>NC_091684.1:19385000-29385000 GCF_041296265.1 Equus caballus
AAATCTGAAACTTATCATTCCTATAAATAATGCCCTGACAAGAATGCTTTAAAAATTATTTCAAATGGGTTCTCTCTGCTTGTGATTTGACTGCAATGAACATGTCGTACGTCTCTGATTTCAAAGTTAAAATTCAAAACACACGCAAACTGTGCTTTCCTTCAAAACCAATAATCAACGATTTATGGACAAGGAGGCTAAAATGGATCAAATTTACGCTTACATTTGAGAAGATTAATGATTTTCTTTCAAGGAAGTGGTGCATTAGGAGCATTAGTTTCCAACATATATTTTTGTACGTAATAAAAATATTAAAATGTTTGGGTTAAAATCTGTTACCTGTTTTATAAGGAAGTGATTTTTAGCTCTTTTTAAAAGGAACCCAAACTTGTAGGATGTACCTTAAAAAAAAAGAACTGTTTCAATTTACAGCAACTACCTCATAATCTTATAAACAACTATTTTAGAAATAAGCAAAAGAATCTCCAGATTTAATCTGTACTTCTATTTCTATTTTATTTAGATAGACTCCTATTTGACATTTTAACATCTAATGTTTATTTTTCTATTTTCAACGACGCTTTTTACAGAGACTAAATATTTTAAGATACTGGTGTATGTTTATACTCTTACAATACAAGGGAAAATATTAATTAGGTGTAACATTTAGATTGCAAGTGATAAAATATAACTAATTCAAATTCAAGAGGAAGAAAGCCCTACTATGCTTTTAAGAATTGTATGAAATATCCCAACAATACTTCGAGTATTCAATCTATGACTTTCAAATACAGATTCAAACCAGCAAATGTAAGAACAAATTTATAAACTCTAAAAAGGGGGAGAAAACAGTAAAGTAAATTTTTAGCAAATTATCAAGATAACATGTCTGCAAACATAAACCGATTGAATTTTTCTGTTGTGATAAACTAATTTCTGCATTAATGAGCTATGTACACCAATGTTTTCTAGTACAGCAGACCATACTCAAATAGGTTCATTCAAGCATTTTAGTAGAGCAGGACCAAACTTAAATCATTCCACAATTACAGAAGACAAGTATCGGTAAGAATCTCTCTCTTTCAATCTATCTAAGTATGTATGTATATTATAATGTTTGGGGTTTTTGTAAGTTCGTGAAATACAGCATGACATTACAGCTAACCATTTCAGGGGGAAGAGGGCAGTGGGACTCACAAGCAGCTAGCACAGACACACACACATACACATTCACAAAACTGACCACAGGTTGCGGACGGCATGGTCGGTAGTTGTGGTTTTTAAAACCGCGCGCTGTCCTTGAAACGGAGGCCGCACACAGCTCCATTAGATACAGATCCACTGCTCTTGATCTATTATTTACAAAGAAAAACCCTTCACTGCTTAAGTGCCCCCTTCTACTTCAGCCTTCCATTTCAACAGCATCAAACAACTTAGTAGGGGAAAACAGAAGACACACAACTTGTGTTCATCACAACGTTCCATGCAAGTCAAAATTCCACCCGGATAGAAAAAAGATGGAGAAGAACCTGAACACAGGATGTCGGCTAAATGACAAACAAATGAGAGGTTTGCTCCGAAAAACAGACTGTCATTTTCTAACAAGCGACGCGAGGTTTCACAAGCACTAAGAGGAATTTCTATTGGAAAAGAACGGGAAAAAATTCAGGAAAACCACCTTTACCTCAAGGATGTGAAAAGAATGTTTTCAAAACGTATATTTGGTATGAAATTCTTTAATTATCAAGTCTGCTCTTTGAGTCAAACTGCATTCGATCTAATTAGTAAGCTTAGATCTCACCTTCATGCTGAACTTTAAACTCTCTGAAGCCAATTAAAAACTATTTAAATGAATATTAAAAGGATTCCTGTGATCATTTCTGACATGAGAGAAAACATGCTTTTCAGCAAAAAATGGGTTTACACAGCATGCCTACATTTCACAAAATATTTGAATTGAGTTTTGCATTTAATCTATTACCCTTCTTCGATTCTGCCATCCAATGCTCTTCGTCGGCTGTTTTATCATCCTCGTTCAGGCATATCTGCCGCCAATACATTTTTAACCACAATTAGAACTCTTTTACTATTCAGAGCTCTTCAATTTTCAATAACTTATTAAGATTTACTGGACGGTACCCTTTTCCCACTTCCATGTCGATACACTATTGAATTGGGCACATACAGCTATGTATCAATGAAAGTTGGAATGGAAAAAAAATTCTTAGCAATTTCCAATTTGATGAGGCAAAGCATACTAAGACCACAAGTTAAATACACTCTCTTTCTCTCTAAGTCTACGCCTTGAAAAAGCTTTTTGAGAATTAATAAATTATTCTGTTTGCTTATGGAATTAAATGCTCCCATGCAAAGCCGTTACAATTAAATGTGTTACGTTACACTAAAGAAATCCTCACAGTATAATTATATCAATGAGTCATTTAACTCACATATATTAATTCAATTTATCTTCATTTTGAACTGTGTGGACTGATGGATTGTCATCATTAGAAATGACAAAACTCCACGCTGGAGGAACACACAGACCTGCTAACACTCTGACTTCTCGCAAGACCACACCTCATTGCCTCCACTAAGGGTGCCCACAAGTTAGCCAGGGATGTATTCTCTGCTAAGGACCAGAAAGTCAGGGCTTCTGATTAGAATGCAAAAGAATATCAACTGGAATCTCTGGAAGCTACAAAGCAGTGGGAATAAAGAAAATTCCTAGACAGAAATCACAATACTAATATGTTCTTAGGACAAGGATCCTTATATATTTGGTATTAAAAAAAACCTCTCCAAATACTCCTTGGGAAAACACTACACAACAAATGCCATTTTCTCCAACCATGCAACGTACTAATAAGCATTTCTGATTAAAAACAAACAACGGAACCAAAGCAAACAACCAAGAGAGCTTGGCTGAGGATACTGTCAATAAAGATGACATTACCAAGCAAAGCAATTCCAGGATTGTTCATCAGGACTTCCTTCAGAAAACCTCACAGGATTAGAGAGGTCCTTCTTAAGATTTTAAGAATTACTCAGACCATATATGCCCTGTAACAGCTGATGGTCAAGCTAAACCCTTCCTGGTGCCATCCTAGGTCCTGAAAAGCAGAATCATGGTGGGAAATTCGAGGCTCAGTGACTGGCTTTTGCATTTGATTCTTAAAAGGATGATTTTTAGATTTTACATCTTAAAATACCTGACTCAATTATTTAGTTCTCCCTCCCTCTTAAAGAGATCCTTGGCCGACTAAAGTAGAAATCCTTGGATTTAAGATGACCACAATGGCATCATTTATCTCTGGCTTCTCTATTTTGGACAGTGGGGAACAAAGGAAATTAATTTTAATCGCTTTAAATGCTGGTGGGAAAGGAGAGAGACCACAAAGCTCAGAGGGACTAGAAATGTGTGTGCAGACTAACAAGAACGGAGGGTCTCAACTTCTAAAGGTGCACACCTCCTTTCTCGAGGCAAAGTGGCCAGCCACAGAGAGCCCCTCGCACCCAGCCCAGGTCAGCTCTCCTTGGAAGGGAGGACACCCTATTCCCTCTGATTCGTATCTTCATAGCCACTGCCCAGTTATTCAAGTACTGGGAGAAAAAATTAAATAAGCACATCAAGTTGCTTTATTAGGCCAGAAGTTGTTGATCTGGTCAAAGTTAAAATATTTCAAAATAACACACTTATGGGGACTTTCGCACTTATTTGCTGGATCAGGACTTACTACTATGCATCGCCTCCACTGAACTGCAGGGAGGGACACTCAAGAACCCATCAGGGTTTCACTGACTTGACCAGGCAAGCACTGGACGGCCAGTGTCTACGGCTGGTTTTCGGTTACAGAACTGAAAGACTCATGTCACCAACAAGGTCCCTAATTAAGAACTGCTGCAACAAGATGACAAAAAGAAGGGAATTTGGTGAGAATAAGGGGAATTTGCTTTCCTGATAATGGACTCTCTGCTAGAACCACGAGTTGAAATTAACAAGTGAACTAGAAGGGGAAGTTGTCACTTTATAAACAGCAATGACACACACAAACTCACCAGAAAAGCATAATAAAAGAAAAGCCTTCTTTTTCCATTTTTTTTTTCAAAGGAGGAGGAGGATCTGAATATATGGTCGCTGACCAAACTCACCTCCCTTTAATTGCCTCATATGCTTAAAAGACATGATTGCTCGCCCCTGGATAAAGACAACCTGCCACGAGAACATTAGAGGGAAGGTGACAGGACAGGACAGCATGATGCCATTCTGAAATTCCTTGGTTTTCATTAACAAATAAATGATGTTTTTGTGGACTGTGAACCTTTGCTTTTCACAGCGAGTTTAGGAACGTTGCCAGGGAAAGTCACCCAAACCCAGTAAGTGTATTTAAACTCGACTAAGGAAGAGCAGGGACTTGTCGTGTGTTCTTTGAGAAATCAGGTGTGCACATGCTCAAGCCCCCAGCTGCTGCCGCAGGGAAATACAGGGCTAAGGGGAGGAGAGTTAGGGAGGCAGTTCCTTCCGAGCTTTTGAGCCACTTGCTGAATGGCGATGATTTCACCCCTGGCCCAGTACTGGTGCTGGATGCCAAGGAAGAAAGGTGTGTGTGTGTGTGTGTGTGTGTGTGTGTGTGTGTGAACATGCCTGGCCCTTACGCTGACAAGATATCTTTTATAGACAAGACAGCCTCTACCTCTTTCCTAAGCTCCTTGTAAACACACCCAGAGGCTAACATACAATGGGCACATCCCAGCAAATAATAAAGTAAAATTAAATTATGTCATGCCTCCACCAGAGCAACGCCCATTGGCTGTCTCGGGGAGCGCCGTGCCAATGTTCCTGCCGCAGTGTAGAGTTGGAGGGTGAGCCTGCTCCCTTGCATCAGGCACAGATGGAAAGCATGTTGCAATCGCATGCCTAACGCAGACTGTGAAACTGGTTTCGAATGCAACCAAGCATCTTAGTAGTCTGGACTGCGGTGTTATTTTTTCAAAACCATCTTGTTTTTGTCTAGCACCTCTCTTCAAGGAAGTTTAGGAGGGGCCATTTCTCATAATCAAATAAAGTCTTACATGACAACAGCCCCATTTTAAAAGCTCGGAAGGTTTAGAAGAACTCACTGGAGATGAGCTGGTTGTAACTTTAGCAAATGAAAAAGAGGAGGGGGAGAAAATTATTGCTGCTGTTGTCATGAACAGAGTAGAAATCTTCCCTGAAAGATTCATTCAATGATTCAATAAATACGGAGTCAGTGTCTATTTCATGCCTGGCACTGTTCTAGGCACTAGGGATAATCAGTGAACCAAAAAGAAAAATCGTTGCCCTTGGGGAGTTTATAATCTAGAGAGGGCGATAATTATTTACAACTGTCGGAGAGCTAACATACCCTGATGGTCTAATCTAGTCCACGTCAATGAACCTCCGACAGACAACAGTACTGTAACTGCCCAGCTCAATGTCCAGCTCCAATTATTCTGTCCCCTGAAAAATATAATTGAAAAGCTTCCTTTCTATGCTAGAGAAGAAGCACAAGTTTTTAATCGCTTTCTTGTTGTTTATAAAGAATCCCGAATGCTAAATTACACTGTCAAATCACCTAAAGAGGAACGGCTATTTGCGATGGAGGTCACAGGACATCACAGACTTGGCGAACATGGTGTTAACAATCAGAGGCCGTGTTTTTCACACCACCCTCAACTCCGAGCTGTTGGCTATTTTGTTTGACCCACACAGTTGGCCAAATTAGTCTATGCTTGGAACAGAAACCACTGGCGCTCAAGAAGCGATCATGAATACCAGTTAATACTAATTTGGGTTTCTTCTTCTTGAGCCAGCACATAGCGTGGGCTCTCCAGCACTTCTGTACTTAATTCCAGGGCTATATATATATAAACTACAACTCCTCAAATGACTGGCATGAACTCTTAACATTTTTAGCTGCTTTCCCAACTATAAATTAAACAAAATATATAGATGTAGAGGTCAAGAGCCAGCAATTAGAATCTACGTCATCCTTCACTGTAATTTTGGGGCAGCAAGCTTATAAGGAGAGTTTCCTTTCCCAAAAATGTGTGTTGTCTATAGACAAGGTTATCACCATGTCCTAAGTACAAACATACAGAACAAATTCAGCACCGGTAAATGCTCAAGAAATCTTTGTTGCAGAAATTTAGGAATTTATATATAAAAACATTACTATTGGAATGCCTTTTAGGAAAAAAAAAATCTTAAAAAAATAAAAAACACCTCCAGCAGACAGTCTCAAAATATTTTGAAGAAAATGTTGGGATTAGAAATTCTTTAAATACAGCTCCTAAAATTGATTTTTTTTTTTTTTTTAACAATCATTCAGACTGTGATGGTCTGATGAAAAAGGTATCAGAATCTAGTGTAACAACTAAAAGTTCATTATTCTTTAAAAAGATAGTTTTTCAAAAAATGCATACTTTCCTCAGACGTCATAGAGCTCTGTAAGAATTGATTTCTCTAATAGAAGAGTTTCTTAAATTCAGGGGAAGAAGCTCAGAATTATAACGCTTGTTTTAAAATGAGGATAAGATTAGCATTTTTAATATTTTCTAAACACGTCTCTCCAGTGGCTTCAACAAGTGTATTTTCCAAGCGTAGGCACAGCAAAGCTAATTTCTGTGTGAAATTTATCTTCACACAACACTTTTTAAAAGATTGATAAAACATTAGACATTTTGATATAAACCACTGGTTAATTAGAATATCAAAATTATCAAAGAAAAAGGTAAAAAACAGCAAAATGAACTGTACACATATTATGTTTCCAAAGACAGACAATGATGCCACGGCACTTGAGCCTCTAGTTTATAAACACGGTGCGGGGCTTTACTGGATAGCCTCGTGCAAGGATGCCTAACCCGCTCTCCAGCCTTTCATGAACATCTCATTTAAATCCCACACCATTCCTGGATAGCACTGTCCCTATTTTTATAACTGGCAAACTGAGGCTCCCGGGGAATAAAATCATTTCCCCAGGATAACGCAGTAAATGGCAGAGTCTGAATTTGAACTCAGGTCTTCTGATTCTTCCCGGTCCTGTGGCTAACTCCTCTTCAAGTGAATACTACACAGCGGAAGATCGTGATGGAAAATGCCAGAGCGGCAATGCCCAAGCTGGAAATACACCCCCTGCCTCGGATCAACACACCAGGCTGGGTGGCGTGAGTACGTGTGCGTGTGCGTGTGCGTGTGCGTGTAAACAGTCGGTAGGGTTTGTAGCGGTTCCCTTTACTAACCGAGGGGACAGTTGGCAGGTATGTTGGCACAATTAATACAGATAAACCCTCAATAGCCTATCTGCCTTCTGATTTTTAAATAAACAAAGGCTGAACGCTATAATTAAGATCAGAAGAGCCTCTGAAAGACCAGATGGCAAAAGGGAAGTTAAATGAAAAAGTCCCTGGCAGGGAATTGGGAGAGTTTATTCCTACGGTGGGAGAAGTGATTTTTAACAAGCGTTTTTCACTCGGATGCCTGGAGGAAAACAGCAACCTCCCTGCAGAAATGATGGCTGGGCCCAAGGCAGGAAGAGAGAGTCAAGGCCACTACTCAGATGCGCACAGGGGCACCATGTCTAAACTGTAGGGGGCACCACATCTATACTGCAGGGGGCTTCTCGGTGCTGCCTGCCTAGGCTGACCATGCCCAACCGCTTTGGTTGGGGGATTCCTCAGGACTCCTAGAAAAGCAGTCAGTGCAGTGGCCACACTGATGTCTGGAGGTCCCCAGAGTCTTCCCCCTTTTCTTCCTACTCAGACAACAATGGCATCTCTATGCCCTCAATGGCTTCAGTGTGAGCCCCTCCCCCCCACAATGGCCCCATTCAATCCCCCACCAAGAGCGATTGCCCCAAGTTTAACGGGCTGTGTTAGGAGAGCACCCGACACAAAGGGAGGTGTTTCCAGGTTCAGTGAACACTTTGCTTCCATTCATCAGAGAAGGAACAAAAGCGATTGCCCCCTTTACCTCAGGCAGGGCCGGGCTGGGCTCACCATCCCCACCACAACGCAACCTTTTCCTGGTGGGGGTGGGGGACCACACTGTGTCACAGGATCATTGTGCAAACATGGTTCCAGATTATTTCTACCTTCAACTCAAGACATTTGCATAAAAATGGGATTCTTTTGTCCCCTAAGAAGAGCCAAGAGGAAGCTGGGGGGGGGGGGGGGGGTGGGATGAGCATGAGAGCAAAGAGAGAAAAAGGCTTCCAAATAAAGACCAAGAAGGTCAGTAAACAGACCTTAAATTATACTTTGGGTTCTTTATTAGGAAAATAGCTCACCTCTCTCTGCTTTAAATTTTTATTAGGGTTTACTGCTATTTTTATTAAGGAACCTAATGCTTACTCTATATAATTGCTTTAATTACTAAGTACCCCTGAGAGCAACACTTGACCAATATAGGCTGCTTTAAGAAACACCATTTCACATAACCCAAAAGCGTTATTTCCCTAACTGTGAGTGATAGACCTTGATGTCTTGATCACAGATTTCTATAGCAGTTTTGGGTGGTCAACAGTTCCTGATTTTACTAGTCATAAGGCTCAACTCTTTTTTTTTTTCGTCTGCAGAGTTTACACAAAGTGCTAAGATTCGACTTAGCACAAGTCATCCACATCCCTCCTCAAAGAGACACCCACCCACCCCTCTCCCCAGCCAAGTTAGATTAGTCATACCAAACCGAGCCCATTCCCAAGCAGCTCTTCAAGCTTTGGCAGGCCTGACCCAGCTGACATTCCGGGCCCAGTTGAACATTACATAATGAGCACTTCACTCCCATCATGGGCCGCAGGTCAAAACAAACTTGCTGAACTTGACCCAGGCCACCAGCTTGTTTCCTGGTTATGGGACAGGAGACTGGAAGGCGCAGAAGAGCTCTTAGCAAAAACGTAAAAATCACCCATGAACTTGAATCCATTCTTACCGTGGTCAACTCAGTTAGGGTTGCTTTGAGTGCAAGTATTGGTGATCCCCAGCCTAGACACTTTCCAAGTTTTATCACACAGTGTTGGTGTCAAAGGATCATTTTCACACATTTCTATGTTTGACTCTTTAATAAAAGCCCAGAAAGCAACACTGTAAAAGGATTCCCAAATTATCAGTCCTTTGGGAAAGAAGGTGGTGGGTTATGTAAGAGGATAGAATTCTCTGCCAAAGACCAGTTGTTCCTCCATTATTCAAAAATACACGTATGAATGGTAAGATTGGATTTTCTAAGGATTGCTAACGCACACTCATTGCTGGAAAAGTTTCCAGTGCTCTTTATGTATTAATTCCAGCTCACCTCTTCCTAATTACCTCCAGCAGATGATTATATGAGTCCATTCTCATCACCATCACGAGCTTCCTGATCATCATGTCACCAGCCAGAGCATCCCAGAAAATCAGGATTTCTCAAGGGGAAAATAAGCGAATTCATCCTGAACACACTGAACTTCACACCCTAATCCAGAAAGAGCTTAAAATTAATGGCACTTAACACGAATGGTTCATGGAATCAAACTCCACCTTGAATCAGATGCGGCAGAATGGAAAAGAGAAAAGTCAAGCGGTCTAGGTTCTGGTCTGGATTCTTTTTTTTTTCTTTTGTTTTTTGTTTTTTCTTTTGAGGAAGATTAGCCTTGAGCTAACATCTGCTGCCAATCTTCCTCGTTTTGCTGAGGAAGACTGGCCCTGAGCTCACATCTGTGCCCATCTTCCTCTACTTTATATGTGGGACGCCTACCACAGCATGGCTTGTCAAGTGGTGCCATGTCCGCACCTGGGATCCGAACCAGAGAACCCCAGGCTGCCAAAGCAGAACGTGCACACTTAACTGCTGCGCCACCAGGCCGGCCCTCTGGTCTGGATTCTACTGCCATCTGGCTACACAACACCATGACTTTCCCGCCCTCATCTCCACTCTGTAGGCCTCAGTTTTCCCAGGTTTGCAAACAGGATTTGATGGGATAGGTAGGTCTGAGTTATCAGTCAGCTCACACAATTCTAGGATTTTTTTTTTCTTTTAAGATTGGCCCTGAGCTAACATCTGTTGCCAATCTTTTTTTCCCCTTCTTCTCCCCAAAGCGCCCGGGTAGATAGTTGTATGTTCTAGTTGTAGCTCCTTCTGGTTGTGCTATGTGGAACGCTGCCTCAACATGGCCTGATGAGCAGTGTTAGGTCTGCATCCAGGATCTGAACTGGCGAAATCCTAGGCCGCCAAAGCAGAGCACAGCAACTTAACCACTCGGCCACGGGGCTGGCCCCTTTCGGATTCTTTAACCGCCTCTACCACCCCACCCACTCCAACCACAGTGAACCAATCACTCTCTGGTTGGGGTTAGCTGCTCAAGGAATTGTTTGTGCTGATAGTTTTAGGTCACTTGGGTCCATTTCTCTGACCTGAGTTCTTTTCTTTGTCTTGCACCAGAAGCCCAGGCCCATTTGCAGAATAACCTTACCAAGATCCTACCACCTGATAGGTAACATTCAATTTATTACTATCTCCTTACCCACAAGGTAGTCCCAGTTAATCTCCCTGGATAACTTTTTTTTTTTTTTCAATCCTGGAGACCACATACCTTCTTAATAAATCAGGATCCTAATTTAAAACATCGATTACTGGAGCACTGAGGGCTGTTTTCCTATTCTAAATAGCTGCAGCTTACAATGCTTTCATCTATTTTTTATTTTTTGGTAAGGAAGATTGGCCCTGGGCTGACATCTGTTGCCAATCTTCCTCTTTTTTTTTTTCTCCCCAAAGCCCCAGTACATAGTTGTATATCCAAGCTATAAGTCCTTCTAGTTCTTCTATGTGGGATGCCACCACAGCATGGCTTGATGAGTGGTGTGTAGGTCCACGGCCAGGATCCGAACGGGCGAACCCTTGGGCCACCAAAGCAGAGCACACATGAACTTAATTGCTACACCACCGGACCAGCTCCTTACGATGCTTTTCAAAATTATTTTGCTCTCCTCTCCCCCTAAACTGTAAGAGGCTAAAGTGCTCTAGACTCTGGTCTGTCTGGAGCCTGACAAGGATGGGTCCGGCAGACAGGTATGTATCTTAGATCTTCGTGATTGGAAGAGAGACAGAGCAAAGACTTGATGTTGAACATGCAAGAATGGAAATGTGGTGAGAAATTCCACTAGATAGGCAAAATGGATTTAGGGGGAGGAAAGGGAGAGTGGGACCAAAAGGACGCTGGTCATCAGGCAGAAGAGAGGAGTAAAGAAGCAGAGAAATGGTTCTGGCAGCATCTAGGCTGCGGTCAGAACCATAGTCATGGTAACTCCCAAAAGTCTGAAGGTGGATTTGTCCAAAAACACCCTCTTTAACATGGCTTTCCTTGGCAGCCTCACCACCAAGACCATTCACAGCAAAATGGAGAGATTCAATCATTGAGGGAGTTCCGAGTCCCCCAGGAGCCCCAGAGGTAACCTCTGATGAGGATGTCTCAGAAAGGAGCAGGCCTCAGGGTTGGACGGGGGCTCTGTGGGAGACCAAAAGGGAGTAGCATTTCCTAGGGACTCAAGTCATTACTTCCAGCGTGAAGGCACAGTTCTTGAAGGCAAGGACTCAATCTGTCTCACTCACACACTTATGCCCAGTACCAGAACAGCACCTGGCACAGCAGTGCTCAACAGCATTGTGCTAAAGGGACTCAAGCTGTCCAAGAGCTGGTGTCCCTGTCCTGTCACCCTGGGAGTTACCAAGAGTTATTTTGCAGGCTTTTTCCTAATCCATGTCCAGAAGCACTAAAGGGAGACAACTTGCCTATCTTACAAAGCCAAGTTAATGGCCTTTGTAATGGTGATTGGTCAGAAGTCTGATGTCCATAAGACTCCTCTGCATCCCCGCTTCATTCCATCACTACCAGCCTCTCTTTGATCCTCATCTGCCAGGCTACGAAGGTGGTACTGTCTTGTCTACCTTGGAACCTGGCCTGGGCACCAAGCCCCCTCACAGCCATAAGAGTAGAATAAGCATTCTTGGAGTGTCACCCAATGTCACAAAAGCTATAGACAGATCTTCTGGCTTTGTAAGCAAGCAGGAGTAGAACTCAATAACGCTGAGACTTTCAAGATCAAGTTCAACAAGTAGCTGACCATATATTTTTTAGGCCGTCTACAAGTCCATTAGGACACTGTACCCTTTGTCCTAAAATTGTAGGGTATGGCACACAATACTGTGCTACCACCAGAACAATTACTCTGGATGCATCGCCCTGAAAGGGATAAAGAAGAGGCTGGGAGACTACAGCATTAGGGCAGAATCTCACTTTAAGACTTTCCCCTCATGCTTCTCTGCACCCCTCCCTGGTGTCCAGATGACATCTATTAAATTCAGGCACTGCTCCACAAGGGATCTTGGCCTCTGGCTATGAGAAGAATAGCATCAAAAAATTGCTTGCCAACAACCCATAAATTTAAACAAGTCAGGATGGCAAAGAGGAGACTGCCTGGGAATCATCATAACAGACAAGTCAAAAGCAATGTGGTTTAAAATGGGACACATAGACAGCCACCCCTCCAGTGGGATGTTCCTTCTTTTACAAAGGCAAATCCTTATAGCTCCCATGAGATTTAGGAAATCTTCTTTGCCCGGGTGACCACTTACAGCCTTGGAACTACAAGGAAGGTTAAGGTAGAGATGGGAAGGGTGAGGGATCGCCAATGAACAGCACGTGTGACTTGACCAAAGACATCAACTCAGACCCTGGCTCATCCTTATTCCTAGGAGGGGGTAAGAATGAGGGGAACAGCACATGCAAGGGCACAAAGTGGGAGCACAGCTTGAATAATTACAGTACAGTCCTGAGAAACCATGGGTCTCAGCTACACTGACTCAGTCCTCTAGACCTGGGAAGAGGTCTGGCTTACTCCTACCTCAATGATGCGTCCATACAATGGAAACTGTTGAGACCGTGCTAAGGCTTCCTCCTTCCTCCTCCTCCTCCTCCGCCTCCTCCTCCTTCTCCCTGAGCCCACCCTCATGGGGAGTGGAATGCAGCAGAAAGGACCACACACTGCGTAAATATATGTTTTATGTTCTCAGTCCTCACACCCACTCGCACAAAAGACATACCATTAATAAGTACAAAAAAATGTGGGTTTCCTCCCAGAGCCATCTTGTGCGTAATCCCTCACATCGTTGGCCACCACGATTAACATGATTTGACTCTGAATTCAGACAAAGGAGGAGGTGAAAAGCAACGGGTCCCTAGCATCTACACATCTAAAGCTCACCCTCCAAAACGAACCTTCCTCTTTAAAGCTCCGTTTTAATCACTCTACCGAATGGGCTAATTTTTTTCCCCTTAATTTGCGGGATCCAAGCAATTTTTACTGTGGGTGGTAACAGGAGTCTAACTGTTTCTAATTATTTAAAAAACAAAACCACACACACAAAACAAAACAAAAATCTATGCTGCCAATTGCTGAGAGACTCAAGCCACAACTTCCGGTAATAAAGATTTTTCTTCCCCACTATCATAAACCAGCGTATCTGGAGAGCATCTGTGTGTCTGCTCAATGCTTCTCATACACGATTGCGCGCGGTAAGCTGGGACCACTCACCTTACAGAACAGAGGGTGGAGATACAATGGGAGGTGAGTACCCTGGCTCGCAAACACGTGAGGACCCAGCCTTCAAACCCCAGCCAATCAACTCCTCTCAGTGGAACCAAGCACAATTTTTTTTTTTAATTTTGTGCCACCGTTTTTCTCTCTTTAAAAATGGGGAAAACAGTTCTTACCTATTGGAAGGATTAAAGAAGTTAACATATAAAAACCACTTATATCAGAGATGGTACATAGAAAGCACTCAATGAATGTTATGACTAGCTTATTTATACATAAAATTGGAATATTAGTTTTTCCTCTCATGGCGTAGCTGTAAGAGTGAAACAAGAATACTTATGAAGAACTGAAGTCAAAATCTGAAGGACAGCAGATTCTTAATAAGTATTAACATGAAACCACACCTCCACCAGGGATGGAGTTCATGCTTCTTTTCTCCCAAAGCAAAGGGATGAATCTAGAAATACTGAGAATTCATAAATAAGTAAGAGCTAATGTTGACAGGTATTTACCACCTGCCTTATATACATTAACTCATTGAAATCTCCCAATAAATGAGGGTAAATAGAAAAGTGCACATGGTCCCTCAGCAAGCCAATAGCAAAGCCAGGGTTTGAATTCATGGAATCTCAACCCCATGTTCTTAACCATCCCATTAAACAGACTCGGCAATAACCATAATCAAGGGCAAGAACCACATTCTCTCTTCTTCTGAGACAAGATAAGAATCGTGACTTTAGCATTAAATCTGAAAGAGGGAATAACAAATAGATCCTTTCTACAGAGAGGAAATCCACTAAGAAGACCATCCTATTACAGACCCAGAAGGAGGAGATCAACATGGAAGAAGAAGGAAGGAATTTCTTTTGACTAACTTGGACCTCAATTTCAACCAAACAATCCCATTCCACTCAACGTGAGAAAGAATCCAGCACAACCCTCCACTGTCCGACCTTCCTTTCTACCCTACTTGTTCATCACACCCAGAGGGTGGCAATAAGCTTAACTGCAGACAGTCATTTTTGTTAATGGAATTCTAAGCCCATCAGTTTTCAGCTGGGAGGATAAGAGAATCCTTCGCTGTGTTTTTCTAAAGCAAATATTTAGTGCTTTCATCTTTTAGTGCCCTAACATGCAATCTGTCACCCAAATAAGAAAAGAAAAAAAAAAACCCTCTCATGTGGGTGTTTGTAGAAATGATATCACCTTTCCGACGTCAATCAGACAAATGGCAAGTGCTTTCAGAGGCGGGCTGATCATCCGCCAAGCTCTCCTAGAGGCCCGCTGGAGAGGTAAGACACCCAGGCCTCACGGTTACACCTGCTCCACTTAGGAAAAGAACGCCACCAACGGCTTTCTCAAGTGCACCTCTCATTTCACCCAGGATGCCAAAAAGCAGCTTGTCTCCAAGTTATTTTGTTCCTCTGGTTTTGCCCAGGGACCCATGCTTGTGCTGCCTTGTTTAGCGTGTGGTTTTTGTTTTGTTTTTTAATGAAAAGTATTCTTCTTTCACCTGGAGGACATTCCTCTGCAGAAACCTGCCGCCAGACAATAGCAGTTTCTTATCAGCAAAACTCACGCCTCTGAGCTAAATCGTGGATGCCCTGACTCCACCACACTCGAGAGATGCCTTCAGCCTGGCAAGAGGGAGGTGGGGAGCAGGGTACAGACAGGAAAGTCAGGTTACTTTTGTAGAAGGCAGTTGTAATTCTGTTTCCTGACTCTAAAGCGATTTTAGATGCCAGAAAGCCCAAAGGAGAGCTATGACCGTTTTTCTGGATATCACCTCCCCTTCCCCTCCCCGGCCAATTTCTGCTTTCTGCACTGGGTCACTTCTCAACTGGCTGCAATGGCAAGTCTCCAAGTAATTACAAAGACAGGAATTAGGTTACACAAGAATTTACATGTGCGCAATTGTTGTTACCTTCCCCAGCAAAGTCCACGGCTGCGGCATCATCTACTGTTCAGTCAAGTGTGAAGCTCTGAGCTGGGGACCTTTGAGGTTACCTCTCCTCATTCTCCAAGAGGGAGACAAGCGCACACACACACAGGATCCTCACCACACAGATGTCCCCGTGTTCCACTTTTCCCTAAGAAAGCATAAGCTCTGACCCACAGCAGGTGAAATGGCAACTCTGGCCTTCCCGTGCACTTACCAGCTTGTTCCAGAACCTGAGTGAGGAGGGACCAATGACATGCAAGCAGCTGAGGTGCTATAAGCTCTCAATTCCTGGTTTCACCTAAGTAATGGAACAAGTGAGGATAGTCTGGGACAACCAGGTTGGCTCAATAAAACCTACAGATAATGCAAGATCTTCATTTTCCACGTTATGCCCAAACCTTGATAATCTGTCCTGACATCAAGGAAAGAATAATATAGATAATTCAAAGCAGAATATTCCAGAAGTCATTTCGTTTCACTCTGCTGCCGAGAGTTAGCAATAACATACTTCCCTTGCTAATTACATTTTTCTTTGACCACTGTCAGAATTAGCTTGAACTCTCCGAAATCCACAAAGTGGCCCAAATCATTCTGGGTGTGTGGGCAAGAATAGCCAGTACAAAAAATAGAAAATCCATGACTTGTCAATAACCAACAAGCTAACCACCAAGGCACTAAGGTTACAGCTCTTTTGCTGGATGAGGCGTAGAGAAAGGGCAGATCAGATACTCTGATAGTCAACAATGAAAACTTAGCCTCTGAATCGAAGAGATGAATCAAGTCAATGCTACCTTTCAAACGGTAAAAATAAAACCACATCTCCTGTGACTATAAAGGGATAGTATGAGGGTGTGTATAAGGTGATGGAGCTGTTCTGCATCCTGATGGGGGTGGTAACAATACAAATTTATGCCAAAATTCATAGAACTGTAGACCAATAGAAAAAGTTAATTTTGTTGTATGATGTATTTTAAAATACAACTTTAAAAAAAAAAAATCCCAAATCTCAAAAGAAACCTGGTCCCCAGACCTAAAATCAGGGACAGAGAAGTATATGTAGTAAGTGTAAATCCAAAAAATAGACAGTTGCAGGTAAGCCAAACAAGCAAGATCTCGGCAAGGAGGGTCCCCTATGGAACCTGAGTTGAGTACCTTCTACTGTCGCAGCAGGATAGGGCCAAGGAGAAACGAATGTCCAGCTCCCTTTGGAAGCAAACATACGCCTGTATCCTGAGAGCTAGGAGTCCACGCCCAGACACTGCCATCCCTGTCTACCAGATACAGAGGAAGGGCCCAGAAGTGGTCCCCCTCCCCTTCGGGAACTGCACGTATTCCTTATGCCAGTAAAACATACCATAGGCATCCTCCCCCTCCTTCTCACCTCCACCCATCATTCTCATGTGTTCTCCTACAAAGTGGCAAGAGCTATAAACAACCAACAAATGAGCTCCTTCTAGCTGGTTACAAGCCTCTTCTACTTTCCGGTGGAGGGGCTGCTCAGTTCCCAGGGCCTCACCTGTCACCCTGGCTCCTGGCGAACCACCAGGCCTGCCAGGAACCCGGCAGGGGGAGGCAGGCTGAGCACGTAGTGATTGAGAGCCTCCATGATCCCTGCGACCCCAACCTCATGGCTCACGTTCAATCCAGCATCAGCTCCTGCCAACTCTATTTTCCTAAGCAGCAAGAGGCCACCGCCAGGGCACGGGGCTGCGACGCGGGGGCTCAGGCAAAGCTCGGCAGACCAAGTGACCAATGGGGTTGGGAAATAAACCAAGTGGGGCAACCGCATGTCCTTTGGTCCCCTCAATTCCTTCTCAACCCCCTTGCCTCTCACTTCTTTTTTCTCTGTTGTCTTTAGTTCCCTCCTTGTCCCCACTCTCCCTTGTTGGAAGGAACTGGCTTTTCCAAAACAGAAACTTTCTCTCTGAGCACAAATGAGCCTCGGACTTAGATCTCCCCAGAGAAGAGTTTTTCTCTCCTGCTGCACTGGCGGCTGGGCTGACTGTGCGCACGCTCTGGTGGCGTGGCCCGGAGACACACGTGTGCACATGGGGAAGCACACATATCCCAGGAGGATTTTAACAGAGTTTAAAACTCCGTGGCTGTACAAAGGCCATCTCCTTTCTCATTCTCAGCTCAAGCAGAGGCGGCCAGCCACTGACTGGGAAAGGAGAGCCCAAGGAAACGGCGGCCAAGACTTGAACTTGGCCTCATCAGGGACAATATGCCACATCTACCACCTTGACCTCCAAACCAAACAAAAAAAAATGTTTTTACTACTGCATTTTTTAATGTAAACAGGCTTGAAATGGACTTACGGAGATGTGATGGATAAAGTTGGAAGAGTGTGGAATAAAGGAGGAGAAGATGGTACAGTTCCTCATAGCATCTGTTGCTAAACTAGCAGCAGCTGATGCAATAAACACCTTTCAAAGAAGGTAGGTAGGACTGGCCGATAAAGAAGGATAAAAACTAAGATCTCCCACCTTGCTTACCTAACAATAACTGCCCTTAATAAAAATGAGTAAATTAAGTTCCAGAGTCTGGGCCGAAATGTACTTCCTCTCTGTTCCCAAATTCCAAAGAGCTACCTCACTGACATCATTAAAGATGCTGATAATAGGACAGTACTCTGACAAACAGAGATCACAACCAAGAGAGATATACAGACAGACTGACTTGACAGATGTCAAAACCATTAGTGACAGCATCCACTTCCTCTCTGGAAGTACTGACCAAGTATTTGATTTTCGAGGCCCTGTAAGAGATAAACAGTCTTGGGGCCGGCCCTGAGGCATAGTGGTTAAGTTCATGCACTCCGCTTCGGCAGGCCCAGGTTCGCAGCTTCAGATCATGGATGCGGACCTAGTACCGCTCCCCAAGCCACGTTGTGGTGGCATCCCACATAAAAGAGAGGAAGACTGGCACAGGTGTTAGCTCAAGGACAATCTTCCTCAAGCAAAAAGAGGAACATTGCCAACAGATGTTAGCTCAGGGCCAATCTTCCCCATACACAAAAAAGAAAGAAACAGTCTTAAGGCTAATTGAAACTCAACCTTGACACAGATTAGCCCATTAAAAACTGATCTGTCCCCTCACAGAAATACAAAAAGAGAGGACCGAAAAGAATAATCTGTGCAGATGACAATATGTCAGGCATGAAGGCCCAAGTCTTCTCTGTTTATGACCTTTGTCATATGGGACATGAAGAAAATATGTGACTCACAAAGAATGGGGGGAAAGGGAGGTAGCCACTGAGATAAGAGTCATGATAAAGGCTGTGGCATCCCTGAGGAGGTCAGGCGGCCCAAGAGGCCTGGACACAGGGCAGGAAAGCACCCCCACCTTCCACAGGGATGAGCTCCTTGGGGACCCACACAGTCTGCCTGGGCTTCCTGCTTTGAATACTAGCTTCACTGGGTGGGAGGAAAGTGTAAAAGTGAATACAACAGGGTTCCCAACGTCCAGTCCATGGACCGGCAGATGCGGGAAAGAGGGCCCGGAATGATCCTCTCCCTCTCTGGGCCTTTTTCCCTGTGGTGAGCTCTGCCAAGGTGTGTCCAAACCTGTCAATCACGTGGGGGCTCAGACCAGTAGTGGGGACCTACTCCGTGTTCGTGATGTGCTGAGAACGTGACTTCACCAAGGGTTGGCAATTCCCAGTTAGGCACCACAGTGTCCATTTGTACTACTGGAGTAAGTTAATTGGCAGGGAAATCCACACACTTATTTAACCCAAAGAATTCAACAAAGAAGCTTTGCAAATAGGGAATGGGAGAAAGGAAGAAATGACAAAAGAAGATGGGCGGTCCCACTTGCCATCCCACCCTGAGCAGGAATTTGGAGAGCGGGGTAAATGTGCTGGTCCACTCACACAGAATGACCCAGCGCTGGATGTGATCCATGGGCCTCATACATCGGGAGGGCATAAAGGGATGTCCGGAGTTGTTTTGTCTTTGTTCTTTTGAACTCACAGCCTCTCCCTCATAAGATGCGATTGCATTGTAATAGTGAAACTTTAGAAACAGTCTGTTTGCACTGGGGCAATGACTAAGCATACTGGTGGCTACTCGCTGCTAGAAGGGACAACCACCAGAAGTTTTACAAAGAGTCTTCACTGGCTTACCTAGGAAAGTGTTTCTACTATAAGAGATGTAAAATAAACAAAAGAATTGCATACACAATATGAGAGCACCTATGATTTTTAAAACATATCTTTTAAAAGACTAAAAAGAGGGATGTCAAAAACTTAACTGTCCCTTTGAGAGGTATTTTTACTCTTTTCTCATCCTGCTTCTCTATGTAATCAGGAGTGGGGAACAAATGAAACATTTTAACAGAATGCCTTCTAATCTGAAGTTGCAAGGCCGAGATTTATAAAGCAAATACATCCCCTCTACTGTACTTTGTTGTGTAAATCCAATTTCTCCATACATAACAAGAATCGAAAAATAGAGGACCAAGGAAATGAAGCAACATCTATATTTGTTTCAATGACTAACAAGCAAAAACAAAACTGGGGCTGTGATGCCATGCTTTTTAGAAATCAGACACATAATAAGCCACAGATTTATAGGATGTGGTCTAATAAACCTAAGAACAGTTTCATTTCCTCTCACCAAAATGGTTAACTCCCTGTCTGCGTGACTAGCTTTTGCAAAGATAGCAGAAGTCTCTTTTTTCCCTTAAATGTATAATCTGAGAGGTTAGTAGAGCGAGTACCAGCAATAATGTGCTCCCTCCTGAATACACACACACGTATCCCTAAAAATGAAATAAAAATAGGCTCAACACCAACAAAAAGGTAGGTCAGCCTACACATCAGGAAGGACCATCCTGCTGGTCCCCAGCCACTGACCAGGAAAAGTGTGCGGGGGCCCTGAAGAGGAAGGGAGCCAGAATAAGGGAAGGATCCAGACAAAGAACTTTTTCAAAGTTTGTTTGCAAGCATTTCTGCGAAAATGGTATTGACTAAGCAATTACAGGAAAAATACTTTCTCTCTTATCTGAAGGCGTTTATGCCATGGGTCACACCCTATTATTGTCACTATTAAACATGTTAATAGCCCCAATGTAATGACTTTGTATGGCTAGCTTTAAAATGTACAGGAATAGCTAACTAGAAAGGAGTGACTCACGCCCGCCCAGGTGGGTATTGACTCTCTTAGTCATGTTTACTCAACTGGTCCACCAACCTTGATTCCTTCGAGGAGAGAGCTAATAAAGGGTTAGAATCAGGCTGAACTGCAAGGCAAGAGAGAGAAGGGACAATGAAAGTTAACTATGGATGGGGCAGGAAGGATCCAGAATGTGGTACTGGTAAAGCAAAACCTGGACTTTGGATGTCCTGAATCACAAGTTTCTTCCCAGCTCCTGAGAAGGCTGGACCCCCCTGCCCCATTCTCCTGTAGCAACTGGAAGATGGTTGGGGTGGAAGGCTCTGAACCGTCGGCTCCCACCATGGTCTTTCATTAACAGCAGTTTTATAGCTCTGCCCCTTTGCTGTGTGATCTTAAGCAAGTTGCTTAACCTCTCAGTGGCTCATCTGCAAGATGGGAATAATCACATCACCTCCCCCTTAGGGTTGTCCTCAGGTTTTGAAGAGTTAATATAAGCAAATCACTTACAGAGGTGCCTGGACCACCGGAAGCACTGTGTTAAAAGTCACTTTGTTCAGTATTCAAGAGATCCGCATAGGTGCCCAGTGAAGCGGGCTGGGCAGGTATTCCACTACTGTCCCCTTTTTACAGACACAGGGATCGCATCACAGGGGGTGAAGCACCCTGCCAACGGAGGTGAGAGAATGTTGCACTCAAATCTTGTTCTACTCCCATTCCGTGCCGTTTCCACGACACTCCAGAGCCACCACTAGCACACGCGGGCTGTGGATCGGGATCTCCATACACCGCCACGATTCCTGAAGGAGTACATACTATGAAGGATACACAACTAATTTCTGCAGAAACCTGGATGGAAAGCACACTGCACAACTGAGCTACCCCAACAGCGGCCAGCCCATCACACGGACACGCTATTGGTGTGCAACTCCCCAAGAACCCTGCTGGGCGCTTGTGCCAGACCGAGCACACCAGCTCCTCTGGCCAAACCCCCAGTTTCTGTGCTTCAACTCATTGGATGCTCAAACAGCCCATGTGTGATACCCCTTCACTGACGGGGAAACAAGGGCACAGAGCAGCTGGGTAACTCGCCCAAGTTCACACAGCCCGTGAGTGGTGTCTGTGTGTCTGGGCTATTCACAATGTGGGGATTTGAACTCAATCCTGGCAGCAGGGCGTATTGGCACTTCCCTAGGAGATGTTTCCCTGTCCTGAGGGCAAAGCTGAGAAACGAGCGTCCTCAATGGCGCCGGGGATCTGATCGGCGCCTGCAGTCTCGAGTTATAAGGAAGAAACCCAGTCTTTCTGTTTCATTTTCCTCATACTCAAAATGGGTGCCTGGTTCTCCTTTATCTACCTCATAACTCCGACCAAAGATTAATGAGTTACCATTTGCCAGCCCTGGTGGAGGAATAGCTGTGCTCGGTGCAGCCTTACCGTCCACAGTCACAACAACTAGCCACACTTATGGAAAGCCGGCCCAGGGAGGGGCTGGGGCCCAGAACGGCGCCTCCCCACTCCCGGCCCACATAAAGGACACGGGCCTTACTCACACGCCGGCGCCAGGCCGTCCGGGTACAGGCCGCAGCATCACACAGGGAGCAGGGGGATGCGCCCAAGACCCCAGAAACATCCTCAGTTTTATTCACATCTGGCCAAAGGGGACGGTTAGACAGCAAGATTTCCCCAAGACACCAACACACGAAGTTAACACCCAGATTTCAGACCCGTCCTAGCGGACAGCAGCATCCTGGGCGTTACATCAAGGGAAAAGAAAACACAAAACTGCATGAGGTACAATTCCAACTCTGTGAAACATTTTTAAAGTTTGGACACATGAATGACAAGAAAGAAATGCATCCAGACATTAAGAGATTACGCATCGGTAAAAAGAATGCGGGTGTTCACATTTTCTTCTATGTGTTTACGTGTCGCCAGTTCTCTTACAGGCATGTTTACTACTTCTTAAATTAGAACAAGCTTTTAAAGATGATTTAGTCCACCCTTTCTCTCTCCAAAGGCAAGGCACAGGGACACCTGTTACATATTAACTCCCGGTCTCTGTCCCTATGGCCCTAACACAGAGCACAGCGTCCAGCACCGAGTAGGAATACAATACATGTTTTTAAAAGACACAGGCTTTACTAATAGGCTCTTAAATATTCACTTTCCTTAAAAAAAAAAAAAAAAAGCTAGCATTAGTACTAAACCATTTGCTGCTTAAATCTAAAGAGTTACTTTAAAATTTTTTATGTGCATTGACTTTTGCCTCTCTGAAGATGAAAGCATGTTCTAGATGTTCTTTATTCTCTGGGACTACTAATTTGAAGAGAACTGTCACTCCCAAGCACGGAGCAGCGTGGGGTATTGACATCGCATTGAATTATTTAAAAGAAATTAACAATGCTTCCTGTCCTTGGAGAGCAGTATCTGTGAGCAAAGCCATTCACGGCCGCCTCGGGAAGGTGTCACTGCCGAGGACTGAGCATTTCTCCGCACCCTGAATTCTAAGAGAAAATCTATAAGTTCTAAAGAACCAGTAACAAAGGCAGAGTGGAGGTGATAACTTCTCTTCCACTGGGAGCTGGGAAGAGCCAGGAAATTATTTCCTGCGAGTCAAGTTTAATGGGAAAAGGTGTTGTTCATCATTCTCACGGAAGCGACGTGTGACGCTGAACCCAGTGGCTTTTACTGGGAGCCAGGCGCCTCGGGTTCACGGGAGCCACCACCCTCCACCCACTCCTCGTAAACTGGCATTTTCATGGCTGTGATAAACCTATCAGCGGTGCCCCCAGACATCATGGCACCCGAGAGGACAGTGACCAGACGGGAACTCGGGGACCACGGCGGATGGGCCCCGACCTAGTGCGAGGCAACCTTTGGATGGGTGGTTTCATGTGAGGGCTAGCTCATCTCATACCGTCATTCTGCTCCAGACCTACCTCCAAACACCAGGGCTCCCCAACCTTTTGTAAGGAGTGGCTCCTTTTCATGTCCCTGAAGACTTGAGTGCTGACAGTGAAGTCTGAGGGGGGGTAGAAGTGCTGACAGTCATGTCCCTGAGTGCAGCAAGGGAGGGGGCACTGCTGCCAGGAAGAAAGGGGAACAGAGTGAGGCTCGGAGGGAGGCAGACGCGCTCACCAAGGCATTCACGGCCCCCAGCCTGACTTTCTACCCTAACCCACACTTCTCTACCAACCAGCTCCAGGCGAGGAGGATTGTGGTTCCCAAGATGAAGCCAGACCTCTTCCGCCTCCCTGCTGCCCAGCGTGGGGTCCCCTCTAGCAACATCTTAAACGCCACCTCCTCCATGCAGCCTCTCGGCTGCATCCTTCCCACTATCCCCACCTCTCCCATCACCCACCCAGTGGACACGGCCACTCCTTTCTCGAGGCCCTCAGGAGCCAGTTGGCTAGCACTCTCTCTCAACTTACCTTACTGAACCTCTCTTAGTTTACACCATGTGATATGGCTGATATTTCTGCCCTACAAAAATGCAGTTACATACGGCTCCACCCAATCCTGGACCTCAGTGGAGATCTGTCTTAACACCTTTCCCTCCACCAGACTACAATCTGTTTGAGAGAAGCAACTACACTCCCATCTCCGACCCCTTGAAAGATCTGGCAGCACACCCGCTGTGTGCTCAAGAAGCTTGTGCTGTTCTGAGTTTCACCTCAGCTGGAGCCCTGTCATGAGAGCTGCTTTGGCTCAGTGACCTCCGACTCTGCTGGGGGCTCTATGCAGGAATGTGTGTGTTCATCGCTACTCCTCACAACCACCCTGTGAGGTAGGTGTTGCCATGCCCGTTCTACAGAGGAGGAAACTGACTCAGAGACGTTAAGGAGCATGCCCAAGGTCACACAGCTAGTAAATGGCAGCGGGGGAATCTGGATCAGGTCTCAGTCAACTCGTGGTGCTGCTGTGTAGACTCGCTGGTCTGTCTATCCAGGTGTTGACTACTGCTCTATAAATGGGGTAGAGAATTTAGGGGGGTAAAGAGCAACCTGGGGTCCGAGATGGGCTATTTCACAACTAAGAAGTATTATTCTAATTGTCTTTAAAAAAAGAAAATGTCTACGCTCTTTATGTTCATCGTAAAGGATGTATGTCTTCTCTACTCTAGTTTTTTAACATTTTAGATGAAGGAAAATCACATGAACAAATTTTTCACCTTTCTTAATGCCAAATAACAGAATTCAGGATTAAGAGTATGAGATAGAGCACAATACCCAATACTTATGTTCTGAGAGTCACTAAAAAGCAGAAGGAGCCTAGTGGGTACTGGAGACTGGGAGATAGGAAATTGATGGAAATAAAGGACAAATCTACAAATCAGCAGCCACGTTTCCAGAATAATTTACCTGGTTACAGTATTACCTGGTCCTCCCATGGGGGGGTCATCCTGGTGGACTAAACCCATCCAAAGGCCACGGGAACTCTCAAAATGAGCAGCAGCCACATCGCCTGCGAACTGGTGCTACCCCAGGGCCTTGGGTGGCCACACTGTCCTTGGACTTTGAAAGCCACCACAGCCAGAAGCCCCGAGGTCTGCTGCCCAGGAAGGGCAGCCCAAGCCCCAGAGGCAGCACTGGTTGCCCACCCCCAGGGGTCTCCCTGTGGGAAGCAGAGCGTCCCACCCCGCATCTCTCCACAGCACTCCTTTGTAAACAGAACGTGAGTCACTAGGCAAGCATGAGTCCACTTGCGAGATCGGCCCAGCTTTACAACGAAGGTGATCCGATTCTGCTTGTCACAGCCGTGACTCACCTTACTGCCTCCCACCAAAGGTGACAAAGTTTAACGCTCCAAATTGTTCCCGGAAGGAATCCAGCAATACGGGGGGTTTAACTCCTTGTCTGCTTACTTTGTTTTCTAACACGACGCTGAGAGCCAAGAGACAAGGACCCCAAGGGCAAGGGCCCCAGAGGAGTTTGGAAAAGAAATGTATCTACGGTTACCACAGACCACAGCATCTGTATTATCTTCCCACGGCCATTCCCCAGGGCCTGGACTCCCACAGGCACTTGGGGCTTATGAGGAAATGTTACACTTACCTACACAAACAGCCCCCCCACCCACCACCACCAATATGAGATCTCGATGCTCTTCCATTCCTGGGAACCTCAGAGCCAAGCTTGCAGGTCATGGCTCCCAATCCTGTAGGAGCTCCCAGCTTTGAAATTTGTGAGATTAACCTCATTGCCATCTTTTCTTATGGGCTTACCCAGCTTTCTCTTTATTCTAATACCCTTAATTATTCATTTCCAATCCTTTTGCATAATATGAAGTCTTGTAAGCCACTTCAAATTCGGGGGAGTATAAGAGGTCTTAGAAATAAATTCAAATGTATATACAAATACAAAATCCTTTTGTACCAGGAAAGAACTACAGATGACTCTCCCCTAAGAAGTACAAAACGCTTCAAGGGACCCTAAAGATTAGGATGCAGATGTCTGCCAAGGTTTCTGCTCAGCATCCACTCACGCTTTTTCTGGTAACAGTACCCTGACCTACTGAGGAGGCACCACCTTGACGCTCAAGCCATGTAGTTTACATGGAGTGGACCCACCTTCAGCTCCAGGGATGGGCAAGGGTACTCAGTCCAAATGTACTGAGCACATTACATCCCCCTACCACAGCCACTGGTTCAGGATTGTGGGGGAAGTTTAAGATCACTCTAGACTTGAACCTGACTCCATGCAATGAAGCCAACCTGGAGGAAAGCTGAGCCAAGAGCTGGAGGGAAAAGGTGTCCTGGTACGTGAGCCCCTGGATCCAGCTATGCCTGAGGCATGCACGCTACCTATCAACTTTTCAGTTATGGGTTAACACATTCATTTTGCACAGACCAGTCTAGTCACCTTAGTCAGACTGACCTGAATAATCATCCATCCACAAATCAAACGGTAATGTGGAAAAAACTGGAGACGTTCCAGGAAAAGTAAATAAAGGCCTCGTGAGTTTCATGCTCCTGGCATGACGAGGGGGCTGTTACAAGGCAGTATATTGGAGTAGGCATCTGGTACTTTTTGAAATAAGAATGAATGTGGCTTGTGGCCAGTCTCTGGGAAAGGGAGAACCTGAGCAATCACACATCAGCTGGAACTGCCACTGGGCCCTCCTGCCCTTCTAGTGCCTCCGCAGCCACCAGCTGCACCGACCGACTAAGACGGGGTCTCCAGAAAGCAGGGGCCATGAATACTTCACAGAGCCAAAACCCACCTCCCAGCTGTTTCCAGAAGCATCGCCTATTTGGGATGGGATTTCAAGAGGCGCGTTTCTTCTGGGGAAGGTGATGTTGTCAAGAGAGAAGGCAGGCAGATCGGGTGGTGGCTTTCATTTTCACTGGGAACTCGGCACCTGATGACACGGTGTGTTGACCAGTCCTGGACGTGGCCACATGGACCAAGAATCAAGATGTGCCACTGAAAAAGTTGTAGCAATATTTGCGTATGCCGCTATTTTGTTTCTTTATGAGCTTCCAGCCCCCTTCCACAGGTGGCTGGGCAATATTCAAACGTTAATGCAACAGAATGCAGCCCAGTGAGCTAGAAAGTACAAATTGCTCTGCCAGGAGAAATAAACAAAAAAGAAAAGAGTATAGAAGAAGGAGCTGAAAAGCATTAAAAAACAAAAACCCTACAAATACTACAGCCTCTAGAGATAAAGATTTTGCACGAAATAATGTTATTCAGACTGAATTTAGCCAGCAGCTGCTGGCTACTGTGGGTATTCTGAACCTCCCTCTTATCCAGGAAGAAAAAGGCAAAGATTTTAAATTTTCTCTCAGAAAAGTTTGGTTTGATTGTTAATTTTATGTGTCAACTTGACTGGGTCATGGGATGCCCAGATATTCAGCCGAACGTTATTCTGAGTGCTTCTGTGTTTTTGGAGGAGTCCAACATTTAAACTGACAGACTGAGTAAATCAGAATGCCCTCCCTAATGTGGGTGGGCCTCATATAATCAGTTGAAGGCTTGAATAGAACAAAAGCCTGATCTCTCCCCCCAGACAAGGGGGAATTCCTCCTGTCTGGCTGCCTTTGAGCTGGGACATTGACTTTTTTCCCCTGCTCTCAGACTCAAACTGAACATCAGCTCTTCCTGGGTCTCAAGCCTGCCAGCCTTTGGACTAGAACTACACCATCTGCTCTCTTGGTTCTAAGGCCTTCGGACTTGGACTGGAACTATACCGTTAAGATCTCCTGGGTCTCCAGCTTGCCAACTGCAGATCTTGGGACTTGTCAGTCTCCATAACTGTGTGAGCCAATTCCTTATATTAAATCTCATATATTATACATGCACGCAAGCACACAAACAAGCACGCGCACACACCCTATTCCTTCTGTTTCTCTGGAGAACCCTAACACATTTGGGTAGTGTTTTCTGCCCCAAAGCAAGTGGGAAAGGATTATCTGTAGGTGTCTAAAAGAAATCACAATTGCAAAACGGAATGGGTCTTAGCAATCATGTAATGAAATTCATTCTTTACGATTTTTTTACATCCCTAAGTCTAGATGTAAAAGGACCTACCCAGGAGTACACCGTTAGAAAAGAACAAACTAAAACCCAGATTTTACAGCTAGGAGCTCAGGGTTCTATGCATAATATGGAAGAATTTTATTTTGAAAATGCAGCATTTTTGGAGGAATAAGAAATCCATTTGAGAGAAGGACACTGACAAGAGTCATTCCACTAAAGAAGCAAACTAGTAAAATGACAAATCTTTTTTAACTGGTAAGAGTGTAAAATCCTCATATTTCTTTACCATTTACTCACTTATACATACACATGTGTTTACAAACAACGACACCAAAAAGCAAATAAGCAACAGCAACCATCCAACCATCCATCCAACCAACCAACCAACCAACCAAGGCCCATGCACATATATAACCGTGGAGAAAGAATCCATGTCTTTATAGGTCATGTTCATCTAGCTTTAAGCTCCAACAACTGTCACCTCTGAAGGTTACTCTGACGGGAACTAATTACATTTGAAAAATGTTGTCAAACAACACGAATGCAAAGAAACTGTCAGGGCTCCAGACAAGCTACCACTTTTGTCATTAAAGGTGAGCCCAGTTCTTCCCCAAACTAGGACACCATCACTGACGGGGCAAATGTATGCAACATTATTTTTCAAAACTGTGAGCATATGCAAGTGACAAGGAGTGAGAGACTGTGCATGTGTATGTGCACATGCGTGCACGCCTGCATGCATGCAGGGGTAGGTGAGCATGATCAAATATGGAGACGACGGCCTAGGCAGGGATGACAAGGGCCCAGCTCATGTTCCACCACTCCCTCTTCAACATCACTCAGCTACCCTGCTCAGAGCTGGCAATGAGGTGAAACGTAATCACCATCCCTACACTCTAGGGATGTAGAAATGAAGTCTGCCTTGGCCCTCAAGGACCTCATGTTAGTGAGAAAGAGACCAAGATCCAAACGGAAGGCAAAGAGAATGAACACAAAAGGAGCCAATGTGAACTCCATCCTTACACCTGCCTTTCACAAAGCACAGTTCACCTCTTCCCAACCTCAGCAGAGAGAGAGATGCGGGGCTTCAGGGTCTCTGCCACCTCCTACTAACCAGCCATGTGCCCTGTATCTCTGGGGCTCAGTTTGTCGTGTGATGTGAGGGTGCTGGCTACGGGATGACTTCTAAGGGCCCTGCCCACCTCCAACACTCTGCAGTTCCGCAGGGCAGCTGAACGCAGGGGAGGGGCGTCCGTTAGGTCCTCAAATCACTCTAAGGAGAGGTCTAATGCGCCTCAATTTCTAGACATGGTAATGACTCAACACTTGGATACATTTACTGAAGAAAGTTACAAGAAGAAAAGGCAACACGTGCACAGTAAAGCTTCCTTTTATCAGATAACACCTCTACATGGCAAGGAAAACTATCTCAGGGATAAGGAAATTTGCAGCATCATTTCAAAAGGTGTTTATTGGTTAAAATAAAATTTTGCCAACTTGTTTTCTGGGCGGGAAACTACTTCTCAATATCAAATACTGAGAAGGAAATCAAACATACTTTTTTTCATTATGGCATCAAACCACCAAGAAAAAGTAGGTACAAAATAGGTTTTTAAGGAGTATGGGATAAACAAAAACAGAGAGTATTTGGGTCATTTTGAATAAAGGAGATGTTTTTACTTTTTAACTGAAATCAACATTAAATTTGCTCTATAAGGCAAGGTCAAGGTTTTACTGTGACGAAAGGTAATAACATGAAGTGGTTAATCTTAACGTTGGGACATTAGCCAAAGCAGGTAAAAAACCAGACATGGCTGGAAGAGTAAACGCAGTCCTTTCTAAGGCCAACCTAATTCCTTGGATACCCACACACTAGGAGAGCACCAGTGCATCTCCATCTTTTTCTTCCGATAGTGACGAGGTTCCATGTGACCTCAGCAGGTGGACAGCAAAGCTTCTCCCTGCAACCTCCATGGCCATTATCTGCACGTGAAACTGTGAGTCTCTGTCCTTAACAGGGTGATCTCTTCAGACAAGCGAAATGTCAGCGAGCCCATTAAAAGCCATCCTCATCAATGACTTGGAGAGAATAAAAGTTGATTCCCATGTACAGGCATACAATAGAAGCCCATCTACCTCCCCTAGCAATGAGTGATATGGAAGAACTGGAGACAGAAGCTCAGTTCCAAGAACCACAGGCTGCAGAGAGCTTTGTGAATCCAGCTAATGGAGTCATCGTAATACTGTTTCTAACGAGATTCTTGCTAAAGGGAGGTTCCTTCTCCCAGGCAAGCCTTTAGGGGAGGAATGTGAGTCTGTGCCACGCCACCCAGGATCACAAACAGCACTGTGCAGAATCAAGGGGCCAACAGGGAAGAGAGTCTGGTTGGGCCTTGTGATGCTGACTAGCCTATCCTCTCTTTAAAAACCAACATGTCCCCTACAAAAAGACAATGAGCAGCCTCCAATGGGATTGGGGGTTGCAAAGACAACACGGGCTGCCGTGTCTGGGGATCTGGTTATGGCTCAGGAAATTCAGAGAGCTGTGCTCTGAAAAAGAAAGCAGTGTTGATAAACAGCATCCTCCTCCTCTATCAATGGAGACCACATGTTTTAAAATGCAAATAACAGGTTTCTAGAACAACCCTGGAATCTCTCCTGGAAATGTTTTCATCATTCACATCTTGTTAGCCACAGGAGCCCCAATTACATGTCTTCTTTTCTCATTTCTACTAACCAATTATTAGCATTAGATAATAACATACTATTTCTGCTAATATGTTTCCTGACAACATCAACTCCAGAGGGTCTTCGTGGCGCAGTAACTGAATAACTGTGCAAATGAGGGCTAATTGATGAGAAAAAGTTATTTAAACCTTCTCGGGAGTTTATGAAAACAAACCGTTTTGGTTGAAATGCACTATACTAATTGCATAAAAACTTATTAAATTGAAATAATTTGAAAAAAGTTTATTATGAAAAGAGGAACCACATTGGAAGGATTAAAAAAATGATAATAAGGATAGAAATATTCAAAAATACTGGATTCCCCCCACAGGCAGGATTGATCTGGACACCATCACATTCAGAATGGAAAGGTACACAAGAACATCAGGAAGGGCTCACCAACTCCACTCACTAACATCCCTGGTTCCAAAATGATACTCGCCCCCAATTTGTCATCCCCGGAAATGATCATACTGTTGCCAATGGGATCACTTGAGCAGCCACCACTGTCGTCACTGGGCACATGCCTGGGGCAACCATAATGGGTCCTGCCTGGACTATGTTGATGTGGCAGAAAGCAGGGTTTCTTTACTCAGGGCAGACCCAGCTGGGTCAGCGGCTTTGTAATTAATTCTCTTAATACTACGGTATTTGGGGTTTCTCAACTTGAAAGGGGGTATAAGGGGCCTGGAATAAATTATCCCCTGTGCCACCCAAGCCTTTGGCTATCTCCTTCTACCCCAAACATTTATATCTTTGTTACTAAAAATCAGGTTAAAGAGACCCTCGAGAGAAAACAAACCTAAAATTGTGTGTGGGTGTGTGCCTGTGCGCCCATGTGTGTGTACGGAAGACATTAGAGACAGAACACACATAACCTGAGAAGTCAACCCCACCTTGTGCCCACTTCTTCCCGCCACTAAATGGATGGGCCCACCACTCAAAGCACAGAGCCCGGAATAATAATTCCCATCTTCTCATTTTGATGGCTTGATGAGAACACCCAGTTTTCAGGGATCTCTTAAAGATTGTTAAGGGTTCCCTGGTTCTTAAGGTGAAAATCATCTTCAGATGTCTCACATTTGCAGCCAATAAGCAAAAAATTCAGGTTTCCCTTGAAAAGTTTCTCCTTAAAGTACTTAAGGAACTTAAATGCCAAAAACAGTCCTGGAGGGTAGTGATCCGGACAATTACAAAGCAGCTGATGCAGCCAGGCTGGGTCGACCCTGAGCAGAGAAGCCCGGCCTTCAGCCTCATCAACCACACTGGAGGCAGGAACCAACCTGGGCAAAGTGGATGTTCCTATCTCCAGAATGTAAACATCCCGGGGCCTCTTAATATTTACAACAGGTGAAACCAACAACCAAAACAGTAACAAACAAGCAAACGAACACAAAACAAAAAGACGCCCCAGATTGGAATAACCTCCTCTGATCACAATCTTTTGGATGTCATTTGAGTGATTCCCACCTGAGGAGAAAACAAAGACGAGGGAGACGGCGCCTATCAGGGACCGGTTTGAGTCCCAGGAGATAATGTCTTAATCCTTAACCCACCTACAGAAAGAGTTACTAGCAACAGTTACTACTTTTTATAGATTAAAAGCCTCCAGTGCTTCCACAACACCATGGACTCTGAAGTCATCTTTATCCAATGGTTGGTTCAAGGTCTGTCGAGGTTCATGCTTGTTCAGATGGGCAGACCACTCATAGCCTTGCAAATCTTTGCCCCACAACAGTCACTGCCAAAAGAGAACTTAACTGCCAATAAAACAAAGGGATAATTTTGAAAGTTAAAACAAATGGACCAGCTGAATATTTTTAAAATTCTGAATTTACTATTAGCTGATGAATGGATCAGTAAAATGTGGTCTATCCATACAATGGAACATTATTTGGCTATAAAAAAGAAATGAAATACTAATATACACCACAACATGAACGAATCTTGAAAACACTGTGCTAAGTAAAAGAAGCCCATCGCAAAGGGCCACATATTGTGTGATTCCACTTAGAAGAAATGCCCCAAATAGGCAAATCCATAGAGATAGGAGGTGGATGTGGGGCAGGGGACAAGCTGGGGGCTATGGGGAGTGAAAACTAATAGGCCTGGAGCTTCTTTTTGGGGCGATGAAAATGTCCTCAAATTTATTGTGGTGATGGTTGCAAAACTCTATAAATATACTAAAAATCATTAAATTGTCCACTTTAAATGGGTGAACTGTATGGTATGTGAATACTTATTTTTTAAAAATTCTGAAGTTTCAATTGGCATAATTGCTATTATTTTATCTCTAACTTTTTTCTATTGGAATTCTGAGCACATTTCATTGGAAACAAATACACAACTCTGGGAAACAGGCAGGATAAGAATTATTATTCCCATTTTACAGGAAGCAGGGGCTCAGAAAGTTTCTGTTTTCTTTCCACCGGCTGGCTAGGTTCCCGAGGGGCACAGGGAGGAGTGTAAATTATGGGGGAAGGGTAGGGGTCATAGGCCTTATCATCCCCCAAGTCAGGGAGCGATTGATAACCGGCTCTTGCCAGATGTCTAGAAATTTATATGGTTGGGTCATACAGATGTGCTACTAAACAAAAGACATTGAAAAATGATGCTTGAATTACTGGAATTCAATTCTTAATGGCATGAAATTCAAGTGAAAGAATTCAGCTAAAAAAGCAGAGGAGGGGGAAAGAGTCATCTCTTTAGTTGATATCTGGTGGGGTGAAAATACACCCAATTAGATGTGGCCATATAATTTTCACATCAAACATCCTGTGCTCCCAAAGGCAACTAATGGCACTGCTTGCTGTAGATTTTCCCAAGTTTTCAAGAGCAGTGACAGCCCTCTTCAACAAAGCCATTTAACATAACAGAAGGTTAAAGTGGGAACCACAAACACTTGCTTTTCTTAATTTACACCTCTCATTTACTTGCCCAGAAATGTCATGGAGGAGCCACGAAATTTATGATGTACTGTCAATAGATGGTTCCTTTTAAGAACAGGATTTAGAAAGCAAAATGTGAATCTTAGAAAGTAATCTGGGGCTATACCTTTAAAAAAAAAAACTCTCAATATTCTGGGCGAAGTAAGATAGGATCTGGTTTGGATCTCTTACTTTAAAAAAAGGAAAGACTATTAGGTGAGTGGAAGACCAGCGTTTTGAGAAACGCAAATACAATGACTTCCCATTATCTCTTCTACTAACCAGGTAGCATCTAAACCCACCCTGGACCACAGCAAACAAACAAAGCACAGCTCACAGGCACTCTCCTCTGCATCACAACCCTTCTCCAAGCATGAGAAACTGCTAGCTTTTACTATATCATCATGTTTGTGTAGTTTTAATCATTTCCTTTTTTTAAAAAGAATACTCTAGTAAACCAAGATATTTCTTAAGTACAGAAAGTAACTGGGAAAAAAAAAAGACAACTTAAAGATACAATTGCAAATTGGGGTGTCATTCATTTTTAAATATTCTTTCCTACACTTTAGTCTGTTCTTTAGTTTCGGGAATAACGGAAGGACAGTTGCTCAATCAACACTTATGTTAAAGCAGGATTTCTCAACCTCAGCACTAATGATCTGGATACTTCTTTGTGGCGGGGGCCTGCCCTGGCAGCATCCCTGGCCTCTACCCACCAGAGGACAGGAGCATGCCCTGCCCAGCTGTGACAACTGAAAACGCATCCACACTTTGCCAAACGCCTCCCAGGGAGCAAAGTCCCCCAGCTGAGAACCAATGAATTAAAAGTAACTGGACTGAATTTTTTCTGTGACATGATCCAAGGCAGAGGACTTAGCTTGAAAAAGTACCCAGATCACTGCAAGAGCCAGCGGCAATGGAAGAATCAGCCAACTGGGACCCAAATCCTCCAACAGCAGTCAGGACCCCCCAAAAGTACGCTGATGAGGTAAACATCCCCAGGAGACCCCTGGCAATTAGTATGTAGCCTTTGGCTATGTACCAAGGTCCCACAGAGCCCCATGACTCTTTTAAGGGTCCCTAATATTGTCATTTACAAATGTGTGAAGTGACAAGTACTAGCAAGATTAGTGTGTGTCTCAAGGCGGGTGGGGGGGGGTCCCCAATTATGTTTAGGTCTCTTTAAAATCACAGAGCTTTTGTAATCTGCTGATCTATATAATAGATACCCCAGTCACTTAAGAAAACTCAAACTAGTCTCTTTTCTTTGAGGGGGAGGGGGCACGCGGGGCACTGTTGGTAGACAGGTGGCAAAACAGTGATATTTTAAATCTCTGATCTCCTTAATAAAAGAATCCAAAGTACCAAATAAAAGATGGAGCCCAAGTCTAATTCATAAATCCAGAATGTTCTGCATAGAGTGAGTCCAAGTATCTACGAGATCCAAGATGATGTTTGTGCTGAAGGCAGAGAGGTGCCAGCATCAACACCATCGCTGACCTTTGGTGGGTTAGTCAGCCTGCCGACCGCCTTCTAAACCGCCACGGGTATGCGCTCCTCTGCTGACCAGCCCACAGCCACCTCGCCAGCCATCAGCACAAGAGGGAACAGCAGCACTGGGACGCAGGCAGGACAAACCCCAGAGCCATCTGGAGACCCCGGTGCCTCTCGTCCGGAGCGGAGAAAAGCTGTAACGCATCATCATTGCTGGGGTGTGGTTTGTTTTCTGGATGTCGTGCCAGCAGCTCCCGCCGGGAGTCGTCCAGGCCACGGGGAGGGGCGGCAGTCTGGCTAAGTGACTCACGCCGAGGCCGACAGGTTGGGAAGGCGTGCGAGAATGAAAACGGGAGCAGGAAGCAGCTCTGAACAGAAGAGTCAAGAACATCTTCAGATCCGTTTAAATCCACTCTTTCATGATCATCGAAACCTGGGCTTTCAGGGTTGACAGTCACCGCCCAGGGAGCCTGGGCCTTCCACCTGCTGTCTGAGTTCTGGACTGGAAAGACAGAGACCCAGCAAGGCGGACGATGAAGGATGTCTGCCGGCCACGCAATTCTAGCTCACACACCAGGCAACCAGGCCCAGCCATGGAGACACCACCAGGCACCAGCATCCTAGGGGCCACGTTCACCCCTGGGGACACAAACAGGGTAGTCACTCTAGCTCAGGGGCCAGGTTCATCACTCAGCACTTAACACCTGAATTTATCAAGAAACCTTGAGAACCCTGGTCCCTGTGTTTTTACCTAAGACACCAGAAAGATCTTGGACCCAAATCATGACTATGACACAGGGAAGCGCACTGCTTCCTGTTTCTTTTCTTCCTAAAAGGCAGGCAAGAAATAACAGACGGCCAGAAATCAAGGCAAGAACCAAGCCACCTGCACCCCCCCGCAAGCTGCCTGCTCTCACAGTAAGTAAAAGCTCCTCATCCTCCAGGCCACTTTTCCAACCACGAGCAACATTTGTATCACTCTTTTTATTTAAGTAGCTTATAAACAAGCGGGTGATTTGAAAAGCACTTTCCCTGTTTATTAACAGCAATCTGTCTGAACAGTATTCTCCTTGGGGTGCGTTACTAAAGAGGGGGCACACGGCCTCCACTTCTGCCAGCACCCACGCAGCCCCAGGCTGGCCCCCTAACCCAGAGAAACCCACTCATTCTGGGAGGGTGACAGTCATCCGTGAATCTGACCACGTGACCTGCCTGATAGGGTGTGCGCCATCCCCATCATCAGAGTCCCTAACGTGCCAGAATGGTGAGGACAGATCTCCGAGGGACAGGCCAACAAGCTCAGCGGCAGCCAGTTCACACGCAACCAGCCCTGCCGTTGGGGGCTCGGCTTCGGTTTCAGTTCAGGCACCAGCAAGGTTTGGTCCCCTGCCCAGTCCCAACACCGATAACATTCCTTAGAGCTGCCGCACCGGAACAGCAAAGGTAACAGCTGCCTGCCTCCAAAGAGTGAGCTAGGGGAGCAAGGGCGGGGACCGGGGATGAGAACACGGAAGAGAAAGCACAGGGTTCCCGAGTCTGCCCGGGAGCCCCTCTCAGCACCAAGGGATCCGGTCCCACATCTCCATGTCTGTTCTAACATCACACAAGACAGTCACTCAAGCTTCTCCTGCCCGTGTACCTCCAACAGGAATTGCCCCAGAGGTGGATGCCCTGGGAACCTCATTTCCCAGAGGTCCTCATTAACCCTCTCCCCGCCAACACTGGAGTCACCAGGTATTAAAAGGGAGGAATCCATTCCATCCCAGCTCCAGCTCTAACCCACCAGACATCCCACTGGCCAGTGCCACCATGCTCGTTTGTTCTCAAAAAGTCTGCATGGTGTCTCTAGCTTCTGGATTCTTGTAGCAAATGGGTATTGAGGCAGAGTAGAGGGAAGCAACAGGACACTGAATTCCAGAAGGCCAAGGCTAAGAGGACAACTTGGGCAGGCTTCCATCAAAAGTTCCTCCCTCTGTGGGGGGCTGGCTCGGTGGCACATTGGTTAGGTTTGCACGTTCCACTCCAGGGGCCCAGGGTTCGCCGGTTCGGATCCCACGTGCGGACATAGCGCTGCTTTGCAAGCCATGCTGTGGTAGGCGTCCCACATATAAAGTAGGGGAAGATGGGCACAGATGTTTGCTCAGGGCCAATCTTCCTCAAAAAAAAAAAAAAAAAGTTCCTCCCTCTGCTAAGTGAAAGGAGCCAGTCACAAAAGACCACATTTTGTATGATTCCATTTATAGGAAATGTCCAGAACAGGCAAATCCATAGAGACAGAAACTACATTAGTGGCTGCCTAGGACTGGGAGGAACTGGGGAAAATGAAGAGCGACTGCTAACGGGTAAGGGGCTTTTTAGAGGGAGGTGATGAAAATGTTCTAAAATTGATTGTGAGGATGGCTGCATACTCTGACTATACACAACCACTGAACGTGCTCGTTAAATGGGCGAACTGTATGGTACGTGAATTATATCTCAATAAAGCTATTGTAAAAAAAAAGTCTCCTCGATTTAGCAACAGCAAACAAGGCTTTCATCCTCCCCAGGTTGAGAGCTGCCTTTAAACACTGTCTCTTGGACTAGAAGGAAAGATCATCTGAAGGGTCCTTAGGAAGCATCTGGGTGAGCTAGTAAGCTGCTTGAGTCCTAGGCTCCTCATCGGAGGATAATAATGGTGTCTACCTTAAAACATCATGAGGATTCAACTTAAAGGGGCAGGTAAAGAGCTCAGCACAGTGCCTGGGCCACGGCAGACCTGGGGCAGGCGCTCCACAGAACACGTCTGTTTCACGCATCCTCCCATCGGAAGCCTCAGAGAAAGGCCAGCTCCTGGAAAGGAATGGCAGCTATCTTCGCCTGAACCTTTTGCTGTTTTCAGCATTCTTTCCTCACCTTCAATATTAAGACTTTGACAAACTTAGAAAATAATAATAATAAAAAGCCTAAGGTTTGGCAACTCTATGAAAGCAACGGCACATCCTAACGACATTCCGCATGACCACTCCCACAGGGCTCTCCTCTGATGGAAGGCCTTGCCGCATCAGCAGGCAGACCACAGCAGACAGCCGGGGGAAGACGCCCGGGAGTACGCTGGATCCTTCGAAGGAGGTATCCACGAGCAGTTCTTAGCTCAAAATTGGCTAGCCCTTATGATCTCCTTTACGGGAAGGAGGAAACTAATGAAGAGTACCTAGCAGATTCCAGACAAAGGGCGAACAACTTTTCTTTTAATGGGAAGTTCAGTTATTAATTAATAATTTTTTTTAAAAAGACTGACTCCCGCGAATTCTCCCAGGGATCTCCCTAACACCAGCCAGTCATGTGATCCACTGGAAGCTGCCATCTTCTTACATGATCCCCCCTTCCTAGCCTCACGGATTGATCCAGAAATGGCACCTGACCCAAGCCAGACCAGCTCGCCTCCTGCCCCAGAATTTTTTTCTGAATAAAGCTGGGGCAAGAGTCCTACCAACCTCCAGCTGAGGATGAAAGCCCATGACACCACCCATCCTCCAGACCTCCCCCGCTACGAGCTGCAGCAGGAGAAGATGAAGACAAGGAGAGGGGACACACACAGGGCTGACGTCCCCTGATGGGGAGAGCATTTCAGCTGTCCCTCTGGCAAGCTCTGCCTCTGCCATTTCCAAAAGTTGGTTATGGGATTTGAAGAACTCCCCTTTTCCTCATTTAACCTCGTCCAGGTTGGGTTTCTGATACCTGTCACCAGAGAATTTCATTACAGGAGGGTTTTTTTAGGTTTTAAGGAAAGGAAGAGGAGATTCCAGATTTAAGTAACTTTTCTACATCACACAAGTAATAAGGAATGGGGCCAAAAACCCTGGCCTATCTGGCTCCACAGCCTTGGTTGGTCCATCCCACTTACACTATATACCGACGCACTGCTCCTACTAAAACCCTCTGCCTTGAACAGGACCCCAGGGCATTCAGTGAGGGCTTAGGGGCCTTTGGGGTTTCACAGAGTTTGTCTCCAAAATGTGCATGTGTACATTCGAACAAGTCAAGTGCAAACACAGAAGGCCCCTTCTCTCAAGTAAGCACCAAAATGATTAAATGCGGACTCCTTGAGGCCTGTGTCTGTGCGTGACAAGGAGTGTATGCGTATAACCCCTCCCACCCTCCACCCCTCCACACAATGGTTCTACTGCTGGATGTGATGGAACACAGGGCTTCTACATTGTGGAAGTGAACGTTAAAAAGACAAGGAAGATGCCACATCCACCCCATCTCCCTAGCATTCATGCTCAGAACCTTGAGTGGGGAATTAGCAAATGGACCTCTCCAACAAGAAAAGTGTCACCTGTGTTCCTCCCACTGGTATTCTGGTTTTATAAGGCATCTCAGCGAGGTTGACTCATCAGCCCTTGCAGATCTCAACGTTAACAGGCAGGCATGAGAACAGGTGAAGGAGATGCCCTCGGTGAACACACTGAGCACGAACTGGAGACACAGTGCCTCCATAAGCAGAAGACTGGATTGGTCGACTTCTTCAAACACGTCCCAATTCCACTTCTGAATAATGTCTGAGTGTTCGTGGTTGTTTGGATGGCCCAGCACATCGTCCTGCAAGACTTCTTGACTTAGGCAAGCAGAAAGAAACAGGCTTCTGTTATAGACATGCTTCCCCCTCTGAGCTAGACATGCCATTCATACTGCCCACCACACCCATCATCCGCTTCTAAGGGGGTCTACCCCACCCTGGGCTGCACCTTCTGAAGCATGTGACAGCCCCTCCCTGCTAACCGGACCCAAGGACAGACAGCCAAGGGTGGACGGTGGTCAGTGATGTCAACGAACACAAACACCCCATCCAAACAAGGGTGAGCGGGGCCAAATTCTTGTTCTCGGTTTGTTTTTTGTTTTTTCAGTTGGGAACTCAGAAGGAACTGGGAGTCAAAGGTAAAGGGATATAGAGAAGGAGTCCATGAGATGAAAGGGCCAAGGTAGGGCATGAGCGGCGGAAGTTCAAAGAATATGGAGCCTCTGAGGGAGCATGACGGTGCAGCAGGGCGAGGCCGGCCTGCAGACGGGGAAGGGTCAGGAGACGAGACACAGAGATGAGAAGAGAGGAGCAAAGGGCCAAGTAAGATCGTGGCTAAGTACGAAGGACAGCGCAGGGCAACTCCTGCGGTCCCTCAAACAGCCTGGGGGCCCAAGACTCCCCCACTTCTGGGCCTTCCAGAGACAGCATCCAGCAGCACCTCTTTAGGTTTTGATTCCAGTTGTTGTGAATTCTGGTCCATGTCTCTGTGAGGCCTAGCCACCATGGCAGCATCTCTTCTCCCGGATTCTCATGTGTAGCCTTATAATAATCTCTTCATAACTCACAGCAGCCGAACTGCGTCCCCTTGTTCCCCAAGGCCCAGCTCCCACTCCCTTTCCCAGCATCCTGGATCGCTCACAAGGGCTTGTGGGTAATCACCATTCAAGTGGGCCGATCTTTAGCTAAATAAAATAGTGAGCAAGAAGAGCTTTAGAGAGGCCACAAAACCTTTTTGTACAAAAAAGCCATCACATTTTGTCCAGTCAGAGCATTTTGTCCAAACTGGGGAGTCGGTATCAGCTTTATTAGCCATTTTTTTAAGGAGAGTTAAGTCTAAACTGTTCTCACATGTGATAAAAGGTCTCCCAGGACTGTATCTCCTCAGCAGGTTTAATAAAGCACTTAAGTCTTAAAAAATACTAACTTTCTGAAAGGGACTTCACATTTTAACTGAAGTCCATAAAGTCATATTAATTGTCATGGAAGAAGACTTGTACCCAGTTACAGAGGTTTTTAAAGAGTGCCCAGAGATTAAAAGAGAAGAACAATTTGAGGAAAATCCTGGTTCTCAAAGATTATGAGGCTCTGTCCACGTATTCTATTTCCATGCTATAGTCACCGCACAGGAGACACAGACCATCGAATCTCTACATTTCCAAGCTATAAGGGACCAAAAAAGACCACAGGTAACAACTTTTTTTTTTTTTAACCCATGAGGTAAAACATGCCAAGACTTACCCAAGGTCACACAGCAAGTTTCTGACAGGAGTAACACAAGGACTCATTCCTTTATGCCCTGGAATTTAACTTTCAACACAGTGAAAGTTTTCATGAAATCTAAACATAATTACATCAAAAGCCTAGAACTACTTCTTATAAAATCTAACAGAAAAATATACCGCTTCTCAGAAGCTTACAAGAGAGCCCTGGCAACAGAGAAAACTTATGGCTGAGTATTTCTGGGGGGAAAAGAGGTACAAAGAGGTTTGTGGATAACAAAATGACTTCCAACCCAAACTGACCCACATTTGGAAGTCCAGATCCAATTAATCTGACATTAGTCAATTCTGTGCTGCAGTCCAAGCATTTGAAAATTTACTTTGGGCTGAGTCTTACCAGAAAATTCTCCTGCCAGTGGTCTGCAGTTCATTTCTTTATATGACAACCTCAACGCCCACAACTCCAAGTCCTTCTGGAGCCCATCCCACAGGCTCTTAACTGGTGGATTTAGTTCAAGGTCCTCACAGTATACATCATTGTCCAATTCACATAATATGCTAATAACCAGGGGCTATTATGTTGAGGTATTCAAAACCGCTCACAGCAGAAATGCATAGTCGTTGGGCTGTTCTTCAACAGCGTGTTCCAATGCATCACACTTACAGTAAGGTTAATGTGCGTGCCCATTCTTCCCAACAGAACACATGGGAACAGTGGTACATTAAATGCTCAAATATCACCTTCTGATGAAGGCTCTGTATTCATTGTTACCATTCAGGCTGCAGCCCAACACCTCCCAATGGGCAGATGGACGAAGGAGAGGCTGCAATGTGGACATATTTTCAATGGTGTTGTTATGGAGACGCCAGCTTTGCCCAGCCACCCAGCCTCATCATCCATCAATACTAGCAACTCCCTTTAATAGTCAAAAACAATGTGAAAACTTGGAATTGCAGAATCTTCATTAATAGAATCCTGCAAAATTGGTCTGCCTGATTCTCTAAGAGCTGATCTCTGGCACAGTCACGTCTAATGACCCTGGTCTGCTTTTATGCTTTGAGTGCAGCTTAAAAATCTGGTCCACACAAATCCTATACCTTTATGTGATCAAAAGTGGGTTCGGAAGCTTCTGGCATAGCATCCTTTTGAAATTTAGAGCTCCAAACACCACAGCTTTTATTCAAATTATATCTATACACGGGCATATCTCCTCCATTCTAAGACTCACATTGTTTCTACATTTTTCCATTTCTGAAATTTAAATACATATGATAGGTAGCTAACTTTAACATAGCAGTGTTTCTTTACACCCTGAAAATTTGTTATTAAAGGCATATCTTAAAACTGATAGTGTATTAGAATTTAGAAATAGTATTGCAAACAGTCATTCTCATGCCCTTGAATCATGCTTTTCACCTTCAGACATAAACCAAATAATAAGAATTCTCACAGCCTTATATTGATGCACGAGACGTATCTGCAAAGCACTCCAAGTATTAACAGCACCCCTCCAAAACACAGGGCAAAGCAACACATCCCCGTTTGAAAAGCATGTGCACATTCATCAGCCCATCTGACCCTCACAAATTCTCATTCCTGACCACAGCCAGGAAGGAGGTAGATATTCTCTTCCTCACTGTATGGACAAGGAAACTGGGAGATTAACAACGTCCTGAGCTGACCCAGCAAGGATGCAGTCAGGGAGAAAGCCAAAGTGTATCCACCTCTAAGGCCAGTGCTCCTAACCAACAGGCAGCACAGCCCTGTCCCTTTGGAAGCCAGGGTTCTCCCCATTCTCTACAGATGACGAAATCAAGGCTCCTTACTAAGCTATCAATACAAAATCACACAACTGCAAGTGGAAAGGGGCCAGGCAATGGAGGCCAAATGCTGCGTGACTTTGCAGGCAGGAAGTACTTTTTTCAATAGACTAGACAAAAATAATATACAGTCCCAAACAGCCCCCTTAGAGTTAAAAAGAAAAAGTTTAAAAGATGAGTGTTCTTTACTTTGCACACCATCAGTATTTGGGACAAAGTCTCCAGCTCTCAGAACGGATCCGTGGATGTCTTCTCATCTCTGCCCGCGACCTCGCCCAAAATATCTCCAAACTGTTTGGATATTACATTGCATATTTCTAAATAGGAGGCTACATTCCCCCCGTTCAAAATAGACCTTCTGCCCACTCCTGAGGTTGCTGGCCTGGGGAACAGCATTCACACAGGCCACACTAACCACCCTGCCTTCCAGTGGGCTCCAGAAGGAGCGGTGGTACCAGACTGGCCGCAGCCTCTGGTTGATGGAGCTCCGCCTGGCCCAGCTTCCGGCTCATAACTCAATGAGAGGCAGGTCAGGGAACCTGGCTAGACTTCACTTTTCTATCTGTAGAATGGGGTGATCCTTCCATCATTTACTCAAAGCCTTCCAGGCACTGGATAAACACTCGGGGAAACATGAAGGCGGAGCATTAGATAGGTCCATGGTCATTAGAGCTAACAATAGTAATAAACAAGGTTAACTGCATGGTCTATTCCCCGACAAGTTCTGGCTAGGCACTGAGACTTCAGCTGAAAATCTATGGGGCTGCCTAGAAAGGGGATGAAATTTCACTTTAAGGAATGACAAAATATTTTCCCAGGCCCTCAGCTGCTTCATTAATGCTTGCCTTATTTGGGGAAAAAGAAAAACTGGCTGGAGCATCCGTGGTAGTTTTACATGCTGTGAACTGGCAATGTTTTGGAACAAAAAACAACTTTTGCACGAGGGTACTTATGGCGTCATTATCGCATTTTCCAAGCCCGGCTGCCGCGCTGCCAGGGCGCGAAGGAAGGGGCTGAGGAACAGTAGCACCTTCACCAGCGGCAGGGCTGAAACAAGGGGGCTTTAGACTAAATCTTGGTCCGTGTGCACATTTATGGCAAAATAACCCACGTGCATTTACCTTATAAAAGTGTTACAGGTAGGCATACTTATGTAATTTATTTAATGTCCTTTAACATCCATGCTTACTTGGGTTTCATACAATTTATTAAGTTTTCAGTCTGGCCTGCAGAAATGGGAAAAATAAAAGCAGATGTGAATGTACGACTCCCATTTAAATGTTCACCAACCTCCTGCAAAGCCTGGACTCAGCGAGGAAATACCTCTGTGGCCGCCATTCGGAGCCTACCCTGGCTGGGTCCCTCCCTCCCATCAGATGAGGCCTGTCCTCAGCAGGTAGGAGGGTCTCTGCAGCTGGCCTGAGTCCGAAGCACAAAATTCTCAAGCGAAAAAAAGCTTGATGCCTGGTTGGAAACCCCGTAGACAGCCCAAAGGAAATGGTCCCTGTTCAGGAGACAGAAGCATGTCGGTGCAGGCCCAGCCAGTCCTTAACAGTGTCTCCAAGTAGCAATGGCCTCCCCCTCCTTCCTCCCTAGGGTTCCCTAGACCTGTCTATTTCAGGAACCCCACAGCCTTTTAGGAACCCCCTTGAACCTGCCTGGATGGCGCATAATCCTCCCATCCAACAAAACACATTAACACGCTTGTGCATGTGTGCACACACGCTCACTCATTCTCTCACTGTCTAATCTTCCTGTGCTTGGCCCTTTGGTTTAATATTTACCAAATCTCTTGGCACATCTCTCTTTTCGCTAAATAAAAACTCTTTCATTGCTCTTTTCTTGGCCCCTTTTTCTTTCTCCAGCCTCTGGCTCCTTGGGAGAGGTTCAGAATCAGCCAGTGGAGGGGGTCTCAAGAGAAGGAGGCCAGGAGGAGAGGGAGGGCTGGCAGGCCTGGGAGGCAGCAGACTCAATTCGACAGTTTCAGATAATCAAAATAATGTCACATCCAGTGTTGTTTCCTTTAGCCCACAGAGAGCTCACACTCCCTCCTCAGTCCACCCAGGCTCCCCTCTCCTCTCTCTCCCTCCCTCCTTCCCTCCCTCCCTCCAGCCAGAGCCGGCCACAATCACAGGGCCATCTCCATTCATTCACCAAAACAGACAGCTCTGTAAAATGCCATTGCTTCATTGTTTAAGACACTGGGAGGAAACAAGGAGTATATTTTTTGGCCTGACATAAAAGCAGGCAAATAGTTTGGTTTGGGGCCCCGAAGCCAATGACTGTCAGAAGGGAAGTTTATTAGTAAATACCAGCATTAGCCTATCATCAGAGAGTGTTTCTCTCTAAGGACAAGTTTGCATCTCCAAACACTGCTGCCCCAAGGACAGAAGACATGTTGACAATGCAAGGGGGGAGGGGGGAGTGGGGTACATGAGTTTAGAGCTATTTCTTAAAGTTGGTTTACGAAGGCCACCCCCAGAGAGATGACAGGAAGTGTGTAACTTTACAACAGAAACACTGCCCTGTCTGCGAGCACTGTGGTCAAGCAGGGGAGACAGGATGGAAATGCCAAGTTCCCAGGGCCAGAGGTCATTCCATGCACTGATTTCCCTAATGGAAAATGAGAAATTTTATGCATAGCCCCCAACAAATTATTCATGATATATGTGTATCTATAAACACGCACATTCGCGCACGCTCTCTCTCTCTCTGGCTGTTAATGTTTAAGGCAAAACCATCACACCCAATTTATTATTCAGTCTTTGGTAGTAAAGAGCTCAAAATGAAACCCTCACTCATTTATTAAGACCCCAGAGGGTCCCGCAGGCCCACGACTCCAGGGGAATTGTAATAGACCACAAAGCCTTGACCTCCAGGTCTTGGTTCAACTCCTTCCCCAGCTTATACAACTTAGTCACTATTAAAACACCTAATGGGCCCTTAATTGGGTTGATTTTTTACCTTAAGGGCACAAACTAAATAATCTGGCCCGGAAAGACTAAACTTTCTCTTAACCATTATCTGCTCATACCTTCGCTTGCCACACACTCACCCCCAAAAGGGGAGGGAACAAAATGAAAAAAAAATGTGCTAGGGTCATAAAAGAACCACACGAGAAAGAAATGTGACCAGAAGCAGTAAAAGAAACCCCTACACATCAGGAAAATGTTACCTTATATTCCTGTGGGGTTAGACCTAGGCTAAGCCTTGTAGGCGAACATGATGTGGTCCCTTTTCTCGTGGCTACACATGGATGTATTTTGTGAACATGTGGGAAGAGAAAGAGAAGCTACAGACCAATCAGGCACTGAGGAGCTTCTGGTCCACGGGATGAGGCGGCCACTTTCAAGCAAGAGCGAGGACAGAGGTTAGGCAAAGAACGTGGGGGTCTGAGGAAGGCCTTCTGACAGTGGCCTCGGCGTTCAGCCACAGAGGAGGCAAGAAAGAACTCACTGGCCGGTTAGTATCGGTCATCTTCAGAGAATTTATTTCTCCCGCAGTAATAACATTTCTGCTGAAAAACACGTCGCAACTATTTCAGCCCTGGTGTCATTTAAACTTTTGCTCTCCACGCCCTGCCCCCACCCCAGCAGAAGTTTAGTAAGAGGAATCTCCTGCCCTTTGTTCACAACAAAATAAACAGATGTCGAACAGCAACGTTGGCCCCCTTTCCTCCTGTTGCTTCATGTCATGCTTCTAAAGCTCTCTTCACTTCTAAGTCACCAAGGAGATTCTTTTAGAAACATCTTCTAGGCTCTTGAGCGGGAAGAGACTGAAAATACTGCGACTCTCAAGAGGGCAGGTAGTGCCTACTTTTAACTCTTACCCTGCTAGTGCACACGCCAGCTAACAAACTGGGAGTTCCCTTTGTCAAGAGAAAGATCAGAACGTGGACTGTAGGTTCCAAGGGAGAATCAATAACTGTCAGAGGGAAAAAAGGGAGAAAAAGCAGGCACTTAAGGCACTGCCCTTTCATCTCAATGGAAGACAGATTTCCTGGGTGACACAGTCTTCTCTTCCCTCCCAAGTCTCACCCAACCAAAGACCACGGGCAACACTGACAGTGCGGACACTTGCAAACTAACACCTGCAGCGACCATCATAAGTATACTCATTAATACCGAGACATATGGGGAAACTGGAGATTGAAGGGTTATAAGTCATTGCAAAAGTGAATTCCTCTTCTTGGCTGAGTTTATGCCTTTCCCTTAAATTAAGGAAATGTACATGGAAAGCAGCAGTTTATCTAACGAGCATCCCAGGTGAAGGAGAAGGTCTCCACACTGTCCCAGAGGGGCAGAGGGAGCTGCTGTCACCCCTGAGCTCTTGGTGAAATGACCAAGAAATGCAAGTAACTGGGGGCCAAGCCAGCCAGCAACCCCGAAACCACTGGATTGCCTCCTGAAGGAAGCCATGAGGCTGAGGGGGTGGGGGAAAGGGTGTCAGAACCCCGGATAACAAAGGGAAGAGGGGTAGACATATACATAAAGCTGACAACGGCTTCCCAAGACCTCTTGAATCTGTGAGGCAATAAGGAGAGCTTGCCGTCTACCACCCTTAGGACCTCAGGGCTCCCAAATAAACAGTGAGGGATCTCGCCTAGACATGACCTATGATATAGCTCAAAGAGGCCAGGGCTCCCCGGGGGCAGCTACAAACTCATCTGCACACAGCAGCCACCCCACTCCACCCCACCCCACCCCACATGGCCCCTGGCTCATCCCAGAGCAGCCAACTGAGCCATTCCCGGCAGTGACCTGACCCTGGGGACGCGCCCTCCTTCCAACTACACTCTTCCCTAGGTATTTTGGGCATGCCACCATCAGTTGGCGTTAGCAATTTACGCTTCCGCATCTAGAAACACAGTCTTCTGGGAAAAACATGCTCTTTTCAGTGTGGCCGGGGAGTTTTGCCACAGCTTGTAATTTTGGCTAAGGAAGTGATTTCCTGTCTGACAGGAAGCAGGAGCCGCGGCTGACTTGAGCTGCTGCAAACCTCTGGCTTCAAAGTTAAAAGGGAGAGAAAGACAACCACTTCCACTTATCAGGGAGTCAGAATCCGAGTCTTCCAAGAACGTGGACCTCTCCCCGACCCCTATTTATTAAAACAAGTTTATCTAACAAACAACCCCAGTGCATTCTGTCCCGGAAAAAGTAAGCTCTAAGCTTGGTCTCTGCTTTTGTAACAACACAGTCCTTTCAGCAATTCTAAGGACATAATTACCAGTTGAGTTTTGAACTTTGCCCAGATAAAGGCTGATACACCAGGCTTTGCTGTTTGTTTCTCTAATCAAGTAAATTCAAGTGTGAATAGAAGTCTGCACCTTCTTTGTAGCCAGTTCTCTCTCTAAGATATAGTTACTTTTCCCCCTTTTTTTAATCACTAAGTGTATTTTTATGGGTACTAGAGTACATTTTGTTTTGTAAAATTCCAACCACTTGATTTTTATTCCATTGAGGCATTTTTAAGAGGAACAAACACTAACAGGATATCAGCTGAAAGCTAAAATTTAAATTGTTATCAGAAATCTCACTTCCTTCCCTAACCCCGCTGTCATATCCACTGGGGGCGCATAACCGACAGGGCATCTATCTTTAAAAAGTGACAATATGCAAGGCTAACATTCAAATGTGAAAAGAAACACTCTGTTCTCCCTTCACACACACCATCACGTCCCCCAAAAATGAAATCGTATCTAGGAATATGGAGTTGAATGGCAGATAGTTAAGGAGAAAACAATCTGTGCTTTTCCTACCACTTACTCACGTTTAATAGTTTCTAAATAAAAATTCTATTATCTTTTTTTCTCCCCCCCTTCTCAAAGCAATTTCCCAGCCAGCCTTGGGCAGTAAACAGTTAATATTCCACTCTCCCCTGCTGCCTTGAAAACCAAGGAAACAATTGAGACATTGTCCAGCGAACAAGACTCCCAGGGACTGACATTTTTGTTTATGTCCCAGTTCTCAGCCTGTCAATTTCCACTAGGCTGCCTGACCCGCACCAATACGGTCGTCCGCGAGCTGAAAGGGCTCCGCTTCATTTATTTTATTAAAGCTTCGGTGTCTGTTTTTGATTCAAACTCCAAACCTCTCCACCCCCTCCTTTTCCCCAGAAAGTTGCCTCCTAACTCAGAGACTGTGTTGCAATTCCTTCTTGGGACTCCTTGCCAAGAAAAGTAACAAAATATTTTTGAATACCAAGGTTTGCATGGTTTTGCCAAAAAAAAAAAAAAAAAGGGAGGAGGGGTGCCTGAACAAGTCGCCCAGCCTTGAAAACTTCATGTTTTTGTGGAGTCTTGAAAATATTCCGCTGAAACGTGTCCATAGGAGTGGATACCTACACTGACCTAACATCCAAACTCTGGCGCTCAGAAAACATTTAAAAATCCACAGATACGTCCGAAAACCCAAACTTCAGGTTCAAAAACAAAAAGCGTACATCAATATTTTCCTCCCAACCCATGCCACTGCCTGACTAACTATACAAATTACAGCCCAAACCTCCCTCTCCAGCCCACTTCCCTAGTCCTTCCCATCCCCCCACCGCCACCCCAACACCACCCCCTCTGGTCGTGGGGGGCTGCATCGGTGACACTCTGGCGCCCTTCTCCTGACTCTTTATCTCCACAGAAAGCACATGCAGCAGCCAGCACCGTTTCCTGTTTGTGGAGTGGGCATGAACCAGATCACACCCTATGCACAGCCTCGGAATCCCACAGCATATGGCACTGTGCGAGGATTTACCATGGAATAAAGGCAGCAGACTCTCCTGCTGCTGCATACCAGATCCTGTCACTCTGTGCTGGGAGCTCTCTCTCTTTCCCACTGGACCAAGCCCATCTCTCCACATGGAGCTACCTCCCCCTGCCCAACACACACACACACACAGAGCCCCAGACCCAAAACCTGGAACTTTTACAAGGAACAGGATACTTGAGAACTTGAAAGCCACATGGATCCGACCTCCCTCAGCCCCCCTGATTGCTCAAATTGGACACACGGGCCCCCTCTTTTCACAAGCCGACCAGGAAGCAGAAGGATGGGGCTCGGGCTGTCAGCTGCCCCAGGGAACCACAGAGTGAAATCCACACGACCCTTGATTCTCAGGGCTCCTACCCAAACTCTGCCTATCAAACCACATTTTCCAACCAACCATCTATACCTTTCTCTTCCCTCTCACTCTCTCCAAAAACAGAGTTTGGCTATCTTCCCATTGCGACTCTTTGTTTAGAATTGAGGATTCCCCACCCCTTTCCATCTCTGCTCTAAAGGGCCTCTTCAGACCCTTTCAAAGCCTCCTCAGCTGCCCCCAACTCGGTCATTAGACACTGAAATAAATGGTGATACTTTTACGGCATATTTGAATGTAACAGGCCATTCTTTCCCGTTTCCTAAAAGGAAACCCTGTTGGGCAGCCACAAGTTATTACCGAGCCAAGGTTGAAAGACTGAATCCCTAAGGGCCAAAGGTGAGATTGTAACATTTACAGCCACCACGTTCTTCCCCTTTTTAAGGCCTAAGGACCCAGTGTAGGGCACAGGCAAGGCATTAACTCCTTCCTGCCAGAAGCTTCCATTCGCCCTTCTAGGTGGGCATCACAGCTCTGGAACCGCCCTTGGTTCGGACCTCAGTTTGCACACTGTGCTCCAGGGGAGCTCTCCCTGACCCCTCCATCTGAAACAGGCCCCCACCACGGTCCTTCGCTGTCCCCTTGTCCTGCTTTTTCTTCTCCACCACAATGTGAAAGGACCTTGCCTGTTGTCAGCTGGAAGGAGAGCCCAGTGAATAAGAGGTTGGCTACTGACCCAACTAATACTGCAAAGGTCTGACCTTCCAGCAATAAAGACAGACGTTACTTCCTTTCTCTCTGGGCTTCAGTTTATTCATCTGTAAAATGGCAACAACAATAATAATAACACCTACTCTTCAATTGGTTCTAAGGATTGAAGTAATATACATAGAATCTTTGGCACATAAGAGAAAAAAATATCTTTTGTTTTATTATTATTATACGTTAATTTAATTATTTTTTTTTCATATTACTTGTTTACTGGTTTGGGTCTCTACGCCTCCTTTCCCTCCTCCCAATAGAAGAGAAGCTCCAGGAGAGCAAGAATATTTTCTTGCCCCTTGATACATTCCCAGTCTGTCTCCTCCTAGACAACCACTAAATATCTGTTGGTGAGTGAGAGAGAGAGAAAGACAAGGGAGGTTAGCTCAATGTCTATGTCTGGTGTTTCAATTTGGACAATTAGTAATGACTCTAATTATCACCACCTACTCATAGCAACTTTCCTCAACTGATATAAAGGGGCAAAGATAAAAAGATCTTCATTGATTATGAGTCTGTGGTCTTCAGACACACTTAGACTCGGTTAACATTTCAGTCCTGACCTCCTTATTTCCTCAGGCTTCCTGGAGGACAAAGAGTCAGGGAGATGTCTAGAAGGGCCAGCTCTGTAGAGGCCCAGCACAGCGACCCTGTCCCGGGAAACAGCACTTAACTTCCCACCAGGCGCCCTCCCCTGGCCTGCCCATCTGAAGTGATGATGATTTTCCAAGTGGTAAATGAATCATGTCAGACCAAAAGCCATTTTAAAAGTACACTTTGTAAAAAATCCGTACTACAGCACATTTCATTTATTAATTATGCTATGGATTAGGGATCAAAGTGGTAGAAATCTCAGTGTACTCGAAATAAATGGCTTTTGTGGTTACCTAAATCCTCGGAGTCCCCTGGAATGTAATTCCTTAGGCAAAAACAGCTTCCCTGACTTCTTGCCCCTCCTCATCCATAATACGGGGAGGGTGATTACTCAGCATCAGACCTGCATGATGTCATTATTTGGGCTTAACATTTTGGTTTTATGAAAACACGGAACTCTTTCTTTCGAACTGCCCTCCTAGTGACGGGTTTTTAGTTTCTATTGTGGAATCTCAAGCCCTGCCTCGTTTTCTTCCTGTCCTCCACGCTCACCCCTCTTTCCTTCCGATTAGATTCAAATTGAAAATAACATATAAAGATGCTGGAACTCAAACAAATTCCAAGACACTTTCAAGAAGGCAGTGGAGTGTAGTATTAAGCACACAAGCTTTGTGGTCAGAAAGATCTGGATTTGAATCTTGGCTCTGCCGTGTGCCTCATAAATTTAACTTGTTTAAGCTTTGGTTTTCTTATCTTGAAAATAGGGATAAAAGTGCCTACTTCAAGAGGGACTGTTGAGAAGATTGATGAAATAAAATATGGAAAGCTTCCGCCTCAGAGCTGGGCACTTCATCATCACGTGACCAAGAGTTATTTATTGCCCCTGCACTTCCATATTCTCCAGATATGGGTCCTGTCCACAGATTCTGCATCTTGCTCCAAGTGAGTTGTTTTTATTCATATTTAAAAATTCTAATTTAAAAATCAATTCTCTGGCTTAGATTCCTACCAATTTTCTGAGATGTCCTTATTAGATAGCACTCAATCAAAATCACAGTTCTGCACCAACTGCTCGCAGAATGTGAAGCTACTTAAAGCAGACGCAAAATGAAAGCACAGAGGGAAAGGCTGACAAATTTGAGTATATTAAAATTTAAAACTTTTATCTAAAACCCATCTAAGCAAAGTTTTAAAACATAACAGACTGGGAGGATGTATTTCCAACACATAGCCAAGTCTCCAACTCCTATTAATAGCTCCTATAAATCAATAAGGAAACACTATCAGATTCTTAAAAATGAGCAGAGGATTAAATCAGTCAAGCCACAGAGGAGACAATGAACGAATGACAAGATTGTCAACCTAGGAGTCAAAGAAATGCAAATTAAAACACGATAAGATGTCACAGCACACTCATCAGATTGGCAAAAATTTAAAGTCTGACAAGATAAACTTCTGGTGAGACTGTGGGGAAAGAAAGTGTTTATACACTGGTGATGAAGTACGAAGTGATCTAATCATTCGGGAGAGCTCGACCATACCTTGTGAATTACGGCTGGAAACCAGCACATTATGTCCAACCAACGCCTCTATATGGTATGAACCCCAGAGAAACTCTTACACAAGTGCCTACATATGCCTACCCAAGGATGGCTATTGTAGCACAATTTGTAATCTTAAAAAACCAGCAGCAACCCAAATAACTATCAATACAGAAATGCAAACACTGCGGTATATCCATACAATGGAATAGTACATAACAGTTACAATGGGTGAACTAGATTTAAATGTACAACATGGGTAAAGTTCAAATGCAATGTTGAATGAGAGAAGCAAGCGGTAGAAATGAAATATGAACCCACTAACCTAAAATTTAAAAACCACTGACATTAACTGTAATACATTGACGATCAACACATACATGTCAAAGAGTATAAAAACCTGGACTGCAGAGACACCAAATTACATCAGCAGTTACCTCTCCAGAGGGAAGATCCTGGACTAGGAAGGGGAATGTTGGTTTGGTTTTGTTTTTTCAAACACAGGGGAGAAGATTACTAATTGTTATTCTAGGTGACAGGTACATGAGTGTGTTCCTTATATTATCCTTTCTATCTTTTAGTATTTTTTGTTTTATAACTGCCAATCATCTTGGAAACCTCCAATACTTAAAAATCCAAATTTATACACAAGATAAATTAGAGATGACTATGCCTGGCACTAATTGGTTGGTGATCTGAGAAAAATACTCAGAGAAGCATTTCATCCAATGTAACTTACCGAAAAGATTTGTAACTTACCCTCCAGTCTGCAGACACACCCACATTGTGCGAAGGGAGGTATAATTTGAGATGAATGAAAGGCTCATCTTGATGCAAATCTACTTTTGTTAGCTCCTTCCTTTTGCCATGAGTTCATGCCTTTTCCTCCTAGGAACCCACAAAGCCTCATTTCCTCTACAGGAACTAACAGCATCACAAAGGCACGGCAGGCCTCCAGTTTCCTGGTGTAGCCTGACTGGCACCAGCTGGGTTTCTGTCGGAAAATGTGCCCCTCCCTGGCTGTGTGCTCGGTCCGACTGAGGCATTATAACCCTACAGGGGAGCGTCCTGGTGCTAGAGTCAGACTCCCTGCATTCAAATTCCAGCTTGCCACCTACCACCTATGTGACCTGAGCATTCCCCCAGCTAAACCTCAGTTTCCCCATCTATAAAATGGAATAGTAATAATAGCTAACTCATACGGATGCTGTGAGGATGAAACGTGACAGTCATGTAAATTACTCAGAACAGTGAATCAGTAAAATTAGTAAATCAGTAGAACGGTAAAGTTACTAGAACTAGTAAGTACTCAGTAAACCTCCAGTATATCATGATCTTGAGTACGTCTCACCATTTCTCAAAGCATCCATTTCTTAACTATCATGATGAGGGCTTTGCACCAAGAGAACTCCTGAGTTCCCTTTCAACATGTAAGTCTAGGATTAAGTCTGAGATTAAAACAGGAACAGGGGAGCTAGCCTGAGAGAGAATAAAGCTCTGGTCTATAATTTGCAATCCTGTTGGAAGTGAGGCTCCAGGACAGTGCATGACACAAGTTCCCCAAGCCCCTTCCCTTGGCTTCTATTCTGACCTCTGGTATCACATTCCTGTGCCCAACAGGATCCCAACAATCCCCACCCTTGGCTCCCCATCCAGCAGATTCCACGTTGCCAACTGAAAACCTTTGGAGGAAATTCACATAGGCATCCAGACACAGGAACACTTGGCCAAACCCAACCCTGCTGGCCTCCGTATGCGGCACCGGCCACCCCTGGAACCCCAGCCCATTTCCCTGCGCCAATGGCCCGCCCTCCCTCTCTTTGACAAACACCCTCTGTGACCATTCACTTATTCCACACAGATGTCCAAACACGCACTAGCTCCCCATATGTCCTTAGTGCCTCTCAATGGGCTGTATTTTTCAAATCATGTTCTAAAACTTAACCATGAGATTGTTGGCAAGGAGCGCCATGCTTGCGTCTCACATCAGACCTGGACTCATAGTGTGGAAAATAAATCGGGATGAGAGTCAGCACGGGTATGCACCAAAAACAAACTGGATAAACAAGGAGGTGGTTCATTTAATAACAATAACAAAAAAGCCTACCTTTCCAAATTAAAGGTTTAGGTAACATTAAAGTTATCACCCTCTTCAGACACATCTTGATTTTTTTTAATCACGCAACTTTTCATTGTCGGGTGGGAAGCAAGGAGAAATGTGACGATTACCCCTGAAGGCCATTTTTTAGTAACTGTCAGAAATACGAGAGCGGACGCTGCAAGCATTCACAGGTGTGATGCACAAAAAGTGCGCTGAATCTGCACATCATAGTTGGTCCACGTCACGTCCTGTAAGACCTATCGATCGTGGGGGAGCAAGGAGTCATCCTGGCCTTGGGAGGAATGAAGTGGAAGAAATCAAAACTGCGAAACCACAGCCCATCTTCTAAGCCTAGGTTCATTTCCTTGGGCAGATTCTCATTCCGGGTTCTAACGAAAACTGTTCCTCTTCCCCATCACTTCATTTGGAACAAGTTTTTAAATGGTGAGTCGGTAAGAATTTTGTTCACCATGACAGCTTAATGGACATCTGCCTGGGCTCTGACAGATCCAGTAGAAGTCGCAATTTCTGAAAAAGTCGACTGCCTAAAGCAGAAATGACAGCTGTGACACCTCTACTGCCCCCTCCTTCACCCTGGGCAGATATTAATCCATCAATGCATTCTTCCCCTTGGAGCCCTGACTTTTAAGGCCTAGAATCTCTCGGAACACAATGCTCCACGCAGAAGCTACTACCCAGCCCACAGCCTGGGAACAAACACTGTGCCCTGTTCAAAGTCCTTGGAACAACAGTTCCAAGTCTTCTGAGTTGTAAGTGCTCTTCATGCTTATATGTGTTTTAAAGGAAAATGGATAGAACCTTCATCAAATAATACAGTAAAAATCAATAAATTAAACAAAAATGAACACTTGTATGCCCAGTTTGCCACCAATTATCCACAGTAAGAAAGCAGTGCTTCTAAAATAATATAAGTAAGTGTTAATAAGTAGAGAAGACCACTGAGGTTGCAGTGGCACCTCCTTATTTACATAGGTTGGTTATTATCACATTTTTCAACAAAAAGGGCAGTACTTAATACTATTAATTAACTGGTTATTCCTTAATAGTTCTGAGGATCCGAAATAAGAGAGCTTTAGGGCAAAGATGAGTATATTAAGTAGGGGCCAGAAGAGAAAACACTGAGAAACTAAAAATACGAAAACAGGAATTTCATGAAAATACCTGAAGTTCATTTTCAAAATTCCCCAGGACCACAGGAGCGACTCATGGAAACTGCTTTTTTCACACAAGCCTCTCTCTAGAAATCGTTTGTGGGAGAAGATTGTGTACCGTGCGTCTCCCTCTTAAAGCAACTCTCAGATTAGCACAAATCAACCCAAGAGTAAAGAAGGCAAGTGTGTTCTCCTCACATAGGTCCCTATTACACGGTAGCAGAATAATCAGTTCAGGCTCCAGCATTTTTAATTCAAAAGAATTAAAAATTCAAAAAAAGAACCAACTTTTCTATGATAAGGCTTGGAAAACTTTACACTTAGAACTTCATTGGCTGTAAGTGACAGAAAACCATCTCAGACCAGTTGGCTTCCTAACTGGGTAGTCCAGGATTGGAGCTGACCACACAGAATTAAACAGTGTCATCAAGACACCCGCCATCTGAATCTTCTGCAAATGAGCACCCTCCGTGCAATGGGACACACCGTGAATGCTTGGGTGCAGGCATGAGGGTAGCTGCAAAGAGCCACAATTACAGATCCTCTCTGCCCCTTGAAGACTTATAAGTATCTTTGCCTAAATCACATGCCTGCCCCCTGCCCAATTAAATGTCTCCCAGAACCAAGGAGGAGAAGGGAAAAGTAGTTCCCCACAGTTAGGAGGGTGGGGGAGGATGCTGTTAGCAAGAAAAAATGGTGTAGAGATAAATGTCATCTTCAGAGCCCTACTCCATTTTTAATCGTAAGGTTGGCACACAGGTGTTATTCTCCACACCTGAAAACAACTTGATAATTTAAGAAGCAAGCACAATAAAGACCATACCAATCAAGCTCTGTGTGGAAGCGGGATGGGAAGGAGCCTGAGCAAGAACGGAGGGAGGATGCTTGGCTACATTCTAAAAACAGAAATGGTTTCCACCAAACTTACTAAATTGATCTTTGACAACGTCTTGCCTTGGTCATTGCAATTCTGGGTTTCAGACATTCCTTCATTTATCGGCTTTGGCTCAAGAGGGCTGTCACCTCTTTCCAAAAAAGTATTTCGTCCTGAGTTTCAACTGAATAGTCGCAGAGGTTTGCCCTGGGGCTCTTCTGCCCAGCCATGCTCCTTCTGTCACTTTTTTTAGGTTTTACGTTCTCCTCCACCCATCAGGCTGGCTTCTCCCTTGAGTTTGAAAGGGTCGGTGAAAAACACTTCTCTCAGAATCTTATGTGTGTCCCTGAGTCAGGCCTGACTTCAGGAGCATTAGAAAGGGGAAGAGTCAGAGGTGGGGTCCAAAGATAGGTCTCAATAATGGGGCTCCCACACCCCATGAGATCTCTGGGGGCCATGGGACGGTCTAGTCTCAAGGCCTGTGGTGCGGGCTTTCTTCCTTCCTTCTTCAGCCTTTTAAACACTTGCACTTTGCTTCACCCCAGCACCTGAGCGACATAGACAGTGTCCTTGTGAGAGAAACAGGCAGCTTGCACCCTCGGAGCAGGAAGAACAAGAGGCCTCTGCCCCACTGCACTTGGACACATGGTGACCCCATCTCATTCAAGCCTATTAAACAGCCTGGGTGATGCACTTAATCACTGGCCGGATCCACCCACCCTGCAGGCGCTGGCTGGAAAACAGATTGCATCACGCTGTCCAGAGTTCTTCACAAGCTTCTCATTGCAGACAGGCTATGGCTAAACAGGCCTCATGCTTTCGGGGAAGGGCAGGGCTCAGATGCAGCAGTCAGGAGGCATCTGGGTCCCTCTGGGGGTATAACCAAGACATCTGCCACATCCTGCTGCACTAGCAAAGGGCTGACGAATGGGGGCTCACTCAGACCACGTGCTTGCCCCATGGCCCCTCTCTCCTCCACCCAACACAAAACTCTGAGCGTGGCCAGTGCCTGTGCCCAATCGACCTTTATGCTCTCCATTCCTGACCCTGGAATCTAAAAGTCCCACCTTTCAATCAGGTGACAGAGCTACATGCCTGTTCATAGCTGCTCTGGGTCTCTTTCAAAAGATAAATCTATACTCCAGATTTTCAGTAGAGGTGTGCGATATGATCTAAGGATTTTTTTTTTCTTTCTTTCCCTTTTTTTTTTTTGAGGAAGATTAGCCCTGAGCTAACTGCTGCCAATCCTCTTTTCACTCAGGAAGCCTGGCCCTGAGCTAACATCCGTGCCCATCTTCCACTACTTTATATGTGGGACGCCTACCACAGCATGGCGTGCCAAGCGGCGCCATGTCCGCACCCGGGATCCGAACCGGCAAACCTTGGGCCACCGAGAAGTGGAACGTGCGCACTTACCCGCTGCGCCACCGGGCTGGCCCCTGATCTAAGCATTTAAAAGCCCATCTCAAGTATGGGAATGAAGTGCAGGGACCACGCATGGAAGATAGGAAGTTACAGGGGTGGGAAGCAAGGAGACCAGTGCAGACACTCTGGCAACATCCAAATGAGAGATGATGGTACACTGGACTCCAGGAGCAACGGCAGAGGTGGTAAAAGTGGTCAAATTCCACAAACATTGTGAAGGCAGAGCTAATATGATATGCGGATGGACTATGAGCCCACAGGATACGTCGATGGATTGAAGGTGGGTGTGAGAGAAAAGGACGAGTCGATGATGGACTCCAAGCTTTGGAGCTTACGCAACTGGTGAATGTTGTTGGTCTCTACTGCGATGTGGAACCCTGGGAGTAACAGGTTTGGTGATGGGGAGAGGGTGGAGATAAAGAGTTTGATTCTGGATACGCTAATTTTCCCATATCTATTTGGCATGCGAATGGAGGCTGAATCTGGCACTCAGGGGAGAGCAGGTGGCTGGAGGAAGGATCTGCACACTTTTCTAAACATGGCCATTCCTGCCCCTGGAATCCTGGGCAACCAGCAGACTCACTAGATTTTCCTTATATGCAAAATGAGATGATAAACTTTCCCAGCCAGAGCAGTCTAGGGTAGCTCCCTCCTTAATCCCAAGAAACAATGCTGAAATCCCAGTGTTTTCTCCCTCTGTATTAAGAGATGAAAATCTGACCTGCACACCATTAACAAGCCAATCATGGAATCACTTCATATACCCTACAATATCATTGTTGAAATTACATGTTTCCCATAATAAATAATCAAGTCCTGGATTTCCCAATTGGGCCCTCTCTTAAAAAGGTCAGAGACCCACCCCCATGCCAGGATTCATAGGGAACGGCCTGTTTAGGCCAAGATGGAAAGAGATAGAAACCCTACAACCTGACCCTCTGGAGCTTCTGTGTTAACCACGTTCCACATAAATGCTGCCGTGGCGATTAGACACGCTCCGCAGTGAGCTGGAATGTATAAGGGTGGATTATCCAGTTACTGGCAAGCCATGCACAATGTCATAACTCAAAATTATGTTTCTCCAAAACATGCTACCACATCAGGTAGAAAGCGGACATGTAGACAAGCTCTTCTGCTAACCAGGATAATCCTGAACACTCTTAAGGTAACAATAAAATCACACTCAATCCAGACTAAATCAACTCCAGTCCCTCACCAGAAATTGGCTCTCTGCTTCATTAACAAAGCACCACAGTAGGAGGGGAGAAAGCCACATGGAAAGAAAAAAACATAGGGTTCCTTGGCTTCAAGAAACTTACAGTCTGGCTGGAGAAACAAGCCTCATGCATAGAATTAATCAGCAAGGGAAGAAATGACAAGCAGGGGAGGATGGGTGCCAAATGAACACTTTTGTTTTATTTACTGGAAAGATAAACATAGGCAAAACCATGAGTTGAGCTCTAAGTAGATCCATGTTAATTTAAAACAGGCTCCCACGCTTGGTAAAGAGAGCAGGTGCTTGAAACTGAAACAACTTCCCAAAGTATGTTCCGATCTTGACCCTGAGGATGCTGCGAAGAGCTCCACAGTCAAGCACGCGTTAGGAACCCCTCCTTAGGAAAGGTCTGGAGCACTGGGAGGAATCAAGATCCTGCCCTCAAGAAACTAATTGACTTTGCATAACCCAGTGCTTCCCTAAACCTATTTTAGGAGGGAACCCTTTTTCCAGTAACCTTATTAACACTGGGTGAGACAAATGTCAGGAAACGCTCCCCAGAGCTGCCAAAGCCTTTTCCCCTATGCACAACAGGACACAGCACTGAGAAACGGTCACGGCTGTGTGAGGCCGCCAGCCTTCCCAGCATGTATCGTGGGCTGATCTTAAACACAGCAACAAATGGCATCTTTGAAAAGTAGGCATATTTTCGCAGAAATACAATGCGGGGTCATATTCACACACAGCATCAAATAAGTATCTTTGTTCAATAATATGCCATGACAAGAGAGACACTAAAACTTAAAAACTCTACAATTATTTGAGGTTATAAAAGCATACTACAAGAACTCTAAAACTCCCCTAAATGTGCCACATATATATTCAGGGTATTATTTTAAGAGGTATGCTGTGAGTTATCTAAAATGGAACGTCTGTAATTCTGTAAAACCACAATACCATCAGCTGACTTTCAAACCTACTAACTGTTTAAGAAACAGTCATTTATTTGGAAGGTGAAAAGCCCTGCGAGGGTTGATGTGATGTGGATGGGCTGGTCGTGTCTCTTGTCTGGAACGAGGTGGAGTGAGGCACATCTTTCCAGGGAAGCCTGAACTTTTTCTTTTGTTAAATTCCCAGAAACATGAAAATCACTCCAATCACGGTGAGTGTAACACTCTCACACACTGCTGACAGTTCTAAAAGTTGAGACCGTTCAGGAAAATAATTTGTGGCTATGTATCAAGAAATTTTTTTAAAGGTTGTTCTCATTTACTTTCCCTCCTAGGAATCCATCCTAAGAAAATAATAAAGGGGGGAGGGGGCCCAGGGATTAGGCACAAAGATGTTCTTCATGGGATTATTTAGAATCGTAGAAACAAAAGGAGAGACGCCGACAATATGGCACTGATTAAGCAAATTGGGGTATAATCATATTATGGGCTGTTATGTGGTCCTTAAAAATCCTGAAGAATTTTAACGGCACGGGGAAGTGCTTATTCACTACAGCAATTTTCATTTTAAATAAATACAAGGCTGGAAATATTGAGTGCTACTAGGAGCTCGACAATGTTAAAAATATAAATATTAATACACTCAGAGGAAAAAGTCTAGAAGGAAATAGACCAAATATATCAAGTTACTCACAATGTAATCTCTGAGTGGTAAGATTATGGGCTATTTTTCAAAGTGTCTACAATGAACGTAAATTTTATGAATGAGGAGAGCTACGTTAAAAAATTAATTTCACTTACTTTAGAGGTAGGATTTATCAATCGAAAATTAGCAATTCCCATCCTTAAATAGTTTAACATCAGTCACTGAAGTTGTGAATTACGAGTGAGGCTAATCTTGAAGAGAGGACCTGGCGATGAGGGGAGGATGTACGATAGCTACCTTGAAATTTTCAAGATAAGTAACTGGACGCATGAGAAGAATGAACAACAAAACACAAATCAAGGAGTGAGCATTTCAAGGAGAGAGATTTCAGCTCAATGAAAAGGCAGAACTTTCTTAAGAGCCTGTATCGTACCAACAGGAAATGGTCTGCATCAGGAGACAGATGCCCCGTTTCTGTGTTCAAGAATCGTATGGACCACAGATGATTTCCAACAATGAGTAAAGGACAGAAGGGACATGACATGTGGACAGAGTGGGTGACATGACATGTGATTTAAAGGTTGTGAAACTTTCTGTGATTCTAATCTGAAAGGGATACGAGCGAGCTTACACAATCCTTCTTTGTAGAATACTTTCCATCATCATGGTGGTCAGCTGCCACACCATGATCCCAAACCTCAAGAACTTCAGAATTCCTCACCATAAGAAGGTGAGACGGAAGCTTGCACTTTGAACCATACACTCCATCCATCATGGCCCGATGTACATCCTGGGGCTTACTCCACTCTCTCCCTTCAAAGCACTACTGATCCCATCTACCACTTCTTCCCTGAAAAAAGACAACCTGGTTCTCAGTATGAGATACTCATAGCTCTCCTAATAAATGTAACATTTTTTTAGTGCTCACAGGCTTGCTTTGTATCCTTAGACAAAACATACACCCTTACCATGGTTCTGTCTGAGAAATGGGAAAGTTCTGACTCAGCCGCTGCTAGGAAACACATGCCAAGTATTCTAGAAAGTCTGGCTGAGTCATAGATAAATGGGTTTAAAAAAAACAACAAGGAGAAAGTGTATATGCAGTGGAGGGTGTGGAGACAGTGCACAGGGAAAAGCTTTTAGGAAATCAGGAGTTCACACCCTCACATCACGCAAAGGTCACTGCCCCGGTAGAGAAGGCCTCTTTTGCCACAATGTGTCAGTGAGTTCTCTGCAGTAGCCACCTCCAGAAACTAAATCCCTAGCCATCCTCATGTCCCACTCCAGTGAAGCCAGGAGGTCCCCTTGAGCCACGCCCACCCCATCCAGCTGGGGCTCGGGGCTCCTCCTGGCGCTCCCGGTGGCAGCCCTCAGCACACCACAGTGTAACCATTTACTTGTCTCTTCCCCAGCTGAGGCTAAGACAATGGTGTGCTCTGGGACCAGGCTGCCTTGTTTCACACCTTGACTCCTACAGTTGGGCAAAAACCTGTGATGAGTTCCTCCTCTGTAGATTAGGGATAATAAAACATCTAGAACAATGCCTGGCACATACAAAGTGCTACAGGCTTATTTGCTATTACTGTTATTATTGTTCATCATTGACTCCACTTTCTCTCGACGTCTGGAATACCTTTTTCCACACGGTAAGCAATCACTAAGTATTTGTGGGATCAATAAATGTAAATTGATTGAATCCACTGTGAACACAAGACCAAGAGGAAGACCAATTAAAGCTACTTCTCTAAATTTTAGGGAAGGAAAGGGAGAATTTTCTATCCTTCCCTAAATAATATACTCTAAATAAATGGGAATTTAATAGATAATCAACATTAGTCTTAAGAAGCCAATTAAAAATTTGGCTTGTTCCCATTTCATACTGCCATGCTCCTGGTGGGGAGGGGAGGTCATGAAACCTAGCATCTTAATCTCTCTAGAAAGACAACTGTTGAACTAAACAGACATTTTTCCAAAGAAGTTACATGGAAAGGAGCTCAACATCACTAATCATCAGGGAATGCAAATCAAAACCACACTAAGATATCACCTCACACCTGTTAGAATGGCTGTCATCAGAAAGACAAGAGATAAGTGTTGCCAAGGGTGTGGAGAAAAGGGAACCCTTGTACACCGCTGCTGGGAATGTAAATTGGTGCAGCAACCAAGGAAAACAGTACAGAGGTTTCTCAAAGAATTAAAAATAGAACTACCATATGATCCAACAGTCCTACTTCTGGGTAGATATCCAAAGGAAATGAAAAGAGGATCTCGAAGAGACATCTGTACTCCCACGTTCACTGAGGCATTATTCACAATAATCAAGACATGGAAACAACCTAAGTGTCCATAAATAGATGAATGGACAAACAAAATGTGGTATATGTATACAATGGAATATTATTCAGCCATGAGAAGGAAGAAAATCCTGCCATTTGTGACAACATGGATGGCCCTTGAGGGCATTATGCTAAGTGAAATAAGTCAGACAGAGAAAGACAAATACTATATGATATCACTTATATGTGGAATCTAAAAAAGCTGAACTCCCAGGAACAGAATAAAGTGGTGGTTCCCAGGGACTGGGTGGGTAAGGGAAATGAGGAGATGATGATCACAGGGTACAAACTTCCAGTTAGAAAATGAGTATGTTCTGGGGACCTTATGTCCAGCACGGTGATTATAATTAACAATACTGTATTACAGTATATCTTAGTAAAGCTAGAATGAAAAAATCAATCAATAACGAAAATAAAAACAACCCCTTTACCCCAAACCTGCTCCTCCTCCAATATTCCCCATTCAGTAAATGGGAACTCCATCGACCTACCTTTGACTCTCCTGTCTCCCTCAGGGCCAAAATCTAGTCCATCAGCAAGTTCTACTGATGTTCCCTCCAAATCTGTCCACTTTAACCATCGCCACTGCCAGCAGCTGAACACAAGCCAAACCCCTCAATGACGTCCCACGGTAGTTAGGATTAAACGTCAACCTTGACCACATCCTACCCAGGCCACTCTCCCTGTGCCCTTGCGACCCGCGGCCATCATAGCTGGCTTTCTGAGTCTCTCACAGCCAAGCTTTTTGTCCCCCGTTAGGACCTTTAAACACGTGTTTTTCCTTCTGCCTGGAAGGTTCTCCCATTTTCTACCCCTTCTCCCATACCTTCCTCTGGCCAACTCCAATCTGTCCTTCGAATCTCATGTTAAATGTCATTTCCCCAGAGGGCCATCCAGCTTATAATCATCACCAATTTCTCAGTGGAAATCCCATGTCCCTGGTCATACCTCACGGGCCCTGTACTCTTCATGGCACCTGGCACAATGCCCACCCGCCATGGGTAGGGGCTGGAATGGTTTGCTGAGCCTCAGCATCTAGCACACAGCCTCCTAGCCCAGACCAACAGCCAATAAGCATCTGGCAGAAGAGGGGAGAATACAACCTAACTCTAATAACCCATCAAAACATCTGCATGTATTGAATAACCAAGAGGATGCTCTCAAAGTAGTTTCTTGTTATTAACTGTGACTAGGTCCCTCCCCATTCCCCTGAACTCCTCAGAAACAAAAAGCGAAAGGTTCACCTGCCCTCTGAGCTTACCTGAAAATGCTCAACGCAGACAGCAGAGAGCCTGTCTGAAGTCCTACCACCATGTTACACTTCCTAAGAGTTTTCCGCTTTAGCACTAACAACAACAAAAAGTACAACCATCACAATCTGGCAGGCTTTGCTCCTCAGGATTCAGACAACTTTCTCATCCCACACCTCGATGCTCATTACACAACAAAACATAAGACCAAGAACTGCTAGAAATCCACCCCAAGGTAAAATTCCACATCGACTTCAAAGGGAAACCTCCAAGACAAAATGGTAGGAATTTCTGAAGCCATTCACTGTTTTGTAAGATATTCGCTATACTGAAATACAACCATTTTTGGTACAGGATCTTTTTTCGCTGGGTACAAAGGACGTTAAATGAAAGTCTTTGTATAGCAAAGACACTGGGGGTGGAGTCCAGGGAAGGGCTCCTCACCACACAGCTTACTGGCTGCTGGAGGCGGGTCAGCCAAGACTCAAACACCACCACCACTTAGCACAACTTAGCTGCTTGGCACTTATTTTGGAAGAGGGGGAAAAAAAAAGAGCAAAGAATTAAAAATATCAATTTAAAAACACCACAGAGAAGGAAACAGGAGCTACTCATGTGAATTCGAAAATAGAACTGGGGAGGCTCTGCGGGGAGGAGAAGAAACTGGAACTTAGGACTCCTAAGAGGTCGATGAATTTCTGGGGGTGTGGGGAGGGAAAACGGGGGAGAGGGAAGGTGGAGAAGAGGGAGGTAGAGAGATGGATTTGTTATATAAATTCCTATTTTTCTGGCCAACCAAAAAAAATCAAGATACCATCCTTGGGGAATAATTTCCTCTCTCTTCTGAACAGATTAGGAGCCACTAGACTATAATAAACAAGATGCTCTATCAGTTTCAGGAACTAAAATTTCTGGGGCTTGCTTCTTAATTTAAATATTATTTGATCAAGTGAACTCCAGTGCTAAGAACATTTACTCTCCACACCCATTTTTTATAATATGGTAACCCGTATAGCACATGAAAAAAATCCAACCAGATTAAAATATTATGACAAAATGGTTTAAATCCCCATCTGAACATTCTGCCCCAAATGGGTCCCAGGGTAAGTTATTTTCTTAGCAACCTGTGATAGTTAGAGTCTTTAATGATTACTAACAAACACTGAACACTTCTCCAGTTTCAAAAGAAAACATCAGAAATAATTTTGAAATAGCTTGGCCAAGATATTACAATAAATCCAAATTTCGGAGAAATTAGGAAGCAATCCTTAGACAACTGTTTTGAAACATGTCTGATGAAACGCTGTGATGTGACAACTTTTGATTTAAAAGAACAAAAAACAAAATGTGAGGAAGAGTCCAGTGTCTGGAAAGAAGTCAGCCATTCATCAGCGAACCTGAACATGAACCAGACTCTTCTGGTTGATGCTGAGCTACACAAAGACCCAAACAGTACATCAGCCATAATCCAGAAGGCTCCCTTTATAAATACAGACACACTGTACCTGCCAAGCAGGTTTTGGTCAACACATTGCCCTATATCCAGTGAAAAAGTGATCATAAACATGTAGTTCCAACATGTATGACTCCTCAATCCCAAAAACTGTTAGGGTCAACAATCTCCAGCCTTTCTTCCACCCTGCTTTCCCGTCTCCCTCTACTAACACCCCCACACACACTCAACATCCCCCTCCTCACCCATGAGTGTCAGTGAAGATTGCGGAAATGCATGATTATAGGGCTGACTCATGTAACCAAAGACACCATTCAGCTGCCACAAGCATTAAGTATTTCACAAATTTGGTTTCCTTTTGCCCAAGCTTATGGCTTTTCTCCTCTCTCCAGCTCCCAGAGCCCGCCCTCCAACACCAACCCATAACCTCTGTGCAATGGCCATTCCCTGGGTCCCCAGGAGCAAGGCAGAAAGCACAGGAGATCGTATTACAGCTGCTGGCTGTGCCTCCTCTGGACAAGGGTCTCCATCTAAAGGGTGGTGCATGCTCCGAAGTGGTTGCTATAGTAAACATGGCTTCTAATAAAGAGCAGAGGAAAAAGGGAGTCCCCTTGCTGTTCCCCTCGCCAAGATCCACATTCGCTCTGGAAAATATGTTTTCCCAACTCCTTGGATTGTTAATTTCTACACGTGAAAATAAGGTGCTTGGGGCCTCAGTTACAGCAACTGTTCTTAAGGGATTTGGAGGGGCAGGGGAAGGAGGGAAGGAGAGCAATGACTACCTCTCTGGACAAGTCCTCACTCTCGGGTGGGAGCAACAGGACAGACCCGTGGACCTCCACCATGCCACACCCGTGAGGGGCTGTGTCCAATCTGAACCACTTCTAGAACTTGAATCTTCTCTCCACACTTAAAGAGAGAAAAAGCCTCCAAGGGATTTTAAAGATAACATCCTTTCTCTGTAGCTAAAAAAAAATGTGGGCAAGTCCTGCCAAGCATTTCCAAAAGCAGAGAAATAAATTTCCAAGCCTAGACCCACACTGGGAAATTGAAGGAGGCCAGAAAAGTGAAACCGACAGGCTTCCTCATTTTACTCTCTAGGACTCTGTAACCATCACACTTTTTAAAAATCTTTGTGAATTGTTAAAATATTTTTATACACGGCATCACTTTTTTCAGAGAAACTACATCAGAACCCCAAGCCGACAAGTTCTTGACACCTGTGACACTGGCCCTGATGATGACCTGATTTATAAGTAAGCGAAACAGAACCAGCCACAGAAAGGTACTTTCTACTCCCTTAGGAGAGAACACTCCATGAGGCCCCGGAAAGGGAGCAGAGAACTGGGTCCAGCCCTTGCTCTGGCCACTAACTCAGTGTGTGACATTGGGCAATTCACTTAAGGCATCTCTGGGTCTGTTTCCTTTTCTGAGAGCAGGTTGAGCCTCCCTGATCTAAGATCACGTCCAGCCCTGAAATCTTGGCAATAGAAGAGCATGTGTAATTATGAACATCCATTTTATTGTGGGGTTGGAGGAAGAAGGAAGCTTCTGGAACATGTCAACCTTCTCTCCACATGCCTCGTTTATAACATGAGAATTCGTGAGACATTTTCCCAAATGATGACTCAAGATGTGGTTTTACGGAAATAAATTATTTTGTGATATACACACACACATACATATATGTATTTAATATTCATATAAGAGAGGCATAATTCATAAAATTATACTCAATTATAGAAATCTACAAAATAAGGAGGCAGTGAGCCTGAAATTTGACACAGTGCATCCTAAGATTTTTCTCCTTAAGAAAATTATTTTGCCATTTTTAGAAATTACAAGTAACATAGAGGGCAAAATATATTAATGGATAACATTTTGTGATACTTAAATAAAAAATACATGAATTATTTCATGCTTTGCATAATTCTACCTGTCATGGATTTGCTATAAAAATATGTCTTGCATTAATTATTTCCAAAGTACGAAGTCCAGCTCATCATATAAATACACAGAAGAGAATATTTAAGGCTGAGCTATCTTCTCAAGAGGTTAATTTATCAATTCCACTTTCAGAGCCTACAAAATCCTAAGAAAATGCATTAAAAATATATGTAGACACACACTTTGTGCTGTAGTCTCTTAGTACTACAAATGTTACCTAAATTAAACCCACACACTGGCAAAGCCAGGGACGTACCGATTAAATGTCATTTAAACCTTTCCAAGTTCATTTCTGCTCTAGGTGTACAATCCATCAGCCCAGATGAAGTTTTTCTGATGTTAGTGTAGAATGTTTACTTTCCAACAATTTAAGATAAGGGGCCGGGGGGATTGGAAAGTCTCAAATCCAGGACTTTTCTTTGGAGTTTTCTACTTCCCCCCTCTGCAAATCACCTCCTGTAAATGCCTTTTTCAGAAAAGGTTTGGGGCATTGTATTTTTTTAATGGCTTTGATACCATTTCCAGTCTTCCCAATACTGTCGTGCCCTATTAACTGGAGCCCACAAAGCTAGATTCTAGCCCAATACTAGGAGAAAAGGATGGTGGGGAAATTTCCAGGTAGGTAACAATCGCTAAGGTCCAACAGCAGAATACAGGTACCTTCTAGATATAAACCATATCCAAGAATGTGCCAAAAAAATATTTTTAAAGAAAGAAAAACTGGTAAACAAGGCCTGTTATCAACCAAAGAGCATCTTCTTCACCTCCCCCTAGTAAAGGAAGCGATCGCCTTTGTAAGGCCACTTACGACAATGTGCGCTGGTGACGGAGAGCGCGCATCCTTGAGGGCTTGTCTGCTCTGGAGGGTCCCCGCCTGGACATCAAGCAGTGGCCATTTCATCTGGAGATACTGGAGGGAGAAAACAAAACAAACATGGACAATGAATTTGGCAAAGAAATGCAAAACAGCTACCCCAAGAGTCAGCTTTTCATACATGACACATGGATCAGAAACTGAAAAACTTAAAGGCATACAAATAACAACAATAAAAAAAAAAGGTAACTTCAACAACAATAGAAAAATCATGCAATACCAACAGGTTCTTCCTTAGAGTTCATGTTCAATAGGTACATGTATAGGACATCAATATTATTAGCAAATAACATTGCATTCAAACTACAGGGCGGCTTCAGACAAAACGACTTCATTATTACGACCTCGTTTAGAGGGCAGCGGGGGAGGGAAGAGGGGAGGGGACACAGAGCTTTTCTCAAGGAAGAAAGCAAATGGGACTCTCAAGCGAGAGGTGTCCTAGGACACCATCAATTCTGAATCTGCTCTTTCAGCAACCTTCATGCTAAAACGCCACCATCCTTCACTTTAAAGAAAGCTGAGTATGTATGTGCAACCGTGCTTGAGGAGAAATCACGAGTGAGGTGAAGACGGAATTCCTCATCCGACAGAAAAGCTTATAAAACAAAAATATTTCTTGGTAAACGATGCACAAACAGGGTACAATGCAATTTAGACACTCATCTCAAAAGGCTGGAGAAATATACTGAGGTTTGCCGCAGAGAGAAACATAAAGGTATACGCCAATTAGGTCTATCTCTGCCCTCTCTGAGGTGAAAAATAAATACACGGCACGAGGGAAAAGGAGCGACTTCTGTCAAAAGGGATATACTGGCGTTCAGAGGGACCTGAGCGATCAGCTGACCCAACTCCCCACTGCGCGGATAAGGGAACCCGAGGAGAGGTGGCCTGTCCAGTCACAGAGGTATTCAGCAAATGTATAAGCAACTCTCAGGCCTTTGACTTTAGTTGGTCACATTACCCGAGTTTCGTGCAGGAAACCTTCAGACAACCAAACAAAACTTAGACACAATGGCCCTTTGTACCTCTGAAGGCCAACTGATAAATGCATCAGTTAATGCTTGGAGAGTATATAAGGAGCCATCTTGATCTTCCCAGAGACCCAAAGCAAAATAAATAGCTAGTTCAATATTAATTCAACAGAAAATTTTTACTAGATGAACACTGATTAAAGCTTGCTTTGTGCCAACCTTCTTGCAAAGCATTATGGAGAGAAAAGATGCCTGCCCTCAGGGAGCTTCTGCTCATGTGAGGGAGCCAACTCCCACACAAATAAGTCAAGAGAGAATGTGGCGAGGCTGTGACAGAGCTCGGGAAATCGTGCCCATGGAATGCCAAGAGAGAAGACAGCATTTCTGAGAAAAAAAGACCAGGAGAGGCTGCACAGAGGTCTTGCAAAGTCAGAAAGATTTCAACAGAAAGAAAAAGGACAGCAAAGGGCAATCCAGAAAGGAGAAAGGGTTTGCTCCCATTCCACGTGAAATAGAAGGGCCAATGCCATCCACAAGCTCTTCTACTGGTTCCTCAAAGAAATAACTGTTCCAGTGAATTAAAACCAAACTCGGTTATACCGGAAGCTGGAAGACCCTAGCCCACCAGCACAATCATTTTCCCATCCTGGATTATACAAGGTTGGAGCAACTTCTACCACTTCAGAGCTTTTACCTAGAAGCCTCCTGTGTTGAGGAAACCTGGCTATTGTTCTGCTGCCTTGCCACAATTTGCTTCGATGGACCTCTAGCTTTTCATCTGTAAACTGAAGGAGTTGCCCTACCTGTGACAGGGGTGGGTGAGGGGCTGCCCCAAGCACCAAAGGACTTCTAGGATTCTGGGTGCCCAGACAGGAAATTCCAACAGGCACCCCTCAGTCACCCTTATAATCAAACCATTTCCAAATAGCTTCTTTGGGGCAGTATCATCCCAAGTTGAGCCACTAAACTAAATGTTTCCATGGTCTCCCTCAGCCTTATAACCCAAGCCAGTAGGCCATGGGAATCTGTCCTGCCCTGTCTCACCCCGCCTTCTTCCCATTCTCACTTGCCACATAAATATATGGGCCTCATTGGTCAAAACCACTCAATAGAGTCATTTCCTTGAGGCCAACCAAAATGGACACCTGCCAACACTCACCTCTCCGTCTCATAAAAACCTGTGAAGAAAAATGCCAAGCTCGCCATATACCTACATCTCATTCTACCCTCAGTGGGGAGAGTGAGATTAATGGACAAGTTTTCATCTCTGGTCATCTGTAAAACTGATTTGATTGCATCCAAAGAGAAACTCCATAGAATTAGGAAATTTAGGCTTCGTTTAAGGTGACAGGCCTGCCCTGAGGACCCCACCCAAGAACTGTCATACCCAGAATGCAATATTAATGCAGACTTATAATTCTTACTTTACATAAAAGCTTCATTGTGTACCACATCCAACCTCCACAGGCTACCTGCGCCACATATTTTTATGAGCCTACATTTCAGCGCTCCAAGCCTACAATACACATAATTTTCAATTATGTTAGGGCAGCCCAGGATCACTGCCTATATAACATTACTGGTTGGAGGAAATGAGACTCGGCCCCACTGCCCAGAGAGAGCTAACCAAATCCAGATGGTGAAGGAAGACAGCCCCGGTCCTGCCGACTGGCAGGGACTCCACGGTGACAGCCCCAACCTCCTCATCCCAATGCAACTTGATCCCATAGAATGGCTGGGTCTCTGCAAATCCGTGCCCCTCCCGTGGATCTTAACTGGCATTCAGGCTGACGAGGTTCCTTTCGGAGAAATAAGTATTGTGTCAGGATTTTTTAAAGGAAGTTATTAACCTCCTCCAAAAGTGATGGGTTTCCCAGGTCCCTTCATCTTCTACAATTGGTCCTTATTAATAGGGAAAATAAATAAATAAAGTGAAGAAAAAGGAAATTAGGTACTATTATAGCCTAGAGGAAAATCTTTTCCTTCCTGGAGACATTAAGCAGCAGGAAATTCTATTCTGTTGGGTCCTAAAGGAAGACCTGAAGGAGGAGGCATCTCGGATATACGAAAGGGCTGGAACACCACGCCACATTTTCCCAACAGTTCAACTTCGGTTTTATATCCTTTTGGGGAAGAAAAAAAAGTTCCCACCATCTCACTATAAAAACAACACTGGGCTCCAGCTCTCTTCCTTTTAGGCTGTTCAACGTGGAAATTATGAATTGCCTACAAAAACATTAAACTTTTCAACAAACTGCAATCAAATGGGGCTGTGGGAATTCCTGCATTGAAAACTGTTGAAATGGAGTCTGCCTGACTTTCATTTGAGGGGGGAGGCCATCTTGGCTTAAGCATTTCATCCTTTGTTTAATAATAATGTTCTGCTCATGGCCCATTAGGGTTTTTCCCAAAATCATATTTTATGATATGTCTTAGGGAGCTTAAGTTAAGCTTTGGACCTGTGGGCAAAGTCTTGAAATATATACACCACCAATGGCCTGAGTGGAATCAAGGCGGTTTAAAAGCCTGTTAAATTGTCAGTAAAAAAGAGGTACATATCTCTGATTTCTCCTCCTCCGCCTCCCCCATCTTCCAAGACAGAAGGCCCCTCCGAGATCTATGTTCATAGCAAGGGGCAGCTACTCAAGTATGCCAGAAAGAACCTGCTCGCACACAGGTATCCCCATCACGTGAATCCAGCTTCAGGAAGGAGAGGAGGGGCTGCTCAGAGAACCTGCCACCTTAGGGCTGCTGAGGTCTTTGTACAAACTTACTATCTAAACAAACAGGACAACTCAAAGGACAATGATGATGACGATGACGAAGTTGCCAGGAAACTCCCACATCCTTGATAAAACACCAACACGGCTTCACGGCACTTCCTTTCATTCACTCCATCCCAGATGGATAGGCAAGTGGAGTCCCTTTATTTGCTCAGGGCAGGGCTGGCAAACTGCTTTTGTAAAGGACCAGATAGTAAACGTCTTAGCCTTTGCGACCCATACCATATCGGTCCTAACTACTCAACCCCGCCATTGTAACACAGGAGAAGCCATAGGCAATACGTGTATGTATTATGTCATGGATATGTTCCAATAAAACTTTATTTACAGATATTGAAATGTGAATTTCAAATGACTTCCCTGTGTCAGGAAATATTACTCTTCTCTTGATTTGTTTCAACCATTTAAAAATAATAAAAACCATTCTTAGCTCACGGGCCATAAAAAACCAGCTGGCAGGCCAGATCTGGTCCGTGGGCCATAGTCTGCCATCCCTGGCTTGGGGAATGAAGATCATGTCAGAAAGGATACTGTCCTTCACGGGGCCTTAAATCCACACAGCCAAACACGATCACACAAGGAAAGCATGTTCGGTGACCCAAAAGCAACGTTTCAAAGGGAATCGTCACTGGCAGACTCAAGTTGTGGGGGAAAGGCTTGGCCAACAACCTTGAGCTCGCCGGCTCTGACTCTCAGTCACGAGGGCTGACCACCAGACCACAATCTCACCGAAATAACTCTCTCTCCTTTCCAGAATGGAAGGCTGAAAACGCCTGAGCAATTCTGACTGGGAAAGCTTCACGTGTTCAGAAGTTCTCACCCACTTCCCAGGGGACTCTGGCAACATGTCATGTGTCATCCAATCGCCACAAAAGAGCACCACGCAGAAATTCCTCGGGTCCTGGGTGATATGCCCCGGGTGCTTTGGGATCACCTTCTTAGGTGCAGAAGCTCCTCTCTCCAGAGATTTTCAATGTGTACAACTTTCACATATCCACAAAGCTGGAATGAAGTCCACATTGGGCCAACTCTGTTCGCCACCAACAGATGGCATTAGCCAGGGGCTCAGGCAAAATGCAGAGGTCAGGGTGGGAAGAAGGACACAGTGGGGCCTGAGGAGACTGCTCAAGGGAGATGAAACCAGCTTCTCCTGAAACACTAGGTCCAGAGAAAGCCTCTCACACACAAAAGGGCTGATTTCAAAATTTTTGAAGGCCTTGCTCCCCTTCCCTGCCTGCTAGACATACGTCCTTTGCCAAAGTACGAAAAGAACAACAACAAAAACAGCCTTTTCAAGCTAAGCTCCTTCTCTGTGGGGGTGCTTTTTCCTAGGAAAATTCATTTGACAAGAATTCAAGCTAATTGGAAACCATCCTCATGGTAGACTTCGACTGCTGACGCTTCCTAACTCAGCAGTGCCAGAGAAGTGCACATGTTGTGTTTGTTATAAAATGGAAAGTCAAGACTCTGCCTAAGCACCCAGACCTGAGAGCACCGCCAGCCACAGGCTATCAGGGGTCCAAATTCATTCATCCTTCCTCCCCTGCAAGGGGACTGGCTCCCACCCTCCCCACGCAGCCTCATCGTGAGCCATGCCAACTCTACTACAGATGTGCAACAGAGAAAGGGTCAAACTATGACTATGATGTTCCTATCGCTGAACGTCACAAAGATAAGCCCACCAGATGCCACTCATCATAAGAGGAAAATAGAAAAACTTGGTGAGACAATAAGAAGCACAAACATCAGCACCAACAGCACACACACATTTCTTGAGGAGCTCATATGGAGAGGCACGCCTGCAACACACATCCGCACACCCAGCTCTGTTAAAGAACAGGCTTGGCTGTCTCTGAACCGACTTCATTTCTCAGAAACGGAAGATGGAAAACTCAGCCCATCTTCTATAAATAAGTGATTTTGCCCTGGGGGTCAGGGAATCCCAATTTAACCAGACTGGCTGTGATTAATACTCTGTCTTACCCTCTGAATCACACAGGTACCAACAGGTTTACAAAAGTTAGCACTGAATCACATATAGCTAACAGTGAAACTATTTCAGAAGTCTTCAGAATCCTGTAGGATCCTCAGGGCCACCACTACAAAATCTCTTCCATCAATTATCCTGCAGATGCAGAAGGTATAGGAGATTAGGCTGCTTTGTCCTAGGTTAAGACATACTCCAGAAATTGCTTCTTTCGATAAATCCACAGACAGCCTAAGATGGAGGCTCTATTTAAAGAGTCTTTATTTGCTATAAAGTGAGACTGCATAGAAAAAGAAAATGCAGGAATGTGTGATTTCTGATTGGGATTTAATGTAAGTGAGTATATACTACAGTCACCTAGGAAAAGGAAACCAAAGACCTCAGAAGGCTGGGTACACTCCAAACTTGGAGAAGGAATAAAGCCACAGAAAAAAATGCATTAAGATATTAAGACTGACATTCTCTTTTTCTTTTTTAATAAAACCAAACATAGGAGGAACTTGAAAATGCTTTCCTTAAAGTCACTATCCCATTTCTCAACACGAGAGGAATATGGCGGAAAGGGGGAGGGCAGGCTATCAAGGCACCTGTGTAAGACAACAATTCAATAGTTTTATCCTGTGTCTCTGTGCGTCAGTCTTAAAATTTTTAAATGAAATCCTTAGAGTTACCCTTTTTCTTCCTAATCACAGTAACCTACAGGGTCCTATTAGTATTGCTTCACATTTAGAGAGAATTTTAGAGTTCGTAACCACATTCACAATTACCCTATGAAATAAATGGGCAGAAAGCTACAACCACCACTTTTCCAAGGAGGACACTAAGGCCAGGAGGGCAGCCCCGGCTTTTCTGAGGTCACTAGGCCAGCTGGCCATCTAGTACACGGGGCTCCAAACCACCCATGTGTTTCCACTTCATCCCGCCTTATATCACAACTCCCTCGACCTTCTCCGGTTTTCTTATCAACCGTCGGGCCTCCTTGCCTGATCTCCAGCCAGCATCAGTGTCTCAAAGGGCATGGCTAAGGGACGTCTCACAGTGTCCCCAAGGACTAAACAATCCTTCTCCATCTCTCTTCCCCCCTCCACCCCAGTCGCTGGGCAAACAAATTATTATCCTTCAAGGCTACCAGAAAATTATTTCCACCAGAGCTACAAAGCAAAACAAACAAATCCAATAACCAAAACTTGGGATTCACTCTTTTTCCTCACCTCGCCAAGGGTTCCATACCCCTGTCCCTGGGATGTTTTTGCTTTTGCCAGGTCAGTGGTTTTGTAGGGAGGCTGTGGGATAGCTGCTCATGGAAGCACAAGTCGGATAGCATTTCGCTGGGCCCTTCCTCTTGCACCCAGACGGGCCCCCTTAGGCTGGCGCCCAGGCCTGCCTTTCCCCCTCCCCAAAAAGAGCCTTAAAATTATGACTGTGTGCTCCTGGGAGCAGTGAAAGCCTACTTTCCAGGCCCGACTCTGCCACCACCTGGGCAATCACTTCACTTCTTCACTGGGTAACTTCTTTCCCACTCTGGGCTAGGCCGATAGCAGGAAATTGGGGGATGTGATCTCAAAAATCCCCTTCTACTCTAACACATGGACTCCTACAGCATTTACTAAGCATGTACTCCGTGTTCAGTGTGGACTAGACATTCTGAGGCCCAGAAAAGTCACCTACTGGAGAAGCCAAATAGAGTATGATTTCACTCGTGTGGAAGATAAAACAACAACAAAAACAAACACACACACAGATAAGGAGAACAGACTGCTGGTTACCAGAGGGGAAGGGGGTGGGGAAAGGGCGAAAGGGGTAAAGGTAAAGGGAGATTTTTGTCTGGTGACAGAAGGCAACCAGATTCTTGTGTTGAACAAGTAGCCAAAATATGATGTATGTCTGAAATTTATATAATGTTATAAACCAAAGTTACCTCAATAAAAAATATATAAATAAATAATTTTTTAAAAGAAATCAGGATCTCGAAAAAGTATTAGGACTCCCATGTTCACTGCAGCACTATTCACAATAGCCAAGATGTGGAAACAACAACATACATGAATATTCATCCATTGACAGTGAATACATAAAGGAAATGTGGTTATACATACAATGGAATATTATACAGCCTTTAAAAAGAAGGAAATTCTGTGATACGTGACAACATGGATGAACCTTGAGGACATGAAACTAACTGAAATAAGCCAGTCACAGAAAGGTAAATACTCCATGATTCCACTTATATGAGGTATCTAAAATAGGCAAACTCACAGAGATAGAGAGTAGAGCAGTAGTTGCCAGGGTTTGGGGGGAAGGAGGGAATGGGGAGCTCCTAATCAATGGGCACAAAGTTTTGGTTAAACAAGAGGAATAAGTTCTAGAGATCTGCTGTACAAACAGTCAACAGTATTGGATTGTACACTTAAAAGTTTGTTAACAGATTAGATCCCATGTTAAGTGTTCTTGCCACAATGAAATTCTCAAAAAAGGAAAAGTCATCTAAGACCAGTCAATGGGACAATAAGCTAACGAATGGTACAGGAACTAGCACAGGAAGGTAACTAGAAACATTACAAAGAAAGATTTAATTTACCATAGTGACATGGTCCCACAGTTCCCAAACCTCACCGGTTTGTTAAGAGATCTTTCTCCCCACCCACTTCGGACCCGCTAAATCAAACCATCTGGGAGTGGGCCCAGGGGGTCTGTATTTTTTTTTTTTTTTTCCCCAACGTGCCAGGTGACTCTGATGATCAGTCATTATGAACTCTGAGGGCCAGGGCGGTGTCAATACAGACTGCTGTATATTTGCAGGCTCCATATTACCTTCTCAAACGCTCTCTCAAACCTCTCAACTGATTGTCACTACCTCCTTTTTAGGTGGTCAAAGGAGATCATCTCCAAGCCTATTTTAAAAGAGAAGAAAAGAAAGCGAGGCAGAGAGAAATTAAGTGACCTCGTCACGCAGTTACTAGGGATTCTAACCAGAATGCAGAGCTCCGGTATCTTCCAGCCAGAACTCTTAAAAACTCCCAAAAGAGACGGAGTAGAATGGGCAAGGCGTGCCCCTCCAGTGTAGGCCAAAAAGATGCACAGAGGCAAAAGATATGGTGCAGCCCCCACCCCAACACAGGGAGCCAGTGGGAAACCAGCCTCACAGACAGATCTCGCTCTGTCGTGACCAAGAGCAGGCCAGGACTAGCCATCTTGACGTCTTCAGGTAGCCACAAGACTGAGCTCCCCCACAAAGGGCTGTGGATTCCAAGGAGATGTCAGCCCTGCCATAAGCACCCAAGGCCCTGAGCCAGGGGTCAAAAGACATAAAGCCACTGGATGAAGGAGGAGCCCTTGCCCTCCTGTCTTGCTCAAACAGGTTGCCAGGTCTTCCGCCTCCAGACAGGGCAGCATAAGTTCGTTCTCCACGGCTTCCAGATGGTGACCTACAAACAAGGACCGCCTGCACGCCACTGGAGGACCCTCACAGTAAGAGACAGACCAGAGACGACCTACCTTGTGGTCACCACATTTTTTTATTACCACTTCTTATAAAAAAGGCCAAGCACAGTCCTGTTACTGGAATGTTTTAGTCACCGCCTGCTTCTCTACCAGGACGCTGCAGTGGATACAGGCTCCTGCAGACGAGCGAAGTAAGCTGGAAGACATGATGGCTTGGGGACCAGGTGTGGGCATCACTGGGAGCACGGTGAATAAGCAGCATACTGCGATAAGAACGTACCACGTATCAGGTGATGAATGGATAAAGAATATGTGGTACATCCTTACAATGGAATATTATTCAGCCATGAAAACAAAAGAATATTGACACATGGTACAACGTGGATGACCCTTGAAAACATTATGGTAACCTGAAGAAGGCAGACAAGCTGATGATTCCTTCTATATGAAACATCCAGAATAGGCAAATCCAGAGAGACAGAGAGTAAATTGGTAAATTAGGGTGCTGGGGGCAAGAGAGGATGAGGAGTGACTACTAGTAAGTATACAAAGCTTCTTTTTGGGGTGATGAAAATGTTCTGGAAATAGTGAGGATACCCGCACAACCTTGTGAATATACTAAGACCCACTTCACTGTATACCTTAAACGGGTAAATTTTACGGTATGTGAATTCTATCTCAATTTCAAAAATGAGTTACAGGAAAAAAAACAATGCACCATGATGCCCCATGATGGTTATCACATTCATTTCAGAGACAAAGGAGCGGAGGGAACACACACAGTCGGGGAACAAGGTGGGAAACAAGCAACTTCGAAATGCCATTTTGGTTGGCGCTGGATCTTAGGGAGGGACGTTGCAATGGCAGAGGAAAGCCAAGACCTCATGAAAGATGGGAAGAGCACAGGTCACTCTGGGTAAAAAGCGCTGAGGAAGAAACAGAAATGTGTGATAACTGTTTCAAGGCATACGGCTAAAAACAAACAGAGCTGAGTGAGTGAGTCAACAGAAGTAGAGGCAGTTCAGAAACCTGAACCCTACAGTCCATTCTCCACCATTCTGTGGCCTCAGGCAGGTCACCATGGCTCTGCACCTCTGTTTCTTTCCCGAAAAAATGAGCATGGTATTGCTCGCCTAAAGTCTGCTGACTGGCTTCCGCATCATTTTTCCGACCTCAGAGGATAAACTGTATAAAATCAAGTAAAAGAAAAGAGTTACAGAAAGTCCAAGACAGTTAAGATTTGCTATTTCTTCCTCCAACTGCACGGGGGACTCAAAAGCCGGAAGTTACAGGTCTACCATGTAAATTGTTAGCGATGTCGCCATCAGATGACCTTTGAGAGGTACAAAGCCAGAGTAACAGGGTCCTGGTGACCTGGAAGGGTTATTTTGAAGGCGTGAATCATCAGATACTCAAATCAAGAAAATTAAAAAATTATTTCTTTCTCCACGGCCGCCAGCTCTCAAGAACTGGATTTTTCTGATCGGCTTCTCCTCCCTATTCTGTATTTCTCTCTCCCCTAATCCACAGCAACAAAAGACAACTAAAGTCTACCAGTCAACAAGCAATCAATTAACGTGCTTTAGTCAGTCAACGTAAGGAACCAAATGCAAGACAGACCTCAGCTCCTGCCCTCAAACTCAAAGGGAAACTGTGAACCACGGTGCATTTTTAATTTTTTTCCCCCTTGTCACATTTGAAAGAGGTCGATGCCTCCAGCAAGGTCTCCCTATCCAAATTTTTATTGTCCAATTCTAGCTGTGACAAGCATGTGGAGATGCTTAGGAATGCTACACCCAGGAAGCCGAAAGGTCAGCAGTGCCTCTGGTTCATTTTGCTTGGGGAGGAACAAACCGCGGAGCCGGGGTGAAGATTGAGTGAGGCTGACCTTCTGGCGTCCCCCGACCCCCCTGCACGCAAGTCTTGCTGCCTCAGCCAGAAGCGGCCTGCCATTCAAGTATCATCTTGCTGTAACAAATTACTCCTAACCCAGGATTATGGCTCTTTCCAGATCCCTCCTAGAGAGCAAGGAAATAAACATTCTCTCCCAGGACTCTGCCCAGTTGTTTCCCCTGTTGGTAATCCTTGTCTCTATTTGCTTCTCCTACAAGCCTTCGTCTGGGAGGTCTGCTAGACCATTCCGGCCCACTTTCCTTTCAGACATAAGCTGAATGTCTCAATTGTCCATTAGGCACAGTAAAAGATGAAGGCAGGCTTTCTGTCCGGAGGAGCCTCACACAATAGTCCCCTTTGCCCACACACTTCTCATCTGACTGCAGACTCGACTGGCCTAATCCCAGTCACTCAAGGAAGTCCACACCCCAAATTCCTTCCGAACGTTCCAGAGGGACGAGTGAGGACGGGTCGCCATAGGGCCACGCAGCTCAAGCGCCACACCATCACATAGAAGCGAGGGCTGCCCCCTAGGGAAAGCACACCTTTTGGGGGTAGGCTGAAGGGGGCCGGGGGGAGGGAATGGAGGAGGGAGAAAGATCTAGAAAGAAGAGGCAAGCTGGGAGGCTGCAGGCAGGAGAAACTGCCTCTGACCCCAGTCTGTGGTTTCCTTTAATAAACTACCAGGAGATATTTCGAGCACAATAACCTCATTTGGGGAAGGAAATACAGTTTTGTCCACTTCCAAAGTCTCCTCCGAAACACCGGGATGTGCCAGGCACTTCGGACACAGAGGGCTGTTTTGTGTTTTTAATTGTATACATAAGGTGATCAGTACACGCTAAGAAGCAAAGAGCAGAACAATGGATGTTACAGTCAAAGTGGGTGATTTGAAGGAGAGGGGGATCCCAGGATTGTTTTACGCGAGATTTCTCCCTGGAGAGAGAGAATGGCTGACAGCAGGGTCTCTGACATATTACGGGCTGGGAGAGAAACTTTCTGAAATAACCCAAAGGCACTAAAGAGAGAGAAATACCGCCATCAAAAATCCAGACACCAAATCAAATTCCTGTTTCCGAAAAAAAAGGAACTCTGGTTGAAGCAATGGAATTAGACAACACAAACCCACTCTGAAGTGAGTACAACCTTAATTCTCTCACATTGTCGGCCCGAGCCGGCCACCCTCCCCTCTCTCGACAAGGCCACGGAGCCTCTCTAAACCAACTTGTTCTCTGCTTCTGTGGTTTTCGTCTTTAAAGGAACTTGGCTTGAGAAGGCACAATAAGGATCTGAAGCTAACCACTTAGCTCATTAGTATGTCATCTGGACAGGCAAAATCAATTCCAACAGCATCAAGTTTGGTTATTCCCTCCCCAAAAGGTCTGTCCTATTAATAGCAAGAAAGTTTCCCAGGCTTCAGTTTATTTGTAATCCCAACCAGCCCTGACCACGGAACCCGGCCATCTCCACTTTCAGAACTCCCAGGGACCTGGGAGATGGAACATCAGGTCTCCACTTTTTGACAGCCGCGGAAAGATGCGGAAGGCAGGCTGAACTCAAAGGAGCCAGAAAGATTCAGGTCAAAGAGGACTTGATCCCAGGAAAGGCTGCGTAGTCAAGGGGAAGAACTAAGTAATGTCTCTCTACCCATCTAACCAGTTCCTGTGCTCTCTCGTCCAGCCTGAGCTAACCCTGTGGACAAAGGTCACCATGTCATCTCCCCATTGTGGAGTCGGCTGACAGAAGGTTCTAGAAGAAGCACGTTGGTTAAAAATAAACTCAAAACCTCACTAATTCAGACCGACGTGGTACAAGAGTACAGGCCCAGGAGCTAGAACGCGTGGGTTCAAATCCAGGATCTGTGTCTTGGTTCTTCTGGGGCCTTGGACAAATGGCTTCGCCTCTCTGTGCCTCAGGACCCTTGCCTGCAAAGTGAAGATAATAACAGAGCCATAATAATAGTAGCTCCCTCTGAGGATGTAGATGAGAGATTAATAATGTACTCGCTACAAACCAGGCCTAGATTGATGTATGAGATTGCAGGCTGACGGGGTTCATGTTCATGGAGCAGGAAGTCCCACTGCGGGGAGTAAAAAGAGAAGAGAAGCGTGGGATTCCTGTAAGTCAACGCAGTAAATCACCAGAGAGGCTGCCCGAGCTGGGCGCCTGCTGAACAGACCAGCTGATAATGACCCGCCATTACTGTCCACGCGCAAATGGGAAAGTAAGAAATTGTTCATTTGGGTATTTTAAATGTATCCCTCTTCTTCTCGTTATGTACCCTGGCAAAAGGCTTTGCCGTGAGAATTCAGCTGCAGCTGTTTAAAGTTTCCCTGAACGAGGGAGCGCCAATTTCACGAGGTCCCTCGCAGGCTCTGCTCAGGCACAGAGGGGGACAGTCATGCCAACACAGAGGGCTTCCAGAGCTCAGCCCGACTCGCTCTGCAGACACGGGGACATGAAGGGAACCGCACGCAGCCACCACGAGAGAGGGAAAATGCTAAGTCAGCAAGTTCTCTCATATGAATGACAGTTTACATTACTCCTTTAATGCCACTGTGCCTGGGAAATACTCCAGGGGCCCCGTTCCTGCCTCCACGACGTCCCCTTGCTCTTTTTGCTTTGGACCACTGAGACTCTGCTGGGTTAATCCAATCTACTACTGTGAGGACCCAAAGCAGCAAAACAGGAGTCTGGAGACTGCGTGGGGACTAAGTTCCCTGATCACATCCAGAGGCAGCTCAGGCCTGGGGTGAACCCCAGCTCCCTAACTCCATTCATTCCTGAAAACAGTCACTCAGTGCCTTATATGTGCCAAAGTGCTGACACCCAAAAGAACTGAGTTCTTGAAGAGAGGCTATCAAAGCAGACCATCTAAAAGCAGGGTGAGGGTGGGGCTGGCCCCGTGGCCGAGTGGTTAAGTTCGCACGCTCTGCTGCAGGCGGCCCAGTGTTTCGTTGGTTCGAATCCTGGGCACGGACATGGCACTGCTCATCAAACCACGCTGAGGCAGAGTCCCACATGCCACAACTAGAAGGACCCACAACGAAGAATATACAACTATGTACTGGGGGGCTTTGGGGAGAAAAAGCAAAAAATAAAATCTTTAAAAGCAGGGTGAGGGGCCAGCCCAGTGGCCTAGTGGTTAAGTTCGGCACACTCCGCTTCAGCGGCCCGGGTTTGGTTCCCAGGTGCAGACCATTTAACACCATTCATCAGTGGCCATGCTGTGGCAGCAACCCACGTACAAAACAGAGGAAGACTGCCAATAGATGTTAGCTTAGCGCCAATCTTCCTCAAGCAAAAAAAAAGAAAAAGAAAAGCAGGGTGAGCTTGGTAAATGATCTCACCTCTCTGAGCACTGGGTTCCTCATCTGTAAAATGGGCATACACACAGCCAGCCATCTCTCAGAGTTCTTATAAGGATCAAATGCTTGGCCTGGTGCCTGGCATATGGAAACTGCTTAGTAAATGCTAGCTATTATATTATTAGCTAGCTATTATATTGCTATTAATATAATCAGAATCATCAAAATAAAACTCAAGAGATTGCATGATTCTAAATCATCCAACATCCAAAAAAGTAAATGCCCAGATATGTGTATTATCCATTGCTTAAAGGGAAATAAGGCAGACAATAAAGCAAAGAGCACTCCTAGTTAACCAGCTTCGTCTCTCCAGACTCTCCTGGCCCCACCCTCCAGGTCACTCCTTCCCAGGCTTCCGGTTAAGTGGGATTTTCCTGTCACTGCAGTTGGTCTCCTCTGTGTCTGGTCTCCTCGCAGGTACAGGGAAGCCCTGCTCCAGGCCTGCTGTTCTAAGCCACCACATGTCTTCCCTCCCACTGGCCCTCAAACTTAAAGAGATTTCCTCAATGTCTGGAAACCCCAGGAGAATTCTGATTCTTGCCTCTCATGCTCTGCAAACAGCAGACACATGAGGCACAAGTCAGTCCAGAGAACAGGGGCTTCCAACACCTTAGGTTAAATCCAGCAGCAGCTGCTTGAGGGCTCCCAAGAAACCACACAAACTCATCATCCAAAAGAAGGGTTACCATGTGCACGAAAGAAACAGGAAAAAGGGAGAAAAAACCTCCCCAAAAACCTGCCACTTTTCTCCCAGGACATGACTTGTTTTTTTTCTCCTCTATATTTCTTCAGAGATGTCAATAAGATTTAAAACCTCGCCTGTTGAAAACATTGCCGAAAGAAGGGGTAGGCAGTTGGGAAAGGAAAATTCAAAGAACTCCACAGTGCCCTTGGCTCACGACCGTCAGGCACAAAAAGTAAGGGTCAGCCATTTGGCGCCGGGTTTGGGGACCATGGCCAGCCCCTAGTTTAGTCCAAAGACCAGTGTTCGTTTCCTCCTGCACTGACCACGTACTCTGAGGAGGAGGAAAGCTAAAGGCCAGGCTGTAAACGAGCCAAGTGAGATATGAAAACGCCCAGAACAAACACATGTGGGGAGCTAAGTTTTAAGTGCGGTTTAAAGGGTAGGAAGTCAGACCAACTCTGGCGTTTGAATCCCAGACCACCACCCACTTCCTTAGAGGCCTTGGGTAGGTTACTTAACCTCTCTGAGCTTCACTGTCCTCTTCTGTAAAACAAGAGCTAACAACACCTCTCCCAATCAGAGCTGTTGCCAATCATGACGCTGGAGTGGCTTAGAGCAGCACCTAGCATACGGTAAGTCCTCAAGAAAAGTCAGTACTATGACCACTGCTATTGCTGTTAGTGAGTGGACATTTGTTGCATTTGGTGATTAGGGCAATAATGCCGTGAATGCTTTTGCCGTGGTTGTTAATCCAACACTACAGTTTGTCATCAGAAATTTATTTTCTCGGAGATGGAAACAAAAAGGGAAGCTGTGTGGTAGGAAAAATTAAAAGAAAACAATAAGTAGTAGTAATCATCTAACATTTGCGGTCTGACTTTAGGAAATGCCCTCTGCTAAATCCTTTACCCATTTTTCAGATGAGTTTTCAGGAAACTGAGCTGGGAGAGCACAGCCACCCGCCCAAGGTCACAGGACTTGGAAGTGAAGGTTATGAGGGCAGGAAACATGTTTGTCTCCGGGTGCCCTGTGCCAAGCGTGAATGGTCTCTTTAAGCCTCATTTAACATTCGACAAATATTTATTGATGCCGGCTCTCTGTCGGGTATTACGCTGGGTATAGACACAGAAGAGAAAGATCACGGGGCCCAAGAGGCAGGTGACCTGGGTGTGAATTCCCAGCTCTCATCCAACTCGCTGGGGGACGGAGGACAGATTTTCTCTCTCTGACCCCAGCGATTGTAGAATCATTTTCCCACACCCCACCTCCCTCAGAGGATGGATGCAAAGATTCCATTAAACAAGATCGAGCCACTTGGCAGCTTTCCAGCAGAGCTTCAGATTCATTCAAGATCGGTTCCCTTCCCTGCATCCACCACATCCCCTCTCATTTCCCAAAACAAGCCCTGGTTAATACAGCTATAAAATAAAGATAATAGTGAGGTATCTAAAAATCACTTCAACGATAAAATATAACATTCTATAAAAACACAAGTTTATTACAGTTGGAGGATTGCACCCCACCTCTCCACCCAGTGGCCTCAGTGCCACTAGGAATTTGCTATTTGAAGGTCTCAGAAAAGCAGGCTCCCGTCAGGTGAAGCCAAGCTGGTCCTCCAGCCCTGGAGGGGAGGGAGTCGGGGCAGAAGGGAGTTGGGAAGTGAGGGTAGAAGAGAGCTGCCTTGTGCAGGATGCCTGCATCTCCAGGCAGGAGGAGGAGCACGCAGCACTAGGTGCAGACTGGATGCACACCTGGGTGGGCTGAGACTGGAGAGGCGGTTCTGCGTGCTCCCATGATGGCATGAGACACCGTCTTCTCAACCGGCTCCCCATCAGCATGGCAGCTACTCTGTCTTCCGAGGCCCATATCAGTTAAAGAAGCATTCCCACGCCCCTAGAGTAGGCTACGCACATTAGGGGTGACAGGGACCCTCAGGTGAGAGGTAAGGCTGCACTGCTGCCCTCACTGGCCTCATTATCTTCAGGCGAAGAAGATTCAATAGTTAAAACAGCAGAATTCACATACTAACTTATAAAAGGCCTACCCTAGGGCCACAGCACGTCCCAATATTTTAAGAGGATCCATCTACTCACCACCTATTATTTCCTGCTTTTAAAGAAGCCCAAAGGTTACAACAAAGAAACCAACCCAGGGGTTCTGATTGTCAAGCCTTTCATATAAGGTAAACCCGCCCCCTCAATGGCATCCACAGTTAAACCATCAGACCAAATAAGGCAGTGGTTTGCTTTTCATTAAGGGGCAGGTGTCAAGCCTGGCTGAAATCCACATGAAAAAATGTTGGCTGCCCACATGACCACATGCACACCTGAAAAATCAATATATCCAAAACACTCGTCTGTTTATCACTTTAAAAAAGAAAAAGGAAAATCAACTACCCTTAACAATGCTTTTCTCTAGGTGGTGGGATTATGGACAATTCTTTCTAGTTGCTTTACACTTTCTAAAACATTACTGTAATCCTACAGTAAAATTTTTAAAAATATATCTATTTTTCAAATATATAAACTATCAGATGGCTATAACTTACGTAAGACAAAAGGTGAAAGGGGCTTCAATGGGGGTGACATTTAAATGTGGTTGCAAAACTTGGTGGGTCAGCTTTGCTTGCTGGGGTGGAGCCACCGGACGCGCTTCCCCAAAAGGATTCACAGGCCCCTAAAACCACTAGTGAGTCTTTCTAACAAACCAGAGACATGGTTTCCTGCAGTCCCTTGTGCGGACTTCTTCAAAGTGATTCAGCCACAGGAAGGACCCCGTTCCGGGTGTGCCAGGACGGCTGTGATTTCTTGTGCTGCATCCCACTGGCTCCAGAAGCCCACTCACTCTTGTGTCCCACCTGGACACTGCTCAGATTTCCACCGTCACACCCATAATAACTTTACTCCACTTCCTGGTTCTCATGGCCACCTCCCAAGGTCACGTCCTGCTCACCTCTACCTCCAGCTCCTAGACTGCAGTTGGCAAACACTAGGAGCACAGAAAGTGTACACTGGGAGAAACTGACGCCTGGCTGTCCACAGAGCAAGGTACTAACAAAGCACTCCGGATAATGCCTGCAGGGGTGGCTCAGTCTCTGGCCAGCAGCCTTCCACCCATTCTCGAAACCAACACTTTGAGGGCCCGAGAAGACACTGCACTGTCCATGCCAGCGTTCTTGAAGGACAAAAAGAATGCAACAGGGAACAACAGGGCAACATAGGCCAGAGAGGCAATTTAATCTCCTCTCACATCTTAAGAGAGGCTAATCTTTCTTAAGCACCTACTATGAGCCAGGCATTGATCAAAGGCTTTCCACAGGTCATATAATCATCACCACCGATGATGCAAATCTGTGCTTCCTCAGAGGTGACGGGAGATGGGAACGAATTAAATTACTCAGTGTCTCTGAGCAGTTCACCCATCACCCAGCACCAGCCTGCACCGTAATTATGTGTTGACGACCCAAACATCTCCTTACTCAGCTCTCTCCAGCCCTCTTAAATACACACATTCCTTGGTTTGCAAAGAAGATGCATTTTAAAGACCAAAGGTCTACACTGAATCTCCCCGGACCTCAGTTTTCTCATCTGTAACATGATCATAAACATAACTCCGTTTGCAAAGCTGCTATGAAAAGTAAACGAGACCCAATTAGTAGGCCAATTAATAGGGATTCATAAAATGTTGGTTCCCCTGGGGCCAGCCTGGTGGCTTAATGGTTAAGTTTGCCACACTATGCTTCAGCAGCCTAGGTTCAAGAGTTCGGGTCCCAGGTCTGGACCTAGCACCACTCATCAAGCCACGCCGTGGTAGCAACCCACATACAAAATAGAGGAAGACTGGCACAGATGTTAGCTCAATACCAATCTTCCTCACTAAAAAAAAAAGTTGGTTCCCCTGTCCTTTTTCTGAGAAATACAGTGACCAAGACAGGAATGCTTGGATTCCCCAGTAGCTTGATATTTTCTTAGGAGATTCTGCAAGGCACATGCCCTCCAAGCAGGAGGGCATTGCGTGTAAGAAAGTCTGCAGTGACCAGAGAGGTGTCTCCAGGTGCTCAGCCTTCCCCTCGGCTCAATTGCAAAGGGCCACGTCCAAGAGTCCCCTGTCCCCTCCTCCTTCCCAGCCAGGCTTTGGCCAAGGGGAGCAGGGTTCCCCAAGAATTTCCGTTTAAAGGTATCTCAGTCGCTACAGTAAAGCTCACAAAGGAGTCAGTGTGGGCAGCTGAAAAGCACACCCGAGGAGGACGCGGGAACACGGATGCTTAGCTCTTGTTCCATCACTGGGTAATTTCTCTGTTTCCTCACAGGTAAAACGGGACATTGCCCACATCTACCCACCACAGAGATCCTTCATTTGAGCAGTCACGCCTGGCTCACAGAGGAAATCATTCAGAAAAGCCTCGGGCCTTGCCCCAGATGTTACTACTCTGCGGGACTCGAAGGCCTCACGGTTTAGCCAAGTCCTATAAACTAAATCCAGGATTCCTATAAGAAATTGCTCAGGGATAATAAGATATATATCAGTTTGTGGCTTCATGGCAAACTAGGATTGGGTATTACTGGCTGTTCCACGTGAACAGGAGACCAAGGTAGTATGTTGGAGGTTGGGGGGAAGAGAAAGCTGCTGGTACAGAAATCAGGAGCTCTGCTAGCCGGGGGCTCTTTGCAAACTGGAGACAAGCCTCGAGAAGTAGTCAGTCCTCCGGGTTTCTGAGCCTGGGGGCAAAGAAACACCATCGAGTTTATAGAACAGCGGGCAGCAGACGCTGCGGGGGCTCAGACCCGTGCTCCGGCGGACGACAGGATCTGGGGGCAGCGCTGGTATTGATTGAGGGTACAACTGTTTCTGATTAGCTGAGGGCCTTTTTGTGGGGAGAGGTGCAAACCATTCTGATAAGTAGAAGGTAAACCCAATCTTCATTTCAAAAACAACTGGCCCAGTGATTTTCCTTTTCTCCCCCGCCGGACCCCTCTCCCCAGTCAATAAAGTAACCCCAGCAGCCGATGAATTCAATCCCAGTCTAAGAAAACCGGGGTGAAGAGAGAAGAAAGCTCCAGAGAGCTCCCCCTTGGGGCTCCTTGGTGTGCCCCATGCTGCGGGGTACCTGCCTCGGCATGGCAAAATTTTATAAAGAAATGAAATATTGACATGCGCACACACTTGAGGCATACATGAATCAATCTGGAACATTCTACCATAGGCAAGAAATAATTCTCAGTCCCTACTCTCTTGACACCAATACATCTCAGTCCCCAGGAAGCAGATTCCTTAGCATTAATATCATTAAATCAAGTGAAATTTAAATTAAAAATACAATACACAGAGCACAGGCAAGCAGGACCCAGGGCAACCCCTCACCCCCACCCCAGGCCCCACACCAGGGCTAAGAGACTCCTACTCTGGGACCACAGTGTGTCCGTGTTCTTTCACATCACCTGTCCACAATCTCGGGCAGACGATGCATTTCTGATTACGATCCTCACACTTTGTTCCGTTTTGGTTTTTTATACAGAAAGCCCATCAGGCAGAAAAAGACCAGCAGAAGGAGTGGGCCAGGCACAACGCAGGAAGTGCTGCCGGTTCGGGTTCAGACCAATAATAAATAATAATACTCTGCGCTTCTCCGGTGCCTTTCATCCGAGGATTTCAAAGTGCTCTGCAAACATGAACTAATTATTCCTCCAGAATCCTGAGGAGGCGGCACGAGAAAGGGACTGACATGGCCTGGACTCGCAAAAGTCTCAGGATTTCTAAGGTCCAAGGATTCCAAACTCTCCCCCAGGATGACGCCCCTCAAGATAGCAGAGGGGAGGCGGGAGCGAGGGGACGGGCAGAAGCCAGCCTCGGCTCTCTCTCTGGCTCTGATCCTGACTCTGTGGCTTCCTCAAAGCGATGCGAGCGTGACCAGGCGCAGCTGTCAGTGATGATAACTAGGGGTGACCATATAACCCCTCATCCAAACCAGGGCACTCGTAAGAATAAAAGGGGGCGCTATTAATAACAGGCATAAAGCGGAAAGGTCCAGCCAAACAAGAGACACTGACCCTCGCATGAAACCCACTCATTTCAAGATGAAGGCTCAGCATGGCGCTCCCTCAACTCATGTGCTGACATAGCCAACAAAGAAAGCTCCAAGGGCCAAGCGTGCACTTCTGTTCCAGAAGCATCATCGAGCCTTAAAATTAAGCCTCACAGAACCACCACCAGACGGTCTTAATCTGGTCCCAGCAGGACTGATGTTCAACATAGGTGACTACCAGCAGAGGGCCCTCCCACGGGACCCACTAGGGTCCTGAAGCCCCCTGCTATGGCCTTTACAGTCACTGGATCATGAAGATTTGGGAGGGGAATGCAGAGATGGGCATGTTTCAGGATGTTAACCACCACAGCCTCAGCTGAGCGCTAACCCAGAAACGAACAGATTCCCTGTCGAAGCACTCCTTACAGTGGTTCGAATCAGTCGAAATGAATGAAACGTGAATCGCAGATGAGCGTTATTTTTAAGAAAAATGTTTTGGTAGCTTCAAATACTTAAAATAATCCCAAAATAAGCAAGGCAAAATACTCCCTAGACAAAAGGAAGCTGCAGAAAAGAACAGGTTAGCCAGGCAGGCGCTCATAGAAAGATGACAAGGCTTTTCTACAGGACCTGGATGCAACAAGTTAACTGGCCCTCTGCTAGCTCCTTACTCAATGCCCAGCAAGCCCTTTCAGCATAGAGAGAAAAAAAATTTCAGTTTGGGCTCCTGACCAAATTACCTGTAATTCAGAAGTCCTGGGGATCCTCCTGCCTAAAATGCTTCTGTTCTCAGAACCCCACCTTCCTTTTCCAACGGCTTCACATGAGTTCAGATCACCACCAGAGCAGCAGTCTGCTCTACCCCACCCCGAGCCCCTGGAACAGTACCTGGCCTTCTGCAGGCATTCAACAAATATTGCAGACTTCGTTAATAAAGCAAGAAAACCCTTGTGATGGTTCTCAACTCTGCTCCAGTCTGTTTCCTACAGTCTACTAATGGAGCCGTCAGTCCCCTGACCATCCCACCCTCCAGGGCAGTGTTTCCCAATGGTTCCCACACACTGGAGTCACCTGGGTCTCCTTTTAACATAAATGATGTCTGGCTCCCATCCCCCAAACGTTCTAACCCAAATGGAATGGAGTGCGACCTGAGCATTAGGGTTGTAAGTTTTCCAGGTGATTCTGCCATGCAGCAAAGTTTGGGAACCACTACCAAAAAGACTCACACTCAAGGTGTAGCCGCAGCAGCAACTGCTATGAACATGGGGGAAATGCAGCCTCTCGGGCCCCACCGCAGGCCTACTGTATCAGCATGTGCACTTTAGTCAGTGCCTCAGAGGATTCGAGTGTCCATTAGAATCGGAGGTCTCTTTAGCACCCAGCATTCAAGGCCCTTTGCGGTAGACTCCCAAACAACCTTTCTAGCTTCAGAACCAGCCACCACCACCACATCTTTCACTTCCCTTTTCACACAGTACTCCAGTCACCCCGCCTTTCTGAGAATTCCGTGCGCCATGCCTTTGCTCACGCAGTTTCCTCCACCCGGGATGCCCTTCCCTAATCTTTGTGTAGTATGCCAAGGCTTCAGCATTCAGATACGGAATTCTTCCCAGTCTACCAGGTATGATTCCCCACCCCCATCCCCCATGCCCTTAGCCATTAAGCATACTCCAACTAAAGCTGTGTCTCTTTGGGATAAGGACTAATGCCAGGGTGAGGACATGGACTCTGGAGGCAGACACACCTGGATGCAGAGGCCCCTTTCACCTCAGAATAACTCAATGACCTTGGTCAAGGTGCTTAAACCTGTCTGAGCTCCAGCTGTCTTACCTATAAAATGGAGAGGATACCACCCGGCTTCCCAAATGCATGGGGATTAATTGAGATCATGTATGTAAAATGCTTATAAGACAGCCTGGGGGTCCGGCCCCGCGGCCCAGTGGTTAAGTTTGCGCCCTCCGCTTCCAGGGCCCAGGGTTTTGCCGGTTCGGATCCTGGGCTCGGACCCTGCACTGCTCATCAAGCCATGCTGAGGCAGTATCCCACATAACACAACTAGAAGGACCTACAACTAGAATATACAACTATGTATGGGGGGCTTTGGGGAGAAGAAGGAGAAAAAAAGAAGATTGGCAACAGATGTTAGCTCAGGTGCCAATCTTTAAAAAGAAAAAAAGGAAGACAGCCTGGTGAACGACTGGCATTAGAATGCAAATCACTCAAGTCTTGTTATCCTCATACAGTGGTTCCTAAACCTTGAAACCACTTAGGGATCTTTACAATTACTGATGCCTGGCTCCTTGCCCACAGTGGGACCTGGGCATTGGGATTTCAATAAAAACTCCCCAAGCGACTCAAATGTGCAGCACACTTGGGGAACCACTATCTGAATACACCAAGTAGGAGACGTCCATAAGTAGGAGCCATTGTCACAAAGAATGACTTAGAGACGCACCCCTCTGCACCTACCTGCTCCCGTGTCCCCTCACCTGGCTGCCCCACCCCAGCCTCTCTCACCAGAAAGCCCTGCCCAGCAAACACAGAAGCAAGCTTCTATGGGACTCCATGGGTAAACTCCAAGTTCCCAAAGACACCAAAAAACCCCATTCTTCAGTCCTCAATGGTGCATTCCAGCAGACCAGATAGCGGAACAATGAAAATGGAGCCCACAGGGGCCCCTGGTGAAACACGGGGATACAGTTAAAGAAGCCCAAGGAGAGATTTAAGACCCCCAAGTGAAAGGCAAATGGACACATGTGCTCATCTTTTATGGTCTCCCTTAATTAGCTAAAAGAACAGTCCATGCTATGGAGCAGGTCTGGAGAAACCCTTTCATCTCTCCCTCGCCTCTCCCCTCAGGAGACCCGACGGGGTTTTCTTAAATGTATGAAAGGCTCTGTCCAGGAATGCTAGCTTCAATTCACCATCCTCTAAGGAACATGAATTGAGAAGCTAAACAAATCTGACAATGGCCCTTTACAGCTTTAAGCATGGGCAAAAAGCGCCTATCTCAGGGCTGCAGTCCTGGCACCCAGCTCAAGGGGCAGGGTAAGCAGGACCATTTCTCCTGGAGCAGCATTTCCTCAACACCCGGGACGTGTCCCTGAAGCTTTGGAGACCCCTCCCCAGAGGCTGGCATCTTGTATTTTCTGAGGAATTTCCAGAAGCCCACACCCGCTAGTGGCGGGAGCTGCCTTTTCAGTGAAGCACCAAATGGACATGTCTAATGAATGCAGCCGAGTCTCAAGGACTGAAAACCTAGAACCACAGGGTATTTGTGCCAACAACTCTGATCAAGAGGTGGCACGGATTTGCCGAGACCTTTCAGAAGGTAACTCAACCCGGGAGTTCGCAGGCTGCTCCAGGCCAGCTACACCACCCACCTTGAAAAATGGTGACAACCTGAAAAACTGTGAGGACTCGGAGAACCCATCTCCAGATTTGGAGGGGCAGCACGAAAAACGATGGGGGAGGGATCCACCCCATCCACAGGGAATTCTGGTCACTATAAAACTGATTTCCAGAAGCCTAAGACCATTCTGTGTGCAGAATTTGGAATCCACTCATGAGCTGAGCCAGGATCAGCTGGCCCCAGGAGCAGGAAGAGGAGAGGGCCAGGTGTCAACAGATGCCCAAACCCGCACGCCACCAAGGAGGGAAAGGAAAGGGCACTCTCTCTCTCAAAGCAGCGTTTCCTGATCCGCGGGGCTACCAAGCATAACTTTAGGTGGTACAATGTGCCCCTTGAGTAGTTACAGGATTCTATTAATGTGAATTAGAAAAAACAACTAGCACATCAAACTTACAATTACACAGATGCTAAGGCTTACAGCAAGGCTGAGTTTAAGCAAGCGAATCAAATGTCTGAATGCATCAAATAAATGGTGCAGGTGGTACACGGTTATGCCAAAACTCATGAAGGAGGAGGTGTGGGGATGAGAGAAGCCTGGGAAACCACATAAAGAAATCCAGCGGGAATTCTGGTGGCACAGAGCTGACGTTACCAGGGCCAAAAGGTCCCGCAGAAAGGGGGGGCTGAAGTGCGTGCGGGGAGGCAGGTGAAGGTGAGGAGGCTCACAGGGAGAGGCGAGTGGTGGCTCCGGATGCTAGATGGTGACAGGAGTGAACTCTGGCGTGCGACAAAGGGGTACCCAAGGAGGCATGGGGAAGATGACCAGCCTAAGAACGCAAAACCGCCCCCCAGAGTGACTCATGCCCCAATGGTGTTGAGGATGTGTCAGAAAACCACTCAAACACGGCTTTGCAGGAAATCTAAAAAAGGAGCGTTGCATCAAATGTTCAATGAAACCACCAGCAAACAAGTGTCCGCAAAGCTCAGCAGAGAGACCAGGCGAGGGGTTCGGTGGCTGCTTTCGCTTTTGCTCCCGATGTAATTCCCTCTGCAGCTCTCAGGCCTGCTGCCCTCTCGCCGCTGCAGTGTCTGGGCTGCACCCGACTTCTCCCAGCCCCAGCCAAGCTGCCTGCCTGCCTGCCTGCAGCCTTTGAATTCCATCAGAATTCGGAAACACCCAGCTAAATCGGGAACAGTCAGTGGCACAGAGACGCCACACTGAAAGGCAAGCAGACAGCAAACCCCGATCAGGGGCAAGGAAAACTTCTAGGGTGCTGATCCACGGGGTCACCCCCCTCTCTAATCCTCTCCCTGGCTTTCATCTTCCCCCTCCCCACATCTTCTCCCCCGTGTTTTCAGACTTCCAAGGAAAGGGGGTAAAGGGAAAGAAGCTCTCCCCACAGCCCAAACTCATTCCAAACGCAAATGAAGCCCTTTTACAATGTTGGCCTCCATTTCCAGGAAAATGTGGCGGAATCGCCGTGTTTACTTCAGCCTCGGTGATGCTGCCAGGACGCAGCACAACCTTCAGTCAAGCTATTAACTTGAACGTTGAACTTCACAGCCTGGCTGTCTTCCTCAGCCTTCCTTTTGATGTTACCTCCAAAGCAAAAGATCAAAGGCTTTGAGTGTGGTGAGGGGAAGTCCCAAGCTCTTAGCCTACCAGCCTGTGATATATGTTAAAATCCTGGCCAAGAGAGCGAGCAGGAGAGGTAGCCTGCTCCAGAGAGGCCTGGGGCAGGCAGGGGGTACAGGAATAAGGCTGGACAAGAAATGGGGTCACCCGTGACACACACACCGGAGACAATGACAATCCGTATGCTTGAAACATCTCCTACCTGGAAACACACACAGAACCCTCAAGAACAAAGCTGCCTTGGCAGGCATGGTACCACCCCCCCGCCGCCCCACACACACACCCTCCCAAAAGAGCCCAACGCTGCTCTCCCTGAGCCCTTCTCCTTCACAATGTACCCCCTATCCAATCATGCAACCACTGTGAACTGGGGTCCACTGGGTACCAGACACTGCCCTGCTCTCATCTAGAGGGAAAGCACATGTTAGTCAAATAATCACACCAGGCAATGATGGTCACAGACATGCCAATGCTGCAGGGAGAGGACTATAGCTTTAAGAGGGTGCGAAATACAGCAGCCGCCCCAGGTGTCCCGCCTGAGGTTGGTCGGGATAGGAGGGAAGAGAGCAGGCTGAGCTGTGGGGACTGCATGTACGGAAGACCTAGGTTGCTGTGGGAAGGAGCAGGAGGGTGGAGGAACTGAAAAGGGCAGAGAGCTGGGCACGGGCCGGCCCCACAGGGCTTCCAGCAGTGTTGGGGACTTGAGTGTCCCAGGTAAAGGGGTGCCCTAGGCTTTTCTACCTATAATACTTTGACACATAGATGAGAAACAAAAAGCATCCTTATAAACAAACATCCAAAGACTCCAACAGACTGGTTTTTGACAGGGAAGTGGGGTATGAAATTAAAATTAAAACACCAATGATGATTCTATGTATATGAAACTCAAAAACAGAAAACCTATGGTTATAAAAATCAGAAGTGGTTCTCTCTGGGAAGGGGCATGAGAGGGTCTCTGGGACACTGATGGAAAATGTCCTTTATGTTGATCTGGGTCGTGGTTACATGGACGAACGCATGTAAAAATCATACAGCTGGGTACCTGAGGTCTGTGCAGTGTAAGTTATGGTCTAATAAGTAAAGAGAGAGAAAAGAAGAAAAAGAGTAAATTGATGGACCTTGTTGCCGGCTCCTCGGGGGTGGGAGGGTCCAGCATTGACAGCTTCTGGAACACCACAGTGAACCAATTCTCAGGCTTTGCTTGTTCTGACCCAGGAGAACAGGCTTGAAATACAAAAACTGAGGTTCTAACTAAGAAAATAAACAAGCCTCTCTCTTAGCCCCTTTCCCCTTTTAGAAACAGAAATTCAGCTAAAGGGAGAAAATAGAGAAATTCTTGTGGGATAACTTTCATTATGGACAGAATGTGCTGTTTCCCAATTTGCTACATCTTCTGAGTTTCATTTCATTTTTTACCAAGAAAAAAAAAAAAAAACCTCTACAAGGAATCAGAGGCCGGCAGGGCCAAATTCATCTTCAGTCTCTCCAAATCTAACAAGTTCTTCCTCTAGGATACCAAGAGAGCTGTTTTTCTCCCTTCCCCTCACCTCTCTGGAACATTCCTATTGGCCCCCTTCTTTTCCTGCTTCTCTGGATCCCCTGTACCAGTCTTGGTTTTTCTTTCCCAGAACATTTAACAACTACGTTCCACATTTAGATGATGACACCGTGGCCCAGACTCTGGTCAAAAGAAAACAAGTCTGACAGAGGGGAACCACCAGATCCAGCAACTGAAACCCTCGCCCAAACCAAGAGCGGTTTTTCCTCTCATTCCTTCGGATTCCAGGCAAGCACTCCATGATGACGACAAGGACAGACAGACACTGAGGAATGACTTCCTCCTGCTTCCCCCGCCCCACCCTCTTTGCGGGCCACCTCAGGTGAGCCATCCTCACCCCTCAGTGCAAGGACTGACCATTCACTCTCAAGCCTCGAGCAAAACAGGGCAGCAGGGGTGGCAAGGAAGGAGGGTGACAACCACAGTAGCAGTCTGTAACCAAGCAGTTCCGGGCTCTTCAGGAATCATGGCTCTAGGCTGGAGGGTCCTCAGGGGTGAGAGCATTTCCAAAACCCAGGGCTGAGCCCGGCAGATCACACCAACGGAGAACCTCAGGGTAGGAAAGGACTTCGAATTCAGCCAGTTCAAGCTCAATTAAAGCTCAGCGAGACGGGCGCCTCGTCTGCAGTGACCCTGCCAGCTGACGCGGACACAGACCTCAGGCCCATCGTCCGAGAACCACGCTTTCTCCCGGCACTTCACACACCTTACACTATGCTAACTGGACAGTGGGAGGGTCCTCTGCTCACACACTCACCATCAAAATGATGCAACGGCATGTCAGACAATCTGGAAGACCGCCTGGAGCACTAAGAACCTCATTCACTCATTCGCTCATTCATTCATCCATCTTTGGCTCAATGCACGCCACGTGCCAGGAAACGTGTCTAGGGTCTGAGCATCATAAAACAAAGGTCCCCCTTCCCCTGAACCACCACAGCCACGGAGGCTCACAGAGGAAGACATTCCGAGAGATCAAAAAGAGGGTTTAAGGAAGGGAGCCTTGCAAAGACCCACATCCAAAAGTACACTTCGATTCAGTGTGGGAGATTTCACGTTAATTGTCTGAAAACATATGAAAAACACCATCTCAACTCCAGACAGGGAAGTCTTCCTGTAAAAAAGTAGGGTTTCTGAAAGGAGGATTCTTATTTCGTTGCAGCCAGCTGCCATCTCTGATTTGTGACACACCGGGACTCTATTAATCTCTCAGTCTGAATAATGACCCAAGGACTTTAAAGTGGGACTGTCCACTGGGCTGCACTTCCCCAGAGCATGCACTGGAGAATGAGTTTAAACTCGAACTTCCACACTCATCCGCAGCTCCTTCACGGCTCCCTAGCTCATCCGGAGTCCACGGAGACCCAATACATCTTCTGGCCTCCAATCCTGCCTGCTCCTCCCTACCCAGCTCCTCCACTTTCCTCCCACAGTGGTTCACAATGCACTTCCTGCCCCAAACAACTCCCCACCCCAGAGCCTTCCCCAGTCCCTGGCACTCCTCCTACAGATCAAAAGTCATCAAGGAAGGGGGAAATCTCTTCTCGCTCCAAACTAACTGACTGATCTTGGGCAACCAACTTCCTCTTTCTCCGCCTCTTTCTACAATCAGTAAAGTCCCAATGGTTTGCCAATTCCAGGCTCTGCTTGATTCTTTCAGGCCTAAGGGTACCTAAAATGCCTCTTGAATGTAGCCATTCTCCAGATTCCCCACATAGAAGGCATGCAACCGGGGTCCCTGTGACCTGCGGGTGTGCATGCCTCCAGCTTCAGCCTCTGCTCCGCCAAGCTCAGAGCCATCTAAAAGCGGCAGTGGTCAGGGGGTCTTGGAATTTAAGTCAAATCCTATCATTGGCACTCACAGCCTGTGGAACCTCAGGCAATCTCCAACGGAAGCCACAGTCAGGCTCCTCGCCTGTTTAATGAGAATCCCATCTACTGGCCTCAGAGGATTGGAGAAGGGACAATGACTGGGCTCAGTGGCTGGCACTAAGCAGGTTATCTTAGATGAGTTCCCTTTCCCTCTGGCTTCTTGTCCATAAAACGTTTGCTAAGTTACTAGAAACAAAGCTATAAATGGTTCAGGCTGGGAAAGGGGGTCAGGGAGGGGAGGGGAGGAGGAACAGAGCACAGCCATTATTTCTGAGCCCATAGGTGATTCCAGAAGGCATCGAAGTCCAACCACGGAGACCATCGCTGGGCTCTGGGGACAGCTCCACAAAGCAGGTGCCACTGACACCACATGGGTGGCTGGAAACAAAGGTCCTGGCAGCCAAAGGGTCTCCAGGGGCACGTGGGTGAGATCCCACAAAAGAAGAGCATCAAAAAGCAGCCCCAAATCAAGACCTGATCACACATCAGCCACAATAAATAATGTTTGCTCAAAGGTGGGAGGGCCAGAGAGAGGCCCTTAGTGGAGAAGGCCGACTGGCATGGCCAATGTTGAAGAAAAGCTTGTTTTGTATGTTACACAAAGGAGACATTCACAAATGCTTTGCCCATATACATAATCAGGGCTGCCTCTGGATATTACATAAGTCTCTGATGGCTTAGGATTCCCAAAGTTACTTTCTTTCTATACTTATTCACATATTATATGAGTAAGAAGATATTCATATATATATATATATAAGAATATATATACTCATATATATATAAGAACAAAGGCTCTAAAATGAAATTTAGAGATGAGCAAAATTTACAGACATATCAAAGTGTTAAAAGTGGTTATATCTGAAGAGATGAGGAAACTTGACCTCTCCCCAATGCCCCCTTCCAAGAAAAAGCGCAGGGATAATGTAATTTTTATTTTCTTTTGTGTTTTACTCTACTTTCCGAAGAGAAAGTCTCAAAACAAAAGCGAAGACAATTCAATAGAACCATTAAATAAATCAGATTGAATTCTTTTTCCCGTTGGATCTAAAGGCTATTCACGAGCATGCTTAAATCTTGATGTTCCCGCATCCAACACGAAGGCTGGGGCACAGACGAGCATCCCCCAGTGATCACCGGGGCAGTATGTGTAAGTTTCCTTTACCAAAAGTAAAACAGGAAACACACACACACCCACATACTCACTCACACCAGACACTCCACCAGAGTCTCAATCTCAGCACTACTGACACTGAATAACTCTTTGTTGTGGGGGATCTGTCCTGTGCATTGCAGGATGTTTAGCAGCATCTCTGACCTCTGCCCACTAGATGCCAGTAGTAGATCCCCAAGGAGTGACAATCCCAAATGTCTCCAGACACTGCCAAAGGCCTCTGGGGAGCAAGATCCCCTCCATTAAAAATCACTGAACTAAACAATTTGGACCCAGCAGACCCAAGGAACGAGAGAGAAGTCAAGCCCCCAGCCAGCTTCCTTGTGGCCAGCTCCTCTGGCACACAGTGGGCGCTCAAGGACCAGTTAACTGAACCGAAACCATCTGGGTCTCAAGTCAGCCACCTTGATATTGTCCCAGGCCTCACACAAAACTGAACACAAGTGAGAGGTTTCGTAAGTCACAGCTTTTCCTCCCTAAGAACAGGAGCTGGAAGATGGAACCTGTCATCCCATTTAATTCTCACCCTCATCCTCGGCGGTGGGTATTATCATGCCATTTTACAGATGGAGAAACTGAGGCTCAGAAAGATGCCAGGACTGGTCTCAAGTCTCCTAACGTCTAAGTAGCGGGACTCAGAACCCAAAGCACACCCTCCCCACCCCTGTCTAAGCCAATAATCGGAAACAAAGCAGTGTCAGATGACGTAAGGGTTTTCAATTCTTTCAGAAATGACTTTGGGGGAAAACAAACAAACTGGCTATCTTAGTGATGCCTGGCTTAGATTCACAGCTCTTCTGTTTAACTTTAAACTCAACACTCAGAAGACAATAAAAACTCCCTTCTTGTTAACAACTAGTATCTTCAGTTGTGATCTGGTTCACGCGGGGGCAGGAGCGGGGGCACACACACAGGCCAGCTCTTACACACTCCCCTTCAAGCTTTCTTTGCAGCACAAACCAGACAGGTTAGTGGATCCTTTCAGGAGCTAAGGTGCCCAGAGAAAAGCTGAGCGTAGTCCTTCCTCTGCACCAAAAGAAGGGGAAAAAAATCCACTCAATCATTGAAAACTAAGGTTTGGAGAGAAGACAGCGCCTCAGTAACCCATCCAGCCAGCCGCTTCTCTGAGAACCAACCTACCAGCTAACAGCACACAACTCAGAGCTGGTTGGCCGGGGTTCTACTTCCCCTGCAGGCATTTTTCTTATTTCAAAGTTTCTATTAACTCCCCACTGATGTGCCCTGAAAGAATTTTTAAGGGCTTGGAAACACATAAATAAAATAGTCTTTGTTGGACCAGCACAGCCAAATGAAAGTCTTTCACCTGAAGTAGTGGGGACGAAGGTTCCAGGTCCCACTTTCCTATGAGCCCTCCGAAGCCTCGGGAGCCTGGAGCTCTCAAACCTTCCGTGGCACTGCTGCCCACCACGCCGGCGCATTCCCCTGCCAAGGGCAGGGTGAAGAAGGCACGCCCACTGTATGCACAGGGCGCAGGAAACATTCCTGACTCCAGGCCTGCGCTCTGGAGCACTCCGCGTTCCTCCAGAGCCTTCCAAAAATACCCAATCATGTTTATCAAACCCAGTGTGCACACAGTTAACGATGAGGTGGCTGTGGCCGACCAGCTCAGCGCAGGGCTGGGGAGCGGAAGGCGGAGAACAGACAGAGAATTTGGAGGAGACAGATATGACCTAACCACATCAAATAGCCAGAAACAGAAAAATAAAGGTGCCTGTCTAACCAAAGGCAGCGCAGTCAATCTTCAGCCGTCGATGGCCGTGGGCAGAGCCAATGTACCCATGCGATGTACTCATGTACTCAGAGTCTTCTACCAGAAATACAATTTCCTGCTCTCCCCTCCGGGCGCAAAAGATGGTTTGCCAGTGGTAGGACAACAGCAGCACTGCCAAAGGCCATCCTAAGCAAACATCACTGCTTACACTATCCAGGAAAGACATCACCTAACACCATTTGGCAGATTAAACAGCTCTGGTGTCTTGCTCTCAGTCACTTGTCAAATCTGGTCCATTGGTTAATTGTGGGATCTTGGGAAATTCACTTTGCCTCTCTGGACCTAAAGACAGCTCACCTTCAAAAAGACTGCTGGCCAGACTATGACCAAATTCCCTTCCAGTCGTACACTGTGTACTTCTGTTTGCCAATGATCTCAAGCTCCAATCCAGGTAGTTCTTGATTTCTTTTCTTCCCTCTAGAGCTTTGTCACCCTGCGCCCTAGGCTGTGAATTAGACAAGCATTAATAACGCCATGTTTCCTCTCTATCACTGCTTGCCCTCCCACGATGACGAGCATCCCTTGACTGAGCAGATGCCTGGGACCCATCTCAGATGGAAACCAGAAATGTGGACGGGACTCAGCCCGGGTCTGGAAGGCTGCTCAAACATCACCTAATCCCACAGCTCCCAGCGTGTATTACTCGGTTGTACAAAGAGCTGTCAGATTCTCTTTAACTGAAGGACTTCTCAGAGCTTTCAAGGAGCATCTGAACTCTCCAAAGAGTGACAGCTTATGTGGGATCCCCTACAACCACCAGCCACAGAACTTTTGAGGACACTCAGGGATAGCATGCTAGAGAACACCGTCGATGAGAGCCTGCTCCCCGCTTCATCTTATAAAAGAGAAAACAGGCCCCAGGGGAGGGACATCCAGACAGCCAAGATTAGGTCCCGGTCTCCTGAATTCTAGGCCAGCTTCTCCTGAATCCAGTCTGCATATCTTTCTGGTTCTAACATAGTACAGACAGAGGTGTTTATAGACAAGATGGGAATGGCCAAAACTACAAGTCATTTGGGGTTTCCAAGGATCCCCACAGTTCCGGAGACCTATAACCAACAGCCACTGAGCAGCAGCAAGCTCTGCTAGGAGGGAAATCCTTAGGCCAGGATCTTTTTCTACATATGCCTTACTTATGTGACGAATAACTGAACTTTCAGTGCATTCAATTATTCATCCATGCCGTGAGAAGAATTAACCAGCAAGCCCACTTAGCTGTACTCAAGCCCCTCACAGAGGGACTCACCTCTTGGGCAGCCCCCTCCCCTCCTCCCAGAAAGCTAACTGAGATGATATCTGCATAGCGCAGACAGCTTCTGAGAAGGATGGCACCCAGCTCCCACAAGGGACTGTCACATAGCCATGGGGGCTCATAACCCCAGCCCAAGGCACAGGCAGCACGCAGACTCCTTCAGGCCCAACACCCAGTGCGCTGCCAGGCCCCACACTCTCCGGCAAGTCAGGGATGGGGGTACCAAGTCATGAAAAGGCTGCCACTCAGCCACGTGGAATGTGGACAACAAAGCAGGACCATTTCAATCAGTCCATTACACAGGCCTGGGCAGACAGCGTCCCCGTGCAGCACAGAATTCATTAACTGGAAAGCCCCGTGCAAACAGACAAAGCCTGGGGAAGGCCCAGCGTTACCACAGAGGGCCCCAAATCCATCTACAAGCTATACTGATGGAGCGGACTGGAAAAATAACCTCTCCCAAGATGGCCACAGATGTTAGCTCAGGGCCAGTCTTCCTCAGCCAAAAGAGAAAGATTGGCAGCAGATGTTAGCTCAGGGCTAATCTTCCTCAAAAAAAAAAAAAGGAAGAAAGAAAGAAAGAAAAACAACCTCTCCCACCACTGAACACTGTCTCTTAATTTGATGTGTATGCTATAATGAATAAGAAAAATACAAAGCCCTGAAAAAGCACGACAAGTTCTAAGAACTTGTAGAACTTTGGTCTCTGTGTATTGTTCCCAGTCAGCAAAAACAGAGTAAAAATTTATACTGATGAGGAGTTGGCCCCATGCGTGAGTGGTTAATTCACGTACTCTGCTTTGGCAGCCTGGGATTTGCCAGTTTGGATCCTGAGTGTGGACCTATGCACCACTCATCAAGCCATGCTGTGGCCGGGTCCCACATAGAAGAACTAGAATGACCTACAACTAGGATATACAACTATGTACTGAGGCTTTGGAGAGGGAAAAAAAGGAAGAGTGACAACAGATGTTAGTTCAGGGCCAATCTTCCTCACCAAAAAAAAAAAAAAAACAAAAAATTTAACTGATGAGAGGAAACGTAGCAGTTTAGTGCTCAGGCTTCTCACCCCTTCCCAGCTGTGTGACTCTGAACAAGTTGCTTGCCTTTCCTGTGCCAGTGCTTCCTCATGTGAAAAGGAGCATGCCTCACATGGTATATGTGTATAAAGCGCTTGGCTCAGTAACCACCCAGTAAATGACAGGCATTTTAAGTGTCGAGGCAGGGAGTCTGTGCCACCTTCATTTAAAAATGGGTCTTCTCATTCGTTGGGCTGGCAGAGACTTCATCAGACTTGCACTGTCATCCGCGCCGCCCCGGCTCAATCCTGCTTTATCCCCTTTTCCTTTCACAAATGCTACCCTCCATTAAAACCCACAGACATCTTAAAAAAAAGGGGGGGGGGGGGGCGGATCTCCATATGTGAAAAACCTGGGAAGTCTGCTCTAGTCCAACTCAATTTACAAATAAGGAAACAGGTCCAGAAGGAAGGTCTCGTCTGTACAACCAGAAAGTGATGAAGCAAGAACAGAACCTGGGTGCTGGCATCTCGGGCCAGGGCCATTCCCACCTTCAAGACTCCTCCCCTCCCCACAGCCCCCACCCCGCTCTTTGCATCTTCTACAGTACATCAGGAATATCATCAAGATACCCTCGCACCTTTTTTGTTTTAACTGTCACAGCCACTGATCAGCCATCTCCTCCATAGGGGCTTGCAATGCACTGGAAATCAGAGTGAACAGACACGGGAAGCACGCCAGCTCTCCTTACATTACAGTACAAAGAGGACACTTACCTTACAGCCAAAGAGGACGCCGCTTACTGCCAAGAGCAGGACTGGGTCTCCATACGACACCCCAGAGCCAATGGAAAAGAAACCAATATGGAACCTGGGATCAGCTTGATCCCAGGCCTGAGAACAGAAATCCCTAGACGCAGGAGAGAGCGCATGAGACCAGGAGGCACCGTGTAGTGCAATCACTCGACTGGCGGTGCTCTCTGGCCCCTGGCCCGCTCTGCCTGGCGGGCAGGGGTCAACCCTTTCCAGGAAGGCAGCAGCTCTACAACTCTCTTCCCGGGGAGGCCCAGGGGTCTCTTGCTCCTCTCTGGCCTCTGGGTGATGGAAAAGTGACTATCGACAGGCGGCCTTGCTGTCAGCTCCCTAACTCTGTCACAGCGAATCCCCCAGGCCTGGGGTCTCTCAGCCTTCAACCCACTGCCCTGTGCATGAACAAAAAAACCCTCTCAAATCCTCCCTCATATTATACGAAATTCAAAACAAAATATCGTGACTCAAACGAAGACAAGCATAATTTTTACGTCTGCTTTTTCAAACGCTAGTAAACCTGTAGTCTGTCTAAACCAACCTACTTGGAGCTTTGCTCCAAGTTGAGAAATATTCTACCAGCCACAGATTATGTGCAAAGACTTCTAGTTACCAATGCTAAGTCACCCCAATAACCAGGGAGAGGAGGACACTACGAACCCATGTCTTCACTATTTTTGAGGAAAAGGATACCAGAGCAGGAGTCTTGCTAAACTCCCTACACAGAACCAACTGGAATTCAGCCGTGTTCCTCCCCAGCACCAGCCCATTACCCACGACCATGGCAGAGCACAACCTAACGTTTTCTGTTTTCTTTCCCCAAGCTGAAGTCTAACATCTGAGGAGCACAGCGTCTCCCCACAGTCTCAGAAGAGAGAACGCCCTTGTCAAGTCCCCCAAACCTGCAGAAACTTCCACCTCTACAACCCTGGACTCTAGTCCTGGCTCAGCCTCGAAGGAGCTATGATCTTCACCTCTCTTGGTCTCAGCTTCCCGATCTGAGAAGAAGGAGGGTGAATGAAAGTCTCTCTGGCCCTTTCAGCTAGAAAGTTCTAACTTGGCATGCTACACACACCACACCAGCCTGCTGGCTTCACATTCGCTAACTGCTGGCCAGGAAGCCCCATGCCCCCAGACCCCTGCTAAGGAAGGAGAGGCTGGCAGTCGTGGCCTTCTGGTCTTCCTAGATAAGGATCACTCGTGACCACTGCAGCCTCCACCAAGGGCCTCGCCAAAGCACGTGATGTTGGTTTCTGCAGCCATCACCACATGCTCAGGGAGCCCTGGTCTTGGGCAGCGGTCAGCAATCAGAACCACCTTTTGGGTCCTGGGGTGTCCCTCCATGGCCTGACACGTTGGCTCTCGCCATAGAGCTGCTCCGTTAGTACCTTAGGCACGCGGACCACCACACTACCCCTTTTCTGGGTTTCAAGCAAAAAACAATGCAGGCTCACCTGGGGCACCACTGAAAGCAGAGTCCTTCCTTAGCGCCATAATGGACACCTTTGACAAGGGGCCCAAATCATTTTGGCGGCCATATCCAAGAGGGTTACCATCTTCCTCCCCGAGTGTCATTTTTTTTCCCCAATGTACAGGATTCTTTTATTTGCTCATTCTCTCACTGGGGGAAACAGAGCATTATGGGGTCAGGAGCCAGGCCAGAGCCCTACTCTAGGCTGCATTTCTTACTGGTCTGCTTCCTCATCTGTAAAATGGGAGTCTCTGTAAATGAATGCCTCCCTCCTAGGACTATGAGGTATAAATGAGATGATAAAGTCCTTAGCCCCACGCTATGAAGCACACGATTTTCAATAAACGCTAACCATTATTTCTTCTTGAATATAATTTGTCAAATTGAGAGGAAAAAAAAAAAAAGAATCTCAGCTTCTAGGGGCTCAAAGCTACAACCCTACAGTCAATGGACATTTGAGGTAAAGACTCCATAACTCAATTCTTCGCTCACACATATTTCTGGACCCCCTAGAGGATGGGGATGAAGGCATGAACAGAGGCTCCCGGGCCTCAGGGAGCTAACACAGGAGCGGGAAAGGGAGAAGACACAGGTGAGGGAAGATACCAGGGTGTGTGCGATCACCACACTGAAGGAAGCCAATGGGCAGGCATGGGCGAGGCGAGAACCGCTGAGGAGGAGGGTGTTTCAGAGAGGGGATCTCTGAGGGAGAGGCACTTACGCCAATTTAACCAAAACAGCAGGCCGAGGTGGGCTCGGAGGAGACAATTTGAACCACAGAAGAGCAGAGAGGAAAGGTCCTTCTAGATCAAGCCCTCCTTCTGAATGGCCTGGCATGTGGTGACGTGCCCAACGCCACCTAGGTACTTAGTAAAAGCTAGCGCAGGCCACGGTCTCTCCATTCCTAGTCACTCCTGCTCCCTGCAGTGAACGAGGGCAGCCTCTGTCAGGAGAAAGCAGTGGTCACTCATGTCCCCAGGGCTGAGGCAGAAAAATGATGACAAGACAACAATCAAACGCCCGCCACTGTCAGGGGACCAACCAATCTCTCAGCTCCCGCCTCTGTGGGTGAGCATGCACTCAGCTTGAAAAAAATTACAGCCAAATTTTGCATAGATTAGGAAGTTCAACCCCATCTGTGCCTTTTCTTCTCACACACAGGGAAAGAGAAGGGAGAAGTAGGTGACCAATTTTTGAAAAATCAGATTGAAACTCCAGTAGCTAGAGATTCTGATTTCACTGACCTGGAGACGAGGCTTTTTTTTGTGCTGAGGAAGATTCACCCTGAACTAACATCTGTTACCAATCTTCCTCCTTTTGCATGTAAGTCTCCACCACAGCATGGCCACTGACAGACGAGTGGTGTAGGTCCGCGTCTGGGAACTGAACCCAGGCTGTCAAAGTGGAGCGCGCTGAACTTAACCACTAGGCCACCAGGGCTGGCCCTAGGCTTTTATTTTCTAAAAGGTCCCAGGTGTCTGTGTTATGCAGTCACGGTCAACAACCCATGGACATTGGAATGTAACCGATGGGTGTCCATCCAATGTAACAGTGGGGGGCGGGGGGATATTTCATATGACCACTTTTTTTATAGGCAATCCTTGTATTGTCTCTGGCAAACAAAAGTCACATGTTGCTCTCTTGCCCAATACAACTGGTACGTACCAGAATCCAAGGTTTTACAAGTTGGGCAATTCCACTCACAGGTCCATACTCAGGAGAAATGAAAACATATATCCATACAAAAACTGATACTAATTGTTCATAGCAGCATTACTCATAATAGCCAGAAAGTGATGAATGGATCAACAAAATGTGGTCTATCTATACAATGGACTATCCTTTGGCCATTAAAAAGAATGAAGAACTGGCACATGCTAAAACATGGATCAATCTTGAAAAGATTATACTAAGTGAAGGAAGCCAGGCACAAAAGGCCACATATTTTATGATTCCATTTATATGAAATGTCAAGAATAGGTAAATCTATAGGGATTACCAGGGACTTGGGGATGAGAAACTGGGAGTAACTGCTAATGGGTCCTGGGGTTTTTTGGGTGTGACAAAAAAGTTCTACAACTAGACAGTGTTGATGATTATACAACTCTGTGAATATACTAAAAATCACTAAACTGTACAATTTAAATAAGAGAATTGTACGGTTTGTAAATATCTCAGGAGGGCTGTTGCTTTCAAGAAAGAAGGAATCTGAGGTTTTCCTCACAACAGCTTGAGAGGCAGGAGGTGTGATCTTTGCTGGGTCTCTCTTGGTGAGCAGCGCCAACGCGCCAACACTACGTGCTAAGTGCTCTGTGGGGTGACTCACAGACAAGTGCAAGTTCAGGTGTACCCAAGGAACCTCACAACTTAGGGACAGAGCCTGACTCGGGCGGAAGCAGGACACGGTAGGTGGCAAAGAGCATTTTTACAAGCATGTTAATAAAGACACACTCCCAGGTCCCACCCCCCCCCCCCCAAAGATTCTGATTCAGTAAATAGGATGGGAGAGGACACACAATGAAATTTTTTTTTTTTTTTGGCATGAGGAAGATCAGCCCTGAGCTAACATATGTGCCAATCTTCCTCAATTTTGTATGTGGATCACTGCCACAGCATGGCTTGACAGTGGTGTAGGTCTGTATCCTGGATGTGAACCCATGAACCTGGGCCGCCAAAGTGGTGTGCACCAGACTTAACCACTACACCACGGGGCCGGCCCCCTGAATCTCCATTTTTACCCAGGTAACAGTCTGAGGGTCAGGAAAGTCTGGGAAACACTAAAAATAACAAAGGAACACTTTATTCCAGAATCTCAGAGAAGGATCAGCTCGGAAGTTTATTCTTCAGGCGAGGCCTCCAGGGGCCGGAACAGAAGCAGCGAATCCTCCTTGAGATGCTGCATCCACCTCCCATCCTGGGTCCCAAGACTCCCTCTCTCCTCCCAGGAGCTCAAAGTGCTTGGCAAAGACAATGCAATCTTAGCGCCCAGCAGTGTCTAGCTCCCGTAGGCCTTGTTGGGCAGGCTGCACTTCTTTTGATTCCAGAAATGTTAGCCCAGCGCCCAGGCGATTGGCAGGAAACTGCAACTCGAACCCAGGAATCCCAACGCCCACAGATTCTCACCTCCAGCTCCAACAAAGGTCTCTTTGTCAGGTTTGGGTGTCTCCTGGAGGGCATGTTTCCCTCCCAGGGCTGGGGAGAGGAGGCGAGGGTGGTGTGTGGAATGGAATCTCTGCCACCGATGTGCATTTTCTGCTCTCCAGGTTGCCCAATCCCACCGCCCGAGGGGACGGATGGGCAGCGCTTTCCCTGGCTTGGCATGGGGCGTCCTGGAGGGTGTTGGGCCCCACCCCGCCCGGCTGCTGCTCTCTGAATCCAAGTCCTGATGGACAGGCCGCCCAAGTCTGCACCCTGCCAGGGCACCACGGCTCAAATGAACAACGGGGCTCTTGTTCAGACACGCTTTTTACCTAATGAGGCTACCCTCAGGAAAAACTTCTGAATAAATACATAGGCCAGCCCGTCCTGAGGTCTATATGCAGCCCGGCTTCAGCACAAGGCTTGCCTCCGTGGCATTTCATCCTCCCCGAGGCCCTGACAACCACCTCCTGGAATGGCTGGCTCCACATTCACGGTGAGGTCTCCTCGGGAATCAGAGGCAGAACCCACAAGCTCACTAGCGTGGGGCCGGGAGGCAGAGAGGCCGGGTGACCAGAGCACGCCCTTCTCCTGCCCAAGGCCCCTCGCCAAAAAGCCCAAAAGAGGGACGGTCGGCTGTGGCCTAACAGATGGACGAGAGGCTGTCACCACACTATCTTTGTTCCAGATGTAATGCAGCCCTGTCTGAGCGATGGGGACACCCCCGAGGAGAGCTCACTGTCCCTGCAATGGTGTCTCGGCCCGATCCCCCTCAGCAACGAGAGAGGCTTCCTCTGTGGCTCTTCTTACCCTGGGGGGGCGGGCGGGAGCCCTGCTTTCTGAACCACTCAGGAGCCTGGGGTACATCCTCATACCATATACAGGATGTGCACCCCACTAGCAAGATCTCTGCCGCATCCAAGCCTCCCAGAGAGGGCAACTGAGTCTCCCAAGGTCTTGAGGAAGTCAGGTGGCCACGGTTCTAGGATCCCCAATTTGGCATGCACTTTCCAACTGGCAAGAAGGAACAGAGAATCTGAGGGCTCCCGGGGAAGGCCACAGTGCCCACCTTGATGGGCAGCTTTGAGCTATAAAAATACAGGATTCAGACTACAGCTGACCAAAAGACACTGAATGGTCTCAAATTTAAAAGCCTGCCTAGTAACACTGCTTTTCCCTAAAGGGCTTCCTCAAACTTTGTCCCTTTTGGTGCACAAAACTACCCATTGCGATGAAAAGGAAACATTACTCCCATTTTAAAGGTAAGAAACAGGCTTGGAAATGTAAAAGAACTATTAGCAGCTGAGAAGCTTCTCTCTCTCTGTCTCTCTCTCTCTCTTTTTTTTGGTGAGGAAGACTGGCCCTAAGCTAATATCTGTGACAATCTTCCTCCACTTTATGTGGGACGCCACCACACCATGACTTGATGAGCAGTGTTGCAGGTCCACACCCAGGATCCAAACCCGGGAACCCCAGCCACCAAAGCAGAGCACACGAACCCAACCACCATGCCACCGGGCCCAGCCCCTGACAAGCTAATTTTTAACATCCTTTCGGATCCTGAGATTGTGTATCCGCCCCCAAATTTGAGGGATGGGGCTGTACAGCAGGAAAAGGTGGAAGGAAAATGAATTCTACAAACTTGAACTGCTCTGAAATTTAATGGGGATGTAATTAATGGATGTAATTAAAAGTTACCCTTCAAGCAACAGGACAAAATAAATCTACGTCCAATCGGAGTTATCCTGGGGATTTGCAGGACAAGCACTAACAAAATGCTCCAGTCCCCAGTGCTGTGCGTCCCACTCCGTGGAGAAATAACTATCTGTCAGCCTCGTGCAGGAGTCTTGAGACGCAGGCAGTTGTCTTTATATTATTAACAGTAATGAGGACACACTACCAGGAATAATCATTTTTGCATCATGCCAACCTGAACTTTCACTTCACTGTATGAGCTGCTGGGCATCAAAGCCAACCAATTCGCAGAAATGCTCGGGGAACGAAGGAGGGGGAAGAGAAGAGAGCCCAGCCTTCTGCCCACCACCATCCCCCGACCCCATCCATTAGAAAACATCTTTCTAAATAAATAATGAGGAAGCCCAATCTGTAAAATATTCCCCGACGCTAGGTGAGCAGAAACCCCCAAAACATCATCTCAAAAAGAATTTTAGACCTCCATCTCACCGAGGCATCTAAACCACCTCGGTCCAAATTAAATGAAATGCTATCACGCGGCTGTGTTTTAAAACAGTGTCCGAGAAGGTAGAAAAGGTTACCCACAGCAAGCAAGGACTGCCATCCTCACCATAGCAACGCGCCTATTTATAATATGGTCTACCTGCATCAAAGGCTCGCACAAGACACTCAAGGCAAGTCTAGGGCTCCATCCAAGCCCGACGATGAAGCCGAGAACTCTCATGAGCATGTCAATGAAACACTTCCAATTACACTACATGCCACAATTATTAGCAGTGAATATCCTTTTTTTTTTTCCTTTCTTTCTGCTCAAGTAAGAGTAAAGGGGAAAATGAATTAAGGCAGTTTCTAGGACATAGTAGAAACCCAGCCTGCTACTTTCCGAAGTGCTTTGGCTATTTTTTTTTTAATGGTTAACCCCAGAGGCAGAGACAGGAAGGGGGTTGCGAAGGACAGCCACACTTGAGGTTGCCAAATCCTCCCCAGTGTCAGGCGCACGCAGCCTGGAAGGTACCCACAGGTTTGAGGGCAAGGCCACAGCCACTCACGCCCGACAGAGGGATTCCAGGAGCCCAGATCCAGATACACTGGACCAAGGGGAGAAAAAAAAGAAGCTCTTGTTTTAGAGGGAAACACAGGCGACCACGTCCAATTACTTACTTACAAAAGGATTCTAATTCACCTTCAAAGGCCACATGAGAATTCTGAAAGGGAAGCCCAGCTATCTTCCCACCAGCGGCCTCCCCATTACCACGTCCATGCAGCAACCTTACAGCGTGGCGGGGCTTCGCATCAGGCAAGGCCTAGATTCAAGCACCTGTGCAGCCACTTATAACCCTGTGTCCTTGGGCAAGCCCCTAACTTTCTTCAGTGTCCTCATCTACACAACAGGGAGGATATTTAAAGCTGCTGGGAGCGTTAAGTTTAAAAATATACACAATGTTCTAGAAACTGGCACGCTGCAAAAGCTCAGTAAACAACTTCTTTTTTCTTCTTGCTCTAATAATTGGGTTCTTTCTAGAGTGATGACTGCTGAATAAACAAAGCCTTAGTTCCAATAGAACCAGGAGAATACCCTAGAAATGCAAGCATTCCCTCCCTTCATACATACTCCATGGACTAATGCCAGCCCCGTTTCATAGTTGGGAGAACTGAGGCCAGACTCACACCTGCACCAGCGATACCACTAAGGTTCGAGTCTTAGGAGAAGTTAGAGCAATGGAAGGGTAAGTGACTAAAGGAACCATTAATGGGAGGCAGAAAGAGGGACCCACAGTTTTCATTCAGTCAAATGGAAGAGAGACAAAAAGCATCCCTTGGACCAAGATGAATGGCACAGATGACAGAGGGAGTCACAGCTCCAGACCCCCTCCTCTGCTAAGTGCTTTCTTTCCCCAAGAGACTGTACATTCCCACAGGACAGGGACTATGTCATTGTACCCAGGCCTCCCCAGAGCAACGAACATGCTGCAGACCCTAAATAAGTGTCTGTTTCCATTGAACGCATTTGGGAAAAAAAGCTTCAGCTTACTGATGTCTCCCCTATAGTGTTTTTTTATTAAAAAGCAAAAGATATAGTGTTATTTCATTTCATTACGCCAACTATCCTTGGAGGGATCTTTTTATTATGCCTATTTTCAGACTGGCAAACTGAGGTTTAGGGAAGTACTTGCTCCAGGTCGTACAAAGTAGCAAAGCCAGGATTCAAAGGTGAGTCTATCTGACTCTAGAGTCAAACTCTTAACACTTCTTTATCCGTGGTGTTCCTCTTAGTCAATCATGTACATCTAGACAAGTTCTTAGCTACTAGGAGATGCTCAATAAGTATTTCCTAAATGGAAAGACAAAAGAAATGGGAGACTTAGGTTGTAGCTTCCACTGCTCACAAAACCCTAGATGAGCCATAGCTGAGAATGCTTCACCTTGTGGCCTTGCAAACTACATGAGGAACTCCTCGAAGCAGACATTTTGGAAAAAGAACTCAATGCTTATCGTCCCCCACCAATCTCTGCAAGAGAAACCCAGGAACGGACCCAGTGACATGAAACGGGCTAGATCTGTTTAGGTCCAGGGATTAAATTACGCTGAACTAGAAATTTCCAAACCAGGGATCCAAAGAAAAGGGAGCAGGACGCCAGGGCAGCACCCACCTGGGTGGAGTTCTCAAACATGACACCTTCTCCAAATCTTCCTGGGGAGGAGCCGAGGCCACAAGAAAGGGAGGTACGTGGAAAATGCTCTAATTCATCCTCTTAACCAGAGCCCAAGCTTTTCTCCACCAGAGAGAAACAGCAAGTGCGAGAACAGTGACTTCTAAGTGTGCAGCCCGATTATAGCCTTACTTTCAAAAGAGCTTTGATTGATCTTTTTTGATAGACCTGAAATAAATTAAACTAGATTGACTCACTTGAGAATGGACTCTAATCCCTTAGTCAGATCCCGGAGAACTCAAACCAAACCAGCTGTTAATTTAGGCTTTATAAGATAAAGCATGAGAAATCCAAGTTGATGTACCCCAGAGCAAAGCTTACATCATCTCTGTAAGCAATCAACTGACTGCTTCTTTTAGGAACTAATCAGTTCTTGGGCAAGTGGGTGCCAAGCCCGTACTCTGAGAGAAAAACTAGCTCAAAGAAAGGAGGAAAGGCCAGAGAGGAAGACAGAACCCGAGAAACACTGGCTGACTCACTCCCCAACTAAACTCAGAACTGGCCCAAGATGCTTTCATTTTGCTTTTCTCAAGTCACCCGTCTCCTGCTCCATAAACTGCCGATGGTTTGACCAGCACCCAGCCAAGTGAGAGGAAGCAGCTGATGTGCTTAACATTTCTTTAAAAAAGTGGGGGGCAGAGGGGGGAGAACTACCCAGAAAATATTCCCCACTTCTTTTTTATTCCCTCATCTTTGAACATCACACTGTCCCCTTTATCTTTGCTTCTGGGCGCCTTTGATTTGAATATAGGAATCCTAAGGCTTTCAAGTGGCGGCTGCCCATGGCACTAATAGAGTTAACAAGCACATACACACGCACACACACAACTACAGGCTTCTTCCCAAGCTGAGCTCTGCTCGCTAACAGGCAGCCGTCCTGTCGTTCCCCAGCCTTTTGGAAAGGGATTCAGGTCTTCGTCCCAAGGGAAGATGGGCATTTGCCTCTAGGGGACCCCACCCACGGCCTCACCCCAGGAGGCTCCAACCGGGTGCCCTTCCTTCTGAAAAAGGCGAGGCTGCCAGCCTCCTGCTCCCAAACAAGGATGTTTCATAGAACACTCTGTTTACCGAACATAAGGGGATCAAGAACTGAAATCCAATTTAAGGAATTATGGTGCCTTCAGACTGTTTTTCCTCAACGATGAAAAAAGACAGGCATGTTGTTTCTGGAATTCGGCCAGAAGAAACTGATCCTTGTAGTAATACAAGAAAAAAAGAAAGAAATCAATGTATGTGTTTATATATGTTGGGGGGAGGGGATGGCTAAAATATGAGTTAAAACCTGGGGAGCAAATGAAATTGTTTCATTCTAAGGAAGGATCCTGGAGTTTATTTCAAAGTCCTATTTTGATATCTATCTGGCAAGTGGAATATGGTTCATCTCCTACGGTTCTCAGAAGCAGAAGACATTTTAACCAGAAAAGGTGGAATGAAAAGACACAATGAAAATCCACCAAAAAGTCTGCCCACTTGCCTTCACTAGTAGCAAAATGGACCAAGTACCCCAGACACTGGCCTGGCGGTACAGCAGTTAAGTTCGTGTGCTCCACTTTAGTGGCCTGGGGTTCACCGGTTCTGATCCCAGGTGCGGACCTACACAGAGGGCTTATCAAGCCATGCTGTGGCAGGTGTCCCACATATAAAATAGAGGAAGATGGGCATGGATGTTAGCTCAGCGACAATCTTCCTCAGCAAAAAAACAGGAGGATTGGCGGCGGATGTTAGCTCAGGGTCAATCTTCCTCAAAAGGAAAAGCACTTGCTAGCATTACAGGGATCATTCCTCTTTAAATAAAAGTAACCTCTGCTACTCTGCATGCAGCGCTGGCCGTGGTGTTGGGGCTGCAGTATATTATCCCATTTAATCCTCTAAAATGGGTTTTATCCCCATTTTATAGATAAAACTGAGTCTCAGGGAGGTTAAGAAACTGGCCACGGTCCACATGCAATAAATGGGTGTGACTTGAGACCCCAGGTGTGTCAGCGCCACAGCGCTGATCCATCTTCCTAGAATGCCTCTTTTTCACAGCAAAAAGTTCTAACCCCAGATAAAACGGCACGTCTATGGCCCCCAATGGTCTCACCACTGCACACAGCCCGTGGGGGCATTTCACAGATGAGCAAACTGAGACCCAGAGAACGTGCCACCTACAACCAGACAATTGACCTGCAGACTGAGCAGTGTTCGGAGCTCCTGGGCCGCTAACTCTAACTATTAAGCTTCATCCTCTCCCTTAATTCATTCTTCCCCATTGCCATCTCCAAAGACAAAGTCATCCCCAGAGAAAAAAGTGTCTCATCTCACCAAGTGCTACCTGGGCAAACAGTTTTGTTGTTGGTGTTAATTTTCGGGGGAGACGCGGGATGGGACTAAAAGGGGGCAAAATTATTAGATGAGCTAGTAACAGGTATGGAATAAACCATCACTTAGAGGAACTAATCAATAAAAAAGTACAGCACTGCTCTTGCTAAAAGCTACGCCATCAGCAAGGATGCCTGGGACAAACTGCAGCGGAAGGGAGAGGAAAATGGAGGCACCTTCCGCAGCCTTGGGCCACTGAACAGCTACAAAGGTCTGGCCAATGCCAACAAAAATACCACAGCCTTCTGATTAACAAAGCCTGCTGAAATACAAGTGCTTTTTTTTTAATGGGGGGTGGGAGGATGGGAGGGTGTAATCACACTAATCTATCATTTTATACCTCCCGAAGCCAAAAAGAGGGAGTGAGGATAAAAAAACCAGTCCATTGACGGAGAGCGCTTTCTGATTCCTCATATTTCACTCCAACGCTTCTGATTTTGGCCACTGAAAAGCTAAAGAAAGATAGTCATAAAAAGGGACAAATCTCCAAGGCCTTCCGCAGATGAGGAAGATCTGAACCGTACCTTCTGGAACCAGGAGGTGTTAAAGAAACTATGGCTGCTGTTAAGTCAATTGGGAGAATCAATGTCATTTCTTAACCACCATTGAGAATAAATCATTTTGGACAAGCGCCTTACTGCATCGCTGTTATCCAAGTTGAAGTGTGAACAGGCCTGAGTGCGCTGTCCACTAACTGATTTCTTGCCTGGGAAAAGTCCCACCGGAAAGTTCCAGCGAGCTGACATGTATTGTGGCCATAGACTCAACTGCAGAGATGTGGCCAGTCACCCCATGGGTGCTGGGACCCCAGCGCCCCAGAGCAGTCAGCTTCCAATCACAGGTCCGGAAGGTCTCTTGTCCCTGGTAACCCACTAGCGCCGCTTGTCTCTGAGGCCAATGGGAGGAGGAGGGAGCTGTTACACGCTTATTACAAATTCAGACAAACAATAGCCTGACCACAGTGGCCCAAGGAAACTCCCTCATAAAGAAAGAAGTAAGTGTTATTAGGTTCGCAAGCAGGAGCCAGCCCTCTGCCTTTCAAGAACCGAAAAGGATGCCTTTTACATCTATTTTTTTTTAATGAAGTTAGAAGCAATAGAAATTTGACCACAGAAGAGAGCAGACATTACAACTAAAAGGCCACAAATTCCTGTCTTGCTGTCACTAATTTCATGCCCATCAGAAGCTGAATAATTCTAAGTCCAGTCTCCCCGATAGGGTTTTTTGTCTGCCCTCCCCGGGGAGATAAACTATGTCACAACACAGACTCTTTCACCCCAACGCTCTTCAAAAGGTATTCTGGCCTCCTGATTCAGCCCACTCTCTTACAGGAGAAATAACTCAAAACCAGATTATTTGGGGAAGGGGAGGGGAGAAGGGGGATGGGAAAGAAGAGCACAAAAAGATATGCAACACAACATATCGCCAACTTGTCAACCCGGCAAGAGTGCAGTAACAGTGCTGTCAGGGTGATCAACTGTCCCGGTTTGCCCGGGGCTGACGGGTTTCCTGGGACACCCTATTGCTAACAGTAATAACCCCATTAAACCTTTCTTACGGACCCAGCACTGAGCTAAACTGCTCTCACATAATCGCACAATAACCCGCATGGTAGGCAAGTCCTTTCACTAAACCCATTTTTCACAGATGAGAAAACAGAGGCACAGAGCAATTAAGTAATTTGCCCAATTTAAAGATCCAACTTTATGTTAAAAAAAAAAAAAAGGTGGTAGAAATCAAATACTGAGACACAAAAAAGTTCATACTTTATGGGGAAATTCTGACCTGGAAACTAGTTAATGGGGAAAAAAATATTTCCTGCCAAAAGAGATGAGAGGAAAGCAGAGGAATCAGGGGAAATACACAGAACAGAAGATCAATCACAAGTTGGTCTAGATGTTTCCAAAATAGTCCTTCGAGGCCTTACATAAGTAGCACAAAAAGAGAGCAGCAGCCCCAGGTGGGGGTGCGTGTGACAGCTGAGGATCCAGGACGGGGACAATGGTGCCACAGCTACTTGCCAGGGCACCGGGGCCCACACGAGATCTTCATCCTGGGGCTCCCTTCCCCAGACTCCACGGGCAGGAGGCCTGGGCACCTCAGCTCCCAAGCAGCCAAATTCATGAGCTGGGATGGCAACTGGAAACCACAAACCACGAACCGAACCAGAAGTCAGACCGAAAGATAAAAACCCACGCTCACAGAAAAAGGTACGATAACAGAACCACTGAGGCCGAAATCAAAACCATATCTGCTTTGCATCGAGCATGTGGTTTTGTGTGTGTACTTTCTACATATCAGCTCCTCGGTTCCCATCACGTGCGAGTCATCGCTGGGCTCCTTGAACGGCTATGCAAACCAGGGGGGCTGGAGAGGAACTTCGTGGCCAAAACTTCCAATAAGAGTGGAGGAAGGAAAGGCCGAACAACTCTCGCTTGTTACTATGAAATAAACAGCTGGCAATGGTGGAGCACCCAACTCCATCTACAGAAACAACTCTGCTGGGGCTTTTCCTAAACGTTCCGAAAATGACAAAATCATGTCACGTTTGTGGGGGGATGATAAGTACATTAGGCTTTAGTTTCGGATGGAGACAAACCGGCAAATTTAACCCAACGGAAAAGCCACCCAAGCAAAACACAGCTTTTTTTTTTTTTTTTTCCTTTTTTTGAGGAAGGAGGGTTCTCTTCCAAGAAAAGGGGCCCACACCACATTATTGGAGCCTTTTCCTCGCTCAAGAATGCAAGCCCTGAGAGCCAAGTCTTCAGACACAAATGGCTTCACGAGTCAGGTCTTCTGTGGGGAGAGATTTGTCATCTGCTTTCACTCACCATTATGAAAATGTGACAACAGTGACAAGTTTCTTAAAACACACAAAATACGGTACATGAAGCACACTGGTGGCTTGGTAAACATGCCCTATAGCTTAGGGGCATTTTTGAAGCTTCCTTTAAGTTCTCTTTCAAGAAAATGTGTATGTTGGGTCAGTGAATTTTTTAAAATTAACAGAGAAACTCTTGGTTTCCTCGGCAACGATTAAGAAATAAAAGCTGCTGGATTCCAGAATAAAAAAGTGACTGAAGACCAGGAAGAGGGAAGAGGGGAGGTCTGGTTTTGATTTTAAGGATAAGAATCACGTTCAGAACTTGGTGACTCTTGAAACACTCCTCAATCGAGACTTCTAGATGCCATATATCAATAAAGGCCTTACCTAGAACCTGATACCATAGGCAGGCTAATTTTTTAAATTCTACAGAAAATAATTTATTGAAAGCTAAAGAAATGATATCACCTCGCTATTTCAATTCTGTATCATATTTTAAGTATTCCTAGATTTTTTGCTATATATTTATATCTTCAGATCTAAGCAAAAGGACAAAAATTCCTCTTTGCACACATTAGTGCAAGATGTTAACTCTGCTATAACACCAGAAAGCAACAAGTTAATCAAGAAAACCCCCTTCTAGAGCCTGAAAAGACTCAGCCCTAACACCACAGGCCATTCCACCCACAAAGTGGATGCTTTCTTTTCCTTAAGAGTCTGTTCTCCATAAATCCCCTTATTCACCACCTGCCCAAGTCACACTGTCTATACCCCACCCTCAGGAGTATAAATCTGACAACTGCTTTCAAGCCAAACCAGACAGAGCCCCCATAAAACTCATGGAATGCAAAGGATGCTCCTTCTTTCAGCGTAAAGACCCTCAGATTCGGAAGCACCTCTCAATATTTCTTCCAAGTTCACTTCACTACATGACGTACTTGTTCTGAAATGATCTGGAAGTCTACCATCAGGCAGGTCAAACTGAGGGCTACATATGCTGGCGGTTTGGGGTGGAAATAGTAGTTTAAATCATCTCAAAATGTTTTACCTAGATTCCACCAGTAAACTAGATTGGAATATTCAGATTCTCAGAATTCAGTGAAATGTTATTGTAAAGTCTTGTTTTTTTATTACCATCTCTTCTTGGTTCTTCAATTGAGCTGAAAGTCGGAGAAAGCCAGAAAGTAAACTCCTAACACATCTGCCTCTGGGAGGAAAGACTCGCTGGGAAGGGACACTATGTCCACCACCACCCCACAAATTACAGAAAAACCCTCTAGGGCTGTAACCTCCATCTACACCCAGCACTCCCACTGCTTAGATTTATGGGTGCTGGGGCAAGGGTGCACAACCGTGAATTTCTTGGTGGTCCACGGTCAAGCTCCTTATGCCCTCCAGTCTTTTCAATTCTCCTTTCAACAAGCAAAGTCTCCAAGTCCAGTCCACCCCACAAAAGAAAAGAAAGAAGAAAACCTGCTAACCGAAAGAGAAAAACCAAACAGTAACTAGTCACCGGGGACTTTTATCAGCAAATCCCCAAATAAAATCTAAGATCATCCTTGGCAACACCCAACACTACAGAAGCAGGGGTAAAAGGTAAAATCCTAAGTTTTTACATAAAATCATAAAATTCTTGGGAATGCAAACTGCTGGGTGAAACGGGGATACGAGGTGCTTACAGATCCTAACGAGTTGGACGTATGGGAAACACCAGTATTTAGCCCTGAAAGCTCCTTTTTTCTAAAGTTCAGTGTTTACATTCACCTCATCAGTATATACTGAGGGCCTACTATGTGCAAAGTGGGGTCACCACTCATTAACTTTTTTTTTTTTTTTGAAGATTAGCCCTGAGCTAACATTTGCTGCCAATCCTCTTCTTTTTGCTGAGGAAGACTGGCCCTGAGCTAACATCCGTGCCCATCTTCCTCTACTTTATATGTGGGATGCCTGCCACAGCATGGCTTTTGCCAAGCAGTGCCATGTCCGCACCTGGGATCCGAACCGGCGAACCCTGGGCCGCCAAAGAGGAACATGGGAACTTAACAGCTGCGCCACTGGGCCGGCCCCATAAACAACAAATTTTTAAGTAGACAAGACAGTCCAAACTCTTTCCAAATATGCATAATATATATATTTCAGAAAAATAATCCCCGACTGTTTTCCAATAGACAATCAAATGCCCCAAGATTATCGATTTAAATCTAGTTGTCCCTTTTCTTTCTATCTTTTAAATCATCATTGAGCAAAACTAAAGAGCATTTTCTAGGCCTCCTGTTCCGAGGCTTGGAAAAACCCAGAAGGGCATCAGGGGAAGGAAACACAGACAAGGAACCTCAAATTTCCTTTATATTTGGGACTGTCAATAGCATTTAGGAAAAACACCTCCTCCCATTTCTGCTTCATATGTCTTCCTTATTGGTTCATTTGCACAGCGCTGCTCTCCCCACGGCAGTGAGTACATCGTTTTGTCATTTCTGCCTTTCCCCGCCATTAGTGCAGGCTGCCGAGACGACACCCCAGCTGCCTCCCCAGAGCGGCTCGCAGCATCGGCGCATCCCTTTCCCCCGAGTGGTCCCCCCTTCGACTAATGTTCACCAACACTCATACATCATTCCCAAATTGGTCCAAATGAATTAAACACAGCTCTGCTTAACATTACGAGATTTAAATGGATTTTCTCTCTACAGGTCTGCCCCATAATTGGGTTTATCCATCTTGTTGAAGTACAGTTTACACTTGCTAACATCACGCCAATTCAAGCTACATTTTCTGCTCCAGTGGCAGGAGCAAGGCAGATTTGTCATCGGATCATAACAGGTAATTCAAACAACAATTAGTTTGATGACGGCCCGTATGTCACTGTCTGCTCCCAGCAGCCCGGCTCAAACTCGATGCTCTCTGTTCCTCAAGATGAATTGTCTTCACAATTCTTCAATTTCAATCATCAACAATGCTTACTGAATCAACTTAAAAAACTATTGACACACGACTACCTTCCCCACAGGGCAGCCTCACCAAAGCGCCAGCGAAAACAATGCTCCAGTCCCCCTAGCATGGGCTACCACCACACACACATCCATTTTCAAGCCTCGGACAATTTCTGATTTTCAACCAAAGCTATTTATCCTGGTGCCTCATCTCAATCTCAAAATTCAGGGATGCGCAAGGTTTGGGAATAGAAAGGAATGAATTCGCTTGTGTGGGCTCATCCATCCACAAGTAGGAAAACACATGTTTCATTTTTCTGAAGTCCCCTGCAGGAATTAATGACAATTGTCAAAGTCTGCGAAAACGTTACGATCCAATGGCTAACACTACTTTTTATTTAAAAAAAAAAAAAGACCCTAATACTACTTTTAAAAACCAACTAACCTCCAAGCATTTTGAAAATTAGAAGACAATCATATAAATATAAACCAGTCCAACCACGGTTACCCCATTGTTTGTGCGATGCCAGAGTCATTAAGACAGGGTACAAACTCACACACTGAAGGAGAGCGGAAGTCAAAATATAAGACACCTGGGGAAGAACGTCAAGTTAACAAAAGGGTTGAAAGTCTATCTCACATTATTTGGTTGACTACCCAAAAACAGGAAAATTATTATTGGCCTCTCCTGTTATGAAAGGGGCTGTTATGAGAAAAATGCAAAAAGCCGTCTCTAATACACATCCACCCCAATCTCATTTATGTAATCTGTTCCCTTTCTGCCCACAGTATGTATTATTTAAACCCAGTCACATCCCTTGTGGTAAACCTACTACATCCCGGGCATTCCTGCACCGTGCTAGATATAAAGGGATACAGGAATGAGTAAGACACATCTCAGAAGAGCTTATATTCCAGTCAAATGTTACAAGGACTAGGCAGAATTTTTAAGTGACATAAGAGAAATGAAAACAGCAACCAACAGGAGTCATAAATCTTTGTTAGCCAGCAAAGATAGTCTAGGTTATCAAATTTATCATATGTGATGCTCTTGACAGGAAATAAAAAATATACAATGCATGTTGGGAGAAGGCATATTCTAAATCTGCAAACAAGTACTTCAGGTAGCTCTCCGTGGTAAAAACAGCAGCTTGTATTTATCAAAAGCACACTCCTATCGCCACTGCACTGCCCACTTCATTACACCCATTATCTCATTTAATCTCCAAACAACCTTCTCGAAACAGGTACTGCCAGTATCCCCACTTTACAGGTTAGGAAACTGAGGCTTGGCAGAACCAGGACCCCAACCCAGGTTATCTGACTCCAGAAACATGAGCTGAACCACCCACCTCCTTCCTGTAAAATGCAAAAGTAACGTCACTACAGCCTCAGCAGCAGGGTGCCAGGGGTTCTCAAACTGGGGGCAAGTTGGACCTGCAGGGGACATCTGGCAAGGTCTAGAGACATTTTTGGCTGTCACATTCTTGTTGGATGCTAGTGGCATGGATAGGGTACAAGCCACGATGGTTCTCAACAATGCACAGGACAGGCCCCTGTGCAACACAGAACTATCCAACCCAAAGTGTCCAGAGCGCTGAGACTGAGAAACGTTGCATGAAGCCATCCTATCTCATCCAGCCTCCACTGCCAACCAAAGACATGCTCATTTCCAGTCCAGGCCCCGATTGGTGGAGAAGCTCTTGAGCAGACAGTTTTCCCAGTTATATCCCTTAAAAAACTGGGGTTTTATGAAGATGCTTCAAAGAGTCCACAAATGTTTGATTCTAACATTTCTTTTTATAACATGTTATAGGTAGAGAGAGATATAGTACATGTATCTACTTTTAAGCTTTACATATTTTTTAAATTTCAATGCATCATTCATTAAATATTAAACACACTGCCAACCAGCCAGTGGTTTTGGTGGAACCCTCCAGAATAATGGTCTGCTGCCGTTTCTGTTTAATTGAAGAGTATGCTGAGATTTCAAGGTTCAGGACTGTTCTAAAAAAATTTTGCCACCACTTATCTATCTAATCGGGATTTGATACCACGCAACCAAACCAAACTCCAGAAACAAATTAAGTGCTAAGCTTGATAAGCCTGCAAATGTCAGTCAGAACCCACTTAGAAATTTCTACGCTTAGCTAAATGGCCTCATGATTCTCAGGGACTTTAATAAAAAGTAAATATTATAAAGTGCAAGGTATAGAGCTACTAAGAAAATGCAAGCAGCTGACTGCCACCGATCAGACCTCTATACGCATGTGGCTGAGAGAAGAGTTGTTTTCATTCTTTCCGGTTGTTCTTGTCAAGGACCATCAGACATCCTCTCTGCAACCTTACCAGCTCTCTGACAAGGCATGCAGGCTGGGCACCAAGTGCCTTAACATGGTGGAGAATGAACAGACGCAAATATCTCAACTCATACAAACACAATGATACAATTATAACACATTTAGTTTAAAAATGACCTAAGTAACAACGGTAAAGCTAGGTTGTTTTATTTTATCTGGCCAATGTAATGCAACTGCTATTGGCTTAGACAAGACGAGAACTTCTTGAAAGACAGACATAAAGCCAAGCTGGACTCCTGGATTCTTGTGCTGGGCCTGTTTTCCACCAAGCTGTGGGACCTCAGACAAACCAACTCGCCTCTTCGCAGCTCAGTTTCCTTGCCTTTTGAAATGGACCCTACCTTTGCTCCACTCCAAGAGAGGTCTGGGGCCCCGAGCATCAACATCCCTTGGGAGTCTGTGAGAAATGCAGAATATCGGGCCCCGCCCTGGAACTCTGAATCCAAATCTGCATTTTAGCAGCATGCCCTGGAAGTCTGAGCAGGACCAGACTGCCAGGCCCCTCCACTTCAGGGTTCCGTAGCCCCTTTCACAAGACAGCAGATTCCCACTTTCTCTCTCTGGTACTGACTAACTCAGGGGACAGTGACCATGGCTGACGACCTGTTAATGAAATGTTTGCAAAATAGAGACTCCTACCATTGAGCAGACATCCTCGAGAACTCTGAAAGTAACTAGACTCTTCTCCCCCAAGGAAAGAAGTCAAGCTAAAAACAAATAGACAGACTTCACAACAGTTGTTCTCTAAGGAGACTACGTGCATAAGCATCATCCAAAGAGTGAGGAAGCGGTGCAGATTCCAGGATCCCCTAGACTGGTGTTCCTCAACCCCGCGAGCACATTAAAATCACCTGGGAAGCTTTTTAGAAACAGGGACGTCCAAGCCGCATACCCCAGAGATCCCGATCCAGGTGGGCTGGGGCGAAGTATGGTCCTGAGCATTGTTTTTAATGCTCCCCAGGGCACTGGAATGTGCAGCCAGAGTTGGGAACCACAGCCCTAGTCCAGAGGTTCTCCAAGTGCTGTCGCCAGAGAAAGGACATCAACATAACCTGACTTGTTAAAGCGGCAGCGTGGGGACTCAGCCTGGACCGACATACGGCACATGAAACTCTGCGGGTGGGGCCCGATCTGCATCTTAAACCCTCCGGGTGATGCTTGCTCAGGTTTGTGAAACACTGACCCAGTCCTAAGGAATGGAAGTCTCCAAGGAGTAAAACCCAGGATTCTGCATCTCCGAGTAGCTCGCAGGGCGTTCCTTTGTATGCAGCCCAGAGAGCTGGTTGGTCACCAGTGCTTCAGGAAGCCCCTGGACCCTCCCGAGCATTACTTTGAGCAGACAGTAGTTAGCATACGGCTCCGGTACAGTCACTCTCCAGTCTGACTGCCCAGGTTTGAATCCTAATTCCTTGATCTTGGGCAAAATATCTCAGGTATCTGAGTCTCCATTTCCGCCTTTACAAAATGGGGATAATGGGACAATAACAGTAACTACACCTTTTGTGTTTCCTCCTGTGTTGTTATGAAGAATCAATAAATAATTCACACGCAGCACTTACCACCAGACCCAATGCATGAGGAGAATTCAATAAGCATAAGCTGCTATTATTATCAACTGTTGTTATTGCCTCTGACCCCTAGGACCAAGCACATTATTGTCCAAGCTACTCTTTCATAAACAAAGACACGCCTCTTCTTGAGCCTTGCAGAAGGATCTGGCTCTCTTCACATAACCGTGGAGAAGGAAGGGCCTTAAAAGCTCATGGGAACCTCAGGCAGTGTAGCTTCTCACTCAAAATGAGAAAAAGTTATCCTGATCGAGTACCTGACCAGCCCTCACTTTTTATTCAGTATGTGAAAATGACTGAGCAGCCAGTAAAATGATCAATCGACTGATTTCAGAAGATTCTAGGGCAGCAATTCTCAAACTTTAGTAGGCTGGAAATCAGAAGCCTCCCCCCCGCCCCCCCCACCCCCATTTAAAAATGCAAAGTCCTAAAGGCACCCAAAACCTACTCAGTCAGACCAAGGGGAGGGAGGTGCTTAGAAGCAGTGTTTAAAACATCACCAGAATTCAGGCTCTGTGAGAGCAAGGAATTCTGTCTGCTTTTCTCACTGATGAATCTCCCAGGGGCCTGGCGCACAATAAAGTAGATGCACAATAAAGATTTCTGAATGAATGAGTGAACATTCTGAAGTGTGGACTTAAATTAGACAATTAAAGCTCACCACTGCAGCAAATGAACGAACCTTCTGAATGAGTTAACTGGCGTCCACAGGCTTTGTCAAACTACTCTAGTGAAATGACATCTGTGTGTGTGTCTCTCTCTCTCACATACACACACACACACTCATTCTTTGTGGAGTGGACATGAAATCTCACAGCCAGGTCTAGTGATGGGCTTAAAGGAAGAATGAGGAAGCGACCGCATCAAGAACTGCAGTTGTTTCTGGAAGTTCCTCCAAGGAGCCCAGATTTGCTCCTCAACCGAGACGGCAAATCCTCAGGAGAACTGAGAAGCCAGGGAACTTGTGTTGAGAGGACAGGCCTGGAACACAAGAGACTCCCAGGAGAAACGTGAAGTGGGGTAAAGCCAGGAGCCCTCTCAGACATCCAGCCAAATGCCCTGGCACCAATCTCTGGCCATTTCCATCACGAAGGCCAAGGGTCCACCTGGGCAAAGAGATGGACTCCAAGCCACAGCGCCTCAGGAGTCTTAACAATTTTAAGACACAGACAAGACAAAACATCAATTCACATCCAAGAATAAGGGACCAATAGGGGGCCAGGACGCTCTCCAGTTTTCAACCTACTCTCCTTGACTCCAGAAAGAACCCAGGCCCTGAAGGAGGGTCCACGGGGCCTTACTGAATCATGGCGGACAAGTTCGAAGACCAAGAGGAAGGGGTGTGCTTTGGTAAAACTCAGATGGGAACTTGCAAGCCTGAGGGCAAGAGGGGAAAGCAAAACACACTGCCGAGTCTCCACTGCTCAGCTGTGTAAACAAATAAAATGGCCCATTTCTTCTGGATCCTCTCCTAGTTGTCTTTGCGCACACACACAAGCGTGTGCACACACACACAAAGCACTTCACATCTTAAAAGGAAAACAACCAAGAAAGGTCCACACAGTTTGTTTTTGCTGCGCGTGGAGTTTTTTTTCCTAAATCACATCTGACTTGGTGTTAAAACATCAACCTTTGGCCAAAATACTCTTAAAACAAAGGCTTAATTGGTTCTAAAGTAACCCTTCTGAAAATGAAGGGAAACATCTTCTGCGGGTCTTGACCTTGATTCCAGCACTGCTCTTGGGGCTGGAATAATGAGGAGTGGAGGAGGGTGGGAAGAGCTCTCTTCAGGGAGGCAACAGAGATGCCTAAACATTTACCCACAATCACCTGCAGGGCAGCCCTGCAAAACCTCTTTCCAGGTTCATGGACACGGTGGGAGGAGTTCCTAGGAGCTGGGGCCTGAAGCCAACCACTGTGTGAAGGAGCCTAGGCCAATGGGCCTCCGATCACACCTACATCATTTTACTGCCCTCCTCCCTCCGCCCCCACGGTTTACTCACATGCCCAACATGCACTATGCTAGCGCATTTCAGCGACAACACTTGAAATCCAGTGTTCAAGTATCTCTCAAAACATCAAGGCAAAGCTAAACACACCTATTGCCCTATGCCTCTCCAAGCCCACTCCTGCATATGAACAGGAAAAATGGAAACATACCCTCCTCCAAAAGATGTGGGTGAGACTGTTATTAGGGCCTTATTCATAGCAGCAGAAAATTGGAAGCAATCCAAATATCCAGTAACACAGAAAGAACACGCATTGGGCAATATTCTAATATTCCTACGTGGAATACTATGTAGCGATAAAAAAGAGCAAATATTGCTACACACAGTAACAGGGATGAAACTCACAGACATAACGCTGAGTGAGGCCAGACATGAAACAGTATATTCTGTACAATCCAATTTCTAAGAAGCTAAAAAAAAAGGCAAAACTAATCCATGGTGATAGATAAAACTAATCCATGGTGAGAATTTTTGTTGGAAGTGGGGGAAGCTGTAGGACCAGGAAGAGAAGGGAAAATGCAAGACTTCTGGAGAATTTCTATACTCTTTATCAGGGGCCAGCAAACTACAGCCTGTGGGCCAAATCCAGCCACTGTCTGTTTATATACATAAAGTTTTATTGAGACACAGCCAGACTTACTCCTTTAGGTATTATTCTGGGCTGCTTTCGCACCACAACAGCAAAGTTGAGTAGTTGCCATTGAGATCATATGGCCCACAAAGCCTAAAATATTTACTATCTGGCCTTTTACAGGAAAAGTGTCCGAACCCCATTCTATATATTCATTTGGGTGATGATTTCATGGATGCTCGCAAATATAAAAAGTTCATCCACCTCTCCACTAAAGCCCTGTGTATTGCACTGTATTTACATTGTATTTCAATGAAATGCCTTAAAAGTCAAGGGAGTTAAATAACTATGTCTAACTATGCCTTTTAATTTTCATTCCAATTCTATTTGTGTTAAGCATGTAGGGAGAATTGGCCACTATGTTACTCCTGTCTTTTCAAAACTGTGAAGAGTTAGGAGGTTGTGAAAAGTGGGGAAGATCTCAACAGCAATTGATACTGTGTCCAAACCTTTTACAAGAACATGGCAATGTCTACAGAACCACCCAGAGGCCATTCATACAAATGGTGCACTTGGCCAAGTCCTGAGATTACAGGAGGGATGGGAGGGAAAGGCGTAAGAATCTCATGTGATGCACGGTGTCATACTACGAGGTTATTTTAGGATGTAGCTTAGGAGAGCAACAAGCTCAGCTCATATTGAAATACAGTATTTATTAAGGTTAAACAGTTTTAAGTTTCCAGGGAAGAAAATTCTGCCCCACCAATCACGCTGCACTTAAGCCTTAAATTGCAGACTGGAGCGAAGGGAAAATGCCTGCTCCACTCCACACCAAAGCAGGGCCACCCTTTCCTCAAACCCCCACATCGCTGCTGAGCCGCCATGTGCTTTGGGAACAATTTTATTGTGTCTGAGGCTTCCTCTTTTTTCCCTTTGCTTCTTTTGTTTTGTTTTTTTGCCATTTATCCTTTGATGATCAAACTAAAATTACTGCTAGCTGCCACTTGGCTTGGCCTTGTCCTGGTCTAGCAGAGATTGGGAGAGAATGAACACTGAAAGCATGCCGGTGTTGGGTCTCTAATAAAATGTCTCTCTGTTTGCCCACATGGGCATCAAGCCTTAGCAAATAGAAGCAGGGGAGAACAATACTACCTGTTCATGGAGAAATAGTAATAGTTTCAGTCCTCCAAACAATGAGCTCTGTAATTTACTCCATCTTCCTCCTGAGAAAGAGCTTCACATGGCCTGCACCGTGCCAGGTGGTTTGGAGAAAGACGACTGCTCGGCCTAACAAGGGACGCTTCAGCAAGGGGTGTAAAGACGCAACAGCTGGTCTGGTCTCGGCTGGTCTCCCAGTGACATGGCCCCAGCCAGCCTTTCCACACCAAGATAGGGATCACTATGCTATTCAACCTCAACAATTCCCACACCCCAGGCAACAGGATTTTCCAGCACTGCACGAACTGTAGCAGGCCTCAGGACACTGTCTGTTCATCCATCCATTCACGCAGAGTCAGAGTTTGGGCTTGTTCTCTAACCAAGCCCTGAGTCTAAACCATACTCTGGGAGCAAGGTTCACCATGCTGTCAATCAAATGGAAGAAGGGTCCACCAGGAAATGTGCCAGCAAGGACAACTGCAGCATCAGTTAAAGAACCAGGCCTGAAAATATCCGGGGATGGAGGGACTGATCAAGAGTTGCACTTTCCCCTAAAACACAAAGCTCAGCTGCAGACGTAATCAAAATATTTTTTTTAAAAAGTGACGGTGGCCTTGATATGAGCACAAAAATATCAGGGATCCACCAAATAAAACCGTCTGCTGAGTCATACTTTCCACTGGTGGAATAATTCACCATTTACCTGGGGATAAGGGCTATTCAAAGTCTTATCCAGGAAGATGCAGAGTGGACACAGCAGAGCTACAAAGATGCGATGTGGCTGGGGTTCCATGAGACCAGATACACATACACACGTCGTCTGCAAGGGGTAACTACAAGTAAGGGAGCAATGGTCTAACCAACCAACAGCCACCTCAAGAAGAGAAGACCCAAGAGGCAGACTTGAACACCACAACCACCGGTTTCAAAAGTCTCCCTTCAAAGGGTTAAACCAGAAGACTCAAGAAGTTTCGGTATCATTAGTGACACCACGAGGTACATCCATCCTGGAAAGGCTAGGCAAGGCCAGGCAGACAGATGAAAATCGTATTAGTCTGCTCTCCCTCCACGATTGCATTCTGTTGGCATCAGTTCAGCTCTGAGTCTATATTAGTCCCTGATTTGTTTAATTAGCCTTTGGATTTAAGAGAATGGCAGCACAACGTAAGCAGGAAACAAGACCCTCATCAGAAGCTGGGATCTGTCGCCTTTCCCTTCCAGCAGGTTGCATATATCAACAGGTCCAAGAGAAATCAACATTTCAGGACAATCAGCTCAAAAGTGATATTCTTAGCACCACTCAACATGAGTTTGATCCACCAGAAATAACTCTCTGGCTTCCCCACAGCCTCCTCTCCCATCTCCCCGCCTCCTTAATTCTTCTCGTTCACATCTGTCGCCTCATTTTACTCCCAATTTAAGACCCCTGTAAGAAGAAAACAGTAGCCAGGCTGGGGTCTGTGTGCCGTTTATGCCTGATCATGAAATTCTTGGGGCTGGCCCCGTGGCCGAGTGGTTAAGTTCTCGCGCTCCGCTGCAGGCGGCCCAGTGTTTCGTTGGTTCGAATCCTGGGCGTGGACATGGCACTGCTCATCAGACCACGCTGAGGCAGCATCCCACATGCCACATCCAGAAGGACTCACAACGAAGAATATACAACTATGTACTGGGGGGCTTTGGGGAGAAAAAGGAAAAAAATAAAATCTTAAACAAAAAAAAAGAAATTCTTAACAAAAAACACAGGCTTCTCTGTCCTTCCCTATCTTTAAACCATTTCAGCAGGATTTCTTCTCCTCTTGTTTTCTCTTTGCTTCCCACCTCCCCCAATGAATCAACCACCACCACCAACATCATCACCACCATCATCATTGCCACCATCATCAGCATCACCACCATCATCATCACCACCATCATCATCATCATTACCATTATCATCTGGGCTGGGGGAAGGGGCAGAGAATAAAAGATACAAGAGACCTACATATTGACAATTCAAGCTTCAGGATCTCTTGCATTTCCTACCTGAATTGCAATCTGGTGTTCAATCGTTTTGTACGCAGAGTAATGTGTGCTCCCGGACTGAAAATGGAGCTGTAGAAAGAAACCAAATCAAAGCGTTCTGCTTATGTCACAAACTACAAGAAAACATCTTAAGCAGTTTATGAATAGCAGACAAACCTTCCCAGATTGAACTGCAGCCTTGGCATTCAATCAAGACCTGTGTATTTTTATTTGTGGCTATGAATAAGATGATCATAATCATCTAAGGTAAAGTTTAAAAAAAAGAAAACGTCTATTCAATAAGCAAAAAGGGAGGGGGGGAGAGGGCCAGGAGTGAGAAATCAATGACACGGAAAGGAAACACGGACGCCCATTAAGACGTAAAGGAAGCCAGTGTGCTCAGCAGGATGCTGCAGAAAAATTAACTATGAGCTGCTAAAAGTCGTCAGAATTGTGACATGTAGGTGAGAGGAAGAGGTTGTGAGAGAAAGGATTATGAGAAGCCAGGAGACTGCGACAGGTACAAGCCCCCCAAGGGTCTAATAACTGGGCTCTCACTCTCAAACACAATTCTATTTTGGGGAAAACAAATGTGTCAGGCAGAATTCAGGGGCCACCCGATGCCTTATACATTCTTTCACAATGACTAAGCTATCTGTCCCAGGACAGCTTGGTAGCCCGCACTCTAGGAATCCACACTTCCCCAAAGAGGGAGCCAGCCGCTGCCAAGAGCCACCAAGTTTGCTCAAGACCACCTATTCGGTGGTCCCTGGGGGGAATGTACATCCCTGGTTCACCCAGACCCTCCAGAGCAGAATGCTCAAGTCTCTCCCGGGCCTTGCCCTCTGAAGCCCTGCAGACCCTCGGTCAAAGAAGCGGGGATCCCCACAAGAAAGGAATACCAAGACTCCCCATCAAATAATTCTTCTCCTAAATCACAGTTGTTAATCTTGGGATCCTATCTATTGGGAAAACAAACACCATCTGCTGATCCATTTTATAAACAATGCGACAATGACTAAAGGATCTCAACAAAACTGAAAATGCATTTTAATTCTCGATACCCGAACAAATGAGGACGAGTCAGGTGGTCCTAGGAAATCGCTGCCCGTTCCCAGCGTAGCAACAGGCAAATCAGCTGCATTTCCAAACATGGATCTGTATTATAATAAACTATTGCTATTCCCACTGCTAAATGATTACTATTACCAGAACACTCTCATAGAGCAGAGTGTAACCCAGCCTGCAAGAGAGTTTCAGACCCAATGGTTTTGTATCCTCCTCCCAGCAAGAAAAATTATTCAGTCCATACAGGTTTTCACAAAAAGAAAAGAAGGAAAAAAAAAAGAAATTTACATAAGGACTTTAGAACCAACTCAAAATAAACCCAACACAGTAGTAATCAAATTTTTAAAAAAACAGTCTAAATCCATATCGCTGACGGGATAAGGCTGTAACTCCCCATTTTAGGATACAGTGGGTTCTGAGATCACTTCACCTATTCCAAATAAACAAACAAAAACACTGCCTATATATATTATGAGACTGCTTGCCCCCAAACGTAATATTAATCAAAGTTAGAAGGGGGCGCAAAACAGGTGGGCTCCCAAAAAATATTCCTTGACCTGTCAAAGCAGAGTAATGAACCACACTCCCAAAAACAAGAAAAAGATGAACGCTGAGCCACTGAAGACCCGCCCCACAGGCACACAGCCCCCCAAACACACTCAGGAGCAGTTCACCTCAAGTGAATCAAGGAAAAGGCAAGATGAATTTGTACCCTTTGGCCCCTGTCCTTTTTGTGAAAACTGCCAGTCAGTAAGCATAGATTGCACTAATTACTGTGACAATTCTGCATCATGTTAAAACAACTTTTGTGCAAGGGACAGGTTCCTCTGCGAGTTTGGAATTCTTGGCCTGAGAGCAGCTCTTGTCTGGGGGGGGGCTTGGGGGGATGCCTCTCCTTCTAAGCACAGAAGGCAACACTAACAACTTGTCCCCCTTTTCAGCCGGTTTTATTCTCCTTTTTTCCAACTGCCTGATTCAGAGCTTAATGAAAACTTGTCCAAGCTTTTCTTCCCACAAACCCTGCGGAGCCCAAGGCAATCTGTACTCAGGGTAACCACAGGAATCTCATATTGTCAATTAAAATTGAATGGACACCTGATAACTAAGTATATGTCGTGGAAACAAAATTTCATATAATCACAGTCTTATGAATAAATTAACGAAACTGTGGCTAATCCAAATTCAATTTGCACTTGTCCAGCTCCATTCTTAATCTTAGCGTTCACCACTACCCACACAACAACGCACCCCGGAGAGAAGGCTGCAATTAAAACAGTAAAAATCCAGCGGCAAAGTCCTTACGACTCTAGTAAGACAAAGTTAATTTAACCTTCACACACACCGTTCTAACACCCCCAAGCAATGTAACTTTCCTCCTCAGGTGTCCAGCCACACAGAACACCCTCCACCAGCTCATAAACACACACAGCCCAAGCTCCCATCAGATCTTTACTCCCAGCCAGTAACCACTATATTGGAGAGATTCTGAGCTCAACTTCCCCCAGCTCCAGCGACAAAGCCTGACAATTTTCTCGTGTCTCCTTTGGATTTCCACCCCCTCTCTTCTCCAATACTCTTTTCTAAAACACACACTTTCAACTGCTTTTCCCTTCCCTGTAAAACACAAAGATGCCTTGTTCATTATAGTCTAGCTTTTTAAAACAAAGATAAAATACAGGAACGCAGTAAGAACTTGGCACTCTCAACTGGAACAATAATTTATTTATATCTCTGTAAAAAGCTTTAAGGAAGGAGAGAACAAGACATGGTTGGCCCTTTATTTTTTGGAAGATGAGGGGAGGTTGAGAGATCCAGGACAAGACAGCTATCTAAGGCTTACTGAGTTTAAGAACCAAGTTCCCACCTGCCTCAACTCTTGGGACCGCCCTGCTCTTGGTCACCTGCAGCAGTCCACGTCACTTCCTCATCCAGCAACTGTGGCTGTTATACCCTGGGCGAGCAACAGCCCTCAACATGGTGCCTCCCTCCCTGGGGCGTCCTGGTGTCACCAAATGAGAACTCCCAGGTACTTTTCATTTAATTCCTTCCCATGAAACTCTCAACAAAATAAACCTTCCCTTCCTGCGTGCTTGTTTACAATGGCCAAGCCCACCCACCCATTCCGACACCTCCAGATGACCCTGCCCTCACTTGTCCAGAGGAAGAACTATCAAGACGTGGCTGGGCTTGCACAATTCTCCAGCAATTGAAAAACCAACATTTTACCATTAACTGCTTCCTTTATTATTATCATATCTTGATTTCTCTCGTTTTATTTCTAATCACTACTACTGGCTCCAAATTTGATGTTTCAGATAAAAGACAGCAGAAATAGCCAGAGATGGGAGGGAAGGGAAATGGCTTTTTCAACCACAGGGATCTCATCCTCAAAGGAAACTAAAGAAATTGAAACCCTAAGTTGGTTTTTCCAGCATGAGGTGAACTTCCAACGTGATGAAGATTCATTTTTTACCCCTATTCACTCCACTAAATTGGGAAGAGGTGGAGCATTTGCTTTATTTTCAGCTTTATGAATCATTTGGCTTTCTGTTTTATAAAAAAAAAAACAACCCAGGTTTATTTCCTAAAAGGTTTTGGTTTTGAGGCATTTTTTGGTTCACTTTCCTTTCTACCCTGTAGCTACCACCACGAGCCACTTGAAGTTTACTTTCCATGCCATCAGCGTAAAAGACAAGATACTTTTTTTTTTTTAGCATAGCTAAGACTTTTTCTTAGGTCATCGGTCATTTTTTAGGACAGAGACAGCACCCCTAGTCCTGCTGGGAGCCTCTTACACTTAACGGGAAATAAATTTCTGACCAGCACTTTGGGTTATGCCTGCCCTTTCAAGAATTGTCAAGGGGACCTCCAACTTCCAGTGGGAAAGCAAAACCAGCACTGACTGGTAGGTACTAGGGCTCAGACACTCCTGCAAAGATCTAGACACCAAACATTTGTGCCATCCTAAAACAACAACTTCACAAAGGCATTGCCTTTTCACTTCCTGGCATTCTCCTTCAGAAATTCTGCTGCAACAAAATGCATGCCTTCAGACACAAGAACAATCTCTCCTTCTGTCTGGACGTTCCATCAAATGTCTATTTACCCTCATTAATTTCTTCTTTTCTTTTCCTCAACCTGAAACCATCAGCTATGAGTCAGAGAACGATCATTAACTTTTACAGCTTCCACACACATCCACCCACTCACATTGGGGGAAAGAAGTATTGACTTGCAACATTGCCTCAGACCAAAATCCTCTAAGAAGAAAAAATGGGGAAAAAAAATCGCTTCAAGAAAGTTACATCTATAGGTCTACCGGGGATGCTACAGTCAGTGTTTTCCCACTTTGTGCTGCAATCTCTTGCAAAGAAAAAAAGAAAAGCTGAAGTTGAACTTGGTTATGGTGATAGGCATTTCTGAGTTGATTTTTAAGGAAAAACTGGATAATTTTCTTTAAACCTCAAAACATAATTAAAGTTCTTAAAACATTGGAGGGGAGGGAAATAAAGCGAATCAAGTTTCCTGCTCTTGTACAAAACACATTTCTAGCATATGAAAACACATGGGCTGAAGGGCTGAGACAAGCTCCTAACATAGCATTTTTCATTAAAAGTTGCTACACTAACACTCTTAAAACGATGCCCCATCATTACTCCACTTAGCAGCCACAGCACCGCAACTCATAACGAATTAATTTGCATTAATGTGGGTTTCATGTGTCCCTCCCTGGGTATGCCATTGTGATTCAGGCTTAATAAAACTGACATGACAATAACATAGTGCCTTTTATTTCACTTTTCCCAAACAAACCAACCCACCCAAAGACCCACACATATCCTCTTCATTTTTAAGGCATTTTACTAATATATTTACTACATCGTAATTGGCCCAGCACGCAGGAACCTAGTTATCTTCTCAGTAAATATTTATAGCATCACTCTCTCCCATTCATTCTGCATTTTCTTAGAGAATCTCACTGTAGCCTACATCTGCAATTCATTGACTTTACAATTTACCACATGTTGGGATGGGAGAGCTCTTAGCTCCATTTGAATCACTACACAAATATGCAAGTGATTTATCGGTTTCAAACTGAAGACTGCAAGAGAGGGACTCCACTTTTCCTGAACATTACTTCTTCTGGCAGACCATGAACAATTACAGTTCGTACTAATTAAGCTCTGTAAATGTGCTGTGCCCTGCTAATGCCTACCAGGCCTCAAATTTATTTTCATGATGCCAAACTTTACCAAGCAATCTTAACTCCTTCGGAGCTGATCCCACTAACAGCCATTCCTTCCCCTGTAGACCGAACTGTTTGGGGCTACTTCACGACAAAAAAGAATATAATATAAGCGGATGAATTACCAGCCCGAAATCAGATGTGCCTAAGGAAGAAAAAATCTATCCTGGGAAAACCGAAGAACACCGAGGCTGATAACCCGTTCAAAGATCCCATAGCCCCATCTTTGTAATGAGCTGTTAAGGGATTCATATCTGTCCCCGAGGGCTAGTAAGTTTCTGCATTCCATTGATTAGAAAATAAAACCTTTCAGCCCCGGTCTTTAAGTTTGGGTTGGACGGAGGAACGGAGGAAGGATCCCGCCAGAAACGACGGAGCCATCAGGCCCCCTCGACAGCTACCCACACACCCCGGCCTCCCACTACCCTATACCATGTGGGCAGTTTGTAACATACACATCAGAACAGCCCACTTTTTAAAAATAAATTAAAATCGGCAAGATAATTGGCCTCCTCTCTCACATAGGGGTCTCAAACACAGACGCCCCACCCCCAGATCCTCACACAACTGATATGAAACAACACATCAACTGCTGCAGAGAGCTTCGGTGAGGAGCGGACTGGAGCCAGTCTTTGCTGAGCCAAGCAGTACAGTTTTTAAGAGCCGCCCCCCCACATGCAACTTCCACCTCTCCTAAGAAACTTCCAGTCTCCAATTTCAACCCAGCCATTCCCTGGAGCCCCAATTTTCAGCCCATCCTCATACTTTTCTAGTCTTTCCTAGTTAAGCATTTATTCTGCCTCCCTGATTATTTTTCTGTGCTTCCTCCCCCAGATGACACTGGTACACTTTTCTCAAACGAGTGGCCTTCCCATCCCTAACGTGAACCTGGATTTTCTTTTCCCATCTATTAAATTCTTTTAATCAACTCTCCTCACCCCACCTCACTTTCTTTTTTAAACCCTCAGGTTAACTAGTAGCACAGCACGCAACGTGTGTATTTTCCCTTCCCACTCAATGGAACATCATATAAATTAAAGAGCAGTATCAGGTTTAAGTATTCTGGGAAATATCAGAATATAAGCAACACAGCCTCCAAAAAAAAAAAGAAAGAAAGAAAGGAAGAAAAGAGAAAGGAAAAAGAGAGAAACCAGAAGGAAAAAGATGCAAACACCTAGAGCAACTTTGCTTTTGAAAAAGGCATTTGTGCAGAGCCCCCCAGTGAATTTCCATCCTGAAAGTGCTCTTTATAAATGTGTGTAACAATAGCCCAGAGGAAAAGTAGAAATCAGCTGCCGAGGGAGGGGTGGCTGTCTCAGTCAGCCCAGACTGTAAAGGTGGGGGTCAGAGGAGGGGGGAGGGCAGCATTTGCGATGGGCCTCCCCCCCCCATCTCATTGCTTATAATTAGTGAGAGAAATTTGAGCTACTGCCAATGTCTGCGGACCTTGAATATTATAAGGCCAACGTGGCGTCAAATATCTTAACATTCATAAGTGTTATGGGCTGTAAATAAAGCCTGCGGATTTATGACCCGGTGGCGCTTGCCAGCAAAGGACTAGGGCACATTTCTTTCAGCAGACCTGTCGAGGTGCAAGTTTGCCTTTGGTTGTAAAATTAACCATTTCCTTCACAAATGTGCTCAATTATAAGTCAGAGCTGAAGATTTACTTACATGGTTGCCAATACTCACTCCCAGAACAAACTCAGATGCCCACATCACACACCCCTTCAAAAATAAAAGACTCAGGAATTTGATTTAGCCCTCCTTTTCAAAACTTCTGAAATGCATCGCTCCAAACAGTTATAAATGCGGTTAAAGATATTATCTAATTCCACCTAACCAAGACTAAAAAGCTTACACCTACTTCCTTGGAAAGTGCTTATTTATTTGGCAACCCCATGGTTTAAAAAAAACAAAAAAGGAGTAAATGACTCCTTGCCTCAAGTCTTGTCCCTTCCCCCCACAGAATGTCATCGACTTCCTGTGGAGGACAGAGCCTTTGCTAAATCCAGGTTGTCTCATACTTAACTGCCAATAAACCAACTTCCACATAACTTCCAGACAGCTGGGGAAAAGGTCCTCCGAGTTTTAGTCATGGTCCAGAAACACGCGTCCACACAAAAATTTGCAGCTGTCCTTTCTCTACAGCGCATTTTTAATGTGATTCGGGGGCCCCTGTTGTGAAACATCTGACAAAATGTAAAATCCTCTTAGATACCTTCTAGTTTACCCACTGTGCATGTGTAAGAGAAGTTGCACCAGGATTTCTCAACCAAGAAATCTAGGCACTTTTTGCCGGCACACAGGCACCTCGCGGGATGTAAGGAGGCATTCAAAACCTGGAAAGACTTCTACTGTAATCTTTAAAAGCACAGCCTCTGGTGCAACTATTAAAATGCTAGTTTTCTAAAGCAAATATTTTTTTAATGGCGTGCAGAACTGCAGTTATCGTGCGCTGCTAACAGAACAGCATTCTTGATCTGCCAGCCCCCAGAAACCTTCCTGTAACTTTTTCACAGCTTGCTAAGAAACAGAAAGCTGACCAGCTTCCAGCAGTGACTCTAAATGAAATCCATATCAGTAAAATTAAAATCAAGGTGGAAAACTCCTAGCAAGAACCGAGATTGTTTTCCTCCAAATCTTTTCTTGATCAGATAGGGGGCATCCAGTGAACGGCCACTTCCCTCAGGCAGTCAAAAGTTTCCCAAAACACTTCTTTCAGATAAGCACTTTAGGCTCCCAACCGCCTAAGAGTTTGTTTCTGGGGTTTCAGAAAGCTTTAATTTCAACAAACTGCAAAGCGCTGGCATATTAAATTTATAATCATTAAAATATGACTTATTGGGTGAATGTTGAGCCCATAATCCATACTGCAGACATTAAACCCCCAACCTATAAAGATTAGCACGGAATTAATACTGTTGCATTGAGATTGAAATCTAAACATGTTCGCCATAAATATTTCTGAAGGAGATGAAAAACAATTAGCATAAATACCAAAGAAGGGCAAGAACACCTGTTCTTTTTCAGGGCGATAAGCATTTTATTGTTCTCTATTTAAAATGTAATGACCTGTGTAATTACAGTAATATTACATTGTTATGCAGGGGCTTGGAATGTCACACTTTGAAAAGTGTTGTCAAAACAATCAGGAGTGATGGTGGGGGGTGGGAGGACACCGCGGAAGGACCACCATTAACCCTTCACATGCCAAGGTCTAAATCTTTTGTAGTCGAAAGGATTATGTTGTTTGAGTGAGGAGAAAACATCCATTTTTCACAAGACAGAAAGAGAAGCTGTTGCCCAGCTAAATCAAACCCCAAGAACAGGCCTCTCTTGGTTTCCTTTAAATGCTGGATTCCAAGTTCAAAAACGAATTCAAGATGCTGCTTATTTATTTGTTCAACCTAGTAGCAAATAGCTCAGTTGAAAAGCAAACAACTTTGGATAAAAGAAGATGCAAGAGCTCTAACAATCAAGTCCTTACAGAGAAATTTCAAACCTAACTGCAATTTCCACCACCATATTCCTATTTCTCCTTTGGCAGGAAGGAGAAGGAAATGCAAAACTATTTTTTCCTTTCAACTTGAATATGGGAATAGTATTCTTCTCTTTAGTATACAAATGTAACCACAGTTCTCATGTTTGCAGTTGTAGGACTTCCCATCGACTTCTCGAGACCTCTCTCCTTAATGCCTTCTTGTATTCCAATCTATCTTTTTAAAAGCCGTTCCTATTACTGTATCAAAGACTAAATTAATGTTATGCAGAAATCTTTGTCGTTTTAAAATAAAATTATTACTATCAAGCTTTATGGCGTCTTCAGCAATTAAAGTATTATTCTTGAGATAATGTATTATTCATCATAAGCCGATTTAATGATACTCCTTAATTCTTTACATTCTTAAATAGAAAAGCAGAAATCAGGGATCCAAAGAGTTTGCCTTTTAAAGGAAGCAGCTGCTTACAGGTATACTCATAAATAACAGCAAATGTAGCAAAAACACCACCAACCAGGAAGGGTGGGAAAGAACAAAGCCTACAGCTAATTTTTCTTTACACCTTGCCCTCAAAAACAACTCTATGAAACACGAAGAATTTCAGATGAGCATGAAAAGACCGCTATCTTGCCTATAGATTCCTTCCGCAGCTGTATCAAATCTGGAATTGCAGGCTGGCCCTCTGATCGGAGACGTCAGGAGTGACACACAACAGCCTCTTGTCCTCATTTCCATTGCTCTGCTTACCGGCCTAAATAAATAACTTTAATTTGGGGGCACATAATCTAACCCAGGTAACAGACAGAAAGGAGGAAGGAGCAGCACAACGAAGATGTCTGCTGGCGTTTGACATGCAAATACTAAAACTGCCTACTGAGTTCAGAAATGTCTTCTCCGACTCAATCTGATGTCACAGCACAAGGCCACCCGCTATGCCCACAATTAAAATAACTAGATGCCGTCCATTCCTATAATGCCCACAAAGGGGACTGAGGGTTGGGAACCTTCCTTTTCGCACCAGGAAATCATTTATTTGCCTTTAACAATTTCCCTCTTTCCTAATTACAACACAACTATTCAAGTTTTAGGAGACAGGAGAGCAAGACTGCCAGCGGTCACAAGGAGTTTGCAAAGAGTCAAGAAGGCCAGCAAGCCCGTCATCAAAGCTCAATATTCAGATGGCTAAGTGGATTTTAGAATAATACCAAAGAGGCTTCCATGCCGGGGGAGGAGAGGAGAGGAAGACATTCTCAGGGTTACTTTGGAATGTTGCTTGCTCGGCTCGGTTAGTACACAAACCCTCCAGATTCTGAGCCGAATGCTCCCGATTTAAGATGCCCACAAGCTCCCAAGAAAAATACAACGTAACCGGACAGTGCTTCTCCTACAGCTGCAACCCACAAGCCGGGCCCCTGCAGCCTGGAAGAGCTGGCCCTGCTGGAGGAGGTCGGGCTGACACGCTCTCCCAGCTTCCCAAGCATGCAGAAGCCTGGGCGCAGGGGAAGGGGGGGAATAATTATTTCTTTCCTAGCCATAAAAAATGACCGGTCTAGCATGCCCTTGCCATTTCTGCCAGGGCCCAAAAAACAAGTCAAACCTGATAGTTAATATTTTAATGCTTAAAAACACTTGTAGATCTGATCAACTCCTGCCCGGCAAGCCCTCGGCCATTAGCACTGAATCCACAGCTGCTGAACAGTGGGGGCCTTATTTCAAATTGCTATCTCGAGTTACCGAAAAAGAAAAAACAAAAGTAGCGTGTGTCAATAACAAGGAGGGGGACTAAACCAGAGAAGGTGCGAAATGACAATCCCGGGAAACCTGGCACAAACGTCCAGAGATTCGTAATCCAGGCTTTTTAGAGGGTGGGATGGGGAGGGGGTTCAGGGCGAGGGCAGGGGGCAGAGACCGGTCGGGGAAGGGGATGATCCTTAGTAACAAATGTCAGAGGTGGGCGCGGAACTCACGCTATGGGAAGCGCCGCCGGAGCCTGGCACCCCGCGCTGCCCTGGGGGCCCCAAAGTTGGGTGGCCCGCGATCAGCAGCCCATTGCCTTAAAAGAAAGGCGTTCTTGGCCTCCCTTGTCCTCTACACACCTTCGAGCCCCGCACACCCTGATCTCTTGGCCCCCAGGGCACACTGAGGCCCTTTTCGGAAGCTGGCGAGTGCAGACCCTATATAAACCCCAAGGCACCAAAATTCCCTAGAAATACATCGAGTCCGCTCGGAGGAGGCCACCCTGGCTACACACAAACCAAGAACCCCGGCCACAGGGGCCTCCCCACCCTGGGCGGCCGGGGACAGCCCTCAGCCAGCGCGCCAGGCAGCCGAGCCCGCCACGGCGCCCAGGGCGCTCGCGGCCCTGCGGGGTTGCCAAAGAAAAGGAAGCGCAGGGCCCCCAAGTTTGCAGTGGGACCAGTCGGGGAAGCTTGGCCTTCCAGGGGAAAAGGGGAAGAGGGCTGAGAGCCAGCGATCGCCACTAGAAAGCTAAATAAATAACCAGACGAAAGAGAAAGCTAAGGCGCTTCTCCAGGGCCCCGGGCTCCGCGCGCTCTCTAGTTCTCAAGTCCAACGCCTGGAGGAAAATCCACTCTCTACCCAGCGCGTCGGGCGCAGCCGAGTCACTCAGTCCCCGGCCGCAGCAACCAAGGGGTTAACCGGGGAAAGCCCAAGACGCCACGGAAGAGGGAAGGAAGAGAGAGAGGAAGAGAGAGAAAAAAGAAAGAGCCACACAGTCATCTTCCCAGGGTGAAGAAACAAACAACTCCACCAAAGGGGGAGGGGGAAATCAGAGCGCAAAAAAAAGTTCTTCTGATTTTTTCCCCCCCCAACAAAGCCCTGCTTGGAAGGAAAGGTCTCCCCAACATCACGAGGCAGCAAACTGAAAGCAAGAACATGGCGAAGTGCAAATAACTCCAGTCCACAAAAGGCAGAAAAGTTTGGAGAGTTTCGGGCTGCCTGGGCCACGAGCGGGGGAGGGGAGGCGGGGAGGGGAGGAGGCGGGGAGGGGGAGGGAGGGGAGGGGGAGGAGGGGGCAGGGCAGGGGCCGCATGCGGGGCCGGGCAGGCGGGCAGCGGGCGGGGGCCGGGCGCGGAGGCACTTACGGTTCGGGCGGTGGGTGAGAGCGATCCGTTGGGGAGGTAGGGGCTCGTCAGGTCGGGGATCATGATGAAGGGGTAGCCGGGATACGGTGGCCCCTTAAAGAGCCCTCCATCTTGCCTCTTGGCCGCTAACATGGCGGGGCGGCGAGGGGACGGCAGCGGCCGCGCGGAGCGGGAGAGAGCGAGAAGAAACTTTTTAGAAAGTGCCCCAAGTGACCGGGCGCCCCGGCCCGGGCGGCGCACGGCCGGGCCGAGCGGGGCGCGGGGCCGGGGCGCGCGGGGCGGCGGGCCCGGGGGGTCGCTCCGGGCAGCTGCGGGGCGCGCGGGGCGTACTCACCTTCTTCCAAACTTTCCCGGGATTTATCTCGGAAACTTTCGGAGCGAGGCGGAGGCCGTCTTTCCGCCTTCCCGGAGGGGTGGAGGTGGGGAGGGCGAGGGGCAAACGCCACGCAGAGGGGGGAGAAGGGGGAGAAAAAGAATCAGCGGGGTGGGGGGGTTTGGGGGGGAGAGAAAAACAGGGTTACAAGTTTTTGCAATGGTGGCCCCGCACACACACGCCGCCCGCCCGGCCCCGCGGCGCCCCGCCGCCCCGCCGCCGCCCCCAGCCCCGATTTCTCCCCTTTAAGCAACATTTGGCAAGCCCAGGAAATAGATTAAAAGCCCACCAGCCCGAGGGGCTTTTCCTACCTCGGAATCGGAGGAGCTGTTTTGATTCGTTTCTGATTCATTGACTAGAGACGATTTGACATCAGCTAAATCCCTCTCCGCCGAGGAGTTTTCGGAGCTCTTCTCCTCCTGCTCGCCCTCGTCTTTGAAGGAAATCAGTTCGTCGTTGGCGCCTAGGTCATCTCCTCCACCGCCGTTCAGCTGCGGCATTTTTTTCACCCACCAGCAGCAATTTTGGAAGAAAAATGAAGGAGGAAGAAAAGCCAAAAAAAAAAAAAATACCCCCAAAAAGTTTTGCCCCCCCCTGAAAAAAATATTGCAAGAAAAAGACGAGTCCAAGGTGAACTTTTTTTTTCTGCTTTGGGGTCTTTTTCTCCTGGGGAGGGGAAAGAGGGAGGAGGGGAGGGGAAGGGGGGGAGATCTTCTGCACGCGTGAGTTTGGGTTTCTTTTTTCTCTCGTTCCCAAGGATCCGATCAATGTGCAAAAAAATAATAAATAAAAAAGGGGGTAAAAAAAAACACACCAACAACAACAAGAAGTCAGATATAAAGAGCAAAGGGGGGGGAAGCCGAAGATACAGGAGGAGCTCGTGCCGCTCGGATTTGAGTGAGTTGAAGTTAGACTGAGAGCTTTTCAGTTCAAAGGCGGCGCTGATTGACAGATAGAAAAAGGGGGATCGAAATCCGGAGGAACGGAGTAGTCTGGGAGCGGAGATTATTGACAGGGCGAGAGGAACACACTCGCTTAATGAGATGCCGGGGGGCGGGGCCGTCCCGGTGACGTGTGCATAATAAACAGCCGGGGTGGGCGGGGCGGGGGCGGCTAACAATGATCCTTTCGGGCGCCGGGAGAGGGAGGGAGAGGAGGAGGAGGACAGGGCGGGGGAGGAGGGGGGAGAGAGACGGAGGGAGGAGAGTGCAGGGGGAGAGGCCTGCGCTGAGTGTGTGCAAGCCCGGGAGTCTGGGCGAGGGGACGGGGACTCGCTCCGGGAGGGGGCGGCTTCAGAAAGACAATGCGGAGTGGGAGAGGAGGGGAAGGGGGTGGCGACCGAGTCAGGAATCCGAGCCGGGGAAGGCGGAAGGAAAGCCCACTGGGGGGCGGGGATGGGGAGAGGCCCAGAGAAAGTGCACTTTGGAAATATTAGAAATAAGTCTTAAGGCAGGGGAAAAGGAGGAGAGTATTGGGGGAGGGGAGGGGCTTTAGTGGTTAATCCAGCAGTAAACTCAGCCACCCTTGGGCGGGATGGAACAGAAGTGGTCAAGAAGAAAGATAACCCTCCACTTTCAGAGAGCTTGGGGAAGTGGAGGGCTGGGCAAAGTTCCTGGTCATCCGCAGTGAAAGAAACTATTAACCCACGAGATCCTCCCCTCCCCTTTTTGTTTATTAATAGTGAATCATTTCATTAAATCTTAAATCTCCCTAGAATAAATATGCCAAGATGACTTTTATCCGAAAAACAATCAGATACTGTAATGTTTGTCAGAGACACTAAAAATATCCTTAAGGAAAAATACATGATTCTTTTCAATGTAGAGTTCTTTTTTTTTTTTTTTTTTAACTGACGTTGGAGGTGGTAGGAAATGAGCTAGGATTCAAAGTCCTTTCTGACTTTGGAGGTGAAAAGTTTGGGCGTTAACACTGCTGGGGAAAATAAAACTGAAAGTTCACCAACCCCTGGGATGTGAGGTGCTGGGGTCTTTCTCGAAGAGGGTCTGAAATGAAATCCCTGGAAGGCTGACCGAATAATCAAGATGTAGATGGCTCTGGCAGGAAATTGCTAACCAAGCTGATGCTGAAACCTCAGGGAGGAAAACCTGGGCTATGAGGCAGGTATTTGTTGATTTTTAGGCGCTGGCCTGGGGAGCAGATTGATTTGCTACAAAATGGGGAACAGCATTATGTTAAAGGGTAAAAGGCTTGGCTCCCAAAATACAGTGTTCCTGGATGATGGAGCAAGAACACTCATTTCCTTGCAAATATCCAGTGAGAAGTGGACTGGAGACTACAACATGAAGAGGAGACAAAAAGAATCAGAAAAAAGAAATCGATAGGAATTAGCAAATTGTCTGTTAGGAGCAGTGTTAGTCTAGAGTCCATGGTGTCCTAAATTATCCCACCCATGCCCTAAACATCTCACCTGCCTTTCAGCTAGCCCACCAGCACTGAAGCTTTCCAAAAGAAAGCAAATTTACCATGTAATATTTAGAGAGTTTGGGGTTTCAGCAAACTGTTTTATAGGCTAAGGTCTCAGAAAGAAGACTACTAAAAATAATGATACCAAGATTGACAAGGCCGATGAATTCCCCTGCACTGAAAAAAATTCACAACCACATTTGCACACTAAAGAGACAGATGCAGGCAAAATAAAAATGGAGGGGGGCGGGCCGAGGAGAATCACTGTAACTCCCAACTTTAATATAAATCGGAAAATCAGAAGTAGAGTGAGAAGGAGTCTGAAAAGGAGTAAAACAAATGTGTACATTTAATCAGACAGGATTGCATAGGTTACAAAGCACAGGCCTAATTAGTCGCAGCAGGTAGGACTAACCTTCAGACTTCATAAATAAATAAGGCAGGCGCAGTTGCTAAGAGGGAGAGTGGAGACAGAAGGGGTTTTTTCAAGACACCAAGTGAAAACATGAAGAATGAAATGCTTCACTGTTAAATCCATTTGTATATGGATTTAGCAGTTTCCCTTTTTTGGATCTTTTCACTCGCTTGCGTTTAGATTTACACGTTTAGCGAATGACCATAGCTTTTCACACTTGCTAATTGTCACCTGTATACTTAGCGTGCCTGAGTCTGTCTGTGGACAGCGTAGACCTTCCTAAGGCCCGTTTTAAGGGCTTATTTACTTAAAGTGGAACACATTTATAGTAACTTAATTTTATGGCAATTTCTTTGTCCTGTGTGGTGGTATTTTTTTTTAATCTAACCCTGATCTGAAGTAAGTTGGATAATGAGTGAGGTCTTCTCTGTCCTTTGCGGGACTACCTGGATAATAAAAGCTCATAAATAGACTGAATTGAAATTTTAAAGAGTGTGCTTATTGTTTTTGACATCCTGGCCTGCATTTTTATCATATGTAAATACTAAAGGCTTTCTTGCTATGATTAATAACTTCATTCATTTTGGCATATCCTTATATTTCTCATTCAAAGGGAACTCTTGAATCTTTCCTTCTTTAAATCTCTGATTTAATTAAGCAATTAAAAGTTATTCCATGATAGCAAACATGCCACATTTAATTATGTTGCTTTGTGCCATAAAAAGGCTTGGGGAGACCAGCAAGATCTCGGAGGGTCAGTAACCCCTGAGTCTCTGAACTGGCTTCAGGTGATGCCAGGATGTTGGGGAAGTGGGGGAGGGTGTGAAACTGAAATTGGCAAAAAACAAGGTAGTATGCTATTAAACAGCAACAACGAAAAGTCAGCTTGGCCCACAATGCGAACGTGTAATTTATAGATTTGGTGTGAAATTTTAAACAACAGTTCGCTTGTGTCCAGGTGTTGAAGCTACTTCTCTTTCTAGATATGGTTGACTCCTGGCTTATAGAACCAAGTGTTCTGCTCAAATAGCAGGGGTTCTACAAACAAAGGGACTTTAGCCTGAACCAAGGGGTTTCGCATATTGGGGGGTGGGTAAGATGGGGAGAAGCTGTGACCTCTTCCCCTGGAACCCATTCCTGAGGCCAGCCCAGGTCCTGAACTCTAAGCAGACTCTCCCTCAGCCTCTCTTTCTTTCCCCGCCTCCTCCTCATCCACTGCCCTTCTGCTTCATTTTTCCGTTTTCTCCTCCCCGTCAGCCTTCCCTCTATTAAATCTGTGTGGACCTGTGTTGATATCAGTAATCTGCATTTTACCTTAAAAATTCAGTGAATAAGTTACCTCTCCCAGGGGTACTTCTTGTTCATCCCTATTGAAGACTGTGAAAAAGAAATTTCAGTTTATATAAATCGCTCACCTTTCAGGCATGGGTTCCCCATGGGGGAGTTATGGCAGAGTGGTAGGTGCCCTCTGAAATATGGGAAGATGCTTCATGGGGACAACAGAAATAGGCTGACCATATGCCACGTTACCTGTGGCCCCATAGTCCTGTATCACCTGGCAAGTGAGGCAGTTGGTCTGGATATTTCTTACGTCCTTTTTAACATTCAGAGTATCCATGATTCCATGGTTTCAGCCCAGACACAAGTTATGCGAAGTTGCCCGGCACACCAGCAAAGGGGACAAACCGTAATGGAAGTTTGGCTTTGGAACTTAGGAAAAACAAGGATAAGTCTGCTCAGATTCACCAGAAGTATGGAATACATGTTGACGACCATATTCAGCTCCCCCAATCGCTTGGCAAGGTTCTGCTAAATTACCCTTGACAGTGATGTGTACGTGTGTGTATATGTGTTCTTTGTGATTTTTCTTTAAAGATCTGGGCTCCAAGATGGATGATCTGTTACCTACTGTGTTGGTCTTATCTATGCAGGGAGTAGGCTGACTGAAGGAAGCTAAGAAAAGAATCTGAAAATATAAGGAAGCTATAAAATGGGGAAATGTTTAGAAGCCAAAGTCCTGATTCCACTGTGAAATTTTCTGTTTGCTTTTTATTCTGCGTGGGTGATGGTTCCTTATTCGGACCTTCAGGGAAGCTACTCCCTTAGCCAACGTAGGAACACTAAAAATTGGACACCTGAGAGTTTTCAGTTTTAGCAGGACGAAGGGGTAGGCAAAAAAGGGCCCACTTCACAGCCATCCTTTTATTTTCCCCCATTGATTGTCTCAAAAGACGTGGAAAGACACACACCCTCTTCCCGAAACCCTGAGGAACAACGTTCTGTTCTGGCATTTTTCAGAAGTGCGTGGCTTGATCACCTTGCTTCAGCTAATGACAAGTCTGGGTAATAAAGTGACAATAATGCCTGATGATCCAAGGGTTAATGGGGAGATGTATGCATTTGTACAGGATTTCATCACCTGCCTTCATAAGCTGATCACTACCGCAATAGGCATTTGTGACAGGAGCAGCCTTGCGAAAGACATCAGTCCTCTATAAATATCCCTTTCTTATTGACATGATGTGTTTTAACCCTCATAGTAATGGAGGAAGACCGATAAATGAAACATTTACTGCATAACTTGCCTTATTTTGGGGTGGTGTACGATTCCTTTCTAGCCATCTCTAGAAGATGTTTTCAGCCTAATTTGCTCCCTAGAAATTTCACTTGCTACAGTTCTACGTCTATGACGTTTTATTGCCTGAAGCCAAGTCTGCAAAAGAACTTTCTTAAGATATACTTATCCTAATGCCAGGCTACAGGAACCCGGCTGCTTTATGCTGAATTATTTGTGCTACCCTGCTATACAGGGCAGAGACTTCCCGATAGTCATTGCCATAGGGTAGGTCTAAATGTTTCTGAGAAGACGGGAAATGGCAGGAAAAAGGTGAAAAAAGTTTCATCGAGGTTGATTTGTAGAAGTCTTTAGAATTAATAATTGAGTGTGTATTTAACATATTAACATGCCTGAGGGTTGTTTTTTTTTTCTTTCCTTTTTTTAAAAAAATGGCTTCAGTGACCCCATCGTTTCTTATGGAGCATCCTTGCCTGCTCAAAGCCATTGTTGTGTTCAGAAATGTCGTGGATACCAAAGCACCTTCCGCAAAAACATGGGCACTTTAAATTGAGGCAGAGACAATGTCAGCCAGTGTGGAGCAGTCTCCCATGGTGGTTTGCGTTTGTTCAAGGGACAGAGCAGGTGAAATTTCAGGAGAGGACAATACCATTGTTCCCTTGTAATTTATCTAGGTGTGGGCTGACACACCTGCCTCTGGCCAAAAGCATCATGGGATGAAGGAAGTTAAGGATCCAAGGAGGCTCCCAGGTCCAGAGTATGAAGATTTCAGGCTGAGTCCCCCCAGGAGTCCACAGCAGTTTTGAGCCCCACTCTGTCCTTGAGGAAGGGCTTAGTCTGTGTTGATCAAACCACTTGAGACTGGATTAGAATCAGCTCCCCACCTCCTCCTCCCTTGCAAAAATCCCAATCATTTCTGTAAATTCCAATGATATTTGTGGATTATATTTCCTAATGAAACACTCGCTTGGATCGGCAAAGAGAGGAAGGATAAATGATGAGTTCCGGGGTCCAGAGTGAGTTTGGATCACAGTATAGACAACAGCCTGCAGCTCAGGGTTCAGCAACAAGGAGCGAGACTTCCAGTTAACTGTCATCTTGAGCAAACTCCGTTTCTTGGTAGCCTCAGGGCACACTGTAAATACCCAGAGCAGGAGGAAAGGCACTAATCGTTATTTCTTAAAGGTTCCAGGATGCCGAGAGCAAGAGGTTATAATGACCCCCAAACCCCATAAGAAGCACGGGTGCCCCTCCCAGCAGCCCCTCACGTGGAAGCCTGGTCTCTCTCTATGAGTGTGTAGCAGACACTGATTCTCCCATGCTTTCTAGAGATGATGGCCCGGGTTCTTGATGGTCTGTTCACAGCACAGGCATGCACATTCCTTGCTCCCACCCAGCAAGAGGCTCTGCTCCTGGAGAAACCCGGGCGGGGAGGAAGCAGCAGAGGCCCCATCCCCTCTCCCTTCTCGTTCCTCAGGGGCTAGAGGCTTTGTGAGTGACAGGTCTGTGTGCCTGTGAGACCCTCTGCCACTGCTGCCCACTTCCATCCCCAGTGGCAAAGGTGATGACTCTCTGGAAGCCAGATGGGGCCTTTCTTAGGGCAGGAGTTGATATTGATGTCTTTCAGGTTTGTCTTCTTGGAAGGAACCTCACACACCCCTCTGCACAAGAAGTGTCTTTCTAATGTGATCTTCTGGCCGTACATGATATTTTCTTACTAGCTATGAAACAGCATGGACTTTATAGAGTTCTTTAAAGAAAAACAAAAGTGTAATTGCTCATTAAAAATATTTTAAAAGTTGTGCTACAAAATGTCAACAGCACCTTTTTTCCCCAGATGATAGAATTTTGGGTTATTTTAAATTTCATTTTTATACTTTTCTATACTATCTGGGTTTGTTTGGTTTTAACAACTGGGCATGGATTATTTGCATAATCAGAAAGGAAGATCGTGCTCTTCTTTCTATTTTGAGAAATAAATGCTTTGACTTTCCTCCTCCATCTCTCTTCTGTCCATCCATACCTCCTAGCTCAAATTGGGGATGTTTCAACAGTTTTCAAGTAAACTGTTGCTTACTTTGCATCCAATATATCATTTTAAAGCTCTTTTTGTCAAATTTACTCTCATACTTCAACTTCAAAGCATATGGATGACAAAGGATTCCATTTCTCTCCTCTAATTTAAAAATAAAGAATGGGGGTCGGGCCGGTGGCGCAGCGGTTAAGTTCGCGCGTTCCTCTTCGGTGGCCCGGGGTTCGCCAGTTCGGATCCATGGTGCAGACATGGTACCGCTTGGCAAGCCATGCTGTGGTAAGCATCCCATGTATAAAGTAGAGGAAGATGGGCATGGATGTTAGCTCAGGACCAGTCTTCCTCAGCAAAAAGAGGAAGATTGACGGCAGATGTTAGCTCAGGGCTAATCTTCCTCCAAAAAAAAAAAAAAAAAGAATGAATGAATCCCACTCACCCAAAATGTGCTCAGAGACCCTCTTGTAGGTTTCACAGCAGCAGCATCCTCTGTCCTTTAAGGGAATTGCCCTTCTACAAAGGCCTTTCTCATACGTTGTCCCACTTGCTACTCACAACTTTGTGATAAGGAGAGGGCAAATATAATTATCCCCATTTTACAGGTGACGAAGCTGAGGTCCCAAGAGATCCAGGTGTGCCCAGCATCACAGAGCTGGTAATGGCCAGGCCAGGACTGGAATTCATGTTTCTTGGCTCCAAGTCCAGGTCTTCTTTTGCTACTGGCTCCTGGGTCAACCCAACAGCAGAATCACCCTCACCGTTTTTTCTGTGATGTTCTGGAAGGAGAAAGAAGATCTTGGCAAAAATATAAGCAGTTTCATTTAAAGCAAAACTCACACCTGGCCCTCAGCTATAGTGTGAAGTAGATAACATTCGTCTTCAAGACCCATCCATTCCTCCCCCAACTCATGCTTCTTTTGGAATGCCCAGGGTCTCCTCCTCAGTTTATCCCTGTCCTCACCCCTTCACCCCAAAACTTGGCCAGGGTTTCTCGACCGTGGTGGTGTCAACATTTTAGACTGAATAATTCTTTGTTGTGCGGGGCTGTCCTGTGTGGTGTTGGATATGGAGCAGCATCCGTGGTCTCTATCCTCTAGTGGACGGTGGCACCTCCCTGCCAAGTAGTGACAAGTATAATGTCTCCAGAAATTGCCATATGCTCCCTTTGGGGGTGGGGAGCAAAATCACCCCCAGCGAAGAACAGCTGGTCTTCCCTGAACCCCATCTCTGGAAGGAATAGGAAAACTCATTCACTTCAGTAAGTCAGTTCTCTAACAGATGTTGGGGCGCCACCATTGCCTCTTCCCCCAGCCAACCAGGGGCTGGATCAGAATGGCCTGGGGAGTTTTCTCAAACTGTGCCACCTCCACTCCCTGTGGAGATCCTATGTCCTGAACAGGAGGGCATGTTGGTCTCACCAGAAGGGTTCAAATTTTGGCTTGGCCGTGTATGAATGTGTGACCTGCAGCCCATCCATAAATCATTCTGACTCTTCTTCCTCATCTGTAAAATGGGGACATAACATCTATATCTGAGTGTTATCACGAGGATTCAGTGAAATAACAAAAAAGTCGCCTTGATCACAGAGGCTTTCAGTCAGGGCCCATCTCCTCTCTTGCCTCCCCTCTGCAGATGGAGATGGAATGCCAGGAGTTAGCGCAGTCCTGGCACCATGGGGAGCTAGCCCGCCTGAGCTCTCATCACTGTGATTCTGTCCTTCCCAGTTACTCCTCTCAAGAGTAGCTGGATCACAGAAAGGAAAAGTGCCTAAACTCAAAACAAACACACCTGCAACCATGGCTTTCAAACCAAAGACAAGCTGAGCACTTAGAGCAGAGACTCTGTGTGGCGTTCTCCATTGGGAGGGGGCCAGCTGCCCCATGAGCATCCCCGACCACCCTCCCCTCTCTGTTCCTCCAGGCAAGTCCCTCCCACCCAGTTAGGGAGGGCAGCACGACAGATTTCCAAAGCCCCCAAGGCTTCATCTCAATTGTCTAGTAATTTAATAATCCGCAGCCCTTTGCAAACACTAATTAAGCAAGAGCACAGCTCTGGGGTGAGGGCGGCTGGCCACCCTCCCACCAGGGCTCCTGCTGTCAAATGGGAGGCGACTGAGAGGTGGCTCCCAGGAGAAGTGGTTTGCCTGGGGCTAAAGAAGAGGGAAAGGAGGAAGCTAGGTCAAAAGGGAGGAGAAGAATTCGGGGTCACAGGACTTCAGAGCTTTGGTCCAGTCAGGGCGACTACTGGCCCCTCTGGGCTGGTGCATCTCCTTTAGACCAGGGGGTCTTCTAACTCTTCCTCTTCTTAGGGGAGGATGTCAGGGACCCCTTTGAGAATCTGAAGCTACAGTTAGTCGCTCTCACTAGGAAAATGCACTCACACTTACATTTTTGCAAATACTCCCTAGACTTTTCATTAAAATTTCCTGCTCTGCATAGTCGTAGGTCAAGTCTTATGTTTATTAACTCTTTTATAATTTTAATAGCATTTTCCAATAGGCAAGCAGTAGAGTGTGGAGGTAAACTACGTGGGTTCTAGAAGGATGGGTTTGAACCTGTCAATGCCACTCACCAGCTGGGTTGCCGTGAACAAGGTATTTCACCTCTTTACACTTCCATTCCCTCTTGCATAAAATGGAGTTAGTGGACCAGCTTTTGTTAAAATTATTTCCGTTTTACAGATGGAAAAACTGAGACGTGGAAAACCTGGACCAAACTCACTCAAGTCAGTAAGGGCTGGGATTTGAACCCAGGACTCTTGACTCTTCATATATTGCTCTACCTTTCTATTAAAACTTGTAAAACTTTTTTGTTGAAGTATAACGTTCATATAGAAAAATGCAAAAATCTTAAACATTCACGTTGTTGAATTTTTAGAAACAGACAACCCACGTAACTGCCATCCAGATCAAGATAATGGAATATTACCAAAATGACAGAAGCAATCCTCGTGTGCCCCTCCAAGTCAATATCTCCCCAGAGTATGGTTGCCAGATTTAGCAAATAAAAATATTGCATAGGATGTACTTATAATAAAAAATTATTTATTAATCTGAAATTCAAATTTAACTGGTGTCCTATATTTTATCTGACAGTCCTACCCCAAAAGCAACCACTATTCTGACTTTTATGACTCTAGATTAGTTTTGCCTATTCTTGTACTTCGTAGACATGAGGTCAGGGGCCGGCCCTGAGTCGGGGTGATTAAGTTTATGTGCTCCTCTTCGGCGGCCCAGGGTTTCGCTGGTTCCGATCCTGGGCGCAGACATGGCACTGCTCGTCAGGCCACGCTGAGGAGGCATCCCACATGCTGCAACTGGAAGGACCCACAGCTAAAGTGTGCAGCTATGTACTGGGGGGATCTGGGGAGAAAAAGCAGAAAAAAAAAAAAGAAGATTGACAATAGTTGTTAGCTCAGGTGCCAATCTTTAAAAAAAAAAAAGAGGAAATGAGATCATATGGTTCTGGCTTCTTTTGCTTAACGTTGTGTCTTTAAGATTCAACAATGCAGCAGCAGTTCTTTTTCATTACTATATAGTGTTCCACTGTGTACAATGGAATATAAATTTGTAATATACAATGAATATGTTTATTCATTGTATATTGTAAATATATGCATATACAGTGAATATGAATTTATCTACTTTACTGTAGATGAACATTTGTGTTGTTTTTAGCCAAGACAAACAGGGCTTATATAAATAGTCTTGTACATGTCTTTTTGTTAATATTGAATGCATTTCTTTTGGGTATATACCTAGGAGTAAAATTTCCCTATGTTCAGCTTTAATAGATAGTATCAAATTTCTCCAAAGTTGTTGAAACAATTTATTCAAGAATGTACAGAGAGTTCCAGTTGCTTCCCTTGCTGTTGTCTGTTCCCCCTCTCTTGTGCTGAATGAAAAGTGGTATCTCATTGTTGTTTTCTCTTTTTTTTTTTTGGTTGTTTTTGAGGGAGATTAGCCCTGAGCTAACGTCTGCCGCCAATTCTCCTCTTTTTGCTGAGGAAGACTGGCCCTGAGCTAACGTCCATGCCCGTCTTCCTCTACTTTGTATGTGGGACACTGCCACAGCATGTCTTGACAAGTGGTGCCTAGCTCTGCACCTGGGATTTGAACCAGTGAACCCTGAGTGACCAAAGTGGAACGTGTGAACTTAACTGCTGCACCACCAGGCCGGCCCTCATTGTGGTTTTCATCTGCATTTCTCTGATGTCTAATGCTGTTGAGCATCTTTTCACATGCTCATTGGCTGTTTAGATATCCTTTTTAGTGGAACGCCTGTTTAAGTCTTTTGCCTATTTTAACAAATGGATTGTTTGTCTTTTTCCTGTGGATTTATAATAATTCTTTACAATTCTAGATATAAGTTCTTTGTCAGACATACGTTTTGCAAATATCTTCTCCTCTGTGGTTTGCCTTTTCATTCTCATAATGGTACATTTTGATGAACAGAAGTTTTTAATTTAAGCAAACTTTATGCTTCTTGCTTTTGTGTGTGTTAAGAAATCTTGACCTATCCCAAAGTCATGAGAATATCTTCTTATGTTACCTTCTAGAAGCATTTTCATTTTATTTTTTTCGCATTTAGAGCTACTCGACTTGTTTCTTTGTCTATGGCATGTACCATCTTATTAATTTTTAAGTTATTTCCCAGCTTCATAATCCTATAGAATCTATGTTCATATTCTCTAACATCATGGTTAGATAGTTCCATTCAATCCAGTAAAGAGTTACCAAGCATCTTCACATGTGCCAAACCATTGTGCTGGACGCTAAGAATTTAAAACTCAGCATGGAGGTCATTCTCTTGGAACTCCCTGTCTAGCATCCCACTCCGTGTGGTCTGCGCAGATCCACATATGGCTCCTGCCCCGCCCACAGTGTCTCTCGGGTTCCCTTTAGGGGCAAAGTCCACTTAGATTTACTTCTAAGCCTGGAGTTTGATACCTGTCCTCCAGAGTCTGGGCAGGGAGCTGGAGAGCATGCTCACAAGTGTTACTCCTTTGGGGCAGCTCTGATTGAAGGTACAAAGAGACAGACTGACATCTGGATCTTTTGTGAGTTCCAGATCCCTGTGCCAAGTAAGAGCCTACATCCCAACCAAGTCAGTGGTGGCAAAGATGTGTTGTCCAGTCACTCAGAGTGGCTCAAAAATGCCCAGGGTAGCAGAAATGTTGGTTAACAGGACAAGTGATAAACTATGACTGACTTTTATGGTGCCTGACTGTTCTGCTTTGCTGGGCTCACTAGCTCTTCACATCAATCATCAATCACATAGTTAACACCCAGGTACCAATTCCTTAGGCTGGGGAAGGTGGTGTGGATCAGTAAAGGAATAGCAACCTCCGCTTCAGTTCGGGTGCCTGTCGTTCGGAGACTTTTGGTGCTGGTCCAGAACGTAGACCTTTAAACAAGCCCAGCCCACTACCGTTGTAACTTGGACTCACAAAGCCTCTTCCACTCTGTTCCTAGTAATCACTCAGAACCCGTTTTCCTCGTTCCTGGTCCTTCCCGCTGGCCCAGGCAGGCTCTTTATCTTGGCATGTTTCAAGTAATCTGGATTTCCCACTGGGCCCGGTGGAAGGATTGGGGCTCATTATCTGGTTCTTTCTGCCCCTGACCACCTCAAATTAGAACAACCCACCCTCCCCAGGGAGCCCCAGCCTCCAACATTGACCTCCAACATTGATGGCTGTTGTCGCAGACAGGGCCATAACAACGTCTGCAAGAGATGGGGTCTAGACATTGTGGTTGAAGGGGGCTTGGTGCTCAATTTTCCAGACATATTCCCCCTCCAGTTTTCTGCACCAGCCCCTCCGGGAAGAACCCGAGGTGTCAAATGACGCCTTCCTACCTAGGACTCCTCCTGCCTAGGACTCTCTCAGCCAAAGGAACCCTTCCTGGGTGGCACATAGCCCTTTCCTAAATAGATGGGGGATTCCAAGTGTGGGGGGCTCAAAGCTACAGAATTGAAATGCAAATGTGGGTCCTTAAGGTATTTTAAAGGAGTAAAGGAAGCTGGGAGATTTCTCTGATGACACTTTCCACATGAAAATGGACCAAGAATCCCTGACAGCATCTGTGTGGTGTTCTTGATTTGGGGGTGGGACACGGAGGTAAGCTTCTGTGATGACCAGGCTAGAGGCAGAAAAGGAACCTTTCCTGGACCTTGTAAGGAGAGCAGCCTATGGGTGCAGGACCAAAGGGTGTTCTGAGAGGAGACAAAAGGAAGACCACAGACGGCTGGGAGGCGGGCCGTGAGCGGGTTAGAGAAACAGTTCAATCCCTGTTGCAGGCCAAATACAGCCATTTAAAAGGAATTAGGGCTCCTTTGGGTAGTGTTGGGGGAAGACAGCAGAGTTAACTGCGTTCTACACTCCAAAGCCAGCAGCTCCCACTGGGAACTCAACAGGAAAGACCTGACCCCTTCGGAGACAAAGGACTCAGGAGGGCTAACTCCTGTGATCACCGCTCACAGAAGGTGCTGGAACCAAAGGGGACTTTTAGACTCTCCATCCCTGAGCCGAGGGGCCCCTGGCAACTCCAGGCTCTACTTAACTCTACTCGACTTAATTTCCACAAGAGAAAGTCTGCTCTGTGGACTCAAGCTTGCTTTCCCTGGAAGCAGCTGGGGGTGGCCTTTATTAAGGAAGTGTTTCCTCTGTGACAGTGGAATGGCTGTTAGGAGGGAACCAAAGGCTTGAGATCTGTTCAGGAGAGTAAGTCAAGGGGGCTGGGTGGGCATGTCCCATTCATCCTCCTGAGGAAGCATACCATTTGTTCCCAGGGCCCAGGCTATTATTATTATTGTTGTTGTTGTTCCCTGGGGTGGTCACCCTTGCTGAGAAAACGAGGGGAAAACAGGTGAGTGCCATTTTTGAGAAATAGCTTTGCTTGCTGAGCTGAGCCTCTTACCCTAGCTTGATCCCAAAGGCTTTCCAAGGCTTCCTGACATGGACATAATTCAGGGGTCTGTGAACTTTGAGAAAAAACATTGCATCTTTATTTTTACCGAACTCTCACTGAAATTTAGTGTTTCCTTCTATTATAAATGTAGGCAACAAACCATAGTAGTATTAGCAGTAACCATGACTTTTGTTAAAAATTAACTTTATATTTAAACATCCTTAATTATATCATGTGTTACAACAAGCATGTATTACTTATACAGTGGAAATAATTCATAATAAAATATAATTTTAAAAAGCAGAAATCTGAGGCTAGCCTGGTGGCATAGAAGTTAAGTTTGCATGCTTTGGTTAGGTGGCCCAGGGTTCGTGGGTTTGGATCCTGGGTGCAGACCTACCCACCGCTCATCAAGCCATGCTGTGGCAGCATCCCCCATATGAAGTAGAGGAAAATTGGCACAGATATTAGCTCAGCGACAGTCTTCCTCGAGCAAAAAGAGGAAAACTGGCAAAGGATGTTAGTTAGCTCAGGGCCAATCTTCCTCACCAAAAAAAAACAAAAACAAAAAACCCAGAAATCTCTAATTCTCCAAATAACTACTAGACCCAAATGTATTTCCCATATTATATAAACAAATTTTTAGAATATAGAAAAAGTTGAGAAACCACTTACTCTGCTTTATAAGGCTAACCTTAATCCCCAATGAAAAGTAGACAATGACAAAGCATTAAAAATAAAACTTCAGATCATCAGGCTCTGATGATGTGAGTAAAACTCAGTTTCTCTTCCCTTTTCTTGGCTTTGCTTCCTCGGTGTTGGCAACTGTGACTTTAACACTACTAGAAATCACAGATATTTTTATGTCACATTGTAATGGTTATGGATACCTCAAATATCATGTGTATATGTCATTAATTCTAAATTGCAATAGTTAGTAGACTTGCCTTAATAAAAAAGCATTTGGGTAATTACATCACAAATTCATTTTTTAAAAATATTTTGATAGTTGCATTTCAATATAATTGAGCTCTTCTATAATCCTATGTGTATTTTTAAAATATTATTTTCAACATCTTTATTGAAGTATAATTGACATATGATATGTTACCTATATTTAAATTGTACAACTGATAAGTTCTGACATAAGTATACACCTGTGAAATCATTGCCACAGTTAAGACAGTGAACCCTCCCGTCACCTCCAAAGGTTTCTTCGTGCGCATTTGTAATTCCTCCTGCTCCTCCTCAGACCCCAATCCCCAGGAAATCGTTGAACTCATTTCTGTCACTATAGACTAGTTTGCATTTTCTAGAACTCTATATAAACAAGATCATATAGAATGTACCTTTTTTTTTAATCTGGCTTCTTTTATTCAGCATAGTTATTTTGAGATTCATCCGTACTGCTTTATGCATCCGTTCTTGTTTTTTGGTTGTCCTTGTTTTCTGAGTAGTATTTTATTGTGTGGATAAACATCAATTGTTTATCTATTCACCTGTTGACGGGCATTTGAGTTGTTTCCAGTTCCTGGCAATTACAAATAAAGCTTCATTCATTGAGCATTGGTATGTAAATAAGTCTTTGTGTGGACATACGCTTTCATTTCTCTTGGGTAATTACCTGAGAGTGGGATGGCCGGGTCAAATAGTAGGTACGCATTTAAATTCTCAAGAAACTGCCAAATTTTTTTCCAAAGTGGTTGTAGCACTGACATTCCTACCGGTATGTAGGAGCGCTCCGGATGCTCCACATCCTCCTCACCACTTGGTGTGGTCAGTCTTTGTAATTGTAGACATTCTACATGTGAGGTGGTGCCTCACTGTGGTTTTAGTTTGCATTTCCCCAGTGACTAATGATGCTGAGCTTCTTTGCATGTGCTTATTTACAATCCACATATCTTCTTTGGTGAAGTGTCTGTTCAAATTTTTTGCCCGTTTTCTATTGGATTGCTTGTTTTCTTATTATTGAGGTTTGAAAGTTTTTATATATTCTGAGTGCAAGTCTTTTATGAGATAAGTGATTTGCAAATATTTTTCTCCCATTTTTTGGTTTGTCCTTTGGTTCTTTTGAAGAGCAGATGTGCTTAATTTTGACAAAGTCCAGTTTATCAATTTGTGTGTGTGTGTGTGTGTGTAGATTGTCTTTTTTGGTGTCAGATCCAAGAAATGTTTGTCTAACCAACAGTCACAAAGATTTTCTCCTGTGCATTCTTCTACAAGTTCTATAGTTTTAGGTTTAACGTGTAGGCTTGTGACTCATTTTGAATTAATTTTTGCATATGGTGCAAGTAAGGTGTACATGTAAGTTTTTTTTAGATAGATAGATGTCCAGTCGTTATGGCACCATTTGTTGAAAAGATTATGCTTTCTCCATTGAATTGCCTGTGCATGTCAAAGTGGAAAATTAATTGATTATATATGTGTGAGTCTTACTTCTTAAACTTCTATTCTCTTCCATTGACCTGTTTATCTATCTTTATACCAATACCATATTGTCTTGATTACTATAGCTTTACAATAAGTCTTGAAGTCAGGTAGTGTCAGTCCTCCAACTTTATTCTTCTTTTTAAATCTTTTTTTTTTGGCTTCTCCCCAAAGCCCCCCAGTACATAGTTGTATGTTCTAGTTGTGAGTGCCTTTGGTTGTGCTGTGTGGGACGCCACCTCAGCATGGCCCGTCAAGTGGTGCCATGCCTGCGCCCAGGATCCAAACCGGTGAAACCCCAGGCTGCCAAAGCGCAGTGCGTAAACTCAACCGCTCAACCCTGGGGCAGGCTCTTATTTTTCTTTTTAAAAGTTGTTTTTGCTCTTCTTAGTATTTTGCATTTTCATATGAATTTTAAAATCATCTTGTTGACTTCCGTATAACAGCCTCCCAGGATATTAATAGGGATTGCATTGGATTAGGCGTCAACTAACTTTGTCTACAGAGGGCCAGGTAGTAAATATTTTAGACTATACAGTCTCTGTTGCAGTTCTTCAACTCTGCCATTGTAGCATGAAAGCAGCCATAGCCAACACGGTAACATATGAGTGTGGTGTGTGTTCCCAAAAAACGCTATTTATAAAAAGAGGTAGTGGCGGATTTGGCCTACAGGCCGTGGTCTGCCTATCCCTGCTATACATCAGTTTGGGGAGAACTGACATCTTAACAAAATTGAGTCTTCCCACCTATTAACATGGTAAATCTCTCCATTTTTTTAGGCCTTCTTTATTTTTTTAATAGACTTTAATTTTTAGAACAGTTTTAAATTTCCAGAAAAATTGGGAAGTTAGTACGAAGATTCTTATATACCATACACTCAGCTTCCTCTATTGTTATTACCTTACATTGCTATGATACGTTTGTTACAATGAACCAATATTAATATAACATTATTAGGTAAAGTCCATAGTTTATTTAGATTTCCTTAGTTTTTACCTAACGTCTTTTTTCTGTCCCAGGATCACATCCAGGGTGCCACGTTATATTTAGTTGTCATGTCTCCTTAGGTTCTTCTTGGCTGTGACAATTTCTCCTCCATTCCATGTTTTTGATGACCTTGAAAGTTTTGAGGAGTATTGGTCAAGTATTTTGGAGGATGTCCCACTGTTAGAATTTTTCTGATGTTTTTCTCGTAAGACTGGGGATATGGGTTTTAAGGAGGAAGACCACAGAGAGGTAAAATGCCATTTTCATCACATCATATCAAAGATACATATATCAACATGATTTATGACTGCTGATGTTGGTCTTGACTTCCTGGCTGAGAAAGAATTTGTTAGGTTTCTCCACTGTCAAGTTATTCTTTTTTTTTCATCTTTCCATATGGTATGCTTTGGAAGGAAGTCACTATGTGCAGCTCATACCTAAAGAATAAGGAGTTAGACCTTCTTTAATTTATTTTATCAAATTTTGTAGGTTTTGGTGCACAGAGAGTAGTTTTTGGTGTATTTTTTATGCTTTTGTAAATGGTATTTTTTACATTTCAGTTTCCAGTTGTCCCTTTTTAATATATAGAAATACAGTTATGAAATGATCCTCTTTATTTCTGGTAATATTCTTTGCTTCTAAAACTATTTTGTTGCTAATTTAGCTACTCCAGCTTTCTTTTGATTCATGTGAGCATTGTATATCTTTTTCAGTTCTTTTGCTTTTAACCTATTTGTGTCTTTACACTTAAAGTCATATCTTGTAGGCGTCATATAGATAAGTCTTGCTTTTTTTAGTCAGTCTGACAGTCTCTGCCTTTTAATTGGGTTTTTAGACCATTTACGTTTAATGTGAGTATTGCTGTGTTTGGGTTTAAATCTTCCATCTTGCTATTTGTTTTCTGTTTGTCCTATCTGTTATTTGGTGGGTTTTTTTCTCCCTCTTTTGGATTAGCAGAACATTTTTATGATTGCATTTTTTCACCTCTGTTGGCTTATTAGTTATAACTCTTTCTTGTATTGTTTTGATGGTTGCTTTAGGGTTTATAATGTATATCTTTTACATATCATAGTTTACTTTCAAGTCATATTATTCCTCTTTATATATAGTATAAAAAACTTAGAATGATATACTTCTACTTCTCCTCATCCACCCTTTGTGTTATTATCGTCATATATTTTGCTACCACATATATTGTAAACCTCACAACACATTGTTAGTATTTTTACTTTAAATAGTCAAATGCTTTTAAAGATATTTATATAATAAGGAACAAGTGTTATATTTATCTGTGTAGTTAACATTTCTGGTACTCTTTATTTCTTTGTGTAAATCTGGATTTCCAAGTGATAAAATTTCCTTCTTCCTGAAGGGCTTCCTTTAACATTTCTTGTAGTATGGGTCTGCTGGTGATCAATTCTTCCAACTTTTGTATGTCTAAAAAAGCCTTTATTTCACTTTTATTTTTAAAAGATATTTTTTCTGGGTATAGAATTCTAAGTTGCCAGTTGTGAGGGTTTATTTTTGTTGTTGTTTTTTAGTTTCAGTACTCTAAAGATTTTGCTCCACTGTCTTCTGGCTTGTATTATTTCTGACAAGAATTCTACTGTCATCCTTGTCTTTCTTCCCATGTGAGTGGTGTGTCTTTTATCTCTGGCTGCTTTTAAATTTTTCTTTTTAACCCTAGTTTTAAGCAATTTGATTAAGGTATGCCTTAGTGGTGTGATTTTATTCATGTTTCTTGTGCTTGGGGTTTGTTGAGCTTCTTGGATCTTTGGGTTTGTATTTTTTTCTCAAATTTGAAAAGCTTTTGATCATTCTTTCTTCAAATATTTTATCCTTGGGGACCCAAATTACATGTTTTGGTGCTATTTGAAATTGTCCCATAGCTCAATGATACTTCGTCTATTTCTTCAGATCTTTTTTCTCTTTGTGTTTTATTTTAGATAGTTTCTATTGCTATGTTTGCAAGTCCACTAATCATTCTTCTGCAGTGTGTAATCTACTATTAATCCCATCCAGTGTATTTTTCATCTCAGGCATTATAGTTTTCATCTCTAGAATTTTGAGTAGGGTCTTTTAAAATATATATCTTTGATGTACCTACTTAATATGCTGAATCTTTTCTATACCATCTTGAATATAATTGTTTTAATGTCCCTGTCTACTACTGCTATCATTGATATCATTTCTGAATCAGCCTTGATCTTCATATTAATTATGAGTTGTATTTTCCTGCTTCTTTGCATACCTGGTAACTTTTTGTTACATGCCAGACATTGTGAAGTTTACAGCTGAGTATTTTTGTATTTTTTTCTATTCTTATTAATATTCTAAATACTCTTGAGCTTTGTTCTGGAACAAACAAGTCTGATTTTTTTCAGTCTTGTTTTTAAGCCGTATTGCGGGGACCAGAGTTGCATTTAGTTTAGAGCTCAATTTTCCTAACTACAGAGACAAAACCATTCTGAGGACTCTACCTGATGCCCTGTGGATTATGAACTTTTCTAGTCTGGTTGATGAGAAGAGGAAGTGTTCCCGACCCTGTGTGAGCTCCAAGAATTGTTCCCTCTAATCTTTCCAGGTGGTTCTTTTCCTGGCCTTGCTCAGATTCCTCACACACAGTGCTTGCCAGTACTCAGCTGAAGACTCAGGGGAGACCCACTCCAGATCTCTAGAGCCTTCTCTTGGTGTAACTCTCTCCTCTTTGGTATTCTGCTTGGCAAACTCCAGCATCTTGGCCTCCCCTTTCTCCCAGCCTCTTCTCAAAACAGGGAGGCCGTCAGCCCTGCTCTTTGCACACAGTTTGGAAACTCTCCAGGCAGTAAGCTGGGCAATATCACAGTGCTAGTTAGTTTCCCATCTCTTGGGATCGCTGCCTTTTGTTTCCTTGTAGTCAATGTTTTGGAAACTATTGTTTCATATACTTTGTCTGGCTTTTTAGTTGTTTCAGGCAGGAGAGTAAATCTGATCCCTATTACAATCTGGTCAGTAGTGGAAGTCTGCAATCAATCCTATATATTTTATTCAGTGCATTAAAAAAAAAAAAAAGAACTCTGAGAAGGTGTCCATTCCCTTTACCAGATGGCCAGAGGGAACCATGACATACAAAAAGGCTAAGAATTGCTGCTCAGCACCTCAGGTATTAGTTAATTGTTTTTGACCTCTTTTCTTCCAGGTGCACAGATTTCCCTGTGACCGATAGGACAAGGCCCTTACTGCTTTTAGACCCTCAGAAGCTGGGGTCCCAGCATGGATGAGAAAGTGAGTGTGGTCTTTGGGTGGCTGGGGCCCCAGGGATTCCCCCTGCAGTTGGTGTAGGAAGGTCCTGATTTCCCCTTTGCACAGTGTCTCTCCACGTCCGTTGTGTCTCTGTTGCTTCTTTCAGAAAGATTTGTAAATCTTCTGCATGCTGTGGGCAAATGTGTCATGCAGTTTTAATTTCACAGCTAAACTGGTTGTTAAGCTTCTTCTTTTTCTTTCTCCATGCCCCTCCTGGAGGCCCTTCCCATCCCCATGGCAGACTCTGCCCCATTTCCCCCTCCTCCATAATTAGGGCTTAAGCTTCCTGAACCTGAATGCCTTTGCCTGGTGAAGGAATCCACGCAAGCCCTAGCAGAGCATGTTTTGTTAATCCTGGTGCAAAGTCAGAACAGGTTGGAGGTCTCTCCCACATCTGACTGACAAAGGAGCTGGAGGCGGGGCTGGCTCCCACCTGGAAACTATTCATTAGTCCTGTATTTTGCCCAGAATTGCAAGTCTCTCCTAATTCCCTTTGGAAGACTGGAACAACCTGGGCTGCCCTGTAGACACGAATGGAACGAACTCATTAGCATTCGTAAGCAGGTGAGTGGGAGCCAGGCAGGAGGGAGATGTTCTATAGAGATTAACATTGACACGGCGGCCAGAGTGGAGCTAGGCCGCTACTCCAGCATCCAGCTCAGAAGAAACATCTTTCTCTGGATCTTTCTTCTTGCCTGGGTTTAGTGGTCCTGCCACAGGAGTAACACAGCCATCAGCACATCATAGCCCAAGGGGCTCCAAAGTCCAGCCTGGGCATCTGGGCATTTTCTCATTCAGTAAATATAGGGACACCTGCTATATCCCAGCCCCTATGCTAGGCACTGAGGATAGAGTGATGAGCAAAACCCAACTCTGCAGTTCCTCTTTATTTGGGGCTTACCATCTAATTGAGAAACAGACATTGGTGTCTGTGTCCACACACACATCTGTGTGTTATGCATGTATGTGTGTATATAAGTACATAAGTATATATATATACACATATATAATTATATGTATATGTTTACATGTACACATGTGAAAATATAACTGTGATAAGAATCTGAAACCATAAACTAGGGGAAACTGCCCTGGTCAGGGAGCTCAGAGAAGGCTTCCCAAAAAATGATGGCTCAGCTGAGATATGAGAGATGAGTAGTCCTTAATTAGGGGAGGTGGGGAAGGGATGTTGCAGGTAGAGGAAATAGAATGTGCAAAGGCCCTGTGGCCTGAGGAAGCAGGTGTGTGTGTGAGATTGTAGTTTCTAATGATGACTGTATCACTATAGGACACCACACAGCTCTTCTTAAAATGTGACCCTGATACTCATCTACGGAAGGTGAGGTCTATGTTTCCTCCCCTTGAATCTCAATGAGCCTGTGGTTACAGCAAAGGTGATGCCATATGACTTCCGAGACTAAATCTAAAAATCTTCCACCTGGCCCCCTTGCGACCTAGCCACCGTACTGTGAGGCAGGCATGCAGCCAGGGGGAAAAGTCCCAGCTGAAGACCCAGCTGGCAAAGGGCATCACCCTCCAGATATGTGAGTGAATGAGCCTTCGGATGATTCTAGACCCAGCCTTTGAGCCACTGCAGCTGACGCCAGGTGGAGCAGAAATGAACTGCCCCCACTAGGCCCTGCCCAAGTTGCATATTTGCGAGCAAAATAAATATTGTCCTCATTTTAAGCCACCTGGTATTAGGGTGGTTGGTTCTGTAGCTATAGGTAACAGTGTGTATGGGGAACTATGGGAGACCAGTGGAAAAGAAGATACAAATCCAGGAGCTCTACTCTGTGGGCTGAGAATGGAAAAGGGAGCGAGGGCTAGATCCAGAACAGCCCAATGACTCTAGAGCACCCCTCTGGGGAGACAGAGACCTGGGGCACGTGGCTTAGCAATTGGAGTGAGAGCTGGATTTCAGTCCTCACTCCCTTCTTGGCCAAGTGTGCCTGTCCAGGGCACACCTACACCACCATACTGAGGGACCCTGGCTATATCCTACAAGGCCTCAGTGGCTCAGTTAGGGATTGTGGTCTTTATTCTGGAAGCAATGGGGAACCAGGTTAAGGGGCCAGTGAAGTCATTCCTCCCATTTAAATTCAGAGGCTCCCAATAGCTGCTGTCCATAGATTTCAGGGTCCGTTTCTAAGGAGAAAATGGGGTCAGAAAAAGTCAAGCTTCCTGTTCTTCAATATTTCTCTTCTATGAAGGTGGAGATGATTTCTCCCACTTACGGGCTCAATTCTACTTACATACTAATCCTAGTTCTGGCCTAACCCAGAGCTAGGGTTAAAAGATGGCTAAAAATAAAGATCACACTAAAATCTGGTCCCTTTGCCTTTTCAAGTCCTCCATTCTAGTTGATTTGGTTCCGCCCCCATGTCTCAGATACTTTAGCTTTAGGTTTCTGTTATGATCTTTGTGTCCTTTCCCCCTCGTTCTCTGTTTTCTGTCACCTGATTGCCAAGAGAATGACCTCCAGTGCCCACCAAGAACATGGCCAAGTTGTGGGCCAGGACCAGTACCCTCCCAAACGGGGAGGCCAGGTACAGAACCAAGGGGGTGATGAATAAATCAATGGGGCAGACCGTGGAAGGCACTTTTGGCTGCCCACTCAGTATTGTCAATGCCGTTCTCTCCTATCTTCCTGGCTAATAGAATCCTCATTCTGTTCACCTTACCCAGGAGATCACAGCCTTTCAGGAAGGTTGGACTTCTCCCCAGGCCCAGGGCCTTGACGCTTGATTGATCTAAGCCAGTCATGGTGGTCTCATCCTTCCTGCCAAATGGATGGTTTGGACCGGAACCAGTGAGCTGTGAGGGGAAGTCTGCGGCGGAGCCCCTCAGAAAGTTTTCCTTGCTCATGAAGAGGAATACCAGAGCCTAGCCCATCATTCACGTGGATTGCTTAGTGGGTGTTCTCATTTTCCTGAGACTCGCAGAACCGTAGCGGCCATCTTGGGACCATGAGGGAATCTCACCAAAGAGGACAAGTTAACAGGCTGAAGATAATTAAGTGAAAAGATGGAAATCTTCTTCCTTGAAGATATTGTTGAGCAATTAAATTACCAACCCTGGAATCATGCTAACTCCAGTCTGCTTGTCACATAAGGTAATAAATTATCTTATTGTTTAAGGCATTTTATGTAAATTTTCTATTGCTTGTGATTAAAACACCCTAACTGATACAAGCCCTCATTTTGTGAAATCCCAGATCATATACTTAGATTATTCTTCTACCTGTGAATAGAAAATGAGGAAGAGACACTAATATTATAAGCACCTACTGTGTGCCAGACACTGTGCTAAATTCTTTCCATTTAATCTTCACCAAGAAGTACTGTATTAATTTAAAAACACAGCTGCAAATTCTTCAATCCTTTTCCCATCAGGAGGTGGGGTCATTCTTTCATAACTAATCTTTTTTCCTTATATTTAATCCATAAAGTTTCATAATCACTGAGCTTAACAATAATTTATGAAGTTGTATGCATAAATAATAATCTGATTTTTCTCTTAAACAAAATGATTCATTATAAAAAAAAAGAGGCGGGCTCTATGTCCCTCCCTCTTGGATCTGAGTAGAGTTGTGAGTACTTCATCCAAGAGAGTACAGTAAATGCTCAGTCATAAAAAGCTGTGCAACTTTCTCCTCGTTCACTGGGGCCATGTGAGAAGTTCGGCTATCCTGAGACCGCCCCCCATGCTGGAAGTCCTGGCGTAGGTGCTCTGGTTGACAGTCCCAGCTGAGCCTGCCAATCATCCTTGCAAAGGTTCCAGACATATGATGATGCCATCAAGACCACCCAGAGCAGCCTACCAGGTAGCTGAATACTACCAAGTGAGCTCCATTGATGCCCCGTAGAACAGAATAATCGCTCAGCCAAGCCCCACCTGGAATTGCAAGATGTAAGAGACTGGTTCTTGTTTCAAGGCACTAAATTGTTGAGATACTTTGTTGCACAGCAATAATCAGCCTCCGTTGGCTTTACCGTTTCTTCTTCCCAGATGGGAATAACTAAACTGAAGCTCAGGCCAGTAAGTAGCAGAGGAGGGGTTCAGACTCAGTTTGTCTGGCTCCAAAGCCTAGACTCTTCCACTCCACTGTAATGCCTGGGTTCTCTCTTGGTTTCCAAGCACCACTCCTGGCCTTCTCTCTGTTTTGACCTCCAGCTCACAATCTGGCTTCATGCTCTAGGCTTGTGGTCCCTAAGCGCCACTTCTTTCTACACTGTGGGACTTTCCAAGTGAGACCATCCACTTAGTCCCTCTCTATCTGCTTAATCAGTGGCCTGGCCATTGCCACCTGCCCGTTGGTACCCCTGTGTCCTCCGGGGTTCCTCTGTTGTCTCCTGAACTCATTCCCTGCCAGATCTAGGTGCTGTGCTCTTCATTTAAACCCCACATGGTGAGTGAGGATCTGCTCAGTCCCAGGGACTTGGACGGGTGCTCAGGATGTCAACACAGCATTCCACCTCACACAGGATGGAACATGAAAGTCTTGCATTCGGTTTGTTACCAGAGACACCCATGTGGAAACATTTAAGTGGACTCTGTGTCCTTTCAAAGGAAGCAAGACATTCATTCCAGAGTTGGGCCGTGTTCCACAACTCCCCCAAAACTCATCAGTTGGCATAGGTTTTGTTTTCTTTAACATATGGAGGCATTTTGCACCTTTGTCCCCAGCCTGGTTCAGCGGCCTTGCCTCTGCAGGCTCTCACGGAGCTGTTCTTCCCTCTCTGGAAGAGCAAAACTTGGTCACCACTGAAGAATTTGAAAGGAAGTCATGCTGGTATGCAGGACAACCTCTGCTTTCTCCTTGGCTCTCCTGGCCTTCCTCTGTGCTTCCTCTTTTGTCCTTCTGTGTACTTTCATGTCACTCACTGACTGTCCTTACCCCACTGGGATCCTGAGTCCTTGGGTCTCCAGGGCTGAGCACCAGCTGGTTCTTGGGAGGCCTCAAAATACTGGCCAAAGACTCCTCAAGCTCACATTCCTTCGTGGTCCCCTTCACCAGCCGGTAAGTGACCCTAGAGGACTTCTGGGACCAAGAAAGCCTAATCAAACTAGAGGGACAATCTGTGCTACGCAGAAAACTCCCAGGTAATCTGACACAGAGGCACATAGAGTAGGAGCCACCTGGGATGTTTTAAGCAGAAGGGAGCACGCTTTATTTTATAATCCCTATGGACCAAAGGAACAAAGAAGATACACAGACACTGGCCCAGCTCTACCACCTACTAGTGGTGTGACTTTGAATAAGATCCTTACCTTTTCTGACTCTCAGTTTCCTTATCTGTAAAATGGGGATAATAATTGTATCTACTTCATACTGTTTCTGTGAGGATGCAAGGAGATCAAGCATGTAGAGCACACGGCATAGTGCCTGCCCCGTGGTGAAGGCTCAGTAAACGGGACCTTTTTATCATCGTTGTTATCATCATCCTCTTCACATCATCATCATCATCTTTTTCAAGTTCATATAATGTGTCCTCTCAGTGCCTTGAAGGACTTGCATCCTGTACTTGTGAGTGAAAGGGTTAACTCCGTGGAAGGGGCCTTCCCGTTCCTGGTAGAATGCAGCTCTGAGAGCTGGATCGGATGACTCCAGGGTTTTCCTTTCCACGCCAGTGGCTGGGGGCTCTGACTGCCCCACCTGGCCCAGAAAGGGGTGGGAGCCCGTTCAAGGAGGAGCCAGGTGGAACTGGATTTTCCTCCCCTGTTGCTTTAGCACAGGTTGTCTTCTAGTCCTTTGTTCTCCCAAACAAAGCAGGAGAAAAACTTCCCCGACTTGTAAATACTGTGGCTGCAAACCCAGGCTGTGGCAGTGCGCTCAGCCACTTTCACCTGAGGAGAGCACAGAGCCCTGCCCCCCGACCCCACACACTTCTGGGCCTGTGAATGAATGAATGAAAGGAACCACTGGGTGGATGAGAATGAACGTGAGGCCTCATTTTGGACCAGATGATCATTTCATCCTCCAAAGAGTCTAAAAACCATGATTCCTCTTCCCTCTTCCCTCTCTCTTCCCACTCCACCAACCTTTCCTCATTTCCTCCCAGGGCGAGGTAGGGCCTTGCAAGAGTTCTGTCATCAGTGCCTATTTCCCTGAGGCCTGGAAAACAGATCTATTCAAAGCAAAAAATTGGACAGGCCCCTATAGGATTGTGCAAGAGATCTCAGGTGACTAAATATGAACAGCTGTATACAGGACTATTTAATGCGTTACTCAATCTCCTTGTAAACTTTTGAAAATGTCAAGGAATGCAGCTTGTGAAGGACACAGCCGTCTTTCCTCGATGGATAATTGAAGGCAGATAATAGAGGGTTCTTATACATTCATTAATTTTAGACAAAGTCTTTCCACCTCTATTGAGGACTCCTGTCTGGGGCCTGGGAGATTAGGATATTAGGAAAGATCTGTCACAAAATGCATCAGGCTGGCTTGTTCTACTGCCAGATATTTATTTGCCAGAAACAGAAACAAAACAATCTCAGCAGGCAAGCAGTCAAAGATAGTGGACATTGCTTTGGTTTGAGAAAGCTCTGGATTAAGCAGCTTCCCGGATGTGGGCAACATAACAGGCTTTGGGGAACATAGTCAGCCCCCCCCATCCCCCGCCCCCCTTGGTAGGTGCTTTAGATGTGAATTATGCAATGCTGGATTGATATGTTAAGGTCTTAGTGATCCTTGTCTGTTTTCTTGCAACATCTGAACCATTTTATTCGTGCTTAGAGCTTGATGGCTCTTTGCGTATGGACATCCTCGTCCCTCCGAATAAAAAGAAAAACAACCAAACCAAGAAGTCTGGTTAGCATTTGGCCAGGAAAAACATTAGCTGAGCATCTTGAGCTGCAGATCCTTCATATGTAAAATGACTGGAAGATAGAAATCAGTATTTTTAGTTTTTGAAGTATTTTCATATCCATTTTTCTCATTTGCTCTTTAAAGTAAGGAGAGCAAGAATTGTAACTCCCCTTTTAATTATGGTACTTATTAGTGCCATTTATAGAAAAGGAAACTAAAGTCCAAAAAGTGAATAAGACTTCTTCGTGGGAATTAGCACAGGAATAGGGAACAGAAGGTGACTCCAGGGCTCACACTCTTAGCTCACTCATTTTTTTCTGAATCTAAATACAGAACTATAACTCCATTGTGGCAAAAGAAGAATGTACCAAAAAACATTTTCATCTTCTCATGAGGTACTTGTGACTCTTAAAGTCACCTGGGGGCTTTGGCCCCCACGCCCAGAAATTCATATTTAGTAAGGCTGGAATGGTGCCCAGTAATCAGCAGGTTTCAGGGGCTCCCTCAGGTGATTCTCATGCACGTTCCTTGGACCATATTTGGAGAAAGTTATATTCTAGCCTATTCTTTTCTGGAATGATTCAAGCCAAATCGAGAATATTTAGTGTCCTCTTATTCTATCTCCAGGGCAACAAAGTCACCTTGAAGATGAAAGCTGGCTTATTATTGAGATTTTTCCAACAATTTGTAGGTAGTAACTGTTCCCAAGCTCTGGGCCAATTCATACTTCAACCTTATTACATGGTGTTGTCTCAAGGAGGGAGTGAATAAGAAAAACAGTCAGGACACCCTCTATTCGTTCAGGAACATTTACAAACGTACCCTTAAGAATCCCACCCTGAACAATTCAAATTTCAGACTGTGGATTGAAATTTTGAGACTTTGCATGAGCAAATGCCCGTCTGAATTCTTCCTTACAGCTTATGCAGGAAATTCTACTGCCAGATGTCTATTTTCAATAAGCAACCGTGAACTCTAGAAAGTTTAAGCTGCTGTATGATATGAGTTACTAATTTACTAGATCAGTTACCAAAGGGTTATGGTGGTCAGTCAAGAGAAATATGACAGCTAAATTCCACTCTGACTCAAGCCAGACATTTTTACAGACATCATTTCTAAGAGCCTGAGAAATTCTACAGATCCACTTTCACTGATTCATAAGTCCCTTCTCAATTACCCAGGGAGGATGGTTACTGATCATCAGCATGCTGTTCCAGCTCTGTTTCATAGTTACTTTAAATCATGGTTACTATGTTCTCAGTTGTGGTTTTAATGTACTTAAAGTGGCAGCAGTATGATGAAAATAGGCAGCAACTCACAACCATGGCTAATATCAGAATCACCTATGGAGCTTTTAGAAAAATCCAGATGCTAAAGACCCACTGCAGACCCAGTGACTCAGAATCTCCTGAGATGGAGCCTGGGTGTGTTTGTTTATTTGTCCTTACTTTTTTTTTTTAAAGCTTCTCTGGAGTGCCCAACCCACCCTCACCTCCGCCCTTAAGAACTGTGATATGTTTTTGTGCTTTTCCTAGTAATAAGATCTACCGTTTGTGAAGGTCTCTCATATGCTGGGGGCTTTGCCTATATTATACCTAACCCTTCCAACAATGCCTAGGCTAGGAATTGTTATCTTGCTCCTATTGCAAATGAGGCAACTGAGGCCCAGAACAGTTTAAGCAAATTATGCTAAGTCCTGAGGTTTGTTTTTCTCTAAATCCATGTTCTTTCTGCATGAAAATCCATCATTACTTAAGAGGCTCAGGCTTCAGCAAGATGAATTCCTTTGCTCAGTAGAGTAGTAGGTACAGTTGTAGATTTTTTTTTCCTGAAAAATATCCCACTCCTCTCTTTCCTTCGTCTTCTTATTCTTTAGGTCTCAACTTAGCTAACATTTCCTTAGGGGCACTTTCTTTGAGTCCCTCTGACCAGCTTCCCCTTCTTTGTGCTCCCAGTGAGCTCTGCACTGGACCTGACTATGTCGTAATTGTCTATTTCTTTGTCTATATTCCTCACAAAACTCTATCTTCCCAGAGGGCAGATATCCAGACTCACCGTTGGATCCCTACCTAGTCATCTAGCTGAGTACCTGGCTCATACTAAGTGCTCAGTAAATATCTGTTGGATGAATACATAAATGGACAGCTGGATGGACGAATGGATGGATGGATGGATGGATGAATGATTGAATTTGGATTGAACTAACTGGCAATGGCGGCAAGGGAGCAAAAATGAGGACTGATTTGTGGGCATGGCTAAGAAAACTTTGGAATTCTTGGAATAGGAGAATCACTAAAAAAAAAAAAAAGACTCTGGAATCCTGTTAGTAAGATGGGTAAAGACTCAGAGCAAACATTATTTTTGGCATAAATATACATAAGACCTCTCATGCTCCCGGGGGAATGTTTAGGTTACACATGAATGATTGAATTCATATATTGTTCTTATTCAATAGTAACAACAATGCCATCTTGGTTTCTAGACCATCTTTTTCCCCCCAAAGAGGTTAAATCACTCAGTAAAGGACAGGGTTGTCCCTTCCCATTTCAAAGAACTTTCTCAACTATCTAGTTATTCCAAGTGTCTGAAAAGAAAGAAGGAAGATGGGAGAATAAAGACCATCTGTATGGCAAAGTAGGAAGCTCCCTCACCCTATTGCTCCATAACGGATCCTATAAAGAGAAAGCATTTTGAAATAATGGCAGGTCTTCAAGAGTAACAGAGAGCATTTTAGAAAACAAAGCAAAAACAAAGACAGCATAATACAGCAAGGAAGGCAGCATAAAGGCAGAGGAGGGGAACATGAAAAGCTCTGGATATTGGAGAAGGAAGCTCCTTAGAGCCACTGCTCTAGGACTTGGGTAATCTGAATAAAAAGAAAAGGCTCGTGATATTATGGGCAGATCGTCAAGAGCAATAAAAGGCAGATTAAGGAATAAAATTCAAAATACTGCACATGTGCGCACACACACACACACACACACCCCTCAATACCATCTTCGTTTCCCTCCCTCTCTCCTCTTGCTTAATACTGTATTGCAAGTAGTCCAATGTAAGATTAAACCCACATTGAACATTATAGTGAGTACCAGCACCGCCCCAAACCGAACATTTTTTTTCCTCATTATCACCTCATTAAGATGCCCCTAAGGCCCTCGCTCTTTATATGATGATATCATGCAAGGAACAGGTCCCGTGTGCCTGCAACGAAGCATGACTGATATTTAAGACCAAGGACTCGAGAGCGTTTGATTACTTTTGTGTTTATTCAGAATGGCACTTTTATGCGAGGCCATAAAGTGGTGAATTTCCTATGGAGAACTGAGAGTGTGTGAGTTGGGGCAGGTGGTGGCATAGGGGAGCCCCGAGACTTCTCTCCAAGTATGGCCACCACCGCAGCCAAACAAGAGACTCTGTGTAACTTCCCTGTAAACCGCTGTGCTCATGTCGCCAAATACCATAGCCGGCTCTGAGAAACGGAGAAGAGGAGGAAGCGATGTCAATGAGGAAAAAAGACAGAGAAAAGCAAATTGTCTGGACAAATATGAGTCAAACACCTTTTAACCAGCTAGTTCTGAGAAAAGGAAGCCATTGTTACTTAAATTTAACCTCTGAGATTCTAAAACCCGGGATATTTCGGAGAAGGGAGTTTATGGGATGGTGGAAAGATTGTCACCCACATATATATACTCTGTACACAGACCCCCCAGTTTTGGCCATTACCTCAAATTCATCGGTCAGTTCGGAAGGGAGGAAGAAGAATGGTTGAGGCCCCAAGTTGAATGAGAGTATCACTCAATCTCCATCAACTGAGCCCATTTAGTGATTCCTCAGTCTTAAGAACACTGCTGTGTAAATACAGCTTCAATCTCCCGCCCAGCCAGATTGTAGTTCCTATCTTTTCTTTCCTCTTCCCCTTAAAAAAAAAAAAAAAAAAAAAAAAGCTTTATTGAGATATAACTTCCATGCCGTACAATTCCCTCACTGAATGGTTTTTGGTATATTACAGTATTAATTTTTTTAATTGGTCCATATTTTCTGTCAGAAATTTCAGCACCGCCACTGAAGAAAAAAAGGAAAATTGAATAGAGGAGAAAATGGGAGTAGATAGACAGAAAAGGAAGGAGAAAATGAGACAGAGACAGAAAAAAAGAAGTCAATTACTTCAAAAGAAGAGGAGCTGAGAGTTTCTAGATTTCTCAGTCTTTGACCAGGATTCAAAAATCAACATGGCAGCCTATTCCCCAAAAGGCGGGGGTAGAATGTGACAGTCCTGAGGAGCCTTAGAGAGTTATGGAGGAAGCAGCCAGAATGGGCTTTTTGGATTGGGGCTGAGAGAGGAAAAGGCTTCTGGGAGGCCACAGGAAATCTTGAACTCTGCCCACTTAGCTCCCTGTCACTTGGTGAGCCCTCCCCTCCCGGGGAACCAGCACACCAGACAGAATAACAGCTCAGTGACCTGAACCAGGTGCCGATTTTCAACTCAGTCCTTCCTTACTTCTCAAATTGCAGCATTTAATGAGGTAAAACATCAGATTACGGAGAACTTTTTTTCAATGAGAATTCAGGGAAGTTTTTGGCTTAGCTGAGAAGTATGAAAGTATTTAACCTCTGTTCAGCACACTGCCCTTTATTAACATTTTCCCTTCTACTGTTGCTCACAAAACTGCACTTTCTCAAACAAGTTCACCATTTGGTGTTTGGATCTGGTTATCGCCAGACGGTGCATATCACCATTACAGCATACAAACCGGCCGGGAGCTTGATTTAAGGACCAGAGGTCTCTGCAGGGAAAATGCTGAGGGAAGGGAGAAGAACAAAGTGCTGTTGCTCTGTGAGTGGAAATGTGGCTGCTCAGATCACTGTGGATGCTGATGGGGTGCAAGCCTCCTTGTTTATGACGATCTGTATGGGAGTTGTTGGCATGGAGATGCGCTCTTCAGGAAGGATGATCCAGAATGTCTTCCACAAATCCCAGAGAAGAGTTGCTTTTTGACTTTTTATATGGTCAACTCTCTGTTTTGCTCTCTTCCCAAGGGGACACACAACAGTGGTGAAATGGGTGGAATAAGAAGCAGTAAGGAGCTGAAAAGAGAATACTACCTTCTCTGCATGCACTCCTCTTTGTAAGTTACTAAGGGACAGGAAGCAAAAACTTTATTTCCTAAAATCATAGACTCTTAGAGCTGGAAGTCACCTGAGAGCCATCTGAAGTGGACACTTGCTGGTCATATCTTCCCAGCATCCCTTCTCCCTTCTTTTGCTCACAGCACCTTGTTTTTTCTTCGGAAAACCAACTCTTGCACCTTTAGACCTTTGCAGGGGGCGGGGGGCTGACCTATGCCCTGGCTCTAAGGGCTGGACATACACCCCGGCCTGGCCAGTGGGCCTGTTCTGGCCCTCTGATTCTAGTGATTGTGATTATTTTAGGATGGACACATAACTTGCATCAGACCAATGAGAATTTTTTTTTAACTATTGAGATAGAGGAGGTCTATTTCTGGTAGAATTGCTGGCTATAAGGATAGTGTCAGGCTGGAACTCCTGGAGTCACCCCATAGAGTGAGCATGCCTAAGCAGAAAAGTGTGAGGAAAAGACCGAATCAGAGGAAATTTGTCTGAGTCCCTGGATCCAGCAGTACCTGAAGCCACTTTTATCTCTGAACTTTTCAGTTATGTGAGCCAATAAATCCAGGTTTTGGCTTAAATCTGTTAGAGTTGATTGTCTTTCATTTGCAACCCAAAGATCTATGATGACTGATAGACCACTTAATTCTTTTATTTGACAAACCAAAATCAGGGAGTGGCTTGCCCAAACTCTCATAGTCAGGGACAGAACTGGGCTAGCACTATAGCACCCCAATGTCCAGTCTAGGGCTCTTTCTAAAAGCCTTTCACAATGACTCTTCCTGCTTGAGGCAGCATAACACAGTTATTCTAGTTTGTTGAAATCATAATACCATAGGCCAACCATGTTTTATGAGACCTTGATGGCAAGGACCTCTTAGGACTGGCAGGACCTGGCGCCTGCTATCTGACTGTTTAATTGCCACAGTTACGATTCCTGCTCTGTTCCACAGTTTACAGGGGTTTCACCCAGGCATGGCTCAAACACACCATCCCTCAGCCTTTCTTTTTTTAGTGGGTGGAGACAGTCTGTTAGGGGAACACCCTGATACACAGGTCTGAGGTTCACAGCACGTGTGTCTGTTAAAATATTGAAATATGTCTGTCCTGGTTGGCAAAGAGCCACAGCCTGAGCTCCCTGAGGGCCCCCTGCTGCCCCCATCCTTCACCCTGGACACCCCACTCTCCCAGGCCTCCTGAATGTCTACTCATTACAGGGTTGTTGCCTGGCTTGTGGGGAAGGGTCTTCGGAACCCTGCTCCAGCACTAGGGCCGGGGGCCCTTCTGATTGGTTGTGTCTGAGCCCAAGAGGTTGCTTCGTGTTTTAGTTAGCTCTGTAGACCCGGGCACACACAGCCCATCCCTAAGGGGGTAAATGTGAGACGGAGAATCCATAACCCATTTCTCCTCCCTGAGAGGCAAGGGACTCCTATGATGGTTTTTGAATGTTTTTGTTCCTTCTCATCTGGCCCCACAAAGATACTGGCTCCTGGTGATTTTATAGGGAAATGAGTATTGGATCAGGAAATGGTGCACTAGGGTTCTAACCCCAGCTCTAACCTCTGTGGACCCAACACAACTTCTGTGCCCCAGGCAGAAGGAATCTGAGGGCAATGGCTGCCCGCCCTCCCTCCTGGGGATGCTGTGAGCATTCTGAAAAAGCACCAACAGATGCATCTTCATTATGTTCTTTTAAAGAGGCAATTTCAGTTAACATCTATTGAGTACTTACCGTGGGCTGGGGAGGACCTAAGTCCCTGACCCGTATGGACTCATTCAATCCTCACCTCTGTGAGAGAGACATGACTGCAGTCACTACAGATGAGGAAACTGAGGCAGAGGGCGATTCAGTGACTTCAGGCTGACTTCAGAGACTGCAGGCTTACTCGGGACACATGGCCACCCTTGAGGCCATCCATCCAGTAGGGTGGGTAGAGATCCCTCACCCCTGGCTCTGTTGTTTGTAAGCTCTGTGCTGAGTTTCCTCGTCTGTAAAATGAAAATATTGATAGTAACTATTGGCTGCAGTTATTGTGAGGATTAACTGAGATAAGACCTAGGGTTGCCAGATTTAGCGGAAAAAAAGATCAGTACACCCCATTAAATTCGAATCTCAGATAGACAATGAATGGGTTTTTTAAAAAGTCTAAGTATGTCCCATACAGTATTTGGGACACACTTATACTGAAAAACTATTCGTTATTTACCTGAAATTCAAATTTCAGGTAAAGTGGGTATCCTGCATTTTATCTGGCAAGCCTATGTAGGAAGTGGTCGGCACCGTGCCTGAACTCTAAGGAATATCAAGAAATGATAGGTGTTCCTGTTGGGAATTGAGGTCCGAATGAAAGGTTGGTGAGTCTGAGGAGTGGGATATGCGAGGAGAATCAGATTGAGACATTCTACGTCCCCAGGACTGGTCTTGGGCCTGGATGGCTGTTGCTGAAGCCAAGGAGAAGCCTAGCGTAGACTTAGGCTGAGGGAGAAAGGGGACTGATGCAGAGCCCTTTGGTCTTGATTTCAATTCTGGTCCCTTCTGGGTTTACAACACCCACATGACCCAGATGTCCTCAGAGCCTCTGGAGATGCCCCGAGGGACTGGGTTGGGTCAACCCACTGTCCCCCAGGTCCCCTTAACCCTTCGGAGGCCAGTGCTGCCGCCATGTTAATAGTCCCAGGTGGCCGCCTGGCCCGGGAGCCCACCAAATGCTCTCTGACTAGATGTTCCCGGAACATTCTGCCACAGTCACGCAGTACAGGAGAGAAGGTGAAAAAACAAAAACCAAAGACACCCTGGGCTCTCCAGGAGGAGAAGCAAAAGGGAAGGAAGAAGGGAAGAAGATCCAAGATGGAGGCTTGCTCCAAGTCACCCTGGTTTAAGGCTCCACCTAACCGAGGGGACACAGGAGCCCAGCAGCCCTAAAGTCATCCTACAGTAACGTTCTCTGTGCTTACCTGAGAGCTGTCGACTGAGACTCCAGCACCTTCGAGATCCTCATTTCCTGGACTGCAGGCCTTACAGTTCATACCAACTCCGGGACCCTCTTGGTAGGTACAGACGGCCTGCAACTAAGCGAGCGGGTCGTCTTAACCACCTGCTGCCTCAGTTTCTCAGTTTGCTAAGTTGGCATAATGCCATAGGCCTGCAGTAGACCCACCACCCCCCGCCCCCCACCATCCATGGTTTTGCTTTCCACGCGGTTACCCAAGTTAACTACAGTCCGAAAAAATTAAATGGAAGATTCCAGAAATAAACAATTCATAAGTTTTAAATTGTATACTGTTCTGAGTAGTGTGATGAAATCTTTCACCCCGCCCCCCCAACCTGGGACGTGGATCATCCCTTCGTCCAGCAGATCCCTGCTCTATCTGCTTCCTGTCCAACGGTCGCTTAGTCGTCTTCTCGATTGTCGGATAGACAGTCACTGTGCCACAGCACTTGCGTTCAAGTAACTGTTATTTCACTTCATAATGGCCCCAAAGTCAACTTTATTATTAGTTATTGTTGTTAATCTCTTACAGTGCCTAATTTATACGTTAAACTTTATCATAGGTGTGTATGTGCAGGAAAAAACAGTATTTATAGGGTTCGGCACTATCCGAGGTTTCCAGCATCCACTGGGGGTCCTGGAACGCCTCCCCCAAGATGTGGGCCGACTGCTGTACTCGGTAATCTTACAGCTCTACTTCAGTTTTGCTTATTAATATGGTAGTTAAGAGTACGGGTTTTTAAGGTAGACTGAAGTTTGAATTCTGGCTCTGCCCCTTTCTTAGTGCTTTGGGGCAAGTGTGTTAACCTTGCTACGCCTCAGTTTCCTTGGCGTCAAAAACTGCTGCTCACTCCTCCTGCCTCACTGGGTCATTGTAGGAATCAGGCAGAAAGTGCAAGCTGGCTGCCTTCTGAGCTCCTGGAGATGCTGCATCTGACTTGTGAAGCGTGGTCCCCTCCCTGGAGCACACAGTCAATTCTAGCTCTTCTGTCGTCCTGAGTGCAGGGCAGCCAGAAGCTCAGCAATTGAGCCAGTGGATGGTATTCCATGCCCTGGAGAGTTTTACAATCTGGTTGGGAAGACAGACTATTAAATCATTAGAGAAAAAGACATAAGTGCTTTCCTATCATTAAAATGCAGAGTGTGTGGTTCCCAACGTAAATGTAAATGCCGTAGCCGGAGACTTTCCCTGAGGGAGAGTGCAGGAGGGGTGCAGGGCGCTGGGAGAAGGTGAGGGGGGTGGTCAGTTGACTGGCGACCTTAAACAGGATGCTAGACCAGTGGCCCAAGGAGAATGTGCAGTCTAGAAAGCGAATCACTCTTGCCTCCCTCTTCACATCAGCATTTCTGTAAAGATCCCAAGCCAGGTCATGTGCTTGTAGTCATTCCTTCTCATCCATCCAGGACATTCCATTTAATCATTCAAATAGCTGCAAAATCCCACAGCCTCCCCACAGCGGAGCAGAGGCGACAACTTTCTCTGCCCCGACCGACCGGTGAGGACAGATTGCGGGCGACCTCACCACAGGTTCCCTGGAGCCCTCTTCCTTCCTCATCTGTTTAGTTATATATACTCCGTGAGGGGCACAAAGAAACAGCAGACAGGGCCATGCTGTCAAGCTGTTTCTAGTCCCACCAGGGGAGATAAAACGCCATTGCTGTTTGTCCTCCTTCTCAGTGCTTTCTCAGGCAGCTCCTGTGTGTGGTTAAATCATTTCTTGGAGGCACTCGAGAGGATGGTCTCACGCTCTCCAGATGCTTCTATGATGATTGGAACAGCCCCGTATAGGTTATAATCAGGTTTCTTTTATATGTATCATTTCTGGTGAGTCACCTAACAGCCCAGTGAGAAAGGGCAGGAGGTGTTCCTGTAATCCCCATTTAGCAGACGGGAAACTGAGTTCCAAGAAGGAAAGTGACCTGCCCTGGGTCACTCAGCTGGAATGTGTCTTCTGACTGTAAATCAGTGACGCTGTCTACACAATCGTCATCAAGCCAGCTACACAGTTCCTTGAAGGCAGGGCCTGTGTCCATACAAACGCGTCCCTCTCATGTTACCTATAGTTTATAGAGTGGTGTGCTGGTAAATGTTTGACAGCTGGCTCTCTGGGAAAAAGAAAGTCTCTGATTTGCAGTGTTCGCCGATTTCTGCAGTGTGAATACTCTCCCCACTGCAGATTTCAAGCTACCAATGTGATATCAACCACTTGCAAAATTCCTGAAAATTTAATAGTCGGTTCTCACAAGCCAGTCCGAGCTGGCCCCAGCATACCACGGTTTGCAGAGTACCTTACATATGACGGAACTAAGAGGTAGTTGATGAATTCAGCGGCTCTAATGTTCCTCTGTGCATCTAAATTCAAATACTCTCGGAGCAGAAGGAGGCAGCCCCCAGTGTACACTGCAGGATGGATGGGATCCATAGGGCTTAGGGTCTCCTAGAACTCTGGTTCCTGAGAAGTCAAGTCATGGTACTGGTTGGAGGCCTAGGGTGCTGGCAGGGGAGAAGGGACAAACAGATTTAGAAGAAAAGAAAGAATGTGGGTGAAAAGGAGAGAAAAGGAGGGAGAAAGAAGACGAGCAGGAAAGGAAGGCAGGAAGTGGAGGAGGAAGGGACGAAAGCAGACTCCTCAGGTGGGTAGTGTTGGGGCCGACTCTCCTCGAGGGGGACACTTCCATTCTAGTGACTAGGATGTCGCAGATGCTCAGTCAGTACTGGTGTCCAAGGGTCCAGTCATGCCCTGCTTCTGCCATCTCAGTGTCCCATCTCATGTTCCAATGAAATTCTAAGCTCTTTGAAAGCAGAGACCATATCATTCATTTCTGCCCCTGCAATAGCCTCTGTTCTCAGGGTTTACAGATGTTATTTATAATTCTGCAATTATATATTGCAGATATAATATAATTCTGCGATTCTGCAAGGCAGAAAACTGAGGCTCAGCAAAATCGAGTAAGCAGCTCAAACTTACGCAGCCATTAAGGGATGGGGCCAGGATTCACAGTTTCTCTGCTCTTCCATGCTACTGCTGAGAGGATCAGAAGTCTGTGTGACAAATGAATAGTGAATTCGTCTTCTCACCCAGGGACCTCCATTTCCCTCCTTTTCTACAGTAGCCATTTTTCCTTTGTCACAAGGGCCCAAATGAACATATGAGTATATCGCTATGAGCACGTCACACGGGTTCTCCAAACCCTAGAGCATATGCACCGGATATGAACTCGCAGTGACTGGAAATGATGAGACTTCATGCAATACCCGCCTTGGGTCTACAGAGCCTGCAGCAAACACGGGCATGAGGAGACAGCCGACACACTTCTGGATTCTGCTATTGTAAAGATTACTGCACATTATTACTAATTAACAACGCAGCGAGGGGGATATTGCCACCCTCTTTTACCACTGAGGAAACTGAGGCTCATGGAGCTGCAGTCATCTGCTGTTGTCGTGTGGGCCTCACCCCAAAGCAGATCCCAGGACAAGGACTCGGGAGCAGGTGGTTTGTTTGGGAGGTGGTCCCAGGAAGCAGGAGTGAGGGAGAGGGGAGGTGAGAGGTATTGCAGGCTCTGCTCTGGACGGCTGGGGACCCTCTGGGCAATCCTATGCCCAGTATCATCCCATCCCCCAAAAGGGACAAGGAAGCTGAGATGCTACCAACTATTGTCCCTCTTTAGGGACCTTCTCCGGAGGGTTAAATCCAGAACACTCTGCCTGCCCTGCTCCAGGGCTAAGCAAGCTCTCTTGGTACCAGGGAAAGCCTTCTGGTCACCAAGTAGAGAGAGAGGCCCTGGGAAATTCAGGGCGAGACTGTCAGCGGGTGAACTTGAAGGTGAGCCTGGGGAATATGGGGCGTGCTTGCCCTAGGTCATGCTGAGGGTTGAAGGAGCCCCACTGGGGTTCAAACTCAGGCCTGTTCCGTGCCAACACTCTTTCTTTCTGTGACATCAAACACTTCAGACCAGTGAGGGAGATGGGATCCACAGACCTTGAAGGTGGAATGGATGGGCTGGTGAGGAAGTGTGGGGGTGAGAGATGAGTCCCAGGTTTCAGGCTGACGGCTCAGGGCTCAGCCATTGGCTGGGAAAGAGGATGCAGGCCCCACAGACTACCACGACTGTGTGCTTGCAGGTATAATTTAGCTGCTCGGCCACCTCCATTCTGGCCACATTTGTTTCCTTTTAAAAATCCAATCTCTTTATTTTACAGCCCAAATCTCTGGGCAAGAACAATAAGCCCAACACAAGGAGCAAGTTCACAAAAGCCCCATGGGAGGAGAATGAGCTAAGAATACAGGCCTTCCCAGGGCCACCCAAGCCTCTTTTGAACCATGCAGAATAACAAAATATCTAAAACAAAAAGAAGTGAAACACACACACACACACACACAAAACCCAACAAAAGTCAGGATTCTGATTCTTAGAGCTCCTTAGCCAATAGTGGAGCTGGGACCCATTTTAAATGGTGCTGTTTGTTTAAGTGAGGAGCAGGTGCTCTCCTCTCTCATTCACACCAGGAAAAAAGCTGAGTCCTGGCCTCGGCCACTGGGGACAGCCATCAGCAGCAAGAGAAAGGAGGGCAGGGAAGGCTGGGCCAACCTTTCAACGTTGGAAAGGTTTCGTTTTGTTTTGATTTTTTTTTAAAGTAATTTCTTCTTCGCAAAGCCACTGGATTGAAATCTGACTAGACTCTGTACCCAACTAAAAAAAGGGAAAATTGAAATCTGAGGGAGGGCAATGGGCAAATGTGGCGGATCCCCCGACCTCGTTGTGCCATTCCGGCTGGCCCCTCTGTCATCTGCCCTCACCTGTCCTCACAGGTTGGCACTTGAAGCTCTGGGCCTGGGGAACCCAGCTGGAAAGGACCTGAGGCATTGGCCCAGGGACCACTCTCCTTGTCTTGTTTGAAGGAGCAGAAAACAGACCCAAAGAGGCAATTCCTGAATTCTCAGAAGAGAAGGAATGAGTCAAATAGTCCACTTTGGACACCCCTATGTCATGGTCTCTACCCGCAGAGTGGTGTTCTCTTCCGAGAGTTGGAGAGAGGTCCTTCCACACAGATGGGACGTGAAGAGCTTGGCCTTGGCCCTGGACAGAAGCAGTTTCCCTTCCCAGCTCAGCTGCTTCCTTCCTGTGTGACCTGTGGCAAGTCACCTTACCTCTTTGAGCCTCAGTTTCCTCATCTGTAAACTGGACATGATAGTTCCTACCTCATGTGAGGTTAGAAAAAAGAAGGATGAGGGCCGGCCCGGTGGCACAGTGGTTAAGTGCCCACATTCTGCTTCGGCGGCCTGGGGTTCACTGGTTTAGATCCCGGGTGTGGACACGGCACCACTTGACAAGCCATGCTGTGGTAGGCATCCCACATAGAGAGTGGAGTAAGATGGGCACAGATGTTAGCTCAGGGCCAGCCTTCCTCAGCAAAAAGAGGAAGATTGGCAGCAGATGTTAGCTCAGGGCTAGTCTTCCTCAAAAAAAAGAAAGAAAGAAATAGAAAAAAGAAAGAAGGATGATAATAGTACAGTGATTCTCAAACATTGTGATCTCAGGACCTCTTGGCACTCTTAAAAATTATGAGCCCCCCAAAGATCTCATTTTAGAAAATTCTAGGTGCTGGCCCTGTGGCTGAGTGGTTAAGTTTGTGCACTCCGCTTTGGTGGCCCACGGTTTTGCCGGTTTGGATCCTGGGTGCAGACATGGCACCGCTCATCAGGCCACGCTGAGGCAGCATCCCACATAGCACAGCCAGAAGGACCTACAACTAGAATATACAATTATGTACTGGGGGGCTTTGGAGAGAAGAATTAAAAAAAAAAAAAGATTGGCAACAGTTGTTAGCTCAGGTGCCAATCTTTAAAAAAAAAAGAAAATTCTAGAAGACACACTCCATTGGCCATCAGAGTGATGACATCATTACACATCATGTAGCTTCTGGAAAACTCTATTGGATACTTTAAAGAGATTGAGAGTGAAAAAAGCAAACAATGCCTTAGTAATATTATGAAACAGTTTTGACCTTGTAGACCCGCTGAAAGGGCTTTCAGAATCGCTGAACTAGTGTGTGTAAAGCCCCTAACATAATGCCTAGAACGTGGGGGGTGTCAATTCATGGTCCCGAGGGCCAGTATTTGGGGTGCAGGGACTTGGCGCTTCTGACTGGTACAATGGACAGGAGGGCGGGCCTTGAAGCTGAGGTGTCAACACCTCTTGTAGCACTTGCAGCAGAAGGCTCTCTGTCTGGGCTGTCAGCTCTGCTTTGCAATTCTCCCAGGCAGGGCCTATCAGGAAAGGCCAGCAGGAGGCCAAATGGGCCACAGAGCAGGCTGGAGGCATTTGTGGGCAGGGCTGGCGAGGCTCCCTTTCAAGTTCCCGTTGCTGCTCTGAGAGAATGATTCATGCAATTTAGTCCAGTGCATATACGTCATGTGAAGTGAGCTGAAAGAAAGAAAGGCAGCCGGCAGGCCTTTGAGGCCTTCCGCTTGAATCCTGCTGCCTGGTCCTGGAGAGCAGAGGTCTCATCTCACCTGCACGAGCCTCAGTTTCCTCGCTTGTAAACCAGGGACAATGGTCACCTCCAGAGGTGCCGTGAGAATTAAACGAGATACCCGTGGTGAGAAGGGCAAGCTGTGCAAAGGAGAGGAGGTATTATTAATTAGCCAATGTTCATTGAGAGGATCTTTCTCAGTCAGCCAAATTCGACACGTCGCTTTAGTTGACTTCATGAGGATTTGCTGAATTTGCACGCTTGGTGCTGGGTTCAAGACGGCAGGAGTGGGTGCGTGGTGCTGGTCCTGCTCGTTTGTGGGGAGGGTCTGCCCTGGCCTCTCACAGACGCAGGAGCTCAGCCTGCTGTGCCCCAGTGACTGGTCTGGAAGAGCTGGGGTGCTTCCTTCTTTCCTCACTGTCCCTCAGCCCAAGGCAAAGCCCGCTCCCGAGAAGAGTTCAGCCACGGCGACTGAAATGACCACCACCTCTGCCACCCAGCGAACTTCTGTGAAGCCCCAGACTGCATCGCTCACATATCCCTGGGATCAGCAACATTTTCTGCAAAAGGCCAGAGAGTAAATATTTCAGGCTTTGTGGGCTGTACAGTGTCTGCTGGAACCACTCCGTTCTGCCCTTGTAGCATCCAAGCAGCCATCGACTGTCAGTCGTTGAATGGACCATGACTGTTTTTCAATGAAACTTTATTTAAAAGAACAGGTGGAGGCTAGAATTGACCCGACCCCTGACATATCCTGTGTCTTATCCTGGCATCAACCCTGCAAAAGCAGTTTTATTGACTCCATTCTATCATTAAGTAAACTAGCTCAGAGGTGTTAAGTAACTTCTACAAGGTTATACAGCCGGTGATGACTAAGCTAGAATGGAAACCCAGGTTTCACCCCCAAACTGATGCTTCCAGTGTCTTGACTCGAGACCAGCCTCAGTGGTTTTGTGAAGTCCGGTGAAGGGATCCTTAACACGCAAGATGAGAGGTGCTAAGGTCAGATCTTCCCGCCTGGGACTCCAGAGGGAAGGCTCGAGGCCTCCACCCACTGTCACCAGACACCGCTGTCTTCTCAAGGAGATGGGCACAGCCGGGGTGACAGCTCACGCATGGCCAGCATGACTCAGCTGGAAACTGGTTTTGGCATGAGCACCCTGGCGCCCTGTTAAACTTTCGACTTTCCAAATTAGAGAAGTTGAAAGTTCTTTTTTTTTTTTGAGGGAGACATATTTTGTTGTTAATTATTGACCATAAATGGGTCTCTCTCTCTTTCTCTCTCCCTTTCCGCTCCTGGAATTATCTTCCCTTCAATTTCCCCCTCTCCTCCCATTTAGCACTGTGTTAAGAGGCATTCGAGGGCTTCTCTTCCCAGACAAAGGGAGGGAGAAGTGTGGTTAGGGAGAGAAGTAGGGACTGGAGGAAGCCTTCCCCTGGAGAAGTTGCTTCCCATTGGCCCAGGCTGGCTACCTGTGCATCTGACGTATCATTTAGTGATCTGTTTCTTCCCACCCAGCCCTATCTTTTATCCATGCGGTGTGTTTATCGACTCTCCCTCAAGAAGCTAAGGGTGGGGAAGGCTGGCAATCGCATTGTCAGAGAGGTTAAACATTAAGTGGGGCTCAAAGTTTGCTCCCTACCCCCACGCCCCTTAAATTCCTCCCTTAAATTCCCTTTTGGCCACACCTCTTTGCCAAAGTGTGAGGTGCTAATGACCTGATTTACATCTGTGTAAATCCGAGCTTCGGGCTCTAATGAGAACTAAACTGAATGGACCCGCCAAGGCTGGCTGGCCCAGGCCAACGTGTTGAGACACCGTGGAGCGGATATCCAGCTGTTGCTTGCCCAACACAAACAGTGGCAGAGACACACAAAACACCGCCAGGCCCAAACCTCTGTCCCCAGGGCTGAGGCAGCAGGGAAAGAGATAAGTGACCCTCTGCACTGCAGCTCTCCCGTGGGAAGCATCTTCTCCCTTCAGTTCGGGGGTGGGTGGGGGTGGGGGGGTGGGGAGGGGGCATAGCACAGGACCAGGCGTGACTGATAACAGCAGTAGGGCCCTTTGCCCCAAGCTTGCAGTGACAGTGACTATTCACCCATCACAGGCAAGGGCAGAGCACCTCAGTCTGGGTCACTGAGTGTCCATCTCAGTCCTGCACTTTGGGGACAAAGGCTCCCCCCTCATCCCCCAAGGAGCTGTGGGTCGTGGAGCCCTGGGATGTTCCCAGTGCGAAGGTGCCCAAGTCAGGTGGCTTCAAGTCAGACTGATGGGGGCTTGAGTTTCTTCTCTGCAGCTTACTTACTTGGGAGATGACCTTAGAGAAAGTCATTCTACCTTCCTAAGCTGGGTTTGCCCGTCCGTCCGTAAGATGGTGATGAGAGGAGGTCTGTCTCTGTCCTAGAGGGTTGGGCAGGTTTCATGAGCTAGAACAGGCCAGTGGTTTGCGTGATGCCTGCCACGCAGGTGTGGTGCGCAATCACTTTATCCATTTATTTCTAAGTGGTTGGCCCTGAAGGCAAATAAGGATGGAGGGGTGGCAGGGAAAAGGCAAACTTGGGAATTTTACAAAACCCTTCGGCACCGACCAATGCTGAGCTGCAGTCATTAATGGTCTTACCTGGGACACGCCCTCAGGTTAACCTCGAGGAGCTCAGCTTTCTGTAAAACGGGAGCGTGGGGGATGCTCGCCCTCCTGCCCTGTAGGTTTGAGGTGAGGGAAAGAGTGTGAGAGCGCTTTCGAACCCATAATCCCTTTACAACGCCAGGGGTTGTCAAGGACACCGAGGTACCACGGCCTGCAGTTATTCCTGATGATAATAATGGCGCTGCCGATGGTGACAGCACAAATGACAAATTCTCCAGGGTCAAGTGCTGCCCCTTCTGTGTCACCCTCAACTCCTTCCCCAGGGCAAGCACACATGAGGGACTCAGGACACGATTTTATACACACATTTGCACCAATTCCATGTGCTGGGTCAGCACCACCTGTAGGACTCGATAACAAGCCACACAAAAGCAGAGGCAGACCCGTGCTCCTGTCCCCAGGCAGAACCGCTCCTCCCTGGTGGCCAGCTGAGGGCCGGGTGCCCTGTAGGTGCTCAGTAAATGTTGATTGGTTGAATGAATGACTGAATGAGGCATATTTGTTGTTACCAATTCAGTCTCCCCACAAGAATCCTGTTACACATTTTTGTAGAATAATGCTCCTTTCTTCTTTTCCATTATTCATTCATTTTTGTCATTGTGATGGTTTAAAATGACCATCAATACTTTGGTACTCCTTCCATTGAGATATGGGGCTCTGTCCCTTCCTCTTGGATCTGGGCAGACTACTGACCACTTCAGGCAGAAGCCCAAGGGGAGGCCACATGCAGTGCTCCAGTTGACACCGTCCCAGCTCAGGCTCACCCTCAACCCATCACAGCCAAGATGGCAAATGTGCGAATGACGAAGCTCCAGATCTGTTCTAGTCACCCCTTAACTGCAGATCTGCCAGCTGAATCTCCAGACATTGTGGAACAGAGACAAACCATCCTCTCTGTGCCTGTCCGCATTCTTTTTTTTTTAGAATTTTTATTTTTATTTATTTATTTTTTTTGAGGAAGATTAGCCCTGAGCTAACTGCTGCCAATCCTCTTTTTGCTGAGGAAGCCTGGTCCTGAGCTAACATCCGTGCCCATCTTCCTCTGCTTTATATGTGGGACGCCTGCCACAGCATGGCTTTTGCCAACTGGTGCCCTGTCTGCACCTGGGATCTGAACTGGCGAATCCCGGGCAGCTGAAGCGGAACGTGCACACTTAACCGCTGTGCCACCGAGGGCTGGCCCTGTGTCCGAATTCTTGACCACAGACTCTGTGAGCATAACGAAACTGTTGTGGTTTTATGGTATTATGATTGCAAATTTGCAATAGTACCTGGAAGGCTGTTAGCTTGTCTGTCTCCTACTGTAAGCTGTAAGCTCTCTCAGGGCAGAGTCCGCATTTGGTTTTGCTCACTACTCTATCAGGGCTGGGACCAGCGTGAAGTAAGCCAGGTGTCTAAGGCACAAATTTAAGGAGGCGTTCACTTTTAGGGTCTGGGAGTGCAAGGTGAGCACGTGAGAGTGAGAGCCTCCTTAGATTCAGTGTCTTAGGTGCCCTTCTTGCATCAGCCTAGTCCTGGCCCTGACCTCTAGTGGAGTGCCTGGCCCATAGTGGGCACCAAGCAAATGTCGACCAGATGAATGAATGAATGAATGAATGAATGAAATGGACCCTGAAATGATGTCTGCTGTAGGGTGGTAATGGACAGAACAAGTATCAGACCTGGACTCAGGTGACAGGGGTTTGAATCCTGGGGCTGCTGCTTGTTAGCTTTGGAACCATGAGCAAGTCGCTTAGCTTCTCTGGGCCTGCAGGTAATAATACCTTCCCGGAGGGTTAGCGTGAAGAGTGGGTGAGATAACGTGTGTGTAAAGGGCCTGGCGTGAGCGGGCTCTCAGTGCACGTCATTTCCCTTCTGCTTCCCCCTTTGCCTCAAAGTGGGCAGCAACTCAGTAATTTCACAAACCCCCATGGGAACTGCTGGTGTGACATTCCAGAGCCACAGGGAGTCTGGTTTAGAAAATCCTGAGTTTGCCCCAGGAGGAGGTTTGTTTTCATTTGTTTGTGTTTTTTTTCTTAGCCGAGAGGCAGTATAGCATAGTAGTTAGAATCATAGGACTTGGCGATAGCTAGGTTTGAGTCAAAATCCAAGCCCCGACTTTTATGTAACTTGACTAAAATCACTTAAATTGAACCTCAATTTCCTCATGTAGCAGCTGCAAGTAAGTAAAATCTCAGCGGTTTAACAAAATAAAAATGTATTCCCAATCATATTACAGTCAATATAGGAGTATTCAGCAGGGGGCCTTCCAATTGGAGCGGGATTCATGAACCCAAGCTCTTTCCATTTTGTGGCTTCACCATCCTCTAGGCCTCAAGGTCATTGTCTGGATCTTCTGTATCTACTGTCAGAAGAGAAGGGTGGGCTTGGCCTGCTGGTGTGGTGATAAAGTTTGCTCACTCTGCTTTGGCAGCCTGGGGTTCATGGGTTCAGATCCCAGGCATGGAACTACACACGACTCATTAAATCATACTGTGGTAGCATCCCACATGCAAAATTGAGGAGGATTGGCACAGATGTTAGCTCAGGGCTACTCTTCCTCACCAAAAAAAAAAAGAAGAGAAGAGCGAGCATTGCAGGGGAGGTTTTTATAGGCCTGGCCTGGAAGCACACATGCTACCTCTTTTTCCATTCCATTGAGCAGAACCTGGTCACATGGTTACACCTAACTGCGGGGCCCTCTGGGAAATGTGGTCTAGCTGGGCATCCAGGAGGAAAGGGACAATATGTAGCAATCTCGGCATCATCTTACAGGTAAATGAGGAAAATTTTATCGAGGGCTGTTGGGAGATTTAAATAAGACAATATGTGCAGAGTGCTTACTGCAGATCCTGCCCCGAGAATAAGTGCTCCATAGGCGGCAGCTATTCGGGTCGTCATTGGTGGAGTGTCAGTATCATGCTTTATCGACTGTGGAGGACTCTAGAACATGGCAGAAATACACCACCAGAGTCTGCTAGGGTAACTGCTCCTGGAGCTGGGGTAGGACACCTTGTTTCATTCTCGATAAACCCCGAGTATGTACAGAGTACGTCACAGGCTGGGGTCCGTGGGAGATGAAAATAAGCAAAAATCGATCCTTGTGCTCCGAAAGCTTGTTCTCACTTGGTGTGGGTGATGGATGTGGGTCCAATGCCTGTAATACCAGTAAAATATGTGTGTGTCCAGAAGGAAATATTACTTAATTTTAGCTAAAGGGATTGGAGAAGTCATTTGCAGGGTATATTTGCGTTACACAATGAAGGTTTCCAAAAGTTGAGGTGGCGGGAAAAGGTAGTCTTAAGGGAATGGTCCAGAGTGAGGAAGAAAGATCGGGGACAGTTTGGGGTGTGGCAAAGGATTCCAGTGGCAGCAGTGTTATGTGTGGGTCTTGTGAGAAAGAATGTGTTATGGCTGGCGGCAATGGATACGGGGACTGGCGGCCGTGATGGGCAACATAGGCTTTATTCTGCGGGTAACGGGGAGCTATCAACAGGTTAGGGTTCACTGCAGGTTATTGTGATTAGGACACTGGGCACGCTTTCTCACAGTGATCATTTTGTCCTCATTACATCCCTGAGCACTGGGTGAGTCAGGTACTATACTTCCATTTCACAGATGAAAGAATTGAGACCAGAAACTGCCTAGCCCAGTATCACAATGTTAATAAATAATTTCATCTGTAAAATCAGTGGGTTGGATTAGAAGCTGCATCAGTAAGGTTTTTGCTCAACAATGCTGCATAACCAACGGCTCCTAAGTTTCAGCAGCTTACAATAACAAACGCATGTATTTCTAGCTCATGGTTATATGAGTTGGCCAAAGCGGCTCTGCTTTAGGCTGTAGATTGACTGGGCTTGGCTCCGGGCAGTGGGTTAGGTCCATGTGTCCCTTATCCTCCTTGGACCAGTGGCTTCTTAGGGCTTGTTCTTTTCATGGTGTATGGCAGAAACCAAAGATGGCAAGCCAAATGCACAGACACCATTAGGTCCACTCATGTTGTGACTGCATTGGCCAAATCAACAGTTCAGCCCAATGTTAAGGGGCAGAGAGGTAGTATGGCCCCTGTGAAGCCATGGGAGAGGGATTGTAATTCTATGGAAGGGAGGGAGGGAAGAACTGGGAGCGGCAATCTCAGTGACCACACTCCCATTGTTAATGCTCAGTGATTGTACGTGGGAGAGCCCATCCTCCCACCACACAGCTCAGGGGTTGGTGGGAATATAGTCCAGCATCATCACTTAGCAACTGAGATACAGTCTGAGAAATGCATTCTTAGGTGATTTTGTCATTGTCCGAACATCATATCGTGTAGTTAACAAACCTAGGTGGTACAGCCTACTACACACCTAGGCTATTCGGTACTAATCTTATAAGACCACTGTTATATATGCTGTCCATCATTGACCAAAATGTCGTTATGTATCTCATGATTGTAATAAAGGATAAGCTGTTGTTTATACGTGGATATGTGGTGGATCCCAATTGTACAAACATTTAAGTTATAAGGACTCCGCAACACACATACGGAGAGAGAGAGAGAGCGTGCAATTTAAACGGTGTCACTGATTGCATTTTGATGGGTGAGCCTGTGTTCTCTTGGTCAAAGGCTGCCCATACGTGAGCATCTCACCCCCCTGAGGGTGGGAGCCAACATTTTTTGCAACACGACCATTACACACAAGCTCAACTGAAGAACCAGCAACCTGTTACTCCTGGAGGAAAGGAGGAAAAATAGATTGTGCTGGATTTATTGAAATATGGCACTCCCACACCCTTTAAGGGCGATTTCAAGGTGAAGACCACTGCAAGATGAAGACCTTCCTATGTGGTGGGATCTGGGCAGAAGTTGGCAGTTAATCACAAAAACTCAGCTAAAATGGGGAATCCTTAGAAAATAATCCATGTACATATACACTGAACACTTTTTAAAATTTAAACATGGTAATGTACATTTTCCTTGCCAATCTTTCACTATAGAACCACGGCTTTTCTTGGGGTATGGGTCTGCTCTTTGCAGTTCCAGTTTCTCTTTCTTGCCTAAGCCAACAGCACATCATTTATAATTTCCAGTTGTGGATTTTCTCAAAGTGAAGTGAGGGGCCTGCCCGGTGGCACAGCAGTTTGCACGTTCCACTACGGCGGCCCGGGTGTCCTTGATTTGGATGCTGGGTGCAGACCTACACACCGCTTACCAAGCCACGCTGTGGCAGGCGTCCCACATATAAAGTAGAGGAAGATGGGCACGGATGTTAGCTCAGGGCCAGTCTTCCTCAGCAAAAAGAGGAGGATTGGTAGCAGATGTTAGCTCAGGGCTAATCTTCCTTAAAAGTAAAAAGGGCAGTGAGGTCCTAGAGACGCATGCTGAACCATCAGAATGAAAGACTCTTTGCGGATTTTGTGTTTTCTTCCCCCCATCTTTTATATCGTCTTGCTTGCACTTCGTATTTTTCCTATCAATTTTATGGAGGAATAATTTACATATAATAAACTGCATCTAGTTACAGCACACAACTCCATGAGTTTTACCAGTTGTGTAAAGTTTTTTACAGCTGTACAAAACAGTGCATTTCCATCACCCTCAAAATGTTCCTTATTTTAAGAATTTCTTTTTTAGCAACTTGCCTTTATCTTTCAAAAGTGTTCATTTAGTTTTCATAGAAACCACGTGCGCTCTTTTCTTATTCCTATTTCACTGGATACCACACTTTTTAATTAAATTGGGTGATTGGGGGCCGGCCCCATGGCCAAGTGGTTAAGTTCGTGAGCTTCACTTCAGCGGCCCAGGGTTTCACTGGTTCGAATCCTGGGCGCAGACATGGCACTGCTCATCAAGCCATGCTGAGGCGGCATTCAACACACCACAACTTGAAGGACCCACAACTAAGAATATACAACCATGTACAAGGGAGCTTTCGGGAGAAAAAGGAAAAAATAAAATAAAATCTTAAATTGGGTGATTGCTACGTAGTGGGATAAACAGTGCAAACCTGATGGACTCAGGGTAGCATTGAATTCAGCTCGGGAAGCAGATGCACGTGGACACACTGGAGGGTAGCCTCCTGGTCCTGAGCATTCAGAAAGCCACAGACACACTGACCCCAGGAGATTTTCCTGAGGGCAGGAAGAGCCACCAATGAGTCAGAGTCAGTTAGGGAGACTGATTGCATAGTCTCTACTTGGGGTGGCCACATACCGTTATCCAGTTTGCATACTGCACAAGGTGTCAGCTCATGGGGCAAATGAGGGCTAAAATCCTGCTGTAGCTTCTCTTCCCAAGCCCTGTGCTCTGCTGCAGATTCCTGTCCAGAGAAGGCACCATTTTTCTAATTGGTCTACTCAAAATGGACGCCTTTTTCTAATTTGTGCCAAGGCCCTATAGAAGCTAGCAGCAGGCCCCCTCTACTCCATCAGTGACTTTGACATTAACACTGATCTTAGAACTGGCCAGCAAGAAAGATGGGGTTTCTCTGTATCCTCCTAGTCATCCTCTATGAACCTGACACCACAATGCATGGGGTACTGCGACATCACTCAACGTCCTCACAGTGACCCATTACAACTCCCAGCGAGTGTTCAGTCTTCTGGAGCTGTGCCTTTGGAGTTGTGGCAGCCCCCAGCCCAGGCCAGGACACTGCTTGATTTGGGGGCTCGCTGGGACCCTGGCTTCATTCTGATGGGAGCTGCAAGCTCTAGTAGAATCCTGCAGTCTCCAAGTTAAATTTGATGGATGCCAGGAGATTCTACAAGATTTGGCACCAGGTCAGTTTCCTAATCACAGCCCTGCTGTTTTTTTTATTTTATTTTAAAAAATTTTTTTAATTTAATTTTATTTTTTGAAGAAGATTCACCCTGAGCTAATGTCTGTGGCCAATCCTTCTCTTTTTTGCTGAGGAAGACTAGCCCTGAGCTAACATCCGTGCCCATCTTCCTCTACTTTATTTGTGGGACGTCTACCACAGCATGGCTTGCCAAGTGGTATGTAGGTCTGCACCCGGGATCTGAACCGGTGAATCCTGGGCCACCGAAGCAGAACATGCGCACTTAACCACTGCACCACCGGGCCGGCCCAGCCCTGCTGTCTTGATAAACCTGCTGGATCCTATTTTTTTGTGGTTTATCCTTATTTCCAGCTCCTGACCTGAATGTCTTGCCTAGCTTTCTCAGCTATATTGTGGAGAGGAAAAGAAAAGGGGCCAAAAATCTTGCCTTAATTTCCTGTGTTAGCTAGAATTTCTTCAGTTAAGCGATAAAAACTCATTTCATATTACCTTGAGCAGAGAAGGAATTAACAATTGGCTCAGATAATTGGGAGCCCAAGTGTGAACTTCAGGTACAGCTGGATCTAGGGGTTCATGTGATATCAGCAGGCTGCAGTTCTCTTCATGGCTTGGTTGTGCTTTCCTCTGCCTTGCTTCTTCTCAGACAGGCTCTTTCTACCTCATGGCAAAGGGACCACCAGCAGTACGAGGGTTGTGCCCTTCCTGCTTAACACCCCAGTGGGAAATTCCACCATCTTTTTCAATGCTTCTGAAAAATAAATCACAAGAGGGGCTCTGATTGACCAATTTGGGTCACATGCCCACCCCTGGGGTAAACGTAGGGTCAGCCCTATCTGAACCCTGCGGCCTGAATGGGATTATTATAGAGTGGGGGAGGGGTCATCTCTAAACAGATGCTGTCCGAGGGAAAAAATTAGTGTCTAACTGCCCTCACTATACGTGTGTGCATATGTGCACACATATAGGTGCATGCACACACACACACGTACTTGATCAGGAGATTTCAAGCTCTTGAACCCACCGAAACATACACATTAACTGGGCCTTTTCACTGTATTTACTGCAACCCCCGGTCTCACCCTGCTGCAGACGAGCGCCTGCAGGAAAGATCAGCTATCCCATTTGAAACATCCAACTGTTACCTCCTTTCAGAAATCAAAAGGCGAATTACCTTCCTTTTATTAATCATCTCTTTTCTTACAAGATTTCACCTTTTGTTTTTCCGCACTTTACAAGGAGAAGGTGTGTTTTTATGCTGTGGGTAGATCTCGGCGGTTAATGGAACGCTTTGATTTTTAAGTACGAGTGAGTCCTGTGTGTGCAGAGGAGGCTCCAATAGGCTGGGGACGGTACCTTTAGGTTCATGCCTTCCCCCAGAGCTGGATTGGAAGGATTGGACTGAAACTTTAAACATTTTGAGCAATACCTAGAATATGTATAATTTATAAGCCACACACCGTTGGCTGTCAAATAGGCGATTGATCTGACGCGGATCTTGTTAATTATCTCCCACATACATTACGCCTTAACAGATCTTCAGTATACTGTGTATCAATATTAATAAGATTATAAAACACTATTGATAATTAGGAACAGAGAAGACCAGGCCTTTGATTCTCGCTGTTACAAATGCCCCTGCCTCTCTCTAGATTAGAAAGCGGCTACTTTCCATTTAATAATATCAGATCAGAACATCCGTGTCCTAAAGTGGGTTATTAGGAGACAGCTAAGGTTTGCACCGGGATGCAAGGGGCTATTCGAAAATGAGTGTGTGTGAGAAACGTGTGTCTCTTGTCTACAGGAGGCCTAATGTGGTGGGAGGAGTTTCAAGGGGAGCTGTGCCCACTTTGATCAGCCAAATTCCTCATTTTCTTTGTCCAGAAAAATCAGATTGGTTTGGGTCTGCAGGATATTCACCAGGATGGCATTTTCTCTTGATTTCTTCCGTTGGATGAAAGGGGCCCTGTTGGGAAGACAGAAAGGGGCTGTTGAGATTCAAGGAGGATTTCAAGCTCGTCCCATTTTGGATGGCACTTTATATTCTATTTTCTCTCTTTGGAAGGGCCTCATCTTTTATGTTTCTGTTGGATTCACAAACTCATTAACATCAAACAGGCAGATCTGCCGCTAACTAGGAAAATGCAAGCAATTTCGCGTATAAATAGAAAGCGCTGAAGCTAGGTGCTGGGGCCAGGGCTCCTCGCTGGGGGTCTGTCACCTGGCAGAGGAGAGGCGGGAGGGGAGGAAGCAGAAGGGACATGCCGCGCGTGGACCTCCCGATGGCCAGTCCTCATGTGTGTGAGCAGAGATCTCTGATCCCCAGGCTTGGGTGTGCACCAGAATCACTGGTGGTGTTTATTAGACACTCAGAATCCCTGGGCATCTGTGCATTTAACAAACTCTCTCAGTGATTCTGAAACTAAATCTGCCTTTTAGTTCATCTAGTTTTGTCATTTATGATTCTTTCACTTGCAAACGCTAAATAACTCTACCCAAACCGTTTTAATAAAAAAATGACAATTCACTGGCTCTTGTAACCAACAGGAAAGAATTGGCTCCTGATGGAGCTAGAGACACAGCCTCGACCATATTTTCATTTCTTAGGTCCAGTTCTTTGCTTTAATCTCCTTTTCAGTCAAACTCCATTGCAAGATCACAAGATGGCTGCAGTGGTTCCTGACCTCACACCCTCTTACTCCACCACTGCAGGAAGAGAGAGCATCTCTTCCATAAATTTCCATGGAGGAGATGAGCTTTTTTCTCTTAGAAGGCCCCAGAAACTAGCTGTCATGTCTCTGGCTCTGAGTTTGTTACCTGCCCATACCTGAACTGGTCATTATGGCTGGGAGTGGGTTAGGCTTATTGGCTTAAACCCCTGGAGCTGTGGGTGAATTCAGCTTACTGTAACCACAGCTGAGAGTGCAGGAGAGATGCATTCCCAAAGGAACTTTAGACCCACTTCCCAGATGGAGGGAAAAAGGATTCTGGGAGGCAAAGTACAGAGGTCTACCACCCACCTCTTCCAAGCGACGTGGCATGGCCTGCAATCACACTTGTATTTGGTCTTCTGGAAGGCTCTGCTTGAATACTTGCAGTCTCAGAGAGCTCACTGCTTGCCCCACCAGCCCCTTTAATCTTCCAACTATGCTCCAGAATAAGTCATTTGGAATTTCATCTTAAAAATACATGGGGCATCATTAACAATGATTCCTCCATATGGCAACTTCGGGCCTTCGGCACTTGGAATCTGGCTGTCATAATTACGTCCTCTGATAACTCTATCTGGACTCCCTCATTTATTGTGGGGCACAGAGAGAAGGTGTGTGTTTCTACATATTTTGTGAATTTGTCCACTTGAATAAGTCTCGGGGACCGCTCCGTGGACACTCTTGTCAGGAAACAATCTTTCGGCAATCAAATTGATTTACTTCAAACAATAACAAACAACCTACCACGTTCTAGTCTCAGACATGTGTTTATTTACTAGTAATTTTCCCCCAAAGAGAGATGTAAGGTGATGTACCAAAAAAACCAAAAACAAATATGGTTAATAAAATAAAACACAGATGAAGACAGGGGAGCAAGAGAGAAATAGGATACAATTATAGGAGGATGTCAGAGGCGAAGTTTGCATCTTGTAAGAACTGGCAACATTACTAAAGGTGGTTTTAAATTTGAGCTTCCTGGGAACGAAAGCAAAGAGGTAACTATGCTAAGTTACAAAATTCACTTGTCAGGAAGAAGAAGGTATCAGTTAAGGACTCAGGCCGCCCAAGACTTCGTCCTGATTGTCCCTCATCCTAGCTCTGTGACCCCAGACAGCTTATCTAACAGCTCTCAGACTCTGTTTTCTCATCTGTAAAATGAGGTTGATAGCCTATGGGTCTATACTTGTGTAAATGAATAAGTAAATAAAAAGGAGAGAAGATCTTCCTTACAGTAGAATTCCAATTCTCAGTGTAGAAGGAAATAGGGAAATAGAGAATCAGTACTTGGCAAACATCACAGTAGTAATTGTTTTCAAGCAAGAATCTTCAATAGATACTCAAATTAGTGGGCCAAAGTATGACGAAAAACAGGATATTTACACAGTCTCAAAGTATTTCCCCACAGGATATTTATTAATGACAAGGGGAAAAATGGTACATTGATAGCAGAGAAACCTGGCAGATATCGCTTCATCAAGTGACCAAAGTTGACATTCCTAGTAAGGAGGTTGATTGACATCATGTGCCACCCACTATGATGCAATGAAAGGGGCACGGCATTGCTTTGGTGATCTTCTTGCCCCAAGTGCGTAATCTGAATCTAATCTTGAGGTGCCATTGGATCAATGCACATGGAGGGATATGCTACAAATAACTTACTGGCCAATACTCTTCAAAGAAAGAATGAGGGTCTGTCTCAGACGAAAGGAGACCAGAGACATGCCAACGAAATGCAATGTGAGATCTTGGATTTGGTACCAGAAAAAAAAACACAGCAATGGTATAGTTGGTGAAATTTGAATAATGTCTGTAGATTCATTAATAGCCTTGACTCAGCGTTGATTTCTTGGTTTTGATTATTTTATTGCAGTCATGCAAGATGTTAACATTGCAGGGGCTCGGTGAAGGCTATTCAGGGATTCTTTATACTAATTTTGCAACTTTTCTGTAAGTCTGAATTTATTTCAAAATGAAAAGTTAAGAAAAAATTGAAGTGGGGTTCATAATAGACGGTAGTGGGGTGAGGGAGATAGGCATGGTGCTGACCTCCATTCTCAGAGCGGGGGAGAGCTCAGTCCACGTTCGCTCTTATTAATGTTGTTGTCTGTCGGAACTCCGCAGGGCACTAGGGTGAATTATTCATGGCCGCACCCTCAAGGAGCTGGCAAGGATGACTGGCGAGTATGCAGACAATCAGGGCATAATTAGAAGTGCTAACAGAGGTCAACACAAAACATTTTAGACCCCTCTCTTCGGCTCGGGTGGGAAGTGTGCACCGTTAGGGCACGGCGTTTGCTCCAGGCCAGACAGCAAGAGCTGCCTTCAGATTGGACATCCCTTCCCCCTCGCCAGCCAGTCCCTGAGCCAGGCTGAAACCAGCACTTTGGGACAAGTGAATTCTTTTACGCTGACAGGTCACCACAATGAGAAGAATGGAGGCCATTGGTAGGGAACGTGTTCGTGGCAGGTCACATCTAGGACTGGGGTGTCTTCGCCACCACCTGATCCCTGGGTGTGGTTTCCAGGGGCTTTGTGGGACGAATGTCTAAGAATTGCTGCTCACCACGCTGATAGGATCCTCGGAATAAAGGCGGGAGTGACTGAGAGCAATAACCATAGACACCTCCTAAATCCAGCGCCTTTCACTAAGGCGTGGCTGCAGATCTGTGCCCGGGGAAGGAGTGGCTGGGAGAACAGGGAGAGGCGAGGCTGGTATGAGTGAATTTGGACAGGGCGGGAAAGCTGTAACCCCTCCCTGATCAATTCCTGCAGGCTAGAGGAGAAAGCTGGGGTTCCAGGAGCTATTGGCAGCAAGAAGGAGCTAGTTGATGGGTTGGAATCCTTGATTCACGGGAACAAGACCCCATTTAACGAAACGGATTCACTAGAGCTTGTCAATGACGGAACGCTTGGGCAGCATCCACATAATCTGCAAGGCCGGCTTCCCAGGACTGGTGAAGCCCTGGCCATGTATGCAGAATTTGGGGCATTTTCTCTCCTACAGAGAGCGTCCATCATTTTTAATCTAATTCTCCAAGGGCCGTGTGAGTCCCCACCCCGAAAGAGCTAGGAAAAGGTTAAACTGCCTTGGAGGGAAAAAGCCCAGAACTTAATCCAACTGGTCAGCTGAGACGGAAGCTTCTTTCATAGTTTACTCTAAATCCTGTTCTTTCTATAGTTAAACCTACAGGACGGCATAGAACTCAGATAGTTAAAGGATTTGGGGGGAATGTTTTGATGGACAGTGTGGACAATGGGACAGAATGTCTAAAATCTTAGGAAATTTGATCTCTCTGCAGTGACAGGTACTAGGATTTCTTGTGTCTCTCAAAGCACAGTCAAGGGTTCAAGGCTTGAGGGGGTCCTCTGCCCACTCAGATGTCCAACAGAAGCCTGCACAGGGTTCTCCCTGCCACCCTGCCCCTACCCCTGAAACTGATCTCACCTAGGTCACGAGTGGCCTCCATGTTGCTAAATCTAATGGGTACTTTTTGTCCTTGTCTTGCTTAACACATGGTATCATCAGGCACTGTTTTGTTTGCTCCCTACTTTTCAAACTACTCTTCCCTTGGGTATTGGTTAGAATAATTTCATTGAAAATAACAGAAAGCTCAGCTCAACCTGGCTTAAACAATGAAGCGGATTTATTGGCTCATGTATCAGCCAGAAGACCAGTGGTAAGTGGGCCTCAGGTACAGTTTGATCAGGACTTTAGCCCTGCAATTCTCTTACCTTTGCTTTCTATGATGTATTGGCTTTGTCCTCTGCCTGGTTTCCCTGATAGTTGTAAGATGGCTTCCAACAATAAATGAGCTTTTTATATCATGTCCAAGGTGGGAGAAAGAATCTTTATCTTTGCTGTAATTGGACCATCTTTAACCAATTGCTATGGGCAGGGGAATGCCACATACTGTTTGGCTTAAGTCTGGGCCACCTCACACAATTACTGTGACATGGGGCTGAAACTACCCCTGGAGCTAGGATGAGGGACATCCTCATTCCCTAGGCTGAGGGGCAGACTGGATGTTGGAGAGACGGTCCTAATGTCCCATACCCCATGACTCTCCTTGTTTTGCTCTATTTCACTCTCTGCTCCTTATCAGTCCTTTGACTCCGCCTCTTCCTACTCATCTCCTAAATGCCTAACCTACGTTGAATCTCCCATTGTAAGTCCTTCAGTTCTTCCTCTGTTCCCTATCAAATTACTCACCATGTTTTATTAGAATTCATTGATTGATAACTCCCTTCCTCATCAGTCTAAGGTCCACGAGGGTAGAGTACATGTGTACTGTTCACCCTGTCATGTGTCAGAAGGCCTGAGTCGTCGACAAGACTCCAAACATCTGTGTTGAATAATGACCTGAGTACTTAGTACTCAGTACTATTCTAAGTGATTTCCTCACCAAAGTTGGTACAATAAGCCCCATTTCACACATGAGGAAACTGAGGCTCGGAGAGATCACAGTGCTGTGAAGGACCAGAACTGGAATTTGAATGATAAGTCTGGCTCCCGAGCTCATGTTCTTTTTTTTTTTTTTTCTCAAAACTAGTCATAGCTTGGGGCATAGTTTGTCAACCTCTGCTTTTTTTTTTTTCTTTTCTGAGGAAGATCAGCCCTGAGCTAACATCCATGCCCATCTTCCTCTACTTTATATGTGGGATGCCTGCCACAGCATGGCTTGCCAAGTGGTGCCATGTCCGCACCTGGGATCCGAACCAGCGAACCCTGGGCCGCCAAAGCAGAACGTGCACACTTAACCGCTGCGCCACCAGGCCAGCCCCAGAGCTCACGTTCTTTCTGCCATTTCTGGGCCATAAAGAAAAACAAAGGATCTGTGAAGCCCGAGGGCGTAGTGTCCTTCTTCCGGTAGAGGTTGGCTGCAGAAATGGGAACCTAAGTTCTTCTTTGTCTATTACTTGGGATGTTGCCGCCTTTTCTTCTGGCCAACTCTCTCCCAACTCTCACTCTGTTCCCACCCCTGTCCCCAAAGCATGGTGCGGCCCCAAAGTCCCACCTAGGGAGCCTCGGGAGGGCTACAGGGCTCAGAGGGGAGGAGATGGTGGTGTTTTAAGAATTATAATAATAACATTGCCAACCCTTTCTATATATGAGGCATAGCTCATTTAATCATCACAACAACCCAAGAGATAGTACTATTATTTTTCCCGTTTCACATTTGAAGAAACTGAGCATTGGAAAGATGACATACTTTGTCTAAGGACACAGAGCTTATAAGCAGCAAAATATGGATTTGAATCCAGGCCTCCAGAACTTAGAGCCCACAGTCTTCATTAAGAAGCCATCCTTCAGAGGAGAAGGAGTGGAGGGTGGGGAGATGACGTGTAGGCTGCCTCCCTGACCTCTGTGTGTCTAGGTGGGAGGCGAAAAACCACTATGATTTTTTGGTTTCCGAAAGATAAAAATTTCCCCCTTTGAGCTGGCAGGTTTAGCATATTTCCCCCTATATGAGCAATAACCATTTATGAAGCACTTACTATAAACATGCAAAGCACGGTAATTACCATAAGTGGAACATCAAGGTAAATAAGACCTGATCCCTTGCTGCAAAGAATTTTGTATCACAGTTGGCACAAAGTGAACTGGCTAAAGGAAATGAGGAATATGTAGGCTTAAACACCAGAAAGTCCTAGGATAATTCTGACATCAGGTACCGCTGAATCCAGGGGCTCGAACATTGCCATCATCCTTATTTCTGCTCTGTCGCTCTTTCTTTCCTCTGCTTTCCCCTGACGTGGCTCTACTCCTGGGTGGACCATTCCCACACAGTGACTCTCATGGCGCCAGAACCACATGTCAGACCCGAGGAACAGAATGTGCTGACTGACCTGGGTTGCACGTGCTCTTCTGGGCTAGGGTGCTGGGAGGCACGGGAGAGAGGACGAGAGAGAGTATGAGAGTATTAGTGTTTCCCAAAAGGCAAGTCAGATCCTTCGCCAGAAAAACGAAGAGTGGATTCTGGACTGGCAAAAACAAAGCATGTCCAGCGTTGCACTCCATTGAACAAGAAACGACATGGCAGCAGAAATGTGTGGTGACATGTCCTCCTCTTCAGAGAGACAGTCCTAGAGTACTTGGGGCTGAGGCAGTTAGAAACAGCCTCCCACAGACCGCGTAGCTGAACTGAGTCTTGAAGAAAAGGCCTGAATTAGATCATCAGAAAAGAAAGAGGGAGACCCTTCCAGATAGGGGACAAGGCATGGGACAGGCAGAGGGTTGGAGGTGTTTAGGAACAGAATGAGGAGAGCAAAGCTGGCTGTGAGGAGCGAGAAGGCTGGAACAGTGTGCGTGGTTTTCTTGGCTCGAGCCTTTCCAAGGGTGAGAGAGACACTGGGTCACTTCCATTTTTGGGGCTCTTTGTAGATAACATGAAGAAATACCAAAAGAATGCTAAAAATTATGGTCTGTTTTAACTCTTTCCATTTAACAAAGAAAGTCTTTAACACCCTTCCTTCAATGCAACCTAGGTAATCGTGTCATTCTTAAGACAGGTAGGGCATTTATGATGTACTTTACTGCATGTCACCTGGGCTGTGTGGTCCAGTCGTAGCCACAAGGGAAAGGTGAGGATGACCGTCTTCTTCCATCTTGTCACAGAACCTCGGTGATTGTGTGGAGCTGAAACTGGAGGTAACACCAAAGTCTTGGCCAAGTGGCGGTTGTGCTCTCCCTCAGCCCTGCTCTAGGCTGCTCAGTGGCCTGGACTCCAGGTGCGCGACTGGGTGAATTCGGCAGCGCTCTCTGCAGTGTGGGAGATGGGGCTGCCACGTTACTGAACTCCAGGGAGCGCCGTCCACATCTGAGCTCCCGTGAATGATGCTCCGGAGTCCTGCAGGGCAAAGCCTGTGCGTCCGCATCTGGCGGCCCGAGTAGCGGGGTGTGATTTCCAAAGAAGTGGAGGGAGACCTCCAATCCCAGCAGATACACCTACCCCCGGAAAAACATAACTCCCCAGCATAACTCTTTGCTAAAATCACCAAACAGCAATCTCTGGGGGTTTAGTTCTCACTAGTGTCAGGTGTCAGAGATCCAGATTGGCCAAGATTCTCCACCAGGAAAGAGTCACCCTCCAAGGACGTGAAATAATGACTATAATTGACAATTCTAAGCTAACTCATCACCATCGACGTAGAAAACCTTCTGTCTGTTCAGAAGCGTTTGCATGAAGACTGGGTCTTTTGCAAGGAATTCCTAGAGCCCCTTGGTTTAAGCAAATCCAATCAGTGAAGGTGACTTTACACAAAAAGGCTAATTCAGGGGACTTATTCACTTTACAAAGTAATGCTTCACTTGATAAAATATTTCCCTGCAGTATTTCCTTCGACACCAAGCCCCTGTGAGCATGTCAATAACATGAGACCGTTTTATAAAAATAGCGACGGCCTCATCACTTTTAGGGGGCACTCCTGTTGCGTGGATGATGGGCATCAGGATTGGGAGATGTTCTCAGACCAATCTGGAACAGGACCTCGGCTGTTATTAACAAGGACCCTTTGTCCGCCATCAGGTCTACACTCCAGCAGCTCAGAGTGTTATCAGCTGAAACCTCCTGAGGCTCCTGGGAGACAGCTGTGGGGCAGGGATGCCATCGTGGATTTCATAAGAGGGAGGGAAATCCCAGCTCTGAGAGATGGAGTGACTCATCCAAGGTCACCAGCCAGTCAGTGGGCAGGGCTGGGGCCCACCCTGCTCCTGGCTGTCCCACCCTAGCGCGCTGTGTATTTTTAAAAGCTCAGAGGTTCCTCCCTTGAAAAGCTCAATTCCCCTCCCCTTGAGTGTGGGCTTGAGTCTAACGAGCAGAGGATGGAAAGGGAAATGTGGTAACTTTAGAGTGGAGAAACCTTACAAGTACCACCTTAACTAAGGTTAGTGTCAAAGATAACATCGCCAGTCATAAGACAGGTGGATGTCATGTGCCCCTGATATGGTGCAATGAGAAGGGGGCATCATTTCTATAACGTTCTTCTCGAAACTCAGTTTAATTATGAGAAAACATCAGTCAATCTCAAATTGAGGGACATTCTACAAAATACTTGACCACTACTCTTTAAAAGTGGTGAGGACAGAAAAGCCAAGGAAAGACTGAGAAACTGTCACAGACTGGAGGGGGCCGAGGAGATAGGAGGACTAAATGCCATGCGGGCTGCCAGATGGGATCCTGGAACAGAAGAAGGACATTAGCGGGAAAACTGGAGAGGTCTGGATAAGTCTGTCGTTTAGTTGATAGTATTGGACCAATGTTAATTTCTTAGTTATGGTAACAGACCACGGTTACGTGAGGTGATAATATTAGAGGAAGCTGGGTGAAGGGTATATGGGGACTTTCGGGACTATCTTTGTAACTCTTCTGTGAATCTAAAATTGTTTCCAAAAAACCCTTTTGTTTTTGTTTTTAAAGTCCAGAGGTCATTTCAATGCCCAGTCCTCCACGTCTTTCCTTTGGGGGAGGTGGGGCAGCATCACGGCCAGCTTCTTCTGGGGAAAGAGTTGCATCACATTCCCTACATTCCGCAGAAGGCCACACCACCCGCCTCTTTTCTGAGATTAGCCCAGCTGCCTGTTGGAGTGTGACAGCGCCCAGGAACGTCAAGGAGGCTCAGCAGACAGCTGCGCCTGCAGAGCCAGCGAGGAAAGCGAGCCCAGCCTCTATGGATGCAGGGCTCAAGACGCTTCTCAGAATGACTTTCAAGAATTAGACCATCTCTTGATTCAAGAAGGAAGTTAATCAATCATAGCCTGCCAATCAACCTTATCAATATCATGCACAAACAATGGCCAAAAGGAGAGGAGGCGACTCCAAGAGTTTCGTGGTTCTATGGAGAGGAAAATCAATGCTTCTTGCCCGCAGGGAGAGTCTCCAAAGATGTCCACCACCAGTTTCTTCCCTCCACATACATGCAGGCTGCTCAACTCAACAAGCAGCCATCGCTGGGTGGACTCTCTCTCTCCTGTCCTTGGATTGGGGTTGGCTTTTTGACTTGCTTTGACCAGTAGAATGTAGCCAAAGGGAAGCTGTGCCACTTCTGGGGCTCGCCTTTAAGAGTTCTGGCAGCTTCTTTCCCTCTGAAGCCACCTTCCCTAAAGGAAGTCCCAGAAACCCTGACACTCCGAGACCATCATGCTGTAAAGAAACCTGAACTGGCCATGAGGTCAGGCCACGTGGAGGAACGATGATGTTCTGGATGCGTGAGGGAATCCTTGGACTTTCTAGCCCAGTTCAGCTGAATAAGTGACCTCAGCTGATGCCAAAAAAAAAAAAAAAAGCAGAATGGCGCAGCTGATCCTACTCAACACACAGAATCATGGGAAACAAAAAATCATTGCTCTTTAACAATTAAGCTTTGGGTTGATTTGTTATGCAGCAATGGATAACTGAAATACTTACTGATGTGCTTTTTCCCTTTTCCTCAACTTTTTATAATTCTCCTCATATATTTCAATTCTTCTTTAAACTTGAGAAAGAGGGTGCCAGCCCAGTCTTGCAGGGGTTAAGTCCGTGTGCTCTGCTTCAGCAGCCCAGAGTTTGCAGGTTCTGATCCTGGGCTTGGACCTGGCACTGCTCATCATGCCATACTGTGGTGGCATCCCACATAAAATAGAGGAAGATTGCCACAGATGTTAGCTCAGTGACAATCTTCCTTAAGCAAAAAGAGGACGACTGGCAACAGATGTTAGCTTGGGGCCAATCTTCCTCACAAAAGACAAACAAAATAAAACAAATAAACAAAAAAAGCAGGGTTGAAGTGACGAAGCCAGTAGGAAAATCCAATTCATTTACCAAAAAAAAAAAAAGAAACTTAAGAAATCAGAATAAAGGAAAGGTATGCCTCCTTTGTATAAAGTTGTAAATATTTCAGACCGATATTAAATAAGGAATTGGAAATCGGATTATGTTACTTCTCTGCTCTTACCCTCCACTGGATTCCTGTCTCACTCTGAATAAAAGCCTCAATAAGGCCTGCAAAGCCCCTGTGATCTGCTGTCTACCCCTGCCCTCCGTGACCTCAGCTGCTCCAGCTCACTGCCTTTGGTGGTCCTTGAATATAGTGGGCATGGTGCGCAGTGGGGCCTTTGTATTTGCTGTGCCTTGTGCTTGGAATGTTCTTGTCCTGCATGTATTCAGGACTTGCTCTCCCACCTCCTTTGAGTCTTTATTCAAATGGTACCTTGTTAATGAAGCCTTTCCTAACCCGATTTGGAATTGCTCCTCTCCCTTCCCTGACCCTCTGTATGCCCTGCTTTGCTTTATTTTTCTCCATAGCACCTAATGCCCCTTAGCACACTGTGTATTATTATTCATCTTTTTTTCTTTTTTGAGGAAGATTAGCCCTGAGCTAACATCCACCGCCAATCCTCCTCTTTTTGCTGCGGGAGATTGGCCCTGAGCTAACATCTGTGACCATCTTCCTCTATTTTATATGTGGGATGCCTGCCACAGTGTGGCTTGATAAGTGGTGCATAGGTCTGTGCCCAGGATCCGAACCTGGGAACCCTGAGCCGCCAAAGTGGAGTGCCTGAACTTAACTGCCATGCCACTGGGCCGGCCCTCTATTATTCATCTTTTTTGTGGTCCTCTCTCCTCAGTAGAACCTCAGCTCCAAGAAAACAGGTTTTTCACTTGTTTTGTGTACTGTGATAAATCTAGCACCTAAAACTATGTGTAGCACAAAGTTGACATTCATTAAATCTTCGATGAATGGCTGAGTGAGTTTTCTAAAACCAACACCTGAAATCTGGATCGTTTCAGGCTGATGAGTGGAGAACAGCCTCACCTACTGGCAGTGTATGGCATTGCAGTCCAGCTCTATTAGACAAGAGGGAATCACGGGAGTGGTTAGGACCATCCCAAGGCTGCAGACCAGACATAAGCAAACTTTTTCTCTCAAGGACCAGAAAGTAAGTATTTCAGGCTGTAAAGTATTTTGTAAGTATTTTGGGCCATATGGTCTCTATCACAACTACTCAACTTTGTCATTGTAGCAAGAAATCAGCCATAGGCAATATGTAAATGAATGCGTGTGGCTTATGTTCCTATAAAGCTGTATTTATGGACTCTGAAATTTGAATTTCACTTAGTTTTATGCACCACAAAACATTACTCTTCTTTTGATTTTTTCAACTGTTTAAAAATGTAAAAATGACTCTTGGCTTGTAGGCCATATAAAAATAGAGGGTAGATCAGAACTGGCTTCTGGGCTGTAGTTTGCTGAGCACTGCTATTAACAATCTCCAAGTGACTCAAAGTGTAAGAGAAGAATTCAATTTCCAGGGCGAATAGCCAGAAGACTATTCATTTTTAAAGAAGGATTATTCATAATGACTTCATGAATATTCGTAGCGATTTCTGCCTTCTAGGCACTTTTATAGCCAATGTGCCTGGGTGAGAAAGCATGAAGCAGGAGCCAAGTGAGAAGAGCCAATCTTTAGGCTGAGAAGACCAAATCTGCTAACCTCTTCATACTTTTTTCCTCTGAGAAGGAGACGGTACCACACAGGAAGGAGCAATGGCAGGCCATCACTTATAGGGTGATGCAGGAGTCAGACTGATGAAGGTGCTAAGGCTAGGAGTTTGTTTCTTGCATGGACCAGTTGGCTCTTGGCTGAAGTCTGGACCCCTGGCCCCAGGCAGCTATCTGGTTAGGTGGGCTGGGAAGGAATCTCATGGGAGCATCATTTCCAACTCAGTTCCTTTTTTTTTTTTTTTTTGTGAAGAAGATTGGTCCTGAGCTAACATCTGTTCCAATCTTCCTCTATTTTACATGGGATGCCACCACAGTGTGCTAGGTGTGCACCCCAGATCTGAACCTGTGATCCCTGAGCCACCGAAGTGGAGCAGGTGAACTTAACCACTATACCACCGGCCAGCTGCTCAGTGCCTTCCAGACCACCAGAGAAGTGAGCCATTTTAGTGATCAAAATATCAGACAGTGTTAATGTCTCTGGGCATGATGCTGGCCTTTTGTGATCTCTGGGGTGTGTGTTGTGGGAGGGGCAGAGACCAAAGACAACAAGATGTCATTTTGTACTGAAAAAGATTATTTATTAAAAAAAAATTTAGAATTAAAAATTCTAAACACATCTAGAAGTAAAGAACAAAGTAAAATGAGCTCCTAGGTACCAAGTCACCCAGGTACAAAGACTGTCAACTCATAGCCACACTAGTTTCGTCCATAGCCCAGGCCTAGATGACTCTGGAGTAAATTTCACATATCATGTCATTTCATTTGGCAAAGGATATGTTAATTACATAGGAATTCATTATTTAGAATTCCAAAGCTACTCAAAATTCATTTAGAAAAATGAAAAAATAAAGTTAACTGAAAGAAAAGCAACAAAAATAATCCGTGTTTTCACCATCAAGAGATAATCATTGTTGGGGCTGGCCCTATGGCCTAATGGTTAAGTTCAGCATGCTCTGCTTTAGTGGCCAGGGTTTGGTTCCTAGGCATGGACCTACACCACTTGGCAGCCATGCTGCGGCAGCATCCCACATACAAAATAGAGGAAGATCGGCACAGATGTTAGCTCAGGGCAAATCTTCCTCAAGAAAAAAACTGATAATCATTGTTAACAGTTTTTCCTCCACATTTTAAAAAACAAAAAAAGTATCTTACTACCTATAGCCTTGGAGACTTGATTTTTCCCCTTCTTGGTATATCTATGACATATCTTTTAATGCTAACAAATACATATCTGCATCATAGTTCTTAATGGCCCTGTATGTATCCATTCTGTGAATATACCTTTGTCTTAAAACCATTTCCTTATTGGTGTGTATTTAGGTTATTTTGAATTTTTTTTTGCTATCATAATTATATTGTAATAAACAGTTTTGACCAGATATCTTGTACTCCTGTTTGATCATTTCCTTTGGATAAATTACTAGAAGTAGAATTCCTGGGGCAAAGGGCATCCATATATTTACGAGTTTTTTATTTATTGCCAAATTGCTTTCTAATAAGTTGATATCAAGGCCATACCAATTAAACCAGGAATGCACAAGAGAGCCTGTTATGCTCATCCTTGCCAGTGCTGAGTATTAACATTCTTAAACCTTTGCCAATCTGATAGGTTGAAAATTGTATCTTGTCATTTTAATCTGCATTTGTTTGATCATGAGGGAGGTTAACTATTTTTAAAATGTTGGTTGACCAACTTTTCAGATTTATTTTTTAATTCTATTATGGAAATTTTCAAAAATTCAAAAGCAGAGACAATCCCCACGTAGCCATCACCCAACTTCAGCATTTATCAACATGTGGCCGATTTCTTGTTTCACTTATATCTTCCTCCTTCTCCTTTCTTCACATAGACGAATACATCAAATTATTTTAAAGCAAATCCCAGACATCATGTCAATTATAAATTTTCAATATATGTTTTAAGCAGAGAAGGATTCTTTATTTTACTATAACATAACCATAGTATTATTATCAAATTTAAAAACAACATTTATTTGTTACAATCCTAGCTATCTCTTCAAATCTCTTCGGACCTCTCTGATATCTTCAGAGATCTCTGATTGTTTCATGGTTTCCTTTTTTTGTTGTTGTTGGGTTATTGAAGGAAGACCCATACAATGTCCACACATTGACATGTGGTTGATATGTCTCTTAAGTCTCTCTCTTTTTCATTACTGAAGTGAAATTCATATAAAGTACAACTAACCATTTTAAAGTGTATAATTCAGTAGCATTTAGTGCATTTACAATGTTGTATAGTCACCACCTTTCTCTAGTTTCAAAACTTTTCATCACCCCAGAAGAATACCCTGTACCCTGTAAGTAATTATTCCCCATCGCTTTCTCCCCACAGCCCCTGGAAATCATGAATCTACTTTCTGTCTCTATGGATTTTCCTATTCAGGATATTTTATATAAAAAGAATTATATAATACGTCACCTTTTGTATCTGGTTTTAAGTCATTTTTTTTTTAAGAAGATGATTAGCCCTGAGCTAACATCCGCTGCCAATCCTCATTGTTTTGCTGAGGAAGACTGGCCCTCAGTTAACATCTATGCCCATCTTCCTCTATTTGATATGTGGGACACCTGCCCCAGCATGGCTTGATAAGTGGTGTGCAGGTCTGTGCTCGGGATCTGAACTGGTGAACCCCAGGTAGCTGAAGTGGAGCACGTGAACCCAACCACTATGCCACTGTGCTGGCCCCTGGTTTTAAGTCATTTTTATTTGACTGATTCCTGCTCCCACTTTTCCTTTTTTTGCTCTTTATTTGTTGAAAGTGACTGGGTCATTGTCTTGTAGAGTTACCTACATTCTGGATTGTTCTGACTGCATGACCAGGGTGTTGTTTAACATGTTCTTCTGTCTCCTGTACTTTCTGTAAATCGGTCATTAGAGCCGGAAGCAAGATCCGATTCAGGTTTGATTTTTTTGGCAAGAATCTTTCATAAATAGTCCTGTGTAGTTTGTATTATTAGACATGAGGGGGCATGTAACATTACTTGTTATAAAATTGACCCGTGGGCTCAGATGTTGCCATTCTGGTCTGTCCACTGTGAAGTTCCCATTGGCTTTTCACTGAATGATCTGAGAAGCCTTTGCTGGCTGTTGCCTGGATCCATTATTTCATTAGGGGTTGTAACAGGTGATATTCTAAATCTGTCATTGTTTTGTGTTGATTAGCTGAAAAATCTATTAAAAAACTTTCCTTTATCAGCCATTTAGTTATTCTGATATAGTTTCTGCTAAAAAGGCAGGTAAATACTTGATCCTTTCTTTTTTTTTTTTTTAAAGACTTTATTTTTTTCCTTTTTCTCCCCAAAGCCCCCCGGTACATAGTTGTATATTCTTCGTTGTGGGTCCTTCCAGTTGTGGCATGTGGGACGCCGCCTCAACGTGCTTTGATGAGCAGTGCCATGTCCGCGCCCAGGATTCGAACCAACGAAACACTGGGCCGCCTGCAGCAGAGCGTGCGAGCTTAACCACTCGGCCACGGGGCCAGCCCCCTTGATCCTTTCTTAATTTGCCAGTTTTCAGAAAATGAATTAGTTCTCTAGCCTTTTCCAAAAATTATCTGTGAGAGTTTTTTTAAGTATCATTATGAACTCATGGACTTGACCATACATGATGTGTTTTGACTCAATACAGTTATCATTATTTTTATACTCACAGTTCCTCACCTTCGGCCAGTTCAGGTTGGTCCTATGCCTTTTTGACACAATTATTTGCTTTCTGATATGACAAATGTTCCACTCTTATTTTCTACCTGTAAAATTGGATTGTTAGCATTAACGCTCTTATTAAAACCTTCTTTTTTCCTCATTGGAAGAAGAAAATACCCGACATCATTCCCAAACGAAGGAGATCTAGCCCCCTTTACAAAGCTCCATCCTCTTTTCCTATTTTTCACTTTCGAGATATTTCCCTATTCAAGATGAGACTATCATTTGCATGTTTTGCAGTCAATAATACATTTAATTTTGGACCTGGGGATGTAGAGACTGAACCGGACGCATTTTTGTGGTCTCCAGGAGATGCCCTCTGGCTCTCAAAGGGAAAGCAGGGCTGGGCCTTTCTGCATCTACCTTCCCGCCCCCAGCCCTCACATCACATGTGCTCCATCAGCGGACGGCTCCGTCTGCCTGCTTTCCCCTTTCTCTGGAAAGCAAGTTCTGGCAGGAGCTGACCGATCCTTTTCCCACTGGGGGCTCTCCCATCAGAAGGCCCAGTTATCTTGTTCATAGATCCCCAATAACCACCATGCTCACATGACTTGCTAAGGGCTATCATTACAGCAACCACATTGTCTAAACCCATGATCATAGCTTCAGAGCTGATGTCTGGGAAAAGGGAACAGACCTTGTAAAATATAGTCATACCTTGGAAAATGGGGGCATGTTGGGGCGAATGTAGGGATAAGACATCGAGCTTTGAGAAAATAGGGAAAGAAGCAATTCATTCTGAGAAAAGCCAAAAATAGTCAAACGAAAACATCTAATCTAAAACAGGCTCCCAAGTGTACATAAAGACAAATGGGCCAGTCGGGGTGGAAGTTGGGTCCTGGGGTGGCTCTGGGACTCCCAAGGAGTTGCCAAGGTAAGCAGTGACTTTTTTAGTGAATTAATCAGACTTTGCTCTCCTGACTAAGGACAGTTACCATTTACTGAGGATTTAGAAAGTGCCAGGCACTGTGCTAAGTGTTTTATCTGTCTTATGTCATTGAAGTGTAGATATTAAGGTGTCACAATGTTTCATCTATCATCAGTCCATCCATCCACACATTCACCTATCCATGCATCCATCCATCCACGCATCCATGCATCCATCCATCTCTCCATCCACGCATCCATCCCTCCATCCATCCCTCCATCCCTCCATCCCTCCATCCATCCATCCATCCATCCACCCACCCATCCAGCAAACATTTACTGAGCAAATACTAGGTCCCTGAGATGATGGTGATCAGATGCCCACCCTCCTGCTCTTACAGTGGATTGGTGGAGCTCTCCTAGAAACAAAGAGCCCTAGTACAATGCGATAATAGAACGTGAGCTGATTTTTCCAGGAATCTGCCAAAGGGCCCTCCGTCTCAGACCTACCTCCCAACTAGTGAGCTAGAAATTAAAACGCATTCATTAATCCCATCTTAAAGTCCCAAACAGCTCTCTGCTTCAAGTGGTAATAAATATTTCATGCCCAATTGTGCTGCGTTCCTCACTGTGTTTATTAAATGGAGTTTCTCATAATTCCAGTTATTCATTTTAATAGGTCAGGCCTTGGCTGTGATTTAAACAGACCGCTGAGGAAACAGCCGTGGTTAAACATTGTAACAATATGGATTATTAATTTAATTGGCCAGCTATTACTGTTTGGACTCAGAGCTAACACATTTAGTTCGGTCTCTGGTGGCCCATAAACCGCAAAGGTCGTGACTTTAACATTCAGAAGAATGGGAAAGAGGAATTGAGGCTGAGATTAGGAGGCAAAGTTGCAGAACAGTGTGGGGAAGACAGTGCGGGGAAGCGGCGGGCTTGCTGGAGGCAGGGCAGGGCAAAGGGACTCATTTGTCGGCTTCTCGTTAGAGCTTCTGCAGCAACCACTGCCTGGGTTGGCAACTGCCAGGAGCCAGTATCTCACTCAGATTTCTGAAAGGACCAAACTCTCAGCTATGGTGACAGGAGCCCCACAAACCATATGAGGCCTCGACTCTCTGGTGGATGCTGGAGCCACAGGGAAGGGCTGTGTGCCGTGAAAACAGCAAGCGAGACGGCAGGGGCTACCTGAATGGCTGTCTGTTCCTCTACCTCTTCCAGCTTCCCAAACATCAGAGCTATGCATTATTGGCCTCCTCCTATGCAAAAGGTCCTGTGAGCTTTCAGGATGCCACCCAAGGACTGCAGGGGTCCCCAGGACCCTGAGATCTCGATGAGATCGACTTGGACCTGCACGCCACAATCCATGGAGGTCCAAAGCCCTCCCTGAGGGCTGCAGATTTCCAGGTGGGCCTTACTTCTCTGCCCCTGGTTCCTACCTCAGGGAAATCAGTTCTATTGACAGACTTCCAGTCCCCCTGGAGTGACTCAAATATGAAATTCAGCCCTTTCCTTGAGTTCTGCTACAAACCCCGCTCACTCTAAGCACATATGAGAGTTGGGAAGACCTGTCTGGGGATTTTGCTGGCAGCAGAGGGGTCTGCTCAAATGTCAGGAGGAGAATGGTTTTGTTCCTTAAAGGCCCCTTCATGCTCCCTGGCTGAGACTGTTCCATGGCTGCTCTGAGTTTGGAATTTTCTGGTTCTGTGCTATCTGGCTGACTTTCATCTCCTTCCTCTAGCGGAGTGGTTCTTAATCTGGCATCCACGGACTTCCCAGGCATTCTGTGGGCTCTGTGAACTTGGATGGGAGGAAATTGCATCTTTTTGATGACCTCCAACTCAATTTTAGTATTTCCTTCTCTTGTGAGTGAAGGAAACAAACCATAGTAGTAACAGTAGTACTTGTGACTTTGTCACCATAAGAAATCCAGATATTTTTATATTGCATTACCATTATTGCAGATCTTGAAATATCACTTATGCTCTACTCTGACACGATGCTAGTTATCTGGCTGCTCCTCAAGTGCAGAATATCGCAGTGTTCCTGTCTGCCGATGCTTATGCGATGTAACTTGTCATCTCCTGAGTAGCTCTGGGCCTAGTAGTTGAGGCACCAAAGGGTGAAGTTGTGTATTCTCACAACTGCAGTTTAACTCCATAAACTTTGGAGGCCTAGGGTGTTCCTTGCAAAGCAAGCTGTGGACTTGTAAAATACATTTGCAAAAATTTATCTTTGTGAATTAGGATTTTCAAGCCTGGGAACCATCAAAATTAAAAACAAAATCATTTGAGTGTTCAACATGATATACGTGTTCCCCTTTCCAAGACAAGCGTGTCACATGGGCCAGGATCAAGCCAAGAAAGAACAGCCTCCATATGGATATGTCTTTAAAAAATAAAATTTAGGGGCTGGCCTGGTGGCATAGCAGTCAAGCTCGCGCGCTCTGCTTCAGCGGCCCAGGGTTCACGGGTTCGGATCCTGTGTCCAGACCCACACACCATTCATCAAGCCATGCTGTGGCAGGCGTCCCACATATAAAGTAGAGGAAGATGGGCACAGATGTTAGCTCAGGGCTAATCTTCCTAAAAAAAAAAAAGAAAAGAAATTAAGTTCAAGTTGCCTATATTTTAAATGTATTGCTTTCTTATTTAAATATATTTATGAAGTAGCACATAAATTGTTCTACCACAATTTTTAAATATTTTGATAAATGCATTTTAATATAATTGGTTTCCTTTTCATCCTATATATTTCGTTTTATGCATTTACAAGTATTAATATAAGAAGAGTTTCTTAGCCTTCCCTTGGCAGCCAATGGGGTCCCCAGCACCAATGGCGTAGGAATTCCAATATTTCCTCTCACTATCATGCAGAGCAATTCTGCTTCACTCAGCCTGCCTTGATGTCGCCAAACTCTGGAATCTTCTCTGAGTAGGGTCCAGTCTGCGGTTGTGCTGGCAGTCTCCTCCTCGTTCCCCCCCCCATCACACACCCGTCTGCTCCCTGGATCCCCGCCATTAGCAGTCCCCATGTGCTGCTGGAGACAGCCGAGGCCAGGCGATTGGGTCACTGTGCTTCTCATGTTCGGAAGCCTCAGGCCAGTCATCTAGCAGCAGGAGAAATTGTCACGTTTGCCAGAATGTGACCAAGAAATAGGAGAACAGACCTCAGATCTGGAAGCCGTGGTTTGTGGACAAGTACAGTTGTGTCAGTTTCCTACTTCTCCTCCCGTCTCAAGAGTTGAAGGCTTTTATAGTTCTTATATTCAAAGTGGGGAGCAACCCTTGCAAATGCATTTTCCCAAGAGAAGGCACAGGCTGAAGCGTGAGCAGCCGAAGGCTTTATGGAGCATTGTATCCGATGTGCCGCCAGCGCCCGCCACACAGAGGCACTCGACACACTGTTCAAATAGTGAGGAAACGAATGAATGAAGGAAGGAAGGATTTGTGTAAATTACTAAGGGAAGAGAGAGACTGGGAGGGATAAGTCTGTAAGCAGCATTATCCCTAAGATTCAGGGGCCCAGTCCCATCCTCTAATGTGTGTGTGTGTCTGTATGAAATCAGATTACAATAAACATCACAGATATCCTGGAGAGGAAAAACATCAGAGATGTGATGTGCAATATTTCCGTTAACGCCAACTGAAACTCTACACACTTCGGCAATGCAGCAGCATTAATATCATCTGTCTACCTGCCCCGACCGACTGCTCCTGGTGCCCCTTGCTCCTGTCGTTCTCCATCCTGTCTGCACACCCGGCTCAGCCTCGGGGGAGGAAGGGGGCAGTTGCATCAGGACAGAGACCATCAACCAATGTACCAACTCTCCAGGGTAGACGTGGGGAGAGGGGCAGAGAGAGGCCTCCTGTTCCAGAAGGAACTGACGTTGGGAGAAGGGGAGCACAGGCAGAGTGAGAAGGTCTTCTCTGCATCTTACAAGGACAAACGAGATGCAGGGTGGCTTGTCCATGGACACAGACTCCAAAGCACATCCAATAAAGACGTGTGAAAGGTTTCAGACTCCCCTGAAAATGGCGTGAGGGCCTGCCTTCTTCTCCCTGAGACCTTCTTCCTGGGTCAGTCTTGAGGTGACTCTTGGTCTCGGGGAAAACCAAGCTTGGCAGCCGTTTCTCTGAGGTCGAAAGGGAGCATGTTTACCCCTAAGAATCCTTCCAGGGTAGAGCTGCCTCTATGCTGCCTTTATAGAAGGCAAACCATTTCCAAATTCGTGGAGATGGTTCTCCATATTGTTGCTTCATGGTGGTGTGTAAACACACATACGCTCACGGCGGCGATGGTGGTGAGGAGAACGAGGCCGAGCAGAGCTGTGGAGTTCCTCCTATGTGCCAGGCTGTGCGGGGATCCAAAAATGAATTCACAATGCCTTTGCCCCACACAGGGAGATCCCAGGGGATCCCAGGCAATCTCAGCCCAAGCTCTGGCCACAGGAGGTCTTTGAATCAATGTGCCGCCATCTTGTGTGGCCTTGTCACCCGACGTCTCAAGAAGAGAGAGCGCCCCATTTCTTATGGCCTACACCGTTGGCATGGCCATGTCAGTCCCCCAGTTGCAGGCTTCAGAAAGACTGGTTTTGGACATCTCCAGGTGTTTATTTGGTTTTTCCTATTTCTTGGTTTTTAATTGGTTTCAGATGTGAGTACCCAATAGCGGCCCTGAATAAATAAAACAGATCATAAAATATGGCCAAGCAAAATGGGCGTGAGTAATCCCAGAGTGCATGGAAATGCACTTCCAGAAAGGCTCATAAATAATGAGGTGGAAACAGTAGTCTATTTTCTCTTTAATGGAAAGCCAATTAGGAACCCTCTCTGGACTGGAGGGAAAGAGCCAGGTTCCTTTGTTCTGTAACGAGGAGGTGGGGGTGGGGTGGGCGAGGGGAAGCCACTTGGCTAGAACAGGGCAGAGAAACACTGTGGCGGCTGGGCCTGTGGGGAGTGATGGAGCAGGAAGTCTGAGGCCTGGGCTTCCCACCCCAGCTCAAGCTTCTTCAGCTCCTTCCCAGTTGATGGAGGAAGACCTTTAAGCCCAAGCTGACGTGGGAAACAGAACTAGCAGAACTACTGGGAGGCCCATAGTAGGAAGACTCCCTGTGAACTCACAGAATCCTGTTGTTTCTGACCCTTGAATGGCTCCTGCCCCTCCCTCAAGGAGGCCGGGAGGAAGCACCCCAGCTGGTACCATTTCTGGCGTGCCAGCTTTGAGCAGCAGGAGGGAGGCACTGCGTCAGGATCCCAGCAGACCCCCGAAGAACCGTTTCCTTCCCGTCGCTTCCTCATTGCTCTCCCTTTTCTCTTGGTGTCCCCTTTACTGCATACACTTGTCTTCACCGAGCTGGTCATGCCTGTCATGGTGCTTCTGTGTGGAATATTATAGATGACCTCATTCCACTGAAGCAGAGGAGGTGTAGTGGCCTCCACTCCACCAAGGAGGGAAGTGAGGGAGGAAATGTCACTTTCCAAAGCCACTTAGCCCCTGAGCAGCAGCATCAGGCATCAGTTCTGTTCACTCTCCATGATCTCCGGGTGGCTGGTGCCCACCTGGTGATGGTGAATGGGGGTCCTGGTGGGCCTCCCCCAGAAACATGAGAGATGCAGTGGTTAAGAGCACAGCCTTTGGAGTCAGGCAGACATGGGTGAGAGTGTTGACTCCATACCTTAATGGCTGTGTGACCCCGGTCAAGTTTCTTCATTGCTTAAGCCTGATGCTGCATTTGTAAAATAGGGCTAGCGCACTTAGTTTCTACCTGATGTGAAGCCATAAACAGCAGTGATACCACTAGTAGTTATTATTTTAAGAAGACTTCGCGGCCAGCCCGTGGAGTAGCCGATGGGTTTCCCATGGAGCCCACCATGGGCTTAGGAACATCTCGATTTAGCTCACACTCTCTTGGTGGGAACGGTGCTCTCTGGAGACCAGTTCAGTGTAATTCAAGGACCCAGGGAAGCCGGGCATGTCCGGCCACAGCCAGCTCCAGGTTCGTGCTGAGCAGGGTGGAGGATGCTTGCTGAGTCTTGGAGGATCGGAAGAGCTTCAATGCTCACCAACAGTGAGTCACCGCGGGAAAGAGCAGACCCCTCACAGCCAAGTCTGCTTGTGCATAAGCTTCTAAAACAGAACTGGTGGCAGTTTTATGAGGAGAGGAATCCACTGAGCATGCTCTGCTGTGTAGGAGCCTGGCCAGGGCTTCTGGCAAAGGCCACAGCTGGAGAATCTGAGGCCTTCCTTCCTCACGATGGGTGTTTTTGAAATTTGGCTTCTCCCCCGTTGAAATGGGTAAACCACTGCTCGCCCTGCTGTGAGATCCCAAGGAATTCCTTGCAAAGCAGAGAGGTCCTGAAGAAGAGCACGAGGTCTCAGGAAACTTTGCCATTGATGCTTGCCACTGGCCACCTGTGGAATGGGGCAGACTCCATCCCCTCTTGCAGGTCGCTTGTTCCACAGGGCAGGGAAGGAGAGATGAAATATCTATAAAACATCTGATGGACCAAGAGCATTACCCCTCACTCCATGAATGTGTGCTGGTATCTCCATTATGTAGATGCAGAATGTGGTGCTCAAAGAGGTTCCATTACACGCCCGGGATCAGGCCCAGCATCACTTGGAGTTTGATGCTGGAGTGGCAGCAAGAGAAACTCATTCTTAAAAACTCAAGGAAAAGCTGAACATGCAGGCTGTGCAAGGACAAACAAGGTACACTCCACTTTGGGACTGGAGGTGGTAGGAGCTGATGGACGCGCTCACTAGGGATTGCAGGCAAGATGAATGTGCTCCAGCTTGTCACCCCACTCAGAATTTACCCTCTTGGAAGTGAGAGTCTCATGGGTTTGGCTGGGTCACCTGACTCTACTTTGGGCCAAGAGGATATGGCACTTTGAAAGTCAGTCCCACACCACCTGGACGCAGTGGGAGAGGAGTAATCCCTAGAGAAAAATTGGAGCGCTGCAACCAAAAGCAGGAGAAGGGATACTGTGCTGGCAGGCTGGTAGGCACAGCAGATGGCCACTGGTCACAACAGGTGAGTGGCAGAGCTGTACTCAAACCAGGTCAGTAGCCCAAAGCACCTGAGGGCTGCAATGATGCCCACAAGCCCGCTCGCCCTCTACCTCCAGCGGACCTCACTTCTCTGTCCAGGCTTTCGGCTTCCTCTTTAGTGGGCCCCGTGATGCTGGCACTGCTTGGGAAGGGGTCATGCCCTGCCGGAGCGGAAATATCCAAAGAGAGCAGTGGAAGGGGAAGTGAAAGAGATACAGTGACAATTTAAGAGTTAGAGAGTGCCATGGAGAAGTGGGAAGGGCCTGCGGCTTTCTCAACGTGGGAAAATAACAAATCACTAGGAAGTTTTGTGGGGGAAGGAGAACAGACAGGGACCAAATGTGAGGAAGAATCAGAGGGGTAGGAACTGTTGGGATCATCTTAAAAGAAGAAGAAGCCAAGATACACTTTATCTGCTACTTAAAAGTATTTGAGTGTTGTATAATATAAAACTTTTAATCAATGAGAGGGTTAAACTAGAAATTGTAAATTTAAAGAAATATAGAAGGGGACAGTATACAATTAAAAACCTGTTATTTGGGAAGTTTGAAATTTAGATCAGAGCTTCCTGGCAGCTAATGCAAAAAGGGAAACATGATGAGTTATATAATTTTCATTGGCTCAAAAAGGAAGTGAATCTGCAAGTCAGAAAACACTACATTTCTCCTAAGTTATAAAAAGAAATTAACCCAGTGGGACATTAAATATCCAATGGAACAATTTCCCACTGTAATGTTACTGAGCATGAAAAACATTATTTCTAAGGCCGTTATCATGTGAACTGTTGTGGAAAGTAAAGTGTTCCTATCAAGTGTCCCTCTCAGGGCCAGAAAGTTTTCCAAAGGTTATCAAGTTCACGTGCCTCTCTCTGCCTCCACTGCAGCCTCACCTCCACGGTACCCCTGGATGCAGTCCTGAGCTTGTTTGTCCTCAGATCCTCTCCAGGCCCTGCCTCTACTCTGCTCTGTCTCGGCGGGGAGCTGGGCCCTGCAGGCTGCATCTTTCAGCCTTTCTGCTGGGTAAGGCCAGTGAGCAGCCCTGGAAGGAGAGGGCAGGATGTAGCAAAGGGCCGCAGGGTGATTCTCCCCATCCATCCCCTTCTGCCGTGGACAGAGGCTCTGGCGGCATCTCGTTTCCTCCATGGCTCCAGCTCTTCTGTACAGACCCTCGGGATGCTGCTTCGCCTGGGAGCCCTGGCTCCCTCTGGTAACCCTGCCCCCTCCTCCTGTCCCTCTGACCCAGGGTACTTGTGGCTTCCTACCCTATTCATCATAGGCTGACTCAGTGCCCCCTGTTTGGCTTCTCAGCTCTCCCATCGCCTGCAAAACCCACTCCTGTGTTCAGGCCCCTCCGGCGGTTTCTATTTCCCGAGGACACTCACTAACTGGTTGTCCATCCTCAACCTAAACATGCCAGGAACCGCACTCCTTACTTCCCAATCAGGGTGGCCTGTTCCATCTGGAAGGCAGGGCCACTGGAAGGCAACAGTTCCGCAGGGGTTTGGCATGTGGATTGAATGAGAATGAGAACTTTCTGGTCAGGGGAAGAAATGTACAAAGGTTTGTCATTTGTGGTGAGTTCGGCATAGTCAGAGAACCACGAGCACATTGTCTAGTTGAAACGGAGGCTGTGTCTATTCAGTAGACATGTTTTCAGCAATACCATGGCCTAGCATCATGGGGGACCTACCAAAGGAGTGTCAGAGGCCCAGGCCATCAAGGAGCACCCTGAAATCATCCTATCCAACACTCCGGGGGTTTTAGGATGGAGCCACAACTTCTCCCAAGGGCCTCTCCAGTCCCAATCTCTGAATCTGCAGGAGATCTTTGCTCTGCTGCAGTTTCTGTTTGCAAATGCAACCATTCCTCTCAAGGCCATTCTTCTGTTTGAAAGCGAGGGTGTAGGAGGTGTGGCAGGGCTGCGCGCTCCACCAGCCTGGCTCACCGGAACAACGGAAGAAAAGCTCAGGGGCAGTGGAGGCTCATTCAAACCTCCTGGAATTTCTTTGGAAAGTTGGAGAGAAGGGCAGATCCAGGTTTCGTAGGGCTTAAAACCAGGGCCGGCTTGGCGGGCGTGCCCCAGGGCAGTGTCCCGGCCTGTGCTTAGAAGGGCCCTGGGCTCTGTTGAATGCTCTGTTGTTGTCATCTTGAGATTCTTCATCGTTTTTGAATAAAGAGCCCCAAGTTTTTACTTTGCACTTGGCTGTGAAAATTATGTAGTTGGTCCTACATGAAACTGATCATTTGGGGGTCCCTCATTATAAAAACAACACAGAATGAGAGACATAAAATTAGGTCCCAAGCCTTGGAAGGGAGCCTGAAGAAACTTAAGTAACACTAGCTTTACAGAAAACCTACCTCTGCTCAGGGGCTGAGGGCACCACTGACCTCAGAGTATCTTCAAACCACTGTCCGGGAGTCCTGGGAGTTCGGTGGATGGGGGTGTCAAGTGGACCCATCTTACCTCTCCCTCACATCCCACCTTTGCTGTAACCAGAAGAGTTCCACTTTGTTCTGAGTTAGGAATCGAGCTTCAGCCTGTTTTTTTTCAAGGGTCCCATGACTCATGTAGTTTGAAAACCACTAGTTAGACAAACCACATCACACCAGGCTTTTTGTTGCAGGCAATTGTCTTATTTCAGAGGGCCCCAGGTGACCTGTTGACCCGGGGTGTCTCCCAAGCCAGGTAATAATAAGCCGTGCTCTAATCTAAGGAGACTCTGCTGTATTTGCAGAGAGCTTTGAAAGGTTCTGGGAAAAAAGCTGATCAGATGTGCAAGGTATTATATTTGAGGAGAGAAAAACCCTCCCAACTCTTTATAAAGTGGATTAAGCCAGTTTCTAAGGGCTGCAGGTCTGTGTGATCTTAATCCCGCTCCTTACTCCTGATCCAGCACCTTCCTCCTTTGTTTCCAGGATATGCACCTTCCTGGGGTGGGGGTGGGGGAGCCGGGATGCCTTCCGGGGCAGCCCTCCTGCTTCCCAGCTCTCCCCCCAGGGAGGCCCTCCCCGCCTGCGCCCATCCCCACCCATCAAGGCCTCCTTTCTCTGTGGGCACATTTCACATTCACAGGCTGTGATCCGATGGTGGGAAATCCGAACAAAATATGGTAATTATGCCATTGTGCATTCAGCAACTCAGACTGGAGCAGCAGATGGGAAAAGTTGTGGATCACAACCCCATGTGATATTTGACAGAGAATCAGTCAAATATAGTTCACCCGGTGCCGTGTTTCTGTCAGTCCCTCTTAGCTAAACTTAATTTAAAGTGATGAGAGAGACATCTGCTCTTTTCAAAGGGGTAATATCTACTTCAGGGCCGCCCCCTCCAATGGGCACCCAGACAGAGCCCTCCATAGTCAAAGGTGGGACCAAAGTGGGACCAGGAGACTCGAGTCACCATTCAAGACCTGTGTTGGTCAGTGCACTGGGGGTTCCGTCTGTTTCTCACTGTTGAGGAAGGAAAGGGGTTGACTTGCCACTAGCTTCCTTGAGGGGCCATTTCCACAAAAGGGGCCTCAGAACTGATAACCCTGCCTCCGGGCTCAGGCAGAAAGAGCCCCATGGAGGGATGAATGCCCGTGTGTGAAGACAATGTAGAAACTTCTCCAGCAGGTGGAGGGGCCCTGAGCCAGCACAGCCACCACTGTCAGTCTTATCAGTTGCTGATGAGCAGCTTCAGATGTGCTGTCTTCGATTTGTTCTTCCTGGTTCCTTCTGTCTATGTACAAAGACTCAGAGGAAACTACCACCTTTGCGACTGTCGATTCCATTAGTGACTCCTAAGGTTGCTTCATGCCAGGGCCTGGGTGGGTATTATCATCTCCAAAATGGATGAGGAGTCCAGGAGCTCACCTCCACCCACCAGCAAATCAACATGTTTGCCTGTTGGAAATTGAAGATGGAAAGCTGGCTTTGTTCCTCTATCTTTAAACCAGGGAGACCCACCCACAAAACATGGACTGCCAACCATTAAAGATGAGCTCGCACCCTTTGCCGTGACTAGTGAACTCCCATTTATCCTTCAAAACCCATCTCGTTGGTCACCTTCTCCTGGGAACCTTCCTGAACACCCCGTGAATTTGTCCTTCCCTTCCTCCCAGATCAGTCTCTGGGCTCTCCTACTGTTTCTGCACTGTCACAGGGCATCCTGATCATTTTTTTGCCTCTCTGATTTCCCTTCCCAGCTGCAATCACCAAGCCTCAACAAAGGTTTACCGAACTGAATAACTGAATTGTTTATTGAATAAGGAATAAGCTGGTGACTTTGTCCACAGTAAATGTATGATTTCCCGTAACTGCTATGATCTACTTCTCCAAGTTGTGGTACTAAACATGGTCACATCTCTTTTGTTTCTCAATTATTTCTCATGACACGCCCCATATGTTGGAAGTCTCCAATGAAGCCTGCCCTCTCTCCAGAGTCTGATCAGGATCATTTGCCCAAACTCCCTCTTCTTTCACGTCGAGTTCTCCAGGGCCTGGGTGTATTTTCCTGCCCATTAATTTACCAGGGACCCTCCAGATACCTCAGAGAGATCCAAGAAATGGTGGTCTTCGAAAGGGAAGAGATTGGGGTCTAGGTTTTTTTCTTCCCAGGAGGTTTTTTGGTTGTTGTGCAAATTTGCCTACTTTCGCCCCAGTAACCAGCCCTTCATACCAAGAGGTGTGGTCTGGGCAGGGGCTGCCTTGGAGGGCCAGACAGGGTCTGCTCCCCTTCCCTGCAGGGCATAGCTGCCTACTTGACCTACACATGACCCTCAAGTGTTTCATTTATGAATAGTAAGTCTTGCCCCAAGACGGCTCATTGCGCCCATCTCTAGTTGTACAAGTGGCTGGTGAAATTTTTAGCTTCCTCCACATTGTTCATCCAAACCAAATGAGTTTGGTTTCTGCCCTCAAAGAGCTGCCACTTGCCTGTGGGAGAAATTTGAGAAAATGGAAGCATCGGATCTTTCTGCTTGCCCCTGCCTCAGCCACACATTGCAGTGTTGAGGTCTTCTGCTCCTTGGAGCACAACGGGTACGAAAAGATCCTTTGGCCTGTACATTTTTGGGATGAGTGGCCCTGTTGTCATGGCAACTGTGTCATCAGGGCATCTCACGTAACTGACAGCATGAGGTGGGGCTCTGTGTCTGGGATTGCCCCAGTCATCCTTGCCAAACCCTTAATGGCTCCAGCTCCAATGGCTCCTCACCAAAAGAGGAGGCTGAAGATCAATGGCACCCTTTGTCCGGGACTAACAAATGGCAATTAATTAATTACAGCCAGCCACACAAAGAACTGGTTGGGCAGGTGCTCACAGTGCCATTGCCTGCTACAGAACTACTTGCAGCTGACAGGCAAGGCTTGGGAGAGCTTGGCCAAGAAGTCAGGAACAGCCTGCTGAAAGAGAAAGACAAGCCCTCCCTTCTTTTGTGGGGGCTGAGTTTGGGAAATGTGTCAATTATCTATTACTGTGTAAAAAACTTCCCTAAAACTTAGTTGCGCAAAGCAACAACAGTTTATCTTTTCTTATGGTTCAGCAGTGTGGACTGGGCTTGGGTGGGAGGTTCTTCTGCTCTAGTGGTGTTTGTGGGAACATCCAAGGTGGCTTCTTTGCACGTGGCTTCCAGTGCCTCAGCTGGGAGATATGTTTCTCCAGCAAGTAGGCACAGTGTCTGGCACGCAGGAAATTCTAGGGAAGTGTTCAATGGTGAATGAATAAATGAGTGCACACAAAAGCCTGGGGTTTGTAAAAGAGAACATCTAAGTTATTCTGTTTGGAGTTGTGGGTCCCTGACCTGGCAAGTGGTGGGTGTCATAATGGTGATGAAGATTCTCAGGGGAATTAGGAAAGAATGCTCCCTAAGGACATCAAGAAGGGGCCTGGGACCTGGTCCTCTTTCTTGGCAGCAAGTAGGGGCTGCCTGGAGAATGCAGCCTCTGGGGTCTGCCCACACCGTAAGGACAGGGATAGGTGGAATGATAGCGGCTCTTGTCATCCCAAGGACCAGAGAGAGATCCTCCTCGCTCCTGCTTCCTGATTGGAAACAGGAATTTGATTCCCATTCTTGCTTGAGTTTCTGGCTTTGCTTGTTGGATTTTTGGGGGATGGAGGGAAGAGATGACCAAGAAGAGAATGGGAAAGTTAGGGGTCAAAGGGGAACTCTGCGCTACTGAGACAAATTCTGGGAATTCTGCTTGAATAGCCTGAGGTCTCTTGGGAGAACTGGCAAAGGGAAATCAGGGTGATGGTCACTCCCTGGAGCACCAAGGGAGATAGAGGCTGCTCCAGCTACTGAAGAGGGATCCAGACAAGAGTCAAAACCCACCCTGAAGGAGGAGAGACCCTTTGGCTGGAGGAAACAGTAAAACAGACGAAGCAAAACAGATCTGGAGGAAACAGGTTGCTATCATCCATTTCTCTCAGTTCTGTGGATCCTGGTGACAGCAGTAGCTGCTCCCTGGAATGGGAGCTGTATTCGTTTCCCATCGCCGCTGTAACAAATTACCACGAGTTTAGCGGCTTAAGGCAACACAGATTTATTCTTACCGGTCTGGAGGGCAGAAGTCTGAATCAAGATATCAGCAGGGCTGCCTTCCTTCTGGAGGCTTCAGAGGAGAGTCTGCTTCCATCCCTTTTTCACCTTCAAGAGGCTGCCAGCATTCCTTGGTTCATGGCCTCTTCCTTGCATCACTCCAACCTCTTGCTTCCATCATCACATCTCCTACTACTGACTCTGATCCTCCTGTCTCCCTCTTGTAAGGACCCTTGTGATTACATTGGGCCCACTGGGATAATCCAGGATAATCTCCCCATCTCAAGATCCTTAACTTATACCTGCAGAGTCGCTTTTACCATAAAAGGTAATATATTCACAGGTTTTGGGGGATTAGGACGTAGATATTTTTGGGAGGCTGTTATCTGTCCACCACAGTAGCATAAACGTGGGGTGGCTGTCTTAGCCTTGAAAAAGCCAGGAAAACCACCAGGGAAGATTGTGAGCCACCTGGGACTTGTGGGAACCCGAGAAGACCGGGAACGGGGCTCTAAGATGCAGGAACAATACTGGATGGGGACTCAGAACAAATGTTATGATCACTGTCACCACATATGTCCACCTACCCAAGGCCACTGTGACATGAAACCAGCGTTATATTCGGGATCCTATTATCTAACAGATCCCACCCTATCTTTCTGGTCTCTTGGGATGAGAGCAGTCACCCCAGGGAAATCAGTGTCACTGTGAGACACTGGACACTCACTGCCTCTCTGGGGCTCAGCTTGTCACATGAAAAGACAGGACTATGCTGTAAAGTTTTGCTTCCTTTTGATAAACACAAAACTCTAACCCCCCTGAAGGTTTGTATTAGGCAAAACCAGGAATTTGTTTTTGTTTTTCAAATATAAAATTATAAAGAATAGGCTTCTGCAAACTATACCTCCTGAAGAGCCCAATAAGATATGCCCCCTGCTGAGACTCCCTAAACCAAAGAATATCTAGAGTCTCTTTCAAATTAGACTTTCTAGAATTACACTGTTCAATACAGTAGCCGCTAGCCAAGGTGGTTATTCAAATTTAAATTAAAAATTCGGTTCCTCAGTCCCACTAGCCACATTTCAAGCTCAGTTGCCACAAAGTATTACACAGCACAAACTGGTTCTATGGGACATCACCGTGGAAAGTTCTCTTGGAAGATTGTAGCTCTAGTAGCAATAACGTGTGCGTGTGCCCACCTTCCCGTCCCTCCTGCTTGTGCATACGTGGGTCACTTCCCTACTCCCTAGGCCAGGGAGGTGTTCATCTCTGTAAGATGTGACTTACTATGATCCTTCTGGGGAAGTGCATTTCAAGAGGAGATTCAACTGAACAGGAAAGCTCTGATAATAGGATTCAGGCCTCGGGGCCTGGGGAAAACCCCCCAAAGGAAACGGAAAACAGGATGGAAGATTTGCTTATTTTGGGGGGTAAAATCTCCTGCCTGCTAGGCAAGTTCCCTCTGCCTCGGGCTCTCTTCTCTTCTAGAAAGGACCCCAGGGTCCTCACTACTGCCCCCTAGAGAGCAGCTCCACTCTGGCTGAACCTGGAGCTGGTCCTGAGGGAACGGCCCTGACTGCCCTCTGCCTCGCGGTGAGGCACATCCTCCGGCCGGTCCCCAGGCCCTGGGTGTCCCCGACAGACGGACAGCTCTGTCTCCAGCGAGTTCTCAGAAAGGCAGGCCACCCCCTCCTGTATGTGGATCCCTGTGCCTTCTGGGAGAAGAAGTGCTGAAGCACATGCCATTTCTGCAAGCGTTTCTCCAGAGCCAAGCTTCCGCGAAGGTCAGGCAGGGTCTCCTTCTCGGTGGGGAAGTCGGAAACCAGAGAATAGGCGACGCAGGTGGTTTCGCTGCTGGCCAGCCCGGCCCTCTCCCGCTACGTAAGCCCATCTGGGCCAGCCAATGGGAGAAGGCTCCACCTCCCAGGCTCTAGCCAATCAGCAGGCGAGGTGTGCACATGCTCAGTGTACAGGCTGGGGGCTTTTCTTTGCCGAACCGGGACACAGGGTCAGGAGTCACGTGTTAGGCTGGTCCTGACCACCTTGGCGTGGCGACTTCCACTGCGAGGGACTGCTTGTGGCGGGGTGGGGGCACCCTTCCAGCCGAGTCCTCCTCGAGCCAAGCCGTGTGGCTGAAGAGTACCCCATAGAGCAGGGGCAGAATGGCAGGCCCTCCCCCGTTCCTCCCCAGGACCCCCCCCCCCCCCCCCAGGGCTCTTCTCGAATCTTACCCTTTCCCTCCGGCAGGGAATAGTGAAAATGAACTTGTCCTTTTCCTGAATGGACATATTTTACGGCTGACTCAGACTCTTCTCGAGCTAGTATTGGTGGGAACTAAGTGAAACTGCGGCGGGAAGAGGAACAAAAGTGTTCTTATTCCCCAAGATGGAACTCCAAAGTACATTCTGAGCAGACAAACCTACTCGAATGGTTCCTCCTGCCTTAAAAAAAAAACACGATAAAAACCATATAGTCATTGCGGTGTCATTAAAAACAACAACGACAACAAAAAGCAGCATGTTCCCATTTCTCAAAAATTTGTGCCACAGTATGCTGAAGGGGAAAGTGAGAGTACTTCTTGACGCCAGGATGTCAAGTTCTAAGTTTGATATGGTTCAATGTGTGTCTCAATTATAAAAAGAGTAACACTAGATTTTTGGAAAACGGGGGAAATTACACACTGATTTTATTTCACTCTTCTCCTTTACGTGACCTCACAGCATCTCATAATGACAAGAACCAGGCTTCAAGTTTGGTTCTCAAGTTCAATCCAAGTTTGGAAGATAAGGTGGAGGCTTTGCAATGCGTATCTTTGGAAGAGAGGGGATGGAGAAAGAAATGAGGAAAGGAAGTGGAGAGAGAAGAAGCTGGTGTTTGCAGAGGCGGACAAACCAAGCAACACCAGGGAATGTCACATCTGGGAGACACCCCAGGAAGGACTTGTCCAGAGGTTCTCAAGCCTTTTATTTATTTGTTATCTATTTAAGCATCAGACCCGCCCCCTCACCTTTTTTTTCCCCAAAGTGACATCTTAAGCAAAAGCACACTATCTAAAACCAATAAAAGTGGTGCCTCCTGGAGCTCCGTGCTATGGCATTCCTCCAACCGTCCTCCTCCTGAACACCCCAGGCTCCTCAGCACAGCATCTGCAAAACACAGATCCAATCCAACTCCTGAATATGCCAATGAGGAAATCGAGGTACAGAGAGGGGAAGTAATTCACTGGAGAAGAGGTGGAAGGTTTCTCCTTTATGTGGAAAAGGCCCAGCAGAGATGGACCTAGAAACTTGGAAATGAAGTGATGTGGGGGCAGGAGGTAGTGGAGGTGGTGGTGACAGAACTCACCATGAGATGACCTTGAGAAGTGTGACTGTGTGGATTGTGCAGAGCATGGTTCCGAAGGCTAGAGACCCCACAGGTGCCCCATGTCCCTGCCCTGCTCCTTGCCAGCTGCTCCAATTCCTGTGTCCCTCTTGAGCTCAAGGCTCATGGGGATAACACCCCACATGGATGGTTGCAATTTACACAACTGACTCAGGGAAAAAAGGAACAAATACAAATGGCAGTGACTTTAGAAAGTCTTTCAATCATTAGTTTGGAGCACCATTGCAAGTTTGTTGTGTACAATTCCTCACTCTCATCCCACACCCATGACAGGCATTGCTAATCAATCATAGCACCTTTTCCTGCTGGGCCTAGGTACCACCTTGAAGTTATTTTCGAAACAGCCCTCCAGGCAGCCATCCCCAAGTAATCAAGGGCTGTCCCTTAGGATGAAATCTCTTTGTTCTTTCTGATTTGTGGCTGTGAAACCAAACTCATTGTCTCTTGTCCTCTGGCATAATGGCCACACACTTTGACAGCCTGCACCTCGGAGGAGAAACTTGGGACTGCTTTTCTCAGAATCCCCTTCCCTGTACAGCTCCAGGTTAGAGTCGGCCAATGAGAGGCATTCCTGTGAGAACTGGGAGGTGGAAGAGAAGAACGGCTGTCATTCTCTTGCGGCAGCTGCAGCAAGATGCTTGGGCAAAACTCAGTTTCTTGAGAATTGCATGCTCCAGTGCCTCAGGCTGCTGAGGTTGGTGGTGGCAGCAACTGCTGAGATTGCTGGGTCCTTTGCTGCTTCCGGGTGAGCTCCTGTAAGTCACCCACCTCTGGCAGCTGCAGGCCCCACCTTGATTCCTCCGGCCCTTCCAGCAATCGTGCAGGTCTCCAATTCCCTGTGTTAGAACCCTTCCTACTTGGAATACCTAGAGTGGCTTCTGTTTTCCTGACCAACCCCTCTGATGGGGTTACAATAACATTACCTCCTTGAGGGCAGGGAACAGAACTTGGCAGCAAGATGGACATCCCCACATTGCTGAACACAAAAGGTGGATTCCTGTTGCGTTTAACCTTCCTGTTTCCTATATTTTCTGTGGTCCACCTACACAGAATGCACAAAAGGAAGCAATGGGAGGGAGTGTTCCAAAGAATCAGAATAACGGCATTCTAGAATTTGGAGCCAAAAGGACCTTTGTACAGAAATATACGGGTTCTTTTTATTTTACTGATGGGAAAAACCAAGGTCCAGAGAAGAGAGTTACAGCCAATTGGTCCCAGAGCTGTGGCTAGAATCCAGCCCTGCTGACTGGACCAGTTCTGGTCCTTGGCCCCCAGAGTGTCAAACAAGGGGATTCATATGAGCTTACAAGTAAGGCACAGCCAAGCTGAAATGTATCCTGTAACGGGTTGGCTACTTTGATGTGAGGTAGTAAACACCTGGCTGTAAGGGGAAGCCAAGGTGAGTGGAGTGATGGATGTGAGTTCTCGACTCTGCCCGGGGGGAGGGGAAAGCAGCGTGGGGCAGGTCTCGTGACAGCAAGAGAAGTGAAAACCACAATGCCCTAATCCTAACCCCACCGTGGAAACCCTATCATGTTTCCGTCTGTTAACAGGCAACACATCTTAAAACAAATGCTTGTTTCTGTATCCATTTGTTGAAAAACATGTAGGGAGTCAAAATTAACTGTGTTGCTTTCTTAGTGTAATCACCCTCTTGCCTCCGCTGGCCTTGGGGTTGTGGGCTGCATCAGATCAGACTCCTAGTGGCAAGCCACTGATTTAGCAGAGAAAGAATGTTTTGGAAGGCTCTTCGGGAGTGACAGAATCACTTGGAAGGCAGGAGAGCTACACTTCAAAACCGGGCCCTAGACACTGGATGCCCCAGGGGTGCTGCCCAACCCTGGGTGCGTGAACTCCAAGTGCTGGCATGGCCCCTGGATGCTGTACCCCTTCAATACCTCTGCCTCTGCCAGTGGCTGTTGCCCTGGGCACTCTTACAATGAATTGTTCACCACCTTTCTATTTTGGGATGCCAGCTCCAGATTCTATCTACTTGGGGCATCTGGAGAGGCAAGATGCCCACTTTCCCCTGACCTCTGGCAGCTAGATGGGTCCTCTGATGGGCTCTGATGCTGGACAGCCACGTGACCAATGCCCATGGCAGGTTCTGTCGTAGTGGTGTGGCTTCAGAGGCCCTTCTTTCTCGGTCTAGCATTGCTTCCTTTCACCCAACTGCCTGAAAGCCCACATGAATGGGGTTTCTCCGACTCAGGGCTTTGCTTCCTATTAAAATATAAAGACCAAGTCTTTCCATCACTGTCTCCTCATTGTGAGGGAACAGCAACTGGATCATCTTCCGGAACACCCAGTCTAGCCCTCTTGCATGGGATGCTGCACTAACATCTTTGTGAATCACACCTTATGGTGGAATATTACCTCTCCCCCCCCAAACCAGCCCTTGGGGAAATGACCCTTGCTTCCCTTGAGGTGGGGGCCTAGGTGAGGAGAGGGTCACAGCTGTGGGGGTCCCCCAGTTTGTCTTTGCTTCACCCCTAAGACGGTCCTGGGGTGCAGACTGCGCCCCACTGAAGAACCAGAGTCAATTGAGGAGGACGTGCCTACATGTGTCCCCCTGACCAGTTTTCTGAACCCTGGACAACCCACATTCCCGAGGCGGCCACACTTGCCATTGTTACCATCAGTACTGGCTGCCAGTTTCTGTTGACAGTACGTTTTGTAGGTGCCAGGCGGTGGGCTAAGCATCTAACCCGAATTAGCTCATTTAATCTTCTCCACTTCAGAAGGAAGACAACTGTTGCCTAAAGCCACGCAACCAGCTCAGGGCTGGCATTTGAACCCAGGGAAACCCAGCCCCTTCCCACGATCCTAGGCTCTTTCCAAAAAATATGGCCCCTTCTCCACCCCCACACACACTGTGCACAAGGAACTATGAAATCATCTCAGGCTCACTTCCCCCCACGGGGCCAGATGCTCTGAGAACCAGCTAATTCTTAGGGCACCTGGCCTGCCTGACAGCTCAGGGTGTGGACCCTCTTGGGTAGGCGGGCAGTGGGGCAGCAGCACATGGGGTCTCTCAGTGGCTAGGGAGGGAGGGACAGAACCTCCTGAAGCACCCACTAAGTGCTAGGCAGGCACTAGGAGCTTTTCATATTGGCACCATAGAAATAAACGAATGAACCAATTGAGAAAAGCAAAAGCTATTTGTTCTGAGCTTGCTATGGCAGGGGAGGCAGCCCCGTCTCTTGTGTTTTGGCAAACACTCAAAGGCAGGCAGAGGTGGGGAAAGCTTTATGGTGAACAAAAAGAAGCTTCGGGTGTGCCCTGATGGGAGGCTGTTGGCCTGGGGAAGCTGGAGGCAGGTTAGCTAGAAGTGGGGCGTGCTGTGTGGTTGGTTAGGGGTACATATTTGGCTTTCTCTGGTTGGTCCTAAGTTGGAGATGGGGACACAGATTAGGGAAGCCGTCAGTTATTAATCGAGTCCTGGCTCTTTGGGGCTGACTCTTACACAAGTAATTGTGTAGCTTCCTGGGTTGTCACTAGAGACAACTCAGCACATCTGACCTATAGCAGACCGGCTTCCTGGGCTGGTTATTATAGATGGAGGGAGCTGCCAGTTGTGAGTCAGGCTTCTGTTTTTATGTGTGGTCTGGCCAGTGTGCATTAGTATTTTCAGTCTCTCAGCCCTTAATTCCCAGCAGCCTATTTTACAGATGAGGAAACTGGGGCCCAAGGAAGTCAAGTAACGTGCTGCACTCCCTCAGCTGGGACAGGTATGGAAGCTGGGCTGCTGGGTCCCACACTATACCATCTCTCCCAGATTCCATGTTTGTCCTCGCTTTAATCCATTCCCACACGCCAGCCAGTGGTCCTTAAAGACATATATCAGATGGTATCTTCTCTGGCTTAAAACCTCCCAGTGCTACTTCCTCTTTCTCTTGGACTAAGACCCAGCCTCCATCTGCGACCCACGAGCTGGCAGATTCAGCCTGGCCCACATTTGGGGTCTCACCTCCTCCCCCTGGCTCCTCCAGGCTCTGCTCCAGCCCCCAGGGCACTCTCAGGCCTCCTGAGACCCCGCTTCTTCCCACCTTAGGGCCTTTGCTCTTCCTTTCCCTCTGCCTGGAACTCCCTTCCTGGTCCTCAGCATCCTTCAGGACACAGCTCAACTATCACCTCCTCTGGCCTAAGAAGCTGCTTCTGCAGGTCCGGACTGCATCACCCCTTCATCACCTGCCTGGCACTTTTCACAATCCGAAACTCTAGGGGCTTTTGGTTGTTTGTGGATTGTCTGCCTCCCCATAGACTGAAGGCTCTGTGAGAGTGGGGAGTTGACTTCCCTGTTCTGGGGTGTTCTCAGTGTCCGGCTCATAATAGGTGCTCGGTAAGCATGTTGTGAATGAATAAGTGAGTGAGTCGTTGACTCCTTCCTGCGGTGGCGGCTCTTATTCCTGAGATGATGCTCCGGCTCCCTCCGTCTGAGGGAAAGGGTACTGGGCAGAGCCAGCCTCAGGCTGTGGCTGTGGCGGCTGCCTGTGGGTCCCCTCCTTTGGGTGAGCTGGGCAGTGACTCAGCGAGCAGACCTCAGAGGAGAAAGTGGGGTGCTCCCAACAGCAGGTGCCCAAAGTAACTGAGGGTCAGATGCAAAACGGACAGACTGGGTGGTTTACTGCGTCCTGTCAAATCCTGGTGACAACCCTCCAAAGTCAGTTTTATCATCATCCACATGTCGTAGTCCATGAAGTGGGCCTCAGAGCGGTTAAGGAATTCGTCTGAAGCCCCAACTAGCCGGGGGCTGAGGTGGGCGTTAACCCACACCTGACTGCCTCGGGAGCAGTGTGCTTCTGCTGGGTACCCGAAGAGCTGGGAACCGCCCGTGTCCCAGGCCTGCTCCTCCGCCCCTCCTGCCCCTCTGGTTCCTCCTGTGTCCTCACTCTTGCCCTGGAGGCTCATTTCAACCTGCTGTCAACTGGTGGGGGTAACGTAGGATTGCTGAGGTCCTCTCCCCACTGCCCACCCCTTCCCTACCCTCTGTTACCATGAAGTGTGGGGCTTTAGGTTGTTTCAGCAAAATATTGGACACTAAATACAGGTTAGTGGAGGAAAGAAAATCGACACTATGAGATCATTCCTGGTCGCAATCTCTACAACACACGTGACACAACATTATGCAGTTTATAAGCACTTTTTATTCTTCAAGAACTCAGACCTGCTTCTCAGCAGGTACCATGTCCTTGGGTTTGCTCAGCCTGTCTGTGCAGAAGGCTCAGCTCCCAGCCCCTGGGGCCCCCTCACAGATGCGTGGGGTGGGCTCTGGCACTAAACCCTGGACGACCTGAGGCCTGTCCCAGGGCCTCCTTGGGGATTGGCTCCCCTACCTGGGCCTCCCCTGGGAGCAGAATGGGCAGGGCAAGGAGGGGTCTGGCCTTGGAGGCTTGGGCCCAGCCCTCTTGGGTCTGTCCTCGCCCGGGGCAGGGCTGGTCCAGCCCCCTGAGCACACCCGAAGAACCCTAGGCAGACGGAGAAGTGCACAGTACCCACAGCCAGGTCGCTTAACCATGGGTCTGGGCCTTTGCACTGCAAAGCCAAGAGCATGGACTCAGTTCCTTAATGCTGCACAACTTCAGCCTCAAACCCTTGGCCCAGGCCCAGACTGGGCTGGGCACTCCCCGACCCCACCACTGCCAGGTGCTCTCGCCCTTTCTTCTCAACTGCCGCAGGCTTCACTTCCTGATGACTCGGAGGCAAACCCAATCAGATACTTGCTCTGACCCTACTGCTTCAAAGACAAACTCAGTCCCTGCAAAGCCCCCAAATATGACTTCAGGACTATCTGTGGCTGGTAATTACCTATATGTCTCTAGGGACCTGGCGACAACAGAGCGGCTTGTCCTGTGTCCCCAAGACCAGCAGCTGCTCCCGGGGAGCCATTCTACTCACAGCCTTCCAGGCCAAGCCCTCTCGTTTTGCTGATCAGCAGACTGAGACCCAGAGGGGAAAGCAACTCGCTAGGGTCACACGGTTGATAGAGCCAGGAGCAGAATCAGGATGTCTGAGGCCCGGGGTGGCTCTCTTCATGATGGCTGGCAGCTCCGATTTAGAGGTGGAGGGTGGGCCCCACTCAACGACCCCTGGAAATCATGGAGCCTTCGGGACCCACCCCAGTAAGATGGGAAATGAAGTGTCCTTACGACATCCTTAACTGCCCCCGTCTAAAACCTTCCAACCTCTTCCCACCAGGTTGCTGATCTCCTTTGACTCCTTCTCCTGAAGCAAACTTTTTCTGAGACTTTATTCATACGGAGGTCAGAAGCAGCTTGGAGTAGGGCTCCTATCGTAACTCAGGGGATAAAGCCAGGACAGCGGAGTCCCTGAATCAGCCTGAAAACACCGATCCCCCTACCCCTTTGATGTCCCACCTATCTGAAGTTAAGTGCATTTCATTTTGCAACTGAAAATTGATTCCCAGTTTAGATCAGCCGTGGGAAGAGACAGACTCAAGTCATGCTCCACGTGGCCTGATTCAAACTTGGAAGTCCTGCTGGTTTGTGCTGATGTCACCCAACCAAGATCTGACATGAAACTACAACAGAAAGCTGGGGGGAATTTGCTGTGAGGGTGGAGGAGAGGAAACCTGAAGTTCGGTTTGATATTATTAGAGAGGCGAGCACATGGGACACGGGACCGGAAATCAGGAAGCTGCTCTTCTATTCTTGGCTCTGCAATTAGCTTGCTGTGTGCCCTTAGGCAGGTCACTTCCTCTCTCTGAGCCTCAGTTTTCTCATTTTATAAAAGCAAGTGGAGGAGCTCCAAGGCTCCTCCTTTCACTTCTAAAGAGCCCGTGATTCTGGCTTCGTCCCTGGCCATGGGTGAAGAAATCAAAGACTTGGTTTCGTTTGGTAACTTGGGCCCCTCAGCACTTCCTGGTTGGTGCTGGGAACAGGACGAGGGACTCTGTGACCAAGCTGATCTGAGTTTCAGGGAGGTGGCCAGCAGATTCGGCTGACGGAAACCTCACCCAAGAAGCGGACGGGGTGGATGTGGGACGGAAGACAGCTTAGTCCTGCCATCAAGGCTGTGATGGGCACCCAGGCACCGATGTTTATTCAGACTGGAGCTCCAGCTTTTGGAGGCTCAAGTGTCATTAGCTGCTGTTTTTGATCAACAGAAAGCAGTGAAAGCAACAAATAATATTGTCCATTTGCTGGCAATTTCAGCTGTTTGTGACATTTAATTAGCATAATTGACCTGAACTGGAACTTTTTCTCCACCTGAATTTAAAAATACATCCCTGTTCCCCGATCCCTGATACATATGAGAAATTTTCTTTTTTTTTAATGAGGTTTTAACTAAAGCCCAATATCAAAACGCCATATAATACTTTTATCTCATTGAAGACATTTGATGCTTATTAAAATATTATTGCTTTAAGGCTTATTTTGATTTTTTGCCCAAGAGTGTGTGCAGAACGTTGCTGCTCAGATAATAACAAAGAAACCTTAAACATGAAAAAAACACATGAAAGGTAATATGTTCCCCATTAGTCCCAGTATCATTTCCCCAGGATTACTGCTTTCCAAATATAGCATTAGTTTAAAAATAAAAGGCCGTTTACGGTAATGGGACACTTGCTACTATTTGGGAGCATATGGGCCCTCCAAGGGGCTTGCAGGACAGCTTCATTAAGCGGGAACTGCAGGGGAGAGGGCTGGCCTGAAAGAAAGACCCAGCATGTGTTCTCCAAGGCCCCCCAGATGGGCCACCTACCCTGACCCAAGGCCCGTGTCTAACAAGCCTCTTAATTCCTCTTTCAGAACTGTTTTTTTGTGCATTGTTTCTTCCAGAGATGAAAACATTTTGGAAGTTGACAAGTAATCAATTGGGGGCCGCCCGGGAAGAGAAGCGACATCCTGGAACTCCGCGTTCTGGCCTCAAGTGTGGGGGAAAGTGTGGCTGCCACCCCCAAACCCAAAAGGAAAAAGGGTCCTTTTGGGTTTGGGGGTCTCTTTTGTCCTGGGAGATCCAGGGGCGGCAAATTCCAGACGGGAAGATTGAAGTCATTCAGGAAGCACGTGGGCCCTGTGTGTAAGCTTGGTTTATTTGACCCGGACATGCAATTTTTTTGCTAAGGATGGCTCAAGTCTACTTTTGGATGGACGAGCTAATCTAGCTAAGGGACAGAACAGTCATGTACACAGAAGGGCTCTCTCAAGTGGCAGTGAGGGCCACTCTCTTTTGCTTCCACGGGCTGGCGGGTGTTGAACACCCACCGGAAGCTGCCAGCCTGCTGAGGGCCCCTGAAGAGACTCATGTTACACATTTGCTATTTTGGGCCAACAATGCAGGCCCCTTCCGGTTTCGGGAGCCGGTCTCCTGGCACTCATCAAGCGCCCAGATTCGAGAGGCCTCAGAGAGCCAGGGAGTGAGCTTCCAGCCCAAAGGGAAAGAGAAGCTCTCCTGGTTTTAAATCCCCAACCGAATGCCAACCATATCTTGTTGTCAGCAGAGAGAGGAAGATCAAGAGGGAGCGAGGGAAGAGAATAGAGAGGTGGTAACGAGAGCTAAAATTTATTGCCCTGAAGCCTGCATTCTTCCCAGACACAGGTGGCATTGCCACCGGGCAGGGGGCTCTGCTCCCCCAGGCACCGCCTCTGCCATGGGGAGAATTCCTTGCATGGAGCCAATCACAAGTTGGTCAGAGGTCGGAGGTGGTGTTTCTACCTCCATTTGGGACCGTCAGAATTTGGACCTCTTTGTTTGACCTCATCTAGTTACTGGTCTTGATGTCCTAATTCCTCCTTCAGGCCAAGAATTGCTCACTCCCCTTTGTACTCAGCCCAGAGGCTGGCACAGAGTGGGCAGTCAGCTTGCTTGAACTGAGAGAACAAGCCCCTCTGGGTAATGGTCTCATGAAAAGACCAGAGGCCTCGCGGGCGGAGCGGGTCCTGGGTTGGCTGCCTCTGTGAGAACGGTGATCGCTGCTTCCCTTTACTGAGCACTTAGTACTGTCCAGGCTCAGAGCTCAGCACGTCACATGGTTCTGTCATTCAGTCCTCACACCACTACCCCAACCGCCAGGCCTGGCTTGCAGGGAAGGGAACTAGGGTGTAGGGAGGCTGAGTAAGTTGCTTAAGCTCACACAGCTGGGAGCAGGGAGGCAGCCTGGCTCCTGCACCTGAGCCTTGGCCGCCCTGCTGAACCATCTTCCTTTCCTTTCATTGGCTCACAGTCCTGAGCTCCCAGCAGTGGCTCAAAAGCCCCTTGGAGGGGTAGAAGATGGAGTCAATCTGTTTGGAACGATGCTTAACTTGGTGTCACCGCATTTTTCTAGGGGCTCTTCTGCCTTGAGAGAGGATCAACATCACAGGAACTGAACATACAACCAGTAGGTACTGAGTACTTGGCTTCTAGTACTTTGATGCCCCAAGGAGAAATATAGGTCAGCCCCAGACATGATTCCTGCCATCCAGGAGCTCACATAGATGGAGAAAGAAACAACAAAGGGCCATATTAAATGGTCCAAAGAGGGTGATGCTTGTAAGGGAATTTACACAAAATGGAGGAGTTGAGATTCACCTTAGAAATCTCAGTCTTATTCATTACTCTGAGGATGGGGAAATAGAGGCGTAAAGAAGGAAAGCGATTTGTCCAGAGTCATCCATCTAGTTTAAAACAAAGCTGGGACCAGGCCTTAGTGGTCTCCACACTCCTAGCCTCTCATTCATTCCTCTAGTGGCTGGTGAGATGGAGGAGAAAGGTGGTTGGCAAAACGCTTCAAGGAAATAGGGACTTGAGTGGGAGCTTGAAGGAGTAGAGGCAGGCTAGCAAGCGAGGGAGTGTGAGGTCCCAGCAGGTAGAGAAATGGCAGGCACGTGATATGGGTGTGGGAAGATGGTGAGCTGGGTGGTAAATAGGTTGCATCCCCCAAATCAACCCTTACTGATGCGCAGAGGCTGCAGGGAATGCTGGGTTGAAGAGGATTCCGAGGATGAAAGAGAGCTGGGATCAATTAACAACGTCAGCCAGGAACGTGGGGGAAAGGAGGTCACCTCCTGCCTCGTGCTCGTCATCCTGGCATAAGGTGGGCTTAAGGGACAGTAACACGTGTTAGCTCTTTTGACAGATCCTGACTGGGGAGTGGACGGGGGGACTGGCTGCTGTTTATTAATTTCTCTTTTTTGGACAATTTCTTGCTCATTTTGACTCACCTGGTGCTGATTTCAGCAGACTTCCTGCATCTGTTCCATGGACCTGTCACCTGCTGGGGCAGTGGGGCCCAGCAGTCAGAGGGCCTGGGCAGGTGGAGAGCTCAGCAGCAAAGCTTCGAGGGACCCAGCAAGAGCCTCTTGATTCCTGCGTTTCAAATGGGCTCCAATGGCCACTGCCGGAAGAGGCCACATTTCTGCTGAGTCAGAGCCATTTCAGACTCCATTCACCTGTAATGAGTGAGGTTCTCCGGGAAACAGGACCATATTGGACTTGGGGGCCGCCCAGGTAAGGCGAGAGCACAATCTAAAAGCCAGAGGTTATGACTTTTCATCTAAGTCTTGGCTTTGAAATATTCAAACTCCCTTGGAACCTGCTTGGGTCAGTGCTGTCCTTCATTCTTCTGAGAAAGAGAAAAGTAAGTCCGACAGGAAGGGGCCTCTGGGCAGCTGGGTGGGGAGAGATGTGTGAGGCCCTTTGACTAAAGTGGATGGAGCGCAGGTGAGCGCCTGAAAGCACAGAGGCTGAGGGGGCTCAGGCTGGGTTCTAGCCCCCTTGGATCTAAATTCTGCAAGGCCCCTCTCCAGCCAAAGCACGAGCAGATGACACTTCCCAGGTCAGGGGTCCTGTTCACGTTGCGCGTGGTGCATTGCCCCGCCTCGTGGGTGTAATCTGACCTACCAGCGTGGAAGGCTTTGGGGGTTTTGAACTTGCCCGACATCAAATAATGCGCCCTCCTCGCTCGGGAGAAACTCCAGCCACTCTGCCGCAGCCTCGGAGGGCATTTGATTGTGGAGAACACATCAAACAGGCAAGTCTCCCTTATGAAAGTTTTACAAGAAAATCATTGAAGACCAGCAGAGCTACCCTTTCTCCTCCTCCTTGAATTCCAGGCCCCAGCCGATATTCTCGATTCCCGCACTGCAGTGCCGGCCGGCAGAGCGCTGGGCTGGCAGACGAGCCAACTGCGGGAACCTCAGCCCCGGGATCATTACACTTGCAGGCCACGGCTTGTGGGATCTAGTGATTTGGACATATTTTATTTAACCAGCTTAGTAAAAGGTAATATTCAGCAGCTGTGATCTATAGCAGCATTACAATTTTCAGGGTCAAGGAGGGATTTTGATATTAGGAGGTTGGGCAGAATTGCTATGAAATCTCATGAGCTGTCTTTAAAAATAAATGAGAAAATAGGTTATCCAAGAGTCATTGTAAGGGAAAAATCAATAGGCAGTGTCTATTCACTTGGGCTATCAAAATCCTTGAAATTTGAACAAAAGTTTCACGTTTAGTGTACTGTAGGTTTTGAAATATCAGCGCTGGAGGCTCGGTCGGTACAAATTCGTTGTGCTGTGCATCCAAACGAGGCCAGCCTCATGCAGCGGCTCAGCTCCCTCGTAACACGGGGGAGTGTCTTGGTGACCAAATTAGATGGGTAAAAGGAGACTCCTGGAGGAAACCGTTTCATCCAAGGCAGGCGGTCCCCCGCAAACATTGAGAGGCACCCGCGGTGCTGGGACCAGGTGGGGCCGGGTGGCTCAGGGCTCCCTCACAGCCTCCCTCTTGTCCAGTGCGAGGGGGGATCCCATGTGTCTTCTGCCCGAGCCATCCACAGTGCCTCCACCTTCGGATGGGAACAGGGTAATTCCACGGGGAACTTCCTGGTGGTGAACTTGTGGCTGAGAAGGTTGCCTGGAATGATAGTTGTTTCCCATTCATTCATTCATTCATTTGTTCAATAGTAATCTACTGAGGACTCGCTATGTGCCATGCTCAATTCTGGCATCAAAATGGAGAAATAAAACAGGTCTCAAAGAGCATGTTGCATACAGCCTAGTGGGGTGGACATTAACATAAACAGAGAAAGAAATACTTGATTATATATGGTGACAAGGAAAAAGGTAGGCTGAGAAAGACTCAAGTGGATCATCTTGAGACTGGGGGATGGGTTGGCAAAGGCTTCTCTGATGGTGTCTTTTAACCCTAGACCCGGAGGACTGGCGGGAGTTAGCCAGGCAGAAGTCGGGGGAAGGGGAACACTCACGCAGAGGGAACAGCACAGGAGAAGGCTCTGGGGTGGGAAAGAGCTTGCAGTGTTGGAGGAAGAAAAGGGGTGAGGGAGCTGGAGCAGGATATTGAGAAGTAGGGGAGAGATAGGGGGCAAGGGTCAGGTCACTCAGGGCTTGTGGGCCATGAGAAGGAATTATGATTAGAAAGGTTATGCCAAGTCAAAAAGTTTTGAGCCAGCAAGTTCTAAGATCTGATTTTCATTTTCGAATAATCACTGTGGCTATGGTGAGCTTGGACTACCTACTAAGCCAAAGTGGGGGGACCAGCTAGGAGGCTCTGACAGTGGTCCAGGTGAGAGGTGATGGCAGCTTGGACTAGGGGGTGGTGGGGATGGAGAAAAGGGGACTAGGATCCCACCGGTGTTACCGGGAGAACCCAGGTAGGATATGTCTTCTGTACTTTCCTTTTATGTGACAGTAAGTTGGGGACACAAGGCACTGGTGGCCCATCCTTAACTGAATCTCTGTTCTACAGATCTGTTGTTCCCTCCTCCACCCCTCCCCGATGGTAGTAGCTTTCTCAGGGACCATTCAGTCACCAAGGGCTCAAGATTCCATATGGACTCAGGCCCTGTTTACAGAATGAATGGATACTAGATCTTGTACATGTCTCATTTTTCAAATTTGTATAGATGTTATTGTTTTTGTTTGTTTGTTTTTTTGAGGAAGACTGGCCCTGAGCTAACATCCATGCCCATCTTCCTCTATTTTATCTGTGGGACGCCTGCCACAGCATGGCTTGACAAGAGGTGCTAGGTCCACTCCGGGGTTCCGAACTGGCGAACTCTGGGCCACCAAAGCAGAGTGTGTGAAGTTAACTGCTACGCCACCGGGCCAGCCCATAGATGTTATTGTTATGAATTCATTTAAAAGCATTTTATCACAGCATTTATAATTTCTCAGTCTCCATTTTCTCAGTCACTACATAAATATTTAATGTTTCCAGAGTGTCCTCAAATCTCCTTCAGGTTGCCGCACCTTTGGCAGTGGGTACGCTCCAGTCACGCCAACCAACCCAAACTGCCTTGCCTCTTCAGGTCTCTCTGTGACTGAATTCCGACGGCAGGTAATTGCCAGGTTTTGTGGTTCAATGTTGTTTTTCAGTCCCTGGTGCCACAGCTGACATTTAGTGTTAAAAAATAATTTAAAAAATTTTTTAATGAAATTTTTTTTTTAAAGATTTAATTTTTTTCCTTTTTCTCCCCAAAGCCCCCCGGTACATAGTTGTATATTCTTCGTTGTGGGTCCTTCTAGTTGTGGCATGTGGGACACTGCCTCAGTGTGGCTCGATGAGCAGTGCCATGTCCACCCCCAGGATTCAAACCAACGAAACATTGGGCCGCCTGCAGTGGAACACGCAAACTTAATCACTCAGCTACGGGGCCAGCCCTAATGAAATATTTTTAATGAATGAAGAAATGAATATCTTCCTTTTATTAATCTAAGGCATTCCTGAGATGTTTTAAGGCCCAAATCAGAAGACTCACTAAAGAATACAAAACAAAAACACCTCGCCCCCATAATATTTGTTCCCCATGAAGTTACAGAGCAGCCCGTTTAAGCAAGATGAGTGGAGTGGTGGTGGTTCATCACATGCCTGCTGGGGCCGGCCACGGTTCCCTAACTCAATCCTCATGTCAGTCCTTGTGGGGAGGCAGGGGGATGATACGTTCCCTACTTTACGGTCGGGGAAACTGAGGCTCAGTGAGGAGGTGAGTAGATTATCTCAACTCGCCAGTGAGGGAACTAGGTCTGTGATCACTCTGCGACTCCAGCTCTCAGAGCAATTAAAGAAGAAGGAAAAAACCCATAATTCAAAAGCAACTTGAACATGATCCTCCCAAGTTTCATCATTTAAAACAAAATGACAGTGTCTATATTCACAGTACAAAGACTGTAGCAGAGCACCGAACTGAGATTTACAACTCCCCTTCAGTTAGAAAGGGACTGCAAGATAAATCATTCAAACGGGAAAGATGGGAATAGCAGACTTTGCAATTAGGCATTTTATTTAACTCATCAAATAACACAAGTTAGTTCAGGAAACAACAATCAAAATGTATTACTTGTACTAATGATATGTAGAACCACATTTCCAAGAAATCTAATGAAAATAAATTACTTTGTGGAATATAGCAAATAAATAGGTTTTTACAAAAAATAACCCTGTGTCTATTAGCAAAAAATGTGAGGTTCTGGGGAAGGAGGCATTGTGGAGCTGGGAGGAATCGGAACTTGAAACTAATGCCTGAATGAGATGTGAGAAACAGCAGCACATTAATGGAAATTAGCAACAGACATTCTCCCGCCTTCTCCTTGTCCCCTTGGTTTTAGGAATGATTTCTGCCCATCCCCGAGACAGGCTCTGAGCACCGCTCCCGACACCCACAGTCTAAGTGATCCAGATAATGTAATCGCACCATCATTAGGAACCATGAAATTGCAATTCCTCGGGGAAGGAGCGCTATCGCTCAGTTACACAGAGAAGAGCGATTAATTAGCAGATCTCAGTTTAAAGCGACTATGTATTACACGGGTTCTAATCCCACTTTGGAGCAGCTCTCAGGCCTAAGGAATTATCTGGACAAAGTTGAGCTGGAGTCAGAAGACCCTACTCAAAATGAAATGAAGTGAAATAAGATACACATAAGCAAACAAAACTTTAAAATGATAGAGAGATCGTCCACTATCCAGGAGAAGCTGTAGAAGCCGAATGAGGGTCATCTAATTTTTTCTCTCTCCTGAAATGACTTTGTTGAGTATATAATTTAATATTTGGACTCCATTTGAGGCAACTTGATCTAAACGACTCATTCATTCATTCATTCATTCATTCCATAAATGTTATCTTAAAGTGACAGCACTTTTATAGAATATGACAGGCTGCTACTTTGGACCCACTCGACCTTTGGACAGTTGAGTCCTCAAAGGTCACACAAGGCAGACTGAAGGCTGCACTTGAACCCTCCGTGATGGTAGCTATGGAAACAATCCTGAAATGGAGATATCTTCCCCCTGGAAGTGTAAGTGGAATCAGGATTTTTACCACTCTCAAGAGGATGACAACCCTCAACCCAAATCTGGTTGGCACCCACCCTCCTCAGTGCTGGTACCTTTGTACTGAGCTCTGGAGTCCTGGGCCTCACTGGACAATAAAATGGACGGATGCAGAGATCAATGACTGGTCTTTTTATACTATGAGGCCCTTCGAGCCAGCCGACGTCTTTCCATGTCACAACTTGCCTGGATTCCAAATTAAATCTCTCTGGGTGCTTACGCCGCTACTCTGTATGGACGGTGGAGTTGGGGGGGGGCGGGGATGGCGGCGGCGGAGCTTTTAGACCGGGGCTTCAGTTCCAGCTCATAATTCCTCAGGAGAATACCTGGGGGAGAGACTGACTTGACAACGGTGGTTAAGCCTCTGTGAGGGGGGCTGAACCTCCTTTTAAGAAACAAGGGCTGTGGCAGCAAGCCGAGAAGTGGCACCACACACTGTTTCTAAATCTTTCATGGATTTCATCCAAGTGCATGTTCATAATGTGCCGTGAGCCAGGGAGGGGCAAGCACAATGTTAACAGTCTGGTTTCCTGATAGAGAAATTGGTGCCCAAGAGGGAAAGTGACTCACCCAGGCAGGACTGGCTCCATAATTTGAGAGATCCAAAGCAAAATGAACACGTGCAGCCCCTTGTTCAAAAGGCAAGAAAAAATGCTTTCTCCTTTCTTCCCTGGTCTCTCTCTCTCTTGACTTGTCATGATGTTTTAAATTTCCTAGTTAATGTCATTGGAAGTAAAGTCAAAATTTTAAGTTATTAGCATGAATTATATCATTCATTTCTATACTGTGCAATGCTGGTTTTAAGGGCAAATAGAATATTTAACATGTGTGTGGAATCACCAAATTTATACACCGCATTTCGGGGCTCGTCACAAGAGGGTGCCTCGAACTGCCTAGAAGAGTCAAGCCAGACTCAGGAGGATCAGAAGAGGAAGAGAGGGTTCCTCTAAGTATGGAGCTGGCCAGTGGGGCGCTCCTTCAGCGTGGGGATTCTCCAAGGGGGAGTGCAGACCCCACAGGTGCTGGGCCCTGCCTCGTGACTTGGGGCATGCACTTGCCCTCGAGCCTGGCAGCCAGGTTCCTTTCCTCCCCAGTGGCTGGACGGGCATGCTGTGCCCCAGGCCTGGGGCAGGAGGTCGATGCAGGCATCTCCGCCTTCCACAGGCCCCCTGGCCCAACCTTCAGCAGATGGGCGCTGCAATCTTCGTGCCAGGAGGCACTAGGTACACTCAGCACCTAGATCAGGGGTGGATTAAAGGCTCGTCCCCGCTGAGTTCTCCACTGAATGCACCCAGATGCTGCCAGCCTAGGGCGGGGATGGCAATCACCCTGCCCCAGCCCAAGATGCTGTGGGGTGCGCATGCCCGACCCAGACCATCCCCATGCCTGTGCCTAGGTTGGGGACAGGTTGGCAGCAGTTGCTGGGTGGGGGTGGGGATGAGAAGGCCTTGTAGTGTTGGGGTTCCAGCGGGCAGAGGCGCGAGCAGCTGAGAAAGGGACCCCAGAAGCAGGAAGGTGGTGGCAGGCAGGACTGCGCGTGAGCTGAGGCTCCAAGCCCCCGGTTCAAGATCCATTGTTCCACTCAACTTCATTTACAAAACACAATTACAAGATAACATTATTAAGAATTTCAAGACAGCAACTGCAGAGCATTAAACCCCAAGCATGGTGCCCTTCTGAGTGCAGTGCCCTGTGTGACTGCACTGGTCACAGGCCCATGACACCAGCCCTGCATGTAAGACCACTCAGAAGCTCAGCACGCCAAGTCTCCTGGTCTTCTAGGGAGGTTCTACATACCAAAGGCTGCCATATTACCCCCAGGCCCTTGGCCCTGGCTTTGTAGGGAGCGTACCCTTTCCACTGCCATGGATGACTGGAGCTGGCAGAGACCTTCCTTCCTGAGACTTTCCTGTTTGCTGGATGAGGAACTGAAGCCTGGAGCAGGGCATGACACGCATAAGGCCACATGTCAGGCTGGTGGCACAGCAGAGCCCAGAGCTCTGGGTATCTGAAGCCCAACTCAGCATGGAAGATGCCAGACTTTGGAAAAGACTAAAGCCTCATGGTGTCTCCCTGCCAGGCCGTTCCTGGGTGCGAATGCACTGTGGCCACAACCACCAGGACCCAGAAACATTTTCAGGGCTCCCCCGCCAGTTCTAAAGCAGCATCCTCTTAGCATCAGCTGCCAAGGCATTTCTGGGAGTCCCCTTTGGGCTCAGCGTCAGGGTGGGGGCTCTAAATATTATTTAATTATTTCTCACAAGATTCCTTTGGTGGTGGGGGGTGTCTAGTGATGGTGGTGGGTCAGAAGAGATTTCAGGGGCTTGAGGACAGACATGCTCTTCCCAGATGATGTCAGTAGCTCAGCTGAGGAGAGACCCAGCGTGTCCCCTGCCAATTTCTCAAAAGAGCAAAGATCAGACATTCAGGGAAAAAAATGATCATAGCCAATAGGGATAGAACTGAGTTCTTCTGTACATGTTGGCTTAAAAAATGTAAGTGAGGAACTTTAGCCCCCGTGGTGTGAAGGCCACACTACCAAGGAGGCCAGGCTTCCAGAATGTGGTGCTGTTTGAAGTTACACCTCCTTGTGCAGAGAAGAGAAGCCTAGCTGGAGGCTGAAGACCTGGAGTCTACTCCTGGCCCTGCCACTGATTTGCTGGGTGATCTTGAGCAAGTCTCATTCCCTCTCTGAGCCTTGTTTCCCTATCTGAAAATGAGCCAGTGTGCCTACACGGCCCCTAACGCCCATAACAGCTCAAAGGTTCCACGAATCTGAGCTCATCTGCTTTATTGGCTTTTGCATCCAACTGTCACCAAGGTGGCCCGGCACGGAGCTCAAGGGACTCTGATCTCATGTGTCCTCATTTGAAAACCCCGCTCTCTCAGGCTTTGTGGGTTTCATCTCCCCTCACAAAGGAGCTGAGGGAGGCCCGTCCAGAGGCCGGGGTGCCCAGGTTCCTCCTGTCCCCTGTCCCCAAATGCCACGCACCCAGACATCAAAGTTTCTCCACTGTCTGGGGGTGCTGATGGCGGGGGAGAGGGGTGGTGACCAAATCACCCACGTGCCCCAATCTGGATTCTGCTTCTATTTTCTCCTTTCCACACGGGGGACAGAGAGAGGAGAAGAAGGAGCGAGAAGCCTTTGAAAAACGTCTCCCGCTCCATTCGCTCAGCAATTCACTTGCTGCCGAGCCCAGCGACACTCCCGTGGTGCACCTCTTAGCTATTCGGCAGCGTTTTTCCCTTTTATGATATTTTGGGTTTCCGATTGCCTGCTAAGTCAAACCTTTATCATTTAATAAGTAGCAAAGAAAAAAAAAATCCTCCAAGTCAGTCCCAGTCTAAATGTCCCCATTCCTGTCCCCTGCCTCTCCTGGGCTGGTCCTGGACAAGGGGCTGGTGCTGATGGGGACTCACTTACTTGCATGCATCAACCCTAGTCATGCACTCATGGGGCAATTTTGCAAATGTGGCCATGGAAAGTGCAGGGAGGAAAGAACACACAGCACTGCGTTTGGTAGGGCCTGGCCAAGCAGTTCACGGAGATGGGGCATTCTTCTCAGGGCCAGCGGTGGATGCCGGCAGAGGCAGGGGCATCACCATGTGATTTCTAGACCTCAGGGGGACTTGCCTGAGATCAGACAGCAAGTCAGGACACTGGGAATGAAAACAGCTTTCTAACCTCCAGCCCTGGGGCTGGGGGACTGTCTTACTCGTTGTCTTATCTATCTCATTCACCATGTGTCTTTGGGGCCTGGAACTGAGTAGATACTCGATAAATATTTACTGACTAGATGAATAAATCTGATTACACCTCTCATGCTTCTAACAGGGCAAGGTTTGATGATTTAGAAGTCTTGGGGACAATACTGAGCTCGTGGAAGCCATCTGGCTCTCCTCGCTCTGTAATTTCTCAAGAGGGGTGGGCTTGGATGAAGAAGAGAAGATGGTAGTTAAGAAGAGCCAGGCGCTGATGGTCACGATGTCTCCGCTGTGCCGAGACCCCCGGATGGGGCGGTGTGGGGAGGGTCTGCTGAGGGCATAAATGATCTATTTGGGGCCCTTCCCCAAATGCCACACGGTGTGCTGCAGTGGTCTCGGCCTCCTCTCGCTCTCAGCAGGGCCAGGACAAGACGAGGCTGGCACAGCTCACGGAGGGAAGCTAGCTGCTGGACCCCACGGTTAACTCTTCCAACGCCACCCTCGCCTTCCTGCTCTCCCTGCTCCTCCTCAGCAATGGCACTGCTGTGGGATGTGCCAGAGGACCCTTGACCAGTTGCCTCTCCTTGGCAGAGCCCATGTGTTCTCAGACCCCTCACGTTTAAACAGCCTGAGCAGCCCTGCACCCTGGCCAGGATATGTGTGGGCTCCTAGGGCAAGGCTGTGTCCCCAGTAACCCATCCATTACCCAAAGGGCAGCTGACCCCAGGAGAAAGCTCCAGGGAGCTGGTCGCAGGGAACCCAGGCCCCTTTCCCTTGCATCCCTTCTCCCAAAGACCACCACTGGTTGCCTTGAGGAGTGGGTCTCTCCTCCCCCAAAACCAAAATCTCCCCCAGGAATTCAGTTCACCCAGAGGGATCAGTGGCTGATGGGGCTGAAGCTGCCTAGGGGAAAATGGATCTGCATTTTCACAGGGTTCAAGGTGAGAAACCAAAGGAGTGAATCTTCAAACTTGGGATTTCAGGTTATCTCCCAGCCTGGAGGGTGTCACCCGTGTAGGAGCCTGGCTGACCTTCCAATTGTACATCCCTCAGAGGATTAAGGCCTTGGCCACTTTCCGTATCCAGAAGAGAAGGGACCAAGGGAAGGGGATGGTGTGGTCAGAGCCTCAGGGCAGAGGGCTGGCAGGCTTCAGTCCCTGTGTGTTCACCAGCCTATGGCTGACGCTTCTCCACTGAATTTAGCAACCGCTCCCATCCCCCAAGGGAGTGATGGCTTCTAGCCACGTTCTCACCTCCTCTCCCTTCTGATGGTGTAAGACAGAAAGTTAACAGGAAAATGCAGTACAGCATGCCAAAGTGCTCAGCCCAATGCCTGGCATACAGCAGGCCTCTGTAAGTGTCAGCTGAGGATGCCTCTGTGGCCTGGGTCTGTGGCAGAACCTTTTGGAGAAAGCTGGAGCCCAAGGATATATTCATTCTCAACTCTGTGGGGCATCATCATGCAAAAAACATTTCTCTCCAACGCAGGTCCTTTTCCTGGCAAGATAAGTTAAAAACAAAAAGTTGAGGCAACAAAGCACTGAGCTGGAGAAGGGCCTTAGCTCCCCCCGTACTGTCCCCTCCTGAGCACACCTGGGGGAGGCTGGTGGGGGGGGGGAGGCGGGCTGCACTGAGCAGTGCCCATCCTGCCCCCAGGAAAAGTCCAGGCAGTTCTCAGCGGAGCCACGTGTGCAGCCGATCAATACGGGCTTCGGGGCCGCTGAGCTATTATTCACGCCAAAGGGCCTTGTTTGGATGAAGGGAAGGAGGGGGTGCAGGAGTTCACAGAATCACAGTCCAGAGCTCTGCATCCCGGCATTATCCCCTCTTTCTGTGATGCCTTCGTTACTTATGTAGTGCGAGTAACGAGGTGATTCAGGATAAGGAAGTGCTTTCCCCACAGCATGCTGAGAGCCCTGCAAGGCATGGCAGTGGGGGTTGTACGTGATTGGGCCGGGGTCCTGGGAGAGATGCACCCTGTCTTTCCCCTCCTTTGGCTTCTCCTGAAGAAGGCAATGATGGGCCCAGGGTGGCACAAAGTAGGGCTACTTGCCTGTGCCCCTCCCTCTTAGTATTCCCTGGGATGAACCCCATTTACCATCTCCTAACCCCTGGTGCTGGGGAATCCATCCTTAACCTGCACACCACCTGTTCCTCATCTCCTCATACATTCCCAACCCATTTGTCCTGCCATCTTGGTTTTGCTCCACCATCTTGGTTTGCCCTGCCATTTTGTTTTCACCTTATTTGCCTCTAGTAAGCTGGCTCTGGAACATTCACTTTGTTATTGACCTGGAATCCTAACAGAGATGGGCAGTCTCTCTTAGCACTCCCTGTGTCTTCCCTCCTCCACAACAGGAGAGGGCACTGACCCTGGCTCAATTACCCATTTCAGGACCCTGTATCCAGCCTTGGCTCCAATCACACACACAATTCTGCCCGTGCCTGGCTGCTCTTGGTTACCCTTCAATGTCTTCCCTCTTGGGTGCAGTGCCTATGGCTTCAAGAACTTTTCTGAGCTGTCCACACAGTCACTTGCTCTATTTAAAAAATGCTGACATCTTGTCTAAGAGCCACCTGACTAGTCACACAATGTGAATGGCCTCTGACAGGTACTACTGGTTTGAGCCCAGTGGGCTGCAGGCAGAGCAAAGCCACATAAACAAGAATGTTTCCTGGGGTTTAGTTTGAGTTTAGTGAGCTACACCATAGGGAGGGCTCAAGTTGAAGACTGGTGTCTCTTCTCAGGCAGTAGCCTCAACCAATGTCTCTGGGAGTTGGACTGGGGATGGCCTCCCACAGAGCCCTCCTTCCTTCTGGAAAAATGACTCTGAGCATACCTTCTGTTGAGGTGTGGAGGCCATCCCAAAGGTGGCAAGTTGTCCCATGGCTAATTTGGAGTGGACTGAAATGGAGGTTTGAGACGCCGTAGACCCTGGTGTGTCTGCCGCTTCTACACCCACAGTGATGGATGAGGCTTGAGGCCAGGCCTCACCTGGCTCACGCCTGCTGGATTGGCCTCTCCTGTGTGATGGCTCCTGTAGGACCATCTGTCCTTAGGTGGGTAATGCTGAGAGATGCTGTGCTAAGTGAGGAACAAGTACCATCTCTCCCCTTCACATCCATGGCATAGCTGCTCAAGGAGACTGGTCTTTCTGGGGATGAGTGGGTGGGAGTAGAAACAGGCTGGGAGAAAGATACTCCCTGTGTCCTAATATTGACCAGAACACCCCAGCCTTGAAGTACCAATGAACCAGGCCTCTGAGAGTGGCTTCCATGGTTACATGAAATTGAATCAAACAGGGTGACCAGATGTAGAGAGCAATTACAGAATAGAGAATGCCATTGACTTCTGACTTGGGATGATGATGATGATGATGGAGCTTTTTCCATCAAGCTCATAGCCCATGGAAAAACTGATCATTTCACCAATGGCAAGTCACAGAAAGGAAAAAAGGCAGAAGGTCAATCCCAGCAAAGCGTTGCTCCTGTTGTCTATTAGGGAAGCACTGTTTGCAATGAGCTCATTGACTACACAGAGACGCCCCAGACATCTCCCCATCACACCCTCCCTGCACGGGCTGAGCAGACACACAGTGTTTCTTTAAGAAGTTCCTACCCGCTCTCACGCCAACCACAGTCCTCCAACCACACACTCAGCTAAAGGGGAGCAAGTGCACCAGAGACGGGGACTCACAGTGGTTCCTCTGAAAGCAGCCTCAGCCACAACCGACCAAGCGTCCTCGGCTCTGCATACACATTTCTCCCAGGAAAGCCATCTCCAGCCCAAGCACCGGGTGCCCCAGTAGGCTAGCAGTTCAAACCAAAGCGATGAGGAAATCATTGCTCGTAGTTAATTCTCAACTACGTAGACAAACGGCCATAAATATTTATGACGGGACATTTCATTATTTAAAAATTCTGCTCTAAATTTCCACCTAACTCCATGAAGGATGCCTGCTGAATAGGTCGCAAATTAAGAACAATTATTTTTCTCCTCTGCATCTGACTAGAACTTACAGCTAAAGTCATTTAAAGGGGTTAACATCCACCTTAATTAAATATTAAATGTGCCTGTACCTGCTGCTATTGTTGCCCCTTCGAATAAGATATAACCTATTTTTGACAAGTTTTCATCTTTCTCTGTGGAAGACGCTACATGAAACCAAATCAGTGGCAAAGAGGAGAGTAATGAATAATCTATTTCATATTCCAACAGTACCCAGAGCTCGGAGTGGAAAAATATTCAGTCAGATGATGGCAAGAGGCTGCTGGGGTACCACATGACACAGCTAATGTTTAAATAATAATAATAAAAAAAGCGATAAACAAATCATTAGCCCTTAACAGTTGTTTAATGCAATTTGTTAATGAACGTAATGGTGGGGACTAATAATGAAAGAAAATAAAAACGTCTAAACAGGCGCCAAGTTGCTAGCGATGCGCAATTATTTCCTTGTCAAGTTTTTATGATTTAATGAGCCCCTCTGGGACTGACGGCTGTCAGTCAGTCGTGACTTTTTGACACCATTACAACTTCAAATACAGCAGCAGGCAGGCTGTTTTCCTCGGATTTGAAATACTGAAATGATCTGACAGTTTTAAAGAAAAGATGTGCAAAAAAAAAAAAAAAAAGGAGAAAGAGAGGGAGAGAAAGAGAGTTGCTTTTCTTTCTTTCTTTTCTTCCCTCTCCCATCTTCTAGGGGGTAGATAATCTCTGGATGCTGCTTGGTAATGAAAACCCAATCACTGAGGTCATTATCTGATGAGCTTTCTGGAACAGGCAGGCTTTTTCCCCCTCTTTATTTCTTTACTTAATGATAACCCTCAATGGGCTTGCCCCGCATGGGACGGCCAGAGCCGCACAATTTTGTTCACCATTAATTTCTGCCTTTGAAGCTCAGGGCTCAGAAGCAGTAGCAAAGCAAACCCCCCACCAAGCTGGTTCCAAAATAAGACAATCCAGCCTGCCTTAAACAGAATAGCAAATGGCCTCCCAGCCCAGGCCTGGCAGCTGACGTCAAGCCTGCTGCCTTTGCAGGAATTTGTCTTCACCGTGGAACATTTAAAACTCTTTACAACTTAAGAGACTTTAATTAAATTGCTTTTGATTCTGGAGAAGGGGAGCATTCGCTTTATTTATCCTGTCAGGGCAACTGTTTAGTCTGCATGAATTTTATATGGCAAGGCTTCCTCTTCCTCTTCTGCATCTTCATCTTCACCGCACCCCCCCTTCCCGTCAAACATCCTTTTTAACAAAGCCTTCCGACTTTAGAAATATTCATCAATTGAAGTCTACATATGAAGTTGCTAGAACCTTTCGCAGATCTATGACCCGCTTCGAGTTTGTAGGCTTTCTGCCTTCCCCGGTGGGGCAGGGAAGAAGGGAGAACAATTTGCTTCCACGGGGGCTCCTTTGAGTCTGTCCTGCAGCATCCGGGACGACTAGGTAGGAGTTCAGGGGCCTTCGGACCAGCTTCCTACAAAGCACTCCAGGCCAGGGGGTCTCTCTTGAGGTGGGTCTGATGGGGCTGTCAGGCCAACAGTTATCAGTTCCTATTCTTTCCACTTCCAAGGCTGAACTGCGGCACAGTCTCAGGCAACCACTGAGAAAGAGATGGAACCCCAAAGAAAAAGCCACTGAGACGTGAAGGATGCACTCCCTCCTCATTTCATCCACTTCAACAAGAACACGAGGTTTTAATGAAATATTTAGGAGCCAGCAAGTTTAGATGATCAGATCAACCTGCTTTGCCAGGTGGCCTCGGGAAGAGTCCGGAGGTGTGAGGTGCAGCTGCATAACTGGTTATATTCTTTAGCTAAGCTCAGCAGTTTCAAAGGAAGCCACCGGAGAGGATGGTATAATACCTGCCCACCATTACTGTTTCAGGAGGAGAAGATTATTTGTTTGTTTCCTTGCTTTTTAATGTTTTCTTCGATGTGCTTAGCACATACAGAATTCCGTTATCAGAATAAAAGATTCTTGCTGAGATAGATCCCTTAAGCCGGTAGGAAAAACAGCACAGCCTTCCCACTCCTTCGCTGTCCTACTTCGCTCTGCCAAAATCCCACACCGTCCCTGCGAAGTAAGGGCTGCAGCTTTATTTACACAATACTAAATGATTTATCTGAACACATGCAGGCCCTGGCCTGTTTCGATAAGTACGATTTCTCTGGTGGATTTCGCCATTCTGCATTTCCTCTCTAAACCATAATGGTTCTCTTCCGAGTTGGGGGGGGGGGGGGAGGAAGAACTGTTGCAGCCAGGTGATCTCAATCCATGGGCACAGGTGGTTAGCATTTTTTATGAAGAGAACAGGTTTGCTTTTCAAGGATTCAAAGCTTCCAATTATATTCAAAAGACAGTATGGACCCTGTAAGTGCCTATGAAGTCTTAAGAAAAAACATTTTGCTTTATGACTAGGGGGAAAATGACCTCAGCTTGGGCAATTTTAAGCCTGATCATAAATGAACTCATTTTGAACGCAATTCCCAGTTACTTTGGACAGAAAGAAACCAAAGAAAATCACAAAGCATGGTAAAGGTTTGAATACATAGTGAAGTCAAGAAGGCTTTGCTGACATTTGTTAGTAAAAAACCCAAGCTGTCCTTTTGTAACGCGCTGCAATCCCTTATTCTTTTACAGGAGATTAGTGAATCTTCTCCATACAGTTTATTTCTAGTGGATCATCTTACAGGACTCTACCATATTTATAATCACATTTGAAATTTCACACTGACAGCGTCATGTTCTTGCTCTTCCTGAAATATTCATGTTCTCTTTACATACTCGAATGGATGTGGAGAGAACCTTGTCAGACCTTTTGCATGTAGGAGGGCTGCTTTTGGGAGTGCAAATATTAAGACCGAAAGGATACAGAGATGCTTACACAGGTCAGGGGAGAGGAGGTCACAATTAAATACCGTGTCAGGGCGCACTTTGCCAGCAAATTCTGGGCAGTATGGGATTTTTGGAATGTAAGGGAATAGTTCTTGTAGCCAGTAATCAGAGTTGTGAAAAGAGGTTATTGGGCAGCCTCAGCAAAAAATATTCTTGGCCAAAAAATAATTATGCATAGAAAAAACAGGGAACATCCTAAGTCAATCTCCTGCACAACTGACATGACATATCCACCTTTACAATGAAAGCACTGAGACACATTGCCTCTATGCATTACGCCTGGGGAGAAACAGGGCTGGTCTCCTGGAGCTGGTCACTGGCTCTGGCCTCTGCTTTTCTCTGCATTTTTATCCTCGGACATCACAGAAGGGCAAGTCGGTGACAGGAGGTGTATGACAAACAGCACAGCCCATCAGAAGCCCCATCACTGACTCATCATGCCCTCTCCCAGACTAGGACCCCTGACATGTCCACAGGGCAAGGAAGACTGTCACCAAGGCTGTTTTGGTTGGGAGATGAAGTTACCAAATGGCAAATAAACATCACCTTCCCCTATAAAAACAAATCTGGGTGAAGACAAACCTAGAAAAAGAAACCCACCCACATGCACACAGGAATAGAAAATATTTTTACACTCTTTGCACTTCAGCTGAACAGTGGTGAGAGAGAGGGAGGGTCATTCAGGGCCTGTCAGCGCGAAAGAATGATTCATGTGACCATTTTGTCTTAATTACTCAGAACAAGCCGTTGTTGCTGGTTGCTGTTTATCGAGGAAGAGCAGACACATCAGCGTTTTCTGACAGAAAAAGTGATCGCTGTCAGGATGGTGATGACCAGGATGATGGCTAGGATGACGACCAGGATGCGGTTCTGGATGATTCTAGGAGAGAGCAAAGGAAAAAAAAAATTCACACAGATAAAAGGAGGACGTTCTAAAGATCATCCAAGACTAAGTTGACTAACCAAACGATGGCTTCGCAGGTGGGAGTGGGGAGCCTGGAGTGGGGTGTGGGGGTGTGTATGTGAGACCACGTAGTATTTTAGTTCTACGAATGGTCCACCAGGAAATGACTGACTCCACAGCGACTGTCACACTGCACCCGGAGAAATGCTTACTGCAAAGCTACAGTGAATCAAATGGCTTTCCAGGCTCGGAGTACCAGGTAGTAATCTTTAAGTGATCAAGGGCCCCATGCGAGTTTCTCTTTTTTAATTTAAAATGTGAGACAAGCTTCATTTTTTTGCACTGTTTCCTGTTAAAGTAAAAGACTCCAAGGAAACATATGTCAGTAAGGTACTTACCTGTACAAAAATACCTGGGGAAAAGGAAAAGAGAGACTTAGGAAGAAAAGGACAGGATTAAGAAGCAAGTGTCAAACCTGTAGCTCAGGCTGTGAAACCATCATCTGTCACTGGGGCTCAGGCTGCGTTATGCCGGGAGGAAACGTTACATTTGCTCCACAGCAAAGCAAGATGGAAATGAGAAATACTACAAAGTACCCGAGTGTCTCCTTTGCTTCGGTTGGTGGGCCCTCACCTCTAGGGATTCCATCCCCCTCAGTTCTGGCTCTGCCAAATGCTGATGGGGAACTGGGAGCTCAGAAGGAGAACCAGAGTGGAGACACATGCGCCCAGATGCCTGCAGAGAGCTTCTGATGAACTTGTTTCGTAATTTGTTACCTCGTTCTGGGAAAAAGAGGTCAAACATCAGAATGCTTTGTGGAGAGTTTCAAAGGGAACCTAGGTCAAACAGCCTTGCACATGCTTCTCTCCCAGAACCACCCACACAGAAACAGAGACAGAGTGGCTGGCAGTCTAGCAGGCTGTCCATCTGGCTAAGCCCCCTCAGCAAATCCACCCTCCTGTCCTCCGAATATCAAGCAGAGAAAGGTCTCTGCCTTAGCCTGACACAGAATACGGAACAGGCGGCTACCAAGGGGAGGAGTCAGGTGGGACTAGCCAGGCCCGAATTTAAGAGGGACCCCACCCTCCTACTTCGAATCTTCTGGAAGGAATCTTGGCAGGATGTTCACAGCCTTTTCTAGCTTCCGGATGAGTTTCTTTCTTGGAAGGATGATGACATCCTTGTGGTTTTAGTCAGATTCCTCTTTGCCCACCCCTTCTTCCCCAAACCTAAATGGATGGATGGAGACAGTGGCATCAGACAAGCCCACTCCCTCGTGGCCCCCTGGAAGGACTAGCTCTCTCTCCTCCTGACAGGTTACAAAATGATCACATTTGCTGACACGTCTTCCGCAAAACTGCTTTAGTGCCTGTGTCCACTTTCCTCGAAGGAGATGAACGATCTGCTCGGTCCTCATTTATCACGGAAGGCTCAGCTAAGATCTGTCTCGTTTATTTTCTCCCTTCCCCACTAGAAAGGCTGCGCCCTGACATTAATTCTTATGTGATGACAGCTAATTCAGACTTAACAGGCCATATTTACTCAAGAGGCAAGAAGATTCTCTGTCCTCAAAATAAATAAATAAAAACGGGACTTCACAGCTTGTTAAAGTGAGGCTAATTATGAACACTGATCGCTGCTACTTGGTGGCTCTGTTCAAAACCCAAATTGATTTTTTTCCCCCTTTTCTCTAGAAGGGGCAGAAGTCTTCAGAACAGTCCCTACACATCGCGTTCGCCCGTGTCACTGTCAAAATCTCTATTTACCACAGTCACCCACATCAAGCTTGCAAAGGAAATCAGCAAAATTGAAACTCAGCAGTGAAACAGATTAAAAGCATGAAAAGTCTTTAAAATTCTGCCTTAAGTAATATACGGTAGTGTGTCTCTTGGTTGACAACCATTTTATTTGTGGGCTGAGGGCCCCAAGGCATCCATGATGCTAATTTATAAAGGATTAACTGTGGGTGTTACTTGTTTAATCTGAGGCATAGTTAGAAAAATGAATACACAGGAATCCCAAAATCCTCAGCCCTTCCCTGGGCTTCCTAATTGGGCTTTCCCTCATCTCAAGGCAAAGAGGAGTGTGCTTCACTCATGATCTTTCCTAACAGCTCGTATCTTTAATGCACTCAACATACACCCAACCCCAAGATGGGTGACCCCACCGTTGGGTCACGGCTGGTCAGAAAGATGGAATTGTCCACTCCCTCCTTGGTGCATCCAGTCAGCTCCACAGCCCCAGGAAACAGCATGTTTGCTCTCACACTCGAAAGAGAACTGTCCAAAGAATGATAATGAAAGAACGCAGCCTTCCGTAATTATAATCACTCCATTTAATTGAGAATGGAGAAGAAATCTGTGCAAATTTAATTTGCAGGAAAATCTCAGGGAGTCTGTGTAGAAAAGGCTGAAGGTAAAAGTTGAAGTAAACCCCCAAGGATGTAACTTCACACCATCGAGCCTTCTCAGAGCACTCCTGTGTCTTCCCCCCCAAGCCAGGAGAAGAATGGCCCTCTTGGAACTGCAGCGTGTGCTGGTGATGGAGGAGGTCAGCCGGAGACAGCATTTGTTTTCAAACCAAAGGGTGGCAGATATTTGGGATGAAGGGTATAGAGGGGGAAAAAAAGAATTGGAACAGAGCTGGAAGAAAGCTTGACTCCGACAGGGCTACCAACCCAGCTTTGGACTTCAAAGGTTTGGGCAGGTATGGCCCCTCTAAGGACCAGAAAAGGGAACTGTTGGGGCCCTGTGGTGGAGAGGACAGAGCCAGCCTGGAGGGGAAACAAAGGCTGGCACCGGTGAGGCAGCCCAGAGAACACTCAGAGCCAGGAGCAGCAGGCAGGTATTGCTGTAGACAAAGCAGAAAGGAATGCAGAGTTCGGAGAGAATCAGAAAAAATGAGCCAGGAAGAGGGATTCCCAGCTAGTGAGCTAGAGAAGGAACTTTGGGGAAAGCCCAGAGTAACTTCCTTCTAACTTTGGGCTAGGGAAGCTTTATGTTCAACTAGGTTTGCAGCAAGCAGTCTTAATCTCCCTTTTGAAAATGCAAAGTGTGTTTACCCAGTAAATAATTTAAGAAAGAATATACACTTGAAAGAAGATATCCATTGAAACAGCCAGGCTAAATTGCCTCCAGGCAAAAACTTGTGCATTTGCATGCTGCATTCTATTAAGAGAGCACACTGTGGCTTTAAAAGAATGCAGAGCCAAATTAAAAGGAATGTGGGCCCGAAACATCAAGGATTCTCCAAGTTTACATTATGAATCACAGTGCTGTTGATACAAGATGAATTAACCATTTACTTTGAGGCTGAACTCACAAAGTACTATTGAAAATACTGATCCCCGCGTGGAACCCAGGGAGCGGCTAATCTTTCCATCGCCAGTCTCCTCCCCCTCTGGAAACAAGCCCCTGCGTGTGGCAGCCGGAATCACAGAAGACTGGTTGAAGGGAAGGAGGCAGGTGTGGCACCTGGCACAGCTCTCTGCTCTTGCTTGCGAAGTCCAGGAATTCCACTGTAGCAGGCTCTCACCATTTGCCAGCATCCAGTTCTGCACTTCTAGGCACAGACTGCACTTTCCTGTCCCTTGATGTCAGGGATGGCCACATGACTTGTTCTAGCCAAGGAAATGTGAGCAAAAGTGCTGGGCGGCACTTCCAGGTGGAGGCATTTCTCTTCCAGTGTTTGACTCTCCCTTGCTGTTCGGATTTAGGAGGCTGTATGTCCCAGGAATGTAGTTACGGATGGTGGAGACTTCTTCTGCCTGGATCCCTGAGGCAGTGCCTGGAGGACCACTGCCCAGGAGACTCACAAGGACTCACAGTGGACTTGTATTAAGCCCATGAGATTTTTGGGATTGTTTGTTATTGCAGCATAACACAAACTATCCTGAGTGATACACTATCACCCCCCTTCTCAACAAGATGGGGTGTTTGACCAAGCCAAGTGAGGCTCTGGTTTAATGTATTCCAGGAAGCCAAGGTATGATGAGGGCCAACATGACTTCTTTTCTTTAAGGATAGGTTTTTGCCTCTTCGTTTTCAAAAGCTGGGATCCTCTTCTGTTCATAGTTGGTCACGATACTTCTCACTGAAGACTCAGGAGCTTTTTGCAGCTGTAACCAATGCCAGAGTGTGTTGGTGAATGTTTCAGCAAGCTCAGCTAGGCACTCTGCTTCCCATGTATAGCAGACGTATGTTGGCTGCATCCGTTTCTCCATTCCAAACATCTGACACTACTGTTAGCTCCAGGGGTAGAGTTGTGACCTAGGCAAAGATGATCAGCGAGTTCCATGGTGACCACAGTGACTGGACTAGGAGCAGTCATGTGACTTAGACTAATAGAGTGAATCTCAGACGCTTTGCTTGGAATGCTGGGTCATCTGGACCATGGGGTGTGTGGATGTTAGGTCTGGATCTGCTGCAGCCATTTTATTTCCACGAGGGAAGCCAGCCTAAGAAAGAAGCTGCCCAATGAAGGACAGAATAGTTGAAAGAATGTCAGAGAAATGGAACCCCAGTCCTGAAGACATGGTGAACCTGTATATCAAACCACCTTTCCTTTGGACTTTTGGTTATATGAGAAAATAAATTAACTTTATTTTCAAGTCAGTTCGAGTTAGGTCTTCTACTATTTGTGACCAAAAGCATTTTCAGGTTGATTCATTCTGATTCCAAAATCAAGTCCCTGACCTCCAGCGTATTTTCCCTACCTCTTCCAGGAATTTCCTGATCATGCCCCGTCTCACTCTTGTATTTCCCCGTGCGTCTCTCTTACCACGACAGGTACTACACGGATTTATAAGTTTCTGTTTCTGTGCAGGTTTCTCCAACGAAAAGCAGACCTTCTAGTGTCTGAATCTTCTTTGTCTTTTGTATTTCCAGTGCCTAAAACAGAGCTTGGCATAGACGTTCTCACAGAAATGCTTGCTGAACGCATGAAGGAGAGCCCACACCCACATGTGCCTTCCTGAAGTTTCATGGAGTATCTTCCTGGTTTCTTTTTTTTTTTTTAAAGATTTTATTTTTTTCCTTTTTCTCCCCAAAGCCTCCCGGTACATAGTTGTATATTCTTAGTTGTGGGTCCTTCTAGTCGTGGCATGTGGGACGCCACCTCAGTGTGGCTTGATGAGCGGTACCATGTGTGCACCCAGGATTCGAACCGATGAAACACTGGGCCGCCTGCAGCAGAGCGCGTGAACTTAACCACTGGGCCATGGGGCAGGCCCCCTCTTCCTGGTTCCTAACGGATGCTTGTAGACAAGCACTGCTTTAGGAGTTAGCTGTCAGCTACCCTCCCATTAAGGATGCCGGCCATGTCCAAACCCTTTTACAAGTCTGCATTCATTAGCTGGAGAGTGCACGACACTCTACAGGTTCAGCACCCCATCCTGCGCATGTTTTCCTGCCTGGCCGAGCAGGCCTGAATAATGATGCCCCACCTTTGGGGTCTGACAGAACAGTAACAATTGGCAGGACAATTAGCAGCCAGGAGAGCATGAGATAAACTCTGTGCAAAGGAGCCTATACCCACACCTCTCTGGGAACATCCCGAATACAAGGGAAAGGCTCTCCAAGTTCTTTATCCAACTCAACGTTAGTATTCACCAGAAGGAGATGGACACAGGAGGAGGGGAAATGGTTTATTATCAGCCTCTGACACTAACTTTAATTTGAAGCATTATTTGCAAAGCTGGGTACATGGTTGCCTCAGAGCTAGAGTTGTGTGGTTGTTGTGCCACCTGATAATGCCCATCCAGGGTCTTCTATTCCTGCCTCTTTGGGGGTGACCCCACTCTCTGACCCCACTTTCTGATTCCACAGGTGGACATATGACCCAGGCAGGTCCAGCTAATTACAGCTCTCTATTCCTTGCACAACCATTTGTTCAAGAATTGGCATGTGACTCAAACCAGATAGTGTCCCCTGGGGATCTTCCTTGGAAAAATCAAGAAAAAGGTACTCTCTTTACTGGGATTGACTGTAGGGACAATGGAAGCCTAGAGTGGCAGGGGCCATTCTTATTACCACACAGGAGGGGAAGCTGCCTGAAGGACACCCACACTGAGGAACATAGAGCCAAGAGATGAAGAAAGAGAGATGGATTCCTAAAGACATTATTTGAACCCCCGGATCCTGCTGTGTGCCTGAAACCTAAAGTGTCACATTTAAACTGCCCAGTTACCGGAGCCAAATAATTCCCTTTGGATTTGAGCAAGTTTGGCTGGGACTTCTCTCACTTTCAACCCATTCTGATTGTACTGGGCTGAATAGTGCTCCCCCCTAACCTGCAATCATTCACCTGGAACCCCAGAATTTGACCTTATTTGGAAATAGGGGTATAGTCTTTGCAGATGTAATTCATTAAGGATCTTGAGATAAAATCATCTTGGATGTAGGGTGGGTCCCAGAACTAATGACTGGTGTCCTTATAAGAAGAGAGGACACAGAGACACAGGAAAGAAGGCCATGTGAAGACAGAAGCAGAGATTGGAGTGATGCTGCCATAGGCCAAGGAATGCCTGGGGCCACCAGAATCTGGAAGAGACAAGGAAGGGCTCTTTCCTAGAGCCTTCAGAGGGAGTATGGCCCTCCTGAATCTTTGATTTCAGACTTCAAGGCTCCAGAACTGTGAGAGAATAAGTTTCTGTTGTTTAAGCCACCTGGTCTGTGGTACTTTGTCACAGCAGCACCAGGACACTCATACATGGAGTTCTCAGATCCAGACCAGGATATGGGCCTTATCTTGGCCTTCATGATGACTGTTCTCCATGTCTCCACCCACTTCCCCATCACTGCATCACACATTTGCCACGTATCTGTACAAAGTCCTCCTCTGCGGACAGGACAGTCCCAGCCTGGTTCCTTGGAAGCTCTGCAGACAGCTATAAGGGTCACAATCTTCAGGAGCTATTGGTTCTTTCATCTCAGAATGAGAATTTCCATTCACGGTCAGAGCAGGAAGCTGCCCGAAGCCATGTGAGATGAGGGAACTGAGGGGGCATGGCCCATAAGACTCCTGTCTCTGGGATAAGCCATTTAAAATAGAAGAAAACTAGGCGTTCTCTCTGGGCCAGCTCACTAAGCCATCGCCCACCATTCAGAGTCCACATTTACCGACCTGAGTTTACGTGTGGGCAGTTGTCCAGGAGCCCTGAGGCAATGGGACACAGGAGGGATAAGTTTTGATAGATGGAGAAATAAGCATACTCTCCCCAAGGAAATGAGGAGACAGGAGCCATTACCTGAGCCCCAGCATACCTTGGTCAGGTCCTGAGTGAGGACGAGAGTGGCTTTACCCTTTTTCTAAATTTCTGCTTAGTTGAAGAGGGATCAGCAAACTTTCTGTAAAGGGCCAGCCAGAAAGCGCATTAGTTTGCTAGGGCTGCTGTAACAGAGTACCACAGACTGGGTGGCTGAAGCAACTGAAACTTACTGTCTCAGTCTTTGAGGCTGGAAGTCTGAGATCAAGGTGTGGGCAGGGTTGGCTCCTCCTGAGGGCTGTGAGGGAGAATCTGTTCCAGGCCTCTCCCCCAGCTTCTGGTGGTTTGCTGGTAGTATTTGAGGTTCCTTGGCTTATAGAAGCATTATCCCCTCACTGCTTTCATCTTCATGTGGCATCCTCCCTGAGTATGTATCTGGGTCCAACTTTCTTCTTTTTGAAAGGACACCAGTCATATTGGATTAGGGGAGCATCCTGCTCCAGAATGACCTCATCTTAACTAATTACATCTGCAAAGGCAAGACTTCCAAATAAGGTCACATTCTAAGGTCCTGGCGGTTAGGGCTTCAACGCATGAATTCAGGGGACAGGAGCAGGGGAAGGGAGGACACAATTTAACCCATAACAGTTAATATTTTAGGCTTCGTGGACCATACAGTCATAACTTTGCCCTTGTAGTGCAGACGCAGCTATAGACAATATGTAAATAAGTATGGATGGCCGTGTGCTAAGAAAACTTTCTTTACGGACACTGGGATTGGAATTTCATATAGTTTTCACATGTCAAAAAACATTCTTCTTTTGATTTTTTTTCAACCATTTAAAAAATGTAGAAACCATTTTTATCCCGTGGCCCATACAAGAATAGGCAGCAGGCTAGGTCTGGCCTGTAGTCTGCCCACTCATGGTCTAAAAGCAAAAAGCTCACTACGGCAGGCCCTCCCCTGCTGGAGAAGGTGATGGTCCCTGGACCATGCACAGATGAGTATGGCAGGTCTGGCCAAGTCCCTCTGAAGAAAAAAGGAAACCCAGGGTCTCTGCCCTGTGGGAGCTTATGGTGTCACAATGAGCAGTCAATTACAGCAGCCTGACAACAAAGGCCGTAATTAGAGTAATGCCAGCGCCTGGGACAATTTGTTGCGTGCCCACAGTCCTGGATTTGCCTGGGGTGACCTGGAGCAAGTCACTCCATGACACTTGGGTTTTAGTTTCTTCCCAAACAAAATCAGCCAGCTCACCAACCACCCCAGGGAGAGGAGGATTAGCTCATTAAAGATTATAAAGCACTTTCAAAAGGTAAAACCTTTCACATGTGTGCAGTCGGCAAATCATTCTGTGAAAGGAGATGCCATTTCAGGAAAGAGGAAAGTTGTCCGAGGCCGGGGAAGCTGCCTGGGAAACTTCCAGGGGCTGGATGGGAAGGTGGAGGCAGGAGTCCAGGAAGCTGCTGCCGCCCCAAACCTGCCAGGCTCCTTGTTCCCACAGGCTGGTGTCTATCTAGGCTCACGCTGACACTCTCCCCAGCAGGACCCAGCCTCCTCTCTGAGGTGGTGGCATAAACATCAAAAGCGAAGAGAGGGCGTCCCATTGGCTGGCTCAGGGATACCTTCCCAGCCTGGGAAGGCAGCCAACAAGTACCTGTCAGAGCCCACTGATAAGTCCAATGGGTTTTGATCAGTGATATGTAGTTACATTGCTCTCTACGTTGCCAAATATGTACATCAAATTTCAGCCTGGGCACCACGGCCACCACCATTCTTAAATACGGACTTGATGATGGCAGGGGGCCTGGAGAGTGGCTTTGCTGGCTCTGGGCTTTCAGATAGGATCAAGGCAGCTTGCTCAATCAAAGGGCTTGGAAAGAACTTGAAGAGAATTAAATAATGATGCTCTAGAAACGCGAGGTATACTTAATCCCTCAAAGGTTTGCAGACTGTTAGAGCTGGAAAAGGTGTCCACAGTCTGGTCTGGATTCTTCATTTTAGAGTTGGGGACACCAAGGCCCTGAGAGGTGAAGGGACATGTCCAACGTCAACCATTCAGGGCATAGCCAGGTCTTCTGACCCCCAGGCCCACTCTTGTTTCACTGTAATACTCATTTTCATCTGAGTAGCCAGTGTCACTGATGGCAACTGTACACAACGGCAATTCAAAACAGGTCTTCTGCCAACAGGGACTGTTCAACATAATCAAGGAACATGACTCAAAACCTAGCAGCGGCCCCCACCTCTTCCTCAGCCCAACCCAATCCCACTTCCATGTGAAATGAAGAGAGGCAGGGATGGCTGAGAGCGGTGGTTCCCAAACTCCAGGCTGAGCCGAAGCGAGAAAAGAAGAGCAACGGAGAAGGCTGCTTTCTCTTGAAAACAAGATCACTCACTTTAAAGGGCTGCCCTTTTCTCAGAGATTTTGTCCTTGCACTGTTTTAGTGCTCAAATGTCCTTTATTTTATGGAGTGATGGTGATAGCAAACAGCAGGTTTTTCCCCCAATGTCCTTATTTGGACATTGGAAATGTACTCTCTCCTCAGAAATTACTCTCTCTTCCTTGGCAAAATAAAAAGTGGACAATGCTCTGTCAGGCCTCTATTTAAAAAGAAAAAGTCTCAATCCAAGAAAGGTGAAAGTTCGTGAACCCTGGAGCTAGAAAATCCCACCCAGCTCTACTCTTTGGAGATGGCTCTTCCAGTCTCTACCCATGGTGTCCATGGCGATGGCAGCAACAACACCAACGTCAGTCACGACAGTTATGATAGCTGCAGCAACACTGAAACCAGCAACTATAATAACCGGGCATTTATTCCAGGCCAGGCATGTTCTGGCATTTTCTGCACTTTGATGACCCCTCACAGTGATCCTACAAGATGGAGACTATTATCATCCCCATTTTTAGAGAGGAGGTACCCCAAGCCCCAACCTACCTCTCCTGTCTTGTCTTCCACCCCTGCAGGAAATACAAACTATCAAGTGGTTATTTAAATAACTGGTGTGTCTCTACCAGACTCTCCTTGGTTGCTTGAAGGGTGAGTCTTTGACAGCTTCATCTTTATATTCTTCTCCATAGACAAAGTAATTGGGTATGCAATGAAAGTGCGGAACACTAATTAACCAAAGTCACCTCTTTTCTTAGTGCGTAGTGTAAATACACAGTAAATTAATATGGTAATATTCCTATTTTTTCAGTAGTATATTTCATCAGCTTTCTTTAGTCACTGGCACATTGGCTGTGTCCTTTCAGCCTCTCTCTTCTAAGTAAATGCACGATCACCTGATCCCTTACCAGATCCGGGGACAGAGGGTAGGGCACTTGTCCTCTGGGGGCTACTCACCAGGGACTGTCCTTGGCCCAGTGACCTTGTACCACACATGATTTTTTATTATGTCTACATCAGCCAATCATACTGATGAGGGGATAGGCTATAGAAAGATTCTAGGTCTGCTGAAAATTTAATTTAATGTATCTTTTGGAATAGAGTGTTAGAGAGAAAAGAAAATCCAGTGGGAGAACTAGCAAGACTCACCGTGTGATCTAGGGAAAGAACTAATGTCTCTTTTCTTGAGTTTGGCCATGTACGAAAGGTAAGAAAGGAATCTCTCCCCAGTGTTCTCCGCGCGGGGAGTGGGCAGCCATGTAACTTCCAGACAGTCTTAAAAGGCAGGGAGTCTTTTTCTGGTCTCGGATGTTTCTTGCACATGTGATGTCATTTAATCTTCACAATAATCCTGATTTATTAGGACCCAGATTGAGTGGCTCAGGCTCACCCAGGGAGAAGGTGAGGCCCACTCCAGATGTGGCCCTGGTAAAGTTCTCAGTGCAAGGCACACCATCACTGGTGTCAGCCTGGGATGGCCCCCTTGCCGACCCCGTCTTAGGTGCTTCTCACCCTCCCCACTCCACCTCCTGCTGGGTGCCCTGAGGGAGGGTCCGCATTCCCACCGGGCCCTGCCCCTGTACTGTGAAGCAACCTCACTACCCTCCTGAACTAGCCACGCCCAGATCCCCTCGGCTGAGGGTCCCTCACCCTCTTCACCCTCCAGAGAAGTCATGAACTATGATCAGGCAGAAGCTGACCAGCCACCTTCATTTCTGGAGCTACACTGCTTGGATTCGAATCCAGGATCTGCCACACACCAGAAATGCAACCTTGGGCAAGTTACTTCATTACTTCTCTGAGAGTATGTCTGTGTGACTCTTTTAGAGTGAAAATGTTCTCTATTTTGTGGAGTGACAGTGATAGTAGATGGCAGTGTTTTTCCCCAGTGTCCTTACTTGGACATTGGAAATATACTCTCTCCTTGGAAATTACTCTTTCTTACTTGGCAAAATAAAAAGTGGACAACTGTCCTTCAGTCCTCTATTTAAAAAAGCAAACAAAAGTACCAATACAAGGAATCTGAAAGTTCCAAAGAGCCAATGCTTAGGTTTCCTCATCAGAAAAATGGGGCTAATGATAGCTGTACCCAGTCAATGAATTACATTAATAAGTAAATGAGTTAATCCAACATGAAGTGCTTAGATCAGTGCTTGTCAATAACTGCTCAGTAAATAACAGTAATAATTATTCTCACTCTACTCCTATTATTACTCACCGATATCTCCACAATGTGCCCTGAAATTCTTCCTTATTTGGCTGCCCCCCTCCAGTAACCCCCCACCCCCGGCCCCAGCTTCAGGCGCCGTGGCCTAGAAAGCGTGCAGACTCCTCGCAGGTTTCTGCAGGGCACATCCTGGTGCTGGCCCTAATTAGCCTGCCTTGTGGGTTCCAGGCTGAGCCACCCTCTTGGAAGCCCCATCTTCAGCAGCTACTCAGTTACCCAGAAAGGTGGAGGCTGCTTTTTCCAACTCTGTTAGTTTGCCTGGGGACATCCTTTGACAGCCAAGATGCTTCCTCTGGATCATGGCTGGTTGACGTCCCATTGGTGGAGACACAGCTGCCTTGGCTTTTGTGGTGGGCTTTAACATTAGTTCCCTGCAAGATCTGACGATAGATACACATCTCCCAATTGTCTTGGATTTACATCTCTTTTCTTTCCTGATGTTGGGGGGAATAAAACATTTTGGCAGAGGTTTATCAGCCACCTGCATCTCTGTCAACTCTTAAGGGATGTGTTACATTTTCTAGATTATAACATCAGAACTTTTCTCTCTCGTCCAGACTTGGTTCCATGGCAAGCTGAATGGGATCTATCTTAACTCTATCCCCACTGTGCCAGTCCTAGGGCTGCCTCTCCTCAGATCCTTTGCATGTCCCTTTGTCCCTTTGCTCTTCGTCATAGAGGGGCTGACTAGGCTGTTCTATTTTCCTGGTTGGAGAGTGCATGAGACACCCAGCAGCGTGTGTGCTGTCTATTCAAACTTATGGTATCTCCTTCACGATCTTCTACCTTAAACTGATTTTCATACCCCAAAGCAGCAGTAATCACTTCTGAGCAGGTGAGCACCAGGTTGAGAAGGCCTCCTCTGAAGGCTTATGAACCATAAGCACAGTAGTTGACTCACAGTTCTTCGGGCGGGAGGAGGGTGGGGCGGGGCAACGATCAGACGGCAGGATCCCCAGGCTTGGGAAGCCATGTCCCCTGCTGGCCTGGGAACGTGTGTGAGTCTTCTCTCTAAGGAAGGAAGTCTTGCAGGGATGAGGGGTACTGTCCAGTCTGAGGGCTGCAGGCATCAGGAGAGAGAATGCGCGAACAGGAGTGCTTGCTCTTTTTCTAAATTGGGGGGCTGTTCCTGATGGCTGTTGGGACTCCAAGCGGGTTCAGTGTGGCCGGATCTTCCGATTTGCCAAGAGAAGCCAGAACTTGTGTTCTTTCTGTGAAATCTCCCAAGTTTTAAATATTGGCAACTAAGTAAAAGTTTTCTAAAACACTGGGTGGCCAACAAAGCAGATGGCTGTGGTGCAGGGTGGACCTGTGGATCTTCAGTCTGCCACCTCTGACTAGTTACTAAGGAACAAATGGAAAGGAGGGGGGTGAGTGCGTGAGGGCACCCCTGCCCTATGTTACTGGAGGTTCCCTGGGAGGCGGGAAAAGCCCAGCCCTCCTGACCCTGCAGAAGTCTGAAGTTCAGCCTCTCCGTGAGCATCAGTAGCCAGGGTCTACACTGACTGCATCTGACTTAGCCCATAACTGATTCCCAACCACGGAGTCAAAGGCCAGAGAGAGGTCAACAGAAGCCACAAACCAGCTTGTATGTGCCTTGTGAACCTCTCACGACGTGAGGAAAATCATAGGCAGAGGTCAGGGCTGGAGTGAACATCTGCACCCTGCTGGACTTTCACAGCCTTCAGGATGCGCTGGAGAGCCTGGCTGGCTATTCTTAAGGAGGATAGCATACATTTTATATGCAACATCTTATAATCAGTAGGCCTGCGATGGGAAATCAAGCGGCCTCTATTGGAGGGTGAGTGCCATAGACAGAGGTTTGCAGAATTGCCTCTACTCCTAATATGTTGTGTGATCTTGTGAAATGCAAGTAAATATGCCTCAGTTTCCCCATCTCTAAAATGGTAGTAAATACATGTGACCCCGGCGCCTGTAAGGATGGACGCCAAGGACCATGTCTGTGGACTTGACAAAAATAAAGAAAATAAATTGCCAAGGAGTAGAACGGCCTTCGAACACTTTCTCAGATCCTTTATTTAGCTGCAATCAATAGAAAAAACAACCATAAATTAGGAGGGATTTTTACAGGAACTGAGCCAAAAAGCAGCCTGAATCTTAAAAAGAAGGAGCCATTTCTCTGTCATTCTTTAGGGTACTACCCTCAAGCTCCCTGCCCTTAGTTTTCACAAGAAGCATGGCAAAACCCAACCCCTAACTGGCTACTAGATGACAGGAAGTCACCTAATTACCAATACAAGGTGGTGCCACTCCAGGTCCTTGTCAGAGGGTACAACCTCAAACTCCCCTGTGGGAGACTTGCCTTCCAAGGATCACACAGTACAGGTGAGAGAAACCATCGAATGAGGAGCCTAAGGAATGGGGTCCATCTCTCCCGGAGACTCTAGGGTCACCCCCTGGAGCAGCGGAGCCCTTGGAATCTACCCCGCCTGGCGAGGTTTAGGTTCGCATATGCACTCTCAGCTGTGCTTGGAGCAAAGCCACCAGCTTACACAGAGGGACAGTAAAAGACAGCCCCATGGAACTCGTATTTCCTGTAAGGATGCTCTTGAACATGTTGTTTATTACCCTGCACAGCGTGTGTCCCTGCGATGAGGTCCCATGGGAAGGTGTTCCCTCTCATCGGGATAGGGGAAAGAGCTGTGTTTTTATCTTATGGACATTGACTCACGTAACTGAAAGCATCTCTCTTCAAGCCGCCTGCCATCCAGAATGCCCAGGGATAAACTGTGGCCCACCTCTCACAAACGTATAGGCTAGCCCCCGGTGTGTGCCAAACTCACTCCTGACTTCACTTTATATATAGAAAATCTACTGTATTGTATATATTTCAGTAAATTGCTATAAATCCTTTTGGGACCAAGGCAGGTTTATACACAGGCACCAAAGAGCTAAGAAAACCGAAAGAATCCGCATCCTCCCGGGTCGGCTACTTTCATGATTCTGGCTTTATTTTTCCTCATTTCCCCAAACAATTCTGTACTATGTGATACTTGGAAGGCAAGTTTGCACGTTTACCAAAACAATAAGATCTTTCCATTTTTTCTTGCACCTCCTTTCATGGCCAGCATAGGGCGGTTTCCAGAACCAGCCCAAACTTAGGACTTGGGGCCCCTGGGTTCCTCTGTGGCCAAGTGCAGTGGACTGTGGGGCCCCTTTGTTCGGGGGATTGGCAGCAATTGTCTTAACAATGTGGACCTCTTTTGTGAAAGCTGAAGGCCTTCCCAGCAAATGTTGGCTGCAAATATGCTAGCCGAAACGTTACCACGGTCATGGCCCCTCCTTGAACAATCTAAAGCATATTTCTCTCTGTATATATTTGGTTTTTCAGATGCTTTAAAGCCTTGAAAACAATCATAGCTGAGGCCGTTTCTGAGATGGCACTGAAAGAACCTACTTGGAGACAGATAAAAATAATGAGAATCTTTCTGTCAGGAAAGATTTAGAAAATATCACTAGCATTATTAAAATTTAATTTTTCACTCGGCTTTTTGGTTCCCCTTTCCAGTCATAATGAGCAGGACTGCACACCTCCGCCTTGCTCGTACTTGTTTTGTGCAATAAATTCAGCCTTCCAGTCTGAAGACATTTCAGACAACAGTTTTGACTGCTATAGGCTCATTTCTCACCCTGGGCTGCGTTTTGAGTCTTCCTATAAAAACCAGTTCATGAGATAATTTTCCACAAGGCCAGTGGAACTAATAAAAATCAATTTTGCCCAACTGGTTCAGAGAAATCTTGGGAATAGCCAAGGCAGAACTGCAAAAAAGGGAAAGAAAGAGAAAGAATCAATGTATTCACTAATGGTTTACTTGATAGAGAACCATCAAATTAGCTGACAGGAGATGCTTGGCTGTAGGAATTTTCCTTTCAGCCTGAACAGAACACTTTTTAAGGATCTAGGCAAAGCTTTTCTTCCCAGTGGTTGAAGATACTCAAGTGTAGTAATTCAGAGTTGCCCATGCCCTGGGTGATGACAAGGCTGACTTGGGTCTGACAGAAGGTGGCCTCTGCTGAAGTCTTGTCCAGACTCACTTTTTACATCAAAGAGTCCAGTTTTGTGAATGAGTGGGCTGAGATTTACACTATTTGCTCCAAGGCTACAGGATCAGTGGTTAGGGACTCATCAGTGCATTCAGATGCTCAGGCTCCTGAGACATCCTCATTGCACCCCCGCCAGGACCACCCATCTGACCCCTTACTTTGGCTTCCTGCCAACGGAAGTAGGCTTCCAGAGCAGCACCTCTTTTATAATCTGGAAGCAAGAGCAGAGTGTGGTGGCACACAGAACACATTCTCTAAAACACATGCCTTAACTGCCACCTATGCTTCCTTAGTTCAAGACACTAGTTGACATGTCTAAAAACAAGTGGCAAGCCTTCGCACAGAAGGAAAAAAAAAAGACTGGAAGGAAATGTAGCCAAGTCTTAACAGTGTTTGTATTTGGGTGGTGGTGTTCTTTTCCTTTCTTTCTATATTTCTACATTTTCTTGAAATGTATATTATTTCATATTTAATTATTATTTAAAATAATGCTAAACTAAGAATTGAGCAAATTGGAAAAAGAAACATAATAATTTATTCACAATGTTATAAGAAAGTAAGAGGGAATGTGTGAAAAAAAGAAAAACAAGGGTAAAATTTTTAGGAATCTCTTTTTATGCCTTATACTATCCTAAGGACTTCACACAAATTCTCTTATTTAATCCTTATAACAAATCTATGACAAAGGTATCAATGTTCTCATTTTCCAGAGGTGGAAACTGAGGCTTTGGGAGGCTAATTTGCCCAATATCACAGAGCTATTCAGTGGCAATGTTGGTATTTAAAATCAGGTCTGACGTCAAAGACCACACGCTGCGCGTGGTGGGAAGAGTAACGGCTGGTATCCCAGTGTATCTTACACCCGAGCTCACTTTGCATTTATGAATAAAATCAGGGATAACAACATCTGTTCTTTTTTTCCCCACCTTATAAGTTCTTGTGATGTTCAAATTAGTTCATGCACGTAAAAACAGAGAAAATGCAAAATTCTGCTCAAAGAAATATAGTGATATGATAATATTTCATATAATACTGGTGGGTTGAGAGTCGCCACAAATGCCATTCAGATACTGATAATTTTCAAAGGAAAAAACACACTAAGATAGAATTAATATTGAAACTATACTGAACATATTTGCTCTTGAGGATTCAGAAGGTGTAAGAGGATCCTCTCCTACCCTATTTATCAACATCACCGATTTTCTTGCCCATCATATATTAGCTAAAAAGCAAAGGTTGTAAATAGTGTGTATATTATGACCTCCATTTTGCAAAAGAAAAATACATATATAAACAAAAATTGGAAAGGTACACATTGAAATGAAAGTAATGATTGTGTCTAGGTGTTGGGATCATGATGATTTTTAAAAAATCTTCTATGATTTATGACATTTTCCACATTCTTTTATAATAAATATGCACCATTTTTATAATCAGAAAAAAAAAATCAGCCTCCACACACATGTACAAAAACATCCCTTTCTTCCTTGGATAAGACTGCAAAATAAATTCTGGGCTTTGTGGTGGTTTGAATTCTGGTGAAATAAAAGTTTATTTGGAATGCATTTAAATCTTAAAATGAGGAGTGTAGAGACCCCATTTTCTTGACACAAGTCGGGCTCTGTCTGCTGAGGCCTTTTGCCACATATAACTTGGCTGTAAATCATCAGAGGTCAAGAAGCAGGAGACTACGTGGTGCACTTGGAGAAAAAAACACAAGCCTGGGGCTGCCACAACTTTGGAAGGACAATAGAGCATGGCCTGATTTCTAGAATGATCTGATAGTTTGCATGGTGGCCTCAGAAGGGGACTCGTGCCTCCTGTCGGAGCGTGCAATCAGTAGCTTAGCAGAAAAGTACCACTCTGTTTGGAAAAACAAGGCCTAGTTCAGATTTCCAGCAGTGCCACCGAGGAAGCTATTTTTAAGTATCTAATTGCATTTGTAGCATCTGGCATTTTGCACACTCCATTTTTATGACTTCAGCATGATACATGTTCCGTAAGACAAACAAACAAAGGAGAGATTAAGTGTGGGACATTGGAGTCATGTCGAATATTCCCAGTATAGAAATATTGTAATATGCCCTAGAGATTATTCCAGGGCCAAATAAAACATTACCCAATGTACAGAACCTCAGAATGGGGAGTACTTGGCAGCCGAGGAGAAGAGGGATTTACTTCACTTATTAGGCCAGTACACAGCCTCAGATGCTAACGTGCACTGATAGGAAATGCCAACATTTCACCTTAAATCAAGACTAGAGCCCATAACATCGACACTTTGCCTTTCAGCAGAAGATCACAAACAGCACAAATCTGGGTTTCTTGTACTAATTGGGGAGGTTTTCTAATTTGCTTATGATATCTGCCTCACGTCGAGCTAATCTTCCTCCAGTTACCTCCTAACGCTGTCTGAAATAATCCGCTTACTCCCGGTCTGTCCGCAGTACTTTATATCAAATAACACTTGCTTTCTTAACACAGCCGCAGCAAAAGGCAGCCGCAGCCTGGCCCTGGGCTTCGACATCACCGAGCGTGCGACAGTTACTGCAGATGCTGCTGCAGACAGAAGCAAGGCAAGGAAGGTGGGTGCAGCAGGGCTTCGGAAGAAGTTAGAAAGATGAAATGCGTGCTAAACAGCACTAATTAACAACTGAAAGCATAATCTGATAACTGTTTTGAAAAGACAGAGACAGATAATTTTGCTTTCTCAGACAGGCAGGCAAAATATTTCAGAGTGTTCACCGGCCTATGTAATCATTACTATCAACATTCAAACTTAGAAGAAGAAAACGTTTTTCTAAATACAGCACTGCCCTCTTTTAAACACCCACCCCCCCCCCCCAAACATTTAACGACACAGCAAGGAGGTTTAATTGGTATGTGCAGGCAATGCCATTTCATTATTACCCTATCTTGACTCAGTTTCAATGCGTTAGATTTTTAAAAAAGAGTTTTAGAGAAAGGAAATGTTCTAATTTTCATAAAGCAGAATAGCCTAGAATTCTTTTTTTAAAGATTGGCACCTGAGCTAACAACTGTTGTCAATCTTTTTTTTTTTTTTGCTTTTCCTCCCCAAATCTCCCCAGTACACAGTTGTATATTTTTCAGTCGTGGGTCCTTCTAGTTGTGGCATGTGGGATGCTGCCTCAACATGGCTTGATGAGCGGTGCTATTTCCGCGCCTAGGATCTAAACCGGCAAAACCCCAGGCTGCCGAAGCGGAGAGCATGAACTTAACCACTCGGCCACCAGGCCGGCCCCAGCTTAGAATTCTAATGCTCACAAAACATGCTGTAAGTGCCTGTGTGTGTGGGAACCTCAATAAACAAAAGCAAAGTTGGACTGGGGTGCAAAGTAGGGGGTAGAGCCTGGCACTGAGGCAAAAGCCAGGCTCTTGTCTAGGCGGGCTTGGCTGTGTGACCTGAGGCAGAACACTGTCTTCTCCTGGGCCCCCATTTCCTTGTCTACAAAGTGTTGGGTGTGGGGGTGTGCAAGGACTGGGGGATTTCTAAGATTCCTTCTGCCACTAAGAGTCCACAGTCATTAACTGAAGGGTTCCTTTTCTTTTTCTTACAAATGTGTCTATTCTAAACAAGCAAATCCAGCATCTCTTTTCCTCTTCTATGCAACATATCATATTTGAAAACATTTCCCTCACATTTTCAGAGGTTACTGAAGGGAAAAAAGTTATATTGTTTAATCCTACTTTACAGGAGTTTGCTTTTTTATTAGAGAACAGACCCGGAACAGTGATCAGTAAGGTTTACGTACCCAAAATCGGGGGGAGAGAGGAGGGGAAGGAAAAAAGAGGCTGCCTTCAAGTGCCTTGTGGAAATGTATAAAACAAGCAGCGAGATAGTCCTTTGCCAAACACTGTCATAAATTTTTTATTTGGCAGCTAACATTTTCACTAGTTTTCTTGGCAGCAATTGGGACCTTTAGCAAGAAAGGTGCAGGAGAAAAATACCTTGTTTAGAGATGTTTTCAACACTTTCTGGGATTTTTCAGAACTTCTGCCTGCAGCACATTTTTACAACTACAGTCTCCAATCACCTGATGAGTGGGTGGTAGGGTTTAAACTTTTTTCTTTTTTAAAAAAAGAATATATAGAGAGCCAGCGAACAAGCAGTGCTACCCCCTCTGGCCTTCCACCGAGCCCATCGTTCTTATTTTTGGTCGTAGGTGTTTCTGACATCCAAGTGCTTAGTCTTCTCTGTCTAGACAAAAACCTGAAAATAATATCAGAATGTACCTTTTGTTGGGCCTGATACTATCTATATTGTATTCCCGGATGACAGAGATAAATGAAAGTGAAACAAGCTGATGACTAGGCCATTTTTCTTCAACAGTTCTGCCAAAAACAGGTCCCACCTGTTGACTTTGGGGCAGTTAATGGGCAATGAGCTGCCCTGGATTTGAAGCTGATGTAAGCACATGTAGATAAGACTTCGACCATCAAATTATCGATGGTGGAATGAGTGGAATGAAAACTCACAGAGTTGGTCAGCACCCACCTCAGAGAACCTCAGGCACTGAAAGCTCTTGGAGGAGGAGGGCTTGGATCACTGGGAAAGAAGGGGCCCAGATCCACAGGAGTCAAGGACGAGGTCTTTCATTACAACCACATCCTAAATACTTTATGCAAACACTTTATACAGACTAGCAAAATACTTCTACCAGGGGACTTCCAGCTATGAGTAAAGAGGTTGGCAAATTCACTCCCCCTGCAATAAGTATAAAACTGAACAATTATTAAAACAATCCTTCCAGGGCTCTGGATAGTGACTGAAGGCAAAAAACAAATGGAGAAGTGTTTATTCACAGAACGCTGGCAGAACTTTGGGTAAGAACATCCCTAACTCACCCCCTGGCTTAGTTGGCTAGAATGATGGTTTTACTAGGGCTGGGCTGCCAGACAAGGCTGGCTTGATTTGGAGCAGAGGGCAAAACCTGTGCCCAGTGGCACTGTCAGTAAAACTAGCAAACTCCATAGGGAAACGAATGGGGAAAAACCCACAGTTCCCCTAGCCTGAGGTTACATCTTGGTTGGGGTAAGTGACAGACCAAAACCGTGACGAAGAGATCTTAGAAATGAGCCAGAGAAGTGCCAGCAAAGCTCTCTGCACATCTCGTGTTGATTGGCAAAGTATGTGCATGTGCTGGGGAGACCTGAGAGACCAGTGAAAAGTCAAAGCGAAGGCAGATTTGAGAACCAGCTAGACTTTGAATATTCTCCTCAACCCACATACAGATCACTTGGCAGAGGATGGAAGTCTTAGGGATGGAAGTCTTATGGGTTCAAGGTTTTTGAGCACAACTTCCACTCAATCACTGGGGGGCCACTAGGCTATGCACACAAAGGGGCCACCCATAGGAAGCAGGCTCATAAAATAAAAATAAGAATTAAAAAAACAAAATAACCAACAACTGAGCAGACTGCAAGGGAGAGAGATCCTGCAGATTACATTCAAGCAAGCTACTTAAAAATATCAGAACACTGAATTGTTACAATATATCATCCAAAATGTCCACTCTGCAGCAAAAAATTATGACATGACCACAAAAAAAAAAAAAGAAGAAGAAAAGAAAAGAAAAAGAAAAAATGTGATCTATTATTCAGAGGAAAAAACAGTCAATTCAAACTGAATCTGAGTGGCTCTGATGTTGGAGTTAGCAGACAAAGACTTCAAAGCAGCTATTATAAATATATTCAAAGAATTATAGGAAACTATGCTTAAAGAATTAAAAGAAATTATGATGACAATGCTTCAACAAATATGGAATCCCAACAGAGAAAGAAAAACCACAAAAAAATCCTAGAGTTAAAAATACAATAAACTAAATATACAAGAATCAGTGCACTTGAACATCTGTCAGTAGAAATCATTCAATCTGAAGATGAGAAAAAAAAAAAAGATGGAAGAGAAATGAGCAGAGCCTCAGAGACCTATGTGACAATAACAAGCATACCAACATAGATGCAGTGAAGGTCCCAGAAGGAGAAGGGAGAGAGAAGGTAGCAGAAAGAAATATTTGAAGAAATAATGGCTAAGAGAGAAAATCCTAAAAGCAGCAAGTCAAAAAGAACTCATTTTGTACAGTATGATTTATAGCTGACTTCTCATCAGAAACAATGGAGGGAGAAAACAGTGGAACAACATATTCAAAGTGGTAAAATGGGTGGGGATGGGGGTGATATGTCTACCAAAAATTCCATATCTAGCAATACAATCCATCAAAAATGAAGGTGACATAAAGACATTTCTAGACAAAAAAATGAGAGAATTTCTTGTAGCAGACTTGCCTTACAGGAAATACTAAATGAATTTCTTCAGGCTGAAAGGAAATGACATGAGATGGTAACTCAAATCCACAGAAAGAAATGAAGAACATTGGAAATGGTAAATACGTGGGTAAATATAAAAGACTGTATGAGTATACATTTTCTCTTTTATTCCCTTAATTCTTTAAAGAACATAAAGATTGCATAAGCAACAATTATAATTTAGTATTGTTGGGTTTATACCATATAGATATGATAATCATTGTACAAAGGAAGAGGAAAGAAATTGGCTATATTGGAATAAAGTTGCTCTATTTTATTAGAAGTAAGTCAGTAATAAGCTGAAGTAGACTGTGAAAACTTAGAATATATATTGCAATTCCTAAAGCAAAGACTACGAAAATAACGATAACAAATGTAGTTAAAAAAATCAGCAGATGAATTAAAATGGTATACAAAAACTATCTGTTCTAAAAAAGAAAGCAAAAAGGAGAAACAGAGGAACAAAAAAGACACAAGGCATACAGAAAACAAATAGCAAAATTGCAGACATAAATCCAACGGGATCAAAAATTGTACAAATGTTACTGGACTAAATACTCCAATCAAACAGCAGATTGTCAGACTGGATAAAAAAAGATCCAAGTTTATGCTGTCTATAAGAGAGACACTTTAGATTCAAAAGCACATGCAGGCTGAAAGTTAAAAGATGGAAATATATATACCATGCAAACAGTAACCATAAGACAGCTGGAGTGTCTATGTTAGTGTCAGACAAATGGACTTTAAGAGAAGAAATATTCCCAGAGGGACATTTCATAAATATGAAAGGGTCAATGCATCAGAAAGATATGGCAATTATAAACATATACACACCTAACAACCAAGTCTTGAAATACATGAAGCAGAAACGGACAAATGAAAGGAGAAATAGAAAGTTCAGTAATTATACTTGGCGATTTCAATACTTCACTCTCAAAAAACTAACAGGAGAACTAGACACAAAATCAGTAAAAATATAGAAGACTTCAGTATTATCAGCCAACTTGACCTAATTAAGATTTATAGAACACTCAACTTGATGACAGCAGAGTACACATTCTTTTCAAAACCACATGGGATATTTCCCAGCATAGACCATACATAAGCCATAAAACAAGTCTCAATAAATTGAAAAGAACTGAAATCATAAAAAGTATGTTCTTTAATCACAACAGGACTAAATTAGAAGTCAACAACAAAAGAAAGTAATTTGGGAAATCCCCAAATATGAGAAAATTAAGTAACACAGTTCTAATGAACCCATGAGTCAAACAAGAAATTACAATGGAAATTAGAAAATGTTTTGAAATGAATGAAAACAAAACAATAACTGTCGACATTTATGGGATGCAACTAACACAGAACTTAGAGGGAAATTTACTTGCCTAATAAGGAAAAAAGGAAAAGTTTCAAATCAATAATGTAAGTCATCACATTAAGAAATTAGAAAAAGAGCAAATTAAGCCCAATACAAGCATAGTAAAGGAGTAAGAGAGCAGAAATCAATGAGATAGAAAACAAAAAACAATAGAGAAAATCAATGAAACCCAAAGTTGGCTCTTTATAAAGATCAACAAAACTGATAACTTTTAGCTAGAATGACCAACAAAAAAGGAAGAAGACAGGATTACCAACATTATGAAAGAGGAACATCACTCTTGACTTAACAAAAATTAAAAGGACTATAAGGAAATACACTGAACAATTTTATGCCAAAAAACTAGACAATTTAGGTGAAATGGACAAATTCCTAGAAATAGACACTTTATAAAAACTGACTCAAGAATACATAGAAAATATGAATAGACTTATAACAAGTAAATAAATTGGATTAGTAATTAAAAACCTTCCCACAAAGAAAAGCCCAGCACCAGATGGCTTAAATAGTGAATTCTATCACATATTTAAAGAAGAAATAATACTGATCCTACACAAACTCTTTATAAAATAAAGGAGGAGAGAATACTTCCCAACTCATTCTATGAGGCCAGTATTACTCTGATACAAAAGCAAAACAAAGACATCAGGAGAAATATCCATCAGGAACATAAGACACTAAAATCTTTTACAAATATTATCAAACTGAATCCAGCAACATATTAAAAAATCCCACCATGACCAAGTGGGATTTATTCCAGTAATGCAAGGTTGATTTAACACATGAAAATCAGTTAATGTAAGACACTGCATTAATAGAATAAACAACAAAACCACACGATCATCTCATTAGACACAGAAAAAACATCTGGCAAAATCCAACACCTATTCAAGATAGAAACTCTGAACAAACTTGGAATAAAAGGGAACTTCCTCAACCTGATAAAGGGCATCTATGGAAAACCTACAGCTAACAACATACTTAATGATGAAAGACTGTGCTTTGCTCCTAAGATTGGGAATGAGAAAGAATGTCTGTTCCACCACTCCTATTCAACCTTGTACTGGAGTTTCTAGCCAATGCAATCAGGCACAAAAAAGGCATCCTGATTGGAAAGAAAGAAGCAAAATTATCTTCATTCACAGATGACATGATCCTGTATGTCGAAAATCCTAAGGGATCTACAAAAAAGCTAGTAGAACTAATAAACAAATTTAGCAAGGTTGCAAGATAAAAGATCAACATACGAAAATCAATTGTATTTCTACACTAGCAATGAACAGTATGCACACTAAATTAAGAAAACAATTTAATTCACAATAACATCCAAAAGAATACAAAACTTAGGGATAACTGTAACAAAATAGGTTTAAGACTTGTACACTGAAATCTACAAAATATTGCTGAGAAAAATTAAACATCTAAATAAATGGAGAGTAAGTCCATGTTCAGGGATTGGAAAATTCAATATTGTTAAGATGGCAGTTCAATGCAATCCCTATCAAAATCTTAGCAGGTTTTTTTGTGGAAATTGGAAAGTGAATCTCTAAATGTATATGTAAATGGAAAGAACAAGAATGGCCAAAACAATTTTGAAAAAGAACAAAGTGGAAGACTTATATCATCTGATTTCAAACTTATAATAAAGCTACAGTAATCAAGACAGTGTAGTATTGGTGTGAAGACAGACATATAGATCAATGGAGCAAAACAGAAATTCCAGAAATAAACCTTTACATTCACGATCAATTCATTTTTGACAAAAGATCCAAGGCAATTCAAAGGTGCTAGGAGAATTGGATATTCTTATTTTTAAAAACTGAACTTAGACCATTATCTCACACTATACACAAAAATTCAAAATGGAACATAAACCTAAAAGTAAGAGCTAAAACTATAAAGCTTGTAGAAGAAAACATAGAAGAAAATCTTTGTGACTTTGGGATAGGCAACGGTTTCTTAGATAAGACACTAAAAGCATAATCCATAAAATAAAAAATTGATAAATTGATTTCACCAAAATTAAAAGCTTTTACTTTTCCAAATTCTCCATTTAGAAAATAAAAGGACAAGCCACAGACTGGGGGAAAATATTTGCAAGTCATATATCCAATAAAAGACTTGTATCTAGAAGCATAAATGTAAAAACTCTCAAAATTCGATACCAAGAAGACAAATGACCCAATCAAAAAACTATAAAATTAGAAAAGGGCTGAATAGACATTTTGCCAAAGATTATATACAAATAGCTAATAAGCATATGAAAAAAATGATCAATCTCATTAGTTATTAGGAAAATGCAAATTAAAATAAGATAGCACAACACACCCACTAAATGGCCCTAATCAAAAAGATGGACAATGCCAAGGACATGGAGTCCTCATACATTGCTGGTGAGAATGTAAAATGGTACATCTACTTTGGAAAACAGTTTGGCAGTTTAAAGAAAAAGTTAAACATATACGTACCATATGACCCAACAATTCTACTCTTACATATCCACCCAAGAGAAATGAAAACGTGTGTCTATACAAAAACTAGTATACAAATATTCATCGCAGCATATTTGTAACAGCCAAAAACTTGAAACAAGTCAAGTGTCCACCAACTGGTGAATGGATAAACAAAGTGTGGTACAGCCACACAATGGAATACTACTCAGCAATAAAAAGTAAGATATTACTGATGCATGCAGCAATAAGGATGAACCTCAAAAACATTATGCTAAGCAAAAGAAGCTAGACATAAAAGATTACACATTGTATGATTTTATTTATATGAAATTTCTAGAAATCAGATCAGTGGTTGCCTGGGGCTGGGAGTGAGAGCAGGGGTTGACCCAATGCAAACAGGCATGAGGGAACATTTTGGGCTGATAGAAATGTTTTAAAGGTGGATCATGGTGATGGTTGCACAACTCTCTAAATTTGCTGTGAATCACTGAACTGTATGCTTACGATGGATAAGTTTTACGGTATACAAATGATGCTTCAACACAGCTGTTAAACAAAAAGTCCACAGACCAGCAAATACCTGTTTGGATTCCAAAGGAGATGGTGTGCTAGCAGTAAAGAGGTAAAGTCAATCTTTCAGATTGAAGTAGCCCACTTCCCGCCTCCCCTCTTGGTAAGGGCAGCCTCTTCATTTCCTTCAACCTCTAATTATTTATTTGTTTCTTGATGTCCCTTCTACAAAATGGAATTGTATAAAAGCAAGGCTCAACTCTGAGTCTTTGTTGTGGCTCATTACCTATTCTAGTGCTTGGCACCTTGTAGGTATCAATAAATATTTGATGAATAAATAATGTTGAGAAACAGGAGAAATATTTGATTTTTCATTAAAAAAATCAACACACTCATATGCCTGGATTGTTTGCAAATACCTTTATCGTGGAACCTTATTCAGTTTAGCGAAATTCACCTACCGTGTGCCAGGCATTATGTGCTTGATACTAGGGAATGAAACAACAGACCTGGTTCATGTCCTCAAGAAGCTCCTAGTCTAGGGGAAAACAAGACACAGTATTCTGACATCTAATGAGCGCCAGTGGCAAAGCCCAGCCTCCAGCAAATCTGGAGGAAAGGGGCAGAGCACCAAGTGCCTGTGAGCCCAGAGGGCACAGGAGATGCCACTGAACGGTAAACTAATTCACAGCCCAGGACACCACCTGCTTATTGCATAAGAACTTGTTCCTCCTTTATTCAGAACAGTGTGGTTTTGTAAATATCAGTCTTATTTTAGGGCACAGTTCTCAAAATGTGGTCCAGGGACTCTTTCAGTGGATCCATGAAATCAAAACTATTTTCATAACGATACTACAATATTATCTGCCTTTTCCACTCTCCCTCTCTCGGGAGTGTACAGTGGAGCTTTCCAGAGGCTACCTGACGTGTGACATGACAACAGATCGAACACAGAAGCACATATGAGACTCCAGCTGTCCGCTCTGAAGCCAGACATTAGAGAGATTTACAATAATGTAAAACGATGCCCCCTTCTCACTAATTTTGTTTTAGAAAAATAGTTATTTTTCATAAAAGTGTTTGTTCATACGTAATCAGTTTATCATCACTATTTAAAATGAAATAAATAGTTAAATTTTTCTCAGTTTCAATTTTTAATATGAAAAATATTGATAGAGGTAAGCCACGCAAACCAGAACTCTTTGGAGCTCTCAGCAATTTTTAAGAGTGTAAAAGGGTCCTGAGACCTAAAAGTTAGAGAATGACTGTTTTAGGAGGAGGCAGAGGGAGGGACTGGGGCATTTCATCTCAGAATCCATCCATCAAGCTGGACCCTGGAAGATAGTTACAAAGCATCAGTGAAGGTCACTGAGGAGCACGAACACTTACAAAGGTAAGCAGGATGAGTTCACTGGAGAGCACCATGAAAAGCTGTGAGTCCTGAGGATGTCTGGATTAGGTCCAACCTCAAAATGCAGCAGGGCCATGATCTCACGGGGACCTCAGCAGCTGAGCTGTCTGTTTACCCCAGCTATCAAACTTGTACTGAGGCACTGTGGGTAGGAACCACTTTGGCACTTTATAAGCAAAATAGTTCAAGTGAACACTGAACTACCTGACATTAGTAACCTATAATAAAATCTTATAGCCATTGCAAATATATTGATAAGCGGAAGAGAACGTGACAAGGCAGAAAAATTTGGATCAGGTTATGCTAAAAAAGAGACAGGAGTAGGCAACCTCCAAAGAATGGAAGATGGCAGAATATGAGGTTAAGATTGTGAGACTTGGAGCCAGCCTGCCTAGGTTTGATCCTGCCACTCTTTAGCTGTGTGACCTTGGACAAAGTCATTACCTCTCTGGGCCTCAGAATAATAGCAATACCTATCATATAAGGTTGTAGTAAGGATTAAATGAGATAAACCATATGAAGTGATTAGCACTTAGTGACCACTATAAAAGTAAAGAGTTGGTATTATTATTTCTGTAACCACCCCCTGGTATGGCTTTGAAGCAGGGTCTTATAAGCTCTAGAGTTGCTTCTGTTGGGGAGGGGCTTTTCTGCATCAGCCTCCGTGGTCATTCTGCTGACAAAGCTGCCTGGGGAAGTGCTCGGTACCTTGGGGTACCCTAGGGAGCCCCTCACTACCATGCACAGCACTCACGGACCTCTGTCCCTCTTCCTTCCCTTTCCCACCACGCCTGGGTCTTGCTCAGCCACACTGTTGGCATCTGTGGGAAAACATTACTGGCTGTGCTTATGTTCAGGGATGTGGAGGTCTTTTTCTGTATAAGTTTACAGTGGAGAACAATGAAAAGACTAAAATCCAAAGCCAACAGGGGCCAAGGGATATGCCTACATCTTGGGTTTTGCCATGATGTGAAAACACATGGCTTCAGAGTGTAACATGAACAGCCCTGAGATCTCTCCGGGGTGGAATCTGTGTTTTCAGCTACGCAGAAATATTTACCACGGACCTTTAAAAAAGTCAGTAGGAGGGTTTGTTAAATGACAATCAAGATAACCTTTCTTAGGCATGCTTTCTCTATATGCTCCACAATCTTTCCTTTTTGACAAGTGTCAGAGTTGGAGAAATGCCTTAAAACAGGGGAAGTGTCTATTTTTCTCCAGCCTCACCTGACTTGGGCACCCTTGGGATGAAGGGGAGGTCTGCCATTTGTAGACAAGAATGAAGGCTTTTGTGAGAAGCTTAAGTACACCACTGACTTGCTTTAAAAAGTGTCAAAGGCTATTTTTGGAGAACATGCGGTTGACTGTGCCAAATTGAAACACTGACTTATCGCCTGATTTAGCATTAAAACATTAGAACTTAGAATTAAGACTGCTCTGTTTACTCCAGATGAGTTTGTCAACATGCTGCAAATATATTTCTATCATCATAATAAAACCAAGCATTGGGTGGGGCGGTTTCTTGCTGTTGAAGGTCACGCTGAAAAGCACTTCAGAACGCAGAAATTTGAGCTGCCCTATCATATAGGCAACTTCTTTTCCCCGAAGAGCGGACGCTGGGGGTAGCTATATTAGTGCATAATAAGTTTATTCTCATTCACAAAACAGGAATGACTTTATGGTTCCAAAGTAAAACTAGCGTAAGAAATATGCTGGCAGATTTGCTACAGATGTGGTCTTTGACACGTACACATGGGGAATCTGCTATTAATCACATGTTAAGATTTGAATGTTATAAAGTACAAGGCAGACAACCATTAAGTTCAAGGTCTGAATTGATAAAGAAAAAAAAGAGAGACAGAAGGGAAAAAGGATTCCTGTGCCCGTGTCCGCCATTGTGTTGAAACGTATTGCTTTAAAAGGTATCCTTCCTCCTTTTCCCGTCTTTGCCCCATTTTATGTCAAGGTCGGTCTGTCTTTTGTTTGGTTCCTTTCACTCTGACACAGACGACAGTTCTCAGGAAAAGTGCAGCCTTCCACCGTCCCGCTCGCTAGCTGGACTTGGCCAGGAATGTGCTTGTTCGGCATTTGTTCACGAGAGAGCCTAGACTCCACGGACATGGGGCCCAGGAGAGCAAGGAGCCTGTGCGGAACCAGCTCAGCACCTAGGCCCTGCAGGCCTTTGTCACCACCTGCTGCAAGGGTTAAGGTGGCCATGGTAATTATGCCAAGGCCATGCATTACTCTGACAAAGTAATCCATCAAATAATTTCTCACAATTTCAATTCACCCCTCGAATTTTCCTTACCTCCAAAGCCAGCTGGATATTATATTACTGAAGCTGTTGAAAGGGTGGAACACTAGCCATGGAGCCAAAGGCCACGGCAACTATGCAATGCATAAATTTTTATTGTTTGCGCAGTATTGAAATCTCATTAGGGTCCATAATTCATCTGAACACCGTGAACATTTACATCTGTTGATCATGAGAACTTAGAAGGAATGTACACCTTTGGCTAACTTGTTTTTAGAGGAGGCAGTGTGTATGTGAGTGTGTGCGTGTGTGTGCATGCATGCACATATTCTCATATGTTTTCAGCCCTTGAACAGCTGTGGTTTAAATATCCCTTACTCAAACCAATTTCCAACCTGAATTTAAATATCCCAAAGTTGTTTTCATTTGGCAGCTTGCAGACAAAGAGTCAGTTCTCTTCAAGTCCAGCTTAATCAATGTTGGAAAATTCCACTCATTGCACATTGGACTTAATGCAGCTCTGCTGTGTTAATTACATCAGAATTATCCCAAAGATTACACGCCTTTCATTCAACGTATAGATGTTTTTGTCTTCATTTAACTATGGCTTCAGAACCCACTCAAGAGAGAAAACACAACTGTGGCTGTTTCTGGGTCCCAGAGATATCCAGATTTGGGTCCACGTTTTTTTTGTGTGTGTGAGTGTATTTAAATGTCTCTCCTACTAAGTTCTACCCTTTTGATCTGGCAGTATTTTCATTTACAAGGCTCTTAGCAGTTCCATGAATGCTACATTTTGAAGGTGATAATCACTGAATCACAGAATCGGAATTGGAAGGGGAAGGGGCCTTAGGGGCCATCTAAGCAGGCCAGCAGTTCTCCCAAGCAGGAATCCCCCCGCCGACAACACCCCCTGACAAGTGGTCCTTCAGGAATGCATCCATTTTTGGAATGAACTATGGCAGCAGCTGAAAGGCTCTTAGCAAACACTCCCTAGCAGTTCAGGGCAGAGATGAAGAATACTGTGTACGATGAGAAGTCTGGAGGGAATTTAGGTAGACCAAATGTAATTACCCAGACTGGCATCTGGCTAGGCCACCAGCTCTAACTGCCCCACTGTAATTCCAGCTGATGGCAGTGACACCTTCTGATGAGAGTCTTGTCAACTACAAGCTGCTCTTTAGCAGGACTTCACTAATACGCTGTGACGGGAAAAACCGAATACAGATGTTTTCACTCAGAAGGCCTTGGAAACGCTGAAGTCCTATCTTCTCCTCAAGGAGAAAGGGCATGCACTTCCATGCAGGAAAAAGAAGCCCAAGGGCCTTAACATAGGGGCCGGTCCGACCCAGGCCACATCACAACATCCTTTTCCAGCATGCTCTCCAAGTCAGCGCTGGGTTTCAGTGTTGTACTCTCAGTGCTGTGTTGATGGTCTTAGCACTCAGCTGCCTACGACCGGTGAAGTGGCCCTGGACACACAGAGTTGAGCAAGCACCGGAGCAGGGCAATGGGAAGTGATTTGGCTCCAGTCCCGAGCATAAGTCTCTCTACTCTGGGGTAAAAGGCAAGAGACCTAGGTGTGGGGATGCAATGATGGGCAAAATCAGACAGGCGCCTGTCCTCATGGAGCTTATAGACCTTAACAAAACAATCACGCACACAGTATACAGTTTCAAAGTGTAAGTACCACAAAACTGTCAAGTGCTACAAAAGATGCAGATGAGAAACTGTGAGAGTCTAGAAGAGGGGACTGTGTCAGCGGGACTTCTAGGAAAGCAGATGCTGACATGGAATTCGGAATGAAAGAAATTTACTGGAGGGTAACACCTGTGAAAGATAAAGGGGCAGGAGGCAGGATTGGGCAGGGAAAGGCTCCAGACCACCATGCAGATCTGACACCTATGAAAGCAAAGCGGGGAAGAGGCAGGAATAGGTAGGCAGAGCCTCAGACCACGTTGCAGGTGTGAACAAGTCTCGGCCAAACCCAATGAGGAGTTCTGGGGCAAAGAGGGCTCCATTCCATTAAAGGAATCCCACAGTGGGCAGAAATGGCTTGGCCCTAGGACCCCTACTGTGTTCAGACAATGGCTGGGGGCTGCTAGGGAAGAAGCTGGCTCAGTTCTGATGCTGAGCTGGGTACCTGAAGGTGCCAACACCTGGAGCGACCGCATGCCTTGCAGCTTGACGGCTGCACTCTCATCGCTGCCACAGGACTAAGCTCATCTAGGGGCTGGGAGAGGGTTTCCCTAAGGTGGTGATGATGTTCAGCTGAGATCTAAAGGATGCCCTTGGTTAATAAGTAAGGGCGCAGGGTGGGAATGGGAAAAGGATTCCAAGTGGGTGGTACAGCACGTGCAAAGGCCCTTTACCCAGAGTGGCATGTGGTGGGACCAAGAGATGGCAGTGTGGTCAGGGAGGAGAACAATGGGAAGGAGGTGAGCTGAAGGGGAGGCAGAGATCAGATCGTGCTGGCCTTGTGGACTATCGTAAGGATCTTGTTGTCTATTAGCCACGTGGCTTTGAGAAAGTTACTAACTTCACTGATATTTGGCTTCCTAGTCTATAAAATGGGAACAAGAGTATACACTTTATAAGGGTAACATGAGAATTAAATGAGATTATGCATATTGAGCTTAATCCAGTCCCTCGTACATGGGTAACACTTGGTAAATGTTGGGTACAACAGAAAACCTCAAGTAGAAATGCCTTCTCAAAGGCGGCAAAGGAGAAAAATGGACTTACTTTTAAATTTTGTTTTCAAAGATTTTAAAGTTTTACTATGAAATAATGTACATGCATTTGAGCAAATTGTAAGCGAAACTGCTAAATTCCTTTTCCACCAAGATTATGGAGCCACCCAAATCCTCAATTATTGAAATTCCAGGCATACAAATAAATTTAGAATTAAACAATTAATATTGGCAATTCAGAGCTGAATAAGCAATAAAAGCTTGTAACGGAAAAACAGTCCACAAGAAATCTAAAGAACAGGGGAGCTCTTAGAGAGAACAGCACATTGTAAATGAGGAATGTGGCTATACAGAACCTGACGGCTTCCACGGAATAGCAATACTGAAAATACGGATATTTTTCTCTCTCTAATCTCACCTCTCTATGTGAGTAATCATTCAGATACCTAGTTTCAGATTATTCCAAACCATAAAAGGCAAGAAACAAAAAAAACATAAAGTGATGAAAAATGAATGCTGGCTGTAGTTGCTGAAGCAGATCTGATTGTCAAAGAAAATTTTTTCCTGGATGGTCATTTTTTTTGAAAAGTGGGTGAGCATGCGCTAACAGATAAGAGATATTCTCTAAATTCAAGTCCAGGTGATCTAGCTAAAAGTCAGTCCAGCTCCTATACTATTGGCTTCACAAGTGTATATGAGTTTGGAAAAACTTGCTCCATGACGCGAAAAGAGGACAGTCTCTCTTACGGAGATGCACTCACAACAGACTTGTTTTATTGGTGGCAGTTAGAGAAATCAGCGGTCATTTCTCAACTGTAATACTCCTGCTATGCTTGTCTCTGTGTCAAAATCCAGTCGCCTCTTAAAAAGATAAATCCAGCAGCTACTGTTTTAGGAGCTCACGCAGGACTCCCTTTGACTTCTCAGCATCTAGCAAATACACAAAGCGCTTATTTTCAGCAGTTTATCTCCTTTTCATTCCATGCGAGATGATTCTGACTACCTCTGACACTTAGAAGAGTGCATAATACTGAAAATATCTGGCTTCCACTCTTGAAAACCTTGAGATGAGATATTGGTCATATCATCCAAAAAAACAGCAAACGTATGTATTCTTTGGGGTTTTCCCTTTTCAAGCTGTGATAAAGCAAACGTGAGGTTTCCACAGCCTCCCAACACAAACGTCTTCTTCGAGAATTTGAAGGTGTTCTACAAATCAGCTTAGATTATCATTATTATTTTTTTTTCCTCTCAGCTCCTGAACTTCTCTTGCATATTTCTTTGCTGTGCCAAAGCTTATCAACTCTTAGGTCATCTAGATATGTCAAAAACGGCTTGGATCACAGGGTTGAACCTAAGCAGATTAGAAAGGAATTTCTTTATTCAGACAAAAAAAAAAACCTGATGAGAAAGTGACTTGTGTCTCCCAACGGAGGAAGAAGTGGCCCACCTTTGCTCCTAAGTTATATGTTAGTATTGATGAAACTCTCAAAAAAGAATTTTTTTTCCCCAGAAGGACTGCCACCTGATGGAATTGCTCCTTTCATTAAAGTGAGTCATACTGCAAGTAATTTTTAAAAACCCTCCCAAGTTTTATTTTTTGCCATAGATTTGCCAAGGATTCTTTCAGTAAAATAGGAGTGAACAGGAAAAAACTCTTAGTCCTGTACAGAATAAGTAGATTTGTTTAAAAACATAAGATTCTGTGAAAGAGTTGCATTCAGTCTAGACTGGGTCACACGAGGGTGTGTGGTTATTTGTGGGTAATTGGTTCACATGGCCACATTTGGGCTTAGCTCACAGTGGCTGGCATCTCTTATCAGGAGGACGAATGAGGACTCAGCAGAAGAAGCTAAACAACCGCTCAGAGGCGCCTGCCTTTCCTGAAGCCATTCTCTAGTTCTTCAGTTCAACAACTTGGAAACGATGTCCTTGGGTCTAAGTTAAAAATGAGGTGGTGCTTATCCAGTGGCTGGTAATCCCAGGTAACAGATCTAAAAGGTCACCTTCCTGGAGTGATATGAGTAACAAGGCTATTAGGGGACCTGCCATCATCAATACTTTCTATTTGCTTCTGTGTAAGGTAAATGACAATACAGGCAAAATCTAATTTAACTTCAGCACTTCCTTGGGAAGGAGCCAGAGGACAAATGCCACAATGTCCAGAAGACTGAGACCTGCAGAGACTGGGTGGGAGTCCCAGCGCTCTCCTGATCTTGGGCTCAGAATGGCTAGTCCTCTTCCCTACAGGTGAGTTTTCTCTCTAAGGAATGTCAGGCATGGAACCAAAATGCGATAACCACCAAGGACTAATGGAGAAGGTCTCTCCATGGTGCAGATTTTACATTCAGAATAAAATCCTTTTGGTGAAGTCTTGGTTTTGACTCTATAGCCCCAGAGATTGCCTTTTGCCCACAATGCTCTATGTCAAAAACTCCAAGGACAAACTTCTGTGTAATGAATGGCTGCCCCATGGCTGTCTCCACCCTCCCACCTGAAGAGAAGACATTTATTTGTCAGTGATCAATTCAGTACCTCGATTGTGTGCCAAGGTCCCGGAGCTTTCCACAGGGGCCTAGGAAATCCATCCCCCCTCAGTGATTCACACACCACTCAGACATGCTGAGGCTGGGAGATGGGAGACTGCTTAGCACTAACCACACCTGGGAGCCTGACTCATGGCTTGCTAGGCTTCCACACACAGAAACAGGTTTCTGGCACAAGGCACGGCGAGGAGTCTTCAAAAGGCAAAAGAGAGACAGGCATTCATGTGGACTTAGACTTTAATTTCTGTAATTAAAAAAACAATCATCAGGAATGTGACAGAGTTTTGAACCTATACCAGTTAGAAAAGAAGAGCTCTGGAAGACGTGATTGGTTTCTCTTTCTAAGCAAGCCAGGGGAAGATGGTTTCTAAAACTAAGTCAGTGCAACTCAAGATTTGGAAGCGAGAAAATTACAACTACATGACTTCCTCCGGGGTTTAGATGGTTAATGTTGGACATATTCTGGGCTTTGAGAAGCTAGGGACAGCACCGCTGGCTAGCACCTCACACAAATGGACAGCCGGATGGATGGATGGAAGACAGAAAGCAGCTGTGAAAGAATCTCTCCGCTCACAACCATCTTGTTTCTGGGACACAGACCAGAAGAGGCGGCTTCGTGCTGAGGCCCAGGGCCTGCTTCTGCACTCCCTTGCACCAGCCCCGCTTTGGAGCTCCCTAAGGTTGCAGCAGATGTTAAAAACTAAAGTTGAAACCTTTAAGCTGTAATGAAGGAGTTCACAGGGTTCATAATCCCAGGACCCCACCCCGATTCTCCAGCGATCCCGCGGAAAGCTTTCAAACAGTCCTCGGCTCTAACACGGGGCATGCAGCGTGTGGTGAACACACTGATCTGCCCATGATTACCCTCGGCTGCCGTACAACAATCTCACTCCTCGAGTGAATGCAGGCCGCAGCAACAATGGTGTTATTGACTTGTTGCTCCGGCTCTATTTAGTTATTACCCTCGGGGCCACAATCAATAGACTTTGCACCAAGTCAGCCTAATAAACCCCAGGCTCTCACTGGAGGTTTGCCAGGAACGGCAAGAAAATCTATGGCAGGGAAACACTTAGAGTGCAAAGAGAGCGAGCTGCACTGACAGCTGTATAAATTAATTAACAAGGAACTGTTTATTCTTCGAAAAGATCAGATTGCACATTTATCATCATTGAAGAAGTCACAGATAGACTATCACAAAATTATCTGGTGATATTAAAAAAAGGTACCTACAAATTTGGACGCACCCACACAAGAGAGACTCACGTTTTATGGTGACTTGTTTCCTTCTTTATTACATTTTCAATTACTCGACTTATAAATTTGCCTTCTTAGCACTAGTTCTGGCCAGTCTATTATTTGCAGCTTATTTGGACTAATGCAGTCTGCCTTGATAATTCTTTAAGCTTGTGGTTGAAACAGTCAACACGATAAAAATAAAACGTTCATCATTAACGTTGTCGTACTCTGGGATTTGTTAGTTTTTTTTCCCTCTGCTGTTAGGAATTTGAATCCTGCTTGTAACACAAGCACGGAGGGAAAAATGCTTTAGGTGTCAGAAACACTAAAAGGTCGGTGAAAGTAAATGTCAGGTTATTTCAGATCATTACGAAGGAATTCTAGGGTAGGTCTCCTATTTAATAAGCAAATGGTGTGAAGATTCAGGGGCCCAGGATACTACTGCCTTAAGACATAGTGAACTAAGCTAGGGCCAGTTTGGGGACAAGAAAATCTTCTCCCACAGATTGAAAACAAATGTAAGATATCAACAGGGATCTTAGAGCTTGTTTGCTACTGTAGCAGTACCTTCTAGAATCCTTATACAAAACTTTTCTTTGGTCTCAACTCTGTCCACGCTAGTATAGAACCTGTAGCTTGATGGAAAAAAAAGTCTTCCTAAAAATGCTAAGCAATTTCAGTTTTTAAATTTGAGGGTGGGAGTGTTAGAAATGGTCTTTAAACAGAATCACAAGATCCAGCTTCAAATATCACTCAGCAGATTGGCCAACGTTTGGTGAGGGTCCATGAGGTACAGGCACTGAAACAGCCATTGACTGGCTGTGACACAGGCATCATTGTTCCCAGGCGTGGAAAGCTTATTTCATTGCTTCAGTCTAGCCTGGGATATGTCAGCCCTGCTGCATGTTAACACACTCCTGTGAACACAAAAGGGTCCAGAAATCCCCTCAAACGTGTACCCTTTAACTTGACAGGCCCTCAGGAGGGGGCACCTACATGCACACACGTGGAACCCGTTTTATTGTGGGACTGCTAATTGTGTTGTCCCAATAATTTATTGCCTCTTATAAATGGTTTCCAGGTAATAAGAGTTAATTGACTCAGGAGACTTTCATCCATTGCAATTATCTCCTAATATTGTATATTAGGCCCGTGTACTTTCTATTAATCAGGTCGAATGTATCACCGGAATGAATACATAAAAAAAGGGGGAACTTAAAATCATCACCCCAAACTTATTTCTAAATACGCTCACATAAAGTTGTTCATCCTCAGATTAATTTACTACCTCAAGCATGACTTGGTCTTAAGCCTGGAGACTGGGCAGAACCACAGGCCTCCAGAGTTCATCTACTTCACTCCCATCTCATTCGCCGTGACAAGACCAAGATGCGGAGGCAGATATGGTGGTCCTGGAGCCCCTGGACAGTCAGCGGCAGTGGCAGGCCTGGGTCATAGATTTCCCACCATCTTTTTCTGGCATCCTGAAGTTTCAGCAAAACAGAGATGCAGGGGAGCTTCTTCTAGCCTTTGTGCCTCTGCCTCAGCCTATTTCGGCTTCCTTGTCCTCAAGGAAATAGCTCCTGAGCTGCTTTTCTGGTGCCCTCAGCTCCAGACCTGAACACTCAGCCTCTTTTTTGTGACACCTTCTCCAATACTCTCCACGTCAAAATGTTGCAGTTCCAGGTTCCATGACCTCAGGGCCAAGTGGCCTGTGCATCAGGTACCTAGCTCTGCTGCTACTCCTTGCCTTGCCTCAGCCAAGTCACCAGTGTCTCGGAGACTTAGTTGTCTTCTTTTGCCAAATGAGGGAGTTGGATAGAAGGTCTCTAAGGATGCTTCCTCTCAGCTCTAACATCCTATTATTTATGCCAATGGCTACGCACGGGTTATCATGTTTTGTCACGTTTGCATCGCCCTGCTTACTGCTCCTAGTGTCTTCACATCCACTAGCTCTCTGCTGCCCACCCCAGGTAAGAAGTCAGATCCTGGCAATGAGACGCTATGCCTTAACACAAGGGCAGGGCACCACTGGAAGGAATTTCAGGTCCAGGGGAAAATCTCAACTCATAACCTCAAGATCCCTCGTTGTCCTCTTTTCTAACATTTAGGCTGCACTGGATGGACAGTCACTTAGTCCTATGGCTACAAGTTTCCTTTCCAATCAACTGTCTCTTGCCAGGCACAAGGGGTGCCACTTGCAACAACGAGATGGATCGAGGCCTGGACACCTTCCAAGCACACCCTCTGCTGAGTCAAGGTGTGTCTGGGCATCATGCTTTTCTAAGCCTTCCAGTGGTTAGCACTTTGGTGGAGGAATGGTGCTAGCGTAGGTTAGCTCATAGGGCAGGTTTGTGTCTCTGGAATTTGCTACTGTATGGAATTCCAGGGTTCTGGCCTCTGTGATCTGAAGCACTAGACACATAGTTAGCTTTGATCTTCATCAACAGTGGAAGAGGGAGAGGAGTGTGATGAGAGTGAACACACATGCTTTGTATGGCAACTGGACACTAGGTACTATGTGCTTTCCCATACCTGGGGATGCTTTCTTTAACCCATTCAATAATACTGTGAACTTGGTATCATTATCCTACTTTAGCAATGAGAAAACTAATGCTCAGAGAAGTTGTGACTTGTCTAAGGTCACAAGGTGGATAAGAATCAGCTCTTAGTTTTGACAAAAAGGTCAATTCTCTTTCTATTACACCCTACTTCTGCCAAAATGCCTGGAGATGGCAGAGAGGTAAGAGACAACTATAAGTTAAGGTTAACTCCTTTGGTTATTATTTCATCCACTTATGGGCATACTTTATGAACTTTAGAGTTATACTTTATGGCTTGCAGCCTTTAGCTTCTGAGAGCTGAAGTGGGTCTCCCATTGTGAAAGTTGACCCTGCCAGTCCTGCGCCGATTGGCCAGTGGGCTTCCAAGGTGGATTGGGCTGAGGAGTGTCTTAGTGGATGATCACATCACTCCACAGTTCTTTTTCTTCCTTTAAAAATACAGCTGTACAGGGTCTGCCTGGTGGTGCAGTGGTTAAGTTCGTGTGCTCTGTTTTGGCAGCCCAGGTTTCACCGGTTCAGATCCTGGGTGTGGACATACGCACTGCCTATCTAGCCATGCTGTGGCAGGCATCCCACATATAAAATATGGGCACAGATATTAGCTCAGGGACAATCTTCCTCAGCAAAAAGAGGAAGATTGGTGGCAGATGTTAGCTCAGGGCTAATCTTCCTAAAAAAAAAATACAGCTGTAAAATTGGATATCCATATGCAAAAGAAGAAAGTTGGACCCTTACCTCACACCATACATAAACATTAACTCAAAATTGACCAAAGATCTAAACGCAAGAGCCAAAACTCTTGTGACCTACCTGGGATTTAGGAACAGATACTTGAATATGAAACCAAAAGCACAAGCAACAAAAGAAAATAGACACATTTTACTTTATCAAAATTAAAATGTTTGTGCTTCAAAAGACACTATCAGGAAAGTGAAAAGACAGCTCACAGAATGGGAGAAAATATTTGCAAATCATATAGTTGATAAGGGATTTGTATCCAGACCTTATAAAGAACTCTTACAACTCAATAATAAAAAGACAACCCAATTAAAAAATGGGAAAAGGATCTGAGTAGACATTTCGTCAAAGATGACATGCAAATGGCTAGTGAGCATAGGAAAAGATCATTTGTCAGCATTAATCATCAGGGAAATTCAAGTCAAAACCACAATGAGATACCATTTCATACTCATGAGTACAGCTAGAATCAAAAAGTCAGATAATGACAAGTACTGGTGAGAACATGGAGAAATCAAAACCCTCATACACTGCTGGTGGCAATATAAATGGTACAACCACTTTGGAAAACAGTTTGGCAGTTCTCAAAAAGTTAAACAGAGTTACCATTTGACTCAGCAATTCTACTTCTAGGTTTATGCCCAAGAGAAATGAAAACATATGTTCACATAAAAACTTGTACCTGAATGTTCATAGCAACATTATTCACAACAGCCAAAATGTAGAAATAACCCAAATGCCCATCAACTGACGAATGGATAAATAAAATATGGTACACTATCTGGCCATAAAAAGGAATGAGGTACTCATACATACTATAACATGGATAAACCTTGAAAACATTATCCTAATTGCTAAAAACATTATGCAGCTACAAAAGATCACATATTTTATGATTCCATTTATATGAAATGTCTAGAATAGGTAAACCTATAGGGAAAGGAGATTAGTGGTTGCTTAGGGCTGGGAAGATGGGGAGATTGGGGAGTGATAGCTAAAAGTTTCTTTTTGAGGTGATGAAGATGTTCCAAAATTGACTGCGAGGATGGCTGCACATATCTGTGAACATACCGTAAACCACTGAATTATGCACTTTCCGTGGGTGAATTGCAGACTATCTGAATTATGTCTGAATACAACTTTACCAGAAAACTCCTGAAACAACCAAACATACAACTGTGCTTTAGGAGCTGCTCTTATGGTGTAGCTGCTTTGCTGGCAGTGGGCAAATCCTTCCCCACGTTCCTTTCCAAGGGTCTGCCCCACTTGGCAGGTGTGCCATTCATTTCAAAGTGCCTTCTCCACTCATCCCTTGAGTGATGGAGCATGGGTAATGAGAACTATGCATTGCTGTGCATGCGCAACATGCCAGGCTCTGTGTTAAGTACCGTGCAGAAGTCACCTCCTTTAATTCTTACAACTGCCCTCCAAGATAGGTACCCTTCTTACTTGCATTAAACATGAGGAACCTGAAGGGGTTTATGTAACTTGTCTAACATCACACAGCTAACAAGTGGCAGCTTCTGGATTTGAACCCAAGTCCATCTGACTCCAGAATCTGGGCACATAGGAGCCGTACTTACCTGTGAACATGTGACATTACACTGGCAAGGGGGCCAGTGTGTGCACATGGAAGGCTCCCTTTCCTCCTGGGGCCTGGGGAATCCCAAAGCCCTCTCCATTCTAAACTATGAATGTTCCCTGGGAGAACCAGAAACTTCTTTTGAGAGTAGCCCTATTCATCCTGTTTATTCCTAAAACAAGTCATTTAAAAATGGGGGGGGGAGGTGTACTTTTTTTGCTGCAACACTGTAGCTGGCACTTTGAACCCCATCTTTACACATATTTGTTTTTGAAAACCAGTTTGCGGTTAGGAAGAAACATACTCAGTGAGTTTTAAGGAGGTATTTCTATAAACATGTGACAGAAGTAGGATGTTACGAAATTTAATGATGGAATTAATTTTCTTTTTAAATACATTTGGAATTAATCACTCCTGTTCACGAGGTTGCATTTGTTAGCCAAATTTTCATTTTCATATCAAACCAGAACACTCACTGTACGAGTTTAACACTTTGATGCAGTGTGCCCACCTCTGCCATTAACTTGCGGTGCGATCATAGGCCAGTCACTTGCCCTCTCTGGATGCCAGCACCCTGTCGGAGTCCAATAACTGTTTGTGGAATACAATTGTCAAACACATAACATGAGTGGGTTGGATCAGATCAGAGGTTGCCAACTGGCAGCCCATGGCCAGATCCCACCTGCCAGATGTGTTGGTTTGGCCTATTCACTTGCTAATTTTTTTTAAAAAAAATTTCTTGCCAATATTTACAAATGGGAGATTTGTAATCTAGAATTCAGGCACTCTGGAAAATCTGGAAGATTGCTCCACAGCAAGGCCCAGATTTCCTCATGGCAACAGAGGAAGGGATTCTGAGAAGCCTTTTGGACAAGACACTCACTCTCCAGTTTTCCTCCTTACCTCCTGGCTCGTTTTATTCATCTATGCTACCTCCTGGTTCCCATGAGCATCTGAGTACACCACCTCTGAACTGCATCCTCTCCCAGGTTCCTACCTGCTCTCCCAGGCTATGCTCTAGCTTTGTAGTGTTCCAACAGGAAGGCAAAAGCGAGATGAGACACCTAGACCTTGCCATATATTTTTCCAAATACTATGCAGAGCAATGGGATGCACGGATTGCTGCCAATATCAAGAGGAAGAAAAGCTCTTGTGAATACCACTTTGGCCCTCAAGCTGGAGACCACACCCAGAGCAGGACCCAAGGGAGACACCTGGAGGGCTTTTAGCCCTCACCACTGCTCTCCCTTCCCCAGGATCTCCAGCTCAGGGATGGAGGTACATCTAGGTATAAACTAGGGAGGCTGTTGATGGCAAGTCTAGTGTGCTAAAGATGTGAAGACAGGGAAATTCCATGGTTTCATCTAACATTCCAAATGGATTGGGACTCCAAGTCAACCCATTTTCTTCCTTATGAGATGGGAGACAAAAAAGCCCTGCAGATTGGCAGCCCAGTGTTTCGTCGGTTCAAATCCTGGGCGCGGACAGGCTGCGTTGAGGCGGCATCCCACATGCCACAACTGGAGGGACCCACAACTGAGAATATACAACTATGTACCGGGGGTCTTTGGGGAGAAAAAGGAAAAAAATAAAATCTTAAAAAAAAAAAAAAAAGCCCTGCAGATTAAATGACAAACCTTGCTTGACGCCATGAGAGGAAGCGCAGGTCCTTCCATGCACATGAGGGACTCACTTCCTGGTTGTGATAACCTTATGATGAGGTCTCTAAAACACTGCACCCTGCGCTGGGCACAGGCGAGCCTGCGTTCTGTGTTCCAAAGTCAGCAGGGCTGCAGTAGGGGTCTGGATTTTCATCTTACTTGTGGATACAATTAACCGCAAATTTCAGCTCTCCCTCCTTCACACAGAAATTATTTAGAGTGTGCATGTTATTTCTCTTTTCTAGTTCTCTCAGTGTTTCTTTTAAGAAATGAGTAACTGTCAGTACTATGAGGCCCAAATCATTCTTAATGTGATTGTTTTTTTAACTTCTTATTTTGAAATAATTCCAAACTTAACAGGAGAGTTGCAAGAATAATAAAATGAGCTCCTATACCCTTCACCTAGATTTACTAATTGTTATTATTCTGCCCCATAAGCTTTACCGCTTTCTCTGCATAAATACATATTTCACCGGGAACTATTTGAGAATCAGGTGCAGACATCAAGCCCTTCTACATCACTATAACACATGTGCCCACATCAGGAAATTTAACAATTGCATAATACTAACATCGAGTCCACGGCCTGCATTCTAACTCTGCCAGCTGTCCTAATAGTGTCCTCGAGAGCTCCATCTGCTCTCACTCCACCTCTCTTCCAGGATTCAACCTAGGATCACACCCTGAATTTAGTTGTCTAGTTTTCAGGTCCCTTTGGTCTCCTTTCATCTGAAATCCTAAATGTAGGTTTCTTTTCTCCAAGTGTTATTGAGAAATAATTGACATACATCACTGTATAAGTTTAAGGCATACAGCATGACAGTCTGATTTACAAATATTGTGAAATGATTACCACGATAGATTTGGCTACCGTATATCATCTCATGTAGATACAATAAAAAGAAAAGATAGAAGAAAAGAAAAAATGTTTCTCCTTGTGATGAGCAGTTATAAGATAAATAAGTACTAGGGATGTAATGTACAATGTGATGACTAGAGCTAACACTGTTGTATGATACATAGGAAAGTTGTTAAGAGAGTAGATCCTAAATGTGGTTTTAAAGATGTTTTCTCTGTGTCACCAGAGAACCAGAAAAGATAGAGGTAGAGGGTAGAAACATGCAAAAAAAGAAAAATAATCCCCAAACGTAGTGGTAAAATGGTAGACGGTTGGTGGGGGATCACCAAATGTTCCCTTAGGCTGCAGTGGTTGCTCTGGGAATTGCATCATATGCTTAAAGTTGAGAAGGCAGACTTGCAGAGTTGAGAGTCTTCTGTTTTGGTGTTATGCTTTCTTCCAGAGAAAACTGCCACGTCCTGCTCTAATCGCCCTAAAGTCTCTCCAGAAAGAGCTTTGTGGAGCCGTAACTGCATTTCCAGTGGGGGAGAGCAGCTTCCCCCCCACCCCCCACCAGCCTTGCGCCTCATAAAGCATCTAAGTCATTCCATTGTACCACAACAATGGATTCTCACACTCGGCAAGCAATTTGTTTTAATTATGTAAATCATTTCATTCTCTTTTCAAATATCTGCAGGGAGCTGCAAGCCACTGGAGGTCAAAATAGGATGTGGGATGTGTGGGGTCAGGACAGAGAGGGACTGGGGGAGGCCTGGTTTCGTCCTGGTGGTCACTTATCAAATGGGGTTGGGGGTGGAGGAGGAGACAGGGGCACAGAAGTCCCAGGAAAGGCACTGGGGTGCAAGGAGAAGTAACGTGGGGTCACACTTCCATGACACAAGTGCTCCATGGCACATGGCGCAAATCACAGTGATGCATTTTATCTGAGCTCCTGGGGGAGAGCAGGACCTCAGCAGATGCCACGTCCTCATCCTACTGGACACTCTGCAGCTGCCCTATGCACTCACTCCTCTGCCGGATTCAGTAAAAAGAGAACCACACGTCACCCAGACACCTGCAAGCCACCCTCTGCAAGGTGCCTGATGGCAAGACTGGTCCCCGGAAAAGTCTGAGTGCCCAGAACATTCTGGGCTCTACACCATCTCACCATGTCTTGTATGGAGTTAGTGTTTAAAATAAGTTGGTTAAATGTCCCATTGATACTCAAACAATTTAAAAAATTACTTTTTTCATTGTAACTAAGAAAATGGAAGGGAGGAAGGGAGAAAGGGAGGAAGGCAGGAGGTCAGGCAGGCCCCTTTAGTTGACTACCCTAACATGAATGCACTTTACATTAGACGCCATTTGCTCCCATTGTTCCAGCATGCTCCTCACTGTTGTGATTACTTCCTCTCCCTGTTTTCAGGACTAGGACAAATCTATTTTGCACAACACACGAGATGGTTTCTCTATGTGCTTTTACTCTGAGAACTTTCACTTTACACTCAGCACTGCATGGGCACTTAGTTCCTTTTGGGCACTAAGTCTGCAATGAGGGTTCGCTGCCCCCAGGTCAAAAAGGGGCTTAGGGGAGGTGGGAGAGCCAAATGGATAAGAGCGTGGGCTCTGCAGTCAGAGCATGTGGATTCAATTCCCCAAATCCCCACTTACTAGTTGTATGACTCTGGGCCTTGGTTTTACCATCTGCAACAGGCCATGATAAAAGTACTCACCCCAAAGGTTGTTGTGAGAATTAAAAAGAGATACCATGTATACAGAGTTTGGCGCAGTCTTTGGCATATATAACACTCAATAAATACTAGCTACTGTTACTATTATTGTTATTTTTACACGGTTTGAAAAAGGTTTAAACCACAGACTGGGAAACTGATGGATTTCCCTTTTAAAGAATAAAAACTCATGTGGCTAAGCAATTAGTAGCTTTTAAACTCTGTTTTGAAGGCTATGTAAGACAGCAGTCTCCCCTTATCTGTGGGGTATAAGTTCCAAGACCCCAGTGGGTGCCTAAAACTGCAGATAGTGCCAAACCCTATATGTACTTTTTTCCCCTATACACACATACCTATGATAAAGTTTAATTTATAAATCAGGCACAGTAAGAGATTACTAACAATAACTAATAATAGAACAGAACAAATTATAATAATATACTATAATAAGTTGCCAACATCAATACTCTTGGGCTTTGGGGCCATTATTAAGTAGAATAAGGGTTACTTGAACACAAGCACTGATCCCACGGCAGTCGATCTGATAACTGAGATGACTGTTAAGTGACTAATGGGCAGGTAGCGTATACAGTGTGGATCCACTGGACAAAGGGACGATTCATGTTGCACGCAGGATGGAGTGGGACAGCATGCGATTTCATCACGCTACTCAGAATAGCATGCAATTTAAAACATAAGAATTGCTTATTCCTGGAATTTTCCATTTAATATTTTTGGACCATGGTTGACCGCAGGTAACTGAAAGCATGGAAAGCAAAACTGTGGAGAAGGGGGGACTACTGTATACATGGAGCAAGATTTAAAGAACTAACACTTGAACACAATATTGCTACACCTTTCTCACTAAACCAGAACTGGTGTGGATCTTGTCCTTTTCCTTTTTTCTTTATGGCTTCCAAGGTAGAAATTCCTGGCTTTCTTCTCATCCAATTTACCTGCCACTAAACCAGTCTCAGAGCTTCTTAAAATACTTACAAATACTTAGAATATTTATGCTATTTTAAGTTTCCTCTTCCCTAGAGAAAGGACATTCCTACCAGCACCCTTGCTGAAAGCCAACATTACCTCTCTTCCTTATGACAGGAATCAAATGGGAGGTTTTGGTCCCATGGACTATAGGATCCCTTGAGCACTTGTTGTTAATCTGAAGCAAGTATTTTTCTCTCTTCTCTGAAGGACAAACACTTTCTTCTTTCCCATGAGAATCTGGGTCCTGCTTTTCCTATGACTATGAATTTGAATGCAATGTTTTCCTCTTCTAGAAAACATTTTATGGCCTAAGGTTTCCTTTTATGCTGAACCTTGTCGAATTCCTTAGCATCCCTCCACATGTCCTCCTACATCAATATGGTCTGGCCCTGGCTAGACCCCATACCACTCTCTTCCTTCTCTTGTCTCTCCAGACACGCTGGCCTAACTGTCTCTTGCTCTCCGCATGCTCCCTCCCACCAGAGGACTCTTGCACAGGCTCTTTTCTATGCCACGAGCATCGAGGTAATGTCTTCAGAACTCAGCTCAAGCATCACTTCTTCGGGAAACCAGCTTTGGTCTCCCTGTTGAGATGAAATCTCTAGACCCGAAGTTCCCCACATGTGGTCTCTGGACCTGCATCGCTGGCACCACCCCGGGGTCTGGTGAGAAATGCAGATTTTCAGGCTCACTTCAGACCTACTGAACCAGAAACCGGGGGGTGGGGCCCAGCAACCTGTTTCAAAAAGCCCTCCAGGTGATTCTGATGCCTGCTAAAGTTCGAGAAGCACTTGCTTAAATAGCCCTATTCCACTGTGGAGCTCTCCCTCAGGGTGCTCACGACAATTACACTCTCATATTTGTGTGATTATTTGATTCATGTCTGCTTCTCCCTCTACACTGAGAGCAGAAACTGTGTCTTTCTTGCTCACCATTGTTTCCCCACCACCAAGTAATGCTTAGCATCTAACAGCTGCTCAATAAATTCAAAATAAACAAATGTAACATTTAAAAGGACAAACGTAATAGAAGAAATGAGTTAAAGAGATGAACAGGTAATTTGCAAAAGAAGAAAGAGAAGTGGCAAATATTTTAATATGCTCAACCTCAACTATTAAACAAAGAAACTGGCCAAACCAAGTGATGTCATTTCCTCCCCACTTATCAGGTTAGTGAAGATGACAGGGAATTATAATACCCAGCAAGGACACGTGGATAATTGCCATTGTAGGGATGTGCGTTTGTGCAGCTTTTCTGGACTGTAGTTTGGCATTATTCTGGAAATTGAAAATGACCCTGCAATGCCACACTTTGTCATTAACTCTAAGGATTTATTAGAACATGTGTGCATAGGTATATAGATGTACAAGAGAACACTGTAACACTGTTAGTAACCATAATTTTGAAATAACGCAAATGTTCATCAACACACATTTGTATAAGCAAATCGTGGTGCCATAACATCAAGTACCATACAGCTGATAAAAATGATGATGCTGGGGGCCGGCTCCGTGGCCGAGTGGTTAAGTTAGCGTGCTCCGCTGTGGTGGCCCAGGGTTCGGATCCTGGGCGCGGACATGGCACCGCTCGTCAGGCCACGTTGAGGCGGCATCCCACATCCCACAACTAGAAGGATGTGCAACTAAGATATACAACTGTGTACGGGGTGGGGGGCGGTTTGGGGAGATAAAGCAGAAAGAAAAGATTGGCAACAGTTGTTAGCCCAGGTGGCAATCTTTAAAAAAAAAAAAAAAGATGATGCTGATGAACTAACTGATGCGGAGCAGTGATCACTATTTACTAAAACGCAAAAACCTCAACTTAATTTAAAATTTTATATCTATATAGTTATGTAGCAAGAGAAAATGTCAAGACATCTATTCAGCAAAAGGTTATTAATAGTGTGATTATAAGCGAACTTTATTTCCTTTACCATCTCCTATAATTTTCAAATTTTTAAAAATACATTATTCTATATTATATAAAAACTTAAAATATAATATTTAGTTACCAAGTTTAGCATAAGCAAAATATAATTAGGCAGGTAAAGCAGTTTTATAAAAACAAAGCCAACTAAAGATAATTCTCAAAATATGACTCTCTTGCATTATTCACCACTTTGGATTAACCACGCACAGGTCGTCTCCCTTCTCGCAGATAATCAAGAATTGCCTGCAGCTGGCTACAATGACGGACACATCAAGAACTACAGGCTGTGAATGGGATTAAGTAGCTGGTGACGGATGCAAACTGTGTCCAAGAATTTCTGGCACAGAAGGGGAAAATCCCTAACATTAACTAAGAATTCCTGAGGGTGCCATATCCGTGGGGAGAGAGCGTCCAGCCCCAATACTGCAAGTTGGGCATCAGTCTACTGGGAACCTCTAAATAACTCCCAGGGGTGCTGAAGACTCTGTTATTGGCAGGCGTAACCACAGCTTTTAAAAATCTTTCCTTCTGTCTCTCCCTTTTTCTGTCCCTGAAACCATACACATTCTTGGTATGCTCTGTCCCAGGAAGTGTGCTATGGCATAGTCAAAAAAAAACCCACTGAGATGGCTGTAAAGGCCACTGTACAGGTGTCTGATTGGCACCCAGTTCATTTCATGTTTTTCGTGTCACATGGCAGGAGGTGGTAAAAGAGGGAGGCTGGAGGTCAAAGGAAGAAACTCAATGACCTTGTAGCATATTTTAATAAAACAATGAGGGCTAAATTGAGGTGAGGTTTAAGCATAAAACAGGTTCTAAAGAAAGAGAACTTGTAGCAATATAATGCACGAAACTCCCAAACATGGGGCTGTAAAGTCCCATAACTCAGTGAGGCAGTGTCCTAACTGCCACCTGGCCATTAAACTCATTTCTCGAAGCTACAAAGCAGGGCAACACACTCTTGGTACAAACAGGCAGGAAAAGAAGCAAGCACTCAACTGAACCCCATCACCTTAGTGGAGGTGGGGCGTGTACAATTATGCTTGGATGGAGACTTGTAACAAAGGCCGGTGGCACGTTTAAAGTTTACCAAGAGGCTGCATGCTCAGTCATTCATTCTCTGCTAACCAAAGTGGCACCGCTAATTGGTTTCTGAGTCTGGTGCCAAGTGGCAGGCGCAGTCTGGGTACAGAGTTTGTGGTGCCTGAGGGCAGGGGTGGAGGCTGTGCCAAGCATCCTCCAGCTGTGACTTTTAATTTTTTTTTTCAAACTAGCCTTCCCCAGATCTTTTGGTTGTGATGAGCTGGATCAGTGATATTTAAATGTCCTGATCATTACATGTGTGAGACACACGCTCCTGAAACCTAAAGGGCAATGCTGTCCAGGCCCAGCACTTACACCAATGCTGGGAGCAGCCAGGAGTGAAAAGCAGCCACATCTTCAAGCAGTGATAGCCTCATATTCATCAACTCTATTCCAGGTAGACATTAATGAGAAGTTGGTATACCAAGAGCTAATGATTGCATATCCTTTGCATAATTACAGTGACCTGAAGTGCTTTCAAAATGCCAAATTAGCTGATTAAAATTAGTCCTGTTGAAGTTCTAATATCCTAATTCAAATCTGCTGCCCAAAGATACTTGCAGAACCTAACTATGTTTAAAGATGGATTTAGAGAACTCAAAAAGCACTCAGTGTCTAATACAGAGCCAAAGTCATTTCAAACTCACTTTAAAAAGCCTTCGCTGTGGCTATTTCAATTTGTAGGAACCTCTCTTTGTCTTCCTGTTTCTGGATTGCTATCTGCCTCCCATTTCTGAAACAACAACCACCAACAAGCTGTCAGCCTAGTTTTGTCTAACTTCACCTCCGATTTCGCCTTTTGGCTCGTTTTTGGCCTCCACCATTACACCTTGCAGCTGCGGAGCTGCATCTGGAACACTGGCTGCGGCACAGCGGCTCTAGCACGCCCTGTGAGCCCAGCTACAGAGGACTCGCCTGCAGCCCTTACAGCCATCTGAAATGAGACCTGCAGCATCCATCATCCCAGTGGCTGGCTACCCCTCAGCTGAAATCACATAACCTACCCCACACCAAAACTGTCCAATCCATTTTATTTACAAGAGACTGTAAATAAAATCTAGTAAGTAAAATTGTAATGTACCTAGTGCCACAACTGTCAAAGACCAGCCATTTAACTTTTTGGGGGAGGAAGGCAGGAGAAAGCATAATACTGTCTAGGTCTGTAATAAATCAGCATTGTAAAAGAGTTTATTGAGATCACAAAGCTGATAGCCAGAAAATGAAGTAAGATAGTTTCTTATAGCATGACTGAAATGATTACATGTGTATAGGTACAAACAAGGAGATGGGTGGTATATACATATATACATCTCATCAATTTAATTCATATACATATGGAGAGAGAGAAGAAGAAGGAAGAGGAGATGGTGGAGGAGGAGGAGGGAAAAGAGGAGAGGGAGGGAGGGACGAACTATCAATGGTAATAAATACAGCAACAAAATCAACAGTTTCAAAACTCAGTTGTGTTGAATCGAACTTATTTTTCTAGCTTATAGGATTAAAACTGGATTTCAACCTAGAGGTAACACATTGCATTGACTTTAAGAATAATGTCAGGCTGTGTAAATATTTTTTTAAAAGAATATGTGGCATTATTGGCGAGAGTAAGACATAACCGTTATGTTTAAGGAAAGAAAGCCTTTATTTGTTCCCTATACAATCATAACTCAATCAACCAAACAAGGCCCCTCCCCCTCCAAGCTACCATTATAATGGGAGGCTTGTGTAAGCTCCTTGTTCATACAAAAGCCTGACGATATAGTCTTGAGGGGTAATCCTAAAGCTCTTAGACGGAAATTAAAACAAATCTTACTGGTAGATCTGGGTTTTTAAGACAGCTCTATTAAAAGGGCCATGCTGATTATTCCAGAAGATATGCCCCATACAATCTAAGGGTGATCACTTCTGCAAACATGGCATGGCATTGTAATTTTCTAGTTTTTCACCTTACAGAAGAGCAAAGATCCCACAGTCACTGTTAAAAATCAGCAGGTTCCTCAAGACTCACAGTCATGGTATACATATGCCTGAGTACAAAGTTGACTTTATCCTTTTTTGACCTTAAAAGTAAAAAAGAAAAATTATGCTTGCATGTAAAGTGGGTTCACCTGTCACTAAAATAGAGCAGGACTGACAAGGAAGGACACTCTGTCCTATTTTTGCATTCTTAAATCAAATGGGACCTTAATCAATATTATGGATCAACAAACATCTGGATTGTTTCCAACTTTCCGGTTTTTCTTACAACAAAATCTCATCTCTCCCCATCCGAACACATACACACCAATAATCAACATTCCACAAACATAAGGCATGATGGTCTCAACACCACGTGCGGAAATTTTAGAACTACTGAAACAAACATCTATTTCTACCTCCCTAGATTCTATTTCTTCATGTGGACTTCTACATTTTTTTTCCTGGTTTATATCTTCACGATCCCCCTTCTTTATTTCTGGCTCTTTTCCATGCAGGCTTAGAAGGCTCCAGTATCCCCACACTACTCTCCACATCCCCCTTCTCAGAAGTGCATCTTTGTTTTGCTTGATTACAGCATCCACATGCAATCACTAAGCACTCTGAGAATTCTTGGGGTTGGTTAAACCCTGGAAATGCACCGACTCTTGTGATCGGGGCTGCCTTGCGGCGCTGGAACACTGAGCAGACCTGGGGCCACTGGTGGCAATGGGAGTTTGGGGGTGGGGGTGGGGCTGGGACAGGTGGAAGCGTCCGTGGGAGTAGAAAAGCATGCAGTTCCTTTGAATCTGCTTCTTGAATCAATAAAACAAAATTCCTTCATACTTTGTGTAGGTGTTACGGTTGACTGGGAGGATTCCCTGAATTCAAACGGCTCTTTGCAAGCTTGAGTCTGGAGAAAAGAAGCCTTTTTGAGAAGTGTTTTGCCGTTGAACTGCGTCAGTTGTCTGTTTCCAACAAAAATACTTTCTAACACCGTGTCACTTAAACATTGGTTCAGCAGTGCATGTGAACGAACTTAATACACTAGGGGAAATAAGAAATGGATTTTATTAAGTTTATTAGCAGCTAAAAACTCGATACTTCAACAGTGGGAGGAAAGTGATCCACCCACACAATTTGAGTGGAATGAACATTTGGCTTTAACTACAGCTAATATGTGAAACCTAAAACCTAGTTTTCCATCTAAAGACCTTTGGGGTCCATTTTTACACTACCTTGATCAAACCAGGAATTAAAGTTCAAGCTGGCTCCCTCCAGTCCTGGAGGGTACTGCTGTTTCTCCAGTCACACCTCTTCACATCAGCGTTTCCTCAGGCTTATCTTTCCCTCCCACCTGAGCTTAACTTGGCTCCCAACCAAGGATGCATTTCCACCAATCAGATGCCACAGCTCCCCTGTTGTGGCCAGGAGGCCTGGGGAAGTAGAGTAGGCACCAGGGGAAGACACGGCAGGGGTCCCAGCAGGAGCCTGGCAGGGTCACTGACCTCTGAGGCCACTTTTACAAAACATGTCTCATTGGTGATCTCAGCTCCAGCCAAGACAAAAAGCTAAGGAAGGAGGCCTCCACGCTGCTCATATTGTAGAGAGAAATGATACATGTGAACAACAGTAACAACTACTGAAAACATTCACTGGACACTGGCCATGGGTTGGGCTAAGCACCATAGTCTTAGGCACTTCATTTAATCATCACAACCACTCTTGGAGGGCTCTTCGATTATCATCTTCCTTTCAAAGATGAGGAACGGGCTCAGTAAGCAAAGTGATTTGGCCAAGGCCATACGGTGGTGAGTGGCAGGGCCAGGGTCTGAACCCAAATCTCTCTGCCCAGAGCCCTTGCTCTTGACACTGTGTGCTCAGCATCATGGCTGCAGCCTGCACTTCCTCCCGTATCACTGGGTCTCGGACCCCTTACGCTGGAATTACCTTGGTGCGTGTTTGAAAAATACAGATTCCTGGACTTGACCCCACAAGTGTTGATTTAGCAGGGTCTTGGATGGGGTCCAGGAATCTGTCTTTTTAACCTGCACCCCAGGTGATGCTGAAGCAGAGAAACATTTGCAGATTACTGAACTAGAGATGTAGTGATGGAGTCTGCCAGGACTGAGCTGGTGGAGAAAAAGGGGTGCTCCTTACAGATGCTCAGATGAAAGCGCAAGCTAGGGTTTTGAGACAATCCGCAATATTACAAGACTCTAAAAAATTAGACCACCCCAGTTCAAGCGCCGCCTCCTCTATGAGCCTTCTTGTTCTCGCTAATACCCAGAGAACTCCTCTCCTCAGATTTATTCAGCTCCAATGTGGGTCCCATAGCTACACTCTGCTTTGTATTACGTAGCTTTTCTTTATTTTACAGGTGGTTATTGCATACATGTATTTGCAAATAACTGTGGGGATATGAAATAAGTGACAATTCTTACACACGAAGATGCTCAGGGCAATATTATTTATAATGGTGAAAAACTGTAAACAAACAAAATGTCCAGGAGTAGAAGACTAAACTGTGCCAACATTCTAAACAATGGTTTGAAGCATATTTAATGATATGGAAAATGCTCACATCATGTCAAGTGGACAAAGTAAAAAATAATTATTTTCATATGATTTTGTGAAAAAACAAAAATAAAAACAAAAGAGTGGAAGAAAATATATCTACATGTTAGAGTGGGTATCTCTGGGTGGTCAGATTACAGATGATTTTTATTTTCTTTTTAGATTTTTCTGCATGTGACTAATTTTCATCGAAAACATTATTGTCATTTAAAAAATGCCATTAAAAAAGAATAGCAGCAAAGAAAGAGAAAAAGTGAAAGCCAAAGAGAGACACTGCTTTTCCTCAAGGAGTATAAAATCTAATGTGGAAAATGAGCAAGTTGTGCCTGGTTGCTCCTACCCTGTGCCCCACTGCACTTTGACCTTCCCCCTCCCTGCACTCATCAGGCAGCAATTCTGCATCACTGAAGTTGTACCTGGCTGACTGACTCTCTGCTTGATGGTGAGGGTGGGGGCTTTGTCCTCCTTGTCACCCTCATACCCACAGAACCTGGCAGAATACCCACACGTGGCTGCCTCTCCATACATATTTTTTGCATAATGAATGAATGACTCAGGTCTCACCTCTCCAACAAAGCCAACAGTGCCTAGAGGGCAGGGCTCACGTCATATACAATATTTCTGAACTTCCCTGAACACCACTGCGGGGCATACAGTAGGTGCTTAATGAAGACTTGCTTGTCTGATGGGGATCATATCAGAAGGAAGCATGCCCCTGAGAGGAGCCAGCCTTCTGGATGCTCTCCCGGAGTTCAGGCCCGACTCCACTGCGAGTCGGAGCCAGCCTGCCTAGCTGTAAGGGCTGCGTGGAACTGAATAGCTGATTCTGTTTGCTGAGAGAAGCAACTAGGTAGCCCCGGATCTTTATCTGCAAAAGCAGTCATGCCTTAACACACTGCTCCACCTCACCCCTTTTGGAAAAAGATTGATAAGCATAATGATGATGTTTTAATGAGCTTAATTGCACATTCCTTATGTTCTTGCAGAGTTGCCAACCAGCTACTTCACCATCCAGCAGTTTACTTGTAATAACTTTTCCCCCTTTCTCTATGCCAGGGAGCATAATTATTCTTGCGGTAATCCCGTATTGGGCTCTCTCTCTTCCTCCTCCCCACCCCCCTCGCTTTTTCTTGCTGTTTTTTCCCTTTCTGGGAATTACTCTAAATGGGTATCTTTGAAAGGAGGGTGGCAGGCTGCTTTTGGTACAGTACTTACCAAGAACCCTTTCATCAAAGAGGTCCTTGTGAGCATGCTCTGGACCCGAGCCAATCAGATCATCTCGCTGTCTGTTTCTGCAGAAAATCTGACCCTGGTATGCAAGTCAAGCCAGAGTCTGCAGACAGGCTGACTGCACTCCTAGGCCAACCTGTCTTAGCGGACTGAAAAAATGCTGAAGGGAAAATTACCTGTTTGGCTCCAGACAGAATTAACATTTTTTTTTTTATATACACACAAGTATGTTTATTATTTTTTGTTTAAAAGCGTTTGCCTATCTAATATATTCATTAATGTTATCTGGTCAGTACTTGAAACATGGTGAAATATGTGCAAATGCAATAAGGCTACAAGGCCTGGAGGCAAAATAAGATGAATTTTCTAATTAAATGACAGAAAACTGTTTTGGGATTAACAAATGGCGGCTCTGTAATCTGTTTACGGGCGCTGCTCCATGCAGGGACATTTGGTCCACGGACAGGCCCTGGTGGGTTCTTGGGCCTGGATACCAAACACCCCGACCCCTCCACCGCCCTTCTTCAAATCATACCCCACCTCAAATCAAATCCTAAAGGTAGACAGTGTGGCCCCAGCCTTGGCAGACACTGGCCCCTTCTCAAACAGCATGGGCCTTGGCTCATCTGCTGGGAGTCCATTCTCCCAAGCAGGCATCTTCCTGCCATGGGTGCTAAAGATTTGCCATGGAATTTAAAGTAAATTTGTCTTCTGAGCAAAGTCTTGGAAATGTCTTACTTTCTCTTCAATCCCCAGTGTCCAAATCATCTTATAGACACATTTTTGACATTTCTAGACAATTCCAGGAAAAGGTCATAATTGAGAAATATATTTTATAGTTGTTATTTGAGAAAAAGTATTAACACATTTCTTCTTTCCTGGTCCCATGCTAGAGTCTTGCCTTCCTCTGAAAACCCAGGTTTGGGGATGCTGCACACACAGTGTGACCCCTGCACGCTGGGTGCTGGGCCAGCTGCCAGGGCACCGAGACAGAGAAGATATGACCTTTGCCCTCGAGGAGGGGTCTGGACACCTCTGCTCCTGGTCTCTTCGGGATTAGTTTGAATGCTTAAATGGATAATAACGGTTTTATATCACTAAAGTGGTAACAGTGGCACAAAGTACAGGTGATAGAATTATTGTGCCATATAGTTTTTCTTTTCAGACTTTTCCAAAATTTCTACAGTGAACTTTTACATTTGTAGGTATGAAATATGCTATTAAAAAAAAACTTCTTGGGAGCACTGAACAGGCACATTCCTGAATTATGTGGAGTTGACTTTGGGACAATAGGCTAGGCAACATCCAATAATGGTAGAAAGGGGTCTGATCGGAAGGGAAATTTTAATGAGCAGGGCAGCTTGAGAGTCACAGCTGGCTCGGGCTCAGTTCCTGGAGTGTTAAATCAAGTAATAACAAAAATATGACTGTGTTTTACGTATGAGATTTCATAACTTCCTGAGAAGTAAACAGTCCCTTCCCCCTTGGTCGTCCCCTCCTAGGGAATGTCTATGTTCTCTTGGCTCAACTTTTTCCCAAAGTTTTCTTTGTCTACGCAGAAGCACAGTGCCCCAAGAGAATGTCAGCCCTGTTTTCTCTCGTGGTCCAGCTTGCACATTTATATGATGACAGGAGCTACATCAAATCGCGGCAAGATGTGTGTGCTCCGTCTCTTCTTGGCTCCTAGATTCCTACCTGCGCTGTGTACAGAGTTCTTCTTGTTACAGATTTAGACTTGACCCTGGAAAGGATGCATGGAAATTCTCTGATGGTTTGATTCATTCTTCCTAATGGGTTTCTTTACAATCCCCATGAAGTCATGGATAGAGGCTGAAATTGAGGCATTCCCATCCGTTAGAGAAAGAAATATCAAATTCTTTTCATATAATATATTCACAGAGAATAATCCTGCTCCATTCCTGGCTATCAAGTCTGGGCAGGCAGAACATAAATCTGGGGGCAGGGGGAGTCTATTTTTGCCCTTGTACAGTCTCTTTTCCCACACCAAGGGAAAATAGCTAATTTTCATCACCTTATTGTATTTCTGGATGACCAATGGAAAAAAACTACTTGGAAATAGTGCACGGCATACTATAAAACTATTAGATAACAGTAATTGTAGGTTTGCAAACAGCAAACAATTACTCTGGAGTAAAAATGCTTTTTAAGCAGAAGAAACTCTTTCTAGGATTTGTACACTCTCTACCATTCTGAGAATAGTAACTCTGAAAAAAAAAATCCAACTCATTCTCCTTCCAAAGTTGGGAAAAGTGACTTGGAGATGTCTGTTCTTTCTGGTTATGGGATAAAGGGTTGTATTATGATTATATTCCAAAGAGTGAAGCTTCTTGGTTATTTCTCTCATGTATATAAACCTGGTGAAGGAATTCTTTTTGCAAAAATAAACTGTAAGTCTAACAGCTGATAATACTTTTCACTCTATGTATGTTACAGATAGAATGTCCACATGCTGCTATCTTCTTAGGACAGTGTCTATTTTATGTAATCTTTTGTTTTTTTTGCTTTTTCTCCCCATGCCCCCAGTACATAGTTGTATATTTTAGTTGTGGGTCCTTCTAGTTGTGGTATGTGTGAGGCCACCTCAACATGGCTTGGTGCATGGTGGCATGTCTGTGCCAAGGATCCAAACCGGCGAAACTCTGGGCCGCCGAAGTGGAGCGTGTGAAATTAAACACTTGGCCACGGGGCCGGCCCCTAATCTTATCTTTTTAAAAGATGACTTTTCCAATGTGTAACTAAATCTGATTTAATTTATAAGAAACTTTCTATATAATACATGTACAAATCATGAAAAAAAATCCTCTTTTCAGGCCACATGTCTTACTTTTGATTTGTAAAACATGGTTTCAGATTTCGCAAATTATGGACCTCTATCATATCAAAAAAAAGGGTAAGTGAGGGGAAAAAAAAGTCCATGTGAGTAAAATGAAGGACCAAAAAGAAGCCTGTACTGTCCCCAAAGGAGAGACAGCCAAACCACCATAACCCCCACGAAATGGAATTTAAGGAGGTAAAGAGCAAAACACCAACCAGGCGCCATAGTTCCTTCTCCCCACTACACCCATACTGGAGTTGGGTAGTTTGATACAGAAAACAATCCACGGTTTACTAAATGAAGGGGACATTTGGTCTGAAAGCTGTTCTTCACCCACCTAAAGCAAGTAGCCCTTATAAAACCCTGGCTGCCATAGCAGGGGAGGAAATACATCTTTAGTGGGTGTTTTTCCAAAGCATATTCCCACTAAGGGAGAACCACACCTTCAGCATTTTCAAAGACTTCTCAAACAGCACACAGGTCAGAAAGTGCCAGAGCAACGGAAAGGCAGTGGATGACACCTGCAAGTTATTCTTTCAGGAATTGCAACTGGTGAGACGGAGACTCCTCTGTAATTAGGATATTAACTCTGTTTCAGAGTAGTCAATAGTGTAATTCAAATAGCACGAACCAAGATACACAGGGGAGGTCCGAGGACAAAATGGAATCAGCGTGACAGCAAAGGAGGAGGCTCTGGTTGGAACCAGACGGTCCTCAGCCCTGGTAGCTCCTGACCACAGTTTCGCCACAGCTCAGGGGTGGGGGGTTCACGCCTATAAGCTCCTCCTAACCGCATATTATGGTTTCTCTATACCTTTTTCCAGTTTATAGTTACTTACGCTACCTATGCATAGTTACGTCTACCCTATGACTTTGGTTGTTCTCAACACAAGAAGAGAGACCTGCCTTCTCTCTGAATTCCGAGTTAAAAGAATGCTTCAGTTGTAGTTAAGCAGATGTACCTGGTGCCTGATTGGATACAACCATGTAAGTTGTAGCTCTCAGAGGATGCTGCCCAACCTCCGCCTACTCTACCATCATGGAAAATCACCGTTGAGCAAAGGAAGTGTGGGGTGCCCTCTGAAAGTGTTTAAATATCTCAAAGTGACTGTCTAATCAATGAGAGTAGTTAGAGATCAACTACGAGCCTTTGCAGGTCCGTGGCATTAAATGCATCCTTTCCTGTGGCTTGCTTTCTGCACATTCTAAAATGCATCGTCTCTAGGATGGCACTCGGGTGGCCCAGACTCTTTTTCCAGTTCTTCATTTTAATAAATGGACAATTTTAGTTCTTTTATTGATCCTACTTGCAGAGGTGACTATAACGCCTCCAATAAGACCGTAAATTTTAGAAGAAATGGACAATATTTTAAAGGATGTCTTAAACGCTCTCCAGGATGCCTAACAGGGTCTGAAGAGTTTGTTTTACAATTGCTCCTTTCTCTCTCTCAGGATCATATGAAGATAAGACAACACCTCTAACTGCCTCTTGAGTTATTTAGAAGAGAATGCTCTGCAAATCCAACGATTGGTATGATTTCTATGCTTCTGAAAAGTCATTTATAGGATTCACAGGAATAATTAACATGTGGTTCTCTGCCTCTCTCACTACACATCATTATCTCTCTTCATCTCTTAAAATGTTTTTAATATTCTCCCAAGGTGCATACTTCACTGCCACATATAAAATTGCTTAGTGCTAATAAAATTGCAAAAGGCTTTGCCCTAACAATTCCAATCATACTATTAAATGCAATTAATGAAATGAATGAGATAAAAGAAATAGTTTCCAGAATTCAGCTTAGGTGTATCTTGGGAGGAACATCTACAAATATTCAAGGCCATGTGTTCCAACAGCAGGTACTTGGGCTGATAATTCTTAAAGCAAAAATCTTGTGGCCATGAGGAACTGTACTAGAGATGTACAACCATCAGGCTTTTTTTGGTAGCACAGTTAATCAGACTCTAGATCATCCCAGGGAGGCAGCAGGTGGACAGAAGGCAGTGGTTCACCAGCTGGTGTTTAGAACAATGATTTGAAGGTCACACTCATGTCGTCAGACCACAAACCCTTGGGCTTGATTCTCTTGTCTTTTGCCGACCCTTCCTCTTAACGCGCAGGCTACTTTGCTGGGTATCCTCCTCCCTTTCCAGGCTGCCCTTGGTGAACATTACAGATGGATTTCAACCAGATACCAATGCTTATGAGAAGAAGAGAGCTTGGTGCTTCCAGGACTGGTCCTGCACAGAGCTGGCCTGGCCCAGAGTCTTACTACTTAGTAAAGAGCAATGGCCTTGCATAGTTACCTGCTTCAACCTGGCTCTTGGTAGAAATGGTCCTTAACCTGCTTGGGATTTGGCCAACACAACACAGTACTGGAAAGAGCTTTCCTCATAGCTTAGGTGGAAATGCAAATTAGTGGGTTTGGTTGGTTTAGCTGGTGCTGGATTGAATGCTTTAAGATGGGCCATGCACACCTTGGTCCACCCCAGGCCTTCCACTTCCTATTGTGTCACATCTGGCCAGCCTCACCCCTGCACACTTATGTGACCCATCTGCTCCACTGGCATGTGACCTCTGATCTGGAAGCAAAGGTGTACCTTGCAGGTCTCTTCTTAGTAAGTACTGAAATTTACTGTCTTTCCTCTATATGATTTGCTAACCAGCAGGGAGTTAATTATTGAGCACCTACTGTGTGCCTGCAGTGCTAAATGCTGGGGTCACAGACATGAGTGAGGCCACTCCCTGCCTCTTAGAACCTTACTCTCTAGTCCATGCCCTGGAACGTTACCGCTCTCTCTGCTAAAACACAGAGCACGTTCCCAGCAAACTTTCCCTCAATCCTTATACAGAAAGTGATCACAATCTTAATTCTCTCCTCTCCTCTCAAAAGATAGGCACTTCATATCAAACACTAGTTTAAGCACTGACATTTTTCTATAGGACTATGAAGCTATCAACATTCCAGTTCAGGCAGGTAGAGGAGGGGGAAAACCAACCCAAATCTAGGAGGCAACAGAAAAAGAAGAGAACAAAACACAGATTCATATACTCACCCTTAAAAATAGGGGAAAACCAGTCGGGAAACTTTTGTTTTCTTCTTGGATGTCTATTTAAAATCCCATGTGATACGTGTGTCTATGGAAACCTTCGTTATCTCAAAGATAGTGAGGTACTAAAGGCCGTGGTTGCCATGGAACAAGCAGTATTTGCTTTTTATTCTATTGCACAATATCTAATTACAGAGACCCTGATAAAATTATGCATTCCTGAGCACAAATTAAGGCCATTCTACAGGAGCCTTCATGCACACACTTTATTTGTCAAATTTCATTAAAAACAAAAATCAAGGATGACTTTGGGATAAGCAGTTTAACCAGACTCAGCCCCTTCCTAGATGGGAATTCTCTTGAACCGGTAGTTGGGTGGCTGGAGCAGCCTAGGTGAAAGGTCAGCTCACCTCGTTTATTCTCCCACAAAGCCTAAGTCAAAACTCTAAAGCCCTTTCTCCCGTTGGACTGTTGCACAGGACACATTTAAAAATCAGTCTTTTTGTTTCCTCTTGAAATACAATAATCAATGAAATAGCATGGAAGGCTGAGCTGCTCTTCTGAAAAGATAACATGCTACAAATACAGTTGACATTCCTTCCCCAGTAGGCTAGCTTCTGCCCATGTTTTTATACTTTTACTACATATTTACGTATCTATAAACATGTGTGCTATTTTTTTTAACATAATACTCTATAAGCAGCACTTTGAAAATTTTCTTTTGACTCAACATAATAGTTCCCAGATGTATATGTGTATACATGTGTGTATGATTCATTTATTTTAACTGCTGTATAGTATTTGATGTATTGACCCTCCCCCACTGATGAATATTTACATTGCTTCTAAATTTCTGCTATTCCAATTTTGCAATGAACATCCTGTACACGGTCTTTTGTCAGTACCTATAAGGATTTCACTTAAAGTCTTCAAACTGAAGTATAGCTAAATTTAAGGGAATCAATTTCCAGATCCCTAACTTCCATATGTATTATTTGCTAAAAGCAGTCTTCTGAGAAGATGTCTATGATCCAAGCACCGTGCCAGCAGTCCCTGCACCGTTGTCCTTCTCAATTGCCTTCTCCCACTCACTAAGTTGCACTGCCTGGGCTGTAAAGGCCTCCATAGTGCCAGATAAAGAGATGAGAGACAATAGGAAGCATTGCTCTAAGTAGCTACTCCTTAAATCAAGGACCACAGCCAAGCTGTAGCTTTGAGTCTCTTCCTGTTTTACACATATTCCTGTTAAGGGTGAAGCATGGTGTTCAGCTTGTGTTGGGATGGTCTGCATTCAGATATATTGTAGAGTGGAGTGGTGCAAGTTTTGACAGTGTTTGTCCACTGAAAGCATAATGACTTCACCTCTTCCATCTCCTAACTTATTTTCAAAGAATGTGGCTTTCCTCCGAGTCTTGTGTGGACAAAGCAAAGAGAGTGTCAGTAAGACGTACTGAGGGGGGCAGCATCTTATGTCCCCCATGTGACAAATTCACACAGAGGCTTGAAGCTCTCTGCTCTCCCAAGCCCTCTCTACTATCTTCCCACCTCTCGTAGAACTAGAATTCAGAAGTGACTCGGTTGTCCTAGGGACACGTACGAACACATTTAAATTGAAAAAATGAAGTCAGACTTGTTCTGTCAGAAAATGAGTCCACTTTGGTTGCTTGTTTGACAGTGAAGCCTGGTTTTGCTAATTGGGTTATACAGCGGATGTTTCCATAATTTGCATGAGCTAAATCTATTGCTCCAACGTTTTGAAAAGAATAGATTTAAAGCATATAAGATAAAAGTGTTTTCTAAAAAAATTTTATTGGCAAAGATGGATTGATGTGAACAAAAGTTTGATTTTTCCCAATTCTTTCCAAGTATATTTAGTTAAACAGGGTACTCAAAGAGAAAAAGAGTAACAAATGTCATTCATGTGAAATACTCATACACGTGTATAGTCATCCAGGGCACTTCTTGCTTTCAGAACAAGCAATAAGTAACTTGTTGGGCAATCTCCCTGCATCTCGGCTAAGAAATATAAGTTTGGAGAAAACTTGATTGGCTCAGGGAATATGATAACATGTATTAGTGTCGGTGAGTCACTAACTGTAGGAATAAAATAGAGAGCTTATTTAAATAGCTCTTTTATTGCTATACGCTGGGAATCTAACCACTTGAGAAAAAAGGGCATAGCCTCTCTTGGTAGTCAGTATTCACAGTACAATTCTCAAGTGCAACCCAAAATTGGATCACTGGGTGACTAAACTGACATGAAGTGTTTAGGATGTACCGTGGAAGGTACCCGTCGGCTCGGGTGATGCTGCCCTGAGGTGGGCGTGTCAGCAGCCTATGGCAGAAGGCGTGCTTAGCAGGAATCCTAGTGCTGGTTCTACTATGATTAGCTGAATGACCTGTAGTAGGTCACTTCCTCTCCCCCAGCCTCAGCCTCTACTTTTAGGAAACTATGGGTTGAAGCACATATTCTCCTGATGTTTCCTCTAATCACCACGGCCTTGGCCCATCACTTCTACTCCAACGTGACAACGAGCCCCAGTGCTTCCCCCCAGGACCCTTGGTCTGGCCATTGGATTGCCACCTACTCTACATCTTGGCCACGTGAATATGGCTGCTCCTTCTGAGAACTTTTCAAAAACTTCCTGGTGGAGTCTTTAGGTATAAATAGGTAACACACAGGGAACCCTGTTTCAGCCCCTAAGGAGGCAGTGCCACGACCTCAGCACTTCAGAGCAACCCGAGTCTGCCGGAAGGAAGCAGCCATGCTCTCCTTAATCCTTGTTGAGGGCTTCCTTTTGTACAGCCCAGGCCTCCAAGCAGGGGTGGAGAAGAATGAAGCATATATTGTGGCTTTCAGGGATCAATAAATATTTATTCTGCCTCCTTACCAATATCCTTATGTTTGATTCTAGGCACCCTAAGAGAATAAAATTAGCTAATAAGGGTACTTGTGGCAGATGATAAAGATAGACCTTGTTTGCTTTACTCATATTACAGGGTAACATTCAGAGAGTTTCTCGAAGCACTACCCCTTTTATAGGAACTGTTCGGAGAGGTGAGTCCCGAGCAGGGAGACGGGAACAGGATGCACACGGACCTCTCTGTGTATAACAGAGTAGACAAGTGTGCAGGCTCCAAGTCTGGCTGCCTTGGTTCGAATCTGGCCTCCACCACTTGTTGGCTGTGCAGCTGGGCTGGGTAAGTAACTGAATCTCTCTGAGACCCATTTTCTTCATCTGTAAATTGAAACAGCCTCCTAGGGGTCTTGTGAGGATTAAATGCCATAAGCAATGTAAACACACTCAGGCCAGGGACCAGATTATCGGAAGGAGTAAATATTATTATTACTATATTTTATTCATGTCATACCTTATATTTTAGGCGTATTAGAAAGTGATTCCACTGACCTATTTAGTAGGAGAAGCTAGCAGATAAGCAGTCAAATGTGTCATTCATGATAGTAATAAATGCTGAATTTTCTTTTGCCCCAGGAATTTTTTTCCATTATAAAATGGAAAGCCAAATCAAATTTGCTCAGCTAATTTTGGCCTGAGAGGTGTACTTAGGACCCTCAACATTTGCCTTACAGGTCAGGCTTATCAGTTCACACTTGTTACTGTGAAAAACCCCTTTCCTATCACTGTTTCTGCCACTTCCCTTATCCTGTCTTTCTTCTGGAACAAGTGGACTTGCAAGATACTTCACCCCCTCATTTGGCAAACACACTTGTTCTGCACGAAAGAGTTCCGCCCTTGTGCATAGCCAAGGGCTACAGACATTGGAGGGTTTATCAGAGAAAGCCTTTCTTTTGCAGGTGCCAGCACATTGAGAGCAGGGCCCCTGCCAGCTGTCCCCTTCAAATTAGGACTGTCCCACCATTTCCAAACTGTAGTTTTTAGGACACCAGAATAAACGAAAGAGGATTGTACTATATTTACCAACCCATGGGGCAGACTGAGAAATATTCCTGGTTGGAGGGGGAGCAACGGGGTTCGTAGAACATCGGTGGAACAGGGGTAGTGAGTTTTGTTTAATATAGAGTTATCTGAAATTTTATATCATAATAAAGTTTATTTCAAACGGAAGATAAATTCCAGAGTATTAAAAGCAGTTGGCCCATGGGTGACTAGGAATATAGCATATCTGTTTGAAATCTGGATGCCTATTTTTTATGTAGCAAATGTTGACCAACGGCTATATGCTGAGCACTATCCTGGGATACAAAAAAGAAAGGTTTTGTAAACTAAGATGTGGGGGCCGGCCCAGTGGCGCAGCGGTTAAGTTCGCACGTTCCGCTTCTTGGTGGCCGGGGGTTCGCTGGTTCAGATCCCAGGTGCGGACATGGCACTGCTTGGCAAAAGCCATGCTGTGGGAGGCATCCCACGTATAAAGTAGAGGAAGATGGGCATGGATGTTAGCTCAGGGCTAGTCTTCCTCAGAAAAAAGAGGAGGATTGGCAGTAGTTAACTCAGCGCTAATCTTCCTCAAAAAAAAAAAAAAACAACAAAAGATGTGAATTAACCTAATTTAATAGATAAGAGCTTGGCCTGTAAAGACTGGGTTCAAATTCTAGCTCTGTCACTTGCTACCCGACGGACCTCAAGCAAGTTTCCTATAAAGCAAATGCAGCTTCTTAGCTTCCTTAAGCCTTCAGGGTCAGTCGGTCATTTGTTAGGGCTCCTTCCAAGGCCCAAAAAATATGTTCCCTTGGTCAAATGTCTTGTGCACTTTGTAAAAATAAGACATATTAACTGCAATCCATTAGGACTACTGTCTTTTGCTACTTGACTCCCTCTTGTGTTGGGTAGCGTTGGAGTGGCCGTAGGCATTCTTGGGCTCCAGCTCAGAGAAAGTTGAGTTAGGGATAATTTACTTTGGATGTAGTGGGACATGTTTATTCGTTTCACAGTCATTTCCGTGTTTGGTTAAATTATTGCTAGCTGCTCTGGGCTGGAAATGGCCAACTCATTTAGTGTTGGGACATGAAGGAGCAGGGCCAGAGGTCATACTGTGATATGAACATGTCTTAGAACACCTGGCCGTGGAGGTATGTGGGAGGTAGAGAAAAAAGGGTATGAAGCCGTAAGCTGGTCTGTGGAAAAAAATCCCAAATCTTACAGGCTCATATCTGGAAAAAAAGGGAGAAGTGTTTTCATTTGACACCAACCTTAAAAACTTCTATGATATTATTGACATTGAACTAGGAAGCAAAAAAACCTTTTTAAATACTCTCAATAATAAAAACAAGTTTTGCTTAACCATGTTAGAGGAAAGACTAAAGTATCTTTCTAGTCTCTCAAAAGAAAATGATATTATAAAATAACTGTTATATGAAGAAATGACCAAGGAATATGCAGCCAAAAATCCAGAGGAAGCAGTATTATAAATGTGTGTGAAGCAGTGAATTAATAAAACTATGTGATTTTTCTGGACTTTGTGGTGTTTGCAGTATGTGCCCATTTTAAAAATTTTGTTGTACTTCCTTTTCTTGACCTAAACAAACATTAACTTTCATGACCAATTTTGAATTTAAGCTCTCCTCAGCAGGGTATGCCAAACTGTATAAGCTCCCGATCCCACAAAACCTGGGTCTGCCCCTGGATATCTCAGTTTCTTGTGAGGATGAAATGAGATGAGTTATATATAGTGGCAGCCTCTGTAGTGTAGCTGGTTTCTACTAAGAGCTTGACCGTGTATATATGCTTGTGGTAAGAGAGTGGAGGTTGAATAGGAAGGGGTTAAGAACCGAAGCAGGAAAGCCAATTCTGAAGCTAAACTAATGGTCTAGATAAGAGAAAATGTGAGCTTGATTTTGGTTTCCTCTGTAATGTGCAAGGGACATTTGTCTCCCTGTTATGAGGCTGACCATATAAAACTGTCACTTTTGAAGATCAAAAATAATTGAATATTGGAATTTCTTATGGTTCAAATATTTGGAACATAAAAAGTTCAAAACAACACAGGAAAAGTGCATTCTCCCTCCATGAGCATCATCTCCCCTTCCTCTCATGGGGCAGGTCCCAATATTTTATCTAGATTTCTTCAAAGTGCTGCAAACTTGGTCTTATAACCTTCTTAGGTTGAACAGTGGCTTCACTTGTATTTGTAAAATATTAATTCTTAAGCTTGTGCTGGGAAGAAGGGTGTTCATTATATTATGTCCTATATTTTTTATTCCTGAAATATTTGATTAAAAGTGAATATAACAGAAGTGCTATTTTTACTTTTAAGAGAGTACTCTCTTGAGAGAGAAAATTGAGAGGCAGCAGAAACCTCTCTGTTCCACTGTGGTGGGAAGTTCACGAAACTTTTGCCATGCAGAGTTTAAAACCAAACCTCAGCAGATCCTAACTTTCCACAAGCAGAGAGGGGTGGGTGTGAAAAATCTCCCCCTGCCTCATGAGTATGACTAACAGGGCGCTGGCCAGCTGGGGAGGAAGTGAAATGGCTCAGAAACATGAGCCAAGGATGTTGTTGTTAATAGTTAATGGTTACTGAGTATTGACGACTTGCAACGAGAAGCCACATTGCAGAAAAGATCTGCTCCAGTCCTTGCCCAAGCACACAGCCAGCTAGAAATGGATGGCAATCTTTTCGTTACAGATACCTATAGACGACTGAGCGAAATAATGAAATAAATAAAGAGAATACTGAGTGAGTCATCTCTGGCAAGTAGTAAACATTTTCAGGCTGATGAATGTCATCTTATGTATGAGTTAACGTGAATGAAGATGATTTATAATGGCTCTGCACATTGTTTCGGAGGAACATTCATAGATTTGATGGTGGGATGGTAAATTCCACCTCTGAGTCCTAATAATATTCTGTTTTCCAGATGAGCTCAAGCCTTGTCATATTCTAGACCTGGAAAGCATAAATGGTATTATCTTTGTATATACAAATAAAAATCAATTCATTTTCCAAATGTTTAACTCATTCAGGAAGAGACACATACATGAATACATCCTGGCTAAATCAACAATGTCAGCAAAGCTCTTTTCGCTTATCAAATCAGGATATATTAGGTTCAATAGTGGTGCTTGACTTATTAATCCACAAATAAACACTTATTTTCCTAAGCAGCATTTTGATTTATCATCGGAAACGACATTTCCTGTTCATTTATAACAGCTTTTCGTAACTTCCCCTTAAATAGAAGTACTACATCTGTAAACAAAAATATCTCAATAAACTATATTCTCTAGACTATAAAAGGACTACATTTTCTGCCTGTGAAAATGATCATAGAACGGAAATGCTGACTAGAAACCTCTTCTCCACGATTTTTTTTTTAATAAAGATTGGCACCTGAGCCACCAACTGTTGCCAATCTTTTCCTTTTTTTTCCTTCTTCTTCTCCCCAAAGCCCCCTACTACATAGTTGTATGTATTCTAGTTGTGAGTGCCTCTGGCTGTGGCATGTGGGACGCAGCCTCAGCATGGCCTGATGAGTGGTGTCATATCCTGGCCCAGGGTCCGAACTGGTGAAACCCCCGGGCCACCGAAGCAGAGCGTGAGAACTTAACCACTTGGCCATGGGGCCGGCCCCTTTCTATGATATTTTTGAAGAACTACCAGAGGCTGTAAGACTTGATACCCTGAAAGGAGATCTGTAGAAAACACTAGAATTAAGCCTACTCGTCATTTACTGCAAACCATTTAGCAGCCTCTATTCCTGGAATATTTCAAGCCATTTGTGGACTCTTCTGAAATCCACCCATCTACTTTACCACATTGGAAGAAGGAAAACAGTTTCTTATGCCGGACTAAAGGGTTTCCTATGCCCTATGAATACAGTCACATCTCAAAGCTGAGTCCAGGTTTCCCAAACTCTTGTTCCCTCACAACACTGATAATGTGACCTGGCTATGAAGGCTAGGAGGCCAGGGTTCCCCTATCAGGCTGTTTACTTAACACATGTCACATCTAAAATAAGGATTGCTTTAGCTGAAAAAGCAAGTCATTTGTAAGTGTGCATTTATAAGGGCAAAAGTCAAGGCAACTGTGCAAACCACTTGTCAACTTATTTAGAGGAAATTGTGTAATCAACTTAACATACCAGTTAGCCTTTACCTGCAAGGTCAAGCTCAGAGTTCCTGTATGTCACCACACTGGCCTATTAATCACTCTGCAGGAAATTCCACATTTTTTTTTTAGATTAAACTATAGAAAGTGGAGTGTGAACAGAATCTAGGGAGGATTTCCTATTCGTTTCTTTGTTTCCTCCGACCTGTTGATGTTTCATGATTTAAAGAATTTTTTGACTTGCTTGCTACAGAATTTAAAATAGGTTCAAAATGATATATTTCAATATGCATTGCTAAAGGGAGTTTTATTGCACAAAGGTAAATCTAGGTATTTGATGGCTGAGTGCCAACTTACTGCTGTAGATTCCAACTAGAGATAGAAAGCATTGACACTGCTGAACAAGTAACAGATCTTTCATTCCAGAGAGAGAAAAAAAGAGAGATATAATCTACTAAATTTTAAACCATTTCCCCCTCTTTTTCATGCTGCCAAAAAAGTTCAGATATGTGACTTTTGAAAATATCGTAAATTGAGGTATGATTTTCTAAAAAGAAAAAATCACCTTCAAATACCTTTAAGAAATTTTACCTGAAAATGTCTTTATTTTACCTTGATTTTTAAACAGATTTATTGTATGTTCATGTACTATGCAATTTTCCCAAAGTATCAAATTCAATGGTTTTTAGAATATTCACCAAGCTGTACAATCATCATCACAATTTTAGAAAATTTTCATCACTCCAAGAAGAAAAACCATACCCATAAGCAGGCACTCTCCATTTCCCTTCAACCTCTCCAGCCCTAGGCAACTACTAATCTACTTTCAGTCTCTACAGAAATGCCTGTTCTGGACACTGCATATAGATGGAGTAATACAATACATGGTCTTTTGTGTCTGGCTTCTTTCACTTGGCACGTTTTCAAGGATCATCCAGGTTGTGCTAGTACTTCACTCCTTTTTATGGCCAAATGATATACTGCATTTTATTTATCCATTCATCAGTTGATGGACATTTGGGTTGTTTCTACTTTTTTACTATTATGAATAATGCTGCTCTGAATATTCATGTACAAGTTTTTGTGTGAATGTATATTTTCATTTGTCTTGAGTATATATATCTAGGAGTGGAAACTCTGGGTCATATGGCAGCTCATGTCTAATATTTTAAAGAATTGGTAAATTGTTTTCTAAAGTGGCTGCACCATTTTATATTCTCATAAGTGGTGTGTGAGGGTTCTGATGTCTCCACAATCCTCGTCAACACTTGTTATTGTCTGGGTTTTTATTTTAGTCATCCTAGAGGGTGTGAAGTGGTATCTCACTGTGGTTCAAATATCTCTTAAAGAAAATGTTCACAGAGGATTTCTTCATTGTTTTTCCAAGACCAGTACTGTGAATGCCAACCATTCTACAGTTGTGGTATCCTGTATAGCAGACAGGATGGGAGCAAGTGTAGGAAACATGGACGAAGTACACAAGAAGACAGCCCAGAGGCTTGGGATGGTCAGGGCCTTATCTTGACTCTACAGTGTTGTGAATGTCTAGACTTTTAAAAACATAAAATGACTAAAACATTCTCCAAAGCCAATCAAAGCTGCAACTTCTTTTGTTGTTGTTTGGCATTTTCTTTGCATGATTCACTTTAGGAGAAAAACCCAGTCTTAATTGTAACATGTAATTTTTAAAAATGATTAACTTTGCTTCTGAAGAGCCATTTGTAGCTACTGTTCTACTTGAGTAGTTTCCATGCTTATGTTTTCACTTTCTGGGGGGCTTGGACCCAGCAACAAGAAAGATAATCCTCCTTTGTGGACATTCCCACAGTTAACTCCACACACATCTGGATGGCAGTTCAATAGTCCACTGTTATTCAAACAATTTGCAATCACACATACTGTGTGTCAGCTAACAAGCCAGGGTGTATGGCTTTTCAGTATTCCGTGGCTTGCAGCACGCACAATTTACAAATAAAATAAAAATCTACAGCAAAGACAACGGCACATTCTTCGTTGAATAGCTGAGTAAAAAGAGCGTCTCTGTTGAAAGACAAGACATCACTTGTTATTTTGACAGTAAATGAAAAGAGGTTCAGAAAACCATATTTCATTTGTTAAGTCTCTTAACATGGGAAAGTCCCATATCTGTAGCATTGAAGAATTGGGGGCCATATGTTTCTTTAAGCTGGGCTTGAAGCAGGGATGGCCAAATCATCACCAGCAGTATGAAATGCAGCTGACAAAATTCTACAGCCTCTAAGTCATGGTAGACTGGGGAGAATGGGAAGATGGACACTCACCAGGGTCAATTGTTTTTCTCGTTACTTTCAGCTGGGAGGATGTAGGGAGGGAGAGTTGAGTTCAACTCCCCAAGTGGCTGAGTAACAATTTTGGAAACAAAGGGTTTGATAAAGCCAGAGGAAGTGAAGTTGAGCTTGTCCTGAGAAAAAAGGACTGGGGACAGGCTCTCCACACGCACAGCCACTGAGACCTCGACAAGTACGACAAGGTGGCAGAAATAGCATGCCAAGGACCGATCATCATGGGATAGGGAGGTGTTGGGAAATGCATCTAGGGTTGCAGCTGTGCAACATTCCACCCGCCTTGACTGATTGGCAGCAGGGTGACCCCTGACCCTGAGGGGCTGCATGCATCAGTGGGAGTCTGGAGCCCATTCAGAGCAAGTTCAGGCTTTGGAACTTGTTGAGGCCCCACTGTGGGATAATTCGGCTAGGTAACTGCTTAATTCCATAAGACTCAGGGACCACACGATACAGCATTTCTTATCCAGGAGGGCTTTTTCCCCAGGCTTTCCCCACTGGCTTTTTGCCCACAATGCCATAACCTGACTCCCAGGCTCTGCTGAAAGCTTCTTAGTAGAGGACAGCCCCAAGTCCAAGGTAAACACAGTTCTGTCATCTTGTAAACTCAACAACCTTGTAAGAAAATAACCATTAAGATCCAGATGGCTCACAAGAGGAAGAAACTGTCACTGTTTAATCAGGATTGGGGAGACAAGGTTAGTTTCACATTGAATCTCATGTCCTGCTTACTGTTCATCCATGAAATAGTAATTCCTTTAATATTTCAGGCGTCTAGTCATTTTTTCCCAGTTCACTAGGCATTCATGGAGAACATATTATGTGCCAGGAACGGTGCTGAATCCTCTAGGTATAAAGAAAAAGGGAATACAAACCCTGCCTGTGAGGAGGCACAGAGGAAAGAATGCTGCTTCTGCCTGAGGGCCTGCGAGAGCTCCAAAGACAAGGCAACGTTTAAGCTGGGCCTTGCAAGATGAGAGAGATCTACCTGGATGATAGGAGGTGTGGCAAGAGAGAACATCCGGGGAGCTTTGCCAGTGACCAGTCTGCTTTGCACGTGGCCCAACTGAGACCTCCCCTGTGATCTCCCCTGTGAGACACTGAATCAGACTGCCTAGAAACCAGGTGAGGAACCTAAAGTCCCTTCCCATACTCCATTCTCAGTATTCCACTCACCTCGATGATTGGCAAAGGAAAGAACTGGATTGTGGTGCAGTGAACAATCTAAATTTCATTAACCAGACAGAACGTTAATCTTGATCTCTGCACATTTGTGAACTTGCAGGAAGGCCTACACATCCGTATCTAGATCTGCCTACCGGGGGCAGAGCTCCATCTTGGGCTCTCTCCCTCACACCCACTGGGAGGCACCAATTCTATGGCTCAGATATTGAACCAACAATAAATAGAAAAAAAAAAAAAAAAAAGAACTGCAAGAAAAATGACTCAGCAACAGAAAATCATAAGTTTGTAAATTCTTTTTTGATTTCCAGAAGTATGTCCTGAAAGGATCGGCTGCCACGGACAGCCTGAATTTGCCAGATCACTGTAGGTCTCCCTGACCTTGCCAGTCGTCTTCACACGGATGGAGTACTCTTGTTCTATTTTGGAGGTACCACTGCGTTTCACATATAGAGGCTTTGCCTTAAGATCACAGAGCTGGACTGAGACCTTACATGTTGCCCCTGCCACCCCCTGGGAATGCAGGCTTCTTGCTCACAATGTACCTAAAATACTGCACGCCTCTGTCTAAGGCATCCCAGGGAACAGAAGATGGGGAAGAGACTTTTAAAATTCAGCCCTATTATTTTGCTAGCACATTTCCTCTTAGTTCGTTTTTATCATTTTTTAGTTATCTCCTTATGGGACAAAATGAATAATCCACATCTCATTGGAATTTCTCCTTTTTAAAATAATTGTCAACTATTGAGCAAGCTTCTCCTTTGATCATTATAGAATCATAGAGCTTCAAGGTGGGAAGAGACTAGACAAGTCATCTAGAACCACAGCACATTTGATGCCTGTACCCCCTACGGTAAGCATCCTTGCCAAGTATTCAGGCACTGTATGTATAATAAATACTCCCACCAACAACATCCCACTACTCATTTTCCATTCAGGGCAGCTCTCTCATTGAGAAAGTTCTCTCATTTTAAGCCACAATATGTGTTCCAGTAATTTCCACCCACTGGTCCTGGATCAAGCCTTTGGGGCCAAAGAGACAGGTCTAATCATTTTTCTACAGAACAACCTTTGGGAAAGTTGAAGAGAATTCATTAGCTAGTACTTCTCACAATCTCTCGCCTCTGAATGCACCCCAGTTTAGAGAGATGTCTCCAGCTTTGGAATTTAGAACAGGCTTTGATTTCTTATCAAAGGAGCTGCTTTTATAGAGTTATGCTCTTCCCAGCATTCAATTTCTGTCTTAACTGTGCTGCTTGTCCCAACCAACATAACTGCTTTCCTTCATTCGTCCCTTTAATCTAGCCATTCATCCATCCACCCATCCATCCATCCATCCATCCATCTAACACAACTGAGAACTTACCATGTGCCAGGCACTATTCTGCGGACCAGGATTAGAGTAGTGAACAAGATAAGGTGACTGTCCTTGCATAGCTTACAATCTAGTGGAGGCATCTCACAACAATCAAGTAAATAAATGAAGAAGGAGAATAAAGTAGGAGATATTAGGTAAGGGGGACAGGGAAGGCCTTTGTGAGGAGTGACATTAAATTGAAACCTGAAGGAAAAGGAGGAGCCAGCCAAGTGAAGATCTAGAGGAAGAACATTCCAGAAAAATAGAATAGCAAGGGCAAAGACTGAGTAAGAGTGAATGTAGGTCAGTTGGGAGAGAAAGAACAGTAAAAGATGGAGTCTGAGTTTATGGACGGGTCAGAGAGAGAGAGATATATATATATATATATATATAAGTTAATCAGAATAGAGTCATTTATAAATTCAACTTTACTTGCTGGTAGCAACAGCAAATCAAATTCGTTGATCTCTGTCTCTCTGTGGTCCATGAATATGTTGCTTTTCCCCAGAATTTCAATTAAGGAGGTCTTGTAATGTATCAGTGGAGTGCCACAGGGGACTCAATGACCAGACTGACAGAATATTAATTTTAACTAAATTGCAAGATTCCTGAGTAGTCAAGGAAGAACAGGGGATTTAAACGAAAAGCCAATTCACATAACTCAAGAACAGGCTTTGTGTGTTCTAACCAATTACACCTCCTCCTCTAGCTTTTAACAGCTTTGTTTATGACGCCCATATTGAAAATTAAATGTTTATTACCATTTTTTGAAGGTGAGGTAGAGAACTTGGCAAAGTATTGATTAATAACTTGTGGATGGCTGCTGTAAGGAAACCAGTTTTGAACCCAGCTGTAAACAATGCATCAGCAGAGTGGTTCAGCTATTTGTAGGCTCAGAGCTTGCCAATTTGTAATTAGTTGCAGATTTTCAATTACTTCTCAGCAAACAAAATCGTTTTATTTGCATTGTTTACTTGGCATTTAATTTTAAAAGAATCCAATAGGTTATTTTTAAAGACAGATGAATTTGGAGGGTTGGGATAAAATAAACAGATAAATTTTTGAGTAGCCCTACATCTGTATTTTTGTTTTGAGTGATATCAGGGTACAGAATTTGGCCTAAATTCAATCAACTTTATCACACAATCCCAAAATGCCTCCTGTGCAATTTGTCAAAAAGAAGATTTTTGGCAACAGTATATGAAACTCTTGAGATTTGTAATGAAGAACATAATCTGAGGGGGCAAAAAAAGCGAAGTTGCATTTTCTGCTAATTGTAACTGGTAAACCATTGTGGGTAACTTTAAATTCAACAGAAGAACAAAATAATTACTATTTTAAATGTTAGTCCCTGTTACTTTGCATTAGAGTGGCTCTCTCCATGACTTAGGGCTCCTTACAGGCCCAGGCCCATACCTTTTTCTTTGGAGAAGAAAATTCAAATCATTCGACAAAGTATTTATTGAGGACCTACACAGTGGTTGATGTCAGAGATACCGCCAAATGAGTGAGGCAAGATTTCTGGCCTCAAGACGATCAGAATTTAGTGGGGAAGGGACAGAGATTTACAAAGAACCCTTATTAAAGACTGGCTGTGACAAGTATATGATAAATAAGAAGCCATGGGATTAGAGAGAAAGGAGGAATTCATTCTGACTAGCGAATCAGAGAAAGTGAGAAGGTAAAATGTAATAGATTGTGAAGGAGGAACAAATTCCTGCAGTTGGGGGAAAGGAAAGACATTTTAGGGAGAGGGAACACGATATATAAAGGCATGCAAAAGCGAATGTGCACCTCTGTCAGAGACCCAAGAACAAGCTAACGTGGTTAGATAGATATGGAGTATCAGGTAGCGAGGAATGAGGGCAGAGGGAGTGGAGGAATAGATTGTGGACAACCTTGGACAGCAATGTAAGGTGTCTGAATCCTGTTCTGAAGGTGGTGAGGAGCCACTGAAGAGTACTGAGCAGGGCAGTGACATGATCAGATGAATCTATGCTTGAGAAAGACTAGCTGGGGAATGAATGGTGTCTGAAAAGGGGCAGGAGCAGCGAGAATTGATCCAAGGTATTTTAGATGTGGAATCAACAGAACTTAGAGAATAAGTAGACAACAGGAGTAAGAGAAGAGGATGGGTCTGAGCTGATTGTCAGGCTTCCATAGATGGTAATGACATTATCCAAGACAGAGGAATAATTAATAATAATGAAGAGGAATAATTTTGACAGGGTAAGAATGATGAATGCACATATGCGCGCGCGCGCGCGCACACACACACACACACACCCCCCCCACACACCAGAAAATGCCATAGTAAAACAGCATGGCAGACCTCAAAAACATGATGCTAAATGAAAGAACAGTAATAAAGATCATATATTGTAAGTTTCTATTTATATGAAATATCCAGAATAGCTAAATCCATAGAGACAGGGCTCAAGAGAATGAGAAGTGACTACTTAATGGGTACAGGGTTTCCTTTTGCGTGATGAAAATGTCTGGAATAAGATAGAGGTGATGGTTGCATAACATTGTGAATGTACTGAATAGAACTAAATGATCCACTTTTAAATGGCTAATTTTATGTCATGTGAATTTTCGCTCAATAAAAAAGAGATAGGAAAAACAAACAAAACAAAAACAAAGTCCACAAAACACCATGGCAGTCCATGGGACCTTGTATTCCAGAGTTGCACAGACCAAGAATCTCCTCCTAAACCCAAATGATACCAACACAGAAAGAAACATAAGGGAAGGCATGCTGGTGCCCATTCATTGAGTGTAATCATCTGTTTAGTTCCCAGTGGACACATTCCTTCCTACCTGTTATTCAGTACATTTTCCTTGGAAGGCCTGGACTGTAGCCTTGGGAATGTTTAATTGGCAAGAAGCTTATTCCTTGTAGGTATGTCCTGTGTTTGGGGACCATCCGCCTTTACTATGTCAAACTCTGGCTGACCTGGTAACGTGAGTAGGCAATCTGTCACGTGGGAGACACATTAGGGGGAGGGAGACAGAGAAGCAAAGCACATAGAGAGAGGAGCATGTAGGTCAGGAAACAGTAAGGAAAACTTTCTGGCATTCATATTGGTCATCAGTAGCCCTGGGGGAATAAAGGGCTCCCTGATGCTCACTGCATCATCAGGAAGATTAATTAACATTTGTAAAGGCCACACACAATGTGAAAGGCTCAGTAATGGATCTCCAAAAGCTGGAGTCTCTGTTTTCCAGAAGGGTCATGAAACAAGGAGCGGAAAATATTCCCTCGAAGACAGAGCTGGATGACCTCGGCCATGAAGAACACTGCAAAGAAACGACTGGGCTTGTCTGGGATTCTCTTCATTCTCAAGTTGAATCTGATCTGACAGATGTGGTGAGTAATTAAACCCTTGTCCATTCATAGTCTGAATGCTTGCACTGCGCAGAGAATGGGGCAGGAATAATGAGAGGCACAGCCCCTCGGGGACTATTCAGGAGTCCTCAAATTTGCATGGTCACATGAACCCGAAGGAAGTGGATTATGCTGGCCCCGCCAGGAAGTGGAGACCGCCAAAGCTTTCTGATTTGCATAAATCATAGGGCTGGAAGGCAGAGAGGTTTAAGGGCTTGCAAAGGAAGCCAGGTGTAGCTGCCTTTCCTCGAATCCAGAACATTTCTGTAGCTAGATGCCTTCTCACAGAGGCTGTATAGGAAATTTAACTTGTGATGTCATTTGCTCAAAAGTTGTGTCAATATGTAGCATTAAGTTTCCAAAAAAACATGATTTTTACAAGCGAAGCTGCTGCACTGTCTTCTAATAAATGGGTGCTTTTAATCACCTTGAAAAAAAGGTAGTTTGGTAAGGGGTAATGCTTTTTATTACGATTACTGCTGTCAAATAATTTCTAATTGTATGACAAGGTGCTTAAGTAAAGAATTGTTTATGGCTTTAAAAAACAGTTAATGCCTCTCAAAAAGGATTACTTTCTTTTTAAGTTTCAAGTGAAGGCTACCAATTAATTAATCCATTTACATAAAAAATGTCTTGGATCAGCTACCTGTAAACATAAAGGAGGAAATCTATCCCCTAATTGGAAAAAGAAAAACTGCTATAAAATATGTGGCAGTAAACATATAGAAGTACTCCAAAAGAGCAAATAAAAGTCATTAATTAATAACCGAAGTGTCAAAAATTTCATTTCATTCCATGCAATATTAAAAATACTGGTGATGTCACATACTTTATTGAATAACTTTTCATTAACTATGCCTTTCCATTTACACTGTTTTACTCAATTTTTTTATTGGAAGTCATGCAAAATCCCATGATGGTTTTAGAGATTGGGTGTCAGTCTCCCTTCAGTTTTTTCCCCCTACATGTAGCTAACTTTATATTATCTCCCAGATTCACATACATCAGTCAACTGAGCTTGGTAAAAGCACTCAAACTTTTGCTCCCTTCAGTCCTGAACAAATCCTACACTTGATACAAACAGTCATTACAGACCCAGAATGGAACAAAGAAGGCAGATATTTACTAGTGAAAAACTGAAGTTCCTTAATCACTTTAATATATATAATCAAATGGAAATTATACATTACCCAGACTAATTATATATAATTTCTTGGCATTAGGTATAAATTATTCAGGCTATATCAGGGAAAAAGTAAAAAGATTCTTCTTTATACCAGAATTTTCATTGTAAAATATATCTCACAGCAAATCCCATCTTTCTGGTATGACTTCTTAAGTGTTTGATGACTTGAGCTTGTATTCCCAAGTTTTTTCCAAGCTGAGACTATGCTGCCATTTTCACAGTTGGAATTGGTCTTTTCCTGGTCACTTACTGGATTTACTGACATATGGTGGTTCAGTAAAATGTTGAAAAGAAAAGTAGAAAGGAAAAAAAGAGAGAAAAGGGAGAGAATAAAAAAGGTGAGGAGATGAAGAAAGAATGACAGAGGGGAGAGAACAGGGAGGAAAGGGGGAAAGAAGTTTAGGTACGAGTTGTGATAAATAGGAAGGAGAAATGCTCAGTCTCAGAGACTGATAAGAGACAAACTGCCAATGTCAACAGGTCACCTGTCAAAAGGGCTCCATGTGTCGGTGAACTGGCAGGAAGTGACACTCAGGCATGCTGGCTCCACACCGTCCCTCACTCTAAATGGATTTAAAGGCACCTTTTCCAGTTGCTCTTTTGGACTGACAGGTTTAAGTCACAAGGTGACAACCAATTGGCAGGACCCTCTCTCTGCCTTACAAGGTGTGCTGAGGGCAGAAATTATTAATAAACTCCGAGAGACACATTCTCACACGTAGAAATGGAAAACTCAAGCTCTAGCAAAGTGTTTAAGGATGGAGAGAAATGAGGGTCACAGAATGGAGGAAACGTATGGTTTACTGGTGGCTGTAATCTCTCTCCCCTAACACGCCCATTTCCACCTTTAAAATAACCTAGATAGTTCACGTGTTCCAAGGAGCTCAATGTGATCTGTACAAATGGTTAGCATTGTTTTCATGCCATCTTGGTAAGAAATATGCCCTCTTTTTATAGTGAATGAGCTCCAAGTCTAGAGAAGTTAAATAACTCATCCCAGGTGAGGCTGCTGGGGAGAGGTCCTGAGGTTGGGGCTCCTGGATTTGAGGTCAGTATGCCCAGCCCTTGGCCCTGGTACTTTCTGCGGAGTATCAGGTTTGCTACCCACAAAGAGGTTGGAGGAACTCTCCAGAATCACTCCCGGACATGACCCTTGGCAGCATCACTGCAGCCCAGTGTCTCCAGCCCAGCAGGAGACACAAGTCCCCTTTTCTAAGTCTTTGTAAAGAGCATTTTATAGGTTACACCAAGGGTGTCCAGCCCACGATCAGCCAATTTTCAAACGGAGAGCCGACCTGACTGTATTTTAATTGCTGCACGTCCCCATCAATGACAATGTGCCACTCCACAGGAGGTGCTGTTCCTTCATCACTGTGACTTCTTAGAGGCTATTTTTGTATAGATCCCTTGGAAGTGCTCATCAATCCATGCTGTTTTTCCGTTACTTCTGCTGTATGTTTTGAATATGCTCAATTTCATGGAGAGAAAATCTTTTTAAGATTCTACACATATAACTTCTTTACCTCATGGAGCCTTAGTTTCTTCAATTGTAAAACTGAGACAACAATGCCTATCTTCTGGGCTTGTTGATAATTAGAGATAAAGACATCTCTTGGCACAGAAAAGGCCCACAATAAGTGGTAATTATCACAATTGTTATCACAGAAAAAGAAGTGTAAGTAGTTGTCTAAGGCTATGAGAACAGCTTTATTCTCATATTTTTCTTCCCAGAGGTTTAAACTGTTCAGGTCTGTTTGCATTCTTTTTGGTCTCTGCTGATATCAACACATTATTTAAAGAGTGTTAGAAAAGTTAATCCAAGAGAAACATACGCTTCGTGTCACTGACCTCTTTAAGTGACACCTCTTTCATTAATTATTACCTTTGTGTGATACTGCTGCGGCCAGTTTCCATTCCCTCTGATGGTTTATTTGAGTTCTAGGATAAAAAGTGGTGTGGAAGCCTTCTGTCAAGGAGCAGAGGAGCCTCTCTTTTTAAACTTTCAAGAAAAAACAACAAACAAACAAACAAAAAATCCCCTACGGGCTGGCATGGTTGTTAAAGCTGAGAAGTTAGACAGACCTGGTTCCCAGACCAGCTTGGCCACTTATGAGGGACAAGAGCTGAGTAATTTGTTTCCTTACTTACAAAATGGAATAATAAAAACATTTATCTCTTAGGGCTATTGTGAAGGTTTTTAAAAATCTACTAATATAAAGCGCTTAGCCCATGCCAGGTCCATAGAAGCACTCAATAAATGGTTACCATAATCATGTTACTATCAATAACCATAAAACTCCCACACAGGAGTCAGGGCTTTGGGGCAGGGAGCAGTTATTGGATATTGTTGGAGAACACGAGGGTAAGTGAAGCCTCCATTTACTCTAAATTCTCCCCCTTTTTACATAGATATAGTGTGATTCTACTTTTTTTCTTTCATTTCAGAAAATTTGTTTGTACTTGAAAATAGTCATCGAGTTCAGTCTTTTGTGATGTGTGTGTTTAAAAAATGTGGCAGTGGCTCCTGGGGTTATCAATCTTTTTATTTGTGGAGACAAAGGTCATATCAGATTCCAGCAATGGTGCACTTTCTGGGCCCACGTACAGTGGACAAGCTCCTTTATCCCCCTAGTGCATGGTAACTAGGACATTTTTTTTTCTTTCTTTCTTTTCGTGCGATAGAGCAAACAGCCTGTGTTATTCAGGAGGGATGTTAAAAAGCAAAATTATTTCCAGAAATTTCTAGTTCACTTAATAGTTGTTGATAAACATAAACCAGTAGTCACTCTTGCAACACATACTCATATACAGTCAACTGCTGATTTCATCAGCTGTGTGAGACATTCTTAATTTTTCTTCTTCTCTTACTATTAACAGATAATATTTCTGATTCTATTCAATTAAAAAGAAAAGAAAGAAGGACATTTGTCTCTTCAAGTAGGGACTGCAGCACAAAATCTGAGGTGTCCTGAGGTAAAATCCCTTTCTCTGGTAATTGAGACAGGTGGTGACTTTGAGCTCATACCATCCCCTCAGCAGCCCATTTGTGTCACAGATGCGCTGCGCAGCATCAGGGTGGCTGCAGAGCGGACCAAGGCATGCCGGGAGTGTGGAACGGACCTTACTGGGACCGGGGTGGTGGGAGTGGGGGAGGACAGGGTCCTCCTTAGGTAGGTTGGTCCTCGGGCTTCCAGGAGTCTTGAGAGCTAAAGGTGACTTTTCACCAGCCCAGTTTTTAAAGACCAGATTTTGGATTCCTTCAGAGTGGATTTTACTAATCCTGGATCCTCAGGGAAGGTAGAAAGAAATGATAGGAAGGAAAAACAGGACATAGAATATACTATTGGATCTTCTTTCCTTTTCACTTATAAAATCTTATTATGAATATTAAATAAATTATTTCCTTCCCACTGTTAGTATTATTATACTTGAGACCACTCTAGTTTTTCTGGCCTGAAAATGGACTGCATGTGCTACTATGGCGTGTTAATTCACACGGTGTGTACGCTGAAACACACACCATCCTGAGAGACTCACGGCTTCCGTAGTGAGGACCAGCTCTTAATGTTACTCTGCTAATTCATGTTCTGAGACTATTCAGTGAATAACGATGGCTTATAATCTATTTCCTATCACACTTTTTTCATGTAACTTCAACTTCTTAGGAATTATCAGAATTTTTTAATTAATTCATTTTTTTTGTAGGGTATCATTGGGAAAGAATGTGGCTTCTCTCTTTGGAGAGTAGCTTTGCTCTGCTTTGTCTTTTTTGACCAAATGCCTACAGTGTGCTTTGTTCTGGGTAAGCTTTAGAGAGGTAGACAATGGAGGAAGATACGCTAAAGTGACACAATGACAGGTTGAATGAAGGCTTTTGGGGTTGTACTCCTGTTGCTTCTCAGACTATCTGCAATGAAGCACCCATTTTTGCTTTGGTGTTTAATTTACAACCTGTTGAGGGCTGATAAGGGGTCCTATTCACATGAGAAGCATGAAGCTCCCGTCACATGCAACTCACATGTGTACTCAACAGCACCCAAAATGGCTGATGCCCTGGTCAATGAGACAAGTCCACTCACCATGTGCTTGGATGTCACAGCATTGTCAAATTGCTATAAATGTTTTTAAATGCCTACTCTCAATTTCTGTACTTACGATGTCATGGACTAATGGCAAATAGTTAATGGACTGGCACCAAGAATAGCTCTAGACCAAAGAATGAATAATGTCCAGTGGAGCAATTCAAAGCCAGCACCCTGGTTCCCGTTTTGTGCCTTCCTGTCCAGACTTCCACCCCACTTCCAAATCCTGCTGCCTCCAACAAGCCAATGAAAATTAGGACCTAGTCTGTGAAAACAAATTAAACTCCAAGATAGTTTGAGGTCCTTGAAGCCCATGAAATAGTCTAAAAAATTGTGTGTGCATGTTTCTAGAGAGAAGGTCCACAGTTTTCACCTGATGTTCAAATGGGTATGTTGCCTGGAAAACACATGTACCTGAGGGGATTGCTGGTTTTATGAAGCTCTGGTAACTGGGCTGACCATTTCCATAGTGTTTCAAAGCACTGTTGTTCTGGGTTAAGAAAGAGACTAAATTTGTCTACCAAAGGCTTAGATAGCAACAGGAGGTTAAATCTCTTCAAGAAGTAGAAAAGGAAATTAGTCCATGAAAAAAAGGGTATTACTATTCTTCAGCATTACCGAAGTGTTCCCTACATTGGTCTCTTAGAAGCTCAGAGATGAGTGAGGGCATCCGACTTAGAAGAGAAAGATAGATGAAAGGTTGAGAGAGGAGGTAGGGTCTGGTTGGAGGAGAGGTAAGCACTGGCTCTTATAAGTCTACATGGAGGAGGGAGTATCCAACTGGAACCAGATGCCCACAGAGAGCAGGAATAACGAGAAACCCCGAAGGATGAGGCTACCATTCCAACACAAACATAACCATTTTAAGAGGGAATCTACCCCAAGTACCCAGACTGTGGTCTTTACTTGCTATTTCCCATGGAAAGGAACCAGCATTCCTGTAGAAACAGCTGATCCCAGGTTTGGGCCAGTAGCCTGGGGTATCTTATCCTGCCAGAAAAGACTAGTGGGATTATGTTAAAAGACGACAAGAGGCAACTAGAAGGGGCTCTCACGGATCAAAGATGGGATATTTCAGCATCAAAAAGAAGAATGACTAAAATGGGCTGACCATATGAAATAGATAAAAACCCAAGTGTGAATAATGATACTCAACAACAAATAAACAAGCCTCAGGGGTTACTTTTGGAGGTTGCTGGTGCAATTCAATGTTCTGAAAATTGATAATAAGTGGAAAGAGGCATTTATGCTGCTTTTCTTTTAGGAACTGTATTTCACAGTAACCAAATAGTTGATAATGACAAGTTCTTTTATACAGAATAATAGCTAATAAATGCAGAAAGAATGATAGAATTGAAAATCACCATTTTGTTATCCCTAACGGATGTGGGCAGCGATCATCAATGGTTGCTAAAACTGTTAGTTATCAGGTAGATAGAGAACTTCATAATGGATGAATCAGGCTGCCCATACCTGAACCCACTATCAGTCTTGACATCCATAAAAGTTGTTCTGTGCCTCCTGATGTGATGCAATTGATCCTGAATCTCATTAAGTCTTTAGCACTAATGACTAATTTACAGGAATTATGGAGGAGAGAGAAACATGTTGAACAGGACAATGAAGATGCCATAAGCCAGACATATAATGTGGAAATTTTTACAGGACAGTGATCTAGTTTCTTCAACAAATAAGTACAATAAAAACAGGAGGAGAATCTGCAATAGGTTAAAAGACACTTAAGGATGGATCAGCCAAATGCAACTAGTGCACCTTGTTGGGATCCTGATTTAAACTGCCTAGCCATTTGTGGGCATTTGTGAAGCAGGGAAAATTGAACCTGGACAGGGTACACAATTACTGTTACGTTTGTTAGAAGTGATAAAGGTATTGTGGTTAGGTTTTTTAAAAAGCTATGCTATAGGTACTAGAGATACATACCGAAATAATTACAGGTAAAATAAGTTAACTGGGATTTACTTTAAAATACTCTAGCAAAACAGAAAAGAAAAAGAGAAGGGAAAGAAAACAAGAATGGCTAATTGTTGGTAACTATTAAAGCTGAGTGTTGTGGACATGGGGGTTCACGACACTATCTTCTTTCTCTCTGTGTAAGGTAAATTTCTGTAATAAAAGGTTTTTTTTTTTAAAAAAAAGACAATGTCAAGAAAATAAATCAAGCAAAATAGGCAAGGTGATGAAAAACACAACCCCTATCTATTGATCCTTTCAATTCATGTCCACGCTTGCCCCAGCCCCAGCCCCAGCCCCAGGGTCTGAAGGAGGGCAAGGACAGGTCACATGAGGGAGTTCAATGTCACTGGTCTCTGTAGTATAGGGTTACGAGATGCATGGGAACTCACGGGGAGAGGGCAGTTGTGCTGAGTCCACAATCCCCAAGAGAGGTTGGGGCAGCTTTCTGATTGGTGGGAGAGGATGGACGCTTCCAGAATCTTCTCTGGGAGAGGTGAGCAAGAGGATCCCAGCCATGGTCTAGCATCCTCTTTAACCTCATTTCCAGAGAAAATCCAAAACAAGTACCAACAGAACCATGCCATCTGGAATTCTATAATGCATCACTGGCAATTTGCCATGGCAAGCAACTCTCAGAACTGTAGACGATTGGCATATTTAAAGGCCACACACATCTTTCCTTCAGCCCTCTGTCTATGCTTTTATGTTATTAATGCATTTAAAGAATGTAATAAATTTGGATTTGGAAGGGGTTTGGTCAAAGGTAATAACACCACACTTGATGCAAAAATGACCTATTGGGACCTGTAATATCTCCCTGCCAGCTTTTTTCAATTAAATGACCACAACTAGCAAACAACTATTAACATGGGGACTGTGTGGGATACAAAGATATGCAGTGTCTGCAATGCTGAGCCACAAAATGCTTGGAGGAGAAAAGGGAAAAAAACCAGTTTCTCATATAAGTTCTCAACACAAAGATGTCATTCAGCTTTACAATCCTTGAGCTCCTCCTAGGAATATTCCACCAATTTCCACAATTGCAATTGGAGGCTGTCTTGATGGAAACTGTGCGAAAGATTCAGTAATATCCATGTAATGTCTACACTTGTCCTAAACCCCAGGGAGACAAGGACTCTTGCTACTGTACTCTTAATGACTACAACTACCTCAAATCATTCCTTCATCAACTGAAAACTAAATAGAAACTATGCCTAATTGTGCTCTTTAATTTTTCTCTGAGGCTATCCCACATATTCAGATTGTGTTTACTTTTTGCATGATTAGCCCAGGACACTGGCATACAGAGCCACTGCTTCCTATTCAATAGCAACCACGCTTTCTGAACTGCAGGTCTGATCATTCAGCAGGGTGGGCCACTTGAAATTGAGATTGTTGTGAGCATTCAGGAGGTCAGCCCACCATACACAGTGCACGCCTTTTCTAGTTATCCAACAGAAACCCAGCATTAACCCTCAGTCCAGGCTCCTGTGTGGCAGAGCTATGGCCATTTCTTTTTTTTTAAAGGTTGGCATCTGAGCTAACATCTGTTGCCAATCTTCTTCTTTTTCCTTCTTCTTCTCCCCAAAGCCCCCCAGTACATAGTTGTATATTCTAGTTGTAGGTCATCTGACTTTGCTATATGGGATGCCGCCTCACCATGGCTTGATGAGCTGTGCTAGGTCCGCACCCTGGATCCCAACTGGTGAAACCCTGGGCTGCCCAAGCAGAGCATGCGAACTTAACCACTCGGTCACCGGGCCAGCTCCTATGGCCTTTTCTTAATGCAGAATTAAGAGCTGGATGGAACTGCTTGAACCTAGTTCAAGCCTTAGGTTCTTGCAGAAAACCTGAAGCAAAACATCCACTTCATTGGGAAGTTCTGAATCTGAGGAAGCACGCTGCTAATGTTGTTGCAAAGAGTCCTTAGTTTTCAAGTAAGGTCAGGTCCTCTTTGCAGCCCTGTACAGAGAGGACCACTTTCTCAATAGGCGCTTAGCAGTTCTCCCTAATAGAACTACTGCTACTCTTAACAACAACAAAACAACGATGATGACAGTGGTAACTGTAATATCACAATAGGTAGAGTCTTTATTTTCTTTTGGGTCTTTACCCCAGCTTTTATCTTATAAGTACTATTATTATTTCCAGTTACAAATTAAGAACCTGAGGCACAGAGTGATGAAATAAATTTGCCAAAAGTGACAAGACTAGTAAGTGGACAAAGCCAAGTGGTCTGGCCAAGAGCAACACTGTGAACCACTGTGAGACACTGCCTCTCATCATACTCATGAGCATTCACTTTGAATTCATAATCTGAACTCTAAATGGCAACCTGAATTACAAGAGCAAGTGTCCAGATTTTGCCTTAACTCGTGCTCACACTAGATTAGTTCTTCTTAGCCCTGGTTTCCTATAAGAATCACCTGGAGAGCTGTTAAAAAACACTGATGCTGGAAATCCACCCCTAGAGATTCTGATTCATTTGGTCTGGGGTGGGGCCTGGTCACCTGTATGTTTACAAAGCTCGCCAGGTGATTCTTATGTGCAACCAGCGCTGAGAACCACAGGGTGAGACTGATAAACGTGCTTCTGAAGTACTTTGCAAAAATAAAAAATAAATTTGAAGTTGCTGCATACTTTCTCTCCCTCTTGGATAGTCCCAAAGGACAATGGCGTACATAAGGCTCATATTCAAAGTTATTTGAACGTGGAACCCCTTGTTGTGCAGAGTTTCCATAAACGTAGATGGGAACTGCTATTCTGACCATTTGGAAACCAGTAATTCAGGTTGATAAATTCGGCTACTTGGTTTTAAACAGAAAAGCTTGCAGCTTTAACTGTGCAGGATGAGAGTTTATCAGAGCCAAGTATCTTTCTTCAAAAAGGATATAGAAGACCCCTTAAGCCAGCTTACAATCTTAACTAAGAACAAAGATCCAAAATCTCATAGTTGGAAGGGGCCTTTAATTTCTCTGAGCACCACAAACATACACACACACAAACACCCCCCCCCCCCACCCCCATGCAGAAATCCCTCCTAGAGCGTCCTCCCAGATGGCCATTCAGCCCTGGCTTGAACAGTTCAATGACAAGAGATCTCATCCTTCACAAGACAACACATTTCATTGTTGGGCAGATCAAGTCTTCTTTATATGGGCTCAAAATTGCCTCCCTATAACTTCTATTTGTTCACAGCTCTGTTGTTGTCTGGAATAATGGTATAAAGTCTCCTCTTCTTTCAAATGAGTGTCCTTCAGCACATCATTAAGGCGGAGCATGGGACGCTGGAGGGAACGCAGGACCATATAGGAGCCAAGAGACTTGGATTTGAGCTCTAACTCTGCCTGAGACTTGATGAATGTAGCAACGAAAGCCCTTTAAGGCCTTAGAGTCATCATGAGTATGAAAAATACGTAAAAATAAAGACAATGAAAAACTTGTCTTGCATAATTGTAAATATCAAATTAAAAATGTAAGCCAAATGCTTTATAACTGAAAAATACTCTACAAATGGTATTATGTTAGTAGTATTATATTTAAGGGTCTATATTTCTATACTTGAATAATTCTTCTGTCAATTGAAACATGTATTGTGTTTCTGAAGTTAGGTATATTAATGTCGCTAAATAATTGTATTAATGATGGTAAATGAGTGCTCCATAATGCCATGTATCGGTTACTTGCATCAGTGATTAAGTGAATTAGAAATAAAAATCTTAACAATGTACTGATGCTGTTTCTTAGTAGTTTGATGGACCAGAAGCAGCAAAGAGGACTATAGACTTGGAATCAGAAGGTGTGGGTTAGAATCTGCCATTTACTAGGTAGGCACCATGGAATGTTAGCAAACCTGCTTCTCCACATGTAAAAGGAGAGAATAATAATATCAATCTTCCATATGTTACTATGAGGATAAAATAAAATAATATGGGTTAAGTACCCAACAATAAATGTTGTTGATTCTAATTTCAGAGCATTTCATTACTACTTTTTTCTTAATCAGTGAGAACCAATTTGAAAAGTGCATTATATTCTCTCCAAAGTAAACAGAGACACTCAGTTACCCGGATTCCACCTGGACAGACTTCCGACTCTGTCACTAATTCTCTGTGTGACCCACATATTTTACCTTTTAGACCCCTGGTTTCCTAACTTATAAAATGAGTTAATTGGACAAGCTGATCTTTAAGCCCTTTTCTAGCTATGACCAATATCCATCCTGCTAATCAAAATAAAAATAAGTTTCAAAAGTAAATTGATTCCCAAGGAAATTCAATTATTCCATAATCCAAAAATACTACCATTGTAAAAACAGTTTGTAAATTTGCTTGAAAATTACTCCCTTTAGGAAGATATTTGTTCCTAACTTAGTTCTGCTAGCCACACTCCCTAGATGAGGTAACAGAATTTTTAAAAACTCAGTAGAAACAGACAGTTCTTGAAAGAGGAAACACAAATGGCCAGTAAGCACATAAAAAGATGCTCAACATCTTAGCCATGAGGGAAATGCAAATCAAAACCACAATGAGACAGTTCCTCACATCCACTGGGATAACTATAATTAAAAAGGCAGACAATAACAAGTGTTGGTGAGGATGTGAAGAAATTGGAACGCTTACACATTGCTGGTGGGAATATAAAACAGTCCAGCTACTTTAAAAAACAGTTTGGCAGTTCTTCAGAAGTTAAACACAGAGTTGCCATATGACCCAGCAATTCTACTCCTAGATATACAGCCAGGAGAAATGAAAACATATGTTCACACAAAAACTCGTATGTGAATGTTCATAGTAGCATTACTCATAACAGCCAAAAAGCAGAAACAACCTAAATATCCATCAATTGATAAACAGATAAATAAAGTTGGTATATCCATACAATGGAATATTAGTCGGCAATAAAAAGATACCGCTACATACTGAAACATGGATGAACTTTGAAAACCTTATGCTAAGTGAAAGAAGCCAGACACAAAGAGCACATATTGTATGACTTCATTTATACAAAATGTACAGAATAGGCAAATCCATAGAGACTGAAAGTAGATTAGTGGTTGTCAGGTGCTGGTGGGAGATGGAGAGTGATTGCTAATGGGTACCAGATTTCTTTTTGGGGTGATGAAAATGTTCCAAAATTGATTGTGGTGATGCTTGCGCGACTTACTGAATATACTAAAACCACTGAATTGTATACTTTAAATAGCTGAATTGTATGATATGTAAATTATATCTCAATAAAGCTGTTAAAAAACTCAATAGAAGCACATAATCATTAAATTGTAAGGATCAAGGATCAATTCAATGTAAATCAAAGTGCAAAGAACATGTGTGTTTGTATAATAGTATTTTATGTGGATAATTGCTTTATACGTTTAACTGCCTTAAACCCATTTTTACATTTAGATCATTTTTCAAGGAGGAGCTGAAATTTAAGAAAGCAAAAATTGAGTAAACAAGGCTATTGCGGCCCACAAAATATATTTCTTTTATTTTACCACCTAGGATTGACTCAGCGGTGTAAAATGCCATTTAAAAAAAGAATGACAAAGTTTGAACGAGAAAATGTATTTCATCGCGGAAGATAAAAGTCTTTCCTTCTCTACAGTGAATACAGGTAATTTCAGAAGCAGCAGCTTCTAATTATTCACTGTTGTAAAGCTAAAAAAAGGTTCATATTGAAAACAGTGACCTCCAGTTTGCTGTGTGAATGAAGGCAGACACAAATTCTCATTTTCCTAGAATCCTGGTTGATAACTGAGTTGGGAAAAGCATGCATTTCTTCATTACAGCACAGTCGACTGTTCATTTAAATAACAATAACCTGCATAAAAGTCACAAAAGCATTATCTAGCAGTTCCACTGTGTTGAAATGCATTATTAGTACTAACAATGCCAATAGAGTAAATAAATGACTGTCTTCTTATTTTCAGCATTATTCCTGATTACTTAGCTTTATGAAAGAGTAGCATTATTATTAGCGGTGCATTCAACACCTTGGTCAACACTATTTGCTTGGATAACTCTCGAACTGGAAGAGATTTTAAAATAGAGCTATATTCTTTTCTAGGTTATCCAAGGTGAAAAAACTCTCCAAACCAGTGCTTATGTTTCATATATTTCTAACAGAAAATATTTGAAGAACTCAACTTCTGTTCACTGTGTATATATAAAAACTGGAATTAGAAGCCTCATTAAAGATAGCGCGCTTGCAATAGTACTTATTTAAAAATATAAAATTTACATCAATAGTTTAATTTTCCATCAGAAGATTTTTTTACTAAGAACATGCTAACCCTTCAGTTTTTAAAGTTCCTTGAGTCCAAAGTCTGGGCCTTTCTTTTCTTTTTTTATTTTCACTCCCTGAAACATACAGTACCCCACAAAATGCCACTGACCAAACTTGTTATGAGAGCACCATCAATCTACCAAGTGCATGGCAAAAAAAAGGAGAGATGTGAAATCACTCATTCCTGAGGCTCTAGTCTGCTGTGGTTAGATAAAAAAGGGGCTGCTCAGTGAAAGATCTCAGCAATATTTGGCTTCAACAATGCCTGATGGAAGTATATCTTCCTTGAAGATGGGGCAACAGGATACATACTTATAAAGTGTTACCATCTTGAGGGGAACACTACACACTAGGGTGACTGACTCTCATTTAGGAAATGGAATTTTTTTAGTTTGTGTGAGTGCATCTGGATTTTAGCATGGGAAAGGAGTAAGAAAGGTTGTGGGCAATACCATAACGAGTGAATTAATATTTAGGTAATTTAAAAGATTACGTGAAAAGTGGGAAATATTCTTCAAGGGTTTGTGGCACATTGTTTTTTCCCAAATTGGTCACAACAATATTTCCCATCCCACTGTTTTTTCACAACCTGTTTTGGCCCTGCATCAAGAGAGGGAGTCTATGCCCTATCACTTTGAAACTTGGTGGGCCCTTGTGACTGTCTTGATGAATAGAATGCAGCAGAAGTGACACTGTGTGACTTGCTAGGCTGGGTTAGAAAAGGCCACGCAATTTCTGCCACTCACGCTCTTGGAAATTATCTCTGAGCTGCCAAGCCTGAGGCTGCCATGCTGTAAGGAAGCCCATACTAGCTCATGCAGAAAGACTACATGGAAAGGCCTTGAGACTAATGAAGAGACAAAGGGAGAGATGCCCAGCCAGTTCCTAACTACTCCTATCTCTCCTCAACTGTTTTAGCTTCAGGCTCTGTCTGAAAGCAACCTCACAAGAGACCTCAAGTCAGAACACCCAGCCACGCTGCTCCTCAATTCCTGACCCAGAGAAATTGTGAGATAATGATTGTCGTTCTAAGCTACTACACTTTGGGGAGATTAGTTACACAGCAATAGATAACGGGAAGACCAGGAAAGGAAACCCGAATGGAGACTCATATCATAAATAATACATTTGGAGTCAAATCTTTCAAACCATGATCTCTAGACATGCGGATAAAAGTAACGGAGAAAGGCTCCTTGTAAACCACCAAGTAATGCCCCAAATCAGTCCTAATTCAAAGCTTATAACTCCTCAGCAGTGGTTCAATGAACCCTCAGTGGAATCTCTAGATTTTCCTTTCAGAGGAGCTTAAGGCAGCAAGGGGTGCAAGGGAACTGGTCTGAAGCTGCATTTATGCAGCACGCGTGGTCCTCTTACTCCGACTACCTGTTTGCTTGAAGTGGCTCTGGCAGCGGTGGTGAGCAGAGCATGAGATGGGTGAGGAAGCTACAGCCCCTCTAAGGTACCCACTGGTACAACCACTGGTTCCTGCCTTGCCTGTTTTGCTGGAGTAAAACTGAACAGTTTGTAGTTCCTGAGCACAACACGCTATTTTAACGCCTCTAGGTCCCCGTTTTCTTTTCTTCAGCTAACTCACACCTACTCGTCAAAACTCAGGCCAGGCAAGCTCAATAGGGCTAAGAACTCCTTGTGTGTGTCTATAGCTGGATTTAAATTTATAATAAAATTCTTGTTTAGGTTTGTTTTCTCACTAGACTGTGCATGTTGAGAGATCGATATAAATTATAACTGTGTCTTTACTGCCTAAGGCCTGCCTTGTCATAATAGCTGGTACTCAAGAAAAGTCTGTGGAAATAAACACATAAAGACAAGCTGGCTTCAAAAGATGAATCTGGTGACAGTGTCTCCACGCATTTCCAACATTCCGTGCTCTTGCCTGATCTCAGCCGGAAATCTCTCTCTGTCCTGTAAACTCCCAGGGGAACATGGCATCAGAATTTCTTTCACGGCTCTTTCCCTTACTTAGCCCCTCATCCTCCCTACCTTCACCTTGGCCTCTCTCTTTACCTGGGACCATACTTACAGGTATGCCTATTAGATCCTCTTTCTAGACGGTCCACTCCATGGTGGCGGGTTCCTGGGCCGATTCCCATCCCGAGTGTTGAGAACAGCACTTCATACACTCGGGGTAGGTTTGGTAAAGCAGTGTGTCTTCCCTGTCTCAGTGCACTTACAAAGTCATTACTGATTCTGAAATCTCTTCCCTGGGGTTAGCAACTCTGCCTCCAACGAGCCTGCAAATGCACTAGTCTTAGATATGTTCAACAGGTGTTATCAAGATGCACTCAAATGATTTAAGGACAACCTGCCAAAGTCCTCAGAAGCTTCCTGTGCCCTTGAAGTGGGTCATCCTCAGGAGCACTTGCTTTTCATCTACCCAGCAGGTGTGTGTCATCAAATAAATATCATAAAATGTCTTCCAGCCAGGAACAAATATCTGGCGGGGAAAAGGAAGTACACAAGCTCACTGACTGCAGGTCTAGATGGAGAGCATAAGGTGTCTTTTTTTTTTGACATGTAGAAAACAATATTTTATTAACAAGAGGGTTCTACCTACACTATTTATTGTCCACCTGTTCATTTACCTGTCTTATCCCTCCAATTAAGATGCTTCTAAAAGAAATTAGCCTCTAGAATTTCATTTACAAAGATTTTAACAAAGAAGATCCCTCAAACCTGGTACCACGAAACCGCATTTTTTTCCCCATAAAACTCTGTGATCTTAAAAACAATCATAATAATAGGCAGGCTAATTTGGCTTATTTGGGATTATCCCTGCCCCCTTTTATAGTGTTTAAATTAGTCATTAGTGCTATCTTCCTTCTTTCTGCTGGAAGATTCAGGAGATATTAAAATTCAGTAATTTGTGGTTTTTCATTTTGGTAAGATTAAGGAAAACGTAATAATATGGTACAATTTGCTCTTGAATATTCTTGAGCCTACCCCATCATTACATGCCAAATTACCAGGTATCATTGGATCCAAATATTAAAAAAAAATAATTATAAGAGAACATAAGCCTGTGGTTTAATGCAGACTTCAAAGTTACGGGTACACCCTAAAAGAGGAAATATTTGGACTCAAATGTAGATAAGTTTTACTTTTAATTTTGTGCACATTACTTATAACTTCCAAAGCCAAAGATAATATTAATAGAGGACCATGAACACAGTGAACATGAAGTGAGATTGAAAAGGTTGGCTCATAATTACTTCAAGATGAATTACATAGACCACTACGATTTTTTACTCACATGAAGGTTATCCAAAAATATACCGTAGATTTTGTTAGATCAGTGTTTTTTGATCTCACAGTGTTTTCCAGACACTTAGATACCATTTTCCTGACTTTACCGCACCTGAACACCACCTGAGCTAGTATTTACTTAGCTGTTTTCTTTATCTCAACGTGAAACTGGCCTTTTAAAGAAAAAAATTCACCTCATCTCAAGCAACAATAGCAGTAAGACCATGGGTTTGATGGCGACTTAAATTTGTTCTTTTGAGAAAAAACTGGGTTGAAGCAGAAGCTGCCCTGCTCAGAAGAGGCGCGGCAAGGGCTTGCTCCTGGCCCTCCTGCAGATGCTGGGTTTATAGCAGCAAGCAAATCAAGTTCCTGCCTTCATGGAGCTTCCATTCTACTGAGGGAGATGATAATAAACCAACACGTATATAATACAATTCCAGGGGAGTGACAGAGCCAGCGCCGGTGGCCTAGCGGTTACGATTCCGTGCTCTCATTGTTGTGGCCCAGGTTCGTTTGCTGGTTAGGGAATCATACCACCTGTCTGTGGGTTGTCATACTGTGGCGGCTGTGTGTCGTTGTGATGCTAAAAGTTATGCCACTGGTATTTCAAATACCAGCAGGGTCACCCATGGTGGACAGGTTTCAGTGGAGCTTCCAGACTAGACAGACTAGGAAGGACGTGGCTGCTGACTTCCAAAAAAATTATGAATGAAAACCCTACAAATAGCAGTGGTCTGATTTGGGGACAGAATAGACTCCACGGCACTAACAACGAGGGAGTGATACATGCTATGAAGAAAACGAAACAGGGGAAAGACATGGAGGTGAGGTGGGTATTTGAGCAGAGATCCAACGGCATGGAAAACAGGGGACTGTTCTAAGCAAAGGTAAAGGTCCAGAGAGTTCATAATATTATCTGTTTTCATTTCCACTCTTTTTATAAAACTCAGCTATGACCCAAGATTAAGTCTTAGTGTGATTTACCGTCCTCAGGCTGCTTTGCCTGGAGATTGCTGTCTCTCCTGGGCTAAGAGTTTTCACTGGGGATTGCACTTCTGGGATAGGCTGGCCTAGATGGGGTTACAGTGGGGAGATGTAGAATGCCAGAAAGTGACCAAAAGTGCTGGGGAGAGGAAGAATGGAAGGCAACGGCTGGACGCCAAAAGACATGAAGAGCACCAAAGACCTCTTCTGCCATTTTGCCTCTGGTCTGGGCAGCAATCTTGATGTGCCATAAGGAAAGTGTTTCATATGCCAACCTTGGCACATCTACATGGACTGTTCAGGACCACTGCAGCATTTTCCCCCCATTTGAGGAGAGAGGAGCTGGTAAGTGCACACCTTAAAAATTTCTTAAAAATCTGATTCTTAAGATATTGACTGAAAACATCATTGATAATCTAAATGAAACCTATTAACAAAAGCATTGTCTGATTTTAAAACAGACGTTTCACTTTGACCACATACAGTTACTTATGTTTCTGGAGGTTACTGCAGAATGAGAACCCAGATGGCATCAGGTTTCAGACAAGGAGAGCTGAGCTCCTAAGGCTGATGGATGCGAGGAGCTGCAGTCCTGGCTGAGACTGGAGAGCTGTGTGACTTTGAGCAACTTACTGAACTTTTCTAAGCCTCAGTTTCCTCATCTGTAAAAGAAAACAATAATATCTCCCTTATAGGTTTGCTCTGAGGGTTAAATGAAAAGAAATGAGAGAATGATTATATAGCACTTAGCATTTAAGTGCTCTTAAAATAAGTGGCAATTAAAATGACAACACCAATCACAGCGGTGATGATGAAGAAATCATACGCAAGGTTCTTCAGTTCTGAAACTGAGAAGGAGAGCCCTGGCTTCTAGATTCCTAAGAGGCTTAAGCAATAACTAATAGTAAAAACTATAGTTTCGTAAGTGAATATTAGTACTCTGTTGGGCTGGAGAGGGCAGCACAGCGGTTGGAGAGAGACAGGAACTAGGGAGGGCGGGGTCATCCACATGGACCATGGGCCCAGTCTCCAATCTAAGAGGTTCAGAATGGGATGGGCAGTGGGGCCATTCCAGGCAGTCTTAGGTAGACATGGAAACACGGAAAGGGGCTCCCTAGAGCTAGGACAGGGGTCCTCTATCAGGAACAGGAGACAGGAGGCCAGTGGAATGTGTCCCTCGCATTTGGGGCTGGTTTTAGAGGCCTCCTCAAGTTAGCTGCAGCTTTTGCTCCAGTGGATTTTAAAGGTACTCAACATCTGTCACCCCAAATTTAAAAACAACAAGAGGAGAGAGCATCCTGATGGTCTGAATCCATTAAATCTGCATAGAGCACCATGAGATGCTATGTAATCAAAATCCCTTGAACCTGCCCCAGTCTCCATTAGCAACAGAAGCAAATCAGTTCCTGTTTGGGGGAGGGAGCTGTGGAAGTGAAATGCAAGTGGAAAACTGGGGTGGGCAAGTCTGTCCTGATGCCAGATTTTCCTTAATAGGCCACGTGTTGCACTGAACCCTGCTTCTTTAGGAAGGGAAATGCCTAACCCTCTTCTCCATATGTTTACTTTTTTTCTTTTTTCCCCTAGGATTATACATTTAGTTGGATTTATATCATTTACATATGTATAGGTGTGTGTGATATAACAATTTATATCATGTAGCTGGATTATATCATTTAGTCCACATATAGTTACTGAGCCCTACTGTGGGTCTAGCAGAGGAATTAGTAAGAAGATGAGCATTTCCAGGAAGACTTTGATTTTCGTAATCCACAGTCATGAGCTTTTGCCAAAAGTACATGTGAGGCCTCCAACTTGCTTCTGTACTAGTCCAATAAAAGGAGATATGCAAGAATAAATCTTAGGTTACTGAATGGCCAGCCCAATATAATGCGACACCTACAACTTTCTGGCTGGTGAGGGAGGGTGAGAGAAGAATCCAGACCCTCAGGCAAGATGTATTGGAAGTAGGTAGAGCAATGTGTAGGTCATGAACAGAAAAGCAGACTGGGAACCAGGAGATCCAGGTTAGATTAGTAATTTGGTCACTCACTCAAATCTTGAAGGAGTAGCTAGGGGCTTGAGATCTCTACTGGACTTATCTTACTGGGCAGCCATGAGGATTGATCGAGCAATGCTTGTAAGTGATTTCCACCTCCCTGAGATTGTGTGTTAGGGATCTTCAGCTGGAGAGTAGAGAGAGAACTGATCAGGATAAACAGAGACACGGATTGAAAGAGAGACCACACAGAGGCAATTGGACTGTAGGAAGGACTGAGATGATGCCTGCTTTGTGGGTCTCTCTCAAACTGTAGCCTCGATCCGTTTGGAGAATTCATTTTCTGTTGTTGTCCCAGAGGACCATCTATGAGCTGTGGATGACAGGGTAGAAAATAAATGACTCAAACAGTCATCACTTTGTTGGCTTATTCTCCATCTTGCTCCCCACAGGATTCGAGGTGGTTTATGTGAACACACACCATTTGTGTGTCAAAGGTCACTGCTCTTGGACTTGGCCAGCTCTGGTTTCAGTGCTGGCTTTGCCATTTACTCACTGTATGGCTGGGGAGCAACCGTGAGGCTCACCAAGCCTGGGGACAGTGCATGTGGGAGTGATTTACCAAAAAGAATTTGCTATACAAATGTCAGGGGTGATTACTATTAGTAGTAGGAATGCTTTCCATTTAACAGGCTAAATAAAACATAGTAAACAAATATGACTATGAAAAAAAAAGCATGAAGTTTGACCTCCACTGACATGGACCCCAAACCTTAACAGTAGAAAGTTTTTCTCACAGTAAGCAAAGCCATGATCTGGTCCTAAAAAAACAGTACATTTGTTAAAATGAAAATGCTCTAAATTACTCCCTGGTAAGGGCTATTCTGCACAACCTGATGATTTGGGATTTCATCAAATTAATGTCACTAGATATGCCTTATAATTAGGATAAAATATTTGAAAAGTTTTAAGAATGAGGTTATTCATTAACTCATTGATTTTCCTACAGATTGGGAGCCTGAATTTAAATGATACCCAAAAATATAACTAGGTGCGCTCAAAGAGAGAGGAACTGGTTGTGAGTCATTAAATGGAATGCAGTAGTTTAAAATGCTATTACTATTCAGATTCTCTGAGAACATTAAAACTGCCCATTAAATGAAAATCTAATAATTGGCCCTACTGAATTGTGACATTTTGTAACCTGCTCAGAAATGCAGAAAATTGTGGAAGAAAAGTTCTTTTGAGGCAGAATTTGATTCTCAATGTCATATTATCCCAAAAGTCAAGGTCCCCATGCTCACACACACACAAAAGAACAACAATGCAGACTGACTAACAAAGCTGAGGAAGACTGTGGTAATCAGAGCTAAAGCATAAGGCTCAAGGCTCTCCAAGGTAAGCTCTGGTACTTGTCTGGAAAAAAATCAACAGGCAACAGTATGAGCCCAGAGTAAATTCTCAACTTGGAATTGGCCTCTCCTTGGGCATTGCTTAAAGACACAACCAAGACACATCATTCTGTGCTTTTATAGAAATCATCTATGGTTTCCAAACTTACTCCATAATATCGCCAAATAAAGAAAATTTAAAGACATTAACTGGGCGGAGAATCAATGGTTTCAAATGAGAGGTTTAAAAACTCTCAAGAGCCAGTGATTACCAAGCACATTCTCTGTGCAGGCAACTGTGTCCAGTGCTTTTGAGAGTCAAAAATGAGAGATATATTCCTTGCTCTCAAGGAGCTGCTATGTAGTAGGGTGAACGAGACAGATACCGACATAAATAAAATAGAGACATACTAGATACATCAATGGGAGCAGTACAATCAAAGCAACGGGGAGCCCCTCTTGTTGGAGGGATCCAGAAAATGTGATCTCTTTTCCTTGATGATGTAGCATGGAGACACGACACTGAAAGATGGGTCGGATATTGATGGGGGAGATGGACAGTTAATGTCCAGGCAGGAGGAACAGCATGAGCAAGGTAAGAGCTCCAGGCAGGTCTGGGGAGTAGGGAGGAGTCAGATCTGGCTGCAAGCAGGTGAAGAGAGGGCAGGGTGGCTGGGAAGGACTCAGAGGTCCAACAGAGGCCTGCTCAAGGGACCGAGGGGACAGTTCTGTCTGACAACACACACTATTAGGGGCACTGGGAACCAGGGCAAAAATCTGCCTCCATAAACTTTTTACCTACAAAAATATAGGGCTCCAACTTTTTGTCCCTCTCCTGAGGTTTTGTCAGCAAAGCAACCAGACACTGACGAAAGAGGAGCCCTCCCTCCCTCCAAAGGGAATCAATTACGGGGAAGAAATGGTGACTAAAAGGAAGTGAAGGCAGAGAATGAGCAGGAATTTAAAAGGAGGAAGATGAGCGAGGTAAAGGAGGAACTATGCTGGAGAGAAGGTTGTCTAATAAGGAACATGATGGAGGCGAGCACAGAGGCCCCTCTCATCACCGCCCCCCAGGCTAATCCCCAAGAAAACTCACTACAGAAATTTGGGGGAGAGCAAGCCCATGGTTTGGAAAGCCACTGGCAACCACGCGAACAGCACAAACTTGCTAGCTGTGGATTTCTACCTGTAAACTAAGGATTGTTCTTTGCATTCCCATGAGAGAAACTGTGTAGGAAACATCCTTTTAGAAAGTACTTAATGTCAAGGGGAAATGTTTATAGCAAACTGCTAAGTGGGAAAGACTACAAAATGGATACACGTACAGCATGATTTTTGTATAAATACGATGGGTAGCATTTATTGGTGTATTTGGCCATCAAAAACTAGATTGCTGAATGGCAGAAATATTTGAAATATGCCAGGTCATGCAAAATTTTTTAAAATTCTCACCTGGAATATTCAGTGACTCTTTTCTGTCAAAAGTACTGTGTAATGCTTTAATTAGTATGCAGAACATATCCCTTGAGAAATACCTCTAATAAGAAGAATAACTAAAACAAAGAATCTTGTTGAGAACATAGCTGGCACGGCATAAAACATCAGAGATGAGTGTTTCCACTTTTCCCACTTTTAGGAAAACAGTCCTCTATGTAAGGAATGCACAGAGCCTTGCAAAACAAAAATATTCCCAAACTTACATTTGCTCTCGTAATCAATGTAACTTGTTTACCCAGAGCTGTCACTCCAGTTATCTAAATATGCCCGTGTATAAACTATGAACACTGCACATCAGTGCACGGGAGAGGCCCAGTCTTTGTCAAAATACAAATGTTTCTGGATCATTCTGCATTTCAACAAACCCATCGTAATACAGATACCCTACACACACTACCGACTTATTCTCTTGCATGTGAGATCACATACTTTATAAACCTGGCTAACAGAGTGGAAGGATGGGTCCGTTTACATGAGAAAGAAGCAATGACTCTTCATGTTTAACTTCGTCAATGTTATCAGGATACAACTGTCTAACAGAAAAGAAAGAAAAAAACTCTTTTCTTCGCTGTGAAGAATGTTATCAACCTTTTACCTAAATAAACTTCGCCGGAAACAGGGGTGAAAAAGTTGACTATATACTTAATAAAGTACAATCAGGACTGCAGCTGCTAATTTTGGTTTGATGCTTTACAGCTGACGGTAGAAAAAAAACTAAAAGGCAATTACGTGAACCAAACAGATTTTATAATTTATAAGCAAAACTCAAATAAATAATTCTGGCAGATGCTATATTCTTTATGTTAAAATACATCACCTACCAAATTAGGACAATAACTTTAAAAATTTTGTTCATACTAACAGTAAATCATAGACAGGTTTCTAAAACTCAAAATGCCAATGAAATACTCAATGGTTTGTAGGTAAAATATGCATAGAAAACAGGTGGGGAGAATGCATACAGAAGTGTTAACAATGGTTCAGTGGGTGATGAGGCTTACAAGGGAGTTTTATTTTGTTCTCGATATCTTTCTGAAGTTTCAAGGTATTCCACAATAAGTATGAAATTATTTTAAAATGTTTTTTAATTATGAATAGTTCAACAAACTCACCTTTTTTTGGTATTAAAAAACTATAGAAACTATAAAAAGATGAAATATTCTGAAGCCTCCAGTAAGCAAGTGAAGCAACAGGACAAACAGTGCCTGTGCTAGTGAAGAAAGCTCCCCCTTTACAGCAACGTCTGGCCGCTGCCTGTTTCTGGGGTGGCAGAGCAGGTTTGGGCTTTCATGTGGCATGACAGGTAGCGGTGAGGTTAGGCTATTGTCCATGAAAGATGGACAAGTAGTGGACTGTGAGCAAAAGTCCAGGTTTCTTTACTGCGCATCTGTTGTGAGCAGTTCTGAGTCAGAGTGGGAAAGGCCATACGTGGTACGGTGGGAGAGGCTCGAGAGGGACTGCACGAAAAAGGCTTCCAACCCAAATCCTTTCATGAGGACCAATATATGTGCAGGCAATAGCTTTGTCTCTCTCCTACTTAATTTAGAGACTGTTTCCCTTCAATTTAGTCATCACAGCAGAATATTGATAGAGAGACCCAAGAAGGTAAGATTTACTAAGAGCCCTCCACCATCTGAAACAGGCATTAATGGCAGAGGCACAACAGTTCTTTAATTAGCACACATTGATTAAGTTAACCCCATGTAACCACCGTCTTCTGCTACCGCTAATTTTGCTTTTGAAGTCCCATGAAATAAAGTAGTTGAAGAGTAATTAAATGTGTCCAGTCTCTTCATCCCTACGGCTATGATGACTGGGCAGCCCTCCACTGCTGAGGTTTTATGAGAAGATGTTGGAAAAGCTTTGAACAACTCCAAGGCATTTTCTCAGGAGGTGGTGGCTTCACGTTAAAAACCCTAATATGAATGGGCCTGTTAACAGCACTCTCCCTAACGAGGCATGTGAGAGAAGAGTATAATTCGTCATTATTTTCAAATATTGGCTAAGAAAGTGACGATGTTCTATTAAAAAGCTTGTTATGGAAAGAAATGCTAAGGTACATTTGTGATAACCTGCTTAACATGAAAAGATTGAGGCATACATGCAGGTTAGCAGTGATTATGAAACTTAAAAAACAAAAAAATGAAGAGAAAACTTTTCTCAAATGATTACAGACATGCCCAGGAGAAGACGAGATTAATGTGCAGCTGCTCCAGATTAAGTTCTGCCTGTTTGGTCTCTTCTTCCTCTTTGGCAATCTTCAAGTGGGTGGGCAAAATTTTAGGGTTCCTTGGAACACAGTTTCAGAATCATTACTTCACAGCATCCCCAGAGGGTACTGTGCATTGGCTCATTCCACGCAGATTTGGATCCCTTGTAGCAGCTTTCTTTGCAAAGGCTAGAATGCTAAGAACTACATTCTTGAGATTCTCTTGCAACCAGGTTCCAGATGAGGCCCAGGTTCTGCGAGGCAGATGTCTGTGCAAGACTTGGAAAGTGGATGTGAGCAATATGAGGCAGTTGCATGGGAGGCAAATGTGTGTGTGTGTAGGGGAGGGGGTTGCATTTGCTTCTTCTGGGACAGTTCTGGCAGAGATGATGGAGTCTAGTTCCTGATGATGGGTGCCATGTAGGGTAAGACTGAAGTGGTGAGCTCTCCCAGGACTCTTTGATTGGTCTCTTCTGCTTTGTGTAGCATCCAAAAAAGCTTCGCTGGCTTTCCCAAAGAGTCTATAAGCTACTCTAATAAATCTCTTTCTGCTTAAATTAGCTAAATGATTCTACCATGCTGGATGTAAGAACCCTGACCAATACAGCATCCAACAATAGACCCTAATTATCTCATTGCCTCTTACGAGATATCTTCCACCCCATGTTTGTATCCCTACTGAACCTAATACTATTTTTATCATGTAGATGCTGAATAAATGTTAGTTAAATCATACCACTGTACCCATCGCATTAGGTTGTACTAATTTAACATCATTCAGCTACTTATTATACAGTCAGACATGGTCTAAATAATATAGGTAAGAAACACCTCAATAAGCAAGGGGTTGAGCCACTATAAGTTTTAACTATGTTCATTTATCTGGTAAGGAAAGCAAGGTATTAAAAACAATAGTCTCAATTTCTCGTCATTCGGAAGGAAAGACAGAAACAAGCCAAAAGCTGTCTTTTAAGATATAATAGAAAAGACAGGAATGTAAAACTATTATGATGATTAACAATGAATCTGAATTTGGTCACTGTAGAATGACATGCTTAAATTTCTATGTCTTGTTGAAAAATGACAAGAACAAAGAAAAAATGGGCCTTTTAAAAAAAGATAATATATCATTAGCATGGTATCATATATATATAAGTATTATCTAAGGACATGATTACTGATAGCATTAGTTTTTTTCATTTAGAAAAGACTATTTGAAAGGATCTCCCTTTCCTCTGTTTTATACACAATCTTTATTTCATTTGCTATAAGTGGTTAGACAAAGGGTCAGATGATACCTTTAAATATTTAAACTGGTCAATGACAGGCAAGTAGTCAGATATTTCTTTAGTTTACTGTTAAATATGGATTGCCTTAGAGGTAACCCCAAGTACACTGCACGGCTTCCTAATGAGTTATTAGTTGTAAAACTGTGAAGTAATTCTGAATTTTAAATAAAACTGAAGAATAGACTGGGGTATAATAAATTAAAAGCCCTATAATTATGCAATATCATGAGAAGTATTAGATAGTCACAGTATGCATATATCAAAAATACATTAATAAACTGAACATATTAATAAAAAGCTAAGTCTGGCTCTTCAAGACCTCAACACTAATTGGAAAGGATTTTGACAGAACATCTTGAATAACTTTCATTATCAATTTTGGCAAGTTATTTTTCAGCTACCTAAATAATGATTGTTTCTACACTCCATGGTGCATCTATCAAAATCTAAGATCTGAAAAATACCATTAGTGAGGATGAATGAAGTAGAAAATGTTTACGTGCCACAACCTGAATTTGAATTTACTAGTTTGATGTAAATTATATGTATGGGGTGCTTCATTTTCCTATATTTCACTTATGTATTATCTACTTAAAAATATATCATACATTTACAATTATATATTGTGCATTAACTATATAGATTATGTTTTACATTCCAAATTTTCGCAGTATTTTTAAGATCATGCATTCCGATCACTTTAAAAACTCTTTCCAAAGTGTGATGATTTAAAGAATTTAATTCTTAAAGAAAAACATTTTATAGCAAGGGCAGATTAACCTCACAATGAAAACAAACACATCTAGTACTAGATATTATTGGTGAAAAGTGTAAAAGGTGTAATTTTGCCCACAACAGCTTATTCCTATAACCAAGACACAGATTTATCCATCTGTTCTTTGTTGTTTTTGGAATCAAAGTTGTTGATTAAAAAAACAAGAAAGGTCTAGTCCAAATGGAAGCTCAATTAGTTAATACCAGAGGGTACCAAGTACTTAGTATAGGAATATAGCATATTAAGGTTAAAAAAAAGGCAGCTGACACATTAATGCCTCTAACTATTCTTGATTTTAATATTGGATTTGGTTCCAACAAAGTTCCCCCTTGAGGTGAAACATCCGCTATGTGTATCTTTTTCATAGATGGCCATGGGCGCCATATTTGTTGAAGGATATTATTTTGTAAATACCTCAGCTTTAACTTTCACCAAAATGGAAGCCTGGGTCAATAAATAAGTGACTCACCCCAGGTCATGAAGTTGGATATTAGAAAAGGAGGAAGATATTGCAGCCAAAATTGGATTGCAGCCCCCCTCCACCCTGCCCCCACCCGGCCCCCACCCAAATTCCTACTCAAGGAGGCCTTTACTTTCTGGTTCTTTTAGCTGGGGTCTTGACTCATGGACTACATATGCTCCCTTTTCCTTTTCACACTGAGATGAAAACTCTCACACAGTATCCTCACGACCACGCTGCAGCAGTATAACTTGAGTTTATGAATGACGTCCTTCACTTATTGCCCCTTTCTCTCACACAGTGATATTTGTAACTCACTAGTCGTAGGATTTCCAAAGCTGAGTGATTTGTAATGTAACGTAATACTTCTTGAATCTCCAGAGTAATTTCAGCATTAGTTACAAATAAAAGTTGGCTCTCTGCATCTCTTAACCTTGGGAACATGAACCTTTAAGACTCGGAGATCAAATACCAACATTCCCCTAGGACTGCTGTGCACATCTGCATTTCTGGACACAAGACTTTTTTGTTCCTAATCAAGTATAATCTCACTTCATAACTTCTAGTTTTGGCTCAGTGCTACCTAGATTTCCAGGCAAGCAAAAAAATGAAGGCTGAGGATTTTGTGCTTAGAGGTTTGGAAATTTGGCAAATGCTACATGAAAACTCAAGCATTTGATCTTGAACTTCAACATAGTGAAATTCAGTTAAAATACAAAGAAACTAAAGTGAGGCTTTATATATTCCAAATCTGCACCTGTATTTTGATGTTGCCAGATATTTGTACTAACAATTCTGTGTTCAGGGCAAAACGGGATGAAGAGCCCCCAAAATTTCCATCTGGGATCTTCCAGTCATTCAAAGTCATCACTAATTCCTGCTTACATCCACAAGTCAGGCATCCAAGTGTTGCTATTCCTGGCTGATCTTGTTCTGTGTTAAAATGGTCTGATTGTTAGTCTCTGCATCTGGGTCCAAACCAATTTAACGTGGAAAGTTAATTCAAGGATTCCAGTCACCTTTAAGTTATCTTTAAAGCCAGCTACGAAGATAGCTTGAGTTATTAATGTACAATAATGAAAAATGCCCTTCCAACTCACCAAACTCAAGGGTATCATTCTTTACACTGTTTCCTTAATGTTGACCTTTTAGAGTCCAGCCAGTGAAGTAGAATTTATTTTCAAATAATTTAATTTAGCATCCATTAACACTCTTTGGAACCTGAAAACCACAGAATGTAAATGATTCTTATATTCAGATAACTGTGAGCACAGGTTACCTGTAAAAGAAAATTTCCATGAAGATTTATCCAGGCAGCACATTTTATAGCCCTGAATTTCTTCAAGGTGGTGGTATAGACTAAATGTAGATTTCATTTACAAATGCTTTCAAATAATAGCCATAACTTTTATTTCTTGTTACATTTATCCACTTTATAATGTTAAAAGTGAAAAAAGCCAAACAAACAATCACACAGCAACATAACCAGGAACGATTATGGGAAGAATACACTTCATCCAAAACTGATTTATACAATAGCTGTAGTTTGTCTGTGAACTCATTTATTGTTGTTGGTTGAGAGCCAATATGAGTAATGGTTAAAAGCATGGGTTTTATTTGGGATCAGGTTTGCGTTCAAATTCCGGTTCTGCTACCCACGAGCTCTTTGATTCAGGGTAAGTTCATTACGCTTTTTAGGCCTCAGTTTTCTCACCTGCTGAATCGGTTGTTGTAAAGACTGAGAGAGATAAAGTGCCTAGAATAGGGCTGAGCCAGCCCTGGTGGCCTAGTGGTTAAGATTTGGTGCTCTCACTGTTGTGGCTCAGGTTCATTTCCTGGTAAGGGAACCATACCACCTGTCTGTCAGTTGTCATAGTGTGTTGGCTGCATGTTGCTGTGATGCTGAAAGCTATGCCACCAGTATTTCAAATACCAGCAGGGTCACCCATGATGGACAGGTTTCAGCAGAGCTTCCAGACCAAGATGGACTAGGAAGAAGGACCTGGCCACCACTTCCAAAAAAATTGGCCATGAAAACGTTATGAACAGCAGCAGAGCATTGTCTGATGTAGCACTGGAAGATGAGAACATGGCGCAAAAAGACCGGGCAGGGTTCTGCTCTGCTCTGCACAGGGTCACTAGGAGTCAGAAGTGACTCCATGGCACTAAGAACAAGTATAGGGCTGGTTCATAGTAATCTGTCAATAAATGGAAGCGATTTTTCATTTGTCAGTATATTTCCTCCTCTGCAAGCTCTTTGATGGGAAGGGCTATTTCTGGTACTTCCTTGTACATCTCACAGGACTCAGCCTTGTAACATGGTAGGAAAAATACTTAGATGTCAGGGGACCAGCATTCAACATTCAACCTTATTACCTGCTAGCTATGCAGTTTCTGGCAGAGTTCTTAAGATATCTGGGTCTTAGTCTGCCTACCTGTAAAATGGGGATAATGTTTTACCTCACAGTGTTCTGACAGAAATTTAAAAAGATATAGATAAAACACATTTTATAAACTGCAGAGCACTGTTTAGATTTAGGTAACTGTCACTATTTTATTCCACTTGAATTAAGAGCTACTATTTTTTGAGCGCTCACTGTGCCAGACACTGTGTAAGTGATTTATAAGTGTTGTGGCACTTAATCCTTACAGCAACTCAAAGAGGCAGGTATAGTCCCATTTTACCGATGAGGAAACATAAGCCTGACTCAAACCCAAGCAGTCTGGCTTAGAAGCCTACATTCTAAACCTCTGTCACATACTGAGTCCTATAATCTTAGGAAGAAGGACCCGCCTTCTGTGACTCTGCCAATGGCAAGGCTAGGCAGTCAGAGTTAAGTGGAGACAGTCACCTAAGGTGATGGCAGATGCCATGAGGAAAACAAAGAGAGTCCAAACAATCAGACTCATGAAAGACTAGGTCAAACTTTTTCTGTTTGTGTTCAGATTTCTTCAACATAAATACTCCATTCTGGTATACATATTTTCAATTCTGCTGAAATTACCAAGCAACATGTAAGATGGAAAAAAATTCACCTCAACTCTACATCTGGCTGTGAGTAAGACTTTAGAGTTTGGGAAAATCCAAGTGGACTGGCCAGGGTGGAAAACAATATGTTGTGACATGACACACCCACGTGCTGAAATACCTGAAAAGGCCACCCCTCAGGGGTACAGTAGACACAAATGACCATAGCAGTGGTCATCTCCAAGAGGCTTTTCCTCTCCAGACAGACTGAAGAAAAGCAGAGTGGAGGTCATCTAGCAGAGAGCGCTCTGACTTTACCAGGCACCAGTCCTTGGCTGAAGGCTACTAACCAATGAACTCTAGAAAATGAGACCCAAGACAATACTCGGCCTGTGTTCAACAATGAGTGCATGAAGGGTGTCAAAGCATGTGTTTAAGCTATGTGAACAAAGAGCATAAAGATGTGTGAGACGGGTGTTAAAACATCAGTTCAAACATGTGTTTAACCATGTGTGAGCAAAAGGGTGTTAAGCCATGTGGTAAAGCAAGTGTTAGAGCATATTCGATTACAAATGTTTCTCATTTGGGAGCTTAAATTATTTTCTGCCTAATCCAGTGTTGCTAAGCAATAGCTCTGTGTTGTCCTAACTTAATAAATTTTTAAACTTAAAAAAAAAATTGAAGTTGGAATTCTTTTTTCCCTCTTGGTTTCATCATGAAGAATTTACGTCTATAGTTTTCAATAAACATAGTGGTGTTCTGCTAGTGTAAGCAAAAACTGGGGTAACATTCCAAATGGGAGATGGCAACAGTCAGTGACGGGGGCTAACCCATGCTCAGTGCGGTCAGACAGTATATGGTGTTTGCACCATACAGCAGCATATTACACTAAGCTCAAGGTTTGATAAGCCACATGGTTCACTGACATGGGGGGACTATCATATCCAGGGCACCTCGCCACAGCGAGGATTCTGCTTTTTGTTTTCAATTCTTAAATACATATAACACTTCTCTAGAGAGCAGGGATTCTGACAGTTCTTACTGACAGTAAAATGTGATAGAGACCGGCTTTAAAGTTTCTCTGACATTATTTGCTAAATTTATTAGCTTATGAATCTACAATGCTGCTGGAAGCTTCCATTCCAAAGCAAATGAATCCTCTTATTTTAAAATGTAAATACACAAATCTGAATGTTATTTTTAAAAGGATGAAAGTAGACAAAAATCAGAATGTGCTGTTGATGTCTTTCTAGAGGGTGAAGAAGAGAGTTTAAAACAAATATACATATGCTTATACAGAGAAAAAAAAGTCAGGTGGCTATTTTATTTCCTTGTTATGAAACAAAGCTATCAACAAAATAAACCAGTAAACCTGTTTAAGTCCACTCTTTTCTCTGTTGAGAGCAAATATATAATCAAATATTCTTTTTAAAAATACCAAGAACAGAAGAAAGGCAAAAGATCTACAAGCTTGTGTTTAAATTCCACTTCCTATGCAGTACTAATTAATATGGCTCTTTCTCCCTAACTAGAATGATTTGTGTATAAATGCTATTTGATTACACCTAGGAAAATATTTTTGATCATTCTGAAGAAAGAAAAATCGATATAACCATTAAAATCACAATATTGCCTTCCCAATCACCTTTTGCCTCAAGATCACGGAATGTGTTATTGAAACAAAAACTGGCAAGAGAGAAACAAACAATTAAAGCTAGTGTCTTCTGTCAGCCACCCCTGGAGCAGAGGTCACACAATTTTTGAATACTTTTCTCTTCCTGTTCGCTTGTGTCACTTAATGATTTGTTCATGCAGTTCAGTACACACTCAAGAAAATACAATTCCTCAGCAGAAAAAAGGACAGTCTCTGGGTGCTGTGACCTGACTCTTTGCTTAAACAAATTCTAGAGAGCACACTGACAAGGCGACGATTATTTTTTTTTGTCTTGGAGACTCAGTCCAAATTAAGAAAACCAAGAAAACAGAATCCGACCAAGGAAATAATAGAGAAAGGCTATGCATAGGGTTTTCTTAGTTTATGTTTAATAGTTTTATTTTTGATCCAAACAAATGTACTGATGAGCAAATTCATTTCAGCAATCCCACGTTTCTTCATTATTAAGACATTTCACTTTCAACAGCGCAAAACAAACATAGAATGCAGACCATTAATTTTCCTCAATATTAAACACACCCTGATATCTGCAGCTATCTCACTGAGGCTAGTCTCCAAATGCATGTAAATCAGGGTCAGGAATAATGTCTGTACTACTAAAGTTATAAAACATCTGTAAATCTCAGGGGCTGGAGGGAAAAACTACGAAGGAGTGTGCTGTTGGGTCCTCAGAACCAGCTGGAACTGTTAGTCAGGTCCAGTTTATGGAAGGGTCCCCCAAGTCTTTAGGCAAACAAGTGTGCAAACACACTCCACTTTATAGAAAACAGAATGAGATCAACAGCCCTGACAGAGATATAGACCTTGAAATAACACTTCTGAATTTCCCTACATCTGCCCATTTAAATACATATAATCATTTTCCTTAATCACATTTTTCTCTAGACACGGAACACTCAATAAATAAAACACACTAGAGGCGAGTAGAGGGAAGAGGCTCTTTCTGAAAAAATTCCTCCCTAGGGCACTGTGTACAATGTCAGGTAGAGTAATATGGTAGTTAATAAATCTTGCATAGCCATTTGTACTTCTAAACAAACTTTTCAGAAGGCAGCAAAAATGATTAGAAATGTAATTTTAGCCTCTTCTGCTTTCCATCTGAAGTGACCATCATTAACCTCAGTGGACAGGTCACGTGTGGAGTGAAAGGGCTCCCTGAGGAGTAAGTTTTCCCAATTTCACAACCAAGGGCATTTCACTCCAGGGTTGTGAGGGGAGGCGAAGTGCTGGCCCGGTTGGGCATACTGTGCATCCTCAATGTTCTTTCCCTCTGCCTGAGCTCTGTGCATTCCTGGGATAAGCCAGACCAAGATTCTAAACAGTCTAAGAAGGAACTATTGATAATAAACTGATGCCACATTTGACGTGTGTTTAAAGTAAGTGAGAGAACTTTCACAAGATCCCAAATCGAGACCGGCCAACTCTTGATGTTGGCATTGCTTCCCTTTTTATGAACAAAACAACCTCAGCAATTATGGGAAAAAAGCAAAAGCAATGCAAATAAACCAGCAAGTCCGTTTATGTTTCTCACCTTAAACATTAAAAACAACTTTTTTAAAGGCTTAAGAAAATTAGATGCTTTTTATATATCTAAATATTTATGCCCTTTTTCTTCTATTCAATATGTTTCTTAGTAATGCTTATAGAATTAATCAACCCTCAAACTAGAAATCTTGAACTTCTCAAATGCTTTATGCAATTAAATGCAAATGCTTCAATCTGAAATGATAGCAGTAAATACCATACAGAAGAGTTCAAGGTAGGTACCACGTTAAGATAAATATTTTTCTAAGTCTAAATGTTTCATTTTTGGAAGCCCATGGAGAGACAAACCTCAAAAAAATTTCATGTGTTACATTCCTCCTTAACTTAAAGAGACTCCAATAAGTGGAAGATGAATTTATAAGTTTTAGTCAACTGATTTGCTTTGGAACATTTTCTTTCTGGGACTAACTCAGATTGAGTAAGACTGACTAGGTTTTAAAGATTGAGTCATCAAACTTTGTTTAAAGGAGGTTAGAAGTAAAAATTCACCCAAAATGACGAGACTAACTCTGCCATCCAGAGGCATGCTTCCAGACATTAGACAGTTTTCTCCAAACGTGTTTCCTTCCAGATCTTCACTAAAATGCAGGAAGTTAAGTCAGTAAGGTTTATATAAACCAAAGTCGTAGTTCACCTGTTCTGTTGTTTGATGGATCGTTTCTTCGTTCATTCATTCATTCATTCATTCATTCACATGTTTCCTGAGTGTCCATTCTGTCCCAGGAACTAGCAAGGCACAGCGGAGCTAAAGCAGAATACGTTTCAGCCCCTGCTCTTGTGGACGGAAAAGGCTTTGGGCGCAAGAGAACAAAGCAAGCAAGTAGGACCTTGAACAAGTGGGATGGGGGCAGGGTACGAGGGGACAGGTCACCTTCAAACAGATGAGGTATTTTCCCTTTGGGATCAGGAATGCCTGGTTCCTCCAAAGGGCAGCGATTAAAGAGCACATGTGATCCAGGTGAGACTCTGCGTGTGTAGAAGTAGCTCCTACGTCCCCAAGGGTGGCACTCAGGAAAAAGAGAGTAACAAGGGCCTTTGAATTCTCTTTTTGTCCTTCCTCCAGGAAACTGAGATGACAATTTGATCACCGCTTTTTTCAATTGAAGTATAATTGACATACAATATTGTCTTAGTTTCAGGTGTACGACATATGGTCACTGCTTTTTCCATCACCATTTTCTACTTGGAAACTCCCTCTTAAAGTTCTTTACATTTTACATTGTATAGGTGACTTGAGCCTTGTGTCAGGTAAATTTTTACTTTACAAAATTGCCTACAATTTTAAATCATTTAACTTTTGCCCACTTAACATTAGTGGAGTTAAATGAAAAATAGCCTGTCATTTAAAAACATTTTCAGGAGGTAGAAAAACAGGTATCACCTCACTTCTACATGTTTTGGTTCTTCCTTATGTTTTGATTCCATGTTTGAGTGCTTAAATTATCAGAGGTTGGCAAACAAAGAGAAAATGGCAGATCTTCCTATTTGCTAATGGGATTGCATTTGTGATAGAGACGTTCAGTCATCAAACATTTATCGAATGCATATTATGCACCAGGCACCAGGCTTACTGACACGGTGATACAGAGATGAAAGCCGGTCCTCCCCTCAAGGGCCTCATGGGCTAGTGGGGAGATGGCAAGGAAACCCACAAGTGCAGAGGAGCAAGGGTCCCCACAGTGCCACGTGCAGACTGTGGGAGGTATGAGAGCTGATTTTAGGCAGCACAGAGATGATTACTTTTTATTTTAAATATTCATTAACACTTTTAACACTTTATTTAAGATATTTAGTTATGCATTTATTTTAATATGTGAAAAAATGCATAACGAGTACATTTGAACTATGATTCCATGGATAATATTCTGCGTAATAAAGAAGGTATTTAAATTAAAACAAAGTGCAGCAATTTAATGAAAAAAAGCAGCAAAGGTGTTAGACAGATAGGGCCAAGAAAAAAAAAATCGTGATGGTACTACTCAAATCGCTGAAGTTTGGAAATAGTGCAGATCAGTGTGAGTAAATAAAAAAAGACGCCATTTTACAAAGGTTGGAGTCCTCAGTGTATGTTCCCTGGCCTGAAATAAGCTGCCATGAAAAAGGCGAATACTTCCAGGAGAGCACGGGGAGCGGAAGGGCACTGACTTGGCCTGGAGGATCCGAGAAGTTCCCAGAAAGAGGAGACTTAAGGACCAGGCGAAGTTGTGCTGAAAAGCAGTACACTATTAGGACCCTCCATAGGTAGAATTGTTGAATCTTAGGTTTGGATGGAACTTCGGAATCATCTATTACACTGTCTGTAATTAACTTTAACATAGTTTCGTGTAGTGTGACATATATGTGTGCATTAGCTAGTTTTAATCCACAGCCCAGGGAGTGAGTTTATTTATTTTTTTTTTTTTAAAGATTTTATTTTTTCCTTTTTCTCCCCAAAGCCCCCCCGGTACATAGTTGTGTATTCTTCGTTGTGGGTTCCTCTAGTTGTGGCATGTGGGATGCTGCCTCAGCGTGGTCTGACGAGCAGTGCCATGTCCGCGCCCAGGATTCGAACCGACGAAACACTGGGCCGCCTGCAGCAGAGCGCGCGAACTTAACCACTCAGCCACGGGGCCAGCCCCCCAGGGAGTGAGTTTATGACTGAAGTGGCCTATGGGGAATACACACCCCAGGCGTGTTGAGTTCACATTGAAAAGACTAATGAAAAGCCATATTCCAGAGGCAGCTACCACAAGTGTGGCAGCTATCTTTATCTTATTAATTAGTTACCCTTAATTAGCATAACTAATAATTATTAATGAGCACATTAGAAATGGTATGGAAGCCAGGTAGACTGGCTAGAAATACTGTCATCAGCACTCTCAGAGCCTGCATGGAAGAGGCATTGGAATCTCATGACCCCAATTGCTACCTCCCGGAAATGTGCTCTCTGCCCAGGATTCTGACTTAGTGTGTGTCCATCCACTCAATGGAGGGGTCTGTTGCCTGACTTCGACTAGAAGGTTAGCCCACTCCCATTGCTAGAATCTTCTCACATCTGCCTCGAGTGAACCTTTCATGCAACTTGCTGTCAATGCACTCTCCCATCGGGACAGAGGACGGGGACTTCACTGGGCCTAACAGCACAAGGTGGGTGGCCGTTTTTGTGCCTGCTTGCTAACATGTGTTTCTATGTGTGGCAGAATTCAGTCTGAGATTTGCCTTCGTTTTGACATATTACTTAGGAAGCAGGCATAGCCATCAATCACCTCCAACTCATCAGTCTCCAGCTGTTAGCCACTGTCTACCAGGAAGAAACTAGTGATTGTGAAAGATGAATTTTGCTAGAGTCAGATCTCAGCTAAACTTGCTCCCTCAGAGAGATTAAGTGATTTGCCCAAGGTCACACAGGTAGTTAGCGGCAGAACTGAGTTTAGAATGTAGGGCTCCTTGTTACCATCTTCCCAGTCAACCAATGGTTGTCGACCAGGATGCTCATCCTGATCATCTGTGGAACTTTTACACAACGTACCTGCTCAGGTCCAGTCCAGGAGATTGTGATTTTGTATGAGATCTGAGGGGGGAGGTACAGGAGTCTATGTTTTTTAAAAAATCTGTGCAAGTGACTCTCTGATGCACACACTGGACTATACTACGCATCTAATACATGATACTACCCATATAAGAATCACTGGACTATATCATCAACCTAATAGGTAGTAAATGTTCAACGTTTACTGCACATTTTCTATGGGCCTGGCCCTGTGCTAGGCGCTTGACATGCTCTGTACTATCTCATTTTACTACAAAACATTGAATAACGTATCCTCAGCATTTTACAGACGAAGAAACTTATGCTGAGAGAAGTAACTTGTCCAAAGTGGCAGCTTATAAATGCTAAGATTGAGATTCCAACGAAGACTTGCCTTTCTCCATAGATTGTGCTCTTAACCATGATGCCCTGCCACACACCATGGGACGTAATGTTGCTCAGAAGAATTTCTAAGGCAGCGGTCTTAAATCCACAGGTGAGAAGTGGATAACATAAATGAGCAAAATGGATCAAATAGGAACTGCGGTGAACTGGCGACCATCTGCCCCTCGAAAGGGTTCTGAGTTTTAATTGTTGACAGCTATTTTGAATGTTTTAAGAGTAACTACGCAGAGCAACTGGAATTCTCATACACTGCTATGTGAATGCAAAATGGTTCAGCTGCTTTGGAAATGGTTTGGCAGATTCATATAAAATTAAACAGAGACTTACCATATGACGTAGCAATCCACCCCTAGATATCTACCCAAGAGAAATGAAAACCCATGTTCACAAAAAGATGTGTACACAAATGTTCATAGCACCGTTATTTATAAAAGCTCCAAATTGCAAGTAACCTATACGTTCATAAACTGGTGAATGGACAAAGAAATTGTAACATATCCCTACTATGGAATACTACTCAGCAACTAAAAGGAATGAAATACTCATACACACCAACCTGGATGAATTTCAAAACCTCTATGTTAAGTGAAAGAAGTCATACACAAAAGACTATGTACTGTAAAATTCCATTTACATGAAATTCTAGTAAAGGCAAAACTCTAACATCAGAAAGCACATCAGCGGCTACCTGGGACAGGGATTAGGGAGGGAATTCAGTGCAAAGGGACTGGAGGAAACTTTTTAGAGTGAGAAAACTGGGCTATGTCTTGTGGTGGTCACAAACTTGTATACCATGACCAAAATTCATTCATCTCTACATTTAAAATATGTGAATTTTATTATATGTAAATAATATCCCAATTTTAAAAACAAAACAAAACAAAACTACGTAGACAAAAAAAAAAAATTCCGCAGGCTGCTTATGGCCCACAGACTTCCAGTTTCCAACCTCTGGTCTCAGTAGAAAGATTCTGTTTTAGCTGCCCCCGAGGAAATACAAAAGATGACAAGAAGTCATCCATCATCCTTCCCAAGGCTGGGCTCAGGAAAAATGGCCACGTTTGCGTTCAGCCCCCTTCTTCCATTTCTCGATCCTCTAGCAGGTGCAAAATGCTCCCATGCTGCCCCCTGGCTGTGCAGCACCTCCTACCAAGGCACCCAGCTTACATCTCATTCTTCTAAGGCAGCTCCAAAACCACCCTTCCCGGAGCCCTTCTCTCAACCTCCTTTACCCTAGGCTGACCCTCAGCGTTCTGTGCAAGGCGGAGACAAATTCTGCCTGGTTAACACAGCACCAAGTAGGTGCCATGATCCATACGGGTTAAATTATCAAGTACTGACATCTGACAAAGACGATGCATAAAGCTGAGTGATTACCTTTCAGCCCAGTAGGGAATACTTTGGGAAAACGGGGCTATTTCTAGAACCCACCACATTTATCTCTACCAGAGATAAATTTCATTATCATGAAATACCTTAAAATTAACATATGCAAAATTATATATGTCTGTGCGGATAGCATAGAATGGTACAAATAAATCTCAGGACGCAATTATCAAAACTCAGAGTGCTCTTCAAGATGAGGCTGAGGAGCTCTAAGATGTATTAGAGTCAGCCCTTCAATTTTCTGAAAAACAAGTGAATGCCAACCGCATGCTCCCAGGCTTTCCTGAACCTCCATAAATGTCATAATAACTTAATTAAAAAAGAAAAGACTAACTACAATATCAAACTGACTATAGTAACACAAGCTATCATGTTAAGTTAAAAAGAAAAAGGCAGAACTTAAAATTGTATTAAAGCCACATAAAGAAAAATGTCAACAAATGAATTAAGACTTAAAAAAATGAGGAAAAGATCCTGTAGGTGTGTTGGGTTACGAGTGATTTTTTTTCTTTGCCTTTTAAAATGTTTTCTTTTGCTTTGACAATACTATTTGTGTAATAAATACAAATCAGAAATCACACAGACTGGATGACCAGCCAGGACCTTGTGCTTATCTGTCACCCATCAGTTAATGTCTGTGTTGACTGCTCCCACTTCCTTCTCCTCACAGATTTGAAAGGCCAAGGGATTTTGCAGTACCTGCCAGGTACCTGCAAGTATTTCATCAACCCTTTAGCCATGCTGATGAGGACAGCTGCTCCTTCCAAGGTTGGCTGCTAAGTATCCCCATTTGCAAATGGAAATAACAAAAGTCAGAGAACTTCATTAACAAGGCAGGTGTGCACCTAGAAAGAACCCCAGTGCTGAGAGATGACTTTCATTCAGAAAAATTTTAAACAGTGACATCTTGACAAGACACATGGTTAAGACATTTTTCCCCAAAGCAAAACTTGGTTAAAAATTTCAAGCTCTATTAAAGCTAGACTATTGTTTAAAAAAAAAAAAAAGGGTAGTAGCAGGCCCAGGCCAGTTTCAGTCAGTGTTGTGAAGTTTGATTCCAGTCCATCCAGCTCTCTGATTTGTGGCTTTCTAAACTGCTCCAGGATCTAGCTCCCCTCTACCCCCAAACCAACCTATTCTCAGCAAAGAATATGATGATGTCGTATGCAGCAGAGCTGCAACAACAGGTCATCATGGTGCCCACACAGCATCTGAAGAGCCAGCAAAGCCTCATGATCAAGAGTACAAGCCTGAAAAGAGGCATTTGGGGCACTGGCTCAAGACAGCTTTTTTTTTTTCCTCCTGAGGAAGATTTCCCTGAACTAACATCAGTGGTGCCAATCTTCCTCTATTTTTTAGCATGTGGGCTGCCAGCACAGCATGGCTACAAACAGCATGGTGTAGGTCTGTGCCACGTAACTGAACCTTGGCTGCTGAAGTGAAGTGTGCTAAACTTAACTACTAGGCCACTGGGGCTGGCCCTCAGGATGGTCGTTTTTGTGTGTGTGTGTGTGTGTGAGGAAGATTGGCCCTGAGCTAACATCTGTTGCCAATCTTCTTCTGTTTGCTTGAGGAAGATTGTCCCTGAGCTAACATCTGGTCAGTCTTCCTCTATTTTATATGTGGGATGCTGCCACAGCATGGCTTGATGAGCAGTGTGTAGGTCTGCACCTGGGACCCAAACCTGTGAACCTCAGGCCACTGAAGTGGAATGCGTGAACTTAACTACTACGTCTCCAGGTAGGCCCCTCTGGATGGTATTTTCGATGGCATGGTGCCCCTAAAGAAAAATCCCAACTTTTGGTGGTGGTCTGTTCTGCTTACATACATATGACCTCACTTGTACTTGTAATACCCTTCAGAATCCTTAGAGAAACACTGCAATCAGTGATGTTCAAGAAGAAATAAGAACTTACAAAAATAAACATATCAATGAGCTACATAAAAACTATGGAAGAACTTGGTCCTTTAATAAGGTTCATTCTGCCCAGAGTACATAGTAGGTGCCCAAAAAAGAATAATGATAGTAAGAAAAAGTAGACTGTAGGTTTACAGGTCACTATCACTTAGTCAAGCTTTTATCTTCCCAGTGGGGGGTAAAAATGGGAAAGAGATGACAGTTATGCACAACTGCAAATGTTTTGTGAAGTGACCCGCACTCTACTGTTAAAATGGGAACAGCCGGAAATGAAAGACAGAAATCACAGAACTGACAATAAGGAGCGGATCTGAATTATCCGCCATGCCTGCCTTGCAAAATGCTACCTTCCCGTTTTGGTTCATGCCATCTCCTTAGCCAGGAAGCTCTTCTAACGTTGCCTGGGCAAATCTGGTCCCTCTCCTTCAAGGGCCCCTACACACATCAAGTCACCTGTGAAACTCATCCCAATTCCCCCAAGCTGGCAATAATCTCCAGACTTAGGGAACTGAGCACTGAGGTTTCTGTCACCATACATCTTAAGGTGGCGCTTCTTCTGCATTCCTTTTCTCTCTCTAGTTAGAATGTGAGTTTTCTGAAGGCAACAGTCATCTTCCATCCCTATATACCGAGTAAAGTTCCCCACACATATTTGGGGAGTGAATTACCATTTTCCTAATAAACGCTTCCCAGGATAGGAGCATCAATAGGGGAAATCAGTTCCTGTGGGTAAGTCATTTTTATTGTTGGAGATTAGACTTTTTCCCAGGAGGGGCAGAGAAGGGAAATGGGGAATATGGAAATGTGTGAGGATGCCTGGCCTACAGGACACAGGCCTGTACCAGCTGTCATGACATGAAGCACAGGCAGACATGCCTCATCTTCAAGGTGCATCAGTAGACTCCATCAATGAACAGAGATGCCACGGCTGACTTTCCCAGGCAGTATTTGGAATGACTCCCTAAATCCTGCCTCACTATATTACTTAGAGGGACACTTAAACCTCAAAGAAGATTCATCTAAAGAAACTGGCATGTGGGATTTCATTTTCCCTAAGGCTTCCATGCCTTGTGTCAGTAAATCATCAATAATTAAATAGCAACAGTTAAAACAAGACCACCCAGGCATACAAGCCCACGAGTTGAGCTATAGAAATGATCTGTATGGTTATCTAGGGCAATTTTAAAGATCACCCACAGTTTCCAGTTTAAAATGGTGGCTAGTTGATGGCTCCTGATGCTGCACCTATCAAAATGCCCATTAAATTGGAATGAAAAAATAGAAGGTGATGAAAATGTACAACACCAAATTTCCAGAGCCTAGAAGGATTTCCAACTACTACAAAAAAATGAATTGGGCTGAAAAACATAAGCAGTAGTCTATCTCCCACAAAGTCTGCTACTAGATAACAAATGCAAGGTCTGTAACAACTAGAAACTGAGCAGCTGTCTCTCTTATGAGTAAATGCTGCAACTTAAGAGGCATTTGGACTGCTATATTCGTTCCTCTTTCTCCACGCTCCTCCTCTTGTTTGTTTTCTATAGCCAGTAAGAAACTGGAATTCCCAGGAAAACAATAAATTCAATATTGGGTAATGATAGGCAAGGTATGGTGTAATGCAACGAATCCTGGGAAGTGTGGTCTCCATAAATAAAGTGTGTCTGTCTGTGGTGATGGGGAGCAAAGGAGATGACAGCTGTACACCTAAGGGTTAGATATTTTTCATGTAAAGGAGTGGGAGAAGGAAGAAGTCCCATTTCATTGCCATAAAGACAGTCTGCAGACAGGACTGTCTCTAGATGAAGTTGAGCATATAAAGCTGCCATCCATTTACAGATCCAAGAAAAGGTTTTAAAAAGTAATCAAATAACATAAAAACTCAAAACAACATGAAGATGATGGAATAAAGATACTATAAAACAAAGGAAAGGAAAGGACATTCTAAAAAGCCTGAAGAAGAATGTAATTCCGAAAATTATGCTCTAAAACAACCAAAAAATGTTTTTGAAAATCGTTTGATATCCTCAATAAAAACAGTAGGAGGTTAGAGCCTTTATAAAGTGAGGGGCAGAAAATTGTAAAGTAAGAATCTGTGAGATTTAAAAAAGATGAAAGAGTAAAAGAAGTGATGGGTGAAATAAAGAAAAAATTTCAGGGGAACCAGCTATGCAAGAGCAAAGTTAATATTCACATATTTAGCAGTAAAGAGTAGAAATGATGCTACAAAAAGTGGAATCAATGATGTTGGAGATAATAAAATGAGAAAAAAAAGAAGAGAAAAAAATGATAAAAAATGACAAAGATGGAAGATATAAAATAGAGGTCTAATGTGAGGATCACAGATGTTCCTTAAACCAGAAAATGTGGAACCGAAGCTATAATCCAAGATATGATTTTTTTTTTTTTAAAGATTTTATTTTTTCCTTTTTCTCCCCAAAGCCCCCCGGTACATAGTTGTGTATTCTTCGTTGTGGGTTCTTCTAGCTGTGGCATGTGGGACGCTGCCTCAGCGTGGTCTGACGAGCAGTGCCATGTCTGCGCCCAGGATTCGAACTAACGAAACACTGGGCTGCCTGCTACGGAGTGCACGAACTTAACCACTCGGCCATGGGGCCAGCCCCCAAGATATGATTAAAGGAAACTCTCCTGAGGGATAGAGGGAAGACCTGAATTTGACGATTTAAAGTTCTTGCAATCCACGTAAAATTAGTGAAATAGACTCATACATAGACACATCCGGATAGACTGTTTAATTCTAAAAATTTATAAAACCAAACCGAAACAAAGAACAAAGCCTACAAACATGTCACTACAGAGTACCATAAATTGGTCTACCCTTCTGCTGACCTGAAACATTAAATGTCAGAAAACAATAGCTCAACATTTATAGATTTCTAAGAAGGGCAGGATCTAAAAATATTATACCCAGCCCAATATATGTAGGTACATACATATGTACGTGTCATACATGTGCAATTGGTGGCAATTCCTATATATGTGAGGATCAGAATATGTCCAAATCATATATTTTTCTTGAAAAAGTTACTTGAAGATATATGCTAGCTGACTACAAGATTAGAAAGTTAAAAACTCAAGAATGGGGCCAGTCCTGTGGCCTAGTGGTTAAGTTTGGCACGCTCGCTTCAGCAGCCTGGGTTTGGTTCCCAAGGACAGACTTACACGACTTGTTGGTGTACATGCTTTGGCAGTGACCCACATACAAAACAGAGGAAGACTGGCACAGATGTTATCTCAGGGTGAATCTTCCTTGGCAAAAAAACCCCCCAAGCAACCAAACAAATAAAAAACCTCAAGAACAGAGAAGTCCTAAATGAGATGAGCATTTATTCTCTTCAAGGATGCCACACGAAGAAACAAAAATAATCTATGAGTGAAGACACATAATCTCAATGTATAGCCATAAGCCAGAAAAAATCTAAGTGTTTAACATAAAGGAAATATTCCTATGAGAGAATATTACACAACCACTATAAATAAGAATTACAAAGAGTTTTTAATGGCATGGGAAAATGCTTTCAATATACCCTTAATGCAAATAGCAGAATATAAAGTATATGTTGTATGATCTCAATTACATAAACAAAATACATACAAAAATGCATACAAAAAGACTGGAATGAAAAATGCCCAAACTTTAACAGTTGCTGCCATTCACCAGTGTGATTATGCATAACTGTTTCCCTGTTTCTTGATAGCTTTTTTTCTTCCCTACAAAATAAGAGTTTTAAAAAAACTTTTATTATTAGATTTTTTAAATTAGGAAAAATCCAATTATGAAGACTATGTGGAAACTTTGAAATATATTTAAGATACAATATTAAGTGAGAAAAGCAGTATAACATTATACATGGATCATGACTGAATGAGTGGAAGGGAAGACTTGTACCAAGGGAGTAGCTTGTTTCAAGGTAGAGGGATTAAGAACAATTTTTTTCTTCTAAAAAATTTCCCTTAATATTATTATTTTATGTTTTATAGGAAAAATGTGATTTAAAAAGAATGCCCCCAAATAAAATGTTAGCCATATCCTCATTATGGTGACGTCACAGAAAAACAAATCTTTGTGATGCCAGCGACTACCTTCTATCCAGTTTCCCAAAGACTAGTCAGGTTCACTTTCATCATCCAATCCATTACTATTCTACAGCTCAGGCTAAGCCCCTCTAGGGCAGGGCCTTTTTCTGTCTTAACTCTATCCTCAGCATTTAACCTAGTGTTTAGAAAATCACAAGTGCTTACCAAATACTTGGTGAATGAACAATTAATAATAGAAGGAAAGCCTATTCCATTTTATAGGTACAGACTTTGGTAAAAAGATTCTTTGCATTCATTCAGTTTTTACAGCATCTCCAATGTTAAAAACTACAAGGATGCTTTGCTTTAAGAATTCTCATCATTCATCATAGATCACATACTCCATGGAAATCCAGTCGAAGCCAAAACCTGGTGCCATATTTTTATTTCTCTTTTTCCATTTCAAAAGAAAACCTGTAGTTAATTCTAATTTTCCTGCAGACAGAGGGAAGGGGAACTTTTCATGTGTGTGAAAGAATGGCACCCACCAGCCACCTGAGAACAGTTTCTCCCAGGAACACCTGTTTGCTCCAAGTGAAGCCTGTCCAAATTGAGTCCTGGGGATCGGGAGCTTGCTCTTCAAATGTCCCACCATTCTACAATATTTATTCCCCACCTGTCTGCTGGCCATGATAGCTTGGGAATGCTCCAGCCAGGGGAAGCTGTTTCTTGGCCCTGACATGGCAGAGCTAACAGCAGCTAATGTTCACCCAGAAACTGGTCTGGATCCAGTTGCCCTAGAGTTCAAAAATGCCTCTTTTCCTTTTCTGAGTCCACCAGGCTTAGCAAAAGTTCTTAAGGAGGGGGAAGTAAATAGTTTTTCATCTTCATATCAATATGGTGCAAAACCAAGTTAGACTCTTAAATCTGATTTTTGGGTTTTCCGCTCATAGTCATATGAAATAGTTGTGCAATACTAAAAATTAGAATTGGCAAATTAATTTCTCCAACAAGAGAACTATTAAAATCCAGAAGGTAAAAACGCAATAAAAACGATCTTAAACACATAATTTAACATGTAATTCAGAGAAGGAAAAAGATGCTCACATCAAACTCCAATTATAACAGTGAAAAATGTTTTATTTAAAAAATTCTAGCCAAGAGAAAACTGTATATTTGAAAAGCTTACATAAAGCTTTATAAAACAGGAGACCTTTCATCTCTTCCAGATCCACGAGCTTGAAAATACTTTATCTATGCAATTTCAAGGCACATAAAAACCCCAGTGAATAAATAAAGTGTTCTCTTTTTCTTTATACAGAAGCTTTAAAATTATCCATATAAATAGCTTGGCCTTGAACAAACAGATTAAAAGACCTAAAAAGCTATGGCTTCAGATCATGTATACAGAATGGAAAATGAATGCTTTTCTTTATTGGCTGGGCAAGTTTTCTACTAACTAAATTTCTATAAACCCATTCAGTGAGGAAGATTTAACTGGCATATGTGAAAAAATTCAATATTTTAAAGTGATACACTTATCAGCTAATTAATATGCCACAATAAAATAATTCATGTACTCTGCCAACATTCTTTATATCTATTCATGAATCATATTGTATAGTAGGTATAATCAACATGCAATACAATTTCAAAGGCTATAACATTTTATAAGTATATAATTTTAGTAAAGTATGTGAAAATCCTCAATATCTTTCTAAAATTGGGGTAAAAGGTGTGAAAAGGTTTTTCATAATTGTTTACAATTAGAACTATTTAGGTGACTTCAAGCCTTTCTTATTTGTTTCAAGAAAATCTTAAATTCCACTGCAATTAAAAAAAATTCTCCATAAGCCTTTAGATATTTACTTTATGAGTAGATGCAGTTACAAATTGTTTGTTAACTTCCTGTGTACCCTCCACATAGTTGTGGTCAAATAGGTTTTTCTGACACTGTACCCCAGCATTTAAATTCTGCTGCTGGGAGTTATTACCTTGAAGCTGCCTTTAAAAGGGAAGCAGCCTACCCCAAGTGTGGATTAAGAATTAGGCAGTGACTTTTAGGCCCAGATACAACTATCTCCTCTATAAAGTCTTAACTGACCACAGGCCCCAGAGATTCCCTCTCCTTGTCATCGCCTTCCTGTCATTGCATTTATCTCTCACTCACCATACAGCATAAATTACTATGTATTGTTGTTTCTTAAAAATATTAAGTTACCTGGGAGCAGAGTTCTGAGTGTGTCAAATCTCTGATGCCTAACACATTCCCTTTTACACAGTAACATTAAATATTTGCTTTCAAGAAGATGCTGCTGCTGCTGTTACTGCTAAGAGGCTGCTAAAAACATGGTTTCCGTGGCTAAAACGAGGGTATTGGTCCAAGTTTTGCCCCATCTTGGTGGAATGACATTGGGCAAGACTCAACGTCTGTAGGTCTCAATTATCTAGAACATAAGGATAATAATAACAATACCAACTCACAGAGTTCTTATGAAGATCACATTGAATGAAATAAAGTATGTGAATGTGTCTTACAAACCATAAGGTCCTACATAAATTTTAATTGCTAGGATTGTCTTTAAGGACTTATTTTTGATAAATTATCTGATTTCCCAAAGAAAGCATCCCTGCAAATTTTCTTGTTAAACTTTGCGGGAAATTCTAAATAAGCGTTTCGTGTAGGCCAACACATTTCAAATAAGCCAGAATATCAAAGTAATTAAGTAATATTTAGCTAGGACATTGTACATAGTTCTGTAACAATGTCTCATTTCTCAATTTTTTTGAAGGTGGTTGTGGACTCTCTTGAAAATTTTACGGAAAACTCCCAGAAAGATGCTTATACACACACACACACACACACACACACACACGTTTTCAGAAAACTCCAGCGGTTCAGAGACTATGAAACCCACCCCAGCGTAGGGCCCACTGCCCCACACCTTGAGACAGAGTGTGGTTTCATGAAAGTACTTCGGGACCTGATTTAGACACCTTTAACTGATTTGGGAATTAAAAAGCTGATAGTTTTGTGTTTTTCTTCATCATAAAAATCATTAAGGCCTCAGTAGATGGAAAGTAGAGTGGCTTTTTCCTAGGTAAACTATAATTTTACAGGGGATGTGGGTTCTGTTCTTTTGTAATTCAAGCCTCTTCAACGCTCTTTTGAAAATTTTTGTAAAATTTACCATTCTGGCATTTCCCCCATTGATATTCATACTTTAGTTCCAAAGTTCTTCACATAAATTTGCAAAAGAAGTTACTAACTTTTTAAATAGGATATTGAGGTTAAAAAAATGATGATGCCTCCTGTCATTTCAGCTTCTATCTTGTCAAAAAATGTTACAGACAATTTAAAATAAAAAACGGAAACAACCTCAATTAATACCAGAAAGGTGGCCAACTTCTGCAATTTAACAAATACTTGAATTACACTTTCGGATACTGAATATATTTCTTTACAAACAGAGGGTCTTTTTCCCTCTTCCATAAAAGCAAAGAATTCTTTCTTAATACCTAGATGATAAATTCTGAAGATGTACACAGTTGTTTCTTACTATGGCTTCCCTGGAAAACATTTCTGGGAAAGCACAATTCCCGGCCACTTACTTTGTTTACAACAGACAAAACTGCTTGTGTGGTATAAATAGGAGCCTGTCCTTAAATGCTGCTGAAAAATAAAATGTAACCATGAAAAGGAACCATTTCCTGCCCCTAAGGTGGCTTAAAAAAATTCTTAGCTACTTTAGGAACAGCACAAAAGCATAAATAATAATTATCAATCGCCGCACAATAAAAGACTAATTTTACAAAAAAAAAAAAAGCTACATATTCCAGAGATGCCCTCAGAATTGTCAGCACCAGAAGGTTTTCTTATCCTGCAAGATTATGAAACCCCTTTTTGTCCTCCTGCATTTGCGATGTCTATCTATAACTCGTTCTTGTTTGTGCAGATAAGCCTGGCCTTGTCTCCCTAACTGCACTTTCAAAAGAAGCTTCAGAGTTGTTTGACTTTTGATCTGGGGAGCAGCTAGCTCGACCACCTGCACTGTGCAAGAGCTGTTACTGAGCTTGCTTTGTCCCGTCTTATAACACAGCGAGCCTTTTAAAATGGATGTGTGAATACACTAATTTACAATGTGAGCGTTCAAACAAAAAAATATGGTGGTGGTGGTGGTCGTGGTGGTGGCGGCGGTGGCAGCAGAAGAAGGGGGAGATTTGTGAAGGGAGAAGCCCTGACACTTGCTTTATAAAGTTCAGATATTGTTCACTGCCTCTGGCATTTAATGAAACAGATGGCCAAAGGCTTCCCTCAACTTACAATGGAGCAGACAGTGGTATAATGGTGTGGGGGCCTGGAATTGTAAAAGGTTGTTTGGTGATGGTATATGTTAATAAATAGCCATTTACAAGGGGGGCTGAGGGCTCCATTACTTGTTTATAAGGAAGGCCTATGGCCCCTTGCTTCGAGTTAACAGCTCAAGGCTGCGTTCAAAGGAGGCATTGATGGTGAAGGTAAAGTGCACCCTTCATATTCCACATCGCATGAAAGAGAGCCATGTCTCCTGGGGAAAAACGGAAGAATCATAAAAGAAAGGTAATTCAAGAATTAGGTCAAATTGTGGCTCACAACCGAGAAAAATGTAAGATGCTTTTCTGTTGTGACTAAATAAGGGACAAAAATATTCTGTTATTGTGGTTACTTATTTTATCTTTGAGTGAACACGTTTACCCTGTAGCCAAAGTGCCGTAGATAAAAACCTGTAGGGTTTCAATTAAATTACACCCATGTGAACCTATATGACAACTCTGAAACTATTCTTAGCCATTCTTCCCAAGATTATTCATGGATCAGGCCTGTGCCAGGATAACACGCCCCAGTGCTAAATGCGACGAGGCTGCTGACTGCGAGTGGCTTACAATCCAGACCTGAGGACCCTGAAGGGAACTGGTCACACAGAAACTCCTCATTCTCTTCAGGGCAGGGAGGTGCCACAAGAACTGTCACCACCTCCCTGTAACCATTCTATCAAAGGCCCGTCTCTGTGGCAAGAGAGGCTATGTTTTGAAATAAGTCAGAGAGAGAAAGACAAACACCGTATGATTTCACTGATATGTGGAGGACAAAGGAACACATGGATAAAGAGAACAGATTAATGGCTGCTGGCGGGGGGAGGGGGACAGGGAGAAGGTGAAAGGGGTAAAGGGGCACATATGTATGGTGAGGGACAAAAATTAGACTATTGGTGGTGAACATGATGCAGTCTATACCGAAACTGAAATATAATAATGTACACCTGAAATGTACACAATGTTATAAGCCAATATGACCTCAATAAAATAAAACAACAACAAAAAAGAAAGGCTATGCTTGACCTCAACCAAGGGTTCTTTTCATCTTATAAAACATTGTGGATCCTCTGCTTTCTGCTTTGCTTTTAGGTAGGACATTTTCAGCCTGTCTAGATAATCTGTACAGGCGTCTGTGGGAAGTCTTAGGGGTACTGATGGGTTTCCCTCATTTTGTTTGATCTCTTTCACCTGGATGTTCTCCCCTATTCATTTCAGCTGGTTGCACAATATTGTGGGGAACTATATAAAATCTTTTTGGGGATAAGATAGGGGATAAAAAAGATCTGGGAGAAAATTAAGACACAATTGCTAATAACTCCAATATATACAATGCAGAGCAGAAGATGCTAGTGCCTTGGTAGAAGTACAAACTAGTGTGAAGGATCAGAGCAAAGACAGATAATTTCTGGCTGGGAGACTCACAAAGACTTGATGGACAGAGTGGTATTTCACCTGAGATCTAGAGTACAGATAAAAGTTCATCTGGAACATTCCGAAGATAATATCTGTTGTGTTTGTCTACCCAGTATCTATTCCCCTTTCTAGTAAAAGCTCCTGGATTTTTCTGAGGGAACTATGCTTTGTCTATTCTCAGTACAAGTGTCCGTCCCTGCGTGAGGTCCCAGGTCTAAAACATCAGATCATAAATTAAGGGGATTTTTACCTAACCTGAGCCAAGCAGAACCAATAAGACTCTAAGATACAACTTTGGTTGGAACTAGTGGGAAGAAAAAAGTGCTATATTCAATAGGTGTCACTGAGATGGTTGGCAAAACCTTGGTCTCTACAAGGAGAAACCCTAACAAAGGATTGAACCAATACAATAGAGAGCACAGCTGAGAGATGGAGAGAGCAAGACCAGTCCTGATGGCACTGTTGGAACCCTTTGATTCCACTGTGTTTGAAGTTGCTTCTGCCCTTGAACTATTTAGTTACATGTGATAACATATTTCCTTTTTTTTTTTTGTTTATGGCCAATTTGATTTGGGTTTCTGTCACTTGCATCCAGAAGATTCTCTAGCTAAGACAGGTGGGAAAAAGAGAATATTCTGGGTAGAAGTAACAGAAAAAGCAAAGGTATAGAATTAGTGAAGAGTTAAGGCTAGCTTTGGAGATGGGAAGTAGTTAACTCTAGTAGGGACATGGGGTCCACCCAGAGGGAGGAGCCCCAAATAAGGCTAGAATGTTCACTCGAAGACCCTGGAGATCAGACTAAGGAGGACACGTGTCAGCAGGTGACAGGGAACCTTGGCAGCCTTCTAAGTAGGGAAGAAACTAGTTTTGCACTTTGGAAAATAAAGTGGCCAATAATATTTACAAGGACACAAGATGGGAAGAAGAGGCATAGAGACCAACGACGAGGAGGCTTCCTTCCCTGAACTGTCCAAATGAGAGCGCAGGCCTGAGCTTGGAGGGCTGCTCTGCTCCGAGCAGTACTCTGCCTGCGCTGGGGTAGTTCAAGCAGCGTTGCTGAGTGAGCGTCAGAGTGGGGACGGAGAGTGGTGGTCCCAGTACAGAAAAGGGACATGAAAGAATAATGGGATTTGACTATTATTATTAATTTTTAATTTTATAAAAATTACTAGGGAAATCTGGGAGTGGAAAATAAACTTAAAAACATCCATTTAAAATTTATCAATCTAAAATAACTACTAATTAACATTTTGATTTTGGTGGTTTCTCCCAGGCTTTTTTTTTTTTTTAGCAATGATGATGACAATAATCAACATTTCAACATTTCTTGAAATCTTACTATGTATCTGGCACTGCTGTGTGTACTTTCCATGTACAGACTCATTTAACCCTCATAAGAATTTTGTCATCCCTGCCTTACAGACAGGGAAACTGAGGTACAGAGAATGAGATTGGCAGAGCCAGGTCCAGAGCCTACTTCTTATCCACTAAGGCATAGACTCTTGAGGCATACACAGAAATTTCATTTTGAATAATTAAATAAAAGCGAGATTGTTTTCTCCAATGAGAGTAAGGCTCCAGGTTTTACAAAGTTATATCTAAAAATAAAATTTCCTAACAGTGATACTTGTCGAACACTGGAGGTGAAGGAAATTGCAGACTCGCCTCCTGCACCCTGTTGCTGGTTCTAGTTAATGCCACACAGTCTATGCTCAAAAATAGAATAATTCTAAAGGACTCCTTAAAAACACATCCCCTTGGGACTCCATTGGTACACGGCAGCTTGAGTCCGCACAGAGCAGACCAAGTGCCTTCAGCCCATCCTAAATAGTGGGATCTGGTAGGGCTTGTTCATTGCGTTCAAGAGCAATTGTCTGCCCATCCAGGCCAGTTGTCTGACTGTCTGTGAGGCTACTAATGCTCCATAGGAGAAGGGTAACAGTCCAGTGCAGGAGGAAGAACAGGCTGTGGAGGCAGACTGCTCAGGAATAGCTGGAGGATATTTAACAACAGTTCCTTCTTTCTTCAAACGGGAGTAATGATAGCTGCCTTACAGAGTCGTCGCGAAGATGAAATAAGATAATGTGCAGCAAGTGCCTAGACCAGTGCCTGCCACCCAGGAGCTATCAGTGAGTGCATAAGTAGCAGTGTCCTTGTTACTAAAAGATACAGTATAACGTATAATAACAGGTCTTGAAATTCTGAATTTCCCAGAGCAGTAAAATGTGGGGGGAGGCGGAGAAAGGAGGGAAACTGACATATGGTTGCCAACGTTTTATACTTCCAAGTATTTATTTTTCCGTTTGCTATGACAATTGGCTATTTTAAGGAAATTGTTCACTACCGAAATTATTTTACAGAAGAAATGGAATTATAACACAGCATATAACAGTAACAATTTGCATAACAAAAACTCACCAGTTTGTTTTTATTCTTCTCATTTCACCACTAGTTAGTGAAAACTGGCTCTGAGAGCCTTTTGTGTAGTATGTTCAAAAGAGCAAGCTAAGTTCATATCCTCATTCTGTAGCTTTCTATGTATGCAACAACAGATAGTTTACTTCACTAAGCACAGTTATTCTCATCTGTAAAATGGGGACATGGTGCTTCCTCCACAGGGTTCTTAAGTCAGATAATGTGTGTGAAGTATGGTTAGGGTCAGACACACACTTAGGGCTGCTGGTAGAGTTATCACTGATAGCTAACTTTAGATGTTGCATTCAAACGTCTGACATAGAACCAAAATTCTATGTTTAAAGCTGCAAGAATGTTATTGAAAGAGAAACATACATAAAGAAATCCAAGATGATAACTCTACATGCTGCATTCACATGTCTGACACAGGACCAATATTCTACATTTAAAGCTACAAGAATGTTATTAAAAAAGAAATATATAGAAAGAAATCTAAAGTCATTCTTTAGTTTGGTATAAACATCACCCACGTCAGTCTTGAAGAGGTCATAGGACAAAGGCATGAGTCAAGAATATAGCAAGAAATTTACTCACACAAAAGGGACCAAGATTTTTTTTAAATTCTCTTTGTAGCATTATTCTAAGCTCAGATCCTAAATCTGTTAAGTCTAAAGAATCTGAAGCAAATTCAGTCATTTTCTTCTGAAAGAATAAGTGCTTGATTAAAAGTGGAAGAATATCTTAGACATTAAGATTTTGCTATACTAATTTCAGGTCAGGACCCATGTTCATCACTAGTAAAAACAAGCCAAGAAAGAGGAATGAGATAAACTGAGAAAAGCAAAAAAAAAAAAAAAAAAAAAAAAAAAAAAAAAACGAGAGAAAAGGTAAAATGTAAATATAAGGTACTGTGAGAGAAGACACACTGTTCACTGCATAAAAGTCGAGAGTAAATTCTCAAGGACATTTTTCTCACAAGTCTTGAAAACTCTCTACTGTTGAATTTTCAAGACATTGTAATAAGGACAATTAAAATATAAAAAAATGCTTCCTGGGCAAAACAAGGGTGGGGGAAAGAATGAATTTTTAGAGAAGTCATGGCCTATTTCTTTAAGAATAAATCTGTTGGTTTAAAAAAATTATATTTCTGTTGCTTATAGGTCTTGCATTGGTATTTCTGGTATACTTACCCTTAGGAATCATTCTGACAGTATATTTAAGTTTTCCTGATGTTTTACCTGTCATTCTACCAAAGCAACAAAATCATATTTAAAATGTAAAATGTGATAGCAATGAAGGGTGGCAATTATTCCCCAGATTGACTCAGAAGTAGCTCTAGCAAAAATACATGTGTTAAATAGTAATGTATGAATAGTGCTAGTTAGGTCAACTGCATTTAATACCATCTGCTTTGTTGATATTACAGATTAATTGCAAAAGACCTCTCAACAGTTACATGCTTAAGAAGTTACTCCATGCATGCTGGAAGGATAAACAGCACTCACTTTCTGAAGGAAATATTCTGATTTTTTTAATTTGTAGAAATAGTAGGGGCAAATATAGGTAGTGTCCAGGAGAGAGGAAATTATTTGATACTAAGGTAATCATACAGAAAAAGGTGTTTTTTAAAAATATTATATATGCCATTTCTTTTTGTAAGACTTTTGCCAGTATATATATGCAGTCAATGAGCCAACATAAATTAGTAACGTGTCCTCCAAATTTATGTCAATGGAGATCTCAAATTATAACTTTGTTACATTTCTAAGGAACCCTTCAGATGCTTTTAGAAACCAGTACACTCTTACGGATAAATTATTCACTCTTCAGTAGTAAAAAGAAATACAATCATGATGTCCTTCGTTTCCTGACTGAAAATCTGGAAAACTTCTATTTTCATTTTCACTGATAGCCAGCACTGTTGGATCTGATAAGACTTCCCAGTTAAATGTATTGGGAAAAACAACACACACAAACATGCACATCCATGCAAATATATGAAGAACAACATGTACGTCTCTCAGTGCTACGGTGACACTTTAAGATAACCAATTATAATAATCAAATTTTGTGAAAGTCAATGAACAATCCATTTCTTTGGCCCCAGACACTACATGAATGAGGTCATTTGTTTCATGACCATTTTCATTATTATCTGAATACCACTTATTTAAAACTCTCTCTACATAGTCAGGAAATGACCAGTTTGTCCCTAGGTAGCTCTCCATCTTATGTCAAGCCTGAAGAAAAATTACTTTCCAGGAAATCAGCTATATCTGCATTCTGATGTCAAGTTTTACTACTATTATAATTTTGAATGGACCAATTTTTCTCCTTTGTTTGCTTTCTTTTGGTAATATGCATAGTGTAGTTACATGCAGAATAATTTATTGACTTCTTCTGGTTGAATCAGCTGCTATCGCACTAAGCTAGATATATCTCAATATTTTCTGCATAGTTTAGTTTCTTTCAAAACTTGTTCATGCTATGATTCCATAAATCACCTTCCAGTTCTCTAATTTTTTCCAAACACACTGGTTTTATAGCTTTTTAAATCATATTTTCTATTGGTTATTTATTGTCCTGGTGCCCTTTTTAATGACCAGCAAGGATTAACTGGAGGTGTAGAATCTTCAATAGCTTCCTTGAGAAATGGATAATTTTATGAATTCTCACAGCATTTTATACGCACATATTCTCTACCACACAGAAGCACTCTGAAGGCAAGGATTAAATTGGTTTCATTTGAGGATCCCCAAGGCCTTGTACACAGGCATTAATTATTTGCTGAGGAAGTGAATAAGCAGAAAAAAGAAAGGAAAGAAGGAAGGAAGAGAGGAAGGGAGGAAGGAAGGCAGAATGGAAGAAAGAAAGGGAGGGAGGGAGGAAGGAAACAGAATTTTCACCTCATTTGAAGTTGATCAAAGATTAAAAAGCCTGAATGGAGTGGCTGCCCCTTACTCGTTTTTATTACCCTCTCTGCTTTTGGTCAGTCTTACAGATAATCAGGTGGATTTACATCCAGACTTTGGCACTAGTGGAACACTGGTTTCAGCTGTCTTCACAATAGACTAATCAATATAAGTAAAATTACCCAAATAAGGGGCCATGGCATGCCATTTTTGTTCATTTTACAAATTAAAAAACAATTTAACTTTAAAAAATTAAAAATAATCGGTAGTGTTTCTTTTAAATAAAATAATTTCTTGGTTTGGTATATTTGTAGAATATTTAACTATTCTCAGTCATACAGAATTTATCATATGAAAATAAGCTTATGTTGCATGCAGGTAAACACCTACCCTGCACAAAGAGGACGTTCATTTCTTTTATACATTTTGTGAAGGTGACGGATGAGCATATGGTTCAATATTACAACTTTTCCTAAATCAGAAGCACCTGTTGACACATGATGTAGCTATGCAGTTTTGATAAGAGAATGTGACTTCTCTTTCTGAAATAAAACCTCCCCAGTGCTGGAAGTAAATGCTGTGGAACGGGGGGAGGTAACAGAGGACGCAACATCAGAGCATTAAATGAAAGACTTTGGCACCTAAACTCTAGTTCCATTTCTCCAGACTGTTTTCCCAGGGAATAATAAAAAATAATGAAGTAAAGAAGTTGATAAAATATATTTGCCTTTCCCCAAGTCCAAAATAAATTGTATATCATGTGGGAGAGTAATTAGAAACTAAAACAAAACCACTTATCCGCATTTGGTTCCCAGACTTAGGTTACAGCATTGATGAAAAGTACCTGGGCACCTTGGCTGATACCAAGAGCCCAGTTGTGCCTACTAATAAACAGTCACCCTAATGCACAGGTGGACTTAAGCCTTTCCTTAGCTCAGACATAGCAAGGTGCTGTCTATCTGGGGATTTTTATTTCTGTTTATATTCTACATAGATCCCAAAAGGTGACGAGCTGGTGACTGACTGAGTTGGCCTACAAAGAGAACTCCAAGTAGATTTCAGCAGAGTAATTTTCCTCTGCAAGCTTATGAAACAACCACGTTAGCGTGATTTCCCTACAGAAGGCCCAGTCAAAGGTTGTAGAAGTTGTTTGTGCTTCACCCTCTCTAAATGATTTGCAAATTTATTCAAACACAATATGAGGAGATGCTTTATTTGTTGAAATAACTGTCTGCAGTGTCCTGCACAAAAGGGTGAGGTACATCAAGCAGAAACATGGACAGAAATACATTGGTTTAGAAACCCATAAATCCTTATTTGAATCTGCCAACCTGAAAGCCACGTGGAGCCCGAATAAACTATTTTTCCTAAATGCTACATCTGATTAAGCCATACCATTAAATGACAGCTGAACTTTAACATTAATATGATATTATTTAAATAACCGCATGATTTTTTCTTACACTAAAAATGATGAATGATTTCTAGACAGCTCAATTGACACAAAGCAGGAGGACTCTTTAATGAGATTTGACAAAATGGAGACATATGCAGAATATTCGTTACAGCTCACATCGCAGGGGCCCTCCCAGGGAAGCAGTAGAGGATTTCTTCCTTTTTTTCTTTTTTATTGTCTATATGCATTGAAGCATTCCTTTCAATCGCCACTCCTCTGTGGATTTTGAGTTTTTCTAGGTCATTTACAGATTACTCTTAATCAGAGCATTTGGTGGTTTATGGTCCTGAATTGAGACTGTGCGTGCAGGAAAAGGAGAGGCACGTGGAGTTAGGTCCACGTTGGTTGGCAATGACTGATCAGCGTGACTGAGAAATCACATCGGCCACATTGGCCTACAGAACACTAGGCAACTACACATTTGATTGGTTCTTATGCAATCAATCTCTAAGACAGCAAACATACTTTTAGCAAATTATTATATATAGAGATATGATCAGAGAAGACTTTACTTATCTTTTCTAGTTGTTTCTATGGTATCAATGATAAACAAGATTCTCTTTAAAATTCCAATTAAGCTATTCTAGAGCCGATTCTCAACATTCCTCATTCACACTTCTATTCACAGTTTCAAACTGAAGGTTATGCTAGAGGATACTCTTATTTGGTAGATTCTGAATGTAAAATAATTCCATGCTGAATATACATAGGTGAAAATTGGCACCAATTTTCAGAACAATAAAAACATTTCTCACTCCCCTCCAAAACAACCAGAATATAGAATATTATGTACACTCATTCATTTATTTTCACATACTCTCCTGAGTATTTTCCATCAATCAAAGGTTAGTTACACATATAAAACATTAACATTTGTTTGCTTGCACATGTGAATTCAGATTATTCAGATAATCTTTACATTTTAAAAATCACCTTTAAGTATACATAAAATTGAAATGTTTCCCCAAACAGTTATCTCTTAAAAAAGAAATGAAAATAAGGCAACAGAGAGCAAAGCTAATACTGAGTGTGCTCCTGATACTGCAGGCCTGTGTTCCCTCTATAAGAAGGAGGCTATCGAAATAGAAAATAAAATGAGTCTGCTCCTGCCATGGGGACTTCCTCAGGCTATGAAAAAATACTTCATGTCTAACCCTAATTTTTTCCATAGCTTTAGGTAACCCCCCTAGCTCAAACCTTCTCTCTAATCTAAGTTACTCAGTGTGTGTTTCCATCCAAACAAGAGTTAATATCAGTGCTCTGTCATTTCAAAAGGGTCTTGACACGGGGTACTAAGAGCAGAAGCCTGCATGGCTCAAAAATGCCCAGTTGCAACCAGATGAAAAACATACTTTAAAACAAGGAAGACAGAGAGAGAAAGATAAGTCCCTACCTTGCTCTTACCTTCGCAACATCCCTGTCAGAACCCTGGAGCTCTTCCCCAAGTTAGCATCTGTTTCCCGCAGCTAGGAGGAGAAAAGTAGCATTAAAACAAAACAAATCAAACTTCACGCACTCGGATTATTTTTAAAGTACACTGGCAAACAATAATTTTGTCATGATAGAAAAATCCAATCCATAAAAAATGCTTAAATACACGAAAATACATTTTTGACACCTATTACAATCTCTGAAAATTCTTAGATTTAGAAAATTACACATAACAGAAAATCCCAGGAGCTTTAAACTGGATATTTGAACTGGATATAAAAGCAAATGTCTCACAGGCGGACAAAGTTTAATAAATATCTGGTAATTAATCTCCATTTATGAACGTGCACAGTCCTAGAAATATAAATGGAAACAAAAGAATTGAGGGAGGATGAGGTATCTTACAGCTTTCACTCTGAAAGACTTGACATGCTTCAAAATCTCCCCCAATGACCTTCTTCTCAGCTATAGAGCTAAATAAAATTTCTACCTGGGAGCATTCTGGTTGGGGGGGGACATAAAGAGTCAGCTTATTCTTTCTCCATCCTGCTCTTTTTTTCCCTCTCCCCAGACTCTCCATCCCTCCTTCACCCTAGCCATTTTTAGATGTACTTACATCTACATAACTGTCAATGTCTACGCATGTGCCAAAGACCGTTTACTTTATGTCTCATCATTTACTGAATTTGTAAAAAGACTGTACCACTTCTACTCACTCTTTCACGTGCTCTCTGTATCTTTTCTCTGTCATGACTGAGGTTTTCCAACATCTCCTGGCCAATTTGCTCTATGGAAAAGAAAATGTGAGCAAGAAAAGATGACTTTGGGCGCAAGTGAGAACAACCTTCAGAAGTACCAAATGACAACAGGTGCAAAATCAATGTTAAAGAAATAGACGTTGTATATCAGACACCTATTTCAATTTGTTCCTTTGAAAAACATTAAAAAACTATTTGATAAACTTGCCTATTTATCTGAGGTATAATTAAATGTGATTTATAATTCAACCTATAGAACATGACTATGGCAATGACAATTTAGAGGTGATATGACTTGCCCAAGGCCAGCCCAGCACACTATCTGCTAAGATAGAGGAGAGCCTAGATCTGGAAGTCTTTCCACTATTTTATCATCTTGGAACATAGCCTTTGGTGTTTACAGGTTAAAAATAAGGTTAATGAACCTGCTCTACCTTCCCGACTTCATTATCACACTGTTTTGCATATGTAAGTCAAACTCCAATTAGAATGATTTTGATTTAATGTATTTGCCCCACAAAAACAGTCCTCATACTCTCAACTACTGCACCTTACTGGTAATGGAACTATCTCTAGGCTTGTGCCCTCCTGGAGCAATGGCTTGTTTAGTGTTCTCAGCGGCTGGGGTATTTGAGTCAGGGTGAGGTGCACTTCTTAAAAAGTAGTTGAGGAGAGCTCCAGCTGGAGACAGAACTTCCAAACGCTTATACTGGTACAGGCAGGTTAGAACATTCATTAATAAGCCACACTGCTGAGTTCCAATGAGGTTTCCCCCTGCCGTGATCATCCCAATTGGTTGGCACTGTTCAGTTTTCCTCTGTCTGCACATCCTTCTACAAGACTGTAGGTATCTCCTGACCTGACAAACATTGAGCTGCTCTGAATAAATTTTTTCCCAACTCATTCTCCATCACCTGGGAGGTGCTTTATTCTATAATAGAAGAATTCCAATCTCTCTCTCTTATAATCTTGGCAACCTGTCTGACTACCTTATTCTATATTTCTTTCTTTCTTTTTTTCTCTTACACTGTCTCTTTACCCATAACCTATAACAACAATCATTTCTGCCTTATAAACTTATAGAAACATTCAACAAGCATCCATTACAATAATAGCAAATAATTTAATAAAGTCATAAGAAGTCACCATGGTAGTTATTTGGCTCATGTATACACACTGACCAACTTTTTAGAAGGACATCCTAAAAACTGTAGCGCAGTGGTTAGGCCACATTGAGAGCTTAGGCTGTGTGCTCACACGGCTTGAGCCTTAATCCCAGTGCTGCCACTTAATAGCTGTGTGGCCTCACATAAGTTACCTACCTTTGTTGTGCCTCCGTTTCTTCATCTCTAAATGGGGATAAGAATATTTCTATATCACGGGGTTGTTGTAAGGGTTAAATAAGATGATTCAGTTAAAATATTTAGCACAGTGACTGGCCTATAACAATAGTAAGCATTTATTGAATGATGATGATTGATATAAAAAACCAGTGGATGATTATGACATTGACCCCTTCCTACCCTAGGTCTGTCATAAACAACTTGAATTGCAATCTTATTTATAAGATGAAATATCTGTCCTATCCTTCTCAAAAATTGTTGTTATTGTCAAATAAGATAACCTAAGTAAAAATGTTTTGAAAGTTACAGGGTACTGTACAAATGCATGTAATTCACAGTATGTGAGAATCAAGGCATTGAACAAATTATCCTGAGCCCTCACTCTGTGCCAGGTGTAGATGCTGGTGACACGACTAGTAAACTAGATCAAGCCCTTTCACTCATGATCTTCCGTGCTATTAGTGAAGATGTAGCAGCTAAAAGGCAAATGTGACATTAGAGTTTGTATTTCATGGCATATCAGAAAAAGGACCATACATTCCTTTCATGATAGAGAAATCTAAATAATAAAAAATGCTTAAATACAATAACATAAATATATTTTTGACACCTATACAAACTCTGAAAATTCTTTCCAGGGTAGTACCTTCCCAGTATAATCTCTCCTCTCAGATTTATGTTAGCTTTTTATTATTAACTCCATACAATTTATCCTTAAGGTAAAACTGAATAAGATACGTGGTTCCCAGTGAAGACATCATAAAAGTGGAAGATGATACCAATAATGGAGAAGCAGGAAACAACTAGAATTGAACTTTTTCTTTTTTTGCATAACAACTACAATATTCAATTTTGTCATTCTATTAGGTATTACTGTCATATTGAATTCCTTTAATATAACATAGCAGTTTTAATTCATTTTTAACTTAAAATCTCTAAAGCTATGAACACCACCAATACTGTAATTATCAACAAAACACTAGTTATATATTTTCCTCCTATCAAGATTGATGTATTATAATATGTTATCTCAAACGAATAGGAAATAGGTTATTACCATGGTGTCTGTCACCAGCATAACGTTCCTAGTATTTGTGGCAGGAATAAAGCAATAAGAAAATGAAATAAAGTGAAAAATGAAATATGAATATGAATATGAAAATATGAAAGGTTTGTGATCTAGTCCTGCTCCCAAAGTACATCAAGTGTGGCACTGGAGAAGTCAACATTGGAATGCAGGCAATACATCCACAAGTCTATCAGGTTTGCCAGGGGAAAAAGTCTACTCTGAATGGATCTATAGTCTGCTACTAAAGGAATCAGTGGAACCAGAGGTAAAGAGCTCAGCCTTTTCAGGAGTCATAAGTCTCTCCCACATCCTCTTTGCCTCCTGGGAAATATCTCAGCATACAAAGTTCTAACCCCATCTGGCAGGAGAAGAGATACTGGCAAGAGGGCCCACATCCTGGTATTAACACACACACCATGCAATTGTTGGAAACAAAATTATTTTTTTATTTCTTACTTGCTACTTTCAATTTTAATGCCACAATAAAGAAAATTCCAGGCCAAGCATATTAGAAAATACTCACTCTTATGGAATGAAAAAAATTCATGCAAAGAAAGTTATATATGGTTTTTTCATTATATGTTCCCCTACCCCAATCAAACCAAACCAAAACAAGACAAGAAATTAGAGGGGATTATTCTTTAAATAGACTATCCTTGGTCATAATATTATTAGACATTTAGGGATCATTTCATCAAAAAATTAGTAACATTGTCTGGTTTACTTTTCTTGAATAATTTAATTTAAGTTGTAAGCACTCACCAAAAACACCAATAAAGAAAGAACGCAAGCTCATAGGCCTAAACCAATGCAAACGTGATATACTGAGTCTAGAGTTTTCAGTTCTTTAGACTTTCACAGTGCCTTTAGAATGGGAATAGCCATACTGCATCTCTTGAAATAACTTGACAAATCATAAATTTTATAACTACTGCACTTGTTGACTGTGAGGATCCTCCTCAGAGTAAGAAATAATGGGAAGCACAAAAGAACATCAAAACTGATGCTGGATGCTGGAATTCTACATGTCAGTATCAGCATGATAAACGAATTCCTAGAAAGAAAGTTCCTTCCTGCACTTCTATCCTTTCCACAGGGGTCCTGGGAATCATCCTGGGAGTATGGCATTCAAACTTATAAAGTGAGCTTTTGTTTCCGAAATTACCCAGAATGAATCATATCCTTGATCTGTGGCCCCTTTTATTGGGTCACAATCTACAAAATAGATTTTGGCTAACATTTCCTCTTCTTTTCAATATATTTGGGTGGCGGGTATATACAATAGGCATTCAACACTTTCCTGCCCCATAAAATAATGAAGGAAGCAGGGAACTACAAATCTAGCAAGACACTTCCTGAAGGACTGGCCTGGCATCACAAAAGATAAGAAAGACCTAGTTTGAGAAGCTTGTACCAATGAAAGCATCATTGCTCTCCATTCATAAAATATTAATGCCACCTGAACCATCATAAGACTGACATGAATTAACTTTTTAAAAAAAATTTGTTGGATTTGTATTTTGGAGATGAGCAGATTAAAATATTCTCTATAAGAAGAGAGAACTGACTGAAGCTCATATCATATCATAATATAAACATGGCTGAAAGGGAAAGAGCCTCAAATATAATTCTCCAGAAAATGTTCCACTTGATAAATTCAAAATATTAAAAAACGATTTTAGCCATTATGCCATAAGTAGTGCACTCACCAGAAAATAATGATCATTCCTCAGCACACTTAAATTTCCTTTATTTTCCCAAACTTTATTAAGGATGTGATTTCCAAAAAATTATTTTAAAAAATGAAGACAGTCAGTTAAGTCTTCTCTAAAGAACTAAGAAAAGGTAAGGTCATTTGCTGGCACTCAAAAACTTCATTAGCAATTTTAGTAACAGGTAAAAGGCATTCACAATTATCCAGCTATTGTTTGCATATGGGGACTTCTGTGAAGTGTAGGAGTGCATAGAAATACTGTAAAAGAGCCATTTTGGAAGCATGTGTTTTCATATGTATATTGCAGAACACTAACCAGAAAGATGAAAAACACAAAGTAATATTTCCTAACAATTCGGAGTACTGAATTTTGGACATGGCTTGGGAACCCCTGGCCACCAAATCAATGAAGGTAAAAACGTGATGCTTCAGGAGATCAAAGAAAGTCACATACAGCTTTCCCAGCGGTAGCTGCTCATAGACTGGTGGGGTCAGCCATTCTTTGGCATTTAGCACACCTTCTTGGACACTGACTTTGGTATCATGCCCTGAGTGGGGAGGTTATCCTCAGTAGGGGTGTTACTCAGGCATGGAGAGTCTTTTGAATTCCTAACACCTGGAAAGGCGGGGGAATGGAAAAGACTGTTCCTTCACCACCTTCGTTATTTGACAATTAAGACATGTGAGGAACTTCTGCCTCCAGTTAGGATGCAGAAAGATGCAAATGACCACTCTCATAGAAACAAGAAAAACCCAGACAAAATAATTACCATTCTTTTCTAGGGGAAGTTCAGTGGACGCAAAGAAGCAGCTCTGATGGATTCTAGAGAGAAACAAGGCCCTCATATGTGAGCAAAGAGCCGTGGCAACATTCATACCTAGGGCAAGTGCCCGGGCCGAGTACAGGTCTCCCACTGAGAGACTTTTTGGGGATGTGGAGAAATCAGTCAAACAGCATACGACAATGTAGTCTTACAGGACAGAATGGAATCTAGAGGAGCTCCAAACACAAAAACAAACTGCCTGGTCTGATAATTCTCTAATCTCCACATTTGCCAAGGAAGAGGCAGTGGAGGAGAGGCTGGTTAGTAAAGAGAAATCACATATTACCACACATTCTTATGGTATTTTCATTCTGAGACAGCATCAGAGTTCAAACAGGAACCAAAAATAGCGGAAACTGTGGACCAACCAATACTGATAAGATTTTTAAAAAAGCAGCACAGACACAGGTTGTGGGGGCACTAATCTCAGAGGAATCCAGTCTAATTAAGGATTCAGCTCAGCACTAGCTCAACTTAATTTTGGGAAGAATCTGATCAGGCCATTAATCAAACACTAGATAGAATAAAATGCTTTCAGAGGAAAATAAATTCAAAATGTTTATATTTCGGATTTTGCTGTTATTTTTTACACTATGTCTAGAATAGTGTACAAATTACAAGATGGCAAAAAAGCAGGGGGAAAAAGAGAATCTTGAAGTGAAAATATAGTTGATCTAAGTAGACCAAAAGATGACTTAGTCATTAGAGGGAGCAGATAAAGATTTTAAAACAACTATGCTAACTGTTAAAGAATTTATTAAAAATGGTAAACATAATGGGTGAAGAGATGGGTTTTTTAAGAAAGAAATGGAAACTCTAAAAAGGAACCAAATGAAATTCTAGGATAAAGAAATACGCATATGAATTCAATTCATAGGATGGATTGAATAGAATATACTTCACTATACAAGAAAGGATCATTAAACTTGAAGCTGGGTAATAGAAATTATCCAAACTGATGGAGGAAAGAAGTTTGAAAAAAAAACACAGCATCAATAATCTGTGAGATAATAACAAGTGGTCTTATATACATACAATCAGGTTCCCAGGAAAAGATATTCCCAGTGAGACAAAGAATAGGATGGAAGAAGTATCTGAAGAAATAACAGCCAAAATGTTTTAAATTTTATTTTAAAAAAAAGTCAACCCACAAATCAAAAAAGTTCAACAAGCTTTGAGCAAGATAAATACAAAAAACCCCCACATCTAGTCACATGATAGTCAAATCTTTGAAAACTAAAGATAATTAAAAATCTTAAAAGCTGCCAGAGGGAAAAAAGACAAATAACATGCATGAAAGCAATGATAAGAACAAGGGCTTGAGTTTTTGTCAGAAACAATGCAAAAAGACAATGGAACAACATCCCAAAGTGCTGGGGGTGGGGTAGGGGGACTTCAACCTAGTATTCCATATCCAGTGAAAATATTCTTTAAAAATAAAAATGAAATAAAGATAATTTTAGGTAATTGAAAACTGAGAGAATTATCCAGAAGGACTGAGCTATAAGAAATGTTAAAGGAAATTCTTCAGACCGAAGGGAAATAATAGTAGATGGAAATTTGGATCTACTGAATTTAGATCCAAATAAAGTAAAAATAATAACAACATGTGTAGAATTAAATATATGAAAAGCACAGCACAAAGGCTGGAGAGGAGGTAAACGGAAGTATACTATTAACTGGTTTTTAAATTACATGTGAAGTAGCATAATATTTATTCAAGGTAGACTGTGATGTTACGGATAGAAATTGTAATCCTTGAGCTTCTCCGTCCAATATGGTACCCACTAGCTAAATGGGGCTATTTATATTAACTAAAATTAAATGAAATTTAAAATTCAGTTTCTGCATAGCCCTAGTCACATTTCAAGTGCTTAGTAACCACATGTGGCTAATGGTTACTGTACCGACGAATATGGAAATACCATCTCTAGAAGGATCTCCAAATTCCCTTTGTCTTTAAGATCCACGTAAAAGAAATAAAGAAGTATTCATTTGGGGTTTAATTTAGCTAAACTGGGCCTCAGTTTCCTTAAAAGCAAAATGACAGTCTTAGACCAGATAATGTTAGTGCCCCTTCTGGCTCTACAATATTAGGACTCAGTGACTGTATAAAATCTCAATGCCTCTTTTTCTATCGAGCATTTAAGCAAACTAGAACACAAGGGCCAAACCAGGCCCACAAACGTATTCCCATACTCTGCCTCCCAGACAATGTTAAAAACAACAAACAACTCAAATTTAAATGCTTTTAAGCAGGTCATACACTCTCTAGTTTGCCCAAGTCTCCAACACTGGACCGCTTCACACAGTAGCCTGCTTGGCCTCCAAGGACTTTTGCATTTACTATGCAGTACAAAATATTTGCAGGCACCTTGATGATGACGTTATTAACAGAAAATTATACATTCATATAAACTGAAGGTAAACACGCATTCTAAGTAGAAATGCAGCAAGAGTATGCAGGGCCAGGTTTCTTTCTTTTTTAAAGCAATTATGATTTAACACTACCTCCTGAGCAGCTGAGTATATATTCCGTTTTGCTTTAGGATGATCAAATCTATCATTAAGCAATTAAAAAAATCATCAGCGCTATTTTCATCAGAGTCATGGTAGCAGAACCTTCCCTTAGTCACCTGGTTTGCTGCAGATAATTAACAAACACTATTCCCAGAGCCCTCAGACATCAGTCAATGAAGCTGTGCTACCAATAATGATGCTCGGGAATGAGCAGGTACTATGTAAATTGAGGTTGTTAAACAAAAGGAACCATGTTAATTACAGCTCCATTCAAAACTGAGAATGAATCTGTTCTATTCTATGAAACAAGACCAGAGCAGCAGGAAGGACATCCCTTTTTTCACAATTCACTAAAGAATGTGAAAGCCAGGAGACGAAGCAGCAGAAAACCTGAATGGGCAAAACTGTCAAAACACATTCCAAAGGCTCACTTGCGGAATTTACTGAACGTGTATTCACTTAACAGATGAGGGAGACCCGTTCAGCATCACCCAGATCTCCAGGTTGAATGAATTACTCATTCTGAAAAAACAAAAAGTGCTGTGAACTATTGAAAAGTGACCAGAAAGTCATTAGAAAGCCTTTTTAGAAATCATTATAGGCAGAGTTAACCACTATCTCTACTCTTTGTGAACTAGAACACATTTCTGTCACTGAATGTATAACATTCTGACTATCTGCTTAGTCAGAAGTCACTCTTGGGTGGACTGCAGAACTAACGTGGCTAGCAAACATGTTTTGCTTTTATGAAACACTATTTTAAGTATTTCTGAACTGATTGGCAACAAAAAAAAATTTTAAACAGGAGATTTCATATAAAAAGCTGGACTTGTGGCTTCTTTTGAAATTTGGAATATGTGGAAACTGGGTCCCCATTCCCACTTGGTAAACTCAGACTGGAACTGAGTTATGGCTGCCCCTTTTAGAAGAGTCAGGTACTACGGAGCGTGCCACCTCCCCACCTGGCCCGTTTCACTCCTTTATGTTGCTGCTTTGCTGTTGTAGGACCTGAGTCTGTGACTCCTTGCTTATATATTCTTCCTTCCCCATTAGATTGTAAACTACTTTAAAGATGAGGCCATTTCTTAGTGCTCTTAGTATACGCAGCATTTTAAGAGGCAGTGCCTGACATACGCAGGTGGTCAGGAGATTTTTGTTTCTGGGAAACTCTGACCTTGAAAATACGGTCTTCCAAAAATTTACAATACTAGAAGTACAGACTTTTAGAAGAAATATGAGCCTTAAGAGCAACTGCACAGATGAGCCAATGAGGGTGCAGGGAGTCAGCGGTGGAGATCATCCGAGTCACCCTGCTAATTACCGACAGAGCTGCAACCGTGACCTAAGCCTCCCAACTCCCAACTCAGAGATCTTGACAGTAAAAAAAATAATAATAATAAATTTAAAAGTGTCCTGTCCAAAATGCATTACAATGTGGCTGACAAGGCGTTCTAATACTTTAGTAAACATTTACAATGTCAGTGCCAAGAAAGGCTTTTGCAGTAACTTGGGCAAGAGTGAGAAAGGAGACAGTCTCCACATTCCCTAACATTGTTCCCATAGAAGAATTACAGCATCTACAGAGAAGTATGCTGTGATTTCATGGTTGGGACTGGAATCACTTTCTGTTCTTCACAAATTACACAAACAGCAAAAAAGTCCTAGGAGTATTATGTTCTCATTCCAAACCTTCTGACTTCAGTATAGTTTTGTTCTTTTAAGAAATTAGGGGTCAATTCTCACATAGAATTGTAAAACGTCCCACTCACTGACCCCTTTTCTCCACTCTCTAATCACAATGGCAAGTGAATAAGTTATTCTTAACAAATGAATCAGGTGAAATGGAAAATTGAATATATTTGAATTGATTATTGTTTCTGTGAAAAGCAGGTAATCAGGAGATGACATTCCAACCTCTCCCCTTACTCTCTCTCTCTCTCTCTCTCTCACACACACACACACACACGGAATAAAACATATTTACTTGGCTTGAGACACATGTTCAGCACTTAATAGGAGAACACTTTATTCAAGGTTTTTGGATGGAAACAGGGACAGATAAAATCATATAAACTCAACTATCATACGCAAATACCAGATGATAATAGAAGTTTTGGCCTTGACATTCCTTTTCCTGATTTTTTTTTCTGGTCTTAATTCTATTCTGTTTGAATTGAAGCTAGAAGGGAAAGGTGGCCTGAAGGATGAAATCACTTCTCTCCTTTTGATTTGGTATGTGGCAATAGACACAAGTCAACATATAAATACACAAGGAATAGACACATACAGCTTGTGATCTTCAGGTTTAAATACTAAAAATTAGTGAAATCACATTGAGTTGAAAACATGAACTGGCTTCTTTCACTTACCTTAATGCTTTCAAGGTTATTTATGTTGTAGTGGGTATCATTCCTTTTTATGGCTGAGTAATATTCCATTGTATGGATATACCACATTTTCTTTATCCATTCATCCACTCATGGATATTCTGGCTGTTTCTATCTTTTGGCTATTGTGAATAGTGCTTCTACGAACATTAGTGTACAAGTATTTGTTTGAATGATTATTTTCAACTCTTTTGGGTATATGCATAGGAGTGGAATTGCTGAATTATGTGGTAATTCTGTGTTTAACTGAAAAACACAGTTTTTCACAGTGGCTATATTTTACATTTTACATTCCCATCAACAAAGCATGAGGGTTCCAATTTTTCCTTGGCCACACATTATTTTCCCTTTTTAAAATTACAGCCATCCTAGTACACGTGAAGTTATATCTTATTGTGGTTTTGATTTGCATTTCCCTAATGACTAATGATGCTGAGCATCTTTTCATGTGCTTGTTGGCCATTTGTATATCTTCTTTGGAGAAATGTCTATTCAAGTCCTTTGTCCATTTTTAAATTCGCTTGCTTTTTTGCTGTTGAATTATGAGTTCTTTATATGTTCTGGATACCTAGACCCTTATTAGACACATGATGTGTAAATATATTCTCATTCTATAGGTTTTCTTTTCACTCTCTTGATAGTGTCTTTTGACATACAAAAGTTTTTAACTTTAATGAAGTCCAATTTGTCTATTTTTTCTTTTATTTCTCATGCTTTTAGGGTCATATCCAAGAATCCACTGCCAAATCCAGGCCATGAAGATTTATCCTTACATTTTCTTCTAAGAGTTTTATAGTTTTAGTTCTTACACATACATCTTTGATCTATTTTGATTTAATTTTTGTTTATGGTGTGAGGCAGGAAGCCACAGAGCTGTTTTTGATTTGCACAAAATATTTAGACTTAATCTGGAAGGAATTACTTTCTTCCTATACAACTTATATATGTAAAAAAATCTAATATACACCCTAACTCAAAGCCTAGACCAATATTTTCATTGATTTGATAAATTAAAATGTTATTTTTATACAGCATTTTTTCATGTCTTGACCCTTCTGAGCACACTGAAAGCAGACACCTAGGTTAAAATAGGAGGAGGGAGCATGGATATACTGAATAAATAGAAAACAGAAATTTATTGAGTTTGAAGAAACACAGGGCAATGGGCTACAGGCAGGGAACAGGCCTTGAACACTGACACTGCTAAATTTGAGCATCAAGAAACACAAAGTTATGGGGCCTGCAGGGTGGTGTAGCACTTAGGTTTGCACGCTCCGCTTCAGTGGCCCAGGGTTCGTGGGTTCAGATCCTGAGCATGGATCTACACACAGCTCATCAAGCCGTGTTGTGGTGGCATCCCATATACAGAATAGAGGAAGATCGGCAGAGACGTTAGCTCAGGGCCAATCTTCCTTACACAAACACAAAAGAAATACAAAAGTTAGACTTAAAGGATGATCAACATTCAAGAAATATCAGGCAGGAAAATCATGTTGGAAATTTAGAGGGGAAAATTGAGAAAGTAGGAAGACTGACATTAAAGGTGACAGAAATTAAAGAAATGATTAAAATTTGGAAATAAAAATTCAGAGGGATAAAAGAAGCCAGTTTCTTTAACTTTCCAACAAAATGTCACTTCTGCTATCCACATATCTAGTCCCGAGAGCAAAGTGAACATTCGTATGTATGCATGCCATACATACTGCCACTCTTTATTTAATCCCAAACATCTGGCAGATATCATTAATCAGTCACATTGCCCCTGAACATACCTTGCAACTAACTCTCTCCTCGCAATGCTCCAGGCAATCAACTCCAATTGATGAGAGTTAGCACGGGGGATAAGACCTATTTGCTATCGTGGGTCTACAACACGGAGGTCTTTTTTCAACTGACAACAGAGAACACCCACTTTTCAGCTAGTGCTCTCATTCTTGAGTTTTCTGCCATTTATTTCCTTCAAAAGCCTGAATGAGATGACTGAAATTTGAAGTGGACAGTCAATGGCAAAGTTCTCACCTTGTGGTGTCCTTCTTTGTTTTTGGACCAGATACACTTATGGAACTTTTAATAAACAGAGTTGTGCAGACCTCATGCTAGGCTGACTAAATTAGAATCCCTGGAAGTGGGGTCCAGACATGTATATTCTTAAAAATTTCTAGAAGTCATGTTAAATTCTTTGTCAAGGACTGCTGGCCTTCATTTCTCAAAATTCTCTAGTACTACATATCTGGCCCCCATATAGAACTTTACCCCTTTAACTCTGCACCTTTGGTACTCATAAGATTTACTTAAGAAATTACAAAACAAGGGGCTGGCCCCATGGCCGAGTGGTTAAGTTCGCGCGCTCCGCTGCAGGCGGCCCAGTGTTTCATTGGTTCGAATCCTGGGCGCGGACGTGGCACTGCTCATCAAACCACGCTGAGGCAGCGTCCCACATGCCACAACTAGAAGGACCCACAACGAAGAATATACAGCTATGTACTGGGGGACTTTGGGGAGAAAAAGGAAAAAAATTAAAAAAAATCTTTAAAAATAAAAAAATAAAAGAAATTACAAAACAAGGAATATTTCTACTGCTTTAGTCAAGCTGATTTCAAGAATAAGATTCATCACATTTCTTAGTTTGTCTTTTTAAAGACCACCACCACACTTCCTCCCCTTCCTGATTAAAAAAATTTTTTTGACAGTACAGGAAATAATTCACTTTGTACTATAGAACAATGCAAGCTATGTAATCCAACATATTTTCTTCTTTGGCCTGAATCCTAGGAAGCTTTGGGTGAGTTTAATCCTTAAGTGTTAAAGCATTTCTCTAGGATTTCTTCTCCGCCCCTGCCCAAATCTTCCTGTTCCTTCTTGGCTTCTGTCTTCTGTCCTGGGTTAATTTTTTCTGCTCTTGATATACCTACCCAAGCTCTTATTGTAAGACACTTCTTTTTGTGGAAGTAGATGGGGCACAGATCAATCAATAATCAAAAGTAAGCTAGATTGTTAAAATACAGATTCCTGGGCCCCACACCCAGGAGGTCTGGGGCAGGGCCCAAGAAGTTGCATTTCTAATAAGTTCCCAGATGCTGCTGAGAGAACCCCTCTTCTAGAGTATGAGTTTGCAAACTAGGGTCCTTAATCCAATTCAGTCTGTAGCCTGGTTTTGTAAATAAAGTTTAACTGAAACACACGCAAACTCACAGAAGTAAACCAGAGCAATCTACAGAGGACTCTAAAATCTAAAGGGGAGAATTTATACTATATCATGAAGCAGACAAAAAGATGGAGATAATTTATTCTTGAATAACTCTAAAGCAGAAGGGCCCTGTGTTTTAGACACTGACATTTTGAAAGGTAGAAATTAATAAAACTCAAGAGAAGGGAATTGGTGAACAAGTGGAGAGAAGCATAATAAAAAAGGGTAGGTGATCTGATGGTATATTACGGCAGAATTTTAAGGTGATGTGACCTTTGTAATTTCTAAACTTGAGATGTATGGCCTATAAAAGATTCAAACTGAGCCTAAATTATTGTCTTCCTAAAAAAAGAACAGATATGAAGGAGCTAAAGATTTCCTAATATTTATGCTATCCTTCTGACATTAAAGAAAAGGCTAAATACATATGGATTTTGATAATCTAGCTCATCAGATGGCAACTGCTGGTCAATGTCAGGTGAAGGACAGGAAAGAATTATTCAATTTTGTAAACTGAAATATCAGTTTGACCTTAGAAAGGTAGTACATAATCAAATATGCACTTAGAGACTTCTTTTAGTAAAACTCCTAAAAAAAATAGTTTACTATTGTCTGCCTTTCTTAGCAAGCACTATGACATTGGGAGTTTCTAAAATACAGAATAAAACACAGCCACTATTGTTTCTAAATACAATAGACAATTTATTAGGCTTCATTGGCAAGGCTGTATATTGAACTTATTAGCAAAATTCTAAGAAGAATTTTTAATTATATCTCAATAGGCTCTATCAGGGAACCACTAAAATTGAGCCTTTCATCAAACTTCCGTGTGAGAGTATTAACAAGTTGAGATGAGACTTTTTTGAGGGAAAAAGGCATGTACGCTTACACCCTTGGCAATGAAAAAATGCCTTCATTCATTCAATATATATCCAACAAAAGTTTATTGCGTACAGGCTGTGTGTAAAATACTGCAATGAATGTTTCCCTGCAGGGAAGGTTTTTTATTTTTGGCTCCTATTTATTGACTGCTTCATTGTATGCCAGCCACTGTGCTAAGCACTTGACAGATACTGCATTTAATCTTCACAACCACCATATGAAGTAGATTATTATTAACCCCTTTAAAGACAAGGAATCTGAGGCTCAGAGGGTTAAGTAATTTGCCTAATGTTGGCCAGTATTCAAAACCCATGTGTGATTGATCCCTGAGCTGATGGTTATGGCCAGTGACACACACCATGCTTCGACTAGCCCATAAATGGCCAACATCACAGGCATTCTGGCCTGGTAATTTGAAGCAACACTTTGGACAAACACATAATAAAAAAGGTAGGTAGATATTTTATGACTTTTTGAATGTCATAAATCCAATACAAGCATGAGAGTATAAGATAAAATTTAAAAACGACTATTTCTACTTGAAAGAAAGAAAAGCAGGATGAGTTTTCTAAGGCCCAAGAGCCTCACATATTATATGGTCTACTGCCCAGTCCCAGCTGACCTGTTTTTCCAACTCTTTATTCTACCCTCAATTTCAGAGTTCTCAATTCCTCTCCAGGATTCTGTGCCTTTTGTTTTTTTGTGAGACATGCGGGGACTGCACACTCACGGAGACAGTAGTGACTGCCAATGTAAAGATCACTCATTTCTGGGGACCAAATTATCTCTCTGGTCTGTTTTCACCACCATCTGTCTGTATCGCCTTGTGACTATCTTCACGGTGTTACTCACGAGGATGGCAGGATTTAATTTCACTGAGGACTTGTCTACACTGAAGTTCAGATGTTGTTCTAAGTAAGCACTGGCTCAACCACAAACCCAAGCCCCTTCCTATGGTCTTTAATTCACAGAGTTGGTGGGTGGTTTTCCACCTGAAACAAAGAAATTTTCATTACTATAGAATTCTCAACATTCTACTATACTCCACTGTCAACATCCTGTTAGGAGACATGGCAATTTCTAAATGGTCAGAAATCAGAGGACTGTGCCCCTTTTCCATTCCTGGCAGAGGCCAGTGTTCTCAGGAAGTTTCAGGAAATATATCAAATAATAGCCCTATTGCTATAAAATGTCCTTTGATACAACAGGAATGGATAAAGTGGACTTCCCTAACTTTCTATTTCAACCTTTTCTTTCTTGGAGGAATCATCCTTAGAAGCAGGAGTCTAAAGTCCATTCATTTTTTTCCTCGATATACTGAAAGCATACTCCTAAACAATTTTTAAAATTATTATTATCACAACTATTATTATTCTAATAGGGATATAAGTTTTATCAAAAAGGGACTGGGATCATCAACTACTAGAGTGGTTATTCCATTAAGAAAGACAATGCCAATATCTTTTCTACCCAATTTAGACATCGAGATACTATAAACTATTTTGTCACAATCATAATCTCATCTGAAAACCATCTAATGGGCTACTTAAGCATAAAAGAAACTAACTCTGAAGACAGCGCTGCTCCTCTCTGTCGACTTTCTAGAGCTAAGGAGGACATCATCCCAATTCTAGCTGAACATGGCAGATCAGCTGGTTTTGAATGTTGCTTGAACTGCAGAGCAGTACTTAAAATTATGGTCAATATGAAGGGAAGAAACAATAACCTCTTTAAATCAAAGAAGTGATTTACAAAATAAAGACTGGGCAAAAGACTTATTCAACCTATTGAAGCAGTTAGTCATACAAACAAATGAGAATGTGAATCATACGTTAGAAAGTCAAGCTTAGTGAAAACACAAGAAAATATCTTCTATGTATTTAATGTAAGTCAAAGTTCAGACAATAAAAAGGGCTATTTTAAATTCTGCATCTCGTCACTGGGAGGACATATTTAATGTGAAGGCAGATGGCTTCTTTTCTTGTAGTCATAGTTGAATGTACAGAGACAATACTGAAGAGGATTATAAGAAAGCATCTGGAGCCTCATCTAGCGGAGAATGTGTCTTGTACATCTGTATCCTCCCCACCATGTCCAGCATGTTGCAGAGCCCATAGTAGGTACTAAATAAGTACTGTACGTGATGTAATGTAATAAGCTATACTTCAAATTATTGGTACCAATTCAGTTTTGGGGACTAATACACCGGGAGAACCCAGATGATGCCACAACATAATGAAACTTCTTTTTTCACACAAACAGAAAGCTCAGGAAGCTGGTGAACAGCTCAGCAACCTAGAAACTGGCTGTGCAGAGCACTCTTTGAATACGAATTAGCAGTGGGTAATGGCAGCATATTTATGAGGTCTCTTGCCGGGTCCTTTCCTCCTGTGAATGCTGTATAATTCATTGCGTGCGCCCTGACCCCAGTGCGCTCCTGTTCTGACAAATCATACTTGATTAAGACAAATCTTTATTAGTTAGGTAGTCAACTTCCCCATTTATCACTGGCAAATCCCATTCTCCTCTCCAGGTGCCGGAAAAGTGACTGAAACATTAAAAAATAACACATACCCAAACATCCAAATACAAATAAAATATTTGTTATACACAGTAAGTGAAACCAGAAATCTCAAAGTCTTGATAGATGATTAAAAAAATGATTTAATAGGTATTTTTATACTCACTGACAAACTCAGACCCACTATACATTTCACCCAGGCTGAGGAATTGTTAATTAGGGATTTTTATCTCCTACTAAACTCTTGTTTGAAAGCAAAATGTCATATTTAAGAAACTGTATTACAAAATTGGAGGCTCAAAACACTGAAATAAAAAAAAGAAGACTGCTGAGTAGAGAGAATGTTTAAGGCTCCTACCAAAAGAATAACAACAACAAATCTTTTAAAAAGAGAGACAGAATAAGGCAGAATGAATTCAAAATTATTCTTGATTTTTCAGTACCATACGAAAATGCATCTCTTTTTGAACTGTTTGCAATGTTTTCATGAACTTCAATGTTGGTTTACCCTAAAGGTGATTTAATGAGTGGATGATACTCATTTTAGAGTCTGGTGCTCTGAACTTGGTACCAGAACCATTCGCAGAAACTTGACAATGAAGCCATCAGGAACAAAGAAGCTTGCCATGTCCTAGGATTGCCATTGAATATAATAAATAGGATCTTCTGACAAGTTTTAAAAATTCTCTAGTTTCATGGAGGTAGAAATTGGCACAAACCATTGACTTTCTTTCCTTAGTGAGAACAAGAGAGGGAGCAAGATGGAATGAGAATGAATAGGTTTGAGCTGATTTTCATTTCTCATATTTTTATTCTTAAACCCTGACTCCAATGGAGGAGGAAGATCTTTTTACTTTTTTCATAAGAAGCTACTAAATCAGTCCAGATGTGTAATTGATGAGTAATTTCTACATAGATTATCTCATTGTTCCCTTTAAAAGCAATGCAGAGACAGTGTGTAATACAGGAATATTTTACAAAAAATTTCTAAAGAAACGAAAATTTCTAAAGACATGTGAGATCCTAAACATTCTGCACTGATAATAAAGAAACCCATACGTAACTTATGAGGAAAACTCACTTTTAGTTTTGACAACTTGAATGAAATGCCAGTTAACATTATATGGTATGCATATCATATTTTACCTTATTGATGTCCTTAAGTGGTAAATGGAAAGTAACATTCACAAACATTTTGCATGCTGAGGCTGTCTTATATTTGCCAAAATCTCCCATTTAGAAAATGTGGATACATCTTGAGAAATGAGGTCAGAGCTTGGTATGAGAGACTTCAAAAGAACACCTAGTGCTGTGGGAAATAGTGTGTTGATGATTTTATAAGCTGACTGACTCTGATTATATCTATGGATTCAGAAGGAATCACACTAAACAATCCCTCCCCACTCTACAGGTCTTTCATCATGATCTCAAACCACTGGACAAACATTCCAAAAGTGAAAATTGCCATGGTCCCATTGGAGCATCTTTATTTCATTTGGGGGTGGGCTGGAGACTTAAGTAGTTTACAATATGCTCACAGAAGTAAAGGAAAAGTTTTGCAGTCACTTTCATTCATCCATGGATTCTCCACCCATTTTTTTCTTGGTAATCCTGATGAAAAAGAAATCTCCCAGAAAGGTGACAAATTTTACATCAGAGGTACGATTAGAATTCAACTCAATAAATGTTATTGAGAACCAATTATGTGGCAGGCACTGTGAAGATATAAAGAAGAATAAAGCATGTTCCCAACATGTAGCAGCTCACATTTAGGTGGGGTAGAATGAGATGAAGATCACCAGCACTACAACAAAGCATAAAACATTGTGCAAGTGCTAAACACAGGATGGTGCCAAGTGCGTGGGATCAACTTATGTTAAAACATGGTACTCTCCACTAATTTGTTCATCATCTTTGCAGGTCTCCACGAATCCACATTTGATGATGTCCACCCCAGCTTTCTTGCCCTGACAGTCATAATCATCTGCCTCACAATGATGTGGACATCTTTTGACATAATTTAAAAATTGACTATCTACTGACAACGTAACTGTAACTAACTCTACTGTGAAACTCACATTTCTTTTCAAATCTTAGAAGACAAAGGTAAGGACCTATGGAAACAATGATTCCTAATTTTTTTCACTGTAGCTTCAGAATGGACATAATACTGACCTGAAACTAACTGTAAACAATAAATATTTAAAATAATGGGAATGCGTAGTTAGATAGTCTACATTTCTAGCAATGTCTGCTGGGAAAAATGTTGAAAGGCATCTGGTCCAGCTACTCCTACTTACTATTGACTTACCTATCATTCAGCTGCACATAAATCAAAGTGGATGATAAAAAGATAGTATTCTTTCCTGTCTACCTGCTCCCCATCTCTGGCATCAGGTAACCAAGAAGCAATACATTGCCAATTGGTGTTTCTTTTCCACATAATGCCTGGCATATAACAGATGTTTAATACACACTTCCTAGATGTAAGTATGGATGTATTGATGGATAAATGAATGGTGGGGAAGGTCAAAAGAAAAACTAGGAGTGTAAAGAAAATTAAAAAGGGGAATATATAAAAAGTGAGAAAGGCTAAAAGAGTAAAGGTGGTAAAGAGATTTATTTAGAGAACTAGACACTGTTCAATAGACTCTGGAGTCAGCAGAGAGTGAGATTAGAGAGTTGGATTAGATCATCTGGAGAAAAGTAGCTTTTCTAAATGGCATATCAGGCAGAGCTTGGATTAGAATCCAGATTTCTTAACTCTTCATTTCACATCCTATGTAACACATAATACACAAGCAGAAAGTTCAAGAGCATGTAATCTTTGTGGACTTCTTCTTATTAGAATCAATGAATGGCCCTGGGGCACGGCTCCTTAAAATAGCCCCATCACTTCTACAACCGTGAGTGAAATGCTAGGGAGGCAGATTTCCACCAAGGAGAATCCCACACAGCACTGGTCTCACTCATCATTTTAGTGATGCTATCTGAAACTAGTCAGAAATACCAAATATATACCCATTTATATTCTATAATGAGAACTGGGTCAAGACTGGTGGTAGAGTGGAGAGGAAATGTACTTTTCCTTACAATTCACTTATTTAGATTTTATTTAATTGGGGTAAAATAATTCAAGTAGGTTACATACTCAGCTACTGTAAACTGATTACTCATTCATTCAACAAATATTTACTGAGTGCTTACTATGCACCAGGCATGGGAATAAAAAACCAAATATGGCATCAGGTGATCACAGTGAGTTATTAGGCAAACAATGGTTCTTTGAAAGTGAAAGTTAAGAACATTTAATATTATAAAATCCTTGTGATTGAACAGTTTGAGATTACTTCCTCATCTACAGATTTTCATGGAATAGTTTCATACGATGAGTGCTTTCCACTTGCAAACACATTCCTAGAAAGCAAAATAAATATCAAGTAATTGCACTGTTTTGCTGCTATGTCTAACTCTGGGGAAACCGAACTGGTCCTCACCACAGTATGATTTTGCCATTGTGTTTAAGGTTGGAAAGCCAGTATAATCAGATATTCTAATGCAAACAAACACTCGATAGAGAAACCCAATTCTGCTGCAAGTTTTCAGAATGTGTTAAAATTGATGTCAATGTCTCAGTAATTTCGCAGTTTAAAAAACAGTTAGAAATGTAATGACTACACTACACTTGATTAAAGCATTTACAGCTCTAATCAAAAACTGACAGCAAGATCAAAGATGTTAACTTAAATCTCTCTTCTAATTATGTTTAAAATGCCACACCTCAGGCCTGTCTCTCCTCTTCTTTTTCAAACCAAATTCTGCTTAAGAAAGATCTAACACTTCTTAACAGTTCATTATCCAATAAAACTATTCAAAGCTTAAAAGCAATCTACACAATTAGTCAGGACCTCAGGGAGTCCACCGGTAGTCTTTATTACAGGACTTCATATTAAAACACCTTAATTATATTTGTCAAATGGATTTCATTAAAACCCATCGTCACTTTAATTTTCATATTTTGACAGTGCTGGCATAGGCATTATTACCACCTGCCAGGCTAGGAACTACAACAAAATTGTCAAATTCCTTCAAATCCTAAGCAGTTTCTTTTGTAGCTGACTGATAGTTTTCCCTGTGTGAGGAATCTATCACAATTAGGAGAATTAAAATACCCTTACTTAAATTCTACTCTGAATATATATGTTTCTTGCAGGTGCAGGAAAAACAAACTACAGCCGTGCCGGGTTGCCAGGTGCACTCGGCAGCGAGGGGCATGCACATACTTTGCAGTGTATCTGAATAGCAATGCCCAGACATCAAACAGAATGCACTATGATTCAATCACATCACAACCATCAGGACTTGAAAGCTAGGACATTTTTTTTCTACCTCCTATTCATTATGCTGCCATACTTCATAAAATATACGGTGTTTCTGGCCATTCACTTGAGATTCAATTGTATTTTCATTTGCCACTGCGATTTAGACTATTGAAATAGCAAATGGAAAAAATACATACATCCCTTTCTTTCTAGCTATGCGATGTTCAATGTCAACAGCGATGCAATGTTTATAGCACTTTCCTAATTCAGTTAGTTATGCAAGTTTAGGAAAATGGAAGTGTGTATACTAATGAGCGAAGCATTTTTGTCTGTTATGCTCTTGATTTTCTATGTCTTTGGTAGCATATGCAATACAGAAAGAGAATTCCTCAATGATCCTCCCTTTAGATTGTGGCACATAAAATTCTATTCTTCAAGCGTCTAAGATAGAACAGGAATAGCAAAAAAGGATGGACTTTTTTAACCTAACAGACTCATAAGATATAACAAAGGAGAGAGGTTTCTGGCCTATGTCTAACACACTTCAGGGCTTTGTACAATGGTCTCAAGAGTAATAATCACCTTGCTTTATGAATACTTTAAATCACAGTAAATGGTCTTGGATTATTTTGAGTAAAGCTGGAGTTTTAATGATTTACTTACAAAATCACAAGATATTTAAAAAATGATAAATGATCACTGACTTACATGTCTCAAAATGTAGTATAATTGAAATGGAAAACATGCTCAGAGAATTATGCATGGGGGAGATGCATTTAAATACAGCTCCAATGTCACCACTGCCTAGAAGCCTTTCATGATCAGCTTTGCTGGCAATGTTTCTCCCTCCTCTGGACTTGGATCAACTCATTATCTGTACCAATATTATGGCACATATCCCAAGGCTTGGCATTTTGCTCTGCTCTCTATGCCCAGAGCCTAGTAGAGTGCATCATACTGTGCACACAATGTATGTCTACTAAAGTGACTCACCATGCTCATGCCCATCTCCCTACCAGACTGAAAGCAACCCCCTGCTGGCAGGGAATAAATCTTACACGTTATTCACTCCCCCTCCCATACAATGCCTCATCAATGGTAGTCATTTGGCATATCTATTTTTATCTCTGTATATCTATCTATATACATATAGATATAGACATACATATACATATAGATATGTAAATAGTATGTTTATGAGTGTGTATGAGACAATATATTGAATTCTGCTGAATACAAAATTTATTTAAAAGTTTCAAAATTTGTATATTAAAAATTTAGGAATCATCAACCCCTTTAAAATTTTTATTAAATGTCACTATAATCTTGAACTACAAATCCTTCACATTTGTCCCATGTTTCCCTTGTTGACTCTTTAGTAACTCTGCTTGGGATGGCTGATAACTGATGGAACTGATGAAGTAGATAGGTCAGAGGAACACAACTTAGACATTTTGCAGTGGGAATCAGAATTCTTTTCTAAAGAGCTCCTCAGCTGCCAGAAAAGTGCATTCCATTGCAATCAGTCAATAATTTATTTGAAGCCATTATTATTAATAATCACAGAAGACATGGATCTTTCTCATTAGGAAAAAAATTGGAACAATCTACTATTTCACAAAATGTTCCTAGAGGGACACTTCAAAAATGAGGCCAGATGCGGTCTACAATCTGGAATATTTGAAGTTTATTTGATATAAATAGAGGCCTACAGAAACCCTGCTGACACAAAAGTCACAAGGAACATATAAGTTTATGAATACTGCATTTATCACATTTTAAATGCAATAAATGTTGATTTGGTGCTCAAAGAGTGATTTAGTTATTGAGAATCTTTCTGTCTTAACACTGTGCTACCAATTTCTGCTCAATAGCACCCTGGCTCTGGTCATTCACTAAGGCTATCACAGTTCCCGTCTTTTTGTTGTCCATTCATATTCAAAGCAGTACAAGCACAGGAGTTGGCTAGGAGACCAAAAATTCTACATGGTTTATACAATGGATTGACACAGGGACGTGTCAAATATGGTTTGTAAAAGTAAGCATTCTGGGCAGCTCATAAAATACAACCGGAAGTTTGGGTAATCTAGGGCTTCCACTGAAAAGGGATAATTGGGGAATGGGGACGGAATCTCTGGAGGGGACAGGGACACTGAAGGTAATGGATAGAGAAGATCATTTAAGGGAGACCTTCTGCAAGAGGGGCTTTGGTATTGAGGCTGGGAGGTGGGTAAGGCTCGCCAACTGCTCTCTGGAATTTCTGCCTGGGACTGTGTACACACCATCAGGGCTGCCACCTCTACTCCTTGCTGAGGTCATCTCCCCTCTTGAGCCCACACTGTCATGCACATCATTACCTGATCGCTTGCTATGACCTCTAGGAGTTCTTCCAAATCCCCCAGTTTCGGAGCTCATGAGCCCTGGTGGGAGTCCTCAGTCTTTCTGAATTGGGCAAATAAAGGAAAGCAGCTCTTCTGGTTTTTCTCTTATCAATAGCAAACTTGGCATGTTTGAGGGCTGGGGTAGCAGGGAGGTAATGTGGGACATATTGGATCACAGGAGCCTGCAGGAGGACTGCAAGGAGAGTTGCAAAGGCTTTCGAACAGCATGATCAGAGCGAGAGCCTGAAGTGCCCAACTGACAGCTCTACAAGCTTGCTCAGATATTGCTTTTTCCAACAGGAGAAAATCTGAGACTTTTGCGGTTTTTTCTCCCTCCTTTCAGAATGATTACCTTGAAAAAAAGCTATTGCTTTTTCTGTAATAGTCAGAAGACAACAAAACAATATTTACTATTCTTTTGAAGTTATATAAAAACAGCCAATGAGAATATGCCTGATTGTCCCTTATCAGCTAGAAACTGCGACTTGTGCCTTCACACTGAGTTTTTGGATGCTAAACCACAGCATTCATCAGCATCTTTCTGGAGCCCAGACAATAAATGACACCAAGATCTGTTCTTGGACTGAGTCCTGTATTTTGCATTCAGACTACCCTCAGGGTTCCTACTCTCTTATACACACAAGAATGCCAATTCTCTTTAAATAAAACAATGACTGCCTAATTCAGTTGTTGCCAAATGGTAGGCCAATATTAAAACGTTTAGCTTTATTTTTCTAGGGGCTCAGCACTGGAGTCCTTCACACAGTATACTAATAAAGGCGAACAAATCATTTACGAAGTGGAACAACCGGATCCACTTAAATATTTATCTATAGAAGCTAGTGTGTATGTGTGTGCGTGTGTTTTCCTGGAGTGCTGAGATCCTCCTTACCCACCTCCAGGCTCTGCAAGGCTTGATCCCCAAAGGATCGAGCTCAGTGGTTTGCCATCAGAGGTGGTAGGGGTGGGGATGGGGCAAGCTATGGGCAAAATAAGATTTTAGTCAGATTCAAAGACCGACTGCTATGATTCCTGATACATGGAGAAGTTTCTGCTTATTTTTTTTTAACTCCCATGTTTCACTCCTAAAACAGAATTTTATGCTTCATAGGTAGATAACAGTCTAATAGCATTGGTAGATATGACTATTTAAAGACATCATAATATGACATCTTTAGCGTCTCTGTAGTACTTTTGCATTATAAACACAAAATAAATAGATTTTAATAGGATAAAAATTTTAATGAGAATTTAAAAATAAAAACTATTTAAAACATATTCTCATATTCTTTGAACTTAATTCTTTGGGTAAAGGAAAATAATTCATCTTTTTATTCTAACTCCAAATGGCCTTGGATTGTCACTCTTCAAAGTCCCCAGCTGAAGGTGGAAGGCCATGATTATTCCTAATTTCCCGGCGAAGAAAATTTGCACAAAGGAGTTAAATTACTTTTCCATGTCAGAAGTGAGGGACAGAATCATGAATTGATACTTTGTTTCCTGGTCTATGTTTTAGTCTTCAAAGCAGAAAACCAGCATAAACAATACTGGGAATATGTGCATAAACCACACTGGAAATATGTGCAGTTTCTGCACATTTGTTATGCTGTAGCCTAACAGCTGAGAGTCAACGAGGATTTCAAATTAATATTTCTTTTAACCACAAAAACAAAGTATTAGACCAAGCTGACCTACAAAAATTCCCGTATTCTGTATATACTTTCTCAGTGTCACTAAATTTCTCATATTCCAACATCAATTCAGAGGTAAACAGAATTGCTGCCAAGCCCTCAGTGTTTTCAGGCTGTTCTAGGGCTCTAACATCAAAAAACATCACAGAATGTCGGTTCTTAAACATTCACTGAATAAGGTACGTAGTTCTTTGCATATGTATTATTGTTAAACTTCATTAACGAGTCAGTCGTGTAGCTTCTACGTATGAGAATGCCAAAATGATGATGTTCATATGAGGAGGGAAATACAAACATGTTCAAAGACCTATCCATTTTGAAAATTTTAAAACATCACTGTTATAGAATAACTATCCAATTAGCAATTGTCTCTGTGATTCATCAAAAGAATAAACATCAGAAAATCAAAGCCTCCTATAAGTCCAAATCTCAGTACTTAAATAATATTTTGCATTTTATAATCACATCAACTTTGATTACACATTTTTAATTGTCAATGAAATTTGGTAATAAAAAGGGAAAACCTTAATTAAAATGCTTGTAAAATCCTCTTACTCGGAGAGTTTGTGTGAGTTGATTAATTAAGAGACTTTCACAGTTTTCATATTGATTGCCTTTGTGTTTCTGAACTTCCTGTCTGTTGCTTGTGTGCAGAGTCAGAGTCAGAAATCCTGGATGTAACATGATGTAGGATTTCTCAACACAGGTTTCCACTTTGATTGAGTGGTTCCTCCCCTTCTTTGGGGGGCAGTTCTCTGTTATTCCATTTTGTAGAAAGAAACAGCTTTTAAATGCTGATAGTTTTGCCTCAGTGTCATAATTTCACCAAATGTTTTTAGGAGATAAGGTCTCCTATATCTAGTATGTTTTTTAATTATTGTATTAAACTGTTTAAAAACAGAATTGGAAACAAACTTGTTTTGCTAAGAACTAAGACAAAAGGAAATGTTAATATCTCTATCCTCGATCTCTGAAATAGAAAATATTAAAGAGAAATGGGAATTTTCTGCTTACATTGGGTGGTGAAGTAAATTGGTGCTAGGATTTTCCAATGATCCTAAGAAAGAGAAAGGTTTAAAATATGGGAAGCTCAATCTACTTAAAAATAAAGTTAAATATTTCCCTGTTGTATCACTGAAAAGTATTTTATGGAATTTTATGTAACAAGTTAAATCTCAAAATAATGAAAATAAAGTTGGTCTTTGGTGTTCTTGATTAGTCTTTCCTCCTCCCACTCAATATTTAGGGAGGGTACCATAAGATAAACTAAATATTTAGGGTGTTGCTATAAGGTAAAATAAATTTTTAGGATGTTATTATAAGATAAGCTTGAAAATTTTCTGGCTTGTTTGTTTAGGAATTTTCCCCCTATAGCAAGACAAGATACTTCTCTCTTCTTTTGAACATTTCAGCGTATTTGTCCAGCATTATTTTTTCATTCTCTTTTATCCCCGGGGCTCTCAATGTTTAAATAGCTCCCTCCCATGTAAAGCTTTGCACCGATATTGATCAGCCTAGGCTGGAAGTTACTATGAGGCATTTTCAATAATCAGCCCAGCTGTTCAGAGAGCTTCTCGAATATAAGCCTTAGGTAAACAGCATAATACACTGAGAACTCTCTGCCAGCAACCAGCCTTTCTTGGCAATCTCAAAGATTGCTATTAATGCTTCACTAAACAAAGAAGTTAATTCTGATTTTAACAATGGAGGCTAAAGGGTAACTCAAACAAATCTCATCTTTGATTCACATATGTAGAAACCATAAGGGGTGCCCCTTGCCCACATGCTTGCACATCTGATTAATTCAAAAGCCTGTGTGTCAAGTAAACCATTTTTACAGAACCAGAAAGCAACTGTATGCAAGGCAAGTTTTTAGTATTACCATTATACTCCTTAATCCTCACATTCAGATCTAAGTTCATTCAGTTAGATCTTTCATGGCAATTATACTATCTACTTTTACGTAATGTACAGCAAAGAAACAAAGGTTTATAATTTATAATTTTACATTACTTTTTAACTTCCTCTTTCCTTAAGAGTTAAATGCTAAAGAAAAAGAGAGACTTTTACATAGCACCCCTAATTGTGATTTCCCGCTGACATGCCACAAGGGAACCTTGAAAGAAGCACCGAAAAACGGACACTATATATAAAGTATAATGTAAAAATAGCATTAGGTAGCCATGCAGTGAAACCCATAATGTTCACACCCTTCAGTGGGTGAAGAATAAACACCATAAAAGTAAATAGCATTCCAAAATAGATGGCACCTATAAAATTTTGTGAGTCCCCAAACTGTTATGCTTTTAGAAAAAGAAAACAAAACCAAACAAAAATTAGGTACAAACAATTCCTAATGTTTCTATTGGAACTATTCAAAAAAGTTTTGAGGTCATTATTTAAGTTAAACATATTTGTCAGGTTAAGGCTATTCTGAGATGCACTAAGTACACAGAGGCCTCTAGGTTCTGGAAGAAGAGACTAGTCTTCTGATAAATAAGAAATTTGAAATGTTTCCTCTGGTTTGCAATCCACCCAAAATACCATATCCACGGTAGTAAATCAGAATGATTTTTTTTTGTTGGTTTGTTTTGTTATGGTTGTTTGTTTTCTCTTTATTTTGGGAGAGAAGAATTGGTCTCTAGCATTTAATTTATACCTTCTGTGCCCTGTGGTAATATGTCAAAGAGCAAAAGATATAGTCTCTGCCCTTGATGGAGTTTATAATCTATGTGAAAAGATGGGACTCTGCCTCCACCCCAACACACTGTCCAATGGCCTTAGAAAACTAAGAAGTGATTACAATAGGTATAAATAACAAATTAAGTAATATTAATTGTGATGTGTACCCCTATACAAAGTCGTGATATTGGAAAAAAAATCAAATATGTAAGTTGGTGAGTTCAAGGCTCTTGGTTTACAAAATGCCACTACATAAAGCTTCATCATATTTAGAAGTAAGCAGTGGATTGGTGGGCCCAGAATAGACAGATACTCATTCATAAATGAATCTGTGCAGCCTGGCTTCTGGGGGCAAAGCACTTCTCCCACTCCTCAGATCTTCCTCCCTTGCAGATGTTGCTTCCTCATCTCAGCTCATAAGTGTTGGTAATTCACATTCTTATCTCGTATTTCTTCCCTACATTCTCCAAATACTCTCCTTTGAGATCTTCATTCACTTTCATGGTTTTCAAATATCATCCCTGTTTCTATGGCTAATCTGTCTCTTAACCTATTCCAAGTTTTACTCCTTATTTCCTATTACATGGTGGATATTCCACACCGCTTGTCTCACCAGTTCCTTAAATTCAACAGGTAAAGAATAAAAATCACACTTTCTCGCAATGTGCCTCTTCTCATCAGTTAAGGGTAGGCAAATCAAGGGGGTCTCCCAGGACTGATACATATCAATTCATTTGGAATATTCCTTTATTTTGATTCCCATTTTGAACCAGTCATCAGGTCTTTTCAAATTGTCCTTTGAAATACCTCTCGTATTTTTTCTTCTTTTCCATTGTTGCCTCTCGCACAGACTAGTGCCTCCTTCCTCACTGGTCTCCCTGTCCTCATTGTCTCCAATCATCAATACATCTTCATTGCTCCGTCTTCCTGAACCACTAGTCTGGTCATGCTCAGAACCCTTTAACTGCTTACCAGATAAAATCCAAGCCCTAAGGCAGCATTCAGAAGCTTTCAGAATTGAGGCCTAAATACTCTTTCAGGCTTCTCTCCCAATTCTCTCTAGCATATAGTCTAGGCTCTACTCCAGAGTTTCTCAACCTCAGTACCTATTGATGTTTGCGGCTGGATAATTTTTTGTTCAGTGGGAGGGTCTCTCCTGTGCATTGCAGGATGTTCACCAGCATTCCTGGTCTCTACTGACTAGATGCCAGGAACAGTCTTTTTCCCTCAGTTGTGACCACCAAAAATGTCTCCAGACACTGCCAAATGTCCCCTGGGGTCAAAGCCAGCTCTGGTTAGAACCACTGCACTAGTCAAATTGGACTTGGGCAACTATGAGCCTCTGTCCATGTGGTTCCCTGTCCAGGATGCCTCGGACAATCTACTCCTTACAATCCTGCTCATTGTTCAAAGTCCAGCTGAAATTTTGTATCTGCTATGAATTCTTCTGCACTTGCCCCTGCCAAAAGAGATCTCTTTCTCTTCAAATTCCTCAGCACTCTCTCTTGCCTCAACAGAATTCATGTGCCTAAATTATCCTCTCAACCAGAGTGAAAGCTGCTTGAAAGCAGGATCTGTGTCATCTTTTATTCCCCCAAAGTGATTAGCACTATTCCTGGCTTATATATATTATGAATGAAGGTACCTCCAGCCCCAGCTTCTAAACCTTGCCGTTATAAAATAACGGCAAGGCAGTAACAAGTCTGGCAAATGTCCTTAAGAGAGTCACAGAATTAGCATCTCTGATGCTTCTCTGCTTGCCTATTTCAAAGGGCAAGGAAGATACAGAGCAAATCTTGACCACTCAATCTAGGGTTCACCCGCCCAAAGAAATAAGCAGTCAGGTTGTGAGGGGGGCAATAGGCATGTATTATAAGTTGATGGCAAGCTTAATGAAAAGCAGACAAAACAGTGTAAGATGGCTTACAGGCCTTTTGGAACATGGCAGGTATATAAAAAAGTCATAAGAAAGTTTACAATAAAGAAAAGAATGTGGAAAATTGAGAGTCAAAAAAGATAATTACATAGAAGGTTTTTAAACAGCATGTCTAATGGAGAAGTTGAGTGATTAAGACAAATAGCTTGACAAGCTACCTGGTCACAGAGACATAAATCTGAAAAAGCAGCAGATTCTCCAGAAGGGTCAGACAGATCACATTTAGTTTTTAAAGAGAGAAAACATGAAATTTGTGCATAGTTGTGTGTGTGTGTGTGTGTGTGTGTGTGTGTGTGTGGTGTTACTGGGAGGGAATAGTACGCTATTGATAAACTTTGGAGAAAGAAACCATCTGTACTGTCAAGTGACTTAAAACTCGAGGCACAATCCAAAGCAAGAATTAAATAGCTGAGCGTAGTGCAGTCAACACCACATGAGAGGGTGCCTTCAGGGCAACACACACTGCTGCAGAAAACACCAACCAAAAAACGGACAATCGGGATCTCAAAAGAGATGAGTCACCCAGAGGGTCTCTGTAGGACCAGCCTAGTTTCTTAGCCTTGAACCAACGTGGTCTTGCCATTGGCAAGGAAAACGGTGTACTACTCTACAAAGTCACTTCCAAATGCATAAGCTGCTGAAGCTTATTTCTTATGGAATAAAGACTGAGAAGAAAATAAAGACCAAGTAATGAAAGTAAGGGTGCAACAAAAATTTTAAAGTACTCAATCTTGAATATATACTTGCAAGTAAAAGGGAAGAGAGCCCCATCACTCTGGAAAAAAGGTGTCTGGATATACCATTAACAAAGGAAGTCTGAAAAACTCTTTATTCTCTAATTTTGAGTGAACTCTGATTCTTTTTTCCTTTTGTTAACTGATGGTATACTCCAGGGTGGGTTCTGACATTTTGGGTTTTATTTTGGCCTAGAATCATCTTGATAACACTATCCAAATAAATTAACTAATTACACTGCTAAGTGCAAGCTTATGCCCATAAAATCAGAGAAAAATTGGGAGTCCCAAGAACAGGGACAAAATGGGAGAGGCATTTACTGAAGTTTGGCTAAAGAGTCAGGGTAACTCTCTCAGTGACATATTTCCATAATCCCACTCTTCTCTGGATGGGGATATTCCTTTCTGGGGCAATGTCCTTTTCCTCACCACTGTTTTCCTCCAATCTCTTCTCTCACTTCCTTGTGGGCTGTCAGGCTATCCTGTTATGTTGTCCCAAACCTTGTGCTTTGTCTGTTGTCGCTTTTCAATGTTTGAAGATCAATTATCCTTTCTTGGCAGGTAATGTGGGGTCCTACTTCATAGTCACATGCTCACAGAGGATGAACAGAAATTATGGGAACTACAACTTTGAATGAGGGAAGCACCTCTCACCTGTAAAACAGAGAATTCAGACGTTTCCTCATAGACTTCTGATAAGGCTTAAAGCAGAGAATTTACTTTTGGGCTTGGCAAAGAGCCTGGCACACAGGGAACACTTAATAAATGTTAGCTAATATTCTGCTTACTATTATTATGTGAATCTCTGTAATTCTCCATGACCTACTATATATTCTGGATGATGCTAAAGACCTAGAAAAGTGGCTCTCATCCCCATCAGACCTCCTTTTTATAACAAACATTTTTTTAATGCCTCTTTACCATCTTGAAATGAAATTTCAAGAGCTAATGTATAATCTGTGAACACACATAATTAAAAAAAATTGATGTAATGCCCTAACTGTAATATAAAGAATAAATACAGGGAAATAATTTATAATAAGATGCATTTCTATATGTAAATGTGCAGGCACTGCTATAGGAGCAGACACAGCTAAGCAGGCGTATGTTTGTACCTATATGTAAAATCAACATAAATGTGAGTTACATGTGCAAACCAACACATGTGCCTTCTAATGATGATTCAAATACTACAAGTCGCGTTACCATGAACAGTGTATTGCCAAGCTTTCTATCTGCTCTTGCGGTTAGAAGGGACTATGTACTAGTTCTGACTGTTGGGCTGTAGTCAGAAGTGATGTGCCTCATTGTTGGGCTGAAGCTTTGAAGCGCTGGTGTGCAATCCCTGTCTACACCCTGCCCGAGGTAGCTGGTGACAACCTCTATGGTGGAGTCCTATCTGGAGTCAATCTGGACCCCTGATTAACTATGAGCAGAGCCCCCAGCCAATGCTTGATGGAGTTTTAGGATACACAAAAAAGAAAACTTTGTTGTGTTAATCCACCAGGATTTCTAGGTTAATTTGTTTCTGCAGCATAACTCTGCCTATCCTTCAATGGTGAATGGCTTTTTAAAAATATACACTGATTTTACACAATTGTTGTATACTTGGAAAAATTAGTGGATGCTAAAACCATGCAAAAAATACTTCGTGTTTATCAGGAAAACTAGGTTCAGATCATTATAAACAGTGTTTTCACCTATGTAAAAGACCAGCAGGACATTTGAGAGTTTGTATACACCAGGGACTGTCTGTGTTGTGAAAGAACATCCAAAGCATTGCAGAATGTTTATTATCCTTGACTCCTATCATTGAGACAACCAAAACGCCCCAAGAAAGGTTCAAAACTTCCCCTTGAGGAAGAATACCTCTAGGTCAATAACCTAGAGACCAGATCAACATGGACTTGACTGGCCAAGCCATACATGGTGGGGTTTCATCAATAAGTGGATCATAGATTACAGTGTGTTAGAACACTGGACTATGTTCCAGGGTGTAAAAAAAAAGTAGGCAAAATAAAATGGTTCTCAGGTCTTGGGTTGGGAAATTCTGGGCTACTGAGTGTAATGCAGGTTGCAGAATCTGTAGCACAGGGAACATTATGCATCTCCACAAGGGAGATACAGCATGCACTGCTCCCCACACTTGTTGGAGTAGGAAGGCCTTTTGTTCCAGAGCTTCCTGCAGAACTCACGTTCCAAAGGGGACACAGTCCCCACATTAAAAGATAAGCATACCAGGGCTCAGAGAAAGTAAGAGCCTTGTGTAAAGTTGGTAGCAGAGTTAGGCCTAGAACCTTCCCTTACAAATCAATATTCTTAATCATAAAAAGGAATTAAGTGAGATATATGCTCCAACGTGGAGGAATCTCAGAAACATTATACTAAATGAAAGAAGACAGACACAAAGGTCACATGGTATATGATTCCATCTATATGAAATATCCAGAACAGACAAATCCATAGAGACAGAAGGAAGATTGTTGGTTGCCAGGGGCTAGGTGGTGCAAGGAAAGAGGAGCACCTGCTTAATGGATATGGGGTTTCCTTTTGGGTGATGAAAATGTTTGGAACTAAAAAGAGGTGGTGGCAGCCCAACACTGTGAATGCACTAAGTGCTTGTGATTTGAGTACTTTAAAATGGTTAATTTTATGTTATGTGAATTTTATCTGATTAAAAACGAATAAACAAGCTTAAAAAATACTATTCTTTTCTCTATACTATGCTCTTATCACTTGAGTTCCCCAATACACTAGAAAGTAGCATAGCAGTATGATCTTCTTCATATGCTTTCTCATACTGTTGTTACAAATATTATTTTATTCCTTTTCATTTTCTGGTTATTGTGTAAGGAAGTGGATGCCATAAATCCACAGTGAATAGAATTTTATGGGGATTGATTATAGGCTGAAAAAGATAATTCAGCCACCTTGAATGGTGTAGAGGGGCTTTCTGTGCAGAATAGAAATGTCAGGGCATTGGAGTCAGATGAACAGAGGTTCAAATCCTGACTCCATCACTTAATAGCCATACAGTTACAGCAAATTATTCAAATTCTCTTAGCTTCAATTTCCTCATGTGACATGGAGCAGCAATACCTACAACACAGAGTCACTGGGAGGATTAACTGCAATGACATAGGTAAAATGTCTGGAACAAAACGTGAAACCATAATAGGAAATCAAGCCAAGTTCCAGTACCTCCAAGTGTACTATTTTCCTGGGGAGCACAACAGTGGCGCCTAGAATTGCCTTCAGAGGGCCAGAAAGGTCTTTCTGAAGCTGAGAACATATTCGGCTCCAGAAAAGAATTTCAGAGTGAAGATTTTCTTTGTTCTCTGACTCTATGGGGTGCTCTGTTGTAATGTGTAGATCAGAAAGTGGGAGTATTGGGCAGAATATATTATGCATATGCGTATGTTTATAAAATAACAAGTATCTCTAGAAGGGAGTCCCTAAATAAGTCTGTCAGAAGACAGACTCTCTGAAACATTCATCTTTTGATCAATTGGAAGCTAAGTGGGCATTTTAAGAAAAAACAAACATCTTTAGGCAGAACTAACGTGTTTTAAAAAATATATTATGGTCCTTTTTTCACCTTTACTCTCAGTTTTAATAGTATAAAATGATGTTTCTGAAAAAATCCTCATAAAAAATCCAGTAGTCACACAACTGTACACTGTACTACATAGAATTCATAAGTATGAATTGCATACGGCAAGTTTGGGAGATTTGGTTCATATGAGGATGGAGCACACTGAAGGTCAATAGATTCATCTGCAACTAAACCATGCAATTGTTTGGTGAATTATCCAGTAAAAATAAATAAATAAGCAAAGTTACTAACTCCAGTTACTTGGAACTCAACAAGCTTAATTCTGCTTAAGCCATTCTTGAAATCTGAGGTGCAAATTAAAACAAAAAATTACTAAACTGCTGCTATAGAGCTTCATTTTCAAATAATAATTCCTGCATTAAATAAACATTCATTCCCAAATCACAGAGTGTGTTACACTCGTCCATCATGGGCTATGCAGGAGCCCAAAGACAGGAAGCCCTTTCCTAAGGGAAGCCTAACTGGGGAGAAGGTGAGTTAGCTCCTATTTTTCAAAGACTGTGTTACTTCTTAGTTTCAAGGTGGGGGAAAACATGTAAGCCTCCAGTTAAAAGCCAGTCCTTCTCCCAAGGGCTTAGCAGTGGTGAAATAGAGAATGGGAAGAATGAAGGGGATATGAGAAGTAGTGTGGGAGGAAATCTTTTTTTCTGTGAAAATACAAAGCAAGCTCCCTCAGGGCCTGGTAATGAAAAGGAGGGGTGTAAGAGAACTTTCTGGCACCCTCTCCCTGAGGAAGAATGTGAATCACGGGTTCAAACGCTCCCCACGTATAGGATTGACCTGAAGCCATGATGACAGCCACTGGGCAAGTATCCAGGTTCTGAGTGTTGCAGTGACATCACCTGCCACCCTAGAAGCCATTCACTTGGCAAACAATCTGCAAGGCACATGTCTATTCAATTGACAATGTAGACAAAGTCTGCTGGGTTGTTCATAATAAAGTGAGTAACTAGCAACAGAAAGGTGATATGAGAGAATTAATGGGTCTGTTCTCAGTGTTGGTTATGAGATAGTCAGATGTATCAAAGAGAGTTGCTGGAATTGGGTAACTCAAAATGAAAACCTGGATCTAAAAAAACCCATGTGTGCTGGGAAAAAAAAACCTGTAAGGATATACACCAAAATATTAACAATGGTTATTTCTGGGTGATAGTTTTATTTGAATTTTATAATTAAGAAAAAATTTTTAAGAAAAGCTTACATTTAAAAGACAAAATATAGTTTGGATCAAATACTTTTGGATCAAAGAACAACATAAAGGCAGCGGCACTGGATGGTCCAATGCCAAAAAAACAGACGTTATAAAAATAAACCAAGCCAAGCTGACCCCAATCCTAGGAGTCAGAACCTGTGCCTGGGCAGTTGGTTGAATAACTTTTAAAAGATGGAAAATAGTAAAAACATGGTCTTTTATGATAAAGACATGATTTAGGATTCTTTGACGGCCCAAGTGAAAATTAAACATGATTAACTGACTCTTACCTCTACATGTAAAGTGAATGGCATACACTCTTGCACCCTAAGGTCTAGTTCTTTTATTCTTGAACAGTAATTCTGTATTTGACTGATATCATCCAAATAAAATAAAATAATCTTAAAATAATCTCACTTTGCAATAGAACTACAATATTAATCCTATAATATCTAAATATCAAGATTATGAGTCACAGAATTTTAATGCAGTACTGTTTGCAAAGGTAAAATGTAAATAAAAAAATGTCCAACAATATGTGAATGGTTAATTTATGGCACAGACATATTATGGAATACTAACCAGTAACTAAAACAGAATAATTCAAATCCATATATACAGACACTAGAAATATATATATAAATCATGGTTGAACAGAAAAAGCAAGGTTCAGGATGCTATGCATAATATAACTTCGCTTTGTTAAAAGAAAAAAGTGTGATTTTGCACACATAATCTAGGAAGAACTTGGCCTCCTCTTCTCCAAGATATGCACATGCCTCATTCTCTCACGTCATTCTGATCTGCCTAAAAGTCATCTCAGATAGGCCTGCCCTGACCACCAAATCTAAAGGAGAGCCCCCCGGAATTCTCTGCCCCTTTAGCCTACTTTAGTTTTCTTTATAGCATGCATCACTACCACACTTTATATTACATTTTTATTGATTTATTGTCTATCTCACTATGAGAATATAGGTTCCATGAGAACAGGGACCTCATCTGGTCACTGGTGTTTTCTCAGTACCAGCTCCTAGAATATAGTAGATGCTCAAATATTTGTTGAATAAATCAATAAATATAAATATACATGTGTATATAGACACATATGTGTATACATATATATGTATATGTATGTATATATATATATACACACACATAAATATATCTTTACATATAGAGAAAACATAAAAATACATAGGGGAAAAAAATCTCAAAGCATATGCACCCATTGTTGATAGTCGTTGTCCCTGGGGAGTGGGAATGGGAGAGATGGATGGGGAGGGGGAAGGTGGGAGTCCTTTTACTTTTTACTTATATACTCTACCTTGCTTGAATAATTTGCAATGAGGGTGAATTATGCTATGATTAAAAATAGAAAAAAACCAATTGTCATATAAGGACTAGAGTTTGTAGAATCTACGTAATTGCTTTAAAAATATGTCTCCTGATTACATTTAGGTATCTCTGATTTCTCAACTGGACTGATCACTTGAAGACATGTTACTCAATTAGGATTTCAATCTCTTTATTTCAGGCAGTGGTTCTCAAACTTTAGTGTGCAGCATAGAGTCACCTGCCCAGTTCGTTAAAAATATAGAATCTCAAGATCTATCCCCAGAGATTCTAGACAGGGATTGGGTAGCAGGAATTTGGATTTAAAAAAAAATCACCCAAGGTGACTGCCTCCAAGCTCACCATGTGAGAAACTGGCTCAAAATAGAGCTGAGACAGGGAAGACTGAATCAACACATATGTAATGAGGAAGGATTATCTGCCAGGCAATTGTGGGTAATTAACATTAGACAAGTTGAATTAATTGGTTATTAGTGGATGAGTATTTCAGCTAGCTGCATTTGCAACTAATTTGTAAGTGGTTAAACACTACAACAGTCTGAATAGAACAAAATATTTGGAAGTGAAAAGTTATGATGCAGTTTTATGGTTCCATTTGTGTGAATTTTTAAATAATATTACAGTTAATAAAATTATTACATTGCAGCTTCGTCTATTTATATGAGGGACAGACAATGCGTGGTATCTGAAAACAAAGGCCAGAGCATAGCCCCAAGGCATGTTAAGAATAGTGGATGACCAGTTGGAAACCTAGTTCTAGCTCCTTTTAACTATCACATATGTCCCTTCACTAGACTCAGTTTTCTTATTTACACCCTGCCAGAGTTGAACCAGATGGCTATAAGATCTCTTCTGGCTTTATCAATCTATTTTTCTCATATGAACACATACAAGGTTTTCCTTTGCATTACACATGATACAACAGTCTTTTACACTCTCACAAATACAGGTGTATATACAAAGGTTATTAATACACCCAAGTCAAATATATGAATTTAACCTTTATTATAAAATACCTATTACAATAAACAATTTCAAGAGTTTAAGTGAAAAATGATTTTGGGATTACTTGGTGAAAAACATATCAGGAACTGCTGACTCATACACTTAAAACAATCCCAACAGCAGCTAACTGGTGATAAAAGGCTCTGAGGCTCTGAGTCATTTTAAGTACCCTAAGATTGTGTCTGGGATTTTTACCTTTTCTGCTATCATATTCATCCTTCATTTACAAGGATTTATCCTAACAAGAACTGTTTTATAAAAAACATAAAAATGAGAAAGTATATTGAAAACCCACCCTTCCCCGGACTCCTAGTGGTCTCTCGGTAAAATGAATCACCAGCAAATACATCACCACCCATGAAGATTTCAAAATAATATCTTGAGAACAAGGAGATACAATGGCTCATTTCATACATTTTTTTCCCTCACATTTCATTCTAGACTAATCAGGGGGCTCAAACTGCCCTGCTGCCAGAATAATCCATACTCCATTTAGCATTGCTGACGATGGAGAGTAAGGAAATGAAAGGAACGGGATGCCTCGAGAGGACGACAAAGAAAAAGATCACAAGGACATTGACTGCTAATTAGCAACATATTATAAATATGGGTAAATGCACTAGTCTTTCAACTCTCGAGCCCCTAAGTTCATATCTTAGATGGAAGTGAAAATGTGTTTGTCGGTACCATGCTGGTCTCTTTTCTCGAAAGATGACGGACCATTGGGAGCCAGGGCTGAAGCTGGTATGAATAGATCTGCTGCGGCAAGAGGTGCGTGCCACTGCTTGGCAGCGGAGGCTGCCTCTGACCAGCGTACTTTTCTCCTCCCTAAGCAACTTTATAATCAGTTCTGAAAATCTTAAAACAATCTGTTCTTTCAGCTGAAGCAATTTTCCCCCTCTCCCTGAACAGTGCCTAGATTGTTAATCAGAAACTGGGAACCCTCACCAGTAGTTTTTCGAGCCCCTCCTGAAGCACTGAAGATTTTGTCCAAGTCAGAGGAATCCTGCAGGAATGGATTATAAAACACCTTCAGGCTTGGGTAACTAAGTCCCAGAGCCTTTTGGGAAGCAGGATTCAATTTATAGCCCCAATCTCTTGTTCTAAGATCTGTTGGGGAAAATATCCCCTTGGCCACACAGTAGCCAACCCTGTAGCTGTTTAAGATGATGGGATCAAGAGAGTTCTCAGCCAGCAGGCGGAGGACGATGGCTGAGGCATCAAATGGTCCAAAGGCAAGAAAAGATTCAGAGTTCTGGTAAGAAAAAAAGAAAAGAAAAGAAAAAAGAACGAAAGAGAGAAAAGAGTTATTTCAATACTGTTAAGAAGAAAGAAAAATATCTCTACACAGGCGCACACTTTGACTTTTGGGGACTACTCTAATAAAATGGGAACATAGCGTTTTAGTCTTCTCTTAAAAGCCTCTAGCCTGTCTCTTTCCTGCTGGATTTACAATGCTAAAAAGCAAAATCCCAGAAACCTATTTCTGTTTACTTAAGAAGGATAAAGTGTTACCCCAAAACAGAGGGGCCTTTTACAGAGACTGGAAAACAAATGGTTTAAGAGCATTAAGATCTACATATCTCTCATGCCAGCACATTTAAAGTCATCAATCAAACATAATCCTGAGCATACGAGGTGCAAAAGTGCTAAAAAGGCCCCATTAAAATCCAAGCCTTTTCAGGTGTACCACCCAATCCTGAGAATTATACACAAGGCAGAAATGGCTCTGCTTTATACACACAATACCATTAGGGACAATTTATCATGTCTTTAAAAGTGATATATAGCACATTGTGAAATTGCTTATTAACTCCAGAAATAACAAACCCAGCTTGTGTAAATGCACTTGAATACCCATAATTGGAATTTTGAAAACTTAAGTTAGAGCCTAGTCTTATTTATAGCTTAAACTTCCTACTAATCTACCTCCTAATCTGTATTTCAGACTTTTAAATTCATATTTTTCAATTAGCATTAGACACTAGAGCTATTTTGACAAAAAGTTTTAAGATGTTTGAAAGAGGTTTGCTACATCATATGCTCAAAAGAACAAAGATTATGTGAACAAGTTGACTCTGTAAAAATCTAAATTATAGGAATTTATAATTTTATCTTTCAAATCTTATTTTCTTTTAAAACATTGCCAGTCTGCACTTATTTCCTGGTTTCCCCTTAATTCATATAAAGAAATATGAACCTGACTGTTTATAGTCCTGGCTCTTCTGCCTGATTTCATTAAACCTCTTCTTTTTTTTTTAAGATACTTTATGTTCTACAAATACAAGATTTCATACATAAAAACAGCACTCTTGGTCTGCATTAACATCTATGAAAGCCAAAGCCGAAAACTGTAGAAGTAAGTGAAAGGCAGAGGAAGCTGGAAACTAAGGACAGCCCTTGCTCCACCTGGGTGTGCCTCATGCCCATTAATGTTAAAACCTGAGAAAATAACTATATCCTGAGGTCCCTCTGGGCAGCACTGGTCCTGGTTTCCAGATTGGCTTTTAGGTATACTGACTGGCTTACTACACGGTCTGGTGTTGGTACAATTTTGTGCTCACGTTTTCATAGGACAATTGTATGTTTCTCTATCAGATGATTGACTACCTACATACAGAAAAAATCACCTTACGTGTTTCTTAGCAAGTTGACACTGTAGCACAATGAGAACCAGAGTTAGAATGAGGACTCAGGTCTCCCTCTTGATTCCTACAGCTTAGAAATGCTCTCCTTATGCGCTCAATGAACAAACACCCACTGAGCAATACTAGGAGCCAAGAACTGTGCTAGATGCTGTGTCTACTAAATGTATGCTGTATTTAAGGAGCGTATAGCCATAAAATGGAGACAAGTATGCAAAAAAATATAATGTTACCAGGGACTGCAGAGTAGTCAGTTCCATGTGGAAGAGTGTGGGTCATGAAAGGTGTTACACAGTGGATAATTAAGGACTTAGGGCTACAGGCCATCGCTGGAACAGCCAAGGCAGAAGCAGATTTTTTTTGTGTGTGATGAAGATTGGCCCTGAGCTAACATCTGTGCCAATCTTCCTCTATTTCATATGTGGGATGCCACCACAGCACAGCTTTCATGAGTGGTGTGTAGGTCTGCGTCCAAACTCCAAACCCGAGAACCTGGTAGCAGACTGCACGAACTTAACCACTATGCCACTGGGCTGGCTCCCCAGAAGCAGGTATTTTTTAAAGACCCCTAAAGATAGAGTCCACAGCCAGTTAGGTTAGGATACACTGGCACTCAATGAAATGATATACACAATTCTAAGTGGGAGCACAATGTGGTGGAATAGTTCCCAGGTGAGGAGAAATTGGATTTGAACTGTGGCTCCTTTCTTGGCCTGTGAACTTGGGAAAAATATCTAACCTTTAGTTCTCATCTGAAAAATGGGACAACAATGTCTATTTCATAAGGATGTTGTAGGGACTATGAGAAACATATATGAAAACTATTTATGAAGTGTACCTTAATGTAATATTTCTTCAATCTTGTTTTGTGAGATGTTAATAAGATGAATGGGATCTTAGGTATGCAAAGTTAAAAAGGCTTTGACTTCTCAAAAACCGTTAATATGGTAGTGTACAATCTAACTCTTCAAGACAGTTTCAGGATGCGGCAGGGCACAGACACTGGACCATGAAGGCCTTATTTGGTGGAACACCTACTTCAGCAGGGAAACAGTGCCACAGGTTCTAAAATGTATATATCTACTTGGAGTTCATAAGTGAATATCGGAACAGATGGCAATTACTGGAAACTACCAAAACAAGAGGATCAAAGGTCATTTTCCAAGAAATTTCAGCTTTGGCCAGCAAACAGCAACCAATTGGGTCTTCAAATTCTCTGTCCACAGAATGGGGAAAGACCACAATGTGGTATACAGAATCAAGTCCTGGCCTACAATCAAGGGCTTCTGCCATCAGCCCTGGCCCTTTACACTGCACTGCCCATCTGTACCTCTGACTGCACTTCTAAGGAACTTCATGCTCTAGGACCCTAACTTTCCCTAAGCATCTCTTAGTTCTCCCATCTCTTGGCCATGGCAAAAAGAAATTCCATTTGCAAAGCATTCCCTCACTCTCCCCAGTCTATCAAAGTCCTGCTGTTTCTTGGAAGCCTAGTTTAAAACTGACTCCCAATCAGAAGTCTTCTCGGTTTTCCCCAGTTGAATGCATTGCTTCCTCTCCTATAAGCCAATCATAAGTAGTTTGCACCTCTTGTAGCTGTCAGCCTAGCAAGCTAGTTTTCCCCAGAGCTATACTTTTATCTTGGTCTCCAGTAGACTGTAAACTCCTCCAGACCAGGGCTGTGTCTTTCCTCTTCATATCTCCACACTGCCTCTATTACGATGTTGTGCACATAAATGAGGAATGAAATGCTTCAAAATAAAATGGACGAAATGGCTTCAATTCTGATCAGTAACAGTAATAGCTCAAAGAGTAACAGATTATATTCCAATGATGAAATACAAATTCTATTAAAGTTCAATAATAATTAGGTAAAAGGAACAACATGCACTGTTAATATTATATGCAGTTACTTACCAGGCCTAAAAACACTGTGTGCTTTTACTATCACAAAGATTTCCACATTGTTGACAGAATTATTTTAGTGGAGAGTTTTAAAAGTCCTGGGAACATTTCCAAATTGTTGCCGAACAGTTTCAAAACTAAAAATACAATCCAGGGGATCCAGGCCTTCCCCAACCACCTGGACGTCCATATTCCCAGTGCAGGACATCCTCTCAATGATGTCCTTCCCCAGGTGGTGTCTCCTCCTCTTTCACCTCTAACTTCCATCCTCCCCACCCGATCCCACTACTCATTAGTTGGCAAACAAACCACATCCATTGTGAGGAAAAAGGTAAGAGAGGTCCTTGTACATTTTATCCCAAGTCTTCCTCGCAAGGAAGGAAGTTAATTAAAGTCTCATCTAGCAGACAATCTTCCCCTAGCTGTGTCTAGTCATGAGCAGAATGATTATGTGCATCTGGGAAAAACATTAAAGAAGAAAGCTCTGTAAAAATTAGGTATGGTTTGGAAAGAAGAAACAAACATAGTCCATATATTCTACAGAAATGACATTAAAGCCACACAGGCCAGCTCTGTAGCTTGGGGGCCTGCAAGATGGAGGCAGCGAGTGGTTCAAAGAAGAGCAATGGGACTGTCAGGACAGCTCCCGAGTTGAGACTGTAAGATCCTGAGCACAGAGTCCCACGTTTTCTCCATCACTGGGAAGCTCCCACACCCTCCAAGCTGTATTGTTCAGCTATTTGTGCTGGCTCAGGTACTTGAGCGAGGGGAACTATCATCACTACACGCCTGTCCTATTTCCACATATTTCTTCCCAGTAAACCCCCTTCCACTGCTTCTCCCAAAAGAACAATTTTACTGCAGATGCAATGGATTGGCTCAGACCAGGCATACACTTATCCCTTCAATCATGGAGTCAATTGGGAAAAAGCCCCCAGTTTAGTTTGACATGACATTACTCAAGACAATTTTCCGAACCTACTGCACTCTATATATTAGTTCTTTAAAAAAAAAAACTGTTGGGGTCGGCCTGGTGGTGTAGCGGTTAAGTTCACGTGCCCCGCTTCAGTGGTCTGGGGTTCACGGGTTCGGATCCCAGGTGTGGACCCACACCCTGCTCATCAAGCCATGCTGTGGTGGCATCCCACATACAAAATAGAGAAAGATTTGCACAGATGTTAGCTCAGGGCCAATCTTCCTCACCACAAAACAAAACAAAACAAAAAACACCCTGTTTACTAATGTTCCAGGAACTATTCCAAAAGATGCATTTACCTTACCTTAGAGATTCTCCCAGACACTTACTTGTTATCTGACAGCTAATTAATATTTGGCTCAGTGTCACAATGGGCTGTGCTAACAACACTCACTTGTGTAATTTCAGTGTACTTCCTCAGACCCATCCTTCCAAATTCACCTCCTCTCAGCCAGCCAAGCTGAACTACCCCCCATCACCCATCATGCTTTCTCACCTCCTTGCTGTTCACCTTGGATGCCCTAATAATATTAAGCCAAGGTAGACTCAAAAAATATACATATATTACATACCTTTGGCCCCAATGTCTGCCCATAGTATGCATATTCTAACTATCAAATTTTAAGGCCAACTCAAAAATCATCTACTTCACAAAGCCTCTTCTGATGACCCATCCTTCCATCCCCAGGCCAACACTGATCTCTCCTTCCTAACGGTTTGTTGCCATCACCTTTTGACATTTGAATTTATATATCATATGATGACTATTTGTCTACTGCATTATCATTCCTATTAGACTTATAGATCCTTGGGGGCTGGGGCCATTGCTTCTCCCATGAGTTTTAGCTTGGTGCTTAATTATGATGATGATAATAGTGGCTAATACTTATTGAGAGTTTTATTGTGGACTAGGCATACTGTCAAATGCTACTTTTCTCATTTAATTTTCACCATTCTATTAAGTAAGTACTACTATCATTGCCATATTACAGATGAGAAACTGAGGTTCAGAGAAGTTACCTTGCTTAGGGTCATAGCTAGCAAGTAGAAGAGTTAGGTCTCTTACATCTTTTGTTATATTCATCCCCAGATGCCTTGTATTTTGTTATCATAAGTGGCACCTTTATTTTTTACTCAGTTTTATTCTTTCTTTTGGCTATTATATAGAAATATAAGTGGCTTTTGTACATTTTTGGAATCCAGGCAATTTTATTTTTATTCTCTCAATGTATATTTGAAATTTTACCATGTATATGTAATGAAGTCTCAAGTTAATGATTTTCTTTATTCCCTTCCTGAAAATTACAAGACCTTAGATAAATTTAACTTTGATCACTTGCCTACTAACTTCCAATAACAAGGCAAAAGAGCAAGATTTTAGTTCTTTTTTTTTAAAACGTCTCTTCCCCCTAAATTAAAGCTATTATTTTTAATAAATTGTAAATGTAAATCTTACAATACTTTAGATTTGCATCTGGATTTAATAATTCCTTTGTTCACTTTTCCTTCTGGAAACTTAGATCTCCCTTCTGGAGCCATTTTCCTTCTTTCTGAAGTACCTCTTTTAAAAAATTCTTTTAGTGAAAATCCACAGATAGTAATCTTTTACTTTCTGTTTATATAAATATGTTGTCTTTTCTTGAGGAAGATTAGCCCTGAGCTAACATCTGCCACCAATCCTTTTTTTGCTGAGGAAGGCTGGCCCTGAGCTAACATCTGTGCCCATCTTCCTCCACTTTATGTGTGGGATGCCTACCACAGCATGGCTCACCAAGTGGTACCATGTCTGCACCCGGTATCCAAACAGGCAAACCCCGGGGCCGCTGAAGCGGAACATGCACACTTAACCGATGCGCAACTGGGCCAGCCCCTCTAAAAATGTTGTTTTGCTCTTGTTGTTGAAAGACACTTTGCTGAGAAGAAAATTCTAGGCTGGCGGTTATTTTCTCTTAAAACTTGGTAGACATTATTCTACTGTCTTTTGGCTTTGATTCTTGTTGAGATGCCTTCTTTCAATCTAATTGATTGTTTATAGGTGCTGTGTCTTTTTATCTCTGGATACTTTTACTTATTGTTGGTTCTGGTGTTCTGCAGTTTTACGACAATGTGTCTATATGTGAAATTCTCTGTAGTTATTTTGCTTGGTCTATGTTGTATATTTGTGGATGTATGTCTTTTGCCAGAGTTAAAAATTCTCAGCTATTATCTTTTCAAATATTGCTCCTCTAACATCTCCTTCTGGAACTCTGATTTGATGCTTTGTAGAGATTCTCATTTCATCCTACATGTCTCAACATCTCTCTTAGGTTCTCCATCTCATTTTCTTTCTGTGCTGAATTCTGCATAATTTCTTTGGAAGTATTTTCCAATTCACTAGTTGTCTCTTCAGCTTTGTTTAATCTGTTTTGTTTGCTTGTTTGTTTTTGGGTTTTTTTGGTGAGGAAGATTAGCCTTGAGCTAACATTCATGCCAATGTTCTTCTACTTTGTATGTGGGATGCCTCCACAACATAGCTGAAGAGTGGAGTAGGTCCATGCCTGGGATCTGAATCTGGGCTGCTGAAGTGGGGCATGTGGAACTTTAACCACTCAGCCACAGGGCTGTCCCCAGTTTAATCTGCTTTTAAACACATTCACCCAGATTTTAATTTCAAAAAGTTCTATATGGTTCTTTATGGTCATTTTAATAGTTTTATATTCCTTGATCATTTTCAAATTCCATTTTTATTTTCTGTGAATATTATATATATTCCTATTTTGTAATCTTTGTCAATAACGCCAATGTCTGAAAACCTTAGGAAGTCAAAATGTGTTGTTTGCTGTTTGAATCAACTCTTAGTTATGGTCATGTTTTTTTTTTCTTTGCGTGTTTGGGAAATTTTTTATTATAAGTTCATATTTTGTTAAACTTAATCTATAGAAATCCAGAAAGTCTAATTTAGGGATACTTAAAAGAAAAACAAACTTGCTTACTTTTGCTGGAAGCCAGCAGGTATGACTTACCTAGGACTATTTTAACCCTGTCCTGGTTAAATAGAAGAGTTTCAAAGTTAGCTCTCCCACTTTGTGTGTTTGTGTGTGTGCATGCACATGCATCTGCAAGTGTGTGTGCACTCCTCCATCTTAGATTCCCAATTGCAGTGCTGGTGTTTGTTTGCATTTGGTCCCTGGATGTCTTAGGCTTTTTTATTCACTTATAGCTCACTGCTGGTTCTATTCTGGTTTCAGCTCACTGTTTTCCCCTTTCCCTCCTTGGAGATTTCCCTTATTTTCTTGAAAATTCTTTAATGCATTAAATAATGTTTTAACTTATCTACTGTCCAGTTATATCATAGGTCAAGACATTGCCTCTCTCTCAATTAATGCAGCTTTCATTTTTTTGGTTCAGCACAAAAGTTCTAAGGTTTGAGCATTCAATGAAATCACTACCATTAGTTTCACTGGTTTCTAGAAGTACGCATTTTACTTTTACTTACAGAGTAATAGACTGTTAGAGCAGAAAGGCATCCAAGTGATTATTTCGCAGTGTTTCCTACTGGAGGCACTACTGGTATTTGGCGCAGGATGATTCTTTGTCCTACGACTGTCCCAAATGCTGTACGACATTAACATCCCTGGCCTCTACCTGCTAAAGACGGGTAATCGAAATGATTGAAAATATCACACATTTCCAATAGCCTCCTAAGTTCAGAACTTTGTGGCTCAATCCTCTCATTTAAAGATGGAAAATATCTGCTTTTAAGATAAAGAGCAAAACCCAGAGATGGCCCATGAAGAGGCTAAATGTGGTCTAGCTCTCATCTCTGCCTCTGGGCCCATGCCCACCACATTGTACCTCACTTCCTGTGCTCCAGCTACGCTCTTTCAGTTCCTTGATGTGCTTACTCCTTCCTGTGGCAGGGCCTTCGCAATCGGCTCTTTCTTCTGCCTAGTGGACTATTCCCATCTCCCACCTTTCCCCACTCCCTTTGCCTCCTACTCATCTTTCAGATCACATATCAAGTGTCACTCATTTAGGAAAGTTCCCCTGACCCCCAGACTAGAACCAAAACCCCGTGTTACACATTTTAATAGCCCTCTGGACTTCTGTCAATCCACTTAACATGGTTAAAATTTATATATCGTAATGGCTATTTCCACCAGGAGGCCGTCAAGTCCACAAGGGGTAGGGATGTCTGCTTTGCTTACCGCTGATTCACCCGTGCCTAACAAGTGCCTGCCACATCCTAGAAGCTCAAAACTATTTGTTAAATAAGTGAACAACTTAAAAAGTCACTGATGTGTGACCCATCCAAACAACAAGGGATGTGATCTCTACAAAGAAGTTAAAGTGAAGACTCTCTTTACAGTATCCATCAGGACCTAGGGTGCAAAGGAAATATTTCTAAATATTAATTTATATAGCCTTTCTGCTGGCCATCTGTTCTCCAAATGGAAATCTCTCGATCTAAAGTATCTCAGAAAAAACTTTTCCTTGCCAAACTACTGTGACAGGTGATTCTTGCAAACAATTTTTCATTCAAGGTGTTCAATAACTTCACATTCAATGGTAATATTTATCTTCCAAAAAGCCAATATCACGGACTGCCACATGGTCTTATTGGAAATCTTTAACCTATTGCCAATTTGAACTTTGGATAATCATAGATTTTTAAGTTTTTCAGCTAATAAATTCAGCAATGATCTGTTTGCCACATATTTTGGAAATCTGAATCCCATTATCTGTATACTCCATCTGTTTGCTTGGATTCATCCAGCAATATGATTCTATTCAAAAGCTACTTACCCATGCCGATGGTGTGCTTATGGAGAAAGAAAAAAATACCCACATACTTTTTGGTCTCCATTCTCATCTGTGAAACTGGCCTTGCTTTCCACTCACCGAGAACCCCTTCTGCTGCCATAGACCTCATGGGATTTACTTTGTTTTGATTTCTTTCACACTTTGGTGCTTTGTGACCAACATCTGACAGCAGCCTCTTGGGTTAACCTGACTTTAAAAACTGACCAGGCCCACAAAATCTCATAAGTTCTTCAAGATGCCCAACCATCTCAATGTCTACCTGTCCATGAAAGCACACACGAGCTCTTTTGGGTGCTCTACAGTTATCCAGAGAAAGAAAAGAAAATTCCCCCTCAAAGATGCTTCTTTTATGTTTTTGAGAATGCCCTCTTAAAGGTGACTTATCATAAGAGACTAACTTGGTCAGCCGGCCACCAGCATAACGAAGCTATGGGTGGTCTTTTTGTTTTTCCCATAAACTTACGGTAAACCACAAAATAGTGAACCAAATATAAACTGCTGCTGTCTACACTTTTTTTCCTCTTCAAATGTGGCAAAGTTTCATTCTACTCTTAAAAAAAGAAAACCACCACCCCCTTAGATGAGAAGGGCATGAGTAAACAACAGGTTGTGGAGAAAGAAGAGAAGTACTTCAACATTTACTAACGCTGGATGCCCATTGCTCTTGTACTCTTAAAAGGCCTAAAGAAACATTGCTTCATAACACTCAAGACCATGATTGGCACAGATAGAAAACGTCAGTGAGGGTTGCCCAGAAACCCTTTCTTTAAACAAAAACTCAGGTGTTAACTGAGCACATTTCCTAGAGTAAAATCAGCTTGTTGGAACCTATAGAGGATTTACCTCCTCTAAAAACCATTGCTCTTTGTAAAGGGCTGAAAAACCATGAACAGACTTTCACCAGAAACATGGGCTTCTAGAGAGAGTTGAAGGAAAAAAAGGAACAACAACAAAAAGAGATGGTTAACAGGAGGCTGTTTGCGTTTCTCAAGCAAGCAATATGAGCTTAATTGAGGCTGACGCATGACAGACTCGCATGTACAGTATCGCCCAAGCTCCGACTGAAGCTGCTGACAGAGGGTAAATGGTGCACGGCAGCAGGGCTTGCCCCGGCCTGGCATGGCGATGGAAGAGCACGGAACCTGTCAGGAGAGAGCATGAAGGCTAATGAAGGGCAGCCCCTGTTTTTAAAATTCTTCTCACTTAGTTTTGGATCAGACTCTACACCATGAAGCCTTCTCAACCTTTTAGTGCTCAGTTAAGGGTATGTGACACTTATTTAAAAATTAATGCATTCTAATCAATTTCAAGTTAGACAGTGAAGAGTCTGCAAAAGAGGGGAGACAAGAGAAAAAGGCAGGAGGAGAAGAGAGAAAAAAGGGCAAGGGAGAATGAGCTCTATAGATATGAAAGAAGGTAGAAGGCATAAAAAATATGGCATAAGAAGTACCTAAGTGTTTTCAGATATCTTTGTAGGAAGAATTTTGTAAAGATGGCCATACCAACATAAGAAGTCAGGGGGAATAAAACACATTTTTTTGTATGTTCTTCCAACAATACAAAAGTTCTAGGAACCAAAGTGTGAAAAGACAAATGCAAAAGGAAATGTTTAACATTTGTTAAAAAAACACAATCATAATTTTTTTTTTGAGGAAGATTAGCCCTGAGCCAAGCGGTGCCATGTCTGCACCCGGGATCCGAACCGGCAAACCATGGGCCACCGAAGCGGAACCTGTGAACTTAATTGCTGTGCCACCAGGCCGGCCCCCCATAATTTTTTTTTTTTTTTGAGGAAGATTAGCCCGGAGCTAACATCTGCTGCCAATCCTCCTCTTTTTGCTGAGGAAGATTGGCTCTGAGCTAACATCCATGCCCATCTTCCTCTACTTTATGTGTGGGATGCCCACCACAGTATGGCTTGCCAAGCGGTGCCATGTCTGCACCCGGGATCCAACCCGGTGAACCCTGGGGCCACCACAGCGGAACATGTGCACTTAACTGCTGCGCCACCGGGCCGGCACCACAATCATAACTTTTCAAAAGACTAACTTTCTTTTTTGACAACCACAAAACTACTGCAACATATTTTTCATTGCCCCGTTGTGGAAAGTCTTCCAAAATGACTGAATACGTGCTTTAATACAAAGAAATATTTATATGCCCTGATGGAATATGTATTAATATTAAGGAAAAATTATCAGCAGATTTAAATAAGGCCACTATAGATAAAACAGAAAGGAGAAAACAGACTGTTGCCAATCTCACAGTCACATTTCTGAAATACTCAGGTTAGATGCGAAATAAACGGCAAAAATTGTGGATTGACTAAGTCTCCAGACATGCGAGCATTAAGTCTATATTATCTGTGTGATTTATCCTATTGTCAATAGAGAAAAATGCTTTATTGCAAATTTGATTTACATGTTTTAGGTACCTTAAAATCACACATATGTAATCTACATTTTATAGGTTATTATCTACAAAAGACTTTTTCATATTTTAGTATAACTAGTGGAAGGGAGGAAGAAATCACTCTGGGATATAAGAATAAAAAAATCAAACTTATTTAATAAAGACTAGAGTTTAACTTAGACTGAAAACTCTGTGGTCTCAGTTTCTATTAATCCTAACTAAAACCAAGTGTACCTTTTTCGACCTCTCTAAATCGCTAACTGACCAGATCAGGTCTTGATAACCAAATATGAGAGAAGACACATTTACAGTCACATGAAAATCCTGATACGTCAGTTTTCAAACTCGTGATAAAATGACTTTTTTTTTTTTTTTAAAGATTTTATTTTTCCTTTTTCTCCCCAAAGCCCCCCGGTACATAGTTGTGTATTTCTAGTTGTGGGTCCTTATAGCTGTGGCACATGGGATGCTGCCTCAGCATGGCTTGATGAGTGGTGCCATGTCAGTGCCCAGGATTCGAACTGGCGAAACCCTGGGCCGCCGAAGCAGAGTGTGCAAACTCAACCACTCAGCCACAGGGCCGGCCCCAAAATGGCTTTTTTTATTTTAGAGGAATTTGGGAATCCATAGGTTTGTACCTAAAGAAGAATATCTATTCAATAGTAATTACCTTTCTCTACAAATAGGCTTTATCAAAGATGATCATTTTGTCAGATTTTAAGATAAGCATAACTCTCTTTTTTTTTGCTTTCTAGATTTGGTGTTTATATTCCAAAGATATCAATTCAGGGTATTAACATTAAAAATTAAATATTTTCTCATCTTGATTGCCTCTGAATTACTAGAAAAGCTTTCCACAGAATCTCATATTCACTACTACAACATGCATTGAGAAAGGTCACACACACGTAAATTTCATACACGTGACCAACAGGCTGCTAAATTACCAGGAAGCTTTTAAGGAATTTACTGACTGGAAGCATGGGCAGCCAATCAGAATTTCTCATCCTTTCACACATTACTTGCTCAATAGCATGATAGTAGAAACAATGAAGAGCAATGGCAATAAAGCGTACAGACAAGAAAGCTCAGAAGTTACACATTTTATTCTGTTCTACTTAGGACTGACAAGAGATTTTATTTGTAAGTCATTCCTAGAACCACTGGACTTCAGCCAAAGCAAGTAATGTTACTCCGTTATTGTTTCTTGTTGAAGATTAGTATTTGTCAATGTCACCATGCTGGGACAGCTGTCATGATAAATGGCTGGGATTAAAAGCAGTTCTAGGTTTCTTTAAAGTTAGCATAAGGAAATCCAGGAGGAGGTTAGAGCCAGCCATATTAAGAAAGTAGCAAAAATCAGCCTGAGAATAACTGACAGACGTTTTCATTTCATTTATTGATTGGACAGTCCAGATAGGCTAGATGTATCCTAAAATTTAGAGGAAGAAAATTCTTAAACAGGCATTTTGTCAAAAGGGCTAGAGAAGAAGCTATCAAGGCAAAACAGAAGAAATATAAACTCATATGTAATGCTTCCTTTTGATCAAAATTACTTTATTTATTAGATTGTACTATTAGAGATAATTATCTAAGAAATTTGGGTAGGAGATAAAAATTGGACTGGATGAGTTCAAAGATCCTTTCCAAATTCAGGATTCTCTGACTTGATGCCCCATCTTGCTGGGTGTTTTGGTTTGGGAGATTCTTCTGAAAGGAGCATGCGAATAGGAGACTCAAGAGATGACTGATTTGGGGGCTTTTACCTAGAGCATCAACAATAATCACTGGCCCCTTTGAAGTTCTTAGGGACGCTACTGGGGCTGCCTATGTTTTCCACAGGCTTGGCCACAGAGCAGCCCTAAGTGAGTGGTCTTGAAAAAAAAGAGCAAACTATGCACTTTCTATGACACCCCTGGAACAGTGAAGATGATTTTAACCCGAAAAAGACCAGTTAAATGCAGTTATAAAACTGATGCTGCATGTATATAATAAGTGTTTGGTCTAGCACCTCTCAAGCCTATAAATTTTTGTGAATTGAGTATCTGTGTGAAGGGTCAGCTTTTTTTTTCTTGCCCGTTTACCACATTTTATTGGCAAATATTTTACTTAAAGCTAGAGTGCAGTCTTTAAAAATGTCTGGAAATAAACCGTCATTATTTGTCATACTAAGACTAAACTCCATCCTTTTACAAGTGAGATTCAGAGTCCCATTCAGGATGCAGCGATTTCACGAGCAAGCCCCTTTCTGTGCAGACGTGGGACTACTGCTCTGTGAGGGACCACTGAACCTGCCACACTAAACCAGCACACAGAAGTCACCAAGGTGATTTCAGATTTTTTTAAATTGAGGGGTGATGATATAGCAAGGAGGGGTGCATACTAGATAAATGCTTAAAATAACTTTATGATGACAGAATATTCAGAGGAAAGATTTTAAGAATTAGAATATTTCTTATAAAGAGAAATATGGCTTCTATGCAGAAATAGAGTCATGTAATTAAATTATTAAAATCTACCATGCTACTTATCTAGCTACTCAACATTTATTATCTGTCTACTGTACTCAAAGTATTAGATTCAGGAAGGGGACTTTAAAAATTAACAAGATATGACCCCCGTCCTCACAGAATTTATAGTCAAATTATTTTGGAGTTCTTTTCATCATTACCATAAATGCAATTATTTTTTAAAGTTATTTTTAACCACCCAAAAAAGGTTTTTGCATATTTCCAATGATCTTCTTCCAAAGCTGAGACCACCTTTATTTAACCATTTAAAATGCTTACTCAATATTACTTGCTTCCTCTTCTTAGAATAAGTTCCTATTTTAATGAATTCTCTTTCAAAGAGGAAAAATATACCTCATCACTTAATCCTTCCCCAAAGCACACACCTAGTTTTTCAGTAGTATTAAGCAGCATAGTATAAGAGGAACTTCTTAAAATTCACTGATATATAAATAAAATAAGATCCACTAAATCTTTATCATAACCATATATCCCACCATAAAAACATTTTCCAATGAGAATTCTTTCTATCGATTTTTACTTCCAACCCCATTTTTACTAGTTAACCTAGTTAAAATGATTTCTAAGGTGCAAATACTTGATTGAAGGTATGGTGACTATAAAGGCTGCTAAGGCTCATGATCACCACACCAACAGACAAATGCTAATAAAAAGGCGAAAGGGAGCCGGCCCAGTGGCGCAGCGATTAAGTGCACACGTTCCGCTTCGGGGGCCCGGGGTTCATCAGTTCGGATCCCAGGTGTGGACATGGCACCGCTTGTCAAGCCATGCTGTGGTAGGCGTCCCACATACAAAGTAGAGGAAGATGGGCACGGAGGTTAGCTCAGGGCCAGTCTTCCTCAGCAAAAAGAGGAGGATTGGCAGTAGCTCAGGGCTAATCTTCCTCAAAAAAAAAGGCGAAAGGAGTGAAAAACGCATCCTGATCATTTAACATCAGTTTCAAGCAATATGGAAAGAGTAGAGTAAGAAATAAGAAGTGTTGAAGATCTTATTTTCCTGACCAAAAAGGTCAAATATAGTGCATCAGAATGCTGCATCTTAAGAAAATCATTATTTTAAATGCTGGGATTCCAGTGAATAGAATAGTTTTCAAATATTAAAATCTCTGTGGTAGGCTCTGACCTCAGAATAATGAGAAAATGACAGGCACTTATTTTTCCACATATAAAAATGACACTGATTGGGGCTGGCCCCGTGGCCGAGTGGTTAAGTTCATGCGCTCCGCTGCAGGCGGCCCAGTGTTTCGTTGGTTCGAATCCTGGGCGCGAACATGGCACTGCTCATCAGACCACGCTGAGGCAGCGTCTCACATGCCACAACTAGAAGGACCCACAAGGAAGAATATACAACTATGTACCGAGGGGCTTTGGGGAGAAAAAGGAAAAAATAAAATCTTTAAAAAAAAAAAAATGACACATTGTAAGGTCATTATATAAAAGGCCTATTTCCCTTTCATGAAATAATTATACCACTGATTCAATACATTTGCCAGCATGTCTACATGTGGTTTAAGTGGTTATTTCAATGACCTAAATATAGAAAAGAACCAATACCTACAAACTTAAAAACTATGGCCCAAGTGACCCATAGCCCTTGTGTATCATTTTTCCTTGGTAAATCATTTACACCGCTTCCGCAAGAACCCTGCACGTGTTCTATTTATACACATGGTGATTTACTGATCACATCCAAAGGCTTTGTACTTTGTTTTAAAAATTAAACAGTTGGTTATATAGATATGTAACTGTACTGTAGATGAGGGTGGAAGTCTTGTCTAATTCTACTGGAAGGATGCCTTCTTTAGGAAATCCTAGAAGGGCTTAAAGTGAAGATTTTCAAAGGAGGAAGGTATGGGATATTTGTATTACAGAAAGGGTTTACAGCAGAGTGCTGTGGTAGTCAGCCTCCAAGATGGCCCCCGATGATCCCCACTGCCTGGTATACACCCTTGTAGAGTGCCCTCCCACATTACGTCAGGGTTGGCCTACGCGATCAATAGAATACTGCAGAAGTGATGATATGTCAATTTCAAGATTAGGTTATAAAAGACATTAAGGCTTTTGTCTTGGCTGATTCACCTTCACTCTCTCTTGGATCACTTGCTCTGGGAGAAGCCAGCTGCCACATTGTGAGCACACTCACTTATGGAGAGGCTCAAGGGGAGGAATAAACCGCTGTGGTTTCCATCAGCAGCCATCTGAGTGAGCTTGAAAGCAGGTTTTCCAGACCCAGCCAAACTTTCTGATCGCTAGAGCCGCTATGGCTGGTGCAGGCAGGAAGCCTTGGTGGAGGACTCCGAGACTCAAGCTGGTAGGTAAGATTTAGATCAGAATAGCACACAATGACCTAAAGATTGTATGTGGTCCACAGAAGAGTTTTGTTTGACCCACACAGCGTTTTAAAAATTGGGAACTCCCATGAGAATATTTGAATTTCTAGCTTTGCTTGAAAAGTTGTACCATCTGATAGCTTTAGATTCACCCTCCATTACAGCTGCTCCTTCTAGGGACAGGATATACGCTAGCTTCCACCATGCCCCTTTGTCCTACACCTGATCTACTTTACTCATTTCCTTTACCTGTCAGGCCCTTCTCGGTGAGCATTATTGTGGAGATAAGAATTATGTGGGACTGCAAACACAGGCTGGATAGGACTATGCAGGTACTGCCCTTAGTTGTGCTGAAAATACCTACTGTTTTTACCCCATCTGTCTCACACACATGTATTTCCTCCTTGGCTCCAGATATTTGAGAGATAGACTCCTGAAATAGATAGATGGAAGGGTAGGTAAAAGGCAAATCCACACAATGAAGAGCAGTGAGCCTGGCTACTGGCTCAGAAGCAGCCGAGGCTGTAATGGAGAAACAGTAAAGCTATGATCCTGTCCTTTTTTCTCCTGCCTAGAAAAGTGGAAGGAACCAATCTTCCCTTCTTCCTCTACCTCTTAGATACTTGTTTGCCCTCTTGTAAATTTCTTCCTTTCAACACTGTTCCTAGTGTACACTATGGCCCAGCCTCCTCTGGATAAATATGTCAGGGGGTGAAAGGACGCAAAGGAGACACTGCACAGATTGTTCCGTCTCTGTCACCCCAGGAGCCAGGCCTGGGTTTGTCACACCCCTGGACATTAGGTGGACTGGAAGGGGTAAAACAAAAACCTGTGGAGGGCAGAGCCTGAGTGTGATGGAAGATCAGGTTGGAAAGGCAGTTGGGCAACCTTGTAGGGGCAAAGAACACAAGCGAAACCAAAAATAACCTAGCTCTAGGGGGAAAAAAAGGTTATAACGCACATCAAAAGGAATTTTTGGATTTTCTTTTCTCTTCACAAATTTTTAGAAGAAGCTCATCACAAGAGAGGTTTAATATCCAGAAAAACAGATGCACACAGTTATATATTTAATTAATAAAATAATTCAAAATTGACAACTTCTATATGGTTACCTGCTTTACTTGAGAACAATGTCCATTTTGACACATTTTACTACCTTGTTCTAAATGAGAGGAACACCTTATTTATCTAAATGGGTCAAATTGTACTTGGTGATTAATTAGACATGGTCATCAGATCATAAATTAAACACGAAGAATCAGAAATCTGATGTTTTATATCTCTTTTAGCTTTTAACTTTCACACAGTATGTTTTTTCCCTCAAGTTCATAATTTCGTTTTCTAGAAGTAGCCTGCTATACAGGAATATGCCAAAATAGTTCCATAAGAAAGAGGTGAAATGTAGAACCAGACAAAAATCTAGAAGCAAGATAATCAGTAGTTTCTCTGTGTATAGGAGTTTCAAATTATTTGAAAGTCCCAAAGAACACTCAAAGGCATGCATGTCCATGGGCTATGGGCAGGTGAACACATACAGACACTATGCAACCCTTTTAAACAAAATGCTGGATTTTCTCTTTTCTTGAAAATTCCAATTTACCATGTTAATAGTCATAGGCAATTCCCAACTGAGAAATATCACACTGGTGGAATGCTAGTTTAGCAAGACACTCTGTAAAGAAAGGACTATAAAGAAGGATCACATAAATCTGAAAGCACTGCCCTAGTCCCATATTTGTTTGAACTTGAGAAATAATACGAAAGGTAATATTGAAGATACTGTCATCACATCCCACATTATAAGATCCCCGTTATGAGGGTCTGTGAGAAGAATGATGCACAAAACTCAGAGCAAAGAAAAGCTGTGCTTTACCAAACCAATTGGTGTGTTTCACCTTTTGGTTACTTTGCCTCTTATAACTGATCAGACTTCCCTCTTTGGCCAATAGGAAGTTCTGAGGTAAACTTATAACCTACTTCTAACTAATGAAGAAGGCCTTAGTCATTTCTGATTAACTTCACTTTAGTTTTTATTATTTTCTCTTTGCCTTGATTTTCTTTAATCCTAGTGCATGTTAAATTCTTTCTAGAAACAGGAAAAAGCAAAAACAGACAGACAGGAAGGTGGAGAGTGAGGTAGACAGAGGGAGAAAGACAGAGAATGGGATACAGAAAGAGATGTAATCACTATTGATTGAGAGCCCACTTTGTATTTGGTGCTCTTCTCTTTACATGCCTTAGTTTTAACACTTTACATGTCTAACTCTTTACATGTATCTGCTTAACCACCCATGAAGCTGTTAAGAGCGCCATTATATAGGTGAGGAAAACCAGGCATAAAGAGATTGGGTAACATTTGAACTAACACAGCAGTTGGCCGAGGCAAAGCTGGGGTTCAAACCCAGGCAGTCTGGCTCCAGAGCACCCACTATGCAAAATTAATAACTAGATTGATATGGCCTCCTCTCTATACTGGTTTACTCTTTTCCTTGAACTCTTGGTTAACTCCCAGACCAAAAGAATGAATTCATTTCTAAAGCTTGTTGATCTGGCAGTGACAGCCCCAAATTCTAAACAACAGCACACTGGGCAATGGGAAATGGCTACAAAAAAACTGGGAGCCAGAAGGACTTAACTAAATGTTTTTTAAGGGGGATGAGCTCATGAAGATTTTGTTATTGTTACTGGCCATTGTCAAACGCCAACAGTAACTGTTCTTCCCCTTTTCAGGTAACCAGAAGCACAGCCAGGCCTTGTATGGCTGAGCGGGTGGGGAGTGGGGGTGAGACAGGATGTAGCAGGCAGTAAGATGGAAGCTACTCTTGTTTACCATTTACTGAGCTGCCCTTGGGGTGTAACGTCCTTTTTGACTAAGAAATCTGTGAGCATCTCATGTTAAGGGCAAGGGATTTAAGAAATTCCTAGGAACATGTTTTGAGATGCAAAGTGTGAAGAAGCCTTTCTGAAGTAAAACACTATCTAATTCCCATGGGGAAAATAATCCAAACGAGAAAAATCTTGACAACTGAAAAAAAGTATTATTACTATTGAAATGGTTAAAACCCAAACCAAACATAAAACACAGTGAAATAATGACTTTTTATACTCAGAAAAAGGACAATGAATATTACTGAAGACTTAAACAAACCCTCCATACTCTGCTGTACATCAATGGCCAAGAGCAGCCCCACACCCTCAGGACCAAGAGACTTCTGTGGGACAAATGTTCCTCAAAGCCCTTGTAATATAGGAAAGGAGCTCTTAACCTCATTACACTGTCAACAAGTTCCCAGTTAATCAGTGTCCACATTCATTTGGATTTAGCCTGTTATACTGATGCTTGCAATTAAATACCACAAGGTCCAAACCAGTTTAAACAAGTAATTTTTTCTCCTAGAATGGCTGAGTTACCTAGCCAGCCTGGCAATACAACTTAGGCAAAATATATAATTAATTACCAAAAGTTTGAAGAGAATCCATTGCATGAGTCTCCACAGCTTATTTAACAGATTAAAAATCAAATAAAATTAACAGTAAATACTCCTGGACCCAAATAACTATTTAGTTGACATAAAGGATGCTTCAATCCTGTAACAGACTTTTAAAAAATTAAGTGGCACATTTGCTTAATAGGCTATATGGACAATATTACCAAGCAATTCTATGTGATCAAGGATTTTTAAAAAATTGATCCTTGATATGTTTCCATAAAGGTGGTTCTCTAAAGCTTAGCCTATCAGGAAAAATCACCCAAATAAATGTTTACAAAATTAACATAAATATTGATGTGAACTAGCCTGAACTCTGCTGTTTTACTGTTTTTGACCACAATTTCCCAGCATATGCATCCCTTATAAACATATGCTACTAGATGCTTCCTAAAGGCTGCCTGATAATAAAGACTCTTAATGGTAAGTCCACCAGAACGTCTTACAAATCCATTAGCCCCAATATTTCTATATGAAAACTATAATCAGGGGCCGGCCCTGTGGCTGAGTGGTTAAGTTCCCACGCTCCACTCTGCCAGCCCAGGTTTTCGCCGGTTTGGATCCTGGGCGCAGACATGGTACCGCTCATCAAGCCAGGCTGAGGAGGCGTCCCACATGGCACGACCAGAAGGACCTACAACTAAAATATACAATTTTGTACCAGGGGGATTTGGGGGGAAGAAGAAGAAGAAGAAAAAGAAGATTGGTAACAGATGTTAGCTCAGGTGCCAATCTTTAAACAAAAAGAAATCAAGTAGAGTTTCACATTTATTTAAGGCATTTAAAAATTTATTATTAAAAGGTATTAAGACTATTTTAGGGTTTAAAAGCTTTCAAAATTAAAGATAAACATGTCAAGATTAAGGATCGGTCGGTCTGAGAGAAAGCTTTAAGTCTCTATCTTCCTTAAGTTTTTGAGCTATTCTTCTTTAAGCCTTGGGCTGCTTTATCTGAATTTTGTCGAACTTTTGCATATCAATTGCTCACTTGCAGCAACATCCAGGGTAGGCCCTTTGCCATTGGTAAACCTGCCTAAGCAAAAGATTGGAGAAAAAAAATTTTCTTTTGCTCAATGCACATTAAGTCTCGGGCACTGGTCAAGGTGGAGGTCAAAGGGTGAATAAGACCTAGTCCCCACTATAATTACTCTTAATTAGGAAAGGAATATGTTAGAACTAATGATTTAATTTTCACTGTTGAAATTCTATTGCTCATGTTAACTACAGAAATGCTCACATTAAAAAATGCAGTCTATAAAATGGTCTTTTATTTAGAGCAACTATCATGTAAGGAACTAATGCCTGCATTTTTCAGCTCTTCCCATTCTTAATGGCCTTTAACCCCAGCAATCAGAAGAATGTGCTTCAGACTCCATCCACATGTTTTCTTAAGAATATATGGAAATACATTGTCTTTATCTGTATTTGAATAGTTTCAGGCCATCAAAGGACCCTAAGTTGTGATCATTCATGCTCTATCAAAATCTAAATCCAACTTCAGATGTGTTATTTATTCAAGTTTCCAAAGCCCTTGAGAAAAATTACTCCTAAAAAGGCTAAAATGTGGACCATTCTCATTAACCGATAATGATTCCTTACAGCACATGCCACTTTTCTTTTCTCGCCTTACTGAAGACATTTGATACAGAGAATCCTTGTTTCATTATAGAATAAGTGGTGAATTCCAATTGCTCATCACTTAAAGGTCAAGGGTTATATCGGTCAGTCAAGCTTATGAACACAAACAGGACAGACCTATCTCCTAGGATGAGGCATGGAGCAACTAATAAAAATGACCAAATACCAGAGAAACAGTAAATAAAATGAGTGTCAACACAGCATGGAGCACCTGGTTGGTACCAAATAAATTAGACCAGACACATTTACAAAAGTTTCCCTATAGAAATAGATGTTTAAATACAAAAAATATAGTAAATAATTTTTGAGTCAACATTTTAGTACAGAATATTCTACTAGCTAAATTGTTTATGCATAGCAGACATGCCAACAGGTTTTTACTGAACATCAATATTTACTGTCATTGGGGTATTATTGACTCTGGTTTCTCGTTAGTCAATATTTTCCTTTAGAAAAGCGCCTTGGACTTCCCTCCTTCTGCACTTTTGTTTAAGCAGTTCCCTTCACCCAGAATGCCTTTTCCTTAAGTTCCACATATCTAACCACTACTCACTATCCAAAACCCAGGCCAAACTTCACCCCTCCTCCTGATGAAGGTTTCCCTAATCCTAGCAACTGGACACTAGTGCTCTCTTCTTTGACTCTCCATAGAACTATCCTTGAAGCATGATTATAGTACTCAGGGACTACTATAAGTTATACTTGTCAGCCCAACATTTACTGAAATCCATCTCCTTTATTAGACTGTAAACGCCTTGAGGCCAAACAAGGGATTGCACTTTATTCATATTTGCCTATTCAGAAGCCTCAGACAAGGAACTGCACAAAGCAGATGGAATATTTGTACATACATATCCACGCTCCAAGTGAATGACTGCGAATGACTATCATAATGTAGTCATACCAAAAGTTGATTTTAAACATTTGTAAAAATTCACTAATTCATTCACAATTTTTTGAACATTCACCTTTTGCTATGCACTGTTTCAGGAGCTAGAGATGCAGCAGAGAACAAAGCAGACCTGGTCTCGTGGACTTTACATGCTGGTGGTAAAAAAGACAATTAACCAAGAAACATAGACTCTAGGGTCAGGTAGTGAAGTGTAGGTAGGGTAAAGAGAGAATGAAAGAGAGAGTATTTTAGACAGGGTGGTCGAGAAGGAGCTCTCTGAGGAGGCCACACTTGAATGAAGCTAGTGTCAGCCATGTGAATACCTGGGAGAAGAAATAGCAAGAACAGGGACTCTGAGGTAGGAACATGCTAGGCATTTTAGAGGAACAGGTAAAGAAGAGTGGTAGGAATTATGGTTGGAGGGATAAGTGGCCAGGTAGTGGGAGGCCTTGTAGACCATGCACGGTAATGGCTGGATTTTATGCCAAGTGGGATGAAGAGGTTATTAAATGGTCTGCTTACAGGATCACTTGGTCTGATTTAAGTTTTCAAAGCATCACTCTGGCTGCAAATGAGGATAAAGGAAGACTGTAATGGCTACTTGTAGAAGGGAGAGCCATGAGGAGGGTACCCTGGCGGCCCAGGGTAGAGGTGCCGGTGGCTTGGATCAGAGTGGTAACAATGGTGTTGGAGAGAAATGGGCAGATTTAGAATGTCCTTTGAAGGTGGAGCCTCTAGGATTTGCTGATAGCATGGATGTGAGACATGAGCTAGAGAGAAAAATTCAAGTTGGCTCCAAGGTTTTGGTTTGAACAACTAAATGAAAACTGCCACCATTAACTGAGATGGAGGACACCAGAGGAAGAGCAGGATGGTGAAGAAAGCAGGAGTTCTGTTTTGGACACATTAAGCTTGAGCTGACAAAGAGCATTCAATTGGACATGTTGAGTAGATAGCTAGATGTAAGCCTAGAGCTGGAGATATAAATGTGAGATTTATAGGAATATAGTTGCAATCCATACGCATACATGCTTTTGAGGCTATAAGGTTAAAATTTAACTAGTATACTTTTAAGCCCACTTACAATCTATTAAAGTACACTGAATTTAAAAAATAAAGTTACTTTAATCTGTTTCCTATCACATCAACAATGATCCTAATCCCAGAGGCATAAATAAGCATGAACATTTTGGGAAAACTTTAATCACAAAAAAGAATAAAGTATATTCTATCATGAATATTTCAGCAAATAGTCATGAGAAAGAACATGAATGTTTAATTTAGACATCACCTCTGTCATTGTATGTTAGACAGCATGTCGGTGATTTCCTCTGGAAATTCCAAAATCCAGTCAAGTTTTTCTGTGTATAACTGAAAGTGATACTTCAATATGTAACCACCTTTTTCTTTATCCGTTGTCCTCACTCCCAAGTTGTACCATACAGAACCCTTAAAAGAACAAAAATGTATTTTATATGGTCCTGGCCAGCTTTCTACCACAGATTCAATGGAAAAGCCAGCCCAATATAGGTACCTATTCAATGTATGTCATACACACACGGTAAAAGGAAGATTTGGGGACACATGGGAAATCATCATCTTTCCCCTTTAGTAATAAAATTAGCTAATCCTGCACAAAAGAATCACAATTTCTCAAAGAACAAGTCCTCTCCCTTATTTTCAAGCGAAGTTGTTAATATAATAAGGAAAAAAAAGTGAATGGAAGATTCGCCTGCCACAATTATGATTGGTCAACCCAAAAGACACAATCTGTATTAGGAAGAAAATAAAAGGCAAAGAAAGAGCACAGTTCCAGGTCACCTAAGGGTTGGATGGTGGCAACAGTCTCCTTGCTGGTTTTGCCTTCGGCCTCTCTGTGTTCATTCATTCTGTATTTTATTGCTGGATTAATCTTTTTGAAGCACTGTGCATTAGCTTCCTATTACTGCTGTAACAAATTACCACAAACTTAATACTTTAGAAGAATACAAATTTATTCTCATACAGTTTTGGAGGTCAGAAATCTGAAATGGATCTTACTGGGCTAAAACCTAGGTGTTAATAGGGCTGTGTTCCTTCTGGAGCCTCTAGGAGAGAATCCGTTTCCATGCCTTTTCCAGCTTGTAGAGGCTACCCACATTCCTTGGTGTGTGGCCCCTTCCTCCATCCTCAAAGTGAGCAGCATAGTATTTTCAAATCTCTCTCTCTCTCTCTGACCTCTGCTTCCCTCATCACATCTCCTTTTCTGCCTCTGACACTCTTGCCTCCCTCTTATAAGGACCCTAGTGATTCCAATGGGACTACCTAGATAATCCAGGATAATCTTCCCATCTCAAGATCATTAACAATCACATTTGCAAAGTGCCTTCTGCCACTAAGATAATATTTTCATAGGACACATTTCATAGGGGGAGAGTGGTAGTATTCTATCCATCATACATAGTTTTCAAATATTTCATTTCTCAGAGATGTTTGGTGATTGTGGTGGTTAATAACTAGGGTTCTGGCTCAGACAGCCCTGGATTTAAAACCTTCTTCATCCCACACCAGCTGTGTGACCTTGGACATGATTCTTAATTTCTCTAAACCTTTGTTCCCGATTCTATAAAATGAGGATAAGAATAGTATCTACTTCATAATGATAATGAGACAATGAATGCAAAACACACAGCATAATGTATTTTTAGAATACTTATTGAGTTGCCCCCATGTGCCTCCTGTGCCGGGATATTATTATTCTTTTTGAGTATAGAACAAAGTCTCTGGTACTGAAAGCCTTCCATAAAGGCCTTCTCCTCCAGAACCTATTGGCTGGCCACTCATCGGCATTCCTCATATACTGCACTGCCCTAATCTTTAACTTCTCACATATATATGCTCCAGCTATATTGCAAGATCCAAGGGCAGTATGTTCCCTAAGCCCTGGCTCTGTTTTAAAATAAATAAAGTCAGTCAGTCCAATATGCCTGCACCCCTTTTACCCAACACCATGGAGAGCCACAATCGGGCTGCCCGCTTTCTCTAGCCTAATATGCTCTTAGCCCGATCAGACCCCTCCTTGTGGCCTGTTTCCTACCTCACTCCAGCCTCACTGATCTCTGAACCTTATCCCGCTAGCTGCTGCTCATTTCAGGTCTTTTTGGGCATTCAAATCTTGGCTTTCTGCAGTGGCTCTGGCCTCCTGTCTCTCTCACCCTTGTTTCTCAGGGAAGTTTCTGGAAGGGTGGCTCTCGCTCTGTATTCAGACCCTCAGAACACAGTTGAAGAGTAACTGGTATGTCTTGAAGAAATGGTGAATGGAGGATTGAATGAAGGAAGGAATAGAACAGAATATTACTGCAATCTGGCTTCTTGTTATTACCGAATCAGATATAACGTAGATTGAATCTCTCCTCTCAAAAATAAAATCATTTCACAAAAGCAAGGTCTGAGAAAACGGAATAAGCCCAATTCACGTATGAATATACAGCAGGCCTTTCTTTACATACCAGCATTGCCAAGAAGGTCTACAGTATATAGAAAATCAATCATGAGTCCAGGTTATTTAAAAGAAAGGGATCTTTTCCATCTGACACCTAATGGCGGCAGCAATAATACAAAATAAGCTTTTAAAAATTGTTCCCCATTGTTCTCCATTATTTGAGTCTTTGATGTATCCTACATTATGAGCTATCAAAGCAAAGCAATACATCCAAGGGAGAAAACACTGCTAATGAAGGAAACATTAAAAGGTTATGCTTTCCCCCATTACTTTTGTCTTCTTTGCAAATGGTTTTAAAGGTCATTTTAAAAATAGCCTCCAAGGCTGCAAAGGCCTCTAAATATTTAAATAACACAATGCAGTTTATTTTTACATAGTGTTCTAAATGCACATCACAAAATGCTTCATAGAAATGTCAGTCAAAGGCTAAAGAGAATAGAAAGGTACATTTGAAGACTAAACAGAAGGAAAACAATGATTCAGAAAAGAAGGAAGAGGGCTCTCAATAAATGGTACATAAACTCGTTGCATAAAGGAAAATGCAACTCTATCCTTTAGACAATTAGAGAGACCTAAGAAAGAAAGGGTTAAACTGGAGACAGTCCAAAATCAAGGGATCAGAATTTATTGGAGGAAAACAAAACTGGCTGAGAAATGGTCTTGTATCTTCAAATGCTAGTCTGATAATGTTACTCTGAAGAAAGCAACCACAGGAAATTGCTTTTTTTTTGAGACTTGACTTTTTGCCACGCCCTGTGCTCCGTATTTTATATGTTGCCTCATTTAGTCCTCACAGGTCAGGTTTTACTTTTAACATTTACAGACAAAGAAACAGATCCAGAGAGGGTGAATCAATTCTCACAAGTAATAGTAAGTGTAGAGTCCAGACTCTTCCAGTTCTGTCTCATTCTCAAACCTCCAATTCAAGTTACCTTCAAAGAATGAGAACCAGACAACAACCCAGTAAGTAAAATACAGAACCATAAAGGAATCAGAAGGAAAAATATGAGTTTGTTTTTCATTTTATGTATGGCAGGGAAGGTTTCTCTGAGCGTAAATTCAAAGAGAAAAAAAGAAAAAAAGAAAAATCTTACCCTGTCAAATTTAAAATTTCAATACTTAAGAATAGAAGAAAAAGCCTACTGACAAACTTGAAAAAGTATGCCACAAACATGACACACAAACCTTACTAGAAGTTACCAGAAGTAACTAGAAGTACTAGAAGAGTTACTAGGAGAGCTCCTATGCAAATGAAGATGAGAAACACAAACACATCAACAGAAAAAAAATAACTTTCAAAGAAAAACTAAGCAGAAGAATTACAACAATTAGTAAACATAAGAGGAAATATCAGGCTTACTAGTGATAAAGAAATGCAACAAAAACCACACGCACATTTTTATTCAGTGTGAGTGAAGGTTTTGGGAAAGAGAAATGGAACTATTATAGCCTTTTGGAGGACAACTTGGTATTACATATGCAATACCTTGAAAATATTCATGTTCTTTGGCCTACCAATTCCAGTCTTAGGAATTTATCATTAATAAATAACCAGAAACTTATGCAAAGAATTATAAACAAGTATCCCTATTGCAACAAATTACAGAAAAAAAAATAGAGACAGAATTTCCAGTAGTAGGGATCTGGTTAAATAAATTTATGGTATAGTCATAGGATGGAGTAATAGACAGTCAATTTTTTTCTCAGCAGAATATTTGATGATATGGAAAAGTTTTCATACTGTATTAATTCTTTTAAAAGCAGGCTTTAAAAACAAAAGCCAGATATATATACCTCAGGGGTTACAAGCTTAAATGCTTATAAAAGATGGTAACAAATGCATGGTGTGATGTACCCAAGTTTAAAAAAGGGAGACCACACGCCCCGTAGAAATGTGTTCGCACATCCGCACATCCGCACAACCACAGCCTGTGACCCTTGAAAATTTGCCAAAAAATGTTTGGGGAACTGCTCGGATTATGAGTAATTTTTATTTTCTTCTGTGTGCTTTTCTATTTTTCCTAAACTTTCTATATGAAAAAAAAACCCTTACTTTTACAATTAGAAAAATTCTAATGATAAACGTTATGAAATAGAAAAAAGAGATGATCGGTTCCAGCCTGCTTTCACACACAACCGCTGGCACTAATGCACTCGGAGGAGGCTTTTTCTCTCCTATTTGGAGGGCTCTCTCGGAAGGGGATTTCACTGTCTCCACTTCACAACCTTATTCTTTGACAACGACATCCGAAAATGCATAGAAAATGCTAAAGCCGTGGTTCTCAGGCTTCACTGGCATTGGAAGTGAAGCTGGGGAGCTTCTGAAAAATACTGTTGCTTATATCTCACCTTGCAGATTCTGATTCAAGTGGTCTGGGATGGGCCCCAGCATAAGGAATTTTTAAAAACTCCTCAGCTGATTCTAGCATCGAGCCAGGGTTGAAAACTCCTGGTGGGAGCTAAACTCTTCAGATTGCAGCTTAACTTCACTCTCACTGCATCCTGTAAGAAGGTGGGGGGGCCGGCCCCATGGCCAAGTGGTTAAGTTTGCACGCTCCTCTTCAGTGGCCCAGGGTTTGGCCGGTTGGGATCCTGGATGTGGACATGGCACTGCTCATCAAGCCATGCTGAGACTGTGTCCCACATAGCACAACCAGAGGGAGCTACAACTAGAATATACAGCTATGTACTGGGGGGCTTTGGGGATAAGAAGAAAAAAAAAAAAGAAGACTGACAGCATATGTTAGCTCAGGTGCCAATCTTTAAAAAAAAAAAAAAAGATGGGAAAGAAGATCACCCTCACTCTTGGTAGAAGATGCCTGTCTCTATTTTTAATACACAGAAATTATCACTATGTATTCTCTCCTTCAAGCTATTAATCTGAATTGCTATTTTCTTTCTTCAGATACCATACAGTCCTTCATTTGATACACACTTGATTATAAAGCACTATATCCCTTTCCTTCATGGCAGTTACAAAAGTCTAATTTTAGGTTTATCTGCAGGATTGCTTGATCAATATCCTCCTTTCCTCCACTAGACTGTAAGCTCCATGAGGGTAGGAACAATATCCGGTTTTATTTCCCATATAGCCCCATAATTTGCAGATTGAGTAAATGTACATGGGCACTATGTCTAATCATTTATAGGTTCTCTGAGGATGACATTCAGAATGCAACATTTATGGAATTGGGCACCTACTGTGTACAAAGTAGTATGTCAAATAATATGTGGCTATAAACCAAAGTACAGACAGACTCCAAGAACTATGATTTAGCAGGGGAGAGATGAATGCAAACAGCTAAATGCAACACAAAGCCTAATGAAGAGGTGCCATTGCAGGGGCAGAAACCCAACGGAATCAATGATGGAGGAGTAATTTTTCTGACTGGGATTTTCATGGAAGAAGTGTCATTTGAATTAAGTCTTGGAGGATGAACATATGTTGATAGTGATAAGGGTGGAAAAAGGTTATTCGCTGCTATAACAAATTACCTCAAATTTATGGCTTAAAACTCTAGATTTATTATCTCACAGTGGTAAAGGTGAGAAGTCCAGGTGGGCATGGCTGCTTCCTCTGCTCTGGGTCCTACAAGGCCAAAATCAAGGTGTTGCCTGGGCTGCACTCATTTCTGGAGGTTCTGGAGATGAATCCACTTCCAAACTCATTCGGGTTGTTGGCCAAAGTCAGTTCCTTGCAGTTGTAGGACTGAGGTCTTGGTTTCTCTGTTGGCTGTCAGCCAGAGACCTCGCTCAGCCCCTTACACATTCCTCATCACCCTGCCCCCTCTACCTTTAAACCAGGATAGGTACACTGAATCCTTCTTACATGTCAAATCTCTCCAAATTCTTCTTCAGCTGAATCTCTTCTCCAGCTAGAGAAAGCTCTTTGCTTTAAAGAGCTCATGTGATTAGATTGGGCCCACCATGTTTAGGAAACTCTACTTTAAGGTCTGTAACCTTAATTACATCTGCAAAGTCACTTTTGCCTTGCATTATAAAATATTCTTAGGTTCCAGAGATTAGGGCATGGACATCTTTGAGGGGTCATTCTGTCAAGCATGCTAAGTAATCTGCAGGACAGTCAGTTTGATATAGTCGGAGCATAGATGTTGGGAGTTATGGGGAAGGAACCTGAGGACCTTGAACTGAGGTATCTGGATTTTTTCTTGCCAGCAAGAGGTAATAAAGGCTCTGAAGAGGTAAATTTCATATACCAAGAAATATAAAACTTTTTAGAAAGATAGCTCTTGTAATATAATTCTCAGAACATAATAGGAAGCTGAATTCCTGTGCTTTTCATGCTCAGTTCTTACCATTATAGATCAGAACAGAGGTATCTGAGCTGAAGCTAATTCTTTCTTGAGTTGTGGCTATCTTTCTGTATGCTAATTGTTATCCTGGGCATATCTTCTGTTCTTGTTCCCAGTCTCTGGTCTAATGCAGTATCACATACATGCACACACAGATAAATAGATTCTTTCTCTGTATGTATGTATGTGTTTGTTGGTGTGTGTGTATCTCTCTCTCTCTCTCTCTCCAATACTCTACTTTCTTCTTCATAACTTTCTCTGATTCACCAAACATACATTTCTATTATCATCTCTGAGTAATAAAAAGCTTCTTTTTTTTTTGGGCTCTGTGCCAATCTTCCTCTACTTTGTATGTGGGATGCCACCACAGCATGGCTTGACAAGCAGTGTGTAGGTCTGCTCCCGGGATCCAAACCCGTGAACCCTGGGCCACCAAAGCATAGTGGGCAAACTTAACCACTATACCAGTGGGCTCACCCCAATAAAAAAAATTCTTAATATCAACTCACCCATATATGAGCTTTTGAGCGGCTACTAGCTTTCATCTCTTGCTAAATACCAAGAAACACGGCTAGGACTCAAATATCCCTAACAGAGATTAGGGTAAAAACATCTGGGTGGAAAAGTAAGATACATTCAGTTACGGAGTTCACATTCTGAGTACAAAAATATTGTCATGAAAACGAGAAATCTACACTTAAATAGCACCCTGACATTAAGGTTTGGCCCTCCAATCCCTATACACATTAAATCTATGAAAAGGAAGAAAACTGTAAATCATCATCTTTAAGGAAATGCATATTGCAATTCTCATGAAATAAATTCAGGCTTTTGTAACATAAAATTTTCTCTCTTGTGACTTAACACTTGTGTGTATAATAATTTCCTGGTCAGGAATTCAGATTCTGATGTCAGACTGCTGGTTTAAATCCTTGTTCTACCCCTTTCTAGTAGTGTTACCCTCAGCAAGTTACCAAACTCTCTGTGGCCTCCTCACTATAAGTGGGGACAACAATAATCCCCACTCCAGGGGGTTGCTGGGAGGACAGGATACATGTGAAGCCCTCAGCATGGTGTCCACACATGGTGAGTGCTCGGGAAATGTTAGCTAATATCATTACTATTATTTTTAGATATGGCAAATGTTATTCTTTGCAGTTCATGTCTCTCCTTTTCTTTCCCCCATTTATTAAAAGGAAAGAAGTTTTCGTTCTATGAAGACAAATCAGTTCTCAGACACAATAAGGCAAACAAAACAGTTCTCTTAGAAGCAAAGACCTTCAACATCTACACCTTCACTATAAATACATAGGGAAAGTGGTTATAGGAAACTGCACTGATGCTTTTGACTAAAATGAATACCTCTATCCCTGCCAGGAGCTGTGCTCTGCAAGTGAGTGAAGGTGTCAGGAGAGGTAAGAAAGCTGGACAAAACCTGGAATAAAGGAGCAATGTGATCAAACAAATTCGTGACACAGTGATGACGTGCATGGAAGTTAATGCTGCCAGTTACGAGAAGTGTTGAACACATATTATAATGCATTAAAGCCCTACACAGTGACAGCCTATGTGAGGGATGCGGACTTGCAAAGCTAATAAAACTTACCTTTCATGCATTACTACTCTCTACTACTTTCGACCAGCAGTTCTGAAAAGACTCTGGAAAGACCCTGTCTTTAAACCATTCGGAGTGACACACAGCCTCATCCTTCTTTATGCTCTCAGTTTGTAAGAGGGTATTATCATTCATTTCAAAAGAAAATGTATAGTAGCTCCAAAGTGAATAGAGAAACCTAATTTTCAAACGTGTTATAATATTCTCAGTCTTTCACTGAATGACTTCAAACATTCAACAAGTAGTGCTTCCTGTGAACATACTGACCTGAAATAATACTCTGAAATTTATTCTATTTATTACTTTGAGTCGTGATTTGCTTTAGAAATTAGTTGTTTTTTTCCAAAAGGAAAAAAAAACTTTATAACAATATGGCCTAAATTACAACTATTTTAGAGAAGCTGGAAAAACAAACTATATTTATTGCTTTTTGCTCCAGGCCACTCGTATTTCCATATATATTTTTGTTGCTTGTCTACTTTGTTTTTCATAAAATCAGATTCAATGTAGAGACGCTGAACACACAATCGCAGCTTGGTTCAAGTTAGAAGACACTGTACAAGCTCCTTTAAAAGCCCTATAAAGTTTTCCTTACACAATTTTCCTGTCTAAATCCACCTCATTTTTCTTTCATGGCATCAGAGCAGCAGAGGTTTTAATTTCATTTCAATGGGCAAGATGTGGCTTTTAAAGCTTATTTTACTAAAACCAACAAAGCACAAGTTAAGGGTAAAAGAAAAACAACAAAAAACAAAGCTCTTCTCCTGATTAAAACAATATATTAAGAATGTAAGAAAACATCAGAAGCACTTAAAACAGTCCAGGAATTTGGAGGGAGGGGGGAGAAGAAGGGAAGTCTAAAAGTCACTGTCTTCCCTAACACTGAGGGAAAAATCACCTTCAAAAAATCCTACTACTCTTTGTAATATATTTTTATAATTCCAGTTATATCACTTGGAATCTAATTCTGAGTATTATTTGTATTTCTACATTTACTAATTAACCCATTCAAATTACGGGAATAGGCCTAGATAATGTGCTCATCACAGTTAGTTCTCTAAGAAGCATAACTTAGGAGTAGTAAAGTTTCAACATTTTCTGCTAAGGTACCTTTTTGATAGCAGATTTCAGGGAATTCTATCTAACACAGCCACTTCACATGTTCTCCATCATCAAAGCGTGTTATCTTTCTTTTTTCTTCTTCTTCATTAAAGTACAACAGTTAGAGCTATTCCCTCGATATTCTTTCCAATTTCTTTCTCTTCGTCACACTCATTTATTCTCTGTGCCAGTCTCCAGCCCAGGCTTTAATTTGGTATTGTTTAACTTTCCATTGCCTATGTTAGAAGCTCTTGAGAACAGATACTACTCTGAAGTTTCCACAGTGACTCCTGCAGCGATACGTACACGGCCAAGTTTTAAATTTGCTAAATGAATCTTTGGAAAATAGCGTTCACTCTGAACATTTATAGAGCTAAGGAACCTTGAATATGCTTTTAGAAACAGCGTAAACAGAAAAATAATAATTTCCCACAAATTTTATTTAATTGAAGCATTCTTGCAACAACTGACTTTAAGACCTAGAAAAAGGGATGTGTATTCCATATGTAGCATCAGGGTCCATTGAAAGCTGTGAAATCCTACTCAGATCCTAAATCTAACGCCTAAGAAAGTCAGAAAAACAAATGAAAATATGAACTTACATATATAAATGGATGGTGCTAGAACAAGCTAAGTTTATGGATGTGGAATTTCTGAGTTTAAATTTCAAGGTCCATGAAAGAATAAAACATGTTTGCTGCTAAAAACCACTGGCCATTTTTAGACAACTAAATCACCAGTGGTTTCCCTAAAACTAAGTGCCATAATAATAGGATGTGCAAAATGGAGATGTTGGAAATGAGAAATTGTGAATTTGTTTACTTTGGTCTTTTTTACCATGGCTATGAGAGTAACTGTTTTGACTTCCGACTCTGTTAACCACAATTGTTTCTAAGGAGATTGGCTAGAGGAGGAGGAGAGGTGCAGAGAAAAGCAGCAGGGACAGAGAAAAGGAAAAGATGAAAAGAGGACGAAGAGGGATAAGGAAGTTGATGTTAAAAGACTGGTAATAAAATCATTACTTGTTTTTGAGATTATAGGTCATATGCAATCACAAGGCTGTTATTTTTTGCACGTATTACATTCATTTATTCTTCCTCATGTCTAATCATTTAAAAACTTTCACTCCCCATCATAATTAGATATTTATTGGCATTATTAGCAGTTCTAAAAAACAACCCAAAGTAGGTTATTTCTCATTTTTAAAATGAAATGAGTTTATGCCGATAACACAAAAGGTCTAGAATAAATGGCAATTTAGGAGGAGCATAAGAGCTTCCTTGAATGCTTTTTTGGCTGCGAAAAAGAATGTTGCCACAAAAATCTGTTTTGCATCATCTAAATGCTTGAAACAAGAACACATAATTTAGAAGAAGAAAAAAAAAACCTAGTGGCTGCCACTTAGCCATAAAGAGCAAAGTTGTGTTAGAAATAGCTTCCCTGTGATATTTTGGTACATTTCTGGGTTTTTTCAGCAATTGACGTAATTATGTGGTTGGAGAGGGCAGTGTTTATCCACATTACCATTTATACACTGTATACAAACAGAGGACTTGACTCCAACAGTCTGATGAGCACATGGGTTTGTGGCCACATCCTTGACCTCAGCCACTGAGGAAACCCAAGTGGTTTTATCAGACATAAGTGCATTAAACTAGAGAATATTGATCTCTGAGTCTGCTTCTGACTGTCCAAAACACCCAACACTTTTTCTGCTTAAGCGCTAGATTACAGTTGTGGAGTAGGGTTTATATGCAGTATGTCAATATGCTATTTCTTTCCATAGCTACTGACATTACGATGCAAATAGGCGGAGGACGACGTATGACACAACCAAAAAGAAATCCATACTTTTCTTGCTTCTTTGTACAACTTGATGCCAGAAATAAACCCCTATATCTTTCCCCATGGCTACTCTGCAAACTTTGGAATAATTTCTAGGAAGCAGAAAAAGGAAACTTCTGCCTATTAGAATATTCAAGCTTATCAAATCATTGCATATGTTAGGATGACTATAAATGCTAACTTTATTGTACAGAAAGTTCTTTCAGGAAAATGACATTCGTTTTCAGTTAAGAATGTTCAGATGTCAAAACTGGTGCAAAGAAAAGTAACAAGCGGTAATAGCTGTTCTACACAGCAAAAGTACAAAACCGTGTTTTAAATATCATACAACTGCATCTATTCAGTTGGCACCCTTCTAAGTGGCACGCCCGTTCCAATGGGCTGATGGCCAAAGCCCTGCATGAGTGACTCAGAACAGTGGCACACCTCGCCCATTCACACATGTCTAGTACTGTCTGCAACACTATTTACACAAGTTAAGAGATGCGAATCGACATTTTGTAGCATAAATTTTCTTCCGTGTGGCCCTTTATTAAAACTGGGCTGGCTCCCAGTAGCATTATATATTCTACATAAGTTGATCCACCTTTAATAAAAGGCCTAGTTCATGTAGCCCAAGCTGCTTAAAATGATTTGTGGGACAAAATGCTGATATTTTATTCCATGATAAGATTCTGGAATCTTATGACTAATTTTCACAATTCTGTTTCCAAAACCCTGTCAACTGTCATTACCGAATATATCATGGTTACTTTGTTCCAAGACACTATAGAACTAAATACTATTTTTGTACAAACATCTCCCTCTCTCTATATAGATATAAACCTGGAGACAATGTGAATACATCATCCCAACTCACTGCATATAAGGAGGCTGGGGAACCTCCTTGAGCCTGTTTCCTTCTCTGTTGAATGGGGAATGTTCTTTCTACACTCCATAGGTTGCTGCAAAGATTAGATGAGGAAATGCTTATAAAGAGCCTAGGACAGTGCCTGGCCCATAAAAAGTAGTCAATATCCAACCCGAGAAGAGCTCGGTTTGTTGTCACCCACGACATGAATTGGAACAGTAAATCAAGCAAGAGACAGGTGGAGGAAGTTGCTGCTTCCAAGGGCACATTCTATACTGTACCTGACATCACAGGTGTACTATGCCTGACATCACAGTTCAGTGATGCATGGGGATCAATTTGGCATCCTTCCAGAAATGAACCCAGGACATACTATTTTGGGATACAAAAGTCATCTTGGCATATTTGGTCATTTTTATTATGGCTTCACTCACTCCCCTCTCAAGTATTTCTCAGTAGTTCCTTGAGAAATGACTTCATGAATTCTTGAGGTAAGGGGAAAATATGTTTCATAAATTCTTACTATTAATTTCTGCTACCCAATCTGATGCCAAAGTTCAGAATTAATTATACTGACTGATAGTATGCTAGGATTTTAGACTAGTTGCAGAACCACCCATGATACTAAGGAGAGCAGGGAAATTAATAGAGAAAAGGATGTGTAAATTTATATCCTTTCCGAATCTGTGGCTATGTGCTCTTTAAATACTGTTGTAGACTGTAAACAAATGATTATCTCAAACTTTAGTGCCTTTGTCCCATGCCAGTTAGATTTGAACTTTGACACAGTATATTTTACATATAGAAAAAGAAAAGAGTACAGTATATGTGACTACCATATGACAAGGCATCTTTGACTGAGCATTTTGAAAAAAAGCTATTTTGGCAGTAGGAGAAAGTGCTGGCAGTGTGCACCAACATAACTCGTCTGTCACTTTAAGAGCTGAAATAGGAAAACCTGTACCATTTTTGTACTTTTGTTCACTCTTTTCAACTCATTCGAAGTTGCCCCCTGGGAGTTAGCCCTCCACCAAAAGTCTCTTTCAGTACACAACCAGCTCTCTCTATTAAGCGTACCCACCCCTGCTCTGCTATAACACTGCTTCCTTTGTACTTGCCTGGTGAACTGACCAGCCATACAGTACAATGGCCACAATTACTAAATTACACTGCCTGTCACTGCCTTTTGTATCACACCTCTAACAGGTGCCATTACCATGATAGGCAAATTGTAATAATCCATTCACAGCATCCACAGCCTTAATAACGTATTTTTTTATTTTACATAATCTGTGTGTGAATACCGCAAGGCATGTGAATAGTTAGTAAATACATGGGACTGAAAGACTGAACTGCATGGAATGCGGCTACAAACAAAGGCGCTTAGGACAACAGACCTGAATGCAACCACATTCCTGATAGAGCGGACAGACAAATAAATACATCCAATGGAGAAATGGCCTCCAGATTTGAGGGTTTTTGAAAATCAAACTTAGGGACTGGTGAGAGTGAAAAAGAAGACATTACCAAATTGAAGTTGTTATCCTAGGTTTAAGCTACATATGGCATCTAGGTGAGTAAAGCCACACAAATCCTCTGCTGTTATCATCAGGACCCAGTGCCAAGAAGCACAAGAGAATCCTGAGAGCGGGCAATGAGCCATGGGAACTCTGCTCTTGATCACTGCTTACCCTTTTACCTTCCCCGTTCCTCCTTTATCTCCTATACATTCATATAGGACATGAAACATGAAACCATTTAAGTGATTTGTGTAGTTTACAGAACCACTCCAGGGAATATGAGTAAATTCGTGTGAATACGTTTATCAACAAAAATGCCTCCCATCGTGAGCATCATGGTCAGTGGCAAACCTGAGTGGTTTACTAACGAAGGTTTAGAGGGTCTTATTTTCCTAAAGGTCGTTACAGATAAGACACATTCAGTGGTGTCCTTCTAAGTCTGGTCCATGATGGTGGTCTCCAGGTGGTCGACTTCACAGAGGATTCATGTTTAACACATGACAATGTCTACACTTTTGCAAAGTGACTAAAACTGCTTTCAAATTAAAAAGCTTAATCACATATAAGATGGCATCACTGCTATGAATTAATAATTCAGAACACTTAACAAAGTTTAAGTATTGCCTTGTTAGGTCATAAGTGAAAGAAGGTAAGGGTTCCTGAGCTTCCCCTCCACCAAGGTTGTTTCTGAACCAACTTTTGTGCCACCTAAAAGGCACAGACACGCCTTCAAATGTTTCAGTTAGCCATGTAATCAGGAGAACTAGAGAAGGCTTCACAATCACGAGAACCAGAGATGCTGTACAATTTCCACGCTTAACAAGCGACTATTGGAAAAGTGTGTCAAGGGGGTGGGTCAGGGAAATTGTCTTGAAACTGCATATGTATATTAAGCACACTATTTTTACTTAGATTGAATATTAAAGATATTCCAATTCTTCTTCTCATGAATTAAGTTGTGCTACAGTCAATCTGAAGTGCCTTCGGGAGGAGGGACTAACAGAGACTATAAAGGTAGCTAGTTTCTCCTTTTCCAATTTGTTCCTTCAATTCTGCCACTGATGATGTAGCATCAGAAAATGCAACTTGCTAATATAAACATTCAGTCCCTGATCTATAGATCTTTATAAATCTATAAATGGATAAATGAAAATCCAGAGTTTATACTACGTTATCATCATCATTTATTAAGAGCTTACTATATGCCCTGCATTGTGTAAGGATTTTACATTATCACATCTAATCCTTCCACCAAACCTATGAAATAGGTACTATTATTATCTCAAACTTGCAGATTAGAAAAGCAAGGCTGAAAGCCTAACTAACTTGCCTAAGGTGATTTTTATCAGAGTCCCAATAGAAAACAGACCACACAATCAAATTGGGTAATTTAAACAGATTATTTAAAAGGTGTGGGAAACCACAAAGTCTGGCACATTAGCTTGGGGCAAGTAACAGTGGGGAGTTACCACTCCCAGGCTTGAAGACGGGAGGGGAGAGAGTGGTAACCAGGACTCTGAAAGAAAGGGCCCTGTAGATAGAATGATGCAGGCAGCCCACTGAAATCCTACAGGAAGAGGGCCAGGAGAATCCAGACCCCAACCTCACTCTCCTCCCAGGATTCCATGTCCTGCCAGTGCTCCCACACTGCGTGAACCTAAGTGGAACCCAGAGGGGAAGGGAGACCACTGGTGCGGTCCATACAGAGTGGTCATCCAAGGAACAAAGCAGAGTGGACATGGGAAGGGCAAACTTATCTCCAGAGTGTTCACACAGTGTGTAAATGCTAGTTGGGTTTGGATTTAAATCCAAATCTATTGCTATTAATCACCAGGCTCTAGACTGCCTTCTAAGAAGATACGTATGTATAATTCTGGTACGCAGCTATTCTTAAGTCTTCTATTTTTAAAATCTCTTGAAATTCTCAAAATCTCCATTCAGCCAACTGGATTCCCACATTTCTTCTCTTCCCTCTTGGTTCTCTGTGCACACTGTGAGTGTCAATCACCCAAGGCCCCCCTTTTCTTCCTGTCCATCACCCTGATTTGGCCTCCCATTGCCTCCCCATCTGGCCTACCTCCCATGGTTAGCCGTTTCAACTTTGCACTCACTACTACCCTACAATCACTCCTCTTTGTTCTCCTGTCATTCCTACTCTGCCAGTTCTCAACAGGCGTTGACTTTCCACTGTTTGGTTTCTTGGCTCCTACTCTTGGTCTGCCAAGCAATCCTGGGGAGACCTGGGAAATCATACTAGTGAGCCCACTACAAACTCATGCTCCCAGACCTCAGTTGGGCTGAGGAAGGTCAGCCATTTCTGACCCTGCTCATGCTGAGTGCCCTTGACATTTCCTGCAGCAACTGTTCTGAGCCTTTTCTATCCTCCCAAGCCCTTGACCCTGTCCTTCACCTTCTAGGAGTAACCTGGTTCCCCATTTGGAATTATGGTGATCCTTCCGAAGTTCTCTCCTTTGTAACTTAACATTACTCAAAATCTATTTAATATTCTTCTTTCTTCTCCTCTGCTTCTAAGGAAGTGTTTCTCCTTTCTATAGTTACATCTTCAAATTGTGCTGTTGATTCCATCCCTCTGCATATCTTCCAGGTCCTGAAACGCTCAATTACTCTCCATCCTGTTGACGTCACTACCCCTTTACCAGTTCCTACCTCTAGGCCCCAAAACATGCTCAGGGCTCTCCAGCTTGAACTTAAGAAAAAAGAAAAATTAATTCTGATCCTAATCAAGAATCATCTTTTTATTTCTTCTACTCACTTTTCCTTAAAAAGAGAAGTCTAGGATCAACTTCCCCACTACTCAAGCTCTCTTATTCCTGAAAACTACCGTTTCTTATCTGTTTGAATACTCTTCAGGTCTTTTGAACTATTTGATTATTCTAAGTTACTTCTCTTTCTTGAAAAATCTCTCCTTTTTGGCTTCCATGACACTGCACTGCCCAGAGTCACCTACTAATCCTCTTGAGTTACTTTCTCTGACTGCTCTTTCTCCCATGAAATGCAGACTTTCCTCAGCATTTTAAGGCTCTTTTCTTCTGTACAAATATTCTCTTGGTGATCTTATTTATTCCTCTAGCTTAAAAGTGCTTCCATAAAGTAGTATTTATGAGATGACTTTAAGTGGAACATGAACTGACATTTTTTTATTTGGCTACTTTGTTTAATCTGACCTTGGACAGGGTCCATTGTAAGACGCACCACTTTTTATATACTACTCAGAAAACAGCTGCCAATTAAATTATGACACAATGCTTTCTTATTACTGAAAATTTTTATTTTATACTTATAAAAAGAGCTCTTGTAGACTACTCAGATTTTCTTATACATCACTCTTATGCATACATAGAGGGAAATACAGTCACGTGTCGCATAACGAAGTTTCAGTCAACAATAGACAGTATACATGATGATGGTCCCAGAAGATTGGTACCATATAGCCCAGCTGTATAGTAGGCAATATCATCTAGGTTTGTGCTAAGGACACTCTATTATGTATGCACAACAATGAAACTGCCTAATGATGCATTTCTCAGAAAGTATCCTAATTGTTAAGTGATGCATGACTGTATAAGCAAAACAAATGCATGAAGGTGTTCCTAAAATTTTCTCATAATCAGTATCCAACTCTTCTGAATCACTTTACAATGCACGGTCATCAATATTCCCTGAGCCATCAAGAGCATTGGGGATATAGCATTTCTCATCTGTCTTCAAACACTTTCTCTGGAATTCTCTTCCACTGTGCTGATACCCATTCTGAAGGTTTCCATTGGTGTTTTCTTGATCATACCAGAAGGTAAGGTTTTCAGACAACAGTTAAAACTCACATCCTTTTCTCTAAAGATCTTTAAATGGTTTGTTGACTGAAATGCTGAGGGATTACGGTTCTTCACTCATGCCACTAGGAATATCAACCAACTTGGCTCATGTGCTGACAATGACAAGTACATCACCACTACTGTCTGATCAACAGAGTTTTTAAGATGCCATCAATTGTAAAACACCCTAATTTCAGAAATGTTAAATTGTGAAAAGATGTGCATCATGAAATATGGTATTTATGCATTTATTTTAATGGGTATTTTAAAAAAACTGTATCCATCACATCAAACTCAAGGTTTTACAGATGTTATTGTTTAGAACGGGGTTATGCTTTCAAAAAGTGAGTTAATTTAAAATATATTTTAAAATATTAATTTAAAAAGAGCATAAGTATTGTTCAAATATGGCAAAAAGCTTACGAGTAGCACTCAAATGGCTAAAGTTTGGAATACACAGGCTTAAATTATCATCATTACAAGGATGATTTCTGTTTATATATCCAGCTATAACTTCATTCCTAAACTTCAATCCCAAATCCTAACTGCCTGCTCAGTGATATTACCTGGGCATCTTGCTGATAATCTAATCTCAGTGTCGGTCCCCAAAACCTATTCCTCCTCCCAATTTTCCTTTACTTTTTTTTTTTCTTGAGGAAGATTAGCCCTGAGCTAACATTTGCTGCCAATCCTCCACTTTTTGCTGAGGAAGACTGGCCCTGAGCTAACATCCATGCCCATCTTTCTCTACTTTATATATGGAATGCCTGCCACAGCATGGTTTGACAAGCAGTGCGTAGGTCTGTACCTGGGATCCGAACTGGCGAACCCTGGGCTGCCAAAGCAGAACATGTGAACTTAACCACTGCGCCACTGGGCTGGCTCCCCAGTTTTTCTTTACTTTTAATGGCACACCCTTCACTCAACCAGAAACCCTGGAACCACTCTGGATTTCTTCCCAGCCCTCTCTTCACTCCATGCCCCTGACCTCCTATCCTCATGGGCAAATCGCTGAGTCTTGGTTGAGTTTCCTCAGCAATGTCTCTTGCATCTATCCTCTTTTCTTTATTCTTGATTTCACAACTCTAGTTCAAGCCTTAATTATACTTCTACGGCCTGCTGCCATAGTGCCCTAAATGCTTCTCCCTAGCATTCTTTCTCCTCTGAGCTGTCTCATATCCAGATTTATCTCCTAAAGCATAATTATTATCAGGTCACTTCTTTGGCTCAAAAAGTTCAAGTACAATAAGAAAGCTACTTTACATTAACATAGCATTTTCAGACTTTTTTTCATTTGATTTTCTCAGCAAGTCTATGAGGAAGGATAGGCATTATTAATCCCATAAAAGAAGAAACAGAAATAGAGAATGTGTAAATGACTTGCTGGAAGTCAAACAGTGAATGGATTTGGTGGTCTGGTAGTTTTTTTCCTGAATTGTGCCCTCTTGCAATTCTTAACTGCCTAGAAGTCTGCTTGTTTGATCTAATAATGAAAGACCTAAGATCTATGTCTAATTTAAAAACACAATTTTCTATTAAATTATAATTCAAATCAGTCCTTTATCCAGTTCCTTTCTCACACCATTGCCAGGATAGTGTTCCCTAAGTATAGGTTTCATTATATCACCCCATTGTTCATATATCTTTAATATCTTCTAATGGCCTCTGACACTCAAACCTACCTCTTTGGCACTCATGCTCCTCCAAGTTCTCATCTACCTTTCCTTTCTTAACTCCTATCAATCCTCACTTGTGTTCAATGCTATAGCTAAACTTTACATTTTGCTACTCCTCAGACAACTTTTTACTCACTATGCATTTGTTCACAACGCTCTATCCACAGGGGATGGCCTCTTTTGTAACCTCTCCCATCTTCAAGGTCCATCTCAAGTGCTGTCTTCTTAAATCCAGACTTGGTTTCTCAAACCCTATTACAAGCTTCACTTTAAATTGTTTACTAAAGAATGTTAGGTCTGCCGTTGGTGGTACACAAAACTTTTCTTACTTTAATATTTATACAATTACTTATGTATTTAGGTATTATAAAAACTAAACTGGAGCATCTAACTCATGGTTTCACACACGACAAGGCTATGTAATAAAAAGTTTCAGTCACTTTGAAGTTGATTGATAGAAAAATATTAAGTAAATAAAACTATACAGTGGTACATGGATGCGGTGAAAACTGTGACTGTGGTTCACAAATGATGGAAATTTGGGAAATACTGCCAACATGTTGTCTCACAGTAGTGTTTGTTGTATGATGTTTTATGTTCCCTATTAGAATATGCAAGCTGTAAACTAGGGCTAAAAATATTTATCTGTGAGTCCCTAACACAAACTATGGATTGTGACCTTGTCAATGGGTTATAAAATCAATTTAGAAATCAAGACTGGAATTTCTTTCTTAAAAAAGATTAGAAAGTATTAGTGTACATTACCCATAATTTAAAAAGGTAAGTATTATTTTATGAATTATTGACGTATGTGTGCAATATGAATTGTGATGTGATAAGTCATGATAAAAAAAAAACTTGAAAAATACTGCCCTGCCATGTATAGCTTAGTATCTGGTACATACTATGCATGCAGATATAAGACAAGAGAAGATTTCTTGATGTAGGTGCTGGAAAAGATGTTATTTTAAAATTTTCTGATTATGACAGTAATGCAATATTAAAAATTTACCATTATAGATGATAGAGGTAGTACCTTGTAATCAATACTCCACTATCTCACTCCAAGATAAATACTCTTGATAGTTTAATATGTATTTATCCAAACTTCCACTTTGAAATATATTTTGTTTTCTCCAGATTCCAAAGTTTACATTTTGAGAATGGCATAGTTCTGAGGCTATTAAACATGGGTGTCACCTGCACATTATCACAGTGCATAGTACCTGTTAGGTACTCAGAAATGACCAGATAACTAAACGCATGCTAAAATGGCATGTATGTAGAACATATGTAGGGAAGAGCCATTCATAAACAGAAACAGATAGTTCTGGCCCTTTTAGAAGAAGCTAGACAGGAATGGGCAAAAGATAAACATATAGAATGAACAGAGGAAAATCACCAAGGAAACCCTAAGAGGTTTAAGTTTTCCTGTACAGTAAACAGGTAATTGTAAACAATTCAATTCAAGAAGATATCATCTAAAATAATGGAATAGTATTAATTTAACAGAAGAATCTAACTGTTAAAAATATTAAGTCCATCAGGAAAAATGGCTTAAATAGCTCCAGTGTTGCCTAGAAAATAAACAAGGCAATGATTTTATGAATGTATCTTCGTATATAACAACAAGAATAACAGAGTGCTATCCTTCAAGTTATATATTAATCACTAATTAATTTCATAAAGTAAAAGGTAATTTAGTTCTGTAATTACTTAAAAATTTCTAATTTAAATGAAGGTGGTATTAATTCAACTGAATTATAAAGTCAGCAGGCTTCCCTGGAGGGCACACACAACAGGGCCCAAGACGAACCATTCTTGAAAACATGATGGATACAAGCAAACATTTATGGAAGGAAGCAGAAAACTGCTGCACCTCCAGCCCTTATCAAAATCCACTCTTGCAAAGAGAGGAGAAATATCAGTGATATTTAAATACGCATGAAGAATATCTTGATTTGTACATTTATGAAAACATCTACAAAGATTATAATGAAAAGATCCATAAATTAGATCTGTATATCAGTAAATCAGGAACTGAAAATGAGCTACAGGAACACTACCCAACTTTCATCAGTTTTCAGTGCCCGGGAAAGACATCATTAGGTGAGGGAAAGCAAAAAGATTTTTAGGCTGTGAAATCTCAAGAGAGAAATCAATCATTCATTCTACAGATATTTATTTAGTGCCTACTATTAGCACCAAAGAGAGATATAGTAGTGAGCAAACCATATACAGTCCCTGTGGTCATGGAAATTGCATGTTAGTGAAGCAAAGTACAACAGTGATCTGGAATCTAGATCTTTCCTCTGCTACTAACTGGCTGTATAAATATGGCAAGTCACTTACACATCAGGGCCTCAATTTTTTTATCTGTTAAAATGAAATGATTGAGCTAAATCATTTCAAGGAGAAAATGCAAATATTGGGGTTCAATATTGGGGACTACCATTAAAATAATTCAGCAATAGTTTAGTACCAGCCAAGTCAACTTCATCCAGAAATTTCCTTTGTACATCATGGAATCTCCATAATTAGATCAGGACCTTGAAGCCTTCCTTGATCCAATGCATCCCCCTACACTGTGCTCACTGATTCCATTCTCTGTCTTGCCTATTAGATTCACTCTCCTCCCTGTGCCTAAAACAGTACTTGTTACTTGATTTATTTGATTTTATTTTTTAAACTCAGTGTCTGAGAACAAGTGATTTGAGTATACAATGAGTACTGCAATTTAAGTCACTCAGATAAAATGGAGTAGAAAACTATAGTATTCACTAGGAACCTGCAGAGATCTATGAGAATGAAAGGTTACATTCAGAAAAAGAATCTAACACATTAACAATTTATTTTACATCCTGAAGCTTCTGGGAAACATTGTTAAAGTACAAAACCAAAGTTAAAGTAGAGTTTGGCATTAGTTCTATTTCATTTAAAAAAAAGAAAAGAAAAAAAAGAGAGGAGGTTTCACTGTTTATTGGAATAAGAATTACTGCCTTGCTTCTTCGGGCAATATGATGGACTTGTTGATCTGAAGGGCCCTCTCACAACCAGATCTTGGATATACCTCAAGGAACATGCATTTTTAATGCATTACAGAGCTTGCTAGAAAATACAGGGATCTCCAGAAGAAGCAGAAGGAAGTAGAGAACAAACAATTTTCCTACAGCCATATAGACAGTACATGGTGAAGTTGGAAGGAAAATTTGATTTCTTTGATTCCATGGTCTTTCCACTTATATTACATTGCCTCCCAGGTAAGAAGGATAGACAGCAGCTGAGTAAATCTCCTTTGCGATCTAGTATTACCTTTTCATTTTTTGGAGATTGAATATTTTCACCAAACATCCAAATATCATTGTCCTTCTATGTATAATAATGAAACGATTTCATCAATGTTGTTTGGTGTAATTCATGGATATGGATATGGTTTTTTCCAATAAACACATCTTCTGTCATCAGCAAGAGTTAGAGAACCACTGAGTGCAGGGCACCGGACAGAAAAAGGGGGGAATAAAGAGGTCTAAGGCTTAGTCTTGACTCCCAAGTTGCTTAGACTATTTCAGGTAATGGAACATGAATATAGCTAGTGAGCATTAAGGGCCCCAAAGAAATTCATTCCAGGGCTATGAACTTTGAGCCAAATGCTGGTTCCAATCACATCTATTTGGCCAGTAAAATGTTTTTAAACACCAAATGTTTTTAGGTGCGGGCATGCTCCCTCAAGTTCAGCTACAATAAGCACAACTTGCTACACTACATATGTGAATCTCAAGGCATTTGGGTATGTCACCCTTAATAAACTTAAAGCTCTGTAGGGGTGGGGTAACAACTCATTTATCTAGTATTGTGGTGAAATGGGATGTTTTAGAAAAAAGAACTTTGCAGATAATTAAAACTGATTTAACTTCAAGCAAGATTTATCTGATTAATTAACGAGAATCTTCTAAAATACACCACTAAAATATATTTCATTGTCTCCTTAAACAAAAGATAGAGAACATTTCCCTTTTTTTTATTGACTTAAAGTTATTATAAGCAGCCATTATTTGACTGTTTAAAGACAGTTTTACAACTGCCTCTTTAATGGTAATTCTCTTATTTCATGGTGTCTATCTTACTTACTTTAACCCTTCCACAGTGGGCTGAAAAACAAAATAAGCAAACAACTAAAGAACTGCAAAAACAAACGGTTTTAGGGATTTAAATGTGGGAATAACATCAACAACATCCTCCACCACTAATACCTTTCACCGCGAGCTCACTGACACACAACAACGCAAATCATTACCTTCATTTTATTGATGATGAAACAGGCATGGAGAGATCAGTTTTCCCAAAGTCACACAGCTAGTAAAGTGGAGAGCAGGGCTTAAACAGAGGTCTAATTCAAGCACATGCTCTCAACCACTACCTTATAATGCATGTTTTTGTTGTGGGTTTTTTTTTTAGGCATCCTAAGATATCTTTCCAAGGTTAGTGTTGTCCCTTAGAGAAGAATAAGTTTCCTTAAGATGGATCTCTGGATACATGGGATATTACTAGTCTTTTCTTTGGAGTAAAAACATGGAAAGAATAAACAAGATCGGAAGATATTTTAAATGCAGCTTAGGACAAACATAAAGTAGAATGGGGAATCAAGAGGCCTGGAATTTCTAATATCTACCAGTTATGTCATTTTGAATAAGTCATTTTGTCTCTCAACTTGAATTTCCTCATGTGTGAAATAAAGACAAATACCCATATACTACAAACAGAATGCTTTGAAGATTAAGATAACATAGGGAATAGCACAGTATGGTACCCAGCACACAGAAGATGCTCGATAAATATTAGCTGCTTTGGTTGTTGATTTTCTCATCTGGAAAGTGAAAATAATACTCAGAGGGTTATTTCAGAATTAAACAAAATAATCTACATAACCTCTCTAACATGGTGCCTGGCACACAGTAACTGCTCAAGAAATGATTACCACTACTGTAACTATTAGTCTATTATTTACTAACTCTCTTCTCTCAGTTCTTTCAGCAAAAACTAGGGAGGAGGAACGTGGAAAAATTCTAACATAGATGATAACTTCAATGAGACAAAATGTGCTGACTTCCTTTATTGGCACCAGAAGTTGGTGAGAAAATGAATATGAAATTCCAGCTGGCACTTTAGCCTCTTCAGAGAAATGCCGTGCACAGAGACACTCAGGCTGTTATATGAACAACATCTCACTCTGAGATTTAAACACTTTATTTCAATATTTCATTTTCCTTCATTAAAGGTGCTACTTTTTTCTTTTGCTTATATCTCAAAATATGGGTCAACATTCACTAAATTTTTAATCTGAAATATATGGTATACTAATTTACCCAACTGAAAATTAGATTATCAATATCCAAAAAGATTACAAATTCCAGGCTCAATGTCTATCATTCCTTTACTGTTGGAATGACAATATTGGGTATTCTTTTCTTCCTTTCATTTTTTATTTTCCACAGGAAGCCTTGCCTTGCTTTGCCACAGGGCGAAAATGAAAAAACAGGGAAACTGACCTTAAATATGTGACCTTCAGGCAGCTAGCAGTTTCCAAACTTAAAAAAATTTTTGTACACAGACGGTTTAGAGTTTGTTGGATTCCCAGACGTATGCCCTGACTTCACTTTTCACAAAAGGTAATTTTATATTTTAATAGGATCCTGTTCAGGGCAACATTTCACTTTATATTTGAAAAGGGACTAAAAAATAAACAAGCCATATAATTGTATGAGATACTGTGCAGTAGGCTTTTAAAGAAGAAATCCCCTTAATTATGTCTTTGAGTGTCTGAGCACCAAAATGCAGGGAATTGGTGGCACTAAATGGACTCTTTGCACAGAAAAGACAATTCTCTAGAGAAAAACAGACTTTGCAGATAGGCACGTGGAGTTTCAAAGTACAGGTTCTCCCAGGTTCATACATGCTTCATACAGGAAAGCAATAACCCTCAGAAGTTAGTATGCTTCAGAAGCTCCTGAAGTTACTTCTCAGAAGTGAAGATGCCTGGGCCACACCTCCAGAGATTCTGATCTGGTCAGTTAGCGCTGGGGCACAGGAAGCTGCATTGTTAGTAAGCACCCAGATGGTACTGACACAGATTTTTATCCACTTTCAGAAGCAAGCTCATAGCAACATCACATCACCACCTTCCAAAGTTTTCCCTGATACCTTCTTTGTTAGTCAGTTCTCATTCTCACCAGTGTACTGATAACTGCCAGCAGCATTAGAGATGACACTGCTATGGGAGTTGATTCCATGGAAAGGACAAAATGCCAACCTGTGTCTTCAAAGTACTGACTCAAGACATGTTCCAACCTTACCTTTCAATTCTGTAGTCCATACTAGAAGTCACCTGGGATAATTAAATACTTTATACTTAGCATGTGATAATGAAATAAAAGCAAGAGATTTGACTTCTAGATGGTTCACCATTTGGATTGAGTACTTAACTTCTCTGGACCTCAGTTTTCTTTATTTGTGAAATGGGAACAATAGCACCTACCTTCTATGAAAATTGTGAAGATCAAATGAAGCGTATGCTTGGGTCACAGAAGGCACTCAACAACTGGCTGTTCCCCTTCTCCACAAGTCTATTATTAGGGTTTCTAGGAGGCATACAATTAATCTATTAGGGTTTCACCTCTTGAGTGGGGCTGCTCCATGGCAGAAAAGCGCAAAAGTGGAGAGGTGGTCAAAGGAGAGTCATAGGAAACAGGAGGAAAAGTGTGAAGCCTTGATAATCCCCAAAGCGAATAGACAACACAGGAAGTAAAATATGACCACTTAAGTGAATTTCAAGGGGAGAACATAACTGTACCCGATAATTTTTAGCTGCTGGGTGATTGCTATAGGATAAGATTGGGGATCTTATTTAGAACTCTCCAATCTTTCGAAGGAAAATCATGTGCCATCATTTGGTAAACAATTCTCTTGGCTCCACACCTACACAGGGCTGCTAATACGAAAAGCAGCTCCATCACATCTTGGTGTGTGTAATTCCTTTTGGGATTTGTAATTTGGTGCTTATATTTGAGACCACACACTTTTTTCTTCTCTGTCCACAGTATCTTAACATGTATAGCATATTTCTCTTGACACCTCAGTTTCAGTTGCTCTGAAAAAGCTATGAAATATCACCTTGGAACCCATAATGAATTTTGGGTAACTTACATAGCCTTATTTTAAGTGAGATGATCACAAACATAACCACCAAATAGTGAAAATCCATCTAATCATTTTAACATGCAGTAGCATATAAACAAAGGCCAATCTAGTCCTATGTACTACACAGAAGTGTGCCCTATTTAAGTGCTAATTCTTAGTACGTCTCTTCAATTAACATGGTCCTCCTTTCCAGAAAGATCCAGGTAATCTAAGGTCATTAACACACATGTTCAGCCATACCTTTTGGAATAACTGTGCTACTCTTGGATTTGGACAGGTCACCAATACGCACTTACTGAGTATCTCAAATCATACCATAGAGGTATTCCACAAGTAAAAGACTAGCAATATCAACTATCCAACTTGGCAGATTCCCAATACAAAGTTTAAGTTACAAGAAGAATCATCTTTCTGTAATTTCACTGCTGATGCTTTGATAGCACTATTCATACTATCAGGAAAAAAACTGATTACATAAAATATCTTAAGAAATAAAAGACATGTTAGCCTGATGCTGTAAATTTCAAATCACTCTGTTAATTCTAATATGAATATCACAGACATTTTTCTTAATAGAATTAAGATGATATAAATGTAAGCAATAATAAATTTTCATATATTATTCTTTGTAATGAAAAATAAAACTGCCATTCATTAATGAATTCATAAAATGGTAAAAATTATATTCCTAACACACCACAGTTTATAAAGTAAACTACATTATAAGCTATAAAAAAATGGTGTTTTACAAAAATATGTTATACTACATAGAATAGATTTTTACTACTTCCAAGCAAGATTTTTTTCTTATGATACACTTAGATATTATGTCCAAATTGGCCATAAGTTAGCCTCAGTATAAATAAACCTTGAGGAAGACCTCCCCAACACATAACTGGCTGACGAACATATTTGCTATAAACTTTTCCCTGAAGATTCACATAGGAAGCGATGGGGTGCTCGCAAGGAGGCGTTTATGAGCAGGAGCATGCGAGCCCTGGAATACTGGGGATCCGAGCACGAGCCACATTTGCCAACAACATTAACACTTCTGGAACTTTTGCCATGGGTTAATTATAAATGTCATTGCTGAAATTTTCAATCACAAACTTCTCCACTATTAGCAGAGAGCAATACCTCACTTTTCTCAATAAGACACTAATTATTAAATAAGAAAACAATGATTTAAACGAAATGCACGTATGCAAAGAAACAGTCCCAGAGCACTCTGTTTTTACAATCTGCAGATCTACAAAATGCAAAGATCAAAGAAAGACATTTTACCCTACACATAAAGTTTAGTTTTCTCATATATTTAACAAAGTATTTGATTATACTTAAAATTTATTTTTCAACATATAAAAGCTAAGGAGCATTGTGATTGAAATGTAATGTAGTTGTAAATGTTATTCTAAATCTATTATTTTAATGTATTCTTGAATCAAAGGGTAAGAATACAATAGAGATACTACTATAGCTTTCCATATGTCAGCTAGTCTCAGTGTTAATGGAATTAAAAGGAAAATGCAGTGTGTATTCATAAGAACAAACCAGTTCTTAGATTTATTGAATAGTTTTTTATCTTCCATTAGAGAGGAAACAATATTCACTTTGACTTCACAAATTTCTTATGCAGATATGGAAGTTAAATAGTTAGATTTTAACATAAAATTTCCAAGCACATATTTAGGTTTAATTATATTTGACACTTCAAAGTTATTTTAAATAGTGTTTATCTTTCAAGTTACAATAAATTTTAAATAATTTTTAATCAAATAAAAAAGTACTAAAATTACTTCACATGTTTAAGTTAAAAATTGTATTTTAGAAACATAGATTTATCTTTCTCTTATACATTTACTAATATCTATGGGAAATAAGAAATAATTAAAACTTGAAAGAATAACTGTGTTTTAAAATAGTAGTAAATTTAAAATTACTAGGAAATATCTTAAAAGATCCGAAAATTTTAGTTAGGTATGCCAAAATATCCACTTTTTCCTGTATTAATTTTAGTAACAAACATATAAAAAGCTGATAGCCAGTCCTTTTCATTTCCATTTACTCTCCATTTCCATTTCCATGCATTGTAGGCAGCACAAGAAATATTTCTTTGACTAGCGGCTCAATGGCGCAGCCTATGTGTAGAAAAGTATAATACAAAAGTAACTGAGGTGCAAACTGAGTCAGTTGTGTCAGTTACAAATAGCGTTTAAAAATATAATATGGTTTTGAAAAATGAGACATACACATGAAAGAATTCAGTCTCTATTGCATCATGACTTTCACTGCTATTTGTGAAACTAAAATAAACTGAAAGTAAATATAAATGAAACAAAAATAAGTCTTTTCCATTAAACATGAAAGATTATAGTTTTTCATTAGTTGTAAATAGCCTCTGAACAAACTTGAAATATTTCTATTTCCTCCATTGCCAAAAAACTAAAGAAGTATGGCATTCTGTGGCTGAGTTAATATTTCAATAGTTGTGTCCTGTCAGGTTAACATATGACACTGTGATTTGCAATCTCCTTTAAAATAGTCTTTTCCTGAAAAGACACTACATACTTACATTACAAATCTTATTTCAATTTAGCAGTTGTATTAGGTTAATTAAACAGAGACCCATTGTTTAATGGTGATAGGAAGCTAAATAAAACCTGTCCTGCTACCTCATGTATGAACTTGATAAATACATTACCTTTCATAAATCTCCTTCAATCAACACACATGACTCCCACATCCTATATGGGTCTCCAGTCAAATACAGAGGGGAAGCTGTTCCCCTCTAAGGCAACACATAATGATCGTCTCCCACAACCTTTTTAACATTAACATACAATGAGGAAAATACATATGTATGTGCATATACATTTGAAAATTTAACTAGCCTCTCTCCTCCAAAAAAAATAAATAAATAAAATTTACAAACACCCACAGCTACTAGTCAAGTCTGAGCAGAATCAATGAAACTATTTTTCAGATGTGTAATGAAAGCCAGCATTCCGTTGTACACAATTAACCTCCCTGTTATTTTTTGTGAGCGTCTCCTTTAAAAAACCAAGAGCCATCATATGGGGAAGTCCTTTCTATGTACCCTCAACTTTTCTCCCTTCAAGCAGAGCTGGCTGCTAATCCTAGCAGAGAAAAGAACTAGGTTCAAAATTTGCACTTATTCCTCTTCTCTATTATTAGGGAAAAAAAAAAAAAAAGAGTGACCCTGTAAATTTACTCAAGCTGTTTAAACATGGAAGAAGTGCAATAAATCAGAGAGGCTCTGTGGTAAAGCAAGTGCAATCAGAAAAACTGTTTTCCTGACACTACAACGTAACCATTTTAACTTCACAAGATGAGGTTTTTTAAAAAAAATGTACTTCAATCACACAGCAGAGGTCTGATCAATTTGACATTGACTATAGAAAACTAAACTCACAGTGAAGACAAGCACAATGCACTGAAAAATTATTTCTGTGTGGTTCACGTTACTTCATCTTTTCTTTCTATTGCTTTTGGTATGAAGAAATCAACAGTGTTGAACAAAATTAAAACAAAAGCCACTCAAACGTTTAGTTTTTCAGTCACTGCCAAATGATTTAATTCCGAAAGCTCTTTTCATTCCATAAAAGTTGTGGTTGTATTTATTTATTTTTCTCCCTCAAGGTCAGATTTGTCAATTAAAAAAAAAAAACTAGTTTCAGGATGAAACTGGGATTTCTCCACTCTGTTATTTCACAAACCACAGAGGTTTGACAATTCTCAACATTTTAGTAGATATTTTAATCACCTTAAGCTTTTAAAACAAACTTTATGATGTCTAATGTTTTAAAACTATATTGTAAAATGTATTGACAATTTACAAGCTAAAATATTAAATTTGAGAACCGAAGTGATATCTTATCCTTTGCTATAAAAAATAAATCTTTTTGTCCAAAAACTGCTCACAGATATTCTTATGCAGAATAGCCAGTCCATATCCAAGGGATTATTCTGCTTTGAAATAGTGATATGTATATCCTAAGAAAAACTCCATGGAACAAATTAAAATTAAATTTGCCAGTAGTTTCTGCTTCAGTAATTTCTGAACTTAATTGTGTAAAAATATATTGGTGCTAATTTGACGTTAATAAATGAAGACCATTAGAGACAGTCTTTCATTGTTGGCCTTCAACAATTGTCAATGACACTATTTTCTGTTTGCATTTCCTCAAGCGTGTTAATGTATCTTTGTTTAGGCTCGCAAGTCGAATGGTCAATGTAAACACAGTCAATGAAACATCAGGACTGGAAAACAAGTCTACTGAGAGGACTTAGGGAAAGACCATTTGGTCTACTGCCAAGTATGCAATAAGGCTACAGTGCTGAAAGGCTACTTTAAAATTTTTTTATATGATGAATAAATTACTCTCTAAAAAATTCTCAAAATTCTTTGTTTTGCATACAAAGTCCATCCAAGATGAAGGTGGTCTGCAAGTTGAATTTAGTGCGATGTGGGTTATAGTCTTTGTTTGCAGTCTTAACTGGGGATTGTACCTTAGCTACCGTAGTTCAAGCGTAAAAATACTTTGTCTGTAATACTATATACTGTTGCCAGTGACCCTCTAAATCCTTGAACCAACTGTGTCTTCTGGTGTCACAGAAGATAATGCCAATTTATTGCAATGTGTGGCTTTTTTAACTGATTAAAATTAAGCCGTAAACACGTGACAATGGAATTAGCACATTTAGAGAGTCTGTTTTCCCACATCCCATTTTGCGCCAGTGCGGCTGGTCCCTGCAATTCTACGCGGGTGCAATTTTAATGACTTTGCTGGGTTTTGATGTTCTTATGAAAAAAGCACTGCTTGGTGTTTGTGGAGAAGGTAGATATGGGGGCTGAAGAGCTGTGATTGGGAACATGGTGACATCGTTTCTGTTTTCCGATAGGATCGGTGTCATTTTCCTCTCAGCGATAAGACACCTCCACTGACAGTGCCCGATTAGGGAAAATTTTATTATAAAATTCACTTTTATCGAATGAGGATAGAGTGATAAACAGTTCAGCCTCAGGGAAGGAATAGGAACAGATTTTCCCCCCTTTTCAAATTCTACCTTTTTCCTCTTCTCTCTCTCTCTTCCTTAAAAAGATGATTGTGTTTTAGTTATTATTAATGGTACAAAAGAACTTCCTACAACATGTGATTGCTATGATAAAACTATCTGAATCAAGAGACACTTAGATGTTGTTATAAAGGAAAATCTATTTTATATAGTTCTATATATGCATGCATACACACACACACATTAAAAGATAAAACTGCTGTCTAAACCTTTCCATTTCTGGAAGTTATCTGCTATTTGCTACTTACAGAAATATAACATCCTAAAAGAAAATTAAACTGAGGTAATATTGACTCAATTATCCTAAATATAGTCACATTTCACACTTATCTTCAGAAATAAACATTTGTCAAGCAGAACTGCAAGGTAAACATAAAGAAACAAGATCGTGGCCCTCTAATTCTTGAATAAATACTAATGCCTTAAGGAAGAATATGAAAAAATATGGATTGTTTTTAAATAAGAAAATATCATTGCTTTCGAATTTTGGTAATTTAATGGTGATACTTTAAACCTCCAGTGTCATAAATTACATCTGTTTACTCCTGATAAACCCGCTGTAACTCAGGAATATTCTGACAACTACTTGACAGGTCATTTGAGAAGGAGAAAAATAAACATTTGACATCATTTATTTTTAAAAACATTTTTTTCTGAAGAAAAGTTCATCAAATAACTCAGAATACTCCTTGTACCTTTATGAAATAAAAAAGTAGTGTCTCAGGGGTTAAGAACATCTAGTGGCATTGGTAAATTCTGTACATGATAAAGAGAGTTTGATGATAGTTTTTAAAATTTTGGGGGGTGGGGTGGAATGTTGATAAAAGCAACTCAGAAAAGCATTTCTTTATTGATGGAAAATTCAGAGAAGTGTATCTTTATTGATAGAAAATGTTTCTGAGGGGGAAGTAAGGGACAGTATTCTCTGGTTTATATATCCTTCCATATATTTCTAAGGTATCCCTAAATTCTCTCTTTAAAGACTTTTTTTTTTTCGAGAATGCTTTTTCAAATGCTGATTCTAAGCACGATCTATTTTTTGTATGCAATTCCGTATATTATTCAAATAGAATTTTTCAGTTATCAGTGATCAGAGAATAATGTTAAAATATCTTATTCCCTTTTGAGTTAAGCTTCCAAATTAAAAAAAATAAAAGTAATTTTCCGAAATCAATGCTATGAACTGAAGGTGTTTACAGCTTAATGTTGAATAATTTAAGTATTTGTAGCATCCTTATAAGCAGAAAGAGAAATGAGTGCTTTACTCATCAAATAATAAAGTGGAAAACTGAGGTTTACACAAAGACAAAGCTGCTATTACAAGTGCCCCTTAGTCTAACCACTTCTTCCCATATTCCTTGTTTCAGGATTTCAGTGAAACAAACATTACACCCGAACTCATGATAAGGCAACATGATACTGCAACCTAATTTTCACTATTAATTTGATAGCCTAAAAACAATCACCAAAGTAAACTTAAGAAATTTTAATTGGGGGTGGGCCCTGGGGCTGAGTGGTTAAGTTTGCGCGCTCTGCTTCGGCGGCCCAGGGTTTCGCTGGTTCGGATCCTGGGCACGGACATGGCACCGTTTGTCAAGCCACATTGAGGCAGCATCCCACATGCCACAGTGAGAAGGACCCACAACTAAAATGTACAACTATGTACTGGGGGGATTTGGGGAGAAAAAGCGGAAAAGGAAAATAAAAGAAATTTTAATTGGTAAATAGTGGAGAAGAAATAAAGCTCCACAACTAAAGTATGCAGTGAATTAAAAAGTGAGTTCAGACTCATTATTGGCTTAAAACCTTTACCAATGAATGCTTATGAATGAGTATACTGCTGCATGGTGGAACAGCTTAAGTTAGTGCAAACTAGCTTTTCTTAGTTATCACTTTGCTGAGTAAAAATGTAATATTTTTGAAAAAATGGTATTTTTGAGAGAACTACTTCAACGTATTAAGAATTTCAACACAATGAAAGACAGATAAAGACAAATCCTAAAACATCACAAAGCCACAATGTATCTCCTTAAAAGCAGCTGGAAAATGGCTATAGCTATTCTAACACTAAAGGTTAATGGGAAACTTTCAGAAGTAAGCACTTTTCTTTATAATAATGGAATAGAGTTGCCCATTTCTTTCAATCATTCAACAAAATGCCCCTCAGGAAGCTTACATTCTTCTAGAGAAGACAAGCAAAAAGTGAGCAATGGATTATCTGTAGTTACAATCAATGCCACAAGGGAGGAGTCTGACAGGAGGTAAAGGGAAAGCTGCTTCAAATGGAGTGGTTGGGAGAGTCTTCTCTGAAAAAGCATCATTAAGCTAGAAACCTAAACAATGAGAAGGAGCTTGGCCAGGTTCCTTACACAGAATAGAGAGGTACATGTCCAACATGTGAATGCATCGATATATTGTCTTAAAAGGTATTTCTCAAAAGTTGCATGTTAACTTTTTCTTATTAAAAAAATCAGTGAGTTTTCTAAAGACCTTATTGATATTAAGATAAATCCAGTAATAAAATGTCTTAAAGCAAAGAATCCTGAATAGAAAATCTGTGTATATTAAAGTACACCTATTTCTAAGCATCACTGACACTAATCTTTCTAACAACTCAGAAGGCACTTTAAGATCATACACTCTTTGGACCAGTCATCATTGCAATTACCCCTATCTGGGACAGTAAAGAAGCAGTGACAAACTATCTTTTACTGTCTCACATGTCCTATAAGCTGGACACATCTTTCTAGGTACCCACGAGCATACATGTGTACGGCACACAGGCTCACTTATCAGTGTGACCACTCTGGCTCATCAGTGCTGTATAAAATGGAACACCTTTTCCATTTCAGACACTAATACTAGCCCTGTGTTCATTTCCTAAAATTTTTATTTTTCTCATAGGACACCCAATAAAGGTATCCAAGTCTGGGGAGCACAAATGCCTTTCTGTTCTGTGACAAGCAACGTCTAGAATGCTGTGTGGATCTGTGTGTACAGAATTCACATCTTATTGAAATAAGCACCAGTTCTTTCCTAAGAGCTTCCTGATTGGTTGGTGGAAAATGGATGGAGTGAAGGGAAGAATAGCTGATAGAGAGATAATCCACTGTGGCAATGTGGCTGTGCAGGATTGCAGCGTTGGGGGGGTGCATGTAGGGTGAGGGAAGAAGAGGAAGGGCTCCTTTCTGTTGTTGCATTTGAAGTGGGAAGGAGGCCTGCAGTGAGCAAACTTCAGATGTGAAGAACAAAAGGCCAGGTTTTCCCCCTACACCATCGCTCTACCTTTTTCTCAATACTGACTAGATGATGAGGTCTCAAGCTGAAGCCCTACAGAATTCCATTTTGACAGCCTATATTTATTTGGTTTATCTTCCAGATATGTAAGGCAAGGCATTCATTACTGCGTCTAAAACAATTAAATGGCACAGTGTTGCCAGTCTGTACTTGGGGAACATTTTGAAGTATCTCTGTTCTTTACACCTGAATCAGGGCACATCAGTGTAACCTATACACGTTATATCTTCATCCAAAACCTTAAATCATTAAAAAAAAAAAAAAAAGAAAAAAACTTGTGGTCGATAAACATTAATATCACTTAGGTCAATTTAAACATTTTTCTCTTATTCCTCTAGATGAATAATTTGGAGAGGAAGGTAGTTCCTAAGCTGATGGAGGATCTGAGGTTGCCAGTTACGGGAGCACTTAAGCGCCCATTGGCACAGCAAGATTCAAAGCCCTGGTAGGCTTCAAAGAAACATTTTTTTTTTCTTCTTCTAGAACTCTTTGCTTTCTAGTAAAGCTGCAACCACAATGTTCTCTCTCTTAATGCCACCATAAAAAATCAAAACACTTTAAAACAAATTGATGTACTCTTTAATACACTCATCGCATCATCACAGGACCCTTGCACCCCGCATGGCGACAACCGTAGGGATGCATACCACACATCTCTCTCTTTGTTGCCTGCTTCAATGCTTAAAGAAAAATTGAGAGAGAGTGTGTGTCTCTCAATTGAGATATGGGCACCTTTGATTGACAAGACCTAATCAGCTTATCTCCACACTAATAAAGTTGGGGCCTGTGGAGCTGGTATATGCCCAGCACTGAGTGAACTTTTCCTAGCCAAAGCCTCACCAGCCAGGTCTCAGGCTCTGCTTCTCAAAACTGGCTCAGATCAGTTCTTAATGGGCTATTTTCATCTTGATAAACCTCCATAGTCTTCATTCATGATGGCATTAGAGTCAATTTAGCTGGATGAATTGCCTCAAGTAATGGCTACACGATAAGACCGTGATAAGTATTTATGTACATTGAATCAATAAGCTATCTTTTCCAAGCTCCCTGTATGACATAAAAAGTAACTTCTGAATTATCATTTTGTTTCTTTTAAGGTTACTATTTATTAAAGGGGATGGCTTTTTCTTTTTTTTCTAATTAAAGGATGACAGGACTCTTTGCATACTAGGTAACCATCAGATCCATTTAATAATTCTGGCTGTCCAATACTACCGGATGTTCAATTCCTTGGGATGGAGTTCCAATGCTGACACAGCCATAATCTGTATCCACCAGTCTGGCACCTATGAAAACTTGCTCATATCAGACACCCACTAAGTGGGTCCTGATTGATTGGCAGGAAAGAAGAAAATAAGGCCAGGAAATACCTATGAACTGGAATTTGGGGGGGATCATGCACACATATTTTCTTCAAGTTTACTTGCAGGAGGCCCTTTCAAACCAAGGATTTTCCACATAATTCAAGAACAAAGTCTTTGTTCTTATCTATTTATAATTACTATGCAAAGGCCAAACTCAAGAGTCCAGGTGTAAACAAAGTTATTAAAGGACCAGACTTCTTCAACTACACAATGGAGACCTAGGGTAGAAGTCTCTCTTTCCATGTGCCAAGGTGAGGGGATGCACAGTGGACATTTTGATCTTAACTTTCATATGCAGTTACCTAGAAAGAGAGATGGGCTCACTGAATAAAACAAGCTTTATAAAAAGAACTCTAGTAGTGGAGAGACTGTTTTGAAACGACAACAATTTTCCAAGTATGAAAAAAAGGAAAAACAATGCATATTTGTACCTCTTACCATATATAAATGGTCATTAAAACCATTTAGTAATGCTGCTTTCAAACTGCAACATACCTTAAGTATTATAATCACCTGCATAAAATGAGACAATTTTAAACATACTCCAAAATGAAGTTTTCTACAGATTACAGGAAATCTTGAGCAATAGTTTTCATTCAGATTATAGTCTTCATGCTGTAATTGCTCTATACAAATCCACTCCAGCCTTATCACTCAATATTATCTTCACTCCTGAACATTGGAAGATAATTTTGCAATAAAATTTAATTTACAGAGCTTATTTTCCACTAATCTCTTAGCAGAGGAAAAATGAAACACGTCAAGCTACACCCTCCAGGTTATGACCCTAATGGCATTTTTTATTTCTGGAATGGTAAGACCTCAAACATCTCAATTTTATCATATTGAAATGTTGGCATATTTTAATTGTCACAACTTTGTATCCCAGGAAAGGAAGGAAACCAGGCTATCAGGGACGTGAATGAAAATAAGCCTCTTTAAGTGATGAAGTTCTCCTAGGGAAAGCCTTTTTTCCCATAAGAAAGGAAATACTTAGTATAAAAATATGGGGCTGGGGCTAGCCAAGTGGCACAGTGATTAAGTTCACACGCTCTGCTTCAGCAGCCCAGGGGTTCATGGGTTTGGATCCCCGGCACTGACCCACACACCGCTCATCAAGCCATGCTGTGGCAGCATCCCACATACAAAATAGAGGAGGATTGGCACAGATGTCAGCTCAGGGCCAATATTCGTCACCAAAAAAAAAAAAAAAAAAAAACACAAAAGGAGCTAGTAAAGGTATTGTATTTCAAACTATTAATATACCAGTAATGGTCAACAATATTTGAGATTTTTAAATAAAAAATTAAACCAAGTAGCAATAAATAGGGACTAGACATCAAGATTCAGTTTTCCGTATAAAATGACAAAGTCAGGTTTGTCATCTCTAAGGCTCATTCCAGCACTAAAATTTTAAATTTTAAAATGTACAGACGCCACACAAACTTTGGAAGAGTAAATTAATGGCAGAAGATCTATTTCTACAGGCCACTTAGCTGTTATTTATCATTCATGTCCTAGAAAGCATTCATCTCCTGAAAAAAAGGAAAGCTATTCTTTTGTTTAATATTGAGGACTCATGATAATGAACTAATATTACAAATTAGGGTAAGATATATGCCAATCCTGTTGCTCAAAAATGAAATAACTTCATTTTTGCAACATTGCAAAATACTGAAAGAATCCTCATTAAAACTCAAATTCTTCACCAAAATGATTCCATATTTTTTTTTAAAAAGGTTAATGACCATTAATAGGTTGAGAGATTATGCCTGGACTGAGTGAGACCACCACTTCCTAAACCAGATTTAAATTGCCCTGCCTTTATTTAAAGTTATATCCTAACAGAGCCACAGTGATACTGAATCATTTATGAGGTTTTTAGAGTTGAAATATCAGAGTCATATAAGTGCAGACGTATTGTTCTGACATTTGAATTTCAGCAACAGGCAATTCTGAGACATTTCAAGTTATGCAAAACTTGACATTTCCATGTTAATATACAAAACAATGATGATGTGAAAAACCACTTCTCTACCAATACTTAAAACTTAAACACTTAATAAAACTTTAGAAGCGTAGCCCTCTAAAATTCAAACCCACACAAGAAGTCCTCACCTAAAAGCTTTTAATGTTTATCCACATAAAAGGTATATACTGAACATTCATCTGCACTGATCTTTCTCATTTATACATGCAAAAGCAAAAAAACATTATTAATTGCTTTTCAGATCACTTATTTCCAATTTAACTTTCTTTTCATTTGTCATATATATTTGTCACAATATTCTTGCCAGGAGCTATAGAACATTAAAATTGTTTCTCAAATGTTAAAAACTACATTAAATAAAATACAATTAGGTACACTTCACTTTCCTGAACAGCATGAATCTCAGCCAATTGTAATTTTACAAAAAACTAAAATAAACCACTCATGAACGACTACCATGTCCAATGATTATCTCCTTAAATACCAAAACTAAAATGTTTTGACATGATGATCTCTTGGTAGAAACAGTAAAGATATTTTTTTTTAAAGGCTGAAATAAGTAGGGTAATAATGAAGAACAAAATGTATAACATTTTCAAGCTGCAAATTAACAAGCAGATATTGACTTTTCTTTGAGGTCAATAACAGCTCTTATTGATCTAAAAAGTTAATACCTACTAAGGTCAATATAAGATCTCAAGGGTCAACAAATCTGGATTCGAACTTCCACTTCCTTTCACATACGAATATTGCTGAAATGGGTACAACTGTGTTTGGAGAAATCAGGAAATCGTCATTATGATGCTAGAATAATCCAAAGAAATAGACCAAGGAAGTTAAAAAACATATGGGTTTTAAAAGTCTATTATACTATAGAATTTTCAGAGACATTGACCTTTAGATATAAATCCTAGTATTATGCAATTTGGGCTGTTAAATAAGAAGAAACAAAAATAATTGAAAATTATGTTTTTACAGGTGTTTTGCCTCTGTGGTACTGACATATGGAATCTGTCTCTCTCTCTAAATGTATCTGAAAAACTATGATGTGAAATAATTTTTTAAGAATAGATTTTAGGCACTTTTAAATATAGAGAAAATTCTTCTTTAATTGTAAAATGAAGAATAACATTTTAGGAAATTCAGAATAGGAAAAAATTATCTCAATATTCTTATAAAACCATTTCTATTATCATTATACAGTCTGCTGTGTCTTTCTAGACTCAAAAAGAAAAAAATACTGACTATCATTCTTCTAATAAGTAAAATGTTCTACTCATTCTTCACACATCTTAAAGACAGCACATGGGATGGACCACATGAACACCGGGACCATGTCCCCATATATATCTATTATTTCCCGTTGGTGCAAAATTGAGGGATTTTTTAGCCTGATCCTTTCGATAGCCAAATAGAAGTTCATATTCTTCTTTTCAGAATAACTAGATGCACTGAGGGAGGGAGGAAAGGAAAAAAGAGGGAGCAAACATTCCTAGAGCATTTACTAGTGCCAAAGCCTGGGCAAGATGCTTTAAATAGATACAGGCCCAGTTAGTTATTGGAAAAACCGAATTATCTACAGTGGTAATACAGAAGTTAAGGAGAGGCCAGGTCTGCAACAATGACAATATTACACTATGGGTATTCAATAAATATGAAGAGTACTGTGACTGCAAGGTACTTTTTAAAAAAAAGAACATTTTAGAACAGTTTTAGATTTATAGACACTCAGTTCCCCCATTATTAACATCTTACATCACTATGGTACATGTATCACAGTTAAAGAACCAGTATCGATAATTATTATTAACTAAAGTCCACACTTTATTCGTACTTTCTTAGTTTTTGTCTAATGTCCTTAGACATGTTGCTAATGTTTCAGGATCCCAGCCAAGACACCACAATACATTTAGACACCATGTCTCCTTAGGTTCCTCGTGGCTGTGACAGTTTGCAATGTTCTTTAAGCAACTTTTTGTTGGTGGTGGTGCCCTGAGTCAATTTTACTTCCTGGCCACCCTGTATACAGCACGGTGGAACCCTGCTCTCTTTTTTGGCCAATTTTTTTCAGAAGTGGGTGGCCAGGTCTTTCTTCCTAGTCTGTCTTAATCTGGAAGCTTGGCTGAAACCTGTCCACCATGTGTGGCCCGCTGGTATTTGAAATACCAGTGGCATAGCTTTCAGTATCACAGCAACAGGCAGCTGCCACAGTATGACAACCAACAGACAGCGGTGTGGTTCCCCGACTGGGAAACAAACCCAGGCCGTGGCGATGAGAGTACCAAATCTTAGCCACTAGACCATCAGCACTGACTAAGCACATACTTTAGAAAGGGCATAAATAAATTTGCCGATTTGTATCTACTGTCAACACTTAGATAAAAAACACATGTAGCAGGAATTATCCTTTGTTACAGATCTAAGAAATATAAATTTCAGAAGTGAATAGAGAAAAATGCCAGGTAGAAAAGAAAGCATAAGATACTGACTCTTTAATGTGTCTATTAATACAATACAGATGAGAGAAAGTTTCATTTGTCACAAATTCTAGAAGATTACAACCAGTGACCTGACCCATAAGCCATCTACTCCTCCACTTCTCCCCATTATACTGTTACCAGCCAGGGTTTTAATTGATTGATTATGAGGCAGTGAAGTGTGCAAGAAATAAACAGCATGGCAGAGGAGGATAAACTGCCCATCTATATTTATTCTCTCTCTTATTTACTACAAAGCCGTAATTAGAAAGTGGTTGTCCAGTTGGAACTATATTTCCCAGTCCTCTTGCATCTAGGTGGGACCACCTGACCAGTTCTTGTCAGCAGGATGTATGTAGAATCAATGTGTGTCACGTGCTGCCTATGGAGCTTTAGAAGTGGGTGTGCCTTCTCCATCCTCTCCTTGCCTGGCCACCGGCTACATGTAGAGGGCTCCCAAGGCTTGGTGCAGGGCAGCGCCACAAGCAGGAGAAATCTGGATTTCTGAAGCACCCCATGGAAGGCCATCTGGTCACAAGGAACACTTATATTGTACTATTCCGAGACTGAGAAATAAACTTTACTGTATCAAGCGACTGGAATATTGGAGGTTCATTTGTTATAGCAGCTACTGTTACTATACAAAGTAGCATAAATGGAAACTAACCTTTACTGAGCACCTATGATGGACTCAACTTGTGTTGGGTGTTTTATATAGTTGACCTTATTTAAGTCTCACAATAACCTCCATAAAGAAGACACGTAAGGATTTGTATAGATCAGGAAATGAAGACTTGGTAAGGCTAGGGAACTTGCCCAAGGTCTCCCAGTTATTAAGCGGCAGAACCAAGACTTGAACCCCGATCTGTCTAGTTACAAAGCTGTACAAACATTCCATTTTGCTTCACTGCAGGTGAAAAACAGGTGACCTGACTTGGTGCTTGGATTAAAAAACAATTCCTATGCATTTTATATGCATAACTTTTTTTAATCCTGAAGGGAAAGCAAAAATTGTGCATATGTTCTCCCTACTTTTTATGTGGTAGACATGAAGTCCGAATTTACAAGGAGTGGATGTGAGAGACGATTAGATTGCTCGAATTTGTTAGCATGTTTCAGATAGAGACAACATTATACAAAAATGCCGCAGAGAAAGATACACTCCACCTTTGTAACCTGCTGATAATCTTACAGTGTTTAATTTCAGCAGAGTCTAGCAACTCATGGAGGGCACGAAAGAACTGTTGCTCCACGAGGCTTACAGTTAACAAAGGAGAGAAGAGAAAGACTGACTTGTTCTCACAACGGTATGAATTTAAAGAACTATATGGGGTGTGCATTCTACAGGAAGCCCAAGTAGGAAGAAAAATGAAACACTGTACCTTGCACACAGCAATAAAATGAGGGGATTCATTGTAGTAAGAAAATTCACAGCTGGCAGGCAATATCAGGGAGGCAATAAGATATTTGGTCCATCTTCATGCTTACTTTTTCGAGTCATAGTGTTAAAAAAAAAAAAAAGGTCCCCTTTTTATATTAACAAAGTCACTCCAGTCAATCTCTTTAACTCACCTACATGAAAAATTTGGATAACACTGTAAAAGTCCTACGCTAACAGCAGTGAGAAAAACTGGTGCATCCTTTAAATTTGTGCAGCCTTCTTATGACAGAGTTTTGTTTGTTTGTTTAAATAACAGATCCTAATCATTAACAAGTCCGCATAGAGCATTGAAAATTATAGATAATTCATAGATATGCTAATGATGAAGAGGGCAACAAAGACTACTGATTCCATCAAGAAACCAAAGAAGGCCTAATATTCATTCTGCTTGGTGAAAATAGATGGCATTTGGAGAAGTATTGTGGGATCAATCTACTCAATCTGATCAAGTAATTTCCATTTCAGACAAGTTTATTCATTGATTGGTACAATGAGGTAACAGATGTAAAATTAGTCTGAAAATTTTAAAGCAGATTATACAATGTTATTCTTAATATTAGTGTCACTATTTTCAGCACCTAGTACAAGGTTAAAAATTACCAAAGTTTATGATTTAAAGCATTAAAAACCTCCATAATGTGTTAAAATAAAATAATTATACATCTGACTATTAAAGTGGATAGGTTAATTGGGGAGGTTACCCTAAAGTAATAAAAAGTTGGAGGGGAAATATTTTAAAAATAAATGCTATCACTTTCAAGTATACTTAATAACTAAAATGAACATTAGCTATGCCCTAGAAAACACTTCAGAAACTCTCATAAGCCATGTCTTTGCCCCAGAGCCCGATTTCACTCATGGTTTACTCACTTCCCTTGCTCCCCCTGTATTTATTCCATAAGGCCCATCTCTTCTGAGTCTTTCCATGACGCAATGAAATAGACTTAATTACTTCCTCTATCCAGCTTCAAAAACACTAATTATGTTTATTATGGAGATTTATAGCTATGTATTTCCCCAAAAGCTATTTTGACGAGATATATCAACTTATTAAAGGAATTTTATATTCTAAGTGCCTAGGACAGTGCTGGGTCTGTTCCTTCCTAAATTGCACAACATCTATTTTCCCTTTCAGGTGGGTTGACTATCTCCTCTCCCCTGCTCCCAACTGCAAATTTTGCTAATAGTATTGATTTAAGACAGTATTTTTCTTGCTATTTCAGAGATCAACTTAGCCCAGTCTAGCTTTAATGAACCCCAATTCTAACTTCTTAGGGACCAATGGTTGTTTCGTGAATAAACATTAAGGCTCCACTGTGGTCTATTCAAGTGCCATTGAAAATGAAAATAAAGAAAATAAGCTCCATTTTAAAGGTGTATTTTATGTGGACATAAATATCAACTTCTGAATGTGGACCAGGACCTTAGGTGACTAATTTTGATGAGATTACCAACATGGAGGATAATGGTAGGATTACCCAACAACATGCTTATTTTTCCTCCAAAAGGGATAGTCTTCAAAAAGCTTTTTTTTCATGTCTGGCTTTAGGGTGGTTTCTTCCTCTCTCTAAATAAATAGATATTTATTTAACTATGACTTAGAGTTGATATCTCAAGATGCAAAAGGGCAACACAGTGCCATACATGAATGATGACCCACCATGACAGTCTCTTTGATAATGACTTTACTTGGAAAAACACATCTTCAATAAAAAAATTATTTTTAAATGTTGACTTTGTTCTCTTATGGCAACGTTGGAAAACACTGTAGCCCAACAGGAAATACAGACGAAAGCTTCAAATGTAGAGCACACACAAAAAAGCCATTTTTAAAGCTCATGCCCGTCAAGTTTTCCACTTGATATAAGTCATACACAAAGTCTTAGTCCAATGCGAACCCATGCTGTGAAAATTCTGTAGCACCCACCTCAGAAAATTCTGTTAAATACATAAACACAGCTGAAAAGAAAACTTCTGGGCACTAGAAGTCAGACTCAAAGGGAAAATAAACCTGATTAAAAGAAAATCCCAAGCAAAGTTATATAAGCACAGTGCAACAAGGTCATAAGCTTAACCGTTCTTCACTGTAATATTTGAAAGTAAATTGGCATTTTAGTGATCTGCTTTGGTCGTCATTCTTTTTCTCAACTCACAGAGATGCAACAGAATAAGAATGGCTTCACGTGTATCTTACAAATCAACTGGAAAAGTGATAGGCATTATGGGGTAAGACACCTTTAAAAATGAGTATAATACTTTTTAATGGATTAAAAATGAACCCTATGAGTTCACTTGGACCACCTAAGGAGCAGGTTGTCCAAATAGGGTTTAAATGACATCCTTTTCTTACCACTGTGGAGCTCACCAATATCTCAGAGAACCTCACAAAGTAAATTTAAGCACAACTTGAAAATATTCTTTTAAGAGCTTCACCCAAATGACAACCTCCTCTGTTCTTTTCAGAGCAGAACCACAGCTTTTTGAGATGGAAGACTTTAATAGGGTTATAATTATCAGATAAGGGATAACTACACATTAAAAATGATTATTGTACCATGGGATAGATTTTTAAAAACTCATAGGCCATGGTCAAGTAATTCTTCTCAGCATTTAAAAATAATGTGCATTCAAGCAGAGATATCTTTAAGATTCTGAAAGCATAACCACACACTTCATCATCCAATATAATGAATGGAGAAACTTTCTACAGATAACTTTTTCTGTCAAAAAGTTTAATATTTCTATAGAAAAAAATTTCTCTAAAATATATATGCTTGGGTAAAATAGGTGGCTAATATCAACCCAACTGTATAATTCCACCTTCTTTTTCTGTATCATAAAACAACATAAAGTGTTAATTTGGTATTGCTGCAATAATATGGACATGGAAGTGCCTTTCTGAATTCCAATCTGTGTTTAAAAAAATTTACTTAAATTAAAAATCTGAATCAGTGTTTACAGACATAATATTCTCTACTTGGATAACCTAGGACTGGGATATCTTATCTTTCTAGCTCTGCATCCCTGAAGCATCTGACATTCAGTAAAGTTCAATGAAAGCTTGTCGAATACGTGCAATATAATATTTGCCTTCTTTCATATAATGTTATATCACTCTCACTAATATTACAGAGTCAGAAATTTATTCTTCTACTAACTGACAACAGCTCCAAGAGCAAGGAATATACAGTATACTTTTTGGGACTATTTTCCCAGGAGCCTTATGAACGACTTACCTAAATGGAGGGAAAAAAACCTGTCTTATATATCCTACAAAGATGTTAGCTCAGTTCCAAGCTGGCCTACAACTTCGAAAATAGTTTTATGTATTAAATTTCTATTATTGTGCATTATTTTACCCATTAATCTTTTCTATAGATGATAAATTAATACACTCAAGGATGTGTGTTTTTGAATCAAATTATTACATAGTGCCTAGCATAGCGAACACTCAAAATATTTCTTGAAGAGGAGAATGAAGGGGAACAGGAAGAAGAACAAGAGAAGAAAGAGGATTAATAATAACGATGAGGACAAGGTAGAAGAATAAAATATCAGTAGACATGGAAGAAACTCCTGAGATAATAAAGAAAATGACTGGCTTTGAGTTTGATAACAACTTTGTCTCAATAGATACTTCCAAAACTGATTAAAATTTCTAAATGAGTTCTATAGTGAGTTGATTAAAATAATAATATTAAGGTGAGTTGAAAGACAGTATCAAGAACCAAAAGATAGAATGTGATAAAGTTGCAGTATCATGTTCTTACACTCCATAATCCCCATATAACCCCCTGAAAGGCTCAGGAAAACCCCCTTAGTATTCCAGCCAAGACTCTGTGACAATTAAAGATATAAAGGAAGACACCTCACGTTTTAAATGCATTTGTGCAGATTCTTTAAAAAGTTCTAAACATGAAACACATTTGTTTTTGATTTTTAAAAATGTAAGCTGGTATCATTATTGATTGCTTTTCCTGTATAAATTCTTAAAAAAAGAGATAGGCGAAGGAGAAAGAGAAAAAGTCGTGTACATAATTATCTCATCCTCATGAAAATGCTATAATTCTAAGAATTATTTGTTTTCCCGAAGGAAAAAAGTACTCCATATGTTTCTCTGCTAACACTATTAGGTCAAATGAATTGAAATTCTGATGAGTTAATCACAAAAAGTAAAAATAATCTGAACACATCATGAAAAATAGGACTGTGGAAGTATATTCCTAAAATGGGGAATGCCTGCAGTTTAAAATTAGGTAACTATAACACAGTATTGAAATACTGAAATTAAAGTAAAATCTATATTTTTTATTTTTAAAAAATATTTGTAAAAGGACACAGACTTTGGTAAAAGGGACAGACTTTTCAGCTCTAAGAGGAGTAAGGTGAGGATCTCACGTAAGCATGGTGACTCCAGTTGATAACACCGTATCATAGAACTGAAATTTGTCAAGAGACTAGAACTTAAATGTTTGCATCAAAAAAGATAAATATGTGAGGTGATGAATGTGTTAATTAACTGATGGTGGGAATCCTTTCACCAAAAAAAAAAAGGAAAGAAAAAAAAAGGAAAAACAGAGAGAGAGAACCTTCATAGAAAAGAAATGGGACTTCCAAAAAACCCCTCAAACAGAAAGGGAAGAATCTGCTGTGTCAATTCTACAACAAACAAGGTTTGGGTAGGAAATATTTCTTTTATGAAAGGAACTTATAAATACATAACATTGATATTATTCTTGCCCAGAAAGTCTATCTTTACATTTCCCTAATGAAACAAGCTATATAGGAAATTGTGATAAATATGCCATTTAAAAATAAAAGAATATAAGTAGCATTAAATGTAAGGAAAAACGTGTTTTAACAAAAATAAAGTGGTATAATGAGTCCCTTTAGGTTACTAGATGGGTTACTGGCTTTTTAGTTACTAAGTAATGCCTACTCACATTTTCAGAACTAAGGTAAGATAAATAATTATTACAGCTTCTAAATAAGACCATCTTCATATCCAGTGCCACCAATAATAACAGACATAACCACACTTATTATTTCATAGAGAACTTGAGTGCTAATCTACCTGAATTTTTGCACACACATATAGATGTACATATATACACATGTACATGAGATTGAACGAAATGGCTTTATCCAGTTCAAATAAATATTCACAGACAAAATGCTAACACTGGAAAGTAGACATCTAACTCAACTTTAATGTGCACAGGTAACACAGCTGATCTCGTTAAAATGCAGATTCTAATTCAATAGATCTGAAGTGGGACTCAAGATCCTGCACTTCTAACAAACTCCCAGGGGATGACGATATTGCTGGTCCTGAGGCCCACTTTGGGTAGCATGGAACTAACCCATTTCCTCTTTAGAATGATACAAAATTAACCAAAGTGACAATGTATATTTATACTGAGAAGCTACCTGAAGTGAAGAGTCTAGAGAAAAATACACCATACTTTTGTAAGCCAATTTACAAAATCTTTCTATGTACATTATTTTATTTCTCCCTTTCATGAACTCTAGGAAATAGGTATCATCATCATCATTCTTCATATAAAATATTATCATAAATGATTTTAAGCTCAGATTTATAATCACAAGTGTCCATTACCATAAGATACAAGGATGATGGACAGATATAAGGACTAATAAATCCCCATTTGTTTTGGGGATATCTTTAAGGAAAAATCTTTAGCATCTCATGCCAATTATTACAGAAAGTAATGATAAATTTCAAGCCTCTTGCTCCTGAATGCCTTTTAAAATGGCTTATAATTTCTCTTGCCTCTTCACCATTAAATCCCCCTATTAATTTCAACTGGCAAAAGGACCAGATCTTGGATCACTATAATACATTTCCTAACATGTCTCCTCGTTTCCACTCCTTTGCTACTCCATCCCTACAATCCCTGTCCTCCACAAGTCAGATGAGCCCACTTGCCTGCTGAAATCCCTCCAATGGCATCATGCACCCTACTTTGAGTCAAATTCAGACTCCTTCCCATGTCCAGGGGGCCCCACACAATCTGCACCCTATCTGGCTCTGACCTAACCATATGTTGTGTCCTCTTGCTCACTTCACTCCAGCCATCCTGGCCTTCTTTCTGTTTTGTGAACACTGCCAACACCTTCTCATGTCAGAGCCCTTGTGTTTGCTCTTCTGTCTTGGAATCATCTGCCCCAATGTCCTTATTGATGGTATTTTTATACTGTTCAAAACTCAGCTTACACGCCACTTCTCTGGAGACCTTTCCTGATTAGCCAACCTAAGCCTTCATCAGATACTTTTTAATACTTTGCTTCATTTTACCATTATCTGAAATTCTCTTGTCCATTTATTTATTAATTAAAAAAAAAAGTCTCATTCTGCCCCCCTCTTCACCCTCATACATAAGCTCCCTTAGAACAGGGACCTTGGCTGTCTTGTTTACTACCGTATCTTCAGCACACAGCACACAGTATCCAATAGCTAGTTTTTCAATAAATTATGTGAAAAGGAAATTAATAGATGTGAGAACATGACATATTTTGACTACAACATACAACTTTGGAAAATTTAGGTACATGGAACCCATTCATATTTCAGTGTGGTCTATCGGTTGAGAGCACAGAATCAGATGGTCTGGCTGTACTGTTTCCTAGCTTGATTATAAGTGTGGACAAATTACCTGATCTCTCTGTACCTTGTTTTCTCATCTGCAAAATGAGAAAAGAGTAATTACTGGATAGGTTGTGGGGAGGATTAAAGAGATAATGGAGGTAGAGTACTGAGAACAGTGTGGGGCCCATATTAAGTGTTCAATAAACTGTATTATTTTTACATATGTCCAATCACTAGTCCACAGTGGGGAATGTGCAGGGACCTGAGTGAAGGATGGAGCACCTCTTCTCCATAGGAGGAAGGCTGGCAGAAGTACAGCACTCTGTTGTAAAGAGACCAATGACCAAATGGAACCTCAGAGCTAGGTGGCCTGAGTGACTACTGAGAGAAGGGGTGCCGACGCATAAGGCTTAGGTACTCAGGGATGGCATGAGCAAGTTAGTAAATGGTGCAGATCACTCTTCAAAGACATGAGGCTACTGACTATAGATAAACACTCTCATGGTCCCAGAGACGCACGCAGGCGAAGTGAGCCCATTTAGAGTATAGAGTAGGACAGTTATGAGTGTTTTAAACTACCTGTTTACATACTGAAAAGAGCCTTACATTTCTGTCTTTGTATAATTTCTCTTTCAGCCTATTTCTTTTGTTAATCATTAGTTGATAGCTTCCCTCACTTTTGTGCCTGTTGTCATTCTGAGATATTTACCTCAGAGGAAAAAAATCATAATTACAGAATAAAGGGCAGATGACCTAGAGTTTGAAATATTAAGGCCTTGACCTCAAAATAGGTATCTCCACAGCTAAGAGTCATACCTATTAGTAATAACTAATAAGAGTCACTTTTTTATTCACAGATTCTAGGACAAGAACTTATAAAAAATGCCAAACTGGACCCAGCCAATGGCTCACACAATCAGCAGAGAATTTGGTCCTTGACGGTCATTCTGAAGAAAGTTTTGTTAACCAGTCTGATAACTGTCCTTCTTGATGTCAGTCTTATATTGAAATGTCCTAGCATCAGCTCTTTAGTTTAACATCATATATTCTTCCATCTGTCCCATCTTTTCCAAATGGAGTTGTTCAATTAACTTGTAACTTCATCAGTTTTCTCAAATAAGAAGGGATCCATGAAAGAAACTTGACTGGTATTAAACTCAACATATATCAAAGTGTACATGGCACTTAGAAATAATTATGTACTTTTTTTTCAGACCAAGTGCATTCTGGACATGTGGCCCTCTGCTGAGTAGCTCTTCTTAAAGAGACAATAACTGCCAATTTGACAATATAGCTTCTAAAAATGTCAGAAATAACTCAAGAATTTTAGAAGATGAATTTCACTCTTTGCTAAGACAACACTAGTGGCCAAAATCATATGCTTTTATTCTATTCTCCATATACTTGATTATGTGTAATAATCAAGCTTTCTTTTATGATATTTGCCAATAAGTCATCAAGTTAATGAATAGAAGTTTACAGATTTTTGTTGAAATCTTTTGCCAAGAATTTTGAAAGATAACCACTTTTGCTGATGGTAATGTACAAAAATGATGACTTTTATAGAGCCCTCTTTACTTTCTAAGCACCTGAATATATATGACTTCATTTTACTTTATAACAACCTTATGGGATGCATAGAATCTGCTGTGAGGTTTCCACTTTGCAAATAAAAGAACATGTACAGAGAAGTTAAGTGATTTATGACAGGGCCAGATGATGGGGTTGTTCTCTCTTTCTCCAGTTCAGAACATCAGAGAATAGTTCCTAGATGTTTTGGACAAATAAAATTTCAAAAAACATTTCATGGTGCTCAAAATAGGGTTGCCAATTTTGTTATTTTTCCAGGTAGAAAAAAATAAATAAATAACTTTTACCTACTATTTTTATCATATCATAAAACTATCCTTTCTTTTATCACCCCAAAATAGGAAAAACATGGTCTTAGGAAAAAAGTGCAGTCTTTTAAATTAATAAAATCTGCTTTATGAGAAAGTCACTACTCTCTCTTTTTTAAATCTCATTTTGCTGTAGACTGGTGAAAACTCTTGTTGTGATTCAAAACTAGTTCTCAGACCAATAGTTGGGAACTATTTCTCTCTTTTGTGCTGTTTCAAAAGTCATACTAACTCTGCTACCTCTTCTCCCCCTTGCATTTCATAGTCTTTACGAAGAAGAGACCAACAAGCACTAAACGTTTTTCCTTTTGAAAGATGCTATTCTTCTAATGCTACTATAACAAAAAGATTAATATCATAACTTTATGTCATAATCAAAACACAGAGTTGTTGATTGACTAGACATGACTAGGCTGAGGGCTAGTAGGGAAGCAGGAAATGGAGAAGCAACATGGTGCCCACCGCAATTACTTTCTTTTCCATATTACTTTAATAAGAACTAAGGACAGGAAAAATGCTTTATGCCTGCTTTCTCATATCTCAATCCACTCAAACTCATCCATGGAAATGAATTACCACAAATATTTCTGTCTAGGCAGAGGCTGTATGTACCACATCTGTCTTTACCTCCACAGCTTTCACCCTTACTCCTCCTCCCAGAGTTGGTTTTATAGTCTGTAAGAAGTTCCCAAGCCTTATATGACAAATAAATACCTAATTTTATAAAAGTTTATAGTTAATCTACCATTGTATTCTACTAGAAAGTCCAAGAGGACTGACGTTGGTTTTGGGGACACTCTTTAACTGACATTTTCCATGTTGACTGTATTCAGAGTTTGATGTGGATGTTATATTTTAACACACACCAAAAGGAATAACTATCAAATCCCATTCAGTCTTATAACCTTGATCAATGCATGATCCTCCAGTATCTGTGATCTTCTTTGATGACTTCCTTCAGCTTTGTGAGGGAGCTACATGAATGGTGTAGTGAAAGAGAAAAGGCAGCCCAATCAGCCAAATCAGCCCTGTGATCAGTGTTACAGCCAGAATATCCCCAACTCAATCCAGTCCCATGTGGAAAGAGGCTCACCAATGGGATGTTTTGTCAAAGAAGGTTCCTGGATGATGATGAAGTTCAATAGGTATACTGTTACATTCCCCAAGAATGTCAAAGTAACACTTTTAAAAAATTCCTTTAATACATACAAATTTTAATCACAATAAAATTTATTTCTGAGATAAAGATAAATGCCTGTATATCATTAAATGACCATACATTAATAATATTTATATTTGTATAGTGTCTTATGGTATATAAAACATTTTAATATATGCCATCATTTCTTAGGAATATTCTGAGACAGGCAATATTATTTCCATTTTATTGAAGGAGACACTGAGACTCAGAGAGGTTATATGATTTGCTCAAGGTCACACAAACAAGAGCCAGAACTTGAGCCTGGTCCTTTGACCTCATGTTCAGCGCTCTTTCCATTAGTCACATTCTTCAAAGGGCAATAAGAATGATAATAAGAACAAATGGAAAATGGCTTTTATTCCATCAGAGCAGAAGGCCAATCTACCAATAACCTCTGAAAGAAGGGCTGCCCATACTATTAAAAACCCTGGAGGGTTTATGGTCTTCTTTAGTTTTCTCACCATCACTCTAATGCCAATGCCATTTGCGCTCTTCCTATTCAGTTTCTTACAATTCATCACATAAGCAAGCCAATATAGGACAGCCATGAGACCAGGGCAAGAAAAAACACTGGCCAGTCACAAAAGAAATTAGTTGGAATCCTTTTCATTATACCTGCTCTTGCAAAATAAACATTTTTGTGACACTAAATTTTAAAAAGTCGATGGAAATATTGTTAACCACATATTTTTGTGGTTTACATACTAGGCAAGAACTATCCAAAATACGTAAAATAGATTCTGTACAATCAATACTTCGCAAAACAAAACAAAAAAGATACTTAAATAATAAGAAACTAATGACTACAAAGGGGTTAATGGACTCTTATTTTCTACGTAAAAATAAACAGCCATTGCATGAAACATTTATAATGAAAAAGCCTGTCTATTTTAAGTAGATGAGTCTTAGAAGTCAAATTAGGGCTGTGCTTTCTAAAATTAATAACTAGTGTTAATTCAAACCAAAAGTTTGGACAACATTTACTAGTGCTAATAAGATTATCATGAACATTAGCCTTGCTGTATACCGTGACTGTTTTTTTTCCATATCTGACTATAGGTTCTGTTCAGGATTTAAAAAAAACAACAACACAGGATCATTAGGAACCATTTTCAATACCAGGACAAATAGGCAAGGTAAACTAGGTAGCGTGACTTCTTTGCCCCTCCTTCACATCATTTAGACTGATTAAAACATTAATTTTTACACATGTGAATACACGTAAAGGAGCAAACAACTGGAGACGGCGCTGTGTGCTAGCAATCATTGCGGGTGGGTAAACTGACAACATGTAACTGCATATTAAGACAAATGTAGAATTTAGACAAAGTATTCCATCTCTTTTCAGATGTATACTTTTAAACCTCAGGAACTGTTTTCAGTAGATGTCATGCCTTTTAACTTGAAAAAAGATAAGCGCAAATAAGCTCCCAATTGTCTCCCCAATATGTAAACCACATCTCGGGCTGCTGTCTCTGCTCCTCCTTTGAAGTTTCCCTGAAATGTCATGTGTTGTGAAGACTGCTGTGCATAAGCAAGACAATTTGCTCACTCTCAGAATTCTTACCGGTTTCCACTGCTATTTGGTATCCAGCCTCTAGTCTCCGAGATGACCTTTCCAGCCTCTCTGTGTTATCGAGCAGATGTGCCCTCTGAAAAAGAAAAAGGGAAAAAAATCAGACGGTCGTCTACAATGTTCTTTTTTTGCCTTAAAAAAAAATAACGCTTTTGTATGCCCTAACATTTCTGGGGGGTGGGGGGGGGGGTGGGGAAGGGAGTCACAACCCACTATAGATAATTTTTAGCAAATCTTCCATTATGAGAACCACTTCAAATAGACAGATTTCTAATCAATCTATTGTGTATGGACCATCCACTTTTGTGTTTTAAAAGGTGCACTCATGTTGTATGTGGCCACAATGAATCTTACTCCAAAACACCGAGAAATGCATGAAGACCAGAGCCAACTGGTTCTTTCCTTTTTCAGCAGAGGTAGACGTAAGAGATACTTGCATAGATCTATGATCCTTATTTTGTATTTATGTTTTACAAAATGCTATCGTTTAAAAGCCTTATTTGTTCCTCTGATTCCTGCAGATAGTAATTTTTAAATAGGCGCTTTATTTTTAAGAGAATGTCCCTCAATTTTGGATGTACAGCAAGGTGCCATATAGAACAACATATGCTGCTAAAACAATACTAAACAGCAGTTCTGGTTTTAAGACAACTCGAGGCAACTACCAAGAAACAAGAGACACGTGTATCTCCATGCACACAGATGTACAAAATTGTGGGTTTATTCCCAATATATGGCACTAAACTGAAGTGTGAACTTTTGACATGCAGTGTTTTAGATGGTGAACTAATATTATAATAGTTATATACTCTTTTATATTATATTTGATGGGGAAATTAGAGGATTTTCCCCCAAATCTCAGCTTCTAAACTTTCTTTTCTACATTGAGCCTGGGTTTTTTTTTCTTTTAACTATAATGATCATATACTGGATTGATTCAGATTGACAAACAGATTTATAAGGTAATCATGGCTGTGAAGGGGTAACATGTGAACATGTGTGTATAGACACACATACGTCAGAATACTTAAAAGCATATAAATATGCATATCTGTATATTTGGGTGTGTGTACATGCATACATATATTTGTATAAATTAGTACCTTTCCCCCTCAAATGAGTTTTGGTATCTGGTCAAAAAGAAAGAAAAATGCAACCACAACTCATACAACTTTGTGTTGTTGACAGATGTCATTTAAAATTGAAGCAATGCTTTCTAATAATAATAAAAAAGGAGGTGCCACACATATTATCTGAGTGGCTGTCGAGTCGAAACGATCTACCTTGCTCTAATGAGCCCCCACGGATCTTGGAGATGCAAGCTGTATTGACATGCACACTTAAGCTAATACACCTAGACCAGTGCCTCCAAGCTCTAGCAGCCAGGGATGCTGACAGAATATCTCGCTTCCATCTTCAAAGAAAGGAAGTGATTAGTATGTTATCATTACCATTCAAAACGTGATTTCCTTATTCCCTCCCGGCATAGGTGACACATCTAAGATGCGGCCAGACGTTGGAGGCAGCTAAAGCCACATCAAAGCTTTCCTTGAAATTTTTTTTGGGGGGAAGGGCGGTGGTAGGGGGGAGAATCATTAAAACAATGCATTTAGAACAGAGAGATAGGCCCTGATGTGAAGGTCAGGAAAGCTGCAACAACAGTCTATAATAATTAATAGAGCTGTCTAATATACAGTGGAGAAATTAAGGGAAAAATTGCCCCTCCCTCTGCAAAAAAAAAAACCCCACTAAACTAAATAAATAAAAGGGAGGAAGGAAGAAAAGCTTATATCATGAAAATGCAAAATCACTAAAGGCTGTAACTGAAAAAAAGAAAACTAAGGGGAGCTCTGTGTGTTTGGCATTAATGACTATTTTTAAATAAAATTAAACACTTTACTCAGCACGTCAAAAATAGCTTTCTTACTCCTAATTCTCCCTACAAGCAGGTTTTGGGAGTAGGAATTGCTCTTCCTTTCTCTGAATATTGTTTTCTACCTTAACAAAGGACTTAATTTCAAACTGGTGATTATCTAAAAAGATATCAGATTTGTGAAATCAAGAGTAAATCTGAATTTTAATCCAGAATAAGAGAACAAAGATTTTTAGTTCATTTTCGTATTATATAGAATCTCTAAATTAAAAGAAAACATTTAGCTACTATAGATTAAGAAAAAATCAAAGATCAATACTGGAAATGGACAGTCTATTATATGATAATATGTAATGTAGAACACAAAGCATTTAAATGTAGAATGATTCTGGGGATTCTATCAAAGGGAGCCAAATCAGATTATTCAGTGTATGGCTACAATGGGGAGCAAAATTTCTAAAAGAACTTTTTTAAAAGAATGCATATTCTGAACTACTGGAAGTAACTCTTCTTCAGGACAGTTCAATTTTATCAGAGTAAATCTGCACACAAGAGGACTATCAGTTTACCAGCAGCTTTCCAGCGGGACCCCACTTTGTATTTTGGAACCTCTTCGCTTAAGTCAAGCTAAAATCAAGTTCTTGTAACAGCTGTGCTATTTACATTGTTCCCTTAGTTGTGCATTGCCCTGGTCTCTGAAAATGAAAGGAAATACACTACAGTAGCAGCTGATGCTTTCAACTTGCCCCCACACTCCATCCCAAACTCATTCTCTCACCCTCTTCTCAGCCCTTTTCAAAGCAGGTAAGTGAAGCTGTGCAGGAGCTTCAGACAGAGCTCAATTCGTGTGAGGAGCTGTGCAATGTGGAGAGCTGGAGATGCAGGATTCAAACGGAGAGCTCGGCACAGCCAACACCAGTTCAGCTCCCTGTGCTCTACCAGCCTGCCTCCAAGCATGCCCTGCTCCGAGAACCGAGCCCGAAAAGCACATCACAAGGAAGGGATGGGGCATGCTTTGTCTCCAAACACAACAAAACATCCTATTTTGAAGCAGATGAGTGCCTGTCTTCTTAGACTAGGTAGAAGGGAGAAATCTGGGGTACATTCCCTGTTCGACTACTATTAGAATCCAGGCTGAGACACAATCTCTTCTGAACAAACCATATACCAATGCAGTGTCATCACAGTAACCCATTCTATAAATACCAATGCTACATCCATATCAAAGGCTGTTAAAAGAATATTTCAGAGTATATTATTCTATTAGTTGAATGATCTAATTCTTCCAAGTACAATTCCATTACAGGTTACAGTAACATGTATTCCAGAAGCATAACTGATGAAACTGTTGCTATAGACACAACAAAAGAATTAAGCCACAAAATGATGATAAAACATATTTTAAAAGAAATGCAGATGTGATGTTTTCAGCTTTTAGAATTAAGATTCCTAAGTCTACACAATTCAGCTTAACACAAATAAATCTTCTGTCAAAATTGCTGAATGTAATCAGACACAAGATTTTATTAATTATATTCATTCCTAAGTTCAGGGGCAAGAGCTTCATGCCGTTTCTTCATACAGAGGTTTTCAAGCCTATTGTTAGTTCCACTAACATTTGAAAATTCAGATTCTTCTCTAAGCATGAGCATCTACAAACACATACAAGCAGACATTCTGTCCTGCAGAAAAATTATGTTGATGTATCACCCACTTCAAGAATAATTTTATACATCAAAACTGTAATTGTTTATATTCATTCAGTACATACATCTGCTTAGATGTAGGGAAGAAAAGAAACACAAAAAGGTTGGAGGGTGAGGCTTCTGTGTATTTTTGCCCTTCATTTTACACATCATTATTACTTTTACTAAGAGAAGACATCACTAATGCATCTTAAATCAGAAGAGTTGTTGAAAACCACTACTATAAACCTCTAAATTAGCATTCACATGACCTAGAGAATGATGACATACTGATAAAAAAAACTGCTATGAAAATCTCAATCAGTGCAGTCAAGCTAAACTCAAAAACAATTCACAGTGCTCTATTATAAGCAATTAGACAATTTTAAAATTGCAATATGGGTCATTATTTTATTCCATAATATAAAAATAACAAAACTCAACCTCACTAAATAAAAAATGTAATACTCTATCTCTGAAGAGAGTATCAAAGCATATTTGATATGTCTGGCTTTATTAAAAAAAATACAGAATCTTTCAACATTCCTCATTGATATGGGGATAAAATTATAAACACTGCTGTAAATATTTGCTGGGCCACAAAAAAGTCCAGAGCTGTGTTATAAAACAGACTAGCAAACTTAGAAAAATGAGAACTCACTTGGGTGCTATTTCCTACAAAAAGGAAAGTGTTTAACAATGACGAGAGCTTTGGCTCTTCTTAGGTATCTGTGTACACAGACTAGTGGGGCATTTATACCATATGTGTGTTTCCCCCAAAAGATAATAGATTCATGGTATCTTATGCTGAACCCAAGAATTCTGGGTGAGGGAAAGGAGTTTATTTAAAAACAGTTTTCAGTAAAGTAATGTCAGAAAAAGATTTTGAAATCATATTGACTTTGAGAAACCAATACGAATAAAATGAATCTGAAGTTAGTCTACATTAAAACCACACTTGGGTATAGTTTTAAGATAGTCCTTTATTTTTCCTCCCTGTCTTGGCCTTTAAAATATGAATTTTCTTCTGATGCCCACAAATGACGCTGATCATGTGGTAAGTATGATTAGGATATACTTGTTTTTAAAAAGATAGTCAGCAGAGAACATTTCTGAGCAATACAATCAATATTTTTGCTACGTGTAGATTTTCCTGGAAAAATGAACCCAAAGATCTGACTTCAGATTAAGAAACTCAATTTTATAGGGAAAAGCAGAATTAAAAAAAAAAAAGCAAGCTAGGAAGTACTCACCTCTTCACGTAATTTTATCAACTGCAACATGAATGCACCAAAAAAAAAGATAAAAAGGAAAGAAATGGCAGGAAAGAAAGATCAGTTGTGTGACAGGATACAGAATTAACATTGACAATTTATCTGTTTACATGTTTAGCATTTAAAAATCACAGACAAACACATTAAAAGAACCTAAACATAGACTACATGCGGAGTTTTTTGAACGAATAAAGATCACTTTCTCACACTGTCACATTAAACAAAGAGAATAGTGTGAAATTCTCTTTTAAAGTACATCTAAGACACCATCATGAAATAAAGGGGAACGACTTCATAGAAGTCTATATTATAAAGAAAGAAAACAAGTTTACTGTTCTCTCTTCTAAGAAGGTACCACTGAAGAGGTTTTGTATATACAAGTCTTCAGGATGTTTCTCTATTTTGAGTCTTGACAACTGATATCAGACTTTACCTACAAATGAAAATGATTAATAGTTCATGCGTTTGTCCCAATAAGTATTTAAAACAACAAACTACTGTGTTAGTTAACGACATACTTATCCCCACTCTAGTAATAGGATTGCATTTGGAGGTAACATTATTTTAATTGAAAATAAAGCATGCCAGGATTGACAGTATTCAGGACATAGTATCAGAAAATATTTCACTATCCTTAGAAATACTGTATATATCAGAGTTAACTTCTAGGTTTTGTTTTGCTTAAGAGGCTACCGCAGTCACATGGTGTTTCTATTTCAATTTTTGAAGTTTCTTCATTTTTCAATTTTCTTTCTTTTGTAAATCTGGGCCATCTCAAAGCAATGAGCTCTCTTACTTCATTTGTACTGCAGTCTGTTCTCACTAAAGAGAAACCCAAAACTGCTCTTTACTTGTTAGTAAATTCTCCTATGATAACATTTTAATTCTCCTCTGTAAAACATTTTTCTATTTGCCTCAAATATAACAGATAAAACAAGTTGCTTAACTCTTTAAAAACTAGACAATGGATATAATCATATATCTGGTTCACTCCGTGTGTGGGTGTCCATGTGTGTTTGACAGTATTCTAAACCACAAACATCATTGTATACCTGAGATGACTGCCATAGTTTCTGCAATGATAGAAACTGAAACCTATGGTGTAAGAGACTGTAAACCACATTCTGGGTCTGAAATTTGCATCCTCAGCAATTCAGATCTACAACTGATAATTTTAAACATCCAAATATCTAGCACATCTGTTATAACACTTGACATATGCAGGCCAATAAATTAAAGTACTGCTTTGGGAGAAACGTGCCATGAATTGCTCACTTAAGTCTCTCTAAAAGTATCATGTTTACTATAGCCCGGATTTCTCAATGCTTAATGCTTTTTTTGTCTCCAATTCAAGGAAGGCAGTATGCATTCCAGCTTATTCTGTCATTTCATTTGTTATATGAAAACTATTTCAAGAACAAAAGAATGAGATTTCAAAATTGTTATGAATCTTTTACAAAAAGAGTACAGAATCTATTACATAATGTCTCACTGCATTTAGTGAAAATGAAACTTTGAATATCATCTTTTCAAAATATACAAGAAGTTGTCATTATTTTTAATTAATACACACTCTCTCAGCAATCCTCCAATGGGTATGAATAAAGCATCTCATCATTTCATGTGAAAAGTTACTATTCTTCCCCAGAAGAAGTAAAATTTTAAACTAAAATACCTGGTCTATCATATATCGGAATCTGTCTCTTTGCTATCCGAACATCATGGGAGAAAAAGGCAAACATTAATTCTCAGAAAGAGACGATCTGGGAATTGATCGCACAGCTATCTTTTCTTTCTGGGGGCACCCTTCTTCAGTTGACTATGATACTTAAGGGGCCAAAGTTTAAAACTACTCCTCAGCAATAGAGACCATTTGGGGCATGCCACCCTGCCATAATCAATGAGTGTTTAAAAATGCTACCCATTTGTTTTTTCAATAGGTTCCAAACAAAAAACGTTCTATCTTGTTTGTGCTGCATGGCTGCATTCAAGCTCTACACCGGATTTGTAGCTAAGCTAGGTAATGGGAGGGTTTTTAATCTTTATCTTTTTTTTTTTTTAGTTAGGCCGAGAGTTTTCATTCAAGTAAACAAAAGATGGTTTATTTTTGAAAATTAACAATGCTTAGACTAGGTTGAAAGTAGTGATTTCGTATTTTATCGAGTTTCTAGCTCCATCATGGGCGACATGAAAGTGTGCCATGCCTCCATGTTGAGTTATGATAATCAACATCTTTTTTGAAACAAAGATTTTTTTTTCCCCAATGCAGAATTTGATACAAGAGGTAATCTGTTCCTTTGTGGGCTGAAAAAATCTGGTTTACGCTGGTTTGAACCAGTGGAATCTCTTGTGGCTAAGCCTTCTGCTGTGACTAAAATCAAACTGCACTGCAGAGCATGTGAGGGTTCATGCGCGCGCGCCTCCATGTGTGAGGTGCGTCATGTGACCCCCAGAACTACCGAATTTTTTTTAAAGCTGATAACGCGACTGCCGTCTCTGCCCGCATACAGATAACGAATAAATGCTGAACTCTATTAAACGCCCTTTACACATTATCGTGGGTCGAACATACAATTTTCTGAACTTATGATGACAGTCTATTTATTTTGCTATAAACCCTCAGCACGTAACGAACAGATTTGTGCCTGGTAATGATCTGCTCTGCCAGGGCTATATGAAATGATACCGACCTTCTTTAGATCTTGGGGAATTAAATTGACCGACTTCACCCCCTGGTCTGGAGCTGAAGTTTGACACACTTTATGCACAGCAAGCCCAAATCGGAACTTAAAGAGAACCTCATATTAAAAAATTAAGCAATCATATCTACTGAATATTGCCTTACCACAAAAATTTCGGCACGTTTAGAAATATCCTACTCTTGATGTATATTTTAAACCTTCTATTTAGGATTTACTCAAATTTATTCACTGATCAATGTAATTTTGCATCTGAAAACTGAGAGACTATTAGGGTTCAAAAGCAGAGCTTGGAACATTTTATTTGGTCCATTATCATACTCCAATATGAAGGGGATTTAATTCTATGTTTTTTTCCTTTTCTGAGAATGGTTTTCATGAAACTAAATCAAGTTAACGACTGTTAAAGTTTTCACTCTAAATACACTCTAAATATAGCATCACTATATTTCAAAAACAACTCTCAAAAATTAAAATGTTGCCATATGAAATGGAAAATAGGATATTTTAAAAGAATAGAATGATAATACCTAAGACAACAGATAATGACCCAACAATACTCAAATGTGCAAGGTAGGTAATTCTGTCCCCTCTTTGTAAATCAGAGATGAGCTATACTTGAGTGTATGAAATGGATAAGAATCAGAAATGAATTTATACAAAGTAGTTAATCTGGAATTAAATGAAATTGTGTACTGTATGAGGGACAATAAAGATGCATTTGAAAAATCCTTAATTTCTGAAATCTTGACATTTCTAATCATGGCAGAAATGTTTATATATATGAGTAAATTAATATACTTTATAGTTAATTGGCAGATTATAACTATGTGGATAAACAGGTAGGTTTTAGATGCCTCAAAAAATGCACTGTAAATAACCAGAATGAGAAATAATAGCTATGGCATTCACATTTGTCTAAATCTCCTCAAAGAAGCCATTATAGGGAGGATGTATATACTGCATCGAAAATAACTAGTCAGCACTTAGTTTATTTTACCTATCTGTAACCATTGCTATGAATTCTTTATGATTTTCCTCTTCTGATCTACAATTTTTGGAAATTGAGATATATCCCAATTACAATGAAACAAATATTGCTATTTTTGTCATTTTGTTTATCTCCAAGTTTTCTCTGTATATATTAAAAATTTATCATAAATATTACACAGCCAAGAAGTTCTGAAAATCAATTTATCAATAATTAACTTGAAAATAAACATTTGTGGGCAGAAAATATTTTCTTATATAAATTATAGGTAATCCTACCCAGAAAAAACTATCTTCTCAGTCACTGAGCTACAAAAATTAACATGAAGAGCCAACTTAAAATCTTTTCTGTCTTTATAAAAAAGGGCATCTTGTTTTGATTCCATCATCTGGATGAACACTGATGCAGAATAAAGAGTTATTCTCAAGTGACCATTCCTGGTTAGGGATGTGTTGTGATTGGAGGGATTTTGATTCCTATTATATGATAAAGAGCCTCAAAACAAAATTTAATGACTTCATTGTGATAGGGAAATTTTGCTACATTTGGTAACAAAATATCCAAAAAGTTAACTGTGGTCCCTTTGAACTTTCAAACCTAATTCAAATTTTAGACTGAAAAGTTCGTGTAAGTAATAATCTAACAGTTACACAGTCTCATGACTATAATTTATCAAACTCTATTTATTGAAGTGACAGCTCCTTACAACCAAACTTCAGGTTCTCCAAGCACTTTCAGAATTTGTAAGTTTGATTTATACAAGTCCAGGGGAAATCTCTGCGTAATCACTTTAAAGTGACAGGAAGATAATTTGAAAAATTCAGAATATATGAACTCAATCTATTTTTGTGGAATATTTTTCTTTAGGCATAAAAAAATCATACGTATATGTGCATAAGGCAAATGTTTGAGGCACAGAAAATGTCCATTAAGAGAAGTGAACATGCTTAAAGAAAAAAAGGATCCCTGTGACAGGACTACAACATCCATTACAATAAAGGAGTCTGAGCTAGACAGGAACACCTCCTTCCTAGTTCCTCTATATTAGGCAGTAGTTTCAAATGAGGGAAAGATCTATGGCTTTTTAAAGAATTGACATGGGAGCTATGCATTCACTTTTTTTTGCAAAAAAGTAATGCTTTTTTGCAGCAAAGATAGGAAATAAAATTATGATTCATTCACTCAAGAGGTATGAGCAATCTAAATCTCACTTAAAATAGCAAAAAAGCATTTTTTTCTCTCATCCCCACATTATTTAATCTAGTATGAGTAAAACCCCTTTATCACATCATCCTTTTATGTTTGATGTGCTCCTTATATTGTTTCCCTCAGCTATTCTCACATTTCAGTCAGGGAAGCTGGAATCCCAAGTCAAATCTTAATGTGTTAACATGTCTGAACTCAAGCTGACAACATCCAAATAGTGGAGGAGGTGAGATCTTTCCAAAAACAAACATAATCAGCCCAGTGATTCTTCTCCCTTTTTTGGGATGGGTGGATGGAAGCCTTAATCACATAAGCAACATCTCTGTTTATAATATTTGCATTATCATAGAGAGTAATACAGTTTCGGCATATATAGACCTATAATATAATCTACTTGAAATGGTAAATACAATTATGCAATGTTCATAATGTGTATTGATACATTGTTTCACTATCATTAAAATTTTGGTTTACTCACTGAATGATTTATGTTCCTTTTTATTTAGGCAGAGTAGAGATCTTTACGATACTTGTTGAAGTAAAATTAATAAACACCTTTAGGTCTTGTTTCTGAAGTTACCTATCATTTGTTTTTGTAAAGTGTCAGAGAATCGGTCACTAATTGTTTGAGACATTTTTAGAGTCATCTCTACACTGAGGTTCTTGAAACATTTTTTAAAGTCAGATATATTATCTTTTCATTATGAATTAATGAAGTCTGTAGCATTAATTCAAAGAAAGAAGTGGGATAAGTAATTAAACTCATGACACTATTGTGTGAGCCAATGAGAACTGACAGCCAAGTTGTACGACCCTTTTAAGAAGAAATTCGATCTTGTTTTTTGCCTGTGCAGATCTTAAACTGCAAAAAGACTTCTCCTAGTATTATTATTAATATTATTATTATTATTTGACAGAGGCAGGACCTCTATATGAGTATCCAAGTTCCACACTGGTGCTTACAATTTGCATTTTGGTGAATGTATTTTTAAGAAGCTGCACAATAGGAGACGGAGCTGCCCTGTTGAATTTTGAAAGCTCTACTTTCATTTGTTTTGCTGCAAGTGTTGATTTAATTATACTGCATTATTATCAAAGCTGCATTATGTACTTTTTTATTCCTTTTACATGTGTTTGAGGTGAAGACCTTGGCTTTGTCTGCAAACAGTGTGTTTCAAGTTACTCCTTAAGTACTAAATAATAAAGAAAAGAGAAGAAAAGATTTTTTTTAAGATAGCAGACAGTGATCACAAGGTAAAGGGTTAAATGTAAGATCTCCAAGAAACATTTTGAAGTTGATTAAGACTCCAGCTTTGCATTAAACAGTATCGCTTCCACATGAGTTGCTGCTAATACTGTTAAGGAGCAGCTTGAGAGCCCAGTGTGCCAGTGACCTCCTTCACCCTCCAGCCACCCACCGGGCCTTCCTGATTAGCATTCTACCTGGTTCTCTGAGGAATTCCCATCATCCCCTAGGAGCTCATTCCGTACTTCGTCACTGTAGGCGATCCGTGACCTTTTCTATAAAACAAAACAAAAAGGGAGAGAGCAAGATGAACGTTGGAAAGTAAAGGCTTCGAAGCATTATTGGTATCAAGGCTGATCATCTCAAACCTCGAGAGCCCCCTAATGGAAACCTATTTGCTAAAATCTGCAAACCAAAGTTGTGTAAAGTTCTTGAACTTGCAAAGTTTAATGTAAATTAGAAGTTTTTCAAGTGCCAATAATGAAAGAAAACTCTGCATTGTGGAAGTACTCTATTAATATTCACAAACGGATCCAAACTGGTATATTATTCCATATATAGTCATTCAAATAAGACCACTAAACTGAAGGAAAGACTGCTACAGAGCTGTATAATCTGCAAAACTCACCAGATTACAATTAAAACAAGAGTATATGGGGGTCTTTAATATTGTGGCAGGAAAGGCACTATACAATATAAATCTTTTAAAATCTCTAATTCTAGGATAATCTTATATCTGCAACTATACACTAGAATGCCTGGAAAATAGTACATCTGTATTTCCTTCATTATTGTGATGTTACTAACCAGAAAGAAATGGAATTTAAAAGCCCATCCCATTTCCAAACAATAATTTAAATATCTCCAAGTCCCCTATAAATAATGGCCTAGGGAAAAGTAATGGGAGTGCGTGTGTGTGTGTGTGTGCGTGAAAACAAATTAAATTCCCCAATCCCAGCAAATAAAGACAAGTGGGCTATGAGTCAACGTTTCACACACTAAAATTTTGTTTTACAAGAAATCTCCTTTACCTGTAAAGTCAGAGGGATATGTCTGTAAGTAATTCATGAATCATCCAGGTTGTCTAAATGTACACACATTTTTAAAAGCTAAAAGGCTCTGGAAATTAGTTGTGAAGCCAGAGTGCTGTCCTCAGATCTTACTTCAGCATCACTATTGCAGACTCAAATGCAGATTTACAGGTTACTTTGCTGTCTTTTCTGCTTCTGAACTAACTAAGCAAAATCAGTCAATTAAAAAATGGCAGTGGGAAACAGTAATCTTTTCTCACTTGGAGTCTACGGTTTAAGGTTTAAAATTTCTTACCTGTTCAACTACAATCTGAAAAATTATTGTACTTTAAAAAGACTATCCATAATCCATGACTAGAACTCAACAAGATTTTTGATTAGATTTTTAAACTAGTAAATGAGTAACACTGCTTTGCCACCTAGAGATCATAATATCTTAGACGTAAAAATCATATTATATTAGAATTTAAAAGGACTTTCAACAAGAAAAACCAATAGATTTTAAATCATTTGAAAGCTGCAGCCTTTCTCAATTGGTATTCCTTATCTGAATGACAAAACACAGAAAATTATTTCAGCATCTATTTTCTCAATTCTCCCAAGGATGGTACATAAGAGAGAATTTAGTTCATTACATAGAACAGAAGCCTTAGGGCATTAGGGCTTAACTCTCTGGCAGAAGCCAGTTGAAAAGGGCTGAATGGAGTATAAATAAAAATAAATTAATCTAGACACCCCTTTATTTAAAAAAAACAAAAACAAAAACAACTCAGTCTCACGGAGTTCTAAAGGTAGCTTTGGTTAAACTGAGACCAGTATGTTGTGGTCCTGACTCACAGCTCAGTGCTCAATTTACCACACAGAATTTCCTCACTGTGTTAGCGCCCTCTGGATACACTCAGGAAAAAGGTAACAAAAAGTGCAAAAGGAGATGGTGGCATCCCTTCCCTGCCTTGAGTCTCCACCCCAAGGCCCCCTTCCCTGCCACAAATGTATATCTTACACTTTAGCAAATGCAGTGAGACTGTGGGTAGATAAATAACACCAACAATGCTGCAGAGAAGACAAAGTAGAAAAGTTAAGTCATTAGCCTGAGGTCAGTAATGACAACTATATCAGATGTCTTAACAATTCAGGAGTGACCCAATTCATTCAACTGTGAATATGCCAGACTTCTTACCCCGACAAACAGCAAACTACTTCAAACCTGGTTTCCTTATTGTATTTACTGAAGCCACTATTAATTAGCTATTTCTATTGACTTCATACAGAATTGCACTGAAAAATGCTAAATTACAAGGACAGTACACTTCATGGCCTTACAACAATATTTAGATCAAGCCAAACCTTTCTTTTGCCCATTTGGAGATCCCCACTATAGAAGTTTCAAACTAGCTAAGCAAAAGTATTTTACAGCATTAAAGGAAATGAGAACCTTTAAACAGGCTGTGGTATCAGAGCTGCCTTTTTAATTATTCATTTCATCACTATGGGGGACTAAAGCATTCCACAGTATGCAAGAATATCATATGGAGATTGTTTTTGTTTTTCCCTTTTTTCACCAAAATGCCAACAAATTGGCATAGATTGTTCAATTACATTATATTCTTATTTTGATTTACCATACCTCAAAAGAAGAAGAAAATTGTAAACGTAAATCCCTAAATATCTAATCTTGTTTGGTTAGAATCCATTGCTTTTGAAAACCAGCAATTAACAGTGTGCATGCTCAGTAATAGGGGAACTAAAGATTTATCCACAGTTGAAGGGTGGTCCCCATAAATGTCATTCTTTACATTGGGATGGTAAAAACTGGTCATTTGGATGGCTTTCTGGCTGTAATTGAGCAAATGATACACTGAGTTTACAAAATGTTCTCTGATGGCACTGAATTCTCTTGAAGAACGAAAAGACAACTCATTTTAAATATCAGAAATTATTCCTCATGAAAATGACAAACCAATGCTGACAACTGAACTCTTTACACTCAAGTATCATTTTACAAAAATTTTTAAAAATCAAAACTTTGCTTTATTAAGAATTATATTTAAACGCCTGACATTGGTATTTTCTCCTAATTTTTTATGGTTTGAAATTTTAAGTAAGCTGATTGTAATCAACCATAATTTAACCTGTAGGATCATCACTAAATGAATTGAATACCAAAAAAGGCAAATTCCTTTGAATGACAAACTGCTTATTCTATGGATAATTTTCCTCCAAAACATCAGTAAATTATTTTACCTTTTATGGAATTTTTAAAAACTTCACTTTATTTTATTAAGTACTATGTCATACTTTAATTTGGAAGATTCAAAGTTAATGAAACTGAAGCATCTACTGTATCTTGATAAACTATTTTTACTTTATTGTCAACTGTATAAAATCTGTACTTTAGCCAAATGCAAGCATGAGAATTTGAGCTGGAAATGTCACACACTCAGCTACAGTTTGAAGGAACCCAATTCATAATGCATTTTATAAATAGTTAATGACTTCTATACATAAGCTAACCAGGCAAATCAAGAAATTGTCAACATTTTTAGTCTTAGTTGTCAGTTACCACTGTCTACTGGTGCTTTATGTGTGGCTTCTGGAGAAGACAGAAGCTCTCCGCAGTTTGTAATCTATTGCAATTTAGGGTCTGTACCATAAGGGTGGAAAAGCTTCAAGTGACAATACTGCCACATGCAGACACACACACACACACACACACATACAATGTTAAATACAAGAGCATTCCTCACTTTTAGTTGTGTGTTTGTGTAAAACTTATTCTAATTTATACACTTAGGTGGACGAGACACAGCTGGACAGAAAAATATACAGACCAAATGTGAACTATAGAAAAAATATGACAAATTAACAACTGATTGTTATCCCTAAGAAGTTAGATGCACAAAGTTGCAATGGCTATTATAAACTGATGACGAACGTGAGTCTTTAGTTATGAAAGCGAGAATTTCAATTCCAAGCAGTTTTCACTCAGTATATGAACAGAACTTTTGCATACTGATTGGCTAATTTTCTTAAAGCAAGTTCAAACAAATACACTTGCTCAGTTCTCTCTGGAAATTTGGCTTGCAACAATTTATCTACTTGACCCAAGACTTAACATTTCCCAACTGAAATGAGTATGTTCCTGGACAGACACTGCTAAACTAGAAACAAAATGAATTAACTTAGCTTAAACTCATTAAGAGCTGTGATCTGTGGTTCCACCTCCTGTATGACTCTACATGTGAAACAGGGTATACGTAACCAGAATGAGGATTCTACAACCCACCGCGAGCGTAAGCATAACAATGAAGTTGGTTTATTACTAAGCGTATATGAGAATTTAATTTCCATGGCGTGCACATGGCAAAGCAATTGCTTAAATTGCCTCACCTGGGAATTTAATACAATGTTATCATCAGACCAGCCACATTGTAAATAGATTTATAATGCTTTCCATGTGCTGCACACTGTTGCATATGAATTAAGTAATGATCTGGTATTACAATAAAATCAGCTAGTTCCCACACCTGGCAGACAGGATATTTCACTAAATTAATACCCATACAGCTACATCACAAGGCATGGGAGAGGAAACCATCTCTAAGGCATTCGACTTGAGTTTTACATGGGAGGCAAACACTCGATGGGTATGCAGAATGTCACTATGTTGAATGGGCTGCTCAAGACAATCTGTTTCTAACATCTGTATCACAGAATTAAGACTTTCTCATTCCCATTCAATTTTGGCCTAATTTTCTTCATTCAGTACTTTAATTACTAATCAGCAATCCACAACATTCACAAACACTAAGAAAGCCCTTTATTCTAATCTATGTGCTGCAGACAGCCAAATAATTGATACAAAGTGCAGTAAGTAATGAAAGAACAGCTTGTCCTACTTCCTAATCAAATTGGTCTATAGAAGAAATGGTTAATAGATTTCTCCATAGGTCTAAAACAAATTACCCAGTCTGGCCAGACTTTTCCATTGCTTCTACCATGTCTTTCAGTCTCCATATATTTAATAATGCCCAAGGTTACCAGGTGATACATCTATTAAAAACTCTCATGCTTTCATAGCCAAAGAATTTAACTGCTCTAAAGAATTTAACTGCTCCTGTTATAATTAACACTTTGGGATATCTACAGAATACCATGAAATTATATTTATTAGCTAGTCATATAATTGCTGGCATTCATTTCTTACTTAATTTTATCTGGTTCTAATTAAATAATATCATACTTCTGTAATGCCCAGATGGCATTTTCTAAAATGCATCTATCTTTGACACAAAGCATTCCATTTTTAACCTCACTTCTCTTTGTCCATGGCCAATTTCAGCTTTTCATCACTACACCTCTGACCCAGGACTTAAAAAGGCTCATCAATTCAGAAAACTTAAATTTTGGTGAAAACAATAAAAAGGAATTTATGAAATTTTGTTTATCACACTGTTCTCTGTGCTGTATTAATTTCTAGTAGAAGGTGACAAGATTAAAACATATCATACTACATGATTTAAGTAAAGGAAAAGTAAACCGTTAGGTAAATTGACCCCTGGAAAGTTGTTAGGACAAAAAAGCACAGGGCACTGAGAAAAAAAGAACAGAGATAACATTTCAATATATGATCTTGGTCAAATTAAGTTTCCTGAATATTAGTTTCCTCAATCTCTCAAAGAATGGTGGTAATATTTATTTCCCAGGGCTATTGTAAGGATTTAAATATTACAAACAAATGGAAATCTATCAAAATACCTTGGATATGGACACCTTGCAAAGGATGTGCAACTAAATATCAGTTGATAATATTGGAAAGTTTGCAATAAAACCAGTACACATACATGGCTAAGAGTATAAATTAGTGCATCCTTCCTAGAAAATGATACCAAAAGTAGCTTTAAAAAGTTCATGTTATTTAACCCAGTAATTCCACTACATTGTTTTGCCCAATTCCCTATTTTATGGTGCTACAATTTTTGGACAACTTTCAATGGGAAAAACTTTACTGCATTTCTTTAATGTCATTAGAAAAATTAAGTTCCAATCTGTTTCGTCTAAGTAATCATTCCTCTAAACATGGCTTGCCCTTGCTCAAGGGACTGTTTAGAGTTAAAGGTCAAGCTCATTCGCTGGAAAGTGCACATGCCACATGTCACCAATACTGTAGCGTTAATAAAGGGGAAGCACACTTTCTCTCTATCATAAACTCATGGCCAATGGACCATATGCAAGCCACCAGAAAGAAAATACTAACACGCTCTGCTGCTAGGCTACCACCAGTTGGAAAAGCAGGTTACTGTAAGAACAGTGAAATAACCCATTGTTCTTGAGTATGTAATACCAGGAAAAGATATTTAAATTTTTTTTGAAATAAATTTAAATACTAACATCTTTCTGTTATAATCACTCATTTATTATTTTTGCTTGTACTTTCAAAAATATTTTACACGTTTGAAATGGATATTTATGTTTTGGCTGTAAATAGTAAGATAAATTATACCACATTTTCTCTTATTTTTTAAAATTTAGCTATAATATCACATATGAATGATATATGCATATGATGAGGTTATATATGTATATCTACACATATTGACTCACATAAATCCATATGCAATCCATATGGAATAATAACTCTATTGGTGCTTCACAATGCTAGAATAGACTTTTATTTATAGTCGGAACTCTGACCACATTGCTGCTACATCATTTAATGGTTTGCAAAACAGAGAGCCCAGAAATCGTGTAACTGCACTTCTTCATTTCCTCCTCCAGCATTTCTAAACTTAAGCCTGAAATTTAAGTTTAGCACTAGCGTTTCAAAATGCAACTTGAATTAGTATCGTGGCCCCACTTACTTGCACATGCTTGTAGTTTACAACTTTGACACTGCTATTGAACACAGTGTGGCTGTGTCTTATATCATGTTAGCTTGTCAATCAATAATTAAGTTACTTCATTCAGAAAATCAGCTCATGATAGAATGCCCAGATGTTGTTGTCAACATCTGGAATAGTCTAAGTATGCAGTATAGGAAATTTAATTCTTTAAAGACTTTGTGAATATAAAATAAAATAGCCCTATAGACTATGCTTGAAATAATCAAAATGATAAAATGTTCATTATTTGGTTTGATAGTGATATATAAATACCCTATATACTCCCACTGGAAAATGATACTCTGACAAATGAATGCTATGTAACAGATGCTTCATTTGTAGTTTTAAAAGAACTACTGAAGTAAAGTATATAAATTTATATAATTAATTTGTATCCAGCTTTCCCTACATAATATACTTAGCATTAGGAAGGAAAAAGAATCATTCATTGAAAATCTGTCTATAGCCGTAATTTCAATTAATTTCAACATCCAAGAACAAATGATCCTGAGGAGTCTGTGTAACTGATACTGAGGTATCACATAAATGACTGAATCTTGCAGTTGACAGTTACATGAGGCATGATCTAGACCAGCTTACATATTTAGAGATGAGTTCTAAGCTAGATGGGTGATCTCTCCAAGGCCACACACCTGAGAAGGAGCAGGTAGAACAAGGATAGAATCTTGACACCAAGACAGACTGGGGTTGTCCCATCACTCATTCCCCTGGCAGGGTTGGCTGCATAATTTGCCTAATTCTATGAATTTGTCATCAGCTAGAAAGTTGATTCATCTGTAAATTTTGTTTCCTGTCACCCTCCTTCAAAATAAACAAACAAAAAACAAACCTTTACTTATATATTGTTGCCAACATCTGGAATATTGACAACAATAAATTTGAAAGTTCAAGGGTGACAAAGGCTTAAGATAGAATGTTTTATTTGACAGAATAAAACATCTGATCTCAGAGGTGAGTCATAACCCCACCTATGGATGTAACTTAGATATGTTTCAAGATTAATTTTCAAAGGCTGCACCATAAAGCAACAATAATTTAGCCACATGGCAGGAGAGGAGCCACACCAGTTATTAAGATGTGTTAAGAACTGCTTGCTTATCCATTGGATCTGGTGACTCCCTATACAGTTACTCTAAAATTCTAGATGGAAACCAGCTATCTTATAGGCAGACAATTTTTATATATATTTTTTTCTGGTACTTACTTTTGGACCCATGCTGTCCAGATTCTTTATTATAGAATACACTGTGTTATAGTGAGGTTATAGTGCTCATAATTCAGAGATGTACAATATGCCTTTTAAGGCTTTATGAATATAGCCAATAAAACTGTAATGTTTAGGCAATAAAGCAAAATTCTTTGAGCCTCATTTTTTTTTGTGTGTGTGTGAGGAAGATTGGCCCTGAGCTAAGATCTGTCCAATCTTCTTCTATTTTGTATGTGGGACACCACCAGAGCACGGCGTGCTTGGTGAGCAGTGTAGAGGTCTGAGCCCAGGATCCAAACCTGCAAAGCCTGGGCTGCTGAAGCGGAGCATGCGAACTTGACCACTATGCCACCGGGCCAGCCCTGAGCCCAAATTCTTTATGGAAACATTTTGAAGATTAGTTCTATATCAGAGTGACCCAAAACTATAATATATAATAAAGTAAATATAAATATACATACCTGATTCATAAACAACATATTCTTCCTAAAAGATTTCCCATTTTCAGTTGAATAGAATAATATCCTGCCTACACATGGACTCTGCTTCATCAATTGAATGTTCTGTCCCTTCTATCTTCAATGTGTCACTCTACTGGTTCTTTCTTTTAAGGATATAAACATATTTAAGTGTACTCCAGCTTTATATATTTAAAATGTTCTTTCACCCTATACTACTCTCCTCAGCCAGTGCTCAACCTCTCTTTATCCTTCCCTTCTTAGCCAAGCTTCTTGAAAGAGTACTCTACAAACACTAACTCCACTTATTCATGTCCCAGCCGCTTCTCAACTTACAGCAAACTGGATGCTTTCCTACCATGCCACAGGACTCCCCAGGATCACCAGTGACTTCCTAGTTGACAAAGCCATTGCCATTTTTTAAACAAACCATTTATTTTAGAATAGTTATAGATTTACAGGAAAGCCACAAAGATAGTACAGAGTTCCCATATAACCCGCATCCAGTTTCCCTATTATTAACATCTTACGTTAATGTGGTACAGTTGTCACAATTAATAAATCGCATTATTATTAACTAAAGTCCATACTTTTTTCAGATTTCCTTAGTACCTAATATTCCTTTTCTGTTCCAGGATACCATCTACGATTCCACGTTACGGTTAGCAGTCATGTGTCCTTGGTCTCCTCTTGGATGTGACAATTTCTCAGACTTCTCTTGTTTTTGATGGCCTTGACGGTTTTGAAGAGTACTGGTTAGGTGTTTTGTAGAATGTCCCTCAATTGGGATTTGTTTGTTGTTCTTCCCATGACCAGACTGAGGTTATGTTTTTGCGAGGATGACCAGAGAGATAAAGTGCCGTATTCATCACATCAAATCGAAGGTACATACCATCGACATGACTTATCACTGTTGATGTTGACCTCGATCATCTGGCTGAAGTAGTGTTTGTCAGCTTTCTCCACTGTAAAGCTACTCTTTTTCCTCTTCCCATACTGTACTCACTACGTACAGCCCATGTTTACAGAGTGAGGAGTTATGCTCCACTTCCTTGAAGAGGAAGTATCTACATAAATTATTTGGCATTCTTCTGCATAGGAGATCTGTCTACTCAATCATTATTCAATCATTTATTGATGTCAGTATGAACTCACGGATATTCATTTTATACTCTGATTTATAATCCAATACCACTTTATTTATTTTGTTGCTCAGATTGTACCAACTTTGGCTCCAATGGCCATTTTTCAGTCCTTTTTTCATTTGACCTCTCAATAGCATCTGACATTGTTGCCCACTTCCTCCTTAGCAGTTACGGCACCACCCTCCCTTGGAATTCTTCCTATCCTTCTGGTGCCTCCTTCTCAGTCTCCTTCATCGTAACTTCTCTCTCAATATGCACTACGTCTCCACCCTTAGCCCTCTTCTCACTCATCCAAATGATCTCATCTATACCCATTGTTCTAACTACTACCAAGAGGCTGGGAAAAACATGTTTTCTGCTTATTCTGCTCACAAATCTAATTCCCACTGGGTGTCTTAGATAACCTAAAAACATCTCAGACTTAACAGACAAAGTGAGGCATAATTCTTTCTCCTATATACTGCTCTTCTTCCTGTTTTTCCTAATTTGACGTATAGTGTTACTGTGCACATAGTCTCCCCAGATAAAAACCTAAAAATTACCCCACTGTCTCCCTTATTCCCCTAATCCAATCAATCCCCAAGCCCTATGGGTTAAACTCTTATTTTTCAGAATATCTACAACTGGAGCCCGGAGCCATATTTCCAGGATGTGTGTTACCTCATGCACTAGTCCCAATTCTTTCCTCATAATCGTTGTTACTGCATATTTCATCCTTCTTTTTATATATGAATTATATTTGAGAAATACTTGTTTGGAAAGACTGATACTTTTTTAGGCAGAGGTAAGGCAATAGGTACAAATTCTCAGCTCCTCATATTGGGGAGTAAAGGAGACCCCTTCAACTCTATCTCCAGCAGAATATCAAAGCTATAAAAGAACCACTGTCTAAACATATAACATTTCAGAATAGGCATGTTGAAATAGAAAGCAAATTAATTCAACAAAAGCTAATATACTATGGGAAAATGCTAAGCGACAGACCTCTCTCCAACTTTCTAAGTCAATACCACATTTCTCTTTAATTTCAAATATAGGTATATCTTATATCAGCTATTTTATTGTTGTCCTAAGTTAGGAATTATTCCCATTTTTTATTATGTAGAAGCTAAAAGACCGCCATTTCAAACAAGATGATGTGCATGCATATTTCTTCTTTGTCTGTCTCATTTCTGGACCTAAGGAATATGGATTACTTCTGTTATCTGCATGAAGAAGCTCTGCTACAAGGCTGGCATTCAGTTCTCTTTTATCTCTGAGACCCCCAAATTGTACTGTTAGGCAACAGAGGGCACTTATCTAGATTGAACTGTCATACAAATAGATCTTTGTCAGCCATTCAATTTGTATTGGGGAACATACCAACAAAAACAAAATCCAGCAATTTAAAACAACAAACCTATCCTCTACTGACAGTAACAAATTGCTGCATTTCAAATGAATGAGAATTACTGTAGATCGCACATCCTGCATGTGGGTGCCACAGAAAAAAATATATCCTTGGAACTAATTCTGTGGATTTTCTGGCAGTGGTCTAAAATAAAGCTAGCACATAGTATACTTAATGCTAATAAACATACAAGAAAAAATACTAACAGACAGGAATTACACGTTATCAGAGGAAAATGAGGCTCACCAATAAAATTCTCAGTCAAAATTCACTAGGTACCTGAAGAAGATGACACTGTGCTGCATTTTGAGTTTGTTCTCTGATCTGTAGTCCTTCCAGGAATACAGGTAGTGCTTCTGCCCACAAAACTGTCGATATGAGTAGTAGGACCATCATTCTCCCTAAGCCTAAATTAATTCTGGCTCTGTGTCTTCAACATTCACAAAGAACCACCGAAAACTTTACAGAACTGACCTCACCACAGTTATACTTAATCTCCTCCATATCTCAGACTATTTGGAAAAATGAGTTGATCTATTCAAAGTTAGTGTTAATCTCAGATATTAAAGATGCTGATAAATTACATCAACAAAAATACAGTAATAAAATTTTCACAACTTGAAAATAATATCAGTTAGCTCATAAGTATCTAAAATGGTTGAATTCTCTCCCCCTCATATATATGTTTTTTAGTTGAATCCCGTTCTCTTTTCTATAAGCTGCGTCTTCATTCTGGATCTAATGCGGCTACACCTCCAGTGAAATCCAGTCTTAGACTTGTGGAATCATAAGCCGCTGTGAGGGAAATAAGCAAACACACAAGTTCAACTTGTGAATCCACATTAAACTGAAATAGAAAATAAACTTGAAGGTCAACAACTTCAGTTGAATCCATGTAATTTTACTAAACAGAAATCTAATTAGTTCAGTTACTCAAATGGAAATATTTACATTTTGAAAATGAGTTTTCTTCAATTAAAATTATGTAAAAGAATCTAGCACTTTACAAAATTCTGTAATATGTCACATGGCAAAACTATAACATTGCATGCTGTGGCAACAGGTGCTTATGTCAAGACTTGAGATTTTATTGAGATTTTATTAAAGAACAATCTGAAAAAATAGTATACTCTAGATACAAGGTGGGAAAAGGAGCTCATGAATGGTAATTAAAATAGATAGGAGGACAAAAGCAAGGTGATATATAATGTTCCAAGTTGCCTCTACATTTTGGTAAATGACAGAGCTATCTGAGAAAAATTATTTTCACTTTGAAGAAAGTTATAAAATTAAATTACTGTAAAAACATGAACAGATGCATGGTGTATGCAACTTAATTTCAAATGGTTCAGAAAAAAATAGACATATATGTAGAAACAGATCGATAGAGAATATGCACAAATGATAAAGGAAATGGAACAAAATGCTAATAAATTAATCTAGGTAAAGAGCATATGTATGTTCTTTGTACTATTCTTTAAACTCTTCTGAAAGTTTGAAATTATTTCTAAACAAAAAGTTTAAAATGATTAAGAAGTGTCAAAAGGTTGGTGGGAGAAGGAAGTAGAGGTTCCTGGTAGGCTAATTTTCTACAACTAACTAATGCCTGAGATTCTAAATTAGGTTGCTTAAAAGATAATAATACATGATTTTCTTTAAAGCAAAAGTGCCTAGAGGAACCTAACACAAATCTCATTAGTGTGTTTTCCACTAACGAAAGACCTTTTACCATTCTCTTAGGTCATTCTCTAACGTTCCTGAAGAGAATACACGCTCTCCGACAGTTCGACATGTGCCCACTAAACTTTGACTTGATTTGGCAACCAAGGTATTGCTGATCTGTCTAATTTTGACTGTGATAGGCCTGGACAGGGACTGAACAGTTCTGTTCTCTGAAAAGAACACAGCCAATTTTGGTGTTCTATAAATACGCAATAATAATAGAACCTGAGGGCTGGACGGGACCTTGAGAGTCCTCTACTGTGCCTCCCTTGCCCCTTACATCATAGCACACTGAATGTATCTTATGAAGACCTCAGGAAGGAGGGCCCTTGACTCCCACAAATGAGATTTACCGACAGTCACTGGTTACTGCTAGGAATTATTTCCCTAGATTAAAGTTAAATCTATGGTACTATAGTTACACATAAAGTAGAGACCAACAACAGCTGCTGACCATACTTGGCATAATAACTCTTCACAGACTTGAAGACACTTCACAACTCCGCAACTGTCCATCTAGCGAAAATGATTCCAGGGCCTTTCTTCATCTGTCTAATTTTCCAACCCTTCAATCATCTAAGGGGCCCACCCCAGAATTTTCTCTGAATTATCTTTAGGCATGGTAGCCTCAATTGGACTCAGAGATGGACATTAGTAGATTCTTCCAGAGTCTAACATGAAGCAAAGTGTACCCAATCTACTCATAATACGTAAAGTTGAGGAGGTCACTCCTTTTTCTGTTCTTTCTTATTTCTGCTCTGAATACATTTAATGTTATTTATATGTATTAATTTTTATTTGAGTTTTGGGGCTAGTTTCTATTACAATTATTTTCTCGTCCTTTGAAGAAACTATATGATAAATTAGAAAGGCCTCCGATTTGGTTGGGTACTGATGAGCCCAAGTTCAAATCCCAGCTTTGTCCTTTTCTAGTTGTGATAAGTGAGCAAGTTATTGAACCCCTATGTACCTCAGGTCTAGCTGAGGTAAAGCTTATAAAACAGCTAGAATAGTGCTTAGCATACATTAGGAATTAAAGAAAAATAACTGCTCCAATTATAATAATTATTATCAAGAATGCCAGCAAGTCTATTCCTCTAGCATATAAAACTCTGGGTTTGCCCCCTCAGCTCTTTAAGATGGCCTCACACACCTATAGCCAACACGGGCACCTCACTTCTGTTCCCAGTTATCACCCAAACTCCCGATTATAATGACCAGACTGCCATTCCATTCTAGTTCCTCCTGGCTCTTGGAACTCAATTCTGCTTCCCACCTTTGGTCGTTTTTCTTTTAACTCTTTTTATTTATATCTGAACTTGATTTTCTCTGCTTTGAGCCTCAATATTTTCTGAGGATTTAGGTTCTCATTCACCCTTTTGCTCTGTCTCCAGAAGATAAAATACTTGTATATGTTATCCCAAACTCCGAAGAAGAATTCAGACAGTAATACAGCTTACAAGCTTCAAAGATAATGTGCTTCATTATCAGCACTTTAACAGTATGAGTTAAACTAGGATTCAAATCCTAGTCTTGCTAGTTATTATCTATGTGACTGCAGAGAAGCTGTCTCGCTTTTCTGAATCTTAGTCTGCATATCTGCATATAGGAAATAAAAACACATACTTTGTTGTAATGATTAAATGGGGCTCACAATATGAACACAGCTGCCTAAGTTAACTGATTCCCTCCAAGTCATCACTTTTTCCTCTCCTTCCCCCTCCCACCCCCGGGATGGTGGATGAGTAGGGAATAAGAACAAACATATTCTGAACTCTCTATTCTGGGCAAAACTAGAAAACAGATATTATTCATAGATCCAAAAATATGTGGAGAGGTGTCCAAAAGCAGATGAGATCATTCAGAGCCATTTGGAGAAGGTGACAAAATGCATGAAGGATGATAAGAGTACTCAATAATAGCTGAGCTCAGAAAGCACCAGCCAAAATACACTTCCTGAAGGTGAGGGACTCATTCTGAAGTACAAAATCTATATGCTTTGTTTGAAACAATGAACGTGGGAACAGGTGCAAGGAGACTGCTGGCAGGAGCCCTCCCAGACACAGTTTATTAAGGGAAGTAGAGAAGGCAGGGCTACATAAAGAATAACACAGGACTTCAGCTTCCCAAAGAACGAAGAAAGTCACAAGAGCCCATTGCTTTCACCTTAACAAACAAAACAAGTTAGAGAAGCTACAAAATCATAGTTTTTAAAACCCATCAGAGAGCTGATGACACAAAAAAAAACCTAGTGAAGTACATTCCAGAGAGCCTTTTATAGCTCTTATAAGAAGAGCTCCATGGCTATCCTCATTCCTGGTAGAGTAGAGGAAGCCTCCACAGATCTAGGTAAGAAGAAACCAGTCAAATTTTGAGCAAACTTTTAAGGGCGGCATCAGGGCTGGCACAACAGGTTAGGATTTCAAGAAGCCTGAGCCAGAGAGTGAGGCAGAGAGTCTACCAACCAATGCTTTCCTATGGGTCATCACTGAGTGCTCAGGGAATGGTAGGATTGCTGAGAGAGATGCTGCCCTGGGTTATGCAAGATCTCCTCGAATTCTAAGGCAGCTAGCTGGTCCTCTGAAGATGGGGTGCAAGGCGGTGGAGCTAAGAGAAGTCTATGCTAAGAACTCTGAGATCTTGGCTACTGTAGGCTAGGGATGGGGCAGGAGAGCTGATAGAAACCTATCTGAGGCATTCCAACATTTCAGCCAACAAAGGTTAGAGTAGGAAAAGGGGAACAGGAGAGCTGAGAGAAAATCCTGAGGTATTTTGCATCTTCAAACAGTGTAAGGCAACCACCCTTCTAGGGTTCGCTTTATGTAGCAGGGCAGAAAAAAATCTGCCAAGAATCAGAAAGCCAGGAACAAGGCTGGAGAGCAAAGAGAACTCCCTAGAGACTCAAAAGGGTAGCACTGGAGCTTAAAACAGAGAGAAGGATCTTCCACAAATGAAAAAGATGGTCGCTCAGCTGAAAAGCAGAAAGAGATCTGTGGAAACTTACCAGTGCTCAGAGTTCAAGCTCTGCTGAAAGGAAAATTCTAATTCTAGCCTCAAAATATGTGAATTAAACTGAAGCTGCCAAACAAGTCCACACACAGCCCACACAGAGGTCAGAATGACTTATTTAGCCACTCCACCATAGAAGCCTGAAAGAAAAGGGGGTAGTTTTCTTTGTTTGGTTTGTTTTTTGGATAAAATGTTACTTAGTTCACTTCCTGCTGCTCTTTTATATAAAATATCCAGCATACAATAAAAAATTATAAAACACACGAAGAATCAAGAAAATGTGACCCATGGCCAATGAAGCATACTCAAAGATGATTGATATATTGGAATTATCGCTCAGGGACCTTAACATAACTATCATAAAAATGCTAAAGGATATGGTGGAAAAAATGGACAATACACACAAAGAGATGGGGGATTTCAGTAGAGAAAGAGAGACTATAAAAATGAACCAAATAGAAATGACAGCACAAAAAATATCGCATCAAAATGTAATTAAAATATGATATTTTAAATGAATTTAAGAGCAGACTGGAACCACCAAAGGAAAGGATCTGTAAACTTAAAAACAGATAGGCAAACTAAAATAAAGATACAAAAAAGTGAAAAAAGAAAAGAAAAGCATCTAAGAACTGTGAAATAATATTAAATGACCCAACATATTTGTAATTAGAGTCAAAGATGGAAAAGAGGGAAATGGGGCAGAAGAAATATTTGAATCAATAAGGGAAGAAACCTTTATAAAACTGCTGAAAAAGATCACCTCACAGGTCTGGGAAGCTCAGTGGATTACAAGCAGGTTCGCATCTGCTACAAAGAAACCAGAACTAGGTACAATGAAATTAAATTGTCTGCTGAAACACAGATAAATAGTAACTCTTAAAAGCAGCCAGGGGATAAAAGATGGTTCATTACATACAGAGGGTAAAAATGACACAAATGATGGCTGACTTCTCACCAAAACAATGGAGGCCAGAAGACAATGAAAATATACTTTTAAAGTACAGAAAGGGGGGACTATCAAACTAAAAGCCAAGATCCTGTAAAAGTAACATTCAAAAATGATAGTGAAATAAAGACTTTTTTTGTCAGATAAAACCTGAGAGGATTAATAACCAGCAGAACTGCTCAACTAGACATATGAAAGTGGGTGCTTTAGACTGAAGAGAAACGACCCCAAATGGAAACAGCAATTTGCATGAAGGAATAAAGAGTTCCAATATAAATAAATATCTGAGTAAATATAAAGGACTTTTTCTAAGAATATATCATGAGGCTCAGAGCACATGTAGAAGTAAAATATAAGACAACGAGAGTACAGAGGGTGGGAGACAGGTGAATGGAACTCTACTATGCAAGGGCTTACACTGTCCATGAGGTATTATGATAATGTTTCACAGCAGACTGTAATAACTTAAAGACACGCATTATATTCTCTTACAGATACCACTATAAAATAACATGAGGAGGAATAATTAAAAATTTAATACAGGAGATAGAACATAATACAAATTATGTGATTTACTCAAAAGAAGGCAAGAAATAAAGACCAAAGGAACAAAGAACAAGCACACACACACACTATATATATACATGGGCACATATATGTCAAATATATGTTAACTATATCCCAAAGAAACTGCTTTTCAAAAAGAGAAGAAACCAAAGTGACTGTTAACACTACTATTATTTAACATTTTACAGAAAATACTGGCAAACATAATTAGATCAGTAAAAGTAGTTAGAAGTGTAAAATTGGAAAGAAAAAACCATCTCTACATACAGATGATATAATAGTATATCACAAAAATTCAAGAGAATAAACTGAAATTGCAAACAGTAAGTGAATTTAATAAGGTAGCGTGCTGCAAAATTAAAATACAGAAATCAATTCATACAACAAGAACCAGTTACAAACAACAACCAGTTAGAAGACATAATGGAAGAAAAGTTCCCATTTAAGGTAAAAATATAAAAGGTAAAATAACCAGGAATAAACTTAATTCATTTATAATTCCAAGGTGAAAAAGCCTAAGCATGATTCTAAATGTAGAACCATGAAAGATGGATAATTTCAACCATGCAGAAAATTGAAGTTTTGAATGGCAAAATATAGAATAAAGAAAGAATAAATTTAGTGTTTGACTGAACATAATCAAAAGACAAACTATAAACTGGAAACATATTTGCAAATTCCGTTTTGATCAAGGGCTGATCTTCAAGACATATAAGAACACTTAGAAATTAATAAGAAAAATACTAACAACCACCCATTCTCACTCCCCCCCACTTCACCCCCCTGCAAAAAACTGGCAAAGGATAAGAACAGTTGCTGAAAACATTCCATCTCATTCATGAGAAAAGTTAATGAAAACTATAATGAACTACCCGCTTTACTCCTATCAGTAGGACCAATATCCAGAAGTTTGATACTTCATTTTCTAAGTGAAAATTCATTTTGTAAGTAACCAGTCCTCTGATGCATTGCCAGGCGGAGTATAAATTGGGACATCCCCCATAGAGGACAATTGTGAAAGGCTTATCAATATTGCAAATGCATACACTCTTTGAAGAAGTAATTCTAGTTCTTAAGATCTTTGTCCGCATGAAAAATGACAAATTTCAAAGTTATTTACTGCAGCACTACATGCAATACCAAAAGCCATCTACATGGGATTGGTTAAATAAATCTGGTACATCCATACAGTAGGATGCTATTCAGGTACAAAAAAAAGAATGAGTAAGTTCTTTATGTATTGATATGAAAAGTTCTCCAAGATCAACTGAAAAGTGAAGAAAGCAAGGCGTAGAATAGTATTGATAGTTTATGCTGTCTTTTGTATGGTACGCCATTTTGCTGTTGTTATTTAAAGGTGGGAGGGAGAAGAATGTACATTTGTATTTGCTTGTATGTACGTAAAGAAACACTGGAAAGATACACAAGGAATTAATAACAGTAGTTACCTAGATTGGGGATTTGTGGGAGGGTAAGATGGGGAACTGAGATGGGCAACAGAGGTGGAAGGGAGAATTTCCCCTGTACATCTTTGTAATCATCACAACTATAATCATCTTCATCATTACTAGCACCATGATCTCCAGCATCTGATGGGTAAAAGGTTTCCAACAATGCAACAGGAACCGTAGGTTATATTTTTAGGATGTTTCAGCACTTGCCTATGAATACCTTGCAGGATAGTTTAAATAATGGGGAAATTTTAGACATGAGATTAAGAAAAATTCCAAACCAGTGAGATCTTTTGGACCATAGAGCAATTTCCCAAGGGAAAAAAGAAGGAATCCCCAAGTTAGACTCATTAAGTAAAGTGGCTTGCTCAGAACGCTGAACAGTGTGCCACGGGGAGCAATCACACTTTGGACCCTGCAAGAAGGAATAAGTAATCCAATAAATCTTTTCCATTCACAATTCCTGCAGATCTATGACATCAGACTTATATGCGTGGGTAAAATAAGAAATAGTAACTAAAAACCCAAGGGATGACAATATAAATGCACTGTTTCACATGGATAACAATAAGCAATGAAACTTTCAAAACCAAGCAATTAAGTGATAAAAGATATTGCTATCATACACCCCATAAGAGTTAAACATTAATATCAGGGTTGTCCTCTTAAAATCTCTCCCAAAGCCACCATCAGCTAGTGGAAGAAAATTTGGGAAATTTATTTAAAGAAAACATTTGCTCAATATCAAAATTTTAGATTTCAGTAATTACAAAATTAGCACCTTATCAAATGAGAATCCTCCACCTTCTTAGGAAAAACAATAGGCAACATGAAAATTTGTTTGCTTTCTTTCAGGAATGAGAGAAAGTTGAAGCAATTTAAATTAACAGCATACTCCAAACTTTCATAGAAACTCTTTGTTTTGTTTATTCCTAAGGAACCAAGATGTAAAAACAGGGAATCAGTTGCTTGCAGGATACCAAGACTAGAAATAAAATAATGAAAAAGAAGTCAAGTTAGTTGTGTTAAAAGAAACAAAATAAGTAGGCTTAATTCTAAACTACCATTTTTTAAAAAAAGTGCATATAGTTATATCAAATTAGAGTCCACACTTTCTTGAAAAGGTCAAGATCTCCCCATTCCTGAGTGAGCTGTGGACATTTGATTCCAGGGTCTAGAGACAATGCTAATAAAGACAAGATCATACTGTTAGTCACAAGCAGGAGTTGGGGAGAAAATGAAGAGAGACATACACAAATCTTGTCTCATTTTTAGAAAAATAATTAAAAATGCATGACCTGATGACAGTGGGTCAGTAGCCATGTTCATAGGAAATTCACACGCGTAAAAATCATATGCTGGCATCCTTCTGGTACACCACCTTTATCACATTGGTTAGCCATTCAATTCCATTTGATTTAATGTAAGTCTTTCTTTCTTTGTAGGGATTGTTGAGTGGGAGGTCACAGATATAACCTGCAAATACTAATCTCTGATTTATCGAGGACAAGTAAAATATTATACTAGATTTAAAAAAGTAAGGATTCTAGGAAACATGTACAGATACATATTTTGTTACTGAACTTCAAAGTTGGTTAATCACATTATCTTTATTTGGAGGATTTAGATCATAGAAATTGGAGGACATAAGATCATAGAAACTGAAGTAAATATCTACTTTAAAAATTCTGACATACAAACTATGCTCAACACTACTGTAAACTCATGCATTATCTCTTTTAAGAAACAGGTACATTTTTTCTTAAGGCATTATTTTAGAAAATAAGATGTTTGTAATCCTCAACCAACAAAAACCATCTTACTACTCAATTTAAAGGTAAATTTTTCATGTAAAAACTTTAGATTTATGGGGGAAAAAAAGGATAGCCAGCTAGAAAAAAGTTTTTATTACCAATTAGTAATTAAATTACAGAGTTCTCGAAAAATGTGACTATTAATATAGTACGCTTAAAAAACAAAGTATGTCAAAGTATTGATAAGGAGAGAAAAGGGTTTTGAAAGTGATATCTCATTTATTATTTATTTCACTTTTTCTTTGTTTTTTGGTTTTGATTTTTTTTGGAAATGCCTTTTGAGAACCCTAACCTAGAATTTACCTAATAGAAAATAGAAAGATTTAAAGTTATTAAAATAGTTTACCACAAAAGACCAGATATATTTGAATTAGTTATAAAACTGAATATGTTATTAAGACATAAAATAAGAATCACTACTAGTTTTTGGAAGAAATTCTATTAATTAATAAAGCCACAAAGTTTTACTGACCATCTCACGCTCAGACCAGAGAGGATAACAAATCTAAATAAGATTATAGGTTGGAGTCCTGTGCTATTCACTGATTCATCCAATTAACAAAAATTTTTTGAGCAGCACTACAAGCCAGTTATTGCATTACTAATAAAACCGATTCCTGGACTGTGAGCTCCTTAGTGATACCAGGGGAGGCAGGCATGAAGACAAATGACTTCAATAAGTGTACACTTGTACTACAAAATGGAGGTTTATATCAGTACAATGGAAGAAAAGAAGGAACTAATGTGGTTCCTTTGTAAAGCCAAAGGAGAAGATGTGTGACCTGGGTTTAAATGATGAGTCATTTATCAGGTGGAAAAGGAGGAGAGAAGAAGCATTCCAGGACAAGGAAATAGCATACATAAAATAATTAACGCCTAAAACATGATGCACAACACTATAAACTGAGGTACTTTGACATGTCTGGACAAAGGGACTAAGAACAGTAGGTAGAGGAAAGGGCTCATCATAAAAGGCCATGAAAGGCATGATCAAGAGTTTAAAGCTGAAAGATTGAAAAGTTTTTCCTCTAAGATCAGGAACAAGGCAATCATGTGAACTCTTGCCACTTCTATTCAATATAGTACTGGAAGTCCTAGTCACAGCAGTTAGGCAAGAAAAAGAAATAAAAGGCATCCCAGTCGGAAAAGAAGAAGTAAAATCATTCCTGTTTGAAGACAACATGATGTTATATATAGAAAACCCTAAAGACTCCATGAAAAAACTATTAAAACTAATAAATGAATTCAGTAAAGTTGCAGGATACAAAATCAACATGCAGACATCAGTTGCATTTCTACCCACTAACAAGGAACTACTTGAAAAGGAAATTAGGAAAATATCATTAACAATAGTGCCAAAACAAAACAAAACAAAAAATTTGTATAATGAAAATTACAAAACATTGATGAAAGAAATTAAAGAGACACAAATGGAAAGACATCCCATGTTCATGGATTGGAAGAATTAATATTGTTAAATTGTTCATACTACCAAAAGCAATCTATAGATTTAATGCAACTCCTATTAAAATCCTAATGGCATTTTTTACAAAAATAAAGTAAACAATTTTAAGATTCACATGGAATCACAAAAGACCACAAATAGCCAAATAAATCTTGAGAAAGAACAAAATTGAAGACATCACAATTCTTGATTTCTAAATATATATAAAGCTATAGCAATCAAAACAGTATGGGACAAGCACAAACAAAGACATATAAATGGAAGAGAATAGAAAAACTAGAATAAATCCACACATATACAGTCATCTGATCTTTGACAAGAGTGTCAAGAATACACAATGGGGAAAGGATAGTCTATTCAATGAATGATGCTGGGAAAACTAGATAGTCACATGCAAAAGAATGAAATTGGACCCTCATTGTACACCATACACAAATCAACTCAAAACGGATTAAGCACTTAAATGTAAAACTTGAAATCATAAAACTCCTAGAAGAAAACATAGGGGAAAACCTTCATGATATTGATCTTGGCAATGATTTCATGGATATGACAAAGGAAACAATCAACAGAGTGAAAGGGCAACTTATGGAATAGGAAAAAATATTTGCAAACCATATATCTGAAAAGGGGTTAATCTCCAAAATATATAAGGAGCTCCAATAACTCAATAGCAAAAAAACTAATAACCCAATTAAAAAATGTTCTAAGGACTTGAACAAACATTACTCCAAAGATATACAAATGGCTAACAGCTATATGAAAAAATGCTCAAAGTCACTAATCATCAGGGAAATGCAAATCAAAACCACCTCACATCTGTCAGAATTGCTATTATCAAAAAACAAAAGATGAGAAGTGTTGGAGAAGATATAGAGAAATTGGAAACCTTGCATAGTGTTAGTTGGAATGCAAAATGGTGCAGCTGCTATGAAAAATAGTGTGGAGGTTCCTCAAAAAACTAAAAATAGAACTACCATGTGATCCAGCAATCCCACTTCTGGATATTTATCCAGAAAAGTCAAAATCAGTATCTTGAAAAGATATCAGCACTCCCACGTTTGTTGCAGCGCTATTCACAATAGTGAAGACTTAGAAACAACCTAATGTCCATCAATGGATGAATGGATAAAGAAGATGTGGTAGATACATACAATGAAATACTATTCAGCCTTCAAAAAGAAGGAAATTCTGCAATATGTGACAACATGGATGAACCTTGAAGATGCTATGCTGAGTTAAGTAAACCAGTCATAGAAAGACAAATACTGCATGATTCCACCTTTGTGAGGTATCTAAAATAGTCAAATTCAGGGGCTGGCCCCGTGGCCGAGTGGTTGAGTTCGCGCGCTCCGCTGCAGGCGGCCCAGTGTTTCGTTGGTTCGAATCCCGGGCGCGGACGTGGCACTGCTCATCAGACCACGCTGAGGCGGCGTCCCACATGCCACAACTAGAAGGACCCACAACGAAGAACATACAACTATGTACTGGGGGGCTTTGGGGAGAAAAAGGAAAAAAATAAAATCTTTAAAAAAAAAAAAAAAAAAAAAAAAAATAGTCAAATTCATAGAATCAAACAGAGTAATGTTGGTTGCCAGAGACTGGGGAGAAGAGAAATGGGGAGTTACTAATCAACTGGCATAAAGTTTCAGTTAAACAAGATGAATAAGCTCTAGAGCTCTGCTGTACAACATTGTACCTACAGTCAACAATACTGTATCGTACAAGTAAAAATTTGTTTAAAAAGCTGCAGAAGTTCATTGCCACAAGACCCCACGCCCCCAAGAAATGAACAAGACAGCCCCCATACCAAAAAAAATAAAAAAATAAAAAAAAAAAGAAAGTGTTTACAAAGCCCTGAACAAGGAGATAAATAGGCAGACAAAAATCAGAAAATTGCAGCTTTCCATCAGAACAGGTTAGCTAACACTTAATTATAACATTAAAGATAAAGGGAAGGAAAACATCAAAAATAACTATAATCACTTGATTTTAACCACAAACTCACAACACAAAACAGAATAAGTTCTGACAACGATAACTTAGATGGGGATGAGGAAAGGGATGGAACTGGCTTAGACTAAGGAAATAAGAGGCCGTCAGAAAATAGACTATCTCATCTATGAGATCTTTTACACAAACCTCATGGTCTCCACTAAACAAAAAGTCAGAACAGAGACACAAATGATAAATAAAGAGAAAACTGAGAAAACCATCATAAAGAACCACCGAACTGAATTGGCAGTCCAAAATACATGGGATGAGAAACAAGGGAAATATGGAACAAGTGACAAAATGTCAGTATTAAGCCCTAATATATCAATAATCACTCTAAATGTAAATGGATTGAATTCTCCAATCAAAAGACAGAGAGTGGCTGGATGGATTAAAAAACAAGACCTAACAATATGTTGCATCCAGGAAACACATCTCAGGTCTAAAGACAAAAACAGGCTCAGGGTGAAGGGATGGAAGATGATACTCCAAGCTAATGGCAAACAAAAGAAAGCAGGTGTTGCCATACTTATATTACACAAAGTAGACTTCAGGATAAAAAAGGGAATGAGAGACAAAGAGGGGCAGTATATAATGATAAAACGGACACTCTACCAAGAGGACATACCACTTACAATTATATATGCATCTAAACAGGAGCACCAAAGTACATAAAGCAACTATTAACAGACCTAAAAGGAGATATTAACAGCAACACAATAACAGCAGGGGATCTTAACACCCCACTTACATCAATGGATAGATCATCCAGACAGAAAGTCGACAAAGAAATAGTAGAATTAAAAGAAAAACCAGACCAGATGGACTTAAGAGATATATACAGAACATTCCATTCAAAAACAGCAGAATACATATTCTTCTCAAGTACACATGGAACATTCTCAAAGATAGACCATATGTTGGGAAACAAAACAAGCCTCAATAAGTTTAAGAAGATTGAAATCATATCAAGCATATTTTCCAACCATAATGCTACAAAACTACAAATTAACTACAAGAAAAAAGCTGGGAAAGTGAGAAATATGTGGAGAATAAACAACATGCTACTGAACAACCAATCGATCATTGAAGAAATTAAAGGAGAAATCAAAACATATCTGGAGACAAATGAAAATGAAAACACACCATACCAACTCATATGGGATGCAGCAAAAGCAGTCTTAAGAGGGAAATTCATAGCAATACAGGCCCACCTTAACAAACATGAAAAATCTCAAATAAGCAACCTTAAACTACACCTAACAGAATTAGAAAAAGAAGAAGAAACAAAGCCCAAAGTCAGCAGAAAGAGGGAAATAATAAAAATTAGAGCAGAAATAAATGAAATTGAAACAAAAAAAACAGTAGAAAAGATCAATGAAACTAAGAGATGGTTCTCTGAGAAGATAAACAAAATCAACAAACCCTTAGCCAGACTTACCAAGAAAAAAAGACAGAAGGCTCAAATAAAATTAAAAGTAAAAGAGGAGAAATTACAATGGATACCACAGAAATAGAAAGGATTATAAGCAAATACTATGAAAAACTATATGCTAACAAATTGGATAGTCTAGAAGAAATGGATAAATTCTTAGACTCACACAACCCCCCAAAACTGAATCAAGAAGCAATAGAGAATCTGAATAGATTAATCACAAGTAAAGAGATTGAAACAGTAATCAAAAACCTCCTAAAAAATAAAAGTCCAGGACCAACCAGATGGCTTCCCCGGAGAATTCCACCAAACATTCAAAGAAGATTTAATATCTACCCTTCTCAAACTATTCCAAAAAATTGAAGAAGACAGAACACTTCCCAATACATTCTACAAGGCCAACATCACTCTGATGCCAAAGCTAGACACAGACAACACAAGGAAGGAAAATTATAGGCCAACAGATGTAAATAGAACATAGATGTAAAAATCCTCAACAAAATATTGGCAAACTGAATATACAGCAATAGGATCATACACTACGATCAAGTGGGATTTATACCAGGGACACAGGGATGGTTCAACATCTGCAAATCAATCAATATGATACACCACATTAACAAAATGAGGAATAAAAAACCACATGATCATCTAAACAGATGCAGAGAAAGCATTTGACAAGATCCAATAGCTATTTACAATAAAATCTCTCAATGAAATGCGTACAGAGGGATAGTATCTCAACATTAAAGGCCATGTGTGACAAACCCACAGCCAACATCATACTCAATGGAGAAAAACTGAAAGCCATCCCTCTGAGAACAGAAACAAGACAAGGGTGCCCACTCTCACCACTCTTATTTAACATAGTACTGGAGGCTTTGGCCAGAGCAATTAGGCAAGAAAAAGAAGTAAAAGGTATCCAAGTGGCAATGAAGAAGCGAAACTCTACCTGTTTGCAGATGACATGATTTAATATATAGAAAACCCTAAACAATCTATTGGAAAGTTATTAGAAGTAATCAACAACTATAGCAAAGGTGCAGGGTACAAAATCAACTTATAAAAATCAGTTGCATTTCTGTACTCTAATAATGAACTAACAGAAAGAGAACTCCAGAATATGATCCCATTTACAATCTCAACAAAAAGAATAACATACCTAGGAATAAATTTAACCAAGGAGGTGAAAGACCTATACAATGAAAACTCTAAGACATTATTGAAAGAAATTGATGATGACATAAAGAAATGGAAAGATATTCCATGTACATGGATTGGAAGAATAAACATAGTTGAAATGTCCATATTACCTAAAGCAATCTACAGATTCAATGCATTGCAATCAGAATCCCAATGACGTTCTTCATGAAAATAGAACAAAGAATCCTAAAATTCATATGGGGCAACAAAAGACCCTGAATAGCAAAAGCAATCCTGAGAAAAAAGAACAAAGCTGGAAGCATCACAATTCCTGATTTCAAAACATACTACAAAGCTATAGTAATCAAAACAGCATGGTACTGGTATAAAAACAGACACACAGATCAATGGAACAGAACTGAAAGCCCAGAAATAAAACCACACATCTACAGGTAGCTAACCTTCAACAAAGGAACTAGTATACAATGGAGAAAGGAAAGTCTCCTCAGTAAATGGTGGTGGGAAAACTGGACAGCCACATGCAAAAGAATGAAATTAGGCCATCATCTTTCACTATACACAAAAATTAACTCAAAATAGACTTAAAGACAAAAGTAAGACATGAAACCATAAAACTCCTAGAAGAAAAAATAGGTAGTACACTCTTTGACATTGGTCTTAGAAGGATCTTTTCGAATACCATGTCTACTTGGGCAAGGTAAACAAAAGAAAAAATAAACAAATGGGACTTCTTCAACCTAAGGGGCTTCTGCAAGGCAAAGGAAATCAGGAACAAAATGAAAAGACAACACACCAACCAGAAGAAAATATTTGCAAATCATATATCTGAGAAGGGGTTTATCTCCAAAATATATAAAGAACACATACAACTCACCAACAAAAAAACAAACAACCTGATCAAAAAATGAGCAGAGGATATGAGCAGACATTTCTCCAAAGAAGATATACAGATAGCCAACAGGCACATGATAAGATGTTCAACATCACTAATCATTAAGGAAATGCAAATCAAAACTATAATGAGATATCACCTTGCACCTATTAGAATGGCTGTAATTACCAAGACCAAAAACAACAAATGCTGGAGAGGACGTGGATAAAAGGGAAGCCCCAAACACTGATGATGGGACTGAAAACTGGTGCAACCACTATGGAAAACAGCATAGAGAGTTCTCAAAAAATTAAAAATAGAAATACGATACAACCCAGCTATCTCACTACTGGGTATTTATCCAAAGAACTTGAAATCAACAGTTCAAAGAGACTTATGCACCCCTATGTTTATTGTAGTATTATTCACAATAGCCAAGACATGGAAACAACCCAAGTGCCCACTGACTGATGAATGGATAAAGAAGATGTGGTGTATATATATATATATATGTAATAGAATACTACTCAGCCATAAAAAAGACAAAATTGTCCCATTTACAATAACATGGATGGACCTTGAGGGTATCATGTTAAGTGAAATAAATAGGACAGAGAAAGACAAACACCATATGATTTTACTCATATGTAGAGGATAAACAAACACATGGACAAAGAGAACAGATTAATGGTTACTAGAGGGTAAGGGGGTTGGGGGGCGGGCATAAGGGGTAAAAGGGCACATATATATGGTGACTGACAAATAATAATGTACAACTGAAATTTCACAATGTTATAAACTATTACGACCTCAATAAAAAAAATTTGTTAAGGGGCTAAACCTCATGTTAAGTGTTCATAGTAAAATAAAATAAAATAATTTTTAGAAAGAAGTTATGAGGGCACAAAAATGTGTTTATCCAGACTACGTGAATAGAACATCTACCACTTGAAGCAACATCATTTCTAAAGAAATGGTTCATCTAAATATATGATAACTCTTGGGAGCCACATGAGAAAAAAAATAGTGGTCAAAACTCTGTAAACAGAAGTCTACTCAATGTTTATTTAACATCAGCCGCATGTGAATAAACCAAAACATAGCCAATTCTTGGGATGAATATATCTCACAAGCTTTATTTATTCTCTTCCCTCTAGTTTAAACACATTTGTAAATTATAATCATTAAAAAGTGTCACTTAGAAATGTTAGAAATTAAAAAATAAATAAATAAAACAAAGGCTTTAAGGACTAGAGAAAAAAAAAAAAGCTAACCCAACGGGAGCAAACTCAGATGCCCACAGGAGACCGGCCAACAACAAGAGTGAGTGAAATGGGAGGTGACTGTAGGGACCTAGACAAAATATGCGCCACCGAGGGAGGAGCCACTAATCAGCTGTAGCTGTTTCCAAATATTCTAGATCTCCTGGAAGTTCAGGGGAAACCTGAAATTTGGATGTTTATGTGGTATCTCTCAATGTTTTAATGTTGGCAACCAATTTCAATATATCAAAAACACTGAACAGGCAAAAGATATCATATCTTCTAGCTGGATTTGATTGGCAGACTGAAACTTTGTGACTTCCTATATGTGCTGAGAAGTCACAAAAACAGAAGTTTGATCTAATCAGATGCACATTTTCACAAAATTTTCTCTGGACTTAAAGTGGAGGGTAGACAGGAGGAGGACTAGATTTAAGGCAGAAATCTCTGGCTTGTTCTTAAAGGTCAAGAGAGAGACCATGTGGTCCTCAACTAACAGAACAATAGTAAGGATGGAGGGGAGAGATCTCCTGGAGGTAGAATCCATGGGACTTACTGACACTTAGACGTGGTGTGAAAGCAAAGAAACAAGTATGAAATGTCTCCCAGGTTTTTCATGTGGGTAACTGAGTAGATGGTGTACTAACCAGCATAACTAATATAATGCATTAACGAATACAATGAAGGCAGGATTTTGGAGAAAAGATAATAAGTTTAACGAGTTCAAGTTGGAACATTGTATTTGAATACTTATAGGACTGGGACGTATGCAATGGACAACTGAAAAAAACGGTGCAGTGTGCAATGTGAAAGTCTGGGCTAGAGACACGATTTTGAAGTCAGTAATCTATAGGCATTAGTGGAAGCCATGGGCATACATAAAATTAACCAGAGACAATATAGAGAAGATAAGTCAAAATAACAACAATTTGACAACACAAAAATTAAGGGGAAGGCAGAAAAAAGAGATTCCAACAAAGGAGACAGATCAAAGAGCCAGGAAGAGACCAAGGGAGCACGGTGTCAAGGAAGCTAGTTTCAAGAAGATGGGCGTGAATCAAGTGCTACAGAGAAGACAAGTTAAATAAAAACTGGAAAGGGACCTCAGAAACAGGGGTCATGAGTGACTTTAGAAGTTTCAGAGGTATGATATCTATCATAAAGAAAGGAAAAAAACATTAAAAAGTTAAACACCTGAATTTTTCCCTATACATATGTTTAAACGTAATATTCCCCTTTCTCTAAATGTGGGAATATCTGTAAAGTATAGAGACAAGATAAGGCCACTTTTCCCAAAGCCTGGTTATTTCTTCATTTACTTTAAACCTTTGCTGACATCTAGCAGATGAATGATTGATTGAACCAGCACCTCCTACCTCATTCTCTTTGGACAAAACTCTACTGGATAACATTTTAGTCCCTGTGGCGAAAATAGAATAATTCAAGTAGAGACACTTAGGAAGGAAGACATTTATTAAAGTGACAGGCTACCTGAATAGTACACCTACCACTTGAAGCAACAGTGTTTCTAAGAAAATTATTCATCTGAATATATGATAACCCTTGGATGTCACATGAGAAAAAAGATGGTGCTCAAAACTCCAACTGCAAACAGAAGTCTACTCAATCTTTATTTGACTTGAGTCCCGTATGAATAAACTCAAAAATAGCCAATTGGGATGAATATATCCTACAAGGTTTATTTATTCTTTTCTGTCTAGTTTAAATATATTTGTAAATTACAATCATTTTGCTCCCCTAAATAGTCACAGCATATTTTATATTGTTTTTCTAAAAAGAAGGTTTTACAAAAGTATTGTGTTCATTTGTTGTTGGTCGTGGGGAGGTTAGTTTACCGTGTGCTGGGAACATGCAGACAAATCAAGTAAGAAGGAAAGTTTCCATTTTCAAGCAAAATAAACTACTTTTAATGGTCTTACAGGATAAAATTTGATATCATTAACATTTACAAATCATACAATAATAGCACTTCAGAATTATAAGACTCTCTTAGAACAATTTAACCTAATCTCATCTCCTTACAAATGAGGAAAATGCAAATTATGGTCTAATAAAATAGAAAGAGCAATTCTTTGGTCAGTATAAACCTGGTTGTGCTGCTGACAAAGGGCCGTTTCAGCTAACAATTCAAGTTTACTCTGACTGCTTGGATAGAAATCATTTACACGTAGTACATAATCCAGTGGAGGAAGCACATACCAAGAAACATCAAATATTCTGATCATCTTGGAAATTATATAGGGGTGACCTATTACATTATTTCATGCCATTTAATATACACAATGAGAGACTGACTGAAAATGATGGTATGATTTCTTATTTTAAGAACCACAAATTTTAGGAGAGAGTACTCAGAATATCTTTCATCTTTTCCCATATCTAAAACTGGCACTAGTTTATGCGAGACTACACATAAGAGATAAACTTTAACCTATTTACACATTCATCTAGATCTATTTTCTAGAGCTGGAAAATACAGTTCTGGCAAACCACTATGAATCAATAATTAAATGGTGTCACTCAGTACACTGGGTAATCAAATGTGGCTTGTGGGATGACAGCTAAGAAATGTCTCATGCCAGAGAAACTGTCTCTCTTGGGGATTTTGGTCTAATTTTTAGATTATGCTTCACTCTGGAATTAAGCAAAAGTTATTTAAAAATCAACTTGATTTATGTTAAAAATAATGCTAATATATTGTTTGAGCTTACTATGTACCAGGCATTATTCTAAGAGCTGTGTATGTGTGTGTATATATACATATATGTTAATTTACTCCTCACAATAATCCTACTAAGCAGATGCTATTATTATTATTCCCATTTTACAGATATGAAAACTGAGGCAGAGAGATTAAACAAGTAACTTGCCCAAGTTCAAACAACTAAGTGTCAGAGTAAGAATTTAACACCAGGCAAATCTTCTGCAGTAAATCACTTCATATAATAAATCCAATCACATTTACTCAAATGTTTACTCTTTTACTAGGTCCCTCCCTCTATTGCTGAAGAAAGAATAGCCAATATGTTTATATTTTTTATTTTTAAGGGCAACTTGTTTTAAAAATTGGTCCAACTGGCAGCAGTAATCATTGGAAAGAAAAGAGGTATAAATAAATGCTGAAAAAAACTTGTAAGTGGTGATGACCACATATAAATGCTCTGCCCAAACATTCAGAACAAACTTAGGTTCTTAGCTAAAACAGTTCTTTGTCAGCAGTACAGCCAGGATCACACTGACCAAAACATTTTACTGTCGATTTTATCAGAACACAATCTGCATTATCATGTCCATTTAGAAATGTCTTAAAATTGGTAGCTAATAAATATCTGCTAAGTGAAATAAACTTAACACTGGATTTGTTTAATAGAGCAGCGATTTTGCTTTAACGATCTTCATACATAAATATTTCAATGACTATGTTTGGGAGTGACCAAGTCAGGCTTTAAAGGCATTTACTGAATCTTAGTAGCTGCCACTCAATCTACAGATTCCTGTCAAAGTCAACATTGATTGTCATGCTGACAATCTAGTGGACACTTTTTTTATGTCTTCATTTTACTCACTTCTCAATAGTATCCATCTTGGTTAAAATGCCCTCTTTAAATAGTGTCCGCTGTAGAAATGATCAGACTTTACTTCTACCTCACCAGGAGCTCTTTTCCTAATTCAATTCAAATCATTCTCTGTTTGAACTCTACATGCCATAATTCCTATGAGCTTCTAACATTCTCTTCTTTCCCTAAGTATTCTCATCTATCTCTAAAGCTTTAAATACTATCTCTATGCCAATGTCGAAATACAACTAACTCAACTTCTCCTCTGAACTCAAACTTAATTCCAACTAGCTATTTAATTTCCCCACTGGGATGTTTCATGGGTATCTCAAATTTAAAACATCCAAGAGTGAATTATTGATTTTACAACCACTATTCTCCCACTCAACAAAGAAACAAAAAAAATGACTTGTCCCATACTAGTTTTCCCCAACTCAATAAGTAGTGTCATTAATCGAAAAATCTAATTATTCAAGCCAGAAACTTGGAAGTTTACCCTTGATTCCTTCTTGAGAAATATTCATAGATTAAATAAATTAAGGCATCCTTCTCGGAAAGAGAAAACAAATGAAGGAAAGTATTAATAGTTTACTGAAATTAAGTAGAAGTACATAGACAATTATCATATTCTTTCAACTTTTCTATATGCTTGAAAACTTTCAAAACAAAGAGTTGAGGAGAAACAAAATTGGAGGACTTACCTATGTGATTTCAAAATTACTATAAAGCTACAGTAATCAAAACACTGTGGTACTGGCATAAGGATAGATATATAGATCACTGAAACAGAATTAAGAGTCTAAAAGTAAACTGTTAATTATGTTCATCTGATTTTCTACAAAAATGCCAAGTGAATTCAATGGGAGAAAAGACAAGTCTTTTCAACAAATGGTGCTGGAACATTTGGATATATACATACAAAAAAAATAACTGAGATACTTTACCTCATACCATACCAAAAAAATTTAATTTGAAATAATCATAGACCTAAATATAACAGTTAAAACTATAAAACTTCTGGAAGAAAATCTTTGTATCCTTGGGTTGGGCAAAGATTTGTGAGATACAATACCAAAGCACCATCTATTAAAAATTAACAAGTAGAAATTTATCAGAATTTAAAACTTTTGTAATTCAAAAGACATCATTAAGAAAATAAAAAGACAAGCCACACACTGGGAGAAAATATTTGCAAACCATCTATCTGATAAGTGACTTGGATCTGGAATTCACAAAGAAGTCAATCACAAAAAGACAAATAACCTAATAAAAAATGGGCAAAAGATTTGAATAGACATTTCACCAAAGACATATAAATGTCTAACAAGCACATGAAGAGATGCTCAACATCATTAGTCACTAGGGACAATGAAAACTAAAACTGCAATGAGATGTCATTACATATTCACTTAGATGGCTACAATCAAACAGACTGATAATACCAAGTGCTGACAAGGATATGGGGAAATTGGAACCCTCATACCTTGCTGGTGGGAATGTAGAATGGTACAATCTTTTCAGATACGTTTCAAGAAAGTTTCTTGAAAACATATTTACCACATGACCCAGCAGCAATTCCATTCCTAGGTACTTTTCCAAGAGAAGTGAAAACGTGTCCACATAGACTTGTATATGAATTTTTACAGCAGCATTAGTTATAATAGTAAAAAATTAGAATTAGTACAAATGCCCATCAACTGATAAATGGATAAATAAAATGAAGTACATATCCATACACTAGAATATTACTCAGTAATAAAAACAAGCTATTGATACATACTACAATATAGATGAACCTCCAAAATCTTATGGTAAGTGAAAGAAGCTAGATGTATTGAATGGTTTTATTTATATGAAATTTCTAAAAAAAAAGCAAAGCTATATAGAGAGAAAGCAGGTCAGTGGTTGCATGGCATTGGGAGTGGGAATGAGGACTGACCACAAATGGGCATGAGGGAACCTCTAGAAAGTATTATAAAACTGGATTGTGGTGATGGTTCACAACTGTATAAGTATCCTAAAAATCATTGAATTGTATACTTACACTGGAAAATTTTATAGTATGTAAATTATACCTCAAATCTCTTTTAAAAAGAAGCTGGACTATAAGGAAATAAACTTTTATCGAAGAAAAAAATCTAAAATCATATAAAAAAAGTAGTATCAACTGACTAGAAATTGCCTTGTATACTACATAGAATTTCTGAGATTGTAAAGGATTAAGACTGATGTCAAAGGCTCCTCTTAGCTTTTATATGATTTTTTGCTGTTGTTATTGTTCTGAAAACACTTCAGTGTCCACCCTCTCTTATGTATTATATCCTTATTTTTTTCTTTTTTGGTCAGAAAGATTGGCCCTGAGCTAACATCTGTGCCAATCTCCCTCTATTTTGTATGTGGGACATGGCAACAGCACGGCTTGATGCTGAACCCACAAATCCCAGCCCACCAAAGAAGGGCGCATGAACTTAACCACTATGCCACCAGGCCAGCCCCTCATATCCCTATTTTTAATGGAAGAAATAAACTCTATCATTCTCTTGGTTTATCATACACTGACTGCCAACGTTTTGGGTCTGATCTGAAGATCCTATGTACTCTTTATTACCAAGAAAGTGAAGTGAAGAAGGGGAAGTTGGAGGTTATAGAAGCTTCTTCGATGGTGGGGAGCCTATGGAATAAGACATAGCTGCATTCAGGAGCATTATGTCTAGTGCAACAGTTCTCAACCTTGACTGAACATTGGAATCACCTGGGGAGCTTTAAAAATCCCTGTGCCCTGGCTGCATCCAGACTAAAGGGACCCAGGCAGTAGTATTTTCTAAAGCTCCCTGGGTGGTGCAGCCAAAGTTGAGAACCACTGGTCTAGTGGAAGTGGTGGAGGCTTAAGAACCTTTATTTTCAGGCCCAACTGTCTCCTGGGAAGGTGGTTTGGAATAGATGTATTGTAGCATCTAGAGCTGCTGTCCAATATGGTAGCCATCAGCCATGTATGATTATTGAGCACTTGAAAGATGGATGGTCAGAACTGAAATATGCTGCCTGTGTAAAATATCCACTGGATTTTGAAGACAGTGTGAAAAAAAGAATGTAAAATACCTCATTGATAATTTTTAAAACTTATTACATATTGAAATGGTAATATTTTGTTTGGATCTATTGGCTTAAATACAATACATTACTAAAATTAATTTTACCTCCTTGTTTTTGCTTTTTTTTTTTAATGTGGTTACTAGAAAATTTAAAGTTACATATGAGGTTACCATGATATTTTTATTGGACAATGCTGATATTCAGTCTTAAAAAGAATCATAAAATCTCATAGTGAAAATGACCTTTGGAATTATCTAATTAAGTCCATTCATTTTACAGCTAAGGAAACTGAGGCCCAGAGAAACTGACTGGCCCTACACGACACAGCTAGAAAGTGACATAGCTGAGATCAGTCAGTTCCCCTGACTCCTGCCGTCTATGACTATTTCCATCATACTTCCTCAAGGACTGTTAAAACAAAAGTGCTCTATCATCTCCTCCCAAAATAGAATACTTAATTTAATCAACCAGTACCGAAATATGTACTTTTTATAGAGTGCTTTGTTTCCCTTTAGGATGTTTCTATGTATGTCTTATGCCTACAACTTCTCCTGACTTTGGTGCCATACATCCAATGTATTACTCTTGGTGTCATAAAATAAACCAAGAAAAATATAAAAAGATCAAATCTCACATTTCACTTTATACTAGGAAAGGTTATACGTCAAAGGGTACTCACAGAAATACCACAAAAATAAACTTAAGGGAAAGAAATTGGTAGGGGAGGGCAGGCATGGGGGTTGAAACACAATGAAAATAATACTTTATGTTCCTATTTTAAGTGCCTTTCTCAATGCTATATGCATAGCAGCTAGAGGCAAGCTGGAAAGCCGCCAGGTCCTGGCTGCCAGCAAAAATTTTGTCACCTCCTTTGAACATCTGAAGTATGTTTACCCAATAGATTTCATTAAATTACACTTCCATTAGGAAGCATACAATGTTGATACTCATCTCAAAGATCAAAGGGATTGCTAAGAGGCATGTCATCCTGCTCCCCAGCTGATTGCTATTTCTGGGCCAATCAAGGAAAGGAGCCAGAACAATACTTAGTTAAAAAAAAAAATTGTAGCATCTCCCCAAGGACCATAGACTAAGAATCTGCAGCCCCATTATCAAAATGAGCATATCATTAATGACAATACTCATACAGTGAGTTATTTTAATATAACTCCTACACAACAAACAAGCTGGATTTGGGTCATTAGCTGAATTTGTAAAGCAGTATTTCCAAGGGCTGAAACACTCTTCAGTAAAAATATAAAGTTCGGAAGATGGAGACAGTTCCAACAAACGTAGGAGAAAAATCCAGTTTTTATTAATTTCATTGTGATTTTAAATAAGCCAACAGGTGAGTCAGACTGGAGGTGGGTAATTTAATTACTGACAGGTTATAAGACTTTTTTCTCATCTCACTAATTTTCTTGATGGATAATTTAAAGTCATACCATAAACACATTTTTCTTAAGGCAAGACAATTCCATCTTGGAATCCAATGACTTATGATGAAAACACTTAATTTTCAGAAACAAGGGACACTAATATAAAAGGAGATAAGATTTGGCCATTGAAAATTAGAAAATCTTTTAAAAACAAATCATTTCAACTGGAGAAAGAAATATTTAAGGTAGGTTTAATGGAAAGAATTTAAAAATATATGGTATGGAAAAACAGCTACAAATCCCAGATCCTTTATTTGACATTAGAAAAGGTAGGTGGGCAACAGCTCAATGTTCTAAACCTGATTTCAGGTAGTGGGAACTCTTTTGACTAATTTTTCTTGTGAGGAATTTGCCCAAAATGGGATGAAAAAAGCAAGGATTAGGCAAGTGTTCTTTCCACCTAACTCCTTCTACCAGCTCTAGGGGTAAAGGAAAGTCACCCATCTCTAGCCACAACCGAGATTTCAGCTGCTCTCTTTCAATACGTAGCCAACCTCTTGGTTACCCATATTTGACACATCATATGAAGTCTAATTATCTATCTTTTGCAATTAATCGTCTGACAATTACATTTCCTGCACTTATAAGCATCCAGCTGGGAACTGAGTTTTAATCTGAGAGAGAAAAAAGGAGGATTCAGGTTTCTAACAAATTACTTCTAATTAACCAGAACCTTTTTTAGTCATCCCAATGTAAAGATGCCTACAGCCAATCAAAAAAAATTATTGTTTGCATTCTTAATGATACTTTAAAATTTCACTTAAACTTCCCCAAAAGACAGTTCTGGGAATGTATTGTACTAACATTAGTTAACCAAACATTCTGTTTGGCAGTACAAGAATGGGGGAAAAAAGGAAATAATTTCTAAGGGAAAGGAACTTGCAGTATGACTACAAAGGGCACCAAACAAAGTTAAATAAAGCAGAGATTCACAGTGTACATCTTCAAAGTGGAAAATACAAGCTATTTTCCAATAAGTTCAGGAAATTGACAGAGCTGAGTCATGGAAATTATAGAGCAGGAAGAGATTTCAGGGATTATCTACTCCAGTGTCTCTCAAAATGTGGTCCCCTGACACAAGCTTTAGTATCAACCTGGCACTCCTTAGAAGTTCAAATCCCCAGGCCTTTGCTGGGTCCCACCTAGGCCGTCTGAATCGGAGACACTAAGGTGGGCTCAGCAATCAGCACTCCAGGTGAATCTGATCTACTGGTCTAGTTTAAGAACTACTGGTAGTCTAACCACTTCATTGCACAGATGAGGAAACTGAGAGCTGAGATAGAGGCAGAAGTTACATACACAAGAATAAAATTAGAGAATGACCTTGAGGAACTTACTATCATCTTTTTCCTTTTATTTACAATTTTTTTTTGTTAACATGTAAGATATAATATTGTCACCTATCACATAACTTCTGAGACTACTGAGCCTTAGGATCCCCACAGCTCTTTCCTTTCAGAGTACACTTAGCTCTTGGGACCTAAAATACATAGACATTCCTAGAGTATTGGTTATAAGGTTGCCTACAACATAATATTCCACAAATATTGAACCAGTAAGAAATGAAGACCAGAGAGAGGAAGCCAGAGTCCTACGTAACTTTTTAAAAAAATCAGACTGCTGCAAGAAGTGCATTTAGAAGAGAGTGGTATATTGGAAAGAGCACTGAATATAGAATCAAAGAGTCTTGGTTTCTCATACTTGCTCAGCCACTCAACGACCTTGGGAGGCCACATTATATCTCTGACTGAGGATGTGTCTCTGCATCTCTAAAATGGTCTTCACACCTAACTTTGTAGGGCTTCTAAGAAAATAAAATGCAAATGGTCCTTAAAACAGTTTTTCATACATAATGAGCACTCAATAAACATTAGCCCCTTCTTCCTCTTCTTTTTCAATTTACGGAGGATGCAGACAGAAAGTCAACATTACCTGTTTTCTTTATGCGTGTGCTGAGAGGCTCTATCTAGCTCCATTCTTGAAATGTGCAGTTCTGTCTTTCTAGACATCAACACACTCTCTATTACCCCTCAGACCTGTTCTCTCCATTTTTGCTACCTGATATCCAGAAAGGTATTGAAGGGCTTATGAGTTGTTTTTAATATTTCAGAAAAATTAATGGTGATCACAGACTTAGCCAGAACAAGACTACACAGCAAAATTAAAACATCAAGAATTTTTTTCTTTGCTTTAGGCTGGAATTATACAGACTTAGTTCTCTCAGACTGATTTAACAAACCTTGACTTCTCTCATCTATTTAAAATTCTATCTCCCTAACTTTCTTAATAAAAAAATAGGGAAATCAATGCTTCCTTAATAAATGTTTTTAATTTGGTCCCTGATGGTGAAAAGACTAGGCAACATTAACCTAACAGTTCTATTTTAAAGATGCACATTGGAATCATTTGGGACCTAACCCAGGTCTGCAGAACCACAGTCTGCCAGGGGGAGTTCCTAACTTGTAGTTTGTTTTTTTTTCAAATGCCACAAAGACTTTGAGCATTCCTGGTTCTTAACTACTACTAATTGTGCTATCATCAATAGTGGGAAAAGAGGAGCCATATTCCTGACTTCAGACTGTGACTGTCCGCTGCCCGAATGGATAAGGGGGGAGGCAAAGGCAGCTGGGGTTGGATAATGCACACCGTGAATTTAAAACATGGGCGCCAAGTTGTGAACAGAAAAGTGCTTCTACACTTACCAGTGAGAAAGTGATATATTTTCAGAAACAAAGGAAGAACTCAGAAAATCTCTAATAACTTAGGAAAGGTGGAAAAACAAACCCCACAGAGTATTTTAAAACAAATATAGTTCTTTAGACTATGAAACTAAAGTTTGTGTTGTGATTATTTTGTTTTATATTTTAAATGTAGAACACTATTTGACTGCTTGGGTTATGATAAGTATCAAAAGGTATTATTCTAAAGGAAAAACCTAATCTTTTTAAGAAACCAATGTGCATAATTACACTCCTATTAACTAATGCCTTTGGGTCTGGTCCTGGGTTGATATGGGATAGCAAAGCCCTATAATTTAACCAAGAGGAATACAGGCATTTTACCCAAATTTAGGAAAGCTCCACATTGTAATGTACGTTTCATAACACAGTCCAGCTCAATTCTCTTCACTTACCATGGAGATTAGCTAAATGGACAACTATTTCAATTTTTTCTAGAACATCAGACTTGATATCCCTATTCATCCATTCATTCACAAATATTTATTTAGAATTTCCATGCTTTCACACAGCGTGATAGGTCACAGTTCCTATTCTAAAATAGTACATAACATAGTCAGAGCAACAAAATGAATCACACGTGGAAACAAAGGAAACTACAAGGCAGCATAAGGCTTAGGACCTAACAGTATAGATATTGGGAGAATGGAAGACGAAGCAATCAGAAACATGTTAGAATTACATTGGAAATATGTGTTCTGGCAGTATCACAGTATTGTTTCAGTTTATTTATGATAACATGATGAAATGTGACCCAGTGAACCAAATCACCATCCAAACAGTTCTTTGAGCATTTCTTTGTATAATTACCACCATGTATTCCTAAGCAATTGACACAGGCAGAAAATAGAAGGACTGTATCTATTAGTCACTACCAAAATATTTGTACAGGCTTAGGCTAAATTTTGAGATGAAGGCCAATTTTTAAGCCAAACTACTTAGACAAAAGTATTTTCCTCCTTTTAGGTAAAAGCATTGCAAAAGATATGTGGAGTAGAGGAGATGGCATCAAGTCAGAAAACCTAGTTGGAGTAATGATTTTTGAATCACATGCTGAAGGCCATAAGGTTACAAGCAAGAGGAGAGAATTCCAGACAGAATAGCATGTACAAAGGCAAGTAGGTGAGAATAAGTGAATCACTCTACATAACACTAGCAGATTACTTTGATTATGGGAAGCAAATATAGGCAATTTAAGCTTGTAAAGTGATGAGGCTTGGGGATTAGTGAGCATTAGGAGTGAAATGAATGCTAGAATGTGCTATTTGAATTTGATCCAATAGGAAATGATAAACCCTGCATGCTCCACAAAGATGCAACATGGTAGAAACCCCACCCCCCTTTTTAAAAGTTTGTTAACTCTATCAGTGTTTCTCAACCCAGGTACAGAGCATTTATAAGATATACATGCCTACACAATCCCTCTCATTCTGACGTTACTTTACCCCTGAAAAAAGTGAGACTATTTCTAACTGATATATTACTGTTTCAACAGACTCACACAATGCACTGAAGAAGAGATTAAATGTGGTAAAATCAAGAATATGCTGTAAACAAAAGAATGTGGATGTGGAAATTCAGAAATGATGTGGCCTAGGGATTGGCCATGTGGTCAAGGACAAAAAAAAGGTCTCTGTGTGGGTTCAGAAACTATGTTATCTGGATCTTTAATCTAGGTGTATTACTACAGAAAACATGGTTATTTGCTTTTTTGGTACATGTATATTCTTTGGACCTGTGATATTATTTCTAATGGTTATTGCATGCAATGACTATAAGATTTTTACTATCTTGGACTTAAAGGTGTCCAAGACTCAGATTTCCAAAACTAGTTTTGGATAGAATTTAAGCAGAAGACTACTGTTTCAGAGACAGACAGAGTCAACAAGAAGACATCAAGGATACCACATCATGGTATTAAGGACACCATAATAAGGATTTCCTGACATGGCTTTTCCATGGGTTTTCCAAAATAGATTTTCCAAAGCATTTTCATGATGCATCACTTCATGCTTAGGTAGATAGAACAGGTATCATTATTCTCATTTTACAAATGAAGAAGGGATGCCCAAAAAAGGTAGGTGACCTGCAAAAATTCTCAAAGGTGGCTGAGGCAGGATTTAAATCTTCCTAACTGGAATATCCAGTGTTCTTTCCAGTCCATCCCATTGCTGTCCCATATGAGGCTTATCTTTAAGCCAAAATTTTTTTAAGTGCTACACGACACTCTTAACTGTTAGATCTTGGCACACACATAAGTGTGGCAAAGGGTTATAAGAAATGCTTTAACATAAAGTATGTGTGGGGCAGGGAGCGGGATTCATAATGTTTTCCTGAGGCTCTCTTATCAACCCAAGAGAGTTTGTATAGGTAAACAGAAGGATGCTACAAAAAACGGTCAAGAGACAGGAAATGAACATGGAAAATAACGTAGAGAATTAGAAAAATATACACATCTATGCAGTGGCAATCATTTAAGTAGGAGCACTACAGAGAAAAGCTCTCAAGTGGAAATCTTATTGCAACGGCTGCTTTCAGCGGTACATGAAACAGTAGTGATAACAGGCTAAAAAATAATAAAAACTTTGAAATAAAGTTAAAAGATACATGTAACTTAAAACTAACATCTTTTTCTACACAGAAAGGTTAAATTGTGAGGTTGACATTTGTATTTGTTACGTTGTCAACGCTTTCTGTCTATCGACATGTGTACAAACAATATCTAAAGATGTCATCTGCATATTTATACCAAAGGAGCTTATGAACAGGACCTGTCAGTATATTTTAACACCCTTCCAAAACGTCAGCTTTCATCAGATATAAACACAACATGTTTAATTTATTAGTTTGGTCTTAATATAAAAAGTTGACAATCATATGTCACTACAACTATTGATAAGGTAAATAAGGACTACAGGAAAATGTCAAAAAGTTATTGAAATGTTTGCTGAAATACTACATGAAATTGTATTTATCAGCTCTTCTCTGCCAATGAATATGTCATGTTTCCCCGCATATGGCTATTTCTGAAAAGATGTACCCAATGGAGCATTTCAGAAACTTCATTCTTAAAGCATCTTAATTCCTAGGGATGAGAAATTTAAAAGAAGTCAGAATAGAGGAAACACATTTGGCAACACATGGCATTATTATTTTGCTCCACTAAAGTTAAACAGAAATTGCGCTCAAAGAATAATTCACAATAGATAGAACCATTTGGTTAGAATACTTACATTTTGTGTGCCTAACACTTATCATAGATCTTTCTTCTGAAAAAGTTTGCCTTAATTACAAATTCTTAAATTGAATTCAATAGCACTTATTGAATACCTACTACATACAGCATTTATTAAATACTTCAGAAAACATAAAAGTAGAAGACCCAGTCTCCTTTCTTGAAGATCTCATAATTTGGTTGGAGTAATAAAACATAAGTGAGTGAAAATCTATAAATTATTTCAGCTTTGACATGGAAGCACTGTGTAAGGTGGTACAGGTTATAAACATAGGTGCCAAGGTGAATGGGAAGTAAAGAAAATCTATCACGAAAAGAAAGATAATTAGAAAAGACTTCACAAAGGAGATGAATCATGGGCTAGGGATCGTAGAAATGGAAGACATACCAATATGAGACTAATAGATTTAATTGAGCCAAAAGTTCCAAAGCACACCGCTTGTCCTAAACTGCATATAGAATAGTTTTAAAGCAATGTGAAAACTTTCGCCAGTCTTGAAATGCCAAGCATTCCCATTTTAAACATTGTTAAACAACAGAGCTCACCCAGAGCACAGAGGTTGACTCCTGCATTTTAGAGCTAAAGAAGGTGAGGCACAATGATTTGCTCAATGGCACTCAGCTAGTTAGTATAAGGGCTGACACCGAAAGCCATAACTCTTGGCTTCCCAGCTTACGTCCCACTGCACTTCCCATTGCCTGTCTTGGTTTACAACCGATTTGAAATAAAAGTAGGTTGGTTAGTGAATCAAGTCTTCTTTAAACTGTACACATTGGAAGTAGCAGGGACTTTGGTGATTCTTTAAAGATAAATGCTAGAGGGCCGGCCCAGTGGCACAGCGGTTAAGCGTGCACGTTCCGCAGCCCAGGGTTCGCCGGTTCGGGTGCAGACATGGCACCGCTTGGCATGCCATGCTGTGGTAGGTGTCCCACATATAAAGTAGAGGAAGATGGGCACGGATGTTAGCTCAAGGCCAGGCTTCCTCAGCAAAAAGAGGAAGACTGGCAGTAGTTAGCTCAGGGCTAATCTTCCTCAAAAAAAGAAAAAAAAAGATAAATGCTAGAAAGCAGTATGATTTATTGGCTTTAGAGTCAGACAGATTTGATTTCAAGTCTTGGATCCAAATTATGAGACCTTGGGAAAGTGTTTTAGTTTTTCATAACCTCGCACGTCTGAATTATAAACTAGCTGTGAAGAATAAACAATATACAACATATCTAAGCTATTAGAGGCCCTCAATTGTTAATTCTCTCTCCCTCTCCCTCCAAAATCCCTATTAGTGATCATTCTAGATTGAATGATTCTCAATCGAAGATAATTTTGCCTCAAAGGGTACATTTGGAACACCCAGAGACATTTTTTGATTGTGACAACTTGGGTGGGGTGGGGTAGTCTATTGGCATTTAGTGGGTAAAGGCCAGAGATGCTGCTAAACAAGGCACAGGACAGCTTCCCTCCACCCCCAACAAAGAATTATCCAGCCCCAAATTTCAATAGTCCTGAGGTTGAGAAACCCTGTTCTAGACCAAAGAGAAAGACTACCCGTTATCACCAGTGTTCAGTTAAAAGAGATGTCTTTTCTGCCCCTAAAGGCAAGCATCTTGACTTTGCCAAGGTATCAACATCAAGATAGAAATGCATCAGATCCCTCAAGTTTATGACATGGAGTACAAAAATATAACTGGGTTAATATTCCCTGCTGTGTGGATTCTTCTGACTATTTGCATATGATAGGGTTGCATATAAATCTATATTTCCAGACACATAGAAAGATTATTTCCTTAGAATCTAACTGAGGGAATAATAATTAGCTAAAAAGATGTAAATTTGTGGGATCTTTATGGATTTTTTTTTTAATTGAAGGACTGGAAAATTCTTTAGGCAAATTTGAACTTAATGACAACATCAGTTTGTACTTTGAGATATTTCTTAGTACTACCTAGATTCCAAAAAGGCATTAAAAGTATCAGGATATAGCAGGAAGAGGCAGATTACTGTATGAGTCCCAAGAAACTGGCACCTGAGGCAGTTGCTGCCGGCACCCTCACCCTTCTGGTGTATTCTGGTACCTTCCCTCTCTCTCTTACACTTTTATTTTCCTCTATTCCTACTTCCCTTTCTCTCTTTTTCTTTTTCCTGCTGTCTATGCCTCTTGTCACTTGCCAGTGACAGTTATTTAGCCCCAGACATAACAGAACTCAAAAGACAAAATGCCTTGATTTATTGGCAAGGTTTCAATCACGCTCTCCGGGAGGTAAGAAAGAGAATCGTGGGTGGACTTTAATTTGCCCTCTCTAGGAACTATGCATACTCATGTAAAAAGTCTCGGCAGAGATATATTAAAAGAGATCCCATTTTGAAAAACATTACCAAGAGTCCCCAAAATATAGCTGCTCATAATTTATTTAAAATATTAAAAAATATAGTTAGTATTTCTAATTTTGCTGGGTTTAAAATCATTCCTCTTCAGAGTGAAAGGTAAACTCTTAATACAAAGGGACTATTATAGATGAATTTGGTCTTGGAAATTCCTCTCAGAAAATGCCACAATATGGTATATTTTAAACATCAGTGTGAGCCACAGTGCCATCTATGGCCACATTCCATTTGAATTAGAAAGCATAATTTTGCTACTTTGACAGTCTCTGAACAGACTAGGAAGATAGAAAACCCTCTAAGATATAAAATGCACTGACAAAAACCTCGCCCCAAATCTGTACTTCCAGACACATGGAAGGATTACTTCCTTAGAATCTATCTGAGAGAGTAATAATCAGCTAAAAAGATGTAAATTTGTGAATCTTATGCTGAAAATGTTTTGAAATTACATACTTTCATGAGGATAATCTCGCTGACTGCAGAGTCTACAGCAAAATAATAAACCCGTAAACCAAGGCTCTTCAATTGATTCACTATGTTTAAGAAAAAGACCAAGAAAATAACAATTATTTTAAGAAATAGATTCTAAAATAGCAATTAAGACACAGGATAGTATCTTTCTCTAATCTGAGCCTCTTTTGACTGCAGTTCAGAAATAGTTTAAAAGTTGTTTCATAATTAAAAACTAAATACCATTTGCTATGATGATCATAAGATTTAAATTGATATCATAAGCTATGGGTTATGCTAAGTTAGAATTTTCCAACCTGGCCACAAAGGAACTTCAATTTCCCCCCTAAGCAAGAGACAAGAAATCCTCTAGTAATTCTGCTATCAAGTTGTAAGTTATTTTCCCCACACCAGTGCACAGCTATCATCATTTGGAACCAAGTAGATTTTCTCTCTTTCTTTCTGTTCCAAATTCACTCGGCTTACTGCCAAGAGAAAACACAGACACAGGGGAGGCAAAGAGCAATTCCGTTAAGATCAATGAAGATGTTGGCCATAACAGAATCCTATTTATCCATCACATCCGTACTTCTTTTTCTCTGATTAGAGATTACTAGCAATTTCTTGACAATTCTTGTACAAAATTAAGTTACAATCAGTCTTGCAAGACTTCATAGGCGGAAGAAAAAAATACATATATATAGTTTTTCCTACCATGTAAATCCAGAAACAACATATATATAACCTTTATATTTCTGTTCTTACAAGGGACTTAATATACTTGTTTTCAAAGCAGTTAAAAGTGCTATTTATGAACAAAAAATTCACGTGAAGATGTTCTATTGGCATTGGCTTAGGGTAAGAGGTCAAAGGCACAGTCTATTTAGCAGTAATAAATTAAAGGCTGAGGGTTTTGTTTTGTTCTAAGCTCAAGTGAAAACTTAAAATATCCGTTTTGCCACCTAGGGAGAAAAATCACGCATGCTATGGCTTCCCTATTGTCCCCAAATAAAGGTTATCATAGTACCTAACTTTAAATCAAAATGAAATTAATTTTTAAAGTATATTTGACATAAAAGAAATGTAGGTAACTGCCAAAGTAAGATGCTATATTTTGCCAACTTTAATTAAAATGTATTTAAAATAATAGCATTGAAGATTTGAGAGAAAAAAATGAAAATAAGTTAAATGGGACTACAACTCATATGAAAGAAAGAGCTTCATTGTTTTAAATGCTTCATTAAATATAAAGCAACCACATTATCCAGCACGTGTAATCTTTCAATTGCTTCTAATCACAAATGAGATAAAGGCCTAGCTCCTCAACTGAACCAGGGAGGCTTGGCGAGCTCTCAAGCTTATCAAGCTCTGATGCCCAGGTTGTACCCCACATCAATTAAATCACATTGTCTGGAAGTGGGCGCTGGGCATCAGGATTTTTTAAACACTCCCAGGTGATTCTAATGTGTAGCAAAGTCTGGGAACAAAGGCTCTAGCCCCATACTGTTCACCTGAAACTGTATCAAACACTCTAGGCCCCCTGTTCCCTGCTTCTGTGATATTACCAACCCCACTCTGTTTATGTTGTTCTTTCAACCTGCATAGACCCTGCTTCTGTCCAATACCTCCTCATCCTTCTGGTCTCAGTTTGGGTGTTACCTCCTAGAGGGTGCCTTCCCTCACAACCCCCAATTCATTTACACATAGACTCCTGGTTTGGACGCCCCTCCCTGAAAGTATGTCCTTTCATATACCATCCCATCAGAGCCTCCATAATTTCACTTACCACAATATTAAAATTACTAGGACTGTGAGCTCCTTGAAAATATGTCTTATTCATCTTTTGATCCCTTGCACAATGCTTCATGCATAACAGGTACTAAATATACATAAGTTGTTTATAATAATCTACACCAAAACAACAATTGTTGAAAACCACCAAAACTAAAACTTTAATGAAGTGAATACAAAGAAAACCAGCTTGATAGTTCTCTTCCTCAGTTTCCTCATATTTTAGTTTGAAATTATTTTAATATTATTTGTTTTACTAGTGAGAACTTGATTTAAATCATTTTAGCTTCTACCATATTATTTCTAGCTGCATATTACATTGCCATTACATTACATGTGGGAATATTCTAAACCAAATTCTCAGTACGCAATAATATTTGGAAGTTTTTAATCATAAAGCTATTTGGTTCTTGTCTTTAGTTGTGCTACAGTCAATTCTTTGCTGAAATTAATGACAATATTTAACAGATACTATAGAATCTTCCTCCCTCCTTCTCAGTACTGGTATGTCAGGCCGGTGACATAACAATGCAAAGACGGTGACTTCAAATAGTTTCTGGGAAATGTCAGTTATTAGAAATTAGGGAAGAAATGGAAAGAAAAGACAAAGTAAATGATTCAATGTGTATTTTGAAGCCTAGATGAAAAACTCAGTACAAATACAACTCCAATTAGTGAAATGATATGCATAGTAAAATGAAATAAAATAATATATACTAGTATAATTCTTCTATCATTAATTCTGGTTCTACTATACAAGGTCAAGGAGAAACCTTGCTGGCATAGATTAATCTCTAAGATGCTTTTACAAAATGAAATGTGCTAGAATATACAAGCAATCCAACTTAGAAGGTCGTATCCGAGAATAAGATATAAGAGTTCACGTTTCAATCTTTTGTGTAAGATCCTGAGTTAGTCTCCTGAAGCACTGAGAAAGGTTTACAGTTTTAGGATCTTGAACGAATCTTCTGACTCTGAAACACTTTAACCCCTAAACTCTTACATTATAGGATACTACTTGTGCACAGCAAAATCACTGACTAAAAGTCAGTGCAGTTCTCCAAGTATTTCCACATTTATTATCTTATTTGACCCACATATTTCCCCATTAGATAGGGAGAATTGATATGATGATCCAAGTTTGCAGATACAGAGACTGAAGTGCAGAATGAATATGCCACGTCTGAGGTCTCAGGTCTATAGTCCTGGGCTTTTCTCACTATTTCACACTTCCTCTCTTGGCAACGTGTGTGATCCATGACCAAATTTAGCTTGCACACAATATTAGAAAAATACGGGATTGACCATTTCTAACAAATGTCTAACAATATATACATAATAATTTTGAACTGTCAATAAAGTCTCCAAATAGGGGCCCTGGACCAGACAGCATCTGAAATGGATAGCACTGAACCATGTTCTTTTAAAAAGGTAGAAAAATAAAACTTTTAAGTTCACTGAAACTAAAAAGAATATAAATCTGCAAGATTCTAACCATAGAGATAGTTTTCTTCTTTCTAAGCTTTACTCTAAAAATCACATATGTCCATAAATAAAACAAGACTAATCTTAATTCAGTTGAAATTTATTTGTAGGCTAGGTTTATATAAAAAGACCAAAATAAGAAAACAATGAAAGAAAAAATGTCAGTCATTCAATATGCAAAGATGCAGCGTTCCATTACGAAAGTCAAAGGGTGTGTGGTAAAAAATACAGAAAAGATTAACAAAGGGCACCCTTGTTTTAAAGTGCAGAATAAATTTTTAAGAAACTCATTTCACTTCTATAATTGGACATTTCACACCAAGGCCAACGCCATGCAATGTGACTTTCCAAACCATAAAATGTGACACACTCTCTCCATTTTAAGACTGCAATTACAGGTCAAATTCTTCATAACCAATAACAGAAATCTCCATTTTCACAGTATATTTCCAAGTCCAAGACAGTGATAACTTGTTTTAAATAATATTTAACAAAACCAAATGAAGAATGAGAAAATTTGGACATTTCCTTAGAACCTTCTGTGATGGAGCTTGACCTATAGTAGTTTTTGTGAATTTGCAAACACATAAGGAGCCTCAAGAACTAACAAAACGCCCTACGATGGATGGAATCCCGTTTCTTGATGTTTCCCAATGTGCCCACACTCAAGCATTTCAGAGGCATTTCTAGCAAAGGCGTTTAATCCATGATCCAATGAACTTTTTAAAAGAAGGGCCAAAAGAGCAATTTGATTCCATATTTGTTATTTGTTTTTACTTTAAATAAGATTTTTCCATTTTGAGGAATGAAAGGACACAAAGTCAAACAAAACAGCCTAAGTAAAAAATGAGACTATCTGTTCGCATGGTCCATTTCCTGGTAGGCTTCCAAGGACTTGAAGTCAAGAGAAACGTCTCTGGAGAAATCTTTTCTAGCCCCATTTTAACTTCTTGTACAGGAAAGCTTAAAATAGTCGACATAGCAAAACTCTTCAACCACTATTACACAGTTTAAAAACCTTCACCCTACAGATCAGATCTGGCTCAGTCTTCACTGCAAGCAGCTAAAGGCTCCTAAAAGCTATACGCTAAGTCAAAAGTGCCTAATCTGTTTTAAGTTTTGTTCTGAACCTCACAAATGTGGAACTAGATAAAAGACAATAAGAATGGCATAAAATGCAACTGAGGATTCATGAAAAAGGAAATGAGAAGTAAAAGTCAGAACCATGATGTGTCATTTCCAGTTGCTAACTGACTTCGGTGTAGCAAAGTGCAAAATTGACATGCTTTATTCGAACAGTTTTGTAACCCTAGGGCCTAAGTATGAAATCTATAGTTCAGTCAGTGGTATTAAATAAGGCAATTGCGGGTTTCAAGATCCCTAGAATGTAAGTTTTAAGAGGGCAATGAACACGTGAGCATCCATTCTGTATGGAGCCTGAGCCTTGAGGCCTTTGCCTGCTCTAGCAACATCACTACCACAGCATCGCTGTCCCTGCTTTAATGTTTGGCACTTACCAGGAGAGTGACTGGCAAGTACTTTGATAAAAGGCATTTCATTTAAAAATCAATTAGCTACTTTTCTTTCTAAGGAATAGTATACCATACGTGAAAAATGAGCATGACTCACAGGCAGAATCAAGGAAAAGGCTTATCTTTTAAACTACATAGTACTTTTCCCAGGGAAATTCAACAGGGGTTCCACAGATCTTGATAATACAGTCTCTGACCATATATTTACAGACCAAGAGACTATTTTTGGCCATGGGACAGTTTATAAGCAACCCGTAAAAAGTTTACTATTTATGAGCAAACAATTTAACATTAAAACAGAGCTGGCTTTTTGACGATGGCAATTAGCTTCTTCATGTTGCAAACACCAAATAACATTTTCCCATTAATTTTTAAACCAATGTGGCTTTAACTTAAAATAAACTGTACATCAAAAGAATGGAAAATAAACAGCCAGGAACACAATTTGACGAATTGGATTTATTTAGTTTATTTATCTAAACAGGGACCATTGGATCTCTTTAATAGGCTGACAGTTGCACTGGGCTGGTTAATAAAACATTCAACAGTGTCTTCAGCCAATATAGAAATGCAAATCCCATCAGAAATATTTTATTCATGAGGCAGTAATTTCAGTTACTACCAGTTCCTTTTTTTAAAAAATGGCACTCTGCAAATAAACAGTGCCATCTAGTGGCTAACGATGAAGCCAAATTTGTCACAGGTTTATAATTAATCTTTCAAAATCTTACCTGTTTTTATCTTTCCTCTTTATTTCTTAGGTAAGATCAAGGTGGCAAGGCAAAACAAATAAACAACAGAAAAGTCAATAATAATTTGTTAAGTCATTTAAGATGGATTATGAGCAAAGACAACTACATTAAGACCAATAAGCTTTATATTCTTTTTTTGTTTTAAAGCAATTTAGCACTGTCTCTGGAAAATGTACACTTCATCTGCTTAGAAAACTGAAACCACTAGAAATACCATAAAGTTGTAACAAAAATTTGCTTCTTCTGCCATAAAATGGCATTATAACTTTAATTCCAACGCTAAAAAAAAATTTGTAAGTAGCTAGGGAAAAATATTCCAATAAAATTGCAAAATCCAACCGGAGATCTGACACCAAGTTTTAAAAAAAATTTAGACACACAGGAATGTGTGGGTGCACAAACACAGTATGTCTGTATCAGTACACACTTCAACTCTGCCAATGACTACAGGATATGGAAGTTATTTCTGCAGGTCATAAAGCTCTATAGGAGCTAAAGGCAATGGTCTAAAGCCCAAAGCAGTCATTATAAAAACAGTTACCTTGGAAGAAAGTGTCAGAGCTTCCAAAGTGTCCAAAGTGAAGAAAATCTATTAAGGCCAACCTCAAATCAGTACACAGACCAATGACAGAATATTTAATACATACTACTGTGCCATTCAAGCATACATGGTGGTGAGAAGGGTCAAGAACATGAACCTTTTACAGCATCTTGGACCTTGAGACCAGAGTGACACACAAGCACAGATCAGGCCCCAGAAGGCAGCACCACAGCTGAAAATAGACTTCTAGTCTCTTTCCTATCCAGAGGGTCCATTTCCTGTGTCAGCCTCTGAAATGATTAGAGGTTCTGTGAGTAAAAGATTTACCAAGTTCAAAGCCTGGAATGAGAATCCTACAAACAAAGAAGGCCAACTACATGATAATTTTTTAATAATTTCACCTAGCGGAGCGGTAGGAACCACCATCTTCAGAAAATAACTGCAAACAAGGGAGATCATATGTACGTGCATGTAAACACAGTATTACCTTCTTCCTTGAAGGTCATAGTCATATCCAGATAACTAAAATATTCTGTAGTCTCTGATTAAGAAATATTGAAAATGTAAAATGAGTTCAGTTTTAGACCAGATATTGAGAGCCATGCATATGTGCTAGCTTTACCAATATTAATATATCTTCCATGGAAGAGTATCCTAGAAAAAGAAATCTCAGTTGTATTTAATTCTAGAGTTGTAAAAACCCCATAATGACAGATAATAACAGTATCTTTCTCATATAATGCATATAAAGTACTTAGCCATGGCCTACCTATAATTTTTATTTCTTAAATCACATTCTAACACAAATGAGATACGGAGAAAGAACAATAAAAACGATCTGATGAGTCACAATAAAAATGCAATTCCAACGAATATTTTAATAAGAGCTATAATATTGTTGATGCCCTTTGACTTGGTAATCTGCCTTCTGAGAAATGATCCCGATGAAATCATCCTGTCCTAATATGTCCATTGAAGGACAATAAATGATGGAGGGAATAAATGGAAATATATTAGGACTCAACAAAACATGAACTAACATCATTGATTGAAATATTATGCACCCACTAAAATGATTAAGAATTGATAGAAATGGGAAAAAAACCAGTTAGAATCTCGAGTTTAAAAAAAGGTGGAAAAATGTGGATTGAGTAACATCATTATTATGTAAAATAAAACAATAAATTATGCAAGGGAGAGGGGAAGGGAAGTTTGGAAGGAAACATCAAAATGTAAAATGTAGATCTTTTGGGTAATAAGGTGATTTTTCCTTCTTTCCACTCTTCCCTATTTTCAGAATATTCTATAATGAGCAGGTATTATTTTTACAGAAAATCAAACAACAAACAATTTTTTTAAATGGCAAACATATTTATTAAGTGCAGATAGTAGAGGAAAACGTCTTTTCTGGGATGGTTCTGTCCCAGTCTGGCTTTCTTATTTCTTTCTAGAATGTACTTATGTTCCTGCAAGAAGGATAAGCTGATGCTATAATTAAAACATATTACCACTGACATCCAAATCTCTAAAACATGCTCTCACGGTTTTCTACAGCTTCCACAGAATAGAAGTAAAATATCCCAGGAAGTTATAAGAAGAGAAAAGATAAAATGTAAACAGAAGCATCAATTTCTTGACCTTTCAACAAAAATCAAAATTTAAAAGGGATCGTCTTTCTCATTTGCACTTCTTTAATCTATCTTAGACTTAAAAAAACAAAAAAACCCCCAGACAAACCGGAATACGGCTACTGGCTTCACTCATAAACCTGGATACTCAAGTTGTCCATTCACCTGTGAAAAGAGAGAGCGCAGGTAGTAGCAGTAAAAGCTTCAAGCTGTTCCACAACATCCTTTGAACCCTGACCTAAGGGACCAGCTCCGATAGTCTGCAGGTAGTTGGGTTTCTAGGACCATTCAGCCTCACTGCTGAGACTGTCAATAGAAGTGCTATTCTCTGATGTAGACAGCTCTGCACTAGGAGCAGGTCTAACAATCACATCACATAGCCTGCCAAACGGGAAAAGGACAGCATTCGGGCACCACTGACCTAGGATAGAAGTGAACTTGAGAAGGGCTAAAAAGCTCTACTTCTAACATTCATTACAATCTAATTCTCCACCCCAAATCCTGTGTGTGTGCGTATGTCTTAAAGGAAGTTCAGCTTTGTTACAAGAAAAAAGAAATATGCAACGACACAAATTAACCACAAGATGGCGCTAGCACCACAGTACAATATCAGAGATGTACAAGGCATTCAGCATACCACGTCCTCCTAACTTTTGCAACCTTACCCTGGTACATCACTTACTTGCTCTTTTCTTTCTCTACTTACTGAGACTTAGTCAAACATTTTATACAACATTAGGTTTTTTTTTGTTGGATTTACTTATTTTCTTAAGAAGCAAACAATAATCTTGAAAAATCCTCAACTACATTCCCCACTCTGCCCCTTTTAGCTGGTTCATTTTCCTGGAATATCCTGACATGACCATGCCCTAGCTAATCTCACTGGATAGTGAAGGAAGAAATTACAAGAACAGCTTAAATACATGAATTCTATTTTTTTTAAAAAGTTGCTTTCAAATACAAAAAGAGGCTATTAAATCGATTTTTATGGAAACGTGACGTTGGGGGTGAGGGATTGCAAAGGATCATGGAGAGAACATTGGAACATGTGTCTAGGTTATCTGATTCTGGTCCTGGCTCTAAACAACGGCGTGGCTTTAAAGTAAATCATTTGGTCTCCTGGCTCTCCCATTTCCTCCTCTAAAAAATAAGGTGACTGGATTTTAACTTGTGGACCTAATATTCTTAAGTTACTCTAAGACTACAAGAAGTCAAAAATGAACAATATGAAGCTATAAGAGGCCAAAAGTCAAGAAGAAGGGAATTAGGCAAGTGAGCAGAATCATAAGGAATAGCAACAGTAGAGAAGGGAACATAAAGATGATCTCTGCCTCCTATGCCATAAGTGCCCACAATTATGAATACAAATTATAACCAGAATTTTAAAATCTTTTACGTAAGTATTTATCCAGTTGCAAATTAAATTCTATGATATATTGTTGTAAACAGTAGACTATTATTTTTCATTCTCAGATGTATACAACTATCTGTTAAGGATTAACAAACATTAAAAGTACACTGAACTTTCATGCCAGTCATGACAGAGTAACTGGTACAAGACTAACCATCCCACTCTAAACACTATAAAAATGGACAAAATGCATGAAGCAATTGCTTTCCAAAACTGGACAACAGGCAGCATAGGATTGCAATCCCTTGGAGAAAAGAAACACCTGAAATGAGCCCTACAATGGCCAAGGCTCTCAGCCTGTAGGTACTTTCCAGATTACAGCACGTGGGGGTGGAGCCCAAATGGAGCACAGCATGTCACTGAGCTTAGGAGGTGGGCAGTGGAGTTGGGGACTGCTGGGATGGATGACGTTTAGCAGGGTAATGGAGAAAAGGGAGCCACACAGAAGAGCTCCAGAAATCTATAAGGGGGTCTCTTGAAGGTTTTGGTTAAAAATGAACTTGCATATTCAGAGGGCAAGATCCCACGAGGTCTTGCAGAGAACAGGTATTGGGGAGCTATGGATGGAATGGAGATTCTGGAGGTCACCCAAATCAGGGAGACAGAATTCTGACCAAACAGATAGAGCATTCATTGAATGCTCCAGTTATTCAAGTGGAACCCAAGAAAGGCCACACCTCAAAAGTAGGACTACTCCAGACATGTCCTAACAGGCTTAAGAATAAGCTTTGAATGGATCGGTCTGATCTGTTAGTAACTTATCTGCTTGCCTAAATAAAACTCAACATTCTCTAAAACATGCATCATCAACAGAGGTGATATGCCCATGAGGCAAAAATTGATTCTGAGGAAAGTTAAGAAGCCTAGATATTACACAGATGTGTGGCCGTCCAAAGGGCCAGAGTACATGAACATATGTACAGATATACAGTAATTAAAACTTAATGGGGAGGGGGACAATGAGGAAAACAAATGTCTACAAAGGTTCCTTAGAGGGATGATAGCGAAAAAAGGTTGAGATGCACTGCTCTAAAGGAAATTGACAAAATCTAGACTTTCAATAGTGCATGATCCACAATATCAAGCATACGATAATAAAATTACTAGACGTGTGAAGAAGCAATGGAACAGAATAGAAATCTTAGAAGTTGACCTGGATTTTATTCAGCAGGCAATGAGGGCTTTGTAGGATTTTGTGGAACAGTGAAGCATATTCAGATTGGCGTGTTGGAAAGATAATTCCAGAGTGGTGCGGAGGGTGGTTTAGAGTGGGAGAAGAATAGAAGGAGGAAAGGTTACTACAAACATCCAGATTTAAGTGGCAGGATTATTAATTCTCAGTGATCAACTGGATGTGCAGGGGGAAAAATTAAAGATAACTCTGAAGTGACTAGCACTTGTCAAATTTAAGTATTTGTGTTTAAGGGACTCCGGGGTAGAAGTGTCCAGTAAGTAGTAAGAAATATGAATCTAGAGCTATAGAGAGGTCTGGGTTAGAAACGCAGGTTAGTACAGATGCTGTCATTGAGGTCCCAGGAGTGGATGACAACATGCAGAGTAAGACAGTGGAGTAGGTGGAAAAGAAGACTGAAGAATCCAGGTATCTAAGGGACAGGCAGAGGAGGAGGAGGGGCCAAGAAAAGAAAGCAAGTGGACAACGGCGTCGAAGAAAAAAGGATTGAGTTGTCCTCTGTCTTTCCCCATTGGCATAAATATTCCCTTAAAGTCTTGATACTACAAGGGGAATAGAGAGCTGCTTCATTTGCAATAAACATAGAGAGACGAAGGACCATTTCTGCTATTCTTTTCTTGGGATTCAATATTTTTGGGTATGGTATAACACTATAAGGAAGCTATCAAATATCTTTAAGAACACATTCCTCATTCCTTTAAAAAATAAAAGAATTGAATATAAGAGGAAGTTAGAATCAAAAGGGAATTAAGTCAATATTTTCTACATTCTACTCAAATACTCGCGTGATATGGTATGGTCAAGCAGAAAAAGCTACAAAACAGGAGTCAAGGAACCACTCACTTTGCAAAGCCCTTCAGTGGCTTCTCACCAACTCAGAGCAAAAGTCAAGGTCTTTACCGGGCCTACAGTGCCCTTATAGATCTTTCTTCTGCATCCCTCTGTAACCACATGCACCTCTCTTCCTCGCTCACTCAAGCCACAGAAAACACCCCAGCAAAAATTGCTACAACCACCTTGCTATTCACTCCTACCCATTTACTCACTTTATTTTCACTTACAGCATTTTCACTACCCGAAATTATGAAATATACATATTTGTTTGTTTCTTGTCTTCCCCACTAGAATTTAAATTACATGAGAGCAAGAACTTTTTCTGTCTTACAGCTTTTCTCCAGGACCTAGGACAGTGACAGATACACTGTAGGGCTCAAGAAAGACTTGTTGAACGAAATCTGTAATCAATCCAAGCCTCTTGGTCCTATCATGCGTAAGATGGTAAAATAGTGATCCACATCTGCTCTGTCTACTCTTTAGACAATGAAACGAAGTAACGTATGCTACAGCACTTTATAAGCTTTAAGTCACTGTACAATAGACGGTGACGGTGGTAGTGGTAAAGGACGTCTCCCGACACGGTAGAAGCAAGCTATGGCAGCAAATATACACATAAACACATGAATTTTTAATGATAGCCTGGAGAATAAATGTTTAGTTCATAGTTGCTGGCTCCATTTTTCTTTATAATAGAAAATATACTTGAAAAATACTTATCCAAGTATACAATATCCAATACCTAGAGGACTCTACCCAGGATTATACTCTTCAGGAAACAAAAAAGATTACGATTGGGTTAGTTGACTTAAAAGCCACAGCAGCAATTTAATTTCTGAAAAAAAATTTAAGAAGGAAAGATTAAAACTAAATTCCATGTTACGGGCCAAATGGTGTCTTCTCCAATTCATGTGTTGAGGTCCTAACCCTTAGTCCCTCGGAAAGGGACTGCATTTGGAGACAGGGTCTTCAAAGACTTAAGTGAGTTAAAATGAAGCCATTAGGGTGGGCTTTAATCCGCTAGGACTGGTTTCCTTCTAAAAAGAAGAAATCAGAACACAAAACATACAGAGGGAAGACCATGGGAAGACACAAGGAGAAGTTGGCCATCCACAAGCCAATGTGTCACAAGAAACAAACCATGACGACACCTTGATCTCGGACTTTCAGTCTTCAAAACTGGGAGGAAATAAATTTCCATTGTTGAACCCACCCAGTCTGTGATACTTTGTTACATCTAATCCATTTGGTTGTTTTAGAAATCAAGAGAAAAATCTCTGGAAAAGAGTTTCATGAAGAGGAGGTAAGCAAACTAAAATAATCCTTATCAATATTTTCTTTTACTTTCATCATTTGTATGGAAACATTAACTTTAATTAGAATTGTCTAAGTGTAAATTTGAGTGGTCAAATTCTTAAATCAATCCAATTTTCTCACCATATCTCATATTCTCGCTGAGAGAATCTACCTTTCACAAAGCAGTTAGAGAAGGTTTTATCTAGTACAGAGCACAGAAGCCAGGCAGTTACATTTCTTTCCTGAATTTAGGCCCAATGTGGATTCCAATTTTTTTTTTTTGAGAAAGATTAGCCCTGAGCTAACTGCTGCCAATCCTCCTCTTTTTGCTGAGGAAGACTGGCCCTGAGCTAACATCCGTGCCCGTCTTCCTCTACTTTATATATGGGATGCCTACCACAGCATGGCTTGACAAGTGGTGCCATGTCCACACCCGGGATCCGAACTGGCAAACCCCGAGCCCCCGAAATGGAATGTGCGCACTTAACCCCTGTGCCACCAGGCCGGCCCCTCCAACTTTTTTTCTAATTAATAGGAACACAGTTCAAAAGGCAACTACATCAGAGTCACTGATGTAGCCCATTTCAACTTCACAGGAAAATACCCATTAAAATATAAAATAAATTCACACGACTGCCAATCCCCCTATTTCCAGACTCTAGGTCCCTAACCTTTGGCCTTGTAACGGAAAGGTACATTGCAGTCAAGGAAGTGCAGCCCCCCAAAATAAAACAGCTAAGGCAGGAACAGGAAGATCCCTATAAATTCTTGACTTTCTTTATGAATTTAGACCCCAGGGTCAGAGACACAGTTGATTTATATGCCAACACATGACTCCTGTCACTCACAGGTCAAGCTCAGATCGTTCCTTGTCTGTATTTTTTTAAAATTGTAATTGTGATAAAATATATATAACATAAAATTTACGATCCTAATCATTTTAAGTGTACAGTTCAATAGTGTTAAATATATTCACATTGCTGAGCAACCAATCTCTAGAACTTTACATTTTGCAAAACTGAAACTCTATACCTTTTAAATAGTAACTGCCTACTTCCCCCTCCCTCCAGCCCCTGGCAACCACTACTTTCTGTCTTTATAAATTTAACAACTCTATGTACCTCATATAAATGGAATCATATAGTATTAGTCTTTTGTGACTGGCTTTATTTCACTTAACACAATGTTCTCAAAGTTCATCCATATCATAGCATATGGCAGAATTACCTAATTTTTAAGGCTGAATAATATTCCATTGTATGCATGCACTACATTTTGTTTATCCCTTCATCTGTCAATGGACACTTGGGATGCTTCCGTCTTTCAGTAGTGCAAATAATGCTGCTATGAACATGGGGGTACAAATATCTCTTTGAATCTTTGCTTTCAATTCTCTTGGATATATACCCAGAAGTGAAATTGCCCAGATGTATCTTTTCTACTCCTATTACTTTCTAATTGCTAACAATTTTAACATTATATCTTTATGTTCTTAAATTTGCTATAAAGTAGGTAGAGTTGAAAGTCAGATATATAGGAAGAGAAAGCTAAATATTCTCATGGGGCAATTGATATAAAGGATCACGTATAAATTATTCATTGACTTCCTTCTGTCTTTTTGGGGGGAGGAGTGTAACGTATCCTTTTCAGACTCTAAAGTCTATGGAGCCTATCCCAGGAAAATATGCACATAGCAATGTACATCCAAAAATACGGGTATAATTTCAGAACATTCATGAGCCCCTGAAGTCCATCTAAGAACACTGCCTCTTAAAGGCCCAAAATTGGGTTTCAAAATTCTAATAAATGTTAAATACTGATAAATACTATCCAAACTCAAAGAACCACATGATTTGGATGTATTTGTCAGTCCTGAATCCAACATACTTCCAATTCCATCATTAGCTAGCTCTATAAGCACTTCTAGATCCCCAAGTCATAAATAATGAAAGCTATTGCTTGTCTTTTGCACAAACCCCTGAAGATGATGCACATAACGCTGGCTGAGGCATGTGGAAGAAACAATAAAAAACAGGTGAACGTTCAGTTTAAGGATTAGTAAATATGACAAATGGTGGAATTGGACTCACAAAATCTGTTTCAAGTTTTCCCATTTCTTGCTTGTAGCTTCTCATCCTGTTGCTGTACATCCCTCGACTTTGGGGGGGTATCTCTCGGACTTCTAAATCCATCTGTTCAAGCTGGAAGGGCGAGAGGAAAATGTGATTTAAACCATATGCTTATTCTTTATTTGATCAGACGTTTAGAGCTGAAAGGATTTAATTCCCATTCCTCATTTTACAGTTGAGGAACCAGGCCCAGGGAGCTAACAGTCCCTGATCAAACAACACTGGGACTACTTTTGTGCTTAATTTTTGTTTAGGTCAACAAATAGCTACTGAATGCTTGCCAAGCGACACACAGAGTGCCAAAGCACTTACGTGGTCAAGTATTTCTTTTAAAACATATACAGGAATCCAAACAGCCTCAATAATGATGATTTTAATATCCTTGGAGTATCCTATCCTTCACTTCAACCTGATCAGGTCTTCTGACGCCAAACCACGAGAAGTATGGGAAGATAACCAAACCGTTCTTTCCACCGTTAATCTATGAAATGTCAGCCCAGCCTTAGCCATTTGGTGAAAATTCTTCTGGAAGGTCTTTTCTGCTTAGGAAATCACATACCAGCCAACATGTGATCTCGCCCTCCAGCCTAACTCTGTGTACTTTATAACCTCATTGATATGGAGTTAAGGATACAGCAATATGCTAAATTACACAAAGCTCACTGAAATCATGGCAGGGCACTTTTTAACAACCTGTCATTACATAACACTTTGTCTGTCTGTAACACATGAGCGTTTATAGGAGGCAATACAGAAATATTATGATGGTTAAGAACACAGGCTTTCAAATCGGATGCCTGCATTCACATCATAGCCTCCACTACTCACTAGGCATTCAAGCCTGGACAAGTTTCTTAACTTCTCCAGCCCTTTTTTCATTTCTAAAAATAGTATGCCTTTTGTAGGGCAGCTGTGAGGATTAAATGAGGTAATTCCTATAATGTACTTACAACAGTGTCTCTTACTTGGTAATCGTACATTAATGTTAACCATAGTAGTAAGGATTACTGATGGTGAAGAAGAAATACAGCAAGCATGAGTCAGGTATCAGAGGTAGATTATTTATACCTGGCATTAAAAAAATAAAAACGAGCAACAACAACAAATTGGTTCAAGCCATGTCTGATAAACTCTCATCCAAAACGTTGCCATATATTTGGCCTTTTATAGCATTGTAATAAGTTATTTCCATGAACACTGTAAGCTTCTCACTAATAGAATTCTTACTTGTCCAGTGTAAGAGACTGAATAACTATAGTAGAACACAGATAAACCAGAAGACCATGTTTCCAACTTATAGGCCTCGATTTTTATAAAGAAAACAAAGATCATTTTAATTAGCCTTGATTTAAGCAGTGGCATTCAAATTATTAACATGTCTCAACATAAATATGAAGCATCAATAAATTAAATAGTTACTCAGCAAAGCCATTATTTAAAGCACTACTCTGAAATCATCATCAAGTACTTAGTTCTAACAAGGTGAACAGGATCATCCAGACAAATAATTGCAAAAGCACATGTAAGTAAAAATCCGAGAGTTAAGTACATTTTTGTTTAAGGCATTTTACAAGGACACTTAAAACTAACTTAAAAGTAGGTAAGAAAAGGGGCTGGCCCCGTGGCCGAGTGGTTGAGTCCGCGCGCTCCGCTGCAGGCGGCCCAGTGTTTCGTTGGTTCGAACGTGGGCACGGACATGGCACTGCTCATCAAGCCACGCTGAGGCAGCGTCCCACATGGCACAACTAGAAGGACCCACAATGAAGAATGTACAACTATGTACTGGGGGGCTTTGGGGAGAAAAAGGAAAAAAAAAAAAAGTAGGTAAGAAAAGAAAAAGGAAACATACAACAAGCACTTAAAATGAAACCAGGAATAAGGCTAAGATGCACTTGTCTCATGTTGCCACAACATGCACATGGCCAATGTAAAGTGGAAGACATGACAATTACAAGACATTCAGTGTCTGAGAGATTAACGCAAACAATCATTCAGCAGAAACACAACTAACACTAATAAATCAAATCAAAAAGAAGTTTTTCTCCCAAGCTTCTCAAAAAGACAGGATGTAATATAATGAACAGTGTCCTTAACAAGGATCTTATCAGAATTAAGTAAATCAGCTTTCTGATCATTTTAAACAAACAGAAACACATATCTCAGACAAAACTCCTTCCGTTAGTAATAAGTAAAGAAGACTATAAGCTCCATGAGGGGGACTGGCCCCACGGCCATGTGATTAAGTTCGCACACTCTGCTTTGGTGGCCCAGGGTTTCGCCAGTTTGGATCATGGGCGCGGACATGACACTGCTCATCTAGCCATGCTGAGGCAGCGTCCCACACAGCACAACCAGGAGGACCTACAACTTGAATATACAACCATGTACTGAGGGGCTTTGGGGAGAAGAAGAAGAAGGGAAAAAAAAAAAGAAGAAGAAGAAGAAGATTGGCAACAGACGTTAGCTCAGGTGCCAATCTTAATTTAAAAAAAAAGCTCCATGAGGGAATGACTATGTTTTCTATTTCTTGTTACAGTAAAACCTTGGTTATCAGGAGACCAGCTTGCTATCACCATCAAGCAAATTTGTGTCTCCAAAACAAGGCAAATAAATAAACCAAAACACAGATTTTGATGGCAAAAAAACCAGCTAATGAAAACTCAATAATGTAAGAAGTCAAATCAAGATTCAAAGAATTAACCATTTGAACTATTTATGGTAAGTCTGCCAATCAGAAAGAAGAAATGTCCTGATTGACATCTATGGTGTGCAAAAGGTCAGGTTTTTTACAGAAAAGCAGGAAGCATGAGAGAAGTAGTTGAATATAAAAAGAAAAGAAAGTAAGGAGAAAAGCATTTGAAAAAAAAGAGGAAACTTTCAAAAGAGAGATGAACATTGGAAGATGTGGAGATTAGAAGGTAAGCTGCCACTGTAGAGACGGTGACAGCTGCCAGCAGAGATCAGAGGCATATCTTACAGACTATAGAGAGCACCCGACGTTCTGATAGCTAGAAAAGAACCAGCAATAGAGAAGGCACAGCAGCAGCTCTGCAACGCGATGCCTTAGCACTCAAAGACACAGAGGAAAAGTCTGCTGTGCAATGGGGAACAACAGCCACGTATTCCTTCAGACTCCCCAAAGCAGCAGTTCCCCAGGTATGGTCCTGTTAACAAATGTTACTCAGTCAAATAAGCTTGGGAAATGCTCCATGCTCTAGCTGCCCCCTATAGACCCTTCTTAGAGATTCATAATGCTTCTTAGCATACTTAAGGGTCCAAGAAGGTCCTGCAGAAAAACAACAACCAAAAAAGACCTCAACCTCCAATTCTATTTAAGCTACAGTTTCCCACACTTACTGGAACAGGCAACACCAGTTAATAGAAACACACTTAAGGAAACTGTTCTAAGTATATCAGCAAGTAGTACTGAAGGAACATCAAACAGACCCTTCAATATTTAGAAAAGCAGCACAGTCATTTAGGACAACAATGCAGTAACAGATTGAATCATACTTGCACTACTTGGCTTTAAAACAAAAAATTGGGATACAATACTTTTTAATACTTTTTGTTCTATGATTTGCAAATTTATTTATATCAAAAAGTAGTGGATGAGCTGGAGCTCTGGGTTTAGCATATCTAGATACAAATCCTTACTCCATCACTTACGGGGGGTGGTACCTCAGGCAAGTTAATTAATCTTTCTAAGCCTCAGTTTCCCCATCTACAAAATGGGATAGGAACAGTGTTGAGAATCACTCCTCTGTGGGTCTCTCATGCTCCTACATGTCTTGCTGGGCATGCCAAGAATGCAAGGCCTTAACCACTCTTTTCCTCGGCCATTTCTCAGGGTTGTATTTGCAGGGAACAATCTTGGGGGAGGAAATAACGTATCCTCCTGGGACAAGGAGCAGACTTGCTTACAGGCTGCTGTAAAGCAGTACATTTCCCAGGCTCCATGTTCCTCTCCTGTAAGATATTCCACTGTATGTGTAGGCATTCTTCTAGGCAAACCTGCATCACGCCTGTGAGAACTGGTGCTCAGGAAACTGACCCAAGCATGCTGAAACTCTAGTAGCTGCTTTTGCTGTGAGTAATACAAGTCTATTGTCTCTGACCTAGGAATCTCACGTCTTCTATCAGCATCCATGAAACTGTGGCAAGCTCACTTGTCAGTGAGCAAGTAGGGGGAAATCTCAGATCCTTAACAGTTTTTGACAAATAGTACTTGTCTCACAGAGTTTTAGTGAAAATTAAATATTATACAGTAAGTAATATATCTAAGCCAGTGTCTAGTACCCAGTATGCCTTTAACAAGCATTAGCTATTTATAACTATTATGAAAAGTACTATGAAGGAATAAAAATTAGAGGTGGAAACTTAATGAATCACTTTTATTAAGAATAAAATCCCAGGAGCTGTTAAACTCTCTTCAATTTAAAAATTGATGAATTCCAAATTATAAAATGCTATTCAGTAATGTTTCACATTTCTACAATGTATAAAACAGGCTAGAGGAAGGCATCAACTTAAATGGCTCTGGTCATGTGTTAAATGTATTACCAAGTTGATACGTACCAGTTCTTTTGCTTCTTCGAGCTGTTTCTCCACATTTGCAACCATCTGCTTCTTCTCATCTGGAACAAACAATAATATCAAGGAATCGCTATGGATACAAATACCTTTAATATTTACAAACTTCTATTTTTATATAACTTTTTCCTTTCTGATCAATCAGAGTAGAGAATTACCATATCAGGCAAATGACTATATCATTCCTTGGTAGGGTAGGAACCAATTTAAGCCACTGATTCTAGGCTACCTGGAAATATGTAATCCTAGGGAGTACCTAATTATTAAGAGATGCCATAACATTTTTAAGAGAAACAAAAAATTATTTTGTTCTTTAGAAGAGACTGTCAACAACAGCAGATTTAGTGACGGCATCAGGAATCTGCAAAGTCATGACTTTAATAAATCAGGAATAACTGATATATGAATATAAAAGTCATATACAAAAATGATTCCTAAAATTGGGCAAGATCTTAAAATCCTTTTAAAAAAATGTACTTTCATTGAGAATTGGATGTAATAGAAGAAATATTTGAAGTCAGGACTACTAATTCTAAACCCAAAGCCACTAGCTACTCGCTGGTTATGAGATCCAAGGTAAGAAAGAGTTTTTTCTGAGACTCAGTCTGTATGCTCTAAAATGGAAATTTAACATACATACAGGATCCTTTTTAGCTCAAATAAGCTGAGGTAAGTGAAATTACTCTTAAATTGTGAAGTGCCAAGTCTCTTATGTGGTTTATTCAAACTCTATCACAATCAAGTTATAACCAACTGTAACTCCCTTTTCTGGGAGAAATATATCCCAGAAGGTAATTGCAGAAAACTTTTCCCTACTCACATTCCAAACCAATCAGCCCATTTATTCAGAGACTGCATCTAAGTTTTGAGCTAACTAAACTTATCAAACAATTATAGTTTTGTCTGCTTAGCACCTCACTCTTCTCAGGCAGTAACTCCCACTCTTGAGGCTCTCCTCTTCACCAAGCAGGTCAATGGGAGATGCTGTCTCCTATGATCCTGCCTCCACCGTCATAGTGACCTGGCAAAGGATGGGCTTCTCATCCTAGCTGGGCCAATCCTAACAGCTCAATCTCTCTTGCCACATTGGTCGGGGTGGGGGGGGAGGGGGGGCGGGTGGCATAAGACCCAAGTAGACCAATCAAAGTCCTGGAACAACGGGAAAGTCTTTTCCTCTCTTTTGGTAGAGTTACAAGTACATCTGAGTCCAGAAGCTGTTGGGATTCACCACTGTTCTAGCAACGAGCGAGCCAGTTTGTAATGGTTAAGAACGAAGCCTACATTAGAAAGAAACAAAGCTGAGAGAGAGACAAATAGAGAGAGAGATAGACAGATGAAATAGATAGATTAGATTAGACAGATTTAGTTTTTAGTTCCAGATAACTTTGAAACAGGTTTTGCTTGACTTTATCATGGTTTGGTTTCTTAAACCAACAAATTTCTTTTTCTTTGTTTCAAGTTGGGTGTCTGTGACATGGAACCTAATGATCACAAACTGACATATAACAGACTGGAAAAGTCATGAAGCTTGAAATGGGTACACCATCTCTTAGCTGACTAGCTCTTCAGAAGGCTAGTCAACACTAAGTGGGGAATCTTTAGAAGTTATTTTACTAAAATAATAATTAGGTTCTGCTAACCCTAACCTCTTCCCTTTGATCCCCCCAAACTAGAGACACATAAAGTCTTTTATGTGTACTCTAAATATTTCTCCTAAGAAAAATACACATTTGGAATTAAAATTTAGCTTGATTTTCCCTCTTTGAAAAAGTTATACCTACATATGGCCAGATTAAGAATTTAGTATATGATCTCAAATTTACTTGCCTCTGGCACATGTCAATCTGTCTAATATTACCACAAATTATAATAGAACCGCACTACGTTTTTATGATAGAGCAGAGTATGAAACAAGACAAATCCACCTTGGACCAAGAGCAAGATTACGTATTTACATGTCAGAAGGAACATCTTGTTTTCTTTAAGGTACTCAGTTGTTAGGAATGTCCATGCCTTGACCTCTAGGATTGATATGCACCAGTTTTTCTCATTAACAAAACAAAACAAAGACGGAAGCCGCATTCGCCTTTGCTACTGCCCTCCCTCTCCTTCTCTGCTCAGTCACCTTTCCCTTCTTCATCTCCCCCTTTCCTCCCTGTAATCTCACTTGCGCCCCCAAGATTCCACGGAAATGACTCAAAGATTAATAACCTTTCCCTGTCCTATTTTTTACTTCATCTTGTGGCATCTGATACTCTGCTCCTCCCGTCCTGTCACTTTCTCCTCTCTGGTTTCCATGACACCCTGATTTTGTGTTTCTCCTAAACACTCATTTCTGTCTCAGGGTCATCTTCTGGACATCCTCTTTTTCAGCCCATCCTTTAACTGTCGGTGTTCCTTGGAGTTCAGTCATTGCTTTTCCTCTCTTATGACAATTGTCTACATCCCTGGGCAATTTCACCCACTCCCATTTTTTAACTATTATATTATATATTTCTGATTCCAAATCTTTATCTCTAATCCTGATATAGTTCCAGGAATTCAAACCTTTAATCTCAATGCTTATGCCCATTTCTACTGTGACCACCTGGCAAACTGCTATGCAAAACTCTCTTCAGCAATCACTACCTCTTGGAAGACTTTCCTAATCCAACAAAAGAGTTAACCCCTCTCTTCTACAGAGACTCTTACATAATCCTAATGATTTATCTCTCACACTCACAGGTCTAATTTACTGTCTAGCTTGGAGGCTCCAGGAAGACAGGAACTGTGTCTTAATTATCTTTATAGTCCTAAAATCTAGTACTGAGCCTGCAATATAATCAGTTCTTGAAAAATGATGGCAAACTGAATAAAGACTGTGGGTTAATGCAAGTTTTCACAAAAGAAGCTATGCTACCAACCATCCCGATTTCCCTGTCTCCATGTCTGCCCCCTCCCCCATTTAATTTTCCTAAAATGTGTTTTTGATTGGTTCACTTGATCCTAATGGTCAAGGTCCTCTGCAGTCCAGATCTAAGCAACCTTTCTAACTTTATTTCCAACTACTAGCTCTCCAGTATGTACTTCACATGCTAACCAGACAGACTATTCATTACTATCCAAGCACATCTCTCTTTTTTTTTTTTTCTGCTTTAAGCTTTTGTTCAAGCTACTATTTATGGTTCTTTGGCTGAATATAACAGAACTGATTCTGACTAAACTAAACCAAAAAAGAATAACATGGGGTAGCTTACAGAGCCAATAGAAAATATGAGCCCCCAAGCTCAGGGAGGACAGTACCCAGGGTGGCTCAGGGTTCTAAGCGAGCAGGAACTCACCAACAGTTTCTGCAAAAGGAGAGTCTTGAACAATAATACCATGCTTTCTTCTTGGTTCACTCTGCTCAAAACTCAAATTCCCAGCAAAAACTCTCTGAATGTCCTCATTAGTGTAACGTGTTCACATCCTCACCTGGGTAGGGCATAGCAGCCTGTCAGACTGGGTTTAGGTAGTTCATCAACGGAAAATTGAGGTGCTGCAATCAGAAGATAGAATAGAGGATTCTCGAAACAATAGATGCCCACTGTACCCACTTATTGCAACCTCTTGTAATATATTCTTTCTCCATTTTTGTCTGCTAAAAACCCCCTATCCTTCCAGGTGATCTCCTGAGACACGATCTTATCTCCTCTGACTTCCTAGATCTCTGTGCTCTGCTCTACTGGTCCTAACGGTCATTAGATATTGGTTTCTGTAGTTTTCTCTTCAGCCCCATTTACAGCTACTTGAAGACAGGGACCATTCTTGACACTTCTTTGTCCTAATTCTGTCTTTAGCAGAGAGCTGTATACGGCAGATGCTCACTAAGTGCTTACTGAGTGAATGAATCAGTCTTAGCATTCAGCAACATGATATGACTCACAGAGAAACTGAGGAAGAGAAACATTATATCAGTGAGGACTGAGGCAAATCTTCCTACTTGGAATGGCAAGTTTTCCTTTATGAAAGAAATAAACTGGGATGGGAGGTGAGTGGGATAATATAAGTAGATTATTTTCTCATAAAATCTATTTCATACTGGCACCATCAGAAATAATTGTGGAGCTGAGCCAATCTTTGATATTTTTAAGAGAAGAATTAAAAAGGTGACAATTTAGGAGGAATGCATGAGGAAGAGAGGAAAGAAGGAAGGACTGAATTAGACGACCTTGGAAATATCTACCAACATTAAGTTTTGGTAACCTTTTGACAGTATTCACATGTATTCCCCAAGAGAGCTTCATGCTGCCCACCGCGAATGGCATCCCCTTTACAAATGGCACCCCCTTTATAAATGGCACATTCCTAGGATTCAAAATCTCATAGCTAACAGCTGTCGTTATTTTTATGGGCTATGTGTTAAATATTATCATACTCAAACCTCCAAACAACACTTTGAAGTTACTAGTATTATCCCATTCTCAGGCAAGTAAACAAACAGAGTGATTAAATAATTTCTCTAAAGTTAAATAGCTAATAAATGGCAAAGTTGGAATTCAAATCAGGTCTATTCTCCAGAACTGAGCTCTTAACTTCTAATGTACTATATGAATTACACTGTATAAACAAACTTCCTCATCTTTTTTTCCTACATACAGGGTTGATGAGTGCTGACTTACACATAAGTCTTTGTATAGTGTGATCTTTTCTTGCCTACTCAATATCAACAGAAGTGCTTAGTACTGAAATACACATAAATCTGTGCAGAGTCTGATTCTTTCTCATTATTAACAGAGGTGCTTAGTTAGCCTTGCACACCCCCCATAAAGTACAGTGAAAGTGTCGGGGCTCACTTGAATTCATGTACTGGTACCTGTCTTTGTGCAATGTAGGTACTTTTTAATAAAACTAGCAGCAGAAATTATGTACTGGGAAAGGTGGAGTGAAATCACTAATAGACGAACTTTTTATGTTAAGAGAACTTAAAAATGGATATATTACTAATGTTACACTGTGTAGCATGGTATAGGATGGTCAATGTTAAGACAAAGCCATTCTAGAATGATCCTTGTGATAATAGATTAGAGTTGGAGATATCAGTATGAACTCATGTTTAGCTTACTATACATACAGACAGCTATATATACAAATATTTATCAATATGTATACATACATGAGTTAGTATACACACATGTATTTCCCTGCTCTAGTGGCCTTAATGGTCTGTCAGCTGAGAGGGCCTAGAAGTAATAATACCCCAATAGCAATGGGCACACCTACTGTCCAGATCTTGGTTTCCAACACCATTTTTCAATAAAAAGAAACAGGATTCCTTGGAGAAATGGCTGATTCTAGGACTAGTGTAGGAAAAATATAAGATGATCCTGGAGGGTCTTATAACACCAGAAAGTAAGAAAGAGCTAAAAAGGAAAAAAAATTTAAAAACCCCACAATGATGGCGGTATATCAAAAGGATATAGAAGCCAAGGAAAGGGTTCCAATGGTCAAAGCTGGATCAATCTGAGCAACATAATAAAGCAGTATTGGAATATAACAACAAAGTATAACATAAACACCATGAGACTCTAGATATAAATGACTGAATAAATAAGTAAGTGGAGAATAGACAAATCTCTCCTGTATATAAGAATCTCAAATAATTTACATAGATACTAAGCCTTCAAAGAGGTGGAACATAACCCCCAACACACATACACATACTCCTTAAGTGTGGGCTACGCATATGATTTCCTTCTGAAGAGTATGGAAAAGAGGAAAAAAGTAACTTTACAGTGGAGAAACGTGACAAAACACTACCCCAGCCAGGTGATCAAAGGTAACATCAGTAGTGATAAGTGATATTACAGTATGTGCTCTTGACACGACGTGATGAAAATGGTGCTTTACCTCTGTGATCTTCCTCCTAAACCCTACAACCCCAGTTCTGATCATGAGAAAAACGAGAGGCAAATCCCAACTGACGAACATTCTATGAAATATCTGACCAGTACTCCTCTGAACTGTAAAGTCACAAAACATAAGGAAAAGCCTGAGAAACTGTCACAGTTAAGAGGAGCCTAAGAAGCCATGAATATTAAATGTTTTGTAGTATCCTGAATTAGATTCTAGAATAGTGAAAGGACATTAGGTAAAAAACTAAGGAAATCTGAATAAAGTATGGACTTCAGTTAATAATAAAATATCAATATGGGTTCACTAGCTGCAACAAATGTATCATATTAATATGTTAACAATAGAAGAAACTGACATGAGGTATATACAGAGTCTCTGCACTATCTTTGTGATTTTTCTGTAAATCCAAACCTACTCTAAAATTAAGTTTATTTAAAAAAGAATCAATGAAGCTATTACTTAGGTTAACTAAACTGTTGAAGGGAGAGGTGCCTCTGGGATTAGAGTGTGAGTAGTATGTGTGTATATACCTAACCCAAATCCTACCAACTTTACTTCAACTCAACTCTGCACCTGAGTTCCTGATTTAGGGCTGGAACCCTCCCCTCTAACTCTACAGAACAACGGAAATGTAATGCAAGCAAATCATATATCATAATTTTAAGTTTTCCAGTAGCCACATTTTAAAAAGTAAAAAGAAACAAGTGAAATTAGTGTTAATATATATTTTTTTAGTTTTAATAATATTTAACCTGATACATTCAAAATATTATCATTTCACAATGTGGCAATAGCCACACTATAAGTGCTCAATAGCTGCATGTGGACGTTACAGCTCCAGAGCCACACATATTTTAAGCAAACCACGGTATTCATAAATAAAAGGAGACTTCTCTTCTTTTATTCTCTCACTCAACCACCTTGCAAAGGCAAGAGAGCATCACCAAACAACATTTATGGCTTCTTCCATACATCGCTATGTCTAGATGGTTTCCAAAAGCCTCAGCGCTTGGCCTGGAGTCTAACTCATCAGCTAACTAATCAGCTAGATGAGAGCATTTCCTTCCAGAAAGGACACCCATCTTGCCCCACCACTTCCACTTCTCTCCTCAGCTTCCCTCTTTAATATCCTGAGTACAAACCCAATTCCAATTTCATATTCCAAAGTCCCTGATCACTCATCTCCCTTCAGATATGGGTGTTTGAGAAAGATTCACCTAACTCTAGTCTAGGCACAGAAAGGAAGCAAGAATTGATATCCAAGTTTCCTTTAAGAGTTCAATTAACACCACGAGGTCTGAGGAGCTGGGTCCTGACTAACCCTACCAGCTGTTGTCTTCAGCAGCAGCAATAGTACCACTAACTTTCTCTGAGAAAAAATTTTGCTAGTGTTACATGCTTTATTTCATTTGATTTTTACAAGACTTTAAGGTTGAAACTGTTACCCCTTACCCCCACTTTTACAGGTAGAAGAAGCAGGCTTAGAGAGGCCAAGCAATTTGTCCAAGCCTTCTCATCTAGGGAGTAGCAGAGCTGGGATGCTAAACAGATCTGATGCCATGCGTGAAACTTAACCAATCTGCCATAAAACCTTTCCTGGTATTTCTGACTACCGCCTCAAAGTGATAGGATTCACAATAGACCATTCACCTCTCTGTAAATGGTGAGGTGAGCAACTAATTGCAGAACATTTTGTTTAAGATCCTTCAGGAAGCCTGCCTGATGTAAGGGAACCTCTGCACCTATAAAGTATCCTCAGAGTTAGGATTCATCACCAGAGGAAGGGGAACTTCACAATTAGTACCAGTTATGGTTTCTACTCACCTATTTTCCTGACTTTACCACAGAACACTAATCATTAAAATCAAATACAGTGCCTTAACAGTATTGCCTAAGAAGGGACTATCCGTCTCATTAGTCCAATTACTAAAATTAGTTAAGATTCAAACACATTCGCCTAAGAGCAGAGTCTTTTTATTGTTTAAACATATCACAGAGAAATCAAATTTCTTTTTAAAAATATTCAGTCTTGTCTATTCTCTTTGGAATTAACACTTTAATACATTGTACACACACAGCAGAGAGTGAGGTGAATTGCAATCAATCCTACCCCTTCTACTTCAATTTAAGTCAGTCACAGGTTGGGGAATGAACTGCTTTGGCTGAAAAGTTTGCTCTGATTTTTAATCTTCTTAACTCAAGAAAATTACAGTTATCTCCATAGGGTCAACCGCTAATGAAGCCCAGAGAGAGAGAGATTATAATTACTTTTAGTCATACTGTTTTTGCCATGGTTGTACACATTTATTTGTTGGTCCACAGACATACATCTGAAATTCATAACTATATGGATATATTTTTCATCTTTTTCTATTTATCAATTAGAAACAGATTATAAAGGGAGCAAGCACAAGTAATTATTAAGAGGGAAACCACAGCATTTTTAAGAATTACTATTATTCAAGTCAGTAAGCATTTTTCCAGTACAGTCTCCTTTCAATTCTAACATAGCTGCTACGTTTGGGCCTTATTTTATACTATACGTACTTAAGGAGAGTCAAGGCTTTACTTTTAAGGTACTTAATTCAAAGGTTTCCTTCCATATGGTGAGAAGGGTTACATTAAAATATAAAGGCAAGGAAGAAATCACTTGTAACAAAATCTGTTCTCTTGGAAATAGTTATTACAACTTTGCACTCTGATGACTATGTTACTTTATAAAACACCTTCCTTCTACAAAAGCTATTAGCCCAAACAAAAAATGTTTCCCTGTTAAAAGTATTACAATTAAAAATGAGCAAAAAACCAACTGAAACCACAAGTCCTGATATTCTGAGGCTCTGGGACTCAAGTCAAAGGAAGTAGTCTTCAACAATGACAACAAAAATCAAGACGATCTTGGACAGGGATTGAAGAAGCGAGGTGATGTATCATGAAGTGATGAGGCCATCAGCCACTTTCTCCACAAAAATTTCTGAGGCAGCAGAGCTTGGTGGTATATGCTACCTTTGTTCTCTCCTCTTGTTCCCTCACTTGGACTCATAAACCTCTTTAAGACATGATCCACCTCCTCCAGAACTAACTGGGACTTCAGGAGATGAGTGGGGTGTAAGTTCAGAGATCCTGGCTTCAAGCAAATATCCCTATTAATAGAAAATAGGTGGGGGGGGGGAGGGGAGAAAACAAAGAAATAAAGGAAGAAGATTACTTATAAACATATAAGTTTCGGGAGAAGTAGGGAAAGGGAAAAAGGAATGACAACTTTGGTCCAGGAGAAATTATTGCTGGCATCAAGGATTGACTAAAAAGGTGGGAAAGAAGCTGCCCACCAGTTCATGGATCAATGAGCATCTTCTTTTCTACACATTACCCTCCAGAGGTAGGACTAAGTCTAGCAGCCTGACGATGTTTCAATTTCCCTAACAAAACTAAGCCAAAAAGTAACAATCTTATCTGCAACTAACTACTTAAATTAAATCTGTACTTAGTGAAAGACAAATCCTAAAACAATGTCTTACAAACAAAAATCACAAAATATGTTTATATTCATCTGTTCATTTACTTAAACATTTTTCTGTGCCCTTTCTAAGTAAATGCCAAGGAAATCAAAGATAGCTCCTATCTTCACATAGTTGGCAGTCTAGAACAGAAAGTAAGCCATGCTAAAACACAAAAACCAAAAACATTTCTGGACGGTAGTTGTGGAATTCTAAAAGTGAGAAAAACTATCCTGTACCAAGTTTTACATAAAATTGGGTTACAGACTCCTAAGAAGGACGAGAAATAAGAAATGGGGTTGAGGGTATGAAAAATACTAACGATAAGAGCAGCTAACACCAAAAAAGGGTTTTACGTGTGTTAAATCATTTAATCTTCACAACAACCCCATGAGAGACGTACGATTCTCCCCCATTTTACCAAGAAGTAAAGTTGAGGGAGGTTAAGAAACTTGCCTAAGTGCCACAACTATTAAGTGGCAGAGCTGGGATTTGAATCCAGGCACCACAGCTCTTAACCCTATTTTGCCGCATAAAATAGTATTATTACTAATAAAACAACATTACTGTATATTGCAGACCCATGATCTAGGTACGTTCATTCATTCTCTTTAAATACTCACATCTCTGCATTTTACAAACAAAAATCTCAGACACAGAGAAGCGTTCCTAAGCTTATACAAGTAACAAAGTGGTGGAGTCCGGATTCGAGCCCAGATGGCTCAGATTCCGAAGGCTCTTTTCACTGCACCCCACAACCCAACTTGCAGAGTCTCCCTTTACCCTCAACTAATGAAGCTCCATCCCTCCGGAAGGGCTCCGGCACCATCACCGGGCTCCACTCCAGCCTCGCGCCTCAGAGACACACTTGTTCAGGCGGCGTTCCGCCGCCGCCGAGGCTCCGTGCTTTCCGGGCCACCCCCGCCCACTGGGGCAGGGCTCTCACCAGGGGGCAGTCGGGGGACCCTCGCAATCTTGCCGGTGATCTCCGCAGTGAGCACCGCGAAGTCCTGCTCGTAGCCTTCGAAGTCAGACGACATGGCGACTCCGGAGTGATGAGCCCAGGCCGGAGGCTAGGTCGTGGCAGGGGCCACGCGGGACAGGGGAACACGGTGGAGGGACCCCGGGCGGCACCCTCGAGAGCAGAACGGAGAACCGGGGACAGCTCCCGGCCGACCGCTTCCTAGTTGTTCGTCGCAATCTCGGTCCTCAGGAAATTGGGCTGCGTGCGCTTTTTAGTTTCCGCTCAGGCTTCAAAATTAAGAAATTCGTTAAGAAAAAGCTCTTCGACTAGGGTCCCAAAAAGCCTCTGGAAATATGCGGGTTCTCAGGGATCACTGGAAGCATCTGTTTTACTCCTCCAAGTTCTGGAAAGCGGCTCCGGTTCCCCAGCTACAGGTCACAGGCGCTTGCTTCCAGAGGGAAGTGTGATGCGGGGAACTTCCCGGAAGTGGTGGTCTTGGAGACTGCGCACGGGGCCTGCGCGGGAGAGACGGGGCGAGGGCGCTGGCCGGGAGACCGAGCGGTTGGGGCAGGTCTGGGGCTTGAGCCTCTAGCAACCAGGCTTTGGTCTCTGCGTGCGTTGGACTTGGGTATTCATGACGGAGTTATCCGAGGAAGAGAAAACCTGTTCCGGGTGAGCCCAGGCCGCCGGAAATGCGATGGGCAAGGAGGGGGCACTAATGACTAGACTGAGGTGGCAGTCTAGGCGGGGGATGTGACCGTGATTTTGGCGTCTTCGACCCACCCGAGTGAGACCAGACTCTCCAGATGTTGAGACCAATAACCAGATGTCTTTCCCCAGGGTGAGGATTTCTGAGCGCTCTTCTCCAGGACACGGACGGGAAACGGGGGCACAAGGCAGCAGCATCTGGTGCTTGGAAGTCTTTATTATGCTGTACCTCAGATCTTCTTCCCTGACTTGCTCCAGTCCAGTTAGAAAGATCCTTCTACTGGTCTTCCCGGGGCTCCACCTCCTGCCTTCCCCGCCCCTCACTCCGGGAGGCGCTTACTCCTCTTTTTTTCTCAACTGTTCTCATTCATCTTCATTCTCATATACGCCTCCAGTCGTGGTTTCACACACGCTTCTCTCTTCCCCTCCTCTCCTTGCACTCTCTCTTTGCCTTCACTCTCCCGCTTCTTTACCCTTGGCCCGAGTAGACCCTTATGTTGGTGTTTTGGGGGCAACCGCAGGCAAATGGTGTAGACCATGTCTGGATCATACCATACTTGATTCGAGATGGGTAAGAAGCAGTGTAGAATTCCATAAAGGGAGCTCTATGACTTGGTTTCTATTCTGAGTTCAGCTGTTACTTGTGACCTTGGTCTAATCACTTAGCTTCTCCCAGCCACTTTCTCTTCCATGAAGAGGGAAGCTGGATTGGATAAACTCTAAGGGCCTCCTTCCCAGCTCTAAAATTCTTTGTGGCCTCAAACCATTCACTAAACGTTGGGTAGTCACAGTCCTTAGACAAGTTCGGTACAAAGGAATAAAAATAGCTATTTTAGAATCGTGTATCCAGTTTGTATGTCATTCAGACTTGAACCCTATTTTAGATAAAATGAAAAAAGTTCTTTTTGTCATTGGACAAGATACTCATCCCGTAGTAGTGCACTTGTGAGATGCTTTTGTGTAGGTGATTATGGGAGTTAATAAATACAGTATATAATGTTTTACTAAACTTCCTTATTTTGTTTTCTTTAGATTGGGTTTCAACCCAAGATACTGGATTCTCCTACTTAAGATAAAGAGTTCTAAGTGTATAACAGTGAAAATGGCATAATCTGCATTAACATCCCACAGCTTGAAGGCATGACAATTAAAGAACACACATGGACTTGTGGCACATGGAAATGTGTGCACAGAAAAGAGAAATCTATAATTCTTTAAAAATAGGAAGTCATTCTTCCTCACCAAAATGGGCACATTCTGCTCAGTTATCAAGTTTGAAAATCTCCAAGAATTAAAGAGACTTTGTCACTGGGGTCCCATCATAGCCCTTAGTGTTATAGCAATATGTTCTACGATGGCCATGATTGACTCTGTCTTGTGGTATTGGCCCTTACATACAACTGGAGGAAGCGTGAATTTCATCATGTTGATAAATTGGACTGTCATGATTCTTTATAATTACTTCAATGCCATGTTTGTTGGTCCTGGCTTTGTCCCTCTGGGGTGGAAACCGGTAAGAAAAAGATTCCTTAAAGTGATGAACTCTAATGATAATCATGGATTTAGTTTTTGCCTTATGTGCTAACCAATAATGTCAAACGCAGCCTGCTGTTTGCCTTGGTAGAGACTAAGCATATTATTCTAATCACTGATTATTTAAAGTTCAAAGAATATTTGATACCAGTTTGAAAATATTGATCTAAATTAGTATTTCCCAAAGTATTGCATTGAATACTTCTCCTGCATTTAAAAAAAAAAAAAATGGAGGCGGGGTGGTGAGTCCATGTTCATGAGTTTCCAGGAAACACTGCATATCAGAAACTTCATAATTTCACAATGTGATTTTACTGTAGGATCTTTTTTCATGTGATAATTAACAACCCTCAGAACTAGGAAAATTCCTTAGAAACTACTGGCTTAAGTTATAAAGGTTTTAAATCATTGCAGTGAAATCATAACATTGGGAAGTATAGTATCAATCAGTTTATTGATAGTATCAACTTATGGCTTCTTAAAAATTATTAGAAAGTTTATGCTTGTGAATTTCCATATTCCTTGCGGAGGGACATCACCTGGTAGTTTGTTAGAGATGTAGAATCTTGGGCTCCACTTCAGAACTACTGAATCAGAATCTGCATTTAAAAAAATCCCCAGATGATTGTTAGGTATGTTAAAGTTGGAGAAACACTAGCGTACTATTTGAGGTGAGTACAGAGGTAGGTAAAATACAATTCATATTCTGAAAAACTTTCTAACTGAGGAGAGAACAAGGCACTTGTGCAGATAACTATAGAGTAGAACGTGATGGATGCTGCTGAATTTAGAGGGAACTGATGGTTTTCAGCTGGAGACCTGAGGGAGGAGCAGGCATATCCACAGGAGATGGGGAACAGGGCATTTCAGGTTGAGAGAATGGTGGGAGCACGGATTCAGGAACAATGGACAGCCTAGTTTGGTTGGAAAAGAGGTTATGTAGTGCAGATAAGGCTGAAACAAAGGCAGATTATGGAAGGCCTCAAATACATGAGAAATTAGACCATAGGGAGTTATTAGAGGTTTTCAAGCAGGGCTTTGACATAATCAGAGTTGTGTCATAGGAATATTATTCTGACAATAGACACTTGGATTAGAGAGAAACTGCAGTAAAGGAAACTAGTTAGGAAATGAATAAAGTGGTCCAAGGGAGGGGGCTGATTTCGGAAAGAGTATCACCTGCGATGCAGAATCCCCGCCCTAAATCACCTGCCAAGTTGTCAGCTGCCTTTTTTTCTGAACTTGCTCCATTCCACTAAGATTTTGGATCTTAGTAGAACCATCACGTATACTCATTGACGCTGGATTTGGATGGAGTGTGCGGAAGAGAAATTAAAAATGACTTCTAGGTAATTGGAAAAGCGATGCTGCTGTTATCAGAAATTCATTGTTTAAAAATATTTTAGCTCAAATAAAAGGGCTGGAAATGCAAGTTGAGATTCCATCCTTCCCCCATCCCCATAAAAGAAAATCAAACTGTAGGAAAGTATTTATTTATAAGGCTTGACTTATTATTACCCAGGGTCAGATATCTGATGTATTTTTGTTTATATTTTGCTGCCAAGGAACATTCTCAGGATAGCATGTACCTCCAGTATTGTAAAGTCTGCCAAGCATACAAGGCGCCGCGGTCACACCACTGCAGAAAGTGTAACAGGTACTGTCTGTCTTTGCTATTCATTGGGGAGTGATCAACTTGATTACCGGTCTTTATTGTTCTTTCTACCACATCAATCCTAGTTTTATTCTCTACAAGGTTGCTACTTTATAAAAAATATTGTCAAAATACTAGTGTCCATAATCTCCGTTTTACTCTTAAATTATCAATTCTGATAATAAATAGATCTCACTCTTTTTTGTTGTAAGTGAAAAGATTTTCTAGAAAAATACAGATTTACTTTGCTGCTTGTCCTGCCAAGAACAGGTTAAAAACTGATACCTTTGAGTTGCTTCCATAGATCAGGATTAATTGTGCTTGTCAACTGTCATCTTGACTAGGTTTGGAATTGTTCTGAGTCTACATTATAAAAGAGACCAGCTTTTTCCATTATTTAGTTGACTAACATTTACACGTTATACAAATCTAATAAATACATCCAGGTGCCTGTTACCACAGTGTTTTAATATAAAAAACTTAATGGGAAGAAAACTGAATCCCTATAAAAAATGTGAAATAAGCTAGAACCTTTTTTAATGAACAGCTATATCCAGTGATTAATAAGAAATTTATGATGAGAATGTTGAGGTTTAGGGGAACAATTGGAGGCAAATAAAGTTTAGTTTGAGGCCAGGAAATTTTTTTCTAGCAACAATGAGGAAAGTAAGCACAGGGGACTTTGCTTATTGTACCACGTCTTCTATTCTGGAGTTAGCTTACTTGGCTCAGAGATTCTACATCTAAAGGACGCGAACAGGAAGGAAGTGACAAGGGTCTGCTAGGCCCCATCAACCCCAGTGGAGACTTATAAGTGATTTTGTTGAGTCTCTATTGTACTCTACTTCAGTCACTGCATTTCAGAGCTAGAGGAAAACCAGGAACTGTATTCATTTCTTTATAATGAACCTCAGTGGGCCTCCTGACTTCTTTAAACAAACTCGCTTGTAGCAGACGTCTTTTCCTCAGAAGCTGTTACAAAGCCTGCCCTCTCTTGTGCTGTTTAGAATCGAAAAGAAGTCACTGTTCTGAGTTGTTTAAAAACTCAAAGATTTTTCTTTCTCTTCCATGAAGTATAATACCTCTGTGACTCATGGACATGCTAGATTCCTATTTGCTTGATCTTTTGAAGACCAAAGTTCTTTAAAGTAGACAGGATTTTCTGCCTCATGTTTTATGTAAATTTTTCTTGTTAGATGTGTGATGAAGATGGACCATCACTGTCCTTGGATCAACAACTGTTGTGGTTACCAAAATCATGCTTCGTTCACACTGTTTCTCCTTTTAGCACCACTGGGTTGTATTCATGCTGCCTTCATTTTTGTTATGACTATGTATACACAGCTTTATAATCGGGTAAGTGAAAATGTTTGTTATAAAATCATTCATTCCAGATTAAATGGTAGTTATTAAGATCATTTAAGAAGTCCCTTTTGGAATTATACTTTTTATGATTTAGGTGAGAAAACAGAACTTTTTTTACCTCTGTATGAATTCCCTTTTTAAAAAAATTTTAGCTTAATTTTTAAGATGAGGAAAGATGATTTTGCTCTGGAAACTCACCTTACATGCTCTAGCTGAAATTGATAATTATTTTAGTACTGTATATATCATTTGTTAGATTTCAAACTTGGTAGCTGTGGTAAGAATAAACAGAGGGGAAAAAAAGAAGAGCGAGAAGAGAAAGACAACACTAGTGCTTTCTCTTTCCATCCAGTTCATGTGGCAAGTTGTAGCTCTTTTGTTCATTTCTAATTCCAGTGCCCTGGAAGGTGGGTCATGGAGCAGGCACATGTCCTAACATATCCTGCAATAGATTGAGTTGATTTATGGGCAAACAGTCACGAGATGAAGTTCAGGGGTCACAAATTCAAGTCCCTAAAGAGGCCTGGAAGGAAAATGAGGGACACAGGCCTGATGGGACCATGGCAAACTGGAGAACACATGTCCTTCACACAAGGGACAACCCATGTTTGACTGCAACCAGTTTTTGATGTTTGGAAATCCAGCCTAGTGATGCTAGATCTTCCAATTTTTCAAGAAAAATCTGAAAATCTGGATTTTTTATGTTAAATCTCCTGATTTCTAAATGTTGCAGGCCAGGCAATACACCTCTGCAGGCCACGTTTGGCCTGCATTTTGCTAGTTTTTAACCTCTGATTGTGGAACATGAGGGAAGAAAGCACTGACTCCTAGGCTATATGTGTTGCTATGGAAGAGTACTGTAAATACAGAAAAGCAAAGCAAGGATGGGAAACACAGTTACAATTTAGATTGATGTCTGCTGTTGTTCATGCATGTTAATGTTTGTGTGGTCTGCCTAACACTTTCTGAGGAAATAATCCAAAAAATAACATTTGGGAATAAGTAAGCATGATATTGTGCATATCAATATGAATTCAAGTCACAGTATTAATTAGAAACAACTGTTCACTTTGGCCATGGTGTCAAGTTGTCATTTCTTGATCTTTTTGATCAAGTTGCTTTAAAGGTTACAGTACAGTCTGACGATTTGCAACCACCAAGTATTTTGAGCGTGTGCTGTTGTTGTTTATAGCTCTCTTTTGGGTGGAACACAGTAAAGATTGACATGAGTGCAGCCCGGAGAGATCCTCTTCCAGTTATTCCATTTGGATTAGCTGCATTTGCTGCCACCTTGTTTGCCTTGGGATTAGCTTTAGGAACAACCATAGCTGTTGGAATGTTGTTTTTTATCCAGGTAAGTTCCTCAGTTGCCCCTAGCTAAAAGTTGTCAAGTTGTTGGGGCTGCTTCTGATGAGAGAGGGATAAAGGCTGCATTGAAGTATGCAGTATGAAACGGAAATTATTGGTACTTATTCCATCTAGGTAATTAATTTAATCTTCTTTCTACTAGTCAGATAATTTTGAAGTAACTGCCAGAATTTCTACGTGACTGATTTAGTTTTAAAAAATGTTAACTTAGAGTTATGTAGCACTTTATACTTAAGAAATCTCTTCTCACATTTATAATCTCTCTTGGTCTTCACATAAGCCCCAAAAGAGATTGAAGAGTTTTATTTTCCCTTCCTTACAAATGAGTAATTGAGTCACAGAAAACTTAAGTGACTTACCCAAGATCACCCATTCGTGTATTCAATAAACATAATTATTAATGTTATTTTATAATAGCATATATTTAATCATAATCAAAATAACATAGCTGACATTGAGCACTTGCATGCAAGACACTGTTTTAGGCACTTTACATGTGTTAGCTCCTTTAGCCTGCATAACAACCCTATGATATAGGTGCTGTTTAATGTCTACTCTGTGATGAATTACTCTGCTAATTTCTGAGACTACGATAATGAAAATGAAGTTGTTCTTGCCCTTAAGGAACTCATAATTGGTAGTAAACAGTTAACCCCTACAGGGTCATGTGTGTATCACAGTTTTATGTACAAAGTGCTAGGAGAACACAGAGAAGGAGGATGTGACCCTGACAGGATCACAAAACAGTTCTTATGACTCTTCATCACTTAATTAGTTTATCCGTTCATTGAAGGCCCACTGTGGGCCAGGTATTGTGCTAGTTTCTTGGAATATAAGGACTCCTGGTTGCTCTTACTCTGTCACACTGTCTCTGTGAAGGCACAGCCAAACTTCACAGAAAAGCAGAACTCTCATAGAATTAGAAATGCTGGTCTTGAGGGCCCCGATGCATCACCCAACCCTTTTGAACTCTTGGTTTTGAAATAAGCTGGTTTGGGTTATACTTCGTGTTTTCTACTAGCCTGCGGTCAAATTGTTTGAAATTTTTCCCCCAGTGCCTATAATTAAGAGTCATTTTAGAAATAAACTAAAATCCTATCATGTAAAAACATACGTAAATGGAACTAGGCATATCTAGGAGAGTTGAAAAATAGAATCATGACAGAATATATTCAATTTTTAAGGCAAGTGGAATATCTAGATTGAAATGAGTCGCTTGTAATAAGTAGATTAATCATAAATTTAAGATCAATTAAAAATAGTGATAAAAGATTTTAATAGCAAAATATGCTTAAGTATTGATTGAATGGATTATATCAATGTTTTAACACTGAAAACCTTGTAGAAGATAGTACTTAAAACATGAATTTTTATTAAAACAGTAGATTCAGACATGATTGTGGATTGATGTAATCATTTTCATGGAGAGGGATTGTAGTGCAGTGGTTAAGAACAAGGACTTTGGAGTCAGGTGGACCACGCAGTAACTGTGTTACTTAATCTCTGTTATCCTCGTGTCTTCATCTGTAGAGTATAGTAATAAAAACGATCTCATAGGGTTAGTATAAAGATGATAATCTTAAATGAACCAAGGTCACATAAAATTTTACTGTCTATCCCTTAATTTCCAGATGAAAATAATTCTCAGAAATAAAACTTCTATTGAATCATGGATTGAAGAGAAGGTAAATTTTATAATTGTCTCCTCAATATGAATAAATATGATTAACTAATAGACTAGATTAACTAATAAGTGCCCAGAAGTGAAAACTTGGCTACCAGATAGCTTCCTTAAGTCATTTCATGCCAGGTAAAAGGTGAATATAGGAAACATTTGATTTATTCCTGGTTTAATATAACTCCCACAGAAACACGCTTTTTACACACCCTGAGTTGCTGAAGAGGCCTCAGCCACACGTGAAGCCATTTGGCCATTCTCTCAGACTAGAGGAGAAGGCAGCCCATTTGGAAAAGAACCTCTATCCTACCTAGGTGCCATCAAGTTTTCCTTAGTGCTTTAGACATCAGATAGGGCTTACAGATAACATTTAGCTTGTCACAGACCTCACAACCTCCAATACGTATTTCACACTGTGCATGGTGATTCTGGTGTAGAAAATAAATCTGACTACCCACCACCTGCTTAAAACTTCTCAGGGCGTCACCATCCCTGCAGCAGGGGTTGTAACCCCAAATGCCTGCAGGGTCCATCCAGATAACCTGGGTGTGTGGAGCTGGCCAGCATACCAGAGCTGCCTGACAGACAGGCTGATTGTTGCCACAGGGGAATACTCATCCAGGATTGTGAGATAGTCTCATTTTCTTTTTTTCAAGAAAAGTAAGAGATTTGGATTTCTATGATACCTCCTTTCAGTTTTGGGGGTTTTCTTGAGGAAGATTAGCCCTGAGCTAACATCTGCTGCCAATCCTCCTCTTTTTGCTGAGGAAGACTGGCCCTGAGCTAACATCCGTGCCCATCTTCCTCTACTTTATATGTGGGATGCCTGCCATAGCATGGCTTGACAAGCGGTGTGTAGGTCCACACCCGGGATCTGAACTGGTGAACCCCAGGCCGCTGAAGTGGGGCATGCGAACTTAACTGCTGTGCCACTGGGCCAGTCCTCCTTTCAGTTTTTAAATGCTGGCAAGCATTTCAAATTACAAACAAACAAAAACCTTTGTGGGCCAAACCAAACACACCGACAGGATGTATTTAGCCCTCTGGCAGCCAGTTTGTGAGCTTTAATTTGCAGCAGTTGTTCTCAAACTTTTTGGTCTCAGGACCCTTTTACATTCTCAAAAATTAAGGACACTAAAGAGCTTTTGTTAATGTGCCCCCCGTGAAACAGTTCCTTCCACCCTGAGTAAACCCTTGCTTTCTCTTAAATCTGTTTATCAACATCCCTTCTTTACACCTGGATTCTTTTGTGCTTCTAAACAACCAGAAGCGTTGAAGATTTTTTTATATATGGAATAAAGTTACTGACGCTTTTAATAAGCATTTTTGAATGTTTATTCCTAAATAAGCCCTGTCATACACTCTCTGGATGATCTTATACGAGTTTGGTGTTGTGTGTCAAGTTCTTCCTGTATTGTGATAAATTTGTCAATCTCTTTTATGTACACCAACATTACAACAGGGAGGAAGTGTTTTTATGAATGATACAACTTTTACGAATAACGTTCTCAGTAGTATATTACTAAAAGTCATTTAAGGCAGTGGCATCAGCCATCTTATATCTTTGTTACCCACAGGCTAAAGATCGAATTCAATATTATCAACTAGATGAAGTCTTTGTTTTTCCTTATGACATGGGAAGTAGATGGAAGAACTTTAAACAGGTATTTACGTGGTCAGGGGTCCCTGAAGGAGATGGACTGGAGTGGCCGATAAGAGAAGGGTGTCACCAGTACAGCTTAACAGTGAGTATTTCTGTTCAAATAGCCCTTCCTTTCCTGCCTCACCTTCTTCCCTTTAACTCAGATCACATTTTATCGTAAAACGAGTAATAAATTTTTCAGTATGGCAAAATGAATCTAGGTTAATAATGTTTTTTTTTTTTAAGATTGGCACCTGAGCTAACAGCTGTTGCCAATCTTCTTTTTGGGGTGTGTGTGCTTTTTCTCCCCAAACTGCCCCCAGTACATAGTTGTATATTTTAATTGTGGGTCCTTCTACTTGTGGCATGTGGGATGCCGCCTCAGCATGGCCTGATGAGCAGTGCCATGTCCACGCCCAGGATCTAAACCAGCAAAACCCTGGGCTGCTGAAGCAGAGCACATGAATTTAACCACTTGGCCACAGGACCGGCCCCTAAGTTAATAATCTTAAAGCACTCTTTGTATCATGTCTCTCCCTTTATTTAAATCTCTCCTTAACTCTCCATACCTGTGAGATAAAGTCCTGATTCCTTAACTTGCTTTACAAAATCTGGCCTAAAACTGCCTTCCAACTACTTCCTAACAGAAATCCTCTTTTCCAGTCAGTCTAGTCTACTCGGTGAACTCCTTGTGCATTCCTGCCACCTGAATTTGCCCACACTGTTGTTTCTATCTCATGTGACCTCCTCTCTAACTGAAATTATTAAGACCCATTCCAGTCCCACTTCTTCCATAAAGTCTAACCTAACTGCTCTAGACTCATCTGGATTTGGCACTTAAATCAAATACCACTGTATGGTTGCACATGAAGTCTCTTATTTTTATTTAATTCTTGGATCTTATATCTTTAACTTAACTTGACAAAATTCTAGGACAGAGACTGTGTGTTATCTTTATTTCCCCTACTATAATATAGTACCGTTTATTAAATTGTTACTGGATAAATGAAGAAAAGTGAGTCATAATGATGACTTTTAGTCAAGACTTGTTGAGTTTTGCAGTCTGCCACATTGCTATAGAATCGGGGAATCTCAGTGTCATCTTCCCCATTAGTACTACCCTAGAAGCTCCGTGAGGGTGGAGAGCACATCTCCCTTAGCCGTAGGCTGCAGGGAGTGCTCTGTGAGCATACGCAGATGAAGACATTAGAGAGAGAATCGTGAGAGGAGAAGAAAGTCCCACTTCAGCCCCTATTCTTGGGTATAGGGCCTTCTTTCCATGCTGAAAAACATGTGGCCTTTGAATTATCAGCAGTTTGAAATGTTGGAAAATTGGGAGTTTTGTCATGTCACTCTGATGCGGTAGATAAGGAAAACCTATTTTTCAAAATTACGATGAGACTTAATTTTTTCTTTTTATATCTTCCAAACAGATAGAACAGTTGAAACAAAAAGCTGATAAAAGAGTCAGAAGTGTGAGTAATTCTTTTGCAATGATACTAATTTCTTTTTTCTTGTGTCAAGCTCTAGACTTTTATGTAGGTTTTAAAATTGCCTTTGAGTAGAAGCCAGCTATTGGCTTTTATTAAATAGTATTTCTTAACACATTTGTTGGAATTTGATGTAGTTCACTTTTGTTTTCATTTAAATACTTTGGACTGGAAGTTTGGAGGGAATTTAGTCAATTTATATTGTCAAGAGAGAAATCCTTATCCTCAATATAGCTTGTTACTATGAAACCCATCCTTACAATTATGCTATACAATATGATGGCCATTAGCCACATGTGGCTGTTTAAATTAATTGAAAAGAAATAAAAAATTCTGTTCCTTGGTTGCACCAGCCACGTTAGAACTGCTCAGTAGCTACATGTGTTTAGGGGATACCACATTGGATATAACAAATATAGAATGTAGCCATCATTGCAGAAAGTTCTGGACAGCAGTGCTCTAGAATGTAATTCTTAGCTGTGTGCTTGAAATGAAAGGCGAGCAAAGCCCTGAGAACCAGAAACATCATTTGTCTCCTGTAAGGGAACTGGGTGGGTTGGGAACTGGGAGGGAAAAACTAGGCATCTGGTATTTTGGATCTACCTTTAACAATTTAAATTCGAACTTTAAAAAACTCAGATATGGGTAAATGTTAGCTTTTTCTTCTGATCACTGGTGACAGGTTCGGTATAAAGTAATAGAAGATTATAGTGGTGCCTGCTGTCCTTTGAATAAAGGAATCAAAACCTTCTTCACAAGCCCTTGCACTGAAGAGCCGCGAATAAGGCTACGGAAAGGGGAGTTCATTTTAGCTACAAGAGGGTTACGGTAAGTGATAGAAATTACTGAATTTGTTCTTTAATGACAAAATTAGCAACTAACCTAAAAAAATTAATTTTGATCCTTTAAATATTTCAGATACTGGTTGTATGGAGACAAAATTCTTGATGATTCCTTTATAGAAGGTATGAGCATGGAAGGCAATGTTTAAAGGACAGGACTTGTAGCAATAATTCCAAATTTTACAAGAGTAACTTTTATAAACAGTCACATGTCACATGCATTAGGGGAACTAAATAGAAAGGCACATCATTAAGCAACAGAACGAAGCACCCTTGTATTATTTCTCCGTGGCACTTGTATTTATCAGGTCTTTTTAATGATAGCTAACATTTGCACTCTTCTATGTGACAGGCATTTGTGTAAGTACTTCCCTTGTGGCAATGAAGTCCCCAACAGCCCTCTGAGGCAGGTACTATTATTTACATTTTATTGATGAGGGAACTGAAACACAGAGAGGCTGAGCTACTTGCCCAAGGCCACATTAAGAACAGGTGGAGCCAGGGCTCCATCCCAGGCAGTCTGGCCCCAGCGTCGGTGTGGTAACTAACCCCAGTGCTATAGGCTCCCCCTTTGAATGAACATTCCTATTAAGTTATTATAAAAACTAATGGATTGAAACCTTCTGTGTCTTTTTATTTAAGTTTTAGAATTGTACCTTTTTAAAGTAAAGATTAACTCAGGATGTTCTTTTAAAAACACTGGGTTAGGGGACAGCCTGGTGGCGTAGTGGTTAAGTTTGCACACTCTGCTCTGGCAGCCCAGAGTTTACGGGTTTGAATTCTGGATGCAGACCTACACACCACTCATCAAGTGATGCTGTGGCGCATCCCACATACAAAACAGGAAGATTGGCACAGATGTTAGTTCAGGGACAATCTTCCTCACCAAAAAACACTAACAAAAAAACCACTGGATTAATTGTAAATTAACCCCAGTGACTGCTTAGGCACTTAGACAACCTTGATATAGAAATTTACATGTTAGAAAGGTCTGAAAAGGAAATTCACCAAGGCTACAGAGAGGTAGTTCCCCTGGACCAGATGAAATGTAGCAGTGTGCCACAGCAGCCTAATGATCACACACGTGTAAGTGAATACCCATATTGAAAAGTTCCCCTGACTCCACTTAGAGGTTATTCTGAACCACATGAGCTCCTTTTCCAAATAATGGAATTTGGGAAATACCTGTTTTCTAGCTTGTTAGTAGCATTTAAAAACCATGTATTTTCCCCTCTCAAACTGTGCTTATAAAAGGTGGTAAAGGGGAAAAAAAAGTAAAGTCTAACTAAAAGCTTATTAATTTGAAGTAATAGGACTTATGCGTCTCAGTAATGTCATTGTAGTAAATCTCACTATTTCACATCAATTTCATTTTCTCCCTCAGGTGTTTCAAGAATAAGAGGATGGTTCCCTAGAAACTGTGTGGAAAAGTGTCCCTGTGACACTGAAACAGATCAAGCCCCAGAGGGCGAGAAGAAAACTAGATAGCCTCTGTTAAAGTAAAATTATTCTTTAAATCCGTTTCATTACTTGAAAATTGTACATATTACTAAAGAATTATGCAATGAGCCTACTCTGGTTAAGGTGTTCTTTTCCTCCAAGGTGCCCTAGTGCCATGATCTAAATATTTTTATTACCATTTTGGAATGGAGAAGCCATTCTGCATATGCCTCTGCACTCCTGCCCCTTTGCCACCTCTTCCTCGCCCCAAAAGGAAAAACACTCACCCAAGTGAGTCAATTGCATTTTCTCTAGGATTTTTATGCCCTGCACACTATGGACCTCACCTGCAGATGGAGCTCCCCTTTGCCAGGAGCATCTGCATGTGATGCTTTTATCCTGTTTCTTCCTCAGTTGATATTTCTTACGTAATATTCTAGATACTATAGAACTTAATTTGTCAGATTCACTATAAGCTCAAATTTTGTTACCTGTCTTTTAATATTGCAGATTTTGTCAAATCAAATAAAGATCAATGGATATTCTATATAAATCGTAGTTTTTATTTAAAGCATCTTTCTTTTGTGCTGAAAAAGAAAATTTTGTCTTGAGTTCCTTATGGAAAAACTGTTCTACTACCTCATGAAAAATTGGCATCTTTAATCAGGAGTCTTAAGACATACATATTTGCCTCAGTAAATAAACCCTTTAAAGGCATTTTGAGATTACAGTATTCTAGGAATATCAAACTGCTCCTGTACACTTGAATATATCAAAACCTGAAGCTTATGCAAGTGGTAGGATCTAAGCTGGTGGACTTGGATTCTTAAAGTTGGGCTTATCTAAACCCGTGAATAGAATTACAGAAGTCACCTATTCCAGTATTAATTCTTTCCAAGGCAGAGAACTTGAGCTTTGGGGTCAGGCTTGTAACAGTTAACAATAAGGGAAGGGCACCTGGGGATTTAGCAGTGAATGACACACAACTCTGCCCCATTCCAGTGAGGGGTGGGGAAGTGGACAGACACATAGTATAATATAGTGTACTCTAATACAGTATATGATACAGTAAACTATATGCCAGATGGAGTCATTATGAAGAAAGCCAGTGGGACAGTCTGATGGAGGTGACATTTGAAGCAGATGAGTGGACAAGTCATATGCCCCTGGGAGTATCTGCATTTTAGGCAGAGGGAACAGCCAGAGCAAGAAGCTGAAATGTGCTTGGCATGTTTGAGGAATAGTAAGGCAGCCAGTGTGGTTCAGGTGGAATGAGAGGGGGCAACAGGAGAGGACGTCAAAGAGCTGATGGGGCTAGACTGCAGGGACCTGTGAAGTTAATTCCTACCTTCTCTTTTGTTTCAGCTACTCAAGAATAGACATTTCTTCAGCTTTTCTGGGCTCCAAGTTTAGAAAGACCATCCAGGAACATTCTCCTTAACTCCACTTACAGGCCAGAAAGGAGCACTATTCAAGACTACTTAGAAAAACGGTGAAGGAGAAAGAACAAGAATCGTACCCAGCTAGAGTTTGAGCTTAGCTGGTTTTTGTTTTGTTACTTACGACTGTGGGATAAGACAGCCTGGGCCTCTCAAGATGGTTTTCCTCAGTAGTTATCAAACTTGGTTGCATATTAGAATCACCTTGGACCTTTTAAAAATCCCAATGCCCAGGTTATACCCCACACCTGGTTAATCAGAATCCCTGAAGTGGCACCCATGCATTAGCATTTTTTTAAGCTCCCAGGTAATTCTAGTGTGCAGCCAGGTAATGCTAGTGAGAGTTACCAGCTTACATGATTGGTAAGTGGCCTCAGTCTAAGGCTGATTCTCATCATGGTTCATGAGGAAACAAACACCACAATATAAGTATCTGCAGTTGTTTATTCTAAAGATTTTACAAGTGGAAGCAACATCTGTGGCCTGGGGTACAGCAGAAACGAGTCCAGGGCAGAAAAGATCAGTTGGTTCCTTGACAGAAGATTGCCTGTTGTGTAGGTGTCATGCTTGCCCATAGGTCATTTTTTCTCAGTCAGGAGGTTTTGACTCAGTGCTTGCCTCATTTACTGGAAGAGTGCACTTGAGGTAAGTTTCAGCTCCTTGCCCCACAGCTTCCAGCTCGGCAGCAAACTGCGAGGAACAGATTTCGTCAACAGATACTACTTACTGTAGGTAACACTTTAAGAACATTCTTTTTGGGCAACATGTCAGGCCCAATGTCTAATTCTCCCAAGTCCGAGAAACTAGAGTGTTTAGGAAATTTTCTGTAAGATCAAACTTTTCCCTTCTGTACACAGACTTCAGTGTACACAGGAGTACTTAGTAAAAATTTTTGTCACAGATATAATTAATATTAGTGATAGGTTAAATCTCAGTTTAAAATCTTAGTGATTCTGTGGCGTAGTTAGAAAACAAATTAGAAACAGCCTTTCAGAACTTACAGATTCTTAATTTGAACATTGGAAGGCCTAAGTGTTGGGACTGTCAAAAAGTTAGGCTTACTATAAAATGGGGAAAATGTCACAGAGGGTCACTTTGGCCCTTGAATGAGTGGTCACTTATAAAGGTTGGAGATCATGAGGAAGGGACAGAATACGAATGGACCTGGAAGAAAGATATGTTGATAAAAGTGGCCCTAAAACCTAAATGTCGGCAACATTTAAGAGGGGAAGGACAAGATTGATTTAGTTCAGGGCTAAGCCTCCACATTGTAAGTCTCTCGCTTAATATTTTTAAAAACCCCCAAAACTATGGTTTGATAATTTAGTAGGTAAAACAACAGATGGGCCGGCCCCATGGCTGAATGGTTAAGTTTGTGCGTTCCGCTTCAGCGGCCCGGGGTTCGCCAGTTCGGATCCTGGGTGCAGACATACACACTGCTCATCAAGCCATGCTATAGTGGCATCCCACATAGAAGAGCTAGAATGACCTACAGCTGGGATATACAACTATGTACTGGGGGGGGCCTTGGGGAGAAAAAAAAAAAAGAGGAAGATGGGCAACAGATGTTAGCTCAGGGCCAATCTTCCTCATCAAAAAAAAAAAAAAAAAAAAGCCCACAAACCTAGACAGGAAGACAAAAAAATGAATGTAAGATTAATTTTTAATCCATATTCCCACAAGGCAGTCTACCTCCGAGTCCCTTCCAGCCATAAGTACCTTAACCTACTCCTGGATATTGTCATACAGGCTGTTGATTTGGCTCTGGAAGTACTTGGAAATCTCTCCCCGCTTTGCTTTCAATGTTGGTGTTAAGAGCCCATTTTCAATGGAAAATGGCTCTGGATGAAGAAAGATGTTTTTTACCTGGAAGAGAAGAAGAACACACACACATACACGCATACGTGTTTATTAGAGATTTGGACTTTTCTGCAGAGCACTCTAAGTGCTCTGTGAAGAACCTTAAACAATGTTTCACCTTATAAAAGTGGGGTTGATGAAGTAGGAGGGTAAGGAGAACCATAACACGTGCCCATTGGCACATACTTATAATCCGGGAAAGAAAGAAGTAGGGAGAAGGGAGAAAGGATTGTGAACAGCAAAAGGGACCTTACAAGTAATACAGAAGGTCACTGCTATTCGTAGTTAATGGGTTGACGGTGCAGAAATCTAAAACCAATTCCTTGGAAAATATACATTTAAACTCCATTATCAATACGAACTTTAAAACTTTCTAGTGTGACTTGAGAGACCAGGATAACATCAGTAGACGTACCTGTTCAAAGGATTTAAGGCCACCTTCTTTCCCAGTTTTCTGCAAGTCTTCTAAAATGGCTTCCTTTACAACCTAAGAATATCAAACATAGCTTAAAGCATGGCTCTTTGAAAATCAGCCCAAATGAAAGGCTATGCAAGGACCAACTCAAAATGCCTAGAAAAGGCCATCAGGACCAAAGTAGGATTTAGAGTGTGTAGAAGCACATTTTATGCCTAGTATTGCTCAAAGAAAAAAATTAATGATAAGAAAAGGCGAATCTAAATATTAACAGTTTTTTTCTGGATGGCATTTTAAATTTTCTATTTCCCAACTTTTTGCCCCACAGTGAACTCATTACTACAAAAAGAATAGAGTTTTGTTGTTGTTGTTTTTAAACTCCCCATCCTATCCTCCAGCCTGATAAAATCAATCTGTTTAGACTGCAGCCACCTGTCACAAATGCAGGAAGAGTCTGTTCTTCCAGAGAGGTGGCTCTGGGAACCCATGGGTGCCCGAGCTGGTGGGGCCTCCCCTCTCCCATGACAGGCACCCATGGGGTGCATAAAGCTTTCCATAGTGAGACTTACTTGGTTCTGGCACAGTTCTTCAAGGGAGCCCTTAACCCCAAGTTTGGCTGCAAATGAGGGCAGCACATCTGGGTCAGGAACCACCACTCCTACTAAGGATGACTATGGAAAGGAAACAAAAGCACGGGGGCATATGAGAACTGTGTAGCCTGCCCCACCGTGGGTAAAGCAAGCGGGATTATATTTCTATAACAGACATTTTCCAAGACCTCAAATTCAGGACTAGTATCCTACTCCTTTCTCACCATGTGTTTCAAACCCTCATGGAACTCTAATCCCATTTTCCCACTTGACATCTCTTTACAAAAATCTTCTATTCAAATTCGATTGTTCAAAAAGAAATCGTGTTCAACATTAAGCTTAAGGTATCTTTGGCCTGTCCATATCAACCTTCCGCAACTCCCAAAAGGCTAAGTATAAGCACAGTATATAGAAAACAGTTTGTACCCGAGGAACTCTCATTATAGTGGAAACTAAGTGCAGCGTGGGGTTCTTTTTCACTGAATGGCTACACTTTACTATAACGGTTTTAACAATTCTACTCACTGACTTACAGAGTCTATCATAGTTTCAAAAATTTTTTTTTTACTTATATTGCGTTATTTGAGGTTTGGATGTGGCTTCATTTCTTTAGTTTATAAGCTCAGATCTGCTCATCCTAAACCCACCTATACAGATTTCCTGTAGCTATGGGAATCAGCATGGTCTGTGCCTGAAAGGGGCTATTGTTAAAACAACGTATTACCTGTAAGCTTTCCCCGTGTACAAATATCTGTGACACCGGTCTACTCCTGGTGTAGATATTTTCTATCTTCTCTGGAGCGATGTATTCTCCTTGGGCCAGCTTGAAAATATTCTTTTTACGGTCAATGATCTTCAGAGTTCCATTCTATGGGAGACAGATAACAGCGTCAGTGTGGTTGAGCCCTGTGGATCGTGTCAGTGGCGAGAGTGGCAAAGTCACAGTTATCTTCCTTCTTTAAACTTGACTTCTCTAGAGAGTTTTGAGCAATCTTTTAGTTCTCTTTCTTGGCTTAGGGGAAAGGAAGGGAAGCAGCTTCCAGCAAGAACCTGTCTACACTTTGTCTATATGGAGAGTCAATAGGCAGCCTCAGAAAAAGTCCCTAGAACCTTCTGGGGTGGTGTAAATGGTGGCCTCATCCCACGAAGAAATTTTGCAGCTCTGAATTTCCAATAACTTAATTTTCAATTACTCCATTTCCAGAATGCTCCTCACTAGGGAAGGAGTTATACTCTATTAAGACGTTTGACTCAGTTAGATCGTGCCCTCCCTGACTCCCTTTAATGGAGCCCTCCTGTTAGATCCAGAGCAGGCTACAACAGCTCTGCTGTGCTAATGCTAATCAGACAAGTCAATAATTGTGCTTGTTAGGACAGAAGCAGGGCTGCGAGGGCTCTCTGCCCAGCCACCAGAGGTTATTTGCAGCTTCATTTCTCTGAGCTAATTGGTCTGAGGAGCTTAGGTTCTTAGGGATTTGAGTTATAGAATTGGGACAAGTGGCAAATACAGTCCACATGATCACACCCTAAGTAGGACAATAGACTGAACCAACCCTGGAACCATCAACAAGCCTGACTTAAGAAATTCGCCATCATTTCAGCCTAACAGACATTATCTGGAGGTGATTCATAAGGCTCAGTCCTTTATAACTCCAGTGTGGGGGCCCATCTATTGCCTACATCCTAGGCTAATCAGAGCAGGGAACTCTTATTATACAGAAACAGATATGTTAGCAAGATACACCTAGACCCAAATCTATGAAATACATCATTTGAACCAGTGTTCTTGAAGGTCTCATTGTCAAGCATTCCTTAAATGTCACATAAATCTTGAGAATATTGAGCAAGAAAGGAGATTTAAGATACGATTACATTCGCACTCCCCCAGCACGTAGTAGACAAAAACTTCTCAGAGAGGAGATCTCTTGGAAAATCCCCTGCAGGGCTTCTAAGGCTGCATCACTATCAGGCAATAATTTCCTCTCTTAGGAAAACAGATGGGGTTGACAGAGACGGCTACTGATTGCATGTCAGCAAGCTATGCTTAAAAAAATGTCTCTGTCTTCCACAGAGAAAGGCTGTGACTGACAGGCAAAAACTAGCCTCTGCATACACCTCGTTTAGAAATCCTGCTTCCTTGTTTTGATATAGCTCTGTATATTAAGTGGGAAGAAACTTAGTCCTTTGAAACTCATGAAAGGCAAATGTTACAGGCCCATGGAGTTATCAGATCACAATTTCTGCCTCAAGAAAAGTAAAACAAAAGAAAACAACAATCAGACCGTTACACCCCTCCCCCGGAAAAGGTACCTAATTTTCCTTCATCTGTGAGCAAGTCTATTCCATTGTCAAAGGAGCCATCCCAACTCAGCTGACTAATCTGTTTGCATGTCTGCACATCTTCCTGATAAGCAGATGGTTTTCCCCAATCCAGTAGCATAGACTCCCAGGAGCTTTGAAGAAACACCCACCGGGAGCCAGCGACCGATGTCTCCTGTGTGAAGCCAGCCATCCTTGTCCAGGACTTCCTCTGTCTTCTCAGGCTCCTTCAGGTATCCTTTGAACACGTTGGTGCCTTTGATGCAGACCTAAACATCAGGTGGTACAGGTGGTGACAATAGCAAAGGCTGTTACTCCCGGCTTGGGTACTTTACAAAACACCTGCTCCCACCTTAAATCAGTTGTTGGTGTGACGAGCTACAGGTTACTACGACGTGAAGAGCCCAGATTTTAATCCCCATTGTGGGGGATAGGAAAGTGAGGCTCAGATCCTTATGAAAGATCTCAAACAAGTCAAACCCAAGCCTGCTCACAATTGTGTGTTCTTTCTGTTACAAACATCCCCACCATGATTGTCTGGACGTGACGACCGGTACCCACCTCTCCTTCATTGTTTGCTGAAAAGTAGTCCATGTCAGCCACATCTTCCAGCTTCACGTAATTGCAAGGCAAGGGGACCCCAACATGGCCTAGAACACACCACACCAAGTCAGCTGGGAAACCATAAAATGGTGATAATTCCAGCTATATCAGAGAGATTTATGGATTGACTCTAAAAGAATGACTGAAAAATCATCTGGCACCTGCTGGACAGCCAAGATAGGAAGGCCTAGACCAAAACTTGAGTTTGGCATTTGCCACATTCATCTAGACCACTGAGGTTATCCAAACTCCTAAGTCCTAGTTCAGTTAGAACTCTTCTCCTAACCATGGCACCTCCCGCCCACTAGATGGAGAGCCTACCTGATGTCCAGTCCCCAGGTGATGTAACTGTACACCCAGCAGTGCATTCTGTTTGACCATAAGCCTCAAACACCTGGGGAAACCAAAGAAAGGCTTTGAGACTTACTCAAGATAAAGCATGAGCTGGCTGTGCCCTATGGCAAGACATGGGAAAAGCAAGGTCTTTGAGGGTTGGAGTTAGTTCACTTAGTGTCCTAATACCTTCAATTCATACCCGAGCTACTAAGTCTTTACAATTGGGGATTCACTCAAAAACCAAAAGGGTCCAGAAATAGACCAAATTATGGAATCTTATACTATACTTTGGGAAATGTGGCATTTCAAGTTGATAGGAAAATGCGAGTTGTTCCTTAAGGGATGTGCAACCCAATGTCAACTGGTCTTGAACCTAGGCAATGGAGCACTACTGAACGAACTGGAGAAAGTGAGTAGGATTTTTTAAGAGAAATAGCTCTGGCTGTGGTATAGAACAGGGGTTGGCAGGCTTTTTCTCAATAGTACCAGATAGTAAATATTTTCAGCTTTTTGAGCCATCTGGTCTCTGTCTCAACTACTTAACTCTGCCAATGTAGCATGAAAGCAGCAGTATACAATACATAAATGAATGGGTATGGCTGTGTTCCACTAAAATTTTACTTATAAAAGCAGGCAAAGGGATAGATTTGGCCTCTGCTGCAGTTTGCCAACCCCTGGTATAGAAGATATCTTGACAGGAGAGAGACTGGTAGGGGAAACAAGTGCATGGGCTGCTGCAGTGAGGGGTGTGGCCTGTGATGGGCAGAGTTGGTAGAGCAAGGCATTTCTGAAAGGGGTGTAGCAACAGGACCTTCTGATCTATTGGTTTTAGGGGCCGAGGGAAAAGAAAGTGTTAAGAATGGCCAAGAGGGGGCTAGTTTGAAAGACTAGAGGACCCCTGGCCTTGGTATCAATTCAGAATGTTTTTTGATGGTGGTTATCCAGATATGGGACACTCTGTGAGGACAAGCCTGTCTCTTTCACTCATGCTGTGCATGTCGGTCGAATGGACAAACTAGTTAGCCATTTGGAGAAAAAAAAAAAAAAAAAGAGAGACAATATCCATGCTCAAGCCCTTGTACTAAATTCCAGATGGAGCAGACACTTAATTGGAAAAAAAGTAACACCATAAGATTACCAGAAAATCTGGATGAAAACAGTCTTATGAAATATTGGAGGTTAGGAAGCCCTGTCTAAGCAATTCAAAAACCACAAATAGAAAAGATTAATCAGTTTGACTACATAAACATTTGAAACTTTTATGCAGCAATACAAAATGCAAAAAGAGGAGACTAGGAAAAATATTTCTAACACAACAAAGATTAACATCATTACTATATGAAGAACTCTTAGAAAGTAACATGAAACAGAAGTAAATTATCCTTTGCCCATTTTTCGATAAGAAAGTAACAGAGTATTCATGAAAGAAATACAAGTGCTGATAAGCAATAGAAAAGATGTTCAGTGTGAATAAAAGAAATAAAACTGCAATACGATTTTTTATGTATCTGATTGGCTAAGATTTAAGTGATTGAAAGAGCCTGTCCCTGGCAAGAATGTGGCTATACAAGGTCTCATGCATTATTTGCAGGAACGTATAAAAAAGACAAGACCTTTCTGGAGGGAAGTGTGATAATCTACATTAACATGTAAAAAAAGCCTGTATACTTTGGGGGCCGGCACAGTGGTACACTGCTTCGGATGCTCCGCTTTGGCGGCCCGGGGTTCGCCGGTTCGGATCCCTGGCACGGACTTGTGCACTGCTTATCAAGCCATGCTGTGACAGGCGTCCCACATATAAAAAATGGAGGAAGATGGGCATGAATGTTAGCTCGGGGCCAATCTTCCTCAGCAAAGAGGGGAATTGGTGGTAGATGTTAGCTCAGGGCTAATCTTCCTCAAAAGAAAAATCCCAAAATCCTATATACTTTGACCCAATCATCCCTGCTTGGAGGGATTTATCCTAAGTAGATAACAGCATAAATACTAAAGGATACACAAATATTCTTATCACTTCATTGATTATAACAGCAAAAAAAAAAAAAGGCAACTCAAGTGTCCATCAATAGGAGACTGGTTATTTGGGAACATTCAATAAGCTATTACAAAACCATTAAAATGATGTAGATATTTATTTGACAGGGAGCAATGTTGATGGGACACTGTTTAACAAGTATTTTAGAACACTGATGTCATTTATGTAAAGGTTTCTGTACACAGATGCATAAAAAGGTGACTAGAAAGTTTTTTTCTCTTGATTTTGAGATTTGGGGTGACTTTCTCTTTGGTACTTTTCAGTTTTTCAATTTTTACTTCAACACTGAGCTTTACATGTGCAAAAGTGAAATAAGCTATCTTCAGAGAAGCTGCTTGGCTTACCTGACATCCCAATGCCGCACGGAAGAACGTCAAGATGGGAGCGGAGATGGGGGCAGCTCCGGTGAGCAACAAGCGAACCCTCCCTCCCAGGCTGGCCTGGTTAGTAGAAACAAAAGACCTGCTGAAACCTATTTCCTTGGCTTCAGTTTCCTCCACCGCAAAATGGGTACAACAGCCTACCCAGTGTTGTTCTAAGAATTAAACTAGTTAATTTACAAAGCTCTTAGAATAGGGCCTGGTGTTGTGGAAAAACACTTAAAACGTGAGCTATTATTGTCACCACCATTCATAGCTGGGACCAGACCTGTAGTTTTTAAAACATTTTCTCAAATAATTTGTATTCTTGGGCCCTTCAAATTACTTATAATCTTAACAGACAACTTATGAGAATAAGAGGGAATGATAGGACCTAAGTAAAATCTGTTTTCTGCTTTTTGACCAATTCTGTTTAATGACAAAGTTGTCCGAGAGAGATCTCAAATGGTGAGTGAACACAGAAAGTGTGAAAGTATCTCCAGACGCTCAACCATCAGAGGGAAAGCAGAGTACGCTAGGTCAGTGGGCAGCCCAGATATTTGCCTGGTTCTGTCCAGGACCCACCCAACCTACCTGGATCTTTCCAAAGATGAGCTTGTCCCAGATACTGTCACGCCTGATGACACCTCTTTTCACTTCACTGAATTTACTGGCAACAGCCAAGTTCAACAAGAACTTCTTCAAGGGTGTCTTGGTTTCATTTTGTACCTGTAGGGTGATAACTCCTCTTAGTTGGAAACCTATTGGAGACACTCACCAAGGCCATTCTTCAGTGAGCAGGAGATGGTGCCTTCTGGGTTCATAAGGAAGTGGCTCTCATGCATGAACTGGGTTGCTGGATAATGAGGAACCCAGAGAATTATGGCCACACTAAGAAAGAAGTGAACTTAGGACATACATACAGGGCTCCATCTCCTCTGATTCCTCGTCCTTGGCAGACAACTTTGACAACTGAAATAAGCATGTCCTCAAAAAGTGGTCAGCATTTACTTACAAAGTCATCTGGGAGTACTAGATTAAAAAAACAGCTCAGTGGGCCCACCCTAGGGCTTTTGATTTAGTAGCTTAAGGAAGGTGCCTAAGAATCTGATTTTTCAAAGGAGCACCACCTCTCCCTCCCCTTGCTCCTTTGATACTTACATACGCTAAACTTGGAGAAATACCACCTTTCTCTGTAACTAAAGTTCCTTTAGCCACCCCATACAAAACCCAACAGACTTCCTACTGAGACTATTTCTTCCTTTTGGGCTTAATGCTGACACTATTGCCCCAGCTCACATGATTTCCCTCCTCTCCCTGACTCTGGCTTCACCGTGGCCTCTAAAATCCAACAACCACACTAAAAACTCTGGCCTCTAAAACCCAACAACCACAGTCTTGCCAAAGGAGCTGCCGAGTACAACTCAAAGAAAGTCCCTTTTTCCAAAATTAAATCCTGAACTCCATATTCTGGCCTTCAAGATTCCATCCTACTGGAAATCAGATTCAAGGAAATCAAAGTTATTTTCCAGTTCCAAATTCAAAGAATGCCTCTTCAGCTGTCTTCCATATTTGCACTCTCATTTCTTGGCCCCCAGTCAAACAGGGCTGCTCATCCTCACCACCTAATACCAACTGTGCTCTAGGCTTCAAGCATCTGCTCACATCTGTACTATCAATTTGCCAATATCTCTCCGCTTCTTTCCAAGATCTACACTCAAATGCTGCCTGCATTGTGTCATTCCCAATCCCTCTCTCAAACTTAAAAGATTTCTCTTTCTTCAATATTCACAAGACTCAACTTCCTCCTAAGTCACTGACAAAGAGCTGGAATTGAGAGACTCAAGTGAATGATGTCCTCTATTTTAAAAATATGTTCTATAAGTGAACTGTGTGTTAAATATTACCATATTATAAAGTAACTATCCCTCAAAAATAAAAAATGCCAACAACATGAACAAAAACCATGAGAACAACCAAATCTAATAATTCCATAACATGATGAGGAACTGCGAGAATTGTTAACAATTCTGTTAGAAACCAGGGCTTTTAATGTCCAGTGGTCATTTGTGTTCTAGATTGCTGCCTGCCCTGTCCCTGGAGCCCCAGGATAGCACCTAGTGAGATTCCCAAGTGTGAAGAGGAATGTTATAATCTCAAGGGTAGGGTCCAAGGCATGTGAAGAATGACCAGGTGTTATTTTCTCAGAGCTCCCATGCCTGTAGAATTATGAGATGATTGAGCTCATGCTTACGAGCCTGGCCTCTGTTATTTTATTATGTTGCCTGAGTTCAAATCTCGGTTCCAAGGGCTCCTTGGAGAAATTAGTCAATCCAAGAGTTGGGTGAGAAACATACAAGATGAGCTTGGGACCTCTTGTGCCGGAACTATCTAAGACTACTGGGGTCATATCAAAAGGACACAGGAGCAACTGATGGGGCTCCCAACTTCCCAAATGGGATAATCTGAACATCAAGAAGAGCAGCTGAAATGGATTAGACATACAAATATGCAAATCACAAGTTCATAATGTTACAAAGAAAAAATCTCATTGGCCATTTTTGAAGATCACTGGGGCACTAGTTGATTATTTTGCATGTTGACAAATAAAGGAAAAGAATCAAATATTTGTCATGCCTTTATGGAAGCATCTCAGCTTCCATATGAATGCAAGAGAAATGATTGAATTAGAAAAAAAATCACAATTTTACTAACCCTAGTGAAAAAAAGAGCAGTGATCAATGACAGCTAAAACTATTATGTGATAGTGTGATTCTGATCCCACCCTGTATTAGATATGACTCTGGACGAGTTATTTAGCCTCCAAGGCTCAGTCCCTTCATGTGTAAGTTAGGATAATCAGTGTAGGTGATTTCCTGTGCTTTTGTGAGGATTAAATGAAGGAACGCATATCAAATGTTTACCATGGGGCCTGGCACCTCAGTAAGAAGCTCAATAACCAGTAGGTGTTATGAAATCAGAGTAACAACTTCCCAGTAAGTTGGCTGAATTTTGAGGGGCTCCCCAAGTCTCTGAATTGAGCTCTTTCTCCAGGTCAGGTCTAAATAATCTCACCCAGAGGAAAGGGGGTTTCATTTATTATGGTTTTTCATGGCTGCATTTGTAAGTGTGGCTGTAAGTAGATACTTGTAGGGAGCGGGGGGTGGAAATAGAGCAAATTTCTTAGCAATATAGAGTCCCTAAGAGCCTCAGTCAGTCCTAAGCCAAAGATAGTTCCTTCATCTCAGGGCCAGTCCAGCAGAAGCAAGGTTAGTACCTTATCATAGACCCTGTTAAGGACTCGAGGCACCGTGGGAAACACTGTGGGCTTCAGAGTCTTCATGTCATCAGGCAGCAACCGAATATCTCCTTGGAAGAACCCAACTTTGGCTCCACAGGTGTACACAGCAGCCTAAAAGCAAAACCAAAGAATAGGGCTCAGAGTCAAAGGACCACTTCAGGTGGGGCCTGTCTTGGACAGAATTGGGGAACTAGGTTGACATCCATGGGTACTTTTCCCTGTGCAGCATCCCTCACCCCCGCATTTCAGGTATCCAAAACTCTGAGAGCCTACCCCCAGGACAGGATGGAAACTCATTTCTGTGGCAGAGGCAGGACAGATAAGACAGATTGTGAGACTCAGGGCCCACCCCTACTCCACCCACAGCTCTGGGGGATTGACTAAGACATCATCCTTTGTAAGAGGCCATTCATTATGAAGTACCTAGAAAAGACACTGCCAATTAAACTAGAACATCCCTACAATTGAACTGTCTCAGTTTCAGAAATGTTAAAATGTGAAAAAAATATGCTTATTAGAGTCAATATTTTATTCATCAGATATCAACATTTTAGCCCAAGGAACTGAATCTTTCATTTTGCCATTTCATGCATCAACAGATAAACTGATTAAAGAGGTATTTAAGCAAAGAAAGGATTTCCCATCTATATTACCACCTGTGTTTTTGAAAGGCCAGAACTGCTTTCAGTTCTCACATTGGCCTCAGAATAGCCTGAAAAGCCTGGAGGCCACTCACAGATGGGCAGCTCTCTGCCAGCTCTCCATCCTGATGGTTCCACCTAACACGCTCTGGATCTTACCTGGTCAAATGCTCCTTCTCTGCCCTCTGTGGGGAACCTCCTTTGCTCTAACCCTAGATCTTTTCAAAAATTTTAACCAAAATAAAATTATAGAGGGGAAGTAATGTCTTGTATCCCAGCTCAGAATTAAGTATAGGTAGCAAGCTCCTGGCTATGACCTCACTGGTCTTGCAGGTACCCTGTGTGAAGCAGAAGGAAGCATTAGCCCTCTTGGACACACAGATCCACAGAGGAAGGCTCCACAGCAAGGCAGAGGTAATGCTAGGACTGGGACTCAGCTGTACCAAGTCCCTGTCTGTGCCCTTCCCTTTAGAGAAAGGACTGTCAATGATGTAGAGTTCCCTTTGGAATAGACGTGGGACTAGCAAGTCAGGACTCCCTCTTCACATACCTGCTAGGAACATAGGACACTCACCTGTACAACCCTTTCAAACATATGAGCCAAGGGGAGGTAGGATATGGTCACATCCTCAAGGTTGATCTCAAAAGTACCCTACAGATCAGGGAACAAAGAGGAGACAACATTGTATTAATCCAACTTTCTCTTCGAAGGAGATTTAAAAACTACTATTAATTCTAGTTAGTAATACTGTATTATATATTAGAAATTTGCTAAGAGAGTAGATCTTAAACGTTTTCATCACAAGAAAAAATTTGTAACTATGCGTGGTGATGGATGTTAACTAGACTTATTGTGGGGATCATTTTGCAATATACCCAAACCTCAAATCATTATGTTGTACATCTGAAACTAGCATAATGTTATATGTCAATCATATCTCAATAAAATATTTTTTTAATTTTTAAAAAACTACTCCTTCCCAGAACTGCCACATATGGTTGTGCAGGTGATGTACTGTACAACTGTAAGAGGTACCCTTAACTGCACAGAGTGTAGAGCTCTGCAGTGATCCTAAAAGACCAAGACGTGAAAATGCACAGTCCTCTGGACAAAGAGGCACTGATATGTGTGCATACTTAGGCCTTAAACCTATTTTTTTCCTCTATGCCTTCTCTAATTTCAAGATTAAAATCTTATGGCAGATTCCTATTTTAATTAGGAATTTTCAATTGAAATTTAATTAGGAATTCCTCTTTTTCAATTGATCACTGACCTCCATAGATCTAAGAAAAGCAGCAGTATTTGAAGTAATATTTTGATGGGTTATCATGGCTCCTTTGGGGTCACCTGTAGGAAACAAGAGGTGGAGAGAAAGATCCTTTATGTAATTAATAGGTAGCCTTTGGCTTTGAAATAAGAAGCTACATTCAACTGGTTCTCTTCTAGAGAGCCAAGAGCTTCTCCTGTCACTATGTCTTTTTATGAATGGTATGTGACTCTGTTTATGAATGATTAACGCCCCTAGAGAAGCTACTGCTGATAGCATCGTTAGCCTTCTGCTACTACACAGGGCACAGCCATAATCTTAGACAGCAATGCAGTAAAAGTTTTTAAAACATCCAAGTGACCACCATTGTTTTTATGTTTAAAGCTTCAGATATGACAATATTACCTAGGTTATATCTTATAAACTGGGCACAATGAAATGAATATAACCATAGGTCATCACGGGCCACATTAAAAGCTATTAAGAGTTCTAATAGATAGGTAGCTGCCAGATAGGGTTGGGGGACACACAGTGATCTGTGTAGAACTATCATTGGGTTACTTTGATTGAGTGAAACCATTCCAGTGGTGTCAAATTGAGAGACTGGTTGGGCTGGGGAAGAAAGTTGACTTTATGATGCCATCTTTAAGACCCCTGAAATCCATAGCATGTAAACACCTCTCAGTGTGTTCAATGAAGTTTATTTGCTTATGCTTATGTTTTTCTATTTGGGCATGCATACTCAAAAGTCGGACAGGGCTCACTCTAGAGTATATTTACCAGCCCACCAGTGGTCAGTGACTCGACCCATGTTTTTGGCTGACCAGGGGCCTCTGGGACAGTTTCATGGGTACTGACCTGTGGTCCCACTGGTGAAGCAGATGATGCTCAGGTCTTCTGGTCTAGGAGGCTAGAGGGGGAAGCACACAGGCTTAGTCTGCCATGAACTTTGAGAGTTGCATATGGCAAGACTCAAATTCAAGCGGAAGAAAACTTACCACAGGTTTTCTCAAGTTTTCTTTGCCTAGAATCTACATGAACAGAAAACCAAGAAAGACATTAGTTGAAATGGACAGATTTATGACAAATAGAGCCCTCTCTTTCCCTTTTCCATGAGAATGCCTCTGTGGGAATAGAGCCAAAATTCCAACATGGATCAGGCCCAGAAGCCAACAGTTAGGCACAATGGAAGCACCAGGGAAGAGCATGTTTCTCTAGAATAGCAACCTCAAGAGGGCAGATTCCAAATGTCCAAACTTTCCATCATACTCTTAAGGTTCAGTCATCTAGGACCACTGCTGAATCTTTTTCTTTTTTTAAAGATCGGCACCTGGGCTAACAACTGTTGCCAATCTTTCTTTTTTTGCATTTTCTCCCCAAATCCCCCCAGTACATAGTTGTATATTTTAGTTGTGGGTCCTTCTAGTTGTGGCATGTGGGATGCCGCCTCAGCGTGGCCTGATGAGCGGTGCCATGTCCATGCCTAAAATCCAAACCAGTGAAACCCTCTGCCGCTGAAGCAGAGCATGAAAACCACCACTTGGCCACAGGGCTGGCCCCTGAATCCTTTTGAATCATATGAATAGTTGACATTTCAAGGCTGACTACATATCAGTCACTATCCTGAGCACTTTGTGTGTATTAACTTCTTTAACTCTTTACAACTCCTCTCTAGGGTAGGGACTATTTTAACCTCATTTTACAGAAGGGGAAAGGGAGATGTTGAGTAACTTGCCCAAGGTCACCTCACCAATACATGCAGAGCTGGAACGTGAACCCAGGCAGCCTGGCTCCAGAACTATACCCTTAACTACCCCTGACCTCTGTATTTATAAATTATCTACTTAGAAGTCTGTGCACACTGGCCACAGACCTTTCTTCACCCCTGGCGTGGTTTCTGAGTTGTCTTGGGGAAATTATTCTCAGAGCTTCACAGCATCAGTCTAATTTACTTCTCTCCTGCCACCCTTGGAGAATAACAGCCTGAGCTCTTGTGTAGATGTCCTGCAAGTTGTCCATGGTTCAGACCAGACTTCAAGCAGTGAGTTGAGTTTCAGATCCATACCTCGGCATCACACAGAGACAAGAGCTCAACTCCACTTTTCTCCGCTCTTTGCTTTAGGTCATCATCAAAGGGATCCATGAGGATGATCATTTTCAGGCCTGGGGCGAGGCCCTGCTCCACATTCTCTAGCAGGAGTGATGCCTTTTGGGGGGTATCACAGATCACCGTGGCAATATCGGCTGAAAGCAGAGATAGAGCCAGAGGTCACTAGCCTGCTCTGTATGTCTTGCAAGGAGGAAGTGATTTTTGAAAATTTCAAAGCTAGTGGGTCCCCAAAGGAGATTATGTTGCAAATCAGATTTATAATGTATAAAACCTGAAACATTCCATTGATAATAAATGAGCTTAATTGAAACAGCACATAGTTTTCTTGCATGCTGCCAACACGGTTTACAGTTTCTTTTTTTTTTTCTTTTTGAGGGAGATTAGCCTTGAGCTAACATCTACTGCCAATCCTCCTTTTTTTGCTGAGGAAGACTGGCCCTGAGCTCACATCCGTGCCCATCTTCCCTTACTTTATATGTGGGACGCCTGCCACAGCATGGCTTGCCAAGCAGTGCCCTGTCTGCACCTGGGATCCAAACCAGTGAACCCTGGGCCGCTGAAGCGGAATGTGCACACTTAACCGCTGCGCCACTGGGCTGGCCCCCAGTTTATGGTTTCTAGAGGAGCCACAAAATTTCTTCTGCTTAAGAATACAGACAAGGTGTATGAATTGCTTAGAAGTGGTCCCATCTATGTGTTTTATTTTGGGGAGCGAAGAAATAGGAGAAGAGAAAAGAAGGGGCAAATGGGATTTTAGCAGACAACTATTTTATGATGCTGAATGATAGCATTTGCTTTAATACTTGCTTATACAAGTAGAAAACTTCTGATTGTGTCTATAGTTCAAATGGATCTACTCAGTCTACTAGTTCTGTGACAGAAAGTGACATCTTGGGTACGTGAAAGGGCTGTTACTTGCCTATTTAATTTGTACTTGTTTCTCTAACAATGATAATTTTTTCTACAGACACACCATAGACATCGGGACATGTTGGTTAACTGTACTGACGTGGTACAAAAATAGGAAATTAAATCAATCATTTCACAGAGATTTAGTCAATTAAGTGATTTAGTCTATGGCCTCTATGGCCTTTTATCCAGTGTGGCCAAAGTAAATAATCTTATCTCTAAACTATATTGTCATACTATGCCACCTTGAGGCATTTCATTGAACCTTCTGTCTATGCACATCCCTGCCTCATGTGCTTTTTGTAGCTTCCCTGTAAATTATAACCTAGGGAGTACAGGACAAGAAAGAGTTGAGCACTGTTCTGGTTTCAGCATTGCAAGTCTGGTAACAAAAGCAGATATGGAGGAATTACTCAGCATTAAGAAAGAATCAAGTTACAATGTAATAGTAAAGTTTTACCCTTGTTGACGATGTATACGATGGCTTCTGCGCCCAAAGTATCATAGAGGGGGATGGCTACCATGGAGTATGTGTAACAAGCCAACTCGGAGATGATCCACTGTATGGAGAGAAGTTCAAATGAGGACTAGGGAACACGTAAAAGGAAGAGTCACTCAGCCAATAAATGATTATTTGGTATCCTTGTGCTAAAAAAAATCACTATGGGGCCCTTGGGACTGCCACTGCTAATGCTGTAAAGTACAGTTAAATGAAGGAGATAGGTAGGCACAGAGACAGCTACAGTACAAAGGCAGACCAGAATCCAAAGGTAGAATGTGGTAAGTTCCATCCGTAAGAAGTATGAAAAGCACTGGGAGCTTTAAGGAGGCAGAGATCACTTTGAGGGGTGGGGTAAAGGCTATCTGGGACTGCTTTGTGGAAAGTGATGGAAACTGGGCAGAGCTCTGAAGGCCTGGTAGGATTTGGTTATGGAAGTGGAGGCAGAGAAGTCATTCAAGGAAGAAGGCAACGAATGAACCAAGATAGGATAGCATGACATCATTACATATATATCAGGAATCGTGAAGAGTGACAGGAAATGAATTGGAAAGGTGGGTCAGAATCCGATAATGGCAGGCCTTAAATGTCAATCTCGGTGTGACGCACTGAACTGTGTCCCCCAACAATTCACGTTGAAGCCCTAACCCCCCCGGGACTGTTTTTGGAGATAGGGCCTTTAAGGAAGTAAAGTTAAGTGAGGTCATAAGGGTTAGGTCATAATCCAATATGACTGTTATCCTTACAAGAAGAGGAAGAGAGGCAAGGATGATAGAGGACAGGCCATGTGAGTTCACAGTGAGAAGGCAGCCATCTGCAAGCCAAGAAAAGAGGTCTAAGGAGAAACCAAAGATGTCGACACCTTTAACTTGGAATTCCAGCCTCCAGAACTGTAAGAAAATAAATTTCTGTTGGTTAAGCCACCCAGTCTGTGGTATTTTGTTATGGGATCCCTAGCAGGCCAATACACCAGGTTTTGTGTTAAGTTCCTGAACTAGAGTCAAGGATATCTCATCTTATTGAGGCTGGGTGTAACAAAGATAGAGTAAGTAGCTTCATGTAAAACTGCAGCCAGAGCCCACTCAGATTTTCAGTTTAGCAACTGGTTGTAGTGAGCATATGTTATCCAACTATTCTGAAACATTCAAAGATGTTCTCTGAGGATGTTGGGTCTATTGACTTAACTTGAACTTGGAGATAAGTTTAATTCCAATCATCTTAATGTCTAAAATCTGCTTGCAACTCACTGTGGAAATACGGCTATGGTCAGTCTCAGTAGCAACGGATGCCTTGGTTTACTAGCTCAGGTACAACGTGCAAGTACCAATTCTAATAGGAATATATCCTTTTCCACAATGTCCTCGAGCTCTTATTTGCCAGTCCTTCAAAGCTTTCTTATTTTTCTCATACAACAAACAGACTGACTTAAAATGGCCCATAATGGGCTGGGAAAGTCCAGACACCTACACTAGACATTCAACCAGGAATTAAGGAGGCCCTAAACTGTAACTCTTTCAAGTGAAACAATAAAGAACATGAGCTCTTTAAACAGCTTTGGTAAGTCATCAGCAAGTGTCAGAGAGCTTGCTTCTGTGGGAGGGGTTTAAAGTCTGTAGACAACGCTGACTCAATTCCCTGACTTAACTTTCACATAGTTACCTCTGGCCTATTCTGAGCAAAGATGCCAACAAATTGGTCTGGTGATGGCTTGTACCCTTTATGCAAGAGATAGGAGCCCAGGTACTCTGCTCGATCAGACACCTACAAAAGGGAGAGAAAGAAAAAAGAAAGCAGTCAAGACCCAAAGAGAACAAATTAGCTCAGGATACTGCCTTAGCAAAAGAATCTATCCAAAACCGTGGGCCTGACTTACCTGTTTGTAAGATAGCCATTTGTAGGGCTGGTTTGGTTTTCTATATCCCAAGCAAGGCCCATTGTCTAAAAACACAACATTAAAAGAAAATTAGCTCCAGTTGCAAATCCTTTGGACCAGAGAAGGTAAAAGGAGATTAGGAAGAGACAAGACACAAAGGATAAATCCACTAAGAATATGAGCTTCTCTTATGTGCCAAGGAAATTCAAAGGCAGTAAGTACTTAGTTCTCAAAGGCAGAGATTCTTACAAGCTACACTTGAAACATTTAGGAAATGCTACAAAGCAGGAGTGGTTCAGCGTTGGAATATGTGACCTCCAGAGTAACAGGTATTCAGAGACAGCCGTGAAGTATGGACTAGCCCACAAGTAAACACAAACAGCCTGTAGTGGATAATCTTGAATTGAGTTTCCCTATAATAAAAGAAATGCATGCTCTTAAAAATATAGAAAAAAATCAAAATATTGTCATAGAATCAAAAGTGGGTTCGCCTCCTGGGGAGTTAAAAATCAGACTCTCCACCAGAAGTAGTTGTCACACAAAGTAGGACTTATTTGCCGCAAATAGGAGGCCACGCGGAATTATTTCCAAAGTCGTGGCTGTCCCCAGACAAAGGGAAGCAGGGGCCTTTTATTTTAGATGGGAAATGAATATTCAAAAGGGAGAGGTGGGTATTTGCTTGTGCAGGCTCAGTTGGAAAATGTGCTTCCACATGTGCTGCAGGTTACACTATTAAGGCCTCAGCTCCTCCCAGAGAGGAGATCTTAGTATTAAAAATGGGGCAAAGTTCATAGGCGTGCTCTTGTGGTGAGGCCTGGTCTGGTTCAGAGTGGTTGATGGCTGCATCACTTGAAATAGTTAAATGCTTCCAAACCCACCCTTGAGTTCCTCAGGGCAATTAGCCAGTGACAATATGAGTCAGCAATAATATCATCACATAAACACCGTTTATTAACCCTGGTATTTTCTTTTTTAGTTCCTTTGCATAGTTTTACAGGGTTATGTTTATGTCACATACATATTTTAGTTCCTGCTTCCTTCCCCTGTTTTGATATACACATTCCCATGTTATAATATCTTCTCTGTAGAGATTCCAAGGGCCTTAGTACTGCCAACTGATGGAGGGTCTCCTACGGCTGGATTTATCTCATTGTGGATATTCAGATTGCTTCCAAGTTTGACACCTCAAATAATGCTACAAATATTTTCAAATTTAAAACATTTTCTTAGAATAGAGTCCCTAAAATGAAATAACTGGGTTGGGAAGAAAGGGTCAGAACCGCTCAGGTTTTTGACACCTGGCCTCACATAGCTTAGTAGGGCAGCTGTGACAACTTACTTCACTCCCACCAGCCACGTACCAAGTCATAGACACTAAACAGTATCTTTTTAACATGTCTTCTGGTTTGATAGGTTTAAGAAGCTATCACTTTAGTCTAAGTTTCTTTACAGCTATTAAAGTGAGAACTTTCCCTTAAGTTCTATTTGTTATCACGAATCATCTCTTAGTATACTTTTCCTGTTTATGTGAGAGGTCTTTTGAGATACTGAGGCTTGTAAAGAACTACAAGAACACATACACACACGCTTGTGCTTACACACAGCACACACACAGGTGCACACATGTACACTTGCCTTCAATATTTTTACAATTGTGTCTTACGTTTGAAAATAGAAGAGTTAAACTTCTGAACACCTAAACTACTCAGCTTTATTTAAAATTAAAATGAGTCTGGGAACATCTACTTACTAGAGTAAATAGTAACCTCAGCCATGGAAGGCACGGAAGTTGTGGTGTGAGGCTAAGGAACAACGGTAAGCGGCTAAGAGGCCCCCACAGCTAAGTCAGAATGAGACTGAGTTATAAATAGAAAAGGAGAAGGGAAGGAAATTTTACATAGAGTATCTAGTATCCCAGTTGCTGAGAGGAATTCAGGCCTTTCCAAAAGGAAGCATTCAAGAGAGGGTTACTGGGGGCCGGCCCGGTGGCGCAGCGGTTAAGTGAGCACGTTCTGCTTCAGCGGCCCGGGGTTCGCTGGTTTGGATCCCAGGTGCAGACATGGCACCGCTTGGCAAGCCATGCTGTGGCAGGCATCCCACATATAAAGCAGAAAAAGATGGGCATGGATGTTAGCTCAGGGCCAGTCTTCCTCAGCAAAAAGAGGAGGATTGGCAGCAGATGTTAGCTCAGGGCTAATCTTCCTCAAAAAAAAAAAAAAAAAAAAGAAAAGAAAAGAAAAAAGAGAGGGTTACTAGGAATTCACAGGTAAATAAGAGAACTTCCAGACTAACTGACAGAGGAAAAAGGAAAGAATGCAAGAAAGAAATATCCACTCTGATTACAGAGATATAAAAAAATGAATGAGGAGACTGTCCACAGGAAAACTTAGTAATTTTTCTTCCCGCTGACAGTTGCATGAAAATTCAGGAAATCAAGTCTCAGACTGTGACCTTCTCTGAAGCCAGGCAAGCCAGGCTCTGTTAGGTGTTCACAGCCACTGCTCCAGCCCGAAGGGTGGGACGCCTCTAGTCTACCAACGAGATTGTTTGTTCTAACATTAATCACTAGTTATAGCTACTGTTTATGGAATGCTTCCTCCGTGCTAGGCACACTCGGGCATTTGGTCTTCCCGACTTTTCTTAGCCCCATATACTCAGAATCATGAAGGACTAGGACAGCTTCTTCAAGCTCACTCAGTCAGTGGTAGAGCTGATGAATGTGGAAAAACCATATTGCCTCTGATCACTTCCCTGCTGATGACCATTCTAGCAGAGGCCCGCGCTCAAGGAACAAGTAAATAATTGGCCCAAAGGGGCACCAACTGAAGTCTCATTAAACTCTGTTTCCTAATCAGCTTCAGCCCGATTAGCCAAAGTCATGACCAGGCGACAGCCTAGCCTTTGATTAACCCACTTATCTCAGCTCTCCTTCTGTTCTAAGGCGTGGCCATCTACGAAGAGCCCACCCATTGACAGCTTCTCAGCAAAATTGCTGCCCTAAGCTAGGTTGAAACTCTGGCATGCAGAACCCTCGAGAACCTTTGTTAATGATTCAGATTCTCAGGTCTCACAATTTGGAATTCCGATTCAGTGCAACAATGTGGAGCCAAAGAATCTGTATTTGAAACATTATCACAGGTAATTCTCAACATAGACCATCTATTGGGTAGGGGCTAAAAGTGTCTGTTGGGGCTGATGTATTCAACCCCAGTCAGGACCAGAAGTGTCATTTTTCTATGGAAATAGCCAGGCCAGACTTCTCATGCCTGCTTACATGGGAAGCCATTTTATCAGTTTAGTTTTAATTTAGTATTGAAAAAAAATTTCTAAATGAAATATCTTATGTGCCATATATCATAAATGAAATGATTTGTTTCTAGTTACAATAACAATGCCATGATGATAACTCAGTAAAGAAAACTGTGAAAAATAGAAAATCCCAAAGGAAAGTCTGTTATATCAGCTATATACTATCTTAAGTTGCCAAAAAGGAAAGAAACTAATGGTTGATTTGGTTTTCGCTTGTTATTTGCATGGAAGTCTAAATAAGTGCTGATTTGCAGCCAGAAATACCAAGTACGGTCCCCTCTGGAACCTTCAGATAGAAATTTTCTTTATAATAATCTTTCGTTGTCTGGAGGAGCAACTACGTTTATAAAACGCTTAGGAGCCGACCTAAAGTAGAACAACCTAGTCAGACAGACAGACTCAGATGTCGGTATCAGCTGCAACATTTTCTAGTTTTGTCACGTTTGGAATGTTCTTGAACCTCTGAGTCTCTGTTTCCTCACTTTTAAAAACGGGGGTGATGATATGCAGTCACTAAGGTTTAGGGAAGATGAAGTAGATGGTATAATGAGCAGTACCTATTGCATAGTTAGCACTTGACAAGAGCTGACTATTAAATAGCCGTGGTTATAGTTAAAAGGGTTGGGGAAGGGCGGGATAAGAAGTCACAGAGGCACACCTACTGGACGGAATGTCACCAAAAGAAAACAAATGGAGGGAGAACTATAAGCAAGTTGATTTTGAAAGGAAACTAGCACACTTGGCATTGGTTCAGAGATACAAGATATAAGTACTAAGCCATGCTGTGTTCCTGGAGGAGCTACCAGAGCCCAGGTGATGGTGTTTCTAAGACAGCCCAAAAGATAATTGTCTTCCCTGATACTAAGAGTAGTAGCATGGGTCAATATCATGAAACTGGGGTCAAAGATGAGGTAGAAGTCAGGAGGCCGGATGCTAATTCTGGCCCAGATTCTGCACCTGTAAATGCAAGGGATTGCATTTATGAAAAGCGTGTTCCTAAACAAATATAATGTACTAGTGAGTTAATCAGAACACTTTCTTATACATTGTTGTTGACTTTTTAACAACTTGGTAGGGAAGTTCTCCTTGTGCTAAGTGAGAAACGGATTCAGAGAGGCAAAGTGGTTTGCACAAGATCACACAGCCGGAAATGGAAGAAGCGGGTTTCAAACTCCAATCTGTCCTCTACTGTTTCCAGCACCCATCCTGAGACTGTGCTGATGTCCCCTCCATTTTGTATGTTGGGATTCTACTCAGACCACCACGTTTAATCAGCCGGGGTTCCAGAAGTGAGACAGGGAAGAAGAGGCATGGAACAAGACCCCACCTCGGTCTTCTTACAGGCACGGTTAGACTGCCAGGCTTACCAGACACAGCAAGTCCTCTTTGGAAAATTTCATACGTTGTCTTGGCATCCGAGAAGTAGTAACGTATTAGGTCGTTGCTCTCCTGGCGAGCACTCTTCCGTGCTCCTCCCTAAGACACAAGAGCAAGTTTAAGCCAAGCCCGAGTCTCTCCCCACCCTTTGCAAACTCTTATGGATTAAACTGAAGAGAACAGAAATGCTAACCATTGCGGTCACAGGGATAAGCCCTGCACTATTCAATCAATCAATTTTTTAATCTCAAAATTGCAATATCTTCACATCATTAGAAACCCAGAAACTGTCACTGTTATGTTTTTGACAATCTCCCCACCCCTCTAGGCATACACACACACAGAGGAAAGATAATATCATAGGTTTATATCCTTTTTAAAAAAATCATATCAGGTTTAGATATCTATCAAATGCATACTATGTTCCAGGTTCTGTGCAAAAACCTCAGCTGCAAAGTGAGTTAAAACAAAATTGCTGCCCATAGCACCTCATAAAAGAGAGTTTTTGGAGTGGGGTTGGGGTGAGAATATAATACTATGATGGACATGCTGTAAGAAAAATATTTGTTTTGGGAGATGAATGGAGCAATCAATTCTGTATTAAACATGTACGAAGCAACCAATTTCTTCCTAGAAAGACTACAGAGAAGAAATAATATTTCAATAGAGACTTTGAAGATAAGTAAGCGTTCACCAAAAAGATGTGGTTTGGTGGAGGGGAGGGAAAGAAGAACAATTCTGAGTGAAGGACCAGCCTGAATAAAGGCACAGAGACAACCAAATACATTGCAGAGTCTCATACACAGCTAGAGAACAAGAGTATCTGAGAAAGAGGGTGTAGCTAGGGGTGTGTCTAGAAATGTCAGCTGGAATACAGGATCAGGCACTGATGTGGATTCGGAAGCTGCAATAGGATCTGCAGGCATGGCCCAACCCTTATGAAAGTTAGTCTAGAGAAGAATAGGCATCAGTTAAATAAGCATTCAGAAAGTAATTACTACTGAGACAAGGGCTATAAAAAGTACAGGGTAACACGTGAGGCTATCAAAAGAGATGTGACTTAGTCTAGTCATCTGACTTAGACTTAATCACCAGGGAAGATTTCCATGAGATGTCACATTAAGTCAAGATGTCAAAACTAAAGTTCCTTCTAGTAAAAGAAGATAGAGTCTTGCTGTCTGTTTACAGAGATGAGCTGAAGAAGAAGGAAGGGTGAAAGATGATTCGATTCAACTTTAGGCAACTGGATAAGAAGAGATGCATTTAACTGAGAGACAGCAGGCAAGGAAACAGGAAAGGGTATGTGTGTGCAAGGGAGAAAATATGCAATAAAGAGACTTGTTGAGCCTGGCGCACTTGAGTGCCACTGAGGTGGACTGGAACTCGGGAGATGTCAGAACTAGAAAGTGAGATTTGGGTGTCATAGCCTCTTAGGTACATTTTCAAGTCATAGGAGAGGAGGGTTTTTCTCAGTTGTGAGGATTTAGAGCAGGGATTGGCAGACTATGATCTGGGGCCAAATACAGCCTGTTACCTTCTTTTATAAATAAAAGTTTTATTGGAACACAGCCATGTGCATTCATTTACATATTGTCTGGTGCTTTCACACTACAACAGCAGAGAGGAGTGGTTGCCCCAGAGCCTATATGGCCTGCAAAGCCTGAACCATTCACTGTCCGGCCTTTACAGAACATGTTTGCCCACCCCTGCTTTAGAGGAATCAAGAGACGGTGAGACTGAAACGCTAGGATGAGGAGAGCAAAGAATCTAAGTGACAAAGAAAAACTGCCTCGGAATCAGGAAGAGATCTCATTGAAGGAAATTATGAAAGGCAAAAGGAGGAGTTTTAAGAAAGAGGAAGTCTCAAGTCAGTTGAGAGGAAGGCTGAAGGAGAAATCATTAAGTTTAGAAGTTAGATTATGAATAACCCAGAGAAGTTTGGGGAGATAGTAGTGGTAAAGGTCAGATCTCAGTGGGTTGAACTCAGAAGAGGAAATCAACAAGCAGACTAATCTTAAAGAACTCTGGTAGAAAAAGGATTGAAAGGAGAAGGGGCCCTGAAGCAGCAGGCTCAGCAGGCTAGGAGGAAGCCAACGAAGAACACGTAAATATAACAAAATAATTGGGAATGTGGTGGAGAGTGGAGGTAAGTAACTTGGGGTAAGAGCCCCATGTAGAGGAAAGAAGTTTTTAAAAAGATCAGAAGGGCTTAACTTTATGAAGGAACAGGAATGCTTTTTTCTCTGAAAAGGGTTGAAGATGAAAAATGATGAAGAGAACATTCTTGGAGGTTCCCCTTTTCTCAGAGATACAGGAAACTGTGTGATTTGCTGAAAGATGGGGAATTGTGGGGAAAAGCCCAGTTCAACTTCTGCCAGTTTTAAGAATGAATGTTATCTCAAAGCTGGAATTTAACTCGATCACTTCTTTACCATTCTCAGACATTGGGCATCTCAATGAAAATGTTCTCCTACCCCAAAGGCAGGACTCTATCATCTAGATAATGGGTTGGCAAACCTTTCCTGTAAAGGGCCCGATGGTAATATTTTAGGCTTTGTGGAACACATACGATCTGTCCCTCTTTTTAGTTTTATTTTTTTACATATTTCTTTAAAAATGTAAAAACCATTCTTAGTTTGCTAGTAACACACAAAAAAGGTGGGTTTTGCCTGTCGGCTGTAGTTCGCCCATTCTAGATTACTGGCATCATAAAACTTAGCCGTGGTTTCATTTTTATTACAAAGGAAATGTGCTATTAATAGAAGTTTAAACTTGTAGACTTTTTGTTGATTGCTAACCCAAAGGCTTACTTTCCCACGCTACCCAATCCCCTTCATGAGTTATCTCAAGGTCTTGAATTATAGTTTGTGTTCGATCAAGGTTGACAAACTAAAAAGGTGATTGGTAAGTTACCTCAATTCCCACTGACTGGTTGTTGAGATCAACCAGAGGCAAGACTGACTGAGGTCTGTAGATCAGCCACAGGAAGATGGCGGCTCCAAAGGTCAGGATGCAGATCAGTGCCGGGGTTGAAAGTGGGGAAAACAAGAAGTTAAAGATAAAAAGCATCTTTGTGAATAGTGGTAGGAAATTCAGGCCTTAAAAAAAAAAGAAGGAAAGAAAAAGTTAGAGGAAATGGTTGTAGTTTTTTACTCAGCAGTTCTATGTTTACAGAAGGACACACACACACACACACACACACACACACACACAGCTTCTAACTCTCCAAATAGCCAGAATTTGATCCCTCCAGTAGCCGATTTCTCCCACTGTTTACCTTAGCAATGTTGAAAGTAATAGAATGTGTTCTCCACCCTGCTGCTTGACTGCCCTCCTACAAGGCGGAAAGGATCAAAGGAAAGAAGTTAATCATTTCCCAGATAATTTTGAAAAACGACTGCTCTTTTATTTTTGTCCCATAAAGCCTAAAACAAGCCCTTCTGGTCCAACATAAGCTGGTCGTCAGAGGAGAGTGTTCCAGACAGCTTCCCCCGCCCAGGCGGACCGCGGGTCAGGAAGGACTCTTCCGGCTGGATTTCCCTCTTACGCAGAAACCAAACAGAAAAAGGGACCTCTGGAGAGGCGACGCTACAGATGTCAGAAATCAAGCCTTCTGCGTGAAGGGCATTTCCTGCTGGCCAGATACACCTTGCTTTCTTTTTTGAAGTATCAGGAGGATCTCAGAGATCAACAGGGTCACAACCTGCAGTGTCCTCTCCTCCAGGAAGACTGGAGGAACCATTTTTACCGGAGGCAGCATTAGCCGCGTACACAGAAGGGGTGCTGGAGAATGCACCCGACATAAGGTAGCAAGTGAGCGTTGGAGATTTAGGCCAGGAAGAGATCTCAAGGAACCGAAAGCAACAAAGCCTTCCCCCAACACAGCTTTTCCTGTAGTTTCCAGCCAAGTGCAGCTTCAAACTGCTCTAATAGGAGGGACGAACATTTGGGCAGTTCCTAGCAACTTATTCTTGCTGAAGCCCTCTCTTCTAACTCTTGTCTCATAGCTTTCAGACTTGATTAGGATAATAACAGCAGCAAATACATGAGCACTGACTGAATGCCAGGCACTGGGCGGGGCTGTTTGCATGGATCGGCTAATTTCATCCAACCAGCGACCGGAAGTAGCATTTTACAGATGAGAAAATAGAAGCTCCCACGGGTAAAGGAACTTGCCTGAGGTCACGCACTATTTCCCTTTGCTGCTTCCCCATTGAAATGTACAAAACCACAACTGATTTTTTTCCTTAGAGTTTTAGCCACAGGGTTCAAGGAGACTGAATTTGTCTGGCATCTTACAGGTAACCACAAAAGAAGTTCAGAATTCACATTCTTCAAAGTTTACTTCAGTGTACTACAGAACACGATCTCAGAGAAGAGGCTAACCATTCCCACTCAAAATCAAGAGGGCAAAGCAAGCCCAATAAAAAGCTTTATCAGATCAAGATCACAGTTGTCCTTAGAGCTTTGAGGCAGCTGCCATGAGCTGGCATCTGGGTTTTCTTCATGACGGGAAACACTTCGCTGCACTCTAACAAAGGCTATAAAGACCAGGAGTTCGGTGTGGGAGCAGGAACAGTCACAAGAACCCCTGAGTCACTCATCATTTTTCTGCTCCCTGATTGGTTATTACCTGAATTTAGAGTAATCTCTTTCCATTTTATAGAGGAAACCTGAACCTCCAGAGACCGGGATGACTGTCCCCAGCTTTTTGGTTTCTTCCACATCACGTTGGGGAAGAAAAAGAGGACAAAACAAAAACAAAAGCGAGGCGGTGCAGCTGCTAGGTTACCTAACAACAGGTGCTATTGTTACCACTGCCAGGATTCTGAGAGCTGGGGCTTTTAGCATCCAGCCTTACCTGGACTGGTATAGTGAAGTGGCGCTCCAGGAGGCAAGACATGTTCAAGAGCCAGCCATGCAGGACGTCATTCTAAGGCCAGCCACACCAACCCACGCTGAGAAGGGAGGCCGCCCCAGGGAAAGTGGCAAAATGGATAAGAGTGGGTAGCGGTGCCAAAGGAAGGAGAAATCTGCTTTGTGCTTGCCCATCCTGCCTGCCACCAACCCCTCCCCTCAGCCTGGGACACTGCCACTCATCTGGGAGTGTCTTTGCTCTGCCCTAATCCCACCCTCAAATTAAGTGATTCTTACCTCTATCTCCCTTCTCAGCTGTGGGAACAAATTGTTGAACTGAGGACTTTTGTCCTCTTTTACAGGTGGCAGATTTACATTTTAATGGGAGACTTTGAAAACAGTGTCTTCAAAAGAGGGTCTAAAGGTGAAATTTATGTTCAGATGTGGCAGTATGGGATGGGGGTAAGGGAGGGCAAATAGCCTGGGATGGAACACGGGGAGAGAGAGAGAGAGAACCCATGACCAGTCTAAAGGTGGCATGTAGTGTCAACCCTGGCTGATTGTTACCACGCAGTAATGTAAGCCCTGGGTCACCAGACTGTCAGATTTTTTTTCTGCCTAGAAAAGCTGGAACATTGGATTTTTATGGAACCCCTATTTTAACTATTGGCTCAAATACTAAGAATCTGGTATGGGATAAACAAAAACACATCTGGTTTAATCTGGACCATGGTCTGTCAATTCTTAAGCACTGCTTTTAAACATACTTTAGTTACATCACCCACAAATGGGATGAGACTGACCACTTCATTACAAACAAGGGAGATATTTACAAATGCCTAGACGACAGTTTCATGAGAATGAAAATACCTTGCTTACACTGGCAAGGGGTTTTATTTGCAGAAGACATTGAAGGATATATCTACTGAAAGAGCTTCCTCACTTTGTTAGTGCTGACCAGCTATCCAATCCAAATAGGATATACACAGAATTTCAGATGGCTCCTCCCTGCCTCCCCACATTTTTTTAAATCAAGGTAAAATTCACGTAACATAGAATTGACCATTTTAAAATGCACAATTCAGCGGCATTTAGTACATTCACAACGTTTTGCAACCATCACCTCTAATTAGCTCCAAAACATTTTCATCACCCCCAAAACGAATCTATGTACCTGTTAAGCAGTCACTTCCTATGGCCTCCTCCACCAGCCCTTGGCAACCACCAATCTACTTGCTGTTTCTATGAATTTACCAATTCTGAATATTTCATATAAATGGAAACATTTAATATGTGACTTTTATGTCTGACTTCTCTCACTCAGTATAATATTTTCAAGGGTTATTCATGTTTCAGCATGGATCAGTACTTCATTCCTTCTTATGGCTGAATAATATCCCATTGTATGGATAGACAACATTTTGTTGATCCATTCACCAGTTACTAGAAATGCGTTGTTTCCACCTTTTGGCCATGGTGAGTAGTGCTATGAACATTGACATACAAGTTTTGTTTGAATACATATTTTCAGTTCTTCAGGGTAAATATCTTAGAGTAGAATTACTGGGTCACATAGCAATTTTAAATTTAACTTTTTGAAGAGCAACCAGACTGTTTTCCATATTGGCTGTACCATTTTACGTCGCAACCAGCAACATAGAGCGTTCTAATTCCTTTACATCCTCACCAACACTTGCTATTTTCTGGGTTTTTTGATGATGGCCATCCTAATAGGTATGAAATGGCATCTCATTGTGGTTTTGATTTGCATTTCCCTAGTGACTAATGATGTTCAGCATCTTTTCATGTGCTTGTTGGCCATTTGTCTATTCCATGGCTAAATGTCTATTCCAATATCCTTTGTCCATTAAAAATTTTTTTTTCTTTTTGTTGTTGAGTTGCAAGAGTTCTCTATATATTCTGAATATAGACCCTTATCAGATATATGACTTGCAACTATTTTCTCCCATTCTGTAGGTTTTCTCTTCACTACCTTGATAGTGCCTTTTTTTAATGTGCAAAACACACACATTTTTAACTTCATGATGCTAGTGCTAGAGAGGATTTGCGACCATATCAACTCTCTCACTATTTAAATGGGAGAAACTGAGGGCCTTAGGCTTCCACCATTTTACTGGACCAGGAACTCTGGTTACCATTCTAACCTTTAGAATCTGTTAACATTTCCAGATGTGCTCAAATAAATGCGAAAAAGCCACCGTCTCTCTTGTCATGTGCCCTGTGTCACTCAAATTACAATTCTGGTTCAGTCACTCCACAGAACCCCCTGCAAGCATTGGTGGGATGGCATTTCTTCTTTCCTTTACGTCACTCTTAGTTGGGAAAGAATGGGGTAGGGAGAAGTACAATAGTGGTAAAGAAAAGAGGAAAGAGAGCTGTGTTATGCTGCATCTGGAAGTTCCTGTTCCAAGTCATCTGCAGATGGCTGAGCAGGCTACAGGACACATGAGGATGGCACCGAGTGGAAAGCTTCCTCCGCCTTCCAACATGGTGATAGTGACACGCCGCAACCCCATCCCCCAGGATGTTCATTTGTCCTCAGCTCTTCCCCTTCATTCACTCCAGGGCCCTCCTTTCCTCTGGGCTATGGACGGCCATAGTCAAAGTCACTCATCTCCTGGATCCTAATGTGTTGAATTCCTAAGCTAGCTGAAGGATGCCATCTGCCTCACACCTGCCTGCAAGCTCCAGGATCAGCCTTGGTGTCTAGGTTATGACCACCCCATATTCAGCTTTGGGTTTTGTTCTTTTGTGGATTTGGGCCAGCATTTCTTCATTAAAGTCTCATTTTCTTTGAATAAAGTCCCTACATGGCCCTTCTTGTCTAACATTCAAGTTCTGGGTCAACCGTATTTATTGTGATGAATCTTTCAGGCTATCCCTATAGCCTATAAATGATCTTTCTTTTGATAGTCCCTTTCCTTTAAAAGATTTTATTTTTCCTAAATGTATTCTGCTTTTCAATCAGAAGTCCATTGCCACCTCAGAGCCTCTATATTTGCTCTTCCCTTTGCCTTAAACACTGCTCTCCACAGCTGAAACCCTGACCGCCTGAGGTCAGGTCTCAATTCAAATGTCGCTTCCTCAGAGGCTCACTCTCTCTGATCACCCTGTTTAATTTTGTCTTTCCTACCCCAATCACTATCACGGACCTTGCTTTCTCTCCCCCATGACACCGTTCACTATCTGAAGTAGTCCTGAACTCTTATCATCAATTGACTCTACTGAACTGATGTTCTAATTGGAACAAGGATTTTCATTTTGCTCGCTACTGGGCCTCCAATGCCTGCACCATGTCTGGCACATAGTCAACTTTCAATAAGTGGTTGTTGAATCAATGACCAGTTTTCTGATCCCAAACTGTGTGTTCTAAATACTCTCAGTTAACCCATTTTTCCTTTAGTAAAACTCCCCCACCCCCAAACTCCCAAAACTTAGATCATCAAAAGTCCCTCTGGCCAATCTTGAGATGGACACTCCCAAATCAATATTTTGGCAAGGTACTGGGTTAGCGATAGTGGGTGATGAAAAGGATGTATTTCTAGCACATATCAAGGACCACTCAGGATCAGTGGACAATTCCAGGCTTGGAAGAATCTACAAGATGAATCTTATCAAATGAAGTCATCTACAGTAGGAAGCAGGCAGAAAGTCTAGTCTAGAAATAAATAATTCTGTTACTCTGGTTTTCTGGAACTCAAAGGACAGTAAAATAAATTATGTTTGCTTTTAAGCCTAAAGAACTAATTATTTTGTATGCAAGAATGAGATATAAATTGCAATTACAAGCTTTTCCCAAAAAAAACTACCTTCCAGAAAGTGCCATACTCATTTGGATTTTACTGGTGTCTCTGTTCTCTTGCATGTATAGGCTTATTCTGTGGTAATAGAAAACTCATTAAAAGGGAGACCAGAGTCCTCAAGTTCCTACACCCAGTTAGTTAACACATTCTTCCATACTGAAATACTGACTCTCTCCTAGAGACTACGTCACAAGTCTTTACAACTCATAATGACTCCAAAGGGGCCTGTGTGTTATTTAGGAAACCGTATACGAAAGTTTTGCTCTCTTGGTTGGGTTTTAAGTTGATAACTCAGCCTCCATTGTTATTTCCCCAAAATTCCTTCCACCTCCAACTTAGGAGGCCTCCATCTCAGTCCTTAACTTCATGGTCAATATTTCTAGACAAATTCCAAAGTAATGGCAAAAAGGTCAATAGGACATTACAAACCAATAGCTTCATGAGCATGCCTGGAAGGATCAATAGCCTTTTCCTTACTGTGCAATGAAGGTGAACCAGATATGTGTTCTGTTGCAAGATCCTTCACCCGACATTCTCAGAGCCCTGGAGCTAAGGGATTTTCACCTTTTTTTATACCAGTTTACTCTTCTGCATCAAATGTAGTTTTCCTCTGCTAAGAAATAAAAGATAAAATAATTTGAGACAACAATCCTGTCTCACAAAACTTAGCCAGAGAAAAGCCCTTTATGGAAAAGCATTGGTTCCCAAGGAGCGTGAATCTCAGCTACCCATGCTATTTTCAGTGACTCAAAGATCGAAAGGGCCAACATTCAGTTATATCTGAGATAAAAATTTGCTGTTATATTTCCCAATTAAAAAAAAATAGCTGAGAGGGGAATTCTAAAAACCCTCTAAAGAAATAAAAGGCAATTAGAAACCACGAGAGAATTCGGTGAGGGGACCCGTTACCAAATTGGTAGCCAGAAAGTCAATAGCTTTCCTATATTTCATGCAGATAAGTAATCTGAAAATAATGAAAATATGCCATTCACAATAGCGTACATCAGAACAAATGTGTAAAACTTATATTTAAAAGTTTAGATCTGAGGGACATAAGAAGGCTTGAAAAATGGAAAGACACACCTGAAATAGTCAAGAAGATCTATTTCCCTAAATGTATGTGTACCTTAATAAAGACCAACAGGATTTTTTGGGGAACTAAAAAGTTAACTCTTTTTTTTTGAGGAAGATTAGCCCTGAGCTAACTGCTGCCAATCCTCCTCTTTTTGCTGAGGAAGACTGGCCCTGAGCTAACATCCATGCCCATCTTCCTCTACTTTATACGTGGGACGCCTACCACAGCATGGCTTTTTGCCAAGTGGTGCCATGTCCGCACCCGGGATCCAAACCGGCGAACCCCGGGCCGCCAAGAAGCAAAATGTACAAACTTAACCACTGCGCCACTGGGCCGGCCCCCTAAAAATTTAATTCTAAAGTTCACCCAGAAAAGTAAAACTTATAAAAATAGCCAGAAAATTTTTGAAAAATAACAGGAATTGGGTGGGTGGCAGAGAGGTAACATTACCAAATTTGCTTATTCTGGAGCTATAGAAGTTTTCTATCGGTCATGAAAAGACAAATCTACATAATGAAGTAATCCTGAAATACTCCTAGTGGATGCTATTATTATATACTAAATTGCACTTCAGATCAAGTTGGATTTTTTTCACTTACAATAAATGTATTAAAACAACTGGCTAGCCATCCAGAGAGAATACATAAAGCTGATTACTGTGTTACTCCTACAACAAAAATACTTTAGAGATGGATCAAAGACTTAACTATAAAACATTGAAAACCCTAAGAGTATTTGTGGATAAAAAGTCTGAGAGAAACATTTTATGATCTTGGCATGGGGAAGACTCAAACCAGACACAAAAATCTAGAAGCTATAAATGAAAATGTTGGCAAATTTGATTACATAAAATTTTGAAAAATATTTGCCCTGCTGAAAAGATACCAGAGACAAAAATCAAAGATAAACTGGGAAGAGTATCAAATACTCCAGATGGGCAAAGAGCTCATTTCTTCAATAAGGAATGCTTAGAAGTCAATGGAAAATAAAACACGACCCAATAAAACAAAGGTCAGAGGGCATGACCAGAAAGTTCACAAATGGGTTACTTAAAACCAGGGAGACTTTAACTTTGCTTATAGTTTTTATAAATACAAATTTGAATGACGTGACTTTCCCCCACCCATTAGATTAGCAATCATGAAACAGTGCACAATGCACTGTTAATCGTGGAAAAGTAAAATTGGTACAGCCTACTTAGAGATGTGCCCATTGCCCTCTATCACAATTTAAAATGTGTGCCCTTTGACCTAATGACTCTACTAGTAATTTATCCTATAGAAAGACATCAGCTCAACAAAGTGCATCACAAATGGCTGTGTAAGTTTCCAGTTAAGAATGTGGGCTCCGAGTCAGATGACTTGAGCTCAAATCCTATTTGGTGGTCATCTTTTTGACCTGGGGTAGAGAACCTTTGTGTGGTTTCTCATCTGCAAAATGACAATAATCTCCCTCATAAGGCTGTCACCGTGATTTAAGGAGTTAACGTACCTATAAAGTGCTTAGAACAATGTCTGGCCCAGAGGCTCAGGTTCTAGCTTTTATGTTCATCATCATTAAATCTATAGGATTGTTTATAATGCCAGAGACCAGGAAAGCCTTCTTTGATAGGAGAGCAACCCAATAAATTATAGCACTTCCACAGCATGGAACTCTTGACCGTATTAAAAGGAATAAAGCAGATCTGTATGTACTGATGTGGAAAGAGCTTGATGATATATTATCAAGTAGAAAGAAAAAATCCACTTGGACAAGGTGCATGCTTTTGCGTTTCTGAAAAGATAATCCTCAGAGGAAAAGACAGATGGAAGAGAGAAATCATGAACAGATTTTCCAGATAGTTTCATGTGTTCAATCCTTCAGCCAAAAGATATTTAAGGGCTTAACTGTATATGGGGCATCATTCCAGGGCCTGGGTATATAACCGTGAAATCCCTGCTCTTGAAGGGTTGTATTTTATTGGGAAGTTTGACAACAAGCCTGAACAATAGCTAGATTAGATACTACTATGGAATAAAAAAATAGAGTAGGGGGCTGGCCCGTTGGCGAAGTGGTTAAGTTGATGTGCCCAGCTTCGGCGGCCTGGGGTTCACAGGTTTGGATCCCGGGCACGGACCCACACACTGCTCATCAAGCCATGCTGTGGTGGCATCCCACGTGCAAAGTGGAGCAGGATGGGCACAGATGATAGCTCAGGGTCTCTCTTCCTCAACAAAAAGAGGAATATTGGCAATGGATGTTAGCTCTCGGACAATCTTTCTCAAAAGAAAAAAAAAAAGAGTAGAGAAAGGGGATCAAGGGGACAGCTGGGGGTGAGTTTTAATTAGGGAGGTAGAGTAGGTCTCATTGGGAAGGTGCCACTTGAGAGCATATGTCATTTAATCTGAAATATGCATGCTTTTTAAAAACCAACCAACCAACCGTAAAATGAGTAACTGCAAATTATCCCATCTCCAACTCAGGCAGCTGACTTAGCAAGTTCCACCCCCTTGGTTGGCAGCATTTCGTGTGAATACACCTGACAATACAGGCTCAGCTCCGTTTCTAAAAGTGCAGCCCTCCCACCACCTAAGCTCCATTCGACATGCAACCTTTTCCCAGTGCTCGTGTTGTATACAGTGCTTCTCAGCCATTGAGTAAGCCAGTCCAGACAGCAGCTCTGGGGGTGGAAAGGTTTTTCATTCATTTCTTTAGTGGGTAAGAAACCAGACCAAAGGTGAAGGTTGAGTCACAGGGCCAAAGGGCCCTGAAAGTGTGCCTTTTAACATTTACTGCAAGGAGCTAAAAAGAGAGGATGGCATAAGATCCTGACCTATGAACCTATAGATAACTTCCTAGCCACTCACCAGCATCCAGGTGCTCAGGCCACTGCCTCACATTAGCCTTCTCCACCAAGCAGGGCCATGTCACCAGGCACAGGTTGCTCTCCTCATCTGGGGACCTGGCACTCAGGGTGCCCTGAAGCGCACACACCAGGGGATGTCCCCAGGCAGACAGAAAAGTGCCTCTTTATCGTCTCCATGCAGGGCAGAGCAGGGAGGCGACATTATCAACGGGAATCCCTATTAAAACTGCAGAGGCAGGCTGAGAGGCATTTCCACAGCATGGAAAGAGTCTGTGAGTGTTTAAATGATTAAAACAGGGAAGTGATATGAAGCGCCCACATCTTGCTTTTCCTAGCCAATCGCTAGGCCGCATCCAACAGTTCCAATTTGTAAGGCAGCTGGCAGACAGAGGGCGAGGGCTAGGCTTGGGGCAGATTCCCTGGCCTGCAAGCAAACACACCATAAACCAATCGGTAGGGTTTCACGGGTATCCGCTGGTAATGTCTTTGCTTCTGAATCACACAGGAAAAGCTACAGGAACCAGAGCTCAGGAGTGTTGTGAGAAGTGGAGTCAGCTCAGCTCTTTCCTCAAGTTCAAGTCTCAGGGAGGCTTCCTGTGACCCAGCGGACCACGTGGGCACTCCCTGGCAGAGGCTGTCTTAGCCTTCAGACTCTACTGCACACAGCACAGTGCTTGAAATTCAGTGAGAACACACTAAGTGCCACTGAGCCATCTTCCCCCTTTGCCCACCACTGGCACAAGTTCAGAGAAAGGCAGCTAGGGTGGGGAGTCTGTTGAAGGAAAAGGTTGCAGAATTCTACCCCACAATGATATGCTATGCTCCTATACACACAGGGAGACAGAGGCAGCTGAGCTCTCCTCAGAAATGCCACAGCCAGGGCCTTCACACCATGGCAAAGGCAATGTTAAGCAGCCTGACCTGACTGACGTTGAGTTTCCTTATTCTGCAAGCATTTCAATATTTGAGCACCTACTATGTGTCAGGCAGTGTGTTCAGCTTGGGAAAAGCACACTTAGAGTTCATAGTGTAACAGGGCATAAAGCCAATTTCCCAGGCAGTAAGCAAGCGCTTTCTGGGATGTATCCCAGCTTTGGGAGCGTCTGGTGGACTGGAGAAGTATGCGTGGTGCAAGAGCTACGTTTACCCTCTGCATTTTAAATTTACTTTTAATAAGGCAAACAAAGATCTTGGACCGATTGTGTGCCCAGCGCTGTGCCATGTGCAGAGGGACAAACACTTAGAAGACACAGCTCCTGCCCTCTGAGGACTCGTGTGTCTATCGAACACTAAAAACACTTAGAGAAGGATTCAGTGTGTGGGATAAGCCAGTGAATTTGAAGAAGGGAGAAGTTAGTGTAGACTGAAGTAGATGAGGGTAGCTGGATGGAGCACTAGCCCTTCAAGGATGTGTGGTCCTTGATCCCCCGGTTTTATTGCCAAGAGTCTAACTTCCAGGGTCAGTCAAGGATGCTGACTCCACCAATGAAGCTGATGGCTGTTAAGACCCCAACTATGACTCCAACCAGGGTCACTGTCGCCAAACCATCTTTTTCAACTGTTGTCTGTCTCTCCATCCACTTTTTCCTTGGAGAGACCAGTCACTGCATTAGGTCGGATAAACCTAATTGGAAGGGAGTAAGGGGAATACCTAGATGTTGGGTAAGAGGTAGAGTATGGCTAAAGGCACTAAAGTGGGACAAGCATGACATTTGGGGAAGGGAAATGGTGAAGAGGTATTTTTGATGGAGGTAGAGGATCCATCTTTAGCTGAAAGAGAAAAAAAGAAAAAGCCTCCAAGAAGGCTGAACAAGACAGTGTCTTGGGCTTGGTGTATACACTATGCCACTGGAGTCATTTGCACAAACACCGGAGAGCTTTGGGATGCCAGGCCTCAGCCAGCTGAACTGAGTGGCATTGAATAGGAAAGCCTTCATGAAGTCAAATACCAAAAGCCTCTAACTCAGTCTGTGAAGATAGCACAGGATAGTTGTTAACTCAGCATAGGCTGGTGACAGGCAATGACGCATCCCACTTGATCTCAGGTTGACCCTACCACTGTGCTTCCAACAAATCACAGTCCAGCAGTCCTACCCTGAGGAAGACCTTGTCTCAGTAAACACCCCCGAAGGCTTCCCAAGTCTGTTGCTGACCACGTGAATCATGAGAGAACTGAGGTCAGGTGAACAAGTCCGCTGGATTTGATAAGAGAGCCTGTGGAAAGTTAGGCTGGACAAAGGGCTAGGTCCCTGTCACCCATGTCAGGATTAAGACAGGGTGATGCAAGATGTTGTGAGAGGCCTCCCTGCCTGGGCTTTCTGCAAAATCAGCCCACACACTACCTGGCCTGGCCGGTGGTCAGGGATCACCAGATGCAAAGTGCAAACAACAAGCTTTATTGCCAAGAGTCTCATTTCCGGTGGGGGGGGGGGGAGGGTGCAAAACTCCAAAGTCATCGCCTTTCCAGATACCAGACTAACAAGATATGTGACCCTGGGCACAGTTACTTAATGTCACTGAGCATCAGTTTCCCTCAACTGCACACAGAAGGGGCAGGTGACAATCCCTACTCAAAAGGGGTACTGTGGGCACACCGTCGAGGACACGATAAATCCTCAGTAAAGACTAGCTCCCTTTTCCCTTTTCCACTTCCCTCAGTTTCTAACTCCTTGTCCATATCAGATGTTCTCTTCTGAGACATCCCGAAAGAGACGAGGTGATCATGGTCTTCATATATAATTGCCCTTCAATTTATATGCAAAGGTCTTAACAACTCCTCGTTTCTATTTAAACAGAGGATTTCTGGTTGGAGAGGGCATGGTCCACCTCTGAGCTCAGACCTAGCCACCTCCTGAGACCCTATCCCACCCCTGCATCCATCCACAAGCCGCTCACAACCTCACAATGCTTGGAGTAGAATTACCCATGGAGACCCAGAGATCTCCTACCAGCTCCCAGACAGAGGGCTGATACCATGGCTTGGCCTCAGCAGTACAAGGGTTGCCTGACCTTCCAAACTCCACAACTCATCTATTTATTCAACCAACATGAATTAAGAGCCTGGGAAATATCAGGCCCTCTGCCAGGGGGAAGAGCAAGCGAGAGAGTACGTTTCTGACCTCAGGACATTCACCACATAGGGGAGAAACAGACATAGAAGCGTTTACAGCAGAGTCTGGCCAGAGCAATCATGGCTCAACTCAGTGCTGCTGGGGACATGTCACCCTGCAGGGTGCTGCCAGGCAAGAGAGTCACCTCAGGCTGCACTCCAAAAGAGGATCAGTGCATCTGCTAGCGTGGCATATGGGACAAGAGCAGAAACGCCATTGCCTGGTTTCTAAAAAATTGCCAAATCCTGGTTTGAGAATTCACCTGCCTCTAGGTGGAAGGATTTTTTTATGAGGTGCAATTTATATAACATAAAATTTATCATTTTAAAGTGAACAATTCAGTGGCATTTAGCACATTCTCAATGCTGTGCAACTACCACCTCCATCTAGTTCCAAAATACTTTCATCACCCCCCAAAGGAAGCCGTGTACCCATTAAGCGGTTACTCCCCATTCCTCTATGGTCTCAGTCCCTGGCAACTGCTGATCTGCTTTCTGTCTGTATGAATGTGAAATGGAAGGATTTTCAAAAGAGAAATTTCTCTCAGTTTCTAATTCTTGGGCCCATGCACTAACTAGACTGGTTGGAAATTGAGGCCCAGTTTGCCTTTGGAACTAAATGAGCCAGAGTTCAAATTCTAGCTTCCATCTCTTCATAGCATGTCCAGTTTCTTTATTTCTAAGCCTTGGTTTCCCCATCTCTGAAACAAAGTACCTACCTCAGAGGACTGTTTTGAAAATCAACAGATAAAAGCCCCATAAAACAGTAAGCACAGCGCTGGCCCCTAGAAAATAGTCAATGAGTGGTAGCTGTGATATCTGCAGTTCTAGAAAAATGTCAGCCTGAAGAATATCCAATAAATATGTGAATTCAATATCTGCCCAGGTCACCATACATGAAAATCTTTTTACAAATAAAATTTTCTGGGAAATCCGAAGAAACGCTAACACTACAAACTAGTGGATGGAGCATGGTTTTGAGCCTCACCCTGACTGCAGCTTCAATCCCGGTTTGACAATTGACTGCCTTGTGATCTTGGGAAAGTTGCTTTACCTCTCTGAGCCTACGCTCTCAATTATAATATAATGAAACCATCCACCTCCTAAGATTGTCTTAATGAAATTTAAGAGTACCTTCTATAAGCTGGTACTTAACTGGCTTCATCTTCCCTCTCTCCGTTCATTCCCTGACGCTCTCTCCTTCTCTCACCCCCGGCCTCCCTGTACGGTCTGTGGCCCACACTGGATGTTTAGCACTTAGGCATTCAATGGTACACTGATATTATTGTAGGTACCTTTGCCCGCAAGGAGGTGGAACCCATCCTGGGAGAGAAGACTGTTTTAGATCAGGACCAAGCCGAATGCCTGGCTGAAACATTCTGTTTGGTCTGGATAATGTCCGAGAAAAAAAAAAAAATTAAACTGGAATGTGTTTATCTGGGGTGCACCTGCCTTGCATTTTGCCAGAGTCCCTATTGTTTGCTTCTTATTACATACCATCTACTTTCCTTAGCTTATTATCTGACTTTTTTTACTGACCGATATTACACAAGTATTCGTGACTTTTGTTTCACTTAGGTTTTGGTTCTTTTTCTGGTGCCAAGCACACAAATGATGCCTACAGGATTTTACACCATCCCTCTTCCAAGACTATTCTGTGTTCATCTCAAATCCTTGTCAACTGGAGGGGACCACCACATGGGAACTCCCATGCTGGAATACAGAGGGAGGGATCAAGAAAAACCAATTATTCTATTTTTTTTTTTTTTTTTACTAAACCAAACTTTTATTTTTTAAATTAAATTTAGTTTAACTTATTTTAAAGATTTTAATCTTTTATTTGATTTTAAAATTTTATTTAATTATTTAAATTTTATTATGTCTAAGACTCTGCTTCTGTCAGAGAATACCAATCACCTACAAGCTGGAGCTGAAGAGTCAACCCTACTTTTCAAACCACCAAAATGGATGATATCCCCAGTAAGCCCCAAGCGCGGAGTCCCTGCCCGAGGTTCACTCCTTGAAGTTCATCTTAGATTCAGCCTGCGGCCCTACCCCTTAAAACAGATCCAACTTCATTCAGAAACCATTCACCAGTCACTCATCCGTCAGCTCGTATCACAGGAAGGAGCCAAAGTCCACCATGAAAACTGAGGGCAACCTCCAGCCACCAGAGGGGAGCCATGGCAGATGCTCAGGCCCACAAAAAGAGGTCTCCTTGTGGTTCACCTCCCCCAAAAGAGGCAGAAGAAAGAAAATCCCGTCCATGCTCCCCCTTCCTCCTTCCCCTCGCCTCTCCTAATAAGGGTGTCCCTGAGAGACCTGGGAGAGAGCAAGTGCCGACACGTGCTTGGGGCACACAGAGCAAGCTGGAGATGTGCTGAACCTGTGGGTCAGGAAGCCCCCTTGGCCTCTGCCCCGTGCTTATAAGACCCCTTGCTAAATACCCTGCCTCCAAATGGTCTTCTTACCCTATGAGGGGGCCGCATGCCTTGGTGCTTCCAGCGACGGGGGCTTCCTGGCTCTGAGTTCTTCCTGGCACATGAGCGCCTGTCCCTCTTCCTTCACCCTTAGCTCCTCCAGGGCTAGAGGGGCTCCAGAGCATCCATGCAGACAGACGGCCACAGCTCAGAGTGTCCCCAGTTCTGCCCTGCCTGAGCTGTCCCGAGTCAGGCCATAGCCGGGCTTTCTAACGTGCTCGGAACTTCACTTCCTGGTTTTTCTTTCACAACTGAAAGTGGAAGTGTTCTGACCAGGAGGAGAAAGCGGCCAGAGCTACCCTGGCTTGTTTTCAAAGCCTTTAACTCCAGTCCCTACGGGCTGAAACAAAAGCCAGCCTGTATCCACACCGTTCGCCCTTTCCTCCTTTGCCTGACTAAACCCAGATCAAAACCAAACAAAAAGGACTTGAGGTGTCCCCCTCAGATCACTAGTGTCACAGAGGCCGGGCCACTCCCCGCTGGATTCCCAGGACGGGGAGGTCCAGCCAGAGGGCACCTCAGCCCTCACGGGCCTCCTGAGACCTCGGGGGCACCCGGGGGCAGCCCAGCCCAGCATGGCTTGCCAGCCCGGTATCATGTCACCCTCTCTCCAGTCCCCAGCTGTACCTGCCTCAGTCCCCGAAGCAGTTCTGATAAAGCCGACAGAACAAGCAAGTCAGGAACAAGAGGAGCAGGGACAAGAGGCCTGATTCTTTTGCTTTGACGTGTTGGCTCATCCTTTTCATACCTCAACACTTAAATTAAAATGTGTTCTGCCGCCTCCCTCACCTTCCAAATTAAAACTGGGGAATTTTTAAATCCCAGGAATACACAAGTACATATGCCATTAGCTGTCAGACTGATGCCATGTCTTGTAGCTTCTAGAAAACTCCGCTGTATATGTGTGAGACAGTGATAGTGGAAAAGGCAAATAACTTCTTAGTATGATTATAAAGATTGTCTGGAATATGCAGACCCCCTGAAAGGATCTTGGGGATGGGTCTACATGGTGTGAGGACCTAAAGTTGCCTCACTGGATTCTCCTAAGGTTGTGGCCACAGAAGGGCACAGGAGCTTCCGTTCTCAGATTTGGAGGCAAAAATAACAAGATTCCCTGCCCCCATGACCAGCTTACAGACACACCCTGGAATTAAGCAACACCTCTCCAGCCTTGATCCTTTCAAGAAGGCTCCTGGTAAGTTCAGCATGAGCCCAGCCCTTTACTAGAACTGGATCAGGATTCGTTCTCTCTACAGAAAGTCCTAAAAGCCTCCAACTGAAAAAGCCATGGTGAGCTGTGCCACAGTCTCAGGGAACAGGAGCTGATCCCTTGACTTCACAGGTGCCTATTTTAGACATGGGAGAAAGACGAAGTAAGGGAAGATGAGGGTGGCCCCTGCCATTCCATCTTCTGGGTCATCTCATGGCTGGAGGAAAACTTGGCTTTGCTTAGTTTCAAGAGGTCATCTCCCCAAGGGGCAGCTGCCTCCATCAGAGAGCAGAAGATGGCAGAATGGGTGTCAAGTGTCAGCCTCTATAATGCTGCTGGACTCTTCCCCGGTGCTGTCTTCTTTCACCAACTGGGTGAAGAGCTCAGGGCCAGAAGATGAGCTTTCTCTTTTTATTGGTTTCCCCCAGGCTTGAATGCTCAAGTTCAGAAGGGTCTGGACCATTCTAAAGTTCTAGGAGAGTTGCATTCCTTTTCAATCCTATGTGCTTGAGTGACACTCCCAAGATTTGAGGGAATAATGGAAGATTTTGGCAACACACAAGAATTCTGTATTATGCAGCAGGTTGTAGTGACAGACTGATCAGGAATCAAATTCTAGCCACACCACCTCCTGGCTGTGTAGCATAGGCCAGAGACACATTATTCAGCTACAGAGTGGGAACACCACCATCAATCTTACAGAAAGTGGCGAGCCAATGGATTAACACACTGTCACATACCCACTAGGAGACTCCAGTACCTACTAGAATGTCTGCTAAGGATTCCCTCTCCCTTCTCCCTTCCAAATGAGAATTGCTGCCTAATGAATAGCCTTTCTAACCATATTGATACAGAAATTTCTGAATGGAAGATGAAGGAGACCCATGTTCTGGTTTTGCCTATAATCCTTAAAGCTTTTAAGTCTGTTTTAGTCGCATTTAGTGAAATTAACTACGTTCTTTTCCAAGTCTATCTCCTGCCAGCATTCAGATAGCTTCGATGTTTCTACCTCCTTTCCAATTGACTTTTAATTTGATTCCCACAAGTTAGCTGAGATTTCTGCTCAACCAAATGTAATATCATGTTGTAAAAGAGGCTTAGCCTGAATATAGATACACGTCCCACCTTCTTCTCGCCAAACCACTCCAATCCCCACGATCCCATAGATATATAAACTATAGAGCAAATAGCATGATCAGAACTTACCTTGTAAGAATACTCTCACTTCCTGGGGCCAGGAAATGCACCCCTCACACCTGGCTGTTCTGGTTTAGCTCCATATGTAGGTTTGGCTCCTCTACCCTTTCCACAGCTCCTGTGATGGGGCCACACCTGAAGCCAACGCGTCCTGCACTGAGAGTGGCCAGTGAGCTCCCCTGGAAACTCTGAACCTCTTGCAAGAGAAGTTCAAAGGTAGAAGTTACTTGTTCAAACACTTCTGGTAACCTCTGACAGTGAGAAGTGTAGAATTTGGTGAAAGGTTAAAACAAGAGGTCGTTATGCAATAGGTCTAAGAGGAAGAAAAAAAAAAAAAAAGAAGACAGTGCTCAGCTCAGAAAGCTAACGTTTAACAAGCAAAACCTTTTCTACAGCCCATACCTCAGGGGAAGGGAAGGGAGTAGACAGGGCTTTCCACCGCTTTGGGGGCAGAATCCTTGAGATCGTGATAGGAACAGGAAGCTCTACATAACAAGAGGACAAAAGTGCTCCATGAGTTTAGGGTGAGAGAAAAGTGAGAAGCCACTCTAACAGCTCAAGCTATAACTTTAAGATTCAGATAAGCAGAGGTCTGCGTTTAGAGATCAGTCTTCTTCTAGAAAGGGCCGGTGACCCTTCTAGAATTAGAATGTCTCCAAGACAACCAAATAAAGCAAATCACTCTCGAGTCTAGCCTGAGGGACAAGCCTCACTGAGTTGTATTTAGAATGCGGAATCATGGATACGGTCTGCACCACCCATGGCTCAGCGAGGCCCTTGAAGAAGCAGGGTCACTTCCGTATCACTGCTCAGCCAATTGTGTTCTCTCTTTCCATTTTGAAGCCACTAGTCACCATTCTCGATTCCAAAATCTTTAAGACTGCAAGGCATCATTACTAAACAAAAATGATGAGTGTAAATGAAAGAGGCTCTTGAGATGATTTTCAATTTCCGTTTTACAGGTGAGACTATTGAAACCTTCTCAGAGAAAAGAAATCACCCAGAATCACACAACCAGTTAGTCATCAAGGCAAGACCATCACAGACAACCACTGCAGTGGCTTTGACCCTATATGGTGCTGCTTTGTTGATATAAGTGTTCATTTAACTACCAGCAGACCTTAGACACTTAACTCTTTCTGTGTATCAGGCCTGAAGAAATTCGTGGAAATGCTGCATTAGGTTTCTTCTTACTGTGTTTGGTCAGGTGGCCAATATCAAAATCAGAAGCAATACCACTTCCTGCTGACTTGTGCATGAAGGAATGGCTACCCTATTAACAGAAAGGTCTTATTAGGTCAGATTCTCACACAAGTCTTAGATACGTTAACTCTTTAAAGTCACCTCTTGCCACAGAGCCCTAGTTTTGCCAGAGTATCTGAAAGAAAAGGGCTTCCAAGAAGTGGCTTAAGAAGATCCAGTTCAATGAGAACTGGGAGCCTGACTCTCACTTGATTGGGCTTAGGTGGGTTAAGCAGCAACCCACTGAACACCTTTTGATGCCACGCTTGCCAGAGGGCAAGATACTCCAATCCAGTGGTTCCCAACCTTTAGTGAGCAACACAACCCTCTGGAGAGCTTGTTACAACACAGGTTGCCAGGCCAGTGCCAGAGTTTCTGACTCAGTAGTCCTGGGTTGGGGCCTGAGAATCTGAATTTCTCATAATTCCAGAGCAGTGGATGCTGCTGGTCTGGGAACCACACTAGGAACACATTAGAAGCAGCACTGCTCCAAGCAGCCCCCCTGCTTTCAATGGACCCAATGACTGAAGTGCCCAAAATGACCGTTTTGGGTAGTCTTGGCGATGGTGACCTTGCAATTGGGAGGAGAGTTTGACACAGAGTGGAACTTATTATTATGTGCTCTAGCGGAGAGGTGTTACTCTAGACCAACAGACAGCCCAGGTCCCAGAGTAGTACTTTGCAACAGCAAGAGGTATTTCCACTCACTGGCCCACTTCTCCTTTATATAAATGTAAGTCAAAGCTGGTAGCATCACAGCTAGACAACCCGTGTGGATATGAGTCTGGGTGTGTATGGGGCATCACCTAATCCAATGACCTTAACTTTATTCTGAGGGTACCTGAGACTGCAAAGGGTGAAGAAGCTAGCTACAGTGAGGTGTCGACTTAGCAGGAGAAGGCAGTCCAGAACCCTGGTCTCCAGTGCCCTAAGGGGCTACACCCTCTCTTGACAAAACTTAGTGTCCTACAGCATCCCTCTTCAAAAAAATATGTCTTAGAGAAGTCTTTGCAACACCCTCCATTCCTCCCTCCCTTCTCACAGCCATGTGCATTTAGAATTCAACAACAACAAAAAATTCCTTTCAGGTTTGGGCATCTTATAGCCCCTAAAAAGTGCAAACATTCATTGTTTTAGATCGTTCATAGGTGAGGTGCCCGAGATGTGAAGAGTCTGACCTAACAGCCACAGTTCTAACACACACACACTGCTCTAGCCCATTTGAATATACTCGTTTCTCTTTCATAGAACCAAAGGAACCATACTTGCATACGCAACAGTTCTAGAAGCCTGGAGGCCATTTCAGAGTTTTGTAACACAGCCTGGAAACAGCCGAGATATTATGATAGGGCTTGACAGCTCTTTGGAAGCAGAAACAAGGTTTTCTCTGTTTTTGAAAGCAGAGAAAGACAGACCTCATAAGCAGGCAGACTTTACACAGCACCACCTTGCATTTGTATAGCTTCTCCCATTTTTAAAATACTTCCAGACTATCTCCTAACAAACCTGTGAGGTATGAGTGGGGACAACACTTTCAACATCTGAACCTTTAGTGAGTGACTGCTGGGAGCCAAGCTCCATGACAAGGACTTCATTTGGCCCTCACAGTAAAACTACCAGGTAGTTATGGTTTGTACAGATAAGAAAATGGAAGCTTAGGGAAGGTACGTTACCTTCCCCAGATCCCATAGCTTGGTCATAGGGTGATGATGGTGGTGGGGCCAAGCATTACTTTTTAAAATAATTTCAGGCTATTTTGCAAAGCCAGGTGATTTGCATCTTGTCCCTGGAAAGGAAACCTTCTTTAGGGAGCACGATTTGTTGCAAAACAGACTTTAGAGCAGGTTGGGGGTATGAATCAGGGTGCCAAATATTATATAAAGGTCTTTGAGGGATGTTTCCAGATTCCAGATACCACTAAAACTAAAGAATTCCTTCTAGAGGAAAGTGGAATTTCTCCTTTTAATAAACTTTTGCCCTCAGAATCCAGAAGATTCATCTTAAACCTCTGACTCCTCTGCTTTAGAATATTTCACTGGCTCCAGATTATGGAATAGCTACTCAGTAATGCTCATTGTAAGCATTCTGGGTGGGGGCAAAGAAGAATGAAGGAGATGAGAAGAAAAGGGGAAGAATAAGATGTCTGGAGTAGCTGGGACACGTGAGGCATGGGGAATACTTATTTAGGAAGGATCCCAGGTTGTTTTAACTGTTAATCCAAGTCTTTAGAAGTCAGACAATATCACCCAACAAGAAAGAGAAGCAGAGTCCTCAAGCTATAGACTGTATCTCTTCATGTGAATTTAGTTATAATGGATCAGAAAGGTGAGAGGCAAGATGTCCCTCCTTAGCGTTAGCTATACAGCAGGGCAGAGGTTCTGATGGCACAAAGAGGGCAAAAATAAAGCTGAGATGGACCGACCTTTAGCTTCCCACATGGCAGAACTGACTTTGAAGTTTACCCTTCTACTGAGATGTGAAAAGGAAGGGGCGAAGTTCCTTCAGCTCTTAACAAGAGTGCCATAATTGGCCATCCCAATGATCAGAATTCTATACCTACCCTTTCCTTGGTTATCTGATGTTTCAAAAGGCTAATGGCACTCAAAGCACACCTTACAGGGTAGCAATCTTAGGTTCTCATGCCGGCTCCTTTCTCACGGCCTTTGAGATGATATGAACATTATTGAGTACTTCCTATGTGGCCGCACTGCAGCAAGAGCTTTGTTGGCAACATCTCATTTAATCTCACAGCAACACTATGAAGTTACTATCATTTTGCAGAAGAAAAAAAGTCTAAGAGAGGCCAAATAACTTGCCCAGTCAGATTTTGAGCTCAGGTAGTCTCGAGTCCAGAGCCCAAGACATATCTATAATTGAGTAGGATCGATTCCATGAACCCCTTGCAATCTTGTGTGTTTATATATGCATTGCGCTTGGAAACTTTCATTGGTTTCTCAAAGAAAATTAAGAACTCTTGCTCTAGAGGAAGCAGGACCCGATGCCAGCCATGGACCTGATGCCAAGGGTGGAAGAACAGCTACCTTTTTCCTCCTTAGAAGGGCTTCCCATCTGCCTGGACATCCTTCCTGCCACTGAGGGCATTTCCCGCACAGAGCCTTCCTTCACTCAACTGAAGGGAGGGGACAATGCACCACATACTCCAGCTGTGCATCCTTCCAGATCTTTCTGCTTCCTTGTCTGCTGTTCCATGAGTGCCCACAGCTCTATTCTGGGCCCCACTGTCAGCCCTGCACCATGAGGCTTCACAGCGCACATGTGGGAAGCTAACCCCACACCTCAGTGTCTGCAGCAGCTCATTTTGCTCACCTCGGGTCACTGGGCTTGGGCACCTGGGCTCTTGAGGCCACTTTCTCATTCGTTGTGGGAAGGAAGTGTTACTCAAGCATGAGCACTTAGTTGACAAGAATGGTGTTTGCACAGATTGCAATAAAAAGCTTACACTAAATCCAGATAAGCTGTCCCTGCCCCCGCCACATAAAAACAACACACAGAGACCAAATTGCCCTGAGACTTAGATCTGAGCTTCCCAACTTGTGAACTGTGGCGACTGGTGGGCTGGGTGTGCTCAATGGACAGCTTCATCCAGGGGTTTCAGGGTCTCATATAAATACCATTATTCTCAGGGTCACGACGTCAACAAGGTTGGAACACAGTGAAATAGGCAACTTGCTCCTTTATCAGCAAGAGCTTCCTAAGAGCATTTAAGAATCAGATGGAAAGTGTAAAGGTTCCCAAGAGAGGTGTCAGCTCTAAGTTCCCAGAACCTTCAACATCCCCACAGGAAACATCACTATATCCCAGCAGGTTAGAAGCATTGCTCAGAGGGAAGATTTAGACCTGCACTGTCCAATACTGTAGCCGGTAACCGCATGTGGCTACTGAGCACTTGAAATGAGGCAAGTCTGCATTGAGAGATGTCTAAGTACAAAACACAAACAAAATTCTGGAGATCCAGGATGAAGAAAATAACAGAAAATCTCAATTTTTACAATGATGATTGCTTGTTGAAATGATATTATTTATGATATACTGGGTAAGTAATCCTACATGTTCCTTTTACTCTTTTAAATGCATCTGCTGGAAATTTTTTTTTCTTTTTTGAGGCAGGTTAGCCCCGAGCTAACATCTGCTGCCAGTCCTTTTGCTGAGGAAGATTGGCCCTGAGCTAACATCCTTGCCCATCTTCCTCTGCTTTCTATGTGGGACACCTACCACAGCATGGCTTGCCAAGCAGTGCCATGTCCACACCCGGGATCTGAACTGGCAAACCCCAGGCAGCCGAAGCAGAATGTGCGAACTTAATTGCTGCTCCACTGGGCCGGCCCCTGCTGGAAATTTTTAAATTACATACATGGCTCGCACTCTATTTTTCTTGGACAATGCTGCTCTAGACCAAACGTCCTCTGCCTTAACATTTATAGAATAAAAACAAAAGTTGGTGTTACCCAATGGCAGCAGCAAGCATGTTACAACTGCTCAGAGTGAACTTGAAGACGGTGATGTCTTTTACCTTTTCCTCTGGTTTCTGTAGCAGCAGTGCTTTACTCCTTTGCATTTCCATAGCATCCATCCAACAGAGTTTAAGATCTTCTTGACTGAAGTAACATTCCCTTATTATAAAACTGCTGCTATTCACTGACCGTTGTTCCACGCTCGGCTCCATGCGGTGCGCTCTACATCTATTAGTTTGCCTAATTCTCATATGAGCCCATCAGGGTAACTACAAATGAGGAAACTGAGGTTCAGACGGTGCCTAACATGCCCAAGCCAGCTTCAGTCTCATTCCAAACCTGCACTCTCAACCACTCTGCTACACTGCCTCCTACAGGAGGGGGTGGGAGAAAACTCAGATAGCAGCTGCAATACTTTTGAGGAGTGCCAACACCTCCCCCCTCGCCAAGACGTTAAGGACATCACCCTCTGCTTTGCAGCCTTGGTTCTCTGGGCTCACGGCATGGGAGAAAGACTCTGAGTGCCTGGCTAGGGAGTTATTTGGGAGCCTTTAACATGAGCAGAGCGGAAATGCCAGGAAGTGGGAGGGGTTCTGGTCTCTACAGACAAGAAACTGAAGAGGGTGGAGGAGTCAGAGAGAACATCCTGCCTGGCTTTAGATGGCTAGACCCCAAAGAGAAACAGCCCCAGTGACAAGCCTAGTGTCACACAGGTCTCCAATTGGCTTGGATGGAGAAGCATATCATTCTTACGGGTCGAAAGTATATAATCACTTAAGACAGAAAGCTGTGTTAAGACAAGGTCACGTTCTTTATTTGCTCAGTGTTTGGGACACTGTGACAAGAAAGGTATTCTTGGAAAACTTAAAATTTTTTGCAAAGTGGCTTGGGAAGTGATTACATCACTGTTAATCATTTAGTATCTTTGATTACTGAGAACCTGGAGCAGGCAGCTGACCCTCCTTTCCAGTATCTTCTGAAAGTTTTTACTCTTCATGCTAAGGCTTTATGAGGGGTGGGAGCAGTAATCTGGGAAGCAGGATCAAAGACCACAAAATAAATATTCAGATCAGAAATCTGGCGTTTAGTCCAGACCAACCTGCTAAACTTGAGATTATATTTGTAGCCAGCAGAAAACTTGAAAGTATTGATTAGAAGCCCCAGATTGTCAAAAGAAACTGCTCAGGCATCAAAGACTCATTCCTGGTGGAAACAGGAGTGAGAAAGAGCAGCATACAGGCCAGAGGAAGCGTGTATTTCAGCAGCACCGGCTACGGATCAGGTGTTTGAAGTACGTAAGACACAGGTAGAGTTCCTAGGAAGGAGGATTCTCGTCCCCTTGCACAAGAGCAGAGTGTCCTCATCAGAAAGCCAAGGCCAGTACCCCATCCTCGGCCTTCTAGGAGTAGTGTGTGCATGACCACCTAAAGGAGTGGCTTTTGGATCTGAGGAATTTGCTTTGGTGCAGATCTAAGAAACAGCATCTCCCAGCTTTATACAAATTCAGCCTTTACTCCACTTTCCTACGGCTCCTCAAACATTTACTCGCTCGGAGCTTCATATTCAGTGCCTGTGTCACAACTCTTTGCAAAAGCTGAGAACACAGCAGGGAAGTTTGAGGTTTATATCCTGACAGGTAATAGCCACTTTCACTTGCTCTTACTTCTGGGATGGTCAGTATAAGGTGAGCTAGACCTTCAGGAATGTTCCCTTTAGGAACCTGTAAGCAAGACCAGGAAAGAGACTTGGTGCCGCGACCAAGCATGGGATACTTGGTTAGTTATGAATCCACCAGAGTCCTAGGACTTTAGGGCAGGATGCGGATGAGGCCAGTGGTTTCTGCTCCCTGCCCTTTCCTCACTTCATAGAAAACGAAACAGAGGCTCAGTTACAGTCTTATCTATTCGGTGAAGCCTGACGTTGATGCTTTTTCCCAGAACACACCAAGAGATGCAAGAGTGGATGTGAGTGTGTGTGAGGCAAGCGCGAGGGCTCCTCTCCCCTTGTCTTTCCCTCCAGGCATTTACAGCCTCACTGTGTTCCAAGTGGGCCTAACACCTTTCCTGCCTCTCACCTTGTGGAGAAATTCCAACCCACGCATTCCAAACCTTCACTTTTTTTCTAAACATGATCAGAGCACTGATTTACAAATTGAAAGGATTCAGGGTGAAAGCAGGAGGGGAAGAAGAACAGCTAGAAAAATACCAGGGGTTTTATGAAAACCCCACCACCCTGGATACAGCTGATCTTATCTGATCTCGGATGCTGAACAGCTGGCCCTAAACCTGGTTTATTGCCCAAGCTGGTTGGCATTGAGGAAACCATAAATCAGGCAGAAAGAACCTTCCCTCTGTAACAGACTTTTCAGGCAACAGAGATGGGATAACGTACCTAGGAATCAAGGTACTAGCCCCACTAACATAGGAAACCAAGCTTTGCATCTCTGCTGGCCAAGCACAGATGACTTTTGTTCCAAAGCATCGTTGGATGAAACAACATGGCCTCCCAGCTCAACCACCATGGTAACTTGTAGGCACAAGAATTTCCTAGAAGGGAGGAGGCCTGAGAAGCAAAGTGAAGAACAGCTTCCCCCCTCCAGCAGCCACAGTCCCTACAATCCCCCCTAAATTGGTTTTCACCTCAAACTTTTCTAATCCAGCCAATGAAGCACTTTGCACAAACTGGGTAGGGCTGTTACTACGGCAATGGTTTCTGGACACTGATCACCACTACCTGGATCACAGCATCTCCGTCTCTCTCCCCATCAGAGGGCAATGGAGAATTGGCAGGGGCTGAGCTCAGCAGAGAATAATTAGAGCCCATAGAGGTATACCAAGTGCCTAGAAGTGTGAGTCTCAGACCAGCGTGAGGTGCTCCTGATCTGAAAATTCAGCCAACATGAGTTTAACCCCTTGTGCTTTCACTCCACAAGTGCAAGTCCATAGGTTTATTTAATTCATTAATTTATTTTGCTGAGGAAGATCCACCATGAGCTAACATCTGTGCCAACTTTCCTCTATTTTGTATGTGGGTTGCTGCCACAGCATGGCCGCCAACAAGTGGTATATGTCCATGCCTGGGACCTAACCCAGACGCCAAAGTGGAGTGTGCCAAACTTAACACCTAGGCCACGGGGCCAGTCCATATGGGTTTATTTTTAACTAAAACTTTCACTTTTCTTCCTTATCACAGATATTAAGACAAAAAATATGGAAATTAAGATAAGCGAAAGGAAGAAAAAACCACCCATAATTCCCATCGCCCAGAGAGAGCCACTTTTAGTGGTTTGGTGTACGGAATCTGTGCTATGCAAATTTGTGTGCTTTTTTAAAAACAACAAAAATGGAATACCATACATGTTGTTTTATAGTGTGCTTCCTCACTTACTACACTGTGACTATCTTTCTAAGTCAATGAATGCACATTTAAAACATCATTTTTAATGACTGCGTGTTCCTCAGTCATGTGGATTCACTCCATGTTACTCATCCAGGCCCCTCCTGTTGGACGTGAAGATTGTGTCTAGTTTTTGGCTATAAGAAAAAAGCACCATGTTAACTCATTATATGATCTTATTTCTTTAGGATAATTACCCCAAATTGGAATTTCTGAGTCAAAGATCCATATATTTTTAAGGCTTTGGGATGTGTATGGGAAAACCGCTATGAATTAATACTCCTACCAGCAGTGTATGTCTGTTTCTTAAACTCTCACTAGTGCTGAACGTCATCCATATTTTCTTCTGGGTTTGACCATGCTCACTTGTAAGTACTTACAAATATAAATAATACTTATACTTATGATCACCTGGCTTCAGAGTTTCTCAGAGAAAGGCAATCTGTAAACACAAAGAATCTAAAATTATCTAGAGTGGGAACACAAATTTTAAGAACTTTGTGTATGGAACAGGGAGAGAGGACACAGAGTATGTAATAAAATATTGTTTCCAGAACTCTAGCTTTGACATCCTGACTTGTGCAATGCTACACCCACGAAGAAAGCTCCTTTATTGAGTTCCTACTACACGTGAGACACTGTGCTGAGTGATGACACAATCTCGCGATATCTTTACAAGATCCCTCTGAGAGGGGCGTTGTTATGCTCATTTTGAAATTGAGGAGACTGAGGCACAGATTTAACTGACTTCCCCAAGACCATATATATCTGGTAAGCATCTGAGTCAAAAAGATCCAGGGAATTCTGCCTATGATTAGAGCAAGGGAGTCTTTAGACTCAGATGATTTTGCAAATTGACTGTAAGCTGTCCTAGCAGAGGAGAGAGAGTCTGAAGCTCAGTGAAGAAGCACTTATGGTGAATTTAGTGCGGAGAAAGCAATCCCTCCAATCCATGGCTTTAGAAATGGCTCTCTCTGAGATGGACCAGGGCTGTCTCAGTAATCCCATTCAGGGGGTTTCCTATTGAAGGAAGATAAGTAGAGAAGAGTTATTGGCTATTCTTTCTCTCCTTTCATTTCTGACTGTCTCAGAATTTCTCAGACCTTAGTGTACTTGGGGATATTTGAGTTCCTCTTAAATGCAGATTCCCAGAGTAAACCCAAGACACTCTGGTTTGTAGGGTCTGAAGTGGGTCCCTGGAATCTATATTTCTAACCATCAGTAGAGGCTGATGCGGGTGGTCCTTAGATCAGGCTTTGAGAATCATGGCAAATCTACTGTGCTGAATTACATAACCTGAGATGACTGTGAGATGCCAGCCTCTCCCTGCCAGGGTGGTCCAAAGGAAAACCCATGGTAGGCGGGAACTGAATCCTTTATACTGATGTGCATTTGCTTGGCTAATGACTGGGATATCTTACCCAAGGATAGCAATGGTTTCCCAAGAGGCCTGCCATGCCTATAATACTTCACATAAAGTAATTCTTCAACAGAGAGCCGCCCCCACCTCCTTGCTCTGACCTGTGTAGAGGCGGAATTATTATTCATCCATCAGTAACCTCTCCCTGGTGCCCTGGGCCTGGGTGAGGGATACAGACTGTGCCAGATGTCAGTAAACCCTCTCATAGCCATCAGCTCACTTATTCCAGAAAGATTTCCTACAAGATGAATTCAGCAGGTGATAATTATCATCATTATTACAATATCAGCTTCTTCAGTCATCACTCTCGTCATCAGCAGCAGCAGCATCTAACACTGACGAAGTGGCTCTCTTTGCCCAGGCATTGTACCAAACACTGGACTTGTATGATTTCTTTTAATCACACCATACTGCTTTGGGGAAGACCCCATTATAGTTTTACTCTCATTTTTTCGGCCAAGAGACTAAGGCACAGAGAGGGGAAGTAACATGTCCTAGGTCACACAGCTAATACATCGTGGAGTCAGAATTCCAGCCCAGGCCATCTGCCTCCACTTGAGTGGATCCCATGATTCTTATTTTATTAGAAGAGAGGGACCTGGGGCAAGGGGGAGGGGGCCAGATTGCGACTTGCCCAGGACCATGAAATTTGTCAGTGGTGTCATTAGGTCAATTACCAGGGCCTTGCTGACTTTCTGCCCTGGCCTCTTTAGACAAGCCTGCTGCTTCTAGATGGTGTTAGGACAGACTCTGAAAAGGGAAGCTTTCAGTTAATTAATGGCACTGAGTAGAAAGCAAGTTGTGGTCCTGAGGGAACTCTGTACTATTATTTAAGCTCCTGGCATGAGTGGCCAAGAGGCTAAGTCTCTCAGAGTTCTGCAGTGATACAGGTATTAGACAACATCTATGGCTCCCAGGACAGGTGCTGGGGCTCCACTCACATCTGGGCTCTGTTTGGGCGTTGAATGCCATGCTACCCAACTAACAGTACTTCTGACTCTCTTTGTCGGTGTGCTGGTGACTTGGCTTGAGGCTGCTAAACTCACTGTGGGCCTTCAGGCCCCCTGGAACATTTCCCATCCATTCAGTGTGCAAAGGCTGGGTGTGGGCCTCTAGATTGCCCTGGACAAGATCAACTCCGAGCCCGCGGACCTTGGAAAGTTCAGCTGGGAGTTCACTTATACCAACTCAGCCTCTGAGTCTGGTGCCAAGGAGTCTCTTGCTATTTTTACCAACCAGGTCCAGAGAGAACAAATTTCTGCCCTGTTTGGACCAGCATGCCCAGAAGCAGCAGAGGTAGAGTATACAGCCTTCTAGAAACTTTGATTGAGTTTCCATTGGAAGGGATGGTCTTAAAGGTGATGGTACAGACTTGAACCATCTCTTGAAAGGATGGCATTATTATAAATAATAACTGTGTAGGTCTTGGGTACTATTTCTTTGAGATGTAACTAGACTAGACCATGCAATTAGAACAGTTAACATTCCCTGTAATGAAAACCTTTCAAATCAATAATTGTTAGTTCACTCACTAACTTGTTGGTGTTCACTAACACATGTGTCAATTGTTTGGACTTGGTGCTATTGTATATTCACTCTAATATTGTCATTATTCACTCTAATGTCAGAGTGAAAGGCTCAGAATAATTAAGAAGGAAATGAATGCTTGGTTTTAAATAGAAAAATATTGCTTGTGTAGATTTCCCTTTGGTGTGTATAATAAATTATTCAGTGATAGTAAAACTAAGCAAGAAAGAACGAATGACAGATTGCAATAAGCCAGGGCAAGAAAATGAGAGACACAAATGACTTATGTTTGTTTAGTTAATGGGATTCCCTTTGCTGATGTCCTTGGGTATTTTGGCCTCTGAGAGGTGTTGATGCAAAGGCTGAATAGAATGGAGCGTCACAGTCCTCACCCTCAATAATACTGCAGAGCTATCATTAGTGGGTGCTGTAGAATTAAGTTCATGTTGGAATTTGAATCGTCGTCTCTCCTGGAATTCTCCTTTTAACACATTTTAGCTGTCCAAAGCCTACCCATTCTTCAAAGTCAAGCTCAAATGCCACGGAGCCTTTCTTCATCCCTCCATATTCCTAATTCCCAAATCAGAAGTAATTTCTCATTTCTCTAAACTCCTACGAATCTATTGGCTATAAACATTAAAGGGTATATTTAACTCTAGAGCATTTGTATATGTCTTAGCTCCTGAAAGAGATGAAAATCTCCTTTAAGAGTAAGATCTCCAAAGTTCCTTGTAAATCGTAGGCTTCTAAGAAAAATGAATGAGAAATGAACAAAGAACAAACTAAGAAAGAAAGACTAAGAGAGTGAGTAGCAGCTATGAGTGTGGGCTCTGGAACCTTATTGCCTGATTTCTAACCCTGCTCCATTATTCGCTAGCTTTGTAACTTACATCTCTGTGTCCCCATGTTTTCATCTATAAAATGGGTTAATGAGAACACCTATCTCATAGAAATGCTGTAAGAATTGAGGTGATATATGAAAGCTCTCATTAGAATGCTCGGTACATAGTAAGCTCTCAATAAAAGTCCAATATTGTTATTCTTGTCCTCTGAGGTCTTGCATCCTCAAGTTGGATCCAAGACATTATCATCCATGCTCCAAAAGAGAGGATCTAGTATGACCCATAGACTCACTGAATCCACAGTTTATGCAGATACCTTACAGTGGGGTGAGAGTGGCATAAACTCAATTATTGAAAGACACCCTTTTGGTTGCTTTCAAGATTATTGGTTTGCTGGCCTCTGTGTGGAACATCCCCATGTTTGACTTTGTTGGACAAACAGCAAAACCGGAAAATGACTTCTTGTATGACACCTATGTGAAACTCGTGCCCCCCATGCACAAAATTGGTGGTGTGCTCCAGAAAAGCCTCTGATACCTGGGCTGGAAACACATCGGGATGCTGGGAGGTCACTCTAGGACTTCCTCCTGGGATGGAGTGGATGAGTTGTGGAGGGTTGCAGAGAATGAACTCAAGTCCCATTTCACCATCACTGCCAGTGTGAGATATACCAACAATGATCGAGCCCTCCTCCAGGAGAATCTTAGGAGCATGTCAGCAACTACCAGGGGTAAGTAGAAAAGAGTCTCCCATTGCTTATGTTTGGAGAGACAAATAGGAAAAGCAGACTGTTTGAAAAAACTGAGAACTCTTCATTTTTCTATGGGTGTAAAAAGCAGACACAAACAGGGTACAAAAGTAATGATACATAAAAGCATCACCAACAACAGAAAAATTCTTTGGGTTTTTTTTTGGTCTAAAGTGAAATCTCTGATGCTATAGTGATATGATGCACAGAATAAGCTCTGGAAGTATCTTCCAGGTGGGCTGGGTCCTGGACTTGCGTGGTTGTTCAGAGCATGGGCTCTGGAGACAGACGGACTTGGGTTTGAAACCAGCCTCTAACACTTTCTAGCTGTGTACTCCTGGGAAAGTACCTTAATCTCTCTGTGCCTCAGATACTTTATCTGCAAAATGGAGACAATCATCCTACCTACCTCATAGAACGGTGAGGATTAATTAGGGTCATGCTGTACAGTGCTGGACATAGTAATTGGCCAATATATGATAGCAATTATTTTTGTTATGGTGCTTATAGGGCTGCACTTTCTAGCAGGAATTAGTAACTGATTCCTCTCTGTTCTTCAAATAAACTAAGCTCTTTCTGGCCCTGGGACTTTGCAATTTGGCCTGGAGTGCCATCTGCAATCCTACCTCACTCCACCCAGTGCTCTTTCTGTGGGTAGCTTCCTCTCATCCTTCTAGAATCAGCTCAGAGTCCACCTTCTCCAAGGGGCCTTTTCTGACTACTTGATTCGAAATGGTTTTACCCCTGTTACTATTACAGCATCCTCCCCGCCCCCACTAATTAGAATCTTGAATGATCTCTTTAATTTCTTCACTTGTATACTGTCTGTCTGACTGACAGCTCCCTGAGGACAGGGGCCTTCTCTCTTGCTCACTGTGTTTCCTGTGCTTAGCACAGTGCCTGGTACATTGTTGGAGCTCAGATAAATAGATTACAATTTACGTCATTAAAAAAAAAAAAATCACTACTTCATGTGACTTCCCATGGTCAGTTCATGTGTGTGACCTCAAAATGCATGCTGACACATTTGGATGGGAGAAAAGGAGGATGGCCCACTCCCTTCCCATCCCAGCTCAGAAAGTTTGAATGCCCCTGATTCCAGGCCCTCTGTGAACTCCTCCTAACTGATGTGTGGCTGGTGAGACACAAGCTGAGTCTGTTGTTCTGAGTCAATTAAGCAAAGACACTAGAGCACTAGAGTACAGACATGCTCCCAGACTTTTTCAGCTTGGACTTGGGAGAGAGCTGCGGTGAAGTCTTTGGTCCAAAAAGCAAAAGCTGCCAGGTTGTATAATGCTGGTCTGGTTCAAGAGGTGTACTCTCTGGGAATAGTGTAGGCATTCTTATTTCCTAAAGCATGCTCAAGGAAAAAATGTTCATGTCTCATTTGGAGTGGCTTCAGGCTAGACTTCAAAAGTGTGCATGCATGCATGCACGTGACCATGTACAATTGGCCCACTCTGTTTTCTCTTACAGTTATCATCTTAATCTGCAGCTCAGAGGATGCGCAAATTATTCTGCTGGCTGCAGAGAAGCTGGGACTCAACACAGGAGAATTTGTCCTCATTATTTTGCAGCAGTTGGAGGCGGGTGCCCACGACCCCTCAATGGCTCCCGCAGTAAGAGGTAACATGTAGGGAGCACTTGCTATGTGCTAGATGCATTAGCTCACTGAATACTCGCTATGACCCTAGGAGGCAGGCACTCTTGTGTCCTCATCTTAAGATCAGGAGACTGGGACTGAGCTGGAAGAACTTACCTGGAGTTCTTTTGCACAGTTAGTGAGAGGTTGAGCTGGGCCTTGAACTGGGCTGCTGGCTCTGGAGCCTAGCCCTCTGTGGTCTTTGTCAGGGAACACCAGCTGAGGAAGGACTATTATTTCTACTGGGTAGCTGAGACCTCCCCAAAGGACTCTCCAGCACAAGTGGCTATCACTTCCTTTTCTCCCGTGGTCACTTCCCTGTGTCCCTGTTGGAGTTCTAACGGAGGCCTGGAGAGACTAACATCCTGGTCCAGTGAGGCAATCTAAGGTGATTTGGTTCTTTTGGTAATGATAGGAATAACTGAAATGTACCACGTGCCTCCTATGAGTATCAAGTTGCACATTTTACATGCGTCGCTGCATTTGATAGTACCAAGAGCTCTGTGAGGTAGACATGCCGTGCATTAATTCCAGGCATCATTGCACTCAGTATGCCAAACAGCCTCATAAGCTAGATATTATTAGCACCCCATTACAGATGCAGAAATTGACGCTTAGATAAGAAGGTACCTTACCCAAGATCTCAGAGCTCCCAAGTAGCATGGCTGGTCTTCCAAACCTGGTCATTTGAACTCTGGGACCAAGCCCTTTGCCCCACACAGCTCAGCCTGATGGGGTGTTTACTGGGGGCCAGGCTCCACTATGAGCATTTGAGATACTAAAACTCATTTCAGCTTACAACCACCCCGTCGGGTAGATACTTTCATTTTCTTCATTTTACAGATGTGGAAACTGAAGCCCTGGGAGGTGACAACTTGCCCAAGTTCACACGACTAGTATGAGCAGAGCTAGTATGCAAAGCCAGGTGGGCTGGCCTCAGTGTCTGCACATTTAACCACCACACTATACCAGCAGACATCTTAAAAAAGCCACTTGCATTTAGGTATGGACAGACTGTATATTGTTTCCAGCAGCTTTATCTTTCTAAAATGTGCATGTTTTATATGATCATAAGAAGCTGAAATGGCAAAAGGGAATAAAGGAAGATGTATAATAAGGTCCCAGATTTCTTTGCTTTTTTTTATCACGAAGTGTTTCGGATCACCAAAAGCATCTCAGATTCTTAGGATGGCCAGCCGAAATTCTACACTTATGCTCAACTTTCCAGAACATCCTCCTACGCTCCCTTTTCATTGCTGTCCACCCCTTTCTCCTCACTTGTCGTCTCACCTCTGCCTTCAGAAAGATGGGAGGAGAGGATGGGCCAAATCTTAGCATTGACAGGGGAGCCCTTCCAACCCCATGGTTACTTTCTCCTAAAATCTTGATGACCAAATTCCAATTGTTTTGTGGCGCAGAAAGAATGTAGACTAAAAATATACCACACAACATCCACGCAGTTGAATTCATGCTGCTTTAAAGAAGAATAGCATAAATCCACTCTATAAAGATGTTCACGACGTAGGCTTAAGGGGAAAAGAAATCAAACTTCAGAAGAGCAGTGTAGTGGTATATAATTTACGTGAAACACACACTCACACACAAACACACACCCCTCTGTACGTGCCTAGAAAGTTTGAACACCTCTCAGAGTGGGATGGGAGGGACAGCAGGGAATCGGGGAAGGTCCTACTGTCTGTCATATACGTATATACAAGGAGTGGATATTCCTTTCTTAATAGTAATAATATAGATAATAACGATAGTAACAAACCACTCAAGTCACAAACAAAAACTCTAGAATCGACAGTCCTAAGTTTTTCATGTTTTCGCCATCCACGGGTAAAAGTTAAGCTTTCTACCTCTTAGCTGCTTGATGCTCCAGGTAAGTTTTTATTTTTTATTTATTTATTTTTTGGCTTCCTTCCCACTTCGAGGCTAGCTAGAAAACATGGAACTTGCATGGCAGGCCTTCCAGAGTCATTGTGTTTCCGAGGATTAGAATGTAGCAATTCAAATTCGACACTGACTTTCGTGCAGTTCTGTGCTCAGATTATTTCCTACAGAACGGCTCCATTTATTTAATTATTTTTCAGGACAGTTTTTGGAAGGAGGTATTGACAAATGGGAAGGTGATGCACCTCCCCAAAGTCTATGAGTCAGTGTTTCTCATCGCTCTCAGCTCCCACGGAGAAGGCGCTGGAGGTGAAGGCTTCCAAACACAGCTACCAAAGGCTGAGGGGGCCGCCGTTCCACAGCGCCATCCCCGCAGAGGAGCAGGTGTGGCACAGGGCCTTCCTGCATGGGTCCCGCCCCCACGTCTTTGAGGATATTTATATTTGGCTTTTACATTCTCCCTCTTATTTCCTCTCTTCTTCCCCTACTCCTTCACACACACACACTTCCTCATTTTCCATAGCCCCAAACAACAGTGGTCTGATGCTGTCTTGTGAAATCAGCACCCCAGGACCACAGAGGAGGACAGAGGTTACTAGATGGGAGGCCAGGTGGTCTTTGGAGTCAGAGACTTGGGCTCCCATCTTAGTTCTGCTATTTACTAACTGTGGGACCTTGACGTGAATTGCTTAACCTCCCTACACCTCCGTGTATTCACCTGAAAGATGGGACTGACAGTGACATCTTTCTCCCAGGCTGTGGTTTTGAGTTTCTAATAACCTAGTACACGGAAGTAGCAGAACAGACAGCAGCGGGTACTCAGACCATGACAATCTCCTTTCCCAGCAGCATGCCAGGACCAAGAACAAGAATGGATTCTGGTCAGAGATGTGGAACTCGGATAGGTCAAGGCAAGCACATGGTCTGGAGCAGGGAGAAGACAGTTGGGAGAGAGATTATCAGGCACTGGTGGTCTCAGTATGTGTGGGATCATGGGGCAAAGTGTCTGGTTCCCACAGAGAAGTTTTTATAGAGAGACCATTGAACAGAGCTGGGGCCAACTGTGCAGCCAAGCTGAGCCTGGAGGTGATGACAGGCCACTGATGACAGGGATTCCATTAGGAATGAGGCAGCTGATCACAGACCCAACACACAAGAAAAGCTATCCATCAACAAATATTTGGGGAGTCGTCTACTAAGTGTCAGCTCTGTACCAGGTTCTATGAGGAGAACAGTGCATAGCACTTAGGAGGCACTTGTATTTTTGTTGACTAAATAAATACGAGAATATGTTTTGAAGACCTACTATGTGCCAGGTAGTGCAATGGGTAGGTACTTTGCAAATTCTGCCTCATTTAACTGTCCTTATACTCACCATGACAATGGGTTTATCCCTGTTTTATAATTGAGTGAGCTGAGATTCAGAGAGATTATGGAACTTACCCCAAGTTTCATAGCCAGTAAGTAGCAGGGCCAACCTGACTCCAAAATCTACCCTCTTTCAATTAAACCGTACTCGTTCCCATTTATGGCCTAAAGAGCTGTTCTCAATCTGAAGGATCATGTGATCAAATAGGAAGAAGGAGGCCTAAGGAGAAAAAGTAAAGAGTGTGATATCTGCACATCACAATATAGCTCGGCCCGGGCCACGTGGAGGGCCCTCCACTTTCTGTGGAATGATGGGAAACATGTTCTACGTTACTCCATCAAGAGGATGGAGTGAGATTCCTCCTAATAGAGCCTCAGGCCATGACTCAGGAAGCTGTGAGCCATTTAAAACCCTGCCTTTGCTTCCCCCATTGAAGGTGAGCCCTTCCTCTACCTACCTTCACGACACCATCCCGCTCTATGCTCAGACCGTGAGGGAGATGATCCAGGCTGGAAGAGATTTCCGGGATGGGCGGCAGTTGGTCGGCACTCTGAAAGGTTCCAATCAGACTGCACTGCAGGGTAAGTGGTTAGACTGCTGATGGGTTTTCTGGACTCAGGCCTGCAGCCCAAATCGGTGGGGCTTTGAGACGTCGGGCGTGTGATTAAAAGCCTGCCTCACGCTGAGTCATTCCTGGAGACTCAAGTCTTCTGTAAGGGGTGCTTGAGGTTAAACCTCCCAGCTGCCACAGCCCACTCTTCCTGCTCTGTCCAGAAGGCTGCCCAGACCAGCTGAGAGGACCTCTGGGCTACCTTATCCCCTGCCCTCTGGAAACTCTCTCCCATAGCTCCATTCAAACAGAATCCATCAAGAATAAAACTGAGGAGAGCCAGACCTGCCTCCTGGGGGTCATTTCCATAATCCTTCCCATCCTGCGTCCTCCCTGGTGGGGCGCTGGGCCTGATTCATGACTATCAACCTCTAAAGATGGCGCCTATCCCATTGGACTTCCTTGCAGGGGTGAGGATTGGCTTGGAAGTGAACTGTTTTAAAACGACCCTGGGAGCTGACCAACTGCTGTCTCTTTGTGTACTCCAGTTTTCTCATTTGTAAGACAGAGAGAACACCTCCTGCCACATATCATCATAATAACCAGCATTTATTGAGGGCTTACGTTATACCAAGCTGGGTGCCAAGAGCTTCTGTGGGCTAGCTCATTTAATTCTCACACAACCCGGGAGGGAGTCTGTTACTAACTGTATGATGCTCCACAGGTGAGTAAACGCAGGGTAGAAAGATTATGTACTTGTCCAAGGTCACAAAATTACTAAATGGTGGAACCAGAAGTCAAAATGAGGCCTGCCTTTCCCCAGGGCTCCTGTTCTTCACCGCTGTGTGACGCTGGGAGCCAGTGAACTATCTCAAGGGCTCGGCACATGGGATGCTCAGTAAATGGTAGCTATTTATCTTTTCTTTGGCTTATCACTCACTTAATAAATTACGACCTAAATTTTGTTCTAAAATTTAAAGACAGGGGCTAAGTCTTGCTCTTTGGGGTTTTCATAGGCTCAGTTCACATTTACCCCATCAACACCTTTGCCAAGTGGAAATATTAACCTGCCTCTCTTCCTTCTTTTCTTCCTGACCCTGAAGCATTTGCTTAAAAAAAAAAAAAAAGGGAGGTTGGGGGAGTCTGTCTTCCTGTTCTCAGTGTAATCCCCCCTGCCAGATCAATTAATTCCTCTTTCCTGCCTTCCAGAAATTCCCAGGGCCTGAATGAGGGGAGGGTGTGAAGGCAGCGAGGTCCTTCAATAGAGTCCGAGGCATCTCACCTTGGTTTGGGGGTGCCTGGGCTCCTTTCAGGGACTCAAGGCTGAAGGATCCCCCGCCCCTTCCAAACTGGCTTCTGTTCCCTTACGGGCTGCAGGACTGGCCGTTGACAGGATTAGGATATTTGTCTCTGTTTCTTGTGTTCATTTCTGCCACATGGTGCGGCCAGGACCACAGCCACACAACTTACCAGTGCCAAAAGCCCTTACACCAGCTGGGAAGAGTCCGCCTGTCAGTCGAGGAGGCCAAATTAGGAAACGGAACGGCCATCACGTCTTTGTGCAGTGAACAAACCACACACTGCAAGCAGCCACCCTCCTGTCATTGTCACATTTGCTGCAGCCCCACACCCCTGTGCAAACCTTGGGAGGGAGCTGTGCTTGACTTCATATTCAGGATGCCAGCGTGCATGTGTGCACAGCAAGCAGTGTGGGATGCTGGGAGGAACATGGTATTGGGGCCCAGGAGGCCTGCCTCTTCCCGGGTCTGGAAACTTGGCCAAGTCTGTGCCTCCAGGCCCCACTTGTTAGCAGTGGATGACGTTGCCTCCTCTGCAGGGTGGATTGGGACTAGATGTGTGAATTCACCATGACCCACAGTGTCGGGGACATAGTAGGTGCATAATAAATGGTGATTTTGTGTCCCATCCCCAAGTGCCCAGTGGGGCAAATCAGCAATAAGTCCTATGTCAGCCCATGGGTCCTAGTTTGGGTGTGGAGGAGCTTTACTTTACTCCTCCAGGATCTGTGCTGTGTCCTTTCTGCGTGGGGTTGAGCACATTTTAAGCAAGAACAAAGAACGCACCTGAGCCAGGCCTGAGCGCTAACCAAAACCAGCAGGGGGGGTGCACTGAGAACAAAGCTTGCAAACCAGTCCCCCAGTGCCTGAGGCGTGGAGTGGGTGCGGGGAGGAGGGTGGTAGGAGCTGGGTGGAGGCAGCTGTCTCCAGCCCCGGCCAACTGCTGCCATGTCATTTGGCCTCCTTTTGTCACATCTGATTGTTCTGGGGAGGCATAAATCTTGGGTTTTATGTGAAATTAATTGGAAACTGCTTAACTCATTTTTTGTTAATGCTGGATAGGCCTCGCCAGCATAGGCCTAACAAAATACATCTGCCTGCCCACAGTGGCCCTTGAGCTCCACCAGGGTACCATCTTCAAACTTCCTTCTTTTTCTCACTCCCCTCTTTGACCCTCTCTTGGATGCCCTGAAATGGTAAAAACTTCATGGCTGGTTTTCAGTGGCTGCTGGGGGAGGGGTTCTGCTGATATGAGCCAGCAGGCTGGCATTTCCAGCCACGTGCTCCTCTCTGTCCTCCTTACTGTGTACCATCTTCTCTTTTCCAGGAATCACTGGCCCCGTGTTTTTGGACTCCCGGGGAGAAAGGTGCAAGGATTACGCGGTCTATGCCATACAGAAATCGGGAAACTGGTCCCTCTTCCTTCCCATCCTTCAATATGACAGCTACCAGAAAGTGATCAGGTAGGGGCAGGACATCTCCTCTCTGCAGGAAGAGATCTGGGAGGAGAGGGAGGGCCAGGGGTCCTGCAGGGAGGCCAGTTTGGAATCCAGCTCCTAGAATCCACCACAGGTTGTCTGGTGCTCTCTGAACTCACCAAGATCCACGTTGGGGCATTAAGATGATCTCGTCCTTGATTGTGGTTGTGGCTCAGCCACTTTAGATTCCAGTTGAGAACACGGCACCCGCTAACTGCACCTCTGCAGGGGCCTGGGCCTCCTCTGATGCTCCAGCCAGGCAGGTCCTACTGGCCCACGGTCTCAGGGAGAGGCCCTGGCTCAGTGGGGGTGATGGGGCACAGCGCCCCCTGCAGGGTCGGATCCACAGTCAGCAAAACCCTCTCATCCAGACAGCCTGACTCCAAAACAGATAGCCATGTAGACACCGGGCCCTGGTGCTGTCCTGGGTTCCCAGAACCCAGGAATCCCTGGAAAAATCTCTGTTTCTGTTCTCTCAGCTATAAATCAATGAGAAAACCAAGAGGAAACCTAAAGCTTAACTCAGTTTCTATTTGTCCCAGCCATCACCACCCTTAATCCAGATTTGATTTGGTACTGTTTTTCTCCCCTATTCTTGTGGAATTTTAAGGTACCAAAGTGGGTTGACGCAGGAAATGAAATAACCAGGGCAGACTAGGTCCACAGTACTGTAGGAACAGGCATTCTCCTTGTCGGGGGAGATGTTTTGGTCTGTGAAATGTCAAGGTGATCTGTAACAAGATTCATCTATATCCAACATGGGAGAAAACCCCAGCAACCCTGGAGAATTGGAGCATCTTTTTAAAATCAAAAGTGACATGGTTTAAATAAAAAGATTGAGTCAGCTATTCTTCCTGGCTGAAAGATATCGCTCTTCGTGAAGTAGGTTGCCTGTAGGCTGGATTTAAAGTCAGGTGAAGTGGGAAAATTGCACAAGTCATAGGAAGTTTGAAGTCAGAGACGAAGGCCTGCTGTTTTGCAAATGACATGCTCAAATTTGCTCAAATATTGAATCAGAATCTATGCTATATCTGAGGTAGACACAAGCGGAATAAATCAAGTGAGCGTTGTGTTTAATTGTCTTTTTTTTTTTTAAGACCCGTGAGGAATTTCTCCATTATCACTTGGCCTCATGGCTCCCTTCCTGAAGACAGACCTGGCTGTGGATTTTACAAAGAGCTCTGTGAAGCTGAGCCGGCTTTTACAGGTCAGTGTGGGCTCTTAGAGTAGCTGGAAGGCCTTCTCTACAGCAGAACTTCCCAACAGCGGCAGCATATTGACATTCTGGGTGGGATAATCTTTGCGTGTGTGGGGCTGTCCTGTGCATTGTAGGATGCTGAGCAACATCTCTGGTCTCCACATACTAGAGGCCAGAGGTACCCTCTAATTGTGACAACCCCAAATGTCTCCATATGTTGACAAATATTCCCTGGAGAGGCAGCATCGCCTGCCTCCCCAGTTGAGAACCTCTCCTCTAGGGAAACCTGGCTCCTGAGGGTTGAGTCTCAGGAGCTTCATTTCTAAGGCAGTAGAAAGAGTCTGGACAGAGGAATGTTGTTTGGTGGTTAGGAGCCCAACCCCGAAATTAGATGGATAACGCCTGAGAACAACCCTAAGGGGAGCACATAGTAAATATTTAATAAAAGATGGTGGTGGTATTAGAAGTCATCATTACTATCTCTCTACTATGGAAGTTTCTATACAAAGCGGGAGGTGAGCGCAGTTGCCATGGGAACCAGAGGGGAGGACAGGAAAGGATTCCTGGAAGAGACAAGGGTGAGTGGATTCAGTGTGTCCTAACTTGGACCCACACCTGGGCAGCCTTTGAGCATCTGCTTGGCAGAGCCAGGCTGCGGCCAGGATGTGCTCACTTCTCTCTTAGGCTGGCCTCAGCAACAATATGTCTCTGTCCTCCAAGTATGACTGCTGGGATCCTCACGATGACCCTTCTTATTACTGTCTTGGAAACTGTCATCATAGGTTTGATTTTGAGGATACAGAGGGGAAAACTGCGGGGGCAAAATAAAGACATTTGGTGGCAAATCAATTATGATGACATCACCATTCTGCCCCAGAACAAGGTGAGGCCACAGCTGGCCCAGACATCCAGTTTCCTGCTCACTGCTGGTGATCTGTAGATGGGACCTCATTCAGGAGTTTAGGAGAGCAGAGGTTGGCTCATTTATAGTGAGAGCTTAATGGAGAGTCTTGAGGCCTGAGTTCTGGTTCTAGGCCTACCACTTCCTTGCTGAGTATCTGGGAACATCATTTCTGGGCCTCAGTTTCTGAATACTTGAAAATGATCAGATGGTCTCTAAAGTTCCCTTCAGCTCTATTACCCTGTGGGGATAAGAACCCATCTATCCTGCTCGAATATTAAGGCTATCTCCTGGGGAGCATTTAGTAGTTTTCAAAGTCATATTAACTCCTCTAGTCTACTGACAACTAAGACAGTAAGGTTCATTTGCTCAACACACACATGTTGCACATCTACCGCAGGCCAAGCATAGGGCAAGGCATGGGGACACACCACAGAGGAGATGCCTTCTGATGGGGACAAGTGCTCTGAGAGGTGTCCACAAGGTGAGACAGAAGCCCTGCACATGGAAGGACGAAATGTCTCAGCATCGTGAGACCTTCAGAGAGGAGGTGACCTTTGGGAAGAGTGATTTTACTTGCGGTGACCAGGAGAGAAGTACACAAGGTGTGCCAAGATGTGGGGTGTACTGGGACTTTGCAGGTACCAAGTCAAAGAGGCTTCAATATGCTAAGACCAGGAGATTGGGGTTCACTAGTAGGTCATTTTCAAAGGTCCCTGGGCTTCTGGGGCTCACTGTCTAGTCTTGGGGTGAGTGGCAGGTTGAGGGCGGAGGTGTGGTGGGGAGGAATACTTCCTCTTCCCTCTTCAGCCAAAGCAGCTCTGCTGTGATCTACCTGGTTTCTACCTTGTGGTTCCGGGTGAGACTCTCCTTGAAAAACAGGATTCCTCTGTTTTAGGCACATTCTCTAGGTGCTGGGGATGCACTGGGGGTGTTAGAGAGGTAACACGGTTAGCCGCTCATTTAGAGAAATGACTCTGACACCAGGTCACACATTGAGTAAGTGCCAGAGCCGGAGCTTGAATTTGGGCAGTCTGACGCCAGAGCCTTAACCATGACACTGTCCGTTGGTGGTACAGATGCAAGATGGATGCTTATAACAGTTAAGCACTCACACTTTGGGTCAAAGAGATCAGGGTTCGAGTCCTTACTCTCCCATTAATTAACTGTGTGACCTTGGCACTCATTTTCCTCATCTATAAAAGGTACAGTCTCTTCGGTACTTGATCATACTCCTGAGAGCAACAGAATCATGTCCTGTTTTACAGCTGTCCCAGAGAAGCTCACCTGTGTCAAGAGTGAACAACAGTAATTTGTCTAGTGTGATGATTTCTAGGAACTTCAGCTCCTTTGTCAAGAGCCAGCATGGGGAAGAGCTCTTTTATGCCCCAGTAGGCTTTACCAGGTACTTCTGTGGGCGAGGTGGCGCATGTAGCTGTTAGTGTATGTCTATGTTTTCTGCATGTCCTTGCTGTCAGACAGGGCATTCGGAATAGGGGGACATTCTCCAAGCAAAAGCCAAGGTAGTCTTGTGACTCCAGACTGGTGCTTCTCGAAATTTAATGTGCATATGAATCACCTAAGGCTCTTGTTAAAATGCAGAGTCTGGTTCAGTAGGTCTGGGGTGGGGCCTGAGATTCTGCATTTTCTCTAACAAACTTCCAGTTGATTCCTATGTTGACTTTTAGATTAGACTCAACTCTGTCCAATAGAACTTTCTATGAAGATGGATATATTCCAAATCTGCATGGTCCAACATGGTAGCCACTACCATCATGGGATTATTAAACATTAGTGTGAGAGGGGAACTGAATTTTAAATTTTAAATAATTAAATTAAATTTAAATTGAATTAGCCCCATGTGGCTAGTGGCTACCTTATTGGACAGTGCAGTCCTAGAGCATGGATTATTTCATTCTTGGTACCTTAGCACTGATGGCCTAGTCACGGGTACTGATGCTTCTGCTGTGTAAACAGTGGCAGCTGCTGAGGCCTACAGCATGATTCCTGCCTGCCCTTTCTCACCCTCTCTTCTACACCCCAGATCATTACGGCTGCCTGTGCTTGGCACTCCTTCAGAAGTTCAAGGCCCCTGGGAGAAAATTATGTAAAGGAATAACAAATCTATATTTATTCTTTAAAATGGAGTTCCTGAAGAGTAAGGGCAAAGAGCTCCAAGCAAGGGAAGACTTGTTCCTTGCTCTAAATTGGGTTTAGCAAAGATTGGAACCAAGTCATTCCCTATGCAACTGAACTTATTTTTCTAAATGTTTGTTTACTTGAATTTCAAACTACAAAACCCTCCTGGGATATTACCAACTGTAAAACCCTAAGGACCACCATTCATACAAAACTGTATATTATAGTCAACTAGCTATTTAGAGATGGAAGCCAACAATCCACAGCATATCACAATTGGTTAACCTTCCTCAAAAGTATTTCCCTCCTCTCTCAAAAAGCTTCACTGGGTTCCCCATCTCTGTTGCTTGAATGATGGTGTCCAAACTCTTTTAACAAGGGATTCAAGGCTCTCTATTGCATAGACCCAACCTACCTTAAGAAGTTTTTTTCCTGGCCTAAATCCTATGCTTATCAATTGGTCCTGCTGATTATGCCATGTATGTTTCACCCTCATACGATGCCGTGCCCGCTGCCCTTTCTCCTACCCCATCTGGAACCTTCTTATCCTTCAAGGTTCAGCTTAAGCATCACCTCTTTCAAGAAGCCTTTCCTTCATCACACAGGAATTCCTTCCTCCTTGGAACTCCCATCACAGTCCTTAGTCCTTTTGCTACTAATCCCATACTAAAAGTGCCAGATCTCAGGTTGACATTTAACTCATCCCGAAACTTACTTTCCCTTGTTTCCAGATTCTCTCTCTTCTTCTACCCAGATCTTTCCCGGCTGTTGTATAATTTTGTGGTGATTGATTAAATGACTCTCTAAAAGCAGACTCAATAGGTAATAACAATAGGATATACCACTTACTGAAAACTTGACATGTGCCAGCAACAACCTTGTGAGACAGCTTTTATTTTTATATTTCAATTTCTGTGTAGACTACATCATGTTCACCAGCCGAAGACCAATTACGATCCATCATCATACACGTTTTTATTTTTTTATTTTTAAGGAAGATTAGCCATGAGCTAACATCTGCTGTCAATCCTTCTCTTTTTGCTGGGGAAGACTGGCCCTGAGCTAACATCTGTGCCCATCTTCCTCTGTTTTATGTGTGGGATGTCTACCACAGCATGGCTTGATAAGTGGTGCGTAGGTCTGCACCAGGGATCCAAACTGGTGAACCCTGGGCCGTTGAAGTGGAGTGCATGAGCTTAACCTCTATGCCACTGGGCTGGCTCCACATAGTTTTATTTTTAATCTCCATTGTGCAGATGAGGAAATGGAGGCTTGCAGAAGTTAAATCCCTTGCTCCAGGTTATGCAGGTAGTCAGCAGTGGAAATGAACTTTGAACCAGTTATCTGACTCCAGACTTACGTTTATGACCTCAACTCACTATTCTCCTGAAAGTCAATGGGACGTTATTGTATAACAGAAAAAAGTGTAGTCACGGAGTCAGACATTCAAATTCTGGCTGTATTACCTACAAATGTGTGACCTTGAAAACATCGCTAACCTCAGGGATCCCATCTGGAAATGGGCTAATCATACCCATTTGCAGGACTGTGACACATGTTAACTGAGCTCTTATGTGTTGAGCAGCTAGCTCAGTGCCTGGACATAGCACAGCGCCACCCTAGGGCTGATTTGGGCAGTGTGAAGCTTGATGATCCCTCTGTCACTAGATTTCTTGCCAGTCTTCCTCTTCTCCATTCCTAGCTCTTTCTGAGTGGAGCTTTTTCTGGATCATCCTGGAGTAAGAACATTCCCCTTTGTCTCCGGCTCCAGGGAAACTATGTGGCCATCTGCCATGTCGGTGACCAAGCAGAAGCCTGGGTCAGGAAGCTGTCTGTGCTGCAGGAAATCTGGCAGGTGAGGCCCTCACCCGTGGGAGGAGACAAAGTGGCTTTGTTCTTTGGCCCTTTCCTGCCAGCTATCTGTTCCCACCTTGGATGGGGCTGGCCCCCTGTTCCAAAGGAGCAACGCTGGGAGACTGCTTCCTTTAACTTGGCCCGCTACCCCCATCCCCCGACAGCCCAGACTTTAGTCTTCAGACCCTTTGGCCTGACTTGAGCAGCTGAAGCTTGAGATCCTTCCTAGCCTTGCTCTTTCCCTTAATTCCTCCTGGCCTTAATTCTGCCTCTTCCTTTGTGTCTGTGGGCAGAATTTTTTTTTTTTTTGGTGAGGAAAATTGTTCTTGAGCTAACATCAGTCGCCAATCTTCCTCTTTTTGCTTGAGGACGATTGTCCCTGAGCTAACATCTGTGACAATCTTCCTCAATTTTGTATGTGGGACACCGCCACAGCATGGCTTGATGAGCAGTGTGTAGGTCTGTGCCTGGGATCTGAACCCACGAATCCCAGGCTGCTGAAGCGGAGTGCACGAACTTAACCATTATGCCACCAGGCCGGCCCCTCAGGTAGAACTGTTTACCCCAAAGAAAGTCTAATTACTAGACCATGAAGCGAGCTGGGGAGGGGGATTCCTAATACCCCTCTCTTCCCCCTAGTCCCCAATTCCTTTCCCCAGAAAATGAGGATCAAGGCCAGAGTAACCATAATGCCGTTGACCTATGAGGTAGAATGGGGATGCAGATCTGAGAAGGTATATAAGCAGGTAGAATCTTTACTTTGGGCAAAGAGGGCTGTGGTGGCTGCAAAGAAGAGAATAATAATAATAATGATAGTAATAAATAGCAAAAATGTATTTAGTGCTTACTTTAGCCTAGATACTTTGTAGCACTTTGTATATATTAGTTTATTTAATTTTCATGACAAAATATAAGGCAGATCTCTTATTATCCCCATTTTACAGGTGGGAGATGGTTGGGGGGCCATGTCAGAATGGACCAGCATCCTGAGGCTGCTGTCTTCACCCTGGGCTAAAATCTAGCCGCTCTTTCTAAGCTCGCTGCATCTGCTTTTACCATCAGAGGGGCCCAAGCCAATGACCTGGGAGTGGGTCCTGGTGAGGAAGCCCCTCAGTCTGACATACAGCAGCAGGGCAGGGACTAGTCATCATCTGTCAATCAACAGTCCATCCATCAACCAACAGACTCCTATGGGCAAGACCCAGCCTGGGTGTTGTGAGGGATAAAAGGATGAGACATAAAATCTGCCCTCCTGGAGTATAGGGCCAGTGGCTTATTGAGTGACTGTGGCAAGTTACTTCCTCTCTCAGGACCTCAGCCTCCATGTAGGTTTAACGGGTGAGGTTGGCCTGATTGACACTGAAGTGCTTTTCTTCCTCAAGGATTTGATTCCACTTTGTTTCTAAGGAGCTGAATCTTAATAGCCCTATGAGACTTTGATTTCCTAGGCCTTGGGGTAAAGCCAGCATACTGTTACCAAGCAAGGTGGACAAACAGAAACCTGAAAGTGATTAGGTCTCCGTGGACAATGCTGGGCCACTACTGTTATTATTTCAGTAAAACATTATCGACTGTCTATTAAGGGTTTGTCCTACTCTGAGCAGTTTTATAGGAGGACAAGGACTCATTTCCAGCTTTGAATGGCTTAAAATCTAGCTAGAGAGAAAAAATTTAAAACAGTCAGGAAATGTACATATAAAACTATTTAAGTGGCAGTGAAACAGTTATAAAATAGGGGGATCTGACGTGGCACCCTCTCCTCCTCTGGGCTCCTCTCTCCCTCTCTTCACCCACTTTCCCTTCCTTTCCCACCAAGCCCAGGGAAGTACTGTAGACTCTGAACTAGATAGATCTAGAATGACCTGTCTCCTGCCTGAGTCAAAACAGCTCACATCATTTACGTAGTATGTGAGGAGAAAGCTAGTAAGTTCTCACCAAGGTATGAATGACTAAGAGATTTAGGCTTTTCAGTGTGGGAATTTGGCTTTCAAGAAGCATTACCCTAAAGCTTTCTCTGGAGCAATGTTGGGGTGGGTGAGAATGGCAGTTTGAAGGGGAAAATGTCCCTGGTAGCCATCAGCTACTCCAGGTCACTGAGTCTATCCGGTCTAAGCCAGAAGAACAGAGGACAGCTTGACCCCTTGCTTTGGAAGGATTGCTGTCTCCTGAAATGGAGACTTTATGGGATGGTGTGAGGAAGTCACAATGAGCTAGGTCACAGTACATTTAGGCCCTCAAGGCCAATTACTCTGCCTACATCCTTTGAAAGGAGACTAAGAGTAGCAGAAAATTCATGGCAGCCTCTTAGAGCTTTGCCATGGATGACTTTGACATGAACCCAGGCACTGGGCCAAGCTCTGTGGGTCAGATTGAGTTTCTGGCCATCATGTATCAATCATAAAAACAATTCCTCTCCCGATGTCTGACTAGAAACTCTTCTATACCAGGTACCAGAGAGATTCCGAGATGATGCAGACTTTTCAAGCAATAAACATGTGTTGATTGAGCGTGTCATTTGGATCAGACCTGATTCTGGCCACGGAGGGCACAGAGGAATAAGGCTCATTGTCTTGTCCCCAAGGAGGTCAACCCACTGGGGCCAGCCTGGGAAGATGCTGAGGAGAGCATAATACTCTTCTGGAGTTGGGGAAGGGCCTTCATTTCTCAGTAAGACAAGTCTTGGAGGATAAAGAGGATGAAGGGCAGTTTGGCATAGGAGTTGTCTTGGGGGTTTGAACCCAGACTCTGACACTTACTGGCGAGGTGAACTTAACTACCCTGAGCCTCAGTTTCCCTGTGTATAAAATAAAGATAATAGCAGTACCTACCTCATCAGGTTGTTGTGAGGACTAAAGTGTGTAAAATGCTTAGCACCACGCCTACCCCATAACAGGTATCCAATAAAGTTCATTGTTGATATTAGTAGTGGCAGTGGTATTGCTATCTATTATCACAGATGACTCCATTACTCGGACTAAAACAACGTACATTTTCTTCTTTAATTCCCCCGACAATCCTATGGGAATAAGCCAGCACTGTCAAAATATGGTAGCCACCAGCCGCATGTGACTATTGAACACTGGCAATGTGGCTAGTCCAAATTGAGATGTGCTATAAGTGTAAAATTCACACTGGATTCCAAAGACTTAGTGAAAAAAAAAAAGAGTGTAAAATATCTCACTAATATTTTTATGTTGATTACATGTTGCAATAATAAGATTTTTAGTACATTGGGTTAAACAAAATATATTATTAAAATTAATTTTACCTGTTTAAAAACTTAAAATTACACATGTGGCTTGCATTGTTTCAATTGGATAGTGCTCTTAGTAATTAACAATTAACTCCGTTATTAATTCATCTTAATGCATATTTTTTTTTCCTGTGGAAGATTAGCCCTGAGCTAACATCTGTGCCAATCTTCCTCCACTTTATATGTGGGTCACCACCTCAGCAGGGCAGATGAAGGGTGTAGGTTCACACTTGAGATCCGAACCTGTGAACCTGGGCTGCCAAGGCAGAGGGCACTGAACTTAACCACTATGCCACAGGGCTGGGCTAATGCCAATAATAATATTTACTCCATTTTCAAGAGGAATAAAAATGAGGCTTAGTGAGATGAAGTAACCTGCCCAACTGGTAAGAGGCAGGGTGGGATTTGCAGCCAGTCTGTCTTCACAGGCTGAGTTCTTTCTTCCATGCTATGCTTCCTCCTGCCAAGTACCAGAGAATGCAGATGTGGGATCCTGAGATATGAGCCCTGTGGGCTACCCCCAACTTCCTAGTAGGGAAATAAACATAACTAGCAGACAGGTGGGTGATAGCATTGCTGAAAGTGCATGAAATCCTGGCATATAAATTATGAAACCTCTCATAGTTCTATTTGTTCTGTGACAACATACATAAAATCATACATTTCCATCAAGATAGGAAAAAAACCAACAAGAACAACGACAAAGAAATGCGTGTCATCTCCTGGATAGGACTACATTCCTAGGATTCCAAGCGTCCCTACACATGGGATGATCAGCAGATGTCAGGGGTGATAAGTGGCGACCAGATGTAGAATGTCTCACGCCTGGGGTGGGCCTGGCATTAGCAAGGGTAGGGACAGTCGTGTGTGTCAGGAACAGTCCTGCTACATGGAGGGGTCTCCATGAGGTCAGAAGGAACTCTGGATTGAACACAGGTCTCCCCAGATTTCAAGCCCAGGCCTGGCCGGTTGGAGCCTCCCTGGAGAAATTCCAGAGGCAGCCCCAGCCAGGCCCCTCCAGGTCTGGTTGAAGGGGTTGCATTGCCAAAATGTGATTCAACTTTATCCTCTCAAAAAGCAAACAAGTCACAGTGATAAAGGCGGACAGCCTCCTGCTTTTTTTGCTGGGTGGGGGTGGCGAGGGTGTACTCATTGTTCTGTATGTTTCCTTATTGCTTTCTGATTAGCCTGTATTTCTTTTTTTTTTTTTTATTGAGTTAATGATAGGTTACAATCTTGTGTGATTTCAGTTGTACATTAATGTTTGTCATTCGTGTTGTAGGTGCACCATTTCACCCTTTGTGCCCACCCCCCACCCTACCTTTCCCCTAGTAGCCACTAGTCTGTTCTCTTTGTCCACATTTTTAAATTCCTCATATGAGTGGAGTCATACAGAGATTATCCTTCTCTAACTGGCTTATTTCACTTAACATAATTCCCTCAAGGTCCATCCATGTTGTTGCAAATGGGATGATTGTGTTCTGTTTTGCAGCTGAGTAGTATTCCATTGTATATATATATACCACAACTTCTTTATCCATTCGTCTGTTGACGGGCACTTAGGTTGCTTCCATGTCTTGGCTATTGTAAATAATGCTGCAGTGAACATTGGGGTGCACAGGAATTTTGGAATTGCTGACTTCAAGCTCTTTGGATAGATACCCAGTAGTGGAATGGCTGGATTGTATGGTAGTTCTATTTTTAATTTTTTGAGGAATCTCCATACTGTTTTCCATAGTGGCTGCACTAGTTTGCATTCCCACCAACAGCGTATGAGGGTTCCATTCTCTCCACAACCTCTCCAACATTTGTTACTATTAGATTTAGATATTTTTGTCATTCTAATGGGTGTAAGGTGATATCTCAGTGTAGTTTTGAGTTGCATTTCCCTGATCAGCGATGATGAGCATCTTTTCATGTGCCTATTGGCCATCCGTATATCTTCTTTGGAGAAATATCTGTTCATGTCTCCAGCCCATTTTTTGATCGGGTTGTTTGATTTTTTGTTGTTGAGTTGTGAGAGTTCCTTATATATTATGGATATTAAGCCTTCGTCAGATAAATGACTTGCAAATATTTTTTCACAGTTAGTGGGTTGTTTTTTTCTTTCAATCCTGTTTTCATTTGCCTTGAAGAAGCTCTTTAGTCTCATGAAGTCCCATATGTTTATTCTTTCTATTGTTTCCCTTATCTGAGAAGACATGGTGTCCGAAAAGGTCCTTTTGATACTGATGTCAAAGAGTGTACTGCCTACGTTTTCTTCTAGAAGCCTTATGGTTTCAGGTTTCACCTTTAGGTCTTTGATCCATTTTGAGTTTATTTTGGTGAATGGTGAAAAAGAATGGTCAATTTTCATTCTTTTACATATGGCTTTCCAGTTTTCCCAGCACCATTTTTTGAAAAGACTTTCTTTTCTCCATTGTATGCACTTAGCTCCTTTGTTGAAGATAAGCTGTCCATAGATGTGTGGTTTTATTTCTGGGCTTTCAATTCTGTTCCATTGATCTGTGCCCCTGTTTTTGTACCAGTGCCATGCTGTTTTGATTACTGTAGCTTTGTTGTATGTTTTGAAGTCAGGGATTGTGATGCCTCCTGTTTTGTTCTTTTTTCTCAGGATTGCTTTAGCAATTTGGGGTCTTTTGTTGCCCCATATGAATTTTAGGATTCTTTGTTCTAATTCTGTAAAGAATGTCATTGGGATTCTGATTGGGATAGTGTTGAATCTATAGATTGCTTTAGGTAGAATGGACATTTTAACTATGTTTATTCTTCCAATCCACGTACATGGAATGTCTTTCCATCTCCTTATGTCGTCGTCCAATTCTCTCAGAAAGGCCTTGTAATTTTCATTATATAGGTCCTTCACTTCCTTAGTTAAATTTACCCTGAGGTATTTTATTCTTTTTGTTGCGATTGTGAATGGTATTGTGTTCTTGAGTTCTTTTTCTGTTAGTTTGTTATTAGAATATAGAAATGCTACTGATTTATGCAAATTGATTTTATACCCTGCAACTTTGCTGTAGTTGTTGATTACTTCTAAGAGTTTTCCAATGGATTCTTTGGGGTTTTCTATATATGAGATCATGTCATTTGCAAACAGCAAGAGTTTCACTTCTTCCCTCCCTGTTTGGATTCCTTTTATTCCTTTTTCTTGCCTGATTGCTCTGGCCAGGACCTCCAGTACTATGTTAAATAAGAGTGGTGATAGAGTGCATCCTTGTCTCGTTCCTGTTTTCAGGGGGATGGTGCTCAGTTTTTGCCCATTGAGTATGATGTTGGCTGTGGGTTTATCATATATGGCCTTTATTATGTTGAGGTAGTTCCCTTCTATGCCCATTTTGTTCAGAGTTTTTATCCTAAATGGCTGTTGGATCTTGTCAAATGCTTTCTCTGCATCTATTGAGATGACCATGTGGTTTTTATTCCTCAGTTTGTTGATGTGGTGTATCACGTTGATTGATTTGCAGATGTTGATGATTAGCCTGTATTTCTAATGCGATATTGGCTCAAGGCTCTTGCTAAAGTGGAATAGTGACTCAGCCTATCACTGCTGGAGGAAGAGGTGAGTCCCTGAGCTGGTCCCCAAGAGGCCCAAGGACCCCGTCTCTGGGTGCAGTAGTCCATTCAGGAGCCCTCCTCACATTGAGGGCCAGCGCTTCCTCATAGCCATGCCCATGGTGACATCATGCCCCTTCTCAGCTGGGCTTGAGATTCGTCTGAACCAAGCTGTTCCTGTATAACTGTGTTAGGGGAATGGATGTGCTTGGACCCACCCTCCTTCTCCTTCTCATCCTCCTCTACAATCACCAAGGGCACCAGAAGCAGTAAAATCTAGTGGTTTAGAAGCGGCTAGACTCCAAAGGCAACCCAACCTGGGTTTGTATCCCATCTCTGCCCCGACTCCATGGGAGCAGTTTAAAATCATGAATTTCCTCATTGTGAAATAGGCAACAAGAATATTAACCTATCTCAGGAGAGACTAAATGTAATCATATGTATGGGGTACTCTTCTCCTAGTACTTCAGTGCATAGTGCAAAGTAAGTCACAAAAAAAGGTTTATTACTATTTATTTTTTCATCATGGGTCCATATTACAGTATGGATTTCCATGGAACCTCATGGCTGAAATGAAATACCCAATCACTTCTCACTCTCTGCCCTTCATAGGCTTCTTTCATCAGCAGAGGGGCAGTTGGGCAATTGGTCAAGGGCACAGACTTGGCAATCCAACTGCAGAATTCCTAGTCTGGCTCCACCACTGGCCAGCTATGTGACCTGGGTCAGGTTCATTTCTTTGTTTCTCCCTTTCCTCATCTGTAAAATGAGGTTGATGATAATACCACCTACCTCTACAGGGTCACCAGAGGGATTACATGAGTTAGTTTAAATAAGGGACTTAGAACAATACCTGGCATAAGGTTAGCACCCTAAACTTAAAAAAAAAAAGTCCTGTAAGACCCTTGAGAGAGAGACGTTGTCGTTTTTGCTCTTGCTCTGAAACTTCTCGGCTGAGGCAGTTGAGAGGAGCCAGGTACCAGGCCGATGCAGGGAAAATGGAAGGTAAGAAAATAAAACACCAAGACAACAAACAATGGGTGCCCCTATCTCCCTGAACTATTAGGGTCTGCTTCTGAAACACAGTTGGTTCTTTTCTCTAACTTCATTTCACTGTTTCTAGGTCTGCCCCTTGGAAATGTCAGAGAGATACAAACATCTGTCTGTCTAATTACGTTTCAGATATGACAGGTTTCATTTTCCAAATTGCTGTCTTCTTCTGTTTGCCCTCCCAACATAATTGTCTCCCTCCTCAACTCCAGGTCTTTCTTCAGGCCCCTTTCTGCCCATGGAAAGACCCCCCGACTCTGCTCTCAGCTCCTTGCTGAATGAGATTATCATTTTTGAACTCACCTCCCTTAGCAAGCTTGTCAGATCAAGCACTCTTTGCCCCATTCTCATCATTCTCCTGCTTTGGGTTCCTTAGCACTCATGCTTAGCCTGTACCTTGTATAATCTGCAGCTAATAGAGGTTCTTCTGTATGGCCCCAAGCCTTGGTATTTTCTTTTTAAGCTCTCCAGGTGATTTTAATGTGCGGCCAAGGTTGGAAACAATTGACGAGGACAGATCTTCTCAGACTAATGTGCATATGAACATTCCGGGGATCCGGTTAGAATGCACAGTCTGATTCAGTAAGTTTGGGCGGGGCCTGAGACTCTGCATTTCTGTCAAGCTCCGAGAGGATGCTGATGCTGCTGGTCCCTAGGCCATCTTTCAAGCAGCAGAAGTCTAGGCAGCTCCATTTCACAGATGGTAACAAAGCCCAGCGAGATGAAGTGATTCGCTTCAAGAGACTGAGTGGTAAAGTCTAGACTTGAACACGTCTTCTGACTCTAGTGCTCTTTCTGCCCTCTTCGTAAAAGCGGTGCTTCATTATTGCATAATAATAATAAGTATAACCCCTTAAGAACATAGTAGATGACATGAGAATTTTTCAGTGTTCCTCATTTTATTTCCTTTCCTGGCAAAGTGTTCAAACAAGACCCTTGAAGTGCATGTAATTATATCTATTATATAATTATATTATTATAGAACCATTACATGTAGGTAGTAATGGAATATAATTCATAATATGTAGGTAATAAAATAATATTCTTAATTATATAGTGTTTTCCTGCATTGTTGATATTCCTTATCATATTTATACAAATTTTTAATTGTAATTTATAGTGGATATTTACTTTGTGTCATGGACCATGCCTGGTATCTCACGTGCATTATATTGAATCTCCACAGCCACCCTAGAGGTAGGCACTATTGTCACCTCTATTTTGATGAGAAGAATGAGGCTTACAGGGGTAAAGTAACTTGCTCTCTACTAAGTATTAGAGCTGGGATTTGGACCCAGGAGTCTGACCACGAGGCTATATCTATTTTAAGCTGGCCTTGTCTTTGTGGCTCCACACTGAGGGCCCAGAAATAGTTTTCACCTTTTGGGTGTCCTTGCTCAGGTTGACCCCTGGGCGGGGGACTGTGTTAGCGGCTCTTGAACAAATGGACGTAGAGATGGGCATGTGCCGCTGCTGTGAGCCTGTCTGTCTGTGTAACTGTCCATCTGTCTCTCTGTCTCTGTTCTTCCAGGGGTGTCCACTGGCACCTGCTCTGCTTCATTTGCTCATTTCCACTCTTCCAGGGCAGGCTGCTCCTCCACAGGAACCCGCTGGGGTCCCACGGCAATCTGAAGCCTTCCAACTGCCTGGTGGACGCTCAGATGCAGGTGAAGCTGTCGGGATTCGGGCTGTGGGAACTCAAGTACGGCCGGACATGTAGAACATATAATGAGAAAGCCACAGACCAGGTAACCATTGAGTAGCTATTGGCAGTAGTAAAGGGCTTCCTACCCCATCCCTGATTCCTGATGCTCACTTGCACAGGTACCTGCAGGTGGGCCGTCCTCTGGAGCTCATTGTTTGTGGCTATCCTGTTCACTCAAGGAGACGAGAAAAAAATAGCCCCTGGGAGTGGCCTGAGTCCATGATGTGACATCTGAGTTAGAAGAACTGGTTCTCATCCCAGCTCAGCTGGGCAACCTGAAGCAAGTCACTGCCCTTCTCTATAGTCCTCTCTGTCCCACGTATCTTCATCCTGTGTTCTCGGCATAGAATGTAAGGTCTGCCAGGCACTTGAACCATAAAGTTCTGTAATTCTCTGTTCTTTCTGTGCTCCAGTATGACTCAAGAAGCTTTTAAAGATAAGTAGGTGGCTGGGTCTCAACACACATCAACTGAATCAGAATATCTGAAGATGGGGTCTGGGCATTCGTATTGTTTTTTAAGAGCTCCCAAGTGATTCTGACGCACATCTCAAGATAAGACCCACCAGCTTGGGTTCAACTCTCCTTTACATCTGAGCAAACTGAGGCTTGGTGAGTCTTCCTATTGTCCAAAGTTAACTGAGCACTCTTGAGTCTCACCTCGCACGGATCCCGAGCCCTGCTTAGCCCGGTGCCCTCAGCCCTGCCCACCTCCCTCTGGATGTTGCCAGCAGCTTTGCTGTGTGCTTGTGGGGAGGTTTCTATAACAAGAGATAGGGCGGTGTTCTAGAGAAAGACAAAGGGGGAAATTTTGAAAACCTGCTCGTAGCCACTTCTTCTTCCTCATCTCTCCATATATTTTCCTTTAATGATTATAACCTATGAGGGTACAAACCTATAAACCTCACTACAAAAAAATGTAGGTGTATAAAATATCCAGAATAGATAAATCTGTAGAGACAGAATGTAGAGTGGTGGTTGCCAGGGTCTGTGATAGGTGGGGAACAGGGGGAAACTGCTTAATGGGTATGGGGTTTCCTCTGGGGTGATGGAAATGTCTTGGAACTAGATGGAAGTGGTGGTTGCACATTATGAATGTACTGAATGCCACTGAGTTCACTTTAAAATGGTTCATTTTATGTTCTCTGAATGATACCACAATAAATTATGTTATAAATGTAGGCAATACAGAAAGGCAACAGGAAAATGAAAACCACCTGTAATTGCAAAGTCAGGAGTTAACCACCATTACCATGTTAGTGCACGTCTGTCCTGATGATTTTCCTCCTGTTCACACACGTGAACCCTCATTTGCTCTGTAAGTTGGGCACCAGCAGGGCTGACTGCTCAGGGGCGGGATGCTTTCATTTCTCCTGCACTTCCCTGAGGAAGGAGGGGTGGCTTTTCCAGGTCTGCCTGGCTGCTCTCTCACTCCATGTCCTTTGCTTGGCAGAGCTCTATGGGACGGCCCCAGAGCTGTTGCGGCTCCCAGAGGTGCTGTGGTCGGGCTCCCCAAAGGGAGACATTTACAGCTTTGCCATTCTGATGAGGGAGCTGATCCACCAGCAGGACTGCGGGCCTTTCGATGACCTTGATGAGGCACCAAATGGGACGACTGGGGCGGCTCCTTGGCAGACTTTGGTCATCTGGGCTAGCTTTTAAATGCTCGTTTTTATGAATTGTTTTATTAAATGTTTATTAATTTACAATTTATTCCATTCTTAGTTTTTCTTTTTAACATTCATATTCTTTTGAAAATTAGAAAACAAATTGCCGTTTGGTTACCAAAAAAAGTCAAGGAACTCAGAATTACATAATTTATTCTGTAAGAGTTGTAGAGGCTGGAAGTCCAAAATCAAGGTTTGGCAGAGCCGAGCTCCCTCTAGAAGCTCTAGGTAAGATCCATCCTTCACCTCTTTCAGCTTTTAGTGGCTGCCCTAGCATCCTGGGCTGTGGCCACATAGCTCCAATCTCTGCCTCCATCTTCACAACGCATCCTCCTCTGTGTAGATCTCCTCTGTATGTCTCTTAAAAGAACACTTGTTGCTGCATTAGGGCCCACACAGATAATCCAAGATGATCTCCTCAATCCAAGATACTTAATTGTGTCTGCAACAATCCTTTTTTTTTCAAATAAAGTCACATTTACAGGTTCTGGGGATTAGATCATGGACGTATCTCTTTGGAGGCCACCATTCAGCCCACTACACTTTCCTAATTCCACCTCCCATGGCTTGCTCCTTTCAATCACGTTGGCCACTTTTATGTGCCTCCAACATGCCAGACACATCCCCACCCCAGTTCCTTTGCACATGCTGTTCCTTCTGGCTGTGCATCTCTCACCTTGTATGTATATATACACATTTGCCTCATTCTGTCTTAAGGACTACAACATTTTTCATTGTAAGGATACACCATGTATTATTGACTGATACACATTTTGGTTGTTTCCCATTTTTTGCTATTATAAATTGCCGCAGTGAGCTGCCTTGTATCTTCGTGGACACGTGTGAACGTTTCTTCAGGATAGACTTCTGTCCATTAAATTGAAACAATAAATGTATTTGAAATATATTTAAGATTTTTGACAAATGCTGCCCAACTGTCCACTTACAAAGGACATATTCAGGCTTGTTCTTTTGCTAGGTTATCGCTTAACACATTCCATAAGAGAATTAGGGGCAGAAGTAGTAGGAAATGAAGCAAAATTTGATCAAAACAGTGTAGGGCCAGCACCGTGGCTGGGTGGTTAAGTTAGCACACTGCTTTGGGGGCCCAGGGTTCATGGCTTTGGATCCTGGGCGTGGACCTACACCCTGCTCATCAAGCCGTGCTGTGGTGGCGGCTCACATAGAAGAATTAGAAGGACTTACAACTAGAATATGCAACTATGTACTGGGGCTCTGGAGAGGCAAAAAAAAAGAGGATGATTGTCAACAGATGTTAGCTTAGGGCCAATCTTGCTCAAAAAAAAAAAAGATTAAAACAATATGTACTAGATGAAACCCCTCGGAACTGTTATTTCCACCTTGGCTGCACATTGGAATTATGCGGGGGAATTTAAAAAACTGCTGATGCCTGGATCTCAGCCTGGGAGACTCAGATGTCATTGATCTTGGGTACTGCCTGGGCATCAGGGGTTTTAAAGCTGCCCACGTGGTTCTAACATGCAGCTAAAGTTGAGACCCACTGTCCTGGAGAGAGGAGAGGGATGTGTGTGTGTGTGTGTGTGTGTGTGTGCGCGCGCGCGACAGATCCTATATAAACCCAGCCCACCTTTCTCTCTTGATTTTTTTTCTTTTTTCTTCTTTTTGCCCTGCCTACTATTTCTAGCCCATCCCCAGTGGCCCATCTCAAGTCTCATCTTTAGATCATCAGGCATTCCCTTGAGACGTTTTCAAGTCAGGAGCCTTTCTGAGTGTATGTAGTTGCTTTGAAAGCAGATTCCACTTTCTAATTCATGACTAAATGAAACGGAGGTGAGACTAATTCAAAAAGGTGAACCCAAAATCCAGGTGCATCTGACTTTGAACAAAGCGGTACACAGATCTTCCCAGAGTGAGCCCAGGCAGGAGCCCACCTAACTCAGCTGCCATGTGATTGTGCCAACGAGGGTGGGGGTGGGGAAGACTGTGACAATCAGTATATTTCCCCCTCGTTGTAGTCCTCTGCTCACAAAGTTAAATGAGAGCTGGCCATGTAGGACTATGTGTACACAGGACTGTACCCAGGAAAAGCACAATGTGCACTTAATTTACAGACAAACACTTCTTCCATTCAGTTCTCATGCTTCCCTATAAACAATCCTGGTGCTGGGAGCTGAGTAAATAGCGATTCTCTGTGCACACTAGACCAGTGATTCTCAAACTTCAGCAGGCATCAGAATCACCTGGAGAGCTTGTGAAAACACAAAATTGCTGGGTCCCACCCTCAGAGTTTCAGATCAGTAGGTCTAGGGTGAGCCCTGAGAATTTGCATTTCTATCAAGTTCCCAGGTGATGTTGAGGATGCACAGTTTGAGAAGTTTGGTCTAGTGGGGTCCCTAGACGAGCAGCATCAGCACCACTTGGGAACTTGTTAAACTGCAAGTTTTCAGGACCCAGTTCAGACCTTCTGAATTGGAAACCGTGGGGATGAGTCCAGAATCTGTGTTTTAACAAGCCCCATCCCCCCACGCCGCCCCCGCCCCGGCGGTTCTGATGCATGCTAAAGAAAAAGAACAATTAGGCTAGAGTGATCAGCAGACTAACTAAAGATTATAGGATAGGGGCTGGTCCCGTGGTTGAGTGATTAAAGTTCTGCACACTCCACTTTGGTGGCCCATCTTCGCTGGTTTGAATCCCAGACACAGACGCACTCCACTCATCAGCCATGCTGTGGAGGCATCCCACATACAAAAAAAATAGAGGGAGATTGGCATAGATGTTAGCTCAGGGCTCATCTTCCTCAAGTGAAAAGTGGGGAGGATTGACAGTGGATGTTACTCAAGGCAAATCTTCCTCACCAAAAAAAAAAAAAAAAAAAGATTAAGGGATGGTTACCTGTTGCTAGGTAATAGTATAGCTGGTTATGCGTTAATAGGAAATAAACCCGTGTTCTCCAGGTGCAGACTCATGGTTTAATTTGTTGTCAAAGTTTTATATCATTTTACTGATTCTTTCATGGCATTTCTTAGAGGTGAAATTAGGAAAGCAAAATATGCCGCAGTACTAATTCTTCAGACACTCAATACTGTTAAAACCATTGCTGTCCCGCGTCTCAAGTTAAACTTCATTTGGGAAGTAAAACCCAACTGCCCACGGTACTTTTTAAATGTATATTCTTTCAGATTCTTTTCAGGAGTTAAAAATGCACACTTAAACACAAGCACATACATTTGGAAAAACAAATCATATTTCACATACTGTTTTGTAACCTGTATTCTATTATTAACTAAAGGTCATACTTTGTTCAGATTTCGTTAGTTTTTAACCTAATGTCCTTTTCCTGACTCAGTATCCCATCCAGGATACCACATTACATTTCTGTAGGAAGTTTTCTCAGACTTTCCTTATTTTTTGTGATGTCGATACTTTTGAGGAGTGCTGCTTAGGTATTTTGTAGAATGTCCCTCATTTGGGATTGGTCTGATTTTTTTTCCCCTCGTGGTTAGACTAGGATTATGTCTGGGGGAGGAAGGCTACAGAACTAAGTTGTCATATTCATCACATCATATCAAAGGTAGATATCGTCAGCATGACTGTCACTGTCGATGTTGACCCTGAGCACCTGACTGAGGTTCGTCGGTTTCTCCACTGTCAAGTTCACTTCATTTCCGCCTTCCCACACTATCCTCTTAAGAAAGAAGTCACTAGGAGCCAGCCCAGTGGCATAGTGGTTAAGTTCCCGTGCTATGCTTTGGCAGCCTGGAGTTCACAGGCCCGGATCCTGGGCGCAGACCTACATACCACTCATCAAGCCATGCTGCAGTGGTCCCACAAACAAACTAGAGGAAGATTGGCACAGGTGTAAGCTCAGGGACAATCTTCCTCACTGAAAGAAAGGAAAGAAAGGAAGAAAAGAAGAAAGAAAGAAAGAAAGAGAGAGAGAGAGAGAGAGAGAGAGAGAGAAGAAAGAAAGAAAGAAAGAGAGAGAGAAAGAAAGAGAGAGAGAAAGAAAGAAAGAGAAAGAAAGAGAGACAAGAAAGAAAGGAAGAAAGAAGGAAAGAGAGAGAGAGAAAGAAAAAAAGAAAGAGAGAGACAAGAAAGAAAGAAAAAGAAAGAAAGAAAGAAAAAGTCACTATGTGAAGCCCACACTTCAGGAGGGGGGAGTTGTGCTCCCCCGCTTTGAATGGGGAATATCTACAAAAATTATTTGGATTTTTTCTCTATGGGAGATTTGTCTGTTCTCTCCCATTTATTTATTTATTCAGTTATTTGTATTATACTTGTATTTATATTATATTATTACACATTTATATCCTATATTTATTATATTTATATATTTGTTATATTATATATTTATTTTATGCTTTGGATTATAATCTAATACGACTTTTTTTTTTATCACATTGTTTCATCTTTGACCATTCCCTTTCATTTGGCTTCTGTGTACCTTTAACATGTACCTGTTGCTGTGTTTTGTTTTGTTTAGTATTTCCTTGCTCGCTGGTCATGTAAGATACTTCAGCCTCATCTTGTATTTTCCCTGCCCCAGTACTAGAATCAGCCATTTCTCTAAGGAATCCTGGCTCCCGTTATTGGAGAATGGTATTAGAAACCAAGACCTGGATGCTGGGTGCCCTCTTTGCCCCTGGGCCGGCGTTGCTTCTAGGCCCTTTCAGTGGGCAGAGTGAGGAAATACATGTGTATAATAACCTGTATGCTTACATATGTCTATATCTATATCTACCCATCAATATCTGTAGTAATCCAAACATGGGTTCATACTGACATCTCTGACATCATTACCAAATGGCTTCTTTACTCTAGTCTCTTCCCATCGCTTGTCTTTAACCTCCCTTTCCAACAGTGAGAATCCTGGCTCCCACCATCTACCATCATTTACTTATTTGTTCAATCCCAGTATATGGATACAATAGTTTCCGAGTTGTCAATCTGTACCCCGATCAGAAGCAATTTTACCAACTAGAGTGTAGTGATTATGAATAGTTCCTTTTGTCTTTAGTCCTGTAGTCTCAAGTCATTTCAGAAGTCACTCAAGTCAGCACTTCCCCCCATCCCCTTCAGTGAGGTTATGTCATACATTTGTAAAACAGTTACATTCTTTTGTCACTGTCTGCATTCTATCTTTGGGTCGTCCAATCTCCCAACTGATATTTTTTAAAATACGCATTCCTTAAGGCTCTGTCTTCATGCTGTAAAGTTCTATGGGTTTTGGCAAATACATGGTGTCATGTATCCAGCACAACAGTATCATACAGAATAGTTTCATCACCCTAAAAAAAACCCAGGTTATTCATCTATTCAACCCTTTCTCCTGCCCAAACTTTTGGCAGCCTCTGATCTGTTTTCTGTCTCTATAATTTTGCCTTCTCTGGAATGTCATATGAACAGAATCATACAGTATTTAACCTTTTCAGACTGGTTTCTTTCTTTAAAAAATTATTCTATTGAGGTCACATTGGTTTATAACATTGTGCAAGTTTCAGGTGTACATCTTGTATTTTGGCGTCTGTATAGACTGCGTTGTGTTCACCACCAAAAGACTAGTTTCGATCTGTCACCATATATACGTGCCCCTTTACCCCTCTTGCTGTCCCCCCACTCTGTTCCTCTCTGGTAATCACCAATCTGTCTCTGTATGTATGTGTTTGTTTGTTTATCTTCCACATGTGAGTGAAATGATACTGTATTTGTCTTCCTCTGTCTGACTTATTTAACTTAGCATAATACCCTCAAGGTCCATCCATGTTGTCGCAAATGGCATGGTTTCTTCTTTTTTATGGCTGAGTAATATTCCATGTATATATACCACATTTTCTTTATCCATTCATCCATTGACGGGCACTTATGTAGCTTCCAAGGCTTGGCTATTGTGAATAATGCTACAATTAACATAGGGGTGCATATATCTTTTCAAATTAGTGTTTTCATGTTCTTTGGATAAATACCCAGTAGTGGAATAGATGGATCATATAGTACTTCTATTGTTAATTTTTTGAGCATTCTCCATACTGTTTTCCCCAGTGGCTGCACCAGTTTGCATTCCTACCAGCAGTATATGGGGTTCCCTTTTCTCCACATCCTCTCCAACGCTCATTATTTCTTGTTTTCTAATAATAACCATTCTGATGGATGTGAGGTGATATCTCATTGTAGTTTTGATTTGCATTTCCCTAATAATTAGTGATGTTGAACATCTTTTCATGTGCCGGTTGGCCATCTGTATAGCTTCTTTAGAAAAATATCTGTTCATATCTTCTGCCCATGTTTTGGTAGAGTTGTTTGGTTTTCTGTTGTTGTGTTGTATGAGTTCATTACATATTCTGGAAATTAACCCCTTATCAGATATATGATTTGCAAATATTTTCTCCAAATTGGTGGGTTGTTTTTTCATTTCATTGATGGTTTCCTTTGCCATGCAGAAGCTTTTTAGTTTGATGTACACCCACTTGTTTATTTTTTCTTTTGTTTCCTTTGCCTGAGGAGACATGGTATTCAAAAAGATACTGCTTGGGGTCTGGCCCCGTGGCCAAGTGGTTAAGTTTGTGCACTGCACTTGGGGGCCTGGGGTTTGGTGGTTTGGATCCTGGGCATGGACCTACACACCACACATCAAGCCATGCTGTGGCAGCATTCCACACAGAAGAACTAGAATGACATACAACTAGGATATACAACTATGTACTGGGGCTTTGGGGAGGCAAAAAAGAGAAGAAGATAGGCAACAGATGTTAGCTCAGGGCCAATCTTCCGCACCAAAAAGCATACTAAAAAAAAGAAAAGATACGACTAAAACAGATGTCAACTAGTGTACTGCCTATATTTTCTTCTAAGAGTTTTATGGTTTCAGGTCTTACATTCAAGTATTTAATCCATTTTGATTAAGTTTTGTGTATCGTGTGAGATAATGGTCACTTTCATTCTTTTCCATGTGGCTGTCCAGGTTTCCCAACATCATTTATTGAAGAGACTTTCCTTCCTCCATTGTATGTTCTTGGCTCCCTTGTTGAATATTAGCTGTCCATAGATGTGTGGTTTCATTTCTGGGCTCTCAATTCTGTTCCATTGGTCTGTGTGTTTGTTTTTGTGCCAGTACCATGCTGTTTTGGTTACTACAGCTTTGTAGTATAATTTGAATCCATGGAGTGTGATACTTCTAGCCTTGTTCTTTTTTCTCAGGATTGCTTTGGCTATTTGAGGTCTTTTGTTGTTCCATATAAATTTTAAGATTCTTTGTTCTATTTGCATGAAGAATGTCACTGAGATTCTGATTGGGGTTGTATTGAATCTGTAGATTGCTTTGGGTAATATGAACATTTTAACTGTGTTTATTCTTCCAATCCATGAGCACAGACTATCTTTCCATTTCTTTATGTCTTCTTCAATTTCTTTCAATAGTGTCTTATAGCTTTCAGTGTATAAGTCTTGATATCCTTGGTTAAATTTATTCCTAGGTATTTTGTTCTGTTTGTTCTTATTGTAAATGGGATTGTATTCTTGACTTCTCTATCTGGTAGTTCATTTTGAGTGTAGAGAAATGCAACTGATTTTTTTTTTTTTTTAAAGATTGGCACCTGAGCTAACATCTGCTGCCAATCTTCTTTTTTTTCTTCTTCTCCCCAAAGTCCCCCAGTACATAGTTGCATATTCTAGTTGTAAGTCCTTCTGGTTGTGCTATGTGGGATGCCACCTCAGCATGGCTTGATGAGTGGTGCCATGTCTGCACCTAGGATCCAAACAGGTGAAACCCTGGGCTGTGGAAGTAGAGGACGCAAACTTTACCACTCAGCCACAGGGTTGGCCCCTGCAACTGATTTTTGCATGTTGATTTTGTACCCTGCAACTTTACTGTATTTGTTAATTATTTCTCGCAGCTTTTTGTGGATTCTTTAGGGTTTCCTATATATAGATTCATGTCATCTGCAAATAATGACAGTTTTACTTCTCCCTTTCCAATTTGGATCCCTTTTATTTCTTTTTCTTGCCTGATTGCACTGGCTAGGACTTCCAATACTATGTTGAATAAGAGTGGTGAGAGTGAGAATCCTTATCTTTTTCCCGTTCTTAGAGGAATAGCTTTCAGTTTTTCACCACTGAGTATGATGTTGGCTGTGGGTTTGTTGTATATGGCTTTTATTATGTCAAGGTACTTTCCTTCTATACTCATTTTACTGAGAGTTTTTATCATAAATGGGTACTGGATCTTGTCAAATGCTTTCTCTGCATGCATTGAGATGATCATGTGATTTTTATTCTTCATTCTGTTAATGTGGTGTATCACATTGTTTGATTTGTAGATGTTGAACCACTCCTGCATCCCTGGAATAAATCCCACTTGATCACGGTGTATGATCCTTTTAATGTATTGTTGTATTTGATTTGCTAATATTTTGTTGAGGATTTTTGCATCTATGTTTATCAGTGATATTGGTCTATAATTTTCCTTTTTTGTTTTGTCCTTTCCTGGCTTTGGTATCAGGGTAATGCTGGCCTCATAAAATGAGTTAGTAAGCATCCCATCCTCTTCAATTTTTTGGAAGAGTTTGAGAAGGATAGGTATTAAATCTTTTTTGAATGTTTGGTAGAATTCACCAGAGAAGTCATCTGGTCCTGGACTTTTGCTTTTTGGGAGGTTTTTGATTATTGTTTCAATGTCTTTACTTGTGATTGGCCTATTCAGAATTCTCTATTTCTTCTTGATTCAGTTTTGGGATGTTGTATGTTTCTAAGAATTTATCCATTTCTTCTAGGTTATCTGATTTGTTGATGAGTAGCTTTTTATAGTATTCTCTTATAATCCTTTGTATTTCTGTGGTAACTGCTGTAATTTCTCGTCTTTCATTTCTGATTTTATTTATTTGAGCCTTCTCTCTTTTTTTCTTAATGTGTCTAGCTAAGGGTTTGTCAATTTTGTTTATCTTTTCAAAGAACCAGCTCTTACTTTCATTGATTGTTTCTATGTTTTTTTAGTTGCCATTTCATTTATTTCTGCTCTGATTTTTTATTATTTCCTTTCCTCTACTGACTTTGGGCTTTGTTTGTTCTTATTTTTCTTGTTCTTTTAGGTGTACTGTTAGATTGTTTATTTGAGATTTTTCTTGTTTCTTAAAGTAGGCCTGTATTGCTATATACTTCCTTCTTAGTACAGCTTTTTTGCATCCCATAAGTTTTGGTATATTGTATTTTCTTTTCATTTGTCTCCAGGTATTTTTTGATTTCTCCTTGACTTCTTCATTGATCCAATAGTTGTTCAGTAGCATGTTGCTTAGTCTCCACATATTTGTGACTTTTCCAGCTTTCTTCTTGTTGGTTTCTAGTTTCATACCATTGTGGTCAGAAAAGATGCTTGATATGATTTCAATCTTCTTAAATTTATTGAGGCTTGTTTTGTTTCCCAACATATGGTCTATCTTTGAGAATGTCCCATGTGCATTTGGAAACAATGTGTATTCTGCTGCTTTGGGGTGGAATGTTCTAAATGTATCTAATAAGTCCACCTGGTCTAGAATTTCATTTAAGGTCATTGTTTCCTTGTTGACTTTCTGTCTGGATGATACATCTGTTGATGTAAGTGGGGTATTAAAGTCCCTTACTATTATTGTGTTGCTCTCAGTTTCTTCCTTTAGGTCTGTTAATAGTTGCTTTATATTCTTTGGTGCGCCTATGTTAGGTGCATGTATATAAATAACTGTTATGTCTTCTTGGTGGAATGCCTCTGTTGTCATAATATAATGTCCATGTGTGTGTCTGGCTATCTTTTTTGGCTTGAAGTCTATTTTGTCTGATATAAGTATGGCTACACCTGCTTTCTTTTGCCTGCCATTTGCTTGGTGTATCATCTTCCATCCCTTCACTCTGAATCTTTGTTCATCTTTAGAGCTGAGATGTGTTTCCTGGAGGCAGCACATTGTTGGGTTTTGTTTTTTAACCTATCCAACCACTCTGTCTTTTGATTAGTGACTTTAATCCACATACATTTAGAGTGAATACTGATATATGAGGGCTTAATACTTCCATTTTATCTTTTGTTTTCTGGTTGTTCTATATTTCCATTGTTTCTTTCCCTGTATTTCTGGCTGCCATTTCAGTTTGGTGGTTTTCTGTGATGTTTTTCCCAGTTTCCTGTTTATTTATGATTTGTGACTGTGCTCTGATTTTTTGTTTTCAGATTACCATGAGGTTTGTATAGAAGATCTTGTAGTTGAGATAGTCCTTTTTCTGCTGATAGCATCTTATTTTCATTAGCCTATGCCGGTTCCATCCTTTTCCTTTTCCTCTTCTGTTTTTGTCATCACAAATTATCATTTTTTGTGTTGTGAGTTTGTTACCAAATTGAAGTCGTTATAGTTACTTTTGATGCTTTCTTTCCCTTTAATTTTTATGTTTTAACCAAGTGTTTACTAACCTATTCTGATATAGAGTTGCAATTTTCTGATTCCGTCTGTCTATTTATCACCTTGCTCAAAGCACTGTTAACATTTGCCTTTTTGTTTCAAGTAGGAGGGCTCCTTTCAACATTTCTTGTAAGGCAAGTCTAGTGGCAATGGGCTCCCTCAGCTTTTGTTTGTCTAGGAAAGTCTTTATTTCTCCATCATATCTGAAGGATAACTTTGCTGGATAGAGTATTCTTGGCTGAGAGTTTTTGTCTTTAAGTATTTTGAATATATCATTCCACTTTCTCCTAGCCTAGAGTTTCTGCTTAGAAATCCACTGGTAGCCTGATTTGGGGTGAGGATGGGGTCCTTTGTAAGTTATTTTCTTCTTTCTGGACACCCTTAATGTTACTTCTTTGTCATTGACTTTTGACAGTTTTAATATAATATGCCTTGGAGATGGTCATTTTGCATTGGACAATTAGGAGTTATATTTGCTTCATATACATGTATATCCAGTTCCTTGCTTAGATTTGGGAAGGTCTCAGCTATTATTTCTTTGATTAAGCTCTCCGCTCCTTTCTTCCTCTCTTCTCCTTCTGGAATACTCATTATCCTTATGTTGCTTTTCCTAATTGAGTCAGATATTTCTTGTAGAATTGCTTCTTTTATTTATTTATTTTTTTTTGAGGAAGATTAGTCCTGAGCTAACATCTGCTGCCAATCCTCCTCTTTTTGCTGAGGAAGCTTGGCCCTGAGCTAACATCTGTGCCAATCTTCCTCTATTTTATGTGTAGGATGCCTGCCACAGCATGGCTTGATAAGCAGTGTGTAGGTCCATGCCCAGGATCTGAACTGGTGAACCCCAGGCCGCCAAAGTGGAGTGTGCAAACTTAACCACTATGCCACTGGGCCAGCCCCAGAATCTCTTCATTATTTGAAAATCTTAGTTCTCTGTCCTCTCCCACCGGAATCATTTCTAGATTTGTATCTTTGAACTCACGAATTCTTTCTTTCACATGGTCTGCTCTATTTACAATGCTTTCTACTTTATTTTTCATCTCATTAATTGCATTTTTCATCTCCAGAATTTCTGTTTGGTGTTTTTTGTTTTTTGGAGTTTCCATCTCCTTGGTGAAGTAGTCCTTCTGTTCATTAATTTTATTCCTGAGCTCATTGAACTGTCTTTCTGAGTTTCCTTATGGCCACTGTTTTGAATCCTCTGTCAGTTAGATTGGAATCTTCTGTGACTTCAAGTTTGGTTTCTAGAGAGTTGCCATTTTCTTTCTGTTCCACTGTGTTACCTTAGTTCTTCATGGTATCTGATGAGTTGATCCTCTGCCAGCACATTTGTGGTAATAACCACCTTTCTTATTTGGGTAAGGCTTTGATCACTTTGGTTTCGAGCTGCTTCTGGTCGTATTTGAGAGCTGCACTTTCCACCCTCCTCTGCCTCTGCTAGAGGCATTGTCAGTGTCTTCCTTGTGCTGTTTGTACCTCTGAGGTTGCTGGTGCCCTGTTGCTTATGATGTCACTGCAGTCTCAGGTGTTACCACTAAGATCACCAGGCTGTGAGCACTTCTGCTGCTTTTGTGGTCACCTAGGTCTTGTGTTCCTCCATTGGCTCTCTGCAGGCTCTCCATGGGCTCGGGTACTGTGCCGCATGCACTACCTGTGCTAATGTTCCTGGGTTGTCTGGGGGTGCTGGCAGCACTGCTGCAGGGGCACTAGGTTCACAGGTGTTTCTGTCACTGCTGGGGGCCCAGGGTCTTGTATGCAGCCCCCACTGCTGGTAGAGCTGGTGTTGGGCATGTCACCACTGGGGGCTTGTTCATGGGTCCTGCAGTGGTTTCTGAAGCCTCGGGTTGCAGGTACCACCTGCCACTGCTAGGGGAGGGGCAGGGGTTAAGCCGTAGGTGTTGTCATTGGTCCTGCAGCCTCTGGTTGCTGGCATGCGCCATTGTGCTTTTTGGAACCTCAGGTCAGAGCGTGCCACCCCAGCCAGGAGAATCCATGTTTTGGAGGCTGTCCCCACTGCTGGAAAGACCAGCACAACTTCCAGGGGCTAGAGAGGGGGCTGAGTGGCCAGGACCACTGTGTGTCCTAACACCTCAAGACATAATGCACCACCAGCCACTGCTGGGGGTGGCTGGCAGAGGCTAAGCCGTGAGTGCCATGTTTGCCCCTGAAAATGATGGGTCTTGCTTTTTAATCTATTTGCTGGTGTGAGGATCCATGTTTTAGAATGCTGCCACTGCAAAGTGCTGGTTCTGTTTGGGAGAGGGGCTACTGGGGGAGGTGGAGGGAGCTGCTCCCCTAGTTCCACTACCTCCCGGAGGTCCAGTCCACCCATGTTCAGATGTATAGAGGCATGGATCTCTCAGGTGTTCTGGTGTGCTGTGCAGGGAGTCCTTTGTTGGTCAATGAATGCCCAACTTGTTGCACCTTAGAGGGGAGAGACAAAGGGAGCAACTCACTCTGCCATAATGCTGATGTCACTCAAGACTTGCTTCTTATACTTAGTAATATGTACTCGAGATTGAGCCATGTTATTTCACCCAGGGTATTTTTGTACCCAACCATGTATACATTGTTCTCAAAATATTTCCTTTACAGAAGCAGAATGTTTAATGAATGTCATAAAAGCCAATGAGGACGTGAAAGAAAGTAGGGTTTACAAAGTTGGACACAGGCAGAACATGGTGGTAACATTCATTATTTGTTAAAATAACTTTTATGTAACATATTAAATGGAATGCAAACTTTCATAAAGCACATTTTGGGGATTTCCAATACCAGATGCTATACACTCCTGAAATCGTATAGAAATATGCTTCACTTGAAGAAAAGTTCTATTAGAAAAAAACTTAATCTAAAAGCAGGTTAATTAGGAAGTGCTTATAAGTTTTACGTTAGGGTTCTTCATTTTCCAGGAGGATTCAGAATATTTCTGTTAAAACATTCAAATTTCTCTGAAATTCTAATCTGTTTAATTTACTTAAAAACTCAATTTACAAATTTAAGAGCACATATGTTTAAAGTGAAGTGTAGTAAATGGCATAAAGTTCAGAAATTTGGCTAGCTAAACTCAAAATGAATTTCAGAGATCATCAGCCAAATCAAAGAGCCCACAGCATCAGTTCCACTTTGACCTTCCCTGGCAGAGGAGAAGTGCATGCAGTAAAAAGATCGTGGTCATGGTGAGGGTGTGTTGGGATGTCTCCAGAGAAAAGGCCCACTTTCGCTTCCATCAAGAAATTTTACGTGAAGCCTGTCCCAAAGGGTGAGTTATATGTGTGACAGACATTTTCTCCTAATCATTTAACCACTGGTAGTTTAAAACTATATGGCTGTGATTGGTTCTGTGTGGCTCACTCCTCTCATTCATTTATTCCTCCATTCATTCATTTATTCATCACATACTCACTCAATGCCTACCATATGCAAAGCACTGTACTACATGCCGGTTGAAGTAGAGTGGTAAATGCTCCTTTTATTTCATAAATGATATAAAAATGGATCAGACATCAGTACTTCCATCACCTTCTTTTGTCTGTTCCAGATGTCGCTAAGCAATATATTCTGTGTTTTCCATATCAAAATAGTTTTAAATAGTATGTCTTGGATCAGTCATGACATTTTACTCAGAAAATATGGCCTCCAATGTTAAGGCAAGCCTATTTTCTATGTGAACCTCAGTCTCCTCATCTGAAAAATGAGGAATTTAAGAGATTTTTCTGAAGACCCTTCTAAAACAAGAGCCTGTATGATGGAGACGTGCCCCTGACATCCGTCAACTAGAAAGAAACCGTCTTGTGTTGCCATCTGAAAAGAAAAGAATGACCTGTTCTGAAATCTACATTTTTGATTGACCATGACAGTGGTGTAGAGATTGTTGGAGAGTGAGGGAAGGCCAGTGAAGGCCACTATTTGTTGAGTGCCCACTGGGCGCCAGACACAGCCCTAGACACGTTGCACCCATTGTCTCCCTGAATCCTCAGAACAACACTGTAAGGTATGTATCATTATCCCCTTTTTCCTGATGAAGAAACTGAGGCTCAGAGGAATGAAAGGTGCAGCTCAAGATCAAGAGCTGGTAAAGGGCAGTCTCCATGCTGCCACATGGCCCCATTGCCCTTGTCATTTCACTGTTGTCCATTGGCAACAATTAAGTAGGAAACCTTAAGAGTGAGGCACGTTTTCTTGGAATGTATAGTTGAAAGTTGTACTCCACTGAGGCCGTAAAGTTCTTGGAAAATATGTTAATGTCTGGATTCTTTTAAAGCCATGTGAACATACTAGACAATATGATGAGCAAGCTGGAAGCATATGCCAATCACCTGGAGGAGGTGGTGGAAGAGAGGACCAACTAGCGGATGGCAGAGAAGAGGAAGGTGGATAAGCTTCTGTCCACAATGCTGTCCAGGTATCCCAAAGCACTGGGGCCTTGACAAAGGAACCCAGGAAGCAACAGCGTCACTATCTAAGGAGGCCCCACATGGAGAGAATATTTCCTTTGTTCTTTTCCTAGGAGGACATCAGTTTCTTGTAAAATGGGTCAAGTATTTTGCGTGTAATTAGGCACACCCTATAAAGGGAGATAGAGGCAAAAGCCCTTGAATCCATAGGAATAGAGAGTGTAGGTCTTTTGCATGGAAGATGGTGGATTCAGCAATAAGAGAGGAACCACTAGATGGCGCTCTAGTTTCATGAGTCTGATGAATTGCTAACTTCCCAGTATTTCAGATTGTAGTCCAAAGCCTTTGCACGATACAATATATACCCATGACTTCACATCCAAAACTTGCTTCATTTTTGCCTCTGCTTTCACCTCTGCATTCTCTAAGCACTTGGCAGAAGCATCGGCTGTTAAAATCCCACACCTTTCTTGTGTGTCTCGACAAAGAAGCTGGGTTGGGGATTTGAACGTGTTAATGCAAGATTGTTTGATAGAAGCAAAATATTAATTTGTGCATTAGTGAATGCTTATATTTGCTTACACTTCTGCAGATCGAGTCTTTACAAGCAAACTCTATAACCAATAGGAGACAATGAAGTGCCTTTAGGGAGAAAATCCTTTCTGTAAAGATGTTTCTGTGACCTGCCCGTCCCGCCTCCCCAATCCATACCCACCAATTAAAATATCTCTTTAGAGAAAATGCAGGTGGAGAAATGGGTGTCAAAAGAATCCCTCTAGACGATGGATTTTGTCAACTGAAAACCCAACTCATTGAAGCAAAAGCATCTACAGGGTGACTTTGTAGGGGTCTACAGGAGAAAGATGAATAAGGTACTGTTCAAAAATGGTCCTGCTCTCTGATTTCAGCTTCACTGGAGAACAGCTCAGAGCTGGAAGTTCTGTGGAACCAGAAAATTTTAAGTCCGTGACAATCTTTTTCTCTGACATTGTTGGATTCACAAAACTGTGTTCTCTCAGCTCCCCCTTGCAAGTTGTAAAGCTCCTTAATGACCTGTACAGTTTATTCAATCACATCATTAAAACTTATGATGTGTATAAGGTGAGACACCTGGCTCCTGGGTTGTGAGGGAACATGAGCTCCTTGTCGGCTGTCTCCGGGCGTGAGTGAGGATGAACGCAGCCCTAGACGTCAGCCAGGAGGAAGGCTCTATTTCAGGCTGGCAGTCTATCTCAATTCATGACAGAAACTCAATATCTTATTCTTGTTTGTTTTCTTGGGAAAGAGCTTGATTAATCAAAGAAGTAGGTGCTTGTCAAGAATCATCAGTTGTTCCCTCTGTTTCCTTCCATTATTATATCTTGTGGTAAACACATTTCTAAAAGAGGCCTTGACCTTCCACTGGCTAATTCTGCCAGTTGCCTCCTGAACGTATTTCCTTCAGAGACAGAGAGGCTCCCATGTGCTCTCCTTGAAAGGCTGTCTTTGGATCTTGTGTGAGTCCCACTTCTGTTAATGTGATCCTTAGCAATTCAGGTGAAGACAGACTCCTGAGTTTAGACTATTGGACCCATGGCTAAAGGTGAGACAGCTACCTGCCTGGTGCTACCCTGGGGTGTATGAACGTGGTCACCTAGTGTGCAAAACGATTTTGGAGGGAGAAGAGCAAGAACAAATAATTTGGCCTCGTTCAGGTGGTGGTGATGACGGCTGCTTTAGGTGTTTTCTGACTTTTCAGATGGGCCAGATGGTGACTCCTGGGACAGTACCCATGTTCACACACGCCTGGTAGGCAGCCTCAAGTGCACCAGCTCTGACCGTGATTGCAGGGCTCTCCCTATGGCCCTAGGGTCAGGGACATTTGGGGGACAGTGTGGTCATGTCCCTGAGTGACAGGTCCTCAATGGTTATCCCTGAGGGTGAAAGAAAGGATGACATGGATATCTCAAAGAGCAGATCACACACACCCAACAAAACAGGACCGGCTCTGCTTGGGGGGACCTCCTCTGGGACTTCCTCTTAGTGCTATCTTCTCAGTTATGTTTTGCATGAGCTAATGCTAAAATCAGTTTGTATTTCTAAAAGATGTGCTCATGGTGAAGAGAGGTACCCTAGGAAGACTTAGACTCGTGTACTAGTTGAGTCTGTAATTTCAGGGTCACCAGGAGACAGGGGTATTCCGACTGCCTGGCTAAGGCCTGAAATTCCACCTTTATCGCAGTATCTTTGGATTCTGCTAGAATGCAAATGGATCTGGAAAGGACTATAACTTTAAGTTTACGCTTGTCGTTTATTCTCTGTTGTGAATGAAGGATCTGAAAGCTGATTTTATTAGGAGGATTGGGAGAGAAGAGGACAGATCAGGCAGATACATACATTTATATATATGTATAAATGTATATATTTTGTGTAAATATACATATGTATACAATGTATATAAGAGTCCTTGTGTGGGGTGAAGACATTTCAGGTTCCATAAGATGGATTCTACTTGATCCATGTGATCCTTTGCAATTTACCTCATCAGTACACTGCTGCCTATCTAACTGGTTTTGAACTTGGGTTGGGAAATATGGTCACACCACTGTCAGATTTCAGAGGAGGAAGCAGTGACAGTGGGGAGAAGGGCTCAGGGAAGGAAGGCTTTGTGGAAGAACCAGGACGAGAGCAGGAACTTGAGGAAAGGCTGGCACTTGGATGGAGTAGAGGTCAGGGAGTGTGACCCCTCAGTATATGAAGCCTCAAAGCAAGGGTCAGTAATGAGGGGCCTTGGTCTCTGAGCCCGCCTCCACTCCTGACCTCCCTCCTGGAGGACACAAGGCCACCTTGTTGCTTTATTTTCAGGTTGAAACCATTGGAGATGCATACATGGTGGCTAGTAGACTTCCCATCCACAATGGAACCCAACATGTGGGCGAGATTGCCACAATGTCCTTGCAGTTTCTCAGAGCCAACATTCACTTCCAGATTGGGCACATGCCTGAAGAGAAGCTCAAGCTTCGAATTGGCCTCCACACAGGTAGATAACACTGATGGCAGGTGGCCTTATGGTCCAGGTGTGGCGGCAGGTAATTCTGAGCTCAAGTCCTAGGTCGGAGGATTTAGGAACCCTGAAATAGATGGTAACATCTCCAGGGGAAATAAAAGGTTGAATTGTCTTAGCATGTGTATTTCCAGTTAGCCCGATTGCTTGATAATAGACACACTAAGACTTCAAGGTGTTGAACCAAAAATAAGGAGGAGACCAAAAACCAGAGCAGTTATATCGGGCTGCTTTTCCTCCATGCCTCTGCGTCAAATGCCCTTTGATCTGTTCTGTTTTTGTCAAACTCATGGGCGTGTGACCTGAGCAGAAGTGACCTGCACTTGGTTTAATTCTCTTCCATCACTGTCTTGAAATTCTTAATAACTTTTGAATGAGGGGTCCCTTATTTTCATTTTGCACTGGGCCCTGCAAATTATGTAGCTGGCCCTGCTCCTACCTATCCTCCAAGGCTTAACTAAAGTAAAACCTGACCCCTAATCAGAATTAATTACTCCCGTATTTGTGCCCCTGTGGCTTTGTTTACATCTCTAGTACATGAATAGCATTGTCATTAATTTCTGTCTTAGCTCAGTTGTTATAACAAAATACCATAGACTAGGTGGCTTAAACAATAGATATTTATTTTCTCACAGTTCTGGAGGCTGGGAAGTCCAAGCTCAGGATGCCAGCATGGACTGGTTCTGGTGAGGGCCCTCTTCCTGTACTGCAGAAGACTGCCTTCCAGTTGTGTCCTCACACAGTGGAGAAATTGAGAGAGCTCTGGTGTCTCTTCCTCTTCTTATAAGGACACTAATGCTGGCATAAGGGCCCCACCCTCATGACCTCATCTGAACCTAATTACCTCCCAAAGGCCCCTCCTCCTAATACCATTATTTGAGGGTTGAGGGCTTGAACATATGAATTTGGGGGTGGGGTGGGGGGGACACACAAACATTCAGTCTGTAACGTTTAATTATGTTGTTTCCCACCAGAAGTCTGTGGGTTCCATAGGTTGCCTCATTAAACCCTAGGATCGATTACCAAGCTTTGCCCCAAGAAGGCACTCAACAAATGTTTGTTGAATTGCATTTGTTGACTTAATGTGCATCATGGGGTCTAGTCCTTGGGAAATGCAGACTGGGTATGCCCTTCTGTTCTTCCCTTTGTAGGCCCTGTGGTGGCTGGCGTGGTGGGAGTCACCATGCCTAGATACTGTCTGTTTGGAGACACTGTGAACATGGCATCCGGAATGGAAAGTAGCAGTTTGCGTGGGTATCATTTATAGCACTTTGCAAACACAGTCTTGCTGTCCCTCCAGTCTGCTCTCTTTCACCAGAGACTATTTTGAGAGGACTCATTTGCATTTTCTACAGTTTTCCGTTTGGAGAATAAGATCGTTATCCACTCGAGACAACACTGATCACAAGCTTTGTAGACAAGGTTTTGTACTGTTCTCTCTATGGAGCTGTGTAAACACACACGACTTACTCCTTCTAAGACTTTCCATTCTAAAGTCAGGTGCACATACAATAAGATCATTTAAATGAAGAGCAGGAGTTTGCAAACTTTTTCTGTCCAGGGCCAGACAATAAATATTTTAGGCTTTGCAGGCCATTGTCTCTGATACAACTACTTAACTGCAATTGTAGTGTGAAAGCAGCCATAGACAATATGTAACTGAATGTGTGTGGCCATGTTCCAATAAAACTTTATTTGCAAACACAGGTGGTTGGCTGGATTTGGCCCATGGGTGGTAATTTGCTCTTCCCTGATGTAGAGTATGGTTCTGGTGATGCAGAAGAAATCAATGGCCGAGAACTCCGGGGAACATCATACTATTTTGCTTTACAGTAATTTCTATTGCATTGACTATTGCGAGACACATGTATGCCATTTATCAGCTGAGACATTTATCAGCTGGAAAAAATAATTACTCAGTGATTTAAGTTTCAAAGAGTTTAGGTTAACATTCTCTCGAATATGTAAATTTCCCACAATATATAAAAACACATAAAAAAGTTTTCCCCCTCTGATTATGTCATTGTTTAACTTAATCCACCACATCTCAAACACAGATTTTAACCCCTCGTTTAGCTTGTAAATCAAGATTTTCAGGATAAATTTTGAAAGTGGAACTGCTTATGTAGGCTCCAAACCTGACTCTGTTTGCAGTTCTGGTTACAAACAACATTTTCAGTGATACGTTCGGCTCTGGTATCATCCTAAGAAGCCTGAAGAGCCCACCTGATTTCCCTCCATGAGGAGTATCAACTTGGATATGGAGTCAGTTCTGCCTTCTGATTCTAAAGTGAGTATATTAAAGCTTGAGCAGCACCCAGGAGTGTCTGAGCGATGCTTGGATGGTTGGGGGTCCCAGCCCAAGGGTCCCAGACTTCAGAGAGGTTGTCTGTGATTTGCTTAATGAGAGACTTTGAGCAGTGCAACATTCCCCTCCACGGCAGCCGCTGTCCCGCTGACACCTGTGTGAGAGTCATGATCAAGGCGATAACTAGGCAATGACTGGTTCATGGCAGCTCTCCGGATTCACGTCTCTCAGAGCACTGCAGGTGCCCTGCTGGCGCTGGGAGGGTATGATCTGCAGAAGAGAGGCACCACTCCAGTCAAGGTAAGACCTGGCAAACTGTACCCCACCTGCCCCATTGGGGTCTCTGATGGAGGTGTTGAGGAACTTGGCAAGATGAACGAATCTCCACGCTGTGGTGTGTGGAGACCTCTAAGGTCCATTGGGAGGTGCTCGTGTTTCTAGGTCTTCTTCCTTCAGACAGGACTGTATGGTTCCCTCAAAGAGTCAGACATGGAATCTATGACAGAAAACACCTTGTCTCCCACCTAGACCAACCCTTTATGGGATGCCTCCTTTCTCTTTGCCACTAATGGTCTCCCGGCCTCCCCTTGAATACCCCAGTCTCATCTCCCACACAAAGTAACAGCTAATACAAGCCCAGGAATCATGAAGCTCACAGGGGAGAGAGAAGCCCACTGGTTTGGGGGTACTAGGACCTCATCTCTATACATTTAAATATTTCTCCCCTTTCCTTCTGCCTTCTCCTCCATCCTGGTCTTCAGTCTGTTACTGAAACTTACCATGATCTTCTTTCCGATAAACACTGCCCTTTTGGGGTTGGGGGGGGGTGCTCCTCTTGAGATATTCTCAACAACATCTTGGAGATTTTCACAGTAGGAGTGGTGGGTGGTTACTAAGATATTGGGTGTTTGGGTGGGAGTGGGGTCCAGGGAGAGAAGTGAAAGGTAAGGGGGTGGCATCAACTCCTCGTTTGCTGAGTCTGCTCCTGGCTTGCTGTATTTGATCAACTGACTTCAGGAAAGAGGAAGAATTTTCTAGAAGGCAGCAGTATAGCCCTAGCTTTGAATCCTGTCCCACTATTTACTAGCTGTCTGATTTGGGGGCTTGGTTTTGTCATCTGTAAAATGGGAATGGTGATAATACTGCCCTCAAAGGGTGGATGCGAGGATTAAATGTGAACGTGCATGTGAGGGGCTTCACCTGGTGCCCCACTCATAGTAAGAGCCAATAGGCTTCATTACTATCTTTTAAAGATTTTCTTTGCAACAAACTTTAGCTCCCACTGGTCCTCACCCCTAGGCCATTGCTGACTGTCCATCGAGGCTCATCACCAAAGCCCAAGGGAGTCATCAAGATTTCATTCACAACGAGGCCTTTTCCTCACTGAGGCAGCTCCTGCCTAGTTGCGGGTCTGGCTACAAACAGCGTTTTCAGTAAGCAGCACGGGAGACTGAGTCGTCTGCTCAGAGGCCACATCTCACAGGCAGCCTCTCCTCTGAGTCACCATCACCTCCCACAGGGGAAAGGAGAACAAACAACTTTCTGGTTGAAAGGCAAAGCAGGCTTCACTATTCCACTCCCTGAATTTACTGAGAAAGAAGCTAAATTCCCAGAGATCTTCTGAGGTGAGTGTCTTTTCTGAAGATGTCTGTGGGGTCTCAGGAAAGTCTGTGAGGTGCGTTAAATATACCACGTAGGGGATGTACTTCCAGGGTGTTGAGTCAATCTCCCAGTAGGGGGATCCATCTAGCTGGCCTCCTCTTCCCACTCTGAGTTCTGTGGCCCAAAGCACACTTGGAGCTGGAAGAGCTGGATGTGGTGAACTCGTTTCCTGGGGGGCCAGGGCTGGGCTGTTGCTCCCAGACCTGCCAGTAAGCCTGCCTTGGCTGCCAGATATTTCCGGCCTATTAGCTTGCGATTTGCAGCGAACCCAATTCATTCTGGGCGAGGGGAAAGCAGGAGAACAAAGCCTGGGCCGACAGGCCCCACCCACCCCACCTTCCTGTGCAAGGCGGCTGCTCCCTAACCTTTAGTGCTTATTTCCTTATCAGCTAAAGAGCCTGCAAGGAGATAGGAATGCATATGAGAAGGCACCTCCAGAATGTGTTCAGGAGATGAAGCTTTAAGGTTTGATTGAGCAAGCACTGAAAGCCAACCCGACCCGGGCAGTTCCAAGCAGACAGGACCCCTGCAGTCTAGTTACCAGAAGGCCTGGTCCCTGGTTCTAACTTCCTTTGAGCACTGCAGCTTCCAAATGGATGATGTCCTGTTCTCAATTTATTGTATATATTTTTTCCTATCCACTGAGCACGGGATACAGTCAAAGCTTGCATTTTAAATAGAATTTTTCACTCAGTTATGAAGTACTTTTTTTTTTTTAAAATGTCCAGCAAAGATGAGCTCTATCCACTCTGATATGAATATTTCCCCCTTTACACAAATAGGATCCCATGTTGTTTAATAGATTTACTGAACTGCTAATGCATTTACAATACTTCTTGCTTTATCTCTTGCGACTCCTCGCATCCAGATTGTCTTCCGTGTGGTTGCTTCTGAATATGGCAGAGTGATTTAAATGATATATCGTGTCTGAGACCTTTTCCTGTTGAATTTCCTATGACTGAAGAAGTGGAAACCAATGAGAATGTTTTCTTTTTCGCTTGACCTGTGAGCTGCCTTTGTGGAGATATTGTTGAACTCTGAATAGGGAAATAAACTACGTTTTGGTGGGTTGAGAGCCTTTAATACCAAATTTTACAGAAGGTTTGGTGGAGTTCTTGCCTTTCTTCAGGAGGCGAGACTCTAAATAGGAGCCAAGGGAAGTGCTTTGCAGTCTCATCTCCACCAAGCTTCTAAGCGCTTCTGTCGGCTGGACTTTTCTTCTGCCCAGGGTGGGCGACTAAACTCTAGGATTTTCACAGACTTTATTTTCTATAACATGATTCCATTTTCTTTATGGTAGGTTCTGCTCCTCTCCACAGGCCTTCAGTGTCAAGGATTGAAAGCTTTTGACTGATGTTTAGAAATAAGGAAGGCAGAAGGCATTTATATGAAAGGGACAGGGGTGTGTCTTCTGCTACCCTAGCATGGAGACAATGGGCCAAAATTTATCTTCTCATGTCTCATAATGTCTTCTCTTGTTGGGGATCTTGGCTTCTGGATCTGAAACACTTTATTCCACCATTAAAGGGAACAAGGCAACCTCTGCTATGAGGTCTCTTAGAGAGATGGGCCAGTTCCCATCCATCTGTCCATCCATCCATCCATCCATCCATCCATCCATCCATCCATCTATCCGTCCTTTATCCATATGGACATGAACAAGGAGCATTTATTAAGCAGTTACTCTGTGCTAAGTACCACATTGGGGGACAGAAGAAAACATGAAACTTTCCTTAATCTTTAGCTCTCCATTTAGTTGGAGGGAGGCAGCATATATAGTAGTAATGCAGTATATTAAGAACTAATAGAGGTATGTATGAAAGTGTAGACATAACTAAGCAATCCGATATTGTTACATTTAAAAAGCCTTAGAAAATGATACACAGATGTAGGGATGGGGTGGGATATGGAGATCGTCTGTTATTATCCCATCTTTGTATTTGGGTGAAGTGCATGTGTGTTTGTTCTCTAGCCTACATGCTTATGTAAGTTAGGTTCATAAAATAAAGACTTTGTTACCTCTGCCTTCTTCATTCAATATTATAAACATTTGGCGTCTGCACACACACAAACATATAAAACATATGTACACACGTGCATACACAGACATACACACACGTGCAAATATATACATGCACATGCACACATATTCATATACAAGTGCATATATGCGACACATATATAAATCTCTCTATATCTATCAATAGATCAATAGAGAGAGATTTATGTGTGTGTACTCAGTATATACGTGTGTATTTATATATTTCCTTTATATTACTCAAGCTTTTGAGAGAGAGAGAGTCTTTAGGGATCAAAAGCAGGAATTTTGATAAGAGCAATTTCCTAAAATCTATAGCCAGTGTTTTTTCTATGTCAGCCAATAATACCTAAGGGAGAATGTTCTCTTTCCACATTCTCTAAATGTCTGTTTTATGTTTAGCACTAATGGGAATTTACAAGAGAGATTATTTTGAGAGTGCTTTCCCTTAATTCTTTAACAGAGAAGCTAAGAGACATGAAGGGCAAGCTGACTCCATGGGCTGTTAGTTAACTAAAGTCGAAACACACTGCTGGGGCGTTAGGACTGTAGAGACAGGGATGACCAAAAAGCTTTTTCCCCTAAATGTTAATCATACAAAATGGCTTTGCCTCTTTGCATTAGAAACTCAAGACTGGAACTTTTGAAATGTGAGTGTAGGATAGAATGATAGAAAGTCTGTGGTATAGATGGGAGTCTAAGAAGCCCTAGCTGTATCAACCCCTGGGAGGGTTGAGGAATTGGCCATCAACATGATATATTACCACTGTGAGCTGCAGTCATAGGTTATTTATTTTAAGGCATTTTATTCATTTCATAGTACCAGGTAGAAATACAAGATCATTAAGCATTATGATAAAATAAAGCAAAACTAATACAAGGTTGTTTTACTCTGACAGCCAAGGATTTATGACTATGGCTAACAGTATGCTATTTAAGAGTTTTTTATTAGGACCAATAAAATATGTCTTCTAACCTTTCTGATTACAAAAATTCAGAATTTGTAGGAAGATGAGATCTCACCCTGGTTGGAGCACCAGTTTTGAGCCCAGTTTAGACTATACTGAGTGGTTTTAATCTAGCTATTGCTAAACAAACGTGTACTCCGTGTCTCCAGAGATTGGAGAACCAGCTTAATTTCTGAATTCACTAACACAATTGTAAAAGAACCATCAAACTACTTATCTCAAAACTTCTTAAATACATTATATATAGGGACACAAACTGATGTGTTTTCAAATTATAAGCCTACTAATTAACTCTGTACAAGACTAAGAAAAAGAACTTAGAGCTCTGGCTTCTGTTACACTCCAGCTTCTAGCCTCAAACTGGGGTCCACCTTACGTTCTCAGGGATCTGCCAATTCTCCGCCAGGATTGTTTTGTGCTGTTTTTACTTTGTTGACAATGTAAAGCGTTAATATTGACATATTCTGGATCACTGGGGTGGCCGTGTTACCAGGGTGTGGCACCACGTGATTCCAGTGGTCATATTTGCATTTGTGTTTCTGATTTTTTTTGTTGGTTCGATTCTAATGATTATAAGTTAATGGAACAAAAACAGATACAGGCTTGAATGTTGAAGTAAAGGCTAAATGAGGTCAGACCATTCTGTACAAATGAAGATTTCTTTCTCGAGCAAATAGTAAAAAATAGTGAGAGCGTCGAGCATCACAAGGTATACGGTAGGATTGGGTTAACAAGCTGCAGAGACCCTGTCATGGAGGTCACTCCCTAGTCATGTTGCAAGTGGCAGTTTCATTTAGGGAAGACCACATTATGATGTTAAATTCATGTCAATGTGAGTTTTATTCTTTTTTGTTGCTTTATTCCTAATTAACTTATAATTTTCCTTTGATTTTAGAAATAAGTATCAGTTACAAAAATGAGTTTATATCTATATAATGTTTATACATATTTAAGAAGTCCTATGATAAAAACAAATTAGGTTAGCACTGCAGGGTTCTCAATAACTGTTTTCCTTTGTATTACTCAGGTTTGAGCAAAACTATTGTGTTCCTCTCTGATTCCCATATCATCATTTGAAAGATTGGACCCCCCCTACCTGGTGGCTCTGCCCTGGTTCTTAGAAAAGAGTTGCACAGCATCGATGACAAAGACCATTTCAGCAAAGTTGGCTATTCCTCTGTGTCCTGTACTTACCACTGACTTTGTGGTTATGCCCGACATGCACCTCAAAATGCTCAGTTGCACTTGGTTGGCTGTGCTGGTCTTTTAACAGTACTATAGCTGTCAAAGGAGTCCACCGCAGCCCTGACTCGAGAATGGGGCAAGGAAACTCCTCCGCCAGGTACAGGAGAGGGACTGCAGGATCTAAGAGCCACAGGAAGTCACAAGAGGAAGTGGGGCACCAAAGAAAGGCAATCACTGAAATTCACAAAAATCATTGGAACACATATTTGGCAAAGTGCTATTCTCTGCTCCCCAACAATACGGTCTTCTGTTTGTTCTTTTTGGCAGCACAATAAATGTGAGCTTGTCATCAACAGAGGAGATGATCTTGGTAGAGGAGCTGTAGCTGCCTGCCGGGCTGTCGTCTATAACACAGCACAAATCCCCAGCATCACGATGAGGTGGTAGAGAACATCTGTGAACCAGATAGGAAAGGAGACAGGAACAGTTCCACAAAGAGCGAGAACAACACCACAAAGGGGGAACTCAACAAAAGAGTCAACTAGGGCTGTTACGTGAGTTTTCATAAAACTCTGCACATTTTATACAAAGTCAATTTTGTTCATCCTTTGGGCTTTCTTTAGCTCACTTGCATCAGTACAGAGAACTGAACAGACAAACCCAGGTTATGGACCTCTGACAGACAGAATCTGAACTTCTACAATACAGTGATGGTACATTTCTCTGTAGAACTTCCTTTAGAAATGAGAATCTGGGATTGGAGTCTTAAAAAGTTGGTTTACATGATTTCCTGTAATTGTGAGAGCAAAGTCTACAACTGTGAGTTTACTAATAAATAGAACTGTCTTATCCTAGCTCCTCCCTCGCATACTTGCCTCCTCCTCATCATTGAGGTGAGCTCTTCCATCCTAGCTGACATGTTTCTTCCTCTGAGAGGCTCCCCTGGCTGCTATCTAAATCATTTTCACCCACCCGCCTCCATCCCCCTCCTCCCCACTAGGCGGAACTTTAAGGAGTAACTTTCAGTTCTTAAAGACTTTGCTGGGGCCAAAGGTAAACAACTTTTAAAACACACATCTTCCCATTAAAGATATTGCCATGACATTTCCCAGAAGTGTCTCTTTTCCTTACCTGAGAAGCTATAGAGACTTGAGAGTCCCCTGCCTGTAGTGAGGAAAGAGAGAGAAGGCCGAAGGTTTAAGAAAAGATCATGGAAGGAGAAGTCTCAGAGCTGTTTCTAAAACACAAATCTGAAACCTGGCTGTATCCTCCCCTGATTAAACCAACAGACTCCTCATTGCCTTTAGGACAAAGTTTATAGCAGGGTTTACGAAGCCTTCATCTCACACCATTTCCTCCTCTGCTCTTTAAGGCAGGGGTTGTTAAAGTTTCCGGAAAGGGCCAAATAGTAAATATTTGCAGCTAAGGGCCACCTGGCCTTTGTTGCAACTACTTGACCCTGCCGTTGTAGCATGAAAGCAACTGGAGACAAGACCTCGATGAGTGAGGGTGCCTGTGTTCCAATAAAACTTTATAGACACTGAAATCTGAATTTCATACAATTTTTATGTGTCCTGAAATATTGTTCTTTGGACTTTTTTCAACCACATAAAAGGGTAAGAACTGTTCTCAGATTGCAGGCCATGCAAAATCAAGAGGCAGCTGGATTTGGCCCCTGATCCTGATGTGGTAACTGTCCTCTAAGATGTAGCTCCTAAAGGCCCCAGCCTTCCCACAGGCCTTGCTCACCCTTCATGTCATACCACACTTCAGCTCATACTTAAAGATTACCGACAGAAGTCTTCCCTAAGCCCTGGACCAGGTTGAATCCCCCTGCCATATATGCCCGTAGCACCCCGCCTTCCCCCACCCCCATCAATAGTAATCTCCCTTCGCATTTAACATCGCTCTCCTTGCTAGATGATAAGTTCTTGAGGACAGGACCCATGTGGGTCTTTATTTCTGAAACCCAAGTGCCCAGCCCAGACCAAGCCCAGCCCTGGCTGTCAGTAAAGTTTGGTTGACTTGCACTGGTTGTTCCCAATACATTTCATTCTCTGCTATTATTGTTGACCACATGCTCTGTCTGGAAGTTCAGCACCTCCTAATTCCTTGGGGGATTGGAATTTAGGCCACAGATGGAACTTTTCAGAGTAGTTAACAAACCTCAACTCTTTGGTTTGGCATCAACTATTACCCCCTCTCCCCATCACGCCTTCCCTCCCCACCCACCCCTGTGTTGGGAAGACTCCAGTTGCGGGTAAAGGCTGTGTTTACAGGCAGGACTGGTTTGGCAATTTAGTTAACATGCTCAAACTGGCTGTGCCTGTGGACGCAGCCCATAGAGAACTCAGCCATTTGGAAAACAGAGAAACTTACTATGGAGGGAGAGCTCCACAACCAGGACGCCCCCTGTCTGATCTCGGAGGAGACGCTTCCGTTTGTCGCAAGTCTGGAGACCAGGAGAAAAGGAGGGGAGAGGAGGTTGGAAGGTGGGATAAGAAGCAAACACAAGAGAGGAAAGACAAGAGATTTTAAAAAACAAAACAGAACATGTCACAAACTAAATGGAGTCAAGATTCCCCAGTCAACAGATAATTGGTTACCTTATTTTTTTTTATAACCCAGAGAGACATCTTTCATTCCTCCTCTAACTTGGGAAAAAGAAGAAAGCTTTACTTTTCAACTCTTCAGGTTGGAAGATGTCCACCTGAAAGAGGTCATTGGGTGTGGGAGGGAGTGACATAATTTCTTTTGGTAAGAAGTAAGGCTTTTACCTACAGTTACACATCACAGTGATTTGAGAAGTAGACGCTTGCAAAATGTGTTCTGGCTCATTCCTTTCTTTTCTTTTTTGGGGATGAAGATTGGCCCTGAGCTAACATCTGTTGCCAATCTTCTTCTTTTTGCTTGAGGAAGATTGTGACTGAGCTAACATCTGTGCCAATCTTCCTCTATTTTTTGTATCTTGGATGCTGCCACACCATGGCTTGATGAGCGGTATGTAGGTCTGCGCCCGGGATCCAACCTAGTGACCCCCAGGCCCCCAAAGCAGAGCCGGAAAACTTAAGTGCCATGCCATGGGGCCAGACCCTTTCTTTTCTTTTTTAAATGTAGTGTCAACAATTATCCTTTCATCAGCTGTTAAATGTCTCTCTACTCCCTTCCTTTTCTCTATTTGTGCTCATAAATGACCATTTCCTGGTCAAATGAATCAAAAGGAAGAGAGATTATAAGCTTATTTCTAATGGTTACTATAGGCAATGTGAGCAGGTATCCTCCTCAGAAACACCGTGTCCCCCTTCAGCGAAGTCTCTAGTCCAAACAGACCACAGCAGGTAACAGTTTAGGGCTGAACACTTTTAGATCTCCAAAGCGGTGGTGCGCAAACTTGAGCATGCCTCAGAATCACCCAAAGGGCTTGTTAAAGCCCAGATTGCTGGGCCCACTCTGGAGTTTCTGAGTCAGGTGGTTTAGGGGAGGCCTGAGAATTTGCCTCCCTAACAAGTTCTCAGGTGGTGCTTGAGCTGCTGTGGACCACACTTTGGAACCACTGCTCTAAGGAGCAGATTGACAGCAGGTCACAGTGGAAAACTATCTTCACCTGAATTCGCTGCTCATGTTGATTGATTCTGCAGCAACTTCTTGGTGGGGGATGCAGAGGGGAAACTGACCCCTCACCCCCACCGCAGCATGAGCTACACTAAACAGGTCTGTGAAGCCAGACCGCCACCGCTGGGCCTTTCCTCTCTCTCGGTCAGATCAGCTGTGACCGGGTGTCGGGAATTTCTGTAGCTTCTCTCTGGTCCATCTCCAGTCCCAGAGATGGACCCTCAGGCTGGCCAATCAAGGGCTAAAAATACCCACCTTTTGACTTTCATCCAGAGCCCGTTGCTACCACCTAGATTTTGAATTTTCCTTGTGCTTTTTCAAAGCACTTTCATATCTGTTATCACTTTCATTTTAGTTAACATTGCTCCCTGAAGAGAGAAGGGCCTCCTTCACTTATCACCACTCTATCTTTAAAGGTGAGAAAACCAGTTTCCTGAGGTTAAGCAACCTGTGCCAGACTGTGTAGCTTGTTTTGGTGGCAGGGTGGACAAAGCCTGGAACGTCTGCCCCCATGCTCAGTGCCTTTTCCTCTAGAATGTCCTCAGCACACACCTACACTGGTCTGGTTACAGTTTCCCAGCTAAAAATACAGCATCTCAAATACCGGCCCCCCTTGCCCCACCCCCTTGGGTAACATTCTCCTTCCAGAAAGAGGTGGCTCACCACTGGACAGGATAGCTTCTCACTGTCACAGATGAACGTCTCGCAGTGTAACCAAACCTTGGAGAGTTTGGGGATGTTCTGGAACCGGAAGGCATTGAATTGGAAGGTCGCCCTGTGCTCTTTCCCATTCTCATACACGATGACTGTTTCATCCGTGGGGCAGCTGAAGCAGAGAGGGGTGCAGGGAGGGGTGGGGAGGAGAAAGTGTCACCTTATGAACTCCAGCAAGGTCTTCTGAGGCAAGTTCACAGACAACAACACTGCCCTGGGCTTTCATACAGCATGTTGTCTTTCAAAGGACTTTGACTGGCAGCACCTCACTTAGCCTCAGGACTTGAGGTCAAATTGAGGAGCTGAAATGGGTGTGGTCGTCCCCATTCTATAGACAGGGTACAGCAGCTGGAGAGCGACTTATGAGAAACCACACACCTGGTAAGTCACCACACCTCTGTCCCGAAGAAGTCAAATCCCTGAGACAAAGCCCTCTGAAGGACTGGGACGTGTACAGACTCCCAGTTTGTGTATGAACTAAAGATAGCAGTGCTGGGAACAGCACTTCTCAAAGTGCTGCCACAGCCACCTAAGTCCAGGTCACACCCAAAACTTTTCTCTGTGTGTATCGTGAGGTTTTGCCACTGGGAATTTAAATTTACATTATACTATTTAAATTCTATATGTTTTATATTAAATAATTACTTTGTAAAAATGTGTAAAATGTATAAAAATTTTTAATGTAAGCACAGAAAAAATGGCTGGAAGGATACCATCTAAATGTTAAAACTGGCTATTGTGGGGTGGTGGCATTACGAAGAGTTTTTGTTTTCTTCTTTGTATCTTTGTGTGTTTCTCAAATTCTCTATAATGAGAACATAATATTTGAGAAGTTCCAAAGTCCCAAAGGTAATGATTGCAATAAAAGAAAAAATGATGACTCAGATGGGCATTTGTTAAAGACAGCAGTTCTCACCTGGGGGCCATTTTGTCCCCCAGGAGACATTTGGCACTGTAGTTGTCATGACTGTCATTGAGGGAAAGAGATACTGATGTCTGGTGAGTAGAGGCCAAGGATGCTACACTACATTGTACGATGCACAGGACGGTCCCCACGACAAAGAACGATCCAGCCCAAAATGTCAATGGTGTTGAGACTGAAAATCCCTGTTTAAGCAAAATACTCTTTAGTTTACCAAACACATACTCATTTCTTATTTAAATACCAGACGTTCAACCAGGTGTTGGGAACAGACATAATCATTCTTGGGAACTTACAGCGAGGCCCACACGAGTGTGGGGGCTTGCTGTCTGCAGGTGAGAAGGAGCACCAGAGTCTGTCCTCTGTGGAATAAGCTCTATGGGTCCAAAAGCTTAAGACCAGTGGGCAGCACCATAGTGGACCTCAGTGTTACCACCCCTCCTGGAATGTCTCTTTGACTCTGTTGTCAATACAACTCAATACACACACTGGAGAGTTGTCCGGTTACCACAGAGAGCTTTCAAGATGTACCTTCTCCAGCCTCATTCTATCAGAACCGGACATTAGGGGCCCAATTAGAGGCAGGACTGAAGGAATGTCATCTCTGAGAGTTAGTGAGTGAAATAAGGAGAGAACTCTGTGCCTCATATCTGGACCAGGGGTGAAAAGCTGGCTCTGTTTGTGGTGGCCTCTGAGCAGGGACAGAGCTGAGGGCATTTTCCAAGTTACGAAACAAAACTCTTGGAGGATCATTTGGTCAATCAACCTGAGATCCTTGGATGAACTCAAGAAGTGAGTCCTTAAAATAGCTCCTTGCAGCTGGAGTGCCAAGGCCTGGTGTCAGCCAATGGTAAACAATGTAAGCAGAGCTTTGTCGGGGGCTGGGAGGAGGCAAATCATGGGCAGTCCTAGATGCCTTGGCACCGCTGCCTCTTGGCGCTGGCTGTGGCATTTTTCCCTTCATGACAGATGTCTCTGGATGGATTGCCCACAGGGTGGTTTTCACATGGTCGCCACAGGGGTCTCCTTCCCCTCATAGGATCAAAATTCCTACTAATATATCTATTCTAATCTCTCCAGGCTGTCTTGAAAACTAGATTTTCCTCCAAAAGGGCACAATGTGAACTGAAAGCATCTGGGAGATTGTGGGAGTGGACTTTTAATTCTCCCCTTTGGCACTGGTCTTGGCACATGCCTCTCCAGTCTCAAGGGGTCATTTCCACTAGGCAGAATGTGGAAATAGGCCATGGCTCCTTTAGTTGGTCTGTGCTTAAATGCAGATACCCTGGGTTCGCCGGGGGGACCTTCTGATGTGGTAGGTTTACAGGGTGCCTGCATGTGTAACAGGCACCCTGGGTAAGTCCTGTGCACACTAGAATTTGAGGACAGCCTGTAGGGACTACCCCAAAGCCACAAGCATTGCTTTTCCTGCTCTATTACACATCGGTCAGTTGAGCAACAGCACCAGAACTTTCTGCTGGGAGATGATTCCACTGTGTGGCTGAAGTCTTTGTCCCCATGTGGCCTTTATTTGGAGAGGTTCCCAATGTAATTTCAGGTCTCTGTAGGCCAAAAATTTATTTCAGAATCTCCCTGAAACCATTTGATTGTGTCATCGTCAACAGAACCTAAATAAATCATTCAAGGACAGATGTGAAATAAGCATCCAAACTAAGCTCCCATCTGTGCAGGGAGCTTTGCTGGGTTGCTTAGATGTGGCTCTACTGGCTTGTCCTACCCACGTCACTCAGGAAATAATGCTGCCTGCGTTTGAACCCCAGATCTTCCATCCTCATACTAGCTCTAGACTTTGAGCAAGTTTCTGAACCTGTCTGTGCCTCAGTTGGCTCATCTATACAATAGTAATTAATATACTGCCTACTTTATAGGGCATTTAATGAAATTTAAATGTTAATTTTGTAAAGCCCCTATGAAGAGCAACGTGTCATGTTGTAAGTGCTGTGTAAGTGTTTGTTAAATAAAAATAAGTAAAGATCCAAAGTGACTTCACCTTTGTTATCTAATTATCTTTGTCCCTGGCCCCAGGGTTTCTTTAGCCCTGATGGATTCTGGTGATCACTTGGGCACAAGGGCCTGCTTTGGTTTGGGGAATGGCCTCTTCCGTGTTCGCTGTGCATTGGGTGGACGATGCCTGCGTCTCTAGTACAGCTCCATCTCTCCTCTGTTTTCCAAAGTTCTAATTCTAAGTGCTTCTAGACCATTCTTATCTCAAACTCAGCATGTCATCCTTGAACTCAAGGAGAAACCAAACTCCTTTATCCAGAAAGCTCCTTCCCCAGCAGCCCTCAACAATTCCTCACCTTCAGAATCCACAGATTCAACAATACAGAGCCATCTTTGTCACATATTCCTCAGACTTCTCGTCTTGGCCTTCCTTCCACCGCATAGTCAAATGGTTGCTAAAATCCTATGGCTTCTCCCTCCCTTGGATGACCTCTCCCCTCACTTGGCTATACTTCACTTCAGGTCTTATCATTTTTGGCTCTAGCTACTGCAGCATCTAATCTGATCTTCCCACTGTCCACATACTGTTTCTAAATCGTCCTTTGTATGACTTCCAGAATCACCATTCTGTTGTGCAATTCCAATAAGTCAGTCTCCTCAAAAATTTCAAGAGCTCCCTATTATTTACTGAATTAATAATAAAAACAATGATATTATTTCAATCAATAGGATACTGAGTAGGTACTACGTGCTAAGCTTTTTGCATGGATTATCTAATTTAGTCCTCACCAGGATTCTGGTGTCAGACTGACTGGATTTGAATCCACTTCCCCCAAAACACACAGATACACACACTAACTATGTGACGTTACTTAACCCCTCCTGTGGCTCAGTTTCCTCATCTGGAAAATGGTGATGATAGTAATAATACCTACTTATTGTAAGGTAAGTGAGTTCATATATGATAAAGCTCTCAGAACAGTACCTGGTATCTAGAAAGCACTATATCGTTTCCCAGTATCGGTACTCAGCCTGGAAGCACAGGAGATGGCGCCCATCCCCAAGAGGCTCTGCGTCTTCCTCTCAAGCTCCCCCAAGCCAGACTAGCCCTGGATGTACCTGGCCCCACCTCTTAGCCCTGTGCTCCAGAGAGTGGTACCTACCCCTTGTTGATCAGCTGCCACTGCAAAGGATACATGAAATCAGCTGAGGGTGTGGCCCAACAGCTGTTCAAAACCACTTTAAACCTGCAAATGAAACAAAACACATCACTTTGAGCCAGAGAGTTGTAGGAAGCATCTGGTGATTAAAAAGTCACTCAACTGGTCTTTTTTTCTTTTCTTTGTATTTAAAGATATAAACATGAAGGAAATGTACTTACCTAATGCTTAACCCTTTGGCTTCTACCCCTGCAAACAGATCTGAACCAATTTCAGATGTCTCCAAGACAAAAGGGGCTTCTTTCTTGATGGAGAACTTGGCATTCTTGGGAAGGAAATTGACATTGGGCATTATGACCTCTTAGATTGAGTACTTGGGTCTGACAGGAGCAGATAAATTGGGATGGGGTGGGGGTGGGAATCAATCCAAAGGCACAGGCACATGAGACCACAGTGAGGCCCTCCAGGACCAGAGAAACTATACTTCCTAGGATGCTGGTGCCATCTTAGAAGAGATGAGGACATCCCATGGCTGGATTTGCTGGTCACAGTGAGACACATACTGTATGTCTCATCTATGCCAATCAGGAACAAGATCTTGCTGATGGAAAAAAAGTAGAATCCGGGAATTCTGAAGCACTGTGCTTTACTGAATCACCCAAAGGCATGGGGACCAAACACATGCAACCCCACTTTGCCCTTGCTCCTCTACTATCTGCCCGAGCAGATTCCAGCCTGGGTTGGAAAGTTTATGAGCTTATTCCCAGTACAGTTAACAACAATGACAATAACAACAACTTATCCATCATCCACTATGTGTCAGGCCCTGCTTTCTCTGTTGGGATAGTCTCTATGTCAGGATGTTCTGTCTACTGAGATATACCAATGAACAAAGCAAAGATCTCTGTCTCCAACCACCTGACATTCTAGCAGGGGAGACAGACGATAGACAATAGGTAAAAGAATTACATGGTTAGGATAGAATATAGTACATTATGTAGGAAAACTGTAAAAAATGTAGAGCAGGTTAAGGAGGATTGGGAGTGTGAAGAGTAACAAGTTGAGGTTTTAAATACAACGGTTGGGGAGGTCTCATTGAGGATGTGACATTTGAGGCAAGCCTTGAGAGAGGAGAGGAAGGGGGCCGTGCGGACACCCAGGGAAGAATGCTTCAGCCAAGACAAAAGCCCTGGGGTCAGAGTGTGCCTGGCAGGACAGCAAGGAGGCCAGTGTGTTGGAGCATGAGAGAGCAAAGGGGGAGGTGGGCGGAGGTGGGGTGGGAGGGCAGGAGATGAAGTTAGAGGGGCTGTGAGGGTGCGTGCAGAAGACTGTGACTTCAACTCTAAATGCAATAGGGAGTCATCGCCACAATTTGCGAGCAGGAATGGCAGCCTTGGGTCATTGGCCTGGTGTGTGTGGTCTTCACCTGCCATCTTCACCAGGCAGGTGGGGGTGAGTTATTAGGAATAATTACAGGGTTTGCAGTTGACTTACCCAAAGGAGGCTGATTTCTCCATTCTTTGAGTCTTGCATTCACTCAACTCTAGTAACGACCTTTAACTACTCTCCAAGGTTAGCCTCCAGAGACAAGAGCATCATGATGGAAGGGTAAGGATCCTGGGCTAATCCTAGCTCCCACCACTAATGTGGGATACACTACAGGCAAGTCAGTCTTTTGGGCCTCAGTTTCTCCATCTGCAAAATGGGAATAACTTTTACCTTCGTCTGCCTTGCAGAAATGTTTTTATAATGGTGATTTTATGTAATAGAAAAATAAAGCTTAGACCAGATACTGGTTAAAAGATTGTTTCATGGACTTGGAGATTTACAGAACTGCCATAGGTAGACAGTGGCAGCAAGGATATCTAGCTAAAAAGGACTTTAACTCCCTAAGGGTCAAATTCAGAGAAGCAGCTGAGAGGACTCAGAATCAAATTCTAGTGCCTCTTACACTATTTTACTGATTGCAGGTCCAGCCAGGGCTCCCAGCCTCAGTGACCTAGAAATCAATTGTTTTCTTCCCATCTGTCAGCCCTCTGCACCGTTTAAATGGTTGTAATAATTAAACAATAATGTTCTTAATCATAAGTGATTTACTAGCTTAATATGCAGGTTGAAGTGGCAGATTTACAGAGGTTTTTAATATTCCTTATTGTTTTTTGAGATTTATTATATTTAAAGAGACTGTTTCCAAATGTGGGGCCCAACCTGGGGACCACAATGCTGTCCTCAGTCTAGCCAGAGGTGTTTCTCCCAGCTCCATCTCCCAGGGACCAGCCAGCAGAAAATTGGAACATTGGAATAATGTCTCTGCTCACAGAGGAACCTGACTGATTACGCTACAAAGTAGAGAACAGAATCTGCACCATTAATTCAATTTCTGAAATAAAAAACACCTTTAATGGTCAGTTTCTCCACTTTCCACTCAACAGCTAAAGCCAAGCTCAGCGTGATTTTCCCCTAATTTCTTTATAATAGAACAATTAGGAACCTCTTTCCAGATAGCTTCACTCTCCAATACCCAGACAGTTTGTTTTGGCATCCTTGGAAACATTGAAACGCCACATAATGAGTAGTAACTCATTCATCTAATGGGATGGAAGAGCCCCTTGAAAAATCGTGCCATCTAGTCCCTTCATCTGACCAAAAGGTTGAGTCACAACCAGCTAGTGACACAAGTTAGGATGCATATATCTAGTTTAACAGCAGTTCATGTGAGAAAGATCTGGGGGTTGCTTTTGCTCACAAGCTCAATGTGAGATAGTGGTGGAAGAAAACTGCCCCAAAGCTAATATTATCCTAGACCATGTTCTTAGAGTCTTCCAGAACCCAGAAGCTCACCTCTGACCTGCATTGGTCTGACAAGGTCCAGAATACAACATTTCAATTCTGGGCTCCACTTGCTACTAGGGGCATTGACAAAGTGGATCACACTCAGAGAAGAGTGATTAGGATGATGTGTGGACCACAAACAGTGGCAAGATATTTAGCTTGGGAAGGAAAAGCTTGAGACATTTGAAGGACTGTCAGCAGCAGCATCACAGGCTATTATTTCAGAAGACAGAACAGGACCGATGGGCTGGAGTTCAGGGTGTCGGATTTCATACGCTCATCTAAAATGAGAAGGCCTAACTTGCTATTGTCCTTGGAAGAAGTGGTGAGCCTACCACTGAGCAGTCTCGCAGAAGAGTTTTGGGCTTTGGGTGGAAGGTCAAGGTTAATCACCTCTGAGGTTTGTTCTGACTCTGAATGTCGTGTTGATCTCTATTGCTTGCATTTGTTCCATCCCAAGCTTTTTCATTTGCTTCTGTGTAACTAGGAGGAATGGTGAGTACCATTTCAATTGAATAAAAGTCAACCTAATCCCACACTGGCATTGATGCTCAACCTTATAAAGGTAACAATGCTGGTGTCAGGAGCTCTCAGGGTTTCCACTTTAAATGAAGTCAAAGGCTACAACCATGAGAATGACTACTTTCTGAGGCACTTATCTTGTGCCAGACATTGTGCAAAGTGCATCATAAGAATTATTTCATTTAATCTTCATAACAAATTTGTCAGGTATGTACTATTACTATTATTACCCTTGTTTAACAAATGCACAGGTGGAGTCCCAGGGAGGTTACCTTACTTGCCCAAGGTCACACAACTAGTAAATGGTGGAATCAGGCTTCAAACCAACGGTCTGATGTCAAGGCCTATTTTCTTAACTATAATGCTAGTCTACTTCTGCAAGTTGACCACCTTCCCTTAGTTTGGATGGGGAGTCAAAACAACTTTTTCCCAAGAGTACCAACCATGGGCCATTGGTAGAAGTGAGTGGGAGTGGGTAGAGAGAGAAGAGAGGAAGCATGCTGAGTAGAACCAGTGGTTTTGGAGTCCAGCATTTGGAGCTCTTGGAATCCTAAGCAATTAGCAGTGCATTGATTCCATTGTGCAATCTAGGGCACAGTTCCGTCTCTAGTAATTTGATGCAAATATATGCAGGGAGCAGTGGTTGCTTCAGAAATGCACAAGAATGCTCTCAAAGTGGAAGAAAGGGGGAGAAGAAAAATACCAAAAGCGTGGGTCAGACATAGGAAACCATGTCCATGGTGGGAATGTTAATCAGTACAAAGTCTCTGTTGTAACATCAGAGCCCCATCTCTGCCGAGGTCGTTTGTTCTGTATGGGTCTTGGTGGGCCCCAGGGGAGGCTTTATCCTTGTTTCTAGAACAGTTCAAGGAAACATCCTGTTACGTCTGTCTGTCTAGCCCAGAGGATGGCCTGGGTGATGCTGAGAACATGCCTCAATTTTTGTTTTGTTTTTTCTTAAAAAAGTGCTAAGATTTGATATTTATGTCTGAAACTTAGCCCAACACGTCTGATGATGGGTTACGATTTTTGAAAATCGTGGTGCCTCTCCATTTCCAGCTGTTGTAAAATCTTCGAAGCATCTTATCTATAATTTTATCTGGTTGAAACAACAATCATGCTCTTCTAGACAGGGGCTTAGCAGTAAAGAGAGCCTGTCATCAGGATGTCCCCTGAGACTGTTGTCAATTCATGAAGCCTATTTTCCTTTATGGACAAACTTTATCAGTTGCTACAGTGGTTTGGCCGTCCTTTCATCACTCTAGCGGTCCACACTGTATGAACCCCTCTGATTATAGGTCAAGAGGCTGTATGGTATTCCTTTTCTCAGGACTTAATGACTAGTTGTGTGTGGCCAGGGGCAGATCTAGGTTTTGTGAGACTTTAAAGCTTAAATATTTAGAGAGCCCTCTTTAATTAAAAGAATCAAAATTTTGAATACAAAATTAGACAGAGGGCCGTGAAAGGGGCCTGTGCAAGAGAAGTTTCATGAAACTTAAGCTTCATTCGCTTCATAGGAAATATGCCTCAGAAACCAATGTCAGGAGATCTGTGTTCCAGACTGGGTACTGCTCCAAGCCACCTGTGGGATCTTGGCCTTTTAGATCATTTCCTCATTGGGCTTTAGATCCTCATTTGTGAAATGGACTAGGTTATTCTAGGATCCCTTCTAGCTCTCACCTTCTGAGTTCAGCAGGGTTAATAGCTTCTAGGGAGCCAGTAAGGCAAGTTCAAAGACTTCAAGGTCAGTGGAGTTCCAAGTAAAAGAGTGGTTTCCTTTGTGAAATGAATGGGTTGGACATAATGGCCTCTAAGGATATCTTCCAGTTCTAACGTTCCATGTAAAGCTTTCTATTTCTGCCTGTGTCTTCCTAGAGCCAGCTGGGCTAGGGTCACTATGTGTATGCCTCTTCTCTGGAAGCCACAGGTTTAAAAAACAAAGCACCCCTTCTAAACAGGAGGGCAGCCAGGCTAATGGCCACTGCATATTTGGTTTTTCTGGAGCACTTTATTTTGAGAGAGATAATGTGTGCCTTTAACTTTTATGTCAATAAAGGTAACATGTCCAGATTAGACAATGAGGAAACCCACTGACCGAAGAGGTTTGGAGACCAAAGAACTAGGCAGCAGCGGCCAACCACAACCTCTCTGCTTAGCCTTGTCCCAGGCAGGAAGCTCACTCTGTGCCAGATGTTTTAACAAGAGCTAGATCCTAAATATAAATCTCTGGGGTGGGTTGTTGTGGAAACTAATCTTGATTAAGAGTTAGATGTTGGCTGTCTCACTGTCTATTGACCTTCAGCAACTCAGAGGATTCCTCTTGTCTCAATTTTCTCATCTGTAAAATGGGAAGGTTGACCTTTTTTCTCTGTAGCATCTTTTAGCTCTTCCATCCAGTCTATGAACCTGCATCTAGTCTTTAAGGAGCTTAAAGCCAGACCAAAGCTTACATCTCAACTTGAATTCAAGAATAGGCCTCTTCATAGAGCTTAGAGAAGAGCAAATCCCAAGGAAGCATCCCATCCTCTCCTGGAAAGGCCACAGGGCAGTAATGAGAACCTAGAGACCACTTACAGTGTAGAAGTTGAGAGACAATTGGCTTTCAAATGTGCCCATGCTCCCATTCTTCACGTGAACAGTGGCCACTCTGAAAAGGGGAGAGAATTTTGCATAAGGACTGAAACATGCCTGATTGACAGGGACTGCAGAACACGCACAAAGCAGCCAGCCCTCCACTCTCAGAGCAACTTACCTCTGGTCAAAGGCAGCCTGGTTCACCAAATAGGTGGAGTGGTAGGTGCAGGAGAAAGAGTAGTTCACAGGCTGGTTCTTTACAATCACTGTGCTGTCATTGGAAACAATGTGGCTGTAGAAGTGGTAGATGGGGGGCTTGTACTGGAGAAAGAAAGAAGGCAGTTAGGGTGGGCCTGTACCCCCAAGAGAATGAGGATTCTGGGAAAAGTGATTGAAGATGGCTCAGAACAAAACCCAATGGGGAGACTTGAATGCCTGCCATTGGCAGTAACACTCACTCTTTTTGTCTATGGGTGGCCTGATAATTTTTGTAAAGAGTTCTTGAGTTTGTTCAACTAAGATTGTTTAAGATAATCTAGGTTGAATGTTGTACGCTTAAAAATAAATCCTTATACCCACTAGGCTTCTGACCAAAATAGACTGGCTCAGAAATCTCTATTTCCCAACATCAACTTTTTATCCATTTTTTCTATCCAAGTAATCTTATGTGAATAACTTCACCCATCTTCCATTTCTAGAACATTACTTTCTAGTTCTTTGCTCTTTCCTTCTTCTAGTCGTGACATGATTTCTGAGACCCTTTCCTCTGACATGTTGGGCTCTAAAAATCACAGAACATTAGAGTCAGAAGAGATCTTGAACATTCACTTGAGAAGTAATCCATTTAAACCCACACAGATGATTTCTAGTTCACTTTACCAGGATACTCAAAGACAAGATGTTGTTGTTAATTATGCCTATGACTCTTCCCACTAAATCAATGAATCCTTGTGGGGCCTGTGGGGACCTGAAATTGGCCACCCCAAGATATGTCTCTTTGGCATCAGGATTATTTGAGGCTGATTGCTTTTGATAAACTGGGACAGGGAAGGAGGCTCTGAGGAATGAACTTGCCCTTTATTAGGACACTTAGATTTGTAAAGTAAATCTCTGTCTGTAAAGGTGCCTCCCTCTCTGTACCAGGAAGAAGAAAGGAGATGACTTTGTCTCTAGAAACTCTTAATCAATACCAAAGGCAAGGACTTAAAATCTGCATTTTATTGTGCTTGTCTGGTAACCTCCTGTAACTGACTTCCCTCCCCCTCCCAACTTTGGCATTTCTTAAGGATTAAGCATCTTTCCTTAGGCTAGGAACCGATTGCTGCGCTCACCTGTGACCGCCCAGCTCCAGACAATCGACTTGCCTCCGGCTACGCCCTCTGAGACAGCAGACCACTACCTGCTGTGTCCATCAAGCACTGTGCTTACAGGGCAATCTTGTGACTATTCTGGGAGGGACATTTCAATCACATGTGAAACACCCTGTTTGGGGGTATATAACCACTCTGTGCACCCCACTTCTTCGGTGCCCTTTCTTCCTTCTTGAAGAAAGGCCCCGGGCCATGGTTCCTCATAAAGCTTTGTTTAATTTTCTCTTGCTATTCTGTCTCATGTGAATTTAATTCGTTCTCCAGCCAGACGAACCCACATTTGGGAAGAGGAAATGTCTTCCTCCCCTACAGGTCTTTAGGAGGAGGTGGTGGTCCTGGGAGCTCTTTACTTTCATCTTCTGAGATGCAGTAGACCTACAGTCTTCTGCAGTCAAGGCAGTAGGAATGCTAGACATCAGCCCTGGGGTCAGAACTAACCTCGCTTGGTGACTACATTGTTACTGGTTCTGTGGCCACAGACTAGTGACTTTATTGGGATGTCTCAGATTTCTCTTCTGTCACACAAGGATACTAGGCAAGAAAATGTCTGTGGTTCCTTCTAATTCTGATTACCTGTCTTGAATACTTCACAAGACCAAATTATGAATTGGGTTATGCTTTGGTCCCTCTTTTAAATCCCTTCCAAACGCGCTTCCTCACCACTTCAAAGGCTCGGGCAGAGGCTGGCTTGCGCATCCACCCGAGCAGGATGGCAGCCTGTGAACTGCTTCCAAGTGAGGTGGAAGTAGGGTGGGTACTTTGCTATACACACAGAAGGTGGCCTAGCTGGCTCTGGCAACAAATTAGGAGAATAAGATTCAGAGCCAAGAGTCACTTCAACCAGGCAGAAGAGAAGAATTTAAGCAACACATCCTAGGAAATTTGGGACTCAGGATAGACTCTTAAAAGGAAAATGGTGAATTCTGAATCCTTTTGAGGGTGGCCGGCAGACGTCTCATTCTGAGGTGTTGCCTCATTTTAGCAACTCTTCAGTGTGCGGCCTGGACTTACCTCAGACTGGGTTCCACAATAGGACTTGTTTTTAGGCGACAAATCTGGGATTACAAATTGGTAGTAACCTCCTTCATGAACCCCGTTGTAACACACTCCTCCGAGCGCCAGCTGATGCACTTCCCATCCGTAGGGACACTCAGGGATTTTGGTGATGATGGTTTTGGGATAACAAAACACAAGAATGACATCTAGAAAGAGGATATACATGGTTTGAAATCAGATATGGTAAAACATTAATCTACATGTGATGAGCTCCAGCCACACCTAAAGATGCAAAGCAGTTGGTTAAAAATACCTTCCCTGCTATTCCTTACGAGCTGTGATGAAAGTTTTCCCCAAATTTCAGTCATTGAAGTTCCACTTTTGCAGTTTTGGATACATTTGTGTAATATCTGCACTATACTTAATATGTATTCAAAATTGGGCCACTTTTAAACTCTAACCTATTTTAAGGAGTGTAGCTGTGAAATCAGAATGGATGGATTGGAGATATCATAAATATATAGTTTTTTTTAATCCCATGAAAATGGACACATAACTTAAAATAAAAAAATGTCCATTTCATGCCCAACACTGTGAAATAGCAGTTTATGGCAGGACAGAAATTCAACAATCAAATAGAAAAAACCTGGAAATTTTATCTTTATCTCTCTCCCTCTCTATGTCTGTCTCTCTATCCATCTATCTAGCATTCTTTAATTTTAAAAAGTCTGTTTATCCAATACATTTTTACTTCCTGTGGAAAAAGTCCGCCAGGCATCGGGGAGCTTCAGGGCTTCTCCTTGGCTGCATTATTGCATTTTCATAACAATACAAGCGCAGAGCTCTGCGTTTTGCAAAGGAGAAGCTTCAGGAAACTTTCCTTTCCAGGAAAACGGACTCGCACCAGCGCATACCTGCTTTATTAGGAGTGCATGTTCTTGCCGAGGCTTCCGCAAAGACGGCCAACAGGACAAAGGCCCTCGTCACCATTGCTTCTCAGAACCCGGTCCTTGCCAGGCGGCCAACCCAAGCTGGCCAAATGTTCACAGTCCTGCTAGGGCCCCAGCCCCGGGCATTCTAGGTCAGAAACACGAGTGAGAAATTAAAATCAAGGGCGAGAACAAAGCAGCATACACAGTCCTGAGGGGAATTTCCAAGGGAGATGGATAATGCCAGCCCCTGTTCCTAATGGTTCCTCGTCTGCCCTGAGAGGCAAAAAGCAGGACTCATACCCCTGGAAGCGTCAATGACACATGCGGTTGCTCATGTTCCCAACTGTCTCATTCTCTCCGGACTGTGGATCCTGCCTCCCAGAAGCTCCCTAAATCTCCAGCCCCAGTCCTAGCTGACTTTATATAGGCCGAGGGTGTAAAAGAAACCGGCTCCAGATAAATCACAATGAACACGCATTATCCACTCTGGGGAGAATAAAAGGAGACTTTACACAATAATCCGATGGGAAGCTCAGTTACGGCCAATTGAGTCTAATTTCTTTTACTTCACAGAGTTGGAAAAACTGTTTTTTTAACCGCTTCAACCAAGATTGGGATAAAAAGTTGAATTTTTTACCCCTCGTACAAAAAGTGACTCTGATTGGAGGCAAACTAATTTCTGCGCGGTTCCAGGTGATAATGTTCTTTCTTGATGTTTTGCTTTCTTTGCTTTATTTCTTGGTTTCTTACTTTCACAAGTAGGCCGTCTAAACTTTGAACTCAAGGAGACCCAAGTCCAGCCGTGCTACACCTGACACTCAAACAAAACTAGGCTGTGTGTGTTAATGCAAACATGTTGAAGATTTTTTCTCTTTTATGAGAAACTCTGGACTTCCAGAGTTTCATCCTGAATTTCATCTAGAGCTTCATCCTGAGATATAACTTTAGATCATAGACCCCCGAGGCTTCTAAAGTTTCCTTAGTCTTCCAGAGCAATAATATTAGATGAAGAAACCTAGAAAGGCAATCTTATGGGTCAATCCTTAGTCAGCTAATGAGATGCCACCAAAAACAACAGATTAAATGCAGCTCCTGGGAAGTTTCCAAATATATTACCTGGGAATTTTTAGCACCTAGAAATTTAAGAATCAAAAACATGGGTTTCTTTTAGTTTTTGTTTTTAGAGGAAACAGACCCTTTTATCAATCAACTGAGAGCATATTGTACAGAAGTCACTACATTAAGCTTTTCAGGAGATAAACGTAAGAAGTGTAGAAAATTATCCTGTCTTGCAGGAGTTTATAATGTAACTGAGAAGGTAAATGATCTATCCACAATGACTCAGAGTTAGATCGCCGAGTTAAGTCGCTGTTCTGTTACTTGCCATATTTCCTTAGTTTTAAGATACATATTCTTTCCTCCAAATGCATGTAATTTAATGTTTCAGAAACACCGAGATACGTCTTATAAGCAATATGCATACATAGTATGGTAGTTTCCTCAAAACTTATTGTTAAACCGATGGTATGTCTTACAATGACGGTGTTTAAGAATTGAGGAAATAGCCATGTGGCAAACCATTAAATATTTCTGTGATTCAATTACCTTCTCTGTGAATGGAAGCCATAGTCCTGGGCTCACCTCAAAGCGGGGGAGAGCAATGATGTGAAGGCTCTTGTCAACCGTAAAGTACTAGATAAGTAAATAGGGTACATGAAAAGACAACTAACCATTTCTGGCAAATGTTATGTGCCCCTGAGTTGTTTTTCTTTTCCACAAAGGAAAGTACCACAAAGTGTTGCAGTGCAGATTCATGCAACAGGAGACATGCCTATATTGTATAACACACAGGCAATATACTTTATGGATAAAGACCAAATGGGTTGGGGCCAGCCCGGTGGCGCAGCAGTTAAGTTCTTACGTTTTGCTTCAGCGGCCCAGGTGCGGACACGGCACTGCTTGGCAAGCCACGCTGTGGCAGGTGTCCCACACATAAAGTAGAGGAAGATGGGCACGGATGTTAGCTCAGGGCCAGTCTTCCTTAGCAAAAAGAGGAGGATTGGCAGCAGATGTTAGCTCATTGCTAATCTTCCTCAAAAATAAAAATAAAAATAAAAAATAATAAGAAGAAAAGACCAAATGGGTTGAAGAGGGGAGGAGGAGGGAACACACTAATTTATTGTTATATACACTTGGATCAAGTTTAGTGTGGCCTAGAAACATCGGCAAGTTTATACTGATCTTCATAGATCATTACAGGCATTACTTCCTGAGCAGGGAAAAGGCACTTGAATCTCACAAGTATGTGTGAATTCTCTGAGTTTCTCTTTCCTAGGGCTTAGCACTAACTCTGCTTCTTTCTCCCTTCTTTTTCTTAAACATTTATTGGGCCCCTACAGCATAGCAGGCACTGGTCTAGGCCTTGGGAAGACACCGGCAACTTAGCGGAACTAGGAACTGGATGGGTGAGTGGGGGGATGCATGGAGTGAGGGAAGTCTATACTGGGAGTGTGTGATGGAGAGAAAGGAAAAAGGGAGGGTCAAAATGCTGATAGAGGAAGCAACAAGTAAGCCAAGTCCCAGAGGACTAAAACAGCCTAGCTGCGTAAGGAACAGCCCCTCTGATTATTCCTTACTGACAATTCTCTATTGCTCTCCTATGTATGTTGGATACTCATTTCTATTTCAAGCAGATTCTCTTCACACATCTTCAAATATAGCTTTCTTTTCAGCCAATCTTGACCCAGGCAGGTCAACAGGATCATCTTCTCTCTGACTCGGAAGGGACACTAGTGGAAAGAGTTGCATTGGAAATAAAAGCTTTTCTTGTCTCCCAGGGGAAATGTCTGATGGATTCCTGCAAGATGCTGTGAGGTGGTATGGAGTAAGGCTGGGATCAAGAGCCCACCTCCATTGCTTATTAGCTATGTGTTCTTGGGCAAGTTCCTTAGCTTCTGTGAGCCTTGAGTTCCTCCTCTCCTGAAAGGATATGATACTATCTATGAGATAGTGTTACTCAGAGTATTAAATGAGATATAAACCCATCTGCATAGACGTAGCTCATTTTTCTCTATAGGGGCAGGGCATCACGGAAGACTTTCATTTTATGCTTAATTCTGCTTGGGAAATCCAAAGAGGGGAGCCTATCCGGAGTGGGTCACTGCTGGATAGTGTATATTATTGTCATCAATGCTGAATTATGTCATATGTAACTAACAGCACAGATTCTGGAATTAGAGGTCGTGGCTTCATCACATTTCCAATAGATTGATCTTGGGCAAGTAAATTGATTTTCCCTAGCCTTCCGTTTCCAAATCTGTAAAATTGGGCTCCTATCTCCTATGGCTAGGACCTAATGAAATGATACATGTAAACTACTTAGCACAGTGTGCTGCCTGGCACACAGTTAAGTGCCCAATAAAGGTTTGCTTTCATCAAGTTTATTCATCCGAGGTTGGTGTCCTCAGGCCGGGAGGACACATCGATGGTGTTCCCATATGAACTCTGGGCATTTTCTAATGGGAATATTTTTCTCTTTAGGAGCCCACCTTAAGAAAGAGCAGGTGCTTTTGATTTCTGGAGAAGCCTGATGATGATAAGATCTCGCCTACAATTTCTTGGAGGGGGGGGGACCCAGCTAACAATCAGGTGCACAATATTCTTTCAAGGGCAAGTTGAATGAAGTCGGGGAAGCGGAGTCAACCATTGTAGAAGGCTGGTCTCTAGATGTTGAATTTGCATAAGAAACAGAATGGGGCAAAATGCACTTGGGCCAAATAGTATTTGATACTTGCTCTGATAAAAGGTAGAAAGCTCCTAGTTTTTCCTGGTAATTACCCACAATTCCGCTGCCGCAGTCCATCCCCTGTCTGCTTTCTAATGCTCCTCTCCCTTCCTGGGATGAAGATGGAGATGGCGGGGGCGGGGGAGGGGGCCGCTGCCACTGGGAGACAAAATCCAAAAGCCACTTCTCCCACTGAGACCTTCGCTAATGCTCCATAAGACTCACAAATAAAACTGATGGGAGGATTTGAACAATCCCAGGATCTTGAAAGAGCCCAGTGGAGAGGGTTTTATAGCAGACTCATCTGAAAGGTGAGCTTGTCTCTCCTGTGTCTTTCTTTTGCGAATTGCCAGGCAATAGAAGGTACCCGTTCTGTTTGAAGGTCCTGCGTGATTTGTGAAAGCTAGCCCAGACAAAGCGTTGCCATTTGCAAAATGCCAATCAATATTTTCATTCATAGCTCAGAAATTGTATAGGTGATGAATCATGAGGATAAACAATACCAGTAAACTCTTACTGAGGTAACAGACGGTACTTTAAAAATAAAGCTAATGAACATGCATTAAAGTTTAAATGGCTGCTTTATTAACTTATTTTTTAAAGCGCTCTGTTTTGAGTTCATTAAATGTTGGCTTTGTTCAATGGACTCCATTGTTTCCATTAGGCCCTGAATAAGGCCTTCTTCTACTTCATGGGAGACTGCCAATTTGCAAATGAGTGGGTGTTCCCATGCAGGCTTCAATGGCTTCCTCCCTGGGAATTAACAGCTCTCCAGAGAAAGTGCTTCCCCTCCTAGAAAATACGCTGCTTCCTAAAGGAGAACCGAGAAACGAGAAAAGAGCCTCTGCTGATAGCTCCTCAGAAATTCAGGGCTCCCCCCTGCTCTCCGCAGACCCAGCAGCCATCAGTTTCAGAGAACCAGATCGCACCAGGTGGATAAACTGCCTCCTCCAGGAGATCCTGGAGTCTTATCTAGCCAAATGCTAAGCAGAGGATGAAGCCTTGCCCTCTTTCTCATCAGCCCGTCTCCCCACCGCCCTCCTTACCTCCAGTCATAAGACTGGAGAATAAAAAATGGCTCCTCCTCAGATCATGATTAGGGATCTCATTGCTGGTCTAAAACATTCGAGGCAAATAATTTGCTCTGTACTTGAAAATTTCCAGAGCGTCATTCACTTACTCATTCATTTGCTCATTTGTTCATCCATCAAATATGTAATGAATGTCTGCTATGTACCAGGTAGTAACCACATATGTATATATGAATCTCTGTCTTTCTCTCTCTCTCTCTCTCTTCTACTTGGGGTAAATCTAAGGATATTGAGGAAGGACACAAATAGGCTTTAAAGATAAAGAATAATGGGACAGAGAAAAGGCATCTAATTTAGACAGCCTGGTCAAGGAAACCTCTTTGGAGAGACTTAAGTTGGGGCCTGAAGGATGAGAAGGAGTTGGGATGGGTGCCAAGGGGATGCGTGCATGTATGTGTGTAGGGGCAGAATATTCTAGGCAGGTGGTGTGGCACTTAAGGAAGCTTCTGATGTAGGATGGAGAGGATACATTTACCAACCTTTACATACTCTTCTTTTTTACAAGTTCTTTTCCCTGACATCCAAGCAAGTTTTCCTGTTTGACTTGAAGTGCATTTCCTTTGCTTGGCCTTCCATACCGTGAGAATTTCCATCCTTGGTGGATAATGCCATTCTGGATTTTCTTTCTCTGTTTGGCGAATTGGTGTCACTTTGATTATAGATTTATAATTAAGATCGGAGTAATTGTCCCATGGATCTATAGAAACTAAAACTAACGCACAAACTTAGCCTCCAGAACCCATGACCGTTTTGGTCGACTGATTTTTCTTTCCAGGAACTTCATGGGAAGCCACTCATGGCTTCTTCCTCATTTCCGGCCAAAGTCTAACCAGGCCTGATACCTTTGTAATTATGCCAGAGATGGAGTGAGTTCCATTTTCCTTCATGTCTGTGACAGTTTATTATAGAGATACTGGCCAGTCCAGTTCTCAGATAGCCGGAGACAGGTAGAAGGAAGGAGCAACAGAAGAAAAGAATCTATATAATTATCTTGTACACTATTACCAGATGATTCTGCAATTGTAATCACACTTCACTTTGTTTTCAAAAGCCTACATGCTCTAGATAGATACCAGGCACATCAGATACATGGTACACATACTGCCACGTCCCCCTTCTGCATCCATGCCAGACATCATTAATCAAGAAACTCTTCCCCCTTGACCTCAAATAAAACCTCAGAAGCATTCTCAACACTGCACTTCAGATATTATTAGTCAATTGGAATTAGCATATGAGCTGAAACCAATTTGTTATCCACGACATAAGCAACTTCACTGCTTCTAGGACAGAATTATGCCCTTTAGCATGATGTGCTTCTCGTACATAGCATGTACAATAGTCTGACTTCACTTTTTTGCATGAAGCCTCCTTTACTAGACTGAAAGCTCCATTAAGGCAAGGATTATTTATCTGAATATTTGCTTAGCATTAAATCCCTAGCTGCCAGCATGGTACCAGCACATGACTCATTTAGAAAATTTACTGAATGGACCACTGACGCAAAGAAGCAAGAGAGCTTTTCAAATTGTGATGCAACTGCCCTCGAACAGACTCCTTTGCTGAAGGGTACTATTCTGTAGTACTTCTCTGTGAAGTCGACCAGATTTTGGCAAGTTAGCATATAGAGACCCAGCTTCTTTCTGAAGCGCTAAAAATGTGCTGCTCTGATTTTCCTTCGGTCAGCTCTTTGCAGTCACTACTAGTTCTCAATACTAGTTCCGATCACGGCGGCTCTTGTAGGCACTAGAGTTTAAGTGTTTCTGAAGGGAAGGCCATTTCCATATCGCATCAAAGCGGTTTCTGTGTAACTAGAGCGCATGCACCTGCCAATGTTTCCCCTTTGCTCTAAGAACCAAACTGCATCCTGGGAGAGGGGGAGGGAGTGTCCTCAAAATCCTGCAGCTCTGTTAGCACTCTTCCTACAAAATGCATGCTTGACATTGTAGTTAAATGATTTTAAATGATCTCTTGTACCAGGTTCTGAGTAGTCCCACTTTTCTGCTTTCTCTGACCCTGCATATGTGCATCTTATTTGTTTAATAAACTGACAGAATGACTTGTGACACTTTCAAGTCTACTTCCCAACTCAGTGAATACATTATGCATTTCTGAACCTACAGAATTACAGTACCTGTGTTAAACATTTTGAGAAAGTTGAAAACCTGGAAAGTTACAAAGGTAGTTTCCCCTGTAAAATAGGAACCCTCACAGCTTTTAAAGACTGAAGGGCAATAGTTTTAATTAAAGTGAGCTATAAATCGTGGCAGAATTTCCACCATATCATCTATAATTCATTATTTGGTAGAAGGAAATTAGAGCAGTGAGTTCATGTTGCAAGCTTTCTTTACATGGTGATGATTAAAGACCAACACCCTTGTTGGATTGATCAGTCTTTTGATTTCTGAAAAGAAGCTCTTTGCTTGTACAGCCAGAGGGAAATGGTAATTAAAATGGATTAAGTGATCAATAGCTGCAAGGAGTAAGGGAAAATGCTGGAGCGATATACACGCATAATTATAGTCTCATTTACCAGCCGTTTTCTTAAATCTACAAACCTAGGGCTGTGATGGACCCAAGGAGAAGGATATCAAAAATTCTGAAGCTGGCGGAGGTCCTTGCTTTCTTGAGCGAAGACTTCTGGGGATAGAAAGTGGATGTTAGGTGATTTCAGAAGGTTGCAGATGGCTAAAGGCCATTGCAGGGAAATCAGGGCCAGACCACATTGGGCATCATTGACAGAAGAGATGAGCAATGGAGAAATATTGGGTAAGAGCTGAAGTGTTCTACAGACCACAGGGGTGGATACTGGATAATGGAGGATTTTTGTTTTCAGATGTTAGTAAATGAATAGAGCCTCTGTTATCTAGACAATTCATACTCATTCTTCAAAGACAGGCTCAAAGCTGCCTGCTATGTGAAGCTGTCTGAGATCCTCCTACCTCTGGGGACTTTAAGCTTTTTTAACTTCTGTTGTCTACATCATGTATATGGCATCTAGTATGTGCTGCTATGTGTATGTCTTGTCTTCTTAAACTGAGAGCTTATAAGTCTTTGCATTTCTCATAATACCAAAACCTGTCATAATGATCATTTGTTGAGAGATTCTGATGTTAGGCTCTGTGCAAGAATAGAAAGATAAATATAAATCCCCAAATCTTAGTGGCCTAATACTGAGAAATTCATTTCTCACTCATGTGAAGTTTCAAACAGCTGTTCCCACTTGATAGGTGGTCTTCCCGTGGTTATGCAGGGAATTGAGTTTCTTGCATCTCAGGGCTCCCTTCTCCTCTGAGTCCTCAGAGATCTCTGTATTGAGCCAGCAGATGGAGAAAGAGTATGGAGAATCTCCAACGAGGAATTTGAAAAGGCCAGGTCTGGAAGTGGCACACATCTTTTATGCTCAGAGTTCATTGGCTAGAACTCATTTAAGTGGCAATATTTAACTTCAGCTCTCTGCATAGAGAGAAGAGAAAATGGGTTTTGGTGAACAGATAGCAGTCAAATACATATAGCTACCTTTGGAAAGACTGTGTATGTGTATCTATCTATCTATCTATCATCAGAGATTATTCTCACTTTACAGATAAGAAAACTGACACTTGGGAAGCTTAAGTCACCTGCTGGGGTAAGTGCTGGTGCTTGAATCTGACCCATGATTGTTTGGTTCTCAAGCCACCACACTATATTTCTTTGTTAACCTGGTTTCTTACACTATTCCATTGTTTTCTATTTCCCCTGTCACCATTCTTATTTAGGCCTCCCAACATCCTACCTTAATGGCTATAATAGCTTCAAGCTGGCTTCCTTGGTGTCAGTCAACGAGGTGAATTATTGACAGATCAATCTTCTTAAAAGACAGCTCCAAGCTTATCAATTCACAGCTTGAAAATTTTTAATAAATGCTCAGTAAATATTTGTTAACTGGCTCCCTAGTGAACAAAGAGCAAAGGCCTTGGCCTGAATTCAAGGCCCCAGATTAGAGAATTATCTGGAAACAATCTGAGAGTCTACACTGGGTCCCAGAATGTGCTAACCTTCTGTGGGCGAGCTGTAGAGAAGGCTGTACTGGAAAGCAGCGATTCTGGGTTGTTAAAGAATGACTTCTTTCCTGATCTCGTTCTAGGAAAGGTTAGGTGTCTTACTCCCTGACAGTCTCTGGGTTTAGCCACACAGGGCTCTGTTTTTGGCAGAGAGAAAGAAGAAACTGCCTTTGGACATGCCACACAGCTCTTGAATCCACTCCTCTGCACATACTCAGTGAACGCCAGCCTCTACACCAGTTGTGGGCAAAGAAAGGGTCATAGAAGGCTCCTGAGCTTGTATGGGGGTTCTGTTTAATTAATCCAGTGATTTATCCAGAAGAACTAGTGTATGCACAATGGTGGCAGCAGATTTTCTGTAAGGAAGGGATATAAGACAGCACTTTAGTTGAAAAGTGGGATGATTCAGTGATTAAGAGTAACTTACATAAGACTGAAAAAGCTCAGCAGTTCATACTGAAGATTGAAACAGTTGATATGGATTATAAGTAAACTGAGGTCCCCAGCTGTCTCTACTTTTTCGCACTACTATCCAGGAAATACTTTTTGCAGTGCTGAGATTCTCTGCCCCTTCTTCATCACCTAACACTCCCTCTGCCGCTTCCTCTGGCGGCATTGCAAGTTTGCGCCTGCCAATGCCAGCGACATTGGAAGTGCCCACCAGTGGCCATCTTCCAGGCCCTGGCTCAGCAGAAGAGCTGCAGACAGTATGATGGTTTCTTTGATGGCAGCCGACTGTGTGGGAAAAAACATCAAACAAACAAACAGAAAGGGACTCATTCTCCCTTTTCTGTCCCCCCCTGCAGACATCTAAAGAGCAGGCCCTGCAGAGATAATGGGAAGAGGGTTCAGTGTAAAGACTTCACACATTTCAGATTGGCCAGACCTTCTGACCCAAGGGAGGCAAGCCTCAGGCCTCAGAGTGCAGGCCAGTAGGCTCTAGTCTTGGCAGGGGTGGGGGGAAAAGAGGAACTTGGGATCCGGGGCTGGTTATGTAGGTAGCTACCAAGCTGGCAGGGATTTTGGTGATTATCTGGCCAGAGCAATAAACTTTGGCACAATGGTGCTGCTTCCCCTACTCATGCCTAGGACAGACAATCTGCCCACTCTTTTGCTTGCTGAGTCCCTCTGTAGATTACCAATCAATCCCAAGAGAGGATCTGATGGGCCAGCAAGTACCTTATTGGTGGAGCTGTTTTCCCAGGCCATCTATCCCAATTCTTGCTGACTAGCCTATAGAAGGACCAATCCCTGGTTCAATCAACTGAGATTAGAGAGTCAAGTTCAAGTTGGTAAAGTACAGTGATCAGGTGTAAGAGAATTTTGGCTTCCCTTTTGTCAATGAAAATAATCCATAAAATTTGGGAGAGTTTATTCTGAGCTGAAATCTGAGGACCATGGCCCGGGGCCCTTCTTCCCAAAGGAAGAAAGGAAACCGAAGAAGTGGGGTGCACAGAGTGGTTATATACCTCCAAATAGGATGTTTCACATATGATTGAAATATCTCTTTTACAACAGTCACGAGACTACTCTGTCAGCACAGCGATTGATGGACACAGCAGGTAGTTCTGCTGTCTCAGTGAACACAGCAGGGTGGCAGGTCTGCTGTCTCAAGCTGGGTGGTCACAGGTGAGCTGGGTGGTCAAAGGTGAGCACAGCAATCAGTTCCTAGCCTAAGGAAAGATGCTTATCCCTAAGGAAATGCCAATGTGGGGGGAAGTTGCACCTTTATCTCAAAGGCCTTTGTCTTTGCCATAGGAAATGTTTTAAAGCAGATATACAATGCATGCTCAACAGCCACAGTCAGGCCCTTTTCGAAAAACAAAGTCAGGCCGAATTAGGTTTACACCAAATGGCTTCCTCATATACTCCAATATATCCTATTACTTGCCATTTTTATTTGTCACTTTCCTTTAGCGGAGGATCGTAAGTGCAAGGCCCTCAGAGTGTTATGTCCGGGACATTCAAACAGGCCCTTTAATGACTTGTTTCCTCATCTACAAAGTAGACATGTTGTTGAAAAGGATTTTTTGAAGTCCAATGACAATGAGAGTAAGCTATTTTGTAATATTACAATTCCAGCTGATAGTTATACAACATTTATTACGTTAACCCTAAACACTTTTCACGTGTTGGCAAATTTATTCTTTGCAACAGCCTTTTGAGGTGGGTATGTATGGTTATCTCCAATGTACAAGTGAGGCTATTGAGGCACAGAGAAGTTAAGAATCTTGCTTACATCACACAGCTAAGAAGTAGAAGCCTGACTATGACCCTAAGCTGTGTGGCTCTGGGGTCAGCATCAATTCAAGTTCTTATTAACTAAATTCATTTTGTAAAATGAGAAGGAATGCAAATAGTTCTGTAGGTCTTATTAGCAGAAGTACTAGCTAATAATTATATTATTAGCACAGTATCTGGCAGCTAATACATTTCTGTTAAGTGAATAAAGTGAGAAAAATGAACAAAACATACAGAAGCCTTGGAATGACAATACCTAAGTATTCAAGTGGTTTTTCATTTCATTAACAATCTTATTGTCCACCACAGAGATCTAAGTCATCAATTCTCAAACTTTTTGGTCTCAGGATTCAAGTATGCTCTTAAAAATTATTGAAGAGCCTTGGTTTTATGGGTTATGTCCATTGATATTCAACCACATTAAAAATTAAAGCTGAGAGGGGCCAGCCCCGTGGCCGAGTGGTTAAGTTCATGCGCTCCGCTGCAGGCGGCCCAGTGTTTCGTTAGTTCAAATCCGGGGCGCGGACATGGCACTGCTCATCAAACCACGCTGAGGCAGCGTCCCACATGCCACAACTAGAAGGACCCACAACGAAGAATATACAACTATGTACCGGGGGGCTTTGGGGAGAAAAAGGAAAAAATAAAATCTTTGGGGAAAAAAAAATTAAAGCTGAGAAATTTTAAAAATATTTATTATTTTATTTAAACATAACAATACTAAACCCATTAAATGTTAGCTTAATTAATGTATTTTTAGTGAAAAATAACTGTATTTTCAAAAACAAAAAAATATCATAACAGTGCTACTGTTTCAGATGGGTACAAATCTCTTTAACATCTAGCTTCATAGAAGACAGCTAGATTCTCATATCTACTTCTGCATTCAATCTTTTGTGATATGTTGTTTTGATTGACTTCACACAGATTTATAGTTAGAAAAGAGGACTATTCTAATAGATTCTTTAGATAATTGTGGTGCTTCTTTTTTTCTTCTTCTTCTCCCCAAAGCCCCCAGTACATGGTTGTAGCTTCTAGTTGTGAGTGCCTCTGGTTGTGCTATGTGGGAAACCATCTCAGCATAGCCTGATAAGTGGTGCTAGGTCTGCACCCAGGATCTGAACCAGTGAAATCCTGGGCCGCTGAAGCAGAGGGCGCAAACTTAATCACTTGGCCACGGGGCCGGCCCCTGGTGGTTTTCTGATAATGCACCAAAACCCAATAGATGGTAGTTTTTCTTAGAGGTTAGTAGCAATGTGGAATCTGAAACTCCGTCACTGAACCTTTGGTACTCTGCAACACTAAAATCCATTGGTCTACCTTGCACTCTAATGGGTCTTGTACCCATGCATGATTTATAACACCATGCACTGGCCTTTTGGAAAATATCGGTTCACTGAGTTATGCTGATTTTCCAAAGGTTGACATATTTCATTATTAAAAAATAAAAAAATCACATCCCTTGATATCACCAGTATCTCTTGAGAAAATTCCATGAGTATTGAGAAGCTGTTAACATCATGGTGGTGGATAGCAGACTTTGGAAATTCTACTTTTTCAGTGGAAGTTCAACTTTTATCACTGGCAACAAACATCATCAGTTATTTTCTTGTAGTGACAAGCTCACTTAATTCATTTCAGAGAAAATGCCTGCCAAAGATCCAAGTTGGAAGAGCCACAGTTTGTCTGTCAATTGTTCATTCAAGTAAAAGTGTTCTCCCTGAAAAAGTGGCTAGCTTAGCCCTTAATTCAAACAATCTTACAAGTGCTTTTCCTCAAGACGATCAGCCCATTTTGCTACATAGCAGAAGTCCTTTATGTATGCTTCCCATTTTGTTATGCGTGATGTTGACATTAAACAGTTATGTACTCAAGGGTTGGGATTTATTTAAATTAATAATTTTTACTGCTTTATCAAGGATATTCTTGAGTGAAAATGACTCAAAAAAAAAAAAAAAAAAAAGCTGAGGGTGTACTATATTGGCAATGACAAGACTATCAGTATGGTTTGGTGCCACTGCCTGATTCTTGCTAAGGCACCAGCAGTTATATCCATCATTGTCAGTGCAAATACCATCCCAATGAAAAGGGCAAATGATGCCTTAGTATTGTTATGGAAATGGTTTTCACCTTACTGACTCCCAAAAAGGGTCTTGGGTGCTCAAAGAGATCTGTAGGAAAAAAAAAATCCCTTGCATCATCATTTTCTAAGCACTCTGAGATTATCAACTGTTTGCTTTAACGATCATGTTACTGTTGTTCCTTGTTGATTGCTTGTCCCTCCCACTGAATTGTAAGTGCAGTGAGGGTAGGGAACTTTCTCTGGATTATCCACAGTTGGATTCCCATTACCCAGCCTAATGTCCAGCATTTAACTAACTATTTATTTGATGATGACATAAAAAGCAATGATTGCCATCTGAGGCTCATCCTGACTGGGAGAAAGCATCAGAGCTTTGGTACACGAGTATGATGTAATTGTTTCAGTAATGCTGGTGAGGAGGCATACTGGTGGGAGGCAGGGATGGTGGTTAGGAGCCAGGACATGGAAGCGAGGCAGACCAGCCGTGTGTCTGTGGATAAGTTACTTAACCTCTCTTTTGTCCACTTTCCTCATTTGGAAAAAGGTGGTAATGCCAACACCTGCCTCCAACAGTTGTTGGGAAGATGAAGTGAGATAAGGCAGACAACTCAGCACCCAGTAAGTGCTTAATAAATCATAGCTAGTGCTGTCACCTATCACCATTTCTCAAGGTCCCAGTAGGAGGGTGGTTTTATCTGGCTCCTTCTTCTATGGGATTCAGGATCCTTCATCTAAAGGACTTCTTTCCTCTGAGCTCTTAGGGCTTCTGCTGGATAGAATCAGGGACACCCCATGTGTGGGGAGCTGGTGGCCAACCTTCTCACACTGCCAGCACAGTTGCCTTCAGGAGTCTGCGAGCTTCAAGTGTCAAGATGTTTCTGGCCCATAGTACAGTCTTTTGGACATTAACTTTGCTTTTAAATCATATCCTATGGGAACATTTATCCACCAACTCTGTTTTCTTAGCCTGTGTCTGCTCATGTATTGGGAAATCAAGTCAACGCAGAAGAAAGTGCAGGGTAGGGCTCATGGGGAAATTTAGGCTAATCTCCTACACCTGTCACCTGTATGACTGGGCCACAGGTGAGGCGTCTTTCTGGTTTCCATCTCATTTGTTTTTATCTTCATCGGTTGTCTGTACAGAGCAGATTGATTTAGTGATTTTGCGGTCACTGAATAGTTCCCAAGTTCATTAACAATTCGCAGCCAAAGGGCTTTATGTGGCAGTGATGCAGTGAGCCAACGGGTTGGTCCAAATAATGATATTGGTATTCTGGAACAATCCAGAATTGTTCTCATGTATGCACAGCTGTGAGATCCTTTAAGGGAGACTGTAGCGCAATGATTTTTTTTCTTTTGAAAACAAAACAAAACAAAATAGCCCAGTTAAGTTGAATTTGAGCAACTTGGACAGCTGCATGGTCAGACCTGCAATTTTTTCCAAGTATTGCAAATGCTGGACGGTTCTGTGATTTTGTGCCCTGACTTTTGTGCCCTACGACCTTTACTACTTACCTTAGACCACATTGCTTTAGTTTCTGGTTTGAAACCAACTCCGTTCTCTTACAGTTGGATGAAAAAGCTATGGAAATCGATCCTTCCCAGCAGACTTAAAAGATGGTTAAAATGGATAGGAAATCCATTTGTGGCTCTGTGCACACTCCAAGATAACCACAGCACAACGTGGGCTTCCCTTGAAGGAACAGAGGGCTTGGGCTTGGGAAGCACTTAAATTCCCCCCCACCTTCTCCTGGTTCTGGTTCCGCCCTTAACCCGCTGTGCAACCTTGGGCAAATGGCGGCTCCACTTCTCTGGCCATCTGTTTCCACTAAGCTCATTATAAGGTTGTGATGATGGTCAGAAGAGAGGCACTCAAAAGTGTTTTGACAAATTAGAAGTATTATATCAAATTATATAATTACATAAAAGGAGTTACGCAAAATAAATCACTCTATCCATCTGTCATCTATATCTATCTATGATGTCTCTTGCCGCTAAGTAGAGAGACAGACAGATGGAGGTTGTGAGAGCATTTCAAAACTATAAAGTCACACATGCATGCAAGGCACTGCTAGAGATCCCATTTCTAATAGTGAAGCTGGCTTTGTGGCTGGTGGTGTTTTCATCCTGAGGAAAGGCTGCTTGTTAGACTGCGGTGCCAGTTACAGTTCACTGGATGCACAAGTGGAGACGGGCCTTGAGTGGTGGCCCTGAGCTGTGGCTAGAACACTTGACATTTCCTTAGGCTTTTACCATTGTCTACCCACTTCTTCCTTTCATGTTTCCTTCCCTCATCTTCCCTTCTCTTTTCGTGTTTTCATTTCTTCTTACTGTAGAAGTAATACTTGCTTATTGTAGAATATTTAGAAAGCTTATAAAATATTAAAGAAACAGAGGAAAATGCTTAATTCCGTCCCCTTGAGACAACCCCTGTCAACACTGTGACCTATTTCCTTTCTTTTGTTGCTGCTGTTACTGTTTTGTAGCTATGCATTTTAAAAACATCCTTGAGAGCCTACTGTTCATGAACTTTGGTACCCTGCCCACCCTCACTGCTGATTGCAGCATGGTAGAACCTTGACTATCTCTATGGATGGATCTCAGGACCTTCTTGAATCCCCATATTTGCTAACACTTGTATAGAATATAATTTCCCCCAATAAAACTTCTCTCCCTATTTCACCAGCAGTTGACTCTCTGTTCAGGGTTATTTTCTACTGCTTTCTGTGAACTAGTACGTGTGTGATAATAACTGCATTGTGCTGTGCCGTGTTGACTGGGTTCCATCACTAACTATGGAACTGGATCCCATAACCCAGTCACCCGCTACTTGAAACTCAAATTCACATGACCAGAAAGAACAAATGACTCCAGGTCTTGGACTTTCAGAATCACCTGTGAATAGCTTAAACCTCAAATATTCAACTGTGACCGCCGAGGGTGTCCTGATCCCCACACTGTTGAGTAAGAAGGGCAGTTCAAGGTTCTGTTTCTCATTTGTCCTTCTTGATCTTCTCCAGGTGGAGTTTGGAGAATTGGAGCCTCGGAGAATCACCTCATTTAGCCTCATTGCCACCCAGGGAGGGGGGACTCACACACAAGTCTTTATTTTCCAGCTGATGAAAGGGATTGAGGTGGGGATAACAGCAACGTGACCATAAGCTGCCCACCAGAATCTCTCATCTGGGCCCAGTAGAGGTTCCCTATCAAATGGCCACTGGAAAAATGCAAATGTTGACCTCTCCCCTCTGCACTTGAGCTTATCCTGAGTGGAATCGGAATTCTCTCCTCCACATCGCTCAAGCCCATGATTTCACGCCAGGGCCTCCTTTTCTGAACACACTGAAACCATTATCCTACTGGGCAATTCCTGTTTTTCTACATTTGTGATTTCAAGGAAGCTGATAGCGTCATCCCCTGTGGAGTCAGCCTCATTGTCCCAGGCCTTTCGGAACCCATATTAAGTAACTTCAAGGTGGCCCATTGGAGGCGGCTTACACATTGCAAGTGAGAGAATGACAAGAAAGTGGCTTTAGGAATAAAGAACAAAGTCAAGTCAGCGAGTCCGTGAAGCTGATCTGGGCTCGGGTTTCAGCTGTTCCAGTACCATAATAAGGGCAGCAGCCCTCCACCGCTCTTCCTTTGATTGCAGTCTCCTAGTTTAATTAAAGGGAGGGAGAGAGTTTCATATTTCAGAAAAAGAGAGTCTAATGATGGCCAGATTTTATAAAATCTTTCTGCAGCCAAATGTCAATCCTTCTCTGTCTTAAACATGTTTAATGGCTCCTTATTATTTCCAGGATAAAGTCAAATCCCCAGGTATCAATTTTTAGGTCCCTCAATGATCTCCTTGAACTTATGCTTCCAGTTTTATTTCATTCTTCTTCATCTCTTTTAGTAGATTAATCACAGTCTCTCCAGTGTGTTTTACTGACGAGCACCTCCCAACTTCTGCTCAAGCATTTCTACTCCAGTGGTAATGTCCTCCCTTTTCCTTTCCTCCTTTCTTTTTAGGGTCATTCCCCTCTACCTACCTTATTTGTAACTATTTGCAAAAGAGAATTCCCTTAATTCAGAGCTTGTGAACTGACATGCTGATTCAACCAGCAGACGATGTGACTTGTTTGGCTCTTGAAGGGTTTTATGAATTTGAGCCAACATTTAAAAATGAAGAGATTTCACATATTGTCTTAACTTTTAACTTAACATGAAGAATGATAAGCTCTGGCAACCCTGTGCCCACATTTCTGCATGGTGGTAGCTGTGGCTGCAGAGTAGCTCCTGCCCCTGTTGATAGCTCACTACTCTCCAGGTGTCACAGTCCCTACCACCCACTGAGAGTTTGTATGTGCGCTTCCACCTGCTTCTGCTTCGTGCATTCATATTCCCTGTCTGGACTCTGAAGGCATTTATGCTTGCAACTCCTGCTTTAAAGAAAACACTAACAATTTTAAAACAATAAATAATTAAAACACACACGCACGAAGTCTTCTAAAGCACTGTTAAAACAAATTAAAGCGCTGTCGAGACCATGACGTTGCAGAGTGGGAAGGGATGTCTGCACTGTGATCTTCTGGGGAAAGCCTGGATCTCCCCATCCTGGTTGGGTCCCATCCTCACTTACATGGGCAGACAGTGAGGGGTGAGATGGGGGGCGTGGAAGATAGAGAGGACTAAGGGTGGTGCCCAGGTTTTCATTCTGAAATTAGGAGAATGGTTGTCACTTACTGACATAGGGAAGACTAGGAGAAAAATAGACTGGGAGGAAAATTCAGAGCTTGGTTTGGAACTTGCTGGATTTGAGGTCCGTTTAGACAACTTTTATGAGTTGAATTATGTCCCTCCAAAAGATATATTGACATGCTAACCCCCAGTAATTCAGAATGTGAATTTATTTGAAAATAGAGTCCTTGATGATGAAATTAGTCAAGATGAGGTCATCCTGGCCATGTGGACCCTTAATCCAGTATGCCTGGGATCCTCATATGAAGAGGAGACAGAGACACACAGGAAGAAGATGGCCCTGTGATGATAGAGGCAGAGATTGGAGTGATGCATCAACAAGCCAAGGAACTCTAAAGATTGAGAGCAACCGCCAGAAGCTCAAGGAGGCAAGGAAGGATTCTTACCTACAGGCTTCAGAGAAAGCACGGCCTTGCTGACCCCTTGATTTTGGACTTCTAGACTTCAGAACTGTGAGAAAACACTTTCTGTTGTTCTAAGCCACCCAGTTTGTGAACCTTTGTTATGGCAGCTCTAGGAAACTAGCACAACATCCAGTTGCAGATGGTGAGCTTGCAACAGGATATGCAAACCTGGAGTTCAGTTACCCCATCCCTGAGCCTTTTATACCCGATTGTGGTAGTCAGGAGCCTGGAAGGAACATGATGGCACACTCAAAATAATGTAGAGAGGCATTAACAAAGGAGTTATTTTCCTAGGTATGGGCAGGATATAGGGAAACCTCAGGGAATAGGGCGAGATCCTGAGATTAGTAACTGTGGGGACCGAAGAGGTGAAAGGGCATGTAAGTGAACCTGGAGACAAAGAGGGTTGTGAGGATAGGTTAATCTGACAGGGGTGAGACCCACCCAGCCAACAGTGGCACTGGCGTGGGATGAAGGGGGCAGGTGGCAGGCAGGATTGAATACCTCAACCTGATTCTCCTTTCTCCCATCTTGCACTTGTCTCGCCATTGGCTAATCCAACGGGAAGCCAGAGGACAGAGGAGCTTGTTGAGTTGGTTCATAGAGGTCGCACACCTGGGGCAGAGAACAAGGTGGAAATGAGATTGGGATGAAAAACAGAATATTTCCAGCTCATCCATTTAACACACATGGAAACTGACTTCAGGAAAGGTGAAATACTTTGCCCAAGGTCACATAGCTAAAGTATCAGCCTGAGTGGCTCCCAAGAGTGGACTCAAGCACTGTATGATGGGGCTTTTCCTAATGGCTCGGAGGTCCCTGGGACATGAAAAGTGCCTTTCTAACTATGGAGATCAGACCTTGAGTTAAATTGGGGGAGGAGGGAGATGTTTGTGTGAGTCCATCTGAAAACTCACATAATAATAAAGATGACAAAGGTGCTGGCCTGAGTGGGGAGTGGGCTCACTCAGTGGACAGTCACCACGGTGAAGTCAATCAAGGCAGACAAGATTTTTCGAGTCTGGAACGAGAACTAGTGGAGGGTCCTAGGTTCCATGGTCTGTTGTAATGTGGGAAAAGGCTGTACTTCAATGAAGGAGAGGCATTGGGAATTAGTTGAAAGTGAATTAGTTACACCACATCCTGGGGAACAAGAAATCAAGATGATGATTAGAGGTCTCTTGGTCAAAGGACAAATGGAATTAGAAAAGAAGAAACTGCATAAGATGTTTCCTTGTTCTTCCAGCTCTCTTGGCAAAGAGCAGAGATGGCAGATAGGCTTCATCTTTAGTGCCAACTCTGACTGGAAGTGGCTGTGTAGAAAGCTGTGTGGAGAGATTCTCAGATCAGTGGGGTCAGCATTTAGATAAAAGGCTGTGATTGATTAGTGATGTCTGCTATGAGCATTGAATTGGGAGTAGCAAACTGCATGACACACATTTGTATCCTTGGGGGAGTGTATTTGGTTGTAAGCAGAGCATTTAATGACCTCGGTGGAGACCATAACACTTTACTATCGAATGTGCTGACAGTTACTCTGTATTTTCTGTAATTCTTCCTTTTTTGTTTTTCCTTAGTATTCCATGGGTTTTTGCTTTTTTTATTTTTAAGGAAAAGTGCCACTTGTTTTAGCCTGTGCTGAAAGTAACTAAACAGAACCCTTTTTGGACCACTCCGGGCCTGAGTGTTAAAAGGTCAAGGCTGATCCTGGAGCTCCGGGGCAGGGCGGACACAGGAATGGGAATCCAGGGCTATTACGATCAAGGTCATTTGTGCTGTAAGCCCTTGCTCAAGCCAGGAGGTTTCTGGTTTTCATTTAAGGGAAGTCATTTCCTTCTCATATCCCTTGTCCAACCTGTGTCAGCCAACAGCTTGTTCCCATTTTGGGGATCTCATGCATTCACCTCATTCTACTTCCTACCCCCAGTCCATCTTCATGAAAGTTCAAACCTGAAGGCTCCAGTTCTTGGCATCTCAGAGACGGCTCTGGTGAGAGGCCTGAACAATAGGCCTCATTCACAGGCTGGAGGCACATTAGGCTATGACTTGATAGAATGTAACCAGCTAATGGGCGTGACAACATTCAAGAGCCCTCAGACACATCTTTGCAGGCATTCTCCTGGATGACCTTTTCTTGGTGGTGTCACTCACAAGAAACCTTCAGAGATCATCAGGGGGCATGGAGGGGAAGGAGGAAGCCACTAAAGGGCTAGTTGATGAACTTATCAGCACCATTGGAGGAGGGGTTTTATGTATCAGAACCATGTTGGGGAACTTTCTCTCCCCACCTAGGGAGGTTCAGAGGGGGTGGGGTTGGGGGGTGTGGGAAAGCATGCTTACTTTGGAAGAGCATCTAGATAATTCTGGTGGACACCCTCCAGCCTCTACCCAACACACGCATGGTGTGATTGGAGGGGCTCCACTAGACACCTTGCCTCTTAATTTCTCTCTCTCTCTCTGTTGGAGTCTAACATTTCTACCCTAGAGCTACTCCTTAGCAATAATTCCAGTGCCTATCCTTTAGAAGACATCAGGGTCCATGGAGCAGGTGTTCTATTCAAATGCCTGGGCTTTGAGGAGGACACACCACAGATCCGTAACTGGAGCATCCTGGATTGAGTCCTGGCTCTGCCCCCATGTAACTGGAGTCCTTACCTTGGGTTTCATTCCATCATCTGTACAGTGGGGGAATGGGACTCCATCCTGACCCCGCTTCCCTCTTTCTCTGTGCAGAGTTAATTCTAAACCCCTCCCACTCATGGTGACCAGCAAAAGTCCCCATGTACCTTTCTCTTCTCCTGCTGCCCTCCAGCTTCTAGTACTTTCCACTGCTAAATGTCAACAGGAGTATCATGGGAAGCCTCTTGAAAGGGGAAAATGTCACAGAAAGTCAACACACCACTTGAGTGGGTTGAGAATGTGAGTGTTTGGGGGCAGGAGGCAGATGTTTGAGATAGGAGTTGGGGACCTGGGGAGGTGGTGGAGAGCAAAGCTGCGTTAGGTACCGCGGAGCCCTAAGCCCTAAAAAGCTCATGTCTCCCCCTCTCCTATTTGTAATTCAAAATATAAATACGGAACGGCAAAATAGACCTCAAGAATCCAATGCAGTTTCGTTGGGAAATATAAAATATAAAATAAATTCTTGAAAAACTCTCACTCCCCGTTGGGTTTGGTGGGGAGAGAGTGGGGATGCTTGTTCTTTGCTGAGGTCGTTATCACAGCCCTGGCGTCCTTAACAACTGGTGAGGACCTACCTCCTTTTCCTGCTCACCATGACCATGTCTGACCTGAGCAAGTCACGTCCCTTTGAGTCTCAAGTGTCTCATTTGCACAAGGAGTTTGGAATACAGGTTCTCTAAAGACACTTCATAGAGTCAGCATTTTATGACTTTACAAATAGAGCTGGTGCTTCGGTGTGTTTTCAAAAGTCTATCTATCCAGGAGTGTGTGCTCTAACAAACATAAGCTAGAAAAACCTGTCGTGTTTTGCGTGAGAAGCAATTGGGTTCTCTGCAAGCCTAGCCAATCTGTCCAGGTTTGAGCGACTGCGGAGCAGGAAGTGTGGTGAACAATAATACTCTTGGGTGTTTTTCTTTTTTTCTTCAAATGGATACACTTTTGGGGGAAAAATGTGCGAGAACATATGGAACATTCCATTCTGGTATCATCTGACTCCTGTCTCAATATTATTAGAGGGATCTTGTAACAAAGTATTGTTCCTTGAGGCTTTTTGTTGCTTTCTTCTGCCTTTCAAAAAGCCCCCTTTTAATCTCCAAAGGTGGTGGTAGAGAGGAGGGTCCTGAGAGAGATGTGGACAGGTTTGGCTTGTTCCCTTGTCACTGCAGCCAATCTCTCCCCCTCTTTCTCCAGGCCAAAAGAGAGAAAGGTCTGCATTGGCTTCAAACAGAAAAGGTCTTTTCAGGGTTGAGCAGGAGGGCAGGGGAGGTTCAGGAGAAAGTGGCTATTTTCCAACTCTGAAACAGCCTCCTGTGTTAGAAGAAAATGTGAGAAACTGGAAGGAAGGAAAATGGGATTTTTATCAGATTTGTGAAAGCAGTAGAGGGTGGGGGTGGTGTAGACGTGGAGGCGATGGAACAGAGTGAGCGTTTCCTCTTGGCTGGTTTTAGAATCTCCTGTGCACTGGCTGCTTCTGCATTTTCAGGTAGGTTGCAAGTGATTGAAAGAGGTAGGGAGTTGTTGAGTTGGTTCAGCAACAGCTGTGTCATCCTCCTAGAAAGCTCCACTGGATGGTGAGAGTGACACTTTCCCGTTTCTTATAGGTGATGCCATCCTGAGGCACTGTCTGGATAAAACTCTGACCGCATAGAGGAAACTGGTGCCCTCCCGGGATGCTAAATTCTGGGCTTTTGAAAACCTCCAAAGAGAAGAGTCTCCATTCTCTTACTAGTTATAAATAAAACCAACCTTTTGTTTTCTGAAAGCACACTATGGCTGGTTATATATACATTTCAATATGTATGTATCTACACATACATGATTTATTAAACCAGTATTATTAGAAATATTTCCATTTTTTACTATTATAAACAATAATAGCAAAAATAGCTAATGTTTCTTGTGTTAAATGCTTTATAAGGATTATTTCATTTAAGTTTCACAATATAAGGTGGGTATTATTATCCTCTCCATTTTACATATGAGGAAATAAAGGCAGAGAGAAATAAGTAACTTGCCCAAAGTCACAGAGCTAGTGAGGAATACAGCCAGGACATAAACCCAGCCATCCTCTTAATCACGATGAAATCTGAATGAGTCTCAGTTTCTTTGTCATTACAAGAAGCCCGCTGGGCCCACTGGTCTCTAAGGTCCCTTCCAACTGCACATTCCATTTAATCCATTCCATCCCTAGGGAAGATACGACAGTAGTAAAAGCAGAGGCTTTGAAGCCAGACTTTTCTGAGCCCATAATCCTAGCTCTACTACTCACCAGGCTAAACTCTTAAGCCTCAGTTTTCTCATCTGAGAAATGGGGATGTTAGAAGTACTTCTTCACTGGATTGCTTTGAGAAATGAATGAGTTGATGCCTGCTAAGTGTCCCAAGCAGTGCCCTACCACTAGTAACACTTAGTGACTTTTAGAGGAAGCATTTTGGCCAATCTAGCCCTGAACTTCCCGTGGTAGTACAGTTGCAATCTGAGGCCCTTGACAAAGGATGGAGAGTTCTATTATTCTAGGAGGTAGACCTGAACCTGAGCAACATTCCAGGAATGGTGTTACATTCAAGTCATACTATGAATTTCACCTGAATTCTATCGCTTACTGCTTGGGACCTGGTAAAGGATCTCACTGGAAGCTTCAGACCGGATTTGACAACCAGGTCCTCCCCTGAAGACCAGGTACTGACAGGAGAGAGTTCTCTGCCTTCCAAGAGCCCAGGCTGGCCAGTCACAGGCCCACAGGGCAATCTGGCCCCTCCAGCCAAGATCCAGGGAGCTCTTGCAGTGGATCCCAGAGGGGCCAGGAGCCCCTGGGCCGGGGTTGTGAGGCTAGGGGCAAATAGGAACCAATTACCATCTACAGCTTCTCAAAGATCTCCAGAAATATCCAACCATAGTCTGCTTTCAGAAAAAAGAGATTTGGTTTTATTTCTAACAAGTAAGAGAAAGAAAGAGACTCTTCTCCTTGGATGTTTTCAAGCCCCCAGAATTCACCATCCCGGGGAGGGCACCCACTTCCCAGCCTCCAGAACTGTTAGAAATAAATTTCAGTTGTTTATAACCCACCCAGTCTCTTGTATTCTGTTACAGCAGCTGGAACTGACTGAGACAGGGATTATGGGTAATTTTTACTTCTAGTTTATGCTTTCCTGCACTTCCCCAATTTTATACAGTAAGATGCTTTCAAAATGTAAGCAGTGCCCAGAAATGATAAGAATTTGGTCCTCCTTGATGCTTAGTTGATTTGTGAGCTTTCTTTTTAGGGGAGCGTTTATAGCTCCTGGGTTTCCTTTCACACATCATAAAAATGGCCGGCCTGTTCCCCATCTGCCTTCAACCTCATCAGGGTACCTGCCTCAGCCCTTGGGAGATCTGTGAAAGCTTTTCATCCTGGGCACCAATGGGGATGCTCCTCCAGGATCGTGTAGCCCAGCAGATGGGCACCAGAGAGCACTTAATCTGTTGGTTGTCCTGGATTCCCTGCTTTTGAAGCAAATTCTTTTCAAATTGAACTTGAATTTTCTCTCAGCTTCACATGTTAATTTACTTACTTGCTCTGACAGTCTTGTTTGGAGAGACAGGCCTGGGGCCGACAAGATACACAACCACATGAAATTTTCGGGAGATCATCCTGTCTCATGTTTCTCAAACTTTTCTCCCTCCCATTAGAGTATGTGAATGGGTTAGGCACCCTCCCTTCATCTTAAAAATCCATAAAAACTTTGTGACACTGTAATATTTCTGTGTTTGTTTTAATAAGAGCAAAAATAAGGTTTTAAATTATCATTTAAAAAGCCTACCTTGCATAATAAAAATTAAATTTAAAGTAATTGGAATAAAACTGGTGTCTCCGGAAGATGAGTTGGCCCAGCCTGTATCTGAGGTTGTCCCTGGCTCCTTTGCATTCCTGCAAGGATACCCATCCCTCGATTTGAGAAACGAGGGTTTGTAACTACCTCATTCTATGTGTAGGTTGTGGAAGGCCAGGCCAGGCCACTCCCTTCAGTTTTTCCTTTGTGGTTTCTAGAGGGGAAGGTAGACTTTTCCTGTCAGTTTCTCTTGAAAGTATTGGCTAATTCTTATGTAGCAGATCTTTCATATATTATTTGCTGACAGAGTTTCTGTCTCTTTTTTCCATTGTACTGAAAACTTCCCCCCAAGTAGTTGGGAGACATGTTGGAGGCAGGACGTGAGGGAGGCCAACACAGGTCTTTCCAACATGGACCTAGTCTGACCTTCTCATCCTGATAATCACAAACTTGAGGTCCAGAGAGAAGAATCAGGAGGAGATGGGCATTAAAATTAGTTACCATAGGCTGGCAGAGTGCTCCATAGCTCTTTCTACTCTATGCCGTGTTAATCCTCATAATCGTGTGAATAAGGGGTATCATTTCCATTTTTCAGATGAAGAAGTGGAACCTCAGAGAAGTCACTGAACTTCCCAAAGTCGCTTAGCCTCACAAGCAGAGCTGAGATTTGCTCTCCAATTGGCCTGGATTTTTCCATCCACATTGTAGTTCTCGAGCTCAGTATCTTCGTGATCTACCTTGAGGTATGTTATAGGATTTGTTACAAACATTCCTCAAAGTGCTTATGTCTGGAAATAATTAACTTTTAAATTAAATTAGGAGGAATTGCTGTCGCTCACCTGCTCATATGCTTTCTTGGGTGGAAATGAAAGGTGGGGCCAAAGTGGGTGAGGAGTGCAGGGGCATGGAGGGTGAAGTGTGGCGTTATAAAGAATGTTCTGGAACATGCTGTTAATATATGCAGAGTGTTTATGAATTATTGTCATATTTTACTTTCCCATACATTAAAAACCCCTGTTTCCCTATGGCAAAGTCATTTGTCGTTTGGTTGGGGCAGAATACAGGTTAAGAACTGCCACAAACCATCTTGCTTTCGGGGACTTGCCCCAGGTCAGCCTGACTAATTAGTAACAACTTGAATCAGAATTCAGGTCTCCCCATTTCCAGTCCAAAGCTTGTGTAACATTGCCACTTTTAACATTTGTCCTGGGAGTGTTGACCTAGTTGATACTCTGAGAAGAAGATTTGACCTCCTAGGAGATCCCCAAAAGCTCTAACAGACCAGTGCAATAAAGAGACCCAACCTTAAAAGTCTGCACCTCGAATACCTCTTTTCCTTAACTCATCAGTCCCTGTAGCAAATGATTATTGAGAGAGTACTCATTCGCCACTTGTTAGACGTAAGAGTGGGCATCAACTGTGTACTTGGGGAGTGGGTCTTGACCCGCTTTGGGAATCTGATGAAAGCTATGGGCCCTGGTGGCAGACAAATGAATATCCTCAAAAAATTTACATACATTTTTAGGGGGTTATTGGACCTGCTGAAGTCTGTCCATTGAGGTCATGGACCCCAGGTGAAAAGCCTTTGATCTAGGGGTTCAACCTTGAATCAGTTTCTGTTCTCAAGTCACTCATAACCTATTTATTCACTGCTTTTCCTTGAATTTCACAACCTGTTTCATTTAAGAATTGACAAGCATGTTCTGGTAACAAAGTAAAATGTGTTTTTCATTACAATTCCCATGGCATTGAGAGGAAACACACTTATTCTCAAGCTTTTATGAGAAAGGCTTTATGCCAGGTGCTATGGGGGACGCAAAGATGTACCCCACACAGGCTCTGCCTTTGAGATGTCCTTTGTCCACTAGGAAGTATGGGCAGTGATACCAAAATATGGCAATTTCAAGGTCTCGTGAGCAGAAGAGCTGAGGAGGATCATGGGTGTCTGGAGCAGGGAGGGTACCTGGTAGGCTCAGGCGGTGCTCAGATGAGAGGAGGGGAAGCTGAGGTCAGATTCCTGCTGTTGGTTCTTGTGACAGACTCAGACTAGGAATCTACGCAGAGTAAGTACTCAGATAACGCCGACCGTTAAATCCCACCCCTATGGCCAACATCCAATATTACTGGAAATAATTTCAGAGTCGGGAGGGGGACCATGGACGTGAGGGACTTGGGTGGGAACCCTGGCTCCACCAATCGTTGCCTGGGTGTCCTTAGGCCAGTTCTTCAATTTCTCTGACCCCTAGTTTCCTCATAGGCTTGTTGGAAAAATTAGAAATAAGATTTAATACAGTATGCATGTGGGTGCTTAACAGGTTAAGCTTTGTTAGTTTTTACCCCTTAATAAGTCAAGGGCTAGGGCAATGTTAGCTCCTCCAACTTGGCCCATGTCTGCCCAGCACTTCCAGGCAGTGATTCATTCCTTCAAACCATTTCACAGCTCTGGGAAGGAGGAAAGAGCAGTGCATCAGAAAATCGGAAGTTCAGTCCCAGTCCCTTCACTCACCAGCTTGTGAATAGCTACTTAACACCCTATTCTTCAGTTTCCTGATCTGTAAAGTGGGGATATGACATCTGTCTCACAGGGATGTTGCAAAGATGAAGTGAGAGAATACATGTTGCAAAAAATAAAGCCATTGTAGATGACCCATAAAATGCCTGTTGACATCATGATGATCTCACTGAGCCCAGGAGGAAGAGTATGGATCAAGGCAAGGCGGCCTGGCCTGTCGTCTCTGAAGATGGAGATGGCAAATGAGATCACATGGAGGCTGGGCTAATGATTTCATGTATTCCCTCTTTCTGTGGTGGGCCCATGACAACAGAATTCTAAAGGGGACATGAAAAGGAGGAAGAGAATGTTTGCCATGGGCCTCCTCTATGCCAGGCACTGAGGCAGGAGCTTTGTATGTATGAGCTCATGTCATATGCACACAGCCCCAAGAGGTCTGCATGCTTATGCCACTTCAGAGATGATCAAACTAAAGTTCACAAGGCCCTCTCAAGAGGCTTATAACCAGGATTGCCCATGAGAGTGACAGAAGATAGTTTGTACATGGGGACGAAATGGAGAGAGAAGACAGGCTGAGTGGAGCAGGAGAGAAAATGCAGTCCTGGATCGCACTAGCATCCTCTTTGCAGAGACTTAGTCTTTTACAGAATGCTAACATTTCAGGCATGGAAAGGGGCGTGTGGAGATGATCTAGATTATATTCCCTTTTGGAAAGTGAGGTTCAGAGAAAGTAGGGAACTCACCCAAACTCATGGCTATAAAGTGGAGGGCGCTAGACTGGAATTTAGCTCTCTGAGCCCCGAGTCCAGCCTTGCTCTCTTGCCCATTATTCCATACTTCTGTGTGTGCCTGTGTGTCTGATTAGGGAAAGGAAATAAGAAGGGGAAAATCCATTTTGAGTACATTGCTCAAGAGAGAAGCTCGGGGATCATTGCCAACGTGTTAGATGGTTCAGTGTTGCTGTAACCCTTATAACCCTTGATGAGCAGCTGTTGTGTCCAGGACTAATCTTTCTGGGTAAGTGGTGTCAGGCAGGCTTTGGGGAACATGGCATTCACATGAGCAAAGAATGCTTTGCAGCAACTAAACTTTGCTACTTGAATGTTATTAGCTTTGAAAGATGCTGCCCAGCCTCAGAGTCCAAGTTAAACTTGGAATTGGAGCTATGTCCTCACAGTCAGGTCAGAGGAGTAAAGTGCAGTGTAGACACAAGCCCCTGGGGGATGAGACACACCAGTAATTCACTCAGTACATATTTGTTGAGTGCCTACTCCTATTCTTGCAGGGTTCTGCTGTAGCCCTTCCTAATGGAGGGAGATGGACATAAATAAGTAAAGTATATAGGGATGACAAGGACTATGGAGCAAAACAAAGCAGGAGAAGGTGATAGAAAGTTCCAGGGGTGGAGAGTGGAGTTCAGAGTAGGCCTCACTGAGAAGGAGACATTTGAACAAAGACTTCCAGCAGGTTAGACAGTGAGCCACGCCAATGACAGGGAGGAGTTGTTTCAGGTAGAGGTAGAACGAGATGCACAAAGTTCTAGAGGCAGAAGGAGATGGAGGAGTGGCAAGGAGGCCAGCGTGGCCGGGTGGGTGAGTTAAGGAGATGTCTTAGGACATGAGGTCGCAGTGGTACCAGGGCCTGGAGCACCGCAGGGAATTATGATGGGACCAGAACAATAGCAGCCGAAGTGGGAGAGGTGGTCCCACACTGGGTGTTCTTAGGAGGTGATAGCACAACATATCATCCAACGCGATTTTATTTAATAAATATGGGACGTGTGCTTTCTACATTCAAAGTAAATACAGCATGACTCTGAAGCCCTCACTGTGAAGACTAAGCAACTAGAAAAGTGTAGAAATAACTCAGTCCAAGGCAATGTGAACTAAGCGCCAGAGAGAGGAACAGATCGCTGAGGGAATCACTCTTGCTCTGGTCAAGATAGGGAGAGACTTTGCTGATTTGGTGTTTGAGATAGGTTTTCAAGAATGGATAAAATTTCTAAAGTATTTTTATTGTTCTAATAACAAAAACAACATATGTTCATTATAAATATGTTGTAAAATCCAGAAAGATACAAATATAACCCCCAATAATCCCACACCCAGAGATCACCACTACTAACGTTTTAGTGTATTTTCTTCTCCCTTCCCCATAAGTGCACACATACGTAATATAAAATTTAGATCAAACTATCACAGATGTGCAAGGGCATATTAATTTCCTGCTGTTGTTGTAACAAATTGCCACCATCTTTGTGGCCTAAAACAACACAGATTCATCATCTTAGAGTTCTGGAAGCTGGAAATCCAAAGTCAGTCTCAGTGGGCTGAAGGTAAGGTGTTAGCAGGGCTACATTCTTTCTAGAGTCTTCCCTGCCTTTTCCAGACCCTAGAGGCTGCCCGCATTCCCTAGCTCATAGCACTGAATCACTCCGACCTTTGTTTCCACTGTCACATCTCTTTGACTCTCCTGTCTCCCCCTTATAAGGACCCTCATGATCACATTGAGCCCACCTTGATAATTCAGGCTGACCTGCCTTTCTATCTTAGTACCCTTAACTTCATCATCTCTGCAAAGTCCCTTCTGCCATATCAAGTAATATATTCACATGTTTCAGGGATTAAGACACGGACATCTTTGGAGGCCTTTATTCTTTCTACCATGGAAATTAGGCACATTGATGCTTGTTGGGAGGTGGTGCCACACAAATCTGAAGAGGAGAGCCTTGAGTATCTTCTGCAGCAAAAAGAGCACTAAACTGGGCATCAGAAGATGGGGCCTCAAATCTCTGTCCCAATTCTCGTTGTAAGGCCTTGGGAAATTCATCTAATCTTTCTTTGGCTTCAATTTGTTGCTCAATGAAGTTTTCATCTTGACCTTAATCAGCAGTTTCTGTGGGCTATGGGTCCTGTGGCCTGTGAGGTTCTTGCAAGTCAGTGAATCTATATGTGGCAAATCACATGGCAGCTTTCACTAGGTGTTATTTTTCAAGCACAGGGAGATGCCATAGTGATTAATGAGATATGCTGTTCATTTAAAAGTGTTACTGAATTCATAATAGCTGTTTGTCAGTCCACAAACTTTGCAAATAGAAAACTACTCACACATGGGGCGCCGAGTTTATCTTTAAAATTGAGTTTGGATCTTCCCAGCACTAAGATTCTTATTGAATTGAAGAAGAATGGGGAGACCTGTCTTTTTCAGAAGAGGAGAGTCATGGGTGGAGCTGTCTTCTGGGAAAGCCACTCTGGGGGTGGTGTGGGGCTGTGGACTGAGCAGCACTTCTCTGCCTTGGAGGCTCATTGGAATCACCTGGATCATACCAAGCCTGGGTCCCATGCCACTCATTCTCATGGAATTGGTCTGGAGTGCACCTGAGCACAGGGAGCTCGAAACACTCCCCAGGTGATTCTAATGTGCAGCCAAGTTAGAGAACCACTCGTTTAAGGGGCATTAGATTCATCAAGAGGCTGAGACGGATCACATAAGAAATGAGGAGGCCTGACCTCATTCAGGGAAAAGGTAACGAAGAGTATGGTGCAGAAGGGAGGGGTTAGAGGAGACTCCACAGAGATGAATGAACAGCACCTGGATAGTGATTGGATTTGGGAACTGAAGAATTTAAAGGTAATCTGAGGTTTCAACACTAATATTAATAATTGCAATAATAAATTAGGAAGAGAAGGGAATATAAACCTTTAAAAATGCTTATAATGTGCCATGGGCTGTGTTAACACTTCCACGCTATCTCTATTTCTCCTTACAGCAATCCTGTAAGGTAGGACCTCTGATTATCCCCCTTTTTATAGATGTGTAAACTGAAGCTAGGAGAAGGAAGCAGTTAAACCAGGACCCAAGGTCAGGTCTGTCTGAATCACACTCGGAGTTCTTAACTTTCAGGCCACACTGCCACATCCTCAGACTTGAGTGACCTCAGCAGGGTCTCGCCAATGTGGTGGGAGAGGCCCACGCTGATAAGCAGTCAGGATATCGGCGTGGTTCCTATCTCTGAGAAGACTCCTCAGCTCTTCTGGGTGAGATCCCACTATAAGTCAAACACACTCAATAGTAGTCAACTCTGGATCCTAGAAGGCATGCCGGGAAATCCATGAACTGAATGATGAGTGGCAATGCTTCCCAAACTTCAGGCACTTGCATGACCCCTTCAGGTCTTTGCCAAATCCCCCCACAACCTCTATCTCAGGCTCTCCTGGAAAATCCATCTCATGGGCCTGCTTCTCCTGGCCAAAAGGTTTTAAATGCTCCAGGTGGCAAGTTTAAGAAGGATAGTTTAGTAAGCCTGATAATTGCAAAGAAATTACTTGGAAGAGATGATTTAAAAGGTATGTTGGTGAGAATGGAACATTTACAAGTGCAAATGGCATACTCTTAAATTGGGATAATGCCATAATTGCCTACCATTGGGTATCGTTACCCAAGGGAAGGATTTAAATGTTTAAAATTTTGAATTGAGTTTTATTGTGAGAGCATGTATTTGCAGTATGTATAAGGTCTAGCCCAGGAGACAGCCCTGTTCCTAAAGGATGAGTATTAGGTAATTTACTTGGGCCTGAATGATGCTGCTTTGCCTTCATCTACAAAATGATGCCAATAATAATAAATGTTCATTAACTTTTCTTTCTTTCTTTTTCTTTTTCTTTCTTTCTTTTTTTTTTTTTTGGCTTAAAACAACAGACATTTATTAGCTCACATTTCTGGAGGCTACAAGGTCGAAATCAAGGTGTCAGCAGGGCCAGACTCTGAAACCTGTAGGAGAATCTTCCTTTGTCTCCTCCTAGCTTCTGGTGCTTTGTCCGTGGTCCTTGGCCTTCCTTGGTTTGCAGCTGCATAACTCCAACCTCTACCTTTGGCATCACATGGTTTCCCTGTGTGTCTCTGTCTTCACATGGCAGTCTTCTGATAAGAACGCCAGCCGTGTTGGATTACTGGCCCACTCTTCTCCAGTATGACTTCTTTTTTTTTTCTGGCAGCCTTCTCAGTTCGAGCTTGAGTTCAGCCTAGGTTGGTTCATGGCTCACTTTCTTTTGTGTTGTGGATGATTCACAGAGAGAAGTATTAATTACATCATAACAAGTACATGAAAATAATGACCGTTGTCATTTAATGACCAAGTTGGATCTATTAATTTTAAAAGCTCTACTTCTACCAATTTTAATTTAATTAAAAATCTTAAATATAACATTTTAATAATTTAATTAAAAATTTTAAATGTAAAATTTAAATTTTAACTTCTTTTTTAACATTTTATTGAGATGTAATTCACATACCATACAATTCACCTCTTGAAAGTGTATAATTCAGTGGTTTTCAGTAAATTTACAGAGTTGTTCGACCAACACCACAATCAATTTTAGAAGATTTTCATCACAAAAAGAAATCCCTGACCCATTAGCAGTCACTCCTCACTTTTCCCCAACATCCCCCCAGTCCCTTGCAACCACTGATCTATTTTCTATCTTTATGGATTTGCCTATTCTGGACATTTCATAGAAATGGAATCATTTGCGGTCTTTTGCGTCAGGCTTCTTTTACTTAGGATAATGTTTCCAAGGTTCATCCAGATCGTAATGTGTATTAGTACTTGATTTCTTTTTATTACCAAATAATATTCCACTGTATGGATAGAGCCTGTATCATTACTTTTCAATTGTCTCTTGTTCACTGTAGCACCTAGAACAGTTCCTGCCACAAAAATTGTTGGATAACTGTACACACAAATGAACGAATGATCAACAATGACTGCCCTAATAGGAATGAATCTTGGCTCATGAATTAAGCTGTGAAAGAGGTGTAAATTTCTTTATGTTTCTATAACCAAGTTAAATTCCTATTTTAAGCACCATCCTGCATAATTATGGTCTCCTAGCCTTTTTGCTTGAGCAGATATATATCTCCTGGGTCATCGCCTGCCCACACTGGTGTCCTCTGAGATAGCCTGATTCCCAAAGGTTGCAGGTGTAGAGTCCATCAGGCAGGATGTGGCTGGGTTGCCCCCTTTCCCAGCCAATGGTGTGGGGATTCTCCTTGAAACTTCCACGGCCTCTGGTATGCAGGCCTCCCTGCCAGGCCAGGCTGAGGGATAATTAAGAGGCTGTCCGAGGTCCTTTCTGTTGGGACATGCAGCCACTGGCTCCTCTTCTGGAATCTTGCAGCCATCCCAGGTGTTACAAATGAACCAGGACAATTGGGTTGTTCACGAGTCTTCTGACTCCCTTTCTGCCTGACTGCCAGCGTCTTAGCTAACAGTAATGGGAAGATCGGAGACTTGATCCAACAGTCACTGGGGCAAATTCAGGTCCTACCTACCTAACTGGGTGATCTCGGACCATTCCTTTCCCCCTCCTGGGCCTCACTTTCCTCATGTGTAGTGTTATGGGAGTGAACAGATATAATGCACATGCCCCCAAAAGTCCACTGGCCCGCTTGTCCCCATGGGTTGAGCTGGTTCCAACCTCAATACAAGAAAACTGAGCAGTTTTGTACTTTGGAGCATCACCACTCTGCCCCTCCTCCTCCTCTCACCCCCAGCGCACTGGACTCCAGCCTCACGGCCGACTCGATGTCTCTCTAAGGCTCCAAGCATGTTCCCATTCCAGGATCTTTTCATTTTCTGTTTCTCTGCCTGGAATGCTCTTCTTCCAGGTATCTGCAGGGCTGGCTCCCTCATTTCCTTTAGGTTTTGATGAAAACTCACCTCTTCCCTGGAGCCTTCCCTGGCCCCCCACACCGCTCCAGTCCCCTCTCACACAGCACCACTCCAATGTCTCCTTCCCTGACTTAGGTTTTCTCCCAGCATGTATCACCCCCTAGTATTTGATGTCCTTCCTAATCGTCTGTCTCCCCCACCACAATATCAGCTACATGAGAACAGATTTTGATGTTTGCTACTATAGTCTCAGGACCCAGGACACTTTAGAAGGTGTTTTGTAAGTATTTGTTGAATAAGTGAATGAATGAATGAATGAATGAAGGTGGGGGGATGTGGGGAGCCTATATTGTCCAGCTCGTCATATTCACTGTCTGTCTTCTGGGCCCAGACCCAGTGGGGATTTCCCAGCTCGGGCCTTTCCAGCCTCTCTGACTCCAGTTTCCCCTCCCCTGCGCCTCCTTTCCACCCCCAGATCTCCAGATGTCTCATCACTTAGTTTTGCCCAGCAGTTCAGCTCCTTTGAATTTGCATGTCCCACACGAGGAGGTCAGCCAAAAAGGGCCTAGAGTTCAGGAGAAGGCCAATTTTAAAAAATCTTTTTTTTTTCCTGTTCTGCATAAAGTGCTTATCAGAAGCCTGAACAGACCTGCATATAGCGAACAAGTGTGTGGTGCTGATGGCAGTGCCTGCACGCAGTAGGTGCTCAGGAGCCTGCCGAGGGGAACCATTTTGAGAGTTGAGATTGAGAGGTGCTACCTCACCTTGGAGCTCTGTCACAGGAGTGAGGTGCCATTCAAATGTCATGTTTCAGACTCTGAACACGCCCCACTCCACCTTCCTTTAGATATTAAATGCTACTCAAGGAAGGGAGAAGTAGAGTTGGGAGAAACTGGGATGCACATAGATATCATGGATCCCACCCATCTGTCACTCTGGGCCAAACCTCAGGGTTTATTTATAACGTGGAAGGAGGTTGACCAGAGGTGCTGACCTGACACTTAGAGAGTGAGGGCTATGTCATTTTCTCGTACACTTGATGCTGTTGCTCAAATATGCTAAGGGGGCAGTGGCATAACTTAAGATGCTCCATCTGTTCAGGGACTGAGCAGCAAGCGAGGTCTAATAAATTAGGAATATTTGGTTCTAACTCTCCACTCATCTCCAACTTACTGTGTAACCTTGAATAACATCCCCAGCCTCTCTGAGCCTTTGGATTACCCTATGCAAAGTTGGGACACTAGCAAATTAAAATATCAAGTGGTTTTCAAAAATTGGGCCACTTCTCAGTGTCATTGCAAATGAGATGCCCTGGACGTGAAGGCCTTTGTGTACAATTTGCCTGAGACCTAAAGCAGAAGTGAGAAACAGCTGAATGTCTGGTGTGTCAAGTTCTCAGTAAAGATATCGGCATCTTTTCGCAAAGCTTCAGGCACAGATGGCTTCCTGCGGGTATTTCAGATCTGAACAGACAGCTCGGTTGGGCTTGTCAGTTTTCATTCCTCCCTTATCAGTGGGGGGCTCTGGGAACTCATGTGAGGAAGCAGGACTCCATCCTTGACCCTCTTCTCTACCTTTACATCTAATCACCAGTTCTGAGCAATTCCACGTCCTAAATTGCCTCCAAGTCACCCACTTGTCTCCATTCCCCTGGACACCACCCTAGTCCAGCTTCCTGCAACATCCTCCCATCCTGTGTCCTCCCTGATTTACAGAGCAGCTAGAGTGATGTTTGGGGCTAGAATAGGATCACTCCCTCCCCTGCTAAAGTCTTTCCAAACTTCTCCACTGCTTCCCATAAAGCCCAAACTCTTCCCTTGGCCCCCACCGCCATCTATGATCACCTCCCCAACCACTTTTGCTCCTGCCCCTTCTAACCCTGGCCACATGGAATCACTCGGCCCACCTTTTTCCACCTCCAGCCCTTTGTACATGCTGCTCTTCTGGCTGGAGCCACCATCTTCGCCGTCTTCTCTTAGGTAATTCCTACCTGATCTTTGGGCTTCTCTATTAGGGAGGCACTTTCTCCCCCTGGGTTCCCTGACCCACTGTCTCTGGCTTAGGCTGAGATTTCTCCTCCTGTGCTCACCCTGATTGACTGGAAGCATCTGCCTGGAATGTTAGTTTGAGAAGGTTTTTGAGACCAAGGTGGTGGGAAAGCGAGCTGTGATTGGTTAAAGGTGTTTGCAATGGAAGGAGTGGGTGTATGCAGCGAAAGCGCTGTCCCCACGTGATCCTTCCCCTCTCCTGGGTCTAGTGTGCTCCTCCCCCGTGAAAGCCTCTGACTGCCCTGTCCACACTGATCTTGCCTTCTCCAAATGACTTTGGGTAAAATCAGAGGTACACAACTTAGCCCTGATTTCTTCAATAATTGCTTTAGGTATTGTTTCTGTCTCTTGGCCTAGACTGGACTCTCCTAGAAAACAAGAAGCTTTTAATCTAATCTTCTATGTTCCCATCAAGCAGGGCTGGAAAACAGTTGCCGATGGCTGGATGGCTGCTTGCAACCCTCTGCTCTGGCTCCCTAGGACTCTGTAGATACCACTTATTCTCCTCCCTGCAGCCTCTAGGACCCCATGCTTCTTGGGCTCTGTTGTCATCTCCTGCTGGTGCCTACCTACACCACGCTTGAGCTTCTCATGGCTTGCGCCTTCCCACCATTCAAGTCTCAATTCAAATGCCACCTCCTGAAAGACCCTTTCCTGACTATCCACCCTGCTCCTTTGTGACCCTTAGAACCATATTCTGCTTTATATTCTTTATAGCATGTTCCCACTTTCTGAAATTATTTATTGCTGTGTTTCCTTTTTTCTTATTCTCTGTCTCCCCCACCCACATGCCCCCCAAATATAAGCTCCCCGAAGGCCACTTTCAGTCTGTCTTATTCTCAGTGTATGCCTAGGCCAGGCACTGTTGCTGAATGGATGGATAAGTGAGTGAACGAATGAAGGAAAGAAGGCCTACAGAACCGGCTGAATCTCTGAGGTTGGTTCAGCAGGCGGACCCTTTTGCCAGATTAATTTCCCAGGCCTTTAGGGTTACGCCCTCTGGCTCTGCAAATTCGGGAGCATTATAGATGGCCTCTTGCTTTCTGGGAGAAAGCAGTGTTTACTGGAAAGAAACATAAAACCGGAGAAAGGAGATGGCTGCAGGGTTGTATCAAGACTGGGTCACCTTAAAAGCAAAGGAGCCCCCCAGCCATCTTTCTGCTCCCAGCTTCTCCAGCCTCCTGCGAAGAAGCAGCCCGTGAAAGGACCCTTTCCGGTGGCCGCCTTTGCCGGAAAACAATGAGTCACGGTTCACAGCTGACTCACCAGAAAGGAACAAATACCCCTCTGTGGGGCTCTGAGCCTCGGACTTGAGAAGACCCTGAAGAATGTTAAGGGGTTTAATGTTTCTCAGCAGAAAGTGCTTTTGGAGAAAGGAAACAGGGAGAGGGAAGTATTTTTCTGTATCCTTTTTGGTCTTAACAAACAAGGCCTGTTCCTCAGGAGAATGCTTTTTTTTGCTGCAATTTTCATTTACAAAGCCTGTTGTTCAGCTAATCCTCCAAGGCCCCCTTCCCTCCAGGTCCAGGCGGAGACCTGCTTAACCTGTGATGGCTGGTTGTTTCTAATCAATTTGGAAAATACAAAAAGCAGAAGGAAGAAAATTAAAACGACCTCTATTCCCAGTATTCAGAGGCAACTCTCCAGACCTTTTCTTTTCTCATATATATATTATTTGCTTCTCTCATGCATATTTATGGAAGTTGGGAAAATGTCATATATACTGCTTTTTTATTTGATGCTATATCATAAATAATCATGAACATTCTTATTTAAGAAAATTTTTTTGTTTTCTTATTACAAAATAATACTTTTGTTATAGAAAACTAAAAAATAAAATAAACAACCCAGATAGCACAGAAATAAATAAAAAATATCTGTAATTTCACCATTCAGAGATAATCATTATAAAATGTGTACTTAACTATTCTTTAAAAACATATTCTTAAAAACATAATTATATTTGAAAGACTATTCTTAAAAAGAGAAAAATAGGGCCATGTTGTACATTCAGTGAGGCCAGGGAAAGAATCTCTTATGATATGACTATTTAAAATCAGTACATTTCATACATTACATGATTATTATGTGCCAAGCATAAGGCAGATGCTATTGGTCCAGTGAAACCTATTTTTTCTTTTGAGGAAGATTAGCCCTGAGCTAATATCTGCCACCAATCCTCCTCTTTTTGCTGAGGAAGACTGGCCCTGAGCTAACATCCATGCCCATCTTCCTCTATTTTATATGTGGGATGCCTGCCACAGCGGGGCTTGCCAAGCTGTGCCATGTCTGCCCCTGGGATAGGAATGAGCGAACCCCAGGCCGCTGAAGGGGAACACGTGCACTTAACCGCCGCGCCCCTGGGCCGGCCCCTAGTGAAACCTATTTAAATCACCTTCTCCCTTGCTTTCTCTACTATGGAACCTGGAAAGTGAAAAATACCCAGCTTCCCTTGCAGCTGGGGGTGGCCACGTAATCTGTTCTGGTCAATGAGATGAAGGCAGTTATCTGAAGAAGGCTTCTCTTCCCAAATAAAAAGACAATAACTTAAAAAGAGAAGACTTTTGCTGCTTAAACTTCCCTCTTTTTTCTTCTTGTAATATGGACATGATGCCTGGAGTGTGACAGCTATTTCGAAAACAGGAGGACAAAATCCACAAACATAGGACAATATAGCAGAAGAGTAGTAGAAACTGTTGAGGCTTTTCCCGATGACTTCTCCAGCTCTGAGCTGACTACCTTTGGAATTCTTGTTGAGTGAGAAAATAAGGCCCACACTTGTTTAAACCACTATTTGTGAGTTTTCTGTCACTTGCAGCTGAATTCTCTCCCAACTAATTTGAGATGCATATAAAATCCGGCATTACTTATGTCTGTCCTTTATCGCTCCATGCTCCATGTACAATTACCAACTCTCATATCAGAACTTGGTGGGGCCATGTTCATAATAATGTGTTGAACCCAGCAATGTACCTGTTGCAGATGTTCATTTCAGTAAGAGTTCATAATATCTGGCTATTTTCACTCAATTATTTTTATGTAGGTTTATAGCTTTTCTGTCCTCAAATCAGCAAACTCTCCATCCCCAAGGCAAGGGCTGAGCTTTGTACTTCTGTGTGTCAACGCATAGCACAGAGCTTTGTGGATGGTAGATAATAAATATTAGTGGTTTCATTGTCTGATTTTAACTCTCTGATTTCTTACTTACAGAAGGTATAAGGATTTCTGAGGCTACTGATTTGGCTATCTTTACAGAACCCACAAACACAAAATGATGTTTGTTTTTTAAAATGCTAAGCCGAGTTGTCAAAATGAAACTGTCTTACTTTCATTCAAAGAATATTTTTAGCTGCCTATCATCAATCATTTAATTATTGCTATAGCAACATATCTCAGTCCTGTGGTAATATTGCTCTTTTGAAAGAAAGGCTGTGTTTGGAAAGATTGGGAAATGATTAGTGAGGAAGCTATGATTCTGCTTATGTTGTAGCATTGTGATTGCAAATGGGACATGGTCAACTAGTTGAACTATGCTCATTGCATCCCTGACCCTTGTAATTGAGGGGCTTGTGTTCTTGCCTGTCTGAGCAGGCAGTGGCGTCAGCAGGGAGCCTAATGGCCAGGAAGCAAAGAGAGAATAGGGCAGTGTGGCTGTCCAAGGAGCCTTTGAACGAATTGATCCAAACTGTTTGTGGTTCCAGAGCCACCAGGTGCTTTTCATGCAGTTGTTCTTTATGTGTAACTGTGCAATGGTTGGGGGTGGTGGGGCGAGAACCTTGACCTCTGCCTATCCACTTGAGCAGCCAGTTGCTCAATGAGGAGCTTCAGCTCATGTCATCGTTTGACTAGCTCAATCCATCTTCTTCAGCCATGGGGACAAGCATGATGAGGAAGAAGTCACTTGAGAGGATAGTCTTGTTGGCTTCTGCCTGTGCGTGGCCAGAGGGCCAAAAGCCAAGGCCCCTTGGTGACTGCAGGAGCCAATTGGATTTTGACCCCACAGCCAATCAGGTGAGTCACTTGAGCAAGAGAAGGATCAGAACAGCCAATGGCGGGGTTCCAGGTTGGGGAGAGGCCAGAGGGGAGGGTGGAGCAGGAGATGGGGCTCTAGGGTTTGTTGGAAAGAATAGAGCAGAGAAACCACTGAGTTCTGCTGTGGCCCTTCATCTCCCAAAATAATTTTTCTTAAGAAGTAAAAGTTCAGGTTTAATGGACCCTTTTTTGTGAGAAGACCACATTTGTGGAAACACCAGAAGTCGTTTTCTATACAGAGGCATCAGAAGAGGGTCCTCAGGAAGTGAAAGAGGAAGATGCTGTGTGGGTTAGAAAGGATCATAGATGTTTGCACACAAAAAGATTTGGAAGTCATTTAAGCCACCAATTACCTTTTCTACTATGGAAATGCACAAGAAAGGGAGAGTGGTGTGCCGAGGTCACACTGGTTCAGGGGGTATCTGACTTTTTTACATCAGACCTGGTGTATCCTTCCCCATGTCTCTTCTGAGCCTTCTTTTATATTTCCAATGGGAAACAGCTCCCCACTCTCCTTCCACCTCTGGGTTCTGACTCCCATTCTCTGCAAGTCCCTTCTCTGCCCCCTCTCATCCTCTTCCCACTATGACCCTTCTTTGAGGGGGAAGCCTCACCTGGTTACAGAAGAGCACATATCACGCAGCAGGGAATGCACTGGGTGCTCAGGTGACGGCAGCCTCTTCCCTTCTTTGGTATGCCCTTGCTCCTTGGGCAGAAAAAAAGACCACCAGGACGCAATTGGAAACCAAACCTGGATGCTTTGTATGTGTTAAACTACACTGTGAGCTATTTGAAGGCGAGGACTTTCCTTAGTCTCCTCTGTAATTCCAGGGCCTAGAATGGGATCTGGCACATAGTAGGTGATCAGTATGAACTTGTTGAAAACCATGAGTGAGCACCACAAGAAAAATGGTGAGATCCCCAGAGCAGTCAGAGGAGGCTCCCAGAGGAGGTGGAGCCTGAGCCAGGCTCCAAAAATATGGCTACTTGTGATTTCTTTATTTATTCATTAAATGTATTTAACAAGTGTTTATTGGGCTGGGCATTCTTCTAGGTGGGGAGGGAGCTGCCATTCTACATGCAGAGGTCAGAGGGGCTTCACTTATGAAAAGGGAACCGTGTTCTGTTTTGTAAGAGATCACGGTACCAGGGGATCCTACTCAGGATGCTCCCACCCCAACCCATTGCTCCCTAGAATGTTCTTTTTCCTTCACTTCCCCTACATAGACATCCTAGTAGTGAAATTATGCTGATTCACTGGCACAGCTGGGAGAGTGGAATTGTGGAGTGAAAAGGTGTGGCAGTGATCCCTGGGCCGGACTTGGAGGTTGATTTGAACCTCAGGCCCCAGCTCTCCAGGACTCAAGGAAGCAGTCCCCACCCTCAGGAGTCTTTTCTCTAGGAGCCAGTGGCCCTCAGGGAGGTTACAGAGGGACTTACCCAATGCCAAGCTCTCCGGAATTCTGAAATTGTAGACAAATTTTTGCCTGTGTGTAGTGGGGGAACCTGGATAGCGCCATGTTGTGAAGATGCAACACATTCTGCGTTCTAGACTGGAAGCTGAAATCTGTTCTGGGCAGCATCCACCTGTTCTGGGCCAGGTCTCCGGGAGACTTCCTTGTCGGGCAGCTGCAAGGTTGGCACCCACGTGGGATTGCTAGGAAGTCCCCATACAGGCAAAGTCCTCCTAACTGAGATGTTAAATGTTCTGCTTAATGATACAGATGGCTATTTACATTCTGCAGACATGATTATGTTATCAACTAGTCTGGAATTATTGTTGTTTAGATGCAAATAAAGAGGTTATTCTGGAGGCTGGAAAACTTGGAGTAATCACAGTGCACGTGCTCTTCCTATGGAGAAGGTCCATGGCTATCATCAGATTCCAAAAGGAGCGGTTGATCTCAAATGGCAAAGAGTCACCTATTTAATATTTGTAAGGGACCTTGGCTTTTTAGGGGCAGGGATATAAGCTGTCAGTCCTGTAAAGGACAAACCACACTCCCGTATGTCTCCTCTACTCTCCATACTCTACTGCAGCATGACTTCACGTCTGACACCAGACATGTGGATGTTCTACACATTTAGCAATTCTGTGACACCAGCTGGGTGTCCTACAGTGTAACAATTCTGACCCTCTCTACCTGGAGTTAGCGTCAGATCCCACAGGTTAAGGGCTTAGTCCCACAAGACTGCTCCCCCGCTTCAGATGCCAATCCCAAATCCAGGTTGTCGTCTCTGCTTCTGACCAACTGGCTATAAATTGGAGGTTCCCATTTGCTGTTGGGAAGGTGCGTGTAGTTTCCATGCCCTCTCTGGGCATGCCACTCTCCCGGCACCTCGATGTGTTCACCAACCTGGAAAGCTCTTCCAACCCAGTCCTTTCGGGTTTTTATGGAGGCTTCATTACATGGGCATGGTTGATTAAATCATTGGCCATTGGTGATTGAACTGAAGCCTCCATCCCCTCACCTCTTCCCAGCGTTCAAAGGGTGGAGCTGAAAGTTCCAAACTGTGATCTGGGTTGGTTCCCCTGGCAACCAGCCCCCATCCTTACAGGCTTTCCCCAAATCACCTCATTAATATAAACTCCAGTGTGGTTGAAAGAGGCTTTTTATGAATTACAAGACACCTTTACGGCTCTCATTATTTAGGAAATTCCAAAGGTTTTAGCTCTGTGCCAGAAATGGGGACAAAGGCCAAATATATATATTTCTTACTATAAATCACAACATCACAGACGCTGAGTAGTTGCATATTTTATAGAAGGCTTTGATCTTTCGGATGAGCAAGTTGAGAGAAGAACAGAAATGTCAAGGTTTGCCTTCCCAAAATGAGGTGACGAAACAGCTTTGAGAAGAGGCCAGCCAGAGGAGCACTGTGGCCCGTGTGGGCTCTGCTTTGAACAGACCCTTGCTTGGAGGGAACCTAAGACAGCTTGCAGCCCTGTCCAGGCACCTGTGTGGTCCTGCAGAGGAAAGATACAGACCTTGTCTCCTGGGCTCCAACCCAGGGCCAGGGAGTTTTCTGCCAGTGGAAAACAGCAGACACTGATCTGCACGAACTAAAAGGATGAGTCCAGACCTTCCGGGATATGCAAATTGGGCAACAGAAAATTTCGACCCGATCAGTTTGTATGCAATGATTTAATTTATTATTGTTATCTAAATTTTGTTTTAAATGGCTGGTTTTTAGCTCCAGATCAGTGCATTTTGCATTGAAGAAGTGCTTTACACGTTTTTAAAATACTTTTATATTTATCGTTACTGAATCACTGGCCTCCATTTTCTCATTTGGGAGTTGTGGGACCTGAACAAGATCAGGGGAAAACGACAGATACCATTACACATGCCAGCCCAGCTTGATCTGCAGCCCTGTATTAAGAAGGATTCTGAGGCTACTTCTGAGCTCTGCAGGAAGGTGCTTCCTGACTGATTAGGCAGTGCTATCAAGAATGTAGCAGGAAGCGTCTTGGTACCATAAACCTCATGATGTTTATTGTCTTTTCCAATCATAAGATTCCATGACTCTAGGGCAACGGTCAGCAAAGTATAGCCCTAAGCCAGTTCACTACTAGTATTTATTTAAATAAGGTTTTGCTGAAACAGAGTCACATTCCTTTTACACACCATCTCTGGCAGCTGTTGTGCCACATGGCAGTTGAGTAGTTGTGACAGAGACCCTATGGCCGAAAAAGCCTAGAATATTTACTATTTGGCTTTTTACAGAAAAAGTTTGCCAACTTTGTCTTAGGGCACTTTAAGACACATTTTTAAAAAAAAATTTATACATTTAACATCTCCATGAAGAAAGCTAAGTGTAAAAATGATTGAAGAAGACAATTTAGACAATATCAACAAACTATTTAATACTTTATGAAGCAGATGGTCTCTGTTCCCACGGGTCCAGAGAGCTGCAAAATGGGCGGAAGACAGGGAGCTTTTATAGGATAAAGAACAAGGAACGAGCAAGAGAAAAGTAGAAAACAAATACGGAACAAAGGAGTCCATATGGAGCCCAGAGCTGGCTTGGCAGTTGGGGCTTGGCTGAGTGTATAGACTGCGTTTCTGGTCAAGCGGAGCATTTATAGGCAGATGAACATCATCTAAGATTCAATTTGCTGATGTGCATCCAGGGCTGGAGTGTCTCCATCTTGGGTCCAGAAATTTACTTCAACATAAAGAAGACCTTATTAGCCTCATTTTAAGAAAAATGAAAACAAGACACCATGAGCGAGAGTGCTTCACTCAAGGTCACAATGCCATGTATAACAGTCTAGGTCCCCCAGGGGCCCTGGTTCATTCCACTGCAACTTGTGGCTTCAGTATAGAACAGAATGTCCTAGTTTGGGGCAGAATTTATTTAACTGATTCTAGGATAAGAATTCCACACCAAGTCTTCAAATGTACTCTGGAAGCTCAATAGAATTTTTTTCATCTGCAAGAAAGGGAGCATGGAAGTCTCAGGTTACTACTGGAGTTCAGGCACTTCAACTGCTCAACAGTTTGGGTCCGCTGAGAAGCAAGTGCTAGAATAGTAGACATGCAAAAGATTTATTGGGGGAAATACTTTTGAAAGATAAAAGGGGAGGGAGCAGAAGCAGGCAGGCGTTGGGCCATGATGCAAGTCTGAGCCCTGTGCAAGGAGAGAGGGAAGGAAGGATTAGGTAAGAAGAGCCTCAGAGCACAGTACAGCTCTGAGCATGTCTCTGCTGGGCTGGTGGAGGATGCCACAGGGGACAGGAAAGGACTGGTTCTAGTGCCCTCATTGTGCTCAGCCACTGACCAGCAGTAGCCTGGAGGAAGCGTGGCCTTGGCGAGAATGTGTGGTCAGTCCAAAGGGGCAGCACTTAGAGGCCGTCAGTCAGCTATGCTCCTGCAGCAGGTTCTCCTGAAGGGGAAGCTGAGCAGTGTATCTCTACGGCTGCCACGACATGCGTTATTTGCCTGCCACTCTGTGCTGGGTTCTGTGGTAGGCCTGGAGGCTACAGAGATCTGAGGAACATTGTTCCCATCCCCAGGGAACTCATGGTCTACCTGGGAAGACCAAACATGCACACCTGGACAAGGATGTGCATTAAATAATGGCAAAGGCAATAATAAAAAGAGAGTGATAGAGCAGTCTGAGATTGCTGGGAACAATGTGGGCTGGTGGTTCAAAGAGGGATCCCCGGAGGAAAGCTTGGGATGTTCCCATTAGGCATTGTGACAGGCGTGTGTGCTGAGGGTTCTGCGTCATCTCAGCCCTCCCCACGCCCACCTGCTGCCTCCGCCCACCTGGCATTCACTGAGGACCTACCAAGAAAAAGGCTGCAAGCCAAGTACAGTGATTATGTGGGTCCCTGGCTGTAAACAAGCTTATGATATTGAGGAGCCTCATAGACTGATGAGTCATTAAAAAACAAATCTGTTGAAGTATGTGTGGGTTTGTGTGGGATTACTAACGAGTGCAATCCTGCTATTCACAGTGACGCACCAACAATGGGTAAAGCCATCCATTTAGCTACTACATATTTGTTAAGTTCTGTAATGCGTGATGCAAGAGTAGGAAGGAAGCTTTTTACTTCCATTCATTATGAAAAAACAGAAAAAATTATATATTGAAAAAGTAGAATAACAAATCATATAATGGACCATGAATATACTCATCACCCAGCTTCAATGATGATCAGCTCACAGTAAATTTTGTTTTATCTTTAGCCTCATCCACTTCCCCCTTCTTGTATTATTTTGGAGCAAATCCCCAACATCATTTAAATACACTAGTGAGGGCCAGCCCTGTGGCCGAGTGGTTAAGCTCTCGCGCTCTGCTTTGGCAGCCCAGGATTTCACAGGTTTGGATCCTGGGCGCTGACACGGTACCGCTCATCAGGCCATGTTGAGGCGGCGTCGCACACGCCACAACTAGAAGGAGCCACAACTAAAAAAAATATGCAACTATGTCCTGGGAGGATTTGGGGAGAAAAAGCAATTAAAAAAAAAAAGATTGGCAACAGTTGTTAGCTCAGGTGCCAATCTTTAAAAAATAAATAAAATAAAAATAAATAAATAAATATACTAGTGAATGTTTTAGTATGTGTCTGAAAGATAGGGATGTCGTTTTTCTTTTAAAACACATCCACAATACTACTATCAGACTACTATCACACAAAGTTTCAACTTTGTGAGCCTCAATTTTCCTGTCTATAAAATGGGCATAATGATATCTATTCTGCAGGGTTATTAACTACATTTATATAAAGTGCTTAGCCCAGTAGCTGGCCACGGTTGTGTTAATAGTATAATGCACATGATATCTGCTAGAGAATGTGGAGGAAAATAAAAGAACCCCAAAGCAGGATTTCTGCCCCCAGACTTTTCAGTCTAATTAGAAAAACTAAGAAATGTATTAGTTGCGTGTGTTTTCTGCTTTCACAGAACACTTTGCATGAGAAACGATATTTGGTGAACTTGGTTTTCTGCCATGAAACGCAGTAACATTTTCATATGGTCAGGACCTATATCAAGGCAGAAACATTATTTAAATAAATAGCCTAGGTAACAAAGGACTAAACAGACTCCCAATTCTTGAATGGCCCAATTATTCTTCTTTTGACTAGAACTAAATTACTTTTACCTAAATTTTTTTAACGTTCGCACATATATTCCTTTTTTCTTACACATATCTGTGCATAAGCATCACACAAACACACAAAATCTGTCTCACACACACAAGTCTTGCATCCTTTTATATACTTTTGTTTTGGAGGTGGTGGGGGCTTTTATAAGTTCCAATTATTGGCCTTTTGAGTTGAATTTTCTCTCATCAGCTCATATTATTGCTAATGATCTCATATGCAGAGATCTGTGTTAATTCCCTCAGAGTATTAGCCATTCATATAAAATTCCCTGGACATCTATTTATCATCAGGGAACGTTTTCATTTCTGGTGGCCAGACACTATTTCATGCTAATTCTCCGGTTTCTCAGGATTTATAAGAGCACAAAGAAGAAAAGGCATTTGAGTTCAATAGATTGGCCTTTCCTTTCACTTTCTGTCTATAACTTGAAGAAGTTGGTTTTTTCTTTGTAAGACATTTGGAAAATGAGCAATTTTTATTCTCTGAATGTTACCAGGCTCCAAATAATATGGGTCACTGGGGTCAGTGCTTAAGAATCATGATGAAAACTCAACAACAAAAAAACAAACAACCCAATTCAGAACCAGGCAAAGGACTTGAATAGACATTTCTCCAGAGAAGATATACAAATGGCCAATATGCATATGAAAGGATGTCCAACATCATAAATCATTAGGGAAATGCAAATCAAACCACGATGAGATACCATCTCTCACCCGTTAGAATGGCTACTATCAAAAAAACAAAAACAACAAAAACAAGAACAGAAAATCACAAGTATTGGTGAGAATGTAGAGAAATTAGGACCCTTGTACACTGTTGATAGGAATGTAAAACGGTGCAACTGCTGTAGAAAGCAGTGTGGCAGTTCCTCAGAAAACTAAAACTAGAATTAGCATATGATCCAGCGAATCGGCTACTTTGTATAGACCCCAAAGAATTGAAATCAGGGACTCAAAAAGATATTTATACACCCATGTTCGTATCAGTATTATTCACAATAGCAAAAGGTGGAAGCAACCCAGATGTCTACGGATGGATGAATGGATAAACAAAATATGGTATATACATGCAACATTGTTCAGCCTTAAAAAGGAAGGAAACTCTGACACGTGCTACAACGTGAATGAACCTTGAGGACATTATGCTAAGTGAAATAAGCCACTTACAAAAGGATAAATACTGGATGATTCCACTTATATGACGTACCTAGAGCAGTCAAACTCATAGTGGCAGAAAGTAGAATGATTGCCAGCGGCTGGGGAGAGGGGGAGTGAGGAGTTGCCGTTTAATGGGTGCAGAGTTTCAGTTTTGCAAGATGAAAAGTGTTCTGTGGTGGATGGGGGTGACAGTTGCAAAAAATTTTAATGTACATAATGCACTGAACTGTACACTTAAGAATGGTGGCGATGGTGAATATTATGTGTATTTTACCACAATTAAAATTTTTTAAATTCTGTAGTAAAAAAAAGTCATGATAATACTACTATAGTACTTAATATATACCAGGAGCTGTTCTAAGAGCTCTACATATCTTAACTCATTTAATCCTCACAATGACTTTATGAGCACCATTATTGTCCCCACTTTACAGACAAGAACACTGAGGCACAAAGAGGTAAAGTAATGTGGCCATGGGCACACAGCTGGTAAGTGGCAGAACTGGGATTTGAAGACAGGCCATCTGGCTCCAGAATCTGTGGTTTCAGGGACCTGATCCCAGTGCAAGGACCAGCTGAGGGGGCACTGAAAGTTCATATTAAAGGCAGGACCATTTGATCAATGTTGAAATGAGAAAAGGCTAAAATCATAGTGCAAACTTGCTGATGGGAACAAATAGCTTTCAGAAGGAGTTCTTTGGACCAGCTACTACCAGATGGATTTGGCTTGAGGAGAGGGGAGTCAGGACTTGAAGCTCAGCAGGCAACAGACTTGTCAGGCATCTGCTGCGGACACTGGGGCTAAGAGTATATGTTGCCAACATGGATTGTGAGCTTAGCACATGCTGTGCTCTGTTTTAAGAATTTGAATATCTTAATGCAGCCAATGCTCGGAGTAACCCTATGCGGCAGAGACTTTTGTCATCTCCATTTTAAAGATGAGGAGACAGGTGGAGTGACTTACCCAATGTCACACAGCTAACTGTGGCACAGGTTAAGAACACCACATCCGAGCCAGATTGCTGGACTTTTAATCCTTTTCTGTGACATGGAGTTGATGGTTGCTGGCTCTGGAAGATTTGTCCACAGGGAAAATAAATATGAAAGGACTTTGGAAAGTAGGTAGAACCGTCCAAATGTGGGCTGGTGTTTGCCTTTTGCTGGTTCTAGGCTTAGGCAGAAGTCCCAGAATCTTTTGATCTCTCACTTGTTGAAATTCTATTTTTGGGAACCTCAAGCCTGAGTGTCAGGTTCAAAGACCCTTAGGAATGCCCCCAGACAGTGCAGAAAATATTTAGGTTGTTCATGAGCATTAGATCCAAGCTGGGCTCTAGGGAAAACTGGCAGGTAAGCAGTGACTCAGAGCAGCAGGTGCTGGGTGAGGCAGAAACTCACACCCCATCAAGGAGCCCCCACTTCATGCCCACACATCATCTGCCATTGCTGGAGATGATCATTTAATGATTCTAAGAGCAATGGGAAGGGGATAGGAGGTGAGGCAGATGCCTTCCTTACATCATAACCCAGCATGTCCCTTCCTTGCCAACCTTCATACTGAGGCCTGAAAGTGGGGCACTCATTATGCCCAGCTTCCCTTCCAGCCATGGTGGGGTGGGTTGGGGGGGTCATGTCAGAGAGTTCTGGCCAATCCGATGTAAGTGGAAATCTGCTGGGGCAACTTTGGGAATGCTTTTGTTGATAAAAGTGACAGAAGCCTGGCACTGTCTGTATTTACTCCGTTTCCCTCTTCCCCCATTCTTCTTGAATGTGGGCGTGCTGCGTGAAATGGTGGCAGCCATCTTGTAAGCATGAGGCAATGTGGTAATCATTAGTGCTATTCGCCAAATATTTGGAAGTGGTCCTTCTTGGAGACATATGGTAGAATTGTGTTTTTCCACTCCCTTTGAAAATAGGCTTGGTCATGTGACCTACTTTGGCAAATGAACTACCGGTATCTGTTCTGGGAAAAAGCTTTAAAACCTGTGCACCACTCACAAGCTTCTTTTCCCCTGCCTCAGCAACTATGGAAGCATTTGGCAAGTTGTGGCCTCAGTCAGTCTAGGTCTCTGAGTAACTATTAGTGAGCAGAGGTCCTCTGCCAATATATGATGGACATGCGGCATGTATGGGAATATTTTTTAAACCTCTGAGATTTTGCGGTTGTTACTGCAGCAAAACCAAGCTTGTCTTGACTATAAAGGCAACACATATGAGGACAGAAATCCATCATAATAAGAACAGAAGAGCAGAAAGTTGTTGGATAACTAATCCAATGGCAGAAATTAGTTATCTCCAGACTCCTTGTTATATGAGAAGAAAATAACTCCATAATTATTTAAGCCAGTGATGGAAAGTGCTTGCAAGTAAGAATCTTCTTAAGTGATCTTGAAGGTCACTAAAAGAAAACTCCTGTTTCCTCTCTACTCTCAATACTTCTGACACTAGATGTGTGTTTTTTTCCCCATACCGTCCAATTCTCCAACACCACCTGGGTGTCCTACAAGTCAATTCGGTTCTGACATTGGAGTTAGCATCAGATCCGACAGGTTAAGGGCTCAGTCCCACAAGAATACCACCACTTCAGATCCCAATCAAAAGTCTGGGCCTACGGTATGTCTGACTGACCTGCTATAAATTGGGGGTTCCCGTGACCCCCTCCTTGGGTTCGATAATTTGTTGGAATGGCTCATATAACTCAGGAAAACAGTTTGCTTACTAGATTACCAGTTTGTTATAAAGGATACAAGTCAGGAAGAGCCAGATGGAAAAGATGCATAGGGCAAGGTGTGGGGAAGGGGCATGGAGCTTCCACCCACTCTGGATGTACCACCCTCCCAGCACCTCCATGTGTTCAGCAACCCGGAAGCTCTCTAAATCCTTCTAGTTAGGGTTTTTAATGGATGCTTCACTACATAAATGTGATTCATTAAATCATTGGCCATTAGTAATTGACTCAACCTCTGGAGGAGGGGTGTGTGGCTGAAAGTTCCAAGCCTCTAATCACATGGTTTGTTCCAGGGGCAGCCAGCTCCCGTGCAGCCACCTGTCGTCTCATCAGCATACAAAAAGACACTTACCCTTTCAGAGATTCCAAGGGTTTTAGGTGAGGGGGCAGAGACCAAATACATATTTCTTATTATATCACAGCCACAAGAACTATGAATTTTCCACATTCTCTCACTCAGATCTGCCCTTTCTTTCTTTCGATGCTTATTACCGTCACCATTTTGTGACAGAAAGATCCATTTGGTTCTGTATTTGCATAAATACTTCTCTCTTTGTTTTGATTTGCAGGAATTCAACAGGCATAAAAAGACTTACATTTTATCCACTTTATTCAAGCTCACTTGTTCCAACAAGAAAATTATTTTTAGAATGAAGGGCAAGAGAGAAGCTCTTTCTAAGGAGGAACCAGTGAGCTGTTTACCATACATCTCAGAATAACTTGCAGATCTCGTTAAAATGCAGATTCCTGGGTTCTATCCTTAGGGCTTCCAGGGTAGTGCCTGGAAATCTGTGTGTTTATTAAGTACCTGGAGACTTCTGATGCAGGGGTCCTGTGACCACACTTTCATGACTCTAGACTAGCGGAACAAGAGAGAGAATCCCATAAGCCACTTGCAGGACTGGCTCTTACAGTCTACTTATTTAGGACCTTTGGTCACGGTGAAAGAGTTAGTAAGTACATGTATGTAAATGCGTATTTTGTCTACATTAGGGGGCAAAACCTGGCAGCCCGTGGACTGAATTTATCTTGCAAATCTCTGTGGATCTTTTGACCTGAGCAGTATTTAATTTCTTTGAAAAGTTGCCAAATTTTTAAAAATTGTGGAGATTCACATTAAAATCCATATTTCCAGCCTCTCTTGAAGATAAAAAGATCTGACAATGCTGAGCCTACATTTTCCCATGCCAATATTTGGCTGGAGGTGGTAGATGTCCTTAGGTGGAATATGCACCCTCCATTTGACCTCTGTCCCCACTACTCCCTATTAATTACACCTAACACATTTTTCTCGTTTACGTTACCTAACATGCTTTGAATTTGTGATATATTGGATAGTCTCCCCATTCAATTGACAAGCGTGTGTGTGTGTGTGTGTATGTGTGTGTGTGTGTGGTGTATGCTGTCATTGGGAGTGGAGATCAAGCCCAAGTGAAAGAGGGTTTTTGTTTGGTCATGACATAGACATCAATGGTACCCATCAGTGGGAACCTCCGTTAATGAAAGTTTGTACAGATTTTCTCTGGGATGAACGATCCATCCCAGGACCAGGTATCCAGAAGATGCCTGCAGTAGGGAAATTGTTCTGGTCACAGGAGCTGATTTCTCTACTCAGGAGCTGACATACACAGGAAGACTGCCATCAACCAACTGTCTAAGGACAGACTTTTACACAGCCTTGAGGAAATTAAAACTAAAGCCACTTGTACCCTTCTCTGAAGTCAACAGAACACACAGAGCTAAAAGCAAGGAGCCATACACATGAATATGTGTACTCAGACATGTATTAACACAGATAGGTATCAATATGGATCCAGATGCAGATATGTGATATATCAACAATGCAGACATTTTTGGGAAAATCATCAACAAAATCATCAACATGGATGATTTGGGGAGTGGTAGAAAAATCAGTGGGAATAAGTGGCAGTTTGTGAGAGAGAAAATGAATCTAAGCACTCTGTTATGAGTAGAAACATGAAATAATAGCAAGTTTTAGAGTCAGATGGCCTTAGACTCAAATCCCTGCTCCACCCCGTATTAATTGTGTGACCTCAAGCAAGTTAGTTAACCTCTCTGAGCTCTACTCTCTCATTCTCTGAATAGCTATAAATATTTCTACCCTATAGGGTTTTTGCGAAGAGAAAATGTGACAGGGAGCGCATCTACCCAGGACCCAGCCTGTGGTTGGTGCCAATAAATGTTGTTTCTTTTCATCAAGCTGAACCTATGATAGGTGCTTGCCGTGTTCTGCATCCTGAGGCCAATACTCCCTGGTGCTCTGAAGTGGGAGCAGACCTAAAGATACCCTTTCATTTTCCAGAAGTGGATCTTGTAGATGGCTCAGAGATCTGAGGGGCCTGGAATTAGCTTGGGATGGCTTCCTACCCTTAGAGAGCTTTTCCAACTGACTTTCTCACAGTGATTTGCCTGGTATGTGCTGGATTTTGCAAGTAATGGGTCCAATGGGAACCAAATGAAGATGGCGTGATCTTGGTGCAATGAGTCAAGATCCAGGAACCACGAGATGCCTGGCTGGTTCCAGACCTCCAGTACTCCCACATCCCTGCTGCCCATTCTGTGATCCCTACTCCCAGGTGAGAAGCACTTTGTGCTGGAATCTCCACCTCAGAGGTGAGCTGTGGCCATGCCCATCACCTGTGCACACCTGGCCTGCTTGGCCTCATCCCTCCCCATGGAGAGCTTTGCCTTCCTGCTTCCAGGAGGCTCTCCCTCAGGTGGTGCTCCACCAGGGCTGTGCTCTTAGGTTGGGGCTGGACAGGTGATGAGAAGCTGGGTGGACTCTCTAGCTCTGTCACCACACTTGCTATCCCCAGTTGATGTTTTTCCCACACCATTCCACCCAGAACATCTGTTCGTATTGTTTATCAAGTGACCTCAAGGGTCTGGATGAAACATTCCTGGCCATGGGACAAACTGGGAACTTGGCCAGCCTTTTGACCTGACTCTCCCCACGTTCTCTGTTTTCTCTCCTTCCCTTGTTCTCTTCAGAGCCATCTTTTCTCTGCATCTTCAGACTTTCACATTCCCTAATCCCCTTGCACGCCCTCCGGCTATGGATGGCATCTTCCTTGCCCTGGCCTACCCTTACCTGCAGAGCCCCCTCCAAAGCTTCCTTTCCTCCCACCTGAACAATCAAGACCTCTGCTGCCCTCAGTTAAAGGTTAGGAAGAAAGCAAGCTGATCTGGTCTGAGTTTGGGAATCACGTATCTGCCCTTATGTTGTCAATGGCTGGTTTACTTGCTCCGTGCCTTTAGATAAGATACTTAATCTTTCTAAGCCTTCTGTACAAATTTTCAAAATCCAGATAATGACAATTATTAGATGGCCTAATTGCCGTTTTCTTCACAAATAATGATGGAGCTCTTTTTTACTTCTTTCTTCTTTTTTCTCCTTCAACTACACATCCTAGAAGCCAAGACTGAGCATGTACGAGAAGAATAAAGACCTGTTTTGTGTGTGCACAGCTGAAGTAGAAAGAACATAGGACTTAATTCTGGCTTCAATTCTTGGCTGGGTGATTTTTGGCGAGTTACTCAAACTTTCGTATTCTTTATGATCTCATCTTTAAAATGGCAGTAAAAATAATACCTCCCTCACGCCTAGGGCAGTGGGGAGGATTGTGATGAGAGGGAATGTGTGATGGTGCTCTATGCATCGTGAAAATCTGTGCAAATACCAGCCTCAGCCACTGCCATGAGAGTCTAACTTCTGGCTGGAGAGAAGCTCTTCAAAAGCCAGTTCTCTCACCTGCTTTGTTTCCCTGCCATAGGGCTGTGAATTTGTGGAAAAAAGGGAGTGGAGATTTGTACATGAATGTCCATAGCAGCTTTATTTGTAACAACAAAGATGTGGAAACAGTCCAAACGTCCATCAATGGATGAATGGGTAAACAAATTGTGGTACATTCTTACAGTGGAATATTATTCAGCCACAAAGGGGAATGAAGTGACCCCTGGAAGCATTGTGCTAAGTTAAAGAAGTCAGTCACAAAGGCTGCATAGTATAGGATGCCATTTATACGAAATGTCCAGAAAAGGCAAGTCCATGGGAGACACAAAGTAGATTGGTGGTTGCCAGGGGCCGGCAGAGGTGGGGATGGGGAGAAGGATGCAGGACGACAGCTCATGGGAAGGGATTTCTTTTTGGGGTGATGAAATGTTTTAAAATTGATTTCACTAATGGTTGAATAACTGTGTGACTATGTACTAGAAATCATTGAATTATACACTTAAATGGGTGAACTGTATGATATGTGAATTATATCTTAATGAGGCTGTTACATATTTTTAAAAAGGAGTGGAGTGGAGATATAACTTTGCTTTCCTCTTTTTGCCCCTAGCAGGAGCCCTTCAGGGAGTTCCCTTGCAAAAGCTTTGGCTACACTTGGCCCTCTGACCTGAGTCCACTTCTGTCCACGTGTGCTGGTTTTCTCTTGTTCCCTTTGGACTGGACCAAACCCTCTGTGACAAGCCCCCTGCACTGGCCCCTGCCATTGACTCCACTCTACCAAGGACCTCTTTAATAAACTGTTTCCTGTGCTACAACATCATTTCACGAGGGCAGGAAACTCACCTTGGTGTCTTCCAGTGATTAATGCACTCTCTAATAGAGCAGATGAAAAATAACTATTTGTTGAATGGATGGATGGTTGTTGGGGGAGGTTAGGGTAGGGGTAAGGGGGAATGACTGCTAATGGGAAGGGGTTTCTTTTTGGGATGATAAAATGTCCCAAAGTTGATTCTGCTGATGGCCAAGTGTTATTCACATAATGAAGGGGTTCCCCTCAAGTTCCTTTAAATATTGAGCTCTAATATATTAACACCATTTGAGGGTTTGTTTACATCTCCTCAGGGCCCATAAGAACCTTGTAGGGACCTGGCAGAGTTTTTCCATTTAATACTTGCAGCAACTTGGTGAGGAAGGGGCTGAGTGGCATGTTCAAAGTCATAGGTCTAGAAAGATGTAGGGCCATTATTCACTCCCGGGCCTGCTTAGCCCCCAGAACCCCCCACCCCGCTTCATGATACCTCTGTGGCCTAACAGAGCACTGATAGCCTTGCAAGGGGAGGGCAGCTGGGAGGGATGAAAAACACAGAGAAACTCAGTCACTGCCAATTAAGGACCCACAGGGAGTGCGTGTAAAGCATCTCCAACACATGAGAGCAAGTCACTAGGGTCTCCACGACCTCTTCAGGGTCACAGTCAATGAGTTGCACATCTGGTGTCAAATATGCTCACCCCTTGGTGACCCAGCCCTGCTCAGCTCCACTCAAGCCTGGCTTCCCAGCAGCAGGGAGAACCTCTTGGTAATGTGGAAGCATCCAGGCTGAGAGCTGGATACCCTATGTGATCACTCAGGATACTCAGCTGCAGGCTCTGGGCCAGGTGCCTCCACTGAGAGTGAGATTCCTGAGCTCAGAGCTTCACTCCCTAGTCAGAAAATCCCCACCAGGCAAAGCCAAGAAGGCACCACCGGCAGCATCATTAAATTATAACAAGCCCTGAAACTCACTCCAGAAGCCTGGGTCTGTTTGTCCTTGAGATCGGAAGGAAGCACGTGATTGGCTGGCTGAACTCGGCCCTGCAGGCCTTATCTCTGGCTGGTTATTATTTGATTAAAGAGGTTTCCTCCTGTGGTGTTTCAAAACTGTGCTGCTGCCTGGGGACTGTTTCTGAGGTTACTATCGGGCACCCAAAGTCCTTCAGTCTCTGGCCATAGAAACGGGCACCCTGAGGAGCTTTTTATTCACCCCACACACAGGCTGGGGCTGTCTTCTCCAGAGTCCTGATCAGCTTTGCTAATCAACTGGTTGGAAATAATTCCTCAAACAACAGACTCAAGGACACAGGTATTAATTATTCTGTACGTGTGTGTGTGTGTCTAATTTCTTAGGATGTCATAACATTAGAATTGGGGTTTGGGTGGGGTGATGGGGCAGCAAAAGTGAAAAACAGAAGAGGCAGAGAAGGTAGAGTAAGGAAGTGGAAAGAAACAGAACTCAGAATCTTGTGATTCTATGAGAAGGCAAAGCCAAGGTGTGAGTTGTTTGCGGCGGAGAGAAGTGTGAGCATGATCCTGATGAAACTTTCACGTCTGCACGCTTTTGCTCCCCATGAAATCCTTCCTGAGGTCTAGCTACTCTCTTGGCCTCCTTGTTAATCTTCCCCCTGGCTCAGAACTCCACAGCCCTGAGACGGTTTTGGATATTTTATGTGAAGTCCAATTGCTTTAGCTTGAAATATCATTAAATCTGATTTGCAAATGCTCTGCTTGATGACACCCATCCTTGTGATGTTGGCTATAGAGAAAGAAGAGTGGGGCCTAGCACCTCACTTATGAGAATTTGTCTCCCACTCTGTCTTAGGTCTGTGTTTGATGTGCATTGTCCGTTCTCATCCCCATCATATTCCCAATTCAGCAGTGTTTCCGAGCTCTGGTTGGGCTTTATAATGTCAAAGGACAGCCTCACTATGGATAAAGGCTGGGCTCCTTGTGGTGCTAGCAGGAATGAGGATAAAAGAATAGCCTCTATCTTCTCTAGTTGTTTGGTGTGGATGAAGTGGGGAGGAGCTGATGCAAAAACAAGGAAAACATTTTATTTTGGCACTAAGTGGAAAGAATGCGTTTATGGTAAAGTGGTATTAAAACTGATTTTTTTTTTCACCTATGCATTTTAGATTAAGAAAGAACCGAGGCAACTGTATTTCCTTTTTCTAGTCTTGGTGGTTATCTTAATTCCCAAATGTTTCCATCTGTGTTGTCTGAATTCTCAAGTGTTTGCATCTGGGGCCTCCTTGCTTTGTTAGCCGCAGCGGGATGGTATCATGGCTTTGTCCCACAAACATTCCACAGGATGGAGGATGCTTTTTTCTCTATTTTGTGGTTCCCTGGGGAGTTTTCTCTGCTGAGGCCCCATTGGATCTCCTGAGACTCTTCAGAATAATTGGTCTGAGAAGTTCCTCAAAATGAATCCTGCTTCCCCCTCGTAATTTTAAGGGAAATGCCAAGATGTGCCGGACAAGCCCAGAGCAGGGAGTTAGACCGCCTGGATCTGATTCTTCCGTGTTCTTTCAGGAGCATTTCCTCCCTTTACCATCCTCTGGATGGTCTGGGTCCTGCTCGCCTCTCTGGCCTCCTCCCTCGCCATTCTCCATCTCTGTCCTGCCACATAGACACTCGTCCTTTGCACGTCCCGTGGTCGACCTTATTGCTTCTTATCCTCTCTGCCTGGAGCACTCTCCACCCTGCCCTGCCCCCCATCTGGCCAAGTGAACAGATTAGTCAGGTTTCTGGGTAAAGTTCCTCTGGTACTAGGTGAGGTCCCCTGGACTTCACCTTACCGGACCACTAAGCATATTGTTTTATGATTACTGATTTCCTCATTCATTGCATCCACTTGACCAGCAGCTCTCTTAAGGCGAGGACCTTGCTCCCAGCCAGGCCCCCAGAGCCTTGCGGTCTCTGACACCCAGTAGACTCTTACTGGTAATAACGGCTGACGTTGTGATGGAGTGCCTGCCACCTGCCCAGCACTGTTCTAAGTGCTTTACCTTCTTAACTTAATCCTCACAACAAGCCTATGAGTGTCAACCCATTTAGCAGAGGAGGAAACTGTAGGTTAAGAAACAAGTTAACACACTAGATGGTGGACTTCAGAGTCCACGCTTTCTCTCCCATGCCATGTGGGGTGCCACTCTGGTGCTCAATGTGTTGATCAAAACCAAATGAATATCAAGCTAATGGTTGGAATGTGGCAGCTAGCTCTCCCACCTGCTCTGTTGGACCTGTCCACTCAGCTGAGGCTGCTGCACATGAACCGCAGTGCAGGTTGTGGGCGAGGCTTTGAGGATACAGTGGTAAGCGGGCATGGACCCGGACCTGAGATGTTTGGGTTCTGAGCTCTGTCCTCTCTATAAAGACCTGCTTTCCCTGTCAGCCTCTTGCCTTACCTTTGTAGCCAGGTTTAACCACTGATGGACTCCCATCTAAAGACAGAGAGGGGCTCCAAATCGGGAATTTGGTCCAGCCTGGAAGGAAGTGTTTAAGGAGACTGACATCAGCTAGATGTTCGCCGTAGATCAGGCGCTGTGCTAAGTGCTTTCCCTGGCATATCTCACTTATCCTCCTTGTGAGGTAAGGGGGTCAGCACCATCCTATGTTTCAGAGGAGCAAACTGAGGCTAAGAGAATGTAACTAACCTGCCCAAGCTGGTAAGTGCAAGAGCGGAGACAATTTCCGACGTGTCCAGCCTCAAAGCCTGTGCCCTTCCCACTTGCCAGAGGCTTTTGCAGACCCTTAGCTTTGGGCTCACTGCCTCCTGGTGATTGGTCCCCTCTAACACTCCTGTCAGGCAGATGTTCCTGTTTGCCTCCGCAGTTGCTGAGTGGGGCCCCTCACTGCTGTGTGGTCCTCAGCCTCATCTTCCCTGCCTGGTCCCTTGACCTAGAATGTGGCCTGGCAAGATGGAGCGCCTGCCTGGGCACTCAGGCTCTAAGCTGCCTCCAGTCTGGAGTGACCCCTAGCCTCTTCTGCTCTCTCAGGGAGTGGTCTTGGGGCATTTGGTTCTAGAACATCACAGCTGGAAAAGCCTAAACCAAGGCCCCCAGATTAAGGGAATCCGCCAAGTCTGATAATCTTTGTTAGAAAAGAGTGCAGCCTGGGGACAGGCTCATCCAGGTCCACTGCTGCATTTGGCTTTCCCATTTGTTATTTAAATGGTCTGAACCACACTTTTCTTGTCTGTAAAATGGGTGTTATACTTCTCTCATGGGGTTACTTTGAGAATAGAGATTCTGCATTCAGTAAATATTGGTATGTGCCTGCTGTGCGTGAATCACTGGGATGCAGTGGAGAATGAGGCAGAGAAAGTTCCCTGTCCCGTGGAAGTTACCGCAGAATGGGGCAAGGCGAAAGGCATTAAAAAAAAAAAAAATAATCGCACAAATAAATGGGTCATTCCCATCTGTGATGAGAACAAGAATAAAGGACCCAATTTAGATGGGGAGCTAGTCAAGAAAGGCCTCTCTGATGAACCAACAGCACGTGAGCACCTAACACGCCACCTTGACCAGGACACAGTAGCTGCTTGGTACATGCCACCCTGGCCAAGTGCCTGCAACCCTCTGGGACCCAGAGTCTGTGAGTATAAAGTGAGCAGGTGGATGGAAAGATTCCTAAGACTGAGTTGCCTGTCTCTGGTGTTTATGGTTCTCTTGACTCATAGCAAGGTAGAGCCAGATTAAATGAGGGCCTCCTGACTCCCTGTCCAGTGCTCTTCTTCCCCAGCTGTCTCTGCTGATGGGGAGAGGCTGGGCCCAAACTCAAGAAAGGCAACAGGAAGAACTGGCTGATTCTGTCTCTTAGAATCTCCATTCTCTAGGACCTCCTTCCTACTCCCCCAGCTGGATCCCAGCATCTTCCATCTCCTGGGGTCACTCCTTTCAGAGAAAGTCCCTGAGCCTCTTCCCAGGGATTGGGGACAGAAAACAAGTTCTAGTCTGTGTCCTTTCCCCCCAAGTTCCTACATGTCCAGCCTGGATGATTAACCCACCTGCGGTGGTCATCTCTGGTGGTGAAATATTCTAAGCAAGGCAGGCTGGGCGGGGAGCAGGGAGCTGAGGAATTGGGGATGGGCTCGTCATCTTCCTTGGCTGCCCATGAGTGCTCCCAAGGCTGCCCCCTTCCCACCCACTCGGCCTCCTCTCAGGAGCACCATGTTCCTTTTGCACTGCACACAGGGTCTTTTGTAAGCTCTCTGGCCAGGCCATTAGTGACAGCTCCTGTAAAGAGCTGGTTAGCATTTTTTCCAGACAAAGCCAGAAGCTCTGGGAGGTGATGGGAAGCCTAAGCCTGCAGAGAGTGGTGAAAGGAAATGATCAGTCCCAGGCTCCTGAAAGAATGGTGATGTCAGCATCTTTAATTCTTTCCCACCTTCCCCGTGGGGGACCCTGCTCCCTTGACCTCTGGAGGCATATCAATTCTCTCTCCATCTCTTCTTCCCAACCTGGGGCTCACTCTTGCCTTGCTTTCAGCTATCTATTAGCCAATCCCCACCTATTGCTTGCTGGCCACAGGGCTTAGTGGGACCTCTCAGGGACATCAGTGTTTTAGCCAGTGACTCCTGAAGGGAGAAATCATGGTAGGAAGGTAAGCAGCAGGGTTGATACTTCAAGGCACACAACTGTCTTCACCTGAATTCAGGATTTGAAAACCCCTGTTTGGTGGGAGAGTCATGGAGGATTGGATGTTGAGACAGGAACAGAGAGGCCATGCAGTAAACAATATGCTAGACCAAGAGCAATTCCAACGAGACTTTGAATAACAAGTTGTACCCCAAGGCAAATTCCCCCTAATAGGTCATACGAGGAAAATGGCAGGATATTTGCAATGGGAAGCCCATCTTGACCATTCACTTCCCAGAACCCACAGCCTTGCTAATCCCACCAAGGTGGAGCCCGGTTCTCCAGCCATGAGCAGCATTTCAGATATATAATGGGGCTCCTAGTTGTCATGCTGAGCCAGCGCTAATGAAAACACCCCATCATTGCTCCTGGGCTCTCAAGCAGCAGGGGACAGGAGCGCTGCATGTCTCCCCCTCCCCCCCACCACCTCAGTGCACTTAGTGAGCTTTGCATTTGGCATTCACCCAGTGCCCCATGGGGCTGGTGGGAACTTTAGCTGAGGCTGGCTCTGTGTATTGGGCTTCAACATGCTGCCAGGAATCAAGCTGGCTAAAAAACCACCCAACATGAGTCTTGAAAGAAAGCAACATCCATTTTCCTGTGGGCTGGACTTTCTCTGCAGGGAAGGGGTGGTTGCTGTGGAGCTCAACCCTGGGGGCTGCTTGTGACAATGTGGCTGACCTTTTCTTTGAGTTAATTCCTAAAAGTGACTATAAGGAACAAGGGCCTGGGAAAGTTGAAAACCTTGGGACTGAGCGCTCTTCTGGGACTGGGCAATGGGAAATCCAGGGGCACGAAGCAGCAAGCAGGCAGGAGGCTGGCTGCTCTCCACCCAACCTTGCTCCTGTTCAGACAGCCACAGGGACAATGGGAGAGGAGATGGGCCTTTGCTTAGCAGTCCCCTGGCACCTCCCTGGGGAAGCAGCAGTCCTGACCCCCATCACGTAGGATGGAGGTAGAGCCCCCTCTACTATACCAGCCAGAAATGGCACACATGATTGGGTAACAGAAAATGTGCCTTCTAATCCTCAGATTGTTTGGGTCCATGAGGCAGCACTGTGTGTCCCTGGTGCTTTGCCATTGTTCCTTTGAATGCCCCCTTGCTACGCCACCAGCCCTCCCCCACATCTAATTAGCTCTGTGACTCAGGGCAACAAGGCACAGTTACTGCTCTCAAGGAACTCAAAGCCCAGTGGAAGAGACGGATAATTAAACAGGCAAGTTAGTGTAGCATTACAGCATAGAGAGTGCCACCAGAGAGCAGAGTGGCTGATTCTAAGGGCAACTCCTATCCCCCTAATTTTACCCCCTCACCCCTCCCTGTCCTTGCCCAAGAATACCTTCTCCATTCAAGCTGGGTCTCAAACCTAATTCTCCAGCTAACTCCAGTGGCTACTCATAGCACCCACATTCCTGATTGCAGATGGGTGCTGGTTTGCGATGTTTCCTCCAGTCTAGGGTGATGTAAGAACTAAGGACAAAGCAGCAACTCTTTAATATAGCTGCAGTATTCAATTCGAGGAACTTCCTCTTGTTCTGAGAGTTTATCCCTTCTTCCTGTTGGGATGTTAAAACATTCCTTCTTTTATCAAATGATGGTGTTTGTAGATTTCCAATTTATGTTGAGTTTTACATTATGATTAGGCAGAATAAAAAAGTTAGCATTCCTTTGTTTACTGCACTGTCATAACTCAAAGCCTGGGAAGCATTGCCCCACAATCTGCTCATCACTGAGGTTAACACCCATGTCCAAACGCAAGAAGGAGCCCCTGGAGTGTCTTTCTTAGTGTCTGATTTCCCAGTCTGGAGCGGAGTGGCAGAGCTGATGTATTCAAATTCTACTCACTTCCCCAAGACACTTAGCTGGCTGTGGCAGCCAAACCGTTAAGTAGACACTACTGTTTTCTTGGCGTCCCAGGCTCCTGTATGTTTAATGCCTTGAGTATCCAGTTTCTGGGCCAAACTCATGAAAATCTAAAGGGGAATTATCCATCTCAAAAAGCAGTTGCAATGGAAATAAAAGCCCTTAGTACTCAGTGTTATCAAGATGTTTAATTTTTCATTGAAATTTCAAGATAAAAGTTGATCTTCAGTGTTGTGTTAACCCAGATCTCCAGCTTCCGCTGAGATCCAGTTTAGAGCCTGCTAGAAAAGATGCCAGTACCCTGGTTTGGGGTAACCTTTTAGGGGCTCTTCATCCACTTAAGTTAGGGGATTTTGGGGTTAAAGGATCTACTCTGGTTGAATGAAGTCCCATACTGCATCTGGTTATCCCGTCATTTTAGATATGGTCCAGAGCATTGGAAGTCCCCCATGTAGTTTGATGGATAGAAGAAAATGTCCATCAGGCAAACTAAGTCCCAAAATGTAAATGGTAAAGTCCAAGTTCTTGGTCTGTAGTTGAACGTTTCTGTGTTAAAAGTTGTTTAAAATAGTGAGTCACGCTAGGCTTAGATATTTAGCTGTAAGGAGAGCTTTGTTTTATCCATTTTGCAGTGTTGGCCTTGCTCTATGATGGCAATTGCAAAGGAGACTCTGTTTGGACTGAGTGTTTATTGAGATCAAGGATATGCCTTGTGCATGACATTGGTGGACACACTCTTCTCCTTCTTCCCATCTCTCCCCTGAGACCCAACACATCTCTTGGCACATAGGAGGCCAAAAAGTTGTCATTGGTGACAATGATAATGCAAATGACTAATATGTTTTGAAGAGAATAAATTTCTGTTGATTTCTACCTTGACCCAATATGACCACTTAATCATTAATATTTTTAACTTGCCTATTTAATTATTAAAAGAAAATTCTTTCTTTGACTTGATAATTGCATTTTGGTTTGCAACCCTAAGAAAATGAAGGAGTGGGAGTGTGAAGCTGGTGGGCAGCAAAGGCCTCCAAGGGAGCACTCTGTGTTCCAAGTCTGAGTCTCTTTGTTCTCTGGAACCTTCCCTGGCTGCTTATTCAGGGGATGATTCAGACTGAGGAGCAACTGGCTTGGTCCACTTGAACTTACATAACTATGTTTGGCTTGCCTGGGCTATTGGGCCAACACAGTCTTTCCCAATGAACCCATACCTCTCATAGCAGACAGCCCTCTGGCTGGTTAGCAGCTGGAGGTCTGGCAAGAACATTGTAGGAGGCTTCAGGGGATATTTCTCATCACAGCTTTGCCATCAACTGGTTATATGACCCTGGCCAAGTCTCTCAATCTCACTGGGTCATGGTTTCTTCAGCTGTAAAACATGTTGGATTGGATCAGAATTTCTCAACCTTGGCACTATTGACATTAAGGGTCAGATAATATTTTTTTGTGGTGGGGTTGTCCTGTGCATTGTAGGATGTTTAGCAACATCCTGGTCTCTACCCACTAGATGCCAGTAGTATTTCTCCCTTCTTTTTTGACAACCAAAAATATCTCCAGACATTTCCAAATGTCTTCCAGGGGGCAAAATCACTCTTAGTTGAGAACTACTGGATCAAACGATATTTACCTCAGTTTGAGAAACCACATTCAGAGTTGTTAATTCATCCTGTTTTATTTGAGTTCCTACTATATGCTAGGCACTATATTAGGTTTTGCAGCCTAAATATTTTTTACAGATATTCTTTTGAGAAAGTGTCATCTACTTCATGAAAATCTGAATTAGAAGTAGGATGGTGTCTACATAGGCATTGAAGTAGAGTGGAAAAAAGAAATGGAATCCCTGTTTAGATTCTTACTAGCCTCGTCTGTAAAACATCAACTTTACATCTTGTCAAGACCTAATGCTCATTGTATATAAAAGCACCCACACCCTAGTAGACATTCAATAGTTAAACTCCCTCCCTTTTTCTCTTCCAACCCGGGAGAGTATCAGATATGCACAAACCATTAACTTTATGCCTTGCCCTGCTATCTCCAGGAGTCTACCCTTCTCCCACCATGTGTCCCCACTCTCCTCCCTGGTCAGGCCAGCACTGATATGTCCTCTTAAAAATCTCCAATTGTTTGTTTCAAGGAGAACCTTCAGACCTCTTGTATCACCAGATTGTTGACTTGGTGCATCCTTGAATGGGTTGCCTCTCGCTAGGAAAGAAAAAGATTCTTCAGTGACCAGAGATTTGCAGACACCATTTTTTCAAGTTTCCTTGTGCATGGATATGACAATAACGGATGGAGGACAAGGGAATTCCTGCTATGTGAGTTATCAGCACTGGTCCTCCTGATTGGGCCATGAGTTTTATCAGCTCTCCAGGGTCCTAAGTGTCTCAAGGGCAAAGACTGCACACTGGACATGCAAGGCAGCTCCTGCACCATCTCCTTCAGGGAAGACATCTTGGTATTTAGTAGCCTGACTTGGCGAGTGGCACCACGGTGCTGTAATAAGGAATTCAGGGCAAGGGAGTTTGAATCTGCATTTTCCTCTCAAGTCAGACCCTGACCAGGGGCTATAGGGCACATGAAGACAGCGCAGTTCTTGAAAAAAAAAAGTAGCTTCAGGCTCAAATCCCAGCTTTGCCACTTACCCTCCTACCCTCTGTTTGGCCTTGGGAAATTATGTCACCTCCCTGAACCTCAGTTGTCATATCTATGAAGTCTGTGATCATAAGGCTCCCTTCTCATAGGGAGGTTGGTGAGAATTAAGTAATAGAATGCATGGAAAGCATATGGCACAATCCTGGTAAATACAAAGTCCTCAATAGGGACTTTTTTTTTTTTTTTTTTTGCTGAGGAAGGTTAGCCCTGAGCTAACATCTGTGCCAATCTTCCTCTACTTTATATGTGGGTAGCTGCCACAGCATGGCTGATGAGTGGTGTAGGTCCATGCCCAGGATCCCAGCCCATGAACCAGGCTGCCGAAGTAGATTGCGCTGAACTTAACCATTAGGCCATGGGGTTGGCCCCAGAACTCACTTTTATTAATAATATGAATCATCTTTAATAGAAACTATAAACAATAATAAATAAACAGATATTAAACAGACAACAAAAAGATGGACATTGGGGTGGATGAAAAGTATGAGATTGACTCATCCTGTTATTGATAAGAAAACAGGCTCAGGAAGGGGACTCGATGGGAAGGGGTGCCCAAGACCTCATTGCTGGTGAATGGCTGAGCTGGGATAGATCTGGCATCTCTAGATTCCCCTTCAGATGTTGCTTCTACCACGCTGGGATGCTTTCCTGTGTTAGAGGAAAAAAATATTCAACAACACTCGTTAAACAGGGTAAGGCAGACTTTATTCAGGACCACTGTGATAGCAATAGGGACCATTGCAATGTGGTTTTGCAGTGGAGGAGAGAGATTGGGCTCAACTCCGAATACAGCGTGGGCGAGTGGGAATTTCTATCCAGGGAGCAGGGTGGGGGGGGGGGGTCAGTGGATGATGGAAGATTACTAAGAGGAAACATCAGGAGTAAGGGAGATTCTGGCTAAGCTGACCTAACAAGATTCTTTGCTGAAGACGGACTAGGGTCGTCAGATGTCACCTGGGAGATGGGTGGAGGATGAGGGACCCAATCAGATATGGAAGGTGGGGGTGCAGTTAAACTGATTTAGCAGAGTTCTTGCTCAAACTGGATTTTACAAGGAAGTGCACAGATCGGCCGAGGGGAAAGTTCAGGAGCCTGACAAAAGTTTGAATCTTTGTCACCTGCTTAAACATTGAAAGCCCTTGTTTAGAAAATTGCATACAAGTTGAGGAAAATGAGTCTATCGGTTTAAGAACCTCTTGCTGTTTACAAAGGGAATCTTTCCTGGAGGCTGTTTCCAGAGGGATTCTTTCTCCAGGGTACCAGAGAAATGAATATTTTGTCTAATGTGTTTCTGATGACCTAGGGCTGCCGAGTGCCTAGAGGAGGCCTCCCCGCTGGGCTCTGGCCCACACCAGCCTGCCGCTCATGCACAGACAAGCACTACAGAAGCCAGCGCCTTTGTCCCTCCATCTCCCACCTGCTCAAAGTTCAGTCCTTGCCTCCCCGCCCAGACCCCGGGGACTGGTGAGTTGGTCGTTTGTTTTAGTGCTGATACTCAGTCCCAAGAGCCACACGGAATGACTGAACGGCTGAGCACAAATAATGTTCATCTTCCCAGGGAGGCTGCGAGAGACTTCTCTGGGCTGGCTCAGACCTGAGATTCATATCTTGTCTTTCACCTCTTGCCAAGAACTCATATGTTTGCTGGAGAAGGAAAGACTAAAGTTTTCAGGCTCAACAGTTGAAAGAGGAAGAATTTTAACAGTCAGAGTGACTCAGTACGCTTTGTCCTTAGATTAGTTGGGGCCTGCTTGGGATGGAAGTTTATGTGGGTCTGTTCAGGTGTTGGCAGGTGAAACAGTGTATAATTACAATACGAATCGAACTTTGGTTAAATGGAATAAATTATTCGAATTAAACTTGACTGTAGTCTTAAGTGATGGTTGTAATTCAGTCAATTTGCCTATTTTCCTATTGCCTATTTTCCTTTTAACAACTGTTTATCCACCTGCTGTCTTATTCAAACAGAGCTCACCATGCACAAGCACACATTTTAATGCTTTTCTTTTACTCCCTCCCTCATTTTTTAACCTCCTTCTAGCATAGCATATATGGAATGATGATTTAAAGGAGGGATCTGCAAATTATGGCCCCTGAGCCAAATCCTGCCTAAGACTTGTTTTGTAAATAAAGTTTTATGGGCACACTGCCTCATCCATTTGTTTATGTATTATCTAGGGCCACTTTCAAACTACTACAATGATGAGTAGTTGCCACAGAGACCATATGGCCTGCAAAGGCTTAAATATTTACTATCTGGTCCTTCATGGAAAAAGTGTGCTGACTGTGGATTTAGTGTGAGTGTGGGAGTCAAACATGCCTAGGTACAAATCAGGTCTCCATTACTTGCTAGCTTTGATGTTGGAAAAGCTGCATAACCTCTCTGAAACCTACTTTGGACCATGGGGATAATAGATAAATACCTCACTTGGAGGGTTGCTGTGAAAACTCTGAGACAGTATTTGTAAAAAACCTACAGCCCTGTGCCTGGCATGGAGTAAGTGCTCAATAAATGGTAACTATTAGGATGATGGTTCATTCCTTTAGCCAACAAATGTTTATCTAGTGCTTTCTCTGTGCTAAGCCTGGGGGCTCCAACAGTGATCAAGACATAGGTCCCCCGCTGTCATGGAGCTCACTTTCTAATGGGGAAGATAGACAATATAAAGAAAACAAGTCAACAGATTATTTTCAGATAGTGGTAAGTGCTCTAAAGAAACTAGGATGATATAAAAGAAAGTGACAAGGCAGGGGACAGAAGCTTGCTAATGGGCTAAGACCAAAACGTTAAGAATGAGTCAGCCATGCAGATACCTAGAGAGGGAATGTTCCTGGCAGAGGGGACAATGAATACAGAGGCCTTGAGCCAGGGAAGAGCTTGAGATGATCCAAGAACAGAGAGATGGCCTTGGGGACTGGGGCAGAGGGCAGGAGGGAGGGGGAGATGATAAAGGACAAGAGTGCAGAGGTCAGCAGGGGTAAGAGCTTGTCAATATTTGCAGACCCTGAGAAGGTGTTTGGCTTTTAGAGCCAGGGGTGCAATATGAGACCATAATGGGGCAGAAGTGTAAGTGGGTCCTTGGTCTCATTCTATGACCTCTGTTGTAAATATATTATTCTTTCTCTGGGTCTCTGGCATTTGTACTATTGGAAGCAGGAGATCAGTAAGGACCTAATCAAAGTGGCAGCTTTTGGTTGTGGCAAGCCCATCACACCACCCCAGCTGGACACAGCCGCCTCACTCAGGCTTTTCTCCTCAGAGTACCCCTGACTCACCCGAAAGATCTTGTCGCAGATGCCATTACTTCTTGGAAATCATTCCTTCTCAGGAGCCTTTAATGCTTCCCCAGGTGGAGCACTTAAGGTGAAAATCAGTTAACGTAATCTTAAAACCCTCTAATAAATTTCCAGCAACATAAGACCACCAGATAATCATTTTGTCCCCCGGGGTCACTCAGAATTCACAGCTCAGTTCCCATAATTAGCATTTCTTTTGTGTCTGAATCATTGAATGGGCGTGAAAAGACCCAGTGAAAATATTTTACCTCTTTGAGGCTTCAAAGAAAGCTTTGGATACAATCAGTTACTCAAACTGCCTCCAGAGGTCCTAATAATAACAGCCCCACAGGACTGCCCAGTTTCCAAGCTCTGCTGCATAGTCAGCTCAGCCAAAGGTAAAAGTATACTTTTAGTCTATCTACCTTTATCCATTTTGGAGGATGACTCCTCCTCCTCCTCTTGTCCTCCACTTCATCATCATCTCCATCTTCATCAAAACCCTTTATTGGAAAGTACTTAGCTGGCCAAAGTAATGCATACTTCCTTTACAATGTACAAATGTGTGTTTCTGTCTTCTCTTGCTTTAGACATTGTTAAAAGAACAAGATCCAAATGTGGCTATCTTCCAAGTCATGCTTTCAAACACTGATTCTTAATCTGGGGTCCGTGAATGACCTCGGAGGGAATTACGGACCCTCTGAAATTGAATGCGAACTTCAACATGTACAGTTTTTCTCGGGAGAGCGTCTGGAGTTTCATCAGATTCTCAAAGTCTTCCCTGACTCCAAAAAGTTAGGAACTACTGCTTTAAAGACTTTACTGACTCAATCCATAGTGTAGTTATCAAAGGAAAACACTATACAAATTTGTAACTGGAAAAAGAAAACTTGTTGGGATTGGAGCTAGGAAAGATTGTGCTTCCCAAAGATCACATTTTTCAGGAAATGAGGCCTTCTTTTAGAGGATTAGTCATTTTCCTAGGAACTCTTAGGATAACTGCAAACATTACGTAGTGCCTACTATGTGCTGTGCACTGTCCCAGTGCTTTACATATCTTAACTCTTAATCCTCATGACAACTCTATAAAGTAGGAACTATTATTAGCCTTGTTTTACAGATGGGGAAAATGAGGCACAGATTAAAACCATAGATTGAGTTTACATTCAACATTCCAAGACCTTTCACAGTTCTGGATAATTTAGTTTGTCAAACTGTAATTAAGGACTCAGAATAATGATCATTTTGGATGTGTCTGAATGGCAGCCATGTTGTAATCTTAAAGCACATGCCTAATTGATAACATGATTTCTATAGGCACCACCTCTGGTTATGTGAGCAAGAGCAGATTGCAGGCCACACACAAAGGAGAGCCAGCTGACTATTCTGCTTAATTAGAATTTGGCAAAGAGTCGCTGTGGTTTATAAAATGGGGTTATGGACCAAGTAGATAATTTTATTATTGTAACTATTATCACCACTAAAAAATTCATGTTGTGTACATAAGGCATGCCATACTCTATAGAGCTTAAAGTTAACTAAACCTTATCTCTGGGAGGTTAACATTTCATTCATTCCAGGATTTGATCAATTGATGAGACTTTAGATACAATTCCCCCTCTACCAAGATTATATTCATTCAACAGTTAATGAGCACGTGACCTGGGAATTTAGATGGACTACCGCCTAAGACCATTACTTATAAATAACCTAGAGAAAAACCAACATTATGGATGTGAAGGTTTGTTTACTCCTATCTATATCCGATGATGGTTACTAGGAATTCTACACTTGCATGTATGCTAAATTTACATATGTGTTCCAGTGATTTATGGAAGTGAAGTTGGAACCATGGACCAGCATTGAGAGCCTTTGAAAAAAAGTTGACTATAAAATAATTTGATAAAGGGGGAAAATGTTTTACTATTTTCTAAGCAGAACTGATTGTGCAACAGAAAAAGGCGAGGTATAAATCACCCTAAATGAGTGAAGGGTTGGACTCGATGACCTGCCTAGTCAGCAGTGTAACAAAGTGGGGCTAGAAGAGGGGACTGCATCCCATGACCCTAGATTATGAAAAGACTCTTCTCTAACATCTTACTTTCATGTGGGAGATCAGCATTGTAATAAATTCCAAATATTTTATGGAATAATATGGCAATGATTGTCAGTTAAGAAAGATTTGGTGAAAACCACAGTCAATTGTATTATGCTTATTCAGACTCTGCTTTATACCATGTAATTTAGATAACTGGAAACTGGGTTGAAAACACTCTTCGGAAAGGTTTTCTTTTGGGAAATTTGCAAATGAAGAGCTAAAGACAGTTAGCAGGAGTATGCTTAGAATACCCAAGAGAAGAAATTTTCCAAAAGAAAATAGCGCTTCTATGTCCCCAAAAGGAATAAAACTAAATTTCTTTAGAAGTATTCTGAAAATGAGCCTTAGCTGAACTTAGATTGATCTTCCTCCCAATTCGACTTCAATGAGGTTCTAGCTTATTTTGGACTCATTAGAAAAAGAATAATCTAAATGCAAAGCAGTTCTGCTCCCCCTTGCTGTCTTCGTGAAATTTTTTTTCTGTTTTTGACAGAGACTGATTCTGAGGGAGATAAAAATAAGTATGTCTCCAGCCATTCCTAGCTTTCCCTTTCAACTATTTTCAAATTCCTTCCTCCAAGTGTACTGAGGACGTGTGTTTGCCTGCTAGCCTCTGCTTTGCCTTGTTCTCAATTGTGGCTTCTCTTCCATGGTGGGCCACCGCCCACTGTGTTGCCAGTTAATACTGGAGATCTGGGCCCCTATTCTCCCATGTAGTTATATTTTTCCCTCTACTCTGGCCCAAGGAGTGGCCTGAGGGGAGTAATGGAAAATCTGCTTTTTACCTCCCTATTAAGCTTGAATACACGCCTTCTCCAAGACCCGTAAAGTCCTGAGCCCACAAAACTATGGTTCATGGATCCCTCCTTGAATACTTCTATTCCTAGAGCTGTTGTTGTCCAGGACTGTTGACAATTCACACTCTCCCTTATTAATTCTAAGTTAATCGTGCCTTCTATTTAGACATTCAACAAGTAGACTGTGAACATCTGTTTTGTGCAAGGCACTGTTAGGTGCTAGAAATACAGAGGAAGGGAATGGGAGAAGTCAAGAATGGCAATTAAGAGGGAGAAGCAGACATTAAATGACTAATTCTACAATTAAGCATTCAATGATAATTGTGATAAGTCCCATGGGGGGAAGCATATGACAAGGGGCCTGACTTAGTCTGAGGATCGATAAAGGTTTTTATGAGGAGTTGAGATTTGAGGCATGAGAAAAAGAGAAAATGGGGATTATGGGAAAGATGACTCCTGGCAGAGGAAGCAGTTTGTGCAAGGGAAGAGCTGAGCCTTTTGTAAGGAACTGAAATAAAGCTAGGGTGGCCAAAGTTGGAGAGAGAAAGGGCGAGTCGGGGGAGAAGAGGGTGGAGACATTAGCAAGGGGGGACCGTGCCAGGCATTAGAGGCTGTGTTAAAGACTTTAGTCTTTGTCCTAAAAACTATAAGGAATAATTGAAAAGATTTGAAGCAGGTGGAGTGGGGATCAGGAAGAGAAATGGGGGTGTTTCACATGGTCAGTGTTGCATTTTCAAATGTTCATTCTGGCTCACATGTGGGATGTTTGGGGGAGGGGGAATTGGTGAGTGGGAAGCAGACATGAAGTCCAGGTAGTAAGGTGTTATGTCTCCCAGGGAAGAAGGTGGTGGCCTGGATTAGGCCAGTGCAGGTAGAGAGGGAGGTAAATGGATGATGGGTTTAAAGCTATTTAGAGGGTCAAATTGCTAGAAGTTAATGTTGGATTGGATGTGAGAAGTTAAGAATGACTCCTAGGTTCCTAGTCTGCTAAGGAGAGAGATAGGGTAAGAATGAAAGAGGGCTTTGAGCCAGCAAAAGATGCCAAGGAAAAACATTCAGGTGGGTGGAAAGAAATCCAGGAGAGCATGGGGTTGTGAAAGCCGAGAAAAGGTTTTGCTCCTTACACCAAGAGCTTGAAATTGCTCAACAAGCCATCAGTACCCAACAATCTGACATCAGGCTATACAACAGTAGAAAAGTTCTAGGTAAGTCTCGGCAGGTAATATCTAGTCTGCTTTAGGATCCCTCTTCCAGAAGACAAGATGGTTTGTTTCCAGCCAGCTTCTCAGCTCCACAAACCACCTTGGACAGGATCTTCCAAGAACCAACAGTGATTTTCAGGGGAGAGATCTTAAGCAATATTTAGGAACAACAGTTTTTCCTAAAAGACATGTTGTCTTCAGAGATGCAACTCTGGGCATGACAAAAACAAACTTTCATGATATCACGTAGGGTAGTCTGGCCTGTTAGAAGGTCCTAAATCTCTTCATTCCGGATTGGGACCTTTGCTTTATCCAGCCCACCAGAAGGTTCACTGAGGTTGTTCTGATAGTCACTGGGGCTGTTCATAAATGTTTAGTTACCTTGTTTGTAATGGTAGGATTACACTTCTTCATCTACCTTGTCTATATGATACTTTGACTAATGAAATGGGAACAGAGGTAATGTGTGAATTCAGAGCCAGTGCATGGTTCCCCACACTCTTTCCCAGCCTCAGCAATCAAGGAAACAAGCTGGAGCCTTCCTCAGTGACCTTTATGAGCAGAGCCTCTATAACACCCTGCAGTTTACATGTAGCACAGGCAAGAAAGACACCTTGTTGTCTTAAGACTATGAGACATTTGCTACTGTATCATAACCCAGCCCATCCTGACTGATACAGGGACACTCTGCCCAGAACAAAGTAACCTTAAGGGTTCATATGATTTCCAAAGATTTTAGGACAAATTCTTTGCTAGGATTCAAGCTCAAAAGAACAGGATCATTCTTTTGTCCCCAGAGTCTTTGCAAGAAGAGACTAATATCTATATGTATATAAGAAGAGACTAACATATACATAGCAACTATAATAATAGCTACCATTTAGTAAATCTTACCATGTGTCAGGCACTGTGCTAATTATCTTGTATACATTATTCGATTTTACCTCAAAATAATGCAATAAGTGGACATTAGCAAATCTACACAAAAGTGAGAGAAGTGGGGCTCAGAGAGGCTAAGTAACTTGCCCAGTGTCACACAGCTAGTAAGTGGCAGAACCAAGACTGGAACCCAGGTTGTTTGGCTCCAAGGTCCTCGCAGAACTCTCAGACATCCTGCTAGAAGGACTCAGGGTTAGTCCACTGGTGTCCCAATGAGCAGCTGAGTTCTTAAGCCAGCCCCATCTGAGTATCTTCACAGAGTGGGGTTTAACATCAAGGTATGCTTTCGGACCTGGGATCTGACTACCCTAACTACCAGCTCTCGCCTAAGCTGGCTGACAGATACATCAGTTACATTTTTGGGCGCTAGAATTAAGTAGATCTGAATTCAAATCAGGGTTCTGCCATGTACCAGATTCACCTAACTTCTCCCTATGCCTCAGTTTCCCCATATGAAAAATGGGGGGTAATAATAGTTCCTAGCTCATGGGCTATGGGGAGGATGGGCCCCTCTTTTGTATGTTTGCCCTCAGACCCACTCCCCATCCTTCCCAACGACACTCTGTCTCTTGGTGGAGGCGGGGCGGGGGGTGGCTCCTGCAAACTCATTCCTTAGGCTCCCTTGCAGTTTGCTTCAGCCAATGGGAGAGCTTGGCAGGAGATGGGAGGGCAGAAAGAGGGAAAGGCCAGGGAGGGTGGCATCTCCAGCAGTGGCAGCTCTGTGGTTTTGGCTCCTCCTAGGCACCCTCTCTCTCCTTGGTCCCAGCTGTTGTCTAGGTGGCTCTGGCTCCTGGCTCTGTGTACACCTCGCTTTGTCACTCCTGCCCTAGGGAGGGTAGTGATCTTCCATTGTTGCTAATCTCTGGCCTGCCTCACTGTCCTTTTCACCCTTTCAGCTCTTCCAAGTCTCTTCTAGGAAAAATTCTGTATGAAGTCCCACTCCAGGCTATCTGGCATGGGCTCTGTTTTCCAGACAGTGCCATGACTGATACAGAGGATTGTTTGCGATATGAAGTACTTAGAACAGTGCTTGGCACATATTAAGTAGTCAATAAATGATAGCTTACAACATGTACTAACTTTCCTTGTACCCAGATTCTCTGCTGCCAGTTTGCCCCAGGCAGGTCCCTGCCCACTTCTCCTCCTTCCAGGTTGTCCGAGTCCATAGACCTGGACTTCTGTTTTCATTCATCCTTCTCTAATCTTTACCAAGTAATGGGTATGTGAATTCCTCCATGGCACTGATGACACGTCACAATTTTATTTTTAATTTCCCAAACTTCTTACTATGGCTTAAAGAGCCCTGCTTTACCTGGCCCCTCTGGCTTCCCAACCCCTCCCTCTGCCACTTTTCCCCTTTGTCCACTCCAGCCCATACTGGCCCTTGATCAGTTCTCTTGGCCAAGCTCTGTCCTCCCTCTGGGCTTTGGCTGGTATCGTTCCCTCTTCTTGGAAAGGTCTTTTCTGGGCTCCCTTCATGGCCAGGTCCTTCTCACACCCAGCCTCAGTGTAGCTGCTGCTCCCTTAGAGAGGCCCTCCATGACCCCCTTATGTAATGTCACTCACCTTGGATATTCTCTGTGACAGATGCTGTATAGATCTTCATGGCACTCTTCACAATTGGTTGTGATCTTTATGCATTTACTTGTTTATTCCTTTCTCCCTACTGTCTGCCTCCCAATGTGCCATAGGCCGTTAGACTACTAATTCTACATGGAGAGGATCTAAGTGTGACATCCTCACCTGTGTATCCTCTGTGCCTAAAAAAGATGCTTGGCACAAAATGGGCTCTCAGTCACTGTGTTATGGATGAATGGATGTTGAATTAATCTTTCTCTAACTGCTCATACCAAGGGTCCCTAGAAGTCCAATGGTGATCATTTTTGGGATTGCCCTGCTCTCCCTCACCCTGGCACTTGCATTGGGCAGAAAGCCTGAAAGCAGAGGCCCTGGCTCGGTTCAGCCTGGTCTCCTTCACCATTGTTCCCTGCCCAGGCCCTGTGTGGTCCCTAAAGCTCCATTCTCTCCACAACACCCTCAGCCACTGGGACCTTCACTGAGCCTCCCAAGACGCTAGACGCACTCTTCACAGTCCTCCCACCTGCACCCTCTTTCTGAAGACTTGCCGCCTCAGATCTGAACCACAATCAGAACCCTAACCCTTAGCCCTGTCTCAGTACCTGGGCCATCCTAGCTTCTATCCCCTTCTCAGACAACCTCTCCTTCTCACACAACCCAGCTTGATTCTACAGGAAAAACAAAGGCCCGTTTAAGTTTTGTCTTCTTGGTGACCAACCCCAGTCAATAGTTTCTCATTTTTTGATTCTCTGTAACAAAAAGGCTGTTAATTGTAATTACTCAGCCTCCCTCGAAAGCTTAGGGAACGTCAGGATTTAAAGAGCCTGGCTATTCTCCTGGCAGAAGGAAAAAAGATACCTTTCATTTCTTAAGAATGAACTAACAGTTGGGGGAAAAAACCTGACTTACGAGTTAGTTTCTTAATCACCCTGCTCTGCTAGTTATCCTATCCAGCGCCCCAGTTCTCTAGAACCGGTGCCCTGCCCTGAGGCACAGCTCGTGGTTGGAAGGCTGGAATCCAACCTAGTTCCTGCTGCCCTTCCCTCCTGAGGTGTGTGGGGCGTGGAACCTCCTGGTGTAGCCCATCAGGTAGGAGATGCCAGGAGGGGTCTCCCAGAAGCCTGACTGCCTTTTATTTGGCTTATTTGAAATTTTTAGCTTGATCTACTGATGAAGCAGTTTTCAATTTCAGTCAAGTCCTTATTTTGCCACGGATATGGTGAAAGTGAGTGAGAGGGGTTCCATTCTCTTCTGGCCTACTGGACTTTCTACATGGCTGGCTCTAAGGTCACTTCCATTGCCATCCCCCAGCGTGATTCACTGGCGGGGACTATTTCTCAACTCTCTCTCACTTTTCCCCCCATATGTTGAGTTATTCCAGCAGCCAGAACTGTGCTAAAAATTAAATATGAGTCAGGAATGCATTTGTCTGCAAGTAACTGAAAACAAGATTATGGTAGCTTAAACAGATTCAACAAAATCCAGACGTGTGCGATTGGTGGTGTTGGGTTTGGACATTAAGTTACGGAGAAAATGGGGGGCGGGGGGGTGAAAAAGCAGCAGTGCCAACTGTGTCTGTTCCCTTTTACTAGGAAAGAAAAGCCTCTCCAGAAATCCTCAATTTTGACTTTCTCTTAGGTCTCATTGCCCAGAAGTGGGTCACGTGACCATCTTGCCTGCAGGGACAGTTAGAATATTAGAGGACAAGATGACAGCAATGAGCTTGGATCCCTTGATTCATTCTTTTCTCAGATCTGGGCAAGAGATCACCCTGAACAAAATCAGGCTTCTGACAGCCAGGATGTGGGAAAGAAGAAATAATGGGTAGGCAGGTGTCGGTACCTGCTCCAACTCAATTAGGCAAATTCTAGAAGCCAAAGGCTAATGAACTTGATGCTGATGTTTTGAAACTTTTTGGAAACAATTGTTAAAAAGGAGTTGTGTAAGTCTCCTAGACTGGAAGCTCTAAAAGAGGAGGCACTGAGCCATCTTGTTCATTGCTGTAACTACAAGAGGTGCATACAGTAGGTGTTTTATGAGTATTTACTGAATAAGTGAGCAAAAGGAATCTGGAGAAAAGTAGATGATGAGAGCAGCGTGGATTCCGTAAGGATAAGTTAGGCCAAACTTACTTTATTTCCTTTATTGATAGAATAATTGTTATCTTTGAGATCGGGGCACGTCATAGATATTTTATCATTAGATTTTGGCAATTCAGTTGACAATCTTCCTCATAGTAGTCTTTCAGAGAAATTCTTCTATACATAAGGGGATCCGTAGCAACTTGAACAAATGTACCCAGGTAAGTTTTGATCAGTGAATCTGGGTCAGTCTGGAGGGAAGCCTGTTGAACAGGGAGTAGTAGGAAGGTGGCAGGAGTTATTAGCAAGAAAATGAGTTTTAGTAAGAGAAAGGCTTAGGTTCAAATCTATTCTCTGCTACCTTCCGTCTGGATGATTTTGGCAACTTCTTTAATTTCTCTGAGCTTCATTTTTCTTTTCTGTAAATTGAAGATTATAACACTTTGCAGAATCATTAGGGGAATGAGTCATGTTAAGACACTTGCAGGTATGCCAATGGGTAGGATGACAAAAAAAAAAAAAGTAAAACTATCTTGAAAGACTGAAAAGCGAAAAATGGACAAAACAAAATATAATGCAATGTGCACACAGATAGACCAGCATCACTTTTACAAATGCAGGATGGGGAAAGCCTGGCTTTTCTGAAGCTTCTTTGCTAGTACAATTGATGGAACCAGCTTTTTACAGAATCTAACCAGACACCCTCTATGGAGGCATGGACTCGAACATCTTGAAATACCACCCTGAAAACAAAAGGCAACTAGTTCGGGTAATGGAAAGGCTGGATTACTGCATATGTAGAATCTGCAGTGATGTTACTTTTCTCATCCCAGATATCAATAATGTGTGTCGTCTTTTTCTTTTTTCCTTATCAATCTGCCTAGAGGCTTATCAATTTTATTGATCTCCACGAACCAACTTTCGGTTTCAATGATTTTCTCTATCATTTTTCTGTTTTCTATTTCATTGAGTTTTGTCCTTTATTATTTCTTGTTTTTTCTTTTTGTTGCTTACTTTGGGTTTAATTTGCTCTTTTTAAGATTGAAGCTGAGATCAAGGATTTGAGACCTTTCTTCTTTTCCAATATAGATGTTTTACTGCTATAAATTTCTCACTAAGTACTGCTTTAGCTACATCCCTCAAATTATGACATATTGTTTTCATCATCATTCAGTTCAAAGTACTTTCTAATTTGCTTTCTTATTTCTCTTTTAAACAGTGTTTTTTTTCTTAGAAGTGTGTTAGTTTCCAAATATTTGGGGATTTTCCAGATTCTTTCAAGTTACTGATTTCTAGTTTCCATGGTCCTCAGAGTATGTATAATGTTGTTTATGATTTGAATCCTTATAAATCTATTGGGACTTGATTTATGGCTCAGAATATGTTCTTTTTTGGTAATTGTTCTATATACACTTGAAAAGAATTGATATCCTCCTGTTGCTGGGTGTAGTGTTCTTTAAGTAGTTAGGCCAAGTTGGTTGATGGTATTGTACAAGCCTTGTATTTCTTTACTGATTTTCTGCCTACTTGCTCTGACAGTTATTGAGAGGGGGGTGTTGAAATTGCTGTTTATAGTTGTGGATTTTTCTATTTCTCCTTGTAATTTTATCAATTTTTGATTGATATATTTGGAAACTCTGTATTAGATGCATCAATGTTTAGAATTGTTTTTCCTTTTGATAGATTGACTCCTTTATCATTATGAAATGATTGTCTTTATTTCTGGTAATATTTTTTGTATTGAAAATTACTTTGATATTAATATAATCACCTATAGTTCTTTTGGTTAACTTTAGCATTATGTATATTGTTTTTCAATCTTTGACTTTTAACTTATTTAGCTTTACATTTAAAGTGTTTTTTTTTTAAGAGGTGGCATATAGTTAGTTCTTGCTTTTTTCTCTAGTCTGACTCTCCTTGCCTTTTAATTGGGGTGATTACTTACATGCTCAGATTTAAATCGACCATCTTGCTCTGTGTTTTCTGTTTATCCTATGTCTTTTTGTTTCCTTTCTCCTCAGTTACTGCTGCCTTTTGGATTCAGTGAGTGTTTTTTTTTTTTTTTTTAATGATTCTACTTTATTTTCTTTTTGCTGTCTTAGCTATAGTTCTTTGTTTTGCTTTTATAGTAGTTGCTTTGGGACTTAGCATAAACTTCTTTAACTTGTTACAGTTTACCTTCAAGTATATTAGACTATTTTATTGTTTGTATAAGAATATTACCACAGAAAACTTTCCCCTTTCTAGACATTGTGTTCTTGTTGTCATACATTTTATTTCTACATATGTAATACCCTCCCAAAATATTATTTTTATTTTTGCATTAAGCAATTATCTTTTAAAAGAGTTTCAAAAGGAAGAAAAACTTTTATTTACCTACATATGATTTCTTGAGCTCTTAATTCCTTTGAGTAGATTGATTTCCATCTGATTATATTTTCTTTCTACCTCAAGGACTTTGTTTTAACATTTCTTGTCACAAGTAGTCTGTTGGTGATGAATTCTTTCAGCTTTACATGTCAGATCATGTCTTTATTTTATCTTCTTTTTGAAATATATATATTTGGGGGAGGAAGTCTAGATTGACAATTTTTTCTTTCAGTACTGCTGAAAGATGCTGCTTCAGTGTCTTCTTGTTTGCAAATTTCTGATGCAAAGTCTGCTGCCAGTCTTATCTTTTTTTTTTGCTAAGGTAACATCTATTGCCAATCTCCCTCTTTTTTTTTTTTTTCTTTTTGCTGGAGGACGATTAGCCCTGAGTTAACATCTGTGCCAGTCTTCCTCTATTTTGTATGTGGGTCATTGCTACAGCGTGGCTGACAAGTGGTGTAAGTCTGCATCTGGGATCCGAACCCATGAACCTGGGCTGCTGAAGTGAAGCATGCTGAACTAAACCACTACTCCATCTTTGTTACTCTGCACACTAACGTCCTCTTTTTCTCTGATTGATTTTAAGATTTTCACTTTATCACTGGTTTTAAGCAATGTAACTGTGCTGTTCCTTGGTAAAGTTTCTTTCATGTTTCTACTTACAGTTGGTTGAGCTTTTGGGATTTGTGAATTTCTAGTTTTTATCAAATTTGGAAAGTTTTCAGCCAATATTTCTTCAAATATTTTTTTCTGTCCTCTCTGACCCCTCCTGACTCTCATGTTTCTCCTTTCCTTCAGGGACTTCAATTGCATGAATATTAAGGTCATCGATACTCTGTCCATTTTCATTCTCAGTCTTTCTATTCCCTCTGTTTCATTTTGGATAGTTTCTATTGCAATATTTTCAGTTTCTTTAACCTACTTTTTTAGTAATGTTTAATCCAATGTTAGTCCCATACAAGTGGGGTTTGTGTGTGTTAAAAACCTCAGACAATGGTTTTATAATCTCTGGATGTTTGGTTTGGGTCTGTTTAAGGATTTTCCATGTCTCTACTTAATATGTTCAATCTGTCTTCTATTTTCTTGAATATATACAATGCAGTTATAATTGTTTTTTAATATCCTTCTTTACTAATTCTATCATTTTGCAACTTTCAATTGATTGATTTTTCTCCTTATTATGAGTCATTCTTTCCTCCTTTTTTGCATGCCTGATAATTTTTGATTGGATGCTAGAAATTGTGAATTTCACCGTGGGTGATGGATATTTTTGATTTCCTATAAGTATTCTTGTGCTTTGTTTTGGGACACTTGTTCTTAGAAACAGTTTGATCCTTTTGGGGCTGGCTTTTAAGACTTGTTAGGTAGGACCAGAGCAGCATTTACTCTAGAGTTAATTTTACCCCACTACTGAGGCAAGACCTTTTGAGGCATGAATTATGAGGTTTTCCAGTCTGGGTGCCAGGATCAGACCCTACTACTGGTCCAGTATGATCACTCTGCACTTCCACTCTGTCTTATATTTTCCACTCTGGCTTGCGGAAACAGGAACAGTTCCCTGCTCTGTAAAAGCTTTGGTGTTTGTTCTCTCTGTGTAGGTAGTTCTTTCCCTGGGGTTGGGTGGCATTCTCTCACTGTGCTAATCAGCTGAAGACTGGAGCAAGACCTTCTGCAGGTCTCCAGAGCTCCCTCTTTCTCCACATAGGTCTCTCTTCTCCAGTTCTCTACTCCTGGCTCAAGCTGCTTTGGCCTTCCTGGTCTCCCAGTTCTGTCTCCTCAACTCAAGGAGTCTGCCTAGCTCCTCCTGGATTCCCCCTCTCTGCACTGCATCCTGGCAACCCTCTTTAGGCAGTAAGCTCAGGCAATCATAGCGCTCATTTCGTTTGTTTCCTCTCCCTTATGGACCACTGTCCTGCACTACTGTCTGTTTTATATATTTTGCCTGTTTTACTTACTTTTAGTTGTCTTAGCAGCAGAGTAAATTCAGTCCTTGTTGCTCTATCTCGGCTGGCTAGACTTGATTATCACAAATTATTGTGATTCTGTTGATAACATAGATTGCCAAGGGTGTCACTTGTTTCCAAAACAATTCCCATTAAGTAACCTGAAACAACTCACATTGCAATCCTCATTTCCATGCAAGTACACTAAACTCTTGTGCAATGGGTGTTACAGAAGAGTTGCCCAATAAGTGAACTTTACTAAGACAATCTAAATTTTCCCTCTGGCTTACATTTTAATTCCTGTGATGTTCTCTTCCTTTCTCATTACTTTCTCTTCAGCAGTGACTTCAAACCCTGTGACTTCATTTTCTCTCCTCTTTCTTTTTCTTTATTCTTTTTGGTGACAGACCAGTAATCTGTTCACAAAATTTCATGTTTTGGGATTAGAATTCATTTTATTCTAGTCATCGTAGGCCTTGAGTACTTAGGTGTGTCTTGGAGCTAAGGTATGTGTGGGCTTGAATAAAGACAGGGTCTTTGACTTCAAGGTTTTAAAATATGAATACCTACTCCTACTGTTTCGGATTGTTTTAAAAGAGGGACACGCTTGCATTTTGGGATGGATTTATAACAGAAGTAGAAAGTTCAAGGAAAGGAGTTCTTGTTTCACTTCTTGTTCCTCAGCTTCAACAAGTATGTACTGAGTACTCACTATAACAAAGCGTAGTGGTGTTGCTTAGGAGACGGAGGCATGTCACTGACATCCACAACGAGTTTATAATCTTGTGGATCAATCTGACGCAAATTGATAAAGACCCAAGGTGCGGTACCACAGTAAACCTGTGAGATTTCACATGGGGGTGTGATTATTGAGGGCTGGAGAGATTTGGGAAGGCTTGGAGACCTAGTTCAGGAAGGAACTGTAGAATTTAGGAGAGAATGGCACGAGGAATTGGGAGTACGAGTGCCCATCTCTTGGCTAGGGACAATCTGGGAGGCTGAAGTAAGGGGCTCCTGCTGGAGAATAAATAGTGGGAAAAGCAGAGACCTACCTGTGGAGGCCTTATGTGCCAGGCTCAGGCATTTGGACTGCGGGGAGCTCTGGATGGTTTTTGATGGGTGGACATGGACGAAGATTTGTTTGGAAGAGAGAGTTATGGTTAATGGGCGCAGAGACAAGGACTGGTGGTAGAGGTGTGAGGACAGGGGCTATGTCTTAATCATCCTTGTATTCCCAGCTGCCTAGTTGCTTAAGTACATGCAAAAGGTCATCATTTTCCTTTTAAATTGCTAATGCTCTTGATAATCACTGGCCTTGTCAATGGCATAACAAATATTGTGAAAGAAACTCTTTGTGTCCAGTGTTACTTTGTTTGAAGGGCTAAAGGTAGGTAAATTTGGATTCGGACTCTTTCAAGCCTTATTTGTTTCTCTTTTAATTCCTCATTTTCTTCCTTTAAAAAAAAGGCACTCAGCCACTGTTAACAGAAATTACACAACAGGGCCATTCCCAGCCCCCGCCTCCCCCATCCCTAATAAGTTCTGTCGTCTTACAACCCTCACAAAAGACAGACCACACATATACACATAAACCCAGACAGCCCGAGAGCACACTCCCAAAAGACCCTGGTGGAGATACAAACGTCCAGATGAGCAGAGTTCACACAATGCAGACGGGTACACGTACACACAGACATACACACTCATGTGACTCAGCGCCTGAGCAGAAGAACCATTCGTGTAGGCACTCACACACCACACTTGCCCACACAGACACACAGCCGTTCGCTATGCTACTCTCAGATGGGCGTGCAACGTGCACCGCCACGAGGCTCCCGGAGCGCGGCGCCGCCCCCTTCCCGGCGCCAGGCTGGCTTGCTTGCAGCTGTCGCGTCACTCGCCAGTTGCGTCATCAGGGCGCGACGTTGCAGCAGGCGCCGCAGAGACTTGAAGTGCCGGCAGCTGCGGCATCGGCGGCCGCTGGAGCCGGCGGAGCAGCCGCGAGGGCGGGAACGGCTCCGGGAGGCTGCTCGGCCAGAGCTGGCACGGGTGCGCCGCCGCGCTCTCCGCTGGACCCCGCGCCACTCCTGCCAGGTGCCAGCGAGGTCCGTGTCTGCCTGACCCCAGTTCCCCGTGAGAGATGGGCCCCGCTCGTGCCGGGGTCCAGGTCGGGATTGTTCTCTCCCCGGGAGACCGGGCTGCGGCGTGGGTTCCCCTGCGAGGAGGGAAGTCCCTATGGACTCTGTACCCTCTGCACCTGAAGGGGAAGTGGGGGCATGGGCTTTGGCGTGGAGGCAGCAGGGGTGCTCTGAGAGCAGCTGGTGCTGCGGACAGTGCGATGACAGATGACCTTTCATTGGACTGAGCGCTCACTGTGTGTCAGACACTGTGCTAGGCGCTTTATAATAACGTATTCCTCCCAGCAACCTAGAAGGTAAGATCTGTCATACTATGCCCACTTTCCAAATGGGGAAACCAAGGCATGGAAGTTAACCAACTTGTCCCAAGTCGCACACACGGTAAGCAGTGGGGGATTTCAACTCCGGTGTGTTTGGCGTCAGAGCTGGCCCTCCCGCTTCTGTCCCTTTTGGAACCCACAGTTGGCTCCCCTCAGCCCATAATCTGGCGCCTCCAGAGTTCGTTTTTACTTCTTGACCTTGGATAGACTCTGCGGGGAGGGAGGAGCAGGCGTGGACCTCCTGTTGGCACAAGACTCTTTCTCCCCCTCCTTCCCCCCTCATCATTGGGGCCAGCCACGGAGTTCATTTTCTCAGGCTCCCTCTGTTGTAGCCGCATTCTGCACCTGAAACTGATAGCTGAGTTTTCTAACACCGAAGAGATTTCATGCCAGGTGCATTGCTTGACTATTCTCTCCCCTCGCCTATGATGTTAGATTGTTACAGAGTTAAATTGTTAAGGAGTATATAGTTATGCTGAGGTTAACAGTTGCCATAGCAAACCCACGTGGGGATTATGAAGAAATCAGAATATGCCCTCCAAAGAATACTGTTAACCTGGATGTGACCTTTTAAGGTTTTAAAGGACTAATTGAAGGCCAGCTGAGAAATAGCCAAAAGCTAAAATAATTTGGGAATTATATTAGACATTTTTTATATTTTAGGTTAACGTCTATCCATTTTCTTTAGCAGTTCACTGTTAGTGAACATTTTCCCTTAGGGTAGGAAAAGGCTTTAAAAGGCTGAAAACTCATAAATCAGATATTTCGAGACAGTGTGGTCTTGTTTTAGAGCTTTGTAGATGTGTTAAAAGTGCAAATATTTAAGGCATCACAAGAAAATTAAGAGCTTAATTCAGTTTAAGCGGGAAACTTTGAGGTGTCCTCTGTGCCTTTACCCATTTTACATTGCATAATATGTATAACCCAAAATTCCCAGCATGTAATTTTTAAAAATTGTCTACTTGTGTGCATACATGTAACATATTTAATTAAACACATACCTTCATCCTCCCAAGAACTATTCAATTATTAACACAAATGAAATTCTTTGTCATGTGCCTGAAATGAGCTATTATTTACTCTTACAAATTCACAGCTGTTTTGTTCAGAAAGTCTGAAAATACAAATGTTGATTTTTTTTTTTTTTTTAAATCAGGATGGCCTGAGTTCATATAAATACATCAGTCTGTTTTCACGCTTTGACTAAACATGGTGGAAGTCTGCTAGTAGTTCATTTGGCAGCCTGTTATGGGGCAAAATAATGCAGAAGTCAGAGTTCTGAGTTCTGGTATTTACTCTCTGGATTCCTCATTAACATGAGCGGTATATATTTTTTATAGCACATGATTTAGGAGTTACGCTTTGTGACATGGATGAATCTGCACTGACCCTTGGCACAATAGATGTTTCTTATCTGCCAAATTCATCAGAATACAGTGTTGGTCGATGTAAGCATGCAAGCGAGGAATGGGTAAGTTTAAGATACTACTGGTTAAAAGCATTCAACCTAAAGATGTTCATTTCAATGTTGTTTATGAAGGTGGAAACGCTGGAAGCAACATAATATCAAATAGAGGTTAATAGCTACAGAAACTGCCTCCAGCTGTTAGAAGGTATGTTTATGAAATCTAATATTTAAAAATTCTTACAGTATTATGTTAACTGGGAAGAAAAAATTGGGTAGGAAATTTGAGTACGGTGATTATGTTAAAAAGCAAAACACTTTTGCATGGGAAAAAAATACCTACTAACAGTTGTTTTGGTTGGTGTAGTTCTAAAGAGATTTATTTTTCTATCTATTTTCCATAATTATATTTAATAAGCATGAATTTGTAATAGAGAAACTTTATTTCCTATTTATAATTTTTTAAATAAATTTTCATATGAATCCCAATCCAAAGGGCATGCATTTTCTTGCATTGTTTTCCCTATTTCAGCATAACATGGCATGTTTTAAATATTTCTTGAACACTTTCTGCTTTAAATGAAAAATGATGTTGGAATTTTGGTGATTTTTTTGCTTTTTTTTGAGAATGTTATATCAGTGGGGTTTGAGCAACTGATGAACTCAAAGTTAAGAGAAAAATATTTGGAACAGAAGAGTGGAGTTTGACCCTGATTGGACAGTACGCTATAATTTAGATTCCAACCTTCAAACCCTCTTGTTAAGATAAAGGAATTTTGTATGTTTACCTTGACTTTCCTTTAAAGTGTTTTAAGCTGTATTATAACAACTTGCTTACTGTGTAAGGCCTTTGTAACTCCTGTGGGACTGTATGATTTAAGAAGGAGTAAGATTAACTGTTAGCATAGGGATCCAGGAGTCTGATTTTATTGCTCTCACAACTGTCAGAAGGCTGTTTGACCTTATAGTTTTTAAACCTTTGAATGCTGCTTTGACCATGCAGCAGTCACTGCTGGCTGTTACTATTCTTATTGCTAAACTTTTACTTATGTTCCAAGCTTTGTTCCAAGTGTTGATCATGGAAAGAGTACCTTGAACAGAATTTGCTGTGAGAAACACACACTACCAAAACAAAAATGGTCATAAGTTTCTCTTCTATCTGAAATGTATGAATTTTACAGAGCAAGTGGACAAGTATAATTCTCTTACCATTCACACACTATTTTTTCCTTAATATTTATTAGAGTGAATGTGGTTTCAGACCTACTCTCTTCAGATCTGCAACCTTAAAATGGAAAGAAAGCCTAATGGGCCGGAAAAGGCCATTTGTCGGAAGATGTTGTTATTCCTGTACTCCCCAGAGCTGGGTAAGAATGTCTCTGTTTGGTAAACTTTAATAAACAGAGTGAAATATGTGACATGGATTTCCAACTTTGCGTGAATTTTTTATTGTGTTGTCTTAGTAGACTTAATTCATTTCTAGAATTGAGACTCATGTTTATAAACCAAATATTCCAAGTAGAGATGTTGACTCAGTTTTTCTTTCCACTCATTTATTCAGTAAATATTGGTCCAATAGTTGATGCTAAGTGATGTTTTGGTTCTTTAGTAGTTTTAGTATGACTTTAGGGGGAGAGTAGATGTTAGTTTCAGTTAACTCTTCTGAAGAGTTGGTGGGAACCTTCACGTAACTTCTAGATGTTGAACTTCAGCACTGTGGCTTTGCTCTGCGCTTCCTTTTACTAAGTTTCTGTTTCAGGGGGTGCTGGGGGAGGGTGTCTGTTGACTCCGATAGTGAAGAGTGGTCACTAAAAGGTTTGGATGAAGGCCTAAGAAAGAGTGTATATGGGTTTGTTGTTTGTGTTTTGGTGAAAAAACACAAGCCACGCAAAATCTTCCACGTTACAGTGTAGTATTTGGGAAGAGTGGGTTGGATGAGAGGTGTGCTTCTGATGGCCGTCTGCCAGGGGGATAAGTTGGCACAGGAACGTGGAATCTAATGAGGCTGTGTTTTAAGGCAATAGGGTTACCTATTATAACGTACACTTGCATGTTAAGCTCTCTCTGGGCTGTGCCAGTTATTAGGACATAGAAATTCTGCCATTTAAGTGCCTGTCATTTATAGAGATTGCTTTTAACCTGTGTGCATAGTTAACTGCACTGCGTGAATTTTCTACTCAGAGTTGATTTGGCGAGAAGTAGAATTCTGAGTCTGGTATAAAGGAATTTACTAACTTCAGAGAGATTTGAGTAGGACACAAGCAGTTTATGTTAAATACTCAGGGCTGCTCAAGAATGTCTTGAGGTAAATATTGTTCCTTTTGAATCACAAGCACCTTGTTGGAAGAATTTGGTAGAATTGAAGGATCATCGGAATTTCTAGTCTAGGAGTAAGGCCAGTTCAGATTAACAGGCCAGTAGAAATAAAGATTTAAATAGAAGATCATGTGGCTTTTCCTTTTGGAGCTGACATCTCATCTAATTCTAATTTTGAATGTTTAGAAGAGCAAAACATTACCTTAACTCTAATGTGTTCTTAAGTCAGGAGAGAGTATAGGAAATTATTTGGTGGTGATGGTTTGGAGTGGGGATAGGTGAGTAATATAACAGATAAATGTTTTTTGCTTAAGTACCTGATAGAGCTGGATTTGATCTTAAAATTCTTCCATGGCATGATTATTTAAAATAATTTTTGACGATATTTTTATAGTAAGTTTTTGATATTTGCCACTCTTACTCTGAAATCCTCTTTTCCTTTTCTCTAAAGAGATTTCTGTTAAATATTTTATATCTTTTGTTGAAGGTATGTTATGCCATCTCCAAATTTATTTGTGGAAAGTTTACCTTTTTGCCCACATTGATAAAGCTGTAGACTTTCCCTTTTTAGCAGAGCTATTTCTGGATTGTCTTTTAAGGTTTCCTGTAAAGAGGGTGACCTTTAGCCATACTTTTTCTCATTAAGTGGGACAGTCGTTTTAGAATAGAAAGACCATACTCTTTGGAGCAAAATGTAGGGTTGAGTGTGAAACCTCTGTCAGCCTCAATTTTCCTTTCTGTGAAATGGGGATAGTAAGTCTTATGTGACAGGATTACTGGGGGATTTAGTAATCTAACAGTAACTACGCGGTACTTAGCATGATTTTTTTTTGTATTTTTGGAACACTGAAGTCTCCAGTATTCTTGTCAATGACTTAAGCTTTCTGTATCTTCAACTTGTTTGGGTTGGAGGTGGGGAGTAAGGCAGAAGAGAGAGGCATTGCAAGGTGTTAAGGACTAATTTTGAGTTTGTGACCATCTTTGAAGGCTAAAAAGTATTTTTCAATAAAACGTAATTTGTCTTCATCACTTAGATTTTTGAAGCAATGCATAACTTTATGCTTGAAGTATAAAAGTCATCAAGAACTAGTAATGTGAGCTCTTCACCAGCAATCCAGTGTATATCTATGTCTACGTTTATTTTGTTTTATGTAGGATAAATTTTTCAACTCCAGTATCCCGTCTTTGGGTTTGCGGAATGTTATTTATATCAATGAAACTCACACAAGGTAAAAAGAAATTTCTTATATTTCTAATATACCTCGAAAGAAAAACTCCATAATAATCAATTAACATACTTTAAAATGAATCTCTTTATGTTTTTGAGTTAATAGAATATGAACTTCTGACACAAGAGGCTTTCTCTAAAAATTGGAAGCAGTGTAGCCACCTGAGAGACCTGCTACTATTTCTGCCAGGATAATTATATAATAGATATTTTCATGAGAGTGTAGGTATCACTTAGAGCTTTCTCTAACTTATTCATATATTGACTTTGCATCTGAAGTGTGCCAAAGTGTGATAAAGATCTGTCTGAGAAGAGGTATAGATTTGAATGTCTTCTGATCTATTATGGTTATTTTATATTTTAAAAAAAGTATAGCCTGTTGAAATCTACCTAATCTATAGAGTTTTAGAAAATATTTTCCTCTATTGAGCAAATGTTCTTTGATTTATTATTAGCGTAAGAGTTTTCTTAGAATTCTTACTTCCAAATTCCAGGCATATGGGATGGGCTATTAGGCCCCAGAGTGAGAGAAAAGAGGCTTTGTTTTATGTGAATCTAGGCTAGGGAATGAGAAGGAGGCTGGGAAGGTCGTGTGAATGTCTGTGAGGCGAGAGAGTAACGGCAGCCGAAAATGCGAACAGTCCTTGTGATTCTAAGAGTAAATGCCTGGAATAGGAAAGCGGTAGGCTCAGGTGATGATAAATATGTGAAATTCTAGGAAAAATTGACCCGAGAAGTCAAATACTTACTTTTGAAGCCTTGTTGATGTTACTGCTTATATTTTGATGATGAGATCATAAACAAGCATGATAATACTTGTGTATATATTAAAGTTTTTTTTTAATAGAACTAAAGTCAAAGAACATATTTTTTTCCCATTTCCATGCTTCCCTTCTCTCTCTCTCAAAGGAAGGAAGAGAAATTCTGGTCCACTGATTTTTTTTTTTTACCCCCCTTGGTTGACATGATTAAGATCCTAAGAAAAGGGGTCTCATAGACTCTCTTTTTCTTTATGTGAGTAGACATTTTTTTGTATAAAGTCAAAAGGTTCATTTGTTGCTTTCAATTGGAGGCAGTTAGGAAAAAAAAGCATATGCTCTATTGACTAGGCGATATGAAACTAGTCAATGTAATACACTGTGCAGTTGAGTTGGCTGTTTAGATCTTCCATGTGTTACAGGAAGCAAAGCCTAAACATTTTTGCACCTGCATGCCCACACACATACAGCTTTCAGTCAATTGCAAAAGGATTTCTTGGAAAACTTGGGCTTTGTGCATTCTAATAATAATTCTGAAAATGTTCACTCAAGGAAGAATTTAGAATTAAACGTATTGGGCCAAGTTTGCAGAGAATTGAGACAGACAAAGGAAATGAGGTAGATGTCAGGAAGGAGAGATGAAGGAACAAGTGATTCATAAATAGTTCTCCCTCACATTACTTTTCCTCAATTGAGGGCTTTTTGGAATTAGTGAATTTATATTTGAAATCTTCTGTCCATATGAATGTTATGGAGGAAACAATAATGAGGCGTTATGTAATCATTACAAATCAGTGCATGTTGAAGTTTTGTAGCCTTCTTCTTCTGAGGTCCTGTCCCCAACCCCCCCATCCAAACAACACATAGACACTGACACTGATGGGAATATGTCCTATCCCTTAGAGATGTTGAATGTGTACAAAAAAAAAAAAATTTCTGGTTTCGTGAGCCCATGGTACACATATTCAAGTGATACTCTAGTTATTGTTACTTCTGTCAACTGATCAGCCTTGTCAATTTGAGAGTCAGTGATTACCTTAGAAGAATTACTATAATAAAGAAAATTAGCCCTTCATGGTAGGAAAAGACTTCCAAATTATCTTTTTGTAGCCCATAGCTATAGTTAAAAGCTATATAGCTTGTATATATAGCATTCAACATATTTACTTTTTTGTGGTATTAATAACGTTAAGTTGGTTTTATTTCTTTTGTTTTTATATTTAGGTTATTATTTGGCAAAGTAACATTATTCAAGAATTAGTATGCATATTCCAAGTTTAAATTTTAGGTGAGAGTAGATGAAAGAAATTAAGAGTGAAATTGTCTGCATAGCATCCTGAACTACTAAGGAGAATTTGCTATAAGAGAACTCCAAATCTCAGGAGTAGATGAAATGAAGCTTCACTTCATTTTTACAGGAGGGAAACCACTGTATAATTTAAGCAACCTGTTTTAGCTGTTCCCAGAGTACTTCTCTGCTAAGTCATTTTCACGTTGCAGGCACCGAGGATGGCTGGCAAGACGTCTTTCTTACGTGCTGTTTGTTCAAGAGCGAGATGTCCATAGAGGCATGTTTGCCACCAATGTGACTGAAAATGTACTAAACAGCAGTAGGTAAGGGGAGGGGGTTCTGCTGTAAAGGGGAGAGGCAAGGGTGGCTGCTAGGAGTGGGAGTGGGAAGAAATTTCCTTTATTAACCTTTAGTTTCTCTGGGAATCTGTCTCGAGGTATTTGCATTTCTAAACGTTAAATGTTAGCTTCCAAAGGAAACCAGGGAAAAGCAGGAAAACAGATGATTTTGGTGAGCATTGCCAAGTGGGAATAGCAGTCTTGTTTCATGCATTAACAATTGAATGGGTTTCTAATACATGAAAGGCAAGTTGGAGTTCAGAGATGCACATATTTCCAGAGTTCTCTGTGAAGTTTTCTGTAGTATGGATGTTTGGGACATCACATTTCCTATTTTATAGCCAAAAGAGAAGCAAGTTTGATATTTCTGTCAAACAATTAATGAGTATCTAGGCACAAATTCTTGTACTAGAAAGTCATCAGTAGAAATTTTGAGTGAATAAGATACTGTCCTTGCTCTTAGAAGAGCTTGCTCACGAATGGGAGAGACTGGTTGGAACTCAGGTGGAGTGGGGAAATATGAAGTGGATCATTCTGAAGTTTAGGCATTGGAATTTGGGAATTTGGGTGAATGTTGGTCTCTGTTCCACCTCATTGGTGTGGCCCATGTTAGACATCCATCTGGATTTGGGGGGCCAGAGACCAGGTGGACTGAAAGATGCTTAGAAATGCAGTCCCTCTGGGATGATTGTTAAGACCTGAACAGGGTGTCACATAGTAGGTACTCAAGAAATATTTGTTGAATGAACCAGTGAATGGTTGATAAAGAAGATGTAATAACCATGTTAATTACTTGTGAAAACCTTCCTGGCCAGATTGAAATAAATGCTATTCAGAGTCCATCAGTGTCCTGTGGAATTGACCTTTTGTTATTAATGAATTATGGGCTACGCGTAGTTGTGCTGTACACTAGTCTAAAATCAGTGGCAGCAATGAGAGAAAGCACAATTGTTTGAAACTCCCTTAGATTATTACATTTTCTATTTTCTAGGTAAAAACCTTCAAGTATGTTTCATTCCATCCAGATATTTTGACTTGTAACTAGGATGTTAAAAGTGATTTGAGGCAGTTTAAGCTTGTGTATTCTTCCTATGTCACATGGAAAATTTACAAAACTGGATCAAATCTTCCCTTTTACCTCACTGCTTATTGCTCTGTGCCACTCTAATATTGAGCTATGCCTTTCGTAAGTTACTGGTTTGATTTGGAAAACACTTGTAAATATTTATCTTTGATCTTTCCTGGAGACTTCTACAGAGTTCCACTAAGAGAGAGACAATATAAATGAATAATAAATTAGATCTTCAAAAGAAAAATCACACATTACTTTGGCAGTGGCTTTTTGGATACCTCTGACTTTTATGCCCTTTTCTTCCTTCTGCTAGAGTGCAACTTTGTATCCCTCACGGCATAACTGGAACATTCAAATTCACGTTGTTACCCAGTGAATTTGAATTAAATTCTTAACTCTACCTTCCAGATTCCTCAGGGATTTGTTGATTTAGGAATATAATATTCTTAATATTTAATAGACAGCCAAAGAAAGCACTTCTAACTTGAACTTATTCTCTCATGTTATCACATATTGAAGAGAAGGTACATTTTGTTTGGTCATTTATAGCTAGGTTTAGAAAATACTGAATACAGATTGTAGCATAGAACCTGTTACATTGTCTGTCTTTCCATTTTCAAATCAGAGTACAAGAGGCAATTGCAGAAGTGGCTGCTGAATTAAACCCTGATGGTTCTGCACAGCAGCAATCAAAAGCCATCAGTAAAGTGAAGAAGAAAGCCAAAAAGATCCTTCAAGAAATGGTTGCCACTGTCTCCCCGACAATGATCAGGTATTAAAAGGCAAGGCAAAAGGTTTCAGGGAGAGCCATCCTGTTCTGAGCACACAGGACTGAACCATTGTACTTTCCTCAGCAAATGCTCTTGGTCCAAAAGATGCTTTATGTATTTGGATGTTAAACCCAACTCCTCTTTATATTCTTACTCCGCTTCCATGGGCAGTGGCAATGTGGTGGGCTTTAAGCTGCCCTCATCTCTGCTAACTGATGGCAGCCATTGTTTCCCTGCTGACGTCTACTCTCTAGACTAGTCACGAGCAGGGTGCACAGACTCATGTCTTAAAGGGAGTGGTTTGTGTGCAACAGAGGGATCCCTCTGCTCACCTAAATCTTTGTTTGGTGATTTACTTCTGAAATATAAAGTGTGCAATTAGAGTGAAACGTAAGACTTTAGTACGTAATAAGCAAATACTTCCATAAATAGTATATATGTAAAGTCAGCTCTTTAATTCCACAATTCAGATAAACCCATACAAACACATGCACATATGTGAAGCCATTTACAGTTGCTCTTAGCTGGTAGGTTCTGAAATTTAAATAGACAAAAGTCAACTATATTTATATAAATATATGTATACACATTAGAATTTTTTTACTTTCAGACTGACTGGATGGGTGCTGCTAAAACTGTTCAACAGCTTCTTCTGGAATATTCAAATTCACAAGGGTCAACTTGAGATGGTTAAAGCTGCAGCTGAGGCAAGAATTATGTGAATCTGTCGTTTTGTTTTCTCCATGTTTGTAGAGTGATTTTGGAAATGTTCTCTTGTATACTGTTGTGCTTTCCAACCCATTTGGAAGATTTCCCCCATGTGAGGTAGCTACAGGAGCTGTGTATTTGGGGAGGAGCAGTGGGGTAAGGGAGGACCTCCCAGCAATCTGGAGGACCCCCTTTTGTAAGTTACCTTGCAACTACTCTGAAAATCAGGTAGAACAATCTCTATTTTATAAATGAGGAAATAAAGGCACAGAGAGATTAAGAAATTGTCCCAAGTCATGGCTAATAAGTGACTTGCCCAGGATTTCAAACCAAACCAAGCTTGACTCCAAAACCTATGCTCTTACGTGATCAGGCTGCCTCTCAGAAGATATATAGAGTCAGCTTGAACTCGTGATTGCCTCTTCTCTTTCTCTGATTCTTTGTTGTTGTTTTTAGCTGTTAAATTGAAAGAAGTTCATATTACTGGAAAATGTTTTAAAAGAATGAGTCACTGATTAGCCTGTGTTTGAGTGACTAACCAAATGTGAAGTTGGGAAGTGTGACTGAGCTTTACATTTGAATTTTAAATTTGGCGTTTTTCCCTTTACTAGATGAATTTGCCACTTATATTTCTACCAGTTCATAGATCACATATTGACTATCTACTGCTCACTTTCATTCTCTTCTGCTATAACATCAAAGCACCATACATTGCTTCAGGCAATAATCTCAACCTCCCTATCTTCAGGTAAGATCAACTTTTGAAATTTAAGTTAAGAAAAAGATTATATTTTGACTTTTGTGTTTTTCATTGTGCCTTTTGATACATATTATACATGTTATTGTAAAGATGACGTTAGCTTTTTTACTTTTATTATAGAAGTAATGCATGCTTATTGTGGAAAATATGGAAAGTACAAAAAAACATTAAAAGACTATTACCATTGAACTGTGAACTGCGAATAACCTTTATGGGCAGTATTTATCAAGTAGATAGGCAATTAGAAAAACAAGATAGTAAATTGCTGTATCAGTCTTGGCAGTGGGGAGCTGGGGTGGTGGTGATGCTGTAAAGAAAGAAAGAATTGTACCTTTTACTTTGGCCTCATAGTTTAGTAGAGTTAGGAACATGTAATAATTATAATATAATGTCAAAGGTGTATCTCGTTGCTTTTTAGCAGAACGCAGTGCATGCCATTCAGAGGAAATAGAACGTGAAAAGGCAGAGAGGTTCAGCAGCACGGTCTGGTTGGGAACTGCAGATGGGTCAGCAGGATTAGGACGTAGGGTGCATTGGGAAGGGGCAGAGGCTGCAGGTGGGGACTGCACAGGTGGTGAGGGCTAGATCAAACAATTTCTAAGCCAAGAGTTTAGAGTGTATCTTGTACTTGAGAAATGGCATGTTCAGATTTGCCTTTTGAATAGTCATTCTGGTTGAGGGAGTTGGAACAATTCTGCCTCTGTTGTGATAGTTCAGGCAGAAGATAATGAAAGCTTAAATTAAAAGTGTAGTAGTGTTCTTGGAGAGGAGGGCATCGATTTGAAAAATATTTAGTAAGTTGAATTTACAAGACCAGTTCCTAGTCCAGATGTGGGGCTCAACAGAGTAGGGGAGAGGAGGGAGGAAGACTTCCAGGTGTTTACCACCCGGGAACTGGGTGGATAGTGGGGCTGATCACCAGTTGGGGAATTGATGAGGAGTAGGTTTAGTTGGTTTGGGGAAATTGAAGTTTTAAACTTGAAAACACAAAGCATCTCTGAGGTCAGCTCTGTGAGCAGCAGAGAGTAAGAGGAGGGTGAATTTGGAGAATGACTGGGAAGGAAGTGGGTGGGCAGGTTGTGCAGGTAGGGCCTCACAGGGTGGCAGTCAGCCTCACAGTCCAAGGAGCACCTCCCTAATTCCTTGGCGCAGAGTTCTGTGGCTAACCTGACTCATGTGAACAGCTGAAGAGAAGCCATTCATTCATGCAGTCACTTGATACTTACCCAGCTGTGCTTTAGACAAGAGTGAACAAGAAACATAGTCCTTGCCTTCAAATAGCTCATAATCTATTGGGGGAAAGTAGACAAACAGCTAGCTATGATACAGTGTGATATGACCCTACAGGGCAGACGTGCTTTTCCAGGGACTAGAATATCTTCTGTTTACTCTCCTGCGCACCTCTTCCCAGTATTGTGGAACCTGGGAAGCTGAATTAGAAAGTCATCAGAGTGGGCTCTGCTTTGGCAGCCTGGGTTCAGTTCCAGGTGTGGAATCACACAACTTGTCTGTCAGTAGCCATGCTGTGGTGGCAGCTTACATAGAAGAACCAGAAGAACTTAAAACTATATATAACTATGTACTGGGGCTTTGTGGGGGTGAGGGAGAAGGAGGAAAAAAAGGAGGGAGATTGGCAAGATGTTAGGGTAAATCTTCCTCTGCAAAAAAAAAAAGTCATCAGAAAGTTGCTGGTAGGCGTAGACTTAGAGCAAAGAGGACTGTTCCATCTGGGCTCTCAAGAAGTCTTGCCCCATAATAGTTTGCCTCTCGTAATCTGAATGACTCATGTACTCATTCCCTCCAGGTTCTCAACTTGGATCTCTTGAAAGTGTTTAATAAACACTGATAATTTCTCATAATCCACCTTTCCTTTTCATGAACTCTATGCCAGTCATTGCTCACTTGTCCTTCTTTCAGACGTGACAGACTGTCGATAAGCTGGACTATTTATTTGCAGTTTTCTTTTCTACACCTTCACAAATCACTTTTCAGGATGGGTTACTTTTGTGGGCGGTTCATCTCATTCATTATGAGCTTATGCTGCAGAGTTTTACTCTCAAAGATTGATATTAAGCTCTGGGGACATCTTGCTGTTGCCTCCTTATACTGACTATAGAAGATAGTGAAAATATGTTAATATTTATATCAATATCACTATTTGAAAAGAATAGGAGGAGGTTCTGAGTTTGGAAAGGTTGACTTAAGTATTAGAAAATTTAAACTTCATGTCAGAATCCATGAGTATTATAGAAAGAGACATGGAGGTGTGAAAAGATTTGTTTTATTCCTATGTATGTATAAATGAAGCAGATGTTTGTTGCATGGTTTGGAAAGATGGTTATGCTTGGTTTCAGTTTGATAGACTTATCCTTGCCTCACAGAGACACTATAGCAATACTTATTTCAGAAAATTTCTCCAAAGGAGCTTTTGTAGCATTACATTCATTTTGTAGTAAATGTGCTGTAGGCAGATTTTGGGATGTCTAATGGTCAGTGTCTTGAGACTCTGGACAGGGTTTTAAAACTTAGCAGTATTTCATAATCCTCTTACCATCTATATCTTCGCCTTTGTGGGGTAATATACCTACTTCTTTTGGGTTGGAACAGATGTAATAGAGCTTTAGCATGCGAAGTGATATTCTAAAGGGTGATGAATAATGTAAATGATTGAAACGTCAATAAAGTGGAAAATAGAAGGATGTCCATATTTTCACTGTCAGCAGCTCGAACAACTTGTGACTTATATCCATATGGCAAATGTTTTGAAGTAACTTGGAATGTGAGTATTTGTTTTACATTTTTCTTTGTAAATAATTAATGCATTCTTGAATTTATAGTACTTTAATCCATAAGCTTGGGGGCTTTTTCATACGACGGAGGCTAGATGAAACACCAGATGGACGGAAAGATACTCTCTATAGAGCTTTGCTCCATGGGGTACGTCTGATCTCTAACTATCCCTAAAGCTGTTATGGTAGTTATCACAGTAGAAGGAAAAAGAGACTTGATAGAGATTTTATAAAAAACTGTTGTCTGAGTAATTATTTGAGTGATTATTGCTTGGGTATGGGTTTGATGATGAGCTTTTGTTATCGTCAAAATATAGTATTGGAGGAGCTGTCTTACTATTATTTGTGTGAGTAAAATATTTTGTCAGTAGTGAAGTTATAGGGTTTTTTTTTTAAGACTTGACTTTGCTAAGCTTATTCTAAGTTGAGTAGTCTTGAATTCGTGTTTTTCTTTCTCCTTATATCCCAGCATATAGTTGAACTACTTCGACAGCAGCAGTTCTTGGAGATTTTTCTGGAAGGCACACGCTCTAGGAGTGGAAAAACCTCCTGTGCTCGGGCAGGACTTTTGTCCGTTGTGGTAGATACTATGTCTACCAAAACCATCCCAGACATCTTGATAATACCTGTTGGAATCTCCTATGATCGTATTATTGAAGGTCACTACAATGGCGAACAGTTGGTAAGAGGACTGCCTGCCTAAAGGTCTGCTTTGCTTTCAAGTCTTTTGCTTTTAGACAATTGCTTTTAGAATTAATTAGGAATTTTTTTTGGTACTCTCTAGTTTTCAAGCATTGTAAAAACATGGTAGAGTGGGCGTGGCCAGTAGCTCTCATCTCCTATGTCAACCTGATGGTAGTGCTAATGTGGTTCCTTCCTGCCCTGGGAGGAGGTGACGTGATGAGATTTATCAGTGCCTGCTTTGGTCATGGGACTTGGAAATGGAAGAATGCTTGGTATTGAGTTGCCGTCTCGACCATGGGGGTTACATGTGGTTTGTTCTCCCCAGAGCTTACTGTTTATGTGCAGATTTTAAGCTAAGGCTGAAGAATTGGTGGAATCATGTTGACAAAACAATTATAAATTAATTTGAGGAGTGGCAATAATTTTTTTAGTAAACTTTTTATTGAAGTAAGTATAATAGTTACAGAAGAATGCACAAATCGTAAACGTGTGGCTTGAATTATCATAAAGTGAACACATCCCTGCAGCCAGCATCCAGATCAAGGAACAATGTTATCAGGACCCTAGAAACTCCCTTTGTGCCCCTCTCTTACTGTCCCCTCAAGGGAACCACTTATCTTGACTTCTTGTAGGATAGATTAGTTTTGCCTGTTTTTGAACTCAGTGTAAATGGAATGACATAGTGTGTAGTCTTTTGACATCTGGTTTCCTTTGCTCAAGCAGGTGTTTGGGAGATTCATCTGTTGTTTCCTATAGTTAGAGTTTGTTCATTCTCATAGCTGCGTAGTATTCCAATGTATGAATATACCACAATCCATCCATTCTGTTGAAAAACAGTTTGGTTTCTAGCTTTTGACTATGGCCATTCTTGTGCACTTCTCTTGATGACCATATGTATGCATTTTGTCCTTGGGTATGTACCTAGGCGTGGAATTGTTGGTTATAAAGTATCCATGTGTTCAGCGTTAGTAGATACTGCCAAACAGTTTTCCAAAATGCTTTTACCAACTTAGCATTCCTACCAACATTGTGAGAGTTCCAGAGGAAGTTAGTTTGGTTCTTACTCAGTGTGGAAGTCTTGGGCAAGGTATGTGTTTCAAGCTTACTGCCCAAAACATGTCAGAAGTCAAGGACACTTGCTAATTGGAGGCTTTAAAAATTGTGATGGACCTGGATTATTACTCGTGTCTCTCTTATGAGACTCCTCCTTGTGTTGTATGTGTCTGTCCTGAATGTCGACTCCACTCACCCTCACTGTGTCTCATGAGGTCACATGTGAGTCCTGTGTGTGATATATGGCCATCCTTGTGCACATTAAGTATTCAGTAAATGCTTACTAAAGTAATCGTCAGCTTAAAGACTGCTGTGGGGCTGGATTTGGCATTCAGTTGTCTAACCTTAGGTATTTGGACGCTGGAGACCATCAGACCTCAGATATTTTTATCTGAGGACCACAGAACAGTTTTTCAGGCTGTTGTGTCATTTTTATCCTTCATGAGTTTTTAGTTGTATTTTTGTGAGTGAAATAAACAGAGCATCAAATGAATTAGTGTTAAATGTTTTGTTTTTTGTTGACCAAATTGTCTCTCCCAATGACATGATTACTTAGTGTCTTTAAATGCTAACCGTTTCTGACAACTCTCAGTCAATGAATACTTATTTTCCTTATTCATTCATTGATGTGTTAGCTTTATTTCTTACCATGTGATTATTTCAAAATTGGAATTTAGGGAAAACCTAAGAAGAATGAGAGCCTTTGGAGCGTAGCTAGAGGCGTTATCAGAATGTTACGAAAAAACTATGGGTGTGTCAGAGTGGATTTTGCACAGCCGTTTTCCTTAAAGGTGAGTGTCCGTTGGGATGAGGCTGTGTTAAAGCACTGGTGTAGCTCAGTGTCAGAAGATTCGGGCTCCAGGACTGCCTCCATCGCCTCTTCTCCATGTGACTAGGGCCTCAGGCTCTTCTCTTGTAAAGTGAAGACTATGTCAAGAATGGCATTTCCTAAATTTTTCCACCAAGGCATGCCTGTTGACAAAGGACAGTAAATGTCTGTCTTTCGGAGATACCGGGTTCATCATTTATTGCTATTGTTTTTACTTCATGAAAATTTTGCATGTTACTTTATAGTATATACTGATATTTTATATTATGTTTTGAAATTGCCTTTAGGGGAAATTTTTCAAGACACGACCCCTAAAAGCTGGGTAAAATTGACAGTCCAGGATGATGCTCCGTCCTACTAAGTGGAATCTAGTACCCACATATGCCAAAGGATAGTGGCATCATCCAGGAGAATCCTGGGACTGGTGGGTCCCCGAGGTCTTGGCAGTTTTAAATTCCTAAGATTCTCAGATTGGAAAAGGAGAAAGAGTAGATGTGTAAGGGAGTCGGGACTCCGAGGATAAGGAGCAGAGGTCCTGCTTCTCTTTCTGTCTTGCTTCTTGGTTTTACTTTAAGAGTCTGACTGCCATGCTAATGTTTTCTGGCCTTAAATCCTTTCTGCTTTTGGGGACCTCATCATTTCTTACCACTTTTTTTTTGAGGAAGATTAGCCCTGAGCTAACATCTGCTGCCAATCCTCCTCTTTTTGCTGAGGAAGACTGGCCCTGAGCTAACATCCGTGCCCATCTTCCTCTACTTTATATGTGGGACGCCTGCCACAGCATGGCTTGCCAAGCAGTGCCATGTCTGCACCCAGGATCCGAACCGGTGAACCCCGGGCCACCGAAGTGGAACATGCAAACTTAACTGCTGCGCCACTGGGCTGGCCCCAACCACTTTTTTTTTTTTTTTTTTTAACTATATTGCATTTCTCTATCTTGTTATGACTTGCTTTTGGATTGAGGTTCTTTTGAATATCATGTGACCCTCAGATTGTCGCATTTCCTTTAAAAAATGTGGTTGTGTCAATTATCACTATTAATAATGTTGGGAATGTCAAATAATTTCATGAAGATGTCAAATAATTTCATGAAGATGTGAGAAAAGTTAAATTTTCTCCGTTAATTTTTAAATGATTTTGCTTAAGCATCATCCTGTTCTTTGTATCTTCAGTTCTTAGATTTCATGTTTAATAGTATTCTATGAGTCGTTCTGGACTTCTGAAGATAGTTTAGGATGTGGAAAGGACTTCTCATGCTCTGTAGCATGGCTCATTTTATAAACAACTCCCTTTTTACTTTTCAAAGGTCAAATTATATTTTATATGTGTTTGTGAAAGTGAGACAATGACAGTCAGTGATTGTATTGTATTTTTTTTTCCAGGAATATTTAGAAAGCCAAAGTCAGAAACCTGTGTCTGCTCCACTTTCCCTGGAGCAAGCATTGTTACCAGCTATGCTTCCTTCAAGGCAAGATTTAAGGAGATTGTTTATACTAACTACACTCTCAAATATCTATTATTTCTCATATTGCATAGAAAATAGGTTAACTTCATTAAGAACATGCATGTTCTTGTTTTTACTTCCTCACTTGAGTAACTTTTCCATTGGTTTGATAAAGGATCTTGAAATGATGTGTTTTCATATTAGTTTGCAGGTTTTTGATTATTTGCATTATAAAATCTTTTTGATTTTGTGAATCATGTAGGAGTTCTTATTTACACTTTGAATGTTTGAAATGAATTATTTTTGATAGAAGCTTAGGTTATGCATCTTGTACCTAAGTGCAACGTATAAAAGAGGTTTCCTATGTGAATTTTCCAGAATTCAAATTGAATTGTAACTTAGAGAAACTGAACGTTAAGCTTTTCCTTCAGTATGTTCAAGGGTCAACTTTTCAAAAATGTTTTTGGGTTCTTTCTGCCAGTGAATTTTAGAAGTGATGTACCAACAGACTATTTAGTCATAACTAAGTCACGTGTTTTGGTCAGGAGAGTGTAACGTAATAAAGGATATTGTGGAGGAAAACAGCCCAGAGAAATAATCTGTTTGTGGTTTAAATTTAGAATATGTAGTAATTTAAAGTATCTAATACATTTGTATCTTAGGCTCATATAGTTTGCTTTGTGAAAGCGTGGGGTTGTAGGAGTCTAATTTGTAAAAATACTTTTCAGACCCAGTGATGCTGCTGATGAAGGTACAGACATGTCCATTAATGAGTCCAGAAATGCAACAGATGAACCCTTCCGAAGAAGATTGATTGCAAATCTGGCTGAGCACATTCTCTTCAGTAAGTAGAATACCAAACTCTTTATTTCTGCAATTCAGATTCAGCACGGTGCAGTGCAAACCATGTAGGTTCTGGAATCTGCTGAAGGGAGGTTCCGCTTGTGGTTCTATTACCTGATGAACAGGTGGTGATAGGTAAGTTGTGAGAAAGAAACTGACGCTGTGGGGATTTGCGGGAACTGAGTAAACCTCTCACATAGCGCCTGAGGTAGCTGCTCATGTGGTAGTTCTTACGCTTTTTAAAAATAGCATTGCCAAATGGTTTGTCGCCTATTTTGCTCATGAATTTGTTTCTTTGAACTAACTTGTGGTACAGCAGCATCTAGGTTTATGCATGTCCCTTCCCACTCTCACCCCATGATCAATTTTATTCAGCAAATATTGAGCATCTGTTAAGGTAGAGCTTTGTTTTAGCCGTGGGGACCACAACTTGAATAATTCACGGTTCTACTCTTAAAAAGCTCATGCTCTTCTCAGAGAGAGTACAAATAATTCAAGTGGGAGTGACCCAGAGCCGAGTGAGTGGAGTGCAGGAGTAGCCTTCCGTAAGTTCCAGGTTGTGGTGGTGTGTCACGTCCAAGAGCCTACTTTAGAGTCCCTATGGCAGTGGCAGCGACGTAGTCCCTTAGTGAGCCCCGTGGGGTGGAATCACCTCGCCATTCCCTGTGCCTCATCCCCATCAGGTCAGACACTCGGCTCTTCCTGCTGACGTTCTTGTGGAGGATTCCTCACCTCGTCTTGCTCCTTCTGCTCTGGCTGCTCCTGCCCCTGCTTTGTGCTGGGCCAGAGTCTTCTTTCTTAAGTGCATCTGATTATGTCTCTTCCTTGCTTAAATTCTGGATGCTGAAAATAGTACAGCCTTAATGTTGAAAACTTGGAAAATAAAGATAAAACCTACACCCAAATAACCAAGAGTGTTGCTGTCTAGTCTTTAAAATATTTTTTACAGTTTTGTACTGTGCTTTTTTCAATTTATAACACAAATATTTATTCATGTTTTAAAAAAACTCTTTATTCTTTTTCATGGCTTTAAATATGGTACTGGGTACTTTTTTGTTTTTTAAACACTGGAGACAACAACTGTGAGTAAAGTATTCATGAATTCATTATCATCTCAGAAAACTCACAAATGATGTCTTTGCTTCAGATTATTTCATAGATGTTCTCATATTTGATTTATATCAATTTTCTACAAATTCAGAGTATTGGGTTGTGAACTATAATCATTCTCAAATGTATTTCTGTCACCTTTCTCCCTACTTCTGAGCTACCTTTGGGTAAAAAAAAAAAGGAAATTAAAATATATCGAACAAGCATTTCAATGGCTTCTGTGCCAGGCCAGTCATTTCATTCTTACCTTGCCCAGTGAATAAGGTAGTATTCTCATTTTACCAATGAGGAAGCTGAAGCTTGGGAATTGAAGTAATTTCCCCCAAGTTATGAAATTGGTCAGTGTAAAAGTCAGGATTTAAGCCCAAATTTTCTGACTTAAAGTCCACTTCTCCCTCCCACTACACCTTTGTTTTAATGTGGAGTGAAGTAGAGAGGGAGTTATGGCAGATTGCCCCCAGGAACAAGTCAGGAAATACAAAAATGGGGTATGCTGTGGAGCTCCTAGAACAGGCTCATACCTTGGGTCTTGGTATTTCTGTAAAGGTGACTCTTGGTCATCCAGTAACTAACTTCCATTGGCCTGGTTTGAAGGTGGACCTATCTTAGACTGAATTCTGTTACAGGATGAGTAGTGACCTCTAATGAGGTTCCATGGGCCTAGAACACGGTATAATGTTGTAACTGCCCTTTGGTAAATCATAGTTATGGGAAATATGGTAGAGGACTTTTATTGTCTTAAATAGATTAAGATTTAGGTACTTTTTAAAAGTTTCAGCTATATTAAAAAAAAAAAATGCAACTAAAGCTTTGTGTTTGCCTTCCAGCTGCTAGCAAATCCTGTGCTATTATGTCCACGCACATCGTGGCCTGCCTGCTCCTCTACAGACACAGGCAGGTATGTCTGCAGGGTCACCTGGAGTTTTGTAGGAAGCATGAGAATGCTTCGTTAGCTGTTCACCTACTTATTCACTGACGGATTGGCCCACTCCTGGCCAGTGCCGTGAGATAAACAGTAAAATAAGCTAAGGACCCTGCCCACAGGAACTTACAAACCTGATGGGGGAAGAAATCTACTTGAAAAAAACTCAGAGACTGCTTAATGTAAAAATAGTAAGACATTCTTTGAGTAATATAGTTAACGTAAATAAGGCCTATTTCATTGACATGCAGTAAGTATTCTGATCACTAACAGTTAAGCTGTTTGGTTTGTGTTTAGGACCACACTCCACCTTCCCACAATGCAGTTGTCTAAGTGCTATGATGGGAGAGACTGTCTGTCTCTCTTAGAGTCATGTTCTCAACACCAAACATAGTGCCAATATGTATAGTCACCTAATAAATATTTGCCACATAAATAGTTAAAATGAGGGAAATTCTTACTAAAAAATGAGCACTTCTTACACTCAGCAGCTTCCTCCCTTTGTGATCTTTTGTGCTCATAACATGTGCTGTGGCTAGAGTGTTCCCTGCATGTGGAATATCTGGACATTCCTGGAGGATGAGCTTTTTAACCAGTTTTCTGACTTTCTCTGCATTGGTGTTCTATGCCTTTTTCTGTATATGCCAACAGCCTGCTGCAGGAAAACCAAGTCAAAAAAAAAAAAACCCTTGGAACAGCCTCTTGGCCTCTTGGCAAGTAGGTTTTCCACTGTCATGCTACATTTCTGTCTGTTTCTCTAGGGAATCGATCTCTCCACATTGGTGGAGGACTTCTTTGTGATGAAGGAGGAAGTCCTGGCTCGTGATTTTGACCTGGGGTTCTCGGGAAATTCAGAAGATGTAGTCATGCATGCCATACAGCTGCTGGGAAATTGTGTCACAATCACCCACACCAGCAGGAATGATGAGTTTTTTATTACTCCCAGCACAACTGTCCCCTCAGTCTTTGAACTCAACTTCTACAGCAATGGGGTACTCCATGTCTTTATCATGGAGTCCATTATAGGTATGTCAAGCCCTGAAATATTTTCATGGAAAAGAGAGGGCCCTGAAACACATAGTGGTGTTTACTTCAGTTTGGAGGATAGCCCCTTACTTGAGAGAGTGTGTTGCTATATTTTTAGTTTTCAAATACAAATGTAATCTACATTACTATTTATAGCTTATTTTTACATTTATTCTTCAATAAGTAGTTCCTGAATTACTGTAGCGTATGCACAGTATTCCACTTATTACTGAGGAGCAGAGGTAAGGGGTCTGGCTATCCAGGAGCTGAAAAGCTAGGTGAGAGGAGACACATGCATGGCAGTGAAGTGAGTGGAGGGGGCTCATTTGTGATTAAGAGGGAGCAGAGAAGGAGGAGAGCAGAGGGGACTGAAGCCCCTGAGGAAGGTGTTTGATGGGTTTGGGATCATGTGTAATCATGAGAAGTGAATCCTAAGGGGATTTACTGAAATTTTTCCAGTGAATGCAGGTAATTATTTTGATATATTAACAATCTGTTGAGGGTAATCAAAGTTGTCTGAGCCAGTTGAAGTTTTTCTTGCAGATGTAAGGCTGCTGGCTTCACTGATGCTTTCCTTTCCTCAGCCTGCAGCCTTTACGCAGTTCTGAACAAGAGAGGCTGTGGAGGGTCTGCCAGCGCATCCCCCAGCTTGATCAGCCAGGAGCAGCTGGTGCGGAAGGCCGCCAGTCTGTGCTACCTGCTCTCTAACGAAGGCACCATCTCTCTCGTAAGTGAAGACTCTTTAGTGTTGCCTGTTCTCTTTTTCTTGAGCATTTTTATGAAAACAGCAACCACCTTTGTTTTTCTCTTAGAGAATTTTTGATCCATTTTTTAAGCTTTAAATTCTACTCCTGGGTCTCAATGACTGCCAAACCAATATGTCGTTTACTATCTCAGTTTGCTGTGGGGTCACTGCTCCAGTGAGTCCTTCATGCAGCTCTGAGGCAGGATAGGACAGATTGCTTGACGTCCTGCATCAGTCGGATCAAAGTTACTGAGCTCTGATTGTGCCAAAGGCACTGGGTCAGAGGTTTGTAAATAATTAACGCACCCACTTGTGGATGATAGAACCACAGAAGGTAAGAGCCATAAACAGTCTAAAAATCATCTACTCGGGGCCAGCCCCATGGCCAAGTGGTTAAGTTGGCGCATTCTGCTTTGGTGGCTTGGGGTTCGCCGGTTCGAATCCTGGGCGTGGACCTACACACTGCTCATCAGGCTGTGCTGTGGCAGCAACTCACACAGAAGAACTAGAATGTCCTACAACTAGGATTTACAACTATGTACTGGGGCTTTGGGGAGAAAAAGAAAAAAACATTGGCAACAGATGTCAGCTCAGGGCCAATCATCCTCACCAAAAAAATGCATACTTTAAAATTGTTTAAAAAAAAAATCATCTGCTCAACCCTTTCTCACTTTACAAATGGGGAAACTAAGGCGCAGTAGCACTAATGAGCAGTTATGTTATATCCAAGCCCTTTTAGACATTTATAATGAAGCACGTGTGAAGTAGTAGAGAGATTCTTTTCCTCAGAATCATCAACAAATAGAATTCCTATTATTTAAAGTCTAATCTCCCCTTCTACCTATTTGGACGTGTCCTGGGACATTTTTGAGTACACGTGTTAGGACTGCAACCTTCCTCCCCAGCATTCTTTGTATGTTGGTGGCCCTCTTGGGGAATCTGTTTTACGTGAACCTTGGGGAGACAGGATGGGAGGGGATAGAGTAGATAAGATCCCCAAGATTGACCTTGTCCTTTTCCTGGGTCTTTTGTGAGTTATTTGAATATTGTGTTTCCTCGTCCACCACTGTTGTGTACAATATTTACTGTCAGATAGCTTCTCAGAGAAATTGTCTGGTAAAGAGAAAGAAACAGGTGGTAGAGGCCTGACAGGCAGCTCCCCTGGGGGCGAGACTGAGCCCAGCAACCCTCCGCAGGTGGTCCGCACTGGGGCCTCTGCCAGTCAGGCCACACGTCTCTTCTCAGGCTTTGCTCGGGACCATGGCATTCATCAAGAGGGTGGGCATCGCAAGTCTTAGGACGTGCCTGGTGGAGTGAGGGAGGTGATGTCATGGGAGTATTTGGCAGCTACTTTTTACAGTGTCATCTGTCTTTAAAAAAAGAAGTATAGGACAGTGACGTTTACATTAAATTCTTCTTGTCAGCCCTGCCAGACATTTTACCAGGTTTGCCATGAAACAGTAGGAAAGCTCATCCAGTATGGCATTCTTATTGTGGCTGAGGTAAGAAAAGTAGCTTTCCTTTATTTAGTTTGTTCTTTGTTTCCTTATCTTTTCTACCAATTATTTTAACTGATAAATACATTCAATATATAGTCAAGTACGGATGAAAAGAAAAAAATAAGAATGAGGAGAATAAATGTCTTTTGGGATTGTTTAATATTTTGGTTCCTTTTGTGTAACTGGTATTGTCTAAAATGTGTCTTGACTTGATTCTGTGACATTCAGAAGTTTGCAGTCCAAGATGAGATGTTTATGTGTCACTGTGCTTGTAGCTCACACACATGCATTTTTCTCTGTTGAGGTTTTGTTTTAATTTTGGTAGATTTAGTATAGAGACTATGGCCTGGGAAAGCAGATGTCAATTTAGAAGAGGTGAGGTTATCTTTATTTGATCTGTCTGATAGCTTCCCCGCCCCCAACTCTTTTTTTCATTCCCTGCTGTCTCCCAAATGATTTTGAGTTTGGAAAGGGAAGTGGGTTGACTCTGAATGGCTGAACAGTGAAGAGTAGGGAAGCGAGAGAGAGAAGACTGCTCTTTCCGGGGTCCAGCTGGGCAGGTGTTTATGTGGCCATGCATATTTATTTACTGTTGGTCATCTCCTTGGCATAGCAAGATGATCAGGAAGATGTTAGTCCTGGACTTACTGAGCAGCAGTGGGACAAGAAGCTCCCAGAAGCTTTGTCTTGGAGAAGCGATGAAGAAGATGAAGACAGTGATTTTGGTGAGGAGCAGCGAGATTGCTACCTGAAGGTACTTTGGTGAAGAATTCGAGTGGACATTACAGTGATGAGTTGAGGTCGATGTTGCCACTGGTTAATGAGGTTCTTATAAACTAGGCCTCTGGTGTTGTATTCATATCTCATGCACCCACAAACCAGCTATGGTACTTTCTACCTAGTAAAGACACTCAAACTGTTTGAGTTGAATTAACACCTGGAATTGTTCAGTTTGGGGATAGGTAAATGGAAAAGGAAAGAGGAGTCTGAAAATTCAGGAAGGTGAACGCCATAGATGATACCTTTCATGAGCCTCTCATGAGCGTGCACAGGTGCAGAGCTGGTCACCCACAGCTGCACTCACTCCTAAAGAGGCAGTATTTTCGTTCAGACGTCACCAAAGCAAGGAAATACCACACCAGGTGTGGGCGAGAAATCAATATTTAGCTGTCCTTGGCCTCATTGCCCTTTTTGAGTCATTCTCAGTCTTGCCATCCCTCCCCAAATTTCATATGTTGAGCTATTTGCTTTCAATTAAAGTAAATGCTATCACAGGAGAAAATTTGGATTTTTAACAGATTATCTCTGATCTACAAAAGTCAGTGTTGTCTAATTTGCAATTTTAGAAACTAGTAATAATGACCCATCTTTTCTGAATACCCTAAGTGGATTGCTCCATCTCCAGTGGGATAACACCCCTAGTTTGCATGCACACGCACATGCACACAGTTAGAAGGTATAGCTTCTGGAGATTCCAAAAGACATTTGGAAGTTTTCCCATTTTGGGTATTATTAGTTTCAGGAAGGGGCAATGATCTTGCTTCCACACTCTGGAGGGGCTCATCTGAACGTGCGTGTTTTGGGTGGGTACAGGGAGAGCCCCCCCTCCCCCCTACAAAGCACCTTCTCACCACCACGGTCACTCCCCACTGTGCTGGACTGTGGACCTAAGGCTGTGTGGGGGTGGCAGGAAGTGAGGGCTTGGAAAGACTGAGATGACCTGGGTGGACTTGCCAGGTGGCCTTTTTGCACACTTGAGTGACTGCCGAGCCAGGCTTCAAACCCTGGAGGGTCCAGCCTTTGAATCAGCTATTTTCAGTGATGACAACATGTCATAATTATGTCATTCAAGTATGGCAGTTTCCTCTAGGCAGCTGTTCAGTGAATGCAAACCTCAAATACTGTAAAAGTCAATGATTATAATAAAGAATGCATTTCAAAACCAGCCATTGTTTCCAACTGAGATTCTGTGCACGTGGAGCAATAGGCCGCTTCTGTGTAGTGACAGTGAGAAGTTGTCTTCTCAAGTTACTTTTTCTCCAAGGATGTTTGTCTGTGAGTGGCCTTGTTTCTTCTGTCCCTTCTCCATGACTTCGTCTCCCATCTTGCACTCCTAGGTGAGCCAGTCCAAGGAGCACCAGCAGTTCCTCAGCTTCCTGCAGAGGCTCCTTGGACCTTTGCTGGAGGCCTATAGCTCCGCTGCCATCTTCATTCACAACTTCAGTGGTCCTGTTCCAGAGCCTGAATATCTGCAGAAGCTGCACAAGTACCTAATCACCAGAACGGAAAGAAATGTTGCAGTATATGGTATGTGTGTCACAGTTTTGGCTTCTTTTAAAAGCTATGCCTTTTTTGATTACAGAGATCTGCTAATTATAGACACTTGGGGACAAAAAAATGCAAAATTATCCTGACCTGGAATGCATAGATTTCTACTGTAATCTGTCTTGATATGTTATATAAATTACATGACACAGTTATATAACCTCATGTCTGACTTTTTTCACTTAACATTATAAGTGAAATTTGCACATGTTGTTACATGTAGTTATTTTTGCTGCTTTGTAGGATTTCACGGTGTAAATAATTATCATGTTTTGTTTATTCATATCTATCATTGGTGGATATTTGGGTTTGAAGTTCAGAGCTACTATGAATAGTACTGCTCTGAAGGTGTTTGAATATGTCTTCGAGTGAACATTTGTACGCGCTTATCTTGGGATGGATCTAGGAGGAGAGTTCCCTCGTCACAGGGGTGAGGCGTGTGCAGCTTTAGTGGGTGCTGCCCAGCGCCTCCTAAGGGGTGCACCAGTCTGCATCCCCAGCTGCAGTGTGCGTTTCAGTGCTCCCCATCCTGGCCAGCACTTGGTGTATTGTCTCTTATGTGAGACATGTGACTCGGGTGGGAGGAGCATTTTATACAGTTATGGTTTAGGACTGAAACTACTTTGAATCACTAATTTTTAGAAGCAAAGTGTTCTAAAGATAGTCCATCTCTAGGTATATATGTGGCGATCTCTTTCTCTCTGTAGAGATAGATATTTCATCATCACCTCACTTAGAGTTGAGGAAACTCTCCCAGATCACAGAGTAGCGAGGGGCAAGCCTGGGTTTAGAGCTGTTGTTTTCCCACCTCTAGATTTGTGCTCGGCCTGCTTCCACGGATGCAGGAATCGTCTGTACATCACTGTGCAGTTTAAAGAAATTCTACTCTGTCTTGTTTCATTCTCACAAAAAGCCTTCAGGATGGATGTTTTAGGTATTTCTCCTTGCCTTCTTTCCTCTCTCTCTTTCCTTCCTTCCTTCTCTTCAGGTTTTTCTTTCTCTCTCTCTCTCTCAACTTCTCTCTCTTTTTTCCTTAAAAGATGACAAAGTAGGATTAAAGAAATGGCAAATCATTTGGGACCTCACAGGTCACCAGTTGCAGAAATGGATCTTGACCCCAGTCCACTGACTTGCTCTACTCCTCTTCAGAGCCTCCCACACTTCCTTACTGTGGAAATGGGGGTTTTCGTGTTTTGCTGACCCTAAACATTTGACAGGGTCTTATTCTTTCTCTACAGCTGAGAGTGCCACATATTGTCTTGTGAAGAATGCTGTGAAAATGTTTAAGGATGTTGGGGTAAGTGTCCACTGCTGGTGGTATAAGAGCGTGTGTTACCTTCTGTTCTCTTTCCATTAGATCTGGTCTATTTGAGCCCCCTTTGTGTGGGGGTGGACCCCGAGAGTTCCTGCTGGGTTTATCATGAAGGCATTTCTGGGCATTATGGGGGAAGGGGCATGCTGAAGGTGAGGCGCATCAGCACAGATTTATTTGAATGTTCCAGAATTTTCCTGGTTTTCATTTTCATTCCAGAACTGTTTATATATAATAAGGTTCAATGAGTTTCAAGATGGCAGTACACTTTGGCAGGGATATTAATTATACCATATGATTTTCAGTTATTTTCTTGTGTTTTTACCCGTATTTCTAGAAGTATCCTCAGGTCACCTGCACATATCATGTGAGACATGAGTTTCGTGGAGGTGCTAGTGGCCTTTGTAAGGGACTCTTTGTGACTTTATTCTAACATAGTATGCTGGTTGAACTCTACTCGCAGAAACACCATACCTGCACCCCTAGCCCCCCCCCACCCCATACTTGCATGCACCCACACGTACATCTACTTAAAGCCAGGCTATGGGTTTATGTGTCTTACTGCCTTTTGGGGTCTAGGACACAAGTCAGTGTTGGTGACAGAAACGTCTCTTTTTTGTTGTTGTCTTTAATTTAATCTAAACTTTCTCTCTAGGTTTTCAAAGAGACCAAACAAAAGAGAGTGTCTGTGTTAGAACTCAGCAGCACTTTTCTACCTCACTGTAACCGGCAAAAACTCCTAGAATACATCCTGAGTTTTGTGGTGCTGTAGGTAACTCCTGCACCGCCGGCAGGTGAAGGGCGTGGGATGAGTCCCTCGTGGGCTCCAGCCTCGGGCTCAAGAGTGGAAGGTGCCGTCATGTGGTCAGGCCTGACCTGTCCTGATGTGACCTCCTGGAAGACAAGTGCCTTCTCCCCTCTGTGGATCTGTGATCATCCCAACCCTGCGATGACACAGCAGCCTACAGCTGACACTTTGGGGGGCCCTCAGCCTCCATTTGCAATTCATAATCAGTAGATTACAAAATGAATCTCAAAAAATTATTTTGGAGTTTATTAAAGATTTACATTTTAAGTACAACTGTTAAGGACTAATTACTGTGATGGACACAAAAACGTAGTTGTATTTTAGAACTGAATCTTGTGTAGTATACTTAATGCTGTCGGGTAGTTTGTTGGTATATTTTCTGATTTTCCTTTAAAAATAGTTGTTATCCAGTGACTGTTTTTTTCAGTTTCATCTTTGTCAATAGTAGCTAAATTTTAAATGGGAACACGTTTCATTCCAAAGTGCTTTACGAATGGCTGGGCTGATGTACATCGCACCCAGAGGTCACTGTGCTGCCCTTTGCAGTCAGATTTAGAAAGCATTTTAAGGGCTACATGAAAACGCAAGTAGTTTAGGTCAGGAAGAGAGATCATGTGATGAAATAGCTAACATCAGGAAGAAAATTTGGCTGGCAAATTCAGGGTAAATTTGGCCAGAAAACTGACTTTGAAAACTTTTGCTCGTATAAAAAAGTGCCGTTGAGTTTTAAATGACCAGTAAGTATTTAGGAACAGCTCCTGTTCTATGTCTGTACCCCTCCCACCCCTCAGGTGGTACCTGCCTCTCACAGGTACAGCTGTTTCTTGGAGATCCTCCAACCAAATAGCAACTGTCCCTACTTGATTAGCTTGACCTGATAGGCTGTGTCAACATAAAGTGCTGCGACTACAGGCTGCTGACCCAGGGCTCTCATGCACTGCATGCAGGTTGTGCACTGCACATAGTCTGGGTCACTGATAGCCACTTGAACTGTGCAGTGGACAACCCGTGCAATATGTGTGGGGGCCCTACTGACTGATAAATGGGCGGAGGCATTTATGGATTTTTAGCTTTGAGGAAAAATGATGGAAATTAAAAAATGTATATGTGTTATATGCTTAGACTCTGATGCCACATAGTGGTAACTAATTACGAAAAATTGTTTATAATGGGTAGGTGCCTTTTTGTGAGCAGGGAGTGTAGTTGTTAGTTAATTGTGGTAATAATGGTGATTTCTTAAAGATCATGTGATATTAAAATGTTTTCTAATAGCTTATTCTTCCCGCTCTCCATGGTGTTATGGAATTAGGAGTTTTTCCTGATGAATATTGCATAGCGTCTTTGAATTTAAGATTTAAGTTTGCACTTTCATGAGCTTGGATCTAAACACTAACAGATCTCGAGTCGCCTGTGTGTCGGGAGAGGGAAGGATGCCAATCGGTATTGCACGTTGTGTGGAGTATTGCGTGTGACATTCATAGCAATAATGCTGTGCTGCTGTCATCTTCTTCCATTGTTCCCAAACTCAGCATTTAAGATGTGTTTTTTCTTTACGGGCACTCATGTACCATTAAGCCCTTGTCAGTGTTGTGGCAGTTCGGCTGTGGAGGCCCTCGGCGTGCAACATTCCATTTTACCAGTGAGCAGAGAAGAACACTTCTTCTGTAGGCTGCAGGGAGGCTTACTTATCCCCTTGAGTGTTCCTTAACGGGGCAGATAAACACTTCACTTGTCCCATTTATTTGTCCCCTAGATTACACATCAAGGATTCCTCCAACTCTCTCTTAGCTGGAAAGTCATGGTTGGGACTGACTTCCTAGTGAATATTGCTGCCCTGCCTGTCCCTTGTGCTAAGAGCTGCTGCCGCACCAGCCCGAGCAGGACACAGTGGCTTCTCTGGCTTTATCTTCCCTTTCAGTTGGTTTGTGTTCTGGAAATCTAATCAGATGCTTTGGGGAATGCAATGTATATATGATTTGCTAGCTCGCTCGCCACTTAACTCACTGTGAGAATAAATATGCATGCTTTTTGTAATTAACTGGTGCTTTGAAAACCTTTTTTAAGGAAGAAAAATCTCAACCAAAGTTATGCTCATCCAGACAAGCTGACCCTTGAGTTTATTTTAGCACAACTCATCCTTCAGTGCCTCATTACTGAAAAAACATGCATCTTCACAATAAGGCTTCCAATAGCACTATCTCGCTAAAAGATCATTCTCATTGTTTTCCAAAAGCGAATGGCTTCCATGTAAGATTAAACAAATTAGGTGCTTGTAAATAATTTATGACAGTTTACTCTATTGCATTTCTATAAAACTGAAATGCATGCTCTCCAGGGGAAGGCTGTGAGTTAAGTTAAAAAAACAAACAAAAACATCCAATAATAAGCAATATGAAACTGCACTCTCTCAAAATAAGAATGTCCTAAGTAATTCAGAAGAGGGGAAGGACTCTTTGCTCTCTTAAATTTTAAGAAAAAGGGCAAGAACTAGTGTGAAGTGCATAGAACTAGTAACAGAGAAAGTGCCCTGACTCTTCCTTCTCAGATCTCTTGAGTCTCCCGAAGTCCTGAGGGTGAGTGGAGAAAATATGTTGGGAATTGCAATGAGTGTAACTCAGATTGTGAGATTTCCAGTCACCTGAAGGGGAAAACATTCCCCGTAGAGCTCCATGTCATGTGAGTGTGCTGCGAGATGTTCACAGGTGTCTTGTAGCAAAAGCATTCCTGGTAAAATAAATTTGCACGCAGATCCTCTTTCCTAGAAACTCACAATGCACTTTAGGTCAGTGAGGGCTCAGGGTCCGGCAGAACCAAGCCTGTTTAACCTCACTTCTCCAAACTGTTGAAACCCCAGGTCCGTATTTCCCTATGGGACACCTGTGAACCTCTCGCTAGTACCCACGGAAAATATTTGGGGAAATACTATGTTAGGTAGTTGTTTAAGGGAGCAAAACAGTAACATGTGGCACTGAGGCAGAATTTGCATGCACTTGGTACAATCAAATGTCGCATTTAATAGATGTATATTTCCTCCCCTGGAGACAACAAGCACAGAAAACTGTAATATAAGTAGTTAGAGCAGAGCTCTTTCCTTTGATGGAAGTATCAGCCATCAATGATCCTGGGTTTGTCACCGAAAGTAGCAGAATTAACACAGGGACTCACTGGGGTAAATAAGATTTTAATTCAGATCTAGAAGAAATTATTGCACAACTGAATGCAGATTTTTATCCACAGATAGTCCTATTGTTTAGAAATGATAGGACCTATCATTGACGTTTATGAGACTTAATTTGGATGTGAATCTTTTTTAAAGCACTCTTTTTAGGAACTTAAGACTTGACATCTGGCATTTTAGTTTAATACAAGCTAATGATTGCATTTGAAAGAGACTTTTGACTTTATTTCTAAACATCTAAAGCTCTGAAATGCCTTGATGGAAGGTGTTAAACTATTTACCTGTTGTACAAAGAAACGTTAGATTGTTGTAAAGAGAATTACTATAAGGTACTGTAAAATAACACTGTGTGATTTTGTGGGTGACACTTATTTGGAAACATTGATTTTTATGCCTGTTTAATGTATTGTAAGAAACACAGAAATGTAGTTTTATTTTAATAAAGCAAAAAATGAATGTATTCCTGATGTCTTGTATTTGTAGTTAAAAGTTCCCTACGTCATTCATTATATAATTGTTGTGACATTTGACTTTACATAGAACTTTATTAAAATGCTTATAAGAAACAATTTTACATACATTTATGAACCTACAGTGCATGATTTTATTATTGACTCAGAGCTCTTTCAATTTGATCAAGCATTTGGAGATGTACATGTCTACATCTTAGCTATTGTTCTCCTTAGTTAAATACATCGCAGGTATTTATTGGGTTTCTGTAAGGATTCCTTTAAACTTGGTGCTTCTGTCACATTTATATATAAAGTTTATAAAAGTATGCACTGAAGTGTTAGGTTTTTTCCTACTAGTTCACACTAATTGCTCAAAAAATATTCGTTTACTTTTTTGACAAATAAGACCAGTATTAGAGCACTATTTTCTGTGTGCCCAAATGCAGCCTTTTCTCAAGAGTGTGCCTCCAGGAAAGGGTGGTAACCATATGCCTGGCGATGCCGTCCATGCCCTTTGGGTGCATGACGTGGCTGAGAACTTGACTGACACACTCAAGAGCATCCCCTCCATTCTCCGCCAGCATCTCTATCTGAACTTGTCCTTTCGTCCCTCTGATTTCCTCTGGGATGTTGTTACTATGACTATGCCTTTGCCCCTTGGTGCACTCATTCATTCCTTTGCATTAGCAATTCTCTTGCTGCTGCCAAACATATCTTTATCGTAGCAAAATTCTAACTTTTACAACCACTCACTCTCTTTAAGTGGATATTAATTTTGAAGCCGAATCTCTTGCTGTTTAGTCCTGTCCTGACTAATTGTAGTCCTGTCCGCTCCCCTTTTTAACACCTTGCAGTCCATCTTCTACACATTTAGTAAAATTTTAACGAACCTCCTTGACAAGTACAAAGGCATTTTCTTAATTGTTGCCCACAGCACCGTGATGCCCAGCTACAGCCTGGCTCTCCCTGGGGGCTGCTTTCGCTCCTTTAATTCCCGTGGTCTTGTCTCCTCTTCTAGCTCCTTCATGACTCTGCTCTTCTACAGCTCTTCCTTGCCTCCCACCCCTTACCAGATGGTCCTGGTGTTGTCACCGGATTCTCTGATTTTTTTTAAAAAAGTCAATTTTGTCTGGAATTTGTATTTTTTTATATGAAAACACTCAATTTTTACATGGTGGTACAAGAAACTATGTGGTTCCTATAAACTGCCTCTTTGGCCATTTCTGTCTTGTCAGCTGCCAGTTCATGTCTTCTGGCCTAGGAAAAAGAGAGATGAAAAGACCAGATGAAGGTACCCCTTCCAGGAGCCGGAAGGGAATCCATAGTTGGGAGAGGATTGATCTTGCTCATCTGAGTTAAGCAGGGATGAAGATTTGAAGCAAGTCTTTGATGAAGACCACTGGGTGATGCTTAGCCAGGCAGTGGGCATCTGAGCCTCCCTCTGATGTCATTGCCATGCCCATAGCGAGGAAAGCATATGTCAAAACCAGCCAGTGTTGGCCACTATCAGTGGGCTTGGTACCAGTGTAAAAGCCAGTTATGACATGAAGTGATTAGAATAAATGAGTGAACAAACTCAAATTCCAGCCTTCTGGAAAAACACCTTGCCACCTTCATATCGCAGGTCAGCTGAAAATTAGAAGGCAAAGAACACATATAAGACACACCCTCACACACCTGCTGAAAGTCCGCAACTGACAAAGCCAAGATTCAGAACTTAGTAGAAGTGAGGTGGCTCCATAAGGTCAGTTAGAGCCCTTTTCCTTGCTTCTTTCTGGGTTCCTTCTTGGTGGGCGGATCCTATACCTGGATCTCGTTTGCCTGCAACAGTCCCTCCACAATTATTAATAATGCACCCATTGACTCTCTGAAGAGCCCAGATTTGTGTGGTCACTGTATCTATGGGACACGCAGCTGCCAGTGACAGGGCGGGTCCTGCTGGAGTTGAGAAAGAAGCTACCTTTTTATTTTTCAATCTACTCAGGTGTTTATTACTTGAAAACTTTAACCATCTTTGAATTTACTTGTAAGGAAATGTTTGTAGACATCTAACTGCTGCTTCTTGAACAAATCTTAGGACTTACGGGGAGACAGCAGAGAAACAGCCCAGATGTTCCCCAAGTAATCTCTCTCAGCTTTTCAGAATCTCACAAACCCCTCTCCTCTACTACTTTTGGAGGGTTGGAAGCCAAATTCACATGCGTCATTATTGTTGTTGAAATGGCAAGCAAAACATTGCCACTTCTATGTCATGATTCTAGGTGTTCATGGTGGGGAAGAGAGCCACTTGTGTCCCTTCACCTAATAAGGAAACAGTAGAACACGTGGACCCATGATGGGGATTTCAAGGAAGGATTGAATATGGCTGCTCTCTGTAGACCAGTGGTGGTCAAGTGTGGTCGCCAGACCAGCAGTGTCAGCACCACCTGGGAACTTGTTGGGAATGCAAAGACTTTGGGCCTCACCCCAACACCCAGCAATCTGTTTTAACAAGCCCCTGGTGATTTTAATGCACGTAAAGTTTGAGAATCCCTGCTCTAGACACTTTGCCTTGGCAAAAATGGGGCTTGCACAGTTCTGCACAGTGTACTCAGAAAGTGTACACAAGGCAGGGGGATCGGTAATAAACGCCCTTTCCAAAATGGCTGCTTCTCAGGGAAGTATGAAAGCCATCAAGTTAACTTGACAGAACTAGGCTTTAAGGTAATGGTATGTGGATCTTCTCTGTGCGTCGAGAGGCTTCTATACTGGGAAACAGTGGCCTTGAGTCTTGTCACTGCTTAGCTATCTCTATAGATGCCAGCCTAGCTCCTGTGCTGTGGGACTTGTACCACAAAGCTTGGCATCTGGGTGCTTCTCAGCCCTCAGTCTATGAAAAGGAAGGCTTGCCAAGTTTTGTTCTGTGTGTGAGTTTTTCATGACCTTTCAAATCAGTTTTTGTTATTTTTAATAAGAGGAATATAGCAGAAGGAGTATGGGGTTTGAGGAGCAGTAAACCTAGAACTGACTCCGGCTCTCGTGTGCACTTGGAGGAAGACTTTGAGCCAGCTGCAGCATCCCAGTGAACATGGTTGTCCTCTGCATTGTAAGGGAACAACCTCACAAGGCATTTTTTAAGATGGAATTGTAACTTAACTCTGGGTCTGTCTCTTGGCAAGTGCAGAGCCAAAAGGCACAACCAAGGCTGAAGTGGGTGAAGAAAAAGGTTTATTGCTTGTACAAGCAATGGAGAACGCTGGGGATAGCTCCCAAAGCAGTGTCCCCCCGAACTTAGTGCTGATGAAGACTTTATACACCAAAGTGCAGAGGATATGTTACAATTGTGTAACAACTGGGCCCAGTCAGGACACATGTGCAGGTCATTACATAATGAGTTCAATGTAACATGCAATTACATAACAAAGTCAAGATACCATTACGTAATGAGTTCAGTGTAACCTGCCATTACATAACAAGGTCAAGGTACCATTACATGACAGGTTCAATGCAACATGCCATTATATAATGAGCTCAGGGAACGTATCACTACATAATGGGTCCATGGTAACTTTTGGACACTTAGAGCTGGAGCAATTTGCAGGGGTCTTGCTGCAACCATGTTAGTTTCACTGTAGGATGGCAGCATCTGCAAAAACAGGGACATCCACCTCTGAAAAATAGTGCATTTAGTTTTCTCCTTGTCTGGAAAATACTTGACAGACCATGTTGGTTATCGATCAGATTTTTAGTAACCCTTTCCTTGCCTGGTTCTGGGTCACAAAATTAGGTGGAGTGAATATGGAAGTGTTTTGTAAGCCTGAGAGTGTTGTGGCTGTGTGGTATTTGGTTTTCTCGATTTCCTGTTTAGGATAGAAAATTAGCTCTGAAAGGGAAATTTGGAGTCACCTAGCATTCAGCCTCCCAAGTTTTACAGAAGAGAAAATCTCCTGTGCTCACGCAGTAAGTTGATAATTGGATCTGGAACAGAAGCAACATCGTTTGACTTTCAATCCCATGACCATCAGCCAAGGGAATGTGAACAAACAAGCAAAATGATGAAGCTCCCATCCAGTGAAGCAGGGATAATCCATGGGTTTGGGGTGGAACTTGGCAAGTCGCATAGTGATGTGAAACTGGAAGAAAGGAAATTGGCTCCAACAAAACAATGTGCTAGACATGCTCGTAGCCAGGACTTATTTGTGTGTCTATAGTTAGGCACTTTCTGTGTGTCATCTTGATCCTCTAGGGTGGGTACTGTTAGCCCCATATCACCACTGATGAAACTGAGGCTCAAGGGTGCAGTAGTCTGCTGAAGACTTCTGCCAAGGTGGAGTTCAAAGTTGCTCTTCATCATGGTGACACGTTTCTTCCTGGGGGTTGCAAACTCTGCCTTCATCCTGTACAACTGATGGAGGCATGGAGGAGTAGGACAGAAAGCCGTAGGTCTCAAGACAGGCGGAAAATAATCTAAGGATTCTTTCCATCGTTCCGCAGAGTTTCTTCTTCAACAATCCATTGTGAGGTTGTCCCTATAGAAGACAACCATGTTCACTGAGGTGATATGACTAGCTCAAAGGATTTCACAGAAGCCCTCTTAGACCATGCTCTCGGCACAAACAGAGCTGAGCAAGAGAAGAGCTTTTGAGATTGAAGATGGCGAGAATTTGCTGCCATTTATTGCCTATTTGTTATGGTGCAGAGCCAAAACTCAGCAATAATTAGCATATGTGTTGGAGGAGGTCATCAGGAGAATGTGTCTGCTGGTTGACCCACAAGCTGGACCCAGGCCATCGGAGGCCCCTCACCCCAACCCCTGTCCTTGGAACGTATGTTCTGCCTACTATTCTCCCGCTAGCAGCTGTTTCAAGGACGCAGTCTTGAGAGAGTAAGGTGTTGTTCAGACCATCTGGACTGAATGTGTAAAGCCTCTACATAAACCGTTAAGATTCTGGTGAGGCATGTGAAGATCTGTGTGTCTTGCGGCCACCCAAGACAAGCCTTGTAAGTTAGTTTCCTTGCTTGTTAAGACTGTCACCTACCAGTCTGGAGTGGTCTGCCTCCTTCTTTCATCTCCCCTTGCCCTCTGTGTCCGGGGCCCAGTTTGTGAACTATGATAGTGTTTTCACTATCGTGTGTTCCTGGCACCATGCTGATCACTTGGTGGTGGTCCTAAAGACCCTAAGAGGAAACTGAATGTAAGCAATTACTCAAGGTCATGCTGCTGGCAGGCGGTGGGGCTGGTTTTCAAACTGGGTCTTCAACAGTGTGTTTTACAAGTGCTCAGTGGAGGCGCTCAGCATCCCTGGTGAGTCCGTGTCTGGAAGAGAGAACAAATAACACTGAAACAGAATCTGCAGATGGCATTTCTTTGGGAGGCGTTTTGAGCACAGGGCAAGCTTTGGTTGGGTTCGCTTTGAAGTCTTCACTGTGTTTGCTGAGGTGGAAAAGTCACTGTCTCTGGTTCCACCGTGTCCTCCCACACTGCCAGCTGTGGTCCGGCTGCTCTGTCTGAGGTCAGGAGATATCCCTTCCCTCCAGGGCACTGAATAAATCACTTCTAAATCTGCAATCCTGGGACAGCAATGGTATTACTAGGGCCACAGCCACAATGCCATAGAGGTCTAAACTGCAAGGCATTTTTTGCAGAAAGTTTGTTTCCACCTCTGGATTGGGAATTTTTACAGAATCTGCTTTGTTGGGGCCTTCTGGCCTCATTAACTTTTCCCCATAGAAGTCCCTTCTCACTGCAGACACAAAGCAGGCACATTAATTTGGAAAATATCTCTAAAACAGGCAATGGAACACAGCCATTGTCTTTGATCAGGATGAAACCATTTTTATTGGCAACAACCTTGCATTTAGGTAATTTTTGATGAAAATTCATTGTGCTTCTCTAATCTACTGAACAAGGAAGGTCAGCTTAAATGGTGTGTCCATGGTTTCTGTTTTAACTTAATTTTATTAACAATAATATCTTGTCAGTGTCCAGAAAATAATTTTACATAAATAAAAGTGAAGTGTAGAGGTTGCAAGAGTAAGTGTCAGAAAGGGCATTCGGGTCTCATGACACTGTGAGGGGACAGAATATGGCAGACACTGAGTATGGCATTACTGTAGCAGAGCCGACCACACAACCACAGAAGGACAGACGACACCAAGCACAAGACAAAAACGAACTCCCGAAAAGCTGTACGGAAATCAACTTTAAAAGTTTCAAAATAATTTTAAAGGAGTAAATGCTTTGCTATTTAAAGTAACTCCCTGTTACTTTAGTAAAATGTTTAGTTACCCTCTGTTTAGTAACATGAATTTCATCAAACCTACAAATTGGAGTTTGTAACCAGTTATATGACTTTGGGCAAACACTTGATTTCCCCTATTTGTAAATTAGGGCAAATAATAATGACCCCATGTCTGTCACAGGAGTGTTGGAAATCCCCACTGAGCCAGCGGCCTGTGCTTTGAAAGTGTAATTTATCCTCTGAGTCAAGATGGGCTTCTGTCGAGGTGTTGGGTTTTCTAGAGGCAGCGTTCTTGCAGTAGATTCTGTAGGATCCTATTTATATCCCCTTGGCCACCTGGGGGTCACTGAGGACCTTCCTGCATCTTGTCTGCTTGCATCTCCCTGCTGAGGGTGTTCTGTGACCTTGGAGCACGTGGGGCCCACAGAGCACGCCGGGAGTGCCGGGAGCTAACACCCCAGGAGTGACCCTCAGCCAACGAGGGGTGGGAAATAGGAGATAAATAGCCCAGCTTCTTTGCCCCGCAGTGGGACAAAGCGCCAGTTGGCTATGGCAGTGACCCGCTCACTGAACCCTTTTCTTGGCTCTCCCCTTCCCTGTCTCCCTTCGTTCATCCCCTGCTGGTGCTTCCTGGCATCAGCTCACACGTAAATAATTTGCAGCCAAATTCTTGTCTCAGGAGCTGCTTTTAGGGCAGCCCAAACTATGACCGTCCTCATGGCTACTCATTGACCAGATATAGAGCTACAAAGCGATGTCAAGAGCTAGTGTTTCTGAAGGCTGTTAGGTTGGACTTACCAACGCATCGTCATACCAGGTGGCAGAACAATTAGAGAGAGAACCCGGCATTTCTAATTCCCAGTTTGAGATCCATGTTCAAAGATGGTGTTGAGGCATGATATGTAAATGCGGTCCTGCCTCCTTTGCTGGTTGCCAGTGAGAAAGATCAACAGGGTGTCTAAAGAGATTAGCATTCAGGGCGGTGAGTGTTCTGGGCTGTTACTGTTATCAATAACCAACAAGGATGGAGTCTCGAGTTAGGCAGGGGGAGGATACAAAGAGCAGAGCATGGAGCCGATCTGGAGCAGCTCACTGTCTCCTGAGGGACACAGGACTTTACCCAAGAAAAGTCACCTCACAGTACTGTAGTTGGTGGAGGCAAATACAGAACCTGCTGTGGGAGACCCAGGTGGCCACTCAGGGGGCGTGTGGCAGAGTCAGTCTTTAATGGGGATGGAAGGAAGGGCGAGAACCAGACAGTGGGGACAGGAAGGTCTTCAAAGTCTCCCCTGATAATTAAATTTGACTAAACCATAAAAGTGCTCACAGGAAAGACCTGTGCACACTGGCGACTTGTATGCTTCATTCAGCCCACAGACCTGCCTAGTTTGGTAACACTGAATTGGCAAAGAGATGGAGTCAATGCTTAAGATATCAAAAGATTTTTCTTTCTCTCTCTCTCTCTTTTTTTTAAAAGATGGTTAATCAGGGAAACTTAACCATCAGGACTTTTTTTTTTAAGATTGGCACCTGAGCTAACATCTGTTGCCAATCTTCTTTTTTCCTTCTTCTTCTTCTTCTCCCCAAAGCCCCCTAGTACATAGTTGTATATTCTAGTTGTAGGTCCTTCTGGCTGTGCTATGTGGGACGCTGCCTCAGCATGGCCTCATGAGTGGTGCTAGGTCTGTGCCCAAGATCCAAAGTAGCAAAACCCTGGGCTGCCAAAGCAGAGTGTGCGAACCAGTTGGCCATGGTGCCAGCCCCAGAAGATTTTTCTAAAATCAAAAATTCTAGTAAAATTCTGGTGTTTGTGAAAACAATTAGAAGATCTGGCAGCACTCGGGCTGCGCCCCACATGGGACCATGGGTTAGAGGTCATCTTGATGGGGTGTGCGTTTTCGTTTGCTGCAGTGCATCTGCCCCATCGTCCCCTGGCACTGAGACCAAGGGTCAGGGGTCATTGAATCATTGGGCTTGCACAGTTGTATTTTGTTTTTTTCCAAAACAGAGAGCAATGTCTCTAAATGCATGTCTTGGTTTAAAATGGAAAAAAGAAAGCCATTTGAGTCGGCAGAATCGCAGTCTGTTTTTTCAGGGGAGAATAAAGGAATACATATGGAGCATGAACTAATTGCCAGTCGCCGAGCCACTCCTATGATACAGACGAGGAAGTGGAGGCGCCAATGTCTCCAGAAACCCAAGCTTCTTAAGGGGAGAATGGCCAGCCTGGCCCTCAAACTCCTGCGCTTTTCACCAAAGCCGGGGGTTTCCTGGACCTTGAGCTTCTTCCTGAGTGTTCGGATTTCACCATCTGGGTGTGGCAAGTCCCCCCTGTCACCACATCTGGGGTGGGACAGGGATGAGGGTAGGGGGAGGGGGATGGAAGGCGTGCACTAGGAAGCTGGGCTTTAAGATGACCCCCATAATTTATATCCTGCCTCCCAGGAACCAGGTTTCTGCCTCGGGAGTTAAACCCGTCCAATCCGGACAGAGAGGCCACAGCAGTTGCAGGAGAGGAAGCCAGGGGCTGGTGTGGAGCGTGATGGATGGGCCGGTCCCACCACTGGGGCCGCTGGATGATGAAAAGAAGGCGGTGACCTAAAAGTCATGGGCGAGCCCATTTTCACAGCTTCTTTTGGGACAGAGCCTTGAACTGCTGACAAACTGGAGTTTAGAACAGGAGTCTGGAGGCTTCTGGGTTAACTATCTGCGAGGTGACTGCGGCCGGGCGTTTATAGCTTTGTGATTCAGGCCCAGAACGTGGCTGAGGCCGCCTGGGTTCAAACCCCAGCCCCGCACCCACCACCCCAGCAGCCGCCGCTTCTGCGTCTTGATTCCGCCGCCACCAATACAGTGAAGTAATGAACGCTCACAAAACATTTAGCCCCAAGCCTGGCACCTCGTAAATGCTTTATAAATGTTAGCTCAGTCAAGGGCCTGCCCCTTTCCAGGGGACTCAGAAGACTTTCCGCAGGACCCTCTGCTTTTTCTGTCCCAAACTGCCCACTCGAATACTCTGACAGAGCTATACGAGCGTGTAGACGGGGCAGCCGTGTTCAGGATCTGTGCTTTGAGCTTTCCCAGCTTTCTAGGCCTTCCGGATGGCCAAGAAGTTTCAGGGTCGAGTCGCCGTAATTTCGCCCCGCCGTAGCAGGATGCAGGGTGTGGCCACGCCGCGCCTTCCAGCTCTGTCCACTAGGTGGCGCCCGAACCTCATCAAGGGCTCCTAGACCCAGGGCGGAAAAGAAGGGCGGCCACCGCCCAGACCGTGCGACGAGAGCCTGCGCTTCCTCCGAGGGCCTTGGGATGCTCACCGACCGCCGCAAATGAGACCTCAGGACGGATCCTTCAAGTGGAAGAAAGGAAAGGGAAGAGACAGAATTGGGGAGGGGTGGGATATAATGGGCGACAGTGCAGCCCAAGTTCTTCTGTTTCCCCCGTCTCCGTTTCTTTCTGCTGTCCTGCTGGAACAAGGATGGGAATTGATAGGGCCTGAGGCAGGCTCTGCCTCGGTCTCCTGTCTATGGCCTCGTCTCTCCCCATCGCCTGTGCTGGTCCCGGCTCTGGTCACTCTGCCACTCTCTCCGGGATGACTATATTAGCTCCTCTCAGGTCCCCGCACCCACCTCTGCCTTGCAGTCCACCTTCCATGAGCCTTTCTGCTCCGCTGTTAATAACCCCAAGAGCCCTCCAGGACCACCTCTCCTTCCTCTCCCCTCACTGTTCACAGGGTCAAACTTGCCCACTCAGGGCTGCCTCAGCCACACCCTCCTTTCCCTCCTCAGCACCTTTGCATGTCCAAATCTTACTATATTTTTGCCTTGGGTTCTCCTAGAAGTTCTTCTGAGCCCTCATTCCATCTCTCTTATGGCAGGGGACCCTTTCATTCATTGATTCCAATATTCCTTGAGTGCTTACTATGTGCAGCAAGATGCTGGGCATACAATGATACGTGCTGCCTCTTGTGCAGCTTACATTCTCATTGGTGCGGTGTGTCTAAAAGGAGTAAACAGGAGTGTAAATAAAATACAGACTGCGATGAGGGCAGGGAGTGAACCAATGGGGAGCTGTGGGAGCCTGTAATTGTGGGGTGTGGGCTGGGGAGTCCTCTCCGAGCAAGTTGACATGGAAGCTGAGAGCCTTAAGGCTAAGAAAGAGCCAGCTTTGCAAAGGGAGCTTGGGGTGGGTCGTTCCTGGCAGAGGGCAGGGCAGGAGCAGGGTCCTGAGACAGCAAGAGATGAGACTGTAGAGAAGCTGAAAGAAGGCTGGAACCCAGCGGCTGAGCGGAGAAGGGTGCCAGAGTAGAAGGTAGGGGGCCATTGAAGGGGAGTCATCAAGGTTTAAGCCTTTCGAAGAGTATTTTTGCTGATCTGTGTACAACGGCCTAGAGGGACGGGGAAGAGATGAAACCACAGTGCAGAGAGAGGTGATGCTGTCTAGGATTAGGGTGGAGAGGTGGGGACCTGAGTGGATTTGGGAATGTTCTAGAGATTGATGGGCAGGTCTTGCCTATCTCAAAGGGTTGGGGTCTAGTGTCAAATAGAATACCAACTCTGTTGGCTTGGGGTGGGGTGAGGGGTCACGGGCTCCCGGATTCCAAGGCTGCGTGCCATGTGAGAGGCAGAGTGAGGTGACCTAGCAGCCGGCTCCGTGTGGGTGCAAGAGGGCAGTGTGGTGTGGACGTTTGGTTTGACATTTGGTTAATGGACTCAAAACTCCTTGAGGGCAGGGACTGTACTTGATCAATCGCTGTGTCCCTAAAAAGCGTTTCTTGAGGTGGCCTCCCTTGGCAAAACTACCATAAAGGTTTGATCCTGCCGGGGAGGCGGGTGCCAGGGGGACTGAAGCAGGGTCCCCTGGCTGCCTGCCGCCTACGGCTTAGGAGCACTGAGGAGTGCTTGCAATGGCTGCAGAGGGCTGGGGCCGGGCCAGGGCTGGCCATCACTTTTCTCCTTTGCTCTGTGTGCAGGGCACTCAGGCCACTGGGCCCTCACTGCTTCGCTTAAGCAGTGAACTCTGGATCCGTCTTACCACACTTAACCTCTGAGAAGTGGGGTGCTGATGGTTGAGGAGTCGCACAGTCCTGCTTGCCTTGCATAAGAGGAGAATGGGTGCATCCCATGCTGCCCAGAAGTGGATGCCTGGATCCCTGAGTCATGTGGGAATTTCACTCCTAACAAAGGCCTTTCTGGCTGTAAGTTGACTTCCTCCTGGTAGAGCTGCCACATAAAGTCTTATGTACACTGTGAATTTTGCACCTTGGTGAGACAGCTCCACACAGCGAGCTGGGAAGGGTCGTAGGGAGAATGTGTAACTCTGTGTCTGGGGTCTGTGGGAAGATGGGGAATGCTGAGGAGAGGTAAGGGGAGGGGTGCTTCACAGTATTGCTGGACGGCACCTCTCTGGATGGTTGACCCTCCTCCCAGCACAGGGAAGAAGGACCTCAACCTGGAGACTCCAGGCGAGCCCGGTAAGAGCAATGACCCTTCCATCCTCTGGAGGGCGCTGCACCCCACAGGGCGGCCTGGAGTTGCTGGTGCCCGCTTCAAAGGCGGTGGACGGTGAGAGAGTTTGGGGGTGTGTCAGGAGCCTCAGAGATGCCACAGTGCCTGGAACTGCCGCCTCGCACCCCTGCATCTGCTCGTCCTCTCTGCTGTTCAGTTGTGGCTGCCGTTTCCCTGGCAGCTCACAGACCGGGTCTGGCCCCACCATTGCCAGCGTGAGCCCCGGGGAGTGGGCACCCCTGGCCCGGGCCCAGCGGCTTTGGGCTGCTGTGCTGCACATCAGAGGGGTTCCCCGAGCTGGTCCCAGGTCGTCAGGTCTGCCTGCCCAGGAGCCTGTGAGTGCCCATGGCCTCCTCCCTGGACCGCGAGTTTCCTGGGAAAGAAAACCTGTCTTTAGCTTATTCGTTCCTATTCCTCTGCCCTGCAGGGCCTTGCTGGATCCGGCGCTCACAGGAGCTCATCAAATCCACTGGACCTGTGTGCCTACTGTGTGTCGGCTTCCAGCGAGCTGCTGGAAAGATTGGTGGCAGCACCTTGAAAAACAATGAGTGAGTGAGAAGGGATTTAGACCGGGGCTCACCTGGTCCTGGGGAATGAGGTTTAGAAGCAGCAGAAAGGCTAGGGGTACTGAGCAAGGAAGGAGGGAGAAGGAAGGAGAACGCAGGAAGAAGACGAAGGGGAGGAGGAGAACAGGAGAGGGCAGTGAGCTGCTCTTGGAAGCATGAGGAGGATTCTGACAGGCAGGCAGGGTCTACCTCCAGAGAAGGTTTGGCCCAGCGGCCATCCGGACCCGCCACTGTTCCAGAACCAGGAACCAACCCACGAAGCCGACTCTGCTCCCGGCTTCCAAAGCCCTCTCCTCCAGGCTGCTCTGGGCCAGGGGACCAAGGGCGAGTGTCTTCCTTATTGGGCCCTGGCCTTCAGTCACGGGGCTAAGCTCTCTGGAGGAGCCAGGGAGACCCACCGTCCTGGGCTGGCGCCCCATGGGGTCCGTAGAGGTCCTGACAGCTTCCGGCACAGGGTGTCGTGGTTGCAGAGGTTCTGGTTGGTGTGATTCTCAGCATGAACATTGCCAACCTGGGGATGGGGCTGCATAACGTTCTTGTGTGGGTTTCCCACCTTGATAATGTGGGCTGTTGGCGTTTGGGCTAGGCTGCGTTTTCTTCTCCCAGGCCATCCAGCTTCCATTCTGGTAGCTGGAGGACATGGCTTACATGCTGGTCTCCAGCAGCCATTTCTCCTATCTGAAAATAATCCCTTATTGGGCAAGTTGCATAATAGACTTGTCTGAAATGTTAATATATTTGGTTTTAAATGTCATTGGTGGATGATTTCCATCATAAGGAGAGCTTTAGTGATGGAAATTGTCCAGGGTCTGAGGACTCCTGCAGAGCTTGTGTGGAATGCAGGAATTTAGTGAGATGGTGATGCCTCTGAAGGCTAGGATGGATAGAGTGGTCCTGTTACAAACGCGGGTTCACCAGAAACCGAGAGGCAGTGGGCAGTGCCCAGATGTCATGACTCTGTATGGCAGTGTGACTTTAAGTGTGATTTATAGAGGAGGAGAGACTCAGAGAGGTTGAGATTCTTGCAAGGGCCACACAGCAAAGCAGAGCCAGAGCAAGGCTCAGAAGGCAGATTTCTGCATCCTCATCTTCAGGGTTTTTTCTGCAAAATGGGACATCAGAGGGCTGGGAGCCCAGAATTCGTTTATTCAGTTTGTCAAATCATCTTTATTGAGTGCTTACTGCATGCTGCGCGCCGAGAACAGCTCAGGGTCTAATGGGATGTGCAGACAAGTCAACAGGACGTTACAACATCAGGGTGATGGTGCTCCAGTGTGGTAAGCCCAGGCAGGGTGTCAGGGTGACGCTGAGGGGAGCTCACCTCGGCCAAGAGGGGTACCAAGCAAGTCTTCTTGGAAGAAGTGAAAAGAAGTTGAGCTCTCTTGGAGGAGAATCCAGAGAAGATCCCAAAAGAAACAAAGAGTAAACACTAACAGATAAACAAATAAATAACAGAAATAACTAACAGTGATGGAGCTCTTGTTGGACAGTAGTCCCTGCAAGACAAGAATCCTTATGCAGAGGAGCTGGGGCTCCGGGAGAGTCAGGAATGGGCCAGGGGGCCCCAGATGGTCAGTGGTGGAGCTGTGAGTGTGCTGGCCAGAGGTTTTTTTAAAAAACTTTAAATCCTGTTCATCATGGAATTTCAAAGATGTACAAAAGTGGGCAGAAAAGTACAACAAAGCCCCACACTCCCATCATGCAGCTTCAACAATTGCCAACTCAGGGCCAATTTTATTTCATCTTTATCCTCTCCACTCTTCTTCTCTGGATTATTTCAAAGCAAATCCCTGACGTCGTATATAATTTCATACATAAATATTTAAGCAAGCAGCTCTAAGGGATAATGACTCTTTTTTAAAAACATAATCACAATACCATTATCACACCTAAAAAATCGGGAGTCATTCTAGTCATTCAATGTTCAATTGACTCGATTATTTTTAACTTTTTTTAATTTATTTTTTGCTGAGGAAGAATCACCCTGAGCTAACATATGTTGCCCATCTTCCTCTATTTTGTATGTGAGCCTCTGTCACAGCATGGCCACTGATAGATGAGTGTTGTAGGTCCATGCCTGTGAACTGAACCCTGGCCGCTGAAGTCGAGCATGCTGAACTTAACCACTAGGCCACCAGGGCTGGGCCACGATTATTTTTTTTCACAGTTGGTTTGTTCAACTCAGGATCCAAGTCAAAGCTACACATTGCAAGCAGTTAAGTTTCGTTTGAACTGTAGTTTTTCTCTCCCTCTTTTTTCCCCTTGCAATGTATTTGTTCCAGAAATCTGGTCAGTGATCCTGTGGTTTGCCACACCTGGCTATTGCTGTTGGCATCCTCGGGGTCCTGTCTAACATGTTCCTCTGTCCACTGTATTTCCTGAAATCTGGAACTTGGGTCTGGAGGTTTGATCCAGTTCCGGTTCAATTTTTGTAGCATCAGCATTCTTAAAGTACAAAATCAAGAGGCTGCCTACTGAGCACCGTGTGTGTGTGTATGTATGTGTGTGCCCATGTGTGCAAAGGCATGTGCCTTTGGGCTATTCTCTCCCCGCTTTCGTCACTTCATAGAAGTTACTGTTCTCCAATGGCCACAGGCTCCTCTCAAGGTTAGGAAACTGCTTCAAGGCTACTTGTTAAAGAGCAGGCAAGGAGCAAATTGAAAGTGTCACCTTGGTCAAAGCCAGTCCCCTGAGATGCTATCTCAAAGAAGACTTCTTCAGTGGGGACAGAATTCTTTTTGATGTCTGCATTGCAGTTTCCTCCTGCTGCTGCTTCTTGTTGCTCATATTTTGATTTGGGGTCTTTCCATCTGGGACCCTAAAAGGTCTGAGGCCGCAGCATTCTCCTCCCGCTCCTTCCCGGCATTCAGTGCCAGCTCTCTGCCAAAGCTGAGAAGTGAGACGTGACCCTCTGCATCTAGTCCAACAATGATGATGATGGGGAAGACTGACATGGAAGCCACAGTGACAACAATTCACCCAAATGCCCAGCCAGAGGTCACTGGAGATGCCCTGGAAGCAGAGGACGAGGGCTGGGAGAGGATCAGGGAGCACAGATCCCCGCCTCTCCTCCTGGATGGAAACCACCATCCAAGCCAGAGACTGAGCCTGGAGGGGCCAGCTACACAGTGGAAAAAAAGGCCTCGTGCTCAGCTTCTAAGATACCTCTTCTGAGCCATCCATCAACACCTCATCCACAAACTCATCTGTGCTGGGAGAAGAAGGGTCTTCTCATACCCTCAAAGTGCATACGGTCCAGTGGCCAACCACCCAGGTGTCCTAGAAATGGGGAGGCATTCTTGACCGCTCTTCCTTTGTCCCTCACATCTAGTCCCTGGCCAACCATGTCAGCTCAATCTCAAAAACAGATTTCAAATCCATCCCCTTCTCTTGGTCTCTCCCAACCCGGAACAGCCTCCACCCTCTCCCCACCACTCCTCACCAACTCCTGCTTTCGCTCTTCCTCACCCTAGTCCATTCCTCACACTGTAGCCAGAGTCATATTTTTGGAACATCAATTCCATCATACCCATCCCTGTCTAAAATCCTATAGTGGGTTCAATAGTGTTCCCCCAACTCATTCCTACTTGGACCTCAGAATGTGACCTTTTTTGGAAATAGATTCTTTGCAGATCTAATTAAAATGACGTTACACTGGATTAGGGTGAGGCTTAAACCCAATGACTGATGTCTTTATAAATAGAGGAGAGAACACAGAGAAACACAGGGAGAAGAAGGCCACGTGGAGACAGAGGCAGCGATGCATCCACAAGCCGAGGACAACCACTGGGAGCTAGGAAGAGGCCCGGAGCAAGCGTTCCCTAGACCCTTTGTGGGGATGTGGCCCTGCCAACACCTCAATTTGGGATTTTACCCTCTAGAGCTGTGAGAGAATAAATTTCTGTTGTTTGAAGCCACCCAGTGTGTGGTTTTTTGTCGTGGCTGCCCTAGGAAACGAATCCAAACCATTAGTAAATGGCATCCAACACTGGACTTAGAATTACATCGCAAACCCTTCTCATCGCCTGCCAGCCCCAACAGGCTCCAGCCTCATCTATCCTGGCGACCCGGTCCATGCTTTCCCCACGCCTCATGTTTTGCTGTCCTTCTGATCACCCCACAGCTCTCCCCTCAAATGTGGGTGCGCAGAGAGCCTGTCTCAGGACACCCCCTTCCTCTGACCCCACTCCAGTCATCACGAGACCCCCCTGTCAGACTCTTATCTTTGTCTGGTTTGAACTTCCTTCGTAGGACTCATTGTAAGTTATAATTTTAAGTAGACTGTGATGCTGTGCCCTTAACAGCTCGTGGGCTCCTCGTGGGCACATGTGTCTGTCTACTTTGTCTTACATCCCCAGCTCTTCATACTGTGTCTGGCACCTTGTAGGTGCTTCATAAATATTTGCTGAATGAATGAACCCAACATACGCAAGTGACAATATTTCATGGGACGAGGCCATACAGAGGGTCAGATCAGGGTCACTGGGGCATGGGGAGGAGGGGAGGCCTGTGAGTTTGGGGGAGATCAGAAGTGACCCGAAGCACAGTCCCTGGGGTGGGATATACTGATGACGGAGGGCCAGTGCCGGCTCTCTCTATTTCACTGTAAACTCGGGGTTGCTGAATGCTCATCACTATGTGCCAGACTCCTCTGCTTGCTGGCGAGGAGTGCCCTGGGTTTGAGCAGGAAGGGCTTCCAGCGCTCTGTGCTGTGATTTATGCGTCCCAGACAGAGGGCAGATGATGGTGATTTACGGGAGCCGCAGACCCTTTGGGCCAGTGACTGTGGTGAATTACATCACCCAACAGAGGAGATTTACAGCACAGGCAAGATGCCAGGGCCCCGGGGAGCATCTGCCATGGCTCCAAGTTTACAGATGGGTCCACCGAGGCCCGGAGAGGGCAGATGACGCACCCAGCATTGAAGGTGGGCATCCTTCCAGGACAGCGCAGGCCTGGAATCCAGGGCTCCCTGGACTGTTCCCACCTCCTCCGAGGCCTTTCCTCTTGGAAAAACAGTAAAATCCAAGCAGAGAACCTGCCGCATGCTCTCTGCAGGCTGGCATTTAAATCACTTGATCTGGCCCAGCTTTTACTTAAAGATAATAAGGGTAACAGTTGTATTTTATTTAAAAGTTAAATGTTTTAAAAATTCCTGGCTTTTACACCAATGGAGCCAATGCGGGTAGGTCACTCTTCCTGTCCTCTGCAGCCTCTGCCTTTGCGCCCCTTGGGTTCTTTGATGTCTGGGAACCTGAGATGGATGGGGTGGCGGGGGACAGAGCATCGCAGGCCCAGAGGAGGCTGTGAGCTCAGTCACCTGCCCTGACTTCTTGTTACACTGCCCACCCCACCAAGTGATGCCTAAAAACCCAGCTGCGTGCTGGGTGCACCATTGGTGCCTAATTAAAGTTGACTGAGGAACGAACAGCCAGGGATGGCTTGAGCACCTGCAGTTCAGATGATCCTTTTGTGACTGGCCTCATCGTAGTGTGTCTCACTTACAGAAATGTAGCATCTCAGAGCTAAGAGGGCCTTGGAGCCCATCCCCACCCACCTGTTCAGGTCAGAAATCTGGCAGTCATCCTTGGGTCATTCCTTTTGTGGGGGACTGGAATTGGCCACCCCAAGATATATATGTCTCTTTGGCATGAGGATTATTTTGGGCTGGTTACTTTTAAAAACTGCAGACAGAGAAACTCTGAGAAGTAGAATTTACTTACCCTTTGTTAAGAGACATTTACATTTGTAAAGGAAATCTCCATCTGTAAAGGTGTCTCCCTCTCTGTACCTAGAAGAAGAGGGGATGACCTTATCTCTAGAAACTCTCATCAATGTGGAAGGCAAGGACTTAAATCTGCATAATAATCTTACTCTTGTTATTGCACTTTTCTGGTAATCTTCCATAACTGACTCCCCCCACCGCCAACATCCTCCTTTGTCTTTAGCTGAGGGTGGTATTTAAGGGGAGAGATTCTGCCATTCTGGCGAGTTGCTCAGTTTGCCTGAGCCTCTCCCATGTATACGTGTTATAAATCTTTGTTTAATTTTCTCCTGTTATTCTGTCTCATGTGAATTTAATTCGTTGTCCAGCCAGAAGGGCCCAGAGCAGGTAGAGGAAATTTCTTCATCCCCTGCACTTTCCTCCCCTTCACACACAACCCCTTTGCAAGAGCTGTGGTCTTTATCTGTACGTGTCTCGATTGCCCCTCTGCTCTCCATTGCCAGGGCCACCCCCACAGCACAGGCCCCCACACCACCCAGCTCCTAAGAGAAGCCTTTTCACAAGTCCCTGCTGCCACCCTTGTCACCCAAGTTTCACAAAGCAGCTTTAAAAGGGGCAATGCTTTTAAGGTGAAAGTCACTCAAATTATGTCAGTTCTCTGCTTAAAACTCTCAGTGGCTTTTTGTTGCACCTGGAATAAAATTCCTGCTCCTTCTATGACCCCACTAGTGGCTGCATGCCTGGTCCCCATCAATGTACCTTCAGCACCTCACTGGTCTCTACCCTCCACCCCGCACGCATCGTGCTCAGGGGTCACCAAACTACATGGGCCACAACTGACCACAGCCTGGTTTTGTAAATAAAGTGTGTTGGAACACGGCCAGCCCCATTCCTTTGCGGATTGACTTTGGCTGCTTGGTCGTGATTCAGATGGTATGGTCCACACAGTGTAAAATATTTACCGTCTGACCGTTTTTAGAAAAAGTCTGCCAACTCCTCTTCTAGCTCAATCTTTTGCTTGCTTTCTTGATGTCATTTTCCACATATAAGGATTAATTCATGTATTTTCATGTTTACTTGTGTTTTGACCTGTCTTCCCATAAAAATGTAAATTCCCTGAGCCTAGGGGCCTTAGATGACAGTTTCACGCCTGTTTCCCCAGTCTGAGCATGGGGGAGGGTGTATAGGAGTATTCAATTATTATTTCTTGACCAAAATTTAAAAAAGTTAATGACATTGTCCAATGTTTCCTAGGACTCATCGAGTAATTAATTAGCAGTCAAATTAATATTTTTGGATTATCTGTAGTCTGCTTGCCCCAAACATGCACCCCCCGTAGGTGGGTAGATGGATGTTGACTATGTATTTACATACTTCTTGCTCCTGGCAGCCATCTCTGGCCACAGGCGCTTCTAATTCTCTCCCAACCCTAATGGTCTTCTGGGTAATTTGGGGGAATTAATTGGTTACAAATGGCAAAAAATGGATAAAACTTTTCACTTTGCAGGAGTGGACAGGATGGAAGATAGGCAACAAGCTGGTTTCTGGAAGAAGGAGCCCTGAGCTGGGAGCCAAGCATCATGTTCTAGTCTTGAGGCCATGAACTTGTTATACATAGCCTCAATTTCTTTGGAAATAGGTAGATTATGAATTACAACTGTGAGAACATAGTCTCTCTAGGCCTTACTGTCTTCATCTGGAAAATGTTTTCCAAAGAGACAGAATTACTACTGAACAATTTCCTGGGGCTCTTGTTAAAGTCAGATTCCCCGAGTGAGACCAGGTGGTTCTGACTCACAGCCGGACCCACTGGATTAAAAGGTGTCTGAATTTTCTCCCATATCTCACATTCTTGATGCTAATTTCTGGTTCAAGTTCATCCACAAGCATTTGCTCTGTTCTTTGGGCAAGATGCTGCCCGTCTCTGAGCCTGTCTCTTAGTGTGTGGTAGGATCATATTTTAAAAGTATGAGCTGACTGTTTTTTCTTTTGCCTTCTTGGCCCTCCCTTCCCTCAGCAGTGTGAGTGCTGTCTTTCTCCATACCCCTCCCTGTGATAGAAGAAAGGAGAGGGAAAAGGAACTCTCTTCCTGGCCTTTAAGTTTCAATAGCCTAGACCCTTCAGGTACAGAAAGGACTCATATCAGAGGAAAAATATTTAGAAGGAAATAAGACGCATGACAGGAAGACCCTCTCTCGCCCCATCTCTGATGAGAAAAAGACTCTCCAGGCTGCAGGCACGGGGGAGGGTTGGAGGGGATGCAGGGAAGGTGTAGATGTGGGGAGACCCCATGAGGGGCTTGGCTTCCCTCACCGCAGGCTGAACCTGGAGAAGCAGCAACATTGCCAGGTGTGTGTGGGAGCAGAGGGCAGAGAGGACTTGTGTCTGTTTTCCAAGGAGGCAGCAGGACCTCAGGGAAGAATGGCTTCCGGTGAGTCTTGATAAAAACCAGCCTGGATAGCCTCAGTTTATCCTCGACCTAAAATGAAAAAGAAGCAGATGATTCTAGAGCAGTCACGAGGCCGGCAGGGGTCTCAGGGGCAGGAACGGGGATGATTTGGCAGTGACCTGCATGGGTCGATGATGTCAACATCCGGATGGCTTTTCCTTCTCCCTCCCTGACCAAACCTCAACATTGCATTGGCCTTCCTGAACCTTCTGTGCAACCTCAGGGAAAAAGGAGGGTGGCCTGACTTAGCTGAAGTTATTCCACCACCTTAGTTAGACAAAAAAGAATATTTTCACCCCTCGCTGATGCAGATTTGAGGCTGGGCTTGAAAATGGGGACAAAATGGGGTATAAGGTTTTTAATGGATGAGAAAGTTGGCTTGGAATAAAAATACAGAGATGGAGAAAGGGAGAGAGGGAAAGTGAGAGAGAGAAATGGAAAATCAGTCTCCCAGCTGCCAGCAGCCCAGCTGGTGGGCACCAGATGGGAAAACGATGATCTACAGATCAGGTCTGGTTAACAAGGCTGATGGCAACCACGAGACACCACCTGCAGCTGGCTTTGCGGAAAATCTGGCCCCCGAGCGTGGGGCTTCCGGTGATCCATCTTGGGAACCACTGAGCGATGAACTTGCTAAATGGTTTCCGCTGGAGACCTGCTCAGCTTACACTCAGCTGCAAACGGTGGCAGACTCACTGCTGCTGGAAAGCCGATGGCGCAAATGGTGGTGGTGATGCCGAGGTCTTGTTGCAGTGAACACGCCCTGCAGCAGATGCCTGGGTTGGCAGCTCCTGGGTCTGCTGAACTCACATTGCTGACACTCCCTGAGTGTTCCAGAGGCACATCTGTTCACTTTGTGTGTGCCATTTTCTTCCTTCCAATGTCTACTTTCCTCTGACCAGCATCTGCCCTTCGGCTCCAATGGAGCCTGACGCTTCTGCTTGCCTCCACCCAAAGGATCAGGCTGGTCCTGATTAGGAATTGAGGCTGTTGCAACCAGAAGGGGTAGACAGTGGAGCATAGCGGATGTGAGAGCCGGGCTCTGAGGGAGTTGGCCCCCAATCCTGGCTCCACCTCTATCTGTGGGACTTGGGCAAGTGACTCAAACAACTTTAAGCCTCAGTTTCCCTCTCTGTCAAAGGGGAGTACCTACGTGATGGAATAGATGCAAGGATTAAATGGGGTAACGTAAACAGAGTACTTAGTTCAGTACCTGGAACCTAGTACCTAGTACCTACTCAGTAAGTGTAACTTCAAGAGCACAATCAGCCACACCCATGCAGGGCTTGCATAACCCTGGATGTAGTAATGACCCCTGGGGAACAGGCACAGCACAGAGAGGACCAGGACCCCAGCGCTCAGCTCTCCTGGTGGGACCATAACTCCTTCAGACCTCGGTGATCTTGTCTTTGAGGCCTGTTTTTCCCACCTCTCCTAGAATGTGCTCTTTTCCTTCTCCGCGGGGCAGGCCTTGCGAGAGACCCAGCTGCACGTGATGTGGACGCTGACTCTTCCCAGGCAGAATGGTATTAGAGGTTTCCATTTCCTGCAACCTTGCCCATGGGAGAGAGCCTGTTTCCAATTACTGTACCTACTCGTAATTAAATGAGAACAAATTGAAAAAATGGCTTCCATGGGAGCCAGTAGCACCGCATTGGCTTTGAAGCTTATAACCTCATTATTAATAATAAACATTTTGGTGATGAACTTTTGACCACACGCTCATCCAACATACTTTCCTCATAAGCGCCCTTCCCTGGACAGGCTGTGTGCGGCAGATTGGGACTGCCCATGATTGCAAGGTTGGAGTTTGGGTCCTTGGTTATGCTAAAATTTCAGGTCCTCTCTGTGGCTCAGTTTCCTCCTCTGTAAAATGAGAGACTTCTGGCGTCCCTTTTACTGCTTTATTGAACTTGAACACTCATAGGAAAGAAAGTAAACCACCAAGAACTTGAGTAAGTAGCACAGAGAGACAGCGACCAATCAGGGCTCTTAGGTTTGTAAAATTACATCCCAGGAATGCACCTCACCGAGTCATGATGCTCTGGGACCCTTTAGGAGGGAACTGCCGAGGAACCACTCCCTGGGTTGACACAGTTTTCATAAGAATATTTGTTTTCATTTCAAGGATGCTCCGGATTGGATGTCGTCACGTCTTTCTAAGTAGTTCTTGACCTTGGATTTTCATTAGAGTTATCTGAGGAGACTTTCAAAATTGCGATGCCCAGATCACACGTTGGAACAATTACAACGATCTCTGGGAGCGGGATGAGGCGTCAGTACTTTGTAAAAATTGCCCAGGTGATCCCAATGTGCGGGCGTGGTGGAGACTCGCTGTGTGAGAACAGCGCGTCTCAAACTTTCCTGCGTATGTGAATCACTGGGGATTTTGCTAAAACGCAGATTCTGATTCAGTAGGGCTGCAGTGGAACCACGGAATCTGCGTGTCTGACAGGCTCCCGGAGGATGCTGCTGCGGGTTCCAGGACCACAGTTTGTGGAGCAAGACTTTGAGGGCTCAGCCGTCTGGCTCTGCTCTCAGAAGCTACAAGTCCATGAGAAACTCGGGCTGCGGACATCCATCTGGGGACTTCGCTGCCCACCCTCATCAGTAGAATGAGACTGGAAAGTGTGGGTACCCTCGAGAGGCTAATAATCTGGACCCTTTTCAAATGGATAGTCTTTAAATATTTGTTCAACAGTTTTAGTGGGGGTGGCACTGGTACTGGCAAGGATTTAAAAAAATTGTGACTTGAATGTTCTGTCTGCCTCAAGGAGTGTGGGCATTTGCCACTTTTAGAGCTAGACAGCATCTGAAGCTCCTTCTTGTGCTTTGGGAACCACCCACTGTGCATCTCACTAGGTGGCCCTATTGCCATTCATGGAAGCTGACGTGGCCAGATGATCTCCTGCCCCAGGTAAGCTTGGGAAGGGCCTAGGCCTTAGCATAGAAAATTAGATGCTTCTGCCTAAGACTTTGGCTTGAGCGAGGAGGTGTCTTGAAGGAGCAAAAACATTTAGAGTTGACCGAGGCAGCAGCAAGTGTACCCGGGTCCTGGGGGTGGTGGTCACAATGACAATTTCATGTCCAGCAGTGGTGGCAGTTGTTCTTAGCCAGGCCCTACCTCGGGTTTGACCTGGGCTGGGATGCTGACCATCCAGTCTTGCTTGGTTCCAGGTGTCCCACTGATTTTGTGAGCTACTTGATACCCTCCCAATAAATGTATTTTCTGCTTAATAGGCTTGATTTCTATTGTGTGAAATCAAGATTCCTGACTGGTATGTAGGGTTGTTGTGGATTAACCCAACACATAGGAAACAGCCAATCAACATTGGTTCTGTTGATGAAGACGAGAAAGAGGAAGGTGTGGGGGAGGGGAAGGGGGAGGAGAAAACAAGTAGGATGCTGAGAGGGACAATAGTATCAAAGGGACTTGCTTTCAATAGAGAGGTCAAGAAGATCCCTCTAAGGACATGCCCTGAAAGTTCAGACCTGAAAAATGACAAGGAGCCAACTGTGAGGAACATGCTAAACAGGGAGGAATGGCATGTGCAGAAGCCCTGAGGCAGCAGAGACTGGCATGTTCCAGGATTGCTGGAAGGTCAAAAGGGTGGAGTTGGGGTGTAGGATCCGTGTAATTAGGACCCGTGTGAAGTTTGTTGTGGAAATGGGGAGTCCACCTCCTTGGAGGGGTTCCCCTTCACGCAGACTCAAATCCTCACTATATTCATCTGCCTTGCTGTGGAAGTCTTTTTGGAGAGACATCTCTATTAGTCTGTATAGGGGAGGCTATGCTGTGCTAACAAATGCTCCCCAAATATTAGTAGCCTAATACAGCTGATGTGGGTCTGGCAACTCTCCAGGGCAGCTGTCCTCCATGCGGTAACTCAGCAATTCTGGTTGCTTTGATCTTGTGTTGTCATCATCTCTTCTTGAGGCTTCTTGGTCTCTGTGGTCAGAGATGGAGGGTCAAATGCCAGCTCTTCAATGTTCGTCATGGCCCATTGGCCAGACTGGTCACATAGCCTGACTTAAATGCAAGAGTCTGGGAAGCACAAGGCAGCACATGGACAGTTTGGTGAGCATGATCACGTCTGCCACAACCTCCAATCTAATCTAGCTGAGTTTCTTAACTTAAGGGAAACTGGCGTTAAAGGCCAACACCTTATACGTGTTGCTGTATCTCAGTTAAACCTCACCACAACCATGTGAGATTAAAAACTGATATCTCCATTATAACATGAAGAAACAAATTGGAGAGTATATTGCTGAGGACTTGTGGTTGTGAATGTTAGGAATCCAGGTCCAATTGGCACAGGAAATAGAGGAGAATTTATTCATGTAAGTAGAAATTCTAAGGCTTCAGGCACAGCTGGATCTAGGGTCTTAATGTTGTCCTCAGGACTCCATTTCATTCTCTTGGTTCTACTTTCTCATGTGTTGGTGGGCTTTCCTAGCGTGGCAGTCCCAGCAGCCTCAGGTTAATGCCTTCTCAGTTTAAAATACAGTAAAAAGAGAGCTTTTCCTTTTCAGTGGTCCTGAGTCCAGATCCCAGGATGGCATCTCCTTGGGCTACCTTGGGTCATGGGCCATGCTGATCTGCTTGTTGTGGCTGAGGGGATGGAATATGCTTACTGACCTTCGGGGCTACATGTCCACCTCTAGAGCTAAGGGTGGGCAAGTTAGTCCCTTCAGCCTCAAGGAAAATCATGTTCTGTTACCTACAGAAGAAGAAATGGGGGCTGCAGAGGCAAACCAAAAAGCTGGAAAGTAGGCACCTACTTCAGTGAATTTCAGTAACGTGAATCAAGTTTTGCAGCTAAAAAGTGGCAGCGACAGAGTTTGACCCAGATTCTATTGACTCTGAAGCCCAGGTTCTCTGAGTTGTTGCTCCAGCTCTGTCTGAATAGCTATATGATGGTTCCTGGGCCTGTGGTCACCCTGGTGGAGCCATGGTCCATCCAGTGAAAGGGAAGTTACTCCCCCGATCAGCCTATCCCACTTTTGCAGAGGGCTCATGGGGGAGTAAAACGTGCCTTCTTCCTCTTCAGGGGAACAAGTGTCAGTCCAGATGTTCCCTTCTGTGGGGATGATTACCGTGGAATCCTGGCTCCAGCCACGGCATGCAAGGAATGCCCCCAACCCCTGCACTGAAGGAACTGAAGGGCGTCAGTGTGGAGGGGATTCACAGCACGGCAGTGTCTCCTTACTGTGCCCCCGGGCGGGAGCTCTGGGACTCGCTTGAAGTCCACACTGCGGGCAGGACGGCTGCTGAGGCAGGGAGGGGGCGCGAAAACAACACGTCGTCCCTCCTACACACACCTCACGCTGTGACACCCTATCTGACTTCGCTTCCGGTGGCTTCGTCCACGTTCACTGGTGGGCTGTACATGTCTGCTCGCCTCAGGAGGCCACCTCTTCCCTCTTCCCAGAGTTAAACTCCCTTGAGGGCAGGGACTGTGATTTCCGGTTCCAGCCAGCCTTACCGGTTGCTCTAGAGGTGCCGTCTCCGAACGCTCCTTGAGCAGATAGGCCTGGAGGAAGGGACGAGAAGGTGTCAGGCCCTGTCCCTGCCCTGTCTTTACCAGGACTGCATGAGGCATGTGTGTGTGTGTGTGTGTATTTGTGTCTGTGAGTGTGTCTGTGTGTGCATGTATGTGTGTCTGTGTCATGTTTGTGTGTATTTGTGTGTATGTGTGTGTCTCTGTGTACATGTGTTTGTCACTCTGTGTGTGCATGTGTATGTGTGTATCTCTGTGGATATTGTGTATATGAGTGTGTGCATGTGTCTGTGTGTATGTATGTGTGTGTCTATGTATGTGTGTATGTGTTGTGTACATTCATGTGTGTGTGTCTGTGTGTGTATGTGTGGAACGTAAATTTTTAGCCTGGATGGTGGTCTTGCTGAATAAAAGACACGTGAAAGATATCTGCCTTTTCATGTGATAATCCAAGGCTGATGACACTCTTGCTTTTCCTTTTTAAAAGGAAGGTTAGAAAAATATGGCCAATGATATTTCCCTGGTTGTTCGTCGCTGACGGCCTTGTCAGCTGGCATCACCTCAGGCCTGCGGACTATGCAGGAGCCACTGCTGCTTGGAGACGACAGAGGAAGGGGTCAGTGGCTCACCGTTGACTGGCTGGGAGCTGGGACCCTAAAATCTCTCCCCTCGCCACCTCCTCTTCCGTCACCGAAGAATCAACATTAGTTTCATCTTTGCAGCTACCAGGCCTCTCACCTTTCCACTTCCTTCCATGCGGCTTTTCCTCCCCCACTTCCTTTTTATATGATTTTGACTAAGATGGAAGAAAATAAGAAAGAATATAACAGTGACCAACTCTGGAATTTTACCTAGCATGGTTTCTTTCTTTCTTTCTTTTTTTTTTTTTCTCTTAATGATGTCAGTTTCCTCCTCTACAAAAAGAAGTTTGGATGGAGTGATCTCACTGGTCCCTTCAGGCTTTTGAGGCCCTTCCTCTGACTCACCAGCCCCAGCCTCCTGTGCACATCCTGGAACCTGGTGGGGAGATGTGTCCGTACCTAAAGCAACTTCCAGTGTTAATCCTCCACAGTCTCCTGAATGAGTCAGCGAAACAGCAAGAGAGGAGGACATGAGTCTGTGGAGGCCCCACGAAGGCCACTTTCCAAAGCATGACACGTGGAAGGAATCCCATTAAACCATGGTCTTCTTCAGAATCAGCAGGGAGCCCCAGAGAGTCTCGCTTAGTAAGTCTGGGGTTCAGCTCCAAAATGTGCATTTCTAACCCGTAGCCCAAACTTATTCTGATGCAGGTAGCCCAAGAACCAAACTTCAAGAGACACAGGTATAGACCAGAGTTACGTAACCTGGGCACCATCGGCATTTGGGCTGGATGATTCTTAGTTGTGGGGGGCTGCCCTCTGCATTGTAGGATGTTCAACAGCATCCCTGGCCTCTGCCCACTAGATGCCAGGAGCAGCCCACACTCCCCAATTGATACAATCAAAAATGTCTCCAGACCCCGTCATTTGTCCCCTGGGGAGTAAAATTGCCTCTGACTGAGAACTGCTGCCACAGATAGAGCTTCTTCTTGGGACCTGCAATCACACATTTTGATCAACACAAACAGGTTGCTAGAAGAGAAGGGTTCATGTCGTCAGCTGAGGCAAAGATACCTCCAATGGAAGCCAACCCATGTGATGGGCATGTCTTTGGTCCTGGCAACAGCCTGTGGAAGAGAGGCAGGGCCCTTGGAGAATCCCTCTGGCAGGACTGAATACAGCACTGCCTAACTCCCACACTCGGGGGACAGGGTGGTCCACCAGCTTCCCCAGACTTCCGAGAGACCATTTGGACATCATGAGCTCTCGCATCCACCAGGCTCCTCGGTCACTTTGGGAAGTCAGCTCCCCAGTAGCAAATGTCTGTCTAGCACTTGCTGTGTGCCAAGCACTGGGCTGAGTGCTTTGCATACATTACCATTGCTGATCTTCCCAGCAGCCTTATGATGCAGCTTCTAATATCATCCCTATTAAACAAATAAGAAAAGTGTGTCAAATAGCGCGTCCAAGTGGTCAGCCCTGGATTTAAGCTCAGACATCCTGACTCCAGAGTCTGCGTTGTAACCCACTGTGCTGTACACATGTGTGCCTGTCTCTCCCCATTTCCTGAAAAATACCCATCTTGTCTAAACACCAGGGAAACAGGATTTTCGGTGAAAACATATTATAATAAAAATTAAGGATGCTTTTTGAACTAAGCCTTCCTGACTGGAGACCAGGATACATCAACCTGGGTAGCATTCTGCTCCCTGGGGAGCAGCATAGGCATGAATCCTACCCAGGGCATGTAACCAGGCACCTCCTTTTGTCCATGTTCCTGACTGTTTGAAAGGTTTTGGAATGTCAGCGAGTGGAGAGGAGCAGCGGGGGAGGAGGAGGTGACGTGCAAGAGGACATTGAGAGGGGTTCAGGACATCTGCATGCATCTACCTTCCCCACTGGGAGGTTTTAGGCAAAGTTCTCTGTGAATTTTTACAAACACCACCAGCAAACCCCTGCGGAATAGTAGGAACTTTGGGTTGGATGGCACTGTGAGGATTCCCACCGTGCCTGGCTTTATTCTCTAAAGACGAGCAGGGGATGAGCAAAGCCATCATTTAGAATGGTGATTGCATCTGCGTATGAGCATATTGCTACAGTAGTTCAAAACCCTTAATTTATATGTCGACTGCAAATAGGAAAAAGCAAGGGGAAGTGGAAGAGGAGATAAGCGTGACTTCAGAGCGCCAGTGAGCTGGAATGCCTTGCAAGGTGCTGCCAAACTGTGATCAGTGTCAAGTTTACTGTCTTGTAGCTGAAGATCACTTGAGTAGACAGTGTTAGAAAAGCAGGACGGTGGGTGGAGCAGGTCCTGTGCTGTGGGAGGGACAGGGTACAAATTGGTATAGAGAGAGGCAGGCGGCATCATTAAGGGCAAGCCAGTGGCGTGGAGAGTTGGTGTGTTTAGTGACAGGAAAGGATTTGCCTTGTCTGTACATAAAAAAGAGTGAGGTCAAGGCACAAACAGGTGTGTTCAAATAGCAGCCCCACTGTTGAAGGGGTCCATGGTGATTTTTGAAGAAAAAAAAAATTCTAAGTTGTTTGTCCAGTGGGACTTTTCTTGCAAGTGACAGAGACTCAATTTAAACTGATTTAAGCAAAACACAAAACAAAGCAGAAAACAAACAAATGCATATATGTGTGGAGAGGGAGGGTCATTAATTAACCCAATGGAAAATTCCAGAAGCTCAAATGATGTCAATAGTGCTTTGTTTTTCTTTGTCTTTTGATATCACCTTCTTCTGTTGGGCACTCTCATTGACAGATTTTCTCTGCATGACAGCCCCCAAGCGTGTCTAGATTCAAGTCCAGTAGAAAGAGAAGTCTTGTCTTTGTCACTGGTCCAAGCTAAAGTTCCCTATTTTAGTCTCATTGGCCAGTCCTGGGTTCCATGCTTTCCTTGAATGAGGGGTTTAGGTCAGGCCCACCCAAACCACATGGTCTGAGAATAAGGGAGGGGCCTCACTCTGAGGGGGAGACGCCTCATGGGTTCATGATGGATTCAGATGGGCTACTTGATCTTTCCCACTCCAGGTTGAACAGTGATCTACAGTCCTAAGCTTGCTGATCCTGTGGTCACACAAAGTATTCCTACCGTTAAATTTCCTTCCTGTTCTGTAATAAGCTTGGGCTGGCAATTTGATTTTATTGACGGTCACATCCCAAGTGATGATTTTTGATTTACAAAAAAGTAAACTCCAGGATTGGATTTACTGATAAATATCATATAAAGTCATAGAGATGAACACGATACAGCACTTTTCTTTTCTTTTTTAATGTGAAAACCTCTTAAAGGGGGGGCCAGATCTTTGTGTCTCTCCCAAGTCTCCCATCACCGTACCCAGTGGCTCCCGCAATCTCTTGTAGCACAAGCCAACTCACACAATCCTCAGCCACAGGAGCTCTGCCACCCTGCAGTGAGGCCACCGGACAGAGGAGGGGAGGGGAGGTGGGCACACACAAAAGTAATTTATTTAAGAGTGGTCACAACCACAGCTATGGTGACAGCCGGTTTGCAGTCCTGGAAGCCTCTGAAAGGCTCAGTACATCCTTCCCTCTTTGGGTTTTACAGTCTTGGACTATCTTCTTATGATCCAATCTTGGGTCCAAAGCCCCTTTTGGACCTTGTTTTGGCAAGTCAGCGAGACCACATGCTGCTGTGCCCCAACTTCCCATTTATCTAATTGGGGTCTGACTTTTCCCTCATCAGATGATTCACACAGGGGTGTGACTGGAGCAATTGGGGTGGTGCCTATGAAGCGGAGCTCTGCTGAAGCCTCCTTGCTTGGTGGGCTCTCCTGGGGCTTTGATTCCCTTCTCTCTGCAGCCCCGAGAACATAAACATTTTACACTCGCAACTTACCTTGACTGCCTCTTCCAGTGCCTCCCCTGAAATCATGAATGGCACTTTTGGGTTCTATTGCTACTATAGGGGTCTTAGATCCCCTGGCTTTATATGATTGTTTACATTCTCAGAAGAAGGTTTTTCATTTCAGCATTGGGAAAAAAAAAAGATTTGAATCATATTCCAGAACTTTAGTCTTCAAAAAACTATGGACGTCATTAACCATTAGGGAAATGCTAATCAAAGCCAGAATGAGATACCACTTCATACCACTAGGATGGCTATAATCAAAAAGACGAATGATAATAAGTGTTGGAGAGGATATGGAAAAGGTGAAACCCTCAAATACTTCTGGTGGGAATTTAAAATGGTGCAGTGATTTGGAAAATAGTCCTGTTGTTCCTCAAAAGATTAAACATGGAGTTACAACGTGGCCAGACAACTCCACTCCTAGGTATATACTGAAGAGAAATGAAGACATGTCCCCAAATACTTGTACATGAATGTTCAACGTGACTTTATTTATAACAGCCAAAAAGTGGAAACAATCCAAACAGACAATTTGAGCCATTCAACTATGAATGGATAAACGAAATGTGGTCTATCCATACAGTAGAATATTATTTGGCAATTAAAATAGAATGAAGTATTGATACATGCTACAACATGGATGAGCCTTAAAAGCATTATGCCAAGTGAAAGAAGCCAGTCATGAAAGACCACATATTGTATGATTCCATTTCTAGGAAATGTCCAGAGTAGGCAAATTCATAGAGATAGAAAATAGATGAATGGTTTCCAGCGGCTGAGGGAAAGGGGCACTGGAGAGTGACTGCTTTACGTATGGGGGTGCATTTTGGGGTGATGAAAATGTTCTGAAATTAGATAGTGGTGATGATTGTACAATTCAGCGAATACACCAAAGAGCATTGTGTTGCACACTTTAAATGGGTGAATTGCATGGCTTGTAAGTTATGTGTCAGTAACGTGTATGTATATAGTATGTACACAGTCATCCCTTGGATTCCATGGCGGATTGGCTCCAGGACCCCCCACAATACCAAAATCCATGGATACTCAAGTCCCTTATATAAAATGGAGTGATATTTGCATGTAACCTACCCACTTCCTCCAGTATACTTTAAATCATCTTTAGATTACTTATAAAAACCTAATACAATGTAAATGCTATGTAAATAGTTGTTATACTGTATTATTTAGGGAATACTGACAAGAAAAAAGTCTGTACGCATTCAGTACAGACACAACCATTGTAAGCCTTTCGATCCGCAGTTGGTTGAATCCGCAGATGTGAAACTGTATATATGTATATATATAGAGAGAGACAGACAGACAGACAGACAGATGACTGGCTGAATCTCCAAGTAAGAGTGTTCTGTTGGCAGAATTCTCTGATAAGAATAGAAATTAGCTGAAAAAAAATTTAGTGTTAAAATTACTTCATAAATAATGGTAGAATATCCTTTTACCTCTCCCAAGCTAAGCACTTCTGATTATGTGTTAGGTCTCTGATTCTTTATACTAATTCCTGACGATTCTTGTTATGGAGGAAAAAGATGTAAAATTCTCAATTTTGGGGCCAGCCTGGAGGCATAGTGTTTGAGTTCGTGTGCTCCACTTCAGCAGTCCAGGGTTTGTGGGTTTGGATCCCCAGTGTGGACCTACACACTGCTCATCAAGCCATGCTGTGGCAGTGTCCCACATACAAAACAGAGGAAGATTGGCACAGATCAGCGACAATCTTCCTCAAGAAAAAGAGGAAGATGGGCAACAAATGTTAGCTCAGGACCAATCTTCCTCACCAAAAAAAAAAACCCCACCTCAATTTCAAGAACAACTGTGTGAATCTTAACACTGACAGTGTCCCTCCCTGAGACTACATTGCTGTGGGAAGTGGACAGTGCCTTTTGACTATGAAGTGCTGGGGGAGCATCTCACAGCTCAAAATGGAAGGGGACAAATGAGACTCTTAAAGGAACTACAATTTCTCACTAAAGACTTGAAAATATTATTTGTAAGAACAATTCAAAGCGTTTTATTAATCTCAGGTCTCGCCTCATGTGATGACTTACGGGAACCTCCTTGCTCCCCTTGCTGTGCTGTGTTTGGCTTCAGTGTCAGGTCTGGACCCAGCGGGGCCCATCAGAGGCTGGTGCCGGGACACCAGAGAGCATTTCTTTTCAACAGAATCGGAATCAATGTCCTTAGCTAATCGAGAGGACAATATCAGATCCACAGTTGTCTATAAGCAACTCGTTGTTAGGGATGGGTCCCAGCCAACTGGCTGTCCTTCGGACCCAGCACTGCGTTTGACTCATGGTAAGCATTTCCTACTATTTTCTTGAATGTTAAATGTTAAGTAGGATACAATGGGTGATACAAACAGACCCAGACCCTTACAGAAATCATAAGGGAGATGTTAATCAAATCATCACATATAGGTGCAACTCCATACTATAGAATTCCATAAGGGAAAAATACACGGGGGCATGTGGAATTATTGATGGCTGAATGGCCACAGGAGAGCCCTATAAACTTTACTTCTGGAGCCTTTGGGTCTCTACGGGGATGTGTTTTGACAGAGGAGAAGTTAGTTCACTTAGCTGTCACCAAGGCTCAGATGGTCAGGACTAATTTGCTGAAAGGAAAACTGTTTATCCCAGCCTGCCTCCTTCTGGAAGGTGGGAAGGGCAAATGGACAGGGCCTCCTTGGGGACCATCTTGCAGGTGGAACGTTGGTATCTTGTGCCACCAAGCAGGAACTGAATGCGACCAGGAAGCAGGAGAGCAGCACGTCTCCAGTGAGGAGGTGACTCTGTGCTGCCCCCATGTGGTGAAAGTGGAGCATACTCCTCCCGCGCTGCCTCGGTTTCAGAGTTCCTTAGGAATGTACCGCGGACCACGCCGGCCCATTGGGAATCCACAGTGCCCTTTTGCGTTGCTTATGACCTTGATTGTTTTGATATATGGTTGTTGTAAGGAGTTCTGACCTCCCAACCATCAGCCTACTGGATCCGTCTCCGCTTAGAAGCCTCATAGGAACTTGGTATTTAAAATATCAGAAAATGAGCTCATGACCTCACTTCTCCACCTCCCCAGCTGTGTCTCCTTCTATACTCTCTGACCTCGTAAATGGTATCATTCAGTCCCCTGGGCTGGAAATCTGGTGGCTTCTGTACTACCTCCCTCTTCCTCTCTTCCCAGGGCTAATCAGTCACATTCCTATTCATCACAGCGCTATATGTTTCATTGAAGTTTTCCTCTCTTTTCCAGCCCCAGTGCTACTATGTTGTGATTTTGTCCCATATTAATGCAGTTGTTTTTACCTAGACTTTTTGCCCTTCGTCTGTTGTCCCTCTAATCCATCTTCCACCATGTCACTAGATCATTCTAAAACGCTAATAGGACCACACTAATGCACTCACTTAAAACCCTTTGGTGGCTTCCTACTGCTTATGGATCAAGTTCAAACTCTGTAGCTTGGATTTAAGGTTCTCCACGGCCTGGCCCTAGGGACATCTCTAGTGCATTGCGTGCCTCTGCTCCAACCCTTGCTTGAAGCTTCCCTGAGGGCGAGGATGTGTGCACCTCCGTCTTGCTCACACTGCCCTCTCCTGGACAGCCTACCTCTGTACACCCTCATCTTTTAGACTTGGCTCAAGTCATGCCCTCTATGAAGCCTCTCCTGCTTTCTTCTCCCAGTCCCCATCCAAGATGAAACTCACCACTTCCTCTTCGCAGGGCTGTATTGCAGAGAAGTCGAGAACAGAGGGTTTGGAAGCAGAAAATCCCAGTCCACACCTTGGTGCCGCTGATTGTTCTCTGTGTGACCCAGGGCAGGTTACTGAACCTCTCTGGGCCTCCGTCTCTCCCTCTTTGAAATGTGGAGATTACAGTGCCTTGCTCATAGGGTTCTTCTCAGGATTAAATGAAATGATCCCTGTAGGTGCCTGGCACGTGGAAGGCCCTCAGTAAACGTTCACTGTGATTGGAACCCCAAAGATATTCTGACCAATTTCCCTCCAGGAAGGTAATACCTTGGTGTGTCCTTACTTAAGTTTGTGCAGCCACAACTAGGTCAAGTCTGATGAAGACAGTTTGATTTTTTTAAATTTCACTTTTTCTTTTTACTTTTTAAAACTTGGGTAGACAGGTTGATTTTTGTTTCTCTGTTTCCTAGAATGGTGCTGGGGAGATAGTAGACTTTCTTTCTTTTTTTTTTTTGAGGAAGATCTGCCCTGAGCTAACATCCATGCCAATCTCCCTCTGTTTTTTAGTATGTGGGCCACCAGCACAACATGGCCGCTAACAGAGGTCCATACCCGGGAACTGAACCTGGGCTGTCGAAGCAGAGCACGCTGAACTTAACCACTAGGCCACTGGGGCTGGCCCAGGAAATAGCAGACTTTTAACAGTAGACTTTGAATGGAATGTGAAGGAAGGTGGGAATGATTTCATAGCTTCCTGTTGTGTCTCAGGAAATCAATTAGCTGTAGTCCACTGATCCTGTGATTGAGAGTGGGCCTTCCAAGTGGATATCTGGGCCTTGGGACAAAGGAAGAGGAAAGCACAGTGGGTCCTGTGTGTTCCCTCATTCTCAATTCTTCTGGCTGACGTGCCAGCCATAATCTTGTTTTTCTTACGAATGGGAACGTGTCTCAAATAATGAAGTTGTACATGAAAAACACCAAACCTTTAAAAACATGAAGTTGTTTGTTTGAGAAACAAGGTATACAGGCTTGCTGGTTTATTAAGAGGTTGTTTCATTTGCTGTTTGTTGTGATTGTTCTTATCCATAGGAAAAAGTCCCTAAATATAAGGGACATTGATCTGTTTGGTTAGAAATGGGCCCCCTTCTGGGAACATTGCTAGTTATCTGCTTCGTTTAGCTGTCAATAAGATGTAAACTAAATGGCCCCACCGTCTATCCATTTTCTGATGGAGCTGTAAATTTAATCAGAAAAAGACAAACGACTGCATTGTCTAGAAATTATAGTGTGTACCTTCTGTAAATGTCATCTGCATCTATCTTTGAGTTTAGAGGAATGTGCGTTAAAGGTAAAGCCAGCAGTGCAAATGCACATCTTGCAGAAATCCATAATTAAATGGGGTTTTCCCGATTAGGGCTCTGAGTCACAAGTTGTCATATAAATTCAAAATGCCTTGTGTAGCACTCACTGTTAATCAATTGACTGGTAAAAAAAATAAAGAGGCAATTTTTATGAAATATTCTGTTTTTTCTTTGCCTGGAGGAAATTTTCTATTTAGTTTGTAATCCTTATAGCGTTGGACCCTTTTTAACTCTCGCACGTGTGTCATGTGAATGGAAAAGATGGACGGTGACGGGCAGGGAAATTTATTTCACCAGAGGAGTTTGGTTTATGAATGAATAGAAATCACTGGATTACTAAAGCATTCCTACTATATTGATTTTACAAAGAATTGGATTAAAACATAAGAATCAGTCTTTCTTCTGGTGAAAATATTCCAAATTGCTTAGTATTTCCATGCCTGGGTATTATCCTTTACCCTGATTCCTTTAATCTTAGATATCTGGTGGTGTAGCATCATAGAATGTTAGCTTAGCATCGTACTTTGAGATCATCCCCAAATGGAAGCTTCTGGAAAGATTTAGTCTATTTTGATCTTCTGTGTTCAAAGTTGGAGGTACTTGGGCCTAAGTTTGGCCCAAGGAGCCAAAGGCATTCTTTTCTTCCTTTCCTTTGCCCTTCTCCCACCTCCTTATGTAAGCACTTCTGATGGAATTATTGGTCATCTCTCACTCATTTTGCTGGTGGCCTTGACCCCAAGCCACAGTCATGAATTCTACTGTGGCGTGCTATATTTCCCAGGTGTCTTTAATAAACAGTGCTCTGTGTGTGGTGAACTGAAGCAAATGAATTATCTGCTGGCATAAAGCTGATGACACTGAACCAGTTTTGTGTTATTATCTGTACTGTTTGGTATAATAAGTTGCGTTGAAATACTTCCCACTTCTCTGCCTGCCTTTATTAGTTTAAAATTTGAGTCTTTTTAAAGATCGCTGCTGGTACTCAGAACAGGTTTTAATATGATGTGCAATTATCTCTCTGTCACGTTCATTTTGGTCTAATCACCTGTTCTGTACCGTAATGGGGTAAGTCAGCGGAAGATCATGTCCTTTGTTTGGGAGTACTATGTTAAGTATCTCACATAACTTCATAAATTATTTGTAATTTCAGGCAACATTGAAACTACAAACTTCAGAAACTGACCCCATCTCTATTCCCCCTGAAATCATTTAAAAGTCTAACATCTCTCCACATGACTGGAGAGTCTGCTATTTGGTTCAAGTTTTCTTTTTCCCACTTTTGCCATTGCTTTGCCTCATCGTATAAATCTGATTTCTGCCTCAGTATTTCCATCTTTTTAATACCGTATATCCTTGGCATTTGCAGATTCCCAAACTGATGGAATTGACTGTGTTCTAGAAGCCTTGAATTTATTCGTAGCTTTGCAAAGACAAGAATTAACATCGTATCTACTGCAGGCTGGGAGGCTAGAGAGAGGCCCTTTGTAATAAAGACACCTGCCTGGCTCCAGCCCCTGGCATGGAATCACTTCTCCATTGGTGGAAGGTCCTAGCTGCCCCTGGGTGACTTTCTTAATCTTTACTCATCCTCAGGCATAAATTTATGGACAAAATGTTAGATTATAGTTGTATATGTGAATTTGGGGTTTGTGATGCTTTAGGACACTGTTTCTGAACTTTTTAAAACATTGCTGATGCCTGGGAAACACCCCTAGAAATTCTGATTCATTTGGTGGGGCCTGAAGTTGTGTGTTTTTAAAAAAGCTCCCCAGGTGATTCTCGTATGCAAACAGGGTTGGGAGCCAATGGACTAGGAGATACCTCAATCCTTCATAACCCCCAGCTCCAGTTTAAAAGACTTGAATGATTTGCCATTGCTATTAAGAGAAAGACCAAGCCCTTACCATCCCCTAAACCAAAGCTTCTCCTGATCCGGGCTCTATGCTCCCACTTGAGTCTCTTCTGGTGCCGCGATCATTTCCTTGCAGATCTCGGCCTCTTGTGGGGACCACATTCCTTCCAGCCCTGAACTTTGGATGTGCTCTTTCCTTTGCCTGGAAAGCTCTTTTCACCTCTCTTTCCCTGGGGAACTCCTCTGCATCCTGCAGATCTTAGTCCAACCACCATTTCTCAGGGAAATGTCTCCCGACACCCCTCCCCTCTCCACACACACGCAGCTAGGGGAAATCCCACTGTTATTCACTCTCAGTCTTCCTTATAGCGCTCACAGTTGTGATTTCACCCTGACTTAGATCATTCTTTGCCAAGCGCCCATCTCTCCAATAATTCTGTAACCTCCCTGAGGGCTGCAGGGACCCCATCATCTTTGAGTCTAAGCCCCACTTCCCAGCATGACGCTTGCGTATAGTTGGAATTTAAGACAGTCCTTGAGTGAAGGAGTAGAGGTTTGCGCCATTCTATATCTGTCACATTGACTACTCCACCATCAGACCAGAAAGTAATTGTCACTGAGTTATAACTAAATCAAGTTTATTATTTGCCGATTAAATACTGTGCAGAACATTGTTCTAAGCCAGGGTGTCTCAACCTGGGCATTATTGACATTTTGGGCTGGATCATTCTTTGTTGTGGGGGCAGTCCTATGCATTGGAGGATGCTGAACAGCATCCCTGCCTTCCACCCCCTAGATAGCAGTAGCACCCCTCCACCCGTTGTGCTAAACGAAAGTGTCTCCAGACACTGCCAGGTGTCCCCTGGGGTCAAAAATCAACCTTGGTTGTTGTAAGTGACCAGGATCAGGAGTTATCGTGACTACCTGTGGTGGTGGGACTCCATCACATCAGTTATCTGTTATTCTTTTCACTTTTAATTTTATTGAGGTCACATTGGTTTATAACATTATGTAAATTTCAGGTGTACATCATTACATTTTGGCTTCTGTGCAGACTGCATCGTGTTCACCACCACAGGTCTAGGATGTGTATTATCTGTTACTCTTGAACTGCTGAGGAAAGAGGAACTTGGTCATTGCTCAGTTCATCATTGGGACTAATTCCTGAAAAAAAAAAAAAAAAGAACAATTTGAAAATGTTGAGTCCTATCTGGAAGGCTTTCTTCTATGGGTCCCTGATAATTAAGGATTTAAGATAAAAAGATAAGGATGTTGGCAATTGATAATGACTCAGTTTTGTGGGCCACCAGGGTTCTCATAGTGAAGTCTGGGGACAGCAGTAGGTGCCTGAGGAATGTGTGCCCCCCCAGGGCCCTCCCAAGTCACAGTCTCTGTTTTGTGTCTTTTTGGCAATGTCTGGTTCCTCAAAGGTTTTCTGCTAAACTTGTTTCCAAAATTGGCCAATCATCAAAATGCTAAGGTGAGCCTTTTAAAAGTAGAGATGCCCAGCGCTCTCCCGTGGAGCTTCTGTGAGTCAGCACAGGAATCTGAACTTGTGTGGGACGCCCTCAGTGATTTATGATTCTACGCATTTGAGAGACACTGACCTGAGCCGCAGGCGCTGCCTACAGATCCTTCAGCTAGTCCTTGAGCATCAGTAAGTAACTGGGCATTGAGTTCCATGCGGAAGAGTCAGGATTTGGTGTGGATGTGTGTGGGGCTCCCTAAAAGCTGTGGAATGGGCCAGCATTCTGTAAACAGGCAAGGTGGCAGGAGATGGGTGGTGGGTCTATGGCACTAGGAGCAGATGGCCTCCTGAAGTAGGGAAGGAATGAAGAGAACGTTTAGATCAGGGACTGCGCTTGTAGCACCAGAGAACTCAAATCCTCTGTTGCTGAAATCCATTTGAATTCTTTTGGATGCCAACAGGGGTTCTCATTTTCAGTCTCTCTCTCTCTCAGTTAAATAAAGCTCCCAGTATTTTCTTAGTATTTTTCCTTTGAGGGAAAGAGAAGGAAGATGAGAGAAAGAAGATCTAGGTGCTTTTCTAGAGGCAGCATTTACCTCTAGTTTGAACACTTTGAAATATCTAGGAACCACTCACAAAATGGCATTCTGCTGGCATCCGGCCCACTTGGGGCAACGCTGGTGGGTGCAGCAGTGTGTGCAGGTGCTCTGGGTGTGTCCGCCTTTGCCCAGGAACTTCAATGTGGTCAAAGAGGGCAGAGGGCAGGGTAGGGACGGGAGCTCATGTTCTCAGTGAGCTCCTGAGTTTATGCGGGAAAGATTTCTGGCACATTCCAAGTAGCACTTGCAGACAATGTATCAAGTTCAATTCGTAAGAATCTGTTTAAAAGATGTCAACACACATGTCCAAAAAAACCAAAAATTCTCATAGGGATGGAGTTAGTTATGTTTCTTCTTGCAGACAATTTGGAGGAATGGAGTGTGGATTATAGGACATGAGCGCAATACAAATGTGATTGTTTGGAGGTAATTTGAAGAAAAATGAAGTGTGCTTGTACTGGGAGTTCAAGGACATCAAATAATCTTTCTATGATGGAGTTTTGGGTGAAAGCTTTCTTGGAAATTACAGTCTGAGTCTTGAGCTGTCAGTCCAGCAACCGGGTCCTCATTCTGAGTGAACTCAGCATTCCAAGGGGAAAGCGGCTATTCCAGAAATCCTTCACCATTCAAGGATTTCTCTTACAGCTCTATGTAAATGGGAGCCTTATCTCTTAGCACTTTATTTTACCACAGCACCTAATTCTGCAGACTTGGTTCATGATATTTGAGTTTTCAGCAATGACAATTGTTCACCTGGGTGGAATTGAGATTAGCTTTATAAAGATTTCCATGTTTCCCCCTTCTATTAGCTTCAGTTTTTGGAATGGCTGACTAAGGTGTCAATTATTGCTTATTGATGTGGCATTGAATATATGTTTGTGTAATACCTAGAAAGTTTAACTTGGAAGGAAAATTCTTGGGGAGCTCAAACCAGAACCATAGAACTTGGCTATCTGAGAGGGTGGGAAGCTACTTGTGTATGTAGTGGTTAGAATTCAGGGCCCAGATCCATGGGTTCTCATCCAGTTCCATCCCTTTCTAGCTGTGGTGGACTAATAGCTTCCTCAAATCCACGACTTTTGCAATAGGTCTTTGCTCTTCCATCAAGGGGTCGAGTCTGTTTCCCCACCTCATGAATCTGCTTGTGACCTGCCATAGTCAACAGAATGCAGGGAGAGTGATATTGTGTCAATTCCAAGGCTAGCCCTCAAGAGTTCTTAGGTACTTCTGCTTTCACCTGGAATACTGCCCCTACCACTGTGGACAGGCCAGAGCTGGCCTGCCAGAGTACAACAGACCACGTGGGGGCTCATGAAGGCACCTCAGCCAACAGGCAGCCCACAGTCAGAAACAGAGATGCCTACAAACTTCCAGAAGCTTCAACCTACAGTTGATGACAAAAGCAGAAGGAACCTAGCCAAGAGGAGAAAAAAATGCATAGCTGAGCCTAGCTTAAGTTTTCAGGAAGTTGTGGGAATTTTTGTTACTCTGCAATAGCTAACTGATACATTAGTGATGTGATCATGGACACATTGCTTCATTTTTCTGTTCCTGTTCCCTCGACTGTGAAGTGGGTGTAGTAATGTTACCTCAGAGCGATGCTTGTGAAGCTCTGAGCTGGGTGCCTTGTGATAGTAAGTGGTACTAGAGACCAGTCATTATTTATGGTAAGCCTCATCTTATCTTATTTTGTAATGTGCTGGTCACTGGTAGATAGCTGTAGGGAGCTTCAGCCTCTGATGGCGTTCCTCTGTGAGGGAGAGGAGGTATGGGTAGGTAGGTGGAAGTCGGGGCTTTTTCTCCCATTTCTAGGGAAAGAGGCAGCCCTTATCTTTGGAGGGAAGTCTGCTCCAGTTCCTGGAGGTGTGGGCTCCTAAGGCAGTGGGGTGGGGTTCTGGGGCTATTCCGGGTCCAGGCTGTTTGTTCTCTGCAGCCCAGACTCTGCTATTACTTGCTGTGATAGAAGCTGAGCTTTCAGCATCAAGTGAAGCAATAATTTATTTTATGGAATTGGATGCTCCAACGAAAGGATCAGTAAATTGGTGTTTATTCTATGTTGGATGGTGGCGATATTGGCGAATCTCTCAGGCTTCAGTGGATGCAGACATAGAAAAAGATCTGTGCAGATCCAACCTGGATAACTCGTCAGGCCCAGGAGGTGCGTGAGATTGAGTGCTGAAGGCACAGAGAATCAAGGCAGGTGTCTGGCAGGGAAGGGCACGGGGAGCATCAAAGGACACGGACATCTAGGGGAGAACTGCTTGTGACCCCTCTCCCCAGGCCCCTGCTATCATCACAACTGACCTCTTTCCAAGATGCAACTCAGCTTTTCCTTAGTGAGGAAATGGACCTCCAGAGGGCCGAGCCCACGTTATCCGCTTTGTAGATTACTGTTGCCAATAAGGGAAGAGCCTGTTTGCACACTAGGCCCTATGTTTGTACTTAGAGGGAATAAAATATCAGAAAGATGCAGCTCGTATGCTCAGTAAGCTCATACTCCTGCAGTGGTTATCATTCTGAGGGTATATTAGAATCACCCGGGAGCTTAAGAAAAGTGATGTCTGGGTACTGCCTCAGTGTGATTAAACCAGAATCTCTGGGGGTGGAACTGGGGCATTGGTGTGTTTCAAATGTTTCCCAGCTTTTCCTAACATGCAGCTGGGGTTGAGAATTGCTGACTTGAATGGCAGGCACTTTTCATATCTTGAACAATAAAAAAACGCAAGGTGGTTCAGAGTTGGTTAAATTATGGCTTAGTTATTTCAAGAACTAATGTTCTTTCCATATTTCTCCTCTTCTGTCTTGACCACGTTGGCTTTTGCCTCATCCTCATGGCTGCAAGATGGCTGCAGTGGTACCAAGCATCACTTCCACATCAGTTGCATCTTGAGACATAAAAGGGATGGCTTTTCCAAATATATTTCTTTTTCAGAGTGAATGAAACTTTTCCCAAAAGTTCCCCAGGAGATGTTCCTTATAACTCCTTGTCCAGAATAGTATCACATGCCCAAACCTAAACCAATCTCTGGCAAGGCAAGTAAAACCATTGTGATGGGCTGAGATCAATTCATGACTCACCATCCTGGGGTTGGAGAGGCCATCACTCACTCTGAGCATGTAGCCAAGCAGAGAGTGAACCACTCTAGTGGTTATCTAGGCTGGAATGGGCTCAATTCCTAGAGGACTTTTGAAGGAATGAGGGGGTTGGAATGGCTGGTGGATAGTATCTGACAGGGTAGAACAGGCTGTAGAGATAAGTAAACTCCAGCATCCCAGTGGCTTAGCATAACAGAAGTTTACTTCACCATCATAAAGTCTGATGCAGGTTGGAGGGAGTTCTCCATCTGGCCACTTGGATCCGTGTTCCCACATTCCTCCATCTTGCGAGGCCTCCAACTCATGCATGGCCTCCAAGGTTGCTGTGACAAGGGACAGAGAGACTACAGAGGTGTTTATTTAACTTTACCAACTGAGAAGTGACACACCACTTCTGCTCGTTGTCCATCGACCGTAAGTCACTTGGCCTTCACCTAACTCTAAGGGAGTCTGGGAAGTGTTGGGGGACACACGGAGAATTTCATGAACACAAACATCTTTGCCATAGCAGGCAACTCAATCAGAAGTGGGGCAGAAAATGTAAATTGAGTCCAGAGGAAAAAGAGGGTGCCGGGTCAAAACGTGCATGTTGGTTGCCTGTCCAGCTTTGGTTTTCAATCCCGTTGGACTCCCATTGTCTCCACTACAGAGAGGAATACCAGTTGCCTCTTGCACTGATGCACTAGTTAGATTTTTGTTTATTACTTTTAAAAAAATTTGTAAAGAGCCTCTGAGCTCCTCAGGGGCAGGAAATATGTAAATATTTGGTGTGATTACCATGCTGTTTGATGGCCCCAGAAGCTCCAGTCATTGCTCAGCTGTGTGTCTGCATCTTGACATGGCAAATAGAGATAATACTTACATTTAGAGAAAAAATGATGCTCTGCAGCCTTGCTCAGCTTCCTTATGCCTTGGGTCAGGAGCCCAAAAGACCTGTTTCTCAACACGATTGGTCACTTTCCCCTCCATCCTTGAATTATTCTCAGAGAGCCATTATACTGACGCATCTGCTTTTCCAGGAGAAGGTGGGTCATGTTTGTTTGTGAATGCAGGTGTGTTTGTACGTTCCTGGGGCTGAATTGAATTTTGAGGGTCCTGAGCTTTTGATTCAAATATCTTGTCATTAAAAGAAACTATGCGCTTTCCCGGAGCAAAAAAGTAGGACTTCCCATGTCTGTAGTATCTAGTACGGTCCTAGGTTTACACTAAGAGCGCTGTAAATGCAATTTGATAGGAAGTATGTGGACTCTTATCTCTAGGCTGGAATGGGCTCAATCCCTAGGGGACTTTTGGTAATGTACAAAAAGGTCAATCTTACTTCGTCAGCGCGTGGGTTATCTATTTCATGGTGTCTTTTAGGCGAAGTATTTATCTCAGAATGGCATCTTTCCCCCAGGCTGACATTACTAAATAGCAGTTTACAGATGCTCAGAAAATATTAAGTATTTCAAAACAATGTTGTATCACTTAGCTCAAGGTCATGAATCTGTAGCGTCAACCATCAAAACGCAGCTAAGACATAGGAAGTAAGCAACAAAAGAGCTTTAGAGCAGATGGAAGGCATAAGAAAACTCTTGCATTAAATTTCCTTATATTGCTGTTCCTTAGATTCTTACTCATAGCCCAGTGACTCCTATCGGACCCGAAATTCTGAAAGAAATGATCATCTGGTCTCACAGAATGTTACAGCAGCTATCAATACAAGCTTGGTTATTCAGAGTGACAATATAGCTCTCTCCTGATTGACAGGGAAATGTGTCCACTATCTATCGTTGAGGAACAAGGCAGGTTATAGAACAGCATGTAGAGTTGTCTCTCGGTTAGAGAGAGAGCAGGTGTCTGCTGGGCACTTAGCATAGCAGTGAATTAGACAGAACGGGCCCCTGCCCTCAGGGAGCTTAGAGTCTGGTGGGAGAAAGAGAAGAATTGAGAGTAATTGCATTAGTACAGGGTGAACAGTACTGTGGCTGGTGCTATTAGAGTACAAGGGAGGACCAACCAGCCTTGGGGAGTGAGGAAAGGCTTCCTGGAGGAAATTATTATGTCCAATAATTATTACATTATGTTATATTGTGTTGCATATACTTTGCTGTATTCTGTTGCATGGCATCTTATCATCAGTGACATCATTAATCAATGATTAATTATAATTAATAATAATAATGTCTAAGCTAGGACCAGGAAGGAGGTTGAAGGCAGGTGTTTGGCGGGGTGAGAACATTCTTTTAGACAAAGGGATCTGCTTATGGAAAGGCTTGACAGAGAGGCCCTGATCGGAGGAATTGACCAAAGCTCAGCCTGGCTTACAGGTTTAAAAAAGTAACTGGCTTTTTTTTTTTTTTCTGAGGAAGATTGGCCCTGAGCTAACATCTGTTGTCATCTTCCTCTTTTTGTTTAAAGAAGATTGTTGCTGAGCTAACATCTGTGCCAATCTTCCTCAATTTTATGTGGGATGCTGCCACAGTGTGACTTGATGAGCAGTGCTAGGTCCATGCCTGGGATCCGAACCTATGAACCCCGGGCCACCAAAGTGGAGCACCCAAACTTAACCACTATGCCACCGGGCCAGCCCCATAACTAGTATTTTTGGGTATTGAAATTTTGAGTTTTATTTTCTTTCTTCTTTATGCATATTTACATTTTTTGGATATGTATAATGAGCTCATTTTATTTTTCAATGGGAAAAGCCCTATAAATTTATTTTTGTTTTGAAAATAAGAAAGGACATGTTTGTTGCCTGGAACATTTACTTGAGTGGTTCAGAGCTTGTGTTCTGAAAATGGCATGTAAATCTTAGTAAAGCGCCGTGGATTGAACGTAACGAGGAAATTACGAAATTACCTAAGGCTTTCTTTAGATTGCCAAGGGGAGATGATTCTCCGCATTGTCTGTTGTTTTGGATTGGCCACAGGGCTGCTCATTTTCATACCTAGAAGGAGGCCGGCAAGGACCTGTCACATAGATTCATTCTGCCTTTTTGCTTTCATGAAAATACAAGGTCTGAATTGTTCTTCAAAGATCTTTTCTTCCCTCCTTGGTGGAAGCAGATGGGTTGCAGGAATTCATGGGAGGGCTCTGAGTCCCAAGCCCTTAAGGGAGAAATGTTCCTGAACATTCCTTTAACTTCTTCCTAACAGTGGGGACAGCTCCAGTCCTTCCATCATGAAAGACTGGCCAGGCTGGTGGTGTTTTGCGCAAGTGGGGGTGAGGATTGAGAAGGGGGCGAGCCAAGGAAATGGGTGGAAAGTGCCTTCGTGTGTCCTGTAGCCTTGGCAGTTGTCATAAACTCATCCAAAAGAACCAGCCAAGAGGGAGAATGTTGTCTGGGGACTACAGTCTCCACATCTCATGTGTGAGCGCAACTCACTGGAATCAATCTTTCCTGTCTTGCTCTGTGATACATTCTAGGATCCACCGAAAATGAGTAAATATGAGATGGTGTGATTGAGTGCTAAGATTGGGGAATGATAAGGAGCTATGGGAGCATCCAAGAGGGAAACTAATCCAGACCAGTGGAGGGCAGGGAAGGCCCCTCCCTGGGGGAGCAGATGGCCTGGGTGTGGCAGAAAAGTAAGAGTTGGCCAGGAAAGGGGCATGGGGAAAGGCTGGTGGTGATAAATTCAGGGAACTAAAAGTGGTTTGGTAGGATCCAGCGTGTGCCACAGAAAGGTGTGCTCAGCAGAAGACAAGTGAGATACAGAGGGGCCAGCTCCTGAAACACCTCTCATACGATGTTCAGGAATCTGGATTTTTCTCAAGGCCAGTGGGGAACTGGGAATGGCACAAACTTATATTTTAGGCAGTCCATTCTGATTGCAGGAGGACAAGAGACCGGAAAAGGCAGAGAGGTCCTTAGAGGGTGTGTAACAGATTGGGAGAGTGATGACATGGCCTAGCCTTGGAGATGGAGGCCCAAGTCATTCCAAAAGAAGAGCCAACCTTCATTTCTTTGGTCCTTTCTCTCAAGGAACTGCAGTTAATTCTAATAGACCAGATTTATTTTTCAAGAGGGAGTGGTTCAGAATAACGTAGACGAGAAGCAAAGTGCCTTTTCTAGACACGACAGGACACCTTGGTGATGGTTGAGCAGTTCTAGGACTCGGGCTGCTGGTGGATGCAAGAGAATTGTGAGATTTATGTACAAAAAATTGTCATCAAACAGCCGCTGAGTTCCCATTCTCCTGGCTCCCGGGCTGGGGTTCCAGCCTGCTGTGGGCCCTGGGCCCTGGAATCCATTTATGCCTCAAGCCTTGCCTCTGCGCTGAGGAAAAAAAAAAAAAACGTTTAGTACATAAGTACACATCTTCAAATTCATGTAATAAATACAGTACAAGTTCATTTGTAAATGTAATAAATTCAGAGTAGTTTCCTTTGTGGATTTTCTCAATCCAACAAAACTAAAAGCATAATTACCATTAGGTGGGACTCTGAGAAGTATTTTGTCACTGAAAATATCCTCATGCTGAAAGATTGAGAACCACCGTTGTGGAGGGAGGCACCAGACGCAGTCTCAGTTCCCATATGACATCGCCTGGTCCTGATGGATTACTGGCTACAGATTTGAGTGGAACCCAAACAGGTGGTTTTAAGTGACTTCCACGAAGAGCAGGAACATGCGTGGATTTAACCAAGGTGCGAATGTCTTACTCCTTTGATTTTTTCCTGCCTCGCCTTTTCTTATTTAGCACTGGCATTTCCTCTTGTGGCAAACCGCGGTCCGTAGAGATAGTATATGTGACTTCTCCTAACTAGGACTTCAGCTGGAGTTGCAGACATCTGGATACAATTTCACAGCAAGCCATAAAATCTCCGGGTTTGATGTGATGATGATAGTAACAACCGTAACTAACACAAAAACACTGTGAATAACAAGAAGCTTGACATTTATGGAGCCTTTGAAAATGAGCCTTTGTCAAGCCTGGCCAGTCCATCCTGCAGGGGCTGAACAGGCAGATTAAGCGCAGATGGAGCTGCCCATGTGCAGGGAAGCAAGACAGGTGGGGAGGAGAAACCACGAATATGGCTCTGTCTCGGGGCAAAACTGCAGGACTTTGCAGACTCCACGGCAGTGCCTCTTAATAGTAGCTGACTGTTAGAATCACTTTGGGAATCTTTGAAATACAGATGCCCAGGCCTCAGCTAGGCTAGATAGAACCACAATCTTTGGAGTGGGGAATGAGCATCCGAATTTTTTAAAGCTCCAGTAGGTGTGGGTGGTGCCTGAGAATATGCATTTCTAGCAAGTTCTTAGGCAATGCTGTTGCCACTGCTGTTCTGGAGACCACACTTAGAGATCCACTGCTCTAAGCTCTTAGGAGATTGGCGCCAGATGAGTTTGGGCCTATAACCCCCATCCCTGGGAGCCTCAAGTCTTTCCTTCCACTGTATCTGGAAGACCTTTGAAGATATATCAAATTAGTAGTCTGCTGTCCTTGGATAGCTAGCTCCAGAAATAATTTTATAAAGTCACAAATGGTTTGATCAGCTGTCCGCATTGCTTATGTTAGGTGGTTTAACAAGACTGTCATAATTATTTTACCACATGAACTCCATTGTATATGTTTATCTTACAATGTTTATGTGGGAAAATATAAATGGAGCTCCAGCGTTGGGCTGGCTATCATTTGGCCGTGAATATTTATATCCTTTCAGCCTTCACCTGAAGCTGGGTTTAAGGGTTGGGGTCGTGGGACAGTTGACTTAGTGTCAAAACTGCCACAGTGAGTATTGCTTAATACAGCTGAGTGAGCCAGGCTGGATCTGCCCCCTAAGTGGAGACAGGCCCCAGAGGCAGCGTCTGGAAGAAACGTCGGTGAATAGGAGGTGGCCTCTCAAATCATCAGCACCAGGGAGGGCCATTGCAGAGTGCTGGCGTGGAGCAGGGTGATGGGGAATTCAGGCGGAGGTGATGTTTGCAGACGGCCCCAGGGAGGGTATGAAGTTCTCTTCTTTGGGCTGGGGCATCTATCAGAACTCTGAGAGAGCACTGACGAGATGAAGGCTGAGCTTCTGTCCTTTGGGGATGGAGGTGTGAGGCGAGAATTGAGGCATGGAGAAGGAGGCAAGGGCCTATGAAGGAGGAGTTGGGTTTTAGGAACAAAGACAGCAGCCAGGTTACTCAAAGTGGGTTCAGAATTGGGGCCAGAGCACCCAGAAAGTGGGTAATGTGTCAGAGTTACCCAAGTGTCTCCTGCCTGAAAGCAGGCTTGTTTCAAGAGAACAGGCAAGGTGGAGCCTTAGGGCAGAGGCCAGTCAGCCTCCACTTGGGGAAGAGATGTTTTACAGAAGTTTGATGTCAGTAAGGTCTGATACATTGAGGGTAAACCTTTCCACAGCAGAAACTAATATGCATTTCTTTTACCTAAATACCAGCTGGTTGAGCTGCATTAAAATGTTTGCATGAAACATGGGGGTGAGCCTCATGTCACAGCCTGAATATTCTTCAGTGGCTCATGCTAGAATATGCTTGCGCAGGTGGTTTGTATACATTTCCAATCTCGTGTCTTACAGTGAGAGAGATGCCCATCCACAGAGGGAGTGGATTATAGGATCTTCACTAAGAGATGGGTTTAGTAGGTTAGGGTAGCTATTCTACTTTGTTTTCATAAAAGGTTTTCCCAGATTTCTTCCTCTGGAAACAGACTTTATCTTCCTGGCTGGAGGGAGGTCCTGCGAGCGAGTCATGGCTAATTATAATCAATAGTGATTAATTGAAGGGGTGGGCAGGTAATCATTGCAAGGACAGAGTCCTTCTCTGTGACTTATATGTGGACACAGGGAAGAAGCTACTCTTTCCTGCTGGATTTGCTAAGTTGAGTTTGCTGGCAGCCCTGTTCCCACCATGTAGAAATGGTCCGCCAAGAGCAAAAAGACCAAGTGACACATAAGGCAATGCAGCAATGAACGGGGATGAGAAAAAGATACACATTCCCCCAGTACATTCCCAGTGGCATTGAATGTCTGGTTCTGGTTCTTGCATCTTGTTCTTCAATTTTTTGAGTGGTATTCCCAATAAGGAAGGCTAATAAACTCCCTTCTATACTTGATTGAGCTTGCTTAATAACTGAGATCCCCAGTTGATACCGTGTGTGGACTGGGAATCTCAGAGGATAGAGAAGGAGCCTGGAGGACTAAAAGTGAAGATCAGAAAAAGGTGCCCATGAGCTATCCTGGAAGGGTGAACCAGTGAGAAGGCATCCCCTTGAGGAATGCATGACTCCACGATGCTGAATTGGAAACCTGGAGAACAGGATCCTGGTCCTGCTCTGCCACTGGTTGGTTATGTGAACTTTACCTTCTTTATCTGTAAAATGAGGGGGTTGAAGAGCTATATTTTATCAATTCCATTGCTCTCCTTTACGTTACAGGCTGAAATCTGGGCTCCAGCCTTCTTTCCTTGCCTCTGCCTCTAACATCTAGTTTCTTCAGTTCGTCTTTTCCCTGCTGTTGCCACCTTCTAAACAATCCAGCCCATGACGCCGCTGGACTCACAAACCTGTGGTGGCACTCCCTCAGCTTCAGAGAGAAGCTCTTCTGTCTTATCCTGGCCTTGGAGGCTCTCTAGTTCTAGACTTGGCCACCCTTTCCCAGCCTTGTGGCATTACAAAGCTGCAGAGACCTAGTAATCAGTTAGTCCAACTCCTTTTCTCTGATGGAAAGCTGAGACTCAGAGAGGCTGTGACTTACGCAAACTGAGGACTAGGCTCCGTCATCATTCTACCCTCTGCATATGCCCTGAGCTGCCTGCTCCGGAGAGCTCACTTTCCCCTAAGGGGTCAGGTCCACTCATCTCTGGCCCTTTGCTCCCACCGTCTTGCCTGGCACACCTTCTTTTCACATCCAAGCTCCTGGAAGTACTAGTATTCCCAAGGCTCATCTTAAGAGCCACTTTCCTTGTCCCAGTCTCCCTCAGCCAGGGTGAACTGCCCCTCCTTGTGAATCCCCCAGGGCTCTGTGCCACTCGGAGTGTCTTTATTTCATTTTCTCTGGGTTATAGGCTTGTTTATTTTTCTTTAGGACAGGGAGCTCCCTTGAGGCAGAGGTCTTGTGCCAGCCATCCCTGAAACCCCCTGTGTGTCTAGCACGGTGCACCCACTCAAGAAATAATTTCTTGGTAGAATGTGTGAGATTTGGTGAGGACGTTCGCGAAAACGTCCCTATCAAAGCACCCCAATCCTTAGACCACTCAGCAACCCTGACACACTAAAAGCACCTAATCCTGATGTTGAATGCCTCTCCGGTGAGAGTCCTCTTTGAAGTACAGCGTAGTTGGAATGAACTTTCCTAAGAACGCTAATACTTTTGGCTTATTTAGCCTCATGCAGGTCAATAACACTTTTGAAATCCATCAAACCTTGGAAAGTACACTGTGTTGAAATTAGTTGATTTAATTAGCCTTTATAGGCTAATAAAATATATGCTGTTGGCACATAGTTTATCTTTTGGGGAGGCGGCTGGATGAGGATATGGAGTCAGGTGAGAGATGATTTGTGCCGGAAGCCTAGATTCTCATAAGGTTATGTTATGTATATTAGAAGAGAAAACAGGAACAACACTCAACTTATTTTCACGCTGTGTCTTTTCCTCCATCTGAGCCAGGATTGTGCTGGAAGCAGTTATATTTGCCTTAAAATTAAGCCACAAGATTGCTGAAATCAGAGGCTTGATTTCCCTGGAATATGGTGGAGCAGCACTCCTTGTCTTTTGGGGCTTGCAAGGAAGGTAGGGGTGGCAGGTATGTGTCTTGACCACTAGGGCTGTGCCGAGGGCTCCCTGCTCCCCATCTGAGACCACCCACACTCCCAGTTATTCTAGAGCCCTGCACTCTGAGGTTGGCATTTTGAGCACGTCCCGCGGCTGCAAAGGGGAACATTAGTGCAACAGACATTTCCCTGTCTACTGCATGCGTCTTCATTACGAAGATGAAAGCTGGGTGCCCAAGTGTGAGAGCAGGCATGCATGCCCCTCACATCCATCACCCTTACCTCCTTCCACAAAGCCCACCCTATATCTGAAGCAAGTCGTCTGCTCCCCAGGGGAACTGATCTGTAGGGGAGGGAGAATCTCTGGTTTTGCTTTTCATGTTAGGGCTCCTGAGGGTTGCTCTCCTTGGAAAGTGGAGTGGAAACAGATGAGGGAGCCATGTAGGGAGATGAATTACTTCATCTGGAGATCAGTGAGCCTGCAGTGGGGAGAGAGAATGAAGAACTAGGCAGCTGCGAGGACACAGGCAAGAGGCTGTCAGCTAGGAAGACAAGTCAGGTTATTTCTAACTTCGCAAAGCCAACAATCGAGAGCTTCAAAATGCAATTGTTCCTGTTTTCCATCATTAAACAATGTACCACAGAGAAATTTCCATTTAAAATAAAATTACCTAGGACATGAACCTATTTTGGTCCTGCAAATGCTCCCTACTTAGTGAGAGTCAAGGAAATTCCACAAGGTCCCTTTGAGGATTGAGGGTTGAACGAGATGGAAAAGGAAATTTTTGATCCCCTTTTTTCAAACAAGTGGTAGTTTGTCTTAATTATTCTAGGTTGGCTTCACTCAGCCCCTCGCCAACCTGCTTTATTTTCTTTTCACACAAACCTATTCCAAACCTGTCGAAACAGGAACCCTGGAAAACTGATACCTGTGAACAACCATGTGGGAGCCCAGTCAGCCTCTGACAATACGGGGGATGTGTAATCTTGGCATTGGGCAGAATGGGGAAGAAAGAGCAGTTTCCTTCCATAACGGATGAGGCAAGAGGGTTTAATTGGATCAAGAGGGATTCATGTAAGATATTTGGAATTCAGACTTAACTCATTTTGGAAAATAGTTGCCCTAAAAATCCAATTAGAAACTCAGGGAACTGCAGATTAGATAATCCAGGCTTTTCTGTAAATTTCTAACAAAAAGAGGCAGTCCCGTGTCGCACTTCTCTCTACCTGTGACCCTCTTTCCCATGGGCAGCTACAGTTAGTTCTTTAGAGATTTTAGTCCCCCTAGTTACTTTCATATTTCTAAGTACCATGCATATATACTGTTATTTTTGATTGTTCAACGTTAGACATTATCTATCAACTTCCTATTATTGAAGATGGTTTACTCTCTTACCGTGCCATTTTTCCCTCTACTCTGTCTCTCAATAGTTAAATATTTTTGTTAATTCAACATCCAGTGTTTACCTTATTGTGAATATATATAGTCCCAGCTGATAAGTCAGATACACACACACTTGTGTGTACAGATTCCGTCATTCTGGAATTTCTCTCCTTCACCATTTTAGCAGTTCCCTCTGCCTGTCTTCCATCTTGGATCCATCGTTTCGTAGCTCCCATGCCTTCCCATTTATTGTTTATTTTTTGGTTGTGTGAGGATCATTCTCCCGTAGTTTTTTGAGAAAGAGTGCATGGGAAATGTACCTTTGGAAACATGTATGACTGAAGATGTATTATTCTATCTTCCCATTTGATCAATAATTTGACTTGGGGTAGAATTCTGGGTAGTGCACAATTTTTCTTCAGGATTTTAAAGACATTTTCCTTTTGCCCCTTTACTCCCTTCATTTTACCTTTGAGAAATGTGATTCCATTCTGATTCCCAATCCTGGAATTGACCTGTTTTTCCTCTCTGGAAACGTGTAGGGTCCATACTTTATTCACAATATTGTGAAACACTACAATGATGAGTCTCAAAGTGAATCATTTTTCTTTCTTTCAAGTGTACTTAGTAGGCCTTTTTAATCTGGAACTCAAACCCTCCAGTTCTGGGACATTTTATTTAATTTTTTTTTTGTTAATTTCCTCTCTTCCTGCTTTCTTTTTCTGAAGCTCCTATTTGTGGGTTTTCCTGGATCTATATGCTTATTTTCTTATCTTTTTCCCCCTCTTATTTACCACCTTTTTTGGTTTTACTTTATGAGAGATTTCCTCAACTTCATTTTCCAGATGTTCACTGAACTTTTCATTTCTGCTATCATATTTTAAAATTTTCAGTAATTTTTTCATATCTGCATCTTCCTTTTTAAAAAATGACGTCATGTTCTTGTTTCATGGTTGCAATGTCTTTTCTTATCATTCTGCAAATTTAATTTCACCTTTCTTTGGATTATTTTTTGTGCTCCTTACACGCTATTTTCTCTGAGTTTCTTTTTTCTGTTTATTATTTTGATTTCTATCTTTCATAGTAGACATTTTTCTTAAATGTTTGAGGATCCTTTGCTTTCTGCTGTCTTTTCTTTAACTGAAGCAGGTAAGAGTGACTGGAAGCTGTGTGTGTTGGTAGGGCCTGCCACTGGTGGGCTTCCTTTTGGGTGACCGTGGAAGGCCACTTCAACGGGGAACTTCTATCTGTTTCAATATCCATAGCTCATTTTTCTTGGCCTTTAGATTTTTCCCTAAGAAAATTTTTCCAATTTTCTGCCTGGAGGAAGTAAACCTGACTGTACATTTATGAAGTGAAGTGAGAAAAGGAGACTAATCCTGTCACCATGCCCTGTGCAGACATTCACACGGGGCCCCTGTTTCAGTATCATGCTCTCTGTCACAGAGAGGGCCTGGAGTCCCTGAGTTCAGAGTCCCTTTGGTTCTAACCACCTAACCCTCCAGTATTCTGCTGGAATAGAATAGGAGTGTTCGTTTGCCGCCCCACTAGGGTGGGGTGGAGATTTGTGAGTCTAATTATTCCTTAGACCTTCAGCTTATCCAGCCACATCCATGTCCTCATGGTCAGGGCACTTAGCACCTCCGGTTGCTGAGCCTTCCTGATATTCTGCCGAAGAAACAGGCTGTTTTTTGGCCCCTTGCACTTCCAGCTTAGCTTTCGGGATTTTTTTGCTGTTCACAAATTACCGTAATTCCCTTTTCTTTTTATTTTCTAAATTTTGTTACTATCATCTTTTCTTCCTTCTCTTTGACTTAATAGGTTATTGAACTCTCTTTTAAATTCATTTGCTAAAATTTTAGAGGACTTTTTTTTAAGAAAACACAGGTAAATATGTGTGTTTGGTCCTCTTCATTTTATAACTGAGAAAACAGCCCCAGAGAGAGTAGAACATTTGCTTTAGGTCATATGCACATTTAGAAGAAGAGTTCTCATTGCAAATCTTTCAATTAATCCAGGACTATCTTAATTTACCTCCTGTGTTCCTGAGAAGTTTTTCTTAAGTTGTATTGAAACTGGGGGAGTCCTATTTTAAGGGCATTAGTGGAGGCATCACCAGCATTGTCACCAAGAAAACATTTTAAAGATTTTATTTTTTTTCCTTTTCCCCCCGAAAGTCCCCTAGTAGATAGTTGTGTGTTTTCAGTTGTGGGTCCTTCTAGTTGTGGCATGTGGGATACCACCCCAACATGGCCTGATGAACAGTGCCATGTCCACGCCCAGGATCTGAACCAGCGAAACCCTGGGCCGCCAAAGCAGAGCACGTGAATTTAATCACTTGGCCACGGGGCTGGCCCCAAACAAAACATCTTAATTTCATCCATTTAACAAGGTTTTATTGAGCACCTACGATGGACCAATACAACGTCATATAGTCTGGTATGTGGACTCACACAACAATGAGACCAAAGACACTATGCTTTCCCTGGTAGAGTTCCTATCTAGTGGGAAAGACAGACATCCCTCAAATAATCACTTTCAGTGGAATTTCACCTGCCAGCTGTTTGACCACAATCATGCTATAAATCTCTCCAAACTCAAGTTCATTGTCTGTGAAATGGTTTACTAAGATGTGAGGGTTCAATGAGAGGATGCGTGGAAGGGCCTTAACAGATGAATGACCCACTGTAAGTTCTTGATTAAGTTTAACTAGCATTATTTCCATTATAACTTGTTCTGAAGGAAAAATGAATAGCATTATGAGAGATTATAAGGAGTGCATGTGTGGGCGTGTGTGCGCTGTGTGTGCATGTGTGTGCATGTGCATCCGTGTGTGTGTGTGCATGCATGTGGGAAGACTGTTCTTGTCTGGGAATCACCTACTACCTGTAGGACTCTACTAGTTGCTGAAGGCACTTGATCAAATGTCTAAAAGAAACTTTGGAAAAAAATTTTCCCGCACAGAGCAACTGCCCTTTGATTTGTTGGTTGTGCAAAGTGTGATTTATCTGGAACATGTTGTTTCTATCTACGTTTGAAAGTTGAGCCACTGCCTCCAATATCCATGAAAAATTATGGAATGTCAAAAGAGACGTAGACCCTTAAAATGAAATTTTATGAGTTAGAGCAATGTGGATATTAGAAAAAGAATTGAGACTGCAGAAAGAGGAAAATGGAAGGGGTGGTGTGCAGATGTTGTGTGCAGTGTTTTACATTAGTCAAACTTCTAAGTGAAATATTATAAACTATTTCGGGGCAGGAGAAGAGAGGGAGTATTTATTCAATTGAAGGAGTTATCTGATTGCTGAGTCCACTGCAATGAAAAATAATTGAGGCTCTTGGCTAAGATCATGAGAGAGTAGGCCAACCAAGGATGCGATAAAGAAAAAGATCAGAGAGGAGCAATCTGGATCTTGGGAGATAAAGACGTTCTGGGCAGAGAAGAGTGGGGTGAAAGGAAGGGAGGGATAGAGGAGAGGTGAAGAACGCACTTCTGAATTCTGTTTTGTCCGCAAGTCATGGAGACATGAAGAATTTTGAATTTGTAGAAATGTTCTGGTTCGTTAGGGAAAGAATTATGAATATGTAAACATGGAAGTATCTTTTAAACATGAAATGTAAACAAATAACCCTGGGAGACAGGTATCCTGTCTTTGCATTCCCCTAGAAGGAGAAATATGTGAGCCAATTAAAAATCAGAAGGAACTTGCTAGAAGAGGACCAAGAAGTGAGGCATCTCTGATTCCTCCCCCCACTCCCTTGCTGTGACTGGAAAGTGGCTGGGGGATTCTTTTACATGTGTTTTAACTGTGGCGGTCATGACCACTCTTCTTAAACCCTTTCTGAGCCACACTTTTCCTTTTGTGTAAACTTTGCCAAGCCTTCCATCTATCAGAGTGAGGTGGAGAGTTTTTGGCAAATGTAAGTGGTGAACTTGAAAAGAAAAGCACCATGGGATTTTGCCCACAATTCAGGACAGTGGTTCCTTCTGATCTTTGGAGGGATGGGAGGAAGGGGAGAAGGAGGGAGGGAGGAGGAGAGAAGGCAGTGTGCTTCAGGCCAGGAGCAGACAGCTTGGGCTCTGCAAAGAGGTTTTGGCTCTCTCCCTGGCGAACCTTTAGTCCTGGAGGAGCTGTTTTCTACTTAGTGTAGGAAATGACTTGAGCGCCTTTGAAGCTTCCATAGATTGACCACTGATGTGCTTTCCCAAGAGAGACACTTCTATGTTTTGCCAGTCTTGCTCACATACAGGAATCAAAGCCCAGATCTGGACTTTCAGGCCTCCAGCTCCAGATCTCATAGACGATGCTCCAGTGCCTGGGACGTGTCTCGGGCAAGGCTGTGAAGTCTCAGTTCCACTTCCTTCCTCTCCCAGAAACAAGGCTGACCATACACCAAGACCATGGGCTTTGGAGTCAGAGAGATTGGGGCTCAAATCCCAGCTGAGCTACTTCCTGAGTTGTCATTGGGGCAATTAACCTCTCAGATTCTGATGGAACTCATGTGTACAATGGGCACAATAATAGCTAGCACGGAGGGGTATTCTGAGAATCAGAGATAAGTGGTGCTCAGTTGTCAAAGTAAGAATCGTAACCAGTTCTAATATCTCGCCTTGCTTGAGAAGCATTAACCATCATGAAATAACCAGTTCCTGAGAGGACTCAACATGGTTTAGCGTTCACAGTTGCCCTTGTGAGAAGCAGCTTAGTCATCTGCTCACCATCTGCAATTTCGGGCATCCACACACGTAACCATTTTTTAGGGTATTTCCTTTTTCATAGCAATGTAATACACATGGCTTGTGTTTCTTGATGAACAGTCCTGTTACTGTGTCTCAGTTTCAGCTGTGAAATTTAGAGTGAATTTCATATACAGGTGTAGCCTGTATTTTATGTCAGACCACCCCAAACCTGGGTATTAAGTCCAGTAGTTTTCATTTGATGCAGTAACAGATATAGATAGACGTCTGCTGTTATTCCTCTAGATAAAATGGATTATAACAGCAACATCTGTATCCATCTATGCCATTCTCAGGACCTGGAGAGTCCCTTAATGTCAAGGCATCCTATTCTATCCCAGTGCCTAGCGTGGAGATGTCCTGACTTGAATTATTTAGTCATTTATTCAGCAAGGCATATTCAGGTAGGTGCAGGATGCTGGGATCTGGCCCTAACAAGACAGACATGAGCTTGTCATCTAGCAAGAGAGAGAAACTGAACAAACAATTGCACGAATAATTAATTACTGTTGATATACAGTAAAGGAAAAGAACAGAGTCACCATGAAAACATAAAATGGAGACCTAACGATGTCAGGGTATCTCTGGCCTAGGGGATTGGGAGGGTGGAAGAGTTGCCAGGTGGGCCTGACCACAGTGTGTCCTCCTGCTCTGAGCTGGATTTACAGGGGCTGTTGTCGCCTGCCCAGTCTAGAGCCCCTGAAGACCAGCGTTTCAGCTAACGTCCACACCCTAGGTGAAGGTGAGGTTGCTCTCTGCTCATGCAGCTTGTTTTAAGTGCCTGCTCTGTACCTTGAGCTTTCATACGTGTTGCCTCATTTAGTTCTTGGAACAACTCAGTGTGTTTCGTGTAAGTCAGGCTTATACCTGAAGGATCAGAAAAATTATAGCACGTCTAGTTTCCCACAGACAATAATTAGCTGAGCTCAGAAAATATCTTGTTTTCTGATTCCAAGCAGTCTTTTGTTTATAGTGTCTTTCTGTTATTTAAAAAAAAATTTGGTAACACACCTTTTTCTCAAGCAAGGCCCAATACATAAAGCTTTTGGAAGAGAGCTGCCCTGGCTGAATTGGGAATGGAGGATCAGGTCACCATCTGCTGGTCTCCCCTTTGTCCCCAGGCAGCCTCTAAATTGCCTTGGAAGGACCTAAGAATTGTGTGAGGCTTGGTTTTAAAACCATTACTCTACACCGTATCGCACTCCTCAGCTCACAGAACCCCGCAGCTTAGTTACTATTGGACGAGCACAATTAAACACCAGCAGTTATTAGAGCTCTGTGATTATAAGGGAGACCTCTCTAAAGCCAGTTAATAAGCAATCCCTGCTACATATTCATGAGTGTTAATATTAGCCAGGTCTTTCTAATCTCAGGCTTATTTGGATTTTCACCTGTGGTGCCTTTTTGTCAACAGGGAGACTGAAATGATCAGGGAGGAGCACTTTGCCTCCAGCAGGTGCACAGCAAGTATTTGTTGATTTCATTTCCTAGGTTAGCCCTGGAGGAGGAAATGTTTGAGTGCCTACTATGCAGACCATGCTCCTTTCTCTGGGACTAGCAAAAATGTAGACTATCTGGGCCCTGGCCTTGAAGACTTCACAGTCCAATCACAGACAGAACACGTGCGCTGAAACGATCAGACAATCCTATAAGCTGACAGGTCATCAAGTGCTAAATCATGGATTGCAGCTATTGGTGCTGTGAGCGGTCAGAGAAGAAAGGGATTAACGGGAGGGAAATGGAGTAATGGAGGTTAACTGTAGAGCCAAGTGGTCCTCTTGCTGGGTCTTGATAAATCGGTAGGAATTAGAGAATTAGAGGGAAAGGAGAGGGCCTTCAAGGCAGGGGCAGCTCTAGAAGGAAAGACACAGAGGCGGGAATCAACAGAGCTACGCAGAAGAGAGAGAGGGAAGGGGTTTGAGTGATTGGAGAACATGCTGAGAGTGGGTAATGGGAAATGGCACTGGGGGGTCAGGTGGGCAATTAGTAAACAAGATATACCCCTTCATGTAGGACACAACCACAGGAACTCAAAAGAACAAAAGGAGTCAGAGCTTTAATGACTTGGTCCCAGCTTCTGCGGGTATTCCTAGTGGATAGGGTAGAACCAGAGTACATGAAGCCAGAGGAGCTCTTGCTTGATCTTGTGGACATCAAGGAGCCATGATAGGCTCTTGTGAGAGGGAGTCATATTTTGGAAAAATTTGCTCTTCCAGCATGCTTTTGAAATATCAAAGGGATGCTGCCTCCTTCTTGCACACATTCTAAACTCAAGTTTCGATGCTTACAAGCTCCCAGTGATGACCCAACTTTGGGCTGATTTTGCAAAATTTTTCATAATTACTTCTCGTTAGTTTCAGTTCCAAATCAACTCTAAATGTTAATCCATCCAAATGCTCTTGTGAACAATAATTTGGCAAACAGCGTTAATGAAATGCTAGCAATGAAACATGAAGAGCCTCACTTAGATAAACTACTAGATAATGTGATGTCCCTCTAACAATTTCTCTACCTTGACATTCTTGCAAACACAGAAAGTGCGTTCAATTTTAGGCTGTTATATCAGGCAAGTACTAAGCTTGACCTCTGTAATGATGAGACCATTTGTACACTGATTTCTGTGAATCAAGAGCTGAAGTATTGTCTCCCTCTTCAAATTTATTTTGTGACTTTCACAGTGGGCCTCTGCAATTCACAGAGAAGACAAGGCTGGGTCCCTTAGATCAAAGTGCAGAGAAGGATTGGAAATTAGACAGCTATTTGGTGCCTCAGAGTTAAGCAATCACAGTGTTTAAATGATGATGATAATATATACCATTTATCAAATGCCCAGCATTCCATGAATGAAAACATTTTATATTAGTCATTAAAGCTTCAAAACACTTGATTCATGTATACATTTTTGTTACCTCTATTTTCTAGGTGAGGTAACCAGGGCTTGGAAATTAAGCAGCTCACTAATACACGAATGGTGGAACCAGGGCTATAAATCTCCATCTTCCTGACCAGATTCTATTCTTTTAAATACCTCAGTATCCTGCTTCTCCATTATGATGATGACGATGGTGATTATAATTTCTCTGGCAGACATTTTTAGCTGCCTACCCACTAGCTAATCTTGCTTTCTCCATTACCAATAGATTTTGTTTGAGTAGGCAATTTACCCAGCTAAAAGACTACCCAGACTCTGTTGCCCCTAAGGGTGGCCATGTGATATAATTCTGGCCAATGAGACATAAGAGGAAAATTCCTGCTGATTTCCCAGTATAGGCACAGATCCTTTCAGCAACTCCCTTCCTCCTATTCCTGTCTTGAATGTGGATGCAATGAGTTGAGAAGTAATAGCCATTTTGCAACCAAGTGGGCAAAAGTCAGATGCTAGGGTAGTAGAGCAGGAATATAGAGATAACTTGAGTCTTTGATGACTCTCATGAGCAGCTGCATGGTTCTTGAACTGCTTACATCCTAGCTACTTATTATGTGATAAAAATAAATATTTTACTATTTAACCCACTTCTGTTACTTGTGGCTTAATGCAGTCCTAATCAATCAAATCGTTATGCCTTTATAATTCTTGACACACATCAGGGTTTTTCAATTGCGATACTTATTGACATTTTGAGGCTGAATAATTCTTTGTGGTTGGGGCTGTTCTGTGCATTGTAGGAAGTTTAGCTGCATCCCTAGCCTTTCCACCTAGCAGTTGTGAAAATCAAAAATGTCTTCAGACATTGACAAATGTCCCCTGGGGGAAAGTAGCCCCAGTTGAGAAACATTGTCATATATCACCTTATTTGATCTTCCCAATGCTTTGTAGGGAGGTAGAAATGTTAATTGATTTAAAAGAGGAGGAAACTAGACTCTGAGACATTAAATGCCTGCCAAAAATTACACCATTAGTAAGTGGACTGGACCCCAGGACATTTGGTTCCAGGGTCAGTGTATTTTTCATTGCAGTGCTTGAGTTTGTTTTGGTTAAGGCCAGCCAAAGTAATCTAATTAGTTGAATGGACCTCTGCTTTAGATGCTGCCTGATTGTTGTAAAGAAGTTTTGTAGTTGGATAAGGTGGGGTGTTCTGTGAGCAGAAGACAGTAAATGTAATTTTCCCCCTTGCTCCCTTGAGCAGAAATGTGTTACTCAGCATTTCAAAAGATCAAAGCTTCCTAAATGTACTGACTGCATTGTCCTGGCTGCAGTTGGATTGCCTTCTCTTATTTTCCAAAAAGTACTGGAATGTGCAAGCAGATTCCAAAATTTTCCCTAGCTTTTCTTATGCCCCAGTGATACCTTATCCCCACTCAACTGTTGGGAAGTTAAGAAAAAAGTTGAAAAGATTCCATTTGATTTGATTCTTTTGGCCCTCTCCTTCATTTACTGTGAAAACAATCGGTAACCAACACCAGCCACGTACAGGCCTCTCTCTGAGTCAGATGCCTCATCTGGCTTCTGTAATGTTTCCAGATTTCTCAACTGGGATTGCCCACTGGGATGTGATCTAAGCAGCATCATCATGAGTTCCAATTCTGGGGCTGGAAGCAAAAGAGCATACTCTCTGAGCCCATTCATAACTGCCAAGAGAACTGTTCTTCGGTGGAAATAAGGAGCAGGGAGTGCCTCTCGAGGGGAGAGGATATCTTCAAGGGAACAGTGCTTTATCAGCCCACTTCAGCCTTCACCTTTGTCTCCTCATCTTTTTTTTAATGCTTTCAGACTAAAAGTCGATTTATTTTTAAGTACATCTCTGTCTGGTGTCTTTGGAGAGTCCCTGCGAAGTCTGCTAGACTTGCTAATAGCTACCAGGGCTGAATCATGTTACCTTACTCGCTACCAGCTTCTGTCAACATTGTCTGAGCTTGTTTTGAGAAGTTACCGGGTTGTTTATGAATAAATTGTGAAATGTTCTTCTTGAAAAGTTGTTTGCCATGCCATCTTGACACTAAGGCAGACAGATGAGTGCTTCCCACGAGAACATTATAAGAAAGGTAAAAATTTATTGGTGGCTTTGCCTCCATTTTTCTTACTTACTTTTTAATGGATTTTTGTTTTCCTATATTGTATGCTTTCTTAAATTCTTTTTCTTTTTTGAATAAGAGCATAATTAAATGAACCATAAATTTATGAACCCAATTTTGTGAAATATGAAACTATTACATTGACTGGGAATTATAAAACAATTTAAAGAAACAGGTATGGATCTAGTTTAACCTGTTAGCAGGTGGGTAAACAGAGAAGATAAAAAAAATGCAAAATGATGCATCAATATGAATATTCTTTGTAATTGGAAAACCATCCATTCCATGGAGTTTTGGCATTTATATACCAATTGACTCCATTCGATTCATTGACTGGACAGATGTTTATTTCATGCCTATATCTATTTTTCTCATTTTGCATGTGAAGAAGTAGGCAGAGATTGAGGTTATATGGAATAATAGAATGCCAGCATCACAGACGTGGGTTCAAATTCCTGGTGCTGCCACCTATGAGTGGGCTGACCTGGGGATAAGTTCCTTAATCTGATGAGCCTCAGTTTCCTCCTCTGTAAAACAGAGATAGCATCATCACCTTTGTAAGCTGTTGTGAAAACTAGGCATTGTGTATATAGAACCCTAAGCACAATGCCTGCCGTGTAGCAGGTACTCAATGATGTCATGTCTATGCGATAAACATGGTATTAGACATGGGTATTTCAGGTTAAATTAAAAAATGATTTTTTATATGAAGGAATTTAGTCTGATAGGAGAGTGAGATAAAAAATACCTGATTATCTACCAATATGATGTAAAAGTGTGTACAGTGCAATAGAAACAGTGATGAAAAAGTGATATGAAAATGACAGCTTAAACATTTGTGTGGCACTTTCTATCTTACAATATCCTTATGGTTAGGAACTCTAATTTCCTCTCCTCATGCTTCTACTGGAAACGTTCTCTGCTTTCCTCCAAATGACAGCAAAATGCTAGAGGGGACAATTTCTCCATTCCCTACTCACCTTCCTGAAAGGAGAATGAGTGTCCAGTTGATTGTAGAGAACTTGATTTCTGTTGGATCACACTTTCCCCTCCAAGTGCCCAGTCACTGCACTGAACAGGAACAAAGTCCATCCTAATTCTCCTGGGTTCTGGTTCTGCTGGGGTCTGGGTCTTAGAGGCAGGCTGATCTGGCCTTTGACATGTACTCAGAGTATTTCTGCAGAGTTTACTTTACCACAGTCAGATATCTAGCCTAGATTCGGGGATGAGCATTAGTAAGAATCCTCCATTTTGGCCTTGGGTCCAAGCAACATTCTGCAATGCCTTTTCACTAGGGGACCCTAGTTACCAGATGATGGTTAACAAAGCTAATCCATTGCTCTCCATTTGGCTTTCGGTATTTGTCTCTACCAACTAGAACTCAGAAGGCAGGAGACATGAGTTATTAGTATCCTTTTCATTCAAAATTCTTACTTGATAATCATAACAATCTTATGAGAAGGTTACAGTGGGGATTATTTTTCTCATTTTGCATGTGAAGAAGTAGGCAGAGATTGAGGTTATATGGAATAATAGAATGCCAGCATCACAGACGTGGGTTCAAATTCCTGGTGCTGCCACCTATGAGTGGGCTGACCTGGGGATAAGTTCCTTAATTTGATGAGCCTCAGTTTCCTCCTCTGTAAAACAGAGATAGCATCATCACCTTTGTAAGCTGTTGTGAAAACTAGGCATTGTGTATATAGAACCCTAAGCACAATGCCTGATGCATAGCAGGTACTCAATGAATATTTGACCTGAGTTGGAGTTGAGTTATGAAGGCCAAAGCAGAGAATTGGGGTGTCCAGAAAAGTTAAGACCAAGAACTAACTGAAGGAGCAAATGGGAGATCGTCTGGAGGAATTCTAAAATGGAGTGTACATATCTAGGGCAGCCTTATGGGAATACCAGCATTACCTAATGTGGAAATATTTATTTCATTTATAGAAGCTAAAATAAGATGGATGTTATACACCTTAGGCTAGGGTTAAACTCACTGAGCTGAGCAGCTGCTTTCTCAGGAGAGATCCTAGTTTTTTGGGAGGGTGGGGCAGGGGAGCCACTAGTCGGGTGGTAAACGTGTGGTACAGATACACTGTGTTCCAGGTGGGGAGGGACCAGCCTGTCTTTTTCTCCATGGCATCTCCAGTGCCTAGAACAGAGCTGTGCGTATCTCAATGCTCAATAAATATGTGGTGAACCAGTGAATAAATAAACTTAGAGATAGGAGAGTTCTGTGAGCTTGAATTAAAGGAGAAAACTTATTGTAAAAGGCACTTGAGAAAGACCTGGAAGAATGAGTAGACTTTGTAGAAAAGGGAAAGCAGACATTTTGGAATGGTGAACAACTTTAGAATTTTTTTTTTTTTTATATAAACTGAAGGACTAGGAGAGAACTGATCATTCATGTGGATAATCTTAAGGACTGCTATGAATTACAACTTGATGTATTCGGGTCTAGCATTTGTATCTCTTAGAAAGATTGTGGAGATAACTGGATTGGCTCTGCAATTTGTCGATTGGCCATATTAAGTCATGCTTTGCATTTGAGATTTCCCAGGTTGCTGGCGGTAACAATATTTCTTTAATGCATGTCATGTAGAATTACCTCATCCTTCCTGGAGAAAGATGGTGGGTGCAAGTGGGAGGAAAAGTGGCAAAGTAAAGGACAAGCTTTGATGCATATAACCCCCTCTACAAATGCATCCGAGTCATAACTGAGCAGTCATGACACTCTCCATTAATTTAACAAAATTAATTTTTTTCATACACCACTGTCAACGCTACAAAGTACTTTACAGTGAGAGGCAAAACGAGATAATGAGATAATGTTTTATGGAACCATGCAGCAGCAAGTTTCCTATCATTAGCAAGACAGAAGAATATATTAAAAATGGCATGGATAGAAGAAAAGTCTGAAATAGCAACCAGAGAAGAAAGGGCAGAAGCAGGATGTGGCTCTCAATGCTGTTTATCTTTTATTGTAAAAATAGCTCAATTGATTGGCAGGATTCAGAGTGAGCCTGGGGCAAGCAAGCCTAGAGGCTGAGCACTTGCCCTTTCTATAGCAGTTAGTCCAAAAAAATGTATTTGTCACTTCTAGTTGCTCATTCATCAGATAGCTTGGTATGGTAGAAAGATTGTTCGGTGTAAGTCAAATCTGAGTTCAAATCCAGTTCTGCCAAATATTGGCTGCCTGCTTTGGCTTCTGTGTGACTCACTTTTATCATCCATAAAATGGGTGCGAAAACCTATCTCATGGGGTTACCGTGAGAATTAGGTGTGTCAGTTGCTTTAGAATACTGGACAGCACATAGAAGATGCTCAACAAATACTACTTTCATCTTTGCTTTTGTTATTAACAATACCATCAGGTCAGATGATCACATGATTTGGATCTTCCTTGCTGCAGCTGTGTGTGTGTGTGAATGGGTGTGTGTGTGTGTGTGTTGCAGGGCAGGGGGTGTTGTAGGAGTGGGAAGGGCTCACCGAATGATGTAGCTTACCTATCCTACACCTATTGTCCCCATGTTTCATGCTGCCAGAGGTCTGGATTTGTTCCAACCTCCCCGAAGTGACTCGGACAAATTTGGATGAGTCTAAGCCAAGGATAATGGTCCCATACTCTTGACAATTAATGCTTTAAAGGTGGCCTTGTGACTCAGCTCTGGTCAATGAGACATACGGGGAATTTTGCTGGGAAACTTTTGGGGAATTTTTGTGCTCTTCATAAGAGATGTGTACAGAAGAAGTGGTCCTTTTTCTTCTACTGGATGTTATCATACCTACACAAGATGCATGGAACTGCGGCTGCCATTTTGGGACAAGGAGTGAAATGAGTCCCAAGGCTCCAGGAGAACCTGCTATAGGAAGAGATAAGAAATCTGGGTGTTGCCTGGTGGTGTTATCTGCTAAATTAACCAGCTCTGTGGCAGTCTACCACTTGACATTTACTAGGGAGGTAATACATCCCTTTATTGTTTTAGCAATGCTCATTTGGGTTTTCTATTATTTCTAGCTGAATCCTAAGTGATACAAGAGGCTGTCAGGTGGGGATCCAGAGTTTGAACTTGAGTCTAATTTCTTTTTAACTATAGAGGAAGATCCTTATGTTGTTCTCACTGGTGAGATCTGAAATGGAATAAAGAAATAAGTTTCCATGTCAGCCTGTCCTAACCACTGTCCAGGGAAACATTTTGAAGCCAGCACCTGTCCTGTTCATACACAGAGAAATCTCTGACTGGCGCTGGTGGAATCATGAACTCTTCAGCCTAGAAGAGAGAAATGGAAGCCATAAATAATTTACAGAATACTCATTTTATATGCTGTATTCTTTATATTCATTCTATATTCTATTGGCTTCACATATATTTTAATCCCCACAATGAGAGTTTAAGTGGGCATAGGTTGTGTTATCATCATTTAAAGATGGGAAAATTGAGGCTTGGAAAGTTTAAACAATTTGCTTAGATTTGTCTGCTGTTGAGTGGCAGTATCAGTATAAAAATGCTAGAAGCCAGGTGCTATTTCTTAGATGAAGAGACGAAATCCAAAAAAGTTAAGGGATTTATACAAGCAAGTTAATTGCCAAGACTGATATAGAATCCAGGTTTCTGGGTGCCATGTCCTGAATTTCTTCAATTACCACCCCTAATCAAGATTCTCTGCTGTCAGCAATGAGTATATTAGCCTATTAAACTCATTCATTCATTCAATAAGTTTTTATTGTGCACTTACTAAGTACCCAGCACTGTGCTAGTTGTTGGGTATACAGAGGTGGACAAAAGGGGTTGGTCTCAGCTGCACTTCCTTAGTTGAGGCTGCTCCTCTGGGTGTGTCACCAGTGGGACTGGAGATGATTGGCGAGTGGCCTGAGATGGCAGAGCCTGCTTTGCAGGGGGTGCAGAGAAGAGCAGGACTAGATAGGAAAACCAGGGCTCTGGGGCTTGGGGCCTGTGAGAAACTCACCAGTGGGTGAAAGTGATACCTTTGGACCTTAGGACATGCCGCCTCCAGTGAGAGGCAACACCTGTGTTTCAGAGCAGAGTGGGGAAGGGCAAGTACTGAGGACGCTAAAAAGCTCTGGCTCCTGGGAGTAGTCTCCCGGGCAGGCCTGCTTCATCCTGACCCCTCCGGAAAGTATTTAGATGTGGCCCTGGTCTTTATACAGCCTCATCTGTGTATTAGTGGAAAACTTCTGGAAGGTGGTGACTGCTTTTCTTCTTTCATTGTCAGTGTGCCTCAGTGATGCTCAGCAGGCCTGGACATCTCCCAAGGTGAGCCCACAGGAAGACGGGAAGAAGCAGTGGTGTGCTGGTGAATGTTTAACAATTGGCTCTCTCAGGGGCAAAAAAAGTCCTGATTTGTTGCCTTTGCTACTTTCTTTGGAAACACTCCCACATGGTGGATTTCAAGCTACCAATGTGATGTCAACTAATTCCCAAAATTCCTAAAAATTTAACAGTAGGCTCTTGGGAGCCAGTACAAGGTGGCTGCAGCACACCCTGCTCTCGCACAACCCTGGAAAGAGGTGTCCTGGGCCGCCCTTGATGTTGTCAGCTCCCTAACACACCTGGAAGGGAGGGTGTGAGGCCTCCACGTGAATTCCAGGTGATGGGGCCACATGAGTGTGAACGTTTTCCCCTAACCCTTGCAACTTTCTCTGCCTTTGAAATTTAGACCCATTTCTGGCCATTTCCCCTTTTCCTACCCTCCCCCTTTGCAATTTTTTTTTCTTTTACCTCTGACTAAAAAAATATTTGAGAAAGAGCTAGAACAAAAATCTTTCTGTTTATACAAGAGATATTTTTTCTAGTTTCTTAGTGATTTTTTTCTATTATGCCCACAATGCATCAAGTTAGAAAGAAGAGCTTGGCTTTATTTTTGTTGCAAGGAAAAATAAACACCCTATGGGTTCTTCCGAATAGGGTACACCCGTGCCTTCTGAAGTGCGTTCAGAAGGGCAATGTCGTGCGCCAGGATCGTGGGGCTGCCTGAGGAAGGTCTCCTATTTCCAACAGACTCTCATTTTCAAAGCTTCTCTTTTCTTCAACATGATTTTGAATTTTATTTGTTCAGCCTGTAAAGTAGAGCTGAGAATATTATGGACTCAAGACATGAATCCTATTAATGAAACAGCATTTAGAAACGAGAGGATCGCTGTGTTTGCTATTACATTGTCCGTAGATTAGTCATAATGTTCTGAAGACCCTGTCCGATCAGAAGCTTATTTTTAAATAGCAAATTTCATGTGACTAAAGAATGCAATTATTGGTTGTTATCTTCAGAGGACAGTTACAGGGCAGAAAAAAAAATGAACATTTTTTAAAAGCAATTAAATGGGCAGGAGACAAATTCTGAAAATAGAGGGAGGCAAAGAAAAAATAATGAACTGAAAAAGAACGGCATCTGAACATGAAAAAGCAAATGAACTTGTCATTGTTGGGTAGACAAGCCCCCACTGGTGAGGTGATTACCTGGGCTGAACTACTGAGGTTTTAAGGCCATGCGCTACAGACCGGTGTCGATTCTTTTTGTCTCGTCTTGAATACACAGGAAGCATTTATTGGAAATCAGAACAGCGAAGGGTTAGAAGTGGCTTCCTCAGTTTATTGATGTAGGAAATCTTTGCCAGAAGATGTTGGCAAAGAACCTCTTAGGATGAAAGACAAGGGCAAGCCACTTCATAGAATGAACAGGAAAGAGGGAGGGAGAGAGGACTGGTGAGAGAGAAGATGACAGCTAGGGGAATATTCATCTCCAGAACAAGGCTGTCGAGTGGGGGTAGCAGAGGGACTCAAGCTCTGGAGTCAGATCTACCTGGATGTGAATCTTGTCCCTGCCGCATCTGGACTGCGTGACTTTGGGCAAGTTTCCTAACCTCTCTGATCTTCAATTTCCCCATCTGAACAGTGGGACAAGTGTACCAGAGTTGTTGTGAGAATGGAATGAGGAAGTGAGAGAATATGTAGTACACATTCAATAAATGTTTTTCCCTTCTCAGGGGCTTGGCCAGTTTCTGAGCCACAATACAGTTATAATTATGTGATTTGTGTTGAACAGATCGATTTTTTTTTTTTTTGAGGAAGATTAGCCCTGAGCTAACATCTGCTGCCAATCCTCCTCTTTTTGCTGAGGAAGACTGGCCCTGAGCTAACATCCATGCCCATCTTCCTCTACCTTATACGTGGGATGCCTGCCACATCATGGCTTGACAAGCAGTGCCATATCCGCACCTGGGATCTGAACTGGCAAACCCTAGGCCGCCAAAGTGGAACGTGTGAACTTAACTGCTGTGCCACCGGGCCAGTCCCGAACAGATGGATTTTTATTGCATTTCCAGACGCAATCTGATGGGATTCTATGGGCCAAGCCTGGTGGCATTTAGATGGACAAATGGACCTCAGAGGCTGCCTTATCCCTGCCAGATTCCTAGTTCAGATGCAGGGAGTCCCACGGGCACCAGAAATCTTGCCTGCAGCCAGCCATTGAGCTGTGGGGAACAAAGATCAGGTTCACAGCAAATCCTTGACTGCTAACTGTCCTCAACATGAGCTAGTCCCAATCTGCAAACAGGTGGCGGGGGAGGAGAAGGGTAATTAATGTTACTTTTTTTTGTGTGTGCGGAAGATTGGCCCTGAGCTAACATCTGTGCCCATCTTCCTTTATTTTATGTGGGATGCCACCACCGCGTGGCTTGACAAGCAGTGCTAGGTTCATGCCTGTGATCTGAATCTGCGAACCCCGGGCCGCTGAAGCGGAGAGTGTGAATTTAACGACTGTGCCACTGGACCAGCCCCTAGTTCTACTTTTTTGATAGAGTTGTTATTTTGTTATTTTTGTCTATAAATGTACTGACTCATTTCAGGAAAAAAAAAGAAGTCGGCAAACACAAAGAAGCCGAAAGAAGAAACTATAAAATACACATAATTCTTCCACTCATATTAGAGAGTGTGGTGCTTCTCCAACTTTGTTCCTACTGAAGGAATTTGTTCCCTTCAGACTGAGTTCCCCTTCTTATTATGAACCCGTGCCTCGTGCTTTAAGTTAAATTACTTCATGTCCCCTATTCCTGGGTCCTGGAGTGTAACTGTCTCTGGCGGATCCTTCGATAATCTTATGGCCTCCTCTACCAGTAGACACACCAAGCGTGCCCTAGTTTGAGGTATGATTTCCAGACCATTTCCCCATTTTCTCTGGTTATTTACACTGCAGTGCTTGCGGCTGTTTGCTCTGGAGAGTTGAAATCGTGGGTACTTAAAAATTTTAATATTTTGCTTGTCTATTTTTGCTTATTATTTTGTGATGAATATATATTGCTTTTAAAACAAGCAGTTTGTTTTTATATAAAATTTTACAGAGAATATATTGAAGCTAGCTTGTAAATTAGATACTATCTATACTAGAAATATAGTCAGGGCTTTATACATTTATATATATACACACACACATGTATATATATATAGTTATATAGAGATTATATAGCTATATATTTATCTGTATAAATGTATGATTTAAAACCTCTATATAGTTATATATATATATGTGTATATGTGTGGTTTTTTAAGGCAATATAGTATAAATATATTTTCATATCAAATATACTTTACCACATCATTTTATTGGTTGAATAGTATTCAATGTATAGCTTTAACATAGCTATACAATATATAATAACAATATATATAATATAGCTATACAATAGTATAGTCTTAACACAACTTAACCAAACCTATATTTTGGATATTTGGGTTTTTCCACTTTTTTACTATTACAAATGTTCTGTTGAATATCCTTCTATACATCCTTGATTATTTGAAACGTTGCATTTTAAAAGTTAGGTAGTAAATTTACACTAATGGCAAAGTGTGTTCCAAGTTTCCATGTTATGGGCAATGGTGAGGTTCCCAGGCTAACCCAGAATGGTTAATTTAACGTGCAGTGTAGCCAGACTAGGATTTTGGTACTATCATGCTGTGGTGGGTTGAATTATGTTTCCTTCTTCTCCGCTAAGTATGTTCAGGTCCTAAACCCTGGCACCTGTGAATGTGACCTTATTTGGAAAAGGGTCTTTGCTGTTGTAATCAAGGTGAGATGAGGTCATACTGGATTAAGGTGGGCCTAGATCCACCTGAGATTCAGCCTCAGAGATGCAGGGAAGGTCATGTAAAGACAGAGGCAGATGTTAGAGCTAGGTTGTCATAAGCCATGGGGAGTGCCAGGAGCCACAAGAAACTGGAAGAGGCAAGGAAGTGTTCTTATCTAGAGCCTTCAGAGGGAGTGTGGCCGTGTTGACACTGAAATTTCAGAATTATGGCCTCCAGAATCGTAAGAGAATACATTTCTGGTTTTTCTAAAGCCACCTAGTTCGTAGTGTTTTGTTATAGCAGCTGCAGGAAACTAATACATGTATCTGATCACCTTTGGGAACATATTTCTTCGTGGAATGAATGTTATAAAGGGTGGTTAGATCCCAGGTCTAGCTCACAAAATACCTAATGTGTATTAAGTATATAGCACTTAAATATTAAATATAGCACTATACTATCCCATTTAACATCGTTAAAAGCCATCTTTCCACAAAAAGGACCAAAATATACACTGGCAGAAGGAACTCTACCTTTCCTGGCCCCACAAACAGACTTGACAGAGTACCCTTTTCTGCCTACAAGGTGGTGCTTTTGGCAGGGGGCTCCAAGATGGGAGATGGTAAAATAACTCAGCCAACATTTAATGAGGACCTAGCATGCTGGGGAAACAGACAGAGTCCAGCCCTGCATGGGATTTGCAGTTTAGTGGAGAATGAGGGAGATAGGGGCTTTGGGAGGACATTGAAAGTGAACTGTGTAGAATCCTGTTGGGACTGGTGATGTGGGCTGGGGGGTCTGGCATCAGAGGGAAGGTGTTACGTTTGGGGAGCTTGGCCCAGATCAGCCCTCATGGGCAATACCAGCCACACGGAGCCTCCCTTGAAAGGAAGTGGGGATACCGGGGAGGGATAGAAAGGGGAGGGAGGGTAAGGGTGGCAGTATCTTTTAGATGGAGAAGATTTAGAAAGTTAAGTTGTAGTGTTAAAGGATTGTGTACACAAGAGAGGGAAATTCTCCTAAGAAGGAAGTCAGTGTGTTTCTTTCAGATTCATCTGAGATTCTAGCCACTTCTGTATCATTTTTAGTGCTTGTTCCACCTTATTTCTTATTCATTGCAGGCCAAGAAGCCAATCTGTGACTTAAATTTGATTACCATGGATCTGTAGCCTTGGTGCGATTGTGTCTTTGAATCTATTTAATTGGCCTAATCCATTCAAGCATAGTAACTGAGCACCAGCAAAAATGAGTCCCAAGCTAATGGCAATGGCTTTCTTTCTGGTAGGAAGATTGATTTAATGCAGTGAATCGATGTTTCAGAGTCATCAGTTAATTTCCTTTTATGTCCCACATGTTAATTACCAGAGGAAACAATTTCATACCTAACTGAAAAGGACGAAACAAGATGTTGATTCTCACGTCAAATTACTTGGAACAAGAAATCTGGGAAAGCCACGGATGGGCATTGCCCACTTGTGGTCTGACAGCAATGACTTGAATACTTCCACTTAACAATAAGGCAGATGTATATCTATCTAATATCTCAGAGTAGGATATTGATGTTCCAAGGCCAAAGTTAGGCCAGATGATTTCCAATGTAATAATGAGAATGGGTTTAAACCTTTTCTAGGAATTGTTCACAGCTGCTGTGTTATATGGTTCACCTGAAATATTAGATTTCCCAAACTTGATGACCTCCAATGCTGACACAAGTATTTTTACTATAAATTACTGAAATATATATATACATACAACTTTGTATAAACCCTTTCATATTTCCTAGACAGCTATAAAATCTCATCACTTTTACACATTATCGCATTTTATGTTATTTGAATTTTGTTGAGTTTGCAGTTTTATTTGTATTTATAATGTCAGGTGATGTTTTTTGGCTGAAACTAAATCATCACTCTCAACGTGAATTTAGTTCTTTTGGGTTCTCCATGCCATTACTACAGCGTTCCTCTGTTCTCTTCACATCATGTCACAAGCATTTTATCATTCATTTATCAGTCTTTGTTTTTCAATCTTTAACATTTGAATGCTATTTTGTGGTGGCTATATGCATACTGTTATTTGTATTTTATATTGCTTACATATTAATGAGAAGCCATGTTCAAGCTCAAAATTAAAACTTGCAAATTTCCGTGAAGATTTATGTGAAATGTCTCACTCAAAGTTTGGGGTGTTTCAGGTTCTTGAAGAGCCTGTAGCTCTTGTAGCGTTGTTTGAAATCAAGCGTACTAGAGGCTCTTAACCCTTCATGGATGCCATGACCTTGCTAGGTACAGCTTGGCTTAGAGAACTGCCCCTTTCCTGTCACGCCAGATGGTAAGGGCAGGGCATGAGGGAGCCAACGTGGAAAGGGGTTGGGGAGGAGTTGGGCTAGAAAGGAAGGGTGCTGCATCACATAATCTGTGTGCCGCTCCCCTCCGAGGTATGGATCATCTCATGACTATAACTTTGATCCTACCATCACAACTAACTGTCCAGTGTGATGTGGCTGTAAGGGACAGAAAGGTTTCTAGGTCAAAGTAAATATGAGACAGCCTGGGTCTTAGATCTAGATCTTAGCTCTGCTGCTCACAGCTGGGTGGCCTTGGGCACAGTTTTGGAAACATAGGCTAGGCTGCTGGGACCAGAGGTCCCAAATACAGTGGCTTAAACAAGGTGGACGTTATAACTATCCCTTACATGACAATCTGGGTTGGGAGTCCAGGGTTGGTATGGTGGCTTGACTACACTGGAGAATGAGATCCTTCCGTCTTGTTCCTCTGTCAACCCTGCCTTCGTCTGCATGGTCAAAGATGGCCCGCCACCATGCGCAAACGTCAGCCACAGGTGGAGGGAAAGAGGAGGAAAAGGGCACCTTCCCTTTATTTTATGACCCGGAAGTCACACTCATCACTTCTGCTCACACATCATCATCTAGAACCTACTCACCTGGCTGTGGGTGCTGCTATTGGGGCCATGTACCCAGCCAAACAGGTATTTCTAGAGAAGAGGAAAAGAAAGGTATCTGGGGGGGTGTGTGTTGGGTGCAGGGAGGGGAAAGCAATCAGCATTCTCTGCCCCAGCTCCCTGGATCCCAGTTGCCCTATCTTTCAAATAGGAGGACTGCTCGTCTACTTCCCAGGGTGGTGGATGTGAGTATTAAATTGGAGTTTCCACGGGGAATTCTTGGTACAGCATCTGACTGTTAGCAAGTGCTAAGTAAGATGAGCTGTTGGCCACAAGCTTGGGCAATGTCATTCATGGCAGTGACTTCCCATGATATCAAATAGTGTAAAATGCTCGACACATTCAAACTATGATGACGGTTAACAGACATGATTGGCAGGGATGCTACTCCGAAGCCACGCTATGCAGAATGCCTTCTAGTCAACCCCAAGTCACCACAGGCAGCACTGCAAAGTGGTTAGAGCATGGCTTCTGGAGCTTGGGTTAGAAGCCTGGCCCCGCCCCTTAGAGCTGTGGCCCTGGGGGCAAGTTACTTCACTGCTCTGTATCTCAGTTGCCTCATCTCTGAAATGAAGATAACAACAGTGTCTGCCTGAGAGCGTTGTTATGATAATTAAATGGACTACTATTTGTGAAGTGCTTATAACAGCATGGAGCACAGAAAAAGTGCTATATACACTAATGTATATTAAATAAATAAGACTATTGCAGTATGCTGTTTAGTCCTGATGTGATAAACCTTCCCCTCTACAAGATCCATCAAGAAGAGGGTTCATTCCTTACTTGCTTCTTAGAATGGAGGCTCCATTAAGGGAGGGAATTTGTTTTTCTCTCTGCTGGAAGCCCAGGGCCTGGAAAAATACCTGGCCCTTTGTAGGCACTTAATAGATAACTGGATTCTGGAGGTTGGTCTTCCTAAGGGAAATAACATGTGTCAAAACTGACCTGATATCCTAGTTTCTTATTGTGTCATCTGTCCTAAAGAGATAATTTGCAAACTGAAGGGATGTATCATGATCTTCAGGGAAAGTCCTGGATGCCAAAGCCCTGGGTATGGAGCAGTGGAAAGAACTCTGATGCTGGGGTATAAAGCCTGCATTCAAGACTTGGTTCTGCCACCAACTACCTCTAGGACTTTGCAGGGGGTGAAGGATCAAAGCCTTAGTTTCTTCCTCTGTAAAATGGGAATAATGTTTACCTTACTGGGTGTTTTGAGAAATGTATGTGTTAATTCATTAAAAAATTATGTACCTGACACAGTGAATACAATATGTCCATCTCTTCTTGAAGGGCTCTTGCCAAAAGTGGAGGACTCCATATGGGAGGAAATACAACCTACAACATAAAGTCAGCTGGTCCATGTGAGGCTGCCCTTGAAAGCAGAGAAAGGCCTTGAGTTGAGCATTTTACATTAGGACATCTAAAAGCCTGTAACTTGCCTCCAGTAAGAGGAAGGCTGCTTTTGTGATGTGAAATCATTTTGATTTTCGGCACAGTATTTTCTTCCGACTGAAATGTTTTTTTCCAACATGGGAAGATTCTGTGCATTATTCTGAGAAGCCTGGCAGACCCTATTTGAAGTGACTGTAATGTGATTTGCTGCATACATCAGTGTCCTTCTTGTGCAGCAGGCAGATTTGATTTCAAACTCTGGAGGCAAATAAAGGAACCTTGGGAAACAAATATAAAGAATCTGAGCAAATGTGGAAATGAAAAAAGGGGGATGGGAATGGAATAAAAGATGACACACAGCGGGTAAATAAGAGAGTTTGCTTTTGCATCCTTGCTTTCTACTTCTAATGAGCTTGGATGGGACCTTCACCGAGAATTGTTTTGTTGAGATTTGCCTCACCTTGGGGACACAAAGCCAGAAGCTTTCCTTGATAACACACAGAATAAAGAAATCTTGTTCATTATAAATGGCAGAAGGAACAACAGAGTCTTGGATGTTTTTAAAGTGGATTCAGCAGAGATTGTTCCGGGTGGGGTATGAGAAATGAGGAACAAAGACATGGCAAAACTCTATTTCTGCAGGTGGAGAGTCTTAGGCACAGAGAACTGCTTTGCAAGACATGATTTGAGACCCATGACCTGACAAAATGCTCCTGGGTCAGGGTCACTTCCAAAATAGGGGCCCTGTCCCTCAGGCTGTTCCTCGCCACGAAAGGCTCCTTGGGCTCACCATTTGTCCACAGTAGTCCTCTGTTTGCCAGGGGTCTACAAACCAATCTGTGCATTTAATCCATGCTAAGCAGGGGTGACTCTTTCATGCAAGTGACCTCTGGCCTTACCATCCAAATATTACAAGAGTGGCCCTCTGGAACTCTAACAGTGGAAATTCTTTTGATGTTAGCTCCAAATCAGTTGGAGAGGTATTTCGGTGTCTGTGCAGGCTTGGGTGGGAAAATCTGGGGAAGGGACAACATTGAGCCATCTCTGTACTACGCAGGCAGCTGATGACTTCTTTCCTTCATCAAAGAAACCCTTGACAATCATGGTGAAAAATGAAGACATCATACAAAAAAATGACCTAAGAAGAAAAATAAAGCTCCCTATATCTGCGAGGCAGGAGACTGGACACAGCAGGGTTGGCTGAAACAGTGAAATTTGTTCAGACACTTTTCTTGAGATAAGATGTCTTTCCAGGATTATGTAAAAAATAGACATTCATTTGTTCATGCATTCATTCAAAAGGCATTTTACTGAGTATCTTCTAGGTGCCAAGGACTATGCTAGGGTCTGGGATTTGAAAGATGTATCATACAAATAGTTCAGCTCGAGCTAGAGGGGAGACAGACACGCAAAGAATATTTGCCATAAAATAATTGGTCTAATGGGGGTGTGTACAAGCAAGAAGGAGTAAGTCTTCTTGGGAAAATAGGAGAGGCATCTGAGAAAGACTCCCAGAGGAGGTAGCTTCTGCTTTCTCTCTGAAATGAATGTGATTGTGTCATCTTAACAAATTGATAGGAACACACATACACACACTCACACACACACGTTCAATTCTACTTATAAATGCTAGAAAGTTGCAGGAGGCAGCAGTCTGGGTTCTAGAATTCTCTTTGCTCTGGGCACAAATAACTAGACACTTAAGAAATGCTTCTAACAATGATGAGAATGAGTCACCTAGATGGGAAGGATTTATTTATTCTAAGAAAAACAATGAGAACACTCTTCTTCCTGTGGAAAGTTTGGAAGATGGGGTAAATGAGATGAAAAGGATTCAAGGCAATGGAAACAGATAAAATATTTAATAAGCTTAAAAAGAAAAGAAGTGGAAAGAGCCATTGTTAGGGAAGTAAGTGGGGATTTTAAATGACAGTTTTATTTCCTTAGTCTCTTCCAACCTCTGCATCTCAGTGTGAGCTCTGCGTGTTTTTTCTAGTCTGGCCATGAGGTCCAGCCTCTGTTTGCAATCACCTGAGCTCTGCTCTCAACCTTTGTAACTGAATTATGTATACCCAGAGGATAAACTGATTCAGAGGAAAGCACTTCTGCATTTACGAGGAAAGAGGATGCGGCAGCCTGATGCTGGTTTGAGGAGCCACCATCAGGGAACAGACGCAGGTGGCAAAGTGGGAAGCAATAGGTTGCCAGAATGTGGAGCTCCAGCTCCCCTCTCTAGCTCACTTTTCCAGAGAGAAACACAGCTACACAGGAGAGAGGGGACTCTCTTTGGCAGGCTCAGGGCATCTGGTTGTCCATCAAGCCTTCTGTCAGGGTCCATTTTGAGAGATGCTTTCCTCGTAGGTCTGCTGCGAGCACTAATGAGTTCATATGTGAAAAGCTCTTAGGACTGTGCTTGTGGGCACATAGAAAGAGCTATGGAAGGGTCGCTATTATCTCAGTGGTTGAGGAATTTCATACATATACGAAGGAGACAAAACCTTAAAAACTTCAGAGGTGTACATATTTTAAATGTAAAACTGAATCCCAAAGGAAGGGGTGTATGTGTGTGTGTATGTGTGTGTCTCTGTCTGAGTTGGGAATGTTGATAAAAGAAGAACTTAATGCCTCCTTTTTTGAGAGCTTTCTAGACAAATTAATAAGTAATTGTAATCCCTACAGAAGTACTTCCTCCCATCTGGGGACAAAGAAGTTTCACTTTTTGGTCTGGAAACTTTGAGGTCATGGTCCTAGGATGTTGAAGTTGGGACAAACCTTAGATTCTCCCACCAACTCCTGGCTTTTATTGGTGAGAAAACACACTCAGAAAGCAAGGCTCACCCAAGACCACGTGGCCAGAAAGAGGCAGAGGTGGACTGCAGACTCTGAGCTTGAGAGTGGTGGGAAGACAAGGGCTCTGAGTCTCCTTCATGACCTGCTCCCGCTACAGGCAACAGATAACCCTTGGAATTATGACAAGACGGGGGTGCAGGCCAAGCACATATCAGCTGGGAGAGTGGAGGATAAAGACGAACTTGAGCAGAAAGAAGCAGACATGGAAATGTTCCCGAAGCTTCTTCTGTTTCCATTTTCTTGTCTTTGTCCTAGATTTCATTGCCACTGACCACATAACTGAGAGCTTAGGCTGGTGCCACTGATCAGAGTGAGGTACCTCCAGGAGCCCTGGCTGTCCTGTGGTTGGGGCAGGGACAGACTGCTGGGCTGATGTGTGTGTGTGTGTGTGTTTGTGTGTGTGTGTGTGTGGGAGAGAGAGAGAGAGAGAGAGAGAGAGAGAGAGATTCCCCGGGAAGTCTCAAATGGGCTTGGGAGAAAAATTTTGGAAGCATAGCAACTGTTCTCATTATTCTACTTCTTATCTAACCTCTGATCCAAACTCTGGGTCAAGCTAAAAAACAAAAATTAAAGTCCAAATAAAAAGGTACTCCTAAACAAACTTGTATACAGAGTGTCTCAAAAATCTTAGTGCTTGCTTAAAGCGGCTGAGGCACTCTAGGTAAGAGGATTAAAAACTGTAATCCATAGCATGGGAGGGGTGAGTGGGTGGGGCTGGGAAATCAGACAGGCTTGGGAACCTGCTCCCCAGGGAGGGGCAGGAGCCTACCACATGCCTCAGGGCGGAGGAGTGGATCTTTTGTGGGAGGCAGGCAGTGTGCGATGGAGAACGACAGGCAGATGACTGAAGTGATTGGGCTCGAGAGGACATCTTTGTGGGAATGGCTAGGGAGTAGAATGGAGATGCTAGGTGCTGGTAAAGGAGCAGGGATGGAGGGACCCTATGGAAACGAGGCACAAAAAAGGGACGGTGGTGCTTTTTGGACTCTCACGCTAAGGCGGTAGAGTTCAAGCCAAGTTCAGCTTGATGGTTGAGGGACCAGGAGCTGCAGTTGATATTTAGGTTACATAAATAATTCAAGTCTTAGCTGTCAAGGAATCCAAGTCCTGAGGACTTATGGGGTCATCTTGTTTTTTAATATTTAAAAACAGACAAAAAAAGACCTACACTCCCCGTGTGATGTACAGTGGAAGCTTGTCCCAATCTTAATATTCTCCTGAATACCTGGAGGTTTATGTTCTCTTCCTCCCCTCTCTCTCCAAAGTGTGGTTGTTACTGAACAATTCTTGATCTTGACCTAGGTTCACCTCCTCCCGTTGTTCTTTCCATTTGACCCCAGATTCACCTAACTGTGCCACCAACTCTTTTCAAAACTTTCCCTAAAACATGCCCAATTCAAGATGGCTAGTGTGGTGAACTACCGAGGAGGAGTCACAACCCAGCCCAGACAGACAGCTTGAGTCAGTTATTAGACTTCCTCTGTCTATAAATCTTCCTTGGCCTCTTCCCACCACCAGAAACATTCTCACTATCTTTTCTTCTCTGGCCCTCACCTCCCTCCATTTTGCAGGGCCCTTCTTCCTTTTGTTTTGATGAGGAAGATGGGCCCTGAGCTAACATCTGTTGCCAATCCTCCTCTTTTTGCTTGAGGAAGATTGTCCCTGAGCTAACATTTATGCCAATCTTTATCTATTTTTTGTATGTAGGACGCTGCCACAGCATGGCTTGACAAGCGGTGCATAGGTCCACACCTGGGATCTGAACCCATGAACCTCAGGCCATGGAAGCGGATTGCGTGAACTTAATCACGATGCCACTTGGCTGGCCCCCCTTCTTCCTTTTTTCTGGACCAATTCACAGCTATCAGTTTCTACCCGCACATTCTTCTCCCTATCTTCTTTCTCCTGGAATGTTAAAAATTTTTATTTTATTCTGCTGATCTACTTACTTTTATCTCCTCCGTCTTCCATGCCTTGACTAGAATCTGTCTTTTCACAACCAGGATGCTATTCAAGATGTTTTCTAAATAACAGTTTCCTGCCTAAAAGGAATTTTGCCACCAACTTTTAAAATAATGTGTCCCCACCCCTACTTCCTTAAAGCATTCTGATTCCTTAATTTAAGGAGGAGAAGGGGAAGGGATGAATATTTCTTGAGGACTTGTTAAAAATCAGACCCTGAGCTAGTGCTTTTTATGCATCATTTTATTTAAGGCTCGCAAAAGCCCTGTGGAAATGGAGGTCATCACCTTGGGTTACAGATGAGGACAATGAGTGTCAGAAATGTAAGGATGTTCTAGGTCACATAGGCTGGTGAATGGTACGCTTCAAGTTCCAACCAGAATCTTTGGACTCTAGAACTGGCGCTCTCTCCATTACTCGTCCTGCATTTGAAGAGAGTGGATGATCACGGAAACCTCACTTGTAGACACTTTCCTTCCTTGATCGTGTACTCTTCTCCCTCAGGCCAGACTTCCCCCTTCCTATAGGAGCAGCTCTGGTTCTCTTTTCCCCTCCCCTCCTGCTCTCCTCCAAGGGTAATTGGTCCTGGGTTCTGTCAATTCCAACTCCAGCCTGGCTCCCGATTCTGTTCTTTCCTGCTCTAGCTTAAGCTCTAAGTCCTGTCCAGACCACTCCTGGGCTAGAATCCTCAGAGCTCTTCACTGTCAGCATCTACTCCCCTTCCATCCTGTACTTCTGGCTGATGGGCTTCCTCTAGTGCCCTGTGATGGACACGTGATTAAGAGCCTGGACTGGGTGGGAGTCAGACAGATGTGGGTCCAAACTATAGCCTGGCCTCTGATCAGTTTTGTGACCTCAGGCAAATTAAACAATTTGCTTTAGTTTTTTCTTCTTTAAAATGGGGATGAGAACTCAGGGTTGCTATGAGGGTTCACTGACATGCTGTAGCTAAAGAGACCAGCACAGTGTTTGGTAGACAGTAAGGACTTGTAAATAGTAGCAATTGGTGTAGCTATCGATGTGGCAATCTTGCTGCCCCTCTCCTCCTCAAGCCCTTCATGGGCATCCATTTCTTGCCAGCCCAGACTTCTTGGCCTGACACTCAGGTCCTCCATCATCCATAATCTAGCCAATCCCTCCTTTCTAGCCTCATATGTTGTGCTGTAATGATGGTGGACCACACACCATCCCCTGGATGCAGCCCCTGGAATAGCCTGGAATAGCCAACTTCTACCAAGAGAGAATCTAACCATATTTCCAAGTCTAGCTCAATCTTCCTCTGAAAACTCTTTTCTGACCTGCAAGCCCTGCTGTGGGAGGCGAGCTGACCCTAGCCTTTGTTCCTTCAGCTACTTTTGCATTGTAATGACACATATCTCTTGCTACCTCTAGGCATGTTCCTTTTCTCTGGCTGAGAATAAGCTCTTTGAAGATAGGGAGTTATCTTTATGTCCTAGATGTTATGGACAGAGTCTAGAATGGTCTGGGAGATAAGAAGCTGAATAGCTTCCACCTTGTGTAGGCTAGTTTGAGCCTTCAGTTAATCCTCCCTGACACTGGCCTCATTTCCTGCTCTCCCCCATTCAGTCTTTGCCCACAGCCTACCTTACCCCCAAGACGGACATCTCATCTTCTACTCTAAGACTGGATATACTGGAAGGACTCCCATGATCTACTTGGAAAGTTGCCTCTTTCCTAGGGGTCTCTCAGAGAGAGTGTACAGACCCAAGGCAACACAAAAGCAATCCACTGGGGCATGGGGAGAAATAATAGTACTTATATTTGCTTATCTTTTATGCTTTCTTTCCTTAATTCTTGTTTTTTTAATGTATGCTTTACTATGTACATAATACACTAAGACAGTGGCTTATGCATATAATTTATAAATAAATATGCATCTATTGCATGCTTAAATTTTTTTTTGCTGAGGAAGATTAGTCCTGAGCTAACATCTGTGCCAATCTTCCTCCATGTTATATGTGGGTTGCCACCACAGCATGGCTGATGCATGGTGTAGGTCCGTGCCCAGGATCTGAACCTGCAAACCCAGGCCGCTGAAGCAGAGCGTGCTGAACTTAACCACTACACCAGGGACTGGCCCCTAAAATTTTTTTTATTCGTACTATGCTTGATCAAATAAGTTTAGAGCCCAAAGACCCTCAATACGTGCTGCTTCTAGCTGCGGAACACAGCTGTAAACATATCACTCTCTGATCTAAACACTTAATTGGTGCTATGACGTGCAACAATTATGGTACGCACTCTTTAACCTGCTCTTCAAAGCCCTCTGTAGTCTGTCTCCAATCTGCTTTTCTAACTTTAAATCCCACTTCTAGCATCCCCTGTATGCTCTCAATGCTTCCCCAGCCATATGCATTTACGTATGCTTCTTCCTCTTATATGTCCATCTTTGTAGGTTCTAGTGTAATCACTTTATATGCATCTGCATCTCCTCTGTCATGTATTATGAACGCTTTACCTTCTGCTTTCATTATTTATGTAAATATCTGATTTCCTGTTCCAGACTCTAAGCTCCTATTTATGAGTCTCTCTCTTACCCTAATTTCTTATCTCTACTCCTAGTTTCTGCACAGAATAGGTGCTTAATATAAGTTTGCTGAATAAATAGAATATATGATGTATGACCCACATTTTAAGTAGTTCTCTCAAATACAGCCATGACTGATCCATCTATGTCTTAATCCAAGCCATCTTTTTCTTTTCCATTAAGCCCTCACTTCTATCTTCTTTTGCAAAAACAGCTCTGTTGGTAAGTAAAGTCAACTAATACATGGAGAGGTATGAGAGACAGAGCCACACCCACTGACCAAGGAAACCATTCCGCAGATGTACATGCTGCAAAAGTGAAGGTTGTGCCAGATTGTGGTGGTGTTGGAGACGCAAGCAGAGGGAGATCCTGGGCTTGGAACTTCTTTTTTTTTTTAAAGATTTTATTTTTTCCCTTTTTCTCCCCAAAGCCCCCCAGTACATAGTTGTATATTCTTGGTTGTGGGTCCTTCTAGTTGTGGCATGTGGGACGCTGCCTCAGCGTGGTTTGATGAGCAGTGCCATGTCCGCGCCCAGGATTCGAACCAACGAAACACTGGGCCGCTTGCAGCGGAGTGCGCGAACTTAACCACTCGGCCACGGGGCCAGCCCCCTGGGCTTGGAACTTTTGCATAACAAGCCTGTCAGCCGTCAGGGGCTCTCCGTTGCACTGCTGTTTTCAAGAAAGTGAGTAATGTGCTCTCCTCCTCCTCTCCCCTCATCAGTCTTGCCTCACCTCCAGAGTCAAGCCGTCACCTGGATCTCCTCTATTCAGCCTACTTGTGCATTGAGAAGTTTCTCGTTATCTTAAAGCTATGCCACTGTCAGGAAAGCCTGTGTCTGCTCATTATTAGGATTTGTCACAGTATCATGTGAGCTCCTCAGCCCGAGAGGCCATTCACTGCTCTGAGAGCTGATAGGGCCAATTCATCTCATCAAGTATTTACTGGTCTTCTAAGTATGGTATTAGAGTGCTGCGTATCTTCCATTTGTTCCTCCAGCTCCACGCTCCCATCCTTTTCTACCCTATTCTATGGCCTTTGTGGCTGACCTGTGTGAGCTACATTAGTGGGCTCCCATGTTCTCTGCCTTCCAGATGGGTTCTGCTAATGGGGAGCATCAGCAGAAGACTGGAGGGAGGGAGGGAGAAGATGACATCAGGCTGGCTGCCTCTCCCATCTACAGCTCGCAGCTCCTGTTGGGTGGCCATCTCCATGAAACTAAGGGGACGCTTTCTGTCTCTGGGATCTAGTAACCACTCCTTCTGTACTCCTTCTCAGCCCAGGGGTAAAATGGATCATGGTTGTTACTGCACTATTCCTTGTGCTTTCCCAATGCCTTCAGAAGTAGTTCCTTCATTAATCTCTCCTGAAATTGTTCTGTTTGAGTGTTTCCCCTGTCTTCTGGGGAGAGAGAGAGAGAGAGAAGAGATATTCAAACTAATACGAAGTAATATGGGAAATGTGAATGTTGTTCACATTGTTGGAAGGAACCTATCGTTCTTGCACTTTAGGAAGGTAGTTCCGGAGGAGAATAGTCTAGAGCAGGGCTACTCGAAGTGGACTGGCAGCATTAGCATCTCTGAGCCACATTGAGGGTGAGGCTGGGCCAAGCAATCTGTGCTTTGATAAGCTCTCCAAGTGAGTCTTGGCTCTGAATCTAGAGGCAGAAAGGCCGGTTGAGAGGCTGCTGTGGTGTCGAGGAAAGGAAGAGGAGGGAGTGGTGAGTCTGGGATAGATGTGGGACACAGCGAAGGTTTAGGACTGATTAGGCTCAGAATTGCACAGATGTTGGGAGGGTTAGAGGGGAGGTTGATCCCAGCTATCAGGCTTAGATGGTTTTATTAACCAAGATCGGGAGAGGTGGGGAATTGACTTGAGAAGGGACGTTGTTATGGACAGTAAGGAGCGCAGCGAGTTTGGCACGCTTGTGGGAACAGCATGGTGGAGAGGTCCAGAAAGCTTTTTAAGATAGGGGTCTTGAAATCAGGAGCAAGGTCTTGGCCACATTTAGCCTACAGCCTTCAGCAAGTTCTCACTGTGATGGCTTTGGAAAATATCAACTTGGCTAGGCTGATCTAAATTTCCCAGAATTCTCTCTTTTTGCTTGATTTGAGTTAGGGTGCATCACAAGGGAGAGTCTTGGGAGATTCAGAGGGTGGAAGGGAAGCAGCAACCATTGTGTAGCTCACATGCATCGCTGCTGGTCCACTGACTCACCTCACTGGTGTGAAGCAGCAGCTGGGCGTGCAATTTCACTCCTTCCCTTGGCTCCTCCTTCAGCATCGCTAACTCCTGGCTCAGGTGCGTGTATTTAGCTCCATGACCAAAGGCTCTAGCTTCTGCAGGGCAGCCACACCATCAAGGTGAGAAGCAGCAAGAACTGACAGAGGTTTCAGTCCATCTTCTTGCTTCTGGATTCCAGCTTCTCTTGATCTCCTCCACTTTACATTGACCTTCCCTCACCAACTGTCTGCCTGGGGACTTCAAGGTCCAACATCAGACGCAGAGAACAGAGATGTCTATCTCTCAGTGGTTCTGCTTGAACCGCTAGGGCCTGGTTGATGCCTGAGTGTTGCACTCACTAAAAGAAAGAGAGAACAGGAAAGAATGACAGGTAGAGAGTGGGTCGAATCTTCTATTCTGTACAATAAGCATCTGCCCTGAGTGACCACGTGATGGGAGGCAGGGGTCGGTGGTTCCTGGGAAGCCCTGGTTCTTATATGCCTCTCATGGAGGGAGCATTTTTCCCAGCTGAGTGTAGAAGTTCATGGATAATTTTGGTAATATTCCTAATTTTTGCCTGTTCTCTGACTTTGGGTTCTAACTCCTGCATAAGATGAATAAGTGTATAACTCCACTGGATAGATTTGGGTGTTGTTGGTGTACAGGTGGAGAGAATAGAATATTCCTCAGGAAGAACCTGTAAAATGAGAAGAAAAGAGGGCCCTGGGAGCTCACTTCAATGAAATCAAATGGTATATGGACCCAAACATTTGGTCATGTAGTCTTTACAAAAGACCACTTTATATATTTCTGTTTATGTTAAAGACATAAAATTCTATATTTAGCAGTTGCTTAAAAAATGAATTTTTTTTTTGAAAAGTATAACAAATGAATTAGGATCATCCTAGGGGATTCAGAGCTGGGTACTTTCTAAGGCTCAATTCTGAGTGTGTTGCTAGAGGACGAAGAGTGTGTTCCGACTGTGAGTTTAGACTCCTTTGCTCAGTAGTTGCTTTCACTGGAGTCCTTCGCCATCCACATGTAGCTTTAGGGGGAAATCGCAGTTTAAACCCTGACAAAATTTACTCATTTCCTGTTTGCCCCAGGGTGTCTGAGCTCACCATCACAGTGAATAAACAGCTCAAAAGAGAAGGCAGGATCTGGCTCTACAGCTTTGCTTTACACTCAAGTTCAAAGAAAATGGAGATTTTCCTCCTGCACTTTATGTAGAAATAGCCTCAGTGGAGAACTCGAATCTACTGGTGGAAAAGAGACGGCCTCGTGCACCATCGCCAGCTTCTTTGACCATCAACTTAGATAAGGTTTTGTCTTGAAATATAAAGAGGCTTGTGTGGGTTTCAAGAATGAGAGGACTCTTTGTTTCTTCTCATCTTGGGCCAGCTCCTTTAGGGTAAGTCATTGATCTGACATTTCCAATTAACCTAGATTTACGGTTCCCTTTAAAGTTAGAGCTTGGCCCGCGTTTGCATCGAGCTATGACTTCCTGACTTGAGCTTTACCTCCTGAGTTTCTCTTCCATTCAAAATGCTTCCGACGTGGGGGGCGTGGGGGTGGAGGTGGGGGGTTGGGGGGGTGGGGGGGTGGGGTGGGGGGGGTGGGTGGTCCTGTTACTACACCAAGGGCACGGTCTGCTGGCCTCGAGACAAAAGCCAATCATCATGAGGCAAGATGCGGGCAGAGAAAGGGCATTTTATTACAGCTTGCTAGCAAGGGGGAAGTGGCTGACTGATGTGTGAAAGAACCATCTTGAGGGGTCTCAGAATCTTGAAGCAGTTATATAGGCCAGTGGGTTACGGGGCAGGGGTTAGGAATGTTGACCCAGGAATTACCATCCCTGATCTTTCAGTTGTCATTGATGATGGCTATCAGCCTTGACTTTCTATTTGGAGGTCATCAAATTCCTAAGGAACTCAGAAGAACAAAGTTATCATCTTACCGCAGCTGGGAGGTACCAGCACAAGCAGGGGTCATAAAAGCTACAGAGCAGGTGGATCTCCTGGAGGGTGCATATCCAGCCTGGTTAGTTCGTCAGAGGTCATTCAAAGTTACAATATGGTTTCTTTCCTACAATATGGCTTCCCTCTTGTCCACCTTGTGTTGAGCCAGTATCAGTGGTGGCTCCTGGGAGGTTGGGCATGGTGTGGTCTTTGGCAAGTCTTGGATTCCAGAAATCTCCATTAACCTCTGTCAAAAGGGCCTTTCGCCCATCTCATTTTTACCCAGTTCTGCCCCTTCCTTTCATGGTAGCAATTCAGTGCTCTGCTGGCTGAAGGGCTGGTTCTTTCCACAATGGTTTCATTCATGCTTATACATTCCTCCAATTTCTTTTTTTTTCTTAAAGATTGTCACCTGAGCTAACATCTGTTGCCAATCTTTTTTTTTTCTTCTTCATCTTCTCTCCAAAGCCCCCCAGTACCTAGTTGTATATTCTAGTTGTAGGTCCTTCTGGTTGTTCTATGTGGGACACTGCCTCAGCATGGCTTGAAGAGTGGTGCCATGTCTGCGCCCAGGATCCAAACCAGTGGAACCCTGGGCCGCCAAAGCGGAGCATGTGAACTTAACCACTCAGCCATGGGGCCGGCCCCATTCTCCTAATTTCTGATGATCCTGGCAGCTTTGCCCTGTACTGCCTCATTTGTCTATTGGTTGGAAACCAGTTCTCTTGTCCTAAACACAGGGCGTGGGATGTATTAGAGAAAGTCACTTTAGGGTTTTAGATGGTCTTGTTTTAACAATATCGATGGGCCTACATTAACTAGACCCTTAATATTGACAGGCGCTGTGTTAAGCATTTCATATTCATGAACTCATTTATTCCTTGAAACAATCCTATGAACTAGATAATCATGATCCCTATTTTATATGTGAGAAAACTGAGCTTAAGAAACATTCCCAAGACCACAGATCTTGTCCGTCCTGGAGCCGGAATTCAAGTTCTGCCAGCTCCCAACTCCGTGCTGTTAGCCTCCTCACTACACCTCCTGCTTTGTTCACAAAGCCTTTATTTCCCCACTGCCCAGCTATTAGCAGTGTGTTTGTTAAAAACAAAACCCTAGATCTTATTCCACCTCATCTAGTATGACTTCCCTTGAGGATTTTGTTTTGAGGTTAAAAAAGTTTGAACATGAACATCTCAATTAAAGTGCCCTTGAAAAGATTTATTAGCAGATTGCTTTCATCTTGACCATAACTAATCATAGAAAAGGGAAAACAAGACAAGTGGCCAGAAGCACTCTCTGAAACACTGCATTTGGAGAAACTGGCACAGAGTAGCTTTTGAGAATACATTTCTCAGAAGCTGGCCTGGGGTCTAAGGGAGATAGAATTTGTAAGTCAATAAAGAAGTTGTCTGTAAAAGAATCATGCCATGCAAGGAAATGGGGGAAACTGCCAGATAAAATCGCCACATTGCTGTAGTCTTTAGAAATACACACAGTTAACAAATGTTGAACCTAAGGCAATAGTATCACATTCAAAGGCTCCCCACCTCCCTCTCTGCTTCCTTGACTCAAACATTTTTTGAGCTCATAGTAATGCTAATGACTAGATGCTGAAGATTCGAAGGTGAACATATCAGAATCAACAAGCCCACATGAGGCTTATTGCTAGTGGGAGAGAGAATAACAAAGCAATACATATATAACAGGTTAAGTAGTTATAATTACTGTGATGAAAAAGTAAGGTGAGGTAAGTGGCTAGATAATGATGACGCATGTCCTTGTAGAAAGAGTAGACGAGGAAGGCCTCTCTGGTGAAATAATGTTTGAACAGACACCTGAGAGAACTAAGGAATTAAGCCACCTTATGGTGCCTTCTGGATTCATGAAGAAAGAGTACTCCTCAAAAGGAAAACAGCAAGTGCAAAGGCCCTGAGGCAGGAGCATGCATGTCATTTCAAGGAACTGGAAAGAGACTAGTACAGCCAGAATGGGGTGAGTGATGGGAAGAGTGGAGGAAGTGAAGTTGTAGAGCTGGTTAGGGTGACATCAGGGGCAGGGTAAGAGTTTGCCCTTTATTCTAAGTATCTCTGGAGGCCACAGGAGAGTTTAAAGCGGGATGTGACATCATCTGACTTGGTGTTTTAATAGGCACAGTGGGGAGAGTAGAAACAAAAGTGGAAGCAGAGAGGACAGCAAGGAAGTTGCTGCTGTCACCTTGGCAAGAATAAGGATGACTCAGGACCTGTCCACCACTGGGACTCTCCAGTGTCAGGAGAGTAGTACTGGCCATTCTTTGTGCGAATCATTTGCCTCTGTTAGGTCCTTTTAATCTCTCATTCAGGCACATAATCTTGAAATACAGCTGCCAGCAATTCCTCCTCCTCTCTTGTACACATGCATGTCCTTTGCATCAAGAGTGTCTGCCCCTGCTCTTCTTTATTTTTGGTGAGGAAGGTTGGCTCTGAGCTAACAACTGTTGCCAATCTTCCTCTTTTTGCTTGAGGAAGACTGTTGCTGAGCTAACATCTGTGCCAATCTTCCTCTACTTTATGTGGGATGTTGCCACAGTGTGGCTTGACGAGCAGTGCTAGGTCTCACCCTAGATCGGAACCTGGCTGAAGTGGAGCGTGGAAACTTAACAACTATATCACTGGGCTGGCCCCCTCTTTGCCCTGCTTTTGAATCTGGAATGGCCTGTGACTTGCTTTGGCCAATAGAATGGGGCAGAAACAATGCTGTACCATTTCCAGATCTGTCCTTTAAGAAGTCTGGCAGCTTCCACATTCTCTCTGGGGAAGCCAGTCACCATGTAAAGAAAGCTTAGGCTGGTCTACTGAATGGCGAGATGCCAGTGCAGAGATAGAGGCCACATGGAAGAGTACTAGATGGGGGGAGAAGCTTTCTTAGATTTCTAGACTGCTGCTGGCTGAATGCAGCTGAGTGAATGGCCTCAGCTGATGCCACATGGAGCAGAAGAACTGCCCATCTGAACCCTGCCTGAATTCCTGACCCACAGAATTGGGAGAAATAATTTACCATCATTTTAAGCCACTCTATTTTGGAGTGTTTCATTAAGTAGCAATAGATATCCAAAATTATTGATATCTTTGGCCCTATCTAATAGATCAGAGGTGGGCAAACTACAGCCATTGAGTCAAATCCAGGCTGCCATCTTGTTTTTTTGTAAATGAAGTCTTATTGAAGGACAGCCAAGCTTATTGGTTTACATATTGTCTATGGCTCCTTCCACGCTACACAGTAAAGTTGAGAAGTTGGGACAGAGACTTTGTGGCCTGGAAAGCCTAAAACATTCATCCTCTGGCCCTTTAAAGAAAAATCTGCTGACACCTGTTGTAGATGATGTCTCATGGGGCTGAGTAACTTGACCAGGTCACCCCGCCGGTAAGTGGCGGGGATTGAGAGTCAAATCCGGGTCTGTCTGATTCCCACGTGTTTCTCACTCTGCCACACTGACTCAGATCGGTTCCAACTTCAAAGGTGCAGACCCAGGGAAATTAAGAAAGCAAAAATACTGTTGCTGCATGCTGAGTTACATCAAGTCAAGTGAGCATGATGTCATGCTGCCTTTTTTTAGGAGGGAGGGGAGATATATTTCTCTTCTTTTTTGCCTATATTTTTTGTGTTAGATTATGGGGCTTCTTACAAATGATAAGACTATGTTGAGATGAGAAGAATGCTGAGTTTGGAGTTAGAGACCTGGGTTCAGATCCTGGCACTGCCACCATCCATCTGTGTGACCTTAAGCCAGTTACTCAACCCGCATGACACATCATCTAAAACAGCATTCTGGGTTTTTGACAAGTCCTGAAGTGACCAGCCTTTGATGCAGCCTAAAGTTTGAGAACCAATGCTCCAGAGGTTTTCTCTTGGAAGGGACTTCGTAAGAGGCAGGTGTTAGGTCTAGCGTGGAGGGAAGGCATTGGGGCATGTGTTCTGCATGGCTCTGAAAGGGACCAGCAGCTCCTAAGGGGATTGATCGTCTGTCTCCACTCATTAGCACAGGTCTGATTTCTCCTTTAGAAGCACCTCCCTGTCTCCTCCCCAAATCTCATCAAAGTCCCCAAGCTCTCTTGCTTTGGCTAGGTAGCTTGGCTTCGAAGCATGGTTACTTCAAAGACTTTTTATCATGATTTAAGTCGCCATGATCAGCTCTGTTACCAGCTGTGACTTGGTCACAGGTGTGCTGCCCTAACAGACCTACTGTTGCTTTATTGGTTACTCAAGGCCGAGTTGTGCTGTAGTAACAAACAACCCCACATTTTAATGGTTTAAAACAGAGGTAGGCGTGTTCTCATCACACACACATACCCAAAAGGTAACCATGTGAAGTGATGAATGCAATTAGCTTGATTGTAGTAATCATTTCACATTATATACATGTATCAAATCATCATGTTGTACATCTTAAATACATACAATTTTTGTTCATTGCACCTCAATAAAGCTGAAAAAAATAAATTTTCTACTTGAAAAAAGTTCTGCTATAAAAACAAAACCAAAAGGGGTAGGCAAACTATGGTGTAGGGTCAAATTTGGCCCACTACCTGAGTTTAAGAATAAAGTTTTATTGGAACACAGCATTTCTGTATCATCTGGGCTGCTTTCACATTACATAGGGAAAAGTCGAACAGTTGTGGTAGAAACCACATGGCCTGCAAAGTTGAAAACATTTGCTATCCAGCCCTTTATAAAAAAAAATTGCTGACTTTGAACAACAATGCTTTATCTTTCTCTAGTCCAAGAGACGTTCCATGTCATCCTCATGGATGACCTGCAAGGACCCTGACTAATGGTGGCTTCACCATCTGGAACATTGACGGTTATTGAGGTATGGTAGAGGGAGCACTGGAGCGTCTCATACTGAGGATTAAGCCTTCCACCCAGAATGACATGTTACTCCCCATCTCATTTCATTGGCCAAAGCAAGTGATATGGCGACACCTGACCCCAAGTGGTAACAGAAGTGCCATCCTCCCGTGTGCCCAGGAGGAGCATGAGCAACACTGATGTTGACTATAGTCACTGCTGGTGAGAAAGTCCAGGTCTGGGGAGGCCTTTAGTAATGGTGAAGGAGGGTTTGAACTCCCTCTTTACAGACCTCAAAGCTCAGGACTTCTATTCGGGGTACCCCAGCATGGGGTAAGCTCTACCAAGTGAGAATGTAGCCATGTAGCCATTTTATGGACAACTTGCTGATCTCGGTATACTTGGTGTCATCAAACGACAATTTGTTACAGGGAGTTGCTTCTGTGCTAAGGAAAACAAGCCGATGATAATAGTTGCTGGAATATTTCTGCATCTATAATTAAGTATTTTGCTCCAAATGCAAATAAATAAAAATAAAACAAACTAAATTTCAAAGAAGCCAAATTTCCAATAATAAATAAACTTCAACAACATGGACTAGGCATTTTGATGTGGATGTGGCCGGGAGGTAGATAGTAGTTATGCGGCTGTGGAGGCTGATGAGAGCAATCCTGATGGGGCCAGCCAGGGATCTTTCCCGATGGCGTGGAAAGATTTGGCAGAAACATTGCTCCCTTGAGCCTCTGGTTGGGGTGAAAGATGGAGCCCTTCCTTATCTCTCTCCATGCTCTCCAGATGCTCAGAAATATAAGCAGTGACCACATTCTAGGTCCCCGCTAGGTGAAGCTCTTTGACTGAGACCCCTTGGTTAATAGTGTGAAAACCTGAGTTTGAGCAAGGCAGTCTGATTGCAGAGCTGTGCACGTCACCACGACGATACAGCTACGCTCAACTCTGGTTGATTACAGTTTCTAGTGACAAAATGTATCATCCTATACATACTGTTTTAGCCACGTGATATTTTAATGCTATGTCATTAAAGGTCACCAAATACACACCTTCCCCTTAAGTCTTAATAGCTACAGAGTGTAGATGTACCAGTTTATTTCATTTATCATTGATTCTTGTGTTTTTCCTCATTTTGCACTGTCGTAGATTACATTGTGATGAGGACTTCAGTTTTTGCATACATCCTTAATCATTTGCTTAGGAAAAGTTCTTACAGCTGGAGCATCTGAGTCAAAGGGCATGCATACTGCTGTGTTAACTCCACTTGGATGTCAAGTTCGTGTGAATAGCATCCCCCTGGAATGGTGCAAATCACACAGTCCTATAGCACTGGTTTTGCATTTTAAAATCTGTAACTGCCGGTCTTCCATAAAGTTTGTACTAAATAATGCTCCCGCGAAGAACAAGCAAGAATGCATTTCCCCCCAGGTTGGATGTAATATCATTAATAATAAGGAAAGCCTCTGGCAGTTTGAAAAGTGATGAAAGGTATTTGTTTTAATTTTGCATTTCAAACAAGTATTTTGCAAATTGCGTCAGCGCATTCTCATGATTATCTCCTCTGATCCAGTAGTTGTCTGTACTCAGAATGCTTCTTTTCCACAATGTTCGGTGACACTGCTCATGTCTGATGAAAGAGAGGATCTGTCAGGCCAAGGAAGCATGATGCAGAGTGTATGTGCCAATCAATGATTAAATTAGACAATTCTGGTCTAATAGAATACGGCTATATTCTCATATCTGCTTCTTTGTTCAATCTGTTACAATGTGTTGTTTTGATTGAAGTGTATAAAGAAAATTTGGCCTTACATAGACACGTAGAGTGGAGAAGGGAAGAGTATTTTAATAGCTTTTCAGAAAATTTTGCTGTTCTTCTTTCAAAATACACCAAAACTTATTAAATGGTATTTCTTTTTTTCCTATTCTTTTTTTTTTTTGAGGAAGATTAGACCTGAGCTCACATCTGCTGCCAATCCTCCTCTTTTTGCTGAGGAACACTGGCCCTGAGCCAACATCCGTGTCCATTTTCCTCTACTTTCTATGTGGGGCACCTGCCACAGCATGGCTTGCTGAGCGGTGCCATGTCCTCATCCAGGATCTGAACTGGCAAACCCTGGGCTGCCGAAGCAGAACATGCAAACTTAACCGCTGTGCCACCAGGCCAGCCCCTAAGTGGTATTTCTTAAAGGTTTGTAGTGATGTGGAATGTGAAACCATATCAGTGAAATCTCTGTATTCTGTTAGATTAAAATCTTTCGATCTATCTCATACTTTGAATGGATTTTTAAAAACATTATGCATTCTTTTGTAACATCATTGGTTCGTTTGGAAAATATTGGTTTTCTGGGATCTACACTTTGTCCACGATAGCGCATTTCATATAAATTTGTTAAATTATATCTGTTAATATCATTGCTGAGCTCATTAGAAAGTCTTTAAGTATGGGGAAGTTGTCATGCTTGTGATGGTAGATGTAAGTTTTCCAGAATTTTCACTTTCACTGGAAAGTTTTAATTTTAAAATTAGCAAAAAAAAAAAAATACTATTAGTTATTTTTCTTGAAATGACAGGCTCACTTCATTCACTTTTGAGAAGATATCTGCCAAATATCCAAGTTTTTATTCTTTCAAGTAAAAATTATGTTCCAAGCAAAAAGTGGCTAGTTCGGCTAGCAACTCAAGTAGTTGCACAAATGCTTTTCCATGAGACTATCATACTTTAGTATGCAGCAGAAACGTTTTATGTGTGCTTCCCATTTTATCATACAATATTAACAAGACGTACTCAAAGGTTGAGATTAAAATTAATATTTTTTACCTTCTTAAAGGGCTTTCTTTAGTGAAACTGGCATTTAAAAAAAAATTGTGAGTGTATGTCAGTGGAGAAAGCAATAACTAGCAGTACAGTTGGAACCATTGCTTTTACTTGTGTTAATTTTACCCATCAATGCTTTTACATCATCATTGAAAATGCCAACACAATAGCAGAAAAACAAGTAATGCTAATTTTCATTATAAATATAGTTTTGACATTTTGATTCCCTGAAAGAGGTTTTGGGTGTCCCCAGGAGTCCGCAAACCACATTTTAAAGACCTTTGATACAGGATGACCTGGGTAAGATGAAAAATAGCTTGTTACTATACTTCCTGATCCACCTGAAACTGGGACACTACACTTAGTAGCCTACAACTGCACTCATTGGTTGACGTTTATGGGTACATTTTTAAGCTCATTGGGATTAGGAATGCTAATTTTGATTTTTTTTAATGTTAAACCCATAGTATAGAGAGAGATAAGAAACAGCAACAACGGGTAAAGAAAGAGGGTAGGCAGAGACAAGGCTGTCTGCGGGGCATGAGGGGCAGTGTACGTGCTGGGGAGTCTTGCTATTTTACTTTGGTGGTGAGAATTACAAGGAACTCTTGGCACGTAACCACTCCATCCAAACCTCTGCACTAGGGGACTTGGCCAACTCTGGCATGACTTCCAGCAGCCTAAGGCCACATCTCTGGGATCACTGAGTCTCTTTTTGAGTTCCTGTCTGGAAAACTCAAGGGCAGTCAAAAGAATTTACCATTGGTTCCAGCCAACACCTGATGATAGGCCCTTGACTTCCTTTACTCAAAGCATTTACTAAAAAGGGCTTACAATTGTCACTCATTTCTCTGTCCCTTCGAGATATACGTGTTTCTCCTACAACACAGGGGTGTTGTAAGCCGTTCCTTTGAAATGTAATCAGCAGGAAGGATGGGGCCTCTGTTTCCCAGTCTCTGTGGGAGGACAAAATCATAAGATAATTGCCAGCTGGCGGACACGGCCGGTCTAATTGCACATACGCTGACCATCCTTTTGTAATTTTTCTCTTCCCTGACTCTACTTGGGCCTCCACTCATTCCCTACTCCCTCATTCTCCCTTTAAAATGCCCAGTCACCTCTGTGCAAGTCAGAATGGAACTCAGCTCTGTCCCCTACTGGCAGTACTATAGTTACTGAATAAGATCCGTTTTTATGGCTTTAACTAATATCCTGCTTTTTTTGAACATTTCACCGCAGTGGGAGTAAGCTTACTAAGGTCGATGATATTTTCAGTAGCGTAAATAACAGTGTGTGCAGTCCTGGGTGATAGTATAGAGGAGTGGGCCTTCACGTGTGGTCCCCAGAGCAGCAGTACCAGCATCATCCATGAAGCCTTGTTCGAAGTGTAAATTTGGAGCACCACTCCCGATCTACTGAATCAAACACTCTAAGACTGAGATCCCATAATCCGAAGTTTAACAAGTTCTCCAGCTGATTCCGACGCTTGCTGACATTTGAGAACACAGCTCTCGGAACGCCAAGAATATCAAAGGCAGCTGGGGAGGCGCGGCCACGTGCTCCGTTTCAGGGACTGCATACTGACATTGGGTCTAAGCAGAGGCAACGGTTCTTCTGCCGGGCCAGCCACATTGTCCTCCTGGGCTATCAGACACTCAGCCTGGGCAGTGCCACCTCCCCCGGCCCCAGAAGTGAGCACGTGTGTGCCTCTCACAGCCCACAGTCCCCAAAGCAGAGCACGAGCTGCCCTGATTTAGTCCACTTCTCATGGAAGTGCCAGCTCTTCCTTGGCTAAATTTCACCAGAAACACTTAGCCAAAGAGTAGTCATAATCCTACAGACGTTATGTTGAAGAAAGATATCAGACTCAAAAGAATACGCATTCTATGACTTTATTAAAATCAGTCCAAGATGAGGCAAAACTGTCAAAATGACAAAATAGTGGTAGCTTCTAGGGGATGAGTATAGACTGGGAAATGGCACCAGGGAACCTTCTGGAACCATGTGGTTGGAAGTTACATAAGTGTCTAGATTTGTCCAGTCTCATTGAACTGTACGTTAAGATGAACGCATGTTAATATGTTATTACATCAATAAAAAATTAGTCATAAACCTTCTACTATAAATGTAAAAAATAGGCATAAGTAAGATAACAAATGAACGCAATTGGGTTAAATCACACAAATGTGACCAATCCAGCATGTTTTGGCTCTGCCTAGGGAATCTTCTCTGGCCGTGAAGGTGGTTCACACCTGGTTCCGGAAGAATGGATGTGAACAATTAGATGAGAAAGATGGAAGCCTGCTGTATGGCCCAGGCCGTGGGAGGAAGCGTCAGCAGCCGGGCTCTTCCCTGGCTCGTAAGCAAACTCGGGTACAGATACATTTCTCAACATTAGACCTTAAGTACTTTCCAGGGAATAATTTCCAAAGCAATTACTTCCTGCTGTTCATAGCCAATTAACAAGTAGGAGATAATAACTCCTCAGTGGTGTTATGGGTAGGTAGAGCAACATAAAGGCAACTAATTAACACCCAGTCTTTTAACATATTAATTAATCTAGCCAGGTAAGAGCAGTTTATTTAGCAAATGTTGAAGGCTCTGAATCCCGCAAATTTCATTTTTCACCATGCTTATAAATAATTGAAGCCCACAGCTTTCATTTGTCCTATTCATCCCTTCTTTGATGCCACTCAGCTTTGAAGTACCATCCCTAATAGGAGAAAGCTATTTATCTGTTTCTTTAATAGCCTCATGAATATTTCTTCCCTGTTATTCTTCACTAGCACTCGCCAGTTCTTAACATTTCAAGTTGTCTTTCCTGAGTCTTATTTTCTTTAGCTGCCTCTTTCACTTGGTGTGTTGTGGTGTGGTCTGTTGTGGTATGTTATGGTGTGGTGTGTTGTGGTTTGGTGTGTTGTGGTGTGGTATAGTGTGGTATGGTGTGTTACGGTGTGATGCATTGTGCTGTGTTGTGCTGTGTTGTGGTGTGGTGTGTTCCTCTTTCACTTTGGTCACCATAATCGTATAGGTTACTTTTGAGTTTCTTAGGACTAATAATGACTGTTTAGTGTAATGCTTTTGAACATAACTGTGCTTTAAAACCACCTAGGGAAGTTTGTTATAAAATGAAAACCCCTGGGCCGGCCCCGCGGCTGAGTGGTTAAGTTCAGACACTCTGCTTTGGTGGCCCAAGGTTTCGCCAGTTCCGATCCTGGGCGTGGACATGGAACCGCTCATCAGGCCATGCTGAGGGGGCATCTCACATGCCACAACTAGAAGGACCTACAACTAGAATATACAACTATGTATGGGGGGCTTTGGGGAGAAAAAGAAGGGGAAAAAAAAGGAAGATTGATAACAGATGTTAGCTCAGGTGCCAATCTTTAAAAAAGGAAAAAACGAAAGAAACCCCCTGGGTCTCATCTCCTTCCCTACCGGCTCCCTATCCCCCTCCTCCCCTGAAAAGATTCCACTTCAGAAATTCTGGGTGGGGCCCAGAATCTGCATTTTAAATAGTCCCCATTCCCACATTCCCAGTTGTTCGGAAGCCGATGACCTCACATGAAGAAATACCACTTGGGTGGACAACTGAAGTCTCCGGTAGTTTTGCCTAGTTGAGAAGTAAACTTCTTCCAGATGGCTCTTCAATAATCTCTCTTTAAATGTGAACCGCCTGCTTGGGTCTCTGACCTTCGTCCCTGTCTGAGCTGTGAATGAGCTGAGAAATCAAACAAGCGAATAGCAGATGGGGCTGAAGTGTCTTCCTCAAGACTGATAGGGGCTGATTTGTAAGGTGGGGTTCAATGTGGGAGCCACAGAGGATGCTGACGAACCCCCAGAGGGTGGCAGCCTCCTGGGCCATCTTGGCGGAGGCAGGCCTGTCTACGCTGCGTGGAGGAAAGAAAACAAATTGCTGTTTTCTGTGCCCGGGAGGGGAAGCTGAGAGGAGCATGCCTGGTGTATGCTTCCCAGATTTACTAACATGATAATTGATTTTATCTTTCTGGAGGTGGAGTGAATACAGAGGTGGAGGGGAACATGGGGGGCCCCTTGTCAGGAAATAGTGGGAAAAAAGGAGCAGTGTTCTTCGCCTCTATCTCCACCTCCCAGTTCTGGCTCAAAATCAAAAAGTTGGACAGCCCACTGAGTTCACTGGTCTCTGGGTAGACAGATCCTCTGGTGGGATGCCAATTGGTGCAACTTTCATGAAGGGCAACATTGCAAAATATTTCACAACTACAAATGTGCACATCGTTTGCCTGAGCAGTTCCCCTTCTGGAAGCATCCCACAGATGTACTTAGAGGTAGGCAGTGGTGAATGCATGAGGGTAATAATTGCAGCATTGCTATTAATAGCAAAAGGTTGGGATTTCCATCAAAAGGAAACTGTTCAATAAATCATGATATGTCCATATAATGGAGTGCTAGGAGGCCATAGAAAATGCGAGAACTTTTAATATTCTGATATGGAATCATCTTCAGATATATTTTTCAATGAAAAAAAGGAGGTTAGAATTATTTATATAACATGCTACCATTGATATAAACCAAAAAGGAGGGGGTGAATGAGAATATCATTGGCTTATATGATATAGAATACTCTGGAAAGGTAAGCAAGAAAAAGGAGAGGAAAGAGGAGTTGCTGGGGAGGAGAGTAGGGAAGTTTTTAAATTGTATATAATTTTGCACATTTTGAAATTTTAACCCTACAAATGTTACCTATTAAAAAATTAAATTATAACAACAGCAAAGCCAGCCGTCTTGAAAAATACTCTCATTCCATCAGCATCTGACTCCAGTATTTCAGAGTTTCTCCTATGGACAATCCCAGAGGACTTATGTCTCCCAAACCTGGCAGGATTTCCCCAGCCTGGGCCCCTTCCTAAGCTGGTTGTCACCATCCTGCTGGGCTTATGTCTTTGATCCTTGCAGCAACCTGTGCTTCGGACGCACCTGTCTCTGCCTGGTCCTCAGGATCCACCCACCTCTGTTGGACGCACTACTCAGGGGGCTTGGTTTCACCAGGTGTGGATGCTTCTCTCCTCCCTCTCTCCTGAGCTCAAGATCTAGCCATACCTCTCAAATGAGGACAACTGGAGTTGCCAGCGCTTTCTTTCTCCTCAGAATGTCGGCCACTGTTATTCCCTGTGCCTCTTGTTCATCACTTAATTGACTGCCTAAGATGGTTAACTTTTCACAGATGAGTTGGGCGTTGAAATTTACTCCCAGTGAATTGACATGTGCAAAGGCAATGGGGTTTCTTCACGTTGTCTGTTGATGATCTGGTCTCCTTCTGAGCCTCTAAAGGCAAAACATCTGGTGATCACTGTCCAATCCAAGAATCAATCAATCTCTTTCTCTCTTTCATTTTTAATGAGAGGGGTAAAGTTTAATGTTTTTATTTTTATTTTATTTTATTTTTTTGAGGAAGATTAGCCCTGAGCTAACTGCTGCCAAGCCTCCTCTTTTTGCTGAGGAACACTGGCCCTGAGCTAACATCCGTGCCCATCTTCCTCCACTTTATATGTGGGACGCCAACCACAGCATGGCTTTGCCAAGCAGTGCCTTGTCTGCACCTGGGATCCGAACCGGCAAACCCCGGGCCTCCAAAGCAGAACGTGAGCACTTCACCACTGAGCCACTGGGCCGGCCCCCTAATGTTTTTTAGTTTCATCAAAGGATTCACTACAAGGTTATTTAAACAGAAATTTTCTGTTAAATATATAATCACTTCCTTTTGAATAAATAGCTTTTAATTAAGGTGACAGAATTTCTCGTGTAAACTGGGGTACTCTGGAGGATGAAAAGGGTACTAACCGGATGGAACTGAGGAGCTTAGTATAAACCAGGACTCTCCCAAGAAAATTGGGATGTGTGGTTTCTCTGCTTCTCAATACACTCTTTCAGACTCTCAATCACAAGGGGCCGCTGACTTGGCCTCCCCCTCACTCTTGAGGTCTGCAGGCCCTTTCTCATTTCTCTAGGTCTTCAGCTGACCTCTAACCTGGGCAGTCCACGCTACCCCTAGCCCCCATGTGGGTGGGCACCCCATGGCTGGTCTGCTGGCTCCCAGCTTGGGCGATGCAGTGAAATGCTATCCAGGCAGCTCTCATCTAATTTAATACGTAGCCAACCCTCACGAATTATTTCATCCACTTGTTCTTGCTAAAGTAGAAATGTCAAAGAGAAGAGGTTAGGTATCTTGATAACCTAATACATTTTACAAATATACATTTTATAATGTTCTTTTGCTATTTATAAAAATTTTCATTTACAGTTGTCTCATAGGACTGTTCCAACCACCACTGAAGTCTTGTCACCTTTACTGAGGCTGACAGGGGTCTCTCCACTTGGACGACTCAGCCAATATGTCAGTCTTTAGGGGTCCACACTCCCCTCTCTCCTCCTTTCCAATATTGTGGCCAAGAATACAGGGGAAGGAGGAGTGGTCTATGTGAGCCTAGAAGACTGGGGTGAAAGAGAGCACTCTCCGTCCTTGGGTTAGATCTTTTGGGTTTCATGCCTGGCACCACACCTGGCTATTCTGCTCCAATCCACTGCTAATGGCTGCTGCTGTCATTGCTGCTGCTGAATCTACATCTAAGCTTTTTCTGCTCAGCCTGGGTCTTGTCTCCCTGCTGCCTTAGCTTCCCCTGGCATCTAAGGACTGGAGATCCCAACGAAACTCTGCTTTATCCATTAACCGGCCTCTAGTCGGAGCATTCTCTTCCCAAATACCCAGCCCTGATCTTGGCAGGCTCCACGGCTGGCCCTCAGCTTAGCATTTCTCCTGTATTGAAAACCAGGGAGACTCAGGAGAACAAATTTGATGTTCTCTTTGCCTGAGCCTCCCGCTCCATCCTCCTAGCTATGTTGGGGCTCACTGTGTTGTGCAGTGCCAGCCTGCAGGGTGATCTCCCAGGTCCCAAATAGTGGGCTGGGTAAGAAGTCATCTGCCAGTGATATGTCCAGCAGCTCCTTCCTCTTCAGGACTTTGTGGTTCAGGACACGTGTCTGATCCACCAGGTCTACCACTCTCCTTATTCTCCACCTTCCACTGGACCCAAAGGGACCATGTCACAGGTTGGGTTCACTGTAAAGCCGATGCTGAGATATGGATTGGTACACAGAAGGTTTAGTAGGGAGTCCTCTCGGGTCACCACCTGTGGAAAGCAGAGAAACGGATCTGATTGAGCAGAGGGAGAAGTTGTGCTGTGATGCAGCCTCAATGGCCCCAGTGAGCCCCTTGGGGAGCTGGGAATGGCCCTTCAGAGTTGTCCTGAGTTGGGGCAAGAGGGCCAAGTCTTTATACTGCTCTGCAGCTACCAGTTAGTGAGTGGGAGCTTCCCTGCAAAGGGGGCGCAGCCTGGGCAAGGTGACTCTCTGCCTGAGGCATTTTCCAAAGAGGGCTGACAGCTGAGGGCTGGCTGCCAGCAGCATTCCCAGCAGCTGGGAGAGTAGGGCATTCTGGCTGGGGGGCCTGGGGGACCACAGTGTCCACTACAGATTGTATTTTCCTTAACTTCTCTGATGTCATGTCTTCCTTCTGCTCTGGGGCAGCCACCACAGTTAGAAGGTTATATTCTCCACGTTGTGGAAGAAAGCCTGTGATTTAGTATGCCAAGACTAGCCCTTTATATGTTAAACGGGAACTAAAGGAATTTAGAAAATTGTTTTGTTCTGAACAACGTCTGGCTTATAACCAATTATCTTGCAAGAAAATGCTATTTTGAATTTAAGAAGCTTAATTATTACCCTTTGTTTCTCTTTGTAGCTCTTCTGTAATAATCCTAATACCCCAAAAACATCTGGTTAGATAATTTAGGCTAACTAGGGAGAAGATACTGTACACAGAAAAGCCCAAGAGAAAAATCACAGAAATATTTTGGAAAATAGATTTGTGATCTGCCTACATGTGTTTTTCTCTTTCCTTTTAGCTCAGAGTTACTTGAGAGCTGGAATCATGTTCTTCTTCTGCTTCTTAATTTCCCCCATGGCATTTGCACAGGCTTTCCATCAGTAGTACACTAGGAAATCAATTATCTTTATCATCTTTATGAAAATTCGTGTATAATGGTATATTAGTTATGTGTGTAACTAATTACCCCCAAACTTAACAGCTCGACAACAAACATGATGTCACACACTGCTGAAGACCAGGAATTTGGGAGCAGCTTAGCTGGTTGGTTCTGTCCCTCATGAGGTCGCAGTCAAGCTGCTGTCCACGTCGGTAGTCATCTAAAGGACTGATTGGAGCTGGAGAAACTGCTTCCAAGCTCACTCATGTGACTGTTGACATGCCTCAGTTCCTCACTGGCTGTCAGCTAGAGGCTTGTTTCTCACCAGTGGCCATCTTCATAGGATTGCTTACAACATGGCAGTTTGCTTCCCCAAGAGCAAAAGGAGACACAGAGAGAGAGAGGGAGAGAGAGAGAGAGAGAACCCAAGAGGCAGGCCATAGTCTTTCATAGCCTAGTCTCAATAGTGAGAAACCATCACTTCCGCCATTTGTGATGGGTCATAGAGATCAAGATGCACCGTGGTGCAGTGTAGGAACAGACTGTGCAAGGGTGTGAATACCAAGAAGTTAGGATTCCTGGGGCCATCTTCAAGGCTGGCTACAACTGACATAAATTCTTGATTATGCATCTGAAGCTTGGCACATGGGAAAAACCCAGGGTTTAAGACTCAGATATGGATGAAGAAAAACTCTTTGCCATTCGTTACCTGGATGACCTTAGGCAAATCACTTTAATTTAGCCCAGTTTTCTTATGAGGAAAAGGGGAATAGTAGTACCTTCTCCTGAATGGTGTTGTGAATCACAAATGAGGTAAAATACACAGAAGGTCTAGCCCCAGAGGAGCCCCAATAGAGGGACATAATCAATGATAGCTGTTGTTATTAATAATGAGGTCAGCATTCTTTCCCCACTCATGCATCATGTCGTGTGATGTGCCCCAAGAAATTGGCCACCCTTAGGACCAAATGGGCATTCCAAGTGTAGAGTGGCAGCACCAGGGAGTGGTCTACCCAATCCTGAATCTGCAGGGCTCTTGCATCCCCCAGGCTTCCCATGGTAAGGTGACCATCCTAAGCTGTTCTCAGGAACAGCTCTCGTGGGTCAGGTAACCCGTGGTACCTTTGCCTCCTCCAGCATTTCCTGCTCAATGTCAAGACAAATTAGTTATTGCAATTCAATTTATTGAGCTGTGTTTGTCTTGGTCCCAAAACAACCCCAGGGGAGGAGACTGAGGATGTGACTCTAATTTGCTGTAATCACAGTTGATATTATCATTGTTTTGAAGCATTTGTATTTTCCCTGACAAAATGTCAAACACACAGGCAAATTATATTCCGAATTCTAGATTAAATATTTAAAAATACAGGAGTGGTCTGAAAATAATTACCCTTTTAAAGCTATCTGGAACTCATACAGCTCCTAATAGTTCCAATTGGCTTACAGATGCCATCAAATAAAATAAAGAGAAGAATCCAGTCTTAAATTAGTTACATGCTGAAAATTCTTGGTATAGGAAAGAAATGTAAGGATTGCTTACTTCTATATGTTGGGGCTGGGTATATGTTTTGTTTTAGTTCTACTCAGATTGTTCTAACTAGTCAATAGTCTTTGTTCTTAACCTGAAAATTCCAGCCTTTAGTATAAGTAATAGATTTTGTCAAGAGTTTCTGTGCATGTTGTCCAAACATGTACCCTTGGATGAAAGCAAATATGAACATTGAAGCTTGCCAGATGGGTAGTTTAGTGGATGTTTTTCTTTTTCATATTATCCAAGGATTATTGGTTTCCCAAAGGATTCACTGTAGCATGAATTCCCAATTGCATTTCAAATATAATTTGATTTTGCATACGTCTTTCCAGGAACACATCTACCCTATAAAGAGAGCTCTGGTTGGATGATTACGGTTGGCCTTGTACCTGAACACCTTTTCACACATGTAATATACACACAGAACAAGGGCGTTTTGAAACCTACAATGTAATTCTAAATGGAAATGTGCTAGGGAAATTAGTTCACTTCAGACATCTTTTGATGCATATCTAAAGTTTAGAAGGCACTGCAGGAGAGCTGATAAATAATTTATTTTTCTCTTCAACTCTTTATGCGATATTTTCCCTTTAGCTAATTCTCCTGAAAAAACGTCTTTCGTTAAGAACTTGAAAGAATTCTTTCTTTTACTCAGACTCATAAATATTTCCTTTTCTATTATCACTGATAGTTGAAACATGTTTAAATAAAAGTTTTCCCCTAAAGGTGTGTTATTTTATCTTTGTTCACGGAATGAAATGAAATTAAAATCTATGATGCTTTGAAATTCATGATTCAGGTCCACTTATTAAAGTGAATACTGCACTGCTTTTTCGAAAGATCTCTTTATTTTTTGAAACGAGCGCATTCAAATCTCAGATTGTAAGCAGAATCTCAGACTGTAAGTCTTTGCTTTTTAAATTTGTTTTATATTTAAATATGGTAGATTTTTAAATTAAAATTGTGTGTGTTTACTAAAGAAAATTTGGAAAATACAGAAACATGAAAAAAAATGCGTATCTGGAAGGCCCCTTTGCTCAAAGATGAACATATGGGTATTTTTGCATATTTCCTTCTTTTTCCCACATATGTAAAAATATTTAATAGGGTTTCTGAATCTGATGGAAAGTCTGCCTCAGGGGAGGTCTTTTCCAGAGAAATATCTCATGCCTAATTATAAAGCTCTTCTTGTAACAATGTAAGACATATTTTTACCATTAGGCTTCATCTAGAGAGCATGGTAATTGAATATACTAACTTTCCACATGTTTTTCCCAGACTCGTTAATATTGCCGCTAGAATCATTGTGTTTTACCTATAGGAGAGTTCTCCTCAAGACTCTTGTGACATATCATTATTCTTGACTGTTTTAATTTAGATTTAACTTTTGGTTGTCTGGAGTACACTTTCAAGTAGTCTTTCAATTTTTTTTTTTTTTGCCTTGTCAGCTTCATGTAAGAAAAGAAAGGAAAAAAATTGTATGGTCATAATTTACATATTTTTCTTCTCAAAACTGTAATTGTTGCTTCATTGTCTGGTAGTATTTCTTGTTACAAAGTGAATTTTTGAGGCCAGAATGACTTTTGTATATTTATAGGTCATCTTTTTTTTTTCAACTGGATACCTGAAGGAATTTTCTTTACATAGTGATGCTTGTCAGGATGAGATGAGCCTCCTTTTTAGGGAGTTTTGCTTGTAATAAAGCAAGGACGTTAATTTAGCCTCCCTGTTCTAGGGTTCAAAATACTTGCTCTCTCTGAACCTCAGATTTCTTTCTCCCTCCCTCCTTCCTTCCCTCCTTTCCTTTTATTCCTGCAAAATGAGGATGATACTTTACCAGATTGTTGTAAGGATTAAATGAGACACTGCAGGATACTGGCTTATCTAGCAAACACAATCCTGTTCAGTTAAAAGAAATAGTGGTTATTTTTATTATTGGTCAAATACCGCTACAACAAAATACATTATAGTTGGAAAAATACGTAACTAGCCAATGGCCCAAAAATTCAAGACAACAAACATATCTGAACTGTTTATTCAAGTCTGTTGTAATAAGATTAACATGTATGTGTATATCTATTTATATGTCTTTTTTTCAGTTGTGTGACATTGTTCTCTGAACACAGAATGTGGGAAAGACAAAATTCCTTCCCAAATATGTATGTGCGTGTGAGTGTTGGGGTAGAGTGGGGGAGAGGAGGGCTGGGAGTTGGGTTTTATTTACCCATTCATTCGTTTTTTGGTTGGGGTCAGCAAAAGAGGAAGCACAGGGAGCCGGAGTGAAGCACCATTGCAGGGCTTGGCTCCTCCCCCAGCCTTCTGATCCAGCTGGAAGCATGACTATTTTGACTGGACTTAAAGTGCATCTCTCCTCCTTTGCACGCTATGGAGTTTGTTCTGAGTTGTGCCTGGGAAAAAGTGTCTCTGAGTTGGGATTGCAATTTGATATGGGCTTCCTCTGAGGAATAAACATTTGGAGAATCATTTCTTTTCCCTCCACCTTCTCTCTCCCCTTTCCTCTTCTCTGCTCCTACCTGTCTTTCCTCCCTCTCTCCTCCACTTCTATCCTCTCCATAGAATTTGCGATTAGAGAAAATTACCAGAAAAATTAGAGGGAAGGGTATGACTGCGAGGGTGTTAGAGAAGGTCATCAAGAGGACGTGACCGCCAGTTGACCTGTGAGCTGGACACAGGTGATCAGAGGCTCCTCACCTGATCCCCTGTTCTTGGAATGTATGTTCCAGCCACTGTTCCCACGGTGGGAACTGTTTTCAAGGACACAGCCTTGAAAGAGCAATATTTTGTTGAGACTGTCTGGATAGATTATGAGACTAAACCCACTTAAGGCCTCTATATAAAGTTTAAGATTCTGGTGCGTGGGGGCAGAGAGCTCCTTATCTGGTGGCCACCCAAGAAAGTCTTCTATGTAAGTTCCTGCTTATTACACCTGCCTCCTACCAATCTGGAGTGGCCTGCCTCTTTCTTCAGTCTCTCCTTGCCCTCTACATATGGGGGCCAGTTTGTGACCCAACAGAGGGTAGAGTAGCAACACTAGGATTTCCCCCCCTTTTATGACTGATGTGTCTCTTTTGGCTATAGCCTGGAATTTTTGATATTAGTTTTCTCCCTTGAGAGTCACTATTCTACCTTCTGACTATGTTCTCTAGCCAAGAAGATTTTACTTTCTGTGGTTTGTGTTATAAAAAAGAATAAGTTGGTGTTTTCATTTTATAAAAGATGAAACTATGTGATAACATGAATATACGCTTTTTCAAACTCAAAAAGTTCCCCAGACTCAGATATTACTCCTGGAGGCAGCCTCCTCACCTGACCTGTCCATTGAGGCGAGGCTATCTTTGACAGTAGAGTGAAACCTTATACACAAATCAATCTTCCCCGACTCTCTAGCAACACAGGACCCTGCGTATCAGGAGAGGTTATACCCACTTCCGGGGGTTCAGTGAACTTCTAGGTCATTACTAGCCACTGGTTATTAGAAGACATTATCTTGTTATGAATTTTTATTTCTAAACTATGTGGTTCTGTGTCTATCCACAAAGCCTTAGGGATTTGATGACATTTAAGAGTTCAAGTTTGAGGTCTTCGTATGCCTGGATTCCAATACTGACTCTATCAGCTGTGTGAACTTTTGAGTTAATTCACCTCTCTGAGCCTCAGTTTCCTCATGTGTAAAATAAGTACCTGTCCCACAGGCTTGTTGTAAGGATGAAATAATACCATATATACCATATATACCATATACCTGGAGAGTGCCTGGCATGTAATAAACCCTCATTAAGTATCAGCTAACGTTTCCTAGTATAAAGCAATATTTTCCTATTTTCTTCTCCTCTTCTCCCAATAAAAGGTCCCCTAACTTCAACTGATTTCCAGGAGTGCTAGCCATCACCTGATTCAGAAAATCTGATTTCATAGCCTAATCATGAACCTGGGCCACATCATGGAGAAGAGGAAGTATCTTTATCTTTTATTTAAGTAGGACCTCTGTGAATGTCTTAACTTCTGATGTGTCATTTTTAAATGGAGGAATGAGGGGGAATAATAATTGCTTCCTTTTCATAACTAGAATCATTTGAAGTTTCCTAAACCAAAAGCCTTCATGATTTCCCAATGTTGTCATGTGGAGTCCTCAACACCCTAGGACTTTCTAGGACATTTTCTCTTGCCACAGATTCTATTGTATAGCTTGTTTTATATTTACCTCCTCAAAACAAACATCTGACTGCATGAGGCCATACCTGAAGAAAGGGAAAACACACTCTAGGCTCCCTCTGTAAAGACAGCTCTGAAATTAAATCGTATTAGTGTCGAGATGAACTTTGCCTCAGCAATCAAAATTTGAAAACTCTAGAAAGAAAAGCCTTGCTTCTTGCAAATATCTTTACACAGATGTTTAAGGGTATCTTGTTTAAGTCTGAGTTGGAAAGCAACAGTAGGAATAAGACTGGGCATCTGCCTGCACGGCTTAGGAACATGACAGAAGGTACAAAGGAGGTCCACAGGCCTGCCGTGAGCAGCAAAGGGTTATCTGTTGTGAGGGCTTCTCAACCTCAGCACTATTGACATGTTGGGCTAGTTAATTCTTTGTCATAGGGGATTGTCCTGTGCATTGTAGAATGTTTACTATCATCCCTGGATTTTACCCATTAGATGCTAATAACAGCCCTCTGCCCCTCGATGTGACAACCAAAAATGTCTCCAACCATTACCAAATGTGCCCTGGGGGCAAAGTCATTCCCTCCCCAGTTGGAAACTGCTCATCTAGACAAAGGTCTTCTGCTTCCCCTACAATGAATGTTTTGTCCTTCTCCTTAATTGTAGGCATTCATTCTTTAGAACAAGGATTGGCAATACATCCTATGGGACACATCTGGCCCATGGCCTGTTCCTACAAGCTAAGGATCTGTTCCTACAGATGAACATTTGCAATGGATTTGCTGATAGGGAGCGTTAACTTTCAACCCCAATTGAGCAATATGTTATCCTAAAAAAATATATCATTCTTCTCATTAGTAGACCTGTATTACAGAAAATTTATACTCTATTATTGTATATCATATAATCTTATAATATTTTGAATTTCGTCAAAAATTTTATGGAAGTCTGTGTTCTCTCTTGTTACGTAAGTACTAAATAATATCTTTTTTGTGCTCCAAGCCTAAATATTTACTCTCTTCTTTTTACAGAAAAGTTTGCTGACCCTTTGGTTTTTCTTTAGAGCATCAAACTTTAACGAGCATCAGAATGACTTGGAGGATTTGCTAAAACACAGATTGCTGGGCTCCGCCTACGAGTTTCTGATTCAGAAGGTTTGGAGTGGAGCCTTGAGAATTTGTGTTTCTAACGAGTTCCTGGGTGAGGCTGCTGCAGCTGCCCAGAGACCGTGCTTTGAAATGACTGCTTTAAACTGATGCTGCTAAAAATGATCAAAGACTGGGGATTTATTTCTGGATGGCATGGTCCTCCTGTTAACATTTGGCCTGGAAGCTAGTCTTCCTTTGCAAAATGAAGGAGTATTTGAAAAGATAGCTTCTCTTAACAGAGAGACTTAACTGAGGGTAGATGGGGGGAGGAGAAATTTAATTCAAAATACAATGTGTGTTCATTGAGTGTCTACTTTGTACTAGATACCAGAGGAGGGGAAAACCAAAGATGAATGAGAAATAGCTCCTACCCAGCCTAAAGTTTATATTTTGAGGAGGAGAGGAAAGAAAAAGGTGAGGCCTCTATGTAAATCCCTGATTAAAAACATAATACAGAATAGCATAACCTCTACACAAAAAGAAATGATCAGAAAGAGAAGATAGGCACAGAAAAGGGCAAAGGGCTCTAGCTCAGGCTGGACAGCAGGTGTGCTGTGCATGGAGTGTACTGAGCACAAGGGCAATCTGAAGACCACTAAACATGATTTTTGGTGGCACTTGATAGAAACCAATCTGAGCTACCTTAGGCAAAAAGGAGAAATTGTTGGGAGAATACTGAGTTGTTTTAGATGAGGGCTGGCAAACTTTTTCTGTAAAGGTCTAGATAATGAATATTTTCAGCTCTGTGGGCCAAATGGTCTCTGTTGTGATGACTCAAGTCTGCTGTTGTAGCATGAAAGCAGCCAGTGACAATTGTAAACAGACAAATGCATGTGGCCATGTCCCAATAAAACTTCATTACAAAAATAGGCTGCAGCTGGAGTTGGTCCATGGGCCCTTAGCTTGCAGACCGCCATTTTAGATAATTCAAGGAAATTTGAATACCAAATTACCAAAAAAAGGGGCAGAAATGCATCGAGGTTCAGAAACCATTAGAACCTGGGACCTGAACAGCTGCGGAACCTTCTCTCTTTCTCTACCTCTGCTGTCTTCAGTCTAAGTTTCATCCGTCTTCATTCCAGACTGGTTTTCTCTCACGGCAGGCTCTCAACTGCCAACAGCTCATACCCTGCGATTTCTGTCACCCGAGGCAGAGAAGAAGGAAGATCCCAGGGAAGGACTGTGATTGACCGTAGACTAAAAACTGCAGTGATGAGAATGGAGCTATGTAAGAATATGGTGGCTTCTACTACAGCCATGCGGGGAGGCGGGAAACAGTGCTGGGCAGACCAAGTTACAAAGTGTAGCTGTGTAACTGAGGAAGTAGCAAGTTAGCCGATAAGAGAGTTCAGAGACTAGAAAGTATGCCAAAGAGTATAATAAAATATGTAAGAAAAAAAAAAGATTGTAAGAAAGAAGGGAGTAGAGTAGGAAGGTGGTCGGCATGTATGCGAGTTGCCTGAGACGAATAGAAATCTAAGTCAGTGAGTGTCTCCGAAAGCTCTCTGTAATGCACAAATGTGCATGAAAGAAAAAGGATGCGAAGAGTTAAAGACAGAAGATCATATCAGAGACAGCAGATCAAAATAGCAGACTGAAGGGCTGGCCCAGTGGTATAGTGGTTAAGTTCACGCACTCCACTTCAGTGGCCTGGGGCTCACGGGGTGGGCTCCTGGGCGCGGACTTACATACCACACATCAAGCCATGCTATGGTGGCATCCCACATACAAAATAGAGGAAGACTGGCACAAATGTTAGCTCAGCGACAATCTTCCTCAAGCAAAAAGAGGAAGATTGGCAACAGACGTTAGCTCAGGGATAATCTTCCTCATCAAAAAATATATATATATACATATAGCAGACTGACAACTTTACCAATTTGGTGATAGAGATAGCTAGAGACAGAGAGTTTTTGTTTTTGGGGACGGGCTGGTGATCCAGGCTAAAGTTATTGAACTCCACAGTAGCGAGTCTCAAATAGCATGTGTGCTATGGCACGTTAACAGGTACTATGAAGAGAGGGGTTTCTCTGGAAAGCTAGGTTAGCAAAATGCAGGATTAGACAGGTCTTTTTACTATAGGACCTTTCAGAGCCTTTATTACACTAATATGCATTGTCACTGTGCAAGGCAGGGTACAGTAGAGAGCATTCCGAGAATTTATTTGACATTGAGACATACATTTATTCTATCACATAACAAGAGGTCCAGATGTAGGTGGGTTTGAGGTCCTCTTTCCCTGAGGTTCGCTTGGCTTCATCTCTCCCAGTGTTGCTCTGTTCATAGGCCAGCTCCCCTGATGTCTACAGGCAGCAGCTGGGGCTATGGATGGTCCAGTGAGTGGAAGAAACCCTTCTTGCCCACAAGCCCTGAGCCACTCTCTTCTCGAGTCTGCTCAACTCGAATTGGCACAGGTTCATGGGCTCATCACTGGCCATGGGGATGGACTTGCCGTGACCTGCTACCTGCCTCCAGGGAATGGTTCCTGGAAAGTCAGCCACAATGTCTACTATGTCTTTTTAAAAGCAAGTCTACCGCTCAGCAAGAGGGCCTTTGAAAGGATGTCTTTTAGATTTACAAGCTCTGTGGTTTACATGACATGAAAAACTCATGTTACCTCAGATATTCAGGCTTGCTGAATATCTTGTGAGATGCTGATGCCACTAATGCTAAAATGAGCGCCAATCTGCATATCTCCTTAGCAATCCTTGAAATTCTGGATTTATCATTCTTCTCTTTCTTCTCTCTCTTCTGTTCTCCTCCTCTTCCCTCTCTCTGTCTCTGCTTTTGCTATCTTGGCTACCATTTTTTTGAACTACATGCTCTCTTTTTTGTTTTTGTTTTGGCTGGAGAAGGTTATTTTGCCTAGGCTTCTTCAAAGCCTTGGAGGAACAATAAGCCCACTCCTCTTTCACGAAAATCCCATGTCACTGCTGTCCAGTGGCAGAACCAAGAGCCCTCAGTCTGATTCCAAAGTCCAGGTTCTAAACTTCCATGAACTCTACTACCAACCAGGCTTGTATTATTAACAATTACATACCATTAAAGGGGTCCCGTAAAGGGGGAGATCACGTCAGGCCATGGTGCAGGAGTCACGTAGGAGTGACATTTCCTTCCAAGAGTCTTGGGATTCTGGTCCTTCTTAGTACTAGGCTATTGTGAAATTGAATGGGTTGCTTTTTCACGGGCACATCAGAGAGACTAATAGCTGTCCCATCTTTAAAGAGAAATAGGAGTGGCCACAATCAAGCTTTCCTGATAGTTTTTCCTCCTTGTCTTTAATAACTTTCTCAGTCAGAGCTGCCCTCTTTAAATTGAACCCCAATCTTTTCCTTTGTGCTCAAAGCTTGAGGCTTCCCCCCCACCTCCCCCGCCCACGCTCCAGAGGAGCAGTGCCTTAATTACTCCCCTTCCTTGGCTAATAGCTCTCTATTTACGGAAGAAGATTTTTTTTATGTGGAGCTCAAAGATAGCTGGGTGTTTCAGCTTCAGTAAAACCTGGGGTCAATAAAACTGTTCTTGGAAGCATCCTGAATGAGCACCTTGTCTCCTGTTCAGTATCACCGCAAAAGAAAGTGGCAAGTGGAAGAGAGAAGCTCTTCGAATGTCATTTGTAATCAAGGTAGTTCACTGGGTTACCCAATCAGCCAACAAGGACACTTTTTCCCTTGAGTTTTTTTCGTTTTTTTTTTTTAATGAATCTCTACTTCTTTATGGAGTTGGGTAGGGGGAGTGGTGGAGATCTGGCCTTTGATGAGGACACAGGTGTTTATGTAACTTTCATATCTTGAAAAATAGGCTCTGAAAATCTATGATATTTAGAGATTAAATCAGAACCCCATTTGCTCCAATCATTAAGAAAAAAATATTGAACATTTTAGTTTTGATGACAAATTAAGGAGGAATTAAGGAAATGAAAAAAAGAAAAATTAAATGTGGATTCCTTGCCTTGGATCTGGCTTATCCAATCATATACATGAGGATGATTAGGAGTTTTACTTTTTTGTTTTCATTTCTCTTTTTGGCAACATTCTCGTCTCAATGAGGCCTAAGTGGGCTGAAACCTCTGCTACAATAGCTTCTGATGGAGAGCAGAATTGAGGTATTTATCAGGCCCTGTTGGGAGGCAATGGGGCGTAGTGGAAAGCAGATAGCTTTGGAGATTGATAACTGTAGGTTAGAGTTAAACTTAGTCATGGTAGATATGTGATGTTGGGCACTTTGCTGAGCCTCTCTGAGCCTCAGCTTCCCACTTGGCAAAGCGGGTTTAATACCTTAAGGTCTCTGATCAAAAGTCAGGACTTCAGTAATGACTTCCCTGAGCACGTGGTGTAGGCAGTGCCTCCCTTCACTGTCTATTGTATCATCCTGTTTATTTCCTTGCCCAATTGTTGTCTGTATCTCCAGATTAGAATATACCCTCTTTGAAGGAAAGAACTTCATCCGTTTTTTCCTTTGCTATATTCCTAGCAGTCAAACAGTACGTTGTGCATTGTAAGCCCTTTATAAATTCTTGTCAAATTAACAGATGAATGAATGAGTACTTACTTCATAGAGTTACTGTGATGGTTATTTTAGACAGTGTTTGTAAAGCATCCAGCACAATGCTTAATATGCTTTATGGTGCTTCCATGATGGAAAAGCTACCCTAGGCCTTCCTCCAGCTTAATATGCTTAATAATGTTTAATAAGTATATCCGTCCATACAGGTTTAGCCACTGGAATACTCACTCGAAGGAAGAGGGCGTAAAGCTCACATGAGTCCTATAAGATGAACTCCCCCCAGGACAGCCCAGCGTGAGGACTCTAAGGCAGTGCTCCCAAACTCAGGATTCTTCAGTCATTCTCTATCTTTCAGAAAATCTAGTAAGAATCCTACATTTAGCTCCTCTGAAACAGCATGTACTAGGAATCTCAGAATTGTTTATTTTGGGCTGTAGTTAAACCAACTCAGTGTGGTAATGTGGTAACCGTGGTTATCTCACGCTGCTCAAACACGCTGCTTGGTGGTTATGAGTGTCTGCTTAATTAGAAGTGGGAAATTAGTTATTGGATGTAATCAGTTCTGCTTGTTTAATAAACAGGATCTTTGAAAGCTTGGTGAATGTGCAACGTTGAAATGAATGAGAAATCCCCATGGTGGTGAGTAGATTGGAGACCACCAGCCCCAGAGGGGTCCCAAGTGTCCCAAGTATCAGGTTGGGCCGGGAGATCTCTGAGTTCCTTTGAAGTCATGAACAGAGGCAATTCTCAGGAAGGCAGAGCTCAGGAGGAATAATTTAGCTAAAAGAACAAAACTCTCCTTTTTTGTCCAGGTTTTTTAAAAGACTCCAGTGACCCAGTTAATAGTACCTCCGTTCTCCATCTTTTGTGAAAATTCCCATTCTGGTTGAGGGTGTGTGTTTGGCGGGGGTTTGATGTCAGAGAGGGGGCGAGAGGAGCTACACCCGGTACCGTTGGTTCCTTCCTGTTCTCCAGCAGAAGTCAGAGACTATTCTTGACTCCTTTTCACAGCAGAGAAATAGCAAAAAAAAAAAAAAAAAAAAAGAAAGAAAGAAAGAAAAGAAATGTTGTTACAATTGCCACTATGGTCTGGGGCGTTGTGACTTTGGTTTGCGAGCACACTTCTCTTCCCTACTGGAGCTCAGGTAAATTCCTCTTAGGCAAAAAAGCTTAGAAAATCATAGCTAGAATAGTTGACTCTCCTCTTCTCACAGAAGTGGGGGAGTATGTAAACCATCGCAAATTGTTTATTAGATGCTGGATTTTCCCTTCATTATGAAAAGTGCAGCTATAATGCCACAATTATGAAATCCATACAGCAAGGTTAATCCTGAGGTGGGAATCCACATAGGTAATAATAATTCTTGTTTTCTCCATCAAAAACAAACTGTGAAGTATTATCATATTTAAATACAATCCCGTTTAAGGCGTGTTTTGTTTTTTCGTGTAACACGTTTGGCACTGCTTGATAGGGGCACAAATATTCCGTAATCAAAAACACTTAGGCAGTTTTTCTTCCTGTAAGTAATTTTAGCTAAGAAATCAACCAGAGTTAAGTACTACATTTGGGCAGGAAAATAAGGTACTTTAGGATTTATTTGTTATATGCTAATATCCCAGGGAGAAATATATTTTCAGCCAAGAAACAATAGATGTTCGCGAAAATGTAATTTCACAGCAGCGTTTTACAGTCCAAAGTTTCAGATTCTTTTCATATGTTGTTAGTAATAAACTTGGGAGAATCTTTTTTAAGATGTGTTCAAAAGTGCTTGCTTTTTTTAATCTTTAAAAGTAAATGCTGAGTGATTGCTGTATGTCCCAAGATGAGATAAAAAGAGACGGTGGTTATGACTCCTGGCCTTGGGGATTTTATTGTCTTATCTAGCAGGTAGGACATGAGGGAAGCAAATAAAATCGCACAAGCCACAGAACGGATGCAGCTGACAATGCAACTGATTGCTGAACAAAGGTGTAGAGGATTATGTAAGTGGCTGTAATTTTTCTGATGTATGTATTGGGGCAGCCATTTTGTAGAATACTTTTAATCTTTCCAGCACATCTTTCATTTTAAGGAATATGATCTGCCAGGAGCTGTTTTAACACTTTCACAAGCCCCAGACCAACTCTTCCTTTCGCAGTTATCCTTACATCTTATCAGACTGATTAAGAAGCATCACGTCTTACATTCAATATCACTCTCTGTTGAAAAGTTTTTGAAAGGATTTTTCTTGTTATTTTTGCTTTGAAAATGATTTGGCTACTTGTAAGCCAGCTGACTATTGTTTACAATTTATCAGCAATCATTGCAAGAATTCCTGAGAATGTATCCGTACTCACATAGTGAGAAAAATCTAACCCAAATGTTGTTTTCAAATACAATGAAAATTTTTTATGAAATTAAATCTAGCTATTAAAAAAGCTGGCATAATGTTAGATTTTGTAGAAATTTAATTAAATATTTATTAATTTCAATTTTTCAGTTTTCTTGTATATATTAAAGCCAATTCTTTTCCCCCAGCCCTCAAATATTTCATAGGCTCCTGAAAAATCTCTAGTTATTAGGTCCTGTGCAGGATTTCAAACACCGTGGACCCAATATAGAGAGCAAAAAATGGATCTGCCTTGCTCAACAGGCAAGAACTTTCCAGGAGCAGCTTCATTGTCACCAAAGTAACATGAACTAGAGAGCTTGAGGGGCCTTGACTCTTTGCCCACTTTACCCTTAGACTGAGCTCTAGATGACCCACATCTCTCTCTTCTTTCTTGGTAGCAGTTGGGTTGTGGTTTCAAGCAGGGATGAGCTGAGCAGTTTCTCTGATAGTTGAACGGAATGTTTTCTTCAATGGTTAAATGCATACATTTAGCTCTCATATGGCTTGAACAGACATATGGCCAAGGGTCCTCAGGGAGAAGAGATCTAATATTTGTTGAGTACTTACTGCATTTTAGACTTCATGCCAGGTGCCAAATATACGTAAGTTTATGAACTCACAAATATATGAACTCAGTATTTTAAAAATTCTTATATAGATGAAGCAAGTGGGGATCAGAGATTAAGTATTATACCCAGGTACCCAGTGGAGGTAAAAGGTGGCATTGGCATCCCACCTACATGTTGTGCAGATTTTCACACACTCATAGAGTTACCTTGATTTTTTTCTATTTTAACTTGATTATTGCCAGTGTTGACTACTCTATCATTAGTTGTAACAATTTTACCATTTTTCTCTTGGGTTTTCCTTTGGGGTGATTGTATTAATTGCAAATTATGATAGTTGTCACCTTCTTTTCAATCCTTGTCCTTCTATTTCCCTTTGTTTATCTTATATTTTTTAGCTAAACCCTGAAAAACAAGGTGAGATAGAAGCCATAATAATGGAGATCCTTTTAGATTTCCTAACCTTAATGGAAATGTTCTCAAAATTTCACCATTAAGTGTGGTATCTGATATAGGACTTTGGGAGATGGGCTCTATCACATCTGAGAAGACTCCTATTCCAATTTTGCTGGGATTATTTTCTAAATATACACTAGTGTTGAATTTTGTGAATGCTTCATACGATTTTTTCCACGTGTTCATCTATATTTCTGCATCGGTTATAGAACTACAGTGTCAAATCCAGAAAACTCTAACTGATATCTGGCCATCAAGGCCTTTTCTAGTTCTAATTAGAGATTGGTGATTTGGATTTGGGGTTCCCAATGAGGATGCTTATTAAGAATAAAACATTTGCTCACTTCAAATACACGTTTCCCATTACCTTATCAGAATGCCGTAAAGGAGAAAAAGACTGAAGACTTTTGTGGAATTTCATCGTGTACTCCACATGGTTTTAAGTAATATTTCACCTTAGCAAGCAAGTCTTGTTTATTTTTCTATGTCCAGTTGGTAAGAACAAAAGCAGAACAATAAACTTTTTTCTCCCCTTTCTTCGCGCTGTTTGTAGGAGGGGCAGTGTTGTAGTCATCAAGATGAAATCAGACTATGCTTGGTTTCATCTCCTGACACACTCCTAGCTCCTTGAAAGCCCCCTGCAGAATGGAAGCCATTCAGCCTCAGAAACCAATAATGGATTTGATATGTTGGAGTCCACCTCACTTCCCCTGGTGCCTCCATCTCTGGAAATATGGGCCCAACCTGTCTCTGAAAAATTGGGCTTTTCAGAACTTTCAAGGACAAAGGCTTAACTCTCCTGTGCTCCAAACTGCAAATACTTTCTTATGGGAATTGTTCATGTTTAGCACTTGGACTCAGTGGAAAATGACTTCCATTTCACATGGCTCTGGGTGCTAGGAACCCCAGTTCTAGCTCTGGCTTCATCACTTCATTCTTCTTGACCTCACTTACCTCTTCAGTAATAGAAAGCAATTGAAACTTCTAGTGAGCTGATATCCAGGCTCTATTTCTAGGAATCATGGGGTGCTGACAGCTTTTAGATCTCTTCCTGTCTTTCCCATGGGCCTGCTTATTCCTCTCCAAGGATGTCTGAGTGCAAGTACAATCACTTGCCCCACGTGGATGATAAATGCGCCCATCTATCTAGACTGGACCACACAATGGATGTGAGGACAATGGATAAATCATGATTATTTCATTGCAAGTAAAGGAATGCACTCAAAGTGGCTGAGGCAAAAACAGGCTGATGTAACTGAAAGTCCTGGGAGTAGACAGTCTTCCTGCATGATTGGATCCAGGTGCGCAAGGAATGGTGTCAGGAATGGGTCCTTCTCTTCTTCTTCCTCCCTATTGGCTCAGTTATCCTCCACATTGGCTGCGTTCTTAGGCAGCTCTCCCCATGCCAGCTTTGCTTGCATTATACTCTCAATAGAAAGACATCTTCTCTTTCCCAATAGTTCCACCCAAAGTCTTGGGTAGGCCCTCACTCACACTTGTGTCACGTACTCTATAACAGTCAGGGTTGTAACAAGAAATAGTTCACTCAAATTGGATGATTCGAGGAGAGTTTAATTAAGCGACTATTCTCAAACATGTGCGTGGTATGTAAGGAAACCACAGGGCACTGATGCACTCTGGGGCTGTAACACTGGGGTTTTATTATTATTTCTAGGCCTAAAAACAGAAGGAGCTGTCTGCCAGCAGCTGCGACCTTTGGTTGAGGGTTGCAGTAAGCCCCTGGTGAATACACAGCTCGCTCTCAATCTCTTTCCTCCCTCCGCTGTCTTGACAGTGTTTGGCAACAGCAGAATCTAACTGGAAGCAAAAAGATAAGGGAGCTCACTGATGGAGTCCATACTGGTCAACCTCTTGGGGCACAGAGCAGGGTAGAGAGGAGTAGAGAGTGGATTCAGGAGTCAAATGGGATATAACCATCCCATGCTTGTTTCTAAACCAATCCCTGTGGCCACGGGAAAAGAGTGTCTGATTGGTCAGACCTGGGTCCATGCCTATCCCTGGAGCTGCGGGTGAGGTCAAGGTTGACCTCAAATAAATGAACTAGGAGTGTGTGTGTGTATCTATGTATATGTGTACACACATGCATGTGTATGCCTCCTCAGCAAACATCAAGGTGAGTTACCAGGAAAAGAGAGACAGGATTCTGGGCTGGCAAAAATAGCAGGAGACAACCATGGGGCAAATGAATTTCTCTTATATTTATTCTAACTAATCTCAGAGACTCATTAATATTCTTCTTTGGCTCTTTCCTCACAGGACTGGCATGAGGCTTGATTGGCAGAGATGGCCCTGGCTGCTGAGGGTCAGCCTCCTCACCTTACATGGATTTGGTCATGATCTGCAGCCAAAGATCAGTCCCTTGTGCAAAGTTTCCTGGAGAACATGCCCCACAAACTGACGGCCTGGTCTGATGCAAGCTTCAATTTGAGTTGACCTTTGGCTCCCCACCTGCTGCCTCCAAGCCTTGCTCATTCCGGGCCGGTTTGTGTTATCCTTCTCCCTGGTGCTTGATGCCCAATTCCAGTTCCTTCTCTCCATCCCTAATCCTAAACCCAGAGAACAATTTTTTTTTTTTAAAGATTTTATTTTTTCCTTTTTCTCCCCAAAGCCCCCCGGTACATAGTTGTATATTCTTTGTTGTGGGTTCTTCTAGTTGTGGCATGTGGGACGCTGCCTCAGCGTGGTTCGACGAGCAGTGTCATGTCCACGCCCAGGATTCGAACCAATGAAACACTGGGCCGCCTGCAGCGGAGCACGCAAACTTAACCGCTCAGCCACGGGGCCAGCCCCAGCCAGAGAACAATTTTTAACTCTGTTTTCTCTTTCCTGTGATATTTTCCCTTTCAGGTGCTCAGATCCAGAATCCCGGTTGTTTGCACCAAAGCCAAATTGTTGAGCTAATTGCCCTTGGATACTTTTCTGCTGGTGCCGCAAGATGGAGTTCAGGGACTCCACATGCACAGACACACAAGGATTAAGCACTTTCCCAGGACTCAGTAGACTATAACATCACAGCCTTTATAGCAGTCACTCGGCAAGGAAGGGTGCTTATGACAGTGGCTGCAGTAGAGTGACACAAGAGGAAGAGCAGACAAGGAGGGGAAGAAGGCCATGGGGAGAAACTACTCAGTGTAATTCTGATCCTTGCTGAAGTAGGACCTTCCAACTCTAGACCAGAAAGTTCCCAAACTCTTACCAACTTCAGCCCCATCAACCTCCCCATCCTTTCTCTCTCCTGCCCCAAGAGAGAGGAACTCTCCACCCCCTACCCCACGCTAAGAGAGAGGAATAAATGGGAATCATGCTCTTAAAGTAACAAGGAAAAACGGGGACACCTTTTCTCAGGAAGACAGCAAAATGCCTGTCATTGTTTACATGAGGCTCTGCATGTGTATCTTTAATAGAGTCATAAATATTCTGTCTTGAGAGAGGGGTGGATGCACTGACTGCACTTGTTGCTATGGCAGCTGGATAGTTTTAATAACTGGAAATAGCAAGTCATTGGCTCGTTGGGTCTAATTTTTTCAAGACCAGCAGCAATTTCTGTTCTTTCCCAAGGATTTTTCCTTTCCTGTTGTAGGCCTCCCTTGGGCTGCTCCTCTCTTGTCCCTGAGACTTCAACAGTCCCTCTTTACCCTTATTTGTATAAGGGCAGTTGATTCTTACTAAGCTTGTGAGGCTGTGTGACCTAGGGCAGGTAACCTGACCACGCTTGTCTCAGTTGCCTTATTTATGATGTGGGGAAAATAACCATGCCAACATCACAAGGCTGTTGTGAAGATTAAGTGCAATAATGCAAATAAGTGCAGAGCACTGTGTCTGGCAATTGAGAATGCTGGCTCTTACTAGTAAAAAGGGAAATATGAGTTAATGGGATTTTATAACAGGTGGCAAGACTTCAGATAGGGTAAGTCGAGAAGGTTCTGTGAACTAGACCTGAGAGTAAAGTGAGCATAATTGATCCTCCTCTGCCCTGTCTCTTCTCCTGTTTCCTGATCTTGCGTCTTGGTTAACTCTTGCTCTGTTCAACTTTCCCTCTGTCTGCTCTCTCCTGCAGGATTGCGATGATAGTAGTAGATGCCATGAGGACAAGGACTGTGGCTCTAATGTCTCTTTGGATCCCCCAAAGCCCCACAGTGTTTTGCATGTAGTAAGTGCTCAGAAAGTATCTGATGGTTGATACTTACGTGGGAAAGAGGGCATTCCAAGCAGGAGAAAAAGGCTGATAAACACTTGGAGGTGGGAATTTACATGAAGATTCTGGCCTCTCTGGGAAATTTTCTCCCACTCTCTCTGGCCCCCATTTTCCATTGGTCAAGGTTCAGTTCACCAGGAGCCACCGCCCTCACACTTATAGATTTTGTCAACTGGCTCCCCAGCAGCCATTCAGAAACCAGATCCCACTCTCGATGATGCTACATTTCATCCACTCCAGGACTCAGCCCAGGTGGGGCACTGACCAGGAGGAAAAAGGAAGTAGAGGAGTGAGCTGAGAAGACACCCAAAGAGTCCAAGGCTGTGCTTTGTCTTTCCTTGTCCTCTTCCTTTTCCTTCTATGAACACATTATTTTCAGTTAAGTAATGAATGTGTATGGTCTCAATTGTGAAAATATTCAAGGAAACAGACAAAAGTACCACTTCTGTCTCTGAACACTGCTGCTCTTATCAGCTTAGTGTGTATCTATCAAGACACTTCTATTCATTTAAAAGTGTGTTTCTGTGTATATATATATATATATATGCCTTTGTGTTTATACATATTTTACTTAATAAATAAGTTCGTTCTGTATTTATTATCTTGCAGCTTGCTTTTTCTCCTTTGCTATATATCTTATAGATCTTTGCATGTCAGCACTCAATCTTTTTCTTAGTATCATTGTTCCATAGTTTATTTAATTAATCGTGTACTAATGGAGAGTTAGGTTATTTTTAATTTTTTTTGTATTACAATGAACATTGTAAAGCATGAGTTGTTACGCACAGATATTTGTTTTTGTGTAAGACAATCCCTTGTAATAGAATTGCTGGGCCTTTTATTAAGTCTTATTTTGCAACTTTACATAAATCTTTTGATTTTCTTCAGAAAAGTCTTAGAAATTTTTGTGATCTTTTTTCATAGTTAGTTTCACAATTTTATTTCTGTTGTGAACAGAATCTATTATATTTTATAATGGGTTAGCTTTGGTGTGTAGGAAAGATACTGATTTTTGAGTGCTGATCTCCCTTTTGACCACTTTGCTGAAACTACTTTTGAATTCTAAAATCTTCTTAGATTTTCTAGTTAAATTATCATATCATCTGCAAAAAATGATAGTTTTATTTCTTCCTTTCTAATGCTTTTATTGCATTTCTTTTTCTTATCTTATTGCACTTGCAATACTATTTTCATGATTTTGGTCAACTCTTCACACTATTTAAACTAGGAAGTGAGATGTCTGAAGAATGTCAGGAGGATACAGACTTACTGCTATTTCGGGGTACTTCTTAGGAGTAGTTATTTTTGCCATGAGAAATGGTTTTGTGATTAGAGGGAAGTACAGGGGGCCAGCTTCCAAGTGAGATGTAATGGAAAAAAACATTGGAATGTTCTTCAAGTTGAAGAGCTATCTAAAGCTTATGTCAACAATATCCACTAACCAAAGAATCAGGCAGGCTTATGGATGTGGCTGTAGTCTTTCTACAAGCTTTGTCCTGTGGCAAAGGATTGTCTTAGACTTGTGGTTGGAAGAGAGGTTTCCAGACCTAATGTCAGGCTCTCAATGGATCAAACTCAGATAGACCCAACCCAACTTCATCGTTCACAACTGTGAAGGTGACAGTGTGCCATACTCCTGACCTCACGTGGTAAGACATATGTTTTGCAGTATTGATCCATCTACCCTCCTCACCTCCCATTGGAATCAATGGCTATGTTGTAAGGTAATGTCAAAGGTTGACAGTCTTAACAACGGAACAAAATAAACTGGTTGGATATAGAACTAACCTATGAACTTTGGTCTCTTTAGCAGAAAACTCTGATTATGGATTTAATCAGGCTAATGGTGTGGGAGTAGGAGTGGAAGCTGACCAATGGGTGTTGTCAGAGATGTCCTATAGAAATCAACATAAAGATGGTTGGAAATTCTTGAGTGAGGACATGACCACATTCAGCGTTCTTTTTCACAAGACGTTTGAGAGACATTTAACATCATACTTCCAATGGTCACAAATTGCTGCAAATCACAACTCCCTTTGGCAAGAAATTTTAAAGTTACTCCGTCTCAACAGAAGTTTGATTCTAACGTAGTGCTTTAAGTTTTATGCCTTGTTTAGAGTCTCCTCCTACCCCATTTTTAGAAAATTTATTATTGCACATGAGCAATCACACCCCTGGAGTTCAATGATATGAAGAAGTTGTCAAACTTCAAGTGAAATCCTTCGACTTTAATGAAGTGGATTTTCTCATCTTCCTTCTTCTTCCCTCAAGAAAACTTCAAACTTTGGAACTCAGAGTGGAACCGAAGGGCCTTGGGTAAATACGCACATAGATGAAATGACAATGTAGGCAGGCTGGCTCTGGAACAGACAATCCTAATGATATTGCTTCTGTGGGTTTTCCCTCTCTCCCTCCTGTTCATTTCTTTCTGAGTAATGTTTTGGGCCCAGTGGAAAATGCGTGATGTTTTCTGGTAGCTGAAATGAGGTTAAAGTAATGAAATTCTGCCAACTAAAGTTTAGGAGGAAAATGCTTAGTAGCTGCTGGGACACAGCCAGTCCCTGGGAAAGCAGTTGTGTAACCAGAAAAGGAACTCAGTGGCTTAGCCAGCAGTGAGTGTTTCTTGAGTGTAGGTCTCAGCACTTTGGTGGACTCTGGGAAGGGTCCTGTTTGAAAACTGGTCAGAAATGAATTTCCACTGGATGGTAAACTCCATGAGGGTAGAACTGATATTCTCTTTTGGCCAGGCTATCCCTAATGCCTAGACTACAAATCTGTTCTTGGAAAAATCAGTTGAGTGAGTCCCAAGGAGAGAAATCTGAGTGATATGGCAGATGCTTCTGATGCCTGTGTCCTAGCCCCTCACCTGTCTCTGAATGGGCAGTTCTAGACTCATCTTGTGCTGTACAGTGTGCAATGCTGGGCTATGAATCTTCCTGCCTTCTGTCTGGGCCCTCTCTGAGGTCACAGGAGTTTGCATGGCCATGCAGGGCAGACTAGAAGTAGGGTGACATTAACACTCTTGGGGGAACACCCAGCCAATGAGAGCTGGGAGCTCTTGGGCAAATGTTGGTGGATAAAGTCTTCTGTCTTTTAGGTGCACAACTGTGGGAGGCATCCTATTTGCCTGGAAGTGATTCTCTGTTGCTCACGGCAGTGACCTTGGTAATACACCCTCACGTTGGCTTTTCTTCCTTCCCTGTCTCATTCTCCCTCCTCTCTCACTCCTGCTTCTGAACATCACCTGCCAAATAGGACACTTGCACCCTAGTCCTTGGCTCTCACTCTGCTTTGGAGGAAACCCAAACTTTAAGACAGGTGTGTGTTGCGGGAGGAGGGGTGTAAGATTTGTTTTTCCAAGTGGGTTCTCCCATGACTACAGTCTTGTTCATGTTCCACCATGAGCCACACTGTTGCCATCTTAACTATCAGGGATTTAGAGCACTGGCCCTGGTCTGGCTGCCTGGGTTTATGACGTGTAAGTTGTGTGACCCTGGGCATGGTCCTTAATCTTTTTGTGATTAGTTTTCTTTTTCTGTAAAATGAAGACAATAACATCACATACCTACTAGATTGGTTATTGTAACTCAATGAGAGCGTATCTGTAAAGCTCTTGGCTCCATGCTGACACACACTGAGTGCAATCCATGCTCGCTGCTGTTAGGACAGTCACTTCTCATGGGATGCTACTTTCAATCTTCTGTATACTGCAGCTCTCTGTGTATACCTGTTATCCCTAATACTGAACTGTAAGCTTCTTAAGACTGGAACCTGTGGCTTTTCCATCTTTGTGTGCCCACTGCACCTAGCATTGTGACTTTCACAAAGCAGGCATTCAATGGCGTTATATGAATGGAAGAACATCCTTGCTATTATTGGCAATGATTTGAATAGCAACTGCCTATTCTCAGAACTTGGAAGTCTGGAATCACTATAGTGTCCTTCAGAAGCAAAGATTGACTTCTTTGTCATGGATTTTTGAGTACACTTTCCCGAAATATCATCATTATGAGATTGCATTTGTAATTGGTTGAGTCATTAAGAGCAGGAATTTATTTTTTCCTCTCTACAAGTGCTATCTAATAGAACTTTCCTTGGTGTTGAAAATGCTTTCACATGTGCCTAGTGGCTACTATATTGGCTCTTGAGTACTTGAAATGTGACAAGTGTGACTGAGGAACTGAATTTTAAATTTTATTTGATTGTAAATAAATTAAATTCAAATGTAAAGAGCCACACCTGACTAGCATCCGTAGTACTGGACAGTTCAGCGCTCTATAGTTGGTGCCATTAAAAGTGTGTTCAATGAAAGAGTGAGTGAATGTTAAACAATTAACATCTTTCCACATCTACTCTCTTCTTTGCCCTTCACATCTACCCTTTGAGGAATCATAGCAGAGCAATTATTATTTTACAGATGGTGATGATGATGATAGTACTATTCATTATAGTCGTATTCATACTGCCACTATTACTACTAACGATAGCAACAACTGATGGGAATTGAGCGTTACTCCAGGTATGTACTGGGTACTTTAGACACATTGTCTGGCTTATTCCTCATAATGACTTCATGAGGCGGTATCTTATTACTGATTTTCCCCTGTATTGGTCTTCTAGGACTGCCAAAACAAAATGCCACCAACTGGGTGGCTTGAACAACAGAAATTTATTTTCTTACAGTTCTGGAGGCTGGAAGTTGGAGATCAAGGTGTCAGCAGGTTTGGTTTCTCCTGAGGCCTCTCTTCCTGGCTTGCACACGGCTGCCTTCTTGCTGTGTCTTCACAGGGCCTTTCCTCTGTGTGTTTATCCCTGGGGTTTCTTAGTTTAGGTTTCCTCTTATGAGGACACCAGTCAGATTGGGTTAGGGCCCAATTAACAGCCTCGTTTTAACTTAATCACCTTTTTATGGCCCTATCTCCAAATACAGTCACATTCTGAGGTGCTGGGGGCTAGCGCTTCAACATATGAATTTTGGGAGGACACAATTCAGCTCGTAACACCCCCAAAGAAGACTCTGAGACAAGCACTTGGGGACAGGTAGTTTATCTGGAAAGCACAACTGAGTTTATGTAGAGGAAAGTGAGACACGTAGAAAAGCCAATAAAGGGTGTGCTAATGAGTAGGCTACTGGCCCTCAGTGCTGCTGGGGAGCACACGTCAGAACTGCCTGACCAGAGTCTGGGGAGGCTGGGGCATTTATCCACAGACTCTGCATCGGGCATAACTCCCTAGCACTTTGGAATTGTATCTGCTTCTGGAGAGCGGGCTCTTTTGGTGCAAGAGAAAGCCCCACAGCAGAGAAGAAAGAGATATAGGCGCTTAAGGTGGAAGCTGTCAGCTTCAGCTGGAAACTCAGCTGTGCCAAGGGGAAGTCGGGGTTGGGGGGCAGGGAGCAACGAGGAGATCAGTAGCATCTGCTACAGGAAGGTGACATTATTATCCCTATTTTCCAGATGAGGAAACTGAGAGAGAAGTTGAGTAACCTACAGCAAATGATGGAATTTGAATTTAGTGTATTTGATTGCATAACCCACAATTTTAACTACCACTTTAATGGAACTCATTTATGAATTGAATAAACATTTCTTGGGCATATCCTATATGCCAAACATCCAGTGCTAGGGATATAATGACAGGCAAAACACAGATCTACTCTTGAGGATCTCACGGCTTGGTAGTGACTTATCCAGAATTAGTCGGTAGCAGACCTGGGATGATAACCTAGGGCTTCAGTGACTGGCACAGTGTTCTTTGCTCTCCTCAAGCTGCGCTATGGACCCACAGGTGAGTGTTAAACATGCTCAGGCTATTCTTGTTCCTCTTTTAACACTCCCTTCTCAGTCTTAGAGATCAGCCCCTTTGTTGGCAGGAAACATCTCAGCTCTTTAGCTTTGTTCCCAAAAGAGGCTCCCTAGGAGATGAAGTGAAAGTGCACGTGAGGCTTATCACTGGGATTTGTTTCCTCCTACTCATTCACCTTTGCTTTCTCCCCCTCACAATACTCCTGCACATGCGTGTGTTGCCAGGTATAGTGGTCTCTGCACTCTGGGTTCTGTGATGTCACCCAGGTGAGCATGGTCAAGATGCCTGCCATGCGATGCGAGATGTAGGACTCCACCTGGGATCCATTTGAAAGGATCCAGTGGATCGGGTGGGGAGGGAAGGACTGAACCCAGCCGTCTCCATGAATTACTTGGCAGGAAAAGGAAGCATCTCCTCCTGGGTATGAATTGCTTTTAATCAAATTTATTTGTTTTGGGGTGGCAAGAATACAAAGTCTGTATCAGAATATGTGTGTTTCTGTAGCTATTGAGTCTGTATGTCTAACAAAGATCAATATATTGTGCCTGTGTTGACATTTCTGTCTCTGTAGCTGACAAATTCTTATTTTTCGTCCTTCAAATGTGTGCTCACTTATCATACCTCATTTGAGTATTATGGGAGCCTTATGAAGTAGTCAGAACAGACATTGTCTTCCTTTTACAGTGTGGAAACTGAGGTTGAGAGAGATGAACACTTACTCTACTTCACAGGGATTTTGGGAAGAATAATTGAAATTAAAAGTGTGAAAGGATGTTTGTAGAAACTGAAAGCATTATGCAGATATTATTGTTCCCCAAATCACGCATCTCTTTAGTGACAGAACTGGAATAAGACAGCATGCTTTTTTTGTGTGTGGTGAGGAAGATTTGCTCTGAGCTAACATCTGTTGTCAATCTTCCTCTTTCTTTTTTTGCTTGAGGAAGATTAGCTCTGAGCCAAAATCTGTGCCAATCTTTCTCTATTTTGCGTGTGGGTCACTGCCACAGCATGGCTGATGAGTGGTGTAGGTTGGAGCCTGGGATCTGAAACCATGAATGGGATCCAGACCTGTGCCAGCAAAGCAGAGTGCGCCAGACTTAACCACTATGCCACAGGGCTGGCCCCAGACAGCATGCTTTCTGACTTCCAGAACAGCACAGTGATTCTGCTGCTAGAGGATCATTGTTTTTACTGAGGCCTCTGAGAGTATCAAGGGAATCCACCTCACAGGTGGATGAGAATCTCGATGTTAAGTGAATCTGTGAATTATTCCTAGGTGTTCCAGTTACCATTGCTGCAGAACAAACCACTCCAAATTTAGTGGAGTCAAACAGCAACCGTTTTATTAAGCTTATGGATTCTGTGGGTCAGAAATCCCCAAAGGGCACACATGGAAATGACTTGAATTTGTTCTGTGACATCTAGGGCCTCAACTGGGGAGACTCGAAGGCTGGGGAGGACGCTACTGCTGGAGACTGGGATGCCCCATGGACTCTTTCACTCCCATGTCTAGTGCTTGAACTGAGAAGAAAACCAGGTAGCTTTCTTACATAGCAGCTCAGGGCTCCAAGTGCAGCTATTTCACTGGACAAGGCAGAAGCCAAACTGCTTTTTCACTTCTGCCATACTCTATTGATTACACAGGAACCAGAAGCCCACCCAACAAGGAAAGGGGGACACAGACATTATGTCTTGATGAGAGGAATGTCAAGGTCTCAGCATAGAAGAGCTTGCAGCATGGGAGACACTGTTGCATCCGTTTTGTACAATGCAATTTGCCATTCCTGGTTTCATCTGACTATCTTATTTTTTGCCCTTTATCTTAATTTCTTAAAAAAAGTTCTAGAATCATGTGTTTAGGGAAACTTCTTCCATATTTGTTTGAAAAGAATGTAGAAGTAGAAAAGATGAACAAATACAAATATTAGCTTTGTGAACAAGAGAGAAAACAGAAGCATAATTTATGCTTTGTCTGACTTCACAAGTATGGCTTTTTCTATCAATCTATGAAGATGAAATTAGCCATTGGGTAAATAAACAAGCTATTCAACCTATTGCTGGTGGCATTTACTAGTGAGGCAATTCTTGATAGCCTCAAATGGCTTTCCAGGCTGCAGCTGTATTATAGACACACGTTCAGCTGCATATGCGTTAAATGCACATCTATCAATCCCTCTCAATTATTTATTGAGTTAATGAAAGTCAATAATGTGTAAAACTGGCTGGCTGAATACTAAGCTACAGTAGTGGAAGCACACAATATCGTAGGGTGAGAGGGCTTTGATGGGCAGTGGGTGTTTCAGAGTGACAGGATGACAGCAGTCAGTGGGTAGTGTTACAGATAAAAGCCACTACTGGATCTAGCACTTGTCAAAGCTTTGTTACTGACATGCATGCTCAGGAGCCAGACAAGAAATGGATTCCCCAAGAATCTTCGGGAAGCGGTTTTATGTGGGAAAAATCAAAGTGCCATGAGGCTGTTTTCTGAAGTCCAGGATGGTGGTTTCAAAGACACGCTGAGCTGTCTTTGCCAGGGTGGTCATCTCCTGGCGTTCAGATTTCAGAGATAGCACTGATGTTCAGATTCCTGCATGCACGGGAGCACACCCCCCCTCCCGCCCCCATGCTCAGGACTCTCGGGTTAGTCAGGGCCGGACTATTTTTGTGCTTCATCATGGTTTTGGTTTGCAGAGTTGTTAGGGACATGAAAGGTGGATTGTAACAGGATGCCTGCAAAATTCCTTTTCTCGGCAGCTACTGAATACCTGCTGCATTTGAGGCGCTGGGAGGGACGTAAGGACTTCGAGGCTTAAATCCTGCATTCTAGCTGGGGAGACAAGAGGTCAAGGGTACAGTTTTGTCTTGTTAGCTGGATATGTATTTAAGAGACCAGCTGAGTGTTACAGACACAGTTTGTGTTAGGTGGGAGGGGGGCTCCCTGGGGATAAGGCTGTCAGTAAGTATTCCCAGAGCAGCAGGGCCCCCAAATGAACTTGGTGGGTGACTCAGATTCAAAAGATGTGAGGCCGGCATTCCTGGCTCAGCCTGAAGGAGCAGAGAGTGAGGAATAGGATGTGTGCCAAGGTGTGGAGGCAGGAACGGTGTGTGGGCCCCAACGCCAGGGAGTAATAACAACTGAAGTTGAAAAAGTCTACCGGGGTCATCTTACAGAGGGCAGCTGGCCTTTTGGCTGGAGGCAGAGGAAATCACTGCACGTCTTTGTTTTCAAGTAAGGCCGAGAAGACCAGTTTAGTGGAGCCTCCCCAACTAACGGCAGCCGGAGCTGAGAACAACCCACCCGGGAAATCACAGCTGTCTCTAAGGCCTGCCTTTGATTCTAGGACTCCTTACCAAGTGGCAGTGCTGATAAGGACACATGGGCCACTGTATGAATTACTCAGATCAAATTAAAGCCATCAATCTTGAGGACAAGCCCGATGGAGGCTGGGCCTGCCTCTGAGTTTGAATCAGAGTAGCTAAAGCTTCCATAATGAGCCCAGCTGCTCTGGGAACTGCTGTGTTCCAGGGGCCCAGTGCTCCAAAAGTTTTGTGCTTCTCATAGCCCATGAGGGAAGGGGACAAAGTGGGCCCCCACCTCCACACCTGGATGCCTGGCTGCGTAGCGGAGGCTCTGATCCTCTTTTAATCTTGCGGAATTGGGTTGGGGAATGCTGCGACAATGCTGGAAACAAACATCAGAGAGAATCAGGTTGGGAGAGGGAGAAAGCCCATGCAGGGTGACATCAGGTGACATTATGCTTGCCTCTTTCCCGCCTCCCTGCTTACTATGGATGCTCAGGGCTGCTTGTTAGCTGATTGCAAAAGCACAGGGGCATTAGCGCATACTTAGCATTGGCAACTCAAAACACTATCAAACTTTTTTCCTTTGAACAAACAGCACAGAAGCTATGGAGAGTGAAAGTATATTATTTTAAAGCAGCAACTGTATATAAGTTTTTCTCCAGAAAAGCAAGGGAAGTTATAATTTATTCCTTTAGAAATATCTATTAAGTACCTACTATGTGACAGGTATTAGACAAGGAATATCAGACGCCGTGGAGACCCAGAGAGCGTCCTGTGTCGTGGAGCTTTGATGGACGTGAGAAGTGATACTAAAGGGACCTGTAGAGTGCTGTGGATTTCCTTTTGTCTTCTCAGTTAATTTTAATACTCAAGATGGTGATACAAGATTGGAGCAATATTCTGCCATACAGAGGAATCAGAGAAGTGGATACATTCTTAAATGACATCATTATCATTAGTATTTTGCCTACGAAATAAGTCGAGAATTATAATCAGTTCTTATAATAAAAGTATGATATTCAGTATTCCTACATGATAATGCTGTCATAAATTGGCCCAAAGCTTTTGCAAAGCAATTTAGAAATAATTATCAAGAGCCGTAAAGATGTTTATCCCATTTGGCTCAATGAATCCCACTTCTGGGGACGGGATCTTTAAGAAACTCTTCAAAGTGTGGAACAAAGATGCTCTGTTCACAAAGTGAAGATGAGGTGAGCTACCTAGGGATGCTGCTCTCCACATTCTGATCCCACAGTGGCTCTTGGGATTTCCCTAGTTCACTGGTTCTCAAAGTGTGGCCCCTGGACCAGCAGTGACAGCATCACCTGGAGACTTAATACAAACGCGAATTTCTGTGCTCCGGTCCCGACCTGCCAATTCAGAGAGCCTACGTCTGCAGCTCAGTGATTTTGGGGTTTGGCACACAGCCCAGGGAATTCTATTTCCTGCTCAAGTCTGAGAACCATCTTAACCCGGTAGAGGCTCCGGAAGCTTGACAAGGGCGGCTAAGGAAGGGTGCATCGTGATTCTTTCTATCTGCTCAGTCTGGGCTCCCACTGCTCCCCAGTTTATCACTAGCACACAATTCATTATGTACATTTTTGATTTCTTTGGCCATTCTTCAGAGGTTTTCAGCTACTGCCAATCCATATAAAATCTACAAAGGATGGTAGAGAGGGTAAGACGGAGAGGGGAGAGACTGGAGAAACACCTTTAATAAACTTATTTCCTCTTTGAGTTGCAAACAGAGAGTGCAAGACAATAGGATCATTCCTTGATATGACCTGATAAACACGATAATAAAATTATCTGTTTAAAGTGCCTTGAAAAGACAATCCCACTTGCTCTTCATGTTGCCCTGGGTGGAGAGAGAAGTTCTGCTGCAGGACGAACCCAAGCTTCACGTGAGCCTGACGCCCGTGTGGCTGATGTGAGGGTCCTGCATGAGCAGGTTGGCTGGTACAATCTGCCGGGTTTTCACCTCCTGTGATGGACATGGCTGCTTCTGCACGGTAAATTAGATATAGCTGTTGTGTTGACATGGACAAATTGGCAATTACAGTAGAAACAATTCTGCTCTGGACTTCTGTTCCTGAGCTCGTGCTTGTCAGAGATTTCCTTGGCGGGTTGCCTTCTCCTGAGTCAGGTGTCGCACACCATGTCTCCACACAGCTCTCCTCTCCTCTCTCCCGTGAAAGGAGCAGTGCAGGCAATTCGCCAGCGATGTCTTGTGTCCTCAGCCAGCTCAGCAGTTGGAGCTGCCACTGCCCAGCCTTATCTTCCACAGGACCTGTGACAACAGGATTGGGGTGGGCACAGCTCCGCTCAAACTGAGCAAGCTGGGCTGAGGATATATTCCACAAATAATCAACTTATGCGGGCCCCTTTTAGCTTTCATGTCAGGAAGAGCATGTGGTGTCTGTAAATGCTGAATAACTGGAGTGACAGGCTGGCTCTTCCTACAGTCATTAAGCATTTAAAAATGATTTCTTTTCGGTTGGCGTGTGTGAACTTGGTTATCTATCTCCTGGGGAGCATTAGGGTTCTTTTCCCTACCCAGTTCTGCAGAACTGACCTTGATACCCACAAACAAATGGAGAGATTAAAATCAATAGAACTGGGCTTTTCTAACTGGAATAGTACACACGTTACATGGAAATTTGTTAAGATGCAGATTTTAATTCAGTTGTTCTGGGAGAGGCCAGAAATTCTGCATTTCTAACAAGATCCCAGGAGATGCTGACACTGCTGGCCTGTGGACCACTATTTTGAGTAGCAAGACTATAGAACAGCCGTGTCCAAACTTACATGTACATTGGAATCACCTGGGAAGGTTAAACAACTACTGACATATGTCCAATCCCTCAGAGATTGTGATAATTGGGCTGAGGCGTGGCCTAGACTTTGAAACTTTTAAGACTCCAGGTAATTGTAATGCGCACACCAATTGGGACCCACTGCTACAGAGGATGTGATAAAATAAACAGCTGGCACCTAGTAGACTCATGGCAGCCCAGTTAGCCTGGGAGCCAGTTCTGATGGGGAGGTTTGTACAGTAGGCTTGTCATGGGTTCCCAAAGCTAGCTGGGCATCTGAATCACCCTGGAACTTGTTAAAAATTTGGAATTCAGAGCACTGTCCCAGATTTAATGAATTTGAATCTCTGAAGTGGAGGCCCGGAAGTGTGCATTTCTAACAAGCTCCTCAGGTATTTGGAAACAGCCAGCCTAGCACAGGTGTGGACCCACCTGAGCTGAACAGCCATCTCTCAGGGGCCTTTCAGAGGGGTCATGTATTAGCTCCTCCAAGCCACCTATTGTTGCGCCACATTTTATATGTATTGTTTGAAATAGAGGCTGCTCCATTTCTATCCATCTTATAAGGATTCCCATGTGCTACTGTTCCTCTTCTATGATGTTGCTAGTGGCCAGCCACAATGTATAAAACTGAAATGATTCTAGAACTCTGGGACCTAGCCAGCCATTGCCTCCCGTGGTCTGACCTCAGCCTTTTATGGAAGAGGTCACCACCGTCTTGCGAGATAAAGCTGTGCTCAGAACAGAACTCTGAGGCTAGGCTAGGCTCTCATGAACTTGTGTGCCCTGGAGAGGTGCTCTCCCTCTCCGTGAGTTACCTTTTCTGGCTTTGAGGGCTAAATCCCCTAATCACGTTCTGTATGTAGAGAGATATTTCTATCTCCTTTCTGTTCTTTTTACTTTTTGTCCCTCTGGGAGGCAGTCAGTATTTAGAATGAATATCCCTGAGCTATCGAGAAGCATTGGGAAATTTTAGAGCTGATGAGGCTCTGTAGGTATCACCATCCTCCCCTGGGTCTTGTTCCAGGCAAATTGGTCCCCTTAACATTCCTGGTTGCACCTCGAGCCTTGTAGTCATGTGATTTTTGCACATCATTCTTTCTTTCCTTCAAGATTCAGCTTCTACTTCTGTCTTCCCCTTCAAATCCTTCTCATCCTTTAGTATTGCAGCAGTCCCTCTTTCTCTGTGAAACTGGCCAGAGTGAAAGATGGGTAGGATCTGGTATTGGAAATGTAAGATGGATCATTGAGTGACTAGCTAAGATGTCTGGAGTTTTTCTGCTAAGCATGGAGCACTCAAGAGTTGGGAAATGATATTATCAGATCTATGCATGAGGAATATTGAGAATAAAAGTTAAGAATTGGGGACCAATTACGAGGGTATTGCAAAAATCCAAGTGAGAGAGAAAGCCTCTTTTGGGGTAGTAGGAATGGAGCAAAGGAAATAAAAATCATCAAAATAAATAATACCCCATAAAAAGATAAGCAACTACTTAGATATATTTAGTGCTTGACTCTCCCAATTTCCTAGGAGATAATGCATGTGAAAGTGCTGTCATAAACTGGAAAGTCCCCTATAAAAGTAGATTATTGTGATTAGTAGCTCATTGTTCATGAGTTTATCCAAATCTTGGAAAAACTATTAAATTTAATGATTATCAAAAAAGTTAGATAAAACAGAAGCCATGATCTCTATGATATGATGACATAATATTTCCTCAAAAGAAAGTTGTCTGAATAGCATATCTACTTTAAAGGCAATCCAAATTTTAAGTCTGAAAATTCTGCTTTGAAATGGCATTTGGATGGAAATTTCTCAAGTGAGTCATTCAACAGGACAGACTGTTCCTTCTAGCTGTTCTATTCAAACTACCCTCCAACCACAAAAGTTTAAAAATACATGTCTGTGTCCCAGTGGAGTCATCATCCACGGCTTGTTACGCCAATTTATGGTTTAGAGCCAGGAAACAACTTGACTCACCTATTTCCCCATTGAGTTTTTAATAAAACATTTCTCAACATAAAATTCTGTCAAAGTGATGTCCATGTGTTATTGCCAATGGAGATGAGTACAACAGACTACCATTAAAATCTTATGGGTTTTTCTCAGAAGCTGGAAGTGTTATAAATATTTAAGAGAAGGGAATCATGTCTTAATCCTCTTAGAATCCTTCAAAGATCCCAGCCCAATATCTGGCCCAGAGTATGTGATCGATACATATTTGTGAAATGAAATGTAACTGCTGTAGGTTGAAAGAATTTGTCTACTTGCTAGTAAAGGTACCAAAACATTCTGAATAACATTCATACCCAAAATATGTATGGACTGCCTATCTTGGGTTTAGGGCTTAGTTGTGGCATTTGATTGGAACTGACAGAAATCCAACTCAAAATGGCCTAAACTTTTTTTGAATTTATTGCTTTTTGTAATAGAGAGGCCAGGACTATGGGGGGGAAATGTTTGCATTTCAGCTCTCAGCTCTGCCTTCCGCCATGCTGACTCCTCTCTGGCAGGGTATCTCCTTATTGTGGAAGGGTGGCATCAGCAGCTCTGGGCCTGCATCCTATGAAGTTTCACCAACTTGGGAGAAAAAACTGTTCCTTCCACTTGTTCCAGCAACGATCTCAGACTGACTTGAATTCATAGTCTCTAACTGGCCAGGCATGGCTCCTGGGCCCATTCGTGAACCAAACTTTGTCACCAGGGGATATGAGAGTCACCCCTGGATCTGAGGGACAGGGCTGACCCCACCGGAGCTGCTTGGCTGAGTGTCTGGGGCAGTAGTCCACAAAGACAATCTGGGTGCTGCTCCTAAAAGGTGGAACAGATTCTGGACAGGCAAAAACAGTAGATGCCCATTTCAAGAGAATTGACACATTTATCTGAAATGATAAACCTCAGCCTTCAAGGAGCTTTCAGTTGGGGGCTGTACTTAAACTATTTACAGTATTATAAATGTACTACAAAATTAACCCACTTGTATTTCATTCGTATTCCTGAGTAGAATTCAGCCATGGAAATCTACTTTCTCAGCCTGTTGAAAGGCACTTAGTATGAAGCTTTGCATCAGGGACTCCTCAATAAATGTTTGATCAAGTTTAAGTACAGCTTCCCCAGTAGTTAAAATATATCTGCCCTAATCTTAACTCCATCCTACCTTCAATTAAATGACTGAACTCTGTCTTTAATTAGAAATCAGTAGGGCCTTCCTAAAAACCTTATGCAAATACATACATTCCTAAGACATATTTTCCACGGCAATCATTCCTTAGAGCATGAGGCCTGCTGGTTATGTGAGTAAGATTCAGGCTATGTACTTATCAAGACACACTGAGCCTTTGAAGTCCAAGGATGCTCCTGTCTTTCATGCTGAAACAGCACCATGGAATGAAAATAAGAGACATATACCTTGGAAGGAAGGGGTTAGCGTCATTGACATCCAGGCATGATTTCCTCTGCTTAGCCTTGCTCCTTCCTCTGTGCCTTAGGTTGGGAGTCCTAGAAGTAGAGCTAGAGACAGGATTCCTGTGTAAGTGAAGGCTTCAGCAAGCTCTAAGCCACAGCCTTTCAAGGAGAAAGGGAAGCAGGAGAGGACTGCAGAAAACTTGGACAAAAAAGTGAAGGTGTAGCATCAGTATGATGGTATAAGGGGCTCTGGAGCATGATACCACCCTAGAGTTGTCCCAGGGGGAGGTAAGAGGACCCGCCTTTAACACCCCATATGACTCAGTCGTTGGCTGCAGGCTTTTCCCCCTCTTCCCTGGGAGACTGTGCCTTGGGAACCTCCAAGGCATTGCTGGGGAAAGTGGTTACTGTTGGTGAAGATCATTCTTCAGGGAAGGGTGGCAGCTGTCATTGGCAGCCTCCACTCACGTTTGGGGGCTGGAAGATACCAGTATGTAAAGAGGATCTGGGTAAGGGTCCAACAGCTTCTGCTGTCACAATGGTGAACCATAAATGTGTGGATTCTGAGCTCAGCCTGGTAGACAGCTCATTCATTTGCAGAGTCACATTGAAGGTGGACAAATTTTGAACACACACACACACACACACACACACAGACCTACACACATTTGTGGCTATACTCCCACTATAGGAGGTTGTAGGGCTGCCTGCCTCAGTATGGTCCATGATTGGCAGTATTGTTTATAAATTATTATTTGACCAGGAACAATGGAATCATTGCCATAATGCAACAAAAGTGCTTTCCCCTTTGAATATTAGTAAGACATCCCAAGATTTTCGTAATAACTCTGTCTTTTAAAGGAGCATTAGGTTGAAATTTATTGTTTTCTGAATCTTAAGGTTAATACGACTATAGGAAACAATAGAGGTTATAATTCACCCTTGGGTCTTACTCTATAGTTTGTCTTTGACATTTCTGAGTAGACAATGCAAGGAAGAAGGGTGGTTCGCAGTTCTCATCTAGGACTACCTCCGGTTAATTAACTGGAGTGCGTCATTGTAGAGAAGGGCAGCTCCCAAGGAGAACTGATGAAAACACATTTACAGGGAAAGATTAAACTGGGCCATAAAGGAAATGTAGTCAAGAAATAGAAATAGGACTCTTTCTGACAAACAATTCTAAACTGGCCGGTGCTGGATTTAGGGACTTTGGGATGCGTAGCCCTTTCTGGATCTTTCTGACTGTGTCCGTGTTAACATCAGAGACTTCCTCTAGCAGATTAAGCAGGTCTTTAAAATGGGGTTCAGCACCAGGTTCAGTGCCTGCAACAGAGCCCTGTGGGGGGGAGATTAGTGAGTGAGGACCAATCTCTGCTGGTTTGGGGTGTGGGCAGATTGCAGATTGCCTACGGGATAAAGCTGCTCTCAGCTGTCATTACTTTGAGGGAGGAGGAGGTTGTTAGGGTCTTTCTAAATTGGAAAGAAGCTTGATGACATTATAAAGGCTATTGCTTTCCATTCACAAGTAGTTACACCAAAGAACACTAACCTGGGTTTTCTACATTAAGTGGCAGGGAAAAGTTTTTGACCGGCCAAGACATCATTATCTTGTTTATGTGCAAAGGATGAAGCTTAAGTAGATGAAAAGTTGACTTTTATAAAAGCAAAATGCTCCCACCATCCTGCACTTATAAGCCAGTTGCCTCATGATAAAGTCTTTCATGGATTACAGGGGAAAGCCAGGACTGAACCTGCCCGCATGTGCTCACACCTTTTAGATAAATGACTTTGTTTCTCCCCTCCTATAAATGCTAGGCAGAGCCAATGTGAGAAGGGTCACAGAAGCCAGTGTCTCAATGAAGTGATGGTCTTGAGAAGAGCAGGAGCAGATGGAGGCAGGCTAGAGAGATGGGTTGCTTTAAGCTTGCCCAGTAGTGATGGTGGAGACACGTTTTGCATGCCCACCCCAACCCAAGAGAAAGTGACTTGTCTGAGATCAAACAACTAGTTAGTGGGAGGCAGATCCAGGGCTTCGCTGCTTGCCTCCCACCTCCCCAGGCTTTCTACTGCACTTGGAATCAGAAGACCTGACCCGTGGCAATTGCCAAAGAAAAACCAGAGCTGGACGTTAATTAAAGTGTTAAAACCAGATTTTACTCAGCATCCATTGCAATAAGGGAAAAGAGACCTCAGTCTAGAACCAGACTCAATTCCAGATACAACATGGACGACTGGGGATTTATAGCCAAGGAGCAGACTGGGGGTCAGTGGATGGAAAATTACTAAGAGAAACCTCAGGGGTTAGGGTAGGATTCTGGCTAAACTGACCTGACGGGATTCTTGTCTCTAAAACTGCTCTCTACAAGGATGGAGAGAGAAGCCCAAGTTTGGGTCTAGTCAAGCAGAGGGCTCAGAGGAGGCTAACTAAGGTTTAGCCAAGGAGAGATTCTTTGTTACTATGCAACCCATCTCTGAAAAGTCTCTCAATGACTTTCAGCTCCTTGTTCAGCATGGGGATCACTCTCTCTCTTTTACCTACTACCTCACAGCGATTTGGGACAGATAGGAGACACACAAATACTTGGGAAACTGTAAGCCACTATTTAGATATAAGGATACTTAAGGACTGATATCCACAGCTTGGAGCTGCCTCTGAGACTTCTGAAAAATCCTCCCTCTGCCAGGTTTCTCATCCCAGTAACATTCCTGTCTGCGGCTGCCCTTTGAGGAGAAGGCAGAGCTTGTTCTTTCTGATGATTTGGAATAGAACTACTTGGAAATAGTCTTCGTGCTGCTGAGAAACAGTGTCTCGCTTCAGAAAGCCAGGTGTTTATTTAATGATGCATCAAAGAGTCTCTTTGAAGGACCTGAAGGCTTTTGTATCATAAAAAGACGGAGCGAGAAACATGTTTTCAGCAACCGGCTTTCAATTCTTATACCAGCGAATAAGATATGACACGAAAACTGGGTGTATTGCAATGGACTAACATTTCTCTGTGGTTTTGCCCAGCAGGGATGCAAGGAAGGGGCAGCATTGTAAGACCCATGTCTGATAAGAAACAAGATCAGCCTCCTAGGTTATGGTTTCTATTTCCTCCTTGGACTGTGAATCAGTCGAAGACTGAAGAGTTCCAACCTTATCAATCAATACCCCTTCAGGGGATGACTGTTGGCTTTGAGCGCGGTATTAGGTGCAGCCAAAAGGCAGTGGGGAGCAGGGGAAAGAGCACTGGTGAGAAGAGGGGGGTTTCTCTTCAACTGACTCACTAGGTTTCCCTTTTCCCTTTGGTTAGTGGAGAGCTCAGAGCCAAATATGCGGTTCTGAATTGGCACTACCCATAGAATTTTCAAAAAGGGCTTTTATTGTTTGTTTCTTGGGGTGCATTTTAGACTCCATCTATGTCCCTATCCTTGGTTTTCTTTCTATCTTTTCTTTTAGTAACTTGTTCCATCTTCAGTAACTATCCTGCTAAGCTGCCATAAATCCTCTTTGGGGGGCTGGCCCAGTGGCATGGAGGTCAAGTGCGCACATTCCACTTTGGAGGCCTAGGGTTCGCCGGTTCAGATCCCGGGTGTGGACATGGCACCACTTGGCACACCATGCTGTGGTAGGCATCCCACATATAAAGTAAAGGAAGATGGGCATGGATGTTAGGTCAGGGCCAGTCTTCCTCAAAAAAAAAAAAAAAAAAAACCTCTATGGAACAATGTAGGGTATAGGTCACAACAACTCTGAGTCTAGACTGGCCATTTCTCTTCTTTGAGGCCAATTAGATCTTGACTGGGATCCTTTCCTGCCCAAAGGTGCAATGAGGCCATGAGTTTATGATCAAATTAGGCAAATGATACTAATAGAGTAGAAAGCCTGAGAATACTACTCTCAAGGGCTGAAGAGTATGGAGTGGAACGAAGGCAGAAGAGCAAGACCAATGTAGGGACAAGACTCAGAGGATGTTAGTGCTTCAGGGGAATCTGAGAGTCTGAGAGTCTTAGCCATTTATTTTACAGACAAGGAAACTGAGGCCCAGAGAGAAGGATGTTGCCTAAACTCATATAACTGGTAGCGGCAGTTGTGGATCCTAATCCAGGTTTATGTCCGTGGCAGGACAGGGTCCTCCCTTTACCTCTTCCCATCTTCAGCCAAGGTGGGCAGGGTGTCACTTAGCATAACATTAGCATAATAACATCAAAGTCATGCATAAAAAGTTATGCTCTAGATTAGCAAGAGAACAATTTATTCTTTTATATATACTACACTAATGGATGTGAACATCCCAGACCAAACTGTGCTTGCCAGGGCCAATTCTTGTAGTATCAGCATGAAATAAGACCTACAATTTGCGTGTATGGGTTTGTTTGTTTTTTTTTTGGTGAGGAAGATTGGCCCTGAGCTAACATCTGTTGCCAGTCCTCCTCTTTTTTTTTCTTCCCTCCCTAAAGTCCCAGTCCATAGCTGTATATCCTAGTTGTATGTCCTTCTAGTTCTTCTATGTGGAACGCCACCTCAGCCTGGTTTGACTAGTGATGCTAGGTCCATGCCCAGGATCTGAACCTCAGGCCACTGAAGCGGAGCGTGAACTTAACCTCTATGTCATTTGGCCGGCCCCTACAATTCGTTGATTGAGGGTCAAGAAGCAACTGCATGAAACAGGGGAGCCATGAACCTTCAACACAGGGGAAAGCTCAATATGACCCCTGGGGAGACAAGTAGGGAAGCCAGAACAAGGACAGACAGGAAAGGAAGGTGAAGGAAAAATCAGGAGAAGGGTCTTCAGGGCACTCATGTGGACAGACTCCCCAGCCCTAACCAAAAGGACACCCAGAAGTGCAGAAAAAGAGGGTTTGTTTCACCCTCTGTGCTCTGACTTTGTTCTTCATCCATTATGAAGAAGACCTGAACTTTCTGGGAATGAGCTGAGCCTGTAAGCCTTTTTGACCATTGCAGGGCATAGCGGCCAAGATACTTCCAGGTTGTTCCCCCTTCCTCAGAGACTCTGCTGTGTGTGTGCTCCTTGCACTTGCTGGCTTGGATTTTGACAGCCAACCCAATCTGTCCATGCTAATTTGAACTCCAGGTCCATCCTCCCCGGTATAGTAAACCCCATTAGCTTGGGGTCATCTGAACATTTAGCTATTATACTTTCTATTGCATTCCGTGAAAACAAAACCCACTATCTGAGGAGACTTTCTAGAGAAGATGAGACTTCTGGAGGCCTGAGTGGAATTGGTATGACTGATAGACAGAAAACATTATTTTTAGCATTAACAATTACCACCAACTGCCATTCAAGAGCACCTTCCCATAATTAATACATTTGGAGACACATTCCTTGGTTCCAGTGACTTTTCAGTAGAAATGTCAACTTTGTCATTTTTCTCCTGACGTGTAGCGTCTCTAATTAAGTATTTTGGAGCTTAAAATTACAGCTTTTTTGGAATGCAACTTTAAAGAAGATTTTGATGAGATTCCAACGTTGCTTACCCTACACGACTGGTCTTTTATTGTATAAACTTGACTAAGTTTCCAAGGTGGCGTGGAAACAGCAGTCAGAGGGAATAAGGGAGCTCGTGCTAACCCAAGGTCTTTATCAAGCGGCAGTAGGACTTGATGTTTCTGGTGCTGCACTGGTCCAGAGAGGACATCCCCGGAGAATTTAAGATATTGTTCACGACATACTTCTTTAATTGCATTTTTCATATTTTAAAAGCATGGGAGAATGGGGCTGGGCCTGTGGCCGATTGGTTAAAGTTCTGTACATTCTGCTTCTGTGGCCCACGTTCGTGGGTTCGAATCCTGGACACAGACCCACCCCACTCACCAGCCATGCTGTGGAGGCCTCCCACATACAAAATAGAGCAAGACTGGCACAGATGTTAGCTCAGGGTTAATCTTCCTCAAGCAAAAAAAGAGGAAGATTGGCAACGGATATCAGCTCAGGGTGAATCTTCCTCACCAAAAATATAAAAGGTAAAAACATGGGAGAGCTACTTTTTGGTATAGTGGTCAAAGATGTAACTGACCAGCACTAAAGTACTGGTGCCATTTGCAGCAAGCTGGTAGCTTCAGGGGATGACATGCTCAAAGAAGTCCGTGGAGCTGCTGCAGGAAAGCAGGGTGAATCAGGCCAATGCCCTCGCCTACACACACCTAGACAGGTGGACTTGGAAAGCATCTGGGGGTTGCAACTCCTTGGGGGTTACTCTTAATCCTGCCCAAACCACAGAGGGGATTAAGGTCATCAGAAATGGAAATGGTTTCATTTGATGCCTTTCTGGTTCTTTGCCTTGTTGGCATTCTGGGTGAAACTTTTACATAAAAAGCTCTTAGTGGGAAAACAGAAAAGCCATTATTATGCTACCTTTAAATCTTTTTCCCTTTTCTGTTTCAATTTAGAGATTTAAAATGCCCTCTTGTCTCCACCTCTTGGTTTGTTTCATTTTTATTCTTGCTAAAAGGAGTAGTTGTTTAGAAGGTAAGAAATAAATCAATGGGTGCTTTCTTTTTGTAAGCATCTGATAGTTTCCTTAACGTAGATAAGAAACAAATTTAAAAAAAAATATATGTTGAGTGTGATTTTGCTTTTGAGTTTGTGTTAAAGGTGTAGGGTAGCTCTGATCTCAACAACAGAGAGGAAAATTGATTTGATTTTAGACCTGGAGGTTTTAGAAATAATTTAATCAATTCATCATTTTTATAGATGAGCAATGTGAGACTCAGAAAGACAAAGTATCTTTTCCAAGGTCACAGCTAGATGGTAGTGGTGCTTGGTCCACTCCTGACCAACCCATGCACTCACTGGCTCATGAACATTTGTCATAACTATGCTTGGTTGTTTGTGGTCATATTCTCTCTCCTCTCCTTGCCATTTCCTCAGCCTCATTTACCTATTCCTCCCCTTCTCAGTTCTGTTCGCATCTCTACATGGTTCTGTGATCTTCCTGCCCCAACCCTGCCTCTGGACTCTGATATTTGGGCATCTTCTCTGGCCTTGCACTCTGACTCTCAGTGCCTGTGTGCACTCACATAGGGGCGCTCTGCTCCAATTCCAGCTCTGCAGAACCTAAGCCTAATCTAGACCACCCAGCTGCCATCCTGGCTGCACTGCTCAACTCCACTCCTGGGTTCCTTCCAGTACCCCATTTGCTTTGGTTGGAGCTCATGTAGGGTAGCTGCTAAGGCTTTTCTGCCTACAAAAGACATTTCCCTCTCTCTCCCTCTCGTGTTCTGAAATCCTTCATGACCTGTCATTTCTTCTTTGGAAATTTGATGAAAGGGTCTGTGAGCAGGGCTGTCCTGAGAGAAAAAAATCACCGTAAGAGCTGCTAATGTGTTCATGTGTTAAAATCGCCCCTGCAAATGTACACTTCTAAAGGCCTTCTGAAAATTCTGTCGTCCCAAAGAGTGATGTTGGTGCTGAAAATTTCAGGCAGTGTGGAAAGTCAGTGAAGTAAATGTGTCTGTTCAATTTGGGCCATCTGAGACCCCTTCAAATCACAACACTTAACACAATTCTTTCTTACCCTTAGGAGCAATGCTTGGTTAGAGCATTGAACTTGGCAGGAAGAAGACCTGGATCTGAGTCTTGCCTCCGTGCCTTGCTCCCTACGTGGTACTTGCCTTTCATCCTCCTGAAAGGGTGGCTGAGAAGATAAAATCGATCTAACCCCTCCATCACTTGATTCCCAAGAGCATGAGCTCTTGTTTCTTCTTTCCCAGTCCCTCCTCCTAGTTCTCTTTTTCTGACTACTTCTTACATATGGTATGCTCCAACAATCAACACCCAAGAATAAATGGTCCTCTCTCCTGGTCTTTGAGAAGTTACCTCTGGCAGGTGACCACCTATTCATAGTTCCAGCCCTAACTTCTCTCCTAACATTCATATTTTGGCCTTATACACTTGGATGTATTATAGGAAGATTTAAGCCAACATGTCCATGGCCATGCTTCTAGTCTCTTCCGCCACCAATTTGATGATGCCCACATAAACATATATGAGTATTTATTATAGGAACTGGCTCATGTGACTGTGGACACCAAGATGTCCCATGACCTCCTGTCTGCAAGCTGGAGAACCAGGAAAGTGGTGTAATTCAGTCCAAGTCCAAAGGCCTGAGAACCAGGAGCACTGGTGTCCAAGGGCAGGAGAAGATGGATGTTCCAGTTCAGGCAGGAGAGGAGATTGACCCTTGTTCTGCTTTTTTGTCCTATTCTTGGCCCTCAATGGATAGGATGATACCCACCCACATGGGTGAAGGTGACCTTCTATACTCAGTCTGCAGATTCAAATGCTCATCTCTTCTGGAAACACCCTCACAGACACACCCAGAAATAGTAACTTACCAGCTATCTGAGTATCCCTTAGCCCAGTCAGTTGACACATAAAATTAATCATCACACAGCCCTTAATAATGCTGCTTTGTAATATTATGTCTGACTCTTTCTTATGCTGACTTTTAAGATCCTTGAGAGCAGTGACTTTTCTCTTCATCCTTTTCCCCAAGAACATAACACATAGTAGGACTCAGGGCTCAAGAAGTCTTTCCTGGTTGATGAGATAATTCATCCCATAGTACATTATAAACCAGAAAGTCTATGCTCTAGAGAGAGATGAAAAACATTCAGCGATATCTCAGGAATGCAGCAAGTGGGATATCTCAGACTTTTCCTATGAGGACAAAATCAGTGGTATATTAAGATTACTATTTATTCAGCAAATACTTATTGAACACTTGCTACGTGTCACAGTGTTTCTTCCTGGCAATACAAAGAGGAGTGAATAACTTGCCCTCTTTTCCTACTCATTGAGCTTCAGGATCTTAGTCAATTGGAGGAGCCACATTTCAGCGCTGTAAATAAAGTTTAAGCACAATATAATGGGACATGCCAAAATCCAAGTCACTTAAATTGTTCTCCCCCTACCTTTTGAGTAATCTGTGGACAGCAGAGTGGAATAAAAATGTATTACAAAATTCATGGGCCCATGTACAGTATAATGATTTACTGATAAAGATTTAGAGTAATGGGCAGAAGAGGTACTTATATATTAGTTCATTGTCCAATCGATGCACAAAGATTCATTGTAGTATCCAGACACCATCTCTTCATGTTCAGGTCCATAAACTATTTCTTCATGTTCTTGTTCTTTACTGCTAAATGAGGCATTTCTGGCAAATTTTGTAACTCCCACTGAGAGAAAGGAGTGGCAATGTTGTTATTATTCGCAATGCCATAGTTTTTTAGAATCTGTTTGTATTGAAACAATGTGATGTTCTGGCCTCTGCAGCTCCCTAATGCTACTTATTTCATGCTAGTTATGTCATTACTCTTGATACTGCATCATCCATGATGTTGCCTGTGAATACCGGCTTCCATTGACTCTCTTAAGGATTGTTACTGTGCTTTGTTGATGAAGACCACAAATACAAGTCCTACCCAGAGTATACAGGAAAATGCGAATGGTAATTCATTTTTAGTTATGTTAAGCTCATTTTTAAGACTTATTATGGCGTAAACAGAACAGCACAACTTGCAGTTTGGTCTTTTCTTGAACTCTTTTGGCAATTATCACTGAATTCCTAGAATGTGATGTCTTTCACTGTTGACCGTGTCCTGGCTTCCCACACACTTCCACCAGCGGGAAGGGGAGGTGAGGGACTATTGGTGGACTGAAAAGAGTGGTCCTGTTCATGCAAGAAATGTCTGTTCCTTGTCTGGCATGATTCAGACTGACCCAAGAGAGTACAACGTCACTCCATCGTTCAGAGCAGGAGAGGACATCAATTGGAGGGCCTATAAAATTTGTGGAGCGACAGCTCCAAAAACCCTCAGAAGGGATAGGAACAGCTATCCCTGGGAGACCTCCTGTCATGAGGCATGGAGCCTGCACAAGAGTTAGGGTGACTGCCCTGGGTACCAACTGTAGGGGGTGCTCATGATGAGGGATGCCTGCCACCATCCCACTACCCTTGGGTGCTGTAGACTAGAGGTGGCATTGCTGTTGGAACAAGGCATAGCCAACACACACGTAGCTCAAACCCAAGAGTTGGGAGCAGACCATAGGGTAGCCCAGAGCCCTGAACTTCTCTTTTGCTTTATGTGAGTGAATTACCCCAAATCAGCATGTCAGCACCATTCTAGTAGCCCAACATTATGCTTTCTTGTGAAAGAAATATTATGCCAACCAACAGAAATGATTTGCTTTCCAGTCCTCCCTCCTGGAACTGGAACTCAGCCCTAGACCCTGGGATTACACTATATGTGTGAGTTATATAGTTCCTTAGGGCATCTGGTCAACCCCAAATGATGGTAGAGAGGCCAAGGGGACTCTGAAGGGGGATGACTTGGACCCATGTGGCTCCCACTTTGGGTTCAGGGTTCTCTGCCTGCATTTGCACTGTTGGCCTATGCAAATTCCAATTCCAGGCATCTGAATGGGGCTTAGACATTGTTGAGGAAGAGACTCCAAAGGGTGGGGTCCCAGGGTAGAGTCCTTGCTTGCTAATGTAGGGCAATACTGTCTGGAGAGCTGTCTTTGCCCTCCATTATTTCACCTTATATGTAAACCTGAAGTTCTCAGCTCTGACCACACATTACCATCACCTTGAAAGCCTGTTAAAATTAGCCTGGGAACCACTCCTAGAGATTCTGATTTCATTGATCTGTGATCAATGAGGCCTGGGCAGAGAATATTTTAAAACCTCTCTAGGTAATTCTAATGTGCAGCCAAGTTTGAAAATCAGTAATAAAGACAAGGTCTCATATGTGATATTATCTTAGAAGGAAAGTGCCTCTGTCGGGGGGCAGGGCAGGGCTGCCTCGAAGATGTGTGGGGATCTCTGCTTTCTGGGGAGGAAGAATTTCTCCATACTCACGAAAATGCCTTATAAGTATTTGCTGAGGAAGAGGATGTTGGCTCAGATCAGTTATGCTTAGTATATGATGATTGCAAATCTCCTATGGAGCAGACATTTTTGTCAGCTGTTGACAAGACAAGGACAACAAAGACAGATTCCCTTGGCCAAGTAGTTAATATTCCAGCAGAGGAAGCAGGCACATGAACAGGTCATTTCAACGTGATGTAATGGGTGCTGTGACAGAGGTAAGGGCAGGGTCACAGGAGAACTTAGCTAAGTTTGGGGGCCTGGCTTGGGGACCATTGAAGAATGAATAGGATATGACCAGATGACCAAAGGTTGTCCTCCAGTTACCTGTTTCTCCACTGTCAAGGGCAGATACCCAGTGAAGTATGGTGAGTGCCTAGTTTGTTGAATGGTTTGTGGAGACTGGAGCATACCTTGTGAGGAAGCAGTGGAGAGAGATGTGGCTGGAGAAGAGTGTGGCGTACAGGTTGTGGAGGGCAGTGATAGCTACACCAAGAGCTTATATGGAACCTTCACCGATAGAATTCATAGCCAGTAGGAAGCTATCGAACAGTTCTATTGATGAGAGGGCCATGGTGGATTTGCATTTCAGAAGAATGGGATGGGGAGCTATGTAAGAAGGAATATGAGGGGCACCGTATGGAAGTAGAGAAACCAGTTAGAAGACCCCTGCAAAAGTTTAGGTGAGAAAGGATGAGGGCCTGAACAAAGCTGTGTTAGTGAGACTAGACAGTCTGGAGGGGTTTGAGAAATTTCTTGGGGGCAAACCATTCAGGTCTCAGTGTATGCTGGTTGGGTGGTGAGGAGAGGGGAGGGAGGTGTTAGGAGGACCAGTGCTTAGCTTGGGTGACAGGGTTTGTGGTGCTGCAGGAAGGACAGCAAGAGGAACAGCTTCTAGAGAGACCTGTCGTATTTGAGGTGCCCACAGGGCTTTCAAATGACTGTCAAACGTCGGCTGTGGCGTGTGGGAAGGCATGGTAATCGGAGGTTCAATCCTGTGGCTGTCCACACGCAGTTACTGGTTAGGAAATTAAGAGTGAGAAACCCATTTCCTGAGAGGATTCTTTTCCTTTCCATTAAATTCCTAGCACAAGACAAAAAAGCATTTCACTCTTTCACCTCTTCAATTCTTTGTAAACTCTCATAATACTGCCGTGGCTAATCCAAGATTAAGATTTTTCTTTTATTCCTATCTGCTTGTGGGCATTGTTTTCAAACGCTATTGAAGAGGGAAACATGGCATTAAGGCTAATTTAATACCTCAGAACTCTTTAATATTTTCATTAGCAAATAAGAAATTCTACGTTTTTACCTGAGGCAATTACTTTAAGTTCCCCAAAGCCTAATAATTTTGTGTGTTACATGGAGGATGGAATTCCTGATGAAAATGCTGAGTACCATCCTGCCCCCATTGAAATGTTACTCACTTATTCTCAACAGATCACATATAACTCAGTATAGAGGGGAAACAAATTAATTTGAGCTGCATCCACATATCAAGAGAAAAACCATCTTTAATTAAAAAAGAGAAGTATGAAATAGAACAGTTTAACTAACATCACATCCACCAAAATTTTTTTGCTTTTGAATAAAACTAAAAAAGGAAAATTTGCTATTGTAGAAGGAGAGATGGAGAATGTAAAATCTGCTAGAGTTAAAAAGTTACAGGGCAAATTAAAACTTGAGGAATACAAAATGTTGCCCTTGAGAATCACGTATTAACCACACTATGTCCAAGGTGCTGTGTTAGGTACTGAGGAGCCGTGAAGAGACATCATGGAACAGAGTTCCTCCCCATCAGCTGCAAGCCAGCCCTTTGTCTTAGTTGCAGCCATTTGTGTCTCTCATTCACATCTTTGTCCATTGTATTTTACATTTGGTTGTTTATTATTTTTATTGATTTGTAAGAGCTCTTTTTATATTAGGAGTATTAAATCTTTGATAGCTATAAATTATATATGTATGTGTATATATATGTTCATATACACATACAAATATTCTCTTCTGGTCTTTTAAGCTTTAGTGGTGTCAATTACTGACAGGAAATTTAATTTTTTATGTATGGATAGTAAAATACGACATGTCAGTTTTATCTGCTATGGCTTTCAGAGCTTTGTCTCGCTGAAGAAGTTCCTCCCCATCCAAGTATTATAACAAATATTTTCCTGTAGTCTCCTAGGACTTTTACAGATATCCCTTTATCCAGTTAGATTTTTAAAAATAATATTTTTATTGATATGTACCACACATAAAGAAAAATTCACAAATCATAAGTGTAAGCTCTATGAATTATCTCTCGTTAGCTTTTCTCAGGAGGTTTTTAAAAGTAGACTTTTTTCTATTTAACAAATGCATAATACACATGCCATACAATTTACCCATGAAAGTGTAGCATTCAGTGGTTTTAATAGATTTGTAGGGTTGTGCCACCATCACCACAATCAATTTTAGAACATTTTCATCATCCCAAGGAGAAATTCCACATCCCTTAGTAGTCATTTCTCATTTCCCACAAACCCCTCAGCCCCTGGCAACCACTAATCTATTTTCTGTCTCTATAGAATTGGCCATTCACTCCAGTTAGCTTTTTCATCCATCTGGAATTTATTTTTGTGTACGGTGTAGAGTTCTAACTTTAAAAAATTTTGAGGAAGATTAGCCCTGAGCTAATATCTCCTGCCAATCCTCCTCTTTTTGCTGAGGAAGACTGGCCCTGAGCTAACATCCGTGCTCATCTTCCTCTACTTTATATGTGAGACGCCTGCCACAGCATGGCTGGACAAGCGGTGAGTAGGTCTGCACCAGGGATCCGAACTGGTGAGCCCCAGGCCACGGAAGCAGAACGTGCGAACTTAACGGCTACACCACTGGGCCAGCCCCTAGAGTTCCAACTTTTCTTTCCTCAAATGGAAAAAAAATTTATCCATTGTCAGTAGTCTAATTGAGTGAACAAATTAATAAATAGCCCAGAGAGTTACAAGAATTCAGAAGCAGGAGCAACCACTTATGAGTGCAGTGTCAGAGCATGGAGCAGATGGAGTTGAAACACGAGTGCGATTTGCACAGGTGGAAGAGGAGAGGCAAGCGAAAGATGCAGAAAAGCCCACCATGAGCTCAGAATAGGTCAAGGAGGCCAGTCTCTCTGAAGCAGTTAATATATGTAAGGGAGAATTACCTGTAAGGCTGGAAGAGGTAAGTGTGCAAGTCCGTAAATGCTAGTCTGAGAATTTTGCATTAAATTAAAGGCAATGTGAAGGTTTTTACAATAGCAGGGAGCATACTAGAGAATAAAAGGAAGCTTTGAATTTTCTCTCTAAAGATGAAGACTCAACAGCAGCCTTTCCTGGTCCCCTTGCATCTCTTTGTATGGCCCTCATCAGTGGAGAAACCTGATTTACCATATCTTCATCCCTTTGTTCCCACTTGTACTGGGGAGAGAGAGAGGACATGCTACTTCTAGCTCTGTGATTCAGGGATTTCTGGTGTGGGAATGGTAGACTCGGGAAACAATAGGAAGAGCTAACAATTGTCAAGCACTGATTCTGTACGAGGTGCTGTTCCAAGTACTTTACATGTCATTACTAAGGTGGGTCCTCCATCAATTCTAAGAGATAGTTGCTATTGCTATCAGCCCCTTCTACTAATGAGGGTCCAAGATCCAGCAGTACAGTGATGTGCCCAGGGTCATACAGCTAGTAAGGGTGAAGCCAGGATAGGAACCCGGTTGGTCTGGCTTTTGGGCTCATTCTCCACCACTCCACTAGACTGCCTCTCTCCACCCTCCAGATGTAGCAATGCACATCTATAGAAAGTTTTCTGTTTCTTAAGTAGCTATGTAGCCTCACCTTGTGTCCCTGATAAACTATATATGACATCACTCATTGGTGGAGGAAAAACAAATGACTTGTCATTTTTGGTTTTATTCATCACCATATCTACTCTCTTGAAAAACTGACAAATCTCATTGATATATTTCTTGGTCTATCCAGTGCACATTTTGTCATGTCCTTTTTTCCCTTTGACACAGCAACTGAAAATATTCCAGACTGTGGCTGCTTCTTCAGCCCTGGTCCTGGGGTAAGAATGACAGCAACAATGAGCAAAAGGCAGCTGGCCCATTCTGGACATGCAAGGGGAGCTGTTTTAAACCACTAAGCTTGTTTCTTTGTTATTGCAGCATAACATTGCCTTCTCTGACTGATACATCTTCTGAGCTTTTGCTTCAATGCTACATGGACCCAAACACCTCAGCTTACTGATTCTTCTGTATCCTTTTAATGTTGTCAGTCATTCAATGAGCGTTCTCTTCCACTGCTTTAAATCTGCCTACTTGTTTTACACGCAAATTGACGAGGGTCCAAGAGTGGATCTGACCATCCGTGTAAGTCAAAGGTCTTATTGAAATTCGTTAGTGCTTAGGGACACTTCTCTATTTCTATTTAAATTTCTCACTGCATTTTGGATGACTGACACTGCAGGAAGTCGACTTCATTTATGTGTGTCTAATGTCTTAGTTGAGATTCTTTAGTTGCTTGAAATAGAAACCACTGTGGAGCAGGAAGCCTCTAAGACAGTCGCCAATGATGCCTGCCTCCTATTATAAACCCCCTTATATAGCCCCTTTCCACAGAGGACCAGGGTTGGTCTGTGTGACCAATAGCATATGGCAGAAGTGATGGTATTTCACTTTTGGGATTACTACAGATTACGACTTTCCCCTGGGTCCGCTTCCTTTCCCTGTCTTTCTCCCTAACCTTGCCCCCTCTCTCTGGGGGAAGCAGCCAGTAAGGAACTGAGGCCTGCCAAAAACCATGTGGGTGAGGCTAGAAGTGGATTCTCCAGCTCAGGTCAAACCTTGAAATGACTGGAGACCCGGCCAACAGCACAGCTTGGCTGCAACCTTGTGGGACACCCTAAGTCAGAACCACCCAGCTGCAAGACTCCTGCATTCCTGACCCTCAGAAACTGCATGAGATAATAAATATTATTGTTTTAACCTGCTACATATTGGGGATAATTTGTTTCACAGCAATGGGTAACTAATAAGCCCCCTGAAAACGCTCACAAAAAGGGAGATTCACTATAAGAAATCAGGGGATTCTCACAGAACCTAATTTCAGGACATAGGCCTCCCTGGAAGTGAAAAGTCTTCACTCAGTGAAGTTAGTCTGCTGCTCTCTCTGGCTCTTTGAAGTTCTGTGGCTTCTTGTGTCTGCCGTATTCTGCTTCTCGGCTCTCATGCTGTACATTGAGTTCTCTTTGTTTCTCGCTTCCCAAGAACATTGGTTCGTGTGTGATGTGAGCTGACTATGGGGCTACAGCTGCCCAGCCCAACACAGTCTGATTCAGTCCCAGGGCTCCCTCATATGTTCTCAGGAGGGAATCTAATCAGCCTGGCTTGAGTCAGACTGTCTCTCTTACAAAATCAGCTGTGACCAGAGGCCAAGTCCCATGGCACTGAGTTTCCTTTGCCCAGGCTGAGAAATGGGCGGATCATACTAGAATAGGAAATTGTATGACAGGCAAATTGATTATCATTTTCCTTGTACACTGATAAACTCTTTATTAGCAACAATGAAATACATTAGGATGTTGATTTTAATCTTTTGTAAAAGGCAGAATCCTTTTGAGAAGCAAATAGTTGCTCTTCACTTATCTGACTGCCAAGTTTGTTTTCTCATCTTCAGCATTCATGAAGTAGGAACACACCTGCAATTTTATGCACCAATTACTAGGCCGGATAATGCTCTACCAAAAGGAACTGGTTTCCTTGGGGTAAGAGACCCGTTTCTGTGTGGGTGCTTAAGTTAGCAAAATATGAAGAAGCTGGCTAGTAGAAATTTCGCTGGAAGGCAAAATAACGCAGTCAACAGAGTAAGGGTATTAGAGTCAAATGGACCTGTATTTGCATCCTATTTATAGCGAATGGCTTTGGAGCTCTCTGAGCCTCAGTCTCCTCTCAGTAAAATGGACATAATCACCATCTCACGGGTTCTTGTGAAAAGTAAACGCATGGCACATGGCACATGCCTAACACAATACCTGGCTCATAATTGGAGCTCAATAAAATTTGAGACATTTCTTTGTTTGACAAACATTTTCAGCCAAAAAAAAAAAATCTCTTTAAGAGTTTATTGTATACTTGGGGAAGTGTTAAGAGTATTCAATGCCTGCTGTTTTTGCCTCGAAGATTTAGGGCTGGTCTTGAGCAAAATAAGCAAGTCACACATTCCACCCCCAGCTCGAAATAGCAGATCAGGTGCGAGCACCTCCTGGTGGATGGGCAAGGAGCAGGGAGGCTTGTGTGAGTCCCAGAAAGGACTTGGGGAACTTTTCTCCTCCTGCTTGTCTGAAGGCAAATTCTACCCATCCTTCTAGGGGACTTTTAACTGGCACCTCTTGCGTTTGCCCTCTCTGATTCTTCCCAGTTTCAGGTGCCATGCGTGCTTCCTCCTCTGGTCCTTTTCATCCCCTTCGTGCCATCTGTGGTGCTTTCATTCCACACATGTTGAGCCCCTGCTGTGAGTCAGGCACTACTGGCCATTGAGGCAATGGTAAGGAGCTGGACCAGCCAGCTTCCTGCTCTTGTGGGCGCCCAGGTGGTGGCCCTCTCACCCTCTCACCTCCCTCTGGGAGGGCAGCTGAAGGGTGCTCCATCTTGGTTGCTCCCCCAGGATCTCCTCCACACCCTTGCTCCTGGTGCCAAAGGGAAGTGGCGCTAATGGACTCCTTTCTGCTTTTCTTCGCAGACAACTGCATTGCAGCAACTAGAAAGGTTTAGGAGGCAGCCTGCTATATTACAGTAAAAGTGATAAAGGTCTTGGAGTCAATTTGAGTCCTAGCCTGAGCACATCATTACTGTAAAACTTTGGGCCGTTTAGTGAGACTTTACAACTCAGTGTCCTCATCTGTAAAAGGAGATTATAATCCTGACCTTGATGGATAATTGTGAGACTTAGAAATCATAGCTCAGTGCTAGTACCTAGTAAGCACTCAGTAAGCGTAGCTAGTAGTTTTCATTTTACTTTATTTAGTCAGATCATTTTACTAGCTAAATATTTATTGAAAGCCGACTTTGTTCCATCCTGGAAATGTTCTAGGCACTAAAAGTGCAGCAGTGAACAAAAACAACGATGTCCCTGGGTATACAGAGTTTATATCCTACGTGTGGAAAGACGGGCGATAAATGAAAATATGTCAGGTGGTGATAAACACAACTGACAAAGAAAAAATGCAGTAAGGAGTAGAGAGAGAGGAAAGGACGGAGTTGATCTTTACAGGGAGCTGTCAGGGAAGGCCTCTCAGATAGGCCGGCATTTGCACGAACACTGGAAGGAAGGGGGCAATAACTCAGGTAGTCACAAGTTATGTAAGCTTCAGGTAGACGGAAACGTAAGGGCAAAGAACCTGGAGGGAAAACACGCTCGGAGTTTGAGGAATAGCGACGGGGTAGTGTGGCTCCAGTGGAGTAAAAGAGGGTGGATGTGGAGAGGGGGAGGGAGGGGAAAGGAGGGAGAGGGAGGAAGGCAGAGGGAAAGAGAAAAGGAAAAAAAGAGGGAGAGAGAGAGGCAGAGGGAGGGAAATGGGGTGGGGGAGGGAAAAAGAGGGAGGGAGAGAGGGAGAGAGATGGAAGGGAAGCATATCAACCACATCTAGGGCTGATCAGGCACGTGTGTGTGGTGATGCATTGTAATTAGTCTTGGGTGGTGAACATGATATAATCTACACGGAATTTGAAATATATTATGATGTACACCTGAAATTTATATAATGTTATAAACCAATAAAAAATTAAAAAATGAAACTGCCTTATAAGCTGTAAAAAAAGAAAGCTTTTATTTCCAAGAGGTAGCCTTTTACCTCTCCCACAACAGAAAATAAAATTACCAAATACTACAAAAAAAATAACGAAAAAGAAAGTCGAATCTGGACTTGGTAGGGAAAGACTTATTTGACAGGATTATTACAAAGGGCGAAAGGGAGTATTGCAATCGGGAGAATGTTGTGACCATGAAGTCTGCAAGTTTCTCAGGAATTAGGCAAAAAGGGGCTGTCTTTTGCAGAGGAGTAAACAAGGCTAGAAAGCGCCATGTGTGTGGAAGTGGGATGAGAGGTGGTGATCAGAAGGTGGATCAGAGAATGTCTTCCCTGGAGGCCAGCCTGGTCTCTGGAGGGCTCTATGCTGATTCAGCTGAGGGTGGGCCGAGTTCAGTGGCATGGAGGAGCAGAGAAGCACAACCAAAGCTTGGTTAGCAAGTAGTTTTGCTCTGATTGATCAGTGGAGATAAACGGTTTAGTTAATCCTTGATGTGGCGAAGAACAGAAATTTGGAGGGTCCGTGCCTGGCCTTGCCCCAGGTTAACAACAGGTGGGGGTGGGGCACCCGTGAGCCTTATCTAAGTCACAGGGGAAGGCCACAGTAAGCTATTTCCTGGAACACAAAGGATGGGGCCATTTCTTAACTTTCACTGTTTTGCAGACCCGCAGGGCTCAGTAAAATTCAACATTGTCAGGCCTTTAGATTTTTTCCAAGTGAGAAATGAAGTGCATGACATGTGGCTTATCAAAGCATTGCCTGTGATTTTGGAGTTTCATCCTAAAAGAGTCAACACTGGACTCCACTCAAAGAACGTACAGCTGACTATGGATCCCCCCTGGATCCCTCTCTGACTGCTCTTCCTACCGGTCAGGGAAGCTCACTCTCTCAGGGGTGACCAGTGAACTTCACATCCACTACTTAGAGACTGAATGTTGATGGACTTGTGACCCACTAGGTCTGGGAGTACCTTGAGTAGGGCCTGACACGGTGCCTGCTGTCCATTCAGTTCCCAAAATGCCGTAAAATGAGCACATTTTCTGGTTTACCTATGATCCACTCAGCTCTTTCCTCAAATAATCACATAATTCAGCAAATTCAAACTCTGGTGCTTTAATATGAGGAAGCATGACTGATAAGAAAACCACAAGAAAACTACTTTTATGGCCATGCTTAAAGTCTCAAGGGATCAGCAGGCTAAACTAGCCCAACGAGTGTTTTTGTAAACAAATTACCAGAATGCAGCCACACCCATTTATTTACGTGTTGTCTCTGCTAGCTTTCACACTGCAGTGGCAGAGTTGAGTAGCTGCAACAAAGACCACTTGGCCCGCAAAGGGTAAAACATTTACTATCTGGCCCTTTACAGAAAAAGTCATGTGATTCCTAGCTCCAGAGCTGGCCTGCTGTGCAGTGGCTTGCCTGCATTATATAGTAGCAGAGAGAACTTTATTATAGAAATGTTGAGGAGCTACTTCTTGTTTTGATTTTGATCACCAGAGAGTGCCATGATCTGATCTGCCTGAGGGCAAGGAAGACTTCTGTTTTAAGAATTTTTAACACTGTCCAGCGTCAGCCTGACTTCTCCCTCGGTTAGCGTTCACCTAATTTTATTTTTATTGGTGAGCTTTGCTCTTTTTATCAGGACTTTAGGTCCCTCTCTTCTCTCCCTGAGCTCTCTCTCAGTGGAAGCACCGTGAGTCTTTTGTGTATCTCTGGTACCCCACAGGTAGTGCTGATTTTGGGGGACATTATCACAGAGTTATTTTGTAGAATAAAAAACTCCGTTGTCAAAAGCCCTCATTTCTTGTCTACTTTACGGTAACCAACCAATCATCGTTTATGAAGTTCTTTTTGCAGCTTACAGCAACATCTAGGTCTTTTTATTTTTTTATGTAAATATAAGATACAGATTTTGTAGAAAAAAAATACTGAAAGGTATTTAAAAGAAAAGAAAGGCCATACTCATGTTTTGGCATATCTTATTTCCATCTTTTTTCTTAGATATTTTAAAAAAATTGGTATCATGGCAAAGATGCTATTGTATAGGCTTTTTTTAATAGACATATGATTGACTTATAACATTATATTAGTTTCAGTACAACATAATGAGTTGATATTTGTATATATTGTGAAATGATCACCACAATTAGTTAACATCCATCACCACACGTAGTTACAAAATTTTTTCTTGCGATCAGAATGTTTAAGATTTGCTCTCTTAGCAGCTTGCAAATATGCAATATAGTATTATTAACTATAGTCACCGTGCTGTACATTACATCCCCAGGACTGACAGTTTATAACTGGAAGTTTGTAGCTTTTGACCCCCTTCGCCTATTTCATCCAGTCCCCACCCCCTACCTCTGGGAACCACCAATCTGTTCTCTGTATCTATGAGCCTGGATTTTGTTTGTTTGTTTGATTTCTAGATTCCACATGTGAGACCACAGAGTATTTGTCTTTCTCTGTCTGACTTATTTCACTCAGCATAATGCCTTCAAGGTCCATCCATGTCACTGCAAAGGGCAAGATTTCATTCATTTGTCTTACTCAGTAACGTTTCATTGTTTGTAAATACCACATTTTCTTTATCTATTCATCCATCCCTCGATGGACTAGGCCTTTCTATTTTGATATTTTAAGCACTTTCCCATATTATTAAATATTTTGGTAAAGCAATGTTTGGTGACTGCATAAAATTCCACTTTATGGATATGCTCAAATTTCTTGATTAACTCCCTAATTATGATATTCAGGCAACTTCTCTTCTTTTTTGGTTTTCTATAGTAAATAACCCCATAATTAACATTAATGCATCAATCTCTGCCCTGATTTGTGTTTTTTCCTTACAATAGGTTCCTAGAAATGGAATTGCTTAGTCAAGTGGTAAGAATCTTACTTGCAGTCTTTATATTTATTGCCAAATTGCTTTCCTAAAAAGTATATTTCAATTTAAATGCTCTTAATCCTTATAGTTTTTTACATCTGCTAATAGATTTAAAAATGTTATTTTGTTTTAATTCACATTCATTTGAGCTAATAATTTTGAACTTCTGTTTATATGCTGGCTACTTATTTCTATTCTATATTTCTACTGTGCCTTGTTCTTCAATACTTAAAGTCAAGGGCCAGGTTGTAAGCCTGGCTCAAACATTTTCTATCTGTGTAACCCTAAGAAGCAACTTTGTCTTTCTAAGCCTCAGTTTTCTCATCAGTAAAATGGACATAGTTACGTGTACATCACAGTCTTGTCATGACAATCTGGGGTGCCAGGCGCCATGTCTGGCGTGTGTGCATCCTTGAAAACTTCGGCGTGAGGATTGTGAGGGTTCAGAGAGGGCTGTTCACACGTGTGTCTGGAGTTTCTCATGTGTCAGATCAATTTAAGTTTGGAATTTTGTTTTTGGTAAGTGTGCAAAAGTAACGAAGAAGACAAGTCACTGAGATAAAATACTGCAGTTGCATATGTTAGTGAAAAGTCCAACCTACAGATGTGAGGGTGTGTTAGATGCGCAGATGGTGTGATAGGTACTAGAATACAGAGATGAATGGAAGCTGCAGCAAATGCCAGAAGTCCTTATCCGTTCCGCCAAGGTTATAGCTGTGTGTGTGTATGTGTGTCTGTGTTTGTATGTGTGTCTGTGTGTGTGTATGTGTGTCTCTGTGTGTGTGTGTGTGTCTGTGTGTCTGTGTGTGTCTGTGTGTCTGTGTGTTTGTGTGTGTCTGTGTGTGTGTGTCTGTGTGTGTGTCTGTGTGTGTATGTGTGTCTGTGTGTGTGTCTGTGTGTCTGTGTGTCTGTGTGTGTCTGTGTGTGTGTGTCTGTGTGTGTATGTGTGTCTGTGTGTGTGTCTGTGTGTGTGTGTGTCTGTGTGTATGTGTGTCTGTGTGTGTCTGTGTGTCTGTGTGTGTATGTGTGTCTGTGTCTGTGTGTCTGTGTGTGTGTCTGTGTGTGTGTCTGTGTGTCTGTGTGTGTGTCTGTGTGTGTGTTTCTGTTCTTCCTCCTCTTTCCAGTTATTAAATGAAGGATTGACTTAGAAGTTTCTGAGGGTCTTTCCACCAACTCTATGCTCCAACTGAAATTCAAATTTTGGGCTGGATATTGCTGTTTTCAGGAGGATTTAATAAGCATATAAAAGTCTCCCATACCTAAAATCTCACCTTTTTATAATCTGGCTGTTTCCTCCTCTGAAAGTTCTGGCTACGTTTGATACACTTTAATTCGAAGTCTCTGTGGGTCTTCCTTCCGTGGGCTGTGCGGCAGAGGATGGTGTCAACAGTCTCTGCTTTGCATCCTAGAGTCTGTTTCACTGAGCACGTTTCTGTACCTTGTTCATTTATTTCTGCTGGCAGGAATGATGAAAAATTTAATGTCACGAGCTTAACACAGTGCATTTTCAGAGTCAGCTACAGGAAAGAGAGGAAAGGCTGGCCCAGTGGTCAAAGCTGTCGACTGCGTCTTGACACTGGGCAGCCTGCTTCCTTGGTCCTGTCTGAGCTCGAGAGCTGGAGCAGGCTTCCCCTGCAATTCCCTTCGAGAAGCCGTGCAGCCATCGAGTGCACGTCAGGATCTGGATGGTGTTTTTCAATTCACTTGTATTTGTTCCTTTCCTCAATTTCACACTATTCCTACTTGCCTTTGCTGTTACATTGTTATCATTCCAGTTTTTAGAAAAGTGAATCTGCATTATGAACTCAGCTCTGCCATCCTCCCCCAGATACACTTGGAAGCAATAGGCTCTCTGACAGTCGGGGCGAGTCTGTTTAGGAGATGCTCCATTTCAGGAGCCATCTGTGCCAAAGCGCTCCTCCTCATTCCCCCCCCCCCCCCCCCCGGAGCTTTGCATGTGGCCCAAGGCACTCACTTAGCTTTTGTTCTTCTTTCCTTTCTATAAAATTGCAGACAAACGTACCTTCCTCTTCTTTGCTGAATAGAGTAGGAGGAAGGTGATGTTTGTAAAGTCAGAGATTTGAGCGAGGTTGAAATAGCACTGCTTTCTTTATATACCACTGTAGGGGACTGGAAGTGGCCACCCCAAGATATGTCTCTTTGGCATGAGGAATATTTTGGGCTGGTGACTTTTAAAAAAACTGCAAAGTTTATTTACACTTTGTTAAGAAACATTTACATTGTAAGGAAATCTCCATCTGTAAAGGTGTCTCCCTCTCTGTACCAGGAAGGAGGGATGAACTTACCTCTAGAAACTCTTATCAATGCAGAAGGCAAGGACTTAAATCTGCATAATAACCTGACCCTTGTTTACTGTACTTGTCTGGTAATCCATAACTGACTCCCCCTACCCCCAACATCCTCCTTTGTCTTTAGTTGAAGATGATATTTAAGGTGGTGGCTTTGGCCATTTTGGCGAGTTGCTCAGGTTGCCTGAGCCTCTCCTATGTATACATGTTACAAAGCTTTGTTTAATTTTCTCCTGTTATTCTGTCTCATGTGAATTTAATTCGTTCTGTGACCAGAAGAACCCAGAGAGGGTAGAGGAAATGTCTTCCTCCCCTACGCCACCATAGCTTCTTAAGATTAATTATGGATGTGCTGGGTGCCCACTGCTGTGCTAAGCTCTTAATATGCACTATTTTCATTTATCATGAACACTCTATCAAACTGGTTCTATTATTCTTATCCTTATATTACTGGTGAGGAAACTGAGGCCTAAGAAAATGTCTCATATACCTACAATGGACTACTTTTAACCTATAAAAAGAGTAAAACCCCTGACATTTGCTGTGCCATGGATGATGGATGAGCCTGAAAAACATTATCTAAATGAAGAAGTCAGACACAAGAGACCTCATATGGTATGATTCCATTTATATGAAGTATCCAGAAGAGGTAAATTATAGAGACAGAAAAGAGATTAGTGGTTGCCTGGAGCTGAGGGTAGGGATGGGGAGTAGCCGTAAATGGGCCTGAAGATTTTTATTGGAGAGAGGAAAATGTTCTAGGGCTGATATGTGGTGAAGGCTGTACCACTTGTTACTAAAAATCATTGATTCGTACACTTGAATGTGTGGATTTATGATATGTACACTATTAACTCAATAAAGTTGTTAAGAACAAGAAAGAAAGTAAAGGAGGGAGGGAGGGAAGAAGGGAGAGAGAGAGAAGGAGGGAAAGAAAGAGAAAGGAAGGAAGGAAGGAAAGAAGGGAGGAAGGAATGGAGAGAAGAAAATAAGTTTCACAGGAAGGAGCAGAACCCAGACACAAATCCAGTCAGCCTGTTTCTGGAGGCTCTGGTCTTGACCACTGTACCTTATTGTTTCTCCTGTTCTATCTTCTTCTTCCTCTTTTAGTCCCCTTTACCTTTTTCTTTTCTTTCTTCCCTCCCATAAACCTAAATGTATATTGCCTTTTGTCCACCTTGAGTCTTTTCACAGGCTGGTCCCCCTGCACCATGCCACTGGAGCCCACTCACAGGGAGGTTTGAGCATCCAGTCCCATTTAACATTATTATACTGGACTTCTTGACTTGGTTCCTCGAATTAAATTTTGCTCTGGTTCTGGCCTGGTCTCATGCCCTGGACCTGCAGCTATGTTTTGGCTTCCCAGGCTTGCCATTTGGCAATCTTTGAGATGTAGGGTGCCATTGTTTTCTGCCTCCATCTGCCCTTGGCTTTTCTGTGCAACCACTTGGCTCCCAGGACACGAATGTGGCCTCAGCAGTCTTGGCCAGCGCCTCTGTGTGGCCTGCCCAGGACTTTGAGAGAGAGGGCTTAGGTGTTTATTAATTCATCCCCATAGTTAACTCTCACTCCTCTTTTACATTTTCCTTTTTCCTTTGGTGGAGCCTATATGGATTTCTTTCCACTGGATTACAGACTAATCTAGACAAATGCAGATTTCAATCTGAGAAGTTAGGTCAAAAATGTCCATTTATTTTTTAAAGATCAAGCTACTGAGATTGAAGTATATTAAATCTGATATCTTCCTGGGATAGAGGTACACTAAAATAATGAACACACTTCAGGGGCCCTCAGATTCCCCATTCTGTCTATTAGTCAGGAATAATCTGGTTTTGAGTGACTAGAAACTCAACCTACACAAGCTTAAGCATAAAAAGAAATGTATTGGCTCACATAACTGAAAGGTCTAGGAATACGTCTACTTCAGGAATGGCTGCATCCAGGGGCTCAAATAACGTTACTGTGGCTGGTTTCTATCCTTCTATGGCCTGCTTTGCTTGGTGTTGCCTCCATTCAAAGATAGGCATTTCCTTCGTGATAAAAAAAGTGAGAAATTTATTACCCATTTCAGCATTTAAAGGAATTTCAAAATATTTTGAGGTCAAATTATAAATATTTTGATACACATTTCCCTTTTCATGGGCAATTCCTAGGCCCACAATCTTAAACCAGAGAGAGGTCTCAGGCATTACTGAGTCTTGTCCTCTCAGAGAAGAAGACCTAAATGCAGAGAGGATACAAACTGCTCAGAGTAATAGTTCAAGTCAGTACTAGATCCCTGGTACTATTCATTTTGGTGAGATTTGCTTCTGAGGACTAATGTGGACAGCAGATGCTCTGGTGTTAGAGCATGAGAATGTGCAACCAGTTCCGACAGCATCTGATTTTAGTTCCTTAATCTGAACTAAGACCAAATAAATGTGTGGGAATCAAGGACAGACATGTACGTGATCTTTATAACTGACACTTGGAACTCAGCCCAGAGTCTGGTCCCTAAGAGTGAGTTCAGCCACCGCTGGGGCCATGTATCGTGTCACCTTTCAACACTGGAGCTCAACCTTGGGAAGATTTGTGATTTTGCCAATGCTGTAACTGATTCTCAAGTAACACCCTCAGATTGAAGAGCATTTGCAGAAAGTGGCTGATGTCCTGAGCAGATGTAACGTTCCCTAATGTGACTGACATTGTCAACCTCTTGCATGTGACAGATCACAAGCCACTTTGCTACGGAGAAAGGGGCAAGCTGAGTAATGTGGCATTCACCATGAGCTCCAGAGATTGAACTGTGTTCATAGCGTTGATTTTGAGAGCATTTATTATAATTTTATCCTGAACTATCTAATTCTCAAGAGACTGGGCATCTACCTGCACATCTTCATTTGTCAAGCTTTTTCCAGGAAATTTGAAAGGATTTTACCTCCTTGATAGTGGGCAATCTTGAGAATTTTTCAAATGGTTAACTATAGATCTTCGATGTTATAGACTACCTTAATTTTGTCTACCGCCAGGATTGCATTTGGACTTAATGTTGTTCTCACCTACAGAACCACAAGGTCAAACCGGAGGGAGATGAGATGAAGGAATCTGGTTCTGTTAGTGACACGCGTGATGAGGACGGTCATTTCCTGATCGGTAATGAGTGGTGCTGCAGAATGCAATGGGAATGCCTTATCAGACTGATTCTCCTCTTAGAATCCAGGCACTGGCCTTGGGAGAAAGTCCCTCTGATTCCCCTTCACCCTGACCCCGTCTAAATTTTATTGGCTGTGTGACAGACAAGCTCCAGCAAGACTATTTTCTTTAAGCAGTACGTGCAACAGTGAAAGGATTGGTAATTGATAGTTTTTCTATTTTTTGACGTGTAAGTCCATTTTAGTTACTCCAACTACTAGCTACTTAAGTGATGTAATGATGTTAGTTTTTTACTAAGTCTAAAATGAAGGTGCATTCCGGTGCCAAACCCCAATATCCTACATTCTTGTCTCTTAGTAAATGGATCTTCCGTCCTCTGGAATGGTCTTTCTCTGTTGGCTTCAGTCCCAGTAGCCAATGCATCTGGAAGGTACGGAATACAGTCTGCCAGTGAACTGGGCTATGACTGGCTTGTTTTGGACTTTGATCTATGGGCTCATTAATCTACCATGATGGTCTAATACAGGCTATAACAGAAAGGTGTCCCTGATACCTTGTGGGGACTGAGCCTCCAGAGGGTTCACAAGGTCACTGCGCCTCCATCAAGGCTGCTGGACTCAACTTGTGGCCAAGTGGAATCAGAAGTTGGGAACATATGATGAAAGTGTGTCCTTAAAAAAAAGAGCCATAGCTTCCTTTCAGTGGTACTTGGAGAGTGAGAGCATTCCATTTTGCTCACTGAGCAGGTGGCCCTGGCTTGGTGCCTCGCTCTCAGCAGTGCTGGTGTGGAGAGGGCCGGAAGTGCAGCCAGGCTGCTCCCAGAGCACGAGATTCTTTCTGCGGTCTCAGAACCACAGGGAAATTGCTGGTGTAGAGCTTGTGGACATGCTAAGCTTCGTGCTGTTTAACATCCTGTGCTAAAAGAGTGTTCTTTGAAGCAATAACTTTTCAAAATTAATAGTACTGTCCCCAAGCAGCAACCGTTTTCTTGGAAATGTCACTCTTCACTTTTATTTAAACGATACTGCACTTTTAACGATGAAAGGCACAAAGCTGTCAAAGCGAAAAGAAATAAAAGAATAAAGCAAATTTTTAAAAAAGGGGCGACCAACTTAAAAAGAGATCTTTCTCCATGAGGCAAGGGCTTTTCCAGGAATTTGAGGAAGGTGTAATTTGGAAGAAGGATGAGTTTCCTAGAGAGAAGCTCCCCAGAGAGAATCCTCCTAACACGGGATGCCCAGGGCTCTTGCGAGAGAAGCAGCAGTGCCTGGGTCTTAAGAGCCACGTGGATCCCGTGCTAGACGGACAAGGTCCTGTTTGTTAGCGGGGGCTTTGGAGAGCATCCCAAGGGCTGCAGAAGCTATCCATTTGCCTCTAAATTCCTCGTGGTGTCTGTCTTAGGGGCATACATGGCTAAGGATTAGGGGAGACCCCCTTGTCTTTGCGAAGTCCTGGATTAATTAATAGGTTCTCTTAAAAAGATGGTGACTGAAAGGCTCAGAATTGAGAGACAAGTCAGGAGAGTTTTTAAAGTAAGTCCTTTGTTATTTTCTGCTCAAAATGCCATTCAATATCGATGACCTATTACTCCTACTATTACTCGTATGCGGATAGGCGGATAACTGTTAGTCATTAGTTATTTCTGGCATCTGAGTAGAACCGATAACCCATCCTGTCTGAGGAAGAATGACAAAAATAGATCCATCTAAAATCAGGCTCTGTGAACATGCCGTGGCTGCGTTCCTTCCCCTTGAGGTGATCGGCTACTCTCTTTTATAGGAGATGAAAAATCAGGATGACATTTAGGGCACCAAGAGGTGGATTTTCTTGATATTCTGATAGAAATATTTCTGAGGGCAATCACCTGAATATCCTCTTGATCTAGAAAGATATAATACTTTTGTTCCTTGCCTTTGTTGTTATGCACATAAACCGTTCCTTGGGAATGGAATGGTCCTAGCCTTGAGGGGCCATGCTCTCCTCAGAATAGTTTATAAAGTCCGCCTTCTCTTCAGTTGAAAGAAAGACATTTAAATGGCAATGGACTGACTATCAGCCTGTCTCCTGGCTCAACGTCTCCCAAGTGGAAAAACACTTGGAAGCATGGTTTTTAAACCTTTAAAAAATATAAAGGACAAGTGTTTGTACTCATGTTGATGAATTTGGGTTTTTTGGTAGCCTAATCCTGTGGGTTCTCATCCATCCCCAAAGCATGCAACTTTGTCTCTCGGCAATTCTTGCATAAACTCTTAGTCCTCACTTCTGGTCTCTTCCTTCTTTGGCATCTTCTCTAATGCTTGCCTGAATTTTGTCTTGGTTTACTAGGGGTTTACCTTTTTCTTTAACTCTTCTTAGAGTAGGGAGGGATTTGGTATTGAGATCGGAGAGAAATGAACTGATTTGGAAAGATGTAGGACAACAAAGTCAACCTAGAAAAGGGAATTAATGAATCTGATACACTTGGTGCTGCCAGCTCATTACTCTGGTGTGTAATCTCTCATCTCCTGTGGTGGGCCATCTCTTTCACACATCTACACCTGGGGTCTAGCACAGTGCCTGGAGAATAGTAGATGCTCAGTGTTTGGAATATGAACAAATGAGAATTTTCAATGGAGTGAAAGTACCTGACCTATTATAGTGAATGTTCCTAAATCTCTAGCTTCCCTACAAAGACGAAGCAAAGTAGAGTGAGTGAGGGATATGATCCCGGATGGGAAGTCAATCTTTTATGTATTGCCACAAATAATGCCGCATATGAAACTACTTCAAACTTATGGCTTAACATAACAATCGTTTATTTGGTTAATGATTCAGGAGGTTGAAAGTTTAAGTTGGCCTCAGCTGGGCAGGTCATATGGTCTTGGCTGAGATCCCTCATGTGCTCAGTTTCCTCAACTCAGGCCAGCTAGGTCACTCTGTTTCTGGGAGTTTGGCTGGATGTCAACAGGGAGAGGGGAATGACTGGGCCACGTGTCTCTCATCCTCCATCACACTTACTTGTTCACATGGCAGCAACAAGGTCCTGAGGGGGAAGTGGGTGCAATAGACTGAATGTTTGTGTTTCCCCAAAATTCATATGTTGAAATACTAACCCCAATGTGATGGTGTTAAGAGGTGGGGCTTTGGTAAGCGATTAGGTCGGGAGGGCAAGGCCCTCATGAATAGAGTTAGTGCCCTTATGAAAGAGACCCCAGAAAGCACCCATGGCCCCTTCCACCACATGAAGACACAGTGAGAAGATGGCCTCTATGAACCAGGAAGTAGCCTCTCACCAGACGCAGACTCTGCCAGCACCTTGATCTCAGAAGTCCCAGCCTCCAGAACTGTGAGAAATAAATATCTGTTGTTTGAGCCAACAACTCTGTTATAGCAGCCCAAATGGACTGAGATAGTGGGGAATGTGCAAGTCTCTTATGGCCTAGGCTCATCCATCACTTCCAGCACCTTCTATCAGCCATCCCAGAATCAAAGGATGAAGAAATAGACTTTACCTCTTGATGGGAGTAGGTGTAAACTTGCATTGTAAAAGGACTTGTTTGCAGGCAAGGAAATAATTATGGTCATTATTTTTAAAAACAGCTTTATTGAGGTATAATTAACATACCAACCAACAACTCACATTTAAAATGCACAATTTGTTATGTTTTGACATATCCATATGCCTGTAACCATTATCACAATCAACAGGACATAGCCCTCAGCCCCCAAAGTTTCCTCCTGCCCCTTTTTAATCCTGCCCTCCTGCCACTGCCCTCATCCCCAGGTAACCACTGATCTTTCTGCCACTGTAGATTTGTTTTTATTTGCTGGAATTTTATATAAATGGAATCATACAGCCAGGACTCTTTTTTTTTTTTTTTTTTTTTGCCTACCTTCTTCCCTCAGCATAATTATTTTGAGATTTATACATGTTGAATCATTTATCCATAGTTCATTCCATTTATCCATGAATATTCATTTGTGTAGATATAACAGTTTATCCATTCACCTGTTGATGGATTTGGGTTGTTCTAGTTTTTGGCTACTGCAAATAAAGCTGCCAAGAATATTCAGGTGCAAGTCTTTGTATGGAGATACACTTTCATTTCTCTTGGGTAAATAACTAGGAGTGAAATGACCGGATCATAAAGCAGTTTTATGTTGAAGTTCTTAAGGTACTGCCAAACTATTTTCCGAAGTAGTTGTACCATTTTACATTTCCACCAGCAGTTTCTGAGAGTTCTAGTTCCTCTAAATCATGGCTGTCCCTTGGAATTGGTAACCTTTTAATGTTAACTACTCTAATAGATGTGCACTAGTACATCATTGGGGTTTTCATTTCAATTTCCCTGATGATTAATAATGTTGAGCATCTTTTCATGTGCTTATTTGCCACTGTTGTATCTTCTTTAGTTAACTGTCTGTTCAAATCTTTTGCTCATTGTTAGAAAATGGATTGTTTCTTTGCTTATTATTGAATTTTAAGAGTTACTTTTGTATCTGGATATAAGTCCCTATTCAAAAGTATAATTTGCAAATATTTTCTCCCACTTTGTGGCTTTTCTTTTCATTCTTTTAACCATATCTTTTGAAGAACAAAAGTTTTAAATTTTATTGAAGTCTGATTTTTTGGAGTTTCAATTTTTTCTTTTATGGATGATGCCTTTGATGTTGTAGCTAAAAACTCTCTTTTTAATCCAGAGTCACTAAGATTTTCTCCAATGTTTTCTTCTAGAAGTTTAATAGTTTTCATGTTATAAAGTTTGTCATTTTAAGTGCTATGTTTATATCGACAATTTTTGTATATGGTATGAAGTATAACTATCCAATTGTTTCAGTACCATTTGTTGCAAATATTACACTTTCTCAACTGAATTGTGTTTGCGTCTTTGTCCAAACCTCTGTTGTCCATATACGCATGGGTCTGTTTTTGAACTCTGTTTTGTTCCATTGAAATATTTGTTGATCTTTATGCTAATACTACACTGTCTTCTTAGTAAAGTTCTATGATAAGACCTGAAATCAGGTGGTGTTAGCCCTACATCTTTGTTCTTCTTTTTCAAGGCTGTTTTGGCTTTTTGTGATAATCACTACTCAGCTGTTTGCTTGAGGAGACTTCTGCAGGTCTGTGGGTTGCTCTCTTTATGCAGGTCTCTCCTCTTCGATCCTCTGTCCTTTGAACTCTAACTGTCCTGGTCTCCCCAGACTTGGCTCTGCCTCCTCAACTCAACTCAGGGAGTCCACCAGTGTCGGACAGTGTCCTGGAAATGCTCTCAAGGCAGGAAGCAGGGCCAATCGTAAAGCTCGCCTTGTTTGTTTCCTGTCTATCAAGGATTTTTGTCCTTTGTTACCTGCTATCCAGTGTCTTGTAAACCATCGTTTCACAGATTGTTTGTTTTTTGGTTGTTTCAGGGTGGAGGGTAAAACTGTACTCTATCTTGGCCAGAGGTGAAGTCTCAAATATGGCTATATTTGCAAATCATCTACTATAGGAACCATCAGAAAAATTTGAGATCCTAATTCTTCTTGTTTTCTCCATCTTGGCTTTAATCATTTGTGTTTCATCTGTACTACAATGTAGAAACATCTTAAGAGATTTGGCCTAGCAATGGCTGGATCAAAACAGAACTAAATGTAGTTGTTCCACTTCCCATGGAACTGAATGACAGCACAATATTTGGTAACTTGTGGGCATATGGTGAGTTCTGATACACCTGACATAACAGGGTATATTTCCTAGAGATTTTGCTTGTTAAGGTCAGCTGAGTTCTACAAAGCAGAGAGGTGTTTTATAGTTTGTTCTGTTTGGAAAACTGCAAGTAGTTCAGCATGGAGAAGCATAGTGTGTGTTGTGGGGAAAAGGAAAGAGAGACAAGGGGATCGAAGAGTGTTATTAAAAGATAAAGCTAGCACTGTATACAGAGTCTGGACATTGTAGCACAAACAACCTGACACACAGTTCTATGGAATTTGGATTACACTGAGGGTAACGGAGAGTCTGATGAATTTTAAAGAGTTTAGTGAGGTTCACACTTTAGAAACATTGCTCTGGAAGAAGAGTATGGACGATGCTTGAATAGAGTTTGAGTGTAACCATGTTATATGCAGATTTGTTAGGAGGATGTTGGAATAGTTCTGCTTCTAGGAAGATCTCGAAGAAGCACTGACCATGGGGTTGAAGAAAAGCAGATGAGTTCAAAAGAAATTTAAGAGGTCAAGTTGTTGGAACTTTGCAATTGAATAAACATATTTGGGGACTGGAAAGTGATAGGGAGAGAGGAGTCAAGGATGACTCTTGGTTTTCTGACTCAAATAAGAGAAATTGGAACTATTAAGTGAAGGAATATGCATGAGTGTGTGTGTGTTTGTGTGTGTGTATGTGTATCAACAGAACCTCATGAGATAATTTGCTTTTTCTCAGACATTTCTGTGTTAGTCCAGCCTCTTGTTGCATGTCACATAAATCCAACTCATACTAGCTTAACAGGAAAAGGAAATTTATTGGCTCCCATAATTGAAAAGTCTAGGGGTATGCTTGCTTCAGGCACAGCTGAATCTGGGTGTTCAGTAATATGAAAATTGTTACTCCTCTCTTGGTTCTGATTTCTCTGTGTTGGCTTTGTTCTCTGGGAGGCTATTTGTGTGCGTATGTGTGCTGGTAGCAAATGGGGCTTCCATTCTATCAATTAAATAATCTTAAAGGAAAGAAGTGAATATTTATCAATGGTTTCAGTAAAAGTGAAAAAACAAAATCTCACTGAATTTATCTGACTCATGTGCCCAACCCTAAGTCAATCCCTATGTACAGGCAGATAGATTATTTTGATTGGCCAGCCACGGATCATGTGACCTCTCCAGAAACCATGGTGGGGGTCAACCACACCAGAATTACACAGATTGAGTATGATTCACCCTCTGTCCCCTTCCAAGGAAAACTGAAGGACTACAGCAGGAATGGAAGTGGAAGCTAAGCAGGCAAAAACAACTTACATCCCCCATAATTCACTTCTAGTTCTAGAGCAGCTGCTGTGCATTTGCTGCATGAAATTGCTTAACTTCAGCCCACCTTGAGATCCTGTTTCACATCTGTTTGTCCATCACAGTAACCTGTTTCCCTGTCACTGGGCATCATGACTTCTTCATAGAGGGCAGTTTGGTTGTGTACATTGTTCCGTGCCTCCCTACAGTGGAGTCAGCTTCAATTGATTTCAAACAACCCAGGAAAGAATCCATATCCCCAGTCTGCATTCATAGTGTGAACTCAATGTGACTAATAAAATGCCTCCTGAATAATAATGTCTTATTGGCAATTACGTTTATGTGACGTGCATGGAAACAATAGAACTGCACAGTTTCACTGAAACATGGGTAGTTAGAACTGGCAGACACCTGATGAATCACCTAACCCAGTGTTGCTCACACTTTTGAACTCTAAGACCATTTTTAACATTAAGCTTTTTCTACCTTCACTTTATTCAGATATATTCATCAGACATACCTGATACTTGCATGGATTCAAGAACCTCGTATGTTGGTTTTCTGACAGTTTGGGGACCCCCAATCTAGTCAATCATCTTCATTTTGACAATTGAGGAAGTTGGTATTACAGCAAAGTGATTTACACAAAGTCACACGGCAGAGCTAGAACAAGAATCTTGGTCACTTGGACCCTTCTCCTAATTTTGAGGTTTTCCCCATTGTATCAGGCTGAACTTACTGCATGTTCCATTGGTAAAGAAAGCCTTGAAGTTCTCTAAAATAATATTGACATTTAGAGTAATTTTCTGGGCAAGTTGGATTTTTTAATTTTGTTCCTTTTGTTCTGCTTTTTAGAAGAATTCCATCCTTGTCCTCTGTGTTTAGCAGAAAGGGAAAGGGACCTGTCACTTATTCAGCACTTACTCTGGAGTTCATTAATCCTCATGACAATCTTATCAAGTAACTGTTATGATTGCCATTTTGTACATGGTGAAAGGAGGTTCAGAGAGATGAAGAAGATTGCTCAAGTTTGCACAGCTAGCAATGGTGGTACTTACCAATCTTCATGGCTATGCCCTGCCATTTCCTTAGTGAACATTTTCTACAGAGAAGCAAGGACACTTCAAAGATGCTGAGAATGTCAATGGCTGTTTACTTAATAGACTGTCGAGGTGAAGTATAACCAATAACAACAATGAGAAAATAATCTACAGCACTAAATTGTCTAAGGAAAGAATAAGTGCCTAACCCATCACACCTTCAAAAAGAGCATGTACTGGCTTCTAGGAGTTGCCCTGGATTTCTAAGGATCCCTTCCCCTTTAGCTAAAGCAGGGACCAACAATCTATAGTCTATGGGACAAATTCAGCCTACTACCTTTCTTTAAAATAAAAAACATAGTCCTATCCATTGTTTACTGTCCGTGGCTGCTTTTGTGTTGCAATGGTACATTTGGGTGTTTGTGACGGAGACTGTATGGTTCACAAAGCCTGACACGTTTGCTATCTGGCTCTGTTTCAGCAAAGGCTTGCCACACTCTGGTCGAAAGGAACAGTTTGCAAATTTGTGTTCACTGAAATGGAACTCAAAAGTCTCTCTTACTGGGCGGTGGGTGTTGGTGGACAAGGTTCTTAGGGCCCAATTTACTTCAAACAGAACAGTTCAGCTTTCATCTCTATTATGTATTGGGTTTTCACAGTTGAATCTGTGTTAAGTCAGGGTGACGGATGGACTGAAGACATTAGGTCAGATTCCTGCAGAGTCCTATAAATGTTTGTCTAACTGCTGACCCTGGCAAGAAAATCCAGGTGCCTGTGAAAAGTAAATCTGAGCATTTGGCGCTTTATTTTCATAACTGTGGGAAACGGAAATTCTCCTGCCTACCACAAAACTGTATTCACTTGAGAGAGAGAGAAGCTTCCAAGTAGAATTGTACTGGATGTTTTACTTAGGAAATATGTCCTATAATGACCATAAAGTTTGGGTGGAAGATAAAATAGATCTATAAAAATAACCTACAGGATTGATATTTTGGCTGTGGAGAGTTTGATGATGCAAGAAGTGCCTGAAGCTTATTACCTCCTGCGGGGTAGTCCCTACTTACCAGGAAAATACCAACTGTATTTTTGTGACCCTGTTTCTAGGTTACTGAAATAACTAAACTTCCTTGAATGGTTGGTTCTAACATGTCCTTCATGTCCTAGGTGAGAAGAAAAAAGAAGTGATTGTTTGATCCTTTAAAGGACAGCTTTAATAGGTAAAAATGTCACTTCTGATCCAGTTCTGATAATGGCAAAGTAGCTTGTATTAGTTAATGCTTCCACTGACAATAATTATAAACTCTGGACAAAATATAAAATAAAAGACGTTTGAAGGCACTGGAGAGTGACTCAAAGTGAGCAGAAACTGGAGGGTATTTAATCCTCAAAAGAAGGAAATTACAGTGGGTGAAATACACATTTATATGAGTTTTCCATTTGGGTAACCTAGTACACATGTCATAAGAGGACTAGCACTGAACCAGAAAGACACTGTTACTGGCTTGACATCTTACAGGGCAGAATTCAGAGCTGCTAAAGAAGCTGGAAAGTGAAGAAGACTATTCCAGAATGAAGAGAGGAGCCTCTAAATATGCATATAAACTCTGCTCAAATCTTTGGCTGGCCCTGAATTGCATATGGACAGGGGTGATTCCAAGAGGTTCAGCAGAAAGCAATAGCTAGAAAGTTGAAAGACTTAAGCAGAGCTTTCACTTCTGCTTACTGAAGAGGAGACAGAATTGAGTTTTAGTTTTTCCAAGTTAGTGGAACTTGGTAAACACCTTGAGCTTTCCTGTGAACTCCCACCTTATCTCTGGTCTAAAGTCTTGCCTTAGAATGAAGGACAACATCCAAAAAGAACCACCAAAGCAAAGGATTGAATCAAGCCTCCACAAGATCCAAGTGTCAGCTAGTAATCAGACTGTCCTCTGGGACAAAAATAAACACTCGTTAGAAGAATATGACAGACCCACAGTCTACAATGTATCCGTGGTGCTACAATTTAGCACCATTTCCAGTAAGCTAAAAAGATTACTGGACACGAAGAAAATGTGAAATAAGAAATAGGAGAATGTGATCCATAGTCAACAGAAAAAGCAGTCAATAGAAAAATACATAAAATGATCCTGATTTTGAAATTAGCAGACAAGAACTTTAAAGAAGCTATTGTAAATATGTTGAAAATTGTAAAAGAAAAGAGAGTCATATTTTTGAACAGATAGGAAATTGATATTAAAAATGACACAATAAAAAAACAGAATCAAAAGAAATGCTAGAACTGTAAATTGCAGGGTCCTAAATGAAACACGCATTGGATATTTGACTTTCCTTCCTGATGTCTTCAATATCTTCCTCTACGGGCCAATCAAAGATCCATTTGAGTAAAAACCCAACTTTTTGCCCTTTATAAAAGCACTATTATATCCTTTAACTTGTTCTAGGAATACGTATCTGCCAGTACATAGAAAAAGCGTAAAGAAGTACAAGAGAATGACAAACATCAAATTCAGGATGGTGGTGGGTGCAAATTCAGGAGGAGGAAGGGTGACATGATAGGGAAGGAGAACACTGGGAGTTTTAACTGGTAATATTTTACTTCTTAATCTGGGTGCTGGTAGATAGGTCTTCAGTAAATTATTCTTTATTTCAATCTGTAGATCTTAACTATTGCATCTTATACCTCTTTAGAGAAAGAAAACTTCATGAAAATGCAAGTTGAACTGTCATTAATTCTCATCTTACTCATAGTAAGAATAATAAAGATGGACCACAAGTAATTGGGAATTTTGGCAGAAGTGGGGGTACAGTAGTGGAAAGCATAAAGTTGGAACTTAAGGAAAGATGTCTCTGATGGAGCCCCAGACATTGGATATCACAGGAGCTCTGGACATCTAGTACGGAATGGAGAAAGACAGTTCACAAGGAAGTGGGAAAAATTCTCAGTGATAACTGTGCCTGCTCCAGAAGTTTCGTCCTTTACTGCTTTGAGCCAAGAAGCTGCTGCTGGAAGCAAAGGGTCAAACTGCTACCTCATGGGGGCAGAGCTGCACATGGCTAGGAGGGTCAACAAAAAGCCAGAGAAAGGTATGGAGCCTCTGCACCAGTGGACTAGAAAAAGCTGTGTATGTCCATCCCTAGGGGGATTTCCTTGTAAGCTCAAGTTCCAAACCAAAGGCTGAGGCTAGGACAGAGCCGACAGAGGTGATGCAGTCAGTTTACTATTCTGAGGCAGTAAAGTATTCAAAGTGGGGAGCCGAATGAGTCCAAGCAAAGAAACATACAGAAACGGACTAAGGCACAGGAAGCCTGAGATCAAGTCCACAATAACAATATTAACAGAGACTAACAGTTATGCAGCACCTACTACATAAAGAATTCTAGGTACCTTTTAAACACTTTGCCTGGATCATCTCATTAAACCCTCAGAACAACCCTTTGAGTTAAGTACTAATGTTATTTCCATTTCATGTATGAGAAATCTGAGGCTCAAGGTCATATAGTAATAGAAGGTGGAGATGGGACTATAATTGAGGCTCTGACCCTAGTGCATGTAGGTGACAATCCACTGCTGCCTCAGTATAATATTGAGGATGAGAATGACCATGGCCAGGAGCTAATTCCAATCCATGGCCAGAGTGTCCAGGACTCAAGGGTTGAAAGAACAGATTAAGGTCTTAAATGCCAATATCTGTTTCTGGAAGGACTGAGTTCCTACCTGCCTATTCTGGAATAATTGCAGCAGGAGCAGATTAAATTTTTCTGGGTTTGAAGTATATACAAACTTAGAAACCTCTATAAGAAAAGTAATACAAACATGTTTCTTTCAAAAATTTTATAAAAAATAAATGAGAATGTAAACACATAGCCAAGGTTTCTCCCAGGACCCTGGAAGGATACCATGAAGGTGGGGGACACGGAAGATTAAGCTGTCTCAGTGGCAGTTGGCTGCTGGCTGTGTCCAGGGGAATCATATAATTTTGCAGTTTGTGAAATCTTTATTAAGGTCTATCTCCTCACCTAGAAAGAAACCCTATACGTAGAAAGAATATGTGGTTTTGTTTGTTACTTTATTTTATTGTAGCATGGTAGGTACTCCTTTGTGGTTTTTTTTTTTAATTTATTTTTCTGGTGAGGAAGATTATCCATAAGCCAACATCTGAGCCAATCCTCTTCTATTTTTTGTATGCGGGGTGCCTCCACAGCACAGTGTGACGAATGGTGTGTAGGTCTGCACCCAGGATCTGAAACCATGAACCCTGGGCCGCTGAAGTGGAGCACACAAACTTACCCACTACACCCCCCAGGCCGGCCTCCTCCTTTGTGTTTTAGGATTCTAGGCTGAGCTTTCTTTTTTGCCTTCTGTTAGAATCACTTTTCTCAGTTTGGGATGTAGCCTTCAGAGTCTAGTAGGGAAGCAGAAGACGTTCTCAGTCTCTCTAAGAGAGCCAAGTTAATGCAGGAAAGTGGTTAGCCAAGCGATAGAAGAGCTGAGAAGGCAAACAGAGGATGTTGAAGCACATCAGAGATTAGAAACTGCAGAAATCTGCTTCTACCCTTAGGAATGGAAGGATAAAGAAAGGAGATGGGATTGCCAGAGCCAGAAGCCAGGACTACCTGACAGGAGCCACAGCCACGAGGAGGACTGCTCAGAAAAAGTAAGACCGTTAAAGGGGAGTTTTCTACTAGGTCCTGGACCAATGGAGGAGAGTCATCCACTGTCAGAGAGGCTGCTTGAGGCAGAAGGAGAAATGTCCTGGCTTTTCCCCTCCTCTATCCTTCAGCCTTCCTCCAATGTCTTTTACCTACCAAGAGCCAATTGGCAAGGGAGTCTGGGAAATGTAGTTTTCTACAATACAGAAAAGAGCAGAGTAAAGATTGGAAATAGAGCTGAGAACAACATCTCCACCTTGGAGACAACACATTAAGGAGTATTATGGGTTGAATTGTGTCACCTACCAAATTCGTTTGTTGAAGTCCTAATCCCCAGTACCTTAGAATGTGACTATATTTAGAGTTAGGGTCTTTAAACAGGTAATTAAGTTAAAATGAGATCATTAGGGTGGCCCTGATCCAATATGACTGGTGTCCTTGTAAGAAGAGAATATGTGGACCCAGATGAGCACAGAGGGAAGATCATGTGAATATAGGGAGAAAGCCATCTACAAGCCAAGGAGAGAGGCCTCAGAAGAAACCAACCTTGCTGACACCTTAACCTTGAATTTCGAGCTTACAGAAATGATAAGAAATAAATTTTTGTCATTCAAACCACCTGGTCTGTGGTGCTTTGTTCTGGCAGCCCTAGCAAACTGTTACAAGGAGGTTGCAGCATTCCAGGATACAGCGTGTTCCATCATCACCCTGGAGATTGTCCCTGACGCTTAATGATAAAACTTGATTTTCCCCAGGTTTCTTCAGCTTCCCATTTGCAGAAACCAATTGGATTATTCCTGCAGATGGAAATCTCGTCCATCACTATTTGACTCTCCTCCTTTTGTTTCTTGAGGTTCCAGGAGATCCTTGCTGTCTCCCTGATGTACGGAGCACATCAATTAGTTGTCTAATTTCAGAAAGCAACCCCTTATCTGTGGGCCGCGAAGCAAAGTAGTGGTAACATTTGCATCTGAAACTGTTCAAATCCTCAAGGCAGAAGAAAAGCTCTTTTTGGAGGTGCCTCAAATTCTGCATGGGAATGATTAAATAATAAATAATTTCCTTCCGACCAGATGGCAATTTAATGCTTTAGAGGCAAGCTGCTACCTTTTCATTTTCTCTTTGCTGCACCACAATTCATGTGCATCAGGAGAACAGGAGCAGGAGGAAGAACGTTCTGCATTTTCTCCCCATCTGTTCCTGTGAGGCCAGTGTGATAACAATATGGCATTCGCTACAGGATGCCGACACAAGGCTCTAGATTCGGACCAGCAGAATCCTATTTTATTGTAGGAATTTCTACTGCTAGACCCTGGGGGGAAATATGGCCAATTCCAGAGCCTGAAAATTTGATCACTGTGTCCAATTAGGTAGTAAAAAGAATATTGTATTTGGCCACAAAATGCCAGAACTTAAGGCCTGGCTTTGAGATGTCCCATCTGTGTGACCTTGGGCAAGTAACCTCCTCTCTCTAGACATGAGCATCTCATCTGTCAAGTGGAGGTGGTACCTGCCTTACTGACATATTGGGACATGGAGGTGACCAAATTAGGTATTCTGTGAAGGTGTATCTCTAGCTCTAAACTAGTAATGTGCACACTGAAGTTGTGATTATTATTTTGTCATGATACCAGGGTATAAAATCAAATTTTTAGGGACAGAAGACTGCTTTCTGCTCTCCTTTGCTGAATACGTATAGAAGCAACCACTCCCCATCCTGTAATACTGAAGTCACTGGGTAATTTGTGGTTAAAAGCTTAGGCTTCATCTTGTAGTGGAGACATTGGAAGAGTTAAGACAAACTAGAATGGTAATTTCCCCCATTTACAAATCCACCTCCAGGTATTTCTCCCTCCCAGATTTCTTTGAATATAGTGTTATTCATATAGCAGGGCAATTTTTTTGTCAGTTTTATTGAGGTGTAATTTGCATACAATTCATTTCACCAATTTTAAGTGCACTATTCCATGAGATATGAAAAATGTATAGTCATAAAACCACCACGACAATTGGCAGGGTAATCTTTGCAGATAATGATTTATAATTTTCTCTCTTTCTGTTTCCCTAAATGGGTAGCAGCCTCTGGCTTCCTGACTTCCAGGAGGTTTGTGGCTGTGTAAAGGACAAACACAGCCTGCAAGACTCATCTTTTCCTGACTTTGTTTTTCAAAGTCCTCAGCCCATGGAGGAGCTTATGCTAGGTGTCCTGGTAAGGAAGAAAGGGAGTGCTCTGGGGAGAAATAGGAATGAAGATGGTGATGAAAATGGTAATAGTGAGCAGGACGAAATGCCAGGCCCCTATCTGGGAGCTTTTATATGTATTAGCTCACTTAATCCTCATAACGTCCTGTGAGTTAGGTTCTGTTTTTATTCTCATTTTATGGATAAGGCAACTGAGGTGCAGAGAAGTTGAGGCTCTTATTCAGGCAAACAGACTCATTAAGTGGCAGAACTGGAGTTTAAACCCATAGGTTGCTCTATGGCCTTGTCCATGGAGAAAACTCAAGGAATTTCCCCAAAACTAGAAAGAAATTTCCAGAATCTGAAAAAACGAGTGAGGAACTATGGTTTTTGCAAGCTGTAGGAAGTGAGACATGGCTGCTTTGGGGAATAATGATCTCACTGGAAAAGCCCAGGCTCTGAAAGGACCTTACAGAGTAGGATGATGGATTCATCTGGGCTTAACAAGATGAGGGGGGACCCTGGTATCATGGTGCCTGAATCCTTTGTTTTATGCTTATGGAAGGGTCCCCAAGACTGATGGAGCTCATATAAACTAGCATATTAGAGGAGGGCCTGGAAATAATATTTAATAGATCATAATTAAAAAAATAAACTCTCACATTATAGCACTTTGAAAAGAAAAAATGGCACCCACAATTCAAATTCCAGAACTGGGTAGTACCCCAAAAGTGGGACTCTTCCACCCTTGAAACCATCGTTTTCTTTAAACTCTCCTTTCTAGAATGTTAAGGGGGCAAGAAAGAAAACAGCTAAATGTAGCTTACTAGTTATATCTTTAAAAACAAAAGTAGACAGGAACACCAATGTTAGCTCCCTAATTTCTTATCACCCCAACTGTTATCTTCTGGGTATAACCTGAGGGTTAAAACCACATAAGAACCATTAAAGATAATGGTACTCAGGGTTTAAAATTTAATGATATATGCTTATGTTACAATATTAACTAAAAAAAAATTTCTAAAATACAATAGCGATTATATCATTTGCCTGATCAAAATTATTCTGCCCCTTTCCCACACTCAGTGGTTCACCCTGGAGAAGTATCTTCCACTCTCTCAGGTAGCCTCAGCAGTACCAAAATAAATCAAGCAAACCAAAATAAAACCACAAAGGCTCTGAAATTAAAGTGCCACCAGAACTGTAGCCCACAAAAATAAATTGACACATGAGCTAAACCTAAACCTAAACAGTGTGATTTCCTGCTAAAAGATTTAAATGGAACCAGAGTTTCCTAACATAATAGGTAAAATGTCTAGAATACAAGAGAAAAATCACCCATCTACCCAAGAACAAAGAAAATTACAACTTGAATGAGAAAAGTCAACCAATGCTATCACTGAGATAGATAAAATACTGAAATAATTTGAGAAGGACTTTAAAGCAGCCATCATAAATATACATATAATTCCACAGTCAATTATGAATCCTTTTGAAGCAAGTTTTTAACAATGAAATCTCAGCAAGAAATAGAAGCTATAAGAAAGAACCAAAAGGAATTTATAGATCTAAACAATATGACATATAGAAAACGTGGGCTCAATAGTAGATGGGAGATGACAAAAGATGGAATCTGTGAACTTGAGGGCAGAACAATATGAATCACCGTATCTGAACACCAGAGAGAACATAGATGAAAATGGAAATGAACAGTCTCTGATCTGTGAAATAATAACAAATGGGCCAACATTTGTACCATTTAGTCTCAGAGGGATAGGAGAAAAGTAGAACGGAGATAGTATTTGAAGATATAATGGCTGAAGACTTCCCAAATTTGGTGAAAAACACAAACTACAAATTCAAAAAGCTGAGCAAACCACAAACCTGATAAACCTAAAGAAATCCTCACTGAGACACAGCATAACTAAACTTTTGAAAGCTGAAGATAAAAAAATAATCTTGAAATCAGCCAAAGAGAAATGATGCATTATCTATGAGGGAGCACCAATTTGAATTACAGAAGATTTCTCATCCGAAATCATGACGGCTAGAAGGAAGTGGTACAATACTTTTGAATTGCTGAAAGAAAAGAACTGTACATAATGAATTCTCTATCTGGCAACACTGTCTTGCAGGAATGAAGGGAAAAAACATTCTCAGGTGAGAGAAAACTAAAAGAATTTGTTGTTAACAGATCTATCCTTGTACATTGGTTAAAGCAATTTATTCAAAGAGAAAAGAAATGGTAAAAGAAGAAATCTTAGAGCATCAATAAGGAAGAAGAGATAATGGAAAAAGCAGAAATACGAGTATAAACAATAGGCTATACTTTCCCTCAGGAGTTTTATAAATCATAATTGATGATTGAAACAAAAATTATAACTATCTGATACCCAAGACAACGATATTTAATAGTGAGGAAGGTGAAAGGGCTTAAATCTAATTAGAATTTTAACACTATAATCTAAATGGTAAAATATTCACATCAGTAAACCATTATGAGTCACATATGTATATTTATAATGCTCAGAGCAGCCACTAAGAACACTATACAAAACATACATTAAAAAACATAAATAAATTAAGATGGAATCCTAAAGTATGTTCAACTAATCTGAAAGAAGGCAAGCAAAAAGAAACTGAGGAATGAAAACCAGAGAAAACAAGTAGAAAACAAACAAAAAATGCAGACTTAAGCACTAACATATCACTAATTGCATTAAACAAAATGGTCTAAATATACCAATCAAAAGGCAGTCATTGGCAGAGTTGATTGAAAAATCATGGCTCAACTATAAGCTACTTACAAAACACCCGGTCCAAATTCAATAATATAAATAGATTGAAAGTGAAAGGATGGAAAAAGATATGCAAACATTAATCCAAAAGAGCAGGAATATCCATATCAATACCTGATAAAGTTGACTTCAGAGCAAAGAAAATTACTCGAGACAAAGAAGGACATAACGTAATGATAAAAGGATCAATCACCAGGAAGATGCTACAGTCTTAAATATATATACACTACACAGCAGAGCCTCAAAACACAAGAGACAAACGCTGAGAGAGCCAAAAAGAGAACTAGACAAATCCAAATTTATAGTGGAGACAATCAGGGAAATGCTTATTAAAACCATAATGAGATATCACTACACACCTGTCAGAATGGCTCAACGTCAACAACAACAGCGTATGCTGGCAAAGTTGTAGAGAAATTCAATTACTCATACTCTGCCCATGGAAATATAAAATGGTACCATCATTCTGGGACAATGGTTTAGCAGTTCCTTATAAAACTAAACACGCATGACTGTGCGACCCAGCATTTTCATTGCTGGGCACTTATCCTAGAGAAATAATAACTTGTGTTCATACAAAAGCCTGTACATGAATGTTCATAGCAGCTTTATCTTTAATAGCCAAAAACTGGAATAAGCCCAAGTGTCCTCCAACAGGTGAAAGGTTAAACAGACTGTGGTATATCCATACAATGTTTAGCATACTAAACATACTGCTCATCGATAAAAAGGAATGAATGACTGATACACTTAACTACTTGGATAAATCTCCAAAGAAATAAGTGAAAAAAGCCCAAAGTTTATATACTATAGGATTCCATTTATATAACATTCTTGAAATGACAACATTATAGAAATGGAGAACAGATTAGTGATTGCCAGAGGTTGAGGTTGGGGGGAATTGTTATGGGCTGAATTATGTCCCTCCCAAGATTAATATGTTGAAGTCCTAACTCCCACATCCCCGCAATGTGACCTTAATTGGAAATAGGGTTGTTATAAATATAATTAGTTAAGATGAGATCAACGTGGTGTAGGCTGGGTCTCTGATTCAATATGACTAGTTTCCTTATAAAAAGTGGAATTTTGAAAACAGACAGACAGACACCCCCAACACACACTCAGAAAACTATGAGAAAATGAAGGCAAAGATCTACAAGTCAAGGAATGCCAAAGATTGTCAACCAACCACCAGAAGCTAGGCTACCGGGATCAAACACATTCTCTCTTACACCCCTCAGAAGGAATGAACTCTGCCAAGATCTTGATCTTGGGCTTCTAGCCTCCAGAATTGTGAGATGATAAATTTGCTTTTTAAGCCATCCTGTTTGTAGCAATTTGTTATATGTCAATCCTGGCAAATTAATACAAAGGGTGAAAATGGTGGGAGCGAAGTGGATGTGGCTATAAGAGGTTAGTAAGGGGGATCCTTGTGGTGGTAGAAATGTTCTGAATCTTGACCGTATCAGTATCAGTATTCTGGTTGTGATATTGTACTATGGTTTTGCAATATGTTACCACGAGCAGGGGGGAAATGGGTAAAGAGCACACAGAAGATCACTCTCTTCATAATTTCATACACTGTATCTGAATCTACAATTAAATAAAAAGTTTTAATAAAAATGTATATCTAATATGCTGGGAAAATATACGTGTAAAATTATATATATTTTTACATCTATTCAAACTTAAAATTAAAAATTTTAGTTATCATTTTTTAAAAGTATGTATTTTCCCAAAATCTTTTAGGGGAGTCTACTAGCAAAGGAGTTGGAAGACCACAGCGTATACTCCAGCATGGGTTGTTTCTCCAGGAAGCTGGCAGGTAGAGACTGGTTGGGAGCAGTCCCTTGGGGGTCAGGGCAATGATGCCCTGAAAGTAGAGACTCGGGTTAGGAAGAGGAAATATTTAAAACTGGAGCACAGATATATTTTACATTGATTTTTCCCTTGTGTCTGTGTCCTGGAAAGGATTTTGAGTCTTTAGGGCATTGGCTCCTAGTCTCTACTCTTGCCTCACCCTGTTCCTTCTTCCCACCACGTTTAGAAATTTTCTTCATTTTCAGCCAAGCACAAGCTCTGGAATTCTCCCCAAATATGGAATTGATCTTTTTGTTTATCTGCAAAAAAGGGACCAAAATTAGGTGGGGGGCAGGGTGTACATGTGTGGTTTGAGACCAAGCAGGGCTGGGGGTGAGAAGGAATGGTGGGAACTGTGTCTTTTTAAACAATTTCCTTCTCTGTCTTTTACCTATTGTGCCTCAAGGCCAGGCATGATGTCCATCCTCTGAATGTCTGCTGATCTGCCTGTTTTCTTTCTTTAGTAAACCTGACCAATTACATGAGATAACACAGCAAAGCAGCTGCCATAGAGGTAGGCACAGATCAGGCCCACCCTCAATAGCATGGTTTAGTGGTAAAAGCGTCAGCTCCGCAGGTTAATGGGCCCATGTCCAACAAAGCCTCAGCTTGGATGCTCATCATCGTGGTAACTTGGGTGATCTAATTCCTCTCTTTCAGTCTTGGCTTCCTCAATTGCAAGATGGAGATAGGGCTTTTGTTGGGAGGATTAAATATGATGATCACCAAGGTAAAAGCTTAGCATTTAGTAAGTATTCAATAAATGTTCATTTCCTTCCTTCCTTCTTTCCTGCAAAGCTGAAGTTTGAGCCAAAAGTACTCTTCTCTCGAGGCTTCACTAGAAAGAGATCATGGTTGGAATGAGATGCTAAGTATGTTAGTTGTCTCTTATTGCACAAAAATAAAAAATCACTCCAAGATCTAGTGGCTTTAAACAACAAACATTTATTATTTCACAGTTTCTGTGGATCAGAAATCTGGGTGCTCCTGTTTCAGGGTTTTTCCCAGGCTTTAATCAAGATGTCATCTAGGGCTGCAGTCTTATATGAAGGCTTGGCTGGAGAAGAATCTGCTTCCATATTTACTCCCGTGGTTTCGGCAGGATTCAGTTTCTTGTGGACTGTTGGACTGAGGGCCCACATTCTTTGCTGGAAGTTGGCCTGAGTCTTTCCTCCATTCCTTGCCACACGTAATTCTCTAAAAGGCAGCTCACAACATAGGAACTGGGTTGTATCAGAGTGAGCAAGCGAGAGAGAACAAGAGAGAATGAGCAAGACACAAGTCAGAGTCTTTTTTTGTAACCTAATTTGTAATCAAACTCATCCCTTTTATCTTATTCTATTCATTAGAAGCAGGTCCCTAGGTCTAGTCCACACTCACGGGGAGGGCATTACAGATGAGTATGAATATCAGGAGGTGGGGATCACTGGGGGACATGCTAAAGGCTGCCGACCACAGTCTACCCTCTGACCCTCAACAAGTCACATCTCTCTCACATGAAAAATGTATTCATCCCTTCACAACATCTCCAAATGTCTTACACCACTGCACCAGCAGCTCCAAGTCCTGAATATCCTCATCCATATCAAGTTCAGGTGGGATAAGCTTCCTTGACTGTAGTTAAGTCCAGCTTCTTGAGTACACTTACTCTCGATATGAGGATCTGTGAAACTAAAGAGACAGTTATCTGCCCCCACTTTCCCCAACATTCAGTGGTGGGACAGGCATAGGATAACTGCTATAGACATTCCGTTCAAAGAGGGGGAAAATGTGAGCCACAAAGCAGTAGCTGATCTATAACAATTCTGAAATCTCCTCTGTGGGAAGAGTCCTAAACTTTGTAATTATGCCTTTTGCGGCCACACTTCGAAATTCCCATTTAGATAGCATCTTTCTCTCACTTCAGAAAAGATTGTGATATACTCAAGTCAGACAGACCAGGATTTAAATGATGGCATCACTCATAAGTTGCTTAATCTCTCTAAGCTCAGTTTTCTTATCTGTAAGGTGGGAGTCATACTTTACTCTCACAGGTTTGTTAGAAAGGTGAAAAGGAAAAGAGATGTCATGTGTAGAGCCCCCAGCAGATGGCTGGACATAAACACTCAACAAAGGTTGGTTAGTTCCCTTCTGCCTTCAGTTAATTAGTGAATGAGTAAAACCATCTGATAAACTAATGTATAAGAAGGTCATTGGAATGTTAGCAATTGATTTTTATAGGCTTAATATAGCTCCAGTTAATGGCTTATGGATTCCTCTGTGGTCAGGCTCCACTAGAGGTATTTATTAAAGCAGAAAAGGGCGGTGGGTGCCAGGCAGCCTCAGGGCTGGATGCCAGTCCTTCCTCTAGGCCAGGATGGGCAGGATGCTCTTTTAAGACATGACAGCTTTTGTGTGGGTCTGAAACTGTAAGAGATAGAGGCCCCTTCACATGGGAGGTTCAGAGTTGAGTGGCAATGGCCTTTGAGAAAGAAAATGCATTGTTTCTCCTGGTTTGGAGGCAGTCATCTTGGGAGGAAGTGTAGAATAGGGCTTATGGAGCACAGCTTCTTGTACCAGACTGCCAGGGTTGAATCTTGGCTCTACCACCTACTAGCTCTATGACCTTGGGCAAGTCACTTAACTTTTTTTCTTTGCCTCATTTCCAACTGTAATAGTGTCTACCTCATATGGTCGTGGTGAAGATTAAAGGAGTTAATTTAAATGAAGCAATTAGAACCATGCCTGACACAGAGGAAGCACTATATAATGTTGACTATTTTTATTATTTCAAGCTTTGGAGAGGGGCTCGAACAGATGTGGCTACAATCAACCATCTTGCCCTCCAAGCACTCACACTGAGGACAATAGCAGGAGGCACCTGGGGAATAGCAGTGGCTTATTATAATATACTTGATTATAATAGTTCTAACTTATCGAGCGTAAATAGTGCCAAGCCTTATACTTGGAACATTGTAATGTAAAGACTTAATGGGGAGGAAGGAAGGAATCACTTAACTATCTAAAAGAGAGAGAATGTAAACTAGGGAATTGGTTACACAGGTAGTGAAAGAGCTGACTAGGCCATCTGGGACAGGAGGCAACCAGAGATTGGCCATGGCAGAGGGCTCCTCCACCCCTGGGCTGGAGGGACAACAGGAGAACTCAAGGTAACTGGAGGCCAGGGGATGGGAATTACTTAATGGGAACTAGAGCCATGGTGGGCCTATCTGCTGGGAGTAAGTGGCATGATGGAGAAACCACTACAGGGATGCCACCAAGTCATCCAGTCTCCTTTGGGGTCTTCCATTGGCCAACTCAGCCAGAAGCCACCCCGCAGGGATCAGCTCCCTACCATACAAAGTAGATCAATGGAAAGATGAAGAATGGATTTGAAAACTAAAAGCCCCAGGACTGGCATGATACATCATTGCCATAAGCATATGGGAGGCATTTTTATTCCCCAGTTTACATATGCAGATATTGAGGCTGAGGGAGGTTAAGTTAATGGTTCCAACATTCATAGCTGGCGAAGCGCAGAGCCAGGAATAGAATCCAAATGGGCCTAACTCCAAAGTCCACGTCTGTCCACTGTGCAGTGAGGCCTCTTGACTCAGTTCTTAAGTGTGTGCTCCACCCCCAGCATTACCTACATTGGGGCTGGGGTCCCCCCCAGTCCCTCCTCATTGCATTTCATTACACTTGGGGACTCTCAGGTCCTGTTTGCTTGACCTGAAGGGATGTAGCTAAAATGGCAGCTCTTCAGGTGTTTGAATGTGTAGGTGGGAGAGCTCTTTGGAGCCTAAGGACCTAATGCTTTGCTAGTCACACGGTGTCTCAAGGTCTCTACCATACTGGGAACCCATCCAGGCACATCGGCATCACTTACGGGAGCTTTTTAAACTTAAATCTCTTTATCTCTGGAGATTCTTAATTAGACTGGCTAAGAGGGGTCCAGGAATTTAAGACATGTGTTTTTTATACTTTCTAGATGACTCTGAAGTCTGGCCTTGACTGGTATCCTCTGGTCTTACCATCTGCTCTGATGACCTGAATGGACGGTCAGGAGTTGCTTTGTTCAAATTAAATTAATCATTAAAGGTCATACTTCATATCCAGGTTGCCTCAGCAGCATCTGGAGTGAATAGGGGTGGAGGCCAGGGGAAATTTCTGGCCCTGGAACCTTACAAATAGCCTCATAGGCATAGACTAGAATACCTTGGTACTTGCTATTAAACTGTGTTTGCTATGCAAACACATCAGTGAGCACTAGGTTGTCTTTGGAACTAGGTAGTCTCTGTCCTGTATACATTTTGCTGTTTCTACTTGATATGCAAGAATTTTATATTCACTTTTAAGAGTTTGGGAAGACTCTTCCCCAGGAGGGGCTGCTGGGCACATGAAGCTACCTCAGTCAGACTTCTCAGCTTAGCCTGGAACTATCTCAGGGCGGAGAATTTAGGGACACAGCTTGGAGGGTAATTCCATGCGTGATCGTCTCTAAATAGCAGTCTTACCTGGAGATTGTTTTAGAAGATAAAGAAATGAATTCCAGGGTGAAATTCCATTCATTTGTAAAGGTCTCAGTGTCAGCTGTGCTTTAGAATAAATGCAGAGCTTTAAAATATTGATGCAAATAAATGTTTCGCCCACAGGCCTTCTGGTTAAGTCACTCTGTGGGATGCATTTGAGTTTTAGTCTAATTTTTTAAGTTCTCCAAGTGATTCCAATGAATCCATGAATTGGGAAGAATCAATTGTAGTACCTCCCTACTTCTTGCTCTTATGCACTTGGAAACCAGGCGTGCCTAGACTCAGATCTGGGATCCAGCACTTAAGAGCTGTGTGACCTTAGTCATTTAATTTATCCGAGCTGGTGGCATGCCAAATCTGTGTCAGGGGTGGAGTGGCGGGTTCGGGGAGATGTTGGCAACAAGGGGGTGCATTATCTGTAGAAAATTTAAATCGATAATAAAAGCAAATAAAAGCCAGTCTGCTTTTTGTTTTCAGTGTGCACTGGCAATTTTAAAGAATGTTAGTAATAAAATACTCCTCTCCACAGGAGCAACTATTCCCATGGACACCTCCCCCCTACAACCTTGTTATGCCACCAAGTGTAAATTTCCTCATCTGTAAAGCTGAGTAAAATAGAGATTAAAGTACCTGCTCTGTAGGGTTGTCTTTGCAATTTAGAAATAGTCTATTTGAGCTGTCTCTTGATCACTATCCTAGAGCTGCTCTCTAGCCAGACTGCCTGGTTTGAATCCCGACTCTATCATCATAATCCTAAGCAAGTTACTTTAGCTCTGCCTCAATTGTCCTTATCTGTAAAATGGGAATAAGAAAGCACCTACTTTGTGGTGCCATCTCATTAATGAGTTAATACACACAAAACACTTTGAATTGTGCCTGGTGCACAGTAAGCCCTCAATAAACATTAGCTGTTGTTATCTGGCATGTACTTAGATGTTCATTTACTAGTAATTGTTGTTTTATGGCTAATAAAGATTTGTTGGACACCTATACCTCTAATAAGTGTCATATATTTCCTTACTGATTCAAGATAAGTCCCTAACCTATAAAGATGTTGAGAGTAAACTCGCTCAGACTCTCTTGTTACTAGATTCCTCGTCTACCGTAAAAATCTCTTGCTTTCATCCCTTTCCTCACATCCCATCTATGCTGGGAATAGACAGGACCTCATTGTCAACATTTCAGTCAACAGCATGGCTGGCCCCCAGTTACCTGCCTCAAATACAGTGAGACAGATTGTTTTTCCAAAGCAGGATCTCAGGACAAAAAGTTGGAAGACAGTACACCAATAGGCGTGCAATTCTGGTTAAACAGAAAATTTTGATTTACGAATTATTACATCACTTTGCCTTACTCTAATAACATTCATTGTCATAACTAACAATAAGATTCATGGCTCACTAAGCTTTGCACTAAGAGCTTGACGTGTATCGTTTCATTTAATTCTCGCTGTAACTCCCTTAGGTAGATTCTACTGCTGTGCTTCTTCTACAGGTGAGAAAACAAAGGCCATAGAAGGTAAGTACTTGTCTGATAAGAACACCTAATAGGTAGGAACCTTGAAACCAGGTTTCTGTCTCCAGAGTTCATTTTCTTAATAACTGCCCACCATCAGTGTGGGTGTGCATGTACCTGTCACTTCCTTACAGCACATATTGTGTGTTGGCAAGTTTACATCTGAGCAGTCATCTCTGCAGGTCTAGAGATACAAGGTCAATCTGAGTTAATTCCATCGATGGAAAACACTGGAAAGTTCTATTTTTGGAGTTTGTTTTATATAGAATTCAGGGCCTGGAGATACCCATCGTAAGAGTGGAGTGTCTGGTTGTAAAAAACCAACTTTCTTGGGCAGTTTTGTGGTATTTTCCCCACTTGTAAGAGCCCAACCCCACCGTCATGATCCTTGAGATATCTAGACACCATTGGCACTGGGGACATCTTATATTTGCTCTTCTTAGTGGGTCTGATCCTGTGTGGTTCAGCCCAAGCCACTCTGTGGGAGGATGCCCTCTGGTCAATGCTTCTGTTGGAATCCTTTCTTGGACTGTGCAATGCTCTTCTAATTTCTCATCTCCACCTATACAGACCCTCAGTCTTTGGCCATATATTCCAGCCCTTTTCCTCATGGATCCATTTGCATGCCCTTGTTTTCTAGCTAATTATTGCCATGGGCATTACAATTACAACTGGCTTCTTAATTCATAGCTGGTCTAATCATCAAGATAATTATGGTCAATTCACAGCAGCTCTTATTGTTATTATTGTCCATTTATTCCATTTCCTTTTTAATATAATTATGGCTTAAGCCAGGACATCCCAGGCCTGTAAGAGGTGAGGGTACATCATGCAGTGTGTTACAGTCAAAATAGCATGGGACTCCTTATTGCAAAAACAGTATTATAATAATAAAGGAAGTTGAAAAGGAAAAAAGCCCTCCTAATGTCACCACTCTTGCAAAACTATTTTAATTTTTCCCATTTCTTTCTAAATTAGTTGAATGCTTTTACTTCATGGTAATTACAGTGTGATTATGATTTTGTATTTTTTCTTTCCATCAGCACTATAGCAAATACAGTTCTCCATGTTGTTTTACTGGCCCCATAAATTTTATGTTGGATTAGAATTTGAGCCTCTAGCTTCCTGACTGTCAGCCTGTCAACATAGCACTTCCGAGCCATCCTGATAGCATAGCTTATGATGTTTTGCCTCTCTCTGGAGGGTTTTCATGAGGGGTCAATGAGAGGATGAATCTGCAAATGATTAGCAGAGGACCCAGAAAAGGGAGTCATCCTCCCCCCAAATTTTGACTTCAATGGCATATCTTGGATCAATAATTTCATTCTTTGGGGCTGAAAAACTTGGTAGTTGAGATTCCTTTGAAAATGCAGATATGTCTTGGAGTTACTAAGAATTATATATTAGCACTTGAATTTTGTGAGCCAGACCGCACTGGAAAGAGCCCTGGGAAGCCACACTTGGCCATTTTGCTGGGCCTGTCTGGGTAATTTCTTGAAGACAGGAATTTTTCTTCAACCTTCTTGTCCCCAGACTAACAGACCTGATGCCTATATATTTTTAAAGCTTCAATCCTCCAATTTTATTGATTGCAAAACACAATGTTACACTTTAAAATACAGTTAAAAATTTCTACCCATCTTCCATAACTTCACCACTTTCATACAACTGCTTTATTTTTCGATAGTAGTAACTGTAATCTATATGAAATTAGGTATGCTTATTCACACTGATATTGAAAGCCATGACTTTCATTTTTAATGCCTGTGATATTGTCCCTCAAGTTAATGGCCTTTGATTTACTAGCTCATCCCACTATGGTTGGACATTCAGGTTGTTCAGTGTTTTACTATTATACATAATACTGCAATGAAAAACTTTATCTAATGGTCATTTTTCTTCTTTTAAGATACTTCGCCAGGACAAATCCCCAGGGGTGGAATTATGGAGTCACAGGGAATAAGCTTCTTAATAGCGCCTGAAGCATACTGATGTAGTTTTCCAGAAGATTTGCACCAATTTAACCCTCATGTCTTTAATGTAGCAAACGCTTTGCTTATATTCAGGGTGGCCAATTAATATCAATTCTTTAAAATCACAGGAAAGTAGACCAAGGAGAACTTTGTAAAATAAAAATAAATCACACTATTTTTTTTTTTTTTTTGAGGAAGCTCAACCCTGAGCTAACATCTGTGTCCATCTTATTCTATTTTTTATATGTGGGACGCTGGCCACAGCATGGCTTGATAAGCAATGCGTAGGTCTGCACCCGTGATCTGAACTCAAGAACCCTGGGCCGCCAGAGTGGAGCACGTGATCTTAACCACTGTGCCACCTGGCCGGCCTGCACACCATTTTTCCAGTATGTGACTAAAACATTCAGTGCTCTTTTCTTCCCTTCTCTTCACTCGTCTCAGCCATGCCCTCAGTTTGTGTTAGGTACCAGATGCAGAAAAGTGAGGAGAGAGTGAAATAGAAAGAAAGCGTAGAAATAACTAAGATTGATAGAATGCATGATGATTTAAGGACAAATAATTCTAGCAGGGATTTTAACAACAACCCTGTAAAGGCCAAAGGGCAAAGATTATTCCCATTTTACTGGTGACAGCACTCAGACTCAGGAAGGTACAGTGACTTGGCCGGAGTCATCTGGCTGGTCAGCTGCCTCGCTGAAATCTTGACGTCCATCTCTTGGACTTCTGAGCCCTAAATCAGTTCTCTTTAGATGGCACAATTTCTGGTGCCCTAATGTGGTTTACCTATGAAGTAGTCTTGGAACAAATGAGGAAGTATACACTTAAAGTGCTGATGCCTATGAGAACAATACTAATAACAACAAAGCTAGCTAACATTTATTCAGTGTTTACTGCGTACCAGGCACGTGCATTATCTCGTTTAATCCTTACAGTAATCCTACAAAGTAGGTATTATTATCTTTACAGGTGAAGTAACAGGGTCACAAAAAGCTTAAGTAACTTGTTCAAGATCACAGAGCTAAAAAGTGACAGAGGCAAGATTTGAAACCAGGAAGGCTGACAGAGCTCCTGCTCTCAACACCTGCGATGGGACCTTGGGCACATTTCTTCACTTTGCCGCAATCAGCTCCTTCTTGGCCCTGAGAAGGGACCTCCTTCCACCTGGTCTGGGCTGGAGAAGCAGTGTCAGGACTGTCTGCAATATCAAGAGTGGCACCAGGCATGCAGAGTTGCCGATCAGCACTTCATGGACACTTCTGAACTTAGATTGTCTACTGAGTGGCCTGTGGCAAAAAAAAGAGGTTCTGAATTCCCTTTGTTCTCCCCTTTTATGTTGCCCAAAGGAAAACCAAAGCAAAAAACACCCTTTGAAGCTGTCTTCTATATGAAAAAATAAACAGACCCCTTTGCAATGAGAGCCTCGGAGCAGGATTTCAGTAAAGCTGCCCTGATTGCCAGTGCCCTGATGATGACTGCCCCATGAAAGGAGGATGGCTACAGAGCCTGCAGCCAGAGCCAACTCTTTACATTTTTTTATCCCATTCACCAAATTCTGTTCCTGACAATTTCCATTCTTTTAAGCCACACCAATGAGATTCTTTGAGCATCCTTTACATAATAAAAAGTCAATTAGTATGCTATTTCTTTCTTTCTTTTTTCTTTCTTTCATTCTTTTTTTTTTTGGTGAGGAATATTGGCCCTAAGCTAACATCTGTGCCAATCTTCCTCTATTTTGTATATGGGATGCCACCACAGCATGGCTTGATGAGTGGTGTGTAGGTCCACACCCAGAATCTGAACCCACAAACCCCAGGCCACCAAAGTGAAGCATGTGAACTTAACCACTATGCTACCAGGCTGGCCCCAATATGCTAACTATTAATAAGCTTGATTCTTGTATTCAGAATGGCAATGGCTGTGCTTTGAATTGATGGAGAGGGAGGTGTGTGTAGGAAAGGAACTGATCTGGGATAGTGATCTTTGCAGCATCCTCTGGGGTCCTCGTAGAATTTTTCTTGCCCATCCATCCCCCTCCCTGACCCCCAACTCCTTTGATGACAAGAGTGGTTTTGGCTGTTGTGGTCACTGGTTGCTTTGAAATAATGGCTATAACCACAAAACATTCCTGTGTCCAGGACTGGTCCATGGTGAAATGTCAAGTCCTCAGAGCACATTTTATGAACCCCTGCTTTTGGTTCTCTCTGATCTTGCAAATGTTCCATCCATTTTTCGCACACACACACACACACACACACACACACACACACACAGAAACAAACACTTTGGGGAACGTACAACATTTGTCCTTCATTCCATTTTCCCCAGCTCCCAACAAAGGGCAATGAGCCTCAGCTCCCACAGGCTTTGACTTGGAGCTTCGTATTACTGATTCTGCAGCAAAAGTCTTTCTAGCCTGGTTAAGGAGTGAAACAAAGATCATAGCCTGGTGGACCCACTGGTGCAGCATTTTGTTTGGCCTGTGCAAGGTCTATGAAATATTAAACCTCATGAGATTTCACTTGAAAGTTGGATATGTTAGCTTTTCTTGGGAAGCTAGTTGATCTGATAACATGGCAATGACCACCTTCCCAATGGCAGCACTTGGTTAGCATCAAGCAGAGGCAGCCACTCTTTCACTGCAGTCCCCATCTGCCCTTCTTGATGCATTTGTTTCCCAAATTGGTTCCTTTGGTTTGAGTTTTCAAAGCCTGATTTAAAGGTCTCACGGTGAAGGTGGAGCCTGGAGTCCTTCTCTCTCTGTGACCATAGCCATACAGGCCTGCCAGTGTCAATCTGGACTGTGAATCAGCTGCCTGTCATTCCTGCCCGATGGGTGACCACTGGATGGCCAGGGCAGGAGTGGTGTTGCTGGTGAAGTGGAGGTTGCCTGTCAATCAACCTATAGAGCATGCATCTTGTGCTGATCACCGCCCACCATTATTGCCTAGCACTCAGCTAACTCCAAGGGGTTAGTGTGCAGAAATTGTGGCCAACCTTCTAGGCACTTACCCTTTTCTTGACAGCCCACAGTTTGGTTGCTGAAGTGGTTTGCTTTGTTGGTACAATCATTACGTTAGTTGTCAAGGTAAAATGTTTTTAGCCAGTGTCATCTGTCACTGATTATCTCATGCTATCCCCCTTGCTGTGTAAGAATATAGCTTTACCTAAGCCCCCAGGAAAGCAGCTGTTCCATGCATTTTGCACACCATGCATATAAACACACAAACACTCTGTCTCACTCTTGTTTTCCCTGCTCCAACCCATTGGTTCCAGGACAGGGGTGCAAGTGCAAAGGACTGGACTATGAGGGGAGCAGCTTTTGGGTCCTTTTCTCCCTGATCTTCAGGAGCACTCACCCTCCAGCTCCTGATGATGAGCTCTTTCTATTTTTCCCTAATGGCATGAAAATATAACCCTTCTGCTGCTCTGATGCAATACTTAGAGGTATTCGGTCATTTCCTTAAAGATCTGATGCCCCTTTTTGGCTCTAGCACTCTTGCCCAAGTAATTATATCTGCAGCCAAGTGTCTCTTTATCTGGAGTGTTCTAATAGTCAGAGAAGTAGTGTGTATTTCTAAGTTTTCCCAGAAAAGGGAACAGGCTGCTTTTTTGTTTCCTCCCTCAGCAGACATTGGTTCACTGAGAGGTTAACATCAAAAGACTTTGATTCAGTCCTCTTAGACCCCTGGCTCTGAGCTGTTCAAATGCAAATGATTTCTCTGCAAACAATATCACTCTTGGTCTCATGCTTACATTCTTGTCACTATTCCCCTAACGTTTCATACCAGATATTATTTCCTGGGTGGCCAGGATACTCTCTTTCTAATCAAATCAGGACTGATGAATAAATGAAAAGCAATGAGACATATTGGCGTATATGAGGAAGCCACGTGGTTTAAAACTGATTCAGCCTGGCCTTGTTTTTCCAGAAGGGCCTGACATGGCCTATCGAGCATGCATTGTACATCTGCTTTAAACATTTACAAAATGTCCCCAAGCTGAGAATGATGTCCTTAAAGATAAGGATGTTGTCTACTCTCATATGAACATTTCTTTAAGGATAAGCATTTCTTCCCAGAAGCTAAGGATTAATTACTGACCTGCTGTGCTCACCTTGTGACCACTGACCAGCTATGCCAGCAAAGCATCTTGTGACTGCAGTAAAAGAGAAATTCCTGTCATGTGTGATGGATGTTCCCTGTTCCAAGATGGTATATAACCATTCTGTACACCCCATTTCTTCAGAGTGCTACCTTCCTTGGGAAGGTCACTTCTGGGTTATGGTCCTCAAAGCTGGCTTATATAATAATCTCATGCAAATTTTGATTTATAGATTGATTATGGATTATTTGTGTTGAGAGGATGCAAGCATAAAATAGAACAAATATCCGCTTTGAAAGGACTCCTTTTTTGTCAATTCACCTTACAGATTCAATAAAGAAGAAGAAACTCTGGGCCCAGAGGTGAATCTCCCAGCCCCCCACAGATGCCTCTGAATTGGGCTCCAGCCCATTTCTCAAAATTGAGTTATTTCACTGGATACATTTCTTTCAGACTCCTGGAGAAACCATAAATAGAAGAAGGGATTAAGAACGTCAGGAATAAGGTTTTTTTTTTAAGCAGTTTGAGGAGACAAGTGGAGTCAATTGTGTATGGAGAGATTGAGGAAACAGCATTATATCAGGGCTGGCGCCTCCTTTTCAATTTGCTACTATTGATTAAAACTTGGCAAAGGGGTTCTTTGTTAATTTGCATGACATTCACATCACATGCTGTCAGATAGCTGGCTGTGTCTTCTAATTCTTATCCTTTAAAACCCTGAGATGCCAGATAGCGTGATGGATTTGTTCTAAATTGGCTTAATTTCCAGCCCCAGCCAGCTGAGATTTGAAATCTGGTTAGGAGTATCACTTAGAAAATAATATCCCAAATAAGTCTTACAAAATGTAAAATGTTTTCCCGTACAGCTCAATTTCTAGTTATATTGCAAACCTGGATTGCATGTACGAATCCGGATTGAAATTGCAACTCGACCGATCATTAAATTTCTTTGTTCCATATTAGACGCTGGTAGACACCTGTGTAACACATGGGGATCTGATGTGGGTAATGTAGATTAAACCACAGTGTGAGTTTGCTGCATGCATTCTGCCCTTATGGGTAAAGAAATTAAATGGCATTAGATACCTCTATGTGAATTTCACACAGATGCCATAAACATTAACTGTCAAGATAAAGCTCATTTTTCTCCTCTCAACAGGCTTCCTCCCCTGTATTACCTACCTTGGGGAGTGGCATCATTACCTATCCCACACTGAAACTAGGAATCTGAGTCATCTTCACTCACCCCTCCGCACCCCTTCCACATCCAGTCTGACACCATGTCCCACAAGTTCTTCCTAAAAGTTCTCTGTGATTTGACTCCTCTTTTCCATCCCCTCTGTGGAGCTCGTTGGTTTTGGTTCTCATCACCTGGAATAATAGCTTCTTAAATGACAAGCTTCTGATCTTTCTCTCTAACACTGTCTCCTCTACCCCAATCTTGCCGTTAGAATGATATTCTGAAACCCAGGCGCCTCACATCACGACGCTACTCAAACAACAAAAAAGATTTAGTGGATTGCTATTGTCTATAAGATAAAAGCCCAATGCAGAAGAAGGACCCGGCCTCTCATGATCTTGCCCTAGTCTACATTTATGGCCTATTTTTCCATCCTTCCTTCCTTTCATTGTAGGAGCGAACCACAGCGAACCTCTTGTTCTTCCAAGTTGCTGTGCCTTTGCGATGCTCTCTGCTGGAGTAAGCTTAAGAAGGGGGTAAACACACCTGAAAATACAGACGGGCATTTTCCTCTAGTTGCCTGGACTGGGATATGCAGTCAATTTCTTCTCTTACTTGCTCCTATTCCACAGTCTTCTAATGCCCTGTAGGGCCCAGTCTATAGATTAGGCCGTACAGTGATGCCTGTATTCCCTTTGTCTTTGTAGTCATAGCAGGGCCAGAATTCTTTTCTTTCTTCTCATTTTTAATGGAGCAGACTTTTTAGGATTCTAAGCAACATTCTCTGGCATCCAGAACTGTTTAGCCAAGCGGTTCTCAATCTGCAGTGTGTATTGGAATTCTGTGGGTAGATCGTTAAAACACGGATCGTTGCTCCCACCCCAAGTGACTGATTCAGGAGGTCTGGAGTGGGGCCTCAGAGTGTGCGTTTCAAACAAGTTCCCAGGTGGTGCTGATGCTGCTGATCTGGAGAGTGCACTTCCACTTTGGCTAATGCAAGTAAAGAATGGAAGATGAGAGGTAAACTTTGAGAAGACAAACACCTCTTAGGGACAAACTGGGCTGAAGTGGCATTTGGGGGCTGTGTGCCCTAGTCTCTTTTGCTTGTGGTGGGATGTGGATTCTTACGGAGATAGGAGGGAGGTTGGAGCTGATGCATCTCTGGAAAAGGACTACTTGTCACTGTAAACAAGGCTGTACCAGTGTACATATTTGTCAAAGTGAACTAATTACTTAGAGCCTGACTTTTGGTGTCACTTTTCCTGTTCCTATGCCAGTGAAAATCATAAGGCCAGTAAATGTCCCCAGGCTTCGGTAAGCCCCACTGCTCTTGCTCCTTCTTTGCATTGTCTGGGTTCCTCAGGAAGCCTGTGGTCATTGGGTCCGGTGAGCAAGCCTTCTGACAATAGTGACAATTTTCCTTCTGCTGGACTGTGCTTTCCCCAGCAATCTCCTGCACATCTTTAAGACAGTTCCAATATATTTTCTTCAAATCCTTCCCAATCCTTCTAGGATAGTTATTTACTTCTATGTGTCCAAAAAAACCCCCTTGTGCTTCCTATAGCACTAATCAAATGATATCATAGTGATTTGGTCTCATGATTTATCATCTCCATACTAGGTTCGTAACTCCTTTGAGGACAGAGTGTATATATTTATGTGTGCAATATGTGCACATATATTTCATCTTTTTCCCCTCAAAGCCAATGAGAGTTTGCTGAATGAATGAATGAGCCTTTACTTTCGTACACTTTACAGTTCCCCCTTTTTCAAGTGTGTAAATCTTGTTTTGCTATAGAGATTTCAGGATCCTACAGGGGGCACCATGTTTTACTTACTTTTCCTGAGTCCTTATCTATTCATTGCCCAGCCCAAAATTGAACATACAGTCAGAATTAAAAAAAAAAAAAATGATAAATTGATTTTCACCTGCTTCTGGGAAATGGGAGAGCATTATCAAGGAGGGTGTCCACTTTCTAGCCCCCTTTAGGAGGCTAAAAAGATTAAAACCTGCCTGATGCTTCAGAAGTTGAGCTGTGCATTTGGGAGATGGATGAAAGTGCTTGTACTGGGCTGTCAAAGTCTTCTCTGATTAAGATGACTATGGCATTTGGAAGGTCAAAGAGCCACTCTTTCTCCTTTCTCCTGGAATCATTACAGCTGTTAATAACCCATGCTGACTTTTTCTTGGGTAAAATGGAAGGCTTTTTACCTCATACTCATCCTGACTGTGTAGCTCTCCACTCAGCCTTGGGGACTCATTTTGGTGTAACTACAGGTCTCCTATGCAAGCCAGAGTGGATGGAAATGGGATCAATCAGATGGAGACACCTTTGTGCAGGTAGCCATGAGGATTTATGATCCTCTGCATGGGAGGATGATAAACTTTTTTCTGATAAAGAGTCAAATAGCAAATATTTTAGGCTTTGTGGGCCACATGGTCTCTGTTGCAACTATTCAACTCTGCCATAGTGTGAACACAGCCATAAACAATATAGAAATGAATGAGCATGACCGTGTTCCAATAAAACTTTATTTACAAAGTCGAGTGGCAGGCTAGATTTGGCCCTCAGGCTGTAGCTTGCCAACTTCTGCTCTAGGTCCCAGAAAGCCCTGACCGGGCCTACTGGGCCTCCCAAACTTTGGTGCCTTCTACAATAACCAGAAAACTTAGGGTAACTGGAAACAAAATAATTAAAAGTTTTGCATTCAATTAACCAATTTCCATGTGCCCGAGAGTGGCTTCCTTTTCAAATGAAAGAGCAGGATCTGCAGACAGACGAGAAGGAGCAGGGACCTAACTTCTGCTGTCTCTTCAGAGCCCCGTTTGATAAGACCTAATCAGAAGCCAGATGACCAAGGAGAAACGTATTTTGCAGAGTCTCAAACCCAGTGCCACAGAGCAGAGTACAGAATGGTGAATTTGAAGCTGAGAGACAACAGCTGGATAACTGACCAACGCTTCACCAAGGGTATCAATACTGTTGACATGATGAGAGGTTAGCAGAGACCCAATACAGCTACCATAGAGATGAGACTGTGCTCTGAAAGTTAAACAGGTGAAACCTACACCCTCTATGGCTTTGATTCCCCAGCTGTAAGACTCTGATTTCACCTCTAACTCTGGAACTGCAGACTTTGAGGATGCATAAAACTTTATATAAGGTAATCTGAATTTATTCTCAGAGAGACAAGACTGGCATGTAATTGTAAGTCCTTAAGTAGAAACCTAACCATTGTACTGTACCACATTGGGAAAGAGATTATGTGAGTAGAAGGGAGCAGATTAGCCTAGAAAAGACGTCCCCAAAGTGTGTGAGTGCACTCAGTAATGCTTGCAGGCCTGATGTTCGCAAACAGATTCTCTGAAGTGATTATTTAAACTGGCTTGGCAGAAATTGAATATTCAAGCTAATGAGTCTAATTGATTATAAGGGAGTATTCCTTTTAAAAAGATGCAATAACTGCCAAGGGCAGGTTGACTGCTTGAAATGCACACTAGCAAGAGGAATTTAAAGTTTGAAGTAATAAGAACGATTGGAGTATTTAAACGTGTAAATGTGATTGGTTTCCTCTGAAGCCCCATCTTCATCCCCAAGGGGTAAAATAAGTTGAAGCCCCTTAAATCCCCCTAAAGTAGTTGTTTTTACTTGATTGAGATCAAACAGTCACTTCAGTAGAGGTTTATTCCAGTCAACACTTTGTGTCTGAAGAACCCTAGTGATGGGGGCAGCCCTGGGAACCCAAGGTGGCCAGAATCTACACTTCCCCATTTTTCTCTACCTGCTGTACCAGCACTGGGGAGGTGGGGTTGGGTGGATGACGCCATCTTGGGTTGCTGTTGTGCTGACACCTTCCTCACGGGGGGATGGCATTCAGGGATAGTGGATGTTGGCAACAAAAAGTGAACATGCTGGATCGTTTATTTTCCTGCACCATTTAGTACAGAGAACAATTCCTCAGTCTTTTCTCTTTGGAGTCCCTTTGGCATTCAAGTGGATTTGTCTACAGGCAGAGAATGCTTCAGTCATAGCAGCCTGAGAACTCTGGTTCACGTGACATTTCCATTTCTCATCATAATAACAAATTGCTGGCCTTCTGGCTTTTCCATCAGCTTCTCTTAGCTTGAGTTAACAGGAGTCCACCCAAGATCATTGAATCCACTCTTGAAGTGCTGACAAAATTCAGATTCTGAGACTTCAAAGGCAGGTGCCAGAGGGGAGCCATAGTGAATTCACCGCGTGAAAGACTTCTTTGGAGCCCTCTGAGAGCGGGCCAATGGAGTCTCCCTCACTTCGATCGGCAATGTTCTGCTCAAGCTGTAACAGGTTTGAAAGTCCATTTTAAGGTGGTCTTTTCTGCAAAATAAATTGATGACTCTTCCTGGAGGCTTAGTTCCTGGCAAAGAAGCTCAAGTCTTTATGGCTTTATTGCTACTCTTTTGAGTAAAAATAAATTATTTTCTATTAAAAAAGAAAACAAACACAAAATGGTAGATGTCTTTAAAAAACAAACTTACAGGCAGATCATCTGTACATGAAATGAGAGGAGAAGCTGCTCTGTCGAAGCAGGGCTGAGGCCTGTGACCTGGCCTACCAGGACTCAGTGGGCCTCTTCTTGAAAATCACATCTAATCTATTGAAAAAGTTGGGATGGGGAGGAGGTAGGGTTTTAATTCAAAGCTTCTACCATTCTTAGTCTTTAGATCTCTGCACAATGCAGAGGTGGAACTAGCCATGTTGCCTTAATTCCGAATGAATGCCACACACACTGAAAATTCACAGAATGCTCTATAGTTAACATTTTTGTACTAGTGATATTTAATCAACGTTACATCTTCAAGAATAGTTGTAATTCTGCTTGCCTGCATTTCTCCATGCCTCATTGGCTCTCCGTGTTGTGAGATCTGATCTCAGAGCCCATCTTTGTCTTCCCTGGTGCATCTCTTAATTTCTCTTTCTCTCTGCTAATGGTATAATTTTTCTCCATCCAGCACAATGTCGTTTCTGCTTTGTTTTCTATAATTTATATTATGTACTATTCCTGTACTAAATTCTTTAACTTTTCAGAGTGGCAGATGACATTCATCACCTAACAAGGGCCGTGTAGAATAAGCTGTGAAGGAAGCAGTTCCTTTCATTTTGTAACAGTTGAGAGCAAGGCAGAACGCTGGGGCTGAGGAGAGCGTGCTGCCAGCTCCGTTCTACCATCTTAAATCCTGCAGCCTTGAAACACATCCCCCAGGCCCAGGAAAAGAGGGAGGCTACAACCAACTGGGCGGCTTCGGTTTTTAAAAATTAGCTTTGGGGAACTTCTTCAAGGCAAGGGAAAACAGGATTGAAACAAAAAAACAACCCATCAATTGGGAAAAAATATTTGCAAGTCATATATCCTACAAAGGGTTAATCTCCACAATATATAAAGAATGCATACAACTCAACAACAAAAAATCAAACAACCTGATCAGAAAATGGGCAGGGGACATGAACAGACATTTCTCCAAAGAAGATATACGGATGGCCAATAGACGCATGAAAAGAAGCTCATCATCACTGATCATCAGGGAAATGCAAATCAAAACTACACTAAGATATCACCTTACACCCATTAGAATGGCAAAAATAACCGAAACAAAAAGTGACAAATGTTGGAGAGGTTGTGCAGAAAAAGTAACCCTCATACACTGCTGGTGGGAGTGCAAACTGGTGCAGCCACTATGGAAAACAGTATGGAGATTTCTCAAAAAACTAAAAATAGAGATACCGTATGACCCAGTGATCCCACTACTGGGTATCTATCCAAAGAACTTGAAATCAGCAATTCCAAAAGTCCCATGCACCCGTATCTTCATTGCAGCATTATTTACAATAGCCAAGAAGTGGAAGCAACCTAAGTGCCCATCAACTGATGATTGGATAAAGAAGATATGGTATATCTATACAATGGAATACTACTCAGTCATAAAAAGGATAAAATCTTTGCATTCACAACAACATGGATGGACCTTGAGGGTATTATGTTAAGTGAAATAAGCCAGATAGAGAAAGACAATCTCTGTATGACTCCACTCATATGTGGAAGTCAAACATGTGGACAAAGAGAATAGACTAGTGGTTACTAGGGGAAAGGGGGGTTGGGGAGTGGGCACAAAGGGTGAAGGGGTGCACCTACAACATGACTGACAAACAATAATATACAACTTAAGTTTCACAAGGTTGTAAACTATCATAATCTTAATAAAAAGTGAAAAAAAAAAGAATTAGCTTTGAGTTTGGGGGAAGAAAAAAAGCAGATTGGCCTGTCTGACAAAGACCCCTTAGCCTAAAAATAGGTTCTAGTCCCCAAAATTCACTTGTAAGGCAATTACTAAAATATTTCTCTCCTCAAATGAATGCACGTGCTTGCTTTTAACAGTGAAGAAGCACTGTGTCACGTTTTTGCCTTGTCTGGTAGGAAGCTCAGAGTGAAAGCTGGTGTCATGCAGATCTCAGCTTAGTTGTCACTTCTTGAGAAAGGTAACTTCATCCGTCTAGCTAGCTTCTCCTCTGGTCACTCTAACTGATGGTATTAGTGTCCAAGGGCTAATGTAACAAGCACCACAAACTGGGTGGGTGGCTTGGAACAACAGAAATTTATCTCACAGTTCTGGAGGATACAGGTCTTAAATCAAGGTGTCGGTAGGGCCACGCTCCCTCTAGATGATCTTTGGAAGAATCCTCCCTTGCCTCTTCTTAGCTTCTGATGTTTGCTACCAATCCTTGGCCTTCCTTGGCTTATAGCTGCATCACTTCAATTTCTGACTCCTTTTTCATGTGGCTGTCTTCCTTTCGTGTGTGTGTCTCCTCTGTGTCTCTGTGAGTTCACCCTGCCTTCTTATAAGGACACCAGCTATTGGATTTAGGGCCCACAGTAATCCAGATGATCTCATCTTTACTGAACTAACTGCATCTGCAAATACCCTAGTTCCCAATTAGGTCATATTCTGAGGTCTTGGGGTGGACATGCATTTGGGGAGGATGCTATTCAGCCCAGAACATCTGTCGTAGTTCATTTCGCCTTTGCAGCACCCACCACTGACTGGCATTATTTTGGTATTATATGTGTTTCTTCTTTACTGTTGGAGTCCTCCCCCCACCCTCCCTGCTCCAGCATCATAGAATATTAATTTCTTGAGAACTGGGACTTTTCTATCTTATTCCATATTGTAAGCCTGCCATCTAATAGAAATTTGAAAATATTTTGGTTCAATGAATTATTTAGCTGATTTAGAACTCAATTTTAATAACCTATCCCTGCTACAGAGTGTTCTTGCCTTTTTTTAAAATGGCTTTTGAGTTCTTTTATTTATCTTCAGCTAACCATCTGACATACTTTTGAGATGGGATGGGAAAGAAATTATGAACAAATAAAAGGCAGGTGTTTGGAACTCACAGTGTATTTTCCCTGAGAAATAGCATGATGAATAATGATTAGATTCCCAGGCCATCTTTTAAAGTTTAAAGTTTTTAAAATTATAGACTTTTAAACTTTAATGTACCAGAAATATTATATATTGGCAATGAAAAAGACTAAAAAAAATTAATAGCGTTTTCGGTGTAGCTTCTTTTGGTGAACTTGGGAGTAGGACTGTGCGGGTCCCTGGCATACAGCAGGGGGCCAGTAAATGTCTGTTAAATGAATGAATTAATAAAAACAAAAGGAGCTCCAAGGTACCTGACCCACCATAGGCTCTCATTTCTCACTAAAGAAAACATGATGAGGTGTTAGCATGGGGTGGGGTGGAGGCTGGACCTGAGTTTTTGACGTTTTGCTCCATCTGGGGAATGCTTACTGTGTCTCCAAAGGGCCCTTTATGTTTAGTTGTCGTAATCAGAGCCTCTGGTCTAAGCTTTCTGAATCACACCTTTCCTTGAGCCCCTTGGTGTTGTGCTGAGAATATCATATAATTTGGGAGCAATCTTTAATGAAAATTGGCCTGGAAAGTGATATGAAACGTAGCTGATGTCACAATTCATACACTTATTTAAAAAAGAGTTCAAAAGAAAAAAAAAAACAAGAAAGTGAGAGGGAGGGTGTGAGATGGGGCAAAAGGTAGAACATCTATTGTCTTTGCTGTCATTTAGTTAAAGAGACCTCTAGAAAGACAAACAGTAGAGAATATTCTAGAATGATTTTCACTATAGTAGTAGTTTCTTTGCTTCATACCATTTCACTTATATCTTTTTTCCCTTTTTAAGTGGATTAAGAGCATTTAGCTGTGGAGTAGGTGAACCATCAAAGTTAAAGAACAACCCAAGTCCCCTTGGAGGAGGGCATGTGATTGATTGACTGCTACTGGTGAGTCCTTGTTGGGAGATGGCAAACACATTTTAGGGGTTCCTGAAAGTCATTCCGGCAGATGACATCACCTACTGCAAGGAACAATCACATTGGGAACAGAATAGTAACTTTTCTCTTTGTGACTACTGCCTGAATGCACTGACGTACTCTCTGAAAGACATTTCCTCTTCCAAACAAAAAGGAGCCTGTCCTGTGGACCTCGTAGATAGTCAATTAAGACCTGGAGTGACTGTGAGTGCTGTGATTTGTCCTCATCAGAGGAGCACAGCGCTCTTCGCCTATATCCTTGTGTGTCATGTGAAAGCAACCAAGCAAATCCAAAAATTCACCTGATTACCCAGCGTCCTTGCTAAAGGCGAAATTCAGGACAGCCGCATTAAGTTCCTTTCTGAATTTGACGATGTCTTTTTAAGGGGCATCCCTTCTCTTTTTGCTGAGTTTATTAATTAAGGGAACATGAGCTGTTTTAACAGAGAAACCCCAAATTCTCAGGGAGTTAGCACAATATGAGCTCATTTCTGGTTTACATCACTGTCCAATGCAGTGGTTTCTGGACAATTAGCTTTTCTCTGGTCAAGGACCCATGCTCCTTCAGTCCCGTAGCCCCACCCTCTCTAGGCCCTCAGAATATTCTCCATTTGTAGATGTGTATGGAGGCTGGATGAAGAAAGGTGATGATGCATCAAACATGGGTGGCTTTTTTGAGTCAGACCTGGAAGTGGCTCACTTCACTTCTGCTCACATTCCATTGGCTGAAACTCAATCATGTGCCCCACCTAATAGCAAGGGAAGCTGAACCATGTAGCCTATCTTGCTGCTCAGGAAAAGAGGCAACAGGTCTAGTGAGCATCTAGCTAATCTCTGCCACAAAGGGCAATGTTTGAGAACTTGGCCTTTCCCACATTAAGATGACGTAGGAGGAATGGCAGACCTGGCCCTAAGTTAGGTTCCCGGTGAGCTCAGTGTGGAGGGTTAGAACTAGCATGCAGCCTTGGCACTCCACGTGCAACACACTCCGTGGGCAAACCCAGGTTATTTTCAATTCCCTGTTCGTTACTGGGTATAATTCCAACCATTTCTCAAGAAACAGAGACCCAGAGAGGAAAAATGTTCATTCCAGACCACATGGATAATTGTAGCAAAGTATGCAACAATAGTGTTGATATCAAGATAATGTTGAATTTGCATCTCTCTCTCTCTCTCTCTAAATATATACGTATATACACATACCTACACATACCCATATATGTACATGTACATATATATATATACATACGTTAAAGTAAGTAATTTGAGGACATTAATATTTTAATTAGTATTACTAAAATTTACTTTTACTATACCATAGATTTTTGGCTTGTAATTAAGAATAGCTGACTCAGAGGATTAAGAAAAACAGTCTATTTAGCTTGTTTTTGAGACCAAATAACAAAACCTAACACAGACTGTTTAAAATAATAAATACATAAATAACATTTTTCTAAATTATTTGTTAACACTCATATAATGCCTACAGTATGCCAGACTGCCAAAACCATAAAATCATTCATTTAATCCTCATAACAACACCATGGAGGAAGTACTATTGTTATTTCCATATTATAGATGAAGAAATTGAGGTCCACAGAGGTGAAGTAATTTGCCGTCGTCACATAAGAAGGGACAGAGCCAGGATTTGAACTGAGAAAGCAGCTCCTGAGCCAGTTCTCTTAGCCGCTACATGATGGAGCCTCGATATCAGAGCAGGTCTCAGGATTGGTTGATTTAGTAACTCAGTGGCACAAGGTGCACGGGTTCCTTACAAATTCCACATATACAGCTTCTTTCTATATTTCACCTACTGCCTCTGCTTTACCTTATGACATGAAAACAAAGTGGCTGGCAGTGGCAGCTGGGACAATATACTTCCTTATGTACCTAATGTGGGAGAGGCTCTAGCTTCTTTTTCTTATTCCTGAGTCTGCCTCTTGCTATGATTCTTTGGCCCAAACTTGCCGAATCTGCCTCCCATCACTGAACCAATCACTGACAAGGGGATGAGTTAGCACCATTGGCTTAGCTTCAGGTCAATTGTTAGTATGAAGTGGATGGTGAGGAGCCATTTCTAGGCACAAATCTGATTTGGATGCATTGCCTTATTAGCTTATACAAGTGATGCATGGCAGTTCATGGTATTTTCTTATAATGAAATTACATTAACGTGTTGGAGCACTTTTACGTATGTTGTCTCATTTCCCCATTAGTGGGCAGGACAAGTTTTATGCTTCCTACATCTTAAATGAGGAAATGGATGTGCAGGAAGAATGTGTGTTCTTCAAAATCACACCACTAGTTAGTGTCAGAGCAAAGATTTGAACCTGTATCTCTTAACTCATGGTGTAGCCATTTATCAACTAACTACTCTGTCTTCATTAGACATGAAATCACACACTGATAAGCAATCCCTGGGTGGAGTAGGTACCTAATTGGGACATTTTAGGCTGATTTTATTTATTTTTAAATTTCTGTAGCAGGACTTAAGCATTTTGTATTTGTCTTGATTCTCCTGGGCAATTTCTAACTAGATTTTTGTCTCATACTCAGCTGGAATGTTCTACTTTTTCTACCCCTAAGGATTTGAGCTGTTAAAAATTCTTAATGCTGGAAGCTTTTTATGCATGAAGAAAAGTTTAGGAAGAGCATTACAGGAGCCAAATCTCCAGGACATGATACACTTCCTTTGCAAGGAATTGAAACTTTCAGAACTTCTTTGTTTCATTAAAAGTATAAGAACAGGAGCTAGTCCTGGGGCCAAGTGGTTAAAGTTCCACATGCTCTACTTGGGCAGCCCAGGTTTCCGGGTTTGGATCCTGGGGGCTGACCTGCTCCACTTGTCAGCATGCTGTGGAGACATACCAAGTATGAAAAATAGAGAATGATTGGCACAGATGTTAGCTCAGGGATAGTCTTCCTTAAGCAAAAAAAAAAAAAAAAAGAGGAAGATTGGCAATGAATATTAGCTCAGGGCGAATCTTCCTCACCAAAAACAAAACAAAACAAAAGTATAAGAACAAACATTAATTAACAGGAAAATTATTAAAATAATGCGTAAAACCTGTCATGCTGGTTGCTGGAATCTGACAGTCTTAATTTTCTTTTGTTCTGTATGTTTTATAATTAGCATCCAAAACTTAACCAGCATGCCACAAACTAATTTGTTTGGAGGAACTAACTGTAACTATAATCACAGTAGCAGTGTGACTTTTAGAACTGTCATGTTGAGAGATATTGGAGTTTGTGATGCAGTGAAGCAATGTATTGACCCGCCATGGCCCAGAGGGGTCAGCAGGGGGTTGACTCTGTCATGACCCCTGTTAAGGTCTGAATTTTATGGAAACGGTAGAAACTTAGAGCTGGAAATATTTCATAACACCTGGCATATAGCAGACGCCTAATATATTTGTATTTATTACATATCTGTTGAATAAGTGAACTTCCACCTTTTTCAAATGAGAAAAGTAAAACTCAGAGAGGGGAAAAGTGGTTCAAGTGCACATGATCTGTTACGGCAGAGCCAAGGCCAAGATCGAACACTCTTGACTCCTAGTCCAGTGCTCATTCTCCTAAGTTATGAGTTTGGGAAAGCCCTTCATGCCAGTGACTCAAAGCAAGTTTTATTGTTGTTAGTGTCAACTTCTAGCGCCCCTGTGTACAGCAGAGTGGAACCCTGCCCGGTCTTTTTGTGCCAACTTCTCACCTTCTGGCGCTACATCAGACAATGCTCTGCTGCTATTCATAGGATTGTCATGGCCAGTTATTTTGAAAGTAGGTGGCCAGGTCCTTCTTCCTAGCCTGACTTAGTCTGGAGACTCCACTGAAACCTGTCCACCGCGGGTGATCCTGTTAGTATTTGAAATGCTGGAGGCATAACTTTCAGCATCCCAGCAGCTGCCACAGTATGACAACCAACCAACAGGCGGTGTGGTTCCCTAACTGGGAAACAAACCCGGGCCGAGGTGGGAGAGGCGGGCAATCTTAACCACTACACCACCAGGACTGGCCACAGCAAGTTATTTAAATAAAATCTATAAAATAGATAGTTATGCAGAGTTATAGGAAAGATGCTCTTTACCTGGCTGGGTCTTTCAATGTGGGATTTGATTAGAATTATGTGAGGATCAAGATGTAATTAAGTTTAGGATTGGTAGAAGCAGCAAGGTGAGGATTTTAAGGTGAGGGTCTCAAGGAGTTTCGGTGTGTAAACTATTTCTTGATGCTTTCTGTTGAAGAGTTCCAGGAAGTTCCTATAATGAACAAATAAGTGATTTGCCTGGGCAAGAGTTTCCTGGAATGATAAAGTTGCGTTGACGGAAACAATGGAATAGTAAAGCAATGTTAATGCAGACAAAGCAAGCTGTGTGGGCTGGATGGTTTCAGTTCTCAGAAGGAAGAGGCAGAAGAACTGTAGATACCCAGAGAGTGGGCAATGCAGAGAGCAGCCCGCGACAGAGATGAGCAGAGCAATTGATGGAGTGGCAGTAACTTAGGTAAGATTCAAGAACGTCTCTGTAGGGAGAAAGAGCCCATGGTTTATCTCTCTCCACTTACATTCCTTCTTGGACGTGAAATCTTCTATGGAAACTTAAGAATTATTTTTACTGGGGAATTTTGGATATAGAGAGGTAAAAAAAATGGCTTTTTGTGCCAAGGAAATAAATGACAGTTTTGGAAACAACAAAAATCAAGTATCTAAAGGATAAGGCTACGTGCCAAAAATCATTGAATAACAAAACAAACTTAACCAAAATCCCACTTACAACAATAATAACAGCAAAACATCATTTTAATTTCAAAAGAATATTTCACTTGCAGCCTTTATAAGCATTGGTTGGTTAACTGATCACTCTAAAATTGTTTTCTAATCATTGGTGTCTAGGCGACAGTTATCCTCATAAATCTCTTACTTAGTAGGTATAATATTTTTTATGGCTTAAATTTTGCAGATACTTTTATGTCAAAGTGACCCAGGAATAGAAATGAGTGTGCTTATAGTATATTCAAGATGCAATGGGTTGATTGATCCCTTTCCATAGAATTCTCTAGGACCATTCTTGGTGTCAATGTGCTCTCTGGGAATCACCAGGCTGCTTGCAAAGGTCTAGAAAGAGTTACGATAGATCACATTGTGAGGCTTTCCAGTTTATCAACTACTTTATGGCTGCGGTTTTCTCTTCTTAGTTTTTGTGTCTTTTACTAGTCAAACACAAAACCAATTGTTTGAGTTCCTACCAGTCAAGTTTTCTTTGTTTTGCGACCATCTCTTTTTATTATAATCCATCTTCTTTCTCCAAGATTCTGCTGTAAACAATCTGTAAAACGGAGGCTTTCTTTCTCTAAAACCCAAGAATATCTTGGTCCCTGGGCCTGGAAGCACTGCCCTTATTTATGAGAAACTGGTTAAATTTTCCCTTTCCATTTTTCTACTCCCTCCATCACAATTCTCAGCCCTCAGACAGGCCTTCGAATGTGATGAATTGAGGAAAACTCCAATTTGCAGGAAAGAATTTGTCTGTGAAATCAAGCTATGAGGTCTAGAGCTAAAACCATCTCCACACACCTACCCGACACAAGAGCCAAAGAGTTAACATGTTTAAGAAGGAATTGCGCCTCCCAGTGGTCTCTTTCAATGTCCTCATGGCTCACCTGAATAAATTAAGGCCCCTGCACAAAAAGGAAAAGAGATTTGCTCAAGAGAAAACATCTTAGTCTCTAATCTCTTCTCACAAAAAAATTAACATTGGCAAAGCAATTGAATTGGGAGAATTTCCTTACGTCTTCTTTGCTCAAAAATTTTGTTGTTTGTCTGTGTAGTTATACTTGTGATTATTCACAGCGTTAGAAACAACAGCTTGAGTACAGACCAGGTTTTTCTTCTGAAAACATCAAACCACTTTTGAGTCTTTTATCTCAGCTGGCAGAATCTGGCACACATCATGCTCATTCTAGCAGATGTTAAGGGTTGTTAATAAAATATGAATACATGTGTATTTATTCAGATTTCATTGTAAACATATTTACCAATTTTGTTCCTCTCAGATATAACATTTCCTGATTTCAAAGAAGAAACTCCTGAGAGGGCAACATCATCTGCCTAAGACCTAATACAAATATCAGAAGGTGGAGCTGATTCAATGTTTGAATATTAACAGTCGTGACCTTCACGCAAACACGGAACACTTCAGTATTCATTGGCTGGAGGGATTACGTGAAGCCACCCCTGCTGAACCCTGGGGAAACCTAACTAAGCACTTTATGGATATAGCTGTTGCCTTCCTATTTTTTCTTTAAAGGTGGAGAAAATGATGCCATGACATTAATGAGTCTTCTTGTAAAAGAACAAAAACAGATGTTTTTCTCCTGCCTTCAACCCTTGCTGCTTTTCTCTAATTTTCCCCTTTCTACTTTTTTTTGGCTATCTTCCCTGCCTCTGAACCTTAATTAATTGAAACACTGCAAGACTTGTTAAACAGTTCTTGAAAATAACCTTCTGACGGTTACCAGAACAGCGTGGCACATCTCTAGGATCCCAAACAAGAGGCACAGAAACTAGAACAATTGCCTACTATTCTACCTGCTAGTTTTGCAGCAAAGACAAACACTGCTACTTGAGCCCAACTACACAGACACAAATCACTGTCTTCTGCTCACTCTCATAGAATTCCAACCCAGTTATCCCATCTTGGGTACCCTCTGATGTGCATCAGATGAATAAAGCCTTTATTTGAGCCATTTCAACTGTTTTCTTTTGACACTGTGAAATAGAGACCAGCCAAAGCCTACTCACCCTAGTATCTCCTCTTGGAAATCTTTGCTCACCCCTAAGGACTGGATGGATGACTATTCACTCCCAGGTTATCTAGAAATTCCTTTATTTTTTATTTTTGCTGAAAAAGATTTGCCCTGAGCTAACATCTGTTGCCAATCTTCCTCCATTTTGTGTGTGGGTCACTGCCACAACATGGCTACTGACAAGTGGTGTAGGTCTGTGCCCCCAACCAAACCTCTGCTGCTAAGGTGGAGGAGGCAGAACCCAACCACTAGGCCACAGGGCAAATTCCTTCTTTATGACATTTAGCATATTGAATGACAATTGCCTCTTTGTTACTTTCAAGAGAACATAAGCTCCTTGCAGGCAGGGACTTTGCTTTGTGTTGACAGATAAGAGACACTCATATATTTCCTAAATGAATGACTGAATAAATTGAGTTATGTAGGTACAAAGTGTTGATACCTTCTTGTTAAGCTTGCCTGATTTGAAGCCTAGCTATGCTCCTTAACCCGGCCAGACCTCAGCATTTAACTGCGTTAAAAGAATCTGTGTATGCAGAAATAGGGTAACTGAAGAGCTGTCAATTATCACCAATATCCAAGGAAAACGCTCTAGGCTTTACTTCCATAATTCGTCACTGTGTGTTTCAGATGACGTTAAACAAGTTAGTCACTATTGGTCTGTTCTTGGCAAATAACTGCTGGACATTAAATGTGGTAGCAACATTTCCATGTTAGGGTTATCTCTGCCCCCACCTCCTCCATCTTTTTCTGTATGTGCTGTTTTGGCACACTTAAATATCATGGATATTTTTAAGTTTCTGCACAGATCCAGTAGTATTGATAAGCAATGATTCCTCTGGATGGATGAGTGCTGTCACTTTCGAGACTGACTGTCTCTTTGAAGACCCAGATCTCTAATATGTGACTCAGTATCCTTGGGGCTGAGGTCTTGATGGATCCAATTTCTTAGCCTCAGCTGAGAAAAATGATTCTTTCCCTTTTGCTTTCTCTATTATAAAATATGAAGCATGATATATAATATAAGGCTTATTGGACTTTATGTTACCAGCCCAGAACATGGCACCTAGTAGATGCTCCTTAAATGTTTGCTGAGTGAGAGGAAAACAGATGATTAAAGGTTGTAGTCATTGCAATAAGTCATGATAGACATGAGAGCAGGAGCCACTGGAGGTCAGAAGAGAAGCAGGGTTAGCACAATCATATTTGGTCCTGTCTGCTTCTGCTTTTCATCCTTTTTCTTCTCCTTCAACCTAACAGAAGAAAGAACCCTAGGATTCGTGTCATCAGAATTTACCATTCTCCAAATCTGTTCTCCAAAATATGGGCCATAGGATTTTAGTTCCATGAGATGAAGATGTCACCTTGTCACACAATGTATAAGAGGCTGGCAGTAGCCACTTGTCTCTTCTTGGCACACACTATTCCAGGAACTCTGATGGCTTCTTCCTGCAAGCTCCTAGAACTCTCTACTCAAGGGCTTTCGCAGAGCTCAACTCACTGCAGGACATAATGGAGGTGCTGAGGAGTTAATAGCCCTGGGATTAGGCTTTGGCCAAGGATGGAAGGGAGTTGGTAGATGAAAACTTGAGCTTCCTTGCCTCTTAGATGGGACAACTCTGAGGTGTGTTTGATACTGTCGCCAAAAGTCCCCAGAGGAGTCCACAGCGGTATTCTCTTCCCTCTCCTGCTTCACTTCCGGGCTTCCTTAATAAACTCTTTGCATTCAAATCCTTGTCTTAGTTCTGCTTAAGGGAACCAACATTAACAAACACATCAAATGGCTTCCTGAGTCAAAGAAATTTGGAAAGTATTGGGATAAAATTACCTAGATGTCTGCTTCTCAGAGTCTTTAATATTCTAATATTTACTTGAATCTCAAAGGCACAGGATTATTCCCAGACTTAATTAGGATTGTCTTCCCCTCCACTTCAAGCATTTTATGAGATTTACTTGTGAGGAACAAATTGGGAATTTTACTTTTTACACATTCCAACACCAACAAAATCTCCTTATAAGAAAGATTTTATAGCAAGATATTTAATCTTAAAGGATTAGAAACTTTTGTGTTGGAATTATTTTAAGTAGTTTGAATAACCCAGCATGATTTTCAAAGGCTGAGAAACTCTGAACCATTGTGAGGTCATAACTTCAGCTCCACCTCGGATGATCAGTCTTGGTGAGCAGACAGTTAACTCAAATGATGGGGTAGCCTCAGTTCCTAAGACGCGGGCAAGGAAGTAACGGCAATGGTAAATGCAGTAACATTCTAAGCCTCGTAGAAATACTCTCAGCTCTCCGTGATCTGGAAAGACTGATATGATTCCCATTTTATAAATGAGGAAACTGAAACTCTCGGAAGGTTAATTATCCAAAGTCACACTGCTAAACAGTGGCAAATCCAGGGCCAGAAGTCCTATCTCCATCCTAGTCAGTGCTCTTTTCTCTATTCCATGTTGCTTCTGTGTGATGCAGGAGCAAGAGGATGGAGCAGAGACAGAGCGGAGAAAATGAGGGTGAGAATCTGGGAAAAGAGCAGAGCTAGGGGTTCGTATTAGAGGCTCTTACCCTGGTGCATCTTCGGACAGGAATAAAAGTCAGTGTTGGCTTTCCCTTTCTGTCATGTTCTCTCTCTTCTTCCTTAAATACATTATGGTAGCCACGGTAGTGAACAAGATTTCCACCCCAGTATGTCACAACCTCTGCCTTCTCCTCATTTATATCTTTCTGAGAAATCCAATTTGTGGACCATATGTTTGATTTCAGGAGAGGGGCTTGAGTTAAAACCACTTTCTTGTTCTTGAATTAAAGCAGCCCTGATAGGGGTTTTCATGTAATCCTTAACTATTTTAAATAGAGGTTAATGATCTGAATAGGAAAACTAGGAACAAGGCCTACAGCTCCAGATCTGGAAGAAAATCTACTGAAGACCTTTTAAAACAGAGTAAAATGGAAAGTGAAAAGCAGGCCTTTGAGTTTTTCTAATTGCCTTGGAATTTGTCTCATAAATATTTGTGCTGTGTCACTACTGTGATTAACTGTATGTCGCTTAGTCTTTCTCTACTTTTTGTGGTTTCCAATATGTCAAATACCCTGAAGATAATTCTAAGAGATTCAGACAATGACAAATGGCTTTATGAATCCTTAAAGGTAAAGAAAACAAAAACTTAGTCACATAGAACTTCTGGTTCTTGGAGGTGGAGTTTAATGTAATGGTTCTCAGTCTACCTTCTACCATGAGACGCAGGATGGATGATGCCTCCCGATGCCTCTCTTGTGGGCACACCCAACACTGGCTGTAGTGCCATTTCTTTCTCCTTCATTCAAGAGATTTTATCCTACTAAATAGTAATTTATTGTGAATTTAGTAATTTATCACCAACGTTATTTTAAATAAATATATTAAAAATAAATACTTAAAAATAATTATTTCAATACTAAAGCTTCATCTCTAATTGGACAGCATGATTATATATTCTTGCAAAATTTTTTAAACAGTAGATATGTATAGTTTAAAAACTAAAAGCTTCCCTTCCCCCTACTCTATTCTCCCCGTCCTGCCCCCTTCCTGAAATAATCACTATTAATAGTTTGAGGTTGTATCCTTTAACAAGAGAGCAGTTAGGGTCTTTCTCTTGCTGTTATTGTTACGTTGCTATTTTTACTATTACAAGCAATCCTGCCTTTTGTGCACATGACTAATATTTCCCAGTCTGAAAATATGCCTCTTTTAAACTTTGGCAGATACTGGCGAAGTCTCCAAAGGCCTAGAACAACAAGTACACGGATCAATGGTCCAAGAGATCACCCGTTTTCACCCGCCTTTGCCAAAATGGAATATTATCACTCTTTATTCTAAGTTGATGGCAGAAAAATGACATCATTGTTTCAGTTTGCATTTCTTTGGCCACTAGTGAGATAAAAACAACTTTTTAGTAATCTTTTTTGGCCATTTGACTTCTTTTAGGAATTATTTATTCTAACTCTGCTGGTTATTCACTTGTCTCTCAAACCCAAATTCATCCTTCCATGTTCTGCTCTGTTGTGATGGAACTGAAACTCTGGAAACTAGATTTCTCTGTCCTCCTTGCTTCCTTGGGTCTGTCAACAGGAGGGAGTCTATATTAGAGGGGGATCGGGAGACAGGAAAAGGAGAAGGGACTGCACGGTTTTCCCTATTGCTGTCAGCCCAGCTCTGGCAGCAGCAATTTGCTCCAGCTGCAGGCTTCTTTCAGCCTCCCCGGAGCTAGTCACATTACTCCCTCGCAACCACATCTCCTGACCTGCGGCTTCTGCTGGGCCTGCCCCTTTATTCTCTTCTTCTACCAGCCCTGGAAGTGACAGCTAGGTTACCTCTCTGTTCCTTCAGCCCTCCAACGCCTGGGTAGCCAATTTCCTGTATTAAGTCTCCTGTCCAAAATACTTAATGTGTTTCTGGTTTCCTGACTGAACCCTGACTATTCGCTAATTTATCAATTAGAATATTAATATTATTCTTATCAATTTGCAAGAGCTCTTTCTAAATTAATACCTTGCTTTAAATTTTGTAAATATATTCTCCCAGTCATTCACTTGTCTTTTAACCTTCTCTATATTGTTTTTTTTTTCTTACAGAGGTTATATATTTGAGTGAGCAAGGGTTAAATCTTTTTACTTATGATGTATGAATTTTCCATTTTGCTATCTTGAGTAGTACAAGAAACATTTTTCTATGTTTTCTTCCAATGTCCTATAGTTTTGCTTTTCACATCTAACTCTTCGATTTGTATGAAACTTATTTTTGTGTAAGGCAAGAAGCTAACTTACTTTTTTCCCCAAACTGATAGCCAATTGTTGCAACTCAGTTATTGAATAGTCAGTATTATCCCAATTATTTGAAATGCCATATTTGTTATATGCAAAATTTCCATATTCTTATGTTTGGGTCTTAGCTTGTGTTCCCTAGTGAATACAACTTGAGGCGAAGATCACATGAAAATGATTTAGTAGAGTATGCAAGCCGTGGCCCCTGGAATGTGGGGACATGAAAAGGTGTGAGAGAGGGAAAGAGAGGAAGTAAATACAAAATGGTGAATTACCAGGCTGGCCATGTCCTCAAAAGAAAAAAAGTATAGCCAACTTCTCAGTCCTTTGGGGCTGGCAAGGCCATATGGAATCACTGTATCTTAGTATAGTCTGTTTGGAGGGGAAAAGGATGAGGAAGTTATGTGCAGGCTTTTTTCTTAATTTTATTCCCTGTCTCTCATTGGTCAAATTTTGCCCCACTATAGTTAACTTTGAAGCACTTCCTGGTCATGTTTAACTAACATCCCTTCCTCCCATCTTCCAAGGAAGTCAGAGCCACTGTGGATATGATAGGGTCAGGCCTGGGCACTGAAGTGACCGGGGCCACCCCTGCAGCAGGCACAATGATGCTGTGCTGGAACACAACCTCAAGTCTCCCAAGAAAAATGAGACACTCAGCAGTATTAGAAGATAAGTGATGTCTGGGGCCCCAGGGTCTCCACTGAGCAAGTGGTCCAGACTGGGGAATAGGTGGGCCTGATGGAATCCAGGGAAATGCACACCCTCTACACCACGGATCTGGGTGGTACAATATGGATCTGCTTCCGTACTCTACAATGTGTGCCACTGATCTGTCAATGTCTTTTTTTTTTTTAAAGATTTTATTTTTTTCCTTTTTCTCCCCAAAGCCCCCCGGTACATAGTTGTATTATATTCTTCGTGGTGGGTCCTTCTAGTTGTGGCATGTGGGACGCTGCCTCAGCGTGGTCTGATGAGCAGTGCCATGTCCGCGCCCAGGATTCGAACCAACGAAACACTGGGCCGCCTGCAGCGGAGCGCGTGAACTTAACCACTTGGCCATGGGGCCAGCCCTTGTCAATAAGTCTTTATATTTGATGGTGGGAAGCCCTCTATGAGGAACTCATTGTCAGGAAACAGCGTCTAAGACCCTGTGGCTTTATAATTTTCATCAACTTTGGAAAAGTTTTGCTCATTATTTCTTTAAATATTTTTTCCTGTCCCTCCTCTTCTCTCCTTTGGAGATTCCAATTACACATATTTTAGACGATTTGACCTTATTCCCATCTCATTAATGCTCTATTCATGTCTTTTGCCTTTTTTTCTCTGTATTTCATTTTGAATAGTTTCTATTGTTGTGTGTTCAAGTTAAGCAAACTTTTCTTCTTTTCTTACCTTATACTGTAATGTCTAATCTGCCTTTGATCTCATATATATATATTTTTTTATCTCAAATATTATAGTTTTGACCTCAAGAAGTTCAATTTAGATCTTTTCTGTATCTTCCATCACTCTAATTAACGTGTTCAATAATTCCTCTGGTTTCTTTTTTTTTTTTTTTTTTAGGATTTTATTTTTTTTAAAGATTTTTATTTTTTCCTTTTTCTCCCCAAAGCCCCCCAGTACATAGTTGTATATTCTTCGTTGTGGGTCCTTCTAGTTGTGGCATGTGGGACGCTGCCTCAGCGTGGTTTGATGAGCAGTGCCATGTCCGCGCCCAGGATTCGAACCAACGAAACACTGGGCCGCCTGCAGCGGAGCGCGCGAACGTAACCACTCGGCCACGGGGCCAGCCCCAATTCCTCTGGTTTCTTGAACGCATGGTTATAATAACTATTTTATTGTTCTGTCTTAGAATTCCATCATCTGTATCATTTATAGGTTAGTTTCCACTGACTGCTTTTTCTTTTCATGAGGTTTTACTTGATTAAATTTTCTCCTTATGATGGGTCATATTTTCCTGCTTCTTTTCAGGTCTGATAAATTTTGGTTGGATGCTGGACACTGTAAATTTTCACTTTTGGGTGCTGGGTATTTTTAAATCTACTTACGTATTTTTGAGCTTTTATTTTTTAGGGACATAGGTAAGTAACTTGGAAACAATTTGATCCTTTCAGGTCTGTTTTTGAGCTAATTTTACCCCCAGAAACGAAGGAAAATCTTTCTGAGTGCTCTACCTGATGCCTCGTGAATTACAAGGTTTTCCACTTTGACCTGTGGGAATAGGAACTAGTCTCATCATTTTGAGTGGTTCTTTCTTTGACCTCGGATAGCTTCTTCTCACACATGAGCTGATAAAGGACTTAGCTGAATACTAAAGGGAGAACTTTCTTTAAGTTTCCAGAGCTCTCTCTCCATGCGCTCTCCTCTCTGAGCTGTAGACTCTAGTCGCCTTGGCCCCTGTGGACACCCAGAGCAATCTCCTCAACGCTAGGAGAACACAAGCTCCTCCTAACCTTCCTTCTCTGTGCTGAGGCCTAGAAACTCTCTCTAGTCCAGGGCAATCACGGGGCTCCCATCAGACACTTCTTATCACTCAGGAATCATTTTTCCGTATTGTCTGACATCCAATGTCTCAAAATCTGTTGTTTCTTATATTCGTATAGTTTCCTTAATTTTTTTTTAGTTCTTTCAGAAAGGAGGCTAAGCATGACCCCTGATGCTCCACATTAACCAGAAGCCTAATTTTCCTTTAAAAAATTTTAAGTTAAACTTTCTATTTTGAAATAATTGTATATTTACATGCAGTTGTAAGAATTAATACGGTGAGATCCCCTGTACTCTTTAGTCAGTTTTTCCCAATGGTAACATGTTGTAAAATTCTACCCCAATACCATAATCAGGGTATTGACATTGATACACTCAAGATAGAGAACAATTTCCATCATCACAAGAATCCCCCATCTCCCCCATTCATAGTCACACCGAACTTTCTTCCTGCCCCGACTCCTTACCCAGGAAACCTTTAGTCTGTTCTTCATTTCTATAATTTGCCATTTCAAGAACGTTATGTAAATGGAATCATACAGTATATAACCTTTTGGGACTGCCTTTTTATTTTCAGTCAGTGTAATACATGTGCTTGTGTGTACTGATAATTCTTAGCGTTTTATTGCTGAGAACTATTCCACGGTATTAATGTGCCGCATGGTACGGTTTAACCATTCATCAGTTGAAAAATATCCAGGTTGTTCCAGTTTTGGGCTATTATGTAAAGCTACTATCAAAAGTAATGTACAGGTTTTTATGTGAACAAAAGTCTTCATTTTGGTGGGATGAAAGTCCAGGAACACAATTACTGGGTCTTATGGTCTTAGTTGCAAGTTTAGTGTTAAAAGGAACTGCCAAATTGTTTTCTACGTTTTATGTTTTACACCCTCACCAGCAATGTGTGAAGGATCCAGTTTTTCTTCATCCTCGCCGAAGTTTGGTGTTGTCACTATTCTTTATTTTAGCTATTCCAATAGGTGTGTGGTGATATCTCATTCTGGTTTTAGTTTGCATTTCCCTGATGGCTAATGATGTCGAACATCTTTCTTGTGCTTATTTCCAGTGGTATATTTTCTTCACAAAATACTTCTTCACGTTTTTTGCCCATGTTCTAACTGGATTATTTACTATTTTAATGTTGAGTTCTAAGAATTCTTTACATATCCTAGATACTAGTCCTTTATTGGATACGTCATTTGAAAATATTTTCTCTCACTCTGTAACTTATCTTTTCATTATCTTAACGAGATCGTTCACAGCAAAAGCATTTAATTTTGATGAAATCCAATTTATCATTTTTTCCTTTTGTGGATCATGCTTTAGGTGTCAAGTCTAAGAACTCTGTGCTTAGTCCTAGATCCTGAAGATTTTCTACTGTTTTTTCCTAAAAGTTTTATGGTTTTACATTTATGTTCAGAATCCATTTTGAGTTAATTTTTGTGTAAAGTATGAGAGTTAGGTTGAGTTCATTTAAAAAAATTTTTTTTCCTGAGGAAGATTAGCCCTGAGCTAACATCTGTTGCCAATCTTCCTCTTTTTGTTTGAGGAATATTTTTGCTGAGCTAACATCTGTGCTGATCTTCCGCTATTTTATGTAGGATGCCTCCAATGTGGCTTGACAAGAGGTGCCAGGTCCGCATCCAGGATCTGAACCCACAAACCCTGGGCCACTGAAGCAGAGTGCACGAACTTAACCACTGTGCCACCAGGCTGGCACCCATTAGTCTTCCTCTATGTTGTATTTGGGTTGCTGCCACAGCATGGCTGCCAATAAGTGGTGTAGGTCCATGCCTGGGGATCGAACCTGGGTCACCGAAGTGGAGTGTGTTGAACTTAACCACTAGGCCATAGGGCCAGCCCCCAAACAGCTTTTTTTGGTGGGGGGCATGGGGTGGAAGATTGGCCCTGGGCCTAGTTTTCCTCCAGTTGGCAAAATCTGTGTCAATTTTCCTCCATTTTGTATGTGGGATGTTACCACAACATAGCTTGATGAGCGGTGTGTAGGTCCGCACTCAGGATCGGAACCTGTGAACCATGGCCGCCAAAGCAGAGCATGCAAACTTAACCACCATGCCACTGGGCTGGTTCCCTCAATTTTTTTTTGCCCATATATGTCCAACTGTTCCAGGATTATTTGTTCAAAAGTTTATCTTTCCTCCATTGAGGAAATTTTTCCACTTTTGTCAAAAACCAGCTGGTAATATTCGAGTGGGTCTATTGCTCTGTTTTGTCCATTGATCTGTGTGTCTAGCCCTCTGCCAATACCACTCAGTCTTGATTGATGTAACTACACAATAACACTTGAAATTAAGTAGACTGTTCCCTCCCACTTTATTTTTTTCAAAATTGTTTTAGCTATTATAGTTGTTTTGCCTTTCCATATGCATTTTATAACAGTTTTATCTCTATCTATGAAAAAACATGGTGGGATTATGATAGAAACTGCACTAAATCTATATGTCAATTTGGGGAGAATTGACATTTTTACAATGTTGAGTTTTTCAATCTGTGATCATGGTATGTTTCTTCACTGATTTTCATTTTCTTTGTTTTATTTCATCAATGTTGCATTGTATTCAGCACATAAGTCCTGTACATGTTTTGTTAGATTTATAACTAGGTATTTCATTCTTTTGGCAATTGTAAAAAATATGGTATTTTTAGTTATGGTGTCTACGTATCCACAATTGTATGGAAATACAATTGATTTCCGTGTGTTTATCTTGCATCCTGTCATCTTGCTGAATTCACTTATTATTTCTAGTTTTTTTTGTGTGTGGATTTCATAGGATTTTCTAGACAGGCAATCATGCTATCTCCAAATGGGGTCAGTTTTATTTCTTCCTTTCCAATCTGTATGCCTTTTATTTCCCTCTTGTCTAATTGTACTGTCTAGAACTTCCAGCACTATATTGAATAAGAGTGGTAGGAAAGGATATACGTGCCTTGTTCCAAATCTTAGGGGGAAAATCATTCAGTTTTCCATTTTTAAATATAATTCTAGCTGTAATTTTTTGGGAGATGTTATTTACAAAATGGAGGAAGTTTCCCTCTATTCCTATTTTTCTGAGAGTTTCTATTATGAAAGGATGTTGAATTTTGTCAATTTTTTTTCATAAATTAATATGATCACATGATTTTTCTTCCTTAGTCTGTTAATATGGTAGTTCACATTGACTGATTTCTTGGATATTGTATCCCTGAAATAAACCCCATGTGGTAACAGTGTATAATTCTTTTTATATATTGATGAATTTTATTTCCTAATATTTTGTTATGGATTTTTATATCTATATTCATGAGAAATATTTGATGTAGTTTTCATTTTTCATGCTATATATATTATAAAATGAACTGTGAAGTGTTCCATCCTCTTCTATTTTCTGGAAGAGATTGTGTAGAATTATTGTTAATTCTTCTCTAAATGTTGGATAGAATTCTCTAGTGAAACGGTTTTGCTTTGGAGGTTTCTTTTTTGGGAGTTTTAAAAATATGAGTTCAATTTCTTTAATAGATATAGGGATAATTAAATTATTTCATATTGAGTGAGTTGTAGTAGTTTATGAGAAATTCATCCATTTGTCTATGTCATAAAATTTATGCATGTAGTTTGTAGTATTCCGTTATTCAGTTGCTTCTAAGTATATCTCTTTGAAGGTTTGATTCTTTTCCCATTGCTTCTATTGCCACAGTTGAAATGACAAACAATCCTAGACATTTCCTGCCTGCTACCGACTGGAGATTCAGCAGCATCTTCCTAGATTACAATTAATGCATGAGTTTCAGAGACCATTTAGAATTATAATTCTCAATCCACTAGAAACTATAAATTTGGATTTGTGGAAACACTTCCTGAGGTAATCACTCAATTGGGGAAATACTATTCACATATTGCTAAACTGAGTAGGGACAATCCATACCCCTATTTGGCAACATATCCGTAAGATGAGGCGGGATCTCTGAACTGATCGGGATAACTGACAGAGAACACCGTGATCACAGCCAAGAGAAGCAGTATCCCAACCAATTCCTTCTTTGGGCATAATTAATCTTAATGTAGAGTGCCCAATAAATGGCTCCCATCAATAGATCATATTGAAAGTTTTTGGAGTGAAAGCACTTCATCTTTGTTTGCCTCCATCTTTTCCACAAGACAGAAGATAAGCTCATCTGATGTCAGCGAAGGAAGTGAGGATGGGGTGGAGAACTCAGGGGAGTGGAAATAGTTAGAAGCAATCGCTGGAGAAGATAAAGTGAGGCAATAAGTTTAATGCACTTAAGAGCTGTTGGCATAAGCAGTTGGCCTTTGTCCTCTCTTACTAGGATATGGATGCTTTGAGGGCAGTATTACACTTGACCCATCCACAGGATGTTCAGAGCAGTGCCTGTCACAAGGTGGGTACTCAGGGAGTACAGCCATGTGTCACATAACAACAGGGGTACGTTCTGAGAAATGCATTGTTAGGCGATTTTGTCATTAAGTGAACATCATAGAGTAAACTTACAAAAACCTAGATGGCATAGCCTACTATACATATAGCCTATATGTACTAATCTTTTGGGACCACCATTGTGTATGTGGTCTGTCATTGACTGAAATGTTGTTACGTGGTTCTGACTGTACATTTTAGTTGAAAGAGGACAGGGAAACAAATTTTTATTTTGATGAATGGTCTAGGTTATCCAATTTCTTAGAAATCTTTACCTCCAAAATAATTTTATTTTAAGTCAATGGTTCTCAACTTTGGCTGGCTAATAGAATCTGTTAGTGTGATGATTAATTTTATGTGTCAACTTGATTAGGCTGTGGAGCTCAGTTGTTCGATCAAACAGTCTAGATATTGCTGCAAAGGTATTTTGTAGATGCGTTAATATTTACAATCAGGTCACTTTAAGTACAACAGATTGTCTTCTAAACTGTGGGTGGGCCTCATCCAAACAGTTGCAGGTCTTAAGAGCAAAAACTGACATTTACCAGGGAAAAAATTCTGCCTCAAGACTGTAACAAAGAAGTCCTGCCTGAGTTTCCTACTCGCTGACTTGCCCTACAGATTTTGTACTCAAGACTGCAACATCAAATCTTACCTGAATTTCCAGCCTGCCAGCCTGCCAGACTACCCTGATTTCAGGCTTGCCAGCTCCCACAATCTTGTGAGCCAATTCCTTAAAATAAATCTCTCTCTATAGATTCAGATATATCCTATTTGTTCTGTTTCTTTGGAGAACGCTGCCTGATACACTTGGTGACCTTAAAAAAAACAATGCATATTCCATTACATACGTATGCCACATCCTCTTTATCCATTTATCCATTGATGGGCACTTGGGTTCCTTCCAAGTCTTGGCTGTTGCAAATAATGCTGCAATGAACATAGGGGTACATATATCTTTTCAAATTAGTGTTTTCATTTTCTTTGGAAAAATACTCAGAAGTGGAATAGCTGGATGAAATGGTGGTTCTATTTTTAATTTTTTGAGAAATCTCCATACTGTTTTCCACAGTGGCTGCACCAGTTTGCATTCCCACCAGCAGTGTATGAGCACTCCCTTTTCTCCACATCCTCTCTGACACTTGTTATTTGTTGTCTTTTTAATAATAGCCATTCTGATGGGTGTGAGGTGATATCACATTATAGTTTTGATTTACATTTCCATAATAATTTCTGATGTTGAACATCTTTCCATGTGCCTGTTGGCCATCTGTATGTCTTCTTTGGAAAAATGTCTGTTCAGATCCTCTGCCCGTTTTTTTATCAGGTTGTTCTTTTTTGTTGTTGTTGAGTTGTATGAGTTCTTTATATATTTTGGAAATTAAGCCCTTATTGGATATGTGATTTGCAAATATTTTCTCCCACTTGGTTGGTTGTCTTTTCATTTTGTTGATGGTTTCCTTTATCATTGCAGAAGATTTTTAGTTTGATGTGGTCCCATTTATTTATTTTTTCTTTTGTTTCCTCTGCCTGAGGAGACATGATATTCAAAAAGATACTACTAAGACAGACTTCAATGAGGGTACTGCCTATGTTTTCTTCTAGGAGTTTTATGGTTTCAGGTCTTATGTTACATTTGTGACAACATGGATGGACCTTGAGGGCATTATGCTAGGTGAAATATGTCAGACAAAGACAAATACCATATGATTTTACTCATATGTAGAAGAGAAACAAACAAACAAACACACAGATAAAGAGAGCAGATTGTGGTTATTGGAGAGGAAGCTGGTGCGGGGAGGGAGAAAGGGGTAAAGGGGCACGTGTATGGTGATGGAAAGTAGACTTTTGGTGGTGAACACGCAGTCTATACTGAAGTTGGAATATAATGTTGTACTCCTGAAATTTACACAATATTATAAACCAATGTGACTTCAATAAAATAATTAAAAAATAAAAATAAAAAAGCAGGATGCCTGGGCTCCACCCTCAGTGATTCTGCTTTTGTTTGTTCTCTTTGGGGGTGATTCCTTCTCATTTTTTAACTCTTTATCTTCTATGTCCTCTAGCAGTGTGCTCTGTTCATGAGGAATTTTTTCCTTCAAAAAAATAGTTGTTTGCTTAGTGAAAAGCAAACTTTCATTGAAAAGTTAGACTAGGGAACTGAAATCAGGTTCCATTTCCAAAGTGTATCTCTCTTATCTGCATTTCACTAAAAAATGAAGTCCCCACACTCCAGGTGTGGGTTCATATCGCATGGAAGAGTTCCTGTCTGCCCGCAGGAGCCACGGGCTCCTAGTTGGCATTTGTCCCCAGGCTCAGCTTGTGCTCAAGTTTCTTTGCTTCACAGCATGCAGCCACCTGAGCCACTCAGAGCTTGAGCTGTGATCACCTGTCTCCTCGACAGGACAATGAGATTTCAAGACTATAGTGAGTGTAGAGCTAATTAGTAAGCAGAAAAAATAAGTGATCCTTGAAAAGAGTGAGAAGAGAGCGAGGTGAAGGAACTCGTCTCCAGAATAAGATGTCTTCTACCCGAAGGTGGGACAGACAAGAGGCAGGGTTCTGTTGTTATTGTCTTTAAACTTTCATTTATTTTTTTATCAAATGAAGCAACGTAAAGGGCAGCTATTTTTTGCTCTTGTAGAATTGCAAAAGAGGCTGTTAGCAGAATTTCTTGTATCCTAGTATCTGTGAAGGTCTAAGAAAGAGGCATAAGATGCGAAGCTCCTAATGAGCACCAGGCAGCATGCAGAGCGAAGGGCAATTTAAAGGCAAGAGAAAGTAAAGCCCACTTTTGATTAGTTTAATCGTCCTACTGAGAAGGAAATGGAGCCCTCAGGAGAGGGAGAGGGACCGACCTAGGAGTTTTCCTGCTTCCAAACGCAGAATGAAACATGAAGTCTTTCAGCATCAACATAGAAAAGATCGCTTTATTTTCACGAGCCCAGAGAGAAGGGGCTCTTTACAATGCCTGGAAAGGAACATCCTGGAGATTAAGTGAAGATGCCTCTTTTTGTCTTCACTGCTTGACATTTTCATGGACTCACTTTATTGAGTCCTAATTCTGGGATGGAGAAGAGGACACTGCTGACACTTTTATGTTCCTGGGCTGATACTCAGCTCTCATTGTGGGATCGGAAGAGGCCAAATGGAACCAGTGGAACAATGTCTTTGGAACACTCATGCTTTGCTTGGGCTCTGGGGATAATGAATACCATCCATCGAGTGAAGAAGGAAAAGGAACAAAGGCTCTTTTGAAGTCAAGACAATTTTTGATCAAAGCAACTTTGTTTTTCTTTCCAGAAATATTAAGTAGTGGTTCAGTACCCTGTAACTTCGCTATGGCCTGGTAGATCAACCTTGACTGAAAAGAAGTATATGCTCTGACTTCCCCAGCTCATGTGAGGATGAGGGGATGGGGCACTAGTTGCAAGTCAACTGGCTCTCTTGAGTGGGAGGGGACGCCCTGCTTTGTAGCATTTGCTGATTTTCATGGTGCAAATGCTCCCACCATGGCTTGTGTTAAGCTATCAATGTGAAGTCACTGAAAGGAGAATCGGGAATAGATGTGTACAACAGGCCCTGCAGAGCAGGTAGGGCCAGCTACAGCACATCCATGGTAGGAAAAATGCCAGGCTCCTTTATCTCCCAACCTCTATGGGGTTTATCGTGGAGAGAGAGGGCGTTGGAAGCAGACAGCTCTAGGTTTGTGTCTAGGTGGGCAATGCTAGAGAGGGGAAATTTTCCCCTTACCCCTCTTGAGTTCTTAAGGCTGGACTAATAATAAAATTGACACAAGACTGATTAACAGGAGAAAAAGCAATTTAATGTGTCTGCACTGGAGATCATAAAAATCATGCTCAGAGAGTGGCCAAAAACCAGGCAGCTTTTATATCTTTATACACGAATAATACATTTGTGAGGATTTGACAAGACAAAGATACTTAGGTTTGGGTGATTAATTACTAAGGAATTTAAGCAGAGTTTGGATTTGGGGTAGTAAATTGAAAAAGTAACAAGGGTTATTTGTACAGGCTTCTCAGCCCTGAATTCCTTCACTCTGGGGATGAGGCTGTCTCTCTGTTTCCTGGTGAGGGGAAGTTACCTTTCACATGGAAGATTTATTTCCTGCTTTCAGGGGGAACAAAGAGGGTTAAAATGCCCTATTTGCATCAGCTGCTTCTCAAGTAACTTTAATTAAAAAAAATCAGCATGCCATTGTGGGATATTTTGGGGTGGCCTGCCCTGGACCCCATAGTAACTTCACTTTTGTAAGCTCAACTGGAAGAACAGAACATTTACACCACTCCCACAGTGCTTTAAAAGGATAAAACTAAACATACAAATGAATTGGAAGTCCCCTATCAGAGTGCCCAGTACACAGTAGGTCCTCATAAATGTTATTTCGATCCCTTCTCTTAATAACTATTACTACTTCTGAGCTGTATCACTCTTTAATCTATTCCTGATCTGAAAGAATAGAAAGTACCATCATTTGTTGTAAAATATGTGAGTAAATTCCTAAACTGGTATGAGGGGTGGGTGGTCAGTGGGGTTTTATCACATCGTTTTTTATGACTTTCCTTTTCCTCTTAGATCTTTTGTTATTCAAGTAAGCACTGAGCTGTTGAGGATTTTATCGGGTTACTCAGAGATATTAAATGATTTCTTCACAGGCACACAGCAAGTAAGGAGCAAAAGTCAGGACTCAAACAATGTCTCTTATCTCCAGTCCAGCTTTCTCATGGACCCTGCTGCTGAAGCTGGACCCCTCCACTGTCTTTCCCTATGAAGACAGGGACCAGCACTTACCACCACCACCTACGAGCCACCAGCTGCTCCTTCCTGAGAAGGTAGATCCGTAATAAATAATGACAGCAGGGCTTGTCCGTGTGTAATGAACAGACAGCTCACTGAGTGTGTCAGCGCGTGAAGCTCTGAGCGCCAGTCATGACCCCTATTAGCCCCCTCTGCAAGCTGGACCAAGAAATGCTTAGCTTGCTTATTTCCCAGGGCTGTGGGAGGACAGCCAAGAGAAGAGTGTCCTATTAGCTGGAAAACACTGTGGAGAAGCCAAATATCATCACTGTCACTGTTGTAGGTAAGCCCCCAGCACAGTGGCTAGCACCTGCACTCTGGAGTTAGACCAATCCGGGTTCAAGTCCCAGGTCTGCCACTTACTGGTGGGCTAACCCTGGGCAAATTACTAACCCTATTTGAGGCTCAGTTTCCCCTCCGTTACCGTGTTGTGGGAATGATGATGCTTCCTACCTCATCCTACGGTTGTTATGAGGTTTAAACATAAATGTGATGTGTCTCTCGGCATGGCGCCCAGCATCTTGGAAGGGCTCACTAGCTGTCAGTTATTGTCATTATTATTATATGTTGTAGTTTGTCCTAGTGGTATGCTGGTCTTTACTTAAGAACAGGGCTTTTTAAAAAAGTGGACCCAAACAGAGGGGACACAGCCAAGGTAAACTTGTGTCTCTGTCTGGTTTTGCCCTGATGAACCGATGACGGAGCGTACAGGAAAGATGTGCCTTTGCGGCTACTGCTTCTGCGGCCAGTCACTATCTCTGCGGAGCCTGCTAAGGTCACACATTGTGTCAGACTGCATGCCCCTCTTCTTCACAGCAGCATGGGAGTGGTTGTTGTCACCCATCCACAACGAGTTATGTGTGTCTCTTACAGTGGTTAAGGCGCTTCCACAGGATCTTGCAATTGGTTAGCTGAGCTGTAAGTTACACCCAGGTCTGGCTGATTCCAGAGCTCACTTTGCCTCCTATTCTGTGGGTCATTTGGTCTAGGCCCATAGTTCTTTTTTTTTTTTTGGAGGAAGTTTAGCCCTGAGCTAACATCTACTGCCAATCCTCCTCTTTTTGCTGAGGAAGACTGGCCCTGAGCCAACATCCATGCCCATCTTCCTCTACTTTATATGTGGGATGCCTACCACAGCATGGCTTGACCAAGTGGTGCCATGTCCGCACCTGGGATCCGAACTGGAGAACTCCAGGCCACTGAAGCGGAACGTGCACACAACTTCTGCACCACCAGGCCGGCCCGTAGGTCCGTAGTCCTTAAATGTGGTGCCTGGACCAGCAGCATCAGCATCACCTGAGAACTTGTTAGAAACAATCAGAAACTCTGAGGGGAGGGCCCAGCAGGGTGTGTTCTAACAAGCCCTCGGCATGTTCTGGCGCTTGCTGAGAACCACTGGTACAGTGGATCCTTCTGGGGGGTTTCATTCATTGTCCTCTCTTGCCCTAGATTTCCCGGAGCAGCCCTTCTGGAGTGAACTTCCTCCATTGTGAGTCAGGAAGCCACGTTAGAGCTGTCTTTTATCATTCCATTTCTCTTTCTAGGGAAATTCCCTGTAGATCAGGGCATTACTGTAATTAATTCATTAGAGTAAATTAACAGCACCACTTACATTCTTAGCATGCACCTGGTGCCAATAGTATTTTAAATTTTGCAGTGATATTTCCCCAAGATGTGCAGAACAACCAGGGCTCCAACACCTGTTTTCAACTGAAGTCCCTGACTTTGCTGGCCGGGAAGGAGACCAGGTTGCTGCCCGAGTGGCACGTGAAGAGCTGCTGTTGCTAAAGTTGCTGTTTATTCCGTCCCTCCGTCTGAGCACAACATCGCGGAAACTGCTATCTGATGTCAGATAGATGATTTTCTTCCCTGAAAAATTCGTTCTTTTTTCTGACTCGCCTCTCTCTCAATTAAAGTAGTTTGAAAAGGAGGAATAGATGAAATAAGATGTCCTGTAGTAGATGAATTTTGTTTACTACTGTAAGGAATGGTGCAGGATGGACAAAATTGCCACCAAAATACTGCTCAGTAATAGAGGATTTCTGAATAATCCATACGTAAATATATTTGAAAGGGGGTCTAGGTTTCTAGCGTTTCCTTCCAGATTTTGTGCATCTGGCAGATGATGGAGCTGAGGGGGAGCTGTCTGTCAGGCAGCAGGATGAAATGGTATTTCAACAAGAATTGTAGGCATGCAAAATGCAAGCAGAAAATAAATGATATGATGTTCAGGTCACTGGTTGGATCCATGGGAGGTGCCTGGATTATAGCTGTAGAAAAAATTTGAGAAAATGGAGTTCATTTCTCCCCATTCTCTTCTTCCAGAGAATTAAGTTTCTTCATTTACGCATGAAGAAGGGTGGCAGCTTATGCCACCCTCAAAATGCCACTTTAGCATATGATTATTTTGAGCTGTAGACACTTGAAATACAGCACATGCAGAGAGAGGCCTTCTCTGAACTCCTCTTTTCTGCCTAAAGACAGATCCTCCAAAAGGAACTCAGTTGTCCTAATTCCCCTCCGCCAGAGACTCACCAACCAGAGAAGACTGACTTTTATCGCAGGAGAGGAGACTCGAAGTTGACACCACCCCCAGACAAACTTTGTCACAAACTATTGTATTTATCATCTATTCTTCTAAGGACCTATTCATCTTTCCTAAAAATCATTTACTCTCCTCTAAGATGCCTGCATTCCCTGTCTCCTTTCCCTCTTACAATGGTATTTAAGCCTAAATTCTAACTCATCTCTTTGAGTTACCCATTTCTTCCTGGGTATCTCCTATGTGTATATGAGATACACATGTTAATTATTTTTCTCTTGTTAATATGTCTTTTATTACAGGGGTCTTGGCTAGGACTCAGAAGGGAAGAGAGAAAATTATTTTCCTCACCTACGATGAAGTGTACTTAAGATGCTGGGTTTCATAAATGGCTCCACACTCCCAAATTCATTCTCATCAGCCACAGCACAGGCAGGGAGTGTCTGCTGAGGCTGAGCCATGTGGTGCTTGGGGAGGGAGAGGTGGCTGGGCTGACACTTCAGGGCGGGAGTCAGGAGACCTTGCTGAATGTCCAGTTTGGCTCTGGCGTGACTGGTGAATACAGACAGGGGATTTATTATCTTGGTCTCTGTTTTCAAAGATATTGAAATCAGTTCTACCAATCTCACAGAAGGAGTGGTATGAGGAGCATAGGAGAGTACGAACATAAGTGTTTGGAAGAGATTAAAGTGCTAGATGTAGCTGGGACAAAATTTATTAAAATGTGCATTTCCCAGCCTTTGCTGAACTTCTCACTGCTGGCTTTCAGGGGAACAGTGTTTGCTTATTCAGCTCCTCTCTCTCTCTCTTTATGATGGGAGTTCTGCCTGTATAGCTAGTTCATAGGATAAAGGGACAGTGGGAAAAGTAACACAGATTCTGGGGCCTCAGAAACTTTGGAGGTGCAAGAGGAAATTGTAGGATTAAGATTGTGAGGCTCTGAAGGAGCTCCTGAGGTGTGAGAAAGGAAGAGGGTTGGGAAAGCATTAAGGAGGTTGGGTGCGTATTACAAATTTGATTCCCTTTCATGTTCTCAAAGTAGTAATTGGAATGACTCAAAATATTTATGGTGTATATATATCATATATACACCATAAATATACCAACAGGTATATTTCAGTCAGTGAAGAAATTTGAGATTATTTGACATCAGTCCCTCTGATGGCAGAGGGCAGAATGGATAGGGCAAGAATAGAGGTGGGAAAACCAGTTAGGAAGATATTGACATTATTATACCAACAGGTCCGTGTTTCTTTGAATGCAACACCATCTCTAGACAGGACCATATAGGGCTTCAGCTTATATTTGGGCACTCCTTTTTTTTTTTTTTTTTTCAAGTGGCATTCCAATTGAGTATGTAGGAAAGAGAGAGTTAATTACAGGAAACACATGAAGCTCAGAGAGAGGAAAGGATGATCCAGGTTAGACCTAGGTGTCAGGTTCCCCACCAGCGATTCTTGACCTGACTTACAGTGAGATGTGAATAGATGTGTTTGTATATCAACAGTCGAAACCCTTTGCCTCTGTAAAAAGAAAGAACCTGCTTCCAAGAAAAAAAAAGGCCATTCCTACTATTTCCTCTCACATTTAACCAGTGGCAGAGGAGCTTGTTAAAGTTCAGCAGCAGTTTTCTGGTGCTAAATGAAATACTCACCTTTCAGCTCACTGTTGACCTTCCCTCCTTCCTGACCTCTCTCTGTCCTTGATTTGTAAGACCTCTGCCTGATGGGTGTTGGTACATCCCAGGGTTTCGTCTCTTCACTCCTGGCCTCTCCCAGTGGGTACTGTGATCTTTGCCTTTGGCTTCAACTACTGACTACATACTGAGAATTTTCTGATCCTTAACTTCACCCCTGACCTCCCTCTAGAAATCCAGGCTTGTCTATCCATAGATCTTCTGAACATCTCTGTCTGAGAATTCACGACTTGACACGTTTAAAAGTTTACTCTTCATCTCCCTCTACTCCGCTCTTTCCTCGCGAGTGCTTGACTCCTTCCAATCACTGAAATCAGAAACTTGGGAGTCATCATGGACCTTTCATCTTTTCAACCCCTATTTTTTCATCTGTCATGAGTTCCTCTTAATTCAATCTTCTAAACACCTCTCAACGCAGTCTTTGTCATCTATCTCCCACTGTGGACACTTCAGGTTCACGCTATTTAAAAAAAAATCCAAGTAATTTCGATATCTTCCTAACTGGTTTTCCCACCTCTATTCTTGCCCCATCCATTCTGCCCACTGCCATCAGAGGGACTGATGTTAAATAATTTCACATGTCTTCAGTGACTGAAATTTCTTCATTGGTTGCCCATGCCTTAAGAATAATGTTTAAATCCTTTGTCATGACATTCAAGATCCTTCAGGATCTTGTTCCTACCTACATGTCTAGCTTCATTCCAGTCACACCAAATAGGGTACAGTTCCCCAAATGTACATACCTTTTGAACATACTTTTCTTTTATCTGGGATGCCTTTCTTCCCTGTCTTCCCTGTTTTCCTTCCTTTGAGTTTCCATAGGAATTGCATGTTCTTCTCTCATAGCGAGTATTTCTGTAGATCATTGTTGAACAACTGGCTTGTGAGCCTCCAAAGACAGTTCTGTTAAACCCTGTGTTTATAGCATCTGGGACTCTCCTGGCTCATGATAGATAATTTATAAATGTTTTTTAAAATTGCAAGATTGGCCAGGGAGGCAGGACTAGATTTGTAGGAGGTCAGAATTCTCTCTGGAGATGTTTTTTTATCTTCTCTTCAATTCCTGAGCTCCAACTCCTTGAGCTTCAATGGATCACCCTCCACTCTCCCTGGAGAATAGTTGAAGGCAATCTTGCCCAATGGAAAGAGCACTGAAAGAGGAGTCAAGAAAATCATTTTTTATTTCACATTCTGATAATCACTGCTTATATTACCTTGAGCTAAAAACACGACCTTATCTTCCTCACAGGGTTGGCTTATAATTTAGATAACTCTAATAAATGCAGTTTTTTATGTTATAACTTTATCTGTGAATGTTAAATTTTTTTGATTAATTAGAGAAGAGTATTTCTAAAACTTTCAGCCTCAAATAAGGGAATTGAGATATTTTGGAATATGTACTATGATTTAATTTTTTTGTTTTTTGCTTTGTGTTCTAATGATAATGGAGGTTCATTGTTCCATGGCCAATAACCCAGAGGATAATCAACAATGCCTTTGTCTTTGGAAGGTGCAATGCATGTGTTTGTTGAAGCTAATTCACCTCCTGATTATGCTTTGCACTGACCATGCTAAATGGATGTGGGCTCCCTGGATTTGAAGGCTAGCGGCACAGGCAGATTTTGAGCTGCAGAAGTAGAGTGAGGATAGCCTCTGCTGAAAGAGCAGTAACACTGTGAGAGGCAGAGGGGGGTTAATTGTGAAACCTTTTGAAACTTATTGATTTCAACACCTGACAATTAGCTTGTCAGGCGGCTGGGGCTCCAGGAAAGGATTTGACAGTTTAATGACAACTGGCAGCTTCAACACCACTCAGCCTTGTAGGGAACACCCAATTGCTGCTTGGCAGCTGGTACCTTGAGCAGGAAGGAACCCTGTTGGAGTCTCCACCCCTTTGGGAAAGTTCACAATTGAATGAGGAGGCTTCTGAATGATCAACTAGCAGTGACCCTTCACAGCATAATTGAAAATCTCTGTGGCAAGCGATTTTGGACAAAAATGGCTGGTGGTTAGAGTGCCAACAAGTGCTAGGCATGGCTGAGTGCCTGCCATTCAGAGGGGAGCTTGGGTTTGGAGCCAGACTCGGGTAGGAATTCCATCTTTGTCAGATTTCTTGTTGTGTGACCTAGGGCAAGTTGCTCCACTTCTTTGTGCCTTAGATTTCCCATATGTTAAATGAGGACAAATGGTACTCACTTAATTTAGTTTTTGTGGGAATGAAATGGAATTAAGTACGTTAGAGACCAGCACAATAGAGGGACTCAATGAGTAAGCTCAAAATGAAATTGGCTGGAGGGAAATGCATTGATGATTGATTATCTACAGTTGGGGGAATAAGTCTAAGAAGTGAGAGGTGAGCAGAGTCGGGTTCTCTAATTATTTGAGGTCCCAGGTATTTCTCACTTTAATGAGCATGGAGGAACGATAGATAAAACCATTTTGCCACTCCTGGTACCCCCTGCCCTGATTTGTGAAAATTGTATAATGTAGTGGAAAGTGCATGGACTTTGCGCCCAGACCTTGATTTGACTTTCAATTAGGCTACTGCAAGCCCTATGTCCTTAAGTAAGTCACTTAGCCTCTCTGAGCCTCATTCTGTTCAGATGAAGGAATAACACCTAGCATGCAGTGTATTTGGGAGGGTTAAATGAGAAAATGAATGAGAATGTTTCTAGCATGGTCTCTCGCTACATCAACTTTGGTTTTACTTCACTTTATTTTCCCTATCTTTCCTCAAGATAAAGAGCTTAGGCCTTTCCAACAGCCTGGTGTATAGCCCAATGGTGGACCATTGAAAGAATCAGGACAAAGAGTAGTAGAACAGATGTTGGTCATATGTCTTATCAAGAGACATGGTACCAACATCCTATAGGTCCCTTGAGGTCAGTAAATAGTTTTGACGAGGTGAAGACCATATTAAATAACAAATTCTTGTTGGCTTCATTACCCAGTACCAGGAAGTTCCCCTCAGCAGAATAAGTGTAGGGCCATGAGCAGCATTTCCCACTCTGAGCCTCCATTCCCCTCCTATGTAAAATGGTATCCAGAAGGCTGGTTCTCCGCTCATAACACAGTGGAGGTTCACTGGGGCCTGAAATGGCTTATCTTCATTCTAAGACTGATACTTTGAAATTTATTTCTTATAATTCCACAAACACTACAGATCAGGAAAACTAGTTTCCTTACAGAACGAAAGATTAACTTTGTAGCTTATCACTCCATTCATTCTAATATCTGCCAGTTTAAGAACCTCTAACCACCCCCACATTGAGTACTGAATCAAGATATACAGTCAGTAGACATACGGAAACAGAAGCTGACTTCCTGGCTCTCCAAAAGCTGGTCCATCACTGCTCCCCAGCCCAAATCTCTACTCCACTCAGGCTGGTCTCCCGATCTTCTCTACTCCTGCTGTTCCCACCAAATGAAAGGTGGCCTTCTTCCTTCTCAGTGCTCCATTCATGCTTTTCCCTTGGCACTCAAATTCTATCTCCTCCACGGAGTGGTCTCTGATGGTGACTGATACTTGAGTTTTGACAAAAACACTGCTTTCTTTTCTGGCAAGGCTAGGATTAGAACAACAATTGTCAGTAACTCTCTGAGCAGTGAACCCAGTGAGGTGTTTAATGGTTATTACAAAGAGTCTATGAACCCATGTGTGCAAGAATTGTCTGTAGACTAAGTAGAATGTCTGGCACATACTTGAAAGGCTATCTTTTAAATGGACATAGATGTCTTTGTGATTAATAATTGTGTTAAAGTTGTTGCTGAATTCATAGTAGCTTTTGCTGTTATTTTCTCAGTTGACAATGTGTACGTGTACACTGTGAACAGTGACCTCATATGAATCTGCTGACTCAAAACCAAGCCATTTCCTGGCTCCTCTTAATAATAGTTCCCCTGACCCTAGTGGATCAAAACTCAACACAGCACGATGCAGGAGATCTGTGTTCCATTAACTGTGTGTGGCTTGGGGTAAGTTACAGCCCTTCTCGATGCCTGCAATAAACATCTGTTGATCTTGCCTAATGTCTACTCATCTGTCTTCTAGGGGGAGAGTAGGCTTATTTTCCTTTGGTGATTTACTTCTTCTCTCTGGCCCATGATTTTGGGGTGGGCATGGGGTCCAGGTCTGGCCACTAGCATGTCCCATCCCCATCAAGTACATGAGCATGTGGATACATGACTCAAGTTGGCCAATGAGTGTGAAGTCTATGGTTTTTGCTAGAATTCTAGGGAAGAACGCTCTCTTCCTGTTGGGGTGCTAGCCTTTCTAGATGTAAGCTGGAGGTCATGCCAGCCATCTTTGTTTCCTCAGAGAGAATCTCATCCCAAACTAAGACAATACAAGAGACAAACAGAATGAAGGATTGAGACAGACAAATGCCAGGTCACGGTGCTTAAGCACTTTGAGCTATCCATATTGAAAGCTTGCACCACCCTTGGACTTGTCAGTTACTTAAATAAAAGTTTCCATTTTGCTTTAAGCCAGTCTGAGCTGGGAGTTTTTGTCATTTATGTTTTGACCAATAAGAATTTGGTCCCTCATGCGTAAAATGAGGGGTTTAGACAGGTGAATTCTGAGGGTATTGTCAGCTTAAGGATGCCTCGTATTCTAAAACTGATTTTCAAAGTTTATTAGCAGGAGTATAAAGGCTCAATTATTGGAAGAGAGCTGACTACAAAGTTCTAGTAAGGTAGTTAATCAATCTATTTGGGATTCCACAGTGAAACCTGTCATGGACTCTCAGAAGTTTCTTTGACGGAAAACATCTTTGAAGAGCTGATTCATTTTGCCTGGGGATTTACTTTGAAATATAGATGGAGTGAGAATCATCTCATCTTTCCTATTTTTTTTCCCCAAGCACCCTTTCACTAGCTAGCTCATCTGCATCATCATCAAAAAAAAAAAAAAAAAAAAAAAAAAAAAAAAAAGCAAGACACACACACGCACAAACTCCAAAACCCTCATTCCTGGCTGTGATGTCAAGCATTGATGCTGTAGTCTGCAGGTGTGTGTGGAGGTGTGTGTCTGTACCGATTACTACATATCCTGGAAGGTGGTGTCTGAACTTTGTTTTTGAAGATTTATTTTTTTGTTATTCTCACCTCAGGAGCCTGTCTTATTTAAAAAATAAAAAAAGGATTGCACACCATCATCTCAAATAAACTACCCTTTTTTTTCCCTGTGGCAAAACAGATTCCAGGTGGCATAATGGAAATTTCCAAACTCCTCTCCAGATGGAGTGCTGAGAAATAAGTGTGGAGAACACACGCTGGAGGGGAACTCTCTGCTTCCTAGCTCGTGCTTGAGCCCTTGAGCCATAGATCTTGTTTATAAAATGCTCATGCAAGCAGACCTAAGGTAAAATAACCATATGTAAGTCCAGAGAAAAATCTTCTTTTTAGTTTACACTTAGTGCTCTCGATTATCTTCTGGAGAACAAAGCTTTCCCTGGGAGACTCCTGGCTGCTCTGATTCTCCAGGAGAAGAAAGAATAGCTCAGTGACTCAATGTCTGTGAAGGGGACATGGCAAAGAGTCTCTGAGTCTGGCATGTACCGTATGTATACGATAACCACAGTGAAAGTAGTTACAATTTATTGATCATATATGTGCCAAGTGCTTTCCGTTTACGCCCTATTCAAGCCAATTCTCACATTCATCTTGAGAGGCTTTTAACATGATCCTTATGTCATTGAAAAGGAAATAGCCTCACAAAGCTTTAGACCTGAAGTCTAAGGTGGATTCCAAAGTCTGTCTTTTCAACCACCAGGCTTCTCTGCCTCCAAATGGACCGTTCCATTGACCCTCTTTAATCAGCAGATGAAGCCTTTCCCATTCTCGTAACTTCTGGTTTCTCTTGAGGGAGCCCATAATTCTTTCTGCCTTTCTCTGCTCACATGTTGTGAAGGTTAAATGGCCCCACTGAGTGTTTACAATTATACTTAGGATGTATCACTAAAATGATTATTTGCCGAAAACCAATAGCTTCATAAAAGTCCTTTATGCAGCACTGGGAGACTTACGGAGCTGCTGTTTTTAAAAGCATCCCATTAGTGAAGCCATCTACAGTGGTTTTATCATACGGAGATGAACACCATTAACTGGTGACCTTCTGGATGGTTGAAAATGAGTTTTTAAGTGAAAGACTTAGTCTTACTGATGCAAGTTTTTTCTGTTCTTTTTTTCTGATTGTACAGTGCAGATGAGACGATCTACCAAGTAAATGATTGATATTGAATGTCATGATTGCCCCAAAAGACACAGAATAAAATGGGATACGTTTCCAGGATGCACTCAGAGAGGCAGCAAGGTAGAGAGCCTCATAGCTACCAATTCCTGAAGGCTTACTAAGTGCCAGACCCTGGATCAAGGATTTTATGTGTTGTCTCATCTAATATTTTCAGTAGCCTCACTCTCTGACTCTGTTCCATTGACCTGGAAACCTCTCTGACCCTTTCTGATTTAGGATGGATTATTTTCCAGGATCCTCTTGTAGCCATCATGCAACTATATCCCTGCTGGTGGCACACCATGAACCTTTCCCCTAAGTAGTTTGATACCTTTAATTGCTGCAGCCTCTGCAGTGAACAAGATTCAGGTGATTGTCTACACGAAGAATTGAGGAGAAAGGAGAATTAGGCTATTTTTTCTGAGCCAGGACATCAGGGCCCAGGGAGATTAATGGGAGTTGCTATGCTATAATGGAAGTTATTTGTCGCTGCGGTAGCATTGCCCCACGCAAGGAGGGCTCTTTTCCCACCTTCCTTAACCCGGTTAACTCTTGCCTGTCCTTCAATACCCAGCTCTGGTGTCTACCCATCCCCACCTAGAGTCTTCCCTGACTCCATCTTAGGCTTCCTTTTCCTCACACTCCTTTAAGCATCCCCTAAGATGAGTTTAAATGACCTTGCTCTCAGATGAGCAGTGTGTTCTTTTGCTCTGTGCTGTCATATATGTAGCCAGATCCCAAACGTCTCCCATTCCTCCTTCTGTACCCTCCACCATGTCTGCTCCACCGAAGAATACCTCGAGTGTTTAATAAATGTTTGGATTTGATGTACACATCCAAATCTCCAGGGAAGGGGAAAAGTACAGAATACTTGACTCACATTCAGAAATTGCTCTCAGTTAATTTTTGTTCTTTGAGGACTTCTTCTGTGAGAGGGACACCAGCAAGCCAGGCTGCCTGGGGAGGTTGTTCATTCCCTTTCTATCCGAGTGATTAGTCCTTGGCAATAGCTCTTTGAGAATGCGGAAGCTGAACACAGTGATTTTGCTCTGTTAAAAACTGCTGCAGCTTGAGGTTCTCGTGATTTCTAGATGTTTCCACAGTGTCTTTTTCCCACTTCGACAGACTTCCTTGAACTGGACCCTGGGATGGGATCCTGATTCTCATTTTAAGGCAGGGTATGAAATAGAACAGTTCCGGAAGGAAACTGGAAGGCCTTCTAGATAGGTTGTCTTTTTAGCTGAGTTCTTCAGAGGCATCTCATCCTACATCATGCTACTAACAGGCACAATTGTAAAAGCCTTTGAAATGGGCCAAAGACTACTTGGAATCCTTTTGATGGAAGCTAGGTCTTGTCTGAGGATCCTTCCAGGGTTATGTGATTGTATAGGGGCGTTTCTTTGTCTTCAACTACTTTGCAATTCTGTAGAGATAGAAGTTAACCTGCAGAGATCTGATGGTGATGCAAATGACTCCTGAGCATAGAAATGCAGATAGATTTGGTCCAGGGAAGATGCATTTGATTTCCTTCCTGTGGAAGAGATCAGTGTTGCATCTACTGGAAAATTTACTTGGACATTCAATCTGAATCTCTATAAATGTGTCCTTCAGCTTCTCCTTTGAACCTGTTATAATAGTTACTGATTCTCTCATTATTAACTGGACTAAAAATAAAAACTTTGACATTTTGACTTGTGTTCTTTTATATTTGTGTATGAATTATGAGTTTACTTTTCTTTTTAAATATATTTACCCTTTAACCCTCCTACAGCCTATCAGTCGGTGCAGTTGAAAGGGACCAAATTCAGAGTCTCAGTTGTCAGGTTTAAATCCCCACTTTGCCATTTGCTGGTTCAGTTTCCTTATTTGTAAAATTATTTTACTTTACTATTTGTAATGTTGTGATTGACAATTAGAAGGACTCATAGAAGCTTTGGGGCTGGAATAACATAATCTGATACATTTGTTGTAGTTTGGAATTCACCCCCCAGCAGTTGTTGACTCCTGAGGCTTTTGGGTCATGGAGAAGAGACAAAGACAAATCTGGGAGGTGGGAACGACAAAGATTTTCTCCTTGACCAAATTCTAGTTGGGCTCCTCTGAGCTCTTTTCCAACCAGGTCCCACCCTTGGGCATGTCCTCAAGAGCCCCATTTTAGCCAGAATCCTGCTAGGTCAGCTTAACCAGAATCCCTCACCCTGCATATCTGCTCACCCTTGATATCTGACCAAATTTCTCATCCCCTACCATCCCCTAAGTGATGTCTGATCCCCCTGACCTGCCTTCAGCAAGAAGTCTGTTAGGTCACTTTAGCCAGAATCCCCCCTCACCCCTGGTGTTTTTATCTTAGTAATTTTCCCACTGACCCTCTTCCACAGAATGCTACTCCTTGGCTATAAATTCATACTTTCTTTTGTTGTTATTCAGAGTAAAGCCCAATCTCTCTCCCCTGCTGCAAAACCCCATTGCAGTAGTCCCTATACCTATTGTGATAGTCTTGAATGATGTCTGCCTTTCTGTTTGTTTCTGTTTGAACAAGTGTCATGAATAATTTTTTCTTTAACAGGAGATTGGGGACATTTTATTATCCCCATGCTGGCCCCACACTCCCCTAAAGGCCCCATGGAAAAGAGCAATATAATCTTCAAGTTTATATTGAAGGAGAATATACTGACTCCGGTTTAGAGAGACCACAGAAACACTTTTCTGTGTAGGGGAGGAAGACATTTCCTCCACCTGCTCTGGGTTCTTCTGGCCAGAGAATGAATTAAATTCATGAGACAGAATAACAGGATAAAATTAAACAAAGCTTTACAACATGTATACATGGGAGAGACTCAGGCAACCTGAGCTACTCCCCAAAACGGCTGAAGCCACCACCTTAAATATCATCTTCAGCTAAAGACAAAGGAGGATGTTGGGGGTGGGGGCAGTCAGTTACAGGAGATTACCAGACAAGTATAGTAAACAAGGGTCAGGTGATTATGCAGATTTAAGCCCTTGCCCTCTGTCTTGATAAGAGTTTCTAGAGATAAGGTCATCCCTCCTTCCTGGTACAGAGAGGGAGACACCTTTACAAATGGAGATTTCCTTTACAAATGTAAATGTCTCTTAACAAAGGGTAAATAAATTCTACTCTTCAGTTTCTTTCCTGTCTGCAGTTTTTAAAAGTAACCAGCCCAAAACAATCCTCATGCCAAAGAGACATATCTTTGAGTGGCCAATTCCAGTCCCCACATCTGCAATGTGGAATCGAAGAGTAGGAGTTGAGTCTTTCTTGAGTGTCGTATATTATGACCTCTGAAGCAAACAGCAACTCTGAACATTTTCTGACCATCTCAAATGCTCTTTAGAGTAAAGATCAGCAACTCAGTTTTGAAGATCCCATTTTGTGTTAGAGCCAAAACTAAGTATGCAGTGGACTACAAAACAGATCAAGGTGCTTCCTTTGGAGTGTTGAGTCTAGAGGGGAATCTAACACCCTACGAAGGCCTTAAAAGGTAACCATAAGCAGGAAGACTTTGGGAAAGTAGCAGGCAGCCGCTAAATATTAACTATATTGATCAAGGAAACAAAAGGAAAGTTTATATATAGATTCCTGGGTTAATAGAATGAACGAGAAATGGAGAAAATTCTAAGTTCTCTTCCTACATTGTTTACTCTTTCCTGTTTTTATATTTAACCTTTATACCTTTCATATATTTATTTGCTAAATTTATTCACAGTGAGGTTTACTCATTTATTCAACAGATAATTACTGAGGACTTTTTAACACACTGAGCTCTGTGCTAGGTACTGGAGATAAAATGATGATTCGTAAGGTCCTTGCCCTACATTAGCTCAGAATCTAATGAATTTACTTGCTATACTTCCCAAGAAAATTATATGGTCTTTTTATGCCTACCCTAAAAGAATGAATTGATGGCCATGAAACTTTGGGCATCATTTACCGTCCAGGAATGGAGATATGTAGCAAGTATGGTGTTGGGTGGTGTTCTTTTGAGTCCCTAAAAGCCCTGTAGACAGTGCACTATCCATCCTACCTCACCAGTAGGCCAGTCTTGCCTTAGGGGGAGCAAGAAGCGTGTGGCCCCCTAGAAAGAGGGGGGCTTTGGAGCGTCTTAGCCCCAGTTTCATGACTTAAAGTGTCACTTTTGGTAAATTACTTAATTCTCCAAACTTCAGCAGTTTCCTTTGTAAAATGAGAATACAAATGTCTATTTCACAATATCATTGTGGGAATTAAACACAATAACCTATGCTGTTGTAAACATATGCAGAATAAACAATGAAGACAAGTTCTGTGCACTGCTCCACACTTAGGAATTCCTCAAACCATTACTTTCTGTCCCTACAGTAGATAAACTCCAACCCCAAACTGTGGTTTTGTGGCCCATTTATTTGGTCCAGTACGTCCATCTATGTTACTCTTGCCTGAGATGTTCTTGAAAGGGAATCGCCATAACATTGTCTCCAATTTGGTATTTGACCCCTTCAACTGGTGACCAGTTAGGTTGTGCTCATTTTGAGCGAGGATAATGTCCTTATTGCAGACTGTTGGTGCCTGGCTGTGTCCTGCTGGGGAAGTGGGAGAATTCCTCCACCTTTCCTTAAGGTTCCTATGGCTGGTCAAATAATTAAAAAGGCATGTTAGCAGGAGAAAATCAAACAAAGTTTAATAACATGTATACATGGGAGAAACTCAGGAGAAACTGAATAACTCAGCCATCTGGCGGAGGCTGCCTGTTTAAATATCTTCAGCTCTGGATAAGGAGCACATTGTGGGTAGTGATTTGGGGATTTGAAGGGAGGAAGGCAACTCACATGGAAATGGAAAAGCAAATGTTTGGTAAATAGAACTTTGATAAGAGTGGGTTTAGTAAGTATCCTCCCTGTCTACCGATACCCCAAGTGCTCTATGGCGATGGCTTGTCCTGGGGACAGGCCTTTATTTTACATTTCTTTTAGGGAGTTGGGGGGAGGGGGAAGGTGTGAAGTTCTTCCTGAGTCTTCTGAGCCTTTGTTGTCTTCAGCTTGAAATAATCTGCATACCAGAGTGGCACATCTTGGGGCAGCCTGCCCTGAACACCATCAGTTCCCTCAGCCTATTAGAAGGTCAACAGACACCCTGTGGTCTCCTGAGCTTCCCTGTCTGAAGGTCTTCTCTGGGTGTGGAATATAGTCTGCCTGTAGGGCAAGCTGGATGCCCCAGGGAAGTCCTGCTGCAGACGGGACTCTCAACCAGTGAGGAGAGATGGAAGTTTGTGGCTAAATTCTCCAGCTTCTTCACTCATCCACAGGACAACTCTAAGTTGTCCCCATGCCATCTCTTGGGCAATAATGTCTAGTGGGACTGAGTACAAGTTGTCCACAATAGCAACGTATTCACGAACATACCCTTTCTTGTTGGATATCCTCCCTGCTCTCACAGTGCTTTCTGAGATTATCTTGTACCCAAATCCTTATCTCAGGGTCTGATTTAGGGGAATCCAAATTGAAACCATCCCTAAGGTAGACCAAATTGGGACAGCTAGAAGTATAATCCTGAGCCATGGTCTTTGAGGGAAGGGCTTTACTTAGGTCTGGAGCACTCTCATCTGAACATCAAATCTAAAGGGCAAGACTGGTGTTCTAAACAGGAGTTGTGGCTAAGACTCCGAATCCAGACAGAAATGAGATTGGATCCTGTGCAGGCCGGGTGCTCTCAACCCTGCTGGCCCAGGAGTCTGTCAAGCAGGTTGGAGACAGGCAACCGGTAGCGCTAGCAGTAGGACTTCGGAAGTGCAGCTGGGTGGTTTGGCTTATTACTTGGCAACCTCCTTCCAGGAGGAAGAACTGTCCTTTTTGTCCCAGCTAGACAGAACAGTGGGTTTCCGGTGGTGGCTGTTGAGACTGCAGAGACTTAAATATTTTATTGGCAGGTCCCATCCAGAAATGATAAACCCCTCTCTGGATGAGAGTCAGGGCGAAAGCTGCCAGCTCATGGGTGCTCAGGGACTGCAGCGGATATTGGGATCTGTGCAGATAAATTTTTTAACCTTGATAGAGTCAGTGGGAGTGTAATGAGTAACGGAGATTATAGCAAAGGAGATAAATATGTAGGCGACCAGGAAATATAATTATAACATTTCCTTACTTCACTAGACTTGAGAAACTAGATGAATTCAAGAGTGAAACATATTCTAATTCAAGGAAATACGTGGACGAGAATGGGATGGCTCTCCCCTCCTCCCCCACTTCTCCTCCTTCATCAAGAAAATAAAATGAGCATTTTGTGCCATGATGCAGGAGGAATTTAATTGGGTGCTGATGATTCAATTTAGCTTGTAAATTCGCTGCCAGAGAGACTACAAGTGCCAAAAGAATCAGCCTTGCTGTCTTTTTGTTAACTTGTTGACACATTTGACACACGTTAGATATTGATTCATGGGACCACAAATGACTGACTTCACAAGCTATGTGGCACATGTCCTGGAGAATGAATGACCAAACTCAGGCCAAAAAAAGTTGATCAGCTGGTCTCAATGAAGCCGGCCCTTTCAGGTTTCCTCCTCATTTCAACCTTTAAAGAATGAGTGGAGAATAGAACTTGAATCTTTGTTACCCTGTGAGGTGGAACTCAGCTTTTAGAAGTGTCATTTATTGACCTATCCGAAACACAGACCTGGCGATTTAGGCATGCTCCCAGCAGATGGTGAACATCCTCTGATCACATGTCTGAACTAAGAGGTGGGAAGCATTCAGCTAAGCACTTCACAAAAATTACCTCCATGACAACTGTATGAATTAGATTTTTTGGTTGTTCTCTTTTTCAGATGGAACAGACTCAAAAATTAACTAACTTGTCCAATCTCATACAGCCAGAAAAGTGCAGAGCAGGAAGTAAAATCCATGAAGTCCAACTAGAAGCCAGTTCAGCCGACTCCCGCAGAGTCCCCTTGCCACCCTGCCTATACTGCCGGCCTTCTTCTGATTATGCTTGGATTAGATGTCCCTACAGGCATCGTTGTTAACAACCGGATAATTCTCCCTGGCTTATATTTCTAGGCTGTCATTTTCCAAGAGGCTTTTAGACATGAAAGCTAATGGGATTACCCCATCCATCTATTGTTCTGAGCCAAGCCTTCTCACCTAAGCAAGCACTTTTCTGGTGGATGTTGAATCTCTTTCTTCCTATATTTGAATTCCTTCAAATTGGCTGGGCTTCTGGTAAGCATGACAACACTAGCAACCTGATGTCGGGGAGGGCTGCTGGAAGCCACCTTGGATAATGGTGAAGAAGGTGAAACCACGTGTCCACCTCCACACTAGCCTCTGAGCTTGAGATGTTCACCAGAAGCCTCACTGTTCAACCTTGCCTCTTAATTTGTGAAATAATACATGCACACAGATCCACTCAGCCTTACACACCCCTGCTCTGCCACTCAGTACAGACATGCTGCCTGAAGTTCCTGACTTCCTTGGCACCTTTCCATAGTGGTACCTTTCCATCCTTCCTGGTTAAGCAAATTTGGGAAAGAATCATCTCAGTTGCCAGTCTGGTTTATAATTATCCCAACAGGCCTCACTTTCCATTTATGAACTTGGCAAAAGAAATCACCAAGGAAAAACCTGCCCTACTAATGACTCAGCTGACGTCACTCATCATTGCCTTACTGCTTTAAACACATTCACCTGATAAGCCTATGGTGACTAATAAATTCAAAGAACTTATACCCATTCTCTTTCTGTTGGGACTAGTTATTTATCATTGCTCCTAAGTATTTGAAATCTGCTTTCTTTGTTGAAGTGCTCATTTAGCTGTCCTACTCCCAGGATGGAAGATTTTCAGCATTCAGATTGAGGGTTCAATGAATTTCACTTGCCTTAGGGTCAATATTCGCCCAATGCTTTTTTCCTGAGACAGTGAGTAGCAACTCTGTTGATTATCAGAATTTTCTGGGACCAATAACTTTGTTCCCCACCTTAGAAACACAAAGTTAGGATCAGGGGTAGGGATATCTGTAATTTTAAAACGTTCCCTCTGGGTTTTCAATTATAACCAAATTTTTTACATCACTGTCCCAAGCATCCTTGGACAGTCCAACACTTTTACCCTGTACCAGAATGGACTCATTACCCATGAAAACATGTAGAAATGTGTTAATTTCAATCCAAGTCATTCATTCATTGATTCATTCATTCAATAAGTATTTGGTTGGTACTAGAGCTAATCGTTGTAGGGGATTCAAGTATGGGTAAAATAACCCTTACTCCCTCACAGTTCAAAGCCCTGTTGTGTATCTTGAGAATCAATATCATAAAATAAAGGGAGTATCCAGCCTACCCTTCCAGATATGAGTATATGATTAATTCAGAATTGGCTTGGTTATTTGTATCTGTGTGAAAGCCCGAAAGTGACTTAGTCATTCTAGTTGATAGAATGACCAGATTTTCTCCGTTTCTGACTAATTCTGCTGTATAACAAGCCTATAAGTCTAGCCTTGGGATCTCATTAATGTATACTCAGTCTCTTGAGATATATACTTCTTGGTCTAGAAGACTGTTTTCCCGTCTTATTTAAGAAAATTTGAAAAGAAAATTGCTGCTTATTATACAAATAGTATATTCTCAGTTCATTGGCATTAATGGAGTATTCCAAAGACTCCTGAAGACAGACAGGAGCAGAGTGGTCTTCAGCAGTGCCTTGAGGCCTTAGGAAGTCACTTGGACAGGTTTGCATAGCTTTCCCATGACCATTCAGCATTCATAGTCAGTATATTAAAAAATCAAGCCTGCATTTCTTTCTTTCTTTCTTTTTTTTTCTAGGAAGGATTTGCCCTAAGCTAATATCTGTTGCCAATTTTCCTCTTTTTATTATTTTTTCTTCTCCCCAAAGCCCCAGTGCATGGTTGTGCATCTAGTTGTAAGTCCTTCTAGTTCTTCTATGTGAGCCACTGCCACAGTATGGCAACTGAAAGATGGGAGGTGTGGTTCTCTGACCAGGAAGTGAACGTGGCCCACCAAAGCAGTGAGAGTCCTGAACCTCAACCACTAGACCATCAGGGCTGGCTCAAGCCTGCCTTTCTTACAGTAGGTGAGTGCATTTGTGTGTGGGTTTGAGTAGGTGTGTCTGCCATTCACCAAGCTTCTACCACATTCCTGGCACTGTGCTAAATGCACTGCCTGCCTTTTTAAAATTAATCCTTACCACCTCTTTGTGAGTAGGAGAGTAGGTAGGTATCATTGACCCCATTTTACAGATGAGGCTATTTAAGTTCAGAGAGGTTAAGTAACTAGCCCGTAAATAGGAGACCACCATGGCAATGCAGATCTGTTTGACCCCAAAGCCAGTGAACTTTCCCATGACAATGTCACCCTGACTTCACATCTATACTCAAGCATAGGGTATAGATATCTCCACTGGAGACACATTCAGATGAATGTTTATAAAAAGAGAAACCTTAACACAAGTTTAGGGCCAGAATTTACAGTCAGAAGTACAATCTTTCATCTGAAATAAAATCTTTGATTTATTAGAGTGCTACCTTTCAGTTAGACATCACGTACTTGAAAATTTCAAGGATAAGCAAATTGCAATCTCGAATTTCTGAGGACCTGCCTTCCCTAATATTTTCACAGAATAGTAGTTCTCCAAATGGCACTGTTATTTAAACTGACAGTTTACTTCCCTTTGCAATAGAATTACAATAGGCCTCACGTTTTATCTAATGAAGAATTCAATAAAGCTATTTCCTGTTTACAGACATCAGTCTAAATGAGAGTTTTAATTTGTGTACAGATACCCTGGGCAAACTCCAGGGTGCAGCTCCTGCTGACCTGTGCACTATTCCCCAACAGAAATCATGCCATCTTTCCTCCTGAGCTCTTCCTTCCACTTGACAAGTCTGCCCCCTCTTCCTACTCATTCAAAGTTGACTCATCTTTCTGAATCCTCACTCAGGTCTGGATGCTTCTGTGGCACCTCCTCAGACAGTCCTGCTCATAGTCTTCTTCCCGCCCCCTCAACACCTCTAGCTCAGTACTGTCCAATAGAAATATAACACAAGCTACAGATACGAGTCACATATGTAATTTAAAATTTTCTAATAGCCACATAAAAAGGTAAAAAGAAATAGGTAATGTTAATTTTAATAATATATTTCATTTAACCCAATATATCCAAAATATTCTCATTTCAAAATGTTATAAACGTAAAAGTCATTATTAAGATATTTTGCATTCTTTTGTTTATATGAAGTCTTCAAAATGTAGACTGTATCTTATGTGTACAGCTCACATCTCTGGAAACTCTATACACCTAGTGGCTACCGCACTGGAGAACACAGCTGGAGTCCTGCCTTCTGTGGCATTCCCGTGGCATTTGTTTTATATTCTGCTAGGCATGCCATTCTCAATGTGGCATAGCAGTGAAAAGGATGGATCTGAGTTTGAACTTATGCCATTTACCAATTGTATGGCCTTAGGCAATATTCAACCTCTGTAAACTTTAGTTTCTTTGTCAGCAAAATGGAAATATTTTTACTGCAGCCTCCATCACACTGGGCTTTTGTGAGGAATGAATAAAATAATGCATGTATGGTGTTGGACGTAGAGTCTGGTACATAGTAAGGTATTTAAGAAATATTAACCAATAATGGTAGAAGTGATGGTGGTGATAGCTTCTGGATATACTTTTTTATCCTTGTGTTTCCTGCTCAGATTCTTATCTCCCATTGAGGGCTTCTCAAAATGTTCAAGGTTGTGAGACTTTATTTTGGCAAGTATTATGCTACATTATGGTTATCAAAGCTTTGGATTTTTGTCATTGATACACGAGCATATTATTTTCTCACTCTTATTTTAAACTATGAACTCCTCAAAGGCAGAGTCTCTGTTTTTTCTGTCAGACAACCTACAGCAATGTTTATCAAGGAATAAAACACTGATTAATATTTATTGAACAAATGAATGAAAATTACATTTTACTGTTATTAATTTTCCATATGTGGATATCTGGCCTTCCCCATAGTAAGTGGACAGATCTTGGAGTTATCCAATGAATTAATGAAAAAAATTAAATCATCAGGATGTATTGATGATTAGATGTGGAAGAATGATGTGTCAAGAATGGTTTCTGACTTGCGTGATTGCATTATTTGAGGCATCTTTCATTGAGGTATAGATTATAGAAGACAACAAATTTTGGGGAAAATGCTTGTCAAGTTTTAGACATGTTGGATTCAGATTTCCATGGGAAATCTAAGTATCTATACCCAGCAGGCAGTTGGATATTCAGGTTTGGAACTCAGAAGAGGAGCATTGAGTGGAGAATGGCTTTTAGAATAATCCTTCAAATGCTATCCTTGAAATCAGGGGTGAGGATAAGATTCTAAATTTCTGCCTTCAAACATCTTTTCTTCTTCCTGAGAGAACACTGTATACAAGGGTTAGCCAGAGGAAGACATGCGATGAAGAATGAGAAGGAGATGCCATTCAGGAGGAGGTCTAGGAGGGAGTGGTGTCAGAGCAGCCAAGGGAGGAAGTCCTTCAGACTTCTGAAGGCCTGGATTGGTCAAGCTCATGGTTCAAGTTCTATTCCGTTTTTTATTTCTGATTTCTTAGTCTTGTTTCTTTCTTCTTGGATGGCTTTCAATCTCTCTTCACTCTTTAATTTCTATTGCTCATTTTCCCTGGTATAAGTCATGCTAGTCCCTTTGCTTGATTTTGTAGGGGAGGAAGACATTTCCTCTTCCCAAATGGGGGTTTGTCTGGCTGGAGAACGAATTAAATTCACATGAGACAGAATAGCAAGAGAAAATTAAACAAAGCTTTATGAGGAACCATGGCCTGGGGCCTTTCTTCCCGAAGGAAGAAAGGGCACCGAAGAAGTGGCGTGCACGTAGTGGTTATATACCCCCAAACAGGGTGTTTCACATGTGATTGAAATGTCCCTCCCACAATAGTCACAAGATTGCCCTGTCAGCACAGTGCTTGATGGACACAGCAGGTAATGGTCTGCTGTCTCAGAGGGCGTAGCCGGAGGCAAGTCAATTGTCTGGAGCTGGGTGGTCACAGGTGAGTGCAGCAATCAGTTCCTTCCCTGAGGAAAGATGCTTAATCCTTAAAGAAACACCAAAGTTGGGATGGGGAGGGAAGTCAGGTACAGGAGGTTACCAGAGAAGCACAATAAAATGCAGATTTAAGTCCTTGCCTTTGGTATTGATTAAGAGTTTCTAGAGACAAGGTCATCTCCTTTCTTCTTCCTGGTACAGAGAGGGAGGCACCTTTACAGATAGAGATCTACCTTACAAACGTAAATGTGTCCTAACAAAGGGCAAGTTCCATTCCTCAGAGCCTCCTTCCCTGTCCCAGTTTATCAAAATCAATCAGCCTCAAATAATCCTGATGCCAAAGAGGCATATCTTGGGGTGGCCAATTCCAGGTCCCCACAATTTGATGAAGAGTCTAGAGGATTTATAAGGACACCAAGAAGTGGAAGGCTGGCTTTGATTTATCTAGGTGACTTCCAGTAGCTGCCAATTGTGGTATCAGAATGGATTTCAATTAATGGTAATAAACCCATTTCATCTCCTGTCTGTTTGAGAAAAGAAGGCAACAAAAGAGACAAAAACAAACATTTATTTGATGCCCACAGCATTCGAATCACCGTGTTAGGAGCTTTATGCACATTATCCTATTTGATTATTACCAAGCAGCCTATGAAAGAAATATTATCCCCCTTTTACTCATGAGGAAGTTACACTTTAGAGAGATGGGATATCTTACCCAGCTAGTAAAAAGGAGAGGCCAGACTTGAGCTTGGATCTCCCATTAGAAGCCCAGGCTCTAATACACTCACCCAATGATTTGATGGGTCATTTTCACCTTACTAAGTTTCCTATAGAAAAATAAATTTTTAGGACAGATGCCTTTTGGTAGAGTATTCAGCCTCTATATAAATGCAAATTTGACTCCTCAATTGGGATTTGCATGAGCTCTAAATTAACATGAGACCCAAGTGAATCTCTCCTGCTCATTAAAAGGTATGATGCATTGTTCTTCCCCGAAAGGCATAATTTTCTCAGGAGAGCTTCAGGTCTGAGTTTATTTCCTTCGAGCTTCTCCTTCTCAACAGGCTGCAATTTTAGCTGTTCTCTGGGAACGATGATTCAGATTTCCAAGGTTACAGCTAAATAAGTGGCAAGCTCGCATACTGCAGTATCAATACTCATTTTTACCTGTCGGAGGGTTTAGGGGAGGCAACAGGAAGCAAAGACGTGCAGGAGAACCTTTACATTGTCAAGTTGGCAAATACACGTCTTAGAGTGCCATTGCCAGGACCAGGAATTTGCTCAGAGTACCCAGGTGCTGATGGCTTATCCACCGGAACAATTTTGCCATTGACCTAAGGCTTCTGCTGCTTCTCTGTGGAACGATGAGCCAGGTAGAATCAGAAACCAGGCTTGTATTGGGTCCTCCCTCCCACACTTCTTACAGTAATGCTCACCTGGCTGTATGTTCAAGTTGCTTGGGGAGTGTTAAAAAATTCCCAAAGTCCAGGACACTCCTCAGAGCAATTAAAACAAAATCTCTGGGGCGATCCAAGCGTCAGTAGTTTTTAACGCTCCCTAGGTGAGTCCCATGTGCAACCAGAGGTTGGGATGCACTGTCTTCGAAGTTTTGGGTCTAGAAAAATGGTTTGGTTTTCAACTTGGCTGCACATTGGAATACTTTAGACACCTATTAAAAATACACACTTCCAGGCCACACCTATGGTTTAATTGGTCTGTGGTGGGGCTTAAGCATCAATAGCTTTAAGGAACTTTCCAGGTAATTGTAATACTCAGTAGGGATGAAAAGCACTGCTCTAGAACTGAGTTTTGAGTAGTGGTCCCCAGACAACTTCTTATTCCTGAAGGCATCTGTGAATCCCCTGGGGATCTTATGAAAATACAGATGACAGGACCTCATCCCTAGAGATGCTGAATCAGTTGACCCGGGGGAGGCCTATGATTCTGTATTTTTAACAAGCTTCCAGGTGATGCTGCTGCTCCCTGGACCACTCTGTAAGCAGCACCTGCCAAGCATATGCCTTACCATGCTTATCAGCCAGTGAGCATCCTGGTGGGCTAGGTAAGAGTTGGTAAATGGGAACACACTTTCTCCTCTTCAGATGCCTGACAGGTAGCTCATAGTCATTAAGTACATTGACTTGGGAGTCACAAGTTCTTGGGTTTGTTCTCCATCTCTGCTTCAACGCTCTCTTGCTATGGGATATAGGCCAGGGCAAGAGAGGTTGTTTGTGTCTCTGTAACTGCAAAATAGAGGTGATAATAGTACATAGTTCTGAGTTATTGTAAGGATTAATAGAAATGCAACAAATTAAGTTGTTAACACAGTGCTTGACACATTCAAAGCATTCAATAAATGGTAACCAATGTGGATGTGATCCATTACCTTTACGAGATGTTAGGTTTTTCAATGTATTTTAGCCTCAGGATCCTTCCTTTAACTGTAACTTACATGAAAGCTCCATACAGGTAGACTAGATGAGGTTGCATCCATTCTTAAAGCAGAGATGTGTGCCCAGCATCTGGAATGCATCAGCTTCTCCCCTAGCATTCCACACCCTTCACTAAGGCAGCAGACGTGGCATCTTCTTTGAATATACCAGTCTAGTCCAACTTATTCATTTACAGAAAAACTCATAAATGACTTACCCAAGGTCATGCAGCTAGTAAACGGTACAGCCTACTTCTGACCTCTTGGGCCTGGTTTTAGCAGTTCTCATTGGTCACCAAATGACAGAGCAATTAGAACTAACGGCGACGCTGCTAGATCCTTGTTCTTCTTAAGAAAAAGCAACTTTTCAATTAATTGAATTTAAATTTTATAATCAATACATGCTTGTAGTAAGAAAAGTAATTAAACACAAAAGGAAAATGTAAACCCCTCTCCCTCTTTCTCTGACTCCGATCCCCACTTCTAAAAGGCAACCATTGTAAATAATTTTTTGGTTATTTTTCAGAAGTTTTCTGTATATGTAGAGTGAGAATATATAAAATATTTATAAACATACATTCTTTTATACAAATGCTTACTATCCTGTTTCTAGCTCTTTTTCACTTAGGTTATCTTCCAATTTATTCTATATAATACATGTAGACCTACCGTATTGTTTTTTGTGGCTACAAAATATTTGTTTTTTAATTTAGCCTATCTCCGTGGTGATGGCCATTAGATGTTTATCATTTTAGCTAAGGCTGTGCTTACATACTTGAGTAATTATTTCTAGGTTCCTAGAAATAGAATTTGTAGGATCAGTAAGTCCACAGACCCGATGTTCCTCAGTTTTGCCACGTTGCACTGTACTTTCCTTCCGAGGGCCCGAGAGTTAGTCACCCTTGGGAAAAAATAAAGCAACTTCCAGGGCTGAAGTGCCAAACTCATTCCACATCAGCCTTTTCATCTTGGTCTGGCTTGTAGAGGCTGAAAGTTTCAGCACCAGCCGTGGACATTTTGTTCTAAGGACTAAATGGAACAAACATTCTGTCCTCAATTCCCACTAGGGAACTAAACAGATATTTACAGGCCCAAATTGCCCATGTCTCATTCACCTCTCCCAGCCCCCATCCACTCAGGCTCTCTCGGCTAACCAGGAACTCCAATGTCTCCTAAAAAGCACAAAATGACGTTGCTTCCCAGTAATAATTCTCTCCACCCGCTCTGGGAGTTGGCCTGAAGATGGAGGTATCTGAAACACGCACCCTGATCTATGGATTTTCTAGTAGACAAAATTGTTCAGTGATTTTTCAAATAATGAAAGTAGAAAAGGAGAAATGCTTTAAAGCCATGATTAATGCCACTGTGTCCCCGGGTGCCTTACTTCCTCAGCTCATCACTGTAAGTAATTACCTGCCTGATCCTGGACAAGTCCTTCTGTTTGGCTCAAGTCAGCTATTGATCATTTATTTAAGAATTTCATACTCCAGGCAAGGTGGAAAAACTTCTCTAAATTAATTTCTTTGAGCCCACTGTGGTCATGAATAAATATCTTTCATTTCAGGCAATTTACATCAGCAACTGCTTAGCAGAGGGAATTTGTTTACCACTTCTGACCCTCTGCTCTGAAAATTGGTTTGCTAACCACCCTGCGAGTGGCAGTTTTAAATTGACACATTAAATTTTCAAAATCGTATTTGACTTATTGTCTCCTGCTTGCGATGTAGCTCAGTGCTTTGACAGATGCACGCTAGTGTTCTGGTTGTAAAATTAGAAGGCCCCTGACGCTCTGCCATTGGAGCACATGCTTATCTCACAGGTTGGGACTCTGGGTAATAGTTTTCCTAACTGGAGGATGCAGCCATGTGGTGATTTTTGAGCAGTCATAGTTTTTGAGAAATAAGAAAAAAAAATCATCCAAGCGCACCATTTTAGTACCAATTTATATTTATGTTTCTTGGAGCTCCCTAAATGTGAATCTTTACGAGTACTGAGTACAGTATAAACTGCTCCTAATAATTTAAAACATATTTCTAAATGTGCAGACTGAATCAGAAAGGTTGCCATGAGAAAGAGTCCTCCTTTCTTCACAGTGTATGAATCCTCTTATATGTGTATGTATGTGTGTGTGTGCGCGTGTGTGTGCTTTCACCTGCTTTGTGTCAGGTAATCTTAGTGATAGCATATTCCTGTTAATCTTCAAGCATTTTCTTATTATTAATTACTCAGTGCTAACAACTCCCTGAAGTTTTAAAACAATATTTTTTGACATGGGATTTGCTGCTACCTAGAAACATGATTCTGAAACACCATTTAACAGGCAGGCCAGAAGTTTCCCTGTGTGTGCACCATTCGGATTGGTTCAAGCAGGGAGGACTACTGAAGCTGAATGCAGTGCTTAAATACAAAGAAAGTCCAGTTTAACATTGGGGAGCTAAGGCCAAGATTAACCATCACATGCTTCAAGTCAAGCTTTTGAAATTTCCCAGCTCAACTTAGACTTCTACATCCTGCTGTTTACTCAAGCTCGTTCTTTAACAATTGAGTTGTAGCTCATGTGTTTGAGGAGAGAGTTCTCTGCAGTTCTTTTCCTTCAAACTTTGGATTCTCCAAAGTCACAGACAGAATCCTATTAGGATCCTCTTCTAGGAAAAACAAAATTGAAACATGCAACTATAGAGTTTCTAAGAGCATGGTCAAGAGGTAGGACTTGGTAGCTGAGTTAGGATACAGGCATGATAGAAAACTAGCAATATGGCTGTCACTGGCTCTGTTGGCCTCTCTGCTACCCTAATGAGTTCTAATTTGCCAATCCTTAAACCCCAGGAATATAGTCAAGACCAAACTTCTATGTGGGCTGGGAAAAGTGCTTTGTGAGCACAGGGAAAAATGATCAGGGCAGAATTTTATGAAAAGGACCAAGTGATTTAGATATGATGGGCATTAAGGCCTAAAGTTTGTGTACCCTTCCATGGTTTTGAGGAAGCAGATTTAGTATAGAAGAAGGAGGACATTCCAAATGTAAAGTTGAATTTTTCTCTGACCTCAGAATGACGGATGAGACAGAAAAGGCCTGCCTTCCCAGAAAACTCTTAAAGTCTAATTTTTAAAATGGATGTACAGCAACCACTTTCATAAGCTAATATATAAAAAGCAAGACTAGAACACTGTATCAATATGGTTGAAAACAACTCTCAGGTCCCAGGAAGGAATATAGACTGTGACAAGAGAATCAAAATGTATTACAAAAGTATGGAACAATTTAACTGAAGGAGGTAGAGGAAAAAGGCACTGACTTAAGTAACTTTGGAAATGAATGTCATCTGTAAGAGTAAAGGCAAAAGGAACTGCATGTGAGAACTGTAGCCTAGTTGATAAAGTTATTTCCCATGAAAGTATGTTACAAATTCTGATACTGCTCTACAGGTGTACTTGAACAATTAAGTAAACGGGTGGTGGATGGTGGGAACCATATTTCTCACTGTTGGAGTGGTAATTTACAGATAAGCAAGGGAGGAGACTAGAATGATCCAGGGGAAATGGATTAGAGTTGGAGACATCAGTAATAATTCTTGTTTGGCTTGACGTGGATACCACAGTTGCACATAGAATTACCTTTAGATATGTGTATATGCACAGGTTAGTATACACTCATATATTTGCTCCATCGTCTGAGAAGGTCTAAAAGAAATGACACCCCAGTAGCAATGAGCACCCAGATCTTGGTTTCTAATACCATTCTCCAATAAAAAGAATCAGGGTTTCTTGGAGAAATAGCTATTGCCAGGACTGGGGCAGGAAACATGCAAGATAGTCCTGAAACATATTGTAATACCTTAAAAAGTAAGGAAGTGTTCAAAAAACAAAACTATGGGGGCATGTCAAAAGAGCATGGGAGCCAACTCAGAGCACTCAACGTACAAAACAGGGAAACTTTGAGCAACAAAATAAAGAAAGTAGTATTGGATTATAATCCAAAGTATACAAGAAATATTCATGACTTCATATTGATTTAAATAAATGATTGGATAAATTAATATATGAGTGAGTAAATTAATAACTGGAGGAGAAGAGAGAAAGCTCTCTTATGCAGAAAAATTCCAAATAATTTATGCCTATACTCCACCCTGAAGAGAGGAAGCATAACTCCCCACTCCTTAAGTGTGGACTATGCATAGTGATTTTTTTGCAAAGAGTACACTGTAGAAAAGGGGCTAAATGAAGAGTAACTTTACGGTGGAGAAACTTGATAAAGACTCCCTGAGCCAAGTGGTCAAGGTTAACAGCAATAGTGATGTGATGTTGATAGTGTACACCCTTGATATAGTGTGATGAAAATGGCACTTTATCTCTGTAATCTTCCTCCCCAAAACCTGTTATCATAAGAAAAAAAAAATCAAGAAAATTCTAACAGAGAGGCATCCTACAATATACCTGACTACTACTCCTCAAAACTATCAAAGTTATCAAAAACAAGGAAAACGTGAGAAACTGTCACAGCCAGGAAGGGCCTGAAGGAGACATGATAACTAATGTAATGTGCTGTCCTGGATGGGATCCTGGAACAGAAGGATACTACGTAAAACATCAGGAAATCTGAATAAAGTATGGACTTCAGTTAATACAGTCATGTGTCACTTAACAACAGGGATACGTTCTGAGAAATGTGTATTAGGCCATTTCATCATTGTAAGAACATTATAGAGTATATTTACATGAACCTAGATGGTATAGACTAGCAAGGCTATATAACACTAATCTTATGAGGCCACCATTATACATGTGGTCCGTGATTGACTGAAACATCATTATGTAGTATGTGACTGTAATAATGTATCAATATTGGTTCATTGATTGTAACAAATATACTACATTAATGTAAAATGTTAATAACAGGGGAAACTGGATGCAAGAGGTATATGGGAACTCTCTGTTTTATCTTCTTAGTTTTTCCATACTATCTTATCAATCTAAAACTGTTCTAAAAATAAAGTCTATTAAAAGAAAACTCATGGGGCTGGCCCTGTGGCTGAGTGGTTAAGTTCACGCGCTCCGCTGCAGGTGGCCCAGTGTTTTGTTGGTTCGAATCCTGGGCGCGGACATGGCACTGCTCATCAGACCACGCTGAGGCAGCGTCTCACATGCCACAACTAGAAGGATCCACAACGAAGAATATACAACTATGTACCAGGGGGCTTTGGGGAGAAAAAGGAAAAAATAAAATCTTTAAAAAAAAAGAAAACTCAAATCCTAAAGTCTTGAAACAACAAAGTTTAATTCTTGTTTGTGCTACATGTCCATCTCAGTTCAGTCAGAGACCACACTATGCAGCCTCATTAAGGTGCACTGGCTCTTGGAGCCTCAATGTCTAGACTACCGTCAATCAGCACGAAAGGTGGGATGATAAGGGATTATCATGCACGAGCCTTAAAAAGCATTGTAGAAGTGACTGTGTCATTTCTGCTCACATTTCACTGGGCAAAGTAAGTCATATGACCACGTGTAACTTCAAGTGGGGCTGAGAGTACAATTTCTCATATGCCAAAAAGGAGGAGAATCGGGCATATTGTTGACCAGCACTAAGGATCATTGCTTTTTTCAATGCTACTCTGCAATTCCTCCTTCTTAATCTTCACCAGCCCCCATGACTCATCATCCCCCCTGAATTCAGCACCCACGTCTTGATTTATGGGAAATACTAAAAGGTTGAAGACACAGTTCCTGTCCCAAAGGAAACTACACTTTGGGAAAAATGAGATAAGCATGCAGTGACTCAGGAGCCATCCCAGTGACTCAGAAGACACATGTTCAAAAACTGCATCGAATGAGGAGTATGGCTTTACATATACTCTGAATCCTCCAAGAGGAGAGATCTATTTAAATTGTAAAGAGGTACATTTTGACAGGCAGGCTTCACAGAAGAGCTCGACTGATCAGTGTACCAGGGGAAGGAAATGACTTGAGAAGATACAATGGGCCAATAGCAGAATTGTGGCATGCCAGGTGGAAAAAGATGATAAAACTGCTCTGCTCAAATACAAGATCCTTGAGGAGTTTGGACTAAATACAGTTTATCTACCTTTAGCACCATGCCTGGCACAGAGGGAGAGTTCTCGAAGAATTTTGTTGGCTTGAATGACAACTGAGAGATGAGTATGCCAGTTAGTGGTGATGTGAATGGGCATGACTAGGAAAGGCAAGCTCGTATATATTAGTAAAAAGGATGGGAAGGGAGGAAACTAACATGTATTGAACTTCCTCTTTGTATAAGGCACTCTACTAAGTTCTTTAGATGTATAGAGGGATGTTTTGTCCCCACCCCATTCTGTAGAGCCTCATAGATTCACTCCTTTTAATGGGATGTGGAATTTATTGAAAAGTTAACGAAAGAGGGCATTTGCAAAAACAGGAAAGAAGAAGAAATGGAAAGCATAGACAGAATAAAGACATGCCAAAGATGTCCATGTCATAATCCATAGGACCCTGGAATATGTTAGGTTACATAGCAAAGGGAAATTAAGGTTGCAGATGGCATTAAGGTTGCTAATCAATTGACTTTAAAATTGAGAAATTATCCTGGATTAGCTGAGTAGGCCCAATGTAATTATAAAGATTCCCTAAAAGTAGGAGAGGGAAGAAGAAGAGGAGAGTCAGAGGGAGATGTGACTACAGAAAAAGTCTCAGACAGATGCAACCTTGCTGATTTTGAAGATGAAGTAAGGAAGCTATGAGCCATAGAATGGGGGTGACCTCTAGAAGCTGAGAACAGAGGGGAATAGGTTCTCCACCAGAGCCTCCAGAAAAGAACACAACCATGCCAGTACCTTGATGCTAGCCCAGAGAGACCCATGGCAAACTCCTAACCTACTGAACTCTAACATAATAAATTTGTCTTCTTTTGAGCCACTAAGTTTATGGTAATCTGTTACAGCAGCAATAGGAAAATAACACAGAGACTTTTAGCTTAATAACACACAGGACAGAAACTAAGAGGAGACTCATCTCACCTGTGCAAAACGGCTGAATGCTTTGTAGTTGTTAGATTTCTCAGTGGTTTAAGGGACACCCCAACCCCAGTCTTCCCCCTCACCTCCACTAACTACTAAGATGAGCTAAAGATTGAAGAGAAGGGAGCAGAGGAATTAAAGGGACATAGGAGCCATGGGAGAAGGGAGGGAATTAAGAGAGAGTCTAAGAGGGCTGTTGATGGTAGGGACCAGAATATGCCACCCCAACATACGCCACTTGGGCTTAGGGATTGCTTTTGAGCTGAAGGCTATTAGCTCTTTGCCCTCCTCCTTTCTGTTTAAAAGCAGGACACCAATTTCCATTTGTAAAGGTATCTCTGTCTCCCGCTCCTACCAGGATGAAGACCACTCTGGAGACAACTCTGAGCAGTGAGAGGACTCTATCTGTATAACAAACCTTATTAAATGACCTTATTTACCTTATATTTCCTACTTGTGTTAGCATCCCTCTCCTCTCCCTGAGCCCCAAACCCCTTTTTCCTTTGTCTAGCTTCTTCTCCTCACCTTATCTACCTTCAAGATGGTATATAAGCGTCGAATTCTAACCCTCCCTTTGAGTTACATTTCTTTGTGAACTCCTATATCTATGCAAGTAAGTAAATCTGTTGGGTTTTTTCCTCCTGTAAGTCTCTTATCAGTTTGTCATTGAACCTGGGAAGGTAGGGGAAGAATATTTTACCTCCCCTACACTGCTCTTAATAACTGTGAGTGAGTAGCCATGTACAATGGCTAAAAAAACTGAGACTGAAGAGCCGGGACTAGTAAGGAACTAGTGAGGAGGTGAAGAAAGAAAAGGAACCGCTCCTGAGACCCTAGTTTTCTTTAGATTTCACAAAGCTTGGCTGGGGCCGGCTCCGTGGCCAAGAGGTTAAGTTTGCATGCTCCACTGCGGCGGCCCAGGGTTCGGATCCCGGGCCTGGACATGGCACCGCTCGTCAGGCCACGTTGAGGCGGTGTCCCACATCCCACAACTAGAACGACGTGCAACTAGGATATACAACTGTGTGTGTGTGTTGGGGGGGTGGGGGGTGGTGGTTTGGGGAGATAAAGCAGAGAACAAAAAAAAAAGATTGGCAATAGTTGTTAGCCCAGGTGCCAATCTTTAAAAAAGAAAAAAAAACCTTGGAAGATAAAACTAACCTCAGGTCAAAGACAATTATGGATACTGTTCTGGACTACTTTAGCGTGCATGAACAGCTTACAGTAAGGGTATTTGACTTGGGTTTCACATGTATTTTCCTCTATAATTTTCATAGCAATTTCATGAGGTAATCATGTTATTCATATGTTGTAGGTGAGGAGATGGGGCTCAGAGAAGTGGAATAAATTGTCTAAGTTCACACAGCTACAAAGTGAAGACCTTCAGATTTAAATCTAGGTCTCTCTGATTCCCAAACTCATCTTTCTTTTCATCCCATATCTCATGTACAGCGTGGTGAATTAAAGGATGACAAATGATTAGAATGAGGCTGGAGGATCAGAAGAGAAGTTATTGCAGTGGGGCAGACCAGGGTGCTGAGAGCCTGAACTGGAGTGGTGGGTGTTGAGATGGACTAGAAGGGAAGGAAGTGGAAGACTGATAAAGAAACACTGACGCTACCTGGGGACTGTTTGGCAGTGGAGAAAGAAGACAAGAGGGATCAGTAACTACCATAAGATATTGCAACCCATTTCCTGATGAGCTGTATTTTCTGCTGGGGCCTCCAGAGATGTGATAGATCCTTTTAGGGAACAAGTGGTTCGAAAGATGGTCAGCCCTAAAGCCAGCGGGTACTGAGATATCTGTGTCTAAAGGAGAGGCAGCATGGGACAGTAATGTTATAGCCATTGTAATGTCTCTGTTTGACTACTGGTTGAGCAAATGTATTCATTGCAACCCCTCTGCTTACGCCAGTGTCTATTGTAGAGATGGATACTAAGTGAAAGGAGTGGCTTTCACCATCAGTTTACAGGAAGCATCCCTTAAAGTTTCAGGGCTTCTGGAGGACTCGGATTGGAGAATATCTACTTCTCCTCTTTTCCTTCTGAGAGGAAAAGTTTAGCCCAAGTTTTCTAATTCTTCACAAATAAACCAAGGGAAGACAATAATTTTGTTTCAAAATGCACTTCAGTATCAAAGGCTACCACTTATCCCTTCTCATTCCAGCTGAAGTGATTAATATTCAAGCTGGTGCTATGTAAAAGATTAAGCTTACTGTGTATTCTCCAGCCATTTATGCTAATTGCAGACTCTTATTTGTATTGAAAGATTCATAGAAGTATCAAGAGACACTTTATACTCAATTAAAAACTATTGGACTGGTTGTCTCAAGCTTCCTGCTCAGAAAAGAATAATTATTGAAATGTTTTATTCAATTAAACATGGAAATCTATATCTGTCTCCAAAAGTTGGGAGTATAAGCAAAAGAGCTACCAGTTAGAATGGGCCCATTAAATCTGATAATTTTAGCATATTGTATTTTATATGAAGTTTGACAAGGGAATTGGGAGTAGAGAAAGACTAATGATGGGGTTCAGGACATGCTACCCCAAAATGTGGCCCCTTGGGGGCCATCCTGGTGGCACAGCAGTCAAGTTTGCATGTTCTGCTTTGGCGGCCTGGGCTTGGCTGGTTTGGATCCTGGGCACAGACCTACACACTACTTGTCAAGCCATGCAGTGGCAGGCATCCCACATATAAAGGAGAGGAAGATGGGCATGGATGTTAGTTCAGGGCCAGTCTTCCTCAACAAAAAGAGGAGGATTGGTGACGGATGTTAGCTCAGGGCTAATCTGCCGCAAAGAAAAAAATGGCCCCTTGGCATATTGAATATTTTAATCTGAAGGAGTTTGAGAAGACTGCAGAAGCAGGAAGGCCTCTCTGACCTCCTCCTTCTCCTCTTCCAATTCTCCCCAAAACAGGTCATAAAATCCTTCCATGAGAGGTACCCTCCCTATAGCCAGAGGAAGGGAGGATCCTTATCTTTGAAGACAAAGGGACTCCAAGAAGAATCCTATCAAACAGGCTTTGTCAAGTTTCCCCCTGTTTACTACATTTACCTCTTCCTCCTGTCACAGCAAATAATCTGTACTCAATCTATAAATCAAAATTGGAGTGACTTTATTATGACCCAGTTTTGAGGACTATAGTCCAGGGCCTTCTTTTCCCAAGGAAGGAAGGAAGGTCACCAAAGAAGTGGGTTGTACAGAGTGGTTACATACCGTCTTACAACAAAGAGCATATGTCACATATGACAGGAATATCTTTTACTCTTGTCACGGGATGCTTAGCTGGCACAGCTGATCAGTGCTCAGCAGGTTAGTGGTCACAAGGCGAGCACAGCAAGTCGGTAATCAATCCTTAGTTCCCAGGAAGAGATGCTTATCCTTAAGGAAATGCTGATATGGAAGGAATATATAGTCCTACCTTTAAAGGTATCCCTCTTATCTTTGGGATGACATAAATGTTTAAAGCAGATGTACAACACGTGCTCAACAGACCATGTCTGGCTATTTTTGAAAAAACAAGTTCAGGCCAAATTAGTTTTAAACCAAATGGCTTCCTCATACACTCCAATATATCCTATTCCTTTTTATTTGTTTATCACTCCTTAACCTATCATATTCCTCTGTGACTGTCCACTCTTTACCAAACCTAGTGTAAAAATACACTGGTCTGTTTCTTAAGTTTCTTTTTTTTTGAGGAAGATTAGCCCTGAGCTAACTACTGCCAGTCCTCTTTTTTGCTGAGGAAGACTGGCCCTGAGCTAACATCTATGCCCATCTTCCTCTACTTTATATGTGGGACGCCTGCCACAGCATGGCGTACCAAGCAGTGCCATGTCCGCACCCGGGATCAGAACCGGCGAACCCTGGGCCACCGAGTAGCAGAATGTGCGAACTTAACCGTTGTACCACCGGGCCGGCCCCTGGTCTGTTTCTTTGGATCTTCATTTCCTTATGAAGGCTTCGGTGTCAAGTAAAACTTATATTAAATCAATTTGCATACTTTTCTCTTGTTAATCTGTCTTTGTTGGTTTAACTTTCAGACCCATCCAGGGACCCTAAGAGGGTCGAGAAAAACTTTTTCCCCTTTTACACTAACAAAAGGTCATGGAAAAATTTTGAGCTGTTCTCGCTCTCCATTCCATAGTAGGTAAAAACACTTCTGGTCATAATACTGTCCTAAACCAGTAAATGAACTCTCAGAAGAGGCCATCCATCCACTGAGTTAGAAAGCCATCTGCTGACACTTGCTTCAAGAAGATGACATGCCAAAGGAGAGAAGAAAAAGAGACCAGAATGAAAGATTCTCAAGTTCGATCTTCCCCTCTCTCAGGAAATATGAACTAATGAAGTCCATTCTCCCAATGATGAGTGCTGTCTGTGGCTCTGGCCTCCACCTACACTGTCTGTTCATCACCCTGTTTGATGGGTTTTGAACTCACCTGCGCTCCCTGTTTTGTTGCAAATTTGTCAAGCCAAGGCATCCAGCAAGTCCAGAGTCACCTGGCATGGAGCCTTGCCCCCTGGTTCTGAGTACATTAGATGTGTGCTGGCTGCTGCTTTCTGCTTCCTGGCTTGGCTAGAGCTTTGTAGAACACACATTACATAAGAATGGAAAATAGCTAGGAGGAAGGAAAATAGATCACATTATTTTCAAAACCTCTAACCAAAAGGTTTGTTTTGACAAATAGAAATGGCAATAGTATATACTGGAGTATATGAGGAAGCCATTTGGTGTAAACCTAATTTGGCCTGACTTTGTTTTTCCAAAAGGGTCTGCCATGGCCATTGAGCATGCATTGTATATCTGCTTTAAACATTTACTAGGGCAAGAACAAATGCCCTTAAGATAAAGGTGCAACTTCCCCCCACATTGGCATTTCCTTAAGGATAAGCATCTTTCCTTAGGCTAGGAACTGATTGCTGTGCTCACCTTTGACCACCCAGCTCACCTGTGACCACCCAGCTCAAGACAACAGATCTGCCACCCTGCTGTGTTCACTGAGACAGCAGATCTACCTGTTGGGTCCGTCAATCGCTGTGCAGACAGAGCAGTCTCGCGACTATTGTAAAAGGGATATTTCAATCATATGTGAAACATCCTCTTTGGGGGTATATACCCACTCTGTACACCCCACTTCTTTGGTGCCCTTTCTTCCTTTGGGAAGAAAGGCCCCGGGCCATGGTCCTCACATTTTAGCTCAGAATAAACTCTCCCAAATTTTCATTTATAGATTGGTTATGGATTATTTTCGTCGACATTTCACTGTCTAAATAAAGCAGCCTCTCTGATGCACCTAGAAATTTGGCATTTAAGATGTATAATACTGAAGCCAACAGCCACTGCCTCAGGAGTCTGTCAAGTCCGAGGAATGGCTTTTCCCCAGGCTAAGGTGTCTGACATGTTGTATGTCCTCAATTAATATTGAATGGAATCTGCTTCTGATCATCATCTCTGAAAAGGAATCCCACCATTGGCCAGGGATGGGGTTGCTTAAACATTTAGCAGATACGTCTGAAAAGTCCTCAAAATGAGAACTTTCAAGGGTGATGTGGTCATTGTTCTTTCAAAAAGCACTCCACTGGAGTAGTTTTGTCTCTTGGTTCGATTTGGTTTGGTTTGATAAATAGATGTTGAGCACCCATGTGGCCCAGGTGCTGTTCCAGGCACTGGAAGACGTAGACAATGATAACCCAGCCTCTGTCCTTGAGGGTTTCCAAGTCTGTGACACAAATATACTAAGAAGCAGCATATTTATTGAGACTTTCCCTGAGCTCAGTTTTTCTCTGCAAGGCACTGTGAGAACTACAGCAGAAAGCAAGTCCTTCCAGTTGACCAAGTTTACAAACTATACACACATGCACACTGAGGGCCAATTTAACTCCGATGTGTCTTGTGCAGCACGTGGGTAAAGAAGATCAGCTACAGGTGCAAAAGAACTTCAGAGAAGGAGGAATTGAGGATGCCTTCTTGCAAGAGGGATTTTCCCTTCAACATTTAAACACACTTAAAGCTATCCCACTGGGAAAGGAAAGAAGAAAGGAAGGAAGAAATGAAGAAAACATTCTCTCCCTCCCCTACCAGCTACCATCCCACCTTGCTCCTTTTTACTCCAGCCATATTTCTTGAGAAGTGAACCTTACTGTGTCAGCCCCCATTCTTCCACAAAGATCACTCTTGCTAAGGTCAATGTTGATCTCCACATTGCTAAATCCTATCTTTTTTTTTTCATGTCCTGTTGTACTTGAGCTCCTAGCAACAACTGACATGGGTCATCATTCTTTTTCCTTTTGTGTGTTGGTTTTAAAACCTGATTTCAACATTTGCTTACACTCCTCCCATGGAGAGGTAGGACCTGTGTTCCCTCGCCTTGAATCTGATTGGCCTTGTGACTACTCCACCCAATGGACTGCAGCATACGTTAGACTGTATGAATTTTGAGGATAGGTAATAATAAGCTATACAGCTTTTTCCTGGTTCTCTGAGGACACTTGTTCTGGGGGAAACCAGTTGTAATTTACCGAGTTCAATTGCCCTGAGATTACTCTGTTGGAGAAGCCCTGTGTAGGCACTCCAGTTAATTGACTCAGCTGATTCCCCAGCTGAAAAGCAGTGTCAACTGACAGCCATGCCAGTGAGCCATCTTGGATGTCCAGCCCAGTTGAGCTTTCAGATGACTGTAGCCCTAGTTGACATCTGATTGTATCTGCATGAGAGACCCCAAGTGAGAACTGCTGAGCCAAGGCCTTTGAAAATTCCCAACCCACAAAAATCATGAGCAAGATAAAATAGTTGGCTTAAGTTTCTACATTCTGGGGTTATTTCTTATGCAGCAATAGTAACTGAAATACCTGGCTTATATGAGAACAAATTCTCCTGGGCTGCCTACTACACTTCTAACCACTCTTAGTCTTCTACGTCAGCTCAGCTATGCCCATGTGCTGACAACATAGACACGGCCTCAGGATCTAGGTGCTTTCCTCTGACTTCCAGTTCCGTGGATCCAGTTGCCCTCCTGGGTTCCATGCATGCTGTCCTCTCCCAGAACGCTCGCCACTCACCTTCGTTAACTCCTTCTCATCCCTCGGATCGGATCATGTCTTGAGAAATGGCACATTCACAGAAAAGCCTTCCCTGAGATCAGGTTCCTTTATTTTAAGTTCTCATGGAGCATTTAACTCCATTTTTAAAAGTACGTTTATCATTGCTGCATTTCCTTTTAAAACTAAGGTCTGGCTCTAGTACTATATGTAGTCCATGACAGCAGGGATGGTATCTAAATTTTGCTCACCATTTTTTCCCTAGTGCTTAACTCAGAGTAGTCACTCAATTAGTATTCATTCCACCCTCAACTCCAGTCTCATTTCATTCGTTCATTCATCCAGTTATTCATTTAGTCATTCCCTCATTCAACAAATATTTATCATGATAAAGGCTACCATTAATTAAACCCCATCTGTGCCAAGTCTGAGTTTAGTACGTTATAAATGTCAGCTCATTAATGCTTCATGCTGACACTATGAGAAAAGTATTATTATCCTCATTTTATAGATGGCAGAACTGAAGCACAGAGAAAGCAAGTACGTTTTCTAAGGCTATGCAGTTGGTAAGTGGCAGGGCAAGTATTTGAACCCAGGTCTGTCCAGATTCAAATCTTACATTCTTGAGCATTGCTCTCACAAGCAGTGGCGGAGGCAAGATCTCCTGGTGGTGAAGGGTAAAACTGAAGTCAGAAGTCACCTTCTTTCCTTATCTTGTTGGCAGAAAGCAAAATGTAGATTACAGCTACTGTCCTTGCTTGTGAATTCAAAGGCAAGAGAGCCTTTTCTCCCAGCACTCAGCATCTTACAAAGCCTAAACCTTGTTTCCACCCACCACCTTGGCTTCCTAGTTAAGACTCCAGATATGAGGAGGGGCGTGGGATCTGCTTTAAGGCTCTAGCCTGCCTCTACTGGAGTTTTAAGGATTAGTGGAAGCAGGGAATCCATCTGGGGAGCAGCAGAACCATCATGTTGCCAAGGATTATTATTATTATTTGGTGAGCAAAATGACTCCCACTTTGGATTTGTCAGCTTGGCTAAATATGGGCTACAGAAGAGCTGCTACAGTACCTCTGACTGCCTCCTGACCAAGTGGAATGTGGAATACTTCCTTACCTTTCAGTTTGTACACTCACTCTAAACCTAATTATTGTTGTTGCCTCTTACTGCTCAGGGCTGAATTGGCTGACAACTTATTGTGGTTGCATCAACCTTTTCTGTCACCTAAAGGTGTGTGTCAGCTGTGGGCTCCTACAGCTTAAGGGATTAGTAATGAGCAGGAGATGAGTAAGGCTGAGCAGAGAGAGACAGCCTCTGGTTATGAACTTTGATGTGTTAGAATGTTGCTTTCCAAGTGCAAACTCTGATATAGTTTCCCACAGGGGTGCGTTGATTCTGAGAAAAGGTTCCAAACAAATGGAGCAAAGAGAATAATCTCACACGAATGCAGTGCTTTGCATTTTCGTTCACATAGAGTCTCACTGGACTCTCATCCTCTATTGAAAGGTCTATTACTTTACGATGACAGACCTATCTCCCTCTAAGAGGGAATCAGGGAATGCTATGCAGGCAGCTCTCAACAGATCACTCATTATATGTGTGTATCACTCATTATATATATGGGAATTATATTATTTATATCCTAAAGAGGGATACTTTTTAAGAATGAAAAGAGGCACTAAAGTAATCAGTAGGCATTAATTGATCTATAACAGGCATAAACTGGAACTCTCCTGGGCAAAGTAGGACAATGGCACAATGGATACATTGGTATCTCCCCCCAATAAGAATCATGTAGAAAATCCTTTCTTGCACCCCCTAATTTTTAAGAATAAAAGGAGGCTGTGTGGCATAAAATGTGGGACTTGAACTGTTCTTTGACAACACAGATTAGCAGCCTTCAAAGTCAGTGGCACTGGAGATCCCAGGGTTTCCATAGTAGTCAGATAAGAAGAAAAGATGGGAATGGGTGATAGAGTAGGGCAGGCGTCTAGGAGAGCTGCAGCTTACCGCTGGCAAAAACACCAGGCTGAATAGAAAGTTGGTTGAACAAAGTGGCCCCATCATAAATGATTCACCAAACAATAAAGAAGAAATGCCTTAGAGTTTTCGCAACAGTGGCCAAACTAAGACTCCAGCCTCTTCCCATCCCTTCCCATCCCAGTTGCTGGATCCTTGAACTGATAATGCAATTTATATCATCCAGCCCTCCAAGTTAAGATTTGGGTGGAGGATTCTAAAAGCAAAGAGAGGTCCAGTGAATAGGGCCAAAGAGAATGCACTCAACTTGTTTAAGAGAAAATACCAAGCTTGGAGAAGCAATTCAAGAAGAGAAAACAGAAAGCTGAAGAGCTCTATGGAACCTATAACAAAAAGGAGAGTGTTGTTCTCAAGAGGCCAAGAAAGAGTGTACTCTTGAAACACACAGGAAATATATCATATTTAGAAATGTAGGTTCTTGATAAGCTATAAAATGTTTTCTATAAAAAACACTAGACATCAATACCAATAATAAGATTTATTGAGCACTTATCCTATGCCAGGCACTATTCAAAACATTTCACATGTACTTCGTCATTTAGACAAGATATGGATAGAAATAAAAGGAAGCTGAATTAATTTAAATAAAAATAAAATTGAAATTAAAATTGCAATGGAAGAATTTGAATCCATATTAGAAACACCAAAGGGCTGAGATGACATCTGGGGAAAATCTAATCCTTGGTATAGAAGAGAATTTCTTTTAAAATATATAGGAAAAAGGCAAAAGGATGAGAATTGTTAAAAATTATGGCATCAAAATGTATAAAGCAAAGGCTAATAAAAACACCGAGAGAAAAATAACAGGAAGAGTAAAAGGCAGTAGGTGACTGGCACACATTTCTTTGCATTCAACAGGCTAAGAGACAAAAGTAAATAGGTAATTAGCAATTCTGAAAAAAATTCTGAGGTTAATTTCATAAACAAATACCAGACCTTAAACTGTACAAAGCATATACCATTTTCTTTCAAGTTCCAATAAGGCACATAAAAACAGAACATATAGTGAGGCCAAGAAAAAGTTCTAAATCATTCCAAAAAGTCTGAAAACAAATAGTTTATGTCCTTTACCCTCAAAGCAGTAATTTTTTACCCAAAAGGAAATAATATTAAAAGTTAATAATAAACATGTATTTTACAAATGTAATTATTTGGAAAATGTAAATATTATAAATTAATATTGTTCAAAGAGAAAAACAAAAATAAATAACATAAAATTTAAAAATTAACAATGAGAATATTAAATATGGGAATGTATAGCCAAAGCTAAACTCAGAGGCAAATTCTTACCCTTAAATTCTTTTATTCTTAAACATAAGAAAAATAAGCTAAATACTAAACGTAGGGAATTAGGTAAGATAAACAACAATAGTAAGCAGAAGGTAGAAATTAATGTAGATAAAAGAAAAATGATTGTTTTTAAATGTAAGGTTTTTCAAACTTCAAGGAAAGTGATATATTTCATATTGCATGAACCACTACACAATATAGATTAAGAAAAAATTTTCTCAGTTCATTTCATGGGTTTAAATCTGGTACTAAAACGTGAGAGTAGGACAGATCAATCTAAATAATATATTAGTTATTTGAATGCTATATTATATTAAAAGAATATTATTGTGATTTATTTCAGAAGTACAAAAGTAGTTTAATGGTAATCTATTAATAAGAGTCACCCACATTAATATGTTAAAGAAACATGATTTGATAAAACATGTAATTCAATATCCATATCTGTTAAACATGTTCAGTAACTTGGGAATTTGAATCCAGATTTCCTCTACATTGGCAAAAATATTCATCTGAAACCTATAACTCAATTATAGTAACATCAGAAGACAGAGATATCTCCACTGAAGTCACAAATAAAATAGCCTATGCCCTATCACATCTATTTAGAAAGTGATCTAGGGAGAAAATATTGTCAAAAAGACATATCTGCTAAAGGACTTATCCAAAATATACAAAGAACTTTTAAAATTCAACAATAAGAAAATGAACAATCCAATTTAAAAATGGGAAAAAGATCTGAACTGCCGCCTCAACAAAGATAATATTCAGCTGTAAATAAGCCTATGAAGAGATACTCACCATCACGTGTCATTAGGGAATTGTAAATTAAAACAACAATGAGATACCACTTCATACCTAGTAGAATGGCTAAAATTCAAAACACTGACAACACCAAATGCTGACAAGGATGCAGAGCAGAACGAACTCTCGTTCACTGCTGGTGGGAATGCAAGTGGTACAACCACTCTGGAAGAGCATTCGGTGCTTTCTAACAAAACTAAACATACTCTTACCATATCATCCAGCAGTTGTGATTCTTGGTATTTACTCAAAGGAGTTGAAAACTTACGTCCACACAAAACCCGCAGATGGATATTTATAACAGCTTTATTCATAATTTCCAAAATTTTCCAAAGAAAACCACGTTATCTTTCAGTAGGTGAATGGATAAACTGTGGCACATCCAGACAACGGAATATTTTTCAGTGCTAAAAAGAAATGAAGTATCAAGCCACAAAAAGACATGGAGGAAACTGAAAGGCATATTGCTAAGTGAAGGAAGCCATTCTGAAAAGGGCACATGCTGCATCATTCCAACTATGTGACATTCCAGAAAAGGCAAAACTGTGGAGACAATAAAAATATCAGTGAACGCCAGGGGTTCAGGGGAGGAGGTGATGAATGAGTAGGTGAGGCACAGGGGAGTTTTAGCGCAGAGAAAAAGTTCTGTATGATACTAGAATGGTGGTTACATGGCATTATACATTTGTCAAAACCCATCGAATATAAGCACAAAGAGTGAACCCTAATGTAAATTATGGCCTTTGGTTGATAAAGACATGTCCGTGTTGGTTGGCTGATTGTAATAAAGGTACTACACTGATGCAGGATGTTGATAGTGGCGGAGGCTGTGTATGGGCGGGGAAGCTGGGAGTATGTGGGACCTCTGTACTTTCTAGTCAGTTTTGCTGTGAATCTAAAGCTGCTTTGAAAAATAAAGTCTATTAATTTAAAAGCAAAAAACAAAAGTGATCCTGGAAGTTCTACCAATGTGATGAAATGAGAAGAATCTAAAGTCGACATATCCGAAAGGGGGATTCAAAGTTATCTTTATTTGTGAGTGGTAATGGTCTTCCCCCAAAACTCAAAGAATCAAACTGAAAAAACTTGAAACTAATATGAGTACAGTAAGTTGATTGGGAATAAAGAAATATACAAGTGTCACTTCACTATATGCTAGTAAAAACTAATAAGAAAAAAGCAAGTTAAAGATTTCATGCACAACAGTCATGAAAAATACAAAAATATCTATAAATAACCTTATAAAACATATATGTACAGCTTATATGAAGAAAATTTTTATTTTGTTTATTTATTGAGGAAGATTAGCCCTGAGGAAGATTATCCTTCTCTTTTTGCTGAGGAAGCCTGGCCCTGAGCTAACATCCGTGCCCATCTTCCTCTACTTTATACGTGGGACTCCTACCACAGCACGGCGTGCCAAGCAGTGGCATCCGAACTGGCGGACCCTGGGCTGCGGAAGCAGAACGTGCGAACTTAACCGCTGCACCACCCAGCCGGCCCCTGAAGAAAATTTTTAAAAACTTCTAAAAGGCATAGAAACATATTTCAAAAAATTAAGTATATAGTTTCATTTAGTAGAGGGAAAGTTTTAGGATTTGAAAGATTACTATTTTACACATCTTACAAACTTAAATTCAATTAATATCAAAATCCCATTGGAACTTTTTAAACATGAAAAAAGAGTAATCAAATTCATCTGGGAAAATAAAATTTAAAAAACAAGCATAGCCAAGTACATTTTGTAAAACAGAAAGAAAATATAATAGGCAGGGGATGGCCTCCTCTATAAGCTATTAAATGACATTTATCCAGTAACAATAAATCCAATGGCAAGGCAATAAAATAGAATGGAAATTTCAGAAAGATAAAAAGATATTTAGTACATTGCAAATGCAGCATCACAAATCAATCGTCAAAACAGATTGTCCAGTAAATAACGCTCAGATATAATTGGTTAACCACTTGGAAAAGTATATATCAATTCCTCATCTTACATATTAAGCAAAAAAATGTTTTTACACTGAATGCAAATAAAATTATAATAACCACAGATTAACTGGAAAGATGTGTTTGAATGGTATTGGAATTCGGGAAAAGATTAGTATATCTTCTGTATATTCATAAACTCCATATACATAACTAAAAAGAAAACAGTAAAATTAGGAAATAGTTGCAACACTTGTGAATAAGAAAGGATTAATAAGTCTGATGTATAAGGAACTTTTATGTTCCAATATATAAAGAAAGGCAAATCCTGTTAGGAAATAGCATTGGATATTTTGAAAAATCACAAAAAATGTAAAAACAAAAGTATAGTACTCAGTGTTGGCGTGGGTGTATGCGGCAAATAGGTCTAATGTTTCTGCAGGGCAATTTGTCAATATCTATCCAAAACCTTAAGAAATACATAGCCTTTTGCCAAGTAGTTTCTTTCTAGGGATTTCTTATAAAGACATTCTGATTTATCATAGTGATAAATCGGCAATAAAGAAATTATGATAAATCCAAATCATGGAATAACTTTTTAGTTTCTAAAAAGCAAAACTCAGAGAATATTTATGTTTGAGAAAATATACTCACAATGTACTACTAGCAAAAAGAAAACCAAACTGGGAATATTACAGAAATATGGAGAGTAAAATTTCAATTTTGTGTGTGGGGGAGAAGGTGTGTGTGTTGCATGTGTGTGTGTGTCTGTGTGTACTTGCATAGTTGATATTTCTGAGGAATGAGATAATGTGTGATTTTAATTTTCTTCTTTATATCTGTGCTTATATTTTTCCCAAATTTTTACATTTCATAATCAGAAAAGAAACAACAAATATTACATTATACAGGTAAGCTGACCGAGCAAGCAGAGAGCTAGGGACCCCACAATTGCATGAAGCAAGTTCCAAGGGCAACACAGAGGGCAAGCCAGACTGGGAAGCTTGCAGAATTCCTTGAGTCTAGATCCCTCTCAGACTTGGCTGGAGAGCAATCTAGGAAGTCCGTGGACCAAAATAGTGGCGAACTGGCCCAAGCACAGACGCGCTGGAAGTGGCAAGGCGATGGGGGAAACACATCTGGGTAACAAGGTCACAATAAGAAAATCCCATAAATTTGACACTTCTAACCTGAAGATAGCACTGAGCATTGTCTATAAAACTCTATCTACTTTTATTTTCATGTTAAGAAATTGAGTTCTGGGGCCAAACATCTTTAGTCTTCTTAAGATGCCTCTTACGAAGTCAACTCTAAGCCAGACTTTGATTCTCCTCTTTCATCTCTTCTCAGCTTTTTCCAAACATATTTTCTCCCTACCTCCATACCCCTTGTTCAGTACAGGCTCATCCTCTGCCTCTCAGAACACTAATACAATGGAATAGAATGGACACACACACTTTATACACAGGTGCACACTTACACGTACACATTGCTCATGCTTGCATAGGTCTTTTTCTTAGTGCTACCTCCAATAATGGTGCTAGTGTCTTTCAGTCACTCATTCATTCATTCTGCAAACGTTTGTTTAATACCTACCATGTGCCAGGACTGCGCTGGTGCTGAAGAGAGATTAATGAGCACAGGCAAATACACTCCTCCAGCTTCTGGAGTTCATTACAGTCCAGTCTAGAAGGAGAGACCATCAAATAGTTGCACTAACGAATGAAAAGTCACTGCTATTCAAGCATTCATTCCAGAAACATTTACCATGTGCTGTTTTCCTAAGATCTGGGGGCACACAAAGGAGGACCACTCCTGGACTCTGCCCTTGAGGAGCTCACGAGGAGCAGAAAAGCCAGGCCACAAACATCTGTACAGGACCTCCGAGGGAGCAGGCCCTGTGCTCAGTGCTTCATAGGTGTTAGGCTGTTGATTCTTCACTACAGATCTGGAAGGTAGGTATTATTGGCCCCATTTTAAAGAGGAGGAAATCAAAACTTCGATTGAAGTCAACTATCCAAATCAAGGCCACGTGACCAGGATTTGAATTTAGGCCTGTCCAACTCAACAGCATGTGTGTAGCCACATTGCAATATGCTTTTTTCTTTGTGAAGGAATTAAAATATAAGTAACTATATAATACCAATCACTGCGGGCGGGGGTTTGTAGAATAGGTGTAGAATAGGCACTCTAGAGGCATAGAATTTAGACTAGGACACGAGGACATTAAGTAGCTATAATGAAGAACAGTCACCATGTGGGGTGAACAACATGGGCTGCCATCAAAACCCAAAACTAAGTAAGTAGAGAGCAGGATGTCCTCCCAATGCTCCCGCACCAAGCAGGACTGTAGAAGGAGGGAGGGGCTCCACTGTGTGTAGTCACAACTTTTCTGGGTCCTCTCTGTCCACACTTCCCTGTGACATCTCCAGGCACCTAGAAACTGCTTGGACATAGACACTTTCCAGTGACTTTGCCCAGGCTTGAATGAGCTGAATTAAAACCAATTGTTAAGGGGAAATGCAAAACACAAATAACACTTTACTGAAGAATCATGATGAAGCACATTTGGTCATATGTCAGCAAGCTTAAAGGGAAAGGGCTGATGGTTAGTACCTGTGCATTCCCCTCGAGTTCCATGAAACTCCTTTGATTTGCAGAATTAAACTGTAGTTTGCATGTAAACAAGACCTTAATGTTTCCTGGAAGATCCTCACATTTAAAAATAACAATCTTGAACACTGAAACCAAACATTAGTGCCTACAAATGCCGTGAATTGTAATCCATGTATCTTAAGACATTAAAAACCACCAAGCTTTGTTAGAAGAAAATGCATCAATTAACATCTCTATTGAGTACGCAAGACTGTGTCAAACCCCAGATACTGCGTAGGAGCTGGTGCGAACCTGCTGCTTTTAGCACTTGGGCTGCATTTTATGGGCCAAAAATGAGCTACACAGAAATGTCTTGGTAGAAGTGTCAGTGAGAATTGTTCCTGGGAAGATTTGTCCAGCTATATAGAACTCGGAAGAAATATTGACTTAAAAATTTATTTTTAGTCTTATAATTTACATACAGTAAAATGCACAGTCAGGATTGTTTAGTTTACATGTGACCATACCTGGCAACAACTTAAGTTGAGCTGTCTTAAGCACCACAAGTGTGTTGATGCCTCGTGTAACTGAAAGTTCTAGGGCTTCAGATATGGCTGGATCCAGGAGCTCAGGCAATGTCATCAGAATGGTCTCCTTGTTTCTCAGCTCTGCTTCTTTTCTTTGTTGGTCTCAGCCGTCCTCTCTCCTGTGCCCCTAGCAATTCCAGGTTTATATTTTCCTGAGTTTAAGTCCAGACAAAATGAGAACTCCTTTTTCTAATAATTCCAACTAAACTCAGAGGATTGCAGCTCTTTGTCTTGGATTGGGTCAATATGCCTTTCCAAATCCAATTACTGTGGGAAGGGGTTTGTAGAGTCAGTTCCATTCTCACCCCATGCACTGGGGAAGAGGATAACCAGAGGGCTAGTACCAGAAAAGGGAGGAATGGATGCCAGACAAGAAAATCAACAGATGTTCACAAAACTCTGAAGAAGGCTTTGATCTCTTCTTACGTGAAATGGTGATGTGATGATGATATTAATTAACATAATTACTATTGCTTATTAAACACCTATTGTATTTGGAGCTCTCTACTAACAAGCCTTATCACAGCACCAGAAGATAGGTGTTATTACGCCCATTTTACTAATGATGAAACTGATAAACAAAAAGCTTAAATGAATTGCCAAGAATGAAAAGCTAGTAAGTCGAGAAGCCAGGATTTTAACTCAGGTCTATCTATCTTAGGATCCTAGCTCTGTCTGTTGTGTCTATCCTTAAGTATTTCTACTTCTGATTTGACAGAAAAAAAGGCGTGTGCATGCATGCATGCGTGTATATCTATCTGTATTGAGAATCAGGAGACTGAAGGATAAGGAGGCAAATTATAAAAACAAAGAAGATGCTGTCAGAGTGGGCACCCCTGACTGGGTGAGTGTGCTCCATCAGTAGCATGTTTTGCATCTCTGCAAAAGCCCGGGCCCATTTGTGGCTGGGAGACCCCACCTGGGGGGCTCTGTGAGGTTGGCAGCCAGTTTTTCAACATCACGTATTTCTATGGCTTTGTTTTCCTTGTCGAGTTCCCAACAGCTGTGGAACTTATTAAGACAGAATCATGTTGCATATTCATCAGATGACTTCTTAATCATCTGCCAGCCCCCTCTGGAGAGCAGGAGTCCTGGAGCTCAAATGAAGAATCGCAGACAGCATGTCCTCACCCGCTTTTGAGTGATGTGTTATTGGCAATTATATAAAAGTTTTCAGCAAAGTGGGTTTAAAGCAGAGAGAGGGTTTGTTGTGTGTGGGTACAGCATGCTTTCTTTTTGATAATCTATTTGTCTTCCTCTAGCCCCACGATTTAGGTAAAGGAGGAATGCTCTGCAGTTTATAGGAGGAAAAACTGAAGCCTAGAAATTGAATGATGGAAAGCTCAGTGTACAGCACATTAGAAGTTAGGTCTCTGAACCCTTCATTCAGCATGTCTAGAGGTAGGGATCCTCCATCTGTGCTTTGCTGCCAAGATGCTGCTCGTTAAATGTGATTCTAGAATACACGTGCTTTGTCTCTTTAGTTCACCAGCAAACCCCAACTTCCTAGAACAGTGCCTGGGTCCCCAACTTCTGTCTTTAGACCTTGCCAGAACAAGAACGAAAACTGATGGATCCAAGGTATAGTTGGTCCACAGTGAAGATGGCCTGATACACTGTTGACTGAGATTCTTAACAGCTCAGAAACATCCATGTTTGTATTACTTCTTGGGTTCTGCTCTTCCCTAGGTAAAAACCGGGTGGACACAAATAAAGGGACCCAGCAAACTGGTTCCTCCAGGAAGGAAGGAGGAGAGGGTCGGCCCCAAGATGGAACAAATTCCATCTTCCACCCTAAAGTGCTGAAACTGCTTGTGATACCCAGAATGTTCTTTTCCAGGTTCAATAACCTTAAGATCCAGACTCTATTCCCAATTACAGGAGGTAATTGCTGGCAGTCTTCAAATGGACGTTTGTCCCATTCTATAGAAGAGCCCATTCTATAGCTGTGGTTCTCAAAGTGTGGTCCTTGGACCAGCATAATCAGCATCACCTGGAAATTTTTTAGAGATGAAAATTCTTGGGATCTACCTCAGACCTACTGAATCAGAAACTCTGAGGGTGGGGTCCAGGAGTCTTGGTTTTAACAAGCTGTCCAGGTGATCCTAAATACTTGCTCCAGTTTGGGAACAATGGCTTTACAGAAGTATTAATGCAGAAAAGCCCAGATTTTGCTCAGCTAACCCTTCCATTCTGTTGTCTGAATGCCCAGAGGCCTCCATGCTTTGCCGACTGCCCATTCACCCCCACGTCGCCTCCCTTTCTGCTGAGCCTTGATCTGTCCCTCAGGGCATAGCCCTGATCCACCTCTTTCAAGAGTTCTTCTCTCCACCTCCAGGGAAGCGTAATAGGCTAGTGGTTAAGAGAATAGTTTTCAGAGGCAGAAAGTCCTGGGGGGAGGAGGGATTGAGTCTTAGCTCTGTGACTTATACCCCAGGCAAGTTATTTGCCTCTCTACTCCTCAATTCTCTCATCTGTAAAATGGGCATAAGAATACCTACCTTATTGATTAGGAGGTTTAAACGCATCGTGTGAAAGCACATTTATGTGAAAGTAGGCAGTAACATGGTAGCTGTGTACAAAATGAGTAGCTCACAGTGATCCCTTTAGTGTTCTACTCTAACTCCTCACACAACAACAGCAGATCAATCATTCTAACACTTTGCTGCACATTAAAATCACCCAGGTCCATTTCAAGACTCTGATGCCCATGCAGTACCCTAGACCAATTAAACTCGAATCGCTGGGGGTGGACATCAATATTTTTTAAATTCACCGGGTGCTGCCCAGTTTGGGAAACAGTATTCTGGACTGCTTTCTAGACTCTGCAAATGTTTTGAACCACAGAGTATGGCCCAGCAATCTGATACGATGCTGTTGTAGGAAAGGCCATCTTGTCTGTAAATGCTATTTTGCATGTGTCCTGTCAGCCCAGCCAGAATGTAAGTGCCAAGTGAGCTGACTAGGGCTCAGGCCTCCTTGTTTTCTCCATCCCCGAGCCTAGAAAGACGTGGCTTCAATTCAGCAGGTGCTTGTTCTTGATGAATTAATGGAAATAGAATATAGGCTTCAGTTGGTAGGAAGGAGAGCCCAATAGGCCATTCCAAAGAGATTTAAAGCTAAGAACAAGGACTCTGAAGCCAGATTGCGTTGGTTTGGACCGAGATATAACACTTACTAACTGTGACCTTGGAAAAGTTAATTAACCTCTCTGTGCTTCAGTTTCCTCATCCTTAAAAGGGAGCTAATAATAAGGCCTATCTCTTACACTTGTGAGGATTAAATACAATATATGAAGCATTTAATATAGTATTTGGCACATCTATAAATGTTACCTGTTCTATTATTATTATCCTGGGGACTTGTTCTGACCTGGCTCAGAGTTCAGCTAGAGGCCCATATAACAAGCTGGTGTGATCATCAGATCTCTCTTTACTTCTCAGTTTCTTTGGGGTCTAAGACAGCAGAGTTGCTTTATTTCAAATTCTGTGATGCTTCAGGGTGTTTTTTTTCCTTTTTAGTACTCAGTACAGTGCCTGACACACACTAGGACTCAATAAATGTTTAAACGAAAAAAATAAATGGATGAGCTGAACTAAAGTGAGCTGTTTCTCTCATAGACACTACTGGTTGTCCCTGTAAGAGTGGGAGAAGGAAAAGTGTCTACTTCAAAGGGAGATACAAACACAGACAAGACTCAAGGATGGAGAGAAAAACAGACGCCTCTGACACTTTGTCATTTAAATCATCTGAGCAGGCCATATGCAGTTCCTGACACTGACTTCCCAAAAGTCTGACATACTGTTAAGAAAAATTTTTTCTGGTTGCTTATTTTTGTAAAGTCTCCTCATTCCAGCCTTTGCTAAGCCCCCATGTCATCCTCACTAATTCATTCAGGCATCAAAGTGACAATGCCTAATTATAAGCTACAGTGAATCAAGTCTAAAAACAGGGACCCTGTGGCAAGCTCTCCCACTGTCTGAGCAGAGTTATAAGTCAGCATGTGGCTCAGATGCTCCCTGCTTCTCGAATGCACAGGCTCAGCTACAGCTCTATGGCCATGTCATAACGTACTTGTCTTAAAGACTTTACAGGTTCTACTTGGACTAATGGGTCTGTTCACCCCTGAAGGATAACATAAACCTTTTGGGTACATGTATCTAGTAGCTCGAGAAGTCTAACTGGTATGGCCTGGAAACTGGGTAAACGGTTGGTGGCTGTAGAACTGTATTACAGGAGACAGCAGATATAGTGGTTTTAAGAGAAGAGGCTTTGAAACCAGACATGCTTGGGCCTGAATCCCGGCTCCTCTTCTCACACAGTTCTGTGAGCTGGAGCAGTGCAACACAAAGTCTAGTTCGCAGACTGCCATCAGTCTATAAACTGTTACAGTCAACAAGGAGATTACGAGTTTGTGCCAGAATGTAAATCAGCTATGTCACTAAGCACACCATTAGTTCTGCTGGCTCTTTTTTTCCAAATCAAGACTTTGTCAAAGAAGGGAGCAGTGTGTTGATTTACATTCTAGGTTAAGTTTCTTGTTACTTTGCTGACTGACAGCAAAGAGCTCACAGAGCAGCATTTTGAGTAGCGACAACTTAGGGCAAGTTCCTTAACCATTCTGAGGCTCAGTTACCTCGTTTGTAAGATAGAGATGATGATTCCTACTAAGTGATGGGGCTGCTGTGAGAATGGAATGAGATATGGCATGCCAAGTGCTTGGAATGATGCCTGGTGCATATCAGGTACTCAACAGATGAGAGCTATTATTAGACAAGATAGGATAGTCCTAATACTACTATAGGGTGTTAATGCTGTTATCTGAAACAACAACAAAACACGTGCTCAGGAAACAAAGGATGCAATGGTCAAATAAGTTTAGAAAGTGACTGAGCTCCGGGGCACAGAAAGAATCCATCCTGGATGGGTGCCATGTTTCTGACTCTTTGGGACCAGAACTATCCTATTTTTGGTTCTCCAAAGTCATCAAACACTGTATTCGATAAATGTATGGAAAGCCCGAAGGCGGATTTCACCTTGAAACCAGCTGTCCTGGCATCAGTAGACTCAAGACTGTCCCCGGTATCTTATTTCTCCTATCTCCATCTCGGGGCCTGTCTTGAGCATGAGTGATTGTCTCTTCTGGGTTACCTCCAGCTGGCGGCAGTCCCCTCATCCTCTGTTGAGTCCCTCCTCCCACACCTTTCTTCCTGAATCACTTTTAACAATCTGGCAGCAAGAAACCTTTACATTAGCCGTAGGCACGCTGAACATCCAAGAGGGCTTTTGGCACTGTGGCCCCAGCAAATGGTTCTTTAAGGCCCACTGACCTGGAGTAGCAGAAGGTTCTTTCCAGGAAGTCACCAGTCTTTGGCAGCAGAGAGAGGCACACACACGTGGGGTAAAGTTTCCCCATGCAATCAGGTACCATGGAGGTAGAACTGTGTTCTAAACCAGCAACTTTGAAGCATTTTCATTCTACAACTTTCCAGCATGTTTTTCCACTACAAAATTTTAGATTTTTTCAGGCACTTGCTTTAGATGAGCTCCATATTAATCAGGACTCCTTTGATTAAAGGTGACAGGACTCCAATCAAAGTAGCTTAAGTAAAGAAGAGAATTTCTTGGTTTCCATAGCTGGGAGGGATGGAGGAGATGCTAACTTGAGGTGTGACTGAATGTGGGGACCCAAGCAGTATCCTCGGGGCTTCTCATCTCTCAGCTCTGCTTTTCATAATGCTTCTCTTTGTCTGTTGATTTAATTTTCTCTTCCTGCAGATTTATTTTCTCCCAGTAGATGTAACTCAGATGCCAGCAGTGCTGGGGGTCACATCCTCACAGCCTGTCATCCAGGAGACAGAAAGCTTCTGTCTCTGAACATCCAATTATAAAATCCCAGAGTCATATACGCATCCGGGCTCAGGGTGGTGAGTTATAATAAACAACCGGGGCTGGGTCATATACCTGTCCATCCTCCCCCTCCCCCTTATAGCCAGGAGATTGGGGAATTGTGAATTGAGGCCGCATCAGAACTACTTGGAGTCAGGGAACATGCAGTTACTAAAAGGAGGGAAGAGACTGTAGAGACAAAGGAGGGAAGAAATGTTGGGCTGATTTACAGAACACATGTTTGTCACAGAATGTTCCAGGGAACCAGCAAAGCTTAACAGAAAGACCTATGATGGAACTTCAAACAAAAATAAGGGAACAAGTTCAGGGGGACAGGTCATATTAAGGTCACTCAAATTACTCAACATAGGTAACATTTTATCTGAGGGATTGACTAGTCTTGCTTATTAAAACCACTGTTTAACCCACCTTGGTGTAAGAGAAAAGCCAGATTCTCACATTTTCAATACCAGCGTGAATTTTCTCATCACTAGCTGGGCATTGCTGACAAACCCAATGCACATTCTCTCTGTCATTTCTCTTAATAAAATGGCTGCCACATAGTAAATGTTTAATGCGTATTAGTTATTCCTGTCATTTTGACTTAGGCTATTACAAGAACAATCTCATTAAATATTTATAATAGCTTTATATATAATAATCTTATATGATAATTGCTCCTTTTTTCACATGAGGAAATTGAAGCTCAGAGACTTTGTGACTTGCTTAAGATCATACCACTAAAAATTGCCCGGACCAATATCATCCAGGCTTGTCTGATGATAAGCTCAGCAAAGCTCTTGATCTCTCCATAATGAATCCAATCTCTGGTAGGGGAGAGATGAGAGGAGAAAATTGTCTTTCTTGACCTAACTCCAGGTCCAGGTCCACAGCAGTGATTTGCACCGCCCTGGCCTTTAGGCCCTGTGTCTCATCATAATTACAGAGCATTCATTATACAAGGACCCTTTATTTAATTTTTAAGACTGTTGAGTAGAGGATGCTGTCTTGACATCTCAATCCAATAACATATAACAAGATCTCCCCACAGACATTTCTTGCTTAAATATAGATGCCACATCATGTTTAATTTGAAAGGCAGAAACAAGATTGGGCTAGTTTTCAGCAGTTCCATTTGGCCCTTTATTGGTACCTTTTTGTTAATAATAATCTCGCCCTGAGTTGTGGATAATTTCAGCATTGTTGAAGCTCCAGGTTATCTCATTTCTGTTGTTGCTCGTTGCCCATGCTTGTTCATTTTCTACCACCCGCCAAGTTGTTCATCTTCATTTTGTATGTGTAACCAGCTTGAGAGCCTTGAAAGATGCAACCAAGATTTAAAAAAAAAAAAAATAAGTATCAAATTCCCTTTGGTTAAGGCAGTGCCCGTGATTTTTCTTCCTCTACTTGTCTGACTTTCAAGTGCTTGCTGACTTGCATCTATATTTGGAAATCGAATTAACACTTGTAAGAGAAGGTGGATTTCCTGCTTAAAAATCTTTGGATCAATGTACACTTTAAATATATTACAGTTTTATGTGTTAAATATACTTCAATAAAGCTGAAAAAAGTGTTTGGATCAGAGAGTTCAGAGGTGCCAGGAGTCCCCATGCTGGATCTCTTTGTTGGTCCTCCATAGATCTCCTCCCTCCCTGCCTGGCTACCCTAGTCTCTGTCATTTCTCAGATTTCTGTCTGACATATTGGGATGTTTCAGTTGCCAGTGACAGCTTACATTGTAAAGACATTTGTCTCACATATCAAGAAATCTTCACATTGGTCAGTTCCAGATTCAGCAGCTCAGGTCACTTTCCTCTTTTATTCTGCTCTCCTCAGCAAATTGGCTTGTTTCTTAGGCATGCTCTCTTGTTGTTGCAATTAGCTTTGAGTCCCAGGTGTCACATTATACAAGCTGGCTAACAGAGATGGACACTTTTGTGTCTCACCCTCTTTTCATCAGTCAAGGACACTCTCCCAGAAGCTCCCAGCCCTCATTTCTGTGGGTAGAATTGCATCCCAGGCCCACGCCTGAACCTTGCAAGGGGCACGGAATAATCTCTCCACAGACTTAGACTAGTCAGGATTTATGCAGGGAATTTGGCTGGAGAGAGGCCCCACTCCGAACACCTAACCACGTGGAGTGAGAAGACAAACAAGAAAATCTGGGTTCCATCACTAAAAGAAGCGAGATGCACCGAGTAGTGCCTGCCTCCTTCTCTCTTGGGGAGACTCCTAGATCTGGCTAATGGCCTTCACTGTAACCAGCAGGACAATGAGTCCTAGTTATTTATCATTTATCTTTAGCCTGGATTTCTACTGAGAATCAGAAGGGACATTCCAAATATCTGCTTAACTATTTCATTTAGATATACAGATCTTCCTTGACTTATGATGGGATTGCGTCCTGATAAATCCATCGTAACTGGAAAATATCATGTCAAAAATGCACTTAATACACCTAACTAGAGAACATCATAGGTCAACCTAGCCTACCTTAAACGTGCTCAGAACACTGATGTTAGCCTACGTGTGGGTGGAATTATCTACAACAAAGTCTATTTTACAAAAGAATGTTGAAAATCCCATGTAACTTATTGAATACTGTACTGAAAGTCAAAAACTGAATGGTTGTGTGGGTACAGAATGGTTGTCAGTGTTTCAGTTGCTTACCCTCATGATCGCGTGGCTGACTGGGAGCTGAGGCTCACTGCTGCTGCCCAGCATCACAAGAGAGCATCCCACATCATATCACTACCCCAGAAAAGATCAAAACTCAAAATTCAAAGTATGGATTCTACTGAATGAGTAACACTTTCGCCCCATCTAAGGTTGAAAAATTGTAAGCCAAACCTTCGTAAGGTGGGGACTGTCTGTATAGATCTTCCTTTCAGATAACCTATATCCTTCCAATTCTATACTACTCTCCTGAAAAATATCAGATGCCTTTTTTTTGGTGAGGAAGATTGTCCCTGAGCTAATGTCTGTGCAAATCTTCCTCTATTTTGTATGTGGACATCGCCACAACATGGCTTGATGAGCAGTGTGCAGGTCCACACCCAGGATCTGAACTGGCGAACTCTGGGCCTCCAAAGCAAAGCAAATGAACTTAGCCACTACGCCACTGGGCTGGCCACCTCAAATGCCTTTTTAATCTGCCTCTTTCATTTCTAGACTGTGTCCAGGCCACCAGAACCCTTGCCAGAGGTTAGTTGAATGAACAAAGGATCACACACCGATGGATCACATCCTCCCATGCATGCTATGGGCATCTTTTAGGGGCCATTATTTTTGTATTATGACTTATTTGAGCAGAACTCCTCACTGAAAGATCGGGGAAATACAGGAGGTCCTCGCTTGGCAAGGTAGAGCATGACTATAAAAATGCCATGCAAACTGAAACGACACAAAGTGATCTTAAAAATCCACGGGGAAATTTACTATCGTTCTGTGACCTTTAAAAATTTCTATCAAAACATTAAAAGCTTTCTTACCGTCACTTTTAAGTGTACAGGGAAGTGAAACAATTAATAAAACTAATAGTTGCTTAATATGGGGTTATTTAAAACATTAGAAACATTGAGAATCAAAATGTCTTATTTCTTGTAAAAAAGTTATAAAGAGTAGTTTGAACAGTGTCTGCCTTCTCATCATGTCACTCATAATATGGAGGGAACATCTTGTCTGTGCCTTGGTGAACTGTCACACTTCTTTCTAAGTTTGGATTAGCTTCCAACATTTCATCCTTTGCACTTTCAATGTTGTGAAATAGCTCGGAGAGTTCCTTTCATGTGAAGGTTTTTGATGGTGCCGATTTCTCTGGGATATTTTCCATCTTTTCCTCATTTATGTGGATAGGTCACCTTCGCTAAGTTCCTCTGGCAGCCTGTCTAGAGCCTCTCCAACAGCGGCCTGCATCATTGCATGGTCGGCTGTTACTGCTCCGATTTCATTCGATTCGAAATTTGCCTCTTTCTTTGCTGTGCCGTTCTCTGCGTTGGCCAACCCCCTCTTTTGATTATCCATTTTTGTAAAATGACCCACGGGCTTATCACTGAGAGACAAGGAGGTAACACAACTCCAAGGTTCGCTCGTTCTAGTGAACTGAGTAACGTGCGCAGTGACCAATCACGGCCAGACTTTGAAAGATGTGGCTTGATTGGTCACTGACCATGACATGCATCTGCTGTTTACACAGTGATTGGTGGACTGGAGAGCTGGCAGCAAAGTCCCTACTTTATTCAATAACTCACAGCTGACACACAGAGGTAACTGGAAATTGATGTGTGTTGTTGGGGGACTGGTGTTATTGAAACAAACCACGGTAACTGGAATTTGGGCAGCAGATTTCAGAACGATGCAGAGTGAAGGCTGCCTATTGTGGATGGACACATGCCCTCACTGGCCACTCACCATCCATTCCTTGCAGCTCTGTACTACTTCAGAGATACCCCAGGCCAGTCCCTTACTTCCAGGTGGCTGTGAAGTAGGCAAAGTACAGAGTTTCATCGAATGTCCGTCCTTGGATGATATGCCTGGTCTCTAGCTTTAGGAAAGGATGTACTTTTAGCCTTGAGTCTGCGCAGCCAGCATGGACTGGAAACAGCTGTTAATCATGGAGGTGATGTGCAGTATAGCACTGCCGGGAGGCAGGAACGCCATTAGCAAGGGTAGTGAGCCAAATGACTGCCCATGTATCGATCAAAGACGGTACAAGGAACAAACGTGTAGTGTACAGGTTTTCCTCTCTCTTCTTTGTTTCTGGTTCTTTGGTAAAAATGAAAATGCACCCTCTTTTAGTGCTTTAGCCTTCAGAATCTAATCTAATTCAGTCTAATAAACAGAACGCTAGGAGAAGGGCTGAAAGACTCTGGCACTGCCTTGCTGTGTGACCTTACACAGAAATCTTAACCTTGTTTACCTGCACTCATTTCCTCCCTCGGCTTTCAAATCCTCTCCTTGCCACGGGTATATTGCAGGCCCCTTTGATACCCTGAGAGGTGAACTTTACCTTAACCTCCAAGCGGTTTGAAATAGCTAGGAAAATTTTGGACTTGCTGACTGGGAGCTCATTAAGATAGCACCCTGTTTTTTTTTTAAGTAAAAATAGAGAGTATGTGCATCTTCTAGTTTTCCTTGTGTCTACTTAATTATATGCTTCCTTTTATGTGGCAAAGAGAACTATTAGGTTATAGAAAGAGCACAGAGTTTGGAATCAGATAGGGCTGAGTTGGAACCTAGCCTTGACCACTGACTGTACTTGAGACATTTTATGTCATCTCACTGAGAACAAATTCAATATGTGGTGCTACTATCATTAACTGAGAATCGGAAGCTGATGTGGGGGTCAAATAAGCTGATGTAAATAAAACATTTCACATAGTAACTGGGACATCAAAAATGCCATTTTCATAACCTCTCTATTCTCCTTTCTCCTTTAGCTTCCAGTAAGCTCAGGACAAATCTGTTTTTCAGTTGTAATGATTAATCAATCCTAAATATTTGGTATGACTAGATTTCTGCTCTATTAACTACTTTTCTTTTTTATGTGTGTATGTGTGTGATTTTGTTCTTTTTTTTTTTTTGAGGAAGATTAGCCGTGAGCTAACATCTGATGCCAATCTACTCTTTTTGCTGAGGAAGACTGGCCCTGAGATAACATCCGTGCCCATCTTCCTCTATTTTATATGTGGGACGCCACCACAGCATGGCTTGCCAAGTGGTGCGGTGCCATGTCCATACCTGGGATCCAAATCTGCAAATCCCGGGCCACTGAATGCAACTTGCAAACTTAACCGCTGCGCCACTGGGCTGGCCCCTGTGGTTTTGTTCTTAATTGTTTCCTTTTGGATGTGCTTTAATGTTAGAAACTCACTCAAATCATTTGTGGGTGTAGATGGAGATACTAAAAGAATGAATGAGTAAATAGTAATATTTCCATTTCCGTTCCAGCAATGTACAAATCATTCTGCTCGTCTTTCCTGGGGTCTGGTAGCCTGACCTATAGCAACATTCTTCAGCTTGTGGAGAGATTTACCACTGAAATAATTCAATTTGCCCTGAAGATATTTTGTTGCTGCCCAACAGTTGGCACAGTACAAAGTTTTTGACCATGATGTTTAATTTGCCAACCCCTCATAGACAGCCTAGAACAAACGCTGGCCCAATTTGGATGGCAGAAAGAATGCTTTATAGTCGCTAAAACCCATCTCATTTATTCTTCCTGGGCACACAAGAAGAGCTCTCCTTTACACTTAGGTTGAAGTCGTGACTGGGTTCAGGCAAATAGGATGCGAGTGGAAGTGGTGTCCTGGCCATAAAACCTTCCAGGAAATTGATGATATTATGTTCCCATTCCCTATTGACTTTCTAAGGCCATGTTTTTAAAATGGAGAATGATAATATAGAAGGATCCTGGTTACCACTTAGAGGAAAATCACCGCAGAGAACAACCTGGACCTATATCAGATTATGATATGAGAAAGAAATCAATCTTTGGTGGGTTAAGCTCCTGAGATATCAGGGCTTATTTGTTACCCAAGCATAGCCTACTTTATGCCGACCAAAACTCTTCCTTATCTAACTCACGGGACTTTCCTGGGGATAAAGTAACACTGTGCTCATGTTAGTACTTTGTAGAGTAGATATAAAGGTGATATGTGAATGTATTATGTTGTTATTTCTGGAAAGTACGTAGGTTTGGAAGGCAAGAGACCAAGCTCCTGGAAGTGTGTCGAGTCCTTGCATCTCTCTTATCTGTAGCCCTGTCATCTGTAAAATAACGGTCCTCATCTTTGCCATGACTACTTTTCAGGGTTGTTACAAGATGCGAATGCAATCATGGATGTGAAAGGACTTGATAAACTGTCAAGTAGAAAGTACTGTAATTATTTCTCTGGAGCTTTGAACCTCTCTCAGTAATACCCTTTTCACGTACAAGTGTTACTGTTTTCTAGAATTATCAGCAGAGTTTTGCTCGGCAAAGAGTGAGCCCAAACCTCCTGAACTTGGCAGACATTTTCTGCCTGGAATATCTGCTTGAAGCTGAAAATAAAGGTGGCTGTGATTCTAAACACAGAGTGTCTGGAGGGGAGAAAAAAGAACCTTGCATAGAGTTTTAATCTCTCATGAAGACGAGGACGTAGGGGTGGGGAGGAGGGTGTGTGGTTGAATTCTGCTACTGGAGAGAGAGGAAGGTCAAACTTCACTGTGGGGAGGACAGCTCAGGGGCCCCATGAAGGCCAGGGCATGGTCACGAGCTACATATCTAGCTGCCTACAGCGTGTGTTTGCAGGAACAGGAAGGCCCAATGTAGCTTTCCACTCTATGGTTGGGCTCCGAAACTCCCTGGGTAAAGCTGCTTTCTTTTTAGCTAGCAGCTTTGTTTCCTTAGATCCAACCAATAGAACATGGGAGGCATGTTAGTTAATATCGTCCTAAGGAGACTTTGGGGGAATAAAGAAACCGAGATGCAGTATTGATGGCTTAGTAGAGACACAGCGAGTGATTCACAGATGAAAACTGAAAGGCTAAGGTCAACCAAGAGAGTGTTAACTCAACTTCCCTAGGTAAAAGTTCTGTTCTAAGGGCTGGGCCCTCTGAACCTCAATGTTCACCGTCGTAGCTCTTGCTACATGCCAGACACCCTGCTGAGTGCTTCACAAATATTAGCTCAGTTATTACTCATAAAAACCCCTAGGAAATAGGTACCATTATGCTCCTCGTTTTACAAATTGGGAAACTGAGGCCCAGAGAAGTTAAGCTCTAGGACACAGAAATAGTAAGTTGCAGAGCCAGGATCAAACCCAGGCAGCAGGCTCTACAGTCCATACTCTAAGTACTAAACTCTGCTGCGTCATCCAGAAAAGAAGTAGAATGTGCTTGTGAACCTCAGAGGTCCAATGGCCCTCAATACCCTGGAATTCTCTGACTTGAATTCATCAGATGGGAATCAATTAAAAACAAAATCAAACAAGAAACCCACTTCTTGACCAGCTCATGTTGTGCGGATAGGTGGCTGTGGCTAACAGAAATAAAATGCAAATCCTCTTTGCCAATTCCTTGCTACTGGAAACAGAGCACCACTCATTGAGTTTCTGAAGTGATTCAAATGGATCCATTGGAGAGCCCTGGCGCCCATAGCATAGAAAGCCAGACCCGAGTGAGCTCATTACCTCTCACTTGGTTGTTGGCTAAAATACATAAATAAAAAGAAAACCCTTCTGGAGTTATGCTTTCAGTTTGGGGTGCTAAGATTCATTAGCACATCTTCATAAAAATGCATGTCTGTGGCCTATGTTTATTGCTTATCACAATGCTTATGAGCACCTCATTAATTATCAGTTGCCTTTAGGTGTTTACTTGAAGATAGACAACCACCATATAATCCAGTAGAGCTAACAAATTACTTTTGTGAGGAATCTGGAAAAAGGCAAGTGTGAGATTAGCAATTAGTGTTTGTCTCCGACTTTCCTTGCTGGCTGGTTGTTTATCACAGAATGTATTGAGCATCACCCAGCTGGATCTCAGGGAGTCCTCTCTCTAGACTCGGTGTTTCCATCTCCCAAATAAGTGTTTCTCTACTGTCTTCTCTTCCTACTAATAAGTCAGTGCTGTTCAACGTGTAACTGAGACCGCCTGCATCTGGTTTACCTGGGGTGCTTCATTCAAAGTAGGGGAGTCCCTGGCTCCAGCACAGGCCACGGAATCAGGATTTGTCCAAGTGAGGCTTGGGTGGGCTGACCACATGGACCAGTTTACGCCCGTTAACTCAGAGTTACTTTCATTCTCAGAAGTCTTCTGATTTTGATAACCAAGTGTATGGACACCATAGGCCTGATTTCTGCAGTTTAACATGTGCCTCAGGTGATTCTTATTCATTCTTATAGTTAAGGCTTGAGAACCACCATTCTGAGTGTGGTTGGGGGATTGGATGGGATAAAACTGTTAGTAATAATGAATTTGATGGGGAAAAAACCCCACTCTCAGATGTCATTTTTAAAAATCATATTCTTACAAATATCACTTGTCTATGATAGAAGAAGGATTCTATAAGGAGAAAAACATGTAAAATATGCTATCTTATATATTAATTATGAGACTGACTTCTCTGATTGGTCTCAAACAAGTCAGGAAATCTGAGAAATCCATGTCAAGGAGCACAGCAGAGTTTATCCCTGCCTAGAAACTCTGTGAAGGCAGGTATGACTTACATACAACCCATGAACTCCTTCAGAACTGGCCCCCAAGAAGTGGTCACCATGAAAGGCTGTCCTAGCATTGTCCACAGGACTGAGAAACTTGGCAGGCTGAAGTCACAAACTGGCAGTCCTTGAGCCATTGTCACCCACAGGTGTATTCTGTTCCACGCACAGTGATTTACACATTTTGTGTCATTTTCACACATTTAAAAATCAGAAGATCTCATGTTCAAATAATTATTTCTGACTTCTCTCAAAATATCAGAAGGATTGGCAAGTATGAATTTTGTTCCCACAAGGCAGGAGTTGACTAGCTGAGTAGGGAACACCCTCTTTGGATGAAGCTGAGGTTTCTGCTTCACGATACACCCCAGCCAGCCCCCTTCAATCATTTCCATCTCCTGCCTATCCCGCGGCTGGGATGTCACTGCTCCTGCTCTGTGGCTGGGTGGTTCTCTGCCTTGGCTGCATGTTAAAATTGTCTTGGGGACTTCAAGAGAAAAAAAAAAGGAGGAGGAAGGAGAAGAGAAGAGGGAGGAGGGAGGAGGGAAGAAGGAGGAGGAGAGGGAGAGGAAGAAGAGGAAGAAGAAAGCAAGCAAAGCAAAGTGAAAAGACTGGGCTTAGCGCAATTGCTTGTTGCAGAGCCTCAGTGGTAGGGCCCAGGCATCTGTAGTTTTTAAGCTCTCCAGATGATTCCATGCCAGGAGAGGGTTGAGAACCACTGGTTCACCCTGAGAACCTTTCCAGAAGCCAACTTAAGAGAGAATCCCTGCCTGTGCCTCATCTCAGATGCCTGAGGGCTCATCTGTAATGACTTTAAGAATCACCTGAGGAATTTGACCTTGAGGTGCGAGCCAGAGATTCTGTTCACGTGGTCTGGGGCGGGGCCAGGGTCTGCCTTTTTCCCAGGAGGTTTTGATGCAGGTAGTCCAGAGGCCACGTGCTGAGTGGGGCACTTGCTCAGAGCTCTCCTTCTTCCCCTCCTTCTAACAGGTTGGAGCTAAAGGTAAGCCCAGGAGAATCAGCCATCTCACATCACAAACAAGGAGAGTCGAGGTAATTTTGAGGTGAGTGTTGCCTGAGAAAGCTACTAGGTGTTATTCTGAAAACCTGTATGGCATTTTAAAAGAATTCTGCTGGTGGTCCCCACCCTGTTCTGTCAACCTGACGGGAGTGGGCAGGAGGTCTCTGAGGTGTAAGCCGTCGATGTCTCTGAAATTTAAGTGCGAGGAGCACTTCTTGACCACAGCTAATTCTCCCCTTCTTTGACTGTTTGATACCATTAGGACACTCAGAAAAGCTGTTCCCGACTATGATAAATGGTACAAATGGAAACTCATGGGAGGAAAGGCTACTGAGGATTTTCCTGACTTGCTCCACCTGGCCATTGTGGCTATGGCTGAAAGTCCTGATAAGAGTCTTCATTTGATAGTTTGTTTCAAGGTCTAAAAAGGAAAGAGAAATGGAAAAATACAGGAGAAATTCTTTGTGACATTGGGTTAGGTAAAGACGTCTTAGATAAACCATCAAAAGAGTAATCTATAAAAGAAAAAAATGATAATTTGGACTTTATCACCGTGAGGAACTTCTGCTCTTTGAAAGTTATTGCTGACATGGAGGAACTACTTGCAAATCCCATATTTGATAAAGAACTTATATCTGGCATGTATAAAGAATTAAAGAATTCTCAAATCTCAAGAAGCAGAAAACAACCTAATTTTAAAAATAGGCAAAAGGTTTGAATAGACACTTCACCTTAGATGATAACAAGATGGAAAATAAGCACATAAAAAGAATCTCAAGAGCTTTAATCATTAGGGAAATGCAAATTAGAATTATATTGTGATACTACTACGTATGTATTAGATTGTCCAAAATTAAAAACACTGACCACATCAAATGTTGTTGAGGATGCGGAGGAACTGGAACTCTCATACACAGCTGATGGGAACTAAAATGCTTCAACCACTTTGGCAAATAGCTTAGCAATTTTTTGAAAGATTAATCCCGTACCATAGGATCCAACCATTCTATGTCTAGGTATTTGCCCAAGGATAGTGAAAGTATATGTCCATATAAAGACTGGTACCTGAATGTTCCTAGCTTTATTTGTAATAGCCTCAAACGGGAAGCAATCCAAATGTCGAGCAAGAGGAGAACAAATCAACAAATTGTGGTATATACCTACAGTGGAGTACTATTCAGTGATAAAAATGAATGAACTATCAATACATGCAATAACGTAGACAAATTTCAAAATAATTATACTAAGTGAGAGGAGCTAGACAAAAAATATATATATGCTGTATGATTACCTTCCTATAAAATTCTAGAAAATACAGTCTAGGACAGAAAACAGATCAGTGTATGCCAGGAAAATGGATGTGGGGGTGAGAAGGAATGGGAGGAAGGGTTTATGAAGAGACAGGGGTAAACTTTTGAGGGTGATATGTTCATTACTTTAATTGTGTAAATGGCTTCCTGGGTGTATACATGCATTAAACCTTTTCAAATTGTATACTTTAAATATTTTCAGTTTATTGTTTGCAATTATATCTATATAAAACTCTTTCAAGAGAAAAAGGAAAACTAAATAACAACAAAAAAATTAGTTCTGTGATTTGTTTTGTTAGTTAAGATTTTTCTGTTGTAAGTGATAGAAAATTAAATGCAAACTGGCTTAGGGGAATTTGAGTCCTCTGGAAGATGTTTGCCTCATTAGAAGGAATGAAAGTGAAATTAAGGAAGTTAAAGCTAGAAAATTTTCTCTTCAACTCTTACTCTCATCTGGCATGATCAGAAATAAATGGGCTTAGCTCACTTTCACATTTACTTTCTAAAGATGTTTTTCTCCTCAAAACTCAGAGGCAGAAAGAGAGCACAGGATCTTGGCTGGGCATGAGATGCTATTTCCTCCAGCAGGAGGGCAGGACTGTGAAGCAGGGACGAGTGTCTTCTCTCCCTTTTGTTCAGGTCTTTGGATAAGCTTTTTCTTTGCTCTTTCTTTTGCAAAGGGAAAGGCATAGGTCACTTACTCAGAAGGCATGTCACACTAAAGAGCTGGAAATTATAAGGAAGCTTAAGGCTCAGTGAGGACAAAAATTCATCCATGGCTCTGGGTACCAGATTATTGTGGAAAGAGGCCATACCCTTTTATACCCATCTATGTCTAATTTGAAAGGAACTTCTAATTTCAGTAATTAAAGATAAAGGACAGGGTGACAATAATGTGAATGTCCAGACAGCTCATGATGTGGGGGCAGGCAGACGCTGACTGCTAAAGAGAAGATGAATAGTTAACTGTATTGGTCCATGGGTGACTGATGTTGTAAGGTCCATTGCATTGATAAGAAAGGTGAAATATTTGGAGAACTCATAACTTTTCAAATAAAAAATTTCTAGGTATTTGTTTACACCTTCCTCCTGCTAGGAAGAGTTAACATAGTTGTTGTCATTATCACCATTGTGTACCAGAAGGGATACTGACTGCTCCACTCACTATCCCTCCTGAGAAGTTAATCCACACAGCTTCTGGAAAGGTCAGCCCTCCATACTTCATGACCTTGCACCCCTGGACAAAGTGATTGGATCAAAGTGTGCACCTGACCTGAAGCCAGCCAATGGCATTGCCCAATCAGATCCTCTGTGAGGAATCTGAATTAAGACTGAAGGACCCCTCTGACTATAGTTGAAGCTGAAGATTCACAATGTGTTGAGGTATTGAGGAAGCCGTATGGGGGAGGTCATGTGGTTCCCAGGGGACGTTGAGTGTAGTATTTAAATCTGACTTTTGTAGTTCCAATCTTCCTAAAAGCTCAATCACCCTTCCTCGCCCTTTCTTGGATGTGTATGTTCGCACCTATCATCTCCTTAAAGTAAACCCCTCACTGAGTAAGTGTCAGTGGGGTCCTGTCCTTACAGTCTGAGGAGGCTTGACTTTCACTGATCAACATCACAGGGTTACAGGTGCCTTAGAGTATACAAAAGCACTTTCATAAGCATTTAATTTATTTCTCAAAGCAAGTCTATGAGATAGGAATTCTTACTTTTATTTTGCAGAAAGTGACCTGGGGAAAAATATGTTTCAGGAAGGGGAAACAAATTGTCTAAGGTCATACAGATGGTAAATAGTGGATGTGGAATTCAAACCTAGGTGCGCGGAGAGGATATTGCCATCTCCACTATAGCTAATCTTTTGCCTTGGTTTTAGTTACCATCTAGGTTTGGCAATGAGTAATAAAGGTAAAAAAAAAAAGTGGCTTAAACAATATTTCTCCATGACATACCAGTTCCTGAGTAGGTATTCCAGTGCTGGTTTGATGGTTTTCCTCCCTGTGGTTATCCGCAGACCAGGCTCCTCTGTCTTGTTGCTCTGCCATCCTAGGGTATTGCCCTTGCCTCCTGGTCCAAGATGGCTTACCTCCATGACCATGTTCCAAGAAGCTGGAAAAAAAGGGGGATGCGGAGAAGGGGCATAGCTCTTCCTCTTCCCTTTAAGGACGTGTCCTGTAAGTTACACTCATGGCTTCCCATCACATTCCTCTGGTCATGTGGTAATTACCTAAATGCATCTAATAGCAAGCGAGGCTGGAAAATGTAATCTTTATTTTCAGTAACTGTGCCTTCAGCTGATAATTGGGGTTCTGTAGCTATGGAGGAGCCTTAGAAGATAACAGATTTGGGGTGATGAGTAGAAATCTCTACCTATATACGTGTTTCCTCAAAGTCTGGATTGTCTCCTCTCCCCATTCGCTGAAAGAAGTTGTTGTATAAATTCACACTAAGATAAAAATGACTGGCAAGGGATGTGCCTTGAGAAGAGATCTGCTGGACAGAGGATACAGGAGAATAAAAAGAAGGAGCAGAACACTGAGCACCTGAAAGAGATAGTTGGGGGAACTCCCCTGGGGAAAATGATACATAAAAGGAAGCTGGGGGAAGAAAAGACAAAATCTGCCTATTTCACAGTTTTGCAAAGATCAGTTCCATTCCTCAAGTTCTTTCTGTTCTGTGATCTCAAGGATAAATGTGGGTGCAGTGTAATACGTCCATTAAATCGGTCTCTATCTTTTGCACTAGGAGTGAATAAAATTTCCACACCAGATGCTGGATGCCCCAGACTGGTGAATTAAAGTGCAGATGGACCCAGTGCCACCATATTGGGTTTCCCTATCATTTGTTTTCTCTTTATTGGGTGAAACCCAAAGAAACCCCAGATGCATCCCTCCTTCTTCATCAATAGTGTCAACCTTGTAGGTTTCAACCCTAAAGGTGGGAGTGACACTGATAAAGTTCAACCCATCACTTCCTCGTTTGGTCAAGCTTAATGTTGAGGTCACCACATCCTCCAATTTCCCTGCTGTGAGTCTCTTCCTGGGTGGGAGATATTTGATGATGTCAGCTTGAGAATTGTTGGAGCCTCAGACACCATGCAGGTGAGCCCATCTTAAAGTCCTGAAAACACAGACCAAGAGTTTTTGCCACACCAGCAGCTTTTGTCCTTCTAGTCTTCACTTTATTTATGGATAGTGCTCTTTCCATAATTTATAGGGGTGACCCCATGAGAACCAGCAAGCATCTACATGGCTCCCATTATTAGACCTTTCTACTCTGTAAAAGGAAGGCACCACTCTGTGGCTATGGAAAAGTGGTGATGTGTGGGTTTCCTATATCAGAAAGTTGACCCCAGTAGGGGCCTGATCCTGCTGGCCAAGGCAGTAGGAAAACCTATGGTGAGTGGCTCAGGAGGGGACTGAATCCCCTTCCTCACCCCTGAGGCCATCGCAAAGTTAGAATCTCCTTTCTTGAATACTCCCCAAGCCATTATAACTTCCACAAATCAGAAATTCAGAAGTGGATTTAGACTAATTGATTAGCTTAGGGCAGCCCCTGTGTTGATTTTTACAACCTCCAGAAATAAATACCATACGAATTCGACGTGATTAATGTGGACCCAAATGTCAAAGAAAGTAATGAAGATTTGACACTTATTAAAAAGTGTTGCCAGAAAAATATGAATGATTATTTTAATATAAGCACTGTGAGGTGCATATCGCTGTGCTTTTCTTTAATTTCCCCACAGGCTGCTGTGCACGCTATCGCCTTGTGAAGCAAATGAGAAATTATATTTGGAATTGAATTATACAAAGAAATTGCAATTGTTTTAATTATAAGTCACCCAGTGCGGGTCCTGGACTAGACAGGCTCTCAGGCTAACAAACTGGGGTGCCAGCATTGCCATGGGACAGCAATCCAAAGCAGGAAAGTTGACTTTGCAGCAGCAATTTGTGTCTATGCTTGACTCCCATGGGGAAGAGCGTATTCATTATTAATTATTATTAAATGCAAAGGCAGATTGAGAGCCTTTTTCATTCTAGCATCCACAGCCCTTCTAGCTATGTAAATCCTTTTCAACCTAATAGGACTCCTGATTCAAGCTCTATACTCTAAATCCAGAAGGTGCTCTTTGGTGCGTATGCTGGAGCCCCTGAGGTCTGTTGGGTAAGTAATCTACACATTAAATAGCCCTTAAGTTATCATTAGAACTCCAAAAGGCTCCTCCAGCATACGTACTGAATCCACACTAGGTGCTAGGAATTCCAAAGCAACTGGTAACCCTTTCTAATTCAGCAGAGTTGAAATAACACACTTGTCCTTACTACCTTACTTCTATTTCTCCTCTTAGGCTTTTAACCTCAGTTAATGGCACCACCATCCACCCTGGTATTCCTCGCTTCCCTGTCTTCTCAACAAAAGCAGACATCGCTAATCATCCTGGCACTGTTTTCTGCTGACCTTGGATGTGACCTTATATGTTTTTCACCCAGATCTCTAGCCTGACACTACCTGTGCACAGGATTGGCCCTCATCGTGAAACACTTTCCTCTTCATTCTAATATCTTCTCTCATCATCCACATCCCTGATTGGTTACTGAGGCCAGTTGCTTCTACCTTCTGTATAGCTCTCACATTTGTCACTTTCTTCCCATCCTCATTGTTGCCACCATCCTTAAAGTACCTTCAAAGTCTCCCCATCACCTTCTGAATAAGGTCTGGCTCCTTAACCTGGTAATTGAGATCCTTAATGATCTAGCTTCTCCTAGCTCTCCAGCCTCACCTTCCATTAACCCCATTTCTACACTGTTTGTCCAAACCATTCTCATCTAATTGCAGTTCTCTAAATTCAGTAGGCTGCTTCAAGCCACAGTGTCTTTGCTTCTGCTGTGTCTTGTGCTTGGAATGCCTCCCCCAGCAAGCAGGCTCCTACTCTGCATTCCAGACTCAAGTCCTCTATGAAGACTTTCCTGCCCCTGCCTCTCTCCTGTAAGTCTCTGCTGTACTCTGTTCCATCACAGAGTAGTATAGCCCCAGCCAATTCCCTTCCATTGGTGATGGATCCTTTAGATAAGACGATAACCTCCAGATCTCGCTGTCATCCTCTTCTCCTTTGTAATTAGTAAGAGATCTATGGGGGAGCACTTTGCGACTATGTGAATGTCCTGTTCCCCACCATTATTTTACCTAGTAGTTTAACAGATACTAGTAATCTTTGCCTGAACCAATTATTACACTGGGCATTGAAAAATGGTGATTTTTCTATTTCTATCATTTCTTACATTTAATAGCTACCATTGTTATAAAAAGAATGACTTTTCCTCTCTCAGTCCAGATAATAAAATATTTTTTAAAAAGCATTCAATGTATTATAATCCTTTCCTATTAATATTTCTTTCTGATGTTTAAATTGTTCTCAGTTTGGCCAGTAGGAACTATTCAAGTTCTGATGTGCCTCTGTTATGCTTGAGCATCTTCTGGCACGAAGTGAAGTACCAGCCTCACCTTACACTGTCTCTCCTCCAGATCCAGGCCCAGGCATTTCTCCGAGGAACTCAGTTTTGTTTGTGTGTTTATTTTTTTAGTGGGAATAGTACTTAGAATCCAAGGTGTGAGTGCCACCAGGTCTCATGGCTTCCAGGCCTTTCAGTAGGAGCCAGGAAATATATGGGGTTTTTTTTTTTTTAAAGATTTTATTTTTTCCTTTTTCTCCCCAAAGCCCCCCGGTACATAGTTGTGTATTCTTCGTTGTGGGTTCTTCTAGTTGTGGCATGTGGGACGCTGCCTCAGCGTGGTCTGACGAGCAGTGCCATGTCCGCGCCCAGGATTCGAACTAACGAAACACTGGGCCGCCTGCAGCAGAGCACGCGAACTTAACCACTCGGCCACGGGGCCAGCCCCAGGAAATATATGTTTTTAAAAGATGAGTTTAGAGTAGAATTTTCTTTTCAATTTTAACATAATTGACATAATAATGTTTTCATTATGTTCTTTTATTTTGTATGTACATTTCTTTTATGTTATAGTGAACATCTTATTCATAATAACGTTATTATATTTACTTTATCCTACTCTCTACAGAAAAGAATTTCAGGATTGCTATGCCCGTTTTAATACAATAAATCTACTAGGTAAAGTTCCAGGATTCTTCACAGTCCTTTTTCTTTAAACTCTATATTTTGAAATAATTATAGATTCACAGGAAGTTCAAAAAATTTACAGAGAGGTGCTGTGTGTCCTTCAGCGTATTTCCCCCACTTGGTCCACCTCGCTTTGCCACAGCATAATATCAAGACCGGAAATTAACATCAGTACAATCCACAGAGCTTATTCAGATTTAACCAGTTGGATGTGCATTCATTCGTGTGTGGATGTGACCCTACGCAATTTGATCACATGTGTAGATTCCTATAACTACCACCACAATCAAGATACAGAACTTTTCCGTCAACACAAGCCTCCCTCATTTGCAGCTCTTTCTGTCTTTGAACACATGCCTCTAAATATCTATCATTAGAGAACTGCGTGTAGAAGTTACTTGAATTACGTCTTTCCCTATGTGCTATGCCACTGATTTAATACAGTTTCACCTGTTTCTGTTTGTCCTCGGTTTTAGGATGTGCTTTCTTTTCATCCCTTTTGGGCTCACTCATTTCAAAATCAAAACTACACAAAGACATACTTGAAGAATTCCTGCTCCTGTCCCCAGCTTCCCCATCCCTTCCCACCTGTCTCCTAGAGGTGACAGTTTTTAATACTTTCTACTTTCCCTATGACTCCTTTTGCAAAAATAAGACATATCCTTTCCTTATTTCTTTCTTATGCAAAAGATAGCACACTGGATTTGCTTTTTGCAGCCTCACAGCACAGGTTCTCCAAACAGCTTCGGGCAGGTCAGGTGCCTGTAAGTCGTTGTGCTTATATGTGTGTGGGTGGGGTGGTGCCAAGGGGCAGCAGGCAGGGTTTCAGGCTCATCACCTCTGCTGCCACCTTAGCTGTCCTCTTTCCATGTGTTTTGTGTCCTGAGATTCTGTGGAATATTTTGTTTGGAATAAAAGATTGAAAACCACTGACAGAGATTGAAGAAAGAAGAGTGATCTACAAGCACGCTAAGTCTGGAAATAAGGAGCACACGCCTGCTTTGTCCACAGAAAACCCCACTCTGCCACAGAGGATGAGTTTAGAACAGCAGAAGCTTAATATTGCTAATTTCTGGCTATTCTCTGGTTACCGCCGCACCCGCAGATCTTGTTTTCCTTCTGTGCCTGGCCCTGTGGCCCAGGTGAGGCTGACCTCTGGCGATGGCTCCACACGATTCCCTTGTCCTCTGGTTTCTAGCTGGGTCTGGACAATAGAGCTGGCACTGGCCAGAGATTGGTTGGTGAGAGGAGAGAGGTTTAGGGTTGCCAGATTTAGCAAATGAAAATACAGGATCCCAGCATCTCCCTATTGCCCCCTCCGCCCAGCCCCTGGTAACTGCCATTCTACTCTCTGCTTCTTTGTCGGACTTTTTTTTAGATTCTACATATCAGTGAGATCATATGGTATTTGTCTTAGTCTGTCTGGCTTATGTCATTTGGCATAATTTCCTTCAGGTTCTTCCATGGTGCCCCAAATGGCAGGCTATTCTTCTTTATCTTGGCTGAATAGTATTTTATAAACATACACACACACACACGCACCCATCTCTCACATCTCTTTTCTCTCTTCATTCATCAACGGGCACTTACGTTGTTTCTGTATCTTAACTGTTGTGAATAACACTGCAGAAACATGGGAGTGCAGATATCTGTTTGGGATGCTGATTTTGTTTCCTTCAGATATATACCCAGAAGTGGGATTGCTGGATGAATGGACTGCTGGATAAGATGACTAAGTTCTGGGGATCTGATGTACAGCATGGTGACTATAGGTCATAATAATGTATTGTATACCTGAAATTTGCCAAGAGAATAAAACTGAAGCATTCCTACCACACTCACCTACCAGCTAATTATGTGGAGTGGTGGAGGTGTTAATTAACCTGATTGTGGTAATCATTTCACAATGCATTCATATATCAGATCATCATGCTGTATACTTTAAATATATCTTAATAAAGCTGGGGGGGAAATACAAGATCTTAGTGCAATTTAAATTGTAGGTAAACCACAAAACATTTTGTAATGTAAGTATGTCCCGTTAAGTATTTAGGGCATACTTACGCTACAAAATCATTTGTTATTTATTTGAAATTCAAATTTAACTCCACGTCCTGTATTTATCTGGCAATCCTAGAGAGGTGGGTGTGTTTATTCCTGTTCTGGCTGCAGCCTGGCTGAGGTTTTGATAATGACCATGTTCCTTAGATAACAGCTCTGTTGGGGCCGCCCTTCCGTGGCTCCAGCTTTCTCTGGACTCTGGAAACTCAATTCCCTCCCCTTCAAGCCTTCCACAGTTTCGTTTCCAGTCTCTAAGCCTCTCCCTCCTTGGTGGTTCTCCTGACCCTACCCTTACCTCAGGAAATAGTCCATTCCTAAAATTCAGTTCAATAAAACCCTTTGGAGTGGGCCACCTGCTTCCCGTCTTATACAAGGGCCATCCCTGTACAGGCTTTGACAGGCCCCTGGTATGTCAGGACGGGGCGCCTCCAGGTTGGAGCTTCGCCTTGTGCCCATTCTCCCCGGCAGCAGGTTAAGTGAATGGATCCAGTGGTCAGTCACTAGTGCATCAATATCCACTGGGAAGATTGAAATTAGGATATTGTGAGGTGGAAATGCTCTATGGAAGGAATTATCTGGGCTATATATCAGACTGGATTCCAGAAACATAGGAGATGTGAGGGTTTGGATGTGTGTGTGTGTACATATGTACACACCTACATACATATTTAAACCTGCAGGCAGGTGCACACATACGTACATCCATGTACATCCATGTACAATACATATTCTAATGTTATTCTCAAAGTTTACTTCTAAGGATAATTTTCTTAAAGTAAATTTCTAAGAATCTTAAATCTTAAAAAAACATAAAGTTAGTCTTCTTCTGTGATTATCCGCCATGTCTGCTATGAAGGAAAGGTGATGCAAACCAAGGAAGGTGAGTGTAACCCCCTGAGGGAAGAGGGACCCTGGTTCCATGAGCTCATGATGCTCAGGCCAATTTCAAGAAGCACAGAGGTGAAGTGTGTCATCTGTTGGGTGATCAAGGGTGTTTGTCATGTCTCTTGATTTATAATTTCAGCGTGTCTTTGTGAGATCTGTTCTTTGTGTTTTTAATAAAATAAAAAACATTTGACTTCTTCAATTCGTCATTTTTTGTTTAATCATAAAATCTTTAATTTACACTTAAATCAAAGATAATTTCCATAATTCCTTGCAGCAATTCATTTAAGAGATCATTTTTTGATGTTTGCTTTAATCTAAGCATGCATTACATCTCATGAGACCCACTGGTGTCCTATCAACAATGTATCATAATATAAAGCAAGTCCTTGATGAAATAGATTGGGAAAATGCTGATCAGTGCAATCTCAACGCCTTAGCTACCTGGAAGATCCCTGAGTGACAAGTGCTGGCCACTTCCTCCTCCTGAGGCCGGCAGGACTGTATCAGGGAATGTAGATACCCTCTTTGCTGCCCTTCTCACCTGCTCTACACTCACCCTCAGAGGTCTTCTCTTTGACTCCCCTCCCCCACCAGCTCCCCTCACTCCTTTATTCCCTTCCAGGGATGTCTCTGTCATCTTTTCCTCTGCCTCTCCCCTTCCATATATACACACTCAGTAATTTTGAGGCTTTAAAGAAATTAGGAGGTACTCCCTCCTAAAATTCAACAACCGCATTATTGGAGAACCCTGATTTTGGAGTAAAAGTCCTTGACTCAGAAGGAGTCTGGAGACATGGATGGCGCCCTAGCTCACTCTTTCCTCAGTGTTGATTTCAGGCCAATTTAACCTCCCTGATGCTCAGTTCTTCTGTGAAACGGGCACGATAATACCCACCTGGCTGCCTCACAGGACTTTGGCTGGTACTCAAGGACCTGAAAGACTTGAAGGTTCTTTGAAGTGTAAAAAAGTTGATGTAAGTTCACTGTAAGATTACAGCAAATGGATCACCTTGATGGAATTGAGCAGACAATTCGGGAAAAGCTTCAATTTATTTTTTTCTACAGAACAAGTCATGGATTGACTCTGCTGGTTGCTTTCGCTTTGTGGGAGAGAATTCAATTTTCTTTCATTTTAACAGATCTGAATCGAGTACCTGCCATGGGCCAGTCACAATGGCAACAGGGATAAGATGAGAAGTTAGTTCATAAACCCTGCCATCTGGGAGCTCAGAACTTAAGCTGGGAGCTACTAACTAGGACATAATGTGGCAAGAACAATCAACGTATCTGCAAAGCACTCTGGGAGCACAGATGAGGGAACGATGCATTCTGCCTGGCAACAAGAATAGTGGTGGGAAGTTTTGAACTGGACATTCAATTGTTCATTCATTTATTCATTTAACAAATCCCTTTTGAGCCATGGCTTTGTTTCAGGAACTGTACCCAGGGCTGGGAATACAGCGATGAGCAGGTCAGGTAGTTTCTGTTCTCAGTGGCTTACAGGCTAATGGGACAGACAAATATTAACCACGCATCTTGCAAATATGTAGTTATAAGCTGTAATAAGTGCACAGAAGAAGTACAGGGTACTCTCTCAGAGTCCAACTTACTTAGCATGGTGGTCCAGGGACAGGAACTGACCTAGCACAGTGGGTCAGAGAAAGGCTTCTCCTAAGAAATAATACCCAGGCTGAGATCTGAAGGATGTGTAGGAGTGAGGGTGTGGCATGAACAGAAGCAAGAACAGCATGTGCAAAGGCACTGTGGAATGGTAGAGTACGGTTCTTTAGAGGAGCTGAAAGATACCTTAATACACAGGACTAAAAACCTTACAAAGATGTCCTAGTCTTTCTGTATCTGGTTTTGTCTTATTTTCTGCCCCTGTTCTACCATCTTTTCTCAGGTCACCAGCTAGGAACACAATGGCTACCATTTTCGAAACATCCTACACTTTTTCAGTTATGTTCCTTTTATTGAAACTGACTGAGTCATTTCACAGAAAATAAAGGATGAACATGTAAGATTGGAAAGACTAGGAACTGAGGAGCAGAAGTGCAGGGACCTTCTCTCTCCAGCTACCATGAACATGACCCAGCTCCATGACTTCGATTTCTGTTTCTGGTTTACAATTCTAATTAGAAAGGCTTAGAGTGGGCTGCCTCGGGTGAGCTAACTGCCCCTGCATCAGTCTCTGTGGCAGGGAGTAATCACACATATAGGGAGTGTCCGCCATGGGCCAGACAAGGCTCTGAGTACTTTAGACACATATCTCATTTAATCCTCAGAGTAACTTCAAAGTAAGTACTGCCATAATCCCCATTTTACATAGGAGAAAGTGGGACATAGCCAGATAAGAAACTTGCCAAGTTTGCAGCTAATAGGGAGAAGAGCCAGGTTTTAAATTCTAGGTGTCTGATTACACAGACACTGCCATCTTAGTCATTATGCTCTCCGGAGGCCACCCCAATGCAGGCATGGCCAGACAGACACCTCCAGGCTTGTTTACCATATATCCCAGCTCAGCTTTAAAACGCCTCTTTTTTCTTAAAACCAGGTCTTCCCAGCTATCAAGAACATAGCCCAGAATAAAGTGCAACATTCAAGCTAATTCAGAGGTACACTACCGAAAGCATACACAGGAATACACAGAAAACATGGCGCTCATACTTCCCCAGTTAGCTGCAGAGCATTCTCTCACCAATGGATATATAAAAGTACAACAAAGGCGTGCCGGCATTTCAGATGCTTTTCATTTTCTTCAGTTGTGTAATATCCTCCAGAACTTATGTTTAGCTTACACCATTTCACAATGTAGTCACGTCTCCACCATTTTTGTTTATTTACATCTTGCTGCAAGAAACTTTTTTTCTGTTTGTCTTTAAATCATGGTGTAGAGAATTCATTACCTCATTAGAGGGGAAGATTTGAGCAGATCCTTTGGGGATAATAACTTTTCTAATTATTTTTCTGTCAGAGAATGACAAGGAAGCAAACACAATTGACTGCAATAAAGGAAGTTTCTAAGAGTTTGCTGGAGCTTCCTTAGTCTCAAGCGCTGTTTAGGCAGAGGAGTTGGTGAGTGGATCCCACTGCTTAGCTCAAAAAATACATCAACTACTCCTTTTCCTTTGGAAACTCACAGAGCCCCTGAGAGGATCTGTTAACATATAGGACGCAAGAATGGACAGCGTCTTTAAAGAGTAAGCTGGTTCAACTTGTATACTTATTCCAGCTTCAGACTATTGGGAGCAACAGGAAGCATGACCTCAGGAGAGAAGAGAAAATAGTGGCCACTACGTGGTAGTAGTTCCCCACTGTGGAAACACCTAGAAGGAATTAAGCGGACCCTTATGGGGTCTGGGAGTTCACATAATTATAGGTAGAGAGGTAGTCAGAGAAACATATTTGTAACTTATTTACACTCCATTTTCCAGGGTTATAGATGCAGCAACTACAACGATCACGAAAAGGAGTTTTGGTAAAAACTTCTAGTTTCTTTTTACTTTGTGATTTCTTTGGCCTATCAATGATGTTTCATTGTCTGCATTCAACAGTCCCTCTTCTGTATGACCTATACTACTTTTAACTCACCTAGTTTATAATATGATGTTTGTTTATCCACTCATTTTTATATCCATCCATTCATTTTATTCATCAAAACTTTTATTGAGTGACTACTCTGTGAAGACTTATGGTAGGAACTCTGGGTATAGAAATGAACAAGACACAGAGTAGCTGGTACCAGAGACCTCTATTCCATATCTGTGATCCTTTCAGATTCTGAAATGTTTTAAAAATATCAAAGTCAGGTTCCAGTTCCAGCTAAGATGTAGAACACTCTACCCTGTCTCTCCCTCTGAATGCAACTATAAGACCTGGCCCAAAGGCATGGAAGACCTACGTGAGGACTCCAAAAAGTAAAGTAAAGAGTAGCATCCAGATTAGAGAAGAATTTGAGGCTCCGCAGAACTGACAATGAGTTCACCATTTATTTTCCACTCCAGTATCCCCCAGCCTGGACTCAAAGTAGACTAAGACCTGGACATAGGCATTGGTAAGAATAGAAAGAGCTCTCTAGCTCTGGCTTAAAGAATAGGAAAGAGGTTTCCCAACACTCAGAGAGTGGAGGAAATGTTCCATTTTTCTTTTCTCTTCTCTGTTCTCTTGTACTCCAGCTTATGGATAACCCCGTGACAGTGAGGCTAGCACCAGTGATGTCAGCAGAATCCCACAAATACATAAAACCCTCAAAGAGGGTAACTTTCCTCTCTAATCAGAGGAGCTGTGCTCCCAAAAAGGAGGGACAAAACACCTTCACTTTTTATTTTCTCTTCCTGTCATTTTGTCACTTGGTCTTGGATGCAGGTGTAATCACAGAAAGTACACAGAAGACTGGAGTAAAAGAAGCCCCAGCATTCTGACTGGAGGACTGAAAAGGGGAGCCCCAAGAAAGTGAAAAGTACCAGGAGATTGCAGAGACAGAGAAACCTGGAAAATACAATCCCATAAAAGTTGTTTATGAACATACCCCAGATGGATAGATCTGATCTTAGACAGCATATCAAAGACATTGAGAACTAAATTAACTACAACCTAGGTCCTGGAGTGGCTGTTGAATGGCACACATGTGGAACAGATGTGAATAGCACTGTGAAGTCTATGAAAATGAGACTAGATTAATGCACAAACCATAGGATAGTTGGAATTTGCAGCCTGAACCCAATAGGGTTGGTTGCCTAGTAAAGCAAAAATATCAACATTCTTGATAGGACTTAAACAAGACCCAGTGACTCATAAGGTAATATTAAAAATGTCCAGGATAAAACCCCAAAATGGAAATACAACATATAAGAGCTATAGGATGCAGTTAAAGGAGTACTTAGAGGGAAATTTATAGCATTAAATGCTTATATTATAAAAGGAAAAAGGTCTCAATACTCTAAAATTGCACTTTAATAAAAAAATACAGCAAAATAAACTTGAAGCAAGCAGAAAGAAAATGAATGATAAAGAACAGAAATTGATGAAGCTGAAAACAGAAATCACTAAAACCAAAAGGTGGTTCTTTGAAAAAATGAATAAATTAACAAACCTGTTGCAAGACTGTCAAAGAAAAGAAGACACAAATTACCAATATCAGGAATGAAAAAGAAGATATCATTAGAGATCCTGTGGACATTAAAAAACTAATAAGAGAATATCACAAACAACTCTATACACATAAATTGTATAACTTAAATGAAGAGGATCAATTCCTTGAAAATGACAAGCTACAAAAGCTTAACCAAGATGAAATACAAAACCTGCATGGTCCTATAACTATTAATGAATTTGAATTTTAAAATTAAAAACATTTAAGAAATATGTAGGCCCACATAGTTTCGCTAGCAAATCCTACCAAATATTTAAAGATGAAATAACACCAATTGTATACAATCTCTTCCAAAAAATAGAAGAGGAAGTATTTCGCAACTTGTTTCATGGAGCCAAAATTATCCTGACACTAAAACCAGACAAAGACAAAGATAGCACAAGAAAAGAAAGATGCATTCCAAGATCCCTCATAAACATAAATGCAAATATCCTCAGCAAATTTTAGCAAATCAAATCCTGCAATGTATATAAATAACAATAATATCATCATCGAGTGAAGGCAAAACTGATTTGATATTTGACAACAAATCAGTGTAATCCAGTATACTAACAGACTGAACAAGAAAAGTCACTAAGCTGGCCTGGTGGCGCAGCGGTTAAGTGCAGACATTCTGCTTCGGTAGCCCGGGGTTTGCGGGTTCGGATCCTGGGTGTGGACATGGCAAGCCATGTGGACTAGGCAAGCCATGCTGTGGTAGACATCCCACATATAAAGTAGAGGAAGATGGGCACAGATGTTAGCTCAGGGCCAGTCTTCCTCAGCAAAAAGAGGAGGATTGGTGACGGATGTTAGCTCAGAGTTAATCTTCCTCAAAAAAAAAGAAAAGAAAAGTTGCATGATCTTGTCAATTCATGTAGAAATACCATTTGAATAATTTCAATATACATTCACGATTTTAAAACTCTCAGCATATTAGTAATAGAAAGGAACTTCCTCAACATGATAAAAAGCATCTGCAAAACCTCCAGCTAACATCATACTTAATGGTGAAAGCTGAATGTTTCCCTCTAAATTCAGGAACAAGGTAAGGATGTCCACTCTCACTATTCCGTCAGTGTCATACCGGAAGGCCTAGCCTATGTAATAAGGAAAGAAGAATATGTAAATGACAGATTGTACAGAAAGAACTGAAACTGTTACTGTTCGCAGATGACATGACTGTCTACTCAGAAAAACCCAAGGAAGCTACAAAGCAAACAAAAAAGCCTCCTAAAACTAAGACATGAGTTTAGCAAGATGACAGGATACAAAGATGACATACAAAAGCCTGTCATATTTCCATATACCAGCAATGAATAAATTTTTAAAAACTTCTAATTAAAACTTCTATTTGAAAATTTCTACAATAGCTTCAGAAAAACATAGCATATTTGTAAGCTGAAAACTACAAAACGCTCATGAAAGAAAATAAGTAAGGCCTAAATACATGGAGAGACATTGTGCTCATGGATTAGAAAACTCAACATAGGAAAATATCAGTAGGATTTCTTGTAGATAGATACAGCTGATTTAATTTTATTTATTTTTTAAAAAACTGTATTATTCAGGTATGATTGATATATTAAAAGTTGCACATATTTAATGTATCCAACTTGATGAGTTTGGAGATAAGTAAACATCTTTAAAACCAGTGCCACAATCAATGCCATAAATATATCCATCGCTTCTAAAAGTTTCCTCCCATCTTTTTAATTTTTGTGTGTGGTAAGAACACAACGTAAGATCTACTCTCTTCAAAAAGCTTGCAGTATGTAGTACGGTCTTGTTCACTGTAGGCACTCGGCTGTACAGTAGATCTCTAGGACTTGCTCATCTTCTATAACTGAAATTTTGTGCCCTTGATTAATACCAACTCATTGCTCGGCCCCCTGCCCCCACCATCCCCTGGCAACCACCATTCTACACTCTGCCTCTATAATTTTGAGTACTTTGGATTCCTCAGATAAGTGATATCATGTAGTATTTGTCCTTCTGCGTCTGGCTTATTTTATTTAGCACAATGTCCTCCAGGTTCATCCACGTTGTCACAAATGGTGGGATTTCCTTTTTCTAAGGGTGAATGATATTCTGCTGTATGTAAATACATTTTCTTTATCCATTTATCCATCCTTGAATGTTTGTGGGCTTCCACATTTTAGCTATTGTGAATGATGCTGCAATGAACATGGAAATGGAAACGTCTCTTCCAGATCCTGATTTCAGTTTCTTTGGGTATACACTCAGAAGTGGGATTGCTGGAACGTATGGTAGTTTTATTATTAATTTTTTGATGACCCTCCATAATGATGAACCTCCATAGTGGCTGCACCAATTTATATTCCCAACAACTGTGTACAGGGTTCCCTTCTCTCCACATCTTCACCAACATGTGTTATCTTTTGCTTTTTTGAAAATAGCCATCCCAAAAGGTATGAGGTGACATCTCGTTGTGGTTTTGATTTGCATTTCCCTGATTATTAGTGTTGAGCAATTTTCCATATACCTGTTGACTATTTGTATATGACAGGCTGGGATCTCCTATTCCACCATCTTGCTGACAGCTGATTTAAAAATTCATATAGAAATACAAATGGAGTAGAATAGCTAAAAAAATGTTGAAAAGGAAGAATAAAGTGGGAGGAATCTCACTACCCGTGTAAAGACTTATTATGAAGCTGTAGTAATCAAATGTAGGGGTAGACACATAAATTAGTGAAATGGAATAAAGACTCCAGGAATAAACCCACACAAATATGGTTAATTGATTTCTAACAGAGATGCAAAGCAGTTTAACGGGGACAGGATAGTCTTTTCAACAAATTGCACTGGAATAGTTAGTTACGCATATACCCCAACCCCCAAAAAAGAACAAAAGACACTCTACCTAAATCTCTCCCCTTTGCCAAATTTAAATCAAAATGAATCATAGATCTCAATGTAAAATATAAAATCATAAACATAAAAGAAAACACTTGTGACTAGAGGTTAGGCAGAATTCTTTCAACATGACACCAATAGCAAGACACACAAAAGAAAAAAGTTGGTAAATTGGACTTTATCAAAATTTTAAACTTTGGCTCTGTGAAAGACACTGTGAAGAGAATGAAAAAAGAAGCTATGGACTAGAAGAAAATATTTTATAAGTCACAAATCTAACAAAGAACTTATATCCAGAATATATTTTTAAAAAACCTATCAACTATTAACAGTAAGGAAACAGACAACGCAATTAAAAATGGGTAAAATCCTTGAACAGACTCTTCACCAAAGAAGATATATGTAAGGCAAATAAACACATGAAAATATAATTTCTAATCATTATTAGACATTAGGGAAATGCAAATTAAAATCATGATGTGATACTAATATACTCCTATTAGAAGGGCTAAAGTAAATACCAATAGGGGGCTGGTCCCGTGTCCGAGTGGTTATGTTCGCGCGCTCCGCTGCAGGCGGCCCAGTGTTTCGTTGGTTTGAATCCTGGGTGCAGACATGGCACTGCTCATCAAACCACGCTGAGGCGGCAACCCACATGCCACAACTAGAAGGACACACAACGAAGAATATACAACTATGTACTGGGGGGCTTTTGGGAAAAAAAGGAAAAAAATAAAATCTTTAAAGTAAATACTAATACCAAGTGTTTACAAGCAACTAGAACTCTCATTGCTGCTCAGGATACAAAATGGTACAGGTATCCTGGAAAACAAGTTGGCAATTTCTTATAAAGTTAAATGTACGCTTAGCATATGACCCAGTGATCTCAATCCTAGGTATTTACCCTAGAGATATGAAAATTTATGTTTACACATAAACCTGTATACAGATGTTTATATCAGCTCTGTTCATAATAGGCAAAAACTATAAACAACATAAATGTCCTTCAGTGAGTAAATGGATAAACATTGTGGTACATGCATACAGTGGAATATACTCAGCAATAAGATGGAATGAGCTATTGAAAGATGCAATGACTTGGATGAATCTCAAAGTCATTATGATGAGTGGAAGAATCCAGTGTCAAGAGGTTACATGCTATATGATTCCATTTTTATGACATTCTTCAAAAGACGAAATCATGTTGGAGAATCCATCAGTGGTTGCCAGGGTTTGAGGGTGGGCAGGGTATGACTACAGAGGGAGAGGATGAGGGTGTTTTATTGGCCTAATGGAACTGTTTTGTATCCTGATTGTGGTGGGCATCAAAATTATTCCCCATCTCCTGGGCTATAGTGTCATTCATCAGCCTTGGTGATACAGGAGGAAGAGCTCCTCCATTTGGGGTGGAAAGCTGTTGTTGCTCGATCAATTTCATTCACTTGTTTCTACTTATGTGCTTGTCCAAGTTTGAATATGATCTTTTTCAGTACTCTTGCTAAGGGTGTTTATTCCCTCCAACATGCTTGACAAAAAGACTCCACTTGTCACCCTGGGAAAGGCCTCTCCTGCTGTTTACAAGGCCCTGGGGACTTTGCCTTTCTACTCAGCCTGAAGCACTCTGAGTCCTCTGAGAAGAGGTTTACCTTCTTATGTCAGTGCTTGCTGCTGAGTTGGAGTAAGTGCATACATGGTTCTAATGTCTTTTCCCTAAAAAGGTAACTTCGCAATATCAGTCTGAAATCTGCTCCTTCATGGAGCAGAATCATTAAATTGCAGTAGCATCTCTAGTGTGCCAATATTGAACACTCCTTCCCCAAACCACAGCATTCTGTATTATTCTTATTTCTCACTCTTACATCTAACAAGATGAAGCTACAAGTGCAAGAACTCAACGTTCTTGTTCTAAGCAACAGTCCAAGCAACATGTGGCTTGCGTTTGTTCTCTGCTGCCTTAATTCTGGCCTTCTAGGGTCTTCCAGCACATTTATGGATCTCTGCCATACCTGGGAACAGAATCCCAGTACTCAAATATCATCCGAGGTTACGTATTTAGTTTTATGTCTCCCTCTTGGATTAATCTGAGCATTGCAACTATTTAATGGGTATATATAATCCTAAGATGAAAGAGGGAGGGTATATCAAAGATAAGGCAGCTTTAGCAAACACATTGACAGAGCATCAGTTATAATTTAAAAGAAACCCTGTGTTCATTTTCTTTCTATACCCTTCTGCTCCTTTCTTCTCTCTCTCTTACTTCCCTTTCCTTTCTTTCTCCTTCCTTTATGAATGTGTTAAAAAATGAGTACTACCTTAAACTAAAAGCTTGTTTGAGAAGTAACTGCTAATGTCTTTTTAACAGCTGGTCAACTTTCAGGATCCCTCTTTTCACCGTGATGGAGATTTAGAACAACTAATCCTTGAGCATGTGCTTGCTCTTTGGTGCTTTAGAGAAAGATTAGAAAATATGGAGGAAAAAACCCTCTGCTTTTCTAAAACTAGGCGCTTCTGAAATTTCCAGTGCAGATTCTATCTAGGACATCTTTATTCCAAATTGAGGATTAGCATCAGTTTGTAAAATGCCAAAGATGAACAATAACCCAGGCTTGGATCTTGCCTTGGTGACCGGGCAGAGCAGCACTGTGTTTGTGCTTTTGGAAGTACAGAAAGTCTATTTACTCAATTTAATATCTATGGCCGTAATCTTGACATGAACTCTATTCCATGCCTGGAGAAGCCTTTATAAGCAATGCTCTGAAAGAGGGTGAACCACATCTTCTCTGCTGAGTTGCTAAGCTGAGTCCACGTGTGTGTGGGTAGGGCCCTCTTCTCTCCTCTTGCCCAAAGTTCTGAGGCTCAGATGGCCTCTAAAACTATTTGAAAGTTTTGTTTTCTATTGACTGTTAAGCCATGTTATAATCAGAAAGGAAACAACAATTATTTTCAAGTGAATTCCTCCTCCTGATTCTTATTGTTGAGCAGATAGTTTTTAGAAAAATTGCAATCATTATGCACTATTGTGTGCATTTGCCTTTGTTTCCTCTTTTAAAGTAAAAGTTCATTGTTATTGTAAAAATGTTGCATGCTATTGTACAAGTATATGCAACGCAAAAAAGTACAAAGAAGAAGGTAAAAATAATCACGGAAGATCGCACCACCGAGAGAAAATGATTTTCAATGTTTTCATGAAATTTAGATTGGATTTAAAAAACCATCTTGAGTTAGACGTGGTTGGGTTAGGGGATGTGAGCATGTGTGAAGGGAGAAAGAACAGACACGAGCTACCACTAAGATTTTCTCCAGTTAAGAAACAGCAAAGAAACCACATCTTCAGAAGAGATGGCAGAGAGGTTGAGAGGATAGTGTGTGTGTGTGTGTGTGCATGTATGAAAAAAAGGGGGAAAATGGGAAGTGCTAGAAATGGGCGAAGGTAGGTAAATCTAAACAGCAAATATGGTTGGAACCAGCTTGTGAAGACAAGACTCTTCTCCTTGGAGAGGTTTCCTAGGCCTGATGCAACCAATCACATGCCCAGGGCTAACCCATGTCTGCTCAGCAATTTGAACATTTTTGGATTTGAACCTCATAATTAATTTTTTTAACTTTATTTCTTGAAACCACCGATTAAATTTAATGGAAAATGTCCAAGTGGGCTTGTCTATGTGTCTACACGTGTGCGTGCACCTGCACACGTGTATTTTCTGTGGCTGAAGCAATCAAATTAGGTACAGATCTACTGCTTGGGTCTTAATTAGAGAAATAAAAAGAGTTCACACAGTTTGTCAGCTTCTGCCTGGGGAGCCGGACTCAGAGACCTTCACTCCCAGACGAGTCTCAGGCATCTCTTTCTGGCTTTGCCTTTGAGTCCAGAGAGGGCCCACAACCTCCTTTGCAACTGAGCCCACACCCCGGGTGCAAAATAGTTGGCCCATGATGGGTCATTGAAATCCAGAGAGGCCAAGAAGCAGAAACCAGGAGATCCACTTGGAATACCAAAGAGTTTTGTTTTGTTTAGCTTTTTGTTTTTCTTCCTTTCCCTCAGGAGGCTCAGGCAGCTAAGTCACAAGGAGCATAATAAACACATCTTAGATTTAATCAATTTTAGAGTTTCTGGTCTGTTTGCTGACTAGCTGGAGTGTATTGAATTTCCTCAGCAGGTCGGGAGGGGGAACAGTGGCTTATAGCCCAGGATGGATCTTGACTCCTTGTGTGAATGTTTCATCCTTTGTTTGTGACAAATTCAGTAAAGATTAGTTTTGTAACTCTGCTGAATGACTTCTTGCCTGCTAGCTGCCCTGAGACAATAGAGTTTTATCACACCCAATCACCATAATAAGAATCGTTGCCAAAGTTTCCCCTAGATAAACAGCTGCTTCTTGACTAAGCTTGCCTGCCGTTATAGGAGTAAATGGTTAAAAACCTGTGCGTCTCATGTCATTAACAACTTAGCAGATAAATAGTTGTATTCAGTAATTTTCTTTGCTGATATAGTTACAAATTTCATATAAATGAAGGAGACAGCTTTATTTAGAGCCCCCAGTTGGCATTTTGTGTTACTGATGTTTGCCAGAGAAAATAAAATAAACCCTCTTTGTTTAGTTGGCAAGCAGCTAGGTTTGTTTATTAGGCACTCTCCAGCCCTGGTATTCTTTCCTGGTTACTGGTGCTGGAATCAATTGGAAGTCAGAACCTTTTTAACTCAGGAGCAAACTGAACCTGTAAGATTGACCTTGCGGGACTGCACTTCCTGAGTGCAGAGAGAACTCTGTCTGACAGAGACAGACCAGCATTCAACCGATAGTGTGGGGTTCTCTGCACATACAACAACGTACGACAATAATTGGATTTGAATCAGGAAAGAATAAAAACCACTGAATGCCGGGGGAGGAAAGGATTGTAAGGAAGGTGCAAGCTTCTCACTTTACAGATGAGGAATTTTGGTCCAAGAGAGGGAACATGCCTTGCCCAGGGTCACACAATTAATCTAAGTTGGGGCAAAACAAAAGGTCCACACACCATCCTTCTAAGAGATGTGATTCCCTCCACCACCCTTTACATGAGTTCTTTGGGTTAAGGTGACAGTTTCCACAGAAAACCTGCTAAAAAAAAACCCCTGCTCCTTGGGAAAGAGTAAACTTGAATGCCTTGTCTTTCCACTTAAGCAATTAACAAGAGTTCCTTTATCTGGGAAATTACCCAGAACGCCTCAGCCAAAAAGATAACATGGAACCTCACTAACTTCTTTTGAAGTTGGATTCATCCCAAACTTCTGAGACTAATGCCAAGAGAATGAACCAAACCCTGGGAGCTCTGCCCTTGAAAGCGCCTCCCTCAGCTCGTCTGGAAGCCCTCTTCCATTCCTGCAGCATTTGGTACTTCTGACCACCCCACCCCTCCTTTTGGATTTTTTTCTGTGTAATGATCTCTTAGCCTCCCTGATGCCCTGTTTCTGATTTCTATTCTCTGTAAATCATATCTTCCTTCTAACTTGGACTTAATTCTGTTCATGATGAGGGATATTTGAAGAAACTCAGAAACTTGGTGCCTGGTAGGTCAGGTTGTGGGACCCACACTGACCTAGTGCTCAGCTTTAATGACATTTGTGGTGACCAAGTCTCCGACCGATGGATGGGGAACAATGAGAGTTGCAAATACCTTTAAAAGGCTTCAAACGTCCACCCCCTACTGACTCAGGGCTCTGCCTCACTCAGGATTTCCCTCCACAGGGAATTCTGCCTGTCTCCCTGGCTGAGTCTCCCCACAGCTTGAAGGACAGATGGCCGAGGTGGATGGAGCTGGAGGAGGCAAGAAGCTGAGCAGCCAGGAAGTCTCATGCAGGGAGTCAGAAAACAGATTTTAATGCCAAATGTCCTTGGTTGTCCAAGGCCAGGAAGCCCAGAGGATGCTGGGCAGCTACCAAAGGGAAATATATCTTTGAAGTCTACTCTGAAGGACACAGGCCCCAGAGATGCCTTTAGCCTGAGAACCATGGGATCCATTCCGACCATCTCCTCCATTTGTAGGACTAGTAATGAGGCTGATTTATGAGACACCAAGGACCTACCATGTAAAAGGGGCAGGTAAAAGACAAAGAAGTGAGTATCTGAAATCAGTCTTGGGCTGCCTGTTTGTGGCTTAATCTTTTTCTTTTTCACTTCTTTTTTTTTTTTTTTTTATTGAGTTACTGATAGGTTACAATCTTGTGAAATTTCAGTTGTACATTAATGTTTGTCATTCATGTTGTAGGTGTTCCACTTCACCCTTTGTGCCCACCCCCCACCCCACCTTTCCCCTGGTATCCACTAAACTGTTCTTAGTCCATAATTTTAAATTCCTCATATGAGTGGAGTCATACACAGATCATCCTTCTCTCGCTGGCTTATTTCACTCGGCATAATTCCCTCAAAGTCCATCCAGGTTATTGCAAATGGAATGATTTTGTTCTGTTTTACAGCTGAGTAGTATTCCATTGTATATATGTACCACATCTTCTTTATCCATTCGTCTGTTGATGGGCACTTAGGTTGCTTCCATGTCTTGGCTATTGTAAATAATGTGTAGCTTAATCTTTCTGTAGCAATGTATTTTCTTTTGGCACGCCTTATTTCTAGCCGAGGCTAGAAGGCTTCATGCTGACAGGAAAGGCCATCTGTTTAGGGAGGTTATTGTTATTATTTGTTGAGAGCTAAATGGCTCACTTTGACAAGCTCCAGAGGTTTGTGTAATTCAGGTGACAATCCTAACTAAGACGTGGCCACCTGAGGACCTTGAGACAAGACACCAAGCAAGCAAGGAACATAGTCACTTGTCCATGACTGACCTTTCAGTATGGCTTTTTGTATTTTGTGAAGGACAGAACAAATGCAAAAGGAGTGTCTCAGTCAGTTTGGGTTGCTATAACAAAATACCATTGACTGAGTGGCTTATACAACAAACATATATTTCTTACAGTTCTGGAGGCTGAGAAATCCAACATCAAGGTGCAGGCAGGATCAGTGTCTGGTGAGGACTCTCTTCCTGGTTTGCAGAGGGCCACCTTCTTGCTGTGTCATCACATGATGGAGAAAGAAAGAACTCTGGATTCCTTCTCTTCTAATAAGGACATTAATCCCATCATGGAGCTCTACCCTTAAGACCTCATCTAGACCTAATTATCCCCCAAAGACCCCCTCCAAACACCATCACGTTGGGATTAGGGCTTCAACATATGAACATTCAGTCCATAGAAAAGCGTTCACGATTTGGTTCCAAAAAGCATGAGGGAGGGAGGCAGAGAGTAGCTTTTTGAATGCTGAATGCTGGTGGTGTTTTCCAAAGGCTTTTATCACAGAGTTGGTCTAATTGAATAATTAGTTTTATTTCTCAAATATCAAATAAGATAAATTAAATATTCCTATATTGATGATCTATTGCCACAATAGTGCTATAGAATAAACCACTCCAAGACTCAGTGGCTTAAAACAATAATCGTCTATTGGTTACACAGGTGGAAATCAGCTGTGAGAAGACCAGGTGAGTCCATAGGATAGCAGTTTAGGCTATGCTTGGCTGGACTGCTCTTCTGGTATCAGCTAAGCTAAGCCATCACATGTCTGGGCTTGTTTGGCTATGGTTGATCTAGGATAGCCTCAGTGGGGATGGCTGGGATGACTGGAGCCTCTTTCCATGTGTCTCTCACTTCCCTCCAGCAGGCTGGCTCAGGCATGTTCTCATAGCAATTGTGGAGAAGCAAGGGTGAAAGCAAAAATTGTGCTAGTGCTTCTACAAATTTATGCTTGCATTAAGTTTGCTACTGTCTCATTGGTCAAAGCAAGTGACATGGCCAAACTGAGAGTCAGTGTGTAAGGGCACTTCCAAAGGTGTAATACAGGGAGGCTATTAATCAGGGCCATTAATGCAGTCATTCTACAACACCATAGGAAAATCCAGCTTGATCAGTAGTGATACTGCCAAATCCTAACAGCTTTAGGATATTGACGTATTCAGACAAATTGCACCTATGGGCAATTTGGTCTCTACTGCATTGAACATTGTAAGGCTGGGTTTCCCAAGAGAGCCTTGGTTCCTGCCCACTCTTTCCTCCCAATCTGACTCTAATTGACTTTCAGTCCTAACAGCAGCCCCTGATTGCTGGAGCAGTCACTTTACAGTTAGAGCCCAAAGCAAGAGGCCATTATCTCATTGGGTAAGTTTAGTTTACTTTCCCTGTGTGTTTGAGGGAGAAGATGAATGTGTAGAGAAGCCCAGAGATTGAAGGGAACTTAAATAGTCAGGATTCTCCAGAGAAACAGAACCAATAGGAAATATATATCAGAAAGAGAGAGAATAATATAGGAATTGGCTATGAGGAATTAGCTCACATGATTATGGAGGCTAAGAAGTCCCACAGTCTGCCATCTGCCAGCTGGCAACACAGGAAAGCCAATAGTATAGTTCCATTCTGAGTCAGGAGGCCTGAGAATCAGGAGAGCTGATGGTATAAGTCCCATTCCAAGGGTAGGAGAAGAACCAGCTCAAGAGTCAGGCAGAGAGAGCAAATTCTCCTTTCCTTCACCTTTTTGTTCTATTCAGGCCCTCAATGGATTGGATGAGGCCCATCCACATTGGGAAGGCAATCTTCTTTACTCAGTATACTGATTCAAATGCTAATCTCACCTGGAAACACCCTCACAGACACACTCAGAAATAATGTTTAACCAAATATCTGGGCACCTCATAGCCCAATCAAGTTGACCCATAAAATTAACCATCACAGGAACAATAAGTGGAGATTGAAGAGTGAGGCCAAAACTGCCTTGTCAATCCCCCAGAGACTCTGTGTTTGAGGTACAGATTCCCAGAGAGGGACATTATAGGTCATACCCCCCAGTGGCAGTGATCTCCATGATGTGTGTCACCGTAACATATTCAGGGAATCAACTTGTGGATTCCATCCTCTTAGAGTTTGCAGCTCTTGTTTTAGCCTGAATGATATATAGCAGCAAAGTTGTGGCAAGGTGTCTGGATCCACGACATTGAGGAAGAGTTGATTATATATTCTGATCTCTCTCACTCTCCCTTCCCCCGCTCCATACAGGAACCTTCACCCTTGGCACACTCTTAGGTGCAGATTCTTAGCCCCTTTCTATTTCCTCTTTCCCAATCTAGATGTTGAGTTGGTTTCATCCTCCCATGGTAACTTGCTACTCTTCTTCCAGCTACTACAGAGTCCATTCTGTCTTTGTTGCTCCTACTCAGTCATCTTTTTCTACTCCTTTCTTCCAAGGCTTAGGCTTCATCTCTTTATTCCCAGACAAGCAATTCCTGGCTATTTACCCTTTTAAGGCAGGTGGCAGAGTGACACAGTAGTTATATTCTTTGACATTGTCCTGAGCAAAGAGGATGCAGGGGGAAGAAAGAAAACGATATTCTTTGAATATTAGGGATTTGATGTCTCTGGAACATCACAAATGCCATATCAAGAGTTATTTAATCCATCCCTCCTTGCTTTACAGAATAGGAGCCTGAAACTCAGTAACATGGAGGGTTCTGTACCTACATATGTAGTCAATTTGTGAATGGAGCCTGGACTCATGTCTTCTGACTTCTGGCTCTGAGCTCTTCATCCAGTGGTGACATTTAGAGATAGCAGGTGTCTTCTCATCTCTAAAAATATTCAAGGAAAGACTTAACAACCATCGCTTCAAGGAAGGACTGGGTCCTGAGATTCAGGGACCCTGAATCTATTCCCTCAATTTACAGATGAAGCAACCAAGAGAACTGAAACAAATTGACCACATCCTGTTGGCCTTGGGGCTAAGATATAAAAACTGGGTCTTCTGTCCCTGTCAGCGTCCCTCCCCTGCACTCTCTGTCTTAAGTGTGTCTCACCCAGATGGGAACCTGCTGTCTTGGGTCTCCCTCACCTAAAGTAGCTTCCCATTTCCTGAATCTAAGTACTACAGAGCAGGAGAGAATATCCTGTGCTCCTCATTTACGTTTGCTGGATTCATTTGAGTTGTTCCTGGGCCAAAAACCGTTTTTTTAATATTTGCTGTAAAGTTGCCCAGAAACACTGAACCCTAGTTATTTGGATCATTTAAAGCAATTGATTTTTTTCTTCATTTTTTCTCTCTTGTACTTTCTCGACTTCTTTGGAAGAATCCAAATGAAAACACAAAGAGGAAAGCAATTTTTGAAAGGATAAAACATCTTGAATTCCTTTCTCAGATGATGTTTTTCTCATCCCTAGTGATCCTCTTTCTATTCTTTTAAATCAGCGCAACTAAATTTTTCCATCAGATAGCCTTAGTACTGAAGGAGAGCGAGCTTACACCCCTGGAGGTCTGGAGACACAACTCTAAGATCCCCCCAGTTAACTTGATATTTCCTTAAAGCCTTTGTCTTTTTGAAAAAAATGGGAATTTCACATTCTACTCTCCAACCTATGCATGATTTTTTTAAAATTATTTTTTAAAAAGTATTTCAAATTATATACCATAAACTAAAATTGATTCTGCAGGAAGGGCTGCCAAGTTTATCCTATGACATTATCTGTGCCAGCTATATGGCCACCTATCCTTTTGGCATTGTAATAAAGATTCTTGATTAAAGAAGTAAGGCTTTAAACATTAGGTAGAGGTGGATGTTGATCTCCCTAGTGTATCCCCAAGAAACATGAAATCACTAAAGGACATATTCAATAACTGTCAATATGTAATCTCCCACAAAGATATTAAAATTACATTCTGTCCCGTTAAGGAATACCACCTTCCCTAATATACATTTTGTATATAATGTCTTACAATATTAAGAGCTAACAGTGTTTTATACATAATCTCACTTTATCCTGACAACCCTATAAAGTAAAAACAGTATCATCAACTCCATTTTTCAAACGATGAATTGGAACCACAAAGGAGTAGAGTCACCTGCCCAAGGTCACATAGTAAGTAAAGAGGTGGAGATGGGCTTTGGGATGAGACCCAGGCAGGTACCTCAGAATGACTGTACTTTCCAGCTCCTCTCTATCTTTCTCTTCCAGTTCTTATCAAATGTTTGCTGCTCCAGTTGATATGCCTCCCTCCCCAAGAGTGGTTTTTTGGGAAGCAAATCCCATGACTTGTGCACCACAAGATAATTTGTTGTTGCTTCTCTGTCCCTCCATCCAAGGAGAGAACAAAAGAGCTCCTTGGCCATTTTCAAATATCTCCTGTCTTTTTAAGAAAAAGGAGGATGTTTGCATCAAAACCAAAAACCAAATCAAACCAAAACAAAAATGCAGGGACTCAGATACCACAGGGAACTAACCCTGGAGATACGCAGATCAACAAGGATGAGGTCAGAGAGAACCTCAGGGGGTGTCACATTAAATACCCGCAGGGAAGACTCAATCATTATGGAAAAGTCTTCTGGGGAGAGATTCCCCGGAAGCTGTGTTCTGTTGTTTCCTTGTTGTGCACTGTGCACTCTCAATCTGCTTATAATCTCTTCTAGCCACTCTTCCTTTAACCCCTTCAGATGCTCAGCCATTTTTCCTGGCTTGTATCATCCAAAAATACTCTGACCATTGGGAACAAGGATAGTGCTATCACTTTGATCCACTTCTTCCTAGAGATGATTATAATTTTCCCTAACTCCATACCCTTGAACATGGAGATGTATGGCACCATGCCACCAGCACCCCAATAAAGAGAGCTTTGGTTCTCTCAGTTCTGGTCCTCTAAGGGTCATAGAGCTCCTCATCATCCTAGCTTGTTTTCCCTTCATTCAACAATATTTATTAAACCTCTACTATGTGCAAAGCCTGGCATAGAAACTGGAAATACAATGGTAAGCAGAACAAATATGCTCCCAATATCTGGAAGAAAGGGAGTCTGAATTAATAAATAATACAAATATATGCAAACTTAAACTGGATAAGCGCACTAAAGAAGATGTGTGTGATGATACTATAAGAGCATTTAGCAGGTGCACCTGACCTTGCCTGAGAGAGTAGAAAACACTTCTGCAAAAACTAAAGAATGAACAGATGCAAGTAGAGTGAAGGTAGAGGGAGGGTAGAGCATTCCAGGCAAAGAAAATAGCACAGAATACTTCTGAGGCAGAATGCAGAGACCACAAAGAAAGGTGACATAACATGAGGCTGCAGAGTTGGGTGAGATGGTGCAGAGTTTCTAGGTCATGTGTATGATTTTATCCTAAGAGCATGGGAAGCCACTGAAGTGTTTATGTACTGGGGGAGATGCTGTGCATCTCATGTAATCAGAGTTATTCTCAAACAAGAGAAAAGATTACTTTGGCCTCAATGTGGAGAATGGATTAGAAGGAGGGCAAGAGGGGATTAGCGAAATCAATTAAGAGTCTATTAAAGACGTTCAGGCAAAAAGGCTTAGACTAGAATATTGACATTGGACCTAGAGAAGATGTTTAGATTAGAAAGATACTGGAATATCAATTCAATAGGAATTGTTGATAGACTGATATGGGGGAGTAAAGAATGACTTCATTCTGATTTACTGGATGAATTGCAGTGCCATTCAATGATATAGGGAGCACCAAAAAAGGGCCAGGTTTGGGGATGAAAATGATCTTGAGTTATGGACTAATTTTTGATTTGGAGCACCTTTGAGTTTGAAATAAAGATGTTAAGTAGGGAGTCAGATATACAGGTCTCCAGTTTAAAAGAGAATCCTGAATCAGAAATATAAATTGGAGAGTCATTGGCATAGAGAAGATAATTAAAACCATAAACAAGTAGATTACCTAGGGAGAGAAAACAAAGTGAGAGAAGAGGGTCTAGAATTGAGTCTTAAGGAACTCAAGTATCTGATGGCCATAGAGACGGGAAGACTTGCAAAGCAGACGAAAAACAAGTAGACAGGAATTCAGAGGAAACACAGGAGACCAAGATGCTATGGAAAACAGAGGAAGACAGTCCTTTAAGAAGGGAGGAGTTAACAGAATACTGTTGAGCAGTCAAGTAAAATGGTATCTCAGTCTGTTCAGGCATCTATACCAAAACACCATGAACTGGGTGGCTTACAAACAACAGAAATTCATTTCTCACAGTTCTGGAGGCTGGGAAGTCCAAGATCAAGGCCCTGGCAAACTTGGTGTCTGACAAGGGACTGCTTCTCCGTGTTCCTGGCCATAGCTGCAGGTGACTGCCTCTCATGGTCCAACCCTTGCTCATGACCCCTCTCCCACTGGCCTGGTTACTGGATCCCCTGCCAGGCCTGCCCAGACAATAGGGTTGTGCTTAGGCTGACACCCCTTAAAAACAAAAAGTGAGGGAGATCTGGCCTGGAATTGGATATGTAAGTTTGACTAAAACAAAAATAACTGTGTGTGTTCCTTGAGTGGAAGGATGAGAGGGGAAGAGCTGGGTTGATCCCAAACTCTTGGTCTTTCAGTTGAGGTCAATGAGCAGCTCCATCCCACAGCTAGAATATGTTGGAAATCAGAGCTTTGATGGGAAAAGCAGATAGCATTTATTGAGTTATTACTATGTACCAGGCACTGTACTAAATGTACGTAGATCTTATCTTTTAATCTTTACAACTATAAGGTAAATGGTATTATTATCATCCTCATTTTGCATTAAAAAAGTCTCAAGGACAATGAGACTTAGAGACATTAAGCAATTTGTTGAACAGCATATATGGCTAAGAATTGGTGGAACCCCTGAGTCCATTCAGTGAAACTCTAGAACCTGTATTCATCACCACCCCGCTCTACCTCCTCTCACCTGAGAGCATTTGGGTAGATTATCTCCGTAAGACTAGAGACCTTGAAATGACAACATCCCCGTGCCCAGTTACAAAAGAAACAGGCATCCATGAGATTTCTGGATAGAGGGAATGAGGCTTAGTGGAAAGGGTGCTGGCTCAGAAGAACTGGATTCTATTTTGACACTGCCACTTGCTAGCTATGTGATCCTGGGGAAGTCAATTCACCTTTCTGAGCCTCAGTTTGCCATTGGTTAATTGGAAATAATATCTGCTGAGTGCTGAAGATATGCAAGCATTTTCATATGCATTATCCCATTAAATCTTTACTCCCCCCAAAATCTCATGTAAGGTAGTCATTAGTTATTAGTAAAAAAAAAGAATCCTATTTTACAATTGAGAAAATGATTCTTATTGAGGTAAATGCATAGCATATTTCTCTAGACATAATCCCCACCTGTGTGTGTGTGTGTGGGGGGGGCTGACCCCCCCCCCATTCCTGCCTATAGAATCCACCACACAAACCCTCTTCTTCCACCCTGTGAGAGGTTATCTAGTTTCCTAGCTCTCACTTCCCCCAGCCAGCCACTTCTTTCCTCTCTTCAGTCAACAGGCAAACACTGAGCACATAATCTGTGCAAACCCCGATAACAATGGGGGGCAAGGAACTTTCTTAGCACGTTTTGAAGCTGGCCTAATTGACAGCTGCCAAATGCTTGGTAGAGCTGTCATCTTTTCAGGAAAGCTGAGTCCCTCTTGCTAATTCCACTCCACCTCAGTGTAGCCCACGTCTTTATTTGCATGTCTGCTGGATCTCCCACATAAGAGAAGGGAGGAGGATGTGCAGTAGATGTGTATCAGGAAAGGATCCTTAGGATATGCTAATACTCTCTGTACAGGAACGGCCCACACACAGAGCAGAGAGCCTGGGTCCTTGGTGCTCATTCAAGACATCCAGTTGGCCAGAACCTCCACTCTGTGGGCAGAATGAGCCTGATGATCATGGTTATAAGAGGCTACTGGCAAAAGTGGTCATTAAGAAATCACTTCCAAGCAGGGCCTGGCCTGTGTGTAGCAGTTAAGTTTGTATGTTCTGCTTTGGTGGCCCAGGGTTCCCTGGTTTGGATCTCAGGCGCAGACCCACCCACTGCCCATCAAGCCATGCTGTGGCAGGCATCCCACATATAAAATAGAGGAAGATGGGCACAGATGTTAGATCAGGGCTAGCTGTCCTCAAAAAAAAAAAAAAAAAAAAAAATCAGTCCCAAGCAATCATGACTTTCAAATGGTAAGAAAACAGGGGACTGTTTCATGTGTGACATTACCTTGATCTGGAAAAGCACTGTCATGACCACAGGCAACTATCACCCTTAGAAAAGTCTATCTGTTGTTAGATATTCACATGTTAGATATTTCTTCCTGGGACTCTGGATGCAGAGAGCTTTCCTCCTCCTGGCAGGGGTGGGGGCCTACTGGAAAGAGCTTACACTCAAGGCAGAAAGCCTGGATGCGGTGTCCTCTCCTCACTCAGCTGCTGCTGACCTTGATCAGCTTCCCCCACTGCTCTACACTGATCCTCTTAACACTTGACGCTGCTTCCCCGAGTCTTTCCTGACATCCTTCAAAACTAACTGCAGGAAGAAATGTGTTTTTTTGTTCTTCCTCAGGTTTTTAATTGCACAAATTCCATCTGACAGTACATCTCTGCCAAAACCCTAAGGCGATTTTAAAGATTTCTCAATAAGGTTAGAATATGTGCCTAGTTTGTGTCTATATTCCTATTCTGACAGCCAGGACTTGTTTTGAAAAAATTTGACTTTGGCAGTGCTCTGTAATTAATGACTAAGAATATTAAAGTTTACATCAGTGTCAAGCCTTCAAAATTAATGCGAATTTAACTTTAAACGAATTTAGGTGAAAATAACCTGAAAACAAATGATGGAAGTAAAGTGTTGATTTTTTTTTTCTCTAGGCTGACTTTTCTGGGCATTTATGAATTAGCAGGGATCACAATCAATTAAAGACATTATCAGCATTAAAGAGCAGCTACCCCACCTGCCCACCCCTTCTGTTGCTGGAGAAGCAATGGCTTCCTGTAAAAGCCTTTGGATATCATCATCCAAAAAGTCTTCCAGCCAGGAGGTGGCGCTGCAGTCTATTGCCAATAGAACTTTATGGTTTACTTTCTTTGTTTTACACTTTTAATACACACACACTTAATACTTTAACCTTAATTTAGTACCTTCTTAATCTTACCTTGCCTTTTTCTCCCTTCTCTATACTTTCATTTTCTTCCTTCTTTTTCTCCTTCCTTCTTTCCTATTATAGCAAATTTTACTCTAATTTGGTCCTATGTAGCAAAAGTCTTGAAAGACTCATAGTCGATTCTGCTAAAAATATTCATTTGCGTGTGTGAGTGTGTACATGTATACATGTATTTGATGTTGCTTTCCCAGTCTTTTCCACCATTATTCTATGGTTCTATCTTTTATCAAAGGCAGGTGAAGGATTTTGTATACTAACAAAGCTATAGCTGGGGATTCTACTCTAAGACTGGCATAATTCCTTTTGATAATTATTACTCTTTTTCTTTAGAACAAGCTTCCTGATCTGCTTTCTTGGTATGAGGATATATGGTAGGCTCCCCTACGTTCCTTCCACCACACCTCCTTTTTTCTTGCATATTTTTCTTTCTTTTTAATCTTTTCCCTTAGGTCTATGGACACAGGCTGGGTATCATCTTGACAGCCCGGGCCACTATGAATGAACAGAGCATTAATGGACAGTTGGTTGAAATCCTTCATGTTGTAGCTTTAGGAAATAAACTGTTTTGTCAATCTAGTTCTTATAAAACAATTTAGTTCTCAGAAAACATACACTGACCAATGGTGAGCAATGGAGCATTGCACAGTCTCCACACCATCCATCTTGCTGTCTTTTCATGGCATATTTTGGTCCCTGTCATATACATACTTGAAGTTTATTTTATAACTAGAACAAACTTATCAGGTGGAAAACTCCCAAGATCCCAATAGCAAATGCACGAACTTTGCACAAAGATCTTGGGGACTCCTCTTGCAAGATTTTCACTCTAATTCATGAGAATTGTGTCTTTCCTATTCCTCTCTGACATCTTTGTCTGAGCAGAGAGAGAGCACCACACATGTTCAGCTTTGAAAATTCTAAAAATTTGCCAGGAAGTTTTCTTGAAAGCCATTGCCTTGTACTCACCTAGAAGCCATCCCAATGTATGCCAGAAATCTTGTCCCTTTCTAACATAATTGTCCAAAGAAACCAGCCTAGAAAAATCTTACCCCTGTCTTGGCTTGCTTTGTGTCATTTAGGTCTCAGCTTAAGTATCACTTCTTCTGAAGAACCATTCCTGACCACCCAATCTTAAGTAGTTTTCCAGGTACTTGCTATCATGTTGACCCATTTCAATTCTCTGTCTTGTTTTATCTAATATTTTCAGATATAATATATCTGCAATAATAAATAGGAATTTAATTTATTTAATTTAATTATCATTATTTAATTATTTAATTGTCATTATTCTCCCCCAAAGGAAAGATGATTCCATGAGAGAAAGGACATTTTCTGCTTTATTGGCTCTTGAATATCCAGCACTAGGTCAGTTAGCTCTTGCTGTGTAACAAACCATCCCAGCAACTTAGTGGCCTAAAAGAACAAACCATTTATTTATTTCCTTATGTTTCTGTGGGTCAGCAATTTGGGAGGTGCTCTACTGAGACAATTTTTCTCTGCTCAATATGGTGTCAACTGGGTTCACTCACGTATTTGTAGTCAGCTAATGGTCGATGGCCCACTCATAAATCTGGAGGTTGGCTGGTTGTCTGCAAGGGCAATGAAGATAACTCTGTGCTCATGTTACCTTTCACCTGGCAGGCAAACCTGGACTCATTCGTATGATGATGGTCACAGGGTTCCCTTGAGCAACAAGAGAGGGTAAACCCCAATGACCAAGCACTTTTCAAGGCCTTGACTGCATCATACATGCTAATATCCCCTTTGGCCAAAGCAGGTCACATGGTCAAGCCTAGATTAAAGAAGTGGAGAAATATGTGCTTTCTTTTTCCTGGGAGAAGCTTTAAAGTCACGTTGCAAAGGGACTACCAGATGGGAAAGCGAGTACTGAGATGGGAGGAGTTTATGACTATTTCTGCAGTTTATAACAAGCACACAGAGCATGGTAGGCATTCAATAAATGTGTTGAGTGAATTAATGAATGAGCAAATGAAAAATGAACTATCCAAATCTACCAGGTAGACTCTCAAGTCCCTCACATGAGTTCTAGTTTCTGATGTAAGTATCACGTTTATCAGGTCACGATTTCCACCCTTAAAGAGTTCATGACATAAAGCAGTTTAAAGTTCTGCTAGAACTTAACCACAGAGTTATCCTCTGGGGCGTGTGCTTACAAAAGCTCTTGGACCTACAATGGTGGATATGCTTCAAAGAGAAAGCTAGACATGTGCGCCTTGGACCATGTCACCAGAGGCACAAACCTACCAATCTGGGACATAAACAGCAGTGAATTCAAGGAGTCAATTACCAATGGGACAGGTTTTTGCAATCATCCATAACTTACATTTATGTCCTTAAAGCCATCTATTTCTGTATATACAGAATAGAGATTCAAATAAGAGGAATCCCTACTATGTTACAACAGCCCTACCTAGGATGTCAGTCATCTCCTCACGTCTTACAGTTGAAACTCATGATAGGTCAGGTTAGGTTTTTAGACATGCTACACTACCACCCTACAAAGATGGGGAACATTTAGATAAATGAAGAGACACGGTTTAGGGGAAAGCCTTTCACCATTTGGCATTTCAAAACTCTCACTCTCTCTCTTTCCTCATTCTAATCTTATTTACCTCTCTTATACTGAAACCTTGATGCTACCTGCATCCTCTCCAAATCCTGATAAAAATGATCTTTGGACATTTATCTCTTAATTTTGATTCCACAGATAGACCCTTATTTGGAGGTTTTAAGGACCCCTTCTCCCCATTAGATTGAGAGTTAACAAAGGCAACAAAGGCAGATAGCTGGAGAGCAAATGATCAACTTTATTGCCAATGAAGCCGCCTTGGAGGATGTGGCTTAGATACGCAGCAACACGAGCTTACTAATACTGAACCCCAAAATTAGGTACCCCCTAATCACAGGCTGCACTGCGTTTATTAAGGCTAAGAGGAACAAACCAGAATTCTAGGTTCCAAGAGAAAGCAGAGAGAAGATAAACCAAGAATTCCCTGCTTCTTTTCTGCAAACTACCCCTTCTCCTTTTAGAGAGAGGGGTGAGGATGAGGGTGGAAAATTCAGGGAAAGAGGCCATAAAGCTTTCCCCACCCAACACCTTGAACCACCCTGCCCCCTGTATAGTTTCTAAGGTTTTTATCAAAAGATCAAGTTTTCTCATCCCAAATTTTCCAGAATAAATGCCAGTGACACTGTAGTATCCCCAGCTACACCAAAAACATCCATATTTGGGCTGAATGTCATTGTCTTAGGTTTGGGATTCGGAAAAGTTTGAGGTTTTTGTGTACTGCATCATCTGAATTGTTGCTCGAGTCTTCCTCTTGCCAGGCTGCAGCAGAGTGAAGCAAGAACTCCTTGGCTGGCCAGCATGATTTCTGGCTGCAGCCACTTAATATTCCAATTGTGTTTTGAACTAAGGACTTCATCTCTCTCAGGCCTTTAGCTAGACTGATCAACCAATCTGGGATTTACTGAGAGGCTCCTCTGCACGGAGCCATGTAGTAGCAGGTAGAAGTGCTGCTAAGTTGGTAGGGGCGGCTTGCATTGTGCTCGCCCTGCTGTATGACTTATTTTGGGGTGAGGGGGGCAGGCATGCCCATGCCCCAACTCACTCTCTATACTGCCAAGGATATCATTTCCAACGTGTGGTAAATGTTAACATCTTAAAACTGTGTCCTTGTTGTTTTAAATGTATCTAGAGGAATCTGAATACTTTAACAATGTGATTTCACTATCCTCAGTTTAAAGCGCGTGCGCGCACGCACGCGCACACATGAAGTTCTTTAACAGCTGGAAATTTTATATAGATTCCTTTTCTCCTTGAGCTGAAATTTCCATTCCACTTCCCACATAGAATTTTATCCTACTGTAATTGTATTTTAAGCTTGAAACTGTTTTACAGAAAACCCTATTATGGTTTTCTGTGTCAAAAATATTATATATAAAAGGATATGTAACTTTTTATTGCCTGTGAGCATAAGGGTGTAATTATTAACGTTTTTCCTGTGTGAGATATCATTAAAACTATTTCATATATTAATCAAAATAACAAATATATTGCAAATTCTAAAAAATATCGATTAATTAAAAATAAAATTTTACAGTAATATATTTCTTAATAATATGGAAAGGATTTTGTTTAGATTAGATTATGTACTTTTAAACAAATATCACATTGTTAGAATGAAGCAACATTAATTCTATTTCTCTCTTTGTAAAATGTAAACAATGATAAGCTACATTTGATATTTGTTATGACAATGCCACTCAACTCTTTGAATTCCTCAGGTGCATGCTAAAAATCAGAGATTTATCATAAAGACAATTATTGTTAATGATCTATTTATTGACAGCTCAGATGAATTGTCCTTTAATTTTATTGAAAAAACATTGGAAACTACCTGTCTTAATTGACTCCTAAGTCATTAGTCATTCACTTTCTTCAGCACCTATAGCAGCATTTCCAAATGTGTCTTTGTTTAGTGCCCTGGAGGTTTCTCCTCCCTGGGGAAATGCTTCTTAGTAGGAATTAGGACAGTGTGAGAGGTGTTTTCTTTTGTAAAGTTGGAGGAGAGAGAAACTACACCGGCATCTTAGCCACTTTATCAGGCAATCTTCGATCTGAAGATTGATTTTCTTAAAACTATACCTGACCACGAACCAACATTGTTCTGATAAATCTACTCTCTGAATCAAAAAAGCTTAAATCTGTAGTATTTGCTGAGTTCCATGTTGTAAATATTCTCACGATACTAATCTGACATCACTGAACTGCAGAGTTGGAAAAAGATGCTCAATGAGCTCTGGTGAGCCGGGAGAAGGCGGTCCTACGTCACCACTGTGCCGAAACCCTGGGAAGGCTTCATCTGCGCAAATTGGAATACGGCTGCTCTAGACCACTCTACATCTCCATTTAAATCTTAGCATTGTTTAAAACTAAAAGACAATTTAAATAAACATTATCTCTTGCAACCCTGGATGTGCATTTTACTGATAAAGGAGCTGCAGTTCGTAAAGAATAATTTGCTCAAGGTCAAACAGGTGGTATGTTAGTGGAAGACTTGAGCCAAGAACCCAGATTTTCTACTTGAAGAGTTGTATTAAGCCCCCAGGTTGGTTCCTTCGAGAATCCTACAATCTCAGAGTGGGAAAGGACCATGTGGAATATTTGGTTCTATGTCTACTACTTGCAAGAATCTCCCTCCACAGCATTCTCTAGAAGTGAGCAACTAGTTTCCGGTGAAATGTTCCCCAAAATGTTGGCTCTTGCCATCACAGTGTGTTCAATTCCATTTTTTGACCAGCATTAATTATTTGCTTTTTCTTTACATTGACCAAATTGTATTCCATGCTAATTTCAATAAGCTATTTCTGATCTGTCTTCTTAAGGCTCCAGAATAAATCTAACTCCTCTTTCATGGGACAGACTTCAGTTATCGGAAGGTTTTAATTACAATTTTAGCCCTCTCTTTTAATCCCTCAGTGTATGAAGCAAGAAGGGTCAATACAGCCAGTGGTTTACATTGGGCTCTATGGGCTATGAAAATCCTTGGTTATCTAAGGAAGCCTCTCTGATGTTATTTATAGATGTACTATCTTACCCTTGGCATTGAAGCATCAGCCCTCTACTCTTGGAAATTTGAGTCTGCCATCTAAGATAAAACATCCTTCTCACCTCCTATTCTCCATCTCTTTCCACACACAACCTCAGCTCTTCACTTTACCCAAGAATTTTATACTTGTTTAGCCAAATTCATTTTCCCTGCTATAGATGGTGAAGAAGCTTAAATGTCATTCACTGTGTGTGGCTGGAGAGCACACTAAAGCTTGTATCAGGGACTGATTTTACTAGTTATACTACTTTCCCTGGTTAAACGCACAGAGGGCTTTAACATTTTCATGTGGCATTTTACTAGACCTTGAAGCACTCTTTCAGTGCTTGTCTGGGTTTCATGGGGCTCTGTATAACATACCTTTCCCCTGCCCAGGTTAGGAATCAATTAAGATAGACAGATTGCATCAGTCACGTGAAGGTAAAAATGTCAGATTTTTTAATAAGATAATAGCGAAGAATATGTCACAGATAGGTTTTCTGAAACTGAAATTCCAAATTGGACACCCAATCACAGATAGTAATCAACAATTGCAGATCTCCCCATGTCAAAACTTTCCCCTAAAAACTTAAAACGTGGAGGGGCATACAGGAAAATGTGCTTTCTGTGGTCAGCTGGCTACCCAGAGAGAGGAAAGAGGAGGAGGCTGAACATCAGATATCCTGTTCCTCTTTCAAACTCACCAGAGAAGTGATTCTTCTTTCCCCAGGGCACAATGAGTAAGACACACAGAAAGAATGAGTCACTGGACCTGGGAGGGAAGTTCTAGAGTGCACTATCCAATACGGTATCCATAGGACATCTGTGAAAAACCCGCAGCTGACATCATAATTGATGACGGAAAGTAAATGCTTTTGTTCTAAGATAAGGAAGAAGACAGGGAAATCCACTCTAGCAACTTCTATTTAACACTGTATTAGAGCTTTTAGCCAGGGAAATTAGCCAAGAAAAAGAAATAAAAGTCATCTATATTGGAAAGGAAGAAGTAGAGTTATCTCTATTGGCAGATGACATGATCTTATATATAGAAAATTCTAATAAATGCACTAAATAAGTATAATAACTAATAAAAAAAATTCAGCCAGCTTGCAAGATTTAAAATCAACCTACAAAAATCAGTTGTATTTCAATACAATAGCAATGCAAAGCCACAAAATGAAATTAAGGAAACAATTCCATTTGCAACAGAATCAAAAAGAATAAAATACTTAGGAATAAATTTAACAAAAGAAGTGCAAGACTTGTGCACTGGACACTCCAAAACATTGTTGAAATAAATTGAAAAAGATCTAAATAAATGGAAAGACATCCCATGTTCATGGATGGGAAAACAATATTGTTAAAGTGACAATACTCCATAGATTGATATAAATATTCAACAAAATTCCTATCAAAATCCAAGCTGCCTCTTTTTCAGAAATTAACAAGCTGATCTTAAATTTCATATGGAAATGCAAGAGACCAAGAATAGCCAAAAAAATCTTTAAAAAGAAGAACTAAGTTGGAGGACTCATACTTCCCAATTTTGAGACTTACTACAGGTTAATCAAGACAATGTGGTATTAGCTTAAGAATAGGTAAATAGATGAGTAGAGTAAAATTAAGAGTGCAGAAATAAGCCCATATATTTACGGTCAATTGATTTTGGACAAGAATACCAAGATAATTCAATACAAAAGAATGAAATTGAACCCTTATCCCATACCATACTCAAAAATTACCTCAAAATGGATCAGAGACCTAAGTGTAAGATGTAATACCATAAAATTCTTAGGATAAAATACAAGAGTAAATCTTTCAGATGTTGAGGTAGGCAATAATATTTTAGACATTGTACCAAAATTTGTTTAGATGGGACAAAAAAGTAGATAAATTAGACTTCATAAAAATTAAAAAGTTTTATGCTATAAACAATGCCATCAAGAAAGTGAAAAAAAGCAAACATCAATAAATACAAGAGAGTTGAAATAATATCAAGCATCTTTTCTGATCATAGCGCTATGAAACTAGAAATCAACTACAAGAAAAAAGCAGAGAAGGGTGAAAAATGTGGAGATTAAACAACACCCTTCTGAACAAACAATGGATCATTGAAGAAATTAAAGGATAAATCAAATATTATCTGGAGACAAATGAAAATGAGAACACAACATACCAAATCATTTGGGATGCAGCAAAAGCAGTCCTAAGAGGGAAATTCATCGCAATACAGGCTCACCTCACTAAACAAGAAAAAGCTCACATAAGCAACCTCAAACGACACCTAACAGAACTAGAAAAAGAAGAACAAACAAAGCCCAGAGTCAGTAGAAGGAGGGAAATAATAAAAATAAGAGCAGAAATAAACGATATTGAAACAAAAAAGACAATAGAAAGGATCAATGAAACAAAGAGTTGGTTCTTCAAAAAAATTAACAAAATCGACAAACCTTTAGCCAGACCCACCAAGAAAAGAAGAGAGAAATCGCAAATAAATAAAATTAGGAATGAGAGAGGAGAAATCACAACAGATACCAATGAAATACAAGGGATCATAAGAGAATACTATGAAAAACTATATGCCAACAAATTGAACAACCTGGAAGAAATGGACAAATTCCTAGACTCCTACAATCTCCCCAAACTGAATCAGGAAGAAATGGAGAATCTGAATAGGCCAATCACAAGTAAGGAAATAGAAACGGTAATCAAAAACCTCCCCAAAAATAAGAGTCCAGGACCAGACGGCTTCTCTGGAGAATTCTACCAAACATTCAAAGAAGACTTAATACCTATTCTTCTCAAACTGTTCCAGAAAATTGAGAAAGATGGAGTACTCCCTAACGCATTCTATGAAGCCAACATCACTCTGATCCCCAAACCTGACAAGGACAACACAAAGAAGGAGAACTACAGGCCGATATCACTGATGAACATAGATGCAAAAATCCTCAACAAAATTTTGGCAAACCGAATACAGCAATACATCAAAAAGATTATACACCATGATCAAGTGGGATTTATACCAGGGACACAGGGATGGTTCAACATCCGCAAGTCAATCAACGTGATACACTACATCAACAAAATGAAAAACAAAAACCACATGATCATCTCAATAGATGCAGAGAAAGCATTCGACAAGATCCAACACCCATTTATGATAAAAACCCTCAATAAAATGGGTATAGAAGGAAAGTACCTCAACATAATAAAGGCCATATATGACAGACCCACAGCCAACATCATACTCAATGGACAAAAATTGAAAGCCATCCCTCTGAGGACAGGAACAAGACAAGGGTGCCCACTTTCACCACTCCTATTCAACATAGTACTGGAGGTGTTGGCCAGAGCAATTCGGCAGGAAAAAGAAATAAAAGGAATCCAAATAGGTAACGAAGAAGTAAAACTCTCGCTGTTTGCAGATGACATGATCTTATATATAGAAAACCCCAAAGAATCCATAGAAAAACTATTAGAAATAATCAACAACTACAGCAAAGTAGCAGGGTATAAAATCAACATACGTAAATCAGTAGCATTTCTATACACTAACAATGAACTAACAGAAAAAGAACTCAAGAACTCAATCCCATTCACAATCGCAACGAAAAGAATAAAATACCTTGGGATAACCTTAACCAAGGAAGTGAAGGATCTATACAATGAAAACTAAAAGACTTTCTTGAAAGAAATTGACGACGACATAAAGAGATGGAAAGACATTCCATGCACATGGATTGGAAGAATAAACATAGTTAAAATGTCCATACTACCTAAAGCAATCTACAGATTCAATGATATCCCAATCAGAATCCCAAGAACATTCTTCACAGAAATTGAACAAAGAATCCTAAAATTCATATGGGGCAACAAAAGACTGCGAATTGCTAAAGCAATCCTGAGCAAGAAAAACAAAGCTGGCGGAATCACAATCCCCGACTTCAAAACATACTACAAAGCTACAGTGATCAAAACAGCATGGTACTGGTACAAAAACAGGTCCACAGATCAATGGAACAGAATTGAAAGCCCAGAGATAAAACCACACATCTATGGACAGCTAATCTTCGACAAAGGAGCAGAGGGCCTACAATGGAGAAAAGAAAGTCTCTTTAACAAATGGTGCTGGGAAAACTGGACAGATGTAAAAGATTGAAAATTGACCATTCTTTTTCACCACACACCAAAATAAACTCAAAATGGATCAAAGACCTAAAGATTAGGCCTGAAACAATAAGTCTTCTGGAAGAGAATATAGGCAGTACACTCTTTGACATAAGTTTCAAAAGAATCTTTTCAGACACTATAACTCCTCAGCTGAGGGAAACAGTAGAAAGAATAAACAAATGGGACTTCATCAGACTAAAGAGCTTCTTCAAGGCAAGGGAAAACAGGATTGAAACAAGAAAACAGCCCACTAATTGGGGAAAAATATTTACAAGTCACTTATCCGACAAAGGGTTAATCTCCATAATATACAAAGAACTCACACAGCTCAACAACAAAAAAACAAACAACCCGCTCAAAAAATGGGCAGAGGACATGAACAGACATTTCTCAAAAGAAGATATGAATATGGCCAATAGACACATGAAAAGATGTTCATCATCGCTAATCATCAGGGAAATGCAAATCAAAACTACACTAAGATATCAACTTACACCTGTTAGATTGGCAAAAACATCCAAAACCAAGAGCGACACATGTTGGAGAGGTTGTGAAGAAAAAGGAACCCTCATACACTGTTGGTGGGAATGCAAACTGGTACAGCCACTATGGAAAACAGTATGGAGATTTCTCAAAAAGTTAAAAATTGAAATATCCTATGACCCAGCCATCCCATTACTGGGTATCTATCCTAAGAACCTGAAATCAGAAATCCCAAGAGTCACTTGCACCCCTATGTTCATCGCAGCATTATTTACAATAGCCAAGACGCGGAACCAACCTACATGCCCAGAAACTGATGACTGGATAAAGAAGATGTGGTATATATACACAATGGAATACTACTCAGCCATAAAAAAGACAAAATTGGCCCATTCACAGCAACGTGGATGGACCTCGAGAGTATTATGTTAAGTGAAATAAGCCAGTCAGAGAAAGAGGAACTCTATATGACTCCACTCATAGGTGGAAGTTAGTATATTGACAAGGAGATCTGATCGGTGGTTACCAGGGAAAAGGGGGGGGGGGGAGGGCACAAAGGGGGAAGTGGTGTACCCACAACATGACTAACAAAAATGTACAACTGATATCTCACAAGGTTGTAATCTATCATAACATTAATAAAAAAATTTAAAAAAAAAAAACAGGGATAAAAATAGTAAAAAAAAAAAAAAAGAAAGTGAAAAGACAACTCACATGATATAGGACAGATATATCTGATGAAGGACTATTTACAGATTATATAGAGAATTCTTACAATTCAATAATAAGAAAGATCAATAACCCAATCTTTTAAATGGACAAAATATTTTAATAGACATTTCTCCAAAGAAGATATACAAATGGCCAATAAACATGGAAAGATGTTCAACATCATTAGTCATTAGGGAAATGCAAATTAAGACAACAGTGAGTTACCATTTCAGACTCAGTGGAATGGCTATAATCAAAAAAGTAGACAATAAAAAGTATCAGTGAGAATATTAGAAATTAGAACACTCATACTTTGCTAGTGAGAATGTAAAATGATATAGCTGCTTTGGAAAGTATTTGACCCAGCAATCCCACTCTAGAGGAATAAAAAATATATATCCACACTAAAACTTTTACATAAATGTTCATAGTGACATTATTCATAAAAGCCCAAAAGTGGAAGCAAGCCAGATCTCCCTCAACTGAATAATGGATAAACAAAATATGGTATATTCATATAATGTAATATTATTCAGTAATAAAAAGGAATGATATACCGATACTTGTTACAACATGGACGGATTTTGTAAATATTATGCAAGTGAAAGAAGCCAATCACAAAAGATCATACATTGTATGATTCCATTTACATAAAATGTCCAGAATAGGCAGATCTATATAGACAGAAAGTAGATTAGTGGTTGCCTAGGGCTGTGGGGTGTGGGGAAGAAGAGCGACAGCTAATGGGGACAGAGTTTCTTTTTGGAGTGGTGAAAATTTTCTAAAATTAGATGGTAGTGATGATTGCATAACTGTAAATGTATTAAAAAGCACTGAATTATACACTTTAAATGAATTAGTTGTATGGAATGTGAATTATATCTCAATAAAACTCTTAAAAAATAAAGCTAAAGGATAAAAAAAAGAAGAAAAAGATGTAAAGAAGTGTGTGGTGGTAAGTAATCCCTGGTTTGCCTGGGGTCTTGAGTTGAAGGTCCTTGGTGGAAGCCACCTACATTGTTATGGTTAATTTCATGTGTCACCTTGACTGGGCTAAGGTGATGCCCAGATAGCAATGAAATATTATTTCTGGGTGTGTCTGTGAGGGGATCTCTGGAAGAGATTAACATTTGAGCTGGTAGACTGAGTTAAGAAGAGTGCCCTCATCAACGCAGGTGGGCATCATCCAATCTCGTGATGGCCTAAATCAAACAAAAAGGTGGAGGGAGGATGAATTTGCTCTCCTTGCTTGAACTGGGACATTCATCCTCTCCTGTCCTCAGACATCAGCTACTTAGGCCACCAGCTTTCCTGATTCTTCAGCTTGCAGATGACATATCATGGGGCTTCTCAGTCTCCATAATCATGTGAGCCATTCCTATAATAAATATCTTATATATATATCCTATTGATTCTGTTTTCTGGAGAGTGCTGACTAATACACACACATAACAGTCTGCTGCTTGATCTGAAGCTTTTGGGAAGGCTGTCTCCTTCATGACAGCCTGTTTCTGGAGAATTTTCCATTAGCTTAGAAGTCCAGGAAGTGGATATAAGATATCTTTTTAAGTGAGAGATATGAATTTGAAAGTCAATACCCTGGGGTTTTACTACAGTGTTTGTGACTAATAGTACCTGATAAGTTTCCTTCCAAAGAAGTTCAAGAGAAGTTTTATATTGGTGTCATTTCAAGTACACATGGTCGCCAGGCTGAAAGTTAGGCAGGGGTTCCTAAGGTTTATAATTGGGAAAAGCCACCTGGACCTGCTGTTAATAAGCTTGGATAAATTGTATTAAATCTCTGTAGTATTTGGCCATTTTCATCTGTAAAAGAGTAAAATCAAGGATAGGAGGCAAGCAGCTGAGACACATGAAGCATTCAGTGACCAGCTCTAATGGGAAGAGTCTATGAGTTCCTGTTTAGAGTGCATCTAACATCCGTGAGAGCCAAGAGCAAGGTATTTAACCATGGAAATGTAAGTTCCTGTGATATTTTTGCAAGTTTCAGTATAATTTTCTGTGCATTCTTTCTATTTTTCTTGTGAAATAGTGATGGTGAAACTTTTGTGTGACAGGCAGAGCCTTGCAAATTCCTTAATTACTGCTTCAGTGAAACGGGTACCCCTTCACAAAATAAATATGTGGATATTCACTAAATGCGAAACAAATACAAGTTGCTTTACAGCAAGGACAGGCTCTTGGCCAACCAGAAAACAGAGAGACGCTAGTATGAACATATTCATGATCACTCACAAGGGAAGTGAAGAAGCCATGTTGCTTCTAAATCCTGTCTAAATCATTCATTAGCCCCAAAGTATATCTACTATCTGTATAGATGGACACTCTCTTGTCTTTAGTTAGCCAGCAGGCCCTACTAAGGAGTACGATTTCATCAACTCTACAGAATCATCTTCTGGGAAAGGATTGGATTCAATCAAGTCTGATTGGGTTATGATTACCTATCCAGCTTGACAGTTTTCTTCTTGAGTTCTTAAATAGGATCACTTACAAAAAGTCCTAAATCTTGGTTGTCTAGATAGGTTTCAAAAAGTTCAAGACAAGGTAGAGAGGAAGAGTATGGCAGTCATGAGATTCTCTCTTTGAGAGTGGAAGAAGGGTTGGGGGGGCGGTGGTTAGGATGTGGCAATGATGGATAGAAATATGTGTGGATGACAGAAGGATTTCACAGGAGGTCATTCTAAAAGCAGGATTTTCAGACAGGAGTAAGGTCTGAACAACATGAGAGATCATGTGGCTAAGTGTAGATCCCGACTAGATCAGCAGAGGCCTCAGTTAAATTTGTGGCTGCTGCCACTGTGCACAAATAAGGGAGGTAGGCTTTTGCTACCTGGGGAGCAAAAGTGAGAGGCTATAACAAGTGATGCAGCTCACTGATATCCATTGTACTATTGTGTAGAACCCACAAAGTTTGTCTTGATCTCTGATGTACAAATAAAAAGGTTGGTGGTAATTGGTTAGCAGATTTTCAAGGGAGTCCTTTATGTTACAGCAGTTTCCAATGAATGTTTTGGGCAAGGGCTTCTGTGTGTCAGCTTTCATTGGATCATAGAGAAGGAAAGCCAATTCAGAAACATTACAAAGCAAATGTCTGTTCACCATATGACACTAAATAATCCTTTAAGTAGTCTGCTGGTAATTGGCCCAGGGAAGTCACAATAGCTTACAATCTTTGATCAGAAAGAGTCCTTCCATATTGCAATATGTCATGGCCTATATAATGCACTTGGGTATGACAAAATTGAAGATAAACTTAAGAGACCTTGTGTCCCTCTTATGCTAACACTGACATCAAATAAAGGGAATCAATTCTGCAAGACTTTTGATTTGGAGAACATAACAGATCATCCACATATTATTTAAGAACAGAGTCCTGGGTGATTTGGATGCTTCTAAAGCTACAGTTAATAATTTTAAGAAGTAAGAGAGTACTTTGTAAACCATTGTGGCAAACTGTTTACACATATTATTGATTTCCCCAAGTAAATGCAAATAGATACTGTGAGTCTGTGTGCAGGGGTATCCTAAGAGTGCAGAACATAGCTTGACCAATGTAAAGTAAGCAACTGTCTTGTGGATTGAGAACATGATGGTAATAGGGTTTGGGATTGCAGGAAAGTGAACAGGAACAATCTTGTTGATGATCCTTAAATCCTGAACAAAGCAGTGGCCATACTTATATGTCCTTTAGCGGGCAGAACAGAGATATTACAAGGGCAAGTGCAGGGGATAATGAGTCCTATCTGGAGGAATGTAGATATGCTGGCCTGCAGTCCTTCAGTACCCTTCTTTTTGTGTGGGTATTGGGACAGATTTAGTAAAAGTGTTGCTGAATTAGTGGAGACTTTAAGGGCTCAGACTCCCTAATGTGTTACAACTGAACTGTCTTTGACCCAGAAGCTTTCAGGGACAAATTCAAGGTCTGAGATGTTGATAGTGGGTAATCAATCTGTGTAATCATTCATTTATTGGCTGGGGATTATTTTCCTTCTGTGTGTTTCAGAAAGAGGCCATTGGTCCGTATGTAAGAGTGGCACTCCATTTAGAAAGTAGGTCTTGTTCCAACTGATTCGCTGGAGTGAGGTCCCTAAGCAATAAGTGTGTTCCTAGCAAAAGAGCTCAGAGGGACTACAGTGGCAGAGACAAAGGTAATTTAAGGGATATTTGAGATTCTAACTGTTGGAACTTTTTTGTTATTCTGAGTAAGAAATGATGGAAAAGTGGAAAGATTTATAGTAAAGAGTGTAGACTAGAATCATCTAGAGATAGAACCTTCCGTTTCTGAAATTGCATGGACATTTTTCCCTCTGTGTTAAGGGCAAATGTGTGCAGAGTTGAGAGGCTACCTCTTCAGAGGGCTGTCGCTTTGTCATACAAAGTTGTGAGATTTTTATCTTTCAAGCTAAAGTGGGAATTGTACTTCCAATGTCATTTTTCCTCACAATATTGCCAATGTCTTGGTCTATATCAGACACAGAGGTGCCCTTGTTCTTGGGTTTGTCTAATTACTTAACCTAAAGAGCTATTATTTGGCCTGCAATTTATGTTTTTTTCTGAGTCAACGTATCATCAAAGTCCTCAACAAGCCCTATTAATTCAGGAGGGGAGCAGACTGCCATTCTATCTTGTTTTCTGCCTAATATCCCACTTCTGATTTAAGAACATCAACAAAGAACGTGGATAGGGGAATTGTCTTTGCCCTTATGGAGACTATAATAGTCCCTGGTGATCTTTAAGTAGTTTCTGAAATTAGCAATTGATTTATTCTTTTTCTGTTTATAAGACTGGATTGTTGACTAATCAATTTTAGCAGGAAAGACCACAGAGATAGCTGCTAATCATTCTGTAATCAATGCATTCTGTAGTTTCTAAACAAGTTTTAGTATCTTTAAGACTCACAAGGGAGTGAACCAATTGATACTGATCAGAACATCCAGAATTATAAGATCATAAGACAATTCTAAGTTCTTCATTGAACTGTCTTCTATCTAAGAGTTTGGAGAGCCTTTAACTAGATCATGCAAATCTGATCTTGATTAGATCAGATTAAAAACTAAAAGAGCAACTGGCTGATCTTCATCTCCACCTACGTTATAAGACATTATGTATGTATATTGTCCAGTGAGAAGTGTATGAAGGACAGTGGAAAGGGTCTGGTGAAGGTTCAGGAGTAATAAAAGGAGCAGAGCAAGGTGGAAGTGGTGATTGATGTGTAGGACAACAGAGGGAGGCCAATTTGGAGTTGGGTATGGAGAAGAGGAGAGTTTAAGTTTAGATTTTTAGATTCTGTATATTTTTCTTAGCCTTGTCTAAGGAGTCCTTAAGGAGAGTAATTTTAGAAATTTTCTGTCTTTCAGATGCCTCTTTATACGATAAAAAAATTACTGATCAGTGATTACTTGAAATGTTTGAACTCTTTGATTCTTAGGTGCCATGAAAATGGACCTTCTTATACATGTCCCGAGTTCCCCAGACGGGTCACTGAAGAAAACAATTGTCCTCAGTAAGACTCTGAGAGAATTGCAGAAGCCAGATGGCACAGAGGTTTGTTTGATGTGAACAGACAACAGACGGATAACCAGGCTCTGGGAATCCAACTCTAACCTAGTCTATGCCAGCCCTGAGCAATGAGACAAATCAAGTCAAGAGGACTATACCAAAGACAATAAAAATTAAAAATAACAGCTTAGGTAGCACTTGAATGCCAAGGGAGCACAGGGTTTGTTCATCAGGAGTAGGACTCAGCTGACCAGCCATAGGACTCCAGGGAAGGGAGACATCAAAGGGACTTTGGTACTCTCTCTTCTCATCTAAGTGGCCAAGGCTGAGCAGAAGTTCAGTCCTGATCCAATTGGTTGCGCCAAAAATTTTGGAGGAAAATCAACGAGAGCATGGTTACGATAAGCCTTTATTCAAAATGGCATGAGAAGGCTCCGAAAGAATGTTATAATTTAAAAGAGAAAGGTACATTGATTTGTAAGAGCTTTAGCAAGAGGGGTCAGCAAGTTTAGCCTGTGTGTGGAATAGTTGGACAAAAAATGGTTCTAAGAAGAGAGAGAAGTTATTCTTACAGATTAATTACAGGGCAATTCAGGTTCATCAAAAGGGATGGGATGCCACTGTCAGGGGCTAAAGTCAACTGCAAGAGGGAGTAGGGAAAAATAGCTATGGGGACAAGACCACAGTGGAAATTCTAAGTCCTTCAGTCCCTTACGCTCAAAACAGAGCCATTCTCTAGTTCAGAATATGACTTTTGTAATGTGGCTATTCAATCCTACAGTTCAAGATTAGGACATATGATTTCTCCATCCAAAGTTGTCATTAACCATTTAGCTGTAAAAGAAAGCGTTGTTGCTCCCATTAATTTGGCTTTTCTCTTCTTGTGGTTCTCTAAATGGTACTAGCATGAGTTTGTTTTTCTCCACAAGTTCTCATTCCCTTTGCCGCAGAACAAAGGCCAACTTGTCTCACCTGAGACTCAAGACTTTTCCAGTTGGCATCATCATACTCTTCATCAACTGTGACAGACACCTCTGGTACCTAAAGTCCACCCCTTGGTTCACCTCTGATTTTAGCCTCTGCTACGATGACCAGTTCCCTGGGAACTAAGTCTGACCTCATGATGATTGTATCTTGCCTCAGCACAAAACAATCAGTTTTCCTTTTTTTTCTTTTTTTCCCTTGAGATTTACCAATCTTGCAGAAGTCTGTTTATAGGGCAGAGAAATCAATGCCCTAAGGGCAAACCTCAATCAATGAGTGATGGGAGCCAGTAGACAGATGCTCTGGCCTCCCATCCTTCGGGTGTAAATTTCTGTATGTTTCTTAGTGGGTACCAGGAGAGTTGGGCCTGTTATTTATGGGCTTACTGTAGATAACGCATCTTTAGATGGACTGGCCTTACTTTCCTATTTCACACTACCTGCTCCCTCACTCTGCTTCTTGGGCTTAGCAACCAGGTAAACTGCCTGTACCCAAGTCCTTGTTTCAGAACTCTGTTTGGGGAGGAATCCAAACTAAGACATCAACCACACTAATATGTATGTATTTAATAGTCATCAAACCTTTAATGACTACATAATATGGGCCAGACTTATCTAGATGGTGGAGATACAGCAGTGAGTAAAACAGAAAAAAATCCCCCTCCCTCAGAGGGCTATGAGAGAAGGAATTTACAAACACACAAAAAACATTCAAAATAGAAAACATAAAACACATTCAAATTGAGAATGTAAATTTCATGTAATCTCATGGAGCTAATGTTTATAACCCATCTGTTTCTTCATAGACTTGCCACAAACTGGACTGCCTCCCTTCTCTATCTGCATTCTACAGATCCCTTAAAAAACATTAAATTTTATTCTGATAATAAGGATAATACATGCCCACCATTGAAAATTTAGAAAATATTGAGAATGTACAGAGAAGAAAATAAAAATAACCACTTCAACCTAGACGCATCCATAATTGTCATGTTAGTTTAATATCTTTCCAGGCATTTAAAACTTATTCTAGCTTTAAAATATATTTAAATACTAACATGGTAATATTTAATAGCAATATATTAAAATAAATAAATATATTAAGTACCACCTCATCATTTTTCTTTTTCAAAATTTTCTTGGCTATTCTAATCTATTTGGCTTTTTCAGATGAACTTCATAATCATTTTGACAATTCAAAAATAATCATGTTGGGATTTTGATTAATATGCATTGAAATCTATAAATTAATTGGGGTATATTTGACATAATAATATTCAGTCTTCTTACCAAGGAATCACGGTATAATTTTCCTTGTATTCAAACCTCCTTTTAAGACCTTAAGAAAAGGTAGTCTCCTTTATACAGGTTCCAAGTATTCTTATTAAATTTATCCCAAGATGTTTTGTGTTTTTATTGGGAAACCGCTTCCATTATATTATAAAATTGGTTACAGAGAAAAATAATTGTTTTGTATGTTTGTTTGTAACTAATCAGTTTACTCAGCTCTTTTACTAATTCCAAAATTTTTTCATTGTTCTCTGGAGTTTTCCAGTTAGATAAAGATAGAAAGACGTTAGGCTCCTAACTCTGCTTCCCACACCATGAAAACTTCTTTCTTCTTGCTCTTGTATTCATCTTATCTCCTTATCTTACTCATTATCTTATCTCATTATCCTACTCATTATCTTATCTCATTATCTTACTTCTCCCAGAAGTTGTGATGGGCTAATCTGGTCAGAATCCAGGACAATTGATTGGAACACGTCTGTTATTGGATACAGGCAATGTAAATAGTCTAATATTCCCTTTTTTGTGTTATGTTTATCAGATTTGAGTTATCAGGGTTATACTAGCTTCAAAAAAAATTTGGGAATCTTTCTTTCTCTCTACAGAAGGGTCAAAACAACATAGATATTGCCTGCTCCTTAAAGGATATATCTGTAAAATTCATCTGGGTCCATTAAACATCATAGAGATTGTTTTTGAAATTGGGGAGGGGGAGGGGAAGGCTTCCTTCATTATTGTCCAGTTCTTTTTTTCTAATTCCTAAGCCAATTTTGATCTACAAACTTTATCTATTTTATTCAAACATTTTAATGGCATTTAAAAATAATTTAAAACCTTGTCTACATGTTATGAACTCTTTTTCATTTCTAATGGAAGATAGCCTGTTCCCCACCACCAACACACTGTCTTATTCTCTATTTTTTTTTTTTCCCCTGAGACGCACGCGTTTCTTCAGGATGCATGATTATTTTATAGAACCACGTCTTTGGTCTATTAATAATTCTTTCTTTGCTTTCTAATTCAGTCATTTCTGCCTTCATCATTTTCACTCTTTTCTCCTACTTCGGTACATTTTGTTAATTTCCTAACTTCTTGAATTCAGTGATTATTTCCCTCATGTTTATTCTTTGGTATTTAAAGATGAAAACATTTACTCCAATGTCATCTCTATTGAGTGCGGCTTTGACTACATCTCAAATTTCATTTGCGGTTTGTATTGTAGCTGTTCTATAAACGTCTACGACTGCAATGCTCATTTCTTCTGTGATCTGAAGTATATTCAGAATGATATTTTAGAATTTCCAAGTTTTTTAATTGAAATATTTATTATGAATTTTCATGTTTTTTGCTTTGTTTGCCAGTCACCCAGTTTAAGAGCATCGGCTTCCTAGAAAGGTGGCCTTGGGCTGTACTTTCTCTAGTATCTCCAAGTACTCTACCTGAGTAGTCTTTGCTTTCCCTGCTCCCCCATAATACTTAGTTTGGATTGCTTTGTGTCATAGTTTTACGTATGTGTGTGTGTCTATCTCTCTACCTCTCTAGGTAGTAAAAGCATCCTGAGGACAGAGCCCACATTTTATAATTCTTTGTATCCCCCAAAGCACCTAACACTTTAAACATGTTAAGTGATCATGTACTGCTTTATATTTAGGCATGGTGAGACTGACACACAACGTAAAAGGATCGAAGCCCTTGCTAAGTGAAGTTGTGATTAGACATTTTACTGAAATATGTCTACATTGCGCATTCTTCCTCTGGTCCTGAAGAATATTGCCTTTCTGACAAGGATCATGAGCACGGTAACCAATATGATTATTAACACTGACCGTTGGTTGAGCACATCTACATGCCAGGCGCTGCTTGGGAAATTCATATGCTGGCTGTCACTCCATAATCCTCACAAGAGCTCTCTCAGGTAGATATGATAATTCTCTTTATTTCCCAGATGAGGGAAATGAAGTTCAAGGTCAAGACCATGCCCAGGATCTTCCAGCTGGTGAAGATGAAGCCTGGACTGGATTCTGCATTTGTCTGTTCCTTCCACTTCTGCTCCACACCAGTTTCTGCTAATTTATTCTCCTACTCACTTACTCATTCTCTCTTTTATTCTGTCCCACATTCGAACAACTAAATGCTTGCTGATTTATGTTGCCAGATACAGTACTAAAAGACAGGGAATATAAATGTGAATAAAACATGGCCTCTGCTTTTGGAGACCTTCCAGAGTCCAATGGGGCCTTTTCTTTGACATGCACCAAATTTTCAAACGTTACAGAATGTTCTAATTTACCTGGGCTTCCCTGCAGTCCCTCTGATTCCCTGTTCTCTGTTCCTGTGATGTTCAGGTGTTTACTTCAGGGTTTGCCCGAGCTGATTCAGACCCTAGCTGCCAAAACCGGGGCGAGCGAAGTCATTGTATGCTCTTTATATGTGCAGAAAGAGCCCAGGGTTTTAATAGCCTTTCTCCACCCACCTTCAACTTAATTTCCCTCAGGAAAATAACATAAGCCTAAAACCAAAGACAATTATGATGATGTTATTATTTCTTACGGGGAAAATTGACGTTACCAACCTGCCGTACGTGCCAGCCTCCTGAACCTTACACAGAAATCACGGCTGGACGCAGGGAAGACAAACTTCAGAAACGTGTTTTATATGAAAGAAACAACCAGTGTCTTTGTTTGCCCAGACTGTTTGGGCATTTGTACTCAGACTCCATAAGATCTTTTCTTCCACATTTTGTCCTCCATGTACCCACTCAGAGCTTATACCAATGTCACAACACCACATGTCTGCCACTCGGAACCACCTAGAGTGACAAAGATTGGATCAGAAAATAAAAATAAAAGCGGACCCACTGGAACCTGCCCCCCTGCTTTGAAATGTCCCACAGGTTTTTAATTTTGCTAAGAGATTTCACCTGTTACCAGAATCATCCTCATCACCACCTCTCATCATTTTCTTTCTCTTCATTCTACATTTTTTCTTGCTATCTAAAACTCTAATATCTATATGACTATTCATCTATTTATAGTTTTCCTCCCAATAAAAAATAAGAGAGATATTTCGTTTATTGCTTATTCATAATGCTAGAACAGTGTCCAACATGTAGTCAGCTCTCAATATATAGTTGTTCAATGATTGAATGAATCATGATGAATCGTCATGATAGTTATTGTTTTCATCTTATTTACCACCATCTTCTCTAGCTTCTTTATCATCACAATCATCATCTTTACCAACATCATCATCATTTTCTCACTGTCTTTTTTATGTCAGTGGTGCTTTACAATTCCCGTGGTGCCTTCTGTCCTTGCCTCTTCTGATATTCTCAGCTCTCGTTCCTCTTTTCAGGTGTGGTAGGCAGGGAATAATTAACATCCCCAGCCCACAGATGACGAAGCTAAGCCCCAAAGAGGTAAATCAAATTGCTCTGGGTCACAGTCTGGGGCAGGAACAGGACCACTCACTATACGGTTTGTTCCTCTCGTCATGGTACTTATGATCCCTTGCCCTCGGCAAGGGTTATTTGTAAATGGCTTTTGAAGTGAAGTCCTTTCCTTCTTTGTCCTCTTATAGTACTTCACACAGTGCCTGGCACATGGTAGACACTTAGGAATATTTACTGAAGGAACAAATGCCCCAGAGTCCTCTATGATTTGGCCTCTAGCTTCCTCTTCAGTCTTTGCCCTCCTGTATCCCAGTAAATGTCTTGACAGTCCTGGCTGTTGCATATTTTAGCACACTGATCTGCCTGCCTGAAGTACCCTTTCTTGCACCCCTCCATCACTGCCCAATCTACCCATTTACCGAAAGATTTTCAGGCTCTCCCAGCTTAAATTGACCACTGTTCCCTTGGCTGATAACCGTACCCTGTAACATTCCTCTATCACAACCTCTGTGGAAAATTAGTAAATGTGATAGACTTTAAGCCTCTAGTGGGCAGCAAGCATGTCAGTACTGCTCATCACTGTGTCTTAGCATCTAACGGTGATGGCTAATAGCAGATAATGTTTGCTGAACACTTACTGTCTGCCAGCCACTAGGTTTGTTGATGTATATAGATTATCTAATTTAATCATCATAATAACCCTATGAAGTGTCATTATTGTTCAGAGGTCCAGAGCTGTTAAATAAGAAGCCAAAGCCACTTCCCTAGGCTTACAATAAACAAGGAACACATTCAAACACTTTTGCCATATGTGAATCTGTCCTTGAATCCCTAGCATCTAGCCAGGAGTGTAAAAGATGCTTAATCAATGTGAATTAAATAATTTAAAAATTACACAGGATGATTTTTAATCTCTGAGTCATTATGCTCTATGCTTGACTTCACTTGGTACAGGCATCTTCCGTCCATCTTGCTGGGTGATGTACATTGCTCAAATGAAGGTCCCTTTCACATCCAAGACCTCCTTCTTCTTTTGTGTTTAAAAATAAAAGGAACTGGCTTCACTGTTCTTACAGCTCTCTGTACCTGTTCTGGTGGGAAGATATGGTGGGTGGTATTTTATACAAGGTAACATGATTAATTTGGCTTCCTTTCCTTAATGCATTTCCTGTCTTACAAATGTAGCCCAGTGGCAAGTCTCAGTTGCGGGGATTGTATGCCATTTCCTGGCCCCTCCTGGGGCTGCCGTCTTCTGAATATAGTCTGACTAAGAAGGTGGTATTACCCACACAGGATGCCTACTTCAACATACTTAACCAAGTCACAAAGCCTCTCACCTGTTTTCTTCTTAGAGTCTAGCCTAAGAAAAGTGGCTTCTTACCAAACCTTCCAAACCCATAATTAAAATAACAAATTCCTTGTGTCCATGACGCCGTTTTCAGAGTTGCAGAATAAAATGATTGTATGAAGTGATAATTCTTTTCTCTTGACTCCTGGGAAAATCAAGAAACCTTCAGAACTTGGGTTGAAAGGAAAGAATATACCTGTTTTGTTCGTGCTTTTTCCAAAGGTGGCCCTCGCCGAAACACAAGGAGCGAAATCATCCTTAATGTGAACAGAGCCCCTTTGCTGTCCATTATCCCTGGAGTCACACCAACCTTATTTCAGAGATGGCTGGGAATCTCTTTGAGATTCTCTAGTGGAATCAGCCACCAATAATGAATGAATAAATAAATCAACAAACAAAACTGCCGTGTGCTATGAGAAAGTCTTCCATCCCCATTTTACAGAAGAGACCACTGGAGCTGAGGAAAGGGTAATTATCTGAGCTCTGCTCTAATAACCTGCTGGTTTAGAATGCAGAGTGTCATGGATCTGCTGCTTACCATTTATGTGACCTTGGATAATTGTGTAACCTCTCAGAACTTTGATCTTCACATCTGTAAAATGGGAACAATAATGGTTTCTGTCTCATAGAATTAGAGACAGAACAGCCCATTTTTTCTATGTTTAGCTGTATCTCTAATGCCTAAAATGATGCTTGACATTAGAAAACATTCGGAATGTATCTGTGCAATGAGGGAATGGCCAGCACCGTGCATGGCATACAGTCAAGTTCAACAGATGTTGGCTACTCTTCTTCTTCTTCCTATATGGGTGAATGGTGGAAGAAGGATTCAAAACCATGTCTTTGTTGACCCTCAGAGCAAGGCCAGGCACTTCTTTGTTAGTGTTGCCCCTTCCTTCTCTCTCATCATGTTCTCTCCTTCCTCCACCTGTGAAGAAATTCATCACTCAGCCCCTGAAAGACTTTCCAAATAGATTCCCTCACTTAATTCATTCTGTACCCGATTGCCTAAAATAAACTCAATCAAAAAACCTTGAGGCTTTCCAATTGTCTATAAGGAAAAACACAGATTCCATAAGCTAACTCTCAAGGTTTCTCTTTTTTCTAGACCCACTAACGCCTCTAAACTTCTTCTCCATGATGCTTTATTAAAAACTTTATGTACAGACTGAATAATTCCGTGTGCCTCAGAGTCCTGCCTCTTTGCTTGGCCTCCATTATCCTATCCCCTTCAATGCCGGTCAGACCAAACTCTGCCTGCTCTTCTGGTCTCAGTTCAGTGAAGCGTTCACTGACCACCATCAACACAGTTATCTTCTTCTGAATGTGACATTTTAATCTACGCCACTCCTATGAACTTTTCTTATTTTAAAAAGTGTTTGTGATCAAATTTCCCATGCTACTTGTAAAATTGATGTTCACACAATATTCCTTGGTTAGGCATATACTAGTTTTAGCTGTAGAGTAATGATTAAACCAATTATTCCTCTGTTAATGTCCATTTTCTCGACTATAAAATGGGAATAACAGCATCTATATTTCTGGATTGCTGTGAAAGTTACACCAATAAACGTAATATTTTCCATCAAGTATTTTGCACGTAAAATGTAGTAGCTACTGTTGTTAGATATTTTTTATTTGCTAAATCTGAGTATAGATGGGCATTCTATGAATACCAAGTAATGTTGGCAAATGTCTTTCAGTTTACAAGACCAGCCCTACAGCGTCTCTTTTGTCTTTGGTGGGGCCCAGTTTCCCATATATTAGGTGCCTCTAAATTAACAGTTACTCCCGTTTTATGTAAAGGACCAAAGACCATCATGACTTCCTCGTTAATACAAATCTTTCACCCTCTCTCTAGCACTGCCTTTTGATTTCTGTACTATTCACCCAGGCAACGACCAGTGTGGCTAGGAAGTAAGCCACCCACGGTTGGGGAGCTCACAGACACTTCACCTCACCTCACCCCACTTCCTGCAGGGGGTGCCTCCCAGAAGATCTGTCCAAGGTACCTTTTTCTTTGGTTCTGCCTGTTTCGATACGATTAGTTTTTATGTTAAGCCTGGAAGCGGAAGGGCTGGGATAATGTCAGGAGCGGCTGGCCCCTGTGCAATTTCCTATTGTGACTAGCAATGGAAGGGAGACGTTGCCCCAGCAGTTCTGTTCGCTTGAGATTTCACTCCCATAGGTCAACGAGGAAGGGTTGCAGAGGTGGGGAACAGATTCTGACACAGTTCCAACCTTTGAAGAAATCACAGTCTCTCAGGCCTGGCCCCGTGCTTCCTGGAGTTCCTTTCTCCTAGAGGAAGAGGGAAACTTCAGGCCCTGCCCACCTGAGGGGACACATGCTAGATGGCTGAGTGGAGCACTGATTCGGGCAATTAACTCTTGAAGAGCTTTACAACTTCCCCCCAAAAACTAACATCTTAAAAACAATGCTTTCCTATCCACCAGGGCTTGACAACTCTGAACTGTGTTTACAACCTTTGGTGAGTCATGAAGGGGAAAAAATGTCTTCAAGTCATAGCTAAACATATTTATATTATATTTACGCTTGTAGGCACCAGCATGTTGGGTTGTAGGATTTAAGATTTGCATCAGGCTTTGTGTGCTTTCTCCTAGTGGAGAAACAAACCTTTGGAATTATCTACATGAAAACCACTTGAGGCGCTTGTTTAAAATGTAGCTTCATGGGCCCCCTTTGCAGACATTCAGAATTGGACTCTCTGAGGGACTGGCCTAGGAATCTGCATTTGTTGAACTCCCCAAAACTAAAGTTTGGGAGTAACTGAGGTACCCCAGGCTACTGAGGACTGAGTGCCCGTGACCTTCTGTGTTATGAAACCAAGGCTTTGTTTTTCTTCATTACTCATTGGCTTGAGGAAATTGACTCCCAGTTTTAATCTGATTTGGAAGAATAAACAAATTTCTTAAAATCTATCACTTTTGCATTCATTCTTTAACATATACATTTATTGAGCAAGTTCTGTGTGCCAGAAACAATACCAGATGCTTGGCTTCAAAGAAGAATAAGACACGGTCTCTGAATTCAAGGAACTTCTTGTCTCTTAAGAAAACAGGTATGTGCAATTAGGTGTTAGAGAGCTATGAAAGAGGTCCACAAGGATAAAATGAAAACTGAAGGGAGAGAACAATCAATTGTATCCGGGGAACATGGAGGGCATTGTAAGTATTTTCACATAGTGAAAGATGTATAGATGTATGTCTTCACATAGCAGACATGTTGGAAGAAACGTAGCATTTTAGGCTGATGGAACAAAGACATTAATTCTAAAATAGCTAGACAGATTCTGGGAACTGAAGGTAGCTCAGCATGGCTGGAAGATAGAATGATGGGTGGAGGAGAAGGACAGAGCAAAAGCTGACCCCTGGGAGAGAAAGAGGAGCCAGATTGTAGATATCCATGGTAAGAAATTTGAAATTTGTCTTTTAAGATTTTTTTCTCAAAATCTGTACCACAGAATTTCCACAATAGAATTGTCCAACTGAATCAGAATTTTCAGAAGTAAGACTTCATACTACATATTTTTATAAGTATCTCAGATAACCAGCACACCAAGTTTGGACCCCACTGTTTGGTAATATGGAACCACTGGAGGATTTTGCATAAGAGAGAAATGATAAGAAAGACTAGTCATCAAGGTGGATGATGGATGTTTTTGGACTGAGGTTGGGCAAGAGAAGGTGGTGGCAGTGAGGGTGAAAAGTGGTCAGATTCCAGATACATTTCAAAATTGGAACAGACAGGTTTCACTGATGGATTGGATGAGAGGTGACCACTTCAGCATGCACAACCTCTAGCTACAAAAGGAATGCTCTTCCCCGCGTGGATTGTTTCAGAGAAGCTTTTGAATTTTTTTATTTGACAAGGAAATGGCGAGGGGAGACCTGAGAAGAGGCTCTGCATTCTGGAACCAGGGGATCTATCACTAGGAATGTTCGCTGAGAGTCATAATGGATTTTCTCCTTGGATGGAGATGGATGTCTCCCAAAGGACAGGAGACTCCCCATCTGCAGGAGTAAGCACAAACAAACTCCATTGCCTTCTACCACACATGACTGTCTGTCACTTCTCTGTCCTTCTCTTAGCTTTAATGCAGACCAAATCCTATCCAGATAAATTATGAAGACTGTCTAGCTTCTAACACTGTAAGGGAAGACTGCAAGGAAGGGGGAGGAAAGATAGGTCTTTCATGATTGAACAAAGTATGGTAAAATGCTGTTTTGGTAGCAAAGGTTCTGTGGCAGGAATCCACAGGACGAGTTTCCTGGGCAGTTGCATGGGGTGCCGTAACTCAAAGCTGTGCAGAATGGAAAGCCCTCTTTTATGGGATGATACTTTTTTCACTGTCTCTTTTGCTCATCTATTTGCTTGCTGTGTCTTCAGTCTTCTAATAGAATTACCCAGGATGCAGGTCGTCTCCCACAGAACAGGGAGAAGCGAGGATGGGTAACATGAATACAGGCCCCATTTGTTCCCAGTTGGATCATGTCTCCTGCAAGTCTGGGCTCTGCTGAGGTGTACACTGCATCTCTGTTGTCTCTGCACACTTCGTTCCCAGCACCACAGCTGCTGGCTCTCAGACACAGGGGCAAGGCCATCTCCTTCCCAGAGTGGGCTGTTCTTCTGCCTGCCTGTTTAGAACACTGCACCAAATATTGTTATTATTCCATGTACTGACAATAATGTTAATTTTTAAAAGGTTGTTACTGTATTATATACAATAAAATAGAATGAACTCAGGGAATAGCTTTTTATAACTGATGATTCACAAGTACTTCAAACTTCCTTTTTCACCGAGCAATAATAATTAGTGTTTCTACAGTTTTTTCCCTGACAATGGAAACAATAGCAGAAAGGGTAAGCATTCTAACATAAATGCTTTCCAGATTAAAATGCCATTTGTTGCTCAGAAATAAGATGTCCTTACAGACCTACATTTTGTTGTGCTGTGAAAGTGTTCGGACTTTTATCACCTTGTTAATTAGGAATGGGAAATTTAGAGTAACAATAGTGGCTTCTCTTTGGGACTAGATATACAATGATTAGGAAAATAAGGCAAGTTCCTAAGATTGCAGGAGGGGAAAAAGTATGGAACTGCCTGCCTGAAAACTGGAAACATAAATGAAGGAAGACCAGGCAGACTCTGACAAATGCATGGAATGGAGCCACACACTGGTCCTGAGAACACTGGGATCCATCTCTTGGGTCAAACTAACTGTTATTTCTCCAGCTCCAAGCAGGGTCCCCAGCTAAGAGTCAACACTCAATAAATATTTGTAGATTAAATAAATGAGTGTTAGTTTGGCACTAGAAGAGTGGGTGAAATAAAATGTGGCTCAGATCCAGGATAAAAAAGCATCTTCCGCAATTTTGATTTTGACCATAGGCTGGAACAAGAGAGAAGGTTTATATGAGTCTAGGAGATGAGGCTTGAAAGACCTCTCAAAAATCTAGTTAGAGTCCAAAGAAAGCCAGATCAAATCCCATTTTTGAGGGCCATGTCCCAGCAGAGTAATGACGTGAGCCATTTATCCTCCATTGAGTTTCTTAGAAACAGACCAGCTCTATGAACTATACACAGACTGATGTTTTTTTCCAGTTTTCCAGCTCATAAACATATGCTTTTTGTCAAAAGGTGACCCAGAAGAAGATTTGCTCATGGTTCAGTGAAAACTCATGCTTGTTATTGGAGAAAATATCAAAACAATCTGATGGTTTCTATCTGATGGCTGATAGTAAATTAAGTTAAAACTGCCTCCTTGTTTCTGCTGACCTGTGTGGCAAAAAGGAAGTTTTTGAATCACTCGTTCTAAGATGAATGTGTTTATCTCCTTCTATTCAGCTGTAGAAAGTGGATATTCAGAGCTTTTGCCAGTTTGGCCTCGTTACTTGGTCCCACCAGACTGGTGACCTCTTTTTCACCTCCTTCAGGGCAGTTTGGCAAGACTATACTCCTTAAGCAAACTGCTCTAGGAAGTAATTGGGAAATTTTTTGTTTAAGCAAAGTACACTCCTATTTTGCACTTCTCTCCAGTAGTATTAGTTTGAGGAAGAACATTAAACATCTGATAATCAGTCCTAAATCTCTATTTATTTGATTTCAATTTTTGTGCCTGGAGTTGAATTCTTTACAGGATAAGAACTCCAAAACTGATAGAAAAGAATAATTTGATATTGATTCCACGTCAGTGAGAAAATATCCTGGAGATAACAATGTACATACTTAACCAGAACAAAACCCCAGATAAAAACAAAGCGTGTCCTCGCTGGAGAGAAAAGTGTACATTATTGTCTTTCCTGCATGCTTTGTACTTTTCACGTCTGCACTTTTGTCAGACAAAAATTTTAGCCTTATTCCCTACCTCTCTGATCTACGCCTGCTAATCCATTCTGATGATACAGCCAAATTCATCTTCAGAAAGAGTCAATTCCCTTTAGCAGTTCCCATAAACTATGGAACAGAATTCCAACACCTTGGTGTTTAGATGGGCATTGGTGACCCAGAATCAGTCTCATTATCATCATTATCCCTAACGTTAGCACCACCATCATAAACGTGTATTAGGTATTTAACATGTGGCAAGCACTAGGCCAGGTTCGTTATGTGCCTCATCTCATTTTATCCATACTTCAACCCTATGAAGAAGTATTATTCTTATCTTTATGTTTCAGATGACAAAACTGAGGCTTAGAGAGGTTAAGTCACTTGTCCAAGGTCTCGAAGTTAATAACCCAGCTGGAACTTAAAGTTCATATACCAGCCCCGTTCTCTTCTAAACCCCTTCTGTACACTTTCTTTGGGCAGACTCCCTTCCTCATTGTCCCTTGAATTGGCCACAGCGTTCCCACATCTATATCTGTGCAATTATCCTTTCTGACCCAGGATGCTTGCACTTTCCTTTTTATTTATCTAAATCTTGACTATTTATAAATGTGACTTTTTAAATGTTTCCAATAATTTTGTTTCCCACTACTGAACTTAGTGCTTACTAATCTTATTCCTTAGTTTCCATGTCACGGTATCTTTAGGGATCACACTATTAACCTTTCCCTACCCCTAGTCCCTGTTGAATATCCAAGTTCAATAAATGGACTTCTTCATGCCCTTCAAGTCAGTTAAATTTTACTCTCTTCAAGGTATCTTTATACTGCAGCCCAGGCTCTCCTCTCTTGCCTTTGAAGTCAGCATATTTATTATCTTGTTGCTACTTAGTAGAATGTGTTACCTTAGAGTACACGTCCTAAATTATGTAACATGAAGGCAGAGACTCTTATTGATAATACTCATTATATCTATGTCATTATATCAGTTCTTGGCACATAAAATAAACTCCATAAATGTTTGTTGATTGAATGAATGACTATAATCCTAGAAGGTCAGTGAAAGGTTGTGTGAGTGAGTCACAGTTGTGAAGCTAATGTGGGGACTCTTTGGCATTGCATTAGCTTGCTCTGATGTTCTTATGTGAAGCAGACATATGATATAGTCGAAAAGGCAGTCATTGATGTGGGAAAGATCTAATTCACGCTCTACCACCACCTAACTGTAGGATCTTAGGTAGCTGAGTCTGCTTAGTCACTTCATCTCTAAAATAGGACTAATATGCTACAAGGTTGGTAAAAAGTATTAATAATAACATGTAAAGTGCCTGGTCTAGAGCAGGTAGTCCTTAAATAGTAGCCACTTTCCTTGAATTAAGGAGCAATAAAAAGTAGCTATAGATCCTAGAATAATAGTGGCAGTGAGTGCAATTTTCAATTCTCCCTGAATCCTTCTGTTAAATTAACAGAATAGCTAAAAGAGCCAAGTTAAGACCTATGGACATCTACAGCAAAATCATGTAATTTGGCTATCTCCATGAGCCCTAAATGTAAATGAATGGAGACAAATTGCCAACAAGACCTATGTGGCATTAGCATTTGTGAGGGAAGAACTAGAGGGAAGGAAATTAGGCTTATCTGGGCCCTGGGGAGAGAAGACCCTCAAAGTCTTCAAAAAGTGCTCACTGGGAAATACGACTAGCCAATATGAGGACAGCAGCAGAAAGTGGGAAGATGCTCTGAAACATATAATTTATAAGTGAATGAAAAGGAATTGAGACACAGTAAAATCTGAAGATACTGGAGCACTCTGGGCCCATAAGTTCTTTGAATTAACAAGTAAAACTTTCTTTCAAAAGAAAGACTGGCATTCTAAAAATTCCACTTGGGAGACTGGCCCAGTGGCATAGTGGTTGGGTTTGTGTGCTCTGCTTCAGCAGCCTGGTGTTCACAGGTTGGGATCCTGGGAGTGGACCTCCATGCTGCTTGTCAAACCATGCTGTGGTGGCATCCCACATACCAAAAAAAAAAAAAAATAGAGGACGATTGGCTTTGATGTTAGCTCAAGGACAATCTTCCTCAAGGAAAAAGAGAAAGATTGGAAACAGATGGGAGCTCAGGGCCAATCTTCCTCACAAAAAACAAAACAAACAAACAAAAAATTTCACTTGGGTTGGAAAAAGCATCACTCCCAAACAATAAAAACAACCCAGATAATAAGAAGAAAAATAACAAGAAAAAGTTAAATTATCTACAGAATCACAAAATCATAACTTTTCTTGAACTCATCAGAGATCTGAGGTCATAGATCCAACTATCCCTAAGTCTAAGGAAAGACAGGCAGTAATGGAGGAAACAAGAAACAAGAAAGAGGGGCCAGCCCAGTGGCACAGCAGTTAAGTTCGCACGTTCCACTTTGGTGGCCAGGGGTTTACCAGTTCATATCCTGGGTGCAGACATGGCACCGCTTGGCAAGCCATGCTGTGGTAGGCGTCCCACATATAAAGTAGAGGAAGACGGGCACGGATGTTAGCTCAGGGCCAGTCCTCCTCAGCAAAAAGAGGAGGATTGGCAGATGTTAGCTCAGGGCCAGTATTCCTCAGCAAAAAAAGAAGAGGATTGGCTGCAGTTAGCTCAGGGCTAATCTTCCTCAAAAAAAAAAAGAAAGAAACAAGAAAGATATAAGCCATAAAGAAAACAAATAGTACAAAACTAGAAGCAAATTCTTCCTTATCAGTAATTGCTTAAAATGTAAATGGATTAAATGATCCAATTAAAAGACACAAATTCATAGAATGGGTTAAAAAAAACATGGGATTGGGCCAGCCCCGCTCCACTTTGATGGCCTGGGTTCGGTTCTGGGCATGGACCTACACTACTACTTTAGCAGCCATGCTGTCTGGCAGCCCACACACTAAAAACCAGAGGAAGATTGGCATGAATGTCAGCTCAGCATGAATCTTCCTCAGCAGAAAAAACGAAAACAAAACAAAACAAAAACACATGATTTAATACATACATTTGAGATATTTCATGCAAATAGTGACTAAAAGAGAACTGGGGTCACTATATTAATATCACATAAAATAGGCTATAAGACAAATCAGTTGTAAGAGACAAAGAAGACATTGTATATTGATAAAAAGGTCAATCTGTGAAGAAGATATAACATTTACAAACATATACACACCTAACAGCAGAGTCCCCAAAAATACAAGGCAAGAACTGACAAAAATGATGGAAGAGATAGAAAGTTCTAGCATAATAGTTGGAAATTCTAGTAGCTCACTTTCAATAAGGAATAGAACAACTGAAAAGTAGATCCATAAGGGAATAAAGGATATAAGCAACATTATAAACCAACCAGACCTCACTGACTTGTAGAACCCTCTACCCAACAACGACAGACTGCAGGTTTTTCTCAAGCACACGTGGAAGATTCTCCTGCATAGATGACATAACCGTCAGGTAACACAACCAGGCTCAATACATTTTAAAATCATACAAAGTATCTTCTCTGACCACAATGAAATGAAAATGGACAACAATAAGAGAATGAAAACTAGGAAATTCACAAGTATGTGGAAGATAAGCAATATGCTATCAACCAACCAATTAGTCAAAGAAGAAACTACAAGGGAAATTAGAAAAAGCTTAGAGATGCATGAAAATGAACACAATATACCAGATCTTATGGGATACAGCAAAAGCAGGGTGTAGTAGGAAAAATTCACAACTAAACACCTGCATTTAAAAAGAAGGACAATCCAGGGGCCAGCCCAGTGGCGCAGCAGTTAAGTGCACAGATTCAGCTTTGGCGGCCCAGGATTTGCCAGTTTGGATCCCAGGTGCGGACATGGCACCACGTGACAAGCCATGCTGTGGTAGGCTTCCCACATATAAAGTAGAGGAAGATGGGCACGGATGTAAGCTCAGAGCCAGTCTTCCTCAGCAAAAAGAGGAGGATTGGCAGCAGATGTTAGCTCAGGGCTAATCTTCCTCAAAAAAGAAAAATTATTAAAAATAAATAAATAAATAAAAACAAGGAAAATCCAAGTCACTAACCTAACTTTGTAGCTTAAGGAACTATAAAAGTAAGAGTAAGCTAGACCCAGAGCTAACAGAAGAAAAAACAAATAATAAAAATTAGGGCAGAGAGAAATTAAATAGAGAACAGAAAAACAACAGGAAAAAAATCACTGAAATCAAAATCTGATTCTTTGAAAAGATCAAAAAAATTCATAAAAGTAAGAAGATACAAATTACTACTATCAAAAATGAGAAAAAGTATATCACTGCAATTTCTATGGACACTAAAATCTAAACTAAGAATGAGAGAGTACAAACCGTTGTATATCCATAAGCTCATCAACGTACATGAGATGGACACATTTCCTGAAGGATACAAATGACTAATGACCTAATTCAAGAAGAATTAGATAACCTGAAGGTCCTATATCTAATAAAGAAATTAAATTTGTAGTTAAAATCCTTTCCAAAAAGAAAACTTTAGGTCTAGATAGCCTCACTGGAAAGTCTACAAAATGTTTAAGGGAAGAAATAATTCAAATTGTATGCAAACTCTCACAGAGAATAGAAGGGAGAAGAGGAGAGACTACCTCCAAATTCATTTTCTGAGATCACAATCACCCTCATATCAAAACAGACCAAGAAATTGAGAGAAAAGAAAACTGCAGGGCAATACACTTCATGAATATTGATGCTGAAACATTCAGTAAAATATTCAGAAATCAAACATAACTATGAAAAATGATAATACATCATGCCAAGAATGGTTTACCTGAGGGATACAATGTTAGTTCAGCATTCAAAAATCAATCAATATAATTCACTATATCAATAAATTAAAGGAAAAGAAGGCATATAACCATCTCGATAGATGCATAAAAAGCATTTGAAAAAAGAAAATCAACCTCCGGCAATGATAAATACTTGGCAGCATAGGAATAGAAAGCAACTTCCTTAATTGGGCATCTTCAAAAATCTATAGTTGGCATCTTCCTTAACGGTGAAAGATCAAATACTTTCTCCTTAAGCTATAAACAAGTCAGAGATTCCACTGCAACCACTCCTATTCGACATTGTACTGGAGGTACAATAACAGTAATAATATGCTATGGATTATCTAAGAAAGGAGGCGGTAAACACACACACACTTGTACTAGAGAAATGGAAAGATAAATCATAAAAACTTCTTAAAAAATTTAACCTATAGTGAAAAGGAGGGCCATGGATAGAAGCTGACTTCTTTGAAGTACTTTATTTGTAGACTTTATAGATATTTTACTTAATTACAAACAAAAATTCATTTTAAAAAAGCAATTCCTAAAAATCAAAAGTAAAGTGAACAATCAACATGAATGTGCTCAAAGTTGATGGCATAATCAGCTAGAGAGAAATAGTCAAAGGAATCTGAAAACACGGTTATTTGACTGTATATCCCTGATGGGGACAAAACTAATGGGCAAAAACCAACAATCTTTAATATCATATCAGCAATAGTGTCAGTGATGTTAGTCTAGGATAGGCTGCATGTGTCCTCAGGAATAGATCAAGAGTATTTTTGTTGATGTCTTTGAGAACCAAGACTTTTAGTGTGGATGAAAGGAAATACAAATGTGATTTTGATATTAAGTGAAAACTTCAGGTTAAGTACAACTCTGTAGTTCTAAACTTGGATGGGAAGAATCAGTATGATCTCATTATATAGTGTATCTTAAAAATCATACTTTTATTTTAGTTCTGTCAAATGAAATTACTAGAAATCATGACCAACTCAGTGGGAATAAGCACCCCAAGTGCCAAGATTGTGATTTCTATGTATCATTTCCTATTAAAAGAACTAGGAGTCCTTGAAGAAGTGCTGTTTCTAGGCTCACAGCAGAAAGTGTTCAGGATGATCCTGGAATATTTTATCATGCAGAAAGTAGAGAAAGTATCAAAGTCAACTAGGGTCACGACAAAAGGACTTTGGAGCCAATTTGAGTAAGCTCCTACTGACTAAAGAAGGAGAAATTTCTTCATCAGCAAAAATGACAACTGTAGTAGACTAAATGACATTAACTATGTTTGAATCCATGAGTTCATAATGACAATATTAATGATGGGGACAATGATAAAATTGATAAACTAGTTTTTGACCTTTTCAAGAAGGTAGAGAACTATGCATTATTTTGAAAACTGGTAATTAAAAAAAGAATCAAGCTTCATCTTGTCTTTCTAATAAGATTTATACCTCAGGATGGCAAAATAGTTACTGAGAAATTTTTCTTCTTTGAAGTATTTTTAGCCAACAAATGAAGATGGAATAATGGAATGGTAATATTAGTGTTTTACAGTGCCTAATGAATAAATGGTTCCAGGTATTGGTCATCAATGGCTGCTACCATCATAAACGGAGGCTTAACTATACATTATGTACTTCCTGGTGCAAGTTCACGTGTAAAGTAGGCTAACAACCACACAAATGACAAAATCAAACCTGAAGCTGATCACGTCTCTAGGTCAACTACCAATTAACAAGAAGTTGGAATTATAATAGAGTGATTGTTTCACTAAATTTAGTGAACAGTTTAACCTCTAGACTGAATGTGTTATTACCATGTAGCTGGAGGATAAAGACAGAAGCCATAGATCTTCCTGCCTTCAAGGATTCCAAAACATGAGTGTGTGTGTGTCTGTGTGTGTGTGTGTGTGTGTGTGTAAGAGAGAGAGAGAGAGAACTATCATTGAATGAGTATTTGCAACTTTGCAGGAACCCTCATACATACTATGTGTATGTTCTGTCACTTAATCCTTGCAAAAGTTCTATGAATTACCTATTATTTTACAGACTGTGCTCTGGAAAGTTAAGTCACTTGCTTTAGGTTATGATTGCCCAATTCCAAAGCCCATGATCTTATCTGTTACAATGTAGTTACTTCCTTCCCTAAATGACTATAAAAAGAGTTTGAAAATTCGTGGCCTCTGGCTCTATATGGCATGCAGACATGTTTCATTTGGCTTTCACATTATAAACTCACACAGGGTTAATTTTAATTTTTCTTTATCTAAAAATTTTTTTTTTTGGTAAGGAAGACTGGCCCTGAGCTAACATATGTTGCCAATCTTCACCTTTTTGCTTGAGGAAGGTTGTTGCTGAGCTAACATCTGTGCCAATCTTCCTGTTTTGTATGTGGGACACCACCACAGTATGGCTTGATGACCAGTGTGTAGGTCTGCGCCCAGCATCTGAACCAGTGAACCCTGGGTGACTGAAGCAGAGCGCATGAACTTAACCACTATGCTACCAGGCTTGCCCTGGATTAATTTTATTTGTAATAGATATTTCAGATTTTAGATTTTAGATATTTTTTAGCTGTTTAGATTTTTTCAAAGATATTCTGATAGTCCAGATCACTGGATTCTCCTGAAAAATAAGAAGATGGGCAGAGGATGGCCCATATTCTTGCCTGACAACATACAGCTCAAAAGAATAAAAGTTGCCCCCTTTAAGTAGTATAAGTACTCTAGATCCTTGCCAATCCCTGTTGCTTCTTTCACAGGCCAACTTTACCTATCCTTCATTTCCTGCTGGATCCCCTAGCCATTTGTGTTTTAACTCCTGATATATACCATAGCATTTAACTAACTAAATCATTCATAAGGCCCTTATCATATACTCTTTTGTGCCATAGTTATTGGTCTACATATCTCATCCCTATAATTAGACTATAAGCTTCTAGAAAGCAGAAATTACATCTCATTATTATTTTGCATTTTCCATTGCATAAAATTTTTAGACATCCATTGAATAAATAAATAAATTTAATTATTTGATTAGGGAAAAGTAAAGTAAAAAAAAGTAAAATGAGTAGTTGCTATTTTAGCTGGTAGTTACGGTTGATTTAAGAAGACTTCCAAAAGCTCATTCAAAATGAACTGTCATGTCTGAAACAAGGAAAAGCAAGCTGCTAAAAAGATACAGATAACAGAGTCTTTTGAACAGTGGAAAAAGTTGGACTGGAAGTATAGGCTTTTTATCTTTGAAACTCCACCTTATTCTCAGAATCATCACTCTCCATAGAAGTTGGATTTTACAGCTGAAATAATCAGTTTCTGTGGGGTGTTATTACTCACACTATCTTTTCTGTTGAGAGAAAACACGTTTTCAAAGCACAGGTACCCAATCTTTCAAAATAAGTCATCTTGCTAGAAAATGAAAATGTAACTTTCGTGTGTCCAGATGTTGCTATATAAAAGGAATGCTTTTCCAACTGCAGCCAGCTATGGGGAGCAATTGTGGGTATTTCTGCAGACCTGCTGCCCACATAGGTGTGTAGAACAGACAAAAACTTTGAATGGCCCAGCCTTAAGGAATGACCTAACCCTAAAAACAAGACAAACACAGTAAAAGAATCTTTCTACTTGTCTGCATGTTCCTCTTTTCCTCCCTGCAACATACAGAAAACATAATTGCTTTTCTATCTTTTTAAAATTTTGAACATTTACTTCTTCAGAATGCACCAAGGCTAGGAAAAGATTGGAATGAAAAGTGCACTATATCTTCTAGGAAGGATTGTTTAAGGTCTCCCCGTGCAGGGAATTTTCTAGGTTCAGCTTCTGCAATTGAGTTCTGAATTCCAAGTAGAGTAGAGGGCTGGGGGCATTACCTTAAGCCATCCTCAGTGGGCAAAGTCAGAGATAGGAGAGGAGAGACCAGATGTCCAAACCTAGATCAGGTGGGAGTGAGATAATAGTGACACATGAGATCATAAGCCAAGCTCTGGCTTAGAGTGGCTACAGTTTTGGTGTAAGCAAGGAGGGCTTGATTACAGCCCTAAATATTGTAGCCTCTTTTGTTAGAATCACCTTTGTTGGAAGGTGGGACCATGATGAAAGGGTGCCTCAGAAAGCAAGGAAGCATGTCCCAGGACCAATGGTCCCAACAGGACATTTTCCTACCAGAAGGTGATATAAGAGCTTGGTCAGTTTTGAGCAGACCTCTTGACCTTGTCTTCTTCTCATCCCCATATTGGACTAAATTTTCCATGGCATTTAGGGCCCTTCATCATCTGATTCCAACCTACATTCCTTGTCTTATCCCTGGTGTCTCCATACTCATCATCTATGCACATTACAGTCAAGGCATACTCACAAACCACGTACACTTGCCCATATTTCTGTCTATGTTTCCTTTGGGGGAAGACCTTTATCCCCATGAAGGCCTTTAGGACTTATCTGTCACCTCTGAATTCTCATAACTCCCCACTTTTTTCCATATCTTCTGGCACCCTAAAGGCAAAACCAAGTCTTACTGATTTCGTGGGCCCCACAAGGCCAGGCACATGTCTTGAGTAAAATAGACACTTCAGGTAAAGAGGGAAATGGAGTCAGAATCAGGCTAACTCCGTGGAGCACCTTCCTTAAGTACAATCGTCTGAAACCAAATGGCTTTGGACTGATAATTCTTCTTTTATTTCAGTTCTCAATCTTCTTACCTATTAGATAGGTTCAGTTCTTTTGCGTTCACTTTTTTGGGGGGTCTCTAGTTTTCATGCTGTGGGTCACAAAGCTCCAGACAGTCAAAGGAGGTATCCAGGGGCCAGCAAAGAAGACATGACTTGATAACGCTTCCTTCTTGTTATCAAGGTATCATCTGGACCACTCCCACATCCAGTACCAAGAAATCAGACACATGCAAGAAGTACATGAATTCTCCATTTTAATTCAGACAATGGTTTGCAAGCCTCTTTTTAAAAAATTTATGGAGTACCTTGTTAAAATATTATATGTGAAATCTCAATTGCTGACTTCCTTTTTATTTACTTTTTCATATTCTATATCATATTTTCCAAGCAAGGTTATGTGCTCCCCATGGTTCTATATAATTTATGGTTCTACATAAAGTAGTCTTCTTTGAAACCCTGGAGGAGCTATCACAGTTATTATTATATGGGAGATGCTTAATAAATATCAACATTAAGCCAATAAATGAATGGATTTCTCTGAAATAAAAAATGTATATTGTCAAGCTTTATACGAGTAAATTTAAATACACACCAGGTGTTATAAAAATATACAAAGACCACCCAAATGAGAAATATCAGAGGCTACTTATGTAGATTTGCTCTATTGTAGGAGTCAGTCACTATACTCGTATTTGGCAGAGATCCAAAGGCAGGCAGGTAAGGGAGTTAAACAGCTGTAGAGTGGGAAAAAAAGAGAGAAGGCTTTAGAAACACTTTTATTAGAGATTCTTGGCAAGGGAAGTTGGAGGTGGGCTAACTAGAATGGAGGAATCGTATGCGGAGCCACATTTAGCTTTCTCTAGTTGGTTCTGAGAAGTGGGGGAGAGTTGTGGCAAAAAATCAGGAAGCTGGCAATTATTAACCGTTTTGATCATTGGGGCCAATTGCTGCTTAGGTTGTGATTTGGCTCCCTGGGCTGGTTGCTGCAGAGTTTGTGGGTCTGAATTCTATTGTTATACGTGGTCTGGCTGTATATATCTGTTGCTGTATTCCATCTCTCTGTACCATAATAGCTTACATGTTTATAGTATCTTAAAGGGTCCCTAGCACTATACAAATTCTTTCATTTGATGATAACGACAGCTCTGTGGGCTGACAGGTATTAACACTCTAATTTTATCCAAGAGAGGACTGAGGCTTAGAGAAGCAAACCGTTTGCCCAGTGTATCAAATCTTGTAAAAGGAGGTCCTTCTACTTGGACTCACATCTTTTGAATTCAAATTCAGACTTACGGGGAAATAATTGTGAATATGTATGGAATCAGGCAAGGGCTGGTACAAATGAGAAGAAGAAAAGCAAAATAAAAATTATGAGAGAAATAGATAAAATAGAATAGGGAATTCAGAAAAAAATTCCAGCATATATTAAAATTTAATAGATGTTAAAGATGCTATTTCGATTCAGTGGGGAAAGGATGAATTATTAAACAAATGGTGATAGTGTAACTGCTTCTCTATGATGAAGAAAATGACATTTGGCCTTTGTATTACATCACCCACAAAAATAAATTCCAGATGATGAAAGACTTAAATATTAAAAGATGAAAATATTTTTAAAATCTTAGTAAAAATCATGGAGATTACATATACAAACTAAAGCCAGGAGAAACTTTGTTAGCCAAGACAGGGAGACCAGAAACCATTTAAAAAACAAATAAGCATACTTTCTTATAAAAAATAATTTTTAAAATGCTTCCTGTATACCAAAAAATAAATCAGTAAACAAACTGTGTATTGGGAGAAAATTTCAGTGCAGGCAACAAAAAATTAACAACTCTAATTATATGCAAAGAGGTCTTACAAATTGACAAGAAAGCAAACACTTGAGCAGAAAAAATGAGCCAAAAATATGAATAAGCAATTCAAAGAAAAAGAAATCCAGATAACCAGCATACACATTTAAAACTTCTTCAACTCATTAGTGGTCGGGGAAATACAAATTAAAGTGACGATGAGGGGCCGGCTCCGTGGCCGAGTGGTTAAGTTAGCGCGCTCTGCTGCAGCGGCCCAGGGTTCGGATCCTGGGCGCAGACATGGCACCGCTCATCAGGCCACGTTGAGGCGGCGTCCCACATCTCACAACTAGAAGAACCTGCAACTAAGATATACAACTATGTACTGGGGGGTTGGGGGAGATAAAGCAGGGAAAGAAAAAAAAAGTAACAATGAAATATCACATACCTATCAAACTGACATAAATTGTAAAAACCTCTCTTACCTATTCCTGATGGAGAATTTAAGTATGTGTTCATACATTGCTGGTAGAAATCTGAATTGTTACATCTTGTGGAGAAAGCAATCTGGAAATATCTATTTAAAAATACATGTACCATTTGACCTAGCAAATCCCATAGAAAATCATGCCTTAAGATATAAGTGGCTCAACCCATCATAAAAAGAAAGTGAACTTGCAATCTATAACATTTTTTAAGAATAAAAGATGGTACATTTACTTATGTGACTAGTGTCCTTTCGTCAGGGAAGAAGATGTGCTGCTCATTGGTGCCATCCTGGTTTGAGTTTGAAATGCTGAATCTAGTAGGTTTCTGTGACTCAGTGGTTAGCACTCAATCTTTTCAGACTGAAAAGAAAGACAAGGCTTATGCTGAACAATAAGAATACCTAATCAAGTTGATTCAACCCTTAAAAGAAAACAAACTGAAGTACAAAATACAAGCATTGAAAAGTGTGGATGCTTAGATTGTGTGAATAATGGAGTTTGATTATAAGCATATCTAATTTCTCTAATATTAAATTAAAGTAGTTCTAAAGACACATAGTACACGAGATATAAAAACAAGAGACTCCGAGAATTGAATCATTTTTGTAAAAAATCCAAGCAATACCTAATTAATTTGAACTAGTGCTTATGATGTATAGCTTGGAAAGAACTGTTTTACATATGAGGCATGCAGTAAGGAGCTGGGGAATTCTGGTCAGGGTAGATCAATTCAAATGAAATCCACTGCCCGGTAAAAGACGAATTATTATTATGAATTTCTCCTGGGCTTTGTTTTCCATTACTGTCATCAATAAGAAATAATTTATTTCTTTGCCCAACCCCTTGCCTTGTTCCTAAAGGATCACTTCAAAAAGCCTTTATTAACTGCTTCGGGGAGACTCAGAAAGATAAGAACTTTAGTGGAAAGAGTGGTGTCCAATCCGTGGTGGATGTGGCATTGCCTCCTACTCCCAAAACATTTCTCAGGGCAAATACCACTGTGTGGGGATGGACATGAGCAAGCATTTCAAAGAACTTACAATATGTCATCTATTGAAACTTCATTACTGTCCTGGGAAGCTAGGTATTACCTCCTTTGTGCAGGTGAGAGAGTCTAGACCATGCAACTTGGCCAGCACCCAGGCTCTTGTCCCTTGGTTGTTTGGGATTCCAGATACAGCCAACTCCTCAACTGCTGAATGGCTGGAAAACTTCCTCCTAGTTCTTTTTGATTCTCCATCAAGGCATTGTTTTGAAAAGCTCAGTGACAAGCTCCTAGGGCTAATAGAAGTTACTCATCCCGATGTCAGCTTTCAGTCCCTCGGCAGGTAGGTTTTACCTGTGCCCAGTGTTGTCCCCGTTATGGAGATGCCCCTGCTTGCCCTCACTGTTAACTCACACTCTTCCTTTTTTATCAGCCACCTTGTTCTTGCTGTCCTGCACTTCCTATAACTCAATGATGACTAAGTCAAACATCCATTTTTATAACTATGGGGGCAATCACTTAGCTAAATTAATTCGTTCTGCATTTGCAAACCTAAAAGTTTCTTTGAAGGAAAACAAAAGAGCACAGAGAGTTGGATTTTAATTTTTGGACACACAGACCATGTTCCCCCAGAAATCTAATTTTCTAGATTAATGAATCCTATCAGATATTGTAAATTAGGAACTACTTTTATAGCATGGAAAACAATGTGAATAGATTAAAGCTGCTTATTGAAGAAGACATTGTGGTACCCATATGTCACAGCCACTTAGAGATAACTCTATGCTTTTTAGACTCAGTGGAATTGGTTCTTTGCAATTAGAAATCCTCCTTTGGGCTTTTCATCAGATTTGATGTTAAAAAGACTAGAGATTCCCCCCTTCCTTCTCTTTTTCTTAGAATTTTAGGAAGGATCTGAGCCATATGGAAATGCTGAAATATCAAAACATTCAGTCCAATAGCCCATTTATGCAATAACAATAGTATTTTACATTTATTATCACATCATTATTTCCAAAGCATGACTGCACATATGGTTTCATTTGATCCATATTTCTAAAGCATCTATAGGGAACAAGGCTGTGTGATAGGGAAAAACTGGTATATTTATCTCCGTTTTGTGAACAGGAGCATTCAGGCAGAAAGCTTAGGGGATGTGTTAGCCAGTAGTGGAGGAAGTGCTCAGGGGGGCCCTGTTCTCTCCAATCCATCTCTTGCCTCTGCAGCCTGCAAATTAGGCTTATCAGGGTTACTATCACTCTGCAGGGAGAAGAGCTTGCTCCAGCCCTTGACAAGCCACGGCTGCCCCATCTTGGAGAGAGAGTGGGAAAAGCCAAGGGCAGGCTATCAGGAGACCTGATTCCTCCTCCAGCCTGCCTTGAACCACTACATTTGTTCTTTTTTTCCTTAAAGATTGGCACCTGAGGTAACATCTGTTGCCAATCTTCTTTCTCCTCCTCCTCCCCCTCCTCCTCCCCCCTCCTCTTCTCCCTCCTTCTCCTCCTCCCCCCACCAAAGTTCCCCAGTACATAGTTGTATATTCTAGTTGTGAGTGGCTCTGGTTGTGCTATGTGGCATGCCACCTCAGCATGGCCTGATGAGTGGTGCCACATCTGCGCCCAGGATCCAAACTGGCGAACCCCGGGCAGCTGAAGCAGATCACTTGAACTTAACCACTTGGCTATGGTGCCGGCCCCCTATATTCATTTCTTGGACCCCAGTGTCTTGAAATGAGATAAGGATATGTACTATATCCTCTGGCTTGTTATGATGATAAAATAAAATAATGGATATAAAATCCATAAATCATGAATGATTGTCAAGGAGGAACAGGAAATCTGGGAAGGGAGCCTTCCTTTCCTGAGGCCTTAGCCTGGCCTCTAGAGACACACACTGTGCAAGATGGTTTGGTTATAACATCTCATTTAATCCTCAGATCAGCCTGGGGAGTTGAGTATTATCATTATTACATCCCCTTGCCTTCTTTCCTAATTATTTTATATTATGAAAGAATTTGAATATCTTACAGCAGGAAAATATGCTAGTTCAGAAAATAGTACAACACAAGCATCTTTCCTACCCAGATTTGCAGATGTTAACATTCTACAAATGTCTCTTTTTCTCCCCAAGAAATAAATTGTTATGGGTAAAGCTAAAGCTTTCTCATTTCTCATTTCTCCCCACCCTCTCCATGTCTCTGCACTTCATGGCATTCTTCTCACCAATGTTTTTGTAATTTTACTATGTGTATATGTATCCATAAAAAATGCACACTAAATTTTTGTGTTTTAAAAACTTACGTGCATTTTAGCCAACATTGTATGCCTTCTTTTACATTTTTCTCTCAACATTATGTTTTTGAGATTCATCCATGTTGATAGATGAGCTCGAGCTTATTCATTTTAACTGTTATATGCTATTCTAATGTTGGACTAAACCTTCAGTTATTTATCTCTGTCCCTACTAATAGAATCTTTGCTTGTTTTTACTATTTTGATATCACACACAGCAAAATATGTTTACAGTAAACATATCGGTAGGTGTAACCCACTTCCTCTGTCAATACAGAGGTGTTGCCAATTTGCTATCCAAAATGTAGCCATCACACACCTGTCACCAGGGTACGAGTTTCCATACACCATGTCTGTGCCCACACTTGGTGTTATCTGTTTTAAATGTGCATCCATCTGATGGGAGTGAAATGACACTTTACTATTGTTTTAATTTCCCTTCTTTCTTTGTTCAAAAAATTTCAAAATTAACTTCTCTGAAGTTTGTCTATGGAGATTCTAGAAAATGAGAGTATCTGAGACGTCCAATTCTGGTCTAATCTAGTTCTTCTATGGATCGCGCACTTACCTCGGAGTTTCTATGGACTGAAGAGTGTCACCCAAATTTGTAAGTTGAAGCCGTAATCTCTAATGTGATGGTATTTGAAGATGGGGCCTTTGGGAGACAACTAGGTTTAGATAAGATCAGGAGGATGGGACCTTCATGAGGGGATTTGTGCCCTTATAAAAAGAGACATCATAGAACTTGCTCTCTATCTCTGCATACGAGGACACAGTGAGAAGACACATCTGCAAACTAGGAGGAGAGCTCTCACCAGAAACCAAATCAGCCAGAACCTTGATCTTGGACTTTCCTGCCTCCAGAACTGGGAGAAAATTAATTTCTGTTGTTTAAGCCACCCAGTCTACGATATTTTGTTCTGGCAGCCCGAGTAGACTAAGACAGGGGTTAAGAACTCAGATTCCAAAGTCAGCTTAATTGATTTAAATTGCAGCTCCCTGACTTACCAAACAAATGGCTTTGGGAATGTCTCTAAACTTCTCTTGGCCTCAGTTCCCTCATCTGCTAAATGGAGATCTTAATGGTCACAGGACTGTCATGTAGGTTAATGAGCACTGAATGTGAATACTTAATCCAATGCCTGGCAGTCTCAATAAATCTTAACTATTGCCATTATGTACATTACTAGATAGGATCTTTTTTTACATTACTCCCTTGTTCAATAATCGTCCATGTTTTCCCATTAACTGCAACTTAAACTACAAGATCAATGCTTTCCAGTATCTGGCCCACACCTTCCTTTCTAGATTTATGCTTCACAGTGGCCTTACGTGAGCCATCTGCCAGTCATGACTCCTTATACACTGTCCCCTCCCTGACTGCATGCTTCTCTGCCCCTGTGCCTTTGCACTTGCCAGTTCCCCTGCCTGGAACTCACTGCTCCCCATGCTCTTCTCTACTCATCTCAAGCCTATGCGGCCTTTGAACATCTGGCCCAAATCTCTTGTGGTAGGTAGGATAATGGCCCCCTTTCTATGTTCACATCCTAATTCCTGACATCTGTGAATATGTTACAATACATGGCAAAATGGACTTCACAGATGTAATTAAGGGTCTTGAGATGGGGAGATTTTACTGGGTTATCTGGGTGAGCACAACATAATCACAATGGTTTTTATAAGCAAAGGCAGGAGGATCAGAGTAAGAAGAGGAGATGTGATGATGGAAGCAGAGGTCAAAGTAATGAAGGCCACAAGTCAAGGAATGTGGATGGCCTCTAGATGCTAGAAAAGACAAGAAAACAGCTTCTACCCCAGAGTCTCGAAGAAAGGCAGCTGTGCTGTCCCATTTTAGACTTCTGACCTCCAGAATTGTAAAATAGTACATTTGTATTGTTTTAAGCCACTAAGTTTATGGCTATTTGTTTCGGCAGAAACAGGAAACTGCTACATCTCTACTTGACCACAGAGTCTTTCCTAATTGCTTCTCCCTTGGCAAGTGTTGTCCTTAGTGCTTCATTTGAGTCCAAGCCAACTATGTGCCCTCAGCCCTCCTTCCCAGCCTCTGTGCTGCACTTCCATGAACACCAAACAACATATCCCTGACTCCCCCGTGACTGGCTCAGATTCTGCCAGTGACGGGCATAGGTAGCAAGTTGGAAAGTGGCTTTTGACAGTGTCTCTGCGAGCAGCATCAGGAATCGTGTTGGTTGCAGAAGCTGTCTTGGCGGCAGTGACAATGGCAGCAATGGTTCCAGTACTGGCAACTGTAGCAAAGGCAGCAGTGACTTGGGAGCACAGGCTTCTGGGTCATGCTCAGGCAGCCGGGCTCCAACTGCAGGAGCTTTAGCAGCACAACACACTCGCTTCCAGGTAGATCTTTGCTCCAAGGATCCAGAAACAGTACTAGTTTCCCACAAATGCTATAAGCATCTCTATTTTCTCCTCTTTTAATCCCCTAGCCCCTGCCATGTCCTTGTAATCAATTCCTATGTTAAGTATCTTCTGTTTAATATACCTGGAATTATTTCTGCCTTCCTGATTGGATCCTGAGTGATATAGTTGCTGACATACTCTGGAGTATTTAAAATGTATTTTCATGTGTGTATGTCTTATATCCCACCCCAGTTGGTGAGTTCTTTGTGAACAGGGACATTATCTTAAGCGTGATGGATAGAGTATGCTGTATTGTGATAACCATTACTAGACCACAACAAACCATAAAATCCTAGTGGTTTCACACAATAAAGGCTGGAGAGGGTACTACTGTACCTAGTGACTCAGGAATTCAGCCTTCCTCAGTCTGTGACACATCATATCAGCATATACCTTCTGAGTGTGTCATGGCAGGGAAGAGAGGGATGAAAGAGTCTCACCAAAGCGTAAGTGTTCTTGTCCAGAAATGGCTCATCATTCCCCATTTGCCAGATTCATCCATTTGACCCAGAGCAAGGCAAGGCAGGTCGGGGATTATAGGGAGCACATAGATTTTGGATTTTTTTAAAAACACAATGTTTCAGGCATATGGAAATTTTCAAATCAGATAGAATTGGGTTCAAATCTGCATTTTGTCTTACTAGCTGAGTGATCTTGGATAAATTACTTAATCCCTCTGAGCCTTGCTCTTCCATTGTAATAATTCTCAGTTTGCAGAGTTGTTTCAAATATTAATTGAGATGATGGCTGTTGTGATAAAAAATGATGATGCTAGGTGATGTTTGAGAGTGCTTACAATATGCAGGCAGACACGGTGCTAGGAACTTTACATACGTAATCCCACCTCATTCAAGTCTCAAAATATTCCTACAAGCTACTATGATAGCCCTATTTTACAGAGGAGAAATTGAGGGATGGAAGCAAATTTTCCTAGGAGCACACAGCTAGAAAATGACACCTGGTATTTGAAACCATAGCTGTCTGACTTCAGAGTCCATGTTCTTTCCACTATGCTTAAAATATGTGTCATAAACTCTTCAACTCTTAATCCATGGCAATCCTGGATTCTACAACAACGATCGAAATAATAGCAATCATCATTTATTGTTTATATAGTACTTACTATTCTATGGCATTATTCTTAGTTCTTCACACACATTAACTAATTTAATCAGTTTAATTTCCCCATTTTGAAAATTTAAGTAACTTGCCCAAGGCCACACAGCTAGTAAGTGACTCCTATAAAGAAGTGAGCGAGAGAACTCTATAGCGAATTACGTTTGGGAGCCACCATTTGCTGTAACCCCTCTTTTAGAGATTCACAATTTAGAATTACATAGTTTTGATTCTCAGAAATCCTGTGCTAATGAAACTCAATTATTTCCTAAACATATTTTCCCGTGGAACACTTTGTCTCCTCTTCCAGTATCTGGAGGAGCTAGTTCCTTGGGCCTCTGGCTGGGAAAGTCTGAACCAGATTATCCAGTCAACCTGTCCTTCCAGTGCTTCAAGGAAAGAACCTAGAGTTTACTCTTCCAAAAAGGCTCAACCAGAGTGGAGCCACGGGTTGCAAACTGGGTGATAATTCACAGTCCCGCTGCCTTTTCTTCTGTACAAGTGCAGAACATTACCTTCTCCCTCTGTCCTGATGGCCATGTCCTGCCATTTTTGAGACAACTCGATTCATCCTCCTGTCAGGTCAATTCCCTGAAACACAGGCCTGCTGTAAGATGCTGTTAGGAGGAGTTTCCTCGGTCAAGTGGAGATTTGGAGCAGATCCCAGTAGGGTACATCATCCTTCTATGTGGCCTGCCGAGCATGTGTGACTCTCAGGTTTTGTTTTGGGTGACGCTGGGCATGAACTACCCATCATTTCTTACTGGACCCTTCAGCTGGCAGAGAATGAGCATGAGGAGGAGGAAGTTTGCTTAGGACCTTGATCAAGTGGGAGAAGAGGGGCTGTGGAAATAATAAATGCCCATGCATTATTTATCACCATTATTACTTGGCAAAAACAGCTTCATTCCATTGACTTCTCACTTTTAAATGAGCTGGGAAGAGACCCAAGGTTGTTTTTCAGATTCCCCTGAGAGAATGTGAGTGAATCCACAGCATTTGTATTTTATTAACTAACAAGGTTTTTCTTTTGTTTCTTCTGAATGACACAGGAGGAAATGGGAGTCTGTCTTAACTTGAGCTCGTGTTTGCCAGCAGACCCTTAATCGTACACTATTTCTTTCAACATAGAAGCAGAAGGAACCCCTGAAACCAAAAAAAAAAAAAAAAAAAAAATCACAGCAAAAGGAGAAGAGAAGAAAGAATGTCACCCTCCAAATGCCCCTTGGAAACCAGACCAAGTCTGTAAAATACTGTCGTTATCAATATCAAAGGGAAAATCTGTCTTCAACATGAGCATGATTCTTTTGTTTTTAGGTATATTTTGAGAGGAGGGCTATCCAAGAGCTCTTTATTTCACAACTTCAGGATTGTTTTGTGACTATATTCTGAATCTACAAAAGGTAGATTTTGAATATACACTAGAGAGTTTTAGGATATTCACTACGTATTCGGATAGCCAGATGAAGATACAAAAAGTGGATCAGCCTAATGCTGATTCTCCACACACTCAGAGGGAGAGATTGGTCTTAAGCAGCTCAGAAATAAGACGTGCCTGGAGTCTGTAAGGCAGCTATCTGTAGATCAGGGGAAGGAGAAGCTGTGTGGTCTGTGGTGTGCTAGTCTCTGGCTTTCTAATGACTCGGTGGTCTCCAACAGTGCTCTGTGTCCAAAATTTTGGTCCAATCAGTTGGGCAAGATTAGTTGGGTGTGTGTCTCATAAGACACACAGCAACAGATCAGTAATATATGCATGAAATAAGGAAAGAGAGAGAGAATTGGAGGGAGGGTTGCCTGAAAACAGAGTAATGAGAGATAAAAGTAGCATGATTCTTTCTTCAAAAAGCTGTGTGGTACTTTTAATTTCTCACCAGTTTCAGGGTGCCCACTCTCTCAGCAGACTCAAAAGAGTTTCAGTGTTTTCCCCTGGCTTTTTCACTCCCCTAGTGCCTGCTTTCAGCCACCAGAACTGAAAAGATGCTCATGAGAATGTACAAATCTTCCCAGCACCAAGGCTAGGCCCATGTAGGGAGTCTGAAGTAAGGACCAGGGGCCTCTGTAAGGCTCGTGGGCCAGCATCTCAGATGGGGCGATGCTGTGACCTCTTACTCTATTCTGACCCCAACTGACTGGCTGAGAATGTAGGGGAAAGGTCAGGAAGCGACAAGTGGTAGCAGAAGGAGAGAGGTTTGATGGAAAGAGCAGAAGCCCTGGTGTCTGCCACACCCTGGCCAAACCCCAGTGTCTTCACTTAGTAGCAGTGAACTGTTCTATCCTCTGAAAGGTAAAATTAGGGTGACACCAAGCACCTCACAGAGAGCCTCTAAGTTTCTCACTTACGTTTTAAATGAGAAAACCTGTAAGTGTCTACCATAGTTTTCCTCTTCACTCCCCAACAGCACCTTTCTGAGCCTGCAGCCTGAGTCTGGGGACTAGGAAAGTCTTACACATCCAGCACCCACAGCATAGCAACAGGCCTGTGCCGGACACTGGGCTTATAGTGTGAACAAAACATGCAAGCCCTGTCCTTTGGGAGCATCCAGTGTGGTAAGGAGGTCACCCAGTATCACAAAATCATGGAAATATGTGGGCATAAATGTGATCAGTGCAGTAAGGAGAAAGTTGAGGTAATGTCAAGGCCCATGGCAGAGCACAGAAGGGCTTCAGCTGGCCAACAGATGGGTTTGCAGGAGCAGAGAAGGGTCTCATGCCCCCAAGGATTTTGACCAACTCCTGCTATCTGGATCCCCTTCCCAGGGCTCAAAGTCTCTCCTTCCCTAGTCAGCTTTAAAATGCATGTTTTTCAGGGGGAGGTGAGGCAGTGATTTATAATCTCAGTTGAAAGAGTTTCTTTTCTGGAATCAGTGATGAAGGGACCTCATGGGTTTGGGGCTTTTAGGGAAGACAGCAAAAATGCAACTCCAAAGAAACATTGAAACGAGTTCAAAAGGTTGTATTGGTTCTTGACAGTCCTTCATTTCAGACATTTCCAGGATAATGTGTGAGATCCAATCAACATGCCAACCAACAGCCTAGCTGGACTAGCTCCAGAGGTCAGTCCTGCATTGAAGGAGCTTACAAAAAAACATATGAAGTGTAAGCTGCAATTCAACGCAGTGGCAACTGTAACAGTGGGAGATGGAGTATGTTATGGAAGTCTGGAGGACCACTCTGAGAGGGACATCTCAGCAGAGCAAGGTTCTGGCCACATCGCCTCCTTTTAACCAAAAAGTTTCACTGAGATGTATGGATAAGTTAGGGCAGACTCTGCCATGCTGCACTAACAAATAAACCCAAGTCTCTGAGGCTTAACCATGGTCATTCAGAAATTCAGGTTCCTTCCATTTTGTGGTACCTCCATGTTCAAAATGTGTCTTGCAAATTCACCATGGAAGGAGAAAAGAGAAAGAAGCATTGAGCATGGGAGGTTTGTATGAGCCAGGAGTGGCCCACATTACTTCTGACTTCATTCCATTTGATCTAGCTTCAGTCACACGACTCCAACATATCTCAAGGAGCCTGGAAAATAAAGTTTAGCTGTGCAGCCAGGAGGAAAATAAAATGGGTGTTACAAAAACATAGCAGTGTCTCTGACAGAGTATATTGTCACCCAGGGCCTTTCCAGGAACTGACCCACACACTGGGGACACCACATAGTGTCACACTTTTGAGAATTCGCTTAGATTCAGATAAAGCTGATTTGGGTTGGAATCAGAGTTCCACCCCTTAATATCTTTATAAATCTATGCAGTTTCCCTATCTATAATGTGGGGGTTACTAACAAGGCTTAGCTCATAAGGTTGTCACAAAGATTGAACTGAGGTCATTCCTGCCATGTGGTACATGCCCAATAAGTGGTGGTCATTATTTCACAGTACAGATTCCTGGCCATGACCTACCCCCATCTACATCAAATGGTTTCTCGGTGCAAATACCATTGCCCTGTGATTTTTATGTAATAGTCTGCCTTCAGGGTGAATGTCTGTTGCCTTTCTCACAAGCTAAATCTCCACTTCCATCCGGATATAGCAAAGGTTGCGTTGAAGTGAGCTATCTCCCTCCTTCCCACAGAATCTCTGAGAAGTTCCTGAAACACTGGATGAGGAACTTCATATATTGAAAAATTTAGAATCTGAATCTCCATACTATTAAATGAAAAAATTAAGCCATATAAGAACAATTAGTCAAGAAATAGAGCAGCAAATTGTTTGCTAGCAAAAGATCACATGGCTCTCCAGAGTCCTTACCGTAGTAGAAGATAACAAGTCGTCGTAGCTGCCTCTTCCTCTCCCAGGGAAAAGAGAAGCATCAGTGAGTCAACAATGTATGGGACCAGTTTTGCTCCACGCCTAAATCTGTGTTCAGGCAGATGTGAACATGACCCATAGTGTACTAGCGTATCACCTAAAGGCTCCCAGGAGTCAACTGTGAGCATACCTTCCCAAATCCTCATTCAGTGACATAATGCAGGGCCTTTTGCTAGAATGGCATTTGCTGCTCTGTCTCAATTAACTGTTCTTGTAAGATTCCTTTATTCATGTAATAAGAAAGAGATTCCCAATTCTGGAGTTTTCAATATTCAGTGACATGATATTGGTAGCTTGAAATTGGCTACGGAGCGAGTATTTACACCATGGAAATTCGCAAAACACTAAAAATCAGGACTTTTTTCTTTGGATGGAGGAGTGGGCGAGAGAGCCATTTGTTAAATATTTACTAGCACTTCAGTGATGTGATCCCTCACCAAAACTGCACATGTACAGTACACAACAAGGGTGCAGCCCAGTTGTCAAAAGGATTTCAAGCCTTTTGGTGAGGACAAGGCTAATATATCTATGGATGATCTCATTTATTTGTTATTATGTTTTAAATATAACTTTTAGTGTTGATATGTTCTTTTTGCAAAAGTGACATGCTTATCACAGAAGAAGAAAATAAGGATCACTCGTAAGTCTACCCAGATTATATAATTATATAGCATGTGAGAAAATGGCAAAGTGCTATGGAAAAAAGAAAGAAGAGGTTAGGATAAGGGATTGGGAGCATGGGGGATGGGGTAGATTGTGACAGCTTTTAAATTGGTTTCAGGGAGTCTCATCTAACCAGCGTCATAATTAATAACACCTCAGAGATAATAGCTCTGAGCTGAATCTGCAGATGTTTAATGCTGCTTTGTGTGAAAAGTGGATTGAAATGATAATTTAAGAATAATTATTTTAATTGATGTTTGAGTATCAGAGAGGCAATGAGTTCTCTTGTGGGATGGGAAGATGTGCTCATGCTCGGGGATGTTCAACTTCATTGATTTAAATGAATTTTGCATTCAAGTCTCTTTTCTGGATGTGAGGTAACCCTTCCAGGTAATTGTAAACAGTTCTCTTTACCGAGAAATATCCTCTCGTTTGTTCTCTCCTGGTGAGCAGAGAGGGTTGAAAGAAACTGAGAAACCTCAAAATCATCAAAGATTAGAAAAGGAGAGAGCTCAGCCAGGTGGCTAAAATGACACCACGTGCTTATTATTCTGACCTGTCCATATGAAGGTGACAGAAGTTCATGGGAAATTTTCTGCCACTCAATAGTTAATAGAAACACCTCTCTTTCTGATGAAAAGGGTGACATTATGTATAATGCTTGCAATTAATTCATGCCCTAATGATGCCAAACAACCACTACAAGTGGAATATGTAAGTATCTGGAAAGATGATCAAATTACGTTTTAAGTGGGAAAATTGCATGTGTGGTATGATGCTGCTTTGTGTGAAAAGTGGACAGAGACAACCTCTGTTAATATTTTGTTTTCTTTGCATTTATATAAAAATAATAATATCAAAAATATCATTTAAATCAACGAAGTTGAACATCCCCGAGCATGAGCACATCTTCCCATCCCACAAGAGAACTCATTGCCTCTCTGATACTCAAACATCAATTAAAATAATTATTCTTAAATTATCATTTCAATCCACTTTTCACACAAAGCAGCATTAAACATCTGCAGATTCAGCTCAGAGCTATTATCTCTGAGGTGTTATTAATTATGACGCTGGTTAGATGAGACTCCCTGAAACCAATTTAAAAGCTGTCACAATCTACCCCATCCCCTACGCCCCAATCCCTTATCCTAACCTCTTCTTTCTTTTTTCCATAGCACTTTGACCATTTTCTCACATGCTATATAATTTCCTTACGTATTGTATTTATTGTCTTTCCCTTTGCTGGATAGTAAGCTCCATGAGTGTGGGGATCTTTGTCTTGTTTACTTCTGTGAACTCACACTTAGAAGAATATCTGGCACACGGTAGGTGGCACATAGTAGGTGCTTGCTAAATTTGCTTTCTAATGAATCTCATGGCCTTGATGGAAACTGGAACACCTTATGTCATGGCTATTTTTTCCATCTACATCTCTGAGAACAGAGTGAAGTGGACATTAACACCAGTCATTAAACAGGAAGACAAGAGAACTGGGCTCAAGGCTCTCTCTCCTGTCAGGAGCAACCATGCAACTTATCTACTTTAAGAGGATTAATAGCAGGGGAGCAGGAGATGATGTCAGAGCCTTCAAAAGAAGCCCATCCAAGCCAGTGTTATTTCCCTGAAACTGAGTTCAGATCCAGATATTTCCAATGCACCCTTGTCATTTGACCCATTTTGACATCAGATTGTGGTCCATGTCCTCATAGGTACCATTTAATGCATTAAGTACTAGTTACTGATCTGGACACTTAGCACAGAGTAATTATTTTATTTTAATACTGACAAGCCCAAGTAGTATGCGTTGTTATTCCCATTTTACAGATGAGAACATTGAGATTAGAGGGCCTGAGTAGTTTATTCAAGGTGGCACTGGCCAGGACACATTTGAGCTGAGTTGATCTGAGTCCAAGCCTATGGTCTTGCTACTGAATGGCTCTGCCTTGCTACAAGACTTTTTGCACCATATTCCAGTCTCCTCGGTTCCCTGATCTGTAAAATAAAGATAAAACTGGGTTCCTTGAAGGTTTGGAGTGGGGATTAAATGAGATAGTATGTACAGAAGTTACTTATCATAATGCCTGACCCTCAGTAAGTGGAAGTTTCTTCCTATCTTTCCCACTTGATACATAAAAAAACAAGACTTAAAGTGATTAAGCAACTTAGCTTGAAGTACCATTTACAATGACAAGTGACCTGGACATGAATCCGGATCTCTACACTCTCCATGTGTGCTGTTTCCTGGTCCATCCAAGTCCAAATCCTAGCAAATCCTCAGAAATAAGTGCTCCCCTTCACAGCCACACATGCTCATGAATTCAACCAGGGTAGCAGACACATCTTCACTGTGAACATCCCTTCTGATTCTCGATGAGGGAAGAAAAACACAAACAAAATAACAACACAATAGCAAAAATAAATACATTTAAAACCACTTGCTTCATTTTGCTAGTGCTAACTGAAGTTAGAGAAAGGAGTAGCTGTCATCTATTTTGTGCCTGTTACTGGACAGGCCCTGCTAAACCCTGACATGCATGTGTATGATCCACCCTATTCTACATATTTAGAAACTGAGGCAAAAGGAAGTTGAACACACTACTCAAGATCATACAGCGAGTGAGTGATGGAAGTGGAAACTGAACCATGACCTGTCTGATTCTGAACACCTCATTCTTAATCTGAATGTTGAGTCGCTGTTGGGATGACTACCGGTCTCACGACATTGACTCCCTTGTGACACTCTGCTTCCTTGTAGTGTTAGCCATTTCAGCCAGCAAGGTAATTGTGAGGATTATCTCCCCCACTAAAGAATAAGCCTTTTAAAGACAAGGACCAAGACATATTATTATTACACATATCACTTATTACATCTATCATAAACCTTTCTTTTTTATGGATACTGAATAAATACTTTTGGTTTGACCCGTCCGTAAAAGACTTCGACTTGAATTCCTTGGGGGAAACTTTGATCCCCTGGGGATAACTTCATAGTAAATAAGACTCCCTACTATGAGATGAACAGAGGTGAAAAGCTTTTGGATCACATGTAAGGAAACATTGCATTTTGGAGTTGATTCTCAGTGACAAAAGCCTCTTATTTTGCACAAGTTGATTCTAACCCTTCCTCACTCATTTACTTTCTTTCAGATCAATGGAGCTCTGCTGTTTATGTAAACACTTGAACTACACTTTATGCTCTGTGGCCACCCCAGGAATGTACTGTGGTGTCACTTGTACCCACAACCTGGGTGCATCTGTTTAGGCAATGACTTTTGGCGTCTACTGGAGATGTATTTGTCTTTGTTCTGCATTTTTATCTCATAACCGATCCTTCTTAATCATGTTAGGAGGAAGATAGACAAGAATAACCACACTATTTATCATGATCAGGACACAGTGTGCTAAGAAGGGCACTTTACTGTATTGTCCAAACTGAGTTTTAGTGCATATAATTTTGACAACTAGGAGATGCTATTATTTATCCAATTAGGACATTACTACAAGGACAAATCTGTTCCAAATTCTGAATTGAGAGTAACAAAATGAGTCCCATTTAGTCTCAAGATGGCTTTCTCGAGCCTTTGAAAAGGTTCCCAGTTTTGACAGGCAGGACTGCATGTGAGTCCCTTCCTCGTAGTATTTTGAGCTCACCCCAGATGGAGAAGTGAGCACACAGCTGTACCTACATTGCTCACACAGGGACTGCTGTTGGCAGGCATTGCTGTTGTTATATAATGAATCATCTTTTTCTCACCTTTGTCATCACAAAAGCGATAGAGGGACACTAGGGAAATCCTTCCCCACCCCCCACCCCCAATCCTGGGTTGTGAATCCTAGTAATTCGGTCTTTGGGGAAGGGGCACTTGCTCTGCTCCTTCCTCTCTCCACAAATCAGGAGCCTTTAGAGAAAGTCACCTTATGTGTGGGCTCCTGTAACTGACTGTTAGACAGGTTTAAGGTCTTACTGAACTCAGTAATCATTTCCTGATTATGTAGATTTTAAGCAGGGGAAGGATCTTGGGCAAAATAATTCTGGGATAACAAAGGACAGTTTCTAGATTTTATTTGATCCCAGTGTATTTCCTTTAACCATGACAATGATGGTGATGACGATGATGATAACACCATCCATAGTGTTGAGATGTATTGAAGAATTAAAGTTGCAGAGACCAAATACTATATGTTGGGATTATACTGATTCCCTACTTCTCAAATTTCCTAGAGGGGAAGGAGTTTCCCCGCCACTTCCTCCTCTCTACCCCTAACTCACTCACTCCTTTCCAAGGTATTGGAAGGGATGTATCCAATTAGTAAAACTGGGAAGCAAGGATTGAGAAATCTGGCAGAAACTGCCCCCTTCTTTCAGAACAGCCTGTTGGAGAACCTTTGCATCTGACTTTCCTCCTAACTTCTCTGCACACCAAGGCCAGGGTAGAGCCTAGGCTGGCCTCTGAAAGAGAGATCTGTGGCCTTGCTCTTTCCCTCCCTCCTGTGGAAATAAATAAAGATCAACCAAATGAGAACAAGCAAAGGCTATTTATTCAGAGCTTGCTATAGCAATGGAGTCTACCCCCAACGCTTTGTATTCTGGCAGAGATTTGAAGACAAGCAAGGAAGTGGGAAAGCTTATTTGGAAAAAGGAAAGCCTCAGGTGTGCTCCGGTTGGAGGTTGTTGGCCTAGGGAGGCTGGAGGCACCCTATGTGATTGATTAAGGGAGCATATATGGCTTTTTCTGGTTGGTCTTAAATTGGAAGTGGGGATAAACAGTAGGGAAACTGTCAGTTATTAATCAAGTCCTGGCCATTTGGGGCTGATCGTTACAAAGATTATGGTTTGGCTTCCTGAACCAGTTACTAGATGTAGCAGTCTAACTTCTTACAAGTCTAACTTAGAGATGGCAGGCTGGCTTCCTGGGCGGGTTACTGTAGGTGACGGGTTGGTTCCCTGGGCTGTTTGCTGCAGCGTATGGGTCAGAGTTCTATTTTTCTATATGGTCTGACCATTATCCGTTTGCATATTCAATCTCTCACTCTCTACTGTGGATATGAGGAGCATCAATATGGAATGCGTCTTCTTTTATAGTCACACTCTCACTCAGGTGGGACCTTTCTGAGGTCTTGATTTGAGAGACAAATATTAGGAAGTCCGACAGTGTTCACACATTCAAGCCATATCTTGCAATCAGCTTTATTGGTAATTAGGATGCTATATTGATCTCCATCTGTCTAACCACTGGGTTTTCCAAAGTTGGTGTTAAACTCAGGACTGAAGACAAGGGTGAGGTCAGTTATTGTACCTTAAGCCCCTAGCTCTGTGGAAGACAAATATTCAAATAGAATTGAGGCACTATCTTAATGGGAAGAAAACTTCAAAATATGTTCCCTCTCCTTTTCTTAATCCTGAACTATGAATCTATCACCCTTTATTTCAAACTTAAATCCCTTTATATTTACATAATAGCTTTCATTTTGTTTCTTTTATGGTTCCAAATTGTTGCCTGGAGTGCCCCAGATCACCATTTTCCCTTTTTTATGTCCCTCTTGATGGGGGCTGTGGTTCTTTCTATTTTAGTATATAAAATATATGTTACTTGGGACATTAGTTATATGAATGCAAACATTAAGAGAACACATAAAATTATAAAATATGATGGGCACCAAGGAGCTGGGGCAGGGTAATGAATTGGAGTTCTCTTTTTTTATTTTTGCAGCTTTACTGAGATATTATTGACATGACATATGTAAGTTTAAGGTGTACAACATGATGATTTAATTTGATACATGTACATATTGTAAAATGATCATAATAAGATTAGTTACCTCCATTTCCTCACATAATAACCATCTTTTTGTGTGTGGAGATAATATTTAAGATCTACTCTTTTAATGACTTTCAAGTATTCAATTCAGTATTGTTAATTATAGTCACCACACTGCACATCAAGTCCCCAGAATTTATTCATGCTATAGCTATAAGCTTGTACCATTTGGCCAGTATCTCCCCATTTACCCCACTCCCCAGCCCCTGGAAACCACTGTTCTACTCACTATTACTATGATTTTGACATTTTTAGATTGTACATGTAAGTGAGAACATACAGCATCTGTCTTTCTCTGATTTATTTCACTTAGCATAATGCCCTCAAGGTGCATCCGTGTTGTCACAAGAAGCAGGATTTCCTTCTTTTTATGGCTGAATAATATTTCATTGTATGTATATTTATACCACATCTTCTTTATCCATTCATCCATCAAAGGACACTTAGGTTGTTTCCATGTCTTAGCTGTGATGAATAATGCTACAGTGAGTATGAGAGTGTGGATATCTCTTTGAGATACTGGTTTCATTTCCTTTGATGTATACTCTGCAGTGAGATTGCTATATCATGTGGTAGTTCTATTTTTAATTTTTTGAGGAATCTCCATACTGTGTTCCATGGTGGGTGCACCAATTTAGAGTCCCACCAACAGTGCACAAGGGTCCCATTTTCTCCACATCCTCTTCAACACTTCTCTCTTGCCGTTTTGATAATAGCCATTCTAACAAGTGTGTGCTCTCATTGTAGTTTTAATTTGCATTTCCCTGATGACTGTTGACATAGAGCACCTTTCCATGTACCTGTTGGCCATTTGTGCATGTCTTTTTTGGAAAAATGTCTATTCAAGGCATTTGTCCATTTTTTAATCACATTTTGTTTTTTTGTGGCTGAGTTGTATGAGTTCCTTTTATGTTTTGGACGTTAACTCTTTATCAGATAGATGGTTTGCAAGTATTTCTCCCATTCTGTAGGTTTTTTCATTTTGCTGATTGCTTCCTTTGCTGTGTAAAAGCTTTTTAGTTTGATGTAGTCCCATTTGCTTACTTTTACTCCTTTTCTTTTGGTATCATATCTGAGTCTGAGTTCTTCTATATTGTTTTTGGTAGGGGACAGTGAGAAGATAATTCCAAATGAGTAAAATACCAGAAATCTTAATCTGGGACTTTTTGTGCCAGGCATATGGGTTGTGGATTATTATAGTGATGGACAGAAGGGTGGGGCTGGATTGAAAGGCAGTATAAAAAGATTTTATAATGAGCCTAGGTCTCATTGAATTCTTCAGTGATGCACAGCAGAATATGAGGTCATCTACCCTGAGACTCTGTGATTCAAATGTTTCTTTTCTCCCTCATGTTAACCTTAAACTCCAAAAGTCTGTGATAATGAAAGGGAGGAGGTCCAGAGAGAAACATAATTTCCTTGGTATAATTACTGCAATAATGTCACATATCTCATAAACCCTCATCATACTGTTGTGAGGTAGGAATTATATCCACATTTTCCAACCTAGGTATTGAGGTACAAAGAGAAGAAATACTTTGTATAAGTCCACACAACTTTGAAATCAGGGGCCAATTTACTTTAATTATCCTCAGTTAGTTGTCTGTTTGCAAAAGTAGTTAGATAATGCATTAATAAAACTCACCCTATAGGTAATATCTCTGACACTTGGATCACCATGGTAACGGGTGAGGTGCTTAAGTTTTCTCAGGATCTGGGAGTCAATTCCTTGTCCAGTTCAGGCTGGTTAAGAAGACCAACTCATCAAGTTGGCCTTCACAGATGACCAGGATAAGTGACGCTTTGACATCAAAGAGATGAAAATTCCACCATCAGATCATGGTAATGCCTCCATTTTGTGAACATGCGCCCAATGAAAAGCCATGAAGCTTGATTAGATCATTGATTGTTTTAATTCTCCTTACCTCCAATCATCTATTTCCACTTCAGACCACTCCACACTCTTATCCCATAAATATCCCGAATCCCCACTTTTCAGGGAGGCGGATTTGAGAATGGTTCTCCCACCTCCTCCTCACTTGGCTTCCTCGTGATTAAATCCTTTCTCTTTGCAAACTCCTTGTCTCAGTGATTGGCATAATTGTGTGGCAGGCAAAACAAACCTGGTTTGGTAACAACTTAACAAGGGAAGGAAAGAAAAGAGGAAAGACAGGAAAGGTATAGAATTACCAAGACATAGAAATAGAAGATCCGGAATTCAAGTTCTTTCTGCTATGTTTATGTAAAAGGAGGAAGCTATAAAGGATTAAAACAGACATATTAGTGAGCCTCCAGGTTTTCTGCTTCAGCACTTGATTCCTCTCTCCTTTGTCCCCTGCCCCTCTTGCTCCTTCCCCACCCCTTCTCCCCTGAACCTTGACAAACAACAAAGTAGTTCTCAAAAGAATTCTCAAAGGAATTGTTCTAACAGTTGCCAGGATGGGATTGCTCCACCAATGCAGTCAAGAGGAACAAAAACTAGAATAATCTGCATCCAGTCCAATCACAAATGTTGTAGCAGATAGAGATAAAAAAAAAAATCTACCACATAAGCCAGACTGTAAGAATATTATTATTCTTTACTCCTCACCCTATGAAACTCCAACCCTTCTTTGATTCAAAGTTACTTGGTCTTCAAGCGCTTCCTGAGCCACATCAGCTGCGTAAAACTTTTAATTTCTATTTGAGTTACTTAAACTATTTTTACTCCTTGGTAAAATATATTTTAAAATAGATGACATGAAATTGAGAAGCTTATTTGCTTTGGGAAGTTAAGGCTTAGATGACATGGTCCAAAAGGAGACAGAAAAACAAAGACTGGACAAATTATTTATTAATAAATTAAGAGAATTTTAATACAATAATAGTTAGAGATTTTCATCAATGGCTAGATCATCCAGACAGAAAATCGGTAAGAAAACATCGATCTTAAATGACATGTTAGACCAAATGGGCTCAATGGATCTATACAGAATATTCCATCCAGAAGCAGAACAGACATTCTTCTCAAGTGTATGTGGAACATTCTCCAAAACAGATGATTTATTAGGCCACAAAACAAGACAATAAATTCAAGGAGATAGAAATCATATCAAACAACTTTTCTGACCACCATGATATGAAACTAGAAATTAATTACTTGTATTGTAGTTAGTCTTTGAGTGATGAACATGATGTAATCTACACAGAAGTCAAAATATATTACGATTTACACCTGAAATTTATGTAATGTTATAAACCAATGTTACCACAATAAAAAAAATTACAATTAAAAAAATAAAGTTAACTAAGAAAGAAAAAAGGAATTAATTACAGGAAGAAAATTAGAAAATTCAAAAATGCTTGGAGATTAAGCAACATGCTACCAAACAACGAATGGGTCAAAGCAGAAATCAGAAGATAAATCAAAAACTACCTTGAGACAAATGAAAATGGAACTACAACATACCAAAACTTGTGGGATACAACAAAAGCAGTTCTAAGAGGAAAGTTCATAGTGATAAACGCATACATCAAGAAACAAAAATCCTCAAATAAGTAGCCTAACTTTACACCTCAAGGAACTAGAAAAAGAAGAACAAGTGAAGCTCAAAGTTAGTTAAAGGAAGGAAATAAGAAAGATCAGAGTGGAAATAAATGAAATAGAGACTAAGAAGACAATAGAAAAGGTCAATGAAACTAAGAGCTAGTTCCTTGAAAAGATAAATAAAATTGACAAACCTTTAGCTAAACACATCAAGACAAAAAGAAGATTCAAATAAATAAAATCAGAAGTGAAAGAGGAGGGGCCAGCCCTGTGGCTGAGTGGTTAAGTTCACACACTCTGCTTCGGCGGCTCAGGGTTTTGTTGGATCCTGGGCTCGGACATGGCACCATTCATCAGGCCATGTTGAGGTGACTTCCTACATAGCACAACCAGAGGCACTCACAACTATAATATACAACCATGCACTGGGGGGGGGGGGGGGGGGGGGGGGGGGGGTTTGGGAAGAAAAAATAAATAAATAATTTTAAAAAAAATGAAAGAAGAGACATTACAAATGATACCATAGAAATACAAAGGATCATAAGAGACCTCTGCAAACAATTAACACGAACAAATTGGACAACCTGGAAGAAATAGGTTACTGATCCTGGATCTTTCTTCTTTTCTAATATGTGTATTTAACACTATACATGCTCTCTAAGCACTACTTTCACTACATTCCATACATTTTTATAAGTTGTATTTTCATTTTCATTTAATTCCAAATATTTGTTACTGTCGCTTGAGACATCTTCTTTAACCTATGTGTTGTTTGGAAGTATGTCATTTAATCAATAAATGTTTGAGGATTTTCCACTTATTTTCTATTATTAATTTCTAATTTAATTCCATTGTATTCTGAGAACATATTTTGTATGATTTCATTCTTTTAAATTTGTTGAGATGTGTTTTATGGCCCAGAATGTGGTCTACTTTGGTGAATGTTCCATTTGAGTTTGACAAGAATATGTAATCTGTTGTTGTGGGATAGATTATTAGGTAAATATCAATTAGATCTAGTTGATTGACAGTGCTGTTCAGGAAAATTACATCCTTACTGATTTTCTGTCTGCTTGATCTAGCAATTATTGGAAGAGGGGTGTTGATGTCTCCAACTATAGTAATGAATTTATCTATTTCTCCTTCCATTTTTTTCAATTTTTGCCTCATTTACTTTGATGCTCTGTTGTTAAGTGTATACACATGTAAGATTGTTATGTCTTCTTGGAGAATTGACCCTTATCATTATGAAATACTCCTCTTTATCCTTGGTAAGTTTTCTTGTTCTGAAGTCTTCTTTGTTTAAAATTGATATAGCTACTCGAGTTTTCTTTTTTCTTTTCTTTCCTTTCTTTCTTTCTTCCTTTTTTCCTTCCTTCCTTCCTTCCTTCCTTCCTTCCTTCCTTCCTTCCTTTCTCTCTCTTTCTCTCTTTCTTTCATTTTTTTTGAGGAAGATTAGCCCTGAGCTAACATCTGCCACCCATCCTCCTCCTTTTGCTGAGGAAGACTGGCCCTGAGCTAACATCGGTGCCCATCTTCCTCTATTTTGTTTGTGAGATGCCTGCTATGGCATGGCTTGACAAGCAGTGCATGGGTCTGCACCAGGATCCAAACCAGTGAACCCCAGGCCACTGAAGCAGAACATGTGAACTTAACCACTGTGCCACCAAGCCAACCCCCAGTTTTCTTTTGATTATTAGCATGACATATCTTTCCCCATCCATTTACTTTTAACCTATCTTTATATTTAAAGTGATATTCTTGTAGATAACATATAATTGTCTTTTTTAAACCACTCTGAAAATCTTTTATTGGTGTATTTAGACCATTTACATTTAAAGTGATTACTTATATAGTTAGATTAATATTTACTATGCAATTGTTTTTATTTACTTCATTTGGTCTTTTTTCTCTTTCTTTTTCTGCTTTTCTGTTTTCAATTGAGAATGTTGAAGAATTATAATATATCTTCTCTCTTAGCATAATCATTACCCTCCCTTAAGACATTTTTACTGGTTATCCTAGAGTTTGCAATATATATTTTTAACTAATCTAAGTCTAGTTTTAAATAAAACTGCACCACTTCACTTGTAATGTAGTTAATATATTGCAGCATACTTCCAATACCTCTCTTCCATTCCCTGTGATGTTACTGTCATTCATTTCATTTATCCATATGCTATAATTACCTGATACACGATTACTATTATTACTTTAAACAATGATTATGTTTTAGGTAGACTGAGAATAAGAAAAATAAAATAACTTATTTTGTCATCTTTTATTCTTTCTCCAATGCTCTTCAATTTTTTCTGTCGATTCACATTTCTAACCTATATCATTTCCCTACTCCCTGAAAGATTTGTTTTAACATAGGGCAGGACTGCTGGTCATGAATTTCCTCAGTTTTAATTTTCTCAGAAAGTCTTTATTTATTTTTCACTTTTGAGGATGATTTCACTTGGTACAGACATCTAGGTTGGTAGGTTTTCTCTTTCAATGCTTCAAATATTTTATTCTATTCTCTTTTGTTTGTACGATTTCTGGTGAGAAGTCTGCTCCAATTCCTACTTTTGTTCCTCTATAGGTAAGGTGATTTTATTCTCTGGTTTCTTTCATGATTTTCTCTGTGTCTTTGGTTTTCTGCAGTTCGAATATGATATACCTAGATATAGATGTTTTGGTCTTTATCCTGCTTGGTGTTATCTGAGTTTCCTGGACCTGTGGTTTGGTGTCAACCATTAATTTTGAAAAATTCTCAGCCATTATTACTTCAACATTTCTGCTGTTCTCTCTTTCCTTTGCTTTTGGTGTTCTAATTACACATGTTACAGCTTTAGAAATTGCTCCACAGTTCTTGTAGATTCTGCTTTTTTCCCCTATTATTTTTTCTCTTTGTATTCCAGTGTGGAAAGTTTCTACTGACATATCTTCACACTCCTTGATTCTTTATTCAGTGGTGTCCAGTTAACTGATGAGCCTATCAATGGCATTCTTTATTTCTGTTACAGTGTTTTTGATTTCTAGCATTTCCTTCCATGGTTTCTTAGAATTTCCATCTCTTTACTTACATTACCCATCTGTTCTTGCATGTTGTCTACTTTTTTTGGAAAGAGTCCTTAGTATATGAAACTAGTTATTTTAAATTTTCTGTCTGACCATTTCAAAATCTCTGTTATATCTGGATCTGGTTCTGATGCTTTCTTTGTATCTTCAGGCTTTGTGTTTTCCTATGTTTTAGCATGCCTTGTAATTTTTTGTTGAAAGCTGAACCTAATGTATTCAGTAACAGGGACTGAGATAAATGGACCTTTAGCATGAGCATTTATATTAACCTAGGAATTGGGCTGTGTTTATCATTTGCTGGAGATCTAGATTCCAGAGGCTTTATTTTCTCTAATGCCCTTATTTTGTCTCCTCTGTTGTCTTTGGGTTCCCTTAAGGACTTGTCCGTAGATAATATCTGGGCCTTGCAGCTCTCTCAGCTGTACCATTATACTGGAGTCTTATTGATGTGGTGGTAAGGTAGGGAGGAGGGGAACGTTCTATAATCTTATGATTAAATCTGTCTTTTAGTGGGACTGTGTCTCTGGGCTGTGACCTTCATACATGTTTCTTAGCCTCCTTCCGCCTGGGTGCTTTTTGCAATGGCATTCTTCCCCTTCCCCTGCCAGAGCCATGAGGGGATTTTTTTTTTTTGGCTCTTAATCATTAGAACCTAGTGGGGTTCCTGGAGGTAAAACTTACAAGAGTGTGCTCCACAACCCCAAGACTGCAACCTCAAGAGTTTCTCACTCTCAAACTAGTCACACCCAGCCTTCAACCATTCATCACAATTACCATTTAAGTGTTCCTATGAGTCTATGACTCCCACTGCTTCAGTTCCATGTAAATAGATCTCAACTGTGACTTTGTGAGTTCACCTAGTCTCTCCAGATTTCAGGATGACAATTTGCTCCATGAATTCAGTTCCATAATGGGCCAGAGAAAAATAGTTGACTTTCAGTTTGTTTAGCTTTTTTTATTGTAAGGATACAAATGATAACTGCTAATCTCTTTATATGTTGGAGCTGAAACTTTTTTCTTTTTTTAAGATGTTTAATATACACTTTCAAACATATATAAAATGAAAGAGAATAGAGTAATTAATTCCAAAATTCCAGTAGCCATCTTGCTAGCATGAGGAAAATGACCATGCATGAAGAAGGGCAGAGCAGAGATGCAGGAGCCTGGGTCCCTTGAAGCTCTGTGGAATAACCATAAGCCTAGACTGTCTTACTCCAGGCTTCTTATTAGATAAGAAAAATTTTAAACCTTTATTTTTTTGTCACAACTTTCTTTTTAACAAGCAGATGAACTTAATTCTTTTTTTAAATTTTTATTTTTTTCGTATGTACATCATATTTCGAATTCTGTATACGTTACATCTTGTTCACCACCCGAACACTAATTATAGTGCATCCCCTCACATGTGACCCTAATCACCCCTTTTGCAGTTCCCCCTCCCCCCTTCCCCAGCTCAACAACAAAAAAACCAACAATCCAATTAGAAAGTGGGCAAAAGATCTGAACAGAGATTTCTCCAAAGAAGATATACAGATGGCCAACAGGCATATCAAAAGATGCTCAACTTCATTAGCTATCAGGGAAAGGCAAATCAAAACTACAATGAGGTATCACCTCACTCCGGTCAGAATGGCTATAATTAACAAGACAGGAAACAACAAATGTTGGAGAGGGTGTGGAGAGAAGGGAACCCTTGTTCACTGCTGGTGGAAGTGCAAACTGGTGCAGCCACTATGGAAAGCAGTTTGGAGTATCCTCAGAAAATTAAGGATAGATCTACCATATGATCCAGCTATTTCACTGCTGGGTATTTATCCAAAGAACTTGAAAACACAAAGGCATAAAGATACTTGCACCCCTATGTTCATTGTGGCATTATACACAATAGCCAAGACGTGGAAGCAACCTAGGTGCCCATCAAGGGACGAATGGATAAAGAAGATGTGGTATTTATACACAATGGACTACTGCTCAGCCATAAGAAATGACGAAATCCGGCCATTTGTGACAACATGGATGGACCTTGAGGGTATGATGCTGAGTGAAATAAGTCAGAGGGAGAAAGTCAAATACCATATGATCTCACTCATAAGTAGAAGATAAAAACGACAAAAAAAACCTCAAACACATAGCATTGGAGGTTGAACTTAATTCTTAGCTGATACACTATCCCTCCCCCACCTCATTTCTCATTCTTTGTGACTCTACTGTCTGCCTAAGGTTTAAGAATTACATACTATCTTACTCTCTTCCTCCTTCTTATCTTCTCCCCTCTTGTATTTATCCTATCAATTAGTTCTGTCAATTACTGTTTTTCCCTGGCAACTAACAGAATGTCTTGGACATAGTAGATTCTAGAATAAAGATTGTTAAAATGAGTGAATAAATTATTTTGATTCTAAGCATATGAGAGGGTGCAGGTCTCACTCACAAATTTGTTTCCAGTGTCTATACCATGGACCAACTCATAAGAGAAACTGTATATGTGTCCTTACCTTACCTCAAGAACAAAAAATTTCCAAAGTAAAACTAAGGCTTGAATGATTACCAAAATCATTTGTCAAAAAATTACTTTAGCCAAATATTCAGTCCCTAGCAGGATACATTTCTGCCCAAATTACCTGGATAATTTGTTCAGTCTTCCAGTTGGCTTTCTCTGTGGCTTCCTACGGTCCTTGCAATCTTCTGCAGCTCTAGATATGCCAGTCCTTGGCTCAGGGGTAGAATGCAGGTTAGCAAGGATGAGATGCATTAAAAATCCAATGCCAAGGGTTACAGGAACTTTTTCTGTGCATTTCTATGTGTTACATGCCTGAGAATGCAGGAAAAAATTTTTAAATGGAGATAGAACTGAACTACTTACATTTCTCTTCTTAGCACTTTTTATCATCTGATGGTATATTTTGTTTTTCTTAATGTTTTGATTTTCTGTCTTCCCCCTCTAGAACGTGAGCTCCATGAAAGCAAGGACTGTCTCTGTCTAGTCATTCTCCTAACATGGAAACTTGGCACATAGTGGGTTATCAGCAAATACTTCTCAAATGAACGGATGCATCAGTAAATGTTTCAAAGAATGAACCAATAGCCTCTGGGGCAAGCAAAGGTCTCCTCTGTGCAGCTTCGTGTCAAGGTCATGTTTGGAATCAGATTGGCCAGGTTAGTGTTCTGGGACTGTCCTTTCACAGCTGTTGCAGCTGGGCTTACTTTCTTCCTCTTACTGAACCTATTTCTTTATCCAAAAAAGGGGAACAATACTTATACTGTCCAATAGACTCGATATACTACCAATTACCAAATTTGCTCCAAAAACTGTATTGAGAAGATTCTGAGAAGTATGCAGATCGATTTGCAATGTGCAAGACTGGAGATTCATGTCTATTTGCCAGACATTTACCACCTCTAATTATTCTAATTCCCTAATCTCTCATATCTATACTAAGTAATGTCTTACATTTCTTCTAGCTTCAGTTTTCCATAAATAGATGAGCAAATGTGTAGTTCTGAGGGAATTCCTTTGACTTCTCCCTTCTCCTCTCCCCAGTGAACTGGTCCCTGAGGTGTCCTGCTCTCCCATCTGAATCCTGCCATCTCTCCTGAAACTAAGAGGCCCAAGTATGGAGCACATGACTTCTCTTTGTCCTGCCTTTGTAGCATCCTGTGGTGAGTAGAATGAGTTTGGCATACCCAAATAATCCCTGCAAGGAAAGGCAAGACCAAACAAAATGTTGTTTACCTCTCCCAAGTCAGTATCTGATGGGACTTAGAAGAAGGCAGTGCACCGTGGTTTTACAAGTTTCAGAAGAGACCAACACCTGGCAAGGAGTATCTGAGAGGCTAGTTTAAGACAGAACAGTCCTGGAACAGTTACTTAGCCATTCAGAACATGTTGATATGTCTATCTGGCTGAGACACAGACTCATCTCCCCCAAGAAAGAAGGGCAAGAACAAATTTCTCAGAACTTGATCATTTTTGCAGGGAGATGTTTTTCATAGCAGGAAATGATCTTGTAAAACCAGAGGCCAGTTAAATTATAAATACATTCTTCCTTCATGTTTGCCCTGATAATTTTCAAAGGAAAAGTTTTATTCCAAAATTGTGTCTAACATTGTTTGTTGAAACACTAGCAGCATATTCTGAGGTATCACTTAGTTGGTCAGTTTTATAGCTCCATCATTCTGGAAAGGACTCCAGAGTCTTAGTCCTCTCTATTACTAGCTCTGTGATTGTAGTACCTTGTCCAGTGAATGACCCCCAATCAATCACAACTTCCAGCATCAATGCATTTGTGCATCTCTTCCCTCTATATTGAATTTTGCTTTGGCCAATGGGACATCAGCAAATGTGTCTCAAATACGGACTTGATAAGCACTTGTACACTGTGGCTTGTCTTCATGTAATATCCTGTGAGGAAGCCCAGGCCCAAGCTTGCTTCCTTGAGATTGAAAGACCATATGGAGAAAGAGGGACAGCCATCCCAGCTATCCCAGCTGAGCCCTGCTTCCAGCCAACTCTCCAGCTGCAATTCAGCCACCTGAGGGAACTCAGGGAAACCAATGGAAAAACTAGTCAGCCAACCCACAGAACTGTGAGCAGTAGTAAATTGAAGTGATAAATCATTGTTTTAAGCCAATAGGTTGTGGGATTGTCCATTACATATAAACAGGTGGCTGGTTCCACAACTTTGGGCTAGTTTCATAAGTGTAGAAGCCTGAGTTCCCTCTTCTATAAAATGCAACTGATGTCATTCACACTACAAGGACATTGTAAAGATTAAATATAATGATGAATCTGATTATTCTTAACTCTGAGCCTGGCCCATGGAAGACACTAAACTTTTTAAATTTACATGTTTTTATTACTATTTTTGCTACCTCTCTATCTGTAGGAGAAAAAAGTGAATTTGGTTTCTGTCATGAAAATATAGTGAATTTTCCATGAGAATTGTTTCATAGCTACATCAGGAATGACTAATCAAGATGAGAAAAGTTTTTCTTCTCATAGGATACTTTGGGAAGTTGTTTCATGTAAGGAAAAATGACTTTTTTCAGAAGAATAACATTTCCCTAGCTAATGTTGATTTGTTTTCAAATAATTCAAATGGACTTTGCATTTTGACTAGACAGTAACTACAAGGAGACACTGTATGATGATGATACTAGTATAAAAAGGCATATAATAAACCCAGAACAAATTGGGAAAAACAGCTTATTCATTTGTGAGACAACATGCCTGTCACTTACCTTGATGCTGACTCAAGCCAAAGTATGGCACAAATGCTTGACTACAAATATATATTTGTAGAAAATGAAGTGTAATGGTGTAATTATGGAGAAAATCACAGTCCTGTTTACCAGGAATTCTAAACAAAATTTTCTAAAGAAGTGCAATGTTGTATCCATATATTTGAAAAGATGATGTATTCTGAAGTAGTTGAAGGATCCAGAGTGGTTCAGTCCATTGAAAACAGGTTTAATGCAGTAGAGAACATCATTATGCTCAATGGACATCCAAGATGAGATCAACAAAACAGGGAGAATATAGGATGATGAATTATTTTGGTCCTATTCAATATATTGTGTAATGGGATTCTCAGGCTATTACTGATTGAGTTGGCTAAAGCTAGAAAATGTATGCAACATTACTGGAGAAATTATTGGAATAAAAATACAAAGCAATACAGAAGATAATTTGGGTCAGACTTCCAGAGAGATTAAGAATGATTTAAACTATCTTTTTTATTTGAAATCTTTTGGGCTTATTTTGACAAATTTTTGAAACTTTCTTATGTTCCAACAGTAAATATTTATGATAACTCAGATTATGAATTGCACTGTCAAGTGCAACAGGAACATGGCAAACTATCAAGAGTACATATCTTGGACTCAGAAGGCCTTATTTCTAGTTATGATTATGTGACCTTGAATAAGTCACCTCTTTCAGTCTCAGTCTCTACATCTTCAGAATGAGGGTTTTGGAGGTGTCGATGCACATAATCTATAACCAATCTATAAATCAAAATTGGGATGAGTTTATTCTGAGCCAAAATGTGAGGATCATATAGCCCAGAGCCTTCCTTCCCCAAGGAAGGAAGGGCACCAAAGAAGTTGGGTGTACAGAATGGTTATAAACCCTCAAAGATCATGTCTCACATATGATTGAAATGTCCCTTTTGCAATAGTCATGAGACTGCTTTGTTGGCACAATGATTGATGGACAAAGCAGGTAGTAGGTCTGCTGTCTTGGTAGACACAGCAGGGTGGCAGATCTGTTGTTCCGAGCTGGGTGGTCACAGGTGAGCACAGCAATCAGTTCCTAGCCTAGGGAGAGATGCTTATCCTTAAGGAAATGTCAATGTGGGGGAAGTTGCACCTTTCTCTTAAGGCCATTTGCTCTTGCCTTTAGGACATAGGAAAGGCTTAAAGCAGGTATACAATGCATGCCCAATGGCCACATCAGGCCCTTTCGGAAAAAACAAAGTCAGGCCCAATTAGGTTTACACTAATGGCTTCCTCATATACTCCAGTATATCCTATTGCTTGCCATTTATTTGTCAGAGGTTATCTATCAGGTATTTTTAAGATCTTAAAAATGCCTGATTGGGCTTGCCCGGTGGCATAGTGATTAAGTTTGCATTCTCCGCTTTGGTGGCCCAGGTTTCTCTGGTTCAGATCCTGGGCACAGACTTACACACTGCTCATCAAGCCATGCTGTGGTGACATCCCACATACAAGACAGAGGAAGATTGGTACAGATGTTAGCTCAGTGACAATCTTCCTCAAGCAAAAGAGGAAGATTGGCAACAGATGTTAGCTCAAGGAAAACCTCCCTCAAAAAACAAAATAAATAAAAGCCTGATTTTCACCAATTTTATGACGTAAAGTTAGGCAATTGCGATAAGCTATACAGTGGTCCCCAAAGATATCCAGGTCCTAATCCTTGGAACCTGGGAATGTCACCTTCTATGGCCAAGGAGACTTCACAGACGTGTCTAAATTAAGGGTCTTGAAAAGGGATGATTATCCTGGATTATCTGGGCAGGCCCTAAAAGCGTTCACAAGCGTCTTTATAAGAGAGGGTCAGAGGGCTATTTGACTACAAAATAGGAAGTAAGAAATGCGACAACAGAAGCAAGAAGTTAGAGTTGTCCTAAGTCAAGGAATACAGGCTGCTTCCAGAAGCTAGGAAAAGCAAGGAAACTGGCTCCCTGTTAGAGCCTCCAGAGGGAATGAATCCTGCTGGCACCTTGACCTTAGCCCAGTGAAACTAATTTCAGACTTCTCACCTCCAGAATTGTAAGAAAATAAATGCTTGTTGCTTTAAGCCACAACTTTATGGTAATATGTGACAGCGATAAATAGAAATAAATAGAGCAATCAAAAACCTTAAGACCAACTTTGAGATATAAGTGACTTAAATCATGGAATAGTAACTACAGATTCAGTCATTTGTTAAGGTATTCATTCATCATCAACTATGGGACAGATATGAAAACTGGTGCTGAGGTTGAGATATAAGCCAGAGTTGTATTAGTTAGGATGCTTTGGCCCTGAATATCAGAAAACTCAACCCAAATGCGTTTAGATGTTAAAGGGGACTTGTTAGCTCATGTAACTGAAAAAATCCAGAGGCAGGGCAGAGTTTAAGAATTATTCAACCAGGATTCCAGGTCCATTTCTCTATAGCTTTCTCAGCTCTTCCCCCCTCCACATGATCTTTCATATCTCAAGGTGGTCGAGAGGTGGCTGCATCTGTGTACATGTGTACAAGGACACATGTCCATGATATTTATGTACAACAATATCCAGAGGAAGAGTGAGACCATCTCTTCTAGGGATTTCTCTCAAGAATGAAGACACATCTTTCTCAGCAAACTTCTTTCTCATGTCTCAGCCCCAGTTGGATTTGTGCCATTCCCAGGCTGATCCCTTTAACCAGAGAACGTCATATTCTAGTTGACTTGAGTCTAGACTCCTAAACTAATACATGTGGGAACTTGATTACACTCAGACCCTTCATACCACCAGTAGAAGTGGAAGAGGGGTCAGCTCCCCCTGAAGCTGCATGTGGGAGAGATGGATATCTGAAAGAAAATCATGGTGCTTTTCAAAAATAGGAAATGGATTCAAGGAAGACAACTGGAACTTTCCTCCACTATAGTCTTCACAAATATCATGAACACGTGAAGCAGGGGAGACAAAAGTGTAACCAAAGAGGTGCAAGATATTGTGACAAATGCTCTTCTAAGGAGACCCAAAACCTGCTACAGAAAAATGTAGCAACGATATGGAAGAATGAAGAAATCTAACTGGAATTGTTTAGGGTTACTTCCTTGGAAGAATAACATATAAACTGAACCTTGAAAGGTGAGTGAGAGTTAGTCAGGTAGAGAAAGAAGTAGTATTTCAAGGAAGGAAAATAGATGGTTCAAAGCTAAAGAAGCATGGAGAGCCTGATGAGATCAGAGAGCAGTGAGAAGTCCAGTACGGTTGAAGAGTGCATGATGGACCTAGGGGTTGGAGACTATGAGTGCCATGAGGCAAGAAGCTGCAAAACAAGTTTGAGGCTGGACTTTGTAAATTTTATAGTTTTTGTAGAGCTTATAGATCATGGTAAAGAGTTTGATCTTCATTCTGATAACAATGGGGAGCCAGAGCCTCCATTACTGTCCATAGGAGAAGGAACTAATTGGGTGTAAATAGAACTTTGCAATTAATTATAATTAGGAGCTAAGGAAGAATGAGCTGTATCAATGACTACTGTGAAATGTCTGCCTTAAGTGAAGGATCTCTCCATAACCAGGAGTGCATTTGAAGTACCCCAGGACCTGTGATAGAGATATGCAGTGGGCAGTTAGAGAAAGTATGAGATTAAAGAGAGCCTATGGTGGAGGTCTCTGTGTCTCCAGTTCACAGATGCGGATACAGAGGCGTAGAGACATGGAAAAACTTGTCCAAAGGCACAGGGCAGGAAGTTCCTGATGCAAGTTTCAAACTCAGGTCTGCCAGGCTCCAAAACTCATGCTCTTAACACTTTTGCCATTTAGTTTACAATAGCTCTCTCTGTAAAGGTTGATAAACACCTATCTTGCAGACGGAAACTGAGGCTCAGAGAAGTGATTTGTTCAAGGTTGTATAGCCATTAAGTAGTAAAGCTTGGCTTTGAAAACAGACTTTTTAATTCCAACTCCAATGCCATTTCCACTACAGGGCATTGTCTTCCATAAAATTTTGCTTTCTAGGGACCTTTGAACTTTTTCCTTTAGATTATATACAGGCATGTCTTTGGCTAGATTGCCTCAGGTGAAGTTCTGCAGAGGAAAAACAGTTACGCTAGAGCAATTCGCTTTGGCAGTAGTATTTAACCTGTGTGATTTTCACCCAGGGGATGTCTGGTAATGCTGGAGATGTGTTTTGGTTGTCACAATTGAGATACAAGTACTACTGGCATCTAATGAGCAAAGGCCAGGAATGGTGCCTAACATTCTACAGTGTACAAGCCAGTGCCCTACAACAAAGAATTTTCCAGCCCCAAATGTGAAGAGTGCCAAGGTCGAGAAACTCTGGCCTGTAGCAATAATGCTTTTGATTGGTAGATGAGGTCATTGTGGACCACCCTCTGTCTATATACCCCAACCACTGAAAATTCTATTTTCCCTTTTTACTTCTGTTTATTTTATTTAATTTTTTTTTGAGGAAGATTAGTCCTAAGCTAACTACTGCCAATCCTCCTCTTTTTGCTGAGGAAGACTGGCCCTGAGCTAACATCCATGCCCATCTTCCTCTACTTTATACGTGGGACACCTACCACAGCATGGCTTTTGCCAAGCGGCGCCATGTTCACACCCAAGATCTAAACCGGCGAACCCCGGGCTGCCGAGAAGTGGAACGTGAGCACTTAACCGCCGCGCCACCGGGCTGGCCCTGCCTCTGCTTATTTTTTGTTTTTTATTCAGTTCTCTCTGTAGGTCTCAGATTCTGCTCACTCGCCATTTTTTTGTCAAGGCTAAAAGCGTTGTTACTTAGAAGGGTCCTTTCTTAAAGTTCCTTCAGCTCATACATTCAAGTATTCTTTCTATCAGACTTTGAAATAATGGTTTAATCAATATTAAAGGCAAATGGACCATCCTTTTAATTGCGAGGCAAAGTAGCAAAGCTGTTAGGCACTTGGACTTTGGAATCAAGCATAACTGGATTCAGAACCCGGATCCACCTGTGTGCCTTCAGTGAGCTGGCTAAGTTTATTTTTCTGTAATAGTATCTATCTAACAGGGCTATTGACATAACTAAATGAGATAATCGATATAAAGCATTTATGACAAAGCCTGCAAGTATTAACATTAGCTTTTGTGATTACCAGTGGCCATCAGTGGGTACCATATTTAGAGATGTGTTGGATTCAAGCAACCAAACTGTTTTGAATGTATAGATACATACTTTTCTTTGGATAACTATACTGGATGTTAAACTCTGCTTGACAAACAGGAAACTTACTTTCTCATAATGGATTTGTTTGTAAATAAAGAATGAAAGGAATATAAATTACCAAGGCAAGAGCTTCTTACGTGTCAAGATCTGGCTACAATGGTGTATTTGTCTCTCTGGGCTGCTATAACAAAACACCATAGACAGGTGACTTAAACACCAGACATGTCTCTCTCGTAGTTCTGGAGGCTGGCAAACTGGAGATTAGGGTGCCAGTATGATCAGGCCCTAGTGAGGGCCCTCTTCCTGGTTTGTAGACGCTGCTGTCTGGCTATATCCTCATACGGAGGAAAGAGAAAGAACAAGCCCTCGGATCTTTCTTATAAAGGCTCTAATCCTGTGAGGAGGACCCCACCCTCATGATCTCATCTAAACTTAGTTACCTTCCAAAGCCCCCACCTCCAAATACCATCACATTGGGAGTTAAGACTTCAAAATACGAATTTGGGGGAGACACAATTCAGGCCATAACAGTCAGTGACAACGTGATTGAGTGAAGCATATCTGGTGGGGAGGGGGGTGTATATTTACAAGATAAAGTGGGAGATGAGCTTAACCTTCTTATGTGGTTTGTAAACCATCCCCTAGATTCTCTCAATAGTGGGAAAATGGTAGAGTTGACATGGTGTTATGAAAACACATTTGGAACTTGTAGACAAAAACAGGGGTTTCCATTGCCAGGCCAAATGCAAATTTGTCTCATATCTCTGGGCCTTATTTTCATACCTATACATTGAGGAAGTTGGGTTAGATAATTTCTAATGTTGTTCTGATATTACTATCGTAAAATGAATCAATAATGATCTTAGCAAAGTGCTGTTAAACTGAACTTTGCCTCTGTGTCATTGCTGTCCCTTTACCATCATTTAAAATAAATGCAGTGTATTGATCATGCCCTTGGAGGCTGACAGGACACATTTTTAGGAGAAAACTTTCTAGGAAATATTTAAAATAGCTTACTCCTAGAAGTCAAGCTATGCCCCTAATGACACCACACCTTAAGGCTGAAGACAAGTGGTTTTGACAGCAATTCTAGAGGCTGCATAAATAACTGGATTGGTGCCTCACCCTGAGGCAGGTTCTGTTAAAGGTTTTGGCTTTATTTCCATTTCTCTTCTCTTCCTTGTCCATCTCTCATGGGGTCACGCCCCCTCCTTCTGTTCCCTTAAGGAAACTCTCTTTTGCAAATTCCTATGAGCTCTAAAGAGAAACATCTTCTCCTATAGTGATTTATTTTTTTTATTTGACTTAACAAAATTATACACACTCATTTTCAAAATTATCGAAAATGCCAAAAAGGGTAAAGAAGCAGAAAAAAAAATCATCCATAATCTCATAGCCCAGTAGTAGCTATGGTTGGAGTTTAACATTTTTAAATACTTTATTCCTTTTAAGGATATAGGTGATCAAAAACATTTTAGCTTCAAAGTTTTTTCTTTTATTTTTCTTAGCATTATATCATAAGCATTTCTTCAGCCTATTAAAAATTCCTTGGCAATCTGATTTAATTGACGTAGATTACTCTATTTACGGGTCATGTGTCTTTTTAACTAGTCTCCCATGGTTGGACATGTCCTCTTTTTTTCCCTACTATTAAAAGTAAGTTTGCCATAAATATCTTTGGAAATAAATCTTTACTTGTATTTCTGATTATTTTTTCAGGTTATACTCCTGGAAGTGCTCAAGCTCTTGATCAAGGGGCATGATGAATTCTAAAGTTGGCCAAACTGCTTTCCAAATTGTGTAATTTTCAATCCCACCAGTGTGTGTGAGAATGCTTAGTTTTGTAATGTTACCCAGATCAAAAGAAGCAACTTCTCTAAAGAAATATCTAAGCAGAGTATAGGAATATGTCCCAGAGTTTTTAGATTAGAGAAGAGTCCTAGAAAAAGAATTCTTAAGAAACAGGTCATTATCAACTAGCTTGGAGAAGTTAAACATAGATGTCCATCTATCTGTTTTTATTACACAGCTGAAGGGGCAATCATTGGCTTCTCATTTTCCCTCACCAGTCTACCAACTCCATGTCTGAAAATATTTGTTGATTTCAAATCACAAGTTCATTTTCACCAGGTGGAATTTTCCAAAAGCTGTCTAATTCCTCATGCTGGCTTAGGTGCAAGTTAAGTTCATAAGCTGACTTAGCCGGATCAAGCCAAAGTCATTAAGTGATGGAACTTATAATTCATAAAGCAGATATTATTCCAATTGGTAGTCTATAAATTATTCTATCTTCAGTATCTCTCAGTAATGGGCTTATTGCAGATGAATAACGAGAGTTCCTTGAGGCCATAGAAGTGCTTAATAAACCATTGTGGGAATGTATGACGATTGCCAAATGGAAAACCAGAAAAATGATTTGGCCTCAGTTTTACGTCAGATGGGGAGATGGAGACCACTGCAGGGGACAGGGAGAAGGAAACATCAACCTTGAGAGACTGTGGTAATTGGGAAAGCTGAGTGGCTTTTGAATTTAAAAAGACAATTAAGAGACACTTGTGTATATCAAGACTCCTACAGGGTGATTCCTGGAGGAAGAGGGGAAAGAAACAAAATAAGAAAAAGAAATACTAGGGGGCAAAGTGACAAAGGAGGCAAATTTCAACTCTCATGATTTGATTTGATTTGAGATTGTATCTGACATCCTTCTGAAAAGACCAGATAGCTACAGATTAACAGCCTAATGCAAAGTAAGACATGTAAAATCTTTGACCCAAAGTAGAAGTCTTGCATTTTTAGGCCATATGGCATAAGACATTCCAGCTGGTGGGGTCCAAATAGATCTTCTTTTTGCCATTCGCACCACTGTGACCACAGTGTTTAGCTGAACGCATCTTTCAGCCTCTTTGTGTTTGCAGCAAGACACGCCTTACTCAAGCTCGATACCAAATACCCATGGATCTCATGAGTTCACAGAGGTTTTATGTACTGATACAGTCTATAACCGGGAAAAAAATTACATTATTGTCCCATATGGTGTTGTTCATACAGTTACCTCTCCTTGCAAGCTTTCGTGCTGTAGATGTTCCATAGGAGACCTTGTTCCTTATTCCAAAACCATCAAGTGAATGCTAAGTGAGAGGCAATAAGATACTGATGCTCCCCAGCCCAGGTTCCCTTTGCTCCTTTTAACTGAGTCACTGCACCCATCCCCCAGCTGCTCTGAGTATTATCAGCTAAGGGCTCATAACTGTCCATCTTCTCCAGAGAATTGTCCTCTGATAGGGAAAGGAGACCCACCTCCAGCCTGGGGCCACCCACAGCCAATGAACGACTGATAAAGGAATTAAAAAGGCAGCCCCCTTGCCTCTAGAGGGAACACATTTGTGGTGGCAGTTATGCTCCACAGCCTGCCAACACCATCCCTGGCCTCCAGTGGATCATATCGGGACCAGTCTTCGCCTGAGACCAAAGCCTTGCTTGGTTACTTCTGTGTCTTTATCTTCTTCTCCTTCTCTCCAAAGGTTTTTCCTTAGGAGCACTCCATCAATGAATGACGTGCCCAAATCCTGTCTCAGGCTCTGCTTCTGGATCTAAGACAGGAGAAGTGATTTTATCATAATTATTTGTGTATCTTTCAGTCTCCCAGAACAGACTGTAAGTTGCTTATAAGTGAGGTCTACCTCTTCCATCTTTGTAATCCCTCCAGAATCTAATACACTGCCTTCCACATTTCAGGTCCTCAAATAGTAAACTGAAGTGACAGTTGATATTGCAGAAATATCTTTTAAAAAATCAGATTTAAAAGGACCAAATACTATTAATAATGAATTTAAATATATTGTGGTTCACATTTGGATTAGTGAGAGACCCCAAAAACATATCCAAAGACCAAAATGCCTTTATCTCCTCCACTCCAAAATTTAAATATTTTCACATTTCTTCACATATTTTCTTATTCTTTCACCAGTACCACTAACCTCTACTCTACTCAATCCTGCAATTCGTTACTCAACAGATTTTGAAAATCTAATAGATAAATGTACTAGTGATTTTTGTTGTTGATGTAAGCAAAAGAAACCAATTTGAGCTAGTGTAGGGGAGGAAGACATTTCCTCTACCCTCTCTGGGTTCGTCTGGCTGGAGAACGAATTAAATTCACATGATACAGAATAGCAGGAGAAAATTAAACAAAGCTTTATAACATGTATACATGGGAGAGGTCAGGCAAGCTGAGCAACTCCCCAAAATGGCTGAAGCCCCCACCTTAAGTATCATCTCAGCTAATGACAAAGGAGGAGGTTGGGGGTAGGGGGAGTCAGTTACAGGAGGTTACCAGAAACAGGAATAAGATTATTATACAGATTTAAGTCCTTGCCTTTGGCATTGATTAAGAGTTTCTAGAGAGAAGGTCATCCCCTTTCTTCCTGGTACAGAGAGGGAGGCACCTTTACAGATAGAGATTTCCCTTACAAATGTAAATATCTCCTAACAAAAGGCAAGCAAGTTCCACCCCTCAGAGCCTCCTTCCCTGTCCCAGTTTATCAAAAGCAATCATGCTCAAATAATCCTCATGCCAAAGAGACATATCTTGTCATGGCCAAGACCAGTCCCCCATAGTAGCTTAAGCAACAAAGGAAAATTTTTGGAAGGATATGAGGGTGTCTTATAGTGTTCAAAGAAGAGAGGGACAATGAATTATCAGAATGGGCCCAAATCAGGATAGCTTTGGCAACTTCTTGTGCAAAAGTTTACAGACCTTCTCTTTAGAGAATCATCATGAATATGACTTAGTCACCCCCAGTCTCTAATTCCTATGTTTCTGGTTAAAAATTCCAAGTACACAAGATTGAATACATGGTTTATGTATCAACCACAAAAACTAATTAATTATGGCCAGAAAATGTCATAAATCACCTGCACGGCTACTGGGGACCCATCTTAGAGAAAAGAGAATTTTTAGGAACAGGCAGCTTGCCTGAAGCTGTATAACCCAGAAAAGGCAGGATGCTAGACAGTTTATATCATTTTAGGATTATTAGGAGAGCCCCGAGGGGGCTTAAAAATCTAGTAGAGGAGCTAAAATGCATGCTCTAATAGTTACTAATACCTAATGCAAATAAAAATTGCCAAATATCAAGAGCACAAAGGCAAAATATTTAGGGGATCAAAAGAAGGAAAAATTATTTTCAACAGGTATGATCAGGGTAAAAACAAGTTTGGGAAAGGGGATTTTAGGAGCCACAACAGCACAAACAAAGGTGTGGATAGGCCAAGTGTGGTGGCTGAAGGTGGGCTGGCTTTATTGGAGGCCAGAGAACATTTTGGAGAGTGGTAAGAAAAGAAGTACAAAAGGTGAGCCTTGGATGGCTGGTGAAGAAGTAGGGACAGGATTTATGAGATAACAGGGAGGCGGAAGTTTTCTGAGCAAGGAATGAGGCAACCCAAACTGCACTTTTAGAAGATCAATCTGCTTACACCCACGTTCCCCAAACACTGCTGTTAAGAGGAATAAAGTCCCAATTTCCTGTACTTTCTGGATGTTTAATGATGCAGAGGCAGGCAACATAAATGATTTTACCCTCTTTAGGGAGCCCATGTGTGGGAAGGCGGTGCATAGCTGGGGCTTCTCAGGTTGTGCATATGCATGTAGAGTGAAGAATCAGGACAATTATCCAAAAGATCTTGACTACAAGGCTCACATTTACTTGACAAATCTCAATTGTTTATGAAAAACGATGTAGGTGTGTTTCACCCCTTAGTTTGGTTTGATTTGGGGTTGTTTACTTGAGTCATCTAGATAATTGCTTCATTTTCCCATTGTTGCTGGTTTCTGTAGTCATGACCCTCATGTGTCAGAGTTCTGAAGAGGCCAGAAGAAGGCCCCTCCCCAGGATGTGTTAGGAGCTCCTTTTCCAAGCTGGACTCATTCCTCTCTGTTTCCCTGTCTGTACTCCATTCTCAGGAGAGGAACTTGAGGCCAAGGTTCTGTTTAGATCAACATTCAGCCTCTTCTCTCTCTTTCACTTCCTTTAGAGAAGATTTGGAATTACTTCCCTTGGGAAGGTAGGAAGCAAAAGTCGGCAGGAACCCACTGAATCACAGCCGGGGAAGTTGCCTCAATATCTTGAATGCTGCCCTCTCAGGAGATGACAATCACTCTTCTGGGACGTGGATGCTCAAGATCGTACTTTCAAATGTTTCCAGGTTTCCTTAAAGGGTAAAAAGATAGAGAGCAGAGGGACATTGGTGACTTCTACCGTTCCATATAGGTTTGATGTATCATTTGTCGATGTAGTGGATATGGAGTTTCCCCCACAACATTTGAATTTAAGAACCATCACATTACTTTATTTTTCTTAGCAAAATAAAACCTAACCTGGGCTCCCATCCAAGAGAGCATGCAAGAGTTTCTACCTCTGCTGTGTTTTGGGTCTCTGTTGTGTATTGGGAAGTTTGTTGTCAATTTGTTGGATCCATGACAATTCTGAGGGGCTTATATGGTGCCCAGATGATGGGCCTGGGCCTCACTTTACAGTGAACATCAATGCAGTACAGTCAGGTGACCCCATTAGGCCACATGCCTGTTGTGAGGTTCTCGCCACAGTGACTCTCTCTTGCTGTTGCTTTCAAGGCTTGACATTTAAAGTCCATCATCCAAAGACATCCTACGTTTATGCTCCATTTGGGAAACTGCTGCTTGGCCCTGGGTCTCTGCCATTCTCAGAAATACTCAAACTGCCATGTCCTTTTCTAGTCTCTCTTCCCTGCCTGACTCAAGGCACCTCATTCCAACCTCCCCACTTCTGTGGCCTTGAAACCAACAAAAATACCCATTTGCTTCTCCAGATCTGTGTGCATGCATCTGTGTGAGAGAGAAAGAGAGACATTGAGAGAGAGTTACTTTTAGGTTTGAGAAGAGAGGAAGGATTTACCAGATCTTTTAGAAATATAATGCTTACCTCTCAATCCTTGGGTGAATGTTGTGATACGGATACAAAAACGAGTTTTATTATTCGTTGGTGAGTTCACAGCAACTTCCCCAAAGCTCTAAAACACTTCTAGCAGGTTTTCTTTTGCAGGGGGATGGGGAGGGTGCAGGTATTTTAAATGAGTTGCCTTAATACTTCACCATATATCTTCATTAAAAATGGCAGTAAGTAAAGAATCAGGGCAAGAGAGACAATAGAAGGGACATGAAAAAAAAATTAGGAATGTGGCCCCAGGTTGGCTACACTGTTGTCTATTCCCTTCTGGGCCAGCAGGTGAGCTATTTCTAATTCTTGTTTCAGGAATAGCAATAGGATAGCTCTTCAAGACTCCATGCCTTAGGAGTCCTCCAAATCTGTTTCTCATACTTCCTTTCCAAATTCAGTACCTAATCCACAGTGTTAAGACCTATATCTGATAAACCCTGATAAAGTCTGATAAAGACCTAGATCCCATAAACCCTGGCTTCAGTACCTGTTGACACTCTGAATTTCCTCTTCATTTTTAGCACCTTAAGAATCTCTTCCTCTTGATTGCAAGCTTGGCTACATATCCAACCATTATTTTGTTTTGCTGCAGCTAGGACTTCCCAGTGTTCGGAAGATTCTTTTATTGTAGAAAGTTCTTTAATTACAGATTCAAATTCTTTAATAGACACAGGGCTAGTCAGAATTTTATTTTTTTTTCTTCAGTCATTTTATAAGTTGTGTCTGTCAAGCATTTTTCTTCATTTCATTTAAGTTGTTGAATTTATTGGTATAGATGCTCATAATTTCCCATTACTGTCTTTTAATATCTGTAGGATCTGTAGTGATATCCCTATTTTTATTTCTGATATTGGCAATTTGTGTTTTTTACCCTTTTTTTATTATTCTTGCTAGAGGTTCCTCAATTTTTAAAGTATTGTCAAGAATGAAAATTTGACTTTGTTAATTTCCTCTAGTTTTCTCTATTTTATTGATTTCTTCTCTTATCTTTATTTTTTCTTTCCTCTTACTTATTGTAGGTTTCTCTATTTGTTGTAGCTTCTTGAGGAAGCAACTTAGATAATTGATTTTTAAGCCTTTCTTCTCTTATAATATAGACATTTAAAGCTATAAATTTCCCTCTAAGCATTGTACAATGCTGTGCATCCCATGACATTTCATTATCATTCAGTTGGAAATATTTTCTAATTTCTCTTATTATTTCTTCATTGTCCTATGTGTTACTTAGAAGGATGCTACTTAATTTTTACACATTTGAGGATTTTCTAGATATCTTGTTGTTATTCATTTGTAATTTAATTCTGTTGTGGTTAGAGAATATATTCTCTAAGATGTCAATCTTTTGAAATTATCGACGTTTATTTATGGCACAGGATATGGTCTGTCATGGTTTGAATGTTCCATGTGTGTTTGAAAAGAATGTGTATTCTGTAGTTGTTGGGTGTGTCTGTTACTCCATCATGGCTAGAAGCAGAAGTAGGGAAGATTCTTTCTAAGTCAGCTTACGAAGTTTGTCATGAGTACGTTTTCATGTCAATAAGTATTAATTAAAATATTCAAAGTAGTTTATCACAACTTATTTAGCCATTTCTTTTTTTTATCAGTTACATTGCTTCTTCCTATTCTCTTTCTTCCTCTCTTCTTACTCCTTTTTCTTTTATTTCTTCTACTCATCCTCTTGATAGCTTAAAAAGCACCATCTTGTGCACATAATTCGTTTCTTAAGGTAAAATTCTAGATTGGAATTATTGGGTGAAAAGTGTGTGGGATAATCTTTTTGCTGCTTCTTGACAAATAAACTTTCAAAAAGTTTTCACCTTTTCCTACCCACAGAACAAGTGTGTGCATACAGTTATCTGCACTCCTAACAAGAATGAATGTTTTAATTAAAAAATTTGAAAGGCTAAAATGTCTCTAATTATTAAATTAGTATTTTTAGTTACTAATGAGTTTAAATACTTTTATATGTGTATTGGCCATTCTTTTCTCTTTTATAAATTATATCTTCTGTTCATTTTATACTTAGGTGTTTACATTTTTCTTATTAATTTATAAGTTCTTTTTCTGTATTGAAGTTTTTAAACAAGTATGCTATACAATGCAAATATTTCCTTTTAAATATTTTTTATGAGATTTTCTGAGGCATAGAAAGTTTTACTCTTTAAGTGATCCACTCTATTCTCTCATTTCTTTGTGATTTTTCTTTTACTTATTTTTATGCTGAGAAAATTTATCCATACCTCAAAATTAGATTTGATTTCTGTATATTTTTTTCCATATGTAATATGTTTTCATTAATTCATATAGAAAGACTATTCTTGTTTGGTATAAAGATCTAACTTTGGGAAAATTTGTTAACTCATATCACCACTTTATTTACTGAATGATATCTCTTTTCTCCATTGGCTTTTGATGCTGTCTTCATAATTTAGTAAATCCTGATATATTGTAAAAACTTTTCCTGGACTATCTCTTTTGTTCCACTAATTTTATCAGTCTATTTTTGTGCCAATATAACATGTTTTAATTATTATAAGTTTGAAATACTTTTTAACATCTGCTGGAACTTGTCTTTCTTCATTTTTCCCCCTTTTAAAAGGAGAACTTGGTATTCTTAACATATATACATATTAATAGATAGCATATTCTTTGCTCAAGAATCATTCTATTGAAGAGACATATTATTATAATCACATTTTGTTCATTGAAAAATTTACATTTAAAATGTTTAAGGCTCTTTCAGTTACCACTTTCAATTCTATTCCTCTTCTTTTTACTCCAGGGGCAATAACTATAGTGAGTTTAATATATATTCATTTATTACATTTTAAAAATAATTCGGCATTCATTTCTATAAACCCATAAAATATATATGGTATTTTTAGTACTTTTTAAATTTACATAAATGGTATCACCCTGTACATCTCATTCTGGTTCTTGGTTCATCCACTGTTATGTTTTTAACATCTATCCATTGAAATTTGTGCAGATCTAGATCACTTTGACAGTATATAGTTTTCTATTTTATGAATAATATATTATTTCATTCAACCTTTCCATTATATGTAAATATTAGGGTATTCAATTTGTTTACAGTTACTAACAACATTGCAATGAATGTCCATTGACATTTTCCCTATAATCATAATCAAATCTTTTCTTTGAATATGTATCTAAAACTGAATATTGGGCCATAAGGTATTACATTTTCAATTTCATAGATATCATCAAGTTGAGCTCCAGTGAAACTACCAATTTGACCTTCAATTAGTCGCATATCAGAAAACCATTACTCACATCCACTTCCACATTTACCACTGTTAGAGTTGGATATTGACATTCTGATGAATGAAAAATACTACATCATTATTCTTCTAATTTGCATTTCCCTGGTTGTTGGTGAAGTTAACACCATTTCATACGATTGTCGGATGCTCATATTTCCTTTCCTTTCCTTATTCCTTTCTGTGAATTACTTGTACATATTTCTCACTCATATTTATTGTGAGTTATTTAATTTTATTTTTATTAACTTCTAAGATCTCCTTAGCTATTCTGAGTATTTTTTTATTCTTATATATATTGCAAATTTTTCTACTGCTCTGTTGCTTGGCATGTAACCTGATTAGATGTATACTTTTTCATATGGAGAATTTTAATTTTGATGTGATCACTTTTATATACGTTTTCTTTTCTGGTAAATGCTTGATGTGTTTTAAGAAATTTGTAACTGCCAGAAATTATATAGTCTATATTGTCCACTCTAAGAATTTTCAAGAATTCTTTTTTGTGTTTTTTTTTAAATGCATCTTTAAATTACTTTTTGTGTTTGCTATAATGTGGGATTTATTTTTTTTCTAGTAGAAATCCATTGGATAGTCTATCCATTCCTCATTAATTTGGAATATCCCCTCTATTATATACTAGATCTTATATACGTATAAGTTTGTTCTTGAGTTCTTTGTTCTATTCCATTTATCTATTGTCTATTTTTGCATCAGCTTCACACATTTTTAATTACTATGGCATCATAACGAGACTTGAAATCTGGAAGGGCAAAATTCTCCTTGTCATTCTTTTACAAAATTGTTTTAGCTAATTTATTCCTCTATTCATTTGAAGTTTATAATACGCCTGTCACATTTTTATTGCACTGACTTGAAGTATTAATTGAAGATTAAAGGACATGTTTAGTACATAAAGTCTTCACCTCTAGTAAGAGAATCCATCTCCCACTTTTTTTTTCCTGGCGTCTAATAAAGTTCAATAAATTTCTCCATAAAGTTTCTAATTTTTTATTAGATTTATTCCTGATAATCTTAGAGTTTTTGAATGTTGTGATGTATTTTCTCCTCTTACACATTATTGAATTTATTTTGGATATAATGGAATGCTGATAATTTCAGTTAATTCTATTGTTTTCAATATTAAAATATAATGTCCAATTATAATAGTATAGATAACAACTCTCCACTTTAGCTTCTTTATGGTCTTGGATTTTTTATATTAGGCCCATATCTGTTTTAAAGAGTATACTTGAAATAAGAATTAGCTATGTCAGAGAGGAACTAGATGTTCTCCAATATCATTTTCTCCTCCTATACACATATCTTAGCCTATTTTGAATTTTGGTTGAGGCCATGTGACTCCTCCCGGCCAACAGAATGTGAGCAGATGTAATGAATGTAGCTCATTCCCAGGCCTGTCTGTAAAACCACCTTCAAGATCCTTCTCATTCTCTTTTTTTCTTGCTTATTGGCTGAATACAGAAAATCCAATCAAGGACTTTGAGGAAGTCCTTAGTGGATGGCAGAGCCACAAGAGTGGGGCACTTAGTTTCCTATTGATTTTTCAGGGGAGAGCTGCCAAGGAGAGTTGCCTGATTTGAGTGGAATTATGACAGGTTTTCTTCGTTAAGCCGCTGAGATTGTTTCAAAAGCTGGTAACAATCGTCCTGACTAATATACTAGCCTTTGACAAATGTTTTATCAACAACCACTTGAAACCAGATTCAGATTCAAGCTCTGTCTAGGATTAATGACCCAAGCCTGCACAGGAATCATAAAACTGAATATTGAGCTTGGGTACAGACTCTTGGATGAGAACTGAACCTGAGGACATGCTAAAAACAGGAGGGCACTCTAAACTGTCTGGTCTGGTGGATCATCAAAGCAGTGAGGGAAGGAGGATGATCTCAGCTGCAGGACTTTCTCCTCTCAAGAAACCTGGAACTTCGAGGGAGATGGCATGGCCTCCGAGCCATCAGACTCCTCTACGCCAAGCAGAAAAAAGAACACTTTGAGAGTCTATATATTCATATATTTTCACTCTATTCAGCAAACACGCACTGAGCGCCTCTTCTTGCATCATGTGCTCTGCGCATGTGCGCGTGGGGGCGCACGCACGTGCGTGTGTGCGCACACAGACGCCAGAATCATTTTCTTTCTCAAAGACGGGTTAAATCTTTTTAAAACCCCAGAGAAGATATTCCCAGAGTTTGGTTATCCTGAAATTGATTTTTCCAGACTCTAGTTGTATAATAAAGAACACATCAGGCCCTGGAGACATTTTTGTCTATATCAGCCGGTACCGAAGCTAATTAATACACAGGAGAGTATTTCTTCTTTGGGAAAATATCAGCCCATTAGTGCAGGTAAGAATAGCGATCTTGGTTTATTGTGTATGTAAATTCTAGTCACACAAATTCAAGTTTCCCTTGGAGGTACTTAGCCTTTCATGGTCAAAATTGTTACGACAAACATTAGGGGGATTGTGCTTTTCTGTATCTAAATTCTGTAAGTGTAGATTTGGGTAGAAGAGAAATTGAGAATAGGATGTGACCTTAGCTAGGCAATGAAGTCATGTCTCACGAGGGAAAAATATGCTTTATTCATACTAATTAACCTGTCTTTGAAACTCTTGCATTACAAAATAAAGGCCAAATGAATGTTGTGTATCCTGTAATATTCAGATTGGCAGCAAAGCAAACTTTTTGGCCTCCAGAGCGTTCTGTTCAGTTCTTTAGAAGTCATTAGGAAGCACACATTCCATAAACAAGGCTGAATGATGCTGTATATGTGCCTTAGAGGTGAAAAGAAACAACTTAGTAATTATTTGCAAAAATGTACAGCATGCCTAATATGTGCACAAACCTGTTAACCTACTATGTGTATTGTGCATCTTTTCTGGAAAGTAATCTTGCAGTATCCATAATAAGAGACATTGAATTTTCATACTTTGAACCAAACAATCCAATTTATCCTGAAGAAATGATCCAGAAGCAAAAACTTGCATACACAATATCATACATTTTAATTAATTTATTGATTCTGTAAATTTTTATATACCACCTACTCCATGCCAGGCACTGTACAAGATACTAGGATTAAATAGTAAACAAGAAAGTTGATGCAACTGCCTTCCATTCTGGAAATGTGACAGTTATAGAGAACCAGAAGCTCTCCTTTTAAAAAGAAACTAAAAATGCCACCTAAAATGAAATTTTTAAAAGACCATTTAAATAAGTGAGAGAGCTTGGCAGAAAAGTCAGGAAAGGAATGGGACCATTTCTCAGTAGAGGTGAGAAACGAGTGAAGCTGCAGGCTGACCGGGGGTGTGTACCAATTGATGTGATTGGTTTATATTTTTGGTTTTAACAATCTCATTAGCAAGCAACAGGTGATGGAAGTCGGCCCACTGAAGAGAATGGAGTCAGGTTGTATACCCTCCTCCACAGAGAAAGTATGAAAGAACAAAGAATGCTTAGAAAAACCCACTTTGAAAAACATACTCCACAGAGGCAGAAAGGAGAGAACATTTTCAGTCTCAGCATCGGCTTTGATTGAAGGTGGAGAAAAATTTTCCATTGAGAATCTGTGGTCTGTTGTCAGTCCTCATGAGGGAGTGGGGACTGAATTCACCCATTTGGGGCCTGAAAAGCCGTAACCTGAGACTTTTACTTTAAAATGGACCAGGATAAGCTGTCCCCAGGTATCTGGTAGAAATAACTGCAGGTATTCTCTAGAGGAACTTAGAATCCATGAGAGTCTTAAAGAATTCCTGTAAGTAAAGTTCCGAGAATATAAACTAACAATAATAATATATCCCACACAAAAGGAAACAGCGTACCATGAATGAAAGGCAACAGAAAAAAAAGAAAACTAGAATCAGACCAATAAAAATTTAATTATCTGCCACAGAACACAAACTAAATGTGTTTAACCTACATTTAAAAAAACATAACAGAGCCAATTAAAAAACATGAGTAAGAACTAGAAATCATTTAAAAATGATCATAAAGACTGGGGAAAAAAAAGAACTAAATAGTGAGGCTGGCCCCATGGCCTAGTGGTTAAGTTCGGCACACTCCACTTTGGTGGCCTGCGTTCAGCTCCTGGGCACAGACCTACAACACTCACTGGCAGCCATGTTGTGGCCGCAACCCAACTACAAAATAGAGAAAGATTGGCACAGATGTTAGCTCAGGGTAAATCTTCCTCAAGCAAATTGAGGAAGATTGGGAACACATGTTAGCTCAGGGTGAATCTTCCTCAGCAAAAAGAAAAAGAAATGAACTAAATTGAACTTCTAAAAATAAATATATGAAAACTAAAGTGTAATGGTTAAACATCAGGTTATACAAAGCTGAAAAGAAAATTAATCCACTGCAAAAATATACCAAAAAATCATATAGACTAGAAGAGAGAGACAAAGAGACATAAATTAAGAAAAAGAGATTAAGAAATAAGGAGAGTAGAGGGAGTAAGCTCAACATACATTCTTCACTAACAATTCTAGAAGGAGATTATAGAGAGAATAAAAATGCAATATTTGAAGACATAATGGCTAAGAATTTTCCCGCATTATTTAAAGACATAAATACTCAGATTCAGGAAGCCCAATGGATTGCAAGGCAGAATAATTAAAAGTATGTCCACATGTAAGCACATCACCTTTGAAGTTTTTGCAATTTCATTACAAAAACTTTATAAAAGTAGCCAAGAAAAAGAAAGATTACAGAAATGACTATCAAACTGACAACTAACTTCAAACATTGAAGAAAAAAGTAATGGTTTAGAATTCTATGCTTTCGAAAACAATAATGAAATCAAGCATTTTTAGAAAAACTAAAACTGAGGGAGTTTACTAACAACAGACCTTTGCCGAAAGGAAGTTCTAGTACTTGTACTTTAGAAAGAAGGAAACGATCCAGATGCAAGGTCTGAGATAGAAGGCGTGTTAACTAAAGTATAGAATAAACATTTGAATAGATTAAGAAAATATTAATGATTAAATTTAGTAATTCTAATGTTAAATATTGTGAGTTAAGTAAGCAAGATATGGTTTCTATCATGAGCCATATTAGCAGGAGAGTGGGGTTTGTGTGACAGACGATGGGATTTAAGTGTTCTAAAAAATTTGATCATAATGATCATTTTTATTAGATTTTCATTTTCATGAAATCTCTCAAAGAAAAAACAAATAAATACACAAATACAGCAAACGAAACCAAAAAAAGAAAAGAATAAAATTGCATAAGAGCAGGGCAGATAACAGAATAAGATCACAAAAAAACTCTAAATGTAAGACTAACTATAAGAAGTGAATATAAATTGAACTCCTTAGTAAGAACACGGAGAAGATTAAAAAAGTACATCAATTACATATTGTTTACAAGGGACACACATTAAACATAACATATTTAACCATAATCAAGGACAGAGAAGGGTTGAATGTAAAGAGAGAGAACAGACAAATACTACTGAAATGTTACTGGTGTCTGTTACCTACAGACAAAACAGACTTTAAGGCAAAAAGCATTACTACAGATAAAAAGTCACTATATATATAATAAGAAAAATGTCAGTTTACCAGGAATGCAAGCTAACTACATACCTTCAAAATATATAAAGCAAAAAGTACTATAACTCCAAAGAGAAATGAGAGATTTTAATACTATCTGTCTCTCAGTAGTTAAAATCAAGTACAAAAAATTAGGAAGGATATGGTAGATTCGAACTCTGCAGTTACTGAGTTTCGTCTGATGGGCATTTAGACTATATCTCCAACAATCAGAATACAGTGTTGTTTTGAGCACACAGGAAAGGTTTGTAAAAATTAACAACAAATTCAAAACATTGGATGTCAAAGAGACCTTGTATTCTGAATACAATAAAATTCATTTGTAGATTAACAATACCAAAACCAAAATTAAAGCAGCATCACTTAGAAATTTTTTTAAAACAAGCTCTAGAAAGACTCATGGGACAAAGAGCAATCAGTCTGGAAATAGGAACCTGAATGATGTCAAAGTCAATTTGAGGGTTCAGAAAGACTTCTGGAGGAAGTGCTTATGTTAGAAATTTAAAAAGGCCAGCAATGAATGAGCTAAGGACCCTGCTTACAAAATGAGAAAAAGAAGAACAAAATAAGACTACAAAAGTAAAAAAGAAAAACAAAGAACAAATGTAAAATAGAGTATAAATAGAATTAATAAAGCCAATAGTCATTTTTAAAATTTAAGATTAATGAAATCAACACTGTTCTAACAAGACTGACCAAGATAAAAAGAGAAAAGACACAAACACCGTTAGGAACGAAAATGAAGACATAGCTATAGAAAGAGCAGTGATTTAAAAAGATGATGTAAGTACTATGAACAATTGTATGCTGATAAATTTGAAAACTTAAATGGAATGAACAAAATACCTAGAAAAATACCTTACCGTTGAATCAGTAATTGTCTTCTCTCAAAGAAAATATCAGTCCCAAATGCTTTTGCAGATGAGTTCTATGAAGCATTTGAAGGATTGTTAAATCAATCTTACCTAAATTCTTCCAAAGAATAGAATGCATTAGGGAGGGTTTTTTCCTTTTCCTGTGAGGTGAATATGACCTCAATACCAAAACCAGACAAGGATAATAGGAAAGGAAAGGAAAATTATAGGCTCATCTCACTCATGAACATGCATGAAATATTCTAAACAAAATATTAGCACCCCGAATCCAACAATGTATTAAAAAAATAGTAAATGCTAGTCACATTGGTCAAATCCTAGAAATACAAGGTTATTTTAATATTAGAGAATCTATTAAAATGTAAATTGCCAAATTACCAGATTAAACGAGAAAGCCCACAGACTCATCTGAGTAGATGTAGCAAAAACATTTGATAAATTCAATATCCATTTATGATAAAAATTCTTAGGAAAAGCTAGAATGAAAAGGAAAATTTCTTAATCTAGTAAACGTTACTGCTGAAAACCTACTGGAAGCATCATATTTAATGGTGAAACTTTCAAAATAGTCCCCTAAAAATCTGGAACAAGAAAATGATACTTGCTTTCACTGTTTCTATTCAAAATATTGCCACAGATCCTAACCAATGCAGAAGTGCAAGACTAAACTAGGCGGTGGGTACATGAGCACTTGTTTTGTTATTATGTTTTATCATTTACATCTATATTGCGTATTCTATTTTGAATGCATAGAATATTTAATAAAAAAAATAAATCCAAGTGCTTTATAAAGAAAGGAGAGAGCAGAAAGGAAGGAGAAGTGACTGCAAAGAAAGACATTATCTCTCCCAGAACTTACAGTTCAGCGGGAGATAGAGGCGAGTCATTTAGGCATTTGGAATATTACATGCTAAGTGCCGTGATTGGTGAGTTGGTGAGTAACAGCAGACAGTTCTGGCACCTAATCTCCAATTTGAGGGTTCCAAAAAAGTTTCCTGGAGGAAGTGATATCTAAGTTGAAGCTTAGAGCTGAGGAAGAGTTTCCCTGGCAAAGAAGGTGGGAGATTGAGAAATTAGATGCCAATGGGCAGGAATAAGAACATCTGCAAAGGGAAACAGAATAGACCACACATGGGCAACTGGGACCCTCCGAGGATTAGCATGACCTGATTTCAGGTCAGGACAGGCAAGAGAAGCAGCTGCAGCCATCAGCAAGGGCCAGGCTGTAAGGAGCCAGATTCATTTCTTTTTTGTATTATCTATATTATAAAATAGAAGAAAAGTCTGAAAGTGATCTAAGCATTCAGAAATTGGAAAAGGACAAATCAAAAATGGGAAATATGGTTGACTAGAGGCAAATACAAGAGATGATCATTTTTCTTCTCTTAATCTTTCCTTGGCTGCCGGTTTCTCTTTTTTTTTTTTTTGAGGAAGATTAGCCCTGAGCTAACTACTGCCAATCCTCCTCTTTTTGCTGAGGAAGACTGTCCTTGAGCTAACATCCATGCCCATCTTCCTCTATTTTATACATGAGATACCTACCACAGCATGGCTTTTGCAAAGCTGTGCCATGTCCGCACCCGGGATCGGAACCAGCAGACCCCGGGCCACTGAGAAGTGGAACGTGTGCAATTAACTGCTTCGCCACCAGGCCGGCCCTGAGAGATGATCATTATGAAGACTGTAGAAAAGTCCTCTTGATTCTGATGAAGCAAGAAAAGTCTTTGTGGAAAATTCTTTATGATTCTGATGAAAACATTCAGAACACAAAAATCACACTTTACTACTTAAACTGTAATTTTAAGTTTATAAAATATGTATGCATGAAGACAAAGACAGGAGGGATACATATCAAAAAGAACATTATGTTAGGAGATGGTAGAATGTGGCTGAGTTTTATTTTCTCTTTTTCAAAAATGTTGCTTAATATCTTCTCATTTAAAATTTTTAAAAAAAATATGCAAAGGGACAATATCAGTAACTTCCCTGAGCTAAGGGAATGAGATTTTGCTCATTATTGACTCTCCAGTGCCTGGCACATAGTAAAGGCTAAATAAATATCCATCAGATGAATGAAAGATGGGCACTGTTCTGAGGTGTTTTGGAAGAATTGCTGATGGTATCCTAACACAGTGTCAGGTGGGTCAGCATTGGGCTTCAGCACCAAATCAGAGACAGGTCACGCAAACTGACTAAAATTGAGTATCTTCAGGATGGACTGAGCTGTCTGACCCTCTGTACTCAAGGCAGATCTATGAGAAGGAGAAGGCAACAATTTCCCAATTTAGGGACCAGAAATAAAGGAAGAGTTGGAAGTGAGGTCTGTTTTTTTCTTTTGGGAGGAGGGCGTGAAAAGGCTATTGTTTGAGTCGCTCATTGTTTTTAAAAATTTAGAATATTCTTCAATTCAATTCAATAAATTGAATAAATTAAAAAATAAATAGATAATAAATAATTAAAAATAATAATAAATTTAAAAATAAATTTAAAAATTAAAAGTTCAATAAAACATTTTTAAGAGAATGTATTTAAATAAGGGAAAGAAATCCCCAAAACTACAATAAATTTTATTTTTTGTCAATTCTTTTCCACATGTAGTTATTATCATTGTGTATATATTATTTCCTATTCTACTTTTCCCATTTAATATTATTTCATTAAACCCTTTTAATTTTTTAAAATCCAATTTTCATTTAATAAATTTCATAGTATTTCAACATTTTGAACTTGTAATTTACTTAATCCTCAGTTCTTTGCTGCACCAGGGGGTTTTTGTTATTGTTGTCTGGATTTTTCTTTAAAAAAAAAAAAAAAAACCTTACTGTATATGTTGTTTTTTTCTTCCTTTGTATGATTTTCTTGAGATAGATTTTTAGGGAAAGAAGTAAGTTCCAGGTCAAAAGTGGGAAATGGTGTGTAATTTGGCTATATGTATGCAAATTCTTCTGCAAAGGAATAGTTCTCTTGTAAAAAAAAAAAAAAAGAATAGTAGAAAATAATAGAGGGAAAAAGCTGCTTTCTTGTATATCCTGCTAGAATGGAATGGGCTCACCCACTCAGTCAGGATTCTAGGACGAGGGGGTCATTCCGGCATTTTGAGCTCTACATTTTATAGATAGAATCTAATAAAAACTTTTAGGGATGGCTGAAGACAGGCAAAATAACAACGGTAATAATTCTCCATATTGTTATTTCATTTGTTTGCCATACAATACAGTCTGGCAGAATTATACCCATTTTACTAGTGTGGAAACTGAGGCTCGCTGAGACTATATAACTTTTCCAAAGTTACTCAGAGAACTAGTGGGAAGTCTCAGCTGGAATTTAAGTCTCAATTTCTGGACCACTAAGCCAGGGTAGCCATATGTGGAAATTCCAATAACTATGGATATTTGTCAAGAGGAAGTTCGAGGTTCAGAGAGGAAGTGTTGACTGCCTGGGATCAAACACAGACTAATCTCTAACTGTGGGATGTTGATCAAGTCCCATAAACGTTCTGACCTTCAGTTTCTTGAACTAGAGATTGGGAACGATAAATAGTACTTGCTTCATAAGACTGTTGTGAAGATGGATGAAGTGATGCACAGTGCTTGCACATAGCAAATTTAGTACGTATTTGTGGTATACCCAGGGTCCAGATTCTTTGACGTTAGCAGGAGAGTTAACCTAACCATCAATACTTTTCTTCAAGGCAACTCTGGGACTTAGGATATACCCTGGAGACTTTTGCAGTTACAGTTTCTATATCTGGAGCTTGAAATTTTGCATCCCTAATACTGCCTCCCTATTGCCCTGGTAGTATTCTAATTTATTAGAGAGCAAATTATCTCTTCAGGGAGAGCTGCAGCTTCTGTGCTGTTGGTGTGTGTTGCTCTGTTCCTGACCACTGTTTTAGCTCTTTATTTTAGATTCCAGCCAGATTTCATTGTGCCTTGAACTCTCTCATCCTGCCTTATCTATGTCTTCAAGATCATTTGTTGTGTTATGTCATCCTATGACTGTGAACCGGACATGAGTCACCAAAGCCGTAGAGCCATCCCTGCTTATCCTCGGGGGATGTGTCCCAAGACCCCCAGTGCATGCCTGAAAACTTGGGTAGTATCAAATCCTATGTATACTGTGTTTTTTCCTATACATACATACATACCTATGACAAAATTTAATTTATAAATTAGGCACAGTAAAAGATTAACAACAATAACTAATAATAAAATAGAACAATTATAATAATATGTTGTGACAAAAGTTATCAAAGATCTCAGCAACCTCCGCATACAGTTTTTTTTCTTTTTACATAGAGAACTTTCACCTTCTCACTTAAAGGAAGCACTTTACAGCTTCTCTTTGGCATATCTGAATTGCCAGCATCACTACTCTTGAGCTTTGGGGTCATTATTTAGTAAAATAAGGGTTACTTGAACACAAGCACTGCAATACCACGACAGTCAATCTGATAACCGAGAGGGCTACTGAGTGACTAATGGGTGGGTACCACATACAGTGTGAATACACTGGACAAAGAGATGACTCACATCCAAGGTGGGACGTAGCTGGACAATGTGAGATTTCATCATGCTACTCAGAACGGCGATCCATTTAAAACTTATGAATTGTTTATTTCTAGAATTTTCCATTTAATATTTTCAGACTACGGTTGACAGAGGGTAACTAAAACCACAAAAAGTAAAATCACGGATAAGGCTAAAGGGGACTACTATATTATACTGGTGTACGCGTTAGCATTTCAGGCTTATTGCTCTGTTTTGGACAATGACATACTTTGTTTTACAGAGTTCCAATGAATGGTTGTGTAAACAGATAATGTTGGTGAAATGAACTTGTAATAACCATTAGTTACAGTTGCATTGTATGGTTGGGGAGAGCAAAAATTTTTAAAGAAAGAAAATAGTCTATTTCTGTGTATGATCTATGTTTATGTGGATTTGTACCTATGATTCAGAAAAATGTCTCAGATGAAAAAGCTATGATGCCTTATTTATTAAGCTAAATATATTTTTGTTAACTTTTAATATATTCAGGAACAGAGTGAACTGGATACTTGAAGTATTTTCTCTCTGAGTGTAGAAGTTTAGTGTTGAAACTTTTTTGTAATGCACATTTTCATTTGTAATTGAGTTGAGTGGCTACTTTTTAAAATGTCATGCTAAAGTTGGAATTCCAGAGAAAATGAACAATTATTCATTCTTTCAATCACTCATTCCTCTCTTCTCGTTTTCTTCACACCCACTCCAAGTACTTTTAATTTCTACCACTCCATTGAAATGTCTCAAGGTCAAGGTTAACCATTTTCTACACGTTGACAAAATCAACAGTTAAGTCTCTGATTTTATCTTACTTGATTTCAGCAGCATTTCACATGGCTGACCCCTCCCACCTTCTTGAAACGTGTTCTTGCCTAGATACGAGGATACCATTCGTACCTGTGTTTCCTCAGTCTACTTTGCTGGCTACACAAAGTCTTTGCTGGTTACCAGACTTCCAAATGGTGGTACATAGGGGCTTGCTGTGGTTATCTTCCCTACTTATACCCACTCCATAGATGATCTCAACTTCTCTCACAGCTTTAAACACCATATGTGCTGTTAACTCTCAAAATTCTGTCTCCAATCCAGTCATCTCCCTGGGAGCTGAAGACTTACAGATACACAAGCCTACTCAATTTTTCTATTTAATATGTACAAGTCGAACTTTTCTTGTCTCCTGTCAAACTTACTACCCTACCCTGCCCCATAAGCCTTTCCATCTCACTGAATGATACTGCATTCATTCAATTGCTTATGTCACCAAAAAAGATTCAGCCTTGAATTATCTCCTTTTTTCATTCCCTATATCCATGTAATGTGATTTTGATATGCTTAGTTTTAATTCTGCTATTTCACTATTCATTTTACATTTGTCCCATCCATTCTTTGTTGCATTTTTCTCATTTTCTATCTTATTTTGGATCAATTGAGTATTTATTTTTGTATTTATTTTTATTTTAGTAATATTGGATTATAACGTTATATAGCTTTCAGATGTACATCGCAATATATTTTGAATTTTATGTAGATTACATCATGTTCACCACCCAAAAACTAATTATAGCTCGCACATGTGAGCCTAATCATCCCTTTTGCCCTCTCACCTCCCCCCTTTCCCTATGGTAACCACCAATCCAATCGCTGTTGCTATGTATTTGTTTGTCACTGTTTTTATCTTTTACCTATGAGTGAGATCATATGGTATTTGACTTTCTCCCTCTGACTTATTTTACTTAGCATAATACCCTCAAGGTCCATCCATGTTGCACAAATGGCCAGATTTCATCATTTCTTATAGCTGAGTTGTATTCCGTTATGTATATATACCACATCTTCTTTATCCATTCATCCCTTGATGGACACTTATGTTTCTTCCAAGTCTTGGCTATTGTGAACGATGCTGCGATGAACATAGGGGTGCAGGTATCTTTACACATTCGTGTTTTCAAGTTCTTTGGATAAATACCCAGCAGTGGAATAGTTGGATCATATGGTAGATCTATCCTTAATTTTCTGAGGATGCTCCATGCTGCTTTCGATAGTGGCTGCACAAGTTTGCATTCCCACCAGCAGTGTATGAGGGTTCCCTTCTCTCCACGTCCTCTCTAACATTTGTTGTTTCCTGTCTTGTTAATTATAGCCATTCTGACCGGAGTGAGGTGATACCTCTTTGTAGTTTTGATTTGCATTTCCCTGATAGCTAATGAAGTTGAGCATCTTTTGATATGCCTGTTGGCCATCTGTATATCTTCTTTGGAGAAATCTCTGTTCAGATCTTTTGCTCATTTTTTAATTGAGTTGTTGGTTTTTTTGTTGTTGAGCTGTATGAGTTCTTTGTATATTTTGGATATTAACCCCTTATCTGATATGTGGTTTGCAAATATCTTCTCCCAATTGTTAGGTTGTCTTTTTGTTTTGTTGATGGTTTCCTTTGCTGTGCAGAAGCTTTTTGCTTTGATGTTGTCCCATTTGTTCATTTTTTCTTTTGTTTCCCTTGCCCAGTCAGACGTGGTACTTGAAAATATGCTTCTAAGACTGATGTCAAAGAGCATACTGCCTATGTTTTCTTCTAGAAGTTTCATGGTTTTAGGTCTTACATTCAAGTCTTTAATCCATTTTGAGTTGAGTATTTTTTATGGTTCAATTTTACCTCCTTTATTGGCTTATTACTGTAAGTTTAGTTTCTTATGTTAGTGGTTGCTTTTGCATTTGCAGTCTACATCTTTAACTTATCACAGTCTGCCTTCAAGCGATATTATACCACTTCATATATAAGAATCTTAAAAGTCTATTTCCATTTCCACCTCCCTGATTTATATGCTACTGTTGCCACATATTTTACTTCTAACGTGTTGCAAACTCCATGCTATATTCTTATTATTTTTTTTAAATAGACTATTACTTTTTAGAAAATTTAAATAGTAAGAAAAACTCTTTTATTTACTCATGTTGTTACCGCTTCTAGTACTCTTCAATCCTTGGTTTTAACCTAGATTTCCATCTGGTATCATTTTTGTTCTGGATGAAGGACTTCCTTGAATATTTCTTATGCTGTACATCTGCTGGTTGTAATTTTTTCAATTTTTGCACATCTGAAAAAAATCTTTATTTTGCCTTTGTTTTTGAAAGATTTCTTTTTTTGCTGGATATAGAATTCTAGATTGAGAAATTGTTTTTTTTTTTTTACAGTACTTTAAAGATGGCATTCCATTGTCTTCTGTCTTGGATTCTCTCCAATGATAAATCTGCTGTCATCATTATCTTCATTCCTCTCTATGTAATATGCGCTTTCTTTCCTTTAGCTTCTTTTAAGATTTTTCTGTTTATTACCGGGTTTGAGCAATTTGGTTATGCTGTGCCTTGGTGTACTTTTCTTTATATTTCTTACCATCGGGATTTGTTACACTTCTTGGATCTATGAGTTTTAGCTTTTATCAAAATTAGAAAGTTTTCAGCAGATATTTCTTTAAATATTTTAATTCTTCCCTTTCCTTTTGGGGCTTCCAATTGCATGAATATTAAGGTGCCTGAAATTGTCCCACTGCTCACTGATTCTCTTGTTCATTTTTTTTTCAGTTTCTTTTTTTCTCTGTGTGTTTTACTGTGGATAATCTCTATTGCTCTATCTCCAAGTTTATTAACCTTTTCTTTTCAATGTCTATCTGCCATTAATTCCATCCAGTGTATTTTTCACCTCAGACATTGTAGTTTGTATTGTTAGAAGTTCATTTGGGGTCTTTTTTATTTCATCCATGTTTCCATTTAGCATATTAAATCTTTTCTCTAGATTTTTAAACATATGGAATTCAGTTATAATAACTATAGTAACTTCACCTGCCAATTTTTACATACATGTTAGTTCTGGGGTTGTTTTTAATTGATTGGTTTTTCTTCTCATTGTGGGTCATATTTTCTTCCTTCTTTGTATGCATGGTACACTAGATAGTGTGAATTTTATGTTATTTGATGCTGGGTATTTTTTTATTCCTATCAATATTCTCATACTTTGTTCTTGGATGTCTTTAATTTATATGGAAAGTTTGGTCCTTTGGGGTTTTCTTTTTAAGCTTTGCTAGCAGGACCAGAAATAAAGGTTGTTTCGATGGCTAATTCATCCTGAACACTGAGGCAAAATCTTTCTGAGTCCTCCACCATATGCTGCCTGAATTATAGGTTTTCTAATTTGTATGGTGCAAACAGGCACTATTCCCAGCTCTATGCAAGCCCAGGTATTATTCCCTCTAATCCTTTCAGGTGCTTCTTTCCCCAGCCTTGGGTAGTTTTCTCACTTGCTCTGATTAGTATTTAGCTAAAGACTCTCGGGGAACTTCAGGTATGTCTCCGGCATTTTTTCTCTGCTCTCTCCTATGAAGCTCACTCCTGTCTGATGTGCTGTCCTGTGATTTCCAGCTGCCTTGGCTTCTCTGGGCTTTCAGTTTTGTCCTCTCAACTCACAGAGTCTGCAGGTTCCACCCAGGCTCCATCTCTTGGAATTGCGACTTGGGAGCTCTCTTAAAGCAATAAGCTATGGCAATCATAAGCTTACTTGACTTGTTTCCTGTCTCTCAGGGAAGAATGCACTTAATTGCCTGATATCCAATGTCTTAAAAATGCTTGTTTTGTATATTTTGGCCAGTTTAAAAAAATTATTTTTTAGGCAGAATGGTAAATCTGGTATGTGTTACTCCATCTTGGTGAGAAATGGAAGTCTCTTGATTCTCATTCTAATTTTTAAATAGATCTGGGCATTACATTTGTACACATTTTGTAGAAATATTTGAGGCTTACAATAATCTCACTTTCCTCCAGAGGTAATTTACATTTTCTTCTCCAGTTATCTGGGGGCACTATCTGAGATGATCTTCATCAAATTTCAGTTGTTGTGATGATATGTTGCTGGATGTCAGTTCCTATGATGGTATGTCTAATTCTGGTTGAGTCGTAATCCTAGGGTGCTGCCTTTTGGAGCAATAACCCACAGTAGTTTACTGGCTTCCTGATCCCACTCCTGTGGGACTTCCATTTCAACTCTTGTTGCCCAATGATATTGTATTTGAAGTAAGCTTCTTGTAGACAGCATATAGATGGCTTGTGTTGTATTTTTTAATCCATTCTGTTAACCTTTGTATTTTAATCCGTGTATTTACATCATTTAAGTTTAAGTTGTTTATTAATATGCTGGGGCTTAGGTCTGCCGTCTTATTACTTGCTTGCTTTATTTCTCATTTCTCTGTTTATCTTTTCTTGACTTCCTTTGGTTGTTTACAAATTCTGCAGGATTCCATTTTCATTTATTTATAGTGTTGCAGAGTATATTGCTTTGTATAATTTCCTTAGTTGTTACTCTAGGAATTGCAACATATATATATATATATATATATATATATATATATATATATATATATATATATATAGCTTATCACTGTCTCCTGGTATCCACGTTCTTCCACTTCAAAAAAGTGTAGAATCTCATTTATATATAAGTCCCTTTACTCTCCTCACTTTCTAAATGAAATTTACTTGAATATTCTCTCCACGTTTATAGTGCATCACATCAGATGTTATAATGTTTACTTCAACTATCATACGTGATTTAAAAATCTCGTGGTAAGAAGAATGGTCTATTTACCCTTATTTTACCCATCCCATTATTCTTCCTCCCTTTATGGAGTTATTTTTCCTCCCTTTATTCTCCCTTTATTCTTCAAGCCTTCTTCCTTTAGCCATTCTTTAAGCGTGGGTGTGCTGGTGAAAAATTTTCCTTTTTTTTTTACCCTTTGTTTTAGGACCTCTTTATTTCCCCTTCATTCTTGAAGTGTATTTTCATCAGATATAGGATTCAAGTTTGGGGGTTCTCTTTCAGCATTTGGAAAAACCTTGTGCCCTTCCTTTTGGCCTCCATGGTTTCAGATGAGAAATCTGTTGTCATTTGAATTGGTTTTCCTTTGTAGGTAATGTGTCACTTTTTTCTGACTCCTTTCAAGACTTTTTCTTTGTTTAGATTTAGAAGTTTAATTATAATGTGTATGGGCTTGGATTTCTTTGTATTTATTCTGTTTTGTGTTCCCTTACTTCTTGAATCTATAGATTTATGTCTCTCAATAAATTTAGGAAATTTTTAGCCATTAATTCTTCAAGGGTTTTTCAGCCTTAATCTTGTTCTACTCTCTTTCTGGGACTTCAATGACATGAATGTTGGATTTGTATTACTGTCTCACAGATCCACAAAACAATGTTTATATAATTTTAATTCTTTTTTATATCTTCTCCTTTCTTTGATGAGGTTTTTCTGTATTTTTTATTTGTTTCAAAGGAATTTGCATTTTCTAGTTGAATCGTGTTTATGCTGGCTGCTTTAAAATGGTTGTAAGATAATTCCAACATCTGATTCATCTTTGTGGTGGCATATGTTTATTGTCTTTTCTAAGGCATGTTGTGATTTTTATGGTTGTTGACTTGACAAGTGATATTCTATTGTATTCTGGACATTATGTCAGAAGATTCTGGCTCCTGTCTAAGTCTTCTATTTTAACAGGTTGTCATCCTATTTAGATGGAGCTTGCAAGTCCTAGCCTTCTTTTATAGCTATGGTTCCAATGACGATTTAGTTTTGAGAGTTTTTATAGTGCTGTTTTGGTTTGTTTGGTTTGCCTAGTGCTACTTGGATTCCTATGAATCCTTGATAGTTCCCCCTGCAGAGATGGAAGTCACTTCCCCTGACCAGGCCACTAGTAACTTTAGATGAGAGAAGAGAGTCTCCAGCCTTCAGAGATGGAAAGCACTTTCCTGGGCTGAGCTCTTTGATCCAGAGGAGGAATGTACCTGGGATACCTTGTGATGCGAAGTTGGAGGTTGGGAGATTCCAGGCCTGGATCACCTTGTGCTGTTGGATAGGTATTTGTTATACTCTGCAACATTGTGTTGTGTCTCCAGTTCTGGGGCTCCTGAGCAGTCTGACTACCTCCTCCCACCTCTTAGAGTTTTCCTCTGGTTATCTATTGCATTATTTCCAGGGTTTACAGTTGTATTTAATGGTGTATTAGTCAGGGACCTCCAAAGAAACACAGTCAGTAGGAGATATGTATATGTAAAATAGGATATCTATCTATCTATCTATCTATCTATCTATCTATGCCAAGGGAGGCCTGGCCTGGGCATCAGGGGAGTTGACAATATAAATCACAGTACAAGAGCAGGAGAAAATGGGGTGAATTATCCCAGCTCCAGCTCTGAGACAAGAAAAAAGACAAATTCTCCCTTCCTTGGCCTTTTGTTCTATTCAGTCCCTCAGTGGATTGGATGATGCCCACACACATTGGGGAGGCAATTTTCTTTACTGAGTCCACAGATTCAACTGCTAATCTCATCTAGAAACTCCCTCATAGACACACCCAGAAATAGTGTTTAATGTGGGCACTCTATGGCCAGCCAAGTTGACACACAAAAGTAACTATGATAAATGGGGGAGGAGCAGGGAGAATCAAATCTATACCATCTTTTCCATAGCAGAAAATGTATTTATTTATTCTTTTTAAAAATATGTTTTCTGTTGTTTATATAAATTTTAAGTGGTGGGTGAAATGTGCACATATACTCAGTATTCTGTCTTCCATACCACACTCCTAAGTTGGAAACTAACACTTAAAATCTTTTCTAGTGCATTTCTTTACACTGGAGTTGCTTAAATACAAATGTGTGTATGTTTGCACGATGTTTTAATGAATATTTGTTGCTGTTGTAGATTATAAGGGAGGACCTCTGTGAGCATCCAAGTGTGAACTATTGAGAAGTTGAAGAGTGGAAAAACGTAAATAATGGAGGAAGTTTGCAAAGCAAAAGGGAATAGGGATTTCCCAGGAATAAGTAAGGTAATGTCATGTCTTCCTTTGGGGGAGTTTGTGTTTTCTGTCTCTTAATGGTTCTAGTCAAATATATCTGCTGCTTCACTAGTAGGAGTGTAAGCTCTTATGTCTTTCTCTTCCCTAGGTATGAAATACATTAGTTATTTTATTAAAAATATAGAAATTTTTCTTGATTGACCAGTGTTGACTACAGGGCTATTTCTTATTAGTTTACAGATGTTTAACTTTGCTAAACCAAATGGAATTACCAACAAATTCTCATTCACAGTGATTAATGTGAAAAAAAATTTTAAATCACTCCGTGGGCATTAATTATGCATAAAATATCTCACCAGACAGCCACCAACACAAATGGCTCTTTTTTTAATTTCAGCATCATGGGATTGCCTCATCTGTCACTGTTTGCAATCTGATCAGGGAGAAAGGAATTTCACAGGTCGTTATTAAAATCACTTATGATTTCCAGAGATAAATAGTTACCTGGGTTTCATTTGGAAAAGCAGCATGCCACTTTCAAGTGGTAAACTTTAATTAGTAGAAATAAAATTTTATATAAATCAGTTAAAAAACATGGGAGTGCTTCTTATATGCCCTGCATTCTGACAGCCTGTGGCAAGTGTGCATAGGCGAGGTATGTTCCATCACTCACAGCCTGGGTTTGGAGGTAAAGAAGAGATAAAGAAGCCCCAAACTTTTGCTGAATGAGTGAATAAAGAGCAATGGAGAATCTAAGTTTAGTCATTTCTTCAGCTCATAGATAGAACTTCCGTGGATATTTTCCTCCTCCTCCTCCTCCCTTTTCTTCTCTGCATGTCCCATTTCCTGCTACCTTGAGCCCAGCCTTTTCTGCAGATGCATTGTTCTGAAAGTGCAAAACTACTTTTAAATGAGACAAGCTCATTCATGTTAGGATTTTGAGTCAAAAGTTCTCTTCTACAATTCTAAAATGGGTTCCTAGTTTTCTTCTTTATGACTCATTTCCGTGATAATTTTCATTTTATCTCATTGTTTTATGGCAAATTCTTTCTCTGAAGACCTAGTTCTGAAATAAATTTTTTTAAAATTGGAAAATTTTGCTTAGCATTTTAGGTTCACAGAAAAACTGAGCAGAAAGTACAGAGTTCCCATAAACCCACTCCCCACACCCTCTCAAAGCCTCCCCCAACATCAACATCCCACACCTGAGTGGTACATTTGTTACAACTGATGAGCATACATTGGCACATCATAGTCACCCAAAATCCACTTTGGGTTCACTCTTGGTGTTGTGCATTCTCTGTGTTTTGACTAATGTCCATTATCATGGTATCATATGGAACAGTTTTGCTTCCCTAAAAATCCCCTGTGCTCCACCTCTTCATTCCTCTCTCCCTCCAACCTACTGGCAACCACTAATCTTTTTACTGTCTATAGTTTTGCCTTTTTCAGAATGTTATATAGTTGGAATCATACAGTACATAGCCTCTTCAGGTTGGTTTCTTTCACTTAGTAATATGTACTTAAGTTTCCTCCATGTCTTTTTGTAGCTAGATAGCTAATTTCTTTTTACTCTTTTTTTTTTTGAGGAAGATTAGCCTTGAGCTAACATCTGCCACCAATCCTCCTCTTTTTGTTGAGAAAGATTGGCCCTGAGCTAACATCTGTGATCATCTTCCTCTACTTTATATGTGGGATGCCTGGCATAGCATGGCTTGATAAGTGGTGTGTAGGTTTACGCCCAGGATCTGAATCTGTGAACCCTGGGCCGCTGAAACAGAGTGCGCAAACTTAATCTCTAAGCCACCAGTGGGCCCCAATAGCTCATTTCTTTTTATCACTGAATAATATTCCATTGTATGGATGTACCACAGTTTAGCCAGTCACCTACTGAAAGACTTCAAGGTTCCTTCCATGTTTTGACACTTACGAATAAAGCTGCTGTGGACATCTGTGTGAAGATTTTCGTGTGGAGATATTTTCAACTCCTTTGAGTAAATACCAAGGACTGCGATTTCTGGATTGTATCATAAGACTATGTTTAGTTTTATAAGAAACTGCCAAACTATCTTCCAAACTGGCTGTGCCATTTTGTATTTCCACCAAGAATAAATGAGATTCCTTTTCATCAAAATTTTTTATTTTAAAAATCTGAGCGAGGAGGGGAAGCTTCTTTTTTGCCCCAATAACCTATAGAAACTAAATTCCTTGAAGTCAGGGACAAGGTGTGGTTTTTCTTCCTGATCCTGCAGCCTGCCACGTACCTGGTGGCTGCTTGGGGAAGTCTATCTCTTTGAGTTCTTTCATTCCCTTTCATTTCCCTTCGGCAATGCTGCCACATGAAGTGACTGGCTCAATGTACAGTGCTGGCAAGCCTTGTCATAGAATATCCTTTTTTTCTTGAGCTAAGTTACCCTCCTTGCTAGTTCTATCTTTCTAAAGAAGGAATCAATTCACTCAGTATAATCAACGCCCAATCAAATTAATTGTTTGGAGTTTGTGTGCACAAAACATTCATTAAACAGAAACGTCTAGATCCAACTATGGACAGGAAGCTTAGTTCAAGAAGAAGTGACATCCCTCTTAGTTCCATGTAGAAATATCATAACGCTGTGGAATGTGTAAGCCATTATCATACTATTATCGTCATCCATCATTGTTTTGGGAGTAAACCTAATATTCAGCTTTAATTCAAAATAATTGCTTTCAGCAAGTTTATTTTATACCTTACCACATAGGCTCAGCTTTTTTCATCCCCCGTTGCCATAGGAGCAAAGGGATTAATTGAATTGTCTGGGCATGGTACAAATAATTTCTTTGATGTATTGTTTTTCATTTGAGAATGGAAAACTTGTCAAATTGAAGGACTAGAATTCTCCCACCAACTTTAAATGTCATAATTTCGATACCACATAATCCATCTATCATTATTTTTAGAGATATTTGAAATTTTTGTCTTGATTCATTAATATACTGTCAGAGCTGTGCATAGAACTTTTGTGTTTTATTTTCTGTCCCATGGATTTCATGGTAATCAGATGACTGCTCTACATGGGGTCGATTTTTACATACTATATGTGCAAAAAAAAAAAAAAATGTAGAGACTTTTTCTCAACAAAATACCATGGAATCCCCAATCTGCTAGTAAAGTTTTTCAAACTGATTTAGTAGCATAATGAAATCCTTCTCTAAGTTTCAGGTAAAAATTCCAGTTAAAGGACTTGAAGGGTTACTTCCACCCGGGTCCAGGAGTGGAGGCGAGTTCCACACTCTAGTCTCTGCTTTGTGAATCTTATAATCAAGTTGAGTAGCCCAGGCTTGGAAGCAAGAGCAACTGCCTATGAAAGCCCTCAGGAAGTCTTGACTTTTCTTCAAAGGCATCAAGTTGGGGGATGGTAGGAGGAGCAATGCTGGGGCTATTTTTAACATTATTTCAAAATCAAGTGGACTGACTTACACAACATCTACAAGACCAGAAACTGAATATGGAGTGATTAAGTGTGTAGAATCAGAAGTCACGCTGCCTGAATTTGCAGCCCAGGTTCACCCAATGTTACCTATGGGAATTTCAGTTACTGAGTTACTGAGACTCTCCAAATCTGGTTCCTCCTTTAGAAAGTGGGATATTTCCTAGAGTCATAGGAAGATTAAATGAAAGTGAAATGTGTAGAAAGTATTTACCATAGCACCTGACCTATAGCAAGTATTCAACCAATGTTAGTTAGCAGTTACTAGTTATTATTCAAACAGACTTTCATTTGTGTGTTGTTCCCTGGAATTCCATCAGCTTTGTGTGATAACACTGTTTATCTCATTCTGATCAGAAACTGTGACTAGTAACTAAGGTGACTTTAATTAAAACAGGATAATTAAGTCATTTATTAGTAAGTACTGTGTACTTGATGAGATGTGTCAAAACAAAATATTTTAAAAACCTGACAGAAGCAGAAAGAAAACAAAGGTATTCTTGGTGTTGAGAAGGTTGAGGATTTCCAGAGCAGACGTTGAGGGCAGGAGAATGAAAAAAGGGAGAAGTCAGGGCAGGAGGAATGGACAGCCATCACCATGGCCTCATCGCTCACCAGGCTCCCCCTCAATCTCTGCCTTTCAGACACACCAGCCTTCTTTCCGTTCTCCTAATACATCATCTTTCCCCACTCTGGGTCTTTGCACTTGCTTTTACCCCTGCCTGGAAGATTCTCCCCACCACTCTTCATCTAACTTATCCTTCTATTCTTTAGGTCTTAAGTAAAACATCACTTCCTTTCAGAAACCTTCCTGACACTCTTGACTAGGCCAGATCCCACTGCAAAATTCTTCCATAGCACTGAGCACTTGCTCTATTATCACACGTTTTTGTAACCCCTTGTTCAATAGTTAATATTTGCCTTTCCTGCTAGACCGTAAGCTCCATGAGGATGAAGGCTGCCTCTGATATCTCATTCATCTGGTAGATGGCCAAACACGTAGGTGGTGCTCAATAATTCCAGGTTGGGTCATTGGTGGGAAAGGTAAACCCCAGGTCCTTTCATGTTCTTCTCCATTCACCTGTCCCTATCTCCCTTGGTGGCAGCAGTGCTCAGAGCAATGCTTGTATCCTATAGGGTGGAGAGCAAAGTACAGTGCCTACTCAGCAGACAATAGATAAGATTTTCCCCCTTAGTATTCTCCATGCTTTTCTTTCGTACTCATACCATAAGCCTATCAATGGCCTCCAGATTCCCATTTGTGGTGCTGAGGATCTCCCTCCCTGGGTTCCAGCAGCACTGGAAGCTATGGTGAAGTGCAGCTACTGAGAATAGGGTCAAGGCAAGAAACCAGGGACTTGGGAAATCTCCAAGATATTCATTCATTCTTTCAACAATAATTGAATAATAATAATAATAATAATAGCTGGCACCTATGGAGTGCTTGTCTTGAGTTATATCTCTTAATCCTCACCATGACCTTACAAAGTGGTACTAGTACGTCCTCCTACAAAAAAGAAAACCAAGGTACAATGCAGTGAAGCACCTTTGCCAAAGCCACATATACAACAAGTTGTGAAGCTAGGATTAGAACCTGAACTCTTAAGCTTGCATCTCATGGGTCTTGGTACAGGCAACTATGTGCCAAGCTTGAGGCTAGATGCTGGGGATTCCAAAACAACCGAGTCTCAGATCCTGGTCTCGGGAAGCCTCCAGCTAGGCGGCAAATTTAGGCAAAACTCTTAACAGGTGCTGTGCTAAAGCCTGGGCTAGTGGGATGTATTGCATAATAGGATGTCTAGCAAGCCACCGGGAGGGGACATGGCCTGCTACCTGGGAGGATGTCAGTTGGTAGACATTTTAGTCCACTTTGCACCTGTACAGCCGCAGGCATTCAAATAAAGGTTTGAAGTACTTGGACAATTTATGTTCTTGAGACACCAAGACGCAAGTTAATCTTCAGAACCCCTGGGGGGTTTTTTTGTTTTTTTTTTTTTACCTTGCCCCATGGCCAGCTTCTCCTTGAATAAGGATGTTTCTTGCACTTAAAAGGGAAAAAAATGGACTTCAGCTTTGGAAGCATGTGGTGTAATTTCAAGTTATTAGACTGTTATTAACGTTCAGGGGAACATTTCTGAAATGTTCCTCCAGGCCTTTGATTCAAATAAAAACTATTCTATTACCCTGCTTAGTATTTTCTACCTAAAAGTGGCTAACTTGTGCATTTTGTGGTTTAACATTTTCAAAGATTCCAGAAAAGAGGCTACTTATTACTCACATTTTGCTAAATACATTTAGTGCTGTCCTTCTCTGTTCCTTGTTTTGAATTCCAGAAGTGTTTTCTACATAACTCTGTGGCGTGTCTTGGTAATGCCAGCTGGACGACTATAGTTCTCCTGTCTCTTCTTTGGGCTCACAAAACACATGTGGGTGAATGGATGTCTGTGATTACTATAGATTTTAAAATTTAGAAATTAAAACCTTAAATTAATCAGCTGTTAGTTGGCCAAGCAATATGGAATGATGGAAAGAGTATGAGAAGGTACGGATATGAATTTTTGACTAACTTTTACTAGCTACTCAACGAATATTTATTGAGCATCGGCTATGTATTGAGCATGATGCTAAGCTCCGGAAATGCAGAAGTGTACACGACAACATGGCCCCTGTCTTTGATGGAACTTAAATTCCATGGTATGGGAAGGAGCTTGAGTTTTGGAGGAACTAAGGATCAAACTGGCTGGGGTGTGGTGAAAAGGTTGGGGAGTGGCACAAGATGAAGTCACAGTAGAAGCCTGGCTAGAAGGGTGCTTTCAGATCATGATAAAGACTTTGGCTTCTATTCTATGAGCAGTGGGGAAGAAACTTTCAGTACAATGGAGTGCTCCAATTCAGCCTCTGCTTGTTGTAAGTAACTGTAATCCACATGAACTAGCTCAAGGAAAGAGAGTTTATCATCAGGCAAAAGAGTTGTCTCAGGGAAATCCAAAGTTAGAAAACAAAAACAGCCAGGCCCTACAGAAACTGAGACTGGAGAGTCTTTATTACTGAGGTTGTCCACTTCATGCTTTCTCTACTCTCTTGCTTCTCTCCTTTCTTACAAATGGCCGTCCTCTATTTATCCATATTCCGTCTGTCCCATAATGGGTGCCTGAAGTCCCAGGTCTAGGTGACCTTTCTGCTTAGCTACTCAGAGCTTAGTGTCTTGGTTTCCTAATTCTAACTTCTTTAGAGGGAAATTGAATAAGCTTCAACTAATCTCCTTTGGGTAGAGTCCTGCATACAAGGCTTTGTCGAGGGGCTTGTAATAAGCTACCTAGGTCAGTGGTCCCTCCTTGACTCGGGCAGCTATGGCTGGCAAGATGGTGTCACAACCATAGCTTTTGTCCCTCAATGGTTGGGGAAAATAAAGCATGGAAAGCTATCTCATTAATAATTTTTCTAGATATAAGCAAGCTATGCCCTATCAACCCCACATAGTTTTAATGAGGGTAAAATGAGATAAATATTTTGAAAATTTTTCTGTAAACTGCAGAGGTCTGGTAGAGGTTAGTGAATTTTTTGGCCACTGTCAGACTCTTTTAAGTAATGTACCAATATATACAAGAAAATGTATTAAGGTACACAAAAAATCTAGGGAACAATGTAGAGAGAAAAATATTCCAATTATTTACCAGCCATATCTCCTAAGACGGGCTCTCTTGATGATCCTGAACACAGATGGTTAAAGTGATAAGTAACTCTCCAGATTCTGATTGGAACTAATTTCAGCTGTGCATTATGAGCCTTTCAAATCTCTGCATTTGGAGCAATATGATAAGAGAAGGAATATCTAAAATGTGATTTAGTGACTAGAATATGCCCTTACCAAAAGGAGGATGAGAAGTGGATGTTGTTCCAAGAATGCAGACACTTTTTCTTTTGTTAATAAAGATACGGCTACCAACAAGTAGATGGCGGTAGCTATAATTGTATGGAGGCAAACGGTTCTAGGGATTGAACTGCCCATTCAGTATGAGACATCACTGGAACACATCCTTTACAGGAACATTTCAAAGATTTGTTCTTTGATGACTTCATCAAAGCAGAGAAATTGGGAGCAGAGTTGGTGTAACACAGGGCTGCCTGGATGTTAAGGGTTTGTCAAAAAATTGAGGTAGGCACAAGCCACAGTTTGATAGGTACTCTGACTTTGTTGGGTTTGCTTGGTTTATTTGCTTCTTTGTTTGAATTTTACCTTCTTAAGATTCCAGCATGATGTAATAGAAGAAATCATGTACAGGAAAACTAGGTGCAAACTCCTGTGGCCTCTTATCAATGGGACCTTGATCAAAGATCTAACTGTCAATCTCTTTAACATATCTCATAGGAAGTTAACCCAGCCATTTCCTATTGTCATGGAATTTTGGCTGAGATTTAGAAGTTGGGAAACAGAAGATATGAAATGCTCATGTATATGTACAAATGAAGCCCAGGTCATGTATATAGAATCTGCCAAAGAGTGATTTTAAAAAATCATAGTTCATCAGCTACTTCAAGTATATATAAACGGCTATGCAAGGAAAACAGAGAAAGAATTTCTTTGAAAAAGAGGGAAGTGGAAGAGTGTGCTTCCTCCCACCTCAAGCCCACCACTTGTATAAGATAAAGAACATAGTGGTGACACTGAGCTCACCACCATCTTCACGCCGTAGATGTCTAAGCCTGAGTCCGATGCAAGCTTAGGGCGGTGAGTGTAAATCTATTGAGAGAATAAAAGTTTGATATTAGGAAACACTGGACTTGTAAAACCTCTCCCCCAAATAAGACTCATGATATGTGAAAGTGACAAGAGAAGATGGGGAGTCTACTTGCGATTTTACTGAGGTTTAATTCTAAAGGGCAAGTTTAAATGGCAATGACGAGGGAAAGTTTTCTTCTTATTTGCACCCTACTGAGTCAACATTTCCAGTAGGCCTAGTATGTATAAAATAAGTTGGGTGAGCGTGTAGATCGTTCAGTACACTGCCAGGCACACAGCAGATTCTCAATATATGTCTGTAGTTGGTGCCACCGTCATTCTATGTAGCCTTCAGAAAACATCCCCAACTGGGCTTCCAGTCTTTGCCACGATTCCCTATTCAGTTTGCCTATTTCTATATTAACTTTCCTCTTCTATGGACATTTCTCTGGTGTCTCCATTAATCTACCCAAAGTAGAGACTATAGATTTATCTTCCTTCACAGTCTCATAATTCCTAGTGATAATAATGATGATTTTCGAGATAGTCAAAATTATTGAGAACTTATTAAAATACCAGGTGCCCTTCTAAGCACTTTGCATGCATTATTTCATTTAATCCTCACCACAGCCCTGAGAGGTCATTACAGACTGTGAAAATGAGGCTTTTCAGAGTCTCTGTAACTTGCCTGAAATCATTCAGCTGGTGTCAGACATGGTGTTGCACACAAGCCTAACCAACAAATGAGGGAAACCAGCTGGGGCTGCCCTGAATCCCGACAGGTGAGTCACACACACTGTGGGAACACGTGTTCACCCTCTACTGCACACCTCGTCCGAAGATTCCTTTTTGTTGTGATATCAGGAGGGTTAATGCAGTTCCCTTTGCTGTATTCCTTGCATAGAAAGTGTATTTTGTAATCTCATCACAGGTCTGCAAGATGAAAACCAGCTTTCTTGGTTCAGCAGGTAAAATCAATGCTTCCAATAAGAAACCTTGAGCCTCAATCATCAAATGCAGTGGTCCAGACAGAAACTGTGGTTGTCCAGGCAAAAATCTTAGCAAGAAACCCTTTGTCTGGTTGTAATTAAGCATATCTCCAGATCCTCTTCCTTATCCCTCCACTTGGATGAGTGTTTATGTAATGAATCAGCAGGCAGGTCCAGTTTCTTTTGCTTTGGCTTTAAACTCTCCATGGTCTTTGTTCTCAGAGGGAGGCTAGGGCTCTGGGACTGACGGCCACCAGGTCACTAATTCCTAGAAGTGAGCAGATTGCATGATTTAGCTGTTGGTCACTGCAAGGCTTGATAGAGCTCTACACAGCTTAGATGTTATGGTGTATGTATCCCTCTTTCTACATCCTTAGTACGGCGTCTTCCCAATTACCACTGTCTGAATTAATGAGGTGCTACTCAAGTATGTAAACTCTCCCAGAGAATGAGAAAGTACTTCTCGAGAAATATGTCCAGGGCTCTAACTAGGATGGTAGCATTTTCTTGCTTGGAGTACTACATTCTACCCAGCTGATAAACGGACTTTTGTTATGATTTGGCCAGTTGTGGGTATGTGGAATTTTATTAGCTCTTCATTTGTAAGTGGTTCCCTGGAACGCAGGCACGCTGATACATATAAGGGGCACATCTTTGGGGAGAATATGAATAACAATTCAGATTTTTATGTGCTTATTGTTATAGATCTGCTCACATTGTTAGGGAGATGCTGGATCGCAGACTGATTTGAATCTGCCCATGTACAAAACTATGTCTTTTCAAATCCTCCCTTTGGCTCAGGGCATGGAGATTAGATCTGGTTTCATGAACTATTGCTGCTCATCCCTTCCTGCCTGAAATCAAAATACTCATCAGGCAGCAGAAGAGGCCTGGCAATATATATCCACAGTTTTGGCTGCAAAATGGGGATGGAATGATGTAGCCATTGCTTCATCTTGGCTTTGGCACAGACTGCCATGGTGATTAGGAGGAGAAAACTGCTAATCCTCTGGAAATGATCTCTGCTATGTTCCCTGTCCCCCAAGTAATTGTGTTCAGAACACAAGTACATTTCAGGGAAAACACCTGGGGAATTGTTCTCCGGATTTCGGCAAGCATCACATCCTAGTCCCTTGGAAATTTCCTTTTGGATCTAGCTGTTCTGAATATTTTATGTGTGTATATATTTAATTAATTTACACTGCCTTTCTGGCATCGTTCTTAATGCATTCATGGTATTACTCTGTTAGGTGACTCCTGGTTAATGATGTCAGTGGCTGACTTGAGGCATGCTAGAAGGCCAGGCTGGATTTGGCTAATGATGAGAGCTGCTATGTGCTGAGCCCCCTACTCCATGAGACACAGAGTTGGGCCCTTGAGTATGTTACAGCTGTTCCTTACCACAGCAGGCCAGGTGTGGATGATCATCCACAATTTATTGAGGAAGAAACTATGACTCAGACTGTGTGAATTGCTTTAGCAAAGCCATCCACTCACTAATTGGCAGAGCTAGGATTCCAATCCACATTTGTCTCTCCAGTTTTACCGTAGGAGTTGTCACCTATTAAACCCCAGAAAGATTTCTGAGCCTCGCTTTTTTCATCTGTGCAAATGGGAAAATAATACCTGTGCTGTTTATTGTCATGGGATGACACAGAAAGCAGTTGAAATAATATATGAGAAAATGCTTTGTAAGTTCTGTGGTGCTGTAGATATGCGAGGTATTACCATAATGGAAGAGGCACAGATAATCCCAGGCAGGGTAGATTCCAGAATCTCTATTACTGACCAAAGCAGGCAGACCAACAGGGTAACTAAGCATTACGTCTCCTTCCACATAGAGTCCTGCCTATATTCTGGCTTGAAACAAATTTTTTCCTTGCCTCTATGTTATGCATAACATAGGGATTAAAAATTTCAGGGTTAATGGTGCCCATTCTATTGGTGACCTTCTGACTGAGTTTCTCCGGGGGTTTCTCTTTCCACATATACAAGCAGAGGTCTTGTAATATTCCATTTGTGCAAATGGACTGATTTCTCCTTTGATTTTTTAACAAAAGGTAAAATTAATGGAAAGTGTTATTCATATCCACCACAGGTCAGGGACACTTTAACCGGGCCAAAAAAACAAGTAAGTCATAAGCAGCTGGGGATTTTCACACTATTATCATTCAGAAGAGCATGGTTACTGCCCATCCCCCACTCCACCAGAATCCATTAAACATGAGCAGGCTGCATAATTCCCTGCTTAACTCTATCACTTCTCTAATCACATTTCTTTTTAACACATTCATCAGGACACCGAGCAGAGCTCTGGGTATTTCTTTGGCCTTTGATTTGCACACTAAACTTTCTAGCTTTTGAATTTTTGAAATAAATGGTAATGCTGAGGGAAGGATTAAGGAGGAAGAGCTGGCACGACTTCATGCAGACACCCCTTGTTGGATTTCTGTGGCTGTTTGCTGCTGTCTGTAGCGCCTTCAAACTTATAGCTGGTGACACTAAACACCCTTGAGGAGACCCAAGTGTAGGCATGAGATGTTGTATGCTGGAGAACAGCATACTGCCTGCGAAAGAATGGGATTCATCACTTGAACCCCTCCCTCACCTTACTAGTCCTGCCATCCCCGGTCTGTATTGACCTTGTGGTGTGGCCATGGCATGGCTTATCAAGAAAAAAGATAAATGCAACAAGGAAATGAAATGCATAATGAAAATGAAGATGTAATTCTAACATAGGAGACATTTTAGAACGATGATATTGGAAAAACTTGTGACAGTAAATTTGAAAATTAAGATGAAGTAGACAATTTCCTAAAAGAAATTAATTACCAACTAAATCAAGAAAAAACTTAGAAAACCTGAGTAGAGCTATAAATATTAATAAAATTTATATGGAGGGTGACTCCAAGCTTGTCTCCAGCATTTGTATGCAGTGCTTTATTCAAAGAGCTGGGCACAAAAAAAACTTACACATTCCAAGGGACCTGACATTCCAACAGATAGAGTAGATGGTGCACATGTCTTGACATGAAAGGTGTGACATTAGTTGGAACAGTCTCCACGAAAATGTGGGAGAGAGTCCCAGCATCAATAATAACTATAGCAGTAATGACCATTATGATCATAGTAGGTATCAATTATTCAGCCCTTTACTACAATTTAGGCACTTTGCATACATTATCTTGTTTCATTTATTATGCACATCAAGCCCATGAAAAGGGTAATATTATCCCTGTTTTATAGATGGAGAGCTGATGCTAAAAGAGACTAAGGGCTTTGCCCAAGTCCATCTTGCTGATAATTGGAAGATGTGAATTGGGCCCAGGCCTAATCCCAATTTGGAGTTTGGGGCTGGATAATCTGATTTAGGAGCAATGTTTTCTCTAAGACACAAGAAGGCAGAGCACAACACACCACACAAAAGCTTTGATTTGGGGCAGTTGTAAGGAAATGCATTTAATCAGTTTTTGTGAAGGAAATTTTTCTATTATTTCACTGAGGATTATTGTGTATCACAGTGCTGTTACAACTGGAATGTAATTTCATTTAAATGTGATTACAATGACTTTTTGCACAGGGCACTGAGAAAAACTAAGCTTTTTTTTCCCCCTTCTAGTGTCAATTAATATAGACTTTATTACTTTCCTTTAGGTTTTTATCACTAGGCTCTTACAATACCTCATCACCTGGATTATACAGTCCCAAAAGCTTGAGATGGCACCTGTATTGACTGAATAGTATTTAATTATTTTATTATTACTGTGTGTCCCAGAAATACAGGGGCTGTAAACTATCCCATGCCATCACTGCTTCCCCAGGGCCTGCCACCAAGCTAGGCACATAGTAGGTGTGCACTAAATGTGAAATGGATGCGCACACACCTGGCATGATGCTGAGCTCACTAAATACCAGTTGACTTGTCTTATCATGACTAAAAGAGGCTGAAGTCCCAAACACAAGAAAAAACATGATTTTTCCTCAAGAGAGCTGTTCATTCGTCTCTGTCTCCATCACCTAGTTTGATTTCTCCATTGATAGAGACATCTAAGAGAGCACAGAGAAGTCCCAGCATTGTGATTGAAGGACTGGGGAAATTGACTGGGAAGGAATTCTGATAGGAGACAAGGTTCAGTGTTACCCAGAGCATGAAGACAAAAGAGAGCAAAGAGAGAGTGTTAATTGTATGTAACATTTTGTGACATTTCTTTATGGTTTTGCATCCCACTAGATTGTGAACTCCTTAAAGGTAGGGATCATGCAGCTAGTGCAACACCTTGCCTTAAGAATGCACTGAGTTAATGTTTGTTCAAATGACATGAGAACATCCACCCAATAATTTCTGAGCACTCCTCTGGCCTAGACTGGTCTCTCTGCCATGGTCGCTGCCATCAGGAAGCTCACCGCCCAGTAAGGAGCAATTGGCTACTGTATATGGGAATTGATTGCAAATATTGAAACACAGAAGTTTTGGAAGGAAGAAAGATTTGAACAAAATGTTTTTAAATCAAAGATGGTAGGGAAGTTTTGGCACACAGGTCAAATAAGGACTCCAAGATGACGTATTTCTAGCATTCTGGAATGAAAATCTACCATGTCATTGAGTGTTCTGCCCACCTCCCCTTCTACTGTCTGATTGTGTTCCTTTTCCTTCCAGGGCACTATGGAGCCTAGTGGGTTGTTAAACATTTTGGGATTCTTGGATAAAGAATTCCAGCATTTTTAAATGCCTTTTTTTCACTCAAAGAGCATGACAAAATTGTAAATGAGCCTGTACCAGCATCAAAATGAGAAAATGAGATGTAAAAATAAAAAGGAAGAAAAGGATGGAAGGAAGAAGAAATAAAGAGTTAGAAACCATGTCTTTAGTGGAAGGCTCACTTCTTTTAAAACAAAACTGAATGGAAGTGATAAATGTGAAAGACCATTGCTCCATGGTCCTGCATCACTTACTAGATAGAGTAGGGGTTTCTTTCGTTTTTTTGTTTTTTCAATTCTATAAAGTACTCTTCCTTCCTAGGCTCTCCTTCTCCCTCTCCAGACACATACAGGCACATCACCCTAACCCGGGCCAGATGAAGACCCTGAAAGACCCTAAGTACCACAAAGACGGCTATGCGTGGCTGTACGATATAGAAATTAAACATAATACTAAGTGGCAAAATATGAAATGTAATTTTTCAGAATGTCACTAAATGTATATGCAAGCCCATATTAAAATGTCTTTTTCTAGCCTTTCTTAACTTTTTCTATTTTTGGTATTCTCGCTCTTCTGGGGCCCTAAGCATGTGTTCAGTTTGCCCATGGGGTGTCCCTCCTCTAGCCTTTTCTCTTTTGTGTTCTTCAGCCTACTTCTCCACTCTTCTTAGAAGGGCTTCCATGCAAATCACCTCCTTTCTTTTATTTACTGATGGGTTCATCTCATTTCTCCATCCCACATTTTATTTCCCTCTGTTTCAAAAGACAGATGAACTTGGTGCCCCATGAGTTGGGTCATTGCCTTATTTGAAAGGTATGTTTTGTACTTTCAATATAAAATACAAAGATAAGTCCCCCTCTTTCAGTCAAATTTTTATCCTTGGAGAATCCTTGGAGCACACATAGAGTCAGTTTCCTTTTCTTGAGTTCACATGCGTATGTGACTGAAACAGATATGGTTTCAGGTAAACACCATCTAATAAAATTCTGTGCCATTAGGAACAAAGTGTGGGCAAGGACTGGTTCTACACCAGTAGATTTTAAGATGTTAAAAAATCCAAATCCTGACAGTTTCAGCTGGATAGGGGTTGACAGAAAAAAGTCTAATAAAACCTGAAGAAGGTTCTGGTCAGTTGGAGAAATGGCAATTGTTCTACTTCATCTCCACTGCCTACAAGAGCATTCCCTTCTCTGCCTCATTTTCTGAAATGAAGTAAAGTATTTGGCCACTTTTTCCCCAAAGTACCCCCAATTTCCCAATATGGCCAAGGGCAGCTTGTACGAGCTCAGTGGCCTGTTGAGATGAAAGCTCTTTTCATTCTCGCTGAAAATTAAAAATGCTGTTATTTTAGTCTGGGTCCTCTAAGAAGTAGATGCCAAGATAAAATTAAACATGTGAGAATTTTGTTAGGAGAAATATTTGTGTGAAAGGAAGTAAGCAGAGAGCTAGAGAAGGTCAGAGAGCCATCAGACTGTGGTGCAAGTATGACCTTGAGTGAAGGAGAAGCAAGAGAAGACTGGCTCAGAGTCTTAGACTGCTCTGCCGTCTAAGGAAGTTTTGACAAAGTCATTAGGGAGTCCTTGAGCCAACGTGGGCCAATAAAGAAGTCTCTCTGTCCTGCAGGAATGAGTCTGCCTTAGTATCCCCACTGCCTTCAGTCTTTGGCGTGGCCTCAGCACAATGCTGGGATGGATTTCAAAGTGGAGCATCTGGGATGCTCAGTGATACTCAGTGATTACACTCCCTGTAGGAGGAGGTACTTTAGAAGTGCTTACATGACCTCCACAATGCATCCCTTGTGCCTCAAAGTGTGCTTCTCCATACAGGCTCAGGGAGCAACTGCTCCATGGTTTCATGGGCCTTTCTTCCTAAGAGAAACTCAGAAGGGGGTTAATGGGATGAGCTACAGACTCTATGGCTGCTGTGGCCCTTGGGCTTGCAATTGGTACTCACCCTCTCCCTCGTCCACTACTCATTCTAAATTCCTCTCATCCCAATCTACAATCTCAGCAGGTGATCATGACTTATCTGGTGGTGTGATCCAGACCATTATACCTGAACCATCTGAAAACTTGATCTTCACATCCTTCTCAATCTAGGGATGTTGCACACATTTGTCCACAGTAACCGGGCAGTGCCAAGAGGTGCTTAAGTAGATCATTTGAGTTCCTCGTGTATCTTCCCTGCCTCCATTGGATAAAAGCAGCCCTCCCTTCTCCTGCTGATCAATATCAATTACCCCACCAGTATGGTGACTCCTCTTTTCATGTCCTGGTTCCTCAGCACAAGATGTCTAAAGTGTCCTGGTGGCAGCTGTAATTTGAAGTTCAGCGACACTTTTGTCGTGTCCCCTTTGCAGAGTGTGACACTTTACAGGACTAGAACCTTCAATCCTGCAGAGCCCAGGGTGCACATTGTAGTGATGTATGTGAGGCCACTTCTGCTTCCATCTCTTGGTTCCTGGACCCATGTGTCCTTCCTGTTGGAGATAACGCCATATAAAGTCTCTGATTTAATAAATGTACTATATTCTGAAGGATGCACCCCATCCTTTCAGAATGTTTCCTCTAAGCTTGCATTTCAGTTGTACCTTCTAAAAGGCTGTCCCAGTGTTGATGATATGTGATATGTCCAGTGGATCCCACAGTAATGGGCCTATTCCTGCATTTCCTTCCATGTAAAAGGACTGCCCTGGTCAGATGCCATACTATAGAGGATTCTATTTCATAAGCCCTGGATAGCAGTGCTGGCTGAGGCTCGGCAAGCAGGAAAGCCAAATCTATACCTCGAAGAGATCTATACCCCTGTGATGATGAATCACTGACCATTCTGTCTTCCCAAAGGTGATGAGGGTCTCTTTATGGATACCATTGAGGTCCTCTGGTTCTCACATTGTGTATTAATTGCTTGTCAGTAACTTTCCATCTCTCATTATCCTTCTTCAGGGCATCAATACAATTTGGCAATAACCAGCCAACATTTCTGTCTTTGAAAGCATTGTTCTCTCCATATTCCAAATGCCTGCACTATCACGCCTGCCCCGGCATTCCCCTCTACCAAGACATTTTCCCAGGTCATTACAAGTGAATCATTTAGCAATTGTACCATCCTTGTGCCAAGATCCATCTCTGCTCCACCTACCAGTCAAGATAGCATCCTCTTGGCCAGCTGGATGGAGGGTGAGCCAGTACCAAATCCCATTTTACTGCTCATTTTTCTCAGACCATTCTTGGTGCCATTTGTGTTAGTGTGGGTCCTCTGAGAAGGAGATGCCAAGAGGGATTAAACATGCGAGGACTTTATTAAGGGAAAGAGAGAGAGAAAATAAAGGAGGAGAGAGAGAAAACTGGGAGAGCCCTCAGACCGTTGCTAAAAATAAATCCAGATTTAGGCAAGGAGAGACTTTATTCAAAGGGATAATAACAATAAGGGCAGAATAGCATTAGGGAGAAGGCTCTATCATAAGATCTGCAAGTGTCTCCATGAGTAAGTCAAAAAGGACTTGCCTTTTATAGGAGGAAGTAAACAAGGCTAGAAGGGAAAGAGTGGGGATGAGTGGGATGAACAGTGGCTTGATGGGACATTGATCAGGGAATATTCTTCCCTGAGGTCAAGGGATTCTTGCGTGTGGCCGTTAAGAAAAGGTTGTTCTGTTTCCCAATGCTCAACATTAGGCCAAATTTTAGGAGCCTGTGGGAAGGAGAGAAGGCTCACTAACGTTTGGTCAAGTCAAGGTAGTGGGCGTTATGTCAAGATTGGTTAGTGAGGACAAGCAGTTCAGCTCATTGTTTATGAGTCAAAGAATAGGATTTGGGGAGTCTGTGCCTGGCTTGGTCATAGGTAAACAAGGGAGGCAGCCATGAGTCTTACCTAAGTCATAGGGGAAGGATTACTCTTTGCAGTAAGCTGTTTCCCAGCACACAAAAGTGTGGGGAGTAGATTTCTTAACCACTGCTGTTTTCCAGAAGCACAGGGCTCAGGTGACATTCAACACTGTCACTGTGATGAAAGTCTGAACCCGGGTGAAGGAGAGAGGGAGAGAGGTAGGATGGAAGCATCCTAGACTGCATGCAGCCTAAGGAAGATTCAGCAAAGCCATCAGCGAGTCCTTGCGTCCTGGCCCACAGTGGAGTTTCTCCGTGTCTTCCAGGAACGAGTCTGCCCTGGTATTCCCACCACACCCAGTTATTGGCAGGAAGAGCCTGTGGGAGGTGTGGCCTCGGTGCACATGTGGAGATGGTTTTAAAAATGCAGCAGCTGGAGCCCTTGATCAATTATTTCCTGTAAGAGGAGGTCTGCCAGGTACACACTCACGGCAGCGGAGTTGGGACGCGGACTGCTATTTTATAGGCACAGATTTGCAAGCCTGGCTTTGCTGAACCTTCATTAGAGAGGGCTCACCCTCACTATGGCCAGTTATGGCTGGAAAATGGGAAACTGTGAGCTCCTGGTGGACAGACATGGACTTCCCTCATGTTCACATGGTCTCTTATCAACAGGGTGGGATTTGCCGTGTGCTTCTGCTTGCTCCATAACAATCGAACTCACTAAGATAATATTGGAGAACAATGAATTACCATCGGCATAATATACATTACAAATAAATAATGCTTTGCAGCAGGGGTCATTCAACTACTGCTCATAGATGCACACTTTAAATACCTTAACAATTTTACTTGTCAATAATACCTTAATAAAGCTGAAAAAAGTAAAATAAACATGCAGGAAGCCCAGTGGGACATCTAGTTTACTGTTTTATTAAGAAAAAAAAAACAGTGCTGCTCATAGGCTAAATCTGGCCCTCCAGCTATATTTGAAAATAACATTTTATTGGAACACAGCCACAACCATTCATTTATAGATTGTCCATTGTTGCTTTTGCACTGCAATGACAGAATTGAGTAATTGAGATAGCTACCATAAGGCCTGCAAAGCCTAAAATATTTACCGTTTCATCCTTCATAAAAAATATCTGCCTATCCTTGCTTTAGAGCAAAATTAAAAAGAAATATAAGACCCTCTAATATTTCTATCATGCTTTCCCGTTTTCAAAGTGTGTTTGCTTCTCGTGATAATGAAGAACTGCTTTGGTATCACTGAAGACTCTTTCGTGAATCTTTAGTGTTTTATCAAATCCCACTTCTCGCTCCAGTTCCTGAGGAGCCCTGCTTGTTTCAAAGGTGCCTCAGGATACAAGTGTAGCATGATGCTTTAGGAAGCTTTGGTGGTGGGTTCTAGTTAGGGTTTATTCTTTATTTTTCCACTAGTTATCCTAATTTTGCTTTCCTCAAAAGCATACCCTGAGACAAAGTTTTTGGGTGTGTAGGGGAGCATAAGTTGATACCCCAAAATTTGTCTCTTTGGCTTAATTATTATTATAATATTATTATTATTATTATTATTTGAGGATGACTAGCCCTGAGCTAACATCTGCCATGAATCCTTCTCTTTTTGCTGAGGAAGATTGGCTCTGAGCTAACATCTGTGCCCATCTTCCTCTATTTTATATGTGGGATGCCTGCCTCAGCATGGCTTGATGAGCAGCATGTGGGTCCGCGCTCAAGACCCAAACCTGTGAACCCTAGGCTGCCAAATTGGAGCACATGAACCTAACTGCTGTGCCCCTGGGCTGGCCCTGGCTTGATTATTTTTAAGAACAAAGGATTCAGGAAGAAACTTTGACTTTTCCCCTAACTTCCTTGAAGAATTTAAGATAGAAGCTGTTTCCGAAAGGAGCTATCATCATAGATAACTATAGTATAATATGAACCAGGTGTGGCAGACAGGGAAGAAGCCAGCAAGACCCATTTGATCAAAGTCCTCTCCATGTCCCATTGTCTCTGCAAGGCATAGCAAACATTTGTTCACTAAACATTTGCTTTCCCATCTCCATGTGAGTTGCCTTTGTCCTTTTGAAGTCCCAAACCATTACCCCAACATTCTCCTTTATTTTTAGCTGAAGATAGTATTTAAGGTAGTGGCTTCAGCAATTTTGAGGAGTTACTCAGTTTTCCTGGGTTGCTGCCATGTATACATGTTATTAGTCTTGTTCGATTTTCTCCTGTTATTCTGTCTCATGTCAATTTAATTCTTAGACCAGCCAGAAGAACCTAAAGGGTAGAGGACTAGTTCTTCCTGCCCTACAGGTGTAAGTGGTTTATTTGGGAGGTGATCTTGAGAAGCGTTGGCAGCAGGTGGGGAAGTGAGTCTGGAAGATCGCAGAGCCAATAAAAGCTGTGGTAATGAGTGGCTACCAGTGTTCTTAATGAGGCTGAGTCCTGCCCCTCTGACAGACTTTAGAAGACACTCAGGAATGTCCCACTGAGGGATAAGAAGCCCGAGATATTTGTTTTCTACATTCTATCCCTCATCAGTTGTGAATGGCTCCTGAGAGCTTTAACTACCCTTCTGGCCTTCTACAGGCAAAAACAGCTTTCTGGCAGAGTGACACTACCATTTGAGATGGTAAGCCATAGCTCTGTATGGAAACTGTCGATCCAAGCTGCAGCCGACATTTGGGGTGGACCAACAGAAAAGCGATTGCCCTGGCTTTTGGCATTACCACTTAGTTTCCTGAGAATCTCTGCTAACTTCTGAGCATCTCCTTTTAGAAAGAGAAAAACTCATGATGTAGCTTTATATTGCTTGCCTTTTAAAAATATACCTTATTTTTCCAATTGGCATTCTCCTTATAGTCAGCTTCCAACTCATTTCAAACTTCTTTCTTCAGAGCTCTAGAATTACAGAACCATAGAATTTCAAAGCTAAAAAAGACTTTTGAGTTTTATTATTTTTTCATCAGCAGAAGCAGCTAACTAAAGTTTTATAGCTTGTCCTTTGTCGCAGAAACCCCCATTACAAAAGGAAATTAATTTAAAATTTAAAACACATATGAGTAGAATGTAGTCCACCTTTGAAACAGAACTATAAAGTGACTACATCATATAGGTAACAGGTGCTGTTTTCTGCCTTGCTCTGGGCTTCGAGCTATAAGTGATTCAAGGCTTTGCTCTGTCTCATCAGAAGGAAAGGGAGAAAGTAGCAAGAAAATTCATCGCCAGTGATATTAACATGAGGCAATGGACATTTGTTGTTCAATACATGTAGAGATTCCTGGGGATTTCCTCACACTGAGACAAGGAATCAGAGGTCCAGTGATGCTTGATGATGGATCAGACATGGTAGTCAGAGCTCATGATTCAGAAGAAAGGAGATCTAAGTTCTGTTCTTCAAGGCTGCCCAACTGGTTCCTTTGCCCAGCCTGAAGCGAGCTGAGTGAGTAGGTTGAGGAAAGCACAGATCCTTGCAAAGCCAGAGGCCCCGCTGGCTTGATTGATCTCCCAAAGGAGAAAAGGGGTGATTTAAATGGGGAATTTTCTTGTCTTAAGTGTGTTCTTGTATCATCAGAGATTTTAGATGCCAAGAGGATTGCTGCGGAGTACAGGCTCTGAAGATACGAATTCAATTTTGTCCCATTTAAGAAGCCTGGGATCCATTTACTAGATGAAATCAATGAAAAGGGAGGTGCTTTCAGCTCTCAGGTTTAAAGGAACCAAGGGACAAGGTTCTCAGTACTGTTTTCAGGAGGTTTTTCTTTTAATGTGCATTGAAAAACAGAGTGCTTTTTTTCTCCTAGCTGCAGAAATTGGATCCATGTTCCTTTAGCAAAATGACAAATTATTCCTCAGTCTTTTTCCCTTCCTGGATTATCAAGTACAGTTACATGAGCACAGCCTCTGGATCCCCCAGTGACTAAGAGTTGCCATTTAAAATGGGAAGTAAAGTTACCAAAGACTCACCACATTTGCTTTTAAAATCTAATCTGATACTTATTCTTTTTTTTTTTTTTTGAGGAAGATTAGCCCTGAGCTAACATCTGCTGCCAATCTTCCTCTTTTTGCTGAGGAAGACCAGCCTGAGCTAACATCCATGCCCATCTTCCTCTACTTGATATGTGGGACCCCTACAACAGAATGGCTTGCTGAGTGTGTCCGCACCCGGGATCCGAACCGGCGAATCCCGGGCCGCCAAAGTGGAACGTGCAAACTTAACTGCTGAGCCACCGGGCCAGCCCTTGATCCTTATTTTTTGTAAATTATGTGAGCATATTGATATTAATAACAGATTGCACTTCTATTACTTACTAAGTGATGATAGACAGATAGATAGATAGACAGATAGACATTTAATTCTCACAAAAACCTGTGGGATATTATTTTGTTCTGAAGTTACTGATGAAAAAACTGTGACCTGGAGCAATTAAGTCATTTGCATGAGGTCACTTGGCAATTTGGTTGAGCAGCTGGGAGGAGAGTCAGGTAGTCTCACATCAGAGTCTGTGTTCTTAACCGCTACGCCTTGCTGCCTTTTGTCTGCTAGAAAACTATAAGGGCAACACACAAGGCTATGTTACATTTCATCAATATTTATGATCTACCTGTTATCTAGTCAGAGCAGAAATTATCTACATTTATAAATTAGTGCAGTACAATCAAAGTGGCCGACGGGTTTCCGTTTGTTTCCCAATTCCAGCAGAGAGGTGGTGGCTGCCTGGAGGGCCGGAGGAGCAGCAGAGAACACAGCAGCCAACCCTGTCAGAGCGCCTACCCGCATCCCCCAGCACTCAGTGGCTCAGTGCTCACAGACTTCCAACTGCAACGCAACCCTGTCAGAGCGCCTACCCGCATCCCCCAGCACTCAGTGGCTCAGTGCTCACAGACTTCCAACTGCAACGCAACCCTGTCAGAGCGCCTACCCGCATCCCCCAGCACTCAGTGGCTCAGTGCTCACAGACTTCAACTGCAACGCAACCCTGTCAGAGCGCCTACCTGCATCCCCCAGCACTCCGTGGCTCAGTGCTCACAGACTTCAACTGCAACGCCTTGCTTAGGGACTTCCTATGGCCTCTAGAGCTGGCAGTTAGTGTGGGCCAGGCAGGCAGAAAGTGCCTTGCCCGTAATACCCCTGGAAACAGTCAAGGACTGGCTGGAGTTGGTGGAAAATACCCTGGCGGAAGGCAACTCTGAGGCATGCTCCATGTGCCCTCGCAGAGGTCCCCAGTGGACCTGAGCCCCACCTGCCCGTGGAGCTAACCTGCTCATTAGTGCACCACGCACTGGCTTCCTTCAGTTCCTTATCTTAACTCCCCATTCCCTTATGATGGGATTGACTCCCAAATCAATGTTTTGCACTCAAATCTTCCTCTCAGGGTCTGTGTCTGGGGGAACCTAACGTAAGACAAATACCATGCGTGAGGTTTAACATGAGCACAGACCACGGAAGTGGCTGCTTGCACACCAGGTGTTTTGCAGCCCTCATTTGAGTGTTGAGAAGAGAAGTCGTAGGTGTGTGGCTGTGCAACATTGTGCTGTCATCGGTAAAGTCAGGGAAGAATAGCTACCTCCCAGGTTTTGGAAAAAATAAACTACATGATTCTCCTGCATGTGCTTTTCTTTTAACAACGTCAGATTGTGTTTATGAGTAAAGTTGATAGAAGTTAGATTGATGCATCTGTCCAAGGATTGGCCTACAGAAAATCAGTTCTCCTCAAAAAATGATACAGGAAGGGCTCAGCCAATCCTGGCTGATCCCAGACCTGAATCCACCAGAGACAGTTATTGCCATCATGAGATGCTTAGAACAAAAGAACATGGATTAAGTTAGAACCTATGTTCCAAGTCAGTCTCAACGTAAAAGTACTTTTCAAAACTTGAGGGATGTAGCTAGCATATTGTTGGCAAAGTACTAAAGTCTCCTGAGTTAGTTCAGAGGAGAAGCAACATACAAAAGGTGTTGAGAAATGGTGGAGGGTGAGGAAGAACTCTGGAAACAAAAAAAAAGAGAAAGATCTGATTATTTAGCCTCACCAAGGCTCAGTTTGTCCATCTGTAAAACAGAGGTAATGGGACCCTCAAGGTTGTAGCAAAGAATAGATGTTAATGCGGTGCCGGGCACATGGTATTCACACAATGCATGCAAGCTGTATTGTTAATATTATGACTATTTGGCTGAAACTGCATAAACTAGCCTCATGTCATCCGCAAGATTATAACATAGTTTACATAATTACATGGGTTTGTTTATACGGACTACTGCAGTCTTTTAATTATGCTCGGGAATGCTAGAACTCAACAATCGGGGCTCGTGGCTCTGAAGTTCCATTAGTTCTGGCTGCACGATTATATTGTATAGTAATCCAGTGTGTTTTTTTCCAATAAAAGATTGTGTAAAAAGTCTATTCATTTCTTACTGCTGCAGCAAGACAACATCTTTTGGAGAGGAAGATGTGGGGTTCCGTTTTAAAGGAAGCGATTCCTATTGCTTGGCGGTACAAATTCATCCTCAAGAGCTACTGGAAATCAATTAAATTTGGTCTTCACTGTGGAATCTGAGGAGCGCCTGTGGTTAAAATGGCTGCTTTGGGCAGAGCAAAGAGGTGAATGTTTGTCCTGCTGCTTCCTGGAACTCATTGGCTTAAAATAATTTTCTTGAAGCAAATAAGATGAAAGAAGCTGAGGAAGAGGATGGAGTTTTGAATGGCCTGCAAAGGCCAATGTGGCCCCTTGTTTTCCAGGACAAGGACAGCTCACCTCGTGAGATTACAAAGGGAAAGCTTGACTGCGAGGTTATCTGCCACTGTGCAGAATCCACTGCCTCCTGAGTTTGGTGTCTGCATCGCAGAAGTGTGATCTCTCTCACAGTGTTGCAATTTATGAGAATTTCTTGCATGAAATATTTTAGGATGGCTTTCAGTGGTTTTGTTTTTTAATAACATTTCTACAAGTATACTCATTTTTGTTATATTTAAAAAATCATAGTATAACTATTTTCTCTCTGTTTCTCTCTCCCTGTCTCCCTATGCTCTCTGCATGCTCAAACACACACACACACGCACGCACACACACACACACACACACCTTTTCATAAAATAGAAACGTTTGGAAAAACCGCCCATAATCCCGTCACTCTAATGTAATATTTATTTGCCATGTTCACCAGGTCTTTTTTAATGTTAATTTTTAGAAAGTTATAACATAATTTTTGTGTACCCTGATTTTCATAGAACATTACATCATAGAAATTTGTTGTGTTCCAAGACAGACTGTATAGTTCTTACTTTTGTTAGCAGCATAATATTACACAAAGCAGATGTCACCACGATTTCTGCACCACCTCACTAGTGTTGGACATCTAAGTTTCTCCCAAATTGCTTGTTATTATAACTACTACGGCAATGGGCATCTTCCTCTATTTGACTTTTTCTAAGCTTTGGGCTCTTTTCTTAGGAGAGATCCTATCAGTTGGATGATAAGACAGAATGTATGACTGTTTAGAGGATGGAAATGAAGATGGATCCAGTGAAGGAGACCGAGAAGCAGCAGCCATGATGGGGGGGAGGGGGCCTGAGAGTGTGGGACCCCAGAAGCTGAGTTTTGAAGTGTTTCATGGATGAAGTGGTCATTTGTATCAAATGCTGCTGAAAGGGGAATGAAACAAAGGAAGAGAATTGATGACTGGGAATTTCAGGCCCTGCAGCAGGCACTGGGGTGAGCACCCGTGAGCTCAGACAGCCACTGTGCCTGCTCTCCTGGAACAGAATGTCTGGCGGGAGACGCATGACCTTGTAACCATGCAGTGAGTGTTTAATTACAATATGAGACAATTGTGCTGATGAAAACAATATCATTCTATGAGAATGTATATTAAAAAAAAAAAGAATCTGACTTAGACTTGGAATGCAAAGAACATGCTAGTCAAAGGAGGCAAATCATATACGAAGGCCCTGAGGAGGCAGAGAGGGTGACGCATTAGAGAATGAAGATTGGTGAGCTTGGAGCCAGGCAGAGTGGAGAAGCATACTAGGTGAGACTGAAGGAGTGAGAGGGGGCCAGACAGCACCTGGCTTCACCCAACCTATTAGGCAGTTTGACCTTTACCCTACGGAGAGGCAGGATCACATATGCAGTTTGAAAAACGAACTCTGGCTACAGCATGGAATGTGAATGGAAGGTATGCTCAGGACACTGTGCTATTTCAGTAGCAATCATAGAAGACTCTGCAGAAGGTTGGTGGGCCCAGAAGATGCCATATATATCTCCCATGATATCCTCCACAAACACTAAATCTGAGGCCGCTGGTGTTACCGGGAAGTGTGTAAGAACTGCGTGTAGAGTGACTTCTTCATGAAGGAAGTACTACATATGCTCAAAAGATTCTTCATTTCGTCTCAAATCCTGAAGCAACCATCACATCTCTTTACCAGCTATTCGTAGCATGTCGATTTGAAGACAGTCTTTTTTCTATCTTTAAATTTCAATTTAAGTTCCAGAAATTAGGGGATGTAATCTTACGTAAACTTCCTCAGTTATGATCGCTGACTGCAAGGAAATGGTTAGGCTAGAATAACGATGAGGAATGTTGGGGATGTTCTGAAGGAGATTGATAGAGACGCTTGACAACTTTGACTTTTCAGATTTCTTTTCCCTTAATATTTCACTTTATGTTCAGCAAGAGAAAAACTAGCTGAAATATTAGTACTTGAGGTGGAATAATAGTCAGAAATGTTATCTGTTGCAAATAACTCAAATTGACTTAAATGAAGAGGGGAATGCATCGTTGCATAACAGAAAAGTCCATAAGCAGACAGGTGGATTCAGGACAACAGAGAACATCATCCAGACTCAAGTATTCTTACTCCTTCTCTCAGCTCTGTTCTCGGGTGCTCTTGTCATGTGGTGTCCCTTAGAAATGATAAACTTGTGTCATACCAGTTCAACAACGCCAGCAGAAAGAGGACCTCTTCCCACAATTATACCTGAAATCCCAGAATGACCCACATTCCCCCAGCTCAGGTTACAAACCCATTCATAAGCCAATCCCTGAGGCCAGAGGCAGGTGAAGGACTCCTACGCTGGGTCAGGTACCCAGGAGACAGGAGTGGTATACATTCCAGCAAAACCACAGGGCCTGTGATTGGAAGGAAGTGTTTCCCAAAGGAAAACAGACTGATGCTGGACCTACAAAAAAGATACTTGTCCATTGCAGGAGATAATAAGCCTCTACTTCAGTAATTTCTACAGAGTCTTAGATGATTTATAATCAGTAACCATGTGTTTGGAAGCTGTTCTATGTGCCCCTCCTATTCTCTTATTTTAAAGAAATTCATTCATTCATTCATTCATTCATTTATTCATGACTTTTTCTCCAGAAAGGATTGCAAAGAGCTTGCAGAGGTACATTCCACATGCAAAGTAGTATGAATTAAAGATGAGGCAAAAGAAGAAAGATAAACAAAGATGAGGGAGAAAAAAGAGGCCCGACGATACACAAATATCCTAGGCAGGCTACAAATTTGGCTGTGGCTCTTTGGAGGTGTAAGAGAGAAGATTTGTCAGTTACTCCATTCACAGGGATCAAAGTTTTAAAATGATCCCTTTATTCTTCACCATTCCTGGAAACCAGATGAGCCAGGAATTTTTCTTGAGCAAGATGCGGTGACCAGCCTCAGGAGCAAACTGCAGGGAGAGCAGCAGTACGTTTCATCGGGCTCCTTTACATAATAACTTTTGGTGCAACTATGCTCCTTCTCCGGCATAATTCATCCAAAGCAATTCTGGAGGCACCAAGTTTTTGAAAGAATTATATATATATTTTAGATGATAGAGTTGCACTGAAGGAGAATTCCATGATTGTCCTTGAGATGATGAAGGCTGGAGTATACAAGTTTCATGCTACGGAAAATAATAATGATGATGATGACAGCAGTGGTAGCGGCAATAGTAACAATACAATTATGTTCACAGTGATCATTTAGTGAGCCTTGTGCCGGTGCTGAGTGTTGACATACGAGGATTATCTCACTGATTCCTCAGAAAGATGCCATGACGTCATAGTGCTATTATCATTACAATGAGGTTTCACTTTATGCGAATTTGAGATAGAAAGGTATAAAGACTATATGCACAAATTTTGAATTGCTGTGAATCCCACCTTACATGCTCCCCTGTGTGAAAATTAGTTCTGAATTATGCAAATTTTGAATTGTGAGAAATCTTCAGGAACGCATCCCTCGTATAAAATGCTACAGTCCGATGGTCTCGTATCACAGCTGTGGACACTTAGGTTTAATGAGCTCCAATAACTGTCCAATTAATGAAATGCTGTGCTGAGAATTGAATCTGGCATTCCAGAGTTGCCCCACTGAGGGTTTTGTGTGTTTGGGGAGACTGTTGGCCAAATTCCCTTTTAAAACCTGGAGCAGCCTAACATTCACTACATAGGAATAATTGTTTTTAACTGGACTACTAAGTCATTTGCATTGAAACGTGTGTGTTGTTTTCTCAGAAATGTACATTTCCCACGTGGCGACAAATGGAACATATAACGACTACTGCATTCCCATAAAAACCTCTGTCCAAAATTGTGCTCCCTTGCTTTTCAAAATTTTCTCCAAAGGGCAGAGAAGGCCCACCAATGAACCCCCCTCAGAGGAGAGGAAGGACGATCGGATGTCTGCTGCCAATCATCTCTGCCCGATGGAAGATGATGAAAAGAAGCTAACACCTCCCCCTCTGGAGTCGTCACTGAAGGGAAAGCAAAAGCCTTTGTGTCTACTTCAGAATAGATGGAAGGTCGACATCTCTGGAGACTTTGAGTAAAAGGAAAAAAATCTTAGCAGGAAAGAGCTGAAACCAGTGAGCACAGTTTGGATGGCAGAGAAGAGGCTGTAAAGTCAAACTTTGATCGTTGTTGGTCTCGCAGACTAGTGTTTCTGCCTCACTGCTCATCTTAGAGAACCAAAATCAGGCCCAAGCCGAAGAAGGGCTGACCACCGATTTAGGCAAGGGCTTAAAGCTATGTCCTTATACTCTGCTGATCAGCGAGTGGAATATTTGTTTAGAGTCACAACCCTGGCTGATGTGTTTACTTTTTAGCAACTTCTCCGCAAAAATCACCAAAACCCCAAAAAGGACATTCATTCTTTCAGTGGCCACATTAGATGAAAGAGCATTTCTCAGCTCGCAGAGAGAGCCTAACAGAAGGGGACAAGAGATGTCAGTTAGGCAGGAGGGCCAGTACATGGAGGTTTGATGTGGGTGTCGTGTCTTTTGCGTGCCTGCATGACCAGCTCAGTCACTTTGACCCAATATAGTTCTGCTGCTAAAGCCGCTCTTGTTCCAGCAAGTTTGCTGCTATGCAGCATGAGAACAAATTGGAGGTGATGGAAGAGATGAGAAATAATCATACCCTTGACATTCCAGCTTTTGTCTGACTTTTCTTGGTCATTTATTTGGCTGAGCACTTCGTGGCTGGTCAAGAGTAAAACTGTGTTCCGTTTTCTTCTCATCCATCTTCAGGAACATCTGAAAGAAAGCCTTAGTCTTTGCTTTGTTCAAGAAGTGACTTTGCCATCCTGATGGTTTCTGGCCTTGCAAGGCAATTACTTAGATGAAGTCTGCTCGAAGTTTGAATAGAAAAGGATAGGGGAATTGATTAATTGGTCCAGGAGTATCTCTGCAGCCAAATAAATGTTATGGTCATTGAAAAGCAACAGGCTTGAACCCAGTTTCTCATTCCTTTTGGATCCTTGCCCAATAAACTGCTTTAATTAATGGCTGATCTCCATTTTACAAATCTTTTCATGTCTTTGAAATATCCTAAGTCCAACTGCTGAGTTTTAGGTTCAAAATAGAACCATATCTTGGTTCTCCCATGGTTAATGTTTGACATTGAACAGGTTACTTTCACAGCCAGCTGCAAAATGCTTGCCACCATTGTCATCGATTTTAATACAACACCTGGCATATAACAGCTGCTCAATAAATGGTAGTAGTTATTATATCTACTATCATTTTACTTATAAAGTGTGACTGACTGAAGATACAGTAAAAATTCCCAAGTGGCCTTAGGTAATACTCAGTCTTTTAATGAGGAGGAATTTCTCTGGTTATTATATGACCTCCCATGCCAGGAATTTAGAATCCCTGGAATTGACTCTTTCCTAACACCCATAAAGAGCAGCCATAGAAATGCATATCTGTTTTGCTGGTTTACCTAGTACTATACTTGCTTTCCTGTTCCTAGAAATTTCTGGATCAATTTAAGAACCTTGCACATAATCATACAAGCAGGAAAACTGAGTAGAATTCTAGTAGTCTCTGGAATTCCCTGATCATTAGACTCAACCCTTTTCAAGATTACAACATTCTTCTTTCTCCATGGTGACTCCCCTAGGGAAAAATGGTGGTTGAGATGCTGCCATCTGTTGGTTTTGTTTAAACTTGGAGATAATGGATTGGGTCCTCAGCACCACAATCCAGAGTATCCATGTTGCCAAAACCTAGTGATGGATACTGACAAAAACGATAAATAATCTATCATATGATAAGGTCTGTCTGCAATTGTGTCATTTGTGTGACCTGTCCAACTGAGAAGAAGTTTTGGGATGGGAGAGAGGAGACTAATAAGTGGCCCTATTTTCTAATGGGTCACATGACCTTGGGTGTACTTCTGCTCTTATGGAGACTGTTTTTGTATCTCGAAGTGGAGATAATGATGGTAACTTCTAGCCCTGACCCGTCACCACGACTCTGAAATAATCATAAATGCTTTACTCTCTTCCAAAACTGCTTGCATGATTCTAGCCCTTGGTGTCTTTCTTGGTAGTTTTTCAGATTCAAATGGACTGTCCATGACATTTTTCAAATGGGTTTTTCAAGTGTCTTTATGATTACCAAATAATGCATGTTGAGTTGAATTGGAATGAAATAATATGATTCATCAGGACTCAGCTTTCTCTAACATATTGTCTTTGATCTACTTCAATCATTTCTTGAAAGTCGTTTTTAACCCATGAGCATTTCTTCCTCTTTCTGGCATCCTTTCTCCATTAAGTGCTGAAAAATATTTTTGTGCCACAATAAAAGATAGTGCTCCTTGTGATGGTAATTTCTGTTCATTTATTTAACTTTTCCAATTAATTGTTAGCTCCCAGGGAGTATTTTATAGATACCATTAGGTGGTCCTGGCTAGGTATACAGAAGGCTAAACACTTTTATGACATAAGATGTCTTTGGGATCTTTATTTAACGGCACTTTATTTCTGTTTCTTTTTTTCTCTTTTATTCTTTTCTTCTCAGCTTCAGGTAAAGTAATGAAAGTTTATATTTTCATGCTATTTATTTTGTATCTCTTACCTAAAGCCAGCTTGAAGACGCTCAATGATAATTCTTTTGAAAGCTCGCAGTCTTTAGAATCGAGCAGACTTGGTGTGAAATCCTGGCTCTGCCATTTTCGTCCTTTGAAATATTGATCAAGTGACTCAACCTCTCAGGACCTAATAATTCCTTCATCTACGAGCTGTTCTCAAAAATAAATAAAGCACCAGAGAGAAAATGCACCGCCATCTTGTAAGTGATCAACTGATGTTAGTTTCTTGAGAAACTTTCCTTGGGAAAAGTTGAAGGTATTTGACTGAATTGATATCTGTAGCTTTGAGGGGTTGATTAGAACGTGAAGATTAAATGATTGCATTTTTTAGGATCAGCATTTCTTACCCTCTAATTTTATTTTAGGAAGAATTTGTTTTAGTTTTTAAAGAAAAGGCTCTTCAGAAAGCTCATATATCTTTAGCAGTGATTCTGAAAACTTAGTAATGAATTTCTCTCAAAATATAAATGTGTTTAAAATTTGAAAAGAAGGGGAAAGTAGTCGGCAATGATGTGTTTAGAGATTTGATCAAAACCTCAAATATTTTGAAACCTAATGCAATCCATACCTAGATTATTTTTAGCTCTGAAAAGTCCAGTTATTTAATCTTTTAATCAAACTCTCGAAGTTTCCATTTCTAAATAAATGAAATGATAATAAATAATGAGCCAAAAAATAAAGTACACCCATTTAAGGGAAAAAATGGAAATTTGATGGAAAATGAATGTCAGTTTGAATAAAATGAAAATCCCATTTGTCTCCTTCGATTTTCAGTTCCAAGTAAATGAAGGACTGAAGTAGGAGGCAGCGTAAGTGCCTTTGGTCAAGTTCTTCAGTGTAGAGTTCTTTATCCACCACAAGTAGATTATATTTGTTCAGGCATTAAGGGAGGCCTGGGTAATTTAGAGTCTGTTAACCTGCCCACGAATGCCTATGCTGGCATAGACTCTCCTCCCAAGGACTGTCCTATTTGATTTCACGCTGCCATTATTTCTTCCTTACATGGTCTGAGAAAATGTAATCTGGATAATGTGTGGAGTAATTGATTAATGTGTGTGGCTGATTGAGTAAGCTAGCAGGTAACCATGGAAAAGCATAGTCTGTGTCAGGCCCAGGGTCATGTAAGGCATAAGCTCTGTTCTGAAGAAAATTGCAGTGTTGCAGGGTGACAAGTACCATTTTAATAGGGAGTGCGCAGCAAATTACAGAAATTAAATAATGCCTGTTACAAGATCACGGAGAAGCCCGGGGCAATGGGGAGAGCACAGACTGGCAATGACAAGATTTGGATTTTAGTCCGGGTTCTATTTCTAATTGACTCTATAGTTTGGATGCGTTATCCTCCTTTTTGCTCCTCTGTCACCGGGTCATGAAAATGGATAGCTAGAGGAAAAGAAGACCAGGCAATCTCTAAGATTTTTCCAATTGTTTTCTATCTGACTCTCTATCTATCATCTATATTTTATTTTCTTGATAGAAAGAATTCTGGAGTAGTCCAGGAGAGTCAGTGAAAGTGGGATTGAAACTCCACAAAAAAAAGATTGACAGGAAGGGGAAATCATGCAGGTGTGTCTTCTTAAGTTGTCGGTTTTGATCCCAGCAGCAGCAAACAATCACTGCCCTCACACACGGTAGGAACGAATTGAAACTAATGAAGTTATGCTCCACTCAAACGAAACACAGTACACTGCATTCCATTTCATTCCAAATCACTAATGAATTCACTGAACTCACTCCCTAATCCATGTACTTAGCAGGATACAAGACCCTAGATGGAGATATAACGTTGCCTGCAGTATCGGCCTCTCAAGATTCTCAATTTTTCTGAGTCAAACAGAAATTTATCCATAGGGTCATGTGTTACTTTTTTTTTTATTACCTTTTTATTGAAATGTAACAAACATACTGAAAAGGGCACAGATCATAAGTGTATACTTCAATGAGTTTTCATGAAGTGGGCACATCCATGCATCCACGGATAAAACATAAAGACAGTACCACCTAGATAAAACATAAGACATTACCAGCGCCCTAAAACTCCCTCAGGTCCCTCCCAGTCACTGACCTCCACCTGCTATCCTGACTTCCAACATCAGAGATTAGTTCCGTTTGGGAAGTTTATTTGAACAGAATCATATAGCGTGTACCCTCTGTATCTGTCATCTTTATCCATTATTATGTTCATGAAACTCATTCATGTTGCTCCATATAGAAATAGCCTGTGTGGGCATATGTACGGGTGTCCATTAGCTGTATGCCTTGAAATGGAATTGATGTGTCATAGGGTTCAGCCTTGGTAGCTACTGACCACCAAGCAGTCTTCCAAAGACACATGTTAATGCATAGATGGAGCACCTATAAATTTCATATGCCGCTGATGGGAGGTAAACTAGTTGCTCCATGTATGCGCTAACACTTGTCTTTTTCATTTTAGCTGCTCAAGTGGGTGTATAGTAGTGTTGCATTGTGATGTTAATTTGCATTTCTCTGGTGATTAAAGAAGTGGAGTAATTTTTTGTATGTGTATCCCTCTTTCGGAATCTTCTGTTCTGAACTGTCTAGATGTATCTTTTACAGATCACCCCCATCAGGTTAGCTATGTTTTCCTAATTGGTTTGTAAGAATTTTTGATATATTCTCCTTTGTCGGAAAAATGCATTGCAATTATCTTCTCTCACTCCGTCACTTACCTTTTTACGCTTTTAATGGTGTCTTTTGAGGAATGGAAGTTCTTAGTTTTAACGTAATCTGATTAATATTTTTTCCTTTACGGTTAGCACTGTTACGTCCAACTTAAAAATTCTTCTCCAGCCCAAGATTATGTTATATTCTCTCATGTTTAAATTTTAATCCATCTGGGATTGATTTTTGTATATCATGTAAGATAAGGGTCAGATTAATTTTTTCATGTTTTTCCAATTGACTTATTAATTGAAAAGACCATTCTTTCCCAACTACATTGAAGTTTCACTTTTTCACAAATTGATCTCTTCCTAGATTCTTATTCCAGTCTATCTGTGCCAGTGGTATACTGTATTAGTTACTGGAGCTTTATAATAAACAATGGTACCTCTCACATAGGTTGCTATTGGAATATAGTGAAATAATTTAAGCAAAAAGCTTGGCAGGTTGAGCTTTTGGCTCAATTACTGCAAGCTGTTAGATATAAGTACTACAGGTCATTTGACACATAACAGTTTTAGGCTCCTTTGCCCAACTGTTAACCATACTGCTTTCTCTAAAACATTTCTGATGTTATAGGGTCAATAAAGAAATAAAATGCTCTTAGGTCATAAAAAGTTTGCAAGATTGCACTCATTCTAAGACTGGGTCAGTTCTGTGGAAAAAAAAAAAAACAAAGAAAAGCTGCCTACAGAGTACTATAACCTCCCTCTCTTTGCTTCTTGCCCTTCAAGTCTGTAAGGAGAGAGCAAGGTGCTTTTTTGTTTGACTTTTCCTATCTCCTTAGATATCAGTGAATCCTTGTCTCATTCCAGTCCTATTTCCTTCAGTACAGGACTAAGACATTTTGGCTTTTAATTTCCTCCCTATTTAAATGGCAGACGTAAGAATTCCCATCAAGAGCAGAGCCTGAGGGTTCCCTGGGGCTGATGTCTCCAGTAACCTAACTTTTCTTAGCATCAAACGCCTTCATCTTTCAATTTTTACTCAACTGGACAGTGTTAATGCATAAGATTAATGAGTAAAGCAGATCTGGAGTTTAGCACATCAGAGTTAAATTGTTTCTTAACTGTTACCAATTCCAAGTTTATCATAAGTTCAGACCTATAATGGGTATGGGGTGAGGGGGAGGCACCATGTATGTAGTATGTACAAGTCCATATATATCTACATGTATATTTATGGAATATATATGTAGTATATATGTGTGTATATAAGGAGATATATATATATATATATCTTTGCTGATATATTGATTTCTATTAATTTGAAAATCAATTGCAATGATGTCTTGTTCACACTCTCTTTCTCTGTTCAACTCCATTCAGAAAGGTCTAGTCCACTCATGTTTTCTGAGCATTTCTGAATCTGCAGAGGTATAGCAAAGAACAACATCCAAATCACCACCACCCTCACTCTTTGCCAAACTTTTTTAAAAAAATCATTGATTTCTTCCAACTTCGATGCCTCTTTCTATATACACATAAAAAGGAAATATACGGACTATGTAGAGAATGTCTTTAGTGAAAAGAAAAATAATAACCCAAGTGGAGTTTTCTTTAGGAGACCACTTCCTTTGTCTAGCCAACACAAGGTCTGTTGTAATCTTAACTCATTTTTGCCTGAGTCATGAATGAACTTGACCAACTATCAAGAGCTTTAGATACAACATTGATGCACAATAATTAAGGTTTTGTTTTACCAATCTACGTAAGGTAAGAGGCTGCAAACTAACCTTGCTAATGACCAGCCTGTGCCAAGGTTGAGAGAGTAAGCAGATGTGCTCTGTTTTAAAAAGACAGCTTTATTGAGATATAATTCATATACCATACAGTTCACCTATTTAAAGTATACAACCCAATGGTTTTTAGTATATTCATGGATATGAGCAAATGTCACCACAGTCAATTTTAGAACATTTTCATCACCACAAAAGGAAACCCTGTACACTTTAGATATCGTCATCAGTCCCCATACCCCACCCCAACTCTAGGCAACAACTTACCTTTCTGATTGTAACTTTCTCAATTCTAGGCTTTCATATAAACGGAATCATGTAATATATGGACTTTTGTGATGGGCTTCTTTCACTTACCTTAATGTTTTGAAGTTTCATCCAAGTTGTAGCATACATCAGTACTTCATTCCACTTGATTGTTAAATAACATTTCAGTGTATTAATATTCCACATTTTGTTTACCATTCATCCTTTGATATGTATTTGGGTTGTTTCCACCTTTGGCTATTATGAATAATGCTGTAAACATTTGTGTACAAGTTTTTGTGTAGACAAATGTTTTCATTTCTCTTGGGTATATGTCTAAGAGTGGAATTGCTGGGTCATGTGGTCACTCAATGTTTGATCATTTGAGGAATTGCCAGACTGTTTTCCAAAGCTGCTGCACTATTTTACATTCCAAGAAGGGTTACTCTTAAAAAGATCTCAGAAAGCATTTTTCTTTCCAAACCTACAAAAATGTATAACCTATAATGTAGCTGAAATACATTCTGAACCTTAGAATCAGCCAATCACTGTTTAAATATTGTGTTTATGAGGAAAGATAAACTGAGAGCCAAAGGGCTCACACACACACTTCTGGAATACAACCTGTCTTTAACTGGGGACTCCCTGTATGTGAGTGACACACTTATACAGAAACAGCATCTGAGGAAGGCATTCATGGCGGAAATTAGATTAGAATGTTCCAGAATGAATGGATTTTAAGACATGAACTCCCCATTTCATATGGGCCTTAGGGGGAAAAGCTAACATCTTTTTCAGAGAAATCAACTTTCAAGATGAACTGGGGAAACTTTGGGAAAAATGTTAGCCCCATGCTACAATTCCACATAAGCTCAACATTTTTTGGACAATGCTTTAGAAGCATTATTTCTTTTGTGTGTAAAGGAAGTAATTAAATTTCAAAAGTGTGCAGTGGAAAGAGGGTCTGATACTGAACATTTCCAGCAGGCGGGAGCATTACAGCTCAAATTGAGGCTACAACCCTTTCAAGAATCTATGCTCATTATGTTTGACTGGGGTGAGGGTAGTGTCTTACTTTTTCAAAGCATGAAAAAAAGAAAGGTTTGAGATCAAAGGTATTTGCATTGTGCTTTTTTCTCTTTCTGTACTTTTTTTTTAAATCACAATAATTTGTTCTTGGATATTTCTACGTCCTACAAGAAGATAAATCAATTATTCTCTTTTCTCTTATAAATCACCATCTTATGTGATAAGAAAATTGGTTCCCCTCCTGTTTCATGTTTGGGTTAGAGATGTGAATGTAGTAAATTATTCTAGTCCTTTTTTTTCCTTTTGTGTGAAGAGCAAATTATGCTCCCGATAAACGTCTCTTCACTATTACTTAAGGCTGATTAGAAGTGAAATGCTGCAGAGTGATTTATTCTCATTGCTATATTAAGTATAATTTCACTGTTCTCTAAAGCAATTGTTTCTGTCATTTCTTCAAGAAGCAAGTTGAGAAATGATGCAGAAATGATGTGGAAAAGATGGAAGCCTTTTCAGATATCAAAATTTGAATTTCTTCTACCTATCTTCTGAAAAAATTAGTTTTAAAGGATACATTTTACCATCCTCTAAAACCTTTCAGTCATCCCATGCAGAAATCTGCATTTTCAGACAATGTTGTGCTAAGACTAACCTTTTTTTTTTTATTTTTTAAGACGCTTAAATCCTGTGGTGCCGTGTGTAGGGTCCCAGCGGGGAAAAGGAGTTGATACTGACTTGTCCTCATGTTGCCCAGAGTCTGCAGGGAGATTTTAGTGCCTGGCATACGAAAACAGCCTGGCCTCCTTGCAAACTTCCCAGGGTCCATGGCATGACACACTCATAAACCAGAGGGCAGACTCTGGGTGGTATGGAGAAAATCAAACATTTTCACCTATTTTTTTAATAATGCATACCTTATGAAAGAGGCCCTACTTAGTAAAGAGCCCTTTTATTCCCATGTGATATTTCTTTTAAAAAGTTTTTTAAAATTAATTTATGTACTCAATAAGTTAACTTGCTTAAGCAGGAAAAAAAGAAAGGACTATGAAGATGAACATACCCTCACCCCATCTCCCATGCACACTTACCCTATGCTCCGTATTTTTAAGCAGTGCCTGAAGCATATCAAACCATAGGGGTCCTGGCTTTAAAAGAGTTTATCTTTCATTACATCTTTGGGGACTTTTATAAAATTATAAGGTGGTGGTAATAATTGCTATAATTTGTTTAACTTATGATGTGAGTAAACTCTACGTGTATAACCTTATTTAATCGTCGAAACAGCCTTAAAATATAAATATTTCCCCAAATATCTAGATTATGAAACAGATGATCAGGGAGGTTAGAGAACTTATGCAATGAAACACAGCAGTGAACTGCACTGGATCCTGGGTGGTCTAACCTGAAATGCATTATCTCAAGGATTCTGATAGACTCTTATTTGACAAGCAGCTAGCAAAGAAACAAATAATCCAGTTCCTTTATTCTATCAGCAAGCCCAGAGATATTTATATCCAGAGATCGAGTCCAGAGATGGCAAGGTTACACAGCTAGTGAGGGCCAGAATTCAGACCGTTCAGAGCCAAGCTTTCCAATCTGGAGACCCATGCCCTTCCCACCCCCAAATCACTCCTTTGTCTTTATCCTTTGCATAGAGATACTCGATGTTGACTCTCTCATTTTAAAGCTATAATTAGTATGGAGAAAACCATGCCAAAACTTTGGGGGCCTTGGGCCTTTTCTTGTTGAGCAATCAACTCTCATTTTGAAAAACTCTCTTTGGGTTTAATCAGTGGGAAGACCGTAAGTTGATTTCAAGGACTGCTTGGTAAAGTTCTGGGAAAAGTTGAGCCAGCTCATTCCCAGCATGTGCACCCAAGTCTGATGATTACTTTCTTCAGGAATCAGACAGACTGCAGCCTCTTCACCCAGATTCTGTAATGAAGCAAAAGGAGTCAGAGCTGAGTGGGTACGGTTGTTCAAGCTAGAGCTTTCTCAGAAAGTGGTGTGGACATGGAAATCTTAGTTTGAAATAAAAGGTTGCTTTTAATTCCCCTGCAGCCTTCAGACTTCTTAGTACCAGGGCATTTCACCTTCATTAGGGTCATCCTGGCTTTCACATTTAAGGGGCAGCGGAAGGGTTAACGATGTGTCAATCAGGACTCTTTCAGTTGCAAGTGACAGAAAACATAACTTACACTGGTTTGTACAAGAAGAGAAATTTGAGGGCCCATTTAGGCGACACCTTCAAGGACAGGGCTCTTTATAAAGCATGCCTTGACAAGTGGCTCCTACTGTGACACTAGAGTTGATTTCTTTCTGCCTTTTGCCTTTGCCTTCTACAGTGTTAGCTCCATTCTCAGATGAATTCTGCCCTTTTAAGAACTCAAATTCAAATACAATGGAAAAAAGGAGTATGCTTCTGGGGCCGGCCCCGCAGCCCAGTGGTTAAGTTCATATGCCCTGCTTTAGCGGCTTGGGGTTTGCCGGTTCGGATCCCAGGCGCAGACCTATGTATTGCTTACCAAGCCAAGCTGTGGCAGGCTGTGGCAGGCATCCCACATATAAAATAGAGGAAGATGGGCACAGACGTTAGCTCAGGGCTAATCTTCCTCAAAAATATTAATTAAATAAAAATAAAATAAATTTAAAAACTTTTAAAGTACAGATAAGAAAATATATATATTAAAAAGAAAAAAAGAGGAGTATTCTTCCCCAATAGCTCAAACAGTTCCACTCCTCGAGTTTAGTCTGCCTGTTACACGTGTTCATAATCTGAACCAATCCTATAGCCAAGTTTCACCTGTTGGAAGACGGATGGTGAAACATACTGAGAAAAAAGGACATTTACTGAAAGGCAATTAGACTCCTGGACTGGAGTTAACTGATCTAGTTTTACTGTTGTGCATCCTTGGCAAGCTAACTTACCTTTCTAGGCCTAAACTTTGCTCCTTGTGAAATGTGGGACTAAAGCACATCTAAGAGATGTTCCAGTTCTCATATGTGATAATTTTTGACTTGTGGAGTGTTCTGTCATTTGAAAGTCAAAGAAATCCAATTTTATCATCCACAAAATAATCTAAGGAAGGTTTTAGGTAGAAGTTGTATATTTTACCCATGGGACCACGGGACCTGGAGAAGGGAAGGGGAGGGAGGCAGCTCAACCATACCCAAAGGGACTTCAAATTAGAGAGCTATCTAGTCAAGTGAAATTAGACTCTTAACAGAATGTTGATGAATGAATTCTGGACAGCTTAAAAATAATAAATGTTCACTTAAAAAAAATCAGAAGCCGGTATACTAGTGACCATGATTAAAATTGATATTGTACTGTGACACATTGTCATAAAGGGTTGGGTCTCCAAAATACTGGGACTTAGTATCAACATAAAGTTTCCTTCAGTGATCTGAACAGCCATTATTCAGCAAGATTGAACTCATCCCCTACCTCTTCTGAGAAAAAAAAAAAATTCCTCTTTGCAACTTTTAATTGAATTGTGTTCCACATTTTGTCACTATTGGCACTGCCTCCACTACGTAGTTTAGTCCTTTACAACAGGAAGTCTTTCTCTTCTCCTTTTTGTGGCTGTGTTTTATATGCCTGTAGGCATAGCCATTCTTGACCTCACAGCATCATCGCCACAGTCGATTATTCCTTCTATCTAAAAAATTCTCTTATTTTAACCCCCTTATTCTCCTTATTGTCTTTACCTCTCTGCATGTTGCAGTCCCTTTTCCATTCTCCTCTTCATCTGCTTATCCCTTAGATGTTGCTGTTCCTCAGGCTGCTGCCCCAGGCCCACTTCTCATCTCACTTTTCACACTGTCCGTAAATAGCTACACCTAATCCTACGTTTTTAATTATTATTCATTTTCTGGGGTCTCTTAAAGCTATGTTTCTGACTCTAGTCAAATCTTTTCCCCAAATTCTAGATGCATTTATTTACCGAATTTCTCTACTTAGATCTTTTGTCACTACTTCAAACTCCAAATATCCAAAATTAAATTACTGAATTCTCCCTGTCTCTTCTTAACCACACCAACTTGGTTATCTTCATCCAGGCTTTCCTGTCTAAGTAAAGGCCGTCACCATCCAATTGTCCAAGCCAAAAACCCAGAAGTCATTCTTATTGCCTCTCCGTCTGCTACGTCCAATCAATCACCCAGTTCTGTGAACTCTACCTCTTTCATTTCTCTTAAAGTTGTGCATGTTTACATTCCTACCACCAATAGATTAATTCAAAACCACCATCTTCTCTCAACTGTAGCTCTTTAGGAAGCCACCAACTGTTGTCATTGCTCCTTATTATCATTCCTTCCCATTCCCCATTCCCTCAAGCATTCTCTTTCCTGCTCCCAGAAAGAGCTTTTACAAATGCTGGAAGGAAAGTGGACTCTTTCTTGCTGGTGCTTAAAAATGATCAGTGACTGCCCATTGCTGTTAGTATTAAAAATTACATTCTTAAAATACTCTTGCTTGGTTTATCCCCATCCAGCTCTCTTGAGTCACTCACTGCACTTTCGTTCTCTCGCTCCCAGCTCCAGTCATCCCATGCGTGGGAACCATTTTATAAAAAATGGAAATGCCAAAACAAGCCAGCCCCCAGTTTAAACACACCGAAGGGGTTGAGGAAATATTTTGCATTTTTGATCAAAGTTAGTAGCACATTTAAAATATTTTACTCAAATTTTATTAAAATGTAGCGTTTTAAGGGCTATTTCTCCCAAGCCATATCAAGGCAAGTTTCCCTTCTTGACTTGGCAGTGATTCCCAAAATTTAAAGTGTGAAAGAATCAACCAGGAGGTTCCTAAAAAATAAAATTTAAAAATAAAATCTCCAGTACCCAGCCCTACAAATTCTCTTTCAATAGTTCTTAGGGAGGGTCTGGGATTCTGCATTTTAATGAGCTCCCAGAGACTGATGCAGGAGGTGCCAAGCCACAGTGTGAGACAGTTTCAAGGGGACCAATGTTGTCCTGCTGCATCCAGTCCGTGGCAACTTCCTGACTGCTCTGGGGGGTCACTGAAGAAAACCATGTGCTTTAAGGTTCTTTTTATCTAACCCTTCCATGTATGTTTTAACCAGTTTTCCTGAATAAGAAGTAAATTCCTTACAAGCCTAGCTCAGCTCTTGTCTCTTGTCCCAGGGTGGTATGCAGTGACCATGGTCTCTTGCCCATAGGCTCATATGCTCCCCTTATTCTCTTTCCTCAGGATGAGGGTGTTTTTATAAAATGCATATATATATATATATATATATATATGTATGTATCTATATAATTTTTAATATATTTAATTTTCTAAGCACACTCTCAACATTTTTTTGAAATAGGCTTTCCTTCTGTTTTTCTCCCTTTTTCTTCCTCTCAGTCACTCATTTAGCAAATATTTAACAAGTGCCTCTGTGCTCCCAGCTCTGGGATGGGCACAGGTAGATCTAATAATGAGCAAGTCAAACTCAGTTCCAGCCCCCACAGAGATTCTGGTCCATTGGCAGAGGAAACCAAGAAATAAGGGCATTGTACACCACATTCTTTAACTACAGTTATGGAAGTCCTGTGAAAAAAATGCACAGTGCGCCATAACAGCAAATACCATGGGGGTCATGTACACACAAACACTCCCAGACACTGTTAGATTTTCCTTTTTCTTCAGCTTCTCTAGCCTTGTAGGGAAAAAAGAATCTCTTTAACCTGAACATCGGATGATGTTAGATTTGGCAGTTGATCAAGAATATTGTTAGCTGCATGGGGTTGCCCTGGGTCCTGGGATATCCTCCAGTGTTTAGGGAGAAGTTTAAGATGGTGATATTTTTCTCAAATTTGATTTAAAAGTAATGGTATACAATAGAACCACTTTTCTGTTATAAGATCCTATAAGACAAAGGAAATATATTAAACCTGTGCTGGGTATGTCTGCTGTTTCCTCAGCCTAGAAATGAACCTTTGGTATCTGCTGTGGCATCTGTCTCTCTATACTCTGCAGTCATAAAAATGACTCAAAAGAGATGGAGCGCACACGTTACACCTTTAAGAGCACTGTGGGTGGCTGTCGTGCTTTAGCCCTTTTGGGTATGTCAATTTTCAGGCTTCATGATTCATGGTGAGCTCTCCTGGAACTGACCCTCCACCCAACAATGCCCTTGAAAAAAAAAGTCTATTTTTCAGGTAAGTGACTTAGGAATGTTTGAACCTTTGCAATCATACAATAATAATGATGATGGTGATGATGATAGGGAAAATGTGATCTATCTTGCCTGAGTACTTCTTTTCATCGACATTTTTACTTTGCCTCCCACACAGCTGTGTTCCCTGCTGAACAGTGTGGTTCCCGCCAGGGCTGCAGAGAGAGGGTACACCAGCCCCTGTGCTTGTGGCCTTGCCCGGAGCAATGGCTCTTTCTTGTCAGCTAGCTGGCTGCCAAGCTCAACCAGAGAGTGTGCTCATTTCCAAAGACAATGCCTTGCTGGGGCTGGAATCAAAGCTGTCAGTAGTAAAGGACTCTTTCTTCTTTCTTTTCTCTCTTCTTGTACATTCACTGGGGATTCACTCATGACCAACAACAGACAGAGGTCCTGTAACAGTCTGTAAAACTCATAAAAGATGGTTTTCAGGTCTTCACTGTCTAAAAATGGCATGCATTATTGATTTCAATATTGGCTTTAGGACTGGAGATTAGTTACAATAACTTTCTTACCTGTCTGTTGAGTCTATAGTTTTCTCCCCCTGCAGGATGACAAGTTTATATTCAAAACACTTGTTTGCAGAACTAGGGAAACCCCGAATTTTTGCTGGGAAATGTATTAGAAGCTCCTAGAAGTTATGCATCAATTGTAACAGTGAAGTAGCCCCACAAGTTATAAAATGCAAAAGCTTTTTAAAAAAATTGAGCCAGCAGTATTTCATTGGTCAGGAATCTGTTAGTTGAAAGCAATAGCAAGCCAACTAATGTGGCCTAAACCAAAAGATATATTTATTGGGAAATCAAGGAATAGAAAATGCCACCAGGTATGTCTGGATCCAGGAGTCCAAATTACATAATCAGGGCTTAGTCCTCTTTCTATAGCTCCACTTTTCTTTGTTGTCTATTGCCTTTATTACTAGACACGCGGTGACCTCTGTGGCTCAGGCTTGCACATCTTTATAGCTATCAAATGCAGCTTGTAGTCTTTGTGGGCCCTAGGGTCATTGGACTAACTTAGATGGCATCATCAATCTCTGAACCAATCACTGTGGTTAGGAGGATGGAATATGCTCATTCTCCAGGCCTGCCCTTGAGAATGACTACCCTTGAGAATGAATGTGGGTATGAGGTTAGCTGATCAGTGCCACACAAATCACATAGACAGAAGATCCAGGAGAGATTATTCCCCAGAGGAAAACCAGGTTGTCACTTTCAAAAGATGGAAAGATGGACAGTGGGCAGACAAAAGCAGGCAATGTGTATTACTAGTATCATAGAACATCTAAGCACCCTTCCTTACAGAGCATCTGTCCCCCTCTTGCCCTCGCCAATGAGGCTTGAGCCACTAGGCCTTCTTTTAGGGTCTTGAATACACTGAGCTTCATGCCCCTTAAAGTTCTCCTCACTTGCACTGCATCAGGCAACACCATGTTTCCTGAACAAGCCATTCATGTTCACACCCCCAAACTTATACTCTGCACTTGCCTCTCTCTTGTCCATCTTGGTTGTAATTTTCTTCACCTTTCAAGGCCCAGCCCAATTTTCAGCCTTGCTTCACCCTACCCCGAATGCACTTCATTGTTCCCTTCTGTTTTCTCATAGGTATGTTGGAGTAGAGATTAAACTGTATTCTAATTAGGTATTTATGCACTGGTTTCCCCATCTAGTCTGCAAGCTCTTTGAGAGTCTGAGCTGCATCTTCTGCATCTTTAAATTCATGCACCACGTAATGACATTTCAGTCAATGACACGACGCATATATGATGGTGGTCCCATAAGATTAGTACCATATAGCCTAGGCGAGTAGTAGGCTGTATCATCTAGGTTTGTGTAAATACACTCTATGATGTTTGCACAATGACAAAATTGCCTAACAATGCATTTCTCAGAATGTACCCGCATCACTAAGTGACACGTGACTGTACATAACTAACTAGTAAAATCATATCACAATAGCACTTTAAGAGGTATTCTTATGGAGATAACTATTTTCAGTATTACCTAATAAGCCCACTTGAAATGGGTAAATGAGCTAAACACTCTACATACATTATTTCACTTATGCCTCACAAAATCCTATAAGGTAGGAACTGTTTATTATTATTCCACTTTATAGATGAGGAAACGAAGGCTCATAGAAGTTAAGAAACTTGCCTGTGGTTACCCAGCTAATAACTAGTAAAACTGGAATGTGAATCCGTATCTGCTTGATTCTGAAGTCTGAGATGTTAACCACTATGCAAACTGTCTCTTAGCCTGAAATGTGTTTGCAAATAGGTAGCTGCTCAGATACCAATGGAAGTGCCAAGGAGGTGCCACTTCCCCACTCTGCCCCAGCCCATTCTTACCCACTGGCAATAAACTCTGCTTTCTGGATGTGGAATCCTCCACAGCAGTAGATTAAGTGTTGAGGTAGCTGCTTGGCCAGTTTTTTAAGCATCTTTGTTTCCTAATTTGCACTTGATCCACCCATGAGCGCCCTGTCCTAATGGAATGGAATGGTTCTTTCCGTAATAAAAGTTCTGTAATAAACTTGACAATATTTTTTAAAATGCATGCCATTCGTGGAGATCATATTTGCTCTGTCTGATGTAAACAAGGCAGTCAAACTTGTATCCAGTAGATGTCACTAAACTTTCCTCTCCTGGTTATGGCTGTAATTGAGGATGGAGTTGTTCTGTTACTAAGCAGAAGCTGAAATGGACTCATGGGATGTCGCATTGCTTCCTAAAAGCTAAGTCATCCTGAGTGGAGCAGGGGTCTTCCTCAACTTGCACTCACCTTTCTCCCTGCCATAGAGCATGGTCATATAGACAAAATGCCAGTACTTAGGTGCACAAGAGGGACACGCAACCAGCCCCCAGAGTGGCAGTCTCCATAGACCACCCTTCCAGCTGCTGGCTTTTTGGCACTGTGAGTTGCTTAGAACTGATGATGGGGAGGTGAAGATACAGATGAATTTCGAGGCATTAGGAGGAAAAATACCTCAGACTCACAAAATCTGGACTGGAGTGGTAGGCTGTGCCAGGAAATGTTTTTCTCTGCATAGCTAGAGCAGCTGAGTGCCTTGATTAGAGATAGCACCTAGCCATTCAAACAACATTTCCCAAATCTCTTCGAAGAATCCAAATGATTGGAGAAGCTAAAACGGATGCAGTGGTAGAAAAAGCATGGTTCTTATATTCCAGGAGTTTACCAGCTGCTAAGTCCCACTGATTCAGCTAATACTGATTGGGTACTTACTGAGGAACTGGGGATAGAGTGCTAGTCTATGCAGGCATGGTTTCTGCTCTGATGGGGCTCAAAACCCAGGGGAGAATACAGACATTTAGTAAGTAATTACACAGTACTAGTATGTCCTAGCATGGTAGTAAAGTAACAAACACTGTAGGAACATATACCAAGGAGTCTTAGGGACAGTGAGTCAGGCAAGGCCTTCTAGGAGAGATTGTTTTAAGGGAGGATCCAAAGGTGAGTTGGAATTACATGGGAAAAATGGAGAAGGAAGAGAATCATGTCAGACAGAGGAAAGAGTCTACGTGAGGGTGCAAAGGCAGGAGGTACCTTCAAAGAACTGCACCAACTCTGCGGAGCTGGAGCTCGGTGGGCAAGGAGAAAAGCGGCAGAAGATGGAGCTGAAAAGATTGATGAGTGGGGCCGGATGGTACGGGGCCTTATTTACCACTTTAAAGAACTGAAAATGTGCTCAAGAACAATAGGAGTCATAAATGGATTTTTAAATGAAGAGTGTCATTATATCGTTTGTTCATTTGTTTATTATTGAAGAATAGTTATTGCATGCCTGTAAATGCCAGTGTGCCAGGTACTGAAAACTAATAGAGATATAAACTACAACGAAAAATTTAAAAAGTAATTCCTGGGGCCAGCCCCATGGCATAGTGGTTAAGTTTGGCACACTCTGCTTCAGTGGTCCAGGTTCACAGGTTCAGATCTGCAGTGCAGACCTACGCCACTCAACAGCCACACTGTGGCGGCGACCCACATGTAAGGGAGAGGAAGACTGGTACAGACGTTAGCTCAAGGCTCATCTTCCTCAGTTAAAAATAATAATGATAATAACAAAATAAATGAAAAGTAATTCTGATTCAGGAAGCAGGGAAACAGGAAAGTCATCTTAGAATGAACATATCCTTCATGTAACAAAATGTTATTGGGCATCCTGGCATGTCTCAGGATCTGTTGTAAGCCCTGGAGATTCAGTGGTGAATTAGACTCAATCATCATCATAAGGAACATTCATAGTGTGCATTTCAGATCAGGGCAGAGGCTACAGCAAGTTGGAGAGGAGATAGAAAATTTACAGTCAATAGACTTGTTCTGGTAGACACAGAGTGTGGCGTGGTAGAAGCAAATATTGACAAGGATCCAGGCATTTTAATGTTTACATTTTTAGCTTCTTGATCCCATTTTATGAAAACTGACTGTGCCCCACTAAAAGGAACCAGGACTCCACAGAAGAATTGCTGATTCCAGATCTGAGGCAGGAAATGTACAAGATGAGCCTGGGCCACCTTTTTATACCTAATAACAAAGAAGCAATCAAAGACTAATGGAGTCACATCAAAAGGACACAGGAACCAGCTGGAAGGGTCTCTCGCTGACCAAAGAAGGGACAATTTGAACATCAAACAAGTAAACTTCAATTGATAAAAACCTCAATGAATTTATAAAAGTCTATAGGTTTGTACTAATAGTTAAAAAAATATATAGCTCTTTCTACGAAAGCATCCAAAAAGCCTCATCGTTCAATATTTGAAATAACTCCTCACTCTGAAAATTCACTAGTTGGGGAAATACTTAAACATTTACTCTGCCTTTCCTGGATAAGCAGTATCTTAGTGTCACCAGGTAGCCCTAGTTGATGAAGAACGATACTTCTTCTTAGAAGAATTCTAGCCAATAAATGTGGAGGGATGGAAGAAATGACAGAATTAAGAAATCAACATTTTGCAATTTCTAATGAAACAATTGATTTAGGTAAAGACTATCAATAAATAAAAACATTTTCAAAATGTATGGAGAATTTTGCAAAGGAGGGATCACACTTCTTTTTGAGGAAGATTAGCCCTGAGCTAACATCTGCTGCCAATCCTCCTCTTTTTTCTGAGGAAGACTGGCCCTAAGCTAACATCCGCGCCCATCTTCCTCTCCTTTATATGTGGGGCACCTGCCACAACATGGCTTGACAAGTGGAGGATGCCATGTCCGCACCCGGGATCTGAAGCAGGGAACCCCTGGCTGCAGAAGTGGAATGTGCGCACTTAAATGCTGTGCCACCGGCCGGCCCCCGGGATCACGCTCTTATCACCTGAACCCACACATCAATTTAAGCACGACTCCCAGTGGCAAAACCAGAACTTTTTGCCACATGAGGCAAGGTGAAATACATAGCACCACCCATGAGGGATTTGTAGAAATAAAAGGTCAAAGCTGAATATAATTGAACCCTTAGAGAAAAATTTTTGTTTACAGGAAATATGGGGTATAGGGAAACAAATTAAATGCCACCATGAAGAAACAAGCAGAAAAATTGAGATTATGAAATTTTCTAAGTCATTTTCTTCAGTAAGACAATAGAATAAAAAAATCAAATGATAGAGGAGGCACTTCTCTAGATTAAAAGATTCTAGGAGACATGACCAAGCACAATGTATGGCTCTTATTTGGATAGTCTTTTGAACAAGTCAACTGTAAAAAGACTCATGTGATATAATCAGGAAATACAAATGTAATGGATCATAAAAGAAATCAAAGAATTATTGTTAATTTTGTTAGAGTTGGTAATGGCATTGCAGTTATATAAGAAAATGTCTGGGTATTTTTCAGAAATGCATACTGAAGTATAAAGAGGTGAAATGATGTGAGTTCTGAGATTTGCTTTAAAATACTTAGCCAAAAAAGGAGGGGGTGCTATATGAAGCTAGAGTGGCAGAATCCAAAAGATTGCTGAATCTGGGTGTAGTTTATGGGTGTTTGATATATTGATCTCTCTTCCTTTGCATATGTTTGAAATCTTTCAGGAAAAAACCTGAGTGTGGCCTTGTGAGGGAGGTAAGGCTGAGATCCTCAACATACAGATGATGGAACTGGAAGCTCAAGTATTGGTGTGAGGTCACGTAGCTAATAAGGAACAGAATTATGATTAGAATCCTAATTCCAAGTCTAGTGCTCTTTCCATAACATCTCCCTCTTTGCTTTTCTGGAATCTGTTCAAAGGCCACCACTTTGAGGACGTGACTCTAGTATTGGGAGTAAGCAGCCACCATTTTGCTCATAAATCTTGCCCATGTCTCTAAAACTGGAAAAGAAAGCTGTGGTTTAACAATCGGCTCCTGGACAGTGAAGGTTTCCACAGCTGAGTAAACAAATGGTCAGGCGTTAGTGAGGGGTTTGCTCACTGACTAAAAGTATACAAGGCCCTGGTTTCTGGTCTTTTTCAATCTCAGGCAAATGTCAGGCATGCTAATCAGATGCAAGCTTGTTTCTCCCTGCTTTTGGATCTGCTCTAAAACCAGTACCTTGTCTCAAGTAAGAGAACATAAAATTCTTTAATGTGGTGTAAGGCCTGGGCCTTGCTTGCTCGCAGAAACCCCCAGGCCCTTTGCAACCATATGTCCTTTTGGCTCCCTTCTGGGTAGGCGGCCCAGCTACCGAGATTTGTAACCATCTGAGTCTGGCCAGCCTGGATCCTCGCTTATCTCATGTGAAGAACACCACGTCTTACAGGGACACAGAGCCTCTCTATGTGAGCTGCTTTTCTTGGGAACACTGGTTGTACCAAGGACAGCCCTTCGGCAAGCAAGCATCCTTTGTTCCTCTGCCTACTTAGGCAAGCTTCTCTTAGGGGGCGGTTGCAGGTGCACACTTCTGTCCAGCCAGCCACCACTGGACACTCTCCCGTAAGTAAGTCCCAGTAAACCTATATGTCTCATTTGCAGTCTCCGGGTCGTTTCTTCAGTCTCTCAGCATGATACCCCACCGCTCTAGCCCAGCAGGGCTTGCGGCCTTACATGTGGGTTAAAAGAAACTTATCTGGTCACGTATCAGCAAATCTGTGATAAAAGTTCACATTTAGATAGTCTCTATAATTTTCCTTTCCTGTATAATTGTGAGAGGTTTCCTCTGCATCAGCAAGGAGTAGGAGTGCTAACACAGATAAAACATAACTAGCTCTACTTCCTGTGAAATGTCACTGACTGGCATTACCACCTAGTGCATAGCGGGCACCCTGTTGATAGCTTCCAAAAGTTCTCTCCGTTAATTCAACATAAATTTTAATTAAAAACAAAACAGACTGGAGAACTGATTTTAGAAAACCAAGGCCTAAGAGAGCAGTGAAAGTCTACTGCTCACTTTTCCTTCTCCAGAAACCCAAGGGAGAATGGCTGCAGGAACACTAGGTACTTGCAATTCTGTAAGCATAGATGAAACTCCTAGAGTTCGCACATTAGAGAGTAGACATAAGGAAGAAATTTCTATTTGCATTGATTATAAATGTGTTTATGCTTAACTTGTGAGGAATTTGTTAGGATGTGGTTTTGTAGGCAGTGGATATTACCAAGAAGAAAATGTGTTCACAGGATGAGTTAGTTGAAGAAGTTAAAAAATTGTCACTATACTATAATCTTCCTGAGAAACCTTGTCTATCTTGCTTATCATTGTATCACCAGCACGTAACACAGTTCACGATCTGGAATAAAAACTTAACAAGTATTTATTGAATGCATGAATGAACAAAAATGAATTTTCTCTCCTTAAAATCTGACCAGAACACTTGCTTATTCCTTGCTAAATAGACCACGGTCTGGCAAGCAGTGAGATGGAATTTTGTTGTTTGCAAATTGTAAACTACAGAAAGACATAAATTCCTCTTTGTGTTATAAATTCACTGGTCTTTCTCAAATCTTGGCAGGTGTGGCTAAAATCAGCCCATCGCTCCTCTCGTGCATCCTCTGAATTCAATTAGTGCTTCAGCTTTGCCCTTCTCTCAAAATCATCCCATTGCTAATGCAGACGCTTACCTGCTAAACCTGGGCTTTTGAGATCTCCTCCAGTCTTGGCCTGCTCCAAACCTCTAGGTTTCTAAGTGCCCTACACACTGCTCTGCTTATATTTAATCATTTTCTACCCAACTCCAAATTTCCCCAGTTTCCCCATCATCTACAAATTACTCAGAATTGCCCAGTTTGGAAGCCTCTGTCATTAGAATCCTCTCTCCCCATCCAAGCAGCCTTCCCAGTTTGCCCAAAAGGAGTGTCTTCTCCAGCCCAAGTGGTGCTTGGTACTTAGCTGTGGTCTTGGCAGGCTATGACCAGTCAGCAAACCCATGCAGAAGGAAAGAGACAGCTGCACTCAGTTCCTTCATGTTCTCAAACGCTTAGAAATTCTGTTTAGCCAGAAACTCCATTTGTGATGAATCACACTTACACACACATTACATATACAGTCTTGACAACACAAGTTCCTTGCTAGCATTTTTATGCTAATTCCAACTATGTGAAAGGGTATGTGCGTATAAGGAGGATCTGACTGCCTTACCTCCTCATTTCCCACGCTTCCTCCTGGGTTAGTCAGCTCAGCTGCCATAACAAAATACCATCATCATAGACTGGGTGGCTTAAGCAACAGAAATTTATTTTCTTACAGTTCTGGAGGCAGGCAGTCTGAAATCAGGGTGCCAACGTGGTCAGGTTCTGATGAGCGCTCTCTTCCTGGCCTGCAGACAGCTGCCTTCCCACTGTGTCCTCATATGGCAGAGAGAGAGAGCACTCTGGTGTCTCTTGTTCTGCTCTTAAAGGCATTAGCCCTATTGGACTAAGGTGCCACCCTTATAATCTCACTTAACTTTAATTACCTCCTAAAGGTCCTATCTCCAAATACAGTCACATTAGAGGTGAGAGCATTAACATAGGGATTGTTGACATAATTCAGTCTACAGCACCTCCCCATCACTTCTACCGTTCATCAGTCTAGTTACTTTTATGTCAGTTTTGAGGCAAAGCTTAAGCTACTAAAAGCCTCATGCTTTATTATAATTGGTATGAAATCAGAAAGCTCAATTTTGGAAATTTCCAATGAGTTTAATTTTTTGGATAGTCTTTTACTTTTGTTTCACAAGAACTCAGTGAGACCTGACACTTCTGCAATTCACAGAAATGTTCTACCAGAGCAGCAGTTGAGTCTAGAGATTTGGGGAACCAACTGTGGCATCAGACTTGGGTTCAAGTCATGGTTCTGTCATGTGACCTTCAGCAAGTTATTAAATGTCTTTGAAATTTGATTTTCTTATCTGAAAATTGGGAATAATAATACATAACTCATCGGACTGTTATGAGAATTGAAAAGAGGCATGGGATAAAGTGCTTGGCATCATGCCCAGCACACAGCAAACAGTATAAATTGGTTGATGTAAAAAGTCAACATTTATTGAGAATTTACCATGTAACAGACACTCTGCTAAGCTCCTTACTTGCCTTACCTAATTTAATCCTTACAGTGTATCCCTATGAGGTAAAGACACGTTAACTCCATTTTACAGGATAAAATTGAGATTTGAACCATAGAGCCAAATTTTTTTTACCACTCTACTATGCTACCTTCCAACTGCATTGCGGTACAGTCCTAAAGGACTGTGTAATGCTGGGACTCCACTTGAGGACCAATATGGAGCTGTTTTCGATCAAATATTCTTTCTGCCCCTTTCTCTCTCCTCTTCTCTGGGACTCCCATTATGCGTACGTTGGTATGCTTGATGGTGTCCCACAGATCTCTGAGGGTCTCTTATATTTTTTCAATTGTTTTCTTTTTGTCATTCAGACTGCATAATCTCAATGGCCCTTTCTTCAAGTTTGTCAGTTTTTAATTATGCCTGCTCGAATTTGCTGTTGAACCTCTCTGGCAAATTTTTCATTTCAGTTGTTATACTTTTCAACTCCAGAATTTCTGTTTGATTTTTTTCTTATAATTTCTGTGTCTTTACTCATGGTAGGTGGAAAAATTCCTCCCTCCCCCAAGATGTCCATGTTCTAATCCATGAACCTTGCAAATATGTTACCTTATATGGCAAAAGAGACTGCAGGTATGATTAAGTTAAGGATCTTGAGATAGGGAGAATATCTTAGATTATCCACGTGGGCCCAATGCACTCACAAGAGTCCTTATCAGGAGGAGGCAGGAGAGTCAAAGTCAGAGGAGATGTGACAATGGAAAGAAAGGTCAGAGGAAATAGGGCCATGAGCCAAAGGGGCAGCCCTTAGAAGCTAGAAAAGGCAATAAAATGGATTCTCCCCTAAGTCCTCCATAAAGAACAAAGCGCTGTTGACCAATTTTAGAGTTCTGAATTTCAGAACCATAAGATAATAAGTTTGTCTTGTTTTAGGCCACTAAGTTTGTGGTAATTTGTTACAGAGGCATTAGGAAACAAATATATTATTGATATCCTCTATTTGGTTAGACATCATTCTTACAGATTTCTTTGATTCTTTAGATATGTCTTCTTTCAGTTCTATGAACATATTTATAATAGATGATTTAAAGCCTTTTTTAAATAAGTCCAACATCTCATCTTTCTCAAGGATAGTTTCTGTTGACTGCTTTTGTTTCTGTGTTGGGCCATAATTTTCTGTTTCTCTGCACATCTCATAATTTTTTGTCAAAAACTGGACATTTTAAATATTACAGTGTGGCAACACTAGAAATTATATTTTCTCTCCTCCTATTGTTGTTATTCTTGCTGATGTTTGTTTGTTTGTTTAGTGACATCTTTGGACTAACTCTTTAAAGTCTATTTTCTTTGTCATGTCTAGCCACTGAAGTCTCTGCCTGGTTAGTTTAGTAGCTAGCTAACGATTGATAGAGATTTCCTGAAATGCCTTTAACCAATAAATCTCCCATCTTTTGTTGAAAAGCTGTGTGTGTGTGTGTGTGTGTGTGTGTGTGTGTGTGTGTGTATTGAGATGTGTCTTCACTACTCTGGCATTTTACAACTCTCTGCCTTAGCCTTCACCTCTTGCTTACACAGGGACTCAAGGTCAGCCAGAAATGAGGGATTAGGGCTTTCTCAGGTCTTTAGTGGGCATGTACACACCCCTACCTATGTGCATAACCTTCAAGTCCCCCAGCAATATGTTAGAGCTTTTCAAATCCCCCTAGGGACATCTCATTTCCCAGATTTTCCTTTTAGGTTTTTTGGCCCACCTCTTGTTTGCCCCAACTGATATTGCTGCCTCAGGTAGCGGCAGTGTTAAACAATTGTCCCTGATCATTTTTGACAAACAACCTGAGAATAAGGCTTTTCACACTGAGTGACCACTGAGACAAGTCAAATAAAGATAAGCTCAGAGAATGGGATTTTTCTGAGGAGCTGCTAGATAGGTCAAATAGTGGCAATACCATGAGGATGGGACTTTCTGAGGGGCCCCAAACCTGATCTGCTCCCTCCTGTGGTTGCAAGGCTGTTGGTTTTCAAGGATAATATGGAACTGGGGAGAGAGAAGTGGGAATAGAGTAAGTTAAACTGTCACAAAGCTCATTGTTCTTAACGAGATCCACTCATTTTTCTTGAATGAACATTCCTTGTATTTTTGCAAGTACTTTATTAATTTCCAGAGTTTGGAAAAAAATTGATTTTGACCATTTTTGCCAGTGCTCTTATTGCTTTTTGGAGGAGCAGATTTTTGGAGTTTCTCACTCTGCCATTCCAGAAGTTCTGGTCATGGCCTTGTTTTTGTAACAGCTTCTTCCCTTCCCACTCCTGATGAGAGCTGAATCTGGGCTCTTTAATTTTATTGCAAGAAATGCCTCATTAGACATATGAGACTGCATATGTTTAGGGATTGTCTTGTCCTCATCCAAGCCAAATTTTTTATTCTCTACGGATAACACTATATGTGTTTGATCACCAAAGTGAGGTGATTTGAAGAAACCATGGTTGATGCTCCACCCCCAAAAACAGTCTGTACTAGAAGGTGAAATTCTGTTTCCATTTAATTTCCTTTGGTTAAGCATTGTTGAATCTTACCTCAATCTAATATGAAAACGAAAACCTCCCTGAAAGAGAAATCACATTTAAAACTTAATAGTTTTATGAGAATGATGCTTGAGCTGTAAAAAGATCCAAATTGGGACTCTAGATAAAAAAGTGGTTGCAGGAACTTAGGAGAGCCTAAAAGAATATAGATCAGTGTACTTACTTCACAAATTTGCTTGGGCATACACTTTGAAATTTTGTCTGGGGCCATTGATCTGCTAGAAAATAGGGTTCTTTGATCCCCTTTTTCCCTCTATTCTTTCCCCTTTTCAGTTCAAGACCTTATTTTCTCTCTTTTGGGCAGCTCAACTTAAATTTTAACAAAAATAAAATGGTCTGGAGCCCTACTTTTGCAAAACTCAAGATCTAAGAAGGCGTTGAAAGTCTACCATTCACTTTTCCTTATCTAGAAACCTGCCTTTTCTCAGAAACCCAGAGAGGATGATTATAGCCAATGCACAATGTACAAATGATTACACCAAGTACTTGAGATTCTTTAACTGTGGATAAAACCCTAGGCTTGTACCTTTAGAGTTTTTTCCCACCTCTCATTCTCTTCTCTGCCCTCTCAACCCCTCTCCCACCCCCCCACCTCCATTTAACAACTCAATCATCACACTGCTGCCATGGGAGTCTTCATAAAGAGCAGTGCCAACTTTGTAGTCTGCTGCTCCAAAACCTTCAGTGACTCTTCATTTCTTACATCCTAGAGTATAAACTCCTCCCATTCCTGCCTTTAATGATCTGATTTCATCATATCTTCCTAGCCATATTTTTTCTTCTTACCTTATAAACGCTGAATTTCAGCCACACTACTCTACTCCCAGAATACCATTCTTTTGCTGCTGCCTTGCTACCTATCTTTAAAGGCTCTCCTCTTTTAGAAAGCTTCCTCAGACCACCCAAGCCCAGAGGGATCTCAATTGCATCCAAATTGCCTCATGCTTGTTAACAATACCTTTCTTTGCAATTATACGTATTAATTATAATTGGCAATTAATTCAGGTATCTATTGCATGCTCAATTAACTGATAAAGTTCTTCAATATTTTATATACAAGTTAATTGAGTCTGAGACATTGTCTTAGACTTACCATATCCATCACAGCATCATGTGTATGCAGGGGGCTTGATAAATGTTTGACAGATTAACAGATAAGATGACTTCAGAGTTGTTGACCACAATTCATTAACAGTGGAAAGGGCCTTGTGAAAACTGCCATCAATACACCATTCAACTCTAGGTCTAGGCCAAGTCAAGCAGGATGGAAGTTTCCAAGAGTAAGTCACCACTTCCTTATGAATACATTGGATCTGTGAACCAAATAGCCATGATGGACTTCAACCTTTCTCCTATTACTTTCCCCTCATTCTCTCTCTTCTAGGCCCACTCACCTCCTTAACTACTCATCAAACATGCTTAACTATTCATACAAATCTACCTCTGGGATGTTGCTGGTGCTACTGCCTGGAATAGTCTTCCCCAGATATCCATATGGCTCCCTCCCTCACTTCCCTTGAGTCTTTGATCAAATTTCACCTTCTCCATGGGGCCCTGCCTGACTATCCTATTTAAAATGGTAAGCCTGGGGCCGGCGCGGTGGCTCAGCGGTTAAGTGCGCACGTTCTGCTTTGGCCGCCAGGGGTTCGCCGGTTTGGATCCCAGGTGCGAACACGGGACTGCTTGGCAATCCATGCTGTGGTAGGTGTCCCACATGTAAAGTAGAGGAAGATGGGCACGGATGTTAGCTCAGGGCCAGTCTTCCTCAGCAAAAAGAGGAAGATTGGCGGCAGATGTTAGCTCAGGGCTAATCTTCCTCAAAAAATAAATAAATGAAATGGTAAGCTTTTGTCCTCCCCTCACCAGCATTTCCAGTCCCCTTATCTTGTTCTATTTTTCCTATTGCTCTTATTACCTTTTAAAATATTATATAATTTACATATTTAATATGTTCATTTTCTTTCTCCCCCCACTAGAATGTAAACATCAGCAGCACAAGCACTGGTAACTGTTTTATTCACTGACATATCCTCCATGATTAAAACACTGCCTGGCACATGGTAGGTGCTCAGTAAATTTTTGTTGAATGAAAAAATATTTGAATGAGGGCTCTGTGATAGTTAATTTTATGTGTCAACTTGACTGGGCCTGTGAGCCAATTTCTTATAATAAATCTCTTCTCTCTCTATCTCTCTCTCTAAACACACACACACACCCTACTATTGATTCTATTGATTCTGTTTCTCTGGAGAACCCTAACTAATACAGGCTCTCTTTCATTTCTCTGAGGATTTGAACTTCCCCAAGTTCCCTGCTTTTCTCTCACTCCCCCATGTCAGTTTTTGTTCCAGGTTAATCAAAGAACAACAACAACAAAAAACACCTGACTAACAAGAGCATGGGCCTCCTTTCCTTACCCGTTCCCTGAGCAACTCCAACCCCCTTAATCCAGAATGTCTGATATGTACCAGGAGCATTTAGAGGTGTATTTCATATCTTACAACAACCCAATAAGGAAGGCATTGGCATCTCTGATGGGCAGATAAAGAGACGGAGCTCAGAGAATTTAAGTGAGGGGCCCAACATCACCAAGGAACTGTGCCACTTACTGTTTATGGGACCTTAGGTCAGTTACTTGTTATAAACTGAATGTTTGTGTCCTTCACAATCCATATGTTGAAGTCCTAACCCCTAATGTGATAGTATTAGGAGGGGGGCCTTTGGATGGAAACCTCATGAATGGGATCAGTGCCTTTATAAAAGAGACCCCCAAGCACTCCCTCACCCCTTCTCCCATGTGAGGACACAGCAAGAAGCTGGCCTTCTATGCACCAGGAAGCAGGCTCTCTCCAGATGTCAAATCTGCTGGTGACTTGATCTTGGATATCCCAGCCTCTATAACTGTGAGAAATAAATAAAAATCTCTTGTTTTCAAGCCACCCAGTGTACGGAACACACGAAGATGTTACTTAATTTCCTTTTGTCTCAAATTTCTCATCTGTATAATGGGGATAATGAGATCACAGCACCAACTTTTAAAACATTAATAAGATCAAATGAGTTGTATTGTTAAATGACATACTTTTATACTTAGAATAGTGAGAACAGAACCTCAAACATAATCAGTCTCTCATTTTAGCTTTTACTGTTCCTGTGTCAGAGCCTCAGTTTCCTGGGCCATATAACTGGGAAGTTGGACTAGATGAGCTCTGGGTGTCCCTCCCATCTTGGATACTGTAGGACTCAAAGACTCCATTTTTTCCTTGAGATATCTCCCATGGAATTGGATGGTGGGTGGAGCATGGATTTCAGTTGTCACGTGGCCAGTCCCCCCAGAAAGCTGTGCAACTCCACCAAGGCAGGCAGACTTTCAGAGCCCTCTGCTCCCTCTTGATTCTCCTTCCCAGGTGCTGACTCACTGCATTGATTTAACAGGCTGCCACAGCTCGGTCCTTCCCTAGGGCTGGATGTCCCAGTGGAAGACATTCAGGTACCTTTGTTCTCTTGGGCTACAAACTCACCTTTCTGTCTTTTTACCAGGAGAGATTGTAATATAAAGTATAATGTGTGTTGTTTATGCTTTCATTCTTGCGTGCATTTATTCCAAAATGCTCCCTTTGGTTAACTGTCAAAAACTATGATTTTACAGGAGGTTATTTTTGACAGTGCCTACTTAAAGGAACAGAAAAGCAACTCTCTATAATTACCATAAAATTCAGAAGAGAATTCTACCTGTTCCCTTATGAGAAGCTGAAAGAAATGAATGCCTTTATCTCCAGTTGGCTTTGATTGGGCTCTTTAAAAATTGTATTGGTTCATGCTCAGAACCAGTAAAGAGACATGAACAAAACGAAACAAAATGCTTCCTTGTGGGCTTCGGTTTTCTCTCTCACTGTTATTTTTTTCTTTTTAGAACACGCAATACAGTTCTGCCTCTGGATGTACTCCCTTTGTTCGACATTATTGCCTTTGCCACCTGCCTTCAAATGGTCCTTCAAGGGTTTTGATAAATCAGTTGCAAAGTTGTCTGGTTTCACTGTAACATCTATAAGTGCCTTTTCTGAAAGGCTCTTTTTATGCTACCCAGAGAAATTCAGCTCAGTGAGCCTTAGGAGAACCCTAAAATGGGCTATAATATATCAGAAACGAAGAGGGAATTAATTTCTCTCTCCTATCTTTACTTGGGAAAGACACTGAGGGCATTTCAGAGGCAGGAAAGCAAGTAATGAAAGAAAAGTGACCATTTGGAGAGACTTCTGCAACTGCCATTTTTTTCTTTGATACTATGATGCTAAGAAATTTAAACGTGACCTTGGGATCTCACACAGCATTCTTCATCAATCATTCACCTCCACTCAGGTGCTTCCCCTTTCCACCTCAGCCAGGTGAGTGAGGAGATGCTGCGGGGACTTACAGACACTGATGCCCCAACCCCACCAACTAACGCTGGCATGTCTCCTTATGAGAGCTCATCTCTGGGACCACAGGACAGAGCTGCAGAATAGATGGCCACTAGCAAGGTTGGAAGGAGTGAGGGACATTATCTCATTCTCCTGGGTTCTCAGGGCATAGAGGCATGTATGTGCCCGCCATCATCCCAAACAACCTACAGATCATTGGTGCACAGGAGAGATCCATAGAATTTTAACCAGGTGACTAGATTGTACCAGATTATACAGATCCTTCCCCTGAAGGAAATAGAAATCAATTGTACTAAGAAGACAGTAATTTTGGACCAGAAAAATGGGCGATCCATGGGGCTGGAAGGAGGGTCTTTCTTCTTTCTCAGGCCAGGCTTCCAAGGTTGGAGAAAGCTTGGCCACATACACACAGGCAGGAGACACCATCCAACCTCTACTCTGAGGGAGCAATGGCAGCAGCAGTAGGACCTCTGAGCTCCAGCCCCAAGAAACAAGGTGTGAGCCTCTGGATGGAGTAGGGGAGGGTTTCTTTCTGGGGACTTCTGACAAGAGCTGGTTCTAGACACAGCCTGTGGCTGATGCTAGAACCTCTCCTGACTCAGCCACCAACATCCATGGGTGGGCTTAAGGTACACGACTGCAATTCTCTGTTAAGTTTGAATCACAAGAGTGGATTTCTGAGAGCTAAAAACTCAGATCCCTGATGCTTTTGCCACATCACACCCTTAATTTGCACACTGGGGTATCAGTGACTGGCATTTGGGCCATCCAGAACTCAGCCATTTTGGATATTGGACTTGAAAGGGACAGCTGAGTGCCAGTTTTTCTGGCAGGTGACTAAGAGATTTGTCTCCTACCCCTCTTCTCCCCCACCTCATCACTTTCCTCCTCCTCACAATTGTTATCAACAATATAGATACTGTTTATTGAGTGTAAACTATTCCTTGGCATACCAACAGGGTCTCAAGCTCAGCACATCTAAAAGTGAATCCATCGTCTTCCTCCCTTGACCAACTTCTGACTGACTTATCTTTCTACACCACCATTCTGTCTCCCGTTCACCCAAACTCAAAATTTCAGTTATGCCCTTTGATTTGTTCCTCAGCTTGGTTACACATCACAAACTTCCTGTATCTTCTGCCTTCACAACATCTCACATCCATGCCTTCTTTTCTGGTACCATAGACATCAAGAACTTTCTATCTTCCTTGCTGCCAAAAGGTAACCTCCTAGAGCACCCTCATTGGTCTTCCAGCTATTTGTCTCTCCCAGCTCTAATGGACGCTGAACATTTGCCACTCAAGTAATTCTCTCACTGCACAGTTTTGAACATAGTAGTTCTGTGTCAAAAACCTTCAATAACTCAATTTTACTTATAAAGTTAAGTCTAAATATACTTGATTCTCATTAGTCACTGTAGTTGTATTCTGCAAAGTCCCTGGGAACACTGAATTAGTGAATACTGAACCATTGCTTCTAGAGAAAATACGGGGTTAGGGTCCTGAGAACCTCTGGTCACACACTGTCATCAGCCCATCTATATATAACCTTTTTAAAAATACATTTCAGTTTAAAGACTCCTTATTTAATAAATATCATTGATTCATGAACATTGAACTCATAGCCAATAGCACTATAACTCTTGCCTGAATGAAGCTTATCTCACAACACATATTTTCTCTGTAAGGCACATCACAGCCTCCTTGCACTTAGGAACACTAGACAGCACTTCAGCACTAAGACTTGGGGCCGTTTTAAACAGTGAAATCAACAAAAAGTACAAAAATGTGAAATACCTGGCACTAAACAGATGGCAAAAAAGACACCTGTTTACAGGGTGAAAACTAAAATACTATGACCTTGTTCAACCTCACCTGCAAACAGGTGTGGCAGGGACTTAAATTTTTACCACTCTGCACATGTCCATGAATGACCATAGAGGTGCCATGAGTATTGATTTGGGGGTTACCAATACATTTTTCTGAGTATATAATCTTTCAAATATGGAATCTGAATAACAAGGAACAACTGCATCTCTTGGATTTCAAAGCCTCCAGTAACAAGGTCACTTCCTCTCTCCCTCCAGTATTATGTCTTATTATGTCCCTGTACCCCACTCCTGCTAAAATACCCAGTCTTTCTGAATTTACGTCCTATTTTCCTGCCTCCATGCCTCTCCCTGTTAATTGTATCAATTAAGAATTCTTTGGTTGCAAGCAACAGAAATTGACTTGGACTGACTTAAGTAAAACAAAGGAGGTAGAAGATATTTCCTGGAAGGGTGGCTCACAGACTCAAAGGAAAAACTAGAGGATCAAGAGTCAGGAAGGCTATGTACAGCTCAGAGATTCAAGCAAAGGAGCCCATGGACCTTCTAAGAGACTATCTTCATGATGACTCCATCCCAATTAACCCCTATTAAGCTCTCTATTTTTGTCTCCAAGTTTCTAACTCTTAGGAGAAACAACCTGAATGGCCTAGCTTTAACAAGCCATCCTGTACCCTCAAGATGTCTTGATCCCAGTGGCTAATGTGAAGGAGAATGATAATTGGCCTAACCTGGCTCATTTGCCCAGAGTTTTGGCCAGTGTGGCAGAGTCTGTTACCAATGTGAGACTGGGATTGGTGCTCCCAGATAAAGACAATAATCACTACATTTGTTTTCCTTCTCCATGTCTGTAATCTACAATTCTACTCATCCTTCAATTTCATCTAAATATGACCCCTTCTATAGGGCCTTTACTGATTCACCAAGCTCAAAGTCGTTTGCCTTTTTCCTTTCTTTGAACCCAATAATGCTTGGTAGTTATAGTCTGGCTTTCTTATTCACCCCTGTTTTATGGCTATCTGTGAAACGTTCTCATCATTATTCACTTATTTATTCAGTAAATAGGCACCAAGTACCTACTGCGTACAGGGATTGTGCTAAGCCTCCCCTACTCTGGGCTCCTAGAGGGCAGGGACCATGGCCTGTTCATCTTTGAAGCATCTGCAGAGACTAATAGTGGGCCCGAGGGATTCCACATGGACATCATTCATACCCAAGCAGACTGAATTTATCCAGGAATTAATCTTCTCATGAGGACCATGTAGCTTGGTGAACTTGACTTCCTGGTCAACATTATAACCAATGTTCTGTATAAATTCATCGGGGTTATGTCAATTTACCTTAGAGTGGCCCAGCTAGAAGGATTAGATACAAAACATTACATAGCAGAATAAAAATTTACACACACATAATATGTATGTATACATATGTATATGTATGTAGTATACATGTTTATATTTTATATATCTATATATGTATACACACAATTTTTAATAACTCCAAGGGAAAAATTCTCACAGACTTTCATAAAACATAGCAGCAAAAGAGATTATAAGATTCCCTTCTCCAGTTGTGTTAAGATCCATTTATGAATTCATCAAATAGCTAATCTACTTGTCAGAAATCATCACAGTAGTAATGGAGTAATGGTATAAAATGGTTGTACATACACGCACACACACACATATGTCAGGTTATAATACGAAGAATAAATTAATATTTAATGCATCTTGATTTCTTTATTGAAGTAACATTGCTTTATAACGTTATATAAGTTTCAGGTGTACATTACCTGAAACTTATATAGTGTTATATTTCAACTTCTGTATGGACTGTGTTCACCACTAAAAGTCTAGTTGCCATCACCCTGTGCCTCTTTACCCCTTTCACCCTCCCCCAGCCCCTTCCCCTCTGGTAACCACCAATCTGTTTTCAACATCTATGTGTTTATTTGTTTATCTTCCACATATGATAATTGTCTTTCTCTATCTGACTTATTTCACTTAGCATAATAACCTCAAGCTTCATCCATGTTGTTGCAAATAGAATGATGTCATCTTTTTTATGGCTAAGTAGTATTTCACTATATATATATTTCACATCTTCTTTATCCATTCATCCATTGATGGGCACTTATGTTGCTTCCAAGTCTTGGTTATTGTGAATAATGCTGTAATGAACATTGGGGTGCATATATCTTTTTGAATTAGTGTTTCGTATTCTTTGGATAAATACCCAGAAGTGGAATAGCTGGATCCTATGTATTTCTATTTTTAATTTTTTGAGCAATCTCCATACTGTTTTCAAAAGTGGCTCCACCAATTTACATTCCCACCAGCAGTGCATGAGGGTTCCTTTTTCTCCACATCCTCTCCAACATTTGTTACTTCTTGTCTTTTTAATAATAGCCATTCTGTTGGGTATAAGGTGATATCTCATTGCAGTTTTGTTTTGCATTTCCCTCATAGTTAGTGATGTTGAACATCTTTTCATGTGTCTCTTGGCCATCTGTATATCTTCTTTGGAAAAATGTCTGTTCAAATCCTCTGCCCATTATTTCATTGAGTTGTTTGAGGATTTGTTGTTGTTGTTGAGTTGTATAAGTCCTTTATATAGTTTGGATATTAACCCCTTATTGGATATACAATTTGCAAATATTTTCTCCCTGTTGGTGTGTTGTCTTTTCATTTTGTTGATGGCTTCCTATGCCATGTAGAAGCTTTTTAGTTTGATGTAGTGCCACTTGTTTACCTTTTCTTTTCTTTTCCTTGCCTGAGGAGACATGATATTCAAAAAGATACCGCTAAGACCTGTGTCAAAGAGCATATTGCCTATGTTTTCTTGTAGAAGTTTAATGGTTCCAGGTCTTACATTCAAGTCTTTAATCAATTTTGAGTTACTTTTTGTGTATGGTGTAAGATAATGGTCTACTTTCATTATTTGCATGTGGCTGTCCAGTTTTCCCAACACCATTTATGGAAGAGACTTTCTCCATTGTAGGTTTTTGGCTCCTTTGTTGAAAATTAGCTATCTATAGATGTGTAGGTTTATTTCTGAGCTCTCAATTCTGTTCCATTGATGTGTGTGTCTGTTTTTCTGCTAATTCCATGCTGTTTTGGTTACTATAGCTTTGTAGCATATTTTGAAATCAGGGAGTGTGATGCCTCCAGATTGTTCTTTTTATTGCTTTGGCTGTTCAGTTTGTTGTTCCTCATAAATTTTAGGATTCTTTGTTCTATTTCTGTGAAAAATGTCATTGGGATTGCATTGAACCTGTAGATTGCCTTAGATATTATGGACATTTTGACCATGTTAATTTTTCCAATCCATGAGCACAGAATATCTTTCCTAATGAATCTTAAGTTTTAATGGTAGACAACTCAAAAGGGAAAGAAGAAATAGGCATAACCTAGCCTTTGAGTTTAGTGAAGTCAGAAAAATAAACAAATTAGAACACAATAAGAAGATATAAAAATGCAAAAATTGCACTCTGCTTTGGCGCCCTGGTTCACAGTTTCAGATCCCAGGTGCAGACATGCTCCACTCACCAGATGCACTGTGGAGGTGTCTCACATACAAAAAAAAGAGGAAGGTTGGCATAGTTGTTAGTTCAGGGCTAATCTTCCTAAAGCAAAAAAAAGAAAGAGGAGGATTAGCAATGGATGTTAGCTCAGGGTGAATCTTCCTCAGCAAAGAAAATAAGTGCAAAAACAATAGAGGTACCATGTAGATTTGATTTTAAAAACTATGGTAGGAGTTGTACAATCAGGCAAACACCCCCAGGAAATGATATCCCCCGGTGGGATGGCATGCTCCACACTCATATGTTCCAAGTAGCATTTCTTCAAGGGCCGGAGGATCAAAATCTGGACACACAACAAAGAATTTTTGTACAAGTTATTGCGAATATTCAAAGCTCTTTTCCAAGAAAAAGATACAATCTTTGTCTGGCAAGTCTGTGAATAAGCAGGATGTGCTCTGGACTGGACAACAAGTCCGCATCTTACCCTCCCACCCCAGCAGGTCAACGCAGCCTCTTTCGTGACTGGCCACTCAGGGTACATTTTGGCTGATAGCCTGTCTGCATTCCCTGAGATTTTTACTTTTCCAAATTGACTGCAACTCAATACCTACAAAAGGCTTGCTTCAAGCAGCTGTAATTTGCGAGAAAGGGTCTAATGGACATGTTAAGAAATATCTTCTTTTTTCTAGGTTCTGTAAGTGAAGTCCTTGTCATTAAGGAAATTTCCTGGCTGACAATACCTTGGCATCTTACAAAAATGCCTTTGTGGATTTATACCACTCAGTTTTTACAGACAGCTAGCCCAAGAAACATAACACAATTTTTAATTGCATTACTGTCTTCTTTCCTTCAAAATTTTTCTCTGAATGTATTGCCCATGAGATATCCAATGTCCCTTATACAGACATCCACAGGATAAATTACTCTTTCAGTGGGAGTCCAAAGAAAAAGTTTGTCTTTTCTTTGGTACTCAATTGCTATTGAGCAATTCTGATGTTTCCTTGTTATCAGATAACGTTTCATGCAAACCACCATTTTCCTTCTTGTCTCAGTTTCCAGAAAATTCAGGGGCAGAATTTCGTCATTGAGTTCATCTACTAGAAAGTCATCCCCTTTTGAGGGATGAAGAGATTCATACATGCTTTTTCCCATCCCTTTGTTTCTCTATTTTGTGCAGTGTTTAATTTTTGAAGCTGCCTCAAATGCCTTTGTAATAGATGCGGGATAAACTTTAAACCCACACAGATCTAATTTCTGATCCTTCCTGCATGAATTCAAACTCCTGTCAAGATCCAAAATCAGGGGTAATATCTCCTTGGGTGCTCATCCAAACACTATTGGCACTGGGAAAAAGTAATCTGTGTTTTACTTTCTTGGAGATGCAGCCAGTGAGAACATTTGTCTGAGCATCAATAACAAATAGATCTTAATTATAAGGATATGTTCCAAGTAACATTCCACTCCCAAAGGGATAGATCTGGGTTATTTGAGCCTCAGATTCATTTTGTCATTTACCATGAAAGTCATGCTGAAGTGGATACTGATGTTCAAAGCGATGTGGTGGAGGTATGGATCCCCAACTTACATCAAACCTTTGGAGGCTCTTCTTGGTTAAATAAAAACCAGACCTGTGGGATGGGAACGTTATGTGCTTACTGTTATATTATATTGTTATTGCACGGAATCATTTGTGTGATCCATAACTGTACAATAATAATTTACTGAGTAAGGCTAGTCAGTTTGTGTAACTCTAATATAATTCCAAAACCTTTGCTAGCCTCTCTTGGTCCTTAGAATAAAATCGGAACTTCCTTTCACGGCCCGGAAAGCCAGCTTGATCTAGCCCCTGCCTAACTCCCCAGCCTCATTTCTTTTAACTTTTGACTCCTTCTGCTCCATTCATACTGCAGTCCTTTCTGCTCCTTTGACTTCATAGTCTCTTCCCCATCACAGGCCCATGGGTGCTTGCTGTTCCCTATCCCTCTCCTTTTTCATGCCTGGCTCCTCCAATCCCAGCAAAAACAACATTACTTCTTCTGACAAGGTGCTCGATCATTATTTATTGCAACACTTTGTTATCTCCTTCCTAGCACTCATCACATCTGTTCTTGTTTATAATCTCTTACCTCCAGTAGACAGTAAGCTCCATGAAGGCAGGACTTTACATACAATTATATCCTTGCACCTAGCTCAGAGGCTTCTTCCTCCTCTTAGATTATTTTGTAGGTTGATACAATTGAACCCAAGTCACAAATGACAGAACAATCCAAAAGTCAAAAATGACAGCATGTTCGAACTGGAACATCCCTTAGAGGTAGTCTAGTTCTTCAATTCACAGGGAGCAGAATGTAGGCCTAGGGAGGTAAAGTAACTTATCCAAGGCACACAATGCTGAGACTGGACCAGGGCTCTAGTCCAGGGCTCTAATTCTCTTTCAATAAATGCTCTATTTCCTCACTACATGTCACCATTGGTCTTCCAACAGGTGAAATTTGGCCCATTTAGGGTGATCAGCTTGTCCTGGTTTGCCCAAGACTTTCCTGGTTTTAGCACTGAAAGTCCTATGTCCCAGGAAACCCCTCAGTCCTGGGCAAGTTGAATGGTTGGTCACCCTAAATGAGCCAGTGTGTGTTGTGACTTCATTCCCAGTGTGTGAGTGTGTGTTGATACATCCTCCTTCCTGCCAGAGTGTGTGTTACTGCACTACATGCTCAGATTGACTGAGGGAACAACTGATCATTGACAGAAAACCAGCACGACCAATGTCAGCAAACAAGCTGGAATTCAGAAACATTGTCTTTTTTAATCAGAAATCTAGGGTCCAACAGTCCATTCTCTTGGGACAAATTGTGTCTTAGCCCGTTCGGGCTGCTGTAACAAAATACCATAACTGGGTATTTTGAAAATTATTTTCTCACTGTTCTGGAGGCTGGGAGTCCAAGATCAGGATGCCAGCACGGTCACGTTCTGGTGAGGACTCTCTTCCCTGCTTGAAGACAACCACCTTCTCACTGTGTTCTCACATGGCTGTTCTTCAGTGTGTGTGCATAGAGAGAGAGATCTCTCTTCCTCTTCTTATAAAACCACCAATCTTATTGGATTAGGACCCCACACTTATGACCTCATTTAAGCTTAATTACCTCCTTAAAGACCCTATCTCCAAATACAGTCACCTTGGGGATTAGGGCTTCAATATACAAACTGGGGTTGGGGGACAACATTTAGTCCATAGCGAAATGGAACTTTATTTCCAAGTGGTGATCACATCAAGTCTGGAACCTATGAATTTACTTGTCAGTGTTAGCTCATGGCTTGAAGTTCCCCAGCATTGGGGATGGCCTCCCAACACCAATGACAACTTGTTTGGTGTTGGGTTTTAAACACAGTCTGGGAGCAACAACCAGTTGGTGCTCACTTCTTGTGGGCAGCAGTGGCCTGAGAAACAGGGTTGGAAGGGAGAACAGAGAACTCTGTGAGCCTGCACCAGGTGCCCAGAGTGGCAGGTTTCTGACAACAGCAGCAGTGGCAGCTGGAAACTCTTGCCCTGTACAGTCCAGGTATGCTGTTTACACCTTCACTGGGTTGCTGTTTGCCACTGATTGTGAAGGCTGGGCTAGTGAGAGTTGGCTCAGAGAGAACCTTAAACCCATTTCTGCTCTCTATGTCCTTTCCCCTCAGCTTTGTTCAAGGGAAACAAAGAAATGAGGGAAAGAAAGGCCTTGAGTATACACTCAGGCCATGGCAGAATGTTTCAACCCCCTCTTACATCCATCTGGGTGAAGAATGCTTTAGATAAGAGCATCTCAAAATTTCACGGCCGTGGAAATCATCTGGGGATCTTGTTAAAATGCAGATTCTGACTCAGTGGGTCTGGGGATCTGCATTATCTGCATTTCTGATGTGCTCCCAGTTTTGCTGATGCTACTGGTCTGAGACCACACTTTGAGTAGAAAGGCTTCAAAAAATATAAACAAACTGCCTTGGAAACTCTCCCTAGTTTGGTTGCTGGAGATGGAGGTAACCTAGTAGTTTTGAGTGTAGGTCTCTCCTCACTAGAGCTGCAAGCCTTGCTGTCATTCACTCCTTTGCTTCCACCTGAGATAAGCTTCATCAGCAACGCTGCTTCTCTTCCCCAGAAAGCCCGCTGATCCTTGTCCTTCTCTACCCTCTCCTTCTCCGATCCTCCAGGGAAGAGCATGTTTGTGGAGTTCTCTTGTGATTTACAGGACTTAGGCAGGTCTCCAAGGAGAAAATGTGAAACAGTTAATCCCAACCAGATCCCGAATTGCTGCTCTGACCCCAGAAGGACCCAAAGGCAATGCCACTGCAGAATATCAATTTACTTCCTAAAATTGTTTTGCCCAAAAGAAATCCTGCAGCAGCTCTCAGGATCCCCAAACTGGGATGGCCTACCTGAGCACTTTTGGCTTATTTGGACTTCATTTTTATCTTCCTCAATAAAGCAATACCCTCCTAATTATGCTGACACAGAATTCCTGTGACCCGATGTGTCAAGGATTTTAAGATTCAGGAAATACATCCAAATTAGACCATTTTAACAATTTTCTATGCAAAATGATCTGGAGAAAGAAACATACCAAAAAGTATGTCGCTGATCTGCTACCATATATGGTATTGTATCTTTTCTGAAAATCAAAGCTGTAATGAGAAAAAAATTAACCATGACTTCAGCCAGCGAACATGGCAAATTTAAAAACTTGGAAAACTTTATCTTCAGTGCCCTCAATGCCCTCTCCCACCATACGCCTCTTCGAATCCTTCTTTTATGAATATCCATTTGCCTCGTTCTGTCTTTATCCCCACTTCTTACAACTTGCTCTCAAAAAAATCATTTCTATGTGCATATGAATTTGAGTCATTGCTTTTTTTCTCTCTCATGGGCGTGTGTTTATACCTCATCTCTGCCTATGGAAGGGAGCTAGTTGGCTGGTAAATGATTTCAGGGACTAGGTAGTTCCTGGGGGTAACCTCCTGCCACTGGCTTGGAAAGCAGCAATAGCATTGGCCATTACTGGAAGTATTGTTCTGGTGCCTTGGATTAGTGTTCTGGGGATGCCATGACAAAATATCACAGACCATGTGGCTTAAACAACAGACATCTGTTTTCTCACAATTCTGGAAGCCAGCAATCCAAGACCAGGGCATCACCAGCTTTGTTTCTCTTGAGGCTTCCCTCCTTGGCTTGCACATGGCCACTTTCTTACTGTGTCCTCACATGGCCTTTTCCCTCTGTGTGGGCATCTCTGATGTCTCTCCCTCTTCTTATAAGGACACCAGTCATATCGGATTAGGGCCCCATCCTTATGGCCTCACTTAACCTTAGTTACCTCTTTAAAGGCATTATCTTCAAACGCCATCATGTTGGATGTTAGGGCTTCAATATAGGAATTTCTGGTAAACAACAACTTAGCCCATAACATGCATCTTTTTTTGCCTCATCACTCACATAACTGGTCAATGTTTCCTTTTGGAAAATACACGAGCCTGATGCCAAATGTGTCCCATAATTTTTAACTTGTTGGCTGGTGGATTCCTGGGTGAGTTGGCTGGTAGATTCCACCCCAGCGATATCATCAAATGATAAGTGCCAGCTTGTTTCTGTTGCTTTGACTCTAATCTCTTCTTGTCTTTAGGATAAAGAGAAGGGAAGCTAAAAACAGCAACTTGGGTTATCACTCCTCTACACAGTCTGCCCGCCAGTCTGCCTGCCTCTATTTAGGAGGACCTGTTGAGGTGGCTGTCACAAAGTCAAAGAAGTAGGTAAAACAAAGACAATTGTGTAAGTCAATGCCTGTTTGCCCTCAGATCTATCCTCTGTCCTTCCTCTGCTCTGCTCTGTATTTCAGGGAGTCATATTTCCCAGGCTCCCTTGCTGTCCAGCTCCTAGGTAGGTCCAACCAATGAGACACGGTAGTAGATAGCCAAAGGGTGGGAGCTGGAGAAATGTCAAGGTATTTCTCCCATTCCTCTCTCTCTCCACTTCCTGCTGTGTCTCTGGCAATAGCAGTATCTCTTCCAGAGCTCCAGCTCCCACAGGGCAGCCTTCCTCTCAGAGAACCAGACTTCTGAAATCTGGTGACACCACCTCCTCCTATTGTGCCTCCAGCCCCAGATATGGTAGCAGCTTCCTGCTGTTACTAATCTCTGGGTTGCCTTGTTGTCCCCTTTTAATGTTCTCAGCATTCCCACTCTGGCATAACCAATTTCCTGAATCAAATTCCCTTTGCTCAAAAGTCTTAAAGTGGTGTCTGTTTCTGAGCTGATGCAATAGTCATTGTACCTACTTCACACTGTAAGAATTAAATGAGTGAAAGAGCTCAGCATATAGTAAGTGCTCAAAACATAGAAAATGTTAAAAGAAATGGCAGAGCCATTAATTAACTTTGTCATTTTGAAGAGTCATTTTAAAAATAGTGAATTTCATTTATATTACTCAGAAATAGAACCATTAAATATACGTTTATTGTATAATTCAATAATAATTCAAACCACCTCTGAAACCCAGTTTCACTGTTCTGACTTTGGTCTTTTCTAGAAAGAGGAGGATGCAGTGGAAAGAGCCCTAGTCTAGGAGGCCAAAGGTGTGGCTCTCCACCAGCTGGTTGTGCGATCATGAGTTTCTCATTTTCCTCCATGGGCCTCAGCCTTCACATAAGTAAACTGAGGTGCTTCCGTAAGATCATTTCTAAAGCCCCTGTAGTTCTAATATTTTATGGCTCTGTAACTGGTTCAAATTATTATTCCTCTTTGGAGGAGGGTGGGGAGTAGAATATCATTTTCGCACTGACTCTGAGGTCTCATATGTCTAGCCTGGTAAAAATCCATTTTTTTCCTGGGGTTCCACTCCACCAGTATGTCTAAGGATTATACCCATTCTCTAGCAACATTGGTAAAACGTGTTGAAGCATTAATCCAGAATAGCATAATATGTGAATTGGCAGAAAAGTAAAGTAAAGGGTGGGTGAGTTGGGGCAAGGAAATGTGCAAAGAGGTGGATAAGAGATCAGTACATCTCCTTCAGAGGGGAGGAGCTCAGTTTGCTAGACCAAATGATGTATATGGAGAAGAGAAGGAGTTATGTTTGTATAGGCAACAGAGAATATTAATTCAGAGTTTTAAAGATAGGCAAAACTAGATTGAAATCTTTACTCTGTCCCTTACCAGCAAAGAACCTTTGGGCTAGTAATTAGCTTCTCCAAATCTCAGTCCCTTTATCTGTAAAAGCTGTCTAACACAATGGTGCTCAACTGGGTGTGATAATGAAGCCCGTTCTCTCCAGGGACATTCGGCAATATCTGAAAATATTTTAGATTGCCAGAACTGAGGGTGAAATAGGCTACTGGCGCCTGTGGGTGGAGGCCAGGGATGATGCTAACTATCCTACAATGTGCACGACAGCCTTTCACAACGAAGAATTATTTAGCCCCAAAGTGTCAATAGTGCCAAGGTTAAGAAACCCTGGTCTAATGATAGTATCTACTTTTTAGTGTAGTATGAGGATTAAATAAGACAATGAATATCAACTCCAGTGCATTCTATGGCACATGCTAGGTCATTTTGGTAATACTAGTACAGATGATGGCAAACTGTGAAATCTTGACCAATTTTAGATTTTTATAAAAGAATAAATAATCAAGAGTTAAGGTTAGATGACAAAGGTGATTATTTGGGATCATGGCTCAGAGAAAATAGAATGAAAGGGAAGACTATCTTTCTAACTACAATGGTATGAAACTAGAGATCAATAATACAAGGAAAGCTAGAAAATTCATAAATATACGGAAATTAAACAACCCACCCCTGAACAATTAATGGATCAAAGGAAAAATCAAAAGTGGAATCAAAAAATATCTTGAAACAAATGAAAATGGAAACATAACAAACTAATACCTATGGGAGTTTACAAAAGCAGTTTTAAAAAGGAAGTTTATAGCAATGGATGCTTACATTAAGAATAAAAGAAAGATCTCAAATGAACAACCTAACTTTACACCTGAAGGAACTAGGAAAAGAAGAACACACCAACCCCAAAGTTAGCAGAAGGAAGTAAGTAAGAAAGATCAGAGCAGAAATAAATGAAATAGAGACCAGAAAAACAAATAAGAGGTCAATGAAACTAAGAGCTGCTTTTTTGAAAAGATAAACACAATTGAGAAATGTTTAGCTAGTCTAACTAAGAAAAAAGAGAGAGGACTCAAATAAAATAAAAAATGACACAGGAGACATTACAACCAATACCACAGAAATACAAGGATCATAGGAGACTACTATGAACAATCATATGCCAACAAATTGAATAACCTAGAAGAAATGGACAAATTCCTAAAAAACATGCAACCTACCAAACCTGAATCATGAAGAAATAGAAAATCCAAACAGAGCAATAATGAGTAAGGAAATTGAATCAGTAATCAAAAATCTCCCAACAAAGAAAAGCCCAGGACCAAATGGTTTCGTTGGTGAATTTTACCAAATATTTAAGGAAGAATTAATGCCGATCCTTCTTAAACTCTTCCAAGAAATTGAAGAGGAGGGATCACTTCTAAACTTATTTTACAAGGCCAGTATTATTTTGATATCAAAACCAGATAAGGATACCAAAAGAAAAGGAAATTACAGGCCAATATTCCTAATGAACATATATTCATATTTCATATGAAACTGACAAACTGTTTTCTAAAACAATGTGGAAGAGATCCAGTTGCTCCCCATCCTCTCCAACACTTGGTATTCTCAGTCCTAATTGCAACCATTTTTAAGTGTGTGCAGTGTGTCTCTTTGTGTTGAGAGGAGAAAACCTTTCCTAGAGGCCTCCTACAAGACTTAATGCATCGGTCATGGCTGAGTCTCATGCCTATGTCTTGCAAGGACTGAGTCTCACGCCCATGCATTAGCAAGGCCTGGGCACTTACAGCCTCTAGAGTGGGAGAGGCTTCTCCAGCAAAAAAGAAGGAAAATGGAACAAGCGTCAGTTGGACAACCCATAATGCTTCCCTGATGTGCCATCATTCACTCATTTAGATCTACTGCAAGCTGCTGAATGCAGTGATAAGGACTTGATAACTAAGTTCCTTTGAAAGAAGGTGAGGAAAAGTCAAAGCAGACCAAAGTTTTGAGCTTAGGTTATTAGAGACAAATAGTCTATTAGAGATCATTAGAGAGAGACAGATTATTAGAGACAGATTGGTGGGGAAAATGTGGAGCCAGATTTGGTTCACGCTGTTTGCAGAACCTGACTTCATTGACCCCCTGCCCTTTCAATGGTTCCTAGAATTTTGAATACAGTTCAGTCTTCGTGGGTCTTTAAAGAACTTTGCAAGTAGTCTGGAGGGGATAAAATTACCCCATGCTCTGGGGAAATTGGAGAATGTGTCGACCGGAATTGATTGCAATCACCTCACTAGTTCAAGCAAGAGATATAGCAAGAGTCCAGGAATCTCCAGCCCCTCTGAGCCCTGATGAAGACTGTAGGCATCTTTCCTGTGGAGAGAGCCTCCTGGAGGCACTGGCATTTGAGTGAAAACCCCAGAAAAAGCCAGGGAAAGACTCAACAGTCTCCAATGTGTCCCCAAGGTTTAGGCCAAGTATTTGTAGAGAAAGACCGTGTCTACCTTGCTAGTACATTTCAAGTCAATCATCTTCTCCCCTCTCAGGATGTTTCAAATGACAGTGACAATATAATGGTGAAAAGTAATCATTACAGTCCATGTCACAACATTAAAAGTATGGGCATATTAGGAAATGATCTCTATTAACCAGAGTTTGGCGTCCATTTTCATTTACACAGATACAAAGGACTATTCTATTAGTAATTAGGTCTTTGGCATTTCTCAGAGTTTCAAATTACTTACTGGAAACGGCTTGCTGAATTCAAATACTTGATTCTAAATTCCTTATTCATCTATAAGCCATTGCTCAACATGGATAATGGAAATGCTGCACCGGTAAGTAACAACTTGGAATAAAAAGTAGATCATTGGAATTCAGAGTGAATTTTTAGGATTTTGGTAACAACTTCTTAGGAAAACTTTAATGGACTTTCCATGTAACTGAGATGGATTTGGGAGTTTTAGTTTAATTTTTTTTCACCTCTGTTATGATGGAACTGTTTATTTCTGGGAAAAATCTGGCTTTTTTTTCAAGTCTTGCCAAGGATATGTTTGGTTCATTTAGTTTACCACAGGGTGCTTCAGCTCACTTTTCAAGTTTCATTATGCATACTACTGTGTATTGCTCTGGGTGCACATGTGTGCACATGTGCGTGCAGAGAAAGAGACAGTTTCAAAATTGCCTCAAGAAGATACTTAAGTATCTAGCCAGTAATAACATCTGAGAGCCAGTTTCTTAATAGGGAAATAGATGATTATGAGCATAAATGCACCAATTTGGGGCTTCCTTCTCTCAAATTTCCTGGAGAACATGTTTTCAGAACCCAGAGAGAGATTTTTACCAGCCCCATTCAGCGTGGCCTCTACATAACAGGTTGACTCTGAGATAAGGGAGAGAGTCATTCCTCAAGCAACACTTGCCCTACCTTCCACTTAGGATAATGGCAGCTTGGGGTCATTACTGTCCTCCTGTAAACATCTACTCTGAGGTGTCTGTGTGTGTGTGTGTGATCGTCCTTTGCCCAAAAACACAAGAAGAGGATAATCCTGCTCTCTCCTCCCAGAGGCTCTTAACCATAAGAGGGTCAACTCTAAATAAAATATTAACGTTGCTGCATTTTCACTTTTGTCCCTTTGTTCTTCCCCCTTCCCTTTACCCACGTTCTGATCACCTACACTCTTTCCCGCTTCACCACTCTCTCTCTCTGTCTCCATCACTAGTAGCTTGGAGGAGGTCTGATCAAGGACTAATTCCCATCACAGGGTTGTGTGGTGGACTCAAAGCAATGATTCTTCATCTTTTCTCACAAGTGGTGGATGCCACTCACAAGTTAGACACACTCTGCTGATTGTGAAGGGTTATGGGTAATTCCCCTCCCACCAGCTAGCTGTGACCACCACTGCCCTTTTCTCCCATAAACATAAAAGAATATCTAAATGCAGGTTAGTGAGAGAAAGCTATTGCAGGGATAATGTTGAACCTGCTATAATTTACAAAATAAAATAGTTTTAAAGCTTCATTACTTTAAATGGAATTAGTGGCAAATTACTTCTGTCTTGTCTTACCACTGTAATTCTTTGTGCTGACCATTTTCCATTTGCCTTTTCAGATCCTCTCGCCATCCTTGCCCATCCTGCTTGGTGCCCGAGGAGGGTACCTTTTTGAGTCTCCTCACCTGTGTTGCTTTGTCCTCTGGCCGGTGGAGATGCCATCAAGATACTGGAGGCAAGAAGGAAAGGGAGGTGAGTGTACTTGTTGTCATCTCTTTCTCTGTTGCCCTGGGCTCCTCTTCCAAAAGCCACCAAACCCCTGGTAGACAGCCTTCTTCCACATCTGCAGCATGAGTTGCAGCTATGGCTCTCTCAGGGATCTGGGAATGGATCCCTCCCTGCCCCTAAGGGGGAAGAGAGGAGGAGAGATGGAGACTTCCCTTTTGCTAATCCCAGGGTACTTAACCAATCATTCTTGGTTCCTCTTAACTTTGTTGACACTTTTGTAACAGTCCACAACTGAGTGTGCCACCATGCCTTGTCTTTCCTGCCAGGACCCTGACTAATTTCACAGTGGAGAAGCAATTGTTAGTTTACTACCCATCCCAAGAGTTGTGATACTTAACAGGACACTCTTGTTGATAGCATAAAGACTAAAAAACTTTGGTGTCCAAAAGGAATAGCTCTCCAATGTGACTTGTTGGCTTTTGGCAACTGAGAGTGAGCTATTTGGGTGCAAGATATACATTCTTCAATGGTACCGCCTATGTGGACTTCTTCAGGGACTCTTAGAACATATTTCTCTTTCCATGCCTTTTCTCTTTACCAGGCTACTCTCCTTCAATCTATTTTTTAAGGATCAAATTTATTGCCAAGAATTCACAAAGCCTTTACGCATTTTTTTTCCTCCTTAGTCCACTATTGAAGAGTTTACAGTAACCCTCCAGGAAACACACATACACACACATATCCCACCCTCTTATAACAATTATAATTTTCACATTATAAAAATATAACTATCACTATTTGCCAAATATTGGACATTTATTTTGTTTATGATCTGATTTTGTATCTTGTACAAACTGACATTATCACAATTTAGTTTAAAGCATGCCATTGACTTTGGAGTCAGATAGACTTGGTTGAAGGTTTAGATCTGCCACTAGCCCACTGGATTATGTATACATTAAATAACTTTTCTGTCCCTCAATTTCCTGAGAGGGAAATAGGGATAACTATGTTCTCACAGGGTAGTTGTGAAAATTAAGTAGGATATTTGTCCTGCTTTTTAAGCGTAGTGCCTACTGCATAGGTAATGCTAAGTAAATACTAATGAAAAACCAGCGTACAAAGAACAGATTGTGTTGTTTCCATTAACCGCCTTGAAGGCAATATCCTGTCTTTACATCTTTGTGTTCTCTCAGAAGTCCAGCATATATTATGGATGGACAGATGATGGGTGATGGAAGGATGGATAATAGATGGATGGATGATGGATGGTGATGGATGGATGGATGGATGAGACTGGCCTCAAAGAAAAATTTCTTCAGGCTACTTAAACCTTACATGGCAGAGACCACATTTTAAAAATTTCCAACCAATCCTTTGGGTCTCTAGATGTGCTTTATCTTTCTGCTTAATTCATTCCAAACATGGATCACATTCTTGTATTTACAGGTTATTTTTTCATTTTTATTTTAGCAAGGAATTTAAATTCCTTCCTCCATGTTATGTCATCCCCATTCCAGCTCTTTGGGAGCTTCACACAGGTATTTATCCCCCTTGAGGATTATTTTTGTGTTTCTTTAAAAAGAAGGAGTGCAAACCCTGCCAAAGCTAACAGCAGGGGATGGAAGAGATCATTAGTTGACTAAATATTTCCACAACAAAAGTTGGGAAATTTAACCCCAAGGGTATTGGTATTTCTAACCCTTCTCTATGGATCAAAAATTAGGCTGAGTTCATCTATCAATTATGAAATAGCCCAGAAAGAATTTAGACTTCTATTTTTGCCAAGCAGCAAAACAAACTAAAAAGTGTGGAAAATACCACACAAAAGCCCAGATTAATTATTTCTATGTCTGTTACCATTTTCCCTCTTAACCAGTCTGGAATTGCTTAACCCAAATCAACATTCTTTTAACTACCTACTATGTGATAGGCACTCTGTATATCCATTAGAAGAATGCCTTTGACATAAAACCTAGTGTAATTAAAATGATCCCCATGATGCATTTGCAGTATTTGGCAAAAGTAGATTCCTTTTTGTTCGGAATGGTCTCATCTGTGGTTGAATTTACCAACCACAATGGCTTCAGTTTTTCTAAAGCTGGGAGAGCGGATTTTGGAGTCGCTTTTAATCCTAGCTGCAGTTACCAGCTCTATGGCTGAGCAAATTCTTTTGTCTGTGTGAGTCTTTTTCCTCCACTGAGAAATGGGTGTCATTGTATTTGCCTCACTATGCAGAGCTGAGGCATGAATGCAATAGTGGGAGTGTTCAAAAACTGTCAGTTTCCCTGGTCACTTTGTACTCTTATGCATCTTACATGGTATCTAGGACAAGTGAGAACAAAAGCAAGCACTACAAAGCTTGGTTTTTGCTTATTTATTTAATGACCACAACAGCAGAAATTTGACCTGATCCGTTTTATAAATCTTCCATTCCTGTAAAAGAAATAACTTGGGCTTTGATATGAGATTACTGAACTTATCTTTTGATGGCAGGGAAAAAAGTCCTTGTCTGGACTCCTGTAGGTACATCTATCTTAGATTAGTGGATTAGTAAGAATAGATTGATGGCCAACATACCCCTTAGTGCTAAGGTTTTAAATATATTAAGTTATGAGGCTTTTTGTCTTTTTCTTCCTATTGAGTAGAAACTCTGACAGCCTTTCTTGGAGTAATCGCCTTTGAACAGAGATGGCAATATGTGCAAGAGCCCAGGACTTGCTGGTGGATTTTGAGGTATCCATCACTCAGGGTTCCAATAGGCTAACTTAAGCAACAAGAATTTCCTAGGAAACTATTGGATAACTCACAACATTGAGGGCCTGGAGAACTGAGCTTAGAAAATGGGCAAAACCCAAAAGAAGTTGAGCACCGTTAAGATCCTGTGATGGGAAGAGTCCTTCTGGACTACTGCCGCCAACCGTGACACTCTGGATAGACTTTAGGCTCCAGCATAGCTACTATAATTAATCTCTAACCACTCCTGTAAGATGTGTCACGTTCTTAAGATTCAAAGTCCTAGGTGGGAGCATCTGATTGGCCAGTATAGCTTACTTGACCATTCTCTACTTGCCATGGGGCTGGGGGAGGGACCGAGATCTGTAATGGAGATGGAGGGAAGACGGGTCCTGATTTCAAGCTACCAAGATTCTTTAAAAGTAGGTAGATGGTTAACAATACTGTGTGGTATATTTGACCTTTGCTGAGAGAGTAATCTTAAAAGTTCTCGTCACAAGAAAAAAAATGTTTAACTATGTGCGGTGATAGATATTAACTAAACTTATTGTGTTAATCATTGTGCAATATATGTGTGCTTCAGGTTATTATGTTGTACACTTTGAACTAATAGAATATTATGTGTCAATTATAGCTCAACAAAACTGGAAAAAAAAATAGGTAGGATGTTACAATGCCCGGCAGCCAAAGATAACAAGTATCCTCTACAGAAACTTCACCTCATCTTTCCCCAGTCCTGTTGTTTCTCTCTTACTACAGTGGCTGGTCCTGGCCGTTTTTGGGGGTATGGTCCTCTCTTAGGCAGGCATACAGACATGTTCTTTGCAAGGGCTGTAGCTGAATTTTGAAGGACATAAATTTTCTGGAATGATCTGGCTCTGCAGCCTACTTTTCTCTAACTCTGGCCTCTGAATTCTTGCTCTGCTTAGAGCAGGGAGTTCTCTGGAGGCCAGTAAGACTGGTGAGCACATCCGCAGAAGTGAGGCATCCACGATGGAGATACTGCCTATTAACTTACTCAAATATGAAAAATAGATATGAGCTGCTGAAGCATTTGAGGACATCATATTAAAAGCTTTTTGCTTCATTTTAGGAACTGAACAATATTTGTTTGTTTCCTGCATGTAGGCCACAGAGGATCAGTTTTGCCAAAGGAGAAGAGGCAGCTAAGAGGTAAAGTAGCAGCCAAATGCAAAACACTTTGAAGAAAGGGTGTTGTGACAAAAGCACTCATTATCTTTGCAGTCAGTCAGGCCTGAGCTGGAATCCCAGCTCCAGACACTTTCCAGGACTGCAATCTTGGCTTGGCGACTGAAACCTCCCTGAGCCTCAGTTTCCTCATCTATAAAACAGAGATAACAGTGTCCCTAAAAATGGAGAGATGTGAGAATTAAAGATGATCTATTGAAAGCACTCAGCCACACTACCGCTCAGTCAATGCTTGGTCGTCTCTGCTCTTCCTCACTCACAGAAGAAAATAGAGAAGTCAGCACAGTCACTCAGCTGTAAAGCACAACATTACTAGAAGAAGTTTGAGTAAAAGTCAAAGGTTAGACATCAACAGTGAAATAAAACATCAATGTGGAGAAGAAAGGGCATTGAACTCAAGCAAAGAGGATGCAGAGCTGTGGTGTCAGCACAATTCCTGTATTGATGCTGAAGAGCCATTTAGCATTCGAGTCAACTGGGATGAGAAGGAGAGAGGAATCCTAGAGATAAGAGAGGTAATCTTTACAGTGCACATACTGTGCTCCAGGCTGGGTGCTTTACACACATCATCACATTTAAACTACACACCCACCCCGTGAAGTAGGTAGAGTATTACTCCCACTGTGTGGATAGTGAAATTGAGGCACAGAGAGGCAGTGAGTGGGTTCCTTCTGACCTCAATTCCTCTGCTTTCCAGTTGAGGGGGCAGAAAATAACTTCCTCCATCAGCCCCAGACTTTATATCTCTTCCACTCAAGAAAGCAGCCAGCCTGAGGTAGGAATCCCTTAGTTCCATTCCAGATTTGGAGATTGGGTCAGGTGCCAAGTGTGGTCCGGTCAGCACTGATGAGGGCAGGCAGTGAGAAAATGGGGTCCACCTGAATAAATGTAAGGGCTGGGCCGTGTCCACGCACATGGCAGGGGGGCAGGAACACTGCAAATTCCAGGAGGCCTCGTTCACATTTTAGTGCGGTTAAGAAAAATGAACCAAAAATTACAGAGAAAGCAATAGGATAACATAGGATAACTCAATGTCACCCTTAGGCATTGTTTAACTGGCTCACCCAAGAATTGTTTCATCATCTAGGATAGGAGTTGGAAAACAATGACCCTTGGCCATATGTTTTTGAAAGTAAAGTTTTATTGGAACAACCACATCAGTTTGTTTACGTCTTATCTAAAGTTGTTTTCATGCTACAATGTCAGAGTTGAGTAGCTTCAACAGAGACCGTATGACCCGGAAAGCCAAAAATATTTACTATCTGGCCCTTTAGAAAGTTTGCTGAATCCCTGACCTGGGAGAATGTGCCTGCGTTTGAATTTGCTATTTACTCTCTGATTAGAGCCCAGATGCTCTGAAGTTCTCTGTCTACTGGTCAGTTTCTGTAAGGTAGAAATCATGGCCAGAAGGCTGCAGCTATATGGCTCTGTAAGCCATTAACCAGTTTTGTAATCTATTAACAAGTTCATTTCAGTCTCCCTTTAACTGACTATCTATATAAATTCTCTTTCTCTAATTCTCCTTTGAACTAAATTTGCCATCATAATGGTCCCCTCATTCATTAATAAATGGAATGCATCTTTGATTCAGGTTCATTATATTTTGTGTGAGTTGTGTTTTTAACTTTAGAAAGTTATATTTTGACAACTCCAAGGGGCACCATTAAACACAATGTGGATACAGAGGGTGGGGATTCTCAGGAGGGGGTAGTGGTACTGGATAGCCAACACTATTGGTGCCACTACAATAGCGTACCACGTTTAATCCCTGGAAGGAATCCCTGTAACATACCCTATAAGGTACATTAACCTACAAAATGGAGAAATTAAGATTATAGCAATACCTACCTCATAGGGTGGCTTTGGTATCAATGCAATTAAAGTATTTATCACAATACTTAGCCACTAAATGCTAGCTGTGATTACTATTATTAATGGTATTATCCTATGTATTAGTTGTTTCTTTAGGTAAAAGTAACTGCATTTAACCCCTACCAGCTTTAGAAAATTTAAAAAAAAGGAAATTGTTGGAAGGAGCATCTTGAGCTCACAGAATAAAAGCAAACAGCTGAGCTCCAGGGCTGTCTCTTCTCCAAGTGGGCTAAGACTCAGAGGCGTGAAAAAGCCTGTTGTGCCTAAAGATACAAGTGATTTGGTTTTGCAGGACTGCACACTCTGAAAAGGTAGAGTCAGCCTTGTTTCTTTTACGCTGTGAATGGAAGCAGAGACTATAACTTCCTCACCTTTGTGTCCCTACGTTGCTCAGCACAGTGCCCGCCACATGGTACATCAATAAAAGTTTATTGAGCTAAGTTATTACCAGCATGTTGATGGGGCTGATAAGTAGATATGACTGGCAACAAAAGCCAAGCTCATCTACAGAAATGGTAATGTATCTGATTGGTGCTGCAGATGCAGGCTGGGTTGGGGCGGGGGCCTTGAGTGGTAGCCTAGGGCTACTTTTCCTCTCCACAGCTGTAAAATGAGAGGAAGCTAACAAGCTAGCATTCCCAACACAGCTTGCCTGTGCAGAATTCACTGTTGTGTTCTCTTCTATCTGTCATTGAAATCTTCCTTTGCTTCTAGGGGGAGCTGGGAGATAAGACCGGTTCCCCTTTACCCCCAGGGGCACAGAGTCAGCCAGCTTTATTGCATTACAGGAGCTGTCTACCTCAATTGCATTGACAAGAAATGCCAGGCCTCTGCACACATCCTGATCCTTCTAATCCCTTTAGTTCCATCACCTAGACATTTTATTTGAAATTGATTTTTAAATGTCTGAGTAATTGAGGTTTATGTGTAGTTGCCTCTCTGCAACAGAGGTAAGCTGAGGCTGCTTATATCCTCATTAGACGCTGATTAAAAGTGATTGCATTACTGGAGGCTCCAATTGGTGCCATTCCTCAGGGCTGCCATCAGAGAACAGCTTCCGCGCTTGGCAGATCTGAGCATCTGGAGAGCAGAAATAGTGGAGTTGGCCTTTGCATCCCCTGTGCATCTTCTGCAGATGACCAGCTCTAATAGGAGGCTCTTTTCCAGTTTCCTGTGGGTTCCATCTCTAGACCATACACAAGCCATGGCTGTTGAAAGGAAAATATCCGCTTTCTCCAGAGACGTGAAACTCTCACTGGAGTCAACCCTGTGACCAAAGTTTTGAGGTGGGAAGTCTAACGTCTTTTGGTGCTGATCTTGTGACCTTCACTAAGTCCTGGAACCTCTCTTTCCTTCTTTTTTTCCCCCAAAGTCCCACTCATACTTTGTATGTGTGGCCCTGGACTTGTTCTTTACCAAATAAATTGGCCTTCAGATTTGGCACAGACAAGGCCTACCAGGGAACAAAAGAGACCAATAGGAATGGTTGTGATCTTAAAAATATCTTCTGTCCTCCATGCTCTTGAGAGAAGCTTTACTACTGCCCATTCCAGGAGGAATAGTTTTGGAGTTAGAAGTGATGTGGGGAGACAAGCTCTGATGTTGAAGTCAGAAAGACCTGGGTTTGAATCTTAGTTCAACCCATTAAAAGCTGGGTAGTCATGGGTGAAATCCTGACTCCCTTTGGTTCAGTTTCTTCATCTGTGAAATGGGGCTTCAAAGCCTCCTCCCAGGGTGAGTGCAAAGATGTAGTGAAATAAGGTGTATAAAGGGCCAGGCAGAAAAGAAGAGCTCTGTCAACATGAGTTTGTTCTTCCCTGAAGGAACAGTAGAGTTCATCTAAAAAATAAAAATACCCCACTTGGCCCTTGCAGCCATTTTTTTTTTGTCTTGGGTTCTCCATTATGGTTCATGACCTCTGAGTTCCATGAATGGGCATCAGCAAAATTCTGGAGAAAAAAGCAAAGCCAAAGGCAAGGCACTGTGACGTGCAACCTCCTCTGGAACAGACACTAACTGGAGCACCTCTGTTTTTGACGATCTTACATATTGGGGTTCTATTTAATATTTCCATTACAAAATTTAAACAAATTTGAAGAAAAATTGGCTTTTATTTCTGTGTTAGAAAATTCATGGAGTTCACAAGGTAAAGTCAAACTTCTCATTTCTCATCATGCTGCAATACCCTCTCAGCATACCCAGTGGCAGAAGCTTCTCGGCATGTATGTGAGGAAATTGCACAACCTGTCAGGATTAGTGCATTACTAAAGCTTTTGCAACAGAGAAAGGAAGAGGCACACAGATTCAGATAATTAAGGATTAAGTCTCTAGGATTTGGAGCTCCTCTCTTCTTTTAAGCCAAACACCAGAGCAGCAGGTATCTCTCTGTGTTTAGTCATGCCTAAGTTGTCCCTAACATATTATTAACTTCTATTCCAGCATCTTGCACTGAGCTGGGCATTGGGTAAGAATTCAACAAATGCTGGTCAATAGAAGGGCTTCCATTCCAAGTAGATCAGACCTCATGGCCTGTGCTGCTCTGCCCTGAAAGGCCCAGGCAATAAATGTTCTGGCTGAATGTACGCCAAGGAACAAATAACAGTCAGAAGAAGCTACCGGAGGAGGAAGGCGGTAGGAAGGATCTCACAGAGAAAGTGATGAGTGAGATGGGCCCGGCCAGAGGGTTAGGACTCAGAAGGACAGAGAGAAGGCAAGCAATTCTTGGCAGGATCCAGAGTCAGAGAAAAAGTGAGGCAGGACTGAGCAGAGTCTGTGGGTAAGAAAAACATGGCCAGGCTGTGAGTGAATGGGATTCAAAAGAAATGGGAAAATCTGTCTCCCTGGATGATGCTAGAAAACATTGGGTCCTTGTCCTCACTTTTGATCAGAGAATTCAATCACCATTAAGCAGTGCAAACAGAGATCTTCTCCCCCAGTATTTAACCAGGAAATGGTGCCCCTTCCAAAAATGAGAAGAGATACATAGGGGCAAGAAGTTAGTCCAGTAAATTTATTGGACAATAGTATGTGCCTGGTACTTTACTAGACACTTTGAAGTGGGCTCATTTAACCCAAAGAGCAGCCCTTTCACACATTCGTTTATTCACTCAACATAAATGTATTCAGTGGTAAATTGTTCTGGGCTCTGAGGATATAGCAACGTACAAAATGTCCCAAGTCCCTGGCCTTGTGGAGCTTCTGTTTACAGAGGAGAGAAGAACAATAAACAAACTAAGATTTGGTAGCATTAAGGAACATGAGGTAGGCACGCTTATGCCTCCCTTGGAGGGAAGAAAGTGAGGCATGGAGAACTTATGCAAAATGCCCATGGTCCCCCACAGTCCACTGCAAACCTAGACATGGGTAACTTCGAATCCTGTGCTTTTAATCACAAGGCCCTTCTGCCCTTCTCATTCTCTTGGCATCGCTGGAAAATGTCTAGCCTTTTGCTTTGAAACATTCTCATCCTTTAAACCAAAGGAACCAGCCAACATCCACTGAACACCTTTGAGAAAAATACCAGGCCCCGTGTCTACCTGTAGGATGATTTTGAGCTCTGTAGAGCTTACCTCTTTCTGGAGCCCCAAACACTACTTCACATTCCCTCTTTAGATCAAATCACATCACGCTTTTAACCCGTCTCAGCTCAGCTCCAGGTATTAATTTATGGATTGCTGCTTCCAGGCCACTGTGGTGTTACTGTGGCTTAATAACCTGATTTCACAGTTTTTCTGGTTCAGTCACTTTGAGTGTTCTGCCCCTCCCCTGCTTCTTAAAGAAACATGCTCATATCCCAAAGCAGAAGTAAACATTAGAGTTTGAATCTATATAATTAGGAAAAAGGGTTCCCCCATACAAGCTCTGTCCTGGGAGTCGGCTTCCCAGTTAAGCTTTTTTTTTTTTTTGAGGAAGATTAGCCCTGACCTAATATCTGCCACCAATCCTCCCCATTTTGCTGAGGAAGACTGGCCCCGAGCTGACATCTGTGCCCATCTTCTTCTACTTTATATATGGGATGCCTTCCACAGCATGGCTTGAGAAGTAGTGTGTAGGTCCACACCCAGGATCCAAACCAGTGAACCCTGGGCTGCTGAAGCACAATGTGCAAACTTAACCGCTGTGCCACCGGGCCGGCTCCAGCTCGGTTAAGCCTTTTTAATGAAGTTTCAATTTGAGACCAGGGCAGGATTTCCTGTGAAAGTGAAGAACCTCCAATCCCACAACAGAGTGAGTGGTATATAGTGTTTCTCCAGACGATTTCAAATTATTTATGTATTATTTGTGTATGTATCTCTCTCATTCTCTCAATATAAACAAATATCACTGAAATAAAACTTTGGGGCATCCAAATGGTAGGTCCAGTGCGGGTGTGTGTCTGTGTGTGCTGGGAGAGTAGGAAGAGGTTTGCAGTCCCCCTCAGTTGTAATTTTCCTTTGTTCATTAAAACGTGGCATGCAGGTTTAAATGGTCTTCTTCCAGAAGAGAAATCTTTAAAATAAACTTCTCCCTCCTCCTTAACGCTTCTTTTTAGGAAAAAAAAAAAAGTCTTAAGTGCTAAGACATGCAACATTTTTAGAGAAAAAACCTTGTGTTAGACCCACCATAGAACATTCAAAAATCGTTGTCTCTGTTGCCAAAGACTGACCTCCTATCTGTAAGAAGCAGATCTGCAAATTCCATAGAAAATATCAAGGAAGAGCATTGGATAAAGAAACTGAAGGCAAAGAGAATGTCCACAGTGTCCCCTAGCTACAGTACACACACTCGTCAGCATGCCTGTAAGTGCTCCCAAAGAGGACACAGACCCATGAGACCCACCCACGCAAGGCCCCCACACACACCCTCAGAGCCACAAAAGTTGCCAGCTCTGTCCCCTTTAATGACTCTCAACTACAGATGGAATAAAAGCTCAACTCCTCCTCCCAACCTTTAACGATTCCAAGGTTGAGATCCCATCTTCCTTCTTCGTTTCTGAAATGTACCCTCTCTGTCTCTCATATAATGCAGACTTCAACCACTCCAGGATGTCACCGTCTTCCAGATTCTCTGTATCTTTTCCTACCTCTATACTTCTCACATTATTCCCACTACTGAAATATCTTCTCTCTTCAACTATCCCCTTTTCCACCTTTCAAAGTCACATGCATAAACCATGATCCAACATTCAAACCTTCTAGAACTTTAGATAGAATCTCTTATTTATCCCTGTCTGACTCTACTAGGAAGTACCTTTGCCACGTTTAGCAAATTCTGCCCTCTGTAGTTACGGATGTATCTGTGTCTCTATCTCCAGGGTGTGGACTCCCAAAAGACAGTCATATTTCTTACACATCTTGGCATCTCCTGTAGAATCTAGCACATTTCTCACTGCATGGACACTTAAAAGACGTTGGTTTAACTGAATTCTGGAAGTCAAGGACAGCCTCAAAATGGTAGCTGTGTGTATGATGGTAATATTACTAATCCCAGTGTCTATCAGTGGGTGAGTGGATGAATAAACATGCTATAATCGCACAATGAAATATAATAGAGCAGAGAAAATAATTGCACTACAGTGGCATCCAGCAATCTGGATGAATCATGGGAACGTAGTATCAAGGAAAAAGTAAGCCCCTCAAAGTTACGTACAGCATGACAGCCTTTATATAAACTTAAAAACAACTTAAATAAAAGATATGCTTTTATACATGCATAAAGATTTAACAGAAAATATACAAAGGAGAGCAAAAGGATGATGAACACAAAATTTGGATTGGAGTGCGCCAGGCATGAACCAATGATGAAAGTGTGTCACGAGCCACAGATTCTGATGAATCCAATGCACTTGAGGTCTATTTAAACAACAACAACAATAAAAGAGATATAAATAAGCTCTTGGCATTTAGCCTTTCATGACCATTTAGAATAGAGACTTTCCTATCCACCTGTGGAAAATCTTATTTTTGTTCTTAAGAGAAAGAGGAAGAGTAGGTGTTTCTTGAATTTTCCTCCAAATAGATCTTCACTGATCCTCATAGGGCACCACATACAACACCCCTTCATCTACTTCAGATTCTTGCACATTCTTAATGCGCAAGTGGGCACAAGATTCTCGATAAGAGCAAAGACACTGATTGAGTCACACAGAACTATATTCATGCATTTATTTATTCAGCAAATATTTTCTTATGTGTCAGGCACATAAGAAACATGCACAGCATATAGAACTGTCTTCAAAATCAACATGAACCCTCTCCTCCTAGAGCTTAGAGACTAAAGGAAAAGACAGGCAATGCACAAAGAAAACACGGGAATTGACTACACAGTTACAAACTGAAAAGCTCAGTGAAGAATAAAAGTGGGTGCCAAGAGAGAAAAACAAGAACTTTGTCTCTTTTGCTCTTTGAAGCAGTGTTTTTAGTAGAGGATAAGCAATGCAGAAAGCAGCCGAATGCTGCAGGGGATGCCTGCGGTTGACCGTCTGTGCCCCCGCATGAATGGATACATCTGTCAATTTAAGGAGCGTACATCAGAAGTGGCTTAGCTGAGGCATCCGGAAGGGCTTCTGAAGTTCTCTCACCAGCCTTGCCAATGGGGCTGATGTTCTTGATCTCTAACATTCTGATTCCGGCTTAGTGTAGCAGGGGAGCCATGAGAGGAGGAGAAGGCTAGGACACCAGGAAACAAACGTAGGTCAGAGTAACAAATCTGGATTTATTATGAGTTAGAAGGAGAGGCCGTATCAGGGAGGTTGAGCAAGAAAGTAACACGTTCTCATTTATATTGTTAAAATGATTACCCTGGCTGTTGTAGGGAAAATGGAGTAAATAGGGGAAGAAGTAGAAGCAGGAAGTCCAGTTAGGAGTGCAGAAGTATAGACAGGGATGATGGTGCCTTCAGCTGGGGTGGTATCTGTGGAGACGGAAAGAAAAGGGCAAGATTGGGTATATTTTGGAGATACAGTCAATAAGAATTATTGAAGAATTGACAGTGAGAATTCAGGAAAACAAGAGAAATCAAAGATGATTCCTAAATTTGGGGTTTAAGAAATTGGATGTTTTATGGTACCATTTACAGAAATTTGAAAGTGTTGGGTCAAAGGAAGATTTTGGGGGGAGAGGACCTTGGAAAGTCATCTTCTGCTTTTGATAAGTCAAATTTGAGACACTCATTAGATATTTAAATGTAAATTCAGATAGGAGGCTGGAAATTTGACTTAGGAGTTTTGGAAGAAATAAGGGCTAGAGACATAGATTTGGGAGTTAACTATGCATCGATGGTATTTAAAGTCATGGGACTAGACAAGATTAGCTAAGCAGAGAGGACAGCTAGAAAAGAGGAGACCCAGGATGAAGCCCTGGGCCACTCCAGTATTTAGGAGTCAGTCATCGTCGAAAAAAGTAGAAAAGAGCCTGAGAAAGTACTATCCTTGAGATCGGAGGGAATATAGGAGAGTATGGATCCCAGAAGCCAAGAGAAGAGAGAGTTTCAAGAAGTAGAAAGTAGTCAAGTGTCAAATGATACTGAGAGATCAAGTAAAATGGGGGAAGAAACATGCCTATTGGTTGTGTTAACATGGACATCAAGGGGTTGTCTTCATGGGATGTGGCAGCAGAAAATACAACCCAGGGGGTTCAAGGGAGAAGAGCAGACGAGAGAGTAAAGCTCTCTTAGGAATTACATTGTGTGTGGCATTTTACAGGACAACTATCATATATCTTTACCAAGTCCCTGGCATAAAAGAAAACATGTGTTCTAGATTGAACTCTATTTAAAACTGAACTTTTTATGTGAGATAAAATAAAATGCAATGTAGGAACCTTGTTTGGATTGTTATTCAACTAAACCAACAGAAAAAGACATTTTGGAGGTAATCAAGGAAATGTGAATCTAACCTGGATACTAAATGATATTAAGGAATTTTTGTTAATTGTGTTAGGCGTGATAATGTTATCATGGTTACGTAAGAAAATGCACTTATTTTTAAGAGATTCACTAAAATATTTAGAAGTAAAATGTCATAAGATCTGATGTTTGCTTTAAAGTACAAAAACAAAAAATAAAAGTAGTGAGAAAAATATAACCAAAAGCTAATCATTTTTAAATCTATATAGCGAGTACACAGGGGCTCATTGTACAGTTCTACTTTCATGTATGTTTGACATTTTTCATAATGAAAGTTACAAAACAGTTGTACTGTGGAGGAGAACAGAGAAATAGGACAGTAGCTAGAGGAGAATGTAGGTGAAGGGAAGCTTGGGTTTTTTTTTTTTTAAACTTTATTAAGATTGGTTTTAGGTTCACAGCAAAATTGAGAGGGAGGTACAGAGATTTCCCATATGATTGGACTTGGCAGATTTCCCTCTGCCCCCAAACATGCACAGCCTCCCCTTTTGTGAACATCCCCCACGAGACTGGTGCATTTGTTACAACTAATGAACATAACATTGACACATCATAATCACCTAGAGTCCATAGTTCACCCTAGGGTTACCTTTGGATGTTGCATGTTCTACCGGTTGTGACAAGTATATAATGACATGTATCCATCACTATGGCAGCATACAAAGGATTTTCACTGCCCTACAATTCCTCTGTACTCTCTCTATTCATCCCTCTCCCTGCTGCTCAACCTGTGGCAACTACTGATCTTTTTACTGTCTCCATAGTTTTGCCTTTCCAGAATGTTCTATAGTTGGAATCATACTGTATGTAGCCTTTCCAGATTGTATTCTTTCACTTAGTAATACACACTTAAGATTCCTCCGTGTCTTTTCATGGTCCAATACCTCATTTCTTTTTAGTACTGAAAAATATTTCTTGTATAGATGGATGTACCACAGTTAATTTATCCATTCACCTACTGAAGTACATCTTGGTTGCTTCCACTTTTTGTCAATTATGAATAAAGCTGCTATAAATATCCACGTGCAGGTTTCTGTATAGACATAAATTTTCAAGTCCTTTGGGTAAATACCAAGGAGCACAATTGCTGGATGGTATGGTTAAAGCAGGTTTAGTTTTGTAAGAAACCATTGAACTGTCTTCCAAAGTTGCTGTGTCATTTTGCATTCCCCCCAGCAATGATTCAGAGTCCACACTGCTCCATCGCCTCATCAGCATTTGGTGTTGTCAGTGTTTGGATTTTGTCTATTCTAACAGGTATGTAGTGGTATCTCGTTGTTTTAATTTGCGTTTCTCTGATGACACATAATGTGGACATCTTTTCATATGCTTATTTTCCACCCGTATATCTTCTTTGGCGAGGTTTCTGCTAACATCTTTGGCCCATTTTTTAATCAGGTTGTTTGTTTTCTTCTTGTTAAGTTTTAAGACTTATTTGTATATTTTGGATAAAAGTTCTATATCACATGTGGTTTTTCTGCAAGTATTTTCTCCTAGTCTATAGCTTGTCTTCTAATTCTTTTGAGACTGTCTTTTGCAGAGCAGAAGTTTTTAATTTTAATGAAGTCCAGCTTATCTATTATTTCTTTCATGGATCATGCCTTTGGTATTGTTTCTAAAAAGTCATCACCATACCAAAAGTCACCTAGGTTTTCTCCTGTGCTATCTTCTAGGAGTTTTATAGTTTTGAACTTTACACTTAGGTCTACAGTCCATATTGAGTTAATTTTTGTGAATGGTGTAAGGTCTGTGTCCAGATTTATTTTTTTGCGTGTGGATATCCAGTTGTTGAAAAGACTCTTTGCTCCATTGTACTGCCTTTGCTCCTTTGTCAAAGATCGGTTGACTATATCTATGTGGGTCTATTTCTTGGTTGTCTATTCCATTCCGTTGATCTACTTTTTTATTCTTTTGTGAATAACGTACTATCTTGATTACTGTAGTTTTACAGCAAATCTTGAAGTCCAGTAGTGTCGATCGTCCAACTTTGTTCATCTTCAATTTTGTGTTGGCTGCTCTGGATCTTTTGCTCTCCATACAAACTTTAGTTTGTCGATGCCTATAAAATAGCTTGCTGGGATTCTGATTTGGATTGCATTGAATCTTTAGATCAAGTTGGAAAGAACTGACATCTTGACAATATTGAGTCTTCCTATCCACAAACATGGAATATCTCTCCACTTACTTAGTTCTTCTTTGGTTTTGCTCAGAAGAGCTTTGTAGTTTTTCTCATATAGATCTTGTACATATTTTCTTAGCTTTATATCTAAGTATTTTATTTATTTGAGTGCTAGTGTAAATGGCATTGTGTTTTCAATTTCCAATTCCACTTGTTCATTGCTGGCATATAGGAAAGCAATTGGCTTTTGTATATTAACCTTGTATCTTACAACCTTGCTATAACTGCTTATTAGCTCCAGGAGAGTTTTTGTCTGTTCTTTCAGATTTTCTACATAGACTATCAGATTACTTGTGAAAAAAAAGTTTGACTTCTTCCTTCCAAATTTTCATACCTTTTTTCTTGTTTAATTGCAGTAGCAAGGAATTTCAGTATGCTATTGAAAAGGAGTAGTGAAAGGGGAAAAACTTACCTTTACCAGATCTTAGTGGGAAAGCTTCAAGTTTCTCACCATTAAGTATGATATTAGCTGTAGGCTTTTTGTAGACATTTTTTATCAAGTTGAGGAAGTTCACCTCTAGTTCTAGTTCACTGAGAGTTTTTATCATGAATAGGTGCTGGATTTTGTCAAATGCTTTTTCTGTGTCTATTGATATGATCATGTAATTCTTCTTTAGCCCATTGATGTGATGGATTACACTAGCTGATTTTTAAATGTTGAAGCAACCTTTCATGCCTGGGATAAATTCCACTTGGCTGTGGTGTATAATTCTTTATATACATTGTTGGATTTGATTTGCTAATGTTTTGGTGAGGATTTTTACATCTATGTTCATAAGAGATATTGGTCTGTAATTTTCTTTCTCGTAATTTCCAGTTTTGGCGTTAGGGTGCTGCTGGCCTCCTAGAATGAGTTAGGAAGTGTTCCCTCTCCTATCTTCTGAAAGAGATTGTAGAGAATTGGTATAATTTCTTCCTATAATGTTTGGTAGAATTCACCAGAGAACTCATCTGGTCCTTTGAGGGAAGTTTTTAAATTGTTCTTTAAAGAATAATTACTAGATTATTACCATGATGACAATTATCCAAGAAAGATGAAGAAATTGATCATACAGGAAAGACAGGGAAAAGTTGTGTTTCCAGGTAGCTAAGGAGACTAGAAGAGACTCAATCAAGCCTAAGTTCCAAAGTTGGCCTCTGAGTTTTGGGACCAAAAAAGAGAAAGCATAAGTACAGAGGCAAGTGAAGCCATGGGTTTGGTAGTGAAGAAGGTGCAATTCCCTCAGACTGGTTCTGGCTTCTTGGTACCCCGTGAAGTGAGGCCATCAGTTAAGGTCTAGTCCATGGTAGTATGGTATGAAAGGTGAGAGAAGAAAATAGAACATGTGAAATAGATAATTTGGAAAGGGGAAAGTGTAGTTGGATTTCCAGGTGGTGTTACGGATTTATGAGAGATATTGAGTCATGAGTTGATTGCAATTGTGAAGAGTCAGCACTCTTGGTGGTTTTCTCTGGCAATGTCCGGTTGTTTAGGTGAAGGCATAAAGTAAGTTGGTAGTTGATTCTGACCAGTTTAGGCTTTGCTACATACAAACATATATCTTTGGGGATAATAGAATGACAGAGCTAAGATGTTTGGAAAGCAGCAAGTACAAGCATGGACGATGGAATTTACACTAGCTACGGAAGAAATAAGACATGCAGGAGGGAGGTAATGGAGAGTGAGAAGGGTTAGCTCCATGGATTGGAGAGCTTTATGTGGCCTCCACATTTATGGAGCAAATATCATGTGCTTGACACTGTTTGAAGCATTTTATATGTATTAACTTATGAAATTGTTACAACAGCCGTAAGAGGTAGTTATTGTTATTGCTTACCTCTTAAAGATGAGTACACTGAAGGGCAGAGAGGTTCAGTTTCTTTTGTACACTCCCACAGCTGTCAGATTCCGGGATTTGAAGGCTAACAGTCTAGCCGCAAAGCTCACACTGAATCACTAACGGCACAGCCTCATTTGTAATCTTTGAGTGGATGTTATGTGAGCTGGAAGGCTAGCAGGTGGTGGTCAGAGAATGAAATGCTTGATATAGAGAGTTCAAGGGTTTGAACATAAGTAAACGAGGTGGGGCAGAAAAAAAGATTACTAGAGAGGAGAACATTAAGGAAATAACGAACCAGGAAGTTGGATGAAAGATCATCACAGATATTGAGGCCTTCAAGAATGGTGACAAGCGATAAGAGACCAGATTTCTTTACTGCAGGACTTCTGAAAGAGAGCCATATGTGCTGACTTATTTTAGGACTTGCCAAAAGGGAGAAGCATACATTGCATTTCTCGTATATATATATATATATATATATATATATTCACCATGATATCCTTTATCTCAAAACACATAATAATATATTCATTGGGATCCAGTCCAAGAAACAATGCAAAGAAACAAGCTCCAAGGCACAGCCCAGATCACATCCCCACCCCATTCCTAATGCCCACACACTCAACCTTTATCCCTCCCTAAATTAACCAAGAAACAGTTATGAAAATATTGATACTCTACTGAGGGGTAAGAATGTACCTTTGAAGAATTATTCATTACAAGACTGTGAAAGTTTCCATCTTCTTTCATCTGAGTGGCTTCTCTGCCCACATTGAGCTTTCGTCCAAAAGGTCAAATGGACTGCAGTTCTGATTTCCAGAAAACTTTCAACTGCAAGCTGCTCTGCCAAAGCATGCCAGGCCTGCTTTCCAGGCTTGAGAGTTTGAGATGAGGCAAATAATCTGCAAGATAAACATCTGACCTTCCCCTTTGCTGAAGCCAACCTGAATACTTGGTTTTTGAGATTCACTCACCATTTGTCATTTACAGTTATGGAACTCTGTACCGCCCTGTACTTGGAGACCTGGGCGCAGATCAAATAAATAAGAAGCGAACCACCCTTTTCCTCCCATTTCTTCTACTAATGGAAACTTTTTGAACTGAACCTTTTATTGGTTATTTGTTACTGTCATTTGCCATTGTCTGTTCCCTAGATGATGGATCTGTCACTAAATCCACTTCTCCCTAAGCCTTGGTGGGAATTGAATTGACATTCAAGTGCAAACAGCCCAGCCACTGACCACGGTACAATTCCAGCCACCATTATCCCATGTCCAAACTAATTCTAATCATTTGTAAACTACATATGGGTGGTAAAGTTAGCGTCAATGAAGACAATAATATTGGCATTACCAAGAATCAAGTATTCCCTCACTCCACTCCCAACCTGCCTCCCCAATGTTACCTGTCACTTCACCCACTAGAATGCACCTTGCCTCCACAGTTTCCTGTGAATTCAAATTGGCTTAGAACAGCCATTTTCCATATTGCTGTAGGCCATATTATTATCATGGTGTAACTCCATGCCATGATTAGATTTTTATTGGAATTTCTAAAACATCATTCTCTCTTCTTTTCTGTTTCCACCAAAGAGGAGCCAATAGAAAACATCTAATAAAAAGCATTAAACTGCAGTTCACAGCTCTGAGCCCATGTAAATGCTTGTCTATAACTTACACCAAATCAAAAAGCCACTGGTTTCTTCATATTGTTTTGTTTTTCTAACAGAAAACCACTGTGAGTAAATCTACTTTATCTATCTATCTATCTATCTATCTATCTATCTATCTATCTATCTATCATCTATCTATCTATCATCTACCTATCTTGTTAACAGTCATTGGCATTGTGTTAGGAAACTACACTGAACACAGAATTAAGTTCAGTGATCTCAATGAATTCTGTTGTCCACATGGGATGGACTTAGAAATGTCAAAAAGGCTTGTGGAAGGAAAGTCCACTTATATTCCTCCACAGGGAGCATTCTAAATCAGCTTTTTAAAGTCAACTTTATTGAGATGTCATTTGCAAGTAATAAAAAGCCCACAAACAATAAAAAGTCCACATTTGAAATGCACAATTCAATGAGCTTTCACAAATGTGTAAATCCACACAACCAGCAGCAAAATCAAGATATAAAACATTTCCATCATCTCAGAAAGTCCCCTGGTGTCCCTTTCCAGTCAACGCCTACCCCCCGAGGAAACTCCTATTCTGAATTCTATCTCCACTGAGTATTTTGCCTGCCACTCACTTTATATAAATGAAATCATGTAATATGTACTGTCTTGTTTCTGGCTTCACTAGCTCATCATAATACTTTTGAACTTCATCTATTTTGTTGTTCAGCTTTCACATTTGAGTCAAAATCACATTTGATCTAAATGTGTATGTTTACCCAGTATCACACCACCTTGACTACTGCAGATTTAGAGTAAGTCTTAAAATCAGATGATGTAGGCACTCCAACTCATTCTTCTTTCTCAAAATCATTTTGGCTATTCTAGATCTTTTGTATTGCCATATAAATTTTAGAATCAGGTTGTCAATTTTTTAAAAAGCCTGGTAGAATTATGAGTGTGATTTTGCTAAGTCTATACATCAATTTCTGAAGAATTGACAATAGCATTGTTTCATCTAATCCATGAACATCTATTTAAATTTTTAATTTCTCTCAGCAATGGTTTGCAGTTTTTAATGTAGAGTTTTTGGATCTATGTAGATATTCTTATGGTATTGTAAATGCAATTTTAAAAATTTACTTTTAATTGTTTATTCTTAATATACAGAAATACAGTTGATTTTTGTATTATGACCTAGTGTCCTGTGACTTCATTACATTTTTATTCATTTACGTAGATATTTTTTAGGATTATTTAGGCTTTGTCACATAGACTTTTATTTGTCTGTGAATAAAGGCAGTTATACTTCTTCTTTTCTAATCTATATGCTTTTTTCTTGCCTGTTGAACTGCCTAGGATCTCCAAAACAATGTTGAATGGAAGTGATAAGAGTGGACATACTTGCCTTGTTTCCAAGCCTAGGGAAAAAACATTCAATATTTTACCATTTTTAGATAGTGTCAACTATAAAGTTTTTCATAGATGCCCTTAATCAGGTTGATTTTGACCTTTTGTTGTATTTTCATTACTATTCAATTCAAAATATTTTCTAATTTCTCTTGGGATTTCTTCTTTAATATATTGGTTATTTGAAAGTACATTGTTTAGTTTACAAATGTTTAGGAATTTTTCCAAATACTGTATTGTTATAAATTACTAATTCAATTCCGTTGTGGCCAGAGAACATATTTTATAAGATTTCTTTTTTTTTTTAGATTTTTTTATTTTTATTTTTTTCCTTTTTCTCCCCAAAGCCCCCCGGTACATAGTTGTATATTCTTCGTTGTGGGTCCTTCTAGCTGTGGCATGTGGGACGCTACCTCAGCGTGGTTTGATGAGCAGTGCCATGTCCATGCCCAGGATTCGAACCAATGAAACACTGGGCCACCTGCAGCGGAGTGCACGAACTTAACCACTCGGCCACGGGGCCAGCCCCTAAGATTTCTATGGGTTTTAAAAATCACTGAGGGGCCAACCCAGTGTTGCAGCGGTTAAATTTGCACACTCTGATTCAGTGGCCCAGGATTCACCGATTCAGATCCCAGGCACAGACTTATGCGCCACTTATCAAGCCATGCTGTGTCAGGCGTCCCACCTATAAAGCAGAGGAATATGGGCACAGATGTTAGCTCAGGGCCAATCTTCCTCAGCAAAAAGAGGAGGATTGGTGGTGGATGTTAGCTCAGGGCTAGCCTTCCTCAAAAAAGAAAAATCACTGAGGTTTACTTTATGGCCAAGTGTATGGTCTATATGAATGTTCCATGTGCATTTGTAAAGAATATATTTTCTACAGTTGTTGGATGTAGTGTTCTGCAAATCTCTCAATCTGGTCAAGTTCGTGGATAAAACTGTTTATGTCTTTTGTACCCTTACCAATTTTTTTGCCTATGTGTTACATCAAGTATGGCAAAACTCCTCAGAGAATTCCAACTATGACGGTAGGTTTGTTTATTTCTCCTTTGATTTTTGACTTCATTAATTTTGCTGCTCTGTTGTTAGGTGCATAAATATTTTGAAATTGTTATGTCTTCCTGGTGAATTGTAACTTGAATCATTATAAAATGTCCATCTTTATCCATTGTCTTATAATACTTATCATCTTGACAACTACTTGGTCAAATAGTAATATAGCTGTTATTACTTTCTTATGATTACTTTGGGCTAGACATATCTTTTTCCATTCTTTATCTTTCAACTTATCTCTGTATTTATATTTAAAGTATGTCTCTAGTGTACAGTATATAGTTAAGACTTGCTTTTTGATCTAACCTGCCAATCACTGCATATTAATTGGAATATTTAGTTCACTTACATTCAATGTAATTATTGATATGGTTCTGTTGAAGTCTACTAACTTGCTATTTGTCCAATACAGTTTTTTCTTCTTTTGCTTGTTTTCTACCTTTTTCTCTTAATCAAATATTTTTAATGAGTCATTTAGTAACTTCTATTGGATTTTTAGCTATAATATGATTTTTATTGGTCATTTTAGAATTAAAAAATATATAACCTTAATATATCAATGTTTATTTAGAAATCAATCTCCTCCCAATTCACACCCTACAGTTCTCATTTCCTTCTTCCAAATTCCCATTACACACTTCAAAATAATATAATTACATTTACCCAACCCCACATTTTTGTGTTATTTTTGTCGTATATTTTATTTCTACATACATTATGAACCTCAAATTACAGTGTTATTATTTTTCCTTAACAGAATCGGATGTCTTTTGAAGAAACATGAGGAAAACATAGTCATATATTTACCCAATTATTTACACTTTCAGTGTTCTTTCCTTTTAGTACAGTCATGCATTGCTTAACGATAGGGATATCTTCTGAGAAATGTGTCATTAGGGAATTTGTCCTTGTGCGAGCATCTCAGAGTATACTTACACAAACCTAGATGGTATAGCCTACTACACACTCAGACTATATGATACTAATCTTATGGGACCACCATCATATATGTGCTCTGTTATTGAACAAAACATCATTATGTGGCACATGACTATATATCCAAGTTTCCATCAGGTATCAGATCTTTTCAGCCTGAAGAATATCTTTCTTATAGCTCAGGTCTGGTATATGAATTCTCTCAGTCTTCATTTTTATGAAAATATCTTTATCTCATCCTTGTTTATAAAGGATATTTTCTCTGTGTATAGAATATGTGATGTCAGGTTTTTCTTTTACTTTCAGCATTTAAATAAAGCCATTCCATTATCTTCCTATTTCCACTGTTTCTGATGAGGTTAGCTATCATCCTTATAGTTTCCTTGTAGGTATTGTGCTTTGCTTTCAGGATGTTTTGCTTCTTTATTTTTGAATTTCTGCTGTTTGAGTCTGATGTGCCAAGGAATGGTTTTCTTCTTAGTTATCCTGTTGTGGGTACACTGAGCATCTTGGATCTGTAAGCTGATGTTTTTCATGAAATATAGGAAGTATTTGGCAATTAATTTTCAATTTTTTTCTGCTTTCTTGCTCTCCTCTCCCTCTGAGATTCTAATTACATGTTTGATAAGCTGTCCAGGATTGTTCCAAAAGTTCCTAATGCTCTGTTAATTTTGCTTCAGTCTTTTATTCTAGACTCTGTTAAGGCAGGTCTAGAGTGAGCCTTATTCTAAAGAATGGTCCTTACTTTTAAGGTAAGGCCTTTCTGATGTCTTAACTGAATGCTGGAGTGTTAATGAGGTTTCTCCACTCTAACTGTGCAGACCTCCAATGTTTCCCAGCACGGATTCATATCTAGAATCTCTGTTCCATTCTCAATGCCAGTAACAGCCACGTTCTCATGTGCCTCTATGTAATTTCACCCTACACATGTGCAGCCTAGCTCTCAACCACGGATTCACCAAGGACCCCCATGCAAACTTTCACCACCTCCAACCCCCAAAGCACAGGTTTCTCATCTCTGATGCCTTGCCTATAGAATCCATCTCTTAGCTGCCCCAAATTCTAAGATTCTTTTGTTCAATGGACAACTGTACTCTGCCTAGACTTCAGATCACTGTGTCAAAGTCAGAATATTGTACCCAGACAGAAAGCTGAGTGATCTTGGGGCTCACTTAGTAAGTTTCCCTTATTTCAGGGATTGCAGTTCTCCATGCCTGTTGTCCGACACCCGAGAACAGTTGCCTTATATATGTCATTCAATTTTTTGTTTGTATGTGTGTGTATTTTAAAGCAAACTGTTTCTAGAGAAGGAATTTCCAACAAAAATTGTTATGAATTTGCTATCTACTTCTTCAGATTGTTTTCATATAAGCTCTAGAAAAGCATAAGATGAAATGGTCAAAGTGTTCTTATGAGAAGAAAAAATAAAATTTGAAAAGCATTTTTTGGCTTGAATCCTCAAAATGACCATATTTCTATATTTGTATACCCCTTACTCTGGGGCAAGACAATCTATAAATGTTCTATATAGTGACTCATTTTCTTTCAATTGTCAGTCTTCTCTGGAAATGCTCAGATTCCATCAGTCCAAGCAGGCCAGATTTACTATTTTTGTAGCTTCTTCTAGATTTTCAATAGCAGTTTCCCTCTTTGATAGTTCAAGACCCCCTTCCTTGAGATGTCAGTGCCCCTCCCTAAATGTTAAATCCAGAATGTTTTAAGAGAAGGAATGAGTGGCTATTTCTTTTGAGTATTTTGTTTGAATAAGAAATACTAATGTTCTTTAAGTGCCTTCTCAAGCAAAAAGAGTAAGGCCAACACTCTCAACTGTCTGGAACCTCTTCACTTATGGTGTGGGGTTTTGTTTTTTGTATTTTTTTTTTGCTTCCATAGTATTACTAGACAAGTACCAAGACATTTTTTTAAGCAGGTTTCAGGCAGGAGCTAATTATGCTGACAGCCAGCTACTCACCAGTAGACAGTGGAGGGAAACCCAGCAAAAGACAAGAGATGGTGTATATATTCATCAGGCCAGATGGCCAAACCGGAAGGTTGAGCCACCTGAACACACTGTGTTATTTTATTGCCCATTAAGCAAAGTGAAATTTTGCAGTAATATGTAACAACATGTTTTTCTTCTCCCTCATTTAAAACCACCAGGTCTAAAATGTGTCAAATGAAATTTCAACTCAGAGTGCAGTGTGTGTTCCAGGAAATGTCACTAAGGGTTTTGAAGCAGCTGTCACTGTCATTGCAATTTTATGAGAGCAAGATTATAGAATTCATCAAGAGTTCTCTGCCTGATCAGATGAGCTGGATATATGTGAAATCTCTAGTGTTAGACTTTGTTTTCACTTCGACTCCAAGAATGAGACCATGAAAGTTCCCCCTAAAACTGTCCTTGCTAGAAAGTGATGTAAACAGACATCATTCTAGGCCTTCATATCACCTGAAACTGAAATAAAGCCCAAAACTCAGTCCCCTGCCTTTGAGATGCTATTGTTTTCTGTGCATGCACCAGAATTATAGACTTGGGATTTAAATTCTGTATCCCAGATCTCCCTGAAGTCGCTCTCTTTTCTCCCGCATAGAGAACACTTGTGTTCTTGTGTTCTTTTCATGTTGATGTTCTTAAAAGGATTGTTCCCGAGAGGGGCCTATGAATTGGCTTCAGGACTGCTGTGAAATGTCAAGAGGGCTCCTAGGATCTGGGTATCTTTCATGGTTCCTGCTGCTCACCATGCAGCGTGGTTTGATCTTTCTTCCCTTTGGTGCTGCTGCTTCTCGGCTGCCCCTTTTTCTCTCTCTGGTTAGCATGGGTCCTCACCAGCTTGTCATCTCAGTCACTTTAATCTTCAATGCGAATCTTTACTTACCTTTTAAGTGGCTTCAGGTACTAACTTTAGGTGAACTTCTAATGCGTTTGAAAGACTGGTAGGTTTTCTTTTTTTACACTTCCAGTTTATCGAGTTGGAAATTTAAAGTTCTACCCAAAGACCAAGAGGCTCCAAGGGTCAGATAGTGAAATGAAAGAACTTTTCTGAAGTTTCAGCAAATTCTTCTGCCCAGAAATTGTAGCGGGACTCAGTATTCCTGAGTTTGGATTCTGACTAGAATACTTACCTGGGCACTCCATTCTCAGGAGCTATTTTCCCTACTATCTCATCCCCAGTGGAATTCCAGGTTGAAGAGAGAATGAATGAGGAAACGAATGCCTAACTATTAATGTTATGTGCGAGGTTAAAATGCAGAACTTGGAATTCATACTGATACCGTCTTCATTGACTACATTAAAGTTTCTGGTAGAGATTCAATAAACTTTTTACTGCCAGCCAGACAGAATGAGACACATGCTAGGGACACCAAGATGAATGAGAAGATGCCCTTGCCTGCGAGGAGTCCACACAGAATTTAGTGGTCCAAACAAGAAGAGTCCTAAAACTGTTTTTTAATGAGTCCTTTTGACTCTTCAAGAGATAGGACTCTCCAGACAGGAAAGCCCTCTGCTGGACCATATTATTTTTATACTGCCAGATGCTTCATGCCTTCCCACCTTCATTCCAGGAGCCCCAAGGCCCAAACATAATTTGCCACATCTTTCCCTCACATGTGGAGTATTCATTTGCTCTAGCTCACTTTTCAGTAGTGAAATAGCACCTTATCTTTGCTATCTAATGCTCTGCCAGCGTTGTGCTCACTGACCGCTCTACTCCAGAGCAGGAAATTGGCTCTGCTTTCCTAGACCAACAAGGGATGCTCTGAATCATCTCAGGATTTCATAGGCTGTTTGACTAAGGAAAGCAATGCAACTTAAGAAATATCTGTGCAATGCTTGGTTAGCCAGGCACTGGTGCTAGGCACTAGGGTAGATGCAGACATGAATTTCCCATGAAGTTCATAAGAGTTAAGCCTCAGGGCCCCTCACCTGTACAGCTTTAGGAGGAGTCATAGCAATGTCCCATGGTCACTTCATACTTTTGTCTGTAAAAAGGGCTACCCAAATTGTGTATGCTTCTGAACTCACAAAATCTATGTCTATGTTTGTGTGTGTTTATAAAAGAGTCAATAGGAGATAGCCTCTGTCCTTCAGGAGCTTAATTTTAGTAAGTGAAAAAAGAAAAATAACATAAATGCAACAAAATAAGGGGACCCCAAATATAAGGCAGTCCGTCCATTTTACCACTGACAATTTTTTTGGTGAATTTTAATCTATAAGTGCTCAGATGTGGTTGAAATAATCAATAATTTCTTAATTTACTTACAACAGATATTTAAATTCATGTTACCAAATATAGTGACCCAGAAATATTACTTTTTCTACACTCACATTTCATGGGACAATTTTATTCAAACTTTTCACATGCAAATTTGACGTCAGTATCTTAATCATCACTAGAATCCATTTTTGAATCATCTAACAAAGTTTTCTTACATATCGTATTCACTGCTGACTAAGTTGTTTCAACGACAGCACTTTTTGATTCTGTGCATAATTCTGTCACTGAAAATTTTATCCTATGCCACTACAATCCACTAACATAATTTAAGAATATGATTTTCATTTATTCTGTAGATAAGTATTTGACATTTGCACAACTTATAACAATGATGTACCTTGTTTAATGACATAAATTTTTTTATGTAACGATAGCCACCATTTGCAGTTGTGAGGATGTTCCCCCCAGGAATACTCACTAAAGCTGTGTTGAATTCCTGCTTCTGCAAATGACCTTTATAAACATCAAGCACTGGCACTGAGGTTGTTTCAGGTTATCAGTGACTCTCAGACCTAGGTGTACGTTGGAATCATCTGGAGAGCATTTAAAAAGCACTGATGCCTGGCTCCACTTCCAGAGATTCTGATTTAATGGTCTGGGATGCAGCCGGGACATTGGAATTTTTTAAAGTTCTCTAGGCAATCTGAGTGTGCAGCCAAGGTTGAGATGCACTGTCTTGCCCAAGCAATCCTTTGTTAATCAACATAAAATAACTAGGAGAAGGAAGAATGTCTTAACATGAGAGACTTCATGAGGATTCAAATAATTGCTTCTTTTGAATTGAGGTAACTGCTTCTTTTCTAAGTGATAATTTAAACAAATATAAATGTCACTTATATAGACATATATCTGTATAATTATATACACACAGAAGAACTACTTTTTTATATGACGGATTTTTTCCATTTTAAAAGTTACACTTGCTCATTAAATAAAATTTAGAAAAGGTCAGACTATCTGCCTCATTTGAGGATTCAAAGACCGAAGAGACTCAGGTATGACTTCTGTTTGGAGAAACTGACATCAGAGGATTTGCCTGGATAAAGAGTGAGGATTCCTGTAAGCACAGATATTAAGGGGAGGCAGGTGTACCAGGCAAAGGAAATGAAAATGTAATACTCAAAGTCCCCCAAAGCGTGGTGTCTTTGAGGTGGTAACAAGAATTCCTTTTAAAAAACAAGACAAATGTTTTCTTGATGAACAAAGCCATATACTCTCTGGCTTCTAGAGAGGACCAGCACTTCAAGATTACTTACCTGGTAGCTTTTGGCATGGAAAGATAGACTAACATCTGGAAATGATGGTCCAGTCATCGAGTGTGTTATTTACTGCTTTATCCATGACATAAAAGCAATTTCCTGCCTGGAGAGGTCTGAGTTCATGGGTAATGTCTTTCTTTGGCCATTAGGGTATTTGACTTTCTTCTCCTTTCCTGCCCCTTTGTTTTGGTTTGTAAGACCAGTTGACAGCAAATGATACAAAACCAAGACCTGGTCATCCTAAATATCTAATGACAGTAGATGTTTCTGATTGAAATTCATTTAGACATAAGAAAAAAGAGAAAGCAAATGCTATGTAAGGTCTTTGTATTGATTTTCTTTGTAAGGGGTAGAGATAAGAATAAGGATGAAAGTGGGAGTGGTTCATGATGAATCTTGGTGTCCAACCCAGTTGGCTTCATCAGCAAAATAAAGAGGTAAAAGGGGCAGAGTTCAGCCTTTGAAAAGGTGATAGCCTGAAACAGAAAGTAATGTATGTTTGTGAAGCAGTTTACATTTTTCAAAGTCTCTTATTCAATCTTGCATGATATTCTTGTTAGTTTAAGAGATGATCCATCAAGTATCCTTATTCCTATCTCTGAGAAGAAATAGAGGTCAGAGAAGTTGAATGACTTTTCCAAGCTCACAGAGCAGGAGAGCCAAATCTCCCAACTCTCAGTTCTGTGCTTTTTCTACCACCCATAAGAGGTCCCCACAATTTCTGTTTTTCTTCTACCAGTAGCACTCGTTTAATGGATTCCCAGAAAGGACACCCATCAAAAGGAGGAGAAAACGTAGATATGGATTATTTTCAATAAACTAAGAGGTTTTCCTTTATTTTAAAAACTATGAGAGTGGGCACAGTGGTATAGTGATTAAGTTCGCATGCTCTGCTTTGGCAGCCTGGAGTTCATGGGTTCGGACCCTGGGTGTGGACCTGCACACCACTCATCAAGCCATACTGTGGTGGTGTCCCACATACAAAATAGAGGAAGATTGGCACAGATGTTAGCTCAGTGACAAGCTTCCTCACAAAAAAAAAAAAGTATACTTATTAAAGAAAGTTTAGAAAAAACAGAAGACAAACACAAATCACTAGTTCTATTAATAGTACATTTTACTCAATATTTTTTGTATATCCTTCAGTCTTATTTTTTTCTATTTATAATTGTTATTTTTAATGTGGAATGCTACATTGTTTTGCTTTTGAGATAGCATAAGCATTTCTCCTTGATTTTACACAGACTTCATGAATATTTAACGGCTCTATAATAGTAGCTCTCATTTATGAAATGTACACCATATTCCACCCACGGTACTACAGTCTTAGTTAGATATCACAATGACCTTCTTAGGCAAGAGTTTTCATAACCATTTTACAGATAAAGAAACATAAGCAAGAGAGTAACCTCTCTGCAGACTGTAAACTAGAAGGGGTGGCTGTGGAATTCATCCCCCAGGGGTCTCCACTCTGCTACACAATTTACAACGGAGCAGATGTCCCCTGGTTTATTCAAACATCCCCATACAGTTGAACGTTTAGAATGTTTCTAATATTGCCTATTACAAATAATACTGAGATAAGTGTTTTAGGACTGGTGATACTTTCTCAACTCTATTATTAACCAAATATTTCCTTAGGATAAATCATAGAAATGAAATTCCTAGATCAAAGAACATAAACAATTTAATGTGACTTAATTGTCTTCCCCTTCCCCAAAGCATTATTTTCTTACAAAAGAAAATAATATCCATTTATGCTCCCAGCTGGGAGTCAGAATGTCATCCCACAATGCTTTTTGCCTACATCAAAGTTTAGGTCAATATTTCCTTACTTTTTCTCTGCTGTTAAATTACAGGTGAAAAGTATTAACTAATTTTTTAGAGTTTTATTGAAGTACAATTGATATACAAAAGACATATTTAATGTATGCAATTTGATGGTTTTGGACATATGCATACACCTGTGATAGCATTACCACAATCAAGGTAGTAAACATATCCATCACCTCCAAAAGTTTCCTTATGTGTCTTTGTTTTTGATGTCTGTGTAGAAAGAACACTTATCATGAAATCTACTCTCTTAACAAATTTGTAAGTGCACAACACCATACTGTTAACCATAGGCCCGAGGTCGTACAGCAGATCTCTAGAACTTACCTTGTGTAACTCCAACTTTATACTCATTGAACAACAATTTCCCGTGCTCCACCCCCTCCATCCCAGTGTAACACCATTCTATTTTCTGCTTCTATTATTCTGAACATTTTATATACTCATATAAGTGAAATCTTGCAGCATTTGTCCTTCTGTGACTGACTTATTTTCTTTCTTCATTCATCTTCCATTGGATATTTGGATTGTTTCCATATCTTGGCTATTGTGAATAATGCTGCAATGAACTTCAGAAGGAAGATAACTCTTTGAGATCCTGATTTTGATCCTTTTGGATATATACCCAGAAGAAGATTATCACATGCAAGAAGATGAAATTAGATACCCATCTTACACCATACACAAAAATCAGCTCAAAATGAGTTAAAGACTTAAACATAAGGCCCCAAACTGTAAAATTCCTAGAAGAAAACATAGGGGAAAATCTTCATGACATGGATCTTGGCGATGATTTCATAGATACGACCCCAAAAGCATAGGCAACAAAAGCAAAAATAGGTAAGTGGGACTATATCAAACTTAAAACCATCTGCACAGTGAAGGAAACAATCAAGAGAGTGAAAAGGCAAATGTCCCAAGTGGGAGAGAATATTTGCAAACCATATATCTGATAAGGAGTTAATTTCCAAAATACATAAGCAACTCCAACAACTCAGTAGCAAAAAATCAAATAACCTAGGGCAAAGGACTGGAATAGAAATTTCTCCAAAGACATACAAATGGCCAACAGATCTATGAAAAGGTACCCAACATCGCTAATGATCAGGGAAATACAAATCAAAACCACAATGAGACATCGCCTCATACTTGTTAGGAAGGCAATCGTAGGGGAGGAAAAGTATATTTTTCTTCTACCCTTCAAAGTTCTCAGCTGGGACCCCTATAACCAAAGACAGATCAACGAGAGAACAGCACACCAATTTATTTAATATGCATTTTACATGATACAGGAAACTTCATAAGGAAATGAAGACCCACAGAAACTGTCAAAGCTGAGTTTCTATGCTAAGTTTGATGAAGAGTAGTGGAAAGATATGATAAGACAAAAGGGATAAATATAGTAAACTGGGGGAAACTTAGCAAGACCGGTTCATTCAGATTCCTCTCTGTGTCCCTTTGTCTTCGGAGATAAGAATGCTTCTTTTCTCCAGGCTTAGGGAGGGCACCTCTCACTTGACGCTTTTATGACCTGCTTTAAGGGACTGTCATAAAGTCCTTCCTACACCTAACATTTCTCAAATTCTTTCAGCTTGAAATATTCAATATGCCAAAGTACCATATTTAAGGGTAGTGTGTCCTGAACCTTATCACTATCATCAAATAAAACCCAAAAGATAGATGTTGGTGAGGTTGTAGAGAAAAGGAAACCTTTGTACACCACTGATGGGAATGTAAATTGGTGCAGACAATTGGAAAACAGTATGGGGTTCCTCAAAAAATTAAAAATAGATCCACCATATGATCCAGCAATCCCACTTCTGGGTATTAGCTATTTCTTTGAAAAGAAAATATTCTGATACATTTTGGAAGACCTAAGTTGTCAGCATCAGCACTTGTATTTTCCTCCCACATACACTTTTATGTCTTTTACTTAAGATTTTTCACTCTACTTTTCTTATTGTCAGGGACAAAAATCATCCACTATTTGCAAGGCTTTATGTTTGATGATTTGGGGAGACAATTAGATACATAGCACAGCCACAGATCTGGAAGAGCTTAATGTTTAGCTGACACATGGGAAGAAAATTGACAAAACAATTGCCCAATGAACTCCTAGTGTTCAGAGGAGGGCGGGATCAAAGGCTCCCACCCCTCCGCCCCCTCTCTTCTCTCCCTCTGACACAGGCAAGTTTTCTCCCCTTCCCCAACCTCCTTCCAAACTGCTGAGTCATGTTACTGAATAATTATGAAGCAGATGCCAAATTCCAGTGAACATATATATATATATATATATATATATATATATATACGTATGCATACGTATTTTTTTTTATTTGGGAGAGGGTGAGTGTGAACCGTGTGGTTGGGAAGTCTGCTCATCTTATAAGGAAAGATTCTGGAAAACTCCTTTGTATAATAGACAGTATTCACTATAAGAGTTTATTAGAATAAGCTCAGAAGCCTTCCCTAGTGAAGCATAGCCTTTAAGAAGAGCAGATTATGCCAAATTCAATTGCAAATTGAAAAGTGTCTATGAAACCACAGGAGAAAAAAGGTTGCTGGGGGAGGGTTATCCTGACTGTGGTCATTACTGAAAGCAAGGACAGTAAGTGGGGCTGTTATGATGATTTAGCATCCCAGAGCAGCCTCAGGAGAGAAGCACCCTGTGCTTTTACAAGGGCATAGCTCTGCACACAAGAAACAGCAGCTGAAAAAGGAATTACCTAACCACGGAGTGATGTCAGTTATTTTGCTGTCATTTGGATGGTGATAGCATGTGGGGTGGAGAGCGAGTCAATAAGAGAAGCAATAGGGATCCAAGAAGGTCTGTTGCTGTGCTGGATGGGTGAGGGAGCATGTGTGGAGCGGTTTTAGGAGTCAGGGATGATGGCCAGAGATGAAGTGGAGAGGACACGCTGAAGAATTCCAGTCAGAGTGGGGAAGAGGAAGAGACAGGAAGGCAAGCCTTTGTGAGGGCGGGGACCCCAGGTGTCCATCCCAGTGCCTGGCACATGGTCATGACCTCCATAATTCCTCATTCCTTGGTTTACAAACTTTTACTCATCTTTCCATCATCTGGTTGCATGTCTTAAATCTCTCTTCCTGAAGAAGCCTGTCCTGACCCACTGGGGACAGACTTGCCACCCTTCTGAGCCCCTCCTAGGATGCTATATTTCCAACACCATCACAGCACGCTTCACACAAGGTTTTCATTGTCCTTCATCCTCTCACAGCACAAGAGGGTCTTGCAAGTAGCTGTATCCCGAGGACTTAGCACAGTGCCTGACACAAAAGGGCTTAAGAAATATTTGTTGAGTAGGTGGAATGGTTTATGCAACTCAGTAATTGCCTCTCTAATCCATCTTTGTGATCATGAGACTGTGACAGCCCAAAGGGAAGGCCTTGTGGGACTTGTGTCCACACTTCAGCTCCTGGTACTCTGCCTGGGACCTCACAGGTACTCAGCGACATTACTGAATCAAACTGGACTTGCGGGAACCGGTGCCAGGCTCAGGGATGCGGCAGGGGCAAACTCAGGCTGTTGACTCTACCTTCTTTCCCTTTTGTTTTAAAATTCAAAACCCAGACTACCAAAGCAAAGTCCTAGAGACAGTTAATACCTGGGGTGCTAGTTCTGGTGAAGCCCACAGAAGGAGGAGTCAGGAGATAACCCACCGAGAAGTTTTAGAATAGACATCCATATAAAAATACCTTTTCCCTCAGGTAAGTTTTGCTGTGATTGATTTTTCACAACTTTTCTGTTTTGCAGAGAAAATATAACGCTGAGCAAAACTTTTTTAGGTGTGTTCATTCTGGCTAGTTTGTTTGATTATATAATTAAAAATCCAATTATTTTCCATCATTTATGAATAAAGGCTAGATTCTAGTTAGTGATGTGATCAATATTATAGAGAGAACTCAGAATAATGTAAAAATCTGATGAAAAGCTAGTGTCGGCCAATAAATTCACATCACTGAAGAGCTGAAATTTTTAGCACTTTATTTAAAAAAGATAAAAAGGACTTTCCTATATCTTCACAAAACTTAATATGAGTCAGACCTGAGTTAATGATCTACACATTAGCCAAGGTCTGGATGTGAGACGCAACATCTGCTATCCGTTAAAGTAATTGTGTATTCAGAAATGTGCCTAATTAGCTCACGGATTGGTTTCTGGCATTGACTTTCCCAAGGATAAATCCTAAAAGGGGAAGAAAGAGCTTGCTGGGAAGGAGGAATGTGCAATTATACAGTGTAAGAAAAATACCTACATCAAGCTCTTTGTAGGCATGAGCCGTAATTTTGTAGACTTGTGTACTTAGATTTTTGTTTTATTTTGTAATTAATTTTTTAATGTTAATCATACGATTAATCAATTCACACATTCTTATAAAAATTTAAACAAAAAAGTAATTCTACAAAAAGATCCGTTTTGCCACATCAATCTCACAGCCTTCTCCAGACATAATTTTATGCAGTTTGGGGTGTATATGTCCAGATCTTGTTCTATACATTTACATGTATGTATGTTTAAATTTTGAGGTATATATTTTTGTTTGGTTTGCTTGTTTTTACATAAAGAGGATTATACTGCATATTGTTTTATAAATTGCTTTTTTTTTTTCAAATAACAATGTCTTAGAGATCTTTCTATGGTAGTACATACAGAGCTACCTCCTTCTTTTTCATTGCTGCATAATATTCCATAGAATAGATGTGGTATGCTTCATTTAACTGTACCCTACTGGACGTTTAGTCATGTTCAGTTTGTTGCTACAGTAAACAGCATTGCGATGTGTACACATGCATTATGTATTGCATACATAGGAATTGTGAACTGTGTACACATGGGAATTTTTTTCTAGGAAAATACTTAGATTTAGAATTGCCAAATAAGAGGATATACGTATTAAATTTTGATAAACATTGTGAATGTTTTCTCCAGAAGAGGATCTATCAATCAATGTCTGCACCAACAACAGTGTATAGAAGCCTTCATCACCTTCTTCTTCCTCTTATCCTCCTTCTACTTTTCCTCCTTGTCTTCTAATTTTTTGGAAAAAAATCTGGTATTTCTTTGTTGTTTAATTTGTAGTCTGACTGTGAGTAAAATTTCATATCTTTTCTGGCCTTTTGCGTTTCTTTTTCTGCAAATTACTGGCTTGTATTTCTTTACCTCTTTATCTTTTTTCTTATTGATTAATAGAAATTCTTTATATATTTTAAGTATTTACCTGCTGAACTGAAAACAAATATTTGCAACATATATGTCATTGTATTTTAACTTAGTTAATGTCTTTTGTTAGATAATGTGTGTAAAGTCAAAATCAACTTCTGTGTCTAACAAAATCTCCCTGCTCCAATATTTATTTTTAATTATTTCCTGTATTTTCTTTTCTTATAATGATGCTTTTTACATTTTTATCCTTAATTTATGTGGAATTAATTTTGTACACTGTTTTAGACAAGGATCTAATTTCTTTTTTTCTCAGATGGTAGCCAATTGCCCCAAGTTCTTTCTTAGTTATGTGAAATGCTATCTCGAGAATATATTTATCTCTGGTTTATCTCTGGATTCTTTCAAGTTTCACTGATCCATTTTTTTCTATTTTTATTCCAATACCATATCTTATTCACTATTATAGCTTTATACTATATTTTGATGTCTAATAATTCATATACCCATCACTGTTTGTTTTTTTAAAAAAATTGACTTATCTTTATACATTTTTTATTCCACAAGAATGTTAGAATTGATTTGTCAAGTTCCATAAAAGTTTGGTTGGGAATGCACTAAATTTTTATATTAATTTATGAAGAATTTATTGTCTTCCTAAACAGAAACATGGCATATTTCCATTTTATCAAGTCTTCTTTTCTCTCAGTAAGCTTTATAGTTTTCTTCATGTTCATCAGAAAATTATATTTTATAACTATCACTAGTATACAGAAATAGATAGATAGATAGATAGATACATACATACATACATACATACATACATAGACAGACAGACAGATAGATAGATAGACAGATGATAGAGAAAGAGAGGGAGAGATGTCTAACTTGCTGAAATTTCCTGAGTTCTCATAGAAAACCCAAAGATGACCTCAATAACTACTGAGGCTTTCATATATATCCCAAATAATATCAGCTGTATCTCTCTCTTTCTGGTAGTTATTACTTCTTTTCCATGTCTTATTGCATTGTCTAGAACTTCCATTATAACATTGAGTAGTAGCAATCTTAGTAGTCATATTCTCTTATTCCTGATTTAATAAGAATGCTTCTAATATTCCAACATAAAGTGATAAGTGCACTAGAGTTACGTGAGTTTTGTATAGTTTGCATCCCACAAGTAAAAGCAAATGTGTGTGTGTGTGTGTGGCAGCTTTAATCTCACAGGAAGTCTGGGGAAATAATTTTGGAAACTTTCCCAGTCTTCAGTCACATCCTCTTATAGAGCCCCTAATAGCTCTCTGTGAAGATAGTTCTAATCAAAATATCCTACCACCCTTTAATGTCCCAAAATGTTTTTCCATTAACCCACAAATAAAAATCATTCCTCTTTGATTAAAATCACCAGAATTGACCTTGTTTATGTCATTTCCTTCTGTGTTTGAATTCTGCCACCACTTCCACCCCATGCAGCTTTAAAGCACCCTAATGTCATCATTCCCCACCCCCCCCAGGCACCATTCCCGATTCCCTAAGAATCCATCTTCCACTACTGTAATGACTCTTGAATTTTTCAAGAACTCTCCTGCACTATGTCCAGATGGACCTGAAAGTTATCTCCCTGACCCTAGAGAACTTCTTCTCTCCACATCTCTCCCTTCTAGGCAGCTAGCTTTGATGCGTATGTGACCTATTGTTTCATAAGTTGTCTATCAGGATGATTCATTCTGCACTCATATAGTATCACTTTATGCCTGGTACTATACTAGAATATTTAGTGGATAACAAAGGCATAAAAGACATTGCCTTTTCTCTGCAATATTTCCACAATTGCTTGTATTCTGATTGCTTAACAAACATAAGCAGGCCCTACTTCCATGGCTAGAAAATTCTTCTTAAAGGAGGGCTATTCTTGAATTCGTTCCTAAAGGAAATAACATAGATAAGTATAGAGGATCAGGAAATGTGTTTATTTTTTAACTGATTCATCCTCTTTAGTATGTTTGTTTTAGCTGCAATCTGGATTGGGACACACATTACTACATGTCTCTCCATGTTAAAGCACTCTCTGTAAATCACTTTCACATAATCAGACACTTAATCACGTACCCTTATCTTCTTATTATTATTCTGACAGGTGCCAAGCCTGCCTAGGGCATCTCCATAGAAATTCCATTCCTATAAACACATTTGTTCCCACCTAGAGTATTATAATCCACATCTAAATGGCCTCCCCACCTCTAATTTCTCATGTCTCCAATCCATCATATACACAGCTTCCATCTCATTCTTAGAAGTTTCAAGCATACCAATCCACTCCTCAGAACCTTAATGGTTCCACAGTTTCTACACATAAGCCCAAACTTTTCACACTGGCATTTAAAATCCTGAGTGATCATTCCTACCTCTTTACCAAGAGCGGGTTTTCTATAATCCAACCATAAAGAACTCTTCAGCTAAGTTCTTCCCTTTGCTCACACTGTTCTATCTGCTGGAATATCCTCCTCTCTTCTTATTATTCCAAGGCCTAACTTCAATAACCAAAACTTTCCTGCATTATTTCCATCTCTCATTAATTCTGGCTTTCACTGAATTTTACAGCCCATTTAAACTATGTATGGCAATTAAATTACTCTGCTGTGTTTTATTTATATGTAGCCATGTTCCTTACCCTTCTCACCGAGACTGTAAACTCTCTGAGGAAGGCATTGTTATCTGCATCATTACCATATTTTCTTAGGATGATCACAGTGCTAGAATACAGGAGGGTCTTTGTAAATTCCTTCCAGAGTGAATTGATTATGCTAAATAACTGAGATGATCAGAGGTCATAAGTATACCTTGGATTTGGGTAATTTCCACTCATAATATTTTCAGTTCATGGTCCAGAAGAGTTTGTGTAAGCCAGTTTTAGGCACTGAATAAGTCGAAGTAGGAATTGTCAGCCTACAGCTGTGCCTAGACCTCTCTTTGTTTTTTCCATCCTCTTTCTTAGAATATCTACAACACTGTCCTTCCCTTATCTTTAGGGAATGCCACAGCTTCTTTCATTAGCATTCTAATTTTAATTTTTAAAAAAATGATTTATTTGGAGAATCAGTTGCATTTCTTTTTTCAAATTTTAATAATACTCAGTATGAGTTTCCAGAACAAGATAAACATCCTGAACCTACAAGGAGACAGAGAGAGCAGCTTGCACCTATTTAAATGCTATTTTGGCTGTTATTCTGAGATGCTGCACAGAGGATGAACGCTGCCAGAACCTTACATGGCTTTTATTCCCTTCATTCTAACTGTGCCTCAAACCCAGATAATCCCACAACCACAAGCTTGTGCTTTTAAAGACCAACAAGAGGGAAATAGTTAAAAGGGACTTCTGAGTTCATTGCTTTTCTTCAAGTATTTATGAACAAAAAGTTGGAAAGAAATTCACAGCATAAGTGCATTTAGAGAAGGCTAAGAGCAGCAGAAAACCAGATGACACATTCTGGAATGGGAGCAATCAAGGTTCTATTCAATCCTCTCCCCCTACACCGTGCATCAGAATATTTTCCCGTTTGAAACTGCTTGCACAGTTGCACAGGTGTATTGAATTCACACTGATCCACCAAAAAAAAAAAAAAAAGCAAGAAAATTGTTCATATGTCAACAGCATCTAGAAATTTCAGCAAATTCTTTAAGATGCAAAGATTAAAAATAATCCACTAAGGATTATTCCTACTATTGGGACAATGGTGAGGCTTTTCAGCTGTGAATAATCTGTTGATCTAACCATAAAGTAATTGTTGAGAAAAAAATTTTGCCTACCTCTGTGCCAGGTACTGGGATGGTATATAGCTAAGCCAGGAGTCAGAAAACTTTCTGTAAAAGGCTAGGGAGTAAATATCATAGGCTTGGCAAGATATACAATCTCTGTTGCAACTACTCAACTTTGCCTTGTAGCTGGAAAGCAGCCATACACACTACATAAACAAATGGGCATATATGTGTTCTAATAAAACTTTATTAACAAAACAGGCAGCCAGCCTGCAGCCATAGTTCGCCCTGGGTTAGACCACATGTCCTTTGACTACAGTAATGATATCTTTCTTAGTAACCATTGCATTTCCAGCATCCAGATTAGTGTCTGACATATAGCAGGTGCCAATTAAACACTAGTAAATACAAAAATTAATTTTTTAAAAACATATTTCTTGTCCTCAAAGACCTTACCATTTAGTTTTTTGTGAAAGACAAAAATAGGAAAAGGTAGAATAAAAACAAGGATTGTGGATTCAAGGTTAGCTCCTTGACTCACCATCAACTTTACCAACTCTAATGAGGGCTTATATTTTAACTGATCATGGCTCCATATCTTGAGGACTCAGTTTTCCTAAGAGATATTATGGGCTGAGTATAGGAAAACCACAAAGGATGGTATAGCACCCCGAGGTTAATAAGAGAGGAGAGTCATCACCGGTAAGCCTGAAGGGATGAGGGAAGAATTACGTCAATCTTGAAGGAAAGAGTCATCTAGAACAGGTCACCATGTGAGAAGCAGTGACCTCGTGTTGAGTGATATGGCTGGATGGAGGCGACTTCACAGAGAGAGAAGAAGGGAAGTAATTCACTATTCTTACTTCCCTTCCTCACTCTGATTTCCTGTTGAGGCTCTTGATTGACTGAACTGAACTGTAAGCCAAAGGGCTAGGAAGCTTGTTGGTGTGGTCCATACAGGTCAGCCTCCGGAGGCAGAGGACACTGTGGAGATGATGAAGAGCCGATCTGGAGGGACAAACAGAAGATGTCCAGCACAAATGGAGCCCAAAGGAACTGAAAGCTCGTTACACTGGGGCTGTCCTCTGTGAGGGTTGTTAGGTACATCAGGGTGGCATCAGATTGATCGCCCACACACTCCCATTTTTCTCCTGAATGAGATTTTCACCACTGTCTACAGGGAAATGAATTGAGCAATTTTCTGTTCCCTGCAGTGTAAGGAGAATCTCTTGCCAACCACTCTCATTTAGCAGATGGTAGGTGATACCATGAGGCCTGTTTGTTTCCTCCTAAGGCAAACGGCCAGGGAAAGAGCACTGGAATCAGGAGCTCCAGTTCCCAGCTCTGGCTCTGCTCCTAAGTGGCTAAGTGACCATGGGGAAGTCACTTCTCTTGGGGCTTGGCCTCTTTCCTAATCTGAAAAAAACAGTCATTGGATCTGATGATCTGTGGTCAGGATTCTTAACCTAGAATCCTCTTGAAATTACTTAAAACCTTTGAAAAATTTGTTTTTGTGCACAGGAGCATTTTCCATCAGAATAATAATGGTTTCCTCTTATCAAACACTTACTACCAACTAGGCACTTAGGCACTGTGCTTAGCTCATTCTCTGTCTCTCTCTCTCTCTCCCATTCTCTCTCTAGAAAATCGCACTGAATCCTCACAACAATCTATGAAGCTTATGAGTCTTTTTCTATTTTATCATTGAGTGACTTGCTCAAGATGCATAATTAGGAAGTGGCAGAACCAGGATTCTCACCACTCTCTGTAACCCCCAAGATCATGCCCCACCGACCCCTCATGTTGCCTCAACCCCCTAGATCAAACACCTATGGCTAAGAATGCCAAACAAGCGTTAACTGCTTCTGCAGGACAGGCCTCAGGGCAACATAGGAGGGCCATTTCCTGCAGGGAGAGGTCTGGGAGTTTGGGTGTTGAGGATCTCATTGGTGGCTCATAGTGTAGGAGAGGTTAGGGACAGACAATTCTGAACTGAATGAGTCAAGTCCTGCTGAGCTGAGCCCTAGGGGTAAGGGAGACACCTCATAGAGCAGAACTGAAGGCCGAAGAGGCCTTGAAGCTGAGTAGGAGTGCCTCTTCTCTCATTGAAGATGGTTTTTCCTGCTAACCTTCTGTAAATTTTTTTGGACCATCAGATAAAGGAAGCATTGCCCCATTCTCTCTATGTAGCCTCAGAAGGCCCCAAAGGAGAAGTTCCTCCATCCTGAAGGGAGAAATCATCCATACTTTCCAGAGAAGAGGGGCAACAGAAGGTTGGGGCTCTTGGTGCTCTGTGATCTGGCATATCTAAGCAGCTTGAGCCACCACAGCCCCATGCTGAGACTGCTGCTGGCTGCTCTGCCACCATCTGGAGAGCCACTCCCCCAGGCCTTGGATGCCCTTTGAAAGCCAAGCTGCTCTGTTGCTTATTTCAAACAGGGCAAATGCCTAAAGAGCAACTGTGAGGCCAAGTTTCCCATCTGTGAAGCTCCCAAGGGACTCTGAGACCAAGAAATGCTTTTCTGGCCCATACTCTGAGCTCCAAAGTAGGAGAAATCCCTCTTAGCCAACATGCAGCCTTCTTGCCAGCCTAGTCAGTGGATGCCACCTACTGTGAGAAACTAGGGACATGATTGCCCTGAGGAAATCCCATTGCAAAGAGGAGAGGAGTTGCTGGCCCCTCTGCAAGGGAAATGGGACTTTGGAGTTCACCAGCCCTGCATCTCGGGACAGGATACTCTCCTGAGTGCAGTAAGCCAGGCTTATTTCCTCTGTGCTGGCACAGCCAAGGCAACAGCAAACCTTCGCAGCCCTGTTTGACCTGGATCACGGATGTGAAGTGCTCTGCATGGCCCGGGGAGGCCTCTAGATGCCACTTTGTTCTGCCAGAGCCTTCCTCTGCACACGCCACCAATCCCTGCAATCCTTTCCTTATTGCCTGGCTGCACTAATGGCTTAGGTTGCCTCTGAGCGGCCTGAGCCTGCAGTCTGCTCCACTGGTGATGCCAGAAACCCCAGTCTAGTACCCAGGGCACGAGGGACTCTGAGGCTCTCCATCTGGGCACCAGGATGGAAAGCGATACTTGTCCTTGCTCTTCTTGACCTGGAGAAATATAAGGATCTTTCTGAGCAGCCCAACAGTAAAGAATCATTTGATGCAGTGTGTAAACCTGTTCCTGATTTGGCCTGATAGCCTGTGTTGAGAGATCAACGAGAAATATATTTTCCTTCAGCTGGTTTGCTCATTCCCATGGCTTCCTACCAATGATAGTGACTTTGAAGACCTCGGAACTTCATTTCTTCTTTAAACTGTGGCACCTGGCTATTCAAATTGCTTTCGTGGGTGGGATTTTACACAGAAAGAAACTGAGATACAGGGAGATGAAGTAACATTCAAGGTCACAGAGCTAGTCAGTGACAGAGCTGGAAAGCAATAAAAAGTGGACCACACACTTAATATATGGTGACTGACATGGGACTAGGCACTCTACACACATTTCCCTCAATTTCTAACTCTCACTTGAGGTGGACATTGTTCCCCTCCGTTATTGTTGCCACTTATGACAAGATGTGGTCCCGACCCTTAAGAAGTTTGCAGGCTGAAGTCCTTGCATAATACCACATTGACTTGTGTTTCTTCCATCCGTTTTGAAGACCTGCTACTTTCATATTCCCTTCTTCTGAAGGCTTCCTTCCTATTTAGGAAATGAAATCTGTGGATGACTTATCTTGCAATTTCCTTCTTCCTGTCAAGGCCAAATTTAACCAGAAACTCATGAAATTCAACATCAACCAAATTCATTCCAGTTCCCTTAAACCAACTCTCATCTGTGAAAGGCAGCAATAAGCTACCAAGACAAGGGGCCCCATCTTCTAGAAATTTATCAAGTGGATGAAGAAATGACCCAGAAGTTTCACTCCTGCAGGAACTCTTATATGTGGGAACTGGGAGACAGTTTCAAGAATGGTCAATGCAACATGATAATGATTTTTTTAAGTGAAATAACCAAAATATATATCAACAGTAGAATGTACACATAAAGTGTGGGGAAGTCATACTATCCAGCAGTGACAATTGAGTGAACTACAACTCTAAGTGTCAATGAAGATGAACCCCAAAACATAATATAGAGTGAAAGAAGTAAGTTACAGAAAAATGCAGGTACTGTATCCACTTATATGTCATTGAAACATGCAAAACCAAATAAAGTAGTATTGAGTGTTGAATATGCAGGTGGTAAAATCATAAGGCAAAGCAAGGACGTCATTAACACACTAGCCAGGATGATTGGGTCCTTTGGGCTTGGGGGAAATGGAGAAGGGCGTAACTGAGAAGGGACACACAGGGGCCTTCTAGGGGAAATGTTCTATGTCTTCACTTGAGAGATAGGCACCAAGTGGGCTGTCTTATTCTTATTCTTTAACTGTGTACCTATTTGTGCAGATACTATTATGTTTGTGTGTCTATCTCATCCCTGGAATGTAAGTTTCATGAAGGCAGGGTTTCACCTGTTTTCCTCAATGCCAGATCATCAACATCTAGAAGGGTGCATACATAGCCAATATTCAATATGTATTTTTTAACAAATGATTGAATTCATTACTTAATGAATATTTCCACAATATGAATTTTAATAAGGTAATTTTTAAAATAATAAAATTCATAGACAAGAGTGCTTTTGAAATAGGATCCACAGATGCTGATGAGAGACATAAAGAGAATGGAGTGAAGCGAGGGGAGGGTGTGTACACGGTGACCAGTGTCATCTGGAGAAGACGTAAGCCAGACACTGAGAAGGCGAAGGAGAGAAGGGAGGGGAGGGGGAATTCTAGGGCTGACGTACCAACACAATAATTATTACTATTAACTGAATTTTTATACTGTGCCAAGATCTTATTTGATTTTGACTATAAGCCAGTGAGGTAAACAGCATTATTACCTCCACTTCACAGAAGAGCTCATGGCTTTCACAGAGCTAGTAAGTGGACTTGTGACCTGGTCTGTCTAACTCTAGTACATACACAAGCAGAGGCAGGGATGTCCAGGGAGTACTCAACTGGGGGAGTGGGGAGTGGCTCCTGCTGGGCTGGGCTGACCAAGTTCAGCTCCAACCCCACCGAGCTCACTCTCCAACCAGGCCCCACTGCTCTGTGCTCAGAGCAAACTATTTGTAGGGTGCACAGCTCCTCTGCAGTGGAAGTGAGTGGGAAGCAAATGACCAGTGGTGAGTCACTGCTTGTCATTCAGTGGTGGCAGCGAAGGCACAATTATCTCAACAGAGATCCTCTTCCTGCAAAAGGCAAATGCCGCTGAGGAGCTGGGGGTTTGCAGCTCAGGTTTCCATTTGATGCCTGTGCCCCAGCTGAGGTGGATGGGATTGCAAACCATGTCCCTACTTAGACACAGCCGTGGAAACTTCCACTTTTCAAAGAGAAATCCTCTTGTGTGTCCCAGGGAAAATTAATAATAACAACAATCAAAGAAATAATTGCAGCACTTACCCAGTACCAGGCTCTGTGCTAAGTGCCTTATACGCACTATTGAATTTTCCTTAGAGCAGCATGATGTATTTAATATCTCCATCTTCCCAATCAGAGATTTCAGATGACTTGCCCAAGGTGATGCAAACTGTAATCCATGTATGCAGGACTCAAGTCTAGGTTGACGGGCTGCAGAACCGAAGTTCTTAACCACCTCACTGTACGGCCTCTTGGACGTGACAACATAGTGAAAAGTTTGGGAAACACCTAGGAAAGTGTCAAAAGGGGGCAGGATGATAGTGCCCACCATGTTGAGGACTCTGGATATGGATCTAGTTGGGTGCTCTTGAGTTACTCCACCAAGATCTATCTCTCTGCCTTCATCCCTCCATCTGCTCCCACATGCTTCCCTGACCTCAAGAAAACATGAGTGTCTCTGAAAGTTCATCAGATTAGTGGGGACTAGCCGTGCTTCTCCTTGCAAGATTAACAAGGATATGTGTTAAATTCCTCACACACTGCCCAGCTTACTGTGTTTCCCTTTTGCATTAAGTTAAAATTCAGACACATTTTCATCTTCATTTCACCTTGAGCATCTCCCGGCAGTGGTTCCCACTGCCTTGGATTTCAGTTTCTCTATTCTTCCCTCCACGCCACCCTAACTCCTATAAGACTTGAGCAGGGAGTTAATACTCTGAAACAGACATGCAAGGCACCCCGGAGAGTTTCAACTTTAAAAAATCTTTTTTTAAATTTAGAATAAAATGAAGAAGGAAATCAACACTTTCTGATTGTATCTTATTTGTAAGTTTGTAAATGAGGACTCCTCCTTTCTAAATCAGACTGTATTTGTGTTATGAGAAAAATATGGTTGGAAACGGAAATCCTATAAATAGAGAAAAAGAATATTCAAGGCTCATAACACCAAAATCCCAGCCCTTCTCCTGACTATATCTTTTAAACCTGAAATGCTAAATTCCATTAAATTACTTCCAATTTATACATTGGAAAGAGAAACCAGACAGACTCAATTATAGTCCTTTCCAAATTAGGATTTATGTAGTCTCCACCCTGGGCTCAGACCAAGTTGGGCCTCTTAGCCTTGCCTCTCTCATGCATACTGCAATCAAACCACTTCTCCGGTGGGCTTCACGGATGTGGTCGGGGGCACCAGGCATGGGCTGCTGCCCTGATTCCGGCAATTATCTCTGTGTAGTTTATCCTGTGCCCTGTCATTGCTGGAACACAGAACACAGGTGAGAAGAAAACAAACTGGTCTGGCCTGATCGTGCCTCTCCCCAATGCCGCAGACAGCTTACAAAGATGTTTTTGGTATCACGTGGCAAGAAAATTGCCAGGAAAAGACCTTCAGAAGAGTCTCTGAGAGACTTAACACTGCGATCAGTGGAAAAGCTATAAAAATGAAATAAGAAAATCAAACCAGAAGGTCAGACAGTACAAGCAGAGAGTCTCAAGACAGTGTTGGGGAAGATTTAAAATATTTAAAGATGGATGGTCCAAAAAAGAGGGATCATTTTAAAGAATAGGCAAAACTGAAAATACGTACCAATACGTACAAAGAGAAGAGAATTCTTCTACTATCTAAATGCTTCTAGGACTTGGTGTCTGTCTGACAGGTGCAGGATTTTGTAATGAAGCTTCCACCTCTCCCCGCCTCTCCCTGTCCACCACTCTCCCATACCTATATGAAACAAAGAGAGGTATTTGACCTTGTCCACTAAGATTTATACCTTCCCTTTGCTGTCTCCAGAGTTTCCATTTTAGTCCATTGAGTCTCAGATACTTAGCGGTGTCCAATCAGGAATTAGATGGTGCCGTTACTGCTGCTACTACTAAGAAGAAGAAGAGCAGCCAAGATTATTGAGTGCCTACTGTGCACCAGGCACTGTTCTAAGCATTTTGTAAGTATGACTCGTTAATCCTCAGAGAGACTCTTTCACAGGATGAAATGCCCAACTTACAAGAAAGCTGAGGCAAACACAGTCTTTATTACGCGCCCAACATTATACAGCTTGTAAATGATAACATAGGAAAGAAGCTGGAGGGAAGACCAGAAGACTGAGGCAACAAGTCTCAGCAAGTAGTAAGGGAGGAAGAAGAGAGAAGAGCCAAATGGGCTAGACACGGAGAAAGGCTTTGGGGATACGAAAGCCACAGCCGTTGGGAAAGAATTAAGAAGGAGAAAGTAGATGCCTTTCAGAAACATTGCTATAGATTATGAATTGGATCAAATTTAATGTTCCTCAAGGGACACAAGTAAAAATTGAGCTTCCTTTTTATAGTATAAATAGAGTATCATATTTTTTTATAATTCTCTTTGTGTTGGACAGGGTTCTCAAATCACACCTCCACAGAGACTGGGACATATAAGATCCTGCTTTTACAAGGGTTACACGTCTAACGTGCTCTGTGGCTTCACACATGACCTCACCAGTTAAGCACAAGAATCTCAGGATAAAATGTGGTGATGATGTGAATTTGCAAGGAGACAGCAGGGAAGAGCAAAGTACCCTTCAATAGCTTAGAGACAAGACGGCTCCTCTGATAATTAAAGTATGAAATCCACAAACAATGGATTCATTCACTTAACAAGCATTTGTGGGGCACCTACTATGTGGCAGGAACTGTTCTTCACAAGGGGATATAGCAGTGAACAAAATAAACATTTTTGGAGCTTATTTTCTAGTAAAGAAAGACAGAAAATAAGCAAATAAATGAGAAATATTACCATAATGTCAGTTAGTAGCTGACACAGTGGTTCTCAGCAATGATCTGCAAGGTCATTCTGAGAAAGTTGGATATCTACCGGCCCTGCAAGCTCCTACTTTACCTATAGGATGGACTGTGTCGCTCACCAGAAGGGGAGGAGGTTGGGGAGCTACAGAAGAATGGAAAAAGGAGAGTTACAAGAACCCAATATCAGCAGAGCCCACTGAAACATGTAGGAGAGACATATTTCAAATCAAGTTCCACCCACTCCTAGCTGTGTTACTATGGGCCAGTTACTTATCCTCTCTGTACCTCAGTTTCCTCAATTATAATAATACTGCCTAGATCTTAGGTTTTGGGTATGCTGTAAACAAAGCAATACCTGTAAAGTATTTACCATAGTGAGCCCAATAAATGCTCCTTGCTATCAATATTCTTGCAGCGTCCCTCCTGATGAAGATACTGGCTCTAAGAGAATTGAGTGAAACTCATTAAGCTGACCCCAAAGACTGGCTAAAATTTACGACAAGAGTCTAGCTTGGTGACAGTGGTCCTTACTACTGATTACAAGCCTCAAACACTTAGGTTGAAGGCTAGTATGGATCTCAGCATAAAAAATGCCCTCCTGAGATACCAGAATCAGGCTGTCTGTATATTTCTCTGTATTCAAAATTCTTCTTATGTAAATTACTTATTAACAAAAAGAAGCATCAGGAGTCATTATCAAGTACTAACTGGGTGCCAGCACTAAAGCCATGTTCTAGAGAAATAAAGACAACGATAACAAAAGGCCAAACTTAGTTCCCTGACTCAAGGAGCTCACTGCCTAGCAGGGAAGCAAGAGCTACAGGAACTCTTGGATCAAAAATCCCAAAGAAGCGCCCCCTAAGCACCACTGAGAAGAAGAAGAAAGATGTTCCCTTGAGAAAAGGCTGAGTCACATAGTATGAAGAGAGCACAGTTTTGTGGAGCACGTCCTAAGTGCCAGCCACCAAAACACATGTTCCTGTTTACTCCTGCTATACACCTCACTGGGTTGGGTTCTTAAGCCCATTTTATGGATGAGAAAACCACGTTTCAGAGAAATTGAACGGCTTGTTCAAAGTCATCCAGCTACCCAGAGACTGCCCTAGAATATAAATTTATGTCTGACCTTGAACTCGTTATTTTCCCTATTATAGGAGGCAGTCTAGGGTAACAGCCAAGAGTATGGTGGGATCTGGAGACAGAACTGGGACTTGAATTCATCTAACTGTCATTTAGGCAAATCATTTTATCTCTTTGTGCCTGTTCTCTCAGACACAAAGTCTGTTTCATGACAATATCTCTCTCACAACAGTGTTGAGAATTAAATGACATAATCCTTGTTTAGCACATAGGTGGCACTCAGTAAGTGTTGGCTGTGATATCAAACCAGATGATGCCACTCTTTCCTCCCACCATCCACTCTCCTCGGGGATGCCACCCTACGACAGCTCTGAAGATCTGAAGGCTAGAATGCTTCGGCAGAAGAGGTACCTTGAGAAGGAAGGGAAAGTAACCATTGTGGGAAGACCAGGGCAAATGCCTGGATAAAGCCTTCCCAGGGCCCAGCAGATCCCACCTGCCAGCTACCCAGCTTCCTTCAGGAGCTGTGTTGCTCAGGATGGGCTCTTTGGGAAATTAATCGTCCTGATAGCAGAGTCTGTCATTGTTCCACTCAGATGCCCATGCACTCACGATCCTTCAACCCTGTTGTGCTCTGCCTAAGGGCTCTCTCTGGCTGCAGGAGCTGGTGAAGCTCCTACATAGAGAAGGCCCGAAATAAGTGGGTGCATCTCCCAGCTTCCTTGCTTTCTGATAGGGGTAAGTCTGAAGCGTGTTCTCCACCATGCGCCAGAGATCCCCGGCAGGACTGAACTCCAGCTGCCCACCGTAGCCTGCTCATTGACATAGGCTTTATTGATTTCCCTCTCACTTCCTCGCTTCCCAACCCGCGCTCCCTGAGATCACGCAGATCCTAGTGTCGAGGTCTGCTTCAGGGAGAGCCCAGCTCACTAGCTGAGTGTGCAGTTCTAGATTCGGTCACTCCATGAACCCTCTCTTAGTTCCTCTTCCTGCTGAGAAGAAGCCTTTTGGCTTCCGCACAGAGCTTTTACCAAAACACACAGTCTGTTTGTAATAGAGACTGCAACTGAATCAGTGTCAGAAGCCAGTTTACCAGTTTTCACAAATGCTTCATTCTCACTGTGCCCAGCCCCTCCCGCCCCCTGACCACCTGACCACAGGATCCTCACGTCCTTGGTTACCCTGATGCTCTTCTCAGGGCAAGACTGGAAGAAGCAGTCACTTTTTATAATACTCTGAACTAAGGAGTGTTTGAGCTGAGAATTTAGGAGAAAACATTTCCTGAATCAGCAAAGATTTATGCTAAAGGATCCTTTGATGAAATGACCCACCAAGAAAGTAGCGCTTCCCCATAGCATTTTAAGAGATTTCTGGAGGGAAGAGAGAGGAAACTATTCTGTCTTACTAGCTGACTCTAAGTACTGAGGGAAGTCTCCCATGCTGCCGGCTGAACTCAGCAAAGTGCAAAACAGCTCCTTGTAAAGGCTCATCAGATATTATTGATCCATTTAGAAAATATTTATTGAGCACCTACTATGTGCCTTGATAGGCACTGATCTAGGTAATGGGGATGCAGTAGTGAAAATAAGCAAAAAACAAAAACCCATAAAGTCTCTGCCCTCATGTAGCTTACATTCTGTATTAGTCATCTATTGCTTCATAACAAATGGTTCCAAAATTTAATGGCTTAAAGCAACAAACATTTGCTCTGAATTCTGTAGGTGAGCAATCTGGGTTAGGGGCAGCTGGGCTGTTCTACTTGTCTCACCTGGGGTCACTCATTCAACTGCAATCATTTGGTGCCTTGACTGGGGCAGCATGGTCTAAGATGGACTGGCTCCCATCTGGCCGGTGGTATAAACTATCAGCTGGTTGGTCTAGGGGGCCTCTGCTGGGGCAGCTTAGGTCTGCTCCGCATGGCCTGTCTTCCTTCAGTAGGCTAGTCTCAGAAGTTCTATAATGTCATGCCTACAACTTCTACTGATCAAAGCCAGTCACAAGGCCAGCCCAGATGTAAGGGGCACTCCATCTCTTGATGGGAGATCCTTCAAAGATACATTGCAAATGGCATGTACACAGTTTGAGGAAGAATTTGTGGCCTTTTTTTTTTTTTTTCAATCTACTGTATATTTGAATAGTTGAGACAAACAGCAAATATATAACAATGCTTAGGCAGAAGTTCTCAACCCTGGTTCCACATAAGAATTATCTGGAGAGCTTTTTAAAGAAATACCAGATCCTCCGCCACAGACCAATTAAATCAGGGCTTGGAACTTGGATATCACATGATTGACCCCGAGTGGAGCTGACTTGCAGCTAACTTTGAGAAGCACTGGTTAAAGTGCACTGAAGGAAAAATAAAGCCAGGTAGGGGAATCTAGAGTAACGGGAGAGTTGTGTCAGATGGGGAAGTCAAGGAAAGGCTTTCTAAAGAGGAAACGTTTGAGCATAGACTTAAATCAATAAGAGAGCCCAGGAGCCTTGGCGCCATTGGGAGAGGAGACGGAAGAGCAAATGAAAATACGCTGAGGCCAGAGGTGGAGAAGAGGCTGGGGCCGCAGGAGCAGGTGTGGTAGAAGATGTGTTGGGAGGAGGGTCCAGACCAGGGGGGCGGGGCCTCGGAGGAGCGTTCTGCTCACTTTCCCAGAGTCGAGGTCTTACAGTTTGATCAGTCACTTCTCTTGGTTTTTGTAATCAGGGGAAGCAATAAAGAACTGACTGACTACGCCATCTGTCGAAGGGCACACAACTTTTAAAAGTTATTTTTTAAAAGAACTCACTAATTCAATAGCAGTCTCTAGGAAATGGGAAACAAAGCTGCAGGAGAGGAGAAAGTGGAAGAGGAGAAAACAAATGACAACAAAAAGCATTGCTTCAGAGAAGACAGTGTAGAAAAAAAGAACTCAACGCTGAGTTCATCAGTGGCGGGCTCTCCATTTTGTAGGAGCAAATGGAAGCTCTGCACACCAGAGGCTGGTCTCACGGTTGATTGCAGCTGAAAGAGGATAAGGATGCGGGGATCTCAGCTCCCACTTCACTCACTTGTCCTCCCTTCTCCCACCCTTGCCTGCCACTGCCCTCCCTGTTCAGTCTGTCCTTGTCAGTGCACATTGATGAACCACCAGAGGGATCTTCGGCAGCTTACCTCCCACCCCCCACCCACCTTCTCCAACAAAGTGTCTAACTTACTGCCTAGGCTGCAGCTTCCCTGGAAGCAGCCAGTTCAGTGCAGAGCTGTTAGTTCACCCTCAACGTCTGTGTCCTCACTGGAGGCAATAGTAACGTCCTCCCATCCCCTCGTGGAGCCATCTTAGAAGGTAACAAAAATGTGTGACCCGGTTCCCCTGCAAGAAGGAATAGTTCTGGAGGGGAGAAAATGGAGGCCCAAAGAGGGAACTGCAAACCTACCAAGGGCTGGTCACCAGGTGAGAAAGGGTCAGCGTCCTCTCTCCAGAGACCATATGGCTGGAGTTACAAACAGCCTCTTTCTTCCTCATGGTGAGACCCAAGTCAGCAAGGGAGTATTCACTGCACTGAGAGCTGCCAGCACACAGCCTCCCCTCTCCCCCTCCCTAAGGGCCCTGAGGCCCTGCATCAGAATTAAGCAGGAGGAGAATGGCTGTTAAATAGGCAGAATCCCAGGTCCTCTCCAAACCTACTGAATCAGAATCTATGGGGTCGGGACCTCAGACTGCTCATTTCAAACAAGCTCCCCAGGTAATGCTGTTGCAAGTTAAAAATCACAAATTTAAATGAAAACTTAAATGCAATTCTCAAACCCCCAGCAACCAGGTGAATTTCTCTCTCATCAGCCTGGTGGGACATCCCAGACCCCAAACACTTTTCCAGAACATACCACTAAACAGGAGGCCCCAGAACAAGACTGCAAGCCCTAGCTCCAGCCGAAAGAGGACATTTCCCCGAGGAAGCACTTTTAATAAGCTTGGAAAACAATTTGCTCTGCAGCCCGCATAGCCTGCAGCAGCCTCCTAGCTCTCCACGGATTAGAACGATCTTACTAAATTCGGATGAGGAGACCCCCATGACCAGGGGTCTCAGCGGGCTTGAGTCTACTCCCCAGATTTGGGCCTGACATTGTTGATGGAAATCCCAGAACATATTTCTGGGAGAGGAGAGAAGCAAGACCCTGGTTTGCTGCATTTCTCGTAGGTGAAAAGGCTTTGCACAAGCTCGTTCTGTCGGAGACACAGACTTGCATTAGACGGACTGTGTTGATGTTGACAGTGGGAAGGGAGGAAGGAGAAGAAGGCCAGTGAGACAGGCAAGGCCCTCAGGGAAGCCCGCTCCACCTCATGAGCAGCCGAGTCTTTTCTTTTTTTCTCTCTTTCTCCTCATTTCTCTCTCCTCTTTTTCTACTTTTCCTTTGCTCTCTTCCTTTTTCCTTCTCTCTGCCTATATCTCTCCTCTCCTTCCATTTCCTCTTTCCTTTTCTCTTCCTCTCTCCCTTTCTCTGTCTCTTCTTCTTTTCCTCTTTCCCTTTCCCTCCTCCCCTCACCTTTCCTTTCATTTTGCAAGAAACACTTACCAGGTGTCCAATCTGTGCCTCATGGATAGCACTGAAGAAACATACCATTAGTGGCCTCTAGCAGCTGCCAATCACAGGGAAGATACAAAGAACAGGCAACTGCAATTCAGTTACAAGTGGTAAGGTGGGTACGCTTGAAATAGGCATCCAACCCAGGCTGCAGCTCAAGGAAGTGATGTCTAAGCAGACGTCTAAGAGGTGAATGTGCAGCAAACCAGCAAAGGGCTGGAGGAGGGGTAGAGAGTGCTCCAGGCTGGCATAAGTTCCTAATTCAAGAGAAAACATGGCACCTCTGAGGGTTTGTGAGAATCCATGGCTGTCATGCACTGTTGTGTGCATTGTGTCCTGCACAAGAGCACTGAGTCAAGGAGCAAGGGCAGAGAACCACCCTGGGGCGTGGGCGTTCCTCTCACACAGTGAGTCTCCTGTGTTTGGCTCCTACATTGACAGGAATGTCATGCCAGTTTCTTCTACTGCTATTCTTCTTCACGGTACATTGGAAAAGATTGGGACAAGAACAATAAAACAGGAGTTTACTTATGTAGGGGAGGAAGACGTTTCCTCTGCCCTCTCTGGGTTCTTCTGGCCAGAGAATGAATTAAATTCACATGAGACAGAATAACAGGAGAAAATTAAACAAAGCTTTATAATATGTATGCATGGGAGAGGCTCAGGCAAGCTGAGCAACTTGCCAAAATGGCTGAAGCCACCACCTTAAATATCATCTTAAGCTAACAACAAAGGAGGATGTTGGGGGTGGAGGGATAGTCGATCATGGGAGATTGCCACATAAGTACAGTAAATAAGATGCAGATTTAAGTCCTTGCCTTTGGCATTGATTAAGAGTTTGTAGAGATAAGGTCATCCCTCCTTCCTGGTACAGAGAGGGAGACACCTTTACAGATGGAGATTTCCTTTACAGATGTAAATGTCTCTTAACAAAGGGTAAGTAAACTCTACTTTTCAGAGTTGCTTTCCTGACTTGCAATTTATGAAAAGTAACCAGCCCCAAATAATCCTCATGCCAAAGAGACATTCCAGTCCCCCACAAGTAGAAACATCTTTCTCTGTTTGCTTGTTCAGGGATGTTGCATGATATTCTCAGCCTCTGCCCAGTCTGAGGCTCACCAGATCTAACCAAATCTGGAATTTCTTCCCCAATACCTTATCCTTTCTGGGTATATTTTGTTCCCCTGCCTTTAGATTAGCCTCTTTTCCCTGAAGTCATCCATGCCCCTAGGTTGGACTGCCTGGAAATGTTTTGTTTCCTACTATTTCCAGCCAACATTTACCTAGTGATGCCTCATTACCATTTTGAGAACAACCTCCCTGATGTGTATTGGGAATCATCACTTATTCTCCCCTTCAGAAAGAGGAAGTGTTTTGATAGATGGTGTTCTTTTTCAGAGTTTGGCTCCAACTCTGATCCAAAGGCACTTTAAACAGTTAGATGCAGTTAAGAGATATTTGCATACCTTCCTAGTAACTAAAACTCGTCTAACTGGTCAGGGAGATGATTCTCAGCTGCAACAAAGATGCCCTCAAGGCACCAGCAATACCTCCCTTCACCTTCAGAACTAAAATCACAAGGAAAACTAAGGATTGCCTTTCAGTGTCTTTTTCCTCTACACTCAAACCCAAAGGTAGACTTCACTCTGATTGAAATAGTATTGACTCATCCTTGACCATCAGAGTTCTTTGAAGGAAGGTTTACTTGGCAGTAGAAATGGGATTCTGAAATATTTAGGAAAATTAGTGTATATTGTTATCTTTGGGAAAGATGTTTTGAAATGAGTGGATTTCTCCTTCTTTGCATAGAAGAATCTATTTGTTTGCAAATAGAGTAAATGAGGGAAGAGGCTCCCCCAGCCTTTAAAATCTGCCCTCTCAGATTTTTGCCCTCCAATGTAGGTGACTGGTAAGAGAGATGAAAACTAATGCAGTGTCCTGTCCCCAAGCATGGAAATTTGGCTGGAAGACATCATAGTCCCAAAGGCATGGCTGAATGCCACAGACACAACGAAGAGAGCTTGGGGATTGTTCTGCTCAACCTCTCACTCTAGAGATGAGGAAACTGGAGATCAGCAAAGGCAAGTGAATTTCTCTAGTCACAGAGCAAATCAGTGGCAGGGCTGGATCCCCAAGATGACCTAACCTTCTGCAAAGAACTTTCTTCACCTCCACGATGCTCTCTGATTTATTGTCTTTTATTTCATTAATTTATAAGGGCTCAGCTCTATGTGGATCCAAAGAAAGTAAATGACATGGTCCCCACTCACAAAGAGCTTTTGATTCTTCTAATCAGCCTCAAATAACATCATTACTGTTTTTGAGCTAGCCCACTGGCCTGAGGAAAATCCTTTAGGTTGTATTTAACACAACAGCTTTCTTGCCTACAAAGAAATAAGCTTAATTCACAACTACCATTTCTTGGCCTTTACTTGGATCAGGGGGAGACAACGGCTCTAAGCATGGAGGTCAGAAGCTGACGGAGAAGGGAGGTGCTTCCTTCTCTTACAATAGACCAGAAACAGGAGGCAGTAAACTGTGTGTGCATGCATGTGCATGTGGTGTGTGTGTGTGTGCTTTTAGGCAGAAATGACACATATCTAACACAAGCATGGATTTTGATATCAGACAGATTGAGCTCAAATATTGACTCTGACAACATTTATTGTGTGATCTTGGCCAAAGGAAATAACCTCTCTCAATCTCAGTTTCATCATTTCTGAAGTGTGGATAACAACCCAACCATCACTGACATGGAGCCTTGGTGTGAAGGTTAGGGAAGGCAGAGAATGTGAAGTCCCTGCACCCAATAGGTGAAGAAAGGTCAGTTTCTCTTCTAGGGGGTGATTATTATTAGAGAGTGGAGAAAGGAGCTGTATGCTTCCTATTTCCCATATTCTTTAAATTCTCTAGGATTAAGATGTTTTCAATTGTGAAACAAAGGGAGGAGGCAAGAAGGAGACTTTATTAAGGATGAAAAATGGCTATAATTTTGAAAGCAGTCTTGTTGATGGAATGTGAGTATGTTTTCAGAATAATTAACAGGAAATCCAGGACTGAGGAAATTAATTGCTATTGGTACAACTGCCTTCCAAATATCAACCTTGAGGTTGATGCACGGGGAAGGCCTCTGTTGATAAGTTACTCTCTGCCCTGGGAGACTCAGAAAGTGGCTCTGTCCGCCACTACAGTGTCTTCCTAATAGGGCAACGAATATTTGTTAAGTGCCAACCATGTGTTCAGTCTGTACTAGCTGCTTTTGCATGTACAAATTTAAATATCTTATCAATCTTATAAATTAGGTAGAATTAACTCTATTTCACAGATGAGGAAATTGAGGGCTGAGAACTTATCTTGCCCAAGGACACATGTTTGGAATTGGCAGTCATTTAGAACCCCTGCCTGCCTAACTCCAAAGTTTGTGCTCTTTCATCTCCAAGACCACCTGCCACAAAGTGTGGGGATGTGAGGGGAGGTAGACTTAAGACAATAGGGACCAGGGTCTCACTTTATTGATGATTATTCCATTTGTCCTAGGTTTTACAACCACCATAAGGCAGCTGAGTGACTTTGGCTAGTTACTTAATCTGTCTGATTTCCATATCTGTAAGCATTTTGTGATTTCAAAGACATCATTTCCATCCTATACACCACCTACCCTCACTCAGATTGCTGCCAGAGCCTAAGTTCATTGGGTGAAGAATAAGTGGAGATGCATGCAGGAAAGTGTGTGTGTGTGTTTTTGTGTGCCCACACACGCATGCAAACATGTGTGTCAGGATAGAGGGTACAAAACTCAGTTCCATATTAATTCCCTTCCTCAGAGTCAACCAAGTTCTTATCTATTAACCTGGAGTTTAGCCATCCTTTCATGTTTCTTAACCTTCTTTGTCCAAATTTTCTAGTCTCCTGACTGCAGGAGACCAGAAGACCTGAATAAATGGCTGAGAGCCTGGTAACCCACAGGATCCAGGATGTGATAAACACCAGTGAACCTTAGAAAAGATACAACCTTGAATCCAGTCCTTGGGGAAATCACAGGGAGAAGCCCGAAATGTCAGGGGACTGCCAGTTCTAACTAGTGGATGAGAACTTTCAGCAGCTGTGGTGGAACAAAAACAGCATGGACTTTAAGACCCTAGGTTTGAATCTCAACTCCAAAATTACTAGCTCAATGGTCTCAGGCAAGGACTCTCCTCATGGGCAGCCTTGCTCAGGGACTTCTCACTGATCTGACCAAAACTTCCTCAGAACTGTGCTGTCTAAACTCTTTGGTCTTAATCCTCCATTTCTGCCTCTCCTTTCTTAGAGGTCAGCCCTGTATCATGGGCTGAAGGCCTTCCTTGCCCTCTGCTGCTCCTTCCCTCTTGACCCTTCACAGTTGGTTCTTCCAATGAATCTCCTGCACATCTAATCCCATCTTAGTACCTGCTTCTCAGAGGACCTGAACTAACCCATGTGGTACTGGAAGTGGTCTGAGAAACCTTGGGGATGGGCACATTCACTACCCAGCTGGTACTCAGGACTTCATCCTGAATGGCACATGAAACACGAATAGTCCTGGCACAAGGTGGCGGCCCAATAACTGAAGATTCACTGAGGCAACCTGAGAAAACATCTTGTTGGAGGGGAATGTCCTTGCCAATGTGATAATTTAGGCACTTCAAAGATTTGGAGAAACCAATGCCTAGAAGGACAGAAGAGTTGGCTGGATACCAACAAGTTGTACTGATGCCCAACAGAGGGATAAAGAGAAACTAAAGGTGGTCAACAGACAGCAAAAGGCTGAGTGTGAGAGCCAGAGGACCTATTCGGGAGCCTAGAAGAGGTTCTTATCTCCTGCAGAGGAAGACTAGACAATAATATTCACTTACAGTTTTGTCCTAAGCCTATATTAACTCCCTTTTTCTCTATAATAATACAGACCAAAAAGATCTGGACCTTGTGGATATGCTACAGAATGTGACATTGATGTCATCATGTGATTGAGCAGTATGAGCAGAAAGTGGCACCTATGCTAGAGGACCTGGTAAGATACATTGCTAAGGACAGTTGGAGATAAACCACATGAATTTAAGGAATCTTTTATTTCAGAAAGGTTTCTAGGGGTCTCATGGTCAGGGGTATACTAGGATATCCTCCCAAAGTAGAAGACAAAAGACTGCATCTTGCATCCCCTTGCATACCACAAAGAATCACAGTACCTAGTAGATCTCTTTGAGTTCTGGAGGCAACACATTCTATACCTATGTGTATTGCTCCTGCTGAATCCTTAATGACATGGAAAGATGCAAGCTTTGAGTGAAGTCAGAACAGGAAAGAGCTCTGTAGTACTTATAGGCTGCAGTATAAACATTCCTGTAAATTGAACCTTATGACCCCACAGACCTTGTGGGATCAGATGTGTCAGTGGGGAGAAAAAGATGCTGTGTGGAGTTTATTGAAAGCACCAATGGAAGAACCACAATATAGGTCTCTGTGTTTGGGAATAAGGCCATGACATCTGCAGGGAGACTCATATACATTAGGAAAAACTTCTTTCATGTTACTGGGTCCTTTTAGAGATGGAAGCCTTGACTATGGAGCAGAAAGTGACCATGTGTCCACAGCTGCCAACTCCAAACAAGATTCTGCAAGTCATAGAATCAGACAGATACGGCAGCAATCCATCCATAAAATAGACCAGAGGCACAAATAAGCAGTGCAGGCTTATTTGTCAAAAGCCCCATGTTACCCACCACAGTTGGATAAGTGGTCCCTCCTGGCTGCACACATGGCCGCAGAGAAGGACCTATACAGCCTGCTAAAAGAGGAGGGGAAAAAACCCAAGCTTGCCTTACAGATGAGTTGGCTGGGGATGGGTGTGTCTGCCAATAATGAGCAATGGCTGCATTAGAGAAGTGGCCCTGAAAGACCGTGGAGAGTAAGAATCTTCTTGTTGGGTAGAACTGTGAGCAAAGTACCTGCTCGTCTACTTTGTGTGGAAAGATAAGTGGCTCAAGGTGAGGATGTATTCCTTGGTTGACTGCTCAGAAGCATGGAAGGAAAAAATCTGACCGACTGATGATAACGATATCCACAGTAGACATATGCAAATAGAAATAACAGTGTGGCCCCAAAGAAATCTGTGTCTCACATTAAAGCCAACAAGAAAGCATACACCATGGAAGAGGCACTGAACAACCAAGTAGACAAAGTGACTCTGCCATTGACATTAGCCAGCCTTCCACTTCAGCCACCCTGGAACTGGGGTGATGGGCCCAGGAACAGAGTGGCCATGGGGGCAGAGACAGAAGCTGCAAATGGACCCAACTTGATGGTCCTCCAGTGATGCACTCCATGGAACTTCATCTTTTTCCTGTGCTGCACTTACCACAACTGTAACTAAACCTCATCCCTTTCCCCAAATGGAGACTGAGGGGGAGAAAACCTCTTTCTAGATTAGACATTTCACAGTTTCTCTTTGTGTAACTGCAAGAGCTTTCATGAAGGGGCATATGTTCTCTCTCTTATTCCAGCAGGCCCCAAAAGTTTTAATCTGGAAAGAGAAAAGAATAATAATTGGGTTTACTAACTCTGTGGAAAAGGAAGGGCACTGCAGCTTACAGGGGAGAAGCTACTTTCTTCCTTTCATGACTTGAGAATGTACTATCCTTGAGAACTAATAATGTCCTCAGAGACACAGATATGTGCATGGATCAACAAGTACCAAGTTAATTAAACAGGTATATCTGCAAATAATCCTGTTAGGAAAACCATGCAGGAAGATGTAATCTGCCCCCATCCATGCCTGTGAGATCTGGAGCCCCAAGTTCCCTTCCTCGTACTAGAATGTCAATAGGTATCCACATTTGTCCCGCCAAATTTCTGGGAAACCAGTCCTGACACAAGGTCTCAGACTTTGAAATTTATCCGATGAGAATAAGAGAGAGGGAATTGGGCTGCTGATGTCCTCACAGTAAGAGGGGTGGAGCTCCTCCCAGGGAAAGACAGAGGAAGAATATGAATCCAAGGACAGAGAAGCTGAGGGAAGAACTGGAGCTCCTTTATAAATGGGTTGCCTTGAAAGCTACTTTTCCATTGAGTTTTGGAAAAGTTGTATTCAGCACATAGCTTTACACTGTCTTTTCCTGTGTTGTCTTTCCTTTTTTAAAAAAAATATACATTTCTTCGGAAACATAATATACAAGCCAGGACATGTATACCTAAGTATACAACTCAATGAATTTTATTAACATGAATACACCTCTGTAACTCCAGCTCCCAGGTGAAGTCAGAGACTCTCTCCGTACCACCTACCAGTCACAACGCATCCCTTCCTTACAGGTAACCACTGACCTGGCTTCCTCATAGGATGGAGACGTGTAAGCCAACATTTCACAGCGAATAGTAAAAACTTGATAGGTTGGCTGCAAAAGTCATACATTTAAAGGCATCAGAGAGCTGCAGAAACAACAAGGACTAGAGGGAATAAAATCCAAGGGGGAGAACATTGCAGAGGTGAGCTAGGATTTGCAGCTGCCCTTGGGGACATTTGCCAATTTTTGGTATGGGCCAGAAGCTGATAATTTGGTTATCAGGGAGGGAGACACAAATGGAAAATGGAGGGACTTTAAATACACGACGTTTTTCTCTCAAGACATTTGCCGAATTTTGAAGCTGCATGGAGCAAGAGTAGAAAAGGTTGAACTCAAACTCAGAAAAGCACAGTGGAATTTCCCACAGCCTGTCAGTGCCTAGGAGATAGAAGTTATTACGAGGAAGAGCCCTGAGGACTACAGACAGGAATAGGAAGCCCTTGTTACGGGCTGAATTGTGTCCCCTCCAAATTCATATGTTGAGTCTTAACTCCCACAAAATGTGACTGTATTTGGATCTAGGGTCTTTAAAGAGGCAATTAAGTTAAAATGAGGTCATTAGAGTGTGCTCTAATCCAATATGATTAGTGTCCTTATAAGGAGAGGAAATTAGGACACAGACACGCCCAGGGGGAAGACGATGTGAAGACACGGGGAGAAAGCAGCCATCTACAAGCCAAGGAGGGAGGTTTCAGAAGAAACCAATACTGCCAACACCTTGATCTCAGACTTCCAGCCTCCATAACTGTGAGAAACTAAATTTCTGTTGTTTAAGCCGCCCAGCCTGTGGTGCTTTGTTATGGCGTCCCTGGTGAAGTCACACTGATTATCTGAAACTGTTTTCCCCAGGGCACTTGCTGATCTGGGAACATCTAAAGTCTGCAAATCCAGGCTTGGCTTCTGGCAAGGGGCCACTGCTTTGGGACAGATTAACCAGGAGAGCTGAGTTCTGACAGTTATGTTAGGCTAAAGTGACAAAATTGAAGACTCAAGGAGCATCAAACATACTACCAGTCTCCTCCTCAGTATATTTTCCAAATTCTGAAGCTTTAAAGAGAGGGGAATCAAGATGCTAAGCCACAAATCTCCATAGAGTAGAGCAAAATTTTTTACAGTTACTTAGTGTTGAATCAAAAAAGGAAGTCAGGCTCTCGATTGAAATTTCTGATGGCCACAGCAGGAAGAAATCAGATTGAGACTGAGTCTTAAGAAAATGTCAACCCAGCTTGAACTATGCAGCACATGACTACATCAGGAGATTATCCCACCCAACTATTTGCCTATCAGAGGAAAGGGTGAATTTACTTGTGGAAGATAACATCATCTAGAACTCTACAGTATTTTAAAGATATCTAATTAAAATTTAATATACATGTAGAAACAGAACCATATAACTAAAAAACAAGGGGGAAAAGCAAATGATAAAAGCAGATCCACAGATGATTCAGAAACAGTCAATTCTTGTATTTTGCAGTAATAACATTCTATAAAGTTTCCATAAACACTGAATTAATGAATGCTGAACTATATCTGTAAGTAGAAATATGGAGTTAGGCTCCCGCATCCTCTGGTCACAACCTTTTTGTGAGTCAAAATTCTATTCGCATTATGTAGGTTTTTTTGACATCATCCTTGTAAAACAAGCTAGCCTCATCAGCATTGAAAACCTGCTCTTTCACCTAACTCTTTTCCTGTATAACACTTACCAGGGATTTTTAAATTGTTCCACATCTCCTGTTTTGCAGAACAGTTTTGCCTGCCTGTTTTGCCTGCAAGTTTAACATTTCTTGTGCCATATCATCTTTTGAAATGTGTGAGCCACCAGCAGTAGTTGAGATGTGTTTAATATTTTTGTGACTCTGAGTAATATGATGGCAAATTTCTTTAGTATTCAGTGTCACAATATTGCTGTCCACTAGGCTTTTTTTTTTCCATCACTTCATGAATCCACAATTTTAGCAGATTTTTCATAGATTCTTTATGCACTATAGATGTTACTTTAGCACTTTCTGGAGTGGACTTACATACAGATTACCAAACTCCCTCTCTCTTTTTATGGGTGTACCGTAATGTTGATTCATTAGCATTGAACTCATGACAAACAGCACTGTAACTCATGCCTAAAAAAAGTTTGTATAGCACATGTATTTTCTGCACAATGTACATAGCTGTCTGGCACTTAGGAATACTAGACAGCACTTTAGCATTATGCTTGGTGGCCATTTAAAACAGCTAAACTGCCAAATAAAGCACAAAAATGTAAAAAAGGTGACAACAATAGACCACAAAAAGAACACTTGTTTACAATATGACAGCTGAAACAAGAAGGCAGAGCATTGCCTTTTTCAGCGTTAGCTGGGAATGTATGCACCAAGTGAATCAAATTGTTCACCACTTTGCACTTATCCACAAATGACCAAGAAAGTGGTGTGAATATTGATTTTGGGGTTACAAATAAATTTTAGCAAGTAAGCAAATTCACAAACAAGGAATCTACAAATAATGAGGATCTACTGTATTAGAGTTAACAAATGCTTCAAAATAACTATGATTAATGTATTCAAAATTATAAAGAAAAAATACGAAAGAGGTAGAGAATTTCATCAGAGAACTGGGATCTGTTTTAAAAACAAAAGAATCAAATGGACATAAAATTGGAAACTTAATGGATAGATTTAGCAGAATACCAGACCCAGAGAGGATAGATTACTTAACCGGAAGAAAGGACAAACTGAGGAATGGAGGGGGATTATTTTTTTAAAAACAGAACAGAGTATAGTAGACATGTGAGGAACACCAAAGTCAAATTGCTAAAAATGAAAGACAAGGGGAAAATCTTAAAAGTAGAAAGAGAAGAAATATATTACCTCCAAAGGAGTATTAATAAATTTTATAGCTGACTATATAATGAAAACTATGGAAATCAAAATTCAGTGGAATGCTATCTTTAAAGTTCTGAAACAAAGGTAATAGTTATCCTGACTTCTAGCACCATAGATTAATTTTTCTGTTTTTAAGCATTATATAAATGGAGTTACACATTATGTTTTGTTTTGGGTCTGGCTTCCTTTGTTGAACATTATATTTGTGTGATTCATCTATGTTGTTGTGTAGAGCAGTAGTTCACTCGTTCTAATTGCTGTATAAAATAGCACTGTAGCAAAGAACCTCAAATAATTTAACCACACTAGTATTCATGCACTATCTGGTTGTTTCCAGTTTGTGCCTAATATAAAAACTACTGCTATGAACATATTTAAGCATGTCTTTTGGAAACACATTTCTATTGGGTAACTCTCAGCAGTGGAATTGCTAATCACAGAATATGCGGATGCTATGGACTAAATAGTGTCCCCCTCAAATTCGTATGTTGAAGCTGTAACCCCCATGTGACTGTATTGGAGATAGGGCCTTTAAAGAGGTGATTATGCTTAAATGAGGTTCTAAGATCTGATCTGATAGAACTGGTGCCCTTATATGAAGGGGAAGAGGTCCTCAAGTTTAACAGTTATTTGTGTATATTGGATGCCTTCTTGCTTAAACCTATTTTGTCTGATGTAAGTAGAGTTATACTAATTATATATAAAGTTATATATATGTTATATATTTTTATCTATATAGTTGTCATCTTTTTACTTTTAATTATTCCATGTCCTTATATTTAAGATGTATCTCTAGTAAGCAGCATATATTTAGGTTTTCTTTTGTTTTTAGTAGTCCGACATTGTTTGTTTTTCTAATGAGTCTATTTTGGTCATTTATATTTAATATATACATATATTAAAAAATAATGATATATTGTCATAATGTTATATCATTATAATTATATAATTACTGACATATTGGGATTTATAGTTATCTTTTCTACCAGTTTTGTTTCATTTTCTTTCCTTTATTACATTCCTTAGGATTAATCAAATATTTTTTCATAATTCCATTTCCCTACTTTATTAGCTTCTTAGTTGTGAATTCTTTTCTCAATTACTCTAGTCTAGAGATTCTAATCATCCTTGACTTGTTACATTATAAGTTACTATTTTTATCATTTTATAGGTAATGATGATATATAATATATAAATATATTACATATAATATATATAAATAAAATCTCCACATTACATCATTATTACTGTGCTGTACTGTCAGTATTTATCTAGATCTACTTATATATTTCTTCTAGTACTTTTTTAAAGTATGTTGGAAACAATTTCTTGCTGTTTTTGTTTATTAAAGTAAATGTCATAATTCCTCATTTACTTTATAAGGATCTTTTTACTGGATGTTGAATTCTAGGTTGGCAGTTATTTTCCCTTAGCCCTTTGAAAATGTCATTCTGTTTTTCCTGGCTTCCATTGTTTCAGTAGAGGCATCAGCTGTCATTGTCATTGTTGGTCCTAAAAGGTGATTTTTTTTCCTGACGTCTTTTTATATTCTCTGTTTCCTTTGGGTTTCAGTAGTTTTTCACTGTCCTGTGCCTCTATGTGCTTTCATTTAATTTTACCCTATTGAAGTTTAGTAGAGATTCTTGAACCTCTGGCTTTATGTCTTTCATCAACTTTGATAAATTCTCTGTCATTATCTTTTTAAATGTTGCTTCTGTCCTCATTTTCTCCTTCCTGCCATTTTGTGCATTGAATTGCATGAATATTAGACTATATGCCATACCCTATATGTCTCTTATTCCTTTTTTATGTTTTATACTTTATTCTTTCTGCATTCTGAATGGATGCTTTCTTTTAAAATCCCTTCCAGTTCACTAACTGAGAATATTTCACCCTATCCTCTTGGCAGGTAGCTAGAGTAGGGTCATAATCGCTCAATCCCATGAGGGATTCACTTTTGTGAGGCTCAGTCTTAGACTTTGTAAGGCTTGGTCTAGCTTTGATCCAAGGTTACTTTGATGTTGTAGATCTTGAAGGGGCATACCTGAAGGCTTTGGGTATTTTCCAGGATCCTTCATCCTTAGAGCGTCTTGAACTTCAGTTTCTTCTCTCTCCTGTAGTGCTGACTACTGAAAGTACTGCTTAGCTCTTCAGCTACATTCTGCTCTGTTCCTTAAGCTCTCTCTCTCCCTCCAGCTTGAAAAATTGGCAAATGCTTCAAGGGAATAACTACATCAGACTCACATTCTTGCACTGTGGCCCCTAAAGTTCAGGTAACCTTGGATCTCCCCAGTGCTGTCAAACAGAACACATTTTAAAATGTTGTCCAACTTTCCCCACCATTCTTGGTGAAAGTATTGATTGCTACAAGCCATCCAAATAGCCATCAGATCTTATCTTTTTATCTAAAATCTTCAGTAGAAAATCAACACCAACATAAACAGGAAGATTGAAAAGACCCAGCAACAAAGCAAAAGGATATTTTGGTTCCAGATCTACACTGAGAGGGCACGGCCTCCTATGGTTGGAACTTTGCCCAAAGTTCCAAAGAAGAACTATCAACTGAGCAGGAGCCCACAGCAGGCCTGAGAAAAACCAAGCAGAATATTAATGTAAAAAAAAATTTCCAAGAGCTCAACACAGGAGAAATGTAAGAGCAAAACCTGACTTTGGTTACTATATAATACACACACACAGTATATGCAGGGGCTGCTCACCTCTGAAGGAGTAGGAAAAGCAGATGTTTGGAATATATAGGTAATCCGTAGAATGCATAATATCTTTCTTGGTATTTGTATTGTCTGGCAAGAGTATAATCTCCCTGAGGCCAGGACAAACTTGCCTTTTGCACTACTATAATCTGATTATGTAGCTCAGTACTATGCGTATAATATGCACTCAGTAAATTTTAACTACATTTTGGAAAAACCAAAGGAAAGAAGAGAAGAGGCAACTTTAAGAGAAAGTACCCAGAGGAAGATGGGCATGGATGTTAGCTCAGGGCCAGTCTTCCTCAGCAAAAAGAGGAGCATTGACAGTAGTTAACTCAGGGCTAATATTCCTCAAAAAAATAAAAAGAGAGAGACAGAAAGTGCCCAATATTATAAAAGCAAAAGACAGTTATCAAAGATTCTTGAAGCTGAACATGCTTGAGTTGTGTGTAATTGTCAGACTGCCCTGGGGTGGGAATCAAGCATTTCTGAAACTTAGCAGTTTGTTCATTTCCCTTCTCCACCTTCCATATTCCTCTGTCCCAGTGGAAAGGAGAATATAAATCTTCTCATATTAGAGGCTCTTGGCCTTATTGGGTTCCTTGTAGAATGGAGTAGATTGTTAAAAGAAAAATTCAAAGAGGAACCAAGGTAATGGTTTATGTGAAGTAACTATAATATTCAAATTAAAGCTATAAATCAAGTATGCAAATGAGCCTATGCCCAGGGCGGAATTGCAGTCAGTCTGCCGAAGGAAACTTAATAAGCCCTGCCTCTCCTTCCATTACCTTGTGAGTAAGTTTCCTGAGAGTCTGGGTCTTGTGGGGACACTGACAGAATGTAGCTCCAGGCCCTCCAGTAGCTCTCACAGCAAATGTACTGGGACCTGGCAGCATTCTGAAGCTCCAGGAAGGGTTGAGCAGTTTGCATCTGTGTCTCCAGCAAAAGGCATTAAATATGCATCTGATCAAGATAGTTGTTAGGAATATGAAGCACCTGTGGGGGAAATTTGCTTGAAATTATAGCCATATGTCCATGCTTTCCTTCTGCAACGGCTTTGGGACTAAAATTCTCACGAGAGAGTTGGTTAGAGAATGAGAGGCCATACAGAGAGGATTGGCTGTCAACAGTTTGGGGGAGGAGATAGACCAGAAGTCAGGGGTAGCTACGGAAGATGGGACCCAGTCCTACCCATAGAATTTATTTGTACCATTTGTTGATGGTCATGGAATCATAGAAGCCAAGTGACCATACATCCTGGTTTGCCCAAGATAGTTTTGTTTAAACCTATTGTTCTAGTATAATTGTTACTTGTACCCCTTTTTATTCTTAAAAACGTCCTGGTTAGGATGATAAATTATATGGCCATTCTACAAAGTACGGATCTTCAAAACCATTCACCTCTCAGGTAAGTCGAGCAGTCAGGGCAGTAGCATAGGAAGTCTCACCATCATAGCCCAGATTTATGTCCATTAATGACATGGCTGGTAAGTTTCCTGTCTCTGGAATTATTCAGGCAAAGGCTAGATAAGGAAATGAGGTAAAGGAGATTCAGACAGCAAACAGGGGCCTAAGACAATGACTTTAAGGGGTTCCTTCCTTCCCTGAGATTTGCCAAGAAATAAACCCAGAGGGGAAATAGTTTTCAACTTTCTGCAAGAAGTTGGCAGCTGAGGAAGGGTTCTGAACTCAAGTTTCCTCACTTTCTTCACTAGATACTAATGAGGGGAGAAGAAGGGAGACAGAGGCAAAAAGTGAGAGTGGTTACAGGTACTTCATGCCCACCTCCAATGCAACTTGGGCCCAGGCTCTAGTTTGGACTCCAAGGACAGCAAAGTCTTGCTAGATGCAAGAATTCAGGTATGTGTTAGCCAGGACAGGGTAGGTTTTGCTGCTGAAGTTAAACAAAATTTCATTGGCTTAAAACAACAAAGCTTTATTTTTCTCTTTGCCACACTTTCCACGGTATGTTGGCTGGGAGCTCTTGCTCGTGGCATACTTACTCAGGAACTCCATGTTTCCATGGTTATGGAAGCAGGAAAAAGAGAATGCGGTGAATCACCCATTAGCTCTGAAAGTTTCTGCCCGCTGTGACACTCATTACTTCTACTCACATTTTCTTGGCCACAGAAAGTCATATTCACGTGGATATACCTAATTTCTTATGGGAAGGGAAGTCCTACCTTGTTCAAGCAAGGCAGGGAACAGGAAATATTTGAAGAATAGCATCAACTATAGATTTATGGGAGAGAGTATACAGACATCATGTGAAAGTGTGTTGTACACAGCAGGAGCCAACCACTTGCCAGCTCCCTCCAGAGAAATATCCCCATCCTTTGGAGCCCTTCCCTCCCAGCTCTTTTGTTCTTCCCTTTGGAAGAGACTCCAGCCTCAGAGATTGTTTAGTCTGGAGACTCAGAAGGGGAAGAGACCTGGATAGCACCCCTCAAACAGGTGAAGAGTTAACATATGAATCGTAGGTAAGGACTTCACTTGTCGTATTCTGGCCTGAGCACATCAAAACAGCAGCAGAGGCAGCCGCAACAGCAGAACTAGTAATTATCTATATGACACTTACTCTGTGCCCGGCGCTGTCTTAAGTGTTTTATTACGCATTTAATCCTCACAACTGTTATTTGGAATAGTTACTATTAGTATCCTCTTAGAAAGATGGGAAAGTTGAGGCAAAAGAGGTAAAGTAACTTCTCCGAGGTCAACGGTCAGTAACTGCCCTAGATGGGATACAAATCCAAGTAGTTTGTTCCAGAGTCCATGGTCTGTTCCCTGTGCACTAGACAGACTGGTTGAGGAATCAAGACATTCCTGCCTTGAGGCTATTGGATATCAATAGATGCAATTGTAAAAATAGCATCTAATGGCATAACATGTGCTAGATTGTTGTTTTCCAGGGACTGGAACTTCTGGGGGCTTATGGGATGATTTTATTGATACCTTAAGAGCACTAAATAACATTGAATGATGTGGTGATAAGTGCGTTTCCTTTTCATTGCTTTTTTCTCTTTGTTTTTCAATCCTTCTGATTATGTCAAAAAGAAAGCTTGGATATCAGGCACACCCTGGTGCTAACCATCACGTGTTAATCTCACTTTGGAGGAAGAGAAAGACCTCAGGGACAGAGCCTTCTGCAGGCAACATTGTGTGCCTAGAATTAAAGAACATCATGTTGTTTGCATTGCATTTCTTTTTATTGTCATTTTCTATTATTGGATGGTGATGCTAGATTTCCATTTATGGCATTGATATAGTTTCATTTTAAAACACAGTTGTTTAGGGGGCCGGCCCCGTGGCCAAGTCGTTAAGTTCGCGCACTCTGCTTTGGTGGATGGGGGTTCACCAGTTCAGATCCTGGGCACGGACCCATGCACCGCTCATCCAGCCATGCTGAGGAGGCGTCTCACATAGAAGAATTGGGTGACCTACAACTAGGATATACAACTATGTACGGGGGCTTTGGGGAGAAAAAAAAAGAGGAAGATTGGCAACAGAAGTTGGCTTAGGGCCAATCATCCCCCCCCCCAAAAAAATCATATCCTGTTTAAAAAAAATAAAACACATTTGTTTAAATTTTAAAAAGTGAGCTGATATGATAAAATAGAAAATAAATAGCATGGATGGTATCCAGACAGACCCAAAATGGTACAAGCAGTAGGACAAAGACTAGAATTTGGGAATATTCTGGACAGGTGGGCTTGCAGGCAGCAAGCTGGACTTAGGGTAGATGGTAAGAAAATCCTTTCCTCTCATTAGCTGCTACTCAGTGGTCAGTGAACAAAGAAAACAATCAGAATCTCCTCTTTCCCATCCATGACACATGTTAAAGTGTGTCTGAGCCCAGAGAAGCTACAAACTTAAGATGAAAGGAACCCAGAGGAAGCAGTGACATGAAACAAAGAGGGTGTTGGACGAGGTAGGGGGAGAAGCGACTTAGACAGTAACACGTTGTGTGATCCTGGGTGAATTTTCTACTGACCCAGAACCTCCAGACTATCGTCTACAAGCTGGGAGATAAAACCTACCTCCCAGGATTCTTGTGATTATTAAGTTATATCATGGGGAAAATATTGCCTGGCTCACCTTGCTGGCTGTTGTGAAGATCAAGCATCCATTTCACAAATTTTTGACAAACCTACCATGTGCTGGGCAGCCAGAAGACAGCCTCAGCTTTTGCCCCTGCAGAGCTGGGTCTAGTGGGAATTTACACTAAAAGCAGCAACAAGAGAAACAAAACCATGGAACTGCCATTTATTGAGGATTCCCCAGAGCTGGGTGTGGAGCTAAGCGTCAGACATGCATTATCCCATTTCATCTGAGTAATAATTCTGCAAAGAAGGTAATTATCATCATTCCCCTTTTATGGCTGAGAATCCGGAGACTTAAAGGGATAAGGAACTTACATAAGGTTATGGAATCAGTGAATGGCAGAGCCAGGGCTCAAACTCACAACTGTTCTCTTCTTAAAACAGACATTGTCCAGGAAAATAGAGGTGGGATGGATTTTAGAGGAGGATGCAGCTGCAATAAAAGCGCTTAGCAGTCAGCAAGGCGTCCACCCAAGGCCTTTGTGGATTGTGAAGCATTAACGAGAAACTTGTTGGTACTCATTATTCCTGCTGCATTATTTTTACAGTCAAATCTTCCCTATAGGTGATTTGAAGTTCTCCGCACTCCTGTGCAAGCATGTGGAGGAGTTCCATTATTAGAGCAATGCTTATCAATGCTTCCCAAGCTTTCATGCATACATGCATCACCCCAGGGATCCTGGTAAATGCAGATTCTAAGTCTGGAGTGGGACCTGAGATCCTGCATTTCTAAGAAGCCTCCATGGTCTGGTTCACAGATCACAGTTTGAATAGCAAGGCACAAAAGCCCTCAGAACCCACGGGATGGAGATCTTTTACCCATTTTCCCATGCAAAGTGCCCTACTAAGCTCAAAATCAAGGTGTAGCCTGTCCAGCAGGGTAGGCAGTCTCCCTTCCTCATGGAAAATGGACAGGACCAAGCAGGACTGGAAGCACAGTGCAGCAGCTTCAGCTCTGAGAGGAAGACGCGAGTGGGGAGCACACTGGCTCGTCAATCCCCACCAGCCCAGCGATTAATGGGAGGGAAGCTGGACGAGGAACCATTAACATTTACAAGTCGCTCAAGTAGTCCTCCCCATGCTCACTCGAGGGCACCACAAAGTGTGTATTATTGAAGCTAATGAAAAGCCTATAAAATGCGCAGTCAAATGGCTCTTCCTCGGGAGTGGTAGCTCATTTGAGGATGGAAGTTTCCCTCCCTGGATGGTGGCCCTTTGCTTCGTCATTTCATTGTTTTCCTGTCTCTAGCTGTCCGGGTGCTGGGCTGGTGCATACTGAGCAGGTAAGGGGCATCAGGCTCTTCCTTGGGGCCATCTCATTTTATCCTCACTCCTACCAGATTGACGGAGGAGGACGCTGAACCTCAGACTAGTGACAACTTAAGCAGGTGACAACTCAGATTCAACCCCAGGTCTGTGGACTGCATATTCCAGTCTGCAAATGGCCTGCTGGGGGGTGGGGGAGGGACATCTGTGAAGTACCTGAAATTGTACACAAAGTCGTGTGTGGGTGTGTGCCCGTAGGCTTTTCGTGAGTGGAGAGGATAGCTATATTTCCTCAGTCTCAAAGGCACCTGTGATTCTCCCCAGCTAGGTGGTAGAGCAGAAAAAGAAGCACCCTGGGGCAGTGGTTCTCAGTCTTTCTGAGCGAGAGGACTTGCTTTTTAATGTCAGATTTTCAACCATCCCCTCAAGAGATAGTTGAGATTTCAGAGTCTATTATTTGAGAGAACACATAACGACAAAAAGAACTCTGAGTTCAGCTCTGCTTTCAAGTGAATTTGTATGTTAATCATTATACCAGCACCTGCACACACTTGGTAAATAGGAGGAAGTGAATGTGGCAGCTATTGTTTCTTTTCTTCTCCCTCTATTCCCAGCCAGTATGCGGCACAGCTGAGTCCAAATGGCAGTGATCCCTACCCCTAATCCAAAGCTCACGCCACAATGTCATATGCCAACAACGAGCAGTGGGAGGACAGTCCTTGCCTTAATCACAAAAGGCAGTTCATGACAGTGATTAAGAGCACCAGTTACGGTTGGAGCCAGACAGACCTGGGTGCAGAGTGCAGTTGTGTAACCATTGGCCAATCACCCGAGTTTACCAATCTATAAAATGGGGGTAAAAATTGTACCCCCGCGGGGCTGGCCCCGTGGCAGAGTCGTTAAGTTCGCGCGCTCCGCTGCAGGTGGCCCAGTATTTCGTTGGTTTGAATGCTGGGCGCGGACATGGCACTGCTCGTCAAACTACGCTGAGGCAGTGTCCCACATGCCACAACTAGAAGGACCCACAACGAAGAATATACAACTATGTACTGGGGGGCTTTGGGGAGAAAAAGGAAAAAAATAAAATCTTTGAAAAAAATTGTACCCCCGCCCTGAGGGGTGTTGTAAGGATTAAAGAGGTGATGTATATAAAGAACCCCTACCATTAGTTTAGCACTTTCAAGGTGCTGGCCACTGTAGGCTATCTCATTTAATCTTGATGCTGTGAATGTTTATGTAGCTTGTTCAAAGTCCCGGGAAGAGCTGTGATTTGACTTAGGTCTGTCTAGAATCTAAATCCACAAGCGGTATGCTTGTCACTCCCTCAGCCATCTCTCTATGCCCTGAATGCCACCACAGGGCCACACACGCATAGGCACTTAATAGATATCTGTTCACTTAAATTGGTCTAAGTTCTAACCCAACATACATATTTGGAAATGAAACACGAGGAACACCTGGAAGCCTTCTCTGAGCGCTGGCTTGAGGTCCACCCCAGGGGCTGCTGAGAGACAACGTGCTATTGTCTGAACAAGGCTTAGTGACAGGCAGTCATAGAAAAGCTTCTGGGGATGGCATCAGACACTGCAGATGCTTGTCCTGACTGGATGACACGGCCATGAGTTCTCTCTGCACCCGCCCGTAACAGCACAGCATCAATAGCCGCCTTGTCTCCCTTCAGAGCCGGCAGTGGGGAGTGAGTGAGATCACTTACATGAAGGTGTCTGGCACCGTAGCTAAGGGTTTCTCATTGTTGGTGTCACAATCACAGTGACAGGTAGAAAACTCCCAAGAGAACCCCAAAACAATTCTGCTTTGGAGGAAATGTTGCATTTAAAGAGCCAGGGGACAAAAAGGAGTCAGGGCTGTGGAAAGATTTATTGTCTTCAATGGAAATCTAAACGTAACTGATTCCTGGTCTTAAGGCCACTATGGAAAAACAGAGTGGCTAAAATCCATGGGCTGCCCAAATTCGTCTAGTAGACAGAATTAAAAATGATTTAAATAATATATTTAACAACATTTAAACTTTACCCCCTAAACTGACCCAGTTTTCAGGATCACATTTGCAGCCTAGCATCAGGGAGATGGGAGGTGTCCCATTACATAAACACAGAAAACCTGTCAAAAGATGGGTGAAAACCGGAAGGCTCTATGAGAAGCCCATTCAAAAGCCCTGAATTGGATGTGTACAGCTCGAGAGGTGGCAGAGATCAGTAAACGATTTCCAACACGAGACGGCACAATCAGCGAGTCTGCGTTTTCAAGTTGGCTGAACAAGGCCCACCAGAAATGCCCATTACGGCTGGACAGCTGTTCCCAGAGAGAAGGAGCGTGGACCCCAGCCAGCTCAGCCTCCCAGCACCCCCACATGTGTCCCCAGTGTTGGCCAGGCCACCAGCTTTAGGTAATCAGGTAGCAAAGACTTTAAGTGGCCCCTCCCTTGAGAGGCTTCCCCAGCAATGACAAACCAGTGTCCTATCGGGAGCTCATGGAAGAAGCCACTGATTTTCTGGTAATTCATTTTCCAAGCCACACTTAGGGACCAGAGCAAGCAGATCTGTATCCTACTCGCCCCTGTTTTCCAAGCAGCGCTCTCTTTGGAATTAAAGAAGCTGTAATTAAAGTACCTTATTTGGGCATGCTGTAATTAGTCGCGAATTCAGAGCGCCATCAAATGTAATCTGAATACAAACACCAGGGAGGCAGGTGCCAATCCCTTGTGAGTTCTGGGAGCCAGTGAGTCCTGCCTGCCTCTCTCTAACACCTTGTCAACCCTGAGTGACTCATCTGGTGAGGCAGAGACTGGATCCGACCAGCGGGAGCGAGCCCCGAGGCAGCCCTCTTCCCAAACATTTCTGACTTGGAAGTTCGACTTCCAGGGAGCAGATTTTGTCTCATCGCCACATAGAGAAACTTGGGGTGAAGGCAACTTCTTCAGTCTATATTTCAAAGAGGATAGGATGGATTTATGAGTAAACACAAGCTTTGGGGCCATTTTTTATCCATTCAACAAATGGTCACTGAGCCCTTGCTAATGAGCAGGACAGTGGGGATTCAACAAGGTACAAGACAGAAAGATCAGCTGGAAGGTCCATGAGACTGAAACCATGCACTCAAGCTGTGTGACCTTGGGTTAATGAGTTGACCTCTCTGAGATTCAGTTTGCTTATCAATAAAATGGGAATATTAGCATTCATCTCACAGTGTCCTAGTGAAGATTGAACATGAGAAAAGAGGTAAACATCTAGTACTTTGCCCAGCACCCAGCAGAGCTGGGATAAGAAAGTCCACCTCTTAGGATGAGTCCAGCCTTCCGATTCTAATCTGCCCCCCGCTGTCTACTCTGCTGGACCTCAAAGCAGGTCTCAGATGAAAGGAGGACCTGAGATTGTGGGTCAGGATCTTGGGACTGCTCTCCCCCTATTTGGAGCTCCAGAGTTTTACTCTAGCCCCTGGAAGAGTGTGAAGTTGGCCAAAAGTGCAGGGATTGTCTGCTTTGTACTGGGAATCCCTCCACCTGTCATTCTTTATGTGCATGGCTGTTTCCTGCTGGACCCTATGCTCCAGAAGCCCCCTCCCGGCTCCTCCTTCTCACTGATCAGAGCATTTCCCGGTTCCACATGGAATTTTGCCCAGTGTCCTGTGCATCAGGGAGTGGCTGCAGTAATAAGTGGGCACATTCAGCCAGGCTGAGGAGGCCTCTCGACATGTATTATCATGGCACCTGGACAGCCTTTCCTTTCAAGTGTGTCTGGACTCCTTCCTGCCTCTGATGCTCTGCCTGCTCACTCAGTGCATCCTTGTGGATATTAATCGAGGTGCCTATCACACTAGACATCCCCAGGACTGCTTTACATACATTATTTTATTGCCTCCTTGATATATGACACTATCAACTGCCATTTGTTTAAGCTGGAAACCCAGTTTCCATCCTTGACTTCTCTGCCCTCAACCATCGCATCTAATCCATCAGCATGTCCTGGGGACTTGACCTTCAGAACATGATTCCGCATCTGTCCATTGCTTTCCATCTTATAATCACATCCGTCTAAGTCACCGTGCAGTCACCTCCCTGTCAGGCTCCTTGCTTCTGCTCCATGTGGTCTGTTCTCCACACAGTGGCCACAGAGATCTTTTTAAAAACAAATCAGACCATGTTACACCCCTGGTCAAAACCCTCCGATGGCTCCCGTCACATTTACGATCAAATCCAAACCACTTGCTCAGATATCCTGCCCCAGGAGCCTGCTCCTGCCCCTGCCCTCACTGTTGCTTCTGTAGCCCCAGGATCTTTGCATTAGCCATTGACTCTGCTTAAGAACCTCCTCCACAGATGTCAGCATGAATAGAAGCTTCCTGCACTCTGACTCCTCAGAGAAGGCTTCCTGACCTAACATAGCCCAGTCTCCTCCCAGCCATTCTCCATCACATCAGCCTTTTAAATTCTATATCCCGTAAATGTCTGATAACTTCCTGTTTATTTCTTTAGTCTGTCTCTCTCCTGCCTAGAATGTCAGGTCCCTAAAGGAGGATCTTTCTCCTTGTATTCCACTTCCTAGAGCAGAGCCTGTCATATCGTAGACACTCAATATAGTTGTTGAGTAAATGAGTCTTCATAACAATTATCTGTGAAATGAGGATAAACCCACCTGTGAGAGCTCAGGTGACCTGTGTGGCACTGCTGGTATGCCACAGAGCCTCAGTTTAAGCCTAAGTATTTGCTACTCTAAGTTGATGCTTTTTCCACCCTCACTGTCTTCTCTTTCATTTCTCTTTCCCTCCCCTGCCCCCAGCAGATAACGCAGTGTCATATGACGTTTCATATTTATGATAAATGCCCAAACATGAGCTCAAGGCTCTGCCTCATTTCTGCACTGGCTTATGGTGCATACCTCACATGTTTGTATTTTCAGCCCCCGCTGCTTTTCTAAATCAATAGGAAATACTTATCCAAGCAGACCCAGCCAACATCCTTTACCTTTTATCAAGAGGTGTCCACCTCTCATAAGCATCCAGCATTTCTGTCGATCAGGCCTGCAGAAAACAGGCATCCACCACGCTGCAGATCAGAATGTGAAGTTTCTCTCCTTGAGGAAGATTCAACTGTGATTGCCGCCCTGGACTGGTTGGCCAAGCTTTCTGGAATGGAGGCACCATGACCGCTTCAAAATCCAAGATGGGAGCAGGTGGCAGGAAAGCAGTGGGAGCATGGGGCAGTTGCACAGAGAACTCATAAAGGGGCAAAGGACACACCTGTGGGGAGTGTCCAATAGTTTTGTAGTGTAGGAGTGAATGTGTGACTGGAGAAAACTGGTTCACACATACACGCTCGTCCGTACTCACCTTTTTAGCATAGAAGTCAACAGCACTGGACTGGGATTGAGAAGCTTACCTTTGAGCACTGTCTATGATTTGCTTGCTGAAGGGCCTTGGACAAGTCTCGTGACTTCCCTGTCTCTCAGAATCCTCATCACATATGGTTGGGGGATCAGCACCCCAGCCCTGCTCACCCCAGAGCTTTTGTGGAGACCATTCCAGATGATCAATGGAACAGCATCTGTGAAAGAGAAAGTAATTTTTATTGTGGTCGTCATACTAATGGATCCCACACTTTGGAATTCAGCCCACAGAATATGGCGATGGGGTAGGGAGGGGGTTGGGCAAGCAAAGATGGGGTCATTGGAGTTTCATCCCCATCTCACCATCTGTGCCTTTTCATCGCTCAGCCCACTCCCTCTACTCCCCTGGACTAATGTTCTGCCCCACCCATTCCGCAAACTTCCCTCAGACTCTTCACTCATCCCATATAGAGCCAAGAACAGTACTGTTGCTGGGGGAGGAGATCTCCTTAGGCTTCTGAAAACACACCCTGTGGTCCCTGAGCGAAAGAATCCAGCCTCTGCCTCATTTCACACGGAAGCATTGAAAGAGGCTCTGCTGTGAAAAAGCCTTGACCCCGAAAGGGACGTCAAATCAAGTGCATCTTCCTCAACGACCGAGAAGCTAACACCTCCCATCAGACCGAGGCTGACTCCTGGGGAGGCAAATTGGAAAAGACCATGGGGGTGGCAAATCTTATCACCATAGGAACTGGGCTAACAATGGATACAAATCCAGCCAGACATCTGGGTGATTTCTTGGCACCATATTTCATAGCCCGAAAGTCATTTGGTTGAGAAAGAGCAGGGAGTTACGTTATTGACATGGGTGTAAAACTAAGAACAATACCACTCCTGCCCCTGACTAACATATTTAAACCTCTGTGGGGGGTCTGAGTATCCAGACCTTGGACCCACCCACATCTGAGTTTGTGAAGCCATTTTAACAACTGGTCTTCAGGGAAGATATTGAGCCTCTGCAAAGGGGATACCCAGTGAAGGGCTGTTTCGTGTTGGTCTCAGCCCATGGATACTGAGGCTATCTGCTAGAAATGCCTGTCGGTGCTCACCGGGGCCCATACTATTGTGGTGAGCACCCACAGACATTTCCCCAACTGGAGCCAACGCTGGGGCTGGACTGGCTCTTGCGGTTCTTACTATGAGTGTAAGGTACACCTCAGCAGTAACCATCAGGGAACTTTGAAAAGACAAGGTCAATTACTCAGAGGTCCTGGAGGGTACGCGGCATACCTGGGGCCACACAGCGAGATCACAGGGAGAGAGAGACAGCATAGACCTAAGCTCTGTCTTTTTTTGGGGTCAGAGATGGGGGCCTAGGGTTTGCTGTTTATTGGTGAATTTAAAACATAAAAGCAGGAATTAAAGCGTAGGAAGGGAATAGCGAGCGGTCAGTCAAAGGGTCAGTTATCTGAGTCAGCCAGAGCTCTCCACAAGGGAACCTCACAGGTCAGGCAGCCTGGTTCTTTATCTAGTTGTGTAGCTGGCAATGTGTTTATTCGAGATGGATGTCTTTGAAATGGGTGATCAACAATCAAAAGCTTAATGTCAGGGACTTAGGACAATCAGAACAGCTAATTGTCAGGTGCTTACACCACAAGCACAGTGTATTCAGTTCATTCAACATATACAGACGGAGCACCTGCTAGACGCGGGCTAGACGCCAGGAGGATGTTTCTATAGCTCTAAGGCCAAGTCTTGGTTCTGATGATTACGGTCATGGCATCACGCTCACAGGTGTGACTGAACTTCTCCAGGCCTTGGCTTCTGCATCTGTAAAATGAGGATAATGATAAGGTTTAACTCATACAGCTTCGATGGTGTTCCAATAAAAGTGACTGCAAATAAAAAATGCTATTAGATGGGTAAGTAACTCAGAGATATCAGCAGTGGGAACAGGAAGTGTGTATTGGGAAGAGAGAAGGCAGTGGCTTCCTCAGCTGGCTGGAACCACAGCATGTCTTGAGAAAGCTCCTTGATTTCGGAAAAATGAAATGTTTCCAAAGGTGGATTTACTGACAAGCTTACGTGGTTATGATCAAAACCTCTGGAGCCAGACTCACTGACTACTTCACTGCTTACTCACTGGGTGACCTTGGGAGAGTGAGTTACCCTGTCTGTGCCTCAGTTTCCTTACCCATTAAATGGTGTTGTGAAGATTAAATAAGTTAATATGTGGAAAGTACCTAGGATGGCACCTGACACAGGCAAGTTCTGTGTGCTTGTTTGCTATTCGTTCTTATCACATAGACATTTAAAAGGGAGGTTGCTCCCAAATTGAAAAGGTCTTAGAAGAGAAAGCTTCCCTTACCATCCTATTTTTTAAAAATTTTTTTGCTGAGGAAGATTAGCTAACACCTATGCCAATCTTCCTCTGTTTTGTATACAGGTCACCTCCATGGCATGGCTGATGAGTGGTGTATGTCTGTGCCCAGGATCTGAACCGGTGAACCCAGGCCACCAAAGTGGAGTGCACCAAACTTAACCACTAGGCAATGGGGCCAGCCCCCCAACCATCCTATTTTATGTTGCCTCACCCACAACCCACTCCTTCGGTTGTCAGATGAAATACACAATGCTCAGTTAATTATCTAAATTTCAGCTAAATAACAAAAAAATAATTATTGCAAGTATATCCCATGTGATATTTGAGACATACCTATACTAAAAAAATTATTCATTATTTATCTGAGATTTAAATTTAACTGGACATCCTATATTTTTATTTGCTAAGTCTAACAACCCTACCAGCCAGTTATCCTGTTAAATAATTCCAGGTAGTGAAAAGTACTATAAAAGTGCCATTGTTGTTTATCACACTGTCTTCCTCACTGGACTGTAAGTGCCACAGAGCAGGAGCTTGTCTGTCTTATTTCTATCTGATTCCCAGGGCCCAGCAGAGCATCTGGCCCATGGTAGGAACTTACCACAAAGGTGTTTTTATAAGGACTGAATAAGGGGCTCCTTACAGAGCGAAGGAGAGACCCTTGGAAGCACGCAACTTCCTGTTCTTCTGGTCTTTCTCAAATACTACCTTAAGAAAAATCTTTCCAAGCAGCGTTGCCGTCCATGTGCCTAGGTCTGAGCACTCTATGTTTGCAGTCTGGTGACCCCAATCCTTCTCAGAGCTTGGACTTCGATCTGGGCTTCAGCATGGAGTTTGGAACACGTTAGATTTTTCCCTTGATCTGTGAACAATCAATTCTCTGCATTCCAATTCTGTCACCATCCTGGGCTCCACAGACTGCAAGAAATGGACTTCCTTATGCTAATGGCATTTCATTTATCATTATGGGGCCGAATGAGGGGAGACCATTAAGCTGAGCGTGATGTTTTATTAGTATGTTTTTCTAAGGTCTATGACTCTGCTTAACACAGTGAATACAAATGACCTAAATTTCGCTTCTTGAGACATTTTCAGGCTATGCTTGCTCAGCCGCCCAGGCCTGGCGATGCCTTTGGTAAACAGCGTCAGACTTCAAGTCTTCCCTTTTAAAGCATTAGTGCGAATGTGGCTTTAGCTTAATTTAATTTGCATGTTTTGCTTTAGTAATAACTCTGGTTTCCCATAAAATGAAAATCACTCGATTCTTTTTGATTTTCAGTTTAAAACAATACAGACTTTAGGGACGTATGCGCCAGAATGCCTACCCTATGCCTGAAATTGGTGACATTTGCCACAGTGTTAAAAATGGTGTTTCTAAGTGTGGTTGAAATTATTCATAGCCCTTGCTGATTTGGAGTGTCATATTTGCTGTGTCTGATGTACTGCCTTTAAACAGAAATGGCTCTCTCTTTGCTTTGAAATTGAGTTTTAAACGGAATGGGTGGTTATTCAAGCAGCCCTGTAATCTGAAAACACTCATTTGTAGGGACTGATTTGGGGTAGGAGGAGGGTCCCTCTATCTTGCCTTCTGGATTGGGCATTATGAGGACCTAGTTATCTACATAAAAGTGAGCTATTTGCCTGCAAGCTCCTGTAACACATATTTTAAAAGAAAAAAAACGGAAAAAGAGGGACAATAAAATAAAGGGGCTTGCCCAAGTGCCATTGGACAGTTTTCACAGGTGTCTTCAAAAGGGACAACTGATAAGAACTGTGTCCCAAGCCTTCCTGTCTCACTGGCAACAGGAGGGAATTCTGCAGTTTACGAACAACCAAATTTCAAGGATGCAAATATTGCTTCACAGATTCCAGCAGTTAGTTTCACAATACATGAGGGCTTTTTTTCCCCTTTAAGAGTCAATTATTCATCAGGAAAAAAAAGGAAGCTGTATGCATAAAGATGTTAATTAACAACATTATCAATACTAGCAAGAAAAAATTGGAAGCAAGCTCTGTGTGCAGCATACTGGAAATTGTTAAGTAAATTATGGTGCAAGGACTCTGATGAAAGATAATGCATTCATTGAAATGATAATTAGAAAGACTTGGATACATGGAAAATGTTTAAGCTAAAGTTTCAAGCGAAAGAAAAATTACTGAATTATGTGGACATTGTGATTGCAACTGTATCAGTATAACTATGTGGATGGCTACAAACTGGAATAGGAGGCAAAAATGAAAACAATAGTCATATAGAGTTAGTTGGATTGAAGGTAGTTAATCCTATTTTTTAAAATTGTTTTGAAAAGCGGGGCTGGCCCCGTGGCCGAGTGGTTAAGTTCGCGCGCTCCGCTGCAGGCGGCCCAGTGTTTCGTCGGTTCGAATCCTGGGCGCGGACATGGCACTGCTCATCAGACCACGCTGAGGCAGCGTCCCACATGCCACAACTAGAAGAACCCACAACGAAGAATACACAACTATGTACCGAGGGGGCTTTGGGGAGAAAAAGGAAAAAATAAAATCTTTAAAAAAAAAAAAAAAAAAAAAAAAATTGTTTTGAAAAGCTAAAGGTTCTTTTTAAAATAATCATTTAAAAAAGCAAAGGAAAAATATGCAATCAGTTTAAATTTTTGAATCTAGTTCAGCCTGGAGCCCATTAATAGGGTAACATCCAACTTGTAGAATCAATTGAATTCTCCAAATACTTAGTTAGAACGACAAGGTGGAAACTATTCAGAGAAAGACTTCCAAAAAGGACAAAAATGTCATCCTACCTTAGGATGAGAAGCTCTCAGTTATCACCTAGTATAAGCTTCTCATCTCACTGATGAGGGAGCCAAAGCTCAGAAGGATTGGAGAGTCGGTCAGGGTCACACAGAGGGTAGCAGGGCTAGAACTAGACAGACAGGGCAGTTCCTGGCGTGGGACAGACCTTGCGTGTGAGGCATCCCTCTGGTGGGGTTCATACAGCCACCGAAAGCCGAGACGGGGGCCTGAGTTCAACCCCTACTCCCCTCCCAGCCGGCACACGCACAGCTAGCTAGCTGCACGTCTGCGCTTGGTGACCCTGCCTTGGAAGAATGAGGCTGCATGGTATTCCATTGCCCTTTCTATGTGTGTGGAGGGGTCCTTTCTCTTCCCTGTTCAAGACCAGGTTGAACAGCCTTCACTCTGCTCAGAATCAGCACCGTCTGCTTTGTTCCTAGAAAATTTGACCTTTTGTTCGACAAAGTGCTGTCCCCACAGCTCTGGGGCCCTGGGCAGAATGGACAGGGACTTCTCTCAGGGTCAGCCCCTCTTTACTGTCAGGGAATTCTAACTCAAGTCCTGCTGGCCACATGGATCTCCCATGGGTGGAGCCCAGAGAACAGAGAGGTCCTGATTGGAGATGTTTTGCTTTTCTCCATGACATTCTAGATATTATTGCTGGCACCTGGTTCCAAGCCAAGGCCTAGATCCTCTGAGTTCAGAAGACCTGGTGCAGGTCCCCATTTGCCTTTTGGCCCAGCTCTGGATTAAAACGTCCTTTCTGACATGCCTAGTGCTTTGTGCTCCTCAGCCTCAGGAGTACAACGAAACTGCTCAACTGGAATCTATAGAAGATGGACAATCAGGTAAACTGAAAGCTTTTTATTGCAGGTATAAGAAGAGGCAATACTGTTGCCCACCTGCCCTGTTAATTGCACAACTTAGCTCTAAACCTCAGTTTTCTTATCTGTAAAACATGGGAATAATAATGATGGCCACCTCATTGGGTTACTGTGAGAATTTGATGAGAAATTACATACAAAACATGTAGGACAGTGCCTGGCATATGGTAAGCTTTTGCTATGAGTTAGCTATTGTATTTATCCTAATCTTCTTATCCATAAAACGGGAAATTTAAGACCTGTCTTCACCATCAACCTTAATGGCCTTCAAACAAATTCCAGAGTTCAATCTGCTTAGTCAAGAGCGGAGCACTGTGCAAGGCCAGGCCGTGCCATCATGGTGTGGTGAGCCCTACACCGGTGGCGTGAGCATCATAGAGTCTTAGGTCATGGGGAGTCTTATCACCAAGCAGCTCATGTCAGCCGCATGACACCTGTGCGAGAGGACCACTATCCCCACATCAGAGATGAGGAGACCAAGGTTAGTAGGCCAAAGTGTTGAAGGGACTTTTGCCCAAGACCAGCAAGCTAATTAGTGGCAGGACCTGGTTTAAAACCAGATTTGTCCAACTGTAAAGGCCATATTCTTAATCAGTATTTTGTAACACCATTTTGCGATCAGTCAAAAAAATCAATTCTGCCGTATATTACATGAAAAACATGTCAAATTATACTAAATGCCTGTTGAATTCAGGGCATATAACACAAATTTGATCCTTTTTTTAATATGTGGGGTTTTTTTGCTTTGCCTTTTTTGATTTGCTTCTGCTTTACGTCTTTATCCTGAAATACAGCATGGGTGCATGTGTGCGTGGCTGGGCAGAGGTGGGGATGGAGTCAGGGGTCCTTCCAGATCATAGAAGGCCCTGGTTCTTCAGACCCTCTGGGACTGAGGAGGACTGCAGACTCTTTCATCAAGATTCCAGGGCCCAGGGAGGCTGGGGCTGTGTACCTCCTGTGAGGAAGAGTTTGATATTAAAGAATCTTCATAGCCTGTTTGACCTGGGTTTTCTTGCCCTGGTGGGTCAGAGACCACTGTAACCTTAAACTCTTCTTCCGCTAAGCCTGTTAGAGTGAATTTCCAACCCTCTAAATTGCATTCAGAGCCTATCAGTCATTCTGGATACTGATTTAAAGATCCTATTAAGGCAATTTTTATGTTAAGAATTGGAAAAAGAGAAAATAACATATGCTTGCATTAATGGGAGAAAACAATAGCAATTGCATCTGCATATTCTGGTTGGGTATCAGATTCAATGAACTTTGGAATGAGATGGAAAATATAATAAGCATGATTCTGAAAACTGAATAATCAGCATTCCACATGGTTCCAGTTGTAATGGGTGGAAAGACATAAGCAAAATAATACAATTATTTGCTGTTAAACTTTTCTGAGACTGTCACCATAAAAGTGGACTTATGTGTCCAAAGACTCCCAACTGAACTGTGGAATAAAGAACACAACTTCCAAATTCGAAGTATCACATTTTAAGTCAAGTTTTGAAAAAAAAAACAAATCCAAACACTTCTGAATTTGTAGGATTAGTCTTCTGTCTTTCCTCCAATAACAAGTTAATTGAATCCACAAAATTGTGTTCACTATATGATTTTCAACTGTGTAATCATTGTTTAAAGATACATGTCTTCAATTTCTTCTATTCCCTTTTGAAACTCAAGCCCATTTCAAATCTTTTGTTAATAAGCAATTTAGTTCTCAGAGAATGGTTTCTTTGTGTTGGTAATTAAATGTTATATTTACACAAAGGAAATAGTGAAATACAATCTCTTCCAAAAAAGAACATTCTAAAACATTCCACTGAGTGCGAAAGCATGACCCTGCAGTGTCAGAATTTCTTCTGGTGATGCCAACAAAAACTCCTTGAGCTATTTTACAAGGAACTGAAAAGAAAGTCTGATGCCTCTGAAAGATATGTCTGTCCCTTTCAGGTGTGATAGTTGAGGAAATATTGAAACAACTCAATAGCAATTGTGAAGGTGACTATATAGTAACCGTGAGTTTACCACTTGACGCTTCAGCATTAGATCTTGCCACTGTGGCATGAGCTTGCTTCTTAGGCAGCAAATACCTGCAGGGCAAGGGCGTTTTCTGCACATTTAATATAGTTACAGATGTGAATTTCTTCCTACAGTGAAAAATGGACACGGGTTAATATACCAACAAACATGCATGGGGTACCCCCTGACCGCATGACAGTTACGCTGCCAAGAACTGCAGGAAACCCAAGTCTGAGTAAGATGCACCCACCCTCACTAGTGTCCAGTCTGGTCAGGGAAATAAGACGAATAGGATTTTGATAAGCGAAAGAGAGAGGGTAAGAGATTCCAGTGGTGACAATGGGGTAGCAGGGGGATTGAGGGGACAAAGGCTTGGAGGGAGGAAATGCAAAGCATGTTTAGGAAAGAACAAGTAAAATATATATAATGATTGTTACCATCATATTTATTAGGTGCCAAGCACAGTGCTAAATGTTTTATTTGCAATATGTCATGTAGAATGACCAATTCATCTCAGTTTGCGTGTGATTTTCCTGTTTTAGCGCTGAAAGTCCTGCATACCAGGATGCTTCTCAGTCCTGGACAAACGAGGACTGTTGGTCACCCTACAGGCTTTCCTTAAAATGACCTTATAAGATCTATTCTCAGTTTACAGATGAGGGGATGGAAGTTCAGGAGGCAAAGGAACTTATCCAAGATTGTGGAGTTGCTGATACATGGGGAGCTGAGATATGAAACAGAGTGCTCTTAACTTCTAGTGCAAGACATGAACCCTTAGGCTAAAACGGAGCATTTGCCTGGCACAGTTCCAGGTGACAAATACAAGAAAGGGAATTTGGTACCAAATTGTAGTGGGATCCAAATTCAAGGATTTTTCCTGTGGGCACTGGAGAGTCATTGAAGTTTCTGAGCAGTAGAACATGATAGAAGCTTTCCTAATTAGCTGCATATTGGTGGCACCAAAGCAATCAGTTCAAATCAATGATTTGTCCAACCACTCTTCCTATCTCTAGAAATCTACAACCTCACCCCGCTTAAGACTACTTCTCCCAAACTATAAACAAACCAAAGAAAGCATTTTGAAGATCAGAGAAATGTTCTATCCCCAATCCATTTCAAGATTTTGTCCCTTTACTTGTTAGTATTTTCCCCACGTTTCTCTCTATAACAGAAACCAGAACTACTTGAAAAGTTGTAAGCAGCTTTGCTTAAACACACTTCTATTATAGTCTATCATGCCTCAGATCTCATTTCCTTAAAGAAATAATAGGTAGAAGAGGTGCCCGGGTCTAGCCTTCCCTCTGAGAGATGAGAGCAGAAGCAGGGCAAATAATGTGTTGTGCAGCGTGATTTAGAGTCTGTGTGCGTGCACGCATCTTTTGTCATTTTACCAATTTCCTGTAAGTCTGCTTATTCCCTTTCATTGCCTTTTATTCTGAACTGTTATGTAGTTTATTTGAGAGGGGGAGGTGGGGATCTATGCATGCTATCTGTTGAGATGTGTGCTGTCCGAGATCAGCATAATTCCATGGTCTAGTGCAAGACAGCCAAGTAGAAAAAAGTGCATTCAAAGGGAAGGTGGCAGTTTTCATGAAGTGCCTCTCCCTGTCTGATTCATGGAGACACATTATGCAGAAACCTGAAACAGCAAGCTTTTGTGCTGGGTACATCCATTTAACTGCATTTCATAATGTTTCCTGCAAAGTCACCAGGTCCATACATTCCCAAGCTCCTGCTTGTTTGACATTAAAATCATTCCCTTTGTAGAAAGAACCCATCCTCTTCTTTGAGTTCCCATCCAGTTGGTCAGAACTCCTTTCTGGGAGTTTACTTCATGATAAATTATATCAAGAAATTAAACAGAAATCCCATTAGTAATGTTGACAGTAGTCCCCACACGGGTGAAATATTTAATGAAAATCAGCAGCTAGGGAGTTGAATTTGCACACAAAGAGCCTGTGTAAGATGGATGTTCTCTGAATGCAAATGCAAGTTGTTGTTTTTTTCTAAAGACCTTTGTAAATACCCAAGAGCCGCCCTTCATTTTGCTTTTAGTGACAAGGAAACAACCATTTAGTAATTTCCTACCTCAGTTGATCACACCAAGAATGGGATATCCAGAGGTATTTTAGGAGTCAAGGGACATCCTGAATATGGGAGCAGAGGGGTGAAACCAGCCCAAATGGTTGGTACCATCTGCTAAGGAGTTGAAAGCATGAATGGCCAAAAAAACTCTTACTCTTCAATGGATGAATGGACTCAATCAAATTAAAAAGGAGGTGGTTTCTGTTAAACACAAGTGTAGGCAGCTGTAGGAATTGTTGAAAAGGGGGACAGTTCAGGGTCCTGCTTTGGGTACATCTTACTTCTATCTTTAAGTCAGTTGAACTGTTCCTCAGAGGTAAACAAGAACACTCTAGTATGGTGTTTATCTACCCTGGCTGTACATAAAATCGCTTGGGGACTTTTAAAATGCCCTGAGTCTGATCATAGTAGACCGATGAAATCAACTTTTGGTTATAGGAGAATTCAGACATCAGTATGTTTCATATGCCTAGAATCAGAGTCCTGTCAGGACCCAGAAACCAGAAACAAAGAATTTAATTAAAATAATTTTTAACAAGTTAACCACTTATTGAGGAATGCAGGCAGCAGCTACTACCTCCAAGGGTGGAGGAAACAAAGGAATGAAGTCAGGGTTCTTAAAACTCAGACCACGGAGGGGCCCTGAAGCGCTGAGACCCTCACCTCTGTGCTGTGCTGCCAGTTGTTGCTGGTGTCTGAGCTCAGAGGTAGGATCCCATGGAGCTGGATGGAAGCAGACTTCGAAGGAGGGGGCACTGGCTTGCTAGAGCTTGTATCTCAGGCACAAATGGCTCTGGGATTGTGACAAAACTGGAAACTAAAACTAGCTGTTGCTACTGGAACCAACTGCTAGAGCCAGGGTGATATTGATAAGAACTGAAAGCAAACAGGATGGAGAAAAATCCTTTCTCCATGTTCCATCCTTTCAGTCTCCTCTAGCGCCCCCGTTTGGCAGAGCTGGTAAAGGAGAAACACTGTTTACGGAATCCCAGCCCTAGCATTTCAAAGGGGAATGTAGAAGGATAGTTTTAACGTAAGAAGTACGAATTAATAACTAGCACGGTTCCCCTAGGTGATTCTATTGGGCAGGCAGAGTCGCGAACCATTGACTCCAGAAAGCTAAGATTTATTGCTCTCCTCAGGCATTCTTGGTTTGCTTTTGTTTTTGCCCCTGCCCATTATCAACCAGCCCCTTTGGTTTCCATCTTTGCCTTTAGACTCTTGACCTTTGGGTTCCCACAGATATGGCTTACATTTGACCCATGGGTTCTCCCAGCTTTGAAGCACTCCAGCCCTCATTGCCCTACAAGACCCAGGGCTAGCAATTAGAGAGGGGTTGGACTTTGATTTCCAGGGAGTTTGTTTTGGCTCATAATTTCAGGGACCATATTTCCCTGGAAGCTGCCATCTCTCGTGGTCCATTACCACTTTGTGTTGATGACCAGTCCCAATCCTGACGGTGGTCTGCTGTCCTTGGCTTTGATGAGAACCTAAATAGGAAAAATCTGTTATCCTGTGAGGGTTGGCTGAATGAAAACATAAGCTTTCATGCCTCTGATTTTGTTCTCAGAAGACCCTGATTGGTTTTATTCTATTAGTTGTGGGGTTCATCACTTACAAAACACCCAACCAGTTAAATTAGAAGAGAAATCAAGCTAGTCCTTCCTATCCTGAGGACCTCCCATGTACATGGAAATATAAATCCTCATTCAAATCATTTGAGTGAGTGTCAGCAGGCTCCAGTCATTCATTTAACAAACGTTGAACAAATTCCGCACCTCCTGTGATCCAGGTAATGTCCTAGGTACTAGAGGTACAGCAGGGAACAAAGCAAAGTTATCGTTCTCATGGACGTCACATCCTACTTGAGAAGAGAGACAATAAGTAAATAAATGAGTAAACTATAATGTACCACATAATATTACATAGGATAATGGAGTTATGAGTTACTGTGTGACAAATTACCTCAACCTTAGCAACTTAAAACAACAAAGATTTATTATCTCACATTCCCGAGAGTCAGAAGTCTGGGAAGTGGCTGGGTGGTTCTAGTTTAGGGTCTCTCATGAGATTGTAGTCAAGTTGTCATGAGAATTGTTGTCTCATCTGAAGGTTTTTCCGGGTTTGGGAAATGTGCTTCCAATTCACTCCTGTGGCGCTGTCATGAAGTTTTGTTTCCCACTGTGGACTGCTCCAGAGAGCTGCTCGCAACTGGGCAGCTGGCTTCCCCAAGCGTGAGTAATCCAAGAGAAAGAGAGAGCGATCAAGATGGAAGCCACGGTATCCTTTTTCACCTAATCTTGGAAGTGACATACCATTGCTTCTGTTGTATTTTATCAGTCATGACCCTGATAAAATGCGGGAGGGGACTATGTGAGGGTGTGAATCCCAGGATGCAGGGATCTTTGGGGCTACCCTGGAGGCTGGCTACCGTGGATGGTAATAGTGCCACGGAGGAAACAAAGCAGGGTAAAGGATAGGGAGAACAGGGATTTGGGCTGACCCTTGTTCTTAATGCACGTGGTCAGAGAGGACTTCACTGATACGGAGCAGAGACCTGAAGGAAGTGAGGGAGTAGCTTTGTGGCTTGCTTTTTAAAAGATTCTACTTAGGGGTCACCTTTTCCAGAAAGACTTCCCTCAGCTCCTGTCCCACCCATCAGGTTCACTAAGAATACCTACTGTGTGCTCCCGGAGTATCCACACTTACTCTCTGAAAGCTCTCATCACGCTTTCTCTTCCACTAGAGAATGAGTTCTTCAGTGCATCACTTATCTTTTGTTTAAAGCAAAAAATCCTTGGACATGGATACATATAGCCACTTTAAACATATAAATCTACCCTTTTGGTGCTATGTAAATTGCATTGCCTACAAACGCTGTTAGTTTATGAAGCACCATATGGAACAAAAATATGTGGCAACTTATTGAATGGGAACATTTTGTGAGAAAAATATTTTTGTTCCCATGCGGCAACGTTTCTATTAAATAGTTTCTAAATATGTAAAAGGAAAAAAACCTCAGAGTGACAATAAGATACCCTAAGGAACCTAGAAAGCAGGCAAAATAGCAATATTATTTTATAATGAAAACCAGACATGGGTGATATTATTTCTTCATACCCTCCTTTCTTTTGGCTTCGTTTTCTTTCTAAATATATGTTCCTTGTCTGATAAATTACATGCTCTGATTCACCCACAGCCGTGGTCAGAGGCAGCCACTTATACAAAAGGACAGTTGGTCACTCACAGAAATATGTCTCCCTTGTGTTTGGGAATTAAATTTTCATTCAAAAGATCAGCAGTTTCTCTCCTTGTGACTCTAGAGGTCAAGTCTGGCATGTAGTTTAGGATTGCTCCCAAATTTCAGCCCTGGGAACTCAAAACACCAAAGCCATGGAAACTGTAATGTGTGGAGGAGTCACCCATAACTCGTTAAATGCAGATTCTGGTTCAGAAGGTCTAGGGTGGGGCCCAGGATTCAGCATTTCTCCAAACTCCTGGGTGATGCTTTGGGGCTGGTCCTCATATCATGCTTCAAATAGCAAGATACTAAAATCACTTTGGAGAACCCAAAGTTTATCTGTCTGCCTATGTCTGTAGATGGTTTGAGATTTCTTTTTCCCTTCTTTTTCTTTCCCCTTTTTTAAAAAAATCATGCTAATGAGGAACCACCTAATAATCAAGAAACAAATTTTTTAATTAATTTCCAAAGTTGTTAAATCATTTATTCTCCACAAGGTAATTTGCACTTCAGGTCTCTGTTCCTTCAAAAGCTTTGTTTGGAAAACAACATGTTCCACTGTACATTTTCATTTGAACAAGTGCCAATGCGAGAGAATCTATGATTTATATTTCAAACCAAACTAAATCATTAGCTCTTACCCGCAAGTCAAATGTTCTGTTTCAAATATTTCCAAATTGGAAGAGAGCAAAGAAAAATATGGTCACTAGAAATAAAATTTTAAAGTTATATTCATCGTCCCATATAAAATTCCAGTTCGACACCTTTCTCCTACACTCCGGGGGCATAGGAGGAGCAGAGGAATTTCACCCACGATTTATTTTATTTTTATTATTTTATTATTTTTATATTTTAAAATTACATTATTTTAGATTAATAAAAATATCTTTTGATGTGACACTGATCTATTTCTCAAACTAGTGCAGAGAGGGGCCAGCCCAGTGGTGCAGCGGTTAAGTGCGCACGTTCCATTTCTGTGGCCCAGGGTTTGCTGGGTCAGATCCAAGTGCGGACATGGCACCGCTTGGCAAGCCATGCTGTGGTAGGCGTCCCACGTATAAAATGGAGGAAGATGGGCACGGATGTTAGCTCAGGGCCAGTCTTCCTCAGCAAAAAAGAGGAGGATTGGCAGCAGATGTTAGCTCAGGGCTAATCTTCCTCAAAAAAAAGTAGTGCAGAGAATGTGCAGAGTTATTCCCTAGCCTGTGACCTATGTATATTCAAATTGTCTTACTAAGATATACAAAGATAACATCACACTGGCTGGAGGTCGTTGGCGTTTGTTTATGTTTTAAAGCTTTATCAAAGTGCAAAAATGTATCAGAATGAGCAGGGTGTTCCCTGGCTTGTATCTCTTAAGCAGCTTGCCTTATGCCCCTCTCCCTACCCCAACCCTACTCCACCCCCAGAGCCCTCACGGTGACCTAAGGAGCACTTGTGCCAGAGGCCTTGGAGACGCACTGGCTGGGTCTCTCCAGCAGCCAAGCCCAGCTCAGCATTCTCCCACCAACAAGCTACCAGCTATGAGTCGTTTCTGTCCCCAACGCAGCATGTCTCACGGCTCTCAGAGCACATACCTTTCACAGACGACAACCCACAGGGGGACTTGGGATATTTTTAAATGTCTACATTTAGTGAATGTGGAGTAATCACAGATTTGCCGTCTCACTTCTCTTGCGAGCCTCATTGCTACCTCAAAGATGTTGAAAGTACTTCTGACTTCTGAATATCCCAAAAGGCAGTAACAACGGAAACCCACTGGATTCCTTCCTTTGGTCAATGATAGAATCTTTATACCTGTCATCCTCCTCCACCTGATTTTGGTTGCTTTTAACTATTTTCCAAATTTTCTTTGGCTAATGTAAACAAGAATGTTCGTACTCAGCAAACAGATGAACTTCAGTTGATTAAGTAGGTAGATGAATGAAAGGTGACATCTGTAAATATCTTCAACTCAGCCACTTCAACAGTAACAAATAACACATACACGTGAATAATTAGCATTTTACAAAGCTTTCATATATGTCATCTCAAATGATCTGCACTGTGTCTCTGTGATATTGAGAGGCAATAAGCCCGTGTCATCGATGAGCATGCTGAGACTCCAGAATTAAGTGATTTGTCAAGGCCACCCAGCAAGTAAATGACAGAGCCATAATTTGCACTTGAGTCTTTTAATTCCAAATCTCATACTTTTCACACTACACCACTTTGCCTCAAATAAGACTGGGAGACAGAGTTTTGAACCTAGAATTGATGAGACTAGTGTGAACACATTTCCAGTATACCACACTCTCAATCTTAAGATGTTTTTCTTGGCCCAAACATCCAGGCTTTAAAATCAGAAGACACGTAATCAGGATCTAATCTGGTCAGTGCATGCTATAGAAGTGGTTTTGGGGGATGCCAGAGGAAGCAAATGGGAAGTGGAATATGAGAAACTCTCAGTTCTCACTCTTTCCAAGTCACTTCTACTTTTTTTTTCTGTAAGCAAATGGGAAGTGGAATATGAGAAACTCTCAGTTCTCACTCTTTCCAAGTCACTTCTACTTTTTTTTCTGTTTTATATGTTGGAAAGCAATTTTTAAAATACACCCACTCTTATAGTGTAAGGACCTCCAAAAGTCAGGTGACCCAGACCCCTGTTTAATGCTGGCTTAGCCACCATCTATGTCTGGTTAGCCTGGGCCACTGCTCAACACCTCACCATGACTCAGTTTCCTCATTTGGGAAAATGAACCAGCAGAGCTATTGTTAGGAGCAAAGAAGTAATACAGTCTCACCTGTTCAAGTCTCCAAAATATGCCCATTTTACATAGAGGAACTTGCATTCACTTAGTTTGTAAATGACAGAGCAGAGATTAAACCAGAGTTTAAACCCAGACTACTTGTTCTATTTCTATTCTACCATGCTGCCTTTTCAGGCTGAAATTATATTGATCAAAAAAGAAAAAAATAGGACTCATAGTGAAGTTATGCGATTCGAGTTATGTATTCACTTAAGCCAGCTTTTGATGTCCTGCTTGCTCCCAGGCTATCAGTCCAGGAAACACTCTCTGGTCTATTCCCACAAGGTATATTCTAAGATGATCTTCTCATCGGCCCTGCTGGGAAAGAACTGAAGAATAACGTGGCAAACGCTCTTCTTCTCCCCAAAGATTCCACTTCTTTGGATGATGCCAACTTTCCCAATGGGGAACAGGAAAAGGGTCCAATTTCTCTGCAGGAGCAACCCTACAAGGGGGGTGGTATCTGATTTTGGAATCTTTTCCTCTATCTTCATGTTTCCAGGCTTCCATCAAAGACCTGTGTAGCCTCTCTTTCACACTCTCACTCCCAGGAGAAGCCACTTCCTTTTTCTGATTGGTGGGGTGCCAGGGGTCTGCACATCCTTTGCCCCACTGTTCTTTTCCCAGGTAACTTATGACCGTAGAGTCCTTATTTCTTTTTCTTGTTTTGGAAGTGTTCTGATCCTCCATCTGATCCTTGTTGTCCTCTTTGTTGCCAAGGTGACCTTTGGGGGAAGGAAGATGCTTTCTCTCCCTCCAAATAAGAATCTGAATCGAATAAGAAATAGGCATGAGCCAAATGGGAGGGTCAACCTCAGCTTGATAACTGGAACATTTGGATTTGGTAAGTGCAGCCCAGATCTACAGCCAGTAATTCCTAATATTTCTAATATCCAACTTTTCTAAGAACTGAACCAAATTCAGGTAAAATATCTGGACAGTTGTGGAGGACTGGAATTGGCCACCCCAAGATACGTCTCTTTGGCAAGAGGATTATTTTGGGCCGGTTACTTTTAAAAAACTGCAGACAGGAAAGAAACTCTGAAAAGTAGAATTTACTTACCCTTTGTTAAGAGACATTTACATTTGTAAAGGAAATCTCCGTCTGTAAAAGTGTCTCCTTCTCTGTACCAGGAAGAAGGGGCGTTGACCTTATCTCTAAAAACTCTTATCAATGCAGAAGGCAAGGACTTAAATCTGCATAATAACCTTACTCTTGTTTACTGTGCTTTTTTGGTAACTTTCCATGATCGACTGCCCCCACCCTCAACATCCTCCTTTATCTTTAGCTGAGGGTGGTATTTAAGATGAGAACTTCCGCCATTTTGATGAGTTGCTCAGTTTGCCTGAGCCTCTCCCATGTATACATGTTATAAACCTTTGTTTAATTTTCTCCTGTTATTCTGTCTCATGTCAACTTAATTCGTTGTCCAGCCAGAAGGACCCAGAGCGGGTAGAGGAAATGTCTTCCTCTCCTACACAGTCATAACCATCTTCCTTCCCCCAAAGGTCACCTTGGCAACAAAGAGGACAACAAGGATCAGATAGAGGATCAGAACACTTCCAAAACAAGAAAAAGAAATAAGGACTCTACGGTCATAAGTTACCTGGGAAAAGAACAGTGGGGCAAAGGATGTGCAGACCCCTGGCACCCCACCAATCAGAAAAAGGAAGTGGCTTCTCCTGGGAGTGAGAGTGTGAAAGAGAGGCTACACAGGTCTTTGATGGAAGCCTGGAAACATGAAGATAGAGGAAAAGATTCCAAAATCAGATACCACCCCCCTTGTAGGGTTGGTGAAATAAGTAAATGAGATCAAGTAAATGGAGCACCCATTGGAAAGCCAGTGACCACTTGTGGTTTTCTTTTCTGCTTGTCTCTCCCCCAACCTGCTCTAGAAAATGAGGAAGGCCAAGTTCCATTGGCAGCTCTCCTAAGACACTTGGCCCAGGGCAACACTGTCTACCTCAGTTGGCTGTTAGGTCAAGCTAGGATGACTACACGTGCTAGTTTCCCCAAAGCAGACTGGGCCTACTGCTGTGGTCCCTGTGTCTTGTGCAGTTTAACATTTGCTGGATAAAGGAATCCTAGTTGAGTGATGCTTAACCAGTCACCTTCTTTCTAGCAGGAAATTTTTAGGCAGGGAAACATAACCAATTCTCTCTTCATTTCCAAATCACTGCTTTTTTTTCCACTATTCATTCTCCCATTCCTTCTCAGGCTCCTTGCTGGGTTCTTTTTAATAAAGGTTAGCACTTCCCAGGTGTGGTGCTTTTCTCTATTCTTGTTTCCTTCTGCCTATCCTCTCTGGATGATCCCACCCACTCCACGTCTTGAACTACACAAACAACATTTGTGCCAACTTTCCAGTCCTTGTCTCCTGCCCTGACTTCCCAGCTCACATCTCCACTGCTGTAGCTCCACCTGGATTTCCTTCAAACATCATGAAGGTAAATCATTTTCTCATCCTACTGCTTCTCTTGTATTTTACAGCTCTATTTTTCCACTCACTTTTCCCTAACTAAAACCTTAAAGTTATCCTCAGTTGCCTCTTCTTTCTTACACCCTGCATGTAATAGTTCTCTCAGTGTCTCTTATGTCTGGCCTCTTCTTTCCATCACAGTTGTCACTGTCTTAGAACATATCCCTTCCTTCACCTACGTCTTTGAATGACCTTGTAAGTGATCTCCCAGCTACAAGTGTCAACCTTCCAGTATATTGCTCACCCTCATCCATAGTTAAGGTCATTTGCAAAAATCTATTCCTCTCTCTCACTCTCTGTTTCATTCTCTTCTGTCTCTGTCTCTCTTTCTCATACACATACATACACACACCCCACATAGCTTATGAGATGCTCTTAACTCCCTTCACCCAGTGCTTGGAGTACAAACTTCTTAAACCCAGAAGCCCTCTAATGTCATATCCCTTCTGTTGCTCATCTCCTATTCATCCACTCTCCAAGCCACAGCACTGAATTTATATCACCATTCCCAGAACAGTCCATAGCCTTTAATGCTTCTCTGTTTATGCCCTTCCTGTGCCGTCCACTTTGAATGTCCTTCTTCAATATACACACCTATTCCCTGGCTTGTAAACATATTTTTCCTTTTAGGGTAATTTCAGATGTCCCTGCCTTGGCAAAGCCTTCCCTGACTTTTCTGCTTGTTAGTTACATCCCTTCTGTGTGCCCTCAATATTTAAGTGCTGTAACAGCATTATGCATAATCAAATTGTCGGTAATCCATTGGCACTTATGATTCTCCCATTATAATAGTAGCTTCTTAAGAACAGAGAATCATGTTTTTCATCTCTATTTCCAGCATCTAGATATTGACCCTCTCTTAGGTACAATCATTGTGCCATTTATTGCATGCAGAGATAAATGGAATAATGAAGACTGATTTACTTTAGCGTGATAAAGTATTCCCATTAACCACAGGTCTGAGAATCAGGAAACACAGCCCTAGGCATCAGTGTTGCCTCTGCTTAGCCTCGTGAACTTAGACAAGTCTCTCCTCCAAGCTGTGTTTTGGTTCTTTAGTTTGAACAATGGCCAAATAATAAATAAACAACTCTCCTAATGGGTAATAACAGCAACACAAGATACTACTTGTCTCTGAGTATTTTCATGTCTAATGTATAAGTTGAATATAATGAAATATATCACTGTCATTACCACAAATTAGACTTTTTGGCTAAACCTTCAGGTGACTCTTTCATCTCAGATACTTTGTAATAAATGAGTAAAAGGATGACACATATGCAGAAGAAGATTTAAAGAATTAAACACACAGAACTCAATTTATAAGTTTCTTATTAAACCATAAATAGTATCAATTAGTAGTTAGTTGCATTCTGACTTTATATCTGGACTTGCTTAGATTTTCTTTTTATTTTCATAAATCTTTACTTTGAAATCAGACCCCTCCCAGGATGTGACTTCAGATCAGTTTGTCTTCAAAAGTTCTTCCTAACATTTTGAGAAACTAAAGAAAAATTCAGGACAATTTACACTGCTGTGGTGCTGGAACTCAATCTACATTAGAATCTCTCCTAAGAGAATAATTCTAAATATGGAAAACTCTTCATGAACTGTGAGTTCATCATGATATTTTTTTCTAAAAGAGGAAAAAAATAGAAACAACCAGAATGTCCCACGAGAGGGCAATGGTTAAATGAATTATAGTGTAATCATGTGATGGAAAACAATGCAGCTATTATATATTATGTTACAAGGATTCATAGCAACTTCAGTAATCACTTGTGTTATAAAGTTATGTGAAAAAAGAAGGTAAAATGCATGTATACAACGTGAGCACAAATGTCTAGAAAATAAGCACAAAAAACTAGAAAGTATATCTGTATACCCTTTGCTTATTTCTGTTGCTTCTCCCTCTACCAGCAGTAAAAACTGGCAAGAGGGAACTATCTTGGTGTCAGAAGTGGGAAACTCCACCAAGAACTTTTCAGAGTTGGAACTTCCACTGCCAGTTTACCCTGTGAGGAAAGGATTTGGATACTCTCATATTCCTAGTCCTAATTCATTTCTCCGAACTTTTTTTGTTTAATAATTTATGTTTGATTACCAATTTATGTTCACTTGAAAATCTCCCTTCATTTTCAAGTTCCTTAACTATGTCTGGTTTGAAGTGAAATTGGAAAATGATTGTTCTTTCAGCAACCAAAACTTTTGGCAGCTTGCCTCCAAAAGAGCTTGGAATTATGTAACTCACTTTGGCAGAAAAACTTTTCTAAAAGGGCTAACTTGTCTTCTAGAACTCATCATTTTAAAGGAACTTTTAAGCAGAGTATAAATGGATTTTACTACCATGTGATATTTCCAGCATACACACTTGAAAATGTGATACAACTTATCTTCTTCCTCCTTCTCTTCCTCCTTCTTCTGCACATGCTCATCACTCGGGAAGTCATCTCCATCTCAGAGACCTAATCCTGTCTTTAACAGCAGGGCCTTGACAAGATGTCACCAGGAGCTGGCTGTGATACAAATATAGCATCTAAGGTTGACAAAATCCTCAAAATGCTGCAACATCAACATTCTCTTGTCATTCACGAAAAATTCTCAAAGTATCAACTGTAGAAGATATTAACTCAGGGGTGGAACCTTTCTTTATGAATTACAGGTCAGTCATTCATCTAGTTGATTTTCTTCTCTAGGGACACTGACATTGCTAAAACTGTTCCTAGAAAGATGACAGAGAACAGAACAATTCCCCTTGCTTTTCCTTGGTTTGTGTTCCGGCAGGTAGTTCTCTGCCCAAAACACGCTTCCATCAGTAGCAGCTCCTCCCCTCCTCCCTAAGGGAGGCACCTCATTGTAGAGAAAGGAGGATAAAGCTGGAAATGGAGGCAGGAGGTACCACACAATGATCTTAGGGAAACAGCCATCAATGTGTGTCATTGGCTCTGGTGAAGTGTGATTAGGCACTGTGCTTCATTTATTTCTGTGTCTCTCACAGTGTTTGGCACAGTTCCTGCCACCTACTAGGTGCTCAAGAAATATTTCTGAGTGAATAGATGAATAAATGAATGAACTCTGTCCTACAACACCCCAGCATATTTCCCCTGGTTTAAAGGGGCCTCTGTGAGCCATCCGTCTCACCATGGATAGTCCACACCCCATCATGAGGTTGAAAAGTAAATACAAGAGACTCATTAGTACACTCAGAAAACGAGGCAGTGGAGGCCCAGAGATGAACAGAGCGTTCTTGGGACTCTCAATGATCTCACTGTGCAGTAGGGGAAATTTATTGGGCTGCAAGCATCCCAGGGTAAGTCCACGGCAACATGGGGATTCATTTTATTTACCCCCAATAGATTTTAAGCTCCCAGAGGGCAGGAACCATCTTCAGTATCATCATTATCATCATCATCTTCTTCATCTTCATCCTCATCATGAAATCTCCATGAGGACAGGGATTTTTGTTTTGTTCCTGATGCTTTCCAATCATTCAAAACAGCTCCTCGAACATATTAGGCACTTTTTAATCCTCGGTGAACATTGAATAATAACTGTCAATGCTAGAATTGACCGCCTGCTTCCTTCCTTCCAGGCACTAGGCCTAGTACTTTCTATTCATTATTTCAACAATATGAGGAAACTGGGAACCTGGAGCGTAAGTAGGTGAAGAAATGTCCCATGTTGATGGAGCCACACTTCGCACCTAGGCAATCTGACTCCAGAAAACACACTCTTACCCACATCCCTTTCCATCACACCATCCCCAGTCACCTCTAATGCTTCTCTGTGGCCCTCACAGTTCCTTGTGAGACGAGTGGTGAATGTCTGTCAAATAAATGAGAGGACAAGATTCCAAACCAAATTAATGGCCCTGGGCTGTTGACTGTATCTGATAGCTCTGACCTTGAAAGAGACAGCACTTTACATGTCCGATACCAAACCAGGGTTAATAAAGGAACAGAAATGGGATTGGCCAAATGAGCATGCCAATGTTAAACCCTGCCCAGCCAGGCAGCTAACAAGATTTTTATTGACAGGAAAATAAAGATTTCAAAGAGAAATATGATTCACTCTGCCCTGTCTTTAAGTGAAAAATGAGTTGGGCCAGAAAGATAACAGATCACTTCCCCTTTCGAAGACAGTCTATAGTATCTCTCCAATGAAAATAATGCAACCCAGAAGACAGCAGGGCCACTGGTCCAACTCCACCTGGACAGGAGGACAAGAAGCCTGATGAGTGAGGAACAAGAGGGAGGGAACTGCACAGTTTCCCAGGCCTCAGAGAGTGCCCTGAGCCACCAGGAGGGACATCCCTGTATATGCCAGGACGTGTGCTGAGCAGTTTCCACCTGAAATGCAAACAGGAATATTAATGAGGGTATATCTAGTGCCAAGCAATTAGAAAAGCCTCCTGTTCTTAATGATTATATTTAATTCATTTCAACAAATATCTACTACTCACCTACTCTGTGCCAAACCTATATTAGAGGTTTGTTTCTTTCATACTTGCACTGCCTATTAACAGTAGAAACATCTAATCATGTGTGACAATTTAGAACTTACAATATGCTTTTAACTTCTGGTCTTTTATATGTGAGTGTGAGGAAGACTGGTCCTGAGCTAACATCTGTGCCAATCTTCCCCCACTTTATGTGGGATGCCACCACAGCATAGCTTGATGAGTGGTGCTATGTCCACATCCAAGATCCGAACCTGCAAACCCCAGGCTCCTGAAGTAGAGTGAACTTAACCACTATGCCACCAGGCCGGCCCCAAACTTCTGCTCATTTTGATTTGGTACGCAAGCCATGTCATGGAATAAGCAGGGCAAGATTCATTATTCCTGTTTTATACTTAAGAGAAATCAGGGTTCAGAGAACAGCCACTAAGAGCTAACATTTACTGAGTGCTTAGCCTTTGCCAGGCATCGGGCAAAGAAATCTGCACACATTATTTTTACAACAACTCTATAAGATTGATACTTTATTCCCTCCACCAGACAGATAAGAAAACTGAGGCTTTAAGAGATTATGTTAAATTTCTCAAAGTTGCATGTACAGTAGGTGACAGAGTTCACAGTTAAACTAAGGAAGTCCTGTACCCTTGCTCTGAAATTCAAGGCTATTCTGTCTTCAGAGGTTAAATAGTTAACCCAAGATCATGAAACTTGCCAGGGATGAGCTCTTTCCTCTTTCTCTGCTGTTTGAGGAAGTTATTTATTAATATTGGAAAGATACTTTATAGGCATTTATCATCTGGCAAAGGAAATAAAACAAACATAACACAGAGCTAATTTCAAGGCAAGGCCAAAGTCTGGCCTTCAGTCAATTAATAAGACCTCCAGGCATAAAATACCATTTGTATTCGGAATAGAAAGAAAATCAGTTGGTACCACATCCCACTGTGAGCAGATCCACATTGAGAGTTTAATGTGTGCTAATGTTTTACTTGCCTCAGAGGCATTTACTGTCATGGAGCATCTAGAGCCGGCCCACATCTCCTTGCCCCTTTGCATGTAGGCAGAGCCACATGATTCATTTTGGACAATAAGCTGTGAGTGGAGGTGATGTGTATCACTTCTGGACCAAAACAAGAAGAGCACTCATGAACTTTCCACATGCCCTCTTTTCCTAGAAACAGTCCAGGTTATGGAACCTTTGTCAGCCTGGGTTCCTAAGTGTCTTTGAGGAGAAAAACTTCCTGCTGAACTGCACTAGATATGTATCATGGAGAAGAAATAAGTCTTTATTGTATGTTAAGCTACTGCCATTTGCTGTAAATTTGTTACTGCAGCAAAACTTAGCCTATCCTATCTAATGCAGAGGGCTGATATCATTTAAAAGGAGAACATACAAAGGAAAGGTGGGGGTTTGAACTATGCCTTGGCAATTCTGCCAGGGAGAGATGAACCTGGGAAGTTGGAGGCCAGAAGAGAGAACAGACCCCCCAGAGCAGTGGGTGTGCTTTGGGAAGCAGGGTTGGCTATAATTGGATTGTGAAAGTGAGACAAGGCCAGAAAGAGGCCTCAGTGCCACACCCACGGGTTAAAATTACAGCATAATGAAGGTGGGAAGTGTCTTAAAGATCATTTTATGTTTGAAGGAAAGGATACTTTGAGAGGAGGATTAAATTGTTCTCAATCATACCACAGGAGCTCCATCCTATAGGTAGAGGGGACACTCTTGGGTTTTGTGCAAGAGAATGACAGATTGAAGGGTCTGCTTTAGGAGAATGCAAATGGCAATAGCGTCAGGATGGTTGGTACTTGGAGAAACTGAAGCCAGGAAGACAGGTTAGGAGGTCATTTCTAAGGCAAAATCCGGAAACTCATAAGACTGAAAGCTGGATCTAACTCTCTGAGTTTGCTGATAACCAGATGGGAAGGATTTCTGAGATGAGAGCTTAGTCTGAGGCAGGCCACACGATGTCCAGGTCCCAATATCCAGGGAGGGGTTTGTTCCCAAAGCATGACCACACCCCCTAAATTGGATCCAGTTCCTTGTCCAGGGCTTGACATGGACAGTAGTCACATTCTGCAAGCCAGGAGAGATCTAGCGAGAAGAAAACAAACCAGAGACCAGCTGTCTTTGGTCCTTATTTATAGCTACGTGGTTTATTTGCCTATTAATTTATCAACCAATTCATTCATTCACAATAAATGGGCATTGAACACTACTGGGTTTCAGGAACTGTGCTATCTCCCAAGAATACAATAAGGAGAAATCAGCCATGGTACCTTCAACTCCTGACATAGTTTCTGTCTAGTAGAAAAAATATTTTTTTTCATTATTCAATGTCTAATTATAAACTGTAATAAGAGTGCTGAATGAGAAGCATGTGCTACTTTGGAGCCGTAGGAGAAGGACGTGGTCTAGTTTGTTGGGTAAAGGAAGACCTCTCTGAGGAAATGACAAGAAAAGTAAGGACTAAGCTAAAACTAAAACGAGGAGGATGCACATCCTAGGCAGAGAGAAAGGCAGCCTGCAAATGCCCTGAGGAAAAGCCACGGCATTTGGAGTTCAGAGAGACAAGGAGAGCCAGGGAAGACGAGACTAAAGAGGTAAAATGGTTTCAAATTCCTTGCCATAACCTACTAGGCCACATGATTGGACCCCACTTGAGAGCAACAGAAGCCCCTGGTTGGCTTGGAGCAGTGACTGAAAGAACGAGCTGCAGATTTAATATCAAACTAGCTGGCGTGTGGGGATGGGACATGAGGGAGGCCAGACAGTACAGTGGAAAAGAGTGAGGAGTTACTGCAATTATGCAGGGAGGGGATGATAATGGCTTGGCGGGAGTGCTGGAAAAAAAGGTGAAAAGAAGGGAATGAATCTGAATGCGGTCCATAAAATTACAAGACTCCACAGTAGATTGGGATTGGTGGGTGAGAAGAAAAGTGGCCAAGGGTGCCTTCTAGTTTTGTGAAGTGCACAACTGTGTGGATGTTGTTGATGTTGACTGAAATAGCACAAATAAGAGAAGAAGCCAGTTTGGGGAGAGGGGAGGTAATTGTTTTGTTTTGAACAAGTTGGAAGGACCCAGCTGAGACCACGGAGACTGTGCCTTCTAGTGCATTGTTCAGGAGACTTGAGGACTCCTTGTTTTCTGGGTGGGGGTACATCCTGTTCTCAATGCCTCCCTGGAGGGCCTGGGGCTTTAGGACTCACTGATCCCTTCCCAGATGCCTGATCAGAGCAGCTGGAACAATGCTGCCATGCTCTCACCCTGTTGACCACATTTGTAATGAGCTGATCAAAGTTCAGAGTTACAGCATTTGACCCTTTAATCTTTCCTGTTTTATATATTTTATGCTTATTAAGCCCAAGTTTGGCAGTTGACTTAAGATCCATAATAAGAACTTTTTACAGGAATAGACACACAAAGACCATACAGAATTGGGAACTGGGGGACAGCTAATCATTTGGGGCTTTCCGCTGTTTACAGGAGAATCCCATCAACATCCCAGAGGAACACAGGATTTCAAGGTTCCAGGGAAGGAGTACTTGCTTCTGGCTGGAGACATTAAGGAAGAATTTCCTGTGAAACTTGCATTTGAGTTGCGTCCTGGAGGATGAGTATGATTTAGACAAATGGTGATGGGAAAGGAAGAAGAACTCAGGCAAAGGAAGGGCCTTGCGCAAAGGCAGCATGTGGATAGGTAGAAGATATCTTTCCTCCTCTACGCATCCTCCAGAACCCTCCACTTTGGTGCCCTGTCCTGAGCACAGAGCTCTCACTGATCCTTACTCAGTGAGTGATTGCCACCTGGAAAAAGGGTTTCAGATCAGCACTCTGGGGCATGACCACACTGGACTGAAGCAGAAGTGGTTGAAGACGGGGAAGAAAGGAAACAGAGAAAAGATATTTTATTTCCCACCACTTCCTCTCTTTTACATCCACACATGCCCTCCTGCTCTAGCATAGCCTATCAACTATCCCCTAAATGCGTCCCCCCTTTCCCCTCTCTGTATCTTTACACTGTGCTCTTCCCTCTGCCAGAAATGCCCTCCGTCCTCCATCATCTTCTGTCCAAATCTTCCGTCTCCCCCACAATGCCACTCAGAGGTTCAACAACAATGCCCTTCCCTCCTTCCCCAGCAGAGAAGATGCCTCCCTGGCAGCAACTTCGCTCCATGCCTCTCACTTGGGACTCTTACTTTCTGAGCTTGTATTCAGTCTACTTGGAGTCACGCTTTGATGCTCCTTGAGACAGCTTCTGTATCTGACTCCTCCTTGGAGAGCCAGAACAACCTTGCACACAAATGAGAGCTTCTCAAATGTTAAACAGAGGATGGAGGCTAAGTCTAGAAGTTGTGGGTCCTCTTTCTAGATCTGACTCTAAACTGCAAAATACACAGGAGCAATGCTAAGCCGACTACACTCATGAAATACGTTTATTCCATAACCTGAAAGCACTACAGTGAAATTGTGAGCTCCTAGGAGGTTTATAGCCAAATTTACTTTTACTTTATCTGAATTTTACAGCTTTATCTTGTAGGTCAAATTGCTTCCTGCCAGAATATTGGTATTTTCTCTAGGGCCCAATGTGCTCTAGCTGGTGGTGGAGGAAAGATGACCATGGCGGTAAAGTCTTGCTCTTCTGCCAACCAGGTTGCCCAAGCTGAGGTCCAAATGCCACTGCACCCATGTGCCTGTGTATGCCCTGCGTACACATGTATGTGCCTACAAGTGAGTGCACATGTGACCATGGTCATGTGCAACAATGTGGGTGTGGATGTGGGTGTATGTCATGGCCTTACCAGCTCAATCCTCTATTTTGGAACATTTTTGTTTTGGGCTCATTCACAAGCTGAGAGGATGAGAGATACAGAAAAAGGGAGAGAGATCTATTCCCCAGCGATAATCATGTTACTGAAAACCACCAGCAGTCATCGTGTTTATCTTTCTCATTTATCCAAACCCCAAACAGCCTTCTGCAGCAAATCACATTTCAGCAGGGCAGATTATTCTGTCTGTAGCATAAACTTCTCACTGCATCTCTCTCCAGAGCAGCCTCTCTAGGTAAATATAAATCTCATTCTAATAGCAACATTTGGAGAAGTAATGTTATTTGCCCTGATTTAGAGAAAACACAACATAGGCTCTGGCAAAGCTGATCTTTTTCCTTAGAAATTAATCAAAGGCACATAATTCAGAGGCAACACGAATGCTCCTCTGGCAGAGTGGAGCACTGGTGGGACGGGGGGTGGGGGGGTGGGGAGGGTGCGGTGTGCATTAGTGTGTGAGTGTGTGTCTGAAGGGGGGGGTGCCTTGATGAATTATTCCTCTGGGAAAGAGAAGTGGGTTCCCTTTATTGATTTCCTGTCATGAGAGTGGTTTCCGGAGACCAGTCCATGAGGTTCATACAGAGTAGAGCGAGATCAAATGGCTATTTTTCACTGCACAACTGAGGGTCTGCAAGTTTTACCCCAAGGGAATGTGAAAACTCCATCCAGTATTGAGCTCCTCCGTCTTTGGAGGTGAGACGCTGAGCAGGGCTGGAGCAGGCAGCTGCCTCCCAGGGGAGGGAAGATGGGGTTTTCATGGCCACAGCAGTGGGAGAAGTGGAGGGAGGGAAGTCATTGCCTTTCTGAGTTCATTCCACCTCTAGCCCCTGAGGACAGGGAGACGGAATTTGTAATCAATGATTTTAAAAAAAAAAAGTTACAGCATAGCCCTGTTCTAAGGTGCCACTCACTGCCACCAGGCCACCGGGCCGTGAGGCATCGTGCTCAAAGCATGGACTCTGGAGTCACACTCGCTACATTCAAATCCCAACTCTACCACTTACAAGCTGGATGATTGTGGCTAGTTACTTGAACTTCCTATGCCTCAGTTTCCTCATTTATAAATTGATTTGATAGGATTGTTATGAGGATTAAATGAGTTGCTACATGCAAAGGACATAGAATAGCGTCTGTGCACTGAGCAGGACTCACACTATTGTATTATTATGATTATTTGTAGTATTAATTAAACCCTCCATGTGAACCTCTTTCTGGCCCATGTTCCTGTGAAAACCACACTGTGGGAGAGGATCAAATGTGTAAGTTTACAAACCTCATAGCTTACAAAAAAGTTGCAAAGGGCCCAGGATGGGAGGGTAGTAAGAGCTCATCCATCCATCCCTCGTGGTCTAGGATCTCTCTGCATCCTGGCCAAAGACATGCCGAAGCATTCTGTTTTTCTTGGGTTGGTTGTATAAAATCAGCTTTTATGGTCAGAAGCCATTTTCTGTCTTTCAGAGCAGAAGTGGGCTTCTAATGACATTTAGGATTGGAAAGAGCATGAGATGGAGAATTAGGTCCAAATTTAATATCGATGGGCCACGTGATTGGTACAAGTCCTTTCTCCTCCATGGACCTTAGTTTTACCATCTATACAATGAAGAGGATGGCATCAACGATCTCTAAAGAATCATCCAGCATCAATAGTCCATTCACCACCCTGGTCCTCTGGGTAGGCTTGATGTGGAAACTGGACTTTAGCAGTGAGCAATACCTTGTGGGTCACCACTGGCCCAGGACTCAGGACAGAGAGGTGAGCGAAGTCAATGACTATTTTGGTTGTTGGCATCTCGTTTGTGTCTCAGTGGGGACAGTTTCGTTTGTGTCTCAGCATGAGTCTCCTGCCTGACCCTTACTGTAGTGTTCTCTCAGTGAGACCAATAACAAAGCCCAATCAGAGTGAAGGAACTGGCTTGAGGATCAGCCACCCTCCCTCCAGAGGGATGGTGGTTTTCAGACGTCTTCACTGCATGACCCTCCTGATGCCTGGGCTCTGGTAATCTCACCTCCAGAGGACAGAGCTCATAGTGCAGGCCTTGCCACCCCCACCAGCCTCTGACAACTATGCACTTTGTTTCCTTCTTGCCCTGCGGCCTGTGTCGATCCAGGGGCTGATGAGTACTCTCAGAGAGGGCAGGCTGGCCCAGCTTCCCCCGGGTTTCCATTCCTTGAAACCACTGGCTTCTCCTCCATAACAATTTCAGGGCAGGGTTTGAGAAACACCATGTTTCAAATACAGCGGGAGCATTACCATCTAGATAAGGTGTTGGGAGAGTTGAGTCTGTTCTCAGCTGTCAGAGAATGGTACAATAAATCCTCAAATAGGGATTGAGCACTTACCACATAATAATAAACATGGAGTGACCTTTGAGTACCAACTAGTACTAGATATTGTAGGAAACACTTTACACTTTTTATCTCTTTAATATTTACAATAACCTTATGAAGGAGCTACTTGTACAGTTCACATTTTACAACTGGAGAAACTGAGGCTCCAAAAGCTTTATGAATAAGCTGGTAAGTGACATCATCAGCTCTTGGCCCAGAGATATTATATGTATCATAGGGGATATGAAGAAGCAGAAAGCTTGGCCTCTGCACTATGGAATGCACATCCTGTTGGGGAAACAGGATGTGGCCTCTGCCCAGCTTTGTCCTGTGCACCATGTAATGTTTTAATGTCTATAATAGATAAGATAATATATTACATAGATTGTGAGATATGAGAGTCAACTCACTGTGGCCTAGGGAGGGGAGAAAAGCTGGATAAGCCTCCAGCCAGGCTTTGAAGGATAGAGAGGGATGAAAGCTTTAAGCAAGAGGAGACCGGATTAGGTGAGAAAAATAGGACTAGCAAAGGCTGCCCAACTGTACCATTCATGATCCCATTTCCTTCTAGTTATCCTGGGCTAAGGATGCTGACTGGCTCATGGAAAAGGAATGAGGAGGCAAATGCCTGGATATTTGCTCTCATTCAGAGCTGCCGCTGGCCTGGAGACGTGGGGGATTACTGTATAGGAATGTGTTCCAGGAAAGAGGACTAGGAAAAGGTCTTAATGATATGTGGTGAGGCTCAAATTAAAGTCAGCTGGATATTCCTAAGAGACAGCTCCTTAAACCTTTTTAGCAAGTGTCATTAGTGGTAGAAAATATAAAGACACACTCCCAATATGTTCAGCTGTTTAGATTTTTAAAATTCATTCCATGCTTTTGTAATCCTAAAACATATCTACGTTTGCATCAATTCACTATTTATTAATTCCACAGAGATTCTGTGAGCCCCTGTCCTGTGTTGGGGACTGTTCTAAGCACTGGGGGAGGAGCAGTGACTGTAATGCAGTCTCCATCCTCAGGGAGCCGCACTCCCGAGTTTCTGCCCACATTTTGGTAGAAAGCTGTAGTTCCTCGGAGATGTAGCGCATCCATCCTGGGCTTCTTGGGCCCATAGCACATTGCCCACAAGGGTTCCCAAGGGTACACACGCCCACATTTGAGGAGCAGTGTTCTCAGGAGAGACTCTGGCAAGCCACGGGAACAGGAAGGACTTCTCTACTTTACCTTAAGGAGTGTTCTGTCAAATCTGGGGATGGAGCTTTCAAACCTGCATGTCAACAACAGGGTCTGTTATCCTTTCATATTATCAACAACCCTTAGGAAGAACCAAACCCTGCTCCTATGATCTCTTGTTATCACTATGTTGTACCTCCATCGGTTAGGAGGTTAGGATGGTTTGGACACAACAACAAAAAATCCAGCCCCCAGTGACTTGAACTGTATCACACTCATTATCTCACCTATGAAGAGATGTATGATGGGGTGGTTCCAGGGTGATTAATTCAGCGTCCCAACAAGCATCATGAACCCATGTTCTTTCCCCTTTCTTCTCTGCCACACTCAGCATGCTGACTTGCCCTCTAGCCCAGCTCTTTCACGGCCCCAAGAAGACTATGGCATTTTCAACTGTCACATGTAAGTATCAGAAGGAGAGAGTATGGCTTGTTTTCTCTGTGTGCTTTTTGTTTGGTTGGTAGTTTTTAGAGCAAGGAAACTTACCCAGAAGTCCCCTCCCATCTCAGCCAGAACCGAGTCACATGCTTTCCCTTAAACCAGTCCCTGGCAAAGGGAGCAGGATTACTGTGATTGGCTGGGATACTTCCCTATGCTGGAAGATGAATCTTGGATTAAATAGGGGTCTAGAAGTAAGGAAGAAAGGAGAACTGCCTGCCAGGTGGGCAGTGAAGAGTATCTGACATTACGGCTTCCTCTCATATGTTGAATTCCAAGATGGTGCTACCTGATGTTATGTGAAAGTAAAGCTGCCATATATTGATTGCTTCCTACATGCCAACCACTGCCCTAGGTACCAGAAAAGCCATTAATTCCACTTGTTCACAATCCTTCTTGTTATCTGAAATTATTTTGTCCACTTATTTGTTACTTTGCCCCCCACTCCCACTTAGAAAGCAAACTCTAGAAGGGCAGCACTCGTGTTTCTCCTGTTCATTGTTCCAACATCTAGCAAAGCACATGGCACATAATTGGTATTCAGTGATCACTTTTGAAGAAATAAATAAATGAATTCCTTAGAAGGTACAAGTTCACTCAATTCTTCTCTAGCCATTCTTCCTATCTTGCATTGGGAAAAAACAGCTAAGGTCACTTAAGAGCCATGTAGCCCAATCAGACTTTAAACCTCGTCTGTGAGATTCCAACTCCTTGCTCCGTCCCCAGTGCCTTAACCCCTGTCCACGTGAGAAGACAGCCTTTGATTTAATGAGTCCTCTTCCTTGGGCAGCTGCAAAGCCTTTAGGTACTAATTGCAGCCACGTTCTCAGTCACCCCTGCTACGGCTCTTTTCCTGGTCTAGAACCTTCTCTACCTCTCTATGCAGAGCTTCCCCCTACATAAGCACACCCATGACCAGAGTTCAGTTCAGACCCTTCTCCTTCCCGCAGTCATCACTCTCTATTCCCTGCTTCCATTGTTCCATCCTCTACCTGTAGTTTAACTATCCCACAGACTCAGGCCTGATCTCCCCAGAGAGAATGTAAATCCCCAGGGGTGCACAATACCTCATGGCCTTGGGAGGCAACACAGACTAATGGTTAAAACTTCAGATTCTAGAGCCAGACTATCGATGTGCAAATCCCAGCTCCTCCACTTGATTGTGTGACCTCGGACAAGTTTCTTCACTTCTTTGGGCCTCAGTTTCCTCATCTATAAAATGGGGATAATGATGGCATGTGCATCGTAGGGTTGTTGTGAAGACTAAGTTAATATATGTAAAATACTTAACACAAAGCACATAGTAAGAGACATGTAAATGTCAATTGCTGCTTTTCACTTTCTTCTTTTCTTTCTCCAAGGGTGGCAGGCACCTAGAAGATGTTAAAGAAATTCCTGCTGACATGAGTTCTCCGCTTTCCGGCTGCCTCTTCAGTATGTGGTATTTCTCCCCCACCAGTCTGCAGATGCCAAGGACAGGCATGGCTGGTGTTTACTCCTTCCCCCCTTTCAGGGCCTCCCATAGTAGAAAGAACTCAATGGGTCCTTCATAAATTCTTATGGAGATGAACAAACCAAAAATGCCTTGGGCTTTGGGGAAAATTCTCTTTTGAATTTCTTTTCTGCCTTTCCTCTGTCAAAGGAGAGAGATTGCACATCTCTTCTTTCTTCCTGAAATCAGATTAAGCCCCATTGAGCCTAAAGTGATAGTGCTTCAGGTCATTTTCTTAATGGATATGAATTGACTATAATCTTTTTGTTTCGTGGCTACAGGCAGTTGGTCAGGCAGGTGACTGAGATGATGGTTTTAATCACTCCTCGAATACGGTATTGACTTACAAAATGTCAGCCCTCCACTGCACTGGAGAGTCATTTATGATGACACTGGAGCCAAGGGAAAGGGCCCCAAGGAAACTTAATTGGCCTTCGGCTGATTTCAGGAACCAGAACTTCCTTGTAATTTGCTGCAAAACTGGTATAGTTCTCTGAAATAAGATCAGTCATGGGACACTGCAGTGAGAACATTATAGAAAATGGCTCAAGGCCAGATCTGTGCACCACAGATTTGGTAAGGAAGCCAAGGCCATACCCAGCCTCCAATGCACTTGTCTTTAGGAAGACTCATTTCTTATCAGGACTTGACTTTTAAAGGCTCAGGGAAAAGGGGGCCCAATAAGGTTTCTCAGCTGCCCTTTCATCTACACTCAAGTGAGCCCAGAGAGAAACATTGGTAAGAGGGCAAAACAGGAGGGCTGACTCACTTTGATCAGGAAACTGTCCCCAAAAAGGTGAGTCTGGAATCAAGATTAAAAATACAAGACCATTTCAGCTGAGGCTATCCCAGGTGGCGCCTGTGCTCACACACGTGCAGTAGACCTCATTAACTTAGAACAGGGCTGGCAAACGGGTTTCATTTTGTATGACATTTCTGACTGATTATAGGGGCTGCTGAGAACACTGTGCTCAGAAGGCTTCCCCCACTGCAATTCAGCTCAACAAGAAGGAAGGCTGTGATCATTCAGCAATGTCTGCCGTGGCAGAGGTATAGGAAGTGAAACCCATGACCAAGCTCGCCATCATCGACTTGAAATAATGGGAGTGAGGTAGATTTCTGTCCGAAACGTTGAAACATCTACAAAGCTCTGTTGCATTATTATTTTCAACTACTGTTTTCCACTGCAGATAGTACATAAGTCATAAATATGAATACCCAAGTTAGAGCACTTATTTCAAGGTTTCTAATTAGTGGGCTCTCATTCTGTGTTTCCTTATCATAAGAGTTCCTTCGACAGGTTTGCCAGTGAGAGAAACAGGTCTATATTGAGGAACAGTTCTGAAAATAAATGAGAGAAACCTAATCCCAGTATCACTCACAGCAAACTCCTCCCTAAGTGAGACGGCCTTGAAGCAAACCCTATACAGCCATGCCCTATTTCTGTAAGTGGGTTCAGGCAGGCCCTAAAAACAGAGATCTTGCTTATTATCACCAGTTACTAGAAGAATCAGCTGGTGAGTAACTTACCTGCTTCCTGGAGCTTGAGGTCTGTGTCATTGGTTCAGACAACAGAAGAGAACCCAAGGGGGTGAGCAGGAGGAAAGATCAGGTCACCAAAGGCAACTCAGGCCCCCTGCCGTTGCTGCCCCGGATGTTGGCTCTGAGAACCATTCGGCAAATCCACCCCTCTGGTTCTGTTCACCGTAACAGCTTGAGAGAGGGCTGGGGAAATTCTTCCTTTCCTTTCTGGAGAGGAGTCAACACAGCAAAAGACAACTTCTTTGCACATTTTGTGGGGATCTGCAGTCTAATGAAAAAGGCACTATTGATTCAGGAGGTGAGAGGTTTTGCTGCGCATCTGAGCCTGGAGTGCCAGAGACTAGCAGTAACCCTGGAATAAAGACAGTGCAAAGATTTCTAAAGACATCTCACTCTTTTCAAAGCCTAGCCCTGTAGGTTTCCATGGAAGTCTCAGATGTAAGGGATGTAAGATGGGCTTTCTGTGAAACAGCTGCCAGCAGTTCCACATCGTGGCTGATCAGCTCCCCTTTTTAGCTGATAAAAGAAAGAAGACTTCTTCAGCATCACAAATAAAGACATTTGGAAAAAGTCAACAGAGTTGGGCTAGATATACCTAGATATACGCCGGGGCTCAGAAAAGTCATTGTCCTTCCCTCTCCCTCCCCACTCTGACATCAATAGCTGCAGAATCATTTCTGTTTTCTAACAATCTTCTTGATGAAAATCTGAACAACAATTTTTGCGTTTCACCTTCTTATGAAGTGGAAAATTCCCAAAAGAAAAACAAGGGACTACAGTCTAGTTGGAAATTAAGTTAAACTCAATTAATTTACATAAATACATTGGGTTGCTTTGATATTCTAATTAATTCTTGGTTTGTAAAGTGAGTTTGTCCCTGCAGACTGTGTCCCAGAATGCACCACGTGAAATTGCTCTAATCTGGCTGGCAGCCTGGCTTCAAGGGCACCAGCAGATTGATTGTAAGCTCTTTGAGGACAGAGGCAAGGCTGATATTGCTCTGTTGGATAAATATATGTTTGCTTGATAAACATTTATAGAGCATCCACAGTGGTTGTACACCAGCACATCAATGCTGCCTAAAAGTGAGTAAAACAGATGGATGCCCACCTTCATGGATCTTCTGATCTGGCTAGGGAGAGACAGATTAAAACAAGTAACCCAGTCAATAAACAAGATCCTTTCAGGTGGTGACAAATGCTATATTGTACAACAAGGAAAGAAAACAGAGAATAAAAAGCAATGAAGGGGAAGACTTCCAAGAGCCAAGAACTAAATGACAAGGAGTCAGCCATCATTCCTAGCAGAGGGAGTGGTGAGTACAAAGGAGCCATAGGTGGGCAATCTTGGCATGTTCCAAGAACAGAAGGCAGACCAGCATCACTGGAACCTGGTAAGTGAGAGGGAGAAAGAAATAAGAAGACACTGGTGGAGTAGAAAGGACTAGATCGGAGTATAGAGTCTGAATTTTATTCTAAATCCAATGAGAAGCCATTGGAAGTTTTTAAGGGAAAGAATGACATGATCTGATCTGTGTTTTAAAAGATCACTCTGGTTTCTATTTGGAACATGCAATATAAATGGTAAGAATAGATTCATCTTATATGTATATTTTCATTCTAAATCTGGGGTGAGGGAGTGTTGAGCAAGACTAAACTGGCAAGAAATTAGCAGTTTGATTAATTGAGTATAGGATAGGCTGCTATAACAAAAGAGATCCCACAATACAGTAGCTCAAAGAAGATACAAGTTTATTTCTCTCTCATGTAAATCTACAATTGAGCAGTCCAGAGTTTGCAGGATGGCCCTTGCCCTAAAAGTTATCAAGGACACAAGCCACTGAGTTGACCCAGCCACGCCCAATCTATGGCTTCCATCTCTGAATCCCAAGCAAATGCTCTAGTTTCACCATTTCCAAGCCGTGAAGAAGGGGCAAAGGAAATGAAGTGCTGGTCAATGTTCAACGACTGGCTCTCTTGGGGGAAAAAAACCTGACTTGTAGCCTTTACTGATTTCCACATTGTAAATACTTCTACTATGGCTCAAACTATCAACTGGACCTCACTGAATTCAGAGTTGCAAAGAGGTGCATACAGTGGAGTTTCACAGGTCATGATAAACTGGCTCCAGCATAACACTGGCTCCAGGGCAAAAGCTTCTACTCTCAGCTAATCCCATATGGGTTAGTACACCCAAGAACACTAGACTATATGGTTTTGGAGAAGCCATACATTGTTTAGTGCAAAAAGGCCCAAAATTTTACCAAAATTCACAGAAAAGGAAATTTTAAAATGATAGAGGTTGAGTACAGGGGATTTTTACAGCAGTAAAACTATTCTGAATGATATTGTAATGCTGGATACGTGTCGTTATACATTTGTCAAAAATCCATAGAATGTACAACACAAAGATGCAAATTATGTAGGTAATGTAAATTATAGACTTCAGTTAATAATAATGTATCAATACTGGCTTATCAATCATAACAATGTACTACACTAATGCACATGTTAATCATAGAGGAATTTGAGGGCAAGGATATGGAGGAGTATATAGGAATTCTTTGTACTTTCTGCTCAATTTCTCTGTAAACCTAAAACTGCACAAAAAATATTCTATTAATTTAAAAGTTATACAGAAACAATTGCTGTGGCTATGTGTATTAATGTGAATGTGCATACATGGGTATGTGTGTGTGTGTGTGTGTGTGTTTGTGTGCACGTGTATATGCATGGGTGTGTGTGTGTGGCATGATAGGAGGGATCTGATAGACGCCATGGCAGGAGACCTAATTGACTCACTCCTCTGCCCCTGTACCTCCGGTCTGGCAGAGTAAGGTCAAAAGGCAATCCTATGGAGAAAATGTCAATCTTTCTCTGGTCAGCATGCTGCCCTCTTCTATAAGGTCACTAATTTGGAGCTTAGTAATGTAGGCCTGCCTGAAACTGCACTTTCATTGATTGGAGACACTTCCAATGGCAAGAATTGTAAATCAGGGGTCCTTCTTATCTTTGACCCCTTTACTTGGAATTCTCCTTTTTGCAATCTTATTGGAAATAACTCTCCATGTGTGTTCTATTGGGGCTGGGAGGAAACACCAAGATGGAGCCTGAGAGGGATCACTCTTCACCTCTCCTTGTCCCTACTCCCAAAACAAATAATTGTAAAGAATAATCTATCATGTCCCAAAATATTCACTTTCCCTGTGATTGGATTATGGTAGGCTGAATGATGGCCCCCTAAAGACGACTAGGCACTCCCCAGAAACTGTGAATATGTTCCTTATATGGCAAAAGGGACTTGGCAGATGTGCTGAAGTTAAGGATCTTGAGAAGAGAGATTATCCTGGATTATCCGGATGGACTCACTGTAATCATAAGGATCCTTTTAAAACAGAAAGCAATGTAATCAGAGAAGTAGAGGGACAGAGAGAGAGATTGGAAGATACTGTGGAGGATGGGCCATGAGCCAAGGAATGCAGGTGGCCTCTAAAAACTAGAACAGGCAAGGAAACGGATAGTTCCCCAGAACCTCCAGAAGGAATGCAGCCTTGCTGACCCATTTTATGACCTCTGACTTCCAGAACGGTAGGAGAACAAATGTGTGTTCCTTTAAACCACTAAGTTTGTGGTAATTTATGGTAGCAATTTGTGACACAATAGGAAACTAATACATGTAGCTGCTACCTGGGAATCTGCTCTCCCTCCACCATCAAACAACCCAGGTGGCCCTCTTTCTGCTTATCCATTTTTTTTTAGCTCCTATCTGAAATCTGTGGTTCCTGGGCTTAGCCCAAACAGCACACAGACCACCATCTTGCCTCTCTATTCTTAGTCTGCCAGCTGGCAGATGAGGGTACTTCATAAGCATTTGTTGAATGAATAAATGAATGAATGAATGAGTGAATGGATGAATTTTGTTTTCCAGATTCATTCTATGCTTAAAAGGATGTCGTGGGGGTTTTTGATGTTTAGTATTTTGTTTTTCGGTCATGCTGTTTGCTTTAATCTACCCTCTATCCCCTAAGAAACCACATACACACACACACACACACACACACACACACACACACACCCTGGTGGCTTATAGCTGTAAGTACACACAGATTCATTTTCTTATTTTTGACCTGGCCCCATGGTCTGAGCTCTTTATGAGGCTCCAGTTCCCAAGACTTACTGCTAGTAAATGGACATCTCAACTTCTTTTTATGAGGGACATTAATCTAAACTAGAATCAATGAGAAGTCTATAGAGCCCTAAAATATACAGCTCTGGGTTGGGGTCAAAAAAATATAGTGACTATATCTGGGACAGCACAATGGTTAGCATGTGGAACTAATAAAGGAAACCTGGGAGCTGTAAAGGTCTGTTGGGTTCATAAAGTGGAAAACTATTCCCAAGTCACAGATTGTACCCCTAACCCAGCCATCCATCTCAGAAATGCAATGTCCTAGGTCACAAGGGGACTAGGCAACAAATTACAAGCAGATGAGATTCTAAGTTGAAAAAATAACTCAAAGGATGTCTCCTTCTGAGAGTGGGTCATAAAGTCTAAGAATATACAAAAACGCATTGCAAAGAAATTTAGAGACCAGTACTTCAGCTTCTCTTTAGAGCCGGGCAAATTACTTCTCCTCCAAGCCTTGGTTTCTTAAGACCACATAAACAGCAAATGTCTGGGTCAAGTCTTGGCAGCATGGGTACATTTGTTTTTAATTCAGGATAGGTCAGAATGCAATAAGATCACATCAACTTTCTAGACTTAAATATTGATTAATTTCACTTTTTTGATCCTTTACAAAATGGTTGAATTCACTCAACCAAGAACAACACACACACTCACACATAATTGAGAAGAGTGCTGCTCCACTGAGGTAACAACAGCTGTGGTAAAAATCAGCACTCTCTGATTCCTTTCCATGAAGCTCGGAAATGCCAAGTGTCAAATATTTCCTTTACTTAAGCCCCACAAGATGGAGCTTTTATTTCTCAGAGCTAACCCTGAGCAGCAAACTTCAGAGAAGGCACCATTTAAATGTCCCAAGTTGATTTGTCTTCAATGGGAGCAGAGAAGGAGGAGGAAGATACCAATTAAACTGAACCCTCAGGCGCAGACATCTCATTACAGGCATATGTCGAGCGGAAACTGCTCAGGACCACCTCCACTGTGCTAGATGCATCGCCAGTGATTGCCCACCTCTTAGAATGACCTCCAGGCTAATGACAGAACATTATTTCAATCACTCCAAATGAGATGCCACTGCTGGTAACCAACATTTGGCATTTCTGTAGGGGTTCATTTAAGACTCATTCCCCACAGTAGTAAGCAGAAAAACTTACATCAGCTTAAATACAAAGAAATGCCCCAAACTCATGCATCTCTAAGGAGGATTGGCAGAGTCCACTTGATATGAAAAAAGGCACCTGTGGCTTTCTAGTTCTGCTGTGTTCTATACACACAAGCTTCATACAATGGTGTTCTCATGATGCTCAGCTTCAAACTTAAACTATAACCCATGAAATGACTGAAAGAGAGAATTCATAGAAAAAGAGATACAGTTAGTTAAAAACCATATGGAAAAATTTCGATCTTGCTTATAATCAAAGACGTTTAAATTTACAACAATGAGATATCACTCTTGTCTTTAAGATTTGAAAAGTTATATACATCAGAGCCCGTGAAGTTAGGATGTAATAAACATTCTCATAATGCTTGTGAGAGTGTCAATTGGTTAAACCACTTTAGAAAGAAAATCAGTCTTTTATGTCAAGAACCTTAAAAAAAGAACCCTTTGAACTAGTCATACCATTTCTGATAAAGCAGTTGCGGGCAATTACCCAACACTTAATACAGAAAAATCTTCAAAGCAGTATTATCCACAGCAGCAAACATAATAAAAATAATAAAAGGAAACGCTCTAAATAGCCCCTAGGTAACTATGATGCATGCATGGAATGGAATATTATGCAGCCATTAAAAACGGCATATTAACACAATGCTAACACATTGTAGAATGAAAATTTTGTCGTGATAAATTTAAAGAAAAGGATAAAATTGTATATACAGTATACTGACAACTTCTAGGGGAAAAGCTTCGTAGTGATGTAAGCACATCAAAATGCAATTAGGTGGTAAGATTGTGGAAGAAGCTTTTCCTCTTATTTTGCAGTTTCCAATTTTTGCTATGAGCACTTACTATTTTGATAATCAAATGAAAAATAAATAAAAAATAAACTACGTTTTAAAACATAAGGAAAAATGACAGTGCAAGGAAAACATAGTCGATTTATACCTCTACTTTAGTGAACTGCGGGAAAACCCATATCACATTTTAATCCATATGCAAATAAGCTCCAGTTTTTATATGCAGAATTCATGAACATGGAGAGTCTGGCAGCTGAAACTTGCTAGTACTTTGAGGTATGCCAATGCATGCAGAGCTATTAAAAAGAGGATTTGTTATAATCCTGTTGACACAACCCAGAGAAACTTACCTATTCCAGAGCTCAACTTGAGCACAAAAATATCGTAGAAAGACAAATGGCAGGCCGTAATTTAGCAATTAAGGGAATTGCATTAAATGGATTGGAGGATTGGTTCATTTATCTCCGTTTCCAAAGTTTCAATAATAGATTTCTTTGGAGGGTAAGAGAGAATAAAACACGACGAGCCAATGTTTGTGTTGAGAGACACAATGGGAAACGTCTCGTTAGCCATTTTGGAAAGATTAGGACGATGAAACCCTACAACAAAATGCTTTGGAATTCTGTGGAGTCGCATGCATCACAGGACAAATTGTAACCCTGGTCATGGGATGATCCTCTGCAGCAGTGGTGAGGTGAGACCCTCCTCGCCCCCCCGCCCCCGGCACAGGAGCTTTGTTCATGTTCAACCTCAAACAATTTGGCCATAACAGATTCATGAAAACTCACTTTAGAAGATTTGTTTTCAGGAGACAGTTTTGATTTCTCTGCAAGGGTACTGTCCCATTGAATCTGCTCTGACTTGAGACTTTTAGTAATATATTTTGCCACAAAATATATAGGGCAATAAAAGAGAATGTATTTTAGTAAGTTGCTAAAAAAAATCTTTATGAAGATGGTATTTTGTTTTTGTTTTTGTTTTAAAGGCCCAATAAACAGTAATATTATGAATGACACAGGCTTGGAGAAGTAGACTGAGTTTCAGCACTAAATTTGCACACCCCTTGAGTTCATCACTTTTTCTCTCTGAGACTCTGCTTCTGTAACTATAGAATGGAGCTAGAGGGGGCAGACAGGCAGGGTGGGTGGGAGTGGATTTGCCTTCAGAGAGTTCTGAGTCCCATCACAGGGTTAATGTTCACCGACCCTAAGAGGATAGAAAATCTTGCTGGGCTCGGGGGGTGAAGAGTATCTTGCCAATAAAGAGATTATGCAAACCACACAAATGGCTCTGCCAGCACTGTCCACATTGCTGATTCTTAAGGTTGATAATGTTGCATTTTATCAACTGGATGCTACACTTTAAACCACACTCAAGACTCACTGGTCTGATTCAGAGCACTTACCTAGGAAACCAGAATCAATTGCTCTGTCTCCCATCAAACCTCAAACTGCACATTACTCAAAGAATCATCCCTGAGCCCTCAGCTATTGGTGGTCAGGCTGTCCACAGTGGGTGGCCTCATTTCACATTCAATCTTGAATGCTCGCTCCTTCTGTGGGCAGAGAATCAAGTTTCTGCCATGGGCAGATCATGGCCTTGCCTGCCACATCAGCCTCCTTGTGGTTAGGTATTTGGCTGGTTCCCAGGCCTTTTCCCATGTTTCAGGGAACATGCACCTCTGAACAAAGCCCCCAGGTGACAGAGAGAATCAATTGATTCATCAGATCAGTTGCGTGCCCAAGCTATAGTGATTGGCCAATATTTTGAATATAACCCCTGGCTATAGGTCACTAAAAAAGCAAGTCACTAAAATTTGGAGGAAGCGCTATTTAGTAACTTGAAATCTAGTCCTGGCTCTGTTGCATGCTGGCTAAATAGATCCAAACAAACCACTTATTTCTCTGGACCTTGATTTTCTTTTCTAGAGAGTGTTTGGGCCTGTTCAGAAAGATTTTTGCTTTTTTGTTTTGTTTTACTTTAACCTGGTTTCAGGGCATATGAAAAGCCATGAAATTTTGTGTCAAAATGTGGGTATCTGTGCGTTTTTTTCTTGCAGAAGATTCACAGCCTTCATCAGAATCTCAAAATAATTGTGTCTCTTAAATAATCCAAAAGTCGATTAAAAGCCACTTCTTTAGGCAGATCCAGGATTTGTACTAAGGAGGGGCTTGGTGGCAGGATGCTGGTTGGCAAACAATTGTCTTGAAGCTGTGTTTGCACAGCAAGCACGCTCATTTTACTTACACCATATGATGCAAATCATTAGGAATGGCAATACTTTCTAAAGATGCTCTACATCACGCTAAGAAAATGCTATTGGTCCATGCTGTTGCTGTTATTTTCTCACCAATAGTATTATTACTATTGAGGATGACTTTGCAGATGAAGGAGGGGCCAGGTCACCTCTTAGCTTTATCACTGGCTCCAAAGGCTCAAAATGCTCCATTTCCATTTGAGCTTGTAAGTTATAGAGAAGACCTAAAGAATGAGGTGGTTTTCCATGGAAGGCAAGCCCAGGAAGTCAGAGGAACATGAGGGGACAGGCATGCTGCCAGCAAGGCTGAAGCACCTTGATGGGTACCTCAACTGGTCCATTTCATAGCTGTCTACTTAAAAATCTCCTTTCCTCTTTACTCTGTCTCAATCTCATTTTTAAAAATACTGCAGTAACTTTACCAGCCTACTCTCTTGAGGAGATGGTAAGAATATGGCATTGAATGAATTAAAAAGGATAGTAACAAACTTTGCCAGAGAGAAAGTTTGATTGAATTTACATAATCACGATGTTTTAAAAAATGACAGTCTCCACATCAGGCTCAGACGTCAATTCTCCTAGAGGTGTTAACATCGCTATTCCACATGAATAATCCACAGGAAAACATTCAAAAGCAATAAAATATGATTTCCATACCTCTGTTGGGTGATGTGGAAATCAGCATTAAGTGAGTTGATGGCACATCATTAAATAAGAGATCTTGTTTCCCCATAGTCTTCCCTGGAGAACTGCATTAATTCAGAAAACTTAGCTGGGAGAGCAGAGTTCTTTCCTGGAAAGCATAAGTGTGCCACAAACCATGTTTAAAGTCCTCATGGACCATTGTTCAGCCATAATGACCTCCTAGGGGAGTTTCCCAAGCACTCCCATGGTATCATTACATGAAAATACATGGAAATTCAGAATGGCTATTCAAGATGGCCTTAGGATGATTAAAAAGTTGGTGACCTCCCAGTGACCACCATGAAAACAAATCCATGGCAACAGCTACTAGGCACTCAGTGAAACTAACACTGGAACGAATTTAAATGTCCAATATTAGAAAATGGTAGCAAATTATAGTATGTCCTTAGGTAATTATGATGCTGTCAATGAAAATTATGCTCAGGAAGAATATTTAAGGACATGAGAAGAAAGCTTATGATGTGTTAAATGAGTAAAACAGGATTAAAAATTGTATGTATGTCTAAAAAGTAATAATCTCTCTAACAGAGAAAACCACTAGTAACATTCATTGTGTCTAGCCTCTTTCTATACAAGTGATTCTTATTTTCTTCTTTACAATCCTGTGTTAAAAAAGATAACTATCTTAAGAATAAATACCATGGTGATCTTTCTCATCAAGAAAGAACTTTCCAATGTAAATATCTAGAAAGAAAGAGTTCTTCCTAAAATTAGGAGGACATGTCTTTTTTCCCCAGGATGATAATCTACTGCATCTGATGAACTCAAAGGAAAAGATAGCGAGTCTACTGCTGGAAGGAACTTGAAACTCCCTACCAGCCTCTTCTCCCTGTTTCTTCCCCTGGCTGCTCTGAGGCCCAAGACGAAACACAGCAGAGCACAACAACCCTTGTCCTGTTCCTAGCCAGTGAATTTTGGCACAACTATGGGGCCCTAGAGTTCCCCAACTTATGACCTCCTAATGGGCCCTGAGTGGAGCACCATCTGTTGCTGGCACTTGGAAGCCGGCCTGAAGCAGGAACACATGTTTGGGGTCTGCGAATGCAAATAGTTTCAGAAGCAGAATTCTGTGTCCACCATCAATAGCCACTGAGTCTGGCTTTCAGTATTCTTCCCCCAGAGGCATGTTCTCCAAATCAAGTACGGGAGAAAAGTCACAGGCTGAATCCTGGTAGAATGCTAGTTTTGTTTGTTGTAAGCTGTGTGAATTTGGGCAGGTTCTTCAACCTCTTTGACCCTCAATTTCTTCCCTGCAAAATAATATCTGCCTCCAGCAGTCATTGCAAGAATCAAATGAGACCACTCTATATAGTACTGCATCCAGGAGCATCTGTGCTCTTTGGCATCAGTCAATCATCAGATCTGAGATGAGGGCTCAGCCTAGTGTTATTGCTATGGAAATATATTGATCCATAAGGCATGGCTTCTATCCATTGTAAGCAAAGAGCCCACTGCAGAGACATGACAAAAAATGGCACTAATTCAAGACAATTTCCAATTAAGGGCTCAAGTTAGAGGTGCCATTCCATAGAGAATTCAGACTAAAACAAGCAAAACAAAAACTGAGATCATCAGAAATGGCCATGGAGGAAGTCACATTTGAGCTTGGCTGTGGGGGCTAGATAGGAACAATCTGTTTTTCCCTATCTCTCTAACATAATTATTCTCGGTAAAATATACCCAACATGACCATCCTAAAGTCATAAAAAGGAGGAGCCAAATTTGTTTTAAATAGCTATCCTTCCCTCCCTCCTTCCTTTTCCTCCTTTCCATCCTACTCCTATTTTTCATGTTAAGGAGTTTAGGGTTAATATCTTTGAGGAGTTTGGTAAGAAAGAAAAAAATGACAAAAAATGGAAATAGTCACAAGTTACAGAAATCTACAAGAGTTATTATGGCGGGTCTTCTCTTTTAGATGGTAGATAGAATTGGCAGTCAGATGGTTGGATGCTAGTCCAAGAATCTCAGATTTTACCCTGAGATCCATCTGGTTTGGTAGAAAGTTAGCCCAGGTAGGGTACTCACAGTCACTTTCAGATTCTGTATAGAGCCCCACAATCCCACAAATATCTCTAAGAGTGGGGGCCACTTCTCCAAGTGGCCCCAATAATTCCTAAAGTATATTTCTCATTGACTTTTTGTTGTGTCATCCAATAAATATTTACCAATTGGTAAATATTGGAGCACATGGCATGCATTGCCCCCATGCCTGGAGAGATACAGCTAAATAAGAGAGACCAAATCCTTGCCTTCAAAGAGCTACATTCTGGGGAAAAATATGATCCACACCCAAGCTAGCAATCAAATGCAAAAGATGATTTCAGATGGTGCAATGTGTCACAAAGAAACAAGGCAGGACAATGAGTGACTCCAGATGGGTGGTCACCAAAGGCCTCTTGGAGGAGATGCCTTGCAAGCAAAAACCTGAGCGATGAAAAGGAGACTTGTCTCCTTCCTGATGTGCAGCAACTTCCCTCACTCCTCCTGGAGGATTGACAGACCCTACGGAATGACACTCCCCAGCCTGTTTTGTTTGTCTGCCATTCTGTTTTTCAACAAGCATTGATTGAGGACCTATCATAGACTATTTGTAAGGAGGGAATAGTACTGCAATAGCTAAAGCCTGGAATGTGCAAAATCATCACTTATTACACCATGCAGGATTTCCCTTTTAAAATTTTTAACTCCCCAATTAGACTGGGGTCAACATGAGAAACTGTTATGGCTGCAACAGAAAAGCAACTGAAAAGCTCTCTGAAGAAATCTGCGAAGATTTCTCTGAGAGATTGACATTTGCATTGGATTGAAAAGGAAGAGTTGGAATTCTCTAGGCAGGGAAGAAGAGTGGAGCATTTTGGCAAAGGAAACAACTTAATACGCATGACTAGAGTCAAAGGAGTATTTCTGAGAGAATGGAGAGGCTGAGGCACAAAATGGGACCGGGAAGGTCACCTGAGTTCCAACCACAAAGATACTTGGATGCTTCAGGAAGTCATTGATACTTGAATCAGTTGGCAGTGAGGAACCATGGGAGGATGCTAAGCTGGGGCATGATGTGGCCAGATGGTTGCATCAGAAAGATCACTATGAGTGCCAGTTGGAGGCAGGGAGAATCCAATCAACCAGTGGGAAGGAAGTGAGGTCTGACCAGGCCACCTCTTTGCCAGATAACATTGAAAACTCCCCAGCCTGGCAGACCTTATCTGATTGAGTTGTTTGATGAATTGCCTAAAAGACAACAAGCAGGTGATCAAGCAAGATGGCTAAATCGTGGTCATCAGGGTTTGCGTCCAGCAAAGCCTTCTTCACAATTGACATGCACTCATTCATCTCAAAATTCATCTTTCATTCAACAATTAAACTGAGCCTCTCCTGTGATCCATGTACAAGATTTGGTACAGGAGACAAGGAGCATCAAAGTTGACCCTGCTTGCACTCAACGAGCTTTCAGTCTTGAGATGGTGGTGGACCCCCAAACATTTAATTACCTGTATTGTGACATTGTGAAGGAAACTCAGAAGAAGGATGGCCAATCCAGTCCAGGGAGCAAATTTTCCCAGACGGGGTGATGTCTGAGCAGGGACCCAAAGAATGAGGGGCAGTAGCCAGGTGAGAAGAAGGGGAGGGTGCTTAGGCAGAGACTGCAGCACAATTAAAGTGACTAAAGTACTCACTTCAGTGCAAGAAGGGGTGGAAGAAAAGCCCAGCAAAGTAGATAAGGGACTTTTCTAAATTTCTGTGAAAGAAGCAGAAGGGAGACAGGAGAGAAGTCAGGTTGATAATGAAAAGTTCTTTGTGTATTTTCCTAAATTCTGACTCCCCTGCTGCCTATCCCTGGGTAAAGGAACCACGATGTGACAAAGGAGAAAGTGAGGGCATTCTTTTTCTTTCTCTTCTTAATACAACACTGATGAATCACTATGACTGGTTCCCAGTGCAGGCTCTCTATTTTCTCTTCAGTGCATTTGTTTTACAGTTCAAAATGGGTGGCTGAGGGATCTCACTCTTCTCTAGATTTGAGTCCGTCCTCTTCAAGGCTGGCTGTTGCTCAATCAAGCAGGACTACTTTTCCAGGGGAAATTAAATTGATAGACTCTCTCATGTCCTGCAATTTCACCTGCCATAAATTCCAAGCAGCAAAAAGAAATCCCATCATTACCAAACAGAGGAGCTTTCTTGTAGGCACTGTCGGGGTCTGCAGAATACGCAAAAAGTTGGGGCAACCCAGAGCCTCCACAAATTCGTACCTGGTGGCAAATTGATTATCTACCCCCTCCAGGTATTAGACAGTGTGTTAAATTGTCAATTTACCTCTTCGTCTGAAACCACTTATCGATGCATAGGTAAGACATCTGGATAATTTGAAATAGCCTTGCCTCCTCCCCACCCCACCGGCAGCTTTCATTTTACAGATCAAGGATAGAGAATGGAATCACTGATCTGCATCGCACATTTTTAAAATTTTCTGTCTCTGAACTGCCTCTTCAATTTGGAGTAGTCTGAGTAGAGAGAAGAGAAAATCCACAGGAATCAACCTTCTAATTGTGCCTTGTTCTTCTCTGTGTCCCAGAGTCTGGCATAGAGCCTGCATATAGGAGTTGATTTTTTTTCATTGAAGGTCTTTCTGAAGGATGACGGGTAGGTGTGTGTAGGGTTGAAAGATAAATTAGGCCACTGGATCTTAATTATTTTGAGCTATAAAATCCTTTATTTAAAAAAAAGATAAATACTATTAATTTCTGGTTAAGTGAGGACTGGGGGCCCTGTGTCACACAAGCCTGGCTCCCCTTCTATAGTGTCTACTACATTTAGGCTAAACTTACATGTACTTGGCCATGCTAGTTGCTCCATTGCTGATGTCCCTCCCTCCACTTTTGCCTTTATCCACCTTTCTTCTCCCGCTACTCAAATAAGGCACAAAGCATAGGCCATCAAGTGCACCAAGTCAATTTCCAACCAGGAAATTCATCTCCCTCTTAGAAGCCCATCTCCCTCTTAGAAATCTCATCCTCATCCAAGGAATGATTCCTTTGGAACACAGCCTCCCCCTTACTTGCTGTGATTTGGGTATGACTACAAGCCTGTCCAACCCCATGGAGGGGAGAAAGGCTGACAATTTGCTATTCAACAATTTGCTTTGAGTCCTTCTCTTCATCTCACACCCAGTTGTCAAATTTATGTAAATTCATATAAAATGGAGGGAGGTGATGAGGTGGTAGATGGTAGCAGAGCTATTAAAAACCCCAGAGGCATTTGCCTTCCAAATGTTTTTTTTTCCTCACTACAGAACTTGGGGTACAGAACTGTGTCCTTTTTTGTAAGTCTTAATTGTCCATTTCTAGACAAGAGAAAAGTCCCATCTAACATCCTGTTATACAATGAACATAGTGTTAGTGACTCAGAGATTTTCAGAAGATAGATGAGACATGGTCCTGACCTTAGGAAACTTCTAAATCAGTTGGCAGTCAAGACACACATACATGTACATACACACACACACACACACACATACAATGTTAGCAAGACAAATCAGTAGGCTATGAGTTCTTGGGGAATTCTAGGAGCATGGAGTAGACTGTCCGTGTTGTGGTTCAGAGGAAAAATAATCCCCTGAGGATTGGGTGATCAGGAAGGAGTGGGGCTGTAACTGACTCTGAAGGATCACTGCCAAGGTTAGGGCGTGGTGGTCTACGAAAATCTGAACAGAGCGTGTCTGGGTGGCAGACCTGCCATCTGGCTGGCCTGGAAGGATCGTACTGGGGAGTTATAGGCAGTCAAGATGGGAAAGTCTCAGTGCCTGACCATGGAGTCTGGACTCTATCCTTTAGGCAGCTGGAGAGCCATATGGGTTCTTGAGCCGAGACAGAACAAGAGGAAAGCACATGAAAGAGGAGAATGAGAAAGGCAGCAAGTCTGAGTCTTTCTTTTAGTTCTGTCTATATCAAAGTTAGGGAAGTGCCTTCATCATTTCGGCAGTCATGCAAAGACCATCCCTGATTAAAAGTCTGGATGCAATAGTCACATGGGGCCAGGCTGGAAAACAGGAGGCGTCAGAGAGTGTGGGAAGCTGTGCTCACAGCTGGGCATTTGCAGACACCCAGCATGCACTCGTGGGAGAGTCTGGCCCAGCCACAGGGGCTAGAATGAGCCAAACCCTAACCATCTGTTTACTTTCATTTCACCTAAATCCACATGCACTTCCTCCCTGGCCCTGCTTTCCATTATGTGCTCTAGCTGACAGATGTCATGACTCAAAATAGGCTCCACTAATCACACCCAATATTTTCCTCGGCCCTGCATAGATGTTTGAGACCTGAGCCATGTGGCATAAAACTCCACAGGGCTTTTCAGGACCTGTCAGAGTGATGCAATGACAGAAGAGTGACAGAACACTGGGGGATGCAGGGATGAGGATGCTGTTGAGCTGTCCAGGATCTTGGCCCATAGAGCAGCCATTTCAGGTCGCTAAGGCCCACAGTTCTTTGTCAGATGCTTGAGGTCCTTCCACTTACATGTGAGTCTGACTTCGTCCTCTCTGAGGCTCAGAAGACCAGTGGCTATCCCCTGTTCTTGGACTCTGGGATCTCATCCACTTCAGCACAGCTGCCTGTCTCTTGGACATCATAAGCAAGACAGGGAGATGGGAGATGACGAGGCATAGACCTTACCCTGGAGCTGGCGGACCACTTGAAGGAGGAAGCTGTTTCTAGACTCTCTGGTCCCAGAAGTTAGGCCTGGGGAGTGGGGCTACTGACAGCCACCAGCTGAGTATGAGGAATGGATTTGTTTCCTATCAGAGAGTCTTTATTTCCAAGGGCAGATTTGCTCCAAACTAACAGATAAGGAGAGAATGTCGCCTAGCCTTTTGAACAAGGAATTTCTTAATTCCTTAATTCTTTGAGGTGGGTTTCTGTTGTCAACTCAAGGGAGAGACAGAGGGGCCACACCCCTGAAGTATAATTCCTTAGGCTTGCATGTGAAATAGCCATAGTTGAAGGCTAAGACCTCAACCTGGATCGAGATCAAATTAAACTTCTCTGGTTTGCTGCTATATCAGTTTGTTGTTAGTGTTGTCAGGTTGATTCCAACTCCTAGCGACCCTGTGTACAGCAGAGCAAAACCCTGCCCGGTCTTTTTGCACCATCCTCTCACCTTCCAGCACTATATCAGACAATGCTCCGCTGCTATTCACAGGGATTTTCGTGGCCAATTTTTTCAGAAGTGGGTGGTCAGGTCCTTCTTCCTACTCTGTCTTAGTCTGGAAGCTCCACTGAAACCTGTCCACTACTGGTGACTCTGCTGATATTTGAAATACTTACTTTGTAGCTTTCAGCATCACAGCAACATGCAGCTGCCACAGTATAACAAGCAAAAGATGGGTGGTATGGCTCTCTTTTGGGGAAACGGACCCGAGCCCCAGAGGTGAGAGCACTGAATCTTAACCACTAGACCACCAGAGCTGGCTACTATGTCTATAGGAGGTCCTAAACTCCAAACGGACATGGCAATGTGTGTAACAAACCTGTTTTCCGGTGAGGCTCCTTTATACCACACGTTCTCTTATACACAAAAAAACCCAGGTGCCTTTTATAAGACACATCCCTTGCAGGATAAAGTTTAAAGACAAAAAGAAATGCTAAAAAATGAAGATCCAAATTTTAATCTCTTTACAGTAATCATATAGTTAGTGATGGTGTTGAAATTGTTATTTTGAGATTTTTATGTGTATTGCAGGATAAAGCAAATAAGTAGCTATGCGATGTTCTTATCTCAAGTGTCCTTGAGAACTGGAATTCTCAGAGTGGGAGAAAGAGGTTCAGTTGTGAGACAGAATATCTTAAGAAGAATAGCACTGGTTTAAAGAACTATCAGTATGAACTCAAGATATATTTTATTTTAAAACAAACAAACAACAGAACATATTTCCTAGTTCTGTTCACTAAAAAGACTTAGAAAGGCCTAGAGATATTGAGCTATTCCTAAAAGCAGAGTTTAAGAAAAGGAGCTGGGTTCAGATAGTTTTGGGGGGGAAGTGATCTTAGGAAGCAAAAGGGAGGCATCAGGGAGGGTAAGACAGAGAGAGCACAAAAGACAATCAAAGGGCGTTTTGTCAAGGTCACGGCAGTGGGGGTTTGAGGGTTCGATTCTATGCAGACCTCAGAAGGATACAGAATACCCCCAGAACTGTCCGTCTGCAGACCAGATGCCGGGACCTTGTCTCCCACGCCCGTTCCCCAGTGGATGAGTTCATATCTCCCATGTTGATAATTTCCCACATTTGAGAGAAGACTCTGAGGTAGAAAGTAGAAACACACACGGTAGCCACTTGGGGAGTGACATTTTTCCTATCCACGAGAGTCTGAGCTCCTACAGAAACTTCTGCCACAGCTGCCGCTGAAATCAGAGGTGGACAGGCCAATGGGACACAGGGCACCAAAAGCTTCTACTACAGATTCATACTGTAATATTTACAGATAAAATGCTATATGCCTGTCTGGGATTGGCTTCTAGGTGATGGAAGTGGGTACATGAGGGTAGAGATGAGATGAGTGTGGCCGGAAACTGATTTAGCTGAGTAAAGAGTATGTGGGCATTTGTTAAACTATCCTGTCTACTTTTGTAAATGTTTAACATTTGCCACAACAGAAAGTTACAAAAAAAATAAAAAGAAGAAGAAGAAGAAGAGTGGGTGTGAAAGAAGGAAAAAAAGAGCAAAGATCCTGGATTCTGAAATCCTGGCCATTCTAAATTGGGTAAGTCAAATTAATCCTTCCAAGTCTTGGCGTTCTCATCTGAAAGTGGGGCTGGTAAAGAGAATGTACCTCGTGGAGTATATGTATCCCTAATGAAAGTGCACTCGCTGTATCAGACAGTGTCATGCACACAGTAAGTGCTCAATAAATGTTAGCTATTACATTATTATTGTGAAAACTCCATGTCCAGAGAAAGCAGGAAAGGGTAAGCAGGGCAATTTTGGTTGACCAGGGAGTGCGTCAGGGGCAAGGTGATTTCACAGTAATGCTGTGATTCTGCTCAGCTACTATAATTTGACATGCTCAGAAGAAAAATCCAGAACACACTGTGTTATATGTATGCCTCTGAGGGGGAAACTCGTAATTGAAATATAAGGCCCCAACTGCCCAACATACTGGAGTGCTTCTGTATTTAAGAAAAGTGTGGGATAACGCCTGCTTCTCCCCTATCAGAAGGAGACGACCCGAGTTATGTCATTTAGGGGCTGAAGAAGGGCACAGCCTGGTGTGGGGCACGAAGTGCTCCAGAAACAGTGGTTGGCTTGAAATAATTACCACTGTGTTGGCTGCTGCTACTTGACAATGAAGCTACCGTGAATCATTCACCTCCAATTCTCAAATGAGATCATCGCCTCCTCATTGAATGCCTTCCATCCTCAAAGGGCCAACATGAGAACTGGAAAAAGTAAGTGAAGAATCTTGTGAGACATTGAGTGCTATACAAATAGATCCTCTTATTGCAAAACCTTTACCGGCTAATATTGTTCAGGAAACGAAAGACTAAAGTTTCTTATTCTTTGAGAGTTAACTGGAAATATCCTTTTATTTCCACCCTTGTTGGGATCTTTCTACACGCATCAGCCCAACTTGCTGCCCTCAAGACAAAGATTAATCTTCGAAGACTTTGATCACATTCTGCCTTGGGGTCATCTTTCCAACTGTCTTTAGTTCTGCGCAAGAAGAACCAACAACATGGAAGTCACCTGGCCTCAAAACACTCCAAAGTCATTGTTTTGACTAATCAATAATATTTTCTTTCTTGTCACTTGCCTCTTACAGAGGAACAACTGAGTGCCAGGAAACAGTCTGGCTATTGGAATATTCTAATTAATTAAATTTTATTCCATTTCACTGGCTTGTATGAATCTGGTGGTAACTTAAGATAGAAATCTCTATCATTCAAGTCCAAGTTCATATCCAACCATTTTAGAATCCCAAACGGATATGTCAGAAATGGTGCCTGAATTACATTTCTTGATTAAATCTTGTCACCTTTATTAAGTTATTTTGAATATTTTCTCTATAACTGGAGAGAAGCCTTCTTCATGTAAAAGTTCTTAAGCTCTCTTGGGCCACAGCCCCCTGTAAGAAGCTGATGAAAACCACAGACCTTCATCGCTGGAAAATGTATGTATGTACCTAAAGTACGTCCAAAGACTCCCAGGGGTTCCAGGAACCTCAAGTTAATAATCATTGGTCTAGATTTTCTCTCATTGATGACTGGTTAAATCCTTCATAAAAGCAGGGGTCATGGATGCTTAAGTGGTAAAAGTATAAAATAGTTATTCTGAGGTCTGTAAGCCTTACACAGAAAACACTCTTATCGGATTTAGGCTAATTGAACTTTTTCAGGCTATTGAATTTTGCCAAGAGGTTACATATTAACTAAAGATCAGTAATTCCTTCTTATAAATGGGGCCACATTGGAAAATGTCCCTATCTCTTTGCCTGAAAAATATGGCACACTGGTATCTGTCACCTCTGCCCACACTCAGCTGCTCTTCCAGCCACTGTGGGAGCTTCCTAGTGGCCTCTGGAGGGAATATGTTTCATATCACAGTCAAGCTGAAACTTCAAAATAGAGAAGAAAACTGACTCCTAGATGAAAAGGCACCAAACAGAAAAAAAAGGAATTAGAGCTTCTGGGAGAGGAAGGACACCACAGGCAGCATGGGGCCCATTCTTTCATTTTTTGAAAGCATTCATATCTAGCTGAATCTTTGTGGTCAAGGGACTTTATTTATAATTTTTTTAATGGATAAAAAGTATACTTTCACTAACTCTTTCTGATGGTCCCTGAACATTTGGGATCTTTGAACCAGATGGGGAGCTTTAAAGCTAAGTCTCCTTAGCTAAGATGCCACACATAGTCATTTTCCTCTTTGTTAGCCTGTAAACTTATCAAGATGAAAAAGTGACACTATCTCATTCTTCTCCCCCAAAATTTAAATTCTAGCTATAAGTCAAAAATAACTGATTGATCTTGAGAAAACTATGTCATTCTTCTAAATTTCAATTTCTTCATTGTTAAAGTGGGGACATGAATATCTGCCAGATGTAAACTTTGTAGATAATCAATTAGATTATATTTTTAAGGTATTCTTCACTTTACTAACATGAAGTAGGAAAATATTAGCGGAAGGTAGACACTGGTCAGTTAAAGAAGTATACTACAAGCCTAAAGCAACCGCTAAAATGACAACAACAAAATGTTATAGCTAATCAGTCAATAAAGGAGATTAAAAAGCCACAGCAATATTTAACTAATCAAAAAGAAATCAGAAAAAGAGAAAAAAGATAATGAAGAACAGATGGATAAAGGAAAAGAAATGGCAAGATGATAGATTTAAACCTAGTCATAACAATAATCACATAAAATGGAAATACTCTAAACATCACACTTCAAAGATAGAGAGGCAGACTGAACTTAAAAAAAAAATGAAAAAAAGCAAGACCCAACTGTGTCCTGCCTTCAGGAAATGGATTTCAAATAAAAACACATTGATAATTTGTATGGCATGGTGCAAAGATGGAAGAAGATATACTATGCTAGCATTAATCAAAAGAAAGCTGGCATATCAGTATCAATATTAGACAAAGTATATTTTAGGGCAAAGAATATTACTAAAGATAAATAAGGTCATTTTTTAATGATAAAGGGATCACTTAATCAAGAGTATGTAACCATTCTAAACATTGATGCACCTAATAACAGAGCTTCAAAACATGAAGCCAAAACCAACAGACTGTAAGATGAAATAGACAAATCCACAATTTTAGTTGATATAGTTCAGTGTGGGAATGTAATTCAATCTCTGTCTCAGTAATGGATAGAATAATCAGACAAAATCAATAAAGATATAGAAGATTTGAACACTATCACTTAACTTGACTTAATTGAACTTATAGAATTTCCCACCCAATGACAGCAGAAGCTTCTGCTAAGTCTTCAAAGTACACATGAAACATTTACCAAGATAGACCACCTTCTGGACCACAAAAAAAGTCTCAATAAATGTAAAAGATTTAAGTCATATTATGTATATCTTCTGAACACAGAGGAATTAAATAAGAGATCAGTAATAGAACTATCTCTGAAAAATCTCCAAATAATCAAAAACTAAATAACACACCTCTAAAAAATCCACATGCCAAAGAATAAATCAAAAGGGAAATTAAAAAGTATTTTAAACTGAGGGAAAATACAACATAACATATAAAATTTGTGGGAGACTACTAAAGCAGTACTTGGGGGAAATTCATAGCCAAAGCTTTGAAAAAGAAGAACAAAATAGAAGAACTAATATGGTCTGATTTCAAGACTTAAAATAAAGGTTTAGTAATCAAAGACAGGCTGGTATAGTTGTGAAGATGGACAAATACTGTCGACTCTCGTTTTTCACAGATTTTGTATTTGCAAATTCACCTACCTGCTAAAATTTACCAAGGGCCATGAGAAAACTTTTGAGATAAAAGATATGTTCATTATCTTGATTGTGGTGATAGTTTCACATGTATATACATGTGAAAACATCACATTCTACACTTTAAATGTGTGCAGTTTACAGTATGTCAACAAAGCTGTTAAAAAAATGGGAGGCTCACTCAATATTTACACCTGCTTTCTGCCATATTGGACTGAGATTTTCACACATCCCCTGGGATTTTACTAATTTGCAGAGAATTTGAAAACAAAAAAATATGCTGAAGATTCCACTGAACAGAATACAAACTCTTCTATGATGTTTCAGAGGGCATATTGGACTCCATTAGTATCTCCAGTCATCAATATGTATATAGATTATCATTTTCCTATGGAGCAAGAAGTTTGGGATGAACGAGTGATGGCTTTGTTTTGAATTTCCTTGTTAATATTCAGACATATGCAGGAGGATCAAAATTCTTCCATATACAAATAATTAAAAATATGAGAGCTACCAAAATCTTTCATCCCCTGAGGTATGATTCTTGCCGTCAGAGGAAGACGTTACAAATAAGCAAGGGGGAGAGGAGAGCACGAACCTTCTGGTACTTGATTAGCCAGACACCAGTATGAACTCACATGTAGCTTAAGAAATATACTGAATAGACATACACGTGAACAATTATAACCACACATCGCTTAACAACTGGGATACCTTCTGAGAAATGCATCATTAGGCAATTTCATCATTGTGTTGAACATCATAGAGTGTACTTACACAAACCTGCATGGTATTGCATACTACACACCTGAGCTATACGGTACTAATCTTACAGGACCACCATTGTATATGCAGTCCATCGTTGACTGAAATGTCATTATGTGGTGCATGACTGTATAGACACATATATTCACACACATAAATTTCCTAGCCCTGCCCTTGAGAGGACTTGGAAGCAATGACAATCCAATTGCAACAAGCACTTCTGTGGCTAGATCTTAGTTTCTAATACCATTTTCCACTAAAAGAAACCAGGGCTCCTTGGAGAAATTACTGATTCCAGGGTTGGGATAGAGAAAATACGACATGAGCCTGGAGCATCTGATAGTTCCAGAAAGCAAGGAAATGCTCAAAAAAACAAAAGAGGCTTGTCAGAGGGACTTAGGAACCAGCCTGAATGGGCTTCTGATGACTAAAGCTGGAACAATTTAAGCAACAAAATTAATAACATAGTATTTTATCATAACTCAAAGTATAAAATAAATATACATGAGTCCATGCTAATATAAATAAATAACTGAATAAATAGATAAATGGGATGAGACATATCTTCTTTATAGAATTCCAAATAATATATGTAGATACTCCCCTATCCAGAAAGTGAAGTTTAATTCCCTCCCCAACCTCGAATATTGGTTGGACTTAGTGACTCACTTACAAAGAACAGAATATGGAAAGGGAAAAATAGTAACTTCCCAATGGAGAGTCCTGGAAAACACCATCTTAGCTAAGAGATCAAAGTTGCCATCATTAGTGACAAGTCATGTTGTTAGCATGCATTCCCTGATATGATGTGATGAGAAGGGCACTTCACCTCTGTGGCATTCACGCCAAAAAATCATAATCCCAGTCCATGCATGAGGAAAACATCAGAGAAACCCAAATGGAGGGACATTCTACAAAATGCCTGACTATTACTCCTCAAAAATGTCAAGGTCATAAAAATGAGGAAAGAGCAATAAACTGATAAGGACCAGAGGAGACTAGGGAGACATACGGTATAAACGCAATGTGGTACCCTGGACAGGATCCTGAAACAGAAAACAGACATTAGTAGTAAAATAGGTGAAATCCAAATAAAATCTGGAGTTCAGTTAACAGTAATGTACAATAGTTATCTCTTAGTTTCGACAAATGAACCACAGTTATGTAAGAGGTCACATTAAGAAAATTTGAGTGATGGCTATACAGGAACTCTCTACTCTCTTTGCAATTTTTCTATAAATCTAAAATTATCCCAAAATAAAAGTTTATTTTAAAAAGTTTCCATCCTCTCATTAAATTGGTTAAAACCCTTCAAAGAGTGACAGAAGGTTGTCATCATGAAGCTGCTCAACTGGACAAATGAACGCTGAGATTTGATTCTGGCCCGTGGCACTGTGAATATTATTCTAGTAGGAGATGGTAATTCAGTTGCTCTCTTGCCCCTAGCCCCAGGAACACCAGAAACTGAATCTGCTCTTGCAATGGTCCTGGCAACCTCTCGTATCATCCTTTAGAGAAGAGTGAAGGCTATGGTCTGGAAGAGCAATGGACTGCATGTGAAATGATCTCTCACGACCACTAGGCAGCCAAGAGCTGGGCCTTCCTGCTGGGTCACAGCTCAGGGTTCTGATAGCCTAGGTGGTGGCAGGTGGGGGGGTGAGCTGGCTGCTCAGTGAATCTTTTCTGTTGAAACAATCTGAGCAGCCCAGGCAGCTCGAAATTTTAAATGCATCGAGGATTTTAAAAAACAAGTCTTAGACATACTCAAATGTATATCATTCTTCCCAAGGGGCAGAATCACACGCTTATCCAATTTGCCAGCTGACAATTTGGCCATCTCACTATGTCTCAAAACCAATTCAAACAGACACATTGCTCATCCTGAGTGATGCTAGATGGACGTGTCAGCAGCCAGACTGTTCTGCTGCTCATGCTGAGAGAGCTCCTTGTCTTTTACTTTTAACATTTTAAGAGAAGAGCCTACCTTCAAAGGATGCGAGATGCCCAATCAACTTCAAATTGTGCTCTCTGGAAATGTCACCAACCTCGCACCAGCTCCAAGAATTAATTCATGACGGCTTTAAAGAATGCCCAGCACTCACCCCTGTAATTCCTCTCTGTACCCACCAGCTCATCTCCTGCACGACTCCCTTAAGTGTCTTTTCTTCATTATAGCGACCCCTCTACTCGTAAAAGACCTCACCGATTCATGAAATATCATTTGATCAAATGGGTTCTGTTTAAATTCTGCAGAAAGAAACTAGTCCCTCCAAGAGTGAATTCCAATTTCTGTGGCCTACTGCTGAGGAGGCACCAGGGCCTGAGTTTCCCAGCAGGACAAGTTACACAAAAGGCTCCCAGAGAATGTCCACCTTCTGCACCTCTGCTGATGCCACCTGCCTATCTGGATATTTGGGTGTGGCTCTCCCCAGAGACCCCTCCCCTGTCTTCCTCTCCCTCACTGATAGAAGCCCGCAACACATTGTCATGGATTCATCACTCTTTTGGTGGCCAGATGGCCACATGCCCTGTGCTCACCCACCAGACCAGCCTCTGCCTCAGGAGCTACCACATAAAACAGAAGAGAAAGAAAGCAGGGGAGAAATCTTCCTCTTTGGTTTGGGTTTGCTGATCTACCACCAGAAATATACACAGGCATTTGCTCAGCTTTTGCCTTTTTGAGGATTTGCTTCTGTTTTAGGCAAGAACATTGCCCTTTATTTGCCATGTCCCTGTGTGGCTTCAGGTTTATTTACCGTGACATAGCCTTTACCTAAGCTCGCATTGACCAGATTTAAAAGAAGCTCATGTTCTTGGCAGACAAGACTGTTGTCTCTTAAGGCTAGGGGATGGGAAGTTGGCAATAAGGACAGGCAGCACCACAAGAAGTAGGAGAACAGCCTGGTCCTAGGCTCCCCAACAAAGTGGGGCAAGTGACGAGAATCTGCCTTCCCAGCAGCAGGTGCTGATGGTGATACTCATCCAGCGGGTCAAGCACAGAGTAAAGACACGTCTCTTATCAGTCTTCACAGAGTCACCAGAAAGGGTATTGAATCTATGACAAAGTGTTGAGGGTGTCAGCTGGGGAGAGGGAGAAGAGACAGGATGTCCAAGGTCAGCTGCACCAAGAGTCCAGGCTGTCAATTGTTGAGGGGAGCGTGCAGCAGGTAGACACTCCTTGGCCCACATGGCCATTAAGGGCACTTGCTCTAGAGATAGGCTGTGGAACCATCCATTCTGACAATCTGTCAGACCATTGTTTCGGTTGGTATATGTCATTCTTTTGTTGTCTTTCTTATGTAATGATTATACTGCATGGGTATCTAGTCATTTTAGCCTGAGAGCTCATGTCTCCTAGGGAACAACTACTCTGTCCAATAATGTGTAGAGGCTAAGGGCTGAAGTTTAAGCACTAGTCTATGAAGTTAAGGAGAGAGAAGAAAAAGAGAGCTCCAAGCACTGGAGAATCACTGTATGCCCCTCCCTTCTGCTGTCTTTCCGTCAAGCAATTCCTCTGACCGCAGATTCATTTTTAAACTCAGTATTGGCAAGAGACTTAGCCTTAGACTTTAACCCACCATCCCAGGGTGCCAAGAGGAGGAGGAGGTGAAAGAGAGACTCCCAAGGGAAGACAGCCAGCCTACAACTTTTCTCCATCTCCTCACCCCAGCAGGACTTTTGTATTGCCTAGTTATTATCCCAGTGTCAACAATAGTGACTGTCAGTGTCATCAACAGGTGACTGTCCAAGATAGGGCAGCTACGGCTGCCTCAAAATAATCCTGAGGAGAGGCAAGAGCAAGAGCAAAACTCAAAAGGCTTTTTCCAATCTACCCTCTCTGCTGCCTCTGGCTCATTTCTGCCTGGCGATACAACCATCTCCTTATAGCCTCCAACCAACACAGCAACACACACAAACACACACACACACACACACACACAGTATTTTTGTTAGTTCTCTTAGCCATGCTTCCCTTTTGCTTCTATAGTTGTGCGAAAGTTGTGTTCCTTCGGAGTTTGTCCTATCATTATGGAAATTCAAGTTTTGTTTCAGGGAAGTTTTCTTGAATAGCATCTTTAAATATTTGTTCTGGCAATGATTTCCTTTTTTATTCCTTGGAGGGGGATGATAATTGTACATATGTTGGATTTCATTTGCCTGTCCACTATCTATCATTTTCTCTCTAACTTGCTCTACTCCTCTTTTTCAACTTAATGTTGTAACTTTTCTTATTTCTACTATCTTTATTCTTTGTTTCCTCATAAAATGTATCATTTTAACCTTTTCTTTTAAGTATGCTTTTTTTGGTGAGGAAGATTGGCCTTGAGCTAACATCTGTTGCCAATCTTCCTCTTTCTTTTTTTTCCTGCCTAAAGCCCCAGTACGTAGTTGTGTATCCTAGTTGTAGGTCATGCTAGATCCTCTATGTGAGATGCCGCCACAGCATGGCTTGATGAGTGGTGTGTGGGTCTGCACCCAGGATCCAAACTGGTGAACCCCAGGCCACTCAAGCAGAGCGCATGAACTTAACCACTTAGCCCCAGGGTTGGCCCCTACCTTTATTGTTTAGCATGTTTTCAGAAGAGTCTATTCTCTCTTGTGTTTTTTCTAATTTCTGCTTCATTTCTAAAATGATTTATGCCTCTTCTCCCCCATATACACATACACAGACATACTTATTTCCTGAGTTTTGACAACGCATGTTTTTTCTCTCTCTTTTAAATATTATGGTTAAAGTTTTAGTCACAATTTTTAGTAGCTCTCCGGTAAAATTTTTCCGGTTTCTACCATAGTTTGTCATATTTTTTCCTTTGTAGTATCTTTGTGTGGATTTTGTGCTTGTTTCTCTTTTTATTACTTGTCTATGAAAAAGGGAAGATTTTCCTGGACCAGCTATTGGCCAGAAGTTCATGTAAGGGCAGAACTGGGGACATGTTCCCAGCTAAACATAGTCCTTTTTGTCCCCAAGTTCATATGTAAGTTTTTGTAAGCACAACTTCTCCTCAACTCATATAGAGAGGCAGCTGTGAAGTTTCTCAAAACACAGAGTTTTAGCTGTCTCCAAGCTTCACCAAAAATAAAGTCACGTGTTCACTCTCCTTGTTGCTTTTGAATGCTTTCCAGGAAGAAAAGGGGGGAAATACTGACCTTATGCTACCATCTTTAAACCAGAATTTCACCTAACTTCTCTGAATCTCAGACTTTACCTCAGTAAAATGGGGATAAAGCAAATAAGTTAATGCATGCAAAATGCCTGGCACAGTGCCTGGTACATCACCAACATGTATTGAGCTCTTACTATTACTACTGCAACAGGGTCACAGCTAAAGGCCGTAGGTCAGAGGCAGGCTGGGGTCTCAGAGGCAGGGACTGCAAGACGCAGACAGAGGTCTAGGCCTGGGTGAGGAACACCTCCCACAAGAGGATCCGGAAACGTCAAATATGCACTTTCCCAGACTTCTTTGCAACTTGGGCATGGACGTGTGACCTTTGAACTGGAGGCTAGTGGCATGATGCAGCTGGGACTGCTCAGAATCCAACTTGGTGACAGGTAGTGGTGGTAGCAGCCACTGCTTGTGGTTTCTAAACATAGCATGGCCACCAGTTCTAGGGCCATCATCCTGGGTCCTATGCTGCGGTGACAAGTCTGGTAGTGGTGGTGACACAGCCATCCCAAGAACCATTCTGAAGTGTGATCTGTGGCATTGTTCATGGCTAGGTAGCATACAAGCCTGATTCATCACCGCTCCTGGAAATTCTGTGAGGAACCTATATCCTTTCAATATATGCCTTTCTACTTAAATCATTCCAAACTCAGTTTCTGAGGCTTGCAAATAAGAAACCTGACTGGTACAAAGTAGATCCCATTTGTAGAGGAAATTAACGGGCTAATTGTGCATTTATTGTGTACTAAATATCGTGCTAAGTATTTTACTTGCATTATCTTGTTTAATCTTCCCAAGAACTCTATGAGGTAAATGCTACAGTAGCTATTTTACAAAAGAGATAACTGAAGGGCAAAGAGATTAGTTGCTATGCTCAAGACCATGCCTAAATTGGGGCCTGGACTGCACCTGATGATCATCACAAGTCTCTAACACTCGCATACGCTGTACCTCCAGAACTGTTTCCCAAAGTCTGCCTTTTGGGGATTGAGTTGATAGAGTGGATTTGCCTGATTCTCTGCAGGCACGGGGATGAATCTCTGCCACTTCTATGTTCAGCCCTTGACTTGAGAGCATGAGAAACAGAAGGCCATGGATAATCAATGGTTAAAGAAGGTTGTCCACTTAGCAATCAACTAGAGTGTGAGAAGTAAACTAGAACAAGCCGGAAACAGAAAACATAAGAATGTAGCAGAGAGACCCAAAAGGAAGTAAAACCAACACAAGTATTTTCTTCTCAAACTTCGGGGCCCCTTATCAAGGAAGCAAGTCAAAACCTTCTCATGAGACTAGGACACATAAGATATTATAAGATAAACTGTATTTACAAATGCTGATGAACACCAGAGCAGAGACTGCTATGTGTCCACCATGGCCTGTTTTCTTTTCCTCCTTCATACATAGCTAGACTGCAGCCTCTCCATTTCGGGTAGGCAGGGCCATGGGCTGTGTTTTGGCCTATGAAATACGGGCAGAACAAAGCCATGGCACTCTAGGCCTAACCCCTAAAATCCCTCTCATATTCCTCCATGCTCTATTACCCTTGAAAAGAAAGACCTCAAGGATCCAGAAGTGGAACCACAAGATAGATGGACTCTGGGTCCCTAATTTTTCACTCAAAAGAAAGTTACCCACGAGAGCCCCCTAATAAGAAATACTTGAGTTGGACTACCACATGAATGGAAAATAAACTTTTATTATGTCAAGCCACTGAAATTAGGCCATTTTTTGGTACAGTGGTTAGCCGAACTTGTTTAATACAAATACATTGCGTCTAAAGTGTAGCTTTGGGGGAAAGGTTGTTCCCTTCTCTTAACTCTAAGGACCCCTGACCCTGAAATGCAAAGTTTAAAAAAAAATTGAAGATCTAGGAACTCCTATTTTTGGAGGCTCCACTCCACAGATATCGAAAACATTAAAATGTGCTACCATCCTACATTAAATATAATTTTTGTGTACAAAAAAGTATACAAAGTTGAATGGAATTAGAGTTGACCATGTTACCAGGTTGAGTCATTTAAATGCACTTTATTATTGACTTCACAGTTCTTTTTTTTTTTTTTTTTTTGGAGACAATCCCTTCCTTACATTTCAAGCATTCTTTAGGTCCTGTAAAGGCTTAGTTCCTTGACACTGTGACCATGGTGTCCCACCTGCAAACATAGAGACAATAATACAAGAAATACCAAATAAAAACAAGCATCTAAGTTCTGTCTCCAAATTTACTCTCATAGTCATTTCTAAGTGTTTCCCCAGCAAATGCCAAAAGTCGTACGTTTTCCCTGAAGCTGATAAAAGTCTGAAAGTGTGCATGGCGCACCTTCCCATCAGACCTAGCACATGCCTTCCATTGTCCCATCGGTGCTGCAGTCTTTTACCTGAGGAGAGGTGCTCTGCCTCTATCATATCCTTTCATTCTTCTTTAATGTATTTGGGAGACTATATAAAATTGCAATGACCATATTCCCATCGGGAGAAGGATGTTGGTTTATTGGGTCACCTGAGAAGTTGGCCACTGAAGAGCATCTGGGTGGGGACAGAGGACATAATCTTCCTCCAAAAGAGGTGATCTCCGCTGTGATCAAGTCTCCTGCAACATCTCAGCTTTGCCAAGGGGGAGGCGAGAGAGAACTATCAGAGTAGAAATAGCGATACTCCAAGACTCTCCATCTGTTCCTCTCTTGTAAAGCGTGCACTTTCTTCCTTAGGGACCCACATGGAGCCAGAGCCATTGAGCAGAGCCACAGTAATTCAATGAGTGGACCGGCATTGGCTTCAAGAGGACATAGAAGGTCAGTGAGCAGGGATTGCTCTTCACAGGAGCCAGCACTGGAGGGACCTTCAGAAGAAGAGGGTAAGAGGCCTCGAGTCATCTTTCCCCCTCGAGTCCCCAGGCAGTCACAGAGCAAAGAGCAACCACACAGCCCTGGAGCAGAAGTTGGTGAAGGGCCCTCATGGAGACGGGCTGTAGAGCAGATCCCGTGGAGGGAGAGGATCCTGAGCCTGTGAAGCACAGCCTCCTGCCTGGCACCCATCTCCTCTCCCCTACTCTGTGACATGCCTGACAAGCCACACCAGTCAGGCAAGGCAGTTACTGCATGATGGATTGACGAAATGAGAATTTTATATCCTCTAAACCTGTCCCTTTCCACAGTTTTAGAAATCCTGTTTTTCCATGGTGGGCAGGTGTGTGTGTGTCAGGAGAAAGATGGGAGACAAAAGTTGCAGCTACGGGTGGAGACAGGACCACAGACTTTGGGATTACACAGATGGAGAATCAAATCCCGGCTTTTTTATTCATTGCCTATGGCAACGACTCTGGCTAAGGTACTTAATATCCACCCACAGCATTGTTCTGAGCATTATTATACCCTTTCTACAGGTGAGGAAGCTAAGGTTTGATACGTAGTAGATGCTCAATTAACAGTTAACGTATTTCTTCTTCCACTGCTAATTCCTTCGTAGAGTTCCTTTTGCTAAGAAAACTTTTTCTAAGCAGAAATAATAGAGTTCATACGTTCTGGTTTGGGAAATCTCCATCTGCTTGCTGCTGCTGACTTACAGACAATGATAATATAATATTGTGGTTCAGACAATGGACTTTTGAATCAGATAGACTTGGTTTGACATCTCAGTCCTCTTACTTACTAGCTCTGTGACCTTGAGCAGACTACTTAACTTCTCCATGCTTCAATATTTTTCACTACTAAAATGAAGGGATGAGAGAATGCACTTATTAGAGCTTGCTCTTATAATTATATAGATGTCACTATTTATAACTTGCTTTATTATTTAGATTTTCTCCCTACCCGTCTCTGCTCTTCTCCCTGGATCTAAATACCAAGTTAACAAAAAGGACCCACAAAAGAAGTTCTAGTGGAAATTTTAGTGTATTTAGGATCAATGAAATGAATCTTTATGCCAAATCTGGTGGCTTGCTCTGCTTTGTGGCACAGATTATCTTCTGCCCTGGATTAGAAAATGGTTCCCAGGCCACTCCATGCGACACAGTCTTCCATGAGATCTGAATCGACGCTTCAGCATAGAGGACATACTGACAGCAAATAAGCACATGGAAAGATGCCCAATAGCACCAGCCATTAGGGAAATGCAAATTAAAAACACAACAAGATACCACTTCTCACCTATGATGAGTTAAGAAAAAAACAGCAACAACTGACAATACCAGGTGCTGGAGAGGATGTGGAGTACCTGGAACTCTCATAAACTGCTCTACCAAAAATTGCACAGCCACTCTGATAAACCACTTGGCGGTGTCTTATAAAGTGAAACACACACTTACCATATGAACTAGGAATCCCACTCCTAATTATTGCTCCCAGAGAAGTGAAAACCTATGTTCACACAAAAGCCTGTAAATGAATGTTTACAGCAATTGTATTCATAACGCCAAAACCTGGAAATAACTCCAATGTCCTTCAATGGGTGAATGAATAAACTAACTCTGGTATGCCCATAAAATGAATATTACTCAGCAACAAAAAATAACAATATACATACACCAACATGGATGAATATTCAAGGCACTTTGCTGGTGAATGAGCTAGCCTCAAAAGGTGACATACTACACGATTCTGCTTATATGATACTTTGGAGAAAGCAAATCTGTAAGGACAGAGAACAGAGAGTAGTTGCCAGGGGTCAGGTTTGGGGGAAGGGTATGTCTACAAAGACACAGCAGGAAGGGGTTTGGGGGTCATGGAACTGTTGCATATCTTGGTTGTTGTGGTGGTGGTTAGATGAATCCATACATACGTGTTATGAATGTGTTAACATTCACAGAACTGTGCACCAAAATAAAGTTAATTTTGTTGTTAGCACCATGCAGTTGATGCTGACTCCTAACAACCCTGTGTACATGAGCCGAACGCTGCCGGGAATGCTGCTGCGTGCTTTTGCACTATCCTCTCCCCTTCCAGCACTGTATCAGATGATGTTCCACTGCTATTCAGAGGGTTTTCATGGCCAAGTTTTTCAGAAGCGGGTGGCCAGGTCCTTCTTCCTAGTCTGTCTAGTCTGGAAGCTCTGTTGAAACTTGTCCACCATGGGTGGCCCTGCTGCTGTTTGAAATACTGGTGGCATAGCTTTCAGCATCACAGTAACACACAGCTGCCACAGTATGACAACCGACAGAGGGATGTTGTTGTTTCCTGACCAGGAAACGAACCCGGGCAATGGCAGTGAGAGCACCGAATCTTAACCACTAGACCGCCAGGGCTGGCTAAAGTTAATTTTAAAGTATACTAATTTAAAAGAGAAGCTAGTCAGAGAAAAGTACAGTGTATATGGTACCTCTTGAGATATTGCTATACATTCACACTCATAACCTTAAATACGTGCACGTCTGTTTTTCTTTCTTCTGCTTTTGACTGGATAGCAATATTATACTTTCAGATTTTTATAGGATCCTCTTCTCTCAGAACTAGAAGTTCTTATGTACATTGGACCAGGATGTTTTCTTTTAAAGATCTTTTTTGGTACCTGCATTGTATTCTACTCAGAGTTAGGTGAATATATCGAAGCCAGACAGCATCGAAAGCCCCACTGGTGAGGAACAACATGCGAGCTTCCACAGGGATGTACCGTGAGCCTCACTGAGACGCGGTGCACACTGTGGGCGGCATGCTCAGCCTCCTCTCCTCACTTCTTCCTTCTCAGAATCCCAATTTTGTTTTGGCTGCTATTCAAAACTCTTTCAAAATTCTGTTACAGGGTCTGTAAGCAAAAAACTTCACCCATTTACGTTGACTTCTAAAATTTGTCATTGTATGTTTAAATAGTAACAAAGAATGAATTTTCCACCATGTTGCAAATGTTGACATTTTCAAATAAAACCATTAGATCTCTTTTTAAAATCCGTACAATGGGATTTACTATCACAGAGATTTGGGCCTCATCATCATCTATTTTTAAAATACCTGAATAATTTCTTTATTTTAATAGGCAGAAACTTACATCATTGATTTACCTCCTTGAAATTATATTTTTCTTCTGGAGTAGAAGAACTCCATCTTAATATATTGGCTTAGAGATCTTTTAATAATGCTTATAACATTGGCTTTTTCCTACAGTATGGACTTAGAAATGATTCTGAGTCTCCCAGATTTTGATTTCAGGCTGCATCCATCATAAGTTTATAATAGACACAAAATAAATTGCTGATGATCATCCTTTCTTCATCCGTGATGGTGTTTACCAAATTGTAAACACTTTCTCATTTTAAAGGCCAGGAGCAGGACTTGTCAACCAGATCCCAAAGCAAGTATATGTAAGCATCTCATCAGCAACAAGAAAGCAGCTCTTGAGTGATGGGCTGGAAATAGGACCAACAGAGGTATTTCACAACTTGGAAACTCACAGGGTTTGGTGGTAATAAATAATGTAAATCCAAACATTTAAGAAAGAAATCATAGCAATCAAATACAAACTTTAAAAAAAAACAGAAAAACTCTTCCCAACTTGTTTTATGAGGCCAGCGAAACCCTGGTAACAAACAGAACCTGAAAAAGACCTTACGAGAAAGAAAATTATAGGCAAATATTTCTCATAAACACAGGTAAAGAAATTCTAATCTAAATATGAGCAAATTAAATCAGCAATTTACAGAAGCATAATATATAGAAGAAGAAAATTTTCCTGACCCAAAAAAAAAAAAAAAACAGATTAACAAGAGAAAAGCATACAAATTTTATTTGATGTTAAATGTTTTATGTGGCAACAAGACAGGGTGGAGGGGTCCTTCATGGAAAGAAGAGAGAACCCCCAAAGAAGCCACTAGGCTGGAAGGCCTTTATACAATCTGATGAAGGACAATAAATTTGTAGGGAAGTGACAAGACAAAGGAAAGGGTTTCTGGACTTTTTAGGGGTGGTAAATTTTGGGAAGGTAAAAGGGGGGACACTAATGGTAGATAAGCGTTATTTAGTGAGGTTTGTCTATGACTCTGGTTGGTGCCATCTCATTTCAGGTGAAAAGCTTGTTCTTCTCCTCCTGGGATGGGAAAGGGAGGGAGAAGAAGTTCACGGGGGAATTTATACCCCGCTTTTCAGGCAGATGGAGGAGGGCAGAGAGCTCAGGCTGCATCTGCTTTTTCCCAGTCGCCTCCAGCTCAAAACCATCCTTATGCAGTGGAACATTTTGGGGTGGCATACTCTGATCCCCTAGAAATACATCATGATGAAGTGGGTTCATCACAGAAGTGCAAGGTTACTTTAATATTTGAAAATTGATCCAAGTAAATCATCACATTCACATAATAAAGGAGAAAAACCATCTCATCTTCTCAACAGGCAGAAAAGGCATTTGATAAAATTCAACACCTGTTCAGGATTAAGGAAAAAAGCTTACTGCAAATTAGAAATTAGAAACAAAACTCTTTAACCTGTTAAAAGATATCTACAAAAAACCTATGGCCAACACTATACTTAGTGGTGAAATAGGAAAGCAGCTCCCTGAGGTTAGGAACAAGAAAAGGGTGTCCATTATCACTATAACTTTTGACATTGCACAAGAGGTTCCTAGCAACATTATGAAACGAGGAAAACAAAGACACAAAGATTAGAAAGTTAGGAGAAATACTGTCATTATTCACATATGATATGACTGTGCACATCAAAAATTCAAAACGATACACAAACTACTACAGTTAAATGGATTGATCAAGGCTGCTGGAAACAAGATCAGTAACAAAATCGATCGTATGCCTCAAATAACTGGAAATAATTGGAAAGTGAAACTTAGACGTATCATTTACAATATTAATAAAAAACATCAAATACATAGAAATAGACCTAATTACAGAGGTGAAAGACCTCTAGAGTGAAAATTAACAAATAGTGTTGAGAGAAATTTAAAAAGACCTAAATAAGTGGGAAAATATTCCACATTAAATGGATTTAAATTCCGAATATGGGTTGGAAGATGTCAATTCTCCCCATTGACATGTAGGTTCAATGCAATCCAAATCAAAAACCCATCAAGATATGTGTGTAAATTGAGGAGCTGATTCTAACACGTTTATGGTGAAATGCAAAGGACATAGAAAACAATCCTGAAGAAGAACAAAGTCAGAGGACTTCCACTGCCAAATATTGAGACTACTATAAACCTATAGTAAGTAAGACAGTGTCATACTGGTACAAAGATAGAACAGAACAGCAAGTGCAGAACCAGATCCACATGAATATGGCCACCTGACTTAAGACCAAAGCACTACTGAACATATACGTGCTATGATTCCATTTACAAAAACCCCAAGAACAGGAAAAATTAGTTTTTTATGATAGAAGTCAGAATAGTGGTTACTTCTTAGCAGAGAGGTCTGACTGGAAGGAGTCACAAGGGAACCATCTGCATGCTGGGAACATTCTCTATCTTTTCTGGATTTGGTTACACGGGTCCATATGTATTTAAACACTCATAAACTGTAGGCTTGAGATTTGTGCATTTACTGTGTGCATGTTACACTACAATAAAAAAAATGTAAACAACATAAGCCAGAGTGTGACTCCATTTTCTGATGTTTGCTGACAGCTTTTAAGCCTCGCCCCGCTCTCTTCTCCTTCTGCCCCACATCTGGGCAAGCTGAGAAGAAAGCCTGGGTGCTCCCTACTTCGATGCTGATGGGAAGTTCACATCACTCAACTCCCTCCCAAGTGTGGGAATCCTTACCCCAGCCCATCCCCTCCCCAGCATAAGAAACCCAAGCCAGTCTCTTTTCATGGTTCTCTCAAGTCACTTTTGGACTTGCTTGAGACCTTTCCTGCTATTCCCAGAAAGCCTTTTATGTAACTAATAAAACTTTGCATAACCTCTTGGTGTGTGTATGGTATTATTAATCTCAACATCCAAACCAAATTTTGACTCGGGAGTCCATCCTCCTTTGGCAAATGACCACACAAAGAGAAAGTGATTCTGCTTTTGTTTTTTCTGTTTCATTTTCTGCCGCATCCTCCACACCCACAGCAGTGTCTTGCACATAGTAATTACTCAAGAAATACGTATTGAATAAGTGGAGAGCTATTTGGTAAGTGTAAGGTTAGAAAATAAATAGTTTGAATTGGCAGAAGGATAGATGAGAGGATGTCAGTAGAAATCTCAATGTAAATCTCCAAACCAAAGAAATAAAGACCCACAAATCAAGCACGAGTGTCGACTACATTGGAACTACATCCATGGTAAAATAAATCTACTTAGAGTTATGAGAAAAGAAGCCATCTGGTAAACGAATAAAAATTACACAAGTTCTAGGGTAAAGATGTCAGAAATTTCACTTCTTATTACATGAAACAGCAGGCAAATAGGTCTCTATGGAAATACTCCACCCTCTGGTGAGCACAATGTGTTCCTCTCTTGAAAAAATACAACGAAAAGCCCTGCTGCTCTGTAGCCATTCTCATTGCCCTATCCACGGGATGTTTTATCCAGGGTCAGCTTAGTGATGCTTCATAAGGGGGGACTGGAACCCAAGAGGCAAGTGCTTGGGCAACCAAGTCTGAGTTAGTGGGTCGAACATCTCTGACTGGAAATAACTTGTGTCAGAATTGGGGGGCTCCTCTGGGCTCCTCGTTGAAGCACCAGTACTCTAGAGTCAAAGCTACTCTGGAGAAGATTCTTGCCTGATGGACCCCAGGATTTAGCAACACCGTCTTCCGTGTGTTCCCTGGCATTTCCTCACCTATGAATGGAGCTCCAATGCAATCCCTTTGTTTTGCAAGAGTTTAGCGTCCCCGTAGATATCAAGTGGCATCTCTGTAATTTCAAATGTATGTCTGGTCTGCTGGTTCTGGGCACAGGGGAATGTCCAGAGCCCCTAGGGTCTGTCTGGCTGTGGGCAGGAAGGGAGGTCCAGGTTTTAACCGGCCTCATGTCTGAGTCCTTGTCATTCTACATAAGAAGTGAAGTCTGTGTCTATGGACTGAAAATGCTCAAACTCACTGGGAGGTGTTCTTAGGATGTCCACTAATTGAGGTCCACGGTGACAGCTCACAAATAGCCTTATTTGACCACTAATTTGACCAGGTACCTCAGCATGGACTCTTTTTCACTGACAAGAAATTAGGGTAAGAATTTTTAGGGCCCAGCCCCGTGGCCGAGTGGTTAAGTTCACATGCTCCACTTCAGCAGCCCAGGGTTTCACAGGTTTGGATCCTGGGCACAGACATGGCACAGCTCATCAAGCCATGCTGAGGCGGCATCCCTCATGCCACAACTAGAAGGACCCACAACTAAAAATATACAACTATGTACTGAGGGGCTTTGGGGAGAAAAAGGAAAAATAAAATCTTAAAAAAAAATTTTTTTAGAACCGCTAGAATGAAGACTGGGAACTCTTGGCCCCCACCTCAAGCTGAGAGAAAAAGTAGAAAGAACTACTTCAGAATGATGGGGGAACATCCAGCCAGAAGGCCACCCAGGTTCCCAAAATGCAAGTCACTCTCCTTCCAGTTTTAAATGCTTACCATTTCATAGTTCAGGGTGGGATGAAAATCTGCAGACAGACATCAGGCTTGAATGTAACTAAGATGCAGGATTTGGGAGAGGGGCTTATATAAATTAACACAGGCTACAGTGAAAGCTTGCTTTCCAAAAATAAAACAAAAGCATTTCCAAGGATCCTGCAAATTAATAGTCACTAATGAAAGCTCAGAGAGCTGTGAGAACCACTTTTGGAGTAGGGCTTCTGGGATGCATGGCTATTAGCAATGCCAGAGCTCTTTGATAGGGGTTGCAATGATCTGAGCTAATGTTTTCCTCCTTAACTCTTAACTGTCCCACCAGAAAACAAGGGTTGGATATTAATAGCTGGCATTTACGAAGCACTTAGAGGTATTTCAGTCGCTGTGTTAAGTTTTTTACATGCCTTACCTTAGCTAAACCTCACAACTATCCTACGAGCAGAAGCAGAGGCACAGAGAAGGAGAATGACCCAGCTAATAAGGTGGGAAGCTGGGATTTGATCACAGTATCCACCTTCTTGACCACTACCTCATTCTGCCTCTGGTGGCACAATGCATATTGGAATTCAGTTGTAAAGGTGGAAAAAGTCAACCCGTAATTACTTGAGCATGACCAACTGCATTCCGTGTCTCATTGCAGCATCTCACATAACCAAATACCCTTCCTTGATCCCATTAGACACACCTACACTGACAGGTCAATATTGTGATTGATGGATGGAGAGAAGTGAAGTTGAGTGGAAGCCTCTGATTCCCGGCCTGAAAATATGCCATGAGCAATCTGCAATGTCTGTGAAGGACAGGTTGAGAGGAAGGCAACATACGTCTTCAAGAATGTGCCATCCCTGATCTAATCAAATCCTATCATTCTACAAACAACAGAACTGAGGCCCAAAGAGAGGAAGTGAACTGCTTAAGGCCACGTGAGTACGAAGTAACCAAGCACAGTCAATGCGCAGGTTTTCTTGATTCTAAATTCACTGCTCTTCTCATAAAGTCCTACAGCCTTCTGCTTGTAAAGTGACATCCTAGGGCCCCTCCCTATTTGATTTTGATGTTGTGAATAACCCATGTGCTAGTGCTCACAAAACATCTTTGAAATCCATACGGGCTGATTTTCTAGCAGGGGGCTATAAAGATCAGCAGCAGCATCAAGCTACTCCTTACATACAAGTTTATCTTTTCGAAAAGTTCATTTTCCAGAGAATTATATAGTCAGAACATTGCTTCCAGTGAAATTTCCCAGGCCTTCATCACCACAAAGATCTTTGCTAATTATTCTAACTGGGGCACCACTTTATAGTCATGTGAACACTTAAGTACCTACTTAGCAATGGCTGTTTAGTGGCCAAAAGTAGTTAATGCAGCTTCCCAAGGTGCTTGAGTTATCCCCAGGGAATAGTTTTAACACTAGGAAAATCACCCTTACCCTCGTAACTCTCTAGCAGTTTGAGGAAGGAAATCCATCATCTCTTCAGGGTACCACAGTCATTTTTGTAATTTACCATTTGGGGCAGTAGATAGCACTTGAATGCACCGAAAAATGAGCCTAATTTTGTTTTGTGCCCCATCTCTCACTCCATCATCTGTTACAAGTCCAATTTTGCAAAAAGCATCCTCTTAACACAAGCATCGCTAAGAGAACAGACGGACACAAAGAAGAGAGAGACAGATGTACCTTCGGATGGGAGTTAGGTGTGGAACTTCACGCCACCAGAAATAAACAGTAATTTTGACGCCAAAATTAGTCATTTGGAAGGGCATCCAAGGAATATTCAACAAACTCAAAACTTTCGCAGATGTTGGAGAAATTGCTCATATAGAACCCTTTTCGTTCATGAATTTAGCTGAATTTGTTATAAATATTTAAAGGCTTTGACCCATTTTTCTGCTTCACTAGCTGAGAGGGTCAATAGTGGCACCAAAAGCCTTACAAACTTTGGTACCCCACAGAGGTTAATTTTGCACCTGACACAAGGTCTTTTATACAGTAGGCATTCACTAATTACTTGTTGATCATAAATTGACGTGGACTCTGTGCTAAGCACACCATCTAAGTGCTTTGCACTAAGTGCTTGCCCACGCCATCCCACTCATCAACAGCGTCTGCTCCACGAGTGGTTGTGAAGATTGTCTGCATTGTACAGAGAGCAAAAGGAGGTAACTCACCCCAGATCACGCAGCTAGTAAGAGATGAAGCCAGGACTCCAAACCAGCCTCTCTGGTTCCAGGACATCGTAAGCACCACATTATATTTTATGAGTCTGATAAAATCTGACATTCCAGTCATTGAATATTTGGGGAAGACTGCATGTGAACTGTGTTCAATCAAGAGATATGAAGGCCCAATATAATGTGGCCAGTGTACAATGTGTTTTAGCCTTGACCTTTGAAACCAGCTTTACAAAGGATTACACTGTTCTTGAAATGTCATTTCTGATCAGTTATTTATGTGTCACATGAGGGCTTGTGCCTCTCACATCACTCTGCCCTTTTAGATTGTTTGCTATTCAGTTTACAAACTGGAAAATAGATCAGTGAGGGGAGGGGAGGCGAAACAGGAGGTAAGACTGAATATAGAGGTTTGGTACACCGAATTGTGACAACATCCCTACCCCGCAACCACCCAACTATGCCCTGCTATATTATGTGGAGAACAAAGCTCTAAATCAGCTTTTCCTGGCCAGCTTCCTCATCATTGAAATGACGACAACAAGGAAGAATACTGAAGGAGTCTTCCTTTGAAAACTTGTTCCCTGGGCAACATCAGCTCATCTCCCACCCTTTGCTCTATCTGTAAATCCTCAGTGCAATCTGCTTCCTGCATCAGAACTCAGCACCATCCTATTATTCTATCATGGACAGATTGAAGCTTCCTGAAAAATAACAGTGGAGAGAAGAGGAAGTTTCCGTGGTTCTTGTTCTTGCTTTTGGGTCCCTCATCAGAGAACAGCACAGGCTCTGCCAAGATAGACAACAAAAAAGGCATCAGCCTGGACCAAGAAAGTTGTGTCTTTGGCATAAGAGAAGAGTTTCTTACATGCTCTGTGCTCCCCTCTGTTTCAGTGTTTGCTCAGCTTCCACTATGTCCATGTGATGTGGTGAGATGGGGCTGGCAGAGTTAGCATAGCAAGGTGGTTTGAGTGGCCAGTCACTGTCCAGATCTACTAATCCCTAAGGAGAGAGTGGGTTTTCTTTTTTCTATTTCATCAGACGTCAGTAGACTAATTTAATATGAGGATAGTTTTCCTGGCTGGAGACATCGAAGAAAAAGCCATCTATTTCCCAATCATGCTCAGACTGGGTCTACCAGTGACTGTGTTTACCAGGGACTGGGAAGGGTAGAAGAGAAGCTGTCAATTCTGCTGCAGTTTACAATAACAAGATGTTTATATTCTCCAAACTAATAGATGTCTAGGATGTTTGGTCCAGTATTGGGGCTAGGAATCAAGGGCTCCATGATCAGCTCAATACCAGAGGCACCTGACCCAAGATGTTTTAAGAGGAGTCTACTAGAATTAACAATACCATGCTCTTCCAGTGCTGTTGAGAGGTATAAATCCTGAGGAATGTGTTGACAACTCTTTGTCAGGGACAGTAGAAGAGCTGGTTTTGTCTCCAGAGGACTTTGACTTTGCCTCTGTTAGGCAATAGAAGAAAAATACGTGGGTTCCCAACCCTCTAAGACCCATCATTGGCATAAATAGCATTCATTGGTTAAGCTAAAGCAGATTAGAGTAGAAATCTCAGGAGTCACTCCTGAAGTTCTTAGATGTCTGTTACCAAGTTGGGTGCTGGTGGCCAAGACAGGCTTCAACGATGTGGCTGGAAATGGATACAACTTAAAGGTGATAATATTTCTCCAAGCAGGTGATGTTGAGCCTCACATCTGCAACATGTTCCCCCAAAATTACCCAAGTTTCAAAGACACTTAGAAAAACTCACTCCAGAATTAAGAGCTATTCCCGTTCCATCCAAGACCAATCTTAAGGTAACATGCCCAGTCATCTCCACCGCCACTTTAGGGAACCACTTCCCTTGGCCTCTCTCCAACCTTTCCCCAGTCAAACCTGGGAATGGGTCATCAAGGCCCAGGAGTACCTGGATGGGATACTCAAATACATCACTCAGAGTAAACTAGTCACACAGCTGATAGGAGCCCCAGGGATATAATACAAAAGAGCTGCCACCACTGTTTGGTAATTCCTCAAGTTGCAGCAAGCAAGCAAGAGAGTTTGAAAAAATATCACTCTTAGATAAAGTGAGGCATCTCTCCAAGGGGACACCCTTGGTCCGTACAGCTAGACAAGAATGACAATGTTTCAGACAAAGAGGGATTCCCCTTCTGTAAAATACTATGAGAAAATCATTGTTGGAATTACCCATTTACAGAGTCAGGATCAGACGGTCAGGGTCCCCTCTCATATTCCTCTGAACAGAATCTAACTGGGTCTCTGCCCTCGATTTTAAAACTATAGGGTCTCCTTCACGCGATCTCACCAGAATCCAGGGAAATCAGCACATGTGACTCAGAATTTTTCAAAGTTCGCCTTTTTGTTTTCATTTTTTTGCAAAATATCTACATGGATATGAAGAAAAGGGCCAAAAGTTTCTTCTTGCCTCAGAGCTGACTCCTTGCCTTTCTGCCTTACTCCTTGCTCCACTAAAACATTTCCAAGCAAAATTTCTATCTTTCAAGCCTTAGCTGGAAATCAGCAAATGAATGTCATTGAGGGATATCAAATGCTGGAGTTTGGCAAAACCCTTCGCACGTCTAGTCAATTTGTTTTGTGTTGGAAGGACATTTAATCCATATCTGTCTGATTCGCTTACACATGTATCATCCAAAAGTCATTTTGAAAGAACCATTTCACTCCCAGGAAACATTTATACATCTGTTTCTGGAGATATATAAGAGAGATTGTAAATCTTCTTGTACCAAGAGAATGACCACTCAAATCCCCCAAACATCAAAATCTCCAGGAAACACAAGATTTAGAACTGCTCTAAACATGTAACATCATAGTCTCCCATTGCTCTTCAGTGCATAAATAATGACCCCATCTGTTTATTTTTATATAGAATCAAAGGCAGCTCTTAGAAGAAGGAAGTGAGGGAAGGACCAATTTCTAACCAACCAGCTTCCCAAATCCCTTAAACGTAAAACTTTACATGTTCCCTCACGTCCCCAAGAAGGGGCCAGTTCAGGTTATAAATAGACAGAAATACTCATTTTATTCCCCAAGGAAACTGTGCTTTTAAAACTCTACAGTTTTGGCACATTTGGGCCCCATATTAGTTGACAAATATGTCTGTTGTGAAAAACCTACTAAACAACATGTTTCCGTTGAGAAGTATTAAAATTTAGAGCAAGAAAGACCCTTAGAGATCATCCAATTTGTCTTTTTTTTTCAGTCATTGCTGTCCAGCTTACATTTAAATTCCTCATAAAAATAACAATAACTAATATTCACTAACAGATTTCAACCAGTCAAGCGCTGTATGAGCGCTTACCTCCATTAGCTACTGTGGACACCTACCTTATGAAATACATCCAATTATCACTCCCATATTACAGAGAGGGAAATTCAGGCAATCACACTGCTTGTAAGGGACAACGATGAGATTCAAATCTAGTCTGTCAGACACGAGGGCCTGGCTCTTAACACTATTCTGGCTCCAAGGAAAACAGTAACATAAACCCATTTCCAAAACTTCAGAAAATAGGAAAATAAAACAACTCATCAATCCACCCTACCCCAACCCTTTTGAACGTTTGATTATTTTCTTCTATGATGCTCTCTTCTCATTTGGATGATAATAATGAACATTTTCTTTTTGTCAATTAGCATTATATCAAATATTTTCCATGTTACTATAGAAACCTCATGGTAGTCATTTTCTTTATTGGCTGCATAAACATTTCACTCTGTGGATAGACCATAATTTAACTATTATTCATTTGCTCTTGCAGTTAGAATGCTTTCATGTTTCATCTAATATTAAAAATATCATGTAACATGTTTGTGCATATAGATTCTTTCTTAGAATATATTTAGAACTGGTTCCAAGAAATGGAATCACTGAGTCCAAGGTGCACGGATCTTTTAACAGCTTTACTAACTCATTACATTTTTTTCCCCAAAACGTAAACCAATATGTATTTGAGGTTGCTTTTTTCACCACATCCTCATTAGCATTAGGCATTATCTTGTAATGTGTTTTTGTTGTTTTAACAAGTAACAACAAAAATAACGACTCAGTAGTGTGTAAGATTGCATTTCTATGATTACTAATGACATCAAAAGTTTTTCCATATTTAAATTATTAGATGTATTTCATTATCCTCATTTGTCATGAGGAAACAGAGGCTCAACATAAATGACACAACTAGCACTAGAACTGGTTCTGGAATCTGTATTTGTACTCAGTATTTGTTATTTGACTAAATATATAAATAAATGAAAAAATGAGCAAGGATCTCATTGCAAGTTTCCTTCCGCACACCACCAACTTCCCTGTACCCCTCCAGTTCTCCTGAATTCTATACTGTTTTTCCAAGGCTGTCACAGCAAAGTAAGAACATTGTGAGGTAATTTCCCACTCGAGAGGAGCAGCGTATCTGAGCTCATGAACACAGCATGGGAATGACCTACCCAGACCAGGCTCGGTCTGGTTCTAACTTTGCCTGTATTGAGCTGCATGACCCTGGACAAGGCATGTGCCACATTTTCCTCAACTATGGAAAATGGGCACTTGAGTAAATGATTTCTCAGATCTTTGCCATTTCCAACAGATTGTGGTTGTAAAACAAACAGCCACATCTGGCATGAAAATGGGTCATCATTTCCTCCTATATCTAAATGACACAAACGCATGCCACAGAATAGTAAGACACAAAACATGTTTTGAAGCCCAGAACTTTTCTCACCAGGTCATCGTGGTGAATTAGAATGTTTTCTATCAATTGCTAATACAAAAGGAGAGGTTTTTAGCCACATCAGAGCCCAGTTACACTGCTCCCTGTGGCTTCACAGATTCAGAGGATGGAGTAATTTCCTTTTGCCTCTTTTAGGGAAGAGCGTGACCTAGCAGTTAAGAGCATGGTCTTGAGTCAGACAGGCCTGGGTTTGAACCGTACCTCTACACCTTCCTAGCTGTAAGGGCCCGGGTGACTTAGCATCCTGCTTGAACCTAAGTCCAGGCTCAGGTAAGTCCTACTCCCAGATACCTGTAACATAGATAAAAATTGAACCTCCTTATGGAGCACTTTTAAGGATTCAAGGTAATAATGCTTATAAAAGTTCTTGCCACATGCCATGCACTATGAAACATGTTCAATAAAGGGTAGCAATAATTGTTATCTTCACCATTAATTTTATTAATAATCCAGAAAATATTTCTCAGTATCACAAAAAGGAGTGACAAGTGGACTATTCAGAGGTGACCCAGGTGCCCACTCACACAACGAACTCTCTAGGCCAGTTGGGAATGGCCTGCTTTCTCCTTTCAGGGAACTGCCTTTGAGGAGCCCAGGCCTCCACAGATGCCGAAGCACGGCTCTGGGACACATTGTCTGGGGCTGAGGTAGCTGTCCTCTCTCATACAACAGACACCCCATGGTGCTAATGGAAATTTAATCTATGTGACCCTTGGTACTTAAACCAAGCCCTGAGTCCTGGACCCAGTCTCGGCTCATTAGCCCAGGCTCCAATCAGCTCTTTGAACTACTATTACCCTGATTCATCTACTTAGACTCCATAAAGTGGTTGAAGGTGTTTTCAGAGAAAACTGCGAGAGGCTGATTCTGGAAACCCACGGCATAATTAAACACAAGAGATTCACCGACACCCAGAGGAGCTCCAGGTCACAAATTGCCACAGTGACTGCTGACATGTATTTCAGAGAATATTCATTTCGATTTCGCAGAGGCAGAAGTATCCCTTTGTTAGCAAACGTGCTTGCCTTCATCGCTTGGCCAAATTATTTCTTTGGATAATTGGGAGACAGAGAATTAGAAGAAACTTGAAGGTGCCTGCTGATTAATGATTAGCCATAGAGAACAGAAGGTCTTCTACTCAGTGGCAGAGGGCAGAGGAGCATAATAGCAAGAAAAGTGCCCTCAGTCTCAGTGGATGATAGCCGGCTGCACAGGGACTTGGCTGCAAGGGTTTTTGTTGTAGTTTGCTTGGGTTTGGTTTAATTCAGTTTACACTTGATCTTAGCCAAAAGGCTAAGAAGCGATAAGGTTTAATTCAGTTTAGATTGATGAGTTGCATTTTGATTTTTTGCCTGTTTCATTTTTACCTATATGTAAGTCTAACGTCTACTTCAATCCGTGCCCCTCCCACCTGCCTTTATCCTAACGTAGATTGAGCACCAATGTTTTGGGCCTTATGTCTGGCACTTGCTTATGTTAACTCTCAACCTCTCTTTTCTGAATGTATTAAATGCAATCATAACACCTACCTCACAAGGTTGCAATGAGGTTAAAGTAACTTTACAAAGGATATGAAATGAAAGAGGGATAGTCAGGACTTATGTCGAAACTCTTCTTTCAACCCCTGGAAGGTGGATGTCCACACAAGAATAGGAAAGGAACAAGAACACTTTTCCCAACTGCATATATCCAAGTCATAGGACTTATACTTCTGAGGATAGTTAAGCAGGAGATTCTGCAAAGCCCCCAGCCAGAGACTGGATGTAAGATGAGGATGAGACAATGCCCTAGAAGTGTAGACGATGAGAGATGAGTCATCCATTTTTGTAGCTAGCACATTCTAGGCATATGGATCATCTGTCAGATCAGATTAACTGGAAATAGTTGCCTGAAATCCCGTCTTGAGAAAGATTCTGGAGCTGCTGAATGGCTCACTGGAGAAGAGTTTTGTGATCATTTATTGATGTCTGCCATGGAAGGATAGGATAGAACCAAGCATGTCATATATTTGCCCTCTGCAGAAATCACTACTATATTACGTTCCTAAAAAGACGTTGAGATCTATGTTAAGAATGGCGATAAAGGCAATTCCCTCTTTTACCTATTCATATAGGCAAGTCTTTTGCCAAACACTACCATACTTCTTAGCACGTAGTTCATCGGCCTCATGCCTTCAACCAGTCTCCACCTCGCTAGCTTTTCAGCAAGTGATCAGGAATTTCACACAGGGCAAGCTTTTCCTCCAGCTGAACTTCTCAGAAGTTACTTGCAACACAGAGAACAGTCTGGGGAGGAGGGGAAGAAGAGAGAGAATTTTTTCAAGCATAATACACAAAACTATGACACAACTTTTTCAGTCTACTGTTTAAAATTTGTTGGATTATAGTAACTCAAAGATATTTGGCCCCTTACCAAAAATGGATGGATTGCATCTTTGTCCCACTGTGGACACAATGCAGGCTTTAATTCATCCAATAAACTTCTATTGAACTCCTACGTTTGCCCAATATTGGTCTAGGAACTAAGGACACAAAGATATATATTGACAATCCTTTTTCTCAAGGAGCTCACGCCTTGTGGGAAGGCAGATAGCAAACAGCAAAAAAATTCAGTAAGGTTAATGTATTCTTTTAACATGTTAGTCTTTTAAAAGGTTATTCTTTTAACACGTTCAACATGGTAAACGAATAGTGAGAATAATGCAAGCTACTCTGATGAGGGGAGCGAGGGAAGGTTTCACAGAGAAAGAGATCATAAGACCCTTGGAACTGAGTCTTAAAGAATCATGGGAATTTTCCAGATGAAGAGGAAAAAAGAGCATAAACAGCATGTACAGAGACAGGGAAGGACGAAAGGACAGAGTGAAAAGGAATTTATTTTGGCTGCAGGGCACTCTTGGGAAGGGATGTGGATGGGAGCCAAATTGGACCAACTTGTCATGAGCACTTAATAATCCATAGACGAACGTGAACCCCTCTCCAACGCATCCCAAATCATTAATAATCCATAGACGAACGTGAACCCCTCTCCAACGCATCCCAAATCACTTTACCCTAAAGAGCTATAACGAAATGGGGAAGATCAAATTTACCAGAATTCCTTTGAGGGACAGCAGTGCATTTGTCCAAAAGAAAATCCTTGACAAACTACTTCTAGTTGACGCTGAGATCCCAAGGAGCTCAATGAATGGAGAACTTTTATGAGTATAGATGGCCAAGTGCTTTGTGAGGAGACCCCTCCTTGGTGCCCATCAGTAAAGTGTACCAAAAGCTAAAGTGAAGATATAGGTAGATAAAACCTTAGATCAGAGCAGATACCTTGGAAGAGTTGAGATCTGTGTTCTGGTAACAAAAGTTAGAATAGGAACAACCCATAGGTGGAGACAGAGAGAAGCACGAGAAGGCAAGAGGGTGCCAGATGCTCCACAAGGTATGGAATTTCAATAGATCTCAGAGGAGCAAGAGACCTTAGTTGACATCTGAGTTACAGGCCCTATCCTCTGAAGCATAGAAAATACAAGAGTGGAGGAAGCAGGACATTAATTCTGCAGGCGTTCCTGCTTCTGTCTGAAACCTCATAAAAGGTCAACTGCTGTAATGGGCAAATGTCTTTGACATTGGGACAGGCATCAACAAATGTCTTAAGACAGTTGAGTGATTTAGGCTCACTCACTGAGAACACAGATGGAATACTGAGGATGTCAGATATCAGAAATAGTGACCACCTAGGCAGTGTCACTAAAAATGTATATTCAACCCAATAAACAGAGCATTATAATGCAGAGATTTATGCCAAACTTCCTAGAGACTGAGCAACATGACGCCCCAGCCTCAGAGATGCCCATTTTCTGTTCTAAAGAACTATGTTCATATAACTAGCCCACTTCACCAGTGTTAACCATAAGAACAAGTTCATTAAAAAGCAGTGAAACAAACAACCACAAAGACTGTCGTGATTAAAAGGTCTACTGAGTTCGCTTGCTGGTTGGCACTGGGGCACACCAAGAAGGAGACAGAATCTAGAGAGTAATGAGGATTTTTAAAGCCCTTTGCAAATAGCCTCTAATCAAAATACTTTATTATCATAATTGCTCCATTGCCAATTTGGAAATAACAATCTGGAATGTGCTTCAAATGTTTAAAAAACAAAAATTGCAAGAAAGAAGTGCTTGGCAAAAATTTGCACGTTGCTTAAAGTCATAAGTCATATTTAGACTTTGCCTTCAGGAATGTCTATGGGGCGTTCAGTTTTATCCCACTGCCAGAAGCTTTGTATTTTTCTTTCTTCCATTTTTCTTCCTTCTTTTGCAGCATTCCTGTAGGATTGCTTCCCAAGCTCAGAGGCCCTACTCAGTTGTTCACTTTTACCTATTAAAGGCACAGATTTGTTACAAGGACTCTGTTGACCGCTGGCTTTCCCCTTCTTCTCCCAGAATATCTGACCACAGACGAGGGGAGGACCAGCTGTGGCTGCAGCTCCATCTCCTCCTCTTCTCTGAGCTCCTGCAGGGCAAGGGCCCCGTTTGATTCATCGCAGCATCTCAGGGCCCTGCCCAGTGTTTGGCACCTGATGACCAGTTATCGTCTTTCTGTTCTTATATGTCCATTTTGTCACTGTACTGTCCACACGCTCCCTCCCCACTTCCTGCTTGGGCAGTGGCAGCAATCTTCTCTTTGCTTCATCATTTGACCCCTCCCTGACATCCCTTTACCCTCCATCCCACACTGGGGATGCTAGACTCATCCTGTTACATACCATTCTCTACTCAACTTCAGGTGGCCTCATCCAAGAAGGCCAGTGTGATAATGTTGAAGGAAAGAATTCCTCCCTATGAAGAACCTTCTTTTTTGGACCGAATATCCTTACAAGCTACTTAAACTTGAGCAAAGAGGTCCTCTAAGGAACACACTTGAGGCAAAAACTGGCAATCCTTTTTCACTTTTGTCTTGCTGGGTGGATCATTATCATAGAAAGCAAGATCAATTGTTTGGAGCTACAGAAGGGGTTTACAGAGGCTGGCAGGAGAAAGAGAAAGAGGGAAAATAAGGTGGGTGATGCAGACAGGAACTATGGTGGGGTGGGAACTCATGAGAAAGCCTAAAGGGAATTCTTTTAAGATTCAGCTCTGTGGTGGCCAGCATGATTCCTCTTCCAGATCCTCCCAAAAATTCTTGGTAAATATCTCCATTTCTCAACCATGCGCGTGGAGTTAGCATTCGAAGGCTTCAATGCAGGAATGGGGTGAGAAGTGAAACTGCCCAAAGGAGGATCTGCCTCATCTAGATTGTGTACCTTGCATGCATATCATGAGTTAAAGCTCAAACCCCTTAGCTTGGCATTCAGGGCTGACACAGGGCTGGGAGCCACTAATGACAACCTGTTCACCACCCAGCAGGCAAATTCACAGGCCTCATGAAAGGCAGTCTGATGGCCAACATCATAGCCTCAGAAACTTGCCCTGGCTCTGCCTCCCATTTGTCCTTCCAAAAGGACTCCCTCAATCTTACCCTCCACTCTCCCCTCTCTTACCCATTTCATATTACCCTTCTCTTCTTTGCTTCAAGACCAGCTTTCTTCTTTGCCTGAAGATTAGAGACCTCTTCGTACTGCCTCTGTGGACAGAACCTATATCAGAGAAGCTCATTTGATCACATACTTTATCCAAGCCACCTCCGTGGTTCTACGCTTTTCTTCGCTGAGGATACCACCTCAGGTTGCCCATTTACAATGCACTGCCATCATAGAAAACCCCAATTTAGTCCTAGCCAAGCCCCAACTCCAATCCTGACCCTAAGTCCTCCACTTACTAGGAAGGAGAGTAGAAAATCCTCAACTCTCCCATCCAACCTTACCGCCTACTTCTCATTAGCACACGGCCCGTACTCCAGCCATACACTTTTCTTCCAGTAAATCACAATCCTTCCCACTTCCAGGTCTTTGCTCATTCTATCACACTAGCCCAGAAACACCCCTTTATTCCCCTTTACCTATCAAAATCCTGCTTATCCTCCACAGTGCAGCATAATTCCGATCTCCATCACAAATCATTTCCCAGTCACTCCATGTTCAGCCTACCGATACTGACGTCCTAGGAAATGCATCCAAAACGTGTCAGTTCCTGTTAAGAAGCCAATGGCTCCAAAACCTGGCACTACAAATGGCGGGTAGATTCTAGCCTGTAGCAGGCGTTGCCTCTTTCTGGAGAAGCTCACTATCTACCAAGAAGTAAGAAACACAGGTGTGCAGAAGACATTGGTGTGAATACAAGAGAAAAAAAGGTTTAAATAGCCACCAGTATAGAATTGTGCCATGTTTCTGTGAGTTTCTTGGGAAGGAGAAGAAATACCTGATTAGAACAAGAGGAAGGAATCAACTTCCTCTGATGGAAATGACTGCTCCTGGCACGCGTGGACCAGAAACTAACAAGCAAGAGTTACTGGGAATCCAGAGTGGTTAGAGGCCAGGAAAAAATGAAGTTTAAGTCCCAAGGCCTGGCTCCTTACACCATTTCTTTCCCACTCTCTATTCTATGAGAGTCTCAGCTCACTTGTTTGGAAACAGCTATGTAGTGAGTTGGTGTGGTCTACCTGTCCCTTGCTGGTCCTCTGCCCTCCTTATCAGTTGGACCTGAGTAGAGGAAGTAATTTAGCTAGAGTTATGAGCCTCCTCACCCTCCCCCTGCCACACACACAACACACGCACACACGTACACACACGCACACACACACAGTAGTCAGCAATTTAAAAACGAAGGGTGACGTGGTAAAATTTTATTGATGCAACATTCCAACAAGTCAAAACCTCTATCAATTTTAAGATTCAAGGTAGCGATGGTTGAAGGCATCCTGCTGTATAATAATTTTTATTTAAGGCATTGTCAAAGCCAAGAATATCTTCTGAATCTGCAAAATTAATTCCTCCTCCACTCCCCTCCAGCCACATCGACCCCCTTGCAGTTCCTCAGATTCTCCAGGCACACTTGGATCTCAGAATAATTGAACTTGTTCTGTCTACCTGGACAGAGCTAGCTCGCTCAAGTCCTATGCTGAATAGCCTCTGTTTTCTGTCCCTCCAGATCCACTCTCTACCGTCCACTGTTCAATCTTAGGAGGCTGACCTCTGTGGACAACATCACCCAGGCTTCCTTGCCTTTCAATTTTCCGTTTGGGTTGACCAATTGGAAGCACTGGCAAGAAATAGAAGTTAGGGAAAAAGAAGAATGGAATATTTCTTCCTTCACCTCCCCTCGTGCCAGACACAGTTTGGCAATGGCTATGATCTCCCATTTGAAGCTACAGCTCATGCCAAGCAAACCCTCTCCCATGGTTACAACTGTCATTAGACAACTTCAAGCCTTGGGGTATAATCATTTCCTGCCGGCTGTAGACTTTGAAAACTTCACCATCCCTCTTAGTTTCCCTTAGCTGTATCCTCTTTGTAAATTGTCTTTTCATTAAACTTTCTTAAGATATTTCTTTGAGCTGGCCAATTGTTTCCGGCAGAGACCCTGTCTGTCTTTTTATTTTTATATTTCTGTCTGTCTTTTAAAATATACAATGACAAATCATGAAAAATGGTATTATAGTAAACAGTTACTGGTTTTGTCTGCCTGGCATCCATTTTTCCTTCTGATAACTGTACCTCCTTCCCCGTTCATGGTCCCTGAATCTGGGGAGCTCCTGTTCTCTGATTCTAGGAGTAGGTAGGGAACTCGGTCTTGGCCAATGAAGGTACAGCCTCACCTGCCACAGTGACTGCTTCTGTTCAAGACAGAAATATCTGTGACCTCCAACAAGTCTGCAAGCTGCATGAAGGCAGGGTGTATATCTGCTTTGTTCACCAACATATTGTTAGTGTCTATCATAGTGCATTGCACATGGGAGAAATTTAATCAATACTAGCTGAATAAATGAGTGAGTAAATAAATGAGTAAATGCTTGGGTATTTGGTATCCCTTCTCTGGTCTCAGTTAAGCACAATGACAACCTCAGGCCAATGAAGGTATAGCCTCACCTGCCGCAGTGATTGCTTCTGTTCAAGGTGTGCACATCACCCACGCCTGGCTCCTCAGAGCCAAGGGCATCAGGCATAGGTGCTGTAATATTGGGAAAGGAAACTCTCTTTCTACTAGGATTGCCGAGCTGCTGGGATGTAAATGTGAAGCTATCTTAGGAGCGCCTAGTGGGGAGTCTGCAGAGAATAAACCAACAGGAAAGAAAGTGGAGGCAGCATCAGAAACACAGATTCAAACAGTTGGATTTAGTATCCTAAAACCTAACCGAATTTAGTGTCCCAAATGCAATCATCTGTGAGCTGCCTGGTTACAGGAGTCAGGTTCCCTTTACTGAGTTGCTTAGGTTGAGTTGGAGTCTATCACTGTGACCAAAACTGTTCAGAGGGCAGGGTGCACAGAGCTGGGGGAGGATGCCGGGTGGGGGACTGCATTTCAGTAGCAAGAAGAGGTTTCTTTGAGTCAGTAGCATCAGCTGATTGTAAGAACTTGGAGGGAGGCAGAAGAAGGCCCCTAACATTGATTAGGTGCCAGGCAAAACTTCTGCCATGTCTAGAAGCAACTGCAGTTAGGATCAAACCTGCTTCTCTGTTTTGTCTTCTAAGTCAGGCTCTATGCCCCTCTAGCTGCCAACCTGTTATAACTTGGGTTAATCACTCTTTCTCTGCTGTCGTGTTTTAAAGTCACCAGAAGGGAATAACATGACTCAACAATCTCACTGGGTCAAAAAGTTTATCTGAGTGACCAGCAAAGTGGACATGAAGCTGTCCTTGTGCCTGAGCTCTAGCTTAAGAACTCTCCAAGGAGCTGGCACTCAGCAGGCAGGTATTTTTTTTGAAATCTTAGGGAAGGACAAATAGAAGTAAGCATGGCTGGCCTCATCCACATGCAGCCGTTGGTAAATACAGCACAACTCTTCACCACGTGGGCACTCTCAAAGCTGCTGACATCTGGACAGGAGTTATTCTAACAGACAAGAAGCACATGGATGTTTGATTTGTGTCTGCCGCAGATTTCTTTTGGGTTGAAGATAGATGGATGGTTCTCTCCTGCATGTGTCCACCACTTTCACACACACATACAAAATGACATCATGACATCTTACTTCTCAAACTTGAGGTCGTGTGCCTGGAAGCAAGGACACCCTAGTTTCCGATTCCTCCCCAGAGACTCTCTGTCACAGACTGAAAAAGGAACCCAAACCAACATAAAGTCAAAAAGCCGGCTCTGGGCGGCTCAGGGAAGGGGGCGGTTTAGCACCTGCACACTAACGGCAGGTGTCTCTTCTCTTCTTGAGAATCTGACGGCGGTGGTCTGGGCAGCACTGAGGGCTTTTGAGCTCAAGGATACAGACTCTGCTCAGAGACAAGGCCTCCTTTTTCTTCTCATAAAGAAGACCTAGGGTCCGGCCTCGTGGCGCAGCGGTTAAGTCCACATGTTCCAGTTCAGCAGCCCGGGCTTCACGGGTTCGGATCCCAGGTGCGGACATGGCACGGCTTGGCAAGCCATGCTGTGGTAGGTGTCCCACATATAAAGTGGAGGAAGATGGGCACAGATGTTAGCTCAGGGCCAGTCTTCCTCAGCAAAAAGAGGAGGAGTGGTGACAGATGTTAGTTCAGGGCTAATCTTCCTCAAAAACAAACAAACAAACAAAAGGAGCCTAGAAGCTGAATTCAGTCACGAGGTGCTCAAGGGCCAAGTTCAACATCAATTGGAAATTATTATATTGCACAGCCTCAGGAATTGTTCCCAAGGTGACACTAGGATTCTTACATGGCTCTCCTCCCTGACAAGCACCAATGTCCCCAGACGCCCTCAGAAACACCAGACAGTAAAGTTGATTTTCTCAGGGGAGAGCAAACAAAGAAGAAAAAAATTTCTGCTGCTTTCAGCAGAAAGTTCCTCTCTCTTAGGTATGTGCTTCCTGGCCAATCAAGCGTCAGTTGTAGTGCATTGATCTTCACATTCCGGATGCAGGATGACTCACCCCAGGGAGATACAGACATCTCATTGGCACAGCTGGCTAAAGGAACGCAGCCAGCATCAGAGACCCACCCCACCTAAGTCCATTTCCAAACTGCTTTGCTTACAGCAACCCTAAAGGCATCTGCTCTTACTTTCTTCCCACAGGCTCCTGATAAGACAGACCTGGGACCAAATGCCATTCTAGCACTCACTTACCGAGACCGTGGACAAGTTACCTAATATAGCTAAGCTCCCGAGTCTTCTAGGTAGACTGGGGTTGGAAGTGCCTGCCTTACGGATGGTTATGTGGGTTAAATGACAAACGTAGGTAAACTGGCTAACAGAATCAGGTAGCAAGGGTTCAGTAAAGGTTGGTGCCCCCTCTCACCTCCTTTCTCCACTATAGAAACTGACAAGTTCACCCCAACCTGAGATAGTCCCAGCTGTGTAACCTGCATGTGTGTCCCTTGAGGCCTGGCACCAAGATCTTAAGATGTGGCTGGGGGGGTTACCTTGTTTTTACACATCTGGTTAACAGCACCCAAAACGCTTTTGAAATAACAAAAGAAATTAATTGAGATGAACAGTAGCAGCATCAGAAGTACCAGTTGACTTAACAATTAGCTCAGGTACGCAGGCAGCGAGTTGCTCCCCATATAGTCAGATGTGGTATACTTATTCACCAAATCCCTCTTTAGCAAGAGATGCAGAAATTCTTCCAGCCTCAGGCAGCTTAACGTATGCTCCTCATCCCCATCAGGTCCCACACAAGGTAATTCAAGTTGGGCCCTGCTGAAGTGGGAGCCAAAGTCTAGCCTGGGCTCTGCTTGCCTAGCCAGGAAGACTGGCTGCAGGTTCTGGCTCGCAGAGGAAGGGGCACCTTTTTCTACTTCACACAAAAGCACCGTCTGGACCAGCAGCAGCCCTGGGCAGGATCACTATTCTGACTCTCTGCATGAGTATTCTCTCCTCTCCTTGATCCTCCGAACCACGTTCCAGTTTCATATGGATCTACACCAATTGTTTTCAGGAATCCTGGGGGTCTTGGGCCTCACTCTGTTTTGGCTTGAAGCTGATATTTTTCCATAAAATAGTTTGTCACCGTTACACAAAATGTCCCTGCTACTCTCCCATTACTCTGTCACGGTACATCTGCCTCAACTCAGCGCCTTCACACACACTGTTCCTGCAGCCTAGAACAAACTCTCTCCCTGTGGCTGAATCCATCTTGTGTGTCAAGTATTGGCATAAACACCAACGCCTCAGGTCCTTTCCCAGCCGCCTTTATTTAAATGGCTCTTGCTCTCACCTGTACTATTTTCTATTGCCTTATGCTGTTTGTGATAAGTACAATGTAATAAACAAAATATAATTTAAAATCGCATACTGATTATTTGTTCATTTTCTGCTGTCTACTTTAAACCACTCTGATGAAAGTAGCCATTTCTGTTTTATTCACCAACTAACATTGTATTTCTAGCACATTCCATGGCACAACCCTCTCCTTTCTATTTATCGAGTAATGATTGAATGCTGGGATCACTCTTCCTAAAGAAATCTTTTCTGGGCTGCGCTGTCCCCACTTTTAAGGCAGACTATTCTCCCTGGAAAATATGAGACTTGACTATCACAAACAGGCAGCCAAACTTCAGAGGAGGCCTCCCCACCGTGTCAGTCAGGCCCAGTTGGGAAAACAAAACACTCTCAGCAGTATGAAGCTAAAAGTTTTACTAAAGGAACCATATGCAAATGTGGGAGGAGCTGGGAAAGGGAGGGTCTGGAAGGAGAAGTCTGCAAATCAAAGAAATAGTTACTAACTAGTCCACCTAAAGTATACCTGCTGCAGGTGGACAAGCTGGAGCTAACCAGAAAGTTCAAGAGGCCAAGCCTGCCCAACCGTTGAAGAGAACCTGGAAGGGGCAATTCATGGAGAGTCTGTGCAGCTGCTGCCTTTGTGGGTCAATGCCAAGCACCTGGTGGTAGGCCTGGACCACTATTGGTCAGAGAGGCCAGCAGTCATTAGGATGAGCTGGGCATAGAGTGAGAACACAACCAAGCCAGGACCCACTGGACACCTAAGTGTCCATCTGTCACCATGGATAACCATGACCACCTTCCGAGAGGAATGGCTGCTGCCCCACTGCCACTTCCAAGCCCACACAAAGTCCTCTTGGGCCCACTCTGACCCGGAACGTTCACAGTGAAAGGAATTTTGAAAACACAGCTCCAGCTTTGGCCGGGCTGACATGATACTGCCCAAGGAAGTCACCTTGTGCAGTCAATGCCTCCGCTTCTCTACCCACCTCTCTCTCCGAGGGGCCTGCCAACCCTCATGGCTGCTTGGCCCAGTCCTCACCGCATGTTGACCTCTTACGACGGGCTTCCAGAGCCTCTGTGATGGTGCCCCATCATGATTCTGCTCGAGTCTGCAGGTAGCCCAGTCTGACTGAGCCCCACCAAGTGCAGAAGGGGCTTAGCTCATCCCTGGGTTTGGAGAAAGGAGCAAGAGCTTCTGGGCAAAGTGCCTCTGGAAAGACTGAAGTAAAGGAACAAACGACTCAGGGCAGACCACGTGATTTTGTCCTGTTTTCTCGTCAGAACTGCCCGTTAGCTGTACCAGGTGAGCAAGGATTAAATCTACACTTCTGCACTGATCAAAGGTTTTCATGGTCTGCATATACACCTTCTGTTCCTTCGAAGTCTCTAACTGCCCCTCGCAAGCCCTCACTCAAAGTTCTTACTTGCAGGAAAGGCGAGATAAACCGAACTTCAGTGTCTGTCTGGTGCCTTCCCTCTGCTTATTTGCACATGGCTCCTGAGCGCTTGGATGGAAGCGATTTTGCCACTTATTCTCAGTTCTCCCCTTCAGCTATTGGGTACAGGCTTCTGCTCTTCCTGCCTGGCCTCCCCGAGGGCACGTGACAGCGCTCCAATGTTCTGGAACAAATGAAAGCTTCCAAAGCAGGTGTCACGTTCCCACTCGTCTTCCCCGGAGGTGACAACCTGTCTGGCTCAGTCCATCATCCCACTGCTGCAGAATGCAAATCACAGGAGGTCTCCTGCCTGAGAAAAACAATTAACACGAAATAACAGGATTACCGTCTGCCACATTTACAAATCTCTCCAGCTCATATTTGTCTCTCCCAACAATTTATGCCTTCACAGTGTCAAGCTGTTCAAATACCCTGTCTTTTCCCTAAATAGACTGACTTGTGGTTCTTGGCAATGCTTGGGCCATTTTTTTTGCTGTAAAAGCCAAAGCTATCAGCAGAAATACCCCATCAGAAGAGCTCGTGCCGTGTAGAGGGTCATCATATTTATCTTCCCTTGTCCCGCCAAAGTGCAGGCACACGTCCTCTTTCCAGTGAAAAGGGAACACAAGGTTCAAATCCTTTTTTACCATACGCTTCGCATGGCTTACACCTCCTTTCTGAGCTGTGCAACATGATCCACTATCCATGGTCCAAGTCATGGAGGTAAGAAAGCATCGTCACAATGGGTGTATAACAACAACCCAGTGGTTCCCAGCCAGGGGTGATTTTGTCTCCCTAGGGAACATTTGGCAATGTCTGGAGAAACCTTCAATTGTCATAACTACAAGGTTAGAAGTGGGGATTCTATTGGTATCTAGAAGGTAGAGGCCAGAGATGCTGCTAAACACCCCACAATGCACAGGGCATCTCCCTCCACCTACAACAAATTCTCGTGTACAAAATTTCCATGGAGGCAAGGTTGAGAAACATTGCAAATAACCGAGTGCAGGCTGGCTTCTCTCTCATTCTGCCCCAGGTGCCTCAGAGCATTGCCTCAAAGCAAGATGGAATTTGGAGCAGAGCAAAAGAGAGCAGAGCCCAAGTTATATGATTTATCACTTCCTGATCTCTCCTCTACCTCCAAGAAACAGCCATCTTAGAACAAGGTAGGGGAGAAAGTCCATTTTACCAAAACCAGCTGTGCACATTTGGGCATTCAACACCTGGAGGCTCAGTTTCCTTATCTGCAAAACGTGGCCAGGAGACATGGTTGCTCTCCTCCACTCACCAAGTTATTGCGATACTCAACTGAGGCGGCATATTATAAAGCTCACCAGAGCAGCAGGTATTTTAAGTGGTAGTTAGGAGAATGCATTGTGGTGATGATGCAGTGAAAGGAAGTAGAGTCCTAACAGCTGGCACCAGAATTCCTGTTAAAGAGAGAACTCTCTCTTACCTCTCCCTCTTTCTCTTGATCTTTTGGAAAAAATAAATAAATTGATAGTACACTTGAGGCAGAAGGATCATGAAGGTTTTGGAGGAGAACTAGAAAATTGCTCTGCAGAAGACAAAGAGAGAAATGTGTTGGTCCTCACCAGGTGGGCTCATCTGGAACTAGATGGGGTGAAGAACTCCATGGAGTGGGGTGGCGAAAGGACACCTTTATATAGTGATGCCAACTCTTCCACTTGAACTTGTGTGGGGTGACGTCATAAGAATCCACCTACTATCTTGTCTTCAAATTCTCCTGAATGCTTTGGGGAAGTGTGTGTGTGTGTGTGTGTGTGTGTGAAAAATCAAAAAAGGGTGCTGAGTTTCACACCTGAATCAACACAATGTGGGGCAGACGCAAGATACATGGACGTAGGAAAACACGTGAGCATGTAAGCTATCCCCTACACACACACACATACACACGCACACACACAGATTCACAGAAATCTTAAGAAAAGTCACAGGAGTTTAAGGATGAAGAAGTTTGAATTAATGCTACTTGGATCATAGGGACAGGAAGTCACCCTGCTCAACTCTAGGTGCATCGTTGGCATCAGAGTGGGATTTTGTACATTTTAAAGTTGGCCTGCATTTCTAGTCTAGTCTCTGGTCTGCCACCTCCCACCACTACCAAGTGCTATGGATGGGTCACAGCAGCGATGCTTGCTTGGCCAGTTACAAAATCTTCTAAAGCAAATCCAACCCAAAGTGCACATGGCTTTTTGCCAGCGCAGAGAGCCTCTCCCTCCCTGGAGAAGAAATGAAAGAATTCTTGAAGGCAAAGTTAGCTTCCTCTCTCCCGCCAACCTCGGATGAACTCAATGATATTCGTGATTTTGTCTAAGGAACCATTGTTGGTGTTAATTGGATGGCAGCCAAGATGGCTTTTAGAAAAAAAAGTTTCTAAAAGATCAACATTCATTAGTTTGGTTCTACATTAAGTGAAGCACATGTGATGAAGGAAATAATTAGTGAAGTTAATTGTGGCTTTGCAGAGAACCAAGGGGAATCCAGTGAAATGTCCTGACATTCATGAAGAGCAATATGTTCAGTGCTCCTGCAACTAATTGCAATTAGCAAGTAAGGGAACATACACACGGTCTCTATGTGTAATTAATCACACGTCTTTATCACAGTAGACACAGGCTGCTGAGTGACAGGAGCCACCTGCCTTGTGCTGTGCCTCTGCACTCCTATGTTGATGCCTGCTATATTTCTTACTTTCCTAGTACCCATTTTGTGCCTTTTGCACATCCTAGTCCTGTATTTCTAGGGCAGGGTTTCTCAGCCATGTCCCTACTAAAATACACATCTATAATCTTCCTGGCATAAAGTAGTTGCTAGGTAACTGTTTGATTAAAGAATGAGTAACTGAATGGTGAGTAGGTAGGAAGGGTCTTCCCCCATTTGTGTAGATTCCAATGACCATTGACTCTTTGAGACTCACAGAAAGGCTGATTCTGAGGATATGAGCTACAGGCAAGGAGGTTGCAGCCAACTGGGGCTAGGATGAGGCTGCCTGTCCAGAGATGGTATCTCCCGGGGTGCCTGGGTTAAGTGAGTAAGACAACCTTGAAGAGAGTCCTATCCCTTTTTACTGGCACTATCTTCTCAAGCACGAATTTGAATTACTTTACAATGTCAAAAAAGTCAGGACTACTTAATTGGTTACAATAGAAGGTATAATAAAGACATCCCCAAATTCAGTGTCTTAAAGTACTTGCAAGTTCATTGCTTTCCCAGCTGCTAGTCCAGGGCAGGCAGGCAGCTCTCTCCATGAAGTCATCTGGGGAAGCAGGCAAGCGGGGAGGTTCTATTATCCTTATCGATACCTTCCAAGGTTGTTTGTCATTGCTTTTCCAGACGGAGGGGAAGAGAGAGTAGAAATTCATAGCTAAAGATCTCCTTTTAAGCATGGGATACAGAAGTTGCACCCAACATTTTTGCTTAAATTCCAATGGGGAGAACTCAGTGACAACAAGACTGGGACATATCACCTCTCTCCAGGCATGCTTTTTTATGTCCCAGAAGAAGAAAGGATGGATTGAGGTGGGAGACAAATACTGAAAAGAGAGGGCTGGTCTTAAGTATTTAATAAAAGTAGCTTTATCTCCATCATTGTAGTTAAATAGAGACGTACATCACATGGCATATAGTTAATATTTCACCACTCTACCATAAACTCTTTGGGGCAAGGATCGATATAGCGCCTAACACACAGAAAGTGCTAAATAAATGTTTGGGAAATGAACAATTGAATGGATTAATGAATGAATAAATAAATTAATGAAATATTTTCTAGGTCCCTCCAGCCTTGTTTGGAGGACGTATTTCCAACCATCTCTATGGTACTTTTTCCCGTGCCATACTTCAATTGCCTCTGAATAAATGAGGCCTTTTGTCTACTAATCTGATAATCCCTTGAAGATTCACTCACTCTGGAGGTTTCTGACTCTGCCCACCTCTCCATTCAACTGGACCCTGCACCCCGGCGTCACTAAGCCCTCATTCTCTTCTCAGCTCTATTGACACTTGATTTTACCAAGAAAATCTTGTGGTAACAGAAATCCTGGGAAGATTTTAATTATTAGCATCAAAAGAAAATCAAATCAAAACAAAACACAAAGAGAGCTTACATCAAACACAAGGGAAGAAAGAAGAAAGAGGACAGTTATTGATTACCTATTGCATTAAGAATGTGAAAAACATCAAGATAGATCCTGAGTACCCAGAATGTTTACCTCACCCCAAGGAGGTAGTTATTATTGTCTCCAATTTGCAGATGAGAAAATGAAGTCTCGGAGAGGTTAATGACTTTTCAAAGGTCACCAATTAGTAAGAGAGACAATAGAATTCAGACTCAGAACTATCCAAATGAACCAGTTCAATGCCCACTGAACAAAACCATTCACTGAAGGTCAACAAATCCAGAGCTCATTTCTGAGTTGACCTGTGTAACTGTGGCTTGTCACTCTGTCTCTAGCCTAAAGAAAAAAACGCCCCTACAAAAATGGGCAGAGCTGAGGGCAATAAGAGACCTTAACTTCCGTTTTGTAAAGGGGATTTTATTGAAAAGACGGAAATACCACGTAAATCTTCTTTACAGTCAACAGAGCCTCTAGACCGGGAGACTTTGGCATCATATGACAGTCCAGAGCATGAGCAAGACAAGATGTTCTTTAGTGATTGACTCAAGAGTGACAGGCGACAGCTTCCCGGTTGGGGAGATACCCTTCAGGGAGCAGACAACCCAATTATTTAAAAAGAAAGCCAGCCAGGCTGACTAACACACCTTGTTCCTCTCCTTCTTCTTCAAGAAACTATCGCCTTTCTAGAAATGTGCATGGCATAAGATAGATGATAAGAATGAGAAGACATCAAACAAAATCATATTTGGCTGGGTAATTAGAAATAACTCCTGAGGCCAAAACTTGCACATTGCCCTCAAATGCAGGTACAGTGGTACCGAAAACAAGGAAGAATAGGTAACCAGCATGAGCGGTAGATTGTACTGGTTACAGGGCTTAGGGCTAACAAACCAGCGTCACACCAGTCTGTCAAGGAGTCTTCTGCCTTCTAAGGCTGGATTAGGGATGGCAAATATCTGACACACATGCTTCACTCCCACCTCCATAGCAGACATAATTTATGAACCTTCACCAAATTTTAGAATCCTTCTCCACATAGTAATCCCTCAGCCACTAAAAATCAATCCAAATTGGCAAAACATAATCCCTAATTGTCACCCTTGCCTAAATGAACCTCCTGTAAAGTATTTTTGATGAAGGGGAGCCAGAACAGCCCTAAGGCACAGAGGAGCCTGAGAAATTTTAAGTGAAGGGAAAAATTACCCTCCTGCAGATCGGTCAATGGTTGAAAGCATGTTGGGAAATTCCCATAATTCCAAGCCTCAAAGCAAAATCCAAAAAGACAGCCACAAGGTTTTCTCCCCAGCCTGTCTAAAAGATAAATGACACCAAGAGTATATTCTAAAGCACTTAAAGCTTTGAGGCAAAACCGGAGAGAATTATCGCAATGTTTGCGTTCTACTAAAGTGGTTTCCAACCCATCTGAGGTAGACGGATGGTAAGCTTAGACTCTTTTTCTTGTTCAAAGGATTCTGCCTTGCCCCCAATGTTTTTCTCTTTTATGTGTTTATCTCATTCACAGAGCTCTGATTTTTAAATGGCAGCTGAGTTGCATTTTGCTTAGATCCTTCTAATCACTTCACCTGTTAGGAAGCCCACACTTTTCAGAATGGACCAACACATTTGAAAAGAATATATTAAAACTTAAAAGTAATGTCCCTTATATCTAATGACCAAATTTGTGCTAATCCCCAGCAGTCTAACTTCCTACTTAAAAGTGTGATCCATAAATTAGCAGCGTTAGTATCACCAAGTATTTGTTAGAAATGCTGAATCTCAGGTCTACCCAAAGCCAACTAAATCAGAATCAGCATTGCACAAGATGCTCAGGGAATTCTGATGCACATTAAAATTTGAAAAAGCTCCAACTAGAATAGAGACAATTTAGTCTCAAATATCTAGTTCTGTCTCCGAGGCTTATTGACTCTTCTGTAGCACACCGTGCTAACTGGTTTGCTAACAAGCTGCCCAGTCCCAGAAGACTAAAAGGTGCAGATTTGAAAGAAAACATGCAGAAGGCAATTAGGATTAGGAAAAGGAGAAAAAGAACAAGAGCAAAAGCAGAGAAAGCTATGAGCATACAACGAAGCACACACACACAACTTCACTATCAGACGACATCACAACAGAGGTCCTTATTAGCATCCTGATTTCAGAGAAGTGCCCTGCACATCATCACTCAAACAAATATTTATGAACCTTTGCTGATTAAATCAAAAGTTCTTCTACGGTCAGCCTCATTTTTAAGCAGCTAAGGAAGTTATTCTCAAAATCAAAAGGAATGCTATTACTTAGAACTCAAATCATTTGAAACGTTAAATCTGTGCTAAATGAATTTTCTAGAAACCTAAAGTTGACCTTTTTATTCCAGGATAACTGGAACTTTACTACACATACATACACACACACACACACACACACACACACACAAATAAGTAATTAAAATTTTTATTTTAGCGACCTGAAAGTTTTAAATGATCTAAGTGGAAATAAGGGAGAAAATAGGGGAGGACAAAGAAACAGAAGATTTTTTAAAAAGGCTGTAATCAGTTTTTGTTATTACATGCCAATCTAAATTTATGAAAGAATATGATAATCATATTTCTTCAATAGCTACACACTATTGACCCTCATGGGATATTCCTCTGTGTTCTATGGTTTCCTCGTTTGAAGATTAAGAGGACTTGTATAGTCAGCAGACAACAGTCATTGTGGGTCCACAGGTTCTTGGAAGAGTCTCAAGGCCTTGGTTCTATGTGACTCTGGTACAAAGTTTGCCAGCAGCTATGGGATGCACACACACATACATATACACAGTCCCACACACAGATGCACAGCATTTGCCATCTTAATCTCCTTGGATTGGATTGTTAATCACTCCATCTCTTTCCAAGTGGGCCTTTGTAACCAGGGAACTAGCTCTATGTCTCATTTCTGTGCTATTCTCAGGGACACAAAGGCAAAGGAGACGGGACTCTTGCCTTCAAGACATATAGAGCACTTAAAATAGAGCCACGTTCAAGCTGATCTGGGAACACTGAAGAGACAATGATTCATTCTTCCTGGGGTGTGGGAAAGAGATGCGTCAGGGATTTCATGATTCCGTCATCTTTAAACCAAACATTGACAACACTTTTTTACACTCCAGTGTTGAAGAGTAACTTGGTCAATATATGGTCTCAAGAGCTTCTCTTCAAGTAAAGTACTTTCTGCCCCCTTCTCCTCTTAAAAAAAGAAATCCCCAGAAACAAAGGAAAAAGAAACAGAAACTTAGTTTGCAATGAAACTAAAACATATCTGTAAGTCCAAACAGTAGGATATGAAGATTGAAAGCTAGTAAAGGATATATCAGGCAAAGTCCCAGCAGAAATCAGACGGATCACACAAACAGGGCTATTGAGTTTTTTTAAGGCATAATTTACAAAGAAGGCCACCAGGTTAAGGGATGACCACAAGATGCAGTTACCAGGGCGAACAGGGGCAGGGAACTGTTTTCTATCCCAAGTCTGAGGGGAGGAGGTGAGGGAATAGTTTCTGTAACCCAGGAAGAGAGTTGTGGAGAGGACTGCCTGACAGGAGCTGTGGTCTTAGGCAGAGAGATGCAGAGACTTGTCAGGGAGGCAGGTAGGTGAATAAACGTCCAACTTCATTTTCCTCTTGCCCTCCTATCTCTGCTAAAACATTCTGTTGGCCCAAACCAGCCAGAAACCAGAGTACAAGGGAGCCTGTTGGTACTTAAGAAGTCTGGTTTTGTCAAAAAAGAAAAAGCAATGGTTACAAAATATTAGCATTTTATTATTAGCATTTATCATAACTCTCAGACAGAAATGTTACAAGAAAAGAAAACTACACATCAACATTCTTCATAAAGATGGATGCAAAAATTCTTAAACTATTAATAAATCAAATCCAGCACTTTATAAAAATAGTAAAATATCATGGCCAAGTAAGCTCTATCCTGAGAATGGAACATTGGTTCAACATTCATAAATCAATCAATGTAAGCTATAAAAAACGGTGGAATTCTGCCATTTGTTACAACATGGATGGATCTTGAAGATATTGTGCTAAGTGAAATAAGTCAGACCAAGAAAGACAAATACCATACGACTTCACTCATATGTGGAAGATAAACACGTGGATAAGGAGAACAGATTGGTTGTTACCAGAGGAAACAGAGGAGAAAGGGATGAGGGGAGGAAAATAGAGGTAAAGGGGCACATGCATATGGTGATAGATAAAAACTAGACTATTGGTGGTGAACAGATGTAATCTATACAGAAGCTGAAATACAATAATGTACTCCTGAAATTTACATAATATTAAAAGCCGAAAAGACCTCAATAAAATTTAAAAATATCGATGTACTTCAACATGCCAATAGTGTAAGAAAGAAGAAAAATATTTGATCATCTCAATAGATGCAGAAAAAATAGTTGACAAATTTTAAATGCATTCATGATAATAACTCATGGCAAACTAGGAAAAATAGGCAGCTTCTTCAACTTGATAAAAACTATCTCCAAAAAGCTGTAGTTGACATGATACTTAATGGTAAAAGAAAAAAAAAAAAAAGAACTATTTACTCCTAAGCTCAGAAAAATCAAGGATGTCTACTCTCACCATGCCTACTGAACATCATACAGGATATCCTAGCCAGTCCATTAAGGCAAGAAAAGGAAATGAAAGGCATAGAGGCATATAGGATAGAAAGGAAGAAAGAAAACTCCCTTTATTCACAGATAACATGAATATGTTATTTTCTATGTAGAAAATCCCAAATAAGCTACAAGAAGTTTACTAGATAGAATACATGAGGTTAGTAAGGTTGTAACACAAGGTCAATATATAGAAATCGATTGTATTTCTATTCCCTAGTAATTAAAAGTTGAAAATTGAAATAATTAAAAATTCATACTATTTACAGTAGTTTTTCAAACATATGATACTTATATAAATCTAACAAAATATGTGCAAGATTTGTATGCTGAAAACCAGAAAATTTGATGAGCTAAATCAAAGACCAAAATAAATTTTGAGATATATCATGTACATGGATTGGAAGACTCAGTACCATCAAGATATCAATTCTCCCCAAATTGATCTACAAATTCAATGCAATCTCTATCAAAATTACAGCAAAAGTTTCTATAGACGTCAATAAGTTCGTTCTAAAATTTATATGGAGATGTGAAGTACTTTTGAAACACTTTTGAAAAAGAATATCAAAGTAGCCTACCTGATTTCAAAATAAAATTACAATAATCAAGACAATATGATACTCACAAAAGGATAGACAGTAATGAATGGAATATAATAGTGAGTCCATAACTAGACCCATATGTATATGGTGAATTGGTTTTTAACTAAGATGCCAAGGTAAATCAATAATGAATAGGTTTTTCTCAATAAATGGGCTAAAACAATTGGACTTTCACATAAAGAAATAACTTTTAAAATTTTCAACCCAGGGCCTGGCCTGGTGGCATGGTGGTTAACTTTGCATGCTCTGCTTCAGTAGCCCAGGGTTCTCACATTCAGATCCCAAATGCAGACCTAGCACTGCTCATCAAGCCACTCTGTGGCAGCAGCACCCATAAAATAAAGAGAGATTGGTACAGATGTTAGCTCAATGACAATATTCCTCAAGCAAAAAGAGGAAGATTGGCAGCAGATGTTAGTTCAGGGCCAATCTTCCTCACCAAAAAAAAAAAAAAAAAGAAAAGAAAAGAAAAAGAAAAAGCCTCAACCCATATCTCACACTTTATACATAATTAACTGAAAATAAATCATAGGTAAAACCTAAAACTATAGAAGAAAATCTCTTAAACAAAACATAAGAGAAAATCTTTGTGACCTTGAATTAGGCAAAGATTTCTCAAATTAAACACAAAATACACAACAAATAAAAGAAATCTGATAAATTGCACTCAATAAAATCTAACCTTCTCTTCGAAAGTCACTGTTAAGAAAATGAAAAACGTCATAGACTGGGAGAAAATATTTACAAAACACACGTCTGATAAAAGACTGGTAACTAAAGGATGTAAGGAACTGCCACAATTCTTTAATAAGAAAACAACCTAATTGTTTTAAATAATAAAGAATTTGAACAGATACTTCAAAGAAAAGATGCACATGGCAAATAAGCACATGGAAAGATGCTCAACACTTATGGCTCTCTTAGCCATGAGAGAATATAAGTTAAAACCGTATGAGATATCACTACCCCCTATTAGAATGACTTTTTAAAAAGAAAAAAGGAAAGTGACAATTCCAAATGCTGGCATGGATATGGAGCAACTGGAACGCCTACACACTGCTGATGCTAATGGGAAATAGTATAGCCAGTTTAGAAAATGCTTTGGCAGTTTCTTACAAAGTTTAACATACAGTTACCATATGACCCAGTAATTCCATTCCTAGGTATTCAACAAATTAACTTGAAAACTTAGGTTCACACAAAAACCTGTATGCGAGTTATTATATCAGCTTTAATCATAATCATGATAAACTGGAAACAATCCAAATGCCCATCCACTGGTGAATGGATAAACACATGCAACGAAATAGCACACAGCAATAAAGAGAAACAAGAGATTAAGACATGCTACAAAATGGAAGGATCTCAAAAGTATTATGCTAAGTGAAAGAAGCCCAACTCAAAAGGTGTTTATCATATTATATGATCCCATTTATATGACATTCTGGAAAAGGCAAAACCAGAAGGACAGAAAACATGCCAGGAGCCAGGCTTGGGAGAAGGGGATTTTCCACAAAGGGACACTAGGGAACTGTTTGGAGTGATGGATGTAAACTATATCCATCACACTATATTCAGTGTGTTGGTGGTTACAAAATTCCGTTCGTCAAAATTAATAGAAGCTCTCACCTAGAAAGGTAAATTTTTCTCCCTTAAATTATACCTCAATAAACCTGACTATTAAAAAGATGTTTTCAGTGTCTAATTCTCAAGATCACAACAAGGTTAAGTCATATTTTTCTTTATCCTCTTTTCTATTTTTTAAACTTCCCAAAAATTCAGACTTTACACCCTACTCCCAGAAATTCTGATGTAATAGCTGTATGGTGAGGCTCAGGAATCTCTACATTTGGCCAAATCTTCAGGTCGTTCTGATGTAGGTGGGCCTCAGAATGTGCCTTCTCTCCCTGGTCTTGTGTTGCTCCAAGATGGACAAGCCAGTCTCCTCCCCGCCCCCTGCCGGGAAGCTCACAATATCACAGGAGCTTCCCGTCCAAGTGACTTTCAACACAATTTACCTCGTATCTCTGAAACTCAGTTCTCTCATCTTCATAAGAAAAATATAAAATCTAACTCAAAGAGCCTGGGAAGGACTAGGAAAATGGAATATATGAAAGTGCTTGGCATAATGTCTGACACACAACAGATGCTCAGAGTACTATCACCAGTCCACCCTTTTCCCCTGATGGGTTACACGTGTCTTATGCCATACCTTAGGCTATTCTATCATTTTCTTAATCCTCGTGTGACTGTATTTTTTAATCCATATGTTTATGATCTACGTCCCTATCTGAGTTGCTGCCTCCTTGAAGGTGTAAAGATGATTTGTGTGTGTCTTCCGTATGGTAGAATGTACATTGTGGTCATTTATCTTATCTCATTGATTAGGAAAATGCTAATAAAAATCACCCATCCATCCATCTGCCCCAGCATCCTATCTGAAATTCCTCCATTACCAATTAGAACCTCAAGTTAAGCCATCGTTCAGAGCAAATGTAAAAATACCCATGGGTGGGGAGCGGAGGGAACACACTGAGTTATTCTCGATCTGTCCTACCTAATGAAGGAGGCTTTGGTCCTCAATCAGAGTTCTTCCTCATGAAGCTAGACATCTGGATCAGGGAAATCTCGAGGAGGTGGGAGTGAGAGATGAGATGAATAGATTTGAGAAGAGGAAGAAGCCAAAGGAAGGGAAGGCTAAGTCGTAGAGAGAGTGCTGGGCACCTGAGAGCTAACTAAAGAGAGGAGATTAATCCAGTCCATATAGTCAGCCCAGGACAACACAGAGTCCTGAGAAGAGACAGGGATAATGAGTGGATAGTGAGTGTAGTAGGAAGGGGAGGGAGAAACTCTAGGAAGCCCACCATACTGCAAAGACACCCTTCCATTTGCCCATTCCCCTAACAGGGATTCAGGTGGCACCGGCCCCTCACAGGCTTCTGAGTGGCAGCTCCAGGTGGACCCACATGAGCCTACAGTGGGTTGTCTCATAGTGCCTTCTCCCACCCAAGGCAGGAGAGGGCACCTGCGTGGATATTTGGCAACTTCCATCCTAGCACCACATGAGAGGAGCCATCCATTGGGACATCTAGTTCCTTCCGTGGTCACTGTTCATGTCAGCACGAGCCTTTCTCCATGTTCTCTGAGCTCAGAAACCAGTACGTGGAAAAAATGCACAGGCTATATTGTAGCTGAAGAAAAGTGAATAGTGGTATTTTCCAGAAAATTCATCTAGGGCCTTCAGGCCTGTGGGTACCAGTTGAGTCACACAAGGGGCACTCACCCACCCCATAGCCTCACCATGTGCTCATCTTCCTCCTCACAGCCTCAATGAAGAGTGGCCTTGACCAGAAAGGATTAGGTCTTTGTTCAGGCTTTTGCAGGGGCAGATTTCTGTGAAGAGGAAGTGCATATCCTTCTACATCTGAAAGTCAACACTCCTGAGGTTTCTCCTCCTCAGTGCCAGGCCCTGAATCCATGTGCCAGTGGCTGTAACTCCATCCACACGGAGGCTGAGGGCCAGGGCGGCTGCTTATGGCAGGGGAGGGCACGGGGTACCTCAGGGGAGTTCACTTCTGGTCATGCAATGCAATCAAGTCTTCTGGTGTTCATTATATTTATGTGTATAAGATATTTTCGTTTAATATTAATACTCTGTGAAGGACACTTGCTTGTTGCTAGGGGAGACAAAACTAAGCAAGCATAGTCCCTGCTCATATTCCAAGTATGTAGGGCTTAGGAAGCTTAATAAATATAGTTTATTGACCATGTGCTAGGCATCCTATCATGTTATAATTTTAAATCTTGCAATATATATGTGTATGTGTGTATACTTATACCCATATATATAGGAATACATATACTTACATATATGCTTATGCAAATTTCTTTTTTTACCTATGTAAACATATATATCATTTCTATATATAAATATATTTTATGCCTTTATTTCTTATATATAATTGATATATTTTGGTATATATCTTTATTATATATATAAAAACATATGTTTGTGCTTTGGAATAACAATGGCATTTTTTTCTAATAATAATGGTAATAGAGGAGTGGTTAAGAGTACAAGATTTAAAGTCAAGTTGCCTTTGAACTCGGGCAAGATACTTATTTGTTTAAAAAAAAAAGAGTCAAGTAATTCCCAAAGTGCACAGAGAAGGAAATGGGAGTGTCCCATAAGCCCATCACCCAGAAGTAAACTAGTTGTTTTGCTAAATACAATTTATGCATGTTTTCTCTGCATTTTGCTCCCCTAAACACTTGTGTACTCTGCTTTTACAAAAACGACATCATATTCTACCAACTATTCATATCCTACTTTTTTCTCCAATATGAAGTAGACATCCCTATGAGTCAGTATATGGAGAACCCAACCACCTTTTTAATGGCTTCATAGTATTTCACAGCCTGCAAATCATGATATTATCTCCTCAACTCTATTTCTTTTCCTAATAGAATTGGCATGTCTGGAAAAAACACTACCAGACAATAGTCCTGACAATGAACATTCTTTTTGTGTTTATGTGTTTAATGGGAGTTTTACCCCTAAGCATGAGGCCAGCCATGGATTATAAATACCTGGTTAATAAACACTTTGAGCATATCCATTTATTGATATTTTATTGAGAGTTTCTGTATCGGGAATGGATGCTTTTTCAGCATCTGTCAAGATGATTAGTTACATTAGTTTTTTTCTTTGCTGTTAATAAATTAAATTATATTGATTTCCTAATATTAAATAATTAATGCAGTCCTATAACAAACCTTACCCTGTCATGGGGATTTTTGTCTTAACACACTGCTGGATCCCATTTGCTATGATGATTACAGATGCCAAAATCCCAAGTAAAATGGCTATGACAGATATATAATTGTTTTGTGTGCTCTTTGCATTCATATTAGGGTTAACACTGTTTTTTTATAAAACCATTGTAAATATTTTGTTCTAGCTTTATGCTTAAAAGGCTGGGTAGATTTGTCCTCTGAAGGTTGAAATTGTTTGCAAGGAAAACAATCCTTTAACAAATTTTTCAATTTTCAACCCTAGATACTATGTATTTTAGTGTTCTACCTCTCTTAGGGTATTTTTGGATCATTTACATCTTTTCCCATTTGGGAGCGAGATAGTCACAAAGCCCCAAGGCTCTCTAGCTATTTGATGGAGTCAGTGCATTTTCCTCCACACAGCCATTTTGTCTAATAATGTTTCTCTTGCTCTAAGAAAATGGTTTTTCCCACCTCTCCTACTATTTGTTGGAACCTCAGTTAAAGAATCATTCCTCCAGGGACAGCCCTGTGGCCTAGCGGTTAAACTTGACATGCTCCACTTTGGCGGCTGGGGTTCAGTTCCCAGGCATGGATCTACACCACTCCTCCATGGCCATGTTGTGGCAGCCACCCACATACAAAATAGAGGAAGACTGGCACAGATGTTAGCTCCTTGGCAATCTTCCTCAAGCAAAAATAGGAAGATTAGCAACAGATGTTAGCTCAGGGGTGAATTTTCCTCAAGCAAGAAAAAAATCTTTCCCCCTACAATATCAGAGTAAAATCGCCTGGCTGTCGAGAAGCTGGATCAAGAAACAAAACAAAACAATACAAAATGCGTGGTGACACGCAACCTTGCGTTGTGGCCTCCATCCCCCACCACAGTGCAGAAAGAAGACTGGGCATTGCCTGCCTCTCCCGGCCTTCCCAGTCCTCCAGTCCTCCCTCCTTTAAACTCGGAGGCCTATTTTATCTCATTGAATGCCCACCTTATGAGGACATAACTATGACCTCCATTTTGCAGAGGGCACTGAACATGGGAGATTTCTTAACCGAGCTGAGCTCACACAAATAGTTAGCAGTACAGAGCCAGAATTTGACCCCAAGGCTGTCTGCCTCCAAAGCCCGTGGCCCTCCCCCCTTGCTCTTACAAGCACGTTCGGGGGTCTGAGCTCCAGTGATCCTTGAAGCCCTATTACACTCTGTGCCTCCCACAGTGTTGGGGACATATGGCAGTAAGTGACAGGGTTAATTCTGTCATTTGCAACCAAAAAGGGCCCAACTAATAAAACTGCTAACATGCATTCATCCAGGCCTACCTACTTGCAAATCCTCTAAATGGCACACTGTGCTCCCTCCATAGAGCCTGCCTCACACACAGACTCCCGTAAAAATGCAGCCAAGAAAACCAAGTTCCAAGTAAGTTTGTAATCATTAGATTGATTCTGGGTTCTAACTATAAATCATAGGAAAACTAATTTAAAATGTAAAACATAATTAAACATTAATAAATATAATATGCAAATGGAGAAAAATAGCAAGCTAGAGGGGTTGAACCTTAGCATCCTACACAGACACTCTGTGGTCAACGCTGGCTAATTTGATTATCTCTTTAGATTTTAATTTCGCAGCTGTAATGTAAATCATTAAATTTATATGGTATGAAATGTATGTGAATCCCGGAAGATTAAGAAGTGCTGGATGCAACCAAAATTAAACAAAGAAAACTTTTCTAGAGACGAATACAGCAAATCTCAGAGTCCCTTGATGACAGCAAGAACATGACAAGAAACCTATTTTGCCACTTCTCAGATGAGAAATCCGACCTCGGGCAAGTTTCTTTGCCAACCTGGTCTACCTGAAAGAGCTCAGATCATATCTTAAACAATTCCTGAGATCCACGGTGTAAGAGAAACTAAAACCTCAAGAAAAGGCCCCCGTCCTCCTTTTCTTCTTCATCTGCATTGGTATAGATATCATCTTGTGACTGTGAAAACTTAGTGCTACGGGAACACTGAAATCTCTAGGGTTTTCTCTTCCGCTGCTCAAGTATTTTCATATTTAGAGTTCTCTGTCTTCTTTCCTTAGAAAGGAAACATTGGTATCCAGAGGCATGCTGCATTTTTTTTGTTTGTTTTTTGCAGTTCTCATTTTGCTGACATTGCCAAACACTGTCATTTCATTTAATGGTATCATTCGTAAGAACAGCAACTGCGTCTATAATGCCCTGATTCTCCTGGCACGATAACAGCAGCAATACTGAAATGTGCCCACCTCCAAACACTGGAAGGAGAGCCTTCCCCACCCACCTGACAATCACTTGGGGGATGTGTAATGCTATGGGCTCAAGGTAAAGTAGAAATGTCCAAATGAATCATATAACAGCACTGTTTACTGGATTTACTCATTAAAAACATAGAAGATCCACTTAAAAGTTGAACAGCTATTTCTCCTTCTTCCTATCTTCAGGCTTGAAAAACAATTATTTTCTTGCAACTATAGCTGAGCTTCACTCATCAGCTGATGTGCTGGAAATTAATTATGCAGCACAGATTTTTGCTGCATCAGGGCTTTCTACAATCCTAAGAAATAAATGTGGTCTATAACTATATAAAAGGAAAAGATCAGATGATGGGCTCAGCTTTATTTCACCAATATCTGCAATGGAAAGGGAAAAAAGCACCTTTTCGTGAAAAACAGTTCATCTCGAGGGGCTAACACTGTACTCCATGCCCGGAATAACAAAGCGGACGTTGCTGGGGAAATCATGAGGATGTCTTTGCCTTTTTCTGAAAAAACAAAAGACCCTTACTGTACACAGCTCCTAAGCTCCAAAAGAAGTCGAAATGTGAATCTAGCCAGTTAGTGGGCATTTTAGGAAACAATATTTTCTCCATATTCCCCCCTGGACTCCTGCCGTTCTACAGCCAGATGCCCTTCCCCCATCTTCTGAGTGATGGAAAATCCCATCCATCTTCACTCCATCTCTGGTCTTCCTCCTCCAAGAACAACCCGGTGACGGAGAGCCTTCTGTGGGCTAGGTTCCAGGGCTTTTGTCGGTGTGATATCTAATCTTCACGACAGGTCTACTGTAGAGAAGAGGAAAAGTGAAGTCAACTGGCTCAGACCCTTGGCTGAACCACTAAAAAGTTAGGAAGGAAAAAGGCAGCCCTAACATCTGGGAACTGATAGCTGAGCCCTAATCATTTTACAAACAGATCTGATGCTTACAGTGAAATGATATTATTCTCCTCTTGGTCAGAAACAGTTTCATAGAACAGTCTCTCAAACAGGTCACTGTACACACCAAATAGCCCTCCTCCCCTTAGCTGAATGAGTGACTGCAACTTCGGAAGCAATTACAACTTTTTCCTCTCTGGTCTGCCCTCCTTTTAGATAAGATTTGCTAATCAAACAGAATTGCTAAATCAAAAGAGAATCTCTGCTTCCTTAGACACTCCCCAAATTTACCAATCTAAATCCCAAATCCTACAGTAGTTCTTTCTAATATCCTCTGATTGACATCCCACGTTCCCATGGTGTATGGTCTCCCAGCACTGCAATGAGACTCAACTTTCTCAACCACGGGTGTGTTCCTGGGGTCTAAAGCCTGTGGATTCTAGTCACTCTACGGAATTCTCTCTTGTTCCCTGAACTGAGCTAAGCCTTCATTTTTCTCACCTCTAAATTGGGAATAATCAAGGTATCTAATTCCTGGTTGTAAGGATTAAATGAAATGATGTGCTTAATAAATGTGAGCTCCTCTAGTTATTATTCCACCACGATCATAATTACTACTATTCTTATTACTATGACATCTGACTGCCTCACCAAGACCTTTCCTGAGAGCCCAGTTTCAAAGGAGCCTCTCCTTCTAAACTCACACAGATGTTAAGCTCCTGCTGCATGCAAAACACTTTTCTCTACCTCTCAGAATTCCTTTTAGCTGACAACTTCCAAAATTTTCAGGGCGTGGAAAGCCTTCACTCACCCTTAAAAAAGTTCTTTACATGCTTCCTTGTATATTATTTCTATTTTTATGCTCTTTGTCTCCAACAAGATGGCTTCTGCCTTTAAGGAGCTTGCTCTATCTGGAAGTTGTAACCCCATAGCTCCTGGCACATAGTAAATGATCAATAAAACATGGGTTGATTGATTGAAGCAAAAGGCCAGTATGAACAGAAATGTACCACTGAAAGTGTAAAGGAGCTGACTTTTTAAAACCGCAGGCTCCAAGGCCTAGGGACAGGTAGGAATAAGCAATTCAGGTGCCCTTCGGCTTAAGGCTCCTCCTTGCTGACTGGTTCCCTCCTCCCAGGGCTCCTGGTTTCCGCATCCTCCAGGTTAACAAGATCGCAGTGCTAGTTAGAAAAGAGTCTTACAAAAAGAACAATTTCATAGCATTCCCTTTCGGGAATTTTTTTTTACACTTTTTTTCTTTCCCACTCTACTACCAAAACGTTTTCTTTTTTGGCTCCAGATAACATAAATTTCTATTAATAATGAGGAAGTTTCTGATCACTAATTTTTAACACACAAACAACTTTCAGTTTTATTTTTTTTTAAATAGTCATGGGAGGCTTTCAATGGCATATGAATGTTTCATTTGCTATATGTAGCAAGTACTAAGACATAGTACTTCCTAAGTACTACTAAATACTACCAAGTACTAAGTATTACGTCCTAAGATTACTGTGTTAGATTTTCAGCATTTTTTAGAACGTGGGGTAGGGAAACTCCTCTTTCCGCTGGTAAATATATCATTGTCTTTGAAAATTGCTTAGCTTTTATTACTAAGAAAATCATTATTTTCATTAAAACTAGTGAGCAAGTCTCCCTACTCACACCCTGACTGTGAATATCATCATGACTGGAGGGTCCTGATGTGCATCCTAGTTCAGCAAAGATATGTAACTGTGCCACCACAATGACCCGGTTGAAATGACAAGTCCTTCTCCCCCGACCTCCCCACCAAGACTATTGCAAGAAGGACAATTCTTTTCCTAATCCACAACCGTTTTCATTTGTTCCTCATTCACTTCCAGAAATTAGAGGCTGGAGGTTGGCATCCACATCACGGATGTCCTGTGGCTATTTGCATGCATGCATTTAATCAATATCTGTGCATCTGAGATAGCCTCAATGTAGTATTTTAAGAGGGAAAAGTAAGACACAGATATATATAGTATATTGCCAGTTATGTAAATTCTGACAACCAAAATCTCTATATACGTGTTTAAATGTTTACGTATGATTGTTGAAACATGAGAAAGGTATAGATGGATATAGAGTTAACTGTATCAGTTACTCTGGGCCGCCAGAGGATGTGGGAGGAACAGAGGGAATAGGACAGAAATTATTATATTTTCTTTATAGATTTTAGGATTTCTTTTTACTTCTTAGAATAAAGCATATGATTTTTTAAAATTAAGAATGAAAAAAATGTAAAAACACAAAGGTATCTTTTAGTCCTTTCTGACTCTTGAAGTTGTACCTGCTGTGCTCAAAAACTGGTTCTGGCAAGAGGAAGAAATAGAAACCTCAGAGGACCACAGCGTGATGTGAAGTAAAGAGCCCTGGCTTGAAGTAAAACGACCTGGGCAGAAAGAAATTTCAAATAAGCAAAATAGGTTACTGGATGTCCCCAAGGGAAATGTATGCATTGTTTTGCTCATAGCCCTCAGAATTATCTGAGTCTAGTTTTTCATTGATTTTGAGCAATTTCACAACTCTGTAAATTGTAGATGACTGAGAGCAATGCAAAAGAAGTTTTTTCTGTACACATGCAATTGAATTGTTTCTGGTAGAGGGACAAATCCCACTCCTCCTCCCACCCACTTTCCTGATCTATCACCATGTTCGTTCTTAGGATTTTTCTTTGAACTACTCACAACATCTTACCAGTTCCCTCATGAGTGATGAGTTAAATACAATCTTTAACACATGTTTATTTTATACCTGAGTGAGAGTCATCATGATTTTACTTTTTTTTTTTAACTAGCCCTTAACATGGGATTGAATGCATGGTGACCAGGGCCACACCAGCTGTGTCACCTAAGGCAAATTCCTTCACTTCTCTGTCCCCATCCATCCATCTCAGTACCCTTCTTTCTGTTACACTCTCTCTCTTGCTCACATCCCTCTGTCCACATGGCGTCAGAAGGCTACATCTGTAATGATGCTCACTGGTTAACTCTGGGTGGTGGGATTTGAGGAGTTTTGTAGCCTTTTTTCACTCGTCTGCATTGCTTGAGTCTTTTATTGTGGACATCTGCCATTTTTATAAATCAAGATAGTATGTGTGAGCAAAGTTCTGACACTTGTCCCAATTTGTCAAGTGCTTCTTTTTCTCCTGATTTTTTATAGCTTTGATCTTCAAAGAACCAGAGCAGTGAGAAATTTGAGATATTAGTAGAAGCCAGTGAATTTACGGAAGAAGAAATTAAAAGATGAGCAGAGCTCAAGAAGCCAAGTTTCTGAAAGGCTGCCCCACATGCATGGATGCCTCTGCATACTGCCGTATTTTCACAGGAAGGTCTCACCCATGAGACACTCCCAGAGCCCAGCCCCCTGCCCCTGGGTTCCTGCTGCACCATATGTTGTCCCTATAAGGTCTTTTCCAGGTGGCCAGCAGTGTGTTGGGGCAGGTTTGACCCCCTGATGTATTCCTAGCTGCACCATGGAAATCAGCACATCCATTTTGCAACAGCGTCCACCAAAGGCGTTTGAGGGAAACACACCACTCTGACAGCTAAGTGGATCACACCCGGGTTTACAAAGGACATCATAAGATGTTTAGCAGCATCCCTGCCTCTCCCCACTAGATGCCAGTAGCACTCTCCCTCCTCCACTCTCCAGTTGGGACAACCAGAAATGTCTCCAGACATTGCCAAATGTCCTCCAGGGAGCAAAATCACCCCTGGTTCAGAATCACTGGTCTAGGGCATTGAGCTGCTACTCTAACCTTCTAACCAAGCATTGGGCTAAATTCTGGAATTAGAATGTTCTACACAACACAAGGGGGCAGTTACCTGGGGGTTTCCACTTGCAAACCTTGATCATCATTTTAGCTGTAAAAAGTAGGTAAGACTTGTGTTCCATAGGACTCTCTTGGAAGAATACTGCTCTGACGCAGTTCCAAGTGAACCTATATACTCTACGATGCTGTCTGGAGCACAGCGCCAATGCTAAAAGGAATAAATCTCTTATGAAAACCCTGCACACCTGCCCTTCAAGACAATGCTCATCTATCTTTCTTGGCCCAGCTCAAAGGATTGTTATTTGCCAGAGCTCACAAGATTCAGACACCAATGATATTGAAACTCTTCATCTGGTTGGCACATCGGATTAGCTACTCCTCTGCTTCGATTGACTGAGGAAGCTGAAGGAATTGAAATAAGGCAGAAAGAATCATTTAGGCACGGCTCATCCAGTGAGAACTTCCAGTTCCCCCTTGCCTCAGGTACCAGTGCCTAGGGCTAGATTAGATGAGGGCCACCAACCCTTCCAAGGGTTGAAGCCTGAATTCCACCACAAAAATGTCCTTTTAAAAATACAGTGCCTACTTTTTAAAAAATTGTCCTAGATAGCACATGTAAATGATTACTTATTCATCTTCTTATCTACACCCAAGAAAAATATTTTTTTTATTTTTGCTTGGTTGCCTTTTTTATTGGAATTTTTTCTTTGCTCTTACATCAAGAGCCACAAAGCCTTGGGACAGGAAATAAAGCCCAGCACTGATCTCTCATAGCATCGACCGTCTAGGTAAAAATTGTAACATAAGCAAATCCTACATCGTTATTGTGCAAACCACAACAAGGGGAACTGGATCATCTCCACAATGATGCTCTCTTTCAAAGGAGTACAATCTCCAGCTGATGCGACAACCCGGTTTACATGGGCTAGGCTGTGATCATAGGATCAGCCTGCAGATGGACTAAGCCCTCAGCATTCAAGCTTAAGACTCCCAACCTTAAAATGTGGGCACTTTTCAAAATTTAGTTTCCCAGTTCCTTCCCAAACTTACTGAATAGATTCTCTGAGCATGGAAATTTAAACTTTTGCAGTTCTGCCGGTGATTTTGATGACTGGCCAGATTTTGAAATCATTGCACTAAGTTTTCAAATTCTGAGACTTGGTGATGTTATACCATCTTCAATAAGGAGGTTCACTGGTACTTGAGCTAGCAGCTACCATGTTCCCTAACTCAGAGATCAATGTAGTAAAAAATGGGAAACCAAAATACATTAGCATTACCAAGTGCTTTGTCCTATGGCAAATACTGGATAGGCATGTTGAAAGATCTTATGCCCTGATTTTCCTGGAATATTTCTGAGTTAAACCTTTGTCTTTGTAGACCAATAGACAATCAAAAATTGTGAAACATTCCATTTGATATCTATCTAAATCAAATATTGCAGACAACTTCTGATATATAACAAAATTCTTCCCAAACTCAACATACCAAATTTTGGTCCATTCAACAGAAATTGTGGACACTTTTACTTTTTAGGAGTTGATCTCAATAATCAGCTAGCTTTGGGGCTGGCCCGGTGGTGTAGCAGTTCTGTTTGCGTGCTCTTCATTGGCTGCTCTGGGTTCAACGGTTTGGATCCCGGGTGGGGACATACCCACCACCCATCAAGCCATGCTGCGGCAGGCATCCCACATATAAAATAGAGGAAGATGGGCACAGATGTTAACTGAGAGCCAATTTTCCTCAACAAAAAGAGGGGGATTGGTGGCAGATGTTAGCTCAGGGTTAAGCTTCCTCACAAAAAAATACATCAATTAGCTTTTCATATATTTGTGGCAGCAAGTGCTCAAAATTAGAATGCAAAGGTCATGCATAAGTGAGTGCTGAGTTATGGAATGCCCCACAATATCAGAAAACGTTTGAGATTGGTGAAAACTAAGGCAGTTAGAAGAGGCATCCCAGAGAATAGAGGTGGGTTCTGAAGAATGGAGAGGATTAGGAGCGAATCTGAAGACATGCTCCAACTAACCCTTTACAATTTTTCCCCCACTGCCTGAGTCAGTAGCAAATAGCTAAAGAAACACTACAGTCCTTAAAAAGTTGATGCTTGGAAAACAGCAGTAGTAAGGCCCATCCATGACAGCCAATAACTCCTTCACCATCAGCAAGTACATCTATTTGACCCAAGACCTGATCCTATCCACACCAAGTCCACTGCAGCTAGCTTCAGCCTCACCACCCACAGCAGGGAGGCATTAAAAGAGACAAGCAAAGCAGCCTATAAGTCAAACTTATAACTAGTAGTCTACAGAGACAGAGCAGTTGCTACACTGCTTAGCTCATCCTAGCTCATTGCTGTCTAATGGAATATACCAGGTCTTTGTGGGGTACTGACTTTTCATAGATCAAAAAACTCAGGAAATGTATGCATTTAGGATCTTGGCCAATTTACTGGAAAAATGCAACCTCTCAAGTCACTGGAGTGTGGTGTATAATATAATCCCTGGAGGGAATGCTGACCAACACAAAAAGTAATGCTCATTGTAGATAAAATTAAAATTTAATATGAAATGTATCAGCAGGCTGATTTCTCTTAACATTATTAGAAAAATAGAAAAGCTTTTTGTTGTATTATTGCCAAAAGCTTGCCTATTTATCACATTTACAAGCTTATTATAGATTGATATTTGTGCCTAGAATTATTAAACAAGAGAATTCTTCTCTCTTCCCAAACTTCCCTTTTAAATTCATTTTGATTTGTTTAAGCATCAACACAGAAATGATAATAAATATGAAGTTATTTTTGAAAATAAAGTTTATAGATATCTGGGGTCTAATTGAGCAAGACTTAGTGGAAAAGCATTCAGAGTGACTTTGCTCATATCAGAAAAGCAGACTTCACAACAAAAATAGTATCAGAGGTAAAGGCCAGTTCATAATGATAAAGGGTTCAATACACCAAGAATATGTATTACATCAAGAAGAAGATATAACAATCCTAAAACCGTATGCACCTAATAACAGAACTTTACAATACATGAAGCAAAAACTTATAGAAATAAAAGGAGAACTATACAAACCCACAGCTACACTTGGAGATTTAAATACTCCTCTCTCAGCAATTGGTAGATCAAGAGGACAAAAAATCAGTAAGCACGTAGAAGACTTGAATAATACTATCGGCCAGTTTAACTTAACTTACAGCTATGCACGTAGAAGACTTGAATAATACTATCGGCCAGTTTAACTTAACTTACAGCTATAGAACACTCCACCAGCTGCAGGAGACCACATATTGTTTTCAAGTATACAAGAAACATTCACCAAGATAGATAATAATGTGGACCATACCACAAAGCGTAATACATTTAGAATAACGGACTCATACAAAATGTTCTCTGTGTTCACTAACCATAACAAAATTAAACTAGAAATAAATAACAAAAAGATACCTGGAAAAGCCTAAATTGTTGAAAATTAAACAATATGCTTCTATTTCACTTATGGGTCAAAGAAGAAATCAAAACAAAGTTAGGAATATTTTTAACTGGGTGAAAGTAAAAACATATCATATCAAAATTTATAGAATACAGCTCACACAGTGCTTAAAGGGAAACATAGCATTAAATGCTTATGTTTAAAATAAAAGAAAACAAGGTCTCAAATCAATAATCTAAGCTTCCACCTTAGGAAACTAGAAAAACGAGAACAAATTAAAGTCTAAAAAAGCAGAAGAAGGAAAATAATAAACATAAGGGTAGAGATGGATAAATTGAAAATAGAAAAACAATAGAGAAAATAAATGAAACCAAAAGATGTTTCTTGTAAAATATGAATATTGTTGATAAACATCTAGCCAAATTTATCAGGAGTAAAAAGAGAGAAGACAGAAACTAGCAAACTCACTCAAGAAGAAATAGAAGATGTGAATAGTCCTGTATCTTTTAAAGAAATGAAATGTATAGTTTAAAACCTTCCAATAAAAAAACACCAGTCCCAGCTGACATTATGGAGGACTCTACCAAACATTTAAGGAAGAAGTAAAATCAATTTAATAAAAATTCTTCCATAAAATAGAAGAGGAGGGAACATTTTGTACCTCATTCTTTGAGGCCAGCATAACCTTGATACCAAACCAGATAAAGATATTATAACAAAATAAAACTGCATATCAATATCCCTTAGAAACATAGAGGCAAAAAACCTTAACAAAATTTTAGCAGTTTGAATCCAGCAATATATCAATAGGATAATATGTCAGGACCGAGTAGAATTTATCTCATGAATGCAACATTGATTTAACATTCAAAAATCAATTGAGGAAATTCAACATATTAGCAGATTAAAAAATAGATAACTTCGGGCCGGCCCGGTGGCGCAGCGGTTAAGTTCGCACGTTCGCTTCTCGGCGGCCTGGGGTTAGCCGGCCTGGATCCCAGGTGCGGACATGGCACGGCTTGGCATGCCATGCTGTGGTAGGCATCCTACGTATAAAGTAGAGGAAGATGGGCACGATGTTAGCTCAGGGCCAGGCTTCCTCAGCAAAAAAGACAAGGACTGGCAGTAGTTAGCTCAGGGCTAATCTTCCTCAAAAAAAAAAAAAAAGATAACTTCAACTCATGAGGTATTTAACAAAATTCAACAGTCATTCCTGAAAAAATTCTCAGTCAACTAAGAATTGAAGGGAGTTTCCCAAATGGATAATGGGCATCTACCAAAAACAAAACAAGGAAAAACATCTTGTAGTTAATGGGGAAAGACTAAATTATTTTGCCTAAGATGAAGGAAATGGCAGGATGTCTACTTTTACACATTCGTTCAACATTGGCTCGGTGATCGTAGCAAGTATGAGGCACGAAAAAGAATTTAAAGCCATAGATTGAAAAGGAAGAAGTAAAATTGTCTTTATTTGCGGACTGCATGATTATATTTAGAAATTCTAAAGAATTTTCAAAAAAGTTACTAGAACTAATAAGTGAGCAAGATCACAGATGCAGTGTCAACATACAAAATATCTTCCTAATCTTTCTACATGGAGCAATAAGCAATCAAATGAAATTAAGAAAAACTATTCCATAAACAATAGACATTTAAAAATACTTGCACATACGTTTTAAAAACATTTTGCAAGACCTGTACACTGAAAAGTAAGGCAACAATTCAGAGAGAAATTAGAGATTTAATAAATGGAGAATATCATACCGTGTTCATGGGTTGAATGACTCAATACTATTAAGATGTCGATTATCCCTAAATTGATGCACAGATTCAGTACAATCTCAGTCAATACTCTAACAGGAGTTCTTGTCGAAATTTGGCAAGATGATGTCCTAAAATAGCCAAGGCAATTATTTTAAAGAACAAAATTTGAGGTCTTACACTACCTGATTTTAAGACTTTCTATAACATCCCAATAATCAAGACATGCGAGGGGCCAGCCTGGTGGCGCAGCGGTTAAGTTCGCACATTCGGCTTCTCAGCGGCCGGGGATTCGCTGGTTCGGATCCCGAGTGCAGACATGGCACCACTTGGCATGCCATGCTGTAGTAGGCATCACACGTATAAAGTAGAGGAAGACGGGCACGATGTTAGCTCAGGGCCAGGTTTCCTCAGCAAAAAAGAGGAGAACTGGCAGTAGGTAGCTCAGGGCTAATCTTCCTCAAAAAAAAAAAAAAAACAGACATGTGGTATTTGCAAAATAAAATATGAATGTGTGTATATACACAAACAGAACCAAACAGAGTCCAGAAACAGACTCACACATACATGGTGAATTGATTTTCATCAAAGATACCAAGGCAATTCAATGGAGAAAAGGAAAACCTTTTAACAAATGGTGCTGGAAAAACTAGATATCCAGATAGGAATAAACGAATATTGTCCCTCATGTGACATCACACACAGAAAAAATAAATTATAAAACTCCTAGAAGAAAACAAAGGAGAAAATATTTGCAACCTTAGGGGAGAGGAAAATATTTCTTAGTAAGACACAAAAGCCATGAACCATAAAAGACAAAATTGATAAATTGAACTTTGTCAAAATTTGTAAAATTTTGCTCTTTGAAAAACAACATTAGGAAGGCAGAATTGTAAGCTACAGAAAATATTCACAATGCATACATCTGACAGAAGACTTATATCCAGAATATATAAAGAACTCTTATAACTGGATAATAAGAGAACAAACCATCTAATTAAAAAACGAGCAAAAGATTTGAACAGACATTTCACCAAAGAAGATATTCAGGTAGAGAATAAGCATATGAGGAAAGGCTTGACATCATTAGTCATCAGAGGAATTAAAACTAAAATCACAAAGTGATACCACTACACACCCACTAGAATGACTAAAATTTAAGACTGTCTTATTATTCTTCTGTTGCTATGTAACAAATACCATAAAATTAGCAGCAAAATTTTTGTTTCATAATTCTGCAGGTCAGGAGTGGAGGTGGATTTGACTGGGTTGCCTTCTCCAGGTCTCACAAGACCAAAATGAATGGCTACAATTCTGTACAGCAAAATACTCTGATCTTTTGACCCTTCTGAGGTTTCAGCAAAAGCTCCAATAACTTCACCCTCAGCCTTTTCTTTATGCCATGAGGTCAGCAGCTATGTCTAAACTGTAGACTCTTTTGTCATCTGGAGATGCTCACAATTTCCCAACTATCAAGTCCTTGTTCTTTTTTGTTTAATGATTCTTCGCTCAATTTCTCTCTATCCTCTCACGTTTTACTAGAAGCAGCAAGGAGAAACTAGGCTGTACCTTCAACACTTTGCTGGAAAATTTTCTCAGCTAAGTGTCCAAGTTCAGCATTTCTAAGTTTTGCTTTCCACATAACTGTGGGACACAATTCAATGAAGCTCTCTGCCACTATGTAGCAGGATCTCCCTTCCTCTAGTTTCCAATAACATGTTCTTCTCTTTGTTCCAAGCCCTTAGCATTCTCAATGTCTATTACTATGTAATATTCTACTAAAAGTCTTTTCAAGGTAACCCAGGCTTTTTCTACTATGCTCCTCAAGATTCTTGTAACATCTGCCTGATTCCAAAGCCACTCCCACATTTTAGGTATTCATTATAACAACACGCACTTCCCAGTATCAAAATGTATGTTAGCTTTTTTATTGCTACCTAAGAAATTATCTCAAACATAACAGCTTAAAACAACACCTTTTTAATGCCTCACAGTTTTATAGGTCAGAAGTCCTATAAAAGGGGCTCAACTGGGTTCTCTGCTTCGAGTTTCATAAGGTTGCATCCGAGGCTGAGTTGGGCTTTTCTCTGGAAGTCCTGTGGAAGGATCAGCTTCCAAGCTCATTCAGGTTGTTGGAATGTCCTTGTGTTTGCAGGACTGGGGTCCCTGATTCCTTGCTGGCTGTCAAACAGAGGTCACTGTAAGCTTCATAAGGCCGCCTGCAGTTTCTAATCATGTGGCCTCCTCCATTTTTAAATTAGCAAAGGCAGGCCAAGTCTTTCTCATGCTTTAAATTTCTCTGGTTTCTTCTGCTGCTCCCAGGCAGAGAAAACACTCTGCTTATAAGGGACTCGTGTGATTAAGTTAGGCCAAGCTGAATGGTCTCCCTTTTGCCATATAACATATAGAATCATGAGAATGACACCTCGAAATATCCACAGGTTCCATCCACACTCAAAGGATGAGCTCCACTGCAGATTCTTAGGACTCTGCCTATCATCAAATTTTTGGTAATGGAGGTGATGGAAATGGTCATTATCTTGATTACAGTGGTGGTTTCAGAGCTGTACACAATGGTAAAACTCATTGAATTGTACACTTCAGATGGATGCAGTTTATTTTGGGCAAACTATATCTCAATTAAAGTTTACAAATTTCATCACAAGAAAAAAATTTTTTCTAACTATGTATGGTGATATTATTGTGATGATCACTTATTGTGATCATTTCACAATGTAGGCAAATATTGAATCATTATGTTGTACATCTGAAACTAATATAATACTATATGTCAATTGTACCTCGATAAAAAAGTTTCATCCGTCATATTCAAGCATGAAATATTGAAAACATTCCTTCTGGTGTCAGAAGCAAGATAAGGATATACTTTATTGCCCTGTGCATTCAGGATTGTGCTAGAAGTCCTAGCTAGTGCAATAAAGCCACAAACATATACATAAGGTATAAAGATTAGAAAGAAAAAAAGTACAAATGTCATTTTGTGCAAGTGACTTGATTGGGTCTATAAAAGTTCCAATAGAATCCACAAACACTTCATTAGAATTAATAAGTAAATTTAGCAATGCTGCATGACTGAAGTCAATATACCAAAATCAGTTGGGTTAATGTACATTATCAAGAAAAATTTGGCAAATGAAATCTTAAAAGAATCTAATTTGGGACCAGCCCAGTGGTGTAGTGGTTAAGTTCATGTGCTCAGCTTTGGCAGCTTGGGGTTCGCAGGTTCAGATCCCGGGTGCAGACCTAGCCCGCTTGTCAAGTCACACTGTGGTGGCATTCCACATAACATAGAGGAAGATTGGCACAGATGTTAGCTCAGCAACAATCTTCCTCAAGCAAAAAGAAGAAGATTGGCAACAGATGTTAGTTCAGGGCCTATCTTTCTCACAAAAAAAATAAATAAAAATATAATAAAAGATATAATTTAAAATTATCAAATATTTAATAATAAAGAAATGTGTACAATTCTCTACACTGGAAACAACAAAACATAACTAAGAGAAATTAAAGGAGACTTAAATAAACAGAGATATACACTATTCTCATGAATTGTGAGTCAATATTATTGAGATGTTAATTCTCCCCAAATATATCTATAGATTTAATTCCCATCAAAATCTCAAGATTTTGTGGACATTGACAAGTGTATTATAAAGCTTATATGAAAAATGCATCAAATATAAAACAACCTAAACAATTTTGAAAAAGAAATTTGTAGAACTTACACTACCTAATTGCAAGACTTCTTAAAATGCTATTATATTAATGTGCTATTATTTCAAGAATAGACGAAGTAACCAATGAAATGAAATAGAGAGTCCAAAAATAAACCACACATATATAGTCACTTGATTTACAATAAAGACATAACTACAATTTGATGGGGTGATGGTCGGTCTTTTATAATGAATACTGCTTCAGCAATTAGATATCCACATGGGAAAAAAACTTTAAACTTAATCCCTATTCATGCCACACATAAATATTAATTCAGGAAGAGGCCTAAATTGGAAAGAAAAATGTATAGAACTTCTAGAAAAAAACATAGGAGAAAATCCTACACTTTGGAGTAGACAAAGATTTCTTAAACAAGATAACAAAATCGGACTTCAACAAATTAAGAACTTTTATTCATCAAAAACAACCCTCAAGAATGCTTTTATTTATTAAAAGCAAACCATAGATTGGAAGAAGGTATTCTCAATGTGTGAAACTGACAATCCAATAAGAAAAAGACAAGCAACTCATATAAAACAGGCAGAAGTCTTGAAGAAACATTCACAAAAGTGGATCTCCAAATGGCCGATAGATCTGTGAAATGGTGCTCAACAGAAAAGATAGGTAAATTTAAACCACAATGAGATCGCCAATACACACTCTCCAGAATAATTTAAATTAAAAAGACTGAAAATACCAAGTGTTGAGAAGATATGGAACAATTAGAACTCTCTCTATACAGCTGCTCGAATTGTACGTTGGTACCACCACTTTGGAAAACTGTCAATATCCCACAAAGATTAACATACGCTTACTCTATGATCAAGCACCTTCACTTCTAGGGATTTACCCAAGAAAAATGAAAATATATGTACAAAGCAAAACACACATACAAAAATGTTTATAGAAGCTACATCCACAATAGCCAAAAACTGGAAGCAACTTAAATATCTACCAAGAGAGGAACAGATAAACAAATGGTAGGATATCTAAGCAATGGAATAATTCAGCAATAAAAAAAAAAACAATTAATACATGCAACAACATGGATGAAGCTTACAATAATGTGTTGAACAAAAGAAACTAGCCATAAATGGGTCCAAACTCCAGCCCACATGCTGTATGATTGCATTTATGAAGACCAAGCACAAGCAGAATAAATCAACAGTTATAGAATCAGATTACTACAGAGTTTCTCAGTCTTTTTTTCCTTCATTGCCCACCCCCTTGCAGGAGTCTTTTAAGACAATTTTTTTTTCTAAAACACTTCCCCCATAAAATTTTAGTGTCACAGGTATATTGTAGTTTTTTGTCTATGTCTTGTGGCCCTTTGGAGGAACACAAATCATTGTAATAGGGGAAGGTCGTTTGCCTCCCTCCCCCAAGAACCATTTCTCATCCCATTGGTTGATATCACCCCATTGACAATGCATAGATTAGCAGTCCTCTCTGGGAAGTTATTATCTGGGAAGAGGCATGAGAGAACCATCTGGGATGCTTTAAATAGCCTACGCTTAGATCTGTGTAGTGGTAACACAAATGTATACATATTTACAAATATGTACAGATATAATGAGTTGGCTTCTTGAGATTAGCGTATGCAGGTTATACTTCAATTACAAAGTAAAATAACATTGGCAAAGAGAAGAAGGAATAAGGATCCAGTCTTTCAACTATGTTTTCCTCTGCTCCATTTTCAGACAGACGTTTTCATCACGGTGGCAGGATGGAGTTGTGAGAGTACAGATCTTGGAAATGCTAGCAGTCAACTCCAGCAGAAAATAGAGACCTTCTCTGCTGTCACAGTTAAAGCAAAAGTTCTGCACTAACTCTCTTTTGTTCAAATTGGGTCACATGCCCATTTCCTAAACCATTCACTGTGATCTAGGAGGGAGTGAGATGCTCTGATGGGCCAGGCCTGAGTCACATGATGACTTATAGAGCTGGAGGCAAAATCAGCAACATTCAGATCACTTGGACCCAGAGTCAGGGTGGAGTATTCCACAGAGGAAAATGAGAGAACTGTTCCCAGGAGGGTAAGTGGACACTAGGCAAAAAAAGGAAGATAAAAGATCTCACCTTCCCACTGTGGGGAGTTGAGTAGGCTTTCTCAGAGGACTACATGCAAACAGACCATTGTGATCCCTTCCTAGGATCTCAGGGCCAGGTGGGAAAGCTTTAGTAGCAGACTAGAATTGATTCCAATGCTCTTTTTCCATCTCGCTGTTCCCCCAAACTCTTAGAAATAAAAATAAAATACCATTTGGGATAATGGATAAGCAATCTTCAGAAAAGAGGAAAGAATGTTAAACCAAAAAGCCAGGTAACATGGACTGTAGTCACTGTCACATGAATAAACCTCAGTTTCCTCTTCTGTAAAATCTGGAAAGTGCTCTGTGTCCAGTCGCACTCACAGGAGGTGGTGAGGAGGAAGACCGTACATTGAGGATGGCTCTCATGGAATTAGAAGGGGATTCTGGGCTTCAAGATCACAGCTGCTCAAGGTCAGGAATTGTTCCCACTCCCTGCCACTTGGGATTAAGCAATCCTACAACACTGTGGCTCGCACTTCCCTGTTTAATGAATAGAACCACCAGATTATTCCTACTTTATTCTCCACGTCTCACCCAGTTGATAGGCAAATGTTGTGTAACCTTGGATATCTGCCTGCTGAAATATTAGTTCTGGAAAAGATCGAGAATCCCACAAGCCAAGACGTCTGGTAATCCCAATTACTTGGTGTTCATGCTCAGATTCTGAAGATGCCAGAAGTTTACAAGGAGAAGGCAGACAGGGAACTCCCAGGGTGAAAGACAAAGGCTGTTACAGCAAGCGCAAGGCTCCATTCTCTTCCAACAATGCTCCCTCTGACCTTCCTCTGTCATCCTGCTTTACGTCCATATGCTGGGAGAAGGGAGAAATTTAGGATACTGGGGAAGATCAGCTGGGAGAGTGACTTCTAGTGTTTTGTATGTCAAGCTTGAACCCGTATACCCATGGGCTCTCATGCTTAACACAAATATCACTTCTTAGATCATCTGTCAACTCTCTATCTTAAGTTATCCCAAAACCCAAAAAGATTTGCAATTACTTGGAATATAGGCCATACATAGCAGGTACCTCTGAAATTAAAATGAAAAGCTACCAGACAGGTGATATTTTTACAATCACCTCTCCTCTACCAGTATATACATTTTTACTGATACAGAAAATTACCCTTAAATGCTGGAGCTTGCATTAAAACAAGGTCAATGACTAAAGGGCAGGAGGTCAAAGAGGAGAAAGGATCAGTCTGATCTTGCCAGCTCTTGCTTCCTGGTGGTATAACTGTATTTCTGGAGGAGATACCCCTGCCCTTACAGCCAGCCAGATAGAATCACGTTCTGGAAGCTCGATTCTCTGTCTCATGTATGCTGAGGGCCTGTCCCTGGTGGCCTCCAGAGCAATAATCCACAGCCTTCTAACAGAGACAACTGTGGGAGGTTTTATGAAATGAATAAAATCCTATACCCAAGGATGTATGTGCGGATGTCAGTTGGAGGATGAAGAAGAGATGGTTATTTACCTGCAATGCTCAAGTTTAACATAGAGGTGAGTTTTCTCCCTCTGTGAACCTATCACTCCATGTACGCTAACCTGTCTTCATTTCCAGCACAGAAGCTGCTGCAGACTTTTCAGTTGCCATAAGGGGCAGGAGCTAAAGTGGAATATGAACCAGAAACGAGAATGAATATACTCATTTGCTAAATCCCACAGCAAATCCAAATATTAACTTTCTAATTGAATTGAAAGTTTTTTTAAAACTAGTGAAGCAGCTTACATTGGAAATGAACCTATATATTTTCTAAAACTACTAAATGGAAAAAAACTACTAAAGGAAAAAAAGGGGAATTTATAAAGTCTCAGAAGTGTTTACCCAAAAGAAATAAAAACATCCATCCACACAAAGACTTGTAGGCAAATGTTCATAGCAGCGTTATTCAGAATAGCCGAAAACTGGAAACAACACAAATGCCGGTCAACAGAGGAAGGCATAAAGCAAGTGCAGTGTATCAATATGATGGAATGTTATTCCGCAATGAAGAGAAACGAAATACTGATACACCTCACGATATGTAGGAACCTCAAAAACACTATACTAAATGAAAGAAGCCAGACACAAAAGACCACATATTGCATGGTTTCATTTATATGAAATGTCCAGAAAAGGCAATCCATAAAGAGAGAAAGTAGAATTGTGGTTGCCTAGGGTTTGGAGTAGGAACAAGTGGGTAAGGGATCTTTTGGATGATGGAAATGTTCTAGAATTGCACTGTGGTGATGGTTGCATAAATCTGTAAATTTACTAAAAATCAATTAATTATTCACTTAAAATGTCTCAGAATCAATGGATATGGTTTCAAGTTGCTGATTCCTACCTTTGTTTGTTTGCAAACAGCATATCTGGAAATGCCTTGACCTACTGGGACCTGCTCATCAGTTCCACGAATACCCAGCTGTAGTAAAGACGTGTTGGAGAAGCAGTTTACAAGTTTTCCCAGTGGTCATGTCTTCTGGTAAAACATCTGTTCCTCACACCACCAAGGTGGGCATATAAGCAATATTAGGCCAATCATTGTATCTCTCAGGCTGGGCATCAGCGATTGGTCCAAGGAATGGACATAGAATCCAAACCCCGCCAGTTAAGAGTTGCCCTATGAATTTTTTTAATTGGAAGCTGGAAGCATCTCATTTTCCTCTCAGCACAAAACTGGAAGATGTAAGTTCAGAGCTCCCTGGTGCCATTTTCCCCGCCTCATAGTGCAAGTCCATTTGCAACAGAAAATGAAACAATCCATAAAGAAATGCAGACATGAAACCTAGCAAGCAAAAGGCTGAGAACATCCAACTCCAGGAAGCAAACCAAACTTCAACCCAGCTCCACCCCTGCCTTCTCTGAATTCTGGTTACATTTGCCAATCAATTCTCCCCATTTATTTGCTTAAACTAGTTTGATTTGGGATTCTGTTACTAGTAAATAAAACACCAGAGACCAAAATAGAACTCAAGGTGACCTCTCCTGGGAAAACTGTTGAGTCAATCTTCCCACTAGAAACATCTCTTCAACCCCAATGCATTCAAATGTCAACATTTTCTTCTGCTGATCCCATGGCTAGGATCCAGTGTTCATCACACTCGTACACTAGAGCACAGGTCAGCAAACTTCTTCTGTCAAGGTCCAGAGAGTAAATACTTTAGGTTCTATGAGCCATTTAGTCTCTATCACAGCTATTCGACTCTGCCATGGTAGTGTGAAAATGCCATAGATAATGCACAAACGAGTATAGCTGTGTTCCAATAAAACTTTATTTACAAAACAGGTGGTGGTTCAATTTGGCCATCAGCCATAGTTTGCCAACCCCTGCTCTATGAGATTCTATTTATTTATTTGACCACAGGTTCTCAGAACTGGATTAATCATAATCCTTAATTCATGACACAGTATCATCATTGGTTGATGATAGCCTTCTTTTTACTTGAGTTATTGATTAATTTTAATAACATAATGAACACTAGTGAACCCACCACCTGCCCGAGGCCTGAAATATTATTAACAAAACTGACCTAGGTCTGGTGATCAACAGAGGGCTGGCTTTCTAGGGAGAGGGAACAGCATGGGGAATGACATGAAGACATGTTACCACATTGTTCCTTTCAGAGCGTGGCTTGGCTGAAGTATACAGTGAAGTATGGAAGCAGTAGGAAATGAACCAGGACAGGAAATTTTGTCCCAGGTAATAAAAGGTTGCCCAAACATTGCTTTATATATATGTATGTGTGTGTGTATATATATATATGTATATATACTATGCTATATACTATAACTATAATTATAACTATATATATACTATTCCTTGGAGAACTACCTTTTAAAGGCCAGCCCAGCCAAAAAAATCCGTCAGCCCTAGTCCTTTCTAGGAGTCTGGAACTTGAGAACTTGAATTAGGACGCACCTTTAAGAAACTAGAAAGTGAAGATTTTAAACAGGTTTGTCCATTCAGCTGTGGGGTAACTCATCCTCTATTTCTAACGGGCTCTGGCAATCAGGAATGCCAGGCGAGCTCTGGCACAGGTAAGATCCAAGTAGGGGCACCACTGTAAGCTTCCAGAAGGTAGTAGAAATGTTGTGGAAATGCTGACTTAGGCCAGGCCTGTGGAGACGAGCTGACCTGAGGATGCTGAATGAACGGCAGGAAGCAACCATTGCCCCACCTGTTGGAGCAAGAAGAGAACAGGGGCTTTCTTGTGAACTTTGGTCTCCCCACCTGTGGTGATCATCAGTGCAAAGTGCCCACCCCAGAATTCTGGCCCTCTCTCTGTGCATGTAAGATTGCATCCGCCTAACCCTTTGAAATTAGATGTGACCATGTGACTTGCACTGGCCAATGCAAAGTGAGTAGAAGTGACACCTCTTCCATATGGCAACTTCAAGATCCAGTGTGCCGTTCAACCATCTGTCTTCTCCTTGCCAAACGGACTGCGGAAGCGGCTGAGATGGAGCCTCTGTCAGTCTGAGTCCCTGAGTGACCATAAAGCAGAGCTACTCTTTTGACCTACACTGGACGTTTAGTAGAAGCCAGAAATAATCCTTTCATATGTTAATCCATGAGATAGGAAGTTTGTTTGTTTTTTTTAATCAAGAATAACCTAGACCAGGGTCAACAAACTACTGCTAGCAGGCCAAATTCAGCCCACAGCCTGTTTTTATAAATAGTTCTTTTGGAACACAGCCACGCCCATTCATTTATGTACGTTTATGACTGCTTTCACACACCAAGGGCAGGGTTGAGTAATTGCGACAGACATCTGGTCCACACGGCCTAGAAGATCCACTGTTTTGCCCTTTACAGAAAACGTTCACTGACCCCTGACCTAGACGGTTCAAGCCGGGAAGCAATGATCACTCTGACGAGCTTGTTGTCTACACACCCCAAGCTCTTCCTTCCCTCCAGGCCCTCCTCCCCTCAGGTGGGCCCTCGATTCTCTCAGGAGAGTACTTGCCCTCAGCCATGTGTACCTCGGTGGGAAACGCCTCTGAGGCACGGTGTGACCCCATCCAGGAACACATTAGGCCATGCCTTTAAATTCATAGACCCCACTACAGAAGGCACTCATGAGAAGGCATACGGATGGTTTTAGGGAAAAAGTAGGGATCTCTCCAGAGTTCCTCGAAGTCACATCATGCAGGTGACTGCTTTCTGTAACTGCATGCAAGAGAATCCTGGGTGTAACCTAAGGACAGGTGTCTTTCAAAATCTCACCAGTTTACCTCCAAAACAGAGGCATTCAGTTTTCTAACAACTGAGAACCAGGAAGTAAACTAAAAAGTCTTCAGGGCAGCCAAAAAAGCGAATATTATAAATCCAATATACTAGAATACAAGGAATTTACATCTAGGGAATTTACTGTAAGTTTACACACAATTCTAACTTGAGGATCTAGATTATAAGATCTCATCAAGAACCAACTCATAAAAATTCACTAACTCCACCCATTCATTTATCACCTATTCATTCAACGACAAATTCACCCGTTGCCTCCTGTATTTTCAAATGCCACTTAACGTTTATAGAACGATATGTACTCTAACACTTACATTTGAGCTGGCTTCTACAGGAAACACAAACACGAGTGAGATTGGGCCCGGCCCTCAAGGAAATGATAACCCACTGGAAATGCAGGATGGTCAGCTACCGAGCCTGACTCAAGGCAAGATGAGGGAAAGGCTAAGGAAGGTAAAAGAGAGTTTCTATGGGAAAGTAGAGGGGGAACGAAGTCTGACTTAAAGGTCCAAGCAGAACCCAGCAAGGCGGACACTAGCAGTGGTCACGAGTGAGAGAGCAAACAGGACAATCCAGAAAGGCAGACAGGGCAGATGTAAGATCGCGACGATGTTCGCGCATCCCCCCTGCCTGGACCACCACCTGCGGGAGCCTCCCCTGCATCCCCCCACTGCGTTCTTCACCTGCAGTTCAAGTGACCTTCAAAATATAAATCGGATCATTCATGCCCCTGCTCAGAACCCTTCAGTGATTCCCTACCCCCGTGAGCACTTTAAGCCAGGCCACCACGGAGCCCCTGGAGGAGTGGCCTGCCTGTCTGTGGCACTCTGCTGGCTTGCTAGCCCAGCCATGGCACTCCTTTTTCAGCTGCTCCTCCACAGTCTGTTTCCTCCTGCTCTGGCCCTTGCAGTCTGATAGTACAAGAATAAGTCTCCTTGTCCTTAATAAACCCTAAAAGCATCACCCACAGTATAATACAGGGTGCGTGTTAAGGTTTAGATATCAGCCTCCATGCTTTCCATTTAGAGAACAAAAAAAAAGCCTGGCACGCAATAGGCACTTAATAAATTCCACATGCTCTAATTTGGGAGGGAAGGAGGAGTGCCACATCTAAGAATGATTTCACCAAAACGGCTAAATCATTTTAAGTCCTGGTGTTTAAAAGAATAAGTGTCCATTTGGAAAACTGGGCTAAACCACACTAATTCCCCAAGGCTTCCACACTCATCACGTCTTCCTCTGAGGCTGGACGCCCAGCAAACGTGCTTGTATTCAGAGTCCACACCATGTCTCTCCCCTCTCCCTGCTGCCTGCACCCCGGATATTGCTGAGCAGAGCAGCTCTTCGAGCCCAGGCAGAAAAGCGTTGATTCAGGTGGGAAGTGAATTCTGAGAACAGATGTTCTTGAAATCAAATATCTGGTTTCACGCAAATATTGTCAGAAATAGACAATGAGAGAACCACAGAGGAAGTGCAATTCGACACATAAACCTTGTTTCTAAAACAAATTTCTAAGCCACCCACGGGCCTGAAGTGAGCCTCCAGGAATGTGATTCAGAGGCAGCCTGAGATGCAAGCAAAATACACAACTGCCTAAATTACACTCTTTTAGGGATCCTAAGAAGTTCTCTCTACTTTTCAATAGCTAAACTATCCCAGGGCTGAAGTGTTAGAAATTTCACGATTAGAAACTCACTCCTTTGGACTTATTTTCTCTATTCCATTTTTAAAAGATGGGAAGAGGGAGTTGTCATTCCTGAGCAAGATAAAACATTAAACTAAAATCATACAAAGTATTAGATAATAGCAATAATCACGTTTTATGTTGATACAGCATGTCATACCTTCCAGATTCTCTGGGAAGTGGGTAGAAGAAAGACGCTTTATCCACATTTTACAGATAAGGAAACTGAAGTTCAAAGAGGCAGTAGGACTTGCTCAAGGACACAAAACAAGAAGTAAAACAACAGAGCTCAAGCAGGTCTCTTGACTCCTAGCACAGTGCTGTTGCAGAGGTGGCAGCAGTGGCAGAAGCAAAGGGGACGTGGGCTGGGGAGTGGTCTTCAGCTCACCAAACAATGTCCATCAACGCTTCTTTGATCTACACAAAGGTTTTGTGAATCACAGACGAAGTGCATTGCACACTGCCACATCAAGACCCCCACACACCCACCTCCAGCCCTTCCAAGCAGAGCACATCTGCAAAGCCCCTTCTCTGTAGAGGTCTTAGCACTGAGGGACCACTAAGTACCAGGTCCCCAGGGCGCAGTGAGAAGGAGGGGCAGTAAGCCCAGCAAGGGAAAGCAGAAGGAACAGATGCTAGGCGTGAACCATGCAGATTTTTCCACAGTTTGAACAGTCATCATGTTTCCTCCATGCCAAATTCATTTGCCTCGTGGCAGTGCTCGCCAACACCCTATGAATAAATATTGTTCAATTCCCATGTAAAAAGGGTAAAGTGAGACTCAAAGAGAATTGACTTGCCTGAGACTGCACAATGTGTGAGCAATGTGTGAACTCAGGCCTCGGGCTTTGCATATCGGATCTCAGCCAGAAATCTTTTTGTCCCAAGAAACTAAGAGGATGATCTCTTCCACACCTTTAGGCACAAATCAAGTCTGTTATAAAAATTGTCTACACGAATAACAAACCATGGAAAGAATAAAGAGAAATGAAGAAAACAATTCCATTTATGATTGCATCAAAAAGAGCAAAATACCTAGAAATAAATTGGACCAAGAAAGTGAAAGCCTGTATACTAAAATCTATAAGATGTTAAGGAAAAAAGTTGAAGACCAAATAAATAGAAAGATATTCCATGCTCATGAATTGGGAGACTTAATATTTTTAAAATGTCCATAATCCCTAAGGCAATTACAGACTCAATGCAATCCCTATCAAAATTTCAATGGCATTTTTCACAGAAATAGAAGAAACAATCCTAAAATTTGTATGGAAATACAAAAGGCCCCAAATAGCCAAAGCAATATTGAGAAAGAACAAAGCTGGAAGCACCACTCTTCCTGATTTCAAACTCTATTACAAAGCTGTAGTAATTAAAGTAGTATAGTATTGACATAAAAAGAGACACCTAGATTAATGGAACAGAATAGAGAGCCCAGAAATAAATCCACACATATATGGTCAATTAATTTCCAATAAAGGAGACAAGAACATACAATGGGGAGAAAATTTCTTCAATAAATGGTGTTGGGAAAACTGGACAACCACAAGCAAAAGAATGAAGCTAGACCACTATCTTATGCCAGACATAAAAAATCAACTCAAAATGGATTAAAGACTTGAACATAACACCTGAAACCATAAAATTCCTAAAGAAAATATAGGCAGTAAGCTCCATGCCATAGATCTTGATGATGACTTTTTGGATCTGACACCAAAAGTAAAGGTAACAAAAGCAAAAATAAATAGGAGGGACCACATCAAACCAAAAAGCTTCTGCACAGCAAAGGAAACCATCAACAAAATAAAAAGGCAACCTACAAATGGGAGAAAATATTCACAAATCAGAGATCTGATAAGGAGTTAATATCCAAAATATATAAAGAACTCACACAAATTAATAGCAACAAACCATTCAATTAAAAATGGGCAGAAAAACTGAATAGACATTTTTCCAAAGACATGAATAGCCAACAGGTACATTAAAAGATGCTCAACATCATTAGTCATCAGGGAAATGCAAACCAAAACCACAATAAGATCACCTTGCACCTGTTAGAATGGCTATTATCGAAAAAACAAGAAATAACAAGTGTTGGCCAGTATGTGGAGAAAAAGGAAAACTTGTGCACTGTTGATGGGAATGGAAACGGGTCCAGCCACTATGGAAAACAATATGGACATTCCTCAAAAAATTAAAACTAGAACTACCATATGATCCAGCAATTCCACTTCTGGGTATTTATCAAAAGAAAACACTAAGTCAAAAAGATATGCACACCCCCATGTTCTTTGCAGCACTATTTACAATAGCCAAGATAAGGAAACAGTCTAAGCATCCATCAATGGATGAAGGGATAAAGAAGTGCTATGTATATATATACACACATACACACACACATAAACATACAATGGAATATTATTCAGCCATAAACAAGGAAAAATTTTTCCATTTGTGACAACATGGATGGACCTTGAGAGCATTATGCTAAGTGAAATATATCAGACAGAGAAAGACATATGCTCTCTCATATATGTGGAATCTCGGGAAAAAAAGCTCATAGATACAGAGAACAGATTGGTTGCCAGAGGCAAGTGGTGGGGAATGGGAGAAATGGGTAAAGGGAGTCAAAAGGTAAAAAAAAAAAAAAAAAGGGATCTGTTAAATGAATGCATTGGCTAAACTGCAATCTGAATTATCTCATAAAAAACAAGAATACAGAATTGACTTTATTCATTCAACTTTCATTCAGTAAATATATTTAATTCAATTGTAAAAGAACGAGGGATGAAAAAATGATTGTAAGCACAGGTTGAGCGTGGACCCACATCTGATTTATTTCTTCAAAGACACAACAGCCACAAAAGCCACTTGGTCACATCTTGGCGTTCACGCTCCCCGTAGCTGGAAACTGCAGTTTCTTCCATCCACTGGGCTGGTGAAGCATGTGAATGAGCAGAGGGAATACACACAGTAGGCATGCCCACTCTTCCTTGCCATTTGCGTGAAGTAACTCAATGCCCCATGGGCACAGAATTCCAGTGGACCCAGGATGCTTGAGGGTTTAGCCAGACTCAAAGGGAGTACAAAGTAAGCATATTTAGCCCAAGATAGAGTAGACAGGGGCATTGACAGCCCTGGGAGGCCACAATTTCCATTTGAACCAGAACTTACTTTGAACACAGAAAGAGGGTAGTGGTATTCTAAGAAACTCTAAAGACCTAGGAACCCTATCATAGCCTTTCTCACTTGTGTATTAGCCACCCTCACACTAAACCCCAGTCTTGTATCCCCAGCTGTCTGAGTGGTCCTGCTGAAGCCCGATCTTTGACTTAGGTTAATGGGGGAAGCACTCAACACAGAACTCTCCAAACAAATCATCCACACAAATTTTCCTCAAGAATCCTGCTCTCAAATAAAGTTCACATAAAAATCAGTACACAAATATTTATGGCAAATAGTTAGCAACAAAACTAGAAACAAGCCAAATATCTTCAACTGGTGAATTGAAAAACAAACCATATTATATCCTTACCATGGAATACTACTCAGCAGTAAAAAGGAATGAATTACTGATACACAGAATATAGATAAACCCCAGATGCATTATGCCAAGAGATAAACTTGTATGGAAATCTTCTGAGATGGGCTCCATCAGGGAAAACAGAGGCTCGGACTGATTCAACTCTTTTTGGAGAGGTCAGGGCTCAAGCTTCAAGGGGCCCAGCTGTGGAGCTTACAACTGATAAGAAAAGGCAACAGGCAAAATCAGCCGAAGATTCAAGTAAAACAAAGCCACTTGCCCTTCCCCACTGGGCGGTTCCAGAGCAGAACCAGGTGAATGAATCAGCAGCAGTTCACAACAGCTGCACAAGATGGTTCTCTGCTATGTCAGCTCAGCCCATATTGATCCAGCTGACAAGCCCAGAACTACCACTTTGCCTGAACTATAAACTGTCACTTACCAGGGTCAGTAATTAATACCAAGAAAATCTGCTGAGCAAATAGATTTCATTTTCCATTCAGGGTGACTGGAGCTATTTTTATTCGGGGTAATTTGAATTCAAAAGCAGCCATGGAAAAGAGAGAAAGAAAGAGACCCTCATTACAATTCATTTTTTTAAATGTATCAGAAATTATGAAAAATAACTCAACCATTTCAGCTGCAATAAGGCTAAGCTAGACCTTGGCTGCAGCCCCAGGCCCAATATACCTGCTGCTCTTAATCTGTTTTTAAAAATCTCCTTTAAAAAGGAAACTTTATTCTTGGCATCATTAGAGTGTGCCAGTCCCTTGACCTGGCCTCAGCCCAGCACTTTCCAAGCACTAGGCCATCAAATGGAAACTGCCACTAACCGTGTTCTTTTTCTGAGCTGCAACTATAGTCAATCCAGGAGAGTTTACACCAAATGTCTTCCATGAGTGGTGCTGAGCTGGGTGCAGTGGGGGATACAAGCCCTCAAGAACCTTATATACTTATTGCCTCACGCATGGAATAACTTTCTCCAAAAAGGAAATGAGGAAAGACAATATAAACCCAGTGCTAAAATTTCACACCAAGGTAAGGATATTGAGTTTAAAACCAATGGTTCTCAAGCTTTACTGCAGTTCAGCATCACTCAGGGTGCTGGTTAAAAATTCAGATGCTTGAGCCCCACTCACGGAAGTTCTGTATCTCTGAATCTGGCGTGGACCTTAAGAATCTGCATTTTTAACAAGCCTCCTGCAGCACCAGTAATTCTGATGCTAATGGTGCCAGATCATACATTGTGGCCCTCCACTAACTACTGTTTCTGCAAGTGAGAGGACCACTGCCAAGAAAGATCAGGAGAGATCATGCAAAGAGGTTCAGCATCATTAGGGAAGTTAGAAGTGTTTCTCTTATGAAACCAAATAAAACAAAACAGAGGACCTGGCAGAAAGGAAACAAACAAACAAACACCCCCTCCTTTCTCATTTCCACCAATTTCAGACATTCAGATCTCTGGTCTCATCTCTTTGATGAAGATGTCCTGTGATATGGGAAAGATCAATTGCTGAGCCTGCAGCTAAGGAAGTAGTTGCACTAGGAACATCATGGCCAAGAGAGGCCAAATGGGAGATCCAAAGGGCAGGTCCATGGTTAGCAGATGCCACTGTTGGTTTGCTGCTGGTTGACTGCCCCCTGGGTTTTGGCTTTGAATGAAGGAAGTCCCCAGGAGGCCCACGTAATTGTGAGAACCAGCGTGGAAGTTCTCCACAGGCTCTGGGAGAGGCAAGGAAGGTTAGAGGGATGACAAAATGGCTCCCAAGGACACTGACTGCCATCTTCTAAGTCTTGATCACCTCAGTGGATCTCACAGCTTCCTCTTTCTTGCCTTGAGTTTTCCCTGGCAACTGACCCATGAGAACTGGCAGGAAAATGGTTTCTCTATAAAAGTTGCCATAACAGATCTCTGTACAAAGGGGAAAAGGGAGAAGTCAAGGCAAAAATTCCTGTGATAGATGAAACCAAAAGAAGAGAGGCAACCTGGTAGTTTCTGTCCAGGCAAAGAAAATTTGAGCACATGTGGTTTCACTTATAACTATTTTTGTGGTGTTTTGGTTTTAGGCTATGTGAATTGCCAGTCAAAATGAATAATGATGATATGTAAAAAATGTTTAACACGATGTTTGTCACAAAGTAAATGCCCCGTGAATCAATAGGTCTCAACCTTGGCTGCACATGGGATGGAATTTCCCAGGAGCTTTATAAACACTGATGCCTGGATCCCACCTCCAGAGAATATGTTAATCAACCTGGGGGGGTAGCTGAGCATCACAAAAAATGCCATTACCTCACTCAGTTCACACAACCCTGCAAGTTAAGTACCCTAAGCTCCACTTTACAAGTGAAAAATGACTATCTTCGTGGTTAAGAGATTTGTCCAAAGTTATTCACCTACTATATGATTAACATAAAATGACCTGAACCTGAGTCTGTCTGATCCCCCAAATATTTATCCACTATGGAAATATTTAGATATTGAGCCACTGTGGAGATATCTAAATATCCCTGTTGGAGATATTTAGAAAAAGAGGAACCTATGGTTTGGGAAAATCAAAATCAAATGCAGTGCAGCCAGTGTAGAGGTTTTGGCAATAAAGCCTTTGGAGAAAGGAATTAGGGCACGGAGAGTGAAGCCAGGCCCTTAAATCAGCCTTCCAGAAGCCTCTGGAAGGAAGGACTACAGGAAGAGTCTTCCTATGAAGCTGTGAATTTTGTCTCCTAAATAGCTCTTGAATTTCTTTGCTTCTCACCATCTCCAAGGCTGCCACCCCACTCTAAACTACCATTTTCTCTCACCTAAACAGCTTTAACTTACATTTAACCGACTTTGGTTGCTTGCCACAGAAATCCAACTATATGGCTTAACCAAATAGTCTCTATTTCTCAATAAACACAGAGACTGGAGGTAGGCTGTGTAGGGTGGGACAGTGTGTACAAAGTTATCAGTGTCCCAGGCATCCTCTCAGTCTTGGGTTCATGTTTCATGCAGAAAGAAAGGCAGCATAAAGAAGGAACGGGTGGCATGTACATCAGGAGAGCCCAAACTAGACCAGAAATCTTTAGCAGATTTCAGTATATGTCTCATTGGTCAGACCTAGGTCACATGGCCTTCCTTATCTGCAAGGGCATCTGAGCAGATGAATATTGTAGGAGATGCATTTCCACTCTGAAAACAAAAAGAATACTGAGGTTTGGTTGGTAAAGCAGCCGGCCTAAAGCCTGGTTCCCCGTTCCCATTCTTGCCTGGTCTTTTCCCCACATAGTAAACAACGTGTTATTTCTAAAAAGCAAAAGTGAACCCACAACTGCTCCAGATTAAGATCTTTCAAGGACTTCCCACTGCTTGGGTGCAAAAGCAACGTGCCATACATGATACAGCCCCTGCCACCCCTCTGCCCCCAGCTCTCAGCACCCCATCCACTAGTCTTCCTCCAGTCCTTTGAACTTACCAGGGTCCCACCAGCCTCCAAGCCTTTGAACATGCTGTTCCTTCTGCCTGGCATACTCTCAAATACTCTTTCTTCTACTTTGTCTCTCAACTTGAAGGTCCTGTCCCTGACTTTCGTGGCACCCCTAGGCAGACCCCCTATTATGTGATCTCAAAGCACCTTATGTTCCCGTTTTGTCGTTCTTGCCACATTTTATTAATTGCATAAGTAGTTGTTTAAGGTTTGTTTTCTCCCTTACAATGTGATTTCCATGAAGGCAGGGTCCACCTCTGTTTTACTCACCATTGTTGTCCTGCTTCAGTGCCTGACACATGGTTGGCACTTGATATTTTTAGGAAGTATGAATGGACGGGTGAATAAATGAATGGGAAAAACTGAGGCAAAATAACATCAAGTTTCAGGGAGCAGCTGGAGATATACAGCCGAGACAAATAACCAAAGCTTTTTGTCTAAGTATTTATAGAATCCATGTCACTCTGTCCTCACGGGAGCTTGTTGAAGTCTAGGAGGAGGCTTCTAGGAGGTAGGAATTAATGAGTCCAAATCATAAGTCCAAAAGCATTGAACATCCATAGGAAGAGCTAGACTCCTAAAAAAATCACACTTCTTGGTTATTTTCTGCAACAAAGCAAAATAAGTTGACAAACATCTTGTCAAAACTACAGGAGAAGAAGCTCTTGAAACATTCCTAATAAGAAAGTGATAATGAAGGAAATTAATTATCCATTCAGGATATGTAAAATGTCATTGATTTGCCTTTTGGTGTACAGTTGCTATCATTGGATTTTAATAAATGTTCAGGAAAAGAAGTATAAGACTATTCTGAAACTCACTCCTGGCTTTGTTCTCACAATTCCCAACTCCCCAATCCCCATGCCCAGGATCTTACGCTCCTAAATGATTTATTCTACAAACCATGGAGGTCTCCATGAATTTAAACCTAAGAGTGGAAGGAACTGAGAGCATTTCTCCCAAGTTACTGAGATGAGGAAGGGTCAAGAGGTAATACCGCCAAGAGAGGACCTCAAGCCAGGTCATACTCAGGCAACTCTATTGTTTTTAATCAGGCTTACTGAGGTGCTTCACTTACGGTAAAATTCACAGTTTTAAGCATATATATGGCTGGATGGATTTTGACAATTGTCTAGAATTGTGACACCATGACCATAATCAAGATATAGAACAATTCCATCACCATAAGAAGCTCCCTCATAACAATTTGCAGTCAATTCCCTTTGCCCAACCCAGGCCCCAGGTGACCCTCAATCCGCTTTTTATTGTTGTAGTTTTGCCTTTTATAAACATTCGTATAAATAGAATCATAAAATATGTAGTCTTTTGTCTGGATTTTTTCACTTACAATTATGCTTTTAAGAAAAATCTCTTGTTGAATGTATAAGTAGTCACTCATTTTTATTGCTCAATAGTATTTCACTGTACAGATATACCACAATCTACTTATCTATTCACCTGTTGATGGATATTCTTTTCCAGTTTTTTGTGATTATGAATAAAGCTGCTGTCAACATCGGAGTAAAAGTCTTTGTGTAGATATGTGTTGTTATTTCTTGGGCAAATAGATAGGTGTGGGATTGTTGGATCCTATGATAAATGCGTATGCTTAACTTTCTAAAAACCTACTAAATTTTTTCCTAAGATGGCTATACCATTTTGCACAAGCACCAGCAAGGTATGAGAGTTTGATTATTCCAAATTATAGCCAACATTTGGTATTGTCAGCCTTCTTAAATTGTGGTCCTCCTGGGAGTATGTAGTAACACCTCATCATAGATTTAATTTTCCTTTCCCCAGTGACTAATGATGTTTAACATCATTTCATGTGCTTATTGGACATTCACATATATTCTTCGGAAGAAGCATCTGCTCACCTATTTTTCCCATTGTAATTGAGGGATTTTTTTTTTATTATTGAGTTGTGAAAGTTCCTTATATATTCTGGATATAAGTACTTTCCCAGATGTATATTTTTCAAATACTTTCTCCCAGTTTGTGGCTTGAGTTTTCATATTTTAAGTAGTTCTCTCAAAAATCATGTTTTTTGTTTTGATAAAATTAAATTTATCAATTATTTTATAGTTCATACTGTTTATATCATATGTAAGAAATCTTTAATCCAAAGGAATGAAGATTTTCTTTTCAAGTTGTGTGATCTTTAGCTTTTCCTATTAGATTTATGATACAGTTTTTCTTCAACATTGTGTGTTGTATGAGGTAAGAGTTCACGCTCATGTTTTTCCATATGAATATCCAGTTGTTTCAGCACCATTTGTTGAAAGACTATCCTTTCCTGTATCAAATATACCTTGACACTTTTGTAAAACATCAGTTGAATTATATGTGGGGTCAATTACTGGATTCTCTTCTGTCCCACTAATCTATATGTCTACCCATCTGTTAATTCCATGCCACCTTGATTATTATAGTTGTACAGTAAGTCAAAATCTTATAGGATATGTCTTGAAACTTTGTTCTTTTTCAAAATTATTTGTCTATTCTAAGTCCTTTAAGTTTCCATTTAATTTTAGAATCATCCTGTTAATTTCTACACAGATATTTTGCTGATATTTTGATTGTGACTATGTTGAGTCTATATATCAATTTTGTAGAGATGACATCTTAACAATATTGAGATCTCTGGTATACGAACAAGATGTATCACCCTATTTCTTTATACCTTTTTTTAATTTCTCTCAGTAATAGTTTATAGTTGTCAGCGAACAGCTCATGCTTATTTTATGTGGTATTTATACACAATGGAATACTACTCAGCCATACGAAATGATGAAATCAAGCCATTTGTGACAACATGGATGGACCTTCAGGGTATTATGCTAAGTGAAATAAGTCAGAGGGAGAAAGTCAAACACCGTGTGATCTCACTCATAAGTAGAAGATAAAAACAATGAAAAACAAACACATAGCAATGGAGAATGGATTGGTGGTTACCATGGGGGAAGTGGGGGAGGGCAACAGGGGTGATTAGGCTCACATGTGAGGGGATGGACTATAATTAGTTTTTGGGTGGTGAACATGATGTAATCTATACAGAATTCGAAATATATTATGATGTACATCCGAAAGCTACATAATGTTATAACCCAATGTTACTGAAATTAAAAAAAGAACAATTTTCCTAAATATTTCATGTTTTTGATGACACTGCAAATGGTATTGTTTTTTACATTTCAGTATCCAGTTGTTCATTGTTAGGGTGTAGAAATATAGTTGATGTTTTTTATTGACCTTGTTTCTGTGGCCTTGCTAAACTCACTTATTAGTTCTAGTAGATTTTGTTTTGTTTTTGTTTTTATTTTTGGTAAATTTCTGAATTTTCTACACAGATAATTGTCAGGGGGAACAACAGTTTGATTTCCTTCTCAATATATAAGGCTTTAATTTTATTTTCTTGACTTATTGTACTGGCTCCGACCTCCAGTATGATGCCGAATGGATATGGGGAGAGTGGACATTCTTCTCTTTCTCTCAAATCTACAGAGAAAACATTCGGTCTTTAACCGTGAAGTATGATGATATAGACTAGACACCCTTTATCATACCTTAGTAGTGGGGCTAAATTAGCCATGGACTAAAGATTTCTCAGGACATACTTTAAGAAAGCTTAAAAGGAAAGCTTGTACACATCACACTGATCCACAATTTACTTACAATACGCCAGAACAAATCCCAACACTCAGTAGCTTTTAACTTAGGGCTGACATGCTCTCTCTCAGACATTCATTTATGTGACAAATGTGTATGGTTGGATAGCTTATTTAAGATATGAATTACTCTTTGTTCTCCTTATATCCCCCACCCTGATCCACCCCACATTTCAAGCCTTTTCTGGTTTTTCTGGAAGTTTTTAATTTTTTTTTCCTGGGAAAAAGGTGTAAGATACTCAAGTCAATTGTTCCTATCTTTTGCAAAAGCCTAAATCTGTTGAGGAAGAGTGGAGCATAGAGGGAGAGGGGAGAGAGGAGAGTAGCAAGATGGGAGAGGGGGATGTTTTCCCCAAACTGGGAAGTAAGCAGAAGACATGGACCCCAAGAGCAGTAGGGCCCCTCATGTTCCTCCCTGGTAGGTTTGGTAAGACATCAAAGGAAAATGATGTGTGACCCATGCAAGGAGCTTGGCCCTAAGAGCCTAGATTCTAGGCTTCAACAGGGCCTCCTGTGCCCTAGACCTGGCCTGGAAGTTGAAAGTTCTAGGGCCTCAGGGAACCGGGAAAGCAGGGACAAAAAGGAAATCAACAGTGAACCTGACAGACCAAGATCAGTCTCCTCCCTCATCTGGAAGCATCAGTAAGTCTAGATTCTTATACATCCCCAGGAAGGGTCAGAGACTGAAGTCATAAATAAATGTCTACTCTGCTATCTTGGATGGAGAGAACGCAATGGAAGAGTTGAATTGAAGTTGGTTTAGAGAAAAAAATCTTAAATGTCATGGTTCTCAGACATCTCGTTTCATGACCTATGATATGTACTGGCTATATAGATATTGAACACCTAGAGATGAGCATGTTGGGCTTAAAATCAATTTTTACATTGTACAGAGGTAAGTTGTAGCACTTTTTCAAACATTCACTAGCCTTGTTCAGGCACGATATTGTGGTACTAACATGTGCTTATGTGATTGACCTAATGTAGACATCCAGAGAGTGACAGCAAATGATACACGCCCCATCCAGTACAGACAACTCCCCTTAAAAATCCCTAAAGGGTTTCCTTTGGGACTTTATAAGAAGAAATAAGGATTTGTTGTAAAGCACTGTGCCCACACATCCAGAGGCATCATATACCTCTGGAGATGCCTTCAAAAGCCCTCTGCTTTGCACTAGCAGGGTGTAGTGGGTCTATAACCCTCCTCCCTAGACAAGCACTATGGTGCCTTCTGTGCTGAGCTATCCGAATGCCTCTTCTGTATTATTCAGAGGCTGTTTCCTCTGGAAGATTTTTTCATGTCTTGTCTCTTAATCCTTCTACTCCAGCATCTGGCCCAGCTGGAGCACCTTGGATGAAAAGACACTCTTCTTGCTTCCCTGGGTATATTAGGATCCTTTAGGTCACAAGTGACATAAATTCAATTCAGTTAAGTGAAAAAGGGGATTGGTAGCCTCAAGTAATCTAAGAACTGGGCGAACTAGAAGAGGGAAGGACACGGGGAGGCAGCTAGGACCTAAGGCAGTCCAAAGCTGGACTCAGACATCCTCATGGCCATCTCTCCATTCTGCTTCTCTCTGTATGTGTCAACTTTTTCTCTTTCCCTGAGACCAGCTTTCTGCACATGGTGGAATACATGGCAGCCGACAGCATCTAGACTTTTACCATATAGTTTCAACTACCAGAGATCCTGCTTTGTTGATCTTTCTGGTCTTAACACCAAAACTCTCAAAGAAATAACTTATGGGTCTGACTTGGGCCATGTGTCCACCATTGGTCAATAAACTGCACAGAAACATGCAGCCAGCTAAGAAGATGGCAACTCCTGTGGAGATGATACAGATAAAATGGTAGAATGGTAGGGGGATGTGGAAATGAGAGGAGCAGTAGTCAGAAGAAATGGGGGCCAGGAGTACTGAGCAGATAAAGCAATAGCTGTCCCTACATAGGGACTCTGTAATAACATTTTGGATATATGTTAAGTAAAGAGCAAATCCATGCAGTACCCATAGCTGAAATACCTACAAATGCATGCACGCACACACACACATACACACATGCATACACACACATAGAAAATGAAGCAGCAAATTGCATCAAGTTACTCAACCTTTTGGTCACTTCCTTAAGACTACTCAGGCCAGAGACCAACACTACTCAGGAATCTTCTCAAAAGACACAGGCCTCAGTTTCCATTTCTGCCACATTAAGGAAGTTGGAATGGCTAACCACAGAGCTCTAGTCTGACCGTCAACTCTATTCTTCTGTCTCTTTCAGAAAGTGTCACCTGCAGGGAATCAGGCCAGACCCAGGTTACAATTTTCATCCCAAAATAGACATCTTCCTACATCTGACATTTGGGGCCTTCAGTCGAAGCGTGGCACATTTCTGAGGACTTCTTCTGTCAAGGAATCACCTAATGGGGGGAAACTTCTTCTAACTAAATGGTTCTTTAGCAAATTAATTTACATATGGCTTGACTTTGTTAATAAAAATGGATTAAACCCTCTCTCTTCTGGGGCTGCCATGCTTCATTGCAATCAGAGCACCAGAGGAGGACGAAACAAATGAAATGTGATTGCCAGCGCTGCCTCAACGTGAAATCGACTCCGAGAACAGAGTAGGGAGGACTATCAAGACAAAGTGGGCAAAGGAGGGTGGGCAAGAGTTCAAAGGTCGGGGACAGAACGTTCAAGTCCACTTTCTCAAAGTCACAAGGTAGCCCAGAAGCTGACCATCTCTCACCAGCTAATTCCTTGGTAATCATCTTATTCTGGTTCATCCCAGTTGCCTTGATGCGGGGATTACAGTAGATAACTCTGCTTTTGTTCCAACATTCCTTTTAAAAATAGTTAAAAATCACTGGAATAGCCAGAGCCGTTTGAACTGAACCTCAAATCCAAAAGTTCAAATTCAAACTTAGGCAACTGGTGATCCTCTGGGGATTTGCATGAGGCTAGCCTTCACGCCAGCGAACATTCCCTCAGCTGACAGCCTGTGCCGGACACAGGGCGTTACAGACACAAGTCTCCTTTCCTCCTCTCAACAACCCAGTGAGATGTGTTGTTATTACAATTATCATCAAAGCTGTGCGGTGCCACCGGAGTCAGACCTCCGGGCTCCAGATCCTGGCTTTACTGCTTTCCAGCTCTGTGACATTACGCGAGTTATTTAGCTTGTTCGTGCCTTGGTTTTCCTGTGGATTAAAAGAGGATGGACAGAATAACACCTATCTCAAGAGTTCCTGGGAGAATTATTAAGCTAATAAATATCAAGAGCTGGCAGCACAGTCTGACACTCAGTAATGTGCCCCATAAACGTGGGTGTTGTTAGTAGTTCCATGTTATTTATGAGGCACAAGAAAGGCGAAGGAATTTGCCCAAGGTCGCTCAGCCCATAAATGGCTGAGAGGGGATTCAAATTAACCCACGCCATAGCCTCTTGCCCTGCTGAACGAAAACTGATACTACACAAAAGCTACATTCTCATTGTTACTGTTGTTGTCACTGGTTCAGTTCAAACTTGGGAATGCATTTGGTCTCGTGGGTGTTCCAATATTTTATTTGCATGCCAAATTTTTTTCTTCATTAGTGATTATCAAGCCTGGTGATGCTTTCCAAATGGCCTGGAATGGATATTCAAGTTCAAACTATGGAGAAATGTTTCTTTAAGAAAGTAGATACTGGGCATAGATACCTGCTGTTCTTAACAGATTACTAAAGAGCAGCTTTCCCAATGTCAAGTTCAGGTCTGAGTGGATAAATTCAAAAGGGCTTTGAGATGCCATTAAAAGGGGGAAAAAAAAAGATGCTCAACTTGGAGAAAAACTGAGGTAAAACAAATGTTCTCTGGAGCGTATGATTGATGTCAGCACAAAGTCTGAGACAGCAAAGCGAGGCTACTGGTTCCTCCAGCTCCGAAGGAAAATAAAGAGAAATCAATGCAGCCGGAGGAGGAGGGCAAATTTGCTGGAGGACAGAGAAGAGCTGGGTCAGTCCCGGTTTTGCTGAAACTCAAATGAAGCAAATAAACAACTATCATCCCCAAAATTATATTTTCCTCCCAAGGAATTTTTTCTCTGGATCTCTATTTCCTGGCAAGTGAAACAAGAAGCGAGAATCTGAAGTTCCCTCCAGGGAATATCTCTGTTTCATTTAAAAAAAAAATATCCACAGAAGGCATCTGCTTCAAACCGCTCTACAGCACAACGTTTCTGACTTGAAATTAGGGTTGCGAGTCTGTATGGCTTCAGCTCACTTTTCAAGTTGTCCGCATGACTACCTTGTCATCGTCTCCCCCCTTGCATGACACTGGTCTCCTGTATCATTGAGCAGCTCCCACCACTGCAACGCAGGGTGCAGATCAGTGCCGCAGGGCTGGGCTCCCCGAGAAATGCCACCTGAGCCCAGCTACGCTCATTCTGAACTTAGCAGGCCTTAAATCAGAAGTCAGGGGTCACGTCTTCCCAAAAGCACTTCCTCGTTACCTCCCTCTCATCCCCAAGCCCTACCATCCATGGAGAGCCATCCTTTCACCTCATCCCTCCCTCCCACACTGCCACACTGAGGGTGACAGTAAAACTGGGGTGAACTGTTCCACAGCAAGCAGATGTGGTCACATGTCTCTCATTTTTACAATTAATAACTTGATCTGTCACCTGTGTTATTAGCCAGAAATATGGCGTGTATGGCTTCCTCCCTTAAGACATACCCCCTAGGGGTTTACACAGCCCAAAGATGATCTTGCCAGAGTCTCTGTCTAGAGACAACTCAAGTCTATTTGAGCCACCACTGCTTCTTCTTGCCACAAGGTGTCACTGTTGGAAACCCGACCCGCGCAGTCCAGTGCTTGCCTATTGCGGCTCAGATTGCTAGCTGTGGGTAGACATTCCCACACAGGCTACAATGGATTTGAGGAAGGAGAAATGTCTCCCTCATGGTCAAACCTGGCCACGGTTCCCTTGCTTGGACTCCAGGGTTGTAGCTCTTAGTGTCCAGTTCTGTCAATACCCACAGAAAGAATCAACCAGCCCAAAATGGTGAGCCAAGACAATTATCCCACACCCAGTGGGCTGCATTGCAAAGTTACCTAGGAAAAGTGATGTATGGGGGGAAGGGTACAAGCATTAGGGCCAAATGATGCAATCTACCACAGTGTGAGAAAAAATTATCACACATCATGTGTGACCATGGAGAAGGAGCACTAGATAACCATATGGATTCCTTGTGCTTGGTCAATCCAGACCTGTGTATTAATATGAATTTACATAAGACTTACATACTAAAAATAAAACATTCATAACCTTTTCCATTTTTATATTCTACTTCTTTGTAAAATTTATTTGAAACTACCCATTAAAAATTCTCAAACACAATAAAAATTAAAACAAGAACCAAGTAACAATGGCAAGTAAGGGAAAAATTGCTTTAAAAATTCTAGGGTATGGAAGGTCCTGCAGTTGAGCTCCAAATTCCCTTGAGCTTCCTGGCAGCCAAGGCAAAGAGGGAAACCCAATGGCTTACATCTTTCCTATTGTCTCATAAAAGGACAAATTCTACTTCATCATGACAGACAAACATTTTCCTACACCTAAGAACTGAGAATGTGAATGTGGTAATAATAATTTGGTCCATTAAAAATAAATATTGAAAACATTTTAAAGGAAGATAGACCATGAGGTTTTAGACAGGGTGACCATATAACTTGTTATCTAAACCAGTGCACTTTTGAGAGTGAAATGGGGTGCCATAAGCAATGATGTTGGAACAATGATGTTTACTAGACCTGTTCTATGCAAGCTGGGATATATGTTCATCCTAGCTCTAGGACATGTGATAATGCATTAACTTTGGATTAATGCAGTCGGGTTCAGCACAATATGCTATTTCTTTTCAAGAGATATTCTCAAAAATTAGGTGCAAATCCCCAAAGCAAATGCTATACTTCCTGTAAAAACTGCTAGGCACTTAACTCAGAAGATAGGAAAGTTTTATTTGCTGTTAAATGGTTATCTTAAAAATACGGACCAGCGGGGCTGGCCTGGAGGCACAGCAGTTAAGTTTGCACGTTCCGCATCTCAGCGGCCTGGGGTTCGCCAGTTCAGATCCTGGGTGTGGACATGGTACCGCTTGGCACGCCATGCTGTGGTAGGCGTCCCACATATAAAGTAGAGGAAGATGGGCACAGATGTTAGCTCAGGGCCAGGCTTCCTCAGCAAAAAGAGGAGGATTGGCAGTAGTTAGCTCAGGGCTAATCTTCCTCAAAAAAAAAAATATATATATGGACCAGCATCATGACCAACTCAGATGACTGGATATTTATCCCGGACACTATATATATCCCTCTCTATATTGATTTAAAGTAGGCGATAACTGAGCCTTTCTCAACTACCATTTCCTCTTGACAAAATGTGGACAAACTTTTCTCCAGGTTTGAAGTCCAAAATTAGGACAACTGTCTTCAGTTTCTCAGTATAAATGGCCTGCTGATAAAAGCGTTTCTGAAAGTCACATTAACGCTCACTCTGGACAAGTAGAGACTCCCTTAAGATTTATGAATTACATTAAAAATCCAGACTGATTCTTCTGCCCCATGACAGCATGCAAACCTCCTTAGATAAACTAAATTGTATCTAATTAAATTATATAAATTAAATACTGCAATAATAACAGATAACATTTACTGACCACTTAGTATGTTCTAGGCTCAGTGCCAAATACTTTATTTATATTTTCTCCTTTAATTTTGCTACAATCCCAGAAAGGTATTATTATCTCCATTTTACAGACAAGGACACTGGGGATCAGAGGAGCCAAGCAACTTGCTCTTGTTATGTGGATGGTAAATGGCAAGGTTAGGATTCAAACTCAAGTCTGTCTGGTTCCAGAGCTTAAACCCTTAACCACTACATTAGTTCCCTGATCATCTTTGTCTCCCCTGATCCAGTGGGGTACGGCTTAGGAAAAGTATTCAAGGGAAAGGGCTCATAAATGGGAAAATAAAATACCCTACTTGACTATTTTCTTCTGTCTTCCCGAGGGAAGGGCTTCCCAAAGCCCCGCCCAAGAGGAGACCCCAGCACCATCTCTGCCACACAGGAGCTCTGGCGACCAAGTTCCAAGAAACAGGAGCACTTTCCAAAGTTGAATCTAGGACCTGATGCTTAGAAATATATATTGTTTATGAGTTGGACCAAAGAAATGCTGTGGTCAAGTAATGTGGTTAGAGAATTAAATTATAGAATATTGAAAAGGTCAAATTCATGGGGAGAGGTTTGCTAAGATAATTAGATAATGACATTTTACATCAAACTAAAGAAGTCTGAAGATGAAACGATATGTGTGATAGGCTGAGTGGGCAAGCAGAACGTGGCCATCATCTCCTCTGTTGCTTATTAAGGATTGCAGTTTGCTTTCCATTTCTGAAGCAAAAGATTCCAAGGTTTTAAAGTCTTCGGTCTTAAAAGATGACCAGCCTCTCTTGATCCCATTTATCCCAAAAAGGTGACCCCAAAGGAAGGAGGAGCTGGAATTGATGTGTTGAAAGCACTGTGAGAGCAAGTCTGTTCACTCATTGCCATTAGAAGTTAATCCAAAATGGTAACAAGACTGTAGATTCTGTCACACTAGTGACACAGATGCTACTAGAGCTTGTCCAGGTCCAAACTTTAAAATCACTGTTGAGAAGAGCTGCAGGAACTTGCATATGTGTGCTCTCACGTTCTTCTGATGGTACCATTCAAAACCGGATCTTTCACCAAGATTCTGCTTGCTGGGAGCTCACAGTCATTTTTACCCCCAGAATAAGAGTGAATAATGGTGGCAAGAACGTGGTCAGCCTACTCAGTTTTGAGCTGGCAGAGGATGGGGTGTAAAAAGAGAGGCGTGCTGTGCCCCTGCACATAATTAATTTAAAACCCGTAGATCTCTACTCCCAATCCTCTCATCCGTTCTCCAAAGGGAAAAGTAACAAGTATGTATTCAGCTGTTCTCCTAGAGAACACATGACAGAAACCCAATTTAAACGAGATTAGGAGGGCAGGGAAGAGGATTAACTTGCTCATGTAACCCAGACTGCAAGAAGAACAGACATCGAAGGCCTGAAGGGCTGATGCTTTCTGAGCTCTCCAGCTCTTGTTTCTGCTTCTCTCCAGAAGTCAGCTCCATTTTCATCTCCTTCACACTAAGTCCTTCCACAAGGCTGGCACAACAGCTGCTGATGAATTTTGGCCCCCAATTTTTCCGGCTTTGGTAATGTGGTAGACTATTTGCTTATATTACCGCAGTGATGCCCTCCAGCCCTGACACAAGACCCTTTGCACTACGATTTTGCTTTCCTTCCATTAAGACGTGGGGTATATTTCCTCTTGTCTTAAATCTGGGCTAGATTTACTTTGTGATTTACTTTGGCCAAAATACAGTAGAAGTAATGTTGTTTGATGTCCAACTCTTGGCATCAAGAGGCCTTGAACTCCCATTTTTGCCCTCGTGGAGTGCTCCCACTGCCATGAAAGAAAACTCAGGATGGACTTACATGGAAAGAGAGGCCCAGACAATGGCCAACACCAAGCCCCTAAAAATATAGTGAGGCCATCGCGGATCTTCCAGCCCTACTCAAGCCATCAGCTGGCTTCAGCAACATGAGGGTAGGCATTTGAGACCAGCACAAGAACCACCCAGGTAAAGCACAGAATTATGAAAGTAAGGTCATTGCTGTATCAAATCACTAAGTCTTGGGCTGGCTTGTTACATAACAGAGTGTTAGCAATAGGTAACTGATACAGGTGAAATGCCATCTTCAGACCAATCACTGCGCCCAAAGAGGCAGGACTATCCTCCAAAATGTCAGGTCCTATTGGACTACATGTCAGAATGAAAGACAAGGAAAAGCAATTCCCCCAAAAGAAAGGTAATGTTATTCCCAAAGCAGAGAAGAGGGTCAGAGAGGATGCAGAAATGCCTGGTACCATGCTGTAGCACTTTACAGTTAGTAAATATCTTGGTTGAAATTTCACAACTATCCAATGATGTGACACGAGCAAATATTATTCTAATTTTACTAATGGGTAATCTGAGGCTCAGAGAGGTTTCAAGCCTTTCCCAAGGTCACAGAGCTATTTTGTAGCAAAGCCAGAACTCAGATCCAAAACTTCTTATCTATGTCCAGTGCTCTTCCTCTTAAACAGAGTCCTGGAACACGCAGGTAGTTATTTAGTCCAATAACAGCTATTCTGTCTGAAATGGAAAACTGGTGGCCAACTCAGCCTCTCAGCCATTGGCCAAAGCATGTGACCAGCATCATACTCCCCTAGCCCAGGGCCTCCATGTTAATGGATGGGCCCCATCGGCCTAATGTATTAATAGATCCATCACCAGTAGCCATACTGAGGAATAAGCAAACAGCAGGAAGGCAGAACAATAAATCGCAGAAATGGGGAGCTCCATTAGATTAAGGTACAAGACTGCTACTGCATCTAAAAGAAAAATCATTTCAATTTACACTGAAAATCGAAGCCCCTTCAGTGGGAGCCACAGAGGAAGAATCCATTCTGTGATGTCACCTGGTGTCCCCAAGAGGACCAGAGGCAGCTCGAACACCCATACACCCAGTATCTTCACTGCAACAAGCCCCTGCCATTTTTTTTCCTCCAAGAACATGAGGCTTTGAAAGTCTGGGCTTCCAAACATACTGCAATTATTAATTAAGAATTTATTTCCTGGGTTTTTCTGCATCAAAGACGTGTCTGACTGCCAATTAAACAATCTAATCGGCATGAGATAGAGTGTTACCACACTGAGTTGCCATAATTTCAGCCAAAAGGAAAGAAAAATTTTAGTTTGCATATTTATCCACAGTTAGACTTCACAGGCTAGTTCTGTAAAACTTCTTTTAAATATTGAAGAGAGTTGCAGGACTCTCATAAATACCTTCTATGATTTATAAGGGCCTAAACTACTAAAAAGAAAGAAGAAAAGCAGTGAAAAGAAAAACAGTCAACAGTTTTTGACTGTCAAAGATCCATGAGTATTCATGGAATTATATTTATGCACATATATATATGTGTAGAGAGATTGAAAGTTTTACTTAACTCTGCCCTCACTGCCCCAAAACTGTGGAAGATAAGATTGTAGAATTATTCTTTATTAAAATGGGCACTCTGCCCACTTCCCAAGAGAATTTGAGACAGTTTTAAATAAAATAGTCTTATACAATAAGCAGAAAAAATGAAATTAAGATCATTAAATGCAAATTTTAAAATTGGAAGGGAGGAGGGAAGAAATAAGTTAATCAAAACCAAGGTTAATATAATTATTTCTATCAAACAATAAATTAACCTCTGAGCTTCCTGGCAGCCAAGGCAAAAAGCTAAGAATAGGAAGTATATTTCTAGGGACTAAAGCATATCACCACATTAGGGGGAAAAAAGACAACTGTATCAAAAAGAGAATCTTTCTGTACTTTTAATATTGACACATATCTAAGGTAAGTTAATGAAAGCCTTCTATTTTTTTTTTTTTAAGTATTGCAAACTTACTATAGAAAATCTGGAAAAGACCAAAACAAAGTAAAAATAGAAAAAGATGTTACTCATAAACCTATTAGCCAACCACAAGCCCCATTAGGTTGAGCTTTGGCATTCTTCTTCAGCCTTTTTCCTATGCAGGAGGTGGTTTTTTTGTTTTGTTTTGTTTTGTGAGGAAGATTGTTGCTGAGCTAACATCTGTGCCAATCTTTCTCTATGTAATGTGGGATGCCACCACAGCATGGCTTGAGGAGGGGTGGTGGGTCCACGCCCAGCATCCGAATGAGTGAACCCCAGACCGCTGAAGGTGACAGCATGAACTTCACCACTACGCCACCAGGTGAGCCCCTGCATGAGATGTTTTTAAGCTCAATTTTAATCTGAGTGCTTATGCAATTTTGTGTTCTATTTTTCTTCACTTTATATCATAATCATTACCCTGTTTTATCACTTAATAATGTCAGAAAAAATTATGATTATAAAATACTCCATTGTATAAATATTCCATGTTTTACTCAAATATTGCCCAGTTGTTGGACATTTTACCAATTTCTCACTATTTTAAATAAAACGGGCAGAGTAACTTCATGCATAAAGCTCTTCCAATTTCATATAGTCATTTTAGGATATGTTCCCAAGAATGGTATAATGATAAAAGAGCATTTTTGTTTATTATTTCTGGTTTCAAAAGGAAAGGGGCCTGCCTGGTGGTGCAGTGGTTAAGTTCACACGTTCCACTTCTCCGCAGCCCAGGGTTCGCCAGTTCAGATCCTGGGTGCAGACGTGGCACAGCTTGGCAAAAGCCATGCTGTGGCAGGCATCCCACATAAGAAGTAGAGGACAATGGGCATGGGTGTTAGCTCAGGGCCAGTCTTCCTCAGCAAAAAGAGGAGGATTGGCAGTAGTTCGCTCAGGGCTAACCTTCCTCAAAAAGAAAAAAAAAGGAAAATAAGTTTATCACGGACAACTTGGAAACTGTAAAGAAGTGTGGAGAAGGAGAAGAAGGAATCTCTCACACAGACGCACTGGCTGCCGACGGCTTATCAGATGTCTTTTAGGCGCAGTTCTGTCTAGCTGGGGGTCATAGTGTATCTAACATGTTGAACCCTGCTGGATTCACGAATGACACCATAACAGTTTTCCCCTCCTTATGAACTGTTCTTAAATACCGACATTACAACATTCTGCATACAGCTAATTACAATTTACTCCACCCAAAATTCCCTCAAACCAACCCTCAGAAGGATCAAAACCCAAACTCTCAATGATTCTCTACAACAGAGATTGCAAATTGGAAGCGAGGTGCCAAAATGTGGCTGTGTTTTGTTTGGCTCACACCATGTTTTTTGTTTGCGGTTGTGTGTTTTTTTAATTTTTGAATTGCCGATATTTAAAATGTGAGAAGATTCCATTTAAAATCCGGACTTCCTATTTCCCTTATCCAGTCAGAAGGTGTGAGAATCCAGGGCCCACGTTGCCGCTTGGCAGCAATAGGCCAGAGCAGAGGAGAAGGTGGTGGCTTCGATGGGCATGCGTGATCTAGTCGCCTACAGCCCTTCCCTGCCTGGGCTCGGGGGCCATTGGAGGATGTCTTCAGGTATGGATTTGTCTCGGTGGAGAGTGTGGCAGTGTCTAGCTGCACCCGCAAAAAGTTACACCCACAAAAACTTGCTTCCTGGGCCTGGCATGCACGTGTTTTAAGTATAGTGAATGTATGGGATGGTGAAAAAGGACCGGGATGACAGATTAACCACCTGGCTTCTAGGCTAGACTCCGCCAACAATTTGCTGGGTAACCTTAAGTCACAGAGAGTCTCTCTCAACCTGGTTTCTGTGTTGATAGAAGGAAATTTGACAGAATTTATGGTTTCTGATGTCCACCCTGTATATAAATACATTAATTAGTCAATTAGGACAAACAAAATAAAATACATGTCACATGATATCAAAGAATGAAGGATTTAAATTCATAACTGCCAGCGCCTTAGAAGTGAACAGATACTGAACATGACTTCTCTTTAAATGTCAACAGAAAGTTGCCAACTCTCTTTTCCTAGGAGAAACTATTCTTTGTTCTGAATCTCTATCCTTTCTGAACTTTTTAACGTTAAAGCGCTCTTCCATTTAAGAAATGCTGGTAGCGGTACAAGGTTGCTTTGTAAAAAATTATCCTTACTAACAAAATTAAAAGCTGTCCACTCAATCAGCCCCAGATATTTTTTTCACTGGCCTGTGAAATCAAAACATCTGGGAACCACTGAACCGGATGATCTCCACTGTCTCTTCCAGATCTAATACTATATTACGTTCTTTCCGCGATGGGTTGATTTATTTGAAGAGTCCTCTCAAACTTTCACTTCAAATCATCTGCTTCACTAAAGCGGTCTCCTTTTTTAACGAAAGTCGTTCATCCCAGAACGTTAAGCATGATTTCTACTTTACTTACTAAATGCAGTGAGTACATAAGGCCCCTCCAGCATGTGAGAACCCACAGGACCACAGACGGTACCGTCCTCTCTCTGCTCCACTCACTCGCCATCTTGGCTCCATGGGAATGTCCTTGCAGTCTTCACAACCTAAAAGCTCTCTCCACCTCAGCCTGAGGTTTTGAGATGCCATAAGTGTTTTGGTTCAAGTCTCAATGAAGCCATTTACACAACTGTCATCGGGGACAAGTCCCTCTGCCTTACCTGTAGAAATGAGAATAACATTAGACGCTACCTCATAAGAACAGGAGAAGGATTAAATAAGCAGTTGTGACTAAAACGCTTAGAAGAGTGCTTGGCACACAGCAAACTCTCAAATGTTCCAAAGAAACAAATTAACTTCTGAGGCTGTTCTTGGTAAACCCCAAACGCCCACAACTAATGAAGCCATTAATTGTACACTTCAAAGGAAACACAAATTCTCATTGTTTGCTATCTCCTAAGAAGGCAAGCTGACACCATTGGTCACAGCTCTACATCCTCTCAACAAGCACGAAAACTTGATCAAGTGGATGTCCAACTTAAATGACCCTTTTGTAGGAAGGAGGAGGGAACTGACAGTTCTTAGCAGGCCATTCTTTCTTCAACCCTAGACATCATGCATTAATTTCCTCCTTCCGCTCAATCATTCACCCAACCCACAAACATGGAGCCAATGTTTATCAAGCTCTAGGCACTGTGCTAGTCACTGAAGATATGAAGAATTAGACACAACCACTGCCCCAAAGGAAGAGGCATCGTCAGTGCCAACTCCTCTGGGGGGTCTTGGGTGCCAGGGGTTCCTTCAAGCCCTGGCAGACATGTACCTAGAAGGAAAGGACTATTTTAGTAGAAACTTCCATATTTTCTCCTTTAAGGAAACGTGGATATGATTTCTTTTGCCAGTTTTCCTTCCTGGCATCACAGAAAGCGATACACTGCTGGTAGGAAGTTCTTCTTTTCCAGGGGAGCATTAATAATGGGGTAGCGCAGGCCTGCGTCCACTCAACAGTATTCATTACAGCTGCAACTCCGTGAGTGTGCAAACTTTTAGGGCTTTATTTAGTCTTCTTCCAGTCACATTGAAAGGATCAGATCGCTTACTACCCTGCTTCTCCCATCAGGCATTTTTTTATTTGCAGATACAAGGCAAAGTGTGTAAATGGTTATGTAACAGCAGGTTGGTGCGGCTTGCTGAACTTGGAAGGAACAAAGAAACAAGGTTGCAGAAAGGCCTTTTAAAGCAGAAATTACAGCAGCAAGGGGGCCATTGGCCAAGACAGCAAGAACACAACAGCCTGGGTAGAATGGCCATTAAAGGGTAATCAGTTCTCAGTTCTCAAGCCAGATCCGAGCAAGACAAGCTGATCCCTTCCCCCCACATTCTCGCAGCTCAATGTGCATTTCCAGCAGCCTCCATCGGAACTGCCACGTGACAGCCAAAACTAATATGGAGCGTCCACTTGCCTGCCATTTCAGCTTTTGTGACATCTCTATGATCTTTACAAACCTCATTTCGGAGACACTAGGTTTGCCTTCGTTATTGCTTCTGCTGTACCCACAGCCACTGAGCAGAACACAAAACAAATACTTGCCCCAAGGACTTTTTAGGTTCTTCTTAAGTTTCTGAACACATAGAGATTGCCACTTGTCAGAGTCTTTCAGAGACAAGAGAGGGCTAAGCCACATCTATTTGGGTTTTTGCTTTATTTGCAGCTCTCAGAATGTTGAAAATGAAAAAATGTTGTGCCATAGTTACAAAATTATATCATATTTTAAATGCTTACATTTCACAAATTGTCATCTAAAAAATGGACACAATTTTAATATCATATGATGAATGTCATCTATCAGTCTTGTCAGAGTAGATCCAGTAGACATGTCAGTGTAGACAATGTAAACAATGACATCAGAGTCTGAACTTGAGGCCATTCATGAAGCTGAGGCCCTCCTGGCCGCATCTGTAAATTCCTTCAGCCAGGTCTGGAAGGGGCTCTCTGGGGTCTGCACTTTAACTCACTTGGGACATGTGTCCATCTCCTCAGTCAGATGTCTTCTTTTTGTGCCTTGAGTCAGACCCAGAGGAGATACTCAATGAAACCATGAAGGTGGGTGTCTGCACCTCCTGGAGGCAATCACGCTCCTGGGATCAAAGGGGAGAGATAGGAGTTGCCGTTACAGCGTGAAGCTGCACCCAAATGACACCGAATCTCTCTTGATAGGACTTATCACTCCTTCCAGTTGTGGAGATCGTTATATTTCCCAGATTTCCATGAGGAGTCAGGGGAAGGCAGACTGCGGGGCTGTTTTCTACAAGAAATGCATGTAGATTAGGGACCTGACTCCCCCAAACAGAGGGGGTGAGCAGGGAGAAGGTTAATGAGGCCAGACTGTGGGCTTTGGAAGGGGGCACCAATCAGTGGGAAAGAAGGCGACGCAGCCAGGAAGTCTCAGGGTGTTGGTACACCGCACCATGCGATGCTCCTCAGAGCACTGTGAGCATGCCGCTGACACCTTCACTGGAGGTGTGGGAACCTGTATGTCGCTGGATTTTGCATTAGAAATAGTACTCTGGGCGGAGTCTGTGTCCTTGGACCTAGACATTGCACAGCAGAGCAAAGCCTGCACAAGCAGGGCGGGAGGCTCTCACATGTCCGGAGGAAGCTCTTTAGCCATCCTGGGTTCAGAGCAAGTTTATCCACATCTCTGAGGGACAGAGGGCATTAGTCAACATCTAGATTACCTGAGTCACACATTACCTGGAGAAAAACTTCCACCCTCCTTACTCTTTCCCAGCATTTTTTCCCTTTCTCTCCATCTCCTCCACTCTTTTTTCTTGGCTCCCTCTCCCTACCAACTACCTCTAAATCTAGTGAATCTGGGGCTGTAGGGAGTGGGTGGGTTGGTCAGCTCAGTAATGGAATCCTGCCAATCTCCATTTCCCTGGCGGCTGCTACAGCCCTGGCCCCGGGGTGTGACAACAAGAGGGCCCACAAGGCCAGCACAGCCAGGAGGGAAGGAGGGAGGACCATTGGGTAGTGTCACCCCCAGGGGCCCTTTCTGGTGTCCACCACTGGCTTAAGGAAGCAGAGCCTCTCAAAATGGATATCCTCAACCTGACACCTGTACTCACTCTTCCTCACTGTGGGGAGCATCTGGTCCAACAGAGAGAACCATGGCCCCCAGTCATCCCACTTGCCTCAGCGCTGCAGCAACAGCAAAGGAACCTCACACTGGCTCTGTTCCACTGGACTGACGGCCATGAAGCCAAACTGTACAGGTAAATGCTACAGCTATTCCTATCGCATGTATTCATTCATTTAGCAAATGTCAATTGGGCTTCTGCTATATGCTAAATACTGGACAGGCAGACAGTAAAAGTTTGTTGAATTAGCAAATGATGAGCGAGATACCATCCTCGCCCTGATGAGTTAAGGAACGTGTGAAAGCGTTTTGTAAATCTTATTCTATTTATTTTCCTTTGATTTCAATTATCTTTACAACAAATCTATAAAAGGAGTATTATTACAAACAAGAGAGCAAACCAAACTTGGAGGATTTAAGTTTTTTCCTATCACGCAACTAATAGTTTAACCAGGGTTCAGACCACTTCCTCCTTTCTTAAGGCAGAGCCTGGCACAAGGGAAAAGCTTCTGTTAATATTGGCCAAGTGATTTGAATAGAACCAACTTCACCACACTCCTTTGTCAAATCAAATGTCTGCTCAAACTAGCTCATCACATAACTCAAGGATCAGTCTTGTTCTGAAAGCCAGAAAGAATATATTATTTTCATAAGATTTCTAGAACTTTCAGCAATAGGGAAAAGCCCAGCACACCCAGATCTCCTGCAGAAAAGTTGCTTGTTATCAGGCCTAATATGCTGAGACGCTCCCATTTCATGTACCAAGAAATTGAAAAGAAGACGGTTTCACCTCTGGGAACCTTAGACTTTCAATAGTGGTGCTAAAAGTCATTACTCTTAAGAAGGATACTGAAGCCACAGAAAAAAAAAATTAAAATTAAAGATTTACAAAGTGAAGGATCATACAAACAAATGATGTCCCAGATTTCTGATAAAAATGGTCTTGGGTTATTGTTCCCACAAACTTTCTTTCTGTTATGAATCAAGCCTTTGCCCACACCACTTAATATCTTAGCAAAATCTTAGTGCCATGCTTCCTACCATAAACTGTCTTTCTCAACCATGCTACAAAGGATTTTCTTCGACGGCCACCACTCAGCCAAAGACCCATACTCTTACTCTCCAATGCGTCACTAAATCTGGAGTGGAAGGCAGGATTGAGCCTTTCCTGGTCTTTGCCCACAATCAAGAGACTCTATTCTCCTTTGATACTTGGAAAGTCTCTCTAGATGGCCAAGTCTCTTTATCCATCCGTGAGACATGCAAAGGCCTTGCCCTAGCTTCCTCTAAGGAAATCCTTCGGCCCAGACCTCTTCTCCCTAAGTAAAACTCTTAGGCTTTTATACCACCTGACATGTTTTAGAAATGAGGAGCAAGAAATTAAATGATATAGCATTGTTCCACTTATCTGTTGCTGCATGATAAACCACATCAAAGTTTAATGACATCCAATAATGATGATCATATGATGCTCACAGATTCTATGAGTCAGGAATTCAAAAAGGGCACAGAGGGAAAAGCTCTTCTCACTCCATGATGTTTGGGCCTTCAGCTTGGATGGCTCTAATGGCCAGAGGAGTCTGGAACAGCTAGAGCTAGAACAGCTGGAACAGGAGGAACCCCTTCTGAGATTGCTTTTTCATGCACACGTCTGGAACCTGGGCTGGGAGGGTAGAAGAACCAGATAAGCTGGAACTGTTGACCAGAGCACCTACATGTGGCCTTACCAGCCTTCATGTCAGCTTGCCAGATATCTCAGTGTAGCTGGAAGTTTTACTTGGATTCTGAGGGCTCCAACAGCAAATGTTCCTAGCAGTACGAGGAGGAAATTGCATGGATGCTTATGATCTGGCCTCAGAAATCATAACTTCTGCTGTAGTCTATTTGTCAAAGCTGCCTAAACCCAGTCAGATTCAGAAGAGGGGACAAAGATACCACCTTTGCTGGGAGGAGTGACAAAGCATTTTCAGCAGTTTTAAAATCACTGCAGTCCTGGCTCTAGCCACAAAACTATTTGCGTTCCTCCCACACGCAAAATATACTCAGTCCCCTCCCAAGACCTCCCAAGAGTTTCATCCCATTACAGCATCATTCTCAAGCTCAAGGTTCTGAGCATCATTTCCTATAAATCAGGGCCACGTACAAATGAGGCTTTTCAAGTTCAGCGCCTTGATTATAGTTTCTCATGATCTGAAAGCCTGCTAACAAAAGAGACTAGTTATCAGCACCACCCTCCCCCACCAACACACACATAATGGTGGAACAGCCATGAGATAATGAATATAGACACTCCTGTTCAAAGAGGGGGAAAACTAGGGACACACAGCAGTCAGTGGTCCATGGCAATTCTGTAATCCAGCCAGACCACATGTTGCCAGTTTCTTTTCTAGGGCTCAGTTCTGCTCTTTAGGAGTGATTTTCCCAAGCTCTTGGCTCTGCCCTGGGTCATCCTTCTTGTCCATTAAAGCTGCCCTTGTCTGTAGCTGAGTAGTTTCTCCACCTGCCTCCTGCCCATAGCAATTTGTGGGGGTGAAACACTTCTTTTCATTTTGTAGTTTCTCTTTCCCTTTTAGTGCAATCTCACACAATTCCTTTAAAATCTTTGTGGGTCTCCTATAATCAAGCTAAAATCTATCCCATTAGGCAGAAGCTACATCCACCATATCTTCAAGATAAACCTTGCTCTTTCCTGGGCTCCCTGTGAGGCCACTGTGGGATACAACCATTAATATTCTTAGGGTAGGTGAGAAACATCCTTAAGATCCTTAGACGGTTATCTATTTGAAAGTGTCCGTGAGCCATCATCTTAAACTATTTTGAAATCTTACCAAAAAAGGGAGGATTTTGCAGCACGCTCTTGGCTGCTTCTTCACCCCGAGACCACATTTTCCTGACAGTGGCCTGGATTTAATTTCTTCCTGTGGGGCTCTTTGTTAGTTTGAGAACATTTTTCTGGGTGGAAAGACTGTCTGGGGGCCTTCATGTTTGCTCCAAATTCCATTCAAAAAACTGAGCAGTGTATTCTTTAATTCATCGTTCTCCACTCACATTTACTCAGAGGCATAGTGAAAAAGTCAACCAGCCCTTGCAACCCTCTGCCTGAAAGTCTCCTTAGTCAAATCATTAACACCATTAAGTACATTCTTAATTTCCACGTTACCACAGGTCACGGTGTTGACCAACTTCCCACCATTACACAACAACGCTCCCCTTTGCTTCAGCTTCCAATATCGTCTCCTCGTTTCCCTTCCCCTCCTCACCACAGCCTCCTCAAGGTCTGTCGGGCTTCTGCTAACAGTATCTTCAAGGCCTGCCTGGTGTCCACTTACCATCCAGTCTCGAAGCTGATGCTGCTTGTTTCAGGTTTTGTTTTAGCCTTTTGTTACAGTGGCACCCCATTTCTAGGTACCTCCTTAGGTTCTAATTATCTATTGTGTAACAAAGCATCACAAACTTAGTGGTATAAAACAACACTAATTTTTCATGCTCAGGGATGCTATGGGTCAGGAATTGGGAGATGGCACAGCAGGGGTGGCTCTTTTCTTGTCCACGGTGTTTGAGTCCTTAGCTGAGATGACTCATACGACTATCGGAGACTCAATAGCTGCAGAGCTGGAGGCTAGACTAGCTGGATTCGGAGGATTCAGTTCAAGAGAGCTTCTTCACTCGTGTGACTGAGTGGGGGCTGGAATGGCAGAAGGCAGGCTCGGCTGTACGTGTCCACTAGAAAAGCTTTTTGCAGTCGTGCCAGCATGACAGTCTCGGGATTGGACTTTTTCCCATGGCAGCCTATGACTCCAAGAACAAATGTTCCCAGAAGCCTAAAGCTTTTCATGACCTAATCATGGAAGTCACATAGCTGTGCTTCCAGTGCACTCTATTGTCAAAGAAGGCATAAGCATCCCAGATTTGAGAAGAAGGGACACAGATCCCATCTCCATATGAGAGAAGTGTCTAAGAATTTGCAGCCATGCTATAAAACTTCCAACAGCATTTATTGCCAAATGTGTAGTCAACAATAAAAATGAAAAAGTTGGAATGAAGAGGCTACTTGACAAGTTTACGATAACTGAAAAGTTGATCATCATCCATCTGAAGAGATGTGGGACCAATTCCAAGAAATTTAAAGGGCTGAAATAAATCTTCATCCCAGAGAGGCAGAAATCAGAAAGAAACCTTAAGAGGAAAAATCACAAAGGGAAGATGAATTTTCCAAAAGAATTAAGACTTTTGACCTCTTTTCAAAGACATGCCGCCAAAAGAGAGGAGCCAGGGAGGGCTACGGAGAAGGGAGGGCAGTCATGCGAGTATTCACAGGCCACGAGTCTTCATCTTTAAAAAGAAAAAAAATCACAACAAATGTCGTTTGAGTGCTTTGTTTGTGTATTTTTTGTTTTATTTTGTAGTTCTATGCAAGGAAGATTTCTTCCTCTAATGCTAGAGAAACAAGCAAGAAAATATTTTCTAAGACTTAAGTGATTGAGACCTTGGAAGAACCTTCTTATCAGGAAGGATGATGGAAGTGGTTGGGCATCTTCTCAGGTCATGCAGTGTGGTGCTAAACTAAAAGTACTGCACTGGGAGCTGGAGAACCTGGGTCCTAATCCTGGCTGCATCCTGATATAGCTGAGGACACCACAGCCCAGAAAGAGGAAATGATTAACCTAAGGTGATCCCAGGTACCAGAGTTTCTCACACTCCAGGCCCAAGGAACACCAATATTCTATGAGTACACAGAGTCATTCCACTACTAAAATCAAACAGTGACAGTCTTCCAGGTCACATAAGAGTAAGTTAATGTATGACATGCTCTCAATTTAAAAGCTTTATCCCATAAATTTTTTTAAGCCGTGGGTATATTTTACTACTTTTATCTAGTTTATTAAACTCTAAGATATCTAGTTTATTAAACTCAATATATCACAAAATAATGTATTTTGTGATGTTCCAAAAAGCATCATGAATTCCAGATTCACTTTGCTGCTGGACCAAGCTTAAGAACAATCTCAGCACTGATAGTGTATATTCAAGAGTAAGACATATTCTCATTCTTTTATTATTCCAGAAGTGTGACTTGGCACAACACCTCACAATCTGGTACTAGCAAGAGAATAATAGATGAAAAAGATTCTCAGGTGAAAGCAGGAGACTGGTTTGGGTGACCTTTCAGAGAGTGTTTTAGATGTCTGTTTTGGATAAAGGTATCTATTCAGTACTTCTAACTGTCAGTACCCATTATCCTGTATCTCAGAACCATAATTATTATATGTACTATATATACATAATCTCCATTTGGGCTGCTATAATAAACATGCCAGAGACTGGATGGGTGGCTTGAAAACAAACATTTATTTCTCATAGTTCTGGAGTTTGGGATGTCCAATAGCATGACACTGGCAGATTCGGTCTGGTGAGGCCTCACTTCCTGGTTCATAGACAGCTGTTTTCTCACTGTGTCCTCACATGGCAGGAGGGCTGAGAGGGCTCTCTGGGGTCTCTATTGTAAGGGCACAATCCTATTCATGAGGGCTTCACCCTCATAACTTAATCACCTCCCAAAGGACCTACTTCCTAATACCATCACATTAGGGGTTAAGATTTCAACATATGAATTTTGAACACAAACATTCAGTCCATAACACATATATAAATTGTCAATTTCATACTTTGAACCAAAATGCTAAGAAGTTTCCTGCCAGCAGACAGACAATATTGGGAGACAATTGGGTCTCTCACATTTCTGAACATCTTGTGAATAAAGACATTGATTGCCTTTGTCCTGGACTATCTTTTCAAGGATATATGTATAGTGAACGGTCTTGGAAAATAGAGATGGGTGTCTCCCTCCAAAGCAGAGGGTAAATCTGTTTACTGTCCAGAATAATAAAGACTCAGATTCCCTTAGTTTGGAGTTCCTTTCCTATAACACACTCTACTGTGTGTGCAGCTATCATCTGGCCCTCTTCATGTGGCACGGTGGGAATAGGGGCTCAGGAAACTGATGAAAATGCTGATCCTTGGGCTACTTTTATTGCTGTGAGTAATAAACCGTCCTTTGCTTCTGACCCAGGAGTCTCATGTCTTCTGCTAGCCTCCGCAAAACTGTGGCAGGCTAACTAGTTAATTTACATAGTGAATTTTCAGACCCTTCACAATTTTTGACATACAATGCCCAGCTACCAGACTTTGCTGCCAAGGAAAAGTGTTTTGCTGAACATTCGGGGCCAAAGTGTCCACTTTCTTATAGATATTCTCTGTATTTCTGTTCAGGGCCTTAGCTATGCAAAGGTATTCAGCAATTCTTCCATCTTAAGAAAGAAATGAGGTGTATGAAAATTGATGTTCCCTGTAGCATTGTTTATAAATGTAAAAATTTATAAACAGCTGAACTTTCCAAAAATTGGATATTGGTAAAATTGGTAAAATTGTGGCACAGCCATACAATAAAGATTGCGCATCAAACAAGATCTGTATTCATAGATGTGTGTCTGTTTATATGATGCAACATTCACAGTGTTTTATGCGGAAAAAAGCAGGCTATGAAATAGAAGTGGTCCCATTTTAGTACCAGGAGGCATATCTTTACATAGAAAAAAACTCCAGAATGATATATACCAAGACAATAATGGCAGATATTCAAGATGGGAAAATTTCAGAACTTTTTTTCTCCCTTTTGGTTGACCCATGCTTTATTATTTTTCTACAATGCACACGTATTTCTTGTTTTTCACGGATGGAGAAAAATAACCTGATCAATAGTTCTCTTTCTTTGAGTGCTTTTGTAGAAGTTTTTGAAGCCCCAGAGAAAAAGGAAGTAGGACAAACACGAGCAGTAGTGGTAGGGAGACCACCACGGGGGAACATTAGGAGCCCAGACTCTCAGGATGGAGGTGTGCAGTCTGGTCAGAAGCACAGAACTCTCCAGACACAGTCTGCTGGGTCTTTTCTGGTTTTTGACTGTTTGTCCTCTAAGCAAACAGGCTGCTTTTGTGACAAGACCCATGTGTTGTCTTGCTCTGGCTTTATTGGAATAACCCTTTGAGCTTGTCAGAATTTTGATGTGCTCAGGAAGTAGATCTATAGATATACCAAGCAATAGCCCCACTCCCCCCGCTGCTTACCTTCAGCAAAAATTGCTGTACTATCCTGTCTCCAAGGCCAGCTCTCTGGCAGCTGGCTTCACTTACACATAGAGATTACTGTCAATATGTTGCTTTCTGGCCCAAAATATGGAATTCATTTCTACTCTGGCCAAAGGTCTCCAAATGACCTCCTACTATATGACTAGTTTCCCACTCATGCAAAGATCTGACTCTCCCAAGTCTTGGCGATATGGTTCCTGACACTCAAGTATAGGATATACTAAATTGTGAGTCCTAACACTTGGGTTTGAATTCTGACTCTGTTGTTTACTGGCTGTGGGTCCTTGGGTAAACTGGACTTCCTCCTCTGTAAGATGGGGATTACAACATTCTCTACTTCACAAGTAAATGGGGTACTATGAACTGAATGGCCCAAAGACCAAGAAAATCCTAAATGTACCATTTCAGAAAGGGGCATTTCAAACCCTTTCTAAGGCCTAAGGAGCTTCACTTCTGCAGGACTCATCCCAACATGGCATCAAACCTATTAAATCATAGTTATATCCTGTAATAGACATAAATGTACATGTGAATATAAATAAGAATTCACCATAAAAATATTTTGAAGAAGATTTTTATAATTTTGCCTTTAAAATCTGGTTACGAGTCATTTACCGCTGACTATGGCTTCTTAACGATTATCATGCATTTTCAGGAATTCTTGTGAAGAGAAGAAAAAAACCTAGCCTACAAATTGGTCTCAAATGTAATGAAATTTTTATGAATACTAAATTTAATAATGAATAGAGTTGGCATGTTATGTTTGGTAAACAATTTTCATTTTGCGGTTGTCTCTCGCTTCCTGTTTTGGAGTCAACACAATTTTTTCCAGTCTCAAACATTTCTGTCAGCCCCCAAAAAGCTTTTAGGCCCCAGACACTGTGCCTAAAATGCCCAGCAAATAAATGACTAGGTTCCCCAAGAGTGTCCCCAGAGGCCTGGTAGAGCAGTGGCCCACCAGGGATGCTGGTTAAAATGCAGATTCTCAGGCCTCGTTCTACACCTGGTGAACTAGAATTTCTGGAATCTATATTTTACATAAGCTCTCCAGGGGACTATTTGTGTACCAACGTTTAGGAATCAGTGACCTGGGCCCAAGTACAGGGAAGGTGGGAATAGCCAAAAGAAGTCGTTAGAAATCTTGGTTGCCACCCTAGCCCCACATAACAACCCTCTGCAGGCACTCAGAAGGGCGAGCAACCTGCAAGTTAAGAGAAAGCAGCCAGCACCCTATGTGCCCTGATGGAAACTGAAATTCCATCTTTATAGCAATAGCATAAGCGATCTGCATGCTGCATTCAGCCCCCAGATGTTGAGTCGAGTTCCTTTTTTCAACTGGGAATGAATAATTTACAATCCCATTGTGTTAAATCCAAAATAATAAGCCTGTCTGTGGAAGCAATGCTGAAGTCCACGCTTTGAGGACATACTCATAAATCCTTAAGCACTTTTCTAACTAGCTGAAAAAGATTTATGAAGTGGCTTTTGAGAAACAGTGAGCTGGGGTTCTGCAAAGTGTGATCTGGAGCACGCCTGTGACAGAATCGCCCAGTACCTGTTAAAGTGTGGATTCCTCGGCCGCGCCTCTGACCTCACAAACCAAAATGTTAGCAGGTAGGGCTCAGAAAACTGCGTTTTCAATAAGGGTCCTGGGTGACTTTTCTGCTTCCAGATTGGCTCACAGATTGGGCCCAGATTTGAGCTGACCCCTGGGGGCTGATTTCCACCCTGAGTTAGCTTTGACTTCTGGGTAGAACTGTGGCCTCTGCCAACAGGTCAAACCTGTTCCCAGGGTTGCAAGCATAACTCCTCTTTCCCCAGAAAACTCTAAAGGTACAAAAACTGCCAGCTAATCTCCCAGAGACCAGAAAATGCCCAGGTATTCTCTGGAGAATCCCTCCCTGTTCCCAGGAGCCATTTCCCAGGTCTTTCCAAAGACAGAGGCCACTTCATAGAATGTGCGATCAGACGCTGCCTGGGACGTGGAGAGGCCCGGAGTTGGGGAGGGGAAGCACTTTCTCCCAGCACTTTCATTTCTGACCCATCTGCTTGGCTTGGACAGATTTTGGTCCCCAATTGAGTCAACTTCACCTCATTTGTCTGGGTTACCTCGCAACAAGTAAAGCAATTTTCACCTCATCCGTCAAGACAGTGACTCCTGAAGTGTGACCAGCCACAAAACTACCCTGGAGGCTTATGCCCTCTCAAGAGAGAGCTTAACGGACCCAGAGAAGCGACTTATTTTTAAAGAGTAGTTGCCACACTTACAGGTTTGGTACCATGGGAGCAAAAAGTAATTGATTCTTACAATAAGAGTGTTTTATTGCACATTCTAGGAGACGTTCTTTGGGCCATTTAGAATTACCTTCACTCTTAAGGGAGACACCATTTGGCACGGGGTGTAGGTGGGGGTGGGGAAGGTCTAGAGAGAGGAGAGAGAGCCAGCCTGACACACTGTCATTAGCAACAAGAACGAAGTCTCTCTTTCTATGAGTCATTTGCTGGGGCTGAGTCCTTTTAAAGAGAGATAATGCATTTTGCTTAAAAATTTCCTCCTATAAAAGAAGGAAATCAAAGAGCTCTTTAAAATGGAGCTGGGTCTCCACAAGCTCATTTGCAAAAACAGAAATCTGACTGCTCCACCCTGCAGCCAGGAAAGCTGCAAGTGAGACTGCATCCACTAGTCTTTTGGCAGAGACATGGATACAGAGAAATACTTCCCCGTTATTAAAAAAAAAAAAAAATAGCTCAAGCATAGTAGCAAAGAGCAAGAGTTTCACCCCTGACTCAGTGTTGAAGAAGGGTGGAGGGTTCGGGGTGAGCAGGCAAGCACGGGTCCTGCCTGAAATGGGGGCAGCTCCTCCTGGCCTCCAGTGAACCACTGGTATACAGGAACACGGCCTGGGCTTTGCCAGATCTTCCCAATTCACAAAAGACACTCAATAACCAGAATTCCAAGTGACTTCTCCCAATTCTTAATTATTGGCTCTATTTTACTTTTTCAACACTATAAATAAAATGCATGTGTAGGCTGCAATCTCTGCCCTAAAGACTAAGGGCTGAAATAGCAAATATGTTCTCTGCAGACCTCAGGGACTGAAGGAAAAAAGAGGTTGTCACTGTCCAGCTCGCTCAAGATCCACCATTGGACTGAGGACTCTGTCCTGTCTGAGGTACCAAGGCCACTGAGGGGTTTGAACCGTCTGATGTCACGGAGATTAGTGGTCAGGCAGTTAATGTAGGCAAAATGCCCAGCCTCCTCCAGCAGATCCCCAAGGGGGACTTCCTGAGCCCCTTTCACCTCCAGCCAGGTGAGCTGTAATTACCCAGAACAATGCCCAAAGTGTCTGTCTTCCTTCTTCCTTGTCTTAGTGAAATCCTAATCACTCTTTAAGACCCAGCTCAAATGTCACCTCCTCTGGGACATCTTGCCCGATGCTTTCCACAGAATCTAATCCCTCCTGCCCTCCCTTCTTCGTGTCCCACGGCAGTCCAGAGAGATCCACCAACTGGAGCACAAGGTCACAGATGGAACAACATACTGGGAACCCCGTAAAGGCTGGGGTTGGAGGTCAGGATGCAGATCACTGTCACTGAGCAATTGTAGTGGGCCTGGTGTTCCTCAGTCACTGTTTTATTTTCATTGCATGTGCTCTGATGTAGAGAGGCATTTAGGCATTTTACAAAGAAGAACGTGAGACTCAGGGAGTTTTAGTAAGCTGTTCAAAGTCAAGCAGCTGGAATGAGGCCGCTGAACTTGAACCCAGGCCTGGCTGGCACAGAGCCTGTGTTTTTCATACCCCAGGGTCCAACCCAGTGCCATAAGTATTTGTAATTCAAGAAACAACAAAAACAAAAAGAAGTTCTATTCTATAAGACTTGTTTAGAAGACGAAATGTAGAGTTCTACAGAGGTTGAAGTGTGTGTGTGCCCCAGGATGAAACTCTAAATTAACAAACGTACTGGCATGAACAACCACAAGGATATTTGGTTAACGAGAACAAGGAAGGTATGGAAGAGTGTGCACCATGTGCTGCTCTCTGTGTAAGGGTCTGTAGGTTTGAGCTTAGGTTCCCCTAAAAGCAGATCCCAAGCCAAGAATTTGGGAGCAAGTAGTTTATTTGGAGGGAAATTCCAAGAAACCCCCATAAAAGGAATGGGGAAGTGAGTGAGGGAAGGGAATAAAGCTAATAAAGGGTGTATTCATGAGCAGGTTTCCACTCTGGGCAACTGAGATTGGATTCCCCTGGGGACCTCTGGGAGACTGTGTGAACACACGTCAGAGGCCAGAGAAAGCTCTGAGCTTCTTTTTGAAAAGTAGGAGACGGGAGGGAGGAGAAGGAGAAAATGGGGGCAAGACAGAGGAAAATTGTGGGGGGAGAAGAGGGGGACAGAAAAGGAGGAAGAGGGAGAAGGGACCCCCTTGGCTACCTGGGCGCATACACCCAGAAACCATCCAAGCCAAACGTTCATTTGAGGAAATCCCTGACTCAAGCTGGCCAAGGCTGTGCTTACTTGTAAAAGAAACCCCCCCGCCCCCCGCTCCCACCCCACAGCAGACACACATGCTTTCTATCTCATTTAAGGAAAGCTCATGTCCATTTTTGACACCTTGTGTGGTTAGCTGCTCGATCTTTCATGCCATCGTCAGCTCTGGGTTTCTGGCCCCAAGACTCCAGTGGTCATCCATGGAGAAAGGTTCAAGTTCCCACAGCAAGTTAGTGCCAAATTCAAGGTCAAAAGGCACGAGAAACCAATGCCACCGACAGTAGCTAAGCTTCATCCAAGCAGCTTCGATGGGAGTATCCTTCCTGGACTCCTGTCTTAGCTGTTCAGAAGAGCCTGCACAACAAGCAGCAACATTAAGCCAGTATAATGCTGAAGATACTTTTGCCTAAATTGTGTCGTGCTTGTTTATTTTCAAAGAATATCTGTAATAACGCAGTATCATAGCTGTTGCTCATCTTTTCCCCGTGTGGGCTCACCTCGTCTTTCTTACGTGGCTAAACAGTAGAACCCTTTACACAGGATCATTTCCTTCCTTTCTTTGCAATCTCTCGGTTCATGTATGAATATGTGAACTCCCTGTATCGGCTTGGTTACTTTGGTCCACCATCCGGGGATCCCAGGCAATATGGTTATGGTGTCATGGGCAGGAACAATACCAGAGAGTAAAACCTAGCTAGAGGATAAAGGGATGGTGGGGGCCTTTAGCACCCCGTGAGATATCTCCATGAGTGCTGGGGCCTTATTCACTCACCACTGCATGCCAGGACGCAGAATAATGCCTGGCACATAGAACACCTTCACTCAATATTTTTTACATGAATAATCTCCATCAGCAGCATGCCCAGCTCCCAAATAAACTTGAAATCCAAGAAAAAGGAGTAAGCTTGCTCTCCAAACACAGGTTAGGGACAAGACCCCTGGCACCCAACACGCTTCCCACTTTCAATCAGACTATTCTTCCTCCCAGACAGGCATTCTAGAGCTTCCACTGAATCATGCACATGCCCACACCTACCCCCGACACCCTCCTGTCTCCATTCACACACTCCACCCTCCAGCTGGGCATCCAGCATGAATGAGTGAGTGGAAGTTTTCGAAATGTCTGGCCTGTTGGATTTCTATAGCTACAAGTTCCCTCCTGGGCCTGTGTGTCCTCTCTTCCATCCTACAGATCAAAAGATGCACACCCACAGGCCAGCCAGCCTTGCCCTGACATAACCCAGAACCTGATACACAGCAGTAGGCAGTACACGAGGAAGGGGCTTGCTCCAGTTCCCACAGCAAGGCAATGGCAGAAGCAAGACCAAAAGGTGCTGACAAAAGCGGGAGCTAAGTTGCCTTTTAAACTGTCCCTGCTTCTTCACAATCGGGCTCCCCGCAGGGCTAACCTGGTCAGGAGAGGTAGAAGTTTCATTTTAAACAGTTTACACATACTCTACCATGCTTAAATCAGTGTCGCAAGACTCCAGAGAGTTTGGGCCACATCTTAGTTGTTGGTGTATCTCGGGGGCCCTACTCAGTGTCAGGCGCACAGTAGACACTCAATAGGTAGGGGTGAACTGAGTCAGGCAACTAGTTGAGGGCCTGCTAGGTAGCAGATACCAAGCAACTTGATTTATATGTTATTTCATGCAGTCCTTGTATCACCTCTAGGATAAACATCATTTTCCTTTCACAGAAGAGGAAATAGATTCAACAGAATTGATAAATGGTAGAGGCAGGACTCAATTCCAGATCTGAGCGACAGCAAAGAGAATCCTTCTTCCAAATATTCAGTGCCATTTGAAAATGTTCTGATTCCCTGTAGCACTGCATCCTATCAGATGCTCCTAGCTCCAAAAGCATTGGGTCACTATGTAATTTGGGGTGTTAAATAATTAGGAGTTGTGGCGGTTCATCAAAATGTGAGGGCACCTGGACCAAAGAAATGATGGCGACAGTGTTTTGCTGGCTCTTGTTTGGGTGACAAATGGGCAGTTCACCCAGTGGGACCTGGGGTGGGGGGAGGTTTTATGCACACTTGCACTTTGAAAAAAAGGTCTGAGTGCAATGCCGGATGCCCCTCCCCATGCATTATGGCTCCAGCGAGAAACACAACAAAGCAATTTGCCTCTGTAACTAATTCCTCTTGTCTATAGCACTGAAGGAGCAATACTTTAGCAGCCAGTGAGTTGGATAATTGGAAATAAGGGCAACTCTCTGAGCAGGCCGAGGAAGGCTGGTTTTTATCAACCTCAGAGCTATTTTTTATAATCAGTGTTTATGTGCAAAAAATAAAATAAATAAATACAGAAGGCGAATAAGCAAGCCTTCCTCATCCACCAACACAAATCTTTTTTAAAAAAAAATACTACCTTGCAACTCTAAAACGTTAGTGAAACTTTGCTCCTTGGCTTTGGCAGGAATCTTGAAGGTCAGCTATCAAACTAACGCTTCTGCAGATTGAGCAAAATTTTGCCAGAATCAATGTTCTTTCCAATACAGACAGAGAGGCGACAAGGACGGGACTTTTCTGTAAGGACTTCTGTTTTCTGATTGCTAAGCAAGAGCCAAGCTCCTCTTTGCTTTTACAGTTACTTGCTGCCTGGAAATGCTGGCAGACCTGTGTGCCTGGGGCTTCAAAAGATCTGTGTATACACACACACACACACACACACACACCCCTGCCAAACTCAGCCCCTTCTCCATATGCTATCTCATACGTTTGTGATATCAACCAATGTGCACCCCAAACCAAACCAACATCCAATCCGTGGTTTAGAAAGTATCACGGAGCCCCACAGTAAGAATCTGCATTTACACGCCAGGCAATTTTTCATTCCCCATTTCATCAACCCACTTCTGATTTACATAGCCAAAGATTTTTAAGTGTAAGAGCTATGGGAAAAATTATAGGTTGGAGTCTTCTTTTGGGTGAATGATGAAGGAAAACCAGTCCTGGAACAGGGGCCTTTTTCCAATTAAAGATTTTACACATCGTACAACAATTCAGGCATAATCTTTGGTACTGCATATAATATAGAGAGAAAGATGGAGAATATTCCATTCACTAAAATCTTTCTCGAGGTGAACACTTTACTCTGAAGAAAGGCCTTGAGAACCTGCTGAAGGTCAAAGGTAAGACTTCCAGAGCAAGCTCAAGACACAAAGGAGATCAAGAAATTATTCTGGGGGGGCCAGCCCCGTAGCATCGTGGTCAAGTTCACATGCTCTGCTTTGGCAGCCCAAGGTTCATAGGTTCAGATCCTTGGCATGGACCTACACACTGCTCATCAAGCCATGCTGAGGTGATGTCCACATACAAAATAGAGGAAGATTGGCACACATGTTAGCTCAGCAACAATCTTCCTCAAGCAAAAAGAGGAAGATTAGCAACAGATTTAGCTCAGGGCCAATCTTCCTCGCCAAAAAAAACAGAAGAAGAAGAAGAAAGAAATTACTCTGCATAGGGGCCAGCTCCGTGGCCAAGTGGTTAAGTTCACACGCTCGGCTGTGGCAGCCCAGGGTTCGGATCCTGGGTGCAGACATGGCACCACTCGTCAGGCTACGTTGAGGCGGCGTCCCACATCCCACAATTAGAAGGACCTGCAACTAAGATATACAACTATGTACCGGTGGGCGGGGGGGGGGAGGAGGTTGGGAAATAAAGCAGGAAAAAAAAAAAAGATTGGCAACAGTTGTTAGCCCAGCTGCCAATCTTTAAAAAAAAAAAAAGAAAGAAAGAAAGAAAGAAATTACTCTGCATAATAAAGGAACAAAAAATTTGAACTTCCTGGAAAAGAACAGAGGAGGAAAGAAATTGATGTTGCCTGGCAGCAAGGAAGGAGGAAAAAAGGAAACTTCCCAGGTGATAGGGTGTTTATGTCTAACGGGGAATTTTCAACACTGACTTGTCAATTATTCTAAATAAAACATAGATATCGTAACATAGCTTCTGGCTCAGACACCTTCAGTGGCTTCCTGTTGCCTCCAGGATACAATTTAAAAACCTCAGCCTGCTATCCAAGGCCTTCCCACTCCAGACTGGCTCCAGCTGTTCCCCAGCTCATCACGGCATCAATGAGGACACTGCAGGCTGATGTATGAGGGCGAGGGGGCTCTGGCCCTGGTCCGGGTCTCCCTACATCGGGCAACCTTTGGGTTCCTCACTCTGCTCCAGCGTCAAGTGAGAGGCAACTGACCTCTGAAGGCCCTTTCTTCTCCACACTCCAGAAGGGTACGTGACCTCTCTGGAGCTTCTCCTCCCACCAGCCTCTCCTCTTCTCTTGCTCTCCTTCCCTATCACTAAATGGCACTATTGCTCACTCAACTGACCTTTTCCTGCCTGCCCTCCCCCTCTTTGAGAACTACCCATCCTTTGGGTCGCAGCACGTTCTCACTAACTAAAATCCCCAAATGCCACGCACACAGGCATCACGCCCTTCTGAGAACTGCTGTGGCCCTCACCATCTGGCTTGTCACTTGTTTGTCCTGCCCACTGCTTGGCATCACCGCTCAACGCTTCCACACAGCCCTGTCCTGCTTACCTGGAACCTAAACCCTCTGAAGCCTAAAACAATTTAACTTCCCTGTTGCTGCTATTCTGGTGTCACTAACAAATTCTTGTGCATTCTGAGCACCAAATAAATACTAAAGAAACAAATGAACAGTCAATGAACTGGCCGCTCTCTACCAGGCTTATTTTTTGGCTCAGATCCACGGGCTCCCTTTAATTTAGAACTTTCGCTTTAACTTTCTAAAACTCCACCTGCTGGAGAAAAACTTTACTGCTTTTTCACGGAGCCTGGTTAGGCCAGATCTGGGACAGCAAGGGCACCTGTATCAGCCCAGGGCGTGCATTTATACACGTACACGCAAAGTGAAGGAGGGGGCACTCATTTACAAACTAGTGAAGAAATAGCTCATTAAGGGTAAATAAGGGATTCCTACAACAGCTGGAATCGGATGCCTTGCCTATTTGGAGGGTCACAGTGAACAGCGAGAGGGGTCTTTCTTCTACTCCTTCATTTGGGCAAGCCATGTTCTGCCACTAGCACATGAGCTCCTTGGGAATGGGACCCTGGTCTGTCTGCCTCTTTCACCACTGTGTCCCCTGGCACAGATGGGCCCTTGAGGTGTGGGGTGAAGGAGTGAATTAGTGCACAACTGCGAGCACATTGAGAACCCTGGGGTATGTTCCTGGCTTTCTCACTGACAGCCCCATCAGATGGTGGCTTTTGTGGGGCTTCTCTTGAGGAGCAGTCAGGCGGATAGGGGATGTTGCGCACTGGACGATGTTCAAATTCTCGCCATCTGTTTCCTCATTAGCAAAACGCTGCTGCTGATGCCCACCTCATGGCACAAGTGTAGGAAGCGGGAGGGCAGTGGCTCGTGCGTGGCCCAGGCCAGGCTGCAGCCCAGGGGCTCTGAGCTCCTGACATTCAAATACGTTAAAAATGATGCCAGCTGACCTTGCAGCCTCCCTGCAGGAGACCTCCCTATGTGTGGATGAGACACAGCTTCCCTCAGATCTGGAAAAGGGTCTCCAGGCCCCCAGCAGCAGGGGTCGGCCTTCACCTGGAGGAGAACAGAGTCCTTCAGGTGGAAGAAGGCCACACCCTGCCAGGTACTGCTTCTGAATGGTCTGTCCGGTGGCGGGGCTTGTTCGCACAAGATGCTCACTTGCTCCTGTTCCTCCTGCAACACGATACCTATGGGATGGCTGCCTAGAGCGAGCGGTCAAAGTGCGGACTTGATTCAGGCCAAAACCAGCTGACCCCACACAATCGAACTTGAGACCATGGCACAGCTCTAAGCGTCTCACTCAGGGCGGAAAAGGTGCAGCCACACTCAGAGAAGCTGGGAGAACTGGGGGAGTAGAGCCCAGGGGTTCATTACAAGCAGGGACACCGGAGCCAGACTGCCTGGGCTTGAAATCTGCCTCCATGGCTGCCGGATGTGTGACCTTCGGCAAGTTTCCTGGCCTCCCTGCCTTTATCTCCTCATCTGTAAGGCCCTTAGCTTTCTGGATGTGAGACCAGGTCATGCACACTCAACGTGAAAGGGTAAATTAACCACACGTTCTCAGTGGGGCTCTGTACTACAAAGGCTGTCATGAGAACAAAACATGGTCATACTCAGCATGCTCGTCTCAGTTATCTATTGCTGCGTGACAAAGCACCCCAGAAGTTAGTGACTTGAAACAACATTTATTTGCTCACAATTTTGCAATATGGGCAGGGTTCGGCACAGATGGCTCGGCACTGCTTGGTGTGAGCTGAGTGGTTCCATTGTGTCAGAGAATCAAAAGTGGCTTCACCCACATGTCTGGCACCTAAACTTGGAAAGGCTGGCATGGCATGGGGTTGTCCGAGTCTCTCTTTTTATTCACAGTCTCTCACCCTCCCAAGTAGCTGGACCCCTTTGCATGGCTGCCAAAAAGCAAAAGTAGAAGCTGCAGGTCTCTTAAGGGCGATGGGGTGGAAACTGACACAGCATCAAGTCCACGCATTCTCTCTCTTGGTCAAAGCAATTCACAAGGCCAGCCCTGATTCAAAGAGGGGAGAAATAGAAGCCCGCCCTTTGATGGGAGGAGTAGCTTGGGCATCCAAGGAGAGCTGGAATTGTTGCCGCTGCATTTGCAGACAATGTACCACAGCACTCACTATAAAGTCATTACCATGTGGGAAACCTCAAGTCTAGACACATGGATGGGCAGAGAAGTAATAATGTGCTTGACCTGAACTATCTCAAGTGACCATGGGCTAAACATAAAACACCGAGCTACAGCAAGGTGAAGTGCAAATCCCAGGACCATCACTCCCCAGCTGTGTCATGTTAAGAAAGTCACCTTATATTATATACTTAAAATACCCCAGTGGCCCCCTGCTGTCAGATGGGAGGAAATCTCACACCAGCGGGTAGTGCATAGCGGGTGCCTTGCCATTTGTAGGTACTCAATTAACATTTCTGAAATGAATAAATTCTAACATGATTTGTTGAATGGATGAACAAATGACAATCAATAAATTACGAATTAGTGAATAAATGGGGGGAAAAAACCCAACAACTAGCTCCTCTCCAGGACTGATGAACTCAATTTCCAGAGGAACAAGTTACATCAAGGACCCTCTAGTGTCTCAAGCCAAACATCTCTGAGTCCCAAGACACCTTTACCAGCTGTGTGACCTCAGGCAAGATAAGTGTCATGCACATAGTAGATGTTCAATTAATACTTGTGAAATTTGTGAATTCTAAACTGTTTTTTAAATAGTCGAATGAATCAGTGAATGAACAAGAAAATGATCTCTACAGCCAGCATTCACCCACCCTTGTGCTGGTGAACTCTGCTCCCTAAAGGTCCCTGCCTGCTGGAAACACCATTCCATGGAAATTTCCCCTCCCCTCCTGCTGCTTCTCTAATATCACAGCTGCCAGACTTAGCCAGACGCTGTCAGCCCACTGGATAAGGAGGTGCGGGTTTCACTTCTTTGCAGGTACAGAATCCACCCTAACACAGGCTTCATTTTTGACCATGCATGTGCTGGTCCAGCATCGAGAAAAGCTGAAGTCCTGAGTTTTGCCTGGGGCTCTCCAGACCTCCTCAGGCCGCAGTTCGGCTGAGCATCTGTTGCACTTCTACCTCGCTAAGCACCCCCTTGAGCTGTCTCCACCAGCAGCAAGAGCAGCAAGAAGCACAGTTACTCGTGTCCCCCAACGTTCCTCTAACTCATTAGCTCCCTGAGAGGCGTTCTGTACACTTGAGGCAACACATCCAATGCTGCTGCCTCCACCACTGCACTACGACTGCTAGGACTCCTCCTACGACTTCTCCTCCTACTGCTACTTCTAATACTTCTGGTACTACAACTTCCACTACTACCACTACCACTATCACTACTTCTACTACTACTAATAGTAATAATAATAATAGTCTCAGCTACTATTATTATAGTTGCAATGTGTCAAAAAATTTATCCTCATTATTTTCTTTAATCCTCTCAATAACTCCATGAAATCAGCATAACTATCATCCCAAGTTTATCGATGAAGTCCTGAAGCCCAGAGAGGTCAGGTGACCTGCCCAAGTCCCACGTTTCTAAGCGGTCAAGAAGAGATGTTTCGCCCAAGCAGCCTGACCTCAGGGCACACCACAGCCACGACCACGCTGTTCTCATCTATTCGTCTGTCTCTACCGTTAGATGGGGAGCTCCTTGAGGGCTGGGGCTGCTTCGGCCCCATCCCAGGGGCCTCAGTGTTCAGCACAAGGCCTGGCACAGAGAAGGTGTCCAGTGGAAGATGTTAATTGGATGAATGAGGGCTCTGTGACCTGACACACGGGGCCATTCATTCAATGGCATTAACCATTTGAGAAAACGTCCCATCCATCTGTCAGGCCTCATTTCTCTGCTGGAAACGGCATGCTGAAACCAGGCCTGGGGACACTATTATCTTTTGGCTCCAGGAGATATTCAATTCATCACTCCTGGCCATCACAGGAATTGGATTGAGTTGGGCTAAGATGCAACAAGACAGATTAGATTCCTCAAAGCTGCCTTTATTTTTTAAGGCTCTCTTTCTTTCTCTCTCCACCCTTCTCTCTCTCACTTTTCCCCTCTTGTCTGGTAGTACACAAGTGCCAAATACTTAAGCTTGTCACATTGGGGTAAACAATGACTGCTTTAATTTATACTTCTCTGGCATTTCTGCTGGGAATCACTCTCCAAAGACACGCCTCCCCAGCTTTCCTCATCCCTCTCCCTCTTCCTTAAGCTGCTACCTGTTCAGGTGCACAACCCAAACAAGGATGGGAAGAACCCCAGAGGAAACCCAGGTACCTCTTCCTGAATGAACTTCAGCCACCAGGATGGGTGCGGCGTGTGGCTGGATCCCACAGGAGATGGTCTGGGCTGGTCCCTGAACACCCAGAACATGTCGGTGCGTCCCTCGATGTGCCAGGTTGTGTGCTGGAGACTTCCATACATGCTACTTCATTTAAGCCCACAGCAGGTCAGGGTGTTGTTAACCCTTTGTGTACAGGTGTGAAAGTTGAGTCCAGGGGCTCACAAATCCCAAGAGGCTAGCATTTAAACTTTAATGAACTGGCTCATATCCCAACCTCTTTCCTCCTCACCTTGGAGAGTGTCACATGAAGAGCAGGTGGGGATGTGGAGGCTGAGTATGTGGAAGTAAAAACAGGACAAGGCCAAGTAACGAAGAATACAAAAAAGTTAGTCACCTTAGGAAATTGATCTTAATTCTGGCACAACTAGTCCATATGGAAAAAGATAGAATTTTTTCAATCTGAGAAATCTCCCAGAAACACTCAAAGCATGACCCATGAACCACCTAGGGAACTAGTTAGAATGCAGATTATTTTTTCCTACCTCAAATCGACTGAATCAAAATCTCTGGGGGCCTGGAAATCTCTGTTGTTAACAAGTCTTTCTTACTCCCAGGGATTCTAATGTCCTCTCAAGTTTGAGAACCTTTGTCCTAGAGGCAAAGGATGAGGTCCATTGCCCCTGGAAGAGAGTAGGCCCCGGTGGTGGGGTTGGAGGGACCACCACACACCTGGCTCCACAGATGTTCTCCCAGTTGCCACAGGAAGTCCTTGAGAGACTGGCCCAGAGACTCTTTCTCCGGACAATGCTGTGCCTCCATCTTCAGGGAAATACTGAACTGCCCTTTCTCAATGCCAGAACCATTGACTCAGAACTTTCACCTACCAGCTTTAGGCACAGGAAGCTGAAGCTCAGAATCTCTAGAAAATTGACTTATTTTGTCTTAAATTCGAAGACTCTTGTAAACAGAATTTTGTAGGGCTAACTCTTCTCTACCCCATTCTGCTTGCTATGCAGGGGGGCTAACTGGGAAAAGGAAAAATGTCAATGCATGAGCTTTATTTAAAGTTTCGGGTGTCTGCAGTCTTGTCCCCTCTGCCAGAGAAGTTTCTTGACGAGTCTCAGCATCTGTGCACAGAGCAGCACAGAGTGTAAATTTTCTCTAGATCTTCTGTGGATGCACAACTGAAATTCTAGCAAACCATGAGATAATAGCCTAAGAAGTCAAATTCTAACTCAAAAGTTCAATTCTCTACTTATCCTCCAATCTTCTCATTGGTTAAGTTCCTCCCGTCCTGCTGTCCCAGCCAGCCGTTGGCCCAGCCGATGTCAGACCTGGACAGAAAGCACTTTGGTCAAAAGCATCTCTCTTTCTTCTTCCTTTGTCAGAGGGATGTAAAGGTTTGGCTTTTAAAATGTTCTCCAAGTTGAAAAATGTGATATATAAACTCAGTACCCAGAGAAATAAAACTTGCTTTAGCGTAGATCTAGCCATTTTTTACAATTTGTGGGAAGGGCAAAGAAAACATACTGAATTCCATACACTTTTTATCATGTCGTAAAGTGAAAAGCCACTTTCCATTTGTAAGAGGAGTTCTGACAGGCTGCCGGGTCCCCTGGAAGAAGACAGAAGCCAAAGAGCCAAGAACAGAGCTGGATGTTCCCTGGGAAACATTTCCTGGGAAAAGGAGACTGAGAAAGTGATTCAGGGCGAATCACTACATGGTGTAAAAAAAAAAATGCAGGCCCTTTGCTGTCTTTGGAAAATCATGTCTTACGAGCTGTCAACTGATCCAGGATGGTGATGCTCAGATTTCTTTTCAGTTGTGTGTTGATCATTTAGGGATATGAATGCTACAGTGGCAGGATTTCTTGGCCCAGTCTCTCCTCTGGAACAGGGCTCCTAGGTCTTCAAAAATTGAGCTGATTCAACTCTTTGCCAGGTGCCAGGACCTCAGCTCAGAGATAAAGACCAACTCGATCACCTCTGGAGTCTCGCTCTGTGGGCACGGGCTACAAGCTTTGAGGAATGGACTCACACATGCTGGTTTCTATGACAATGCTCATCAAGGCTTGGGTCAAGGTTATCAGACTTAGTGAGTCCTTACAGAGACTGAAGACAACTTCCTCTCTGGTGCCTTCCCAAGAAGGATTTTTTCTCTTCCTCAGCCTGGCTTCCGATAGTCACTGACAACTCAGTATAACACTTATGCTTCTGCTTCCCAAATATATCCCACAAATTCCAGCTTCTAACAAGCTGTTTTTCTGCCTCCAAATAAGACTAAATCACAATGTAGCAGGTTGCAAAGACAGCATGGTTGTTTAACTCATGGCTTTCTTGCAGTGGAAGGTTATTTACACCTATTATTAACTACCATTTAACGAATACCTACAATATGCCAAGCACTGTCCTAGGCACTCCACATACATAATTTCATTCTTCAAAACAGTCCCGCAAAATCAGGGTTGCAATCCCCATTTCATAGATAAAGAAGCAAGTAGCATGCCTGATGTTCCACAGTTATATATGGTGGATCCAAGATGGGAATCCAGCTCTTCCTCATTTCACCAAACCCATTCTATCTTCCCATCACTCACTGCTGCCTACCTTGGACAACAGGTTGCCTTTATCCTCCTTCTTGGAATATGTAATCACTTGTCAAAAATCTTTGTTGTTTCCAAGCTTCTTCTCTGTGCTTTAAATTATCACATCTCCTTTAAACATTTCTATTGAATTATATCTTTTAGTTTTTTCTCCACCACCCATTTCTGAGCCATCTTAATATTTCTCCCTTCCTCAGTAGAGCCCTCAATGAGAAATATCATCTTAATAAGACTAATGGCAGTTTTCAAATTTGTACATGTCAATGCCACAACGTGCCAAGATCATGGCCTTTGGGCTGCCTCGTGCAACTTCTTTGGGTTATATTTATTCTGCCAATTATCTTTTGGGTTTCAATCTCCTGAAGGAAGCAGTGGTGGAGGAGGACTGAAGAAAGATGGGCGAAAGAGCAAACACAACTTGTCTGGAATAATTAAACAATCTGACATTATCAACAAATAGTGGAAAGGATAGGACTCTACCTTATAAAATATTCTAAAGCAATGGAGGAAGAGTGCTCACTGAAGATCAAAATTCAATGCTAATCTATCATTTGGGATGAAGGCTGGCATCTTTATCCACTTGCAAAATTTTCCCGAGTGCCAGCATCCTAAGCCAATGATCACAGCAAATAGGCTGCCTCCTAAGTAAATTTCACATCTGCAAACTTGATTATTGTGTTTTTCAGGCATTAACGTGCAAAAAGGCTGAGAATATTGCAGCTATCTCTCAGCGCAGGGGTTACAGTGACAGGGCTAGAGCTGTTTCAGAGTCTTCTCAATTTTCAAATGCTTTTATACAGTTTACCTTTCTGTAGGGTTTATTTATTGGCCCATCCTCTTTTTACTGGGCTTTATGGTTTCTGCTTTTGCTTATAGCTTGGTCTCCATTTACAGGATCCCAGCAAAGGGCAACATCCAAGCTGCACAGAGAAACAACACACTACTGGGCATCAGGAACATAATAATTATCTATGAAATAAGACACCTAAGTTCTCTCTACAAAAGGCCAACTTTTCAATTCACAATAAGCAAGAAGGACATCATATCATCAGCTATTTAGTCGTTGTTAGAGTCATTAAACCTTTTAAAGCAGAAAGTAAAATTCAGATTCCTTCCTCTGCTTTCCAGGCACAGAGCATTCTGGTCCCATCCTCTCTGCCCAACTCCTCTCCCCACTGCAAATGAAAGAAGTGCTTTGCTCTGATCTACTAACAACTGGTTCCTATTGAACCAGGCCCTTTGAGAAAACGCATTGCACGGATTATCTTGAACTACCACCAGTTGCAGATGAGAGGACCAAGGCACAGAGAGGTTTGCCCAGCATCACACAATCTCCTAGCGGTACAGTCAGATTTTGAACCCTGGATAGTCTGATCCCAGATGCTGAGATCTTTATGATGACATCACTCTGTCTCTCAAGCCACCCAGGACAGGCCGACCTTTCCCCTCCAGCTACCCAAATTTTGATTGACCTTCAGAGCTCTTCTGACACTCCACTGTCTATGACCCCTTCTTGGACCACTGCAGGCCATGGCGAATTCTCTCTCTTTGGATCTCCTCAACCATTTGCTGTCACCACACTGATTCTGGAAATGATACTCTGCTGCCTTCTATTCTACGACAGTGGAGTATAGCGGAAAGAATTGTTACTACATCACACAGACTTGGATTCCAAACCCACCTTGGGCACTTTCTAGCTGTGTGACTGTCCACTCATTCATCCGTCAAATATTCATTAAGCACCAAATGTGACAGACTCAGGATCTCCATGGTGGCACATCACAGACCAGTCCTCTGTCCCCTTAGAAGTTACATGGATCTTGGGCAAGTGACCTCATCTCTTTGAGCTTCAGTTTCCTCATCTGTAGAATGGGAGTAATATTACCAATCTCATGCGCTCAGCTCATAATAGCCAAAAAGTATAAAACTACGCTGTAGAGTGCCTGGCAGATAATAAGTCCTCAACAAACTAAGGCTATTATGATAACTACCATTATAACTGCTAAGTTTTCTTCGCTTCAGTCTTATTTCCCCAATAAGGCTATAAATATCAGTGTATTTAGTAATCACTACTCACAGCACCTAGAATCAGGCCATACACATAGTTCACTGTAGAAAGAGCACTTGACCAGAGCCAGGAGTCATGGTGCCACCAGGAACTTGCCACATGGCCTGAGTGGATGAGTCCTCTCTCTCTCTCTCTCTCCCCTTGTGATTTCCAAATGGCAGAGTCAGGAATTGGTGAGCAGAGAGAGACATTCCTGGAGACAGTTGCAGTGGTGTTCCTGTGGCTTCCAGTAACCAAGAGTTAATTGCAACCCATCAGGTATTCTTGCAGCCAGACTGGAGCTGCTCCTCCTTATGGGTAAAGCTGGCCCAGAATCCAAAGTATTGGGGCTGATTCAACCCACTCAGCATTATCAGCTTCTACTGGACTGTAAGAACTCCCCAAGACATCTCTTGGTTGGTGTTATTCAAACTTTCTACTTTAAAAGGAAGTGGTTCTCTAAGTCCCAAACAGTAACCATCCAATTCACCATAAACTCCGGCCCCCTGCCAGTCACCCTTTTATAGTACAGCAGTTCTTTGCAGCCACAGGTGAAAAATGGCTTATAGGTAAGAGCATAGCTGTCCAGGCCCCTGGCTTAGACTCCGGATTAACATTGCTCCACTTGGGAACTGAAGATGCCATGCTCACCCCAAGGCTGGTCATCTCACAGCACATGTCACTGGTCCCTGAGGAAATGGGGAGAAGGGGATAAAGGATTCATTTCAAACTCACTCTCACCACCCGCCAGCATGCTCTGCTGGTGGTAACTCATCTTCATTTGCAAAGTCGTGATGAAGAAAATTAAACACAGAGGCAGATTTGATCCAGTCCTTTACTTGCACAAAGTCTGCCAACTATCCAGAGGATAAGGTCCCAGTTCCTTCGCTTGCAGGCACTGCCTTTTCTCATGTGGCCCCTGCCTACCTTTCCAGGCTTGTTTCTTGCCAGCTCCCATGCCCTCATGCTGCCCTCTGGTCATAACTTCAGTCAAACCTCTTGCCACCTCCCAAACACACTGTGCTGCTTCTCTCCATGTGCCTTTGCCACTCTTCTCCCTCTGTCATTCTTCACTTTGCCCACCTGGTCACTTCCCTCTTGGTTCAGGCTAACCTCATAAGTGAAGCCCTGTCGCATTTACCCAGGTAGAGCTGACCCCTCTCCTCCTTGGTCCCACACGATCCTTGTCCTACTCTTCTGCAATGGCTCCTACCACCCTGCAGGACATTTATGTGAGAATTGGAAACAGTGCCCCAAAACACGTGGGATGCCAACCCTGCACTGAACACAGCAACAGATGCTTCTTATAAACTCATTCTGTTGTCTACCTAATGCTTTCCCCATTAGATTATAAGAAGGGTGAAGGCAGGAATCACTTCTTTTTTGTCATAGCATCTGACACCTGCCACTCTGTAGGTGCCCAAGGATGTTTACAAATTTAAATTCAACTCACACCACAGTCAACAACTGAATGACCAATGACTACTATAAAAGCGTCCAAGTGGTTAACGTTTCATGTAGTAAGACCAGCAACAGAGACGTTTCTAGGCCTTCATCATTAGACGGAGCCCAGGAGGCCCTCTTTTAAGGTCAGCTTTCGGGGTTGGAAATAACAGAAAGAAGAAGAAGAAAAAGCTCTCACTTACCAAAGCAAACAAACATCAACTGCAAAAAGCAGGCAAGAGATAAGAAAAGGATATAAAGATTTGGCGATATCCTAGAGAATTCCATCCAAGCTACCTCGCCGCTGTGCTCTCCGAACTGGATGGGTGGAGATATAATTTATATGCCCAGACTTCATCATCTTGAATTTTTTTAAAGGTGATAAGTTGTTTTAATCAACCTGGCTTATTCTTTTTTCCCCGTGTCTGATACAGTCGTAAGCTGGAAGGCAGTTTCGTGCAATTTCTCCTTCTATTTGGTTGATGTATTACACTCTCTTCCAGGTTTTTCTCTCGAGAGCACCCCTCTTTTATTACTTTTCTTCTCAGTTCTTATAATGAAAGTTTTGCAAAGCATGACTACTGTTTTTATTCCTGATCTAAAAGGGAGATGGTGCAAAATAGAAAGAATATGAGTACAGCTGGAATGATTTTTGAGCAAAACATTGTGTTCTTATCGGATAAGCATCATGCAAATTATAGAAGCCGGGGGTCTTTGCAATCAGGGCACAAGCCTCTCAATTGTACGAAGGTCCCAAAGAGAAACAAAATGAAACCAGAGGCTACCTGTCCTTCCTCATTTAGGTGATCTGTCTTCCCCTGCTGCTTCCTTAAAGATCACTGCCTTTTTTTTTTTTAATGAAGACTGCATCCATATCTATGTTTGGCACTTTGCTAGCTACACTCTCAGTACACAATAAAGTTTTATCTTGATTAATGGTAATAATAATCATGCAAGGTGAGAAAGATTCAATCAATTTCCCACGGCTTTATTTACCAACTCCTTTGCAGCTTCCCTGAAGTTACTGAAAAGAAAAAGTCTCCATATACACACACATACACCCTGTGCCTCAACCATCCCACTTTCTTTATATGCCAGGTGAATTTCCCAGGATCGCAAGGTGCCAGGAGAAAAGCACCATAATTCTGAAGCTCTACTCAAAACAGTTCTCTAACTCGGCTGCGTGTCCTTGAGCAAGCCACCCAGTGTCTCCAAGATGGCTCTGCTCCCTGCCCGCAAAGATTATGGCCCCTACCTCTGGCAGTCTACCCTATCAGATGACACTGCCTTGGGACCAAATGCACTGACGAGTGACATAACACTGCCCTTCATGGTCTATCAAGGGGTTTCTTGCATTTCTCTTCACTTTTTGCAGGAAAGGGGGTTGAAATAATGCTGGTCATAGTTGCTGACTAAATGACTGAACCAAACTGGATTGATCATCCATGGCTAATCTATGGTTCATTCCTAGAGGCTCAGCCCAACAGCCATTCCTTTCATGAAGCCTTTCTCATAGGACCACACACACAAATAGACACACGCCTTCTGCGCCCACAGCCTAATGTTTACACCTCAGTTTAACATTTGCTCCCTCTCTGTTTCTCCCTTCAGGACAGAGACCATGTCTTATTCATCTTTGGGTGCTCCACAGCAATGTCACCCAAGGAGAACACATAACCTTTGAAGATGGGTTGCTACAAGGGTTCAAATAGAGATCCACTGTAGAAGCCAAAAACATTATGTAGATAGAGTGCCCAACTAGGCAGTGAAGTGATGCCATCCAAGGGAGTTCACCTCAGTGAAGCCATGGAACAGAAACCGGAAACCACAACATAAACCAGATAGGACCAGGGAACAGAGGATGTGGGTTGGTGTTTGCTGTGGTTCCCTAATTTTGTGGCTCTTAAAGCAAAAGTGCACTGAAATTCAGTAACAGACCCAGAGTCTGAACAATGGTCCCTGACTGTCCTCAAGAGAGAATGAGAAGGTATTACAGTGGGATGGAGGCCAGAAGCCCAGAGCCGAGGTGAGGTCACCAGAATCAAGAATATTGCTCAAAGCAGAAAAAGATCTGTGAATACTATGGAAATTCTAGTAAATATGTCCAGGTCTGTAGTACTGGACACTTCATAAAGAGATATCACGGGTTTACATGGCACATACATTGTAGTAAAAATGAATACAATTATTACTCGATCAGTTAGGATTTGTTTAGTTGTAAGGAATGGAAAATCCAACTCAAACAGCTTTAAGTTAAAAAAAATAAAAAGATACTTACTGTTCATGTAAAGGGCTTTAGACCTAAAATTTCAGACACAGCTAGATCCAGGTGCTCAGATGAAACCATCATAAATCTCTCTCTCTCTCTCCAGTTGCTTCCCTTCTCCAAGTGGAAGCGAGGATAGCCATTGAGAGTACCAGGCTTAGAAGTGAATAGTTGAGGAGGCCCAAGGGTAAAAGAGAGAGCCTCTTTCCATTAGCTTCAGCAAAAATTCTGAGATTGAGCCTCATTGGCTGGTTCAGATCACGTGTCCATCCTTAAACTAATCACTGTACTGACATGAATGGATGCCCTCATTGGACAAGTCTTGGTTATATGTCAGAAGAAGAAAGAATGGATGTAACCAGTAGAAGAAGAGATAGTGGATGTAACCAAGTCAGGACAAGAAAGACTGGATGGACAGGGAAACCTACACAGCTACTTCAACAGTATTTAGCACTTATTATGCACCTCTGGTGTCCTAGGCATAGTCAATAAATAGAGTCCGAGCTGAGTTCACTTTTTCTGAACACTCAGCAAGGAGAACCATAAAGAAAAGCTTTCTCCCCCTAAAGTTGGTCCAAAAATGGAGAGCAATTTATTCCAAGAGCAATGTGATGTAGATTTCCTAGTCATTGTGTTTCAGACATTTTAGGAACCAAGATCAAAAGTTTAGCCATTAAAAAATGGAAAGAAAGAGGTAACTTACTTACAAAGTATATAATCAAAAAACCAAAAAGAATCATGGATAAAACTACTAAAAACAATAAAAGAATTTAGTAAAATAGCCAAATGGAAAATTAACATACTAAGCCACCTACAATGCTATTGTCCTTCAGCCCCAAACCCACTCATGTATACTCAGCTCTGTGATGCAGAAATTGGACTCTGTAAACCCAATTTTGGTTTTGTTGGCTGAATGAATAATGTATTCACTATTACTAGAATTTATAGGTCATGTAAACCTCTGAGATCTCTTTATTAAGTATCCAATACTACAGACCTAGATAGATATTTTTTTCCCTGTGTGGCTTTAACAGTAGGGGGCCCCAGCAGGAGACTGTAAGGCTGGAGGAGGAAGGAGCTCCTTGCTTCTTCCTGTTGGCTTCCTCCCTACTTCCTGTTCCTGTGAATATCTCCAAGCAATAAGTTCTCACTCCCAGAGCAGTGATTGGATCCAGTTTTCAGGTTATCAAAGTGTTACAGAACCAGCCTCATCACGTGCCCTTCAGAGACACCAGCTCCAGCCAGACAACGTCCTCTCCTCAGAGGTCCACTTCCCATGGACCCTTCCCCTGAGCTTGGAGAGGCCAGCACCAGCTGAGCACCACCCTCCTCAAATTCTGAGTGTCACCTCCACAGAGCCCCTCCCCAAATTTCTAGATTTAATAACTCCATCCTCTTCCCTTTCTACCCACCCCTAGGGGTGGTAGCCACTTCCTGCTGTTTCTTCCTCTGTGATACCTTGGGGTTCTATTTTCACCTCTTTAGTTACCTGCTTAACACCTTCATACTAGTTAACAATTCTTCGTATTAAAAAATCTCTTTTGAAATAATTGGTACTATTTCTGTCTCCTGACTAGATCTTGACTGATTCTATGCAGAAAGCAGTAGACTTCCCATATACAAAATAACCAATTCAAAGATACAAGGGAAGGGAAAGAAAAACCCATTCACAATAACAAAAGGGGGAAAAAAAGTAAGATAAAATACCTAGGCACTAAACTAATAAGAGATATGTATAACCTGTATGACAAAACCTATAAAATACTCCAAACACAAAAATAGTTTGAACCGATAGAGAGACATGATAGATAGAAAAACTCAGAATCATAACGATGTTTATTGTGATGCCTATAAAGTTTCAATCAGGATTTTTTTTTCTGGAGCTAAACAAATTGATGATGAAGTTGATATGGAAGAATAAAAAAGCAAGAACATCCGAGAAAGCCCTGAAAAACAAAGAGTAATGTTGAGGTGGGGGCTAGAACTACTGGATACTAAGACGTATTACAAACATATTATATTATAAAGTCTATGACTATTATAGTATGGTGTGCTATTATATCATTGATAGGCAGGCAGACCAATGATCCAGAATAGAAAACCCAAAAATAGACCTAAGTATATATGGCAATTTCATATATGATGAAGGTGTAGGGAAGGAAGACATTTCCTCTTCCCAAATGGGGGTTCGTCTGGCCGGAGAAGGAATTAAATTCACATGAGACAGAACAGCAAGAGAAAATTAAACAAAGCTTTATGAGGAACCATGGCCCAGGGCCTTTCTTCCCGAAGGAAGAAAGGGCACCACAGAAGTGGGGTGCACAGAGTGGTTATATACCCCCAAACAGGGTGTTTCACATATGATTGAAATGTCCCTCCCACAATAGTCACAAGATTGCCCTGTTGGCACAGTGCTTGATGGACACAGTAGGTAATGGTCTGCTATCTCGGAGGGCATAGCAGGAGGCAAGTCTATTGTCTGGAGCTGGGTGGTCACAGGTGAGCTCAGCAATCAGTTCCTAGCCTAAGGAAAGATGCTTAATCCTTAAAGAAATGCCAGCGTTGGGAGGGGGAGGGAAGTCAGTTACAGGAAGTTCCAGACAAGCACAATAAAATGCAGATTTAAGTCCTTGCCTTTGGCATTGACCAAGAGTTTCTAGAGAATAGGTCATCTCCTTTCTTCTTCCTGGTACAGAGAGGGAGGCACCTTTTACAAATAGAGATTTACCTTACCAATGTAAGTGTCCCAACAAAGGGCAAGTTCCATTCCTCAGAGCCTCCTTCCCTGTCCCAGTTCATCAAAAGCAACCAGCCTCAAATAATCCTGATGCCAAAGAGATATATCTTGGGGTGGCCAATTTCAGGTCCCTACAAAGGCAATATCTCAAATGAATGAGAAATGATAAAGTTTTAATAAATGATGCTGAGACTACTGGATGACCATATGGAAAAAACAAAATGGATTCATTTCTCATTTCATACTTTACAATAAATTCCAAATGAAGTAGAGGTTTAAAAGTTTTTAAAATAAGTGAGGAAAATCTGTCCTAGCTTTGACTCAAAGTCTAAAAGCAATAAAATAAAAGACATATAAATCTGAGGACATTAAAAAACAAACAAACAAAAAACACCTGCACAGTAAAAAGAAAAAGAATCCATTACTAAAGTCAAGGAAATGGCAAGCAGGAAAAACTACTGCAATGAATATCATGGACAAAAGATTAATATTCCAAATATATGAAAATCTCCCAAAATTCAGAAGAAAACGACTAACAACCAATTTTAAAATAAGCAAAATATACAAACTGACAATTCAAAAAATTCAGTGGTCCTTAATTAAATAAAAAGTTACTCAACCTTGTTCAAAATTAGAGCAAATAAAAGTACATACATATATGATGAAAGAGTCATATCTAGAATACAAAAAGAATTCCTAAAATCATTAAGGGAAAATTTAATATAAAATGGGCAAAAAAAATTTAGCAGGCATTTCACAAAAGAGCATTCAAATGACTATGACAAAGTACTTAACATCATTAGTCATAAAGGAAATCCAAATATAAATCATAATGAAACATCACTACATACCCACCAGAAAGGCTAACATTTTAAAAGACTAATAAAAAGTGTTAGCAAGAATATGGATCAATGAGAGCTCTCACAGGCTGTGAGGGAGATGTAAATTGGTACAACTATGTTGGAAAACTATTCGGCAGTGTCAGCTAAAGTTAAACAGATGCTTACCCCATGACCCAGAAATTCTACTTTTTCTTTCAGAAGTTCTGTTTTTTTATTTATTTATTTTTTGGTGAGGAAGATTGTTCCTGAGCTAACATCTGTGCCAATCTTTCTCTGTTTTGTACGTGGGACACCACCACAGCCTGGCTTGATGAGCAATGTATAGGTCTGTGCCCAGATCCAAACCTGTGAACTCCCAGCCACTTAACCACTACACCACTGGGCCAGCCCCCAGAAATTCTAATTTTAAATAAATACCCAAGAGAAATAAGTGCATATGTCCAAAAATGACATGAACAAAAATGCTTATACCGGTGTTATTCAAAAAAGCCAGTAAAACTGGAAACAACCCAAATGTCCATCAACAGAGTGAATATGTCACAATTTATTTATCCATACAGTGAAATACTACACAGCAATAGAAAATAACCAATATACTATATATAATCATATGGATGAATCTCACAGATGTTATGTTGTGTGAAATAAGCCAGAAACAAAATAATACTCGCTGTGTGATTCATTTATAGGACGTGAAAGAGTTTCTGTGGTGCTAGAAATCAGAACACTAGTTACTTCTGGCAGCAATATTGACTGAGAAGGAGCAGAAAGGAGCTTCTGGGTTCTTGGAAATATTTTATGTCTTGATAATAATCACAGTTACACAGATGTGTATGTAAACAGAAATATATCAAACTTTACACTTAAAATTAGTTCACTATACACATTTTGCACGTTAGACCTCAATAAGCTTCAAGAATACAAGAAAAAGTAAACTAAAATACCATTTCTCATCTGCTAAATTGGCAAAAATCACTAAGTATGACCACATTCTGTGTTGGTGAGGTTATGGTGAAACGCTCACTCATACATTGCTGGTACAACTTTTATGGAGGAGAATTTGGCGATGTCTAGCAAACCACATACGCATCTATCCTTTCCCCTAGCAATTCCACTTCTAGGAATCCTCACCATCAAAAAACACAAAAGGATGCATGTACGAAGATGTTTATTGAGGCATGTTTTGTAATGACAAGAGATTAGAAATAAGAGCAGTGTTCATCAGCTAGGGGTTTATTGAATAAACAATCTTCCATATGATGGAGGATCGTGCAGTAAAAAAGCTTATGGAACATTTTCCTGGTTATGTCCTTCTCTGACAAAAGGTGCGGAATGTTCTTTAGAGTATGTTAGTTGAAAGAGCAGGGGGTGTGGTGGTTTAAAGACAATTATGAATTCTTTGACACTCCTTTCATCCAGAATTGGGACCTACTTTCCTTCCTTTTGAATCTGGGCTGGTTTGCCACTACTTTGACCAACAGAATATGGTTGAAATGACACTAGATCAGTCAGAGCCCAGCCTTTGAAAGGACTGGCAGCTTCCACTTTACTCTTAGAACCCTAAGCCACCATGGAAAAAGTCCTCCTCTCTTGCTGTGAGACTATCCCATAGGAAGGACCTGAAACTACTTGGAGAAGAAGAGGAGAGTTCAGCCAAGCCCAGATTCCCAGGCAGCCTTGCCAAATCACCAGGCATGTAAGCGGGCTGTCTCAGATCCTCCTGGCCAGCCCAGCTAAAGCTCAGCCACCACACAAATAACACCGACACCACATGGAGCGTGAGACTCACATACAGTAGTCATATGCATATCGTTATTTTTAAGTTGTTACGTGTATTTTGTAGCAAATAATTTGGTGTCATTAGGAATCAAAATGTTGAATACAGAAGAGTATAAGTCAAAGAAGTTAAAGAGAGACCCTGTAAAGTTAAATTTGAACGGAAAATATCAGTATGTACTCATACTTTTTCTTTTCCTAAAAATATGCATTTCCTAGTTCTGACAAGTGAAAAGGCCTGAAAGCAGTGACAACCCAACCCAGCAGCACAGAGCAGCCCTAGCGCCCAGACTGTACTCTGTAAACATCGTTACCCACAAAGAGGCACCAGGACTCCTCATAGAAATGGCTGATTCCAAGTCCGGGGTTGGAAATACGCAAGATGGGCCTGAGATATCTTGCTGTGCCAGGGAGGCAAGGAAAGTATCGAAGGCAAAGAGAGTCACGCAAAAAGGTCACAGCAACCAAAGCAAAGGCACATACTGGCCTAAGATGATATCATGTGAGAAAAAAGATGACCACAATGGATTGAAACATATCAAATATATAAAAATTCATGAGTTCATCACGATACGAAAAAAATCTCATTCATCACCACTGGAGGTTGCTAAGGCACCAACTTATTACTCCAAAATTTGATTAAGTGAAAAGATCAAACGTTTACTCTGCCTTTCCTGTATAAACTCCATTTCAGAGTAACGAAAAGGTTGTTGGGAGAAAGTTCTTCCACACAGAAAAAGCCCAGGCAAGAAAGGCAGAAGGAGTGGTGGAATTAGAAGATCACCATTTGACAACCCCATTGAAGTAACAGGTTTAGGCAATAAGTGTGAATGGATGCTATGAATTCATTAGCTGGAAGGTCGATGGGGAACATTATGATGGAGAGATCAGGCCGGCACCATTTAAGCACACAAATCTATCTTTGCAACACTAAAAGCAGGAAAACCACAGGTTATATTCCTTGTGATGTATTGTAATACAAAACATACAGCTCCACCTGTGAACCTATGAAATGCTCCTGTCGAAAGAAAAATGAACCTACATCTGCTCAATCTGTAAATATAGCTGCAAGATAACAGGAAATACCAGGAATTGAGGAACAAGCCAAATGACATAATGAGAATGTAATCAATCAAATCCAGAATGTGGAATATTCTGCAAGCCAAATGTTCTCAAATCTCCAACAAATAAAACCACATAAAAAAAAAGGGAAGGAGAGTTTGATAGAGATATAAAAACTAAATGCAGTATGTGGACCTTTTTTAGATTCTATTCAACTAAGTGAAAAACCACCTGGAAAAAAAAAGCCTTTGAAAAGTTTATCAGTTTCTTAGTTAACAAGGTAAAAGTTAAACATTTACCTGCCCTATGACCCAGAAATTTCACCCCTAGTTATTTTCCTAAGAGAAATGAGAACACAGATCCACAAAAAGATTTGTACAAGAAAGTTCATAGTCATTTTATTCCTAATAGCCTAAAAGTGGGGGTGGGGGGAATGCCCAACAACAGAAGAAGGGATAAGCAAATTGTGGTACATTCATACAATGGAATATTAGTTCTTAACAAAAAGGAATGGACTACTATATATACAAGATGGATGAATCTCACAGATATGCTAAATGAAAGAACCCAAACACAGAAGAGTATCGTATGATTCCCTTTATAGGAAGTTCTAGAATAAGTAAAACTCAATCATGGTGAAATAAAAAAGAAAAGTGATCATCTCTGGAAGGGAGGTTGACTAGGAAAGAGTATGAGAGGACTTTTTAAGGTGATGGAAATGTTCTATATCTTGAGAGGGATGTGGACTACGAGAGAGTCAGCATTTGCCGAAACTTGCGGAAATGTACACTTAAGATTTGCACGTCACTCTAAGTAAATTTTACCTTAAAAAAAAGAACTACAAACAAATACTGAACTCTAGTCAACAGGTTCTCTTTTCACAGTGGTGGGGATTAACATTCTGAAACCACTTTCTCTATCTTCCAGGCTTGAGCAAACAAGTCAACACATAGAGTATAACAGAGCCAGGTTCCTCAGCACTGCAGGGTGGAGATACAAATGCGGAAAGGGGAACAATTAGAATGCACTGATTGGGACTAGAGGCATCAGTATTAATTTAGACTTTTTAATAAGTTATAGTTTTACAAATAAAAGTCAATGTGTGTCTACCTGTATTTCCTATCTGTGTCCACTGAGACAACATAGAAACAGTGATACACCAGTAGCCATGAGCACTCCTAGCACAGAGCTTGGTTTCTAAATATTATTTTCCATGAAAAAGAATAAGAACTTCTTGAAAAAGCTGATTCCAGCGCTGGAACAAGGAAAACACAGTAGATCCTGGAACACCTTGCTGCACCAGAAATTAAGGAAGTGCTCAAAGAACAAAGAGCTCCCCCCAATTACTTGTTAATTAACTGTACAATGGAGAAACCTGGAGACACTATCTTAACCAAATGATCAAAGTCAACATCACCCAGATCCTCCTGATATGATGCACTGAAACCAACATGACATCACAGCTTTGGTATCACTGTCAAAAATGCCCAACTTAAATCTAAACGCAAGGCAATTTCAGACAAATCCAAATCGAGCCATTCTACAAAATAACTGTCCTGTAGCCTTAAAAAAAATGACATCATCAAGAAAGACAAAGACAGGTTGAGGAATTTTTCTATATGAAAAAGATTAAAGAAACATAGCAACTAAATGGGTGATCCTGGATCAGATCTGGACTGGGAGAAAATACATAACTATAAGAGAATTATCGGGAAAATTGCCAAATTTTGAATGTGGACTGAGGATAGATAATAGCTGCTAGTAATTATACTGTGGTTATATAAGAAAATGTCTTTGTCTGCAGGAAATACACACTGAAGTGTTTACGAGTAAAGGGATATGATCTACTCTGTCACATAATTCAGAAAATATATATATAAGAAATAAATCAAATAAAGCAAGATGTAAGTGTTTGGGGAATTTAGGCAAAGGATATGTGAGAGTTCCTTGTGCTATTCTTGCAACTTCTTTGTCAGTTTTAAATCATATTTTTTTAAAAAGTAACAAACCGAAAAATAATTATTTGATAAATCAGGGAAATGAGTGTGCACCGGGCTAGAGGATATTAACCAATTCCCGACACTTCCGAGCGATGTGATAATGACGTGGTGATTATGTTTGTTTATTTTCTAAGAAGTCTTTGCTAGTTAGCAATACATACTGAATTATTTGTGGGTGGTACGACAGAGGTCTGGAATTTGCTTTAAAATACTCCAGTAAAGACAAAAGCTGAGGGGATAAACAAAAGAAGAATGGCTGAATGCTGATAACTGATAAATCTGGGTGACAGGCACAGAGGACTTCAATATAATAATATACTATTCTCTTTCTTGTTGCTAGAACAGAAATTTTCTATTAAAAAAAAAAAGGCCAGCCCTGGTGGCCTAGTGGTTAAGTTCAGCATGTTCCACTTCAGTGACCCAGATTCAGTTTCCAGGCTCAGACCTATACCCCTCATCTGTCACTGGCCATACTGTGGTGGCAGCTCATGTACAAAAAGAGGAAGGTTGGCAGCAGATGTTAGCTCAGAGAAAAAAAAGAAAGAGCCAGCCAGCCCTGGTGGTCTAGTGGTTAAGATTCAGTGTTCTCACCGCCATGGCCCGGGTTCGTTTCCCCATCGTGGATCCACACCATCCATCCATCAGTTGTCATACTGTGGCAGCGGCTCGCATAGAGAACTAAAAACCAGCAACTAGGATACACAGTCATGTACTGAAGCTCAAAAAAAAAAAAAAAGCATTGCCAAATATGTAAGGAAAGAATTCTCCAAATAATGGAAAGGGAACCTTATCACCCCGGTCCCAGTTCCCACTCTACGGTGGCTTCAGCAGGAGCCTGAGCAAGACAGTGACCATCTGGTCATCTCTGCCTGGTCACCTGCAAAATGAGGCTATCAAAGCTGCCCCTGTCTGTCTCACTGTCAGGGCTCTTCTGAGGTGCAGAGTGGTAACTATTTGCAAAGTCTCCCAGGCAGTGACCACGTGTGAGAGGGCGGAGCTGGAGGTCACCCCGCTGCCCACTCCCTGCTGGACCCTGACGGCCTTGCTGCACCCTGCATGCATGCCTTTTGCTTTTCCAAATACATTGGCAGCAGCCAGCTGTGGAGGCAGAAAGCTGGAGGGAGAGCCGCGATCAGCCTGCCTTCATTATGGAGGAAATAAATATATCAAGAGTGATTTTTCTCTCTCAGGAAGAAATTAATTTCTAAATGAAATAATGAGTTTCCTGATAGTCATTCGCAAGGCTTGGGACCTCAGAGCCGGTCCCTCTCCCTGTCTCTGCTCATGCCCCTCCACAGGCTGATTAACTCACTCTGCCATGTCTGCAGATTAATGCCTCTTTCCCTGGTGGAGCTCACCCTGGCGACATGCGAGCCCTTCTTGGTCAGCAAAATGGGATAATGAGACATCCAATTAAGGTGAGGTTCCATGAGCGACGGCTCTGGAAACAGCCTGGCTTGCAGGAAAGGCCTTTCAACTGGTGTTGGGACAAGGGAAAGATCACCTTGGGGACCCCTGTCTTTTCATTGCCTGAATGGGCCTTTCTCAGGGCAGCTGTGGACATGCGCAGCTGTGAGGCAAACAAAATGTGGCTCCCAGGCCTCTGGCAGGTGAGGGAGAAGGCCCAGGAAGGCCTTGGGAACCAGAGGCACTTGGGTCACTAGATGTCTTGTTGCTGTGCATCCTGTCACTCCCTACCTTTCAGACTGCTACTGGCCCAGCCACTGAGGCCACATGGGATGGGGAGGGAGCTGGGTGGTTCTCAAGGCAAAAGGAGTACCCCTCCCTACTACCAAAAACAGTAGAGACAAAAGAGCTACATCCATGATAAAAATAATGATGATCGTCTATCATGCATTAGGGTTAAGTGTTTGAAATGAATTATTCACTTAATTTCCAGATACTTTTATTATCTCCACTTTTGCTCTATTTTATATATTTTTAAAGTATTGAGATACATTTATTATCTCCATGTAAGAAACTTGAAACTGAAGATCAAGTGACTTCCAGAGGCCACAAGGTAAAAAGCGGGGAAGTGGGATTTGAACCTAAAACAAGTTTGAGTCTTGAGTTCCTGCTCTTCACCTCTGTGTTATCCTGCTACCAACTCTTAGGAATCAAAGGCCAAATCTGAGTGGCAACTGCCCAAGGGACCACCAGCTCCAGGAATGGAGGACTCAGTCAAGGGGAGTCTGGAATTCCAGGGCGAGAAATGTACCCCTGGGCCTGGGGTACGAGGTGACATCCAATCACTTAGAAGGCCACCAGGCAAAAAGCCAGGGATGTAGAGGTGAGAAAGTCCAACCTTGGGGGACAGAAATCCAGGGCAGCCATTGAACCAGAAAATTGCTTCTTCTGAAGCTGGGAAGAGAAGACTTGGTGGTAAGACCATTAAAAATTAATTAGGAGGCTTTGTCGGATGTATGACTTGCAAATATTTTTTCCCAGTTAGTGGGTTGTCTTTTTGTTTCAATCCTGTTTTCATTTGCCTTGAAGAAGCTCTTTAGGCTGCTGAAGTCCCATTTGTTTATTCTTTCTATTGTTTCCCTTCGCTGAGAAGAGATGGTGTCCGAAAAGATCCTTTTAATACTGATGTCAAAGAGTGTACTGCCTACATTTTCTTCTAGAAGCCTTATGGTTTCAGGTCTCACCTTTACATCTTTGATATAATATATAAAGAACTCACACAACTCAACATAAAAAATCAAACAACCCGATCAAAAAATGGGCAGGAGACATGAACAGACATTTCTCCAAAGAAGATATACGGATGGCTAATAGGCGCATGAAAAGATGTTTGTCACCGCTGATCATCAGGGAAATGCAAATCAAAACTACACTAAGATATCACCTTACACCCATTAGAATGACCAAAATAACTAAAACTAATAGTAACAAATGTTGGAGAGGTTGTGGAGAAAAAGGAACCCTCATACACTGCTGGTGGGAATGCAAACTGGTGCAGCCACTATGGAAAACAGTATGGAGATTCCTCAAAAAATTAGAAATAGAACTACCATACGACCCAGCTATCCCACTACTGGGTATCTATCCAAAGAGCTTGAAGTCATCAATTCCAAAATTCCTGTGCACCTCAATGGTTATTGCAGCATTATTTACAATAGCCAAGACATGGAAGCAACCTAAGTGCCCATCAACAGATGATTGGATAAAGAAGATGTGGTACATATATACAGTGGAATACTACTCAGCTGTAAAAAAGAACAAAATCATCCCATTTGCAACAACATGGATGGACCTTGAGAGAATTACGTTAAGTGAAATAAGCCAGATAGAGAAGGACAATCTCTATATGACTCCACTCATATGAGGAATGTAGACAAAATGTAGACAAAAAATATAGACAAAGAGAACAGATTAGTGGCTACCAGGAGAAAGGTGGGCTGGGGGGGTGGGCACAAAGGGTGAAGTGGTGCACCTACAACACGACTGACAAACAATAATGTACAACTGAAATTTCACAAGATTGTAACCTATCATTAACTCAATAAAAATTTTTTAAAAATTAATTAGGAGCCACTGTGGGTGGGGCTGATTGAATTCAGTTGAAAATTGGAAGGGGGAACAAACTCTGTGGGCTGAGGCAGTCACAGAATGCTTCCTGGAGGAGGGGGCCATCCAGCTCACCCCTGATGGCAGATAGGATTACAAAGGGAGGAGGAGAGGGGGAAACACCTTCAACTGGTCGCCAGGATGAACAGGGAAAAGATGTGCTTAGTATTTGCTTCTCTGGCACCAAGTGAGTTTCTGATTTTCCTTCTTTCTTAAGATAAAACATCTCCAAATGGGCCCTTTTTAGGGAACAGCACTCTACGAGGCACACAGCATTTTGCAGAAGAGGGATCTTAAGCTCAGAGGGAGCAACCTGTGAGCAGGAGCACTTTGCTCAGGAAAAGACAAAGCCTGTTTCAAATCCGTGTCTCAGAGACCTTAACCCCTGCCGGTCCAGGCACAGGGCAGGAGAAGGCCACTTGATGGGTTTGAAGAGGCTTGTTGTGGCGGCTGCTGGGCAGAAGAGTGAGATTCCAAATGGTGGTGTTTCATTTCATCGCTGATGCCACCAAGCTTTAGGTCAGCATTTCTGGTTAATGAGCTGGAGCCAAATACACGGGAAGGAGGCAGGGAGAGAAGAGAATGAGTCATTCACTAATGCATCCATTCATTCATCAGATATGTGCTGAGCATCCACTATGTGCCAGGCTTTGTGTTTGATTCACCCCGAGGCCCCAGTTCCTGGCAGACACAGCCGCTGTGCTTATGATGTGCACAGTTTTGAGGTGGGGGTGAAAGACATTGATCAAACAATGGCACAAATATAGAATTACATTCTGGAGTAAGTGACATGAAGAAGAAGTACAGGGAGGTTACGAGAATTGTAATGGGGGCCCTGATCCGATCTGGGAAGTAACAAAAGGCTTATTAGGAAGTGGCATTTAAGCTAAGATATGAAAATGGATAGGAATTAATATGGGACTGGCCCGGAGGCATAGTAGTTAAGTTCGCGTGCTCCACTTCGGCAACACAGGGTTCGCCAGTTTGGATCCCAGGGGCCGACCTACCACTGCTCACCAAGCCATACTGTGGCAGTGTCTCACATACAAAATAGAGGAAAATCGGACAGACGTTAGCTCAGCAACAATCTTCCTCAAACAAAAAGAGGAATACTGACAACAGATGCTAGCTCAGAGCCAGTTCTCCTCACCAAAAAAAAAAAAAAAAAAAAGGAATTAACAAGAGAAACAGTGGCTTGAAGAGCATTCCAGGAAGAGCAGGATACCAGGGTCAAGGCCACGAGGCAGGAGGGAGCTACTACGAGGCAGGAGGGAGCTACTACGAGAGGACAGTGGAGCAGGGGAGAGTGGCCTGGAAGTGACACTGGAGAGGCAGGCAGGGCTAGACAATGGAGGACCTGGAAGGATGGAGGCCTTTGTCCTAGGAGCATGGGAAACTAGTGAAGGGTTTTAAGCTTGGGATCCTTGAGTAGAACTGTGTTTTAAAATGTCATTCTGGCTGCTAGATAGCTACTGAATCAAATGGGGACAAAAGTGGAAATAGAAAACAGAAAATTAGTGCAACAGAGTAAGTGGGGAGTAAAAGTGACTTCTACGCAGGTAATGGCCATGGACACAGATAATGATGGATTCAAGAGATACAAAGGAGGCTTTGTCAACAGAAGAACATTCCCCAGCGAGGAAGACAGATCTCACTGGACACTCCTCCTGTTCATCATCTAACCCCCAGAGGGCGTTTTTTAGTTTCATGAAAGAAGAACTGTTAACCCGAGAGGTGATCTGAACCACCCAGAATCACCCAGCCAGGAACAGAACCCCAGCCTCCAAATCTGTGCCCAGTAGCCCCGCTTCTCCATAACGGATCTCTCCCTGGGAGAGCACCGAGAGATGGCACTGCCTCCTAATGCCTCCCAGGGCTAGTTTAGCCTTTTCATAAAACAAGACCTATAGTCTAGTGATGTATTTCACACTCTTTATTCAAAAATTTACTATCTTAGCCATTTTTAAGCGTACAGTTTATTGGCATTAAGCCAATTCACATTATTTGGCAACCATTACCACCATTTATCTCTAGAACTTTTTTCATCCTCCGGAACTGAAACTCCACACCCATTCATCAATAAATCCCCATTCCTTTTCCCCTATCCTCTGGCAACCACCCTTTTACTTTCTGTCTGTATGAATTTGACTACACTTGGTACTCCACATAAGTGGAATCAAACAGCAGTTGTCCTTTGCAACTGGCTTATTTCACCTTGTCTTCAAGGTTTATCCATATTATAGCATGTAGCAGACTTTCCTTCCTTTTTAAGGCTGAATAATACTCCATTGTATGTATATTCCACATTTTGTTTATCCATTCTTCCATTGATGGACACTTGGGTTGCTTCCACCTTTTGGCTATTGTGAATAATGGTGCTACGAACATGGGTGTACAAATATCTATTTTAATCTCTGCTTTCAATTCTTTTGAATATATACCCAGAAGTAGAATTACTGGATCATATGCTAATTCTATTTTTAATATTTTGAGGAACCTCCAAGTTGTTTTCTATAGTGGCAGCACCATTTTACCTTCCCACCACCAAGAGGGTTCCAATTTCTCCACCTCCCAGCCAACGCTACTTATTTTCTGTTATTATTACTATCATTATAGCCATTCTGATGAGTGTGAAGCTGTATTTCACTGCAGTCCTAATTTGCATTTCCCTAATGATTAGTGATGTTGAACATCTTTCAGGTGCTTATTGGTCATTTGTATACCTTCTTTGAAGAAATGTCTATTCAAGTCCTTTGCCTGATTTTTATTGAGTTGTTTGCTTTTTATTGTTGAGTTGTAGGAGTTCTTTATATATTGTGGATATTTGGATATTGACTCTTCATCAGATATATAATTTGTAAATCTTTTCTCCCATTCCATGTGTTGTCTTTTCACTCTGTTGATAGTGTTCTTTAATATAAAAAAGTGTCTAATTTTAATTTAGTGCCGTTTATCTATTCTTTTGTTGCCTCTGCTTTTGGTGTCATAGCCAAGAAATCATTGCTAAATCCAACATTATGAAGTTTCTCCCTTGTATTTTCTTCAAAGAGTTTTATAGCTTTAGCCTACATTCCAGTCTTTAATCCATTTTGAGTTACTTTTGTATATGGTGTAAGGTAAGGGTCCAACTTCATTCTTTCCACTGTGGATATCTAGTTTTCCCAACACCATTTGTTAAAAAGACTATCGTTTCCCCATTGAGTGGTCTTGGCACTCTTGTCAAAAATTATTTGACTATATACGTAAGGGTTTATTTCTGGGCTTTTTCTTCTTTTCCATTGTTCTATATGTCTATCAACAGCACTATTGTTAATAGCCCAAAAGTAGAAATTACCCAAACATCCATCACTAGCAGAATAAATACATAAATTGGGAGATAGTTGTACCGTGGAATACTATAGCAATGAGAGCAAAAGATTGACAACTAACAACAGCAAGGAGGAATCTCACAAACATTTCGAGCAAAAAAAAGCCAGACACGAAAGAATGCTTACTTTCTGATTTAATTAACATAAAATGCAAAAGCAGGGAAGTTTAATTTCTGCTTCTAGAAGTTAGGATATTTGTTACCTTTAGAGGAGGGAAGCAATAGTGACAGGCAGGGGCAGGAGGGGCTTCTGAGATGCTGGTGATGTTACATTTCTTGATCTGAATGTTAGTTTCCTGAGTGTGCTGAATTAGTAAAATTCATCAAACTACACATTTATAATTGTTGCATTTTTCTGAATGGTATATTACATTGCAATAAAAAAAGTTTTTTAAAAAAATAAGTATTCTATAGCTATAAAGCCTAGGAAACATTATTTCGCTGCAAGAGCCATTATCACGGCCAGCAGGTCTGTCACTATCAGATGAACTGTCAGAAAGCTCAGCCAATCAGAACTCAGCAAGGCCCAGACTGTCCCAATTACATACATGGAGGGGTGGTCGGCCGAAAATAGCTTATAAAGTTCCCAGCGTCATCTACTACAGTTCGTGCTCTGAGTTCATAAACAAAGTGCATTATCCATGATCAGTGTCTAATAATAAAACAATAAGATTATACCTGTTGCTAATATGTCTACAACAGGGAGACAGCATGACAAGGGCAGACAATTAAATCAGGATGTGCAATAAGTTAATCCTGGGAGACTCTGGAAGAATGAAACATGCCTCATCTATGACTGTCACCGGGAGCCTTGTGAGTCATTCCAAAGCACCTCTGGCTGCAGGAGCCTCGGGAAGGATGCCTTTCAACTTGTTCTGCCCCTTGTACTGCCTCCTGCAAGGCTGTCTCTCTTTTGCTCCCCTCATGCCTTTCAAATGATTCCGTCCAACACTTGTGAGCACTCACCACATGCCAAACACGGTGCTGAACACTCTCTCTACCATCTCATTTGCATCCGCACAGCAACTCTGGAGGGAGGGACTGACTGCCCTCACTCAAAGGGGAGAAGACTGAGGCTTCCAGCAGGTGAGTACATGGGGAGGCTATACACACAGTGGGGGGCGGGGGTGGGGGGAGCATGTGGGAAATCTCTGTGCCTTTCTCTCAATTTTGCTGTAAATCTAAAACTGCTCTAAAAAAAAATCTTAAAAAAAATATATGTAACCATCTTGCCCAAGCATAACTAGTAAGTGGCAAACTAGGATTCAAAATAAGGCTTTCAGACCCTACAAGCTGCCTCTGAAGCACTATCCCATAGTGCCTGAGTATCCTGATTTGTCCCCTGCCACAAAGAACTTGGGGCCTTGCTGAGGAAATAAGACCTAAAAAGACCAAAGGAGAATCCAGTGTCCTCAGACAAAAGGGGCCCACCGCCCTCGGCACCCACGAATCCTGCTGCCATGCAGCTCAGCAATCATCACTTCACCTGTTGTCTTCCTCACTGAGCAGGGACTGTGTCCTGTTTATCTCAGGGTCCTCAGGACAGAGGACCAGGACACAAAGTAGGCATCGCAGAATGGGTGCTTCCTAAGTGCGTGTTGACTGAAAGGGAGGGAGGAACCATTCCTTTCACAAGAGACCAGAGAACAATCTAGAAGCCAGCATTACTCTCTGAACTTCACGGGGTGGAGAGTCACAGTCTCCTCCCACCAAAATATAGGAATTTGAAGGCTGAGTTTAGTGGGTGGCTTGGTGCTATTCAGATCCTGCCTTTATTTAAAATTTCAAATATTTTGTTCATCATGGATTTTTCCCGGTAATTTTGATTTTTAAAAATATTGCATTAAAATATCATTCATGTTGATCTTTAGATCTTTTGGAGCACCCTTACTTTTTGCTCCTGAGGTGAGTCTCTCACTGTCCTCTCCCTTGTCCACGTGACACATTATTTTCACACTTGAAGCAGAAGTCACACTCAGGATACAGAAATCCTGTGAGCGCAAGCATTGTGCTCTTAGCTCACAACCAGAGAGTTCGCGCCCAGAACATTCCAGCTCTGACGTCCCCAATTTGTTGGCAGTGCCTCACAAGATTTGAACAATGTTTCAGTGTCTAACTAAATTGCAAGAACACGTGTTTCATCAGCTTATAAATTCCAACTAAATTTTAAAAGGCTTCTGTTTAGCACGCAGAGTTTTTATTTTCCAGGCTGTAACCACAGCAACATTTTTTCCTTGAATATCCATCCTTCACTCCTGCCACACACACCACACCCTCAGCCCCACCTTGGGTGGGCACGGGAGCTCGCCCTGGCTTTTCACACTCCCCATTCAGCAACCTGGCTGGCAAAACAGCAGCACAGTAGCCTTTTGTGCTGTTGGTTTTCCTTTGCTTGATGGATCACCTAAAGTTTGGACGTTTGTACAAGAAAGCACAGTGATATGAACAGAACTTCCATCACTACCTAAAACCTAAAACAGTCACCCTTTGCTTCAGCATCTCTAGCCCGTAACCCAAGCCCTAGCTGCGTGCCTCACACACTCGCTCCCTCTCTGAGCTTCAATTGCCTGTTCTGTGAAAGGGAGGCGATACACTCACCCCACAGCACCGTAAGGGTTGGGTTACTCTCGCTGAGGTCACACGGCTAGGAAAGGGTAGAGTAGGGACTGGAAGCCGGGCCCTTCAGATTCCAAACTCTGCCTGCCTCACCGACTTCAGGTTCTAGGACCCCAGAGTGACTCTATGAAGGGTCACCTGGTGGTACAGCAACAAACAAATGTCAACAATGCCGTGGCTGGGATGAAACCCTTAATACCATCATCTGCACGAAGGCTGGATTGGGAGGGCAGGAGAGGTGCCACTCAACAGTCCCCACCTGAACCAAGAGGAAGCCCAGACAGACAGGAATAGGGAGACGGGCTGTGTGATAGTAATGAGAGTGGGTCTGCAGTCAGCTACACTCTATACTGACTGCCCTAACTTCTCTGTGCCTCAGTTTCCTCTTTTAGGAAATGGAGGTAGTAGTTTCTAACTCACAGGCTTGATGTATGAATTAGAGGAATTAATTCATGTAAAATGTTCAGACTCGGGACTGGTATATAGTAAGAGCTCAATAAGTGTTAAATTATCATTATCATTATTGTTGTTGGTTGTGTTATGTGCCATATAAAGTGCTTTTGCCATACCATTGCCAATAACTTCCACCAGCTCCAAGACAAGCTTCAGACTCCTGGCAGTTTGGGCAGCCATCACTCACCCTCGCCGTGTGCTTTTCTCCGCAGCTTCAGCTCGCCTTGCCTCATGCCCTCAGGTCCCCCTGGGGTACCCTCCCCGAACCCAGACTGTAGGAGCACATTCGGGCCTGTCACTTCTGTCGAGCCTTCGCTGACCGCCCCAGTCCTCAGTGACGTCCCTCTCTTCTGCACTCCAGGGACACACGCTGCCTCGTCTTCCCATTCACGTGCCACCTCTGAAGGCCCCCTTGCCTTGCCTGTGCCTCTGGGGATGGAGACAGACTGCGGACCGTCCCACAGCCTGCGCTCAGTGCCCGACTCAGCACTCCCCAGTCCCGATGCTCCTTCATCAGTGCCTATCCTGAATATTTACCACATGCTTTGTGCTAGAACCTGGGGCACAGCCATGAGCAAAGCAGCTGCAGAACCTCCCCTCGTGGAAGACGATAAACAGGTTATTAGAGAAATAACTATGAGATTCTAAATTGTATAACTGCAATGAAGAAGAAAAGAGTAAACGAATTCTCTGGGGATTGATAAGTATCCTGCCCCTTTACATCGACTTAAAATTGAGAACCTTTCACAGCCTCGCCCCTCTTTCTAACCATCCCTTTACTAGGTACATCATAAGCTACCATCTTGAAGCACAAAATCCTCAAATTAAGGTAGAAAAGGACCAAATGAGCCTTCCTCGCTTTTCCCTGCCTGGGTAAAGGGATGGCTTGCTCCATGGTACAGAAGTTCCTGGGCCCTGGCTCAGAGGCACTCTTGGTTTGGCACTGGCCTCTGGTTTGCAACTGAACCACAGGGAGGGAACAGCTCATTGGGACTTATGGCGAGGCCTCCAGGAGACAGCAGCATTCAGATTGCCTTCACCTAATTTTTTCCCAAACTAAAACAGTGGTTGGGTTCCTAAAAACCCCCAAATTAAGAGAGTTGGTGAAAAATAAGAGACTGCAAGCAGAAAATGCAAGCTAAGCCTCATGGCTGGGTGCAACCTGTGCAAACATCTGGCGAACTGTTAGTTCTAAATCTGAATGGAATTTTCCAGGTGCTTTTAGGAAATCATGAGATTTTATTTTTCTCTGCCAATTAGAGCACTCTCTAAAGGGATTTTTGGATAAGCCTGGCAATTCTCGCCTTTCTTTCCTGGAATAGACGGCAGTCCACTTTCTCTCACCTTTACTTTTTAGTCTAACCTGCGATCCACTTACTCATTCTGGTTGCTTTTCTTGGGACTGTAATTACTGCATGTGTTGGCCGCAGCTGACCCTCCGCTAACAGGCCAGCCCTGCTAATGCTGGAAAGGACTCATTTCCCACACAGCCTGTCCTCTTGCACTGATGCCCCTGATCTCTGTAGCCCTCCCCTCCCGGGAAGCACAGGCCTGCGTCCGTTTGCTGCCTTTGTTGACTCTTCTGACCCCTGGACTCCAGAAATATTTTCCTACATCTGTCCTCCTTGCTGCCTCCCCTGCCTTAGCTGACTGCCTTGGACTTGACGTTACCCATTCCTGTTTGTGGAATGTTCTGCCATCCGCCAGACAGGTCAAACTCCTGACCATGGGTTGTGGGGTGTACCTGAGAGAACCCGGCCTTTGAAATCAGGCAGACTTGGGTTCCAATCCCCAGCAACACCATTACCAGCTGAACTTTCCTTTAACCATATGCAAAATACAGAGTTCCACAAAGTTGAAAAGCAGATAAAAAATATTTTATTAGTTTGCACATTGAAGACGCCATTAATGACATTATATATATTCGCCTGGACTTCCAGACGTAATGGACTGGAAGTGGTGGTAATGACACAAGCCCCACAAGACGATCTTGAGGATTAAAGGGGTTAATAGACGCAAAGTGCCTGAATTCCTGCCAGGCCCTCAGAAAAGACTCCATAACTACTTGGTCCCCTCCCTCTCTAGCCCAAACTGGTCCTTTTCCCACCTACACCATTATAACACATGCTGCATCACAACTGTTACATGCCTTCTAGACCCATGCTAGATGGTCTTAATGACAGTCCTCTGTGCCTTTCTAAGCAACTGTCAGTCAAAAACATCTACTCTCTTGGAAGGAAACAAAATCAGGGCTGGCTGTTGTCATTTTCACCCTGTCTTTTGGAGCCCCATGGAGCTTAGGATTTTTACCAAAGTATATCTTAGCAGTTGCAACCATCTCATGCTGAAATTAAGAAGTCAAGATGCTTATTTTCTATTAGAAGCCCAAATTTCCAGCAACAACCTGTACCTTGTCTATTAGGAGAAATGATTGGGTCTATGTATGACTTGGAGCCTCTGTGGGGGCTTGGTTTAGATTGTCTCCAACTACACGAGAAGGTACATTTTCCAAACCCAAGAATTTATCAGCATTACTTACATCTGCAAACCTGTCATTTATGTATGCTGTACATTACTTTGAAAAAAAATAACTCTGCTTTGTAACTAGAATTTCCTTTTGCTTGATCGTGGCTGTGGGCTGAATTAATATGACAAAAGGGGTTGTTGGAGAGAGCCTATTATAAAGGTGTGGTAATAATTGCTTTCCAGAGGAAGTAACTAAATACACTCCAGTCTTGTTAAAAAGTATACCTCTGATGAAATACACACGTGATTTCAATGGAAGACAGCTCACAGTTGCTTAGATTTTTAAACAACAAATATAATCTAGTTCAGCCTCTCCCCTCCCCCATAATAAGAAGCTCATAAACTATTTCAGTTTCTTGCATCCCAAAGACAAGATGCATATACATCTGTGCATCGGTTTGTCTATATGTGCATGCACTGCCCACACTGTTCCATTTTAAACCTCTACTTTTCTCTGCTTGGGAACAAGATAAACCACCAGGTGATGACTCCAAGGCACATGGATGGGAACATGGCACTTATTTCATTAACATCAATAAGTGCCTAGGAAGCTGCCTTGCAGGGGAGGCTTAGAAACACTTCTCCCACTACCCTGTAAGTCTAACCTTCTTAGGCCCAGGGAAGACAGCAAAATAGCAAGAGCCACACAATTCTGCCCCCAGCACCTCCACCAGGTAGTTCCTCTTGGCCTGCCCTGCTTGGATTCCCTCTATAACTAGCTTCTTCAAGGGAGAATAGCACACATTAGCGTTTCCCAAATGTACTTGGCCCAGGACCTCTTTTGGTGAATTATCTCATAGGATTAATATTTTAGGAATCATTGCTTCACCAAAGATGCCGTGGCTAAGAGGACAACTTAGAAGAGCCAGAGAGGCCATCCCAATATATTCTTACCTCTCATCATTTGGCATCCCTGATTGGCTCCTGGTTTTTCACTAAAGGCAGAGATGTAGAGATTTTAAAGGGCTTAAGCAAGCTCTGCTAGGGAATTCGAATTCTCTACAAAATAACTCCAAAGCCAAATGGCAGACATAGAGGCTGGAACATGCCCTCATTTGGGGTTCCCATAGCTAGGACCCACTATTACAGAACAGTGGATGCCCGGGTGTGTGTTGGATTCCTTGATGTAGATAATTCAAGAGAGGAAACCCATCAGCCATCTTTCCCCCTCCAACAGAGCTCAAAAAAGCGCTCATCCCAGGCCCTGAAGCGTAAGCACTAACTTCCTTTTCATTGGCCAAATGTGAGCCAGGGCAGGCCAAGGGGCACCACGGAACCTGTGTTCCTGGCCATTCCTGGAGGGACAGCCTTGGCACTGGGTGCCTGTGACAGAAAACTAACACTTTTCTTACCCTTGGAGAATTAAATGGTAAAGTACCAAATAGGAGCTTGCCTTCTTTCCCCAGGGCTCTCCTAGACAGGCTGCAACGTGTTCCAACTCCTCTGACTTTCACACCAATTCTCAGGTTAACTTAAACTCTGATTTCACATCTCCTTGGTCCCAAAAATCTCTGGGACAATAAGGAAGGTTAAGATTTCCCAAGGCTAACGCCAGGTGAATCCACTCATCCCTCCCTTGCCCCTTCAGGGACAGGATCACTGCTAAATGTAGAGATTAAGTGATGACCATTCAATTAGAAGCTATACTGATTGATAAAACTAACTGGTCCACCGAGATAAAACTAGTTGGGTTAAAGGCACTTAACAAAAGAAAAGCTTGTGAAATTTGAAGCCCAGAAAATGTCTCTGTTAAGTTGGTGGTGAGGTTTAAAATAAAAGAAAAAACATCAACCTGGGGGAACAAACGTTCCTGGAAGCAAACACATTCAATGAAAAGATACTGCCATTACATCATATTTTCCCTCTTTCTGTGAGGCTAAGACAGGACAGAACATAGCCATTTAAGGGTCCAGAGAAATCTCTTGGTCTCCTCAAATTTTGAAAACCAAGCAGCTGGCCTCAAGCAACCAGTATCAACTCAGAATGTAGTCCATCACATTGAAATTTTCCAAGAGAACATTGGTGGCAAATGTTCCTTAAGTTATAAAAATTCCCATGAGTAGTGTCACGGAACATGGAGTTTTTTATGTAAGTCTGGGCCTCCCTCCAGCTCTTCCAAGGTTCCAGCTTGGATTCCTTCACTTGTGAATTGTTATCTTTTAGAGCAGGGTTAGGGGAGCCCCACAGAGAGCTGTGATATCAGGTGCCAGTAGTCTTAGCAACTAACAGATGTATGCCCTCCCCGCTTCACTCTCCCCACCACCAAAAGCACAATGGGTTTAAAACCCTTCTCTCCAGTTCCCACTCCCAATAGCATAGGGTAGCTCAAGATCCAAGCCTTGGGACTAAGTGGATCCCTTGCAAGGACTTTGGCTAGTTTTCTAAGAATGTCTTCTCCTTCTCTCCCAGGCTGGCTTCCTCTGCCTGCTGGGGAAGTATCAGCAACTCTCACCACAGCACTGGGCGTTCATCTCCGAGGACAACTTTGTGATAAAGTCAATCCAGCCCACCTGTGCATTTGCCATTATCAAATATTCGAATGGAACCAATGAATGCCTTTTACTTCCCTTGAACATAGAGAGTTTGGAAGAACTCAAACCAGCAGAGCCTGCCGACTTAAAGGAATGAGTCTGGTCTTTGAGAAAATGAGTTTGTCACTCCCACCCCCCAAAACAGTTCTCAGTTCCTCATGCCCACCTAAATGGATAATAATATCTTCACCATTACTATGCCAGCAAGAAAAGTGTTTCTTTCCCCAGGAGGCAGAAACACATTTTCTGACTGAGCCTAGAAGAAAAAATGCTAAAATTTGAATTTACTTTCCTTAGACTATCTTTAAAATATCTGGGATCTGTCCCTGAGTTCTGTACAGTCAGCAGTTTCTCCAGTAAGCTCATTTATTTTTCATGCTGACTAGAACTAGAGTTTGATTTTCCCCAGCCCCATTTCTATCTCCCCTGGAAACTTCCAGAGGAAGGACCCTGATATCTAGGAGATGAGCAGCTTGGAAGAGAAGTATGGAAGGGCTGGCCACTGAACAGAGCCCACAGCGGTTTCCTGAGGAAGGCAACTTTGGAGAGCATGTCTCAGTGATTTTTCTCCATTTTCTTTCCTGAAGTTCCCCAAATAGGGCAGGTCCCTGAGAGGGCTCTGGGGAGAGAGTTTTGAGCATCTGCCTGTAATGCTCCATCACACCATTTCGCAACTGCATGAGGAAGAAAACCCAACGTGGTGCAGGATGGAGCGGACACAGTTTCTGCAGTCAGGAGCAGAGGAATCTACTACTAAATGAAACAAAAAGGGAGTCATATCAAGGCTCTTGTCAAAATGATGAAAGTAGTAGAGTTCTGAAACAAAAACATTCTCATGGGCTGAGCCCTAAGGACAAGAAGGAATCATTCATTCCCTATACTCCCTTATATGAGCTCCAAACCACCCAGCTAGAACTATTGGGTTGACTTCTCTCAAACTTTGGAGAGTTCTGAAAGGACAAGGATGTAGCCTATTGAGGATCAGAATTCAACCTCCCAGTCAGCCCCATCGTTCAGTCTGTCTTCCTAGCAGCAAAACCCCCAAACAGGTTAATAAATTATGAAACTGCTCTCAGATGAAAAAGGACGGCAGTTGTTAGAAGTGGACCAAGGCATGGGAGCTGTCCCTGGTGCTGCCTCAATGGCCACTGCAGCCCAGGCACCCAGAGAGTCTTGCCTCATGGCTCCTGTCCACGTCCAACTCCTTATCACTGTTCTTGCAGTTATATAGCCTCAATTTATGCATTTATAGCCACATTCATTCTTAATCTTGGCATATCCTGCCACACTTCACAACCTCAGTGGACTGAACTCCATCTGCTAATTGAGATCCTCTGCCCACAACCCAGGCCACTACTTCAGATCACCGAATGCAAACACATTTGGACTTCATCCTGAGAGGAATGTGGGGTCATTGAAGGCTTTTAAGGAGAGGAGTAATGTCAACACATTTGACCTTTAGGAAGATCATGCTGACCTCAGTGCAAGGAATGGAGGAGGAAACAAGAAACGAATTAGAGGCTGATGCATTAACCTGGCAAAAATATAATAGACTAGATAAGGGTAGTGGAAGAAAAACTAGAGAGAAGATAGTGGTTTCAAGAAATTTTTAAGCACTAGGATACACAAGATACGGCTGAGGAAGATGTGGCTTATACAGAGAAAAAAGAAGAAAGGATGTCAAAGATAACCCCAAATTTTCTGGCTAGACAGTAGGTAGGATGGTGCTGCCAAATATTGAGTTGGAAACACCGGAGAAGAAGCAAATTTGAAGGAAAAAGATCTCAAATTCAATTTTGTATGCATAGAGTTTGGGGAATTTGAGGGATATCCATCTGGAAAGGCTAAGTGTACAGTTGAATATAGATCTGGAGCTCGAGAGACACATCTGAACTCAATATAAAGATGTTTGAGTTGTCAGATGCAGGTGGTGATCAAAGGCTTGTGGCTGACTATGAATGCTCCAAGTCAAAAGATCCAAGGAAAGAACTCCAATGAACCATTACTTGATACTTTGGAACATGGTTTTTCAAAGTGATTAATAAGTAGTGGGGAGACAGATGAGAGATGCACATAGAGGACTGAGGGTCAGGAAAGCCAGATGAAGAGACTGTTTCCCTAAAGAGTGGTCCATGGTGTCACATAACACAGAGATCACATAAGATTAGACTTGAAAAATGTCTACAGGATTTAATGACAGAGAGACCTCAGGCAACCTTCATCTAGCTGGCCTTTACTGCAGAGAGCGGGTGAGAGTGAAGCCAGTTTGGAGTGGGTTGAAGAGAGACTGGAAGGTAAGGAATTGGAAGACTGAACAGATAACAACTCTTTCAGAGGTTTGGCTGTGAAAAGGAAGGAAAAGCCAGAGGAGTGGGCTGAGGACACCGTGAAGAGTTATTTTTGTTGTTAAGATGGAAAAACTCAAATATATTTAAATGCTGACTGCATTGAGCCAATTGAGATGGAGAGATTAACATTAAAAAGGAGATAATTGGTAGAAAGAAATCCCTGAGGAAGCAGGGGGAGGGGGTCTGGGATCCCAGGCAGGAGCATCTCTTCCCTAGAGAGAGAGGAATAGAGGTCAGAACCCACAGATCTATAAGTAAGTGGGTGGAATGAGCGGCTAGAAATTAGGGAGTTCCTGCCAAACCTGCACCAGAAATGCCAACAGTAACACACTCTCGCCCCACCACTTTATCATCCAAAAGAAGAAATAAGTGTGTTCTATCAGGAAAATTGGAACATATTGGTAGACGTTAGGAGGAGGCAGATTTTGATTCAAGAGAGGAAAAAATTTTCTAACAACTGGAGATGCCCAGTAATAGAATGGCAGCTGTAGTGAGCTGTCTGTCAAGGAAGTATTCAAGTAGAGAACAGAATGCTGGAGCCATCCCAGAGGATCTCAATGAATCTTTACTGGAAAGAAGCTTGAGCTTGATAGTGTCTAAAGACCTTTTCAAATATAAACTACTTCTGCTTTCAAGGTAGCCCCTGGCTTTTTCCCAGGAATCATGGAATTGGCTACTGTTTTGCCCATGAGGGATCCTGGGGGCTCTTGGACCACCAGTGCTACAGCTGCCATTTGCAGAGGTGCTCCTAAGAAGCGTTCAGGAGAAAAACTTGGTTGCTAATAAACAACCCTACATCCTGTCATTTCACCGTTAGAATTTTATCCTGTGCTTACCCTCAAGAATTCCCTATGAAAATTACATTTCCCTATGAAAATATAAACATGCTTAGGAAGATTTCCATTTTACACTGGCGTCCACCAATATCTGGGAGCAGACTTCCATGGGAATAGGCAGTTCATTGTCACAGCTGAGAGCTGAATTCTAGCATCATACTGCCAGGGCTTGCATCCAGCTCCATCAGTGTCAGCGGGGTTAGCCATTGGTGTTTTACTTAAACTTTCTATGCCTATGTGGAAGATCAGAAATCTAATACTCTACACTCAAAGTGCCCAGCATACAGTAAACACTCAATAAACATTCATTAAATGCACAAACAAGGCAACAATGCCAGAAACCTGAGAGAGACTGCAGTCATGGTTGGTGAGAAGATGCTAAAGAAATGGCATTTACTTCATTATCCTCCATCAAAATTTGTAATTTGAGATTTACCCAAATCCCAGCCTGTCAGAAGATCTTGTTTCAATGTTGTAATTACTAGCTGACCAGGAAACACAAACATATTTGTATTTTCAAAAAATAAAATGCTCTGAGCTGTAAAGACGGACCAAGAAAGTAGGTTCAGGTTCCTCTTCATTATGCTGCAGGAGGATCACTTCAGTCCAGCTAAGGATGCTGTACTATTTCCACCTAAATGGTATCGGTAACTGATAATTATTTAGTACTTAATATGACCCAGGCAACTTAATTGCATATGTTTTCTATAATCCTACAAAAACTCTGAAGGGCAGGTGTTAACCCCATTTTACAGATGAAGAAACTTAGTTTAGGGAAATTTAACAGTTTATCCAAAGTCACACAGCTAGTAATTAGCAGGGTCAAGATTCAAAGTTAGGTCTGTCTAACCACCAAGCCCACATTGGCTACTGTGCCTCGTTTCTTTTCTGTGAAAGATGATAAGCTCCTCACAGCCAGGGTAATACCTCTGTGTCCCCTGCACTGCCTAGTCCCATCACATAGAAAGGGCTTAGTAAAGGACTGTTAAATTAAAATCCCAAGGACATAGTAGGAGTTTGGTACCTTCAAGAGTGTTAGCCACCGTTGCTGTGTCCTATGCTTTACTTAGCTTCCAACAAACAACAATCCACTAATAAACTTGGGTCCCAAAGCCTCTTTACTTTCATCCCTAAGAAATAAACCCTAGACAGCCCAGAACCCATAGAAAGTCATTCTACTGCTGGTCTTTAACCTCATGGAGAATCTACACTTCCCGTAGTCTGCAGTAATCAGCACTGGAAATTCACCTAGCATTTGGTTCAAATGGAATCAAGGAAAGTCAAGATCGGAGGGATGCAGAGCAAAGAAAGCCTCCGGTGGGGCTGCATCAGGAAGGTAATCTTGCACCTTTGGCGGAGGCCAGTGCATTCCAGGTTCTTTATCACCCAGTCTTCCTTGCTTCCCTACACCTCCCACCAGGGTACTTTCCAACCTGGCTCCTACACACATCCATTTCCTCCTCTGTGGTGTGATCTATAGCACTTCCTTCATCTGGCATAGCTCTTCCCACTACTTTGTCAATTCCTACTCATGTGTCAAAGATTACCTCCAGGAAGCCTTCCCTGACTGTTCTGGCCCTCTCTAATCCTTGTCTCTTTATTTCTAACCCAAAGCATAGCTTAGACATAACTATGTGCAGCCTTTCATCGGTCATCAATATTTCCTGCCTATATTCCAAGTCTCCACAAGTAGACTGAGCATCCTTTTTTAAGTAAGAATGATGCTTTCTATTCTTTCTTCCCCCACCCCAGTGCCAGGGTCATTGCTCAATGAACCCAAAGACACAGGATATCCCTAAACTGAGTTTCTCATGCTGTGATACAGAATGCTCCACCCCAACAAGCATGGGAAGTGCCCTTTCCATCAAATCCAAGAGCCACCCTCATCCCATTGGCTTTCCTAAATTATCTCTAAGCAGATTATCCTTCTCCCACAGAACACAGAATCCTCCAAGGAGGCTCAGATGGATCCTGGCCCCAGCTCTTCAGCTAATTGCTCTCATCCTCTTCCGATACAAGTCAGGAATTATCCTTCTCAAAGCAATACAGTCCTGGAAAGATATTGTTGGTGACTCATGCAGGCATGGGGGTGGGGGGCAGGAGAGGAATAGAAGAAGGAAAAGAGAGAACATACAGCCTAGTTATGGAGCCACAGAATGAGGCACATTAACCAATTTAGCCAATTATGCAGCTGAAGCAATTAAATAACCTCACAATGGTAGGAGGAAGTGTAAACAGAACCCACAATACTACCCTGTAGGCCAACATAAGAAGAAGCTTGGCTGCTGTGGTAGAAAGTCATTGCTTTCATCTCTCCAGCATCCCTTTTCCCCTTTTCATCTGATAATAGAACCTCTTCTCACCTTGGCAAGCCTATTCCATGCATTTAGGGTTGGACTCAGCTCTAGGTGAGGTGGGCATTAGCTGAGTGTGCCTTCCCCCAACTTCAGTGCTTAATTCCAGGATGAGTATAGCACTCTGGCAGAACTGATTAGAATCATGCCTGAGAATGGATATACAGATACTAGAAGAAGTCAGTCCTGCCTCCTTTTGGATTGTGAATTTTGAAGATGCCGGCTTGGGACTACCAGTTACCATTTCTCCTTTCACATGGTAAAAGCTTGCCTGAGAATAAAGGCAATATGCTGAGGGGAGCAGAGCCAAGAGGTGGAGAGAAAGTGGAGCTTTGATGCTTCATTTGAGTGCTAGATCCAGCCATGCCTGAAGACTGAAAACTTAGCACTTACAAAAGACAAAGATCTCCCCTTTCCCCTCAAACTAGTTAGATATGGGTTTCTGGATTTTTACTTTGTTTTGTTTTTGTTTTGTTTTGTTTTTGTGGAACAGAGACCCAACTAATATAATCACTGAGCCAGGGAGCCAATGTTCTATGGGGAAAAGATGCCAAATATCAGAGATCTGTGAAAGAGTATCGCCCCCAAATTTTATTAAAGCTGCAATTCAGCAGGACTTTCGGCCTCCTGCACAGTAGAAACAACCTACCAAACTGTGCTTAAACCAACAGAAGAGAGCCGTAAGAATAAGGCTCAGAGAAGATGCCGAAAACGGAATTATCTCAGTCGTCCCCTAAAATCTCATCTAACCTAAGCCTCAGGGTGGCTGGAAGCATAGTCCTACTTTGACAAAAGACTCTCCACCAGCTTCTGTGCACTCCGGCCCTCGGCCTAAACAGCTTCTGCAAGACTCTCACCTAAGCCCTGAGCCAGCTTTTCTAACGTCCTGCCTGGATGTAGACCATCATGTTAAAATCCCCACAGCCACCTTTCAAAAATGAGGGGCAGGGTACAGAGGCAGAGATGTCGCCAAGTCACTCACTTACTCCCTCCCAATGCATTGCTCTCCTCTCATTTCCCAGGCAGAACACCAAGGAGGCATCCACAGCTCCCTGGAGGGCAGAGAACAAGTTATTAACTAAAGGAAAGATCTACACCTTCCAGGTGATTTATGCAGGGACGGATGTCTCCCTGTGGTGGCACTCACTCAGACGCTGGCCCTAGCAGAGGCTCTCTGGACAGAGCTGGCATCGATGCAAAACTGCTCCAGCCCACTAAATTCCTTGTGTACTCGCCATTAGAAGTCCCTGAAAGACTAGAGGGAGAGTACAATCGGTCCCCTGGTGCCACCAACACACAATGGTAGTATAACGCTGATTCTACGTGGGACTTCGTTTGGAGTCAGAAGATAAGGGACCATGAGAAAGACAAAAAGCAAGCCATTTTCTCTGGTTGCTGACCTTTGCAGCTCAGCTGGGAGCCTTGAACTCTCTCGCACAACCACAAACTAGAGCCAAGAAAGGGGCTCTCAAACCTGGCTACATGTTAGAAACACCAGGGTAATTTTAAAATTTTTTGATGCCTAAACTCCACCTACACCAAAAAAAAATTCCAAATTCCCAGTGGAATCACCCCAGGCAGGACTGAGAACCACTGAACCAAGAGAGCGTTATTCTTTCATCTACTTCCTGTCACTTCCAAGGTACCCTCAGTACAAGTGGTCCAGAGGAGCCAATGATGACATCTTGGTCTCGCTGCCTCCATCTTCTCTCTGCTTCCTCAACACACTCAAGTTTCCAGTTGGCATTAAGCAGGACTGCACCAAGGGTTGAGAACCCCAGAAACTGGAAGCAAAAGTGGCAGGGAAGAGAAAACAGATTAGAACCCAGCTGGTTGACAACACTTCCAGGTCCTTGTTCAGGACAGTGACTACTGAATGGACAACTTAGAGGGGTGCACGGATGGGCAGAAACACTGAGTGGAGAGGGGGCTTAGTGCTTGCTCAGCCCACCCAGCCATGGTGGACCAGACAGGGCTGGACCAGGCAGACCCTCTCCCCTGGGGCTGGAACACAGCTCCTATGGTCAATCTCAGTTGGTGTTTAAATGGCAAGGACATTTTTATCCTTGTGCAGTGAGGATTGAGATGTTGAGAGAGAGAAGAGGGGAGCAGACCCTGTGAGAAGAGGAATAAGCCAGAGAGAGGAAAGTTGTGCCATCTCTCGGTGCCTTTCAGGCTCGTGCCCCAGCCTGTCAAGAAGCCCAGCAGCCATCTTTGCCTTGGGCTCTGAGAAATGCCCCAGTGGTGAGCAAGGTAGCTGACGTCAGCCTCTCCTGATTGAACACACACCCCAGGGCTCCTGCCCTCCTCACCGCCGGAGCCGGGCAGCACAGCAGAGAGAGAATCTGGCTCCAGAGTGCAGATAAGGGCTTTCCAGTGAGAGAACTTGGACACGTTTCTTAACTTGTCTACCCCAGTTTTCTCATTATAAAATGGGGCCTGGTAAGCATTAAAGGGATTAATACATGTCACAGTATCCAAACAGTGTCTGCCACGTTCGCTCTTAAATAAATTCCAGTAAAAGTTGTATTTTACTTTTTTCTAGAAGCAAGTCCTCTTTCCTTCCAGTCCCAGAAAGGAAAATACATTGCCCCATAACCCAGGGGGTCAGTGCACTGACTTCCCTGTGAGGACGTGGTGATGTCTTACAGTATGTAACTCCGTGGGAATCACACAGCCAGGAATGCAGTCCACCCTTATCTGCAGGGAATATGTTCCAAGACCCCCAGTGGATGCCGGAAGCCACGGAGAGTACTGAACCCTATAGATACTGTGTTTTTTCCTGTAGTAAGGACTTATCACACACTGTGGCCTTAACTTTTGCAGTTTGAGGTATGACAGCAAAACTAGCATGAATTTCTTTTTTTCTTCACAATTTCATGAATAGAAGAGTCGTTCTTACTGTAGATTTTAGCAACCTCAGCATACAATTTTTTTTCTTTCCTTGAGTCAAGAACTTTCTCCTTTTCATTTAAAGGAAGCACTTTATGGCTTCTCTTTGGCATATCCAAATTGCCAGCATCACTATTCTTGAACTTTGGGGCCATTACTAAGTAAAATAAGGGTCACTTAACACAAGCACTGCAATACCACAACAGTCAATCTGATAACCGAGAAGGCTACTCAGTGACTAACGGGTGGGTAGCCGATACGGTGTGAATATACTGGACGAAGAGATGATTCACATCCCAGACAGGATGCAGCAGGATGGCATGAGATTTCATCACGCTACTCAGAATAGCGTGCAATTCAAAGCTTAGGAATTGTTTATTTCCGGAATTTTACATTTAATATTTTGAGACAGTGGTTGACTGTGGGTAACTGAAACCAGAAAGCAAAACCGTGGATAAGGAGGAACTAGCGTAGTTCAGAGCTCTCACTGCCTAGAGTAGAGTTGTGTAAGTTATGATCTTGGCCCTGAAGAGTCTTGCCTCTTAGTTGGGGAAAGCAGGCATGCACAAGAGAAAAAATAATGATAAATGCCAGTGACATTGTAGGTGTTAAGTACCAAGGGGGGTTGATAGATAGTGATTACTGAAAACATCAGGCAGGCCTGACCAGGCTGGTCATGGAGGCTTCACAGAGGAGCTGGGATCCGAGTCGTCATGCTGTGACACCAGGCCCAGCAAGGTGGCCACAGTACCCCTCCCCCACCCTCCCCACCACTCCTCTTGGGAGAGACTGGAAATTCCACTGAAAGGCATTCTCCATGCTCTAAAGAGTTCTAAGGATCACATTCCCACTGAGGGCCCATCAGATCCTATTTTTAGATGAGGAGATTTGGATTTGCAGTTAACCAGACACCAATGTCCTTTTTGCTACTAGAGGCGGAACACCCTTGGCCGTGCCCGTATATCGGCCGAGGAGCCACCCGAAGACGGTTCCTGGAGCTGCTGGCTTCCTGTGTCTCTACCCGGGGACGTGCTCTGCCTTGGGACCTTGCTCAACCATGTTCGGGGCAGCTGAAGTGCCAGGGAGTTAACATCCAGGGGCAACTCTGAACCACCAAAGGACGGGAGTTCACGATAAACACCCCCATCCTTTCTGCCCTCAGTGTGAGTAGGAAGGCCAACTCTGGGGTGTGTTCCACACAGTTTCTTAGAGAGTCTCCAGCAGGACTGAGCCCCAGCAGCCCCCGGTGGTTCCCACTCGTAAGCTCACCCTTTATTGGGTTTCCTCTGCTCCCTGGCTCACTTCCCCAACTCCTTCATGGTGGTTCCTGAGACCCCCTCCCAAATGAACTGCTCGTACCAAATCTTCATCTCAGGGTCTATTTGCAGAGGAACCAAAACTAAGCCATGAGGGGAGCAGCCCCTAACAGCCAGATGGAGTGTGGGTCACTCTGAGAAAACTTTCCTCATCTACCCTCATGCCTTGCCTTTCCTGTGCAATCTGGAATGTTCATTCCTGCCTCTCTCCTGGGTGGTTTCTAATCATGTTTGTTCCTGTTCTCTGCTAATCAACACCATTTGGTCCTCCTCGGCAGGTCTCTGCTCCTGCAAGTGAATTAGCAATATTTCCTGGATGTTTTTCTAATAAGCATCTTTATGGGGGTTTTATGGCGTTCAGCAGCTATACTCGAATCAAATGAGCTGTCACATGTGGAGAAAGGAAGTCAGCTGAATCCCTGCACAGGCCCCTGCAGCCCCACTCATTGCGTGATTGGGGTGAAAGTGGGGCCCAGATTAGACATTTATGTGGACTGAAGCTCCTTACAGGTAAATAAACAGGCCAGTTTCCCCACTTGGCATGTGAGCTGGGTGTTGGTGAGCAGGAGCCAGCTATTAGCCTGGTTGCGGCAACAACCCAGCTCCTTAATGAATGGCGCATTCCAGCCCAGACGATGCCACAGCCCAGATGACCAGAGTGGAAAAGGTCAGGATGTTGGCGCAAGGGAGGTGACACAGGTGAGACAGGTGAGAAATGTCATGGGGCTGCACCTGATTCCCTCAGCAAGTCTCTCTCTGTTGATTGATTTCAGCCCTGTTTCAGTAAATGCCATCCTCCTTTGAAGACTAGAATGAGATGCACTCAGAAGGAGCCATGTGGAAACCAAAAACAAGTGTGCCTCCTGGACATACTGAGGGCTTGATCACTCAGCAGGGTTCAGCGGCAGGATCATTTACCAAAAGTATTTTGGCTCCCAGGACAATAAAAGAGGAGAACATAATTAATCTGGGGGCACAGCGTTCACCGGTGACCCAGGGACTCAGACTATGAGACGGAACAGTTTCCTTCCTCCTGCTGTATCCAAGTATGTGCAGAAGAAGGTTGAAATCAGGAGGACCTGGGCTGGGAAGTAAGGACACACCTGAATCACGCAGGGCTCTCCAACGCCGCCATGCTTGAGAAGGATGTTGGGAAGGAGACGAGAAGGGAGACAAGAGGGGGAAGAAGGGAAAAGGTAGCCTAGGAGACAGTAGAAATAAAGTCACCCAAAGGATGAAATCCACTTTAGCAGATGCTGATCAGAACTGCCAACACTAATCCCTTCATTCAAGAAATAAGTACCAAGCACGGACTACGCGCCAGTCACTGAGCCAGGTGGTGGGAATATGAGGAAGATGCGGTGCACGCCCTCAAGAGTTTTCCACCAAGCAGAAAAGAATTTGAAAAAAAAAAAAGTCAATGAATATTAAAGGATTTCTACCTAAATGAAATCTTAGGGGACCTTAAACAAATGCAGCGGGGAGTAACATCATCCAGCTGTGAGGCATGCTCCCCAGGGTCTCAGAGGGAAGTCTCTGAAAAGGAGGAATGTGCAGGAGTCAGCCAGAGGGAGGCTGGGGAGAGGGAGTTCCAGGCAGAGGGAACAGCATGTGCCAAGGTCTCAAGGCCAGAAAGCACGGCTTCTCTGAAGACTCTGAGGAGAGAATGTAAGCAAGAGGATGGCGGGAGAGAGTGCTAGAGAGACAGAGCGAGGCTTAGACATAAAAGACTAGTTAAACTGTGGACAGATTCAACCAAAGAAGGAATTCACGAACCTGTAAAACTTACTCAGAATGCCACATAGAGAAATACCTGATGGGGAATGTGAAATAGAACTTAGGGGGCCAGAAGAAAGCGCAACAAGTAAGGAAAATAAATAATGGAGGAAAGGCCATGTCCAAAGACATGATAGCGGAGAACTTTCCAGATTAAAGAGAGGCTCCTCAGACTGAAAAAGCGTCAGTCATGAGCAAGATAAATTTAGGTGGTTTCAGAATTGCTAAGCCATATCCTTGTGAGAAACAAATTTACCAACTAGAGTATCATGTTTGCGAGCAATTCTTTTTGCCTTTTTTATTAGGTTCTGTAAGTAACACTGTTTTTCCAAGTTTATTTCAGTCAGCTCCTTTCTTCGACAAACCCCTCAGGGGGATCACATGATTCACTTTAAATATATTTAGATTCATTTGTCCTAGTCTGCATTCCTACTCTCCCCCACCACAGGCACGTACACATCCTGGCTGATTTCTTTTAATTTACATACAACAAAATATATTCTTTGTAGTTCTATGCATTTTGATAAATGCATGGTCACGTACCCACCAACCATAGTTCCATACAGAACAGGTCAACCTATGATTTAGGGACTATAATGATCGTCCCCATTTTACAAATGAGGAAATAGAGGCATGAAGGGGTCAGTAACTTTGCCTGAGGTCATCCAACTAGCAAGCAAGGAGCTGAGATTTCGCTTGGATGGTCTTGGCTCCAGGAAACCAGCTAAAAAACCCTGTGCTACACTGACTTGGATTTCTACACCACGTCCAAGTCCACATGAACATTTAATTGCCAGAAACCCTGTCACAAAGGATCCCAAATGTGCATCTGCTGGAATCCTCAGTCATGGGCACCGCTAGGGGCATGTGGGAAGCTTGGCCCAACTTCCTGGAAAAAGAGTCATGAGGACAAAACATAGCACCCCTTTTCAAACTGTCAAGTAGGTTGGGATTGGAGAGCATGAAGGGGATAGACCTTGTCTCCTAGCTCAAGATTCACTGAGGATTAGTTTAAGCCTCCAGCCTGTGACTCTTGGAAGGCACAGATCGCATCTTACTCATCTCTATATCCCTAGTATTTAGCACACGGCAAGTGTTTAATCAACATTTATTGAATGCATGCGTATTTCAATGAATAAGAGATTATAAATTTAAATCTCAAGAGGTACCAGAGAAGAGCTGTGAGCTAGAGGACATGCTCCCTCTTTCAAATGACATTTTACATCCTTCTCATCATATGAGAAGACCTACACTCAAGTTCTCCCAGTTTTACTAACAGGGTCTCAGGCATCACAGTGCCCACACTTAGAGGGCAGCAGAGGCCATAGACATGCCTGACCTGTTAGCTAAATTATGAATAATGACATGGGGCTTAGTGTTCCGCTGTAGCCCTTCTAGCCACATGGAATTATGTGGCAATGCAAGACAATCTGAAGCAAACACATGGATGGATGATGAGTGGAGGATGGATGGATGGATGGGTGGATGAATGGATCAAAAGACTGCAGTAAATTTAAGTTAAAAGCTACACATATACTCCTTGAGGACAGGAATTTTTGTCTTCCTTTATAGCCATACCCCCAGTGCCCAACACATTGCCTTAGACATAATAGTTTCTCAATAAATATTTGTTGAATAAAAGCAAGGTAAAGGAAGTAGTTAACAAGTGGTATCCCTGTGCCAAATGCCAACAGGTAGAGGCATTCTCAGCTTGTCCATATGTTCATACAAGTTTGACACCTGTGTCTCAGCTTCTCTAACAGGTTTCACTAACGCTGATGAGGAACATTAGAAGAGCAGTTCCTTCTAGGCTGATTTTTGAACACACAGCCCACATGAGTTGAGAATACCTAGAAGTCAAACAGGCTTTTGAAAGCCCTAGTAGAACAGCGCAGAGTAGAGGAAACAGGACTTTCCAAAGCATCCCTGAGGAGATCTGCTTGGCTACCATCGACTTTCTTCACTGCACCCACAAGAATCTGCAGGCAGTGGAGTTCAGAGGCGTGGCACTCCCTACACAATCTGAAAATAAAGCATTGCTAAGGACATCCAGGGCGACCCTCACCAGAGGAAGCTGGCCTGGGTGAGCATAGAAAGGCAAGAAGCCGACAGTCTGTGGCGGCAGATGTTCTGGGCATGACCATATGAAACAGAAAATCCTATTTTTAATGTTCATTCCTTTCCTTGTGTCACGTTGGGTTGGAGGAGGGCATGTTCTCCATTCCACGTTGCAGCACTGCTTTCTCTTCAATAATCGCTTATGCAGGATCATGCGTAGTGAGTCAACACGGGCATCACACTGTCCTTGAAATCAGTATAAATACGCTCGACTTAAAAATAACTGGAGTGTTGCTTGGTCCCCTGGGCATTCTCTGAAGAACTCCTGCCAAGGAGAGGCTCTGCTCCTCAGGAGCAAGAATTTATAAGAGAAGACTGAGTTTCATATATCATAAAATTATTTCTGCAGAAGCGAAATTTTCTCTTTAGGACACGCAAGATCACAAGGAATAGCCCCACTTTGAAAAAAGTTATTTGTAGAGACAGCATGCAAACACTGACCCTCAGAATCTGCAAATTAGGATTTGGGGCACTCTGCCTGTCATGGAGGAGTAGGACTTTGTTAGCAAAACCCAGTGTCATGGTTTGTCCAAACTCATCAGGTGCACACCCATGAATCACGAATGCCAACCGTGCAGAGACATCTGCTCTGGAACCCGGCACATCTCTCTTAGAGTTGCCCAGAGCATTCTCTGTCCTGTCGCTCATTCTCTCCCTCCACATGAGGAACCTTTTCCTCCCTGGTCCCTCAGAAATTCAAGCCCCTGTCAGAGGAGTCGACTCAGAGGGAACACGGAAGATGTTCACAAGCTCTAACCTCACCACCAAGTACACAGGCACCAGGAAGCCTGCCTCGAAATATGCTGAGGTCTTGCCCTGTCTCCATCCGCTACCCTGGGCGGTTGGAATGACTGTGTAGTTAAGTTGTGCTGGTCATGCTCTGTCCCCTCAGCTCCATTCTCTGCCTTTCTCTGCCCCTAGGAACCGTATCAGCAGACACTTTGCTGCCTGCCTTCCCGTGGGCTCACCCAATGGAGGCACTGCCAGAAGACTAGAGGACAGGGGAAGAGAAGTTGGGGTATCCTTCCGCTACCCCCCTCTGCTGCATTGCTGGCAGAGGCTGCCTGCCTTCACGCTTCAGCCCCTGCTGGAGGCCACTCCTCCACCCGCAGCTCATGTTGGGTTCCAATAATGCTATTTTCTACCCTAGACTCTTCAAGCTTAGGGACGGTGGAAGCTTCCTCCTCTTGCTCGTCTCTTGGTGCCTCAACATCCCTTCTTGCTCTCATAACCCTGCCCATTCCTCTATAAGACTTCCCCTCATCAAACCATCCAAGAGGAACTGTGTTTCCTGGCAGGGCTCTGGCTGGTCAAGAGGTGCAATGGAAAAGGCATTAATCTTGGATTCAGGGAAGCTGAGTTCTAGACACTGCTCTGCTTCTGACCAGCCATGTGACCTTGAGCCAATCCCTTCCCCTCGCTGGGCCGCAGCTACCTACGTCATCACCAGAATGGGGAGGCCGGATCTGTGCAGGGAAGCCCACTCCAACCTCTGGGCCTCCCTCTTGTTCACACAAACACCAGCTTCCCTGGGGCTCTGAGGAGCAGTGTTTGAAAGCTAGACGAATTCGTCATTTCAGTTCCTTTAGTGACTTTGATATTTGATATATAGAGATTAGGTGACCTTCTCTGGCGAATTAACACAATGATTAGAATAGCAACTCGCTTAAAAGGAGCTGTTTGGGGTTCATCAGGTACTCTGGAGGGATGTTGGGGCACCAATTGCACCACGGATCAGCCCTCTGGATGCCAGGAGGCCGGCCTTTCTTTTGTGCTCTCATGTTTGGCCATGCCTGTGGGCTGCAGGAGGCCAGAGGGTGGTCAGAGGAGGCACCCACTCCTCTGAGAGCAACTCTCAGGAAGGGTGCAGTTGGGCATCGTCACGGCCAGCACTCTCAGCCATGGGTTCCAGGGGGCTCTGGGGCCAGCAGCCCAGCACCTACAGCTTCCCAAGGCCTTCCCGGTAAACCATCACACTCAGTCCTCAGAGCCTCCCTGTGAGGCTGGCAGGGCAAGAACATCTGACAATTACACTTGACAAGTAATAGACAAGTGTGTTCGAGGTAACTGAGTCAGAGAGGCGTTTCTCAAAGTCACACAGCTAACGAGGAGGGAGCCGTAACCAAATCCAGGCCTTAAGTGTCTTTTCCAGAACCATATATTCGATTTATGTAGATGATTAAACTAAATTCCTGGCTTTAAGGACTTTGGATTTGGAATGAGGCCAACTTTTGCATGTTTCTATTCATGATTAAAAGCTTGTCCCCTGGCTGTTCTCCATAATATCACAGGCTCAACGGGAAGTGGAGACAACTCTCTGGGAACCTTGGCCTCTTATCTCTACTTTCCCACGTGCTTTTGTGAATGTTCTCTCACACAGATGGGGCTGTTCAGGCCAAGGTCACACAGCTATTTGGCCCCCTCAAGTCTGCTCTAGAGCTCACATCCTTTGATTCTCATTCTGGTGCTGTTTTTGCTTCCTCAAAATCCTTCAGTCATTCAACAAACATGCTGAGTCCTGCCACAGGCCAGGTCTGCGCTGGGAGCAGAGGAGGAACAGCAGTGAACAAGGCCCAGCCCTTGCTCTTAGAGTTGTTTAGAGTCTGGAGGAAAATTGATGCACAAGCCACAATGGACTGTAATCCTCACGAGCCCTGGGGATTGCTGTGAGGAAGGTGTGCACTTAGGGTGTGCTGAGAGCACAGAAGGAAGAGTACCTCAGTCTTCCTTGGGACACTGCACAGAGGAGTAGGGTAAGAGCTGAGACTTGAAGGCTCTCTGGATGAGCAGGCATCTGACAGGCTGGAGCATGGCAGGAGGAAGCAGCATTCTAGAAGCTGGAAGGAGCTACCTGTACAAAGGCGTGAGCAAGCATGGCACGCCCAGGCAGCTCAAGTGAAGCATCAAGTGCAAAGGACACACTCGTGATGAACCAGGACAAGTCAGCAGGGGCCCAGGGATAGAGGGCTCTCTCCAAGTCCATATGTAGAGCAGCGACGTCCAGGGGAGATCACAATGACATTACGGAGTTGTCACAGGATTTCAAAGTCAGCCACAGCAGTGTCTTCTTGGCAACACCTGTGCCATGGCTGCCCTGCCTGGAAGGATGGTATCTGATGATTTTCAAGAGCCTCTTACCAAAAAGGATGGAAAGCAACAAGAACAATAACAATACTTTACAATACTAGCCGCCAAGCATGCTTGATGCTAGAATGAGCCCTCCTGAGTGTTAAGAATAGAGTCAGAGTTTTACTGCAACATCTTTTTGACTTACCTCACTCTATGAGATGAGGATGTGAATGTGTTTCAAAAACTAGAAGCCCTCATGGCCAGTCAGGCCCAGCTCCTGAAGGAAAGCGCTCTGAGCCTGGGAGGTGAACTCAACCCTCTGGGTCTCCAGCACCCTGGCAGGGCACCCAACTGACCAATTCTGGAGTGGCTGAGGGTTTCCTGAGTTCTGTGCCTTGCCTCCTCAGCAAGCCTGGGCTCCTGGGGCCACAGACCACAGCTGTACCTTCACAACACCTGGAGCCACACTGCACATGTTGAGGAGGTTGAGTAAACAAGGTTTATGGAAGTAGCTCCCTCCTTCCCCCAAACATGGTGGCACAGCACAAGCTGTGCGTGCCCTTCCTGACAGCTCGTCTGTCTGTGCATCTCCCTGGGAGAGAGAGCAATCGATTCCCCAGCATCCTACCTTCCCTGTGGTCAATTTCTCCCGGCATTTGTTAGACTCTAACACCTCCTCTGCGGCCCTCCAAGGGCCAGTTCTGCTCATGGAAACTGTGAGCACAGCCCATCTGAAGGAAGATGCCTTTTTTCTCTTTTCCTCTACTTTTCAGTAGAGGAAAATCAAGGCAAGGAGACCAGAAAGAAGAGAGGCTAGCCTACAGCAGAGACCCGAGAATGCAGGTGCAGGGCTCCCAGCGACCGGTGTTCTCAGAGGGTCACAGAGCTGGGCCAGGGAGGGGCACAGTTAGCAGCTTCCTACGTGCTGACTTTCTTTTGATAAGAAGCTGTGACTTTCCTCCCTGCCCCTAACAGAACCCAGAATTGCACCTTAGGGAAACAGACCCATGGATTCTGAATGTATTTTCACCTCCGAGAGTCCCCTTTCCTGTGTCAAGGGTCAAAGACGAGGTGATTAAACCGTAAACTCTTAGTAGCCAAGGTCTCAGAAACAAATTAATTTAGCAGATACTGCTGATAATTTGGCCCTGGGAAAGTGGGACCAATGTATGGCCTAGAGGGAGGGCGAGACTTCAAGTGGATGGAAAGATCAGAAGAAGGGAAGAGATGTTGAACTCACCCTGATTAAGCGCCCATCCCATGCCCAATGCACAACATACACCATCTATTTTCACTGCAAGAGCAGGTGTTATTATCCCTATTGACTGATGAGCTATCTGAGGCTCAACAAGGTCAGTTTACTTGGCCAAGGTCTTGTAGCTAGGGCAGGGCAGGTCTGGATTTGATCCCTGCTGGTGAGCACACAGCCACACGGGGAGCTTTTTAAACACAGATCTCCTGGCCCCACCGTTAGAGATCCTGATGTATCAGTGTGGGTTGAAACCCAGCAATCTGCATTTTTACTCAGTACCCCAAAGTGACTCCCATGCTCATGGATGTCAGGTGTGGTTTATAACCTGAGCTGTGGAAAGACACTTGGGTTAGAAGCCCAGTTCTGTGACCTTGAACAAGTCACTTAAGCTTTCTAGGCCTCAGCTGCTCCATCTGTGAGATGATAGAATGCACACTACACAGGCTCGTCGTGAGGTTTAAAGGGGATAATGCAGCAACAGTGGCTGGTATAGGCCCATCCCTAACATTTTGGGCACCTGGTGCAAGAGCACAAGCAGAGTTCTCCTGGCCTGTAGCCCACTCCCCTTCACTTCCCCCAGCCAGGTTCCATTCTACACCACCAAGCTCTTGCACTGTCACATGTGGGTATCGCAGGCCACATTCCAAGCTTCATCCACACACAGCCCCTAAAAACGACACCCTCTCAATGGCCACCCTTTGGGCCTAGCCTTGTGCAAACTGGCAGCATGGTCTGACCTCAGGAATACGGATTCAGGGAAGAGGTCTGCCCGAGAGGGCCATTCAGGCAGAGAATTCTAGGGTTCCTGTTAGTCAATGGAACAAAGGCTTTGCTGGGCACATTCCATTGGTCCCCAGACACCTTACATCTGGGGAGGGCACAACAGGAGGACAGCCAGAGCAGGGCCCTCCAAAGTTCAGGGCACAAAGAAAAGGTCCGGGTAGCCTAGATCCAAAGCCAGGATCTAGTGCACAGCAGTGTGATTAGAGATAACGCTACTGTATTAAACACTTAAAGGTGCTAAGAGAGTACATCTTAACTGTTCTCACTATGAAAGAAATGGTAATTATGTGACACGATGGAGGTGTTAGTTATGGTGGTAATCATACTGCAATATATACGTGTATCAAATCAACACATTTCACACCTTTAACTTACACAATGTTATATGCCAATTGTATCTCAATAAAGCTGGAGGGGGAGACAATCCTGCTTGGCAAAGGTTAGCAGATTCCAAGTGCCCAAGAGACACATTGCTATTGTTGCCTTGGCATTGGTCTTGGTCTTGGTGTCGCTATTGCTGAGCCCATGCTTTGCTACACCCCAAATCTGAAGCCACAGGCAGAGACCCATGGCATGTCTCACAGTGACACAATGTTGGTCATGGGATCCAGAGACACTGAAGCCTTTTCTCAAAGGCAGCTGCAGAAGAGGTGATGCGGGCGTGACAAACAGGTGAACACTAAGAGGCATGCCTGGCAGAGACCCTGCCACCAGTGCCCCTGGGAGGGCTGGTGAGGTCAGGGTCCTCCTCTCCACCCTCAGACCAGCCCTGGGACCAAGAAACACGTGAGTGGAGCAGAGACCTTCTCCTCCTTGTTTCTCCCCCAGAGAATGGCAACTTGCGCTTAGCTGAACAGTGAGACCACACGTGCCACAGCAGCCAAGGCTGTGAACACAGTGTCCTGCAGGAGGCAGGAGCTGCCTCTGAGCAAGCAGGCTCCTCCCGTGATGGGTGCAGGGAGCCCGTGTCACACAGAGTTTCTTCCTCTTTTCTTTCTGGACTCTAACCACCATCCAACCAGAAAACAAATGTCAATCACATGGCTCCCATGTGGCTCTTAAAACACTTCCACGCATCCTCTCGGGTGCACTCTATCTTCTCAACGGCCCTGTGGGGAGGACAGCAGTGGTGTGATCCCCATTTAATGGGTGAGAACTGAGAGATGAGAGAATTATCACTACACTAGTCCTTCCTTATTCATGGAGGATATATTCCAAGACCTCCAGTGGATGCCTGAATCCACAGATACCCATGTACCAACCTTATATATACTACGCTTTTTCCTATACACACATACCTACGATAAAGTCTAACTCATAAATTAGGCACAGTAAGAGACTAACAATAACTTCCCTGCGGCATATCCAAGTTGCCAGCATCACTACTCTTGCACTTTGGGGTCATTATTAAGTAGAATAAGCATTACTTGAACACAAGCCCTGCGATACCATGGCAGTCAATCTGCTAACCCAGAGGCTGCTAAGGGACTAGTGGCGGGTAACATATGCAGAGTGGATCCACTGGGCAAAGGAATGATTCCCGTCCTAGGCAGGCCAGAGTGGGACTGTGGGAGATTTCATCACACTACTCAGAATGGCGCACAATTTAAAACTTACGAATTGTTTATTTCTGGAATTTTCCATTTAATAGTTTCAGACCATGGTTGACTGAGGGGAACTGAAATCATGGAAAGCGAAAACTCAGATAAGTGGAGACTACTGTACAATGGCATTTATCACATTTTACCTTATAAGGCTTGGAGTTGGACAGATATGAGTGCAAATCCTGCCTCTGGCACTAGGACCTGGAACCAGCTATTCACTTCCCCAGCCTCAGCTTCCCCATCTGCAAGATGGCGAAATACATGCTTTGAGTATTACAACAATTGAAGGTAATGACATATGAAAATCAATTAACATAGAGTCTTCCAACTAGTAAGTGCTCAATAAATGTCACTTGTTATTTACCTTGTATTATTTACCTTAGTTGGGAATACAGCTCATCCCTCTGACTGAGTTGCAAGGTCTCGGATGAAGTCAAGACCCATATCCAATTTCAGATCCCTCTTCCCTCTAGGGCTGTGCACAGTGTTTGGGACACAGCAAACAATTGGTAAAGGGTGGAAGAAGAAATAAAATAACTTGAAAGTGAATGAGAAAGGGAGAAGAAATAGTGGTCCAGAAAACCCACGCCTCCCTGACCCGAGCAACATCCAGTCAGCCCAGAAGCCAGGTGAAAGGGCAACACCAGCAAACCTAAATCCACGCCCCTAATTGTTCCAAGCCTGGCTCAGGCTCCAGCGAGGCTGGAGAGGTGGTGGGAGAAGGTTGAGAAGGATCTGGGAACACAGCTGACATTAAATGACTCATTTCCAAAAGCCATCAAGCTAAATTCAAACCATATAGTGGGTCACATGAATAATATAAATTTTTAATATGCATATATATATATATATATATTCATTTAGTCTCCTTGGACAGTTTGACAACCCTCTTGGGACCCACTTTATGACAGGAAAGCTATTTTCAGACAGACATGTTAAGAAACCAAGTCTCTGTTGAGGACCTTAGCGTCCACCCCAGGGCCCAGTGGACTGGGTGGGGCTCCCATTGGCTCCTCCAAAGTGATCTGGGCACAGCCTCCCCTTTCCTCATTCAGACCAGGGCTGGGATTCTAAGCCAGGAAAAAGTTCCCAGAAAAGAGATGGGTCATGAAGCACGAGGGCCAGAAAACCAGAGGAAAGATCAAGTATTTGAAGGAATCTAAAGAATGAAGTGACTTTGCTTTCACAACAAATTAATTTAGGCAGCGTGCACATTCATTCCCTTTCAAGCCTACTTTAAAAAAATACCCATATTAGCCTTGGTGTAGAATGATCAAGACAATGCCCAAGTGACTCCAATGTGATCCACATTTCCAGGGCATTTTCTGGGTTTAGAGCAAGGCTGAGCAAAGGTGAGAAGTAAACCAGAAGGCTTAGAAAAGGCTTAGAAAAGGAGGTGGGAAAGTCCCCCCCAATCAGAAGCGGCCCTGTCTCCATCTGAACTCTCCCAAGCATCCCCAAGAATTTCCTTAAATGTGAGCCTCCTGGGTCTTACCATGGACTCCACACCTCCCCAACCCACTCCTGAAGGCCTACCCACATAGCATCCACAGCCATCACTGACCATAGAAGTCACCTGATGCATCTGATTGAGACCTGTGTCAGGTACGTGACATCTTCTAGGAGGCTCCTGTTTCTCTAACAAGAAGTGGGGTACAGAGTCAAGTTTTCTGCCCTTGGAAGGCTGCAGGGCCCCAAATGCTGCACTAGCTCTTCCTACCTGGAATAGCCCTGTCTGCCAGCCCCTCCCGTGCGCAGAGCGCCCCCGCAGGCCAGCCCTGGCCATGAGCTCTGTCTGTGCTTCTCCTCCAGTCAAGTTTGCAGATCCTTCCCCAAAAATATACCAAGATTCAGTGTGGGAAAGCAGTAGCTCAGAGGGAAGGATGGAGGAAAGGATTCAGAGACTGAGGAAGGGAAGAAGGAAGGAGAGAAGGAAAGAACATTGCTTGAGCATCCTCCTAACAGCTCCATGAAATGGTCCCTTCTATTCCCCGCTTTACAGACAGGAAGCTAAAGCCTAGAGAAATTAAGTAACTCTCAGGATTACACAGCTGATCAGTGCAGAGCTGAGAGGTTAACCCGCAACGCCCCGGCTCCAAAGTTCCTATTCTATCATTTTCCTGAAGAGTCAAAAATGGATTCATTTCTGGAATTGTTAAAAATTAGCAAATTGCCTAGGAATACAAAAATCATCAAACCAACAGGATGACTCCAAACTCACCACACTTCCTGTCACAATTGCACCTAGCTGGACCCAAATTGAGGCTGTTTGGCGGATCAATGTCACAGCAAAGACAGGCTCCCTGTCTCCCCCCTGCGAGTGACAGGGAAGTCCTGAGCTGCTTGTCACATCCCCTTGAGCCTTCTAGAAAATCTGAAAAAAAACAAAATTTGGTCTTTTTTTCCCCTTATGTAGTGCTTCCAGGGGAAAGGAGGCTGCAGGTGGTCTTGGTACACATCCCAGGGTTTGGGTTTCATAAAAGCAGTCAAGGTTTCAACCTCTTCAGGGTCTAATTAAAACTCCTAGGCCCCAACTGCCACCCCACATGTCATTCTATTATATATGTGTATGTAGAAGTAGATAGATTGATATTCATGTGCATTTTGTTTCATTTTAAGGTCTATTTCTATCACATACACATGCATTTTGTTTTGTTTTGAAATCTATCCATATCACATACATGTTTGTGTGTATAGATACAGATATAGACAGAGACACAGATATAAAACAAAATATACGTAAGTTTCCTGTTGGGAAGCCTCTGTCTTGCTGACACCCTAAGCATATGTTTAGTCTGCCTGTGGACTAATATAACACTGTACTATCTAAAACTTTCTTCCCTGGAAAATAACCAGAGGGAATAGAAAGACAGGCAGAAGAAAGCTGCTTCATTGCATAGAAGAATGTGTGACCTGGGAAAACCTCTTTGTCCCTCCTTTCCCTTCTGGGTGCCCAGGAAGTTCTGTCGATATTTAAATGAAGGCAAGGTACTCCTGAGTCCTCGCTCAGAAACCATTTATCATCGCTCACTTTCCAAGCACAAGCCGCCCAGAGCCTGGATGGAAAAGCCCAAGTAAGATGAGCCATTGTGGACAGAAATGCAAGGCCTTCACTGGCCACTGCCCACTCCCTCTGAGGGACCGGGAGCCCATGCGTAGTCACTCTGACTCATGACTGCAACTTGTTTTCATAATTGAAAGCAATTTCACCTGTGAGGTTCCACGCCCCTTAGAAGTACACACATAGAAATGTTTTCTTCCTACAATAAGACTACTACATTATGATCTTGGTACGAACTAAGCAGAAATCACTAAGCTAGGAAGAGCAAGGTGACTTTATCGACTGCTAATGAACTGGGGATTTCTCTTCAGAGGATGTTCATTTTTAATTCAGAGAATATCACTTTCTCTGTAATAAGAACCTCCCTCCCCATCACTCACATTTCCGGGGTGGATTCACAGTCCATAAAGTTCCTCCTTTGAGGCTCCCCTCCCCTCATCTCTACATCCCCTTCCACATCCACAACACCGGCGCCTTAAGGAAATACCCAAGTGGAAGTAGCTTTGGAAGGAGCCAGTGTGAAAAAGCAGGCGTGTGCCAGGTGTGTCTAGTAGAGAAGGGAGGGAACACTTCAAGTTATCCTGATGAAGAGGAATCTGAGAAGTGACAGAGGTGGGAAGCTGACTCAACCCAGGCGGCTGATGGGTGGGGATAAAAGACTTGAGAAGTTGAGATGAAAGGAGAAGAACTGAGGAAGAGTTGGTCGATCTAAGGCCAGCTAGGTTTAAGAGGATGCAGGTCGAAGACCTTACAGTAAGCCACTGTGACTCTCCAGGCGAGGGAACACGCCAGCAGAGAACCGATCTCCCATTTGGGGAGACCCAAATGACTGGATGGACGTTAAATAATGTAGGACTGAACTCACAGTGTCTCCAAATTTAAACACTGCCTCCCCTAAACCTTCTCAACCTAGAATCAAGTTGAGTTGTACATCAAATGGATTGTCTTGGTTTTGCCACTGTATAGTCAAGGCCTATGGGCCCAAGACACCCTCTGAGGGAGCATAAAGCAAGGCTCTAGGGCCAGAGTTTAGTCTAGCTTACCGTGCCCTCTTGCCAAACATATGACTTCCTTACACGTGGCAACTTTCCTCTTCTACCTGGATATAGTGGCAGAATTCTCCTTCACAACTAGACTACTTGCCTAATTTGAAACTGCATGTTTGTGTGTATATGTGAGCGTTTTCTCTAATTTAGACTATGGTGAAACAGTGAGACTGCTGGGAGACTGAGTTCCTATCAGGGGAAAGCAAGGAACAACAAATGGCAGATCTTGTGGGTACAGACATCAGGAGCTGGCACTGTTGGGAAAAGAGAGCTGTTCTCCCACTTTTTGCCCTCAAGCAATGGTGTCCATATGAGAAATGAGATCTCTTAAGCAGGGGACACCAGGCCTGCTTCTCTCTCCGGCTTGAAAACTTCTAAGCAGCTCAGGAGCAACCCTTCCCAGATAATGTGCACTTCCAGCTGAGCCAAATAAGGAGAGAGCTGCAAAACAGACGTCCCACAGTCAACAGCAGGCTGCTTTCCTTCTTGAGGGACTCCAAGCAGAGAGAGCCGACATGAAAATGAGACTTGCAATTTTCCAGAACCACTGAAATGGGTGACAGGTGTGCGTAATGAGCCATTAGGATGAGTGGGAAAGGCCAGGACAGTTCACTCAATAGAGGAACAGACAAAATGAAGACGCCTCTTTCAAGGGAATAGACACGAGTAAGGAATCTTTTGGTTCCCATAAGAATCAGAGGTGGAGCGTGACATCTTTCTCCAGTGTCTACTGTGACTCCAAAAGATATACGCTGAGATATGTAGCAAGAACTATACTGAAGTTCATATCCTTTACCCAAAAATACCATTCCAAGGATTTTTCCAAAGGAAGTCAGTAAACTGAAACAAAAAGCACATTATATGAAAAACGACATTAACTATATTATTATCTAGACTGGCCCCAAACTGGAAATAACCTGTCAAACCAAATGGAAGGGAGTTAGTCATAGTGGTTTGTATTTGCTTTATGGACTATTATCCAGCCATAAAAATGACCATTATAAAGATTACATAGAAATATGAAATTATGTTTACGGAATAATTTAAGGTTGAAAAATGGTTTCTATATATTGACCATTTATATGAGCTCAGCACTATATTTTGCAATTTACGTGCATTCTCTCTTTTCATCCTCACAGACCCCTGGGGTGGGGAGGACACCATTACTACCCTCATTGTACAGACAAGGAAATTGAGACAAAGTTGCTTAGTAATTTTAGTAACTTTCCCAAGTTCACAGTTAGTAGAGCCAGGTTTCAAACATACACTAACTGATATTGAAGCCATTTCTCCTTACCCAATATGCCATAAAAGCTCTAGACCCCAGAGGATAATAAGAAAAGTATAAATATACACATATGAAAATAGGAGAAATAACAGATGGGACAAATAGAAAACAAATAGCAAAATGGTAGATTTAAACCCAACCATATTGATGACAACATTAAATGTAAATAGTCTAAACAGTCCAATTATATGGTGGAGATGATCAAATTGGGTAAAAATAAGTAAGATCTAACTATACACTGAGAAACAGGTTTTAAAAGCAAAGACATACATAAGTTAAAAGAGGAAGGAAGGCAAAAAATCAAATTTATTTCTATATATTAACAACAATTAGAAATTGAAATTTTTAAATATCATTACAATAGCATCAAAGAAAATGAAGTATTTAGGGATAAATCTAACAATAATTACAATATCTGTACACTGAGAACTACAAACTCTATTAAGGTAAATTAAAGAAGACCTAAATACGTGGACTAGAAGATCAATACTGTTTAGATGTCATTTCCCAAGAAATTAATCTATAGATTAAATGTTATGCCAATCAAAATCCCAGCAGGATTTTGTATAGAAATTTCCCAGCGGATTCTAAGTTTTACGTGGAAATTTCAAAGGACTTGGAATAGCCAAAACAATTTTGAAAAAGGATACCAAAATGAGAGCACACACATTAACAGATTTCAAGATTTACTACAGAGTCACAGAAATCAAATAGTGTGGTAATGATGTCATAAAGATGAATAAAACAAAGAGAGTCCAATTGATTTTTGACAAAGATTCCATGGTAACCCAATAAAGAAAGGAGAGTCTTTTCAACAAATGGGCTGGAACATTTGGATATCAATAGGCAGACTGAAAGAAAGAATGAAAGAAAGAAAGATTTCCAACCCTTATCTTACACCATATTCATAAACAATATAAGAGTTAAAACTATAAAATTTCTTGAAGAAAGCAAGACAAAATTTTACAACTTTGGATTACTCAAGATTTCTAGATATGGCACAAAAAGCATGAACTATAAAGGAAAAAAATATGATAAATTGGACTTTGCCAAAATGAAAAACTTCTACTCTTCAAAAGACTGTTATGAAAATTAAAAGAAAGGCAACATATTGGGTAAAAATGTTTGAAAAACACATCTGACAAAAGACATGAATGCAGAATATATAAAAAACTCATACAGCTCAATAAAACAAAAAGCAATAAAAATGGGCATAAGATTTCAACAGATGGTTCACCAAAAAATGTATACAAGTAGTCAATAAGCTCATGAAAAGATGCTTACATCACTCATTTGTAGCTCAAATGAAAAGGACTGACAACCCTGAGTGTTAATGAGAGTGTGGAGCTACTGGAATTCTCACAACCTGCTGGTGGGAATGCAAAATGATACTGCCACCTCAGAAAACAATTTGACAATTTCTTATGAAGTTCAACGTATACTTACCATACAACCCAGAAATCCTGCTACGTGTTATTTACCCAAGAGAAATGAAAAGTCTAAGTTTACACAAAAACCTGTATGTGAATGCTCATAGCAGTTTATTTATAATAGTTGAAAACTGCAAATGAACTGTCCTTCACCTAGCAAATGGATAAACAAGTTTTAATATATCACCACACTGGAATATCGCTCAGCAATTAAAAAAAGAACTACTGGAGTCGACCCCGTGGCTGAGTGCTTAAAGTTCCGCACAGTCCGCTTCGGGAGCCTGGGTTGGCAGGTTTGGATCCTGGATGCAGACCTCCTCCACTCATCAGCCATGCTGTGGAGGCAACCCATCTACTAAGTAGAGGAAGATTAGCACAGATGTTAGCACAGGGCTAATTTTCCTCAAGCAAAAACAGGAGGATTGGCAACAGATATTTGCTCAGGGTGAATCTTCCTCAAGGAAGAAAAGAAAAGAAAAGAAACTACTGATACATGCAACAACATGGATGAATCTCAAAAGCATTACATTAAATGATAGAAGCCAGACACAAAAGCCTCCATCTTGTATGACTCCATGTATGACACATTCCACAAAAGGCAAAACTATAGGCACAGAAAACAAATCAGTGGTTATTGGGGCTCAGAATGTGGAGAGGGCATTGATTGCAAAGGGACACAGGGATCTTCGGGGGCAATAAAAATGTTCTAAAGTTTTATTGTTGTAGTGGCTACACAACTGTGTACATTTGTCAAAACATCAAATTGTAAACTTTAAAAGAGTGAATTTTGTTTTATGTAAATTATGCCTCAATAAACCTGACATTTAAAAAAATTTAATGGAGCTTGTCAGGCGTATTAAATATAAATACCACTTTACTTAACAGCAAATAAAATAAAGACGGGAAGGATTTTTTTTGGCCTAGCTGGGAACTCTCCTGACCCTCCTGAATTACGAGCCTCTGGGCTAACGCTCACCTCTGGGCAAAGTGGTTTGCTGCCTGCAGAAAGCTCTCTGCTCCGCCTTCCTTAAAGAGGCTCAGAAGATTCATATTTCTTTAACTGGCACTTAATAATCTCCGGAGCAATGTGCTAACTGTAAATAAATCACAAGCATGTAGACTGAAACGCTCCTTGAAACAGAGACTAACATTTAGGAGGGAGAAAAGGAAAAAGTTTTAAAGCAATCTATGTGGCAACTGAACCATGAAATAACGATACCAGAGAACAAGTAGACTGTTCCACACACACTCCTCACCCTGCCTCTCTCAACTCACCCAGGATGAGACCCATCAGCTGCAGGTTCCTGTCAGGGATGATGAGGAGGAGGAGGAGAAGGAGGATGAGGAGGAGGATGATGATGAGGATGATGATGAGGATGATGAGGATGATGATGATGATGGCAATGGCTGCAGCAGTACCGTGGCAGGTACACCCTAAGCATTCAGTCAATTTTCACTCTGAGTTTGACGTATATCTCATTCAGACCACATGACAGCACTATGAGTAAGCACTTTAATTGTCCCACTTTACAGAGGAGGAAAATGAAGCACAAAGATGTTAGAGGTTAGATGTTGCTCAATCCCCACAGTTCCTAAGTAGCAGAGCTGGTGTGATGAATGTTATGTGTCAACTTGACTGGGCCCTAGGGTGCCCTGATACTTAGCCAAACATTATTCTGGGTGTGTCTGTGAGGGTGTTTCAGGATGACATTAACATCTGAATTGGGAGGCTGTGTAAAGCAGGCTGCCCTCCCCAGCGTGGGTGGGCTCGTCCAATCAGTTCAAGGCCTGAGAAGAACAAAAAGGCTTAATAAGAGAGAACTCCTGCCTGACTGCTTAAGCTAGAACCTTTAGTCTTTTCTAGCCTTTGGATTCAGACAGAAACATTGGTTTTTCTTGGTCTCGAGCCTGCCGGCTTTCTGAACCAACAGAATATAGGTTCTGTTTCTCTGGACAACTTAACGAATACAGAGGGGCTTTGAATCCACGTATCTGTAACTCCAAAGCAAGGACTCTCGCCAACGCTGCCCATTCTAAAGACGTAATATGTCAATGAAAAGTCAACTCGTCTTCCTAAAAGTTGAACGGCTTCTCCAAGTTCCAGGATGTCCAGAGTTTTATGGTTAGTTGTTTTACTTCTGTCCTTGACTTTCCAGTCTCTAATGCTCAGACATACAAGGCCTTTACCATGCATGGCGGTCCTAAGTCCCACGTTGGGACCCATAGTTTCTCATTCATTTCTAATAACTTCCAAGTCCTCCCTGAGTCCCAAGTCCTGATAAAATGAGGGCCTCCAGTTTAATTTGAAGTTTTTGTCAAAAAAAACAAGCACAAAATAGGAAATCAAACACTGAGACAAGGAGGTCAGGTGGCTAAGCAGTAAGTGATTAAGACCTAGGACAATAGTAAATTATGGGGGAACTAGAAAAACAACTCCCATTCAGCCACCTCTAGGCTTTATGGCCTGTAATCATACCCACCAATTTCCATCCTCACCATCAAGATCTACATGGAGGGAGGAGAAAAGAGTAGGGATTTGAAAAGTGCCCCGGAAATGAAGTGGGAGGAAAACCAAGTTTACCACCTGAGTCTCTGATACAATGAGAGAGAACAACATGAAACGTTTTCATCTCAGCCAGATCCTCCCAAAGTGGCTCCTCCAGCTGAGGAGCACCTCTCAGCCTTCAGTGGTGGGAATCTGTTCTTCACGAATATGTCTGGTCCTTCTAAGAGGACCTATTTCTGGACTCTCTCACTCCTTAGGTTGTACGCTTACTATCTGTTGGGTTATGTTGTATCTTCTTTAAAACACCTCAAAATACCAACTCCATCTGTAAAGTGCTTTACAGTTCTCATTTTTGCATGATCTCATTGTCTCTTTTCTGTGGCCCATGTGACCAGTTCTGGCCAATGATTTACAAGCATAAATGATGTGTCATTTCCAGGCCAGAGAATTATATTGCTGTGCAGAATGCGCCAAAGGTATCTTTTCCTCTGCTAGGAAAACTGCAGGGCTTAGGATGGGCTGCTCCATCAACCTGAGTCTCAGAAAGAGAAGACATGGAGCCAAGATCCCAGCATATACGCAATGGGTATGTGATGTGAGCTGTGACAGCCACTAAGATTTTGGGGTTATTACTGCAGCAAAACAGAGTCTATCTTAAAAGGTACAAGTAGCTATAACTACCTCTTTTATGCCTCAAAAAGGTATGTTCATGAATCAGAAGAGCTAATTCATGTTGACCTTTCTGAGTCGTTCATGAGCTGTAGGCCTTGATCAAACCCCTTGTCAGGTTTGGTATTTCTGGTCCGAAATTTAGTCCACCCTGATACACTTCCTCCACCGTGATCACTGCCTAGCCCACTCATGGATACACTCACACACACACTCACACATGTACACATGAGTGCACACACACATTCACACATACATACTCACACATACACACGTGTGTCCGGCCAGCTCAGCAAGGACCTAGCAACCTGGTACCTTCCTCATTATATTGGTTGAAAGTCACTTCACAGAGCGACAGAAAGGATTTAACGTCAAAGGAATGTCCAGAGAGAGTGGCCTCTTCCATTTTACGACTATGTGGCTAAAGAGGAGAAAATACAATAGATGGGGCTTGGACTGCTGAATCCAACAAAGCAAGACAAACTGTGGGCAAAGTGAGACACACCCCGGGGTCAGGGACAGAGAGGGGAATAAAACTGGAGCCTTGAACAAATTCCCAATCGGGAAAATCAGAAGATATTCCCAAACCAGGCTGTCCATCAGAATCCAGAGCTAAGGCTTGTTAAGATGCAGACACCTGGGCCCCACCCAGATGTCCGGAACCAGAACCACTAGGCACAGGAACAGGGACTATAACGTTTTTACAAGCCTGCAGGAGATTCTGATGATGAGCCAGATTGGGGACCCACTGAATTAGGGGAACTGTGAAGCCCTTGCTAATTCTGAAATCTCGTGGTCTATAAGTAAAGGCAGGAATTTAAGAAATCAGTATTCCCGATGTGAAAACAGGCGCTACTCTGTGCTCAGGTGAACCTCAGCTCATTAGGTGAACGAATGAGAGGCTTTGATATAGGGAATAGTAAAATATTTGGACAAAGAATAAGAAAAATGGCCTCCTATGGCCAGGGTTAGACATGAGGGTGAACTTCCTGGCAATGAAGATGGTCTAAGCTGGGCCGCATGTGGTAAGGAACCTGCATTCCTCCAATTAGCCATATTCTGTATGTCGAGGCAGAGCCGGCTTCACGTGTGTGACCTGCGCAGTCACAGAGGGCCGCTCTTCCAGAAGGAGCCCATGCTTTGGTTTAATGCTCTACTGTTGTTCTCTTGAAATTGTTAATAATTTTTTTCTTTGAATGTGAGTTTTGTAAGTGAAGTCTGATGAGACAGTGAAGCATGCATGTGAGCGGAGAGGATACACCAGGCAGCAGTAATACAGGCTCAGGCCTTCAGGAACGGGAAACCAGGGACAGTCTAGGATGTCATGGGGCCCTGAGGGGTCAGCCAGCGCTGAGACCTAAACCCAAGTGGGTGGCAGCAATGGCAACAACAGCAAAAGCAGCAGCCCTGGCCACAGCAGTGGGAGGCTGGCTTGCCCGCCAGCCCTTGTGCCCACCTGTGTGACACGTGCATGAATACGAACTCTGTCCTGAGTGCCAAGACAGGAACTGCTGGGGCTCAGACAATAAACCCTGTCAATAAATTATTACAAAATAAAAGTGGATGCTACAAAAAAGCATATCCAGGAGTTGTTAGGGTTCTTCGAAGAGTTTAGAATCTCCAGTTTTGAAAACTGCTACAACATGGCAAAGCAAATATCCACAGGCTGAGAAAGAGAAACTGAATTTAAAGGTTGTCACACTCAACAGAAAAGAGCACCATTTTCACATGAAACTTTAAATGAACTAATTATTGGCAAGAAAGACAATTTTAAATCAATTTTTTCTTAGATGAAGACAAACAAGACTGCATAAACAGGCACTTTGAATTCTATACAAATCGTGAAGACCTTTCAGCTGCTCACAGGATCTCTATAAGTTGCAGGAAAGGTCAGAGAAAACATTAAAATGCCATTATATAAATTCACATTGAAAATGAAATTCAAACTTACACAAAACTGATCTGTATGAAGAGTTAAATCTTTTTAGAAAAAATGTTACACAAGAATTTGTCCGCTCTAGGCATACAGAACTCCACATTTCAAAATAATGTTTTAGAAATTTATTCTAATCTGTTACAGTCAATAAGACACCATTAAACCACTCCAGTAAGAGTTGCATCAGCATAAAGATCTTTCTCAAAATTAAAAATTACCAAAAATTATTTATGATCTTACATTTGCAAAGAGCAACTGACATCACTTTCAATTATATCAGTTGAAAATGAAATTGCTAAAAGTATAAATTTTGATAATCTGATAAAAGAATTTACAAAAAAAACAGCCAGAAAAGTCTCATGGTCAATCAAGATATCACTTTGATAAAGTATCATTTTTTATACTATATAAAATTATGACTACAAACATATTTTGTACTATTTATAATAGCTGTTACTCATGTATCACAATTACACCATTATGTTTTATAATAAAATATTTTTAAAGGAAGGAGTTTATATCTTAATACCTTTACTTTTTTGAACAAGGAGCCCCACACTTTCACTTTGCATTTGGCCACACCTACTATGTCCCCACCCTGCTTGGAGGGTAACTAGTCTGAGGCTTTGCTGGACACTTCAGGATGGGGCTGAGCTCCCCATCTTGCCAAAGGTCTTTAGTGATTTCATTAAGCACAGGAGAGTCCAGTGTATCCTGTAACCCAGAGACCAGGAGCATTCTGGCCACTACATCCTCAGTGTCTACATTCTTAGGAGTTCTAGGGCATCCTTGACTTTGGGTTTCTCCTTTTAGACTAAGGCCCTCATCCTCTGAAACAGAAGAAGCTGTATTTCAAGCTCTCACCCAATGATTCATGAGTCCAACATCTTTAAATAAAAACAGGGCAGGAAGGGGAGAAAGCATCAGACTTCTTTGAATTTGGGCCAGTGTTTCCAAATGCGAAATACTCAACAGCCAATTTCCCCTGGCTTTGTAGATAAACAAGAAGATGACCTTTTATGTCAGAAAGGAGCAGTAGAATTTCCATTCCCTTGTGGAATTTTGGGTTTGGGACCAAATTTTTCTGTGTTTCTTCTCAAGATAACAACCCACAAAATGCCCCCAATAAATGCAAATTATGGGATTCCTGTGACCAATCCAAAAGTTCAAACAAGTGGTCTTGTCTCTTTTCCAAGCAAAATATTACAAACACAGCTTCAGGAACTTTTTCCTGCAGGAGTGGAAATCCCCCTCTCCTTGTGATGTTGCCTCCTCAGTCTCCTGGGAAATGATGCTCTGTCAGTGATTAGGTGCCGTGAAAGCAGGGCATGCCTCCAGGCTCCTTCCAGCCATTTCATGGTGAACTGAGGCCATTTCCTTGAATCCCTTCCCAGCTGGGGGGGCTGGAAGGGTCGGGGAGAGAGTCCATTTCCCCCAGTGGAGAAAAATGAAGCCATTATTCATTCGTTACAGAACTTGTGATCCACTCTCTCTTCTTTCACTATTCCCAAAGTTCCCTAATAAAATCACATTTCCCAGGCCCCACTAGTCTGGAGATAAAACCAAGATGGCTGTAAGAGTCATGTTCCCACCCTCCTTTAAAAAAATCTGCTGCCCCCACCAACTCTAACATTCAGGGGGTTCTGATTATTCTTTTTACAGGGTTGCTTTAAATAACAACTCTTCGGGGTGAACTTAAAATAGAACTTGAGTTACAAAATTTTGGTTTACATGCAATCTTCCAAGACTGAGTGAAGTATATGCAATGGGGTTCACGCAACGATCATTTTACTTTTAACCTCTCACAAAATATTTAGTTCAAGAATGAAATATTGAGAAAAATTACTTTTTAAAACCTTTGTTGTGTTCTGTTTAATTTTTTTTTAAAACAGCCCTGATATAAAAGCTCTTTGTCAGAGTTGAAAACATAAGGGAGCTCTCTTCCAAACCAGCCAATAGGAGAGAAAGAGAGAGAAGACCTTGACTTCACCTGGATGATATGAGAAGAAATGGATAAAACTGGAATAAGTGACTTTGAGTCTTTCTCTGACTCCTCAATGGAGTCATGATCCTTGACATTCATTCCACCTGCATCATCAACATCAACATCCATTGCAAGCCCACTGGACCAGAAAGCTTCTGTGTTCCTGCCAGCAGCACTAACACATTAGCAATGATGCAGGCACTGTTGGAGGTATGCCATCTATGAAATTGCCAGAGGTGGGGCCAGCCCGGTGGCACAGCAGTTAAGTGCATACATTCCACCCCGGGGTTCACCAGTTCAGATCCCAGGTGCAGACACGGCACCGCTTGGCGCGCCATGCTGTGGTAGGCATCCCACACATAAAGTAGAGGGAGATGGGCACAGATTTTAGCTCAGGGCCAGGCTTCCTCAGCAAAAAGAGGAGGACTGGCAGTAGTTAGCTCAGGGCTAATCTTCCTCAAAAAACAAAAAAGAAAGAAAGAAATTGCCAGAGGTAGGTGGACTCTACATTGGTAGAAAGCACTACCACAACCATGTAAGTTCCACACAGCCAGACACAGGAACAGTGCCTGGCCCAGAGCAGCCACAGACCATCTATTCATAGAGTGAATGAGCGAGCTGCATTTCTAAAGAGCTTACCATCGAGTTGAAGGTATGACAAACATGGACAAATTCCACCCAAACTTTATATTCAAAAAACAACAGATGGGGGCCAGCCCAGTGGCATAGTGGTTAAGTTTGTGTGCTCCACTTCAGTGGCCCAGGGTTCGTGGGTTCAGATCCCAGGAACAGACCTGCATACTGCTCATTAAGCCATGCTGTGGCAGCATCCCACATACAAAATAGAGGAAGATTGCCACAGTTGTTAGCTCAGGGACAATCTTCCTCAAGTAAAAAGAGGAAGATTGAGAAACAGATGTTACCTTAGGGCCAATGTTCCTCACCACAAAAAAAAAAGCACAACAGATGAGTGAGCCAGACAAGAGTTACAGCAGCTCAAGTGAAAGAGAGAGCTCATAAGGTGTTTTAGAAGAAGGGTGAAGCTAAGAACTTCACCCATAGGCGATTCCAGACAGACTTTCATTTGTTCCCTTGTCAGACTGAGAGTAGGGATGAAGAGGATACCTACAGGATTGCGGTGAGGATGATTTCATGGGTGACAGTACTTTGTAGATGCCAAACAAATGGCTCTGCTGGTGGGGAGTCACCCTCAGCATCATAACTCCCTGTTCACTTTCGGTGCCTAAGTGTGGAACTACCTAAACCTCTCAAGGTTTAGAAGCCACAACAAAATCATGATGAAACTGCTCTCTTTGTAAAGAGCTGGGAAACATACACAGCATAGGAAATCGTCTTAAGAACTAGCATTCCTGCTGAGTCACCAATGGTCACAAGAGGAGGCCAAAAGAAAGGAGCCTTCCCTCCCATCCACAACTGAGCGAAGCAGCCTGCAAATGGAGTCCGAGCTGCACCTGTGCGCTGGGCTGGTGACAGCGGCCTGGGAAGATCCATGGATGGCTGGAGGATGCACCTTCTGAACTGACTTTTGTGAAGACTGGCTCCTTGTTCTAACAGGAAAATTACTCTGTTCTTGAATAATACATAATTACTCTCTGCTTTTCTTTATTTTTCCCTCTTTTTGCTTTAGTGGCTAATAAATCATTTAAACGAATAGTTTAAAAGGCATATGAGGTAGTCATGTTCCATACGAGCTGGGTACCCAAGCAAACAATCCATTCACCAAAAATATCTCCAGTAGGTGCCATATTGCCCAGTGCCATCCCTGCACTCTTAAATGTCCTTGCCGTGCCAAAACCAGCCCTTTACATAGGGACATGTGAAATATTCCATGCCAACCCCTCCCTACACACAAACACACATACATACACACACACAACGTGATTCATTTTATGCCTCATTTCATTTGTTCATTTGTTCATAATAACCAAAAAGATATTGGGAAACCAGAAGAAGAGTTGGAACTGGACCATCTTTACCTGCTCCTATCACAACACGGCCCACAGGAACTGAAATTTGAAACGCAAGGAGTCATGTCCCTTAAGAGAAGAAATGCTGACTTGCTCCTTTAAATAGAGATTTAAGAAACAGATATTTTATAACCTTGTTTTTCCTAGTCATCTGCTTCTCATTTCTATTTTCTTTATGCCAAAATTTGTATCTTTGCATAACATGGGAAGTAAGATAAAGGATTGATAAATCTTGTATTTCAGGGGAAAAAACCAGTCTCTTCCAATGAAATTTCACTGGTTTGACTAACCGCTGACTGCCATTTATATGTACTTAATGCTGTGTTATCTCCACCTTCGTAAAAATATACAAATGTCCAGTCTATGTAGAGACATAAAAAACCACAGTGTTTTAGAATGAGAAGAACCTGAAGGATCCTTTAACGCTGATTATTCACTCTATTGAAAGCATTAGCCATGGGGTCCCTTAAAATGACAAGCTCCGTGTGTGCCATTAAAATGGAATTCAATTACACAAATTAAATTTACATAGATGTACTCACATTTCCAGGAATATGGCCACTATATATACAACAAGGTGGGCCTATAACGTTATTTGGTTTATCTTGTGAGAGCTATAATGCACAAAGATAAAGCATAAAATGAAAGTTCTTGGTCATCTTATCATGCAGAAAAATAGAGTGGTTATTGCTGTCAAGCATGCTCCCACCCCAGGGCCTTTTCACTGCTCTTCCTTCAGCCTGGAACACTTTTTCCCAGGTATGTGAACGGCTGACCCCTTACTTCATCCAGGTCTCTGTTCCCAGAGAAAGTTTCCTTGATCATTCCAGCTACAGCAGTTCCCCCACCCCTCCTGCCCCTAGTGCAGCCTTGTTTCTCTTCCTCATGCTTGCTACAGCCTGGCTTATCAGAGCTCCTCACTCATTATTGGTGTCCCTCACTAAAGTATCGGGGATTTTTTGTTGTTGTTGTTCATTAGTGATATTTCTAGCATCTAGAACAGTGCCTGGCACATATAGGTCAATAAATATTGAAGGAATGAGTGAATGAAGGAATAAGCAAGCAAACAACTACTTGGTCATGCCTCAGGTAGATTCTGGAGAACCTTGAGAATCTTCTCATGCTGCCCCACATCTCTCAGACGTGACATTCTTGTAACGTGAAAGAGCTCTCTCCTTTGACAAGCCTCTCACAGATGGCAGTGGGTACTGAACAGGCTGTGTAATCCCTCTGACCCCTATTATTTTATTTATCAGGTTAAATGATTAACCATCTTCCCTCCCTATTTCCTCAGCTATTCAAAAAAATACCTGTCATGTGCCAGACAATGTCTGAACAAACAGGAAATGACTGAATAGTATAAGAAAAACTAAGATGAAAGTGAGTGGCAAGAAGGAAAATGTGAGCCAACCAGGGGCCACATTCTAAAGGATGAATCAGGGCAGCCAGACAAGGATGGGACATGGGCATTCCAGGAGGAGGGAACAAAAGACAGAGAGGTGTCAGGACAGCAGAAATGGAAAGGAAAGAAATGAGCTCAAAGGTAAAGCAAAGAAGAACAATAAATGAAATTTGAGTTTCTTGTCCTGGGTAAATGAAAAGTCTTTTGTAAAGGTCTAGCCCCTAACTGCCTATAACCCAAACACAGACTATTCTATGATGATCCTAATTGGCATAATCTGTGTAGCAGCCCCTACAGCCTGTCCTGGTCACAGCTGCTGGCAGCCCTCGTGGAAAGGCCGCACAGCTGACTTACCAGGCTGCACGTAAGGGACAGAAACTGCTACCTGTGCAGCCAGTCCCCAAAACTGTCAGATAAAGGTCAGCCTCACCTGGCAGACCCAGTAGACTTTCACAACATGAATTTGATGATAACCGTGGTAGAGATCATCTGCCTGGTTTAATTTTCTGGTCTGTAAGCAAAGAGAGGCAAGGAAATGATACAGAGTCATTTTGGCATTCAAGTTCCCTGCAGCTCACATCTGGCCTGGACACATCCAGGCCATAGTTTTATACCTCATTTTACAAAGAAACTCTACAGCCAACTAGAGAAAACCTCTCCTATATCAGATGTGACAACTAGTGCTCTTGAGGATATTACCGCAATTAGACCTGATGATAGCCCTATGGGGTCACTATACTCATGCCCCATCTTACAGATGAGCCAAGAGAGGCTCAGAAGTGGTACCATGACTTTCCCAAGAGCACTTAACTACTGAGTAGGAAGCTGAGCCTCAAAGCAAATATGTCTGACCTCCAAAGGCCACGATTTTCCCACTTATATCCATCTGCCCGGACAGTAAGATCCTTATCTACAGGCAAAGGTATTTATTTGTCCTCATGGAGCCTGGAGTCCCAGGGTCCTACTTCCCACAGCCCAGTGCCCCCTCTCTCCCTGTCTGCCGAGGCCTCTTCAAGACTAGGGCACATCCCAGGGCCTGAATCCATTCCTGGTCTTGCTCTTCAGTCAAAATGCACAGGTCAATACAAGAGAACAATAGGCATCCATCTAAAACAATGTTCCTAAGGAGCTTTTAATGATGAGGCAAATGCTTGTGAAACAAAGCAGATTCAAAATCTAGGCACCGTAAGTCTTAAATACGTAGAAATAATAAGTACGCCTTGATGGAGTAACTGGGAATGCACATTCCCTCTTAGTGTAAATAACCAGAAAGTTGGGAAAATATACAATGGTTTCCAAGTATTAAACAACAGTCATTGTAGGACTATGATCTCTGAAAAGATGGAAACAAGGTAAGCCCTGTTTTTGCCCTAGCTCTTGAATGGAGGAACTTTACAGATAAGACAGAGGGAGGAGAATCCCAAGCAGGTTGGCAGGACTGAGGATATGGAGATCTGAATTGGAGTAAGCTGAGGCAGCTGGACTTTGCGAGGACAAAATTCCAGAGAAGAGAGAACTTTACAGAGAAAGAGCTTCAGAAAACTCCTAAGAGACCACTTTAGTCTATTGCCAAAGCCTAAGGTGTAATTAATAGGGTGAAACTCCACAAAGCCATGAAAACAATGCTCACAGATCTGTAAGCTGAACACTTTCCAGAACTGAAAGGGTTGAGAGAAATTTGACTGCTGACCAGCAGAGTAGTGACTCCTTAGTGATCACCTGGACCATTCAGCAGAGTCTAGGGGTGGGGCTAAACTAGATCTAGAGTAAAGTTACTATAGAATTGCCCTAACAAAGTGAAAACGAGCCTTGAAAGATTTAAGCTGATCCCCAAGCAACAGAACTCCCTGCCAGCACAAAGCATGGCCCTCATTAAAGGAAAACAAAACAAAGCAACAACAATGGTATAGTATAGACTGAATTGTGTTCTCTCAAAATCCATACGTTGAAGCTCTAAGCCCCCATGTGACTGTATTTGGAGAGAGAGCCTTTGAAGAGGCAATTAAGTTTACATACCGTCATAAGCCCTAATCCAATATGACTAGTGTCCTTATAAGAAAAGGAAGAAACACCAGGGAAGCATGCACACGGAGGGAAGGCCATGTGACTCAGCTGGAGAAAATCAATCTGACAAACAGATCCAGAAATGATGGAAACAGCAGATAAGAATTTTAAAACATCTATTATAAACATGCTCAAGAATAAAAAATAAAGCAAACATAATAAGTGCTGATATTAAAAAACATGGGAAAAAAGAACCAACTGGAACTTCAAGACATGAAAAACACATCAAAAATGAAAAATTTACTGAATGTAATTGTATTAGTCAAGGTTCTTCAGAGAAACAGAACCAACTGGAAATATATCAAGACAGAAAGAGAAAGATTTATTTTAAGGAACTGCCTCATGCGATTATGGAGGCTGGTAAGTCCAAAGCCTGCATGGGGGGCTGGTAGCCTGGAGACCCAAGGAAGAGCCAATGTTACATTCAAGGTGAAGGCCATGCGGGCAGAATTCCTTCTTGCTCAGGGGAGGTCACTCTTCGTTCTATTAAGGTTTTCAACTTATTGGATGAAGCCCACCTCCATTATAGAGGGCAATCTGTTTTCCTCAAAGTCCACCATTTTGCCAAGAAGACCTAATCTTAAATTCATACATACCCAATAAGAAAGCTTCAAATTACACAAAGTTTCAAATTACCTAATAGACCAAAGGGAAAAATGGAGAAATCTAGAATTATAGAGATATTGACACTCCTCTCTCATTAAAGTAGCAAAAAAAAAAAATCAGTGAGGATATAGAAGATTTGAACAACCCTTTGAACCAACTTGACCTAACTGACATTTAAAGATGTTTTACCCAACAATGACAAAATACACATTTTTTCCAAGTGTTCACGGAAATTTCATTCAGATAGGTCATCATCTGGGCCACAAAATAAATTTCACAAGTTTAAAAGAATTAAAATCATGCAGAGCATGTTTTCTGACCACATTGAAGTTAAGTTAGTAATAAATAAAAGCAAATATCTGGAAAATCTTCAAATATTTAGAAATTAAACAAATATACTTCTAAATAACCCATGGGCCAAAGAAGAAATTACCAAGGAAACTAGAAAATATTTTGAACCAAATGAAAAGAAAAGCCAACACATCAAAATCTGATGATACAGATAACACAGTGTTTAGAGGGAAATTTATTATTTTAAATACGTGTACAAAGAAAAGAAGAAGGATCTAAAATCAAAGATCTAAGCTTCTACATCAAAAGCTAGTAAAAGAAGAGAAAGTTCAACCCAAAATAGTAAGAAGAAATGAGATAAAGAACTAAAATTAATGAAATAGAAACTGACAAACAATAGAGAAAACCAATAAAACCAAAAGCTGGTTGTTTGAAAAGATAAAAATAAATGAGGAGGCTGGCCCAGTGGCATAGCAGTTAAGTTAGTATGCTGCATTTTGGTGGCCCAGGGTTTGTGGGTTCTGATCCTAGGCACAGACCTACAAACCTATCGCTCATCAAGCCATGCTGTGGCAGTGTCTCACATAGAAGTACTGGAAGGACTTGCAACTAGGATGTACAACTATGTACTGGGCCTTTAGGAGGTGGAGAGAGAAAGCTTGGAACAGATGTTAGCTCAGAGCCAAGCTTCCTCACCAAAAAAAAAAAAAAGCAATGGATGGAGAAAAAATATTAAAAAACAATTTTTTTAAATGAGTAAAAAAAGGGAAAATAACAGAAGTGAATACTCAAAAATATTAACATTTCTTTTTCTTGGACAGTTAGATTATAATTAATTTCATTATTCATATTTTATATTTTCTAAATATTTTTAACGAGCACAAGATACGGTCATAATTAGACAATCAAAACCCTATTTTTAAAATTACCATTCCTGTGTTTATTTCAGAAGAGCTGCAGTGCCTTGCTCTCCAAGGAAATATATAGTTGTCCTTCCTAAAGTCTACTGATCAGGTAATGTAACTCTTAGAGGAGGAACATCTCCCACCCAGAGTTCCACTGAAAGGAAGAGATCCCCCTCCTCCACTCCTGGAAGGAACACTCCTATTTCTGCCCACCACACCCTTTCACCTCCTGGAAAGCCTGATATATGATTGGTCCATGTAATCCACTGGTACTTTAAAGTCAATCTGATCTTCTCTGCCTTCTCCTTCTCCTCCCTTACTGTCTAAGTCAAGTCTGCTTTCTTCTTCACCTAGACAGACATCCTCCACCTTCTACCCCCACCTCACTGCAAGTAAGATCCCCTGTTCTCTACCTCTATCTCAGAGCAGCTCTTACGGTACACTTGACAGGATGATGCCCCACTCTGTTCTGCAATCCACCTTCATCAGAATCAAATGCAATACTATGATCTGATTCCCACTTGGCAACTGTGTGTATTTCCAGTTGGTTAGAATCTTGAGAAAAGGAGAAGCTTTGCCTAACCTCCTTGTCAATATATCATTGGATGCGAAATCTGCTCCTCTGAGATAACATAAACCCTTTCCTCATTAAACTGTACCTGTGTGACAAATGAATCTAACAATATTACGAATGTATGATGTAACCTCACTGATGGGGAAGGGGAAGAAAGCAGTTGATCTAAATCACTCTGGAAAACAGGGTTTTATGTAGATACTGTGAAGGTAAAGACTTATAGAACTGTACAACCACAATACTCTAGTTGGTAAATTTGTTTCTCACGGGGCAGGCACAGGTTAGTATGTCTAAAACTATATAGATACAAGGATTGAACAATAAATAAATACATTGGACATAATGAGAATCAGGTCTTTCACAACCAGAGAGAGAAAATACAAACAAGAAGAGAGAGGAAGTCTAAAATGAGCCCTGTGGTACTAGACTTGAGTCAGAGATATCAGTAGAAACTCATGTTTTATTCAGACATATACAAGCAGATATAGAAATAAATTTAGATGTGGAACATTATGCGTGTGTGTTATATACATAATTTTCTAGCTCTGTCCACTGAGAAGCTCAGAAGCACTGACATCCCAGTAGCAACAAGCACAGCTAACTCCCAAATCTTGGTTTCTAAATACCATTTCCCAATAAAAGGAAATGGCTAATTCTAGGTCTGGGACCTAAATCATCTCACAGAGCCAGAAAGCAAGAAAATGTTAAAAAAAAGTGAAATAAGCTAGTCACAAAAGGACCAATACTGCAGAGTTTCACTTATATGAGGTAACTAAAATAGTCAAATTCATAGAATCAAGGAGTGGAAGGAGAGTTGCAAGGGGCTGGGGAGACAAGGAAATGAGGAGCTGCTAATCGTAAAGCTGCCGTCAAGCAAGATGAATAAGCTGTAGAGATCTACTGTGCCACATTGTACATATTGCAACAATACTGTATTGTACACTTTAAGCATTGTCAAGGGTAGATCTCATGTTAAGTGTTCTTACTACAATAAAAAAAAACCTCAAAGAACACAGGAACCAACCTAAAAGAGCTCCCAACGGCCAAAACTTGAAAAATTTGAGCAACAAAATAAAAAACAAAAGTATAGGATTATAACCCAAAGAATAAATATCCATGAGTCCATACTGATTTAAATAAATTACTGAATAAGACACATCTTTTTATAGAAAAATCCAGTTTAAACAAAGTAGGGATGAGACAAAAAGAAAACCACTATTAGGACACCACAGTAATAATTGCTGCAGCCAATATCCACTAATGAATGCTAAAATCAATGGGTACAACTTTGAGAAACACAACATTCGCATAGCCTCACAGTATGTCCCCTAAAATATTTATTAGTTACTATGAAGGCTTTAATGCTGCCACAAATCCTTTGATACTCCTCCCTCCAGGGGGTGGAGCTTACTTTCCCTCATCTTGAGTGACAGCCGACTTAGTGACTAACTTCTAATGAACAGAATATGGAAAGGGAGAAACAGTACCTGTACAGTGGAGAACTCTGGCAGACACCACCTTAACTAGGTGATCAAAGTTCATACCAGCAGTACTATGTCACACTGCTATCATGTAACCCGTGATATGATGTAACGAGAAGGAGTCATCCACCTCTGTGGTGTTCTTCTCCAATAACTGTAACCTCAGTCTAATAATAAGAAAACAGCAGACAAAACTAAGTTGAAGGGCATTTTACAAAATACCTGACCAGCAGTGATTAAAAGTGTCCCAGCCATGAAAGACAAGGAAAGACTAAGAAACTGTCACAGACCGGAAGAGCTAGAGAGACGTGACAACTGAACAGTGATATAGTATCTTGGACCGGACACAGGAAGAGGGGGGAGAAAGGACATTAGTGGAAAAACTTGGGGGATGTGAATAAAATCTACGGCACAGTTAACAGTATTGTACCAATGTTAATTTTTTCATTTTAAAAAAACGCACCATGGTTATATAAGATGTCAGCATTAGGGGAAGCTGAGAGAAAACTATATGGGAACTTTCTGTACTATTTTCCCAATTCTTGTAAATCTAGAATTACTGCAAAATCAAGTTTTTTTCCTGAGGAAAAAATATTTCCCCAAAAGGAAAACAAAAAATACATGGCTTCAATCAACAAAGCCAAAAGTTGGAATTTTGAAAGATTAATAAAATTGATGAACTCTTAGGATAACTGACCTGCAGGCGGGGAAAGGGTGACCTTTTCACCAATAGGTGCTGATTCAACTGGATATCTATATGGGGGGGAGAATTAGTCCTGACCCTACCACACCCTACACAAACATCAGTTTCAGATAACTGTGGACCTAAATGCTAAAGGTAAAAACCATAAGATTTTTAGAAGAAAACATAAGGGAATATTTTTATTACATTAGGGTAGGCAAAGATTTCTTAGATCACAAAAAAACACTAGTCACCAAAGAAAAAATTGATAAATTCTGCTACATTAAAATTAAGAACTTCTGTTTATCAACAGACATCCCTAAAAGAGTTTTTAAGCCACAGATATATGTACTTACAATACATATCTGCAAATTGCATACTGCAATACAATACACATGTGCAATACATATATCTAACAAGACATCCAAAATACGTAAAGAATTCCCACAATCATTAAGTAAAAGACAGACAGCCCAATAGAACAATGGACCAAAGACTTGCAGAGGTGTTTCAAAAAGAGGAATCCAAATCAGTCAAAGTAAATGAAAAAGTGCCTGTCTTCATTAGTTATTGGGGAAATGCTAAATTAAAACACCACAGTCAGATACCACTACGCCCCCACCAGAATGGTTAAAATGAAAAGGGCAGACCATGCCAAGTATTGGAGATGATGTGAGGCAACTGAGACTCCCATACAGTGCGGCTGGTAGGAGCGTAACTGGCACAACCACATTGGAAAGCCAGTTAGCAGTAGCTACTACAATGGAGCATATGCATTCCCTATAATCTAGAAATTTTACTCCTAGGAATATGCCCAGCAGCTATGAGCACATATGTTCACCTAAACACATACACAAAAATGTTCATAGCAAAATTCCTCATAATACCCCAAAACTCAAATAACCAGGATGTCCATCAATAGTAGGATGGGTATTCATAAAAGTGGACAATGGTAAGAATGCACAAACTACAAATAAACGCAACAACACAGATGACTCTGATAAATGTGATGTTGAACCAAATAAACCAAAAACACATAAAAGCATAATTCCCATTACATAAGGTTGAAACAAGGGCAAAACCTAAGGCCTTGGAAGTCAGCATAGGGGGTAGCCTGTGGTAGGGGGGTCGCCCAGGAGACAGATTTTGACTGGAGGGGAACCTGAGGGTGGCTTCCCAGGTGCTGACAATATTCCGTGTTTTGGTCTGAGTGCTGATTCGACAGGTGTGTTCAGTTTGTGAATATTCATCACTTAAACGTTTTGTGTACCTTTCTAAATGTATGTTATATACAATAATAAGTTTAAAGGGGGTGGAGCAAAAAGTGATACACATACCTCTAAAGGCCCTTAAGGAGACTTGCAGGGGGAGAGAACAGGTTAACAAGAGAAATGTGAGCACCCTCCAAACACACTTCACCAATCAAATGCAGCCCAGAGGCTGTGTAGGGGGCCAGCCAGCGGAAACAAACTGGTAGGAAACGAAGATCCCCAGTCAGCCCAGATGAAAATCCCTGGTTGGGCATAGCTCCTTTTAGGCAAGGAGTCCTTGCCTCTGTCGTCCCATTCTTCCCATCAATTTGCCGATTTCTCTCTCTCACTGTCCCTCCCTAGCTCTTTATCACTAGAAGAGAGCTGGATAGACACTGCTCACATTGGACACACTCCATCCTGAACTGTGCTTCCTAACACCCTCACCAAGTCGGGAAGCCAAGGTCTAACAAGATGCTCTCCAGGGAAATGCAGCACCAGAGAGACTAACCGTAAAGACCAGAGAAAAGGGAGGCAGGTCACTGACGTGTTCACTAGAGCCCCTCGTGGCATAAATAAATGTGAGGACAATGGGAAAACATGAAGTTCTTTTTGTCAGCAACAAACTTGAGGCTCTGTCCTTCACCCTGCCATCAATCAAAGCATGCTGGTGATTTCATCTCTAGATAAATATTCACTCTGTTGACACTTGTGTCTTGCCTCTGGACCATAAAGTCAAGATTTAAGAACAATGTGATGCAGGAAGCTTAGGGATTAATTAGAATTGTCTAGAATTCATCCTTAGATCACCGCCTAAGTTCTGATTTAATGTCAAGTTCTTTCAAGTGGGGGAACGTGCAGCACCATGTGATTGGTCTGTAGAAAACCTGAGTTGACCCTCTGTGCCTCCCTATCTTTAGATACCTATAGATAGGTGTACCATCTATCTTTAAAATGTCCCCTGCACCGTCTGGCCTCCAGTGGCATTTCATGAGTCAGAATGTCCCAGGGACTGAGCTACTTCCCAAGTTACCAACAGACTAGTGACCACTAAATCTTCGCTTGGCACTTGTTATAGTTGCCGGCACTCTGTGTACCCTTCTTCCAGACATAGCTCAGGATCACCTTCTCTACAAAGCCCTTCCAATGCCCCTCCCTCTCCCCTGCCCCGACACAGAGTCAGTAGCCCCCTCCTCACTGCACCTGTGCCCCTGTACACAGTTCTATCAGGGCTTACAGGGCGGTATAATTCCTTTAGCGGCTTTCCCTCCTTCTAGACTTTGATTCTTACAAGGGTGGGAACAGTAACTTACGCATGTTATCTGCAGCTCCCTGCACAGTACTTAGCATCTTTATTACCTTTTCTGATAATGCATGTAATAAAAGGCAAGATAAAATTCAAATCTTATAGAAATACAAAACATAGGCAGTGAAACTTCCCAAGAATCTCTGTCACAAGATAACCACTGCCAGTTTGGTGCATATTCCATCAATAATTGGTGTATAAAATATATATATAAATGATTAATTTTATAATCTTCTCTAAAGGTGAAATCATGGTCTACATGCTGTTTTGCAACTTGCTTTTACCACTAAGCCACATAAGACACAAGTACACTTCCTCGATGAAGCACATGGCTCTCCCTGTTCATTTTAACAGCTGCATGGTATTCCACTGTAGAGAGGTATCATAGTTTATCTGCCCACTCCCCTGTGGAAGGCCATTTGCATTATATCCATCTTCCTTGCTATATAGCAATACTACCATGAACTTTTTAAATTTACATCTCTTTGTGTCTATGAAGGAGTATTTTTCTGGGATAAATTCTAGAAGTTGAAACACTGGGTCCTTATAGCCTTTCCTTCCCTCTGCAGAGAACTGGTGCAGTGTCCATAACCAACAGCTCCCCAGAAATGATTGTTGACTGACCAAACAATGGGAGTCAATAAAAGAAATGGTCCTAAAAAGACAATTTCTGTTCTTTGGTAAAGTGCTTTTGGAAACTGGCCCCTGTGTTGTACTTGGTCCCTTCTGTAGGATTCTTATAATAAACTCCTCCCCACTAGGCTGAAGGCAAGGATCATGTCTGATCTGTATTTGATCCATTCACCAAATATTTTCTGAGGCTACCCTAAGCTAGAAACAGGTGATAGAATTATTAGCAGTAATTTCTGGTAAAAAGTTGATGACTCCTGATGACATACTGAGCCTCCTTTATTAGCTAATTTCCCTTTATGCCTCGTCTATCAGGAATCTCAACACCTGGTGCTGAGAAGAACTCTCTTACCTCGGATCTCTGCTTTATGCAGGTGTCCTTAGTAGTCCATCACATTGCTCTGTTACATTTTTTTACCCATACTTCTCCAGTTGTATTGTGTATGCATCTTATTGCAAGTTGTCTCAAATGCACATTAGGCATAACAAAAATAACTAATTTCTTTATAAAAGATTTACATGTTATTTTTTTAAGTTGTAACGAAGATAGAACAGGAATTATCACTGTCATCTCAAATTTTTGGTGAACTGAGACTCAGGAAGATTAAGAGACCCACCCAAGACAACACAGCCAGGAACACACAGATTTGAGAATCGCACTGGGGTCTCATGATTTTATAACTGAAAAATAAAATGAACTGATGCGCTAAGTCATACGAACACCTGCCTCCTCCATTCCCCTTTACAGCTAAGTACACTTGCCTTCTCTCACCTGGGCACCCACAATCTCGAAGTAAACAGATAAGAAGTTCTTAGGGGAGGGGAAGTAGAACCTCGCCTCAGTATTGGCATGTAACAAGGTTAACATTGTCTCCCACCGCTGCCGCCACCACCGCTACACACGTCACTGTCTTCAACCTTGATTTCTCACTTTGCACTTTGACACAGTTATTTCTCTAATGTCTCTTATGACTCCTGCCTAATTCCTCTAGAATCTTCCAGAACTGTCCAGTCACATGATAGAAGAGGTGAAGAAGAAGGGAGGTTGGGAGAAGGGTGTGTGGGGAGAGAGGGAGAGAAAGAGAGAGAAATGAAGGAAAATGGGACTGTCAGATAGGTTCAGCCAATGAAACATCCTTTTCAATGTCCAAACCAAAGCCCTTCCTTTTCTTCCCAGCTTTTCGTTTTTTCATTTTCTGCTCTGATGGGGTGAGGAGGACTACGCTTTTTACACTGTTACAAAACAAGTAGAACTATGAGCTACATTTCACAATGTGTGCAGCGATTTCACTGTTAGTATTTTTTCCTCCTGGGGGAGCTTAGGAAGCATGGGCCTGGCACCCTTCCCAGCACCACATATTTGTGACCTGCACCCTGGGCATTTCACACGCTGGTTTCTATTGATGTTCCTCACCAGCCTCCCTGAACACCTGACTCAGGGCTTTTCCCTGCTCATCCCCGGTGTTGTTCATCTTCCTTGGAGCTTGCTTACCTGACCCTCAATGACTTTTGGAACCCATGGGTTGCTCTCCAGCCAAGACCTTCAGGTATGTTGTTTTCATCTGCTCTCTAGTTGATGACAAGCCCTGGTCCCACGAGGCTTGGTGACCACTGCCTGCTGCCTCAGCTCTGTGGACACTAGTTCCTCACAGCGATGGTTAATTTCATGTGTCAGCCTGATTGGGCTAAAGCTACCAGATGGCTGGTACAAAGTTACTTCTGGGTGTGTCTGTGAGAGTGCGTCCAGAAGAGATTATCATTTGAATCAGTAGATGAGTAGAGAGGAGCACCCTCACTGATGGATCATCGGCATCATCCAATCCGTCGAGCCCTGAATAGAACAAAAAGGCAGAGAAAGGCGATTCTCTTTCTCTGCTTGAACTGAGACATCCATCTTCTCCCGCCTTCAGACATCAGAACTTCTGGTTCTCAGGCTTTAGATTAAGACTGGGAATTACATCACTGGCCTCATGCTTCTCAAGCCTTCAGACTCAGACTGAATTATACCACCAGCTTTCCTGGATATCCAGCTTGCAGACGGCAGATCATGGGAGTTCTCAGCCTCTGTAACTGTGTGAGCCAATTCCTATAATAAATCTCCTCATATACATAAATATATATACACATATATACGTGTGTGTGTATATATATATATATAATCTCCTTTTGGTTCTGTTTCTTTGGAGAAGCCTGATCAATACACTAACCAAAAGAAAGTGTGAAAAACGAACAATGCTCAAAGATCTTCACTTTGAAGGGGTTTCAAACACCAGTTATTCAAAGTCTGAGTTGGTGGGACAAGCGTTTGGCACTTTTGTGGATCCCACACAGCAGTTGAAGTGGTAATGTTCTTCAAGCAAGGGACACTTGAAGGCAAGAAAAATCTGTGCTAGCAAATGGTGAAATTTCAAAAATGTATCTCTCTGGGACAGCTCTGTGTTCTGAGTGCCAGACCCACGTATCACATGCCTTCTTGCCCACTCCACTTGGAAGACTCATAAGCAGCTTCAGTTTCACAAGTGCGAAACTGAACTGGCCATCTTCTGCATCCCCAGTCCTCTCCAGGTGCCCCAGCTCAGAAAACAGCACTTCTGTGTGTTCACAGAAGAAATGCTGGAGTCATTCTGACACCTCCTTGTCCCTCAGTCATCAACAATTTTGCCTCCTGGATATTTCTCCAATATATTCATTACTCTCCAATTTCACTACCGTCACTGTTTTTAAACCACCATGATCTCGTGACTAACCTATTCCTGTGGCCTCCTGGCTGGTCTTCCTACTCCTCACTCATGACCCCCTTCAATCAGCTTCAACGCTAAAGTGAGCTTTTAAGAACACAAACCACTGCATAAGCATCCCAGTGGCTTCCTCCTGCTTTTGGAATTAAGCACACAGATGTGGCTTTGCCTTACAGACACCTGCCCAGGTCTGACCCCTACAAATCTCATCTCTCACCCTTCTATACCATATTCACCTGCTTTTGATTGCTCAAACGCACCGAGTCCTTCCCTGCCCCACAGCTTTTGCACCTGCTGCTTGTTGACATCTGCATGGAATGCTAGGCCCCTACTCAACTTCACTCAGACAACTCCTTCCCCATCACCCCTGAGGTCTCAGCTTACATGGCACCTACTCAAGGAAGCCTTCCAGGCCTGCTATACGGAGCTCTCACAGCACCTGTATTTTTTCACAGTATTTATGACAATGGTAATTAATTATCTTTGTAATTATTTATTAAATACCTATTGCCCCCTCCCTCATCCCAATCCTCAAGCTGCAAGCTCAGCGAGGGCAGAGACTCTATACCAGGTGCCATCCTACCTTCTGGGTATGCAACTTTGAAAAAAGACCCAGAGTAAAGGCTCAGTAGAGGTTTGTGGGAAGAAAGACGGGAAATGAAAGGGGAAAACAGGAGGGGAGGACAGTGGGTTCTTTCTTTTCTGAACTGATTTCTCCTTTATGTTTGAAATAAAGGAAATAATAGTTTCCTAGATGACTTGAAGGAAATTTGTTTCAAAAAACTTTGTGTATATGTGTATGTATAAATATATTTTCTTTCTTCCTCATTACTTTAACAAGGAAACACAGAAAATCCAAGCTTACGCTGACACATGGAACTAGATAAAAATGGAACCATTTGAAGAAAAGGCGTCCATCATAAATAAGGACTGTGTACAGAAACTCTGCTCACGATGGGAAACCACCATTTTCCCACAGAACTGGAATGAGCAAAGAACTGAAGTCAGCCCTAGGGTTTTACTCTTTGTGGGATAATCTTCTTTTAATAATCTTTTTTTTTCCCTCCTTCCAAAAATGGCACCAGTCCCTTGGAGATATTAAGGATTTTCAAAATCTTTGGTAGAATCAGTGTGGCTCTAGAATCCGTTGCTCTGGGACGCCATCAAGTCTGTCAACAGAAAATGGGAAATGTCCACACCCAGGTGCCAAAGCAGAAGGTCTGCGCAGCGGGGTTCAGTGTGAGCTCCCCTCACATGTGCCAACGTCTTCTGGGTTCAGGGCTGCTGTAGACTACGTGACAAACACGCCCAAACTCACCCATTCGTCAAACAGCATCCACGTCCCTACCGTCACCTTTATTCCTAATACTATTCCTGTGGCCAACATTTATTCCTAATACAGACCTGCTACTCAAACTAGTTTTGCAACCACCTTGACATATCCTCAGTGGTGGTTACTTTTACCTGTTGAAGTTCAAAGAATGAGCATTTTTGGAAGTGTCTAAGAGACATTTGGGGTCAAGCCTGGTGCCTAACTAGACGATCAAGCTGAGTAACACCATCATTTGGTTTTCAAAATACCTGCTGCATATTATCACAGGCATGGAAAGTCCCCTTTCTCATTAGGCTTTTCTGCAGGCACTTCCCAAAGAGGACTCGTTTTCTGCAGGCACTTCCCCCAAAATTATCTTGAGCTGTAGCAGCATGTAAGGAAACTGCACTTACATTTCCCATGAAAGTATGGATCACCCACGTTAGAACCACAGGGTCGGAGGAGTTTGCTAAAATGCAGATTTTGGAGCCCCATCTGGACCTATGAGGAAATGAAACTGGATCCACAGATGGAGAACAACCAGGGAGGCTGACAAGGCCTCTGATGAGACTAGAGGACAAGAGAAGCCACCGTGGGAGAAGCAGGAGGCCCAGTGCTCGAGGCAGCGGGAAGGAACACAGAAGACTCTGACCTGAAGATGTGTTTCAAGACTAGAAAGGAGGCCTGCACAGTGGGAGCCCCTGGGTGAGGAGGGGATCAGACAAGATGGGGCAAAAGGGCAGGCTGAGAATGGGGAGTCTTTGAAGAATCTTAAGCAGTCAAGTACTCTGGGTGGTTGGTGTTTTGTAGAGACTATCCTGATGCCGTGTGGAAAAGACATTTGGAGGGGCAAGAAATCAGAAGACCATTCGGATTTGGACTAGGTTGGTAAAAGTGGAAGTAGAGAGATGTGTGAGTTGAAGGTATGAGGTAGAAATGACACAAGCTCATGGGCAGAAGGCCGGGGTGGGGAGAGGGGATCTGGGATGACATACCAGCTTCTACAGGGTGGAGGGCAGCACCATGTGCTCAGATGGGCACGGCTGAGGAACAATGGGGGGATCAAGAGAGCTCTTCAGACATGTTCAATGTGGTGTGTATTAGCTGTAAAATGGAGATAATTCCACTAGCCCGAATGGTTTCTGTGATGACCGGAGATAACATATGCAAAGTACCTCAAGAAACATAGTAGAAGCTCAATGAATGAATGGCATCCATTTTTTATTATTGTTATTATTACCAAACATCAGAATATTTGTTGGTACACTGGTCATGTTTAAGCCGGTATTTCTTCTCCTTTTCCTCCTAAAAACACCATTTCTTGAAGCTGGACTGGACAATGCCCACTACACATGCCCAGCCTAAGAGACCTTGCACAGAAAAGCTCTCTGCCTCCACTTAACTCCAAGGTCCAATATCTGACACTGCACACTTGAGCCACTTAATGCCACTTTATTGACAGGAAACATCCAGAACCGTTAGGAGTGTGTTCCCAAGGATTTGTGTTGGGGGAGGCAATTCGTCAATTCTCAATCTTGCCAGCCAACGCCTTCTTCCCCTCTTTGGTCTGCCCCTTGCACTCCTCAAGCCCAGGAGTCTTCTCAAGGTTCCCCAGTACAGATCCCACCACCATCATTTCACCACCCCTGAGACTCAAAGATGTTGCAAAGAAAGTCAATCCCACCATTAAAATCAGCGAGCCAAAGGAGACTCCCCTGGCCATGGGAGGAAGTGGGTGATTGACGGGAAATCAAATCCCTAAGGTACTTTTGAAATGCATTAATGCGATCAAGAATACAGCCCTGTCTGCACCCAAAGAATTCTGACGGGCTCTGAGGAATTAAGTGATTCCAAAAATGCTTGCTGGAGAGATCTTAAGTCATTGGGGAGCAAGCAAAATACCACTTAGAGAAAACTGTTCCCTGACACGGGTGACAGCGAGGCCTCTGCAGCCATTCATCGAGTTTCAGGAAGGTAGGCTTGACATCAAAAGTCTTTTGCTGCCAGAAGAACAAGAAAGTGATGATTGTGGCTGAAGGGACAAGTAAGGAAAGAGAAAACTATTCAATAACTCCAAAGCACACAGGAAACAGCATGACTGGGGACAGAGACTAGGAGTTCATCAGAGCAGCCTCAGCCAGGAACAATCAAGCCTGTCTGTTCTGAGCCACTAGCGGGGTGGGGGTGGGGGGGCAGAGTAAAAGCCTCTGGAACTCTCAGGAACTGGAGCACTCAACCAGGAGGGAGTAGTCCTAACCAAGGGACCACACCATTCCAATCCAGCCATCACAACTGGATGCAGCCAGGAAGGGGGAAAAGGACAGAGAACAGGCTGGCCGAGGTGGTACTGAAGCAGCTGCCAGCCCCTCCCCATCCATCGTGATGGAGGCAGACTCCTCAGCTCCCCAGGTAGATTGCCGGCATGCCGGCCTCTCTAATCAGGGAGAAGACAATCGTCAGGCTCAAAAAGCACTCAGCACTACTGGGACTAGTACAAATGTCAGGCCACAGCTGCAGTCACGGATAAAAGGAGTGTGAGACAATCCCACTGTCCTCTCCCCAAAACTTCCTCCACAGGGCATTTAATGCAGACCCCGGCCCACAGTATTGCTTCACCAGCATCCTACTAGACCGAAAAGTGTCAATCCCACTTATCAATTACCTCCCAGTCATAGGCCATTCACGCAATTGGTACTCTTGATTATCCCCTTGGGACTGCAACTGAGGAAGGAGATCAACATCCAGAGAGCAGCTGTAGAAACGAGCCTTTCCCTTGCATAGCTGTTCCACAGAGCAGGACTCGCGTCTTCTCAAACGAAGTTGGAAAAAGCAGGGATTGAGGAGTTTTTGATTTATTTTTCATTTTAATTTCTGAGACAAAGCAGGATGTAATCAGCTTATGAGCTAAATAGAGATGTCTGTCTGGTTCTACCTGAGACCTCCCAACTTGCTATACACATAGCCCAGTGCTTTTTAATAAAGCAAGAGGATAAAGATATATAAATATGCACACACGAAAAATGGAGAGTGGCGCCAGCTCCTTCCCATTGTCTCCCGCAACTCCCCTCAATCGCTGGTTTCCTGCCCTAGCATTGGTTCCCCTTGTCTACCCAAATGCAGAGGCACTGTTCTCTCCAACAGGTGAGAACCAATAGCCTGCCTGTAGCCAAACTTTATTGAAACGTCATGGCAGCTGGAGGGGCAGAGAGGCAGCTTCAAAAAAAGAGAAAAAGCCCTGCAAGATTGGGGTCTTCCCTGTTCTGCCCTGGTTATGGATTCCCAATACTGCTGCCACAACTGGACACCAAAGGCCTGGAAAAAGCATTCAGTCAGCCATTCAACAGGTATTTATGGAGCACCGACTTTGTACCAGGCCCTCTCCTGGATGCTAAAGAGACAAAGCATGATAGACACGGACGTTACGTGCAAGTGGGAGGGCAGAATGGAAACAAGCACACAGATGAGCCAAGTGAATGTTGAAAGGTGAAGGGCCACAAGGGAGACAAGTGGGGTGATGTAAGAGAGGGTCACTGGGGCGTGGTCAGGGAGGGCCACTCTGAGGACATGACACTTGGGTCAAGACCTGGAGGCTATGAAGAAGGCAGCTTTCAGCAAAGGGAGCAGAAACATAGCATTGGCATCAGCATGCATTGCAGTGAAGCCATTCCCAGCCTCAAGAGGAGAAAAGAGAGAACAGACAGATGTAAGGAATAACACACAAGGCAGTTCCACCTCATCTACATGCCTGGCAGCGTGTGCCCATGTACATGTGTATTTGCATATAAGATGTCCCATGTTCCTTCTGCGGCTCGAGTTCCCATCTGGCTTTATTTAGCAAGCCTAAGGCAGACCCAGAGCATGAAAATAAATAGCCAGATTAACATATCAAGCCAGTCTGCAGACCATGGAAAACCATTCTGCACTGTTGCTGGGGTTTTCTGTTCTTCCTCGCTCTGAGTGTAACATCACCTGCTCCTCCTCTGTGTTATTAGGGAAACCTATCGGTCACCCAAAGAGCAAGGCACCTTTCCCTCCAAGAGGTCTGGAGCAGACAGAGCTCCCTCACATTTCACAAGGAGCTTGGGCCTGGATTTATGCTGGGTCATTGCACCCCATTAAGGTTGCCATGGTTACGCCAGGCCCGTGTTACCTGGACTTTTCATGTGCTGGATGCAGGGGCTTTGCTTCTTTTATAATTCGCCAGGAAAGTGGCAGAGAGGCTCAAAAGGTAGAAACGCTGGACAAGACCCCAGAGTTCAGAGAGACTGCAGGTGGTAGGAAGAGCATACCACCCACTACCGAAAAATTAAGGCTCTTTCCTAAATCCACTAGCCTGTGAGCTAGCCCCAGCAGGGCAGAGACCCAGACTGATAAATCCTGGTCTCCCTCAGCACCTAGAACAGGGCATGGTGCATAACAAACTCTCAACAAATGTGACTGATTCATTTTTTGGCAAGACAAAAATTCACAAAAGAATTCCAAGAATCCATCTTGGGCTCTACCCTCTTTAGAAGTCAAGGGGTAATAAGGAGATTACAAGGGAAACTATGCCTGTCTCATTGCAAATGGGAGATCACAGTGGGTGAAATTTCTGTAGACAAGGGAAAGGATCTGAACACGTGGGAGGGCAGGCATGTTCTCAGTCCTCCAAGAAGCTGACGGCCAAGACAGCATTAAGGATGCAAGAAAACTGTTTGAGGAAAATGCCTGAAAAGGGTAAAAGGGAGGAAGCAGGAGTAGGAGGAGAGAACCTTCAGACCACAGTGCAGGTCTAACACCCAGAGAGGAGAAAGGGAAAAAGGAAGATTGGGTAGGAAGAGCCTTCGACTCCAGGGCAGTTCCGGGAAAGGCTCGGCCAGGTGCATGGAGAGGCTCCGAACAAAGACTGTCCGTTAGAGGAGTCCCATGCTGAGCAGAAATGGCCAACTCTACTGTCCCCTCCGTGCTCAGTCGCAGGCAAGGCCCAGGGGAAGTGTGGTCTCCACATGAATGTCATGGGGGATCCAAAGGCAGGCATCTGAGGCCGTCCAGCGGCTGTGCTCCCCAAGGCAAGGAGATCTGAGCAGGGCCCCCTATGACCACCCAGGGTCAGGGGTATTTGATGATTGGGGTAAGAAGATCCCTAGGAGGCTAAAGTCTGGAACCAATGTGGCCGGAGGTGCAGGGAACATCTTCAGGCCACAGAGGCAAGACAAGGAGGAGGCTAGGAGGCTGAGCCTCTCACTGCTGGTCCCCTACCCAATATCTGCTCGGCCCTGCCTACTGAAGCACAGAAACTCCCTAGATTCCCTTGCAGCTAGAAGCAGCTATGTGACCCAAGTCTGGCTGGTGAGATGGAAGCAGCAATCTGCTGGAAGTTACTGACAAAAAGGGACCTGCTCAACTGGCATGTGCCTGATGCTCTCTCCTCTTCTCCTCCTTCCGACCTGGAATGTGGACCTGAGGCCTGCAGGGGAAGCAGTCATCTCACTGCCATGAGATGACAAGCCTGAGGATGAAAGCCACATGCTAGAGATTACAGAGCACAAAGGCAGACAAAGCCTGGAAAACCAACAACATGGTGGAGCTGCTGCCTATGGGAAGCCCACCTCCAGAAATCTTGTTACATGAGAAAATAAACCCCCATGGGGTTAAGTCATGAAAGTCAAGCTAGCATCCTAAGTGGTCCAGCCCAAACCCTAAATAATCCAGAGGAGATTCAGATGGCGGGCTACCCTGAAGTGAGCAATGGGACTCCTTCCCCTGTCTTCATCCAAGATATTCAGTAAAGGCAACTCACCAGGGCTGGTGGACAGCCTTGGCAGGGTGAGGGGGGCCTCCTAGAGGGAAGTGGGCAGGACAACATTACTCTGTGTTTAAAGCACACACAGGACAAGAGAAGAGGCTATCCAGAAGATCCAGTCAACTGCATCACAAACGAACATGTCCCAAACCCTGCCCTCAAGTAGTCTGCAATCGAATTGAGGAAACAAAGCAGAGAAATCCTGCCTTAATCTAAACATTAACCTCTACTTGCTTCGGTTTAATCACTATCAGCTGGCATTTCATCACCATGCCACTCTGATTCCCATGACCACCACCATGGCAGACACCAGTAACAGCCACATCACTCTTCCCCCTTTTGGTCTAGGAAACTCTTCCATGGTCCCTGCCTTCAGACAGCCCCGACCACTCAGTTGAGGTTAGCCCTTGAAATAAGACCTATTTACCTGACTTGATGTCATCCACACACTTGAAGATTTTAGACCACAAAAAAGAGTTGAATTACGTGTTTTCTCTCATCTCAACAGACTTAAGACGACTCTCCTCTAAAGATTCCCCAGAATATGATTTGCCTCCCAGATACCAGTGAACATGAAACAGGCACCCAAACCCATCCCCCTCACTCTGGCCGACCTTAGACAGTGATCCAGCCCTTCAACTGGTCTACCAGCAAGAACTCCTGCTTCTGAAGCTCTGCAAGGAGGACTAGCCCAGAGTAATTACCCTGACACACACTGTACATTTGCCATGATGGAAGAGAGATTTCCTGGCCACACTTCACCTGTCAGCATGTCAATCTCAGAATGTCAGCAGAGACGTTCACTTACCACCACTGTTCCACGGGTCAAGCACTGGAAATCTGATCAGCCCTCTGTGTTCCGTGAAGGCACGGCTCATGGTCCAGAAAATTAATTAAGGCCTCCAAAGGAAAACAGAAAATTCTGGTCTTTAAAAAGTGAACCCGCTTCCCTCTCCTCTGTTGGCATCCCCAGGAGACTTGCAGAAAGTCAATCTTCTCATCTAAGCACAAGTTCCATATCCTTCCCTAATTGCCTTAATGAGAAAAACTTCCCCATGGACCTTTTGAGTTGTTTCTTCAATGCAGAGAAAATACATTTGATTAATAATCATGTAATTATATTTCCAATTCAATGACCATTATCACTGGACGGGGCGACCTTGGAGCTCCAAAGAGGAAGTCCATCAATAACTCTGACAGTGAGTCTTTCGTAAAAGGGGTGTGATGGGTGACGGGGGGAGGCTTTGTGAGTACCGCAATCACCATGTGGTTGAATGATTGGAGTCCAACCCTTTGCAGACGTTTTTTAAGAACAAACTTACCTCTATGAAGTCAAACAGATAAAATTAGGGTGACAGTGGTAAACGGAATCTGGTCCCTTAGAAAAGCTGCCGAAGAAGAGGTGGCAGAAGAGGCAGGCTGCTGGGTTCTGCTCTCCCCACCCATCCCCCAACCCCAACGGCTAAGCCCCAGATTGCTGAAATACCCATCACCACCACCAAGCACAGAAAGCCTCACTCCCAGGCCTTGAACTTGCAACTCCCTCCCTCTGGGCCTAACATCCAAACCACTTGCCCCACCTGTTGGCTCAGGTTTCTCAGCTGCCCATCATCTGCTTATCTTCTTCACAACCTCATCAGGCTATATATAATGTCACCTGTGCTATTATATAACGGAATGTCCTGTGTGTCAACTTGGCTAGGCACCAGTCCCCAGTTATACAATCAAACACTAATCTAGGTGTTGCCGTGAAGGCATTCTGTAGATGCGACTATAGTCCATAATCAGTTGACTTTAAGTAAGGGAGATTGTCCTAGATAATCTGGGTGGGCCTGATTCCATCAGTTGAAAGACCTGAAGAGCAGAACCGAGGTTTCCTGGAAGCAGAAGAAATTCCACCTGGGGACAGCGGCTTCAGCCCATGCGTGAGAGCTCCAGCCTGCCCGCCCTGAGCAACTGCCCTGTGGATTTCAAACTCGCCTAGCTAGACCCCACACCATGTGAGCCAGTTCCTGGCAATACATCTCTTAATACATATCTCCTACTGCCTCTGTTTATTTGGTTGAACCCTGACTGATACATGTAAGATATATATAGTGTAGAATGTCTTCTTTCAATCCACTCACTTTCTTTAATTAAAATAAATTTATTTTGTACACAAAATTCATATCCCTATCCTAAGCAGAAAACCAGTACCACCAGCCATAATGGAAGGAAACCATAAAGATACATACAATTAAAACAAAAGCAATGCCATGGAATTCCAGCTGGATGCTACTGCCTGCTAAAAACTCTTGAGCATGAGGCCCATCCCGCTGATGTGAGAAAGAAAATGAGAGAGGTGACTGGGCTGGGGTGTGTCCACATCAAGGACAAAGTCTCAGGGAGATGCTGATCTGAAGGATTGATAAAGAACTCAGAAGAGAATACGTTTCTCACCACGTTCTCCCTGTTATTTAATGCTACGTCCACGTATGTCTTATCGGCAATCCCTTCCTGTGCAACCAGAGGTTTCCATCCAGCACTTGCAGATACAACACTTCAGGTTGTGGCAGAGCCGCCTGGGAGCACATGGAAGGATTTCCTTCACGGTGACTCCTCAGTGTCCGGAGCCACTGGTGTTGGCTTAACTGCAGGGAGTTGTCAAACCCAGTCACGAAGACAATGGAATCAACTCACTTGCCTCATCCTTCCTATGCGCCCGGAGAACAGGCCCCTCCCTCGGTAAAGGAAGCAGCAGCAGTCACAGTAATACGGTCCCTTCCCCAGCAGCAGGAGGAAGCATCACCCCCAACATCTCAGGTGTGACTGCTGGGGCTCCCTCGACCAAAGGGGAAGGGTCACAGGCCTGGGAAGCAGTATTCAGAAGGAAGAGACCCCTGGTGACGCCCCTGCTTCCTAAGGAACTCACTCTGTGCCTATCCTATCCGCCGGGCCACAGTTCTTTGGGCCCTACTCACTGCATACAGTAATCTGACTCACAGCACACAGCAGAGCTCTCGTCTAACCCCACACCTGTGTCACTGGGTTACTTCTTGTTCGATACCTGTCTTCAGTTGTTCACAAGTCACCTGCAGGAATCCAAGCTAGCAGAAAGACACAATAGGTGCTCCTGAGACAAAGACTGTAATAGATTTGAACAGGCCCAAAATAGGCCAAATAATGGGAGGAAGATAGGGTAAGGGTTCAAATCCCAGCTCTGACACTTCCTAGGGGTGAGATCTTGGAACGAATTACATAAATTCTCTGACCCTCAGTCTTTTCATCTATGAAATGGACCCAATAACAGAACTGTGTTAGATACCTGATGCTTTGTCTTCTTTGGGTTAAAGGGCCCTGATTTCCTTTGAGAGTACCATCCCTCCCACCTCAACCAATGTGCTATGGTTGGGTGAACCTTACTCCTCACCCTAGCCAAACACTTGGGGTACACACATAACCCAGCTCTGGCCAATCAATCTAATCTACCTCCCTGGTTCAGATATGAGCATGTGACCAAAAGTAGTCCACTGAGAATGAATGCTGGAGCCACTGGGCCAAAGCACTTTCTTTCTGCTTGGGTCTCTAGGTTGGTAGGATACAAATCAGAGCTACTGGTGGCCATCCTTGCCACCTCATAGAGAGTTTCTGCTGAGAACAAAGTCAATACATGTAAAGGAAAGCAGAGCAGTATGAGGAGAGAGAAAGACTTCAATCATATTATTTGAGCACCTGGATCCAGCTAGACCTAAAAGCTACCAAGATTTATCCCAAGGACTTTTTTTTCAGTTTCGTCATTCAATAAAACTAGCTTGGACCTCGAAGAGAGCTGAGTCGAGTGACTATCACTTGATCCTCACCAGGTGACTACAACTCATAAGATGATATGAAGATCAAATGAGGCCATAAAATCACGGAGCACAGTTTGATGCAGAGTAAGCACTCAATAAATACCAGCTGTTGATTTGGGGTGCTCAACTGAAATAATGCACCTAAAGTACTTCTCTCCTTGCTCACACAGCGTAAGCACTTGATACCTGATACCTGATAGATGTTACTTCTCCATAGGAGCCACCTTGAGCACCAATTAATTCATCCAGCCACCCAACCAGCCAGCTGCCTCAAATGAAGATACTGCTGAAGCCACACATTTTAGGCTTTGGAAATAAGAAGTTAATAAACCAAAAAACTATTTTATTGTAAATAGCAAAGCTCATTACAGTCACCACTTGGTTCTATATGGCTTAGTAGACCTCAGCAGAGCTATTCAAATGGGAAAATCATTTTGTAACTGGTTAGGTCAGGACAAGCTCTGAAAAGTAGCCATTAGGCTGCTGCAGAGGCTGAACTGTTTCAAAAGGAAAAAAAAATTTGGCCAAGGAAAAAACTCATCTGGTTTCTAAAATCCAGATTTAGATGCTGCCAAGAGTTATCCCACTACATCTTGATGACAAGAGAGATTTAATAATTACTTTTTTTAAAGGTTGATGTACTTAACCATTCTTCCAAAAATACCAGTGAAACGGGGAGAGGGAAAGGGGAACAGATGGAGAGTGACAAAATGCGTCAACTGCCCACATCATTTCACAATCCCAGCAGTCAGGAGGAGAAGTCAACCAGCCAGCGATCGAACTGCCATCTCTGGATCCAGCTACCATCGGCAGAGTTCACTTGTACCTGCTGCAGGCAAGCCCCACCCTCTGAAAGACCAAAAAAATAAATCTGATAAGAGAAGACATTACAGAATAGATCTTGCTGGCTAAACCTCTCACAAATGATCTTTTGATGGCTTCTGAATTCTTCCAAGGTCTATGTCATGGGCAGGCAACTTATGACATTGGTTTCCTCTTGCTGGAGTAAGGGCAGGAGGAGGGAGGTAAGAAACTAACACTTATTGAGTAGCTCCCATGTAAGTTATTTCCTTTAATCCTCACTCCCATCCCATAAGATAGTTAAATAGTAATGCCACTGTATGGATCTTGAGTTCAAAATGGTTAAGCAATTTACTTAAGGTCACACTAGAAATGACAAGGGTAGGTCTATTAGACTCCAAAACTTGTATGTCCAACACAACCCCCACCCTACAGATCTTTCTTTTCTCTCCTCCTCTCTCAATTCTTTATTTTCTCTCTTCCTTTATGCCCAGTCTGTAAGAATTGGAGCTCAGTGAGAGCTGGACCAAGTCTGTCCTGTTCAAAAATTATTTGAGGAAGGACACAGGAAAGAAGGGAGGAGAGCTGGTCCAGCCAGGGCACTGGTCCTCAAAAGGAGCTCAAAACCTGGATAGCTGTTATGATGACCACGATTTGAGTGGCTTTCCTCTGTTTTTTCCTTTCAACCCGCCAGAATCCATGAGGAGTCTACGCCAATTAGAAATTTCCAATCAAGCAAAATCTAAGAACAGGAGAATAAGCTTGAAGTTACAATAATAACTGCTAACATTTTTTGACCTGTGTGCTTACTATCTGCCTGGCACTCTTTTAATCCTTTCATTCATATTAACTCAGAGAATCTCCACAGCAATGCTTGAGGTAGGTACTATCATTATCTCCACTTTACAGATGAGCACTAAAGTCCAAAGAGGTGAAGCCATGTGACCAGGATCACTCAGCTGATAAATGGTGCACCCCAAAGCAGCTGGCTCTGGAGCCCACGCGGGAGTCCACCAGATTGGACCCGATGGGTAAGCATGTCCCATAAACTATGTTCCCCCTAGACTTCAGGCACATCTGGACAAGAGGGCTTTGCCTGAAGAAACAAGGAGTCTAGGAAAGAAGAGACATGGAGCTAAGACAAGTCCTCTGCAAACATAATAAGCCAGGTCAGGCTGGGGAAGGGGCTTCGCAGACAGCGGCCCATCAAACCATCTCCCAGCCCAGTCCCCAAAGACTCACGTGAACCTTAGCAAGGAGATGAAATAACAGAGCCGTTAAAATTAAAATTGCTGGAACCCTGAGCAGACTCAGTTGCTACCAGAAGCAGCACCCTGCTGCAGACATCGTCCTCCATCTCATGGGTGTGAGTCAGCTGGGCACAGACAGCAAACAGCAGGAGCAGCTGCAGAACTGGAGGCAGAGCTCCCACTGTTGGCATCCCCCAAGACGGGAAAACCAGAGCAGCAGAGATGGCAGACACATAGGTTATGAAGAGGAGAACAGATGCGTTCATGAGTGCTTTGAGAAGGGCTGGCATTTCCATAGAATGCGTGAGGTAGGAGGGAGACATTCTTATTTGTCTCTATCATCAAGAGCCTACTTTTACCCCAGGCTGGTGTAATCTGGAAAGTACAGTGATCTTTATCCAGAAAAAAAACCAACAGTAAATCAAACATCAGACAGGTACATATGCACCTGTACACACACGTGGGTATTGTATGTGGTATGTGTATAGACATGTGTATTCACATTTCCTTCATGTATAATTTTAATGAGGATGTACATTTTCTTCTCCCCTGAGTCACTGAGCCATTTGAAAAAGTAGAGAAGAAATTCTTACCCCTTGTGATGATTTCTTCAGCTCACCTGAATGGAGAACTTCGTAGAAGAGTCCTTCAGGAGAGAACCACTTGGAGCAGACCTCCATGTCTCCACTCATAAAATGCATCTTGACGGTTCTTAAGATCCTGCCGCAGCACCTGTCCCCCACTCCTACAGCCCTATTCCTCAAAGCCACACATTCTGTTCCTTCAGTCCTCAGGGGCACGGGCACCTGCTTCACCTCCCCAACCTGCTTGGAAATCCCTTCAGCTAGGGACCCGTTCACCTACTTATTTCCCTCCCACCCCAGTGCCCAGCCAACAGTGATGAACTCTGCAAACCTTTACTCCACATGAGGAAGCTGAAGTTTGAGAAGGAGACCCCCTAGTATCAGCTTTCTCCATGCCGTCCTGTCCTCTTGCCTGCTTCACCCCTAAGAGCCACAATCTCCAATTCTGCAAGGATTTGTGGAGATGGAGTGAGCTGAAAACCGAGCCAAGTCAGAGAAGCAGTGTTGAAAGGCACCGTGGAGGTCTCTTGCTCCATCACTCACTGAGCAGATGTCAACTGAGCACTTGCAGAATGCCAAGCAATTCTGGAACCCTGGTGGAGGGTCAAGCAATGAGATTAGCTTATTTCCTTAGTTGTCAATCCCTTCTCTTTTTGTACAGCTCTAAATCATTAGAAATTTCATTCACATATTGAATCAAAATCTTCCTCCCCATAACTTATTTCCTTTGATTTGGATATGAGCTTAAACTGCTTTGTAATTAAACTATGAGGAATTAAAAGTAAAAACAAAACCCAGAAGATATCAGGGAAAAAATATAGGTGAACATATATGATCTTAGGTCCAGAGAGATTTTTCTAGATATGACACCAAAGGAAAGATTAAATAAAATTTTGATAGATTTGGCAATATAAAAATCTAAAATATGCATATGCTAAATCAAAGGCCAGAAGCAAACTGAAAAGAAATATTTTCAACCTAGATGGCAAAAAAAAGAGGCTTAATAGTCTTAACATTAAAAAGTTTTTAAGTTAATAAGAAAAAGATTAAACCTGCAGAAAAAAACAGGCAAAAGACACAAATAGGCAATTCACAAAGAGAGATTAAAAATTCCACATATGAAAGAAAAAATATTTAACCTCACTAATAATCCAAAACACAAATTAAAACAAGACAGATACCACATTTCACTTACCAATCTGGCAAGATATTTTAAAATCATAAGACCCACTACAAGGGAGAATGTGGGGAAACCGGTATTCGCACACACTGGTAGTACGGCCTAGGGCACAGTTTGAGAACACATCATAAGCAACAAAATAAAACCCTTTAAAATGTTCATAACCCTTTGAATTCTAGAACTTCCATTTCCAGGACTTTATGGTAAAGAAATACTCAAGAGTCTGCACAAATATTTATTTCCAAGGCTATTCATCCCAGCATTCACTATATTAGACAAAAATTGAGGGGAAAAGTGTATAAATTACAGTGAATCTCTAAAATAGAATACAACACTTTAAAATGGTGTTGCAGAAAAATATTTAATGGCTTTGAAAGTTGTTTATAATATTTAGTTATAAAAAATACAGTTTTCAAAATATGTTCTTTCAAAACTTGGACCATATTATATCTACCATGTATATTTGCCTAGGGAAAAAAATAGGTCATAACCCCAATGGGTTAACAGATAATCATGAGAGATGAGATTAAGTGTAACCACTGCCCCAAAAACTTTTTCTCTTTTTCATTTCTTTTTAATTTTCTAGTTTTCTTACAATGAATATGAGTTTCTTTTCTAATAGTAAAATTTCGCAATGTAAAATAAGATTAGACTCAATGTTTTAAGAAGCTCTCCCACACAATTGGTCCATGTTAAGCCTTTCATAAAAAATAAAGCCCAGGGAGCCGGCCCGGTGGCACAGCGGTTAAGTTCGCACGTTCTGCTTCAGCGGCCTGGGGTTTGCAGGTTCAGATCCCAGGTGCAGACATGGCACTGCTGGGCAAGCCATGCTGTGGTAGGTGTCCACATATAAAGTAGAGGAAGATGGGCACACATGTTAACTCAGCAAAAAGAGGAGGATTGGCGGCAGATGTTAGCTCAGGGATAATCTTCCTCAAAAAAATAAATAAATAAAGCCCAGGGACATTTTTTTCCTGGTCTTATATAGTTGACTTTTTGAACCTAAATGCCAACTTTTGCGCTTACTCTGCAAAATCTCATCATTTTGGCTTTGACTCTGACTTCCAGCCTGCTGGGGTCCTTCTGACTCCTGTTTCTGTCATGGATACCTTAGCTTCCTGGCTCTGTACCTTGGGGAAATTTATAAGCGCACTTTCTCTTCCCTCCTCCACTCCCTGTGGGTACAGAATTGAGGATGAGCCACCGTGGGGTCATCCCCCGTCTGATCCTGCGTGAGCAGTGGATCTGGAAGGAGGACAGACAGAGCAGTTTACCACGTCCACCCTTAGGACCGACAGATAACAGAACAGCAGAGGAGGGGAAATGGTATAAAAACAGAGAGACTGTGCGGAGGAGCCACAGAAAAACATTCTGCCTCCAATCTGATTACAGAGCTGAAGAAATAAAACCTCTCGGGCCAGCTCTCCTGGCTGCCTGCCTCATCTGCAGACCCAGGCACTGTGGTTGACCCACTCTGCATCACTCACTTAAATGGCAACGACATCTGACAGACAGAGCACCGAGCCATGCCCCGCTGTGTCCCTAATGCAGTTACAGTCGGAGAAATTATTCATCAGAGAATATACTAAAGCATTTAGTGTCCCCTGGATGCATTAGGGGCAGGTTCTGTCGGCCTCCACGAAGCACCTCTGCGTGTTTATCCTGAAACCCCCAAGCCGGCTCCACACTGATGCCCTCATTACTCATCTCCAGAACCACAGCCGGGCTCCATGACTCACAGCCATGTGGCCTCATCGCAGCCCTTTTCTCTCTCCACTCCCTCCCAGGACCCCTCTGGGCTACTTGCCTCCCTCAGCCCCAGGAGCCACAAGCTCCAGCCCAGATACAAAGGGCTCCCACTTGCTGTCCTCGCCCTCATCCTCCCACTCCCCCTGCCTACCCCCAGTTGTCCCCTGCTCCCCACCATCTCCACCTGTCCTTCCTGTCCTTCAGGGCCTGGCTAAGCCCACCTTCTGAAGTCTTCCCACTCTCATTAGCCAGAGTTAAGAGCACTCCCAAGGGTTCACAGGGCACCTCTTTTGATTTCTCTCGAACACTTCCCAAGCAAGCGTGTGAGGGCGGCAGGGGCGTCGGTGGGCAGAGAGGCCTTTTGAGCAAGATCGTCAGCTCCCACCAGGAGGAAAGACCACCATCTCCTGCTCTTTCACGCTTTACATACAGCAAAAAACCAGTACATGGGCTTGGTGTGCACAGGCTTGAATTTTCTGTGTTCTGACTGCCCATGTCCCAACAACGATTATTCCATAGATACTTACTGCCTAATATTCTGAAGTCTGAGGTTAGGAAAAGGTTTCTATAAAAGAAACATCATAATTATTATCATTATTATTATTATTATTATTAATGCCTTCACTTACTAAGCAGCTGCTATGAACCAGCTCCTGCTCTATGTGCTCTACGTAAACTGTTTCTAATCGTCGCAATAATGCCACAAGGTAAGTCCTAACTCCACGTTAGAAATGAGAATATTAAGACACAGAGAGGGTCAGTGCCTTGCCAAAGGTCTAATGACCCCAAATTTGTGAAGTCAGGATTTAAACATCAATCTAATTGTACATGCCCGTTCTCTCCACTGTTCGGTGTTTCCTGGTAACCTTTAAGGCTCCTCCTGCACACTGTGAACTACTGAGCCGTCCTTGGGTGTTTTTGTTGGGTGAGAACAGTGTCGTGGTAAAGAACAGGGTTCTGCAGCCAGGTGCACTGGGTTTAAACCCCGGCTCCGCTGCTTACAAGCTGGGAGACCCTGTTCAAGGCACTCGTCTTCATGGCAGAGTCTCCTCATATCCGAAACAGCAAGTTGGCCTGAGGAAGTCCCAGTGCTTGCAGACCTGCGTGCCAAGCACATCACAGCCATGAGCTCATTCATCCCTCCGAACAGCCGGATGAGAAAGACATCACCAACGTGGCAGGAAGCCTTACGACATGAAGGGCTGGAAAGAGTTTCGAAACCACCACAACTTGGAAGATTCCCTCAGAAATTTAAAAAATAAAATCCAAAAGTATCTTGCAGGTAATTTGGAAGTCATTTTATAGTTTAAAGAATGCTTATGATGAGCACATTTTCAGAGACATGGGGTTTACTGCTTGCCCTGGCAACGAGGGAAAGGTTGTTAGGGCATGAGGAGCAGAAAGGAGCCCTGTGCTCTTAGGAGCTCATTTAAAACTCTTCCTTCCACAGGTCCTTAATGCCAACAGGTCAAAGTCCAAACGCCTGAGCCTGCCGTATATGAATCTTATCAAGCTGGTCTCAGGCCAAATTTCTAGTCTTGTCACCTCATCCACTAATCTTTTATTTCTTCCTATTGCAAGCTTCTACTCCTCTTTCAAATATCCAACTCTAACGTCCCCCGCTCAGTCGAGCCTCCATTGACTTCCGTGGGGAGAGGTCATTGTTACTCCCTCCCCGTTGCCACAGTTCTTTTGTACACCTCTCTACTGCAGCACTTCTTACGTTGTGGGCTAATTAAAGGACAATGTGTCTGCCTCCACTATTAGGCATGGATAGTGAGCTGGTCAAGGGCTGGAGTCACGTGCTGGTCATCTTTCATCTTTGTACCCCTAGTACCTGGTATATATCAAGTACCGAGTAAATATGTTTGAGCACACACATAAATTAATAAATAACTTTCAATGTTAGTGAAAAAAATCACTCCAGTTAAGCCAGAATTTTGTTTGAGCTAAATAAATAAGTAGCTCCTTCATCACTGTCATCATCATCAAGATTATTAAGATCCCAGCAACACAACCTGTGTAACGGAGAAAACTTAAGATCCTCTGTGGAGGGTTTTCTTGCCTTATTCTTCTAAATAATCAGTGTCAATCAAAAGCTTTCTTAGAGGTCTCAGATATAACTACTCTCCTCAGACAGTCGGTCTGCTAACTACGAAACAGCAAAAGTGCAAGGACTCTTCAAAAGTGGATGTATTGCTCCAGCAGGATCATGGAAGCCCATGTTCACAGGACAGCACACAGTAGGCAGCCTGGTAAATATCTGCAGCATGATGAGTATTTGTGGTGTCAGGCAGCTCTCCTGTGGTGCCCACTTGGAAGCCAACTGTCCACACACCTCTGGTTCGACCACCCCAGGCATGAAGGAACAGGTGGTGCTGCAAAGAAGAACCGCAGTCCGTCAGAAGACCCAGATCCAGGCCCTGACCCTGCCACGAAGCGGCTGGGTGACTTTCTGCAAATCTTGTCTCTCTGGTAAGCAGTTTTCTCATCTGTAAAATAGGGATTCCCTTGCCTTGTTGTGAAGATCCCACAGATTCAACACGTGAGAAAGTATCTAACAGGGGCCTGACCTGGTGGTCAGCGGACATCTATAGAGTATGGACTTGGTTCTGTAGCTTCGCTCGACTTCCTTCCTGACCCTCAGCCTCAGGACCCAGAATTTTATTTGCGTCCATCCTACCAGACAAGAAGATGAAGGAAGAGTAGAAAAGAGAACTGAAGGACGGACTGCTTGGAAGAAAAGGTGCCTTACTCACCTGGACTAGAGGTGGGGCCAAGGGAAAGCATCAGGGAAAATCATTACACACATACACCTCCACTCCCACCCCCGCCTGAAGCTTAGTATGATACTGAGGACAAATTAAGAGAAAAACTCAGTTTATTTTGGCTATATAAAATTTGACAAAAGTACTCTCCTTTATGGGACCCACTGACCATTTGTGCCCAGTTTTATGACTATGCACATTATTAAATTTACGTTGGCTTCACTTGGCTATATGTCAGTATGCATGCTGCATTTTCATAATGTGTTGCTTATTTTTTGGAGTCATCACAGTTACTATTTTTAAAAATTAAAGGGTATGTTGGCTCTTGTTCTTGTTGATATTTGTGACCAAGGAAAGACCAACTTAAAAAAATATATGGATGTACTCATTAGAATGGCAATTAACAACAACAACAAAAAAGGAAAATAACAAGTGTTGGTGAGGACACAGAGAAATTGGAGTCCTTGTGATTGTTAGCGGGACTTTAAAATGGTACAGCCGCTGTGGAAAACAGTATGGCAGTCCCTCAAAAAGTTAAACATAGAAATTTCATATAATCCAGCAATTTCACTTCTGGATGTATACCGAAAAGAATTAAAGGCAGGGACTGAAACAGTTACTTATACACTAATGTTCAAAGCAGCATTATTCACAATAGCCAAAAGGTGGAAACAACCCAAATGTCTATCAAAAGATGAACGGATAGGGGCTGGCCCCGTGACCGAGTGGTTAAGTTCACACACTCCGCTGCAGGCAGCCCAGTGTTTCATTGGTTCGAATCCTGGGCGCGGACATGGCACTGCTCATCAAGCCACGCTGAGGCAGCATCCCACATGCCACAACTAGGACCCACAACGAAGAATATACAACTATGTACTTGGGGGCTTTGGGGAGAAAAAGGAAAAAATAAAATCTTTAAAAAAAAAAAAGATGAACGGATAAACAATATGTGGCATATACATACAATGGAATATTACTCAGCCTTAAAAAAGAAGGGAATTGTGACATATGCTGCAACATGGATGAACCTTGAAGACGTTATGCTATGTGAAATAAGCCAGACATAAAAGGACAAATCTTGTATGATTCTGCTTCTATAAGGTAACTAGAATAGGCAAATTCATACAGACAGAAAGTAGAACGGTGGTTCCAAGGGGGTAGGGGGAGGGGTAATGGGGAGTTACTGTTTAACAGGTACAGAATTTCTGTTTGGGATGATGAAAAGTTCTGGAGCTGGATAGTATTAAAAAACAAAATTCAACTGAGCAAATTTGAAGCTCTAATTGGCTTCAACTCATGGCTAACAACTCATGAATCAGGCAGTACCCCATCTAGCAAATAAAAGAGCACTCCAAGGAGTTGTACAAAATGGAAGGTTTTTATGGGCAGAGGGAGGGTGGGCATGAAGCCATTAGCAAAAGAAGAAAAGGGATTGTTTCAGGCCAGGACGTCTTCTTTTGGCGAGAAGGGGACTGCAAGTGTCTCATCATGCAGATTATCTCACTAGTGCTAGTCAGGAAATTCCAGACTGGTCCAGGAAGATCACATTCCTGTCTAAGGTCAAAACTGCACTTAGGTCAGGTGTTAAATCTAGGCCTGGTATCACAGGCTTTCACACAAACGATGCCATTTTGGGCCTGTGATTTTTTCTTTAACAATTCGCCCCTGTTGATCAGACTCTCAGCTTGACTGAGAGATATGATCGAAATTTAAGGCATTAAGGGGCCAGACCCATGGTCTAGTGGTTGAGTTCAGTGCACTCCACTTCCACGGTCCAGATTCAGTTCCTGACATGGACCTACACCCCTCATTGGCAGCTTATGCTGTGGCAGTGACCCACATACATAATAGAGGGAGACTGGCAAAGATGTAAGCTCAGGGCAAATCTCCCTCAGCAAAAAAAAAAAAAATTAGTCATTAAATTAACGCTACCCTCAGCTACCACTCTGTAGTTCTTGCAGCTTCTTTGATCCTTGGTGTGGTATCCACAGCTCATGATGTTTTGCTTAATCTCTGTGACTTTCACAAGTCACGATTCCAGGTTCAAAAATTTTAAGTCGGCCATTCTCTTTATTGCTTTTCTGATACTCCAGTCTTAGAGAGATCATTTGCTTGGCAATTATCAGCTGCAAACAAGCATTTAAGGCTTTTGAGAGAAAACAACAAGCCAGGGGAATTTTTATGATAACTATAAGTAGAACAATTTCCAATGTTTGGAGTGCGCTTCAGAGCCATGGTCCCCAAGACCCAAACCAACCAAAGAAAGGCCTCGTTGAAGCAGTCACCCTTTCCAGCTAAGTGGCTTGCTCAATGATCTTATGTAACTGAGTTTTAACTTCCCAAGGGGTGTTGATCCAGGTACAGCAGGTGGTGTTGGCCACAGCACAGATATCTCCTTGCGCAGCTAAAACATAATCAAGGGCTATCCTATTATCAAGAACAACCTCGGCCAGAAAGTCCAAAGATCTTTGATGAGCAGCGAATGTCTTAGGAATGGAATCTGCAGTATCCTGAAGAATTAAGGAGAGGTTTCTGATCATAGCCTCATTTACATTTACTTCTAACCAGGGAAGTAGGGCACTGCCAAAGGAAGTGAATCAGGAATCATGAAAGCCTCCTCGTACATCCTTTCTAGCACAATTAGGGGCACAGTCAGACATCCTAAGAGGCACTGCCCAGCTGTGTGCCAGTCATCCAGGCATTCATAGGCCCAAGGAGAACGCTAATCACCACAGAGAAAGAAAAATCCTGTCCGGACACAAACCACTTCCACGAAGGTGGCACTGTTAATGGATTCACTGGCAGGAATTGTCGCATTTTTCCTGTTCCAGCCAAGGGGTCAGTTAGGGTTTCTCCTAGCCTGAAATAAAGAGTTGTTCTAAATTCCAGAGGTTACTCCCCCTAGTAGTGGCCTGGGAGATACGACGACGGCGTTATCTTTTCAGGTCAATGCCATAGTAAAGGAAAGAACGGGAAGGAAAAAGGGTTTCATGTTTAGTTAAAGGATAAAGTCTTGGTCTATTGACTTGGGTGGAAGCAGTTTACCTCAGCCACTTCTCTTCCTCATCAACTCAGTTCGGAGGTCTTCGGGCTTTGTACGGGACCAGGTGTCGGGTGGGGCCTTCCTCAGTCCTGAGGTGGATATCCAAGGTTCGAGTCCCTGAAGTTTGGCTGCCATCTGGGTCATGGGGAGGACCTGGTATAGCCCCTTCCAAGCAGCCTAGTGACTGCAAATCAGAAGTGTGGGAGAAAAGTGGAAACATTAGCTTGGTGAGTCACAGCCAGATGTTCGCGGAGACCAGAAGTCAGGATCCAGTTCAGTCTACAGGTGTATAACAAAACCTCAAAGACAATTAACAAGACTGAAATCTACTATCTACAAAGGTGCACACATAATTTTTCTCTCTACAATTACCCCCATTTTTTACCAAGATAATCACAGTAAATCTAAATTTGTTTGCATTAAACTTGGCCTGATTATTTCTATAAGTACAGTGACTGACCATACAAGCTCTTTTTAAGACTGCTTTGCTGGAACCTTGCAAGCAGGGAACCAGGTGGACTTTTCCTAGCAGTTTCTTGAAGTTGTTGAGTCATACCTGAGCCTATGCACATCTCTCTCAAATATGAAATTCTAGTCAAAGCCTTCGTAATATAGCCAGTGTTTCTAAATGTGTCCTATTACAAGGAGAACAGATTCTTTTTGTCTGTGTGTGTGAGGAAGACTGGCCCTCAGTTAACATCTGTTGCCAATCTTCCTCTTTTTGCTTGAGGAAGATTGTCGCTGAGTGAACATCTGAGCCAATCCTCCTCTACTTTATGTGGGACGCCATCACAGCGTGGTTTGACGAGCGGCACTAAGTCTACACCCAGGATCGGAACCTGCAAACCCTGGGCTGCTGAAGCAGAGTGCACAACCTTAACCACTACGCCACTGGGCCGGCCCGTACAAAGAGAACAGATTCTTATTGATCTTATACAAACAACTAACTAAACTGCCATGAAAAGAATATTCAAGAGTTTCAGAATTCTGGAGCAATCAGGAAGGGAGAAAAGGTAAATGCTTTCATCTTTGTTTACAAAGGTATAATTTACCAAATTGCTGTAAATCATAGCTTAGCTAAAGAGGAAAGAGTACCTTATACCTGGAAAAAGAAAACATTAGCATATCCTCCTCAGTTCATGCAGTCCTATGTAATTAATACTTGTTCTGCTTGAATCCAGATTTTCCATTAGTTCCCCCGACCTTGCCTGATAATCGAGGTTGATAGGAACAACGATAATTGCAAGCAGCTTACAAGGTTTTCATTAAGTCACATATGATCTGCCCAGTGAAGAGGGTGTCTTGATCACTGGAGATGGTGGAAGGTATACCCCAAGCAGGAAACACATTTTCTAACACTTTCTTTGCTACTGTGAGGGCTTCAGTCTTGCAGCAAAGGAAGGCTTCAAACCATCTAGAAAACATACATACCACAAGAACATATTGATAACCTATGCTAAGTGGCAGTTGAATGAAGTCCAGTTGCATGTGTTCAAAGGGTCGAGAGGGAGGAAGTCTGAGGTCTCTAGGGATAAAAACAGTTTTTCTTAAAGGCACTATGGTGGATGAATGAATGCAAAAACTAGAAAATGGGGCTTGCCAGGGAGCCGGGAAGAACCAAGTAGCCACCTTAGTTTTCCCATGGCCCCGACTATTCATTTAATTTACAGCCATTATTTACCCATCTTAATTTCTCTGATAGACATCAGAGAAGGACAAGGACATCAGAATGGCAAAATTCTGGCAATGAAGGGTCAGTTTTTGCAGAAGCAGAATGGACTTCAACCACATGTGCTGCAATTTCCTACAGTCTGTTGCTGCTGCCTTTGCATGAAAGTCAGCTAGGGAAATTACTTTGGCAAAATACGGAATCCTTGTTTTCTAGGCATGTTACACCTTTTCTTAGCAAAAAGGTCCCCCACATCCTACTTTGCTTGCATACAAAATTGTTTCCCTTATTATTTTTAGTAGCTTCAGTTACATATATTTGAATTTTTAACCTTTAAAAGCCTTAATTTCCTAAAAAATAAAGAAGTAAAAAATCATGAGCTGTCTTTTATATTAGCATTCTATAGCTTGGCAAGTTTATAAATACTTTTTCTAATTTCTAGAAATATATGCTTTTCAGCATGACATAAAACATGTTTATTAACAGACTCAAATATCCTTAATTCCTCTATAAAAAGAAGCAAAAAGTAAATAACCTATGTTCAGTAATTAATGTTTCAGTATTTCTTCTTATTTGGAAATGATATAAATATTCAATAAGTTTCCCATAATTTAATTTAACTTAGCAAAATTCTAAGGTTTCAGGCTACCAAAAAGATTTGGGGAAAGTATTATTAAGTACACATACCATAAAAGGTAATTGTCGCTAAAAAGTTTATCTATAAACTCTTATCTCTCTTACATCTATCTAAACCATTTGCTCCCAACAATCATGTTTAGATTACCCACAAAAACATCATGCGACATTAGACAAAGTCAGTCATCATTTTAAGTCCAAATTTTTTTTTGGCTGATAAATTTTATGACAGAAATAACAAGAACTTATTTGACTTTTAGTAAAGTTAGGTAGAATAAAAGTTGTATTCAGTGTTGATAGCTCTAAAAATGTGCCTGCTTTAATTAAATCAACAAACTTAAACTAGCTTTAATTAACTAAAGATTGATCCTAGATCATGTGAACTTGAAAAATATTTGAGTTTGTTTTTATTATATTTCTGGGAGTTTAAGCACTTAATTTTCTTTAAGCCAATTAAATAGAGCTCTTTTACCAATTAATTTTGACAGTACCATCCAGAGGTAGAAAACATCACATAGCTACAACAAACATATATGAACACACACAGACAGGTGCAAACAGAGATCTTACAGCTTTTGTTTTTACCAATATTTATGGGGAGGACATTTAAGATTTTTCATTAGCTTATTTTCCACATACCTTCCCTTTTTTTTTTTTCCTTCTGATGAAAAACTTCTCCCTAAAGCTTGCATTTCAAAAAATGGCTCTTAGGTCCCAGAGAAGATAGGGGTAGAAAATCTACATTACAAAGGCACAGCAAAAAGTATGCAAGTTTTCTTAAGAAGCAGTTTGGGGGGCATATTTGCCCATTATCAGAGGTCTAGTGCACTATTTTTAAGCACAAGACAATTCTGTTTCTAATGTCCTGATCTTTTACACTATGCATGGGGAAGGTTTGGGGATTGGCAAAAAAAGACAGTGAACTTTGAACCACTCTCTAGAGCTGTACCTTTGGCCCTGCAGAGATTTGCAAGACAAAGACAATTCTTTCCAGTTTCCCAAAGAACCCCAAAGAGGCTGACCCACTCTTCCAATTACATTTTCTTCAAATTGCCTCTTTCCTTCTGGGTACTTAGTTTAGGGGAGAAAGCCGAAGGAAAAAAAGTTTCTATCAGGCTCTGAATATCAGCTTTCAAATTGGCCAAATTTTTGATCATAAGGTTATTAAATCCTTTCAAATATCTTGACAGGTTTCAGCCAGGACAAACAGTAAATGTTTCTCGCAGTATTGAATAACCCCATGAATTTTAATTTTAGTTTTTCCTTGGCTGTTTAAGGGAATAACGCAGCAGTTTACCAAAAAAAAAAAAAATCCCTCAGAGTTTCATCAATTCTGGGAGAGGCCCCTTTGGGGGCATTTAAGTCAATGCTGAAGAATTTGCACAGGGCCTTTGCAGACAATCTCTTTTCCAGTGTCCCAGTTGATTACAATTGAGCCATCGATTTCTGGGCGAGTGTTTTGATAATGGACCCCTAGGAGGGTAAAATGGGGGAGGCCTAGGTGTTGTTTTAAACAACTTTTGTGTCTTTAATTTTTCATGAGCTTTTTGTAACAAATCTCTCAATGAAGCTATTTTGGAATCCTGAAGACTTTCGGAAGCTTCTACATACCGTTTAAAATAGGTATTCCATTCTGTTTGTTCAAACTGGGTTCCCTTGCTCTCGAGTGCATTTCTTAAGTGAGCAATCCTGTCTAATGGTCTTATTGGAACATTCCCCATAATGGCTATTGTAATTCTAGATTGTCTTTAGTAAGATTTTGCCATTTTTTTAGATACCTACCACTTGCAGGACCATAGTTCTTAGATATAAAACAAGCAGGTGTGCCAGAAGGTGGCATACTCAACTCTGAATATAAAGGGTCCCATTTCTTTAGCTAGTCCTTTGGGTTTCTCAGAGCCAAACTGATACTTAAGAGGGTTATACATGGGGTCAGAAACTGTGGGGTGTTTTACAGTGTACCCACTGCAAGGAAATTTTCTTGAGGTTGACAGGTGATTTAGTGCCAATCTAATCCATCCCATGACCAGCTTATCCCAACATGGGAGTCTCTGGGTTAGGTGGCAAGCACTCTAACAGCTTTTAAATGTTCCACCTATGCCAATTTTGCAGCTTTTTCGGCTTCTGAGATTCCCGCTAGCAATGGTCTTTACTTCACGTGCACATTAACATACCAGCAGTAACCCAAAAACTAGGGACTGGGGAAAGGATTGAACCAGTAGACCCCAAAGAACGGGGACTGCAGACTGTTCCCAAACAAATGGGGAACTTCAGCTGCCACCGGTAGTTTCCAACATGGAGTCAGGGGAAGGATTCCAGACAGACAGGGAACTGCAAACTGAACCAGAAACAGTTCTCAACATGGAATCCAGGGACAAAAGCAAGGGCTGGGATTTAGATGTTACTGTGGTCTAAATCAGACCCAGGCGGATCCCAGACGCAGGGCTGTCTCGAACCCAGTCTGGTTCTTAAATCGGACCCATTCTGATCCTGGGCCTAACCCAGCCCCTGACCCAGTCCAGGTCTGGCCAACAATTCCTGTGGAACTTTGGACTGAGGGACAGGACTGAATCAGCAGCCCTCAAAGCATGGGGACCGCAGACTGATTCCAAACAAACGGGAACTACAGTGGTTCCCATGTGGAAATCATGGGATGGGCTTTCAACTCAAAAGCCTGGGAATTGTGGTCCTAAAAGCCAATTAGGTTGGGAGCTCGACACAAAAAGAGAGTGGAGCTCAAACCAAGAGGAACTTACCAACAGCTCTCAGAAACGGCAAGACAGACAGAGAACTCAAAGGGTTTCACAGGGTGCCACGCCTGTGTTTTTCATTGTCCCCAAAGCCACTGGAAGTTTCCTCCTATCCACCGACTGCCACCAAATCTGTTAAAAAACAAAATTCAACTAATTGGCTTGATTAAACAATTCATGAATTGGGCAGCATCCCATCTAGCAAATAAAAGAGTGCTCCAAGGAACTGTACAAAATGGAAGGTTTTTACAGGCAGAAGGAGGGTGGGCAAGAAGGCATTAGCAAAAGAAAAGAGGATTGTTTCAGGCCAGGACATCTTCTTTTGGGGCGAAGAGAATGGCAGGAGATTTATCATGAAGATTACCTCATTAGTGTTAATCAAGAAATTCCAGACTGGTCAATCAAGATCACATTCCTGCCAAAGGCTGAAACTGCAATTAGGTCAGGTATTAAATCTAGTTTTGGTTTTTAGCACAAGTGATGCCATTTTGGACCCGTGGTTCGTCTCTAACAACAGTGATGATTGCACAACATTATGACTGTACTTAATACCACTGAATTCTACACCTAAAAGTGGCTAAAACTGTAAATTTTATGCTGCATATTTTTTATCACAATAAAAAAGACTTTAGAGTATCCATACGGAATACATTTCTGTGACACGGTGATTGGGATGGTTCTCAATTTCTCCTTAATTGTTTCAGTATAATAGCTGGCAAACTGGTAGAGGGGGAAACATCCCGAGCTGGCAAATTTCAGTTCTCTTCTGGAGACCTGCATTTGGAAGGCTCCTGAAGGGACACAATTTTCAAGTCCTCCTCCTGAGTGTCCAAAACACTGCCAACAGGGTTGGCAAAATGTCGAACTAGGCCACTCTCATTCCAGAGCCTGGGAGTCCCCGGCAGGTCCTTGACTGAAAACGTCCCCACCCTGGAGTCCTGTCCTGAGCCTCTATATCCAGTCGTGAAGATGACTTGCTGGGGGTCCTCAGTGATGTGGGACTGGTGAGCCGAAGAGTCGAAAGAAAGATTTCTTGGGCTCTCAAGGTCTGGCAGTAGTGCTCTTTTATTTAGAGAATAGTGTGGAATAGCATGGGGACAGGACCCATGGGCAGGGAAGAGCTGCTGCCTGGGTTGAGGGTCGGGCTAAATTTAAGGCATAGGTATGTGAGTTATCTCTTTACAAGACAAAGGAAAGAATATGTAAAAACATCGCTAGAATGGTATCAGTGCAGGTGGGGGCTGGTTATTGGGTGGCCCTATACCTTTAGATAAGAATCAGACCAGATTAAGTCAGGACGTCCTATGCTTCCCAGAGGATGTTGGTGGTGGGGGGATCCAGCTACATGAGGTTACCAGACAAGCACAATAAACAAGACTCAAGTCCTTGCCGTCCCCATTAAGAGTTTCTAGAGATAAGGCCATCCCCCATTCCTCCTGGTGCAGAGAGGGAGACACCCCCACAGATGGAGACTTCCTTCACAAATGCAAATGTCTCTCATCAAAGGGCAAGCAAATTCCACTCCTCTGAGCCTCCATCCCATCTGCAGTTTTTAAAAGTAACCAGCCCAAAATAATCCTCATCACTCAGGATCCAGTTAGCTAACCAGAAGTCATTTAAGAAATTGGTGTTATAGACGTAATAGTTTAATAAGCTGCCTCTCCCGGAAAACACGCTTGCATTTTCACTGAGTTTTCTGGAGACAATAGTTTAAATGGAAGGAGCAAACACAAGTCCCTTCTCTCAACAAATATTTGTTGCTTACGGGACACACAGCTACAGAATACTTTTCCTTTCAAGGATGTACAGGTCACATGTTGCACGTAGCTGCAGTTAAGGCCCGAGTTAACCTGCTCCAGTGGAAAGAAGAGAACGCTGGGCAACTGCAGAGAACCAAAGGCACCTCTCTGTTTTGTGCCAGTCTCGGCATATCAATTGTGATGCTATTGGCCAGAAAAGCCTGGCAGCACTCACCTGGGCCCAGGTTCCCCTTTCAAAACTAATGTTGTGGCTGGACCAGCCCTCATGGTCCTTATGACTGGAGGACGCCCTCAGCAATAACCGTTAGGAAATTCTGAAAGACAAGGTTTATTACTCACATGTCCTGGAAGGTCCACCACACACCTGGGGCCACATGGCGAGGTCATGGGGAGAGGGAGAGAGAGCATGGGCTGGAGTTCTGCTTTTATTGGGGTCAGGTGGGGGCCTAGAGTTTCACAGGTTCATTCTTTACTGGTGAATTTAGAACATAAGAGCGGGAATTAAAGTGAGGGAAGAGAAGGAAAAAAATAGTGGCCAACTTGTCAGGTAGCTAAAGCAAGCAAAAATCTCTAAAATAAAGGAGCTGGGAGTTGGGGGAGGCTGGAAATGTGTTTATTTGAGATAGCTGTCTTTGAAGTGGATGCCTCAGCAATCAAAGCTTAAGTCAGGCACTGCATTACAAAAAGAAAAACCAACTGTCAGGGCTTACATTACGCTAAGCTTGGGTCCCCTTGCTTATAAAGGAGATTCTTGGGCTGCATTCTCTCTTGGGGCCTTTTCAATTCTAAATTTCAATAATTATGCTACGCTATGATATTCACCAGCTCAGCTCCAGCCACACAAGCCTCTCAGGTTACTCACCTGAGCCACATTGCAGACAGAGGGCTTGGTGAGTAAACAGCACTGCCTTCCTACACAGCTAATCCCATAGGTTGCATGAACAAGGGCAAGGCCAATGCAGCTTTCATCCTCAGTGTGTGGTTATTGGAGTACCCCTCATGTTCCCAGCTAAATTCCCTTAACTCAAAGTTTGACTTTTGAAACAGACTGAAATTCATTTCCAAATGAACTGGGGCAGGGCCCCAGAGGCACCTTGCTTGTACTGGCAAAAACAGGCAAGATGAACACCCCAAAATGGCTCTTGGTCCAAAGGACTAGGGGGTTCATGGCTTAGCATCCTTGAAGGAGGCAGGAAAGAACAGGGTTCTATGAGAAGAAGGAGCCATGGCAACCTGTCCCTCCTCTCCCCACCCCTCCCAGGGAGCTCAGACCATGCCGTCCCAGACAAGCAGTTCTAGCATGAAGGAGTAAAGATTCTCTGGAAGGAGCATGGAAGAAAGGACTGAGGGGAGACTCTGGGCTGAAGGCAAGACCCACACTGCCCCTTCAGCTGGGTGAATAACCTCAGCCAAGAGGATAAGAGCAGCTGCCCGCCCTTCAGCACCTACAATCGGTCAAGAATGTAATGGGTACGTCAAGCTCTTACAATGGGTACTCTATGTGGGCATTATCTCATTTAATTTTCCAATAAAATAGAAACCAATATCTCCTTTTTATAAGTAATGAGACTGAGACTCAATGAGGTAGGCTGACTGTGCAAGAAAGCAAATTTGTAGCTCCCTTCAAAAATAACATTTTTTTAGGGGCCAGCCCAGTGGGGCAGCGGTTAAGTTCGCTCGTTCCACTTTGGCGGCTCGGGGTTTGCCAGTTTGGATCCCGGGTGCAGGCCTACACACTGCTTGCCCAGCCATGCTGTGGCAGGTGTCCTACACATAAAGTAGAGGAAGATGGGCACAGATGTTAGCTCAGGGCCAATCTTCCTCAGCAAAAAGAGGAGGATTAGCAGCAGATGTTAACTCAGGGCTAATCTTCCATAATATTTTTTAAAGGCTCAATTCATGGAATGCCTTTGGCTCACCGTCCATGAAGCATTTCTCATTTCCCAATTGCGGTCCCCAACCTAGGACAGCACTTTTCCTGGCATCTGCCCTTGATGCCCCTTTGGACTAGAAGCACATTGGGTATCAGGCTCATGCCTTATCCATCTTGGATCCCAATTGAGCTGAGCTCAGTTCTGGAGCCAGACACCCATGATGCCATGTGGGATGACACAAGAGGAAACCATAAGAAGAAGGGACGTTTTGTGAGGTGTTCCTTCCCATGGATGCTGACATTGAAAAGACACCCTGTCCCCACCCTCTAGGCCCAGGGGGACAGCAGGGCCGACTCTTGACTGCTGTCTATAACTAACATCGAGGCCAGACCTCACAGTGTATAAGCCCCATGTATTTTCTTGGTCTTATGGAGTCATTTGCCTTGAAAATATCCAACAGCTGTGCATTCCACAGTCGATTGTACATTAATCACGCGTCAGAGGGGAAAGTGCCATCGTTGCTTCCAAATCTTCTGCTAACACGCAGACAGGCACCCAGCTTCTGAGCTGCTAGGGAAGAGAGACAGGCCTCCAAATTCCAGCTGGCCCCTCTCTGCATGCTGGAAAGCGTCAGACATCTGGCTAGAAAGATTGGCAAATGTGCAGCCCCTTGGCTGTGGAGTGCTTGATTATATAAGGGTTTGAGCACCATTTGACAAAGCTAGGCTCACTCTCTCTAGCCCTGGGATGGTTTAAGGGTGCCGATCTCAGCGCACCCCTTTTCCTTCTCCCTCTATTTTCTTTCAGTCTCTGTTCCACTTCTCTGTGTATGTGTGTGTCTTTCTCTCTCTCTCCTCCAATGGTTTAATTCTAAGTAGAATTAGACTCACAATATTAATTTTTTAAAACGCAGCATTTCCCATTTGCTGAAGGCCTACCACATGCCAGGGACTTTTCAGGCGCTGCTCTAAGCCTCATCGACACCCTGCAAGCTGAGGGGTATTATCCCCATCTGCAAAAGAAGAAACTGAAGCAAATGGAAATTAAGTGACTTTCCCAAGTGACACAGCTTGGAAGTGGCAGAGCCAGGATTCAAATCCTGGTCTGGTTGCTTCTCTTATCACACTTTCTTTTCTTTCCCACAATCCTATAGGGTCCTCCTGCAATTGCTATTACCTGGGCATGATCCCGAAGACCGGAAATGACAAATGGCTCACCAGAGAGGCCAGGCCAACTCAAGGCAGAGCAGAGGCCAAGAGGGGGCAGGGAAGGAGAGCTGTCAGAGCAAGAGAAACCTATAAAGAAGGTTATGCAGAAAGAAACTGTTGTGAAACATTTAATTATTGCACTTGGGGGTAATTTATTATCAGGGAAATTAAGTGATTCCGTTAGCCTTCTGTCGCTTTCCCAAATAAATCTGTCAGAGAGGGGTGAGGGAGAAAACGGAGATGAGAGCTTCTCTGTTTTAATTTGTTTTTCTGCCGATTGCCAAATGGAGGTCCAGGCTCCATTTATCTATGGAAAGGGAGTTGGCAATGGTCCTGCATGAGCCTCCCTGCTACATTCAGCCTCTCTGTGGCCACATTTCCATATCGGAGCAAAAAACGAGTCCAGCTTGGGAAAATGGGGCAAGTGCCCAGTCTACGCAAAAAGGGATCAGAGGTCTGGAAGCTGGAACCAGTTCCGCCACCAACTGGCTCTGGGACCTTGGGCAACTCACTCCCCAGCTCATAAATAAGATTCTGAAATGGTAATGCCCCTCCCCCCCAACATCCCCTAATCACCCACTGATTCAAGTTTCCAATAACCATGCCTTAGCACAACCTTTGGCTTAGAATGAGAGTTGGGTCAATGTCAATGTTCTCCTTCCAGCCTCACCACCAGGTACTCTTGCTATCTACACCTAACAGATGTGGCTCTGAGGGAGCAGATGGTGGAGTCAGAACAGGAATCTAGGTCTGAGTCCTCAGCCAGAGCTCTAAGCCACTGTCCTGCAATGTGACCTCCTTCCATGTGCACCCAGGGAACACTCTACATGCATCTCAATCGTTCACATCACAGCAACGTGAAATCCCGCCTGCCTGGACGGTGAGCAACGGGAGACAAGACACTGTTGTTTTCTTCGTTACATCTGAAATCGTCCAGAGCCCAACCAAATGCAAAAGTGCTTTATTACTCCCTGTATTCCCAGAGCTTGGCACTCAGCAAATACCCAACATATATTTGTTGAATTAACTGATCACTCTGTAATATGAAGTTTTTTACTTATTTGAATGGATAACCAGATCTTAACCACGGGAGAGGGAACTGTGCCTTTTTTCATGAAAAATCTAAACATCTGGAGAGAGAACTGCTGAGGACAGTCTCGTAATTCCAGTGAGGAGAAGCAAATTACGCTCCTCTGCCCAAGAGCTCTGATTTCCTCAGCAACTCCACTATGGCTCCACGGAGATGAATGCCTCCAACTGATAAGGGTGCCAGAGGCCACCGGCCACAAGAATCTGCCTCTCCCAGCTGCCCTGCCCTGGTCACGTACCCAGGGAGCTACAATCTTTCTCCTGGCACAGTTCCTGGTCATTTCCTCGTCCATAACGTGATAACAGAGCAGCATTGTTCAGCCCATGTAGACAGAGCCGGGAACTACAGGGTACCAAGATCTGTGTTCTGGCCACTGGCAGAGCTAGGCACCTTGTGAGATCTTCCAGAGGGTTTAGCACCAGGGGGTCAGGGCACTTCATAGTCCAGGCAGGCACCAAGCTCAGAGTCAAGGGGGCCCAACTCTACCATCCACAGAGTCACCAAGACATGTGGCTACCATTACCAAGGAAGCTCTCCAGTCACTTCCTGTGTGCTAGGAATGAGATGGTGTCCCATAGACACTGTGTCTGACCCCACCCTCAGGCCACCACCAGCGTTCACTCAATGATCCTCAGCTGGAAGGAACACATGTCCTGGACACACAGTCTGGATAGTTTTCTTAGTTAAACAAATAGCTTTGGTTACCATCAACCACTCAAACTGGTTGAAGACGTGCCTGCCAGGGGAGCCTGTGAACACAGGCTGGGAGGGAGATCCAGGTGCCTGACCAAGTCCTACACACCCTGGTCCCCACGCTGCTGGCATGGGGTTTGGGGTACAGCCATAGCCATTTCTGGAACAATGGCTACCTGCATCCCTTATCCATATCTGCCAGGAGCTGGCTAGATAACGTCAGGTAAGTCCCCCAAATCAAACTTTAATGGGTACACGAACCACCAGGGGAGCCTCTTAGAACATAGATTTTGATATAGTAGGACTGGGTCAATGCATTTCTAACAAGTTCTCAGGTGATACTGATGCTCCTGGTCCACAGACTGCACTTTGAGTAGCAATGCCCTAAACTCTCTGAGCCTCAGTTTCATCTGTGAAATGGGGCTCATACTAGCTGCTCACAAGGCTGTTGGAGATTAAACACCATAATATATGTGAAGCACTTGCCAAGTGTCTGACACATAATGGGGCATGTAATAAACATGAGTTTTGCCTTCCCTGTTCTTCCACACCTAACTGACCCCTGAGCCAGTGGTCCTTGACCTTGTCTGGCTAATAGACCCCTCTGAGAACCTTATAAAAACTAGAGGCTATTTACCAGTCAGGATGAGCTACGCTGTGCTGTGGTAACAAACGTGTCCACAATCTCCGTGAGTTAACACAACCAAAGATTACTTCCTGCTCCTGCTACATGTCCAGCATGGGTCAGGGGTCTCTGCTCATTATAGTCATTCAGAGACCCAGACTGATGGAGGCTCCATCTCAAGATACAAGTGCATGATCATCACGGTCGAAGGAAGGCAGATGGTGAATCACACATTGGCTCTCACAGTATCTGCCCAGAGGAGACATATGTCACTTCCACTCAAATTTCAGAAGCCAAAACAAGTCCCAGGGCAATGCCTCATTTCAAAGGGGCCAAGGAAGTGCAATCTTACCCTGTGCTCAGAAGATGGAGAGCCAGAAGTATTTGGTGAGGAACACTAATGATTACTACCAACCCACCTCCCAGGGGAAAGAATGCAATATAGAAGCTTACTCATAATTCCAGGAGGTCCACGGACCCCCTCAAGCGGGATCCATCCTTTATACTTTCTGAGCATGGTCAAAAGAGACTGGGGAAAAGTAGTACTCAATCATCAATTCAATACATGTTGACTGAGTATCTACCATGTCAGGCACATTCTGGTTGGGGAACAAGATAGAGCAGGTCCATGCTCTCAAAGGTCTTATATTCTAGAGGGGATAAACAGAGAAGAAATGAGGAACATACAGCATGTAGTAGGCACTCTCAAGGTGAGGAACAATACCGTGATGTAACAGAGAGCAACTGGGAGGTACAGAGTGATGTACCTTAGATGGAGAGGTCAGGGAAGGCCAGTCTGAGAGGCAATATCTGAGACAAAAACTGGAGGATCAGAAGGAGCCAAACTTGTACTGAGCTAGAAGAAAAGCTTTCCAGGCAGAGGGAACAGCAAGTGCAAAGGCCACGTGGCAGGAAGAGATCAGTGTGCTGGATGGATAGACAGAAGGCCAGTGTGGCAAGGACTTAGTGAGTGAAGTGGGAAGTGGTAGGAGATGTGGTTGGAGGTGGGGTCAGAGAGGTCAGGGCCCAATTGCGCAGGTTCCAGGTATGTGTTCATGCTGCCTGACCCAGATCCTGGTGTCCTTCCACCACTGCAAGTGGAGTTGGAGAAATCCTGAAGATCCTGGGCAGGAGTCAGCTGGACTCTCACGACAACACAGCCTGAAGGCCAAGGCCTTGAGGGCAGATGACACTACAGCTAAATCCAGTAGCCTAGAGAACAGTATCCTTCTTAAAGCTTTGCCTTTCCAGTCTTCTCCCTCCTCCCTACAGGACCCAGCTTGAGAGCTTCCTTCTCTAACGCAACACATCTCTCTTTCCCCTTGTACAAAGACCCACGCGGCCCTCCTCTCCTCCCCTCGGCTGCACCAGACTGGCCTCCCTGTCTCCAGAACAAGTCTCCTGCTTTCCTACCTCCAAGTTATTAGGATATTCCTCCTTAAAATGCTGTTCCATGTCCTCCCTACCTGAACATGGACTATTCTTCCCGCAGAAAACAGCTTCAATCTTACCTCCTTTCTGACACCGCTAAGGACCATTAGCAGCTGAAGCCAGTTGATATCTTCTTGAATTTTTAAATTTTCCCAGCATCATTGACCTGGCCTAATGGCACTGGTTCTATTTCACACACATTTCTCATCTCTCTGGAGGAAACTGTAAGCTCTTGGGGGGCAGGATGATATAGATGAGCAACTGCCCCTTGGGCACCCACCAGAGTGCCTAGCACAGAGTTAGTTCTCAGGAAACAGTGTCACTCATCAAGACAGTGGCAGCAGGCTGGGAAAGGTGCCAAAAACGTCATCTGTGCCCAGGTCCCCTGGATGACAGGGTGAGGCCTGCTCATCGCTGCATCCCCGTCCCGTAACACAGGGCCTGGAGCTGGCCGGAATTCAATGAATGCTTGTGAAATAAACCACCAGACTCATCTTAGAATGGTGATTTGGGAAAGGTGATCTGACATCACCAAGCCTCTGTTTCCTTATCTCTAACCCAAGGATGATGAGTTCCTCCCACATAAGGTTGCTGTGAAGAATAAATGGAACATGAAAGGGTTTTGTGAACCATGGAGTCCTCACATATTATGAGTGGCTGAATGGATCCTTGGTCAACAGACTTTGTCATTTCCCAGCAGGCACCACACCCAGTGGAGAAGGATGTGAACCAGAGAGTTGGCTGAAGCACATCCTGCTTCCTACTAACCAGCCTACTAAACAAGAGCAAAGATTAACAGGGCCGTGTTTCAGGAAGAATGTCTGTGCTTTGAAGGGTGAGTGTCTTCTCACCTGCCATGTCTGATATCAGCTCTACTTGTCCTCTGGTTCTTTCTGATCTCATGGGGAGAGAGAAGGAGAGCTTGGGCAGCCAGGTTTCATACTGTTCTTGGCCTTCAGCCTCCTTTCCCCTTATTTGCTTTTCATGGTGCTTGTTTGAGTTGGGTTGCCCTCTGGAGGTCTGCTCTGGCTTCCTGCACATTCTACACATCAGAGGAGATCATGAGTAGCAGCAGGCAAGGTCAGTAAGTCCATCATATTCACGCACAAGAGGTTTAGATGCTGCCAAGCAATGAATGATGCTGACTGGAGGCCCACACCACTTTCAGCACCTACAGGCCCAGGTAACATTCCACAAGCAGGTAGGGTTGAGTGGCATTCTGGCTCTGCCATGAACAAGCTGTATGATCTTGGGCAAGTCCCTTAACCTTTCAACCTTCTGTTTCCTCCTAGTACCTACTTCACAAGGTTGTGGTAAGAACACATCCAGATGATGCTTATGGAGCACTTAACACAGTGCCTGGCACATGGAAGAGCTCAATCCATTTTGGCTATTTTCATTATTATACCATCAATGCACAGGTTTGGGCTTTGAAAAGTGTCCATGCAGAGGGCTGGAAGCTAGGACCCCCATGTTCTCTCACACACCTCCCAAAAGGAAAAGAGCCACAATCCTACAAGGCATGCCCCTAAGACACTTGGGGACCCCCTCCATCACTCATGTGCACTCCTCACACTCTCAGAGACAAAGGTGTCCGAGCCCTGTGAGCTCCCATTGTACAGCATGAGTGGAACAAACTGGAAAGTGTCTACACTGGCAATCCCAGACCCTGACCACTCACATAATGGCCACACATGGAAACTCCCCTTTTGATTAGGAAGTGAGGGAGGTGGTAGGGACAGAAGGCAGAGCTCTAAAACACTCCTATGCCAAAGCTGAGCCAAACCCAGGCACACACTAAGTACCAGCATGGAAGTCTCGCCTTGTCAGCTGGTGAACCAGGAAGTAAGTCTGCCTCCCCCTCCCACAGGGCAGGAAAGTGATGCTGTGCTGCTCACCCATCTGCCTGGCTCATCAGACTCTGAATCCCTCAAAGGCAGGGACAAGTCTATTCACCTTTGGGGACCCTACACCTGACAAAAGTATTCACTCAACAAATGCTTGTTTAATTCAATTGAGTTGAGAGAATCTTTTTTCTCTCCCCACAGGTGCAAAGAGCAACAAGCCCCGCCCAGGAGGACTGCTCCCTGAGAGCTCCACCAGCTTTCCTGGGGCAGATGCACATCCAGCCTGATGACCAATGTTCTCTGCTCCACACCGGCATTTCAGTCCTGGGCTGTTGGTTACCTGTTCACATCTTCCCTTCCATCTGGATGTATGAACTTCTAAAGAGTAGAGACACTGTCTTCTGGAGCAGAGGGGGCAGGAGCATTATTAGTATGAAGAATTGGCTGCTCTCCATTTGCGCCTCCAGATCCCCCCTCCACCCTTCTCTGCTGGGCTCTGTGTCCTGGGAGGCTGAACTCCATGAACTCCATCAACAAGTCTTCCTCGATATCTGGCTTCCAGATGGTCAAAGCCAATGGGAAGTGCTAACAGATCAGAAGGTGGGAGGAGAGAGGGCGGGTATTTATTTCTCCAGCAACCTCCCTGAAAGGTCACTGCTTGGCAGTGGCCACAGTCCACCCCTCAAGACTCCTGTCAGGTGGCCCTCTCCCTTACTCTAGCTCTCTCCAGGTTCCTTATCTGTTACCTCCCCTCAACTCTAAAAACATAGACATGGTAATGGCTTTCTGCTGTTACTAACCCTGGGTCCTTCACCATCCTTGTCAGTGTCCTTTAACCCTGCCCGCTCCTTTGTAAATAGTCCCCTCACTGAAATCTCCCTAATTACCAGCCTGACTGTGACATCTGCTTCCTGCCAGAATCTTAACAGACAGACTTGGGAATCTGAAGCGCTGGGTTCCAGGCCCGGCACTGTGGCAGCTGACTGAGTGCCTCTGGGTTTGTCTTTTCCTCTGGACAATGGATGACTTGACTAAGTGTCTCTAAGGCTCCTTATGTTACAAAATTGTTCTCACATGTCTCCCAGGGTCCCTAGGACAGGACTGTACACAGAGATGGTGCTGGAAACTGCTCGATCAAAGGCCATGAGGGTAGAGAAAGGAGAGAGCGTCTGGAGAACACAGGGTACAGGAGAAGGCCTTTGGGATAGAGATTAAAGCTAATCCCAGGTTGCTCATTGGCAGAAACATGAACCATCAGAAGCAGAGGAAACTGGTTTCCAGGGATCTAGTTTTTGTGCTTTATGTGGCTGAAATGGCTGGTCAGGGGCAAAGAGGTTGGCTGAGGAGAGGATTGGAGAAACAGGACAGTGCAATGGACAAACGAGCCTACGAGGAGATCAAACAATCCTGAGTTCAGGGCTCAACTGTGCCATTTCCTCACTGTGTGACCACAGTTGTTTCACCCTCCAAACCTCTCGTCCCTCACCTTACAGTGGGGATTATATGAACAAGTCCCTCAAGAGACTGATGTGACAGTAAGGGAGACATGTATTCAAAGCATTTATCGCTGTGCCCGGAACATGGTGAGTGCTCAATAAATATTACACAATAAAAAGCCTCTCATGCCCAATCAGCTAAACTGGGAAGCGAGGCACTGTGGGGTGAGAACCAGGAAAGCTGGAGAACCACATGCCCCTATGGCCTGAGATAGGAGACAGGAAATGAAAGCCAAACTTTGTTAGGTGTTACATGAGAAGAAACAAAGGAAGAGCTCAATAGTTGCCCCTGCTGTCTTTCTAGGGAAAATTTCCCAACTTTGAAGCAATGAACTTGAGTCCAAGCAGACAACGGCAGTTCCGAGGAGCTTCAGCATCAGAGATCAGACACTGAGGCGGCTGAAGCAGCTGAAATCTGCAGGGCAGAGCACCACAGAGGAGAAAGCCATGCAAAGTGGGGACAGAAGTACCTGCGGAGGATCCCCGGAAGTCTCTGGCTGCAGGCTGGGCTGTACATGTGCAGGATGAGACTACCCAGTCCCTCCCAGAGAGTGACTGCTACAGGTTTGGAAGCTGAACAGAGGTACAAAAGGCTGAAAAGTGCTGGGGGGCACTGGAGCTGTGACTTGCTGGAGTGCTGAGATCTAACACCTCATCAACATGCTATGCATCCAGATGCGACGCCAGAATTCACGGCATTAAAGGAAAAAGTTGTCTTAATGAATGCACAGATGGGGAATTTCATCAGGAAGAAAAATGAAAACTATAAAAAAAGAAGCAAACAAATTACACAACTGAAAATGATCATTGCTGAAATGAAAGTTTCCCTAGATAGTTTAACATCAAGTAGGAGACAGCAGAATAAAGAGTCATTACTAAAAGACAGTTCCATAGAAATTATTAGTCTGAACAACAGAGAGAAAAGAGATTGATGAAAAAGTCACACAGAGCCTCAGAGACCAGTAGGATAATATCAAATGGCTTTGCACATCTGTAATTTGAGTGCTAGAAGAGAAGAGAGAGAGACAGGGCAAAAAAATTTTTTGAAAAAATTCTATTAAAAAATCAAAATTTGATGAAAAATATCAACTGACAGAACCAAGCAGCAAAAAATAAACAAAAACAAAAATAAAACAAATGAAAAAGCGCAAGCTGGCACATGATAGTCAAACTGCCGAATGCCTCACTTGCCTCACCCTTGTCCTGGCCCTTCACCCTCTTAACTGGTCTGGTTTGAACACTGCTCTGATTTCAGAACTGCCCTGAACCAGAAGGCAGAGAGACAGGTGCCCAGGAGGATCCAGAACCATGGGACCAGCAGGCGTGGGTGTAGGTGCGGGTGAGGTGTGACCACATAGCTGACTGCTGGGTCCAGACTTAGGCTACTGTCCACACTCTACACAGCAGAGTGCAAAGCGAGCTACGTGGGGAGGAATACCTTGTTATATTTCATGGCAGCAATGAGTGTCTCTTGGTGAAACAGTCAGGCTCTCCCTTCACATTCATCCATCTTCACTGAAATCCAGAGCGAGGTGTTCCCCAAACTGTGAGTCTTGACTCCAGAGAAGAGAAGGAGAGTGGGCTGTAGCTACCCAGGCCTCCTCATGCCTTTAAAAGCAGGATCCCTCAGGATTTAGGGCTTGAAGCTCTCTGAGATCTAGCACCAAGAAAGCACCCAGGCCACAAGCCTCCTCCTTAGACGTACCTTCTCAGGTGTGTTAGGAGACACAGTCCTGCTACATCTACTTCCCAGAGCAGGAGGGGAAGGTATCATTTGGACTCAAAGTCCAAGCACAGCCATTAGCTCAGGCCGTGTGTCCAAGCAGCCCAGAGCCCCAGAGGGGCCAAGGCTTCCAGAGAAGGGGATTCCACACCTCCATCCCTTCCTGCTGATGCCTGCAGCTCTCAAATCATGGCGGAGGACGGTGGGGGGCCCTGAGAGTGAATGCCAGGCTCACTTAAGACCAGAGAGGAGACCAGGGTAACCCAAGCAGCTTGGGCCTGGCCAGGGGCTGCTTTGGAATTTCTAATGGCGGGGTGCTCAGGAGCGCAATCAGTTTGGGGGGTTGGAGAGCAGCTCTGGGTTCCCAGGCATGGCACTCACTCACCACTGGGAACACTCAGTTGTCCACATCAAAGACGCGAGGCTGCTGGGGACTATTACATGGGAAATCTAATGCCATTCACCGCCTTGGTGCTGCCTGAACTCCAGTGACTGCAGCTGTAAGAGGGAAGGTATGGGGGGCCTTTCCCCCAGACACTGTTAGAGAAGAATAGGACCCCCACCCCCAAATTAGTGGTGAAGTTTCAGGAACCAGTAAGAGAGAATCTTGGAGGAAAGGGAACTTTCTTTCACTCTTCAACTCACACTGCCTGTTCCACCCAGGATAATAGCGGGCCCTGATTACTGGTTCAGCTTAGGGGCTAGACAGTGAAATAATAAAATTACCTGACTGGTCCTTGGCTATCTGTATCAGCCAGGGTTCTCCAAAGGAACAAAACCAATAGGATATATGTGAAGCGAGAGAGAAAGATTGAGATAGATTTTACAAAATTGGCTCGCGCAATTGTGGAGGCTGGTAAGTCCAAATCTGCAAGGTAGCAGGCAGGCTGGAGGCCCAGGGAAGGCTGACGCTGCAATGTGAGTGGGAAGGCAGCTTCTGGCAGAAATCCCTCTTCTTCAGTCTTTTTCTATTAAGGGAGAGGTCAGTCTTTTTTATTAAGGCCTTCAACTGATAAACTGAGGCCCACCTATGTTATGGAGGGTAATCTGCTTTACTCAGAGTCTATTGATTTAAGTGCTAATTTCATCTAAAAAAAAAAAACCTTCATAGAAACATCTAGAATAATGTTTGACCAAATATCTGGGTCCTGTGGCCTAGCCAAGTTGACACCTAAAATTAACCAACACACCTTCATTCTGACAAAATGTTCCTCCTGAGGGAAGGGCTCGTGCAGGACAAAGATGAGCGTGAGGACAACGTCAAATAGGGTAGAGAAGGGGCTGTGGCTATCAAATTCAAACGTGATCCAGCAGGATCAAGAGAACTCAAGGGACCCATTTCCTTTCAGGGAGGTTAGATCAGAGCTTCCCCGATTTAAACGTGTACGTGAATCACCCTGGGTGGCATTCTGGGGGGCCGGGGACCTGAGATTCAGCATTTCTCTCAAGGCCCCCAGCGATTTCCCGTTGCAGGACTATGGGCCACACTTTGAGTATCAGGGTGGAGGAAGGGGTTAGGAGGCCCGGGGGTCAGACTCCCAGGTCCAGGCCCCAGCTCTACCCGCTCACATTGCAACATAACTTTGATGACGGGAGGTCTTTCCTCTACCTGAATCTCAGCGTCCTCACCTATAAAGTGGGCAGTAATAACAGCAGCGACTTCAAAAGGTCACTGTGAAATTAAAGAGAAAATGAACATGAAGTATTGTGGCACAGAGTTCAAGCTCAATAAAAGCTCTTGGCCACTACCATTAATATCTACCCCAGATTTTAAAAGAGTCCATGTCAGGTAAGAAATAAATCTATATCCACTGATCAGCATGATAAAAGGACCTAGACATAAAACCACAGGAAGAACAGTTAATATAATTGAGAACATCCTCCCTAGAGAAGAATAGATGTAGGAAGGAGGCAGAGGGGGAGTGGAGGCAGGAAAAGAAATGATTAAGGGCTCCCTGAACATACTTGAAACAGAGCGTCATGGAAATGAAAGAGAATTATTCTGCAAGGGTCCATAAGTTAAACAAAGACCAAGACTGGAGCTTCCTAGGAGGCCAAATGGGATCGATAACAGAACGCTGAGCAACCAAAGCTGCCCAGAAGTGAAGCAGGCTGTGTGGACTGAGATATCCGGCTCCCACCAGAGCCAGGCCAGCAAACTGTGCCGCCACCCCTTAGTCAAAGACCAAGAGGCTGGTGCTGCAAACTCATATGACAATTCCCCAAACCCTCCAAGCACTTCTAGAACTCAGAGCATCTTACATCCATGGCTCTCTCTGGGAACCGTCTCTAGCATGGTGTCCTGAACACCAGGCCTGCTATCCGAGGGTCTCTCCTGGGGGACACTTGGCACATTGCAAGCTTAGGCATGACGCATCAGATGATTCATTCAGATTTCTTCAATCCCATTACCAGGCCCTTCGGGAGCCAAATGGGAAAAGGAATCAGTACTATGTGCTAGTCAGAGAAGCAGTCACGTCTAAACAGCCTGCTCGCATGAACTCACTGGCCTGTCCTCCCGCAGCCTCCCAGACCAGGGCTGCCATGTTGCCAGGACGTTCGCACAGCCACACTGCTTGGTCATATGTGGAACACTTTGTATACCAGTTGAGACAGTTCCCCCAGTACTCTCTGCCACAGACCCTCCCCGAGGACCCCCGGACTGCACCACAGTCTAGCAACAGAAGGGTTAACACCTGGCACAGCAGAGGCCTGGGTCTGCCCAATAGCCAGCCACCAGCTGTGAAATATTTTGGACATCACCCTATACCTTCTGGATGTGTCCCCAGGACCCGCCGGCCAGGTGCTCCTCGCCTCTTGCACGTGGCTGGGAGTCCCCTCCACACTGAGCACAGTCTCCTCAGGAGCTGGGACGACATGGGAAACCATTGCTTCCCAAACACATCTGCTCCACCCAGCCTTATATCCTCATTCCCTCCCCCCACCACCCTTCCCGTGTAAGATAGGCTGGAAGAGAAACAGGACGAGGAGGGCAGCACCTGGGTGGAGTGGGAATGCCTGGGCCCAGGCACAGGGCGGTGTGGTTGGACCACCCAGAGAGACTCTGCTTCACCGTGGAAAGGAGCAGCCCTCCTTGCCCTCCACCCCTTGGGGGTGGGCGGCTCACGTGTTCTCCCTGCGGGGACGGTGAGCCCCTCAAGGGCAAGGACAGACTTGGATGTCAGACAGACAGGCCTGACTGCAAATCCTGGCCCTGCTGCTCACTACTGTGTACCTGTGAGGTAAATGAACCTCCCGGAACCTCAGTTTCCTCACCTGTAAAATGGGAATGAAAATAAGAATAATATCTGCCTTGCAAGGATATCGTGAAGCTAAAAGAGATTAAAGCAGAAAAAACACTTAGCCTGATCCTTGGCATTCAGGACTGAGTAAATGAGGGAGTACCTGAGTACCTGTAGGGGTACTGAGTAATGAGGGGTACCTCATTAGAAACACCCACAGAGTAGGTTCTGACTAAATGCTCATCAAACTGAATCGAGTTGGAGTGTGTCAGGAATACTCACCGGCTCCCAGGTCTGTCTTAAAGTGGCAGCAGTCTCCCGGCACTTCCTCACCTGTGTCCTCAGGAACCAAGGCCAGGGAGATGGGGCTCTCCCAGTCTCAGCTCTCCCAGGGGAGACAAGAGCTCTGCAGAGTTCCGGGAGCCCAAGGTTCATGCAGCTGAAGCTGCTTCAAAGTCATAGCTCTTTCAGCCCAGGAGTGGGGAGTGTGCAGGAATTGGTGGGGAGACCTCCACGGCAGGCCTGCTCCCATCTCCATCAGCCCCAGGCAGCTTTAGCCTGGACATTCCGGCCTCTCTCTGTCTGACGCCTCCCCATCCTCAATTAAAGGGCCTCCTCTGCAGGGGCTTCTTGCAGTGAATCCAGAACAGACTTAGACCCACGCCTGTCACATCTGGCCCCAGCAGGCTCCAGTGACTGCCTGACCAACCTATTAAAACAGGCCTACAGGCAACTGTGGCCTTGGACAAGCTAACCAACCGTCAGCTGGCCCAGGCTCCTGGCGCTGGGCCTCATCAGACAACTCAGTTAACAGTCAGGCATCTGTTGTGCACCAGACTCTGTGCCCCTTACAGGGGAGAACAGGGCACTCAGTCTGCTGAGGGAGGAGGCTGGCTGTCCGATGCTGGCTGTCTGAGGCTGCCGTGGACAGGGCCACAGGGACCTCTCATAGAAGCAACGTGGAACTGCAGGGCTCCTGGGAATGCTTCCGTGGGTACAAAGGACGAAGAGCACGTCCATCAGAGAGATGCTTACACACCCGTGGAGAAGCGCCCTTGGGAAGAGGACAGAGGCAGCAAGAGAACACAGGGCTTTCCCGGTGAGGTGGGGCCACGGGAAAAGCAGGGGTGAGCACCTGAGGCAGAGGGACGTTAAAGGCCCTGCATCTTGGATCCGAAATGAGCAGCTCCAGGTGCTCAGAGAAAGACTGACCTGGAAAGGACACCCGCCTGCAGGGTAGGGGTGAGGGGTCGGGAGAGAGTGCCCTAGAAGCTGTTCTCAGGCCACACTACCCCTCTCCGTGGAGCATGGGGGGATGTCAGACCCCGAGGCCCCACGCAGTTCACACACCCACTCTCCTCTCGGTAAGAGGCTTCTGAAGAGGCCAAGCTCCTAGAGGCTGGTCTGATTGCTTTCAGCCAATCATAGTGGTCCTTTGGGCATGGTCGCGCGATTCTGGCCAACGAGATGCAAGCCTGCTGGAGGGCCCTGGGAAAGGGCTCCTTGCAGGAAAGCGATGGCCACCAGGTGGCAACCATGTGGATGTGGCACCTAGAGATACGGCATCCGTCTAGGGACCCTGAGGGACGCCATCCTGGAGGCAGAGCCTAGAGAACCTCGGAGCAGTTGGAGCTGGAGCCCAGGGGCCTCCCTGCCTCTGGGCTCGTTATGAGAACTAATAAATTTCCTACTGCCCAAGCCCGTGCTTGAGGGTTTGTTACCGGTTTCTGTGGACCTTCCGAGACATTTGGGGAGCCAACCTCCTCTCCTCTTCTCACTTCTCATTTGCTGAGAAACATCCAGAGCTTACCCAAACTAGGGTTGCCAAATAAAACTAAGGTTAGCAAATAAAAATTCGGAACACCCAGTTAAATTTAAACTTCTGGTAAACAGTGAATAATTTTTCTAGTATAAGTATGTCCTTACTATATTTGAGACATACTTATACTAAAAAAAAATTATTCATTGTTTATCTGAAATTCAAATTTAACTGGGTGTCCTCATTTTATCTGGCAGCTCCACTCCAAATCCCACGTTTTCTCTCTCCTAGTAGTGGACTATCCTCCAAAAGGGTTTCGCGGCCCCGAGGGGCGTCTGGGATGGCACCAATACACCCCCTGGAGCAGCGTGGGAGGTACTCACGGAGCCCCAGGGACCCCCCTGCAACCCGCTCTGTGCTGCGGGGTTAGGGCTGGAGGAGGCCCAGTGGACGGCCCCTCCTGCCTGCCAGGTCCTGACAAATGGGGAAGAGAGAAGAGTGAGGAGGAGGGAGACGGAAATATCCCCTGGTTGGCTAAGAATGCCCGTTTGAGGGAATGTGGCTGAGAACCGCAGGCCCCTGGGCCTCCTAATACTGAACCCCAGAATTAGACAAATCCCCTACCCAGGCCCAGGCAGCCCTGGACCCCCCAACCCTGTCCTTCTGTGAGTGTGGCAGGGGTGGGGCTGCCGTCCCCCTAACTCACCCTGTGACCAAGAACAATGGACACACGGGCAAGAGGAAATGGTGAAGGTCGCACCACCTGTCTCTGCTCTGAAATTCACCCATTGGCTAATGCCTTCATCCCACTTTCCTCCCCGCTTCCCTGCCACCTCCTTGGGGGAAGAGAGGGCTGGAGTACAGGCTAATGGAAGGGCCTCCACATGGAGGGATCAACCCCGGGCCTTGATCCCACCCTCATCCTGTGGGCAGCCCTTAGGAAGCCCCTGCCACCCTCCATGGCAGCAGACCACTCACACAGATGCCCTTTGATGACTCGGCCTGGATCATGGAGTTACTAGTCAAAATGAGCCGTGGCCAACACACAGAGGTCACCCCTAACCTCGCTGTGCCTCGGTTTCCCTGTCATTGAAAGAGAGGAAGAGCATTTACCTCAGAGGCTTGTTTCTAGCTAGGCCTGCAGAGCGGCCACCAGGCAGAGGGCGCTCGGCATGGGCTGTGGCTGTTGCCATCCCTAACTCTGATCAGGAGGGGAAGTTGGGGTGACTAGGCAAGAATGAGGCTCTTGAGGGAAAAGAGAAAAGAAGAAAGGGAGGGCAAAGCTGACTTAGTGTGAGATCCATACGTGGAGGGCAGCTAGGGGGCGGGCAGGTGTGAGGAGAAGAGATGAAGAGATGAACAGATGAGTGGAGGCCGGGCTGTGCTCCTAGGTGAGCTCAGGGTGGAAGCAATGCCCTGCAGGGAGCATGGGAACAGAGGAGGGGAAGCCCTCTGTCCCCCATCACACCCTCAGAACCTGATGGCCTTGGGGTGCTGGCAGGCTATGACTCGGTGTGGCTGCAGGCCCAGCCAGAGCAGGATGTTCATGGGACCCAAACAGAAGCCAGAGTAAACCAACAGCAGAGACAATGAGGAAAGATAAAGGGCCACTGGCTAGACCCTTGGATCCCCCAAGTTCACAACAGATTCCAGACTCAGGCATTCGTTCACTCACTTACTCACATATACCTTCATTCATTCATTCATTGAACAAAAATGGATTGTCTCATCTTCCCTGGGCCCTGTGCAAAGCCCTGGGGATATGACGGTGAACACAACAGCCAGGGCCCCTGCCTCCGCTTTCTTATATTGGGAGAGATGGACCCAAACAAATACATGAAATAATTGCACATCATGGAAAGTTCTGTGAAAGAAACATGAGAGCTGAGATAAAGAATTGTAAGGAGTCCAGTTCACAAAGGTGATCAAGGAAATCCTCACTGAAGTGGTGACATATTCCCTGGGATCTAATGGCTATGAAAGAGCCAGCTTTGGGAAGAACTTTTCAGGCAGAAAGTGCAGCAAGTGCAAAGGCCCTGAGGAGGAAAAAGGCAAGAGGATTTAGGGCAGCAAGACCAATGCCCAGCCCTGCCCTCTCAGAGGCCACAGTGCTTCCTCCACATCCCGCCAGGGGTGGAATGGCTCAACCTGAGGCTGGGATGACACCTGTTGAGTGAAGGACTAGGAGTAGGCTCAGGGACATGATTAGGACAATGGCTCCTGAATGTCCACTCATCTAATGGAGAGTCAGTCACCACAAAGCAGTTAGAAAGCATGCCTACTTGTGAGGCCACAGTGTGGGGAGGCTCCCTGAGGGCTGGAGGCCTCTGGAAGGCTTTCTGGAGAAGCCTCACAGGGGGCCCTTTTGGACAGGCTGGGGGTGTCCAAGAATGTGAACAACAGAAGACAGGAGTGAGCCCTGGCTGTCTGCAAGCGGAAAAGAAACAGTTGTGCCCTGGGTCCACTGCAGGGCAGCGACGACGTCACAGGGGAGAGTTTCCCTTGTTCTTGCTGGGGTGGAGGGAAAGGAGAAAACCCACAAGGGTGTTTGTTGGCTGCCCACCCATCTCCCAAACCTCTTTTCCCCCTCATAGCCAAACCCAGGTTGCCACCTGGACAGCGACCCTCTATACACACACACACACCCCCTCCCATGTGGTTTGGAGTAACTGAAACCTCCGGATTTAGGCCCCAATTGACTTAAACCAATCAGCACATTCCATCTCCTGTGGTCAGAGTCATTGGTCCGAGGGACCACATGGAATTGAATCCCATCCAATGAGAGGGATCCCCGCGACTCTTGCCTGGGGCTGTGAGCCCAGGTATGAAGCCTGAGGCAGCAGGCAGTCACTGTGCAAGCAGAACAGAGCTGGAGAGAACCTGGGTCCCTGGTGACATCACTGAGCCCTAATCAACCAATCCCGCAGCTGCCCACCCCCAGGCTTTCTGGTTCCACGAGCCAAACATTGCTTTTCATGACTAAACCAGTTCGAGCTGGGCATTCTACTCCTCACAAAGACAGCAAAAGTTGCCGTGCGTCTCGTATGTGTTGGGTCCTGAATTAATTATACACGTATATACCTTCATCTTCACCCTAAGGCACTTGCCGTTCCCCATCCGGAATCCACACTCTATAAGGCACTTCCTAAGGCTTCAAATATCCTTATCTAAATTTGCACCGTATGGTCTGTGGCCTAACCTAATGGAGGTCAGACATACTTATCAGGGGTGAAATAACAGGGGTTCGAGACAAGGGCTGGCTAGAAAGACTGTCCAGCATTCTGGCCTTTGCATAAACACAATTCAAGAATCCAGAAGGCCAGCCACCTAGCAAAGCACTGAGACTAGAGTGCTCTTTGGTCTGTGGGCCCCACCCCCTGCTTAATGGAGAGGTCTGTCACTTGGTCTGCCTAGAAGGGTTGGGGGTCTTGCCATCAAAACACCATTTCCTCCACCTGGAGTGTGGAGCAGGAAGCATTCTGAGTTCTTAAGGAATGGGCCTGACACTTTAGTAGTTACTCACCTAGAGTTCTTCACGGGGCAGAATCTGGTCTGAAACTCACTCTCATTGCCACATATCTCCAAGCAGCAACAAGAAGAAGCAGAACTCCAGTCCAACAGCAACCTTGGAAGCAGCATATTGACCCAAAAACCCTGACACTGGTTGAATGGCCACGTTGATTTAGATTCCTTCCCAGCTGCTTCTTCCAGGTTGTTGAGAGGATTCACGATAAGAGATGTGAAGTATTGGTGACCATTGTTATCGTCATTCTGGTTACTATCTGGGCCTCTATCTTTTAATCAAAAAACCTCCCCATGGTGGGAGAGGAGCTGAGAAGAGGAGGGGAAAGGAAACAGGGGAGTTGTTTGCTGACATTTAGGCCATGGCACGCCCAGCCAACATTCCCAGTTCCCAGAGGCTGCAATGTATTAAATCCAGGACACATGGGGCTTGAAGAGGCTCTTCCACTGGTGGCCAGAGCCCACCCAGGGCCTCCACAGCCACGGTAATGAATCCCCATCACCCTAATCTTGTGGCCACACAGGAGCTGCTAGAGCCCTCTTCCCTTTGTCACCCACCAGCAACACATGACTTTGGGATATGGCTATTTGATGCAGGCACACTTTGTTATGGAGATATTTTGGCGATGATTATAAGAATAATAACATCAGAAATAATCATTTTATTGCACTTTGTACATAGTAAACAAAATAAATGCTAGCTGAGTTCTTTATATGAATGTTCTCATAACACAATACCTTATGAAATATACAATGCGGAAAGTGAAGCTTTAAAAAATTAAGAAATTTGCCCAAACTTGCAGAGTGAATTACCATTGGGATTTGAATGTAGACAATCTCATTCCAGAACCCGTACTGCTAACCAGTGTTTTAAAAAATACCAACAGAATTTGGGACAGAAGGTACAGAAGTAGACAATCAGATTCTAAAGTTCAGATGAAAAGATAAACGAACTAAAATATCCATGGAAACTCTGAGGAGCTATGGGAAAGAACATACTATAACACTCCCAATAATTAAATCAGTGTGTCATAGCATATGCCCAGACAAATATCCCAATAGAACAGAATAAAAACGTGAGAACTTGTGGAATTGAGTGTGTGATAAATGTGACATCTCAGGTCAGTGAGGGAAATATGGATAAATCAATAAATGGTATGGGGTCATCTGGAGAAAAATAACGTGGGCTCCATACCCCACACCATACACTAGGATAAACCCCAAATGGATCAAAGATTTAAAACTAAAAATATATGAAACCGTGAGATGCCTGGAAGAAAACAGCAGAATTTCTATTCAGCCATGGTTAGAAATCTCTAGCCAAGGCTCAAATTCCATAAGTCATAAAAGAAAAGTTAGATCAATTTAACTAATAAAGATGAAAACTTCTGCATGGAAAAAAAGTGATGAGCAATGAAAAACTGGAAGAAAATATTTATAACCCATATCACAGACTGAGGGCTAATCTCTCGAAAATGGACAAACTCTTACAAATTGATAACAAAAGGACAATAACACAAATGGATGTGAGTAGACACTTCTTAGCAAAGGAAACATAAATGGCCCTTAAATATACGCACAGTTGCTTGACCTTATTCATAAGAAGAGAAACGCAAATGAAAATTACACTGAGATATTGTCAATCTATCAAGTTGGCCAAAAGCCAGGAGTTTATCTGCTCTGTCGTAGAGATTGTGGAGAAACAAGCTCCACATTCGTTATTTGGGGGAGACCCCCTGGAGGGGCAGGTAATATCTATTTGGTAATATCTATGAAAATTACAAATATTGCACGTGCCAGTTAACCCGGTAATTCCTCTTCTGGGGGCTTCTCCTACAGATAGTCTTGCAAGCACGTGAAGTGACATATTGACAAGGTTATTCACTGCAGCATAATTTATTACAGCAGGAGAAGATGAGAAACAGCCAAGCGTCCATCACTCGGGATGGCTCAATAAATCATGGTCTCACGGCACGTCCACCCCGTGAAGGGCTGTGCAGCTGTTGGAAAAAAATAAGAAAAATGAGGAAGCGCTTTACGTACTGATACAGAAAGAACTCCCAGATATATAACGATTAGGGGACAAGTGCAGAACAGTGTTTATAATATGCTATGTTTGGTGTAGAACACCGGAAGGGGGATTTTTTTCTTATTTACTTATATTTTGAAAAAGAAACTGAAACGTACAAAAGAAACAAATAAAACTGGTTGTTGGCACACCCAGAGGCACTCACAACTGGAATATACAACTATGTACTGGGGGCTTTGGGGAGAAGAAGAAGAAGAAAGAAAAAAATGTGATTGCCTGTTAAGGGTCAGGGGGCAGGAACTGCACAGGGGGCTGAGGTGGGTGGGAGATTTTTCACTCTCAACCGTGTTTTTTAACTATGTAAACATATTACCTATTCAAAAACTTAAACTTTAATTTAAAAAATTAATATTACATTTTCAGGTTTTTTCATGATTTATGAAGCACCATGTGAAAACACACATCCTCCCCCACTGCCTCAGCCTCCTCCCTCCCCAGACCCTGGCGTGAGGCTCAAAGACCATATAAGTGAAAAAAATAAGGGTCAAAAATAACTGCTGGGTGTGTTTCTTGGAAATTAAAAACAGCAATTTTGCATTTTGATGGGGCTATATCAGAATATCTCGCATCCGGTCACACCAGTAGGAAACTCAGAGAGCGCCCACATCCAGGATCCAAAGCACCCCCACGCCCCATGCTCTGCCTCACCACCCTCGTGGTTCCCAGGCCTGGCTGCACCTTAGAATCACCTGGAAAGCTTTAAAAATAATGTCAATGGCCCCACTCAACACCAAACTAGTCAGATCAGACTGGAGCTCCCCTGATGCCTGCTCTCCACCCCGGGCACTGGTTACAGTTGGTACCGCATGATTGTGCGTGCGATTGTCTGACTAGTGTTTCCCTCCCTTGGACACTAAGCTCATGGGTGCAGGATCTCTGTTACTCTGCTCGCCACTTGTCCCGTTTGCCCAGCAAACAGTGCTTATAAATACTAGATAGATGAATGAATGAATAAATGAATGAATCCTGGGACCAGAGAAGGAAGCAGTGGGCAGGGAGATGATAGGCAATAGCTGGGCCAAGAGGAGGCCCCTCGGTGAGACCCCCGAGGCCAAGCGGCCCACAGTGAGGGGCACAGGAGCAGGTTCACAGCCCCCAACCAGGCCTGGGCCCCTTACAGAGCTGTGTCAGGCAACTCATTTTCTCCAGGGAGCTGATCAGTCCTGCCAGGGGCCAAGGAAATATTGACCCACAACTTTGACGGGTTGTTGAGGGCCTTCTGATTGACACATGACACTAAGTGCACCCCAGGGCAAAAAGCAAGGCTGGGCTCTCTGCTCGGGACACCATCACTTCCAGAGCCACTAATGCAGCCCATATGTGCACATGGGAGAAGCTGACCAAATGGTGAAATGCTGTACGGAAGGTCCTGCCCCACGTTCTCGGCCTTTCTCCTTAGAGCGGCCAAAAGGAGTCAGGAGAACTGGCTTCTGGACCCAGCGCACCACTCAGCGCTGTGCCCATGGAGAGGTCACCTGGCCTCTCTAGGCCTCACTTTCCTCATGAGTTAAATGAGGAATAATTCCTACGGCTCAGGCTTACTGTGGCACAACATGCAGAAGTGGTCTGGAGGAAACAAACCACATCCCACCACCCAAAGCAGCTCACAGAGCAGTGCCTGGGGAGTGGGGGTTGAGGGCCCCTCCTTGGGAAGTATCCCCGTGCCCCTAGCGTCTTCACTCGGGTGGCTTGTCGCCCAGGGAGGCGTGGGGAGTCCTAGAGAGCCAGAGGGCAGGGACCAGGAGCCAAAGGGTCAGTAGGAGCCACTACCAAGGTGGACACAGGAGCCATGTCTAGAGAAAGTTGCTTCCGAACCCAAACCCAAAGGGTATGAGGCGATGGTCCACCCAGGCATGTGGCAGAGTGACGGAACCGAGGTGAGGAGCTTAGAGTATGGGGTCCACAGGCAGTTAGGGAGGCCTAGAGTGGAGGCCACAGGGGTTTCTACCAGGTCACCCCCCTCCTTCCCGTCCAGGTTCAAGTCCATTTCAGACCCAGCCCCGTCAGCATGCCTCGAGCCTACCAATAATAATAAAATGAATGCACACAGACTAAAAGCTTTCTGAGCCAGGGGCTGTTCGAAACCCTGTGTAGGTATTATCTCTAGGTACTGTTATCACCACCATCTGTCAGATGAGGAGACTGAGGCACAGAGGGGTTAAATAACTTGCTTAAGCCTCTGAGACTCTGCCATCCAATACAATCGCCACCAATAGACGCAGCTATTGAGCACTGGAACGTGGCTGGTTTGAACCGGGATGCGCTGCAAGGGCAAAATACACTGTAGTTCAAAGTATGAAAAAACCTGTAAAATCTCATTACCAATTTTTATATTGATTTACCTGTTGAAATGATAATGTTTTGGATACATTGGATTCAATGAATTCAATTAGATTCAATTATTAAAATTAATTTCACCTGTTTCTTTTTACCTTTTTACTGCGGCTACTAGAAATTTTTAAATCGCATATGTGGCTCACGTTAGGTTTCTATCGGAGAGTGCTGCTTTGAGGAGTAAGTTGGGGGAACAGGGCCTGGCAAACATTTTAGCCAGGCCAGACACTGTTTATGACTGAAGCTCATCTTGCACAACTTTCCGAGGATGGATCTTTTTCCCCGACTGACAGCAACGGGCCACATCCAGACTGTGCATCTGTCAGCTCTCGCTGTTGGTCTCTCTCTCCTGAGCCCTGAGCACTCAGGGCAGATGCTACGAGTAAGTGCCAGGACATGGTGCCAGGTCCCAGCACAGCCTCAGTCAGGGTCAAGAGGGTGATGATGGAAATGACCCTTTTGGAATCCTCATCGCCTCCTCGAGAGAGAAGCTGTGAGGGCCCGACTGGGCCTGCTGAACTTCTCTGCCCTATGGGGTGGGCCTGAGGCCTCAGACAGCCCAGTTGTCCTGGGGGCAGCCCTTGTACGTGCCTGAGCTCCTTCTCCTCTCCACTCACGCTCAGCTCCAAGGGGCCTGGGGACCCCCTTCCCTCCCTGGCTGCACTCGTCCAAGGCTGCCGTGCCTGGGGCTGAGAAGGGATGGGTGATGGGTTAGGACAGTGGCTTTGGGAGGGTCACCCTCCTTCGGTGCCTTTCAAGTTAGTGGGAGAAGCTGAGTGTGAGGATGAGAGAGGGCCACAGTGCACTCCTCTCCAAAAGATGCCACCTGCCACACAGGCAGACACATACATTAATGTGCCCAGCCCCGGCACATGCTGTTCCTTGCCTGGAACAGCCTCCCCACTTGACAAACTGCCACTCTTCCTTCAATCCTTGGCTCGGGCCTCTTGTTCTCTGTGACACCGTCCCCGCCCTCCTCCAACCTCTGCCCCACTGCCTCACCTGGGACTGCCCTCCACTGAGGCTCGGTGCCACCTTCCCCACCCCTGGGCTCACCAGGGGAGGATTAGAGACACAAGCCTTGCCTGGAGAAGCCAGCTCAGATGTGACACCAACTACTCAAAACAAGCACTGTTTTATCTCAACCTTCCCTTTTTTATTCCAAACACGAAATGGAGAAGTTTTATCAAGCGCATTTAATCACTGCTCTTCCTCCTCTGCTCTCCTTACAAGGAGGGTGATTTAAGCCGCATCCTTGGCAGGCTGGAACAAATGGGAATAGAAATTCAGACTGCTTTAACACACGGCCAGGAGCTTCTCCTCACGTTGGTTCAGTCTATAAACCTTCCCATCCTCCCCTTCTGTGAGCCAGGGACGATGCCACACTGAAGAACCACACAGCGGTCCCCATCCTGTGGAGGCCGACGGGCTAATGGGGAACCAGCTTGCTGCATCTTCAGGTGTCTGTTTCTATGTCCACCACGATAACAGGGAGATGAACAGAATGCTGGGGAAAACAGAGGATGGGGAATAACTGTCTGGAGGGATCAGGTAAGACTTCACAGAGGAAGTGACGTGTTAGCTGGGTCTTATAGGATATGAAGAAAGGGAGAGACGTTCCAGGCAAAGGGAACAGCATATGCAAATGCAAGGAGGTATAAAAGAACTTGTGTTGAGGAGACTAGGGAGGAGGGTTGGGTCCAGAATTTGAAGGGCCACATGCGTTGCTGCAGACAGCAGGGAGCCGTTGGTGTCTACATTATAGGAAGTTCACTCCGAAAGCTGAGTAGAGGATAGAGGATTCTGGAGTGTGTAGGGCACTGTGCTGGGTGCAATGTATTGGAGTCCCTGTATAAGATGACTGACCTTTTATTTTAAAGTTCTTTTGACTACAGACGGGACAGGCAGGGGTGGGGAAATTTAATTTAATCCCCCAAGTAGGGGATAGCACTGGCACCACCACTCCTCTGTCCGTGCCCATGGCAGGCATTGCTAATCAATCACAGCATCCTCCTCATCCTACAACTGAGGAAACAGATAGAGATAGAAAGGTGGGCCCAGGGCCCCACCAAGTTAGGAAGCAGCAGAGCCAGGACTGGTGGCCACAACCATAGTGGGTAGTGACCAATGTGGTAGGCTAGGGGTTCAGACAGACAGGGGTGTGTAGCCGGGTTTTTCCATTTACTGGTTGAGCATCTGCACAGTCACTTATCTTCTCTGAGCCTCAGTTTTCTCAGCGGTAAAATGGGGACGATGATATCCCTTCACAGGGTGGGTGGGATAGGGTAATAAATGCCAAGTGTGAGTCCAGAGCCAGGCACGTAGCAAGTGCTCAACAAACGCTAACACTTAGTAATATTAATAATACTATTATTTCTCAGTGCTAATACACCTCTCTCCACATGCTAGCCCGATCTTCCTGCCTCCCCTCACTGCAGGGTGCCCATCTTTGCTACCTTTCAACACGCTGCCAAGGAAGCTGGTGTGAACAACTAATTCTGTAAAGAGCCATGGCACAGACAGCCGCAGGCCCGCGTCGGATGTCTCTGTTCTGTTCTGGATGAGCTGAGAGACATCCTTTGTCCTCTCGGCAGTGAAGGGTGATGAGGACAGGTGGCTGCAGTGTGGGCTCGGCTCTGACCCGGTATTGTCCGAGCAGTTGCTGCCCTTTATGGACCTGTGGTTTCTCAGAAGGGAATTATCTTGGAACCTCAGCAATATTAGCATGTGGCTGGCTGGCCAGCTGCCTGGAGCCCCATCTGTAGGGGACACGAAAACCTCATTGGAAATTTAATGTGATAGGGAACATTTAACACAGTTGTTCTCAGGGAAAGTCCTATGATGTTGGAAGACGTTTTGGACAAGCTGTTTTGGGGGAGCGAGTGCTCTCTCACTGGTGTGTGCTAAGAACATAACATGATCCCTGAACAGGGTGGAGACAGCGCTCTGATGAGCTTTTGGTTTGCTGGGGGTGTTTGGGGCCAGAGCTGAATGGTTTGGGGCCGTGGAGAAGAGGCTGAGGACTAGCACCCCGGGTCCTCCCTGATCTCCGAATTCAGGAGGACGTAGCTTTTAGGTGGTACCTAATGAATTGCCAGCCTGATGCAACCTCATCCTTTCTGCCAGGGCAGCACAGGTCTCAGGGTCTAAGGGACAGCTGCTGTGAGCTCCATGGAGTGCCTTCCATGGAAACCCTAGAACCCCCTTCCCAGGGGGTGTGAGGGTCTCTCTGTCTTGAGTCTGAGCAGAAACAGGAAAGCTAGATAGAGAGGAAAGTGAGGGGGTATCGGGCATCTAACTCTCCTGCTTTTATGTCACTCACCGAGAGTATCAGGCAGATGTGGGTATTAGACAGACGTTGTGGGAACTCCCTGAATGGGTGCCCAGCAGCAAGGGCCAACCCAGTCACACTGAGAGGAAAATGGACCCCGGCGGGAATTCAGGTGGTCCTGGAGGTGGGTGTGGGGAAGAGGGCATGTGTCATTAAGGCCACTGACCCAGAGGCAAAGGCTGACCCTGTGCCTTCTGGTCCCAATCCTACTTGGCATGTCATGGCCTGCGGGGTGACTGTGGACTGAGGGTTGGCGCAGCACTGCTCCTCCACGGGCAGAACCCTCACGCTTTACTTCTCGGTGACAACAGCAACCTCCCTGCCACCCGGTAAGAGTGAGGGATGATTCCAGCATCTTGCCCTCCCCATGGGCTAAGAGGGCCATCCAGCTGGATGTCCAGCTCCTTTCGCATGGATACTCCCTGGAGACAGCGAGCTGAGGCCCAGAGGACAGCCAGCACATGCTAAGTCCCTGTCATATGGCAGGTACCCTTTAGGTGGCTCCTACTGCAAATGGTCACTAATCCTCCTGACCAGCCTGCAAAGTCAGTGTTAGAGCCACCACTTTACAGAGGAGAAAACCAAGGCCCAGGTTAAGGACTCAGCCCCAGTTTGGCCAGGGACCTTGCCCTGGTCTGGAAGGAGCCTTCCATGGGTGTCCTACACTTCTAACGGTGACTACAAATGAGGTCTCTATTCTGCAGCATGGCCCTGCCTGCAGGGTCCCAGTGGGGTTTGCAGGGGTCCATTCCTCCATGGTTCGGGGTAATCAGAGCTCACAAGTGCCGGCTGGTTTTAGGTGTGGGAGGCGGGTTCCTCAGCCCAGCCAGGTGACGGGCTCTCAGCCCATGAGGGACATCAGGGCTCTGTACACCACGGTGAAGGGGAAGACAATATGTGCTTGTTTGCAAAGCCCAGCGAGGGAAGGGGGTGCTTGTCGAGGGAATGGGGTGCATGTGCAGAGGGTTGGGGTGGGACCCCCTCTCACAGCACCTTGCAGACTGTTCTAAAGCCAGGGATTTGGGGGTTCAGGACACCAGGGGCCAATATCACTTTCCTTCTGCTTCTTGGGGTGGGGCTGGGAGATGTGAGAAGGAAAGGCAGGCCCTAGGCCCGGTCAAGCACGAAAGGGGAGGGTTGAAAGTCCAGTGAGGTGTTTGTTTGTCCCATTTGCTTGCCAAAGCCACAGGGAAGCTGACTGACTGGCAGCTGGAGCACAGGTCCCGGATCTTCCATGGAACTTGAGCCTTGCTGTCATTCTGGAATTCTCCGCCGGCAGAGGGCAGGGGGAAGTGGTCAGATAGAATCTCACGTCTTTCCTAGCCAGGGGCTAAGCAGGCCTTCTTGGGCCAAGGAATATGGCTGCCCTGCCCCCTTAGGGGCCCAACTAGACGATTTCTTGTTTATATCACACTCTGCAACTCCCTTCTCTTTCTGCAGGCCAAAGCGGAAATTGGAAGGCAAAACCTGGGGCAACAAGGCCTTGAAAATTTCCAAGTGTGTGGGAGAGAGTGTGACAGGTTTATGATGATTACTGTGTGATTCTGCTGCTTTATAGGAAAAGTAATCCCAGGTTACTATTTTTTAAATGGTACTTTCTCAAGGTTGTGAACTTGATTCTTCCCCATCAACACCCTGTATTTATTTTGGTGTTTTGTTTTTATATTGTTTTTATTTTTTGGTGAAGAAGACTCTCCCTGAGCTAACATCTTTGCCAGTCTTCCTCTATTTTGTATGTGGGTTGCCTCCACAGCATGGCTGATGAGTGGAGTAGGTCTGTACCCAGCATCCGAATCCATGAACCTGGGCCGCCGAAGCAGAGCACACAGAACTTTAACCTCTCAGTCACGGGGCCGGCCCCAACAGCTTGTGTTTATTTTGAATATGATTTCTTGGGAACTTTTATATTAAGCTTTCCTAGCTGGTGCTGCTTAGTTTGGACTAATGTCAACATTAGGCTGTATTTCCCTGGGGCAGGAATAGCAAATGTGCCTGATTTCATGTGCTACGTCAGCTAAATGGTGGTGGTGACCTGCAGCTCTGCATTGGGAAGAAATCCGTAGCCAAAGCCAGACTCAGCAGGTAACAGTGCTGTGAGTGATTAGCAATGCCTGCCATGGGCATGGGAGAGAGGAGTGGTGGCATCTGTGTTATCTTCTCTTTGGGGAATTCAATTAAATTTCCCCACCCCTGTCTGTCCAGTCTGTAGTCATAAGACCTTTAAAATCAAAGGTCAGTCCTCTTAGACATGGGGTCCAATTCGCTGTGCCCAGTGCAGCAACCTGCACACTCCAGAATGGTCCAGCCTCCAATCAGCTTCCAGGGTGAACTTCCTACAAAATAGACACTAACCACTCCTCACTGCCCACAGCAACACCAGTCACTCTTCAAATTCTCGACCCACATCTCCTCCCTAGTCTCATCAACGATGCTCCTGCATGAGCACTTTGTAGTCTAGGCATGTCACACTTCTTACCGTGCCCAGAATTCGTAGTGCTCTTTTATACCTCCTTGCATTTTCACATGCTGTTCCCTTTGCCTGGAATATCTCTCCCTTTCTTCATATCCTTTAAGACCCAGCTAACACGTTGCTTCCTCTGTGAAGTCTTCTCTGATCCCTCCAGATGGTCAGCCCCGGTTGTCTGGTTTCCCACAGCAGTCTGTTCATTTCTCTATTATAGTGGTAGACATATAAACAGACAAGGACAGAAAAGCATTCTGTAAACTGCAAAGGACTGTGACCGCCGAGCGTCTCCTGGCGTTCCTGTTGAATCCGAGTGAATTCCTCCAGTGGAGAACATCGCCCCTCTTGGCTCCTCATAACTGGAAGGCACTCGTTTCTCCTCTTCTCCTGGGAAACGCTTTCGGAAATAAACACGCTCAGTGTCAAGCCCCAATCACGCCAACTTTAGGAGCCTCAAATCCTGAGTCCTGATGTTCCTTCCTTCATGCACCCGCATGATTCAGAGCAATCACATGATGACACGCGAAGCCAGGTTATGTGGGGCCCCAACATGGGGAAATGGCTGGATTTTTCCCATGTGAATAAGTGACACAAGATATGAAAATAGAAATGGACAGAGGAACTCCGCTGCACTGAGGATTGGTCTCCCTGAGCTAAAAAGGAGAACGGGGTTTTAAGACCCAGGCAAGATCAACAATGAATTGGCTTGTGGGGAGGAAAAGAGATGGCATTTTCTTGAGCTAAGGGCACTAAAAATAGTGTGAGGTTTTCCAAGAGGCTGTAGTGGTACTTCAGGGTGTAGCCGGGAAGCGTTTCTTTCCACAGCTATGGGCGCCCTCAAAGCCAAAGCCGGGCACAGTGAGGACTGGTCGCTCCCCGCACATTGCTGGGGCACAGCGCCTCCCCGGATGCCCTCCCTTGTCCCCGACGCTGAGCCAAGTCGCCCCATGCCCTGCGTTGCAGCCACTGCTCTGAGCAGCATTTCTCGAACGTTTGCACCAAAGCACCCCAACAGCAGAGAAGAAACGCAAAAGAGGGGTGGGGAAAGAGTGGGATCTGAGACTTGCCTGTGGAGGTTATGCAAGCGTGAAATTTCCTCCGAATCTCAGTTTTATCCTAAGAATTCGTGAGAATATCTCAGTCTACTCCAAAACAAAAGTCCAACTTTATATTAGTGTTTAAAAATCAGTTTGTTCCCCAATCTCAAGGTTACATTATCACTCTAGCAAGGAGAGCTGTGTTTACCCTGTGAGTAAAGAGCCCCCTGGCTCAACGCTGCCAGTGTGTGATGCCCCACAGTGACGAAACAGAAGCCTTTGCTGAGAACCTCAGCCTCGGAGCAACATCAGCCACTGAGGCAACTCATTCATTCATCCATCGGTTCATTTATTAATTCACTCACCAGGTATTTAATGAGCTTCTTTTAAATGCCTAGAACTAGGGATGAAGCAAGAAGGGTGCTAGCCCTTCAGGAACTCAGTCTCACAGAAGAAAAAGCCAAGGAGCCCAGCTGTGACCCTGCTCTGTGACAAGCGTTCCAACAGGGAATGATCACGCAGGCTTTGGGAGCAGGGAGATGGGAGAGCCTTCCTTCCAGGCAAGGTGCAGGCCGAGCCACTCCAGCCCAACAGTTAAGATCATGCATCATTGGGCAAGAGGGTTGACTGCTCAGTTTCCTCATCTATAAAGTGGGTATAATAGCTTCATATGGTTTTCATGGGCATTAAATGAGTTACACAGTGCAAAGTGCTGTCTATTAAGTGTTCAATAAATATTATATATTAAGCTGAGACCTGAAGAATGGATGGAACTGGGATGCAGGGGAGCGGCAGAGATAAAGAATGGGGAGGGGAAGAGTGTGTTCCAGACAGAGGGAACAACACGTTTAAGAACAAATGTTCAATAAATATTTGTTGAACAAACAAATTCTTTAAAGAAAGTGAGAGTAACGCAATCTTGATAAGCCACACCCTTTATCTATTGTTCCCTGGTACATGTGTGTGCACCTGAGCCAGACGCCCACAGGCAAGACCACTGTATTTTCTAACTCAAGTGTCAAATTCTTAAGGGCAGAGATTGAGTCTTTCCCCTCTTGGGGTCCCATAGCCCTGAGCCTTTAATCCCCTAAGGGTGACAAATTCCCTGCTCTGCTCCCTCCTTCTGCTATTTCATCACCACTTCCATCCTGGGGAATTTGTCCAAGATCACTGGAGAGAGCCTCATGGACAGAGCTGAGAAAGGCAGACAAGGGGCAAAGAGCCCAGAACTTGTGATCAGAGGCCCTGGATTCAAGTCCTCCCTGTGCCAGCTAGCAGCCCTATGACTTTGGGTGAGTCACCTAGGACACCAGTCCAGAGAGGACACTGGGCCCCCATGACGAGCAGGTTGGAGGTTTCGATGCAGTAGGGTGACCAACCATCCCATTTTCACAGGATTGAGAGGTTTCCTGGGATTTACTAGTTTCAACGCCAAAACCAGGAAAGTCTCAGGCAAACAGGGACGAGTTGGTCACTCACAGCCTTGCTTTTCCCTCCCATGTCCTGCCTCCCCACCCACCAAGACCTGAGTCACAGGTCAGAGCAGCATCTGAAGCCTTTGGTTTCACAGCTGACCCATGGGGCCGCATCTACGCAGAAGGAAGGAAGAAGAGGAAGAACAAGCCTTTGGTGTTGCGCCATGACGTTCACACACCGGAGGCTGGCATCAATCCACTGTTTGAGGTGGGAGGGCCAGGCCAGCGTTTCTCAGAGATTCCATGTACAGCCAAAACCAAGCTAGCCAGGGTGTCGACAGGCTGGAGGGCAGCAGAGGCTGGTCTGTGCTACTCTCCAAAGGGTTAGGGTGACAGAATTTATGACCCCAGTGGCACTGAGCCCACCACTCCACCCAACAAGAGCCAATTGGGCTGGTCAACCTGATGCTGACCCACTAGCCAGAGAGTGGGCAAGAGGCTGCAGGGGGGCTGCCCTTGGCTGGGCCCCAACTCTACCCACACTGGTAAATCTGGGAGAGCCCCAGGGGCTTCTGCTCAGATCCCCATGGTGTGCTCTGCCAAAGAGATCACAGCAGGCTCCCTGCCATCCCATCAGAGAGACATCTTGTGTTTTCAGTTACCAGTCCCATTTACGTCCTGGTTTGGGCTTGAGTGCCAGGCTATCTTAGGTGATGCCAAGCCAGGCCTTTTGTGCTTTCCTGTTAGCTGCATCACTTCGTATTTTTAGGGGCAGCCAAGACTGGGACGATGCCAGTGGGCTGCCTTTCTTCCTGAGTTCCCAAACACCACCTCCATGAAAATGTCACACTTGAGGGTCCAAGGGCCCCCCTAGTTCCTGCTGCAGAATGGAAAGGAATCAGCTCAGAGAACAGGGACAAGTGACTGGACAAATCGGAGGCAACAAGGGACCTGGTCCCTCTGCCTGTTTTTCCCTCCACTTCAGCCCCCTCCACTCACCCCCTAAAGCTCTGCTGGGCCCCTGCTTTCTCGCGACCCAGCGCAAAGGGTGAAGACCCAAGACTTTTGAGAGGGCCAAACTGCCTTCCTCAGAGGAGCAACTTTTGCTGTCCCTCCCGTCCTTCTGCAGACCCACAGCACTGCAGTGTGAGGTCCCTGGGCTCTGTCATCTGTGACGTCCACCATCACTAGGGCAGGAACATTACAGTTTGCAAAGTGCTGCCTCACCTGTGGTCCCCTCTGACTTACCACTGGGGGTGGGGGTAGGATACCCATTTTATGGATGAGGAAGTTGAGGCAGTTAAAACGGAGATGATGTGTCCAAGTCATAGAGATAGCAGTGGGAGGCTCAGGGCCTCTGCATGGCCCCAAGGGCTCAGCTCAGAAGCCAGGCCCAGTGCCTATTAAGTCCACATACTTGGCAACCAAGGAGGAGCTGTTCGGTTTCCTCTCCCCAAAGCACATTGGTCACTGCTGGAAGTGAGGAGTCTTGCAAATGCCTGGGCCCTCTGTAGGTCACTCCCACCCCAGCCCCCTTGTGCCTCTGACAGTCACTATCCACAGGGCTGGGGACCAGAGCAGCGGAGAGAGAGGACATGCTTTCTGTGACTTTCCACTTGTCCCTGCCCCCATTCTTGTTTAATCTTAAATCAGTCTGTCTGTCTCTCTCTCTCTCTCAGACTCTTTCTCTCTCCCTCAACACACACACACACACACACGTACACGCAGGAAAGTCTGGATCCAGCATCCAAGAGACAATTCAGACCATCTCAGGTGGGAGGGGGAGGGACAAGGCTATTCCTCTGGAGAGCTGTAAACTTCTTTCCCGGTCCACAACCAAGCACAGTGCCAATGTGCATGGCCTACAGGTGGGGGGTGGATCCCAAGGAGGGGTAGCAGTCATCCTGGGGTGGAGGTTGTGGGGATGAAGGCCCATTTCAAAGCAGCTGCTTTGGGAACAGGGCTTGGACCTTCGAGATTCTGCATCCATGAGATCCTTAGGATAAGGCTGCAGACAGTAGAGTATTGGGGACCAACTCCAGACACCTTCGACACTCTCTGCTCAACAAGGGCAGGAGCAAGCCCTTTGCCCACAGCTCTCTGGCTGCTAGCCCTTCAACATCATTCCTACCTCTTGGGTCAGGACACAAACCACCTAACAGGGCTGGCCCAGGGGAAGGGCTCCAGACCAGCAGATCAATTCAGCTGGTTTAAGGGGCTGTGGTTGCTTTTGCTTCCACATCTCCAGCTCCACCTCAAGCCATGAGTCTAGGTTCACTCTGTTGAGGGTTCCGTGCAGCCAAGGGGGCACATGAGCACAGATTGGACAATGGACCAGGGCTGCAGCCTCCTTCTTGTACTGGCCACCCTACCTCCACCTCCCCTACCACACCTAACTTCTGCCCACAGACTCTTCCCTCACCCCCACTGGCCATCCCCCATTCTCCACGACAGCAAAGGCCCGAGGGTCAACAGGGCCACACCAAACACCCTCTAGATGCAGGGCACTGTGATAGATGCCAGGTGGGCAGTAGGAGAGGTTGGTTTGTAGAAAGGTAAGTCACAGTCTTGACCCACCCAGTAGTTTCAGGCTAGTTAGTGAGAGAGGAAAGGCTTACATAGACCGCCCTCCAAAAAATCAAATAATATGGCAAGACAAAGATCCAGAATTCAACCCCCTATGCGGTGAAATTAAGCAGCCCAGAAATGTCATAGTGGGAAAAAACACACAGGAATTTGAGGAGTTGGTGACATTCTAGCTTGTCTTAGCAAGATAAGAGAAGGTGCTATCCCCAGACATTCCTCTTTCTCTGGAATTGCATAGCTTATAAGGAACACAGGTCTGAAGACTACAGGTCTTGACTACAGTGCGCCTTCATTTTCCCTGGACTCACTTACACCCCCAGCTGCTTATTGGTGCTTACAGGATTCATGTCCAATCACCGTTGCACAGTTTTGTAGGCTGAACATCCACGGGAATGTGAAATGCGGCAGAATGTAAGAGCAGATAGCTAGAAGCCCAAACGGTCCAAGTTCTCAGCTCCTATGATGTCATTTCGCCGGCTAGATCAAAGAAGAATACCCCAAAAACTCAACACACAAAAATACACGCACATTTCAACAACTTCTAAACCCATTTCCTGGAAGGTGTAGCCATGAAATAAATCACTGGGTGGCAACAGCTCCTGTTCAGGGACAGTCAAGATTTGGGCCATGAAGTCCATTGCCTTCAGAGATGATGACTGTGTTGTAGTCTTTGCTCAGCCAGGAAACTGTTGTGAGAACAACTGTTCCATCCTCTTTAGAAATACTTGAAGGGTAAGCTGGACCCTGGGACTGGAAGCCCAGATGACCAGAAGACTTCCACCTCCCCCCCACAGCATAAAAGAATTCTAGGACTTGATAGATGACTGAAGGTTCCTCCCAACTCATCCAAGGACTTGTACCAACTAACCTGATAGACTCGATATGTTGGTTCCCACAGGACTGCAAGTGGGTTATGGGTTTCTGACTTTGGAATCATGGCCTCCAGACAAGCTCAAAGAACTGTTTACAGCTGTTGAAAACCAAGAGCAGTGTCAACACAGTTTGAATTAGAGAGTTGATCATAACACAAGGACTAAGTTGCACCCAACTAAAGAAGGAAAACAGCTAGACTCACTTCAAAATCATGCAACCTATGAGAATATTGATGAGGTGACTTTGACCCAAAGGTCACAGGGCTATCTCCATTAGGATTTTCTTGGTTGCAAGTAACAGAAAACACAACTGAGATTGGCTTAAATAAAATGAAAGGAACTTATTAGCACACAAAAAAAATGTCTAGAGATAGGTCTTACTTCATACGCATCTGGCTAAATTAATGTCATCAAGACTCTATCTCTTTCAGAGCTCTGCCATCTACTGTGGTGACCCCCATGTGATAGATGGACTCAGGAGGTCCAGTGGGAAAGTACACCTGCCTCTCTCCGAACAATTCCAGCAAAAGTCTGGTGGCATCTCATTGGCCCTGACTGATTCATGGATGAGACCATGATTGCTATGATCTAAATATTTACGTCTCCCAAAATTTGTATGTTGAAATCCTCACCCTCAATGTGATGGTATTAGGATGGGGCCTTTGGGAGGTGCTTAGGTGATGAGGATAGAGCTCTCATGAATGGGATTAATGTTCTTATAAAAGATATCCCACAGAGTTCCCTTGCCCTTTCTGCTATGTGAGGATACAATGAAAAGTCTGCTACCCAGAAGAGGGTCCTCATCTAATCATGCTGGCACCCTGATCTTGGACTTTCCAGCCTCCAGAACTGTGAGAAATAAATTTTTATTGTTTATCACCGCTGAGTCTGTGGTATCATGGTCTATGTTACGGCAGCCTGAAAGGACTAAGACAATGACCCAATCACTGTGTTCAGGGCAAGGGATACACTGGCAGGTTACAGGAAGTCTGGGTTTAGCCCATTTGGCCACCATAGAGCCCACCCCCACCACGTGGACTGAGAGTGGTGAGAGGGGAGTGCCCAAACATAGATTGGGGAGGACAGTAGTTATGGCCATAAGAGGAAATGGGGGCCAGGGAGGGAAACCACAAATGTCCACCACGGCACCTGTAACAAATGGATCCATTTTCACTCCTGGACTCCATCATACACGTGACCTCGATGAGCTACAGACAGAAACCATCACGTGTGTCCCCACTGCCCCAGTGCAGGGGAGATTCTGGGAATTGCTGTGGGAAAGCTGGGGATATGCAGAAGTCAAAGTGTCCAAGCTCATGAAAAGCTGGGAGGTGGAACCTAGCAAAGAGCATGCTATCTCTACTGCCTCCCTCCATTGTGGTCCCATGGTCCTCCCCGGAGCCTGGGAACTCTGCAGGCCTCAACTGGAAAGCTGAGATCAACAGAGTAGAAGTCCTCCCTGTCACTCTCAGTGTAGGGTCCCAGGGACTGCATCAGAGAGGCATGCCCAAGACATCCTCCATGTGCTGCTGGGACAGAGAGCTGATATCACTATTACTGAGGAAGTATCATCATCATCATCATCATCATTGAGAGGAGCCAAGACCCAGAAGACAACAGCATGTGCCAAATTCAAAACAAAACAAATTAAAAAATGAGGGAGCGAGTGACCACATCGGTCACCAGGACACCCAAGAGTAAGATACAACAGTGTGAGGCAAATGAGTTGTTTGAGCAGTTTAGGACTAATTCTAGAAACAGTGAGTATACCCCAGAGTTGCTTGAAGATGAGTGAGATGATGATAAGGAGGCCCAGCACCAGCCAGGTCCAGGCCACCTAACAGAGAACCCAGAAGAAGTGACTATTAACGGATGCTCAGAGTGACCCTGACTTTGAGGCTCTCCTCTCACAGTCTCCATGGAGAGTGACGTGGAGGAGCTGAGTCACCCAGAGAGCAAAATAAGACTTGTGTCTGTGGCTGCACACACAAAGGATCCCCAGGAACGTGATTGTGAAGCACTGACCATGTGAGCTGATTAGTTCTGACCCCTTTCTGGTCCTTCCCTCCTGACTCAGGGCCAGTCTTAATGAGCTGAGACCACACTTATGTGAGGGCTAAAAGCTAGGACAGCAACACCTGGCCCCCAGGTCCACTATCCTGAGTACAGACAAACTTCTAGCTCAGGGTTCTGTTTTAAACCCATCCATGTGGTTAATTTTCTTCAACTTGGCTAGGCCACAGTACCCGGATATTTGACCAAACATTATTCAAGACGTTTCTGTGAAAGTCTTTTTTAGATGAGCTTAATATTTAAGTCAGTAGACTTTGAGTAAAGCAGATTACCCTCCATAATGAGAGTGGGCCTCATCCAGTCAGTTGAGGGGCTTAATAGAAAAAGACTGATCTCCCCCAAGCAAGAGGGAATTCTGCCAGAAGACCACCTTTGGCTTCAAACTTCAGCTCTTTCCTGGGCCTCCAGCCTGCTGGCCAAACCTGCAGATTTTGGACTTACCAGCCTCTACACTGTGTGAGCCAATTTTCTAACAAATCTACATAGGTAGGTAGGTAGATAGATAGGTAGGTAGGTAGATAGATAGATAGATAGATAGGTAGGTAGACAGATAGATAGATAGACAAGAGATTAGAGATAGATGATGATGATGATGATGATGGTAGAGAGAGAGATGAGAGATAGATTAGAGATAGAGATAGAGATATATACACACACATCCTGTTGGTTCTGTTTCTCAGAACACTGACTAATACACCATCTCTCTGAGTTTAAATGGTGAAACCTTTTCCTATGTCCCCAAGCACTCACCCACTGCCATATGAGATATAGATATCACACACATGTGCATGCAGACACGCACACATCCACTCCTCTATGCCCTGCACAAAGGCATTCTCTCTGGGGGGTCCCTCAAGGACCCTTCAGCCTGTGCTCATCCAAGGCCCTTTGGGACCTCTACAGCCTTTAGGTCTGTCCACATACCCTGGCACCCCGGCCTTCATTCTCTAGGCTCAGGCACTAAAGCAGAGCAGAACCACAGCTCCTGGAGGTCAGAAGACCTGCAGATCTCAGCTGGTTCCACCTTAGCCCAAGAAAGAAGCCCTTTTACCAAGTCAACCTCTGCTTAAATACCTTTAGGAGAGGGGACTTCATCAACCTAGAGGCTGGTTCTTCCCCAACAGACAGCACGCCCCCGTTCTTCAAGAATATTAATCCCCTTGGTCTTAGCCAGTGGGCACGTACGTGTGCGTAGCGTTGCACAGCGTGCAGACCTGCTTTAGCCTTTCCTCTTCACACTTGACTCTATGTACTCACCCCTGCACTCACCATTCCATGTTTGAACATAGTTTTCAGTGGTCTCGTCTACTGACTTGGGTATATTCCATCATTTTAAGCATGATTCACTCAGTCATCTGACAAGTGCTTATTGAGTACCTACTATGGCTTGTTGGTGCCTGGGATTCAGGAGGAGACAAAGTCCCTCCCCTTGTGGAACTTACACTCTCACGGATAAATCATGAGAAATGTGTGGATATGACATGATAACCATGGAGACATGACACCATCAAAAAAGGTAATATTTTACCCATTTTTCAAATAAAGACATTGAGGCTCTGGAAAATGAAAGAACTTTCCCAAGTTCACATAGACAGCCAGAGATAGAGCTAAGTGCAAACCCGCATCTGTCTAACACAAAATCCAAGCTCCTCTTAGCCAGGTGCTAAAGAGAGAGCTTGGGAGGACTTGTAGGCTAAGTGGCTGAAAGGGGAGAAATCTTTCCAAAAGCAAAATGTCTACATTTCTCATGATTTCCTCTTGGTTTACATCTGAAACTCTTCTGACCAAAAGTTTCCCCAAGAAGTGGGCGCAGTATAGTTGGTGAACACACCAGTCCCTGGCGCCAAAGCATTGAAGCAAGAAGAAAGAGTGGTGAAAAGACCCACCCTCAAAGCCTTGGAGGATGGGCTGGGCAGGGGACAGGCCCACGAGCAGCCCCTCCCCCAGTTGCACGGTGTCCTTCACCATGCACGCTCAGTGGGCATTTGCCCCCTTCAGGGACAGGGAGGGAAGCTGACACGGAGCCAGACCCAAGGTTTAAGCCATGAAATAATTTATGCCAAACCCCAGGTTCTTTTCTATTATTAAAATAAAAAAGTGTGGGGTGTAGCTTGGCTTTCAAGCTTGGGTGTGATTTTGCTAGGCAGCTGGGGAAGAGTAACGTGGCATTCCACGTGCAAGAGAACTGCTTGAGCAGAGTTACCGAGGCAGAAACGAGAGCGTTCTAACCAGGAGACAGGAAAACCAGCCTGGGGTGCGACAAGGCAGCCAAGATCACTAACCTGGGCATCAGGAGACCTCAGTTCCAGGGCTTGACTAGCAACCATCGTGGTCATCATGGATCTTGTCTATACAAGAGGGCGTCCAGTCCCACCCTCTTGCTCTGTTGAAGAACACAAGATCTTTCTTTCTTCAGGCTGGAAAGAGAGAAAGCTAAGAGCGTAAGAGGCCAAACCCCTGTGACAAATTGCCCTAAAACCCCGGTTCTAGGGACATGATGCCAGCCCCACCCCAACTGGCAGCCCTGCCCGCCTCAGCCCAGAGCAGCTTCATGAGCAAAAGCAAGTCTCCAGCTCCCAAACTGGAGCATAAAAGGCTGGCACCACTGGATCTCTGCCTATGCCAAGCACTGGCCTGGGCAACTCATCAAAACACTAGGAACCATAACTTTCAAGTGACAGGTGGGGAAACTGAGTGCTGGTCATCTGTTCAAGGTTAAAATCAAAGCTTTGTGATGGAACCAGGATTTGTAATCAGGTCTTCTAACTCCCAAGCCTTAGCTTTAAAGTACCGTTCCCAGGAGCACCAGCCATTCCCTCTAATATCTGGACACCCTTTCTGGGAACTCCTGGGAGAGAGAGCTCCCTCGCAAACAAGCAGCTGTTGGAAGTGTAGGCATCAGGTGTCCAGCAAACAAGAAAGTGTGGAGAGTCATAGGAAAAGGCCCCGCCAGGGGCAGTGAGCTGGCTGTGGAGAGCTCCTCGGCCAGCAGAGCTGACAGTGCATCGCATTGCGGGCTTCCCGAACTCCTTGCAGACAGAGGGCTTTTCTCCTGGAGGAGCCTGGACAATCCTGGTGCAAGAGTAAACACTTGAGGCTTATCAGGTCTTCTGATCTCAAGCAGAATCCACATTCTCATTCACCCTCGTCTTGTCAACCAGCCTTCGGGCTGCCCAGCAGAGCACGCAGCCTCCTTGTTCTCGGGGTCTCCTCTAATCCTCCGTGATCTGTCATGTAGATAAGGCAGCTGAGGTTTGGAAATAGGAAGTGAATCAGACCAGGTACCATGGCCAGTGAGGTCTGCATACCACCAAGGCTGACTGAGTCAATTCTCCAAGGAGAGGTTTGCATGTAACCGTGAACAGGAAGCTCTGAGCCCAGGAACCACTCTCTAAAGACGGGAAATTACAGAGGGGAGGGCGGTGGTGTACAGCATTTTGCAAGCAAGGGCACCTCTGAAATCCCAATATCTGGGTCTGCACGGAGACTGGCATTGCCTTTGGGTGGCCTATGGGGGAGGCGGGGTCCCTGAGCTTCCCTGAGTGTCATGTCAGCTCCCTAGTCAGGCCACTATCAGATCTGGGTTACCACTCCAAACACCCTCCACACCACGAGGCTCCGCTCAGCAGCCAGAATCATTGTTCCAACAAAACAAATCTGATCACGTTCATCCTTTGCCTAAAACTCCTCCAGTGGCTCTCCGTTGACCTCCAGATAAGTCTTTCCGGTGGCTGCATGATCCAGCCTCTCCACTCTCCCTTTGGCCGCTCACACTACACTGTCCGCCCAAAGTGGACTTCATTCAGCTGCTTAAACATATGATTCCCCCCCTCACCCCAGGCTCTTTGGCAGACCTATTCCTGCCTATCCCTCAGCTCCCATCTAGCTGTCACTTCTCCAGGCACCCTCCTCAGATGCCTTAGCCCAGGCCAGGTTCCCCCCAGTGAGTCCCTGTCACCCACTGTACCACCCTTATCAACCTGCTTATCACTGCCTGGTGTCCACGTGATATGTCTCTCCTGCAAAAGAAGATGCTCTGCATGGTAAAGATCCTAACTATCTTCTTCACCACTCTACCCGCAACACTGAACACAAATAGAGCAATATCAGTGACATTAGTTTGGAGATAGCGCCAAAAACACGGTTGTTGAATGAATGAATGAATGAGGAAAGGAATCTGTCATTTATTAAAACTGTCGGTGCCTTCTCCAGGGCCAGGGCACAGGAAAGAATCCTCAAGGTTTATCTGCTGAGAAGGAAGGCTAAGGGGTGCCCAGAGGTGCTGAGTAAGGAGCAGCAGAATCCTTAGTGTACCCAGGGCATTGGTGGGGTCTCTGATCTGGGCCGGTCCCCAAACTCTCCTCACTCAGCCCCCAGTCTCATTGGTCAGCACGGTAGGACAGCTCGGTATCTGCTCCTTGGCCTCCTAAGCTGGACCCGAGAACTAGAAGATAGAGAACATTGGCCAAGAGCCAGCCACATGGCTCCCTGGGGCTCTCTCTCACCTGACTCACCAGCTGGCAGGGAGGATGGTGTGTGAGTATCCGTGTGTCTGTGTGTGTGCGTAGTCTGGCCATCCTCATAACAACACCAACACATGCCCTCACATCCACAAAGGTCGAGAGGAAGGAGAGCCTATATGCTTCCTCCACAGCTGCCCAGTGGCCCAGGCAGCTGGCCTGTAGACAAACTGAAAGAACTAGATGGCTGGCCTCCCTCCAGCCTGTCCCCCAAAGGGACATCACTCGGCTGTAAATTCTCCTTGTCCACCCTTCGAGCCCAGAAGGCTGCCTCGGGAGCTGTTCCCTGCTCTCTGAGTTCCGGCTAGGGGCAGACATCCGGATACAGGAGTGAGATCGGCGAAGGTGTTCATTCCCTGGGCTCTCTCCCTGCCCAGAAGCGGTTTGGCAATGGCTGTGCTGGCTCTCGACATACAAGCCTGCCAGGCGTCCTTCCCCACAGCTGCAGTTCTAATGGTTTGGGTGACAGCTCCCTCCCCTCACCCCTTCCTGCCAAGGGTGCTGGCAGCTCCACTGTGCATGTCCCAAGGTGCTTCACCACCCCTTGTGGGTTTCCCTTAACCCTGCCTGCACCTCATAAATAGTCTCTTCTCTCTTCACTCACCCCTATGCAGTGTGCCATCTTGTTTTTCTCAGATACAGATTCCAAAGAGGGCTGGAGTTCCTGCCCTTGAACAGAATGGAAGGAGCCTTAAAGGCCACTTCCACCTGGCCTTCTGAATTCCCTGTAGTCAAATAAACTCCCCCTTCCACTGAGAACAGGACGGCCTATCTACTAAAGAAAACGTCTGCTACAGAACCAGTTTTGCCCTCTCTCAAATGCCTACGTCCCCTCATCCCGCCCACCTCCTTCCACTCAGCTCCATCCCCCGTAGGGGAGCGGTATTCTACCATGGGTAGCAGGGACAGGGAGCCAAGTCGCAAGTTGGAGAGGGGTTCATTGTAATTAGAGTCAATGACATGACACTATACTCCTCTTTAAGTCCCTTTGGGACCCCTTCTCCTGGTACATACATAGCTATCCTCAACTCCCCTGATGCTTCCACGCCAGGTCCTGGTGAGCAAAATATCCCTTTGAAACAGGTTATACCTGTTCACAGACACACAGACACATACACACTCACAAAAACTTTCACACATGGTGACATACCCATTCACATGTGTGTACACATACACACTTATTCACATGTACACACACCTACACAAAGGCATAGCCCACACTTGAAAAACACACCAAACTCTCACTACTACCTCAGCCCTCAATGAGGCCAATGACTCTTAGAGCCAGCTGTCCCCAAGGACAACATATGGCTTGGCCCCTGCCCAGTGTGCCTCACCTCAGGCAGGGACAGAAGGAGAGGGCAGAGCTGGCATTTCACAGAATCTTAAAACGGATCCACAGAAAAGCCCAGTGAGGTTCCTCAGCTCAGTATCACCCAACAAGCGTTCCAGCGAACGTGATTCACTGCGATGCTCTATAAAAAATGCACTTCTGCAGTCCGGGGAATTTGGGAAACAGAGCACATCTATCTGCTCCTCTCAGGGAGTCCCAAACCACGCTGGCATACTCAAGAATCCATGAAGTCCTGAAGAAAAGGTACCCGTTACAGGTCGCTTAACCCAGATCAATGATAGATGATAAAGAGACAGATGCATAGATAGATAAGTGAGAGCAAGAGAGAGATTGAGGTTGATTTTGTAGTTAAAGAAACTCTACGGAACACACTTTTAGATAACACTGTTCTAGACCAACCGTTTTCATTTTATAAATGAAGAAACGGGCTCAGGAAGGGCTTCGCCCAAGGTCGCATGGCTAGCAAAAGGCAAAGCCGGAACTAGAACTCAAGCCTCCTAATGCCCAGATACAGCCTCCTTCCAACAGGCCCTGTTCCCTTTTTGTATTTAACTCTAAACCCCAGGATATCTGGTAATCAAAGAGATCGATGATATTTTCAAAACAAATCCTGGTGTTTGTGATGGTGTTCACGGGGCTTCCCTCGCAGGGACGCCCTCTGCTGAGCGAGGCGCCCTTTCCTGCATCCCAGACTCTGGGGCCCACTGCAAGGGGGAGGACAGGGCCCAGGGCAGAGGCCTGGGGACAAGGCCTGATGTTGGGCCCTGGCTCTGGCAAGGGCAGGGGCCTGGGTGCCTAGATCCTGCCACTCTACTTGAGTCGGGGAGGTAGGCTTCCTGATGGTGTCTCCAAATGGGGACAGGAGCTCAGTCTGCCATCCCTAGGGATCAGGTTGGAGAAATGAAAGGTGAGGTCTGACTCAGGCCTGGGTGCACCACCTAGGCTTGCTTCCACAGGGCTCAGCTGCTAGAACCCCAGCTGCCGTCCCCACCCCTCCTCCCTCAGCCAAAGTCCTGCTACCCTGGCTTCCACATCCTACTCCCTGAGCTCCCAGCCACAGCGAGCTCTGTGCACACTCATGGTACACACAGATGCCCATTACCCTCACTGGGCCGCAGCATCCACCACCTCCCGCCACACTGTCACTGATGTATGGCTACTTAATGCTCCACGCAGGCACATCCCGTCTCCCCCTGCAGCCTTAATGCTTCCCGAGTGCAGGGAAGATCCTAATCTCTGCAGGGACCCTAACTCTCCCAGGGACAAGTGCAGGCTCTGCAGGGCACGAGCATGGCAGTAGCCTCGTGGCGCCTGGCACAGCCCTTGGCACAGAGCAGGTACAGAGGGGTACCTAGGGTTTATCAGCAATTCCCCATAGGGAACAGCAAAACAGAACTCATGTTGAATATCTATGCCATCGGACAGAGAGTCACAGGGAGGAGTGGGCTCGAGGGACCCTGGGATGTCACATAAACAAGTTGGCTTTTCAGGGTCTTAGGTCCTTCAACAGCTCAATGTGGGAGATGTGGGAGTCGAGGATGTGTGCCAGCACTTCTGGCTCTAAAACTCTGATTCGATTATAGAATCGTAGAAGGGAAAGCCTATGCCACTTTTGCATCCCTCTCTCCTCCAGCCCCTTAGCACAGAGTAAATTGAACAAAGCCTGTAGGGAGGAGGTTGTGTCTAGGCTCAAACAGGGCACCACCCCACCACAACTCAAGGCACCTTAAGGAGTCAATCCGGCAAGACACCTTCAGACCCCAAAGCCAAAGTTACCCCAACCAAAGTTATGTAAAATAGGAGGTTCAGCCACAAAGAGATTCTCCTGGCCCAGATAAGCAGGATCAGATGTAGAGAGGAAGCTGCTGAGTGACAGTCTCATCGCCTGACCTTTAAGATAAGATCTGGTGTGAGCCATTTCTCCTCCTCAAGTCTCCTCCCACCCCAGACCTTGGCAGACTATTGCTTGAGCCCTCTGCAGTGAACAGTGATGCCTCCTGTGAACTCAGGACCCCAGCATCCAAGCCTGGTCTCCCGTCCTCTCTCCCCCACTTTCCCCAGGCCCCATCCATCTCTGAGGCTTCTCGGCTGCTGGAATTGGGGGGCAGGGAGTGACACCGGAGGCCTGCCCTACGTGGCACCATTGCCCACACTTCTCCCTTTCCCAGGGAGCAGGGCCTCTGGGGGCAAGAGCAAAGCAAACACTTCCCCAGCAGACAGAGCAGAACAGAGAGTCAACAGTGAGCAGTGTTTGTTTCTGCCCCTGCGTCTGGGACACACAGCCCAGTTCCTGGGGGCCTGCCAGGTTGGCCTATTGTCTGGCATTGTTTGCCTTTGGGGTGATGGGTGCCTAGGAGTGGGGAGGGAGAAAGAGGATAGAGTAGGGTTGGGGAGCAGGGCACAGCATCAGACCAGGTGGCCAGACTTGGTGCCAAAGGCCATGTGTGTGAAGCCCCCAGGCAAGAGTCTCTGGAGCCTAGTGCCTGCCCACCATCCCGCCTGGTGGGAACTTCTTCTGGTCTCTAACAAAAACCCCTCGGAACCATTGTCTTCCCTCCTGCAGATGCCTCAGAGCCCAAATCACTTCTCAAGCTTCTCTGACCTCTCACCCCTACGAAAGAAGTTAAGGAAGATAAGGAGACACAGCAAGTGCTGCCCTCTAGGAAGATAAGGAGACACAGCAAGTGCTGCCCAGAGAGGGCAGGAACGCCTCGAGGAGAGCTGGGGGTCTGTTGTTGGGGGGCATCCAGAGCTGGTCTGCACGTGTGTCGTAGGTGGCTGGCCTTACAAAGTTCGGCCTTCCCCAAATCACGACCTTTCACTTGTGATTATCCCTCAAACCCAGCCCCTCGATGCGTGGCTCTCCTTCATGAGCACTGCTGCTTCCTAACTGAACAAGGCAGCGTGGGTCCAGAGCCCTGTCACCCAGAGCTGTGGGACCCTGAACAAGTCACTTCCTCTTGGAAGATGAGGAATTGGATGCCTGGATCTCAAGGGGCCACCCTTCAAAGTGCCATAACCATCACCATAGGGTGAGCATCTTAAGCTCTCCTAGATGACAGGGTGGAACTTGATGGTACAGAAATGCAACAGGAAGGACTCATGTATCTGTCCAGAGACAATTCAAACCACCTACTAATGTATGGTTCTTCCTAGGCGTTCATACCATGCTTTGTGCATAAATCACACTAGGGGTTATATATATGTCGTATGTTATCACACTGTAAGGCATTATATATATTTTTTAGCATCTTCCACACTTTGTACATCTACTACACTTTGGGGGTATATACACACTTTGACGTATAGACACACTTCATGTCATATAGACACTTTGCAACATGTACACATTTTATGTATATCTACACACTTGGCCTGTATCCCATACTTTGTGCATATAGCACACTTTGCATAGAAACCTCACTGCTGGCAGCATTCTGCAAAGCATTAACGATGCAACCCCCGCGAGGCTTTGGGGTTAAGAGTACAGACCTGAAACCAGAAACAGTTAGATACAATACATTGCCACCACTTGTTGTTAACCTTGAGCAAATCACTGGCCCTCTGGGACTCAGTTTGTTCACCTGTAAAACGGGGATAATAATACTACTGACCTCATAGGGTTTGGGGGAAGATTAAATGAAGCAGACCTGTAATGGGCTCATGATAGTGGTCCAGCACATAAGAAACACTTGATAAATGGTAGCTTTGTTATTGCTCACACTATTAGCGAGTGTTCTATAATGTACACATATTTTTTAACTTAAAAAATATATATATAACCAGATATTCCCAGAGTCTTAAAGCTTTTGGAAACTCAGATAACAGGAAGAACCATTTAATTCATATTTATTTCACATTTGATCTGTAAACTTTTTATTAAAAAAAAATCCACTGTCATTAGCAACATGTGCTGACATTAGTTTTTCTTTAATGACAGGAGAGCGTGGGCCTTAAAGAGTCTCTGTCTACGACACGGAGAAGCTCAGATGGAAACAGGAGGTCTCTGCCCTCCTCCCTAGACAGTCCGATCTCATCAAGGACATGCTCTCGACCAGAAAAGCAGGGGAAAAGGTCAGCACTCTGAGACCTAAGAGCTCCTGGGGCAGGAACTGTACAGTCTGGCAGGCCCATTTGTCTTTTCAAACTGTTTACCTTGGGCAAATTGTATCAGGTTTGCTTCTTCCACATAATTTCCACTCCCCTGTGTCTAAAATCAGCAGCTAACAGATTTCCCGCAGTCAGCACTTTTGGGGAGGGAAGGGGCACAGAGATACAAGATAGAAACATACATATTCTTCAAGCAGGGGCCCCAGAGTGTTGGAGGAAGGGGACAGAAGAAAGAGATGGGTTTAGAGTGGGTTTCTGGGGCAAAGGGTGCCTCAGAGGATAATGGCTTTGTACACCAGGCTGATGCAAGGCAGAACGATTCATTTACTTCTGTCTTGGTCCATTGTTGTAATATTTACATAGGAAAAGGCAATTATGCTGTTAGGCACAGGGAAAAAATGGACAAACCTTTTCCCTCTTAGGAAATCTCAAAGCAGGTCCAGACCCAAGGGACAGTCACCAGTTGCTGGTGAAAAGGACACAGAGGCAGGTAATGACACTAGAAAAGGGTTTGCATTGCAAATGGGCTTAGCCTGAACCAGACACAACGTGTCTGCCTCAGGGGCATCTCCAACAGCCAGGATTCCAACATCAAAAGCCAAGCGACACTGGGACCCTCCCGCAGGTACTATCAAAAATAGTGTATATTTACAGTGGAGGAGGGGAGGGCGGGCAGGACTGCCCTGAGCGTTTGTTTGAAAATAGAGTTGGGAGGAGGGAGAAGCAATTAGCAGGGGCTGGGTAACCCCGTCCATTAACCCTTTGTGAGCATACGCTCTGCGATCCAGCGCTTGCTTGAAGTGCTGTCAGAGCTGGACTGGGAGGTGAAAATATCTTTAGGAAACAATACTGATTAGGAGCCGCCCATGAACCTAGTTAGATTGCTCCGAGTCAGGAGCGGCCCTACCAACAGTTGGGCGGGCGTGTGGCCCTCCCGGCCAGTACTTTTCCCTGGTAGGGAAGAGCAGATGCCCGGAGGCCGCAGAGCAACCTCCCGGGCCAGGAAACGCAGAGCAGGCAGGATCCGGGTTTCAGGATGCTGGGCCTGCGTAGACGCGCCCCTCGATCCCCGCGGTCTGCGGTCTGCAGGAGTCTGTTCGCGCGGCGCGGGCTGGGCGCTCACACGATCCGCTTCCTGTCCCCGCGGCAGAGGATCTTCTTGAAGGCGCGGCGGAAGTCGTGGTTGAAGATGGTGTAGATGACCGGGTTCAAAGAGCTGTTGCAGTAGCCGAACCAGAAGAAGAACTTGAAGAGCGTGCGCGGCACGGAGCAGCCGACGGCCGTGAGCGTGTAGGTGAAGAAGAAGGGGAACCAGCACACCACGAACACGCCGATGACCACGGCCAGCACGAACGTGAAGCGCTTCTCCCGGTTCTGCCGCCCGCGCCAGCGCGACGCCTTGGCGCCCCCGCTGCGCTCCTCCCCGGGCCCGGCCGCCTGCGCCCCCGGCCCCGTCGCCCCCGGCCCGCGCCGCGGCACGCTGTCTCCGGGCTTCACCTGGCTCGCCCGGGCCTTGCCCTTGGCCCGGGGGCCGCGATCGGACCTGCGGGGTCCCGGGGGCCGCTCGGCGTGCTCGGACGACGAGCTCTCCTCCAGGTCCAGCGCGTCGGTGTCGCGCGGCCCTGCCGGCGCGGGCTCCCCGGGGGCACCGTTAAGCTGGGCGGGCAGCGGCTCGACCTCGGCGCCCACGGGCCCCAAGCCGCGCTCCGGACCCAGGCCGTTGGGCCTGCGCTCGGCGCCCCCCGGCGGCGCGGCGGGGGCATCCGGGCCCCGGCGGCTGGGCGGCACGCGGGTGCGGCGCTTGGCGATCTGGTAGATGCGCACGTAGACCAGGATCATGATGAGGCAGGGCGCGAAGAAGGAGCAGATGCACGACGAGATGACGTACCACTTCTGGTCGTTGATCTCGCAGCGCGGCTCTGCAGGCTGCTGGTCGCCGCCGCCGCCCTTCTTCTTGATGGAGATGAGCGGCGGGAAGGAGATGACGGCCGAGATGACCCACAAGGTGATAATGATGGTCTTGATGCGGCGTGGAGTGCGCTTCAGGTTGTATTCGATGGCCTGCGTGATGGACCAGTAGCGATCCAGGCTGATGGCGCACAGGTGCGCGATGGACGACGTGCAGAAGAGCACGTCGAGGGCCAGGTAGATCTCACACCACGCCTTGCCAAAGTACCAGTAGCCCATGACCTCGTTGGCCAGCGAGAAAGGGATGACAAGCGTGGCCACCAGGATGTCGGCCGAGGCCAGAGACACGAGGAAGAGGTTCTGGGGCGCCTTGAGCGCGCGGCTTGTGAACACGGCGATGATGACGAGCACGTTGCCGAACACGGTGAGCAGCATAAGCAGGCCGGCCAGGCACACCAGCGTCAGCGTCACCTGCAGGGAGTAGGGGGTGGCCCTGGTGCCGCCCCCTGGCGCCTCAGTCCCGTTCCAGCTCCCGTTGCCCGCGTCCGGCTGCAGGGAGCCCATGGGCGCGAAGCTGCCCTCGGCCAGCGGCTGCTCCTGGCGGAACATGAACGCGGGTGCCCACTGGCCTGGGCCTGCTGCCAGTTGCCTTCCGCCCAGCGCCTTGGGTCCTCCTCTTCCTCCTGCGCCCCGCTCGTTCCGCCGAGCCTCACATGGGGAGGGGGCCGCAGGAAGGTCGGGCCCGAGCTGGAGGACCTCTAGCGGCCCATGGGCCCGGCTCCAGCGAACCGCGCCCGGCCCACGCTTCGGGCGCTCGGGGTGGGCGCCTTCTCGCTCCCAGCTCCTAAATACAGCCAAGTTTTATTTCTAAGAGACGGGAGAGAGTAGGTTCAGCCGATGGGGAAAAAGAGATTTATTCTTCAGGAAGGGAGAACAAAAGTCATCGGTGGCCTGATGACTTGAAAGGATGACAGGAAATTAAATATATACATATATCTTGGTTCTTGAGCCTGAGCGAAAGCAAGAGGTCTTACCGTGTGCGGGGCCCGCCCCCACCCTGGGAGGCGGCCGAGGGGTGCTGATGCGGGCTTGGGGTCCTATGTCTGTCTCCTTACATCCCTGAAGCGATTACCGACTCTCTCGCTTCCCCCAAGCGCGGCGGGGCCAGCGAGGCCCGGGCTGGGGCCGGGGTGCGGACTCTGCCGCCTCTCAGAGCGCCGCGGGACTTCCAAAGTTGCGTGCTCTGCTGGGGCTGGGGCGCAGCGCGCGGAGCTCGGGGGCAGCGGCAGCGGCGGGGTGAGGAGGGTGGGGACCGCATGAAGGCGCCCCGGTCCTCAGGCGGGCCGGACCGGGTGGGCGATCGGCCCTCCAGGAGCCGCAGCCGAAGCAGGAGTCTCCTGGGCGTCGGCCCGGCGAGCTGCGGGCGCTGAGCGCGACCGGACAGGCCAGGGTCCGAGGACAGCTTGAGTTGGGGCAGGAGCGCAGGGCTGGGGGCAGAAGGTGCTGGGGGAGGCCGGGCGGCAGCGCGCCGGCTGCTGGGCGTCTGCACCGAAGCCAGAGCCGCTGCTGCTCCGCCGCGCTCACCGTGGACTGGTTTTATAGCCCCAGGATCAAGCCGGCGTTGCCGAGCAGCCGGCGTCAGCCCCCACGTGGGAAACCGACCCTCCCCCGCCCCTTGCGCCTCCCCTCCGCTGGTCTAGAGCCCGCGCCCCGCGCCAGACCCAGGGGAGCGCTACCGTCTTCGCGCGACGAGCTCTTTGGAGAGGCGGGTACCTTGAGCGAGAGGTTTAAAGAGCGTGCCCGGGCAATGGGGAGCGGTCCCTGCTGGGAACTGACCGGGCAGCTCCGGGCCAGGCCAGCAGAAAGCAGCGGGCACCCGAGAGTGCCCCCATAGAGCTGGGTCCTGGGAGGAAAGGGTGTTGGGAACCCCCAGCACGAATCGGGAGAAGCAGCCACCAGTACGGGTCGTATCCGGAACAGCCCCGCCCTGGGCCGGGCCGCCCTCGTCTGCGAGCGCTCCTCGCGGCTGGGGCGAGTGGGTCCTGGTGAGAGAGGAAGGCGCAGGTTTGGATGGAACCCCTGGGGCTGAATGGGAAGCGCGCCCCGGGGAGCGGGACTGGCCAGAGTTCAGAGCTCCGCATAGGGGCGAGGTGGCCACGTGCCGTCCCAGCCACAGGGCTGTCTGCGAGACACACGAATGGCCCAGTATCTGGACCGCGACCCCTTAGACCGCGGTGGGGAGGGGTCCTGGAGGCGGAGGCCGCGCGCCGCGACAGTGCGAGAGCGCACTGACACCTGCTGGTCGCTCGTTGTCACGGCTGGGAAGCTCCCCGCCGGCGCCGGGCGCCTGCTCCCGCCCCTGTGGTCCCTTGACTACAGCGCCTTCTCCTATTTCAGGCCAAGTTTGGATTCAAGCTCAGGAAAAGAGAACCCAGACTTTAAATTGCACTTTGTCATGTCGCAGAAATCTTCCTAAAGCATGCACTCTTGTGTGTCTATCCCCGGCGGGAGTGGGGACCCGTCTGATAAAGTCACATTAGGTGGGGCTCGGTGGGCATTATTGTCCAGGACTGGCATCCCCCCCTGAACCGGCTTAGGGCAGCCCACGGTTCCCACAGATCCGAGAGGCCTGGACCGCGCCTCAGAGGTGCCCAGCTCTGGCCTGCTGTGAACCGTTGTGCCTTTGTAGAGGAGGAAAGCCAGCCTCCACCCTCCCCCAACCCCCATTTCAGATGCACAGGCACCATCTTTCAGTAAAGGGAGGGTGCTGGCCAAGGGAAGAGAGAATATTTTCTGTGTTCTCTCTGATAGGAATAGCATGGAGTGGGGTGAGCGGCCAGTTTTTCTCTGTGTGCTAGATGTCCTACAATAGATTTTAACAGTTGCTAGAGTACCAGCTTGTATTGTGCTATCGCACTTTTCAAATAAGCAGCAGGCAGTTTAAGGGTAAGGCCCAGGAGGATAGAAACTGTCAGCAGGAGAGAGATTAGACCTAAAGAAAAGTTGTCTTATTTAAAGACCCACTAAACCAAAATACCTTATGTAGTCACCTCACTGGAAGCTCCAAGGACTGAACAGATCGCCTCTCTGACCAGCGGGGTGCAGGCTCAGGTCTGGCTAGGGGCTAAGGACTAAATTTAGAACCTTGAGCATCCCCTTCAACTGAAGCTTCCGTCTACAGGCCCCACCAGTGATACAGTTATTGATGCTGCTGCCCTTGATGTAGATAGTCACAAAGTCTGTACTTGTTAAAGTACTTCACCGATGTCTCATTTGATTCAGTACATTTATCTTCTCAAATTTGCTCCAGTGGGATGAGCTCCCCTTCCAGTCTTAATTCTGAGGAGCCTCTCTAATCCCCTTTTCTGGAGAATCTAAAGAAAGCTGGAGAAGGCAGAATTTCCTCCCTCTGCTGACTCCATGGTTTTCCATCTTCTACTCAAATCTCAGGTCTGAGTCTCCTGGCAGGGCGCAGAGATATCACACTAGGTTCAGTTGGAAATGTGGTGACATTCATTTTTGCACAGCAACCAGGAGCCCCAGACCTCAAGTGTGAATACTAAGAGAGCCAAAAATCAAAGCCCTGGGCAGTCTGGGGTTCACCATGTTGTTCACAGAACTTAGGGATGGAGTATTGGGAGGCCCCCCCTGTCCATCTCCACACCAGCTGCTAACACACCACTCTCCTTCCTGTCTCATTTCAGAAGCAAAAAGGAAAATGAAAACAGAGGCCACAATGCCTTCCTTTTTTGAACTCTCTGCTGCTAGCCTGTGTGTGACACCTCTTGTCACATTTTCTAAATGCTTCCCAAACAGCCAGTTGGTCTCTTAATTCCTGGGTTTGGAGTCTTTTCCCCTAAAAATGGAAACAGGCCTTTCAAGGAACTAAGGTCTGTGAGGTCAACACACAACGATTATTAATAATAACAATAGCTGCCTTTTGTGAAGGACCTAGTACGCATCATGTCCAGGGTACAGAACCCCTTTATATGCAGAGTTCCTCATCTTGTCACATGTACCTTATCACCAAGGGCTCTGCCTCCTTCGTTTGACACACAGGGTTGGTATCTCCGGGCTTTGAAAAGCTATGTGGACTCCGTTATTTTTTCCTAGAAGATTTAGTGCTGTGCTAGCTGAGTGAGACAGTGTTGAGCAGAGAGATATCCAGGAAGACGATAATTCTTAACCAGGCTTGTATATCAGCACAGCTTGGGAAGGTAAAAGAGACTCACCAACCCTCCACCAGGGCAATTAGGATTCATCGAGGTGGCGGTGGGATGCAGCATGTGTATTTTAACAAAGCTCCTTGTGAGACGCTAACATGCACACTCTGCTGAAGACACACTGCCAGAAGCAATAAATCTCAGCTGCCGGCAGGAGTGATGAGCAAGTGCCTTGGTGGGGGCAGGGAGGGGCGTCCAAATGACCTGGGAACTTGTATCAAGCCAATCTGAGCTCCAAAGAATGGGCCCCAGATTGAGAATCACTGCCCTGGTGAGCCAGCGGGACAGGCAGGAGGGTGTCACAGCCCTCCAGGGATCTGGGGCAGAACGAACAGTTGAGAGCCACCATAAATATAAAGTTTGGCCTACATGGCCTGAGGAAGAATCACTTCTGGGCACACAAATGGGGATCCATTATTATTTCTACTATTAATAAAAATAAATACTCTTAGCACTGACCCCATGCCAGGCACAATGCTGAGAAGTTGATATACTATATATTATTTTATATAATTCCCCCAAACAACTCTATAATGTAGATATTATTACCTGCCTTTACAAATGGGGAAAACAAGGTTCAGAGAGGCTAAGTAGATTGCCTAGCTAATAAGTTAGCAGGGTCAGCTCTGGCCCCCGTGTTTCCTGACGATAAGCCCGATGAGCTTCCTAACTCCCTTTCTGTGGATCTCTGCCCGCTCCCACACTGACCAAGGGCAACCTGCAAGAGGCTCACCAGAAAGAGTGTGTTGATGAGTTGGCAGATGCTCTCTATACCCCCGTCCTCCTGGTCCATTCGTGGTTACTAGAGCAGGCAGTAGAGGACAAGGCGTGCTCCATCATTCCGCATCTGATGCCTGCTGTATCAGAGGAAGCATCAGGCTCAGGCTGCACAAGACCGAACATTTCCCGACGACCAACCTGATGCAGAGCAAGTGCCGCACCACCTGATTGCACAACCCTGGAATTTCTGGCCTCCTCTTGGTGGAAGCAATCACTCCCTCTCATGGGTGCCCATGCTTGTTTCCACCATAACTTGGGTCAACCTTTATTGCACCAGTGGACCTGTTCCTTTGTATGATGCTGTAATAAGAGGGAAAGACTGTCCTGTTTATCTTTGTATTCCCAGAACATACCTAAAACAGATTTTTAAAAAATCAAATTTCTGGAACCTACCCCTTGGAGATTCAATAGGACGAGCATAAGACCTAGGCATTTACTTCTATTTTCAACAAATACCTGAGGAATCAAGTAAACACCAAAATGTAAGATGCACTGGCATAAATATTTGATAAATGCGTGTGTGATGAATGAATGAAAGAATTAGTGAATGAATGAATACTGCTTATGATTAAGCTACCCAACAGGTAAGTAGCCCAGAAGAAAGTGGCTAAGATGGCTAGCAGTTCATTCAAAATTAGGATTTAGTTGAGGGACATAGGTATAGGATTCTGTCTTTTTTTTCTGTAGCTATCTATATTTTTTTTTCCTAAAAGGAACACGTTCTATTTATAACTATCAGCTAGGCAACTTACCAATAAACGAAAGCTGCTTAAGCTGAATAAGCTATTTGTCCTGGAATTACATCTGTCATTAACATGTCAGGCAACACCAAAATGCACCTTGACTTCTCCATCTTCCTTGATGGTGACTTCCTCTAAAAGGAGTGGAGGAACTAGGTAGGAGGTGGCTTTAATAGCTTACTTTTTTTTTTTTTTTTTTTGAGGACTTAACTGTCAAAGAAAAAACTACATGCCTCCTTAGCTTGGACTCCTAGCTGTGCTATAACCCTCACAAACAAAGGTTTGGACAGGCCACACACCCACGCACAGACCATACTTAAACACTGTCACTCGTCTGAACATGATGAGCAGGTGGGAACACAGTGTTCCCACTGCTGCCCATGCCTTGTGCACAGCTGGAACCAAAGGTTGCTATAAACTACAAACATCTGTCCAGTTGCTGTATTGCTGACATGGAGGGGAGGGCAGTCACTAGAAAAAAATCTGCTGCTTCCTCTGAGCTGTTATTTAATTCCCCCACTTTCTGGTACCTGTGTGGAGCCCTTTGGAATCACATTGTTATTAAAAGCAAATTTAAGCCAAAAGAAAAGCATCAACTCCAAGAGTGTCATGAGGAGCTGCCTTATTTACCGCCTTCCGTGTTTCTCATCACTGATAGCCAGATCAATCCTGCTATACTCACAAAAACAAGTGAGAAGTCCTGCCACCACCTCCATCCCTTTTTCTGAAGTGCTAGCCCATTCTGCCCCAGGCTGGAAGATTAAGCCAGGTGTTGTCTGACTCTGCAAGGACCTCTGGCCAAAACCAAAAGGACAGCCGCCTGTGTCAGGATCAACTCTACCTTCAGGGTGCCAAGAAAGGTTGGGCCCTGGGTTGGCTCTTTGCTGCTGCCCGAGCCTGCAGGACTTGTTTGTGTTCCCACTAAAGTGTGTCTGTTGAGGGCTGTGCACATACACCTTACCACTACCTTCTGCAGTCTTCCAGGTCAGTCCTCACAAATAAGTGCCCTTTCCCCCAACACCCAGGTGAATTATCTGGCCTGCTTTGTCCAGAAGCATAAGTAAAAGCAAACGTGAATCAGTTATGGCAAGTGATGGCTATTTGTTCTCAGGCATAACAGGCAAGCAAGAGCCACTGGCCCTTGGGTGTAAAGGAGATATTTGTCACCAACTTTAATAACTCTTAAACTAACATTCCGTTCATCTAATTAGGTAAGGCGAATCACCCTTCACATTTACTAAAGAAACCGTGGAGACACAGTGCCTGAAACATAGCACACATATACACTATTTAAGAGGTGGTCTGGCCATCACTGCTCCCTGGAAATGATAGCTTTTTTCCATTCTCCCTAATTAATGAGACAAGCAAAGCACAAGCTCTTCCTTCCTAAAGGGACCCCTGCCTGCCAGGTCCTGGGAGGCATTAGAGTGAAGTCATTAGACATTTGGCCTTTGGAATAAGACAAACCCAGATTCTGGTCCTGCCTCTGTCACTTAATAACTGGATTAATTTACTTAACTTTCTGGACCTGTGTGTCCTCGTGTGGAAATGAGAACAATAAGTGTACAAACCTCATGCATACTCTTAAGTGAAGATTAAATGAGTGAATACATGGAAAATACATAACACAGGGCTTGGTACTTAATAGGTGCTCAATATACATTAGGTGCATTTGTTTATTTGGCAGCACTTTCTCTTTCATTAATCTAAACCTTCCTAAGAAGGCAAATAGATCCTAACATATGCCCAACTTAAAGGTTGATAGTTAACACATTAGTATGAAAACTAAGAATTAAAAACAAAATGAAAGTGGGAAATATGACTTTAATTTGTTTTAACAAGTATTTATAACGTTTTGTGGACTGCAAGGGAGAGAGTGGAAGTCTATGATTTTGAGCTGTTTATAATATATAAGGAAGATACACTTACATTACTTCCGGTTACTTACATTATTAGCTACCAAGGAAGAGGCACGAACATCAATGAAGTTCAGAGAACCAAGAAAATTGAACACAATAAGGAAAGCCTTCCAACAGGGTCGTTAAGTACTAAAATTTGTGAGCAACGAAAACTGGGAATCGCCTTCTTTGGAGAACTAAAAGCAGGATTGATGGCCATCTGTTGATTTTGAGTCAGATGTGGGCCAGACCGGAGGTGTAGAAGGAGCCTAGAGACAGAGAAGAGAGTCATAGAGTCTTAAAGCTGATGGAACTTTAAATAAATAGTGTGAATAGGGTGAGGCTGTTTCAGGGTGCCTTCTTTCACAATAGAAAGTCTGACTTGAATCAGCTAAAATAGAATAGAAAATGGATTGATTCACGTAAATGAAATTCAGTTCAAGCCAGGGGCAGAGTAGGCTTTGGGCAAGGTTGATGCAGTGGCTCAGCATTCTCACTAAGAACCTGATTTCTTTCCATCTCTCTCTCTTTACCAGGGGAGAAAAGAAGGAGGATTAAGCAAATGCACAGAGAGTAGCAGTTGCAAGGAACCAGGTATTCCTCCAGAAAAACATACGAGAAAGAAGCTGCCTTGTTTTTCCCAGCATCCGATTTCCAGATTTCATTGCTATGAGGCTGAGATGGAGCTCTTGTTTTTGTTCTTGGATTTCATGAGATTCCAGAGCCCACAGATCTACTTTCCCTTTTTACTTCAGTCTATTTGAGTTGGTTTCTATTCTGTGCAACCAGAATACTTGACCAGAATGAATGCTGGAGCTTTATAATTTCACAAAATTATTTATTGTTCATCTTCAATGAAACAGACTCGGTGCTAGACATTGATGCTAAGAATCGTCAATAAGACATGATTTCCAAGTTCACTGACTGGGGATTCTCTGAGAAGACTCTTTTCCATTGACCTTACATATATTCAAGAGATTTAAATAAAATAGCTGAGCTTTTTAAAAAGTGCCAAGTATCTCCAGTGATCATAGCACTCCAAGTTCAGGCACTGAAGCCTCCCTTTATCCATCATGTAGAAAATAAAGGTAAAATAGAGACAGTTAAAAAGACATACCCACTTCCAGCATTAGAAAAGAAGAAATAACCCTGTTAATGCCTCTGTTTCCCAACTGATTCCAGCTAAAACATCTGGACAAAACACAAGAAGCAACTACTTAAAAAGTAAACAGAAGCAGACAGATTAGAAAGGGAAAACAAAAATTGAGGAAGAAAACCACATGGGAGTGAGTTTCCTGTTTATTGTTTTTTCGTCTTTTATCTCCCGACTTTGACCCAAGGAAGGCCTCTGTTGTGGAATGGAGCAGCAAGTGTGAATAACTAAGATGGAGAGAGAAATCCCATCTTTCTGGCCAGACAGCTGGGAAGAGGGTCCGCTGTGAGCTGGAAAATGTGGAGAGAATCTCTGAAATTGTTTTTAAATTCTCTTTCTCTTTTTTACTCTCCTACCCCTGACACTAGAGTGGCCCCAATTCTGGAGATGTGTGGCAGCAGCCTGGGCAGCTAAAACTTTGAGAAAAAAAACTTTTCTGGCAGGAGGAACGGAGAAAGGAAGACCCTGTGCTCTGAAGAGTAGGGGCAGAGGGGTATGAGGGTAAACTCTATTTTCCTTATTCTTTTGTCTCACCACTTTGTGGGGAGGCTGGACTCAGACACGCAGAACTAGGTGGTGCTATCATGAGTAACTAAAACTCTAAGAGAAATCTGTCTGTCATCAGAGGAATCAGAAAAGGGATCCGTGAGTTGGAGTGAGGGCAACCCAAAGAGAAGAGAGCTGGAGAAAGGGACCCTCTGATCCTGTATATGAGCTGACGTAAGCCCCAGGCTCACCTGTGAGCTGTGCCTTCACGGGACCAACAAAATGCAGCATACAAAAGCTTCCAACACTTCGCTTTGGAAACACCGGCCATAGAAGGAGAGAAAAAAACCTGTGATCTGAAACCAACTAGGTTGATAGCCTGTAAAAACAAATAAAGCAGATTTTAACAGGACCCGAAGTAATATCCATATGTCCAAGATATAATCCAAAATTACTCAACAGACAAAGAACCAGGTCAATGTCAGGGGGAATAACAATAAACAGATGCTTAATCTGAGATGTTAGAAGTATCCAACAAGGTATTAAAAGCTGCTATTATAACTGTGTTCCAAGAGGTAAAGGTAAATAAACACTCATGAAATAAATTAAAAGTTAAAAGTTCTGAGCAGAGAAATAGGAACTATAAAAAGAAACCAAATGCAAAGTTTAAAACTAAAAAACACACAATCTGGAATTTTTTTAAACAAACACCTCGCTGGAAGGGCTCAGTGTCAGTTTCCTATGGCTGCCCTAACAGTTTACCACAAACTGGGTCGTTTAAAATAGCGGATATGTATTCTCTTACAGCCTTGGAGGCTAGAAGTCTGAAATCAAGGTGTCAGCAGGGCCATGCTTCCTCCAAAAGCTTTAGGGGAGAATTCTTCTTTGCCTTTCCCAGCTCCTGCTGGCTCCTGGCATACCTTGGCTTGTGGCAGCATCCCTCCAATGTCTAGCTCCATCTTCACGTGGCCTTCTTCCCTCTTTGCCTCTCCATATCCAAATCTCTACCTCCTTTCTCTTGTAAAGACACCAGTCATCGTATTTAGAGCCTATCCTCAGTCCAGGATGATTTCATCTTGAGACCTCAGGCTCAACGGTAGGAGAGAGATGACAGAGGAAAGATTCAGTGAACTGGGAAGATAGATCAGTAGAAACACCCAAGGAAGTTGCTCAGTCTGAAAGTCAATGATACCAGAAGGAAACCTGGCGTGTCAGGAATGAAGGAAGAATAACAGAAATGGGAAATACTTGGTTTATTAGCTTTCTATGGCCGCCATAACTAAATACCACACACTAGGTAGCTTAAACGGTATAAAATATTTGTCTCACAGTTCTGGAGGCTAGAAGTAAGGTATCAGTAAGGTTGATTCCTTCTGGGGGCTGTGAGAGAAAGTCTTTTCCATGCCTCTCTTCTAGCTTCTGGTGGTTGCTGTCAGTCATTGACATTCCTTGGCTTGTATATCGATCACCTTGATCTCTGCCTTCATCTTCACATGGTGTTCTTCCTGTGTGTCTTTGTGTCCAAATTTCCCCCTTTTTATAAGGACGGTAGTCATATTGGATTCTAATGACCTCATTTTAACTTGATTACCTGTGTAAAGACCCTATCACTAAATAAGGACACATTCTGAGGTATGGGAGTTAGGATTCCAATGTATCTTCTTTTGAAGGACATAATTCAATCTACAACACTTGGGTAAATATAATAGACTATTTTTCCTCATAAGTTCTTTAAATATAATTGATGTTAAGGTGAAAATTACAACATCTGATGGAGCTCTCAATGCATATAAATGTAACATGTAGAACAACTATAAGAGGGAGTATAAAGGAGTGTATATAGTTGTAAGGCTGCTACATTTTATTTGAAGTGGAAAATATTAACTCTAGGAAGACTATGACAGGTTGGGTACATATACTGCAATCCCTAGAATGACCGCTAAAAAAAAATACAAAGATTCTAACCAAAAAATGGAATAGAGAAATTAAAATAAAATATAAACAAGAGTATTTGAATAATTCAAAAGAGACAGGAAAGGAGGAACAGAACAAAAACCTGAGATAACAAACAGAAAAGAAATAATATAATGTAAATCGAAATCCAACCATACAAAATAATTACAATAAAAAGAAATGGTCTAAACCCACCAATAAAAAGACAGAGGTCATTCGACTGGATAAACAAAACAAGACCCAACTAGATGCTGTCTACAAAAAACCCAAGTTAAAAATAATGATGTAGATAGGTTAGAAGTAAAAAGATTGGAAAAGATATGTCATGTAAACATTAATCAAAAAGAAGCTAGAAAGGCTAAATTAATATCAAAGTCAACTTCAGAACAAGGAAAATTACCAGGATAAAGAGGGATATTACATAATGATAAAAGAATAAATACATCAAGAAAACATTAAAATCCTAAATGTGGGCCATGGCCAAGTGGTTAAGTTCACACGCTCTGCTCCAGCAGCCCAGGGTTTGCTAGTTCAGATCCTGGGTGCAGACCTAGCACCACTCATCAAGCCATGCTGAGGCAGCGTCCCACATGCCACAACTAGAAGGACCTACAACTAGGATATACAACTATGTACTAGGGGGCTTTGGGGAGAGAAAAAAGGGGAATATTGGCAACAGATCTTAGCTCAGGGCCAATCTTTAAAAAAAAAAAAAACAGCCCTAAATGTGTGTACACATAAAAGAGCTTCAAAATATATTAAGCAAAAACTGATAAAGTTCAAAGAAGAAATAGACAAATCCACAAATATAATTTGAAAGTTTGACACTCCTCTCACAGTAACCATATATAGGAGTCCTAAACAAAGCTATCAACAAACATGGCCAAATGGACATTTACAGAACACTCCATCAACAAGAAAAGACATACTCTTTTCAAGTGCACAAGACATTTTCATCAAGATAGACCATATCAGAAAGACAGCTCCTGCTCATATATTGGAAGACTTAATATTGTTAAGGTTGACAATACTCAACAAACTGATCTACAGATTCAATGCAATCCTTATTAAAGCTCCAACTGGCTTTTTAGCAGAAGTTGGAAAGCTGAGCCTAAAATTCATATGGAAATAGAGAGGACGCAGAATAGCTGAAACAGTCTTGAAAAGGAAGAAAAAGTTGGAGGACTTACACTTTCTGACTTCAAAACTTGCTTGCTGTAAGCTACAATCATAAAAAAAAATATGGTACTGACATAAGGATAGACATATAGGTCAGTGGAAAAGAATTAACAGTCCATAAATAAACCCACACATTTATAGACAATTGATTTTCCACAAGGGTGCCAAGACAATTTAATGGGAGAAAGAATAGTCTTTTTAAAATACGGTGCTGGGACAACTGGATTTCCACATGTAAAAGATTGGATTTGGACTCCTACCTCACACTACATGCAAAAATAACTCAATGGATCAAAGACCTAAATGCAAGAGCTAAAACTATAATACTCTTAGAAGAAAGCATAGGTTTAAATCTTTATGACCTTGGATTAGACAATGATTTCTTAGATTTGACATCTATAGCACAAGCAACCAAAGAAAAAAGATAAATTGCATCTCATAAAAATTAAAAATTTTTGTGTTTCAAAGGACACCATCAAGAAAGTGAAAAGACAACTCACAGAATAGGAGAAAATTTTTGTATCATATTTCTGATAAGAATCTAGTATTTAGAATATCTAAAGAACATTTATATCTCAATAAGAAAAAGACAGCTAAATCTCAAAATAGGCAAAAGATTTGAATAGACATTTCTACAAAGACATGCAAATGACCAATAAGCACATGACAAGATGCTCAACATTATTAGTCATTAGGGAAATGCAAACCAAAGCCACAATGAGATACCACTTCACACCCACTAGAATGGCTCAATAAAAAGATAGATAATTATAAGTGTTGGAAAAAATATTGAGAAATTGGAACTCTCATACCTTGCTTATGAGATTAGAAAATGGCACAGCTAGTTTGGAAAAATTTTGCAGTTCCTAAAACTGCTAAACATAGAGTTACCATATGACCCAGTAATTCTACTTCTACATATATACCCAAGAGAAATGAAACCATACATCCTCAAAAAAACTTATACATAAATGTTCACAGAAGCATTCCTCAGAAAATCCAAAAAGTGGAAACAACTCAAATGTCCCTCAACTGATGAATGGATAAAATGTGATCTATCCATCCAATGGAATATTATTCAGCCATAAAAGTGAATGAACTGCTGATATATGCTAAAATATGGATGAACCTTGAAAATATGCTCAGTGAAAGAAGTCAGACACAAAAAGTCAAATATTTTGTGATTCTATTTATATGAAATGTCTAAAATATGAAAATCCCTTGAAACAAAGTAAATACATAGTTGCCTGGGCCTGGAAGGAAAGAATGGGGAGCAACTGCTAACAAGTACAGGATTTCTCTATGGGGTGATAAAAAATGATCTGGAATTAGATAGTGGTGATAGTTACACATCCTTGTGGATATACTAAAAACCACTAGACTGTACACTTTTAATGGTATGCAAGTTATCTCTCAATAAAATTAAAAACCTAAACCACATTCTGGCTCATAAACAAACCTCACCAAATTTTAAGGAATTGAAATTATACAAAGTGTGTTATCTGACCATAACACAAATAAGCTAGAAATCAATAACAGAAAGTTATATGCAAAATCCCCCCAAATATTTGGAAACTAAATAACACATTTCTAAACAGCACATATGTTAAAGAGGGAGTCTAAAGGGAAATTAAAAAGTATTTTGAATGGAATGAAAAAACAAATACTATGTACAAAATTTGCTGGATGCAACTAAAGCTATGCTTGGAGGGAAATTAATAGACTATATGCCTATATTAGAAAAGAAGAAAGATCTCAGATGAACAATATAAAAAGAAAAAGAAGTAAATTCAACTCAAAAACAGAAGGAAGGAAAAATAAAGAGCAGAAATCAATTTTAAAAAACGGGAAAACTATAGAGAAAAATCAATGAAAGCAAAAGCTGGTTCTTTGAAGAGATCAGTAAAATTGATCAACCTCTAACCAAAATGACTAATGATACTTACACAGGATTATAACGCCTGTAGGTTGCAAAGAGTCAGGACAAGTTCATTCACCCTTAATGGCCACTCTTTCACTTCTCAGCCTGTTCCGTTGGAAGCCAAATTTTGAACTGAGACCGAATAAAGTGTGAAAACAGAGTAATTATCGCACAATATTTATAAACTAAGGGAAATTCTTAAAAAAAAAATCACCCTAACATTAAAAAAAAGGCAGAGGTAAGAGTTTCCTGGCTGTGCCTTTAAGAGATGTCTGTCAAATAAATATTAAAAGTCTTTTATTTTCCCAGACTTTCAATATTTTAGTTTCTACTAAGAAATAAATGAAAATTACTTATTTTTTCATCTAACTAAACTAGTTCTTTGTGTATGTTAGGCAATTACCAAATAATTTTTTATAAAAATTGTTTATTTAAAATAATTTAAAACTTAGAGAAAAAGTTGTAAGAATAATAGTACAAAGAAGACTCGTATGCCCTTTTCCCAGATTTACCTATTAAGATGTTATCCCATTTGCTTTATCAATTACTTTCTGTCTGTCTCTCTCTCACAGACACAATATTGCACAATAGTACTTTTCAGAACTATTTGAGAGTAAGTTGCAAATATCATGGCACTTTACCCCTAGCTACTTCAGTGTTCATTTCTAAGAATAGAAATATACTTTTACATAATCACAGAACAGTTATCAACTTCAGTAAAGGTAACATTGGTACATTATTCTTTTTATCAATCTTCCATCATATTTCAATTTTGTCAATTGACCCAATTGCATTTTTTTTCTCCAACACAGAAGTCAGTCTAGCATCAGGTATTCCATTTACTTGTCACATCTTTGTAGTAGCCTTTTATGGATCATTTCTATAGCTTTTCTTTTTCTATTATGACATTGATATTTTTGAAAAGAGTTTTATTTTGTTCTTTAATAGAAGATTCCTCAATTGGGGTCTGTCTGGTGTTTCCTCCTGATTAGATTCTGGTTAGCCATTCCTAGCAGGAATACTAATATATGTGATATTGTGTCCTTCTTAGTGTGTCACATCCAGAGTAACGTTATGTCCATCTGCCCCATAATAGTGGTGTTAATTTTGATCACCTAGTCAAGGTGTTTATTGGAGTTTTCTTTTTCATAGTTACTATTTTTGCCATGCAACTCATAAGTAATCTGTGGGGACTCACTTTCTGGTCATGCAAATGTCCTGCTCCTTATCAAAATTTTCCCCTAGATTTATCATCCATTAATGATATTTGCTTGAATCAATTTTTACTATGATGGTTGCAAAGTTATTTTCTCTGCACTCTCTCCTCATTTACCAGTCAGTTCTTGGCATTCCACAAGACCCCTCACTTCTTCCCTACCCACCTATTTATGTATCTATCATTTCATGGCTTCTAATTTTTTTCATGATTTATAGTTAACTACTGTTCTTAATTGTTTTTGTGTTCAAATAATCCCTTGAAGCTGGGTTCTCTGTCCTTGTGGCATGTCCCCATCAATTACGGGGGCACTTCCTTGCTCTAACTCAACAAAATGTTTCAGGGATTCTCCAGCCTTGGACTCAGTCATTTGTCTGAGGAGCCCTGGTTCCTGTAGGTGGGGTAATAGAAACCAACATCTGGATGCTAGGAGTACCCATTACTACGGGAGTGTCTGCTTCTGAGTCCTTTCAGCAGACAGAGCTAAAAAATATACAGATGTGTACACACATACATATACTTAGATATATACACACATAAATACATGTGCACACACATATAAATCTATTTTGGAAATCATGAGTTCACATTGTTACCTCCAATGTCAGCCCATCCCACAGAGTCCTTTCTTGCCTTCCTCGTTCCAAATTTGTATGACTCTTCTTTCATAGTGATGACCCTGGCTCCCAACAACCTTACACAGGTATTCATTTTCATATTCATAGAACGGATATAAAAGAATTTTTAAATTGCTTCACCTATACCACTACAAAAAAAAATCAAGCTCCTAAAAAGAGTTCAGAGATAACAGTATGCTAAGTGAAAGAAGGTAGACATGAAAGCCATATATTGTATGATTCTGTTTATATGCAATATCCAGAATTGGCAAATTCATGGAGGCAGACAGCAGATTTGTGGTTGCCAGGGGCTGGGACAAGGGAGAAATAGTGAGTGACTCTTTCTTTGTCTTCTACACTTTTTCTGCCTTCAGTGCTTTGAATTGAGCATTTTGTGATTCCATTGTTTCTCCTCTCTTAGCATATTGAGGATGCTTTTATTTTAACTTTTGTTAGTGATTGCCCTAGAGTTTGCAATACACATTTACAACTAATCCAAGTCCATTTTCAAATAACAGTTACATCACTTCATGGGTAAGGCAAGCACTTGATAACAGAGTATTTCCAATTCCTCTCTCCCATCCCTTATAATATTGCTGTCTTTCATTTCACTTACTCATAATCTATAATCACCAAATACATTTTTGCTATGATTATTTTAAACTTCTAAGAAAAACAAAATATTTTATTTGACCATTTATTTCTTCCTTAATGCTCTCCTTTTCCTCATGTAGATTAAGTTTCTGAGCTCTATCATTTTCCTTTTAAGAGCTTCTTTTAGCAACTCTTGCTAGGCAGATCTACTGGTGAGAAATTCTCTAAATTTTGTTTGTGTGAGAAAGTATTTCTCCTTTTGAAGGACAATTTCACAGGGTACAGAAATCTAGGTTGATGGGGGTTTTTTCCTCTCTCAACACTTAAAATATTTCACTCCACTGTGTTTTTGCATAATTTCAAAAACAAGTCTGATGTAATTCTTCTCCTTGCTCCTCCATGGGTAAAGGGTTTTTTCTCTCTGGCTTCTTCCAAGATCTTTTTCTTTATCTTTGATTTTTCAGCCATTTGAATATGATATGCCTAGGTCTAGATTTGGGGGGTATTTATCTGGCTTGGTGTTCTCTGATCTCCCTGGGTCTGCAGTCTGGTGTCTGACATTAAGTTTGGGAAATTCTCAGTCATCACTGCTGAAATATTGTTCCTCTTTCTTTGCCTTCTGATATTCTTATTACATGTTATATCTTTTGTGGTTGTTCCATAGTTCTTGGGTATTCTGGTTTTTTTGTTGTTTTTTGTTTTGTCTTTTCTCTCTGTTTTTCATTTGGAAAGTTTCTACTGACATGTCTTCAAGTTCACTGATTCTTTCCTCAACTGTGTCATCTACTAATGAGCCCAACAAAGGCATTCTTCATTTCCACTACTGTGGTTTTTATTTTTAGCATTTCTTTTCTTATAATTTTTCCATCTCTCTGCTTACATTATCCCTCTGCTCTTATATGTTGTCTACTTTTTCCATTAGAGCCCTTAGCATATGAATCAATTATTTTAAATTCCTCATCTTATAATTCCAGCATCCTGTGATACCTGAATCTCGTTCTGATAGTTGCTCTGTCTCTTCAAACTGTGTGTGTGTTTGGGTATGCCTTGTAATATTTTGTTGAAAACTAGACATGATGTATTGAGTTATAAGAACTGACGTAAATAGGCCTCAGTCATGTGGTGCTAAGATGTGGGGGTAAGGAAATGTTCTAGTCCTATGAGCAAGTCCATCTTTAAATGAGCTTGTGCCCCTGGACTATGACTGAGAAATAAATACTTCCTAGTCCCCCTTTCCCCTTCAGTGAGACATGAAGGCTAGAGTTGGATATTTCCATTCCTCCACATGGAAAGCTAGAGGGCTTGTAGTTGAGTATTTCTCTTCTCCAGGTGAGTTAGGCTCTGGTAAAAGTTTCTCTTGAGAGCAGGGCTTGTTAAGAACGGAAATGCTCTCAGTATATAGCAAAATGCCTATTTTTCCCTCCTCATGCTGGAAGCATGGAGATTGTTCTCCAATCTTTTTTTTTTAAAGATTGGCCCTGAGCTAACATCTGTTGCCAACCTTTTCTTCTTCTTCTCCCCAAAGCCCCCCAGCATATAGATGTATATTCTAGTTGTAGGTCCTTCTAGTTCTGCTATGTGGCATGCCACCTCAGCATGGCTTGATGAGTAGTGCTAGGTCTGTGCCCGGGATCAGAACCCACAAAACCCTGGGCTGCCAAAGTGGAGCATGTGAACTTAACCACTCAGCCACTGGGTCGGCCCCCTGTTCTCTAATCTTCACTGTGCGAACTGGCGAGGGGTCTTGGAGGTACAAACTTGAAAAAAGTGTGGGAGCCCCCTTTAGACTGGGCTTCTGGGAGTTTTTAACTCTCAGACTTGTCCACACCAAACTATCAGCAATTTGTCAATTACAGTTTAGGTTTTCCTACTCTGGCACTGGTTTCCATGGAGGTTTATGCTCACGGATTTCTGCTCTGGTAATTGTGATTCTCTGTACCTGTCCATCTCTCCAATTTTGGGGGCAGCAGTTTGCCCTGTGACCCCAATTTTCTGATAAATCTGAGAAGAGTTGATTTTCAGTTTGTTTAGCTTTCTATTTGTTGTTAGAACAGAGCAACAACTTCGAAGTTCCTTACATACTGGACCAGAAACTGGAAATTTTTGTTTTTGTTTTAATAGCATTTATCAACTTCTAATAGAGTATAAAATTTGCTTACTGTTTATCATTTGCCTTGCCCCACTAGAATGCAAGTTTCGCTATGGTCTATTTTGTTCACTAATATATCCTGCACCTAGATCAGTGCCTGTTGAATGAATGTACATCGTTTTTTCATACCCAAGTCTAGGATATAGAAAAACAAATGAAATTGAATGCAGAATTCTCTATCAGCCAGTCCACAAAAGGCAACTGTGATAACTTTAATTTGGATTTATACGTTGTAGGCCACATGGATTCCATGGTCTTGGAAGTAAATACAATCTGGTTGCAACACCTGTCACTCCATTGTTCCCTTGGATTCATTTAAACTACTCAGGATGGTGAGCCAAGAGATATCCTTTCTTAATTACTACTCACACAGCTCCAAACATCTCTCTCCCAAAGCTAAACTTTTAGAAAGGAGGATGTGTTCACAATTAAGCATACAACATCCCAAAGTCAACATGATAGAGCCAAAAGAACATGGTGCTAGTAGAGGTAGTCCCCAGTTCCATTGTCCTATTAACAGCTAGTTGACTGAACAGCTCCTTGGGTTTGGTTACTTTAGCTTTAAAATAGATAGTGTCTTATTTACCTGAAAGACAGGGGATGGTCCATGTGATTTCTTTGAACCACCAACTCTAAAGTCATTGATCCTTGCCTTTATCCAAAACAAAAATTTTATTAGTAAATATTTCACCTATAATTAACATGGAAGATTACACATACAAAAACAGTGTTTAGTATACAAATTATACATTATAGTCTTAATTCTAGCACTTTGTAGCTTGTCTCTTTCATCTGGTTTAAAAGGAAGAGAAGGAAAGAAGTGTGGAACGCAATCTAAATTGTTCAAATTTATGGCTGTTACAATATATCATTCCTCAAATTAGTAGATTCCTAATGGAGAAAGTTTTGACTAGACTTTCACCTGGTTAACTATTTTAATCAGGGCCCCACATTATCAGCTTTCACCCGGTTAGCCTATTTCCATCAGGGCAGTGCAAAGTGGTTTGGTTTGGATGGAGAGCCAATATAGTGGAGTAGAAAGAATACTGACTAAGGAGTCAGAAGACCCAGGCTCTAATTTCAACGTTGGCATGATACTGCATCAGTGTATAGCTCAATTCCTTGGATATTCCCCCACCTTGGGGGAAAAAATGGAGTCACATTTATATAAAAATGGAAAGAACAGCAAGGGAAAATGAATTTAGCTTAGTTACTTAAAATACACAACTGGTGGCCAGCTCCGTGGCCAAGTGGTTAAGTTCGCGCACTATGCTGCAGCGGCCCAGGGTTTGGATCCTGGGCTCGGACATGGCACTGCTCTTCAGGCCACATTGAGGCGGCGTCCCACATCCCACAACTAGAAGGACCTGCAACTAAGATATACAACTGGGAAGGGGGTGGGGGGGGCGGGGTTTGGGAAATAAAGCAAAAGAAAGAAAAAATAAAAACAGATCGGCAACAGTTGTTATCCCAGGTGCCAATCCTTAAAAAAAAAAAAAAAATACAACTGATCTTAAAAAAAAACTAAACATAACTAAAACCAAAAAAATTGGAAAAAAATGATTACCAAGGTTGTCAAGTTTATAAAGATTCAGAAGTAACCTGAGTCCTTAACAATCCTCAATGAAATTCAAGCCCATGGAATTCTAGTAATCCAAATTGTTTTAAAATTCACTCGAACAAATAACAGCATAAAGTTATTTTACTACCAAGGCACTTGGGTACAAGCAAACTCTCGTTGAACTTAGAACTTGTTTTAAAGACTTCCCTTGGAAGAATAGTTTGTATATTTCAGAATTGTATATTTTAAAAAGCTGGTATTTATTACATGATATTCAAGTGTGCTTAGAAAAAAAGAACTGTAGAAATACAATCTCCATGAAATGTGTGTGTATGCATATAAAATTAGAAAAACCCTAACACTCAGGTATCTCATGTACAGTAACACCTAATGAATGTGGTAAGACTAATTATGCCCTGGGGAAAGTAACAGGATAAGTTATTACCGTACAAAAGCAGAAAACTAGAAAAATTTTGCTTTTAAAAAGTTTTCATCTGCAATCCAAATAAATTAGGGGTTAGAAGAGCTCTTGACTGTAGTGTTCTTTTGAATTGACATCAAAGGCCAAAATGTGTAGATTTATTACTTGCATCCAAGCCGATGTTCATAGAAAGAAAAAAGTCACCAAACATTTTAGAAGAAAATGGTAATCATTCTAAACCCAGGCTCATCCATAACTCTTCATGTTAATATTTTACTCTCTACAAACCAGTCTATCAGAACTTTTAAAAAGGCAATCCATGTTCTCAATCGCCTCTGGATGGCTTTTATTAAGCAGTAACAGGAAGTGCTTTGGAAGTTAGAAAAATTGAACTCCGAATGAAATCAGCTATTCTTAATTTTTTAAAAGTAGATTACTCAAATAGGTGTGAAATCCATTAGATTGTGACCTCCTCAATGGCAAAACTTTGTGTCTGTAGTGTATATTTGACAAGAAATGATAAACATTGTTTTTGTACCAAGGAATCGTGTTAGTTAAAAGGTGTGGAATCTATAATAAATAAAATTCAGCAAAACATAATGACCCTTCAAATCAAGAAAAACCAGGGAACTTCTTTACAAATCAGTCATCTGCCTGAGTGGAAATACATAAAGTTCACTTCATTTATGTTTTCATCATTCTGCTTTTACTCTCTCTTGAATTCACTTATTCATATATATGTACTCACATACACATATGGTATATCTTTACACTTCAGAAATTAAAAGCTAATTCCAAGCATTCTGGCTGCTATTTCCATCATAAGAAATATGGCCACTTATATGCTTAAACATTGAGCATTAAAATTCTCTAAGAAATAAGTTACATTAAGATTAGGTTTTCTAACTGATTTTCAACATCAGTGATAAAAACTAAAAAAAGTCCAAATATTCAGATTCTTATGTCTAATCTCAACAAGGAAAAAAAGTAAAGATACAGTTATCCAATCAAGTAAAATCTTTACAAAAATTTGGATATTCACAATGCCTAACTTTGAAGGTAGTATTTATAATATATATTCTCTCATTAGGCATTATTGAACTTGTAATTTAAAGAATTTATTACCCAGTTTTTAAAAATAGTGAAAAACAATAGTTTGAGTTGACAGTCTCATCACTTTAACCTATAGAAGTTATTAAAAAGGTGATAATCTGATCACTTAAATTTAATCTAAATATTTTTATAATGGTATTCTTTTCAAGTCAGAATTTTCCTGTGTATATTTTAGATTGCGCCATTCCCAAACAGAAACATTCTCTTCCTGGGCCTGATTTTTGCTAGCAGTCATAAGAACATGAAAATCTAGTTCTTTAGCTAGACCAGATAAGCAAATCTTGATCAAAGACGAGTTAAAAATAAATGTATAGACTTGGCCAGTTATCCCAAATCTAATCTATTCCAGAAGATTAACTACAAAGTAAACAGTTAAACAGCAAAAATGAAGGGAGAAAGACCACCATAAATCAACTGATTATATAATTAGGACATGGAAAAGAGCAAGCAATAAAAAATTTTTTTTAATGAGGATAATGGGTTTTTTTTTTTTTTCAGGAAGATTAGCCCTGAGCTATCTACTGCCAATCCTCCTCTTTTTGCTGAGGAAGACTTGCCCTGAGCTAACATCCATGTCCATCTTCCTCTACTTTATACATGGGACGCCTATCACAGCATGGCTTTCACCAAGCGGTGCCACGCCCGCACCCGGGATCCGGGCGGCGAACCCCGGGCAGCTGAGAAGCGGAACGTGTGCACTTAACCACTGCACCACCAGGCCAGTCTCAGATAATGGGTTAAATCTTTAGGTGACATTTCTGGAGATGATTTAAGGGAATTAAATTTAAATAAGAAAGAATATAAGCAATCATATAAGATTGGAAAGACCATGAAGAGCTGCCCTTAACATTCTTCATCTGGCACCCCCACCCAGTTCTTTGGGTAAATAACATTGCACATAGGCCCAACCTGAAGAACAAGCACTTAGTGTAATCTCCACCTCAGTTTAGGGCTGAAAACCAATCAGGGAGAAAGAGTGACTACAAACTAGAGTCACTGCCCAATGGAATATTCTGATGACAGAAATGTTCTGTATCTGCACTAATATAGGAGCCACCAGCCACATGTGATTACCGAGAACTTGGTATGTGACTAGTGTGACTGAGGAATTAAAGCTAACTTTTTATTTAATTTTAATTAATCTAAATTTAGATAGCCACATATAACTAGTTAATGGCCATGAATTTAGACAGTGCAGAGTCCTATTAAAGTAGGTGTGGGAAGTAAAATATTGAAACAGAATACACTCAGAGGTTAGAAAAATTGAACTCTGTGAAATTGGCCATTCATAATTTCCTAAACACCATATTCCCTGTTTCTTTCCCACTTCTACAGCTACTTCTGTCTTTGCAGGCTCTTCTATCTACACAAAAACTAAATGCTGGAGTTCATCAGGATTCCATCCTTTTCCCATCCTATATGATCTCCCTAGGAAATTCTTACTTCATTTATCATCTGTAAGTTGGATCAACTGTTTCTATGCCTAATCCTCCAAGCACCAGATTTAAGTAGCCAATTGCTTACTTAACGTCTCTATTTGATGTCCCAAAGGTGGTAGAACACATCCTCTCCTTACATCCAAACAAAAGAACCTGGTCCTTCTGCAAAGTTCCGTAATTTAGTAAATACATCTAGATGCTTAAGCCATAATCCTGAAAGTAACTTTTGATTCTCTTACTTTTTCCAATCAGTCATGAAGTGTTACTAACATTTCTTCCTAAGGCTCCTTTAAATCTTTCTTTCCATCCCCACAGCCACAATCCCAATCGAAGCCAATGTCATCTGTCATTTGGATTACTCCAACAGCCTCTCATCTGACCGTGTGGCCTCTAGTTTTGATTCCCTTCAATCTATCCTTCTCAAGGTTGCCAGAGTGACTTTTTAAAAATACACATCAAAGAATGTTAAGAGGAAAGATGACAGTTAATCATGTTGCGCATAGGATGAATATTTATTACCTCTTCTAAGTTTTCTTCAGCCAATTAAATAATTTCCACTGGGTAAGGTCTCCTTTACCCTTATAGCTTTTGTTCTCATAAAACCTTTAAAAACACGACTTAAATAATCTTTATTAGCCAATATCACAACTTTCCTTTTCTAGGAATCTTGTACTCAATTTCCACCTTTAGTTATCAAGACATCTTAAACAGCAGAGCACACTTTCTTATGAAAGGTTACAAAACAAAACAAAAAGCATTTTCTTCATGAAGGCTCAGGGCATCGGGGAATTACCACTAATAATTCAATGTCTCCATTATAGGATAGTTTTTATTATAGGATATATTCATTATATACTCTAATAGGAAAAAAAAACCACAAAAAAAACCCCCAAAAACTATAGTTTGGGATTTTTTAAATAGTAAATATAAACAATATAAACAACTATACTGAAGGTCACTAGTGATGGTACAAAATACTTTGTTGGGTCTTTTTGTGCACATACTTTTGTACAAATTATCCATGCCGTTTGCTGTTTTAAAGTTTTCTAGAAGATTAAATCGTAGTGAAGAGTCCTTTCAGTTCCACATTTTTGTGGTTCGATGGCATTATAAAGATTGATTTCATGTCCAACTTCAGTTACATGTAGCATTGGAATTTTTTAAAAGACTCATTGGTATATCATTTACAAATACTTATTTATACTGAATACCTTACTACAGAACGACTGACTAAAAAAGTAAGACAATTTAAGATAAAGTAAGATATAAGGCCAAAATAATCAACAATATAATTCAGGTTAAAAGTACATTTTCTGAAGGCTGTTTACACCTTTTGGCCTTGAATCATAATTCAAGATTGCTAAGTATTTATCACAGCAAAAGCCCTGTTAAACATGAGTGGAAGCCTGAGCTTTACCAGGAGACAAGTCAAAACTGTTAAATATTGTTTTTCAGATCCTATCATTTTTGCAGTGTTCTACCTATGCCTTGTAAACTGTGTACTGTAAAAATTATTGTGTATCTAATTAACAAGTCCTGACATGCATCTTAAAATATAATCTAAGGGTATTATTCATCATACAAAATACTTTGTTACATTCTTATCTAGCAATTACAAGACATCTTTCTGAACTATTAAAAATGAGTCTTGAGGTGAGAAAAAAAAATTATATATTAGTATACTTATCTATCAAAGACAAATATTAAAATAAATAAATGATTTGAGCCATACACCTAACATTCCCTTTAGTAGTGGACACTATGTTTTAAGCACTAGATGGATAGACTTATTGAATAATAATTTCTACAAAATCATGAAAAGAAAATGGTAGAGACAACTAATGCAAATGCTAGTTGTATATTAAGCCTGATCAGACCAGTGGAAGGTTAAATTCTCCATATAAATAAAGCCATTAATGATAAAAGGTAAATTTAGATAACATACAAACTCTAAATAGTGGTCACTGATAAAGCACCTACAAACTCTAATTATTAGATTTCCCAAGTAAGATCACTTTTAGTAGTGCCTATAACATATAAAATGCTTATGTCATTTAAATATTATTTAATTGTTATTAGGATTGTTAGGATGGAGCTCCAACAATTAACATGAAGATCAAATCTCCCCACTAGCCCAACTAGAATTATTATGCAAATAAGGGGGAAAAACTCCTTCCTCAAGACTCTTCACTTCCATCTGTCAGAAATTTGATATAATATACTGATTTTGTTAGAACAAGGCACTTTACTGCCATCTGCTGAAAAATCGTCATAATATACAAATCTATGATGTAAATAAATCCCCCCAATATGTAGTCTTGCTGTACACTGTACAATCTGCAAACCTGTACATGATAGCCCTGCCCGTCCTACTCTCAATAGTGGACACTATTCCTACCAAACATTAAAAAAGTCCTCAATCTGAAACACTATAAACTACTATCCAGTTGAAGTCTTGATCACTAACAGGTATTTACATTCAAAAGAGTTTACATTTAGAATGTATAAGTCAGTGAGATAATTATGCAGTGCATAAAGTTTTTTTAAGGGTGATAACAACCAACTTCAGTTTTAAAAGTTAAAAACCCCTAAAAAACCTTATTTATATTTTAACTTATATTCCAAAGTTAAAAATAAACCCACAAATGTTTCCTTAGAATTAGTGTTATCAGGTTTAGAAGGCATTCTATTCAATAAAAAAAGTACTGATATCTATTTTATAAAACATTCTCATAATACTTTAATGTAACATTCAAGATACTCCCTTAGATACCAAATCAGTATCACCACTCTAGCATATGCAAATTCTCAGAGATCTGATAATCAACCAAAGACTGTCATATGTTCTCCAGTTGCCCCAATTGGCTTGTAAAGGCTAAAACTAACCAAAAGAATAAAGCAAGAGAAAAGTTTTAGCTAAGCTATTTGGTATACAATCTTATCCTCTGGTATAGGCAGAAGGAAAGTTTTCTTCACAAGTTATTCATTTCAGCTAAATTTGAAAATTTCAGGAATTTATTCTTCTGCTTATTTTGAATCGTGTCATTTGCTTTCATCTAATTTTAACCACGCAAGAGCAACTATATATCCTGGCTTTCCAGAGACAGTGTGTGGGATGGCTGTTGGCCGAACATAACAATTGATAGTGCCTCCTTTCCATTTCAAAGTGTTCCATTTTATACCCTTTAACCAGGACATTCTTATTGATAAAGGGAAATTCTGCAAGCTGAAATTTGGGCTCAATAGGCATGGCTTAAGCAATAACTGAGATGAAAAGTAAAAATTGTAACAAAAGTTAGAGAAAAGACTAGATAAATTGTGATGTAAAAGAGTTTATCCATTTTAAATGATTCAGGCTTTACAAAGAGATGACTTAGAAGTATGCAATTACATTTTTAGAACTCATTCCAATTGCATCACCCACCTTTTAATATAAGTACAAATAAATTTTTGTGTATTTTCTCCCCCGAGAGTTTCTATCTTCTACTGCTTCATTTATATCCATCAAGTCCATAAGTTATTTAGCATCTCCCCCTTCTTTCTATATGAAATAACCATTTGGGATTTAAAAAATATTAAACCACCACAAAAAGACTGTTTGATATTGTCATTGACATTTTGCTGCTATATATTAACAAAAAGCAAAGTTGAGAGCAATGTTTTTACAATGTAACATCCTATGACATTCCTTTTTATTTACTGAGCCTCAGGAAAGACTAAATCTAATTTCTTTAACAGAAAAGAAAATTTTGGACATGCCAATTAGTCCCACTGCAGTTTCAGAGAAAGTATTAGCTCACTGCAGTCATTCAACAATATCCCTTATTATATTCAAACTATTTAAATATCTTGATTTCACAACGATATCCCAATTAGAGAGGCCATTTTAGTTTCTTGTTAGAAGAAGCAATGAAATTTATGGGCTCTCACAAGGTGGCAGCCATAAACAGGGCATATGTTTTCCACTTTTTAAATTTTATAACTCCTCAGCTACATGTGGTTTGCATGTAACAACACTTTTACAGGTAAGATTGTGATCATTTTGCACTTGTGATACAGACTAACATAAATGAAGGCAGGGGACCCAAAATGTTTTAAAAACCATATCTATTTTCAAGAAACAATATTTTTTTCCAAGAAAAGACATTAGGTTACTGCCTTTAAAGTTCAAGTTCCATCATCTTACTATATAAACACACCTGGATATGAGATTTTAAAAAACCACACATACACACAAGCTCTAGGTAGAGCTGTAATAAACAAATTCCTTTTATAAACAAAATTTTAACTGAAAAGCCACAGTAGATGGAAAAAAGAAGAAAGGATATTACTTGGTAAAATCCAGTGACATCTACAATAGTTTTACAGCACATTTAAGCATTCTAGGGTTTTATATCTTCACCTGCCTTCCATTTCTTAGTTGCTCCTTAAAAAGTTGCCAATTATGAATAGGTTCAACCTCAAATTCAGTCCTGAATTTGAGCGTCAAGAAAAGCAAAATAACACTCCAAATTTCTATCTTAATATTATAGCCTTAATTCAAAAATGATTTTATTTAAAACACAATGCCCATCTAAGTGGAAAAAAAAAAAAAAGAAAACCAAGCAGCAATACGTAATTATACATAATATTCATTATATGGGAAAATTCATTATATCTTTTAGAATGATATCTAGAATGCACCCGCTCTGTGAGTCTCTTCAATAATTAAATCAACTTAGACTGACACTACCAAAAGTAAGAGTACTGTATAAGGGGCACACATTTACAATACTGCTAGCCTTAAAAGCAGTAAAGCAAAAGAAAATCTATCAAATAGCACATGCACATCTCACATAACTTCCACTGAACTATCAATGGCTTCTATGCAATGTGCCTCTTTTCCTAACTGTATTAACAACTACTAAGAAAGGAAAGATGAGATTAAAATCAATGGTACTGAACTGAATTGTTTGAAGCCAGTGCCCCAAATGTGGGGAAAAGTGCATTTAGTTCAGCAGCAATATAGCACAGTGTGAAGATATTGTGCTTAGACGCAGATATTCCAGAACTGAAAGATGTACAAGGCAAGTCAAGATATAAAACCATAGTACACTGTTAAATAACCTTGAAACATACATATATTGCAGTGTTCAAAGAAAAACATTCATTTCATTGTACAAGGATAGGGAGAAATCCTTAAAGTTACCTATTGTAGTTTATGATATAATAAATACATATCTATATAGCATTGTATATACATATATAGAATGTGTGTGTTTATGTGTATCTTTTTGTTGATTTTGCCAAATTATTGTTTGTTTTTGTGGATCTGCAACTTTCAGGAAAGAAAATTCCTTTGTACTACAAGTTTCTGTCCCCCCAAACTTAAGAAAAGATATTTACTAGAAAAGGTCTCAATACCCTCCCCCCAACCCAAGACTCACTTCAGATATTTTGCTTCACAATTGATCAGAGAAACACAATGAAAGGAATTCCAGAATTTTTGATTCACCTTGCCAGTTGTTTGAACAAGCAGATATCTTAATATTTAAACGAGCTGATGCAAATTCTTTAGCAAAGGATATAAACTCTAGATTTGACTGATTAAAACAGAGCAAATCAAAACCAAACAAGAAAAAAATTCCAGTGATTTACTCTGACTGTAAACAATATATAAAATTTAAATCTCAAATTTCAAAATAAGTTAAAGAAAAATTCTACCTTCAGGGCCTGTAATACTATAAAGATCTGACAATTGGTAAGGGGAAAATGTGTATGAAAAGTTGCAACAAAATTGTTTGCCCATTATTTTTGCTAAGAGAAAGTATATCTAACTATACTACCTCTGTCCCTTAAGTTTAATAACTTCATAATTTGTTGGCAAATGTTTTAAGCAAACTGGCATATCATATTACACAACAGAAAAACATCCATCAAGTTCAGCAAAGAAAACTTATAAGCCTTTTGTACAGAATTAAAAAAAATCTAAATGGCTATGATTCCTCTATTAGCAGAAACACATAATGTTGTCTTTATAAATCTGCCAAATATATCAATATCTACATAAATAGATACAGATATAGATATGAAACATTAATGGCAGTCTATTTTTGAACAGTGTGTGGGACCAGCAGATTTGTATCAGACCATGGCACGATATGGACCCTGCATCTTTAGGAACTGAATGATGAAAGAAGGACCCCCAGCAACAATCTGAGGTGGAAGGTGACTGAGTGGACAGTTCTCAATACTCATGATTGAAAGCTTGCTGCAAAGAGCCAGCTCAAACGGAAGGCTATGCAGGTTTGGGTTGTCATTCAAATACAGTTCTTCTAGGTTCTCCAGTGTACCTGTTTTAAAAAAATCAAATCAATTACTATTTTTAAAAAAATTAGTTACTATTAAAAAACTTCAACCGGGCATGATGCTATCCTAGGCATTATATATACTGAATACACATTTCCTCTTATTCCCTTTTCTTAGTTTTAAAACTCTCTACAACCATGGATCTCAAACTTTGTTGCATACTCAAATCAACAGGAGAGATTTTTAAAAGCCTCATGTCTGGGTCCTACTCTATATCAATTAAATCAGAACCTCTTCCTTTATGGTTGGTTTTCAAGCTTGGAGAGTTTTTTGGAAATACACATGCTCTATCTCCAGAGATTCTTTTTGGGACAGCTTGGGATTCATACAGATTTTTTTTCAAAGCTCCAGAGTTCAGTTTATTGTACAGTCAGTACATGCCTATAATCACTTTCCTATTACAGACAAGTGATAATCTCTCCTATTAATAAATTTCTCATGTAGAAAGGTTTTTGTTACTTGGTATTAGTCTTTCACCAAGAGAGTTATCATATATTTGGCAGTAAGTCAAATATCAATTCTTTATTTTTTATTTTCTGCTTGAGGAAGATTAGCCCTGAGCTAACATCTGTGCCAGGCTTCTTCCACTTTACATGTGTGTTGCCACCACAGCATGGCTGATGAATGATGTAGGATCCATGTCCAGGATCCAAACCTGCGAACCTGGGCCACCGAAGCAGTGTGTGCTGAATTTAACCACTATGCCATGGGGCCAGCCCCCACAAAATCAATTTATGTAATCATTTAAAAAATTTGTGTTATACTCTCTTAGGATACTCATACTTTCTAGGCAAACGTCTCAAGCAACTGCATGAGGCGAGCTGAATAAATATATAAGAAATAAAAGTGTAAAACTGCCTCATGTGTTTCCAATTTTTAAATTTCAAATTTTGCAGTATTTGATAGTAGTACATAGAAGACTAATAAAAATAATGGCCACCAGGTAATAGATTTGTTTACGTCTAAGATTTAATTTAATATTCAGAGCAACCCTATGAGAAACTATTATTATCATCCTTATTTTATAGGTAGGAAACTTGAAGCTTAGGGATCCTCGTTTCCTTACCCAAAGCCACAAAGTCAATAAGCGACAGAGCTAGATTTTGAATTGTCTATTTTAATTCAAAACCATTTTTAACCACTAATCTATAGTGTCTCTGGAAAAGCATGGTATAGATGGGAGAACATAACAGCTGGAACTACCAATTTGAGAACTAGTATGTGACCTCAATTGATTAACTCACTTTGTAAAATGGAGTTACAACTTGCACTATCTAAAATTCAAGGTGGTCATGTTGATTATATGAAACAATGAGAATGAAAAAACTAGAAAATATTAATATTAATCCTAAAACCTCATAAGGTAATGTTCTTTTGGCATAAGACATCAGTAATTTAATTCAAGCCTGTGTAATTTTTAAATGTGGAAGAAATATAAAATAACTCTTCTAAATTAAGGTTAAGCCTATTAGAAATATAAGCATGCTAAAACATTCTCAAAAACATTTTAACATTAATAATTAATATTAATAATTAATTGGTTCCTATGAGGAAACCTAACCAAAAGCAACCAACAAACCAACCAGCTGCTGGAGCTCTACAAAAAAAAAATCTTGCACCTGATGTAACCTCAGCTGACAAAAACAGTAGATTTGTCTTATTAATCTGAACTACTGCTTGAACACACAAGAGCAAATTATTAGCACAGAGTCAAGCATCCAAAGGGTTCATACCAATTTCCTCAGGAAGATGAGTAAGTAGGTTCTCTCCAAGGCCTAGATGTGTGAGATTGGTAAGGTGACCGATGCCTCTGGGGAGAGTGGTCAACTGGTTGTTTGTCAAGACTAATTTCTAAAAGATTAACAAAATAAAAGATGGTTACATATATATTTCCTACAACTGATGTAAATTTAAAATAATACATCTAAACCAGTAAGTTAAATTGACAGGGATATTAGATTGGATAGGATGAGAATCACTCAGTAAGTTTTTCTTTCAAAAAACATTTGTTAGAAATTCAAAAGCAGATACATCAAGTTAATAAGAACATAAAACTCAGCCCTAATGCTATAATAGGAAAATCTATCTGGTCCAAGAATTAGATCACATTCTTAAGAAAAATGAGCAATTTGGAATGCATCCCAAAAACATTAATCATATAACTATAAAATTATCAGTTTTACCTGTAAATCCTTAAGATAAGCAATTTCATTTGGCAAGGATTCCAATTTATTCTCTTCTAGATCCAACTCTCTTAACTTCCTAAGGTTTCCAAGACCATGGGGAAGCTTCTTCAGAAGATTGTTTGATAATATTAGAACCTAAAGAGAAATTATTGATAGTGTTTAGAAACTCATGAAATGGAATTATATATTACCATTGTGTGGCTTAAAATTTATCAAGTAATGCCAATTCTCTAAATAGTGAATATTAAGGATAATGTTCAATTATATAACATAAACATTTAACTTGCTATTCTAAAAAAATCACCATAGTTTTTGGAAATAAAAGAGGCTTTATTTGCTATCCAAAGAACTTGAAAGCAGCAATTCAAAAAGACCCATGCACCCCTATGTTCACTGTAGCATTATTCACAATAGCCAAGACATGGAAGCAATGTAAGTGCCCATCAACTGATGACTGGATAAAGAAGATATGGTATATATATACAATGGAATACTACTCAGCCATAAAAAAGGATAAAATCATCCCATTCACAACAACATGGATGGACCTTGAGGGTATTATGTTAAGTGAAATAAGCCAGATGGAGAAAGACAATCTCTGTACGACTCGACTCATATGTGGAAGTTAAACACATGGACAAAGAGAAGAGATTAGTGGTTATCAGGGGAAGGGGGGGGGAGTGGGCATAAAGGGTAAAGTGGTGCACCTACAACATGACTGACAAATAATAACGTACAACTGAAATTTCATAAGGTTGTAAACTATCATAAGCTCAATAAAAAGTAAAAGAAAAAGAAAGATTTGGTTAAGTGAAAATTTGTGAAAGCAAAGGAAAAAATTTAATTTTAAATAAATTACAAAATATCCCAGAAAATTAACTACTTGCACAAAGATTCATATAGTTAATGGTATTTTGATACTAAATAGTTACAAATGTCTATCTAATAGGAAGCCAATTATTTATTCAAAAGCCCTTACAAACCAATATTTAAGTAAGAATTGACTTCTAAACTGCCTATATCAATCCACTGCACTTATTATTTGTGGTATATTTATTACATTGCAAAGCATCCTGCAATATCCTGAGAGAGAAAAAAAGGTTGAGGAAGGTAGTCCTTGTTCTCAGAGAAGTTACAACGTGAGGGGAGAACAACACTGGGTATTAGGGATAAATGAAAAGAGCACTGGATGGAAAGATCTACATAAGGTTCTGGATAATTTTTTATACCCACTTATTTCCTCCAAAGTTATACCACCCATAATAAAATAAACATATACAATAAGACCAAGAAGATAAGAACAGCAGCTGCTATTTATTGAGTTTACTATTTGTAGGGCACTATAGTAAAGGCATTATGTGCATTATCACATTTAATCCTAACTACAACTTTATGAGAAAAATACTAGATACTATCCCATTTCACACTTGAGGAAACTGAAGCTTGGGCAGGTTAAATCCATAAATAAAGAGAGATATAAATGTAATTGTTCATACAACTCAATAGCAAAAAAACAAACAATCCAATTTTAAAAAATGTGCATAGTATCTGAATAGACATTTTTCCAAAGGAGATATACAAATGTCCAACAGGTACCTGAAAAAGTGCTCAACATCACTAATCGTTAGAGAAATGCAAATCAAAACCACAATGAGATATCACCTCACACCTGTTAGAATGGCCATTATCAAAAAGACACGAGATGAGTATTGCCAAGCATGTGGAGAAAAGGGAATCTTTGTACACTGTTGGTGAGAATGTAAATTGATGCAGCCACTATGGAAAACAGTATGGAGGTTCCTCAAAAAATTAAAAATAGAACTACCATATGATTCAGCAATTCTACTTCTGGGTATTTACTCAAAGAAAATGAAAACACTAACTCAAAAAGATATATGCACCCCCATGTTCCCTGCAGCACTATTTACAACAGCCAAGCTATGGAAATAAACTAAGCGTCCACTGACGAATGAACAGATAAAGAAAATGGGATACACAGACACACACAGACACACAGACACACACACACACACGGGGCGGGGGGGGGTATTATTCACCCATTAAAAAGGAATTAAATCTTGGCATTTTACAGCAACATGGACGGACCTTAAGGGCATTATGCTAAGTGAAGTAAATCAGAGAAAGACAAATTATCATATGATCTCAACCAGAGGTCAGGGACAGAGGGGGCAAAATGCGTAAAGGGAGTCAAAAGGTACAAACTTTCTAAGTCATGGGGGCGTAATGTACAGCATGGCAACTATAGTTAACAATACCATATTGCATATGAAAATTGCTAAGTGAGTAAATCTTAAAAGTGCACATCACAAGAAAAATTCTGTAACTATGAATGGTGATGGATGTTAACTAGACTTATGGTAGTGATCATTTTGCAATATATACAAATATCGAATCATTATGTTGTACACCTTAAACTAAAATAATGTTGTACGTCAATGATACTTTAAAAAAAAGTGGAATTGTACCCAGATCTGTTTGCCTTCAAAGCCCATGCTTTTAACCATTACATCATACTATTTCACCTTACTAAATAAAAGAAATTAGGCTTTTTAGATTTTATTTATTTATTTATTTATTTTCCTTTTTCTCCCCAAAGCCCCCGGGTACATAGTTGTATATTCTTCGTTGTGGGTCCTTCTAGTTGTGGCATGTGGGACGCTGCCTTAGCGTGGTTTGATGAGCAGTGCCATGTCCGCGCCCAGGATTCGAACCAACGAAACACTGGGCCGCCTGCAGTGGAGCACACAAACTTAACCACTCGGCCACGGGGCCAGCCCAAGAAATTATGTTTTGTAAAAATATGGATACAGAAGAAATTTAAAAATATATATGTACTATTAGTAAGCTTTTTCATCAAAAGGATGAAAATTCTAGGGACTCAGAGGCAGAAGAAATCATCTTTGACTGAGGAGGTGACAATACGATGGATCTTTAAAATTTTTTAAAGAAAAAATTAAGGGGATGAGAGGAGGGCATTGTTGATATTGGGAACAGTAAGACTAAATGTATAGAGCCAGAAATATGCATACATTCGCAACAAAGAAAATAATCTATTTAACTAATAAATAGAAGAGTAGGTGGGTAAAATAGGCCAGATTTCATATGAAGGGTTCTGAATGCCAGTTTGAGGAATCCATAATAATCTTGGTAAACAATGGTGCAGAATTCTTAAACAGAGCTAAGGGAAAAAAATATGTTCTAAAAGACATTAGTTTTAGAGACCTTTTCTTTAGAAGGTACTTTACAGCACTCAAATCTACCAACTTTAATGGGCAAGAGTAACTCAGAAGCATTAAGCCCAGATTAAGTCAACATCTTATCATCCTAATAGGGTTGTATGTTTAAGAGAGCTCTAACATCTCTACTTATGATCTTCACCCAAATAGAAATTGCTTATTTTAATTGGAAACTTTATAAGCGAGATAACTGTGGAAGGGTCTAAGGAATTCTAAATGCTCTTTTATACTCACCTCAAGAGAAACGAGGCCAGACACATCCTCAGGGATCTTTGTGAGCTGATTAGTGGCTAAATTCAATTCTACCATACTGGTCCAAGTTCCAAAATCCAAGGGAAGTGATGTCAACTGATTGTCCTGGCAAAGATAAAAGAAGCATCTGAGGTAGAACTACAAAAACAAAGCACCATATATACCTATCTATGGAAAGAGAATTTCTAATTAATCAAAAAACCTTATTCCCTTTTTTGATAACCAAATATAGAAAGGAAAAAAACAACAAAAACTCTAAGCTTCTAAAGTTTTTCATAGAGTAATTAGGTTTTTATTTTGAGGTTACACTGAAAGTTTTTCCCTATGTGATTATCTGTATTGAATATGAAAAAATGCACCATACAGACCAACACATCTGATTTCAAAGGTCTCAGTGATAAATGTGATGTTTTCCCCATTTCAAGAAAAAGTACAGAAATCAGTGAGTAAAATGTAGATGCTCATGAGCACAGTGGAAGAGGAAACATCTAATTATAGCCCACAAGGAAGCTAGATAACCTTAGCAATTCTAGAGATGCTGAGCAATAAAGTAGAAGAGGAAAAAGGTTTGATAAGACAGTAAATCGTTAAAACACAAATTAATTATCCACAATTTTACTTTAAAAATCCATAAGAAAAGATGGTAAGAACATATTTACCATTGAATAATAAAAACAGATGATGGAAGAGTGTGATCCTAATTTTGTTTAAAAATTATATATAGTTATACATAGGAAAAAAAGTGACATATATGCCAGCGATTCACTATTTTTTTTCCTGCTTCTTTATATTCACTTATAAAACATATTTTCATCATTAACAACTCTTACCACACTGTTCTGTCTTGGGGGTACTGGTATTGAGAGCGGACCATCAGTACCCCTGTCCCAGTTGAGTATCGATATATGCAATATGTTAACAGTGATCTTACCTCTCAGTGGGGGAATTATTTTATGTTCTTTGTGTTAATATGTATTTTTTAAATCCTCTGCAATGTACATTAATTGTCTCATTTTACACAAAATCATTCATAAGAGAAATCCCAAGTAGCAAACATCCATTTGAAAACCAAGTTTTTCTTGTACAATATTTAAAATTATTACCTAATTATTATAACATTTAAACTTATTATCTACCTATGCCCAAACTACTGATAGTTAATAGTATGATAAAGCATTTTCATTAAAAAAATTTACTACTGGTGCTTGTATGAAGAGGAAAATGTCAGTCTTCATTTTAACTTCTTTCAAGAAAAAGTTTTGTTAAACAGTTGTCATTATCTTGAAGAAAAATTAAGGCAAAGCTCTATGTAACTTTATTATTTCACTGAAAACAGCAAGCCTAACATATTACAATAACATCATATCCATAAAAATGAGTAATCAAATACAAAAACTAATGAACACCTCGACTGCTCTGTTCTAAGCTTCTTATTACAAACTGAATATTCAGAATTAATGTCATTACCACTGCTAAATCTCATATAACCAGACTGACTAACAATAAATTTTATACTTGTTAAAGACTATAAGATTATCTTGAATTTCCACTAGTTCACTTATTATATACTTCTGAAGAATTACTGTAAAAGATACATATGTTTATGAACAAGTATAGATAGAATCAAGAAACTGCACATTTAGACTGTAATTTAAAGAACCACGATTATGTTGAAATGGTTTGTCAAAGACAGAAGGACAGAAGAAACACTATACCTGGAAGCTGGAAACCTAGGTTTCCTGGATTCCTACCGCAGCCATGAATTAGCTATGTGGCTAATTTACTTATCACCTTTGGACCTAAAATTTGTTCACTACAAATTAAATTACTGAACAAATCGTTTTTCATTTCTTTCCTCTTTTTGCAATAAACTTTTTCCTTATTATGTGAAACTCATTCACTGTAGAGAATATAGATAAATAAAAAGAAACTAAAAATCACCCATAAATAATTCTCATATTCAAAGATAAATGTTATATTGTGGTAAACAGTGGCTATATGTATGCATAAAAATCTGTAGATATTTCATAAATAATTAAGCACATTAAAAATGGCTTTTAAAAACTATGGGTGGAGAGAGAGTCTTCCATGCTTTAACTTTTTCCAACTTAATAAATTGAGACTATTTCAACTGGTATTTAATATTCTTCTAAACTAGAGTATTATTTTTAATGGATTCATAATAGTCCATTGAAGATACAGTACTTTAAAAAAATGAAGTCCCTATTAATAAGTTTGTACCAATTAAACAGAAAGCTCTGCAATAAATACTCCTACCATTAAGCTTTTATGGACATCCAAGATTATTTCTTTAGGACAAATTGCTGAAGGTATGCACAGTTCTAAGACATTTGTTATCTGATAAAAACTGCCCTTAAGTATCCGTAATATCAGTTTAGACCCTGTCAGCAAGAAACAAGTACCCATTCTCCACACTGATAGAGAAAGCATAAATATTAGAAGTAGTAGTCATAGTAGTTTTTTCTCCTCCAACACAAACAGAAGCTTACCTTCATATTCAGCTTACTTAATACTTTTGCTCTGGAGAAAATTCCAAAAGGAATTTTATTAATTCGATTGTGTTCCATGTTGAGGGAATAGATGGTGGAAAACTGAGATGGACCACCTACTGGATATAACTGGAAGCAATTTCTAGCTAAGGTCAAGCTATTGAGTTTCACAAGACTTGATAAAAGACTCTGTGAAAAAATGAAATAAACATAAGAATCAGAACTGTAACAAGCCTTATTCTGTAGAGTACAGAGCAGCAGTCCCAAACACAAATGCCTTCAAAGTGCCTTGCAGGTAACAAATGAAAGAGACTGGTTGGGCTGGTTTTGTAATGCCTCATCTAGAGGGACAGTCACTTCTCAGCTGTAGCTAATTGTTGCCTTGCAGGGATGTGGAGCTAATGTAGTTGGATTTTCTGATTTTACAAGAAATAGGAAATTAATTTACTTATATGAAATCTCCTGATTTTTATTTTTTGGCTTCAATTTATTTTAAAAATTCTATGGCGTAAAAACAAAAATATATGCCTATGGGTAAGAGGTGTGTCCTCAGTGGCCAATTTGAGACTTCTATAGAGCAGAGACTTTGGTATCAGACAGTCCTGGGGCTGAGTCCTGGCACTGCCACTTGTTGTGTGACCATTCCTATCCAGGTCTTTGTCAGGTCTTTAGAGATAAGGTACCTATCTCTAAATTATTATTAAGATTAACAAAATGCCTAGCACAGAGTAAGCTGTTATTTAGTAATTTAATGGTTTGTTTTAGGAATATTAAATTCAGAAGATGATAATACTTCCTGATATTGTATAATACCTTGCTTTTCCACACAGTAAAATCCCTGAGGGAATATGCATCCATCAAACAAGTATTTACTTAGCAAACAACCCCATAACCCCTTACTTCAGCCTCCTATCACGTAACCACAGTGCTAGGTGTTTAGGTATTATAAAAGAATCTCTGCCATTAAGAAGACTGAACTGTATTTAGAGAAATAAAGCACACAGATAGGAAAAAGAAAATAATATATAACTGTATATAATCAATAATAAATTGTAAAGAATAGGCTCTTGCTATTCAAAGTCTGGTTCAAGGAAGAGCAGCATCAGCACCCCCTGGGAGCTTGTCAGAAATGCAAACTCTTGCTGGCCCGGTGCCGGTGCTGAGTGGTTAAGTTCGCATGCTCCGCTCAGGTGGCCCAGGGTTTTGCCGGTTCAGATCCTAGGCATGGATCTAGCACTACTCCTCAGGCCATGCTGAGGCAGCATCCCACAGAGCACAACCAGAAGGATCTACAATTAGAATATACAACTATGTAGTGAGGGGCTTTGGGGAGAAAAAGGAAAAATAAAAAATAAAATCTTTAAAAGAAAAAGAAACGCAGACTCTTAGCCCCTACTTTCACAGAATCATAATACGAATCTTAACAAGATTTCCAGGTGATCTACAGGTGATCTACACGCTTATTAATGTTTGAGAAACGTTGTACAGGCTATACAATAGTTTTGAATCCTGGCTCCATAACGATGCCTTATTTTATAGATTGTAGTGAAGCCTTTTTGAAGAGATAAAATATATTAATAACTTTAAAACATCTAGCATATAAGAAGTGCTAAAATTTTAAGTTCCTTCTCTATTTAAATTCAAAGAAAAGAAGAAATACTGGAATAACCGGAAAAGTAGGAAGGTGGTTGAGAGTAAGCTGGATCTTGAAGGATGAAAAAAATCAAATATTCAGAGAAGTAGAAGAAAACATTCTAGACTGAGTAAAAGCCCAAGCAGGGAGAAAACAAGCAGTGTGAGGTGTGTATTTTAAACAATGTTCAAATTTCAGTTGTCCACCATGAGGAAATTGAAGACTTAGTACCTGAGGCGTCAGTTGATTTGCAAGGCCAGGTAAAGGAATGACATAACAATATAACTGAAGGTATAATCACACGGCGAACTGAAACTTGTTCTTTATAGTGAATATTAAGAAGCTACTCTTAACATCTGTCTATTGGTATACACATATAAAAGAAGAGTACAAATAAGAGTGGTGAGAAAACTGCATTGCAGTCAATTCAGAAAAAGAAGAGTACAGATAAGAGTGGTGAGAAAACTGCATTGCAGTCAATTCAGAAAAAATGTCTATATCCTACTTTACTGAAAACAAAGGAGTTCTATTGAGTCTCATGGCAAAAATGTTATTTTTATTATTCTCACAACTGACTTACTTCTCCAAATTGACACCCTTCTATGAAAAAATAACATCTGAGAATATCTGAAAGAATATTCAAGGCAGCTCTCCAACCTTTCATTCTCAGATCATGTTGTGAAGCTTTGGGGTTGCTTATCATTGCTTTAAAGTCAGATACATCTGGGTTCCCATCTTAGATCTACTTACCAGTTTTGTGACCTTTGATGAATTAATTAGATAATCTATCTCTCACCATATTCCCAGAAAAATATTTAGGGTAAGAAATTTACCAAAAACATGACTTCTCAAGTCTTATTTTCCTACCTATTTGATGAGAATACTCTAATAACTAGTAGGATTATAGTGAAGATTTCAATGGGATAATATGTGTAGAGCTCCTAGCCTTATGCATTGAGCATATGTACTTAAATTTAAGTTCCTTTTCCTTACGTGTTTATGTCTACATTAAAGCAAGTCCATTTTCAGATAGTCTTCAAAAGAAAAAGTATATAGTCATGCCAGCTCTGCTTTCAGGAATATAACGAGCCCCAACTGAAAACCACTTTCCTGATTTTTCTTGTCTAACCCAGCTTGAATGTCTGGCTAAGCGCTGTCTCATGGATTTTATTGATTTCTTTATTGTGATTATAAATGCAGATAATTACACATCTGCATTAGGAATATGCTGCTTCCAAAGCACATAGACTACTTTTATGCCCTTCCCCCAGCCCCCCACTTTTTTTGGTGAGTAGGATTGGCCCTGAGCTAATATCTGTTGCCAATCTTCCTCGTTTTTGTTTTTTGTTTTTTTTCTCCCCAAAGCCCCAGTACATAGTTGTATATCCTAGTTGCAGGTCATTCTATTTCTTCTATATGGGATGCTCCCACAGCATGGCTTGATGAGCAGTGAGTAGGTCCACATCAGGACCAGAACCAGCAAACCCTGGGCCGCCAAATCTGAGCGCATGAACTTAACCACTCAGCCACGGGGCCAGCCCCTAGAGTACTTTTAAATAAGACTTAATGCTTTCCCCTATTTGGACAAGGGCAATCAAGGGTTTCCCTCATAGCTTCTCTCTGAAAACAGGCCAGTTTAAATAGACACGCTCATGTATGTACACCCCTTCTTCCACAGCCAGACTGACGAGGGCTGCCTTCTTTATAATTCTCTTATCCAAAATAAATCCTGACTTACTTCAGTCACAAAACATTATATATGAAAGTATTTAGCATAATGTCTGTATCCTAAGAGGTATTCAATAATTATTATTGACAATAAGACTGGATATATAAATAAATTTTAAAATTTCTCACTTTGTGAAACTTGATATAGACTCAAGTCTTTATATTTAGGCATACTGACATTGTAAAAGCAGTGGATCTTACTTAAGCTCACAAATCACACTCTAAAAGAATCCCAACAAGGTCTAATTAATGTGCTAATTGTTTGCCTTATTGTGAAGATGAATCACTGTTAGAAAAGGGGATGACATTAAACAGTAGAACCTCACCCACTTTGATCATTCTAACCACTATCAAAGAAAGACAAAAATCCAGATAGTGTAGCTATATTCACAATCTGTGGATTCTATTCCTTATCCCACTTAAACTGTTACTAACAATTGTACTCTTTTTCTTCACAGGTAAGATACTGTCATAGTTGTTTTAGTAAACTGGTCCAGTCTAGAAACTGCAATCCTGGGAAACTAATTTTTGTACTCTGATCAAGCTGTTTTCTGAAAACCCAAAGACCCAGATTAATAGGAACCAAATTATAGGTCCACTTTATTTTTGTATCCCTAAGAAATAAATCAATTGAATAAATTTATTTTATAAACTCATTGCTACAAGTCTATAGCTTCATCTACTCAAACTGTTCTTTATAAATCAAAGCATAAGCCTGAAAAACATTCATCCAAAACACCTTTATTCTTAATTCAAACACACACACACACACACACAGGAAAACTAGCAATAGTCTAAACATAATAGGGCCACTTACATAAGACATTTTTAATTGTTACAAAAAAGACTTTGGAAAGTTCAATCAATCCTTAAGTCTACAATTCCATTCTTTTATTTATTAGATTACTGCAATAAGATATTATGCTTGAACAATCATAAGCAAACATACAAGTTGTTGGGTATGCTAAAACAGTAGGGAGTGAAGAAGGAAAGGCAGAAGTGAAAAAGTAAAGTTGAGAAAGATAATTAAAAAAAAAAAAGAGTATTGCATCTTGCCCAATCAATCTCTAAGCAAAATAAGTGAAAATATTTTTTTCTAATAGAAACAACAAAACCCAAATTAAAAATAATGTGTTAAAAAAATAACAGATTTTGGTGACTGGTATATGCTAAAGAGGGTTTAATATTATTGTATAAGCAGGGTAATAATTTGGGTCACAGGAGTGTTGCAGCTAATACTAATCTTGATAATAAATAGTGCCTTCTATGTAGTTCATTCTTCTCATTTATCATCTTTCTACAGTACCCTTTTTTTTAATAACTTGAACTCAGTGAGGTAGTTGAGTTTTAAAACCAGCCATACAACTTTTACGTAATAGCCTTTATTGCCAGTTCGAAAAATGACATGAGAAAGATTTACATGTTGCTAAAGGGAAACATAGCACACTGATTTTCCACCTTGGTTTCTCCCTTCTGCACATTAAAAAATAAATAAATAAAATGTTTCTATAATCATACCTATTCTTTTTTGGAATTTTTCTCTTAGTAGTGGCTACATATCCATAGCATACTCATTATTTAAGCAATCACAATCATCAAATTAGTTACGTAGCTGTAAACACCCACTGGTCTTTCCTTCATTATCTTGTAGACTTGTTTCAAGAGTTTACCCTAATCCACTTCTTACCTCTGGTAAAGTAGAAATGTTATTGTTCTCTAAATTTAATTCTTCAAGTGCACTGCATTTTGCCAGTGATCTGGGTATTGCTGACAGTCTGTTATATCTCAGACCAAGACGACTTAAACTGGACAGGTTTCCTGTGAACACAAAAAAAGGAATTTATTTTTTTTAAAATCTGATGAGCCTGTCACTGTACCAAGCTATCCACTAGCTATTTATGAATTACTGTGAAGTACTATTTCAGCAAGATCCTTAACTTCTAGTACCAAGGAACTACACACTAGTCACTGTATCAATTAGGATGAAATTGAAACCACTTTTGTGTCCACTTGTCTTAGAGAAATAATGAAATACACAGCTACAAGTCAATTTTAAAAATAAAGAATTATTAGAAAGTATTGGCATACTTTAATAACAAAATAACTTTTAGATAAGGCCTAACTGAATAACATCAAAGTAGTGCATATTTTAAATTTACAATAGTTATCCCATTTCTATCTATGTGATGAGGATGCAACACAGAACAAGTAGTTACATGTAAAAACATATATGTAATTTTGAGAAAGAAATTTCCAAATTTCTAAAATGGTATTATTTAAAATATAAGATGCACAATTATTTTGTAAGATCGGAAAAGTTCATTATTTTTCATGAGTTTAAATATAAACATTCCAAAATATACCTGAAAAGCTGAGCTGATGGTAAAAACTTTCTCAAAATAATAAAAAAAAATTACAAACCAAAGTGAAAGTTATAGCCTCTCTTATTGTCTAAGCATATGCAGCTTGAGTGCAAACTAACCACTATGGAATACACAAAAAAAGCAGAAAAATAGGCATTTTCTAGTTTTATTGTCAAGACTACATGGCAAGCTACATGGATGAGTATGATGATATCTGCTATCATAAAAGGTTTAAATAAAATTTAATTTTCCAAACAATATACATTAGAAAATAAGTTCATTTTGTTACCAAAAAAAAAAAAAAGGTAACAGTATTGAGATTTTAGTTCAATGTATGTCTTTGTCATAGCTAGTTAATTCCTTTTCTGACTTCAAATTACAGCTGTTGCTATAAGATTTTTAGATGGGCCAGGTTAAAATGTCAAATGTAGCCTCTAGCGTTAAATTAAAAAGTATTACCAGTGTTAGAAATTATGGAAGTGGATGCCTATGTCACAGTTAACTTTCTGGAGAAAAATAATTTGATGCCTTTTGACTTTCAGCAATATTCTGATGTTTGTCTATTTCTTTCTTTTTGCTTTGACCATTTTTCAAGGAGCTGTATGAATAACTTCCTTTCTTAGATGCAACATTACTATAATACTTTCAGAAAACATATATTAGCCTATAGCATAAGTGAAGCCTGGAGGGCAGTCACTATGCTTCATACCCTTATGTAGTTATCACTCATCTGCATCTTTCCCTCTTGCTGAAGAAACCAGTTGATTTAAGTTATAAGAAATGACTAAATGGAACTAATTTTTACCCTTTAGATTTTCAAGGTAAGAATTAGTCATTGGTAATGAAAATACTTCGATAATTCTATACCATAAATTTAGCCAAATACAATGCAGAAAAACCTAGCAACCATTTCAATTCCGGCAATTAGAACTATTCCTGAGTTATGCTATACTTATTTATATTACTTTCCTGTAATAATGTTTGGAAACTAGCCCAAGAGTTTGCCGGTTCTGATTAAAAAAGATTTCAACAGGCAGAAAATCAAATATACAAAAGCAATAATAAAAACTACCACTTAGCAAAGACAAGTTAATTTTGTTGTTGAAGAGCTTTCTATATTAACTAAGGATGCTTCACTAGTGTCTTTCTGATGACACTCTGGTGAAATGTGTCAATTTTGGAGGAAAAAAAAAACTCAAGCAGAGGATTGGATGACTTTCTAAAGCCCGAGAGAACTTAGAGATTAGAAATGAGGGCAAGAATAATATTTACTATTGCTAACACTGCACTATTTCATTGAATATGATACAAATGTTACTTAAAAGGTGGGCTGTCAGAAAATAAAAGAATCTACTTTATGATTATGTTAATTATAGTCATAGTCCTAATGGCCAAAAATAGGGACAACCTATGTGTTCAAGAAGAGATGAATAATTATTTAAATTGGAAGCATCACAGTGTAATAGAAAAAAATAAAAGAGATTTTATATTATCTGTGTGATCCTGGGCAAGTTATTTAACTGAGTCTATTTTCTCATCCATAAAGTGGGTATAATGCCAAATACCTGACAGGGCTGCTCTAAGGGTTAAATACGACGTGTGCAAGACACTTAGCACAGTGATTGATAAATAACAGGTATTCAAAACATGATTTTATTCTATGATGTCTATATTGTGCTATGTTCTGTACCTATTAAAATTATGCTACAAAAAATTTTAAGATGCAAAAGACTAAGTTATGATGTTAAGTGAAAAAAGTAAGATAATAAAATAATGCATTTTGTATGCTTTTTTTTTTAAAGATTGGCACCTGAGCTAACAACTGTTGCCAATCTTTTTTTTCCCCCCTGCTTTTTCTCCTCCAATCCCCCCAGTACATAGTTGTATATTTTTAGTTGTGGGTCCTCCCAGTTGTGGCATGTGGGACGCTGCCTCAACATGGCCTGATGAGCGGTGCCATGTCCGCACCCAGGATCGGAACCAGTGAAACCCTGGGCCACCGAAGGTGGAGTGGAGCATGCAAACTTAACCACTCAGCCACAGGGCTGGCCCCCTTGTATGATCTTAACAATGTAAAAAACATATGGATGCAAAAAGAGTAGAAAGAAAACACATAAAACTAACAGTTATCTCTGCATGATAGAATTATGGAAGATTAAAAATTTTTCTTTGAACTTGTCTATATTTTTCCTAATTTTCCCAAGTTTTGTAATTTAAAAACATCGTTTTGATAAAGAAAAAACTATAATTCTAAAGTAATTTTAATTTAAAAACTTACAGTATCCTTCTACCATTCTTTTTTTTGAGTGAATATTTTACATTATGGAGACGTTTTACACTAATGTAGAGGTAAGACTTTGGACACTTTACATTGTGAGGCTCATCTGCTCCATAAAGTGAAGATATGAGGTAAATTGTGAAAAAACAGAGCATGGTGGCTTGAACTTTTAGATAGTCATCCTGATTTAAAAAAAAGATAAGAAAGATACCCAAGAAGTTGCAATAAGAGCCATCTGAGAGTAACCAGCGTGGACCATAGCATAAGTCACCAGCTTGTCAAAGTCACCAACTAGTTAGTGGCAGAGCTACAATCAACCTCAGTTGGCTCCTTACCAAGTAATCGTTCTTCAAGATCTTCCTTGACTTTGCTTCAGTTAGCTTGTTCTCTCTTGACACAGAAGCATGATATGTTCATTCTTATCTCCATGCTGTTTGACTATCCATGCTGTTGTGTTCATGGAATGCATTTTTATTTCATACGAGTCCAACACATTTGTTCATGAAGCTTTCCCTGGCCATTCTATCAAGATCTTATTAATCTCCTTGTAAACTGAACTCATGGTAGACAGAATGCATGGTAGCATATGGTTTTCACCATAAATTGGAATTTATTTATATTTGGTCTTACGTTGTTAGTTTTTTCATAAATTAGTTACCTCCCCCAATAGACAGAGCATCTTTTACGTGAGGGACCTTGCTATGTATTTCTCTCTCTCTCCATAGACTTTGTTTCAGTGCTAAGCACACAGCAAGCATCTGTTCATACTTTCTTGATAATTACAGAAGCTAAAACATTTCACTACTGTCCTCCTTTCCAATAGGAACAAGATGCAAAAACTTAAAATTATATGAAAAGCTCATAAAACTCTCTCCTCTTTAACTCATTCTCATTTTATAAAATTGCATATCTATGAAACATAGACTTTACTGGACATGATTTAAAATATACGTCAGATTTGCCTGGTCTATCTGAATACAAATTAACTCTTCTACAAATATTTACAATCATTTTTCCTGGGACATCCAACTTCTAAGCAGCTCATTTTTAGATATCAGCCAGAAAGAAAAAAATAACTATTTCAACTCTCTGCATTCCTCTCACCCCACCAAACAATTTTTTAATTACAAAATAAATGAATGCATCTTATTCTCTTCCCCAGGTAACCATAGTTTGTAGTCTAATATGTACCTACTGAGAGCTTTCTCTAAGTATTTACTTACACATATACAAATACAGGGATTTTTAAATGTTTGTTTGTTTTTATATAAATGGGATCATTCTATATTCTTTCCCCCATATAACAGGTCATAGAAATATTTTCTCGTAAATACAGATATACTTCATTTTCTTTAGCCATTATAAAGTATTCTATGATACGTATGTACCATTATCTATTTAATCATTCCCCAATTGACGGCATTTGTTTCTAACATTTAGAAAGGAATCCTATAATGAACATCCTTTTATGTATATCTTTGTGTACATGTGAAAATATTTCTGATGTATCAGAAAATATAGATATTTTAAATCTTGAGAGATAGTACCACAAGGCTATATCAATTTCATTACCAACAAAAGTGAAAGACAGTGCCCACTTACTTATATCCTTTCAAAATGGAGAGGGAGGGAAGGTATCAGTATTTTATCCCTTGCCTATTCCATGCCCATGGCCACTATAGCTACAGCTAAAGCTGCTAACAGTAGAAATTTTCCTACAAGCAGTGATAATGTCTGACTAGAAAGAACTTCAAAATCTTCTGATAAAATTTTAATTTGCTGCATGAAGTTGAAGATAAAAGAGGCAGTCAACCTTAAAAAACAACTGGAAATAAATAAGACCATCCCTTTATCTCCTTCATAATGCTGCTTTCCTTATGGAAGAAAACTGTTCCATTGTAATAAAATGGCTGAAGCATTCACCAAGAGGTCTTTGAAATCTGCCAGAAGAGGAAAGGGCTCATTAATAGTGGAAAGTCCCCATAATTTTGTTCCATCAACTGACATGCCTCATTCAATCACTATTTACAGTAGAATAGTAGATGAATACAATACTGTAACAATTTTTTATTCTCACTGAAACCTAAAAGCTTTCTCTGGAAACAAGGATTAGTATGGTAACCAAATTCTAAAGGCTTATCAATTCAAAAGCTGAGTAAATAGAATCAAATTCCTGAAACTCCTCTTCCAAAATTAAAATAACTCAAGTTTCTCACTTTTAAAATCAGGTTTCCAGAATTTAAAAATTAAAATATGAAAATGATGTAATGAAATTGTCACGTGACATTAACTAGCACCAAAATTAGTAGTTATTTAAACAAAAATCATACCTCCAACTTTCCTAACCTTTTTCTTTTTCCCTTTTTTTCTTTTTCTGGTGGAGTAGAAGAGGCTAAACTTTAAAAAAAAAATCACCTATGAGAATATGCTATTCTGATGAAGAAACTCACATTTGCAAAGGCCTTATCACTTTGTGGAGCATGGCATGTTCAAAGAGTCATCCACATATTGCCAAAATCCATTACTGTCAGCAAAATAAAAGAGATGGAAAAAATTCAGGATAGAATACCAAAACTCTCTTATGCCAGAAAAAAATGTGAAATCAGAAGTGTGGCATTTACTGTGATTCACCTCCTGCAGTGGTTTCAACTCTAACCTCTTTCAATGAGTGGTTTTAACCACAAGCTAAATTGCAACCTAAAAATCAAGCCATAGCTTGCTTTAATGTTGAGCCATTGCAACTAAGAAATAAAATCAATGTTGCTGAGTTTCTGTGTATGAACGTAGGCTGATCACTGCCAATTATTGGCATTTAGCTTTTAAGTGGGTAACTTTGACTGTAAATTGTTCTGTGCTCCACTTTGACAGCTTGCTTTCTTATGCTGTCAGATTTTTAAAATATGGCAACATCAAATGGCTATGAATTAAAATTAGATGCTTTCGATTTCAGCAAATATAATCAGTATCTTCAGGTTAATTCAGTGTAACTTTTGAGTTAGACTAACTCAAATAGTTTTAATCTTATTTTTTTAAAGTAGCAAAAAATCAGCAGAAAAGACATATAGTTCTAACAATGAAATAACGTCAAAGGTACTTTTTTTTCAAACATTAAACTGGCAAAGTGAAAAGTAAGAAATGCAAAAATTCTTAAATTTCAAAAACTAAAAGAATGCTACCATTAAGAAGAGAACTAGTAAAGTCGTTTTATGTAAGCTACACTGTAATTACCTAAAATTTAATTACTAAAAGTCTACTTGTTGATATAACCGTAATCTACTGTAACAGTTCTTCAAAGCCCGGTGCAGCAAGACGACCTCTGTGAATTGTTCTGTGCTCCAGCCTTGAAGGCAAGGTCTTGTTGGATACTTCTCCCATTATCTCAATTTGAGAAGAAATAGAAAACAAAATATTTTTTTCTCCTTCAGACACCCTCAGCCCCTGCTGACTTCATAAAACCACCAGAGATCTCAGAAGGCTTTAAGATATCAGGTTCATAGTCTGAAACAAAATGACTCTTATAATGAAGCATAATATATTCTTTAGTTCATAGCTGATTCTTCAATTGGAAAATATTTCTATGAGAGATAAAACAGTTTTTATTCTTCAACAGAGCAGACTAATGGTTAAATCAGAGAAACTATGCGTATGTTTTTAAGCACTCTCTCGCTCAACTGCAACCAGCGGCCCCCTCCCCATTTCCTTCTGCCTCTTCTCCACATCCTATGAGCTGTCAGTGATCCTGGCACTGCTCAGCCTGGAAGTAAATGGCAGTTATTCCTACCAAGGAGTGACAACAACTCTAGGAGTATCCATGTTAAATAAAGAAAGGGGTAAGAAAAATCTTGTTCTACTTACAAGAAAAAAAAAAAAGAAAAGGCAAGGAAATAAAGTGATTTTTGGAAAAGTGAGTGTAAAGTAATAGCTGGAAGACTTGATTTTCAATTGTGAGTTTAGAGCAAGATTCTTTAGCCCTAGGAAAGAGAGTAGGGCAGCTACAGGACTAGGGCAGTCTTTTAGGTGCCCTCCCTAAAAGAGAGTAGGGCACCTCTCCAGGATAGGTGGTGTTTTCTTTGTTTTTCATTTTAAGTTATACTTTTCAAGAGGTAGACCAGGATAAAAGAAGAAAAGTATCAGGAGAACTATATTGCAATTAAGTTAGCCACTAACTGTTTTTGGTGGATTGCTAGTCTCCAATAAATGCGAGGGAGAATCTCAAAGATCAATTAAAACTGCTGAGATCTGTAACAGACAAAGACCCACATGTTCAAATTTCTCACCAAATCTCAGCCTTCTGCTATACAATCAAAATACTGGGGATGAGACGGATGGAGAAAGACAAAAGAATTATTTTAATAAACATGGTATATGATAAATGGTACAATATTATAAAAAATTTCAATGAACATGACATTCACTTTGCCATTACTTGGGATAACAGCTGTACTTTATTTGCTGACAACTATCAAAGCATATAAAAAGCAAAATATTTAAATTTTTCTTATTGTTAATGATTCAGTTCTCACTGATTTTCAATACAGATTTGTAATCTGATCACGTAGAATGTGCTATAAGTAAGGCATGTGTCTTATTCTGAGATAACATCTTAACTACAAGATTAATAAACAAACTAAAAATACAGAAGAATTACTTCTGATAGAAGAGAGAGATGTAAAATTAAAGTCAGAAGAAAGAAGTATACATGAAGAAGTTATCCTTTGTCAGACGAAGTGAATCCAAAGGACTCTAGTGCCACTAACAGGAAGATTTTATCATCCACCACCACCTATGCTTTCAGTTTGCCAGGACTATTCATTTTAGTACTTTAATTCCATTCCCACTTTGACTGTTAATTAACAAGACAGAGATACAGAAACATGTATCAAATATTAAATAACAAAATATTGTTAGACTATTTGAGAGTAAGAACAGGGCTGACTGATGACCATGCCCGATATATCTATTTGATTGTTGAAAGAGTATAAGAAATTATGTGGATATTAAGAAAAAAAGAGTTGTAAGTAGAAAGACTGAGAAGTACAAAGACCCTGAGGCTAAAACTTGTCTGATATGCTCAAGGAACAATAAAATGTCTAGAGTCTATAATATCATAAGAAACACACTGTGACACAATGAAAGAAATAAGAACCTAACTTTACAACATTTCCAACATCTTTAATTTTGGTTCCTCTCTCTGATTTGCAGTAAACAACCTTTATTTTTCTTTCTAAGCCTAACAAGACTAATTTTATAGAAGAAGTTGCTTTTTAAAAGTGCTTTTATGTGACATTCCACTGAAAAATAAGATTATGCATTATTCTTTCTTTTCTCTTTTATTGTTCCAATTAGTTGGTTGTTCAAAACAAGCAAACTTGCAGACATACATTTCAATTCAAGAACATACAACACAAACTAAGTGTCAATATCTAATTCAAGAAAATTATACTGAAATAAAAATTAAACTTATATGTTGATTGCCCCACAGTACCTCAGGGAAATGGACCCTGAAAGATCAACACTGAGAAATATAAGAGTTCTTGAACTTCAGAAATAAAGAAATAAGCCTTTGGGTGGCCAGGCAAAAGATTAAGTCATTTACAATGGGAAAAAATTGGACTGGCCTGTTACTTTTATCTATTCAATTCCATATTTACTAAGATACTCAAGGAGAAGAAGTTGGACCCTATTGATTTTTATATTCATCCAAACTGTTCTTTAATTATTAAGGTTACAAACACACAAGAACTAGGGAAGTACTGTTCATGAACCATTTCTGAGAAAACTATTCCAAGACTGACTTTAGCCAACCAAGGGATGACTGGGGCAACTATGGCAACAGAACTGTTGAGGAAAATTAAGACTACAACAAAAATAGAGATTAGGATAACAAGATATACCATAAATGTTACATATCCTGACAATGTAATGAACAAAAATTAGGAGGAACAACTTTCAAAAAAGGACAGGAGGGATAAATTCACTGATTGCCTCATCTATGTCCCTCTACTCAACAAAAGTGAAATACACATTCAGTTGCACATGGAATACTTACCAAGATAGACCATATACTGAGCCATAAAATAAGTCTCAACAAATTTAAATGATTCAAATCACAAAGTATGTCTTGACTACAATGGAATTAAATTAAAAATCAGTAACATAGACACACTTGGAAAACTGTTAAATATTGGGAACTAAATAACAAATTTCTAAATATCCAAAGTTCACAGAAGAAACAAAAAGGTAAATTAGAAAGCATTTTGAAAAAAATAAAAAGGCAAACACAACATAACAGAATTTGTGGGATGCTGCTAAAGCACTACCTAAGGGGACCTCAAGCTTTCACCGTAAGAAACTAGAAAAAGAACAAATAAAACTCAATGCAGATGAAAGGAAATAATAAAGGTCAAAATGGAAATCAATGAAATAAAAAACAGAGAAACAATAGAGAAAAATCAATAAAATTTTGAGATAATAAAATTCATAAAATTGATAAACCTCTAACAGACTGATTAGGAAAAAAGAGAAGATACAAGTTACCGATATCAAGAATTACAGAAGTGGCATTACTATAGATTCTATACATATTAAAATAAGAGAATATTATGAACAATTTTATGCCTATTAAAAGTGACAACTTAAATGAACGGGACATACTATTTGAAAGTCACAAATGATCAAGTTTGCTCAAGAAGATGATAACCTAAATAGCCCTGTATCTATTAAAGAAATTGAAATAATTTTTAAAAACTTTCCCACAAAGAAAAATCCTGACCCAGGTGGCTTCACCAATGAATTTGACCAAATAGTAAAAGAAGAAATAGTATACCAAGCTTATACAAACTGTTCCAGAAATTGAGAAGGAAACACTTTCCAACTTATAATATATGGCTAGTATTACCCTGAAATTGAAACTAGACAAAGACAGGTTTTATAACATTGTACATGAATATATAATTTATTCAAAACAATTAAGTAAATCTAACTTTTAAAACTTCTCCCAGAATGTATATTTTTTCATTATTTCTTCTTGGTAAGCAATTTCAATCTACATCTGGGTTTTTGTCAAGTTCAGGGAAATATTATAAAATAGTATTTTATTAGTTTCTTCATTCTATTACCTCTATTCTCTTTCTAGAACTTCCAGTCCTGTCTCCCATGACTCCTTTTCACTTATTTTGATCTTTCTATCTTTTTGTTCTAGATTCTAGGGGACTTCTTCCACCTGTCCTACATATCACTATTTTGGTCTTTGGAAATGTTCATTGTATCATACAATATTTTTCATTAAATTTAATTTGGCAAAGATTATTTCTAAGAAGTGTATTATTCGTTTTCTTTTTGTATCAGCCTGATCATGTTTTATAGATGCAGTATATATCTTTTCTATGTTCTTTTTCTTCAAGGGTCACTTCTCTTTGTTCATCTTAGCCATTTCAATAGATTTTAAAAAAAGAAAAAAAATAATTGTGTTTGGTCCCTATTGAACCAGAAATCCGATTCCTTTACTTATATAGGAAATTTTGTAGAATATTTACTATGAATATTAATAGGAAAATTCATTATGTGTTGTAGACCATCTTACCTTTCAGAGATGAATCTAATCCAGTTAACTAGAATACTTCATCTGTTGCCACTACAAATAGTAATGTGATATAAAGGGTTCTGAGCCAAAAATCAGAAAGCAATAGGTTCTAATGGCTAGCTATTGTATCCTGAAGAAGTCTCAGCTTGCTTTCCATAAAGAAATAATTCTCATGTAACCTAAGATAGTCTATTATAACTTATTAAAAAATTCCTTAACAATTGCTTCTGTTTCAAGTAATAGTAGACTAGGTAATTCAAGCAAACCCTCCTACTGAAAAAACTAAAAACACTTCTAAAACAAAAATCAGAGCGCTAACAAAATAATGACTAATTACCAGGCCAGAAACCAGTTGTGAACCCAGAAACAAGCAAAACACTGGAGAGGATTTTGTCCTGAGAGCAGTTCCATAACTAGAAGACAAGGCTGAACGGCTAAGGCACGTTTCTGCCAAGAGTCAAAATGTAGAGCCTGCCAAGGGTGGGGAGTCTAGAAATTGATATCATCTGGGACGCTACAGGGCTGCACTCTGGTACTAAGGGTAAACTGAAAGTCAAACAACCTTCCAATTAGTCTGTGGCCTGCCTTTGAAGGACTGGGGGACCAGAAACATCTCAAGTCTTAAAACATGGAAGGGTTAAAGTGGTCCCCTAGGCACCTGACAGAAGCAAATAAAAACCCCTCTGGAAAAAGATAACATCACCATAGGCCTCAAATGATTTAGTAATAGAACCTTATAAATATTCATTACTGAAATTATATAAATAGGTACAGATGTAATTTTTCTAAATAAACATTATAGTATCCTTATACCACACCAATAACTAAGAAGGTGTCCAAAATTTTAAAAATTCCATTTAGTGTTTGTATAAATGTGTGGGCATTTAGAAAAATAAACAAGACTATATAAATATAGAACAATATCACAGTAAGCATAATTCAACTTTCTGTAGTTTGGCTAAGTCTTCGTAACACATTTTCCACTTCAAGACATCTCTCTTCTTAGTCCCTCAATACTACAGATGAAACTTTAAACTACGTTGGCCTTGTTTTAAAAACTAAACGGCATGGTTTTATCTTTCAGTGCGGTCTACTTTAGCATGCGACATTCTGAAATACAAAAAAAACAGAAAATGCACCCATTCTGCAATTTAAGCACGGACCTATAATAGAATATACACATATGACTCAATATTCTATTTTCTTTATAATCCAAGTGAGCTCATTTCCTAAAACCTAATTAGTTTCTCTGCTAGAAAATGGAAATAAAAAGCAATTATAAAATACTTCTTTTAGAAGCTTTACTACTTTGACAATGTTAAATTTTAATCTTTTAATTTCTATCAAAATGGATCAAAAACAGTCTTTCTAATGTCCAAGTAGCTATAAATGACTATCAATATCTTCTTTCTCCCCTCATACCTATAGTATCTGGGAGGTCTAGCAGTTCATTGTGCTGCAAGTCAAGGTTGGTTATTTGTGTGCAGTTTCCAATCTCCTTTGGAAGGTGTTCAAGTTGATTGTGAGCTACATCCAGCGTAATGAGGTTACATAATTCACCTGTAAATTGACCAACATAAAAATTTAATAAGAATTATTAAAGAATATGTTAAATAATACTGAAAGAAAAGCTTCATTTTCTATATTAAAATTATACTTTCTTTCTGAAAAAGTCAAACAAAATCTGAAACTCTTATTTGAAAATGATATCTTACAAATATTGAATCATTACTGTTGTACAACTGAAACTAATATGTTATATATATTTTTTATATATATATTCTACATATATATTTAAATTTAAGTAACCAATTCAACTATAAACATTTACACTTGTATATTGCATACTTTAAAAAGAGCCCACTAACTTTTTTCACCAAATTCAACACAATAATATCAGATATACCTTGAGTTCAATTTGAGGGTCACCTTCTAACTCAAAATATATATGCTCTCAAATAGGCATATGTTCTAATGTTACACAGATATAAAAATGGAGATTTATAAATCAAAAACTCCTTCTCAATAGTACTCTAAAAAGATAAAAAATAAGGTACATTTCTCCTTCTCATTCTGGTTGAAAGGGCAGTATTGGCAACTCAGATTATTCTTAGTGTTACTCTGTCTTCAAAAACCCAACATTTATAACAGATATATTGGTTCTCTCGTAATTTTCCTTTTTTTTATTTTTAAGGCAGAGGTTGGAGATACTAAAAAAGACAAGCAAACAAAGTATATACAACTCTGAAAAATGGGTGTGAGGCACATTATTATAAACAAAAGAAAAAACAGATAAATTGAATTTCATCAAAATTAAAAACTTGTGCATCAAAAGACACTATCAAGAGAGTGAAAAGGCAACCCATAGAAGGGGATGAAATATTTGCAAATCATGTATCTACTAAGGGATTAATATAGAGAATATATACAGAATTCCTACAATTCCTACAATTCAACAACAAAAAAACTCAATTTAAAAGTGGGCCAAGGATTTGAATAGACATTTCTCTGAAGACACACAGATGGTCAATAAACACATGAAAAGACTAAACATCAATAAACGTCGATAAACATCACTACTCATTAGGGAAAAGCAAATCAAAACTACAATGAGGTAAGACTTCACACCCATTAGGATGGTTACAACCAAAAAACAGAAAATAACAAGTGCTGACAAGGATGTGGAGAAATTGAAATCCTTGTGCGTTATGTCTAGGAGCTCCATCCCAGGTTCTCAGGGGATCTCAGAGAAAAAATCCCCTCCTGTTTCTACCTAGGCACAGCATATTCAAATTACAGAAAATCAAAGGCAGAGAAAATTCTGAAAGAAGCTAGAAGGAAAAAACACCTTACCTATAGAGGAACAAAAATAATTACATTGGACTTCTCTTCAGAAACCATGGAAGAAAGAAGAGAAAGGAATGAAACATTTAAAGTGTTGAGGGAAAAAATACACCAACCTAAAAGTCTGTATCCAATGAAATTATCCTTCAAAAGTAAAGGAGAAATAAAGACTTTCTCTAATAAAAATTGAGGGAATTTGTCTTTAGTAGACCTGTCTTGCAAGAAATATTAAAAGAAGTTCTTCAGAAAGAAGGAAAATGATATAGGTGGGAAACTTGGATCTACATTAAGAAAGGAAGAGTATTATAGAAGGAATAAAGATAAAATATTTTATTTTCTCACTGAAGTGATCTAACAGATAACAGTTTGTTCAAAGTATCAATAGCAACAATATATTGGGTGCTTACAGCTTAAGGATAAATGAAATGAATGACAGCAATGTTATAAGGGATGTGAGGGAGGAATTGGGAATATTCTGTCATAAGGTAGCTACACTACCCATGAAGTGGTATAGAGTTACTTGAAAGACTGATATTAGCTGTAAACGCATACCGCAAACTCCAGGGCAACCACACACATACATACAAATAACCAAAAAGTTAAAAGAAGCATAAATGATATGGTAGGGAGAGAGAAAATGAGTAATATATAATGCTCAACTAAAATCAGATAAGGCAGAAAAATGGTAAAAGACAAAAAAGAAATAAAGAGCAAGTTCAACTACTAGAAAACAGTTATATAGTTGCTATTAATCCAATTAAATCAATAAACACTTTAAACGTGATTAATATAAATCCACTAAATAAAAGACAGAGACTGGCAGAGCACATAAAAAAACAAGACCCACCGTATGTTGTCTTTGAAAAACCCACTTTAAATACAGACACAGGTAGATTAAAAGTAAAGGGATGGAGAAATATAGCGCAACTGTTAATCAAACGAAAGCTGGAGTGTGGCCAGGTGGTTAAGTTCATGCACTCTCCTTCAGTGACCTGGGGTTTCACTGGTTCGGATCCTGGGTGCAGACATGGGACTGTTTCTCAAGCCACATTGAAGCAGGATCCCACATGCCACAACTAGAAGGACCCACAACTAAAATACACAACGACATACTGGGGGGATTTGGGGAGAAAAAGAAAAAAAAGATTGGCAACAGTTGTTAGCTCAGGTGCCAATCATCAAAAAAAAAAAAAAGAAAGAAAGCTGGAGCAAGCTATATTAATTTCAAAGTCAACTTCAAAGTAAGGAAAATTATCAGGGATCTAGAAAGCATTACATAACGATAAATGGAACAATTCCCCAAGACAGAATAATCCTTAAAGTGTATGCATCTGGTTATCTCCTTCATATCTATCTAGTACAGTGCTTAGTACATAGTAACATGTTAACTGAAAAAATAAACGAAGATAACTGGAGAAAATAAAATTTGGATTCTAATACTGTTCATGCCAGACTAATAAAACATTTTTTGTATTTGCCATCATCTTTCCTAATAAATGATACTTTAGGTGGTTTCAGTTCCCAGTAAAGTAACTTCCACCACCCTAAAGGGAGGTGTACAAATCCAAAAATGTATCGAGTCCAGGCAAGTAAACAAAGCAAGTTAGAAGGAGATTATGGCGAACTTTAGCCCATTAGGAAAGCTGTGATTCAATCAGGTCAATTATTGCTATATTACAGGACTTCTCAACTTCAGTACTACAACACTTTGGACCAGATAATTCTTTGTTCTAGTAAGCTGCCCTGTGCATGAAAGCAGTATCCCTAGTCTTTACCCATTAGATACCAATAGCACCTCCCCACCAAGTCATGACAATCAAAACTGTCTCTAGACATTAACAAATGTTATTCTAACACTGCCAAAATTGCCCCGGTTGAGAATCACTACTATCTTGGAACGAGGAAGTTCAATATTGTCCAATCCTCACACTTTCCAAGAGAAGCTGGAAATCTAAATTTTCATATAAAATTTTCTACTGATTAAATGCTAACAACTAATTCTTAGGTTAAAACAGAACACAACACTATGTTACTAAACATACCCGTGTGGGCTTTTTTCAGTATTCAGGATGCCAGTGAACATAGGAACAGATTAATTACTAGCATCTTAGGACAGGAACTTGCATAAAACTATCTAATGTTAAAACTAAAAAATGTTTTTAAAAAGCAAAATATAATCACCTAGACTCAAATTAAATTAAATCCCTTTTGATTTATCCCCACATGATAACAATATTTTTGAGCATATTTTCTTTCCAGAAAATTATCCTCCAGCAATACAACTCTCTGCAAAGTCAGGAAACCATGTTAATACTGATACTTTAAGAATTATGTCATCTAATAACACTAATATCCCTTTTCATAATCTAGTAATTCCTAAAGGTTTTGAAAACGCTTAAAACTCAGGAAACGTGACAACGTTTTTAACAGCATCAGCACACAAAACTAACATGATTTTAAAATTTTAAAATTTGGTGTATTAGTCCATGAAATACAATAAACTCACAACTAAATTATGTATCATTGTGAGTTAAACTTGAAAATTATTTTAGATTTTCCCAAAAATCCGTGTATAAATTTTAGAAGACTAATGAAGAACATTTTTTTCTTAAGAACATTGAATTTTTCACTGGAATTAAGTCCAATGAAAAAAATCTAATAAACTTCTGGGAAGTTTATCATTTATAAAAACATAGTTTCCATGAAAATCTAAATTATTTTCAAAATTAATCCAAAATTTCCTATTTAATGCAATTAACAAAACCTTTTCACAATGTGGGGGGAAAATGTTTAAGATCTCTCTTCCTTACAGTAACACTCATACCTGTTCAAGCTCCTCTTATTCATATTCAAATAATCAGAAACATTTGAAAATTCTGAGTATACAATAACTTCTTCACTAGACAGCACCATGCCAGGATAAGAGTCTAGTTACAATTTGCAAAAAATAGGATACTAAATATTTAAGCAGTTCATAAAATATTTTCATGCTATTTACTATTCTATACTGTCCAGTTATACAGTACTTTAAAACATTTGTTTCACCACATATAATCCAAATATTATAAAAAACAAAACAAAATATAAGTCCATCTCAGATGGTTCTAAGGACAATGATCAAGGCATTAACAGTGACTTGTCTCTGGCCGGGTTTAAGAGTGGTTTTTATTTTCCACTTTATACATTTGTATTTTGTGATGTTTCTTTAACTGTTTTTACGCATTTTTAAATTCCAAGAGGAAAAAAGGGAGACTCAAGAGGTAAACACTAGCAATCTCTCCTATATTGTTTATTGAAAAGCATTTTCCAACCCATAAATAGAAGTTTCCTGTCTGTGGAACAGATACATCTTTTAGTGAAAATGAATGCATCATGCTATCACGTTGATGACATCATCCATTAATATTATGTATCTTATGACTCATATTCCATACTTACTAAGCAAGCTTTTGATTTTAAATTTGACTTCCCACATAAATTTGCCTACAGAGAGAACATGGACATCATTCATCTATTCTACCAATGATTATTAAGCATCTACCATGTGCTAGACACTATTCTTGAGGCTGAGAATACAAAAGAGAAAAAATATAAAATTCCTGCCTTCACAGAACTTATATTTTATTAAGGAAAAAATAAATATTAACATATAATCAAGTTGAGGAATTACTAAGTGCTATAAAAGAAAATAAAGCAGGCTAAGAGTAAAAGAATGTGATGGGGGAAGGAGAGATCAGAGGTCAATAGTAAGTAGACAGGGAAAGTAACCCTGATGACATAGTATTTGAGAAGAGACCTGAATAATGGGAGAGAGAAGAAACAACGGAAATATCTGGGGGAAGGGTGTTCCATGGTGAGTGAACAGCAAGCACAAAGAGTCTGAGGCAAGAAGAGTAGTTCAAAACACAATAGAAGGCCAATGTGGCTGGAATAATGAACAAGGAAGAAAGCGGTAGGAGATAAAGTAGCCAGGAGTCAGATTCACTTAGGGTCTTATAGACTAAGGTAAGGACTTCAGCTCTGACCAAGGAGGTAGGGGTGAGGGTAACAAGTGTTTTTTTGGTTTTTAGAGCAATTTTAGGTTTACAGAAAAATTACACAGAAAGTAGAGAGACTTCCCATACGTTCCCTTCCCCACACATAGTTTCCCCTATTATTAACCTGTTGCATTAGGTGGTACATTTGTTAGAGCTGATGGACCAACATTGATACATTATTATTATTGTTATTATTAACAACTAAAAGTCCACAGTTTACATTAGCATTCACTCTTTGCGTTGTGCAGTTCTACGGGCATTGATAAATGCATATTATCATGTATCCATCATTACAGTATCATACAGAATAGTTTCATTGCCCTAAAAATCCCCTGTGCTTCACCTACTTATTCATCCCTCTCTCCCTCTCCCAGAGCTCCTGGCAGTGATATTTTACTTTTGCCTTTTCCAGAATGTTTTATAGTCAGAACCACATTGTATGTAGCTTTTTCAGATTGGCTTCTTTCATATTCAGCAATATGCATTTAAGGTTCCTCCAAGTCTTTTTGTGACTTGATAGTTCATTTCTTTTTATCACTGAACAATACTCCATTGTATGAGTGTACCACAGTTTGTTTATCCATTCATTTATTGAAGGATATCTTGGTCACTTCCAATTTTTAGCAATTATGAATAAAACAGCTAAAATCACTTTGTGCACAGTTTACTGTGTGGACATAAGTCTTCAACTCATTTGGGTAAATAACTAGGAGCATGACTGATGGATTTGTATGGCAAGACTATGTTTAGTTTTTTAAGAAACTGCCAACCGTCTTCCAAAGTGGCTGTACCATTTTGCATTCCCACCAGCAACAACTGAGAGTTTGCACCAGCATTTGGTGTTGTCCATGTTTTGGATTTTAGTCATTCTAATAGGTATGTAATGGTGGTGGTTGTATTCTGAAACTATACCTTTACAGGAGATAACATAGCGTTATGGAAAGGCAATAATAATGCGACGGTGTTTGCCCTCAAAAAAACTTAGAATCTATTCTGGAAAATTAGGATCTACATAAAAATACAATAAAAAGCAGAATGTTGTAAACATAAAATAGGAGTTACACACACAAAGTGATGGGTAAATAGAGAAGCAGGATTCTGGCTGAGTAGACTGGAGAAAGCTAGACTTTAAAAGATGGTCAGGAACTACGTAGATACTCCAAGGAAAAGAACTAATATAAGGAAAATAAGGAGGTGAAAAAATCATGGGCTCAGCAATTCCTTTGCCAGGCAAATATTCGACAAAAATGAGTCCATATGTTTACCAAAAGACTTGCACTGCTATAACACAGTAGCACTATTTGTATTAGCCCCAAGTTAGAAACTACCAAACAACAGAATGGATAGATTGTGGTATATTCACATTATGGAATATTATGCAGTAATGAGAATGAACAATAACTATATACACCAACACGGTAAATAAAGCCAGGTGGAAGACGTCAAACACAAAAACATACATATGTTATGATTCCATTTATATAAAAACAAGGAAAACTAATGTATATCGGTAGAAGTCAGGGTACTAGATTACCCTTGACAGGAATAGTGATTTAAAGGGGTTTCCTAGGTGGTCTTGATGTTCTGGTTTCTAAGTTGGTTACAGTTTTAAGTTGGTTACAGTTTGTAAACAATCTTGAGTTGTTATACCAATAAAAAGTTTAAAAAAAGAGTCTCTGGCCCAAGCCCCTGCTTTGGACATTGCTTAATGCAAATCATGGCAGAAAAACAGAAAAAGGCATTTCTTAAATTTGTATTAGATGCATGATCTTCAGCATATTTTAGTAAAATGTGTTTTTTCTCTATGGAAGTTCTCTAAAGTCTAAACTATTTCCATTTTGAAAAATTTACTTTCCTTTTGTCCTGTCTTTAGAGGAGGCAAAGATCACAGACTGTATCCAAGACGTTTTAAGCATGACATTACCCTATATCCAGACAATGAAGTATGCTGGATATATCCCTTCTCAAAGATAACACTGACTAGACTCATGTTGGATTCTTCCTTCTATTTCTCTAAGCAACATAGTTTCCCAGGTTACTCTAACATATTAAACTCATTTTCATTTTGTGATACAGACAGGCAGTGTTCCATATGCAAAAAGCAGTGGAACACATGGCCCCTGATATCCAGAAGTTAGATAGTTTGAACTAAAGTTCAAACAACAGAAAAGCAATTTTAGAAGGAGAAAGGTTTTTTTTTCTCCCTTTTGGAGACTGTAAGTAATTAAAATGCTTAAATACCAAATTCTTGAGATTATTTGGCACTTTTCTAAGTTTCCAATTTTTTTCACATCTTAGTTTAGAATAATCTTTGACTTTTATTAATTATGTTAAAAATATTTTCAGGGCTGGCCCAGTGACATAGTAGTTAAGTTAGTGTGCTTTACTTCAGCAGCCCAAGGTTCGCAGGTTCGGATCCTGGGTGAGGACATACACACCATTCATCAAGCCATGCTGTGGCGGCATCCCACATACAAAATAGAGGAAGACTGGCACAGATGTTAGCCCAGGGACAATCTTCCTCACCAAGAAAAAAAAATTAAAAATGTACATAAGGCTTTGTTCAGAGTAGAAGCTTAATGAACATTTGATTAAATAAATGACAAAACTAAATCTGTGGGGTTTGATCAGTAACAAAGGAACATTATTATACAAACATTTGAAGATACTATGTCCCTAAAACATAACAGAAGATAAATTATTGCTATAAGACTACTAATACGGTCAGTCAGACAAAAAATTCTTATGTGTGCATTCTCTTTACCAGGACCAACACTAGGCACTAAAGATACAAACAGACTAAAATACACTAAATACTGTTCTCACGAAATTCAAAATTAGCAGGAGACTATATGTGATTTGAGGGAGGCTGGAGAGGGCCCTGCTTATGAAATCTCACTATTAAAGAGCCATTCTTCTGGATCTTCAAGGCCATTCATGGTCAAAGTTCTTTATCCCTAAGGTACCATCTCATTCACTTATTGGGCACCTACTGGAGATTAAGCAGTGAACAAAACAAAGTCTCTATTCTCATGCAGCTTACATTTTAGTGTATGTGGAGTGGGGAATTAGAAAATAAGGAACTAAAGTGACAGGAAGTGGTAACTGCTGTAAACAAAAATAAAGCAGGGAAAGGAATCTGGAAATAAGAGTGCTGAGGGGGGAAATCAAGTGTACATTTGAACTGAAAAACAGGGTATGGGAGGGGAATTGAGGAAAATGGGGAAGAGAAGATGAAGAGAAGGGGGAAGGGAAGAGATCTGGACTCTTAAATATCAAACTTAGGAATCTGGAACTCTTTGATCAAATCATAAAGCACAATTTAAACTTTGAGCAAAGCATGATAATCAGAATGCTGTACTAAAAAAACTGTTTTCTCGGGGCTGGCCCCGTGGCCGAGTGGTTAAGTTCACGCGCTCCGCTGCAGGCGGCCCAGTGTTTCGTTAGTTCGAATCCTGGGCGCGGACATGGCACTGCTCATCAGACCACGCTGAGGCAGCGTCCCACATGCCACAACTAGAAGAACCCACAACGAAGAATACACAACTATGTACCAGGGGGCTTTGGGGAGAAAAAGGAAAAAAATAAAATCTTTAAAAAAAATTTTAAAAAAATTAAAAAAAAAATAGATAGATTTGAATGGATAGACTGGAGAAGGCAGAACTGGGAAGCACAGTCCATTAGGAAGCTACTGCAATTAGCACACATGAAATAATATGAGGGCCTACACTAAATCAATAGCAGTGGAATGAACAGGCCCACTACAAGATCTACTAAGATGGATGGAAAAAGCAATAGGAATGCTCTAAGAACAGTGATTCTCAAATTATATATGGTGAAGGCCCAGTTTTGGGGTTTTATTTTCCCCTCAACTGGTGTGGACCAACATTTTATAAAACACAAAACTGCATGCTTGGATGCCCCAACAATGTCAAATTGTTCTACAAGATTCTAAATCCTTACTTTCACTTTCTGTTCTTAACTGGTGACAAACTGGTAACAAAAAATTGGTAGTCCAGCACCTGTCTGGGAAGTAGGCCATACTTTGACCAGAGCTAGAACAGAAAAAAATAATCTTCTGATTCCAAGATCTTGAACCTGGGTTGACAGAGAAGACAATGATGCAATTAAGAGAGACAAACACAACACAAAAGGAAGCAAAGTTTCTAGTGAGGAGTTATACTTTGATCATGCTGAATTTGAGATATCAGTGAGACATCTAGGTAAAATATCTAATGGTAAATTAGGGAAAAAATAAAACATACAAGTGTGAAGAAAATATCATGATAGAACATTTGTGTCCTAAAGAGAAAGTTGGGGTTAATATCTGCAAAGAGTCAAACACTGGGTTTCTGGCTAATGGTAATGGTGGAATCTTGGATAAATTATTTAAACTCTGGACAAATTATTTTTAAAACCCTGTACAAAAGCATGAAGAGACCAAAAGCAGGTAGAAAATGGAGGGGACTCAACTCTTGCAAAAAGAGAACTATGGTAGGCAGACTTCTAAGATGGCATCAATGACCCTATCTTGTATAATCGTATACATTATATAATTATCTCTCCCCTTGAGTGTGGGCTGAACTTAGTGACCTGCTTCTAATGAACAGGATATGGCAAAGATGATGAGATGTCATATCTGTGATTAGGTTACAAAAGATTGTGACTTTCATCTTGCTAGCACTCTCTCTACTGTCTTCTCAGCTTGCACCCTTTAATGAAGCAAGCTGCCACATTGGAGAGGCCCATGTGGCAAAGAACTGAGGGCAGTCTCTAGCCAACACTCAGCAAGAAACTGAAGCCCTTGGTCGAACAACTGGATAGGAAGTGAATCCTGACAATCACCATGTGAGCGTGGATGTGGATCCTTTCCCAGACAAGCCTTCAGATGACACCCCAGCCCTGGCTAACACCTTGATTGAGAGACCTTCTGAGAAACCCTGAATCATAAGATCCAGTTAAGCTGTGCCTGATTCTGAACCAAAGAAACTGTACAATAATAAACGAGTGTTGTTTTAAGAGCTATGTTTTAGAGTAATTGGTTACACAACAGTAGATAACTAATATAGAGGAATCACGCTGAGCGAGATCCACATTTGTGAGGTTTTTACCATGAAGTTAATAACAAATCTGCCTGTGGAAAATAAATCTCAAGTAGAAAGCCAGAATCCTCTTGGCCTGAGAAGCCAGAGGACAAGGTTTAGAGTTACGACAGTGGCTGGAATTCAAGGTTGGTTACCACGGAAAGGAGGAAACCACAAAAAGTTGAGTTCCAAATCTGCATATAGCGCACACTCAAATCCTTGACTGACTCCAAAAATACACCTATGGGAGAGAAGACTGCAAGGAGCCCAGGGGGAAAACAACAGCTGGAAGGCTAAAAGAGCTGAGCAGAGATTTTGACAGCTGCCATCCGTGGTAGATAAGATTTTGGAATTTCAGTCCTGCCAAGTTAGAGGGGTCAGGAGACAGAATCCCAAAAGGGCCATACCATATGAGTAAAGAAAATATCTCAAGAATAAGGAATTTGCACTGAGTTTAAGGACATAACCAAACAGAACCACCGTAAGAGAGTTAAATCCAAGATTCTACCAGGTCAAAGTGACTCAACAGTAATTTAATGACCTATCAGAATAAAATTTAACATTTTTCAGAGGCCAATAACAGAATCCACCGTCATAATATCATCCACTTATACTACACAATCAAGAGTTTCTAGATTGACTTCCATTTCTGGCCATGATACAACTAGAAAATGGAAAGTATATGAGAAAATGGTTTGTAGACAGTAGACAACAGCCATATACAACTACGATCCCTGATATCAAGGAAAGAAACTATATGAGCATTATGACTGCCCCAGGTTACTGCCTCTAGGCATGATCCAGGTCATACAAAAAGCAGAGAAGGACTATCGAATAAAGGCCAATAGTCTTACTGAGCTGTGGCAAAAAGTCCAACTTTAGGAAGGTCCAGGTGGCTAGAATTTTGGGGGCAGAATTTGAGAGGTAAGAGAGAAACAAAAAGAGAGATCTGTGCAATCTGCAGGAAAATCCCTCTCAGTCTTTGCCTAAGTACTGATCTGTATATATGTGAAAAGAAATTACCAACGGCTGAGCAAACAACCAGCAGAAAGCAGCAGCCCAAACAATTGCTAGCAATCACATAGGCTGGGAATAGTTTGAGTGCCTACCAGTCAGAAAGAAAAGATCTCATAATATACAGTGACATCAAGGAGAGTCCTCAGAAAGGCATTGCCTTAGCAGTGGGGCTAAGTTAGATCTAGAGTAAAGGTTGCTCTGAAACCACCATAATAAAGCTTAAAAGCCAGCCACAAAAGGACCAAACTGACTCCAGGTAACTTAACTGTATGCCAGAACAAAGCCCAGCACTATTTTAAGGAATATAACAAATCTAAGACCCAACAATATACAAATTATAATGCTGGACATCCAATCAAAATTAAAAGCATGCAAAGAAACAAGAAAGCATCACCCACAACCAGAAGAAAAATCATTCCATAGGATAGATAGAAATAAAATAGATGATGAAACTAGAAGACAAACACATTGAAAAAGTTATTAAAATGAGCTCCACACGTTCAAGGCAAAAGAAAACTTGAACAAAAATGATACCAAATGGAATGTATAAAGGTAAAAAATACAATATCTAAAACTAAAATTGCATTGCATAGGATTAACAATAGATTTAGATACTAAGAAAGAAATTACATAGTAATATAAAAAATAGCAATGAAAACAATCTAAAATAAACACACACACAAAATGAATAGATTATCAATGACCTACAAGACAATATAAAGAGATATATATAATGTAGTTTGAGATCCAGAGACTAGAAAAGCAAAGGAGGGGCTAAAAATGGAAAAATTTCAAGAAACAATGGCCAAAATCTTTCCACTTTTGATGAAAACCATAAATCCACAGATCCAAGAAGCTTATAAACTCCACGCAGAAGATATATAAAGAAAACCAAATAGAGGCACACTGTAAACAAACTGCTGGAAACTAGGTACAAAGAAAAAAATATTAAAAATACACAGAGGAAAAAAAAGACTTTACATACACAGAAATAAAGATAAGAATAACAGCAAAGCTCTTTGGGCAAAAGGAAAATATCAGACAGAAATTCAGATCTACCCAATGAAAAGTCCCAGAAGTGGTAAATACATGGGTAAATATAAAATATTTTTTCCCATTTTTAAATTTCTTTAAAACACAACTGAAAAGGATGATGGCATGTCAAAAGGCATAGGAACCAACCTAAAGAGTTCACAATAACCAAAGCTGGAACAATTTGAGCAACAAAACGAGAAATACTGGACTAGAACTCACAGACTAAAATAAACAAATCTAGACTGATATAAAAAGTAACTGAATAAATAAATACATGAGGGAGAAGGGACAGCTCTTTCTTATAGAAGAATTTCAATTAATAAATGCAAAAGGAATGACGGAAACTTAAAAAATGACCACAAGAGTACAGTAATAATTGTTTCAGGGAAGATCCACCAAGGAATACTAAAATTAGTGAGCACAAGATCAAGCAAAAACAAGACACTGGCATAGTCTAAAATGAGCAATTCAAGATAATTATTAATTAAAAGAAAAAATTATTAACCTTAAAGTGGAGCAGAAAGCAGAAACCACCATAACCAAGTGGTCAAGATCAAAATCACCAGTAATTAGACATACCAACATCATGTACCTGTTGATATGACTCATTGGGAAAGGCACCACAATCACCTCTGTGGTATTGTGGCCAAAAATGCATAACCTCAAACTAGTAATGAGAAAACATAATACAAACAAAAAATGAGTGAAATATTACATAATATCTAAGCAGTACTCTTCAAAAGTATCAACATCATGAAAGAAAAGACTTCTAGCCTTTCCGACTGTCACAAATTGGAGGAGACTAACGACACATGACTATTAAATGTAATTAAATGTATTGTGGGATGCTGTAACAGAAAAAAGTGGAAAAACTGGTGAAATCCAAATAAAATTTGTAGTTTAGTAAATAGCATTGTACCAATGTTAATTTCTTGGTTTTGATCAGACGGTTCTGTAAGAGGACATTAAATTTTATGTAACAAAATACAACAGAATGTTAATTTCTTGGTTTTGGAGGGATTCTGTAACAGAAAAAGGATATTAGTGGTAAAAGTGGCAAAATGTGAATAAAATTTGTACTTTAGTTAATAGTATTGTACCAACGTTAATTTCTTGGTTTTGATTATTGTACAATGGTTAAGTAGGATGTTAATTTTGGGGGAAGCTAGGTAAAGGGTATATGGGAACCCTCTGTACTGGTTTTGCAACTTTTTTGTAAGTCTAAAATTTGTTCAAAATGAAAGCTTAAAAAAGATAAAGTTTAAAGCAAAAACAATAGCAATGTATTATTATGGGATTTATAACATATGAAGAAGTAAAATGTATGACAATAATTGCACAAAGAAATGGGAGAAGTAGAAGTGTTCTATTGTATGGTTCTTAGGATAAATGTGAAGTGGTATAATATTATTTCAATGTTGACTGTGTTAAGTAATGATATGTACTGTAAATACTAGAGCAGACACTAAAAAAAGTAACAAAGATGTATAATTAATATGCCAACAGCTGAGACAAATGGAATTTATACAAAGTACTCAATCCAGGGGCCAGCCCAGTGGTACAGTGCTTAAGTTCACATGCTCCGCTTTGGCAGCCTGGCGTTCACAGGTTCAGATCCCTGGTGAGGATCTAAACATCAAGCCATGCTGTGGTGGCATCCCACATACAAAATAGAAGAAGACTGGCATAGATGTTAGCTCAGCAACAATATTTCTCAAGCAAAAAAAATAAATAAATAAACCTCAATCCAAAAGAAGGCATGAAATGAAGGAAAAAAAGGAATAAGTAACAAATAGCACAAAGAGAAAATAAATAGCCAGATAGGAGATTTTTAACCCAATCATATTTGTAACTATATTAAATGTAAATGTCTAAACCCTTTAGTGAAGGCAAAAACTGTCAGACAAGATAAAAATACAAGACCTAACTATATGCTGTCTACAAGAAACCACTTTAAATACAAAGACACAAAAAGGTAAAAGTAAAAGAACGGAAAAAGATATACAATGCAAGCACCAATCAACAAGGAAGCTGGATGTGGCTGTATTAACATCAGATAAAACAGAAATAAGAAAAAGAAATATTACCAGAGATGAAGACAGACATTTCATAATGATACATCACTTCACCAGAAAAAAAAAAAATCTAAGCATATATACAACTAACAAGAAAGTTTGAAAATATAAGAAGCAAAAAATAATAGCACTAATGAGAGAAAGACAAATCTTTTATAGATATTTCAATGCTCATTTCTCACTAATTGAAGAGAAAAACAGACAGGAAATCGACAGGGGTATAGAAGAAATAAATAACATTATCAACCAACTTGACCTTCCTCCCAAAAAACAACAGCAGACTATACGTTGTTTTCAACTGCATATAGAACATTTACCAAGATAAATCATATTTTATAAATCAGTAACAAAAAATATCTGAAAACATCTCTCCAATACTTGGAAACTCAACATTTCTAAATAATGCATGGGTTAGAGAAGAAATTACAAAGGATATAGGGATATTTAGAAAATATTTTGAACTGAATAATAATGAAAATACAATATATCAAAACTTGTGTGCTACTGCTAAAACATATTTGGAGGGATATTTATAGCTATAAATCCTTATATAATGTAAAGAAGAAAGGTCTGAAATCAATCTAACAACTTAAAATTGACAAAGAAGAGCATATTAAACCTAAAGTAATAAGGAACTAAGTAATAAAGAGCAGAAAACAAAAAAAGAAAGAACACAGAAAGACAATAGAAAAGAAACCAAACCAAAACCAAAAAGTAGTTTTCTTGAAAAGATCAATAAAATTGATGGCCTCTAGCCAGACTGATCAAGCAAAGAAAGAAGATCCAAATTACTAATATCAGGAATGAAAGAGGGACATGATAACATACATTACAGACGTTCAAAGAATAGAAAAGGACTATTATAAACTTTATGCCAAAAAATTCAACAAATTATATAAAATAGGCAAATGCTTTGACAGAGTCAAACGACAAAATTCAATTGAGAATAGAAAGCCCACATAACTCTCTATTAACTAAATTAAATTAGTAATTTAAAACTTTCCTACAAAGAAAACCCTAGTCACAGATTGCATAAGTGATAAATGCTTCTAAATATTTGAGGAAATAATACTAATTCTACACAAACACTTCCAGAACATAAAAGAAGAACACTTCCCAACTCATTCTGTAATATGAAGTCAGCATTATCCTGATAACAAACCATTACAAACCAGGAAAAAAAGATTTACAGATCAATATCCATGATGAATATATATGCAAAAATCCTTAACAAAACTTTAGTAAATTAAATCTTCCAAGATATAAAAAGGCCCTATTAAAATGTATCTAGTAGGCAATCAAATATTGGCAAATAAATTAGGTTTGTTTCATAAGTTGTGCCCTTCCCTATACTATCATTTGACTCACATTAAGGAGGTTTATATTTTAAAAATAACTCTTGTTCCTGAACTTACAGGGATATTTTTCAAACATTCAAAAGTTTAGCTCTATCAAAAATCACATCAAATCTCACTAAAATACATTTGTAAAACTACATAATTAACAAGGGCTGGAAATACCTACCACATGAGCTTGAATAGATTATGAGACTTAGATCAGAATTTATACTATTACATTATTTAAATTTGTCTTATAGGCTTAATTTTCCCTTTCATTGCAAAGACGACTTCAGTAGCTCTTCTAAGCAAGTGCTCCTGCAACTAAGCAACATGGACAACAACGACTATACTCCTCTGAATGGGTAGCACGCTTATCATTAGAGTACAAGGATTGCCCTCTTCCCCACACCGCAGCAGTGTGAAAAGTCAACTGGAGCCTCTGATCCTAGCAAATCCTAAAATGGCTCAAGTGCTATTTCCTCCGTTCTCTTCCTGCCTCCTTCAGCAACAACAACTTTTTCAGGTTTTTGTTGTTTAGTGAAAAATCTGACAATTTGATAACAATCAACTAAGTTAACTTCATTTCTAGGTCCCTCAGGTTTCCTGCTGATTCCCAGTCAAAAGAGTTATTTATTAACAACTATGAATTCCTTTTCCTGATTTCTTTTTCCTGTCAAACTAAGTTACTCATTAGCACTTGTACGAAACACTCAAACGAGATCATTAAATAATGTTACCTGGACCGTGAAAGCAATTATATCACCTCTGGCAGTCTGAAAGAATTTCAAGAATTTTAGGGACAAGGGGTTACAATTTGAGTTAATATTGAAAAGTGGGTAACATACTGGGCTTCATTACATTTACTTCAAGCCACATTTACTGAAAACCTGCCATTTATTGTCTATAAAAATTTACAGAAAATTACATACTGGGGAGTTAAAATCTCTAAGGTCCGTCAACTTTAAAAAATATTGCTGATTCTGTTCTTTGTGTTTTTATCTATGGATATTGATTGTACACATACATTTCTCATATATGGATTATATATATCACTTGACATAAAATATAATACTGCAATACTGCAGTATAGCAGGAAATCGATTTTGTTTTCAATAAACGTTACTGAGTCAAATAGGTAAAAAAAAAATTGCTGATTCTAATTTCTCATATATCTGAATGCTGTGAGACTTGTTTTTTAAATGGGCAAAAACGGTCTGTGTTCTTGGAAAGCATACACTTTAACATACCAGATCATTCTCCTAGGCAAAAGGGGTTATTCTGACAAATTTACATGAAATTGTATACTATATAAAAGATGTGGCATTTTATTGAACAATGTAGGAAGAACAGATTTTTTAAAAATATTCCCTCTAATAACTTAGCTGTTCTTATAAATAACAGTAAATAAGGGGGAAACTTTAAGGAAAGAGAAGAAATCATAAACTAACCTGTAATTCAATGAAGGAAAATGAACTGTGAGAATATTAGTAAGAGACAAAGATGGAATTTATTTCAAAGAGCAACCATTTCCTTCCTAGAAGAAAATCCTCTGAAACTTCATTGTCCAGTTTCCTGAACTAAGTTGATTAATTATTCAAACTGACTACCTGACAGCCCTCACTCTAACCTACCCAGGCAAAAAGAATTTTACAAAAGCACATCTCTAACATGAAACTCAAAGGATGGGGAGGGGAGGCAATTATTTCCTGTTTTACCTCTGAAAACACGATTTCTTGACTATCTTAGTGTACAACGAAGAGTCCCTCTCAAGATTACAAATGGTAAAAGGAGACATGGGCAAGCAGAATGGAACACTGATTTCTAAAAGGAAGCAACGATCAAGGTTTCCAAATATCTACTTAAGACAAAAAGATAAGACATTTACTTTATTTGTCCACACCTTGTCATACAAAAGGAGAAAAGTGAATATTACCAAATGAAGAGTTTTCTTGACTACTCTGTGATATATTATCTCTGGCTCTTCATATGTTTACATTTACTGTCTGTTCAATATCCTTTTACCGTTTTCTGCCACTGTTCAGCCATGTGGAATATGTATCACTGGAATGGTATTAATAAAGATGTCATTCATGCTTAAACAGATAGATGTTATTTTAATATAATTTCCCTATAAAGGCAGCAGCACAGCACAATCTTGTGTAATGGCTAAATTCCAAATATACTATTTAAACTAAATAGTAGGCTATATTTCAAAAACTTCTAATGTCTCACATTCCCATAATACACTGCTGAACACAAATTAGATGACTGAAAGTGGTACACTCATAAAAACAACAGAGAAGATAATAAACATTTAATATACATAATGTAGATCTAATATATATCTATAATAATATGGATAAAATATGCATAAATGGAAGTTTAACAAAATGATTATCAGCCTATATTTTGAACTATAAATTCTCTTGTTATGGGTTTCAGCAGTAAGTCAAATTACATTAAAGGTGAATAACACTTTAAAAAATGTCAAATTTCCATTTTACTTGATCTTTGTGCATGGGTCTTATTTTGTAAACATTCTCAAAGGAGCTCAGGATTTTATTTTTTTGTAATTAAAAATGCAGTAAAGCAAGATCTGCATCATAGAAAATAACTATTTCTGTCTTTCCTTTATAATAAAAGATAGCTTTCAAGAATTAAAAACAAGGGCCGGTTGGGTGGTGCAGTGGTTAAGTTTGTGCACCCTGCTTCAGTGGCCTGGGGTTTGTGGATTCAGATCCCAGGCGCAGACCTAGCACCGCTCGTCAAGCCACACTGTGGCAACATTCCATATAAAACAGAGAAAGACCGGCACAGATGTTAGCTCAGTGACAATCTTCCTCAAGCAAAAAGAGGAAGACGCAACAGATGTTAGCTCAAGGCCAATCTTCCTCACCCCTCAAAAAAAAGAAGAAGAAAGATAAAAAAAAATAGAAAAAAATCTGTAATCCTCAGGGAACTACAAATGAAAACCACAATGAGATATCATTTCATGCTTATGAAATGGCTTTAATAAAAAAAGACAGATAATAACAAGGACGTAGAGAAATCAGAACCTTCATACATTGCTGGGAGGAATGTAAAACGGTGCGGCCACTGAGGAAAACAGTGTAATAGTTCCTCAAAAGGTTAAACACAGAGTTTAGCATATAACTCAGTAATTTCACTTCTAGATATATACCCAAGAGAAATGGAAACAAATGTCCACACAAAAACTTGCACACAAATGTTTATGGTAATTTTATTCTTAATAGCAGAAAGCGGAAAGAACCCAAATGTTAAACAACTGATGAATGGATAAATAAAATGTGGTATATTCATATAATGGAACATTATTCAGCAATAAAAAGGAATGAAGTACTGATACACGCTACAACCCCGATGAATCTTGAAAAATTATGCTAAGTAAAAGAAGCCAGTTGCCAAAGACCATGTACTATATGATTCCATTTATATGAAATGTCCAGAATAGGCAAATCTACAGAAACAGAAAGTAGATTAGTGTTTGCCTACGGCTAAGGGGTTGGGAGAAAATGGGGTGGGATGACTGCTAAAGGGTACAGAGTTTCTATTTGGGGTGACAAAAATGTTCTAAAATTGTTTGTGATGGTTGCACAACTCTGTGAACATGCTAAAAACCAGTGAATTATATACTTTAAACACGTGAATTATATCTCAATTAAGCTGCTAATATTCTCCCCCCTCAAAAAAAAATCTAATGTAATGGCTTTAACTGCAGCCACACATAGAATAATCCAGCTTATTCTTTAAAAGTATAGATCCCCTGGACCTGCCAAACCACTAAATCATAATCTATGGGAGTGGGACCAACTTTTCTAGACTTTGGGGTGCAGTAGAGTGAGACCTAGGTTGACAATCTGACTCTGCCAACTTCCTAGCTACATGATCTTCAGTAAATTATCTAATTTCTCTACATTTTCAGTTCCTTCTTCAATACAGTGGGGGAAGAAGTATCTATTTCATGGGGTTACTCTAAGAATTGAATGAGATAATATATGTAAAATACACCTGTATAGAACAGTATATGGTATATGACATACTGTGTTCAAACAACAGCTACTCTTATTATTATGATTATGTTATTGTTACTGGACCTTTATTTTCTTGTTCCCTATAAGGAAACAGATAATGCAGACTTCTGCAATGTTTGCCTCAAACCCATGCATCTAAGTTAAACCTTATAAATCTTAATTCCTTATAAAAAACATTGGTTTATTTTTAAAACACTTTACTTTCTATCTGATGCCTTGCTTGAAATAAAATGAATAAACTTATGAAGTTACTATTTTTACAGAAATACAGAAATTACAAGAGCCCACAAACTTTAATAATTTCACTAATGGTGGGAGAGTGCTCAGTAAAACAAAATTCAAAGGTTACTTTTTAAATTACACACTTAGGAATAAACGTCAAAAGATTAGGCAGCCATAAATATCAATCATTTAATTAAAATTTGCCAATTTTAAAAAATACATTCACTTTTTAGTAAAAATGCCGTATCTATATGTTCAAGAACAAACTGAAGTACATTTAAAATCCTATGAAATAATTTCTTGCACAAGAAACGTATGATCTTCCAAGACAAAAAACAACAAATGTTGGAGAGGATGTGGAGAAAAGGGAACACTCATACACTGCTGGTGAGAATGCAAACTGGCGCAGCCACTAGGGAAAACAGTACGGCGATTTCTCAAAAAATTAAGAATAGAAATACCATATGATCCAGCTATCCCACTACTGGGTATTTATCCAAAGAACTTGAAATCAATGATCCAAAGAGATTTATGCACCCCTATGTTCACTGCAGTATTAATTACAATAGCCAAGATGTGGAAGCAACCCAAGTGCCCTTCTACAGATGAATGAAGAAGATGTGGTGTATATATATATAATGGAATACTACTCAGCCATAAAAAAAGACAAAATTGTCCCATCTGAAACAACGTGGATAGACCGTTAGGGTATGGTGTTAAGCGAAATAGACCAGACAGAGAAACACAAATACTGCATGATTTCACTCATATGTGGAAGATAACAAATATATGGATAAAGAGAACAGATTACTGGTTACCAGAGGGGAAAGGGGTTGGAGGAGTAGATAAAAGGGATAACAGGGCACATATGAGTGGGATAGATAAAAATTAAGACTACTGGGGGTGAGCATGATGAAGTGTATTCAGAAAGTGATAATAAGGTAGACTCGAAATTACACAATATTATAAACCATTATGATCTCAATAAAATTTCTTGGAAAAAAAATAAATAAATGAAATAGCTTTACCGAGGTATATTAAAAAAAAGAAATGTATGTTCTTAATTCTCAGGTAATTTGATAACATCACTATAGGGAAAAAAATCCCTAAAGAGAGCCAATCACATTGATAAAAGCCAAAGTTTTAGGATCGAGTGCAATATACACACAAAACAATAATACGAACAAAGACAAGAAATAATATTTTATATTTTATAAGAATTCGGCATTTCTTTCTCCAACAGCCTATCATTCTATTCCACAAAGAGTCATAACATACATGTCAAATTCCTGCTGAATCTAGTATGAAATCAAAGGTCATTTAACAATCACATTCCTATCTGAAAACACGGAAAGGAGCACTTCTATTCAAATACCTGGGAACATTTTAATATCTCACAAGTGAGGAATACTTTAAGTACTGTATATTGCTTGAGAAAATCTACCATGGGTTTTCCAAATATATTTAATTAAACCAAAATTAAATTAAGATTTTAAGTGTCTGGTTAGAGTTAAATGTAGAACATTGGATCTACAATTTAAACCGCATCTTTTTCAAAGCTAAATAAAATTTTAAAACACCCCCAAAGCTGCAGAGCCTAAAAACAGAAAGTTTCCTTTATCACCCACTATAAGACCAACACTCAAAGCAATAATATATTTAATTCACCCGTTTTATTCAGAATAAATCAGTCTTTCATACAAAAAGAAAATTTTCCTTAAAAAGTTGCATAATCAATTTTTATAAATCTTATAAAAAGGGCCATGGAGACAATACTTGTATCATTTCTCAAAATTGACATCAATGGTTTACTATATTCTACATGTTTTCCAAAGTTTTTTCCATAATTAAAAATATCAAAACAAGTACTTTCTTTTTACTGACTTGTTTACACATGTATATTTCCTATTTTATGTCCTATTATCATTCTTTTCAAAACATTTCTTTTGTTTCAGTACACTTTAGCTTTATATACAAAGACTAATGAAATCTACCAAAATGCTAACAGTGTTGCATTTACTATAGGTGACGTTCCCTCTACTTTTCTGTATTCCTGGATTGTTTTAATGAACATGTAAGAAATTTCAAAATGAAAAAAGTTTTTTCAATTTTCTTACAACACTGCTTTTTCACAAGGCTCTGACACGCCAATCTGTTGCAGTAAATTAGGCAGAAAAGTGATGTGAATTTTTAAACAAACATTTTTCAGGCAAAGAAGGGAAAGTCAGAGAATGGGAAAATGTAGCCTTAATACATCTAATTATATACTTAAATACTTTTTACATAGATGACAACAGCTTAAAAATTAGGCAAACATCTTTTTTCTGCTTCAAATTCACTTTTTCTCCAATGAAAACACAAGCAGATTAGGTTAGCGTGAACAGGTCCAATTTACCAATCTCAAGCCACATACTATTAATATTCTAAAGCTGAATAATTAAAGTAAACCATAAAGAAGACAGAATTTAGAAAACAGCTGTTTTTAGACAAATATCAGATATTTTCTAATACGGAAAAGCACTCAACAATTAGCATAACAAATACTACAAATAATGACAGTAATTCAAGGCCGCTTACCAATTTCAGCAGGTAGTTGTTTAATTTTGTTCTCTCGAATGCTAAGCATGCTGAGTTTTGACAGGTTTTTGATGTCCTTTTCCACAGTAGTTATACGATTAAAGCGAAGGTAAAGAGTGGTGAGAGAATCTAGCCTATACACCACTGAAGGAATTTCTCTCAGTTTATTATGCCGTAAATCAAGCATCCGCAGCTTCTTCAAGTTATCAAGAGAGTCAGGCAAACTGGTAAGTGAATTTTCACTTAGAGCCAGTGTCATGAGATTTACTAGACAGCCCACTTCTGCTGGGAGGGACTGCAATTTGTTGCTATATAAATAAAGTTCTGTTAATTGAGTCAATTCTTTGATTGATGATGGCAATATGTGTATAGACCTCTTGGATAAGTCCAAACGCATTGAATTCTCTTCCCGGCATTTGTTGAGCTCTTTAATCACCTCTGCATTGCTAGATTTTTTTCTAGTCCCAGGTGCTGGATTTGGCCGTTTGATCGTATTGTCAACTGAAAAAGCCACTCCTGGTTGGGCAGCACTGGAGTCCTTCTTTCCATCTTTGGCATCTTTCCCTTTGGTCTTAGGTTCTTTTTCTTTGCTCTCTTTCCCAAAACCTCCAGAGGCTTTTGCTTCCTTTTCTCTTTCCTTGGCTGATGGTACTTTGGGATCTTTCTCTTTAGAGTCTTTTTCTTTTCCTAAACTACTACTCATGGTGACTGAAGCTTGGGCAAAAACTACATGAACTCCTTTTATTTTATTTGCCAACAACAGTAACTGGAATTCAAAGATGAAGAGACAAAGATCCTACGCAATCAAAAAAGGTGTTGGCTTGAAGACGTAATCACCATGGAGTAACAGCCATCTGCTACATGTTGGATCTAAAAGCACTATGCCCATTTCTAATAACTCATTCCAACTGGTAAAAAGGTGCTGGTCAATCAATGATTCATTAGAATTCCTGAAATATAATACAAAGAGAGTATTAAATCATTTTAGATTATAATTTATATTAAGTAAATGTGCTCTGAAAAACAATCTTACAGAACATTTTGCCACTTTCCTATGATTTGATACAGTAAATATTTATCAAACACCTTCTATTATGTATAATCCACTGAAAAACTATAAAAATTAATCAGCCAGGCCCTACCTTCAAGGAATTTACAATGAAACAGCAAAAGGTTAGATAAGTATACAAGTTACTGTAGCACAAAACCTTAGAAGAGCTGAAAAGTGGGAGAAATCACAATAGCAACTAATGTTTGAGTGCTTCCTATATAGAAGCACTATTACAAATATTAATTCATTTAATACATACAACAGCCCTATGAAATTGTTATCCCTATTATATACATAGGGACACTAAAGCACAGAAATATTTTTAAGTAACTAGCTTTGTGATTTGGAAAAGTACCAGGGCTGAGATTGCAAAGTAGGTAGTATGTATCCATGGCCTATGTTCCTTTCCACGACACTAAAACTGTTCTATCTGCAACTAATTGCCAGATAGCTTTAAGTAACAGGAAGGACTTCAAAGGTGGAGGTGACAGAATGACAACAGTCAGTCTGACAAAAGAACAAAATGAGCAAAATGAAATATGTAGGGAGAAGAGCAAATAGTTCAGGAAAAGGAGCATTAAGAATCTGCTCTTTAAGTTCCTTCAAGGCAAGGGAAAACAGGATTGAAAGAAAAAAACAACCCACTAATTGAGAAAAAATATTTGCAAGTCATATATCCAACAACGGGTTAATCTCCATAATACATAAAGAACTGACACAACTCAACAACAAAAAATCAAACAACCCCATCAAAAAATGGGCAGGAGACGTGAATAGACATTTCTCCAAAGACGACATACGGATGGTCAATAGGCACATGAAAAGATGCTCAACATCACTGATCATCAGGGAAATGCAAATCAAAACTGCACTAAGATATCACCTCACACCCATTAGAATGGCAAAAAATAACCAAAATAAAAAGTAACAAGTGTTGGAGAGGTTGTGGAGAAAAAGGATCCCTCATACACTGCTGGTGGGAGTGCAAACTGGTGCAGCCACTACGGAAAACAGTATGGAGATTTCTCAAAAAATTAAAAATAGAAATACCGTATGACCCAGCCATCCCACTACTGGGTATCTATCCAAAGAATTTGAAGTCGGCAATTCCAAAAGTCCCATGACCCCTATGTTCATCGCAGCATTATTTACAATAGCCAAGACGTGGAAGCAACCTAAGTGCCCATCAACTGATGATTGGATAAAGAAGACATAGTATATATATACAATGGAATATTACTCAGCCATAAAAAAGAATAAAATCATCCCATTCACAACAACATGGATGTACCTTGAGGGAATTATGTTAAGTGAAATAAGCCAGACAGAGAAGGACAATCTCTATATGATTCCATTCATATGAGGAATTCAAACATGTGGACAAAGAGAACAGATAGTGGCTACCAGGGTAAAGGGAAAGTGAGGGGTGGGCACAAAAGGTGAAGGGGTACACCTAACAACACGAATGACAAACAATAACGTACAACTGAAATTTCACAAGATTGTAAACTATCATAAACTCAATAAAAAAAACAACAAAGAATCTGCTCTTTATTAAGCACTCTAGGTGACTGTGACACTGGCAGATCTAGGAACCACCTTTGAGACACAGTAACAAAGAGGAATCTTCAATGATGTCTATATTCTAGGAACTGAAAAGGTGAGAAGGATTCTTAAAAGTAGAAAAAGTTCACTGGTAAAAGGACTGACCAAAAGTATCCACAAAGGCTGAAGAGATGAGCAAAACCTTTGTGAGGGAGTCAGTCCTCCCTAAGCAATTGGAAATTTAAAATATAATTTTTATTTTGTGACTCTCATTAATTTCACAACTAACTGATCTTATCTGGTACAAGGCCTTAAAGATTAAAGACAAAATGACAACATCTTACCTGATTAGCTTATGAGGTTAAAAAAGAAGTTAATAAAATTGTATCAAACCACGAAAAGTGTCTGATAGTCTAAATGCCCAGGATTGTGCTAAGAATTTCTATACAGAGAATGTGAGCTGTACCCTATATAAGGTTACAGTTTAATTACACAGCCAAAACACTCACATATGACAACTAAGTAACTGGCAAGGTAGTATATTATTAAATCCTCAAATGAGTGACATACACTATAGCACTTTTGAGAAAACTGACATCAGTGAGAATGGCTGAAAAAGGTTGTGTACAGAAGTTCAAGAAAGTAAAAGAGAGGCGGCAAATCATTCCATATGGATATAAGGAAAAGATAAGCTAGGCCTGGAACAGGGAATGAGCTTAGTTTGCCACAGAAAAGTGAACGCTGAGTCTTGGCTGAAGCAAAGGGTCAGACGTTCAGGAACAATAGGAGCTGGGTAGAAGACTGATGATCTGCAAATTCCAGACTAGAGAGTTTGAACTCTATTGGTATTTAAGATTCTACCATTAAATAAACATGGTATTATTTGCTAGTACACCAGAAAAGCTGTAACTCCCCAATACTCACGATCCCTTCAAAGAGAGAAAATAATTATTTTGAGCTACAAAGGGGAGAGACTAAGAAAAACTTCAGAGATACTGATTTGCAAAGTAATGCCAGTGAGCCAAAATGAAAGCACATTTACTAAAATCATACAACAGTGAATAATGGACGATATACACAGCAGACGGAACACAGGCACGGCTTATCAATTTGTATTTAAGAAATGTCATTATACCAAGTTTCTGAAAATCAAATTTCTATTTAGCAAGATATGTATGTACTGAATTTAAAACGGTACCTTCTATGAAAGGATCAAGTGAGATGCATAAAGCATAAAAAATATAGATGTTAGGTATTAGAGAACAAGTCTATCCTCATAAAAAAGTATACTAGAAAAACTTTAAAGTTTCTGCTTACTAAAAATTACATTGTTTTGTTTTTTCTTTCCTTTTTTTTTTTTTGGCTGAGGAAGATTCACCCTGAGCTAACACCCGTTGCCAATCTTCTTATTTCATTTTAGGTTTTTTGGTAAGAAAGATCTGCCCTGAGCTAACATCTGTGCCAATCTTCCTCTATTTTGTATGTGGGACACCACCACATCATGGCTTGATGAGCAGTGTGTAGGTCTGCGCCCAGGATCTGAACCCATGAACCCAAGGCCACTGAAGCAGAGCGCGTAAACTTAACCACTAGGCCACCATGGCTGGCCCTAAAACAGATTTTCAAGTAATTTGGGGAGAGTTAAAAATAATACTTTTGTCAACACACTATGGCATTTTTAAAGATGGAATTCTTGATCTCCTATTCCAATGTTTCCCAAACTTCCCTAATGATAAAAAACAAAATAAACCAAACTTTGGATATTCGTTTAAAAAAACAAATTCCCAGGCTTTATCCTAAACCACTGAATCAGAATCTTTAGGGAGAGGGATCTAGGAAACATTTGTTTTAATAATAAATGTCTCAGCAAATGCTTATCAAGTTTGGGAAACAAATGTAAATCTAAAAACTGGTATATTGAATATTGTATTTCTTAAATATAATTCTAAAATAATGAAAATTGAGGGTAAAGGAGAGGCTGAGAAAAGGAAGTGTATTAACAACAAAACAAGTTACTAGTAATTTAAAGTACCCACTGAAATCTAAAGGGACTTCCCATAATCTATAAATACCCTCCACTGTATCTGAAGTTCATACTATAGATACTTGAGTTATTTGATAGCTCTCCTAGAATGGTGATGGATTTGAACTAACCAATCCCATTACTCATCCTGCAGTTCTTGTACCTAAGAGATTTACTGGTATATAGTTCAGTCACAGTTCATAAAAATATAGTCACAGAGAATAGAATTTGGGCCTTGACATTATCACCATGCTTTACTGAAAGGAGTTAACTAACTAACCAGGTTTGCCTATTAACTAAAAAGCTTTCAAATCCAGTAAAAATATATTTTGTCTAGGAGAATGAAAAAATGACTTGACAGCCCAAAATTAATTTCTGGGTCTAATCCACCTGAATTAGGTGACACTGCTAAACTATTTTTGATGAGAAAACATACTGAGAGTAATCTTTCATGTTTCCTAGAAATAAACCATTCAATAGTTTTTTTTTAATCACGTTAACTATATAATGTTTTGGGAGACAGGTACCTTTGCATAAAATTTGAATCTTGCACCCACTTATGTATGATAGTACCTATTCTCAAAACGCTTAAGATCTAATTAAAAAGCATAAAATTGCATCAATTATTAAGCTAAGGCTGGCACTCACGTTTTTATACTGGGATTTTTACCACCCAAGATGACTCCCCGGCACCTAACAGCTACCACATATGGAGCACTTGATAGGGGCTTTTTATCTTATTTCATATTCTCACAACCACATCAAGAAAGAGATTAATAAGTGTCTCTATTTATAACCAACTTAGGTCCCTTAAGTCCATTTTACCATTAGTCCAAAATGACACCAAACAAGAAACTACCACTTGGTGGAGGTCTCAGTAGATGCAATTTTTCTCTGATACATAGCTATGTTCCAAATTATGAAAACTCTTAACTTCAAATTCCTAAGCAGAAGAGTTCCTCTATACTGTATTTACATATGAGAAAAACGAGGCATGAAAGTCAGGTATGTAATAAGTGAGGAAAAATTCAAAACCAGGTCTGCCTGACTCTAAAGCCTATGTATGCTCTTCCCACTTGCAATGCTGTATTTCAAAGATAAGTGTCCAAATCATAATTGGATGAGGATGGTGATTATAATAATTTAGGTCTCCAATACCGTCTAAGTCAGGGGTCAAGAAACTTTTCCTATAAAGGACCATATATTAAATACTTTAGGCTTTGTGGGCCAGACACTCTCTGTTACAGGTACTCAATGCTGTCATTTTAGCATGAAAACAGCTGTAGACAATACGTAAATGAACAGCAGCTGCTGTGTTTCAATAAAACTTGACCAAAACAGGCCTCAAATTGGATTTGGCCCTTAGACCACAGACCTAAATCACTGTTTCAGACTTTAAATCATTCCTTTCAGGAACTGTAACTTTTAGGCAAACTGGATGTAAAAAGTAAAAAAAAAAAAAATATTCCTTGCTCTTGTAATATACTCACATTACTTTTAGCTGTTACTAAAATACTTACGATTTCCTACATTCTAGGGGAAGGAGACCTGGAGGGGAGATAGAAGTGAGAAAGCACTAGCCTAGTAAGATCTATTCTTGGTATAAGACAATAATGATAATCATCACATGCAGTAATAATTATTTACTTAAAAAAACACATCAATAGGTCATATATACTAAATATATTCCTTAGTCTTCCCCTAAATGTAGATGTGAAAGCTTTACAATGCAATCACACATTGCTTAACAATGGGATATGTTCTGAGAAATGCATCATTAGGCGATTTCATTACTGTGTGAACAGCATAGAGTGTATATACACAAATCTAGATGGTATAGCCTATTACACACATAGGCTATATAGTACTAATCTTATGAGACTACCGTCGTTGCAGTCCGTAGTTGACCAAAACGTTGTTATGAGGCACATGACCGTATTCGATCTTGAATTACAATAAATAAGACTTCTCTTTTCAGACAAGCTGAAATAAGTTCATTTCACCCTGTACCTCCCATTAACTACAACCTAAAATCCTGGGCAAAATACATAAAGCAACTAGCAGAAGATTCTGAAAGGCAGAGAAAAGAAGGTAGACTGGCTAGGGACCTTGGGTGAAGGATGACCTGGTGGTGAGTTCTCTGAGGTTTTTTTGGTTTCACTTTTGTGTCTACATATCCTGCCCTGAGCAGTAGAGAAGCTCATAACCCAAAAACACCAATAGGCAAAGAAAAAAAAGGTCTAAGAAAAGTCTGCTCTCTCTAGTCAAAGGACTATGAAGAAAACAGCAATGCAGGATAGAACCCTTTTGACTATATCCTCCTTATTCCACTTGAACACCACATAAGAAGTCATGTCCTACTCCTCCCTAACTGACACTGGGGCCACAAAGACTGTGGAGTGACACTCTGCCAACCATCCCAGCCCTACCCTAACTTGAACAGAGCTCCACACATCCCCCTTGGCATCAGTACTGTGGCCAAGATGGTGAAGAGACCTGTTGACCATCCCTACCCTGCACTAAGCAAATGTCAACCAAGAAGTGGTAGCCCTCTCCCTCCCCACTAGTGCAAAAGCTGTGCTATAAGGAAGAACCCTGTGGATCAACCCGCGCCCTGCACTAAGCAAATGTTAGCAGAGGCAGCACACCACCCCTTCAAAACTAGGAGGCAGAGGGAGAGGATTATGGAGAGGAGGGAGCTGGAGAAAGGGATTCTTTCATTCTGTGTATTCCCAGGCACACTCCCTAGAAGCTCATGCATGAAACCAACCAGAATGAAAACAAAAAATGCTTTGAGAACTTAACTGTAACGTGGAATACCACCTATGTTTCAGAAAGGACTTGGGGTGGCACAGAAGCAAAACAGACCAGAATACCCCTGAAAAAATTCTAAAAACTATACTGGAACCAAAGACACAAAAATGGGTCGAGATGTGTTTTCTGAACCAATACAGGTTATCTGCTAAAATAGAAGATTTAAACAGAAATCTGAATTTCATAATAGTCGCAAAATGCCCAGAGTACAATACAAAATTACTCATCATACCAAGAACTAGGAAAATATCACCTTGAATGAGAAAAGACAATCAACAGACACCAACACCAAAATGACACAGATGTTGCAATTATCTGACAAGTATTTTAAAGCAGCTTTCAAAAACAACAACAAAAATGCTCAAACAACTACACATACTCTGAAAACAAATAAGCATAAAGTCTCATCAAGGAAATAAAAAAGCAAAAGAGAATCAAATGAAAATGTTAAATCTATAAAAAAATAATAAATGAAATTTAAAAATTCACTGAATGTGCTCAATAGGCGAATGGAGATTCAGTGAACTTGAAGAAAGATCAGTAGAAATTATCTAATCTGAACAACAAAAAGAAAATAGATGTTAAAAACTCAAAAGAGCCTCAGTGAGTTCTGGGACAGAAAAAACCATCTAACATTTGTTTCTTCTGAGTCCTGAGGAGAGAAGAAAGAATAGAGGCTGAAAAACCATTTAAAGAGACAATGACTGAGACTTCTGAAATTTGGTTAAAAAAACCATCCACCTATAGAGACAAAAAGCTGAGCAAACTCTAAACAGAAAAAACTCAAAGAAATCCATTCCCAGAATATGATAATCAAATTTCTGAAAACTAAAACTCTTGAAAGCAGCCAGAGAACAACAATAAAAACCTATAGAGGAACAATGATTTGAATGACAGTGGCTTTCTCATCAGAAATCATACAGGTCTCTCTGAGATGGTTGTCAGCATATATAGAGGTACTGAGGCAACTATATGATAAAAGAGTGAAAGTAAAATGACCAAAATGATGCTCAGATTATTACACTCTACTTGAAGTGGTAAAATGTTGATACTAATAGACTACGAGAACTTAAGGATGTATACTGTAATCCCTAGAACAATCACAAGAAAAAATATATAGAAAGAAGTCTACTCAAAAACAATACAGATAAATTAAAATCTCTAAAATGTTCAAGAAACTCATAGTAAGAAACAGAAAGAGAAAAAAGAAAAACAGAAGGAATAAACAGAAAATAATAAACTGGTACATTTAAATCCAAACATAGCAACAATTACATTAGATGTAAATGGTCTTAACACACCAACTAAAAGACACAGATTGTCAGGATGAGTTTTAAAAAACACAACTCAACTATATACTGTCTACAAGAAACTCAATTGAAATTTAATAACAAAGGGGGGTTTAAAAGTATGCAAAAAAGTATACTATGCAAACACTAATCAGAGGAAAGCTTGAGTGGATATATTAGTATCAAAATAGAATTCAGGGCAAAGAAATTACCTGGGACAAGCAGGGAGATTATACAAAGATAAATGGCCAATTCCCCAGTAAGACAAAACATTCCTAACTGTGTATGCACCAAAGAACAGCGCTTCAAAAGACATAAACTAAAAACCGATAGAAATCCAAAATTCCACAATTACAGTTGGGGATTTCAAAACCCCCTCTCAGTAACTGACAAAACCACAATATAAAAAAATTAGTAAGGATATAGAATAACCAAAAAACATCATAAACCAAATGGATCTAATTGACATTTACAGAACATTTCACTCAATATTTAAGTAAAATACACATTCTTTTTAACGGTACATGGATCATTCATGAAGATAGACCATATCTTGAATCATAAAAGAAATCTTAAGTTTAAAAGAATTGAAATCATACTCAGTATATTCTCTGACCACAATGGAATCAAACTAGAAATCACTAACAGAAAGATAACAAAAATCTCTAGACATTTGGAAATTAAATAACATACTTCTAAATAATTGGTGAGTCAAAAAGTATCAAGGAAAATTAAACTACATATTGAGCCGAATGAAAATGAAAATATATCAAAATCTATGAGATGTAGCTAAAGCAGTGCCTAAAGGGAAATTTATATCACTGAATGATTATATTAGAAAAAAAGAAAGGCCACGAACCAGTAATCTAAGTTCCCACAACAAAAACTTGAAAAAGAAGAGCAAAAGAAAGCAGCAGAAGGGGAGCTATAATAGAAATCCAGGAAATTAAAAACTAAAAAGCAATAAAGAAAAAAAAAAATCAACAAAACCAAAACCTGGTTCTTTAAAAAGATCAACAGAACTGATAAATATCTAGCAACTCTGACAAAGAAAAAAGACACAAATTACCAGTATCAGGAATGAAAGAGATGAAATCATTAAATACTCCACAGACATTAAAAGGATAAGAGAACACTAAAAATAACACTATGGACACAAATTCAACAATTTAGATAAAACAGACCAAAATCCTTGATAACCACAAATTACCAAAACTCACCCAATAGGTCATCTGAAAAGGATCATCTGAATAGTCCTATCTATAACTGCTAAAGAAATTGAATTAATAGTTTAAAATTTTCCAAAAAGGAAATTGCCAGGCACAGATGGTTTCACTGGAGAAATCTAACAAACATTTAAAGAAGAAATAACACCAATCTGACACAATCTCTTCCAGGAAATACTCATTTTATGAGACCAGCATTATCCTAATACTAAAACCAGACAAAGACAATACAAAAGAAAAGAAGAAATAAATCTGCTACAAACATCCTTGTGCAGGTTTGTGTGTAAACACAAGCTTTCAACTCATTTGGGTAAATACCAAGGAGAGCAGCTGCTGAGTTGTATGACAAGAGTATGCTTACTTTTCTAAGAAACTGTCCACCTGTCTTCCGAAGTAGCCATAGCATTTTGAATTTCCACCAGCACTGTTGCTCCACAACCTCGCCCCAGCATTTGGCACTGTCCAACTGATTTTTGACAAACGTGCAAAAGCAATTCAATAACGGAGAATAGCCTTTCAACAAATGCTATTGGAACTGGACCTTTAGAGGCAAAAAAAAAAAACGGGGGCTGGCCCAGTGGCATAGTGGTTAAGTTCACACTCTCAGCTTCAGCAGCCTGGGGTTCACAGGTTTGGATCCCAGGCGTGGACCTAGGACTGCTTGTCAAGCCATGCTGTGGTCACATCCCACATAAAAGGAAGGAAGATTGGCACAGAAGTTAGCTCAGGGCCAATCTTCCTCACACAAACAAACAAACATACAAAAAACAACTCCCTTGACCTAAACCTCATACCTTATACAGAAATTAACTCAAAATGGATCAAAGATCAAAATGCTAAAAATAAAGCTATAAAACTTTTAGAGGAAAACATAAGAGAAAATCTTTATGACCTAAGGTTAGGCAAGGAATTATTAGATATGACACCAAAGCACAATCCTTAAAGGGAAAAAAATTGATAAACTGGACTTCATCAAAATTAAAAAATTTTGCACTGAGAATGACTCATTTAAGAGGATGAAAAGACAAACTACAGACTGTGAGAAAATATACCCAGGATATATAAAGAACTCCTTTAAACAGTAAGAAAACAATCAATCCAATTAGAAAATGGGCAAAAGATTTGTAGACACTCCACCAAAGCTACAAACGGTGAATAAGCACATGTTCAACACATCATTAGCCATTAGGGAAATGCAAAAATAACTACATATCTATTAGAAGAGCTAAAATAAAAAGTATGGTTGATACCAAGTACTGGTGAACATGTGGAGAAACTAGACCACTTATTCATTGCTAATGAGAACATAAAATGGTACAGCCACCCTAGAAAACAATTTGGCAGTTTCTCATAGTTAAATGTACACTTCACATACAAGCCAGCAATTGTGCTCCTAGTTATTTATCGTAGAGAAATGAACATTTATGTTCACACTAAAACCTGTATACAAATGTGCACAGCAGCTTTTTTTGTAATACCCTAAAACTGGAAACAACCCAATTGTCTTTTATTGGTGAATGGATAAACTGTGGTACATCCATACAGTGGAATACTATTCAACAATAAAAAGGAACAACCTATCCTTGCACACAAAAACTTGGATGGATCTCAAGGGCACTACGTTAGGTGACAAAGTCAATATCAAAAGTTTACATACTGTATGATTCTGTTCATATTAATATTCTTAAGTGACAAAATTATAGTGATGGAGAACAAATCAGTGGTTGCTACAGCTTAGGGGTGAGGTGAGAGTATGACTATAAAGGGGTAGCATGTGGGAGCTTCTTTGAAGTGATGAAATAGTTTTGTACTTTGATTGTGGTGCTGCTTATAATAATCTATATATGTGATCAAATTCCATAGGACTATCAACCTCTGCCCACCAAAAAAAAGAGTGCTTGGAAAAACTGGTAAAAATCTCAAACAAGGGCTGTAGCTTAGTTAACAGTATTGTAGCAATGTCACTATCAATGATTTTTATAATTGCACTATAGTTATATAAGACGTTATCATTGGTGAAAAATAAGTGAAGGGTACAAGGGAACACTGCACTATTTTTATAAATTCTATGAGTCTAAAATTATTTTGAATGATAAATGTAAAAAATAAAATACAATGGACAACACAAATCTACCATACGTAGATTATAAAGAAGTATATTGATATTTTTAAATAAGTGGAAGTTTAAAAACATTTTTGAAAAAACATATTTTGAAAATAAGAATTAAAAAGACAATAAGTCATTCAAATTGGCTGGGAAAAGAGTTCTCTCAATCTTCTTCACTATCAGATAAAAAAACATACCTGTTCACGATACCACTCATTTGGGAAGGGACATATTTCATAAATATTACCAGGAAAGAAAAGGTTCTTTTTTTCAAGTACAAATATATTTAAATACACTTTAGTTAACAGAATGATCACTCATAAAATAATGATGAGTAAACCAGGAACATCTTAGGCATACACTCCTCTATCTTCCAGATAAGGTTAAAAGATAATTAGAATTAGAATTAGTTCAAAAGCTGGGCTATTATACATCAAAATACTCAGCATCTCCACTTTTATTTGTCACAAAATCTAGCATAAACTGATTGGGCTTTTAGTAAAAAGAGGAAAAAGAAAAATTGAAGAGGGAGTGGAATGAGGGAAAATACCTGTGATGTTATATGCACTACCATCACCATGAAAGTATCCAGTAAGCAGTGTTGTGCTGATGTCACACCATTGCTCTTAGAATTTGAGAGTCAAATTAAAAGGACAGTTGCAATAGTTTCTTTCCTTGGGAATAAAGAATTTAACTATTTTGTAATTCATTCAATTAAAACCAAAATACAAGTAACATATTTGACAAGTATTACAGAACCAAAGATGAACATTATGTAGAAAAATGAAAGGCAAATGAGTTATAACTACATTGGGCCCAGGAGGAGGGGAACTAGAGACTATTATGTAGCATGGTTTGGGCAATATATTAAAGAAGCAATGCACAAAAACTTAGGTATTTTTATAAATGGTACACGTATGCAAGATGAACACTAACACAACATACATAAACAATTCCTAAATGGAATCCAAAGAAGACTTTAAGCAAAAGAAATACTGTAATTATGTTATTATACATTTAACAAATGTTTATTGAATTCCTCCATGTGCTTGGCATCATGGTAAGAACTAAAGAAATACAAGAGAGACGGTTCCTGCCCTCAAAGTGCTCACAGTTGGGTAGGGAAAAAACCCTAACAAATAAAAAGTAATTCGCAAAGAGAAAATAACATGTAAAGGCTGAGATATGCAAGGACATTGTGAGACAAAGGAACTAAATGGAGGCTAATGTTTCAGCATTGTATATGAGGGAGAATAATAGGAGATCAGACTGTAGTTATAAAAAGGACAAAATTATACAGGATTTAGTAGCCATAATGAGCTTAGATTTTCTTCTAGACCATTCAACTGTTAAGAGAATAATATGATATGTTTTAAAAGGATCTCTCACACCCTTGTGTAGAAAATGGATTGTTGAAGGAAAGAGCAGAAGCAAGAGACCAGTTAGAAGACTACTGCAGTAACAAGGTGAGAGTTGATATGTTACACTAAAATATTACAAAACAGGTGGAAAACAAGTACACTCAAATATTTAGGAGAGAACACTGACAAACTTAGTGACATATTCTACGTGCACAGGGAGGATGAGGATGATGATCCTGGTAATTTAGACTTTATTGTGCAGCATCATGATTTTCAAACTCTACTATCTAAAGCCTAATGTTCCAGGAGGGAACTTTCAGGGGCTGCCAAGAGTACATATGAAGAGCCACTAAAGGATTCCTGAAGAGGGCATGATCACAGGCATATTTTTAAAAATTTACCTGATACTGTTTAGAATGATTTTAAAAAGTCAGGGGTTCAGAAGGAAAGCAGAAAAACTAGTTAGAGGGCTACTACAACAATCTAATGAATGATTCTCAAATGCTCAATCAGTGCTGGACATGCTCTATAAGAATCATTTGGAGAGCTTAGAAATCGTAAGGCCTAAACCAAAACTGCTAACAAAATAAATATCTGTGGTAGGGAACAGTAACGTGTATGTTCAAAAAGTTTTCCAGGTGATTCCAATGCAGGGCCAAATTTGGAAACCATGCAATAAAGCCATGCCAAATATAAGGGTAAATTCCAACTACTTTGAATAACAGTATTTTGGAATTTGTAAGTTCACTTTAGGTTGTTTCAATGCTTAGGGAACTGCTGCTGGCATTTAACAGGCAGGATCTGGAGACGAGAAGAACTGTTCTTGCGTGCTGCACAACCTTCAAATGCCCACCAGATATATAACTAAGTGAAAATACCTGTTTATAAGTTTGAGTGCCTAGAACTTAATGCCATTTTACATATAAACTGAAATTTTTTACACTTTTCAGGAAGTAAAAACAATGTCTACATTCTAGAGGGAAGGCTACTTTGTTTAGCTCAGAACTTTAAGAGTTATTCATTACTTCTGACAATCACTGATACCCATAATGATCTTGGTATTTGACTCAGCAATACAATACACCTATATAAGTTTGCATTTGTAGCTGTTATAATGATGTAAGTACAAGCTTTTGTTCTTCATTATTTTCTAGTATTGTGCCTGAGCATTTTCACACTGACATACAAAATGTATAATAAATCCAGTTTTCTAAGTATTCTTGTGCCTAAGCATTTACATATTGACATACAAAATGTACAATATTTTCCTTTTATTTCTCCTTTTTAATTAATCAGGGTATTATATTAATTTTTAAAAATTATGTAGGTTACTATCATTTCAGAATAGTAAAGAAGGTATTACAAAACAATTTGTCACATAAATGAGATATTAAGTCTGAGGCACTTGAGAACCTCTAGTTTAAACTAAAAACGGAGGTAATAGGAAAGGATGAAAATAATTCAAGAGACATTTTAGAGAACCAGACAGATATAGCGTGATTATTCAAGTTAAGAAAAGAAAAGAAAAAGAAAAAGATTAGTAACATTTTGGACAAGCTTATGTTTAGGTTCTAGTGAAACCATCCAGGTAAGGAAACCATACTTGAAAACAGAATTTGGAATAAAGCAGGAAGCCCTGGGATAGGATATGGCTTTGGTGTCAACAGCATAGTGGTACCTGAAGGTTTGAGATGAGAAAATTCACAGAAAGCATATAGAATGAAAAAATACTGGTACTTTGGGGAAGATAAACATTTAAGGATGGATGGATGAAGAAGGGTCCAATAAATAGCTTGTTTTCTTGATCTCTAAACAAAGCTCCATGCTCACCTGAACAAAGTTGCCCAGATGTCTAATTTTGCAAGTCAACTAAAACTTTTTATTTCAATTAAACAAAGAGGCTACAGTTAACATCTAACTTTCTCACAAAAGAAAGCTACTTACAAGATATTTCACTGGTAATATGTATACATTAAAAAGAATACTTTGTTATTAAAGAAAGGATTTTCCTAAAGCCAAATCTTTTCTTTTTCTTTGATTTCTCATAAACATGAAAGACTTCATAATAATGGTAATATAAGGTGGTAAAAGCAGATGTCTAAACCCAAACAGATCAAGAGAAATGTAAAATTTAAAAAATCCATTTTATACAAGATTAAAAATTTATGAAACGTAAGAAAATTTTTCAAACTAAGAAGTCTTAGAGTTAATTTGTCATACCTTAATTTAAACATATTTTAGAACGAACACTTTAGGAAAAGGGGTCCCTACTTATCTCTCCAACTTCATGTCTTTCTAATCTCCTGATGGCTTACTATTATTGTCCAGTCACAATGCTCTTTCTGTTTCTTGAAAACAATCATCTTTCCCACCTCAATCCCTTGTCCCTTGTTGCTTCTTCTGCCTGGAATATTTTTCCCCCATTCTTCACATTGCTGGCTTTTTCTTTTATTTAGGACTCATCTTAAGCTTTATCTTCTAAATTTTGCCTTCTTTGAGCCATCTATCCTGTTTTATGTTCTTCACAGCATTTATCACTGTATGCAATTATCTTGTTCTTGTATATATTTATTTGTTTCTGAATTATCCCACCTCCCTGAGAGAATGTAAGCTCCGTAAGACTTCCATAAGATAAAGAGACCTTGTCTGTCTTGTTCACAGATACACTATTAGCATCTATGTTAGAGCCTGGAATACAGCAGGTGCTCAACAAATATTTGGTTAAATAAACATCGGTTAAATATAAGAGGTTATTCCTGGCACAAATAAATTCAAAACATTTATAGTTTACAAACTAAGACTATACAGCCTATATTAAAAGAATGAAATCAGATACCTAAACTTTAATTTCAAAGACAAAAGCATTTTAAGAATCCATTGCACAGAAGATGATTTACTATCCTATTTTAATGCCAACATAAACACTTTGTCACCGGACTAGGTAATGACAGATGTTTCCAAATAGCCAAGTCTTCTGATTCCTTATTCAATGCAGGATCAATTAGTGGCAGAGGCAGAAATGAACCAAAACTTTCTCACTTCCCACTGATTGCTCTGCTACCTCATTCTACTGTAAGACAGATATATACTATATCTAATGCATAAGTTATTTTCTTTTATAACATATCCAGCTACTTGAGTAAACTATTATAAATTTTCATATATATACAAAAAATTTAACTTATTAAAATCATTTACAAGAATCACGAACAATTGTATCTTCCCACAAAGTTAGTACGTTAAGTATTATATTAAGTGATTTGAGAAAACAGAGTATTTGCTCCTTGGAAGCTCACAATCTAAGAAAAATTATACTGATTTGGACACAATGTCAATGTTGTACGTTATTAGCTAGGTTATATCTTAGGCTGTAGCAGTTTTTTTCTTATGCAGGTACAGAACTAGAAAGTCTCAAATTTTATTTGTTTTAAACCATTCTACTACTAAGGACTCTTGCCCAAAATAATTTTCTAGTTCTAAACAAAAGAGCATACTCCTTTACTCTTCACATGGAGGTATACAATATTTTTCAGTTTATATTTTGAAATATTAAGAAAAATCTTTTTACCATAAATAGTATTTCTACATTAGTAAATTTAATGGTCAATTCCTCGTCCTTGTCTTACTCAAAACTACCAATAGCACTTAACAAAACTGATCAGCCCTCTCTCCTGGAAACACTTTCTACAACTGGCTTCCAGGATATGCTCTCCCTTGGTATTCCACTAGCACCCCTCAGTCCTCAGTATCTTTTGCTAATTCCTTCTCATCTTCCCAACCTCTAAACATTAAGTATCCCAGGACTCAGATCTCTTCTCTGTCTATACTCACTTTCTAGTAGGGACTAGATGATTTCACCTAGTCTCATATTTAAATGCTATCTATATGCTCTCAACGCTCAAATGCCATCTCCAACATGGACTTCTTTCCTTAATTCCAGAGATTTGTATTTCCAAATTGCCTATCTGGCATCTCCACTTGGATATGCAGTAAGTATCTCAAACTTAAGACGACTAAAATTGAACTCCTGAATATGCCCATCTCCTCAGTCATCTTCTTCACCTCAGTAATGGCAACTGCATCCTTTCAAGTGCTCAGGGCAAAAACCTTGGAGTTTTCATTGACTTTTCTTTCACTCCACCTGACATCCAATCCATCAGAAAATTTCATTGCTCTATTTACCCAGAATCCAACCACTTCTTACTACCTCCACATTTAAAAGCCCCCATCATCTCTTGCCTGGGTTGTAGCCTTCTATCTACATATAGTCCTTTCTCCCAAATATCCACATTGTTTGCTCCCTGCTTAAATATCTCATTCTTGACTACACATAAAATAGAAATATCTCTTTCCTATTCTTCTTGCTCTGTTTTATTTCTCTTCACAGCACTTACTACCTGACAAAAACTTATTTACTTATTTTGTTTACTGTCTCCTTTTCTCCCAAGAATGTGAGCTCTGTGAAAGCAAGGACTTTTATTTGGTTCACAGCTGTATATTCAGAGACTAGAACCTGGCCCATACTAGACAGGTGCCCAATAAACATTTACTGCATGAATGAAAGAAATTAATAAACCCAGACAATAATTTTTTAGAATAAATTCATCCTTCTTTAAGAAATATAAATGGTCAGTTTCAATAAAACAAAAACTAAAATGAAGGGGCTGGCCCAGTGGTGCAGCGGTTAAGTTCACACGTTCCGATTCTCAGCGGCCCCGGGGTTCGCCAGTTCAGATCCCTGGTGCGGACATGGCACCCCTTGGCAAGCCATGCTGTGGTAGGCGTTCCATGTATAAAGTAGAGGAAGATGGTCATGGATGTTAGCATCAAGGCCAGTCTTCCTTAGCAAAAAGAGGAGGATTGACAGTAGTTAGCTCAGGGCTAATCTTCCTCAAAAAAAAAAAAACTAAAATGAAAAACATAGAAGGCACAGTATACAACTGGGTCATTTCCCACACCTCTCATGAGTTACCACCACAATAACAAGATACCAAGGATTTCACTGAGTGATATGATATATACTATTCAAACTTCAGGGACTTTTATTTGTTTTAAGATTGCTTCTATCACAGCTGTTTCCCAACTTGTTCTGGGGACACCGAAAAACAGAAATAGAGGAAACAGAAAAGCAGGCATTTTTAACAAACTGTTTTCATATAGTGAAAACAATTATTCTAAAATATCTTTCCTACTCTACAAGTACTGACTTGAGAAGATTATTTTTTGTCTTACATTTCTAATCTATTAGGCTTTCCTCAAATTAGGGAGACATTCTAATTACTAATGAAAAACTTCTGTGCAAACTTTGAATCTGAAAGGAAAAACTACCAAGAAAACTCCAAGAGAAATGTGAGGAAAGAGAAAACAATGAAGGTTTTTACATAAAAAGGACACTATCATCAGCTAAACACATTTATCTGGTTCTCACTGGGCACTAGAAACTTGAATTAATGATGCCATGCATAAAAGATAAAATTGAACAAGCAACATTTTGTTAATAAATGAGCGAAACAGACTAATTTAGAAGGAAAAAAGAACACTGCCGAATTACAATGAATTGATATGCTCAATTTTTAAAAAGCCAGACGTTCCAGGGGCTTGCCCCGTGGCCAAGTGGTTAAGTTCGCGCGCTCCGCTGCAGGCGGCCCAATATTTCGTTGGTTCGAATCCTGGGCGCGGACATGGCACTGCTCATCAAACCACGCTGAGGCAGCGTCCCACATGCCACGACTAGAAGGACCCACCACGAAGAATATACAGCTATGTACCAGGGGGCTTTGGGGAGAAAAAGGAAAAACATAAAATCTTAAAAAAAAAAATAAAAAACAAAAATAAAAAGCCAGACATTCCAATTCATCTATTTCTTAAATTTTTTCATCCTATAACATCAATCAAGTAAACATAATCTCTGGAAAACCTAACAAAATTGTGAGTGATCTTAGCTGAAATCAGCCTGACACACAATGACAGGAACATACTGAAATCCTGAACTTGCTGTTCCCTTTATGTAAGGGGAACTAAGTTTCATAAATGGACCACTCTTAGTCTTTTGTTGCTAACTAGCCCCTAATCATAAGTCACTGGCTTCATGTTGGTTTATCCTCCCAGTTTTTACCTCCCAATAACAAGGTATCAAATCTCTATTGTCCATGTTATATAGTATAAGAGGCCCAAACTTTAAATAAACCTAGCCTTTTCTCATGCCATTCTCAAGTTACTAAAATTCCAAATACCTTTCACCTCTACCCATTAGAGTTCTGTATTGCATTCTCCTTTGTCTTCTCAGTCTTAGGGCTCAGTCATCTTCTCATCTCTTCTGACAATATAAGACTCTTTCACTCCAGAGCTGCTAGTCAATCTCTTACATCTGTAACACCTCCACTTATAAGTCCCACTTTTGAATCTGAGCTTGCTGACAATTAATTTCTCCTTTCATTTCTTAAACCAACCACCTCTTTATATTCTTGATTTCAAATCCTAAACAACAATCCAATGTCTACACCAAGCTTTAGCTTTTTCTATCTCTTTTTCCTCTGGCTTCCTCAAATAACCAGTTCCCATGCCTGTCAAACTCCTTGTCAGTTTTTACTGTGCCCAATCACCACAACTCTTACTATGTTCTTGACTTTCACTGGACTATTACATAAGATTCCAAATTCATTTCCCTGACTCTAGACTCTAAAGAACAACACTTTCTCCATCCCAACAACTAATGCCAGACTGAGCATCTTCAGGCTAAATCACTGGTTTGAAATCACTGTCCTAAAAATACACACACATACATACACGCCTACACATATGTATAAACATACATTGGGTTTCTCCATAATCAGGCTCCAATCTCTCTTTTCCAGGTTTAACATCTGTATCCTCAATACGCTCTCCACTCCAGTCTTATCATACTACTGACACAGTGTGCTTAAAGTGTTTTCACATAACCATATCAGCTTGTTCCCTCCGCTTACATCACCTTTTCCTTCTCTTCACCTCTACAACCTAGTCTCCCTGGCCACACCCTTATACACTACCCTCATCACTGTTCTCAGTTTCCTGAACATATATATATGGTAGTGTTTCCTGCCTCCATGCCTATACTCCTATTGTTTCCTCCTCTGCCTGTATGCCTTCCACTGTGTATCCCTCAGACTTCCTTTTTCAGGCACAACCTTTCAGATGAAGCCATAAACATCTTTTAAGACTTCTAGGAGTCACCTTTTCCAGGAAGTCTTTCCTATATTCCTCAGATTAGGCTATCAAGAGCTCTTATGAAGGTCTATCATTATATATTGTTTTTTAAAATTATTGGTTTTATTTTTAGTTTCTAGGTAAATCTTTACACCTCAAATTCTTGTTAACTTTCATAACAGCAATACACTTATCTTTTATATGTACTCACTTATCCGTTAGGATCTGTATTTTTCTTATTTCTTTAGTAAAACTGCAAAAACATTCTTGAGAGTCAAAAAACTAAACATGCCTATTTCCCATCCTGAACAAGTCAGTAGTAAAGCAACTGGGTATTGCAGAACAAAGGTGGCACCACCCCAGTGATGGTGGGAGGTGAGAAGTTAAAATGTCCCATAGCAGAAAGTCAGAGCCCAAGTAAATTAAAGAGGGTATGAGTATAGAAAACCCATTCCATCTTGGATTTCAGAGCCTGAGTTTAGATAAGAAAGACAACCCTACAAGGGGCAGTCCAGTGAGAGATACAGAGCTGAGCAGGATAAGATGTACCTCAAGATGTGTTGGCAACTCACAAGAGGTGTCAGATGCCAAGTGAGGAGGGGACAGGGGTGAGAAGAGTCACGGTAGTGACTGAGCCGTGTTGAATACTGAAATCTAGGAGGGGCAAGGAAGATGTCTACATGGAGGGGTATGTGGTTAAGGTGGTAGGTGACATGGCATGGACAAGTAAGAATCCAAGTAAAGTGAAGAGGGCATTGACGTAGAGTGGCCTGGCAAGGGGAGTCAGTCTGAGTAGGGCGGGGGAAGGAAGGGACATTCAAACATGGAGGCCTGTCAGTGTAGGATATCAAAGCCCAAATGGAGGTGACATCAGAGAAAATAGCACAGTAAGTAGCTCCAAAAATTCTCTTCTCCAAAAAAGCAACAAGAAAACTGACAAAAACAGTTGAAATAAACTTTACCAGAACTCTCAAAATTAACCAAAAGCTAGCACCTAGGGGGCAATTTTGAAAGAAAGCAAGCTGAACCACAGTAAGAAAAACAAGCTCTGTGACATTTTAACTTGTTCTAGTCCCATTTCTTTCTCTCCAGATTCATGGTAGCTTGGAAAAATCAAAGCCCACATTCCCAGTGCAGCCTAGCAGCCACCAGAGAAAGCAGAACAAAGCTGGAGCTCACTCAAAGCTTTATTCCTCCCCAAAATTATCACTATTTGACTTGTCTGGTGGCTCCCAGAAAGATCCCTCTTGCAATGCTATCTGTATTTGACCTGACTTAGAGCTTGCCCAGTGCAAAAGACCTTTTCCCCAAGAGGATGTTTGTTGACAACAAAGAATTACAAGCAAGTGTTTTATCCTCATAGTTGCTTGAGGCAGTGGATAACAGCTTTGGCAAATGACAGACTAATGAAAAAGCTTAAAAGGAAAAACTTGGAATAAGACATCATAGAGACTTTGAAAAGCTCCAACACATTCCTGGGATTCTAGAAGCTCACGTACATGTTTAAGGCTGTGCGTATGCTCAGAAAAGACCTGAGAAGGTGCCCTGCTCTCACTTTGACTAACTTTAGGGCTCTGCACAAGCAGGAAGCAATGGATAAAGCAGAGCTGTCAAGTGCCTGGCTAAGTGTTGAAGGTATGCCCCAACACACAGAGAGCTCTTTAGCAAAGACAGGGAGATTTATCAATCCCAGGCATTTAAAGAAATGTCTGTCCAATCACTAAGCTAACTAAGTAGACACTTTAGTGGCTACACACAACATAATTAGTTCAGAAAAGTTAATAAACCAAAAACCACCATCACCACAAGCAGAAATAACAACAAACCCTGTGGAGGGGGCAAAAATCTAATTCCCATACTTGATACATTTTATTATTTAAAATATCCAATATTGTTATGTTATTTAAAATGTCCATATTATTTAAATGTCCGTTTATTATTTAAAATGCCAAAATGTAATTTTTCAACAAAAAACTATAAGACAGGCAAAAAGAAACAAGAAAGCATAGTCCATAGGCAAGAAGAAAAGCAAACAACAGAAACTGTCTGAGGAACCCAGTGTTGTATTTACTAGACAATGACTTTAAGAACCAAATAAAAATTCTGGAGGTAAAAGTACAATAGCTGAAATGAAAAAAAATCACTAGAAATGTTCGACAGCAGACATGAGCAGGCAGAAGACACAAACAGTGAAATTCAAGATAGATCAATTGAGATTATCCAGCCTGAGGAATAGAAAGAAAAAAGAATAAAGAAAAATGAATAGAGCATCAGAGATCTGTAGAACACCACCAAATGAATCAACATATACATAATGGGAGGCCCAGAAGGAGACAAGAGAGAGTGGCAGAACTATTAGAAATAATGGGCAAAAGCTTCCTTCTCAATTTTGAAGAAAACCACTAATCTACACCTCCAGGAAGCTGAATAAATGCCATGTAGGATAAATTCAAAGAGATGCACACATAGGCACATCATTACCAAACTGCTAATTGACAAAGACAATCTTGAAAGCAAGCAAGAGAAGTGACTCATCATGCAGAAGACAGAATAAGATTAACAGCAATTTCTATCAGAAAATATGGAGGCCAGAGGCAGTGGGAGGACATATTCAAAGTTCTGAAAGAAAAAAAAACCTGCCAACCAAGAATTCTGTATCCAGCAAAACTATCCTTTAATGAAAGTAAAATTAAAATATTCCTAAATAAGCAAAATCTGGAAGAATTCATTGTAGACCTGCCCTACAAGAAATAAGAAAGTGAGTTCTTCAGACTGAAATGGAAGGACACTAGACAGTAATTCAAATACAAATGAAAATAAAGAGCACCGGTAAAAGTAACTACAGAAGTAAATATAAATGTATTTCTTGCTCGTAGCTTTTCTCTCTTACCCAATTTAAAAGACAACAGCATAAAGCAATACTTATAAATCAGTGTAGATGGGCACACAATGTACAAAGATGTAACTTGTATGACAATAACAGCAAAAGGGGGGGAGTGGAGCTAGCTATATATGCACAAAGTTTTTGTACACTAGTGAAAATAACTTGGTATTAATTCAAACTAGATTCTATGATTTAAGATGTTAACTGTAAGGCAACCACTAAAAAACAACAAAGGAATTAAAACAGTATGCTAGAAAATATCTATTTAACACAAAAGAAGACAATAATGGAGGAACAGAGAAACAAAAGAGATATGGCTACAGAAAACAAATAGCAAAGTGGCAAATGTAAAGTCTACCTTATTAATAATTATATTAAATGCAAATGGATTAAACTCTCAAATTAAAAGTCAGAAGCTGTTACAATGGATGAAAAAAAAAAGTTATCCAACTATATGCTGTCTACAAGAGACACACTTTAGATTAAAAAACATGACTAGGTTGAAAGTAAAAGGATGGAAAAAAGTATACCATGCCAATAGTAACCAAAAGAGAGCTGAAGCAGCTGTACTAATACAAGACAAAATAGACTTTAAAACAAAAATTATTATTAGAGACAAAGTACATTTGATAAAAATAAAGGTAAATCCATCAAGATATAACAACTATAAACATATATGCACCTAACAGAGCCTATCACTTTATAGAAAAACAAATGAGAATATTTGTTGCCAATGATAAAACTAGACCTTAAAACAAAAATCAGAACTTTGGAAAACATGTATCTTCTACTGTGAGCCTGAAAATCTACTCAATATTTAAGGACTTTTCTGATGAGATCAGTGGCATTATTAACAAATGTGGATTTTTTTAATATTGTATAATTAAATATGTCAACATTTAGAAAACCTGCATAACTCAATAAACCACTATTTTCCAGCTAACCAGTATATGATGATTTACAAATCACATGTGGGTAAAAGATCCATTCAAAGTACAAGACAGGTCACTGAATTTTATTTAACAGAGAATGAAAAGTTCATTGGATAGTACTGAAAAAACTGGACAACCAAGGCAAAAAAAAAAAAAGAACACTGAAAAAGGAAAAACGAACCTCAACCTAAATCTCATACTATATAAAAAAAATTAATCAAAGTTCATCCAAAATCACGGATTTTTAAATGTAAAACTATAAAACTCTGAGAAGTAAACAAATGAGAAACTCTTTGAGACATAGAGCCAGGTGAAGATCTCAGACGCATTACACCAAAAGCACAATCTATAAAAGAAAAATTGATAAATTGTGTTCCATTAAAATTTTAAAATTTTGCACTGCAAAAGACTCTGTTAAGAAAAAGGAAATACAAGATATAGGAGAAAATATTTGCAAACCAATATTCAAATCTTATATCAAAACATACAGAACCCTCAAAACTCAACATTAAAAAAAACAAACCACCCAATCGGAAAATGGGCAAAAGATACACACAAACATTTCACCAAAGAGGAGATACAGATGGCAAATAGCACAAGCAAGATGTTCAACATCCTTAGCCATGAGGGAAATGCAAATTAAAATCACAATAAAATATCACTACATACCTACCAGAGCACTTTAAATAAAAAATAGTAATAATACCAAATACTAATAAGGATGCAGAGAAACCAGATATCTCATATGTTGCTTGTGGGAAGGTAAAACAGGTGGGTACAGCCACTCTGACTCATTTAGCAGTTACTTATAAAATTAACCATATAATTACCAAATGATCCAGCAATTTTATTCTTTGGGATATAGCCCAGAAAAATGAAAAATTATGTTCACACAAAAGCCTATACACCAATGTCAATAACATTTATTTGTAAAGGTAAAAAAATGGAATCAACCCAAATATCCCACAGTGGGTGAATGGCTAAACTGTGGTATATTCACACAATGTAACACTACTCAGCAAAAAAAAAACCCAAAAACAAAAAAAACAAACTATTGATACACCCAACAATCTGGATGGATCTCAAGGGCATTATGCTTAGTGAAAAAGTCAATCTCAAAGGGTTACATACTTTGTAATTCCATTTACACAACATTTTTAAAATGATGAAACTATACAGACAGAGAACAGATGGTGAATGTCAGGGGATAGGGACAAGGTAGAGAGGGAGAGTTCCTTTGTAGTGATGAAACAATTCCATGTAGTTATATGAATCTATACACGGGATAAAAATGCATAGAATTATAGACACACCCAAATGAAAACCTAAAGAATGGCAAAAAACTAAATAAGGTCTATAGTCTATTCAACAGTATTGTATCAGTGTCAATCTCCTGGGTGTGAAATTGTACTGTCAAGCATCACATAACGACATTTCAATCAGCGACGGACTGCATATATAACAGTGGTCCCATAAGATTAGTACCATATAGGCTAGGTGTGTACTGGGCTATACCACCTAGGTTTGTGTAAGGACACTCTATGATGTCCACACAATGACAAAATCGCCTGTTGATGCTTTTCTCAGAACATATTCCTGTCATTCAGCAACTCATGACTGTACTACAATTATATAAAATGCCAACATTGAGGGAAGCTAAGTGAAGTGTTATATTTGCAACTTTCTATGAGTCTATCACCATTTCTAAATAAAAAGGAAAAAAAGTTCATTGATATAGTTTTAGATTCTATACTGCAATTAAACATCAAGAAATTATGTACTACTGTTGTTTTGAAGTAGTACCAGTGAATATCTGCAATTATCTGAAGAGGCTATTAAAATATTCCTATCCTTTCCAACTATGTATCTGAGGCCTGATTTTCTTCATATTATTCAGCCAAAATACCATTTTGCAATAGACTGAAGCAATCATGAGAATTCAGCCACTATCTATTAAGGTACACATAAAAGAAATTCGCAAAAATGTGAAACAAATCCACTTGTTTTGAAAAGTAGCTTTTATTAAAAAAAAATTTTATTTATGTTAATATGTAATGAGTTTACTTAAAAAATTTTTCTTAATTTCTTAGTTTTCATTTCTAATATAGTAAATATGGATAAATATAACCCATATATACACCCTTTCTGGGGTTCTAAACAATTTTTTAAGACTGTAAATTTGTCATGAGGCAAAAAAGAGAACTGCTGCACTAAAGTACTCAGGAATGATGGGGTATTAAATGAACTACTTACTTTCAACTAATTTAAGGAGAAATACGTTATTTTACTGAACTCCAAACTTCTAAATTTGTGGTCAATTAACAATTTTTTACAGATTAGAAATAAAACAGAAACAAAATTTTACAACGTGCTGCAGACTAAGAATAGATCTTTGTAACTCATATTTCTAAAAAACTATTCACATTTAGAAAATATAAAGAAACCAAGCAAATTGCTAAGGAAAAAAACAAATACTGTGCCAAAAAGTAGGCAGGAAATTCACAGAAGAAAATATTTAAATGGCCAATAAATATTGTTTCAAAACTACTCAGTATCCCTAGTAATTAGAGAAATATGAAGAGATATTACTGCCATCAGGTTAGCACGTAAAAAAGTCTGATAAAACCAATTGTTGTTGGAGAATGTGGAGCCATGAGAACTCATACACTGCTGGTAAAACCAACAACTGTTAAAACTGCTTTGGAGAGTAATTTGGCAAAAATCTGATGAATTTGAAAATGCCTATATCTACCTATTCAATCCATCAATTCTACTTCCAGGTTTTTACAGTAAGAAAATTTCTACATACTTACACAAGCAGTCACTGTGGCAAGGTCACACTACACAGTGGTAAAAACCAATCACTACAAAACAAGTACAGGAAGCAACATGGACAAACCTCAGAAACCATGGTGAACAACAAAAGAAATACATAAGTTGCCGAATGATACATAAAAAATAGTTCCATTTGTATAAAGTTTTAAAACATACAAAATAATATATATTGTTTGTGGATACATACGTATAAATTTTAGACACACACAACAGATTGAAAAACATAAAATTTAGGATAGTGGTTTCTGAGCTATAGTGAAGTTAAGGTAAGGCAGTATGCTAACCCAATGTTTGATAAGTTGATTTCAAAGTTCTGTTTCCTTTTCGAAGTAAACGCTCAGATGAACTCTGGGTTCCTCCCCTGGCTGTTTGAAAGAGCTGGGGAAGGCATCTTTGCTAGTCAATAGAAGAATATTTATTCAAAAATACAATGAGAAATAATGTTATATCTATCAAATTGATGAAAATATAAAAAAGAATAGCGCTGGTGAGGATACAGAGAAATGGACACTCTCATAGACTGCTGGCAGACATATAATCCAGTAAAGCCTTGCTGAAAATGTGACTTCATAGTATGACGTGGGTTTTTTTATTTGTTTGTTTGAAGAAAAATATAAATGTATGTGAGAGTTACACATCTGTGTCAGAGCACAGAAGAAATAAAAGAATATATCCCAAACTCTTCATTTAAGTGCTTGCCCCTCTCTCTGGAAAAGACATGAAAATTGTGGGTGACAAGAGAGAGGGAGAGGAAATGGCAGGAAATAAGGTAAAGAAATGGAAGTTGAAATCAAATCACAAAGGGCCACGGATGCTGAGCTAAAGAGTTTGGACTCTGCCACAAATTCATCTAGGATCTTATGAGCACTACATGGAGGACAGGATGAAATAGATACCCATTGTGAGCCTGCCAGACCTGGAAAGGAAGTTAGGTGTCTGCATGTGCCTCGGTCTGCCAGTACCAAAGGAAGACAGATCTGTCTTCAAGCTCTCAGCTAAACCTTTTACCAAAAAGCAGATCTCCACTCTCTCTGCTTTTACCTACCCAGTCCTAATGGTATAAGACTTGTTACCTCAGCTCTGATCGGTTGAGAATTTATAAATTATTATCACATGATTACATGTGATTTCCAAAACAACCCTGTGAAGTAGGCACCCCAAGTAGTGTTATTCCCATTAACAGATGAGTTAACCAAGACTTATGGAAGTTAAATTATTTTCCCAATAGCATGGTGTGAATTTGACAATAATACCACTAGAAGCAGGAGATAGTATTTATTGAGTACTTAACTCTATGCCCAGCACTGTGCTAAGTGCTTTTAGCTGTTATCTCACTAAGTCCTTGCAACAATTCTGAGGCAGATTACTCTGCATTTACAGATAAGAAAAATGAGGATCAGGATTAATCAAATGACTTGTCAAAAATCACACAGACCAGACTGTAATTGGCCAAGTCCTAAGACTAACACAGTTCCGACTCCAAAACCCGACTCTTAACCACTATACTATTTCAGAATACATGAAGTACGTATAAATAATCACACAACTAATCAGGATTAGACACATAAACCAAGAAAAATTTTTGACAGAACAATATTTGAAAAGGTAGGATTCTTTTCCTCATAATCTGAGGAAAGGTCAACTAGAAAGAGCCAACAAAATAGAGAAAATTTAAATATCTTTAAAAAATTATTTTTCCCCCTCATCTAAGACCTAATCCTGTAGATCACACTAATAGTTTACTGATCATTTTGGCATTTAAAAGAGAAAGTCTTTCCAATAATACATTATTATATGTCTAAATGCATCATTCATATAACTCTGAGTTCAATTATAACTAATTGATATCTTTCTAATAAGTATGATAAAAAATCTGTTTTATAAATTAATTTCAATTCAGTACCTTAGACTTTAACTCTATAGTCATTTAGGTCCACTTTTCCATTAATAGTAGAATTATAAATAAATGTTTCCATACAGACCACTAAGAAGTGATGATGCAGCTCAATTCAGAAAATAACCTGACTCATGCATCCTTGGACCATGTACCAATTCTTAAAAACTATTCCTTAGTAGTAATATTGTCAAGAATACATGCTTATTTTAAAACCATTTTTCTCTTGCCTAGAAGAAAGAAACTAATTCAGATAAGTGAGGGGGGAACTGCATGTCCAGAGACTTACTTGGGGAGTTCTATCTATATTAAATTTGACCCACCTTATAATCTAACTCAATCTCTACCCTCAATATCCATGTTAAATGGAGGTTATCTCCTGGCTAATTTTCATCTCAAAAAAATGTGATTAAGGGGCTGGCCCCGTGGCCGAGAGGTTAAGTTCGTGCACTCCGCTGCAGGAAGCCCAGGGTTTCGTCGGTTCGAATCCTCGGCGCAGACATGGCACTGCTCATCAAACCACGCTGAGGCAGCATCCCACATGCCACAACTAGAAGGACCCACAACGAAGAATATACAACTATGTACCAGGGGGTTTTGGGGAGAAAAAGGAAAAAATAAAATCTTTAAAAAAAATGTGATTAAAAGTAATACATCAAAAAGAAAATGTAGTAAAAAAAAAAAAAAAAAAAAGACCAAAAGACGTGGAGCTGTGGGTTTGGATTCCAAGATCCCTAGTAAATTACAATGTGATCTTGGGCAAATGCTACATTTCTAGGTCTCAGTTTCTTTACCTGAAAAATGAGTTTGGGAGCTACATGATCTCATAAATATTTTAAAGCTATAAAACTCATACTGCTAAGTCTTAACAATAAGTAGTTCCTAAGACCAATTTTGGGTGTTTAACACATAGTAGGTACTCAAGTATTACTTTTAGACTGGAAGATCAATTCTAACAAAATGTCCATGTCAAAAAACAAACCCTTGGGGTTACAGAAAAGATACTACCATAATTAAGTGTGCTCTGAGTATATTTACATACTAGTACAGTAGTTACCATTCATCCACATTAAAAAGCTTATTAGGTCCTCATGGCTATAGATAATCATAACGGTCATGCAAACACATGTTTTGGAATACCCTAACAACATGTTAATCTGAAAATGTTCTGTGATACATTGTCAGCATTTCCCAAAATATATATTTCTACAATGCCTAATTCCATGGTCAAATAGGTTTCAGATAAGATGTGCTTCAAACATAATTATATGTTGTTGTCTTTATAGCAGAAATTATCAGTGCTTTTAATATAATAATGTAGTCCATGAAGAAGGATATAATATACAATATTTCTCAACTTATTTGGATCAAAAAAACATTTTCTGAAGAATCTCTCATTAAAATATCTCAGAGTTTCAAGTGCTCAAAGTACAAATATTCAGTAGTAAACATAGGTCACTCTTAGACAAATCAGAACAGATAGGAATTTCACAAAATTATTAAAAATTTGAGATTTAAAAAACACTGAAGTGATTAATAAGTGGAGTAACAAATACTTAAAACTAAAATCTCCAATAATCTAGTAGGCATTAAAATTTTCCATGAGGCTGCTGGAATGTGCTTTTGTATTTGGGACTAAGAAAGTAATATATTCAGTCACATAGAAGGAACAGGGTGGAAAAAATACCTGGTTTCTTTTAGCTGTCACTCTGCTCTTGCTAATGGACAAAGGATAGGTAAAATAGAACTAGGTCAAATGAATATAAGAATATGTTCAAATTAGAGAATAGAAGAAAGCTTGCCCATCAAGCTATCAAGACTTTTCCAACATATTTCTTTTAATAGAGCCATTAAGGGAGGAAAAAAGTTGACATTTCCCTTGAAAAACAAGATGCCATTCAGAATATTAGATTATTCCAGAACTAACATTTATTACACCAAAAGACTTAGAATAAAGAATTGTAGTGGTAGCACCTAAAGCATAAAATTTCTATTTTCAGGTTCAACTAAAAAAGAAATCAACACCTAAAATAAACTAAAAAACTAATAAGCACTCTAATTCCTAACTAGAGGCATTAGTCTCTAGTCTCAATGTTTTGTAATATACAAGGCTTCATAAACACAAATTAAATGACACAATCAAACTCAAATGCTAAACTGTGATTTTTTCACTTAAAAAAATTTTATCTAAAAGAACCTCTGTAAATGAACTGCTTTTGGCTTTCAGGAAACTGTATTAGCACATATTTTATTCCTTATACCTTAATTCTGACAAAACTGGACCTAGAGCCCTTACAATTACTGGTTTGAAAATGGCAGGGTACAGATGGTGTGGCCCCTTTCTCCTCCTGAAAAATCTCAAAACAACTAGAAGAATGAGAAACAGAAATACAAACTACATCTCCACCCCTAACCACATATATGAGAATGGCTGCCATATGCAGTGAAGGTAAAGAGGGATGCTGGAAGATCTCACGCAAGGGAGAAGGCTTGCAGCTTCAAATCTCAAAACTAGCAGCTCAGTTCTCTGAAGTTCATGGCATAGCCAGAAAAGTAAGCCCAAAAATCCCTTGTTTGGAACACCTGAAGATTTCACAGATTTCATGTGGCATCATTAAGACACAAGAGTCACAGGTGAACATGAAATCCCACAGTTTGAAAAGGCACATCCTTTCCTAAAAGAAAAATTATTGTACTTCTAGGATTTAAAGAGAATTCTTTGAGAAGCTAAGCAAAATCATTGCTACCTAAAAATGAAGGGGAGGAGGGAATCAACGCCAAGAATAGTAGAGTAACACTTATAAAGCCTTCAAGGAAAAAAATTACGACTCAAGAATTTATACCCAGTCTAACATCATAGTTCAGTATAAAGGCAACAGTTAAATATTATTGAATATTTAAGAACTCATGGAATAGTATTTCTATGAACTGCTCTTGAAGAAAATACTAGCTGAAAAAGTTCAATCATCTAAAAGGTAAAAACTAAAATTAAACCTTTGTTAAAGGATAAGTTTTGAGCATAGAATCCATTTAATTATTGGCCTAAGACTAAAAAGAAAAAAGGAGGAAAAATATGTTTATGGCCACAGATATAATGTAAATGTTACAATCCCCAACAATGTCACAAACCGACAAAAATTGAGAAAGGAAATGGACTGAGGTATGCTTATACCTTTATACTGCACTGCTTTACACCTTTAAGTACACAGTAGTCCTCCCTTACTCTGGGTTTCACTTTCGTGGTTTCAGTTACCTGCAGTAGCCACAGTCCGAAAATATTAAATGGAAAATTCAAAAAATAAACAATTCGTAAGTTTTAAACTGCATGCCATTCTGAGTTGTGTGATGAAATCTCGCGCCATCCCGCTCCAGCCGGCCCAGGACGTAAATCATCCCTTTGTCCAGGGTACTCATGCTATATACACTACCTGCCCGTTGGTCACTTAGTAGCCGTCTCGGTTATCAGATCAACTGTCGCAGTATCACAGTGCTTGTGTTGAAGTAACCGTTATTCTACTTAATAATGGTCCCAAAGCGCAAAAGCAGTGATGCTGGCAATTTGGATATGCCAAAGAAAAGCTGTAAAGTGCTTCCTTAAGTGAAAAGGCGAAAGTTGTCAACTTAAGAAAAAAAACTGTATGCTGAAGTTGCTAAGATCTACAGTAAGAGCGAATCTTCTATCCGTGAAATAGTGAAGAAGGAAAAAGAAATTCATGCTAGTTTTGCTGTCACACCTCAAACACATACGTACAGAAAAAAACAGTATATATAGGGTTCGGTACTACCTACGGTTTCAGGCATTCACTGGGGGCCTTGGAATGTATCTTCTGCACATGTGAGGGGACTACTGTACTTCAATTGTTACAGCTTGATTTATTTCTAATCCTTTAGCTATAAAAGATGAGGAAACAAGTATAATGCTGTAATAAATACAGATGATCTAAATACATTAATGAAAAGAAAAAATCTCAGAGTAGATCATAAAACAAAATATAACTGCATGAATACAAAAACCACACCCCACCAAATCTGAAAGCATGAAAATGAAATACAGGCAGACTCTGTTTGTTCAAAGTGACACAGGCATTATACAGACATACGTTGGAGATACCTTGGGTTTGGTTCCTGACCTCTACTTCTCATAAAATAAATAAATAAATAAATGTGGGCACACTGGGTCAACATTTCTCAATGGCAAAAATCAGCTGGTGCTGAACAGAAGCTGTGCCCTCCAAGTGCTCTCCAACTCAATCATCTCATGCATTCTCCCTACTGTGTTCAGTCATTTATGTTAGCTGCCTGGTCTCCTGTAGGAATTTAAGTTTAGGACTCCATTTGTATTGACTTATTTTGTTATATACTAATTATCAGGATTCTTTATATGAAGGCATTCTTAATATCTTTTCTTATATCTATGTCATAAATATTTCCTCTTTGTTAGATGGCTTTTAACTTAATCATACCATTAATAAATATATATAAAATCTTAAAAGTCTAGAAGAACACCCATGAAATGACAGCAATGTTCATCTTTGGATATTAGGATGGTTTTCACTTTTCTTTTCTCTGTATTTTTTTTGCTGAGGAAGATTTGCCCTGAGCTAACATGTGTTGCCAAGCTTCCTCTTTTTGCTTGAGGAAGATTCGCTTTGAGCTAACATCTGTGCCAATCTTCCTCTATTTTGGATGTGGGCTGCTGCCACAGCTTGGCCACCAAGTGGTATAGGTCCACACCCAGGAACCAAACCCAGGGTGCCAAAGCACAGCACATCCAACTTAACCACTAGGCCACAGGGCCAGCCTCTCTCTCTGTATTATTTTTTAAATGTATACAATAGGCATTCACTCCTTTTATAATCAAGAAGAGGAAAAAAGCTATTTTCATTGTAAAACAAAATATCCTAACAGTGATAGTTTGGTTACATGACTTTCAATCTGACAAAAAATAAAGATAATTAAACATTATTTATTTTAAAAATCTAAACGTATAATACAAGAAGAGGTCAATACAATAATCAAAGCCCATTTAAATTAGTCCATGATAGCCTATGAAGAAATATATCCAGCACTTCAAATCTGAATTATAAGGTACATTGTTTTTACAAGAGATATTCAAAAGTACATGGAGTGATCTGATTCACATTGAAGTTACCCAGGTTTTGGGACACTGGCAGTTCAGAAAACCAGGTTTTTTCTCCAGTTAAAAATATTTAAATTTTTATAAATAAAAAAACTGTATTTTCATTCAGTTAACATTTTATTTAATACATACTAAGTGTCATGCACTGTGCAAGGTGCTAAGTATGCAATAATTATAAGGAACAGTCCTTGTCTGTAAGCAAGAAAAGGCAAAAACATAGTGCGGTAAGAGTTGCTGAAGCACAAAGAAAAAGCACTTAAACCAGCCTTGGAGGTTGGGGGACTCGGGAAAGGCTTCTTAAGACAGATAATACCTGGGGACCGGCCCCGGAGCCTAGTGGTTAAGTTTGGTGCATTCTGCTTTGGTGGCCTTTGTTCAGGTCCCAGGTGCAGACCTATACGACATTGGCAGCCACGCTGTGGCAGCGACACACATACAAAATAGAGGAAGACTGGCATAGATGTTAGCTCAGGGCCAATCTTCCTCAGCAAAAAAAAGGGATAACACCTAAAGAGAAATCAACTAAAAAGGATGGGAAAGAGTCAGAAATCCTGGAGTCACGCTGACTCCCTTCTCTCCTTCAACTCTCACATTCTAACAATCACCAAATCCTATCCATTCTTCTCCCAAAATTTCTCCTGACTCTTCAACTTTTCTTCATTCTCACTGCCACCACCCTGCTGCAGGGTAGACTGAATTCTCTCCTCTAAGAGCTTTGCAACTCGTCTCACCATATCCACTCCACTATCTTGTTCCTAACCTAATCACTATACTACTGTAAGTAGAGCGATTTTTCCAAATACTCAAATCTAATCAGTTACTGTCCAATTTAAAAAACTTACCAGGAGAGTGGTTAGCTCCCACAAGCATAGCCCTCAGGATAAAATTCAAAATCTTAGCAGTAATTACCAAATCTTTCAAGATCTGGCCCCTGCTTACTTCTCCTGCCACAACTTTAATATTTCCTAACTTGCAATCTGGTCACATGAACTTTCGGATCCCATAGCAGATCCTGCTATCTCTTGTCCCCCGGACTTTGCACAAAGTATTTCCTTCTGCCAGAACCATAAGTTCACAGTTCTTCACTGAGCTAATTTGCATGTAGTCTTTAGATCTCAGCTTAGAGGTCTGGGAAGCCTTTCCTGATTACTCAAAATTGCCTTTCTGAATATCTCCTCCTCCATGCTCTCATTTAAAACTTCCCATATTAGAACACTTATCACACTGTATTATACTTGCCAACTTAGTTGTCTGACTCCCTCTTTTAAACTAATGGGAAAATAAGGACCCTTCTGTCTTTTTCACAATTGTATCCTAGTACTTAGAAACAATACCTAGCACATATAGCAGTTATATTTTGAAAGAATTATAAACGTTTGTTAACTTGACTTTATCTACCCTACTAGACAGCAGGCTCCCTACATAAAGAGGTAATTTTACTCTTCAGAGCACTCTACAATTTCAGAGCTATTATGAACTTTTTATTAAGCACACAATAAGTGCTCAATAAACACTTGTTGCATGAACAGTTGAATAAACAAAAACCAAAACCTTGTCTCATGCATAGTTTCCCATATTCTACTTAAAATTAACTCTCAATCACTCAGATTTTGATATGAATACCTAACAATGCCAAGATTTCAACTGTATTTTCTTTTGTTTATAAAGATCTAAAACACTCCTTATTCTTTTAAGTAGTTTAAAGGACAAAAATAAACTGCTCTCCCTTCCAAATCACATAAAGATATATATATTTGTTTTAAAAACATCCTCAAAATTGGAAGACCAAAGATCAAGAAAGCACCCACAATTAACATGTTCAACAGAATGCTACTGTTCAAAGAGAAATGGAAAAACACATCCTTATAAGCAGCTTGAGTGAACCTGAGGTAAGAGCAGTTTTTACGGAGGCTAAAGAAACACGTGTCTGTGGGGGAAAAATCAGCTCTACACTAGTCCATGTTAACTAGAATTATGTCAAGAGTATACAACTCATAGCACCTTCAAATTCATTCACTCAACTTTTTTTCCTCTGGTGAGGAGGCAAGATGAAATAGTTTGGACTGACATGGAGAGAGACAGGACCAATTTATTTTATATAGTAGCAAATATATGAGAATTTTTCAGGAAATCTGTGTTCCTTCTTACGGGAAAGGAAAAGACTTATGTAATTTTGATCCTGAGCAAACAAAAGTTTTAAGCAAAGAAGTGAAAATTCCTGTTTACTCAACCCACAATATAAGCCACAATTAGGATTACAGTTCTCTTGTACAACACTTCAGCTTACCATATACATAAATTGTAAGATTCCCAGCAAAGTCGCAAAATAAAAGGTAGGGGTAGGGTAGGGGGGATTTGAATGTCTCAATATAACTAAGATATAACAGTAAACATCAAATATTCTGACCAAACATTATCTGAAAACCTCTTATGCCACAAAAACACTCCCGAAAAAAGATTTAGCCAAGAATCTTTGTTTAAACTGCCTTTCTTGTCAAGAAACTCAAAATATGTCACACACAACATAAGTATTCCCAAAATATACTTTACTCTTCATTTACCACGGGTAAATTGGCAATAAATCAAAACAATGGTTACCTAATTATCACTGTAAAGCAAAAGAGAGAAAATGTAATTGCCAACTTAAGTTACATCTACTAAGATGACTACAGTATTCAATAAAGTATTTTTAATTTAAAAAACAAATGATCACTACTTTTAAGCTAAAAATTAAGTTAATTACATTTAACTGATTCATTTTTGTATATATAAACCCACACATTCTTTCACTAGGTCTTATCTGAATACAAATCCTTCCCATTACTCATTTTATAAACTATTTATCAGAAACTGTCAGAAAAAAATACAAAGAAAAATAAATGTACTATACACAGCAAGATTAGAGTTGTGTGTGGTCTCAAGGTATCTTACAATTAAGAATCATCATTTAGTAACTTGCCATTATCATAAACAGCCTTTCTCATGTTTATATAGTCCATTTATGAGACTATTTAAAGACTGAACACTCAACTAGTTATTTTACTTATCTACTTATCCTGACAGTTGTTAAAATAGGATTTACATAATGCATTTTGGGCTTTAAAATATAATCTCATTATCTCTGTATTATATTTTTAAAACATCTCAAAGAAAAAATCTTGCTCATACAAGATCAAAAGAAATATATTGGGAAGCCAGGCCCAATTTAACTGAAGGTTAATAAGGAATTTCTCTCATCAGAAGCTACTCAAAATATTGAAAGGCAGCCCTTTCTTATATTTTTTGAATATACACAAAAGGACATTTTATTATTTTTCTAATTTAACACATTAAACCTAACCAGTTCCCAATTGATATGTACTACCTACTATCTTGTGAATCCCAAAACATAATTCCCACACAGTTTACAGAAGCTTTGCTGTAAAAAATTCTTACACCACAGAGATATAAATCATTTAGTAATCTGCAGGGAGCAAGTGATGTATTACTTAAATAACGCCAGAAAGAAAAAACATTATTTGGCAATACTTAATTTTAATTGGTCTCAGAAGCAACTCAAATATTATCAAATTACTACTTATAAAAACTGGATAACGGTATCGTCAGGAAAGAGATGTGCTAATTAAATTATTTTCAGCAATGAATCTACTATGTGTGGATTATCAATTTTCAAAGAATCTGAACATAATAAAATACAGCAAAAGATCAATAATATTAAACTTAATTTCAACTTTCTTTGATGAAACAAAAATCTTTAAGATCTTGCCACAGGATCATTATTATACCAATTATCACAATGTGATATTTTTCATATATACATATACATACATATACACACATACATATATGAAATTTGTCAGGCATAATTGAGTTCCAGCTAAAAGGCCAGATAAGTTTTTTATATTTTTGTATGCAGATAATTAGTCATGCATTTACGTGTTACTCACAGCTAACTCTACAAGAATTATATAGCTGACTTTTAAAACAAATTCTTAAGTCCTTCCTTTTTTGTATCATACAAATCTTTAAACTGAAACATTTAACTCTAAGATCAATTTGCATGATATTACAATTAGTGCAGATGAACTCAGCCCCTTTTTAATTAACAAAATAATTGGTAAAAGCATATTTTATCAAATGTCTTTACAATCATACTTCCTTGAACAATGAATATAAACTAGTAGATTTCATTCTTTATAGTCAGTTTCTAATCAGCTTCAGTATGTGGTTCTCATAAGTTGACAATGCTGCAATGTTTGAGTTGCACAATGTTCTGGGGGAAATGTTTAAAATTATTTCCACTGATATTTTTAAGTCCTATACACAAGCATCATGGAAATGTTTATATTAGAGTTATCAAACTTTTTAAATAAAAATTTTAATAGAATTTTAAAAGTGTCTGTGTTTCAAAAACAATTACTCCATTTTTAAAAAGTTGTTTTTCTGAAGCCCAAAAACAATTCTTGCTTTTCATGCCTTATTTGCAACCTAAAACACTATCACCTGATTTATGTCACTCATTCACTATCACCATATTTCATTATATTTAGGTCCTTAGTGTCCAACACAAAGCCTAACACAGTATCACATATTTTTAAAGCTTCAATACACTTTGTTCTTGTCCCAAATACTCATGTTCTGTATGTACTACTATAAGCTGTTATATAACAGGAGGTGGCGGGGGGCGGGGGGTGGGGTGGGGATTAAAAACTGCTGCACTACAAGTCATTTAGCATACTGAGTTCCCACAGTTGCTTAGTGGGTGTTCTGAAACTAGGCCATATTTCCAGTATTAAGAATTTCAAATCACTCCTTCCAAAGTACAGAAATAAATGTCTTCAAGATTAAATCTTAAAACATTACTATTTTCAGCTGCCTAGTATATAAGCATCCTATTTCCATGAGTTTAAAACTGTAATTAACACGTGATAGAGAAACCAATATTTGTTTTAGCAACAAAATAAGTAGCTCTTCTACCTATCCTTATATAGTCATAGGATTCAACAGATGACAATATTAACATAAAATGCAATTTATTTGAACCAGAACTAAAGCCCTTTAGTGAAATTTTGAATCCTTGATCCCAGAAGATATATAAAACAAAATTGAATTAAATATAATCTACTTCAGGTCACCCAACCTGTTCTAGCAGAGAAGTAATTATAACCTCCAATCTAATTTTTCCATTTCAGGTTACCAGGAAATGCCAAGAGAATAAAGATTACTCTCTTTAACAGAATAAAAGTTGCATAAATACTTAGGTCATTTTGTCATATGATTGCAACAGGTATGTTTTCATTGGATACTGATGAACAAAAACATGTTGTTACTCAATTTTACTATTTCATAGCTAAGTAAACAAAGAAATACATGGTAGGTATAAAATCTACTTCTCCAAATTGTAAGGTAGTAGTATTATACTATACTGATTCAGTACTTTCAGATAATTATTTACCTCACCTTAATTTTACTCAATACTTATGGTGCCTACTATGTTTCACTTCATTAAGCAAACCTGTCCAATAACAAAAGTTTAACATTAAAAATTTTAAATTGTATCATTTTAGATGGAAACCTTTCTGAAATACAATACATGGTCCTATGTCATCTTTAACATAATCCACTAACAGTAATTACTCTCTTCCTCATGATCTTACATCATTATTGCTATACTGTTCTACATATAAAACAAACGGCATCTTGAAAAATTCTAAATATGTAAACATATTTACATCACAACATTCAGCTGCCTTACACTACCATTTTTTTAAAATGTCTTGTATTTGCTTTTTAAATGCTTTTCCTCTCCTCTTATTTTCAACTCTTTCACGGCCTCTAGGAGTACCCCAGTTCTTTTTAGATTTGGTTACCAAATTCTTTTAAACTGTACGAGAGAGTAAAAAGCCCTCAATTAAGGCCTAAGGGGCTCTAACTGCAGAAAATGTGTTGAAGAGCAAAAGCACTATGACATCTCTTTGTCCTTGTTAGTGACCTGTTGGTTTGGGGGCGCTAGAATGTTAATTTAAACTAATTTTCTATTAGCAGCCTACAAGGGCTAGACACTGAATACTGGAGAAATGGTAGTAAAGAAAACAGACATCCTTGATGCTCATCATGAAGCTTACAGTCTAGCAAAAAAGACAGTCATTAAACACATCATTACAAAAATGAGGAGTGTTATAAAAGAGGAAGTACAGGTGCTAAGAGACCTTAATACAAGAGAATATAACTAGGGACCAAAGAAGGCCTCCCAAATGCGATATTGAGGACTCAAGGGCGATTAAGAAGTTAGCCAGGTGAAGAGTGCATGAGGTTGTATCCAAGGAGATACCAGAAAGTTTTAGTTTCCTAATAAATGACCTTGACGAATGAGGTATTATAACATTTATAAGGTAACTGCTAAAACGAAAAATGTTTTAAAGAGACTTCTCAAATTTCTATAATGAAAATAACTAGAAGGATCAACCTCCCTGCCCCCCTCCCAACAAAAAAAAAAAAAAGCAATACAAGAATGTTGTAAAATGGGAAACTACGGCACTTTGAGGGTAATGGAGTTTAGGATGGAAAAGAAGGCCTCACTGTGCCCTCAAAGAAGTATTAAATCACACTGTAGGAAAAATTACTTACTATTCAAGTTCAGAGAACTTTTAAATCATGTAAGTCCATATAAAGACTTCTACCAGGATATAACTGCTAATTGTACAGTCTGACTTATCTGAAGGAAAGAGTGGCACTTTGAAATAAGTATGTAAAGAGATGTTTTTAATGTTCTCAGAAGAGTGAATTTTAAATGTCTGTATAATAAAAACTTACCATGAACTCTAAGGAAGTTCATAAATGTCACTCAATATGATGCATAAACGGAGAAAAAGATATTTAAATATAACTTTGAAACATATTATCATTATCCAAGTTCTAAGCCTGGTAACTATTCCACATCAGGCTGATATGTTCTCCCTGTATTTAATTAAAATATTAATGAAAAATATTATTTAGTTAAAAGTTTTAAATAACAATTTGGAGCAGCTCCTCAACATTAACGCAGGTCTACAGTTCAAGGCCCAAATTAAATAAAGTATACAAGAAATAACAATCTCTAAAAATATAAGCTTTAATGAAAGCCTACTGTATCACCTAAAATATTAGGTCATACATGGAATCCAAATTGCTATTTGCCTGCAATTCTCCAAATGGACGTTAACATCTCTAACCTCTACATGCTTTTTCTACCCTCTACCTATCCTACTTATTCCTCAAGAGTTAGTTCAGGTCCTATCCTCCAGTAAGCATTGCTGGTTATACTGGCAGTCTCAGTCTTAACTGTTCTTCAGCGTATACTGCTATCAAAGCACTTGTCACATTGTAAAACAATTAACTATTGATTTGTCCAGTTCATGTAACAAACTGTGAACTTACTTAAAGCAGGAAACATAGTATATTTATCTCTGTATCCTCAGAGCCTGGGACCTATAGGGCACTTAGTAGAAAATCTATGACATTAGTTAATATGAAACTGTAGTTAGCAAGATAAATATAGAACAAAATTTAAAAGTTAACTTAAAGACTATTTGCAAAACTGTGAAAGTCTTGAAAGCAGGAAGGAGTGTTGTACCACACAAAACTAGAAACTGAGAAAGCCCAAATTTAACTGATGAAATTAACTCCAAATTCTAGACATAATCAGTATAAGAAGAAGTCATTTCCACACTACCTCCAAGACATTAGAAAAATTAAAGAAAAAATATTTATCTTTGTCAACTGTAAATTACTTAATTAAAATTGTACGATTTAAAAACAGTGCTTGAGCAAATAAAGCGCTTAAATTTTGAATGGTTACAATGCCATAAACCTTAGAAGATAGACATGCCAAAATACTTCATAAATGCCTTTCAGGTTCATTTCACATAGGGACCAATTATATCCTCTTTAAGATCTCCTGTAATGTTTTAGCTTCAAGCAATATGTTCACTCTTTCCAATAAAAGAATCCTTACCTTTTACAGCATGCACTACTTTTTTGCAATCAGTTCTGATCTTTAGAGAAGTTAGAATTAAATATATAGTATGAAATCTAATTAGTTCTTTTAAAATCTTGATAATGGGAACTTCATACTTTCTCAAAAAGCACATATGTTACCAACATCTCAAAAGTTAAAGAGCCCTTTGTAATAAGAATATTCTTTTCATGTGTCAGGGCTTTGATTTGCTGAATTAAAGGTGCTGTGCCAAAAGGCTGGGAACCAGGAAAAATTACCAAAGATAGAATGAGCAACAGTTTACCTTAAAGTAATACAACTACATAATTTAGAACATAAATCAATTTTGGACTTATTCATGTTCCTTTCAACCTGCAATGAATGACAATTATATTTCAAAACACTCTATAATATATCAAGTTCAAGCACATCATAGGTTACCTTGTAACTGAGAAATATTCTAAAAATCAATGTGGCCAGAGAGGTAGAAAAATACAAAATTTTAACTATTATCTTAACAGAGAAAATATTTCCAGAAAGATCTATACGGTATAATTTTGATGCAGTTTAACAAGTAAACAAAACAAAATTTTGAAGACAAGGACAGCAAATATAAATATATATATATATATATATATATATATATATATATATATATAACTTAGTCTATGAAAGATTTAGCCTTAAATTATAATACATAATATATAATGCATGAAATCTAACAATAAGCAAAAATAGCAACCAATTTAATATTTGCAGTACATATTCATTTCTCATGTAGCACAGAGAAGTACTTAATGTATCACTCTGCTACTAAATTACAGCCAATTTCTACCTAATTCACCTATGGCAAAATATTTACCAATTCCCTACTAGTCTTATTTGGAAATGTCAATGTGTATACTTTATATCTAAATTTCTTCTCCTAATTGATATTTTATAAACTATTTCAAGAACACTTCCAGCAAGGCCAAGCTATAAACCTCAGAACTCAATGAAGGAATTATGGGTCAACTTGCTGGGGTGTTGTTTTTTATTATTTGGGGGAGGGAAGGAATCTTGTTTTGTTTTTTTGGTTAGAAGCATAGATTTTATGCTTTTTCATACATGAATGATATAATAAACTGAATTCTAAAGATACATTATTTCACTTAATCTTCAACCTCCAAAAAAATTTTTATCCTCATATCTGCACATGTAGGTTAGAGTACATTTTTTAGTCAAAAACACGAAAGATTATTTTTATACTTAAATATCTTCTTACTAGAAAAAAATCTAAAAATTATTTAAATTGTTTAAAGAAAAAAGTCTTACAGAAATATTAAATTACACAACAGATATCGATTATCCAGCATATTTTCAAAACAAATATGACTGCAATTTAACTGCCTGGATAACAAAGAATTCCAATTTTATTCACCCTTCCCCCACAATCCACATGGGTAAGCCAAGGCACAAAATATACTAGCAGCTATTCGGAAGCCACCTTTGAGAGTATTCCACATAGAATTACAGTTTATGTTTCTCTGAACATGGGACAAACCCTGTCCCAAGTCACTGATGAAACAGTAATATTTAAAAAGTATAACTCCAGTAAGTATAACAAAAGAATTTATAACTTTTGTGTTCCTTTTGGAAAATGATATGTTTCAAATTTGGCTTGTAGTACACAAGTTGCTGTATGAGTCTTACCTGTTACAATTATCAAAACACAGCTCTGATAAACCTTCTGAATATGGCAGTTTAAAAACTAAAAACTAATCCAGCTGCAAGCAATTACTGTATCTCTTAATATCAGTCTTTAATCCATAAAAAGTATAACAAGAGAAAAATTTAAACACTTAAAAATTATACTAACAATGAAAGATCAGAAAACAAATGCCAACCTGAGATAAATGTAATTGTTTTCTTCAAAAACTGAACAAACACCTTGGGAAAGAGTAGTAACCTTAGAGATGGGCCAGGTCCATACCTAGAAACTGGCGTTTCAAGAACATAGTTGATTGTGTTAGCTTTATATTACATTTAAGCTATTTCAAAGTTACAAACTTTAAACAAAGCCTTTGTCTGTAATTTCTTTTTCAAATATATTTCAAAATTAACTAAAATTTTACAGTGTACCTTATGTCCAAATAAGTATTTAAAAGATTTACCATATGTAGTCTAAGTTCCATATGTAAGAAATGGTCATTTATATACTTTATTCCTAAAAATTCTTGTCACTGGCACATAGAAAAACATCAACACTTGATAAATTCAAACTATAAATGTAAGCTTACTGAATGTTACAAATTGTACCCAATAGCTAAGTCTCTTCAAATACACGGTAACAAACAGTTATAAGGGCTATGACATGGAAGGGTGAGGGTAGAGATTAGTAGGCTAACAAAGTGAGGTCTTTAAAATTAAGACAATTTTTCAGTGTTGATGCTACATTTACATACAAAAAATACCTGGTTACAAATGTGTACCCTAGGATTCTGAAAAACATAACAAAAAATAAGTTTTAGATACCGTAATCTCTCTGAGTACATGCTAGAAGCTGCTGATATTTACGAAGTGTACAAAATTGCACAGGTGGAAGCTTAGATATAGACTGTTGGTAGTTACCATGACGGAGACAAATACTATACAGTCCACATCTGCAACCCAATTTTGCTTCAGCATCCCCAGAGACTTAGAAAACATTTCTTTGGGTAGGGTGTAAAAACATTGCTTCCTCTTTTATTCTCATCACTCCTATTATGATACAAAGCAAGAGACAAGAAAATCAAATCACCAACTGTAAGGCCTGAAAGCTTAAAAACACACACAAAAAGCATCTTCTTTCCAACACCAAATGGGTATTCATTCCACCTGTTTGTAAATCCATACTAACACAATAAGGCAAACCCTCTGCCGATTTAAGGGGGGAAAAAGGCAATTAATGGTTTGAAGCCATTATTCTTCTACCTAGGCACGGGGCGGAGGAGGGGGATGGTACAAAACAATGGATACTGAGGGGCTGGGGAAAAATCGTTTTGTCCTGAAGCCTTTAGCGCTAAAAGCTGGGGGGGAGGGGGGCCGTAGAGTACTTTTCCTCTATCCCCAAAAGCCACCGCGGAAAGAGGGTGCCATCAAGCATTTCCAACAGGGTAGTCTTGGATGGCTACAACTCGCTTCACCAGGCAACACACCCAAAGCCGACTCACCAGTCTTCACCGAAGAGAGGAGACAGGGAGAGCGCGGTGGGCTTTGGAGAGCGGCCGAGGAAAGACCCCGCCCCGTATCACTCCCGCTGCACCCGGGCACCCGCCAACGATTTACACGCCCCTCCGGACGCCCACGGGGCGCCCCACAGCCCGGGCCCGGCGCCCCCGGGAGCCGAGTGGAGCAGGACCGTCCGCCAGGCGCCCCCGGCCCGCGCCCTCACACCCGCTCGCCCTCGCCCGGGCGCTGTCCCGGCCGCCCGCCGCCACCGTAGGCCCGGCCCGGGCGGCTGTCAGAGCCGCCGGCTCGCTCTTAAGAGCCCGGCTGCGGGCTCCCCGCGAGAGCTGGTTCCGGCGGCCCAGCTCTCCCGGCGACAGCACCCAGGAAAGCGGCGGCGACGGCGGCGCCTCCCAGGGCCCCGGCCCCGCGGGCCTCGCCCCAGCCCCGCAGGCTCGCGCCTGTCAGGGCGCGCGGGGCCTCCCCCTACCGACAGCCAGCCCGACCGCCCGACGGGCAGGAAGGAAGGCAGGAAGAACCAACCAAGAAACACCCTCCCGCCTTAGCGGCCCCCGGTTACCGTCAGGAGCCCCGACTCCGCCATCCTCCTCGCTCGCCCTCCTTCCTCCTCCTCCTCAGAAACGACGCTGCCCAACCGCCGCCCCCCGCCCGCCCCTCCCCCACTCGCCCCGCCCCGCCCGCCCCTCCACACACTCTCGCTCCTACCGCCCCGCCCCACCCCTCCGGCGCAGGCCCGTCACTCGCTGGGGAAGAAAAACAGGCGGAGCCAGGGCAATCGACGCTGCCCAATCAGAGCAAAGCACTGGCGCAAGCGACGCTGCCCAATCAGAGTGAGGCGTTGGCGCCAGCTTCCCTCTCTCCGCCCTTTTCCTTTCCTCGGCTCCTCTACGCCTTCTCTCCTGCCCACTGGGCGCCGCTGGCTAGCTAGGCCACAGAGTAAGCCTCCAGCAGGGTAGAGTGACGATTCGCAATCGGAAGTTACTGTTGAAGCTAAGGCGGCCATAACTGATCATGGCACGGGAGTCTTCTGGCTTCCTGTCTCCAGTGTGACGTAGTTTTCCCTTCGCCCAATGTCACCGTTGCCCTGGGCAACAGCTGAGCCGTCTGGGAAGAGATGCAGCTGTAAGTAGGCCCAAAGAGACCAAAGGTGACCAGACATCCCATGTTAGCCAAATTAATTCATATTCTGGACTACCTGCCCGGGTTGGGGAAGCGGAGGGAGCGGGTTTCCTGGCCTTTATTTTGCTGGGACGTCTGGTCACTTACCTAGATGGCCAAGAGTTTAGGGCTCCGAAAATCCCTGTCCTGCCCGGAAGTTTCATTTGGCTCTTCTGAATGGGGTCATGGCGGAAGGGTGGGAATAGCCTGCACCCCCGGCGCCCCAGAGAGTGCCCATTCCGACAGGAGTCGCGAAGTGAGTCGAGTGTCCCTCGGCCCCGACCCGTGGGCCAAGCCAGGGCCGGACGGTCCCTGGGAGACGGAGAGCCGAGGAGGCGAGCGGGGCTCGGAACCGCTTCCGCTGGAAGAAGGTTTTCTTTCCGGGCTGGCCAGGCTGCGGCCCGCCCTCCCTGCGCGCCTTTGAGACTCCCTGTGGGGCGAGGCCGCTCGACCGGCCCCCTTCGCCCAGCGGCAGCCAGCCGGCACGGGCGGGGCGCGGGCCGCGGGGCGGAGCCCCTAATTCGGGGAAGATGGAGCTGCTGGCCACACCCCCGCAGGTTCCTGTTAAGTACTTTCACCTCCCGACCATTGGAGGACGGAGAATTCGGGAGCTTGAGGAAATTGTTTTCTCTTCCCATCTGTAGAGGAAAAAGATGGTCCCCCCCACCACAGCGGCAGCACCTCTAAGTCTTGTTTCGCCGACTCCTGTTTTCACATTCTGACTTTTCTCCCTTTCTCTTCTCTCTTGGGGGTTTGTAAGCATTGACTGCAGTTCTGGATAAAGGTCTGCTATCCTAGTCCTGCGTGTCTACGGTTAAAGAAGTTAATGCTTGTGGCTATTGTAAAAATACTGTATTACTGTTATATGGCTCTTTACAAGAGTTGTCACACATTATCTCATGTAGTTCCTTCTGTAGGCTTGAGTCAAGAACTTAACAGTCATCTTGGTCATACCGGGTTGGATGCCTAAAGCTGCAGGAAAAACACCAGGTGAACTTTCAGGTAAATTGAAAATTGTTTATACCCAGCCAGTCAACAAGAAGGGTGTAAACCTACCTTCTTTATTTAAGTTCTTTCTGCTTACTTAGTACTCATGCTCCAGCCAAATGAACTGCTGTTGTTTCTTCCTAGGTTAATCGCTGAAGCACCAACCTTTTGTGATGTTGTATTCGTGTCCTAGTTATCTTTGGAGATGTGTTTCCAGAGTCTCCCCAGCAGGCAGGCATTTCCTCTGAGCTTACCTAGCACTTTCTGTACCTCTTTTATGACAACCACTATTTTATGTAACAGCTGCTCATGTTCTTAGCTTCACTACTATGTTTCAATAGAATGGTTTGTATCTGATTCCTTTGCCTATCATTTTACCCTGCACATGATATTATTTTGGTAAATATTTACTGAAAGTTGGAATATATTGGGTGTCTCCTGGATGCCCAAGACACTGCCAACAAAGTTTTATGGAAATTCCGTTTATCAGAGATTCAGCATAGTCCCTGCTACTCAATCTTTTCTTAGTCTTTCCCTCTGAAGTCTTTCCAACATGATTTCTTCCCCTAATTTTTTATTTAAAAAGTATTCGTACATAAAGTTGGAGGAATACAATGAACATTCGTATACCCTTCACCTAGATCCAACAGTTGTTAACATTTTGCCATATTTATTTCATCCCTTCTCATAAACTTTTTGATTATCATTGAACCCTTTGGAAATAGGTTGCAGACACCTGTTGTTAAGTAGACACCCCTAAATTTCCATCATGTATTTCCTAAGAATTATGAAGTTCTCCTATAAAACGCAATATCATTATCACAATTAAGGAAGTTAATAATTCTATAATATTTTTTTTTATTAATGTTATGATAGATTACAACCTTGTGAGATTTCAGTTGTACGTTTTTGTTAGTCATGTTGTGGGTACACCACTTCCCCCTCTGTGCCCTCCCCCCACCCCCCCTTTTCCCTGGTAACCACCGATCAGATCTCCTTATCAATATACTAATCTCCACCTATGAGTGGAGTCATATAGAGTTCGTCTTTCTCTGACTGGCTTATTTCGCTTAACATAATACCCTCGAGGTCCATCCACGTTGTTGTGAATGGGCCAATTTTGTCTTTTTTTATGGCTGAGTAGTATTCCATTGTGTATATATACCACATCTTCTTTATCCAATCATCAGTTTCTGGGCATGTAGGCTGGTTCCACGTCTTGGCTATTGTAAATAATGCTGCGATGAACATAGGGGTGCAACGGACTCTTGAGATTTCTGATATCAGGTTCTTAGGATAGATACCCAGCAATGGGATGGCTGGGTCATAGGGTATTTCTATTTTTAACTTTTTGAGAAATCTCCATACTGTTTTCCATAGTGGCTGTACCAGTTTGCATTCCCACCAACAGTGTATGAGGGTTCCTTTTTCTCCACAACCTCTCCAACATTTGTCACTCTTGGTTTTGGATGTTTTTGCCAATCTAACGGGTGTAAGGTGATATCTTAGTGTAGTTTTGATTTGCATTTCCCTGATGATTAGCGATGATGAACATCTTTTCATGTGTCTATTGGCCATATTCATATCTTCTTTTGAGAAATGTCTGTTCATGTCTTCTGCCCATTTTTTGATCGGGTTGTTTGTTTTTTTTTGTTGTTAAGCAGTGTGAGTTCTTTGTATATTATGGAGATTAACCCTTTGTCGGATAAGTGGCTTGTAAATATTTTTTCCCAATTAGTGAGCTGTTTTTTTGTTTCAATCCTGTTTTCCCTTGCCTTGAAGAAGCTCTTTAGTCTGATGAAGTCCCATTTGTTTATTCTTTCTATTGTTTCCCTCAACTGAGGAGTTACAGTGTCCGAAAAGATTCTTTTGAAACTGATGTCAAAGAGTGTACTGCCTATATTCTCTTCCAAAAGACTTATTGTCTCAGGCCTAATCTTTAGGTCTTTGATCCATTTTGAGTTTATTTTGGTGTGTGGTGAAAAAGACTGGTCAATTTTCAATCTTTTGCATGTGGCTGTCCAGTTTTCCCAGCACCATTTGTTGAAGAGACTTTCTTTTCTCCATTGTAGGCCCTCTGCTCCTTTGTCGAAGATTAGCTGTCCATAGATGTGTGGTTTTATCTCTGGGCTTTCAATTCTGTTCCATTGATCTGTGGACCTGTTTTTGTACCAGTACCATGCTGTTTTGATCACTGTAGCTTTGTAGTATGTTTTGAAATCGGGGATTGTGATTCCACCGGCTTTGTTTTTCTTGCTCAGGATTGCTTTAGCAATTCGCGATCTTTTGTTGCCCCATATGAATTTTAGGATTGTTTGTTCAATTTCTGTGAAGAATGTTCTTGGGATTCTGATTGGGATAGCATTGAAATAATTCTATAATATTTAAAATCCAGTCTTTATGCACATTTTCCCATTTGACCCAAGCAAAAAATTCAGGATCCAAATCAAGGTTTATGTATCGTATTTGGATATTGTAACTCTCTAGCCTTAATCTAGAACAGTTCCTCTATCTTTTTTTTCCCTTTTGACATTGGCATTTTGAAGAGTTCAGGTCAGAGGTCTTTTTGAATATTTCCTTTTTTCTTATTTCTTGTAAATCAAAATTTGGACTAGAGGCTTGATTAGATTCAATTTAACATTTTTTGCGAGAATACTTCACAGTCTTCATACTTTTCCAGTCATGATTAAGCCTTCTCGAATGCAACTACATCTACCCGTGCCGTGAGTTGCTAGTTAAATCCATTCCACTTATCAGCATACACACTCTTCTATTGTGTCCTACAAAGAAGAGTTTAGCGTTTAATCCTCCTGTCTGAGTATATGTTAATACCCTGCACTGGAACATAGAGTGCCTACCCTTAATAAAGTCACTGCAACTTTGCCTACACTTGGAGCTGATGCAATGTAATCTACAGCAAAGTGTACTGATGTCAGCATTGTTTCATGAGTTTCAACTCCTGGCACCCTGAGGACTGTTGATACAAGCTGTGTGGGCCCTGCAATTCAAGTATGTATGAATCTTGATGTTATCAAAGCAGATACCAAGGCAACTGCTGGCCAGCTGGCCATATTCCAATTTAGGCAATGTTATTTTTCTCCCTGAAATTCTCTTGCAAGTCCTAATTGGTCCTGGTGTTTTTGTGATAGCTTTTTTGGTAGCATTCATCACAGCCTATTAAAAATGGCAGAATCAAGATTATACTGAACACTTAGTACATTAGGAACATTCTCTGCCCAGTGGATAGAGAAGTGTTTATGGAATCTACTTCATAATCACGAGGAAAACTCCCAAGGCTGCCAAGCTCATGTACTCCTCCTATCCTAGACTTATATTTGATCATGAAAGATAAGCAAAAGGAAGAAAATGCACTTAAGGGAGAAGAAGAAAATGCTCTGGGAGGGCAAAAACTCTTAGATTGGTTTAGAATGTTTTTAGCCGTCATATTGAAAGTTAAGTAATGCACTCCATCAGTCACTTCTTCTGTGCAGAAGGAAATTTGCTCACATGGGACTATGAAACAATTTTAAGTTGACTCTAGGTTCAAGTAAGGCAAAATAATACACCAATTAAGACCACAGATTTTAGAATCAGACCTGGATTTCAGGAAGAGGGCCATGCACTAGCTAGTGACTTGGGTAGTTTACTCACTCTGTGTGTAAATCTGTTCTATAATCTATTCTCTCTAATCCATATTATAATCTATTAAATGGAGCCATAAAACCTCTTAAGATTGTTGAAGAGAATGAATCAAATATGTATAAAGTGCTTTAGCTTGGTGTATAGCACATTGTGTGTAGTCAGTGTTCGATAGTTATTAATAACTTCTAAAGCAGTCCAGTTTGGGCACATAGTAGGCATTAAATATTTATTGAGTAAGTGAATGAATCTAAGACAGTGGTCCTCCAAGTTTAATGTGGGGAACTTAAAAATGAGAGACTCTGACTCAGTGAGTCTGAGAAAGGCTCCAGAAAAATTATATTTTTAATAATTATCCAGGGGATTTTGATGCAGGTGATCTGAGGATCAGTCTTTGAGAAACACTAAGTAAAGTATCAAGCAATTCTTTATTTCCCTTTCCCTGCATAGACTTGAAATAGCTATATATCTCAGATGCTGAGAAGGTAAAAAGATCTTCACATACCTTTTTTAAAGTTTAATAGCTAACATTTTTAGGACCACTTTCTAGTACTTAATTTTGAAATAGCAAATATTATTAGAAAAACACATTTTGTATGAGTAGGATGTATCATTTTCTACTAATTTAACTAATTTAACTAATAATTCTACTAATATCTCCTGCTGGAGTGTACCAGAACCAGTAGCATCATCCAAGTTCACCCAAGAAGAACAGTTCCTGTTCTGAGGCCTAGGCACATTTCAGAAGCTGGACGCCACACATTTTATTCACATGAGTCTGGATTAATTAGCCAAACTGAACTTGTTGCAACATTTTTCTACCAGCAGATGCCAGATAACAAAACAAAATAGAATCTACTGTAGTTTCCAACTACATGACATATGATGTTATTTGGCATCTACAGCTGAACATTATCAATCCAAATTAAGCACCCTGAATGTGGGCAGCCACTTGAGTGAGAGTGAGCATTATTACTTTGTGTCTGGTAAAAAACACTTTCTTTGTGGGATCTCTCTTTCACCTTTTTTCTCATGTTAGTTTACATTCAGAAATTTAATATGTATTTGAAAATTATCTGTCAACCACAGTCTTAGCTAAGACAAAAGATAAAATCTTTCATTATTTTTCCTACCATTCCTACCACCCCCATCCACAACCTGCATTAGGCAGATTGAATTTACTTAAAAGGAACTAACAATGAATATTCACAAAAGAAAAATATCCTTTACTGTCCTTTACATAAACAGGATTGCTTCTGGTGCCTTCCTCGGTTTCCAGAGATTATATTTTTGCTTCTTAATGCCCATTAATGATAAAATAGGACAGCTTGGCATATAATAGCATATAATATCTCAGTGGCTTTGTATTTTACTGAAGTTGCAAAGTCAAGTGCCTGTAGTAGCTGGGCAGGTAAGGTGAATGGAAACAATAGGCAGTAGTGGGGCCTGGAGACCTCCCTATACTCATTTAAAGGAAGCATCACTTCCCAGCCACAGCCAAATTTTGCCATGTGGGGCTATGGGCCTGGTGTTGTCAGATTTGTCAACAGGAGCTGAAATTTGGACTTCAGGTGAAATCTCCTGATTTTTAAACATTGATTCAAATACTTTTTAAACATTTAGCAAGCCAGCAAAACACTTAACTGAATAGGACCAAGAGCCACCAGTTTATGACCTCTGTGTTTCTTATATGAAAACACGATTGGTGCTTTGGTCGAGAATCTCAAAATGCTTTAGAAATGTTTTCTTTTTGCCATATTTCAGGTGCATTTACTTCTCTAGGTTAGGCAACAAGTCACTTATTCCCAAATCAAAAAAAAAATTCAAGCTAGATTCTTGTGTATACCAATCTTCTATTCCCTTGATTACGATTTTAAAGATTTTTACTCTTTGCCACCAACTGAAAAACTTGTCCACATTTTCTGAACCTTGAATTATATCATGAAATAGATTTGCTTTATTATTATATTTTTAAAAATATATTTAATGGGGCCAGCTCCGTGGCCGAGTGGTTAAGTTCGCGCACTCCGCTGCGTTGGCCCAGGGTTCGGATCCTGGGCGCGGACATGGCACCGCTCGTCAGGCTACGTTGAGGCAGCGTCCCACGTCCCACAACTAGAAGGACCTGCAGCTAAGATATACAACTGTGTACAGGGGGAGATAAAGCAGAAAAATATATATGTATTTAAGAACACAATCTGGCAGCACATGCCCTTTAAAAGTAAATAAGTAAAATGGATTTTTAAAGGAAAACACCTTTAAATAGACCATGCTGTCTTATAAGTACCATGGTGTCGAGGATTCAGAGGATTTTTAGAGTCAGAAGATACTTAATGGGAAGTTAGAACAAGTCCTTTATTATAGCGATATGAAAATTAGACCTGGAATAGTAAATATTACAGTATATTTCTGAGCACTTTTACATCCACTTTTCACTTGAACCTTGCAACCTAGGACAGCCATTAAAAATATTTTTTCTGAGAAAATCAAACCTCCAGTTAGTTAAGAAATGTATTCAAGGTCACACAGCTCCTTAGCAGTAGAGCCAGAGCCCGTACAGTTAGCGTGTACCCCATTTAAAGTATAAACATGAAACAGATTGATCAGAAAAAAATGAAAAAAACCCTCCAGTACAATCTTGTTTTAAATCGTACATTGGATTTTACTGTCACAGCTTGTTTAAATACTTGGAACCCTAAAATACTCTGAAACATTCAACTTCAGACTTTAAAATGGGGTTTTGTACAATTAGGATAAGCTGATAAGTTTAGATAAATTAACAAAGGGAAAAAAGAATTATGAAGAGCTAATGGCAAGTTAGGAGTGTAGGCACATATTATGGAAGATAACCATATTGACCCACAGAATGGCTCCTGGGGGCTCCCGGCAAAGATCGAATATTAGACTGAGGAGACTTTAGTATGACCTAGTAAGACAGTTTTTGAAACATCCAAATCCTGTCCTTAGCATTTTTAGAAACCAAGACTTGGCTTTGCCATCCACAGTGTTTTCATTTTGATATTTCTGATCAATATGTATAGTATATGCTTTGAGTTACCAGGAATGGAATTTGGATTTTAGTAATCTATTACCCTTCTCTGTCTGCCCCCCAATATGACTATAGCCTACATTTTCCAGATGGCTAGATGAAAATAGGGTACGATCTAAAGCTAATAGTCCTGTTCAGCTATTTAACCCAGGATCTTGGTCTTATCAGTATGTTTTCATATAAGCTAATCTGTGAAAAAAATACAAAACTTGTAAGCTTTTAAAGTGTTGCATATTTCTAATTAAGCTTGAAATTTGAAAGTTCCAGTAGCATCTTTTCTAAAAATATTATTAATGCTATAAAAAATATCCACAGGCAGGGGCCAGCCTGGTGGTCTAGTCATTAAGTTTGCATGCTGCACTTTGGCAGCCTATGGTTTGTAGGTTCGGATCCCAGGCATGGACCTACACACCGCCCATAGTCATGCTGTGGTCGTGTCCCACATACAAAATAGAGGAAGATTGGCACATATGTTAGCTCAGGGACAATCTTCCTCAAGCAAAAAGAGGAAGATTGGCAACAAATGTTAGCTCAGGGACACTCTTCCTCAGCAAGAAAAAAACAAATATCCACAGACAAAAAATAGTATGTTTTCCTGCTAAGAGATTTATTTATTTTAGGGTGGTATCAAACATGACAACTGGCATGCTGAATCCTCAAGTTAAGGAGAGAGTGAGACAGAGAAAAAACATATGTTGGTTAGAGCCATACGTTGATCTGATTGTGACACAGTTCTCAAACTAAACAGAAAAAAAATGCAGTGCTTTAGTCAGTATGCTGCACTTCTATTTTTATCCTGAGATGTACTGTTTGACTCATATTTTATGTTCATCTTCCTTTGCAAAGGTCATTAGTAGCTTCAAACCTACTCATTTCAGAAGAAATTGAGTATCATGTGTTACTTTAACCTTCCTTTGCTTCTACACACCATAGTCTACTCTCTTCTTATCCCTCTAACATCTTCTTAAATGTTGGTATTCCTTCCGTGAGGCTCCATACTAAATCCATTTGGGGTCCTCAGGCCATTCCTACAGGTGCTGCGTAGAGAAAACTGAAGAGACCAGCCTTCAGAGGCAGGCAGACATGAATTTAAATCCTGTTTCTCCACTTATCAGCTATATGACGTTGGAGAAGATAACTTTTCCTAGACCCAGTTTTAGTCTGTTAAATTTAATAATAGTCATGTATCACTTAATGACGGGGATATGTTCTGAGAAACGCGTCATTAGGTGATTTCATTATCGTGCAAACATCATAGAGTGTACTTACACAAACCTAGATGGCGTAGCCTACTACACACCTAGGCTATATGTTACTAGTCTTATGGGACCACCGTCAAATATGTGGTCCGTCATTAACCAAAACATTGTTATGTGGCTCATGGCTGTATATGTATGTATGTATTAGGGGATGTAGTGGGAGGTGAGTAAATGGATAATTCAATTCTAAAATCACCTCTTAGGGCAAATGTTGTTTATTTTTCAAAATTACTGTAGAAAATCCATTAAAATGTCTATATAGTTAAAATGTGTGATTTTTTACTAAAACATCATGCTGTTATTGTTATTCTTAAGCAAACTAAAATTTAAGAGCCTCTATGCTAAAGGAAAGAAGCTAAAGTAGATTTCTGGACATTGAAACTACTCTTCCTTTGAGATAACTTTTAAGACATACGAGTGGAAAATTCTAAAGTGTTCCTGCTTGCCTATAGGTTTTTCTTCATTTTTTTTTAATATTAAGCCTCTATACTCTAATGTATGTCAATACACTTATTTTTTCTAAGAATCTAATTTTATGACAACATTGTAATGGTACAACACACTAAGAATCACTGACATTCACTGAGCTCTTACCATATGCTGGGGATTGGTCTCATAGCTTTATATGAATTATGTCATTTAATATACTATCTAAGGTCAGTGCCATTATAAGTTTTAGTTTACAGATGAAACTGAGGCTTAGAATATTAAGTAATTTGTTTAAATGACTAATCTGACTGCAGATCCATCTCTCAACCGCTACACTGTACTCATCTCTTTTTACCACCAACCCTACCACCATCTACCATCTTTCCACCTCCTTCTTAGATGATTATATCTACTTCTATGGCTTATACTACTGTACCATTGACTCTCTGGGCCTACAGTCCTTTTTAGCTTCCTGTTAGACTTCCACACTCTGGATCTGAACCTAATTCATGGTCTTTACCCTCGCCTCCTAATTATTTCTCTTCTGTGTTCCCAATTTGAATTAATACCTGCACCATCCAAACATGTTAGCTTGAATCTCAGTCATCCTTGATCATTTCCTTATCACTCAAAGGATCTGGGGGCTGGGGAGAGTTGTGCAGGAGGTTTGAATCTCAACTTCTTATATCCTTGGATACCTCTTGTATCTTCTCCTCTTAATGCTTATTATCACTTCTTTTGTTCATTCCCTCATCATTTTACCTAAACAATTAAAGCTTCCTTACTAATTTTGTCTTTAGTGTCTCGTTTTTCCTTTTTGTCTAGAATATGTTTCCAAAAAACAAATCATGTATCACATACCCACTCAGAGCCATCCAGTTAGCTCCCTCCTCTCTATAGGATATAAAGTCCAAACTCAGAGGCATGGCATTCAAGGCTGAGCATGAACTGGCCTCCACCTAGTCAGTCCCACCACAGTACGTACAAGGTGTGTACCCCGTACTCTAGCTATTCCCAGGCTTTTTTTTTTTTTTCATGCTGCTTTCTTTGAATATATTGTTCACTTTGTCTAGAACATTCTCCCCTTGCTACACAGCCACTCCTCTGTGTAGTAAACCCCCATTCATCCTTCTGGGACTAGTTCCAATGTCATATTTAGTAATTCTTCAGAGATCAGCCACTGTCACCTATCCTGAGCCAAGTTATTCATGGTTGTGGTCTCTTAAAGGCACAGTAGATATGCTCTTATTAAAGTATGTTGTAGTCAACTGTAATTATTTATTTACATGCATCTCTCTCCCCATCTCATCTCCCTCAAATTCCTCAAGGAGAGGAACTGGTTCTTACCCACTGTATCTCCCTCATTTAGCTGTTGCTTGCACGTTAGAGGCATTTAATATGTTTGTTGAAAGAAAAAATCTGTTTAGATAGGTACATATTATCCCAAATTCCTCTTCTTATGTTACATTTATTTTCCATTCTGAAAGAATAATTCCGTTGTCACCAAAAAGAGCATCCTTTTCTACTCCAGTCTTTACTGTCTGGTATTTACTACCAATTTCTCTGTACTTATTAACAGGTACATAGCCATTAACTTTATTTTTTATATTCAGTAATTATTTTATCAACATGTAATTTGTTTTGATCCTTTTTCACTAATAATTGTAATAACTCAATCCAGAATATTTTAAAGTTTTCCACTTAAATTTATAAACATTTTTGTAGCAGAGAAGTATGTAAGATAATCATTAAAGTATTTTCAAGCATGAAAATGTATTACATTAGAATAAAATTAAGTGGAGTGGAAAATAGAGGTCTAGGGAGAAAAAAGATGTGAAATTTCTGACTTAAAAAAAGAGGTTTTTTTTTTTAAGATTTTTTTTTCTCCTTTTTCTCCCAAAGCCCCCCAGTACATAGTTGTGTGTTTTTTAGTTGTGGGTCCTTCTAGTTGTGGCATGTGGGATGCCGCCTCGGCATGGCCTGATGAGGGGTGCCATCTCTGCGCCCAGGATTTGAACCAGCGAAACCCTGAGCCGCTGAAGCAGAGCGTGCAAACTTAACCACTCAGCCACGGGGCTAGCCCCCGAGTTCATTTTTTTAATTAATGCATGATGGTAGCTATCAAATTGCTATGATACTTAGATTATATCTGATTATTTTTAAAAGACTGATATAATACTTTTAAATATGCTGGAAATTATATCCTTTATAACTGTTTAAGCATAACAAATTTATGTGTCAATTTAGAAATGTGCAAAGGGGTACCTAGTTTTTCAAAATCTCTTTAGGGGTTATGCAGGCATAAAATTTGAGGGCCACTGACATATATTCAGAAGGATGCTTGTGCTCTTGTCTAGTCCCACACCCATAAGTATTTTAGTTATCAAACAAAATCACCCCAGTGATTTTTAACTTGTCCAAGCTGTATGATTAACTTATATTATAAGCATGTATATGAATGATTCAAAGTAGTCCTTCTTAGAATTGAGTGTCTTTCCACTCTCACTCCTACAGCTTAGTAAAATATTTCATGGCAAAGATTTGGTTTCCCTCCAAGTTCTTCTGCATTAATTTTAGTCATCCAGCTCAAATGGCTACAACAGGTTTGCTTACTTTGTCATAACTTTCAAATGCACTATCCATCAAAATCATTATTTCTGGGAGAAATTACAGACTAAAGAAACTATGGTGGAAAAGGAAGCAGCAGATTATTTTCCAGTTACCCAGACCAAGAGCTTCGAAAAATGATTGACATTGCATTCTCTAAGTATTAAAAGTTTGGGTTCTATTAGTGTAAGAATTTTATTTTACTTCTGCAATTTTAATATGTTTTCTCTTAAACTATGCCTTATATTATTTTAAAATCTGGCATAGTATTCTATTGTATGGCTGTTTCATAATTTATTCAACCCTTGACATATTGCTGAACATTTAGATTCACCTATTGCTAAACATTTTGCTATTCATTGCAGTGCTTTAAAATGAACATTTTTATCCTTACATCTTTATACACTTGTGCTTTGTTTCTTTAGGGCTCATTACTAGACGTGGAATATTTGGGTCAAAGAAAATGTGCATATTTAGCTTTAGTAGATTCTACAAAATATAAATAGGTACTACAAAATATTCCTCTTAAAAAACTGTGCCAACAAACCTACCCACCAACAGAGAGTGCCCATTTCCTACACCTTCCCTAACTGTGAATGCTGTCAGGCTTTTGACTTTTCTGCAATTTCAAAAGACATAACACACACACCACAATGAGACCACAATGATTTTTACCTTCTTAATGAGGCCATAATTATCTTCCTATTTAAATTGCAATACCCACCTTCCCAGCACTCCTAAATCCCCTTAAGCTATTTTATTTTCTGTTAGCACTTACAACTTTCTAGCATTCTATTATTTGTTTCTCTCCCCTTACTCTAGACTGTAAGCTCCAAAAGGGCAAAGGTTTTGTTTTTGTCTGTTTTTTTGACTAATGAACAGTGCCTGGTACATGGTAGACATTCATGTATTTATTGAATTGAATGATGTGGCACTTGTATGATACACACAAATTTCAGCCAGAGCTGGTAAGCTTCTCCTTATGTCCCTGGTGTTACACACCTCTTACCTTACCAGTAAGAAAGTACCCTTAGGAGCAGCCACTGCTCCTTATGGCACATGACACCAAACAAAACACCCATCGTGTTTGGCTATCAGCAGGCCACATGGATAAGGAAATAAATGCTCCTTCCTACTCTGGACTCCCTGGACAGTTGATTATCAAGACAATGTAGCCTTGCCATTGCAGGCCATCCAACCACCACCTTGCTTATTTTAGCCCTTCCCTTCCTGTTTCTCTCCTGCGAACGCCTAGGGGGGCCTAGGAATAAGAACCAACCCTAGAAAAGCTGACACCCCACCCAGGCAAGTGACAGCACACCAATCTTCCCCACACCAGGCCCAACCCACTCCCTACCAGGCCTTTGCCCCACACCCTTTCCAGTAACAATGGCAGCTTAGTCAGAGAACTAAGGTTTGGTAGAGCACCAAGTTTCATTGTTTTCCTCAAGGCAGATTTTGGATGTGAAAGAGAAATAGACAAGAGAAAGCAAAGGACAGTGACTGAATTCTAAGTAGCTGAAGTTGCTACTCTATAAGACAGCTAAGGTTTAAGATTTGTTCACCCACCATTTTAGCATTTTGGTGATAAAAAATTTGATGATATAAAAACTCTTAGCTGCTATTATTTCCATTATCAACATCTGTAATGTCTATCCTCCCTTTCAGTAGCATATCATGTCAGATTTGCACCAAGTAAGGGCCTACTGAATATTTTCATTGTGATATCTTTAACGGAGAGGCTGTGTTCTTATGGCTATATTCAGGCTAATTAGGGATTAGGGATGTTGTTAGCCTTCAACATAACCTGGGGAAAAAAAAAGGAAATGATTACTAGGTACCACTAGCAGGCCTAAGTAAAAAGAAGGAGAGAATGTGACAGAAGTTGTGCATTCTAAGGAAATTGCATATTGCATTTGTCTCAGATTCCAGTTAGTGATGAGTTAGTTGTTTTATTCCTGGTCCATTTCCTACTTTATCCTCACTCTCAGAGCAGTGTAGGGGTAAATTTTGATGACAAAGTTCTAGGAGACAGAGATTCCTCAGGAACTTTAGAAGTTCCAGAATAGGAATTTGACCTAGTATAGGAATTTTACCTACAGAGGGGAAAAAGCTTGGTGGATGGAGAGTAGGAAGCTTTTATTAGTAATGTCAAAGTAGTAGTAGAGTAGGAATAACTAAGACTAGAAGCAGCTGCACTAATAACTAATTTGCAGTGGGCAGTAAGGACAGGCACCAAGCCAGCATCACCACTTTATAAATAATAAACCTTTCTTCTGTGGTGGTGGTGATGTGAAAGCCACATGGTAAGGTTGCATCAGTATGGCGAAATATCACAAAATGGGTGGGACTGTCTGGAGAAGTATCTGTGTTTAGAAAAGGATCATGCTACAAATTACAGTCCAGAACACCTTGCATATATAGCATAGCAATAGTAATCTGGCACTAACACACACTGGGAACAAATGTCATCAGCCAGAGATGGCATATATGCTGAGATAGTCATAACAAAATAGTCATATGATGTTATTTGCTGGCACTTTAGCATATAGTGTCTCTGTGTTAGAGGAAAATAGTAAACTGAAAGCATACCTCACTTCTGTTCTTCAAGAGTGAACTTTGACTGTTGTTTCCTTACAAATTGCAGCTGTGTAGTCAGTAACTGATTCTTAGGATGCTTTTTGTCTTTATAGAAAAGGGATTAAAGTGGAAACCAGCTGTTAGCTACTGAAAAAGTGGAAATGTTTACTTACTACCTCCTCCTCTCCGTAATTAGCTGCCTTACCCCATCTTCCAAATGGTCATATTTTTTACATTACCCACATTCCCAGGAGATGCTGTCAGTGAACCAAGATGGCTGCACATAAATGTCTTTCTCTGAAGCCCTACCAATTTTTCACTGGGAGGGGAAAAAGTTTAGAACACACAGCCTTCCAATTAACACCACCTTGATTAACGAACGTTGACAAGATCTAGATGCTTATATCAACCATGTTTCTATGAAAAGACCAGCAGGAAATTAGTGGGAAAATTATGCAAGGATAGGGGTCGTTCATTTTCTATAGGAACTGTGATTTTACTACTTAAGTTAAACAATGGAAATGTCTCAAGCAATATGCTTTGGGAATTCATTCTTGAATAATATTAATAACTGACTTTTCATTGAAGGAAAAAACCGTATCCAACAATTCAGATATGGCGGAAGTGAAGTCAATGTTCCGGGAAGTTCTCCCAAAACAAGGTATCTAAATCACAAATACTTAGGTCATAGAACATTACAGGGATCTAAAAAGTAATAGGCAGTGTCACATAGCATGCTCAATAGCTAAACATCTGAAACTATTTTGTGTTCTATATGCAACAATTACTGTTTTTACTATGCTGCTTTCATGAGTAGGTTGTAAGAGTAATCCATCTTTTTTTTTTTTTTTCCAGTAAAAGGATGGCAAATGAAGCACTGTTTCTTAAACCTAGAAATCTTGTTATACTCAAGACTGCAGGTTACAATATGAAATTTTCAATGAAAAAATAGCACTGTAATTCACCATAATATTAAATAAGGTCTGAAATCAAGCAATAGTTAAAAAAAAAAGCTGAAAGTTTAAGTTAAACATTAATTTGAATATTCATATTAATACCATACTTTACTACATAAGTATTTTTATGCCGTATGTATTTCTCCCAAGTCTTTTTTCAAATTAAACCTTTGTCACAAAAAGTTCTCTCTCTCATGAGAGCTTAGAATCTTAGGTAGAAAATTCAAAACTGGTCTTCCTCATGAACTCCCTAGTATTAAATGTTGCTTTTATATTTTTTTATATTGAAGAAATGTTGTAGGCTAACTATGAGAACAAGAGATCTTCACAGACAGTGGATTAAGTCTTTAGACCTTCATTCTAGCTGCAAATCCAAACCACCAAGCATCTGGGTTATCTCACTCAAATTCTTATTTCTTCTTAAACTTAGGGCAGTTGTCTGTGGAAGATATAACCACGATGGTGCTGTGTAAACCCAAACTTTTACCCTTAAAGTCTCTGACTCTGGAAAAACTGGAGAAAATGCAGCAAGCAGCACAGGATACGATTCGCCAACAAGAAATGGCAGAAAAGGAACGGCAGATAACTCACTGAATGATGTATGTTATATAACTCACTAATGAAACTTGTTATGAATTTAACCACTTTGTTTTGTAGTGAACATAAGCTATTAAAAAACTTTTGAACCCAAATTTTATGGGTGTTGTTTTTTAACCCAAGATTTTAGAATTGCAAATTAAATTATTTTTCACCGTTCCTACTACTATCGGTTTTATAGGTAACATTCTTAGGCACAAGTGACTAAATGCAACTTTTTATATTCAGAGAATCTTTACATGTTTATTAAAAAACAATTTGAAGATATGTTCTAATCTTGCATAAAGTGTTAATGCTGGGCTTTTAAATTACCTAACTTTAGAACTTTTTTTATGAATCATATGTCATGTCATGTTTAAGGCTATCTTGCCTGACCACCTGATCCTACCTGTAATGACAAAACTGTATTTCTTAAATTCTTAAGAAACCCTCACCTGTCCAGTAGTCCCCTGAGCTTTTAATTATACTGATTTTAAGGACTTAAGAATTACCTGGCTACTTTCTCATCTAGGTAGCAAAACACAGTTAAAACTCTAAAAATGGAAAGTAATAATGGATTTGATAGATCCCAAGAGGTCAATATGAACATTAAATCTGGAGGTTTAGTTCTAAAATACTGCACCTAAACCTGTAATAGGTACATTCCTAAGAATACCTTGGTAACTTCTGAATATAGTTTTTGGTTGGTTTGCTGCAGTCAACAATAGACAATTTAAATTAGCATAGACATTGAGGCCTTGCTGAGTAATTAGGCTCTGCAAAAGAGGTTAGCAATATGATCATTCTTTAGATAATTATTTATTGGTAGCTACTATTTTATCAGACATTGGGTAAATGTAAAACTGAGTCTTTGGAGAATAATTTTTTATAACACAAACATTCAGTAATAGAACTTAAGAATGATGAAAGGCATTATATATATTTTAGAAATTTCATTAAGCACTAGATAAAATAAAAAAGGAAGAATGCATGCATTTCCCAAGTATAATATTAAAAGGTTTATTTACTACTGTACTTTTGATTTAAAAGTTTGCGAGGAACAAAGTTTAAATTCACTAGGTTCAAATATGCTCCCTTATGGTTTAAAATTTGCTGTGTGAAATAAGTTTTTTCAAAGACCTAAAATAAATGTACTCTCAATAAAGAATCAACACCGCTTCACATGTTTTATTTTGTCATACATTCTTCTAGAACTGGGTTCATTTTTCCAGTTTTGTAGAAAAATAGATGTTCCGGCCACCATTTACTTAACTGTCTAGTCTTTAAGACCAATCAGTATGCTCCCTGGAAAGATGAATAAGTCTTGTGACTAACTCGTTTTCTTAAAATTCTTTAAGACAAAGAAATAACTTTTTTTTTTACTCCCAAAGCACAGTATTTCAACAGCAGCAGCCAACATGGGGTTTTAGCAGCTTAACTTTACCCCCTAAATAAAGCTTTGTATAAACCAGTGATTTTACTACAAAAACACTGTCCTTGAAAGAAAGGAGTGGCAGTCAGACATCAATGCAAAACTTGGAATGATTAGGTCATAAACATGGCACTTACAAAAGGTAGCTTATGAGAATATTCCACTTAAGAAGTGGTTACTTTTCTGTCCCTCCTTTATACCCTCAAAAAAAAGAAAAAACACTTCCTTTAAAAATTCCCCTTAAACGTAAGTTTATAAAATTTCAGAAATGCCTTGTACCCAAAACAAGTGCTTAAAAAAAAACAAAAAAAAAAAACCTGTGCTAACAACTCTTACAATTCAGATATATATTTTTTATAACATCTAAAACTGCAAGAGTTCTTTTATTCAGTAGCTCTCTGGTTTAAGACGACCTCCATCTCCTTCACTTACAAAACGTTTTCTGCCCCTGTAACGAAAAGAACACAAACATGAAAATAGATACAAATTCTGACTACGGTCAATTAAAAAACCTTAAAACTTGGTATTTTTTGGTTACTCATTAATTTCGGAGGGGTTTTATTGTTTAAAAAAAGTCAGCATGCTTCTAATTCTTTTGAAAAAGACTTTCCCTGCTATATATCCTGAGATATATCAAATGAACTGCTAATCTGAGCAGTTTTTATTTAAATAAAAGCTTTATTATTGAAATAAATTCATCATACAAATGGAGGCACAAAAAAACTTAAAATATAAATACAGCAAACATTCTGCTATTTAGAAACAGTATTTATTTCTACTGCATTGTTAGTATTATTTGAAAGCTAAACAGTGAACCAAATAAGAAACAACAACGTGATGTGGAATTATGCAAACTAGAGCTATAGAACCTATCAAAATATTCATGTTTAAAATTTTTTAAAAATGTTTTCTCAGATATAAAAAAGCCATAACCCGAATGTGGAGAAACAAATCAGAATCCAATTAATTCCAGTCTGTGCCCCATTCTGGGATTCCTGCTATTTCAAACTCAAGAGGCCTTGCTCTACAATGTAACCACACTAGCTACATGTAGTAGCAACAGCCCAGGAGGAATAGTTGACCACAGCAGCCTAAAACAGTAAGTGGAAAACAGAGTTGGGCAGAATTAGGTCTTATTTTGTGACCCCAGACCAACATACACAGGCCTTCAAGACCACAAACAAATGCACACTTCACTCAAATAAGCAAAAGGATAAAGGACAAAAAGTCATAGTTCTATGGTATACAGAGAAAGTTAGATATCTCCTCAAATCATCCTTGCGAGTAAAGCCACAACAGAGATAACCGTTAGACTTTTGAACACAGATTGGAAAACTTTTAAAAAGCCAATGCCAAGGTGTTGACCCCCTTTCATACTAAGTGGAAACCAGCTACTTTTCCTAAACATAAAGGCTTCAGACTATATTAGGTGACCAAGGAGGGGAACAAAGCAGTAAACAGCAAGAAGCCTTGGCCAAAGTTGAGTTTCTACTAATGTATACCACTTGGCACATCAGTACACAAATGGTGCCAAGTAGAGATCTACATTTTCAAACATTTTTATCAAGGCCATTAAACTGTATCTTCCACCATTATTTTTTCCTTCTCTCTTAATGGCTTCTAAACTTCCTAGAGCAAAGGATACTACCAGGAAGTATTTTTCTGAGATTTAATTCTCATAATGCACTTAAATAAAAATATACAAAGCTTATAAAATTTTTCAGATAAAAATTACAAAAACTTAAAATGTACATACAACAGACCCACACAAGAAGTTTAGCTATTAACTATAAAAGTTTAGCTATAAACTTTTATACCTATTACATTATAAGCTTCCTTATAAGCTTTAACAAAAAATTCATCAACTCCTAAAGCAACCCTGGTAGCACAAATATAACACCTCCAAAGAATCACACACACACTTTCTAGTGTGATAAGATCCAATTAGCCCCCAACTGTCCAGTCTATAAAGGAGCAAAAGGGAGCTTCGTAGAGGACAGGAATAAGCCTAGATCCTGGAAGTCAGACATCCTTGGCCTCTACCGTGTGTGACCTTAGAAAAAGGACTTTACACCTCCCTAGCCTCAATTTTCTCATCTTATTGGTGATAATATCGGCTCTGAAACAGTTATTTACACTACTCAGAACAAAGCCTAGTACACAGAACTGCTCCACAAAATTAGTTTCCTTCTAGTGAACTGGGGCTTCATGAGGTAGTCCTGTATAGATTTACAAGAGGGCAAAATAAACTTCGCCTTGTTTCTTCATAAACTTAAAATAGATGATTTTTGCTCTTGAGTGACTTCAGGGAAGATACCATTATTTTTTTTCCCACAGATTAGAATGATAGAAAACTAACTTCAGCATCTCAGCCAGTATTTTATGTTGAAAAAGTAAAGTACCTTGAAGGACAAAGATCTCTGAGTTGTTTGGAAATTATTCCAGCCTGAAAACATTCTTCTACAAATCGTTCAAGCACAGAGTATGAATGTGGGACATCCAGATTAATATCCGGAATTTCATTGTAAATTCTCTCATAACCCTAAAACAATGAAGTTATATACAGAATCAATGAAATTATATACAGAATTGTTAGCCCATATAAAATACATAATGCCATACACCTATCACTGTCATGAAGTTATATTTAAGGCCAAATGTTCATATAATTAGGCTGAAGTCAGATCTGAACCTGGAAAAGCACAGATGATAGTAGGTAGATTTATTACAGAATGTTTTCTTTAAAACTGTTCTCTCGGGACAGCACTGTGGCCAAGTGGTTAAGTTCGAGCGCTCCACTTCAATGGCCCAAGGTTTCGCTGGTTAGGATCCTGGGCACGGACATGGCACTGCTCATCAGGACACGTTGAGGTGGCGTCCCACACACCACAACTAGAAGGACCCACAACTAAATATATACAACTGTGTACTGGGGGGATTTGGGGAGAAAAAGCAGAAAAGAAAAAAGAAAAAAAAAAGATTGGCAATAGTTGTTAGCTCAGGTGCCAATCTTTTAAAAAAAAAAAAAAAACAAAAAACCGTTCTCTCAAGGGGCCGGCCCCGTGGCTGAGTAGTTGGGTTCACGTGCTCCACTTCCACAGCCCAGGGTTTCACCAGTTCGGATCCTGGACAAGGACATGGCACCACTCGCCAGGTCATGCTGGGGCGGTGTCCCACATTGCACAACTAGAGACACCCACAACTAGAATCTACAACTGTGGGCTGGGGGACTTTGGGGAGAAGAATAAAAAGAAAAAAGAAAAAAGGGAAGATCGGCAACAGTTGTTGGCTCAGGTGCCAAGCCAAAAAAAAAAACTGGTCTCCCCAAAGAACTTCAGGCAGACATCAGACATTGGACACATTTCTTCTCATCTACTTTTCTATAAACACTGACTAAATTTAAGGCAAGTAAGAACCTCCCCAACATTTTAATAACAACACCTACAGTTTTAATAGGAATAAAGTACTTTAAATATAATTTGTTGAAATTCATGTTTCTCTGTACATATAAAATAGAAATCATCATACATTAGAACTCTTAAGGAAGAACCCACAGTCACATTTTTACAAATACAAGTAAAAAAAAAACACTGACATGTTAGTTTCCAAGAAATGGCTGCAAGAGGTTCAAACATAAACACTACTATTTTAAAAAAGCAGGGGGGAAGGGCCGGCCCCATGGTGTAGTGGTTAAGTTTGTGCATTAAGTTGTGCAGCCCAGGGTTCACAGGTTCGCTCCCAGGCACAGACCTATACACCACTCATCAAGCCATGCTGTGGCAAGGTCCCACATACAAAACAGAGGAAGACTGGCACAGATGTGAGCTCAGGGACAATCTCCCTCAAGCAAAAATAAGACAACTGGCAGCAGATGTTAGCTCAGGGCCAATCTTCTTCACCACCAACAAGAAAAAAACTATAAGCATAATAATAGTGAATATACCTAAAAGAAAACTTCATTGAAAATTCATAAGTTTTATTCAATCGTTACATATTTAAGGTCAAAGCCTAGAATTGTCCAAAATAACATAATACTCACTCTTTTCATTTGGTCTAGAGTAATGGTAGAAGATTTCCAAAGGGATTTTAATAAATCCAAAATCATCTTAAATGTACTTTCTCCAGTTGACTCTAAAACCATTACAATGGCCTAAAAATTGAAGAAATGAATAAATTTTCAGTCATTAATTCATATAAGAAACTGCTTCTAAAATAGATCTCTCTGTAGTATGTAACTAAAATCATTATGAAAATTTAAAAACAACTTTCTCCCTTAACATTAAAATTTTTAAAAAGAAAAAAGTATGCTATTAAAGAAGCATTAACTCACTGTAGTGCAAAAAGAAATGCTTAACAATTCTCTTTGGAATGTTACAGTAATCTTACTTCATATACAAGCTCATGGTGAAAATGAGGTACTTCCAGTTCCTTAAGGCAATGTTCAGCCTCAGATATGTCTCCAGAGAGTAAATATTCTTTCAGCAGCATATCAATCTATGAGATTTAAAAATTGAGATGTATTAGAATTCCAGAATTTTTAAAAAACTGTGATTTGCCTAAAGGATTTATTTAGCCCAATCTCAATATATTACATGATGAAACAGCAGGTCACAAACAGCTATCTAAGAACATATAGACTTGACATGATCCTAACAGAATTTTTTCGGAATTGGAAAGTAAATTTCCAATTTTTAAATGGTTCATAATTATGAAGAACATGCAGTGCTTCAGTTTATCTTAATAATCACTGAGATCTACAAGGAGACTTAAGATGTACATGGCCTAAGTAGTGACCATAACGCTTCAATGCTCCTCGTAAAACAAGTGATCTTAAACACCACTAGAGGGCACCAACTGAAAGTCTCAAAATGAATTCTTAAAAGTGGCAAAAACTCTTTCACTTCCATCAGGATAACGTTAATTGTGCACTGGGAGCCAAAAAATGAGAGATGGTAATAAGGCTTTACTAAACAGGGCAAAAATTTCCATATAGTTTCTCTTTTCTCTATAACTGACAATTTGAAACCTTTTATCTAAAACATTCAGTAATTCAGCTTCCAGTTATAGCTAAAGAGGCAAGTCTTGACTTTCCTGTTCAGATTTGTATTGTAACATCTATGGCTCCAGAGAAAAGGGGGGGAAGTTTTTCAGCACAGGCACTTCAACTACGAATGTTCTTCCCCAGACACTGCCTGTTAAAATCACCTTTGCACCTACTAAGATTGAATAAAATAATCTTATTATCTACTACTTACAACTTCTACAATATATTTTCATAAAAGATAAAGTAAAATTTGATCAATAGAATTCATCCTGATGAATAATTCCTATTATCATGCTTTTAGGAAAGTAAATACTTAAAGCATAGCATTTGAAAAGTGTTTTCACTTTATAATTATAAATTAATACATTTAGTATTTAAATTATACCACTTAGTTTTTTAACTTTGCTATGTGAAGTATTTATGTTTCCCATCAGGTTCCTTGCATTTTTGAGAATGATAAATTATAAATGCACGTATACATTACTAAAAGTCCTCTTTGTCCAACTCATCCTTCTATGTAAAAAGTAAATGAGTACCTAAAAGTCAACCTCAAATTGACATATTGGTAGTTTTATTTCAATTTTTATCTTGACCATTTTTTTGCTGAGATAATTCACATACAATAAAATAGTTTGGCAGTTTCTCAAAATATTAATTTTGGAGAATATTATCATCTTAACAATATTAAGTCTTCCAACCCATAAACATGGGATATCTATTTATCTTTAATTTCTTTCAACGTTTTGCAGTTTTCAATGTAGAAGACTTGCACTTCTTTTGTTAAATTTATTCCTAAGTATTTTAATCTTTTTTATGCTACTGTAAATGCAACTGTTTTCTTAATTTCATTTCAGATCATTCATTGCTAGTGTATAGAATTAGAACTGAATTTTGTATATTGATCTTATATCCTGTAACCATGCTGAATTCGTTTATTAACAGTTGGGTTTTGGTTTTTGTTTTTTTGTGGATTCATTTGGATTTGGATTTTCTGTATACAGATCATGTCATCTGGGAACAGTGAGAGTTTCACTTTTCCCTTTTTAATCTAGATGCCTTTTATTTCATTTTCTTGCCAAACTGCCCTAGTATCTTGACTGTTTTTATACCTCAAATTTTTCTAACAACTTTCGAATTTTTTGAATTCCTCTACTTCCTCTACTTTTTATATGTGGGACGCCTACCACAGCACGGTGTGCCAAGCCGTGCCATGTCCAGACCTGGGATCCGAACTGGCAAACGCTGGGCTGCTGAAGCAGAACGTGTGCACTTAACCGCTGCGCCACTGGGCCGGCCCCAAATCTGGCATTTTAATGCAATAAATCAATTACTTTTTCCTTTAAAGCATGAATACAGGTAATGAAGTGCCTTACAAAAATCTAGCACTCTGATCTACTTTAGCATTCATAATTTATAATCTAAGACTACCCAGTTTCAAATTGCTCAAATAAAAATGGATATTTATTAAATAACTACAAAATAGAAAGTCTTACTTAAACAGTATTTGAAAAACTTTACATACCAATATAAGAAAAAGACTTGAGACATTCCTTTGAGGTTCATACACAGCCTTCTTAGAATTATTCATAAAAGCCATTTTAACTTAACACAGTCTCATTTTTAAGTCAGGGAAACCATAAAAATTTAATAATTATTATTGTGTAATTTATAACAAAAGGGTATAAAGCCAAATATACAAGGATTATTCAATTTTCCATTGGCAGCTGTAAGACTGATCTTAATTTTTGTCCACAAAAATACCAGCTAGAGGGCATAGTTTATTTCCCTAGAGGAATACATACAAACTAAGTTAAAGACAATACTCAATAGTTACCTCTTTAACAAGGTGGTTAACAGACTGCTGCCCACCTCCAGAGCCCCACACACTGTCTTTGCGCTTTCCACCTTTAGACATACTCAGGAGCACAGTAGCCTTATCCAGGGCAGCTCTACCAAAAAAAAAAAAAAAAAATTTAATTTTGACACTCAGACATGCTTAAAGTTGACCAAATTATGGATAAAGTTGGAAAAAAAAACCATATGCACTAAAAGATTTCACATAACATTAAAGCAACTTAACATTTAAAAGTCTTCTAAAAAACTTTTTCAAAAAACAAAGTGAGGAGCAAAAAAAACTTTGTTTCTCATGTTTATATTCTCATACTCTATTATTTCCATTTCTCAGTCACCAAAAATCTAACATTATTACAAAATAATTGATCTATACCGAGAAGGAACATTTCACATAAAATTGTCATATAGATCCATGCTTTCCCACCAGGCTGACACTTCCATTATGACCCTGAAGTAGTCCTAGGAAATTAACATCTATACTGGATAAAACCTAAGACATGGCTAAATCCAAAGCTAAGTTTCCAGGAAGGTATGAAGTCATATAGCACAACCCCACATATCACGTTTAGCTTATAATTAATCACACCAAAGAACAAGATTGAAAAACATTATTTCCTAAGATTTCTGTAGCACATAAATATTAAATAAAATTTAAAATGGGGCTCCTTTATTAGAATATTAAATTATAAAATTATTACACAATGTTAAAACCTGAAGGACCTTTTTTAAGTCCAATCCTTTCATTTTAAAAATAAATAAACTGAGGCCCAGAGAAGAGTGGCTTGACATAAAGTTTGCTGATGGTTTAGCTAAAACTCAGTACTTCTGCAATATAGTACTGTCATCTTCTTGCTATATCATGCCAACTATCTCTCAACTTTGTTTTAACAGTGAAGGATAGACACAAATGACAGATGTTCACAATGTCTGATTAATTCAAGCATCATTTCAATGGACTCCTGTAGAATTTTCCCCTATTATGAAATGCTAAGCAGGAAAATTAATTTACTTACCTAGCCTGTACACAATCTACAGTTCCTTTGTAACTATCAATATAGGTATTACATAAAATTCCATCTCCAACAGCTCTAGCAATAAACTGGCCCACCAACTATAATAAAAAAAAAAAAAGAGCTATATAAAAAAATCTGAAATAAACCTTTATAGAACATAATTTCTAAATACATAAATGATGAAGACTGGTTAAACTACACAATGAATACCTAAGACATCTTGGAATATTGAAAAAAACCTCTATTTAGCACCTCCTAGTTATGCTTGGCACATACTCCCACATCAAGTTAAGTGTCAACGGTGGTGGGGGGACATCTGTTTTGCTCACTACTGAATCCCCAACACCCTGTACATTGCCTGAAACACAGTATATGATCAAAAATACTTGTTAAGTCAATGACAAAGTCAAGAGAAACCTCTCTTCTGGGGAAAAAAAGAAAATGAGACTAGGTGTTCTGAGAAAACTGATTAAAGGAATATATCTTATAGAGACAAAGCTGCATAGAAATGTTTATCTGAAAGTATGTTTATAGCATTATGTCTTAGAAAAATTGGAAACTTTAGTGTCCAAGAATAAAGGTGTGGTAAAATGATACATACATAAGATGGCACACCATGTGGCCATAGGGAAATATGTTTACCACATTGTATGGTGTGAGAAAAAGTAAGTTAACAAAATAGCACATACAGTATGATTCCATTTTTTATTAAAACAAAAAATGTAAGGATATATAAAAACCATACATTGATATACACCCAGAGAAAGTAGAATGAAGATTTAACAGCAAAATGTTAACAGTGGTTATTTTTGCTGGCCTTTCTTCCTTTTTGACTTTTATTTTTCAAAAATTCTATAATGAACATGAACTTATGTAATCACTTTTTTAAAGTATGGGTATGGGCATGGGCATAAAAGAAAAAAAGTCCATGTTTGAATCATAGCTCAATACCCTACACAGACTACTGTTTGTCGCAGGAAAGTATTACAGAAACGGCATTTAGGAATTAACCTACCTATACTCTTCCTAAACTAATGTTTAAGTAAAGTGCTCCTACCTTGATTTAAAGCTTTGGTCAAGTAAATAGCAATGATTTCACACGTTTTCAATTTCGAGCTAGAAAGTCATATTACGTCATATTAGTGTCAGCATGTATTAAATCTAATAAAAGTATAAGGCTTTGAGGACAGAATCTTAACAGAAGCAAAAATCATGAATTGCCTAATTATTTCCCCACAATGGGAACAGACTTATTTGACTATTTTTACAATAAACATTAGTCAAGCAAATTCAATCCTCAATTATAACAATTACACTTTTTTAAATCCTAGCTCATATAACAGCTTAATGACGTACAATAGAGAATATCCAGAAAGCAAAAAAATATGACCTAAAAACCATACACAGCACTGAGGCAGGGGAAGCAGGACATGAAATTATATTATGATGAAAACTATGTTTGGAAAAAAAATTAAAGAACAGCTAGGGAAAAATACACCAAAAAGTTACAGGGCTATTTTTTTGTGTGTGGTAGGAAATACGGGCCATTTTTTCCTCTTTCATCTACTAAAATTTCCTAGGAGCAGGTATTATTTCCATAATTGGAAGTGTAGCTGGAGGAGAGAGAGAAAGAACACAAAGAAGAATCATACAAACCTGTGGTGCTCTAGGAGTATCCAGTGCTAATTCAGGTAGATCTTTCAACAATTTATCAAATGACTTTTCTACATCGTTTGTGCTCATTACCGTCCCACAAAGGTCAGAAAGGAGCTTAGATGTCATTTCTCTGTGACTAGCCTTTCCCTCCAATGCCAAGGACACTGCCAACACTGGTACTCCACTTTTCATTTCACCAAGATTTAAATCTCTTAGCATTTCCTATTCAAAAAAAAAAAAAAAAAAAGTATGTCACTGCCTTTAATTTAATATAATTTTACTTTTAAAAAACTCAAGATTTTGTGGCCAGCCCCACGGCTGAGTGGTTAAGTTCACCTGCTCCACTTGGGCAGCCCAGGTTTTCACCAGTTTGGATCCTGGGCGCAGACCTAACACTGCTTATCAAGCCATGCTGAGGTGGCGTCTCACATAGCACAACCAGAAGAACCTACAACTAGAATATACAATTGTGTACTAGGGGCTCTGGGGAGAAGAAGAAAATAAAAAGAGAGAGAAGATTGGCAACACATGTTAACTCTGGTGCCAATCTTTAAAAAAAAAAAAAAAAATCAAGATTTTATCCATATATCCTTACCTTTCTCCCTTTAGAAATAATCAGAGAAGCAGTCATATTTTGTAGGATAGGATAAATACATCTTTCTCTGCATATAAATTAGATATTGATCCACTTTGTCAAGCTTTAACTGTCTGAACATTACTAAACTCAAGAATGTGAATTACACCTAAAATAGTTTATTAATCCACCTAATATTGCTAAGTTTAGTGTTAGGAGTAAACTAACCTGCTTTATAATCTATTAATACTATTTCTAGGAATACTATTTTATGAGCATTTGTGGAGAGATTCATTTTACATTGTCTAAGCTGTTTATACTCTACTTTTCTTCAAAGCTTTCTCTTCACACAAAAATTTACTTTAGACTTTCATATAAAGTTTAAAATGAGATCTTAAACCTTTGTTTTTAAGTAGGATTATTGTTTTAAATGCTGGGATAAAGTTAAAATTTCCTATTAAAAATATAATAGCAGCAGCTAAGACTTACTGAGCACTTATAATGCACCAGGCATTATAACAGCCCCTTTATTTTATATCTTATTTAATACTCGAAATAACCCTTTGAAGGAGGTATCACACCCTACTCATCAGAGCCAAAGCACAGAAAAATTAAGTATTTGCTGAGGGCACACAGCTGGAATGGCCAAGTTGAAAATGAAATATAGGCAGCATGACTCTAGACAGTAAATTCCAGTTAGAGTGCCTTTCCTTTTAAAGCTTCCTCAGAATATTTACATCATACTACTAAAAGGGTGCCAGAACTATTTTCACAGGCACCTAACTGGTGGCCTTGTTAGTAGTCTCTTCCCACTCCACTTCATCTTCCTGGACTGCGCCTGAACAACTAACTCATTGCCTTTAAACATGATATTCCTCCTTCCTGGAAAACCCTCTTCAACTGTCTTATCCTGGCAAACTCCTAACCATCGTTAGATGCCTCAGAATCATCTCTTCTATCGCGCTCCATTTTATGCTTCTCTAACACTCTGCTCATAGTATTACGCAGTGAATAAACACATAGAATACCACTGGTCCCTTGCTAGGTAGGTAAGAGGATTACAACTGTCCCTGCCTTCACAGGACTTATTAAACTCTTCCTCTATAATAGAATGGTTCACATTATATTTTAATAATCTGTTTATATATCATTTCCCTCACTTGACTGAGCTTCAAAAAGGCAGGAATCTCCTATTACAAATTCCTCCACATGGTACACATCCAAAGATATTAAGCCTCATGGTATCAGACAAACCAAGAAAGCCCAGTCTGAATTAAAAGAATCTAAATTATAAGTCTTCTAAACAGTTACAATTCTACTACTTTTCAGTAATCTTAACTAGACCAATAATTTTATTTTGCCCTTTTAGATTTACTTTTTGAACAATGCATAACACGGTAAATGTTCCCATGGAAATTATGCTTCAAATTTATCTTGGTTTCTGTAAACACTCTTTTTTCAAATCTTTATATCTGTGTTATTTTTACTGGACAGAGTACAAAGATAAATTTTATCCTAATCCTGAGCATTGAAATGAATGTCAAAAAACTGGAACTAAGTCAGGCATTTTTAACTGAGATCCCTGAAAAGGTTTCAGAAGGTCCATAAATGCCTCAAAATTGTTAAAATTATATTTCATAAACTATAAATTATAAAAATGTTATAATTATAAAAGTTATTAAAATATCGTGTTGTGCCATTTTTCATAGCAGAAAATGACAAATAGCCCTCATCAGATCCCAAATAGGCAAGAATTGATCTAAATTAATGAAATTTTACTCCATTTCTTAGTTAGAAATTCATTTATACCAAAGAAAAATGCTTAATTATTCAGTGCTCCAAGATCATTCTGGACATGTTGTTTTGCTTCTAATAGGGTTTTTCTCTTCTATATTAGATAAACTATATTTTCAACTTTAAACCTACCGCAACTTCATTAGTATCTCCATGCTCAAAATATTCCTGTATGATTGGTGTTAAAGTTTTCTCAAATGCCGTTTCATCCAAAGGCAAAACCACAGTTTCATAAACACAGTTCTCCTGGGTGGGGAAGAGGGAGAAAGAGTTATAAATTAAAAAACAAAATATTCAGATAAATTTAAATTGTTTTCTAATTTTATATTCCAACTAGTTAGTAATCCTCATTCAGGGCAAGAAAAAGACACACTACATGCTTTGGTCACTTGTATTATATAAAAATAGAATCTATGTCACTGTTCTTTTACAAAATCTGAATACAATAAACCAATACTATAGATTAGAACCACTAACCACAGCAAATACATGACTTGTTCCCAACCTCCCATATCTTGCTACTTTTTTATATCTCTCACCAATCCTTCAGTAACCAAAAAGCTTTCAGATGGTTTCCTGTCATACCTAGTATTTTCATTAAAACTTTACTTTTTAAAAAAATGAAGCAGGAACCAAAGCCTTCATGATTAGTATTATCATAATAAAAGTCCCTATAACAAAAATCAATGTTGTAGTGACTAAAAAATCTCTAAGGAAAAGCACTATTCAACTGACATTTCAAAAAGATGATTATTGTCCATTAATCTTCTATAGCCCTTCTCCTCTGCAAAAAAGCCCTGAAATGTTTATATCCAACTTGTGACTGGCTTGAGTCTAACAACATACACTTGAAAGACTATACATTAAAATGAGAATTTTTAGCAAAGATTCTATAGTATTTAAATTCTAGTGATTTTAAAATATATTTTTTAGTGTTCTCTTAGAAATATTTCCACGTCCAACTATTAGTTAAAATAGATAAAAGTACATACAAACAATACACAATAAAAACAATCTAACGTATACTCTGATAATTTCCTTTCTAAAATTTTCAATCGTAATGCCCTACCTTATGCAAAGATAGTACTTTAAAAAATATGTCATAATGTCTGGTTATTTGCTTCAAAATAATCCAGAGCATGGGGAGCAGGGGGCTGGGGCAGACGGACACAAGAGGAAGAGTAAATGGAAGTACAAGATGAAAGATGATTAGCCATGAGCTATTAATTATTGAAGTCAGTAAAGTTGGGAGATGAGTACAGCAGGTTCATTATACTATCCTACTTTTGTATAAGTTAGATATTTTCCATTAAAAAGACAAATACATATAAATGCTCTATAAAATATATTAAAAATTTACATTCCCAGCACTGTCCCTAGAAAAAAAGATCTACATGTTCCAAAAATAAAATTTACCATATAGTTACCATCCTAAACAGCAATATTTAAAAGGAACTTAATATCTATAACTCTTTTATGATGTTCAAAAGAATATATATTCTTCTCTATTATCATTACTACAGAAAGAAACTATACTAACTCAACAGAATTTATTGAAAAGCAGTCAATTTGATAATCCTAAGTGAATTTGTAAAGACCTACTTTAAACTCACTTCAGAAATCAAGTGAAAATTATGCATACATTACTATCAGTTAACTTCGTTTCCTAATCCAAAATTAACCCAACAGTCTGAAAGTACTGACTATGTATGTGATTTAGACATATATACTATACATAATCATATATATAATTTGATAGATATTAGTATAGATATAGAATATACAATTTGAAAAATGAATGAGTAAACTACAAACATGAGGTCAAAACATTTATATGCATTGTAAATATATATTTAAAAAAAGTAAAGCAATGATACCTGGTCATCATCATAGTTAGGATCCTTCACATCTACTTCCTCCACATCATATACCTGTCCAGGTGTACCCCAGACACCTTTGCCTCCTGCACCACCTGAAAACGTTTAGAATTGAGAAAGGAAAGAGCACAAAGTTCATAAATTTTCATTTTAATTGAAATATGAAATAATTCGAGATGTTCAGATGTTAATTAACAGCTAAAAGAGTGTATTTTAATTTCTATGCTAGTTCTTTCTCCAGTTGAGAGTTATAAACATCTTTTTATTCAGATCACTGCTTTTTCAGTAATGATTATATACTATATTATTTTATAACCTATTTCCCAAACATCAAGTTCAAACAGCTTATAAAGTTAAAACTATAAAGGTAGATGCTTTAAAATAAAAGCAAAAACCAAAAAGAGATCAGAAAAATAGCTATATCAGGGACCTCAAGGGAGGTGATGTTGCAGTTGAGCTCTAAATTTTATTTGACATTTCTTGGGACCAAAACAAAAAGAAATACGTTGAGCCAGTAAGATGTGACATAGAAAAATCAACAAGGGAGAAATTATTTAATAAAGAAGCACAGTGACTACTATGAAAAGTTTTAAAGTCAAATACTCTTTAGATATAAAAGTATACATTAAACTATACTCTGCAACAAGCAAATCATTGCAAATAACTAATTGCTATTTAAGCACTAACAGCACTGATTATTTCTGTCTGCTTCTATATACAAACCAACCAGAAGTTTAGCAATTCCAACTTTCACAGTTGCTTTTCTACATAAATGTACTGAAATGATTTTTTTTAAAAAAAGACTAGCACCTGAGCTAACAACTGTTGCCAATCTTCTTCATTTTTTTTTCCCTTCCTCTCCCCAAAGCCCCCCCAGTACATAGTTGAACATTATAGTTGTAGATCCTTCTGGCTGTGCTATGTGGGATGCTGCCTCAGAATGGCCTGACGAGCCATGCCATGTCCATGCCCAGGATCCAAACTGGTGAAATCCCGGGCCACGAAAGAGAAGTGCATGAACTTAATCAGTCAGCCACAGGGCCTGCCCCTGTACTGAAATGTTTTTGTAAGACTCAATATACTGCATTATTTTTAAAGAACTTTACAGTATCACCAATATTTTTTGGAGGTTTTTATAACTAGAGTATAATCCTTACCACCAGAGTAAAGCAGAATCTGATAACTAAGTTTCATTTTGATACAACCAATGGTTGTAGAGACATTCAGCAAGAGTAACCATTGTTTTATTTCGTTATTCAGGATTTTTTTGCTGGGGAAGACTCACCCCTGAGCTAACATCCATTGCCAATCCTCTTTTCTCGCTTAAGAAGATTAGCTCTAAGCTACCAACTGGGCCAAGCTTCCTCTATTTTGTATGCGGGTAACCACCACAGCATGGCTGATGAGTGGTGTAGGTCTATACCTGGGATCCAAACCCACAAACCTGGGCCACTGAAGCAGAGTGTGCTGAACTTAACCACTACACCACAGGGCTGGCCCCAGGACTAACAATTTTTGACAGATCACAAAAATATTTTGCAAGAATCCTAGACCACAAATTGAAGCTCCCACCATTTGGAAGCCGGTGAAATCTCCAAGTTGCATCAAAATTCTACTATAGACAGAAGCTGACAAACCCCTCATTCAACAAACATTTAAGTACCTACACTGCTACTCACCATTCCAGGCACTGGAGATAGAACAGTGAAATACACCATTCCACTTCCGTACCCAAAATAATAGAGCTAAAGAAAACTCAGAACCCGATCTATGAAATCATTAAAATTCTGACCCAGGTATTACCAAATTTATATTTATCATGTATTATATTTATCATTACCATTCTTAACAATGGACCTAATTAGATTCATTAGATAATAGGTATGATAAATTTCTGACCCCACTTCTTTCAAGTAAAGTTAGAGAGTACACGCACAATTCATAACTGTGAAAAGCATCTGTGTGTATTTTGCTGGAAATGAGAGAAAATTCTGCTCAAGAAAACTAAATATATTCAAACAAGAAAAAGGCTCAACTTAAAGAAAAAGTGGGATAGTCCTCAGATTATTACTATGTAAAAATATACACAAACATAAAACCTTACATCATCATTGTTTAAATTTCTCTCATTCCTAAAGTAAGGAAATTGTAGTATAAGAACCGACAGTATTTTTTTTCCATTTGTTTCTTTGGCCATGGTATATACCAACCTTTCTTTGGTAGTCCCCTTCCTTTCCCAGATCTGGATCGCCTGTCTAGCAACCTTCCCTTTGGACTGGTTGGTACAGTTACTCCACTTCTAAGGGCTTCACTTCCGTTATCACTGACCGAATCGCCTCTGCCAGAGTCCCGGGATGAGTTTTTCCGTAGTCGTCTTTTAGCTTTGGCATTAATTCTAGCTTCATTAATGGAGGATGCCGAAATCCAATTTCCATTTATCTCATTCTTTATTTCCTCAGTCCCAGTATTTTCTTCATCGCCAGAAAAGAGAGAGTCACTTAAATTATCAGGATCTTAAAGAGGAAAATGAAAAAAGAAAATTCTATGTAAGTATTTTAATCATCTACTCTTATACCAGGTATAGTTTTAAATTACATTAGGTTGAATCACATGAAATTACCATTTTTGTAAGTCAGGAACAGTCGCATATTGTCAATTTCATATGGTTCAACCTAATAAATGACAACTAAGTATGATTAGTTTCCATATTATCATGCAAAGTAAACTAATGCATTGAATTTTAACGAACAAAGTTTACTGAAACCATATTATCTCATGAGTTTAGATCATAAAATCCATGTTAATATAAACACCAAATATAAAACCTTTAGATTTTTGTGAGCTAACAGAGTGAAGCAATTGGAGATAGTCAGAAGAGACTAAGGATCTTGAAAGAAGGGAGATAAACTAATATTTACAGAATGCCTACCATTCATCGGGCATTATGCTGTTATTTACCCACAAGTTTGAGAGCTTTATTACATCATTTATAGAGATACGGAAACTAAGGCTGAGAGTATTTAAATAACTTGCCAAACACCTCATGATTAATTACAGTTACCTAGGAAATATTACTAATCCAAAGAGTCTGAAAGGCATTTGGCAAAATAAGTGATCACATATGATTACTAAAGTGAACTGCTGATGCTTCACTGCTTTCAAAAATAAAGCTTGCTTTCAAAGTCATCATCTCAAAGTCCTAATGCATCTCTCCAAACTTGACTCCTATTACTTACCTTCCTCTGAAAATCTTCCAGCCTATATAAGATTTGCACCTTATCCCCTGAAAGACAGTAACGTATTTGGAGTTCCCAATGGTCCCGTTTAGAATGTCATGCTCACTACTCTTTTCAGTTATCAAAATCCTTTAAGATACAGCTCAAGTCTTACTTCCTCCCTGAAAACTTTCCTAACAGTTCTAACCACAAGAACACTAATGTTCACACAACATTCATTTACGACATCACATAAAACACTTTATTTTTATATAGCAGTCTTATTTTTCCAAATAAGTCATAAGCCTCAAAAGAGGAACCATGCCTATTCTGTACTTCTTTGTATCCTCAGCATCTAGCCGAGTATCCTGCCTACTATCAACTCAAATGTCCCTGGAGATCATATGACATGGAAACAGTCAACTTTGCTCCAAAAACTTTGTAAGTCAGAAAGTTACTGAATTAGTTACCCCTGGGCCAGAGTTGTTTATTATGGCTAACTCAAGTCAGAGTTGAATCCCTGAAATGGTTTTAAATATTCCCAATTGTAATTAGGATGTGTCAAGTCTACGTGCATGGGCTTTAACATGTTGTAAGATAATATACTGAAACTAAAAATTGTTTAAATCTACCTATAAAAAGCATAGATGTGTCAAAATCTTTATAATTCTTGACAAGAAGTATAAAAGTTAGGAACAAACATTGTGGTAATCAAAAAACAAACAAAAACATTAAGTAGAGTCAAATTACTTCCTAAGTCTCAGAAAGCAAAGCAGTCTCCTTGCCTTTGGTCTTCAAACCATTCTCCAAACTGCATAGAGACTGATTTTCTAACACATGCCCCCACTGAAAAACCCTTTCAAAGCATTCCCACTGGGTCAAAATAAAGTGTTAACTCATTACCTTGTAACTTAAGGTCCTTCCATGATCTTGCCCTTGCTAACATCACCAGAATGATTGCTGACCACTCCCACATTCAAATGGTCAGAGCTTGGACATCATAGGTAGGTGATGGGGGATGAGTTTAGCAGAACAATACAGAATATATTAGAAAAAAGAGAAAGTGGGACACTGGCTAAGAAAATGTTGCAGTAATTCAGTCACGAACTAACTGGAAGGGGCAAGGGTAATAACTTTGGGGTAAATAAGAAAGTGACACTCAAAGAAAAAATAAAGGCCTTTTAAACAGAATAGATTAAAGAAGAGTGAAACAATGTCTTAAAAGTTTTTAGACTAAGAGAGGAAGACAGTGTTAGAAAGGTGAGTTTGGGGCATCATCATAACTAAACTACTATGATTACTAGGAGTCATAAGTATACTAAACTACTATGACTACTACTACTACTTGTCATTACCTTCACTATTGTTACATTCTAGAAACTGTGCTAGGCACTTTAGATATGTGGTCTATAATCCTCACAAAGCTCTATAATGAAGCTGTTTATCCTCATTTAGAGATGGAAGATGTTTCATAGAAAAGTTACATATGTAAAATGGATTACGGCCAGGATTCAAATCCACATTTGAATCTCAGATGACCGTAACTGTAGAAAATATAAAGCCAGAATACAGCAGAGCGGTGACAGCTAAAGAGACAGGATGAACAACAGAGTAAATGTAAAGAGAGAAAAGCAGAAGATCAAGAGGAAGGAGAAGGAAAGACTAGAGATCAGACAAATTAGATGGGGTTTCAAGTAAGTGTGGGTGATGGAAGAAAACATTAAACATCCAGTTGTAATGTACTGCTTTCATTATTCTACAATTAAGGTGAACCACCAAACTCATCCAAAAGATAAAGGACTTAGAAGTATAATAAAATACTCAATATTGTCCCTTGTAAAATATTCAATTTAAATATTTTGCCACACCTGAGTTTCTTTTCTTCAAATATTTTAATATCTTTTCAAATATATCTTTGTGTGTCTGCAGTGGCAGACACACCTAGGTATATTTTGTATATCAGACCTTATAACTTTTAACCCACGTCTATATCAATTGTTCTTTTATAGTTGCTATTCACACTCAACTAAGTTTTGAAGTTCCATAACCACTACCAATCTGACTTTAAGAAAACCAAAATTAAAAAGATAAAAAACCTGAGTACAGAATGTGGTAACCTGAGTACAGAATGTGGTGACTTCAAAATTATTTTCTACCATGTACCAATTCCCTCTTTCTGAATTCTCTGACATCTCGGTAGTAACCAATCCAACTTATACTCCCACAGTACCAGACAACTGCATTTTCAATTACTGGTCCACTGAGCGGGATAATTAGGATTAATATTAACATATTTTCACTTGTTACATACATAGCATGTGCTATGGGCATGACACACATACACTATATCTCACTTAGTCCTAACAATAAAGCTATAGAGATAATATTGAGTATTTATACCCCAGCTTTATACATAATGAAACTGAAGGTCATAGCAAATAACTTACTTCCCCCAAGTAACAGAGCTGGTAAAAGTGGAAGCTAGAATTAGTACACTAGTCTGTCTGACTTGGACTATTTGCTACAGGAAAAATTTACTGCAAAGACGGTTTGTCTTGGGCACATCCAAGTATTGAAGAACTATAAGTCTTTTTTTTTAAGGCATAAGTGGGCAGAGGCATCAAAAACAGGGTTAGAACTAGGACTTGTTATAGTCAGAAAACAAAAAGTATAAAACTTACAGCTGTGCTGTCTAATAAAAATATAATGAAGACCAAATACGTAAGTTTATATTTCCTTGTATCCATATTAAAAAGTAAGAAGAAACAGGTGAAATTAATGTTCATATATTTTATTTAATCTAATAGACCCATTTGATCATTTCAATATGTTAATGAATATAAAAAGTTATTGAGGTATTTCACCTTCTTTCCTTCATACCAAGTCTCTTGAAATCTGGCGGATATTTTGCACCTACAGTACATCTCAGTTCAGACAAGTAACATTTCAAATGCTCAATGGCCACATAGGGCTAGTGGTTATCATACCGGACAGTGCAGAAAAGAAGCAATTATCCATATGGGAAATACATTTTTAAATTGTATTATCATCATCCCCACCTCACTGATGCAGGAACATTATACCATTTATAATCCTAAAAAGCAAGTACTTATATAGCTATTGTATATAGCAGCACCAAAATAATCATTAATTATTGCAGTAAGTTTTTTTAACTATAATTTTCTAGCACACTTTAAATCAGAAAGTTTGTAAATATAAAATGGCAAAGAAGTTTCAACTTCAAAGTGTCTGCTCTGATCAAAGAAAACTATATAACTTTTATACAATAGTGAATCAAAGTCACTGAAAAAAGGAAGCTATAGTATTAAAAATGAAGTATGATAAACATACTTAAATTACAGAAAATAGAAATCCTTTCAATATTAATAAAATTATAAAGCAAAGAATTATCTAACATATACCAATATGAAAAACACTCTCTGTTGAGAATATCTCAAAATCCTATTTAACTCTCTACAAAGATTATTCTGAAAGCTATAAATACATTTTAAATTGTCTGAAGTTACTCAGCATTTGGATATCTATTCCACAAAACCAATTTTATGATAATAATGTGACTTTGAAACACCATGGAAAATCAAGGAAAATACCCATAGGTAATTTATATAAATTATTAATTAGGAAAGATATCAAAGATACCAATAATAGTTTTTATTGTAGAAATCACTAATTAGCTCATGTGAAAACACTAATCAGCAAGTTCACTACTCTCCATTCTGTACCATATAGTTTATTATAAATACTGGAGAATAAGAATGTATGGAATATCAAAGGATAGGCAGAAAAACAAAGACATGAGGGCCAGCCCGGTGGTGCAGAGATTAAGTTCCCACGTTCTGCTTCTCTGCAGCCCGGGGGGTTCACCAGTTCAGATCCCGGGTACAGACAGGGCACCACTTGGCAAAAAGCCATGCTGTGGTAGGCGTCCCACCTACCACAGCATGGATGGGCATGGATGTTAGCTTAGGGCCAGTCTTCCTCAGCAAAAAGAGGAGGATTGGCAGTAGTTAGCTCAGGGCTAATCTTCCTCAAAACAAATTAAAAAATAAAGACATGATAAATTTCCATAAAAATAAGAACCACAAACTTGATTTTAAAAATCAAGTTTTTATTGATTTTCTTGTATTTTTCATGCTATTTTGTAATAGCATGATTATATGTTACAATACAAGCATCATGTATTGTAATTTCATGCTATTTTCTTGTACATGAATAAGAGAGTTTTTAAAATAAAGACAGTATTAATATGATGTTTTCATAAAATCTGGTATGCCCTGAAACTTGCTCACAACACAACGTTCAACATAGGATTACTTACCTGTGGAGTTTACATTTAGTATCTGCTCGTTTTCTACATCCATTGTTCCTTAATTTTGCTTGCACTGATTAAATTACCAAATGGAAGTCTTCCTTTGGGAGCTATTTCTTTAAAAAAAAAAAAGAAAAATTTCAACATCTTCCAAACCGATATAATTAAGGTATATTCAGTTTACTTAATCACACTGTAAAAAAAAAAAAAAAAAAAAAAAAAAAATCACCAAATAATTCCTTTTTTTTTTTTTTAAACAGTTCACTTTCAAGGATACTTTCAAGGATAGCTTACCCTAATTAATGTCTGGTTTCAATCTCCTTGACAAGCTTATCTGTGTCAAAAAAAAAAAAAAAAAGCGCCCGTATTTCCGGATGTATCAAAGCATCCCTTAAACTTGGAATTAAAAGATATATTTGCTATACAGTTTATTTCAAGTTAAAGGAGTATATACACACTCAAATTTTTTAGGAATACTCAGCCTCGTAATTAATCTGATATACATAAATACTGGAGACTTTGCTACCAATAAATTATGAGAACTACCACAAAATACAAACACCAGTTTTGGTTAATCAAGAATAGCACATGATAGTGTTACTTTTCATACTACAACATATCTGAAGGCAGATATATCTGCCATTTCATCACCTAGGTATCTATAATTACTATTGTAAGACATTGGGAGAAAATTTTTAAATCAGCATTTTCTATAATGACAGCACTATTTTTACAATCTGAAAAATCCATTCTTTTTTTTAAAAAGTCCTGCCTATTTTAGAAAGAAGTACAATATCAGCATCTTGATATTTTACACCTTGGTTTCAAAATGGCTTAAAAATTATTAATGCTGGAAGGTTTTGATGAAATCAATTAACTTCTATTTAGATAATTAAATTAGTGATACAAATTCAATCTTATTTGAAAGAAAGACTATCAAGATATACTTTCATAAAAACTATTATCAGAAGGTATAACCAAAATATGATTTCAGAATCTCTCTGGAAATATTTTTTAAATAGCAGTTTAGAGTACTTAAGTATTTATCTGTTTAAGTCATATAGGTTAGATCTAAGTCCTTCCAGTCACTTACAGTCATTTCACTAGCAGCGTGCTCTTCTAAGATATAAAATGCACAAATTAATAAAAATGACTAATAAGCTAATTACAGAGAGATATATCTTTTTCATCTAACATAACCTACTGTTAGATGTCATTTTAGGATAATGATATATGATGCTTCCTGGGACTCAAAGGTGAAACTGACTTAAATTCATCAATATATACTATTTTAACATCTTATAAGTTTATAGCCCTTTTCTCCAGGAAAGGATATTATTTAGTAAAACAAAAATAAACACATCTTATGCTAAAATCATAAACTTCTCAATATTATACTATAACCCTTAAGCTACTAAGATGCTATCACATTGCTTCAGAAGTTCAGAAAATGGTGCAACCACTCTTTAATTCTATTCAGAATAAACAGACACAGATGATTCTATATTTTTTACCTTTCAAATCCTAATTCCCACCAACTCCAGATTTAGGGGAAAAAAATGAACCTTAAAAATATGTATATAGAGATACACATAGATGTATGAACAAAAATAGTTTGCCAACCTAAATATTTAGTGTCCTCTGTGGCTGAAAATACTGTTTCATCTCAGTATAAGAATTATGTGTTACAGGAAAGCGAAAATGTCATATGATGTGTATATGCGTTTTTTAAACTAGTTACATTAAAAAATCTTTTTTCATACTTGATGCAAGTATAATCTTTGAGAGACTACTTTCTTCAGTACCTAGCTAATAAAGGAAATGAAATGATTATAACCAATATCATAAAGCCCTTTAAAATTCAAAAAGAACTTGGTACGCATTATTTCAGACACCTCTCAGAACAATGCTGAGGTAGGTACTCCATTTTGCAGACAACTCAACAGATTCAGAGAAGACAGGTGATCTGTCCACAGATAGCTGCTCAGTGGAAGAACCAGGATGAGAATCCAAACCTTCTAACTCCAGTACTGTTTGCACAAATTCAATACAAGATTTGAATATTCCACAGGAAGATTCTTTTTTAGGGTTAACAGAGAGTAGCTTATTAAAACATACACTCCTATTGTTATATCAAACTTTTAAATACTGCTTTCCAAAAACTAAAAATAATATTTTAAGCTATTATACAGAAGACATTCAGTTGGGCAAAGAAAATTATCAGGTAATGACTATTATCTATAACTTACCAAGTTTGTTTTTATTAAGTAATCATAACAAAACATATAGTCCTGTCTGTGTCTTCAGACAATGATAACACAATCAAGAACTCAGTCATGCTTGATAGCGACAGAGACGTTTTAAAAGTTTAGAGAAGGATAAAGATGTGTTTCATGTTTTTACTCTCTTCGAAGTAGTGGAAATTTTTTCCAGTTAACAATCCTCAAGATTTTTGTCCCAAACTTAAAATGTAAAGTAAAAATCTAAACCCTGCATCCTTCATATTAAACTATAAAATTAATTTTCAATAAGAAAACCAAACTATACATAAGTTAAAATTCTTTGAAATTAAACACTGTTTTCATTTCCCCAGTGTGTTTCACAGAAACACACAATCAGAAGTAGTAATCAATTGCCAAAACATTCCCTAAAAGATAGAGCCTCACCCTCCCACTCTAGTCCCTCCCCAAAAAATGAACTTCCTGAAATATACCTCATAAACCACTCCGACACTTTCTGGAGTCAAGTTCAGACCATACGATAACTAGAAAATTACTTGCATTCATTCCAAGGCTACAATCACAGCTAATTACCAACTTAAAATCAGCTAAAAGCTTTCAACCACAATGATGCAAAAGTGAGCACTACGGAAAATATCAAAGTGTCATTTATTTTTGCACTCCTAGCAACTATTTTTCCTTTCTCATTACTACAACAGAAAAACCAATCAAAATATAATTCAAAGATGCCTGCTGAGATATTAAGGAATAAAACTATAAGGAAAAAGTTAAGGGTATAAATAACAATAGTTAAATTTAGAACACATCTACAGTGGTCCCTTTTTGAAAAACTATACGGTAGTTTCCTAAAAAGCCTTACATTAGCAAGAATGCCAAAATTCCAAAACTTAACAGTAAAAATACAAGTAAAAACAGGCAGTGACTTTTTTCCCCACACGAAGCTGCATTTTTAATCGTTTTAATGGTTTGAACATTCTACAGTTCCTGGCTCCGTAGCCAGTTCTCACAGGGGCCTGGGCAGACGGGCGATACTGACGTCTGCAGACAGTTTTAAAGCTCTGGCAGAAAAAAAACCCTCCCCGGGTACCTTGCGGTACCAAATTGACAAATGCAGCAGACACAGCACGCGTTTTACAGAAAGGGGGCTCCCTTCCTGGCTTTGTTGTCTCCGGGAGACTGCATTTAAACTGAAAGAGCTACCCTCTGCCCGGGGAGAGGCGCCGCGAAGTGCGCGCAGGGCCAGGGCGACGGGCACGTGTCCCCCTGCGGCGCCCTCCGCCCCTCCCGCGGCGGCCGGGCCTGCCGCCCCGCGACCCCCAGCCCCGGCCGGGGGATGCTGGGCCGGGGCGGCCGCAGGGCCCGGGGCTGGGAACGCCGGGCCGGGGCCGCCTCTGCGGAGGGCCTCCGGGGGGGCCGAGGGGCGGGGAGGGCGCAGAGTTTCCTCCCGGGATTCCAGTCGGGCCCGAAAGATGCCTCCCCACGCCCCCCGCCCCGATAAAAATGAACACCGGCCTTCGCGGGCCTGAGGAGGAGGCCCTCGCCGGAGAGCGCCCCTCTAAGTGAGGCGGGGGTCCTAGAGGGGGCGGGCCCGCGCCGCCGCGCTCCGGGTCCGGGCCCAGAAGGAGGGAACCGGGGCCGGCCCTCCGCAGCCTGGGGCGTTAGAGCGGACGCGGCCGGGCCTGCGGGACTCTGAGGCGGCGGCCAGACCCCCGCCCGCCGGCCCCGACTGGACCGGGCCGCGGCCTCCACGCCCCCTCCCCCTCCCAACGTGCGGCTGCCTCGGAGCAGAGACGCGGGCTGGGGGAAGGCGCAGGCCTCCGGAGCGCGCGAGCCGCCCCGCCGGTACTGACCCCTCGAGCCTCCGCGGCCGCTACTCGCCCGGGTCCCCGGTCCGCCGGCCCCGACCCCGCACCTCAGCCTCCACCGCCGCGTCCGAGCGTCTCTGGCCCCTCTCGCTCTGTTTGTTTTTGTTTTGTTCTACCCAGTAACACGGGGGTGAGAGGGCGGCGTTCATTGGCCGAGGCGAGGAGGGCGGCTGGCCAATCGCGGCGGTGGAGCGGGAGCTGCGGTGGAAAAGGGAGAGAAGTGAAACGTGGAAAGCTGGGCGCAGGAGGGCGCATGCGCTGTGGCTCCAGGGACTGGCGGGAGTGGGAGCGGGGCGGGAAGCTGGAGTAGCGGGAGGTTGGGAGGTGAGGCGGGAGGGAGGGAGGTGAGGCGGGAGGGAAGCGTGGGCGAAGGGCAGTGCCTTGGGGTGGGGACTAGGGTGAGGCTGCCGTGACCGGTTCACCCATTCCCCTCACTGGGCAGTCAGCAAACTTGGCTAAAGCAAAGGCTTTGGGCTTCCCGAGGGTCCTGCCTCCGTTTCCGGACACACCTCAGGGGAATACCCTCGTTCTCTCCAGTTCCTTCTCCTGTTGGCTCTTGCGCACTCCTTGGCTCCAACTCTGTGCAAACCGCGTGCTAAGAACTTGATCTCCGCGACTGCTCTCAACCCTTTAAGATAGAAATCATTCCCACCTCACAGATGAGAAAACAGACTCAAAAACTCTTTAAAGTCCCTTTGCTAATCATGACTACTCAGGCCACTGGGGTTCAGACTCCCGTGTTCCCAATTCCAAGGCTGGAGTTCTCAACCTCGGCACAGAAAAACCTTTGCTAGCTTCCCATTGCCTGCCTGTTGCATCAGTACCTCAGCCAGGCATTCGAGGCCCCACAGTGTGACTTCAAGACTTTCTGGACATGTCTCTCCACACCCTGCCCAGTCCACACACACCCTTCACTGGAACCCACTTGGACCACTCACAGCTCTGTATGCTTCCCCACCCTCCTGACAGTTCTTTATCAAATCAATTTGAAATGCCTCTCCTCTTATCTCCCATATCTGCCTGATGCTCTCCCGCATAGGCCTTCTTGACCCTCATGACTTGATATGATCTTCGTGTCTCCTGATTCCTCACACTACAGGCTTGTTGTACCTCTGGGGGCACTGATCACATTCTACCTGGCGTTATGTTATCTGAGTTCCTGTCCTAGCACTTCTCCCCATTAGACTGTCACCTTGTTGAGGGTAAGGCCTGTGTCTTATTCATCTGTTATTGTTGTAGTACTTAAGAAGGCACCTTGCACATTTATTGTACCTGTGCAATAAACACACTTTGTTCTGAGTTCACAAAGGTCCTCAGCAGTTGATGCTCATCTCCATTTCCTGGGCTGGGACCTCCTGGCATGGCCAGCATCTGAATTAGCCTCATGAGTCACTTTTACTTTTTTTGTTTTTTTTGAGGAAGATTAGCCCTGAGCTAACATCTGCCGCCAATCCTCCTCTTTTTGCTGAGGAAGACTGGCTCTGAGCTAACATCTGTGCCCATCTTCCTCTACTTTATATGTGGGACGCCTGCCACAGCATGGGTTGCCAAGCAGTGCCATGTCTGCACCCAGGATCCCAACTGGGAAACCCTGGGCCACCGAAGCAGAACGTGCAAACTTAACCACTGCACCACCGACTGGCTCCCACTTTTACTTTTTAAAAGCAAAGCTTCCTGGTCACCCAGTGTGGTGTTTTTTGGTTTTTTTTGTGTTTTGGTGGTTTTTTTCCTGTCACCTGCAGCTGTCTCCTTTCCTTTCTCTGCCAGGGCTTAACTATCCTCCACTGATGAGTAACTGCTGGCTCCTATTTTTCATTCATCCCTCTCTTTCTCCACATTTTGCCTTTTCTCACTCTCTTCCAGTTCCTGACCCTTTTCTCCTTCCTTCCTGCCACCAACCTCCTCTGACTCCTGCTAGATTCTTTCATTTAACTCATTCATTTAATATATTTATTAAGCACCTATGGCATACCCAGGTTGCAATGGATAAGCACCTCAAGATCTATGAGATAACAAAAGAGTAGGATATGATTACCCATTTTTAAAAGCATCTAAAATAATCTCTATCTTTTAGCAACTTACCCCAAAAGAACCCATCATGGAGTAACATGTTCACATCCTTTTTAAGCATCACCTCAAGAACTACCCATGATGCCTGGCATCCTAGGCCACACCTTAGGAAATGCCTTTTTCGTTAGGTGTGGTTGATCAGCTTGGACCAGGCAGTCAGGAAGTGGGGTTCTAGTCTAGCTTCCCCCCTAACCACCTGTAAGAACTTCAGCCCCTCCCAGGACCTCTGTTTTTTCAGCAGTAAAATTCAGAAATTGGGTTCAATTAGTAGTTCCCAAGGTGTTTTCCAAAGAACATGAATTTTGTGGAACTTTAATGGATATCACAAAAAATATGGGGGAGGGACTGTTCCATAATCAAATCAACTTGGAAAAAAATTGTTTTAATGAAGTTAAAGTGGTTTTTGTGTTTGTTTTGACCCCAGCTCTTCTCAGTATCTTTAATAAGCTAATGTACCTTGATCTAGAGAATCTTGGAGGACCAAAGTAGGAAGCTAAGTAACGTTTCCCCAACTTATTTAAACACAGAATCTTTTTTTTTTTCCAGATACCCCAAAGTCAGTGTTTCTTCAAAGCCCATTTGGGAAATACAGATGACAGCTGCTATCACCAACATTCCCTGCAGGTGTATTGAACACTGGCCACCTGCACCTTTTCTAAACGTTAAAAAGAATAAAAAATAAAGCGAATAAGCTGGAAAATAGAAAAGTATCCAAGTGCCAAATATTTTTGCCCACCAAATCAATCCACAAATATTTATTGTGTGCCTCTGTGAAAATCAGGGGGCTGATCCAGCTGTGTTCTTGGCAAAAGGCATTATGCTCTACCTTAGGGTAGAGTAATGTCTGAAGTATAGAGCTGCCTAGGCTTCACAGTGTACATTTTCATTTCACATTATAATAATTTACAAACTGACTTTCTGTTTCCTAAAGCCCTGTGCCTATGGGCTTATGTTAATTTAGCTGTTGGATAAAAGAAAAGGAAAGCGCCCTTCCCCTTAACTCCAGAATGATAGAATTACAACTTTCATTTCCCTTAAGAATGACTCATTCCAGTTTAGGAGAGCAAGGACCACCACTGTTGCCCAGGATAAGACAGCTGTTCAGAGGTGGCAACGGAAACTCTGCGCTGTGTGATCAGATAGACATACACAGTGTCTCTCTCATCTTCCCCGTACCCCCAGGTTTAAGCACTATTGAGATGCCTAGAGGGACCCAAAGAGTGTTTGGTTTGTTGGGGTGTATGGGGATGAGGGTAGAGGATAGTTTCTAGTTTTTGCCTCTTAAGAAAAGTTGTTGACTGTGTCCCTAACTAGCTGTGTTGCTTTGGGTGTTTCATTTCCTTTCTCTCAGTCAATTGAATGCCTCAATTTCTTGTACTATAAAAGGAGTTGGCCCCTGCAAGGGGACTTTGAGAAGCCATTCCAGTTCTGACACCCCGTGATGCTGGACAAGGCACTGAGATCGTACCAGAGTCCTGGGAGTGGGGTACAAGAGATGAGAGAATTTGCCTCTCAAATACTCAGGGGACAATTCCACCAGGTGTGAACAGAGGGACTGTCACTCTCAACTGAGGGGCTTTCCCTGAATGCAAAGCTCGGATAATATCACCTCCCTCCATCCCAAAGGCAAGAGAGAAGGCTGGTGTAGCATTGGGAGTGCTAATGAGCTAATGTGGGTAAATTACTTGGAAATGCACAGAGGCAAGGTAAAAGATAAGCACCTCTATTACTGTTATTGCCGGTGGGACTCTCCAAGGCTTTTTCGTTCTTTGAGCAAAGCCCCATTTTAAAACACAAGTTTCTTACTAAGCACTGTTTATGTCCTTGAATGAGATCAAGAAAAGGCCATCTCTCTCTGGGGACTAAGGCAGGTTTTAGCCCACTTCCTTCAGAAGAACTTTCAGATGCTACTGTCATTTGCAACAACTTCATCTACCTGAACTGACACCTTGCCTCCTATTTCTTCAAACCAAGGACTGAATTTTAGGAATTCCTGTAAGGCACGGAATTGCTCTTTAGCACAAATGGTAAAAGACATGAAACATGCTCTGAAGAAAGAGAGAGCTGCATCAAGAATTCTACTAATGATCATGGCAGCTGACATTTGCGTTGTGTGTTAAGGCTTTCTGAGCACTTTCACCTACACTTTCACCCCCTCTTTATGAAGTGGACAAGCAGACATCACTCTCCCTGCTTTAAAGATGAGGAAAATGAGGCTTAAGCAGGTCACTGGAAATTGTGGGACTTTTATGCTAAAAGGACATTTGGGCATCCCTAATCCAACCCCTTCATTTTACAAATGGAGGGACAGAGACCCAGAGAAGTTAAGCAAATTGCCCAAAACCACACAGCTTGTTAGTAGCAGAGCCAGAGTGCAAATGAGGTCTCAGTGTACCAGCCTTGCACAGGGTGGGGAACATGTTGACGGGGTATCCAGACCTTCCGGCACGCAGGCCTGGACTGGATTCTCTCTGCCACTCAACTTTGAGTATCTTGAATAAAAGTTAAATATCTGAGCCCATTTCTGGCCCCCAGAGCCTCCTGCTATCAAATGAGTCCATCTTAAGGTCCTGGAAGTGAAAAGGAAGGGGAGTCAGAGGTGGGAAGGTTTTGTATGATGTTCAGAAGCTGTTGGTGGGGGCCTTTGCAGGAACCTCTTTCCTAGAGTAAAGAGCATAGAGTAAGGTGAAGCACAGTACGAAGCAATAGGTACAATATTTTAAAATAGTATATACCAAAAAATGCTAATAAGGTTTTACTTCCCCAATTTCAGTTTTGAGGGGTTTTCTTGATGCATTTGTCTTTGTGAGTTTTTCTCCTCCTACCAAATCACTCCTGCTACCTTAGGATTTAAAAACAAGTTCAATTAGGGTTTATAAACTCCAGCAGATCATCTTTTCCCCAAATGCCCATGAATTTTAACACATTTCCTACACCTGGCCTGAGTTCTAAGCCTGTGAAAACTCCAGCTCTTCAGAATTTTGCAATCACGGGACCATTCAGCACGATGCTTTCCAGTGCTTACCACACTGTCACATCCTGCATCTGATTAATTGTGTTGAGTCAGGATAGAAAAGAACTCTAATTGTATCTCTGGGGGCTTTATTTGCATTCTTCTGGAACACTAGGTCCTCAGGTAGCCTTCACATCTCACAAAATTCATCCTCTTTTATCCAGTGAGCCCCCGCTGCACTTAAGCTGCCATTATGCTTTCCTCTCCTGTATGACCACAGAGTTTCTGCTTGCCTCCCAAATGAGGCAATAGAGCCCAAAGAGCCTTGTATGGAAATGAGGGATTCTTCATGCTGGAAAATAAGAGGAATGAGTGGTCGTGGGTTGTGATTAAGAGAGCCTGATCTTCAAGGAGACGCAACCAGGGAGGGCTGGAGAGGGGTGGGCTCAAGAGGTTGGTGCTGGGTAGAGGGAGACACACAAAGAAAAGGAAGTTAATGAAGGGAACTAATCAAACCTCTATTTGTACAAAAAGAAATAAAAGTAGTGGAAAATAAGAACAGGGGCAAGCCCAGAGAGATACTGCTTTTTATTATTAAATGTTTATAATAAAAATGAAGTTAGCCCTATGGCAAGTCAGAGACAGAGGAAGGTCCTGGGAGATGGCCTAGTGAGGCCAACTTGCTCTGAATACAGATGAAAAAACTGAGGTCCAGAGTGGGGCAGAGGTCTGGCTCCAGGCAAGTTACTGACAGCCTAGTACCTCTTCCCACTCCATGCAACTGCCTTCCTTTATCCATATGTTTCTCTGCATGTGTCTTGCCCTTCAGCACTCCCTTCCGTCCTTCTTTCCTTCCTCCCTTTCTTTCTTTCTTTCCAAAAAGGGTAGCTTCCGGAAAGAAAAACAAGGACTGACATTTTTAAGCAGCTCCAGGAAATCCCCAAACTCTGCGCTTAAAGCAACATGATTGGCAGCGCTGCAGCACAATTGGCAAAGCCAGCATCGAAACAGGAACTAGCAGGCAGCCAGGCGCCCTCCAAGAACCAAGTTTTCTAAAGAAAGAAAAAATAACTCCTGAGGGGGCAGCTTAAAGTCTTACCACCTTTTCTTGTGTTGTGTATGTGTGTGTGCGTTTGGTTTTTAGAAAGTTCTCTCTGAGGGCAATGAATCTAGGTCAGTGATTTATTAGTGAGCTTCAAAGGGTGTGAGAACATCTGCAAATTTTATTATGAATATGCATTTTCCAGCACAAGGAGTCTATAGCCTTTTTGAGTGAGATTACAAAAGGGGTCATGTCCCAGAAAAGATGAAGAACTTCTGGAATACAGCATGTTATTAGGTGTGGGCCCATTGTCAGAGTGGGTGTTCCACCAAGAAATGCCACCGAACTTTCTTCTGTATGTCAAACCAGGTACAGAATCACAGTGCCTTCAAACTAACCACAACCAGGAGACAAAACAAAACAAAAGTGGTTTTTAAGACAGCAGTGGTCCTGAAAAGAGATGGGATGCCATCTTGGCATCCAGTCAGGTATGGCAGCTACCTTCCATTATGTTGACCTCAGTGGGCCAGAAATATAAGCTGAACCTCCCAACATTTCCTAAACAAAGGTCAACGCTCCATCACCCGTGAATTTATCTTTAGAAAACTCTTGAATTTATTTGAGAGGAAGCAGTATATGGTGTTTCTCAGAATATGCTCTGCAGATGTCCCACCACAGAAGGGTTCCAGGATGAAGTAAATTGGGGGAAACTCCTTATCATCTCCCCTCTTGTAAAACCACAATAAACGATGGTGTTTTAAAGGCTCTGAGAAATCCTACCATGAATAAACCCATTTAATTTTCTTTAACCCAATGTTTGCTGAACTCCCTTGACCATAACACTCTTTTTTACATGCTTCTATTCACATCTTACAGAATACACACTGGAAAGCAGTGCTGTAGTAGAATGGGAGCCGGGCTAGAAGGCGAGAGGCCTGGATTCCAATCCTAGTTCTGCCGCTAATCAGATGTGTGAGCTTAAACCATTCGACTGCTCTGAAGGTGTAGACCTTAGAAGATTTCCCAGATTCTTTCTGGGGCTGTGATCTATCCAGTTTGATTTCTGGGTTGGCTGATGGCCTAAGATTCCACTTACAGCCCTGTTCTGTGATTATGCATATTTCCATCCAGGAGACCGTACAGTACCTGCTACCCTTACAAGCCACAGTCTCTTAAGAATACTTGGGAGAGATAAAGTAAATGTCTAGGCACTAGAAGAGAATGGAACCAAAACTGCAAAGCTGGGGGGCTTTATTCACTGTGATGAGTGCATGTGGTGGGCCTGAAGCTGGAGACCTTAGTCAACACAAATGCAGCTGACTGGTAGCCATATGCGTTTGATGGGGCTGGTCTTTTGAAAATTACACAACCTCTTTGAAGCCAGCAAGGTTTTTTTACCAAGCATGATCACATGACCTTAAGAGCAAATACCTCTTTTCAAAGGACCAAAGTTGTTCCCACAGGCATTATCATCCTCTGGGAGAATCCCCTATCTCAGAGAAGAGGAGTAGTGACTTTAGCTCACTTTCAAAGGTGTTTGAGTCAGTAACAGCCTTGACAGCAAACTTTCCCAGGGAATACTAGAAGCCTCAGAACACTTTAAGCACCGCCTGTGAAGGTCTTGAGTGCTTGCACAATCCGTGGGGAAGTAGCCCAGGGTGACGCATTAAGACTACATGTGCTTTCTGCAGCCTAGGCACAGGAAGCTCTATAAAAATTTTGCAGGCGTGACATAGGGGAGATGTCATAAAAAGCAGGGGCCCAGGGCTGCAGGCAACAGGGCCAGAGATAAGTTGGAACTTGTTCCACAGAAGGGCTTTCCCCAGCCACCACTGTGGCAGTGTATATTTCCTTGAATCCAGGTGGGGCCACATGTCCAGGCAGGCTGTGCTGTGTGTAGCATCTTACCTTATATAAGGAATCTTTCAAAAATAAATCTATCTCATCACCTCTTTTGTTCCTTGGTGCCCCATGAAATTTAAACAGTTTAGCAAAGCATACCCACATCTTCCCTGCTGGGAACACACTGCCTTGTTTGAAAGGCTGGGATCAACAAATGAAGAACTATGCAGCTGTATAAAAGAACAAGGGAGATGTCTATATACTCCAATGGAAAATTCTCCAAGACTGCAAAGTACAAATCAGTGTTAATGTATACCATCTTGTGTGGTATCCAAGAAAGAGGGAGAAATAAGAATATTTATTCAGACTTGTTTATATTTGCATAAACAAATACTGAAAGGGTATATAAGAAACTAATATAACTGTTCACATCTATAAGGGCAGTGGGGAGATGGAGTATGCAGGGACCAGGAAGGGAGCAAGACATCTTAGCATATACCTGTTTATATTACTGTAATTTTTGAACTTATAAAACGTATAACAGCCTGCGCTCTGGAATCAGCAGCACTGGGTTCAAATACTGGCTCTTTGGTTTCCTAGTTTTGAGCAAGTGACTTCCTCTTCTCTGACCCTCTGTTCCCTCACTGAACAACCACCTGGATCATTACAGTACCTGTTGCATTAGGGCTGTTGTTCAGATAATGTCTGTAAAGTACTCTGCAGGATGCCTGACATGTTATAAGTACCTAATTAATAATAATACTTTAGTTGTCATTGATATTATTTTTACTTATTGAATTTTGGCTGATCCTTCAGACTGGGATAAAATAGTACCTCCTGTGAGAAGTTTTCCCCCGGGCCAGGGCAGAGTGCAACATTTCTTTCTCCATCACTCCCAGGACATGCCTGTTTGGCCTCAGGCCAGTCTTCCAGGCTCAGCTCTTTGTTTTCCCGTTGGCTCCCCATGGGGCTGTGGGCTCCTGAAGGGCAAAAACCCTGCCCCTGCATCACGCGCATAGTAGGTGTTTGTCAATAAATGTTTAGTGAAAGGAAAAAGGAGCTTATACAATTTTGATTTTTCTGTACAAGAGCCCATTTGAGGCTGTCAGTGGGAGTTTCACTTCCTGGTTTAGCCCAGCAGATGCCTGCCTGTCATTCACTGGGTCTGCAGGGAGTTGCTCAGGAGAATAAACTGCAACAAGGGCCTTTAGTGCTTGCAGCTGAAGCCTGACTTGCGAACGTGCCAAAGAGAGGAACTGTGGCAATTTGTAGGGGCCTCCAGGAATGGCAGGAAGCTGGAGCTCTCCAGGGCCCCCAGCCATGCCAGATCCTAGGCAGAATGTGCAGGATACACTCCAGCTATCTTGGGAACACTCTGGTCCAACGGGCTGAGGCAAGATTGATGTTTCTGCATCAGCCCAGGGGCCAGGCCCAACAGTCCCTAAACTATTTCTGCTCTCACTGAGCCTGCTTCACTGGGTTGAGGACTGGTTCAGAGGAAGAGCTGATAAAAATAAAACCAGAGTGGTAAAGTACGGTGCAGGAAGTTGCAGGTCTGGGACCCAGAGCAGAGCACAGGTATTTGGGTGACACACCACAAGAAAAGCTACCTGAAGATCAAACCATAGAACAAAAGCCTGACTCTATTTGCATTTGGGGGTTTCTTCTTTCAGGAGTCAAGTTGACAATACCCACTGTTATCAGGCAGATCTGGGTCTAGGGCTGGCCTCTGCCACTAACCAGATGGTTGAGCTTAGACAAATGGCATCTCTGAGCCTCATTTCCCTTGTCTAGGAGCCTTTAGGAGACAAGCAAAAAAGTATAGTAAAGGATTAAGCATTTACATCATAAACATTTTTTCCCTTCCTTCACTATTGAGAACTATTGAAAGATAAGCCCTCCAGTAAGCAGGTGAAATCTTACTGTAGAGATAACACATACACCACACACAATACACACATACTACACATATACCACACACTTACACACCACACAACACATGCACACACCACACAACACTTACACCACACGTGCATATACACCACACACATACACACTACACACATATACAAACCACACAACACATACATCACACGATACATATACACACCACACACATGCATATGCTAAGTTTAAAACATTTTTGGATCAACAACTCTAAAGTTCACAGTTCTATCGGCTGCTGCCTAATTAGAAACAGACTGTCTTCCCCCCCAACTGTTTCTGGGGCAGAGTTCCTCTAAATGTGGGTCTACTTGTGGTGATTTCGTTTCCTTTTCTCAGTCAACAGTCATTTGACACCATTGCCTGGGTGTTCTCTGCAGCCCTGTCCTTTTATTAGTTCATAAATCTGGGAACTGAGGGAATGCTTACAAAAATTCATAGAGACTCCACCATTTACTGAGTGACCACTCTGTGCCCAGCACACTCCATGGTGTCTGATCCTCACCACCCCCAGCAAGACACTCCTGTTATCCCTTCACACAACAGGTGAGGAAATTGAGGCTCAGAAGGGTCAACAAATTGCCCAAGCCCTCACAAGCAGGAAGGGGCAGGAATTGAACCCAAGTGACCTGTTAGCCTGAGCTGTTTCCACTGCCCACTGCAGCCTGGCAACACAAAACCTGATTTGAGCTCTTGCGGAGTTTCTAATCCACTGTCCTAATTACCACGCAGGCCATTTCTCTCCCAAGTTTCTACTAGGGTTCCTCTTGGCCCAAGCTCCCTCTCCCCACCTCTGCCCTCTTCTCTCTTGGGAGCCAAAGGCTTTGTCCTCTTGGAGCAGTGCCCTGAGAGCAGAAGGCTGGCAGCCTCTACTTCCCTTGCCCCTACCAGCATGGCCAACGTAAACTTTTCACTGCAAAACACCGCACCCTCTGGACAAAGGCTCTGTGTGATGTTCTAGTACCTGCCTGACGCGTCTTCTGTGAAAAGACCCAGCTAGGGTAGCTGGGCTGCCAGGCCTGGGACAGGCAGAGTTCATAAACAGCTTCTCCAGCCACAGAGCTCAGAATGGACTGGAGCCAGGTGCTGCCTGCCTCTGCCTAAGCCCTCCCTGGCCTTGGTCACAGCTAAAGCCCTTTTCTGGGAAACCAGCAGGACAGTTGGATTTTTGGGGGCTGAAGCTGGGGAACCCTTCACAACAGAAAGTGGGTTTTGGAGTCAGGCAAACCCAGGCTTAAACTCCAGCTCTACCACTTTCTGCCTGTCGGACTTTAGGAAAGGGGCTTCTGCTGGCCGAAACTCAGCTCTCTCAGCTGTAAATGAAATAAATAACATCCATGGTCCTTAACCCAGTCCTTGGGTCTCAGTCTCCCTATCTCTGAAATACGAGGGTTGGGCCACATGACCTTAAGTTTTCTATCTGACATGTTCTCTATGCAGGCTGGGGTGAAGGTGTCCTTCCTGCTCTTGGACTGTGGGCAATTGGATGTCTTGTTGTCTCTCTCAAGGTGAACTCAGCCCTGTGAGAGAGTTCTTGGTTTAATTCAACAAATTGTTTTTGAGCACTCCACAACATCCTGCACCATTGTAAGGACTCAGGGAACAAAGATAAGAATAGGTCCTGCCCTTAAGGAGCTCATAGACTAGACCAGTGGGAATGATAAGACCCATAAAAATAAGTATACTATTCAGTGGAGAGTGATAAGTGTACCATGAGGGCTATAGATAAAAGACTATGAAGGTTGAAAACAGAAAGAGGGTTATTCCGGGCTGGGAGAGAGGTAGAGCTGTGGCCAGTCCATGAAGGGTCTTGAATGATAGTCTGGACTTTTTTGGGTCCAGACTGTTGGAAGCCATTAAAGGCTTCTGACCAAGGCAGTGGGGCAGATCAGAGCCATGGGGGCTGCGGCCTTTTGTTAGTCCTCTACCGCTGGAGCCACCAGACTATGGAATTTCTAAAAGGGAAAGACAGGTTCCACCATTTTACAAGGTCTTTGTTCCCTGAATGAAACAGTTCAAAATGTGCAGTGGTCAAAAGCTGCCCTTTGTTCCTGGACTTGAGTATTCTGCAGCCCAGTGCCCACTCTCTCTCTCTCCCTCCTGTGTGCCCTCTCACTCAGCCATCTCCCTGCATGAAAGATGTGAGAATGAGGCACATGGGGCAGGAGGCAGGCACCCAGCTCAGGGAAACAGTCCCAGCTCAGCAGGCAGAGTGCCCTCGGACTTTTGCTCCCCTGCCAGCTTGCCTTGGCTCAGCTCACAGCCTTCTGGGAAGGAGTCAGCCTGTTGAGGAAAGGATGTGTCAGTGAGTTGTAGTTGGCTTAAGTTGCCTGAAAAGTGTGTGTGTGTGTGTGTGTGTGTGTGTGTGTGTGTGTGTGTGTGTGTTCAGGACTAGGTGTTTTGCAGCTGATTTCAATCTGGGTCAGAACTGTGCAGCTCTCAGCACATCACTATCTAGAGAAGATAAGCTTGAACAATCCCCTCCGGGACCACAGCAACAAACTAGCCCTGTGAATGTAAACACGGCTGTTTGCCAAGCTCTAATTTCCGACAATGAAGCGGCCTGTGTTAGTCGAAGGAATCCAGACAGATTTGGTTAAACCTCTCAGAGAGGCAAGGGTCTGCAGCTGGCCCACTCTTCTGGCAAGAAACACAAAAGAGGCCCCAGCCAAGCTCCTGCCACTTGGCTCATCTAAAAAAGCAGGTACAAGGCCAAACCTAACAGGGCCATGGAGTGGAGGAAGATACCCAGATTTTAGTGTTTGCTTTGCCACTCAGTTACCATGTGACTTTGACCAAGTCACCTTGCTTCTCTCATTGGCATCATTTCCTCATCTCTAAAATGGGACCAACACTTTCATCAGTATGAAAACCAGGAAGAAAATCTCAAAAGACCTCTAAGTAATCAAAAGAAATTAATCTACCTCTCAGTCTCATATTCTTTACTCAGAGAAAAGCCCCTTAGATCTTCGCTTGGAGCCTGCATTTTCTTAGTTTACGTATAATGAGAATATGCTTGGTTTTCTGGCTTCCTGCCCTATCACAGATGACAAACAATTGATAGCAGGGAGTCGGTCTGCTAGAGATAGACATGCTGATGACTGACAGAAACATAAAAGGCAAACAAGAGAGCAAGGAGGGAGAAAGAAAAACATTAGGGCACAAACAAGATCTTTAAAAGCAACATGAGCCATTTAGTACGAGGGCAAACACGTTTCCACATGTCAATAGCTCCAAAGGCCCTCATGCTAGGAGCCTAGTGTGCTAACTGATACTAACAAGGACCTTCCACAGAAATTTCAAATGCCTGCGCTCTATGTCTACAGTTTAGCAAGGCAGGATTTTACAGAATATTGTTTTAGAAAAATCTCCCTCCAAATGTTTCAAATAAATAAAGTTTTGGTGCTTAAAGAGGAAACTCTCCAATATCCTGAACATTCAAACATCAGAAAAAAGATGAATATACTCCACCAGTGCGCTGGAGAACACAGTCATACCTGTTCTCTGCATATCAGTGTTTGGCCCAAGGATCAAAGCAAATAGGAATGGAGCAGCTCCTGAAAAGGTGTAAAGCAGTATCCGAATTAACCATTGCGATAGTGAGGGGAAATCCCTTGGTCGTAAACTGTTCTTGAAGACTAACTGTTTAGAAATGATTCTAATATTCTTGCTGATGAGCTGGCCTGGCACATAAATTTGTCTTGCTTTTACTCATGTTTAGAGTGTGAACTTTTCCCAAGACAAGTGGTATACCCACTGTGTGAGGAGGGAGGAGGGAACCAGGAAATAAAATTTCTGACTAGGAGAAATGTCCTTTTCAACAAGCTGAGCTGTTATCTTTAAGCCTATGGGAACACCGAGGGCTTGCAGAGAAATGTAGCCAATTGAGCCACACACTCCTGCTGGTGAGGCCCCGGTGTTAGGTGTGTGGGAGGGAGGAGCTGCCCTCAAGAAGCTCACAGTGTAGTTGCTTTTCAAGGATATGGCCTAGGTCAATATGAGGTATTGGGTAAACAGCTCTCTTCCTAATAATTTTTTCTTTAAATACATTTCAGTACACAGATAATAGTCATTTATGTAGAAAAACAAGAAAATACAGATGAGAAGAGAGAAAAATCAAAAGCATCAATAATCCCATCACATAGAAATAACCAATATTAAATTTGTATTAACAACCAGTATTAACATGCTGTAGAATTGTTCTTATAAACAAATACATTAATAGGATCACACTGCACCCTGGACTTTTTTACTCAAGACATTGTGAGTCCCTTAATGCATTCAGAGTGATGAGAGAAGAAAACCTCAGAAGCATATCATCTATGCTGAGAACATAAATTCCTCATCTACTCCAAGTAGAAATTCCTGAAATATTAAAGATATGAATGTAAGTAAATGAAGGCATAGAAGTATAAGAAAACAGAATAATTACATAACATAAGGATGAGGAAGACTTCTTAAGCAAGACAGGAAACCCAGAAGCCAGAAAGAAAAAATAGATTTGAATACTGAAACATTTGCAACTCCCACATGATGAAAGATAGGATAAAGTTTAAGAGCAAATTGAGTAAAATATTTGCAGCATTTAACAGAGGACTAATAGCCCTAATGTCAAACACAGACCCCTGGCCCCCAATACCTGCTCCAGTTACCCTACCCCTTCCCCTAGGTGCTTCAAAACACGGTGTCCTTTCTTTCTGCCAACAGAGGTCCATGCTTAATGTACAAACAGTGCCTACAAGTAAGAACAACTCAAACATCCAAACAGAAAAATAGGCAAGGATTATAGACAAAGAATTCACAGAAGAAAGGCAGATGGCTAATAAACATAAAAAGATGTTCAACTTCACTACTGTCAGGGAAATGCAAAAATTAAAAAAGTAATAGAACCCAGTGCTTGCAAGGATATGTAGAAATGAGCACTCTCACACACTGTGAGTGCAAGTGTTATTTGGCACAAATCTGGGAGGAAGGTGATTTGGTAGAATCTAACGTGTGTAATTTAGATGTGTGTACTTTTTATCCGTCAATTCTACTTTCAGGTCTCCCTCCTAGGAAATAATAACATAGATTCATAAACATGCATGTCCTTTGCAGCAAGGTTTATAATCAAAAAACATTTGAACCAAGCTAAATATCCATTAGTAGGTTACATTAATTACCACATATCCATATTAAGGAATACTATGCAATTGGTAAAAAGAGTAATACGTGGACTTGGTGTATATGATAGATTGTTGAATAGAAGTAAATCAAATTGTAGACCGATATGTACAGTAATATTTGGTTTGTAAAAATATGCATGTGTTTACATACATATATGTATCAGTATAAAGCTAGGGAAAAATCTGGAAGTATTTGAGCCAAAGTATTAATAACATATGTCTAGAGAGGGGATTTGATTGGTCAAGAAGAAGACTTTTACTTTTCTTTTTACATATCTTTTAAACAGATGCAATTATTATCTTCTCTGCACCTGTAAGTTTACTGGGACTTATAGAAATTGTCACTTGCCCAGGTCAAATGACAGAGCTGCTACTGAGTGGCAGAACTAAGACTTCAGATGAGGTTCACACGGCCCAAAAGACGATGTTCTTTCAATGTTGCCAGGCTGTTCCCAGAGTATAGAGGTTCACAAGAATAGCTTACAGAATTCTACCTGCTCTTATCAGGCAGATAGGATTAAGTCTATGGCTAGTGTTGGAGTTATTTCTTGGTGGTTTTAGGTAGCAGAGGGGCAAGGGGTAACCTTTGGGGATGTCATGGGGAGGCACTCTGTTTCCTACCTTTGCCCCTGTTCCTGGAACCTCAGAATTGCATTGGAGGTTCTGGAGGATGGTCACTGAGGCACCCAGATGGTCTCTCCAGGATGCTTTTCTCTTAGATAAAAGGTTACACAGTCTAGACTAGGTTTTACAAGTGCCAACCTGGACACAGAGGGTGGACCAGACCATCAACTGATGCTGCCTCAGACCAAAGATGTCATGGCTTCAGCAGCCTGGAACACTTCACTTGTGCCTGTGAATCCCCTAAAGGCCGCAGCCATAAGAAAAGAGAAAATCCGAATGTAAAGGAAAGAACAAGTGTGTGAATTGCTCACCCTCTCGAGGGACCAATCCCTGTGCCCTCGCTGTTCTCAGGAGCCCTGAGCCCATAGAAGCTAAGGCAACTCCTTAGCCATCCTCTGTGGAGAATGTAAAAGAGCCTTCAGCACATGCAGCTTTGCTCTAACACTGTTCACCTCCTGTTTTTCATCTGCTGGTGCTGGTTTTGGCTGACTCTCTGGCCTCTCGCCTAAAACAATATGACAGAGCAAGCCTATCCTGGTTCATTTTCCTGGGCTTGGCTTCTCCGCTGCTGGTCTCGTGGTGCTCACCTGATCCTGCCTTTTTTTCATATTCCCTTCTGGAACTTCTCAGAGCGTTTCTGGGTCCTGGCCATGGTGACCCACTGACAAGGTGACACATTTCAAACTCTGAAGTTGTCAGGTGTCACTTTGACTCATCATCCTACAGATATGCACACACAGGCTGGTGAATGTACAACGACCTGACTTCAGATTGTAAGCTCCCTGAGGGCAGGACCACGGCAGCTTTGTCCACCAGTTGTACACTCAGGGCCTGGTACATAGGAGGCTCCCATAACATCTTGTTGACTGAATGAATACCGGACAAATTTACTTAAACTCTCTTCTCTCCTGCCACATACGACAGCTTACGTCATTCCAACACAGCAGATAATCCATTTGAGCAGGGGTTGGCAAACTTTTTCCATAAAGGGTCCAAGTTTTAGGCTTTGCAGGCAAGAGGCAAAATCGAGGCTATTATATAGGCACTTAAAAAGCAAAAAAGAAAACAAATTTTTATGAGGTTTTTCCTGATGAAATTCAAAATATAGTAATAATAATAGAGTACAGTTTTTTTTTTATAAGACAGGTCTCCTAATGAGAAGAATTCTTTTCTGAGGGGTAATATTTGCCTAATTGGGGTTCAAAGTCAATGTCTTCTATCATCAAAATCATTGCAAATATTCGTCTGTTAATGCTGATGTGTAATGAGATGTAATGTATTTCATCCTTGAAAATGAAAGTTGAATTTCGTATAATTTTCATGTGTCATAAAATATTGTTCTTTTAATTTTTTTTTCAGTGAAGCTTAGCTCACGGGCAGTACAAAAACAGACAGTGGGCTGGATTTGGCTTCAGGATGTAGTTTATTAACTCCTGCACTCAAGAATAAGACATGGGAGGATATTCTCGTTCTCTCTGTTACCTCAGCCTCCCAAATCCTACACTTTCTAAACCTTGGGGTTTCCCTTCCTGGGTGCCCTTTCCTTCTCAAAGGACACATAGGCTGAGCCTGGCTCCTCCTGAGAAGGGGGTCCTGCAGCTTCGTTATTGCCCAACTGCCCCAGAGTGGAGTCAGAGCGGCTGTAGGCCCTTCCTTTTCCAAGGCTGATGTTAGCCCTTTGCCAACCACACGAAAACAGCTGGGAAGGGCTTGCTTGTGCTTCTTCTCCAGCCCAAACCACAGAGAGAAGGGAGGCCTCAGAGTGGCTGGGTTAATGGGAAACACTTGTGTTTGCCCAGCCCTACGCACAGAGGGAACAAATTTAAATGCCTAAAATCTTGTTGCGTCCTGAAAAACATACCATTTGGAAAAGATGACTGACCACAGCACAGAATTCAATTCTGGCAAAATGACATAAATAATTCATTAAAAGGGAGCCGGCCCCGCGGCCAAGTGGTTCAGTTCACGCACTCCACTTCGGCGGCCCGGAATTTCGCCAATTGAGATCCTGGGCGGGGACATGGCACCGTTCATCAGGCCATGCTGAGGCAGCGTCCTGCATAGCACAACCAGAGGGGACCTGCAACTAGAATACACAACTATGTACTGGGGGGCTTTGGGGAGGAGAAGAAGAAGAAGAAGAAAAGATTGGCAACAGTTGTTAGCTCAGGTGCCAATCTTTAAAAAAATAATAATAATACACTAAAAGGACCTCACTTTTTTTGTAAATATAAAGAGTACTAAGGAGATGAGGGACTCGTGAAAGCATCAATCATTCGTTGACTCATTAATCTATTCAACAAATATTTTTCAAGGGTCTATTATGTGCCGGACACTGTATTAGGCCCTGGTCATACGGCAAAAAATAGACTGACAGTTTCTGCTCTCATGGAGTTCACAGTACTGTTCAATGGCATTTGCTAAAGCATAGTAATTCATGGCATATTACTAAGTATTCCTTGAATTAAAATGATTGCATGGCAAAATAGTTGGAGAAAGAAGAGATTAAGTCAACCGGGTTACTTTATTGTAAGACCTCAGAACCTTTAGTATACGGATTTCCATTGAGAATCTCCAAGAAAGGGATATATAGAATGCAGCCTTCCCAAGTTTTTTTAACTATGGCATCCTTTTTGTGAGTTGTGTCTTGTGGCAGCAGAGTCACATGGAATATTGGGGAGCTCAGCTCGCAGTACAACGGGGTATGGCCATATGGTTGTACACTGGACAGCTTTAGTCGGACCCCTCAAATAGACTATCATATCCATGGTGCCCTGGAGTTTTATGACTGGTGGACCTGATCTCTGTAACTAGAAGGCAAAGCATGGGCAGAACAGACTTCATATGGCTGTCACTCAGCTATGTGCTGCTCAGCTCCTTCCCACAGAATAGGCCAGAGAAACTGACCGAGCTGCAGGTGTAGCCTTAGGGAAGGTAGCCAGGAGGTCAAAGCACAACATTTATGTAAGTCTCCAGGCAGAAAGAAACCAGGAGAATGGCTTCCTTCACATAATGATAAAAACACATAATGATTAAAAAAAACGACCTCACCAAGGTACAATACAACAACATTCGAAACTCTGAGGATATAAAGAAGACCCTAGGCTTTTAAGCTTCTGGAGGGAAAAACCAGGTCACAAAGGAGCAGTTATAAGAATGGCAAGGGAGTTCTCAAAAGCAACATTGGGAACTAGAAGACAATGCAGCAATGCTTTCAATATTCCAAATGAAAATGATTTTCAACCCAAAAATCTCTACCTGGGGAGACACCCAATCAATTTTGAGAGTAGAATAAACACATTTCAAAGTCTTAAGAATATTACCTCCCATGCTTTTCAGGAGTTATTTGAATACATGCTCTACTGAAAACAGAAGTAAATAAAGAAAGAGAAAGGTATGGGCTCCTGGAAACAGGAGATGCAACACAAGAGAAGTCAAGGGAATTGGGGATTATGGTGGCGACACTCTAAGGACAACAGCTGTGTGGGAAGTTCAGACAGCAACTGGTTCCAGCTGGAAGTGGATGAAGGGGCAGAAGTGGGGAGAGCAGCCTAGAGGGAAGCTCCAGGCAAAAAAACCAAAAAGGAACCAAGAGATTATCTGACCCTGTGGAAAATTCTATTTACAGAACTGGAAAGATCTATCCATGAGTTCAAAGGAAACTAACAACAACAAAAAGAGGTTTATAAATTTTTAAAAAGTATAAGAAAGACAATGCGATCACAGTGTGATACTTGGCTCAGGAGTGATTCCTATCTATTTAGCTATAATAACAAAAACACAAATATCCATTTAGAATGGTAGGAAGGGAGGTTGGGAGGGGGGGTGTAAGCAAGCTAAAATTCTCATCTACCATACCAGGAAGTGAATTGATAGCATCTAAAACTCATTCATCAAGAATGAATGCGCAGTACACATATTGTTTAGAAACGTGGAGGTAAATATCAGAAGCAGTAGCTGAGACAGTGGGGAGTGGTTAGGAGCTAGTGGGAGGGTGTGAGGAGTAAGCAGGGGAGCATAGGGAACTGCCATTTTTGTTATGACCCTTTTAGCACTATTTGACTTTTTAGGTTAGGTACATGCACTACTTTGATTTTTAAAATGGGGATGGTGGGCTGTTAACCAGGTCGTCTCAGGCTAAGTGGTTTATACCATTCGTCAGTTTCAAAGCTTGCCCAATTAAAGTTCATGGAATAATAAAATGACAAATCACTGCATGTTTTGGAACTTTGGGACTCCAAGGGAAGAGTACAGACTGTGAATATCAAACCTGAGAATGACGAGGGTTTACTGTGTCTCTACTCCAGGTCCTATCCATGAACCACAAGTACGGGCATCACCAGGGAACTTGTTCAAAATGAACAATTGCAGGTGCCACCCAGACTTATTGCATTTTCACAGACCCCTAGGTGATTCATATGCACATTAAAGTTCATACTGGGATGACAGGAAGATCCTGTTACAGATGACATCATATACGGGCGCATGATGAACTCAATGGTGATAGAGCAAGAGGATAATTTGAGGGACATCTTAAGGGTCCCCAGGCTTTAGAGTTTTTAATCCACATTATAATAATCCTACATTGAAATAAAAGGTATATATCTATATATGTGATGAGCTGAATTATAGGAGACAAGTTGACATATGTCACATTTTGTAGGCATTCAAAATTGAACATTTATCAATTAAAATCAACAGCCTGGGTCAGCCATCAGGCAGATGAGGCTATTGGTCAGTACTCTTGGTTGCAAGTGACATAACCCCAACTCAATCCGGCTAAAGCAAAGAAAATAACTTCTTACTTTTTATAACTAGAAATTTTTCTTCAGGGGTGCAGACATGCTGCATCTAGGAATTTTGTCCATATATTTGTATATATCTGGACTCTAACTCTCTCTGTTTCTCAGTTCTGTTTGGCTTCCTCTTCAGACAGTTCCTTGGCTTCCTTCACATAATGATAAAAGGACAGCTGGCCGCCTAAGCTTATGAGCAGTAGTTCTCTAATAGCTCTTAAAATAAATGAGGACTCCAAAGAACTTTTGTTTGTGTGCCCTATAGTTAGCAATATTTAGCTATGATAGAAAATAAAACTGAGAAATTTTTTAAAACATATATAATTAATTCATTTAAAATAATAATAAACCTATTACATGTTAACATAAATATTTCTATAAGCAAGTTATATTTTCCAGAACAAAGAATATTTACTAAGAAGAGTGCCATTTGTTTGACATTTTTGCAAATCTCTTTAATCTTAGGCTTAATAGAAGATAACTGGATTTGCATATCTATTCCTGAGTTCAATTTGTTGCAATCTGTTGTTTTGGTTGAAGTATAAGAAGAAAATCTGGCCTCACAAAGATATGTAGGTAGAAAATGGAGGAATATTTTAATAAGTTTTTCAGGTAATTGTGGTTATGTTTCTTTGATACTGCACCAAAATTCAAAAATGGTAGTTTCTTAAAGGGTTGTTGCAGTGTGGAATCTGAAACCATATCAATGAACTTTTCATACTCTGTTACATTAAAATCCATTGATCTGTGCTGCACTTTGAGTGGATCTTTTACCCCTCCATAATTTTAAAGCATCATGGATTGGTCATTTGAAAAGTCTTGGTTCACTGAGCTTTGCAGATCTTCCAATGTTGACCCATTTCATTATACAACATGCCAAAATCACATTTTTTAATGGCACCACCCATCTCATCAAAAAAAGCCTCTAAGCATTGGGAAACTGTTAAGCTCATGGTAGAGAATACAAGACTTTTCAAAATTCCATTTTTTGCTTCAAAGCACAAATTTTATCATTGACAACAGAACCGTCATTTGTTTTCCTTGAAATGGCAAGCTCACTTCATTAATTTTTGAGGAAATGTCTGCCAAATACCAAGTCTGAATCACCACAGTTTGCCAGTCAGTCATTCTCTTCAGTCAAAATGATATTGCATGAAAAAAGTAGCTAGCTCAGCTCGTGGCTCAAACAATCACATGAGTGTTTTTCTCGAGACAATCGTGGTATTTTGTTATGCAGTAAAAGTGCTTTATGTGCATATAGGACCTCCCAGAAACAGATATCAAGAGGAGATTAGAAGTGCATGATGGGGGAAACACCTGTGAAGGAAAAAGGGGAGGGAGCTAGAGAAGAAAGGAGATCTTTTAGAGCACTCTATTGGTCTAACCCAGGGGAAAGGAGAGAGGAGAGGAAAGAGAATCAGGTAGGAAAAGTCTCAGACTGCAGCATAGTTCAATAAAGTTTCAGCCAGGCCAATGAGGGTTCCTCAAGCCAGTCACCCAGTGTTAAGAGTCCCACATTTCCCAAGAATGAAGCTGCATTAGGACTCCCACTGTGCTCAATGATTGGCTGGGAGCAGACAGAGAGAAGCATGGCCTTGGCACAAATGTGGTGGTGGATCCAGAGGACAGTAAATGCTACCTCAGCAGGACATCTGAGTGGCACATTTTCATGGCGACCTCATGCTTTATGGGTGCTGTACATTTCATTGCATCACAATCTTACAAAGATGTGAAGGCAAGGGTCAAGGTGTAATATAGTTAATAATTTTTACTGCTTCATCAAGAGATTTCTTAAGTGAAACTGACTTTAAGTGTATGGCAATGAAGAATATAATGACTACAAGCTCACTTTGGTACCACTGTCTTGATTCATGCCAAGGTGCTGGTAATTTTACCCACCATTGCTTTTGCACCATCATTTGGCAAATGTCAACGCAGTAAATAAGGGACTTAAAAATCTCAATATTATTATAAAGATAGTTTTGACCTTATGGATCCCCTGAAAGCATCTCAGGGACCCCCAGAGATCTGCAGATGGAACTTGGAAAACCAGTGACGTAAAGCTAGCAAGCCCAGAATTAGATTATTTTTGTGTGTGTAATAGTTCTGGCAAAAGTCATGGGGAAGATTTTGATGGGCCCACTTGGGTCATATTCCTTTCCCTGAATCAATTATTGTGAAGAGGGGGATGAGGCACTCTGATTGGTCAGGCCTGGATCATGTGAACACCTTTCTGAGAAGGGTGGGACAGACTAGCCAGTCCAAATCACGGAGAATGGGATCCCATAAGAAGGAGTGGTTCTCTCACAGGAAAAAGAGAGAAGGGATACTGCACAGGTAAAAACAACCTATTGCCAGTTCAGTAGGGTGACAGAAATTGGCAATAAGTGTCCAGGATATGGGACCAGGCCTGTTCCTGAGGGAGCCAGAGGGCAGCATCAGGGAGAATGGATCAAAGCCAAGAAGTTCCCCAGGCAGGAGCCCAGCCCTTGAGGGCACCATATCCTGCTGCCAGTTTGGCAGCACATTAATTCAGCCCAGCAGGCAGGCAACCAGATCCCAGGTTTAGTCAAACTGTATGTATTTGCAGGGGCAGGATCTCCATTCTGTGGCTCCCATCAACAAGGGTGGGGCTGTGACTATTTATGCTTCCTGTCTTCCTATCTTGACTCAGGAATTGTGGAACCTAATGGGTCCTCGGGGCGCGGGATGAGTCAAAGCAGAGGGTTAAAGTATTCAGATAAAGAATGACTGTCTACACCATCCATAAGAAATTATGAAAATCCATCCAATGGAAATTAACTATGTCACGCAAGGCATCACATTTTAAAATGGCATTCCCTCACATGCAATTCTACCTGTCTAGGCTTTTCCACATTTACCGTTTAACACGCTGCGTCTTATACTTGTTTACCCTCAGAATCACTGAAGCACTCAATTAATATAACCTATGGGGACCATTCAACTCTGGTGACCAACTCTTCCCTCTTGAAATACTCTCTTCTTGGGTCTCCTCAATGTCATACTCTCCCAGGTTTCCTCCTAATTCTCTGGCTGCTTTTTCTCAGACTCCTTTGCACATCCCTTAAATGATGGTAGTCTTTGGGGGCCCTACCATAAAACCTCCCTTCTTCTCTGTAGGCGATCTGATCTGTCCCTGTGCTCTTACTGCCCTGTGCAATTACTATCACATTTCTTTCTTAAAACCTCTGCAAAACCTGCCCCTCCTCTCTTCGACATGCACAAACACATTCTTTGTGTGCCAAGCTCCCATCTATACTTCCCTCAAGAGCCTGGGATAATCAGAGCAATTGGTACGCTAACCACACCGAGTCCATCACAAACCCACACATATCAGGTCTGAAATCAGGTCATCTGGTCATCCAGATGTCCAGACTGTGTGCGTGTGTGTGTGTGTGTGTGTGTGTGTGTGTTTCTGTCTATCCATCTTTCAGATTGTCTTGTAAGTGAAACAATTTAGAAGGACATTTGGAGAGGAGCTGACTGCAGCCCCTTGAGAGTATGTGATTGTTCCATAAATTTAATTGAGTCAATGAGTTCCTATGATGTGCCAGGCACATGTAATAGACCTTGCAAAGGGTACAAGGGTGAAAAAGGCAATGTCTCTCCCTGGTTGGGGAGTGGGAGGACCGAAACATACACAACTATAGTCAGAATAAATTTAAGAACCTCACACTATCCAGTCCTAGCATGTTGTTGCATTTTAAAGAATCTAAAGTAAAAGTACTGCATTCATACATTTTAATACATGCAATTTTTCACATTTTAACATTCCTGAAGTCGGGCTGCATCTAACAAATGATTTGATAAGAAAGTATTTTGTTAGGATTTAGTTGGCGGTGTTTTTTCTTTCCTAGTTGTACAAAAAATAAAGATGAAATTTACAATCGCTGTTGTCTTTGATTAGATGAAAAATATTATTTGGGTCTCTCAAAGAACATTGAGATTATATTTGTAATCCACCGCAACCTGTCCTTAGATCCCTGTTTCCATTTCTTTTGGTTTCCAAATCTCTAACATCCTATAGCTGCCCAGAAGCCTCTCTAACTCTCTACTCTCCACCAAAACACGACAAAACCTCCCTGACACCTACCCCAGAGAGACTGCATTCTCTTTCTTCCTCTCCCTCCTTCTCTCTCTCCCTCCCTTCCCTCTTCTCTCCGGAGTCAGTCTTCAAAGGACATCTCCCCAGCCGGCACTGTTCTGGTTCTTCCCCAACCCTGTGGATTGAACTGCTCTACCTAATAAGAAAGAGAAAGAGGGGGAAATGCTTGGCATTTCTTTAGCAAGGAAGAGGGAAGAGAAAGAGGCTTTGAATAATTTCTCAGGAATAATTCCTGGGCTGGGAGCGAGAGAACAGGCAGATCGCAGTGTGGGTTAAAACAGGTGGGTGCACCATGCTGCACCAAGGGGTAAGACTGGAGTGTTACCTATGATGGCGCATCCTGGGAAGGCTCAGATTCTAAACCTTCCAAGTATGACGGCTGCTCTTCAGAAGCTTCACATGCACATACACATGCACACACAGACACAAACACATGCGCACACAAGCATGCATGCCCAAATAAAAGCCAAGGCCTTTCTGTCCTACCTCACATAGCACCAGGAGGGAGGAAGGTGGGACCAGGATGATGGCCTGTTTTCCTGGGATGAAGTGACCCACGGAGGGAGGTTAGGCTGGCAGCCTTGAGGCCATGGCACCACAGGGGCTGGAGGTCCCACTTCTCCCCATCCTGTGAAAATAAAATTAACCAAAAAAGGCTGGACAACATGCTAACAGAGTGGCCTCCACTTGGTGGGAAAGATCTCAGGTCTGGGGAGACGTGGAGCTGGAAGGAGGAAGGGTGGGCAGTAAGGTGGCCTCTCGGGAGGTCATGCTTCTCTAGGACCTTAGAAAAAGTAAGGGAAAGGCTGGAGGAGTCTGCAGAGGGTGGGAGGGAATGAGAGAGTACCACTTTGGCCCCCTAGCTGAGCCCTGCTGTTTGGGTCCTCAGCATCCAAGCTGTCCAGCAGAATCTCAAGATTCTTATGGCTGGAGAAGGACCCACAGGAGAACTTAGGAGGCCCTAATGATGGAGGAGGAATGCAACCTGGCTGACTAGCTCCCACCTCTTTGAGCTGAATACTGCTCCTGTGCCAGGATCAGACAAGAAGCCGGTACTGGGCCTGCTGAGAATGCCCTGCCCTTTGCAGAGCCCAGGGAGGCGGAAGTATAAATAAGAAAGGGGAGAGGGCACACTCAGGAGGAACTCATGATGGAGTTGAGGAAATTGAGTGTCAACACAGGTGGAGCGAAGTCCAATCTGATCTGCAAATCCCAGCCCAGGGCAGAGCCACCAAGGCTGGCTGCACCCTAGGAATTGCCCAAGGCCTGCTCAGAGCCTGTGGGAAAATTCTGGAAAGTCTTTATTTAGGAGATGGACTTGTAGGACCTTGGTTAGGTGGGAAGGAGGAGCCCTGAGATTCTGAAGAGGCCTATTTCCACAGGGGCTTTGGGAGCTGGCCCCATGCTGAGCTTCCAGGCCCCCTCTTCAGGCCCTGCTCTCTCGTGATTCCTGGGTATGTGTCTGACTGGGAACAGGTCAGGTTTAATTATTAATCATCTGGCCAGCCCAATCAATCTAGACAGGGTCTCTCTTCCAGGGCTGTGAAATCCCCACTCACTGGTCCAAGCCCCCAGCACTTTCTAGATGCTCAGAGAGAAGGGTGTCAGGAGGCTCCACGAAGCTCTGGATCTTCAGGAGGCATTGATTCTGAGTGGGCACCTTTAGGCAGGCGTGGTTTCCAAGATGCACGGTGAACTGAGGCCATCCACCCAGTGTTGACACAACTGTCATAAACCGTGCTTTGTTCCCCGCTCCACCTGGGAATATCCCTGAGAACTGAGTGGGCCTGGCTAGATGGGGATGCAGAGTGAGGGCAGATGGGTTTGGAGAGGGGATGCCCCTGGGGACACAGAGAGATGAGGCTGGCAGAGGAAGCCCAGCTCTGTGGCTGTAGATGAATCTGACTATTTAAAGGCCAAGTTGTGGGCAACACAAGCAGGGCTTGTGTCACTGTCAGAGCCACCTCCCAGTCCTGCGTAGGTGGGAGCCAAGGAGGGAAGGATGGACAGGGTCAAAATGGAGGATGGGGGGTGCTCCCTGGCACAGCTCCAACAACACACCCTTCTACAGCCAGCAGATGGCTGGGCAGAGACCTGGGGCTCAGGCCTCTGTTGCTCCAGCCAGTTCTAGGGATGGGCAATGGGGCTGCTTAGTCCTTGAACCAATAGTCCCGAATACCTGTTATGTAGCGGGCACAGGGGCAGCAGAGCACACTACCTGTCCTTGTAGACTCAGTGGCTAATACAGAGACAAACCTGTAAACAGATCACAAGACAGCCTGATAACGGCTATAAAAGAGAGGTTTCTGTGTGTGTAAGGGGTGGGGGACTGTGTCACATCTAGGGAACATTAACACCTGCAGGGAGGTCACGGAGGGTCAAGGAAGACTTCACAAAGAAGGTGACACTACCTAGAATGAATGTTAAAGAAAGTCATGGTTTTCCAAGTAGGGAGAAGCGGAAGGGCATTCCAGGCAGTGAGAAGACCATGTACAAAACCAGGGAGCTGGGAAGGGGCCTGTTTGGGGGCCGATGAGGCAGTGAGGATGGGCGAGACACAAATGGAGGCTGTGGGGGTGAGAAGATGGGTGGACATGAGGCAGCGTTAAGTAGGCTCAGCTAATGCCAACCTCAAGCATTCGAGGAGCCAGACCACAGAGACCAAGATGGGACCTGAGCAAGCCTGCCCCACAGATGCACCTCTGTCTGCTCCTGAGAGGGACTTGTCCTCCACAGATGGTGGACTGCCCCGGCTGGGGGTGGAAGGATGGTAACAGGACCATGTCTCCTGGCAGGCCTGTAACATGTAGCACTGGGGCCATGGGAAGTTCAGGGACGGAAGCGACCACCACCCCCTTGTGACTGACAGTGAGTCCCCACTCTTGTCTCACTTTTGTTCAAACAACCTCAGGCAAGCACAAGACATACATCAAAAGTGCAGATGGGAAGACTGAGGTGGCGGGAGGTGGCATTCACTCAAGCCTGAGTGAGTTCATTGTGGATTTGACACATGGACTCAAGGGTCCTGATTCCCAGCACAGGGACCTGCCCCCAAACCAGAAAGTTCTCTACCTCCTGTCCTTGCAGTCAGGCACACACTCTGAGCCCCTTCTCCCCAGGGCGAGTCCTTATCAGACAAGTTTGAGGTGGTTCCCGGGCTCAACCTGAGGGAGTCAGTGCTTCCCAGTCACGCTGGGTTCCCTCCTGGCTGCATCTGGCCTGTGGGGGAACCCCAAACAGTAAATGCCTGCGAGGTTTTCTCCAGAACCCAGATCAGCAGGGTCCCTACTCAGAGTACTCTGTTGTCAAATGGGTGTGCTGGGCAGTCAGATGGCAGCGATGACAGCAGCCTCCTCCTTGTTTTATGGACATAGTTCCCAGAAGCTCAGTCAAGTAATAGGAAAAATTTGAAAAACAGTTTAAAAAAATAACCCCAAACTCCACTAACTCAAGCCAGCATACTGGCTCAGCAGAGCTAAGCAAGTATGAGCAAAGGGCAGGCCTTTGGACAATGGGAGGTGTCACCCCAACATCAGGAACCACTTCATACAGACAAGGAACCATCCTAATGTCCTCTCCAGCGGGGCCTCTACTGTGCTCTTCTCCAACATGGGGCTGCCAGCTACCTAAGGATTTTCTCCAAGCCTCCTAGTCCTCTGCCCACACCATGTACAGTCCCACAGGAGAATTCTTCTACTATAAGAAGATATATATTGAGGAGAACATATATATATAAATATATATATATATTTTGAATATATATATATTCAAACAATTTTGAATTTAGGAGAACAATTTCCCCAGATAAACTAGAATGATCTCTCTTTTCGAACAAGGAGAGCCAAGTAATGGGGCATGCTTCCTCTTTTTGCCTTGGCTCCTAGTCACATCTTAGGCTTATTCACCACCATTCCATCAGCCTTTACCGGTCGCAGACTTGCCACCATCAACTTTCTTCAATCCTTGCTTGTAAGTGTTCTGTTGGGTTAATCTGTTCACTCATAGCCTGGGTTATGTGTCATCTCAGCTCCTCGTTGGAAAGATGTGGCAGGTAAACATAATGAAGTTTCACTCCGGAAGGAGGGGTTGAAAGTGCAAAATCTGGCCACCATTCTGGGGCCATGGGAAATCCCCTTTGATTACACTGTTATACTCCAAATTCCCCGAAAACAGAACGCTTTCCTCCCCTCCTCAAAGCAGGAGGAACTGGAGCAGCTCCCCACCCCTCAGGCCCTCTTCCCTCTCTCCCCATCTAGATCCAGCTCCCCTGGCAAACTCTCCTGAATCAGGAGGAGGAAGAAACACTGTATCCTCAGCACCTTTGCCTTCTTGCCTGTTTCCTGAGGTGTGGTGGGCAGGTCCCTTCAGCTACTTTCTAGGGAGGGGAGGTGTCTAGAAGATCGCTTTCAGGGATTTAACAATCTGGGCATCAGTCATAAGCACCAGAGTTTAGCTAAATTAGGCTCTCCCACCCTCCCGAGGCCACTGTTCCTGGTGGACCCAGGGTCTAGCGGCTTTAGGGAACTGCAAGAACCGGAGAGGCCCCCAGCCCTGACACAGGCATGGAGAATACTGGTGACAAGCATGGTTTAAGAGCCACATGGACCTGGGTTTGAATCCCAACTCCGCCACTTACTGGCTGTCAGACCCTGGACAATCCACTTTGAGTCTCTGAGACTCATTTCCCCACCTATGAAATGGGAGAATAACAGAACCTATCTCTCAGTGTTGTGACGAGGTCAAGAGCAAGTCCCTACAGAGCACACACTGAGTGTGGCATGTTGACAGGCTCAATAATCCGCAGGGCTAATATTGGGATCAGTGATGGCTCATGGAGGGCGGGAGAGAAAGTGTGAGAACTCCAGGATTCCTTGCTAGCAGTGACATGGCCCTGGGGGATGCCCCTGTTCCCTGTGACTCCAGTCTCCCCAGAAGGCCTGCTGACTGTGCACAGCTCTCTGCCCTGGGGGACGGGGCTATCACCAGATCCTCTTAATAACCACAATGCTTTCTGTTATTAAGGAGGATAAAGAGACCATTGGAAAACTGACTTTTGCCTCAGCATAGTAAGTATGAATCCAACTAAAAAAACCCCTGACACGTGCCCCAAACCCAGTCTGATGACCGCCCCCTACCACTACTAGCTCCCACTATGTTCCACCATCTCTGCCTGCCATCAGCCAGACTAGTCTCCTCCAATCTTCAAGGCTTTTTCATTCTGGAATCTCTCCTACCTTGAATGGTCTCCATTCACAGCCATCCTGCCCTTCCCCCCGGTAAAATAAATGCCCCTTCTCTTCCAGGAGATGCTGGGGAAGTCCCTGGTTGACTTCTAGGGCAGTGTTTTTCCAAAGACTCCACCTGCATTGAATCACATGAGGTTTGCTAAAATGTAAATGCCTGGGCCCTCCCCAAGAGCTAGTGAGACAGAATCTCTGTGGAGGGGGCTGGGAGTCTGTATCTCTATGAAGTTCCCCAGGTGATTCTGATACACACAAAGCACAAAAATCAATGATTTGTCTTGAGTCCTTGCTGAGTGCCAAAATCCTGCTAGGGCTAGACCTGGAAAATTCATGAAATAATCTAACTGAAAGGATCTAAACTCCCTGTGTGTTCCCGGCAGGACTACCCAGGAGAGCTGGATTCTAGTCTTGACCTTATACTAATAAGCTGTGTTGCCTTAGACAAGTCATTTCCCCTCTCTGGGCCTCCGTTTTCTTAGTTGCAAAAGGAAGGACCAGGACTTGGGGAGGGGCTTGTCTCTGGGGCCATCCTGCTCTAATATGCTTGGAAACCTACTTGGGACAGGCTCCTTTGTAGGGCTGGCATGGTGGGAAAGGAGAATGGGGAGTTTTTGGGGGTGAGCCCAGATGTCCCATCACTGCCTAGGTGGACAGCACAGTTGCTACTGATGTTCAGAGGGACTCAGAGGTCTTGGGCCAGATGGGGGCCAAGGTCAGTATCCAAGTGGCCTGGCCGAGGAGGCACCGTAAGGAGCAACACCAGCATCTAGGCCACGGCAGAGTCAGGCCAAGGGCGGTTTGGCACTGACCCCTGGAGAGAGGAGACAGCACAGAGAGTGGGTCTGAATGTCAGAGCTCTAGCCCAGTAGACTGGCTCTGAACCACATTCTAGGGCCCTTAGGAACATCAGAGAGCAAATGGCAACACCCAGGGATGGGGGGAACTGCAACTCAGGGGGCTCCCAGGCGGGATATCTCCATCGCACAGCTCCAGAGGTGCCAACTTACAGAATACAATATGCATGGCGCCTCCTAGAGTTGTGCCACGTAGAGCAACACGCTGGGACTCGGCACCAAGGGCACCCCTAGGCATCCTGGATCTTGAGCTTAGGACAGCAGGATGAACTCTGGCCCATTCACGACTTCGGCCAGCCAGGGCACAGCCAGCAGCTGCAGGGAAGGATGTTTCTCCCCCGCTCCTGGTGGGGAAGCACCGGCAGATGGCCACAATAGGCTGAGGGGGGCGGGGGAGCAGTAACAGGCTCAACAGGAACTTTCCTCAGATCTATAATCTGTTCCCACTAATTATAGGCAGCCCCACTCACTTTGCCCTCTGGGGCCAGACTGCCCAGCCCCTCCCCGTTGACTCAGAAGCACTGCCAACAGGAGGGAAGGGCCTAGAGAAAGTTCCAGGCATTCAAAGGACTGGCCAACTGGGCCCAGGAGACTGGCATTGTTTTGCTAGAAGAAATGGTTAAGAAAGAACTTACGAACCACTGAAATCTGGAGAGTTGTTGTCCAAAACAAGATTCAGCGTCGTGTGGCACAGCAAGTGCTTTCACCGGCAATTAGCTTCAGCCTCAAACAACCTGGGAGGTGATTAACACCATTATCCCCCTTGACGCCCAAGGAAGCAGGACTCAGCAAGTCATAGTGCCAGGTTAGGCACCGACTGCCTCACAGGGGGTGGTAACCGCTGGAAATGGCCTGACCCTGGTGCAGGACAATGGGGTTCAGCCACTAGTAGACCGGGGAGCACTGGGTAGCAGGGCTCGGGGTTTATAAGAGGCCAAGAGATTTTTCTATCTGATCCTCCAAAAGTGACAGCAGCTCCCCACTTTCCCGGATTCTGTCCATCCAGAGGTTCACCCCTAAGAATCTCGGATTCCCCTAGAGCCCTAAGCGGAAGCTGTCGTTTCCTCTCCTTTCAACCCTTCAGAAACATTCTTGATTCAGAGAGGGACCAAATGCCCCAACCTGGGTGCTTGGTGAGCTTCCGGCCACCAAATGTTGAGGGATTCCTGCATGACAGACAGCTACTCACTCACAAGCTTTCAAATTCTCTTTATTAAAAATCTTTTTCTTTTTCCTTTTGTAAAAACAAACACTTGTGGTCAGTTATACATATCAAGAAAAGTGGTGACGATTTATAGGACACTCAACAAAATCCAATACTTTACAAGTTCAAACTTAAATTAACTAGTTTTTTTTTTTTTTTCTCTCTTATAAGCTCAAGAAGCAAACTCTGGTCCAGTTCAAGTATCATCTAACAGATCACAGCCTTGGAGTGTCCAAGAAAGGGAAACCCTGATACTAGTGACTGCTGCTCACACCGACATCAAATTTATCAAATTCTTTGGGAATACAGTCTGGATTTACTTTATTTCAGGTGTTTACAATGAAAAGAAAATTACGTAGGCCTTTGGTTACATTAACCCAGGGCACAAACAGATCTGTTGCTCAAGGCGACACCTGCTGTTGAACAACCTTCTCAACCTTTTCCGGGAGACACTTTGAAATGGTGGACAGACACTGAGGAAAAGCTTTAAAAAATAAATCAATATTTTCCTGGTTGCCTTTCATACTGCATTGTGTATGACACATAGGAATAAAAAACGCAAATTAGAGTGGGTGAAGGACCATGCCGATGGAATTGTATAAAAATAAATAAAAATAAATATATATACACACAATTATGGAATCTTAGATGATTTTTAAACTGAAGGTTCTGATTGAACGCTGAGCGAGCCTCTCCTCTCTTCTTCCCTGAGGCTCTCTCCAGCTTTCCAAGATGGAGAAGGTCAATCTGTCAGCAAGGGAGCCATTACACTACTCGGGACTGCGGCTGTTTGAACAGCCATTGGGATTTCCATGGAAACGCTGCTGGGGGGTGAGCTAGCGCGTCGGCTTCCACTTTGCTGGAGAAAAGACTGCCAGCATCTCTGACAAGGCACAGTTCCAGCATCTGATGGAGGCAGCAGGCTTTTCCCATCAAGCTTTGGCTGGGAAGCTGGCCCTAGTCTTCCCTCCGGTGGGAAGAAAGACACAGGGTCAAAGGTTTTCTGAGAAATGGAGGTGGCTGGTTTCCAGAATGCCAGGTAACAACCTGGGTAGGCAGCCAGTGGAGCAGGTCTGGGCTGAGCCACCATCTTCAAACCCTGCTGTGTTTGAGACACCAACCTTTCTGAGGCCCCCAGGTGGCCTGATGCCGAGTCCGGCTTTCCTGCTTCCTCCAGCCTCAACTCGATACAGCTGTCCAAGCCGGTCTGCTTGTCCCTGGTGCTGCCTTAACCCTTCTCCCTCACAGCTGCCCAACAGCGCTCTCCTTGCAGGGGACCACTCGCCTCAAGGTTTACACATGATCATTTTGCGTTCTACATCTTTCCTTTTTGTGCCTTGTTTCCTCACTGATAAAATGTCAGTGTGGAACTCAGATAATCTCTGTACCCTTCTGCCATTAGAGCAGAGGACAGAATGTGCAGTCTACTCTTTTCTACCATTAAACAAATGCAAAAGTAAATAAATAAAACCATCCCTTCCTCGTCCACCTGCCTGCAGTCGGGAATGGAAACCACAGGAGCTGTCTTCCAGGGGCTAAGTCAGGGAGGCTGCCTCCAGGCACGGGGCTCAGCTTGTGGAAACAGCACCGGGCTCCCCTCTGACCTTCTTGAGGGCTTCTCTAGGGCTGCAGCTGAGCCTCATTCCCCCGGTACCCTGTCCCACACGCTTCCAATGGCACATCAGATGAGAGGCCCTGCAGCCCGACTGGGGCCTGAAGGTACTAACCTCCAGTAACAGACAGCCGGATGGGAATAAGGGTTCTGTTCTTCATAACATTTAGCTGCCAGGTCTGCACATGGAGTCAACTCTGAGACGCTCTTGACCCTCTGCCAAATTGGAAAGGGCCCACCTGCCAACACCCAGCCACCCTCCAACGCCACCCTTCAGTCCTACAGCCTTCTCTTTCCTTAGCTTCTCCCCTCACTGAGAGACCACTTAAAAACCATCCCACTGGGAGGCTGCTGGAGCCCAGAGTACAGGCAGCAAGGGTGAGTCAAGGACAGATGCCATTTCCTTGTTTTGGTTCTCTCAGGCCAGTGCCATGCAACCCGGAGGCCAACACTCGACCCAAGCCCTCAGCAAGGGCTGTTTCAACTGGAAGGGGAAGGCGCTTCTGTTTTCATTTTTATTTAAAGTGACTCTACACCTAATTCACTGTCCAGAATAGAACAAACTCTGGCATCTCCTGAAATCAAGAGGAGGAAAATAAGTTTAGGGGGAACTTATCAGAGCTTCCAAAATGAAGGGTTCTTTTCCTCCTCTGTAAAATTGAATTTTAAGGCATGAATCTGGTGAACTTCTAGAATAACTGAGAGGGTGAAAGAGTTATTAAAAACAGGGCTTTTCAAAAAGGTAGTCCAGCTGGAGGAACTCCCAGCTTCTGCCAAGTGACTGTCTAGGGTGCCCCCTCTCCAGGACTGCAGGACCCGGCACAGCGACCCCACCCCCGCGCAGGAGGCCAGGCAGAGAAACCATGCCAGGGTCACTGAAGTGGTTCTTGACCCAGGAGTTTCCATGAAACCTTTCCCTTGGATGACTCAGCCTGGCCTGACCTGTCCTATCCCGTCAAGAATTTGAACACTGTGAAAATCCCTGAGAAGTTGGACTTTATGAAATGGAAATGACCCTTGGCACAGAAAGAGGAGAGAGGGAGGGAGGGGGAGCAAGAGAGAGAAGCAAATTGAAAGCTTGTTTGAAGGAAACAAAAGAGCCAACAGGGAGAAAGTGGGCAACCCTCAGGGGGCTGGACACAGCGGGGTGACAGCTCTGGGAGACACTTCAGGGCGTTTTCATGAGTCTCTGAGAACAAACCAGGCAATGTGGCCTGCCTGGTTTTCCTTCCTCTCCAGCTTTAGATCCTGCACCGAGGTCAGGAAGGCCCCACCTCGGCAGGCCCTCCTCTCCCCGCTTCCAGCAGTGGCAGGGTGTCAGGGCTTTTTCTTTTCAAAGTTTGGCACGATTCCGCTGTCCTCAGGCCTCGGACTGCCTGCCCCCTCGGTCTCCTTCAGGCCCTCCTCGGCCAGCTGGGACAAGTACTTCTGTGGTGGGAAAAGAGGGACAAAAGAGGCAGAGAGAGGGTCAGTGGTGACCTGGAGGGAGAGGAAGGAGGTGTGTGCCTTGTACCCCTCTCCTATCATCTTGCCCAGTGAGTGGGGACCCCGCCTCCCTCCCCAGATCCTTCTGGGGCTACAGGACCCATGCTAAGTAATGCACTTCCTTCCCGCTTTATGCTAGTTTACAAGTAGTGCATGTCTCTTAGAAAACATAGAAAGTACAGATCCTAACAACAGCAAACACTTCCACAGCCCGCATCCTGTGCAAATGCTGCTCTGCTTTTCTTATATAAACTCAGTTAATCCTCACAGCCACTCTACTTGTTTCCCAGAAAGAGCTCCGTATCCAGGCAGCACATCCACGTGTAAAAGGCTGAGGGAAAAGAGGGAAGCTGGAATGCCAGAGAGAGAGAAGCACTGTCCTATAGCAATTATGAAAGACAAAACCACAGCCTGACATTTGAGCCTCGTAACAACCTGTCTCCCGTCAGGCAGGCTGGCAGCTTGAGTGTCTTGGAGGTCCTTCTGTGGAATTTCTGTTCCATAGTTGGAGGCTGCCTTGCCCACCCTGGAACACTCATTGATCTGGCTGGCCCCCAGCCCGACTTGGCAAGCCTGTCAGGCCGTTCCTGGGATTCTGGATTCAATGCAATGAGACAGACTAGAAAATGCCTGGGGCCCCAGCTGCAGGCCCTCTGACTGCTGGGGCAGCAAGGGACAGTGCAAAGAGCACTGGATTCGGAGTCAGCAGGTTAGGTCCAGCACAGTGGTCAAGTGTGTGGGCTCTGTCATCAGATGACCTGGGTTCAAATAGTAGCTCTCAGCAGACAAGTTACCCAACATCTCTGACGTCTGTAAAGTGTGGGTCATAATGGTAACTACCGTGTAAGGTTGCTGTGAAGTCCAAGAGGGACCATAAAGCACCTGGCTCAGCGCCCAGCATGAATAAACACTCGCCAATATTGCCCATTATCATTAGGGGCACCAGCCAACTGATTTTGGGAAAGTCATTCAGCATCTCCCAGCCGCAGACCCTAATCTCTTAAATGGGAGAAATGGTGTCCTCCTCCCCTGACCCCAGGTGATTCTGAGGGTCAGACGAGATGATGTGAATGAGACGACTGCATCTACCCGCTCTTTCTAGAAGAGACTGAGGTTGGCTTTGAGAGGTGGGTGAGCCTGACCGGGAGAGGGGCAGACTGGATCCCTGCAGCCCAGGCTGCTGATGGAGGGCCAGGTTTCTCCTCTGCCTCAGCTCAGAGAAGAGAAATGTGTGCTGAGGGAGGCAGGCAGGTGAGTGTGCTGTTTGGGCACATTCCTCCCCAGACCCGGAGCCAAGCAGGCATCTAGTTTTCCTATCTAGCACTGACTCCACCTGTTGTTCCAGATTACTCTGGGTGGGTTCTCTCAGGGCCATGACCAGCAGTGGGGAACAGCAGGGTTGTGCACAGGGTTGCACAGAGAGAATAGAGGCTGCTTCCGCCTGTTCCCTGCCTCCAAGAGCAATCCCCAACCCCCACCTCAAGGCCTCCTGGTGGTGCTAAGTTTACAAGTTGCCTAACTTAGGTGTTAGCCAGCACCTGCTGCTCGGGACTGAATTCTGCACTTTCCACACATGTAACTTGGGGTGTGGTGGGGTGGGGTGGGCGAGGCTGTGTGGACAGAGATATTTTGTCAAGGCCGCTGCAGAAACTCTATCTGGGAAGCCTGTGGTGGCAGCTCCCAGCTCCCTGGCAGGTGTGTCAGGGAAACCTGAACTGCGGTTGGCGGGTGTAAGGGGCTTAGCCAATGTTTAGACCTGACATGCCTGGGAACCACAGGAATGGCTCTGGCCTGCTATGGGGAGGTGAGCCTGTCCCAGGGGCCCAGAACACAGTCCACTGCCCTGGAAAAAAAAACACAGGATTTAGAATTAGAGGCCCTGAGAAGTCTGCACTCTTCCTAACTTCCTGGGTGACCTTGAGCTGTGTGGTTTCCTTGGGGGCTTCACAATCCAGCTGAGAATGCCAGATGAGATCAAACGTTCTCAGACTGAGATATCAGAATCTGCTGGAAATATTTTTCTTAATGCAGATTCTCAGGCCCAGCCCTAGAGAAAATGAATAAGCAGGTATAGGGTAGGTCCAGGAAGCTGCATTTTTTAAAGATGCCAGATGATATGAAAACCAAGGTCTGGGAAAATCAGGACCAGATGATCTCCAAGGCCCCTGCCTTCCATAGGTTTCATCTTGTTGAGGTGGAGGAGGATGTTGTCTTCAGGCCAGATGGCTGCCCTCAGCTGGCTCTCTGGAGCTCAGTCTGAACCCTTGGTCTGGCCAAATCAGGCCTTCACTACACTCCCCCAGGAGATGCTGGGACCCGGGCCCGGGGCCCCATGGCTTCTTTGGTCACAGAGCAGCTGCTCTCTGGAGGGAAATCAAAAAGCTTAAGTGACCTGAGTTTGGGCATAGCCAATGACAGTCCCTTGCATATGGTGACCCAGGCCGAGACATTATGGGTCTCTGTTTGCAAGACCAGCTTAGTACAGCAAAAAGAGGAAAATGTTTAAGACTCAGGCAATCTGGTCTCAGGCCTGGTAACTCACCAACAGCATGGCCTTGGACAAATCATGTTGCTTCTCTGGGCCTTTGTTTCCTCAATTATAAAACAAGAGAGTTAGCCTACATCTGAGTTTTCTTAACACATTCAAGTCATTTGGAGAACTTTCTCAAATTATGTATTCCCAGGCTCCACCAAATTCTACTGACTATCTGACCTAGTATATATACTGAAACATTGTCCAGGTGATTCTGGTTCACATCCTAGGTTAAGAACCATGAGATTAGCCACTTTTTAACAATTCAGCTGACAGTAATGCCTGCTCTGGAATTAGGGCACGATGCCACCATGAGGGTCTTCCAGATTGAGGCCTTGTCCGTCAAAAAACTAGTCTGATTCCTTGTAATAAAAACAGGAAGTGCCTCGAAATACTTACCCCCTGTTGTCTGATATTTCATGCTTTCTATTAAGTTACTAATTCCTAGCCTATACCAGAAGTTAATTACGAAAACCACATTCTAATATGCTATATGTATATTAGGTGTATATTATAGAAATATTACTATATTTCATTGATTTTAAGATGTATTTTTTACACATTAACATCTCTGAAATTGAGATGCATTTGACAGTTGATGGAGTCTCATCATTTAACTTTTGCAGCTTTATTTTCTTATTAGTATCAAAAAATAGTGGTTTGTCTTACAATTGATGGCTCCTTAGAGTGGACAAAATAAGGTATTTACAGTATCTTTTATGTCACTTTTTAATATACTAAAAACGCATTTTAATTATTGCTTCTCTCCTACATTAGAATGGAAGCTCCACGAGGGCAGCAATCTTTGTCTGCTTTTTTGTTTTTTTGTTGTTGCATGCCCAGTGTCTAGAACAGTGCCTGGTACATATATGCCTATGTTGTGGTAGGGATGAACATTTAAATAGAACGTAGTAGTGGTTTTTATTCTAGCAAACAGGGGAACAGATACAGAGAAGTATCTGGATCTGGAACATCCAGGTCTTGTAGGAAGGGGTCAGCCCCAACCACTGGCCAGGTGAACACTAACCCGAGTTACTCAGTCTAGAGAGAGAGGAAGATACAATAAAACCAACCCAAATAGAATGTTCTAAGTACTAAAGCGGAGACGTGCTCTGAGAGCACACGGGAGGCAGCCACCATGTGGAGCAGCCCGGTGGAGTCAGGTCTGAGGGGAGAGTAGGAGTTCTCCATGTGGTGGAAAGAGACAGAAACTCACAGAGACTGGGGAGCCCCCAGGTGCTGGGCAAGGAAGGCTGATGGTTACCTGTAAGTTCCTGTAGTGGACAGCACTGCGACAGTGGCTAATTTTTGCCATCTCCTCGCTCGTGTAGAACAGCCCACACAGCTTGCAGTAAAACCCAGTCCTGGGCACCACGAACTCCACCCCTGCAGAAGGATGGGGGTGGACAGGCAGGCAATTAGGAAGGTGGAGGGAGGCCCCTGTGGTCCTGCCAGCCATCAAGTAGAAGGAGGAGCAATGAGCTCCATCCCTCACTTGCTGTTGACTTTGGCTGGTGACCTAGCTTCTCCAAGCCTGTTTCCTTATTTGCAAAACAGGCTAGAAGAAAACAGCACCTACCTCTTTCACAGGTGGTTGTGAATGTCAGGGGTGTGCTCCCTGAAGTGTGATGGAGTGCTTAGCAGTTCTATGCTCTGCTACTGCCTTTGGGAACTAGGTCCAGGCTCTCCTAGTATCAGCCTGCTCCCAGCCTTTCCAGGGAAAAGAGGAGGAACGAGGTCTCTTACATTTCACTTATTGGATTTCATTTCTCCACACTGTACTTCTCTCTGCAGCTGTTGTGGCCAGGATTCTAGAGAATGCTCTCATTTTTTTGTTGTTTATTTTAGAATTATGTTCATTAAAGAAAAATTTAAAAATAAAGTGAGAAAAAAATCACCCAGAGTCATTCCAATCAAAATATTCTCTTCCACACTATCTATATGTAGAGGCTGGGGGTGGGGGCAGTTTTAACCATATGCTAAGCACAATTCTGTCTCCTCCCTTTTTTCATGTAATAGTATATCATAAACATTCTCCATCTTTCTCCAGTCTGTACATCTTAACCATCAATTAACAGCATTTTATTTATGATTTGTTAAATATAAATCCCAGGATTCTGGGAAGATTTTTGATGCTGAGGAAAGGAAAGAGTGGCCCGACAGCCAGAGAAGTGACAGTGTCACAGCCCAGAGGATTCATCTTTGGAGGGACGGTGGCTGCTCCAGCCTCCACCAAGGTGTTTTGGGGATCACGGTTCTCCTTTTAAAGACACAGTCAACAGAGTGGAAAGAGCCCAGGTCTGAGCGGGCACAGACCAGACACTAAGAACCCACGTAACCTGAGGAGAAACAGCTGAACCCTTCCGGGGCCTCAGTTTCCTCAGGCACCCGATTGCGAAGGGCCAGCGAAAGAGCAGGGTGTGGGGCTGTGCAAAGCAGGACCCATTGTGGAAGGACCGAAGAGGGGCTGAGTGCTCAGGCCGCTTCCTGCCTGTGCACTGACACTTCAGCTGGGCTTTGCTGCTGCCCATCTGGCTAGCTTCCACTGCTCTTCTCGGGGTGGGGCTGGTGGCAGCGCTGGCCACACTGGGTGGAAGGGAGAGGGAGGCTGGGAGCGACACACCAGGGCAACAGCAGCTTCTTGCAGAGAGGGAGACAGGCCCAATCTCCACAAAGGACAGGCCTGAGCTGGCCTCCAAAGCTGTGTGTGACCACAAGTCCCGGGCTTCTTTCTCTTTCCTCCTGCCATCTCTCATGAGACAGAGATAAGTGCACAGGAGACCAAGTCATAGAGAAGAAGCCTAGACTTGTAATTACAACTTTTTTTTTTCATTTCAAATAAGCCACTCATCAGTGTAGAGGGGCAGGCCTGAGGGAGGAGGGCGCCTGGAGGCCTGCCCACCGCCTGCCTTGACTGATTGCTTGGCTGTGGTTTGGGGCCTGGGAGGCCTCCTCGGCTGGTTTTCTCAAACTGCCACGTAGCACACTGCTGTGCCCTCAGCAATCCACAGAAGCTCCCAGAAGTGAGGGGGCCACATTCAGGCCCAGCTGCCCAGAGAGAAGCTGAGTGTGCTTCCCCTCCTCTCTCTCCTTCTACCCTCACCCCAAAGGATGGAAAAGGATGGCCCTGGCTTTGCCTGTGGGTGGCCAATTCACCCCTCCACTTCACAAACAGGCTGTGGCCGGCAAAGGAGTTTTAAGCAAGGCCCGCCTACATCCTCTGTTCCTACAAAATAGTTCTCCCCCTTGCTGCTGCTCTGTGGGGAGCAGAGGCCCACACAAGACAGGAACAGCCACTAGAAAAAGAGAAGCACCACCCGGAGGCCACACGGAGCAGACGCAGGCCTGTGATCAGAGCCACTCCCTCTCTCTTGCCCCAGACCCTGCAGGATCGGCCACTTGGGTGGTACCAGGAAAGAAGCCTGGGCTTGTCGCTGCAGACCCCAGCTGAGGTCTCCAGGATCCTCCAGGTTCCCCAAGAGCCTTCCAGCCCCTGTCCTAGGACCCCCAGAAGGGATGCAGCTGCCTCAGAAGCCACCACAGAGCATGAAGCAGGGCCTGAGCTGGCAGCAGTGGCCGCTTTCAACCCAAGGAGCATGGCTACCATCCTTGGGGTTCTGGGTGAGATTTCACTTTGAACAAAGGCTTGCACTGCGCTCCCCCCCCCCACCCCCCCACCAAAAGCTTAGAAGCCCATGGTCTAGTGGAGAGAAAATGGAATTGAGAATCAGTCCTAGCTCTTTTACTTAGGTTGTATGACCTCAAGTACAGTTTATTTAACCTCTCTGAGTTTCTTCATCTGTAAAATAGGAATAAAAATACCACAAATGATGTTAAGGGGAAGTACCTATCATTTTGCCTGGTGCTCAAAAAATCTTCGTTTCCAGACACGTGTTAAACATTTCTTCACAGAGGCCACCTACCTGTGGGTTGGCTTTCTCGCCCTCCAGCCTTTCACCAAGGCCGCCTGGAGAACCCAGACCCCACAATGTGGCCATAACACTCTTCCCGGCACCCACCCGACACGGGTGGCTGGTCGGGCAGTACCAGGTGGTCAAAAGACAGTGCTGGGCAAGGAGAAGCCGGGCAGGGAGGATCCCCAAACACCAGGTAACTCTGCCCTGCGTAACTGGGAGTAAATGCCAACACTACCCCAGGACGCTTCTGGAATGTGAGGACCCAGCGAAGCGACAGCAGCAAGAAAAACGGCCACAGCCCAGTTGAGTTCTGGAGCCACTTGGTCCTCCCATTTTTCAGCCTCTATTAAGTATGATAATTAAAGCTGAATTTGCCTTCTAATAATAGCTCCTGGCTCGGGTAATTATAACTCCATCATCCCAGCAAAGCTTGGGATGGGTGGAGGGGGAGCTTGTGTTTTGCAGGCAAGGCCCTTTTGTTCTGGTAAGAACAGGCCTTGGCAGGCTCACGCTGGCTGGGGTCACCCAAAGGTGGCCTGAAACACATGGGCAGTGCCCTCCCCACTGTGCCCACCCCGGTCCCTGAGCAATCGGTCTTCCCCTCTCTTTCCTCCGGATGGCATGCCCGGTCCCTGGCACTCCTCATTCCGCCTCCCTGCTCTCCACAGGGACAAAGCCTGAAAGCTGCTCCCCACCTGCCTAGAGGTCTCTCTGCGGTAGTGGCTGACCCGGGAGGGTGAAGGGTTACGCAGCCCCAGTGAGAGGAAACCTAGTAGGTCTCAGTAACTATTTCACAAATGAATAATAACAATAACCAACCCTTATTAAATATCTCCTGCTGTATTACAAGTCTTCATTCATTTAATCCTCAAAATAACCCTACCTGGTAGGCTTCTATTACTCTCGCCGATTTACAAGTGAAGAAAGCCAAGCGGAGAGGTTAAATAAGCTGCTCTGTCCCCCAGCCAGCTGGGACTTGAACCCCGGGAGTCAGATTCCACAGTCTGTGCTCTTAACCACTGCACAAAAATCGCTTTTCCTACACTGTGCTGCCTGAGCAGAGCAGTCTCAGATTTGAAATCCCGAGTTCTGAGCTGAACTTGCTGTGTGATCTCTGGTAAGTCTCTGGGCTGCAGTTTCCTCACCTGTCAAATTCGGGAAATAGTTCCACACACCCCTACCCTGAGATCCATGAGATAATGGATCTCAGAGCTAATCGAAGACTATAATCAAGCACAAAAGTACAATCTAGAATAGCCCCAAACTGGAAACAACCCAAATGCCCATCAACAGACGAATGAATAAACAAAAGGTGGTCCATATATATCCACAATGCAATACTCCTCAACACTAAAAAGAAACCAACTATCAATGTACCCAACAATTTGGATGAATCTCAAAATAACTATGCTGAATGAAAGAAGCCAGGCAGAAACAGTGCATACTGTATGATTCCCTTTATACAAAATTCTAGAATGCAAACCACTATTTAGTGACAGAAGAGAAAGCCGTGGTTACCTGGGGATTGAGGTGTGGGGAGGGAAGGATTACAAAGGAGTATCAGGAAATTTGGGGGGTGATGAATATGTTCACTATCTTGATCGTGGTGGTGGTCCCACAGGTCATATGTCAAACTGATCAAATTGTACATTTTAAATATGTGCACTTCATTAACATTAGTTTTACCTCAATAGAGCTATTTTTTTTAAAAAACCAGAATGAGATATCATTTTCCTCCTAACAGATTGGTAAAGATTAAAAACTGATAATATCCAAGGCTGGTCCCGTGGGCAAGTGGTTAAGTTTGCACACTCCACTTCAGCTGCCCAGGGTTTTGCGGGTTCCGATCCTGGGCACGGACATGGCAACACTCATCAGGCCATGCTGAGGCAGCATCCCACATAGCACAACCAGAAGGACCAACAACTAGAATATACAATTATGTACTGGGGAGCTTTTGGGAGAAGAATAAGAAAAAAAGAAGATTGGCAACAGATGTTAGCTCAGGTGCCAATATTTGAAAAATAAGTTATCTAAAAAACTGATAACATCCAATGACATGGAGAATGAGAACTCTCCCTCAAGGGAGCAGTGAAAACTGGTATAATCTTTCTGGAGTGCAATTTAGTCACAATTATGAAAATGTGCAATGCAAATATCTATGACTCCCCCTCACCCCAACAGCCCCCCCGCTAGGACACTGTCCTACAGAAATGCTGGCATGCACACAAAGGTGACAGCATGTTTGGAAGGGAACAGAGCATAGAGCCAGCATGGCTCCATGAATCACACTCCTGGGGTTGGAATCCTGACTCCAGTCTTTGCTGATCACTAGCTTTGTAACCCTGCATCTCAGATTTCTTATCTGTAAAATAGGGATAAAATTATTACCTAGCTCATTGGTGTTTTGAGAGAGTTAAAAGAGATAAGCACTAGGAATGGTGCCTGCATGGTAAATAATAAAAATAAAAGCTTAACTATTAGAGCATTTTCATAATGCAAAAAAAATTGAAAATATCCTAAAAGCTCACCACTAGAGGAATGATCAGTAATTTATGGTACATCTTTTAAGATAGAATATTTGCAGTGGTTAAGAATACATTCTCTTTGAACTGACTTGAAGAGATCTCTAGGACCCACTATTAAGTTAAAAGAGCAAATTACAGAACATTATGTGTATAGTGATCCCGTTTTTGAGGGAGAAAAATTATCTGTGGGTATGAAAGTGGCTACTGCTAGAGTCGGGGAGAGACTGGAGGGCAGCGATACATATAACATTTACTTTATATGGTTCTTATTTTTTAAATGTGTTATAATAACCTTTCACATTTTTTGCAATAAAAAACAATAATAAAAAGACGTGAATTATAAGGTAGCATAATTTATTCTTAATTAGTGCTGTGTATATCATACAGATTCTAAGTTCTTGGATGACGAGAGACTTGTGCTACATTTCTTGATTCCCCCAGAGCGCCTTGCACAGTGCCATACTATCCAGTAAGTATTGCTGACTGAATGAATGCATAAAGAATGCATGAAGGAACTGTCTGGCACCTTTTTCCTGAAAGACAACCTTTGCAACTGTTTCCCAGGGTTAAAACACCCGGGGCCTTCACGCAGTCTTCTTAGTTCATTCTAAGGTCAGTAGTTCCTTTTTTTAGTTGTTGTCCTGTGGCATGTTGGACGCTATGCAGCAAATTTAGCCCTTAAAAAAAAAAGGCGTTTGCTCTTCAAATCTGACTCTATGAAAATGGTACACTTGGAGGACACAAACAGTAAGAAATTTTTTAAAGGAGATGAAAAAGAGAAACTTGATGGAAAGGATGAGCCTCCATAATGACTGAGCAGACACGCGGTCACTAGTCATTACATAACGCACGCTTATCTTGCTTCCTTGTGACATCTTCCCAAGAGACACCATCCAAGCTCTCTCTCTGAGCAGCTGCTACTACTCCTTTGTCTTATTGCTTTCCAACCTTTCGGAGTCAATGTAAAGACTCAGAGATGACATGGGCTGGAGTGGGAGTCACTGGGGTAGCAATGGTGTCAGAAGCTCCCAGGGAACTTTCTTTTTTCTTTCTTTTTTTTTTTTTAAAGATTTTATTATTTCCTTTTTCTTCCCAAAGCCCCCCGGTACATAGTTGTGTATTCTTCGTTGTGGGTTCTTCTAGTTGTGGCATGTGGGACGCTGCCCCAGCGTGGTCCGATGAGCAGTGCCATGTCCGTGCCCAGGATTCGAACCAACGAAACACTGGGCTGCCTGCAGCGGAGTGCGAACTTAACCACTCAGCCACGGGGCCAGCCCCCCAGGGAACTTTCTTAAACTATCTTCACTCCCTTCCCTGAGACTGTAGTTACCACTCCTCTTTGAAAACATGTCCTGGGTGATTCCACTTTTAACCCTCCTCCTCGCTATCCCCCCCACCCCCAACACTTCCACCACTGAAAAGCCACTGATTTGGAACAATTCCGTATTACAGGTGAAGAAACTCAGCCTCAGGAAACCCCAACCCATCATCCCCTATGAGGACTCTGCGTTTGCACATTGCCTGCCAGAGGCCCGAGCCATCCCCCTCTCAGTGTCCCCAGCCGGCTGGCCCCCTCAGCAGTGCCCTGATCTCCATTCTGCCTGTGGCTGGGTTGCCTTCCCCGGCCAGGTGAGTTCTGACAGTACCGCTCACTCCCAAGGCCTCCAGGAAAAATATTTTTACATCTTTCTCTCTCTCTTTTTACTCCTTGTCTTACTAATAACGGACTTGAGGGGCCAGAAAAAGCAAAAAACATTCTGAGTATGACTTGTCTGAGGACACGCAGTCACCCAGTAAGTGGAATAGGAAGGACAGGGGCCTGGGTCTCTCTCTGTTCAGTGCTCCCTCTATCAGCTGTGTAGGGTCTGCCCCAGATGCAGCCTATTCAGCATCATTGCCTCAGAGTCTGGTCCTTCAAAGAGAAAAAAATGTAGCGTTGTTTTAGGAAGAACTGGGGCAAGGAGGGCAGGGAAGAGAGTAGAAGAAGGGAGTCAATTCTGTTGATTTTGTGGTGGCCACTGGGCCTCTGCTTCTTCCCTGCCTGAATAAGGGCTGCATGGTCCGGAATAACGCATTCCCTGATGCAAAAACAAGTCTCTCAGCTCTGGCTCCCGTGGCAGTGCCCTGAGAGGCCTGGCCCCATGAGGTCTCTGGTCTACTACGGGAGACTGAAACTGCAAGAGACTGTAAAACAGCAGCTCGCAAAACCTAGGTTACCGCCTCAGACATTAGAAACAACAACAAAATGACAAAAAGCTCTCTCAAGCTCTTAGATGTTACTACAGAACTGTCATTTCCTAGAGCTGCATGCTCAGTAAGGACCGTGTATTTCACCTACCTAGAGGAATGCTAAGTTCACTGAACACATCCTCTGGTTCCCAAGATGGCAAAGAAAGGGGCTGTTTCAGCTCCACTTCGGTGTATTCTGGTGACCTCACGTCCAGAGTTTTCATTTCCATATACCTGGAGCTTTCTGCAGAACAGGAGCCAAGGCAAAGACCAATGAACCACAACACGCCTCCAAGAACCCCTGCAATTCTGTTCCTTGTGCTGCGTGATGGGGATCGCTCCCTTGGACTGCTTAATAATATGAGAGTAGGGCGAGGACTTCTAATTAGAACCAAAGTGCTATAGTTAAGAGCTTTTTCCACTGCCAAAGAATGTGACACACAAGAAAACTTGGCAGATCTTTGCAATGGTCCCGGGTGGGGGTGCTGGCTGCTGAGGCCTTCGCTTGGGATGATCCACCCGCATGCTCCCCAACTCAGTATCACTCCATCTCTGCAGGCAGAGGAATTACGGAAGGGCAAAAATTGTGGTGACGTTCACAGGAGCACTGAGGCTGGCAGGAACGGCAATGCCATTCTCACCCCAAGCTTGTCGAGCAGTGTTATTAAATAGGAACTCCAAACACTGGGTAAGCAAATAAGCCACTGACACCAGTGCATGTTGGGACCTATCCCACAAAATAAAAGGGGTTCAACCAGAGCAAGGTGAACATCTTGCTCCTCCTTTATTCTTGCCTTCTTTAGACACAACCCAGGCCTCAGTGTTACTCTAGCAACAAAGGCAGCTCATGGCAGTTTCCGTGGAGACGTAGATCCACACAGGTGAAAAACAGCTCAGGTCAGCTTGACATGGAAGCCAGGCCAAGCCTCCAGCTCACCTGCCAGCTTGTGCCAGCCACAGAGCACTGGACTGAAATGTTTATTTTTAAGTCTTTCCTCTATAGTTTCTGTCCCCGACTCTTGTACCCCTTACTTCAACCTCTGGAATGCTCCAAGGTCTGTGTGAAATGAATCTCTCTAGTTATTTTCACTGGGAGAACAGTGACGGCTACTCACGCTCCCTGCCCCCAAAGCCCTTGATGGATCTTAGTTTCCACTTGGCAGAGAAGCTAGGGCTTAGCCTATTTTAAACTCTGTCTTTCATGATGTCATAGTGCTAGGCACAGCACTACATCACCTCCCATGGAGGCGGAGGCGAGCCCACCTCCAAGTCTTGTTTCACCGTCAAACCCTGGAGAAAAGTGCGTCTGAGGGAGTAAGGGGAAGCCCTTTAGTGAGTCCCTCATTCTTCCCTCTGCCCGCTCCTTTCTCTGCCTCCCACACTCCTGCCCCCCTGGCTAAGGCCTCACAGAATAACGACCTGGGTGGTCCCCTGTTATGCAGGCACAAGGGGCTGCTTGCTGATCCCGAGGAACCGAAGCTCCTTCAGCTGATAACTGAAAACTTTTGCTAATTTTAGTTGTCAGAGTCCACTGGGTTCCCGCAAATTCAGAGAAGACCATCTTATCTGAGTTTAAAATGTGTGGTCTCCTATCTGATTTTCTTTAGGCCATTTGCCTAAAAGCCCTAACAGTATAGCTAGGCTTTTAGCAGCTTGCTTTCTGCACCAGTTTTAACTCTGGTTGAAACCTTACTTATGCTCCTTCCAGCCTAAACATGCCCACACACTTCTCTAGGGTAGCAGTGGGCCCATCAACCTGACCGCACAGGGAGAAGAGGGAGGTAGTTACCCGGGGTCGACACTCCTCGGCAAGCCTGGCTTTGGAGGTCGGTGTCGGTGGGGGGGCTGGCTTTCTCCTCCAAGGGGCTGCCTTCACAAGCCCCATCTTCAGGGGTCCCCCTGGCCTTGCAGTCATCGAGAAATGGGCTAGGCTGCCGGGCCCTCTCCTCTGCTGGCTTGGGGGAAGACATTTGCTGGAGCGTAGGGGCCAGATGAGCATCTGAGCCCTCTGCTCCCTTTGCCTGCTCCTCGTAGCAACCTGAACCCTCCAGTGAGAGGCCTGTCTCGCATTCAGCTGGCTTCCGCTCAGCATCCAGATTTAGGCCAGGCGTTTCCACGTCCATGTCACTGGGACCGCTCGTGGAAGCAGAAGGCAGTTCTTTGGGCGACTTGAGGCTGATTTCTGCAGCCCCATTACCTATGGTCTTGCCTCCCTCCTTGGTGAAATCTTTGGGTAAGTCCAGGTGTAAGGCGGTCGTCACACAGGGACACATTTCGGGGCAGATTTTGTCCTTCTGGTCAATGGGTTCGATTTCTTCCAGCTCTGGGATGTCCGGTTCCATGATAAAATCTTCTTCCTCCCCCACCTCGTCCACTGTAACCAGCTCCTCCATGTTCGTGGGGTACCAGCTCTCCACCTCGGCCTCACTTCCACTCTCCCAATCTTGCTCCTGAACAAAAATGCAGAATGGAGGTCAGAGGGTGGCTGAGGAGTGGGTCTTTGTATTAAACCAGAGGGCATAAACCTTGACCACGGGACCCCTCAAACCAGAAAGATCCTGAGCATTCTTACTTCTACCTGGGAACATTTACTGGGTAATTAGAGGCTGTAAACCACTCAAGTCCCACATCACTGATTCATCCCTAGGATGAGGCTCAAAACAGCCCAGGATTTGGAATAAACCCTTAATGCTTAATCCACCATGTTTAAAGTGGCAGAAAGAATTTCAACACCTGGTACATTAGAGGTGCTTAATACATAGTTTTTGAATGAATGAATGATTAAGTTAGAAACTCTAAATAAATCAACTTGCTGGAGCTATTTCTTTGCACGTGGGGCATCGCTAAACGTAACTGTGGCCAAGCCCCTACAAAATTTCCCCAAGCACCCTCTCCCAGCAAGGGGGCAACTTCCCTAGCCAAGGCTCATACTTGGGCCCTGCTGAAACTTTCCCCTGGTGCCCCCAGCAGCCCACGGACCCAGCAGCCAGATTTAGGAGAGCGGCTTCCCTGCCAACGATACTCATTTCTCCACCTCCCCTGACCAGAAAGGCACAAAGCTGGCTGCGTTCCAAGGACCTTTCTTTTTGCTGTGGAAGCCCCAGCACTGTAACTGGGTTTTTCATTTTAATTAAGTAAAATAATCTTTACAAGCATAATAGATGTCTTGTTAATCCCAGAGTCTGGGCCTGCTGAGGTCAGGGCCCTGGTTTGAGTACCCAAAACCCCCCCTCATGGGAGCCCCTCCCAGGGGACCTGCCTATTTTGGGAGTCTGGCTCTGGAGCCCGAGTCTTTTTCGGGCACATGTTTTCTCTTATGAGCACAGCCAAGTTGCTGGAGAGTGCAGCAGAGCTCAGGCACGTAGTAAAGAGCTCCTCAATCAAGACTATGCAACAACCCCAGGCAAAGCCATTCCTCCAAGAAGCGCTGGGAGGACGGCTTCATTCACTGAACCGCTGGTGGGGTCTCTGGCACATCCCACACAGCAGGGCTTCACTGGGCAGGACGGGGACTCTGTAACTCAGTCCCCGATGCCTGTCGTGCAGATGTGGCTATACTGCCGGCATTTAGGACAAACTTTACCTTCTTTGTCCTTGTGTTTTCAGGATCAAAGGACTCTGCTTCTTTCTCCTGCCTGCCCACTGATGGGGGCCTTTCTTCCATGCCCTCCTGTTCCTCTTTTCCAGTCTTGCAATTGCAAAAGGAAGAACAGAACAAACCAAATCAACCGTGAGCGGGCAGCAGAGAAATGAGGGAGTGCTATGAGAAAAAGAATGGCAATGGGCACAGCTAACAGTTGTCAGTTGTGCTGCACACACAACATTTCCTTTATCCTCACAAAACCCCTCAGAAGCAGGTGCTATTATCACTTTCATTATACAGATGAGGAAACTAAGGCTCAGAGAGGTTAAGTAACTTTGCTCAAGGTCACACAGACAAATGGAGGCATAGAAATGTCTTAATGACTGGCCTGATATCTTTAGGGGGGCTGAAATCCCTAGCAAACTGGGGAGTTTTTGCATCTGTGAAACCCGCAGACAGTGAAGGTAAGTGAAAATCCCAAGAGTGAACTCACATTGGGATTAACAACCATCATGGTGACATGTCCCCAACAGATCCGTCACAGCCATAAAAAATCACATCCAGGTCCCTTATGGGTAGGAAGAGAGTTGTCACCCAACAGGGGCCTCTCTCACCTCCCTTTTGCCCTATCTCTGCCCTGGAGCTATGGCCCAAACTAGCAATCCCTTCCCTTCTTCCTGCTCCTACTCCCTCCCTCCGATCAAGTCCCTTAACATACTGCACATGTCTGGGAAATCGAACGGAAAGCAGGTGTTTGGTTTGAGAATTCGGGCCACTGAACAGCCTTAAAACAGGGGTCAGCAAACTTTACTCTTCCAGCCAAAGCGGACCCAGGGCCTCTCTATGTATCGTCTGTGAACTAACAATGCTTTCCCCATTTGTAAATAGTTGCCATTTAAATGATTACATAAGTACCTTCATAATATCCTCAATTTTGCCTCTTGGCCCACGTAGCCTAAAATATTTACTTTCTGGCGTTTTGTAGAAACAGTTTGCCAACCCCCTATTTTAGAAGTTTTTGGAGGATATTCTCCCATGACTTAAACTTTGGCCCCCAAACCAATGACTATTCCTGGGCTTCCTCAGGGGCAAGTGGCATTTTTCTCAACATTTTTGGCTGAGGTTGGTGCAACATAAGCAACTCTAGTTCTGATTTCTTACAACCAGACACACCCCTCTGGAGCTGACAAAGAGCCAGCTGGGGCAGGAGCGCAGGGCTGACTGGTCGAGCCAGTTATTACCGGACAGGGAAAGACAGTTCCAGTCCTCAAGTCCTTGCTCTCTCCAGGGTTTGGAGCGGAAGATTCCACGGAAAGGGGTGCGCTAGTCTTCTGAGCTAACCTAAGAACAAAGCAGCTCTCAATGCTTTTTCAGCCATCAGAACCCATAGCTTCTACTAACAGGGGACCGCTTTTCTTTATTTTTATCTCCCTGAATAAATTATACATGGCCCTCCCTTCCCAAAATAAATCATCTTTCCCCTTCTCAGGCAGTTCCTCCAGCCACACTCCTAGGTCAACACAGTAAAAGGACCCCATCCAGTTCAAGCTGGGAGAGGCAGGGACAGCGTGGCCTGGCTGGAGCCCCCGCCAGACAGACCCCGGCCCTTCCTCCCTGCAGGCACAGGAACCAGAGCAGCACCTGGCCATGCATCCCTTGCCCTGGGAACACTTCCAGGTCAGAGTGGCAGCTTAAGGGGAACAGACAATGCAACCAACGCACCTGGCTGCCCACACCAGCTCACGGACCAAGATATTAGAGGTCCCAACTGTTGCAAGCAGAGCTCTACTACCACAGGGCCAGGGCTACTGCTAAGCCACACCCCAGTTGGTCTCCCACTTCCACCCTGTCGCCTCATCCCAAGTCTATTCTCCCCAAGGCAATCAAGAATGATCACTCCAAAATGCAAAACTATGATGGCCTCATTGCACCTTCCTGCTTAAACGTTCTCTTCCCGTTGCACTTAGGATAAAGATAAAACTCCTTAATCTGCTTACAAGGCCCTGCGTGATGTGGCCCCTGTTGAAAAATCAGCCTCACCTCCCACCATTCTAACCCTGGCCTTCTCTGCTCCAGCAACACTGGCCTCTAGCCACAGGGCCCTTGCACATGCTGGTCCCTCTGTCTGCTCTCCTTCCTTTTCATTCAGTAAATACCCACCATTCCTTTAAATCTCAACAGTCACATCCTAACCCAGGGAAGTCTCTGATTTGTTACAGGCACTAACAGCAGTGTATACCTCCATCTCCTTCTTAGCACCTTAACACTCACACTTTTCTACTCATTTGAGGAATTATTTGATTAGTGTATCTTCCCACTAGACCATGAGCTCCATGAGATCGGAAGTCATTTCAGCTTTCACTCACAACTGCAGCCCCAGTGCTAGGTGCTCCATGGACGCTGGGCAATAAAAGAATGGAGACCGGTAGGAGGGGGTGGAGGGAAGAACAAGTTCGCACCTGCCTCCCGGCATGCTCGAGTCTGTCTCTGGGCTCTGAATCTAGCACAAGTGTTTTTGTCATTTCTCCCTCCTATGGATTGTTTATACTGGGGGCTGCATTCTGGGGACCCCTGGGCTGCATCTGGCCCACAGACATGTTTTAGTCTATACAGCTTCTAAAACATGGGAAATTTCACACAGATATCCAGACTTTGGTCTTGCTCTTAGAAATGGGAGCTCTATCGGCACAGGGCACACATGTGGCATGGCAGCCATAGAATGGAGCTGAGCAGTGGCTGGCTGCCCCCCACGTATAGGCACCTGCTCCTTGGTCTGCCATGGTCCCATCTCTCCACCTTGGCGTCACTCATGCTCTCTGGTCTGTGTCACCTGCCTGGCTTCCCTCCTCTAGGCATTGATCCCCCTTCCAGTTAGGCGAAGGAGTGCTGCTTCCCGTGTCCTCCCTATTCGATGACGATTTCTTGCCTTCTTCCTATGGCCTTGTGATCAGGGATGGGTCTCCTGTATGGACCTGGCTGCCCACAGCACTCAGCAGCATGCATGCTGGCTTCTCCTGCACGGCACTTTCTCCAGAGATCCACAGGGTTTCTAACCAGCACAAGCTCATTTAATTCCTACAATGGCCTGTGACCACACCCATTTTACAAACAAGAACATTGAGGCAGAGAAGAACACAGTGTGACCTCGTTCTCAGAAGCCAGACCTTTGCCTCCAGAGTCTGGGTTCAGTCATTCATTCCTTCAGCAGATACTCACTGAACGCCCTCTGTGCCAAGCCCTAACGTAGGGACTGGGGACACAGCAGTGGGCACCGCTGACAAAAATTCCTGCCTTTGGAGAGGTTACATTTGGGGGGTGAGGGGAGGGGAATAGACACTAAATAAAATAAATAAAGATGTCAGGGGAGAGGCTAGAAGGAGATGGGTGTGACAGAGAAAAGGAAGCAGGAAGCAAGAGAAGCAGGTCCAGATGTTGTGACTTTATGTAGTGACCAGAAATAAACTTGTAGAGAATGTGACAAGTTAAGACAAAGGAGGTGAGGAGGGAGCCATGTGGACTTCTGGGGTCGGGTGGGGGGTCCTAGGCAGGAGAGCACATGTAAAGGCCCTGTGGTGGGAGGGGCCTGGTATATTAGAAGAAAGCCTACTGCCTGCATCCCTGAGTTCAGTCACTGCCTGTTATCTGACTCTTAGGGCAGCCATGTGTGGACCTGTGTTGTTCTCAAGATTGTGACACAGAATTTGCGATCAATGAGGAAAACTTTTTTTTCTGCTGATATTCCACCAAATGTGGGCTGCCTGCCTCCAAACCCACAGATACAATCTGTTGGGGCCTCTAGCAAGTCCCTTCTGACCCCACTCTAGAGCTATTAGAGGAAGAACCAACTAGAGGGACAGAATTGTGGGAAACCATGGGGCTTTCTGGAAATCCTTTTTGCATCGCAGCTCTTGGGATGGTCCATCATGTACATGATCTTAAATGAGTGATGTTGTGCGAACCAATGAAGGCAGGGTGCATGAAACAGTGGGAGAAGTGAGGTTACCAGAGAAGAGTCTCAGAGCGTGGGTTGGAGGGCAAAGGGGCAGCTCCACCCCTTTGCCAAGGAGACAAAGGGTCCTAGACCGGCAGTAAGTGTGTGAGGTCCAGGCCTGAGCCCCTGCCAACTCTTGTTCTTGGCCCCTCTGAGCCACTGGCCCATCACCAGCCCCTAGGACACCTCCAAGCATATACTTCTCCTTAAAAACATCCACTGGTTCACAGGTCCTCGGGATCCAGTTCAAATCCTAAGCAAGGCACACCAGGTCCTTCATGAGCCCACCCCACCCTCTTCCTTAATCTCTTCTCCCAAGCTTGCCCATTCTATGCCAGTCAGGAAAAACCGTCCCAGACTTTGAGATGGGTAAAAAAGATTACTGGGTGTCCTTTCGATGGAATGTTGGACAGTTGCCCAGCACCCTCCCAGGCTATCTGATTCTGTAGGAGTCTGCACTTTATCTTGAATTGAGCTATTTTGCAACTCTGTAAATTGCAGAAAACTAATAGTAGTGCAAACAATTCTTGTACACAGAGATGCAAAGGAACTTTATCTGGTGGAGATGCAACTGATTCCCAGTTCCCTGTGGAACAGGCCAGTTTCACATCTATTAGTAAATTCATTTCAGCATTCCTGATTGCCTCTCTATGTTACCCACTCTTTAGAGTCCCCTTTGAACTGTCTTTTACATCTTACTGGTTATCTCATTAATTAATGAGTTAAATAACATCTTTGACATGTGTGCATTTTATGTTTGCACAAGAGCATAATTTTACTTTTCAAAAACATCATCCTTTAATATGCCCTAAAGATGTGGCCACATGGAGACTCCCCAAGGTTCTTCAAAACAGTCTGTCTTTCTCACTTTTGCCCTCGCCGCTTCCCAAACTGCCTTCTTCCCCGCTCTCAATGCCCAGATCAAATGTCACCTCCTTGAGGAAGCTTTCCTCCTCTCCCAGGGCAGAGTTCACTCCCTCCAGAGCAGCTCATCCACTGCTTGACTCCAGCACGGTCCCCACTGTGTGTGAATCGTGTTTGTAGGTCTGCTTCCACCATTAGACCTTGGTCTCGGCCATCACATGGACTAGGTCCTATGCCTTGGGACCCCCTGTGCCCCTGAGCTTCGGCCCTCCACCAATGCAAGTAGGAGTGAATGCAGAAATACTGCCCAAAAGTGTGACATGTCAGTCTTCATGGAGTTGAGAAGTGAGCTCCTCATTTGCACTTAGCCATTGTCACCAACTTCTGGGTTCAGACTAGAAGATATGCATGTAGGATTTTTAAAATTGGGTTCTTTATGCAGACCCTCCTCCCCCCGCCACCTCCACTATCTCACTCCTACTTAAATGTAGGCGGTTCTGGCAACAAGGAAGTGTAAGCCAAGATAGAATATAGACCTGGTGCCCAGAGTCCTCCTGGTGACCCACTGTGTGAACTGAAGTCATGCAGCAGGTTATAGGCCCTTTCAGATGCTTGGATGAAAGGTACTAGCCAGTTGCCGAGCATTTTTATTACAGTGGAAGTGAAACACTATGGACAGTGTCTAGAGAAACACACCAAGCCCTGGGTACCCAGTATAGTCTAGTGGGTGTTGGCTGCTTCTCCTTTACCACCTCTCATGGAAGCCCCAGGATTGGTAGATGCTTTTGGCAGGAGAGAGGATAGAGTGGACCAAAGATCTAATCTCCGTTGGTAGAGGGTGTGGGTGAAACACCTCAGGGCCACTCCACCCTGGACAAACAGGACCACAGAGGGCTTTGCATCACACCCCTCCCTAACTGCTAGTAAAAGCAGCAGGGTGCTGTAGGATTTGGAGCCAGATGACCAGGTATAATTCCGGGTCTGCTATTTCCTGACTGTGTGTCCTGGGGCAACTAACTTAGGTTCTCTGTGCCTCAGTTTCCTCCTCTACAGTAATAATGCTATTATTACTATGATTACCTCTTAGGGTTGCTGTGAGGATTAAATGATTAGATGACTTGATTGAGATAAAGTGTTTAGCACAGGGCCTGGCACAGAGTACACATTCAGTAAGTGTTTCACTCATTCAATAAATGTTCATCAGCATTATATTAGCATTATTCTCCCTTGAGACCTGCCTCGCCTCACGTGGGGAACAAATGGCATCATTACCTCATTCTCTGCCATTCGGCTTTCTTTCCTATCACCGGCTCCTTCTTGGTCTCTATCAGGTCTCCTGGTTCTGTTTTTCTCACTCTGCTTAGACTTGGTGCTGTCAGGGGCCCGAATCTTTGGCTCCAGCGCGTCCTCCTTGCCAGGGTCGTCTGGGTGGGGATGTCTGCTCTCCCGCAGCCTGGCCTCGTCTTTCCTCCTGGACCTCGCGGAGGCGTCCTGCTGCTGCTTTAGATACTTGTCCGATTTGCCTTTGGGCTCTTTCCGGTAGTAGCCGTCTTCTCGGCTTTTGTACCCGGATGCCGAGTGGAGCGGGTTGGGGGACCCAGTCCTCGGGTGCTTTTCTCGGTGGCCCCTCCCTCCTTCGAGTCGCTCGTCTAACTCGGCTTTGTCTAGTGGCCGGGGGTAGTGTTTGCGGTCAGGTGCCCACGTGTCCGTCCTGTCCCTCTTGTCCTCCCCGTTCTCCCTCCAGGGGGCCGGGTCTCGCTCTTCCTCCCTCCTGGCGTAGGGAGAGTGCTCCCACGAGTCCCGGCCGCTGCCCCAGTCGGCCCGGGAGGGGCCGGGAGGGCTGTGGGAAGAGCTGCAGGAGGTGAAGCTGGGAGTATGGGACCTCGGCGACAGTGACCTGCTCACGGGACTGCGAGACCGTGGCCTTTCTGGGCCATATCTGTGAGGAAGCAAAGAAGCAGTTTTTAGAATCTGCCCGCCCCACCCCTGCCCCCCACTCCCCGACCCTGGCCCAATACCCAGCTATACCCAGTCTCTCGCACAGACCTACTGTGCACATAACCCCATCCAGCCCTATACTCTTCACCACAACTGTACGGATGGCACAGAGCGCTGTAGAGAAAGATTTTCCTCCCTCCCGGCTTGCAGGAGGAGGGATCTTCCCTAAGCACAGTCCTGGCTGCTCTCTGCCTCTTTACTCATTCTGCTCCTGGGAATTGGGATGAATAATTGGACTGGTTTGGCTCAGCCCCATCTTTCTTCCTCTTGGAAGTCAGCTAGGCTCAGGGAACAGGCAGCTTGCCTTTTGGGGGCATACTGGGTGTGGGGTGTGAAAGAGGTTGCCCTGCCCTGGCAAGGCTGCCTAACCCTAGGGTTCAATTAGCCCGCCTCTTGGCCACAAGACTGAAGCCGCTTCTCCACTTGGCCTCCATGGAATAAAGGTGACCTCTTGGCCTCCATTTTTCTTGTTTATTTCTCATCTCAATTTGTTGGAATCCTGGGCATGGTAGAGGGGTGCTAATTACTGGGGGATGGCCAGGGGCAGGCTCAGAGATTCCAAAAACAAAGAACTAGGAAAGCATTTTAGAGCTGGAGGGATCTTAGAGCTCTGACCTGCCCATGTTTCAGATGAAGAAACTGAAAACAGAAAAGGACCCTGATTTGTCCAAGGTTCAGAGCAAGACCTCCTAGTGCCCCCAACCCCACACCCCCTCATGTACACGCTCTGCCACTGAACTGCGGCCGCCACGGTGTGGCTTTATACGTGTCTTTAAAAAAATGCTAATAACCACATTTCTTAAAAAACAAACAAACACAAAAATCCCAAACCTGAGCAGCTACATACAAAGATACACACACACACTCACACACACACACACACACACACACACACATACATATACACCTACACTCTGAAGGCTATTTGGTTATTAAGCAGATCAACTGAATCATACTCAATATTCTAAAAAGATGGGCAATTTTCATTTGCTTCCCAAATACAGGAAAACCATACAGCCCTCACCGACGAGGGGACACCCAGATATGGCTCCCTAAGACCAGGCTGCCTTGACCATTGCTGGGCAAACAGCTTGGGCTCAGCCGTGGACAGTGAGGTTAGAGCACCAACTGTGGCAGCTCTGGGTAAGAACCACAGAATGTGCTGGCCAAGTGCCCACTCCTGCTCTTTTCTACCTTGGCTTTCTCCACAGGGACTGTCTTTGAAGGGTAGTGACAGTGGTAAACTTGAAGTCCCAGCTTGGCATGGTCACAATTTCAGTTGGAAGTAATGAGTTGGAAAACAATGCATTCAATGTTCAGAGTAAGTGGTCAAGTGATCAGGGTACTAGCCAAGTGACTGCTTTTTGGGGGGCCATCTACATTCCTGTTCCTACAACTACATTCAGCTCATGAAAAATCAAGAGCTGGCTCTAAACAGAACACACACACACACACACACACACACACACACACTTTCAGGCTGTTTCAGCAGAGTGTAGACTTGCCTTAAAGGGCCACATATCAACAGACCCCCACCTATTCCCCCTTCCAACAAAGGAGGAACAGCTGAGAGGTAGCCTAGCATCTTGCACTTTCCTGAGGTTTCACCTGAGCAGCACTTCTGGACTGGACTGATGTGTTCTGTTGGGCACATGGCAAGGTAGAGCCCAGAAAGGCTGAAGGACACGGCAGGGGCAAGGGCAGGGCACGGTGTGACTCAAATACCGCTAAGAATGAAGAAAAGGAGAGAGTTCCAACTGCTCAGAATCTGTCCTGAGACCTAAGGCCAAGGCCTCACCTGTCTGCTTCCCGGAACATGTCCCTCTCCCTCTGGGAATGGATGTCCTGGATGATGGCAGCCACGGTTTTCCCAGGTTTCTAGGCAAAGTCAGAGAGGTCACCATCAGACCAAAGAGAGCCTTGCAAACACCAAAGGAAAGCAGCTAAGCTAGGACTTGAGTTCATTGCCCAGTCCACCAAAGGGGGAAGAGTGCCTTTTTAGGGGAAGAAAAAGTTTGACCGAGGGGGTGAGGAGTGTGTGCATAATGCTGAATGGTGGTGGGCTGAGTGGTCCAGGGGACATGGTGTCCATTGAGCTGGGGAAGGAAGGAGCCTGGTGCTCACCATCCACATGTGGGGAAAAAGCAGCCTTTGTTAATACCTGCCTCCCACCCCCTCTTGAATAAGGGAAAATATCTGAAATGTGAACAGAAGGAAGGGAAAGAGGGAGGGAGGAAGGAAGGCATTATAACTTGGAAAGAGAGTTGAAGATCACTGAATGCAGCCTCCACATTTTACACATGTAGAAACTGAGACCCAGAGAGGTCGAGGCACAGTTCTGCCCTGCACAACTCCCATCACCAGCCACACTGTATTCTGTGTAGATGGTGACTCCTGGAGTTGTGCTGAGGTAAGGAACACATTCTAGGTCATAGAGACCACTAGAGAATCAGGACTTGACAACAGGCATTTTAACTCCAGGATCCTTTCCATGCCCCATGCTCCCTTCAACACCTTAACTCCAGCATGTTCCTCCTCAGGAATCATTTGTGCTCAGTGTAAATCTATGAGGTGGGTGGCATAGACTGTGAGCCACATTTCACAGCTGAGAATGCCAGGGACCCTTTCCAGAAGTCACTATATAGTGGCTGTACCAGGACAAGACCATCTCCAGCCCCAAAATCCCAACCAAAGCCCTTTCCTAAACCCAGAATGGACAAACAATAATGAAACAATATATAATCAATGATTAAAAAAAGAAATTCATGAGCACAAAAGAAATAGGGGAAGCATCTTCAAAAAGACTACACAGAATTCATCCATGCAGTTAAAATGTATGGAACAGTGTGGATTTTATGGTATGTGAATTAAATTTCAATAAAGCCAACATTAAAAAAAAATAAAAATAAAAGGGGGAGCCACTTCAGCAGCCTGGGTTCAGTTCCCAGGCACGGACCTACACCACTCATCAGTAGCCATGCTGTGGCAGTGACTCATATACAAAGCAGAGGAAGAGTGGCACAGATGTTAGCTCAGGGTGAATCTTCCTCAGCAAAAAGAAAAAAGAACTCGAAATCCTCAGTCTGTAATGTCAGATTTGGACAAAGAATTTTATTAAGAAATCTAATCAACTGCTCGTTTTATCCTCAATTTTTTTCTGTGTAGTTTACAAAGAATAAGGAAATCTTAGAGCTATAGGAATGTTAGGTGTCAACACATATCTCATTTTACAGATGGGAAAACCAGGGCCAGAACTAGGAAGTGAGCCACGTGATCTGCTGGGCCTAGAATTCTATGGTTCCTCTCAGTACATGGCTGCTTATCAGTGTTACGGTTGAGATTGAGAGTTGGGCTGGGAGAGAATGAAGGAGGAGCTGCCTGTGGTTTCAGGGCAAGAAATCAGGGCTAGGATTTAGGAAAGGGACATAAAATGTTCACACCAGGGTGGGGTCCCTTGTCAGCTCTAAATGCAAAAGGAAAGAACATCAACAAGAAGGCAGTGATCCCTTCCCCTGTGTTGATGAAGTAGGAGGTTAACAAGTCAGTTGTTCAAATTGAACAACTGTTCAATTTGTTCAACACGTCAGTTGAACAAATCCCTGTTCAAGAAAAGGCCCAACCTTAGCACTGGTCAGGATATCCACCCAAAAAGGGCCCCGCAGTTCTTCTGATCATAGCTGTGAAGGTTGACCTTCTATAGGAGTATGAAAGCGCCGCCTACAAGTACCCACATCACCCAGGCCCTTCACTGTCACCTAGCACCTCAACTGCTTAAACTGGACCATAAGCAGAGACCCAACGCCAAGCCAGGAAAGAAGCTGGGGCTGCCCAGGACGCCTCCTTCCACCCCACCCGAGGCCGCCTGTCCTTCTGCCAGGGTTATTTGTCACTACCTGGGGGTAGAATGAGAAGGTTCATCTGAAGGTGACCCCACTGAGTGGGTCTTCGTCCTGCCTGCCCACGTTGGGCCACAAAGAGGAAGTTGCCTACTGTACCATCATGGGAAAGGCCAGGCTGGGACAGCTGCTCCCAGAAGACCTGCTGTGGGACTGCCTCCACCCAGGCCAACACAGGGGCAAACCAAGCCCTGGAGAGCTGGCGGAGCCCTCAGGACCACGTGCAGGGACATGTGACAAGATCTGCCGTCACCGGGGAGGCCACATCCTGGTCCCAAATCCATGGCTCACACTGCCAAGCTGGAATAGGCAAAAGTTAAAGAATATGCCCCAAACTGGGTTAAATGTACCCCACGGCAACTTTTCAGAGCATACAAATTCCCTGAGGGGGTTGGATGGGGATTTTCTGTAGCAAAAAGAGTCCCCATGGTCCCAAATACTTTTCTTCCGCTCTTCTGGAACCTCAGATCCTCTTGATTGTTCTTTCCAGCCCAGACCCAGAAAAGCCTGGGGTGGGGAGAGGAGGATGGCCAGGTCAGGGGCAGCTGAGGTTTTGCAGATTTCCCGGAGGCAGCACGAGGCATGGGGGGTGGGAGGATGGTAAGACCTGCGGGGAGGGGCTGGTCAGGCCGATGTCAGAGGCAGAAGCATTCCAGCAGCTCATGGCCCCCTCCACACCTCCCTCATCACAGACAGCACCCCTTTATGCCCTTCCCCTCTGGGGTGCCCCCTGATGAGTAGAGCCAGACAATCAGGACCACAGGTGAAAACATCTCCTTGTGGCCCCTGAAATGCCCCAGGGGTCAAAGAGATGCGCCTAGAGTTCTCTGGGGGCTGGAAGAGCCTCTTCTTGACTTAAACATTTCCCTGCCCTTTATTTTCCCAACCACAGAATATCCTCCTGGGGCCACCTGCAGCCCAGTTGATGAGGATTTTAGGCTGGTTACTTTTAAAACTGCAGGTGAGAAGCAGGCTCAGAGGACTGGAATTTGCTTGCTCTTTGAGAAATATTTGCATTTGTGAAGGAAGGGGGACTGACCTTGTAGGGACCTGAAATTGGCCACCCCAGGATATGTCTCTTTGGCATCGGGATTGCTTGGGGCTGATTGCTTTTGATAAACTGGGACAGGGAGGGAGGCTCTGGGGAATGGAACTTGCCCTTGTTGGGACACATTTACATTTGTAAGGTAAATCTCTATCTGTAAAAGGTGCCTCCCTCTCTGTACCAGGAAGAAGAGAGATGACCTTGTCCCTAGAAACTCTTAATGGGGAAGGCAAGAATTTAAGTTGGCTGCTGTCTGGCAATCTCATGTAACTGATTTAGGGTGGTGGCTTCTGACCTTTACTTAATCCGATTTGATTCTTGTCTAAAAGGCATGGGATCACCCAATGACCAGACCCCACCTGCACTGATACCATTTTAACTCTTTTTCATGTTCTTTCCTTTGTCTTGTAAAGAGATGACTCACATACCTATGCCTTATAAAAGTAGCCCTAACCCTCAACTCGGGGCAGCAGCAGCTCCTCCTGCCCGTGGGCCCTGTCCCCACGCAGCAGCTCTGACTGCCCATGGGTCCTGTCCCCATGCTATTCCACACTATTCTCTAAATAAAAGAGCACTACAGCCAGACCTTGAGAGTCCAAGAAATCTTTCTTTCGACTCCTCGGCTCACTGACCCCGCACCACAGTGTCCTCTGAAGTTACTTCTATTCAGGTGCCACATCCCCAGGAAGGCAGGGCATTAGGTTGTTAATCTTCACATAGGCAGCACCAGCACAGAGTCCCTCACAGAACAGGTGCTCCATAATACCTATTCCAAGATGAATGGCTGTGGCTGCAGAGAAGGATGACAATCTGCAAATACTACATGCTGGGGCCAGCGGTCACGGGCATTGTGATCCTCCTCTGAGGACCAGAGATCAGTTCCTCTATTTTAAGTGATAATTCCAAATTGTTGGCACTCTCTGGCCCAAACACCCTGCCAGCTGCCATCTGAGAAGGGGACAGAAGTGGCAAAGACTTTAAAATAACAGAATCAACTTCTCACAGCACTAAGAAAATCCTCTCAACCTTCCTCTTTGGGCCTGGCCTCAGCATCTCGTGGTTACAGGTGTACAGGAGGCAGGTGACATAAAGCTGTGATCACTGCAGAAAAGTGAGACAGCGGAGAACAAAGTAGGCCTAGCATGACACTGGGACACCTTTTCATTGTAGAACACTTCAAACATACCCAAGAGGAGAGAGAAGGGTAAAATGAAGCCCCATGAATCCACTCCCATTGTCAACAATTCTGACCAAACTTGTTTCATCTATACCCCCATCTCTTTCCCCACCCCACAGAATATTTTGAAGCAAATCCCAGACATAGTATCTTTTCAACCATTCTGTGATGACACCCATGCGGCTCAACAACTCCACAGGGGACAATCCACAGTGCTCATGGCTAACACATCTCCAATATAGCTCGCTGCTTCTGAGACAAGGGTGTGATTCCTAGCCCCATGCAGTCCTAGGGAAGTGCGGGCATACTCAGAGGGAGGCGAGAATGTCAACCAGGAAGAGCAGCCCCACCTCAGCCTCCAGCTGGTTGGGTTGCCTGGAGTCAAGGCTTCCTGTCTGTGGGAGTCTGCTGTCTCCACTTATAAAAGTGAGATAATGAGGCCCATCTAGCAACAGCCTCGGGGCATGGCTGGCTACACTGATAAAAGCCATGGACTGCTGGGCCAACATAAAGGGAGCCACTAGAGGGTATCATGCCCTCTGACCTTTCCACACTTGTTCTGCATGCCTCGAGGGTCCTGGGAAGATGCTGAAACCTTCCATGTGAGCCCTGAACTCCTCAGAGCCAGATCCTGTCACAGCAGCCCCAATGGTTTTTGACTTCACTGTGCTTTTCAGACTCCACATCTCTTCTCATCCAACTCCTTCCACTGGGAAGCCCCCTCTCTATTTAGCTAATTCGCCTCATCCTTCAAAGCACTGTGCCATAATCTCTCCCTTCTTTACACAACCAAGTCACACTGCCTTTTGCCACTGAACTTCTAGAAGCTCCCATTTAGATCTTGTATAATTTTTAAATGTTGTATAAATCTTGTATAATTTAAATCTTATTCAATTTAAATCTTGCATAATAAGAAGAGCTTGTCTCCCCAGTTAGATAGCAAACTCTCCCCAAGTGAGGACCATGTCTCATATTCATTGTAGCTCTCAGTACCTACATGGAGAAGACCCTTAATCATCATTTGCTGATTTAATCTTCCTGAGAGCATTGTGGACCACTCACAAGACTGCTTCTCAGGGCCAGGGAATATCTCTTGGCCAGGAGGCTGGCAAGACCAGTGGCTCTGAAACCAGGCCCTCTGCCCCATGTAGGGAGGAAGACTTTTCCTCTACTGAAATGGGGGTTCGTCTGGCTGGAGAACGAATTAAATTCACATGAGACAGAATAGCAAGAGAAAATTAAACAAAGCTTTATGAGGAACCATGGCCCGGGGCCTTTCTTCCCGAAGGAAGAAAGGGCACCGAAGAAGTGGGGTGCACAGAGTGGTTATATACCCCCAAACAGGATGTTTCACATATGATTGAAATGTCCCTCCCACAATAGTCACAAGATTGCCCTGTTGGCATAGCGCTTGATGGCCACAGCAGGTAGTGGTCTGCTATCTCAGTGGGCGTAGCAGGAAGCAAGTCTATTGTCTCGAGCTGGGTGGTCACAGGTGAGCACAGCAATCAGTTCCTAGCCCAAGGAAAGATGCTTAATCCTTAAAGAAATGCCAATGTTGGGAGGGGGAGGGGAGTCAGTTACAGGAGGTTACCAGAGAAGCACAATAAACAAATGCAGATTTAAGTCCTTGCCTTTGGCATTGATTAGGAGTTTCTAGAGAGAAGGTCATGTTCTTTCTTCTGATACAGAGAGGGAGATATCTTTACAGATGGAGAGTTCCTTTACAATGTAAATGTCTCTTACCATGGGTAAGCAAGTTCTACTTTTCAGTTGCTTTCCTGTCTGCAAAGTAATGAGCCACAAATAATCATGCCAAAGAGACATATGTTGGGGTGGCCAGTTCCAGACCCCTGCACCCCAAATCACCTGGGAGCCTCAGTCCTGCCCCAAATCTACTGAACGAGAATCCATGGGCAAGAGCACCTGAAACTCCCCTGACAATTCTCTGATGCAGTGACTGGGAGACAGTGGTTTAAATTTTCCAAGTTCCCTTCTGCATATAAGATGCTATGATTCTGAAGAAGTCTCTGTTGAACAACTGAGAAAGTAATTCAATCTTCTCATCCAGGTCTGCAGGAGGAAAACACTCACTTTTTATCGTTCCTTCAGATTTTCTCTTTTCATTCATTCCATGCATTTATTGGATACCTATTATGTGAAAGGTTCTGCCTCAAATGCTCTGAGGAATAGAATGCCTTGCCACAGAAAGTGTATGGGGAGACCAGATTACGGGCATGAGGAAATACTCAAGAGAGGAGATGAGAAATGCCTTAAAATCCCTCCTTTCTCTCCCTCCACTTTGCCTCGTGGGCAAAAGGTAAAGTTAGAGAAAGACCAAACAAAATTCCCCCCACCTCTACAAGCCCTGGTGGGACCCCGAGTGGTGGCCTCGTGGGCCCAGAGACACAAATGGCTACAGTGGTTTGCTGTCTACCTCTCCAGTAGCCATTCCCCCTTCTCCACCCCTGCTCCAAGGATGTGACACAGGCCTGGCCAATCACAGCACGGCTTCCCCCTCGCTGCAGAGACTGGTTCAGGAAAGGGCATGTGTCCTAAGCTAGCCCAATCAGACTAAGTGACTCTCAGGACTTTTGTGGGAGCTACTGGGAGAAATTCTGGCTCTCTCTTGTTGGAGGAAATGGGAGGATGAGAAGCTGGAGCTGCTGAAGCCACTGAAGTCATTGCGCCACCTAGAGGAGAGGGCCTGGGGCTGCCAGGGACCATCCCAGGGAGACCCCTAAAACAAAGCCAACGGGGCAGAGTGGAGAGAAACCATGTTCTAATATATCATCACTTGGGCCCTCAATCCAGCCATGCCTGCAGCCAGAACCATTCCTGTACTTTTCGGTTACATGAGCCAATAAATTCCTTTTTTCACTTTAGCCAATATGCTTAATTGAGACAGATTTCTGTTACTTGCAGAGAAAGTCATAGCTGATTCATGTCAACACCAGGACCATAATGCATTACTATGTAGTTGAAACACGCTTTGAGAGGCTTTCACATGTTATCCCATGTGACCCTCACAATGACCCTAAGAGGCAATGTGACAGCATGGGAAGCAGAAAATCCTTACTAAAGGTCAGGAAACAATATGTTCTAGGCTCTTGCTACTCAAAGTATGCTCCGAGGACCAGAAGCATCAGCATCTCCTGGGAGCTTGTTAGAAATGCAGAATCACAGCCCTGCCCCAGGCGTACTGAAGCAGAAAGTTTCACGAGATCCACAGGTGACTTGTATGCACGTTAAAGTCTGAGAAGCTCTGTTAGAATACTATCTCTGTTGCTTACTGATTGGGTGACCATAAGCTAATTACCTGATTTCTCTCTGCTTTTTCATGTGGACAATAGAGATCATAATAAAACAATATACAGATGCAGATATAGTGCAAAACCAAAACAGTCCTAAGTTTTAATCACAGCTCTTCCAGTAACTACGATCTTGGGCAAGTTACTAAACTTCTATTAGCCTCAGTTTCCTCATCTGTAAAACTGAGATAATAGTATCTGTCTGATAGAACTGATCTGAGGATTACCGTAGACAGTGTATGTCAAGTGCTTGGCACATTACTTGACCCAGAGTATCAGGATTCAATTAAAGGTACACATTCCTGTTATTATTGTCATACTGTTATAATTACTGTTACTAACCATGATAAAAAATGCTTAAATTAAAACTAAACATCTTCAGGTATAGTCCTTTACCCATCTGGAAACTGAGGGTCACAGAGATTAAGCAACTTGTACAAGCTCATCAAAGCAGGAAGGAGTAGAGTCTAGCTTGGCACCATCACCTTCCAATCTGGTATAGGTCACATGGTCGTTGATGGTTCTATGTTGACCTGTTCTTCCTCCCACCAGACTGTGGGCTCCTCCACAAGTTTGCTACCTCCATATCCGTGGGGCCTGGCCCAGTTCCTGCCCACAGTGGGCACTCCATGAGCATTTGCTGAATGTAAACCTTGACCACCTGACCTCTTTAACCTGTAGTTTTCGCACCACTCCAGACTATCTCCCTTGGTAAGGTACTACAGCGCCTTGGTACTTTAATTGAAGAAGCTAAGTACTGCTGCTAATCCTAATTAGAAACTTATGACAACATCTCATTTGGAGACCAAAGCTCCACTGGGAATCAAGTGCAGCAATTCGATTCTAGCCCCCAGGGGAGAATCTAAGAGAACAAGAACTTGGGCTGGGTACAGGATGGGGTGGGATCTTTTACTTGTCGGAGAAAAGCAACATGCTGTCATTAGTCAGAAAAAAGTGCCAGGTTCTGCCTGAAGCAGAACTGTTGGCGCAGGAACTTTGGAAGCAACAATGCGAGCAAAGCAGAATCAGGACTTTGGCAACCGGTTGACATGTGCCGATCTACATATGGAGACTTGTCAGAAGGCTAGTCCTAGCTAGAAACAACCTCTGAGCCTTTGTCTTCTGACTTCAACCTTGAAGGCAGATCAAGGGCTGTGGATCTCGAACAAAACGGACCCTAAGTAAATGTGGAATGAGCTGAAGTGAACTGGAAAATCTCTACTAAATAGGATAGTAGAAAGCACAAAAGAAGCTAGATTTAAACACAAATATAGCATTAATTACAATAAATCCAAATGGACTAAGTGCTCCAGTTAAGAGAACACGTGCAAATCAGTAGGAAGACACAATCCAAAAGAGCAGCATGGGCAAACCGCTTGAAAGGAAATTTCCCGCCAGAGAAGATCTAGACGGAAGAACCAATAAACAATCCAAAAAGTGCTCAACCTCAGTTAGTAATTAGCACAATAAAAAATAAAACCAGGATAAACTATTATACTCTCCCCAGACAGGCAAAAATTAAAAAGTTGGACAAGACAAAGTGTGAGCGAGAAGGTGGACCATTGAAAACTCTCAAACACTACTAGTAGGAGTGTAAATGTGGGACAACTAATTCTGAAAAGAGCTTGCCAGTATGTAATAAAGTTGAGGATAAGCATGCATTCTGGTCCAGCAATTGCCCCCCTAGTTATGTACGTACTCCCACCTATATGCTGATGTACGTGTGTAGCAAGATAACGTTTGAGAATATTCATAGTAGCATTGTCCCTAATACCTTAAAACCGGAAACAACCCCAATGTCCATTAACAGTGGAATGGACAAATAAATTTATAGTCATACAATGGAAATTTATATAACAATTAAAAAAATAGACACACCCAACAACATGGATGGCACAATGTTGCATGAAAGAAGCAAGACATGAAAGAACACAGACAGTATGATTCCATTCATGTGAAGTTCACAAATGGGCAAAGCTAAAGTGTGACGTTAAGGGAGGCATCGAGGGGCGGTAGAACTGTAAGGGAATGACCGTCCTCAAAGTCAAGAGAGTGGAGAGGGAGGGGTTAAGCACGACGAGGGCCTCTCAGGCGCTGCTGGGTGCTGTCTGTGTCCTATTCCTTGACTTTGGTAGTGGTTTTATGAGATTTATGGGATTTCACCATTATTACTTTTTAAACTGTACGGTACATAATTAGCCACTTTTCTGTCTATATGTTATACTTCACAATAAAACAAAAAAGAGAAAAAGAAAAGAGAAATGTAGAACAAGCTAAAACAAAAACAAAAGCCCCGTTTGGAATTATCTGAATTCTGCCAGTGGCCAATTCAGTCAGGTGAAACTTAGAAGGACTTCTACGGGGCTGAAGACAGAAATACAGAGGCTGGAGGAGGGCGCGTGACAGACAAAGAAAAGATTACTGAAGACCTGTATGAGTAGAGAAGGAGGTTATATTCAGGGGTTTCTGCCTGGAACTCCCACCTCTGAAATGCAGCCACCTTTTCCTTCTTACTTCATCCTTCAAGACTTCCCCTGTATCCAGTCATCCTGTCTCTAGCACCCCTTTGGATTTTGTCCTTACCTCAATGAGCACTTTTCTTCCCATGTGATAATGGTTTGCCTTCCCATGTGATATCCTCAAAGCGAATCAGCAATTTTTTTATCTTTTCCTATCTGCTCCTTCCCACCAGCACTTAGGCCAATGCCTGACAAGCTGGTGCTTGTTGAATGACTGAATGAACGAGAGAATACTTTACCTTCAGCTGCAATTCCTTGTATCTCTTGGACATCCGAATGAGCAACTTCTCACCATTGATCATAGCAGATTTTTCCTGATAATACTGGACCATGGCCTGGGCAGCTTCTGTGTAAGCCATCTCTAAAAAGGCCTAGGAAAGAAAGGAAGGACGTACATTGGGCTTGACTCCATGCGCTTGACTTCAATAGTCTTTAACAAAATTCAGTACAAGGTATGACTCCATGTATATAAAGTTCAAGAAAAGGCAAAAGGAATCAACGGTGATAAAGTTAGAGGTGAACTGCTCCCTGGGGAGGGGGTGGGATATTGACTGACAAGGGCATGAAGAAACCTTCCGAGGTTCTGGAAATGTTCTATATCTTGACCTGCATCGTAATTACATAGGTGTACACATGTAGAAAATTAATGGAGTTGTACATTTAAGACTAGTGCACTTTAGACTGTATTTTATACCTCAATAAAAAGAAAAAATAATCAGTATAAGAAAGAGCTTTCTTTGATCCCATCCATTCAAAGAGGCCTATTTATTAACTTTACCAAAAGACCAAAAGAGCTCGTTATAAGATGGCCCCTCTCCTGATCCCCATGGTTACCAAGTATTCTTCTTAGTTATGTCTGTCCATCCTGGGCTACCTCATGCCATAGGAGTCCCTCTGGGATGGGAGGATCCACTAACCCACAGTTCCCCGAGAGGAAGAGGTTGGTAGGGGGGTGGAGAGTGAGTCTGCTGCATGAGTGAACTTGCTATTTGGTGGTGGCAATGGCAGGAGATAGAGACACAAGCCCTGGATATTTGAGCTCTCACTTTCTTTGCAAAGAAAGAAATACATTAAAAAACTCAGGGCTCCCTAGGCTTGAAGGAAGGCCATGTCTTTCTGAGTTAAAGAGAGAAGAAAACCCTCGGTTACATTTCCACAGCATTTTCCCTCTTTATTTAATGCTGTCATAAAACACTTACAAAGGAATCGGCTCTTCCATTCAACCGGTATCTGTAGACAGCTTCTAAGTAGACTGTTTTGACTGACCTGTCAGTTTACCCCAGTAGCTGCTGTGGCGGATTTATCGCTGTTGTTGTTTCTTAGATTTGTGTGGTTTGTACAATACTGAGGATGTACTCATCTGGTCCATCGATGTTGAAAAGGAAAAGTGGTCTGAGACAAGTGAGCCCTCCTTGTGAGCCCCTGTTCCCCCATTTCCTTGAACCAAATGGGCTAAACAATCTCCTTCTGCCTCCTTCCCTGACCTTTCTTTTTGAATTTCAGCTATGCTTTTCTCCATGCTGTCGCACTCTATTGGCAGAAGTGTGGGAGACTAAGAAGTCAAGATTCTTTAGAGTTTCATTTCAAATTCTGCCACTCAGCTATCTAAGTGCCTCTGTCTTGATGCAAACATTTTAGCACCTCTAGCTCTCACCAGTCAAACGGGAATAATATTAGTTCAGTTAATCTTACTGCATTAATGTTGCAAGCTGAATTTTGGACATTTACCCGAAACAGAATTCTGGGAAGTAGGAACAAAGAGCCTAAGTGAGTAGTGCAAGCCCAGGTTGATGGAGGAAGACCACTGAGGATCTGATGTGACTTTGAGTCTCCAAAGTTCATGCAGTAATTAAGAAAAGAATTTCTCCTATCCCTGTTCCTCTGATTCAGAAAGTAAAAATATTTGTTAAAAATAAAAGATAAAATTTGCTGATTTCTGACCACTCTCTGTATAAACTCCCACTTTGACTTTAGAAATGAAGGCAGACATATTAACCCCCAAGGACTCGGTCAATCCCCACGAGCTGAGGGTCTTAGTTCCTTAGACTAACCAGGCATCCATCCATTCCCACCTACTCTCCTGTTATGAGACCCGAGGGCCTCAGATGCTAACACCAAGGATCAGTGAAAATGGCTGTCCCCAGTCAGTACTTAGCTGGCTCCAAATCCACTCCCTCAGGTAGGAGAAGCTTAGAGGGTGAGATGGCAGCATTAGCTCAAGAGGTTAGCAACACAATGAAAAGACTCAAGTTCATAGATTTCTATTTGGGGGCCAGTTGGCTTTTCTATGTTAATGAGTTCCTTCATTCCATAGCACCTCCTAACCTCTAGGCAACCCGCAAAGACCTGTACCCATCACAAGAAGGGTAAGATGAAACAAGGGGAAACAACACCACCAACAACAAAAACCTCTGTGCAGTACCAACAAGAGGCCAACTCTCTATCACCTCTCCATGTTAAGAATAGCTTCTTTAAAAAAAAAAAAAATTATGTAGTTCCCCTCCACCAATGTGTGGTCTATCTGGTACATAAGACTGTGAAAGGGCCCAGACCTACCTGATTAGTAGACTTCATGAGGATGTAATTAGTGACCTTTCCAAAGGGCAGCCCCAGGTTAATGACGTCATTCTCAGTGCAGCTTCCTTCAGGGAGATTACAGATGTGTACCACGCGGCCAGCACCCATTTTCCGCTGTGCAAACTAATGGGAACAAAGAGCAGTGGCTGGTCTTCAAAAGACATTTCCGTCTTGCCCTCTATTTCAGATGTTCCTAATGGCTATTTTCCCCTAAACAATGGTTGCAAAACTGTAATTTACAAAATTAATGCAGAAAAAGAATCCATTCACAGACACATAAAAAATAGCAATTTTATGCCATTTCTTCACAAAAAAGATTCGCAACACTTTTAATGAGCAATCACATCCCCAGGGTACCAGTTGCTGGTGGGAGGTTGTGTATCTATAATGTTTTTAGAATATTCTTTAGTAATATTTCACAAAACTTAAGATATATATAGCCCATGATCCTGCAATCCTACTTTTGGAAATCTATCCTACAGAAATAAATGCACCAATATGTAAAGACATATGTACAAGGACATTTATTGCAGTAATTTGTGAGGTGGCAAAAAACTTTGGGAACAGCCTGTGTCCAAGAGTAGGAGAATGTTTGAGTAACTGATGGTTCAAACACACAATGGAAAACTACAAAGCCATTAAAAGGAGGAGGTAAATGAGCTGATAGAGACTAATTTTTAAGATAGATTAAGTAAAAAACAGGTTGTCAAGTAGCAAACACCATTTTTATAAAACGAAACAAAAACCAAAAACATACGAGAAAGAGGTAGATGAAACAAGTGTTGTAAAATTTTGATAATTTTTGGAAATGGGAGATGGGTATACAGGGATTAATTACACTAGTCTCTACTGTTCTGTATGTTCAAAATGTTCACAATGAAAATATTTTAAAGGATGTTAGCATAGAGAAAGGTGTGGGAGGATATATATGACCCCGTCAACACTGGTAATCTTCAAAGAGCAGAACTAGAAGGGAGCAAGGGGAGAGATGTTTAGCCTTTTCCTTATATATCATATTGTTTGACTTACAATGTTTAAAATCCCAATAAAGCAAAAAGAGCATGGAAAGAATCTGTGGGAACTTAATATATACTATACATAGATATTCAAGCAACAGTGTGTGGTTTAGCGCAGTGGCCTTCAGCACTTTGTTCGCCTTGGAATCCTTTCTTTCAAGCAAAACCTTCCTTACCAGCCCAAATAGGCGACAGATAAGAGGAGCTGCTCTGGACAAACCTCGGGTCCAGCACCCTGCCGCCACACGCCGCCCTGCAGTCCCAAAGGCACATCTAAGGATCACAGTTTGGAAGGCAAGACCCAGGCCTAATCAAAGCTCCTGGAGGGAGGAAGTGTGTCTGTTTGGTCTGTGCAAACCTTAATTAGCCTGGAGTCTCTAGGAGGCTCAAGAATTAGTAACCATAAGCGAACCCCATGTGGAAAAGAAGGATGCAATTTTCCAAACCCAAAACACGTTCTAATAGCATAGTCTACATTTGCATAATCATCATTTTCTAGGATAATATGAATGTCAACATCTAATTACATTTGATGCGGGTCCGACTCTGCTAAGGTAATACAGTGCGAAAGTCTGAGGTCTCATCCCTAACAAGGGCTAATACTTGGGTAATTTTACCATGAAAAGCCCTCATTTGTTGCATCTGGGCTGAGGACAATTAGAGTCTATTGGAATTTCTTTTTATGGTTCAGCTCTGAGCTGGAGAAAGCCAAGCGCCCCTTTTAGACCTCCCTGTCTGCAATGTCCAGAGGTCGAGCACTATCCTAAAGGGGAACAGGATTCCGTGTGTGGCCCAGCAGCTCCCAGAGCATCCCCATGCCTCCCTGGACTGCAAATGGATATCCCCGTAAGCTGGGAGACTTTGAGTCCAAGCCTGGCTAAAAAGGACTGAGCCCTTCCCCAGGACGGCAGAAGGAGGGCTGTTAGGACGCAGGATCTTTGCCTCTCACTGGGGTGAGCGGTCCATATAAAGATGCAGACCTGGCTGAGTTCTCAAGCAGGGCTAAGTGGCTGGTCCTCTGAGTTTATCGACAGGAGTCCTGAGGCTGGGCCTCCTCTAAGTGGGGCATGTTTCTGCCCCATGTGACTTTGCTGGGGTTGGCCTGGGCTGATGTGAGCTTGGACCACACAGCACACGCGCAAGGCAGTTCTGGGCCGCTCCTGCTCCTTGACTGTCCAGTTGCCTAGTGACCAGGCATGAGGGCCGGCGCCTCTCTCCTTGTCTCCTCCAGCCTGAAAGAACAACTCAAGGGGCTTTTATCTGAGTATGAGCACACCAGCTGCTGCTGGGCAGTGGAACAAGCCTGCCGAAGAATGAACACCCACCCTCACGGCGGCCCATCACCAAGGAACAGGACGAACTCATACTTCAGACGTCGTCAGCAAGGCACCAGAATGAACTGGTCTCAACTAAGGTTTTCACTCAAATTTAAAAAATACATCCCATGAGGGCTTTTTTCTCCCAAGATTTTAAATCAGAAATAGAAGTTGAATTTTACTGATTGAGTCCCTTGTTGTCACTTAATATCATATAATCACATAATCATGAGATTTTAAGATTGGCACCTGAGCTAACGTCTGTTGCCAAGATTTTCTTCTTCTTCTCCTCCTCCTCCTCCCCGTCCCCTCTCCCTTCCTCTCCCCCTCCCCCTCCTTCCTCTTCTTCCTCTTCTTCCTCTTCTTCTTCTTCTTCTCCCCAAAGCTCCCCAGTACATAGTTGTATACTCTAGTTGCAGGTCCTTCTAGTTGTGCTATATGGGATGCCGCCTCAGCGTGGCTTGATGAGCAATGTCAGGTCTGTACCCAGGATCCAAACCCTGGGCCAGCGAAGTGGAGCGTGCAAACTTAACCACTCAGCCTCAGGGCCGGCCCCCAGCGTGTCATTTTCTAAGTGAGCTATGAAATGAAAATCTTGCAAATCTAAAATCTTGAGAATCGCCGTGTTAATGCTTTGCTCTGTGTTGTGTCTGGCTTCAAACATTTTTATGTGTTATATTCTCTTGCAAATATTTGATTTAGGATGGTTCCATCTATGTTCTTTTCGGTCATTGATCTAAAATCTCTTTTTGTTAAACTCAGGTTCAAAATCATATTTGAGTCATAGAAGGTGTAGAGTTATATGTATGATCACTCTATTCTATCTATTCTTGAAACAGTTATACAAACATGGCTGTTATTTGCCTTAATGCTCTATGGGAGATCTGAATGACGGGGGAGAAAGGGAAGTAGGGAGGAAAGTGGGAACGTGAGAGGAAGGGAGGATGCGGTCTTTTGATGGCACCTCTAGAGTAATGTTTGTTTGCTGGGGCAGGGACAACCCTGCGTGCCTTTGAGCAGGCAGCATGATACTCTATGCTAATTCCCAACGGGGCTCTCTAAGTCCTTAATAGTCTTTGAAAGTGATAATATCTCAAGAGACACTATTATTATTATTATCATTATTATTATTATTATCGACACGTAAAATACCTGAGTTGAGATCATACTTTGAGTTTCTTTACTCTATCAATATAGTAACCCTGGTTGGATCTTAGGCTGATGAGAAAGTCTGGTTGGTGTGTGTCTGTGTTCTTGATTAATAACAATGGGTAACTAGTTAATTACTCACTAATGTAAGTACTTTGGCAGATACAGTACTTTTTCAAACATGGAATGCAGGACAGTGGCTGGTAGGAGTAAATAATTAAAAAGAGTTTTGGCTGTAAAAAGCTTGGGACTTCCTGATGTAATGGGAAGAAGGTAAGCCTGGAAGACAGAGGACCTGGATTCAGGTCCCAGCTCAGTCACTGATTAGGTGCATGACAGGGACAGACTAGTTTTCCTTTCTGGCCCTTAGTTTCCCCGTGTCTGGAATGAGGAGGGTAGACTATGCATCTACAGTCCTTTCTGGATGTGAAATATCCATGCATATGTGGCTCTAAGCTCTAAAATTCCACTCCTCACTCCCCCAGAAACCTTGCCAAGCTAAACCCTAAGTTCCAGGATAATGATAACTTTGCCCAACTGCGTTTGGCATAAACAGGAAACCCGTCTTTCCCACTCCCCGTCGCAGTGACTGTATTTGTCTCCCTCTCTCTGTGATCAGCTACCTCAGCGTGCACACGGTCACAGGCGTGTTCATCTTTCAGACATGCCTGTCTGTGTTGGTGGTGGTCTCATCTTTACAGGGCTGAAGATAAGCTCTAAGCAGTGAGCACGTTGTGACGAGCTCTGCAGCTCCCTGAATGGACTCTGCGTCCACAGTGCCTGGAAGAGCTGAGATGATGTAGTGAGATGAACTAAAGACACGGGGGCCTACTGCCTCTCTGAGGACAGACCCACATCAAGTGTGTGCCTTATAATCTCCAGGCGCCAGGGCCCCGGCAGTGTCAGCGTCAGACGCACCTGGATTTGTCTCTGCTCCCCAGAGACTAACAGTGGGCAAGTTAGTGAATTTCTCCAAGCCTGAGTTTGCTTGTCTATAAAACGGGGAAAATAAAAATTGATTCCACAGGACGGTTTAGGAGACAAAAATGTCACAAGGTATGTAAAGTGCCTTGGCACCACATGTGGCATCCAGCAGCCTCCTATAAATAAATATTTGTTTCTTCTTTCCTCCAACAGTTAAAGGATGTGCTATGATAATCCTAGACTGGTAAAAATAGGGGACTGCACTGCGAATATGTAAGAGAAAGTCTGCATTCTTAGGAAATTCATACTGATGTAGTTAGGGGTGAAGAGGTACGATGTCTCCAACAGTGTGGGAAAAAACATACATAGATGATTAGAAGACGGATGATATGATAGACGGAGATGGGTGGATAGAAGAGCAAAAAAGAGAGAGACAGAAACAGAGAGACACAGAGAGAGAATGATAAAGTAAATGGGCCCAAATAGAAAAAAGTAGTGAATCTGAACAAAAGGTCTACAGGAGTTCCTTATGCCTTTTTTGCAACTTTTCCATAAGTCTGAATTACATTAAAACTAAAAATTACCAAAACTAAATTTTTCTGATGTGCTCTGGGACAGAAGAGCAGATGGGTTTAGAGAGAACCGTAAGACCTTGGCAGCTCAGACTTGTGGTGTGAGGCGTTGATGGGCTTGGTTAACACCCCACCCTGCTCTGCCTGCTGAGCCCCTGGGAGGCCCACATGTGACAGGTACTTTTGAGACTTTCCAGCCCAGGGTTAAACCCCTAAGAGAGCTAAGGTGTCGGGGGTGTAACTGAAGTCCTAATTGCAGTCATGTGTCACTTACAAGGGGGACACGCTCTGAGAAACGCGTCATTAGGCAATTTTGTTGTTGTGCGAACATCACAGAGTGTACTTACATAAACCCAGATGGTGCAGCCTATACACACCTGGGCCATGTGGTACTAATCTCAAGGGACCACCATCATATATTCAGTCCATTTTTGACTGAAACATTGCTATGCAGTGCACGACTGTACTAACCTAAAGGGGCAGTCATCCTTTCCCAGCCTGGGGGACGCTTCAGTCCATCTGCAGGCCAGCACTGACCTAGAATGCCCCCACATGCCATCAGGGGCTTGGGCTGTACGTTTTCACACGTTGGCATCACTCATTTACAACCAGAGGCTGCTTCTAATGGTTCATGTGGCTGGGTCCCAGACCTCTCAGCTCACCCACAAATCTTTTATAGATGGGTAGAAATGTGAAAGGAGCAAATAGACTCGTGTAGGAAGAGTCTGATGCAGGTGGGAACAGTGTTCACAGGTGAGTTCAAAGAACAAGCCCATTTCAAATAACTCACAAGGTTGCAATAAAAATGTGGCTTAGGGCAACAGGCCTATGAGGTGAGAGTAGTCTCTCAAAGTGCTTTCTAGAGCTACAAGATAGAGACTCCATCTTCAATAAGACATTTCCGTGCTCCAGCCTGACCTCCTTTAGGTGTGACCCAATTTCATCTAGCACACAGTCTGCGGGCCTCTGCTGGGTTTGCACAGGGCAAATATTTATTCCTCACAGTGTTGATTTTGAACATATTAAGCAGATCGCAAATGGGTGTGGGTTCCATAGCTATGGATCTTGGCTTAACTTGGAGGATAGACACAGATGTCTTTATTGACACTTTCAAACATTTTATAAAGCATATTAGCTTTGACTTAGAGTAAATCTACTTTTATTGGTGCCCGACTTGCCTACGGGTCTGGGGTGGTTCACTTGCCGAGTAACTTCACTATCCCTGTAGACTTTAGAGTCAGGGAATCTTAAAACAGGGAGGTCATCTGGTTCATACCCATCACTGTGCATGCGGACGCTGACGCATGGGAGAAGGTAAGGAACTTAGTCTGTGGGCAATGAAGTAGTGGTAGATTTGTGATGACAACTCAGGCCTCACTGAAAAGTCCATCAATCTCAGACTTGATAAACTATGGTGGATGCAAACAATAGAGGGTGTTACAACATAAGACAGGGTTTTATGCCTGGATGGGGAAGATATCTAGAAACCAATTTTATCTTAAGTGAAAAGAACCAAGCTGCATAACAGATTATATGGCATTATCTCATTTTTGCAAAAAAACCCATAGTTTTTCTAATTAAATGTGCACACGTGCACTAGCTAGAGACAAATAGTTACAGCAAAAGACATTTACCTTCGGTTTCCTCTGCAGCGTTGGATTTTCTATTTTTTATATTTCTGTTACTGTTTGAATTTTTTACACCATGCTTGTACTACTTTTGCATGGAGAAAAAATACTTCAGATTCATAAAAAGAAAAGAAAAAAAACAGAAAACAAAACCCACCTAGATCTCCTGCTGCCCTGCTCTTTGCTCTTTGAAAATGCACAAGGTGGGCCCTGCAGCGGGGACAAGAGCAGGGCCAGAGCTGGAATGGTGGGGGAGGGGGTTTGCCACATCAGTTGCTACTCTTCAAGCTCTCTGGAAATCAGGAGACCAGAGTGCTCTGAGCAGGACTGAGGCCAGGGAGGACAGTTGCTCTAGAAACAGCCCACAATCTGAGGGGTGACGTATGACTTGACTTTAGGGACAACCTAAACCTCTGGCCTTCCACAACCATATACGTTTCCCTGTGCCTCCGTTTTCTTATTTATGCAAGTTTTCTGGTGTGCAGGGTCCTGGTGAAACAGAAACCATAGAAACGACATGCATCACCCCAGGCCAGGGAGGGCGGCACCAGCACTAAACAAACTCCAAGGTGGCTGTGAAAACTGCAAGGCTGTTTTACGGGGCCAGTCAGCAGGCAGGGTGCATCCTGGGCAGGCACAAGAAAACTATTTACAGCCTGAGAAGCCCCGATGGCCCCTTCCAGAAACTTGATTACTCTGTTTATGACGACTCAGGCAGCCAAGGACCAAGTGCCTCTGTTCTGTCAGATGGCAGAAGCTTCAATGAAAGTGAACACCTCTCTCCTGGGACCCTGTGGTGGGAGGAGAGGGGCTGGGGACAGACACAAATTACTCACCCACCAGCAAACACAGCATGCAACTGTCAGTTCAGTGTCCCATATCTGTCAACAATAACCATGGAAACGAAAGGCTCGCACTCCCACGGAATTGAGACAAGTGTAAGTTCAGCTAAGCCTGGGGCTGGTGGAGGTGGTAGATGGTTTCGCGGTGGTTTTAGGTTTTGTAGCAGTTCAGAGACCTTCTGAAGGCTCATTCCTGGAGCCAAGTGTCACTTTGTTCTCCGGCTTAAAAACAGAGCTTTAGAAGCAGCAAGTGCTCTCTGCTCCACAAACAATGGTGTTATTATAATGGTGGAGTTCTGGCTGGTTCTGGCTTTACTCAACAAGATGTGTTTCTGAAAAGATGGATGTAAGTGGAATCAGACAGAAAAAGCCCTGGCACAGGACCAGAAAACACTTCTGGAGGATGCATCAAAGCCTTCATGGGTTCTCTGGGGAGACTGGGAGGGGGTTAATGGAGAATTTTACCATCCTTATTAAAGATTTCTTTTCCATTTGAATTTTTGCAAAAAGCATAAATTATGCATGAAAAAACAATAAAAATGTGTATGTAAAAGTTGCTCACTTGGCCCTCATCTGAGCCTCGCAAAGTATCTTTTGATAACAGAGTAATCACTCCTTGATTTATTGGTTTATTTTTGAAGGTCATTATTTGTAGGCAGAAAAAAAATCAATAATTTCTCTGAGGGACTCCCCTGCTACTTAAAGGAGACTTGCAAAGTATCTTTCAGTCGCAGATTAATCAGCTCTTCAATTCTCAGCTTGTCTTCAAATGTCAATATTTTTGTATTTCAGGTTTTCCTAAAGAGAGACACACCTGCATTCAGGCAGCTGTGACTACAGGGTTTACTAGACAGATTCGTGGGTGAGGAACACTGATACTGAGACTTGCCCACAGTCACATGGCCAGCAGACAGAGCCAGCCTTGACAGGATAGGTTACCCCAAAACAGGGCTTAAAAGGTCTTCTTACACAGGGCTGGCCCTGTGGCATAGTGGTTGAGTCCTGCGCACTCCTCTTCGGCAGGGCGGGTTCACAGGTTCCGATCTTGGGCAGAGACCTACACCACTCATCAGCAGCCATGCTGTGGCAGTGACCCACATACAAAAAATAGAGGAAGGAGACCAGCCCCATGGCTGAGTGGTTAAGTTTGCGTGCTCCGCTGCAGGCGGCCCAGTGTTTCGTCGGTTCGAATCCTGGGCGTGGACATGGCATTGCTCATCGAACCATGCTGAGGTGGCATCCCACATGCCACAACTAGAAGGACCCACAACTAAGAATATACAACTATGTACCGGGGGACTTTGGGGAGAAAAAAGGAAAAAAATAAAATCTTTAAAAAAAAAAAATAGAGGAAGACTAGCGCAGATGTTAGCTCAGGGCTAATCTTCCTCACCAAAAAAAAAGAAAAAAGGGGGGGGGGGGTCTCGTTACTCAATAATAGCCATTGTTACTTCCTATGCACTGCACAGTTCACAAATCATGGTCACATATGTAGTCTTATTTGATCCTCGCAAGTACAGGACAACTCTGGTCCACACTGAGCCTTGCTCCCACCTTCTGGCTTTGATCATACATGGTCAACATATGATGTTCCAAGATCTGAGGCATAATCAAAACTACCAATTACACAAGCCAGGTGAAAACCTATCATTTATTTTACCCTCAAAAGTCATTACTAGGGGTGTTATGGACCCCATTTAAGAAAACAGAGCCTCAGAGAAGTAAGGTGACTTGCCTGAGACCACACAGCTGGTGGGTTCCAGAACTAAGACCTGAAATTAGGTCTCTTGACTCCGCATGCACAGGAAAGGGCCTCTGGTTCACTGGTCATTGGCCAAGGGTGGGGTTGAGCATGAGAGCTGTCTTGCCCTGGCCTCTCCTCACCCCACTCAGCGCCCTCCCCTTTATATAGGGGCTCAGTTGACATCAGCTCTCTTTACTATGCCCAGACCCCTGGCCCACCTGCCACCCAATCCAGCCTCCTGCATCTCAGTCACAGTCTGCTTCCCCGCAGTGCTGGGGTCTCAGAGCAGGGTTGTGGGCACAGAGATGCCTCCATGGTCCACAGTGGGGGCAAACAGGCCCCAGAGCTGCCAGCACCCACATTGAGACATAAGGCCATGTAATTAGGAGTCTGACCTCAAAGACAAACAACAGGCTTCACTGAACCCAGCCATTCTGCTCTCCTGGGACTGACCCCAAGTGGCCACTGAGCAGACGTGGTCCTGAACATGGAGAGTACAAAGTGGGAAATGACAAAATTCTCTTTCACCAAAACATGGGTTTGCAGACGGGGGCTCTCTCTGGAAGCACTTCTCCCATTAAACATCACAAACAAACAGACACAAACGAGTAGAGATCTTGGCCCAGGCAGGCCTCAACTTCTGTCATGAACCTCCTCACCTCTCCACTCACTCACCCCCAGGGCCTGACACCTACTCTTCTCGGCTTACCCTTTCCGAGTTTTGCGCAAAGGCCCAGACACATGGAGGGCATGGCACGGGGACATGTGGAGGGGACAGCACATGGCGGCCTGCTCTCGTGAGCGTGTGCTCTCTCATTGCATGAGGAGAGAGAAAGAGGCTGCAGCTGCTCACATCAGGAACGGAAAAAAACACAGGCACAGGCAAAAACACGCAGATGCGCCCTTTAGCAGGGTTCAGCCACATGCATTTTGTTTTACAGTTGGTTCCACATCTCCCATCTCCTTCCTTGTGTTCCCAGGGGAGGAGCAGAGAAGCCAACAGCTCCTGGGGGAAGGGGCTACACTCAGTAGGAAAACAGGAAACCGAAGAGAGAAAGGGAGTTGTCACAACCGGTGGAAAAAGGAGGGATGGAAGCCTTAGAGCTTTGGGGGCCTAAAGTGCATGTTGTAGAGAGAGAGGAGCGCAAACACAACTGAAAGCGAAGTGTTACACAGGTGCAGCCATTTCCCCAAGGGGCCAGATAGACCATTAGGGCCTGGTCCCTACTTTCAAAAACATTTTCTCTTTCAGGTTCAAGTTTCAGAACTACCTTCTCATAGGAAACAGTCCACTTCAATAAAACATCAAGAAGTCTTTAAAAACACACACACAGAAAAGCTCAAACTTCTTTTTCTAAACCAGTGCCCAATGCCAGAGAGCCTCTGAGTGCTTTTGACTTAAAGAATTTATGTCAGCTTTTTTATCTGCGTGTTTCAGCACTGGCTGGACTGAATGGAACAGCTCTCGACCTCTGTCTGGGGACATGTTCTCCTGCACAGCACAAAGCCACGTCTGTACCTGCTTCATCCCGGCCTCCTCTGTACCACTACACCAGGCATAGCAGGCAATGCAAATGCTCTGATGGTGACAAGGACAATAGAGAAAATGCTTCTGTACTCACATTTGTCCCCGGGGAAGCTGAAGGAAATGCAGGATTTGACTGAGCAAATGGCCTTGCTGGAACGGCCGCATAGGATGTTGCAAGATTTGAGGCATAATCTAAATGATAAATTACACAAAGCCAGGTGAAAACCTAGGCATTTTCTGTACCTTCAAAAGTCATTATTAGGACATAAGTGGGAAGAGAACAATGAAAATGTCCTTTAACATATTAATTAGTGATCAATGTGAATATATCTCTGGGCATGTTGATAACCAGCCAAGCTTTACAACTAAAGCGTGTCAGAAAATGTTGAAGAACCCAGCCAGCAGGCCCGTGCATTTTAGTGTCTTGGGATCTGTTTGCTGTGTAGATATATATCAGGCGGGAACATCAGGGCAGTTTGGTTATTCAAGACACGACATAATGAGCCTTCGGGAGCTGGTTCCTGCTTCAAGTGGCTGACCTGGAGCGTCTTACTCACCTTCATTCCCAACAGGGTTATAAACGGCTGTGCTGTTGGGAGAAGGACACAGGGTTCCCTCTGCTGAACCGAGTACACAACGGACACCGGCGCTGGAGAAGGGGGAAAAGGGGGAACCAGGGCCTCAATAAGTTAAAGAACAACACGTGAGCCAGACAGCCCGCTCCCCTAGGCGAGGACTCGAAATAGTTGAAAATAGACGTTCAAACAAAACCTCATATGTGAATGTTCATAGCAGCATTATTCACCACAGCCAAAAGGTAGAAACAACCCAGACATACATCCAAAGATGAGTGGATAAACAAAATGTGGTATATACATACAACAGAATATTATTCAGCCATAAAAAGGTTGTACCTGCTACAACATGGATGAACCCTGAAAATATTTTGCTAAGTGAAAAAATCCAGTCACAAAAGGCCAAGTATTAAATGATTCCATTTATATGAAATGTCCAGAAGGGGCAAATCCATGGAGATAGAAAGCAGATGAGGGAGAGGAGGGAGGAATGGGGGGTGACTACTTAATGGGGATGGGGTTTCCCTTGCTGGTGATGAAAATGTGTGGGAACTAGATTGTGGTAACATTTGCACAACCCTGTGAATGTGCAAAATACCACTGAATCGTTCACTTTAAAATGGTCAAAATGGTGAGTCTTATGTGAATTTTACCACAATATAAAACAAGGGAGCCATAAATAGGAGACCTTTTTCAAATTATTTTTTAAATCATGGCAAAATACACATAACATAAAATTCACCATCTTAGCTATTTTTAAGTGTCCAGTTCAGTGGCATTAAGCATATTCACATTGTTTTGCAACCATCACCACCACCCATTTCCAGAACTCTTTTCGTCTTGCTGAAACTCTGTACCTATTAAACACTAGCTCCCCGTTTCCCCCTCCCCACAGCCCCTAGCAACCACCATCCTACTTTCTTTCTATGAACCTGACTACTCTTGGTACCTCCTATAAGTGGAATCATACGATATTTGTCTTTTTGTGACTGGCTTATTTCACTTAGCATAATGTCCTCAAGGTTCATCCATGTTGTTGCGTGTGTCAGGATTCCCTTCCTTTTTAAAGCCATTCCCCTGTATGGATATACCACATTTTGTTTACTTATTCATCTGTCGGTGGACATTTGGCTTGCTTCCACCACTTGGCTATTGTGAATGCTAAGAAAGAGAGGCCTTTTGAACGCGCTCATCTTGAAACACTTAACCCCAGTCCTGTGTTCTCCATCCTGGGCCATGTGCCCTCTTTCTCGCCTGGATTACCGCAGCCCCCTCCTTTCTGGTTTCTGGGGGTCTGCCCTTGACCCGCCGCTTTTGTTCTCGGCACAGCAGCTAGGGTCCCGTTCAGTGGAGCCAGAGCACATCACTCCTTTGCTCGGCCCTCCAATGCTCCAGTCACACTCACAGCAAAACGAAAGTCCTCACAACCAGCCCCAACACTCAGGATCTGTGCCCTTGCACCTCCCCGGCTCCTCACCCTGGAACCCTGCTCTGGTCACACTGATGTTGCCTGAGCATCCCAGGGCCTTCAAACTTGCTATTCCCTCTGCCAGGAGTGCATGTCCCCAAGACAGCCACAGGTGCATTCCATCCCCTCCTGAGTGTCCTCAGTGAGGCCCTTCCCTGACCACCCTATTTAAAGTGCACACACACACACACACGCATGCACACACACACATGCATGCACGCACGCACGCACATGCACACACACGCACATGCATGCATGCACACACACACACACACACACATACTTCCTGCCCTGCCCTGCTGTTGTCTGCTTAGCATTTACCACCAGGGATGCTATATAATGCACTTGTTTATTTTCTTTATCACCTGTTCCCCCCACCCCCCGCCCACCCCCACTAAGTGTAAGCTCCTTGAGGACAGGGATTTGGCCTGTTTTGTCCTCTACTGTTTCCCCAGCACCTAGAACAGAACATGACACACAGTAGATGCGCAGTGAACACTTGCTGAGTGCATGCATGGACCTGTTCTCACGGACAGCACTCACTTTTCAGAGAAGACCAGGCATTTCTGAGTGTGCAGTTTCCCTTTCACGTGCAGCTCCCAGTCCTAGGCCAGAAGGAAAGAAAAATGACCCAAGGAGAACTGAGTCCATGAGAAGGCAGGGGATAAGAGCCGGCTTCCGCAGCCAGGCAGGAGCTCAGAGGGCCGAGAGGCTGGACCAACCTTGCAAATACATCTCCCTGTCCTCCTCCTCTCCCTCCCAGGTTCCTCCCGGACTCCTGCTTCCCCATTCAGCCCTGACTCCATAGGCCAGACCTGCACATCCACTGCCATCTTGGACAGGGGCTCAGATGCACAAATCCCATCCTCTTCCTCTCTCAGTGCACCCTTGGTTCCACCACACGTCCCACTTTCCTCCCCGAGAGAGACCCCACTCATTTCTATAACCAGTTGGGATAATCTGGCAGATGGATTCATAGTGAGTTGAAACCTTAGAAAAGGCTTATGATAGACAAAATCCCGCATTACCTCCCAATGTTGGTCAGGCCCCTCCCGAGACTGGAGGTGAGAGGGTGTGTCCCACCTGAGTGACAGGGATGCACTTGCACCACATGACCCAAGAAGAGGTGAATGACACCCTGTGGTGTGACTCCCACTAAGCAGAGATTCTTATGCTCTGCGGATGGGGTGAGAGAAGGGAGGCAGTGCAGCCCCGTGCTTGACAGGCCCAGGCTCTGGGAGGGTCAGACCACGCTGGGATCTCCACTCTGCCACTTTCTAGCTAAAGGGCCCTGGGTAAGTCATTTCATGTCTCTGGTCCTCAGTTTTCTCATCTGCAAAATGAGAATAATAATAGTATCCGCCTCTTAGAGTTAGTGATGACACACAGAAAGGGTGTAATATATGTGAACTATTAGAATTATTATTGCTTTGCAATATTTCACTGCATCATCAATACATTTGAGGGGGCAATTTACACTATAATGGACCTTTGTTTGCAGGGACCCAAAGCATTTTACAACCACTGGGAAGGTGTCATGAGGCTCTATCTCCATTTTGCAGATGGGGAGGCTGAGGCCCTCTATTGTAATGTGTCTAGGTCTCACCTAGAATTACTCTCTTGCCCCTGATCAAAATTCTGCTAACTTTTTTCTCCCCTTTCATACTCAGAACAATGTATGTACTCCAGGAAGAGTAGCTTCTAGGCATAGCACAGAGGGAAAGTCCTCTTCAAGGAGGCAGGAGACCCCAGTTCCTGAGTCCCTTCTCTGTACCCAGGTAGGATCACTTGATCCCCAACTCAGCTCTAGCCTTCTCACCTATAAACATGGCTAAGAATCTATTACTGGCTTTAAAGCAAGGGACTGGCCCTGAAACATTTCTGAAATGAATTTTGGTTCTAATACCTGTGATTTTAATCAAGGGTACTGATGGCAAAATTCTGTTATCCATCCCCCAGATGTAACAGTGCCTTGCTCATGAGTAGTGAGAAGTGGGCTGTGGTGGAAAGCCCACCCAGGCTTCAGCTGTGGCTCCCAGACTGCCTTAGGACGACTCACCTTCAAATCAAACACCTTCTTGTCGCAGATGCTACAGATGTGTGGCAGGTGGAGGGGGGCCACACCGTGAAAGTCATTCAGCTCCTGAGCCTGCAGGGGCCGCACGGACAGCATCGCCTGCTCCTCCTTGGCCCGCCGCCGCCGGGCACCGCTGAAACCCTGTTTGCTGTTGTTTAGCCGACCCCCGAAGGAAGGAGGGGTCCTGTCTGGGGTGGGCTCCTCGGGGTCATACAGCTCATAGGGCTGGCTGGGGGGTGGAGGCCACAGGGTGGGGCCTGCTGTAAGAGCAGGCTTGCTTTGGCCAGAGAAGCCGTGGGGGCTCTCCCACTGGCTGCTTGGACCCTGCAGCAGAGGACCTACCTCGCCTTTCACGCCCCCGGCCTGCTCAGCTGTAAATCCGCCTGCCACATGCGACCCTTGGGAGTTGGGTCCGTAGAAGTCCTTGGGAAAGGCAGCTTGGCCATCTTGCCCTGAGTGGCTGTAGTGCCCTTCATAGGTCACGCTGCCCGAGGTGGAGGCCGAGGCTGGCAGGAAGCTGGGCTGACCGTCCGTTTCAGAGCCATAGGCCTGGCCGGAGCTGGCTTTGCCATACTCGTAGAATCCCGCTGCAGCAGGAGTGGGCCCAGGCTTGCCAAGGCCCAAGAGGACCGCTGGCTGGGTGGGGGTCTGAGGCATGACCCCGCTGAAAGGATGCATCACCATGGCATTAGGGGGCTGGCTGGGAAGGCTCACAGAGGGTCCTGGGCCTCGTGTCTGGCCGGGGGGAGAGAAGGCAAGTGCATTCGAGGGGAACCGGGCACTGGGCATGGCTGCAGCGTGTTGGGGCACCCCGGCGTGGCTTGGGGGGGCACTGATCACAGACGGATGCCTCAGCTGATTGAAGAGAGGCTGAGACATGGCCACTTTGGAGAGGACCTGGTTTAGGACCGTGGCGGCCGCAGTGTTGTTGGTGACGGCTGTCTGTGCCAGCTTCAGCCGGTGGAGGGTGAGCTGGGCTTGCAGTTGAGCCAGTTGGAGATTGGCAGGTGAAGGCAGCAGAGGATTCGCGTTACTGACCGAGAAGGGGTTCTTGTCCAGGAGCTTGGCGGCACTGCAGGAAGACAAAGGGCTAGATGCACACTTGGTTTTCACCAAGGGGGTTAAGGGGCCCTTTCTTCGCTTATCTGTGGTCCCCCTATATAAACAACAGCTGCCCACACTGGCCCTACGTGTGAGTCTGCAAAAATCTGCACTCACACACACACATCAATTTTAAAAAACTCCAATAGAAAAATTATTTGATGACAGAATTTTCAATCTCACTAGTTATCAAAGAGATACAAGCTAAAACCATTAGAAACAAATATTTGCCTAGCAGAATAGCAAATATTTTCTTTTTAGTAACAGCACTCAGTCCTGGTGAGAGAAAGTGGAATGGGCACAATGTCAATGATAATCTAAACTCATGCAACTTTGTTAAAAAGTAGTCTGGCAATATGCACTCACAGCCACATTCTTTGACCCAGTAATTTAATTCTGTAAACCTATCCTAAGAAAATAAGCTAAAACGCAGACAAAAGTTGATGCCCAAAGACGTTTAATAATACTATGTTATTTAAGAGTCCAAAGTTGAAAATTACAAATATATGATGGGGGGAGAGCAGGCTTTAAACTGAGTAAATTATGAGATATATCTACTAAATGAAATGCTAAGTAACCATTACTATTGGTGTAAATTTCTATTTTATTATGTAATATTTAAGACATTCAAAAAACTGTACCCAGCACCAAGCTTAAGATAGAAAACATTCCAACCCACTAAATCCCCCTTGGGTGTCTGCTCTTCCTACCCAAGCCCACCGCCATCATTGCCAATGGTAGACACTATCTTGGATTTGGTAAAGTCAAAAAACATTTAGGCACATGAGGAAATCCATATACTCTAATGTTAAGTGTAAAAAGCAGCCTTTGAAATTGCATACATAGTGAATTGTGTATACGTTTGTGCCAAACACATTTTCACCCTTATCCTCATTTCACGTCCAAAAGCAGCAAGAATCAGGCTTCCTTCAAGGCACTCTCAAACCCAACTAGCAAAAGGAATAACCAAAAAAACTGCAAGTGAGGAGTCTGAACTTGAGTCGTAAGCAGTAGTGGGCTCTCACAGAACCTTATTGTGGGGGTGTTCTGTCTGACATGTGCCTTTCATGTGACCTCTGTTGGTTGGTTATGGTGTTTTCTGGACCAAAACCCAGGATGCATGGTCTGGAAAGGGGACAGTTTCCCAGAAAGTCTGGGATATGTGGTTACTATGGTCTGGGCTCTTCTGTAAGACCACTTTTCCCGGGCTTTAAACTCCCCTTCCGGGGGGCAGGGGTGGATGTAATCAGGAAATGTGTTTGGGATGTTGATGAACTGGAATTCCCACGACATGTTAATGGGTAGAACGGGACTGTGCATTTGATGTTGGGATTACCGTGGGCAGCCCAGGCTGTACATTCAGCATGCCTATGGAAGTGTGGGGCAGAAATTGCAAAGCGGGGACACTTTAGACAAGGTCTCCACTGTCACAGGCTCTGTACAGTAAAAGTCTGATGATGAGGAAACAAAGGAGAGAGGCTGGGGGCTAGGCACGGGTGAGGAAAAAAAGGGAGGCGTGGAAATCATTGGACAAGTCACACCTTTCCCATTTTAGAGACACTTTGAGGAAAGAGAGCTTCTGGTTAGGCTGACACTTTTCATGGGCCTGAGAGAATGGTGGGAGGCAGGTGGCGAGGAAGGCAAGTGGGAGAGATTCTCGCACTTACTGCAACACTACTGTGTGACCAGTGCTCAGTCTACGTTATCTCATAGTCCTCTCGATGAGTCCTATGGGGTAGGTAATTTTCACCCCAACTTTGCAGGGCAAGAACCTAAAGCCCAGAGGGATTAGGTGACCCACTTAATGACCACTCACTGTTGGTGAGCACAGACTCACCAGACAGAGTAGGATTCAAACCCCAGCCAGGCTTTGAAAGACGAAGGGGCACAGCTGGTTAAGTGTGCAGCTTCTCAGCCCAACCTGGGTACATCTTCTTGGGCTGCTTCACTGTTTTGATTGAAGTTAGTTCTCAGAACATCAGGCACATCCACATTCAAGTACAAGTACAAAACACATTTCAGAGCCAGATTAAAATGACTTTGGGTTACTCTCTCCCATTCTGTGAGAAATCAAGAATTTTCTATAAGTCATTAAAGAGACACTACCTTCACCCAGACAGCAGCTGAGCTGTGCTCCAAGGGCAGAACAAGCTGGCTGCATTTTAAGATATTGGAGCGTTGCGGGGATCAAGGTTAAATGTGGTTACAGACTTTTCTCCTCTGGGTGGTTGTGCTGGTTGCAGCCAAGCCTTGGTGTGGCTCAGACACAAATCATGGCAGCAGCAGAGTTGGGGAAGCGCTAATAGTCTACGTAGGCGAGAATATGAAAGGAAGAGGAGGATGGTCAAGAGTCTGATGATAGATTTCTACTTGTGTAGCATTAAGTAGCTGAGCTTTAGAAGAGCAATTAAGCTTAACTCAAAACCCTGCTCACACAGGGCCAACCCTTCCCAGGTTTGTCCACAACGTAGCCTGTCCTTGCTAACAAGGCGATAATGAGGTGCCAACTTGGTTTCCATGGCCAGAATAAGACAAGGTTGCTTTTGTTTTTCCCAGAGAAGTCAGCTGTATTTTCTAAAACTGTGTTCTAGGCTGGAGGGAGCTCTTGCTAGAGATTTCCCTTCACCTCTGAAAGCACACTGGAGGAAGAGCTGTCTTTCCAACTAGGAAAGCCAACCACGCTGGGTATTTGTGGGTCAGCTATGGAAACCAGTGCTTTTCTGGGTACGGCTGAGGTTATAGAAGTGTACCCATTCAGATCCAGCATGAAATAAGAAGACTAGCCAGATTTTCTTCCCAACTTCCACTTTGCCTAGCAAATTCTTATTGTCCCCAACCTTAATCAACCTTGAGTAGAAGTGATTTCACATGAATCATCAGAGAACTAGATACCTCTTTTGAACCAAACACCCTTAGATAAACAAAAAAAGACACATCATCCTATTTTTTTTAAGAGCCTTAAAAGCTTTCAAATTCTTAGCCTACAAGAGTTAATAACCTAAAATTCAGGTCCGTATAGCCACCATATTTCTGAGCCAAAAATTGGGGCATATGATCTGACACCCCTAGGGTCTAGGACTATGTCACCCTCCTGTCTTCCCACTACCTTGACTTGTCACTGTTACATCACTTAGCACACTCTGCCTTGTTTTAAAACTAATTGCTTATGAGTCTTTCTCCTCCATTAGACTTAAGTTCCACAAGGGAAGGGAGCATGTCTTTAAGATTCTCGTGTTTCCCTGACACACTGCCTCACACTTGGAGGGTGAACAGAACAAAGAAGGAAGATGATAAGCATGGCTCATGGTGGCTTAAGGAGATATGGACACCTCTTTTGAGAGGATTTCTGTGGATAAAGGCCCTCAAATAATTCAAAGAGAAGAACCTAAATACACCCAGAAAGCAAATGGATTTTGCTGTTGTTTACAGCTAAAACTGCAAGCAGGTACAGAGTCACCCACGTAGGGGACTGTCTTCAATTCCCCACTTCAAAGCAGGAGTTCAAAGATACTCTTCTCCCTGTCTGAATCTAGGTTTTGAATTTGAATGGATAATCCCTGTGGTAGGCTGAATAATGGCTCCCCCCAAAGATATCCACGTTCTAATTCTCAGAACCCGTGAATTACACGGTAAAGGGAACTCTGCAGGTGTGATTAAATTAAGGATCTTGAGACAGTGAAATTATCCTGGATTGTCTGGGTAGGCCCAATGTAATAACAAGCATCATAAAATGGAGGCAGGAGGATCAGAGTCAGAGAGAGAAGATGTAAGGATGGAAGCAGAGGTTAGAGAGGAGAGAGGATGCTGTGTTGCTGGCTTTGAAGATGGAAGAAGGGGCCATGAGCCAAGGAAATGCAGGCACTCTCTAGATACTGAAAAAGGCAAGGGAATAAATGTTCCCCTAGAGCCTCCAGAAGGAACCAGCCCTGCTGACACCTTTACTTTCGTCCGGTGAGACTGATTTTGGACTTTCGACCTCTAGAACCATTAGATAAGAAATTTATGTTGATGTAAGCCACTAAATTTATAGTAATTTGTTACAGCAGCAATAGGAGGCTAATACAATCCACCAAGACAATTAGATGCAAAGAGGCTTCCACTCAGAGAGGCAGTGGTGGGTGTGGGGACATTGGCTGGATCTTGTCGGTGTGAATTCATGCCCCCTGAGGTCCTGGGGAGCTCAGACCAACTGACTGGGCATCCGAAGACCCTCTGAGAACTTAGCCAGGAGCCAATTCTGTACAAGCCAGAAAAACCCAGAGGTCTCTTCCTTTTCAAAGTCAGCTTTCTTTATCCAGCTGGAGCAATGGCAACCTGGGAAAGCTTAGAATTGCAGATCTTTAGAGATCAATTCATCCACTCCCTTTATTAACAAAGAGAGAAAGTGACTTGCCCTAGCCATATAACTGGGTAGCAGTAAAACCTTAATGAGAACCCAAATCATTCAAACCAGCTTCTAGTGCCCCACAAAACAGCCTTGTCCCAAAAACCCTAACTAAGCCCCAGGACCATCTATTTCATCACCACATTATCACCTCTACCCGTATTTATCTGTGGTCCGTCCTTCTGTTCAGAGAGATATTGGGCACTGGAGAAATGCAAAGATACAGACCACTTCTGTGACCGCCATAAGCGCCAGAGGCGATAGCAGGCATGCCCCCTTGTCTGGGGAGTGGGTAGGGGGCTAGGTTCTATGCACCTGCCTCATCCTCTCTGCTAAACTGTGTGCAGCAGCCCTGTTTGCAGTAACACGGTTAAGCATCAGATCTGAGGATGCGGAAGAGCAGCACAGTGAGTTACATTACCCGAGCATCCGGCACAGACCTAGACTATCTATCACACAGCCACAGAGAAGGCTGGTCCACACCCACAGAAGAAACCTCAGCCAGCCACTCTGATTCATCCAGGCCTCTACAAGGCTCACTGCCCCCAGGGCTGAGGTCCCCTTTCTGAGCCATTAATTGTTACAAAGAATTCACAGTGCATAAGAACATTAAAAGCTTTGGTTCCTGCTTGCTTAGAAAGTTGTTGTTGTTGTTGTTGTTTTAAATTAAAGCAGCATTTCTCTCAAGAGTTTTAAAAACAAAATATAATATGAAGGAGAACTAGTTACCCTTTAATGCCAAGAGATTTAGGAGATCCAGATGAAAACTGTTTCTAATGGTTTAATTCCATAGTGTCAAAAGGATGTGCAAAATATTGTATCCACCGGGAGAGTGCAACAGCTGTCCCAGCTTGACAATGCTCATTATTTGTCCCAAAGCTCTTTCACATTTTATTGTGAGTCCCAAGCAGGATGAAATGATGGATTAGTATTTGGGTACAAGGAGTGAGGCAAAGTGTCCTTCCTCCATTTGAGCCAGGGTGCTGGAAATTCAGCGAGACTTTTGTGATATAATCTATCCTGTTCTGAAAGGAAAGGAGAGCGTCCAAGACACAGGCAGTGGCCGTGGGGCCTCTGCTCTGACTCCATCAAAGGGCCAACAAGGCATTCATGAGTCTGTCCACTCAGCCCACATGGATTATGCATCTATTACGAGCCAGGGAAAGCTGCTAGGTGGTGGGAATACAGAGATTGGAAAAGAGAAATCTTCCTGAGGTCTCAGGGGAGACAGACCAACGCAGAGAGTGATGAATATTCCGACAGAGGTAAGCACAAGGCAGCAAAGCACAGGAGGAAGTGGTTCAAGCCTCAGCCGTTTTAGAGAAGTGTAACAAACGAAAGAAAAGGCCAACTCAAGGGCTGTCCCTGAACTCTGAACAAAAACTTACAAACATCCTGGGCTTATTAATCCATCTACAGATGCAAAGATGCATCAGCTGTCGGCGACAGGCAGCTGTAGGGTGAACTGTGGTCAGAGACACAGGCTTCCATCTGCGGCTTACTGGTTGTGTGATTGGGGGAAAATCACTTAATGTTTTTGACTCTCAGCACTTCCTCATCTGTAAAATGGGAATAGTAATCTCCCTCGAATATGACACAGAACTGGCCAATCAGAGCCCCTAGCCACAGTGACTGGCCCAGGGATGGACACTCCCTGACATTTCGTTAGAACTATCTGGAGAGACATTCCTTTGTCACGCCATGCCTGGGTTGCTAAATTGGTTGCATTTAAGCCACTATTTAAGGAGAGGTTCAGAGAGGCAGCTCTGGCACACAAGGGACAGAATGCCTCAGCCCTCATCAAGGGGCAGTTTCTAATCGACTGAGACCCTTCCATTTCTCAGCCCCTAACAGGCCATTTTGTAGTCCTAAGAAATGGCTTTATTCAAGGCGTTAGTTATCCCTTTAGGAGAAAAGGATCATTGTTAAAGATACAATGGTTCTTTAGTCTTCTTTCCCTTGGAGGAGAAGGGAGGATACAGTGAGTACCCACTGGGCTGTGGGCTGCCCTGGATGAGCTAGGGGTAGGAGTCAGGCATCCTGGGCCCTAGTCCTAACCCATGACATGCTTCTCAGCTGTGTCGCAGTGGGAAACAGACTTTACCTCTCTGAGCATCAGTGTCCTCATTTATAAAAAGAGAAGTCACAAGCTTTTCTCATTTACATTACGAGGGTTATGCGGGGTTAAGAGTTGTCAGAATGCTCTGCAAACTGTTAGGTGCTGCACAGATGTAAGCGTGTGGCATTGTCCGGAAGATGATTGGAAAGAGGACGTTTGCTGTGTGATCACAACATACCCTTCCTTTCAGAAAACATTCCCCCACAGAGGAAGCCGTGTTTGTCACTCGCATCCTTGGAGATAATCTTATTGCCTCTAGGATTCAGGGTAGAATGGGGGGGTGGGGGGGAGCGGAGCATTGCCCAGAGGCTAAGAGCTCAGGTTTCAGAGTTAGGATCAACCTGGGTAGGAATTCCAGTTTGCCACTTAGAAGCTGGGGACTCTGGGCAAATACTTATCCTCTCTAAGCCTCAGGGTCCTCATCAGTGAAACAAGGACGGCTCTATCTAAGCCATAGGCTTGTTCTAGAGTTAAATGTACATAAACTGTTAGGCACAGTTCCTAGCACGAAGTAAGCACTCACTAAACAAATGCAGCGGTGACCATTACTACTAGTCTCTTCACCATTACCATTAGCATTACTATTACTCTCACTATCATCTTCATCTTCCCCATCAATGCAGACAGCAGGTGAGCTCTGCCGAGGCAGAGAGACAAATGTTCCTTAGAGACACAGAGATGGATGACAGAAAACACAAAGAGACGCAAAGATGGAGAGAAGGGAAGTAAAGAATAAGGGTGGACATCTGCTGAGAGGGGAGTGAGCAGGAGTGGGGACTGGGATTGAGGGGAAGAGAAAGTTCTAACAGCTGCTGGGTGAACCGGATAAGCAGCCCACAATAGACCGAAAGAGCTAGGGAATAACAACAAGGGCGCAGCTGAAGCTCCGTGGGGTGAAGGCATGCGGATTCACAACGAGCTCTGCCCTGGTAACATGCAGCCATCCAGGAGCAAAAGCCAAGAACCTCAGCCCAGAGTGCAGCAGAGTCTACACCAACCCGACTGGTCACATTTTCAGTAAGCACAATATCTTCCAAGAGAACCAATCAGGAATTTAAGTTCACTTCCAGTTCAACTCGGTTCCCTTTGCAGGCCAAGTAGTGAATATGCCATTTCTTCTTATGTGCTAAGACATAAAAGATAATCCAGGCGAGAGAGTTCCTGACCAGGCAAGAGAAGGATTTCCAGAGCTGGTCACACCTTTACAGCTTGGCAAAATCAACTAACGTGCAATGCTCAGGGCCAGGTCTGTGCTGGGCCCTGCCCTTCCGCTGCCTCCTGGGTGCTGAACTTCAGATCGTAAATTCTCAATTCTATTGTGAGGCTCTTAGAAGCTGGGTCAGGATGTGAACCAGAGGGAACAGTGACCCTAATACCAGGTTACAAAGATGACAAGGAAGGTACTACAGTAACATTGGGGCTGAAGTTCAAACTCTAGCTAAGCCCAGTGAAGTTGGCATAATATGTGAATCAGCCCAAGTCACACGGCTAGGCAGTGGAGAGCTGGGACTGGAACCCAGGTCCCCTCGTTCCTTAGGGCTAATGCAGCCAATACCGTGGGACCCATTCCATCAACGTTCACCAGATGAGTCTTCTTTTCAGGGAGAAGAGTGAGATGACACACTTCTTTGACAGTGCTGTCTTCTTGGTAACAATAGGGCCACTGGATTATCACTAGCCAGGCCTCCGTGACTAATTCTGAGATTACTGGTCAATGCCGGCCTTATCCCACGTTTGGGCTTTCGCCACGGCATTACCATGTGGTGACTCACATCACCATGACACCTCCTGGAGTGATTCATAACAGCAATGATAATCCTCTCATCTCTGCGTTGTTTTTCAGTTGGAGTGATAATAAGTGTTTCATCTCATTAGCTGTCTGATCTCCAGGACAACCATATGCGTAGGTAAGTCTAATAGGACCATTTCCAGTTTCTACTAAGAAGACTGAGACCAAGAAAGGTCGGATGGCCCACCCAAGGGCATCCAGTGGATAACGGACTTGGCTGGGACTTGAACCAGAGTCTTTTTAGTGTAAGGCCAGTATTCTATCCTCTGTTTGGATGTCCATAAAGGGGGGACTTCTAAAGCCACATTCCTGGCCCTACTTCCTCAGATGTGATTTTTTTGGTTTGTTTAAAAGTACTAAATACAAATCTTTTTCCTTTATTCTGTGTTTTTTCTCCCAACTCGTCATAGCGGTTTTTAATTTTTTTCCAGCTTTATTGAGATATAATTGACACATAGCACTGTATAAGTTTAAGGTGTACAAAATAATGATTCGATATATGTATATATTGTGAAATGATTACCACAAGAAGTTTAGTTAACACATCCAGGAGGTGGTTTTAAATAATACATCTGGTATCAAATCACCAGGCTTTTGGTCCATTAAACTCTGTACCACTGTTATCAGGCAGAACAAGATTCTCGGAACCAGGGGAACATCAGGTCACGAAGGGGCAGCTGGTGGTTTTATAACTGACAAGAGAGGGCCTGCCTTTCCTGCTGGAGTTATTAGAAAGGCTCAAAATGTGCAAAAGAGAACTGATAATGCAGCAAATGCAGACAAAATAATACACATTCTGCTGGTGTCATAACAGGAAAGACTCGAAGCAAAGAGAGAAGTAATGTCAACTTCACCACCAAGAACCGTATATTAGTTTTTTTTCTTTTCTTTCCTTTTGTACCATTTTACTCCTTTAAAATATCCTTTATTTTATAAAATGATGATATTGTAGGTGGGAATTATTTTTAATATTCATATATTTGTTTTGTTTTGAATTTTAAAACTACAAAAATAAGAACATGACAAATACTTATGAATTCATTGCCCATCTCCCCAAATTAACAAATGCTACTGTTACGGCCATTTTTGCCTTAGATATTTTTGATCAAAAAAATAAAATTATACATATGAAATTGAAATCCCCTTTGAGTCTCTGCCCCGTCTAATTCTACCACTGCCTCCCTGGTGATGTCACATGTGATGTGTGTGTCTATTTATCATCTATCTGCCTGTTTATCTATCTGTGTCAATCTACATATAGAAAAAGTATAAAAATAAGAGACTTTTTCCATACATGTGTGTATTCATAAAGCAGCATGTAGGACTGGTTTCAACAATATTTCTCCTAAAGAAACAAATGCATATTCTCCCAAGCTTCTTTGCACGCACTGCAGACTGAAGGCAGCATGGTGGAGTGAAAAACTTGGTAAGCTAGAAATCAGAAGACCCAGCCCTGGTCCCACAGCCACTGTTTTACTCCCTATGGGATTGTAGGTCAGTCAACTTCCCTTTTTTTTTTGTAAGATGAGAAAGCTGGATGAAAGGATCTCCAAGGTCTCTCCCACCTTTGAAATCTGATGACTCTGAGGTTTAATTTCCTCACCTGTCAAAAGGAGATAATAATGTCTGCTATGCTAGCTGTTGCAAAGATCAGACATGATGTGCGGTTGCTTTGCAAAGCATGATGATGATGATAATATTATTATTATTACTGAATAATATTTAATAATAACAATTATTATTATTACTGCTCACAGATTAAGCTATTTTTAAGCTCCTGGGAAGGATTTTAAAGAAACCATTGTTACATATACGGCTTGGTTCAGAGGTATGTGTTGCAGGCCAGCCAGCAGGAACTAATTTAATTTCTTCCATCCTTGTTCTCTTGGGCAGGCAGTTCTGCACAAACAGAGGCTCTCTTTACTCTAACCATGAAGATCTGATGCATGAAATACCAAAAGTCCCTCATTATAAGATGCTCTCCTTGGAGAGCAGTCCACAGACAGAACCGGGCTTTGACAGCAAAATACAGTTTGAATCCATTCGGGGCTGAAGTTGTTCTGTCTGCCACACAATTCTTCAGGAAATCCATGTTGGGCAGAATTTCATCGGTTTTGTGCAGGCTAAAATCGATGGAGTTGGTTTGATTTCAGGGGTTAGGAGAGATCTTTCTGTTTTCTCACTAACATAAGATATGGTGACCTCTCAACAGACAAACTTTTGCGGGGAGCATCAGAGTCTTTTGAGATGGAAAAACAAGCTGTTTGAAATGTATATTTAAAATCTGCTGCACAACGTTCCTTAAGAAGCCAAATGTTAGTGTTTATACATGGAAATGAAACATTTAGGGGTTTATAGGCCAATTCTGCCCCTGTGAAGGACACTGTGCATAAAAATATGATGCCTTTGCATGTACTTTTCCCTCTCCCGGACAACCTCCTTACTCCCCCTCACCTAGGTAACTACCATCCTTCAACATGCAGTTCAGATGTCACCTCCTCCAGGAAGCCTGCTGTGACTCCTGCCCCCATCCAGTGCATGCTGATGCTCCTTCTACGATCCCCAAAAATGCCCTGCTGCTCTGTTAGCCTCAATTACATTCTCTTCTAACTCTTAGCACCCTCTCTCATAATTGTCTGCTCAATCATTCGCCTGACTTCCTCACTGCCCCACGACAATTTTGAAGGCAGGAATTCTATGTCCTGTTTCACGTCACAGAGCCTGGCACATGGTAGGTTGTGGAACCAATAAACATTTCTATACAGGTGGGCACCTGCTCCAAATGTCTATGTGTCAAGATAATAGTAGTGTATCACACTCTCAATTTGTTGTCCTCGCTAAATGTTCCATGTGTGCATTGCTACAAGGCTTTGAAGATGAAGCTCTGTAAAGAATGTAGATTAGATTCAGTCTTTGAACACTGTCAAAATTATGTAAATACCACGAACCACGTCAAGTAGACAATTCTAAAATATTCAGCAAACAGACTTGTTGCCACATTTTTCCTTTCAACTAAATCTGAAGAAAACGTGGTTTCAGTGTGTGATCTGAAGCGATGTAAGTGTCTAATCTACACGATTCCGAAATGAAACACATGCTCCAGGAATGTCCCTATGTTCTCTGAACTTTATTTTCAGTAGTTTATGTCACTGAGATTTTCTGGTAAATGTACAAGGATGGTTATAAAATTCAAGCCAATTTTAAACCAAAATAAAATTTTAGATTAATTTTAAAGAATTAAAATTCTCAATCAAAATAGCTGGTCTTTTCCTAGAGTTGCCTGTCTGTTAACCTGGACATTTTAACCAATATGATTTAAGCAAAATACCAGGATTCCAGATGAAACTGAATAAGCCGTGTGGGGTAGTGGGGGGGCGCTGTTTTGTTGGAAGTAGACCCACTTCTTACACAGGCTCTGCCACCAGTAACCGTACCTCTTATTGTAGTCATTTCACCCTGTGGACCTTAGCTTCCTCATCTGTAAAGTGGGAGGGTCAGATGAGACAACATTTAAGGGTCCTTTATGCCTTGTGATTTTAGGATGGTGGGTGTTTTCTTAAAGCTGTTATTGATGACACATGGACAAGTTAGGATGATCTGGCCGTGGTGTAGAGAGAGCTTGCAGCGCGGAGAGATCTGAGTTTCTAGCAGCCTCTACCACTCCTCTGCTCCTGGGTGACTTCAGAGAGAGCCACTTAATCTCTGCTTAACAGACTAACTGTAAAATGACAAGATGAAACCGCAGCCGTGATTTCCAAACTCTGGTGGGCATCAGGAGAGCTTCTTAAAACACAGATGCTGGGCTCATCCCCAGGTTCTGTCTCAGAAGGGCTGGGTTGGGGCCTGAGAATGTGTACTTCTAACAAACCCAGGTGATACTGATGCTGCACTTTGAGAACCACTGGACTAGGATATCTTGACCCTACCTTCCAACTCTAAGAATCTATGGCGAGCTATAAGAAATTTAGTAACTACTGTATTTCCAACGAGCCATCTTTACCTACTAGTCACCAAGTACACCAAAAAGGGGCTTCCTTTTCCATGGGGGCTTCAGATACTGCAAAAATAGCTTCAGGGGGCACATACAATTACCCTTATATCTACCTTTCTTTAAAAGCCTCAATCGACATGTTCAACAACATTTGGCCTCCTGGAATCAAAGCACTCAAGGTTCATAAAACCTCAGATAATTTAGTTAGGTGAGTGATTGGCTCCGCGTCATGTTATCAGGTTTGTTGAATAGGAAGAAAGCATAGCTCCATGCACACTGAGTTCACTAACGCAGAGAACAGAAGGGTCAGACTCCAAAATGCCAAAAATTCTTTAGTCAAGCAACGTTATCATTATGAGAAAGTCCACCTTCCTAAGTCACCCTAGACTAAAAAATTTTTTTTAATAAAATCATCTATATCACTAGATTTCGAACTTGCTGACACTGCAATTACTTGGGGTGATTTAAAAAATACTCATGCTTGGGTCACATCCCCAGAGATTCTGAGTCACCCTAGTCATTGGGATTTTTAATAGCTCCCCAGGAGAACTATTGTGAAGCAAAGTCTGAGACTCATCAATCTATAAAGGAATAGAATCAATCTGTTCTTCATTACTTTAAGCCCTATAAGCCATTTTGTCACTACAAACAGCATGACTACTTGTCTTAAATTATACTTAAGAATAAATTCTGAAATTTCTATAAGCCTGCAAAAGGTCACACACACAGTGGGCAATCAATCAATATTTCTTAGCTATATTGAAGCATCTTTCACACAGTTCAATAAGTGTTTTTTTGTGGCGAGGCTTCCCCCAGAGTATGCATAGGGTTTCTGCTGCAGAGAGCCAGGTGAGGTTTGCTGGGGGAGTGACTCTTTTACCTTCTAAGTTATAAGCACCTTGAAGACATCATCCATGTCCTAAAGTCTTTCAAATTCCTGAGTGTCTGGCTCAGTGCCTGGCAAATTAGAGGTACCGAACAAATACGTATTCAACTCACTTGGATTTACGACTGTCTCTGAGCCTATGGGAACATAGATCTTAGCAAATTATGCTGTGTTTCACTGTGAAGTATGAGGTATATGTTTCTGTGTGTGTATTGAGAAAGTGCACTGTTTAATTCTTTTAAATTCCTCAGAGTAAATGAGAATATTAAGGTTGAAACTTTATAAATATACCATATAACTATTTACTTGAGAAAGCATCCATTTCCCAAAGCGGATGGGAGTTTCTAGAAGAAAGAAACATAACTTTCTGACTATAGCCAACAAAACACAGGTGCCTGTGAGTAAGGCAGAGAATATGAGATGTAGGTTGCTTCTGGCTTCTGCCTCTATTTTACAAGGCTGTGGCTGCATGAAAGTTACTGCAGAGAGGAGATAAAAAGCAACAACAGTAGAGGGACACGCCCGTCTCGGTTACATTTGCATGTGCCATTCTGGATATTTTCTCAGATCACCACAAACGACACCTGTGGCTAAGATCCAAGCAGATTGAGAACTGCCTTGGCTGAGGCAGGAAAGAATGGGTAAACTCAAAGTCTGACTTTACACTCAGAACTGCTCTCCAGCGCTTTCCCCTGCTACCCCATCCATTGCTAATTAGGAGCAGCCAAGGCTTGACATGTACACAGTTCTCTATGGTAAAATTGATTATTATATTACTATGGAAAATAAGGAAGTCATTTCATTTGAAATATCAAATTCCACAAAATCATACGTGGCAGCTGTTAGTGCATGCACATGGGGGAGGGGGCAAATGCGTGAAAATATTAACCCTCTCCCCCTCAGTTTTCTGACATCTTAGCAAAGATGTGCAAAAAATAAAAAAAGATTCCAACACATATAAGGCATAAACCAAGGGCAAAGCTACATAATAGATGTTTTTAAGGTTAAAAAATTCCCATGATGTAAGATACATCATACACGCCATTTTACCAGTGTGGATTTGCTTTACACACTTGCAAGTAGAAAACCAGTCTTCCTCTCTGGAACGTGTTGAAGCTACATTTAATTGCCTCTGATAAAGAAATGAGGTGAGTCATGTTTGGTTGTGCTGGAGCCTGCTAACAGATCATCACACCCATGTCCAAATATGTCCCCTGAACCTCACGACAAAAGTTTATACACTTCCTTGCTTGGAGACTATTAAAATAGTTTTGTTTTGAAATTTAACTTTACTTAAGGATACCTAACAGTTGCTGAAAGGCATATCACGGCTCCTTCAGAGGTGCTTAGAAGCAACTTTCAAGCGTTCTTTCTTGGCAAAACATCCCCTGTTCATGAATCGTAACTTGGCACTCCCCTCCCGGTTCATGAGGGACTCCGCACTCAACAGATACGAGACATTTCAAACGCCTTTACGTTCATTTTCCATCATTGACAAATTCCAGCAATTAACATAAAACACCTCAACCTTAAAAGACCCCCATCATTCATAAGGTTTCAGGATTCCAAAAATGTCCCCTTCCCTTCTGTCAGATCTGGCGATAACACAATCTGTTTTCCCTGGCTGCGCGACTTTTCTTTTTTAGTTTAGTAACCAGCGTAAAAAGAGCATCTAGACTTCCTGACACTGGGATCGCTGATTTCACCGGGGTCATGGGGGGCTGTGTTTAGGTCACATGTTACCCTGCCCTTGTGAATCATTTATTACAATTTTTTTAAACAGGAGGGGGTGGGGATACAGACAAATCGCATACTCATGCACAAATGCTTAGCGCCAAGAACATGGTCAGAAGTGCCGCTTGGACTAGAGAATAAAAAGAAAACCCTTGATGTCCCCCTTGTGCTGGGGAAAGGTAGAATGACGTCATGCAAGCTTACCTTTCTGAAAAAGACCAGGACGCCTGGCATTGAGGGCTCACCTGAGGCCACCGAAGCCGGGAGTCATTTTGGGTGTCGCGTATGTGCCTCCCTAGAAAATTCCAACGACATTCTACCAGCTTTCCGTGTGCCAATCATGACAAGCATCCACTTAAACTCTCCCGAGTCTGGGAAGGGGCAGACGAGGGGGAAAGCAAGCGAGGAGCGAGCAAAAGAGAAAGAGAGGTCCCAGCGCACCGCATACCCATCTGGAAGGGGGAGTCACATGCCACAGGAGCCATTCCTGCTGCATTACACATGCTGAGTGTAAATGGCAAACAATATCAGTCAATGTTTATGCCACATGTTCTCAGCCTCTTCACATATCAACACCCAGGCCAGCTCTACCCCGACAGGCCGCCTGAAAGCGCTTCTGAGGGAGGAGGTTTTGGGCTAATCATGGGGTCATTTTAATGAAATTCCACAGCCTCCTGTCCTGGTTTACTTTCTTAACTGTTGCTGTTGGTAGTGGTAGTGATGGTAGTTTGTTTTTTGTTTACCTGCTTGTTTTTTAGTCTGGGTTTTCACAGGCGACAATTTGGTCCTGGAGGTCCCTAAAGGACCTTTAGTGATGTGGCCATATCAGACAGCACAGACAAACTGACTCTCACCCTGCAAACCTCCTGAACAGCTGGCCCCTTCGTTTTTGTTCTATTGTGCAGCAGGAGATGGAGTGAGGCTACTCTTCATTTCACCTGCCCCATGGTAACTGCTCAATACTTTCAGCAGGAGAAATGGATTGTTTTCTGCTCTAAGCAGTGGCTCTTAACTGGGGGCGATCCCCACCCCACCCCAGGGAAAGTTGGAGACATTCTGTTTGTCAGAGCTGGGGGGTCCTACTGGCATCTACTGGGCAGAGGCCAGGGATGCTGCTAAAATCCTACAATGCTCAGGACAGACTCCACAAACAAGGACTGCCCAGCCCGAGATATCGATAGTGCCGCTGTTGAGAAACTGCTCTCCCACAACTCTTACAGAAAATATGATACCAAAAAAAAAAAAAAAGAAAGGAAGAAAAGAAAACAGTTAAGAAGCCTCTGTCTGTGAAGAATTGACTGAAAGCCCTGGGGTCTAGGGATGAGCTTGGCCTGATTTATGGTTTAATTACTTAGAAACTTGCTCACTTTTCTCCCCAGGAGCCACCACTCCTCCTGTGACTGTCTTCCCTCTTCTCTTTCCGAATCTCAGCCTGTAATACTTAAACAATCAAACCAAAGGAAACCTTCACACAACTTTCTAATTCAAAATCTGCTGTCCGCAGGTACCTCATTGCTGGGTTATATAAAGCAGCCGTCATCTCAGTTTGTCCTGTCTGGATAGTCTGATCTCCAATTGTGATGCCCAGTATTCAGCATAATCCTCTCCCAAAATTATTCAGGAGGGTAGGGTTTTTACAAGGTGAAATATCCCTGAAGGATCTTATAAAGGACTGGGGATGAAGGCTCTCTGGGTTCTCCCATGGAACTTACACCCTTGGAGGTGGGGAGGTGGGTGTATGGGTCACTGGCATCAGGGAAGCTTCTCTCCAGCTGGAACTCAGTGTGTGATGTCCTGACAGCCCTCGGAAAAGTCAAAGTGAAAGCCAGTCATGTCTGTCTGAACTGCCCATTTCCATCTGCCCACCAGAGGCCCATCCACCGCCCACCTGCCCAGTGAGCTCCCGGGAGAGCCCAAGGCCTCTTTCTTCCTAATTTAGTCACAGTCCACAGGCTGCCCCAGGCTGGGTTGGCTCTCAGCCGCTGACTCAGTCACAGACATCTAGAGGCGCCAGTCCCAGATCCTGACCTACGGGAACCAGCCAACCTGGCCAAAGCTGCGTTTCTGCTCAGGCCTTGGGTCCCTCCTGTGATCCACTAGGATTCCCCGAGGCGCAAGGCTCGGCTCCAATCAGCGATGGCACATTTTGTGCTTCCTCCATCTCGGTCTTCCTTCATTATGCTGGAGACTTTCTTAGGATAAGAGTTTACTGAAAAGCGCTCCACCACACACATCTCCCCAGACCCATACCTAAGGCTCTGCTCTCACTTGCCCCCTCCTGAAAGGAGCAGCAGGGGTGTGCAGTGGTTGAGACCATGGGCCCCGGAGCAGGCCAGCTGCAGGCAGCCACGGGAAACGGAGTAAGGACCATGCCTACCTCCTGGATTACTGTAGGAGGTGTGTGTCCAGCAGCTCAGTGCCTGTGGTGAACTTGATTATTAACCTAAAAGGAATTCTGATAAATGGCCTGGAATGCGATTCCCAGGAGAAGAAAAGTCAGTCCTTAGAATGAACCCTTCTCATTGTGCGATCCTAGCTCCTGCCCAGAGATTGGGACACAATCCCTGGGTGCATGTGGAAATGAAGAGGTACACACTGACCATCACAAACTGAAATTCAGTTCAACGTAGTTCAATTCCGTTCAAGGTGCATGTTGAGCACCTACCATATGCCAGCACTGCGGCAGGCAAGGAAGGAGGGAGGAACATCGGGTAATATGGAGTGCACATGCGCAAGGTATTAAGCTGTGCACTTCACACATTCTCTTGGTCTTCACAAGTCTTAAAAAGTTAAGATCACTATCCCCACTTCACTGAGGAGAACACTGAGATTCCAAATGACTGGGTAACTTTCCCAAAGTCCTTAAGTCAATACGTGGTCATTTGAAACAAGGTCTGTTTGATTCCAAAGACTTGTCTTTCCACTAAAACACTTCCCAGTGTTCAAGGTAAGTCATAAGTGTAAATAATAGAGTAAAATAAGATGAAAGCTGCAGGTAAGGTGTGTTCCAAGTGTAATGAGAACAGGACTGTCTACATAATTTGTGGGGCCCAGTGCAAAATGGAAATGCAGGGTCACTATTCAAATTTTATTAAGAATTTCAAGATGGCAACTGCAGAGCATGACACCAGGCACAAGGACCTTCTGAGCTTGGGGCCCTAAGTGAACACATGCTCATGAAGCAGTCCTGAACGGAAGGGAAGAACTCCGAGGGGGAGGGGACATGATGGAAGAAGATACCTTGGCCTCCATCCCTGGGGAGATGTCCCACAGCGGGAGGTGTAGTGATCCTCATAAAAGGTGGGGGAGGAGGTTAAACACAGTAACATAATAAGAGATGCAACTGGCAGAAGTCTACAGCCCATGTGTGAGGGATGAAGGCAGTGGAAGCTTGAGAACCAGCGAGGACAAGGAACGCTCAGCTGCGCCTGGCTTCATCACTAACTCACTGTGTGACCTCCAGCCAGTTACTGAGTCCTCATGGATCAAAATACCCAATGCCAAGTACACAGGAACTCAAGGGCATACCACGAGGCCATCAAAAGTGATGCTAACTATCCTCTTACTATTTAAAGTTAAATTAAAAACCAGTGCACAAAACGTACATTTAGTATGGCTATAGCCATGTTAAAGAAAAAATAACACTTAGGTAGAAAAAAAATATATACTATTAGAGAATACACCAAAATGTTCTTGGGGGCGGCTATGTTTAGATGGTGGGGATCTTAGGTAATTTTTTTCTCCTTTTGTAAATGGTCCAACTTTTCTTTAACAAACGTGTTTATTTTTCAGTGAAAAAAGTAATTTCTTAGGCACAAATGAATTCAGTTAGGCTAATACTGCCCCATCTAGCTTATAAGGACCTTCAAGTGAACACCGCCGGATTAAGCCGTCTAACACTGGCGCTTTCCCATAGCAGGCACTGCTTTCCTGGAGAGCCATATGCCAAAAAGGAAGGCAAGGCACACGGAGAAGTGAGGCATCTATGCAAACCATGGCCACGTGCATCTTCTTGTGAAGCCAAAGCACGTGGTTCAGATGGGTTCTCACACTTGTATTCCAGGAAGGCGCCTCACACAAAGCAGGTGGAATGTGCCAGCACGTTGTTTGGGGGTAAACAAAGGCTCATTTTATGACCTCAGACTTCTCACCAGAGAGATCAAAGTCATCAACAGCAAGTCAGCTTCCTGTACATGCCACAGTTCAAAGTCCACGGCCTCTACCCTTTCCCTTTGCCCACCCCCCAACCAACCACTGCTGGGGAGGAGGAGCTCTGAGTTAACTGCAGACAGTCAGGCAGCACCAAGAGGAAAATGTGGGGTCACTGCTCAGTCCCCAGAAGTAGGCTTGCACCCGTGGTCTCCAGTTTAACATTTTGATCCCCTTGGCTCAGTTTTATGTTCCTTTCAGGGTGGTGCTAGGTAACTGTGTTCTCTTTTGGTATGCAAGTGCAAGGAGAGTGGTAACCAATGACTAATCCAGGCTAGCCCAGGATTAGAGACTGCGTAGCTGGGCCTCCTCTAATCTTCAGCACTCTGAGCCAGGAGTGGCTACCTCGGCTCTGTTTTCAGCTTGGAATCTTGATGGAGCCGAGTCTCCACCCACACTGGATAGGCAGAGCTGGTCCCCGCCATGGCTACTCCCTCCCCTGTTCTGCTGGGATAAACCGGTGGCTGCTCGGAATAGCCCAATTCTTGGCCAAGAGGTACAGAGGTCTCCTAAGAGATCCCAATGCCTGTGTGGCATGTGAAAAAAAAAAAAATCACTGGAAACATTCCTGGAAACTTTCTTTTTCTCTCCTTTTCTCTTTTCTCTCTTAACTCTTTCAACATAAGTGGCAACTCATGGTACACTACCTATAAACACCAGTTTCTCTTTATAACCAGAGCTGACTGTGCCATCTTTAGCAGTGGGGGGAAAAAGAAAAGTTAGTCCAGAAAAAATGCGGTCTCATGCCCCTGGGATGGAGAGCAGCAGTAAGAAGAATGCAAAGCGACCACCTGAAAGAGCAATGGTAGAGGTTCCAGCCTCTCGTTACAGAAAGGTGCAAAGAAAGAACACAGCCAGGATTCGTTCCCAGAATGAAGAAGCTCAGCCTGTGTAATGGTGACATCCTGCACAGAGGCCACTACGGCCCGTCAGCCAAGGAAACCAGTCAAGAGTTGTGAGTCAGACAATGTGGGAGTGAGCCCTTCCTAGGGAAGCCAGTTCTTTGTGAGCAAGGGTTTTTAATTCCCATCTGGTTAACTGTTATTCCTCTGTAGGTCCCTAAGGGGCACACAAAACAGAGGCAGGAAGCATTTTTAAGTGTTCCAGATTTGCTCTTTAAAGACCGAACACGGCTTCCAGACACAGATCCCATGCTGGGCTCTCAGCATGGCTTTATCCTCATGACCTTTCCACAATCTGTTCCTTCTGCCTGAAAGTCCTTCTTCTATATCCACACTGTCCAGTAGGGTAGCTATTAACTACATGGAGCTATTTAAATTTAAGTTATTAATATTAAATGCAATTTAAAACTCAGTCTTCCTCAGTTGTACTAGCCACATTTCAAGTGTTCAATAACCACATGGGTCTAGAGGCTACCATACTAGGTGGCAGAGTATGTAACATCTCGAGCATTCAGAAAGTTCTACTGGACAGCACTCCTTTGGATCTTCATGTGACTGGCTCCTTCTCAACCTCAGGTCCCTATGCTACTATCATCTTCCCAAAGAGGCCACCTCAGACTCAAGAACCTAAGGCAGGGCGCGTGGTCACTCTCTATCCTCTTATCCTACCTTTATTGCTATCTGAAATTACCTTGTTTATTTCGTGCTTTTTTGCCTGTCCCTCACCTGGAATATGAGCTTTGTGAGAACAAAGAGCTTGTCTGCCTCTTCCATTGCTGCACACCCAATGCCTAGAGAAGGACCTGGCAGAGGCAGAGGCTGAGTAAATATTGCTGAATAAATTAAGTAGGGTCTACCCTATCACTGTGAGATCAGATGACACCAGTCGCCCAAGACAGCTGCAGCCTATCTTCACATGGACCAAGATAACATGCCAGCATGGGCCCCGTCAAGAGCATCTGGGAAGACTGAGCATTGTGGGAGTGCCCAGGTGCTAGCAGAGTAGCTGACCCAATTTTGTCCTGATTCTCCTCCAAGAACACCAGTTGCCTTTTATCACCTCCGTCAGTCAGCCAACAGTGCTGTGTCCAGCTCTTACATTGTCTTCCTTCTCTGCTTTTGCAAAAGATCAAAGTACCCTCTAACATAGTGTTAGACACCCTCCACAGTATCACTTTTTCTCCACATGCATATACAAAAGCAAGCAATAGGATGGGGTCTATCCTAAGTTTAAGGAGTTGGTATTTAATACTCTGAGTGCTTCCTGATGCTCCCTCTGGAACAGGAAGAGGAGGAGGAGGAAGAACTACTCTACCACAACTTTGTTTTACTATTTCCTTTAAAATTGGAACGGCAAGAGTAGTACACTCAGCAAAACGTGATCCCATGGCCAAACAGCAGATGAACATAAAGATATAAAAGTTGGAAAACATACCATGTGTCATGCGTTACTGCACTTTCATAACAAGCCGAGTACTACAGTCGCCCTTGTTTGGATGAAAAAAACTCGGGAATACAATCAGAGGAGCAAGCGTGGAAGAAGAGCATGTGCAATGGAAGGAGAATAATAAACAAACAGAAAGCAAAAATAAACACAGGCAGAGTCTCTGGTGAGAATCAAACCAGGAAGGAATCCCCACAGTCAAGGAAGTTGGGGGGCTGGAAGCTCACAGCCTGATAGCTTGCCAAGAAAGAGAGGGGCAGCTTGAAGCAGAGTACCCTCTAACTCTTGCTGAGGAAACAAATCTGATTTTAAGCTGGGTCCTCCTTAAAGGCGCACTTAGCAATTGTTAGCAGAAGCTCTAACTGCTCTCTGAGTGGCGTCAATCAATATATGCACCAACCTCACTTGTGTAGGAGCATTGCAGAACAGTGAGTTTTGAAAGGATTGGCACGGAAAACACATCTTTCACTCTAGCCATGTTTTATTAATCAAATTCAAATATCCATTCTGAAATGATTTCCAGGAAACTGAGTTTATTCTGATGCATAAATCATGAGTTAACTTTTGTTTCTTTGGCCAAGATTGCATGAAGCCTGGTGACAGGCAATAAGATTAGTTGCCATCTTCAGGTTTTTTCCACTTTGTCTTTTGCCGAATCTTAAACAGAGAGGCACAGGCATCTCCATACCTTGACTAAAGAATGGTCCTCCTCCAGGTGGGGAGGCCACACTCACTGACGTGAGCCCAGATTTGGGAGGGATGCTCACTGAGGTGTGGGGAAGGAAGAGAACACCAGCCAAATCACACCTCAGGATTAATGGGATGGCAGCCAGGTCACTCTCACAACCACTTCAGGGGTCCCTCTAAATCTGTTTCTCTCTTGAGTGACCTTGCTTGAGTTCTCTGTACAGGACAAGATTACAACCCTTCTGAGGGCAAGGACTCCACAATACCCGGCATGATGCTTTCCACACGATAGAAGTTCATTCAATGTTTTCTGAATCAACAAATGACTTACTGGCTTTTCCTCACATCGATTATAATTTCAGAGGTTTCTGTCCAAATTTGGGATAAGAGGAACAAGGGGCCAAAAATTCATTCTTGACATTTGGGATTTAAAGTTTTAATAGCATGATCTGAGACCAACCGGGCACAATGTAATGTTGAGGGTAAGCCAAAGACAGGACTCACAAACCTGACCTGAGTGTATCCACTTATCCACGGCCAGAGTCAGGAATCCGCCTTCATTGTCACAGACACACGTCGGAGTGCTAAGGCACCAGGGCTTGAGAGAAGAGGCTGCTGACTAACGCTGTCTCCACAGCAGGAGCCAAAGCCAGCTGCCCTCCCAGCTGCCTTAACTTGAGGAGGCTGGAGCCTGGCCACTCCAGGGCAGCTCAGGACCAGGCCAAGGTGGCTGAGGAAACACTTGGGGGTTATTTTCTCAAGGCAAGGATGCAGCTTATTTGCCAACCAATTGAAGTTGCCCCTTGAGGGAAGAACAAGTGGTGTCCAGCAAGATGGGCTCTCTCATTCCATAATGTTAATAAGACAATCCATCAAAAGTCTTACACCTTTGTTCCCCAAAAGTCTACACCAGATCAGTCTTCCATATGGTTATTACTAATTTCTGAAAACACATAAAATTTGGGGACCTACACTCTCTTGATCTTTTTTGTACTGTAAAGCTCCAAAGGCAAATATCATAGTTGTTAAACACAAATGCATAATTTTGTACAATAAAAACGTAATGTTTTTTTCCCATAAGGGTAGATTAGGTAGTGGGTTATTTAGATCAAACCCTTTGGATGAAAACAACTTTGGATAAATTTTCTTAAAAGCACTGAGAAGCTGAAAAGATGTACATCCCTTCCAGAACAATTGTGGGAATTAGCTTGCACCCAAAGAGACTGGAGGGTTATCTGACGGCCACAGTTGCTGTTGCCTTAAAGACACTGGAGGGTGAGGGTGACAGAAGTCAAGGCGCAGAGGACATTCAATGTAAAGACTCTTACAGGGCACCTTCTCCCACATTAATCTGGGTCCCAAAGGGCTACACTCTCATGATTAGGATGAAGCAGAGCTAATCTGTCACCTCCTGGTCCCCCCCAACCCCACAGGCCCACAGGGAAGGCTCTCTAGATGTAAGCAGAGGATGAGAAGGAAAACAAAGGGGATAAAATACTCCTGAGAAGATGTGGCCACAGACCTGCCCTCATACAGATGTGCACCCCAAGAACACATAGTATAGGCAGGCAATGAACAGTGGTTTGAAGTGGTCCCCAGCTTGTAGTGTCCCTAAAAGGTAGCCAGAAGGAGAAAAGGACACTTATTACAAGCTTCAGGGGATCTCCACAAATAATCTTAAGGATAATAACCAATAAAATAGTTGAAAATAATCAGATACATAGGGAATAAGGCAATGTGAGTGAGAAGCAGTATAAACAACTGAGAACAGAAACAGACCTAGACAGGCGTCAGGTACAGACTTAAGTTTATATCCGCTTACCACATGACAAAAGTAAACCACATGTTTGCGAATATCTGCAGGGAAGAAAAAAACTGTAAAAAGTGGCCTAGCAGATCTGGAAGAGAATCAAACAGAACTTCTAAAAAAGAAAAAATCAGTAACAAATTAAAATTTCAATAGAAGTATTTGGCAGCAGATTAAAAACAACAGAAGAGAAAATTAGGAACCAGAGGTTAGATCAGAGGAAACTGTCCTGAATATAGCATAGGAAAGCAAAGAAGGAAGGAAAAGAAAAATTCAGAGCAGTGGATTTATGACAGAGAGGATACAGTAAAAAGGTCCAACATACATTTGAGTGGAGTCCCAGAAGAGGAGGAGAATGAGGACAGGGCTGAGATAATATTGAGGAAATAATAGCTAAGGATTTTCCAGAACTATTGAAAGACACCACGGATTCAAAAGACCCAGAGAATCCCAAGCAGAAAAAATATAAAGGAATGCACACTAGACAATCATAGCGATCAGAACCAAGAGTAAAATCTTAAAGAAAAAATACAGATGACCTCAAAACAACTGACGGTTAGGCTGAGAGATGATGTCTCAACATCACAATGGAAGCAGAAGACAGTTGAATAATATCTTTAATATGCTGGAAGAAAATAATGACCAACCTATAATTCTATATGCTCCTACGCAAAGATGAATAATGGCCCCCAAAGGTCATAGTCCCCAGTCTTGTAAGTTTTACCTTATATGGCAAAAAAGACTTTGCAGATGTGATTAAGTTAAGAATCTCCAGATGGGTATATTATCTTGGATTATCTGGGTGGGCCTTAAATGTAATCATCAGTGTTATTATAAGAGCGAGGCAGAGGGAGGTTTGACACAGAGGAGAAGGTGATGTGAGAGAAGGATACAGATTTGGAGATGCTGTGATGCTGGCTTTGAGATGGAGGAAGGAGCCAGGACCCAAGGTACGCAAAGAACGCAGCTGTAGAAGCTGGAAAAGAAAAGGCAAGGAAACGGATTCTCCCCAGGGCCTCTGGAGGGTGCCAGCAACACTGACACCTGGACTTCAGCCCCGTGAAACGGATTTGGGGCTTCTGGCTTCCAGAACTGGACAAGAATAAATTTGTGTTGTTTTAAATCACCAAGTTTGTTACAACAACCAGAGGAAACTAATACAACTACCCAAACTCTCCTTCCACAATGAAGGTGACATTCAGGAGTTTTAAGGCATCCAGAACCTGAGAGAGTTCATTACCAGCAAAGGAAATTCTAAAGGTTGGATGGAAAGTGATCCCAGATGGAAGACTGGAAACACAAAAGGAATGAAGAGCAAAGACAGTGACAAATGCATGAATAAATCTAAATGAATGCTGACTGTGTAGAGCAATGCCTTTTGTCATGTTCTTAAAGATATATAGAATTAAAACACAGCAATGAGGGAAGATAAGCTAGGAGGGGGGAAATGTTTTCAGAGGGTTCCCAGGACCTGGAATTACCAAACAGGAAATGAAAGTTTTGATAAACTTCAAACTTTAAGTACATTTTAATTTTTAGAATAGAAAGTGTATAACTTTCAAACTAGTAGAGGGAAACACAGGTGGTAGATTTATAGAGAAGAGCAAGGAAGTCACCACAAAAGTGTAAGTGAGGAAGGAGGCTGCGTCGGATGAGGGACTCTGAGAGCTTCCGGGAGCCAGCAGCACCCATTTATTGACCTGGGGATAGTTACACAGGTGTTCACCTTATTTGTTAAGCTCTGCATATATGCTTTAAGCATTTTTTGGTGTATATGCACTATTTTATGATAGGAAATGATTGAAAACAACAAAAAAATCACATACTTATCCCTTTCAAGTACACTCTACGTCTAGACTCTTCTATCTCAGCTCACTGTTTAGCAAATCAAAATTCTATAGATGAGTTCTCCAGAGACCATCTCACCCAGCCTTCTGTCTAACAGACAAGTAAATCTTACTACGCCCAGTTTACAGATGATGCAACTGAAGTCTAGTGAAGTTGAATGATTTATCCAAGGCCATTACGATTTCATCCAGACAGTTAATTGAGAGTAACTTTTACTTCTGCTTTTCCAAAAAAGTAAATTCTATGTTTTACTTGCCTCCCCCCATGCAAACACTCCACGTGTCACAAACACATCTGAAAGATTTCCCAGTGTTGTACCTGTTGCACAGAGATAGCCCCAGAACTGAGTCTGTATCCACTTGCCTCCAACTATTCTGCATATTTAAGAAAAACATGCTAGTGGCCAGAAATGTGTGAGTGCCTATAAGGAACAGTGCTTTTGCAAGACTCTCCCTTAATATTGACGCAAGTACGCAATCCAAATGGTGAAAGAGCAGAGATTAAAAAAACAGGACACATAATCAAGCCTGGACTTGAGGGTGGCTTCCTAACGAGATGCTCGCCAAAACAATGCTGCTAAAACCACAAAGAGTCATGAATCATACCAAAGGGAAACAACCCATACTAGGGGGGAGCAGCCACTGTGCCAGACTAAGGACGTCACACAGCCTTGGGGTGAGGTGGGGGTGCAGGCATGGACCATGGAGAAGGAGAAGCGCAAATAGCAACAATGGCTTAAGAAATAAATCTGCACAGAGCTTTTAAGAAACCAATTTCATCTTAATACAAATAAATATTTAAAGAGCAACTTTATTACTAATTTTCTATATAATCTCCTAACAGATTAAAACAACTGCCATAAACTTCAAGATTTTCAGCGCTGGTCACTGAAAGCACAGGACGTCACGTTTGCCTCTGGGCAATGCCCACTTCTTCCAGGTCCCTCTCACTCCCAACTTTTCCATGCAAATGCTGTCACTTCAATAAACTCTCTTAAATCAGAACACTCTCTTCATGGATGTCAACAAGCTAGGGGATACGGTTTGAAAGTTGCAAAGTCAAATCATAGCCAGCACTTTGGGAACCATGGGTTTCAAAAAGCATAGCCATTTTCACTCAAATTGTTCTGGTCACAGATAGCCATAGTGGGTTCGTTTTAGGGCATCTTTAGAGCATATCCTACAAAATACTGTTGTGACAACAGAAAGAAGCCTCTGAAGGCCCCTCATTTCCCGAACCACCTTACAGGCAAAAACCCAGAAGATGCGAAGAGGAGATGGCTAAATGAAGAGTGGGAAAAACAGAGGAGAGAAAAAGATAACAGGCTGTGATAGAAAGAAAATTCATTTCTTCAGTATGTGCAGTGGAAAGATCAAGACGAATGGAGGGAGTGGGTGTGTCTACATCCCCAATCTGTTCCTGCTACAACTACCTCTCAGTTTAGATTCTCAGTTGAGTCTCTCAAAATTCATTCCCGAGGCGAAGAGGGGTATTAGAGGCTGCCCTGCCTTTCAACTCTGACTTTCTTGTCACCCAGCGCCCAGACCGGTTCTTTAGGGACATCATGTAAAGCTAGAAGAATCTGTCCACACACACAAATTATTTGAGTTGCCGAGATCTTAATTACACTCCCTGCTTGGACTGAGAGCAGGAGTAATTATAATTACAAACACCCAACCCCACTGGAAAACTGCACTAATTCTCCACTTTTCCTTTCAAAGCCCTCTCTCTGCAGGCGAAAAGGAAATGATCCCCTGTGTCGCTCTGGTCTCATCCTCAGCCCTATCGCACAGATGAGAAAACTCAGGTCAGACAAGTCAGCAGGTCCATGGGTGAGGCCGGATCCCGACTCCTGCTTCTAAATCACCAGGCCACAGACAACCACCTTGATCAAAACATGGTACCTCTCTAGAGACTCCTCACATCCTTCCTGCCCTAGCCCCCCATACCCAGGTGTATTTCTTGGCTCTTTTTCAGGCTATGACCGCAGCGCAATAGAGGAGACTAATTAAGCTGGTACATCAATGTCAGCAACACGCTGCTCCTACTCAGTCCTAGCTAATTAAGAATCTCTGCCACTTGGTAAGGAGCACACTTAATCACTACAGGGCGCCCAGATCCACCCTGTCAAGGAAAACAGCAAGGTCTAGGGCTTAAAAGAAATCAGGCGGGACCTCTGAATCCAGAGGTCAGGAAGCAAGAATTGATCACAATGATAATCACTTCCATGCACTCGTGTAGAGCTTCTGCTTACGAGAATGCTCTTCTCCATCCATTCTTCCTTCTCTGCCCCTGTAGTTGTTGTAACCTCTCCTATGGAGAGAAGAGAAAATGTGAGCTGGCAAAGGAGCAGTCTTCAGCAGGGAGTCAGTCCCATCCTCTTGTTTTCCAGAGTGGAAAGGCTCCGAGAGGGAAGGTCCTGACCCATGGACACAGCTCGTTGACGGCAGTGCCAGCGCCAGAATCAGTCTTTTGGGGCCAGGCATTTCCCCTGACACAAATGTAGCTTCCACATTGCATGCTGATCTGGGTTGGTAGATGCTCTCAGTTTCCTTTTTCAGTCAATATGCTGCCACAGCAGGCACTCTTTGTCTTTTCTTGAAAATAAATTTAAATCCAAAAATATTTATAAATATAACAAGCTCTCATGTTCCCACCATCCAGAATTAACCAATGTCAACATTTCGTTGCTTTTAACATTATGGATAAAATAATGTCTCATCCTCCCCGCTCCCTCTGTCCAGAGGCAACATCTCTGTGTATAGCGCTAGGCCATATTCTTATACATTACATCCGTAAATCGTAATATGTAAACTTAGTCAAATTTATCAATCTTTTCACTCCTGAGTTGTGTTTTTTGCATCTTTTCTAAGAAATTCTTTTTAACCCCTTAGGTCATAAAGATACTCTCCTGGAGGTATCTTTGAACAGCATTAAAATTTTGATTTTCACATTTAGGGTTGGTTAAAATGTACCGCTGTATGTGCTTCGAGATAAGGATCTCATCTTTTCTGTAGAAAGCCAGTTGCCTCAGCATGAGTCACTGAAGAGCCCAGCCCTTCCCACTGGATTGTAATGCACTGCTGCCCGATGCCAAGTTCACAGGGAGCTTAGGTCTGCTGCCCTACTCTCTAGTCTGTTTTACAGATCTCCTTGTTCTTTTTTTTTTCAGAAGGAGCAGACCCATTTATGCACCTTACTCTTCCAAATGAATTTTAGATTTGCTTTGTGTAGTTCTAAGGGAATTCTTGTTGGGATTTTGATTAGAATTGTCTTAAATGAGATGCTCTTATGCTAATAACTTATCCCATCTACAAACGCATCACTGTCCACTTATTATACACTCTGATAACATTTTATGATTTTAGCCATTAAATTCTTATACATGTTTAATTTATTCCTAGGTACCCTACAGTTTAGTCACTATTACAAACAATATCTTTTTTCCTATAGCATTTCCTATAGGTTATTATTCTTATATAGAAATGTTATTGCTTCTTGTATGTTGATACTATAATCTGCAATTCTGCCTACCTCTGTTATTTTATATAATACTTTCAAAAATTCTTGAATTTTGAAAGTATATAATCATATAATCTTCACATAACAAGAACTTTGTCTCTTGTTTTCCATCCTTATGCTTCATTTATTTTTCTTGTCTTGTTGCATTGGCTAGGTCCTCCAGCACCATGTTGGACAGCAGTGGTGATGTCTAGTATCCTTACCTCGTTTCTGACTCTAATTGGGAATGCTACTAAGATTTCCCCAGGATGCATGATGTTACTATGGACTAGTAGTTGCCTTTTTCATGTTCTCAGATGACATCTTCCCAACTAGTAAGCTGCTTTGAAGCAAGGAGTAAATCACATACATTTTCCCATCTACCATAGCACAGTGCTTGTCACACAGTAGATGCACAAGAAGTGTCTGCTGATGGCTTATATGCTTCTAAACTCTACCCTATGGTGTTTATGTTGACACTTCCTGCTTCTTCGACCCTAGCAAATGTAGTAGATGCTGGAGCAACATTTGGCCAGAAGGTTTTAAGACGAGTGTTCTTAAAGAGTGTGCGTGTGTGTGTGTGTGTGTGTACATACAACTTTATGGCAGCTCGTGTAGCGAGGTTGTGGGGGTTCGTGAAGAAAGCACAAGAATTCTGGTTTTTTAAAAGTGAATTCTTTCAGGGATTTGGGATTTGATTACCTTCTGGAGACTGCATATCCTCTCCCTCTTTTTTCATCCCATATGAACAAGGATTAATTGGAGAGATTAACAGGGCCCTAACTGACTTTTTTGGGTACACAAGGACCTATTCCTTTGTGCAGAGCAGAAACTCCAGAGGCAGGAGAGGGCTGCTCACACAGTTGAGCTGGAGTGATGCCACACACCTCCTGGCTTCTCAGCAAGAATGCAGTTCCTGGGAATGCAGCCAGCATAGTCCCCCTGAGGCTGTACACACAAAACCACCAGGAACTCCATTCAGTCCTGATGAGAAAATGCCTGTGGTGAGGGAGAGAGAAACAGAACCGCAGCCCATGCTCCCTTCTTATGCTCAAGCTTCTCCCCAGCTCTTAGCTCATTTGTCTGAGGTACGTGGAAGAAAATCAACGTCAAGAAATGAGATGACTGTTGCCCCCGCCCCAAACTCTCCTCAGCCTTGTCCAAGGAAACGGCTGGAAAGAGGGAAAACTGGAGTAATGCTGCACATCCAGGGTAAAATCAGAACGACGGAACACAGTGACCCACTCTTCAGCAGCAATGAGTGCAAAGGCCAAGTGGCAGGTGGTGGAGAGAAGACCATGCTCTTGAATTAGGGGGCCTGGGTTCAAGTCTCAGCCCCACCCCTTACTTGTCATATCATCATAGGCAACCTTGCAATCTCTAAGTACCTCATCTGTAAAATGGGGACAGACACTATGGTCCCAACACTACTGTAGCATGGGTCAGCGATAAGGGACCATCTGCTTAGTCCCTAAAAAATCCAAAGCCCCTGAAGGAAGTTTGCACTAAGGCTAGAGACTGAAAATCCCTGAATGGTTGGCTTGAGGGACCTAGGGCAAGCTAAGAAGACAGGAGAGGAGCCATTAGCTTCCTGGGTTCTGCCAGGAGGACCCATAAACCCTCCCCTTATGGTGTCATTTAAACTCCTTTATTACTTAGCAACCTGTCCAACACACAGCCAGCCCGACGCAGGACAGAGCAGAAAGGAGAAAGGCTGAACGGGACGGCTGGGCTGGCCTCCCATCTTCACCTTCTTGTCTCCCTCAGTGCCCTAGCCACCCACAGGCCGAATCCTTTTGAGTCAGACTCCACGAGGAACAGCAAGTCCCTCTACTCCTCGCTATTCCCGCTGCCGGGGCCCCGGGTAGCATTCTTGCCTGGTTATTCTAACGCCCACCCCCACCACTCCCAGCCCTGGATGAGGCTCCATATTCCCACCAAGCCGGCTTCCTAAAAAGCAGCATGGAGCACTTCACTCCTCTGCTCAAAACCTTCAATGGCTCCTACTGGTCACTGAGAGAGTCCAGACTTCTCAGAAAGACATTCAGCACTGAGCTGGGTTCTTCACATGCCTCGTCTCCCAATAGGCCTTAGTGTTAGCCAACCCCGATGACTCACATTTACCAAAACACAGCACACACCTTGTCGCCCCTGAACTTGAGGTCATGCTGGTGCTCTTTCCTGTATCACTAAGGTTACCACCTTGTATCAGAATGAACCAGATCCGCGCCTCTCTTCTCCAGCAGACAAGCACCCTTAAGAGCATGGACTATGTTTTAGTAATTTTTCAGAAAGTAAAACTGAGGCTAAACAACAGGGATGACCCTTGAAAACACTGTGCAGAGTGAAAGAAGCCAGACACAAAAGGCCACATATTGTATGATTCCATTTATAGGGAATATCTACAACAGGCAAATCCAGAGGGACAGAAACAGATCAGTGGTTACCAGGGGCTGGGGGAGGAGGGAGCGACTGTTAATGGGTGCAAAGACTCCTTTGTGGGCAGTGAAAAAGTTCTGGTACTGGACAGTGGTGATGGTTGCACGCCATTATGAACATACTTAATGACAATGAATTGTATACCTTAAAATGGTATAAGTTATGTTATCGGTATTTTACTGCAAGAAGAGGAAAAAAAACCGAGGCTGAGAAGATATAAGTAATTATTCTAGGGGCACACAGCTGTCTTATGTGACTATAACAGTTGATTACAGTCATGTGTCGCTTAACAATGGGGAGACACTCTGAGAAATGTGTTGTTCAGTGATTTCATCATTGTGTGAACATCACAGAGTGGGCTTACACAAACTTACTACACGCCTAAGCTACATGGGACCACCATCCTATATGCAGTCTGTTATTGACTGAAACATCCTTATATGGTACATAACTGTATAAGAGTTTTTCACTGCAATTTTGAGTCAACAGAGCGCTATCCCCCTACATCTCGACATACAGCCCAAGTCCAGTTCATTGTCCCTTCACCTCCTCTGAGTGGTCCAGGCCTCAGTAGCCCTCATTTCCAGGAACGCCCATGGTACACGGCCTGGCACAAAAGCATCAGTGCCCTGCGTTATTCTCTGGCGGCTTCACGCATGCTGCATGCTGGGCCTGGTCTCCACAGCTGGACTGTGTGCTCTTTGAGGGCAGTTCCTGTGTCCAAGTCTTCCCACGGGCTTAGCAACTTCACTGGTGTGCTGGAAACTGAAAAGCAGGCTGGATGCCATTTCTATTTTTCACAGTTTTAACCTGCAGTTTAGCTGAAAAGTTCCCACGTTCTTTTGGTCAGCAAAACATAACAGAGTCTCCTTTTGCCCTTGATTCAATCTCAGGAAATGCCTGTTGACCACAGAACTACTAAACTGATTGCTACCTATTGTTTTCTCATTGATGGGAAAAAAGTGAACACCACTTTCTCCACTTATTCACAAGAAACTTTCATTTCTCTACTTCAAACACTGTGTGAATATTACAGGGTGCATCTTAATAGAGCAAGCCAATAAATCAAAACATGTGAAATAATGGCTTAGAGTTTAAACATGTAAACTTGAAAACAAGTTTTATTACTTATTACTTAGGAATTAGCAAGGGAAACCTAGTTTTAAAGTCCTGGCCTGCATGCTAGCCTTGGGTCCATCACTTATTTACGGCCTCCAGCGAGTCCCTCAACCCATCAGGGTTAGCTTTGCTATCCACAAAATGGGAATAAAAGTGCTTTCCCATGAGCCTGGGAGGAGGGATGGAAGACACCAAACAGCAAAGCACTTAGCAAAGGGCAGCACCCTCGATGGAGGAGGCGCCTGGAATAGAGCACCTCTGAGTCCAGAGAGGAAGGAGGGAGGTGAAGGCACCTCCAGGTCCTCTGCTCCGGTTCCTCTGCACAGCTGATCAGCTGCTCTCGCAGATGCTCTGAGTCTGCGTGGGCTTTCAGAAGTGGTCAGTGGATCTAAACAGGGAGGAGAGGATGCTATTCTGGTAGAACAACCCAAAACACTTTTTTTCAACCCTCCTCTCAAACAATAATGCACATACCAATAATACACAGCCAGGTGGGAGTTATTTATAGAGAGGAAGGTTTTTTTTTAACTTTCTATTCTGAAATAATTATAGACTCACAAGAAGTTGCAAAAATAGTACAGAGAAGTCTATGTTCCTATTACTCAGCTTCCCCCAATGGTAACATCTTATATAACTATGTTATGTTCTCAAAACCAGGACCTGACACTGGACAATACAATAAACTAGACTACAGATCTTAATCAGATGTCATCAGTTTTTGCACACGCTGTCATTTTCACGTTTACAGACAACTATAATGGTGCAGGGGTAGAGAAAGCACTGGTAGAGAATTATTTACAGCACTGTAGTGAAGTCAATACAATGTAATTTTGATAGGCAGTTCAGGAGTTTGCAAACATTACTTTACTACAAACAGTATTTCTTTGTGATTGTGTCCATGGTGGTGGGATGATGTTTGCAGCATCTTACTGCAGTCTCCCACTCCAGGAGGTGAAGAGACTTCATTGATCCTTGTTCCCACAACAGTTCTCCAAGAATAAGGAGGAAAGTGTTGTTTCCTTTTCCAGAGGAGCAGCCTATGCCCATTACAGTCTTCATCCCAGACCCCCTCTGTAGTCAGCACTGCCCAGCGCTGATCCACCAAAGCAAAATCGCAGGATTCCCTCAGCTCTAAGAGCAGCTCCAGGTGGAACTTGGCGCTGGCCTCGACATGCTCCAGGTCCATTGAGCAATGCCGCCATCTGGTGGTCAGACAAAGAACTAAGAAAATCAGTGATAAGTAGCTCTACAAGGACCTTGAGTTACCTCTCAAGCCTACCCCAGGAGGCTCTACTTAAGGTACACCTGTACTGAATATTCTAACAAAGAATGTTTTGTAATGAGGATAACTCTTGTGCAATAGATTAAATACGGCTACAAACTCTTTGAAGCCCCTCCCACGGAGAGGTGGAGTCTATTTCCCCATCTCTTGAATCTGGGCTGGGCTGGCGACTTGCTTTGGAACAGAATGCACAGGAAGTGAGGCTGCACAACTTCCAAGGCTCTGCGTCAAGAGGCCTCAGAGCTCCCCACCTCGCCCTCTTGGAACACTGCCGCCTTTTGAATGAGCCTGGGCCAGCCTCCTTGAGGATGGGACTCTACATGAAGAGAGAGGACCAGCAGTCTCAGCCATTTCTTCTGAGGCCCCAGACAAGGGATTGAGGCCATCTAAGACTAGGCAGTCGCAGCCCAACCACGACCAGCTGCAGTGATGACTGAGGCCAGGCAGACTGGCCAACGCAAGTACTAACCCACAGAAACATGAGAAACAGTAAATTGTTGCTTTAAGCCACTGAATTCTGGGGTGGCTTGTAACATAGCAGTAAATAACTGAGACATATCCGCAAATTTATGTTTTAAAAATCTGTATTCTGGATTATAAGCTTGTTAAAAAATAAAATTCAACCGAATAAATTGGAAGATCTAATTGGGTTTATTCAGCAAGTCATCCAATCAGCAAGTAGAGAGATACTCCAAGGACATGTACAAAATGTAAGGTTTTTATAGGCAGCAGGGTGGGGCAAGGAATTTATTAGCAAAAGAAAAGAAAGGACTGTTTCAGGCCAGGACATCTTCTTTTGAGGGAAGGGAATAGCAGGGGTCTTCTGTAGATAATCTCACTAGTGTTAGTCAGGAAATTCTAGACTGGTCGATTGAGATTACTTTCCTGCTGATGGTTCAATTTGTAATTAGTCTTGGTTTGCTGTCATAGGGACAGATGACTCCATTTGGGGCCTGTTATTTCTCTTTTAACAAACTGAAAGTTTATTATTACTATTTTAAATTGGGTGTAGGGGCAGCATACATCAGTATTTCCACATGGTGAATCTTGACTGTTGCACAAATTTTGAATGTTGCATACTCTGATTTTCTTATGCATTTTCAGACCCTGCCACATGTTATCCTTCATTCATCCATCAAACATTAATTGAGCGTGTCACAGTGATAGCTACTGGGGAGGTGCTAAGGACTCGGCATTGAATTAGATATGATGCCTGCCCTTGAGAAAGTCACAGCTATGGCAGAAGACACATGTGCAAATACATCATAGCAACAGAGTGGTATGTGTTAGGGTAGAACAGAGGAGTGACTACCTGTGTATTGGGGAGGGGCACTATATTAGTCAGGACCCAATCAGGAAAAGAGAAACTGATACCGGCTCAACACAAGGTGGACAAGAGGGAAGCCATATTGTAGGAAAGAAACCATACTGTAACTTTGAATGACCTCTGACTAACTAACCCTGCTGGATATGCACCCTCCAGTTCTGTAGATTTTACGACCCCTGCTTGTGCATTTACCTCCCAGCTGTGATAAGATGATAACTTTGTTCTTCTGAGTTCCTTAGGAACGTGATGACCCCAAAACAGAGAGTCTATCTGGTGTGGCCACTCCCAGTTTGTAACACCAGAGGGTCAACATTCCTAACCCCCTCCCCATGTAACCCACTGGCCTATAAAACTGCTTCAAGATTCTGTGCCCCCCTCAAGAAGGCTCTTTCAGACATTAGTCGGCCATCTTCCCCCTTGCTAGCAAGCTGTAATAAAATGCCATTTCTCTGCCACCATCTTGCCTCTTGACAACTGGCTTTTGTCTCACGGTGAGCAGATCGTGCCCTTTGTACAATGACAAAATCACTCCAAGTATTTAGAACAAAGAGAATTTAATCCAGGAAATTTGTTATACAGGTGAGAAGGCAAACAAACGATGGTGGGGACAGGAGGGGGGTGGGTAGAGCCCTGGAAGATGGTCAGCTACTTCCAAAGACACCACCAGCCACAGAGGAGGAGAGGCAGAAATGCCCAGGCATCTCTCTTTCTCCCCTCCAATCTCCCACCAAGGCCTCGCACTGCTCAGAGCCAGAAGGAGCCCAGGAGATGCAGCCTGCAGGGATCAGCACCCTGGGATGTGAAGCGCAGCAAGGAAAGAATGACAGCAAACAGGTTAGCATTTGCCAAGGAGTGTTGTGGGCTAGAAAGGTTTTACAGCTGAGGAGACGAATGGATTATTTCACGCCACCTGTACATTTCTCCACCATAGCCCCCTTCCCCCTGCCCCCCCTGAACCCCCCGCCAGTATCAGGGTCTCTGCCAATCTTTCTTCCTGGTGCAATTCTAGCTCTGCCATGAAAGATGGTCAAAGGCCATCATGGCAGAGATGACATGATTCCTTTTGTACACATATGGGCCCTTCTTAAAGGAGAAGCTCAATGAACACTTGAATGAGGAGCATTAAATTACGCGGACAGAGGACGGGGCACTTGGATGTGAGTCAAGATCTCAGCCAGAGGCGAAACCTTAGGGATCACTGGCCTCCCCCTGAATAGTGCGGGGGCTGGGCTACGGGGGCCAAGGGCTCTTCCAGGTCTCACATTGTTAGGTAAGCCTGGAAGAGAACCCCAAGCCCCTCCTCAGCCCCCCTGAGACCTGGGAGACACTGTGGCTGGATGGTGGCTATGAGGACTTTGGACTCAAATCCTAGCTCTGCTTCCTGCAATCCATGACCTGAAGGAAGCTGTTCTCTCTCATGGCCTGTGTCTCCTTGTCAGTAAGATAGGGTAATAATTCCTAATTTACAGGGTGTGGTGAGGGCGAAGTTCATCCCGTGAGCACCTGTCGGATGATCTACGGCAGTGGCTTTCAGAACAGGGTTCCTGGACCAGGAGCAACAGCATCACCTGGGAACTTGTTAGAACTGAAATTTCTGGGGGGCTCCACCCCAGACTTGCTGAGTCAGAAACCCTGGGGGGAGCCCAGCAGTCTGTGTTTGAATGAGCCCTCCAGGGATTCTGATGTCTGCTAAAGTTTGAGAACCAACGATCTAGCTAGAACATAATGGACCCTCAATAAACAGTAGCTGTCATTGCTATTTTTACAGCTTTAAGGAAAGAGTTTGCCAAAGGAAAATGTTCACATATCACCAACTGCTAGGGCCATCTGGGATGAGCTGGAGTTTGAGGACACCCAAGACTTTGAGTTCCAACACCAACAGTAAGTGGTTTGGGGATTCTCCCGGCCACTCCACAGAGGGCTGAGACTGACCACGCTACCTCAGAGCTGACTCCCTCGCAGGCCTGTCCAGGGCCGTTTCTGATCCTACCTTACCCGCTCAAGGTAAGATGTTCCTCTGCATCCCAGAGGAGTCTGGGAATATCTCAAACGGGGTGAGGGGGAAAAGGGACAGAGAGACTTTCCGAGAGAGGGAGAAGGTACAAAAGAAAGAAAGAAAGATTCATCCCTAAAAAGTTGAAGTGAACAGCTGAGTAAAGAAAAATCTGCCCAGAAATTTGGGGGGTAAGAATGTTCAGAAAAGAGGAAGGAGAAAAGGAGAGCAGGAAGCCTGGGAGATTCCTGATACCACAAATACACCAAAGGGTGATGTGCTGGCTCCGGAGAAGCAGGAAGAAGCAGAAACAACACAGAAGGAGTTGAAGTAAATAATATTCCATTCCTTTTTTCCCCCTTTCTTGCTGATTCTATAGAAGCAGAGTCTTAATCTTCTACGGGAGCATTGTGATACTTGTTCTGTAGCGGAAAGAGCCCCTGACTCCACCGACTAGATGGGTCAGCTGCCACTAGATGGGGGTATTTTGCTGATTTGGGTGGGAGACACTTAGAAAAATCTATTTTGAGATGTTCTGCAGTCACCATTTGGGCTCCATTTGGGCTTGCCCAGGAGAAACCAGGAGGAGAAGGCAGGTTTGTACTCAAGCAACAGCTGACAACCGACCCGAACAACAACAAGGAGAGAGAGTGTATAAGAAGGATGCTGGAACAATCAGGGAGGGAGCACCGGAGCTGCTGGGAAGAGGCAAGGTCGAGGCCACAGTTCAGTGTCCTGGCCATCGGCTTCTGTGGTCCATACGCGGGCCACTGTGTTTCACCACGAGACAAGCAGAGGACCAGGATGGAATTGCTGAATTCACTAGAAATATAACTGTGCCCCCATATCCAGGGATTCCTTTCTTTACTCCTCTTGGCACAGTGAACGGATCTTTAGATTTCTTCCCCAGCGGCTACATGTACATCTCTACTTATTTGAAATGAAATAAGGCACTGGCTCTTTAATTCTGAGGCTTGGTGCACCAACCTCAGCAGGCATCAGCCTCACTGGAGGGCGGGTTAAAGCCACCACCGCTACCACCGCCCCCAGAGTTTCCGATTCAGTAAGTCTGGAGTGAGGTCTGACAATCTGCATTCCTTCAAGTTCCCAGGTGCCGCTGCCGCTAGAACACTGCGAACCAACATTCTAAGGTAATAGCTTTCCTCTAAGTTCTCTTACTTTATAGATCAAGTCATCTTTATCTTCTTGTCAGTTTGGTAGCCATCCCCGCCATCCCAGTGATAAGAATAGGCTGGGTGCTGGTGAAACTACAACTTTCCAGCCAACACCCACCCTCCCGCCCCAAGATCCTGAGGGCCTGGAATGCCACCCTCAAGGGCCCCAGGTGAGGCGCATCTGAACCACAGGAGCCACAGGCGTCCTGCAAGCCAACGGGGTGCCCGGCACGGTGCTAAGGGATTGACAGGCTCTATTTCATTTAATCCTGCTTATACATCTCCTTGCATTTGCTCTTTATGGGTGAGGTATCTGAGGCTCAGAGGGGTGAAGTAACTTGCCCCAAGTCACACAGCTATCAGGTGGAGGAGCTGGGATGCAAACTCAGGAAATGTGACACCATCCCGGTCCTGTGCTTTTATTCACTCTTCTATTTCCTCCTAACTAAAAGAGGTCTGCAGCCTCGACCAGGGATCACTGACAAATCTCTTTGGTGAAGAGAAGCTGATTTCCTCCAATAAGGAACACCTAATAAAAATAAAACAAAGGGACAAGGCAGGCACTGAGTGTGTGTGTGAGTCTGTGTGTCTGTGTGTGAACTCTGGGTCGGCAAACTATGAGAAGGTGGGAAAAGGGCCAAGCTTGGGAGTGAAGCTGACCAGAGTTTAAAACCCACTTAGTTCATTAACACTCTCCCGCCCTTTGGCGAGCCTCTTAACCTCTGTGCACCTTGGTTTAATGATCTGTAAATTGGGGAGTCTTTTTTCCCATTGGAAGTTAAGAGAATTAAGTGAGATAACATACATGAAAACTTCTATTTAGTTCAAAAGACTTTTTCAAAGTTTTTGGTAAAATACACACAGCACAAAATTTGCCATTTTCTCCTAAACCTTTCAAAAATAGCTTTTAAAGCGATTTTGTCTTAGCTCCCAAACAGGGTAGTGATCCCAGAACCCCTCGCAGGCCTCAGGTGCTCTGGGAGGGATGGCCTGTGTCCCAGCAAGGCAGCATCCAGCACCTCGTGTGACAGCCCGAGCCTGTGCCCCGCTAACATGGCTGTCCGGGATCCAAGCTCACCAGCAGGCGGGTCTTTCACGGTGGGAGTTGGAGGTGAAGAACGAGGTTGAAGAAGACAGAAATGGATCTTTTCGTGTTTCATGGGATCATCCCTGTACTCAAGAACCAGAAGAGTTTCTGCTTTCTGCAAATCCAGCTTTGGGGGTTTTTAAACATTAACAGAACCTCCCAGCTACTACCCAGGTGTTTTTAAAGCAGAAAACTCTAGAAAGAATTAGTAAAATACAGTTCCTGGACCAGCGGTGCTTGAACAGTTTGGCAGGCTACTTGGATTTGGGAGTAAAGTTGGGGTTTTTTTTCTTTTCATATGTCTTTTGTAATAGCAAGAAATACTGTTATGAGAAAATAGAACTTTTGGACAAGGAAGTTTTTGAGTGAAGAAAAAAATGCTGGGTGGCTGGGCTTCTTGCCTTAACACCTCCAGAAACAGTCCAGGTGAACACACTGCAAGGGAACTGGCCCAGGCCCCATCCTCCAGACCAAGGCCCAGGGTCCACGTTGCTGAGGTTCCGGAGACTTCATGGCTCTAGCAGCAACACTGTCAAGTCCTCTGCCTTCTTGTCTTAGGATATGCTGGAAGGTTTGTATCTGGGTGGACCCAGGAAGGGCCTCCAGGCTGGCAGCTAAGAAAGGAACAGCTCAGGAAGCTAATGAAGTAGGTCTTCCCTCTCACCTGCCCCCGACCCGGGAGTGGGTGGTGCAGAAGGCTCCTCTGATGAGGAAGAGTATTTGGGAGAGTCACCTGGAGGCAGCAGACACCCACGGGCAGAGTCACAGAACATCAGAGCAGGAAGGGGCTCTGCAGCTGCTCCCAGGTCCATCTGGTCTCCCAAAATGGATGAGCACCCGCTGGGTGGCTCCAGGGTCCAGGCAGAACCTGGTGTCCCTGCTCTCCATCCACTGCTTTGTCCTGTACATTTCCCTGCCTCCCTCAAATTAGGCAAAGACAACTTCAGCCACGTCTGGGCTCTGTCCTGGAGGAGTGGCCAGTCCAGGAGGAGGCAGGTATCTAAACTGACCATTCCCACACCGGGTGGGAAATGGGCATTCTAGAGGAGTAGGAGCCTGGAAGAGAGTACCGCTAGATGCTCATGGGGACGGAGGGGGAACATGCACCTTTAGTCCAGGTGGGCTCCCCTGAGGAGGTGAGGTCTGAGGTGAGGCTTGGTGAGAGAGTAGGACGAAGCCAGGCAAAAAGTGGGGGTTGAGGCAGGGGCTTGTAGGCACAGTGAACAGCACCTGCACAGCCACAGGGAATTGAAAACAATCTTGGCCTGCCATAGAGTTGTGAGTTGTCCAATGGCAGGAGACTGGGTTGAAGAGAGAGATTTATAAGACATTTAGGACTGAAAGTTGGCAGAACTCGGTGATGACTGGACATGGAGCGGGTAGGGGTAGAGGTGAGGGAAAGGAAGGAGTCTAGGATGACTCATTGGTCTCTGGCCTTCTGAGTCAGTGGTGGAGTCATGTAGAACAGGAGGAGAGAGAGCAAGAGGATGATGAGTTCAAATTCAGACACATGCAGTTCGTGGCATCAGGGGACATAATGAGGAAACGGCTGCAGGCCTCTGGACACCCACATCTGAAGCGCAGGAAGATGACAGAGACCTATCTTTCCTTGTTATTTGTGCTTTCTGCAGTACCTCTGTTGACAGTTTCTTCTCTTATCTGCGTCCACCCTGAGGTATACGTGTTTGTATGTTTTTCAGCTTATACACAGCTGGCCTGGGAGGGGTGGAAGAGGTCCCAGATGAAGACTGGTATGGAAGGCAAGGACAAAGAATGTGCTGACGGCGATGGGAGACACTGGAGGAGCAAGGCAAGCTGGAGGAAGTGTGGGAAGCTGCTGAGTGAAGCATAGCCTCACCAGGGATGAAGGCTGCCATCTTGAAGGGTCAGGAAAGTCCAGCTGAATACCACAGGATCAAAAGGAAAAGACAGGTGCAGATAGAAAAGTAGAGAAAGATCTGAACCTCAGATAACGAGAACCATGTTAAGCTGGACAGAAGCTCCCAATACCACTGAGGATGTTTCTCCCAAGCTGGACCCAGGTGACTTCTGCACCCTCTCTCTGAGCTCACTGGAGCTAACATGAGCGTCCTATGCATGACCAGCGTCTGCTGACCAGTGGCCCCAGAGCAAATGTGTTTACATGCTTTCACACAAGTAATGTTACATCTGCTCCCCTCCTCCTGAGTAAGGGGATGAATAAGGTAAGGAGAACCAAGTCACCTGAGCCCAGGAAGGAGTCCCCAATCAACTCTGAGTGGAGGGCAAGGTGGCCACAAAATTACCCCACTATATTGCCCCCCATACTCCCTGCCAAGCCTTGGTGGGAGAGGAAGCTGTGGAGGGGACAGGAGGAAAGGTGGGCTCCATCTCTCTGGCAGATCCTTATCCTGGCTCTGCAGAAAGGCGGACCTTGGACCTCCAGCTGGACCCCCGCCAACCTTCTCTTCCCAGACCCCACCCTTACCCATGAGACACTCACACCCAGCTGGTACTAACTCAGGGGCCCAGGTCCACCCTGCTGTTCAGGTTTGGCTGGTTCAAAAACACACAATCTCAGAAAAAATGTAGTTTTCTCTCCACCACACAAGGCTGGTGACCTACCCTACATGATTCCTTCAGAAACAAAAGCATCCTAACCTTCCAAGGTCAGCATTACTCCACCCCAACCCACAGCCAAGGCCATCAAACACACAAGCAAGCAGCATATTTTTACAAAATCCTTAACAACCTTCTTTCCAGAACTCTGGGGCAAGCAGCCCTGGGGCCGCCAACCAGACTTCCTTCCTTGGCCCAGGCCTCGATGACGAACCCGCCTCAGCTCAGCAGTTGGCCAGAAATGCCGAGCTGCCTTAGTGCCCGAGTTCCCAGACGTGTCTGCATTGCTGAGGATCAGGGGAGGCCGCAGCAGGTCTGGGCGCTGGGGCAGGAGTGAGAAGGAGACAGCACAGCTGGGGCTGAGAACACCCAGAACCGGTGGGGGGTGGGGGTGGTGCTGGGGAGGCTCTCTCACTGCTGTGTGGGGTATATTCTGGAAGCCTCAGACCTCCATGGCCAAGGCAGCCACCTGCACTCAGGCCAGGGGCTTGACCTACGTGAACTCTGTTCATCTTCACAACAATCCTGCCATGGGGGTTATTTTACATTTTACGGATCAAAGTTGCCCAAAGTCGCCACCAGGAAGCTGCCCCAGCCAGGATTCAAACTGATGCTCCACTCTGCCTCCCCACCGAGTCAGTCCTCAAATTGAGTTCTCTCTGGAAGGCTTTCTTTCTTCCTGACATCTACACACAAGCACTTTCCCTAATGTAAAACTCTCTTCATGTGAAGAGACAGGCCAGTCAACAAAACAGTCCTTGAGAGAAGGCTATGGAGCATCGTAGCATCCTGAGAACCAGATTTTGTCTGTTTTGTTCATGGTGGAATGTCCGGGGTCTACGACAGCGCCTGGCACATGCTGACACAGAGGAGGTCCCCAATACATGTTTGTTGACCCAACACCCTTCTAGATGGCAGATTCTTGCAAAGTTTTCTTGGTGTCCTAGTTAAATCCCTTCCTAAAAACAAGGAAAGATTTCAAGAGCGCCCAGCTGGACTCAAGTAGCCACGTGGACACAGCATAAGTCAGATATGTGCAGGCTCGCCCTCAGTCCTCAGAGACCAGACTACACGCAATGGACAGAACGACATCCGACTGCTTTCCTGTGTCTGGCCAGAAATGCCCCCTGCACAGTTACCTCCTGGAAGGACACTGACAACTCCCCACACCCCTTTCAGTTATGTATCAGCCCCTGAAGGATTCTCAGCCCTCGTGGGACACTTCAAACGCTTCTTGCCAACTCCGCAGCAGAGTGGGCCCTTCCCATCCAGTGCTGCCGGTCTGGCCCCTGTGTCCCACTGAGGAATGACAGATGCACTGGACCCCCTCCAGCCCCACATCCTAGAAAGCTCCTCAGCCAGATTCTCTTTAAGTAATGCTGTGTCTGAAGGTCCTGCAGCACCACTGACTTCCTTTAGGAGAAGAACAGACCGACTGCAGTGGCCCTGCTGAAACTGGGCCCCTGGCCGCCATGTTATTTCTGCTGACCCAAAGGGAAAACACAGCTAAGGAGCCAGGCCTTCCATCGGCCTGGGAATGGCCCCAGACAGCAGCAAACCAAGGGCCCTGCCTCAAGGAGCTCACAACTGGCTTGAAAACCAAGACAATTTTAAAATTGTTTTGAATTTTGATAATTTAATTAAATTTTAAAAATATCTATATTTAAAAATAATTTTAAATTTTTAAATAAAAACAAATAATTTTAATTAGTTTTTTTTAATTGTGAAATAAGAAATGTACCATAAAGCACATAAAGGGCACTGCTTGTTAACATACCTGTACACCCACCAAACCCCGCCCAGATCAAGATACATAGACTATTTTCAGTACCTCAAAAGGTTCTCTCATGTGCCTCCTCCATTTGTCTATACCTCCTCCTCAAGGTAACCACTTTTTGACCTCTAATATCAAGTATTAGTTTTGCCTGATTTTGAACTTCATATCACTGGAATTCTATCATACATGCTCTTTTATGTCTGGCTTCTTTCACTTAACCTATGTGTGAGATTCATTTATATTGTGTGCCAGTAGTCTGTTCTTCTAAATTTCTGAGTGGTATTCCTTCATATTAACATACTACAATTTCTTTATCCATCTGCCAGTTTGGGAACTATTTTGAATAAAGCTGCTATGAACCTGCTTGCACGTGTCTCTTTATGGATGTCTGTACTCACTGCTCTCGATATACACGAGCAGATTGGCATGGTCATAGGGTAGACGTGTATTTAACTTTAGTAGAAATTGCCTGAGTCCCAAGATGCCTGTACCATTTTATCTTCCCACCAGCAGTGCATGAGAGCTCCAGTCGCGTGCTGGAGTACTTCATTTGTTTTTACAGCCAAATAATATTCCATTGTATGTATAGACTACGTTGTGTTTATTCATTCATGAGTTGATGTACATTTGAGTTGTTTCCACTTTTGGACTATTAGAAACAATGCTGCTATGGACGATCATGTACAAGTCTTTGTGCAGACATGTGTTTTCATTTCTCTTGGGATAGACCTAGGCGTGGAACGGCTGGGCCATGTGGTGGCTCTATGAGTAACCTTTGGAGGAACTGACAAACTGCTTTCCAAAGTGGTCGCACCATTTTACAGTCTCACCAGCAAAGAATGACAGTTCCAATTTCTCCACATCTTCACCAACACTTGGCATTGTCAGCCTTTTTTCATTTTAGTTATTCTGGTGGGTATGTAGTAGTATCTCATATAAGGTTGTATGTTCCTAGTGAGTAATAATGTTGAGCACCTTCTCTTACCCTGTCACCTCCACTCCCTCTCCCCTTGTCCTGCACACAAAGATGCTGACACCCGTCTACCCCACGGAGAATCACTAGACAAGAACGTCTGCCTGGCTTGAATTCCTACAGGCTCTATTACAAAAGTAGCAGTTGTTTCATTAAACCAAAGTCAAGTTATGTTAAAACATTCAATAGGTTTGTTCAAACCTCCCTTAGGAAATTCAGTTGCCCACTGATCCAAAAAAATGTTCCAACACTGCTTCTGTCCTCAGAAACAATAGTAGCTGCTAGAAGGATGAAAGGGGCAAATAAGTGTGAGTGGGAGTGATCAGGGAAGCCTTCCTGTGGAGGTGAGCTCACCTGGGACTTGAAGAGCAGGTTAAATGGGTAAACCAGCATACATTCTTTGCAAAGAGACCATCCTGAAGGAAGACAGAAAGTAGACTCTGGGAACGCTGGGGCCAGGAAGGAGCCTCGCTTTGGCAGGAGGGCTGCAGGTACCGGTTGTGCGGCCAGGTAAAGTTGCAGATTAATTAACGTGACATCTGTAAAGAGCTTTCCATGTCACAGGTGCAGTGAGGGGTTCAGGATGGGAGTCAGTTGCCTTTTTTATGGAGAAGGTGCCAAAACAAAACACACAGTAAAGAAAACCCAAGGGGACAGATGAGAAACAAGAATCACAAGGGTGTCTTGATTTTGTCCACAGAGTCACAAACAAAACCCACATGGACCTAAAAGGGCCATTAGCCAACGCTCGGTCTAGATGAGGAGATTGGCCCCAGAGGGGTCGTCCAGTTGGCTGACAGTCCCTTCTGAGAGCTTTCACTCTTCTCCTCAGCACTGTCAGCCCAGCTGCATCTTGTTTCAAAGGAGAATGAACAAACAGAAGAATAAAGGGGGAGGTCCTCGTGGTTCCTGCAGGATCACGTGGCCGCATTCTAAATACCCCCAATCTCAGCCTCACTGCTCCCTCCCTCCCCCAAATCCTGCTCTACACTCTGGTCACCCTGACATTCCATCAGCTTCAGGAATGTGCCCAGATGCCCTTCCAGCTGCCTGAAAAGCTCCTCCCTCTCCATCCTCTGGCTTTTTCCTCTTCATCCTTCAAATCTCAGCTTGTGTTACTTCTTCAGGGAAGCCTTCCCTTACATACCACCCCCTCTCCGAGTCCAGATCTGTTCCCCATGTCATATGTTCTCTTGAAATCCTAACACTTATCTCTGTTGCAATTACACCACCTCATCTTGGTGTTTGCTTGATGAATGTCTGCACAAGAGCAGAAACCACATGTTTCAGCTCATTACCATATCCCAATGCCTTGCACAGTGCCTGGCACACAAATGAATGAATGAGTGAATGACCACAGGGAGTCTAGCAATAGTGAGATCTGGTCTTAGGCCATGGTAAGACAACCTAATGACCCAGCAATTCTGTCCCCAGGTATATACCCCGCAGAAATGTGTATGTATGTTCTCCATAAGACATGTACAAAAATATTCATGACAGCATTATTTCTAGGAGCCGGAAACTAGAAAAACCTAAATATCCATCAACAGTAAATGGATAAATAGATTTTGGTATAGTCATTTAATGGAATACTATATAGCAGTGAAAATTAACAAAATATCATTACTGGCTGCAACATGGATGAATTTCACAAACAAAAGAAAGTCACAAAAAGAGAACATATTGTATAATTCCAATTATGTGAAACTCAAAATCGGGCAAACTAAACTATGGTCGGAATGTTCAAAATTGTAATGATCTTTGGAGGGAGTTCGTGACTGGAAGGGAGTAGAAACAGGATTATTGTTGAATGATCTAATCCAAAAATGTATGAAATTTACAGCAAAAAGTAAAACAAATCTTGTTCTGTACAGCTGTAAATGTGCTGACAAACACACACAGTGTGTGATTGGGAAGGGAGCAAGTAAAGGAATTCAGTGAAAACTGGGTCTATTTAGTGCAAACAGCATTGTAGAGAAGTAAGCATGTGACAGAGAATGCAATTTGGGAAGGGGGACTTTGATCCCTTTACTTTTTGTAAAAATAGCATTATGATTTTCTTGCTTTAAGCAACTTCTTCCCAAGCCCTGTGGTTATGAAGAAGTTGTTACTCTGTACTCCTAAATGCATGTTATTCAGGGTTTGCTGCCAAAAGATTGAGTTTCACCCCCTCTAGGTCTGAAAGTGTGAATGTTTGTGCAAATGCATTTGCGCTCTCTGAGCCAGACCGGCTGGCACAGGGAAGGTTTGCCCACTGCCCAGTTAATCTGCTGTCAGGACGAAGGGTAGGGAATAGTGTTTCTTCACAGCTTAAGCTTGTGATTAAGTTTTGAAGCCTTTCGCAACTTGGGCCAGATGCTCAAGCCATGAAAGCAGCAATCTTGGACAAACTCCTACTGAGATGCATGTTAATTAGCAACTTTACCTACAAACCTTTTGTATGTGGCGCAGTGTCCTGAGTTCTGTGGGTGGTAGCAGGTGTTTAAGCAGAAGGCATAGAACCTAGAGATGATGGCAGACTGGTGGGGCACACAGGCACTCTCATACTCAGGATAGTTATTTTTTTTCAAAATAAAAATGCATCAATCCAGTGATCTTACGTATAGAAACGTATCCTTCCAACGGGCTCACACAGACACGCAGAGATGCGTGTGCAAGGATGCTCAGAGCAGCACTGTCAGTAATAGCAAGATATTAGAAACAACCTCCATCAACAGGGCCTGGGCTGACAAATTATGGTCATTCATGGGCTAGAATACTATTCAATCAAGACAAAAGCACGGGGTGGTTTTGTATGTGCTGACAGGCAACAGTCTCTTCAGAGATACATTCTTAAAACAAAGTTAAATAAGGCAGCTAAACAGTGTGTATATGTTCCTTTTTGCATAAAAAGGATATGTATGCAGATACAAGTTTTTATAAGTAGAGAATATCTCTGGAAAGAGACCCAAGAAACTGAGGAGGAGAAATACGAGAGGTGAAGCGGGTCTTAGGAAGAAGAAGGGAGATGTACTGATTATGACATATACCTTTGCATCATTTGCATTGTTATCATATGCATGCAATTTTTTCAAATAATAAGTTCAGTTTAGTTTTCTTCACTGGAAAAATACACATCTAGAAGACAGAAACTTAATTTTTTCCCAAATCAATACGAGCCAAATAGCATAGATACACAGCTTGTGTGGAGACATTAAAACAAGGGCTGAGCCACGTGGCATTATTGGGGTTATTTGGGGATGACTTCAAAAGCAAGTCAGTCCTGAGCAGGGGCTAGAAGGTTATGACATAATTAGACCCTCCCTCCCCCAAAAAGACTCTAATAAATCTCTGAAATGTTTTATATCTATGGCCAGCCTGTGAAAGAGCCCGACCCACTTTCCCTCCTGGCCTCAGGTATCTTGATGTTATTATTATGTTCATTAAATTTACATTTCTCCAGGGACTAGTTAAGATCACACCTTTAAAGCCAGATGGGCTCGGGTTAAAATCCTGGCTCGGCCACTTACTCGCCATGTGTCACTGGCAGATCACCCTTCTGTTTCCTTATCTGTTAGGTGTAGAGAGTAACACTTCCTCATAGGGGCTACTGTGCAGGTTAAATGAGGTCCTGTAGGTAAACTTGCTCAGCCCAGCGCCTCAACCGCTGGGATGACGTTAGGGCTCAGGGAATGGCAGGGAGTGATCATTTCCCCATTTTGCCTCTCGCGGACCCCACTGCTCCTGAGGACAGCAATGGTTAACATGGAAGTGCGCCTGGCTTCCATCGCTTTTCCATTTGGCTTTCCGGCAGGCTGGGCAAGCAGGGTCTGAGTGCTATCCCAGGGGCTGGGGACGAGGTGGGAGCACCACCTGTCTCCAAGTCTCACTGTGGCAGCTGAGCAGCCAGCTCTGACACTCAGCTTCAGAGAGGCGGGAAGGGACAATTATTCCCTGCCATGGATGTGCCTCAAGGGCCACCTGAGGCCAGCCCAAAGCCCAGAGGGCAGACAGCCAGGCCTGGACTTCCCTCATGATAATGGCTGAGCTGGGGGGAGCAGGGGCCACTGCGGTGATGATGACGATGATGAAAATGACAGAGCTGCCCGACAGGTGTGCCAGGTACATACACAACCTCACCAATCCTCTCAGCAATCCTATTTTACTGACGAGAAAATATCCACCATTAAGATTAAGACTTCTCAAGTCAGCGGGTTGGGGTCTAGGTATATTTAGGACCCTCTTGAAATCAGAATATGAGGGAATTTTTACATACAATCCATGCCAAAATTTTAACATCTTGGCTTATAGGATAAAATGAGCTCACCCACAAGATTGAATAAGGTAGGCTAAAACATAAAATTTGATGCAAATGCAAACCCAGTTTCAAAAGATTAAACAGAGGGAATCATTTCCAATGACGTATGAAGTTCAATAAATACTCAAAACCACATTTGAAAGTAAATGACTTAAAAGTTACAAATGGGTCTGAACTCCCGGAGCCCACTCTTGAGGTCATTTCTATTCTGATAAGGCAATATTTCCAGACCTACGTTTCCTTGTTCAGTCTCTCCTCTTCCCTCCTTCTTCTCCCACAACCTTACCCCCTTTTGCTCAACATCTCTACAGTAGATCAAAGTAACATCAAAGGAAACACAAGTCATTTTCTCCAAGGACACAAATGAGACCCTCTTACCACATTTTATGACATTATAAAAACTAAATCAATCAAGAAGTCATTTTTGAATTAGCATGCTTCTTTCAAGATTCTGCCCCAAGATCAATAATTCAAGACAGAATGTAGACCTTCAGTGAACGAGGAGAATTACCTCCTCATCCAATGGAAGGGAGGGGTTGATTTTATTTTCATGAAAAAAGGGAAGGAATGAATCTAGTGAGTGTGGTTTAACAGACATCCCCAGGTATACTGAAAAGACAAGAAAGGACAGGCCTGGTTAAACATCACACCACACAAGCTGATTAGCTGAAGGCACGTGCAAGAACTTTCCTTTAAGCAAGCACTCCATATAGCAAAACAAATTGCTGGGGATAAAATACGTCCGTTACCTTGCTTTAGAGGCGATAATCTTTACAGTGGGAGTGAAAGCAACTGAGAGAGCAGTTCTTGGGCATTCTGCAAAGTCACAGACATCAGGAAGTCAAAGGCAGCCAGAAAGTGCTGAGTCACGAGAGTGTGGGAAACGCATGGCCAGAGGGAAGCCAGTATTTCTCAGGCTAAACAGAAACCACGGACAAGATCCCCAGAGATCACGAAAGGGGCTGCACCCCTGATTTGCCGTGACCTTAATCAAGGTGCACACACCAAGCAGCTAGCCCCGCATAGGCAACCCTATTCATAGTAAGCGCAAATCATGGTGTCTGCCTCTTCTGTGTATCCGGAGATCATTTACCCAGAGGCAGCCTCCTTCAAAAGACACTCACCTGGGTAGGCATTTGGAGGCCACATCGACAATCCTCTCAGCCCTACACCTGGCTTCGTGGTTTTACTTAATAGTTCTGCTCATCCCTACCCAAGAAGCACCCCCAGCAAGGGCGAAGGGTGGGAGGACGTCACTGATTCTGCCGTAAAGAAATGTCAGGGTGCGACAGGGATGGACAGAATTGAGACAACATGAACCGAGCTCTGGAGCTAGAAGGGAGGAAAGAGGTCCTAAGAAAGACTTTAAAAACAACTCCATTTCCCCAAAGGGTATTGTTTGTCAATGGTGCATCATTTTGGAGCCTTTCCAGCTTCTCTCTTGTCATATTTTTAAATGGTGATAAGGCTAAGACAGAGACAAGAAGGGAAGCGAGCAAAGAATCCTGACAGAGGTAGGATGTCCAGCAGGGATCCTGGTACCCATAAGAATGAGTCCATAAGGAAAGTACCAAGAAGAAAGAAAGGAGGTTTTCTGAGCCTGGTAAGTAGCCCCGATAATGCAGGTAACTGAGATTGGTCATCACTGATTTCAGGCCAGATCCTGCTGCCCGGGAAGGTTTCCTATGGTTTCCTGGGGTCTGTTATGGGGAACTAGGTGTGGGGGCGGGGGTCGAGAGGTCAGCACAGTCAGAGGTTTCCAGTGAAGTCCTCAAGTCTCCTAGACTCAGAAAACCAGGTTTGCACCCTTGACACCATCTCAGTCTTCTCAGGGCAAGAAAAAGAGCAAGTCTCCCTGGAGAATTTCTGCTCAGGAGCCCAGCAATGGGGTGTCAGTGACCAGCAAGGACAGACTCAGTGTCGGTGCTTCTCACTCAGCCCAGAAGGTCCCTGGACCACAGGACGGAAAAATTGGAGTTTGGGAAAGAAGAAAATTTAGGGGATGATTTCAGAACCGACCAGGGGGCTGGCCCCATGGCTGAGTGGTTAAGTTCGCATGCTCCACCTTCGGCAGCCCAGGGTTTCACCAGTTTGGATGCTGGGCGCGGACACGGCACGGCTCATCAGGCCACGTTGAGGCAGCGTCCCACATGCCACAACTAGGAGGAGCCACAACTAAAGGTGTACAACTATGTACTGGGGGGATTGGGGGAGAAAAAGAAGGAGGGGCAAAAAAAAAAGAAGATTGGTAACAGTTGTTAGCTCAGGTGCCAATCTTTAAAAAAAAAAGAACCTACCAAAGAATGAACCCCAACTGCTGTGGTCAGAGCAGTGAACTGAACTTGCCCTTCAGAACCTGGTTTTACCTTTGTCAGAAGTCAGGATCGGCAGCAAGTGACATTGCTTATATCTGAGGGAGAAATGAAAGCTTCCCACAAATTCTTAGAAGAATTCTGAGAGGGCAGACTAGGGACAGAGACACCTAAGAAACAGGCATAAGAAACCAGCATAAGAAATACTCCTTGCAGAAGAGAGCACAGAGGAATCTGGAGAGAAATATGACCAACAGTGAAAGAAAGGCCAGAAATAGAAAGTCAGCACTAACTTCTCAAACACAAAGGGCAGGGAAGAGTGAAGGGAAGAGCAGGAAAAGGTATATAATCATTAAAAAGATAAACACAATTGCTATATAGAAATATTCAAAATACTGAATATTTCAATATTCGAATATTGCTATATTGAAATATTCTTTCTGCTGCATAAAAGAGACACCTGGAGAAAAGGGAAAAAAGACTGTCATGGGGCCAGCCCAGTGGTGTAGTGGTTTGCATGCTCCACTTTGGTGGCCAAGGGTATGCAGGTTCGGATCCCAGGTGCAGACATACATACCACTCATCAAGCCATGCTGTGGCTGCATCCCACATAAAATAAAGGAAAATTGGCACAGATGTTAGCCCAGCAACAATCTTCCTCAAGCAAAAAGAGGAAGATTGGCAACAGATGTTAGCTCAAAGCCAATCTTCCTCACACAAAAAAGACTGTCGAAATCAGAAATAAAGCATGATTATTAACTCAGATAAAAAGTGGCAGTTATTTGAGATAATAATATCTTTATTAAAAAGTAGGTGGGAAGATTAAGGAGACAAGAAATTGCTCTTGATGTGACAAAGGTGCACGTGCGGGGTTAGATCGACCTTTACGTGAGATTGCGACACCTAACGCCAAGTGCAATGGGTGAGAATTCTCAAAGACCAGATTTATGCCTCAAATAAATGGTAAACTCAGCACAAAAAAACTTACATTTTGCAAATTCCGCTGAAGAGAACACTCTACTCAGCGTAAAACTAAGGAAAATTCCTACAGAAGTCCAAACCCTAAGGAAAGCAATTTGAGGTGGACACAGAAAGGTGGCTTTTGCCTTTGGAAGCCACCCTACCATAAGAACTTCTATTTTCATTAGCACATTCTCAGGAAAGTCTAAGGTGAACCAGCCTAGATACAAGACAAGGATTTATAAGATAAAGGGCTGCTGGAAAATTGTTTTAAGGATCAGGATAAAGGTGGCAGCACACAGAAAATGACAGAATTGTAAGTAAAGAGCTGATTCATGAATTCAGCTAAAAAGGGTGGATTCCTGGATTTTTCAGGAAGATAGGAGAGATGGCAGAGGAAACCTGTAAACTGGCATACAAGTGTAAGACAACGTGGAGAGAACATCACTGCTCTAATGGAAATTCCAAACACAATTTAAACTTCCCTCTCACCCATCCCATCCTTTTATTGTTAACTAAGGGACCAAAAGAGTGACCCCCTCTTCTTTCTTTCATTCTCTCAAGGAAAGGAATAAAGCAGGGGAATTAGCAGCATCTTGGCTTGCGTGCTTGTTTTGTGTTTGAGTTTGAAGACAGGCATGGGGGAGGTGAGAGCTAAGGTGACGAGAAGAAGGAGCTGGTTGTTTTCCAACACAGATAATAATCAGCTCTTGAATACTGAGAACTGGCCTCACTCAGACTGACTAGGGCAATGATGACCTTCCATACCAAGAAAGGATAAAACAATTTCACACTTAAAACTTACCTCAGTCATTGAATGGAACATTGGGATGCTTATCAGAAACAGCTCAACACAAAGCATGTAAGGCACACAACACTAAAGAAGAGCTCTAGCACACTGGGTTCGAATTGGGACTGTACGAGCTGACTGATCTCCATGTCCACTCTAAGCAGGACACTAAGTAGGATGCGGCCGGGGGGAGCTTGGCACTCTGAGTAGGAGTGTGGGGAGGGAGGAGAAAACCAAAAAGGATGCCTCCCTCTCCTTCCTCCTGTTTCCCTGCCTGCCAGCCTCTCACCCATGACTTTGCGCTGGCATTGTTGTTTAATTGGGAAAAGGAGAGAAGAAAGAGGAAGCAGGAACTGAGCACAGGGTCCCAGAGCTCTTTGTCCTGGCTCCGGAACCGGAGCAAGACTGGAGAGGGAGCAGCGCATCTCAGCGTCATGAGGTTTAGAGAGGGGGGTGCGCTGACGTGGCCCGAGGGCAGACCATGGGCTGAGCACTCTGCCGGTTTTACAGATGAAGTTCCTAGCAGCTTAAAGCTTATTCAAGGCCACAGATGTGATAGCACAGGCAGAAGGAGAACCCCACGCTGTCTGAATCCAGAGTCTACACAATGCTGGCTGCCTCTCTTGGTTAGAGAAGGAGTGCTCAGGACTGGGGCTGTGTTCATTTCTGCTAGAGGACCTGGGAAGGGGTGGGGTGTTCTGGAGTCAGACACCCAGTGAAGAGGGTGGAGGTGGGAAGGACTCCGAGCCAGGATTAATGAGGGTAAAATTGGGAGCCTTCATCTTGGATGTTCTTAAATCTTTGCTGTAGAGGCTTTGCCTGGGTGCTGCTATGCTAATACACAATCAGGAGAAGGCAAGTCCTAGGAAACCATGTCAAAAGTGTCACAAGCAAACACCTGGCTGCTATCTTCATCCAGGGAGCTGCTCCTCCTGGGCAGCAAGCAGAGCTAAGAGCCGGCGCAGATGAGCATCTGGCTCTTGGGACGAGTCTTGAAAAGGAAAGGCAATGACGTTAACGCTCCCCAGAGAGAGGAGGTCAGCAGAGTGCCTCTTGAGCATTTCAACATCCTACGCGGGGCAGAGGCGGGTGCAGTCCCCCTCGGGCTGTGGGCGCTGTAGCCGGGGCTCAAATGTCAGAATCAACCCCTGGAGCCTCGAAGAAATTCCACCTGGCTGTTGGGGTTGCACAGCATGTGGCAGCATCGTGCTGGATCCGGGAGACAAAGTCCCAGCCTCTGCCCTCACGGGGCTCAGGGCCTAGCAGAAGAGACAGACATCAATCAAATTGTCAAAGAAATGTGAAACTGTGGGTGGATAAATGCTTCAAAGGAAAGAGTAAATTAGTGGGTGTGAACCCCCTAATCAGGTCAGCTGGGCTGAGGAGGAGGCGTGGGGTCTCCTGGGAGAGAAGAAAAGGCCCAGGTGCCAGGACTGAAGGCAGAGACACCCTGCGCAGGAGGGAGGTTTAGGAGCACCAAATATTGTTTTGTAGTTTGTTCAGATGATTATCTGGCAGTTATCTAAAAAGGATTAGGGACTGTGCCATGGATTGTCTTCTCTGTATTCAAGACAGCCTCTCAGGCTGAATTCCTTACACACCTGACAAAATGCTTAACCAGCTACGCTGCTGCCACTGCAGAAGTAGTCCTAACAGTGAATGAGTATTACTATTAGTGCTAATATTCCACATCAGCTTCCAGGATTATGAGCCAACCCTTTCCATACTTGATCTCATGTAATTCTGACAACAATCCTATCGAACAGGGGAGTAGTAAAGGAAACTGCCCAAGATCAGGAAGCCTGAGTGCGGCAGGGACCAGATCTGAACCCAGGCCCGTCTGATTCAAGGCCGTGCACATAAACCAGAGCCGATGGCTCAGGTATCAGCAGAAGGAGGTGGAAAGATACCCAAGGACTGCCACCTTTATCCTTGCAGTCAGTCTTGAGTCCTGGCAACTCAGTGAGCCTCCTATGACATCACTACCTCACCTGTAAAATTGGGATAGTGACACCTGTCTACCCACCTCATCAGCTGTTGTGAGCCTGACAGGTTTAGAGCACCACATGAATGAGAGACATTATTATGTGGCAAAAGCATACTCCAAGATTAACCTCAAATTTGCAAGGTGAGTGACACTCTCCCAAGACCACAGATATAATTAAAGAGAAGGAAGAAAGAAAGAAAATCCAAGCTACTCCCCGTCACCTTGACCCTGGGGCATAAAAATGAGAACTAACAGCAATTCCCTGAAGTCTACCATATCCTAGGCACGGTCTCTGTGTAGTAAGGACTGACCTTACCCAAAGAGAGGTCTGGGTATGCCTTCCCCTTGGCTCTAGGAGGTGACCATGAAGCCCTTGGATTGTCCTGCCTGATAACTGTCTGCTTACCTGGGGGCCTTGGGACACACAGAAGAGTCTAACATTGTGATTTATGGTGGGGGCTCTGGGCCATGCAGTATCAGCTTGACCTCCAAAGGGCTGGAGACAGAGGTCAGCCATGTGGGCAGTTAACCACATCTACGTGACTGAGCCCCAGTAAAAATTCTGGACACTGAGGCTCAGGTGAGTGTCCCTGGTTGGTGATACTCCATGTGGATTATTGTCACACATTGTTGCCAGGGATAGTCAGCCCTTTGCCCAATTCCACTGGGAAAGGACAACTGGAAGCTCCCTGCCTGGAACTGACCCGTGTACCTCTTCCCTTGGCTTATTTTAATCCCTATCCTTTCACTGTAACTGTGATTATAACAGTTTCCAGTAAGTTCTGCAAGTCTTTCTAACAAATTGTCACATCTGAGTGTGGACTTAGGGACCTCCAAACTTGCAATTGGTGTCAGAAGTGAGGGTGGCCTTGGAGACCCCCAAACCTTGTTTCCCTCTGCTGTGTCACTTAATCCTCATATAAACCCAAGGAAATAGGTGTGAGTATTCCCATCTCACTGACAAGGAGACCGAGTAGCTTAGAGAGGCCATCATGTGCCCATGATCCAGTATGCAGCAGGTGGGGGTCCTGGGTTGATCACCAAGCTGCAGCTGAAACTCTTACTTGAGTACACAGTGGTCCTGCTGCTGTCTGCCAGACCCCATCGCAGGCTCCCCTGACAGCCGCAGATGAGTGAATGGAGGGCTTTGCTCGATGCTGGCACTTTGAACAGCAGCCCATGCTGTGGGAGGCTGCGAGGAGATCTTAGAAAATGCTTTAGGAGGAAAAAAACAAATACTATTCTTTATAGATGCTGGGAGGTATTGTGACCTTACCATTCCAACTCTGAGACAGGCCACTTAGGACAGAGACACCCACAGCAGCCCTGAAACCCAAACCTCAGCCCTTTCATGGTCAGAGTCACACCAGCCCTCAGGAGCAGGAGCCTGGACAGCGGTGATGCAACACCTCCCAGGACAGGACATTCCACCAAGAGGCCGGTCGAGGGGCTGCATCAGGGGAGCCACGAGGGGGGGTGAGCAGAGAGGACTCAGGCAGGAGGTGGGGGGAGCCCCCTCACCAAAAGCACATCTGCCTCCAGGCGGGGATGGTGTCTGTCCGCCGGGCCCCGCCGCCTGCCAGCGCCGGGAGGGGCAGGAAGCAGGCTGCATACACAGCAGATTCCCCCCCAGCGCAGAGCCCAAGCTGTGCCTGTCAATCCTGCCTCCGCGTCTCCAGAATGGTGTGGCCCGGGCCCTCGGCCTCCTACACACACGCCACCCCAGCTATGTGCCATAAAATTCATTTTACAGAAGCGGTGGGTTTAACACTGCACCCCCCAAACAGTTCTGTGGGCTCTCCAGCCCCAAAATACACAGCCAGGCAAGATGTCATACCTAAAATCCAGATGTGTCTGCTTTGTATGCTTTTTCAAAAGGTCTGCTTCTATGCCATTGTTTTCTATTTTATTTTACACATGTTGACAAGCACATAGGAAAAATCTAGTCCATCCGATCACCTGGCTTTTGCTTTATCCTTGGGGTTCTAGAATCTAAATATTATCTAGTCATAAGAGACATTTAACAAATAATTTTTTTAAGGAGAAATATTTTTAGCATAGAAATAACTGAGAAACAATATCCTTCATAATAGAGATGTGAATTGCCATCTGGGATTTGGAAAACACGCTTACAGACATAAGCTCTGAAACAGGTGTTATTAACCTACAGCCCCGTAGGGGTCCCCGGATGGTTTTCGGGATGTCCATGAAAACCATGAAATTGCAACTGTTTGTCAAATCACGCGGGTGTGCGTGCCAGAGTAATTTTTCTGAGGTGAAAGTCCAGAGCTTTCATCAGCTCCTTAAAGGGATATCTGACCCCAAAATGTTACAGCTACTAGCACACTCAGGGCCGGCACACTCTCGGTCTCATCGACTCTCACGACAGCCCTGTGAATTAAACAGGGAAGAATGACTGTGCCGCTGGGCAGAAGGGAAGGGCAGTGATCGCCTAAGTCCACAGGGCCTGCCTGCCGCATTATTAGCAGGTCAGTAACTGTATCCCCCTGGTAGTGAAGCGTGCTCCACAGGTGTTTCTTCAACCCAAAGACTTGAAACTTCTTGAGGACAGAGACTGGGCCCCATTCCCCGAGTCACCAGCGCATGCTGGGTGTATGATCAGGGTCCGAGAGGTCAAGTTCCTGGAGGGGGATTCAGGGCAAGGCCGCAATAAACTGAGAGCATGCAGGTGCTTGAGAAATGCTTTTCGGAGATAATGGTGATCCTGTCTTCCTTGCATGCTATTCTCACCCCTCATGAGTCACACGCAGCAAAAATATCTGCTTTGGCTACAAAGAAAGAATGCACCCTTTCCAGGTCTCAAAGTCCCAGAATGCCAGTGGGGTGACCATATGACCCAGCACGCCCATGGCTGCAGGGACGTTACTGGGCATTTCACAGCAGCTACCTTGAAGGAAAAGCCCAAGATTCAGTGGACGAACGCTGGGCAGTCTGAATAACTCACCCCTCTCTCTATTCACAACTATAAAATGAGTCAATGATCCAACGATCCAGCAATCCTTCCTCTGCCCCAGAGACAGAACTGAGCATCCTGATTAAACGCTCTTGCGGGGCAGCAGGTTAAAAAGACGAGGGCTCGGGAAACACCTAGAGACTCCTTCCCGCAGCAAAGAAGTAGAAATTGGCTGTAAAGCCACTTCAGCTCTGCAGCGTTCAGCTCTGAGCAATTTCAATTTGAGTGGCTGGCAACCTGTGGGGGCAGAGGTCGTTATACAAAGGACTGGGGAGCGGCTGCTTATGGACATGCGCTTTCTTTTGGGATATGAAACTATTCTAGCATGAAACAGTGGGGATGGACATACAACTCTGTGAATATACAAAAAGCCACTGAACAGGTGCCGGCCTGGTGGCACAGTGGTTAAGTTCACACGTTCGGCTTCAGCAGCCCAGGGTTCACTGCTTCAGATCCCAGGTGAGAACTTATATATTGGTTGTCCAGCCATGCTGTGGCAGGCGTCCCACACATAAAGTAGAGGAAGATGGGCACAGATGTTAGCTAAGGGCCAATCTTCCTCAGCAAAAAGAGGAGGATTGGCAGCACATGTTAGCTCAGGGATAATCTTCCTTGAGAAAAAAAAAAAAAAAGGAAAAAAACCCACTGAACGGCAAATTTGAAAAGGGTAAATTTTATGGTACATGACTTATATATCTCAACTGAGCTGTTATCAACCTTGGGTGCCCATCTCCTACTCCAGGAGGGGTGGCTAGGAGGGTTACACGAACCCATTGCTGCACAGCGCCTGGGACGTTCCCGGCCCTGGAACTCCTTTGTCAACAGAACTTGAGGCAGGATGAGTTTCACCCTGTGCCCCTGGGTCCCCGGGGTGCAAAGGGAAGGATACAAATTGATAACAGTGATTGATTCTGGAGCAGGATCTGAGATTGGGGGTGGTGGAAAAAAGAGATTTTAGCTTTATTGGTAATGTTTTAATATTTTAAAGCAGAACGTATTCATATATTACTTCTGTAATTAAAATTTAATTTTTCAAATGCCGGCTACTCTGCTTGAAATACATTTTTCTATTAACCATTTCAAATCATCTGGCCTAACAACCATAACGAAACACTGATAATAGCTAAGAGCCAGGAAGTCTCAACAGAAGAAACACTGACATCAAAAGAAACAGTCATTTCTAACATAAAATTAACTTCATTGCCCCAAACGACAACCCTCCCTCCCCCAAAAATTAACCAAAGGTGGTGAAAAGGCAGGTCAGAATGGGGGCGGGAGGCAGGTGCCAATAGGGGAGCCCTCCCTCCTCGACTGGGAGAGGAGACAAAGCTCTGTAGTGTCTGTCCGTGCGTCTGTCTGTCCCCCCACCCCCCTCACCGCCCCTGGTCATTCCAACATCCAAGGTGTCAGGGATGCATCTTCCCGAGACTGCTCTGTGCTCGCGTGTCCTACTCTTGGACCGCAGGTGAAGTGGAGAGAGATGCTCTGCAATAAATTGCCTTAATCTGCTTATCGCACCTATTTTTAGACCTCCGTTTTACAGCTTGGTGACACGAGAAGGTACAGCGAGATCCAGATACCTGGCCACATTAAGATGTTTTATGAGAAGCAGGAAGACGCTTTCACAAGCAAAACCAGAGAGGAAGCCACAGGTTGTTTTTGAAGATGACACCAATTAGGGAGGCTGCCGAGGAGCTTGCTGATTTGCCCTCGCGTCACGTGAAAAGGCACGGCCTGTGCAGCAATGATTTACAGCTGGGAGGACTCTGCCCGGATGGCCACAAACGTGGCAGACACAGGCAAACACTGACCTCTCCTGCCCTGGCGGAGCTTCCTGGAGCCCACAGGAATCAGCATTAACAAGAGCAAGCCCCCATCCTCGGCTGACCGACGAGAAGGACGCCAAGGTTCCCATAGCAGGCTCCGGCCTCATCAGAAAGAGTCCAGGTTGGACATTCCTACATTCATTCAACAAACAGGGGAGGGACTTCTATAGGCCAGGCATTGCTCTGAGTGCCAGAGAGTCACTCAGAGGAAATGAAACAATGTCTCTTCTCACAGAAATTACATTCTAGTATAGGAAGGCAGGAAAACAGATGAATGTATCATGCGCCATGCAATGATCAGCACTAAGAGAAAAACTGAGACAGGAGAAAGGGGCAGACAGTGATGGGGGTTGGGGATTGCTGCTGGAGACAACGGCTGGGGAAGGGCTCTGGACAAGGTGACAATTGAGCAGGTGTCACATGAAGCAAGGCAGTGAATGCTCCAGGCATCTGGAAGGAGAGGGCTCTAGACAGCTAGAGCAAAGGTCCTGGGGCACCAGAGAAAGAGCAAGATACCCAGGGACGAAGTGTCAGTGAGAGGACAGGAATGAAGGAAGAGAACCCAAAGGCAAAGGCCACGGAGGGCTGCACGGGCAAGATCTCTGGATTCTATTCCGAGTAACGCAGGAAGGGTCTGGAGTGTTTGAGCAGAGGAGGGAAATGACTGGACTTGCAGCTTAAAAGGTCACTCCAGCTGCTGTGGGTGAGGGTGGGAAGGACACCGCAGTGTCCGGGTGAGAGGCCATGGGGCCTGGCCCAGGTGTAGCAGAGGAGGTGGTAGGAAGTAGTACATCCTGAATGTGTTTGAAGGTAAAGCCGATAGGATCTGTGCCTCGATTGGATGAGAGAGAGAAAGATGGGGGTTCAGAGCGACCCTAAGGTTTTGGGTCTGAGAATACGTTAGTTTCAAGCCTGTACTGCACGGTGTGGACTAAGATAGCTGATATGAGGACAGTTCTGTCTTTCCAGGAGAGCAATGGTGGTGTGAGGTCCTAGGCACTCCCTGGAAGCAGCCAGTCAGCTGCTGGCAGCAGGGCGGACACAGGGTTCCCAAACATCGTGCCCAAACTCGTTGGCATCTAAGAAACAGCCCTGACGACCTCACTTTGCCAAGGCTGTGACTGGAAAGGTGGGAGGGAGGAGAGGGAGGCGGGATCCTCACCCATATTATCTCATCAAATCCCCAGGAGGCGCATATTATCTTCACTCACAGATGAAGAAACTAAGATGAAGATGACAATGCTGGAGGAAATATCTTTTTTAAAAAAATACGCATAAGAGAAACTCTTTATAATGTGGGATGGGAAAGGCCTTCGAAGGCAAGGTGCAAAACTCAGAAGGCATAAAGAAAAAGACTGACAAATTTGAGTTCATAAAAATGTGAAACATCTGCCTGACCAAAGAGGAAGAGAGACAAAATTTAAAACTACACACACATAAGCCCAAGACACAAAACCAAAACCAAACCCGTTCACAAACAAAACTAACAGCCATACCTAGGAGAAAAGACTTACATCAATTACACGGGGTTGAGATCTGTAATGTGCAAAGAATTTATTCAAGCCAATAAGAAAGAGACAAACAACCACATACTTAACGAGCAAACACTGTGAGTATCAACTAACACACGGAGGAATTCGAGACGCTTGTGAAAGGAGGCTCACCTCAACAAGATTCAGAGGAATGTGTGCCAACAGGGCCCACAGTTTTTACTTTGGGGATTAGGGACGCTGAAGAGCACTCACCTTCGGTGTTGGCGAGGGGGTGGGAAACACACATTCTACTCCACGGGTCAGTCCAGGCTTTTTGGGACACGATTTGGCAGCATCTGTCAAAATGTTTCATGTGCATGTCCTAAGACTCAGTCATTCTACTAGAAGCCTCCACCTACAGAAGCATCTCCATGTGTATTTCAGAAAACACACCAAACCTATTCACTGCAGCACTGTTCTAACAGAAAGAAAAAGGTGTGACAATAACAACTAAGTGTGCAACAACAATTATCCATGCGATCAAATAGCATGAAGTCTTTAATAAGAATGGAGTGGAACTATATGTACTAGCATCAAAGATCTCAAAAAAATCCTGTGTCATAGAATGGCACATGTAATACGTTACTCTATGTGCTAAAAAAATAAAACACAAATCATACATGTGTGTACACATCCATATGGATGGAAAAGGGCTGGCAGGATATACCCCAGACTCTCTCAGCAATGAGACTTTTGGTGAGAGGATTCATACTGGGCAGGGGTGGGGAAGGACAGAACCCTCCACTTACCACTCGATACTTCTAAGGAAATGCTAAGGTGTTTCAACATTTAAAATTACAAATTCATATATTGCTTATAAAATTGAAAGTGTTTTAAAAACTAGAGGATGATAATGCACTTGCATTCAAACTCTTTTAATTGCATGTGACAGAAACCCGACCCAAAGTAGCGGAAACAAAAAGAGGAAGTGGTGGCTCCTATACTTGGGGAGCCAGGGCCCCCTGCAGGCAGGGAATGAGACAACGTGGCCAAGCCTCTGTCCCCAGCCCCACCTAGCACTCTGCTTGTCTCAGCTTCTCTTCATTCGCCAAGGATATCACTACACAGCAGACAAGCGGGTTGCCTGAAGCTCCAGGCACACACCCTCTCTGCCCAGCAGCCCTCGTGCAAAAGGAACTGATTCTCTCCATTTATTAGTCCCAGGGGAAACTTGACAAGCGTGCTTCTCCCTCACTCAGTGAGCGGGGCCAGTGCAACGGAGTACTTTGGGTCACCTGCCCACTCCAGAGACTGAGGAAGACCCCCTGCCTGATTCCATGATTGACAGCCCCACTAGGACCATGTGGATTGGGTGAAGAGTGTCCCCAAAGGAACTGGAATCAGAGGAAGAGGGATGGGAAAGTGTGACAGGCGGACCAAGCAACAGACAACACAATCCACGACAGACCAGAAATGAACAAGATCTGAAATTACTGCCCAATGTCACACAGCTGGTCAATGGCCAGGACACCAATCTCAGTAACCCTTGTGTATGGGAAGGGGGTGTCGGGGGGGGGTCTGTCATCCAAGAACTCAAGTAAACCCGTTACATTCCTTAAAGGCCCCTCAAAATTATCATCCTTAGAGCAAAATGAAATTTTCACAGATAGAATTTTGCTGGAGGGAGGGAGGTGACAGGTGAGAGGAGGCAGAATATTTATAAGATATGAAGGAAAAAGACAAGATGGTCCCAATAGTTACTTCGAAAGAACAGCAAAGGATGAGGGTGCAGTGAATTGAATATGAAGGCTGTTCCTGTAGACTAGCTTCATTATTTACGAAACACGTTGTTTCACATTGTGGAAGGAGCTATGTAAGGAGAATGGAGCAGGCGTCCCACGGCTCTGTCCTCAGAAGATTCTAACTACAGATGGACACACTGGTGCAGGTGATGGTCACAGGATATACAGACAAGATAAACTTGACATCAGTACAGCCAACCAATTTCTCTTTATGCAGAATCCAAATACAGACAGAAAAAAGCTCAGTCAACAGATGTTTAAAAATACAATTACAGGATGGATAACAGGTAGAGTCAGAAATTCAAATTTTCCGTATTGTTTAATCCTTTTACTCCAGCCATTTATTCAACAAATATTTGCTTATTCAAAAACCCACTGCCTTCTGAAATCCTGCCCACTCTTGTGCTGTTATTCTAAGTTAGGGCATAATCTATATCTTGCAATATTAAATCAACCAGGGCAGCCCGGTGGCGCAGCGGTTAAGTTCGCACGTTCTGCTTCTCGGTGGCTTGGGGTTCGCCGGTTCGGATCCCAGTTGCGGACATGGCACTGTTAGGTTCGGATCCCAGTTGCGGACATGGCACTGTTAGGCAAAAGCCATGCTGTGGTAGGCGTCCCACGTATAACATAGAGGAAGATGGGCATGGATGTTAGCTCACGGCCAGTCTTCCTCAGCAAAAAGAGGAGGATTGGCAGCAATTAGCTCAGGGCTAATCTTCTTCTTCAAAAAAAATTTAAATCAACCAGATTACCCCAATCCCAAGCCATATTCTTTCAATGGTGGTTGAACACATAGAGGTAAACAATGCATTTTTTAATTATGTTGGCTGAAGCATAATTAAGATTATTTTTATCCAGGCCCATAGAGCAAGAGAAGCCAGGACCTCTGGTGCTCAGGCATGGAGTGGTAACAGCAGTCCTAGCTCTTGTTCCATGTAGGAAATGAGGTCAAACCTTGCCTTGGATTGAAAGACCTGGGCCCTGCTCAGAGAGCTGTCTCCATCTCTAACCACCCACCTCTCCATTACTAAGAAAGGGAAAAGACAGACACCTTCACACAGAGATGCCTAAAACTACTTATTGCTAATCTTTTCTATGCTGGGAAATCAGCAATACATACTTCATTCTTCATCATTTACATCCCACCCCTTTTAAAAATGAACAATGTGAGACTTCCCAAGACCACTTTGCTTCAAGCCAATAAGAGAACGAAGGACATAATAAAAAGCTTGCGTAGAGACTTCCAGTGCTCATTCTTATCTGGTTCTTTTCTTCTGGCACAGGGGGATTGCACATCCTGGCCCTCTTGTAGTTTGGGTGGACCCAGGTGATCAGTTCTGGCCAATGGGCTGTGAGGAGCAGTGATGTCACCTCCAGGCTGAAGCTCTTAATCACTGGTGTGAGCTCTTCAGTACTCTCTTTTCCTGTCTCAGTGACAAGAATGCCATGTGTTCCAGTTGGTTCAGCTATGAGATGGTGGAACCTCTGGCATCCTGGGACCCTGAGAGACTGTATGGTGCAGCCTCTCCAAGGTTCACCCCATCAATCCATGTAGGACACATGAATGAATGAGAAATAAATTTTCATTGTATTAAGCCTCTGGGATTTGGTGGCTGTAGCATAAGTCTATTATGACTTAATAAAAAAGATTTTAGTCTAGTGGAAGGCTTAGATATGTACACAAATAATTAAATACAACAAAGGAAGGCTTACATTGGCTGGCCCGTCAAAGGTACTTGACCAATGTCTGGTGAAGGAGCGAATGAATGACTGACACAAAAGTGGTGTAGAAAGTGTGATGCTGGGAGTCTAAGAGAAGGAAACATTCACTTCCACTTGGAAGTTATCAGTAAAGGGTGAGGGAGCAGAAGAAATAGAAATATTAACAACACAAATATTGAAAAAACCTGCTGGATTACTTATATGTTTCTCTAGTTCATTTGGGAAGGTGCCAATAATAAGGGTAACTGTTTTTCTATGAGCCATTCCTCTCCCAGGAACCTGAGGACCAGGTGACAATTCAAACCAGCCGAGCTGCTGGGTCTCCAATGAGGTCACCTAGTAAAAAATGATTCTCCCTCCTCACTGAGAAGTATATTGGAAGATGGACCATGTTACCCTCCTCAAGAATTCTGTGCGGCTAGGAACAACTGGGAAGAACTTACCAGCCTGGCCCTCTATCTGATGCTCCCACTAAAGGCTTCTACTGGTCATGGGCCACCCACAGCTCCCAGGGCTGTCCCTGCTTTCTAGGGGCAGTAGCTCCTTCTGACAGTGGGCAACAGCTGCTCTCATCCAGATCGCTCAACAATCCTGGTGGCAAAAGTTCCTGTTCTCAAGTAATGTAATCTTCCAGGGGTGCCTCAGGTTGGCAGCTTTTGGGGTCCCTAGGTCTTGCCCCTCCAGCAGCTCCTAGGAGCCTGGATGGCCAGATGGCTAGCCCAGCATGCCCACAAGCACTGCAAAGCACCACTTCAAAGGGACAGTGCCAGGTCAGCCTTCTTTGTTGCAGTAATGGTACCAGAGACATCTGCCAATGAACTCCTTTACAAAACCTTTTCATTGCCCTCCAAGGACTGCAGATAATGGTTACATTTCTAGCTGCCCAGCATGGGAAAGACCCAGGGTCATGAGGCTCTTGAATCAGGGAACACTCCATCTCCCTTAAGAGGGTCTCCTGCTAGTCCTCAATGCTAAGTGTGCCAAGGCTCAAGTGTCTGCTCAGTGGGTTTGGCAGAAGTCCCAACTCCTCTTCCCACATCCCAACTGCAGGGTCAGGAGCACCTCTGTGACCAACCCCAGGCATAGATCTGCTTAACCCAAGTCCTTACCATAGATGGGTAAGCTTCATCCCAATAATATTCCTGAGTTAGGATCCTGTGGGACATGCATCTTCTTGGGATTAATACATCTAAATATCATCGGTCTTCACAAGGAAGTATTTCTTACTGATCCTAAACAGCCTAATGAGACAGCCCTTACTGAGTACATTGGCCCCGGAATAAGGAGAGCTGGATTCTGGTTCCAGACTTGCCACTTAGCAACTGGGAAACCTGAAAAAATAACCATCTCCCTAAGCCCTCATTTCTTCCTCTGTAAACTGGAGTTAGATCTGCTCTACTACCTTAGAGAATGGTTGTGAGACTGACATTAAATTAATGAATGTGAAAGCTCTTTCAAAACACTGTACAAATGCTAAGTAGTATTAGTTCATTTATTCTTTAATGTGCAAGAAAGGCATATATTTAATTAATTAAAAATTCCTTATCAATGCCATAATTGCTCAGATTGCAGTACTAAACTACTAGATAACTACTCCATCCCTTTAGTGTGCAAAGTATCATGAGGGACATAGAGAGGTTTAAGGCCTGCTCCTTGTTCCTTGGTGATTTACCCTAGTCAGGGTTATAATCTAATTTAAATTTGTTGTACCTAAAATGAGAGCATAGAGGACCCAGGATATCATCTAAGTCATATCTCTTGCTTAACAGGCAATGAAACTGAGGCCCGGAAAGATTAACTAATATCCAACAACAGCTATAATGCTAGCTAACACTTATTGCATGTTACTCTGTGTCAGAGACTTGGTTAGGACCACACAGCAAGACTGTGGCCCAGGCATGCCTGGAACCTGAGTGTCCAGACTCCTTGGCCAGGACTATTTCCATGGGTATATATAAATCCTCTTCTCTGCATTTTCCCTGTTAATCCAGCCTTTATTCGATTGTCACATTGAGAGTCCTGAAGAGCAGAGAGGAAAGAAGAGCAAGAATTGAGACAGTGGGCAGAACAAAAGAACATTACAGGAGGTAGCCTAGGGGAACTGAGGCACTCAAAGAGGAAGGAAGAGACATTTAAAATATGGAAGCCAAAGTGAGGATGACCTAGAATGACTAAGAACCATTTTAAGATACTCTATAGAGAGTACAATAGATGTACTAATAGACGTGCTGGGGAACTACAGAAAAGAAAAAATACTATTTCTGCCAAGGAGAAACATTTATTTGAGTCCAGGTGATAAAGCATACACCTATGAGACCTCTGGGACAACATCAAGTGTATTAACATTGACATTATAGGTGTCCAAGAAGGAGAAGAGAGAGACAAAGGGGCAGAGAACTTATTTGAGGAAATAATAGCTGAAAACTTCCTAACCTGGGGAAGGAAGCAGTCATCCAGGTACAGGAAGCACAGAGAGCACCAAACAAGCTGACCCCAAAGAGGCCCACACCAAGACACATTTTAATTAAAATGTCAAGAATTAAAGATAAAGAGAATCTTAAAAACTGTAAGAGAAAAGCAACAAGTTATATACAAGGGAAACCCCATAAGGCTGTCAGCTGACTTTTTAGCAGGAACCTTACAGACTAGGAGGGAGCGGCACAATATACTCAAAGTGCTGAAAGGAAAAAACCTACAGCCAAGAATACTCTACCAGGAAGGTTATCATTCAGAATGGAAGGAGGGATAAAGAGTTTTCCAGACAAGCAAAAACTAAAGGAGTTCATCACCACTAAACAAGCCTTACAAGAAATGTTAAAGAGACTTTAAATGGAAAAGACAAGGCCAGAAATAGAAATAAGAAAATTATCAAAGAAAGAATATCACTAGTAAAGGCAAATGTATAGTAAAGGTCACGGATCAACTAAAGTGGATCAATATAAAGGTAGTATGAAGGTCAAAAGACAAAAGCACTAAAATCATCTATATATAATAAGAGGTTAAAGGATACACAAAATTAAAAGAGGTAAAATATGACATCAAAAATATAAAATGGGGGGGGAATACAAATGTAGGGCTTTTAGCATGAGGTTGAACTTAAGAGACCATCAACTTAATATAGATTGTTATATATAGGTTGTTATATATGAAACTCAAGGTAACCACAAACCAGAAACCTATAATACACAAAAAATAAAGAGAAAGGAACCCAAACATAACACTAAAGAAAAACAACAGATCACAAGGAAAGAGAGCAAAAGAAGAAGAAAAGAACAGAGAAGAACTACAAAAACATCCAGAAAAAAAGGTAGCAAAAGACAATAAGTACATGCCTATCAATAATTACTTTAAGTGTAAATGGACTAAATGCTCCAAAAGATATAGGGTGGCTGAACAGATGAAAAAACAAGACCCATATATATGCTGCACACAAGAGACACTTCAGATCTAAAGACACTCACAGACTGAAAGTGAAGGGATAGAAAAAGATATTCCATGCAAATGGAAACAAAAAGAAAGCTGGGATAGCAACACTTATATCAGACAAAATAGAGTTTAAAACAAAAACTGTAACAAGAGACAAAGAAAGGCATTACATAGTGATAAAAGGAACAATCCAACAAGAGGATATAACACTTGTAAATATCTACGTGCCCAACAGAGGACAACCTAAACATGTAAAGCAAACATTAACAGATATAAAAGGAGAAATTGACAGTAACACAATAATAGTAGAGGACTTTAACACTCCACTCACATCAGTGGACAGATGATCAAGACAGAAGATCAATAAAGAAACACTGGCCTTAAATGACACATTAGATCAGATGGACTTAGCAGAAATATACAGAACATTCCATCCAAAAATATTAGAACACACATTCTTTTCAAATGCACATGGAACATCACCCAGGATAGGTCACACGTTAGGTCACAAAATAAGTCTCAATAAATTTAAGAAGATCAAAACACTATCAAGCATCTTTTCCAACCACAACAGTATGAAACTAGATATCAACTGCAAGAAGAAAACTGGAAAAGTCACAAATAGGTGGAGGTTAAACAAAATGCTACTGAACAACTATTGGGTAAACAAAGAAATCAAAAAATACTTGGAGACAAATGAAAATGAAAATATGACATACCAAAATCTACAAGATACAGCAAAAGTGGTACTAAGAGGGAAGTTTATAGCAATACAGGCCTACCTCAGAAAACAAGAAAAATCTCAAATAAAGAATCTAACATTACACCAAAAGAACAAAAAACAAAGAACAAATGAAGCCCCAAACCAGTAGAAGAAAGGAAATAACAAAAATCAGAGTGGAAATAAGTGAAACAGAGACTAAAAAGACAATAGAAAAGATCAATGAAGCTAAGAGCTGGCTCTTTGAAAAGATAAACAAAATTGACAAATCTTTAGCTGGACTCATGAAGAAAAAAAGAGAGAAGGCTCAAATAAATGCAATCAGAAATGAAAGAGAATGGGGCCAGCCTCATGGTTGAGTGGTTAAATTCATGCACTCCGCATTGGCAGCCCAGGATTTCACCAGTTCAGATCTTGGGCATGGACCTAGCACCGCTCATCAAGCCATGCTGAGGCAGCGTCCCACATAGCAGAGCCAGAAGGACCTACAACTAGAATATATAGCTATGTATTGGGGAGGTTTCGGGAGAAGAAGAGAAGAAGAAGAATATTGGCAACAGATGTTAGTTCAGGTGAAAATATTAAAAAAAGGAGGGGGGGAATGAGAGAAGAAATTACAATGGATACTGCAGATTATAAGAGAATACCAAGAAAAGCAATATAACAACAAATTGGACACCCTAGAAGAAATGGATAAATTCTTAGAATCATACAACCTTCTAAAACTGAATCAAGAAGAAATAGAGAATCGGAATGGACCAATCACTAGTAAGGAGATGGAAACAGTAATCAAAAACCTCCCAAAAAACAAATGTCCAGGACCAGACAGTTTCCCTGGTGAATTCCACCAAACATTCAAAGCAGATTTAATACCTATCCTCCTCAAACTCTTCCAAAAAATTGTAGAGGAGGGGACACCTCCTAGCTCATTTTACAAGGCCAACATTACCCCAATACCAAAACCAGAGAAGGATAATACAAAAGAAGAAAATTATAGGAAAATATCATTGATGAACATGGATGCGAAAATCCTCAACAAAAGATTAACAAATCAAATACAACAATACATTAAAGGATCATACACCACGAACAAGAGGGATTTATTCCAGGGATGTAAAGATAGTTCAACATCTGCAAATCAATCAACTGGATACACCACATTAACAAAATGAAGAATAAAAATCAGATGATCATCTCAATACATGCAGAGAAATTATTTGACAAGATTTAGCATCCATTTATGATGAAAAACTCTGAATAAAATGGGTATGGAAGGGAAGTAACACAACATAATAAAGGCCACATATGACAAACACACAGTTAACATCACACTCAACAGTGAAAAACTGAAAGCTATCCGTCTAAGAACAGAAACCAGAAAAAGATGCCATTTTTACCACTCTTATTCAACACAGTATTGGAAGTCCTAGCCAAAGCAATTAGGCAAGAAAAAGAAATAAAAGGTATCCAAATCGGAAAGCAAGAAGTAAAGCTGTCACTATTTGCAGATGAGATGATTTATATATATAGAAAACCCTTAAGAATCCAACAGAAAAAAACCTATTAGAAATAATAAACAGTAAAGTTGCAGGGTACAAAATCAACATACAGAAATCAATTGCATTTTGATACGCTAACATTGAACTAGTAAAAAGAGAAATAAAGAATCCAACCCCTCTTACAATTTCAACAAAAAGGAATAAAATATGTAGGAATAAATTTAACTATGGAGGTAAAAGACCTATACACTGAAAACTATGAAACATTGTTGAAAGAAATTGAAGAAGACACAAAGAAATAGAAAGATATTCCTGCTCTTGGATTGGAAGAATTAACATAGTTAAAATGTCCATGCCACCTAAAGCAATCTACAGATTCAATGCAATCCCTATCAAAATCCCAGTGACATTTTTCATGGAAATAGAACAGAGAATCCTAAAATTTATATGGAACAACAAAAAACCCTGAATAGCCAACAAAATCCTGAGAAAAAAGAACAAAGCTGGAGGCATCACACTCTCTGATTTCAAAATATACTACAGAACTTGAGTAATAAAAACCGCATGGTACTAGCACAAAAACAGACACACAGATCAATGGAACAGAATTGAGAGCCCAGAAATAGCCCCACACATTTATGGACAGCTAAATTTTACAAAGGAGCCAAGAACATATAATGGAGAAAGGAAAGTGTCTTCAATAAATGGTTTTGGGAAAGTTGGACAGCCACACGCAAAAGAATGAAAGTAGACTACAGTCTTACAGTATACACAACAATTAACTCAAAATGGATTAAAGACTTGAATGTAAGACCAGAAACCATAAAAATCCTAGAAGAAAACATGGGCAGTATGCACTTTGACATTAGTCTTAGCAGTATCCTTTTGAATATGTCTTCTCAGGCAAAGGGAAACAAAAGAAAAAATAAACAAACAGGACTACATCAAACAAAAAAGCTTCTGCATGGGAAAGGAAGCCATCAGCAAAACAAAAAGACAAACTACCAATTGGGAGAAGTTATTTGCAAATCATATATCCAACAAGGGGTTAATATCCAAAGTATATAAAGAACTCATACAACTCAATAACAAAAAAGCAAACAGCCTGATTAAAAAATCAGCAGAAGATCTGAACAGACATTTTTCCAAAGAAGATATACAGATGGCAACAGGCACATGAAAAGATGTTCAACATCACTAGTTATCAGGGAAATGCAAATCAAAACCACGATGACATATCAACTCATGCCCATCAGAATGGCTATTATTAAAAACTGAAGAAATAACAAGTGCTGGAGAAGATGTGGAGAAAAAGGAACCTTCATACACCGCTGGTGGGAGTGTAAATTGGTGCAGCCACTATGGAAAACAGTATGAAGATTCTTCAAAAAATTAAAAACAGAAATACCATATGATCCAGCTATTCCACTTCCGGGTATTTATCCAAAGAACATGAAAACATTAATTCTAAAAGATACATGCACCCCTATGTTCATTGCAGCACAATAGCCAAGACTTAGAAACAACGTAAGTGCCCATTGAGGGATGAATGGATAAAGAAGATATGGTATATATTTATAACGTAATACTAGTCAGCCATAAAAAAATATGAAATCTTGCCATTTGTGACAAGATGGATGGACCTTGAGGGCATTATGCTAAGTGAAATAAGTCACATGGAGAAAGCCAAATGCCATAAGATTTCACTCATATGTGGAAGATAAAACAACAACAAACACATAGAGGCAGAGAATAGATTGGTAGTTACCAGAGGGGAAGGCAGGTGGGGGAAGACAAAAGAGGTAAAAGGGCACATTATGGATGGTGATGGATGGCAACTATAATTCTGGTGGTGAACACAATGCAGTCTCTACAGAAGTCAAAATACGATGTACACCTAAAATTTATATATTGTTATAAACCAGTGTCACCTCAATTTAAAAAATTAATTAAAAATTTTAAAATCAGAAGTACATACCTATAACATAGCAGAAGAGTAATTATCAGGGTCTCTAGAAGAGTGTTTATTAGTTTTAATCAATAAAGACTAAAAAATTCTAGAAAGTCTTCTCATGTCATGCCTTCACTATAGCAAGCACTATTGCAGTAGCTATTAAATTGCAGCAGCCTTAGTTTAAAAGGCTCATCTCTGTTCAAAGTTGCTACTACAGTAGCCCACCTTACCTATGGAGGATATGTTCCAAGACCCCCAGTGGATGCCTGAAACTGTGAATGGTACCAAACTCTATAGATACTATGTTTTTTCCTATACATATGTATCTATGATACAGTTTAAGTTATAAATTACGCAGAGTAAGAGGTTAACAACAATAGCTAATAATAAAATAGAACAATTATAACAATATACTGTAGGGGCCGGCCTCATGGCCAAGTGGTTAAGTTTGCATGCTCCACTTCGGGCGCCCAGGGTTTTGCCAGTTCTGATCCTGGGCATGGACATGGCACCACTCTCCAAGTCATGCTGAGGCAGCATCCCACATAGCACAACCAGAGGCACGCACAACTAGAATATACAATGTGTACTAGGGGGCTTTGGGAAGAAGAAGAAGAAAAAGAAGATTGGCAACAGTTGTTAGCTCAGGTGCCAATCTTTAAAAAAAGAAAACAACAAAAACAATATATTAAAATAAAAGTTATATGAATGTATCCTCTCTCTCTTTCAGTTCAAACCTATTACTGAACCTGTGTAAGCATCCCTGACTTTTAGTAAATGGTTTGGTGTCACTCATTTCAGGGTGTCTGTTGCTGAAGCTTTCATATAGGCTCAACGCTTTCTGACGCGACATGTCGCCATCAATTGGAACACGTTTTCTGTTCATGCCTTCCACTCACGTGTAACACCCTTTCCAACTTAACTAAGTACTTATCACACACTGTGGCTGTAATTTTGCAGTTTGAGGTGTGACAGCAAAACTAGCATGAATATCTTTTTCCTTCTTCACAATTTCACAGATAGAAGATTCGTTCTTACTGTAGATCTTAGCAACCTCGGCATAGAATTGTTTTCCTTCTTTAAGTAGAGAACTTTCCCCTTCTCACCTAAAGAAAGCACTTTACAGCTTCTCTTTGGCATATCCAAACCGCCAGCATCACTAGTCTTGTGCTTTGGGGTCATTATTAAGCAAAGTAAGGGTTACTTGGGGGCCAGCCCCATGGCCCAGTTAGGTGTCTGGGCACGGACCTACACCACTCATCTGCAACCATGCTGTGTCGGTGACCCACATACAAAATAGAGGAAGATGTTAGCTTAGGATGAATTTTCCTCAAGCCAAAAAAAGAAAAAAAAATTAAGGGTTACTTGAACACAAGCACTCTGATACCACAATAGTCGATCAGATAACTGAGATGGTTCCTAGGTGACTAACAGGTCGGGTAGCAGATACGGTGTGGATACACTGGACAAAGGGACGATTTACATCGAGGGCAGGCCGGAACGGGATGGCGCGAGATTTCATCATGTGACTCAGAACAGCACGCAATTTAAAACTTATGAATTGTTTATTTCTGGAATTTTCCATTTGATATTTTCAGGCCAAGTTGACCAAGGGTAACTTTAACCATGGAAAGCAAAATCACAGATAAGGGGGGACTACTGTACTGTACCTACTCCTACTACACTACTACTACTGCTACTACACACACACACACATCCTCACCTGTGGTCTTTGGGCTCAGGACACTGACAAGAGCCTCCCTCCCAAGCCACTCTTCTTGGGAAATCTGCATGCCCCCTCCAGAGGTAGCATCTCAAGACAAGCTTCCCGTGTGGGAGCCTCCTTGTTTCTGAGCAACAGCAGTCCCAGCAGACTGTAGCCCCAGTGCCACCTGCTCTCCTCCACATTCTAGGGTCTGGGGCTCATGGGGGACCTGTCCTCCAGGTGCGGGTCCTACCCCCACTTCTTCTGTGCCAGGAGCCCAGAGCAGGTAGCAGTTCCTGATAAAATGGACGTCCAACTGGGAAACTAGCTGCTGGGGTGCCCAGTTTTCACAAAAGACTTTGAGAAAAGGAAGTCCCACCCCTTTCTCCCCTTTGGGGAGAAAAGTGCACTCTCTTCAAGAAAACCACACTCCCCAAAATGTGTATTATTGTTATCATGATCTGGAGATTGGCTACATTTCCAGATTTTGGGGGAATATCCTGCTCAGCACGACCACCAACCTGTTGTGCTAAAAATGACCTCAAATACAAAGCAAGATGTTCAACATGGTCATAGCCCAAGTACTGGTATCTGTTTTCAGCACAAATGTTAGAGCGAAAGAGATCGTAGATGCTAAGGGTCAAACAGCTTGATAAGAGAGTGACCAAATTCTGTGGTTTTCACACTTCTTGCTTTTTAGCAATGAACTCTTTCTTCATACAAAATATTAGGTGGAAAACTAAAACATGATGCTGATGTAATGGAAGCTGGTCTGGAGATGTGGGGTGGGGACCCAGAGGGGACCCTGACCCTATCCTGCCCCCCTTTGCAGCAGCTCCTGGGGCTCCCAGGGACACAAGTTAAAAAAAAATAAACTGTCCAAATGGATCAAAAGGATCAAACATTACATTTTCTTCAGCTCAAATGGGTTTTGACTTTGCTCTATTTTGAGGCATAGAATTTTTGAAATTATAATTTATCTTTAAAATTATGTTTCAGATTTGCCAGGCTCTTTGGCCAAAGCCTTTCTGCCCATAGACAACACAGACAGAAAAATAAAGGATGACCTTTCGGCGTCAGGGCAGACAGTCCCTTTAGCAGAGGCACCGGGCCGACTGGAGTGGCGCTTGTCCCAGCTCGGCCTGCTGTCTGCTCCAGGGCTCCCAGCACGCCCTCAGGGTTGCCCTCTCGGAGGCAGGCGGCCAGCAGAACGCCTGGGTCACTCCTGGTTCTTACTCTCGACCCCAGCATTTAAATCCTGGCTACTTCACAAGCAGCAGGTGGGCTTCGGGGTGCCACGGGGTCCAAGGGGTGGGATGCCAACAAGGGTTTAGAAGCCAAAGCTGTTTATCTCACACCGAACCTGACCCCGCATCAGAAGGACAGCCCTGCTCTGGTTCAAAGGCGGGCAGCAGCTTTGGCCGAAAGTACCGCCTTTCTGACCCACTGTTGAAGGGTGAGAGAAGCATTTAAAACAAGAAAAACAGAAAAACACAACAATTGATAGCCAAGGATTAAAATGAAATAAGATTCCATCAGTCCGTCATGTAAAATTGAATGCCAGGCCCAGATTATCCCCAAGTTTACAAACACCCACTGAATGTTTTTGCCACAAATATACCACCCACTCTCGGCCACGCTCGCTCCCAGCCATTTCTTGAGCTGTACTAACATTTCCATGACCCCCTGCAGCACAGAAACCCCAGAGCCCCAACTCTACAAGGCTGCCCACCAGAATCAACAGGAGCTGCTCCTCTTTTTGAAGCTACAACAAACGAAAGGTTTTATTTTTTTATCTTTATTGGTTTTTTCCCCCTAATTACAAAAATAATTCCTGCTTGCTGTAGAAACTCGAATTCAGAGCTATAAAACCACAAATGAAAATCTTCTGAAATCTCAGCCTCCAGCAATGGCCTCTACTAATAATTTGAGAAACAAGAGTTTCATGTCATTTATTATCCAGCAAAAATCTATGGAACCTATATATTTGAATAGATACTAGTAAAGAAATGGGATTTTAGTTTTATATGTATGCAACAAAATTATTCAAATTCAAATCCTTGTTCAAAAATTATTACAAATTTCAAAACGGTGACAACAAAGCATTAAATCAGGCCTGGGACCCTTCTATGCATGGGGCCCCGTGTGACTGCAGAGGTCACGTGCCAGGGAAGCTAGCCCTCCTACACACGTTAATTTAACCACTTGACTACCAAGTGTTTACTTGGTGTGTTTAAGGCTTCAGATCGATCATGTCTGCTTTTAAGAACTTTCATTATGTTTTCTAAAAGTGTTCAGCTTTCCCTAAGGAATAAATCGGCAGGATGGGACTAAGACCAGGAAAAACATTAAAAAACAGTATATTTTTAGCTTCATTTTGATTGTTATGTGTTTTCTGATGCATTTTCCAGTTGAAATGAATTCGCTATGCAGCTAAATATTGTAGTAATACAAAACTTTCTGGAATATCAGGTTAGCAAAAATGAAATCTTAAACTCCATTTCACATGCAAAAATCTGTATCTGAGATTATTTACAACATAAAATAGTTTTCTAGGATAAATTTTGTAATACACATTTTCCATTTTTTTAAATAACAAAACATGTGTTTCCTTCCTTATGCTCCGATAAGCTGTCAGTAAATAGACTTCCCTTAAAAGTAAAGGAAAAGAAAACATTATTACTGGCAGATTAAACTGTGTAAAATTAAGAATTCTCTTTAGCCCCTTTAAAGTGCAACAGATTCATTTTATGACCAAAAAACTTGCTACCTAAAGCAGCCATCCTAGAGCCTCCTTGGTCATTTAAACGTATTGCCATGTTTAACATGAGCTGGGTCAGGCATAAGAATAGCTTGATCTTTAATACATGATAAGAATACCAAGAATTCCTTCTAAACTGCTATAAAAGGCTCCCAAAAGCCAACAAAAGGCCTGGACCACATTCCTTGGCAATTATCAGTATGAGGAGGAGGCAGGGAAAGAGGTTTGTAAAAGGCCTTGACTACAACCAAGCCTGCTCCATTAGGAGAAACAGCTGCAAAAACTCTTCTCTCTCAAGCAAAGGAGAATCACTTTTGTTCCTGAGGTTTCCCTTCTGATAGGCAAACTGAACACACCGTCCGGAGATTCCCCTCCCTTTCAGCCCAGGAGAGACCAGAATAGCTCTGTCCAGCCAAGCCCACATTCTGATGGAGGCATCTCAGAACCACTGGGAGCATGTTCTGGCTTCCCTTGGGATTCAGCAAAGTCACTCAATGAAGGCTGCTTCAGGGGTTCCTGGGGAATGTCAGAAAGAGGATGAAGAGGGAGGCAGTTGTGTGACTGGCAGCCTGAGCTCCCTTCTCAGGGTCCAGGGCTAGTCCCCAAGACACACAGATACGGACCATTCCAGATGGAGAAGGGAAGACGCCTCCCATTTCCTAAGAACCTACTGTGCACCGGAGCCTACTCCAGGCACCTTGCGCAGATTATATTATTAACTCACGCAAAACCTTACCATTTTGCAAGTAAGGAAGCTGACTACAGCTAGTAAAGTACCTGGCTACAAACCCACAAAGCTGGGCTTCAAATTCGGGTCAGCCAAACTCCCAAAGCCCCTGCTTTCTGTCAGTGGTGAAACCCAAGGTGGGGCTTCCCCGGTGCAGGCAATAAGGCAATTCTCTAGAGAATTTGAAACAAGAATAAAACCACTAAAAGCCATCTGCTTTTTCTTATCACAAAGCATGGGCAATTCTAAAGAATGTAAGTGAGAAGCTACTCCTCCTGGAAAACAAATATTTTACTGGTTTAAGTTCTAAACCATTCCCGCAGTTACTGTTGTTTAACTAATATATGCATATATGAGTTTCAAATTAGCATATCTGTATTACTTATCCTTTAATAAACATTGCATTCACATAAAAGCTAATTTGCAGAACTCCTAGCTTTGCAATTGGCCCTGAAACGTGCAAACCAGACTCCTACTGATTTCAAAAATAAATTCATGATAGTTCAGAATTTGTTGATTCCACTTTGGACACAATTCCCATCTCCAGTCCCTGCAGTACTATATATCCCTCTGTTTAAACAGATTTAAAATAAACAGTGATAGCACAGTGATTATAAACACAAAGACACAGAATTAGAGTTATTTCAATTCAGTCCCTCTGTGACCACTTCAGTACCTTTAAAACTTAAATGTATTCTTTCAGTCATTCATTGCTTACAAACTAAAGAAAAAAAATCAAGAAAATGACTGCTGATTGCACAGTTCTTGCTGAAAATGATGTAGTCATATAGAAAATAGGAATATGATAAATTACCTGCTCCAGGTGTTGAACGTGCTAACTCCATCAAGCTGACCCCACTCCACAGGAAGAACCAGCCTCCAGCTGGGGCCTGGGAAACCAGTGCGTGACCCGGCCGAGAGTCCAACTCCGTTCACAGTGGCGAAACCTTAAATCCAGCTGGTTTTCCAGGAAGGCCACACTTCTGATCTCTTCTTGTAAGTAACCAGTGCCCTTTCAAAGGAATTTATGACTCTACAACGATCTTTACCTTTGACCCAAAATACATACCCTGTGCAAAATTGATGCTTTACTTCAAATTCAAATATTTCTAATTTTTTTCTTGAATAAGAAAGACCCTCAAATTCTTAACCTCAAGCACTGGTGGTGCCCACACTGACAGTCTTTCCCAGACCTCCACCCTCTCTCCATCCCGCGCCTCCCACCCAGTAGTCCACCTGGCTTTTTCAAGCCTTCTGTGATCTGACTGCACACAGTCACAATCTATACTGGCCCCTATTTGCAACTTCTCAATTCCAAGAGGAAACGTTTCTTGAAGACAAGGACCATTACCATACCATTCGAATCTCCTTCCCTCCCCCGTCTTCTACACAGTCCTGGACACATTGTAAATTCCAGTGGCCCATTTTAATTTATTTTACAAATACTAATACAGTGCTTACTACAAGTCAAAGAGTCGAACATAAATTTATTGTTGGGAGAGGCCAATTTAAATAACAAAGTGTTATTTTATACCTATTAAAATAGTAAATCCAAACATGCAAATTACCATACAACCCAACAATTGCACTGTTGGGCATTTATCCTAGAGAAATGAAAACTTATGCTCATACTAAACCCTGTAAACAAATGTTCATAGCAGCTTTATTTGTAAAAGCCTTGATATCCTTCAATAGGTGGATGGTTAAACAAACTGTGGTACATATATACCATAGAACACTATTCAGCAAAAAAAGAGATGAACTATTGATATACTCAACAACCTGGGTAAGTCTCCAGGAAACTATGCTAAGTGAATAAAGCTAATCCCCCAAAGCTGCAAACTACATGATTCCATTTATTTAACATTTTTGAAATGACAAAATTTTAGAAATGGAGAACAGATTACTCCTTGCCAGGGGTTGCAGAGACAGGGAGGGAGGAGGGGGTGGTTATCACAGGACAACATGAGGAATCCTAGTGTGACAGAATTGTTCCGTGTCTTCACTGTGGTGATGCAATCATGAACCTACACATGTGGTACCATTGTACAGAACTAAATGCACACACACACACAAACGAGCACAAACACACAGCACCAGGGAAATCTGAATAAGACAGCTGGATTGTATCAAATGGCCAGGATGTGATATTGTGCTAGAGTTTGACAAAATGTTACCACGGGGGGAAACTGGATAAATGGAACATGTGCACCAGAATCCTCTGTATCATTTCTTACAACTGCATCTGAATCTACAATTATTTCAACAAAAATTTCAGTGAGAAAACTAATAAGCCAACAAAAAAATCTCAACCTAGTAAGATTTGTATATTTAACGAATACTTATATGGTGCTTACTAACTGCCAGGTAATATTTTAAGCACTTATTTGTTAACTCATTGACTCCTAACAACCGTGTATGGCATGTACTATTATATTCCCATTTTATGGATGGAGAAATGAAGTACAGAGAGGTTAACTGAATATGTTGTCCAAAGGACACATAACTAGAAAGTTAACAGATGAACCTGATTCCCAGGCAGGCAGCCTAGATCCAGAACTCTCCCCTCAGAGATCTCTGCACTTCACCCTCGAAGACTGGGGGCCAAGAAGCACACTAGACTCCGAACTCTGCCCATGCGTCTTCTGGAAGATTCCCACAATCCAGACCAAAAGAATGACAAAGCCTTCCGATCAGAAAGCCAACCATAAACATGCTGTCCACTTTAAAGGAAGTAAACAGAATTACTGGATTCTAACATAAAACCATCCAAGGGCGGGAGGATGAATACTTCTAACACTTGAGAGCAACTTGCCACAGAGTAAAGCCCACTCTTCCTTCTGTCACTTTTGCCAACAGAGGTTCGAAAACGGCGAGAGCAGTTGTACGCATTTGGGAGCACATTTTAGAGGGAAAGCATGAGGAGCCCTCAAAAGCACCATGCGGCTGGGAGCAGACGAAAGGGGAGGGCTGACAGAAGAGCGTGCAACCGCATCATGCTCACACCCCCTCAGCCCAGCTCTCACAGTGCTGCTGCGCTGTCACCAGGAGCACCATATCTTCCCCACACTCTCGGAATGGGCTCCATTAGCCCTCTGCCTTATCAGCTTCGAGCCCACAGGCTCTTACAAACGCCAGCCGATGTGGGCCCTGGGGATTGAAACCCAGAACCCACGTGGCATTCCAAGAGTTACGGGCCTATAGCAAGGCAATCTGGCTCGGAAGACTTTCAGATTATCAAGTGGGGAAGGCAGGAATGTCACGGCCTCTGTGGGTGGACACGGGGACATTTATCAAAAAGACAGCTACCATGAAACCACAGGCTCCTTTTCCCAGTGCAGTGGCCTAGAGCTGGGGTATATGCGTGTGCATGTGTGTGTGGACACGCATGCATACAAACCAAAATTATTTTAGCAGAGAAATCATTTCCTGAGATTCAGTGCTAGAAAGGGCAAAAGGAGAGCTAGACCTGAACCTTTCAAAAGACAAACTCCCAACAGGGGGCACTTAATGCTCATCGTGAGCGCTCTGGCTCAATTTCCGCCGGGTAAATGATGTGAACAGTCTGTCATCTATGGTCCAGGCTGATACGATGCACCACTCAGAAAAAAGGGAATGGGTACCAGAGAGTAGGGCCAGACACTTTACTAGTTTCTAAGGCAGGAGCTCATAGAGATTCTCAGTTAAGCCTTGGCTCATCAGTCGATGAAAATTAAGCCCAACTGTGAATTCCTGGCTGGAAGAAACTAGGTGGAAATAAAGTTCTTCAAATCTGATCTTGAGAAAGAACAATTGGAAATGGAATTGGGAATGGTCACCAGGAAAATGGAGTCTCAGCTCCCTCTGTCACAGATATCTTCAAAAGACTCAGGTCCATGTGTCAGTTTTCACATTTAAGCGGTACTTTTATAACAAGGATCCATAAATTTCCGCTGCCACGTCAGAGAGAGGCAAACGAAGAGATTGCTCTGTAGCCCACCCTCCATCCCTCACTTCCTGCTTTGGTTGCTGGCAAGAAAACACATGATACCTAGAATCCGTGTCAGTCACTCTGTGAAGAGGAGGCCACAGATCTGAGGACAAGAGCATCAGTGGGCATGGAGAGGTGGAGGGATGGGAACACCCTGGGCCACTGAAGACCCTGTTGAACCACTAACGGGATTACCTGGTCCCGTTTCAGCCAGCCCCAGCTTTCCCCTCCAGACTAATTGTTAAGCAGATGATGACTGTCCCTCTAGTTTAAACCACTGTTTGTTAGGTTTTTGTTGGTAGTCAGACACTTCTTAATTGGTACAATTCCCCCACAGTGGATTTGCTCAAAAATTGTATTATAGCTGCCAGTGTCACATTCCCTAACTGGCCCGAGGCTGAAACTTGAATAAAACCTGTAGGTCCCTTTGTCCTAGTATCTAAATCTGAAACCCCCAAGTAACAGAACGTAGCGCCAAAAACCTAGCCAAGCTTGTCACCTGGACATCTGGGGTTAGTGCCAAAGGCACAGCAGATAAACACAAAGACATGGAAAGGGAGGGGAGAGGAGGGTGGGAGAGGGAAAAAAACAGGAAGAGGGAAGTGTAAGGGAAAAAAGAGAGATGGGGAAGAAGCCCTCTTTAAGAATGTGCACTTTTTTTAAGGGATGCCCTCATGCTTTTCAAAATCAGCCTGCTCTGAGTAAGAAGCCCTGTGTGCTGGATCTCCATCATCACATCACTCTGGAAAGGCTAACTGCCATCAGCGGAGCCCCTTGGCTGCACGGTGCAGACGTGTGAATGACCGATGGGCTTCTTGTGCTGCCTGGGCATGACTTGGCGGGGCGAGACATATTTTACATTAGCTTAGGTCCTGACATTCTATCATGTTCCCTGTCAAGAGACCAAATAGTTCTTGGAACCCTGCACATCAAGTGACACATAACAGAACCCTAGCAAATGAGCCGGCTCTCTGCCAAGTGCCCTTAAATTAAAGGCTCTTGTTACCTCTCTCACCTCCGCTGCCGTGGGCTGGCCGGCAGGGCTGGGAGCAGAAGTCTACTGAAGAAAGGTCACCATCCTTTGCCAACATCTAGGGTACTTCTCAAGGAGGCAGTGTAACAAGGTATGGGGCTATTTGCAATTGGGTAGCCTTTGGTGATCTGTATCACTGAGTCAGGAACTAAAAGTGCGACAGAGCAGGCACCTCAGGCTCTCGATGGAGCACTATCAAAATGACACCTTCCCTTTCCAGCCACAAGCTGTCTTCAGTGAACCTTCTCCTGCCACCCCAGGGGACACTCAATCAGGCTGTAAGGGGAGAATCTCAAAGGCCACCTCACATGACTCTGCCTGGAATGCCTGCAGCCCAGTGGCAGGAGTGTCTGTCCCCTCCTTGCAGGGTGTCAGTGCTCTCGCAAGGACGCTAAGTCCTCACAGGAGGACAGGATTCCTCTCAGACTACTGCCAGCAAGGGCATCTCCTGGTGGGGAGTCGGGAGCTTTCTCAGTACTTTCCTCTCTGCGCCCTCAGACACTGCCGTCCACAGTCTCTTCTTCTGGCTCACTTTGCTCCCCAGCCCATCTTCTGTATTTACTGGGCGCCTGCTGTATGCTCAGAAGCATGCAGGGCATTACAGGTTGATGTCAGGAGATATAAGGCACAGTCTCTGCCCAGAGGACATGCGATCTAGATAGGACATCTAGTTTAAGAAACAAGGGCTTTCTTTTTTTTTAAATGTGAGGAAATCAATAACGACAGAATCGATGGCATGCTGGTATGGGAACTACTTGGATAGGAGTTCAGAGGAGGGAGGTGTCACCAGAGAAAGGGACGGTTGGTGAAGACTTCTTGGAAGAGGTGGAACTTGAGCAAATGCTTCAGGGAGGGGTGAGGGCCAGACAGGGAGGAAAGAGAGAGGGGATGGTGATGGCAGAAGCGTGACAGCTGTAAGGGACAAGGTGGGCTCAGAGACCAGGAAACAGCCAACATGGTGGCATCCAAGGGGTAGTGAGACGTGAACTCACAAAGACAGGACGTGCAATAGGCCCGGTTAGCTGCAATGGCAAGCTAACAAACAATGCGTCATGTTTCTGCCTCTGGACACCTCTGTATCCCCAATTCCCAGCACAGGTCTCCCTCATACTCAGCGCTCCACAAACGCTGATGATCGAACAAATAAAACTTATTAAGCAACCTCAGCCATGCTGGAGGCCCCAAACCAAGACACAAGACAATACCTAAAGGCGAGGATTGCAAACGCAAATGCCCACAGGGCCAGGCAGGTAACAGAAGTGTAGCTGGCTCGCAGCAAGAAATGGGGAGCAGTGGAGACTACTGAAAAGTGGACATCCCATCTTCAGGGGGACTGTCTCTACCCAACTTCAGTCCAGTGCTGCTGCCAAGGAACGTGAGTCCAGTGTTTCCAGATCTTTCGATTGTTATGTGAAAACCTCCAATTTGTAAATGTTAGCAATGAATTTTAAAAAAACTGTGCAGGCCAAACAAAACACATAATTTAGAGCCATATTCAGCCTGTTAAGCAATCTTTGGCTGTCCAGAAGAAATTTCTTTGTTCAAGAATTTTATAGTCTAGGGACCGGCCCAGTGGTGTAGTGGTTAAATTTGTGGGCTCTGCTCTGGCAGCCCTGGGTTCAGGGGTTTGGATCCAGGTTGCAGACATACACACCACTCATCCAACCATGCTGTGTGTGGCATCCCACATACAAAATAGAGGAGGATTGGCACAGATTTTAGCTTAGCGACAATCTTCCTCACCCCCCCAAAAAAATAATTTTATAGTCTAATAAAGTCCCCAAGGAAAACTAATCTATGGTGGTGACAGGGGTGAGAATGAGGTTTCCTTTGGGGGCAGGAGCCTATGGACCAGAAGAAGTATAGGGAGACTTGCAGGGGGCTGGCAATGTCTCATGTTTTGATCTGGATGGTGGTTAGAAGAGTGAGGACACATTTGAAAATTCATCAAGCTACAAACCTAAGAGTTGCACACTTTCCTATACATAGGATAAAAGTCAATTTAAAAAGTACAATAACAAGTAAATATAGAGTCCCCTAGATTGTGCTTTCAGTAGTGCTGCTCCTTCACCTGGAATTCCCTTCTGCCCCTCCCTCTCTGCACCCTCTGCCACCCTACTTATCCTGTAAGGGTGCCCAGGCAGCACCACCTCCAGGAAGCCTCTCCTACCCCACTCGAAAACAGTGGGCCCATCTGGGTGCTCCCAGATGCAGCCCAGTGAGCACTGCCTTCACCTGGCCCAGCACTCCTCACCTCCTTGTCTACCTCCCTCGGAGCCCCCGAGGTCCTGGGGACAAGGACTGGAGCCTGGGCCTCGCACACAGTGGGCATCCAGTAAGTGTCTGACATGATTGCCTCCTTTTGGCAATCAGCAGATAGAAGGACATCTCCACCTCACCTCATCTCTATTTTCCTAGAAGAGACCGAGCATAGAGTCTGGAAACATGAGATCTGAAGAAAAAAGCCAGGGGCCTAGCTTTGTCCTGAGTGAGAAGCTGTGGGGCGTGAAGAGACACGTGCATGAAAGGATTTAAAGTGTGATTCTCTTGCAACCAGCTGTGGTGACTTCCACTGAGAGAGGAAGTGAGTGTGTGTCAGATTCTTAAATCACATCCCTGGTTGGAGCCACTCTAGGCTGGTGGTGCTCAGACTTTAGCGGGCAGCAGAATCACTGGAGGGTTTGCTAAAAACAGATTTCTGGGCCCACCCAGAGATATGGATCAGTAGGTCTGGAACAGAGCCTGAGAACTGTCATTCCTAACTAGCTCCCAGGTGACACTGATGCTGCTGGTCCGGGGACCTTCCTGTGAGTGGCACCAGACCAGACAAGGCAGGAACTACAAAACATCATGACGCATCAGTCTTCTTTGATTTGCTCATTTAACAAACTTTTATTAATCTCTACCATGAGCAAAGCTGTATAAAAGATGCAGACATAAGTAGAGCCGGTAGTTGTGTCCTCATCTTTGGTCACCAGAAAATGGAGTGCCACTCTGTAGCGCCCTTCAAGAGATTTGCTGTTGAAGCAGAAAGGGACACCAGCTTTCAGCCACTCCACAATGCTCAAATGGCCTCAGGTTCAAACTCCCGACTCTGAGAAGAAAGTTTTCAAGGTCCACTCCCATCAGTGAACTCATCCACTTCCCCAAATGCCTCCAATTAAAGAAGTGATTTTCCTGGGTTGCCCTTCACTATATCATCTCCTTCACTGAACCAGAAGAGGAGCTGGTTGTAGTTTTTTGTCCTCAAGGCTGGGCAGGGGGCAGATGAATTTCCCTGGAGACAAAGCCAGCCAAAGCTCTCCAGCAGAGTCAGAGGGTGGAGGCAGCCTTCCAGCAGACAGGCAAGCACACTGCTCTGAAATAGCACCCTCTCCCTGTCCCGGGCAGGAGCCGCGTTCTGACAGATTCAGTTACGAGTGAGTGCCTGGGCATTAAATCTAAACGGCCCATGATATGGAATGCCTGGGCAGCATGCTGTCAGATTATTTATGCCCTCTGCACCTGTGGAAGCCCAGATTTAATTATTTATTTCGCGTTCAATTTCCAATCCTGGGCTTCCGGGCTGCAGAGGAATAAAGCACCTCAGCTAAACTGCAGGGAACTTTGGGTCACAACTCAGCAGGGGCCGGAAAACTGCAATTTCATCGCCCCGGGATATCATCTCACTGTCTCTCTAAGGATGTCCTAAGAAATTCAATCATGTGTGGAAGAGTTGAAGAACCCTTTGAAGTGACAATACCTGAAAAATTCAATTCTGCGCTCTCAACGAAAATGTAACCCAAGAGGTAAAGGCAACCTTTGAACCACAAACATGATACTCCGCTAGTATATCTTTCCTGACACACATCTGACTTGCTGTAGAAGGCTACTGGCCAGATTTCTTCCCATTCTTTGGGTAGAGCGTATTTCAAAATTGTAGGCACTCCCAAGTTAAACACCAGTCAGCTTCTCATGGTATCTGCATAAAATGAGATACTAAGGTACATTCTAACAGAATTAGTTCCCCTCTTATGGTAAGATCCAGTTTGCTGTTGTTGAAAAGCCTATGGCTTGGAAATTCCTATTTTAATGCAAACCATCATCAGCTCTTCGCTTCAAGCAGAGCTACTCAGAATTCAAACTTCAATTCTTCTCCATTTGTCTCTCCCTACATTAGTAGCTTGAGTCCAATCTCCTGTTGCAATGAAACGGTTCGATTCCCATTTTGCCATATTTCCCTCTGTAGCGAGAATATCACCTTCCATATACAATTCTGGAAGGCTTGCAAGGCCCTGCACGAATTCCCCTACTGCTTCATTACAGTTCCCTTCCCCTTAAAGGCGGCTACTCACGCTTCCAACCTAAGGGCCAACCCAGCCCCAACCAAGCCAACAGTGCCTGGCAAGGAGCCACTCCATTAATAGGAACAGACAAAAAGGTGCTAAACTTCACAGTGTGGATGGCAGAATCCTCTTCTGTTTGAGAACCAAGGCTGCCTTTTGGTTTTGGTTTCATCCCTTGTTCCTCCCAACACAGAGGAAGTTGCCTGTTTTGTGTGATTCTGCATTTTGCATCATTGGGTATCTATGGTTAGGATGGTGTTTGGCACATGGCAGGTGCTCAATAAATAACTGTTGAATGAATGGCTCTCTACCAGAAAACACCCACCCTGAGGACCAGGTAGAAGCACAGGAGAAAGTCACAGAGCTCCCACACCCCACAGACGGTCACAGAGCTCCCACACCCCACAGACGGTCACAGAGCTCCCACACCCCACAGACGGTCACAGAGCTCCCACACCGCACAGACGGTCACAGAGCTCCCACACCGCACAGACGGTCACAGAGCTCCCACACCGCACAGACGGTCACAGAGCTCCCACACCGCACAGACGGTCACAGAGCTCCCACACCGCACTGACGGTCACAGAGCTCCCACACCGCACAGACGGTCACAGAGCTCCCACACCGCACTGACGGTCACAGAGCTCCCACACCGCACTGACGGTCACAGAGCTCCCACACCGCACTGACGGTCACAGAGCTCCCACACCACACAGATGGTTGATTCTGCTGGCTCTGCCTGACCCAACTGCTGAAAAAACCTTGAGAAATTTAAGCTTGAGCCAAATATATCATTGGTTCATTCTGTTGTGCCAATTAAATGGGCTAAAGACCATATAAAAACACAGTCAGTTTACAAGAGTAAGGATAATTGTCAGCTGATAATGACATTTTATCAAAAACTCCATAGAAGCTTTACAATCTAAACTATAAGTAACTAGTATGCTGGAAACATTTTTATATAGCCTGATAATCTTATATACAGTTGCCTACTTTCAATGGGTCACAAGACATAAAACATTTTATTAAATATTTGACAAAAATAGAATACATATCAACAATAATATATACAAGCAAAATCTTCATCTTCCTTGGTACTCTACTTGGTAAAGAAATAACATGCCATTTAAAATGAGAGTTTCACTCTTTGGTAAGAAAGTAATAAAATCAAACAGACGGAAGTAACTATTTTGCCAACAGTTCAGTTTAAAAATTGTCAAAATTGAGATGGACAAATGCCTAGAAACACACAATTTGCAAAAACTGACCCATGAAGAAACAGAAAACCTGAGAAGACCTGTAACATGTAAGGAGATTGAATCATTAATCAAAAGCCTCCCAACAACAACAAAAAATCCAGATGGCTTCACTGTGAATTCTACCAAACATTTAAAGAATTAACACCAATCCTTCTCAAACTCTCCCAAAAATGTGATGAGGAGGGAATGCTTCCTAACTCATTCTATGAGGCCAGCCTAACCCTGACACCAAAAAAAAAGACAATTACAGGAAAAGACAATTACAGACCAATATCCTTATGAGTACTGATGCAAATTCCTGAGCAAAATACTAGCAAATTGAATTCAGCAGCATATTAAAAGAATTATACAGAATGGTCAAGTGGGATTTATTCCCAGTATGCAAGAATGGCTCACCATACAAAAATCAATCAATGTAATATACTACATTAACAGAAGAAAGGGGAAAAAGCGCACATGATCATCTCAATTGATGTAGAAAAAGGATCTGACAAAATTCAGCACTCCTTTATGATAAAACTGCTCAGTAAACTAGGAATAGAAGGGAGCTCCCTCAACATGATAAAGTCATTTATGAAAAACCCACAGCTAACATCATACTCAATGGTGAAAGACTGAAAGCTTTTCCTCTAAGATGAGGAACAAGACAAGGATGCCTGTTTTCATCATTTTATTTAACATAGTACTGGAAGTTATTGCCACAGCAATTTGACAAGAAAAATAAATAAAAGGGACTCAAACTGGAAAGGAAGAAGTAAAATTATTTCTGTTTGTAGATGGCACAATCTTATATGTGGAAAACCCTAAAGATTCCATTAAAAAACTGTTGGCGCTAATCACAAATCAGCAAAGTTGCATGATACAAAATCAACGGTTGCATTTCTATACACTAGCAATGAACAAACATTAAAGGAAATTGTAAAAACAATTCCATTTATAATACCATCAAAAAGAAGGAAATACTTAGGAATAAACTTAACCAAAGAGGTGAAAGACTTGTACACTGAAAACTGCAAGGCAATGCTGAAAGAAATTAAAGAAGATGCAAATAAATGGAAAGACATTCCATGTTCATGGATTGGAAAACTTAATAACATTGTTATGATGCCAATACTATCCAAAGTGATCTATAGATTCAATGCAATCTCTATCAAAATCCTAATCCTAAATCCAAAATCCTAATGAAATTTGGCAGAAATAGAAAAACCTGACCTAAAATTAATATGGAATTTCAAGGGACCCTGAGTTGCAAAAAAAAAAAAAAAAATCTTTAAGAAGAAGAACAAACTTGGAAGACTCACACTTCTTGATTTCAAAACTTACTACAAAGTTATAGTAATCAAAACAGTGCAGTACTGGCATAAGGACAGACACATAGAACAACGGAATAAAATAGAGAGCTCTGGAAAAACCTCTCACACACACAGGAGGAAAGAGCCATCTTCTCCACAAATGGTGCTGGGAAAACTGGATATCCACATGCAAAAAGAACCAAATTGGACACTTACTTTATACACTATACAAAAATTTACTTAAAAGGGATCAAAGACCTAAACCTAAAAGCCCAAACTATAAAATTCTTAGAAGAAATCTTAGGGCAAAGCTTCATGGCAATGGATTTGGCACTGATTTCTTGGATTTGACACCAGAAGCACAAGCAACAAAAGAAAAAATAGATAAAATGGACTTCATTAAAATTAACTTTTGTTCACTGAAGGACACTATCAAAAGAGTAAAGAGATGTGAAATGGTGCACACACGGTAGAAAACAGTTTGGCAGATCCTCAAAAAGCTAAACAGAGAATTATACTATGTCCCAACAATTTCACTCCTAGGTATATAGCCCAAAGAACTGAATAGCAGGGGCTCGAACAGATACTTTTATGCCAATGATCATGGCGGCATTATTCACAATAACCAAAACATGGAAACAACCCATGTGTCCCCCATAAATGGATAAACAAAATACATGCAATGGAATATTATTCAGCCATAAAATAGAATGAAATTCTGATACACGCTGTAACATGGATAAACCTTGAAAACAATATGCCAAGTGAAATAAGCCAGACACAAAAGGACAAATATTTTATAATTCCATTTATATGAGAAACCTAAATGAGGCAAATTCATAGAGACACAAAGTAGACTAGAGGTTACCAGGGGCGGGGGAAGGGAGGAATGAGGAGTTATTGTTTAATGGGTACAGAGTTTCTATTTGAGAAGATGAAAAAGTTCAAGAAAGAGATAGTGTGGATGGTTACACAACATTGTAAATGTATTTAATGCCACTGAATTGTACACTTAAAAATTAGTTATGTCATGTGTATTTTATCACAATAAAAAATGGCCTTAACTGTTCATTTGAAATCACTCATTTCCAGGATTAAAAATAACTGATATCATTCAACATATTGATCTGAAGCCCCCATTTAAGTCTTTTTTAATACCCATCATCTGCAGAAAGCACTTAAAATGGTGAAATCTCTTTTATGAGTGACACAATTTGACGATCAAATGAAAAATTCATTCTAAATATTTGCAGTCCAAAACCTTTCCCCTCCTTTGATTGTATCACAGCTTCTTGATAATACCAAGAATACCAACAAATGAAAACGCTTCAATAGGTTTTATATACCATGTCTGTTGTCACTAAATGCACAAAACGCCATCACCGTGAGGCCAGACTATGGGACTAGAAGCAACAGAAGCCTCTCTCTCCATGGAATTTCACTTAAAATAAACGCCTCAGATTTTTAAAGAGCCACTACCAGCCCAGAACAACACCATGAAGTTCCAACAAACAGGATGTAAAATAGTTACACATGATTTCAACGTGAAACACAGATTAAACAGTTGCCCCATCAAAAGCAAGCAGCTGCTCTGAAGCTCCCGCCCACTGTGCTGAGAAGGGAGGCTGGCCCAATATGACCAGGGCTCTCGATTTTCAGGAGACGTTAGAATTCTGGATTTCCTCCTCTCTCTGAGTCCTTAGTCTCCTGATTTTTCTTCACAGCACTTGTTAGCTGACATTCCGTCATCTGTGCATGTGCTTCCTTGTTCACATCTGTCTCTTGGAAGCTAAGCTCCACAAAGGCAGGTTTGTCTTTCTTGTTCACCCCCGTCTCTCCAGGACTTGAGCAGAGCCTGGCTCATGGGAGACCTTAATCAACATGTGCTGAACCAAAAGAGTACAAGAGTTGGGCTGGATGACGGATTCTTGTGCTGATGGGAATGCTCTGTATCTTGACTGTATCATTGTCAATATCCTGGTTGTGATATTGGACTACAGTTTTCAAGATGTTATCATTGGGGAAGACTGGGTAAAGGATACACAGAATCTTTCTGTATTATTTTATACAACTGCATGTGAATATAACGATTTCAGAATAAAAGTTTAATTTTAAAAAGCTTACAAACAAAAACTTAAGCAAACAAACAAACAAATGCCTAAAAGGAATTCTACAAAATACCTGACCAGTATTCTTTATTTCCCCAATTTTATTGAGAAAGAATTGACATACATCTCTGTGTAAGTTTAAGGTGTACAGCATGATGGTTTGATTTACATATATTGAGAAAGGATTACCATAATAGGTTTAGTTAACACCCATCATCTCATATAGACACAATAAAAAGAAAGGAAAAATTTTTTCTCCTTGTGACGAGAACTCTTAGGATCTATTCTCTCAACAATTTTCCTATATATCATTCAGTAGTGTTAATTATAGTCATCATGTTGTGCATTACACCCCTAGTGCTTATTAATCTTAAAACTGGAAGTTTGGGGGCCAGCCCTGTGGCCTAGTAGTTAGGCTCAGCAAGCTCTGCTTCAGTGGCCTGGGTTCGATTCCTGGGCATGGACCTACACCACTCGCCAGTGGCCATGTTGTGGTGGTGACCCACATACAAAATAGAGGAAGACTGGCACAGACGTTAGCTCGGGGTGAATCTTCCTCAAGTGAAAGGAGGAGGATTGGCAACAGATATTAGCTCAGGGCCAATCTTCCTGAAGGAAAAAAACAAAAACAGAAAACTGGAAGTCTCTAACTTTTAACCACCTTCCTCCAATTCCCCCTCTCCCAACCCCAGGGACCACAGATCTGATCTCTTTTTCCTATGAGTTTAGTGGGAATCTTTTTGGTTTTTGTTTTTATTAGATTCCACATATAAGAGAGATCATACACTGTTTATCTTTCTCTGTCTGACTTATCTCACATAGCAAAATGCCTTCAAGTTCCACCAATGTCGTTGCATGCAACCTGACCAGTATTCTTTGAAACTGTCAGGATAATAAAAAATAAGGAATGTCTAAGAAACTGTCACAGACTGGAGGAGACCAAGGAGACATGATAACTAAATGCCATGTGGGATCCCAGAACAGAAAAAGGACATTAGTGGAAAAACTGAGGAAATTTGAATAACGTCTATAATTTAGTCAAAAGTATTGTGCTCAAAGTTAATTTCTTAGTTTTGACAAATGTACTGTGGTTATGGAAGCTGGTAACATTAGGGGAAGCAAGGTGAAGGATATATAGTAACTCCCTGTAGAATCTTTGCAACTTTTTATTAAATCTAAAACTATTCCAAAACAAGTTTATCTTTTAAAGAAAACATAGCATTAAAAGAGAAACATCCGATAATACAGCATCTGGTTAACTAGAACAGCACCTGCTTTACTTTTCAGATAAAAATCATGTAAATATAAGCAATAAAAAAGTTGGAGTGTCCACTCTTACAAACAATTATGCTGTGATTTGAATACAAAATCCCTCACCCAAAGTCCTTGGGGCCAGATTTGTCTTGGAATTTATAATCTATTTGATTTCAAAGAAGAAACATGACCGTGTGCTGTACATTGAAGCAAGTGAGGTCCAGGGGCAGCATTTCGTCATCAATCACATGAACGTTTCCTGAGTAAGACACATGAACGGTCACACCACATAGCATAAATGAAGACTTCAAACAGCCACCCATTCTTTCAGGTAAGATTTTGTTGCCAAATAACTTTGCTAAAAACTTTCAGTTTTCAGAATTATTTGGATTTCAAAATAGTGAATAGGGGATTGTGGACTGGATTAATAGCCTTTCAAATGAATAAAGCTTTTGGTTTTTAATGTTAAACTTCCAAATTTCTAAAAATTACCGTCACCTCATTTTTTTTTCTGTCTCTCTCTCTATTTTGTTTTTTGGGTTTTTTTTTTTTTTTTTTTTTTAACATTTTGGAGTAGCAGTCAAGACCCAGAGACAACAAAGGGGGCTTCTAGAATGTTGATAACATTTTATTTCTTAATCTAGGGCTGATTAGAAGGGTGTAAATTCAACGAGCTGTGCACATACGATTTGTCCACTCTTCTGTATGTACGTTAAATGTTGACAGAACGTTTTCTTCAAAAGCAGCAATCACAGAATGAAATTTAAAGTCACAAAATGTTAACATTGCAAGAAATCCTCTCTCATTTAAGATGTAGTCCGTTCCCTGTGTTTCACAGCTCCAGAGTGGTGAAGTGATCTTCCCAAGGTCACACAGCAATGCAGTGGGAGAACTAAGTGTCCCAGTTCGACTCCTAGTGCAGAGTTCTTTCTGTTATGCAAAAACACGTGATTTCTGTTTCAAACATTTGTTCTACAATATGTGTTACTAATTAACTGGGAAAACTTGTAATACCATCACATTGGAGTTAAGACCACAATATTTTTTGCTCATTTAGATTTATTTTTTCCCATGAAATTACTGAACTGACGTCTGGATCAGATATCCCCGTTTAATTCGGTGTAACTATGCTTCTCTCTAATAACGCGTAAAACCATCAATGACCATAAATACGATTTAAGTGTTTCGTCACATCATCCAACTTAATCATTCAGCTATAAATATATCATGCATGATTTAAATCACATTGATTGGGCTCATCACTAAAACAATGTTAATTAACCCTCAGGTTAGCTATGACATCTTAAGGATGGAAAGAGAAATATGACTTGGGTGCTTTCGACTTACGTACTTTTAATATGTTAGTACTTTCCCAGTCAATGTGATATGACTCAGCTTTTCCTTTTGTTGAATTTGCAGTCTTGCCCTCGTGAGTTTACAGTCCTGCTGCACGCAGCTGAACTGGGGCTGTGTTAGCACTGAGCTTTACCAAGACCACAATTTAATGATTTCTTCCACTGGAAAAATAATCAAGAAAGACGCATACAAGCAGAAAATTCCAAATGCCAGGCATCTGTAAGAACCTGGTTCTCTCCGATCAAACTGTAATTTCCATAAAAGAAAACCACGGTCAAATCAGAGGTTCTCAGCTGGGCTTCAGACCGTGAACTCCTAACATTGTATGCTAAACTGTGTGTGTGTGTGTGTGTGTGTGTTTTTCAGGAAAGGAGGCCCATATATCAGAATCTCGAAGGGAGCCATGGCCTTGAATAAAGGAGGGGGCAAGGGGCAGAATCACTAGCTACTATAAATAAATAGAGCAAAGTGGGGTCTGGGCAGGAGACCCCTAGTTTCCATTTCAGGTTTCATAAAATATCTGAAGAGCCCAGACAACATCATACAGCACTGGACCTTGGACCCTCATAACAGCCCTGGGAGGCGGGCAAGAGGCTCCATTTTGCAGACGAGGAAAGTAAAGAGCCTGTGAAAGCTTTGAGGCTAATAAACGTGGATGCAACATGCTGGGAATTCAGATGCCATTTAACCAATCCCCATCAGAGCCACATGCTTGTTTATAGTAAGTACAGCTGAGGACTTGAAAGTTCTCTCCCATCATGTCTGCCTGCACCATTGTGCTTTTAAAAAAAAAGGATCTCACATTATGTAAAAGGATTATAGAAATGCAATTTTCAGTGCATGAGTTTTAATTTACGTTTTATACAGCATGCAAAAAAAGAAAAGAGCCCCACTTTTCTTATTACCTCCATCCCACCTCCATACCCTCCCACCACCCAAGGCTACCTCAAATCCATCCTTCATTTTCCATTTTCCTTCCAGTCATTCCCTTTCCAGACACTAAAGCCACCAGTGGTAGAAATGTCTCTCGCTCTGTGTCTCCCAAACCAGGAGCTGGGCGTCTTTTCCTGCCCATCCTCCCAGAGGTCTCTCCTCACTTCTTCACCACTCATTATGGACTCCTAGGGACTTGCTGACCAAAATAGCAAAGAAAAATACATTCCATCGCCCCTTCCTATCTAGGTGTTTAAATGCCAGAGCTATCTTTCCACTACCCTATGACCATACTGAGCATGGACACAGCTGTCAACAGAAGAACAGAAAACAAGAAAGTCCCTGTGAGTTTGACCTGACAGAAGACAGGTTTGTCACCAGTCTCCAAGTCAAAAATAGATCACCCACTGCTCGGAAGGGCACAGGGCACTTTTCTACTCTTATCTCAGAGGCCTCCAGCAGTTACATGAGCACTTGATGGAATGAAATGTACAATCAGCGATATGCTTTCGAAATTACTTCTTTTTGACAGGCCCGCCAAGGACAAGATGACAATGAATCCGTAAGGTCGAGGGTGAAAGTGCTGCGCTTCCACTGTGATCACAAACCCCAGAAAGGACAGGAAGGGCCCACACAACATCTTTCCCAAACCAACAGCTGGTCCAATCGCCTCATTTTATAAAGGAGCAAACACACTCTCCACTTCACTTCAGGCACGTGGTGCTGTCTGAGAGGCAGATCAAGGCACATTTGCCAGAGTTTTTGTGAATAAATTTACTTCTCAAGATGTTAGGATCTATCATAATCATCCAGATATGTCACCGCGGTCCTCTTGACCTGTCTCCTTCACATTATTTTTTGGCAGTGATGGTTTTGGTGGCCCTAAGTGTCAGGAGATCAACTTCTGACTCAAATATGTGACTTTAATAGGTTGTCTCACACATAGTGAAATAAATACATGATAACACAGTCTATGATTCACTTTTGTAAACTCTAAAATAGTATTACTATCTCGACTTTTCATCCAATTCCTCAACCAGACAAGATGAACAGATTATATAGAAATAATAGCATGCTAGAGTTTTGGATGCAATTTCTCAGACACCAGTGGGAACCAGCCTGAACTTCCACAGGACTCTGTAGCACAAACATTCCTACCCTAAAGAAGGTGGAAATGAAGCTGCAGTTAATGAGGTTCTGGCTTTTAGTGAATTCTGTCCAGGACAAGATCAGAAGCTCCCAGATTTTTCCTTTTTTGACTATAGCAATGCCTTGGGAAAATGACAATTCTTTGCTTTCTTTTTTTTCCTTAACTAATACTGTGGGAAAATTTTCTATGAATTTCTTTAAAAGCTGAGTGAATTTGCTCATCCCTTCCCCAAAAATTAATTAGTTAAAAAAACTCTTTCAAAGCGAGGAATACAACCCTGCTCCTCGGCACAGGATGCACTGGGATTGGTCTCTCTTCCTTTTCTATCATCATGACCACAGAGCCAGAAGTGAAAAACATTTTCTGAAATCATCTAAAGGGCTAACAGAAACATAAGAGCCACACGCACTGGCTCTTCACCGATCTCCCATGTGGTTACTAAAGGAATAATTTTAATTACAGTCAGAAATAGAAGCTTCTCCTTTTTTAGAAAGCTGACAAAATATTCATTTTGTGTTTAAAAACAGAGCACACAACTAGAAGGACCCGCAACTAAAATATGCAACTATGTACTGGGGGAATTTGGGGAGAAAAAGCAGGAAAAAAAAAAAGAAGAAAGATTGGCAACAGTTGTTAGCTCAGGTGCCAATCTTTGAAAAAACAAAACAGAACAAAAATGATATAAATAAATAAAAGCAGATCAGAGGCTTACATTTTGGAAGACTGTTTGGCTTTCTAATTGAGGCAAAATCATTTAAACTGACATTTTACTCTACCTAGAAATGTGCCTACAAAAGCAACGCAACTCAATTTCCTTTAAACTCTGCTCCTAAGCCAGGCTTTTCACCCTTCAAGTTTCCCAACAAATAGAATAAAAAGAAAGCTCCTAAAGAGCAAGAGAAGAGGAAGAAGTAGTAACTTGGACCATACTCAATTCAAACTGGACCTAGCATGTACCAGAAAATACTACCGACTCCTCCTCCATCCAAGAAGATTAATGAAAACCAATTACCAGTTCCTGACCGGCTCTAGTCACTCTAAGGCTGCCACTCCCACTGCAACCCAACCGGCTGTGTGGTAGACTGAGCACATAAAGTTGGCTAGTGCTTTGGGCTGAAAAATAAAACTGCCCTCTGCCATTAACAAGTTAATGAAATACAGACCTATTAGGTCTGAGGCCACTGGATGCCCACAAAGTTGTCATTGGAATAAAGCCAACTATGAAATCAAGAGGGTAGTCAAGAATTCAATGAGACCAAAGAAGTCCAAGAAAGGTGACATTTGGCAGCAACTTCAAAAACTGTAATCGTCATAATCCAAAAAGTAAAAGGAGCGTCTATGAGTCTGTACTGATATAAATAATTGATGAATAAATTAACGGAGGAGAAGGAACAGCTCTTTCTTACAGAAGAATTCCAATTAACAAATACAGAAGAAATGCGTGAAATAGAAATTCACGTTGAAACACCACAGAAGTAAGTGTTGGAGAAAAGCTCCATTTACGGATGCTAAAATTAGCAGCTGAAAGTTTGAGGTGAAACAGGATATTTGCATAATCTTTCAGTGTTTTCCTTGAGATATTCTTAATTACATGGCGGGGGGGGAAGCAGCTGTTAACTCTACATTTCACCCCACCTTAACCAAGTGACGCACTGTAAGTGAAGTAACCTAACTGATGCACCGAGACAGGCACATCCCTTCTGTGGGACTCTTATTTAAAAATGCATAACCTCAATCTGATCATGAGAACATATCAGACAAACCAAATCTAGGGTCCTTTTACAACACGGGTTGGCAAACTACAGGCGGGGGCCAAATCTGGCCCTCTGCCTGTTTTCATAAACGATGTTATATGGGAGCACGGCCGTGTTCATTCATTTACATACTGTCTGAGGCTGCTTTTGTGTTGCAACAGTAAAGGTGAAGAGTTGCAACAGAGACTGCATGGCTGCAAAGCTGAAAATATTTACCATCTGGTCCGAAACTGAAAAAGTTGGCTGATCCTTGTTTTAAAAAATAACTGGCCAGGGGCAGGCCCCATGCCTGAGTGGTTAAGTTCACGCGCTCCGCTGCAGGTGGCCCAGTGTTTCGTCAGTTCGAATCCTGGGCGCGGACATGGTACTGCTCATCAAACCACACTGAGGCAGCGTCCCACCTGCCACAACTAGAAGGACCCACAACTAAAATATACAACTATGTACCAGGAGACTTCAGGGAGAAAAAGGAAAAAAAAAATTCTTTTAAATCTTTAAAAAAATAAAAAATAACTGGCCAGTACTCCTCAAAAGTGTCGAGGTCACCAAGGACAAGGAAAGACTGAGGAACTGAAACAGACTGGAGGGGACTATGGAGACATGACGACTAATTGCCGTGTGGGATCCTGGACTGCATCTTGGAAGAGAAAAAGACATGAGTGGAAAACTGCTAAAAACAACAAAAAAACCTGTCATTTGATTATATACGTTGCATCAACATTCCCTTCTTGGTTTTGATTAGTATATCGTGGTTATGTAAGATGCTAACACCAAAGGAGGCTGGGTGAAAAGTACACAGGAACTCTGTGTGTTATATATGCAAATTTTTTGTAAGTCTAAAACTATTTCAAAATAAAAAGTTAAACAATTGAAATGAGCTCCTCTGCCTGGTCTGAGGCTGAGGGAGCAGCAGCAGCCATTTCTAGGCCAGCATCACCTTTCAAAGTTTGTCTTTATAGGGCTTAAAGGCAACTGTGAAAATAATTCCAATGTCACTGACACTTCGTGCCAGTGACCTGAAGGCAGACGGGATTAGCAGAGTATTCCTTGCTTCAACCAACACTGCCTTTAAAAATATAATATAGCTTGGGTATCCCTGTACTTAAATGTAAAGTACTAAATGAACGGATGAACTTAGACATCTAAATCTCCCCCATGCTGTCTCTAAGTCTAAATGAACCCGAAGAGGGAGGGGCATGGGGAGATGGTCCTGGAAGAGCGGGCCAGGGGTGGTTCGCAGACCCCAGGCAGAAGAGACCCATCTGACAGCAGAGGGAGATAGTGTGTTCCCCGGACGCAGGGCCAGTTCTGTCACCAGCTCCTCGCAAGCCTTGACAAGGGAATGAAATGCCTTCCACAGAGGTGTCCCTTCTTCATTTACTACTCAAGGGCTATCCCCGCATAGCCAGTGAGGAACGGGACACAAGACACCCCTGCTTCTCTCCCACCAAACAACTACCAGGGAAGCATGCCACACAGAGCCGAGATTTGTCATAAGTTTTAACAGATCACATCTATAATTATGCTAGAAAAGAGAGAGAGTCAGAGAAAGAGAGAGATTACAAGAAAGAAGTGGAAAGAAGAAGGAAGCAAAGGGGAAGAGAGGAATGAGGGTGGGCTGGGGAGGGGAGGTGGTGGTAGGGGAGCATGCAAGGGGAGCACGAAGGAAAAGCGGGTGCAGCTCTCCCCTGCAAGGGGCAGCTGGGCAAACTGACCCTCAGGAACCACCTGCCTCCCCCAGCCTTGCTGATCGGCCTCAGTCTAAATAGACTAAGCAGGGGCAGAGGGGAAGGTCCGACCGAGCAGAGCCGTGGAAGGTGAGTCAGCCTCCCTCCAGGTGAGCTGTCGCTGTGACAGGGACCGTGTGACAGAGTACTGGAGCCTAGGCTGGTTAACCGTGTGTGTCAGTCCCGGAGCTGGCCAAACACCCTTGGCAGATCCTGGCTCACGGCTGCCCACGCGAGGCCATCCATCATCCTTAGCCGGGGGAGCAGGGAAACTGAGGGAGCTCGGAGAACCGAGGCATCTTCCACCTTTTTAGCTGATAGCACGCCTCCTCCCTCCTTTGAGAGAAAGGAACCCCTGAGGTGGGGAAAAGCCACGCAGTGGCTGGTGCCACCTGGAGAAGGAAGAGGAGGCGTTTTATGAATGGGCCTTTGGACAGGAAACAGCTCTTTGGGCCTTCCCCAGCTGGGGCCGTCCCTCCTCCCTCTGGAAATTCTTTCAGCCCCATCTGCTCGGAAGGAGGCAACACACCCAAGGAGCAAACCCACCACCCACTCCCGGGCTTCCGCCCCACCAAGAACATTCCAGTGGTTTTGCCAAACAAACAAATTGCTCTCGCCCAGAGCAGCCTGCGTGACAACAGGTGCCCGGCACCAACGCCACCTCTCACTCACAGTTTCTGGATTTTACTGTTTTTCACTACCCCATATCACTGTTTTTAAAGTCGTTTAAAAACAGTGCTGTCCTACTATGCCGTTCTCTAGAAATTTCAGACGAGGAGGTTGAAAGCGGGCAGGGTCAGTCTAGAGATGAAATTGAGATCGAGATGCCCTCTGACTGCCTCTGGCATGAGATGGCAGGAGCTGTGAATGACAATCACCAAGTGAACAAGTCTGTGGCCATCTGCGGGCTGGGCCTGTCTGCCTGGATGGGAAGTGCGTCTGCATGTGCCTCAGTCTGTCAGGGCTGCAGGAGGACAGACCTGCCTTCCTGCCCCAGCCAAACCCTCCCTCGAAAACAGCCGAGCGGCAGACAGACAGACCTCCAGGCTTCTGCTTTCACCTGCCCAGCCCTGCCCCCTTGGCTCTGGAGAGGATCTGAGGGTTCATAAAGCACTTTCACATAATGACACCTGACCTTCTGAACAACCCTGTGAGGCAGGCACCACAGGCAAGACACCCAGCCTTAGGAGGCGACATGATGTGGCCACCTGAAGACCCACAATAACAGAAGCCACGATAATTACTAATAGCACAAAAATGACAGTAACAGTGAACATTTATTGGGCACTTACTATGCACCAGGTACTGTGCTAACTACCTTACATGGCCTTCATCCTTGTCCCAACCTTGGGAGGCAGAGAAGAGTATTTATAAATGAGAAACCGAGGATCTATTTCACAGATGTGAAAACTGAGGCTCAAGAAGGCCAAGTTTCCTGCCCAAGTCCACATGGGCACTTGGTGGACTGTTCCGGATTTGAACCCAGAACCTGCAGGCTTACCCCCAATGGAGCCTCCCTGTCTCTGAATGTGGCTGCAGCTGAGCACGAACTCATCTGCGCTTGGGACTGGAGGAGCATAAACCAAGTCATTCCATCAGTCAGAGGTACTGCAGAGCCTGGAACTTTCCGACTCCTGGTCCAGTGCTCCAAAACTGCATCACACCACGGAAATGTCACATCTTGATTAAGTACGAAGTGATGCTGCCCCAGACATTCTCCTGCTACCCACTGCTTCTAAAATAAAATTTGACCTGGAAAACTCTTTAAGGTCTTCAAGCACAACCCCTTCATACTCCAAGTCTCCAAGTCTCAGAGAAGCCGAGCTCTGACCAGAGGAGCTGGCAGCAGAATGGAGAGTAGGACCCAGAGCCCTCTGGCCTTGCACACTCAAGGGTGCTTTCCACAACCAAAATGCATCTTACCAGAAACAAACGACGAGGGAGAAGTCACCCAACCAGAGCTTTTCCTAGGTGACTGACTCAGGACGTCCACCTCCAGTGACATCGCAGTGCGTATGGAGCTGCTTCAGTAAAGTGAACCAAAATACGAGAAGACTCTTTCATGGTCTCAGCATGGCCCCGGGCTCAAACGTGTCTTGCAACAGAATTCCATTTAGTGATACTTTCATGGCCAATTAATGGAAACAATGTATTTAAATGCCTTGACACCTACATATATTTTGCATAATCATTTTTAATCTTTTTTCTTTGTTTAGGTTTTTGTAGGAATCTGTTTTGAATGTATAAACTTTTCAGTATTCCCATACTCCATTTCCCCGCCTTAGGTTGAAAGAAATCCTTTCTTTTCCATCATATTATTTACCTCAATTTACTCTCTCATAATTATCTGCATGTTTTTTGGTTTATGTTTGTTTTCTGCACTAGACCGTGGGCTCCACCCACGAGGACCACACCTGTTCTGTTCGTCAGTGAGCCCCTATGACAGCACCTAGCATGTAGTAGGAGTTCAATAAATACTTCTCTTAGTTGAATGAAATAGGAATGAATGAAGTGTCCTATGGGTTAGACAGGGAAGTAGTAAGCTCTGGAGGATGCAAACCCCCTTTACTTCAAGCAAAACAATTCAGAAAGCCATTATTTTACCAGCCAGGTTGACACCATTACTTTTATACAGACAGTCATTACATGAAGATGAGCACCATAGGCCCATCAAAACCAAAAACTATCTAAGATGCCCTATTTTAAAATTCACCTATTAGAAAATTAGGAAAATTAAACCATGGGCAACACTCCAGTTTTTCCAAAATACCACTTAGCCCCAAATAGGTCTGCAAGTAGCCATCTGATTCTAGCCTTATTTGGAAACTTAAAAATTCTACAGTGACTCTGGAATTTTAATAAAATCGTCACATTTTCAGACACATTACATATTTTTTAACTTTTATTTTCCCTTATAGCTTCTTACATCCCCAAATTTCAAAACCAATATTGGATTAGGAGCAACAAGGAGCATTTAGTGGTTCCAAGGAAACCAAGTCGGATCATACCAAGGAAGCAGAGACAGAACAAATAGGTTTGTTACCACCAAGGAGACTGAAAATCAGAAGAGGATTAGAAATTGTTCTTCCTGGTGGACACATGCACTGTGGCTTTCAAAATTCTTGGAGGAAGTAATGTTAAGAAAAACTCTACAACCACAGGATGTTACACAGAGAAAAACTACTATGTGAACTGTTGAAAATGTGCAAGACTTGAGTGTGAGAAGCACCAAGTGCTATTTCTCCATAAAGTCTGAGAGTGATTTTTTTTGTTGTTGTTGTTCAGGAAGATTTGCCTTGAACTAACATCTACTGCCAATCTTCCTCTTTTCACTTGAGGAAGATTCACCTTGAGCTAACATTTGTGCCAATCTTCCTCTTTTAGTATGTGGGTTGCCACCACAGCATGGCCCCTGATGAGTGGTGTAGGTCCATGCCTGGGAACTGAACCTAGGCTGCTGAAGTGGAGCACATCGAACTTAACCACTAGGCCATGGGGCCTGCCCCCCTGGGAGTGATTTTTTTATTTAGCACTTCGCCTTAGAGCACAGTTTTTCTTGCACTGTTTTTTTTTCTTTTAAATTGTTTTGTTTAAACATTTCTGTCTTGGTTATAAATATTCCGTGCATTGTTTAACTTTATAGACAATTAAATATGCTACTTTCAAATATCTATTTTTCTCTCTGAGATGCAGAGCAATTATCTGGGGTGGGTACCATCAGGAAGTGGGAAGCAGCAGAACTAGGACACTGATAATTTCAGCAGATCCTGATTTCAGCCCTTGGAATGCACAGTTGGCACCAGATCCTGTGCCGAATTTCAGTGCAATGTCCTGGTTTTACCCTCCAAGTTTTGGAGGACAAGGAGAAATGCAGTCAGTTCTTGGAGCAATGAAGAGCCACATTTGGAATTTATAGTCCATTCCTGGAATGCTCCAGAAGAAGGAATACAACATCTGGTATCTGTGTTGGCTAATTATTATTACAAGTGACACCAAAAAAATTCTACCTGAGTCATGTCTTATTCTCATTCTTTCTTCTTCTCAGAGATCTCTTTATAGCCCTAAGGATATTTGAAAAATGTAAGCCCATAGCAGCTATCATTGCCTGCCTGCTTACTCCCTGGTGGGCATTCTGCTAGGTGGTTTGTGTAAACTATTTCATTTAACCCTCCCAACAACCCTGAAGTTAGTATTATTATTATTACCCCTCTTTCATAAATGACAAAATTGAGGTTCAGAGAAATAACTTCCAAGGTCATAGCTAAAAAGTGGTAGAGCCAGAATGTAAGCCCAGGTCTGATTTGAAAGGTTAGGCTCCTCCAGAACCCAAAGGGGACCATGCTAATGGCATCAGGAGGTCTCAGCTGTTACTCAGAGGTAGTAGTACACTGCGGTGAAGAACACAGACTCTGCGAACAGGCTGCCTGATTCAGTCCATCTGAACCCCAACTCTGCCACATACCAACTGGAAGTTACTTAACTTCTTTATGTCTCAGTTCCTCTGCTGGAAAGTGCACACAATAATTGTAATCTGCTTCATAAGGTTGTTTGAGGATTAAATAAGATAACATATGTAAAGCGCTGAGAACCAGGCTGTATGCACACAATAAAGGGTAGCTGCTAGGAACATGCTGTTGAGGAGGATGGCGATGGCGGTCATGGTTTCAAGGATCAGCCTCCCTTCTTGACTTTGGGCTCCCCCTAGACCCAGACCCATCACCCTATCCAACCTTTCACCCATCACAATTCAACAAAAACCTTATTCTAACCAGGCTCTCCTCCTTTATTGCACCAGAGTCCCTCGGGGTATAACTTCGATAACTTCCCTTCCATCTACCCAAAACCTGCTCATTCCTTCAAGGCCTCTCCAAATTCTACCCACTCTGTGTCTTCCCCAAACGCTGAGGGCCCACTGGTCTTCTCCTTCCAGACCATTTGCACCCCACAACGTTGGCACTTAGAACACCGTCCTCAATCAGCCACACATTGTGAAAACAGGATTACGTCCTGTCCTGAAACATTTGTTAAATACTTCACCTTTCTTTGCCTTATCCCCACGACTTGGTTGCAAGCTCCTTGAGGACGGTATGTGAGATGCTTCCATATCCTCTAAGGGCACTGACACAGAGCTAGAATGCACACACACACAGAGTCATACAAAATAGGCACATTCCCTGGTGGGGGAATCCTAAAATTATTGGCTGAAATTATTTTAAGATACTTAAAATAATTTTGAAATAATTAAATTATCTCCAAGAGTAGAGAGTGGACTTAAGAAACTTGAGTCTAAAGAATACAGTTCATCTACAGCCTCAACGATACCAGACTCTAAATTTGATCTCAAAGACTTAAGCAGTATCAGTCTTAATGCCTGCACTTACTACCTGCTTGTTAATACGCAGGTTTCCTAACGCAATTAAAATTATTTGGATTAAAAGGCTTCAACCCTATTAATCCAGTGAGCTCCTAAGTGATCCACAAAGACTTGGGAGGCATTATTGAGCTTGGGTAGTCATGACACAAATGTGCAGCTACAGGTTCTGTAATTCAAGTGTGCCCAGCATCTGGAACGGGCTGGGAACTGGGAGTAATTCTAAGGAGATACTCAGAACTTGTTTAAACTGCAGAACACTGGACTCCTGCTCTAACACTAAAGTAGTAGGGCATATACAGCAGCTCTGGATTTAAGAGCTCGCAATTGTAAGCAAAGCCTCACGAACATGACAGCCAGGCACAGAATGCATGAACTGATGATACGGTCACAGGTTTTCTAATGGATTTTACAGAACCTAAGAACTGACCATGAACAACTCAAACCATCCTACACAGTTCACTTGTTATTAAAACGCAGCCCTTCCAACACATTTGCAGACTAACGGCTGTAAGTGGCTTCCTCAGTTCTTCCCATCCACCTGACACACAAAGGGACTGAAGTGCACCCTTGGAGAGAGACCCCCCCAGGGAACAACCTTGACAAGCAATTGAAATATGAGGGGAGGGTTGCTCAAAATGATGTCAGGTCTAGTCTCTGCCCCAGGAAGATGGGTCCTCAAACTGCCAAGGGAAAGCCTCTCCCTTGAGAACCATGCTGCTTAAAATGGAAGCCAACCCCACAAAGGTGTGTCACAGGCAGAAAATGGTATTTCCTTTATATGTGACTCGAGCCCGTGGGTTAGCAAGCCATGACAATGGCACTCTACTTTAATCGCACTGATCCAAGACAACCTCCAGAACCACCTCGACTCCTGAAACACAACTAAACCTCATTCCTCCAGGTTCCATAGAGGCCAACATCCTCAACATGCAGGGCATTGGAAATAAGACGGTTACAGAATGCAGACTCCCAAGTCAGCACCTCCTAACTCTCCTCTCCTATGGTCTTAGCCTCACTATCTGACAAGGATTCTCAGAATATCCAGTGCTGGTGAGGCTGGTGTAGACTACACACTCAAGCATAGCTAGCGGGAGCGAAAATCACTACAAACTTTTTGGAAAGTTATTAAAAAAAAAATATATATATATATATATATATACACACATATGTGTATATATCTCTCACATAGAGAGAGAGAGAAGAGGGAAAGACAGAGAGAGAGACAAAAATGTCCCCACATTTTGCTCCAAATAATTACAATAATGAGACTACAACCTAATAGGGAGAAAACTTTAGGCAAAAAGATGTTTACCACAGACCTATTTTTTTAAAAAGAAGACCCCAACCAACTAAATAACCAACAGGGAAACGATTGTATATACTTAAAAAAAAATATTATGCAGCCAGTATGCCTGTTTGTAAAATAATGTTAAGTGAAAAAAAGCAGACTTCAGAATTGAACATTATAGCACAATTAAAACTAGAAAAAAGAAAAAGGCAAAGGGACTATCCTAAACCGCAGCTGATTTTGGAGAGTGGACCCATAAGGGTTTTTCCCCGCTTTTCCACTGTCCTGTAAGAAGCTCGTGTTCACCTTATTTGAACGACTGCTAAGGTGCAGGTCCAGGGTGCGTCCCAGAATGATGGGGGCCTTGGCGCTCCAAAAGAAAGAAGCCGCTTCCCCACTCCTGGAGAAACGACCATCTCTCCGAGGGCTGCTGTGACCCCCCAGGCCTGGAAAGGTCCCAGGCAGGGGACGGCAGCTCCCTGCGACCGAGCCTGGGGCGCTGGAACAGGGCGGGCTCGGCAGATCGCCGGGCGCCGCGGGCCCCGGGGCTGTCGGCCGAAGGCACCCGAAAGCTCGGCGGGTCCGAGAGAGGGCGGCAGCCAGCAGGGAGAGGGGGTCTCCCCGGAGGGGGATGCAGGGTCTCGGTGCGGGTGACACACGACTCGCAGGGAGCCTACCCTTCGCCCGGCTCGCTGAGATTTCCCAGGCTTCTAGAGTTTTTAAACACACACAAGGATTGAATTATTCGGAGAGCTCAGAAGAAACAACCGGGATTAAGGAGAGGAAAGCTGATCGAGCCATAAAGCGACAAGTGCTGCCACCTCTCCCGCCCTCAGCCGGCCTGCCAGGGGTCCGGCTGAAGCCTCACCACTGCCCCCACCCGCAGGGTCCCGGGCATCGCCGCCCAGCGCCGAAGAACTTGCTCCACGTGCGCCGAGACGCATGGGGGCCGCGAGGAGGAGGGCCCTGCAGTCTCGCAGGTAAAAGCCCTCTCGGACATCAAAACCGGGATTCCACATTAACAAGAATGGAAGAAAAGCCCCTAATACAGGCCCTAAAATACCCACGTTTGTCCCCCCAGCGTGAGGGGGCAGGCCCGATTGATTTAAGCATTGGAATTCCTCAGAGATGAGGGGCTGTCAGCCTCAGCACGTCAGGGGCCAGCAGACATTGACCCTCAGACGTACCCTAAAGGGATGGGGGCTCTCGTTGTAAAAGCATAAGGAAGAATTCCAAAATAATATGAATAATCCCACGCGAATAGATCTGTTCTGTAAATTCACATTTTTTTTTTTAAGATTTTTAAATTTTTTCCTTTTTCTCCCCAAAGCCCCCCGGTGCATAGTTGTATATTCTTTGTTGTGGGTCCTTCTAGTTGTGGCATGTGGGACACTGCCGCAGCGTGGTTTGATGAGCAGTGCCATGTCCACGCCCAGGATTCGAACCAACGAAACACTGGGCCGCCTGCAGCAGAGCAAAGGAACTCAACAACTCGGCCACGGGGCCAGCCCCCTGTAAATTCACATTTTTAAATTTACTTTTTCCAAAAAGGTTTAAAAGGAGTGTTTCTTTGAAATACTGTTAATAAACATGTAAAAATATTAAGAAGAAAACAAAGTCTATTTCTATTAAATTGATTTTTAAAAAAATCTTGAAATAGTAAGATGTGTTTGCTTAACAGACACACAGTGCCTAACACTTGCATCGGCACTGTGCTAGGCACTGTACAAATATTAACTAACTCATTCCTAATAACAGCCCCGTGGAGTAGGTACTGTGGTTATCCCCACTTTACAGAGGAGGAAACTGAGGCACAGGGAGGTTAACTTGCCCAGGTCACATAGCTGGTAAGTGGCAAAGCTGGGATTCAAACCCAGGCAGAGTGGTTCTCATATCCTCTCACAAAACTCTCATAAGTTTCATATCCAAACTCATAACCTCATAAGTTACTGATGACTCTGCAATGTGGCAAATATATCAAGAACAATAAAAATATTCATACCTTTTGTAACCCCATTCCTGGGAAATATTCCAAAGCTACATGCATGACGATATCCATTACTGTAGTATTGATAGGACTGAAAAACTGAAACCATAATTGTCCATCAGTTGGTGATTAATTAGAGAAATTTTGGTAGATCAGCTCAGTGGAATTTCAAGCAGTCATGGAAAATTAAATTATGAAGATATGGCTCCAGAGAAATATTTTTACAATATATTGTTAAGTAGAAAAAACAGAACATAAAGTTGTGTGTCATATTTCAAAATATATGCACATGACCGAACAGAAAAGGAATGAAGACAAAATAGGCAGATAATTGAGTCTGACAAAGAGATTGTTGGTAATTATTTTTTCTTTCAAAGCTGTCCCTTTAGGTTGTTACAGTAGGGCTGTTACAAATAAAACCTGGAGAAAGGGAAGTATGCCTTAAAGTATTTATGAGAATAAGCCATATTTTTACCAGCCATGGACATTCAGAAGGAAACTTGCAAGAGGGATGGTTTTACTGCATTTCAATGTTCTCTGAGCCCGGCTCCCCCTTGTTGGGGAAGGAGAAGGACCGTGCTGGCAGCTGGAATGAGCGCTGCCCTCAACCGCCATGCTGGAGAACTCCAGCAGGGAGGAACCATGGCTGCGCGGATTGCAGGCCCAGCCACAACCCCACAGATCATAGCAGCGGAAGAAGCAAAGGCTGATTTTCACAGGCTCTTCACACACAAGCACGTGATCTAAAGAAACGCAGCCCAGTCCGGGGAAATTTAGGCTCAGATCTCACCTCAGAGGACAATTTAGGGATGTGCCACATTCTTTGCTTCCTTATCTATCTGTGCCACATACCACCACCCAACAGTCCCTGGGAAGGAGACGAGAGTGATCGTGACCATTTCTTGGATCCATCCTGAAACTCCAAGATGTGAAATCCTTAGACTCCCTAAGGGGTCAAGTCAAAGAAAAACAAGACAAAAATGTTCTCCTGAACAGGAACAACCAAGCAAGGTGGAAGTAAAAGGTACCATAGAGATGAGTCATTAGCCTCACCAAGGAATAAAGTTGAGTCGAGGTAAAAACCAAGACAAAAAGAGGCTGGCCCCATGGCCTGGTGGTTAAGTTCACACACTCTGCTTCAGTGACCTGGGGTTCACCAGTTTGGATCCTGGGCAAGGACCTACACTTGGCTCATCAAGCCATGCTGTGGCAGCATCCCACATAGCAGAACTGGAATGACTTACAACTAGGATGTACAACTATGTACTGGGGCTTTGGGGAGGAAAAAAAATAAAGAGGAAGATTGGCAACAGATGTTAGCTCTGGGCCAATCTTCCTCACCAAAAAAAAAAAAAAAAGGCATACGAAAAAATAAAGTTGAGAATTATAAAAAAGGCGGGGGAGGGAAAATTGGCACAGATGTTAGCTCAGGGAGAATCTTCCTCAGCAAAAAAAAAAAAAGGAAGAAGAAGAAGACAAAAATATCAGGAACAACTGAATGGATGAAACTGAATAGTTTCAAAGAAATGATATATTATTCTGAATTCAGCAACTCTGTTTATGAGGGGTTTATCCATTCACAAGTCCCAACCAACTGCCTTATCCAGAGGCCAGGAGAGCATCTTTCAGCCACTATGCTTAAGGACTGTGGCAGCCTTCTAAAGCACACTTAATGTATACCCTTCCCCACTCCTACCCTTACCTTCTTTTACCAGCTGGACACACCGAAAAATATCAGTCTGGCCAGGGCAGCCAGTCCTTGACTGCAACCAAATGAAGGTGCAAAGTCTTCAGAACTGAGCCTAAAAGTGTTGTCATTTAATCCACAGTTTTATTGAAAAGATCATTAATGCCTGTAAGCAGTTTGTTGGACTGCAGGCGAAACCTGTAAGGGATTTTTCAGACAGATGGTAGTGGCCTAGAAACACATCATACTTCATTTTGATTGCTTTTAACAGAAAATGCAAATAATATACAGAAGGAGCTTATTGTTTAAATATCACTCCTAGTCCCCAAAAGTAAAATGACCACCTGCTACACAGACACACAGACATACAGACACACAGACACACACACACAGACACACACAAACACACACACACACACAGACACACACCCTTCCCTGTTCTTCCCTCTCAGACTCTGTCTGGAAACATCTGCATAGTTCTCCAGCCATAAACACCCTCCCTGTCAGCGGATTAGTGAAAGGAACTGGCATTTTAAATTAATCTTCACTTATCCTCAACGATGGCTTTGCCGCCATACCGAAAAAATCAAAGGAAGTTTTTCCTCTGCTTAAAAATGACAATGCCTTTAAGGGACTCAGGGCAAGATGAGCTGAGTACACATTCACATAAAAGTGCGAAGGAAAATAACACAACTTGAACACTTTTTTCACTTAAAATCACCGTTTTCAAAATCACTTTTCAAAAAAACAAAGCAAAGGCCAGGACTTATCATGCTCAAGAGGCTTTTTAAAACAGTGTTTTCCCCGAAAAATGTCCACAGGGAACTGCCTTAGGAAGAAGTTCAAACGAGAGCCTTTGTCAGTCCCTGCCTTCAAGTGAAACTTTAGGCCAAAGAATCTTAAGAGTCAGGATCATCTCTGCCCTCTGCTCTCCCCTCCCTTCACAGTCCTCAAAGAGCAGACTTTAAAAAGATTTCAAAGAGGGAATTTAAGAGGGTTTCTGAAAGTTTTCCGCAGCGCTCTCATCACTCATCATGAGCCCTCTGGACAGGAATGACACTTGTTAAGTTTTTTTCCCTCTCCCTCCCTCCACCTGTTGTCTCAAGTCTCCCTGGTATGCCGGGCCATTCGCACTTTCTGCTGAATGACGTCTCCCCGGGCACCTAGTGTCTCCCTTCCACCCAAGTGGCTGCTTCTAAATTGGAGCCCCTGGAAAAATAGGTACCAATTATGGGCACTTGATATCTGAGCATCACAGAATGGTCATAGGTGGGTGGGTTGATTTTTTCCCCTGTTTTATTTTTTTCTAGTATAATGGCTACCTCCACCTTAACGTTCTAGGATAAGTGAAGCTGGGATGGGTGAAGACACATAAACTCAGATAGCAGGGGATCAGCAAGTTGTCCCTAACTTCCCTTTGGGACTTTCACCCTAGGTAGACCCAGCCACAGCTCTGGAACTCTCGACGGGATGCTTGGCATAAGTAAGTAATTGAGTTAAGGGAGATCTAAAGAAAGACTTCACGTTCACATTCATATGCTAAACTCGGTTAAAAATAGACTCAAGAGGGGCCTGACTTCACTTTTAATTTTAGCCTGGTGATGAGCATGCCCTAAAGACAGAAAGTCACCAGGCATTTTCCTGAGCGCAGTGATCTTCATATTTTTATAAAAAGGAAATGCAGCATGTTCTATTAATAAAAGTGCTGTAGCCTCAGTTAAATCTGGACAGTTCGTAAATCAGGGCTCCATGTGGCTGCGCTTCCCCAAGCCAGTGGCTCACTCACACCTCAGCCCCGGCGAGTGGATGGGTCACATGCAGTGGGGGAAAGTGAGCCGGACACCAGGGATCAAAGGCCACATTGGATCAAAGGCACAAGGTATGGCTCCTGGACACTTCCCAGGTGACCAAGTGACAACCAAACACATGTGCCAGGAACTCTTAAAGGGCTGGAGAAAAGATGCCCACTGCCAGGATGGAGCCCTGTGTGTCAGGAGATTTAGCGAGGAAAGGCGGGGGGGTTACCGTCGTCAGAGGTAAACAGAGTAGAAGGGAAAGAAAATGTGGTGCTTCTTTCAGAAAAGACAAGCAATTTCACCTTTTCTTTCCACTTTCAAAGATGGCGAAGTTAAAGCTGGCCTCCAGTGAGCCAGCTGGAGTTTTCTACAGACTCACCTAAGAAGGATCCTCTCCAGCTGCCCTAGGCTATCAATCCACCTAAAATAAAACACGGCCAGGTGGAGAAACTACTGCCCTTAGAGCACTGTACCTCCTCACTCAGGCTAAATGGTCATTCCAAACTTAGGCAAGGCTGCCCCAGGTCCTGGAGAAAGTGCTGGAGAATGTGCTAGGGCTGGGGGGCGGAGGGGGAGGTGCAGGTCATAAGGCATTTCCAAACACGCAATGTCCAGCCCAGCTCAGGGATTCCTAGGATCTCAGTGAACTGTGCTTCCGCTTTCTCTTCGAAATAAACATGTGAGGCCTTACCAGTTCATGTAGTCCTCCCACAACCAGACAAGGTCGGTTGAAGAAACCGAAGCCCAGAACAGTAAGGTCACGCAGCTAGTAAGTGACAGGGCACGCTACGGAAACCCAGGTCTCTCTCAATCCACAGCCCAGGGTGGTGCCACAGGGAAGGCCCAATAAGGTCAAGGTGGAGGCATGCATTCTTTCCATCTTCTTGCCTAAATTTCCTTCCCTCAAAGGAAGACCAACTCTGATGTTTCATCCTTGTTCTGCTTTTGCCCCCATTTTCCCAAGTTTATATTACAGCTGCTTGTAAAACCCTGTAAACTCTCAATCTAAACAATTCCAGAACAGTCTGAGCCACAGAGGGACATAAATTCTTCAAGGCAAGATGGAAAGACCTGGAGCCTTGGGGCCAGAGAGAAATGAGTTAGAATCCCAGCCCTTCTAATCGCTAGCCAGGTGATTTCACTTGTACACTTCACAGCCCAAAATTGAACTCAGGGAAGGCTGAAATCAGGACTGGCCAACCAACTGAGCTGGTGGGCTTCATCTTTCTTACTTTCATTATGGAAATTGTCTAACTATACCAAGGTAGAGAGAACAGTACAAAAAAGTCCCATGCACCCATCACCCAGCTTCAGCAATTATTAACTTGCGACCAATCTTATTCACTCTGTACCCCTCCCCATTCTCACCTCCACACTATTCTTTTGAAGCCAATCATTTCATCTATAAATACTCTAGTATATAGCTGAAAAATAGAATAACTTTAATTTTAACATAATCACAATATCATTATCACAACTATAAATAAATAAATAAAACAATACATGAATAGATCATTCTTCAGCCTCCATGTCCAGTCTGTTCAAATGTCATAACTAGTCTCATAATTTTTTTTTAATAGTTGGTTTGTTTGAGCTAGGATCCAAGCAAAGATTGTAGACTGCATTTTGCTGGAAAATATTTTTAGTATCTTTTACTATAGATTAAGAACCCCATGGGGCCAGCCCGTGACCAAGTGGTTGAGTTCATGAGCTCTGCTTTGGCAGCCCATAGTTCACCAGTTTGGATCCTGGGCACGGACCTACGCACTGCTCATCAAGTCATGCTGTGGCAGCGTTCCACATAGAAGAACTAGAATGACCTACAACCAAGGATATACAACTATATACTGGGGCTTTGGGGAGGAAAAAAAAAAGGAGGAAGATTGGCAACAGATGTTAGCTCAGGGCCAATCTTCCTCACCAAAAAAAAAAAGAAGAACCCCCTTTGCTTTGCTTTTCTTTTTTTTTCTTTTGTGAGGAAGATTAGCCCTGAACTAACATCTGTTGCCAATCTTGCTCTTTTTGCTTGAGGAAGATTGCCATTGAGCTAACATCTACGCCAATCTTCCTCTATTTTATGCAGGATACTGCCACAGCATGGCTTGATGAGCAGTGCTAGGTCTGCACCTGGGATGCCAAAGCAGGAGCGCACAAACTTCACCACCACACTACCACACCAGCCCTCCCTCCTGCTTTTCTTATTTGTTGAGGAGACCAGGTGTCCCACCTTCCAACTGGATGATTTTTATCTCCATGGTGTTGTTTTGACATGTTCCTCTGTCCCCCGTATTTTCTATAAACTGGTGGTTAGATCTCGGGCCTGACATAGATCCAGGTTCTATTTTTGATAGTGCTGTGTACTTCCTATTGCATCACCTCAGTAGGCACATGATGCCTGGAAGTCTTTCTCTTTTGTGACACTAAGGTTGATCAGCGGGTTTGAATGTCACCAGCTGATCCATCCATTACAAAGGTTCCCATCAGCTTCACCTGATGTTCTTAGCGGCCGTTTCATAACCATGTTGTCTAAACTCATTCACTAGGGGTTGCAAAACGGGGACATTCCAACTCTATAATTCCTTCCGTATTTATTAGATAGACTTGCTCTGTAAAAAAGAACTCCTCATCAAAAATTCTGATACCCTAAGGTAACCAATAAGAAAGGACAGAATAAATGTCTGATTCTTTCCCTTTCTTGACTAATTTTCAGGATAAGTTGGTTCCCCCGCCTCTTCCACCGGGAACTACTGAATTTTTAACTCATGGATTTTGCACACTGTAATATATTTGATATCAATCCACTACAGTTGTTCTTTTTAATGCTCAAATTATTCCATGTTTGGGCACTGGGAAATGCTCGATTTGGCTCCTGAGTTCTTTTGACAAGACATGAGTGGTCTTTGATAGCTTCTTTGCTTTGTAATACAAGATATTCCAAAGCATTTTGTACATTTCCTGTCCCAGACCTGTAATCAGCCATTTTTCTGAGGATTCATAGCTCCTTTTTTTTGTGAGGAAGATTAGCCCTGAACTAACATCTGTGCCAATCTTCCTCTACTTTATATGTGGGATGCCTCCACAGCACGGCTGATGAGCGGAGCAGGTCCACGCCCGGGACCCAAACCTGCGAATCTGGGCCACCAAAGCAGAGCGCATGGAATTTTAACCACTCGGCCACAGGGCCAGCCCCCATAATCCCTTTTAGTGGGAAATTGTATTTAGAGGCCACAATCTGGACATTACAGGTGCTTATTGCTACTAAGTTGGTCGTTATTTCTAGGCATTTCAGTGGAAAAATTTAGGAAATATTTTTTCAATTGTTAAAGAGAAAATATATCACGAGTTCATACTATTTTCCAATTCAAATTTAGGATTACAGGATTTTTACTTAACATCTTTGAGTATAAAATTGCTGTCTCTTTTTTATTATACTAAAAATACTGGTTTCTGGTGGTTTTAACATAATTACTATACATATATAATCAATTCAGAATAGTAATATCAGTATTATTACTAACAGTATTACTAAAATAGCTTAAGATACATTTCAAATTTGTTTTGACCTTAAGATATATTCTACTAGAGATGTATAATCAAATTATTGTGTTTTAAAGTTACGTGAAACAATTCTGTGTGTGGTAAGCTACCAACTTAATACATACATTTGTTTCATTTAATCTTAATTTGGGGGAATTATTTTTTTAATTAAATTTTGTCTGTAGTTAAGAAAAATACTTACAGAGTTCCAAAGTCAAATGTACAAAACACAATACCTTCGGAAAAGTCTAGCTTCTATCCTTGACCCATCCATCCATTTCCTCCCCCTGTACAAGTTATCATTTTTATTGGTTTACTCTTTCATTTCTTTAAATTATAAGCAAATACATATGTATTTCTCAGATAAAAGCTATCTATTTTTTCTGCACCCTGCTTTTTTCACTTAAATATATACCATAGAGATCATCCCATAGCTGTATATAAAGACCATTCTCCTTCCTTCTTATAGCCATATAGCGTCTCATATTATGGATGTCCCATAGTTTATTCAACCCACTCCCTATTGATGGACATTTGGGTTGTCTCCAGTCTTTTGCTATTACAAATAATGCCACCATGGAAAGCCTTCTGCATATGTCTTTTCTTATTTTTGCCCATGGTATCTTTGGGATTGATCTTATAAGTAGGATTGTTTGGTTAAAAAATAATGCACTTGTAATTTTTCTAGATATTGCCAAATTCCCTTCCTTAGAAGGTACCATTTTTACATTCCCACCATAAGGTGGGGCCTTTAATTAAAAAAAAAAAAATCTCTGTAATCTCAGGGGGCTTAATTAAAAATCTCTGAAAGGGATTTTAATTAAAGCCATCTGATTCAATTATCTATGTTTTGGACAAAGGAAATGTCTTTTGGGAAAGGGCAGTGACGTGCTCAAGGAACTGCCCTCATCCTCAGCCTTTCCGGACTTACATGTGCACTTTGCACATGATTCTCTCTCCCTTGATTATGTCAGAGAAGTTAGGCACAGTACTAAATATTCAGATTGAAAATATCATACGTTAGTTTAGGTCTTTGTGAACTACAAGTGGTCCCCTGAATCGGAAAATCAAAGTTCACGGGGAGGGGGGCTTTTAGGTACTTTCTCCTTTCCTAATTGCCGTTCATCCTTTTAACAAATCACATGTGGGTTGTAACGTTCCCGCAGCCAAGTGCTGGCCCCTCGCTACACCCACACCACTGAGAGCATCTTTCCTGAGCTTCCCTTTCCCCATAGCATCCTCCCAGCGTCTGAGATTAGGCAGCACATAGATGCCATTGGTTCTCCCTGCTCATTTCTATTTGTAACATCTCTCAAGTCTGGTCCCCCTCCCCCATCACCACTGCAACTGCCTTAATACAAACAGCTAACACGTATGATACCTTTACGTGTATGATCTCATTTACTCCTGACAATAACACGATGAGGTAGATGCCCTATGTGCCCCATTTTATACCTGAAGAAATAGAAGTGCAGAGAGGTTAAGTAACTTGTCCACAGTCACACACCTAGCAAGTAAGTAGGAAGCCAGGATGCAAACTCAGGCATTCCAACTCCAATACCTACCTTTAACTTGTGCTATGGTGCTTCCTCATTTCAGACCGTCAGCACCTCTCATCTAACTAGTGCAGGGGCCTCCTAGCTGACATGCCTACCTCTAGCTACGCATCTACACAAACACACACACGCATGCACATGTGCATGCACACACGCACACAACTCTGCCAATTATCCTCTCTTCTCCAATACCCATGTAATCTTTCCAGAACACCGATCTCATTACATCAGACCTCTGCTTACAAATGGATACTCAAAACATAGCATCCAAACTCCTTACCTTGAGAAACACGTTTCTGTATCACCAGCATCCTGCCTTATTTCACATCCTCAGCTCTCACCACTCCCCAGCTACCCCATCTCCTATCAGTGCCCCTTAATTAGAAACACACTCTGACCTCCAGTCAAGTGGAATTACTCTGAGGCTCTCAGTTCACCATGTCTTTGTCATCTCTGAAAGTACATTCCTACCTAAAATGCTCTTCTCCCACCTTCATCTGGACCCCACCTTTCCCCAGCAACCTGACAAGCCCATAGGCATAGATTCAGGATCAGCTCAGACTGATCTCCTCAGACAGCTGACCCGTCCTTCCTGGAGCTTCTTCCCTCACCTGCTGTAACATGGGTCTCACTCTCACACCCTCAACCCACTCACCCTGTTCTCCACCTACATTCAGGCAATCATTTTATTAGGTTTTCTTTTTGTTTATTCTTTCAGTATTTTTATGCGACTAATGTGAATATCATATATATATATATATATCTGACATCATATATATAATATATATATAGCTCACATATGATCACATATCTCGCATATGAGATATATATATATATAAATAATCCTATTCTCCCCTTTTCCTACACAAAAGGTAGCAACAATACATACTTTCTGCACCCTGCTTTTCCCCCCATATCCCTGAGACTTCTCTGTAACAGCACACAAAGAGGGTCCTCATAGTATGGGAGGATGTAGCCAAATGTATTCACTAATCTCCTGTTGCTGGACATGTAGTTGTCCCAGTCTTTTGGGCCCCTATTTCAAGGGACTGAGGCGACCTAGGCCCCCGGCTCTTCATCCAACATCAAGACCCCACCAGAGGCACAGTTCATATCTCTGCCAAAGAGAGTCCAACTAGACTGGCCACTGCAGGAGCCAGGCCACAAGAAGAGCACTGAGCCATCGGTGCCCGGGGCCAGGGGGCAGCCCAGGTACTTCAGCTTCTTTAACTTCCAAGAATCACACAGGAGCAAAGGCTATGATCTTCTAACATCCTGCATATTCATTTCAGTTTCTCAGATCACAAAACTCAGATCCTAGAGCCTATGGAGTTCACAGCCTAGGTGGGCTCAGAGAAGAAACAAATGCCTCCATGTAACGATGCCTAAGCTTGGCATTTTTATTAACGGTTCACCTAGCCATTCTGCAAATATTTAGTGAGCTGCTTCTAGGGGCCAGGTATTGTTCTTAGGCACGAGGGGAGGGCGGGAATCGCTGAATAAAACTCCCCTTATCTTGTACAGCTTATGTGGCACAGGCAAGGTGGGAGGAGAGGTAATAGACAATAGAAACATAACAAGTCAAACAAGTAAGTTATATTATCTGTTAGAGGATGACTAGCGCTATGGAAGAAATAGAGCGAGGTAATGGAGACTGGATGGGAAGGGGCAGGATGCAATTTGAATAGAGTGGTCAGAGTAGGTCTCACTGAGAAGTCAGGGGCAGTAACTCATGTTCTGGGTGACTCCTTTTTGCAGCTGCCACAGGTCAACTCTCATTATCATTGCCACAATCAAACTGTCATTATCACAAACATCAAGGTAATAATAAAGTATCTCAGTGTCGCAATTGTGTTGTTTTAGAAATTGCCTGAAATAAGCAGAGTGCTTGCTTAGGGCTGAGAAACCTTTTATGTGATCCAGAAATTTCTGTCGTCAAAAGCTTTGACACAACGGGGGTTTAAGGGGTGTTCTACGTGGTCATTTCCACCATTTTTCCTATTCTAATCAAATCTCACAAAAGAAATTCCACCTGGAAATTGCCTGAACCTCTAAAGGCACAATCAAGTGCCTGGCTGGAGATGACTGAGTGAGGCAGAAAGTCAGGTTACATTATCACACGTGTATTCAGCACTTTATTCCTATCAATGCATGTTCACGAGTCATCCATTGATTCTTGTAACAAAGCCCACACCCTTTAACAAGCCCACACTCCATAAGAAGCCCCATATCCTATAATAACCCCCATACCCTACAATAATCCCCATACCCTATAATAATCCCACCCCCTGGCCCCCCTTTAGCAAATGTGGGACCTGGGAGACAAAGTGCCTGCCTCTGCTCACACAGTGGCTTCAAGGTGGAGCCCAGACCAGAGCTGGGGTTTCTTACTTCCTAGGTCTGTGCCTCCCACCCCTCCACTTATCCCACCTCTCCAAACATAAAGACAGAGGAGCTGGGTCTCTCTAGCCCTTTCAGACAGACAGCCTGAATAAAACCTTTGGAGAAAACCAAGCATTGGTCTCACATCAATTCTCACCCGTGAGATCATCCTTTCTCATCACAAAGTCAGTTAGATCAAAAGTTAGGTTGCAGTTAAGTTGCTCATTCTCTCACGTATTCAATGAACTGTGACTCAGGGCCCCTGCCAGATGCTGAGGACAACACTGGCCCTGCCCACAAAGACTTTGCAGGATCTTCAGGCGAGACCAACAAGAGCTGAGCATAGGGTAACTGCTACAGTGGGGGCCACAGGGCATTATAGGAAAAGGACACCCAACTCTGCCTTCCTGCATGGAGTCAGGGAAAGCTCCCAAGAAGGGGTGAGATCTAAGCAGAATCCACATAGATGAAAGGGAATGTTCGAGTTGAGGAGACAGAACGTGGTATAGGTAGAGAGAACAGGAGGACAGCCAAGACAGAACAGCAAGCCTGGGGCTAGACAACTAAATTGGGGCAGGTTCACAAGGGGCTTCGAAGCAGCCTGAATCTCAACCTACAGGCAACAAGCTCCACAGGGCTTTAAGCAAGCAGATGATAAGATGAAGGCTGCACTGGTGTGGAGAAAAGAAAGATCTGAGGACAAGCCCAGCTGGAGGCAGGAGGAGAAGCCGGGAGGCCTGAACTAAGGCTGTGGCAGTGGGCATGGAAGGGGAGGAGGGGTTCCAGAGGAAGGAAGGAGGGAGCGCAAGGTAGAACGGGTCAGAAGGCCTGGCTCTGAGCCTGGGCTCTCTAATCATTGGCTAGGGGACTCCGACCTACTAGTAGTTACTTAATACCTACCTACTCCACAGGGATGTTGGAGGATTGACTGGGATAAGCTAGGAGGTGAGAGAGGACCCTGAGAACTACACAGCCCAGCAGGAACACAGGCTGTCCACTCACCCCCAGCCAGCACTGCTGCATCTGTGGGCGCCTTACCACCAGCGGACTTCAAGTTACTCTCACAGGCACCTAAGTTTCCTCTGCTCGCTTAACTTCTCTAATAGATGAGGGGCCTTTGGTGAATCTGGTCATCCTTCTCGACCTGGCTTTCTTTTCCATAAAATAAGAGAATTTAATTAGATGAAGTCTAGGGTCCCTTCCAGCTGGAAGTTCTAAAGTTTTGTTGTCTTATTCACCTTGTGACCCAACTTCCCTGGTAATAATTTGTCAAATGAAAAATTATTGAAGGAACATTCATCAGTAGAAGAAAAACAAAAAAACTAAGATAATGAATGACTGGCTCTGAAAACTAAGATGAAAAATGCCTTGAAGGGTCATGCTCCATTCAAAGATACAGTAATAAAAGTTGAAAGGTGTTTTCACACCAAAAATTATTCTTATATACAACATCTGCGCTCCCAAAAGTTTAAATTGTCAATAGCCTAGATATTTACCCAAGAAAACTAGATGATATGTCCACATAAAAACTAGCAAAGGAATGTTCATACCAGCTTTATCTGTAATAGCCAAAAACTGGAAACAACCTATATGTCCATCAAGAGGTAAATGGAACAGCAATTTGTGATATATCCATCAGAGAGAATACCACTCAGCAATAAAGAGGACCTAACTTTAGATACATGCAAAAAAAACGGATGAACCTTAAAATCATTATGCCAATGGAAGCATCAAAGAATGGGAGAAAATATTAGCAAATCATCTATCTGATAAGGGACTGGTATCCAGAATTTATAAACAACTCTTACAATTTCACACAAAAGATAAACAACTCAATTAAAAGAGGGACAAAGGAGTTAAATAGACATTTCTCTAAAGAAGATATACAAATGGCCAACAAGCATATGAAAAGATGCTCAAGATCATCAGTCGTTAGAGAAATACAAGTCAAAACCACAATGAGATACCACTTTATACCCAGTAGGATGGCCATAATTTCAAAAAAAAGGGAAATAACAAGTGTTGACAAAGTTGTGGAGAAATTGGAGCCCTCATTTATTGCTGGTGAGAATGTAAAATGGTGCGGCCACTTTGGAAATTCCTCCATAACTTACACATAGACTTAACATATGACTCAGCAATTCCACTCCAAGATACAGACTCAAAAGAACTGAAAACAGATGTTCAAGCAAAAACTTGTACACAAATCTTCATCGCAGCACTATTCACAATAGTCAAAAGGTGGAAACAACCCAATCTATCAACTGATGAATGGATAAACAAAATGTGGTCTATCCATGTGATGGAATATTCTTCAACAATAAAAAGGAATGAAGTACTGATTCATGCTACCACATGGACGAACCTTGAAAACATTATGCTAAGTGAGAGAAAGCCTGATACAAAAGGCCACATAGAATATGATTCCACTTATATGAAATGTCCAGAATAGGCAAATCCATAGATACAGATTCTGCCATAGAGACAGAAAGCAGAGTACTGGCTGCCAGGGGCCTGGGGGGAGGAGGGAACCTGGAATAACTGTTTAATGGAGACAGGGTTTCTTTCTGAGGTAATGCGAATGTTCTGGACCTAGATAGTGGTAATGGTTACACAGCACAGTGAAAGTTCTTAATACTACTGAATTTCAAATAGTTAAAATAGTTAAAAAATGTGGATTTTATCACAATTTTTTAAAATATTATTTCCAAAAACATCATTATGCTGAGTGAAAGAAGCCAGGCAAGAAAAAGAGTACATACTGTGATACACTTTGTATAAAATTCTAGAAAATGCAAACTCATTTATAGTGATAGAGAGCAGATGAGTAGTTGCCTGAGAGGAAGAGAGCTAAGGGAAAGAGAGAAGGATAAATTATACAAGTCAGGAAGAAATTTTGGGAGGTGATAAAAATGTTTATTATCTTGATTTTTGATGGATGCTTTAATGTGCGCAGCTTAGTATACTTCAATTATACCTCTGTAAAATTGAAAAAAGAAAAAGAAAAGTTTGAAAAATTATCATTGGACCTTTAAATTCTTAGACAGTAAATTTCTATTTGAAATACACTGAGGAACTCACTGTTTAAAGGATCTTTACTGTAAACCCTTTTGAAGGTCAAATGCAAATAATCCTTTCCTGATTCACTGATTCTATTCAGTCTGGTTTTGACAGACAACGGTTTCTTTGAGCAAAAGATCATCTGTAACGATGTCTGCTAAGACTGTTCAAGAAGTGTGTCTGGTGGAGACGAAGCGAGTTTGATGTGGCCGTGGTTCAAATCGGGATTTCTTTTTGCTATTAATAGGAGCCTAAGACACTTTTCACCGTTGCTGAATCCTTGTTTTCTGAATTAGTTCAAAAATGGTCTGGTAGAACTTGGCAGATACTACTTTGCAAATCAAACTATCATATCTGTTATTATTTTAGCACATGCTGAGAGGATTACAAGTGTTTATATACTCTGTGAGCATCAAATTCAGGTCTTGCCTAACATGCATAACATGCAGAATAAGACAGTGAATCAAATGCCAGAGTCAGATTTGCTGGTGGAATGTAAATTGGGATATGGATTTCACAGCAAACCAAAAGGCAGATTCAAAGCTACAAGAAACTGAAAAAAAGAAACAGAAAAAAAAATGTTCTTAGTTGGATTGCTTACTTTCTCTCAAATTAAATTGGACTTACGTTCAAATTTATTTCAGCAATTTTTTCCATAGTATTTTCTTTTTAAGTGGTGGGTTTTCTGTAAATTATTTTGAGGGTGGATATTTACATAGACATGATATGATCAAATGAATTTACATAACATTCTCCCATCCCCACCCCAGCCCACCAGTTCTTTCATAAATAATATTTCTTTTAGCTTTGCTGAGTCCTTGTAAATTTGTGACTTGATTTCCTCATCTGTAAAATGGAGGGGGGGGGGGAAATAACAGCATTACCTCACAGGACTATTGTTGGATTAAATGATTAAATGCATTAAACACACATAAAGTGCTTAGAATAGTAGCTGGCACTCAAGAAGCACTCAATAAGTGTTAGTTGTTATCCTTGTTGCCTTTATTATTTAATTACACTTAATAACAATTACTTCATTACTGTTGTTCCCTTTTACAGATGAGGACACTGAGGCTCAGGGTTCGTGGTGGCGAAGCGGAACCTAGACCAGAGACATGCCTGCTGCTGATTCTCCTCAGTACTCCCCACCACCTTCCCCACCCTACATATTTTGTGCATGAAAATAAGAGGACCAATCTGGAAGAGGCAAAAATAGCTGTGTAACTTAAATCTGAAAAGCATGAACAAACGGGCAGTCAGAGACCAGCTCCAGGGCTCACCCAGTTTAGGCTTCAGGCAAGTCATCAGTCATTTTTAAAGTCAGCTTCATATAGTGATTTTGAAAAGGAAGATAAAAGGTTTTTGCAAAGAGTCAACATAGCTTCAAGAAGGAGCCTGAAAAATTGTGTGAGCTAGCAAAAATCACATTAGCATCCATTCACTGCCATTAGCGTTAAAAGGGATTTACATTCACTTTGTACGGACATTAAAAAGCACTGCAGGCCGTGACAGAATGCCGGCTGTAGGGGTTAACAGGGAAGCGGTGGGTCCATCAATTAAGTTCCCATCAAGTCAGGACTAGAAAAATCCAGAGGCCACAGATAATTTCTACAGACTGGTACAGTGCAAACATATACTCAATCCAATCCATTCTAAAGTGATATTTAGTTATTGTTCCAGTTCCACATACTTCATCAAAGGGACTTTTTAAGAATATGGTCAAATTAAAAGATAAAACCACTAGATGAAAGTTTGTTGGGAAACGGGATGTTCAGAGGGTCCCACGGTGTCACTCCCATAGACAACGCACTCACCACGAAGAGAAAAATGTCCCGTTATGAGGGAGACATCTGGCAGTGACCACCTTGACCAAGGGCTCAGACTTAGGGGAACACATCACCCACTGCATATCCTGGCCAAAATGCTCAACCTGAATCTGGCCATGAGGAAACCATAGACACATCCAAATCATTCTTCATTCTACAAGACAGCTAGCCTGGACTTTTCCACCATGAAGAACAGAAAAAGGCAGGTACACTCGCTAAATTAAAAGAGACATCAGGAACAAATGCGCCTGTGAACCTGAACCAGCAAGGGTTTTAAAAACAGCTAAATGAGACATTCTTCTGGAAATTAGAAAAAGTTAGAAATCTAGTATTTATTAGAAAAAATATTTAAAGTAAGACTAACTTCCTTAGATATGATAACAGAATTATGGTTATGCAACTTACTTTTGAATTGCTCAAATATATATATATATATATATATTTATTTATTTATTTATTTATTTATAGAGAAAGAGAGAGAGAGAGAAGAGCGCACACCTGAGAGAGCAAGGAAGAGCACAAATGCAGTTCCCCCCAAATCAAAGATTAATACGGTCAAAATTGTATCCTTGGTTGAAACAAATCTGAAGCAGAATGAGTGAGGGATGAGGCGGCAGAAGTGATCCCAGGCATTCCTGTTACTGGCTTGGGAATAAGAAGTGAAATGTGTTTGGTTTCCTATAAATAGAAATATTAGTTATCCTTTTACCTTAAAAGGTCCATCTTTATACCACAGCTTGAAGGGTGTCAAGAGGACGTTTCTGGGTATAAAAGGAGAATGAGTCTTGGGTTTTTCCTATTAAGGATCTGAAAAAAAGTCACCTTGAGCCACGATGAGCAGAGGAGAAAATGCGATGCTCACTTCTGTTTCGCAGGGAGGAGCAGACCTTGAGAAGCTCTGAAGGGACCCAGTCTACTCTAAGGGCCGAAAAACCAAGACGGGAGGGAGGATAACATACCCAAGGATGGTTTTAAAAATCCCCTTGAGGGATCTGAGAAGACTAGAGCCAGTGGATAAATGGTTAGTTTATGAATGGCCTCCATTTCCAGGCAGACAAAAGGGTAGCCTAAGCAGAAAATACAGTAGAGGGAAAAATGAGGATTCCTATCCCGGCCTGACCACTACCTCACTACGTGACCTTGAACAATTCACTTGACTTCTCTGATGCTCACTGGCCTTACCTAGTGAAACAGGAGGACTGGGCTACAGCAGCTCTCAGATGCCTTCCAGGTCTAAAATCTAAGGCTCTGAGGGGCAGTCCGGTCTTCAAGACAGGGCAGTACCAATGTGTAAGGTCTATTCCTATCTTTGTTTTAAAATAGTTTTTTTAATCTTATTATAAAATGAATACAGGCTCACTGAAAATAAAAATAGAAAGTATAGAAAAAAAAGAAAAGACAAACGTCTATAATTGCACCACCCAGAGTTAGAACTGCTGTTAACATCTTTATGTTTGTTCTTTAGATGTTTTTCCAGGCTTACAAGCCCCCCACACACCCAAACACATTTTTTTAAAAACATGAGATCCCTGTACACGTTATTTGTAACTTTTTTTTATTTAACAATATCATGTGGTTTGTATTCCATATTAATAAATTTAAGATAATGGCATCATTCTAATGGCTGAGTGGTACACGCCATTATACATGCACATGATTTAAACTGAGAAACATCTAGATGGTTTCTAATGTTTTGCTCTTTTAGAAAATGCTGCAACAAACATCCTTCTGTTCATCCTTACTATGTATATAACAAAGTCTATAAGTCAATATTTAATCACACAACTCATCTCCCTTTTTATGCAGAAAGTTACAAAAATATCTTTTCAAGTATGAAATAAAGGCTTTCCAGCACTCCAGGCTTTCAGTGACTCTGCTAGCCCAGGAGGACGCAGGGCCCCCAGGAGACCCGGTCCTGAGGAGGCTCTGGAAACACGTGGTCTCTTCGATTCAAGGAAGCCACACGGAAACCTGAGGCCCAGCTTTTGGACAACCAAGATCTCTTCGCAAAGTGTTTTCAGGTCTCGAGCTCTCGACAGTCTCTGCAGCCCACGCAGAATGACAGTGCGTCACTGTTTACGGAGCCGGAGCCTGAGTCTCGGCAGCAGCCAGGCTCCCAGAAGATGTCTGTAGGTTCTGCGTTTACATATCTGCCTCTAAAACCAACATCACCAAATATACTGCCATCTGCCTGTGTTTAAAACAATCCAGTTTAGACATGTGAAAATGATTGGATCTGTCTCCTGAATTGAAAACAGTGCTGTTTTTTGCAAACTCAAGTATTCACTGTAACGTTCCAAAATGAGTGCTTTTATTTTAAAAAACTTCTATTAGAAAGCAATATAAAATGTCCTCCTTTTTACTGACATTAGCGTCTACTTTTCTGACTTAAAATTATGGTGCTGATCCAAATATTCTTTGCAAATATTGGAAAAGAGAAAAAAATCCTCTTTTTGTGGTTACTGTTGTTTTCATGAGTGAATGATCTCCCAAACATGTACTCACGTCCATGGCTAAAATGTCACTCATGTGGGATATATTCTCCATCACATATGTACAGGAGGAGAGGGGAGGCATTCTACACTGATGATCACTCACCAATATTCCTGGAGATTCACGTAAATTTAATTCTTGGAAGGAACTGCCATCGATCATTTCCAATCCCTGGAGAGGCTGGATTAGGAAGGTTAATTGGCTTGTCCAGGTCACCAGCTCCCAATCCAGGTTTTCTTTTCCTTTCTGACTCTCCTTGTCAGAAACCCAATAATTAATTTAGAGCAAAAATGCTCATTTTACACTTGACAACGCCAGGCAGGTCCTAAATCGTTCTATTCAATAATGAATTCAAAATAAACCAAAAGAAGTGACTTGGTGAAATCAATACATCTTTAAAATATATATTACCTTGTCTAGTCCTTCAGTGTCATGACACTGGAGGTCAGGCTTACGGGTGGGTCTAATAAGAGCCAAAAACATATTTGGGAGGGAGTCTATAGACAACTTGCAGAAGTGAAGAGTATTTAAGATGTCCAGACAGTGTGAGTGGAGGTTTCCACGTTTGGGCCAGAGCGGGAAGTAGTAACTGAAAAGTGAAGGGTCATTACTGTGATCGAGAGAAAGCAGGTGCAGAGAAAGGACAGGAGCAAATGGCCCTGGTGCATCCTTAAAGCAAATACCCACATGAAAGAAGGGAAAAGTGGCGTGAAAACCATCTTCATGGGGTGACGACCACCCCCCAAACACACGCCTGACCCTCGGCCTTTTGTTTCTGAACACGTGGAAAGATTTATTCGGCAAACCTAGCTACAAGTTATTAACACGTCCTCATGCAAGTTGCTTAAACGGCTCCCTTTGTGCTCATAAAGCACATTCGCAGCAATGTGTACCATCTCCCTGACTGATCTGCTGTCAGCGAGTTGGAAAAGTTGCCTTGTAAACCATCAGGGACTTATTTATCTTATAAAATCCAGCAGGAATCTAGGAAAGAGGAGGATCAATTAACTTGGCTGTAACTTCTGCCGCTGTAAAGACTTTATCATATTAGATGGAAACCAAATATTGGGGGGAGGGGGAGTCCTTCCCTTCCACCTCCTCCTCAAACAGCTGGCAGTGATGACTTGTCCCCAAACTTGCTGTCTGTAAATGTCAAAGACTGAAACCCTAGTTGGGTGGAATTTAAACAGTGACCACCCATTGAGCCAGACAAAATATCAGCCCACTGCCGACACCTCCTTGGTGGTGCTGGAAACCAAATTCCCATTTCTGATTCAAAGTGCACCTTCTTAATTAAAGTCGGGATATCCCAGTCTTCTCACTGGTAGGAACAAGCAAAGTCAGGCTTCCAGGATAACACATATATCACAATGATCCTACCAGGCTCATTAACCAGAAGGGAATTGCCCTGGGCTCCTTTCTACAAACCACTAATTCCTGCCTTTGCCCTGATTCTGGAATATGGATCACTTTACTTTCTGCAAAACTGTTCAGTGTGCTACCCTAAACCCAGCTACCAGCCACTCACACCAGCTGTGGAGACACAGCAACTTTCCCTGTTAAACTAGATAAAATAATATCAGTTAGACCCTCGCAAACAAGGTAATTACTGTGGCAGGAAGTAAAAATCAGATTAAGTGGGATTTTGTGGCACAGGAGACCCCTTCAGGCATTTGTCTGGAAGGGGGACCAGGGTGGATGAAGGGAGGATGGAGCCCTGCCTCTGAATTTCTCTTTGGAGCTTTAACTCCACCATCTCAAGCTTCTTCCATTCTTGCTTTCCATGTTTAGTTCAGTCCATTTTAATTCTATCCCTTGATTAGACCCTTATTCCCAACATTTTGTGGATTCTTGTTTATCAAAGCTGTGAACTGAGCTGTATTGGTTTGTTTACTTGAGGACTAGCTGTTGTGTGCAGAGAAGAAATACTAGTTTAACTGGAGTCAAGAACCTACAGCCACAAGAAAAATAAATCAGATTGAGAGAGAGAAACTGGATAATGTGAGATCATTTCACTCTGAGTCAGTCCTGGGGGGTTTTCTCCCCACCGGTAACTATTAAGGACAGACAAGGAGATCTTAACAGATCAGAGTCCACATTCCAATGGACAGACTTGGGCTTATAAAATTATTAATTTGATAAGCTGCTAAGGACGTAGCAGAAGAATAAGTGGATAGAAGAATAAAATGGGTGATAAAATTTTTCTTCTCTTCTTTCCCCTACAGCACTGGCATTAGAACAGCTCTGTGCGCACCATATGTATAGTCATTTTCCATGACTAATGGGAATAATGCACTGCATTTCATAATACTGATCTCTTTGGCAATTTGAGAAAAACTCATAACTGGATGGCTACACTTACTATCTAAAAATACTTATCACAACAAACCCTCAAGCAAAATTTCTTTAAAAAAAAAAAAAAGTACCCTTAAGAGGCTTTCTAGAGAAGCACAGAAACTTTTCAGAATGCTAAGGCAAGAACCACCCTCTCTCCTCCCCTGTTTTGGGTAAATGCTTAATCCTCTCAGATGTTTTCTCCTGTCGAATGCTTGTCTTACGTGCAGTTTAAGATGGTGTTTAAAATTTTCAACATTCCTTCTACAAGTGGATCCCTGTTTCCCCTAAAAATGGACTCAAACTGATGTTAGAAACTGGCACAGATGTTAGAAATTCCATCCTCTTTCCAGAAAAGGACCAAGTGTGAATGTGAGGTAATGTCCCTTTTTGGCAAGTTCTTATTTCCTCCCCGATTCTGGATGTAATTGTCTGCATGCCCATCAAAGTGAGTGGACATCACACATAACTTGCCTGCAAATCACTCCCTGAGAGTTACGTGGAGGTGCTTCCAAATGCAGAACGTCTGTAAAATTATCTGCAATCAGAGTGACTTCTTCTAACACTGTCTGAACTGTGTCAGGGGAGCACTTTGTGCTGAAAACAGTCAGCCAGTGTCCTAATGCTATGCAGAAGACTATAAACTATAGAAATCAAAACTAGATTTTAATTTTCATAAGCCACAAGTACATGCAGGTGACACTAGCTATCAAATGCTAACCCAAAACTTTTTCTATTTTTATAATTGATTTTTATTCATTGCTTGTCAAAATAATCTGGAAAGGAAAAAATAAGTCATCTATACTCAACTTAAATATGCCCCTTCATGTCACGCACTAGCCAGGAATATTTTGCTGGAAATCAAATAATTTTAGGAAAATCGCCTATGTGTTCACTTCATAGAAATTGTGTGTGTGCTTGTTTGGTTAATTTTCACCATGATTAGTGGCACACTTGGTAACTGACTCCAACATTTCACACAGAGTTGAGTGGTACTGTTTTCATTCCGAAGAGAACTTTAAAACTTACAACCTAAAATTTAAATTTCTGATGTTCAACAAGGTTCATAAATAACTTCTTATAAATCAAGAACTAGGTTTGATTTTAAAGCACAAAATTAAAACATAAAATACTTTTGGAAATAAAATATTGTGAATGTTTGAGGAGATAACTCTTTATAAAACATTCGCCAACACACACTGTTTCTTTACTTCTGATACTATGGAAAATGTAGGTACTTTAAATCCTCAAATTATCCCAATTCCCTAAACTCATCCCAAATCTCTTCCTAAGGTGTTATTTATATTTCTCATTGCCCGTATGTCTTATATAATGATTTACATTTATTCAATAATACCTCCATATTGGCCAACTTAGAGAATGCATGTTTAAAACAAAGATCTTACAAGATATTAGTTATACGTGTCTAAACATGACTGATAACCCTTATAGGTAAAGCCAATAATGGCCAGGGGTCAGGGGTTAACAAGAGCAGAAAAGTCATGGACAGTTCTTGACTGAAGCTAAGAATGCAATAATAAGAAAACTAAATATACCTGAGTAGAACAAAGGCACTTGACAGAAATTAACTTTCGATGCAATCTTCATAAGGACCGAGGCTGTCTTCCACAAAACAAACACCAAAATCAGTCTCATTATTCATCATCACACTTGATGTGTTTAGTTACTTAAATGCAGTAGATAGCAGTTCTCTTAAGACCCAATATAGCGTACATGAATAGGAATCGGTTTGCATTGTGATCATGACTATTATTTTAACAAAGTCCTTGACTTAACCCAAAATGAAAGCTGTTATTAAGAAATGAAAAAATTTTGTAATTCTTAAACGCTATGCAACACGAAGAAGATTGCTATCTTCATCATTTGAAAGAAATCAAAACGTCTCCTCTTATGAATTACTTAATAACATCACTAAAATAACTAAAGAAAATGCAGGTTCCCCAATAAAATACATTTAATATTCGATCCACTAGAGGAGAATTTCATCCACAGTTCTAGCTCACAAAATTCCCCAAATCAAGAGGCAGACAACTTATTTTGCGGCTGAGGGCAATCTCTTCGCTACATTTTCTCAAAGATGGCTGATGCAAACAGCACCTCAGAACTACACAAAAATGGTTGCTCAGATTAAATTATGCAAACGTAGTTTCAAAATAAGCTGCTCAAGTTTCAGCGCATTAACGTTGGACCTGCAAAGCATTTGCCATGTTACTCCCGGTTCCAGCGGAATTTCAGTGGGTACTGAAAGGAGCGAAAACCCCAAATCATCCTTATAAAGAAAAACTTTGAAACGTAAGCGCACAAACATCAAATCCCACAGGGACATTCACCAGCCCTAGACCTGACCCCTGAACACAGATCTGTCACTAACGCAAAACAAGGCAAAGCCATCAGGCATTTCTTGAGATCTCATCCTGGACTGCAAGCAGAAAGGCCATCTTCGAAAAGCCTCAGTATTATCTATTAAAGTAAGATAGTCCAGAGACGGGATTTTCAAAATGGGGATGAATTTATAGGGTAAATTATTAAATAAGGTAACTGAAATACACTTTAACTGATCCATTTTCCACAAAATGGCATTTATTTTCAACCAGGCAACATTTCATAATCAGACACCCATCTAGAAAAATTTTTCTGTGGACATAAAATTCCTAGTTTTTTCCTAATTAAAAGTAAATGATAGGAAAATGCAGGGTGATTACAATACTAAAGCAATTCAGTAAACTTCATGTGCAGCCTAATCTGAAGCCACATGACACTGGTAAGGTAAGAAACACATTAGATGTCTCCCAATTAATAATTGGTCATTTAGGGTTTTTTAGTAAATAAACTTAGGTTTTAAACACTTTTTTCTCTGTTGACATATTTATATTAAGGACTAAAGAGAAATTGTCAAGTAATGATGTACTTAAACTGTCAATCATATTTAGTAAGTCAGCTGAAATAATTTGCAAAACAATAGGAACAGAATAACAATATAAAATATTTTCATTTTCAAATGTTGGAAACTTGTTAGTAGTTGAAAGTTATACAAAATGAAACTAAAGTGAAGAGTTGTCATAAATGGAGTTTTCCTTTTCTACCAGTCAAAAAATAAGGAACCATTTTGTTCTGAAATATGATACCAGCGTCCTTTGATATCAAACTTGAATTTTCACAACTCTGTTATTGTCAGTCTTAAAAGCAATATTTAAATGCCATTTACTTCCATTTACACCCCATCACTGGTGATTTCTCTTACTATACTTTCATAAGTTTATATAACTCAGAGCATCAATACAGCAGCGCTGGAAAACCTCCGCTCTGTTCCATACGATTGATTTTGCTGTGCTCGTGTGTATTTCTCTAGTTTCGTCAGTTTCGTCCCAAGTATTCATCATTCAGACTTTCTCCTACACTTCTTAAACTAGTTTTGAGGACTTTATGACAGGCTGAGGAAATCCTTAAGAAAATAAAGATCCTTCAAACAAGTCAACATTCTAGGCCTTCAACTGTCAAACAAAATCTCGAAAAGAATGAACAAAACATCACCATCTTACTTTTATGGCCCCCAAATGAGCCAGAAGAACTTCTCAGAGCCTTGTTGACCACCCCCAACCTACTCACGCGTTGGGAAGGCCGACTCTGAAAATTTGCGACCCAAGTCGCACAGTTCACCTGAATCACAAGATGGTAACATTAACGGTAAACGGTTGCGCAGCTAAGAACTCTTCGGAAGGGCCTTCTTGAAAAGTGTAAACGCTTCTTTCAAGACAAAGCAAAATGTGTTGTTTACAAACTTCAGGGGCCCCATGAAGGATGGTTTCTTCCTGGCGGCATTTGACTTACACCCCCTCACGCGCACACACACACTCGCGCGCTGTTCTCCATACATTCCATCGGCCTCTTGGGACCAGAAAGATGAAATAGACCCTCTGGTCCATTTCCCCCCAATTTGAGCTACTTTAGTTCAAAATATCCAGTAATATCCCTGAAGAGAAGAGAAAGGAGATAAGGAAAAAAGAAAATTATTTTCCCCACATAACTTGGCTTCCCTCACCCCAACCTCACAAACAGCCAGAAGGAGACCGACTTTGCCGAGAGAGAGGGCAAGAGAACTTCAAACGCCAAGAGGCCGAGCGAAGTTTAGCAGGGACAGGAGAGATGAAGCCACAGAAGGGGGCGCCCGGGGCGTGTCCCCCAAGCGCACCCCCGGTCCCCGCTCCCCTCTCCTTCCTCTTACTTTTGGATGATCTGGGGTAGGCCGGCTTGGGGCGGCGGCGGCGGCGGCGGCGGCGGCGGCTGCATCCCTCGCGGGCCGGGGGGCGCTGGAGGCGCCGGGGCACCGGGCACGCTGCGGGCATCTCTGTCCGGTTGCTCGAGGCCGCTGGTGTCCGCGTCCTGGCTCATGGCTGCGGCCAGCACCATATGAGGCGAGACCGGCCCCGGCTCGCGGCAGGAGAGCGCAAGCGAAGGGCGGCCCCGGGGCACCGGCGCTCACTGGCCGGGGTCCCCGTGCCCAGTCCCCTTGTCCTTCCCGGTGGCGCGGGGAGGAGACGCGAGGGGCGGGGAGGAGGCAGTCCCGGCGGCGCCGCCTCCTCCTCCTCCTCCCGCCGGTCCCACTCTCCCGGCCGGGCCCCGCGGGGGTGGGGGACAGGGGGCGTTTCCCGGCCGGCGGGAGCGGCTCTGCTGCCCGGGGCTGCTAGGCGCCGGTGAGGTCCGGAGAGCTCTGCCCGCTGACCGCGGGCGCGGCGAGCGGGGAGGGAGCGTGGCGTGTGGCACCGGCCACCGTGCGCCCTCAGGGTCCCAGGCCGGGCGCTCCGCTGGGCAGCTGAACCGCGTGAGACGGCGAGACGCACGCTAGCCCGCCGCCGGCTGCCCAGCTCTCGCCTCTCGGCTGTCCCCAGGGACGGCGCGCGCAGCCTCTCGCCCTCCTGCCAAGAGCGGCGGACGGAGCGCGCCCGGGGCGTCGGCGCGCATCGCCAGTGCGAAGCGCGCCGGGCTTGGCACCTTCCCGTGGCCGGAGCCCGGCCCCGCGAGAGAAAAGCCCCGACCCTCCCCCTGGTCGGTGGGCCTTGTAACCCCGGTCTTAGATGACCAGGCCCTAGGGCTCTCCAAATTGGCAGTTCCAGCTGTTGATTTCAGGGGTCCCCAGAGGCAGCCGGTGGGGCCGCCGTGGTTTCTCTTCCTTTTTTCCCGTCTTCTCTAAAAGACCCGCCACGATTTCACGAACGCAAAGACAAAACCAAGCATACGCTTTATTCTTGTTATTTATTGGCGAAATCTCAGTGGAAAGGTAAAGAATGACAAGGAGAGAGATCACCGACATCGCGTAGCCACCACCACCGCCTCTAAAGCTCTGTTCGTTGCCTGGGAGCCCGTGTGCGCCAGTTCACCTGCACACGTCGGTTCACGCCTGTGGATACGCGCATCCTGCGCTGGGAGCCACCTTGCAAGGTGCAGCTTAACGTCCTGGCTCGCGGCTGAAGGTGTCGGGACGCACCTGGTGCCGCAGAAACATTTATGCGCCGGGCAAAGTGGTTACCCTAGAGATCCTTACCGTCCTTCCGGCGTACGGACATCCTGCATCCTGTCACGGGCAGCCCCGGGAAGCCAGGAAAAGCGTCCCTTGGGTGCTTTGGAAACCAGAGAGCACGCCAGGGTGCCCCACGGCCTGGAAAGAAGTTTGCTGAGGGTCTCAAGCCCATCCGTGTCCTCCTCTCGCGGCCACGCGGAGGAATACTCTGGAGATGGGTTCTCTGAAACCTGGCAACTAATTGAAATTCCTGAAAGATGCTTTCTTCTCTCCCTAGACTGTGAGTTTCTGTCAACTTCCCCACCAGCGTCAGGAAGCTTAGGCGCCCTTGATTTCTGTCGTCCTACCTAGATCTTTCCCCTTCTTCCCTCTCTCCTACAGATAAAATGTCCTGTCCACTTTCTGTCTTCCTTCCTCTCTCTCTCTCTCTGCTCCTACAGATAAGATGATACATCAATTACTTGTATTCATAAAGATTATTAAAATTCACAAAATTGCATCTCACCAAAAAGAACAGGTAAAGAGGTAGTGATTGTTGTCCCCATTTCACAAATGAGTCATCATCAGCGTGATTTGTCCGACTGTACATGGTTAGTAAGAGGCCGTGCCAAAAAGAGGCTTCTCAGGCTCTCTGAGAGGTTGCTTCATCATCCTTAGTTTCTATCACTAAAGTCCTGAATACAGTTTCCATAAAACTCCTCGTCCCACCGGCCCCCACCTTCTTGGTTGAGAGAAATTACCTGAAGTTAACATTGCACCTCTCCCAGAAACTAATTTTTAAAATTTTCCATATGCTTGCATTAAAATGTCCCTCTGAGAATCGTCCGAAACCTTTGTGAAAAGGGCTTTGCAGTCAAAAAGAGATCTGTTCTTACCAGCGGAGGCTTATAAACTGACTCAACCTCTCCGAGTGTCAGTTATCAAATATGCAAGTTGGCAGTGATGAGACCCCAGCTTGCACAGTTGCTGTTAGGACTACACATAGTGTATCTTGCATATTTGGTGTGGGAGATATTCAATTCGGCAGTTATTATAAATGTGATTCCTAATATTCCAACGGTGTAGCCAAATAGAACAACGGATCTCAAACTACAGGAAGCTGAGTGCCTGGCAGTCACAATATTGATATAACTAAATCCATCCCCATAACCTTTCTACTGGCAGAAAAGAAAGACTATATTCTATGAATGCAGCTATCTACATCTCAAAAATATCGTGTTAGCATATGGGACAAAATAATAACAGTGGGTAAACCTAGGTATTCATTAAGCTTTCCTTGCATCCTTTCTGTAAGTTTGAAAATTTCAAAATAAAAAAAATTGAAGAAATTAATAATTCACAAGGTGTTTTCCAGAAATCCCATTCCCATGATTATAGCTTAATATTTGCAATTTATGTGTTATGTACCACCTGAAATTCGAATGGAAGCAGATGCGAAGGGAGAGGGGAACGCTGCAGCGTAACCCTAAAGCTGGTTCCTGCCCTACCTCAAATCCCCACAGAATGGTGTCCAGGATTGTCTCCAACAAGCATTTCCATTTTGCCACTCAAACATTAAATGTATTAAGCAGGCCCAATGAAAACTATTTTTTAACTTATGTTTTCTCACTTCTTTCTGGGAAGAATGAGAAAGATCCGTCGCTGGGGTTGCAGCCATGTGAGAAACTAGCAGTCTTGCTTCTGCCTGCCCTGTGCGCTCACCACCCCCACCACAGCACGGTGTGCTTCACAGTTACTGCTGGGGGGTCTCCTGACTTGACAAGTGGGGAGTGTGACTTGTTCGTCGTGGAGGACTGATAACATCTGTCTTTGTTCCACTCTGCAGAAGCATCCTGTCCCTCCTGACCTACCAGCAGACTACGATCAGGCAGTGGGGCTTTTGCTGTCTGTGAACACACTGAACATTTAACAGGAGTCCGCTGCTAAGTGCTTTCATAGATTATTACTTCCTTCATACTCACAGGAACCTCAGAAGGTAGCTACTGTTATCCATGTTTTAGGACTGAGAAAACTGAGGCTCAGATGGCTATACCCATTTGCCCGCATCACCTGGCTTTTAAGGGGCAGAAGCAGTGAGGTAGACCTCTCTGCAGTGAGGTCCACCTGACCCCAAACCTCTCTCCACTGCCTCGGTGACAGACACACAGCTGAGGTTCCCACCTGTCTTCTTTTGCTGTGATCCTGCCTGCATTGTCCAGAGAATGTAAAATGTCACCTGCATTGTGACTCAACTCCGCCATTCATATCTATCCAGATCAGTAAATTAATAGGAGCGATCCAAATTGACACCTTACAAACAAGAAAATTCAAAGAAATTAAGCAGCCTGGTGGGAGGTAGTAGGAAGGAGTGGGAAATAGACCTCAGGTCTTATTACTACTGAGGTCATTCTCCAACTTGCCAGGGGCTCTGGCACTCTGGCTTGTTTTGTAATATTAATCAATGTTTGCTGGGGTCCAGGCACTAGTTCTAGGAGCTTTCTCATGCCTTATTTCATTTAATATCACCAGTTTGCAGGCAGAGAAGCTTCGTGAACCCGCTCAAGGTCACAGGATAATAAAAGTGGAGCCGAGGTCCAGACCTTGGTGTGACTCCCTGCCCTCTGTCCAAAAGGGAACTAGCCGGCTTCTCAGGGTGATTGTGAGCATGCGTCTCTGGAGATGAGATTGTTTCATATGTAGTGCTCTTCCACATTTGTTTACTATTACTGTTGTTTTTTAAATAACAGTCTACTTCAGTATATTGTAAAGTTTGATAATACCCAGAGCTGGTGAAACAGCAGGACACAGACATTCTCTTACACTGTGGGTGAAGGTGTCAGTTGCTGCAACCTCTTTGGAAGTGAGTTGGTGCTATTAAAATTGCAACAAAGGAAACTGACTCAGCCTTTACCCATATCCTATTGGTTTATTTGTAGCAACAACCAAAGCTCCATGTACAAGGGAGTTCGTTGTGGTGGTGTTCATAATAGCAAAAACTAGAAACAACCAAAGTGCCAAGCAGTGGGGGACTGGTTACATAAAGGATGGCCCCTAACTACGAGAGAATACGCTGTAGCCCTTAAAAAGGAGGAGGTAGATTTCTACGTCCTGGTAGGGAGAGATTCCAAGATGGAGAAAGGAGAAACATACACATTTTCTTCCAAGGAGAAAGTTTCAGTTCCTCAACAGCATTGCAGTATGATTAAATTTGTGTAAAATCAAAGAGCATAAAACATTTCTGGAAAGTCATAAAAACAATTGATTACTAACAGTAGTTACCTTGGGAAATTGGGATGGAGCAGAAAACTTTTTCTTTTATGACCTTTTACATTTTTTGAATATTTGGAATAAAATTGTATCAATTATATGTATTGTTTGAAAATTTTTTACTATGAATATGTGTTTTTTATTAACTGACAACAAAACAATTGTTTGTTTCTTCTACTAGTAATTCTTAACAACTCTCAGCACATTAATAGGATGTTTGTTTTGAAAGCAAAACTTCATCTGCAGGAATGAAGGAGAAACACACTGGACAATGTATTGTCCAAGTAGCTTCTTGATATCCTAACAACTCCAACAGAGACAGTTGAGTAATTAACTCATTAAGTTGCCAACAGTCAAGTTGATACAGTTACAATCTACTAGTTTGACAGTTAAGGATAAATATTAAACAACTTATCAAAGTTAGTCATAACATATTAACTGTTATCTGAGTGTTGTTAATAACAGTTATCATTTCTTGAGTATTTCTATGCCAGCTTGTCTTGAGTACGTAATGTTTCTCATTTAATCCTCACAACCACTTTATTAGATGGTTGTTTTTATGCCCATTTTACAGATAAGAAAACTAAGGCTCAAAGAAGTTCAGCCACTTGGCCAGCTGCTAAGTGGAGGAGCTGCAGAGCTAACCCCAGTCTCTATTTTTCCTAGGGTTGAACTTCTAACTACTCTGTGTGGTGACATGGTGTTTCTTAGTGTAATGGGGCTTTTGAGACGACACGCCCCTCTACTAAATCTTAGCGGGTTTGACCCTCTCTGCTGTCTCCATTATCTCACCGTTTGGTTTCCCATCCCTCCACATGACCTGGCTTCTCTTTTCCATCCCCCTGAGGTAAACTTTATCTATATGCTGGCTCTAAGATATATAGCATAATCTTTTACTTAAACTCCATGAAATCCCTGCAGACATTTTTAAACAATCATAAAATAAAATCTTATGCTCGCTTCACAAAGGATTGCCTCTCTGAAAACCCAGGAGAGGCAACGGCTGAAGGATGCTGTTTAAAAATAATATGGTTACTCATGGAACTGGATGCACATTTGAATTTGAAGGAGACAGGGAACTTTAGCTGAGGAAAAGTGAGGACATGACCCGTGAGGCTCTGTTCTGCCTAACGACACACAGAAAATGCCCTCATTGGCTGCGGGGAAGGCTTATCCTCCACCTCACTGGTCGTGGATTTATCAGCGAGGCCCCTTTTCCTCTAATGAGCCACACAGGTATTGGATTATAATCAAAGTGGCAGTTGGCTGGGAGTCAGAAAATCTGGGTTCTGGACCACTAAGTGTATCCAATGTGCCTGAACAGAAAAGCAGTCATCCCAAATCAAGACTGACATCAGCATCTTTGCCTCCTCTAAAAGTATCGCTGCCCCAAGTCCAGGTGGCTTGAGCTCTGTCCTTCCACCATTTGTTCAGTACCTGACAACAAACCACCAACTGTGGATTGAGTTCAGAACCCCAGGGAGTTCAGAGGTACTCAGGGCTGCCTGGGCATGGCTTCCTGGAAAAGAAGAATTTTGAGCTGTGCTTTGAAAGATCCAGAGAATGGCTTTATCTCCTTTTCTATTCCCAAGAGAAAGCAAAGCCGTGGGGTACAATGAGGGGTGTTATAAAACAAGTTGCAGCTGAATTTTGGGGGAATGGGAATGGGAAGCGATGAAGGTATGAAATGAATGTGGGAGAAATGTTAGCTGGTGGCTAATTGCATGATTGAAGTTCCACAGGACTCTGCACCCGCTGTGGAGACCCACTTTTACCCTGAGGTGCTTAATCCCTGGGGAATGTCACTGTCATTCAGAGGCCCGTAGTGTGACTCTGGGCCCCAGCCAAGCAAAACAGCACTTCTCTGAGGCAGGGGATTCCTTTATACAGCCTGTCCCCCAGCCGCCTCCCCTGTCTTCTCTTATCACCCCGGCTGTCTTCTGTTAGGTCAGTTGGTCGTCAGGAAATAAACATCTCAGGCTCTTTGCCCACCAGCTCAGGGATCAGGTGACCATTATGGAAGGCAACACCGGAGGCCTCTGCATGCCAGCATGACGCCAGGAACAGTGAGAGCCTGTGATGTACTGACCTCACCGAGTGACATGCAGCTGGCCTGGAGCGGGCAGACTGGTGCCACTCCCTGATGTAGCACCTTTGGTCATCCCAGCACCACGCCCTGCAGGAGACCCTGCCTCACCCCCTCTCAGCATAGACTCTGGAGTCAGAATAGCTGGATTAGAAACCGAGACTCATGAACTGTTAGCTGCAGGACTTTAGGCAAGTTACTTTACCTCTCGGAGCCTCAGTGTTCCCATCTGAAAAATGGGAACAGTAGTGCCCACATCATAAGGCTATTGTGAAGATCAGAGGTAAAGCACTTCACAGGTTGGTAAAAGGTACAAACTTTGAGCTGTAAGGAGAACAGCTCTGGGGAGCTAAAGTAAAATGTGATGACTCTAGTGGGTAACACTGTATTGTATAATTGAAATTTGCTAAGAGACTAGAACTTAAATGTTCTCACCAAAAAAAAAAGATAAATATGTGAGGTGATGGATGTGTTAATTAACCAGATGGAGGGAATCTTTTCACAATGTATACGTATATCAAATCACCAAGATGTAGGGGCTGGCCCCATGGCTGAGTGGTTAAGTTCGCGCCCTCCGCTGCAGGCAGCCCAATGTTTTGTTGGTTCGAATCCTGGGCGCGCATATGGCACTGCTCATCAAACCACGCTGAGGCGGCGTCCCACATGCCACAACTAGAAGGACCCACAACAAAGAATATACAACTATGTACTGGGGGGCTTTGGGGGAGAAAAAGGAAAAAAAAAATCACCAAGATGTATACTTTAAATATCTTACGATTTTATATGTCAATTACACCTCAATAAAGCTGAATTTTTTTTTAAATGCACACCACTTAGGCCAGTGTCATCTGGCACGTGACTGGGGCTCAGCAAGCCTCTGTTAGCTATTTTTAACATTAGGATTACTGGACTTCCCATTGGACACTCAATAATCATGATACACAGTCTTCTCTTGAAAGGGAGAGGGGAGCTCTGAGTCAGGATGTCCGTCACCTTCTGCATGTAAAAGCCCCAGGGTGAAAGGATATAGCTGTAAAAACCATCTGGAAGGGAAACAGGGTAAAGAGGGTATTGTCAGAAGAACGCACTGTGGATAAGAGACTCACAGACCTGGGTTCGGGTCCTGGTTTTGCCACTTGCCAGCCTGGTGACCTTGGGCCTGCCTCGTAAGCTCTCTGCTTTCAGTTGCCTCATCCATGAGATGGGATAACAAGTCTTTCCTTCCTGTGGTTGCGAGGCTGAGCACAAGCCTGGCCCAGAGTCACCTCTCGGGACAAGGGACTGTAATGATGACCCGCTCCATCACACTGCACCAGGCATCTCAGAAAACTCAAATCTGCTGAGAGCAGGACACCCAGGAGATGCAGGAGGTGGAAGGTAAAAGGTGCGGTTTGGTTTGGCGGAGCTGGGAGACCGCTGGGGGATTGCCCCTGCCTTGGAATGTTTCCCAGCAGAACTTGACTTCTGATGATTTAAAGAATGCTGGGGAAGGCCTCTGAGGATTGGGGAGGGGTAAGGTTTTTAACATATGTCTGCTTCACTCTCCTCCCCTCCCCAGGGAAGAGTAAATAAGCATGTCTAAAACATCTAAGGGAGGGTTAGAGGTTAATTGCCTCCCGGCAAAAGATCTGTTGAACTCCTAACCCCTCGCACCTGTGAAGGTGACCTTATTTGGAAATAGGGGTTTTGCAGATGTAATCAAGTTAAGATGTGGTCGTTAGGGTGGACCCTAATCCGATATGACTCGTGCCTTACAACAAGAGGGAAATGTAGACCTAGATTACACAGCCAGGACGCCATGTGACGATGGAGGCAGAGATTGGCACGATGCAGCTGCAAATCTAGGAACGCCAAAGATTGGCCTGCCACCACCAGAAGCTGGGAAGAGTCAAGGAAGGATTCTATCCAGTCTCAGATGGCCCTGCTGACACCTGGATTTCTGACTTCCGGCCTCCAGAACTGTAAGAAAATAACTTGGTTGTTTTAAACCACCCAGTTTGTGGTACTTTGTTCCGGCAGCCTGAGGAGAGTAAGTAATCCAGGGAGGAATGGGCCTGCAGGAGGGGGAGGAGCTGGGGGGATTTTGTTCCTGGACCTCAGAGCCCAGAAAGACAAATGAAGGAACGCACAGCCAGTGGGGCTCTTCACCCTGCTTGAGCTCAATTCCAATCCCAGGGCCACGCAGGAAGGCAAGAGGTTTGGACCAAGTGAGAATAGGAGGCAGAGGAGGAGCCAGGAGGCAAAGATGAATGGTCCAAAAGGGAAGGACTTTCCCATCCAAAAACCTTCACAGCCTCCCCCTGGTCCAGCCTCCAGGCTCAGGCTCCTGTCACACTGAAGTCTCTGGCCCAGCTGATCTAATCCTTTCCCTGGGAAAACACCTTCTGCACTCACTCCCCCCTCACCCCCCACCCAGCTCCCGGTGCCTCCTCTTGTCTGCTGTCTGTGGAGTGCCCCTCCACACCTTCCACACCTGCCTGACTCTTCCAGCCGAGGAGTGCCTCCCTTCTTGGAGAGCATGTTGCGCTGTTGGTCTGCACATCCCACTTGGCAGCTAATCATATACTCCCTGGTAACTCATGTGTATTTTTTATTTGATAATGTGATCCCTTTTTACTCTTTTGTAATTTAATTTTTCATGCGTCACTCCTTGTTCTCCTGACTATAGCAAGAACAGCTGGGCTGCAGAGACTGGGTGTGCCTCTCCTAGTAGCCCTGTCTTCATCAAACGCCAAGATCTGCCCACAGTAGAATGTACATTTGTTCTTTTGATTCAGCACAAGATCGTTGGCTATGAAGATCTGGAAATCTGGAGCGGTTTTTAGTGCTGCCATTGGTTTGTTTGTAACGTTATTATTAAGGGCATGGGCTTTAGAATCAGACAGACCTGAGTTCGAATCCTGATTCTATCACTTATTAGCTGTGTGACCTTGGGAGGGTTACCTAACTACTGTGTGACTCAGTTCCCTCACCCGTAAAATTAGTTTCATAGGTTGTGGTGAGTCACAACACCATGTGTTTGGCACATAGTATGTCTTCAGAATTTATCTGTGGGATGAAGAATTAACATAAGTGCTTACCATCACGCCAGCTAAAGTTAGGTTCCCTGGGAAGCAGATTCTGAGATAGAGACGGGGTATAGCAGTTTGCTAGGAGCTGCTCCCAGGATCAACATGTGTGGAAGGGTTAGGACTGGGCAGAAAGAGAAGTTGGGAGGTGATCAAGCATCGGTGGAGACCTCAGCCAACCTGACAGAAATTCCGAAGCTCGGGTGACCCATTAGAACTGGCAAAACGGCTCTCAGCATTTCCACGTCTACATCCCCCCAGGTTCAAGTCTAAAGTGAGTGTGCCTCTCTCAATGGTCCTAACAAAATCCTTATTACATTTACTGGGCTCTGACTGGGTCACGTGCCTATTCATGAGCCAATCTATGGCCAGAAAACGTGATAATCTCCGTGGCTGAACCAGAGTCACATTCTCACCCCTGGTGCCAGATGTGACATCAACTCCACATGAAGCATGCATATTGAAAGCTGGAGAGTCTGTGATTTCCCTCGTGGAAAATCTGAGGGTGCCAGGAATGAATGGATGCTGGACCACGATAGCCTGAAAAATGTCTCTTCTATAACTGAAAAAGATGTTAACACACAAACAGCCTCTGGTATGGCAGGTGCATACTGAGGATGAAGGGCACGATGAGGCATTGCAGGGTGTCTGACACAGAAGAAAGTATCCAGGAAATGTTTGCTGAAAAAATTAAATAAATATGCCAGGTAAATACGGGGGAAAGAGCATCCACTGGGTGATCCTCAAGCTGAGTTTTAAATCTTAGCCCTAGAAAGACTTCTGAGCTGTTGGATTATTCTATTTCTTGATCTGGATGATGGTTTCATGGATGCATTCACTTTGTAGAAATGCAAAAAGTTACACATTTATGATTTGTGTCTCTTTCTGCCTATATGTTATATATTAATGAAAATTTTCCTTAAAAAGTAAAAGAAAGAAAAGAATAAGTAAATCTCATGTAGTCTAAGGCATAGATAATAAAACTGTGTTCTGAGGCTGGCCCAGTGGCATAGTGGTTAAGTTCGCCGGCTCTGCTTAGGTGGCCCAGGGTTTGCAGATTCGGATCCGGGGCATGGACATAGCATTGCTCATCAGCCATGCTGTGGTGGTCTCTCACATAAAACAGAGGAAGACTGGCACAAATGTTAGCTCAGGGCCAATCTTCCTTACAAAAAAAAAAAAAGACTGAATTCTTTCCTCATGTTCTAGTCTTTTCTTTCTGTCCATAATCTTGGACAAGTTATAACCTTTCCACTGCTGGGTGTTTGTTGCCTGAAGAACTATTTCATCAATGGTGATTTTTATGATGATTGAGTGTCGCTAACAACCTCCCTCCTGCCAACAATAAGATTTAGGTTTTTAAGGTGTGTCACAAAGATCACTACTAAAGCAATGGTGTTTTTTGTTTGTTTGTTTGCTGAGGAAGATTACACCTGAACTAACATCTGTACCAATCTTCCTCCACTTTACATGTGGGTCACCACCACAGCATGGCTGACGAGTGGTGTAGATCTGCACCCAGGCCTGTGAACCCAGGCCACGGAAGCAGAGAGCACCAAACTTAACCACTACACCATGGGGCTGACCTGAAGTTTTTTGTGTGTTTCATATTAACCCTCAAGGATTCAGATAACTATCTAATTTTGTTGTTGTTGCTGAATTAGCTGAAAATGAGTAGTAAACACCATGTCAGTTCACCCCTAAATACCAAGTATTCCCAAGGTACAAGGATATACTCCTCCATAACCACAATATCATTGACATCCAAGAAATTTAACACTGATACAGTAATATATAATTTTCTGTTCATATGCAAATGTTCCCAATTGTCTAAATAATGTCCTTTATATTCACTTTTTTGTTTAAATCTAAGATACATATGAATTTTATGCATTGTATTCATTGGTTATTGTCTTTAGTCTGCTTTATCCTAGAATAGTTTCCACACTTTTTTTTTTTTTTTTTTTGTCATTCAGGACATTGACATTTTTGAAGAGTTCAGGTGAATTGATTTGTAGAATTCATATTCTATATTGTGGATTTGTCTTATCATTTTCTCATTATTAGGTTCAGGTTAAAATTTTTTAGCAAGAAGACTACATAGGCGATGTGTATTTTCTGTTCCTCACGTAAGGAGACCCATCATGCTGGTTTGTTCCATTATCATTGGCGATGCTGAGTTGTCTCGCTTGGTTAAAGCAGATCTTGTCTTTTTCCCTTTGTAATTAGCAATCACCTTTGGACTGATACTCTGAGACTATGTGAGTGTCCTCTTCACCAGTAGTCATTCACCCAAGGGTTTTAGCATCCACTGATGATCCTTGCCTGTTTTCTCCTCTCTCTTTTCTTTCTCTCTTCTCTTTTCTCCTCCTCCTCCTCCTCTTCTTCTTCTCTCTCCCCTTCCCTGTCCCCCTCCTTTTTCTTTTGTATGTTTGTGTGTATGTGTGTAATATACACATAATCTTATTTCCCCTTACTTTCACAAGAAGTATTTAAGAATCACTGTATATCTTTTTTAATGAACTGTCTCTGTTGCCCATTTTTGTATGGGGTTTTTGGTCTTTTTCCCCTCCTCAATTTTAAGCCCTCTTCATATATTGGGGAAATTATATCATTATCTCTGATGTAGGTAGTAAATATTTCCACCTGGTTCATTATTTGTCTTTTGATTTTGCTTAGTATATTTTTGCCATGCTAATGTTGCATCATATTTTATGTAGAGAAATTCATCAATCTTTTCTTGCATCTGGATTTTGAGTGAGCGTTAGAAAAGTTCCCCCACACTGAGGTTATTTTTTAAATCTCCTGTTTTCTCCTAGCACCTGTATGATTTTAGTTTTTACACTTAGACCTCTGATCCATTTGGCATTTATTCTGGTGTATGGTGTGAGGCACGGACCCAATGTTATCTTTCTCCAAATGGCCATCCAGCTGCCCTAACATCACTTACGAAATGAACCAGCTTTTCCTCAGTGATTTGGGATGTTATCTTTATCATATGCTAAATTTCCATATGCACTTAGGTCTATTCTAGACTTTCTATTTTATTCTAATAGTCTGTCTATTCATTTACCAGTTTTAATCATAGGTCTTTATAATATTATTTATTATTTGACAAGCCTAGTCTCTTCTTACAACTCTTCTTTTTTTGGGTTTTTATTGCTATTCTTGCATGTTTCTTTTTCCTTTTTTTAAATGCTTCTCTTTTTTTGGTGGGAAAGATTGGCCCTGAGCTAACATCTCTTCCCACTCTTCCTCTTCTTCTTTTTTTTCCCCCACAAAGCCCCAGTACATAGTTGTATATCCTAGTTGTAGGTCATTCTAGTTCTTCTGTGTGGGATGCCGCCACAGCAGAGCCTGATGAGTGGTGCGTAGATCCGTGCCCAGGATCCAAACCAGTGAACCCCGGGCCACTGAAGCCAAGCACTTGAACTTAACCACTCAGCCACAAGGCCCGCCCCTATTTTGCTATGCGAGTTCCAGAATCAGCACCTCTAGGAAACAACGTGGTATTTTTATTAAGATCATGTTAAAATTATATATTAATTTGAAGGTAATTAGATCTTTATAATGCTGAGTTGTCCTGTCAAAGAACAAGAAATGTCTTTTGCTTTGTTCAAGTCTCCTTTTGTGCCTTTTGGGAGCGTTTTAAAGTTTTCCTCAGAGAGGTTTTGATGATTTTAGTGGTAGCAAATAAGCACTTGACACTTCAGAAGATCAAAGCAAAGTTTTATTACAGAAAAAGTGACACTAGGAGAGGGGACAGAGCCAAGCAAGTCACCACACAGACACCAGCTGTCAGCCTCACAGCCCAGAGGGACAGGAGATCGGGAGCCAGATGGACAGCCAGCCAAGCCAGAAGGTGTACCCAGAGCACCTCTCCTGGGACCAGACACCGCCCCCCTGGAACCTGGTAACACCCTAGAGAGTCCAAATTACCTACACGGTGGCTGCTTCCAGAGCCACCCTTGCCTCTTATATGCTGTGTTTTCTTATTTATGACTATATAACTAATTCTCTAGATGCCTAGTGCCACAATATTAGGTAAACAAGTCTCTATCAGACTATATTAGAATTTCCACATAGTTCACATATTTCTTATTAGTTTATTACTAAATATTTTATGCTTTTGCATTTCTATAATAAAGAGGGGTTTCTCTTTCGTTATCTCCTCCAATTGGTTATTGTTTTTATAAATATAAACATATTTTCATATTTGTATTTCTATATTATTTATCTATATAAAGTTGTGTGTGTATGTATAGCCTACAGAATTACTTTGCTTGTGTTAGTTTTATCATTAAAACTTTTGAGTTTTCTGACTGTATTATCAAATCATCTACAAATAGAAATAGTTTTACTTTTCATTTTCAATTCTTATGCCTCTAATAGTTTTCTCTTGTCCAGTTGCATTGGTTAATATCTCTCATATTATGTTCAATAATGGTGGACGGGCATCCTTCCCTTTTTCCTGAGTTCATGTGTTTATCCACTAAGTAAGATGCTGGCTTTAGGAATGAAGTATATATTCCTAATATATACATTTAATTTAATTTAATTTAAATGTGTGTGTGTGTATATATATATATACACATTTATTCTATTAAACTGAATTCATTAATTCCTGTTTTTATTTAATGTTTTGATCAGGAATGGGTAGTTTTGTCAAAAGGTTTGCAGTATCTATAGATATACTCATATCATCTTTTTCATAAACTTATTATTACAGTGAAGTATATTAACGAATAATATCAAACCATCCTTGTGTTCCTGAAATAAATCCCACTTGATCATAGTGTATTGTTTTTAATGTCCTCTTAGAAAACTATTAGCTAAAACTTTCAGTTTTTACATAGATATTTATAAGTAAAAATTATCTATATATTTTCCTTTTTTGTGCTTTTGCATTTAGGTATCAATATTATACTTATTTCATAAAAAAATGTTTGGTGGCGGGGCTGGCCCCCGTGGCCGAGTGGTTAAGTTCGCGCGCTCCGCTGCAGGCAGCCCAGTGTTTCGTCAGTTCGAATCCTGGGCGCGGACATGGCACTGCTCATCAGACCATGCTGAGACAGCGTCCCACATGCCACAACTAGAAGAACCCACAACGAAGAATGCACAACTATGTACCGGGGGGCTTTGGGGAGAAAAAGGAAAAAAATAAAATCTTTAAAAAAAAAAAAAAAATGTTTGGTGGCCTGGCCTGGCGGCATAGTGGTTAAGTTTGCTCACTTCACTTCAGCAGCCCAGGGTTTGTGGGTTCAGATCCCAGGCACAGACCTACACACCACTCACCAAGCCATGCTGTGGTGGTGTCCCACAAACAAAATAGAGGAAGATTGGCACAGGTGTAAGCTCAGGGACAATCTTCCTCAAGCAAAAAGATGAGGATTGGTAACATATTAGCTCAGGGACAATCTTCCTCACCAAAAGAAAAAGAGTTTGGAAATTTTCTTTCTTTTTCTATGCTCTAACACTAGGATTATCTGGTCTCTAAAAGATTGGAAGAATTCCCCTGTGAAATCATGTGATCCTAATGTTTTGTGTATGTATGTGTGAGATAGGTCTTTGATAGCTTTTTCTGTTTCTTCTATGGAATTGGTTCTCAAATAAGTAGACTGAGGACCCCCAGGGGTCTCTATAATTCCTTTAGGGTGACTGCAAAGTCCTCCTTTACAACTAAGTATCTGCATGACATCAAATTTTCTTTATCTTCTCCAAACCAAACAACATATAGCAAGACACTGAATGCAGAAGCAGACATGAGAATCCAACGGTCTTCCATTAAGCTAAACATTAAAAAGATGTGCAAAATGTAAAACAATACCATTCTTCCCACCAAATTGTTTTTTGGAAAATTTAGTTATTTTTCTTAAAATGGTGTTATTTGTGTTAACACATAATGGACTTATTTGTTTTTTTAATAAACAAATATTATTTTAGTGGTCTCGCTTTTAATGTCTAATATGGTAAATATCAATTGATATAACTCACATAAAGTTTCAAGAGCTCTTTGGGTGTCTTCAAAAAACGTTTAAAGCATGAAATTGTCCTGAGACACAAAATATTGAGAACTGCTGGGGTTTTTTCCCCCTGTTTAACAGGTTACTTATTAATATGTCATTCTAAACATTACGCAAACATAGCCTATATGCTAGAGCATCAAACGTAGTCCCAGGAAGAAGTTCAAGAGTACGTTTAGGGCTATTTTAAGAAATCTGAATACTTTGGCTTTCATTATATCAGACGGAAAAAGCTATTCAGAGACTAGTTTTCCTCTCCTTCTATGATTAACAACAAAACCAAGTAGAAAAATAAGAGAATGTGTTTAAAAGAAGACTTTTTTATGGAAATTGTTTTGTTTAGCTCGTCTGTCTTTACAGTGGATAATTTTGGTAAGCTGTATTTTCTAGAAAATTATGGATTTCATCTACATCTTCCAGTCTATTCACAAAGAGCTGTGCAAAATAGTCCTGCTTTTAAAATCTTCTCTTTTCCAATGGTTATTTTGCTCCTGTTATTTATTTTGTGTATTTTTGCCTTCCTCCTTTTTCTTCATAGTGTTAATTAGTGGTTTATACATTTTGTCGATTTTTCAAAGAACCAGCTTTTGGATATGTTTACTATTTCTGCTGCTTTTCTACTTTTTTAACTCATTAATTTCTGCTTTAATAGTTTCACTTTCAGCATGATGGGCTAAGCCCACTAGGGCCTATTTGGATGATTAAAAGTAGTTTTCATTCACATGGGGCAGTGAGAAGTGCACATCTATGGTCTGGGCTCAGAGCCGTGTTAACTCTCCCATCATCTGTTATAAAATAGTCCAAAGGGACCTGGACAAGCTGGGCATCCTTCAGGATATCACAATAGTCCTCTAGTTTGATAAGATCCTGTTAAAATACTGGACAAGCAAGAAATATGTTGAAGGTCTTGTACTCTAGATAGCGAGAAATTAAACCTTATAAAGATTCAGGGGGCTGCCACTTTAGTGAACTGATAAGGATCCAGTTGTCTGGGGCCTACCAGGACATCCCCTCCAAAGTAAAAGACAAATTATTGCATCTTGCATCATCTACCACCAAAAAGGAAACAAAACACTTGCTCTCTTTCGGTTCTGGAGGCAGAATCTTTATCTCACATTTCGGATACTGCTCTGACCCATCTATCAAGGGATACATAGGGCTGGCAGCTTTGAACAAGGCACTGCCGATGAATGGATTCTGCTATGGGTCCAGGTTGTGGTGCAAGTTGCTCTGTTGCTTGGGCCACATGATACAGAGGACCCTATGGTGCTAGAGGGGTTTATGGAAGGAAAGGATGCTATATGGAACTTATTACAAGCCCCAACAGGAGAGTTACAACGTACACACCTAAGTTCTGAAGCAAACCATGACATCTACAGCAAAGAATTTTACACCATATGAAAAATAGCTAGGCCCTGGTAGAGACAGAACCTCTGATGTTGCTGACCGTGGAATATCAAGAGACTATGCAGCCAGAGATGCTGTTTTATATTTCTATTGATGTATAACAAATTACCACAAATGTAACAGCTTAAAGGAATACAAATGTATTAGTTCACAGTTACGCAGGTCAGAAGTCCATAGGTTCCAATGGGTTCTCTGCTTAGGGTATCACAAGGCCAAAATCAAGGTGTTGGCCAGGCTGAGCTCTTATCTGAATGCTCTAGGTAGAAATCTGTTTCCAGCCTCATTCAGATTGTTGGCCAAATTCAGTTCCTTGTGGTTGGAGGACTGAAGTTTCCATCTTCCTGTTGGCTGCCAACTGGGGGCCTCTCTCAGCTCCTTAAAGCAACTGCATTCCTTCTCAGATGGCCCCTATCATCCTCAAGGAAGCCACAGTGCATCAAATTACCCTCATACTTCAAATCTCTCCAACTTCCTCTTTTGCTACCAGGCAGAGAACGCTCTCCACTTTGAAAGGCTCGTGTGATTAGATCAGGCCCACCTGGATAATCTCCTTATCTTAAGGTCAAATATGCCACATAACATAACAGAATCCCAGGAGGGATAGCTTATCATGTTCACAAGTTCTGGGGATTAGGATAGGACATTTTGGGGGCCATTTTAGAAATGGTCCCTACCACAGCTGCATATCGTGAGCTGGGTTATCCTATATCCATAAGTCATAAGCTCAGGTAGATCCAGCAGCAATCCATTGCAAGATGGAAATAATAGATCAAATTTTGGTGCAAATAAGACCAGAAGACACAAGTAAGCTGCATTAGCAGGTGGCTGAGACCCCTTGTCATCCATCACTGTTGCACTTTCCTCTGAGGGGGAGTGCCTCTGCCCCAGCTCTCATATCTATGGTCACATGGGAAGATCCTTTATGATCAGGTGACAGTGGAAGAAAAGCCCTCATAGATGGGTCATTTGGTACATGGAGCCAAAAATGAACTGCTGCTTCATGCAGCCTCTACTAAGGGGTAGCACAGAAATGAGTAGTGAGAGGAAATCCTCCCAATGGGGACAGCTTCGAGTGGTATACTTGGTCATCCACTTTGTGTGGAAACAGAAGTAGCCCACGATAAGAATATGCATAGATTCATGGGCAGCGGTGAATGACTTGGCTGATTTGTCAGGGTCCTGGGAAGAGTAAGAGTGCAATATCAGGCACAAGGAAATCTAGGATAGAGGCATGTGGGTGGCCCTATGGAAGTGGGTATAAAGCATGAAGATCACTGTATCATATGTAAGCACCCACCAGAAAGCATGAACCATGGCAGAGGCACCAAACAACCAGGTACCCAGAATAACTTGGCCAGTTGATATCAGTCAGTCTCTGACATCAGCCACCTCCAGTACTGTCACAATAAGTGTATCAATGAAACATCCAGAGTACCAGGGACAGAAGTCATTTATGAACCCAGTAGCACAGGTTCCCAATCATCTAGCTACTGCATTGCTGAACATCCAATGTGCCAACAAGAGAGACCACGGCTGAGCCTTTGATCGAGCACCATCTCTCAAGGAGAACAATCACTTGTGGGCAAATTATCTTTGTGTGGCCCTTATTCTGCCTACCGCAGATGATGAGTGTCGGTTGCAGCTTTAAGACCGGTTCTAGGATTGGGGTCCCTAGTTTGTCTCACTAACCTTTCTCTTGTAGATTTTTCCAAAAAGAAACTACCAGAATCCTAAAGGAGCTGTTCTAAAATGGGATAAGTTTATTATACAAAGCAAGCAGAACTGAGAGATGCAAGGGGTAGACTGTAATGGTGGCTGTGGTACACCAGCCAGGTCTCCCTTTCAGGACCAAAGCATGCATTCCGTCTGGTGCCAGAGGTGTTGGCTTCTGATGGCTCACAACTGAGTCCCTTTCTGGAAACTGCCCTAAACTGAAGGGAGTGTTCCCCCAGGGGAAGTCCACATCCAATAAATGATTGATGCAGGAGTATAAAGTCCTGGCTGTCTTGACTTAGGGTGAGACATCTCAGAAGGGCTATCCAAGCTCCAGGGCTTCCTATAGCATCAGAAGTATGAGGCCTCTGTGGCAACCTGACTGCAATTCAACTTCCCCCCTGCACAACACTGCTTCCCACCCTCCTTAGAGATGTTGCTCCTGGTAATACTCCCCAGTAAACCTTCTGCACATAAATCTCAGACTTAGAGTCTGCTTTTGGAGAAACCTAACCTAACACCTGCCTTTGGTTTTTATAGAAGGTATATAGAATTTCTAAACTGGTGCCAGGAAGAACACACACTGTATCTCCATAATAATAGCTTTATGACTTACAATACCTCTATTTTTACCATGGCTGCCGGGAAGCTCAGAGCCCTATCTGAGCAATCACAGCAACTACTTTACATTGGTTTTAACTCTCACTCAATAGTACCTATTTTTAAGCCAAATTGGAATGTTTTTATTGTCAGCATATTGGCTTTAATTTCCACTCAGTAGTACCTATTGGTAAGTCATATTAGAGTGTTTTTATTATGGGACTGGGTGTATATAAATTAAACATGATAACCCATCAAAAGTACCTTTAGGGTAAAACCAGCTCACTCTCGCTGCTCTTAACAGTCTAAATGGTATAACTCCTCTGGTTAGAGAATTGGCTCCTTTTGTTTATTATCAGGCTGAGTTTGAGCAAGCTGCCTAACCTTGGTGATTTCGTTTCCGGCCTAAAAACAACAAAGGTGATGATACTACCTTATAAGGCTGTTGTGAAGATCATTGAAATAACATTTATAAAATGAGCATGGAGGCGCTCAGTTAATGAATCCTGTCAAAACCAGCAGCAGCACGACCATAATTGTCATCATCGACATTACTACCACAAGGATGATAGAGGCACGGACATCGAATAGAGCATGAACATTGCTGTTTTAGGCGCCTTTGGCCAAGGGTATGGCAAACAAGACTTTGATAAAGTTACCATGGAATGAAAACAGTTTGGGGATCCAAACCCTAACGTATCCAGACCCTGAATTCCCATATTCCATCAAAGGGCCATGGGTGGCTCATGTTTGGTGGCCATCATTGGTTTTGCAGATGGTAACTTGGTGGCCATTCAACTTATTCTAGTCTCTCTGGAGTGACTGTCCTTGGCCTTAATTAGCAGCTGTTTTTCTGACATTGGGTGGGTTAGGCTCCCTGCTCTGTGCTCTCACAGCATCCAGAACTTCTCCCACCACTACCCTGCCTGGTGTAGGTCTTCCTCACTCAGGATGAGGTTACATCCCAATAAATCCATCCTTAGTTGAAAATATCGTAAGTCGAAAATATATTTAATACATCTAACCTACCGAACATCATAACTTAGCTTAGGCTTCCTTTAAGGTGCTCAAAACACAATTAGCCTACAGTTGGGCAAAATCATCTAACATAAAGCCTGTTTTATAATAAAGTGTGGAATATCTCATGTAATTTATTGAATACTGTACTGAACTGAAAAACAGAATGGTTGTATGGGAACGGAATGGTTGTATAGGTACAGAATGGTTGTAAGTGTGTCGGTTGTCTACCCTCATGGTCACGTGGCTGACTCAGAGCTGTGGCTCGCTGCCACTGCCCAACATCACAAGAGAGTATCCTACTGTATATCGCTAGCCCGGGAAAAGATCAAAATTCAAAATTCAAAGCACAGTTTCTACTGAATGCACATCCCTTCGCACCATCATAAAGTTGACAGATCGTCTGTAATCACTCTTGTTGGCTACATCTCCTATGAGACTGCTCTTGAAGCAAATGTCTTACTCACCACTGTGTCCCCTGGATCCCACACAGCATCCGACAACACAGGAGGTGCTCATTAAATAAGTTCAATAAGTGAATGAGTAATGCTCCCCGCCCCCAACTATTTTAATCATCATATCTAACAAGGGAAAAGGTATTGAGGGAATAAGGAAACATTATTAGCATGTATCAATTAAAAACAACAATCCTGAACATTGCATGGGAACTTGGGAAAATAATTACGTGAGAATGCTAAGTGATGGACAAGTTAAATTCCTTTTAGTCTCACCTGGAAAACGAGGCTATTAACGTCTACTGTACTGGTTTGTTGTGATGCTTACATGAGACAAAATAGGTAAAATGCTTAGCATAGGGCCTACTATGAACATGTGCTTCATAAATGGTTTGTTGTTGTCGTTATCATTTACAGTAACAGTAAGCGAAAGAAAAAAACAGAACGCAAATAATTCTTTTAAGCTGATTATAACTAATAAAGCAATAGATTTTAACCATTTCTTTTAATATAGCTAAATAATATTTTTTCTATAATTTCAAATTATTTGTGATTAAAGTAAAAGTGACCTGGGTTTATTACCACCTCTCTGAGCCTCATTAATAAAGTAAAAATAAGCATTATGCCCTACTTGCTTTATACGGTTTCAGTGAACTAAATGAATTCCCAAACATGAAAGTGCCTTGACTGTAGTCACCTACCTTTTTCAGTTCTTTCTCTTTTGCCTTAATTTCTGCCTCTGATGTCCTTGTAAATGGTGTACTGGCCACAAGGGAGACCGGAACAAGAAGGGAGAGTCAGTAATTCAAATGAAAATCCGTGCAGGGCCAGCCATGACTTCAGAAAGGCAGGGCGCCAGGGCTGGAGGGGAGCTGGTGAGCAACTCCAGGGGAGAGGGTACCCACGAAAAGAACCCTAGAATGAGAGGGGAATGGAGACAAATCCATGGTGCTGGGGCCTGGGTTTGGAAAGACTCAAGAAGATGACATCAAGAGCCAGGAGTGTAAACAAAATGTGCCAGAGTAGGGCAGCCTCAGATCCTCACCAGGACTCCTCTGCGGCATTTCTTCACTCAAAACGAGCTCTGGTTTCCCGCCTCCCACACCTAAGCTCCAGTGGCCCCACCTATTACTATTACAGGCTCTTTGGATCTGAACAATAGGAGACTTTGACTCTATCTTCCCAGGCTGAGGAAGACAGAGGTTTTGCTGAGTTAATTTCTGCAAGTTACCAGAGCCCCAGCAGCTGATCAGCACCAGGAAGGTTATTCCTGCTACTGTAGTTGTCACTTTCTGGCTCCAGAAATAGCACTTATTTCAGCCTCTGTGTGTTCAGCTTATTCCCTCTGGGAACATGCAGACAGGAATTGGAGTAAGGGACCACTCGTACTTCATGTAAACAGGCACAGGTACTCAGAGTCCTCTCGTTTTAAAAGTCCAGCAGCCTCCTTCGCACCTGTTGGCAGAATGTCAACTTTCTGTTCGTTCATGCTGCAGGGGAGAGTCAATAGTAGCTTCAATTACAAAGTGAACAGCATTTGGGGAGCCCTGCCAGGCACCTCCGCTTAATTCTCAGCTGTGCAAGGTAGGTGTTACGATGCCCGTTTTTTGGACAAGAGAACTGGGTCTCAAAGAAGTTCAGAAACCTGCACAAGATCACACAACATAACCAGGATTCAAAATGAGAGCTCTGGCCTGCTGAGAGCCTGGCTCTTTCGCTACAGCTGAGCAAAGACATAGAACATTGGACTTTAGAGATTGTAAGTCCATATTTTAAGGCACTACTACTGCTCCAAGCCTGTTAGAATAATGGATAAAATATGAAAAAAATTAAGCTTTGCTCCAAAGCACAGTGAACATCTCCATGGATCATTCAAAATGAGCCTAAAAACCAAAAGTTTTAAGCACATGAAGAAATCTAACCCTAAGAAAGAAAGCTAATGAAATCAAACAATAGGAAGGGCAATTTGATACAGATTACATTAAAATAATAGGATTGTTTGACCAAAATTTTTAAATAATATGTTTAGATTGCATTTTTCTCATTGTGTCTTATCAAGTAGTGAATGGTTTCAATTGACCTCATTAACAATGACGTTCATTTTGATGACTTGATTAAGATGGCATCTGCCAGGCCTTTCTAGTGTACAGTCACTTTTTTTCCTTTATAACTAATAAGAATTTTGTGTGGATATAACTACTGAATTTGTGCAAACTAGAGTCGAGGGTGGCTTCAACTGAAATAATGGCAAAATGGCAAAGGAGGGGGGCATATTTCATAAAACTCAGGAAATAAAAGCTGCAAGCCATGGCAGTTGTTTGATATGAGGAATGAGAGAGAGGGAGAAGCTAATGACGATGTTAAGTGTTCTCTTCTGGGCAGCCGGGTGGATGGAGGTGAGCAATGGCATATGAGAGGGAGCAGTCAGGGGAAGATGGGAAGTTCTGTCTGTGGGTACATTCTCACTCCCAACTTGAAAGTCATTATTTTCATTTCAAATTTATTTCTAATTTAATTTTTGGATAGGTAATATATTCACATGGTATGAAAATATTAAAAATATATGGAACATTTTATTTGGAAATTAAACAACACACTTCTAAATAATCCATGGGTCAAAGTGGAAATCAAGGAAAATTGGAGTATATTTGGAACTGAACAAAAAAGCACCACATATCAAAATGTGTGGGATGCAGTTAAAGTGGTGCTTAGAGGGGTATTTCTAGCTTTAAATGCTCATATTAGAACATAGAAAGATCTCAAGTCAATTATCTAAGCTTTCATCTTAAGAACCTACTGAAAGAAGAGCAAGTTAAATTCAAGGTAAATAAATAGATGGAAGGAAATAATAAAGATAAGAGCAGAAATCAAAGACATAGTCAAATGCATAAAAATCAATTAAACCAAAAGCTACTACTTTGAAAGGATCAATAAAATTGATAAAAATCTAGCTGGAATAATAAAAAAAGAGAGAGAAAACAAATTATCAGTGTTAATAATGCCATCACTACAGACGCTACAGATACTAGAAGGATAATAAACATCATAAACAATACGACAGTTTATGACAATAAATTGACAACATAGATGAAATAAATTCCATTAAAGACACAAATTGACTCAAGAATAAATAAAATATCTAAATAACCCTATATCTATTAAAGAATTTGAATTCATAATTAGACATCTTCCCACAAAAGAAACTCCAAGTTTAGATGGTTTCACTGGTTAATTCTAACAAACGTTTGAGAAAGAAATAATACCAACCCTACACAAACTCTTTCAGAAAATAGAGAATGAAGAAACACTTCACAGTTCATCTTATGAAGCTGACATTACCCTGATGCCAAAACCACACAAAAACATTACAAGAAAAGAAAACTACAGACAAACATCCCTCATGAACATAGATGCAAAAATCCTTAACGATGTCCTTGAGGTTCTAGTAAATTCAATAACCAAAAAAAAAAAAAAAAAAAGCATACAAATTGAAAATAAGAAAGTAAAATTATTCAAGGAGAACATGATTATGTGTTTAGAAAATTGTAAAGAATCCACACAAAAACTTCTAGAACTAATGGCCACAGGATACAGGTCAACATATAAAAGTCAATTGTCTTTTTATATACCAGCAAAAAAAAGGAAAAATGAAATTCTAAAAATAACATTTCAATAGCATTGAAAATATAAAATACTTAGTGATAAATTAAACAAAATACGTGTGAGACTAGTACACGGAAAACTTATAAACATTGCCAAGAGAAATTAAAGAAGACTCAAATAAATGGAGAGATATATAACATTCTTTGGATCAAAAGAGTCGATATTCTTAAGATGTCAGTTAACCCCAAATTGATCTATAGATTCAAAGCAATTCCAATCAAAGAAGACTTTTTTCATAGAAATTGACATTCTGATTGTATAACATATATGCAAATTAAAAGAACTTAGAATAGACAAAAACAACTTCGACAAAGGAACAAATTTGGAGGACTGACACTACTGGATTTCAGGGATTACTGTTAAGTTACAATAATCATGACAGTGTGGTATTGTAAGGATAGACATACAGGTCAATGGATGAGAATAGAGTCAGAAATAGGCCCATTCATATATGGTCAATTGATCTTTTGAGGGGGCTGGGTGAAGAAGATTGTCCCTGAGCTAACACCTGTGCCAATCTTCCTCCACTTCATATGTGGGATGCTGCCACAGCATGGCTTGACAAGTGGTGTGTAGGTCCACACCTGGGATCTGAACCCATGAAGCCCAGGCTGCCAAAGCAGAGCATGTGAACTCAACCATCATGCCGCTGGGCTGGCCCCTAGCAGTTTCTTATAAAATTAAAACATACTAACTTTACAACTCCTACAACCCAGCACTTGCCCACCTAGAGAATTAAATTTCTCCAGAAGAATTCAAAATATGTCCACACAGAGATCAAAGTACACAAATGCTCATAGCAGCTTTATTCATGATAGTCAAAAAGTGGAAACAATCCAAGTAAAGATTAATAGTAAGTGAATAAATAAAATTGTGGTATGTCTATACAATGGAATATTACTTGGCGATAAAAAGGATTTTATTACAATGGCTTAAATGAATCTCAGAAACATTATGTTGAGCTAAAGAAGCCAGACACAGAAGAATACATAAAGTATGAGTCTGTTTATTTGAAATCCTAGAAAAGGCAAATCTAATTTATAGTGATGGAAAGCAGATCAGTGGTTTCCTGGGACCAGGGTTTGGAGGACTGACTACAAGGGGCATGAGAGAACTCTTTGAGAATGATAAAAATGTATTAACTTCTCTGAGGTAAATAACTACGAGTAGAATTGCTGATCAGAGGATGGTTTATGTTTTAGTTTTATAAAACCATCAGGCCTTTTTCCAGAGGGTTTATCCCAACTACACTGCCACCAGCAACATCTGAGAATCTCAGCTGCTTTCTGTGCTCACCAACACTTGGTACTGAGAGTCTTTTTCATTTTGGCCACACCAGTGGGTCTGTAGTGGTAATTCAAATGACTTTAACATACGTTCTCTGAGGACTTTTCAATGTGTATCAGCTTTTGGGAAGTGCCTGTTGAAGTCTTTGCTCATTTTAAAAATTAAAATTGGGTTGCCTTTTTCTGATTATATTGTTAGATTTCTTTGCATACGGGAATTGAGTCATTTGTTGGACATAAATGCCAGTATACCTTAAATTTTTATTATTCCTTTTATAAGTGAGGTTGAGCTTCTTTCCATGTGTTTAAGACCCACTTGTACTTCCTTTTTCTAAGAATAGTCTTTATCTTTTGCCCATTTTTAAGTTGGGTTTTGGCCTTTTTCTTATATAGGACTAGGAACTCTTTATATATTATGGAGATTTGTCTTTTGCTTCAATATTAGTAGTAATCTTTCCGCTAGCTTCTCATTTGACTTTGGCCTTTCTTATGGCATATTTTTTGGCCATGCAGGGTTTTTTTCTTTAATGCAATTGAATTTATCAATATTTTCTTTTATGCTGTATGGTTATTTAAAAAAATTTTATGAGGTAGTATCGATTTATAACATTATATACATTTCAGATGTACATTGTTATCTTTCAACTTCTGTAAAGACTACATCATCACCACCAAAAGTCTAGTTTCCATCCGTCACTGGACACATGCCCTTTACCCTTCACCCTCCCCCTGCTTCCCCTCTGGTAACCACCAATCCGTTCTCTGTATCTATATGTTTGTTTATCTTTGGATGGCCATTTTTAAGTCCAATTTCCCCATTACACACCAGAGATGATTTCAGGCCAGGTTTATCAGCGTTGGACTGAGCCTGGGAAGGGCCTGAGCTTACGGGGAGGCGATAGGGCTCAAGTCCTTTGTCTGCTCCTTACTGGCTATGGATCTTTGGACAAGTGAGCTCACCCTGCCTTGGCTCAGTCAGTTCCCTCGTCTGCAAAATGGGGCTAAATGAGGCCTGGTTAAAGAGTCGTCAGAATTAAGTGAGGTAGCGTGTGAAAAGCACCCGGCACCTGCCTGGCACAGAGTACAAATCCTCCATACAAACTACTTCTCCTGTCGCTCCAAATGATGTCTGTGCAGGGATATGTGTGTGTGTGTGTGTGTGTGTGTGTGTGTGTGTGTAACAGGTGTAAATAATACGTGTGTATTTGTGAGTGGGAGGAGGCAGGATCAGCTATAGGATAGAGCACACAGTTGGCTCAATTACTCATGGCCTCAAAATAAAAAAGCTGCTCCAAGCATTTACAGGTCCCAAGATGATTGTAAATCCCACAACACTGGCCCCATGCCAGAACACTCCTAGCCCCTCCCCCACCTCGTCTGCTTGTGTCCAGAGCCCTGCTGCCTGGCGTTCTCCCCAGATGGCCTGGCCCATGGAGGCCCAGGCCCGAGGAGGCCACAGACTATCAGGGGCTCCAGGGTGGTCCTGAAGCATTCGGGATAGAGAATCATGGTGGTCTGCTGGGCTTTTTGGAAATCCATCTCTGACTGCTTGCCTGCTCTGGGGACCTCACCAGGTAAGGATATCCTTCTAGAACCAGTGAGCACAAGGATGCACTGCCTGGGTCTCTCCCCCTTACACCTGGGCTCAGCCAGGGGTGCAGATCCCAAGAGCCTCCCACCCTGGAGCTCACAGAGCAGGTGGGTGACTTCAGGCCTAAGCTTTTCTGAGAAGGAGCAAGGGATTCCTGGTTTTGTACACCCGTTGCTGTTCTCGAGCTTGGGAGAGCTGGCAATTTAAAGGACTCCTGCTGTGACTGTTTCTAAACAGACCAGCCACCTCCTTCCTGTTGAGCTCTGAAAGCTGTCTTCTGTGACTTTGCTAAAGATGAAGGGCACACAGACACCTCTGGAAAGTCAACATGAAGCCGGGCAGCTGTCTCAGTTTCCCCGGGAGCCCCATGGGTGGTGGATCCTGGGAAAAGATTCATTGAGCAGCAACTCCTACCTTCTCATCCTACTGACCAGGAAAGTCTTTCTACTCCCTCAAGATGCCACTGGAAAAGTTCTGCACCAAGAAATACTTTGTAAGATCCTATTTGAGGGTAACTGGTGGATTGAAGATGGTGCATATTCTTGGCTTTTCATCCCATGGAGACATGGGACCCAATTCCCCTTGCTTTGGAACTGAGCTGGGCTTCGTGACTTGCTTGACAAATTGAATGATGTGGAGTTGATGTTCTGGGATTTCCACAGCTGGTTTCTTCTACCATCATACCAGATACAGCAGTGAAGCCACCTAGAACCCTCCAGGTCAGCGCATCTGCAAGCTGAATCTCACTCAGGTGACCACCATTGATGCCGCGTGGAGCAATGAATGACTGAGCTGAGCCCTGCCCAAATTCTTGACCCACAAAATCATGAGATATGATAAAATGGTGTGTGTTTTAATCTATTGAGTTTTGGTATTGTTTGTTACACAGTAACAGATAACTATAGATAATTTTCCATCTTGAACATATCAGAGAATAGAGCAGCTGACAGTTGAGTCTTTTCTAAAGTGAGGACACACACCTTTGAATTTTATACACCTTGTAAGCATGGATATCTTTCAAGATCTTCTTAAATCTCCTCTTGGCCCCAAATATTACAAATGTAACTTGGATGCCAACTGTCACAAAAAATTACTCTTAATTCTTATGGAGCAACCAGTGAATGCAAGGAACTCTGTTCTCATTTAATTCTAGAACCACCTTTTAAGATAGTTTCATGTGGTGTCTCCAATTTGCTGGAGAGGAAATGGAGGCAGAGGTCCACAAACTTGCCCAAGACCATACACCTTGCAAATGGCAGGGCAGGATTCGAACCCCTGCTTTTTTCCAGAGCCTACATGTACTGCCTTCCGGATGGCTGGAGCTTTCCTGGGGCGCTCCCCACATATGAGACAACACACTCAGGCTGAGTTGGTGGCACTAGGGACTCTGGAGTAGACCCTGGAGTTAGGGTCCCAGTGCCCCAGGAGAGCTGCCTCCAGGGTGATAAATGAGTACAAGCTCTAGGCCCGGCCTTTCTCCACCTGCCCAAGCCCCCTCCTCAGGCCCCTGCCACAGCTGTCACCATCACAGCCCCGATCCGATTACAGACCCCAGAGCGCTGGGCTGCCTCCTCCGCCCTCCAGTGTGCAGGAGGGCAGAGACCCATCCTGCCTGGGAACAACGCTGAAGCTGGAGGACGAATCTGTCAAAGGCACTGCCAGCTGCCGTCTTCGCTGTGGCCCCCGCCCTCTGAGCTCATTCCCTGGGGTCTTAGGCGGCTGGTGCTGCAGAGGGACAGGAATGAGGGCCCTGCCGTGCGGACATGTGGAATCCTGCAGTTGGCTTTGTTTAGATGTGTAACACCGCGCCAGGCCGGGCTCTGCACCTGCCGCTGGAGGAAGTCACCTCCTACCTCCCACCCAGTGGCCTCTGTGGCCACATGCACATGCACACACAGAGGAAGTCATCTCTTCCTCCCACCCAGTGGCCTCCACACACTATTGGCTCAGGAGACCCAGGCCTGAATTTATTTGTTCATTTGGTGACTCTGGGCCTGATCCTAATCTAAGCTTCCGTTTCCTCATCTGTAAAACAGGTTCATCATAGCACCTAATTTGTAGGTTTTATATCCCAGGTTCTTACCAAATGATTATTGAATAAAACCAGTCATCCCAAACCTACCCGTTCGTTCCCTGTGGTGCAGGTCCCTGACCACTCTTCTCCACACTTCCCTTCCTCCCCACACCTACTCAGCTGGGCTTAACCTGAGCTGCTCATTATCAGGCCCGCCCCCTTCCAAACCCGTGAGTCCTCATGGTCACGCTTCTGAGGGTTGAAGTAGGTGGTCAGAGAAGCCTCAGATGTTTAGAAAAGGTATCCAATACTTGGAAATAAGGTGACAAGCCTACTGGATGCTCTTCCAAAGCCACACTAGAACACTGTCCAATGGGCCCCCTACAGGTCATCTGACTTTCTAAGGGAAGGTCATTTTGTTTGACCCACTATTTTCTACTGATTAGGGCCCAGACTTTGTAAAATTAGATGTTAACTTACAAAGAAATAGAGGTTTGGGAAGTTGGAAATGACTCCTGTAGGCTAGAAATATAACCCCAAAGGTTACAGTTTTATTTACCTATAGAACTTCTGTCATCCTGCTGGTACCCTCATTAATGAGATAAATAAATCTCCAATACATGTTCACAATATTGTGTATGAGAATCGTTGTTTTCAACTTTTCACAAAATATGCTTCAACGCAGATCTTGTATTTTGGGATGAGGCCATAGTTGGGGTCGGAGGACCCTTGAGGGTGGAAATTGGGAAGAAGAAGGTTGAAACCACTGTGAATGATGACAGGCTGTAGGATGGAGAGGAAAGCTGAGCTCAAGGCAGGGAAGTATCCCTGTGTCCTGAGTAGATGGTGATGCTTAGGATGCTGGTGGTAAAGCACAGGTGTGGGGGTGGGGGTGGGGGGAAGGATGGGGTCAGACAGAATTAGAGGAGTGACTGCTGAAGAGTCGAGAAGCAAAGCAGCACTGGAGAGCCCAGAGCTCACTGGTCCCTCTCCTAAACCTGAGGGGGGAGGTAGACGAGAAAACGCGGTCTCCATCAGAAGGGTTTGGAGGATGAGAGACCTCAGGAAATCTGAGGGTTTTGGTAAAAGGAAGGTTTCAGGTGTTGAGACTGAGGCTGAAGACTCCAGAAGGCTTAGTGATGTAAGAGGTTTGGAGGAGGTGGGGCAAATCTGGAAGACGGCAGACTGCAAGGACTTGCTCAGGTCCAGGAATGAGAGCAGCCAGAGGCGGGAAGCCATCTGGAAGGGAAGCAGAGGCATAATGAGGCCTGTGACAGACTAGGCAGGCCTGGGGCTCCCTCCCAGGGTGGGGCCTGGTGTGGCTCCAGAGGTCAGGGATACTGCAGGTCTGGATTCTTCCTGCTGGGCAAGAGCCATTGGGGGTTTTCTTGGCGACTGGACTCACAATGGCTGGGCTAGAGGAGATGACCACTGAGTTGGTCATGCTCATCTTGGGTCCTGGCTGTTGGCTTTCAACAAAAAGTTCCCTAGAGACCACAGGTGTACAAGGAAGGTATCAGGGCGGCAGGGAGCAGCTGTACGCTCCTCCAACTGCATATGCTGTAACACCAGGGCTGCGACTCTCCTCCGATTCCACCCTCAGAACTGCCATGGGGACCCGACCCTCAGCTGGGAGCCTCCAGGTCCTTGTCATGGAGAAGGCCTGTGGGTCGAGCCTGTAAGTTTCAAACTACTCTCTCCTCAAGATAGGAATTCGCCTAAAGCCTTCATGTAAAAGGAGTGAGGTGGCACACTTCCCTGGCCGGCCAGGAGGGAGGCGACTCTGGTTTACTCATCTCTGTAACCCCAGCCCTCTAGCTGGGAGGCCTTTCTGTCTAAAGTTCTGCCAGTTGCGGGGACCCGACCCCAACCACGTCCAGCTGCTGCCCCACTGTTTACCTTAGTTCAGATGAAAGTTCTACTTTCCACTTCAGATAAAAACAAAACCAAAAGTCTGGTGCTTTCCTTTGCACAGATGCCTCAGTAAGGATTTCTCCCAGGTTGGCAGACCATCCTTTGTTCCAAAGGTCCAAGGTTTCATCAGGCTTGACCACACTCTTTGAGGCCAATAGATTTCCCTGGTGAATAGGCCTTACCTGCGGTTCAGACCTGCTGATTTAGAGTCTCCAGAGGGAAAGGCTACAGAAACTGCACCTTCAACAGCCACTCCCAGGGAATTTGACGACCAGGGAGGCCTGGGTAACAGGTTTAGATTAGAACCCCTCCGGTTTGCTAACGACATAGTATACGGGGTACCGCATACATTTCTCATCAAAGTTCTGGCTAAATCATTCCAGATTCTTACCTACCACCAGCTTCATCCCCAGGGTGGGGTAACGGGGGCCCCACAGAGCGCAGCTTCCCTCTAGCATTCGCTCCCCCTCTCTATGGGGAGAACATTGTCAAAGACAGAGAGTCTGTGGGAGAAGTCACTGAGGGGATGAGCAGCCTGGGGTGTCACAGGAGACGGCCCACTGGCAGGTGGAAGGCTCATCGATGAGGAGGCACGTCGTCACTCCGGAGGAAGACAGGCCTGCGCTGGGGTCTGGCTGCCACCATTTAGAGCTGTACAGTCAGGGGTGGGTAAAGAGCCTCTTTGAGGTTCAGCCCATTTCTTTGGAAAAGAAGGAGAACAGTTCCTCTCTCAGGGTTGTTGTGAGGTCTGTCTGCCACAAAGAATATAAATCACTCAGCACAGAGCCTTGCAGCCAGTAAGTGCTCAGTAAGTGCCAGCTGCTATTATCAATCATTCATTCAACAAACACTCATTGGCTAAAAATGACAAAAACAAACAACAACGAAAATAGACAAACAGACATGGTCCCAGCGCTCACAGTGCTTACAGGGTAGAGGGTCTTAAAGGGATTTTTCTCTAAGATAAATAAAAGAAACAAAGGTTTCTGTTTTTAAGGTGACAGAGGAAACAAACCATGGGAAAAAGCAGAGATTTGATTTAGAAGATGGAAGTTCTGCCCTTGCCCCTGCTTTAGATTCAGTCTGTTGGGGCAAGAATAGATTGCAGACGTCCCAGAAAGGGGTGTGACTCACAGAGACCACGGAGCCTTCAGCCTTGTAGACAAATAAAATTACACCCCTCCCCCTGCACTAACGCGTCTAACAGCCTAGTGACCTGGAACTACTCTCAGTTCTATCAACTTCCACATCTTTCTCTACCTCAAGTGACTCTCCTATACCTGCAAACTACAAAGTGAAGAATAATTAAATGGATTTGAGGACCAAGAGAAAGCGATGGTGGGGGTGCGGGTGGGGCGTACAGAATCACAGCCCTGCTCTTCAGTGCTGGAAATGTGTGAGGACTGAGCCCAGGCCCTCCTCAGGAAAGCTGAGCTCTGAGAAGCACCGCCAGGGAAGAGGGGTGGGGTAGCGGCCGTGCTCAGTGAGCAACCTGTGCCTTTTTAAAATTGGGAGCAGAGAATAGGGTTGGGGGAGGTGAGTAGAGTTGAAGGTTAACTGTTAGAGAATTCCAGAATCAAAAGCACACAGCCAGCATCCTACTCTGCAAAGATGCATGTGGGTCATACAGAGTAAGGGGAAAGGGGCTGCTGGTTTTGGATTTGCAGCTCCTTCCTGGGTACCATCTGAAAGAGGCTGCACAACCTAGGATCTTGTCACAACAGAGCTTTTCGCTCCTGTGGCCTGGCCTCCCTGGGGGTGGGTGGGTGGGGGAAACAAGCCTGCAGGAAAGAACAAAGCTCCACAAATACACCTCAGGTTTGCAGAGAGCTCTGAAAGCAACTGGCTCAGGGGTGACTTTCACCCTCATCATGGTTGGTTGATCGGCAGTGTTGGCACCATCTTCGTTTTGAGTTTAAAGAAGGAAGCTGGAGAGGCCTGGCGAAGCAGGGTAGACCAGGGTTTTACTCCTAGCCCCACCGCTTCCTAACAGGCATTTTCAGGTAAGTTACCTCACCCTCAACGGAAGCTCAATTTCCTCTTCTGCAGACTGGGGTTAACACCACCCACCTCAAAGTTGTTGCCCTCGAGGGAGAGTAAAGGGCCTGTCTGGTATGGGGGAGGTAATTGATAACTATTAAGTCACTTACACAGCTTAACCTGCATAAATCAATACACAGCAAAGACAAAGAGGGTAATCCTCATGCTTCTGCCCCAGGAGATCAAGACAACCACCTGAAATCCTATGTCTCTTCCTTCTACCCGGCCATGGGCAGAGGTTAGACAGGCAGCCAGCTAGCCAACCTAGGAGCATGTCCACAAGAAAAAGAAAACCCAGTGTCCCTGGAAAGACCTCTTGAGCAGCCAGCTTCAGGAGTTTCCCTTTCTTGGAGGTTCCTCAGAGCTTTAACCTCACAAGTGAGATGAAAGACACGCTCGCCTCAGAACTGAAACACCTTGTTGCCTGTGTATCTACTTGTACCTTAAACTCCAGTTCACCATTAAGGCCACACTCAATGTCAGTATGCACATCAGTGTCATAGATATAGCACTATGGAAGACAAGATTTAGGCCACTCTGTCACCCCAGCTGAGGAACAGAATGTCGGGCTATGTGTGCACAGGCCTGCACACATGCTCCTAGCACCTGCTCACTAAGAGGATGAACTCTTTATTCTTAAGCAGTATAGAAACTGGATTTCTGGAACAACCTAAAGAGGACAATAATGCTTTCTCCAAGCTACAGGGGTTCTAATAAGGTTTCTAACAAAAAAACAAATCAGCAAGTATTCTTATCCCTCTGAGAGAATGTAAGAGACCCTAATTTAGACTCAGAGTCCTAGGGAGATTACTTAGAAATGGTAAACTGAAAAGCAACGTGATAGGTGAAGCTGTTTTGATTAAGGGATGCCAGGTGAGAGTCAAACAGTCAATAAGGAAAACTAAGACAATCTCTCTGGGTCTCTAAGAGGATTCAGAAGGCACAGGCAGAAAAGACTAGTGCTCTGAGGAGAAACAAATAGCGCTGGGGCATGAAACGGTTGTCATTTTGTTAAGAAGATCCCACTAAACAGCTGCTGCAGAACTTTCTAAATAGCAATACGTGTTGCAAGCACTAGCTACCTTGCCTGAAAGCATCCAATTTGTGACTGAGCTGCAAGCAGTTAACACTTAGTTCATAAACTCCTCTAACAGAAAAGTCTCAAGTTATCACATCTTGACCTTCTCATTGCTCCGGGAACTTTACTAGTAAGGAATCAGAGAGAAAACTAGTTTGAAAACTAGACAGAAAAAATGAAAGGTTGGCATGTGTCAAGGACCCCCTCTAGTGGTTCTGGAAATAAATGAAGTAGTTTGGGATTTAGGATATTGGGAGAAAAAATAGCAGGCAAAGCTGAAGGAAGTCTCAATCTTACCAACCTTTTTGCAGTCATCATTTCTAATTCTAAGGTGGTATGATAGATTCCTCTTTGTAAAACACTCCTAGCAAAGACTTCTGCCTTAGAAGTGGCACGCTCCTTTTCTATGTTACAGATTAACTGTCCCTGAGACCTTAGTCCTAAATGATTTGGCCTTAAACCCACGTCCCTCAAGTTCAATTTCCTATTTTTCTCTCTCTCCCCTATATGTACTTCCACGTTACCAGTCTTTATAACCATCATTTTTAATGGCTGAATAACTTCAGACTTAGTTTATGAGACTATAAAGCTGGACTTCATACCACTGCACACTTGATTTCGTATATTATGTAATTAACATGCCAGGAACTGGTCTGAACTACACAGAACCCATAAAAGATAACATTCAAATACTAATGTTCTCTTTGCAACAGACTTATACCAACCAACGCGATGACTCGGGAGAGTAAATATATCCATGTTCTCCTTGCAAACCTAATCTCTACGCTGCCTCATATCCCTGTGTAGTTACTGGCTGCCACAAGGGCTCTTACACCCAGGAGACTCTCTGTCTCTAGGAAGGGGAGACTGAGTGCCACATGGTGGCAGATTTATGGAGCAACACCGGCATCTTCCATGAAGAAGACAGGCAGCCAAGAGTAATCCAGTCCCCCAGGACATTAAGTAAGACAAGCGATCAGAGTGTACCTAAATAGGTGAGCTCTAAAGAAAAAGGGAGGAGGGTCGAGAGGGAAAAAAGATAAAGAAAACTAAAGATGGTGGTGACTCGCTTTAAAATGTTACTCTGCGTAACACACAGGATCAATCAACTCTGTACAAATATGATACATCTCCCCCATTTTCACAGTTAACCAGGGACAACAAAGGGCCAAAGTATTGGAAAGTCTGCTCTACTTGGGCAGGAAAGTCAGGCTTTCTGCTCTGTTCTGGCTCTGTCAGCTACTAAGCTGTGTGTGCTCACTTAGTCATCTGGGTTGTCTGCCTGGGCTTCAGATTTCCTCATCTATAAAATTAAAGTATTAAACTAAAAAATCTTGTACTCTGGATCTAAATATATCCTATGCGCAAGGTCCTATTTTTAGCTTAGAGAAAGCGTTGACAAAAAAAAGCTGTATTTAAGAGGAACTGCTTTACAAAATCTGAGCTCCTGCCAAACGTTCCTTCTAGACATGTAACTGAAAAAACCCACTTCATCAAGAATTACTTAACGTGACCAAAATAAAAGCAATAACACGCTTCTAGGCAACGGACAATTTAAATAGATTCTGTCATTATTCTTCTCAGAGGAAAAGGAACAGCTACTTGTTTCTCCCAGAAGAATGACACCTAGGAAACAAGGTTATCACTACTGCTTAATCTTCACACAGAAGTAGAGGACAATTTCTACCTAACTATATAAAATTTAAAGATAAAAAAGGAAAATCCTCAAGTAGGGAAGGAAAGACCCTCTTAGTTTCTAGGCAGCGGGCTAACACTTTGCTGTCACCAATTTTAACTGCATTAATGTACACATCTGTTTTCCATTTACTCTTTTCCTGCTTAACACATCAGACTCAGAATAAATATGCAAACTTGGATTACTTATTACTGTTCTAGGATAAAGAGATACGCCTGAGTAAAAGGTGAAGAAAGATAAAGAATGAAATACTATTTCTACTATAAGAAATTCTTAAGACAGAATATATCTTTCTACACCTCTGTGGCAAGCATTCCAGCAATGCGATGTAAGGAGACTATTGCTGGGTGACAGTGAAATCTTAATACTGTTCTTTTCCTCAACACTGGTGTTCTCCCTCACTCACTCAGTTTCTATAAATTGCATAATTTTCTTTAAAAGTTAGTACTTTTTCCACTTATTTTGAGTAGACAAATGTTTAACTCACACTAATAATTCCATATTTTTAAAAGTACAAAAATCATAAAAAAAGCTTTATGAATATTCATACTCTGATTTTGGGGAATCTATCTTGGGAAAGTAATCCTAATTTTCTAGAGTTTTATGTGTAAAAATGTTCATCAGTTTCTGGGTTTGTTTTTGGTACTACAGCCAAAAGCAAACAGTCTAAGCATCCAACAGGAAATATTTAATTAGGCTACTTCTATGTGACAGAATTTTGTGGCTATTAAAATTTTGTTTCTGAAGAGATTAAACAGAAGAATATTTTATATTTTATTACTAAGTGAAAAGTTCAGGACATAAAAATAACCATAAAACTTTGTATGAAGATTTGAAGTAAATGCCCCAAAATGTTAATATTGGTAGTCTGGCTGGTAAGGGGATTTAAAAATATACATTCTTCAAATCTACTAAAGCATATTCTTCAAATCTATTAATACTTTATAGCAGTATTAACAAAAACCTCAAAGTAGGATAATCAGGACAGGACTACACAGCCAGAGAAGCACTTACTTAGATTTTCTTATTAACCACTGGCTAATTCCTTGAGTAAATTTCTGTCCTTCCTCTAAGTTTCTGGGTTGACCAAGTATGCCCAAGATTTTCACATTTTTCTATTCAGTTTCATTAGAATTAATAACTTGTGACTAAGATACAGCAAAAAATATGGATTTTAAAAAATATTCATGTTCTGTATTTCATTATTTAGCTCACTGGAGTTTCATTATACTAATATTCTTGGGGAGATGTTTAAGAATATTAAGTTCCAGAATGCTATTTATATAACATCCCTTGCAAAATTCTGTATTATGGTTGGTCATATCAAAGATATAGATCATAAACCATACACCAACCATTTCAACCTCCATAAGTAGTGACTCATAATGAATATTCTTGGGGAGATCTTAAGAAACGTTTTAGGAATATTAGAAAGATACTTTGAATATCAGCAAGATACTTTGCTTACATAACACTTTGAATGGGGTCCTAGATAGGATTTTTCTTACACCAAATTCTCTGTTAGGGAAGGTCAGTTATACTACAGGAAAACTATAGAGTATAAACAATATACTGGAGGCCAGTCCTGTGGCCTAGTGGTTAAATGCCCTGCACTCTACTTCGCCATCCCAGGTTTGGTTCCCAGGCATGGATCTATACCACTCGTCAGCAGCCATCCTATGGTGGTGACCCACATACAAAATAGAGGAAGACTAGCACAGATGTTAGCTCAGGGCGAATCTTCCTCAGAAAAAGAAAAAAAAAAAAAAAAAATATATATATATATATATATATATATATATATGCTGAACATCTACTCTATAGAGATTCAGCTAGTCAAAATGAAAACTCAAAGTGAATGTACATTTTTAATTCAAAGTCATATTTACTATGTTCTCATTTTAAAAATGTCCCTTTAGGGGTTTCTGGCTTCCACGATTGGAGGAGTGGCTCCTAACAAACCAATCTTCCTGTAGATAACAACTATAAACCCGGGGGAAAAAAATCAGCAAGGAAAAAATGGTACAAATATTGGAAAGGAAGAAATAAAACTGTCTCTATTTGCAGACGACATAATTTATCTATACAGAAAATCCCAAAGAATCTAACAAAAAACCCCTCCTAGAATAAGGGAGTTTTCCAAAGTCACAGGAGTATCCCAATGTGGGCTGCACTTAGTGACTTCCTTCCAAACAACAGAGTCAAAGGGGGAAAAAATGTAACTTTACAGTGAAGAAACTGGCAAACAATCTGGGGAAGGTAGTCAAGTAAATATCACCTGCAATAATGCATATTAATAACAGGTACTGCTGATGTTAGACAGACAGTTCACCCCTGTGGTATTTAACTTCAGTCTAACTATGAGAAAAATATTGGACAAATCCAAATTGAGGGACATTCTACAAAACATCTGAAAAGAACTCCTCAGAACTTTCAAGGTACGAAAAACATAAACTGAGAAATTGTCACAGACCAGAGGAGACATGACAACTAAATGTAATGTAGCATCCTCTGTGGGACTGAATAAAAAAGGGCATTAGTGAAAAAACTGATGAAATGAGTAAAATCTAGAGCTTAGTTGATAAACTAAATGTCCTCATGTTGGGTGACAAATGTACTACGGTAATTGTTATGGGCTGAATTTTACCTCACTCCCCAAATTCACATGTTTAAGCCTGAACCCCCAGTACCTCCAAATGTGACTGCATTTGGAGACAGGGCCTTTAAAGAGGTGATTAAGTTAAAATGAGGCCTTACAGTGGGCCCTAATCCAATCTGACTGATGTTCTTATTAGAAGAGGAAATCTGAACATACAAGTTTATTTTTTAAAAACGTTATCCTTCAAAAGACATCATTAAGAAAGCAAAAGGACAATTCACAGGCTGGGATGAAGTATCTGCAAGTCATATACCTGATAAGGAACTTATACCCAGAATATATAAAGAATGCTTATAACTTCTGTCATTTATATTCTATAATGAGAATACAAATAACAGAATTTAAAAGTGGGCAAAAGATATGAATAGACATCTCACCAAAGAAGATATACAAATGACCAATAAGAACACAAAAAGATGCTTAAACACTGTTAGTCATCAGGAAAATGCAAATTAAAACCATGATACACCATTCCACACTCACAAGAATGGCTATAACTTTAAAAACAACAGATAACAAGTGTTAGGGAGGATGCGGAAAAATCATAAACCTCATAAATTACTGGTGGAAATGTAAAATGATGCTGCTCCTTTAAAGTCGGCAGTTCCTTAAAATGTTAAACAAAGAACTACCACATGACCCAACAATTCCAATCCTAGGTGTATCCTCAAGAAAAATGAAAACATACATATCCATATAAAAACTTGTTCATGAATGTTCATAGCAGCATTATTTGTAATAGCCAAAAGGTGGGAACAAGCCAAGTGTCCAAATAATGAATGGATAAACAAACCATGGTGTATATTCATAGAATGGGATATTATTCAGCAGTAAAAACGAAGTACCAATTCGTGCCACAACATGAATTAACTTTGAAAACATGCTAAGTGAAAGAAGCCAGTCACAAAAGGCTCCTTATCGCATGAGTGCATTTATATGAAATATCCAGAACCTGTAAATCCATGGTATGAGACGGAAAGTAGATTTGTGGTTGTCAAGGGATAAGGGAAATGGGAGATGTAGAATGACTGCTAATAGGTACAGGGTTTCTTTTTTGGGTAATGAAAATGTTCTAAAATTAGATTATAGAGATAGCTGCACAATTCTGTGAATATACTAAAAAGGACTGAATTGCAAAATTTTAACAGGTGGACTTTATGGTATATGAATTATATCTTCAAGCAATTTAAAAAACCTAATAAACAAATAAAAAACAAAGAACTCATCTGAGGGGAAAAAAACGATGTTTCAGTAACAAAGTTTTCCAAACTTATTTACTTATCCAGAAAAACAAGGAAATTTTATGGCTCAATTTTTTGGCTTTAGTGTTCTCAGTTACTCTTAAAACTACCTTCCCAAATTCATTAAATTGACTTCCATTTTAATTAAAAATAACTTTGAAAGGCTTGTTATATTGAGTTTAAAAGGGGGTCTAATCCTCACTAAGGGTCAGAATCACCTGGAGGAACTTTAGAACTAGCAATGACAAGGACCCCACCCCTAAAGATTTTGATTCAGTTGGTCTAGGGAAAGACTCCAGCAGTGTTACATTTTTCAAAGCTCCCCCATGGATTTAAGTATAGAGCCAGGACTGGGAACCACTGACATAATTCAACAAAATATGAAACCACATTTTAAAAATCTTTAAGGTGTAGGCAGACCTTTGCTTAGGCAAAATAAAAAGTAGATATTTAATAAAAATTTGTTTCTAATCATATAACTATAAATGAAAAGCCACATAAAACACTAAATTAGTCATAAAACCAATTATTTAATTGAAGCTATAAAAAAAGAGGCAATATAATTGATAAAATAATTAGGAAAGAATATTTAGCATGTTTCAAAAGATTTAAAATAGGAGCAGGACACTTTACAAAAAGTTGTGTGGAAAATAAAATTCTTAAACTATAAGTAGAAATGTAACATTACTGAGTACCTTATAAAATACAATGACAGAAATATAAAAGGACTACGTATGCTCTACGTCTGAAAACTATTAATAATGAACAGGTATTTAGGTTTAAATTTACAGTTCCTGGGTATGAGAATCATATTACTATACACATCTTCCAAACCAGTGGGCAATATTTTCCGATTAACCATGAGTGGTATCATCTTCTACAAAGTCTTTGGCCATCTCTGCTGTGATCACATCAATATGACTAACCTAAAGAATAAATGTTAAAAACAAAGTTTGTTAAATCTTAAAGAAATGTATCAGTGTTCCCACTCTCTAGGGTAATATTTACAATATACTGCCTATCACCTATAAATTTTACATACCAAAGCAAATGATTCTAAAACACTGATAAAACCTTCACTTATTAATGGTGCTTGTTCAATGCGTGAGTTTAGAAAATATAAAAATATTCTGCATTTTAAAGCTCTGAAGACACAGATAAGTACTTATGTCTAAATATTTGAACCATATTTTTGTTCAGTTTTTATTATTTTGCTATTTCAAAGAATCTTAAGGCTGAAAATACTAGGAAGAGCTGTGTGGTCCAGCCAAATATAAATAAATGTATGTAACTGCTTAGACTACATACTGAAAAACCTAGCTAGGAAGTTATTGTCTCTCAATGGCAGTGAAAATAAAACCAATGTGGGGCCGACCCAGTAGCACAGCAGTTAAGTGCGCACGTTCTGCTTTGGCAGCTCGGGCTTTGCGAGTTCAGATCCCGGGTGCAGACACGGCACCACTTGGCACACCATGCTGTGGTAGGCATCCCACATAGAAAGCAGAGGAAGATGGGCACGGATGTTAGCTCAGGGCCAGGCCTCCTCAGCCAAAAAAGAGGAGGATTGGCAGCAGATGTTAGCTCAGGGCTAATCTTCCTCAAAAAAATTAATTAATTCAATAAAATCAATGCAATGAATTCTAGGAAAGAACTGCTAAACTTCATAGGCATTTGAAGGAAAAGGTTTTCTTTTATAAAGACATCATCATGAGATAAGCAACAACTTTCTAGGTTTTCTTTCGTGACTTACGTAACATAAAACAATAATCCAACAAATACAATGAATGAAATACTATATGAACTTAAATTTCATGTAAAAAAAAAATTACCTTATTTCTGAACTTTACACCATAAAATTTGTCAGCTGACTCAAGCAGTTCAGGCCTAAAAGTAGTTGTAATAAATTGAGCATGTACAGCAAGTTCCATAATCATATCTGTAAAAAGAAATAGTAATTTAATAAAATCTTTTTCTCAGAAAAAGGAAATTTAAAAAGCAACTTTTACCTAAAATTCAAAACTGCCTATGACTCATTTTTCACGCATACATCTGCAAAAATTACCAACTTGATTTATTAAATTAAGGATATATCTGCAACCCCAATAGCATAAGGTACAGAATATGAAGAAGCAGCAACTTCTAACACAGCCTTAGAAATAATGTCAGAGCAAAATAAGTTTTCTCACGCAAAGAACAAAAACCACCTTCCCCTGCTACTCACTCTCCCAAAGATCTTTTGAACTTACTAAAGATCAGATGTACGTTCTAAAGAAACATAGAATCAATACTGTTTATGACAGAGGCTACTCAAACACTGAGAAAAAGTTTTAAAATGAGAAACTTTGCACAAAAGTTTAACTGGAGTAGGATTCTTCAATTGATTCAAAGAGTTTTTAATTTCTCACAGAACTAAACTTTGTAAAAGTAGTCTAATATTAAAATTTTTAAAACTTGGTTAAAAAATTATTTTATTTACTGAATACATATTCTGTCTAGTCCCCCCCAAGTATCTCAGGCAAGAAGAAATCACTATAAAAGAGGGAAGCTATCCTTTTTAAGTTCTCATTGGTAAGTAGGAAACCAAACTGTACCTGACACAGCCTTTCTGTGCTGGGCATCCAGAGCCTGATCAATCTCATCAAACAAGTAAAAAGGAGCTGGGTCACATTTCTGAATGGCAAAAATCAGAGCAAGAGCTACCAAAGATTTCTGTCCACCTGAAAGCTGTTGCATTTCTCTCATTTCACCTTGTTTTCCTGTAAATGACACCTACGAAAACATTTAATGAGTTATATCCTAAAGGGGTAGAATCACCATCACCTCTTAAATTGCATAAAGTGTACCAATTTAGATTTGCAAAATATTCTATAAATCCTACTATGGTAATACTCTGGGGAAAATTGAACGAAAGGTGTTTTACCCTAATTCCAACTCCAGTGAACTGGTCAACTGATGGGACACTGCTTTGTGACCCAGAACCCCGCTCACTTTCACCACTCCCTTCTCCTTCATCCTGAGACTGACTGCCCTCCACATCTCCCTTCTTCATCACCAATGTAGCTTTGCCACCAGGTACCAACTTCTGGAATACTTCACTGAAGTTCTTGGATACCTTGAAATAAATGAATGAATGAATAAATAAATAAGTTCGTATCAACTGGAATATAAATTTTGCTTAGGTAAAATTATACATATTATTCCTTAACACAATGACAAACATTTAAAAGCAATCCAAAGTATTTTTTAATCTTGTAAGAACAAGAGTATCAGACTGGATCCTTTTAGGAGCTGTATAAAACATTCTAGTTACTATGTTAACAAACTACATGCTGGATTTGTTCACATGTATTAGAGCCAACTATCAGTGGAAAAAAAGCTTTAAAATCTTTGCAGACTGAGTAATAAACTGTATAATAGCTGACGCTTTTGTCTTGTTGTGGATTAGCTACAAATAAAACATACCTGTTTGAAAGTCAACTGAATAGCTTCATATTTTCTAAGTTCAAGTACATTCATCAGTTCCATGATTGATTTGTAACCCCTATCCAACTCTTCTTGTCGCTTTATTAACTTCTCTTTCTGCTCAGAGAAATTTACAAACTGATCTAAAGCCTTTTTGTTAACATGGCTGTACTTCTTCAACTCTGTGTTACACTGTTCAAGTTTTCGAAATAACTATAGAGAGAAGAAAATGTATAAATAAATTCACATACAGGGAAATTTGCAATGAGATTTCAAATTTAAAACCAACAAGATTTACCTGCTTGAGACTCAGCGTCTGGTATTTTTCAAATGCTTCCTGGGGAAGTGATCCAAGTTCTCGAATTTTCTTCATACACTCTTCTTTCTTTTTCAGTAGCATGCCCTGTCGATTTGTCATCTTTTCTAGCTCTTTCGTATCATGATTTATAGCATCCATGTGTTCTTTTTCCATATTTTTCCAGCGCTCCATACTCTTCTGAAGCTCCTTAATTCCAGCTTCTGTTTTATCAATGGAATTGTCCAAATCTAAAATGGGGGGGGGGGGGGAACCTAAATTAGGCCACAATATCCATTTTAAAGCTAGAGTGTTATTTAACCAAAGATTTTTTTTAATGGTCAGATCTATCAAAATAATTTTTGGATTTTCCCAATGTTTAAATTTATGGTGAAAATTCATGAAACATTTTAATTCAGGACAAAATTAGGAGTACACATGAGTCACTCAAGTATATAGTTTATTATTTAGCGTTTATGTTTATAAAAAACTAAAAAAATAATAATCTTCTCAGCAACTAGATAAGAGACTTGATTCAGCTATTTCATACTTTTGTTGACAAAAAAATTTATGATCGCTCATAAAATTGTCAAAAACATTTCAAAAAAACAAAGGTTAATATTTATAATCAATCCACTGAACTCCATTCACAATAAATTATTTATGATGATGAAAAACACACAAAATCATTAGTACATGCTTTCGGATATTGATTTTGTAGTAAACAATGTTATAAAATGAATAAGCTAAATTGAACAAAATGCCAAAAAAATTATTACTACACAAAAATTTACCTTCTGATCGTGCCATTGTATCTTTTACTCTTTTATTGATGGCTTCAAGTTCTGAGGTTGTAGCTGTGAGAACAGTACCTCCTTCTGTCTCTCTCAGTTCATTAAGTTCCTGCAACACAAAAGAACTTATGAGCATTAAACCACAAATACGAATTTTGTTAGTTTCAAAATGTTATGACTGCCAACAGTTTCTGTAGCTGTTATATCTGAATAAACATTCAAGAAAACCAAAAGATATACTTCATATAATTGCAAATATTTAAAGTATCATGCAATTACCAGAAAATTTCTCAGCATCTACTGTTGAGGAAATATTAATAACTAACGTTTACTGAGTACCTAGAATGTGCCAAGAAAATCATACAAAACAGGTATTACTTTATGCTTATTTTATACAGGAGGAAACTGCGGCTTAGAAATATTAAATGACTTGCCCAAGATTGTACATGAGGTGGCAGTCCAGAACTCCAAACCAGGGCAGGTGGTCAGAGTACAAGTCTTTCTGTCCGCCAAAGTCTATGCTCTTGATCAGAGCCTCCGTATATAAACACTTTCAAAAGGTTATGGTCATCAAGGAACCCTCAAAAAAGAACATACCTGTTCTACTTGGTCCAAGCGTTTTCTCAAATTCTCATTCAGGTAAGTCTCTACTCGAGTAATAATACCTTCTAATTTAATTCTTTCATTCAGCAACTGTCTGTTTTCCTAGAAGAAGAAAAGGAAATTATTTGTCTACATATGCATGCACATTTCACATAAAGGAATGCTGTTAATCTGCTGTCCTCTTGACGGTGATCAAATAAACAGTGATGGAGTTTTATCTCCTTCCAAAAAGCCCTGTATTTTCTTCATTTTCTCTCTTAACTAGTCAGAATGCCAAGTTTTTGTGCCTGTTTCTTTTTATAAGGCATGCTGCCAAAAATATCTTTCTTTATCTGCTTTTCATTTCTTGGACTTCGTGTGGGTTGTTTACATCTCCGTATTCAAAATCAGATGTTATTGAAATGTTTAATTAAAGCATTATTAAATACGTAAAGGTGGTCTGGTCAATAAATACAGCAAAGCTAACAAACTCAATCTTACTAATGACAAACATGCATTAAATAACATGGAAGAAAAGGAAGATTTCTTGTATAATACTAACATATCCAGAATGGTTTAGAAAAACATTAAAACCTCATTTACTCTTATGGATGTTAGAAGTCCAAGTCTCATTTTTATATTTTTTCAATACTTTCTTTTGCATTCCTTTATAGCAAAAAAGACATTTTTCACAATAGCCAATTATCAACGAAAATTTTTCTCAGTCAATTGTACTTGCCTGCTGAAGTTGACGAATTTCATCATTCAGCGCATCTACTCTCTTCTGATCTTCCAGACTAAGTTGAGAAAGCAAATCAGTTCCCAGTTCTGCTTTCAATGATTCTCTGGTGGACTCCATAGCATGCAAACTTGCCTCCAAACTTTGTAAGCTACGTTGCTAAATAAAATTACCCATTTATTAATAAAGGTATTAGTCACTGTCTTACTTATAATGAAAGACTGGAAACAATCTATATTTGATATTAAAGTAAACTAATCATATCAACTCAACTATTAAGTATCCATTAAATTTGATACTTAGAACTATGTAGCAACAAGAAAAATATTCATGATGCAATACTATGGGTGTGTAGGGAACAGGTCATAATCCATGATCAAATTACATAAAAATCTTCAAACACATTCATAAGAAAGTTGCCAGAATATTAGAGTGGTATAACTGCGGATTTTTATTTTTATTTTTAGACTGGCACCTGAGCTAACATCTGTTGCCAACCTTCTTTTTTTTTCCTTCTCCTCCTCCTCCCCAAAGCCCCCCAATTCATAGTTGTATATTCTAGTTGTAGGTCCTTCTGGTTGTGCTAGGTGGGACACTGCCTTAGCATGCCTTGAGGAGTGGTGCCATGTCTGCGTGCAGGATCCAAACTGGCGAAACCCTGGGCCACCAAGGCAGAGTGTGCAAACTTAGCCACTTGGCCATGGGGCCAGCCCTGTGGATGATTTTTAAACTTTGTTGTTTTTTAATATTATTGATATAATAAATTAACAGTTTTGTCAACACTACTTCAAGTTTATGAGACCAATATGTATTATCACTTGTAATATCAGGAGTTTGCTCTCTACTCATTTTAATGCAATCTAGATAAAATTAAATCAAATATTCAAATAACTCCATGAAGTGCTTTACAGACAAAAATGGTTACTGACAAATTAATAACTGGCCATCAGTACTACTACGCCACAGCTCAAAATACCTATTTGTTCAATGAAGTTGGGAAGTCTAAATGCAACTTACAAAAGGAGTCTTTGGGTGCCCATAGGTATAAGCATGGTATAGACAGATGTAGATATTCAAAAGTATGGGTCTAAACAAAAATGGAACCTAGGAGGGGCTGACCCCATGGCCTAGTGGTTAAGTTTTGTGCACTCCACTTCAGTGGCCTCAGGTTCGGATCCTGGGCACGGACCTACGCACTGCTCATCAAGCCATGCTGTGGTGGCACTCCACATAGAAGAACTAGAGAGACTTACAATTAGGATGTATAACTATGTACCGGGGCTTTGGGGAGGAGGAAAAAACAAAAAGAGGACTGGCAACAGATGTTAGCTCAGGGCCAACTGTCCTGACCAAAAAGCAAACCTTAAAAAAATTAAAAATTTAAAAAGATAAAATAAAAAATGGAACATATGAAATCCAAGGATAACCTATAAAACATATGGTCCATCCTGATTCTATGTAATTAAAACAAAAAGAATACATACGAACCTTGGGCATGAATGTTTTCTCTGACTGCTGTCTCTTCTCTTTTAGCATCTTCATTTCTGATAATATGCTATCTCGAGACGCTTTAAATTTCCTTTGCTGGGTCTCTATCTGCTGCATTTGGTTCATCAACTGATCAATTTCATTATTAATCCATATACAAAGCTAAGGAAAATTCTCTGCAAGTTGTGAATACATCCTATGTTCTAAATTCTCTTCAGTTCTTATAAACACAACATTTTGTAGTCCCTTCCTTTTCTTCACCCCTAAATAAAGGTTATTACCTCATATTTAAGAACCATAACAATGCTGAATTAAATACTACACTAAGTGTGTTCAATCATGAAAGAAGCTTAAAACATTTCACTCCCGCCACTCTCTCTCAAAATAACATATATACTATTTTACTAATAGCTATACCAAAAAGAAATTCTTGGGAAACTCTAAAGAAAGCTAAATGAAATATAACAATACTATGTATTTTAAAAATCTTTTCATTCAACAAATATTTACTGTGTAATCTATTATGCTTAAAGCACCATATAAAGGAGTTACGTTATCAAGAGGAGGCCTTGCTCAATGTGGAAGAATAATTCCTTCTAGCTGGATTATCAAATACAGGAAAGTAGTTGGTGTATGCTGTCAATATCCTCCCTTTTCTTAGTATTTCTCTATGCTTTCTTTGCACTAACATCTTGCCAAATCTGGGCAGTTCTCCATGTGCCATGCAGGCCCCTGCAAAGTCAAAACTAAGATGTTTATCTGCCTTTTTCTGTGTGCTATTGCTTGCACTAATGGCACAGAAGCTATAAACTCACATTAAAAAAGAAAAGCCAGTTTCAATTAAGAAAATCCTGATAAAGCATTAAAAATGATTATTCTCAATGCTAAAAGTACCCGTATTTTTAATATTGTGTGGCCTAATGCAGAGTACTTACAAAGTACTTCTGCCTTATACCAAAGTACCATGGCTGTTTTAAGAAAATGCACATGCAGTTGTTTCAGCTGTGAGCTGAATGAGCCACTCTTCACGGAACACCAGTTATATGTGAAAGAACTGAGAGAACCATTGGTTACCAAGACTTGAATTTCGAGAACCACTTCCTCTGCTAATACTAAACCTGCACTGAATGATCTCGAGATAGTAAAGTCTAATGGACATTTTTCAGCCCTTCTATTTAACGTCTATGCAGTATGTGGCATTACTGATGCCTCCCACGCTTCTTCCTTGAAACACTCTCCTAGTTTTTCTTCTATAATTCTCTGACCAATCTTCCTCAGTTCCCTCCATAACCTTAAATTTTAGTGTTCCTTGGGTTCTTTTCTCTCAGAAGTAGATTCACTGCTACTAGCTATTTAACAGCTAAGCAAAGCATCAATGTTAAAGTAGTCTTAGTTTTTTCCCTATCTTCAGAAGTTAAATATACAAACAATACAAGTTCCTGTGTTTAAATAAAAATCAAAGAAAAACAGAATTTTTTCCCCATTGTATACATGAGAAAACACACCTAACACGCAAATGATTATATATTCCAGCCAAGTTTCTTCACATTGGCATAAGACATAAAGATATTTTCAATATTTCTGCGAAGGTTTTCATTGAGCTTTGCTTCCAGTTCACCTAGTTCTTCTTCTGCTTTTCTAACATCTTTCTGTAATTCAAGTCTAGACTTCCTTGTGTCATAATAACCTCCAGTGAGAGCACCCCGATGACTAACTTGGTCACCTATAAACAAAACATAAAAAAGGTAGTAATTCTATATAACTTCTTTATTTAATGATAAATTGATTTATAATCAAACAACTAACCTAAAGGCTTTACCTGTTTAATGTGAATTAAAAAGAAAAGAATTTAAGCTGCTCTGAAAAATTTCTGCTTTCCAACATTAAAATCTGCATCTTATAAATGTACCTTCTAGGTGAGCCTGAACATCTACCAGAAAGAAACGAAGTGCTAAAGACTAATGGTGACATGTCAACAGAACACAGGACCTAGCCTGGAGTGCCCACTGGCCCTATTTGGCAAAATTTGAACATCAAAAATAATAATAATGGCAATGTGGTAACACATTGAAAAAGAAAACAGAATCCATGAATCAGTGATACTTAAAAAAAAAATTATGAAAGTAGGGTACTTTTCGTTCTAGAAGAGTGACAGCTAATAAACACAGAAGCAATGACAGAATTTAAAAATAACCATTTTGAAACCGCTGGTATATTAACTGAGTCAGGCAAGGGTCAGCAAAGGATGCTAAACCATTGGTAAAAAAGTTGTTGGGCAGGCCGGTCCAGTGGTGTAGTGGGTAAGTTCACACACACCACTTCAGCAGCCCAGGGTTCACCAGTTTGGATCCTGGGTGTGGACCTAGCACCGCTCCTCAAGCCACGATGTGACAGCATCCCACATAAAATAGAGGAAGATCGGCATGGATGTTAGCTTAGTGACAATCTCTCTCAAGCAAAAAGAGGAAGATTGGCAATAGATGTTAGCTCAGGGCCAATCTTCCTCACACACACAAAAAAAGTTGTTGGGGAACCTGATAGGAAGCAATAAGACAAACCCAGAAAACGAGACATTCTACAAGAAAGTCAATTTCCTGGGGGTAGGAGGGAAGGAAGGAACTGTCCTATATTAAAAGAATCTAAAGAGAAGGTATTGCATGCATCCTTGATTGGATCCAGGATAGAAAAATATTTTGAGACAAACTTGAACGTAAATACTTTTTAGATGATATTATCATTGAGTTAATGTTAAATTTCTTCAGTACAACAATGATACCTGTAGTTATAAAGCAGAATATCATTATTCTCAGGAGAGAAATGTTTAACTTTTAGAGATGAAGTGTCATGATTTTTACAACTTATTCTCAAATGGTTCAAAACAACCAAAAAACTGTATAGAGCTAAAGCTAGGGGGTGGGTTACCTTCTTTCATCAACAAATAAGAGGGAAAAAACAAAAAATAAGGGCAGGTAAGGTAAACCTATACACCAGAGGTTCTTACCCTGGATTCTACAGATAGGAGATACATGACTTGGCTGGGGGAAAAATTTACATCTCTGTTTTTATACTAATCTCAAAATGACATTTAGCAATTTCTTCTACAATGAATGAGACAAGAACCACAGTAGTACTATCAGTACTTGTGACTGTTTCCAAGAGAAATAAGAGCTATTTTCTATCAGATTACACTTGTTGTAAATCTCAAAATACTGTTTAAATCCATCAGTTCTTCAAAATTACGATACTTATTAGACCCACTGCTAAATCTTGTGTTTGAATACCATAATTACTATGTCACATTTGAAAAAAATATTATGATTACCACGCCAATCTAATTGGTTTATTTTGTGATCCAAAGTATTCTATTTTATGCATTTAAAACATTTTGAAAAAGGGTAAGAGCCAAAGGAATCCATAGTGCAAAAAAGGTTAAGAACTCCTACTACAAATCAAATGATTATACTTAAGAGCCATCAACTAAATATAGTGTGGACCCTGTTTGGACTTTGATTGAACAAATCAACTATTTAAAAAGTGAGAAATAATTGGACATTAATTTTCAAATACTCTTAAAACTAAAATTGAACTTATTTGTTCAAACTAAGAATTACTATTACAAACCTTCCAGGGTAATGCAGTCCATGGTGAAAGCACGGGCCAGCTGGGTTGAAACTTCCATGCTACGACAAATAAGTGTTTTTCCAAACACATGTTTGAAAGCTTTGTCAAATCTGGGATTGTACCTCAATTTACTTATCATAGGAATAGCATCCTAAAAATGAATATTTTGTCAGCAAGCAAAGAGATGACACAATTAATTAAAACATGTGAGCAGAATTATGAATTACATATCTATGAAACGAATAAACACAAAAGCCTTTATATTTCAAAACTACTGGTTTTTATACTAAGTCAGAAAAAGCATTCTACTGAAAAATCCTGGAAACTGTGGTTATGTAGGTTTTCAATAGTAGAGCACAGTGAGATAAACAGCTTAGTGGCTCCAGAGCCAGATGGCTCAAGTTCAAATCCTAGTTCTGCCACTCATCAGATGTGCGCTCTGGACAAGGTGCTTAACTTCTCTACGTAACTGTTACATCATCTACAAAACAGCAATAACAACAGTATCTTCCCAGGAAAGCTATTAAAAATAGACGAGTTAATATATACAAAACACTTAGGATAGCATCTATCAAATACAAGGGCTAAATAAATGTTTTCATTTTATATACATACATAAAATTTATTATTCTCCTTTTTCTCTCTTCTAAACTGTTAGAACAGGATTTTTAGAATTTTTAAATTAGGAAATATATCCTACCTACAGAAAAATGCAATAAATATGTTAAGCTTAAAATAATCACAAAGAGAACATCAATATAACCAACCACGCAAGACAAGAAACAGAACACTGCTGACACCCAGAAGCCGTAAGTGTGCCCCTTCCCTAATCACATGGTGGTCACCTCCAGTGGTTACCTGCTGGAGGTGATCACTAAGTATTATAACTTTTATGATAATCACTTCTTTGCACGTCTCTCTAGTTCTATCACCTAAATTTAGTTTTATCTATGTAGTGTATAGGGAACCACACTTCAGGCATTCTTTTGTGTCTTGCTTCATTCACATACCATATTTGTGACTCAATTTTTCCTCCCCAAAACTTCAAAGATAATTTATAGATTTAAAAGAAGAAAAAGCTGCATCCTTAAAGGAGTTTGTAAGATTCTCACTGTTCCATTTAAATCGTTGATCATTCTCATAGGGGTTTCAACTTTAACCTCAGAGGATAGTAAAATAGTTGCTACCACCCATCAACATTCTGAAGCCAAATACCGAAGAGCAATCACATTTTTTGAAGAACGGTGTCTGAGGAGTATTTTTAATCTATTTAAAAGTGTATTAGTTAGTAACAAAGGTAACATTATGCTTTCAGAGTCTATCACCTTGCTAGACATTTTTATTTAATTTATAAACCATTAAAAGGTATATTCAGTAAACTTAAAAATATTCACTTCAAATAATACTTCCTCAGGAAATTCTTCTCCAACCACCTAATCTTAATTTTGTCACCCTTGGATACACTCTCAAAGTATCCTGCACTTATGTATTTGAACACTTTTCACATTTGCAATAATTTGTTTCATGTCTTGGCTGTGACCCGTCTCCCTTCCCATCCCTACCCAGCAGCACTAGTTCTATAGGAAGAAATGCACGTTATCTCACAGACCAGCGAATCCCAAAGTACAGTGCCTTTGCACTACTATCATGTGGTAATCATGAGAAAAAGGAACTTATTGAAAGAAAAGTGGACCTTAACACACATCAACTCACATTGGTTTCAGGATAGGCAGTATCCCTGACATCTAACTTGTTAAGAGGCAGAAAAGTGACCTCTCCAGGAAGATTCATTTTATTAAACTCCATCAAAATCTTCGTGCTGACTTCATCTGAATCAACAATATGATAAAATAACCTACATGTAAACAGAATAAGACATTTTTATCACTAGACTTAAAAGTGCCCTAAACATCTAAGCAAACAATTCACTTTTTTTTTGAGCAACCCAATCTGTATTGGGGGCAGGGGACTACTTAGAAAATTCAATGGGGGAAGAGAGAGGAAAGCCCCAAATGGGTCAAGTTTTAGCTTCCACAATCAGGAAAAAATACTTAGCATCTATATCTTTAATTAGAAAATGAAATATGTAACTGGGATAAAAGAAAGTAAGGGGAAATACATTGTACTAAAACTACAAAAAGCTGTTTCTTAGGTTATTCTTATTCCCTTTCCTTTAAAAACTCAAAATATCAAGCAAAAAATCTCACCTGTTTCCAGCAGTGACTTCCACACATGTGTAAAAAGCAGGCTCACATTCAAAGTTATTCATCACGATGCCATGATAGCCATTTTGAACATGCTGATTTATTCCTTTACGACGAAAGTGGTCCAGCACTTTGTTTATGCTATCTATTCCATTTAAAATGGCCTGTTAAATTGTGAGAAGTGAAAAGTATTAAAATAACATTGCTAATGGCACTCCTGCTGGTAAGAAATTAACCCATTACTCTATACATTAAAAAATATACCAGAGATTAAACACCCTCCCCAACAACCTTGAAATATGCCAACTACATGCAACACTTTCTATCGTGGGCTCTGTTGTATGACACTAGCATTAAAAACAGGCTCTTCATCTAAAAGTCATGGGGCTACCCCTGTGGCCTAGTGGTTAAGTTTGGTGTGCTTTGCTTTGGTGGCCCAGGTTCATGGGTTCAGATCCTGGGCATGGACCTACACCACTCGTCAGCCATGCTATGGCAGCAACCCACATATAAAGTAGAGGAAGACTGGCAGAGATGCTAGTTCAGGGCTAATCTTCCTTGGTCAAAAGAAAAAAACAAAAGAAAATTCAATAGTGCTATCATTAATAGCATGGATAGTAGGAAGGCTGCTCAGACAATACCCATTGTTTCACTTATGGGACAAGTGATTTGTACCCTACTTCCTTAGGTGTAACCTGGAACCAAATGCCTTACAGCTTGACAACTAACAAACTTGTGTAATAATTGACTCACGTAAACTGAGGTAATGAAAAGAACCTGCCCACCTTTCCTGTTGCTGCTCTAAGAAGTTGCTGTTTCTTTTCAAGATCTTCTCTTTTAGCAGCAAGTGCTTGCTGTTCTGCATTCTCCTCTCTCCACAAGTAACTGATCAATAAAAATTAGACTGTCTTTAATTTTAAAGCATTAAGAAGATGCAACAACAGTATACGATTTAGAGTAATATACTGAAATCAAACTTCAATAGTTAATTTATAACTTAAAGACCATTTACCAACCAATAACTAGCATTAGTCAAAAAAATTAAGGCATATTTTAGTCTGTACTAACTTTCTTTCACTTTGTAATTCATCTTTCTTATTTTTTACTTCGTAGTATTTTCTGTCCAGTTCTTCTACTCGAGCTTTGACTTCATTAAGATCCTGATCCAGTTTCTATGGAAATACAAATAATTCAAATTTAAAACTGATTTCATGCCAACTAATTCAGTGACAGAAAACAGAACAGTTGCTGCCAGGGGATGAAGAGGGGGACGTGGGGAGGGAAGCAGGAATTACCAAGGAGTATAGGAAACATTTTGAGGTGATAAATAGGTTCCTTATCTTAATTATGGTGACGATTTCAAAGTTGTATACATATGTCAAAAGTTATCAAACTGATACAATTTGTTTGTGCAATTTATTATATGTAAATTATACCTCAATGAAGCTATTAAAAAATTCAACTTCATTTTTAAAAAACTGTCTTTAGATGAAAGAGCGTGTCTTCAGGAAACATAAACCATAAAATGAATACTCTAGAAAATATTGCTAAAATGAAAATAACTTGTTCATTAATGATCTAAACCTTCCTTCTGTAACACATACTCTAGAATTTTATAGAATCACAAAGCTGAAACTATACTAACCAATATCCAAATAACTGACTACTGGATCAACTACTGTTTTCTACTCCTTCCATAAAATATCCTGACCAAAGCCCAAAGTACACTGGACTCTCAACGCCAGTAGGCTGCTGTCTATTACGCCTGGTCACTTTTCCTACCAGTTGCATTTATGGTTAGAGTTGGTTGTGTTTGCTCCTCACTATGTTTCTGTTTTTTGCTTTGGTTGTGTGTGTGTGTTTACATTAAATATTAAATAAACTGAGAATATGAGTACAAAGGAAAGAGTTTTTTTTAAAAACATGATTTAGTTTTGGACCCACTCAAAGGTGAGTCACTAAAAAGTGAATTAAATAAATGGGCAAATCAACTCTAAAAGACTAGGGAGAAATAATTACATAGTATGTAATATGTAAATATATATATTAATATATATGTACTTTATAACAAAATATAGTAATCCAAAATGTCAAGTCACAAAAAATCAAGGAAAGACTGAGGAACTGGTCCAATAAAGGAATAACAGAAACATGACAACTAAATGTAATACATGATCCTAGATTGAATCCTGAATTCTGTTCTCATCCAACTTTAAGGAGAACTGTATTTACATGTGTGGCTAATGAGAAAGTCCCCTGAGAACTCCAATCACTACTTACATTCAAAAGAAAGATCTTGGGCTCTCCATCAAAAGATTAGTACACACTGTGGTGGGGGACATTATTAATGGGGGAAGCTATGCATGTGTGGGGGTAGAGGGTATATGGGAAATCTCCGTACCTTCCTCTCAATTTTGCTATGAACCCAAAACTGATCTAAAAAATAAAGTCTTAAAAAAAAGATTGGCACAAGAATATACATTTATCTGTTTAAAATACAATATAGTCATGCTTTGCTTAACAACAGGGATAGGTTCTGAGAAACGTGCCACTAGGTGCTTCTGTCACTGTGCGAACATCATAGTGCATACTTACACAAACCTAGATGGCACAGCCTATTACACACCTACGCTATATGGTACTAATCTTATGGGACCACAGTCGTATATGCAATCCATCATCACCAAAACATCGTTATGTGGCATGTAACTGTATTTAAGATATATACAAATATCTGTATGCTTACGTGTGTGTAAACACAAATATTACATGTAAAAAAAAATATAAATATACACATATACGTACATAAAAATTTTATGCTTTTAGTGATTTTTTTTTGATAAACCAACCAATCACCAACTGGTACAGATCTCAAGGGGTAAGAGGGTTCCTCTGTGTATGTACATATATACCTTCTTCACTCTACAACTGTCCTATACACTCCCTTCTCATCACTTCTTTCATGCCCTAATCACCTATATACAGCCACACATACCACTTAAGACAGCATTTCTCCCCGTTTCTCATTTTACACGTAAGATCTTTCTTACTCTGGAAGTGATGATTTATCTTCTACTTCAATTTTTAAGGAAATGCTAGCTAAACATGCATAGTAAATAATGTTTAATTCATTTAGAAAATGTTATAAAATCACCACCACTTCAACCAACAAAATACATGCTGCAGGGGCTGGCCCCGTGGCCGAGTGGTTAAGTTTGCGCGCTCCGCTGCAGGCGGCCCAGTGTTTTGTTGGTTCGAATCCTGGGCGCGGACATGGCACTGCTCATCAAACCACGCTGAGGCAGCGTCCCACATACCACAACTAGAAGGACCCACAACGAAGAATATACAACTACGTACCGGGGGGCTTTGGGGAGAAAAAGGAAATAATAAAATCTTAAAAAAAAAAAAAATATGCTGTAGTAAGTTATTAAATTGAGAAAATTACACTAGAATATAAAATAGAAAAATTTTTAAATAAGTTACTATAAAGTTGTTTTAGACTCATATATCATGTTAAAATTAGGGGTAGTTCAGGTACATTCTACCAAGTCATAAAAATATATTTTAAAATATACTCAATCTATATAGACACTCACTGATATGGAAAAAAATCATTCTTTAAAAAAGAGAACTACCATATATATAATATTAAATTGTGCCGGTCTTTTCAAAATAAGTACTTGTATATAAGATTAGCATGTAAAACTTTTTAAAATAAAATTTAAAGAAATAGGTAAAATTGTACATGTTTATCTCTTCTGAAAGATTTCCAGAAAGCAGCTATAAAAGTTCTTACATTATACTGCTCCAGATTTTTCTCTTTATTTGCCTCAGTGTCCTCCAAATCTTTATGTATAGCAGCAATTTGTCTTTTCTTGTCATTAATCGCCTGATCTAAAGACTTGAGTTCCTTTTTAATCCACTTATCCCTTTCTTCTTTTGATGTAAACTGGCTTCCTCGCCCCTGCTTTGCATAAAGATCCGTTCTTTCCTGGGTAGCTTGAGCCAATCTACACAAGACAGAAGAGAATGGATTGAAAAGAACAGGAAATAATCAAGTTTAACTGCAATCACTATGTCAAGAGTACACAGAGACAATAGCTATTGTTTTAATGTTTTTTTCCTTTTGAGGAAGATTAGCCCTGAGCTAACATCTGTACCCATCTTCCTCTACTTTATACATGGGACACCTGCCACAGCATGGCTTGTCAAGCGGTGCCATGTCTGCACGCGGGATCCAAACCTGCGAACCCTGGGCTGCCAAAACGGAACGTGCGCACTTAATGGCTGAGCCACTGGGTCGGCCCAACAATAGCTATTTTTTAAATTCCATAAAAAAAGAATTAAATAAACAAAGCAACTGATATAGAGCTCCCTGGACTGGATCTACAGAATATTAATTTAACTTAGAAATCACAGTTAAAGTCAGGTAAAATAGTCCATACCCTAAGGATTTCAGGCAGACAATGTCTTCACTCCAGGTCTGGGTTAGCCAGTAAATCTAGAGACAGTTCTAGTACCCCATCTCAGAAATTTTCGAAAATGTTCCAACTTTATTTAACTATATAAACATTTTCAACTCCTTACAATAAAAGACATTATAAAGGTTAAAAGGCAAGAAAGAGAAAGGCAGAAAACATTTACAGCATGTAGAACAAATACAAGTGCCCAAGTTACATAAAACAATCCTATAAAACAGTAATAAAATAAATTTAAAAAAAAATGGGCAGGGGCTGGCCCGTGGCTGAGTGCTTAAAGTTCTGCACACTCTGCTTCAGTGGCCTGGTTCAGATCCTGGGTGCAGACCTACTCCACTCATGAGCCATGCTGTAGAGGCATCCCACATACAAAGTGGAGGAAGACTGGCATGGATGTCAGCTCAGGGCTAATCCTCCTCAAGCAAAAAAAAAAAAGAGGAAGATTGGCAACCAATGTTAGCTCATGGCAAATCTTCCTCACCAAAAAAAAAAAAAAGGCGGGGGGGGCAAAGTATATAAACAGGCAACTCATGAAAACAAACATAAGTGGCATAAAAACATGCTAACACACTAAATGGTGAATTCAGCAAACAGCAAATCCAATCTACAGATAAAGACGAAAATGTCTAGATATTAAAATAGCACTGAGTAGAAAAAAGAAAGTGGCAGAATGATACATACAGTAAGATGTCATTTGGGTAAAAGAACAAACGTGGTTTTCAAAAGCCCAATAATATGTAGCTATGTTATCACAAACAAATTATTTAACCTCTCAGAGCCTCAAGTATGTTGTATTTAAAGTGGGTATAACGTGCACATCCTATGGCTGATGAGTAGAAAACATGTAGACAATAACGCGTGGCCAACAGTAGTTGTTTAACATTGGCTATTACATTCAAACAGGTATTTAAATTTTGTCCTTAATTACTGTGCCCTCTTAACCCGTAACTATTTAGGTTCGAAAGAAGAATTAAGTAGAAAGTTAAAAGCGTTGGTGAAAAAAATCCCAGACCTAGCAATTCCTCGCTCTTCTTTTTCTTTTACACTGTTGAATTTAGGTTCCGTTTCTGCCAATTCTTTCTGCTTTTCCTCTATTTTTTCAAGCAGCTTTTGCCTTTCTTTCAATAAGCGTTTCTGTAAATAAAGCAAGATAAATAAAAATGTAATCTACTTAAAAATTTTTGCTTTATTTATACGTCCAGCATAAAATGTTTCCTCATGAAAAAAATTCATGAAATGATCCTGCAATACACAACTAATTTTTAAATGTAAGAAATAGAGATATTACTGAGTTGCCACCCAAGTACAAATTATTTTAACATGCCAAATCTTTTACAAAAATTCAAGCATGCACCCTGTCACAGAAAGGCCTATTTTCTGCAGTTTCTACTCAACTCAACGTTTACGTCTTTTATTTTCAACATTTAACTTACCCTCTGTTCACTATTGCCTGCCAGTTCATCTTGTAAATCCTTGGCTTTAAGCTCCAATTTAGTCCTCTGCTTAATCTGTTCTTGTCTTTCAGCACTGAGCTGCTCCTTTTCTTCTTTCATGGCTGAAATTTTTGTTTTCAGTTCTCTAACTTGGCGCTCAATATCCTATTCAAAACATATCCAACAGAAACGAGTCAGGCAACTAAAAGTATAACAGCAGAATTGTGACACCACTAGTTCTGTCCCTTCCTTTTCTTTCATTTACACTTTCAGTATTACTGTCTTTCCAATACTCAATTCCAGTGACACTGGCTTGAAGTTACTATTCTGTAATTCTGTACAAAAGAGTTTACTGTGGTCAAAAACTATGAGTTAACCTAAGCCTAGTTTATAATCTTACCTCCATTTTATCTCTTGCATCCTGCTGGGCATCTCTTAATTGTCTGGATTTTTCTCCACTAGTCTCTCGCTTAGCAGAAAGCTGGGGGGAAAAAACCAAGCTATGATTTCTAACTCATTCTGTATTTGTTTAACATTTCATGACTAGTAAAGTTTTTTAATATCTGACAAAATAAAAAGTAATCATTCACTTAAAAATTTTATTGGTTTTCTTTAAACAGAATACTCCTTTAGTTTTAAGTATACCTAAAACAAATTTTTATACAAAGTATCAGCAATATTAATTACAAATAACATTTTAAAAAGCCAAGGAAAAAAGCTTTCAAGGTGGCATCCCCTCATCCTGGTCTGCCTGACACCACCACCTGATTATATTTCAGATATGATGACAGCAAGGACCACATCAGTCTCATTTTCCTTGGAGTAAACTGAAAGAACAAATTTGCTGACTAATAAACTCATTACGTTTAAAAATGGTTAAGTTTCTATTTAAAAGTCATTGAAAAGTGAAAGCATAACATGAGTTTAACATATTAATAAAAATAAAATTAATCTGAATTTAAGTGGCAAAGGCAGATATTTTACCTCATCAAGTTTAGCACGAGTCTCGTTAAGTTCCTGATTGTAAATGGTATATTCCAGGGCTCGTCTCATTTTATCCCACTTCTGATACTGAGCTAGTTCTTCCTTTTCTTCCTCCAAGGTATGTAATCTCTCTTCAATGTATTTTAACAACTCATTGATCTTTTCCCGTTTGCCCTCTTGAAAAAAAATGGGAGGGGTGAAGGAGTTGAATAAAATTTTTATGTAATAACATCATTTCTCAAATATACCGTGAGTTAAACTTAATCTTAAGAACTATAGCATTATTGGGCCCACCCAGTGGCGCAGCAGTTAAGTTCGCACATTCTGCTTTGGTGGCCCAGAGTTCACTGGTTTGGATTCCAGGTGCGGACCCACGCACTGCTTGTCAAGCCATGCTGTGGCAGGCATCCCACATACAAAGTAGAGGAAGATGGGCATGGATGTTAGCTCAGGGCCAATATTCCTCAGCAAAAAGAGGAAGGTTGGCAGCAGATGTTAGCTCAGGGCTAATCTTCCTCAAAAAAAAAAGAAAGTCCTTTAAGGGGCCGGCCACATGGCCGAGTGGTTAAGTTCGCGCACTCTGCTTCGGCGGCCCAGGGTTTCACCAGTCAGATCCTGGGTGCAGACAAAGCATCTCTCATCAGGCCATGCTGAGGCAGCATCCCACATGCCACAACTAGAAGGACCCATAACTAAAAAAAATATACAACTATGTAGCGGGGGGCTTTGGGGAGAAAAAGGAAAAATAAAATCTTTAAAAAAGAACTATAGCATTATTTAATATTATGTGGTAACCAAATCTAAGATACTAAAATGGCAATTAAGATGCTTTATTATGAAAAGCATCAGAAAACAAACTTACACATGGTGACACTGAATCTCATATTACACGTGGTAAAGGCCTCAGTTTAAGCTTCCTTTAAAAGCCAGTGTGCCTTCCCACAATATTAAAAAACAAAAACCTGGGGCTGGCCCCATGGCCCAGTGGTTAAGTTTGGCGTTCTCCACTTCACTGGTCCAGGTTTTGTTCCTGGGAGCAAACCCATACCACTCAGTGGCAGCCATGCTGTGGTGGCAACTCACATACGAAATAGAGGAAGATTGGCACAGATGTTAGCTCAGGGTGAATCTTCCTCAACAACAACAAAAAGAACTAAAAAAAAAAAACCTACTATCATTAGTGTCACTGATTCTCAATTTTCATAATAGCATTATCCGTAGCTGCCATATATTGAATACCTACTATATTCCAATCATGGCGCTACTTTGCTCCTCCTCTATCCACCACCACAAGCTATGAAATAGGAATTTACTAATGGGGAAGCTTTGGGCTAGAGAGATAAAAGTCTAAAGTCACAATGTCAGTTAATTATTAGTCAGATTTTGAACACAGGACTGTCTGACTCTAAGTCATGACAGGACAAAGCACTTGAAACGCAAAGTAGGGTTTCCATAATAAATGTACTAATGAATATTCCAAGCTCAAAGTTTTACATTTACTTGCTCCAGAACAACTTAAAATCTAACGCCAACTGACACTCCTGTAACTTTTTTTTGAGGAATGCATCCAAATTTGTTATCCTCACTAACAATGACGAGGATGTCAGAGGCACAAAGCAGACGACCTACAAAGGCACTATTATCTCACAGTAGCAATTCTTTATTCAAAGAGAGAAATTATTGGAAATCTCAAACCTTAAACTGCCTCAAACTAATTTTCTCTCCTTTCAGTACACAGGCAAATTATCATACAATATATACCTGAGAACAGATACAACTCCTTTCAACTATCTTAACACAATAAAAAGTTCACAACAAAAAGAACTAAGGTAGAATCTCACATTTATTTTACCTGTTTCTTTCATTAAAGAGATGCTTTCTTCTTTTCGTTCATCATATACTCTAGTACCAGCCACTTCTCTTAATAGCTTTAGTCTCTGAGAATCTGGTGCTGTTGCCATCTGGTTGATCTAAAAATTTTAGAAAAATAATTATTACACAGTTACAGACTGCTCTTTAAGAACTTTACCTTGAAAGAGTATTCACCTGCTAAGTTTTACATAGAGTATGAGTTCGCTATTGTAATTTGTTAGTATATATACCTAGATACCTGCTATCTCCTTTACTTAAATGAAATTTACCAAATGAAAATCCAAAAAGAATTGATAGGTTCATAAATCTAATTTATGAATAAGATTCTCGAAATTACAAATGAAGAAAGAATATCCCACCACCATTTTTTCTTAGGTAATATGATAAGGTATAAAGATGAAGTACATTCTAAAAAAACAAGGTAGTTTTACAAAAGGAAACTATCATCTTACATTTTTTTAAAATCTATGATACTGTTAAAAGTATAAACAAAGTAGCAAGCTTTAAAAATAGACAAAAATAAAGCATATAGGACTGGGGTGAAGGCAATGCTCTTTTAGATGAGGTAGTCATGAATGGCTTATATGAAATGACATATGAGCAGAAACTGAAATGAGGGGGCCTATACTGTATGTATGGAGGGAAGACCCAGATGACCGCTTTTTCAAATCAGTCCCCTTTTAAAGTAATTTCTCTCTTATAAAGACAGTCTTTTCAAAAGACTGTTCTTCTGGTACCTCATTTCCTAATAGTGAAATGCCATACTCTTCCTAATGGCTTCTTCTGCGTGCTCACTTTACAACACATATCTAAAAAAAGCCTCCAATACAAAATAAGTGACATTTTTAAAGAATTTTCCCCCAGGCCAAAAAAACACTACTGAAAACTATTAGGACACTGCAGGGTACACTGTAAGAAAAAAAGTTACATCAGACCTAGTTTAAAGTACATAAGGAAACAGTACAATAATCAGCTAAAGTATATAGCTACTAAAAACTATAAAAAATATAATCTCTAAAAAGGAAAATAATATATAGCATTATAGATTTCCGGTAATAAAACCTTTTTAGCATTTTAATTGTGATATACTGACTACTATAGAGTATTAATTTTCACAAGCAATTTTTTCAAATGTGATTTTTATAGAATTTCTATTATTCTTAAATGTGATCATTGTAACTTTCACAAACCAAAAATGTCTTCCAGCACAGTGCACCTTAGTAAGTGATACAGGTCACCAACAAAACAAGAGCCATTTTAAACACCTCTGAGGAAACACCTCTATCCCATTACGTGACGCCTCTATTTTGTACTTGATGGCCATATAAAAGGTAACACTAACTTCCACAAAAAACAAACCAAGGCAAAAAGGTCCATTTTCGCTTCAACTTAACTACTAGAATCATTAAATCAAACTCATCATTCAAGTGAATATACTCAAAAAACAAATTCTATAAAAAAGCGACATACAATTTTTTTACCTTTCCTTGTTTAACAATATAATAAGGATTGCTTCGAGAAAAACCAGCACTTTCAAGGAGATTCATCACATCATTTTTCCTGTTAATAAAGACGGAAAATTTTTTTCAGGTAAGTAACAATCCAACAAATAAGCAAAAAAATGAAGAGACTAACTCCTGGGTTAAGGAGCATGAGAGAGTGCAGAACAGTCATTAAACCACCTGTTGTATCAGCCTCAGAGAATCTTCTGATTCTTATGTTTATGATGTAAGTACTGGTTTGTTGAACAAGAGACAAATATGCGTCACATTTGAGGCAAGTAAAAGAACACTTTCACCCTTTTGTAAAGAAATTATAAACATAAAGAAAAATGCTTACGTGACCATTTTCTTGTCTAAGAAATACTGATCCTTTTTGGCACCAATAACTCTTCGAAGTGAAACTTCCTCTTTATCGATCTAAGAAAAAATGGAAAAGCCCAAAGTTAATTTCATAGTAAAAGTGGAAAACTTTTTAATGAGGTCATTTTAGAGTCCTTAACCATAACAACTATTTTGAAATTTCAATTATCTCATTATGCTATGAATGATATGCTATGAATACTCAATTCTTATGACAAAGACATTTTTTTATAACAGCTTGCACATCCCCATTTGTTTACCAGAAAGTTCATTATAATTTTAAGACAAAATTACTATGTAAACTGTAGTTATTTTAAGCACAAATTAAATTATAAAAGCTTAACTACAGCTATAAATAAATGTTTCAAAGCATGAAAAAAATCAGCTGCATCAATAAAATTCTCAACATTATTATGGAAAAGAAAAAGCAGTTACTCACTGGCAACCGGTTGTCCGAATTGTCAAAAATAATCTCCACAAAAGCAGAAATAACACGAGGACCAGTACCCTCCTAAAACATGAGAAAAATAAATGTCATTTAAGTGCTATTTTCATATTCTTTAAATAATGTTAAAGTTTTGGGCATGGTAAGAAGCCTGACTCAATAAACAAAAACATTAATCAGACTAATACATATCTTTTTTGCCAAAACAGCAAAGACATGGATTAGGATAATACTTCTTAGCCAAACAGCTTTTGATTCTGAATTAAAAAATGAGAATTATGCAAGAGACATCAGAGTTAGACATACTCAAGTCTTGCTCTGAAGACCACTTTACTAGAGCACAAGAAACATAGCCACCTAATTCTACCTATTTACTAATACCTAAAACACTTTGACGCTTTTCTCTTATAAACTCATCTTAATGCTGGAAAGGAACCTTAACAAATCATCTTATAATTACTGGAACTCTGGTTTTTTTTTTTTAAACATTTGAGACATTCTATGTAGTTTTAAATCTGCTATGAAAACACATTTAACATGTGTCATATGTGGACCAATTTATGACCTAACCAATTACATACCAAGTCCAGATACTTTCCAGATTCTGGAAACTGTTATTATGTAATGGTTCAATACAACAAAAAATGATGCCTAAAGAGGTTATTTTTTTAATGCCCACCTCAGAAACCTAAAAAGCGATTTTTCTGTAGGGAATCAGTCTTGATTACTTGGCTAAAAATTGCAAATTAAGAATGGAAAAAAAGGTAATGGTTAAAAAAAAACTTCCTAAGTATGAGACTGTTGAGATACATTGAGAATCTTGCTTTCTGGTCTTAAAATTAATTATAAGCATATTCAAACCAGAAAGATAAACTATACCATTTTATAATTGTCTTTTATAATTTTTATCTTAAAATTACTTTGGTTCATTATTCATAATTATCTAATGAAAAATTCTAACAATTTTCATTACTATAAATATACCACCTCTCATTAGAAAATGTTACCATTTAAGTACAAATATGGCTAAAAATAACAACTTGTATGTTGTTAATTTGCAATGGTTGCTTTTCAATGCTCCCAATTAACTTGTGGTTCTGAGTCTCAAAATTCCTAACCCTCAATCTCAAACTCTTATTTCTCCTCGACAAACTTGCTTCCAGACCCTTATCAGACCATACCCTTAATAAAGAATTTATATGGAAGATATATCCATCTTTAGGCAAATCCTACAATTTTCTTATCATTATGTAAAAATTAGGCCTTTAATTCTGCATTAAATATAGTAGGCTAAATTTCACAGCAGAAAAACTCGCTTAAGAGACTGATCGTGATGTTCACAAAGGATCTGAAACTTGAACAAATGATTCTGTTTACCAGGATTGACAATGTATTTTTAAAAATATATAATAGCAAATTGTCTCAAAGCAGTCTCACTCACATGCAACAAAGCCAATCGCTGTTCTGGACGAAGATGACTAAACTCATCACTGAGAACAAACTGAATTGCTAGAAATAGAAAAACGTAACTGTTAGTCCAGTCTAAAAAAGGATTTATGCCTTATTCATAACTTTCTTTATCTTCATAGAATACAGCGTATCAGGTAATGAACAATGCAGATAAAGTGGATTACCTGTTTCATATAGACAAAAGGAATGCAGAAAATTTGCCTGTACATCAGAGTAATTAGCTAGAAAATGATAATATAAAATAAAAAATATTAAGAAGTTTTCAGTGAAAGATTTAAGGTAAGAAAATAAAAACACTGAGGTACAGGAAGAGACAAGCAGAACTAAGGTCTACCTCTTGAGCAAAGTATACACTGACTAGTGAGGTTAAGACTACATTTGCATTTACCCACCGGACATAAATGACATAAATTAAAGTACTTATCAAAAGAAATAGAGCTAAGTGGGAAATACAAGGAAATGTTTCATATTCCCATCTTCTACTGCATTGCTTGCACTGTCCTTATCTTCTGCAAGAAGCCATTCCTACTTCCAAACAGAACACCTCACTGGACCACCCTACCCTAGAAATGGAACTCTTTACTCAGCTGTCCTGCTCCCGTCCACCCAAGAGACCTTTGACATTCTAAAAAGAGTGAGTGTGGGGCCAGCCCAGAGGTACAGTGGTTAAGTTCATGCACTCCACTTCAGTGGCCTGGGGTTCACCGGTTGGGATCCTGGGCATGGACCTACACACCACTCATCAAGCCATGGTATGGCGGAATCCCACATAGAAGAACTGGAAGGACTTACAACTAGGATATACAACTATGTACTGAGGCTTTGGGAAGGAAAAAAAAAGAGGAAGATTGACAAAAGATGTTAGTTCAGGTCCAATCGTACTCACCAAAACCATACCTAAAAAAACAGAGGAGCAATACGCCCCAATTCACCCTCCTCTACCTTTAAAAAATCAATAAATAAAATAAAAGAGTGTGCATCTAAGAATGTATATACTGAGAATGGAGGTGGGGATTGGTTGTCTTTTATACTCACCTTCAGGGGGATGAATTCGAACTGCCTTCACCACCCTGGAGATTATTAAATACTCACTTCCACTCCCATCCTATTCTCTCACCATCACCAAACTACAACCACTGACGGGATACAGAGTACCCTTTAGATTTGTGAGCTCAGAAGGGATAGAGAACTTTGCTCTTACTAAAACCTCCATTTCCTCAAGTGCTACTAACCATGAGGCTCAAAATTTTTTCAGCTTACTCCTTGTTCAATCCAATTCTGTTAAAATGTTTTTTCTCTCCAAAGGATTTGTTAACAGAGGCATTACTAAAATGCATTTTATCTTTAGAGAGAATTTTCAAAGCTCTATTTACTATCTTCAAGCTGAAAGTAGTCTTTGCTTAGCCTATAAAGTTTTTATAGCCTTCTATCTTTTATAAATATAATTGGTTTAGAAAACTTCTTAAAGATGAAACAGAATAAGCCATTTTCCAAAACAATGTTAACTGTTCTGCATTTATATACTTACATATATGTGGATTTGCAACATTTATATACTTCACTCAAGTCTAAAAAGCACCTCCATAAAATTGTCTCATTTGATTCTCACAATCCATCTAAGGCAGGCAGGGCAACCATCTCCATTTTTGAAGTAAAGAGCAATTTGAGAGATTAAGTGTTTTGCCCAGTCTTATACAGCTAATTAATCACTAGGTATACAGAACTCAGATGCTTATATTCTAAACCCTCTACACTAAACTGCACCCCTGTATAAAGAATTATTTATTGAATTTCATGCAAACATAACCTCCAAAAATCAACTTTTTAAATGAACTACCTGGGTCTTAATATATTTAGAATTCAAAAAACAATACCTACCATAAAAAAAGTTACTTTTTCCAGATCCATTTCGGCCCACTACAAAATTTCAAAAAGTACATGTTATTCTGTATAAAAACCAATAAAATTAAAGCTTTACTGAAAGTATCTGAAAATGCATAAATCCAATTTTCTAACGTAACTTAATATTTGAAATTAAATACAACAGAACAGTGAACAAAGGAAAGCAATAAACAGCCTTAACCACCAAGTGAGTGCAATTTTGGTAGACTTCAGATAGTTTTTTTTCTTAAAGAAATTTATTTCATGTTGATTCTTTTGCTCTTTCCCAATAGTTTAAAATTAAAAGGAATAATTATACTAGCTGGCTTTCATAATTTATAATCATAAAACAATGGACATACAATTCTATCTTAATTGTATATAAAAGTATTTTTAACAATTTAAAGATTTACATATTGCTAAAAGTTTAAATACTTAATAACCATTTTAAATTCTCAACCTATTCGCATGTTAAACTGCTTACGATCAGCCCTATATATCACGTGTATTCTCAAGAATCACAAAAGTATAGACAACCATAAGGCACTTGTTTTTACTACTAAATTCAGAAATAAGCAATTTAGCAAAATTTTCATCATTCAGAGTCATGAATAACTATGCCAATTTCTCTCAATCTTGACGAAAATATCCTGAACATATTAGCCCGAGTTACCACCTTCAACGCAAAGTAAATCCTAAAGAGAGAGTTTCTTATGCCAGAAAGTAATGAAGTACCTTTAAAAAATGGAATATAATAGACACAGAGGCCAGCTTGAATTAGGCTTCCATTGGCTAAATCTAGGACAATTTGAGCACCAAAATAATTAGGTGAACTTAAATGAGTGCTGGGGGGTAATAATTCAGAAGTCCACACTGATAATAAGAAGATAAAGAAATAGCTAGGGAGGGACGGCTCTTGCTTACAGTAGAATACCAAATGGTTAATGTGAAAGGAGTGCTGGAAATGGAAAATCGTCATTTTGCAACCATCAGAATAAAGGTAAGAATTATCAATGGATGCTAATTCTAGGGGGAAATTCTGACAAGGAGCACAATATTTTCATGATCCAGAAGTGTCCCCCATCCCCGTATTATTTATTAGTTGCAAAGAAAAAAACACTAAACACAGTGGAAAAATTGGACACCACCTTGACTGGGTGCTCAAAAGTAACATCATTATCTCCAATATATGCATAATTAGTATCACTGAATTAAGAAAACAAAACTGGGGCCAGCCCCGTGGCCAAGTGGTTAAGTTCTCGCGCTCTGCTTAGGCAGCCCAGGGTTTCGCTGGTCCTGATCCTGGGTGTGGACATGGCACCGCTCATCAGGCCACGCTGAGGTGGCATCCCACATAGCACAACCAGAGACACTCACAACTAGAATACACAACTATGTACTGGGGGACTTTGGGGAGAAGAAGAAGAAAAAAGGAAAAACAAATGAGACAGAGTATTTTCAAAATTATAAAAAAAGACAACTTTCCTAAAATAAGTGAAAAATTGAATTTGCTGATTAAACCTGTACAATATTTCCCAGAAAAATAATTATACAGAATAATCAACACAAGGTAAGCAAAAACAGTAACATCATCAATAAGAGGGAGATGGACCTCATGTGTCTCCAGATATAACACCCTGAGAAGGAGACATCATTTATGTAATATTTTTCAAAAACAACAATATAAAAGATGAAGGCTGTGGAAATGATCCAGATTCAGGGGACTAAAGAGATATGACAACTAAATGCAGTACCTGATCCTAAATTAGATCCTGTACTGGAAGGGGAAAGAATGCTATAAAGAACATTTCTGGGTCAATCAACATAACTGGAAAATGAGTAGCAGATTATCATTATATTTACTTAAGTTGATAACTGTATTGTGATTATGAAAAAGAATATCCCTACTCTTAGAAAGTACACATTGAAGTGAGAGGTAAAGAACCTTGATGTACATAACTTACTCCAAGAAAAAAAACCTGTGAGACTGAGTGCAAATGATAAAGCAAATGGAGAAAATGTTAATAACAGGTAGATCCAGGTATAGGATATATGAGTATTCTCTGTACTGTTCTTATTCAAGCAACTTTTCTGTAAATTTGAAATTATCTCTAAACAAAAGTTTAAAAAGGTAATTTCTCAAAAGAATTACATAAATACTTCAAACCATAATCCATTCATAACTGAAAAATTTTACATTTCTCTTTAAGAATTACTCCTACCCATAAAGTGGAGCATAGAGCAATTTTAAAGATGTTGAATATTTACTGATAAAGATTCAAGTTTATTCTGAAGGAGAAAAAACTAGCAAATTACCAACAGATTACACTACAAACCCATTTTTATTTAAAAAGACATACTTATATAGAGGTACACAAACACTGGAGGTGTACTGAGGTAGACAGTTCATATGCGCCCCCAGGTTCACCTATCCTGACCCAGGCCTTGACTGCCTGGTAAGAGAGGCTCAGTCTCCCTACATCTCAGGTTGTTTGAGCCTACTCTGGGGGTGCATTCAGGTCAGTTCTGTGAAAACACCAAGGAGGCTATAGTTCCCCAACTTCTTCGGGGGGGTTAGTCCCCAGAGTAACATAATCCAAAAGAATGGGGGAATTAATGCCCTATGTGGTAAATTCTGACTAATGAGAGACAGGAGCCAGCAGACAAAACCCTCTCCATTCCTCTCCCACCTGACCTTTCCAAGGGATGGTGGGTTCGCAAGTCTGTCTGGAGATTATCCAACATGACCGCAAACCAGCTGTGTCTTCTTCATGAAGCTATGACTAGCTCCCCCTTCACTCTTATCCTCAGACTGCACCTTCCCATTAAAGCCTTAGCGGCTAGGCAGACCTCAGGCTCGTTTTTCTGGGAAACCAGGGCTAATACAAGCATAAACCGTTAAGAATAGCGATCTCTGGGTAGAAGGATTAGTTTTTTTTTCCTTTTAGCTTTTCCATAAAGTTCTATAAGTAACATATATTTCTTTTGTTACAAAGCTAGAAAAAAGGTAACCTTAAAAAGGTATATGCTTGGTTCATTCAAACATCATTCAAATGTCCAATCAGCACAACAGATATTTGCCTTCAAATCGTGTTTTTTTAAGGGAAAAATCATTACACAATCGAAGTGGTCTGCTTTCACAGGATATTTTTAGGGTCAATTGCAGTCTATACTACTTTTGGTCTTTTTTTACAATATTAAAGTACCTGTTTTTAAAACATATTAAACCAACAAAGCCATATTATGTTTTGTTTTTCAGTTAAAATAAACAAAAGAAACAACACTAACATCATTTCCTTTGTAACTGTGACTATTAATCCTAATGTTGCAACCGAAATCGTAAAACGGTTGTCTGATAATAGCCAAAACAAAAATACTTGAAGCCCTACAGACATAATTCAATCATCCCAGGTAACAATGGTCATCGTTTTACAGCTCATTTATAAAATTATACAATTGACTTATTTATCTACTTTTAACTTGTAAGAAATAATATACATCTAGTAATTATTCATTTTTCTCCGTTTCTAAAGATTTTCTGATTGATGAAAATCAGAAGGCACTTATAAACAAAACGTAAGTAAAATCCCAGTACAATCAAGCAACCTTTACGGCACACCAATTCAATTAACAATTCTTCAGTCGGTACAGCAGAAGCAAAAAGTATGTTTTCTTTATTCCCAAACTAGAAGGTTGCAAGTGATGTCCTGAGGGCAGATTTTTTTCTCGTCCTCTATTTTTTAAATTAATTATTTATTATTCAGTATTTTATATATTTCAAAATACAGGATGATTCTCCAAGGTTGTCTGGGAACAACAGGATTCAGTGTTCACCCTTTTCTGATTTCCATAGGAATCCGACCTCATCCCATACTATGGACTAAATCGGGTCCCTATCAAATTCTTATATTGAGGTCCTAATGCCCAATGTGATGCTTTTTGGAAATGGGGGCCTTGGGGAGAAAATGGGGTCCTCACAATTAGTGCTCTATAAAGAGACACTAAAGCAAAGGCCATGTAAGCATGATTGAGATGGAATCTAGAATCTGACCATGTGGACATCCTGATTGTGGGCTTTAGAACTGAGAAATAACCCTGTTGTTTAAGCCACTCAGTCTATGATATTTTGTTACAGTAGACCTAGCAGATTAATATACCAATATACCTGTTAAGGAGGACACTGTGTAGCAGAATTCTAACTATGTCAATAATATATTCCATGTTTTTCTGGTGTCTAGAAGCACTGGTTTCATCTATCCTCTAAAAATTCAGCAGAATGTCAGCAAACACTTCCATTGACTGTGTGAGCAAAATGGATTATCATCCGAAGAACCAACAGACTAAACACTGTATTGTAGGGTAATCAACGTTTAGCCCCTTATCCTCACACATTTGCTTTCTCATTTAATCTTCCCAACAGCCCTATGGGATGGGTGTCATTATCTCCTCTTTACAACTGAGAAAACTGAAGCCCCTCAGGGAGGAAAGTTTAAAATAGAATATATGCCAAAACTGGTATTTGAACTCTACTCTATTAGGCTCCGAAGTTTACGCTCTTCTCTCCAAGCTGCAAGGTCTGTCCTTAGACATTCTGACAGGAAAAAAAAATCTAAGAGCAATCTAATTTGTGAGTAAAGATTAGTCATCTTTGAAATAAGGCAAGAGCGAGCATTTTAACTAGGAAATGACCTATCAAGAACAGAAGAGCTCAAATGCTAAATTTAGTGTCACTCATTATAAACTTAAAGCTATTAAAACACACCACACACATACAAGGCTATCCAAATAAAAACGAGTAACTTATGATTGTCTCATCCAAGTATTCTGAATGTATAAAATAACCAATTCACTCAGTGCAGTCAAGACATTAAGTTATTCCATCTAGAAAAAAACATATAAATTTATGTAACAATAAGACAATTCTTGTCTCCTTCAACCTAGATACAGACAAAATTTAAATGGCTGTATAGATATAAATCTGATCTAGTAAATCATGAACACTTACCAATAACATTATGTTTTGAACTGAAGGGATCTACAATTGTTTGATCTCTATAACTTCGAAAACCCTGGATAATAACCTAATAAACAAAAAGATATTTTTCAGAACACATACACAAAGAAATGTCTAAACCAACATCTTTCTTTCGCACGTCTTCCCTTTCTTGGTTTCTCAGTTAATGCAAGGTAGAAAACTTTCTCAATTTCACATAAGAAAAACTCATTTTGGAAAGTGGTGATTAAAAATCTCCTAAAAACAGTACCTTCATCAGTAACCACTGCCAGTGCTGTTTTTTTAGGAGTTATAATCAGTAACCCGCTAAGGAACTAGGAAAACCCAGTCCACTGTAACGGCTGGCTGGACCATGAAACATCCCGGGGCTGGAGTAAAAGGCTGGCCTCAGCTTTCCTGCCTCCAGGAGCGGTGGGTGCTCCTTTCAGGGGGACACCCCCCAGCCCCAAAGAGCACGCGTCCCAAGAAAGGAGGAGAGCCCCACATCTCCAACAGAGACACTTTCCCCAAAGGGTGGAACGAGCTCGTCCTGGCGGCGGACTCCGGCGCGGGAAGCCCATTTTGACAGAAGTCAACAACGGAACCAGGAGGAGCTACCCGCTCTGCAGAGGAGGATGCCCTGCCCTTCTCCCGGGAATGCAGGGCACGGCCGGCCCCCGGTTAGACTGACACCCCAGCCTGTGGCCCCAGGGGCGCCCACCTCTGCGCACACCCCGCGCCAAAGACCCCCGCGGGGCTCTCCCCGCAGGACCACCCCTGCAGGGACCCAGCTTCTCGCCGGCCCGCCCCCAGCCCAGCCGAGAAGGCCCGGTCCCTCCGAAAGGCCCGCCCCGCGCGCCGCTCCGCACCCCTCGGAACTCCCGCCTCCCTCAGACGCGCGCCCTGCGGGGAGGCCCGCGCTGCAGAGGAGCACCCCAAGTCTCAGCGGCCCCCGCGCTCGCGGGGCCTACCCCCTGCCTCCAACCCGGTCCACCCTGCGTGCAGAGGGGTGAAGCCGCGGGGCGCGCCGCAACCCCCCCCCGCCACAAGGAGCGGTCCTCACGGGCCCGTGAGGGGAGAGGGACGCAGGGGCCTCACCTGCTTTATGTACATGGCTCCGCGCCCCTAGCCGGGGAGAAGGCCTCCCCCTCGAGAAGCACTGGCGCGGCCGCAGGGCCAGGTAAGGCGCCGACGGGACCCCTCCCCCCAAGGGCCGCTTGCTCCCCTCCAGCCAAACAAAATGGCGGCGCCCGTGGAGGCGGAGTCCGCGCTCGGACGGAACTACCCTCGCGGCCCCCACAGAGCGTAGGGGGAGTCAGGGTCAGGTCTGCTCTTTCTTTTTGGCAAAAGGAGCTTCTACGGCGTCCTTAGGTGAATTTCATTTGATTCTGCAATTTGTCGTTGAATCTTTCCTGAGATTTCCTCAGAAGCTTCACTCGGAAAGGCCTCGATTGTGAGATTGGCCCGCATTCTCTCCGAGCGCGGAGCCAATGGTTGCGTCCAGAAGAGGGGAAAGGTTGGCGCCAAAGCCGAGAGTGAGAGTCAGAGAGCCAGTAGCGGGGCGGGCCGCTGCCCACGTGGTCTCGGGCTATATAAAGACGCGGGCTGCCGCCCTCCCCCCCTGCCCCCCCCCCCCCCACGCTCGGGTGGCGCCTGGTCCCGACCCCGCGGAATGCTAGTGACGGCTGGCGTTCAGTGTGCGGAATCCCTGCTGCTCCATTATTCTCTATCGCTCTAGGGGCTTTTATAAATTTAGAACGTACCCCCACTGGCTCCAGACCGCCCATTCGCAGAACAGCCCCTAAGGGACATAAGGCTCGAAAATTTGTTTTAATTACGGGATAATACCCCGGGGGCTGTTCCTGCTCTGCCATTTGCTATAAATCTAGGCATACTTGGACAATTGCAACAAAAAGAGATTTAACTAAAATTAACAGCTTTTTTTAAAAAAAAACAGTCTAAAAGATGTTAGGTTCTAGTGGCAACACTACATGTATCTGATCCGTATCAGTTTTAGGGGAAAATTACTTGGTTAGAAATTGGATCCCTGGGCTGCTGTAAAATTATCTGCTGCTCAATAGCCACTCAAGTCGGTGGGTCCTCGCTGCCCCTCCCGCTGCCATGGGCAATTCCAGCCCAAATTATTTCTAGATTGAACTATTTTTAATAACCTAACTTCATCCCTGTCAGCATCCCTTGGGGCTGGCAGAGTCCTTTATCAAGCCCCAGTCAAATCCTGTCCAGCCCTTGGCTTAAAAAGAAAATCTGTTTAAACATTTCTCCAGGCTTAGTGTCGCTATAGTGTCTAACTGTGGGATTGTAGGCGTATATTAATATTTAAAGTTTTACACGTCCATTTCCTTATCTATAAAATGAGAATGATAAAACTACTTCATGGTTAGAATTAAAAACAGGATGTGTAAAATAATCCTATTTACCTAAATTACATAGCTATATAGATGAAACGATGGTCATCAAAACGTTTATGATGATCTTCACAGTAATGAGATTTTTACTTCCTTAGACTTTTCCATATTAAATGAATCTTAGACAATTAGTTTATATAATTTACACAGGCAGAAAAAATAGAGATCAGTGAAAACTTAAAATATAAAAAGGTGATTTTGAGAATTTAACATGCTTGTCTTATTTATATTTATGTATTTATTGTCTGTCTCTACTACAATATAAATCCAAGAGAGAAGGGACTTTATCTTGTTCTTGCTGTTTCTTTAGTAACTCGTTCCTAGAAAGTACTCAATAAATACTTATGAATGAAAAATCCAGGAAAGGAAAGTAGTTACCACAATGCCTGGCTCATCGATGCCAGCTACTGGTATTTAAAGGCTCCCCATGACCCCATTCTACCCACCTCCCATCCCCATGGCAGCATCATTCTCATCTGGGAAGCATTTAACAGTAGATGACGTGGATCTCCTTTGCAGGAAGGAAAGGTTCATCAAACCCCTGCACTATCCGGGGGCCAAGGGACATTCCCAAATGAAATCAACACCATAAAGCAAAGAGCTACACAATGCCTACTTGCTCACAAGAAAGCAAATGAAAACTGCAGGCTTTTTTTTTTTTTACATCAAAACATCCCATTAACAACACATAGCGTCACCTCCTTCAGTGTTTTTACTTTTCTCCCTCAACTCCACCTTAGGTTGATTCAGCATGATCCTCAGACATACTGAAGTGGAAAAAAAGAAACAAAACAAAAAGAGGCACTAATCGTAGATCTCTTGAAGAATGGACTCTGTTAAATACCGAAAGCATAGACACACAACAATCATAATCCCTTATATTTGTGTAGCTCTTTACCAACTTCAAAGTGTTATCATGAGTATGGTCTCCCTTGCATTTTTCTCACTATGGTGTAGTAAGGAACAAGGGTGCTTATTATTCCACATTGGGTTGGAAACCCCAGGATCTTCTGCCAACTCCATCTTACTGAATGACCTTAGTTTTCCTATGATTAAAATGGGACCACTCTCTGCCCTTCCAGGCAGCAGAGATGCAGACAGAGGTCTGCTTGGACCAAGAGTCATGCGTGAGTAGGCTGAGGGCTTGACTTTGTGAGTCCCATATCACATTCCAGCTCTATCGTTTGCTGATTATATGACCTGGAGGAGAACCTCTTGGAACCTCTATTTCTTCATCTATAAAATGGGGATTATAATGATACCTACTAAAACTTCTGTGCAGATAAATTGAGGTGATTTATGTAAAACAACTTATACAAGAGATAATGTTAGCTATTTTTGTTCATAGTTTATAACCAAGCTCACATCCAGCAAGTCCCTGGGAAAAGACAACAAACAGCTTATATATATCACTTATGTCTAAAATTAGATTATAATGATAATTGTACAACTTTTTGAACATAGTAAAACCCACTGAACTTTAAATGAGTGAATTTTATTGTCTGTGAAATATATCTTAGTAAAGCTGAAAAAAAAAGAAAAATTTTCAACTATGAATCTTTAATCCATAACCAGATTTAGACAATGTGCAGATTTATATAATGTACAGATTATCTGGGTCTTTCTAGAACCATTTCATAAAAGACATTGGTGATGTGTGTAATTAAAATACATTATAATTGCAAATATGCTACTGAAATCTCATGTTTATGTCATCTGTACACAAAGCTTTAGCTATTTAGATTAGTGCAGAAATTCACATTCTGGCATGGAACCAAATATGCCATGTTCCAAATTCCCAACTTTGCATTCTATAGTAACTGTATCACTGCAGAATTAAACACAAAATTATATTCTTTAACAATAAGGTATGATGATAAATTTTCCAATTTAATTGATATTTTAAAATGATCTTTTACAATTTAAAAGGTATTAAATAGAAAATCACCAAATTTAGTATAAGAGGTTTTTTGGGGGAAAAAGCAACAAAGTGCAAAAGTGAATTATTTGCTAGGAAGAAAGAGGTTCATGTACTCCCCACACACCTTTTCTAGAACCAGAGCTTTTGCTATAGGCAAGATTTGAAGACCTTAGCCTTAGGCCCAAGAGTCTTTCTAATTCCAATTTCACTTTCTGGATAATGTCCTTTGAAGTACACAAATTTTAAATTTTAATGTCGTCTGATTTATCTATTTTTTCTTTGGTTGCTAGTGGTTTTGGTGTCATATCTAAGAAACTATTGCCTAACATTTAGTCAAGTTCTTATAACTGATATTTGTGAAAGGATTCACCTGATCCACTTCACTCTGCCTGGAGACCACTTCTGCCAGATACCCTCAAGGCTCACCCCTCACTTCATTTAGGCTTTTGCTCAATTGTCATCTATCAGGAAGGTCTTCGCGACCCCTATCTAAAGGAACACTACCTTCGGGTCAGTCACCATAACACTGCTTTGTTTTTCTAAAAGCACACTCCCTATCTGACATTCTCTCTCCCTCTCTCTCTGTCTCTTTTCCTCTCTGTTTCCTTTTCATTTATTGTATACCCCTGCTCCCACGATGGAATGCATGTTCCTGGAAAAAAAGAACTCTTATTTACTTTGTTAACTGCTAGTTACTCAGTGCCCAGCACAGACTCATAATAGGAGACCAATAACAATTTTTTAAATTACTGATTCCCCAAATCCTCACCAACACAGTGTTTTTGATCTTTGCCAATCTGAAATGTAGACGATGGTATTTTAATGTCTTCTAATTTAATTTGTATTTCTGTGAGTGAGGTTTAGCACCTTTTTATATATTTAAAAATTATTTTTGGGGCCGGCCCTGTGGCCGAGTGGTTAAGTTCACAAGCTCCACTTGGGCAGCCCAGGGTTTCACCAGTTCAGATCCTGGGCACGGACATGATACCACTCACTGAGCCATACGAGGTGGCATCCAACGTGGCACAACCAGGAGGACCTACAGCTAGAATACACAACTGTGTACTGGGGGGGCTTTGGGAAAAAAAAGAAAAAAAAAAAAAGAAAGATTGGCAACAGATGTTAGCTCAGGTGCCAATCTTTAGAAAAGATTTTTTTTAAATTATCTTTATTTCTTTCTCTGTAAACACCATTGTTTTCAATAGATGCTATTGTAATGAAACAAGTACATACATCTCTTCAAAAAGAGTTATAGATGTCATAGTAGCTTTGGCCATTCTGTACTTTATTGGGGTTTAGAATAGTGCATGTTGAATGAATGAAGAATGAATACTTGAGCCAGCCCTGATGGCCTAGTGGTTAAAGTTTGGTGCTCACACTGCTTTGGCAGCCCAGGTTCAGTTCCTGGTTGTGGAACCATACCACCTGTCTGTCAGTAGCCGTGCTATGGCAACGGCTCACGTAGAAGAACTAGAAGGGGGCAGGCCCCGTTGCCAAGTGGTTAAGTTCACTTGCTCCACTTTGGTGGCCCAGGGTTTCGCCGGTTTGAATCCTGGGTGCGGACATGGCACCGCTCATCAAGCTATGCTGAGGCAGCTTCCTGCATGCCACAACTAGAAGGACCCACAACTACAAATACACAACTGTGCATCAGGGGGCTTTGGAGAGAAAAAGGAAAAATAAAATCTTTAAAGAAAGAAAGAAGAAGAACTAGAAGGACTTACAACTAGAATATACAGCTATGCAGTGGGGCTTTGGGGAGGGGAAAAAAAAGAATAATACCAAAAAGATAACTGCTAGAAGGTGAAGACAGGCTCCATGAAAGTTTTTGATGTTTGAAAGGTGTCCTCATAATCAAAGAGCATTCCCTAAGCTAAAAGATGAAGAAGAAATGTTTAGCTTACTTGGCAGCTGCCCAGGGACCTTATTTTAGTTTCCTCCACAAGCAGAGCCTGAGATAATGATTTGGAGGCAAGAAGCGATCCCAGGGAGCAGAAGTGATGGAGTGGGAAGAGAGAGATAGGAAGAGAAGAAAAGTCAATAATCTGGAATATTGAAATTTTTACTTGTGTGGGCACTGGGGATCAATCTACTGGGAAACTGCTGAGGAGATGTGTAAAACATACCTCAGGATTGTCACACCAGAGGACAGAGAGACTGAGGCATTCATCTGCCAATTCCTGTCTCACTCATTGAAAATTGCCCTTGGAGGTTTAACTCCCCCATGCTTGGGAATTGACCTGTACTTGGCTGCATAGCCTTCCTCAGCCTCAGAGAAAGAATGGAGGCAGAAGACCAGACAGCTATCTTGGGGAGGGAGTCTGTCAACATGCTCGGAGCCATCAACAGTCTGCTGCACTGAGCACATGTGTATAGGCTTTCTTTTGTTATTCCTTTTTTTTTTTTTTTTGAGGAAGATTAGCCCTGAGCTAACAGCTAACATCTTCTGCCAATCCTCCTCTTTTTGCTGAGGAAGACTGGCCCTGAGCTAACATCCATGCCCATCTTCCTCTATTTTATATGTGGGATGCCTGCCACAGCAGCCACAGCATGGCTTGCATAGGTCCATGCCTGGGACCTGAACCAGCGAACTCTGGGCCACCAAAGCAGAATGTGTGAACTTAACTGCTGCACCACTGGGTTGGCCCCTCTGTTGTTATTCTTTAGTCTTCTATGTCTTTGAATGTTTCCACATGCTTTCGTCTTACCTCACCACCTGGATTTCACCCTCCTAAAGGTTGAATGTTGGCCACTCCAAGGTGCATTATGCAGTCCCTTGGAATTGTATAGTGACTTGTGTATGCATCTGTGGATTGTTAGCTACAAAATGTGATAATCATGTTTCTGCAAAAAAGGAAGGAAGATATGCTCAAGCAGTTTGAAGTTTATACCCAGCTGACTTTGCCCTTTGTTGCCCAGAGCACTGGATTTGCCTTCGTCCCTGCATTTGTGCATCCCAGGGAAAGAAACTAGACAGGTCTCAACAGCCCTGGCCCAGATATCCAGGTGAACGTTAGCTACAGGGAGGTATTGTGCTAAAGAGTTGGGGGCCGTGACATAAAATCTCTGCTGTCTGCGATATGTCTGAAGTCACAGTTACCACCTGAGTTCATTTGTTACAGGGGTAAGAGATGGTCACTGGGATCCTGATTATATTGTATTATCTAAGCTGGTTTTATAGTCGCCATAATAACTTCCAGAGGAGGAAAGCTGGTGAGTTTGCTATCTGGAAGGAGACTGTGTAGCAGTGTCAAGGCTTGGCCCTGGCTGGTCTAGACAATGTCACCACGTACAACTGTGTAGACGTCACTGCACAGCTCGTGGGAGCACCATTCCCGTAGTTGTGTAAACAGAGATCTGTAGATAAAGATCTCAAATAGAAGCTCCTTCTGCAACAGGAAAAGACTGAGAGACAAGAGCATTGGTGGGTGTCTGTGCTCATTGAATGGTGCCAGTTAACTGACCTCTCCCCGCATGACTCTGTCCTGAGGAAGATACTGAAGGCTGGGAGTCTAGTTGGTGAGGTACCAGTCTCCCTTACACAGTGAGTTAATAATAACAGTCATAGCATCTGCCCTATGCCAGACTCTGTGCTAAATAATTCATGGATAATCTCATTTAGTCCTCTCAACAACCTGCTTAATAAATGAAGAAACTGAGTTAGAGAAAAAAATGAAGAGGGCGTTAGACTAGGAGAAAGGTGCCCTACTGCTTACTCACTGGTGGACCTTGGGCAAGCCACTTAGGTCTTCTTCTGGGTGTGACTCAGCGTGAGCTCCATGGATCCCTGCAGCACACGAACTGCTTGTTTCCATTTCACAAGGAGAGCAGTGAAGAATTGAGAGCAGATGTTTAGCAACTTTTATAGCAATTTGACATCCAAATCCACAATCAGGGAACTTGCCTTGTTGATCAAGGGATATACCAGGTGCTGTCTATGAGTCACATGTATTGAGAGCTGTGTATATAGTAGGGCCATGTTGCCATGTGTGATATTTTAAGGTTAGTTGGTCAGCTGTAAACCAAATGCATATAAAAATCTGAGAAAATAAAAGCATTTATTTCTTTTTATAATTTGTTGTTTTTACTTATTAAATATAACACTTTTGAGAAAATTATGTTTAAAGTTTATAGTTTAAAAATATTAGCCAGAGGGGTTGGCCTGGTGGCACAGCAGTTAAGTGCACACGTTCTACTTCGGCGGCCTGGGGTTCACCAGTGTGGATCCTGGGTACGGAGATGGCACAACTTGGCAAGCCATGCTGTGGTATGCGTCCCACATGTGAAGTAGAGGAAGATGGGCACAGACGTTAGCTCAGGGCCAGTCTTCCTCAGCAAAAAGAGGAGGATTGGCAGCAGATATTAGCTCAGGGCTAATCTTCCTCAAAAAAAAAAAAAAATTAGCCAGAGCCAGCCCTGATGGCCTAGTGGATAAAGTTTGGTGTGCTCCGCTTTGGCAGAGTGGGTTCACTTCCTGGGCACAGAACCATACCACTCATCTGTCAGTAGCCATGCTGTGGTGGCAGCTCACGTAGAAGAACTAGAAGGACTTACAACTAGAATATACAACTGTGTACTGGGGCTTTGGGGAGGAAAAAGAAAAGGAAGATTGGCAACAGGTGTTAGCTCAGGGCGACTCTTTCCCAGCAAAAAAAAAAAAACCAAGTAAAAAATATTAGCTCAATTAGGGAAGCAAATTTTCGTAATAATATTTAACTGCAATTTATAGGTGTCAAAATAAACATCACTCGACTTCTTTTAATCAAGATAAGACATACTTTTCCTGACACACAGCAGCAGCAATAATAAAACAAATGGTGACTATGAAAATAATTCTGAAGAAATTAAAACAAAAAGAATTAGTACCAGTTTTACTTGGAAGTATGATTCCTCATGTATTGAGTTCGGTCTTGTAGCCATAATTGATATTGAAGTGCTCAGACTGTAGTGTGTGATTTGCAGAGATATACTAGCTAATAAAGCGAATAAATGAGGTCATTAAACTGAGGTAGCATTTACATAGAAAGCAAAAGAAGTACAAAACCTAAAGAAAACTTTGAAAGAAAGACTATTGAATTTAAAGAATTGATAGAAGCAGAGGTTCAATATTTCACATATAAACATTGGTAATTTGTGTCTTATAAAGTAGCACTTTGAGATGCAAAAATAGAAAAAATAGACATTAGTGCAAGACTGTATCAAAAATCTCAGAAATTGTGGGTGAGTCTGTGGCCAAGAAGGCAGGTCAAGTATTATTTTTCATAGTTGGACAAATTCGGCAACTAGCTAATGACATGGCAGATTAACTTACAAAATAAATACAGCTAGCAAAGTATTTTTCATTGCAAGTTGTTGAATGCACGCATACTGTTAACATGACAATTAATTTGGTATACACGCAATGTGAACCTGGTGGAGATATGAGGAAGAAGTTTTTTTCAGCTTCACTGATGACAAACAACTAGCTCTGAACTATATGAAACTATGAAGGATCACACTGTTAAGGAATGTGGTTTGAGTTTAAGTTTGGTGTAGGAATATGCTCCAATGGTGCAGCTGCATTGGCAGAAAAACATTCTGAAGTTATTACCCAAATTAAAGAGCCTGCATGAGAATGTCAATGAGCACACTGCTTCCTTCATCAAGAAAGTGTTGCAATGAAAATATTTTAGCTGAACTAAACAGTGTCTAGTTACATAGTGAAAAATTGTGAATTATGCATTCAAGGAAAGAATGCAATATAATTTTCAATGGCAGATAAGATCAAAGAGCAAAAACAAAAGTTGGAAGCTTGGAAGAACAGACTTTCCATAGACTGTTATAAGATGCTCCATAATTTAAGAACAATTATCAATAAAGCAGTTGATGACCTTGATATCACACATCTGTGAAATGTTAAAGCAGAATGCCCTCCAGATTTGACAGAATTTTTACTTCTTTTTTTTTTTTGGTGAGGAAGATTGGCCTTGAGCTAACATCTGTTGCCAATCTTCCTCTTTTTACTTGAGGAAGACTGTCACTGAGCTAACCTCTGTGCCAGTATTCCTCTATTTTGTATGTGGGATGCTGCCACAGCATGGCTTGATGAGCGGTGTGTAGGTCCATGCCCCGGATCTAAACTTGCAAACCCAAGGCTGCTGAAGTGCAGTGTGGGAACTTAACCACTACACCACTGTGCCGGCCCCAGAATTTTTACATTTTGTTTCCATCAAAAGATGGTCCATGCATGGGAAATTCACAGATCCATAAACCATTACTTTCATTGAAAGATAATTTGATTTAACTATATAACCTTACAGGATAAATTGGTGGAACTGGCAATTGATGGAGAATTGAAGATGGATTTTGAAAATCAGAATCATTTGCTTAATTTTGGATAAAAGTGAAATATGAAAATCCTGAGCTTCCTGAAATTGCTTTAAAATTTCTTCTTCCATTCCATTAACCTCCTCTGTGAGACTCCTTTCTCCACTAGAGCTCATATTAAAACAAAACATGGAAACAGTTTCACCAGGCCTTGTACCTTGTGAATAGCATTGTGTTCCGCTCTGCCTGGATTAGATAGGCTAACAAGCCTTAAGCATGTGCATTTGTCCATTAAAAAAAAAAAACCTTAATATTGATATACAGGGTGTTCATTTGAAGTTTGAAGGGAAATCCTAGATTTTACTCATATTTTTTGTTTAGTTACAATTGCAGAACAACAAAAAATTATTAGCATAATAGCAACCCACTGTATTAATCACCTGTAGTACACACATTCAATGAACAACACAGACAGATTTTGCAATTATTTTTTCCTATGTTATATTTGTTCTGATTATATTTATTGAAATGTAATTTTGTCTGTTGAATCTGATAATAAAAATTAGATCTTTATTTTTTATGTCTTTGTTTTTTAATGTAATTTACTTTTATTGTATTTTACAAATAGCTTGGTTCACAACAGATTTAAAAAATTTAAAAAACTGGTCCTTCCACTATCTTACACCATACATAAAAATTAACTCAAAATGGATTAAAGACTTGGCTGTAAGACCTGAAACCATAAAATTCCCAGAAGAAAACAGGCAGTACACTCTTTGACATTGGTCTTAGCAATATCTTTTTGAATATGTCTTCTCAGGTAAGGGAAACAAAAGAAAAAATAAACCAATGGGACTACATCAAACTAAAAAGCTTCTGCACACAAAAGGAAATGGTCAACAAAATGAAAAGACAACCTATCAATTGGGAGAAGATTTGCAAATTTGCAAATCATATATCTGATAAGGGATTAATATCCAAAATATATAAAGAACTCATACGTCTCAACAACAAGAAACAACCACCTAATTAAAAAATGGGCAGAGGATCTGAATAAACATTCAGATGGCCAACAGGCACATGAAAAGATGTTCAACATCACTAATTATTAGGGAAATGCAAATCAAAACTACAGTGAGATATCACCTTATGCCGGTCAGAATGGCTGTTTTCTTTTTAAAGATTGGCACCTGAGCTAACAACTGTTGCCAATCTTTTTTTTTTTTTTTTTCCTGCTTTATCTCCCCAAATCCCCCCTGGTACACAGTTGTATATCTTAGTTGCAGGTCCTTCTAGTTGTGGCATGTGGGACGCCGCCTCACTGTGGCCTGATCAGCAGTGCCATGTCCGCGCCCAGGATCCGAACAGGCGAAACTCTGGGCCGCTGCAGCGGAGTGCATGAACTTAATCACTGGGCCACAGGGCCGGCCCCAGAATGGCTATTATTAAAAAATAAGAAATGACAAGTGTTGGAAAGGATGTGGAGAAAAGGGTACCCTCCTACACTGCTGGTAGGAATGCAAACTGGTGCAGCCACTATGGAAAACAGTATGGAGATTCCTCAAGAAATTAAAAATAGAACTATTATATGATCCAGCTATTCCACTTCTGCGTATTTATCCAAAGACATGAAAACACTAATTCAAAAAGATGTGTGCACCCCTATGTTCATTGCAGCATTGTACACAATAGCCAAGACTTGGAAACCACCTAAATGCCCATCAACCAATGAATCAATAAAGAAGATGTGGTATATATGCATACAATGGAATACGACTAGGCCATAAAAATGAAATCTTGCCATTTGTGACAACATGGATGGACCTTGAGGGTATTGTGCTAAATGAGATGAGTAATATAGAGAAAGACAAATACCATATGATTTCACTCATATGTGGAAGATAAACACATAGATAAGGAGAACAGATTGGTGGTTACCAGCGGGGAAGGAGGGTGGGGGGAAGAAAAAAGGAGTAAAGGGGCACAAGTGTATGGTAAGGGATGACAATTAGACTTTTGGTAGGGAACACTGTGTAGTCTATACAGAAGGTGAAATATAATGATGTACATCTGAAATTTATGTGGTGTTATAAACCAGTATTACCTCAAAAAAGTTTTTAAAACTGGTCCTTCACTACAGTCAGTTTGAGAAGCACCGTTCTATGGGTCAAAGTCATCTGTAAGGTGAGGATAAACTGTCAACCTTGAATCGATCACAATTTTAGATGGTGTGAATCCAGTGAGTTAGGGAAAAAAGGGCCACTTTATTCCGGTGGAAAAGATGAAGATTGCTCTGAGTTTCACTTCTTCATCTTTCCCACTAGAGGGCAGTCAAGAAGCATTTATAATTTCCAGGTGCCTCATAAAGCCAAAGGGGCTCTTCAACCAAGAGATTGAAGCACACAGAGAAAATAAAACAGAGAGACATAGATCTCCCAGTGAACACTTTATTGAGCACCAATACTGTCCTGTACTGCACTGAGAATCCATAAAGAGTTCGAAACCCAGTGTCTATGTATTCGTAGCTAAAATCCAAGATAGTAGTTGAAAATGGGACAACACAAGGCTAAAGAGACAGTTTTACGAGATGAAAAGAGTTCTGAGATTGGTTGTACAACAATGTGAATATATGTAACGCTACTGAACTGCACATTTAAAAATGGTTGAGATGGTAAGTTTTGTATCATATGTATTTTGCTACAATTGAGAGAGAGAGAGATTCTTCAGGCCAGAACCCCGGGTGGGCAGGAACCATCTGCATCGACAGCTCCAGCTCACTCGTTGTGAAAAGGAGAAGTGGGGGGACATGGGCCAGCACATCACAAGGCTTGTTGAGCCTTTGCTCAGGGGCGTGTGCATACACTGATACTTTTATTCTGGGTCGCCACTACAAATCTTAAGCCATCACTCTACTCTAGTTTTACCCGTTTTCCAGATGATTACTTTAGGGACTCCCTTTCCATAGTTAGTCATTTTTTCAACGTTCATTTATTCAATGTTTTCTGAGTACCTGCTTTGTTCCAGGCACTGCATATGGCTCTGGGGTACAGCCATAAGTGGGACAGACAGCTTCTGCTCTCAAGGTATTTAGAGAATAAAGCTCCAGAGAATAAAGCTCTATCTGTTTGAGGCCTTGAAGGTCCTGGGAACTGGTTTTATTTCAAGTCAGCATGAGCTTCAATCACTGGCAAGTAGGACACAGAGTTGCCGACTCTGAAATGTTCTCTCGCAAAGGTGGGACGACGACGAAGCAGGAGGGAAAATAACGACAGAGCCACAGAGATCTAGGGTTGCCTTGACGACAAGATCAGAGAAAATGGCCAAGCCCGTGAGGTGCCAAGGCTGGACTCTGAGCCTTGGCCAACTGTCCACGGAAGGATGTCACCTTTTGACTCTAACAGAACTTCACTGAAGTGAGTCTTTGAAATCCAAAGGAAGGGGGCCCACGCATTGAGGAACTCATCCCACGTCTCCCCTAGCCTTGTTCCGCCGATTCTGTAGGAACACAGGATGTTCTCACTCCAAAGGCTGTCTGAGACTGCTGGAGGCAGTAGAGGGTATGGGTAAGAGTTTGGCTTAAGAATCAAACAAGCCTCAGTTAAAACTCAGGCTGGGCCCCGTGGTAGCGTGTAAGCTCGGACAGTACCTCTATGTCTGAGACGCGGTTTCCCCGTTTGTAAAGTGGAAATAATAATAATAGTAGCACCTCGGAGGGTGTTGGGGATGAAATTACATAATGTATGTGAAGTTCTTAGCACCATGCCTGGCATGCAATAAGCATACAATTAATGCTGACTTTAAAAACACAAGCTGAGCCGGAGCTCTGAGATCATCTCACCCAACTTCTTCGTTCTACGGATGAAAGAACAGAGGCCCAGCAGCCTAGTGACAGTGGAAAGATTGTGGATTTTGGAGTTGGACGGACCTGGTTCTGAATCCTGGCTCTACCAGTGGACTTTAGGAAGTTCACTTAATTTCTCTAAACCTCAGTTTCCTCATCTGCGAAATGGGACAATAAGGTTGTTCTGAGGACTAAGTGGGAAATATTATGTAAAGCACCTGGCACCAGAGCCTGGCGTGTAGTGCTTCCCAATAGAATGTTCCTTTGCTTCCTTCCTCCTCTCTGGTTGTGCAGAGTCATACTTATCCTAACTTTAAAAATGCAGGCCTCAGGGAGTTCAAGCTGACCTTCAGGATGAAAACATGGAAGTCAAGCAGATCTTAACTCAAATCCTGTTCCTCACCTTGGGAAGTTACTTCTCCTCTTTCTGCTGCAGTTTGCTAGTCTGTAAAATGAGAATGATAATGGTATCTACCTCCCAGGGCTGCATGAGGGTCCTGCTCTCTTTTGAAGTGTCCATAAATGTTTATTATCATATTCTGCAACCATGGCTCTGATCTGTAAGAGACTCTCAGGGAGATAAGTAGTAATGCCAATATTCCTTCATCATTCATTCATTCATTTTTTCCTTCGTTTGTGTGCCAGATCATTATCAGGGCTGGGACTCACAGAATTAGACAAGGCTCCTGCTCTCGAGTTGCTCAGTCTAGAAGACTTAAGCAATGGCTACATGACTGTGGGTCCAGGGCTCTGAAGAGAGGCCAGGTCACCGGTGGTTAAGGGTACAGATTCTCTAGTCAGACAGCCAAGGTTTGCCCTCAGCCCTGCCACTCTGTGATTTTGTGCAAGTTACTTAACCTCTCTTGAGGGTAAACCCTAAAGATAGGGATTACCACTTTACTTCATTCATGAGGTTGTTATGAAGGTTAAATCATTTCAAAGCTGCAAAGTGCTTAGAACAGAGCCTGGCACACAGTGAGCACTCTATGCGGGCTTGTTCAATTAATAGAAGCATAGGTACAAATGACATCAGTAGCATTCAGGGGAGAGGGGGGAGTCCTACAGGAAGAAATTTAGGGAAACCCAGGAGAAACTCAGTGCACTTCCTACACCTCAGCTCCACTATATTTCACATTTCAAAATATTCCCAAACCTGGAAGGGATGCTGGAGAGCTTTTTGTCAAACACTCACAGTTTGCAGAGGAGAAAACTCAGGCCAGAGAGGGAAAGCGACTTGCCCAGGTGAGGTGGACAGAATAATAACCCCAAATGTGTCCAAGTCCTAACCCCCAGAATTTATGATTATGTGACCTTACATGGCAAAAGGGACTTTGCTGATGTGGTTAAGTTAAGGAATTTGACACGGGAGATTGTCCTGGATAATCTGGACGGGCCCAGTGTAATCACAAGGGTCATTGGAGGGGAAAGAAGGAGGCAGGGGAGGCAGATGTGATGGTAGAAGCAGAGATTGCAGTGATGTGAGGCCAAAGAGACAAGGAACACGCATGTGGACGGGGCCTCTGCTTTCCCCATACCTCTTTGCCCCGTGAGTGCCCTTCCTTTGATCTGAGCCCTCATTTTCTGCTATTTGCCCCAGGAACACAATTTGCTACTTTCGGCTTTGGTAAAATGCCTTCCTCCCTACCCCTACTTTCAGAGACAAAGCCAGAGCCTCAGTCTTGGAGGTGGAAACCCGGAGTGTCAACAGACAATGAGTGATATTGGCTATCTGTGGCAATCTTCTCAGGAAAGAACTCACCCTAGATGAGATTTGTGAACAAGGCTGATGAGATGCGGGAAATGTAGCCAATAGCAGTTAAACAGTCATCTAACTAATTATCATGGGTCCCCTGTGAGACAAGACTTGGTGGCTAGGATAGAAAATTGGCAGGAGACAATAGTCAGAGCTTGTGTCTCCAGAACTACACAGGGCCAGAGGGGCCTTGTGAGGCTGAGAGACCAAATCTATATATTTGGACAGAAATATCCTTAGAGTGGAGAAGAAAAAGTGATCAGGCTACTGCTGCTGGAGAGAAAAAATGACAAAACCCAGGGTTTGGTTGCGATCAAGATAATGGACACTGCTGGACTTGGTGGGTGGGAACAGAATCTCACAGGAAGGTTTTGGAAGGCTGTCATTGTGGACCAAAAATTCTCCTTCAGGAAATTCATCATAGGGGAGTAATAAAAGATGCTCAGCTGCTAAGACGTTCATTTCAGCTTTGTTTATAATGGTGAAAATGATCAACAATATGGGATTCGTTAAATAAATGATGGTATGGCCATATGGTAGGACACTATGCCATATATTTTTCAAAAAATGATACTGCAGAAGACCATTTAAAGACATGAGATGGTGTTAATACACACTCATAAGTGAAAAGAATGGATTGTAAGACCACATGGGAGTAGGATACCATTTTTGTTTTAAAAAATAATAATACTTAAAAAGCCTGGAAGGACAAATACTAAAATGCTACCAACAGTTCCCTGTGCCTGATGGAATTATGGGAGGTTTTAATTTTTTCCTTTTGGTTTATTAATATTTTCCTTAGTCAATAACTAACATGTATTATCTTTAAAAATGAAAGTTACCTATAAAAAATAGTTAAAAGGAAGGGACCACTGGTGATATCTAGTTTGTGCCTGGATCTTCCCATATATTATCTCATTTACACTTTAAAACAGTAAGAGTCAGGTGTATTGTGCCCATTTTTCTTACGGGGAAACTGAGACACAGAGACTTTAACTTGTCCAAGGTCACACAGTTATTAAGTGCTGGAACCAGAGTTCAAGCCAATTCCCTCTGACTGTAAGGTCATCCTCTTTCTTCTTCTTCTTTTTTTTTTTAAAGATTGTCACCTGAGCTAACATCTGTTACCAACCTTCCTTTTTTTTCCCTTCTCTTTCTCCCCAAAGCCCCCCAGTACATAGCTGTATATTCTAGTTGTGAGAGTCTCTGGTTGTGCCATATGGGACGCCACCTCAGCATGGCCCGATGAGCGGTGCAATGTCCATGCCCAGGATCTGAACTGGCAAAACCCTGGGCCGCCAAAGCAGAGCACGCGAACTTAACCACTCGGCCACGGGGCCGGCCCCACCCTCTTTCTACAATACCACTTGCCTCCCTTTAAAGAATTCCCAGGTCCATCGGTGCTCTTTCTGTGTTCTGAGCAAACTTCACATAGTAGACTTGGCTTGCGTTATCCTCAGAAAAGAGAACAATACTGCTGCTGTCGGACTCAAGGAATTGCCTTATAAACTAATACATTCATTTCCTGTTTCATTATTCCCACGCTCGTTGATTACTTAGAATAAATTGGTCCCTCCAGACCTGATTAGGGCTGGGGAAGCTGGTGGATCAAGGCCCAGGGTCCATGCTGGCAGGCTCTGGCTGCCCTGGCCGGTTTCCTGCCAGCTTCCTTGACTCTAACTCCCAGTGGGTCATTTGAAATAAGCTGTGGGCTCTGTAAACACTAGAAGCTGGGTGATCCTCCAGCATGTGTTAACCCAGGGCATTGAGATAAATGCTTAGTTTCCATCGTGCAAGTGATCAAGGAGAGGGACGTGTCTAAATGGACTGGGTATCCACACCACTTAGCACAGTACTTGGCATGGAGAAGACATTTTTTTTGGCTGGGATCTGAACCTGTGAACCTGGGCCACCGAAGCAGAGAACACTGAGCCCAACCACTATGGAGCCAACCCCAGAGAAGACTCTTGGTCAATATAGAGTGTATCCATGGCCACAGGAGCTCAGTCATGTCACTCTCCCTGCCAGCAGCTGCCTTTTTTCTCCCCTCAGGTCGAACATTGCCCAAGCCGTAGAGAACTGAGCAAGCCATTAGGATTTTCTGAAGACCTGCACTATGTCTTGTTATCTGAAATGACTAGAGGGAAGGTGACAGAAAGGAACAACTATTGAGTGCCTGCCTGTCATCAACATTCCATTCTGTCTAATATTCATTCACTTATTCACTCGACAAATATACAACTTGTTGAATACCCACTATGATCTAGACCTTGTACTGGATACCAGAGAATAAACAAATAAAAAGGATGCCATGTAAGAAGCTTCTTACTTAAAGCATAGAATTTTTAAAAAAATTTGTTTAAATTATTGTGCAGTAAAATTGACTTTTCTTCTGGTGTACAGGTCTATGCATTTTAACACATATAGATTCATGTAACCAGCTTCACAATCAGGATACAGAACAAAGTGTAAGAATTTTAATTTCCAATTGACTACTGAGGAATTTGAAGTCCAGAGAGTTTGAGCGACACCGCAAACTCAAGCAACCCGGTGTTAACAAAGATGACAGAAGGAAATCTGGGTTTTGCCGTTGAGTCAGCGAGAGGCTAAGGAAGGGCTCTGTGGCCTAGCATTGGTCCTGGAAGTGGAAACCCCCTCTTTTTCACAGACAGTTGCAAACTTCTTGGTGTCAGTGAAGTCTACTCTGAAGACTTTGAGAAAGCTGCTAGGAATTTAGAATTCAGCTGGGACCAGCAGTTTACTCTTCCCACTTCCCTGCCCAGTCTCAAGGTGTCTGGCTTGTCTGGAATAAGCGATTTTAACTAAGAGGTATTTTGACCCACTTTCTTTAAAAAATGTGAATACAATGCACTCTTTTGCCAATAACTCCTGTTCATCTTGGTGACTGTCAATTGACGTACCCCAAATGAATCACTTCTTGTTCTGACTCCTCTCTTATCATAAGCCTGCTTTGAACTTCATGTGTTTAATGAGCTCCATACTGGAAAATAAACATTTCAGTGTTGTGAAAATTGTAAATTGAAAGTCAATAAAGTTGAGTAAAAGGTCGAGGCCGCTGGTAGAGCAGAAGGGGGCGTACAGGTAAACAGGACTGAACACAGAGTACTGGCCTGGATCGGCGGCCCAGATGCCCCTTGGGCCCACCCATTTGGTCCTGACCCATCCACCACTGGCGCCATCTGGTGGCAATGGCTGGTTTTCCAGATGTAGCTGCAGGGGGTCCAGGCCTCCAAGGAAGGGTTAAGCTTGCCTTCCCAGTGGAAAGGGAAATTCCTCTCCTCAAAGTCCCCAACAGGAACCCAGAGGCCCACCCCTACAGCTGGTAACCCCTCGCTTGGAGCAGGCCACATGAACACATTCTTTCCAAAGTGCTCGGAATTCCTACCCTAGTATCATTGGACTGGAAGGGACTTTAGAGAGGGACCCACCTCCTGTCCAGACTCACACATCCTGTCCCCATCATAAGGACTCCTGGCCTTGGTGGGGGTGGGAACACACCAGTGACCAGGCACTCCCTCCCTAGGGTAGCCCACTCAGTGGTCACACAACACAAATGGCTGGAAAGATCTTCCCTATAGTAGCTGGCACATGTGGCCCACTGACACCCATCCACTGTTCCCAGTGCAGGATTATACAACAGGCAGACCAAGCAGAGCTCATGGAATCAGCAAAGTGGAGACATCTGAAAGCACAAAAAAATTTTTCAAAGGGCCTTGATAATTGATAGTATCCCCCAAAAAAGAAAGGAAAAAGAAGCACTGAAGTGGTTATCATGGGAAAAATCAGAACTTTACTGAACTTCCTTACACTTGTTTTTAGGATTTACATTGTTTTATTTTGCATTACCTATCTGGATGGGGGTCAGGCAAGAAGTACGGTCATCTTTAGAGGTTGAAGACTTCTAAAGGTCTTAAACGAGCCCCAGTGGTCCTAAATTCTGCTCTCTGCATTTACCTAGAGGTAGTCTCCTCCTCGGGGTAGCCCATCAAAATATCTGATGACTTCCTCTGCTCTCACACTCAACGTTCGTTGTAATTTGTCAGCCTCCAGGATGCTCTTTCTGAGCAACTGGGAGAGCATTGGGGTTTCCCCCAAGACACTCCACCCCGACTGTATTTGTCTTTCCACTAGGTGTCCTGACCCATGTGCCTGGAGGCAGCAATATCCCCTGAGTGGGCGCCCAGGAGGTGCCCACAGGGTCAGTGACTGTTCTTTTACTTCATGGCTGAGGCTTGAACATCCACCCACCCTTCCCCATCAGCCTTATGTCACCAGTCTGGAGGGATGGGCATCTTCCCTTTGCTCCTTACACAGTCCCAGGATAGCCGTGGTGTCCTACCAGGCTCTCCATAGCAGAGTTGTGGAATGGGGCTGAAATTGAGAGTTGGTGCCCCTTAGCCCAGTAGGATGAGGGTATAGGAAGGGGTGACTAAGCCTCCGTAGCAGTCTAGGGGTCATAAATTTCACAGCTCTTATTACTAAACAGGGTAGGGCAGAGTGAGGCCTCGAGAGAACCGGGGACCATGAACGGAACAGGAAGTGGTCACTGTGATTCAACCATAGAGTTTTTTCCTGAGTGTCATCTGTCAAGAGTGACACAGCTTTTGGGGAAAGTCACTGCGCTGAGGTGGGGGTGTGGGTGGGTGGGGGGATGTTGAAGTTATGGGCTGGTGCTGCCACAGAAACTGGGCAGTGAGACAAGGCAGAAGAGCATCGTTGGTGTCTCCAGGGAACTGTGGCCAGCACCAACCCTAGTCATGTGGGGAAACGCTTCTCTGTAGAGGGGGACAGCCCTCAGGAGGCAGCATCTCTCTGCCTTCCTGGAGTCAGAGACCCTACTTACTAGAGATACCATTTGGATGGTTTACTTTACTTCTCTGGGCCTCTATTTCCTTATCAATGTAATGGGAATAATAATAGAGTCCACTAACAGAGTTCTTGTAAAAATCAAATCAGATGTAAGTTTATCATGTAGAAGAGAGATTGGTGGTAGGTGGTAATAAACAATAGCTGTTATTATTTTATGTTTGTTGTATTCAGGGGCTCCTAGAGGTGGAAATCTTAGCCTGAATAATCCATCTTAAAGAAAAGAAATCTGAGGTGTCAAGAGGGGCAGTGATGTCCTCAGAGTCTCACACAGCTAACCAGAGGCACAGCTGTGCCTAGAACCGAGGTCTCCTGCTTCTCAGCCCCTTTCTCTCCATCCCTTCCCCTTGCCCCTCCTTCTTTATCATCCGCCATTCACTGGGTCCTTGTGACATGCCAACCATTTTAGGTATGTGATATCAGTTAATTCTCATAGAAGGTAGGCAAAACTGTTTCATCTTTCAGATGCCACGTCATCCAGAGTGCTTCCATCCATCTTCTCATCAGTTCCTTTAAAACTCTGCCCCCAGCCACACCCACCCCCACTCCAGGAAGTCCTCCTGGCTTAAACCTCCCCCAGGACTCTAGTCCCTCCCAAACACCACGTCCTCTCGGCTATCAGCCCACAGCCTGATCCAGCAGGTACTTGGAAACCACCAACAGTCAACACAAACATACAGGGGAGGGGACAACGTCCTTCAAACATGGGGAAGGTTCTTCCAAATTATAACTTTTAATAAAATTATAAAGTACTTTTATAACAAACATAAGGTAGTAATGGCCATCTTTTTTTGAGTATTTATTTTATGCCAAGCCCTCTTGTGAGTGATTTACACGGAATATCTTTAAATATGCATTTTATAATATTCTCAGCAAGTGAGGAGAACTCCTCGGCAGCCTCTGTCCTCCCAAGGTTTTCCCTGGCTTCCGGCAGCTCTCCAAGGCAGGAGCAGCTTGTGGGCAGCTTGTACCCGGAGGAGAGGTCCAGCCACAGATGAGGTCCCAGAGCACCAGGCTGGGGGACAGGGACTGGAGGGGACAAATACCCCAGGTACACCTGCGGACAACGAGCCAAACACATTTGTTGTGGTTTTAAGCCTATTTCTGAGGGAAGACCTGCCCCTCTGGGTTGTGTCTGATTCCCTCAGTTTCAGTGTCAGCCTGAGGGTGGCTCACCACATCTATGCTGTAAAGTCCAAAATCCTTAGGGGACATTCTTGGCCTGGTGGGCTCTGCATCGGCCCCTCCTCTCCCCGCAGTCTCTGAGACCTGGTCACTCACCACTCCGTCCCCTGGCTCCTGACCCTGTCTCTCTTACACCAAACAACTTTGCTGCAATTTCTTTCAATAAACCTGGCTGTGTCATACAGCTAGATTTCTGCACAACATTTCCCTCCCTACCTCGAACACTTCCCTCTCTCCCCCTGCATGCTGCTTGAGCACATTCACGGAGAATTCAATTAATAGCCCATTTGGGCCTATCTCCCCAGACGAAATTGTGGGCTCCTCAAAACAGAGACTAGAATTTAGTCTTAATAAAACTTTATTTACAAAAACATGCTGCAGGCCTATGGACCATAGTTTGCTGGTTTGATTTAAAAAAATATTGCATTAAAATATTATTTATCTTGGTCACTGGGTTTTTGGCACTCCCCCCCTTAGATTTTGTGCTCAAAGCAGGTGCCCTACTCCCCTCTCCCTATTTCCTGTCCTGCCTGTTTGCATTCCCAGAGCCCAGCTTACCACCTGGAGGTGTGTCAGTTCAGTTCTTATAGTGGGATAAGTGGATGGATGGTTGGGTGAATGAAGGAACAGACGAATGAAGTGAAAAGGACATCAGACTGGTCCAAGCTCTGCCACTAACTATGTGATCCAGGCATATTCCTTAACTCTGCAGACCTCAGTTTTCTCATCTGTAAAACGCAGACTGTGTTAGACCATCTTCCAGGATTCTTTCTGCAAACACTCAACAAACATTCATAGATGAAGTTAGAGATCAAACACCAAAAGATGGACATAACCCAGTTCCTTGCCCTGGAGGTGCTCACAGTTGACTGAATTTAGCAAATCTCTGAGCTTTAGGTTTTTCCTCTGGAAAATGGGGTATTTGCCTAGGGCTATTGTGAGGCTCAAATGAGAGAAGGCAAGCATTCTGCATTGTATGCCTCCAAACCCTTTCAATTCTTGACCCCCAGTGCTTGCTTTCATATTTTTCTATAAACCAGTTGACAAAAATACTGACATCACAGCCTTGCACTGGGCTGTGGGGAGCAGCTGAGTGCCACAATTTCAACCCTGCCTGGACACTTCCTAACTGTGTAGCCTTGGGCACGTAACTTAACGTCTCAGAGCCTCCTTGCCCTCCTCTGATGGATGGGAATGACAGTTAAGGGTTCTCCCACCTCACAGCGGCATCTCCAAGGTGACTGGAGATGGCCATTGCAAGCTCATTGAAAACTGAAAAACACCATAGCTGGGAAGCCATGCGAGGACTCTTCCCGCCACACTGAAGTATTATGTCCTTCTTCCCTCTCTCCATCACACTCTCTCAGAAGAGGAACAGAAACTACATCTTACTGACTTGGGAAGTGATCCCTGCCAGGGGAAGCTTAGCTTTTGATTGGCATCAAAACCTTAAAGTAAAGAAAGTTAAGTGAAATTCAGGTGCTGAGGAGAAGATGGAGAATTTGGGGGTAGGAGAGCGTTTCTGAGTCATTGAGATCTCATCCAGTAAACGACGTGGTGGATTGTGCTTTCAATAGCTCCTGCCACTTTCCTCATTTGGTCATTTCTTATAGAAACTTGGAGCAGAGCAATTCACTTCTCCTTGGGCCTCAGTTTCCTCTCGCATGAAAGGAGAGCGTTGGACAAGGAGACCTCTGGGCTCCCTGCTTCTTTAGGTTCAAATGGTGCTTTGGAAGGGCACGGAGGTGGGATGGAAGAGGAAAGGACGACTTCATTTCCCTTTGCCCTCCTCAGATACCCTTTCTGGTCACTTCACTCCCACAGCCCTGTGTGTGGGGCCCCGGGCAGGCCCAGGTTGGATTCAGGACCACGTGAGTGTCCCAGCCCAGGAGACTGAGGGGTACAGGTTAGCGCTCTGCTGCTCTGGCATATCCGAGCCCGGCGAGGATGGGGCACATCCTCTGCCCGCCCACCCCACCAACAGATCCCGCCCTGGCTGGGCGCCAGTGCCCATTACACAATCACTGCCCTGGGAATGCGGCCGGGGCAGTTCCCACGGGGCTGCCAGCTCAGGGTGGGACCCTCTCCTTGGCAGGGTGATCAGAATCACACTCGGCAAAATATTAATTATTGTTGCTCCCAAACCCCTACCACCGGCAGGTGCTGGACTCTGCCCAGGAAGTCCAAATAATCAGCATCACTGGCGTTTTAGTCACCAGCGGTGGGAAGCCAGGTCACCTGATCCCCAGCTTCCCCTTAGGCGAGAGCCACTTCCTGGAACCCAGCCTGGGACCCGCAGGCACCAGCAGGCTGGAGGGGGCTGGGGTGGGGTTGGGGGGAGTAAGGGAGGATAATATGGAAGAAAGGGAGGAAGGAAGTAAGGAAGGAAGGTAGGTATGAAGGAAGGAAGGGAGGGAGAGAGGGAAAGAAAGAAGAAAAACTTGCTGTCTCAGTGAATTTATACCTGATTCTCTTTATTTTCCAGAAGAGGCGGAGAAATGTAAGAAAATTGCCCCAAGTCCCAAGCAGGCAAAGGACAGAGCTGGGGCACTTTCCAGCACACTAATGGCAGGTAATTTCACAGGCAGGATAAACCACCCCAGTCTAATCAGTGGTTGAGCATATTGGGAACGTGAGAAAGCAGTGGGCAGGCCAGCAGTATCAAGGTGACAGTGGCACTGTGGGACTCTCATACACTTGGTGGCAGTCAAAATGTCCCATCAAAACATAATGATGGGGGCCCGCCCGTGGCGTAGTGGTTGAGTTCCCGTGCTCTGCTTAGGCGCCCAGGTTCCCAGGATCCTGGCGCCAACTTACACACTGCTCATCAAGCCATGCTGTGGCAGCATCCCACATAGAAGAACTAGAAGGACTTACAACTAGGATATACAACTATGTACTGGGGCTTTGGGGAGAAAAAACAAAAAAAGAGGAAGATTGGCAACAGATGTTAGCTTAGGGCCAATCTTCCTCACCGAAAAAAGCATACCTAAAAGAAAACAATAAAAAAAGAGTGGGGTTTTTCTCTGTTTGATGTTTAAAAAAACAGAAAAAAACCACAATGAGGTGGTATGCACCCAGGAGGGTCATGCCCCCTGACCTGCATCAGATGTGTGGGAATTTTAGGAAACAGCCTTTTGAAAGTTTCTGGGAACAAAGTGCTTAAATGATGTCAACTAAGCATCAATTCATATTCCAAAGAAGCATTCCAGAATCAGAATGCTTTTTGAAAAAACGCTCATCATTTATAAATGCATATCACTCCCTTTCCTCTCCCTGCTCCTCCAACAGTGGAAACAACACTGGGGAATGATTCTATGCACTCCAAAGGATATTTTGCAGCTCTTAAGAATGCTGATTACCAAGAGTCTTTAATAACATGAGGAAATGCATATGCTCTAAGGTAGGACACACAACTGTACACACAGGCTGATCACAGCTGCTTGAAAGAAAAAAAGGAAGAAAGAATGAAAGAACCAAAACCAATACATGCAAAACAGATTAGCAGGAAACACCAAAATGTTGACAGTAGTTTTCTGTGGGTGGTGGGTGATTTTCTCTTCTTCTTTCAACTTTTCAGTATTTTTCAACTTTTCTATATATTACATTATAGTGAAAACTATTGGTATTTTACTTTAAAAGAGAGAAAGTGGATGATAATAGCAATCATAATAATTACAACAACAAAAATAGTAAATTACATTTACTGAGCATTTACTGGGTGTCTGGAACTGTGCTAAAGAGTTTACTTGCTTTTTTTTACAACCTCATAGCAATCCTGTGAGGTTGACATTATTAATGTCTCTATTTTACAAAGGTTCTGAGATGTTAAGGGCATGTCCTGGACAGTGAGTTTTTGGCTGTCCAGGATCCAAAGCCCCCTGGCTAGTGTGCAGGTCTTGACCTTGTGTGTTGGCGTGGAGGAAGGGAGCACCCACCTCCTCCCACTGAGATCCAAGGGCAAATTCTCCCCCTTCTAGTTTCCTGGCAATAGACATAGGCACATGGCCAAGGGCCAGCCAGTCGAGTGCTCCAGCCTGAGGCCTGGGCTCCTGGACTCCTGAGTGCTGGAGGGTTAGAACTCTGTTTTTTGCTGTGATATCTGGCTACAGTGGCATGAGCATCCTGACTAGATGCTTCCTGGCCAAAAAACGGTTTTCTGCCTCCTGCTGCTCTGGGCCTTGACGGCTGCCTTAGTTTCTACACGTTTCCTAACCCTGTCCACTCTTAAACCCCTGACAATTCTATGGCATTGGATTCTCTTCTTTGTTGAAGATCGTCAGGGTCCATCTCTGTGGCTTGTTACCAAGAGCTCTGACTGATATTGGTGATTTTCCAGCAGTCCCAGGACAACTGATGGAAGCAGGACTCCTTTCCAGATCTGTCCATCCGGAGCCCAAGCATTTGACCAATCCTCTTGCGCTGCCTAGTCTTCTCCAGAGCATGACAAACATTTCCTAAACTACTAGAGAACAAACCGGAAACATTGTCTTGAATATTTTCTCAGAAATTAGGGGCCCATCACGTCCCCCCCTCCCCCACCCCGGCTGCCGTGGGAGCCTGGCAAGTCATTTTATGAAGGGCAGGAAGCTTGAGGCAAAAGCCAGGTCAGGGAGGAGCCAACTCAGGCCTCGGGTGACTGCGGTGCAATGGGATCTGGGGAGGAGAGGAAGCAGAGGCGTTTCAGGCCTCAATGGCACTTCCTGACTGGTGCCAGAGGACTGACTCAGCACGGGGTCTCCTCCCCCTGGAAACCTTCTTCGACCTTCGGAGTCTGGGAGAGGGAGGAACCCTCGGTGTGGTCCCCATGGCACCTTGCATTTCCCTCTGTCACTGTGTGGGCTGTGATAGTTTGTTTGCATGTCCACCCATGCAACTGTGAACTTCTAGAGGAAAGGACTGCATCTTTCCCCCTTTGAATCCCTCGTGCCTGGCACATCAATATTATTGGAGTGAATGAGAGAATGAGTGAAGGAAGCGCTCTCTCCATCCTTATGCCCAGCAGTGAGAAAACTGAAACCCTGGGACTTTTCCAAGGCATCTTGGCAAAATAGAATAGCCATGGGCTTTGGAGGTGACAAACCTTGCTTCAAACCCCTCTCTTGCCTGCAAGCACATTTTTCTTTAACCTCTCTGAACCTCAGTTTCCTCATCAGCAAGATGGGGATAGTGCTAACTTTCACACCGAGCAACCAGGAAGATAGGAAAAGTGGTTGGCACACAGTAGGCCCGCAGTCTATCCTAGCTTGCTTCTCCCTCCCAAGACTTCATTCTGACTCGCTTCCTTCTTCCTGCCCCTCATGTGAGTAAATGTCCAACAACAGGGAAAGGTTAAATAAACTATGGCATGCCAACAAGATAAAATGTTAGGCAGTCAATAAAAATGTTGTTTAACCAAAAATTTTTGGTTAAACAGAATTAGAAAATGCTCATGTATTCACATGAAGCTAATAACAGGCTAAATTATTCATACAGTATGACCTCAGCCATGTAAAATGAGTATGCATATGCATGCTTGTGCTTGCAATAGGCAATTTCCGGAAGGATACACAAGAAACCCTTAACAGTGGTTCCCTCTTGGGTGGGAAGAGAAGGTTGGGATGGACTTTGACTTTTGACTTTATAACCTTCTGTCCTATGTTATACATATCAAATAATGTAGAGAGAACATATACTATCATAATATGCATAAAAATTTTTGCCATGATTATGTGTGAACTTTTAAATAAAAACCAAATAACACAGAAAAAATATAAAGGAAATATAAGACGATTTCAAAGTGGTTCTTTGAGGAGATGGAGAATTGTGGGATTACGAAAGTAATTCTATTCTTCATCTTTTTCCATATTTTCCAAATGTTCTACGATGAGCTTATAGTTCTTCTATAATCAGAATTAAGGCAAACATCACTTCAATAGCTCCCGTGGACTTGGGGGAGGAGCAGGTGACTGTGTCCAAAGGGCCAAGGGAGCAGCACGAGGTGGAACTGAGCAGAGCAGTTGTATTTTTGGAGCCATGTGGTTCCTGCTGAGTCAACTAACTAGTTGTTTGGCCCTGGCCTGCTGGTGGAGGCAGGAAATGCTCCCACTCCTGCCCTGGTTCCCTCTTAGTCATCCTCTGGGAAACCAGGGTAGGGGTGGGGGCAGGAGGCTAGTTAGGAGTCTCCATCTGCCCCAGGAGCCTTCTAGGCAGAGAAATCTCGAGAAGGAGTGTAAAACCTAGGCATCCTCCCCACCTGGCATTATCACCTTGGGGCGGGCAGCAGCTGGGAGGGAGCAGGGGGTTGGGAGGAGGGGTACTGGGAAAATGCCCCTTTGGCCTTTGGCAGGCAGCACCTCATCCTCCTGTGGAAGCTGCTGTGAAAATTAATTACCATTTGTCCAGGGCTTTGAGATTCCCCAGATGAAAGACACGGCAGAAGGAGTGTCATGATGAATGCGTGTTTACGGTATTGACTTTCATCCCAAACACCCGTCATGGGAATCACGTGTCTCTCTCCTAACCTCCCACTGCCCCGACATCCTGGCCTCAAACACAGAAGTTAAGCATCAGGATCAGATGCTGCTGAAGGGGAGGAGGGAAGGCAGGGGACAGGTGATCCCCATTATCCTGCATTTCAGATGGGTAAACTGAGGTGCTATGACAAAGCCTAGGAAACTGAGGAAGGAGGCCTTGGAGAGAGGGTCTATAGATTACTCTGGGCCAGAGCTCAGGACTCTGCCCCTCTGTGGATTGAGGGATGAGAGGAATTCCAGAACTTTCTGGCTCATGCCTTGCATTGCAAAGCAGGTTCCTCCCTAGATATGCAAGGTGGATGGAGTTTATTCCAACTTCCAAATCCTCTAGCAAGCTGAATGGATTCTTTTTGGATTGTTTCTGAACACTTGGCCACAGCTGAATTCTGTCATCTCCTGGCTCCGTGAATTTGGGTGGGAAGCACTTTGGTTTTCTTCTCATTCTGTCTTTCTTCATTTTATACAAGAAGATAATTAATGTGTTTCTGGGCAGGTGTACAGAGCAAATTCAATGGAGAGAGGATCATGAAGGGGCCAGCCCCTCCCTCAAGGAGACTGCATGCTTATTGGAGAGTCGAGCCCACACTTATGAGACAGCAAACAATCTTAGAGGGCAGGCAGGAAGAGAAAAGGCCAGAGCCCCAAGAACAGCAGGACAGTCATGTACTAGAGAACTCAGGAGACTTTTCTAGGATACAAGTATGGAGGTGCAAAGGGACATGGCCTAGATGGAATCAGAGAAGGGCTCATCGAGGCCAGAATGCAAGGTTCACATGAGGATCGGGGCCGGCAGATGGGCAGGCTAGGTGAGATTGTGAAGGCCCTTGAATGCCAAGCTAAAGAACTGGAATCTTGTCCAGAGAGCAGTGGAAACCCACTGAATGTTTCTGAGCCAGAGAATGATACAATGCAGGGCTTGAGCAGAGGTTAAAATATTTTCACCAGGAGGTGAATCTTAGCCTCTCTGAGTCAGCAGCCCTACCATGAAATTCACCATCTTCCACCTCCGTCCAGCCCTTGACTTCTATTTCAGCTAATGACACGTATGCACAAATGCCACCTCCCCCGGTTGCTCTCTGACACATTACCCAATGTTATTTTCTTCATAGCACTTATCATCTTTGGAAATGATCTTGTTTGTGTACTTGTTTACTTCCTTTTTCTCTGTTATCCCATAGAATGTAAGCAAAATGGGGTAGGTGGAGGATCATTATCCGTTTTGTTCGCTGTTTCATCTCTAGCACCTGTGACAGTACTGTGCTGGTGACAGATGCTCAAAGTGTATTTGTGGAATGAAGGAAAAGATGGATTGATAAATAGATTAATGGCACCACTATTTTCTCAGCCACCTGGCCCCAAACCCCACAGTGATTCTTGACTCGTCCTTCTTCTTCCTCTGCAGAATCCAGTCACTCATTCCCATGTCTGTGGATGTTACCTCTGCATCTCTCCCTGTCCTCCCACTTGGCATTTACCCCTTGACCCTTTGGAACCACTCTAAGCTCCTGGAGGGCAGAGGCTCCTTCTCCTCATGTCCCCCATGGCGCTTAGCACAGGGCCTGGGCAATGATAACCCCGCTGATCCAGTCTTTACAGTTTTCCAGGTGCCTTTCACGTAATCCTGGTGCTCCTGGGGCAGATTTAGGACTCAAACCTCAGTCCTCAACTATAAACAACCCGTATTCCATTATTGTTCTGATTTATGCATAATTTATGATGAAAGAATGAATGCTCCGGGTGCTCAAGATCGGTTGAGAAACTGGAAGTGGGAAGACCTGTTGAGGAAAGTGTCAGTCCATACTGACACAAAAGGAGAAAAAAGAATAGGAGAGTGAGTGAATAGGAGTGGGAGGGTAGGGGGATAGCCAAAAGCGGGGGTTGGAGAGGGCTGACTCCCCAGAGGCTAGATTACTCTATCCCACGTGCCACGTACCCTCTCCCCCATTGTCTTGTCATTTAAGACAAAAAGACATGTAGCCAACGTGGGAGAGAACACCAGAGACAAAGTTAAAGGGGCAAGGAGGTTCTGAGTCCAAAGGAGACATTATGTATTGGTTTGTGAGCTATTGTGTTCATAAGCAATACGTATCAAAAATATAAGTAATTCCATCGGACAAAAGTTACAAAGGACAACAATGTACAAAGAAAAAATAAAATGAAGATCACCAGTTATTTTACCATCCAGAAACAGTCATTCTAACATTTTGATGTACATCTTTTCAGACTACATAATCCTAAACATCAATATAAATATAAGTATATACATACACATATGTTATATATTGTATTTGTGTAATATAAATCGATTACATTATACATATACTTGTATATATTTTATTGTATATATTGTATACATATTTTATATATACAATTATGTACACACATATTTGTTGCTTTTAATAAAATGGGACACACAGTTTTCTAACTTGCTTTTGGACACTTAATAATATGTAGTGAATACAGAGGAGAATTGATAAACCCAAAGGGCAGTTTGAAAAGATAACCTTTGGGATAAACAGGAAGCCAGAGAAGATATATGAGCATAAAGTGAGCGGCTAAGTTCTGTGGTTGTGATAAATATTATTAAAGTAAATAAATCTTAGATGTCCGGCCAGGTTAGGTAATTATTAGCTCTCTCTATCAGCAAGGCCACTAATTCATAGACTCACAGGACGCTGGCACTTGAAGGAGCCTTTGCGATAATCTGATTCAATCCCCTTCCCTTAGGTACTGAGAAACTACAAGCCCAGAGACATTAACTAACATGCCTAAAGAGACACGGCCGGTGAGCCACAGAGCTGGAATGAGAACAGACTGCCTGGACTCCCAGTCCAGTGCTCCCGCCACTAAACCACACAGATCAACAGTGAACGTGCGGGTCGACCAGAGGCACTGATGTGCAGAATGGAACAGGGAAAGATGACGCCCCAGACTCAGTGGTTCTTTGGGTGCATAACATCAACGGAGGTGTGTGTGTTAAGAGGACAGTGAAATGTTCTTGGGCAGGTCACTGGGGAGATGTAGAGCAAGGTAGTTGGGAGTGGCTGGCTCTGATGTGAGACCACTGAGAACCAAATCTTGATCCCCTTATTGATCTTACTGCAAGACTTGGGTAATTTACTTAAACCTTCTTGCCTCCATTTTCTCACTTGTAAAGAGGAAACGGACAGCAGTAGCTACCTCATCAGACTGCAGTGAGAATTAAGAGATAATGCACACAAAGGGCTTAGCAAGGTGTTTGGCATATAGAAAGAGCTCAATAAATGTGAGCCATCATGATTATCAATGCTCTGGCATGAAGGTCAATGTCCTTGAAAACTTTAAAAAGAACTTAAGGGCATCTGTAGGGAAGCAGGACTTAGAAAGAAGTCCAACTACAGAGCTGTGGGAGCCCTATCCACTTGAGGGCAATAACTAAGACAGATCATTACCCGAAGGAGGAGATGCAGCCTGGAATGGTGCTGTAGGAAGCTGGGGGCTCAGAGACTGATGAGTATTTTCACTAGAAGTCACCCTCCAGATGCAGCAGTGAGGCCACCCTCGCACTCCCTGGGCTAGCCAATCATTATAAAAATCAAGGGTCTAGAAAAATTTTTCCCTCACTTTTCAATCTATTTAAAAGGAAATTGTTTAAAGCAAAAATAACAAGTTATTATGAGGTTTATAACAAATGTAGAACTAAATTTATTACAATAATAGCACAAAGACTAGGAAGGGGACATGTAAATATATTATTATGAGTTCTTTCATTATATATGAAGCAGTGTAACAGTACTATCTGAAGTAGTGATAAGTTAAAGATGTATATTTTTAACCTTAACACTACCATTAACAGCAACAACAACAAAAATAAATATAACCAATAAACCTACAGTGGAGAAAATATGGAATTATAAAAAATACTCAAATACCTCCCAAAGGCGGCAGGAAAACAGTAAGAAAAGGACAAAGAACAGAGGGGACAAATAAAAAACAAACAGCAAAATAGGAGATTTAAGCTCAACAGTATGGATAATGACATTAAAGGTAATTTAAAAGACAGAGATAGTCAGATTGGCTAAGAAAAGTTAGATCCTAGTTCATGCGGTGTACAAGAAAACAACTCTGAATATAAGGACACAGATAGGTTAAAAGTAAAATAAAAAGATATATCATGCAAACACTAATCAAAAGAAAGCTGAGTAGCAACACTAATACCTGGTGATATAAACAACCAAACAGGGAATATCATGAGGGATGTTTCCTAATGACAGAGGGGTCAATGCATCAAGAGGACACAGCAATCCTAAACATTGCTGCACCTAACAGAACTTCAGAATACATGAAGCAAAAACTTATGAAACTGAAAGGAGAGAGAGGAAAATCCCAATTTCAGCTGAAGACTTCAACACTACTTTCTCAGTAACTGTTAGAAGAAGAGACAGAAAATTAGTAAGGATACAGAAGACTTGACAACATTATTGATCAACTTGACCTAATTGACATTTCATAACACTCTACCCAAAACAGCAGAATACAGTTTTGTTTTCCAAGTACACATGAAACATTCACCAAGATAGACCATATTTGGGGCCATAAAATCAGTCTCAATAAATGTATAGAACTGAAATCACACAAAGTATGCTCTCTGACCACCACAGAATTAAACCAGAAATCAATAACAGAATGATACATGAGAAATCCCACAAATTTTGGAAATTAACCAAACAGATCAAAAAAGAAGTTACAAGGGAAATTAGGACATATTTTGCACTGAATGAAAATGAAAACATGTCATATCAAAATTTGTAGGATGCTTAAAGGGAAATTCATAGCTTTAAATGCTTATATTAGAAATGAAGAAAGTATAAATCAATGATAGATTTTCACCTTAAGAAACTAGAAAAAGAAAAGCGAATTGAACCCAAAGTAAATGGAAGGAAGAAAAAAAGATAAGAGTGGAAATCAATAAAGTAGAAAATGGGCAAATACTACAGAAAAATCAATGAAACCAAAAGCTTTTCTAAACAAAATTGATAAACTTCTAACAAGACTGATCAGGGAAAAACAAGAAAAGACAAACGTTACTAATTACTAATAACATCATTATCGATCTAAGACCTTAAAATAATAATTAGGAAATATTGACAACTTTATGCTAAACAATTCCGCAACTTTGATGAAATAAACAAATTACTTGAAAGATAAAAACTACCAAAGCTTACTCAAGAAGAAGTAAGTACCTGGAATAGCTCTATGTCTACTGAAGAAATGGAATTTATAGCTAAAAAGCTTCACAGAAAGAAAAACTCAGTTCTCAATGACTTCAGTGGTAAATCCTGCCAAACATTTAGGGAAGAAATAATACCAATTCTGTACAATCCCTTACAGAAATTGGAAGAGGAAGGCACTCCTCTCCAATCATTTTATGAGGGCAGCATTATCCTGATATCAAAACTAGACAAATACATGACAAGAAAAGACTAGAGATCATATCCCTCATAAACACAGATACAATAATCATTAACAAAATATTAGCAAGTCAAACACAACAATATAGAAATGCAAGGTTTGATCAACACTCAAAAATCAATCCATATAATGAAATTAAGAAAATAGTTCCATTTACTATGGCATAAAAAGAATACTTAGGAATATATTTCATAACAGAAGTTCAAGACTTGTACACTGAAAACTATAAAGCATTGTTGAAATAAATTAAAGAAGATCCAAATAAATGGAAAGACATCCCATGTTCATGGATCAGAAGACTTAACATTGTTAAGATGGCAATACTTCCCAAATTGATCTACAGATTTAACACTAAGCCCTATCAAAATCCCAGCTGATTTCCTGGCAGAAATTGACAAACTGATACTAAAATTCATATAAAATTCAATGGGGCCAGCCCCATGGCTGAGTGGTTAAAGTTCCACATGTTCTGCTTTGACAGCCAAGGTTCATGGGTTCAGATCCCAGGCACAGACCTACACCACTCACCAGCCATGCTGTGGAGGCAACCCACATACAAAATAGAGGAAGATGGGCACAGATATTAGCTCAGGGCCAATCTTCCTCAAGGAAAGAAAAAAGAGGGAGATTGGCAATGAACGTTAGCTCAGGGCGAATCTTCCTCAGGAAAAAAAAATTCAAGGGACCCAGAAGAGCCAAAAAAGTCGTGAAAAAGAAGAATAAGGACTTGAAGGACTCACACTTCCCAATTTCAAAACTTACTACAAAGCTGCAGTAATCAAGATAGTGTGGTACTGGTATAAGGATAGATGTACACATCAACGGAATGTATAAATAACTCTTAAAATTCAATAATAAAACCAACTGCTTATTTAAAGAAAATTTTCAGCAGATACTTTACTAAAGAAGATATATGAATGGCTAATAAGTACATAAAATAATTCTCAATATTATTAGTAATTATGAAAGTGCAACTTAAAAGTCAAATGAGGAACCACTACATACTACTGGAATGGATTAAAAAACCTGACAATATGAGATAGGATATGCAACAACTGGAACTCTCATTCATTAATGATAGGAATGCAAAATGGCACAGCACGTTATGCAATAGTTTGGCAGTTTCTTATGAAATTAGATATATACTTACCATATGACCAGAAATATGCCCACAAATGTCCATAGCAGCTTTATCCATAATAGTCAAAATCTGGAAACAACCCAAATGCCCATCAATGGCTGAATTAATAAACACAGTTTGGCATATCCATACCATACAACACTATTACATCAATAAAAAGGAATGAATTATTAGTAGTCATGACAACATGGATGAACCTCAAATGCACTATGCTGAGTGAAATAATCAAGACTCAGAAACCTACATACTATGTGATCCCATTTATATGAAATTCTAGAAAAGGCGCAATTACAATGAAGGAAAACAGATCAGTGATTGCCAGAGACTGAGGTGGGGAAAGAGGAGTGAACGCAAAGAGGCACAAGGAAATTTTGGGGGTGAATAAAATAGTCCATATCTTGATGGTGGTGGTGTTACGTGACTGAATACGTACATTTTTCAAAATTCATTTAACTGTAAAATTAAAATGGGTGAATTTTATACTATGCAAATTATACCTCAATAAAGCTGATTTTTAAAAATTATAAGCATATTTTTAAATTCCCATTGTGATAGTGCTCTGAAGGGATGGGATAGGTACCAGGAGAGCATTTAATATGGAATCCTGAAATCTGAGAAGGCTTGCCTGAGGAAGAGAAATCGTGAGTGAGGTACTAAGAGGTCCGTAAATGAGCAGGTGAAGAAGGGAAGGGATGAGGCAGAGGGAGGGATTGTGCAAAGGCCCTGAGGTTTGCATCCTCTCCCCACATGTGCTTGCCCAACCCTCCCCCCAGTACGTAGTGCACTGCTGCAATTATTCTAATTAATAATCATGACCACTATTCATTGAGGACTTAGTATGTCTTTGACCTCATACTAGGCAATTTTTCCTCATCGCATTTACTCTTCAAAATTGTACCCACAAGGTAGATTCAATTAGTGTACCCCTTTTATGGATAAGAATTTTGAGGCTTAGAGAGATGAAGTAATTTGTCCATGTCCACACAGCTAGCAAGTGGCAGAGCCAGAATTCAAACTCAGGTTTATAAAACTCCAGCCGCTGAGTTCCTGGGCACGACTCCACACAACTTCATTGACTCTCTTCTGCATGCCAAACATCACTGCCTTTCCCAACTCTTCTTCATATAACAGTCTCCAACCCCTTCACCGCCCATTATCTGTAAGCACACCAGCTCGTCCACATCCTGAGTGGAATTTGGCTCCCAAATCTAAACTCAACAATGTTGAAGAGAAGGTTTTGTAAAGTTAATGAATTGTTACAATGGGATCACTTGAAACCCCGCTCTAAAGAACAAATAGATTTCATAACCACATTTAAGAAATGTAGACATGGAGACACGTAACCGAGAAGGTTTTGAATTTCCTTTTCTGGAAAATACTGGAGTATAGGGGAAAAGAGGATGGCCTTGGGCGTCCAGTGCAAGTTGGGAGTCCTTGCTCTGACACTCACGGGCTTTTGCTGTGCAACCTGGGGCTGAGAACATAGCCTCTCTGTTTTCTCCCCGGTAAACTAAGCTAAGAAGATCCATCCTGCAGGGCTTTTGTGGCTCTTAAATGACAGAACATACGCAAAACACCCAGCATCCGGCCTGCCCATAGTAAGTGCTTTCTTCAAAGATCTTTTTAAAGGTCCTAAGCAGTTACGTTCCCCAGGGTCTGACAGCTATGTTCCCTGATTCTAAGCCTACTGCTCTTTTCCTCGTGGGCTGGAAAGAAACTTTCTCCATCTTCCTACCATAGAGATATACTTAAATGGCTTCACTACCTGGAGTTTTGTTCCTCTCAAGCAGCACTTTTCTCCTGGCTGCTGGAGAAGCCCAGAATGAAAAGTGTACAGATGCTTCGAGGGTCTATTTTAAGCTCCCACCTAGTGGCTTGGTTTCTGCAAACATTATAAGTAAATGGGGGCGGGAAGGGATCTGACCTTCTACTACAAATAAGTACTACCAGGATTTTAAACTTAGGTACCATAACTGATCACCTTAGGGTGCTCACTGGAGGTGGGACGAGAAGGTAGGGTTGAGGGTTTTTTTGGTTTTGTTTTGTTTTTTGAGGAAGATTAGCCCTGAGCCAGCATCTGCTGCCAATCCTCCTCTTTTTTGCTGAGGAAGACTGGCCCTGAGCTAACATCGGTGCCTATCTTCCTCTACTTGATATGTGGGATGCCTGCCACAGCATGGCTTGCCAAGCAGTGCCATGTCCCCACCCGGCATCCGAACCGGCAAACCCCGGGCCGCCAAAACGGAATGTGTGCACTTAACCACTGAGCCATGGGGCCAGCCCTGGTAGGGTTGAGTTTTATGTGCCCAGACTATATGGCAATCTCCTGGGCAGGATCCCTGCCCCTTCTGGCTGAAACTGCCCCATCTATGCCCCACCTCAAGGAGTCTGAGGTAGGCAGGTCTCTGAACTTAGAGGAAACTGATTGGCTCCTGACCAAAGGGCAGCCCGCCCATAGGCTGACCAGTGACCAATGAGGTGACATGGTGATCCAGCCTCTGACCAATAGGGTAGCAGTAATTAAACCCAGGAAACTTGTTTCCTCTAGGATTGGGGAGGGATTCGCAAGTGACACCAGGGTAAGGGAGCTCGTGTGTAGAGGACGGTGCTGGTTTTGAGAGAGCTGGAAAGAGCAGCTTCTGGTTCTGACAGTTTTTCATTCCCAGTTTGCCATTCATTCACTCCTTCACTCAGCCAGTACTTATTAAGGCCTACTATGAATCAGACCCTCTGCTAGATGCCTCTTGACATGTGATGTAATCTCTGCTCATCTGGTGCTTCCAGTCTAGAGAAGACAGACGTTAATAAAATAATCACAGACAAATGAGTAATTTTTAAACTTCTGATGAAAGATGATGAAAAGATAGAGAGCTATAAGAGAGTGAACAGGGACATCTGACAAAGTCTAGGAGGTGAAGTTTGAGCTGAGAAGTGAAGGACTAATAGAAGTTTTTTAGTTGAAGGGTGAATTTAGGGGAGAAATGGGTTCCAGGCAGAGGGGCCAGCATGTGCAAAGGTCCTGAGGCAGGAGGGAGCATGGCAGGTTTAAAGAACTGTCAGAAACCAATGTGGCTGGAGTGGAGTGTAGCTGGGCATTAAATGCCATTTGCATCTATCCACAACCTTTTCTTTAATGTGGCCTGAGGAGACTCTCTTCCTTGCAAACAAAAGCCAAATGGACAAAAGTACCTGCTGTGTACCCCAGGTTCTCAAAGGGGTATAAGATCATGAAACAGTTTCATCCTCGTTCTATCATTTACTAGCTGTGTGACCTTGGGCAAATTACTTAATCTCTCTGAGGTTCAGTTGTGCAGCTGGAAATGGAAATAATAAAAACGTTTGTAGAGTTGTGGAGAGGATTAAATGAGATGATACCTGTGCACATGCCTAGCTTGGTTTGCGGCACATAGTCAGTGCTTAATATCCGCTCCCCTCCCCCTTTTTTTTTGGAAGGAGAAGATTCACTCTAAGCTAACATCTCTTGCCAATCTTCCTCCTTTTTTCTTTCTTTCTCCGCTGCAAAGCCCCAGGACACAGTTGTATACAGTTGTAAGTTCTTCTGCTTCTTCTATGTGAGCTGCCGCCACAGCATGGCTATTGATAGACAAATGGTTCCATGCTGGGGAACCAAATCTGGGCCTCTGAGGCAGAGCGGGCCAAACTTTAACTGCTAGGCCATCAGGGCTGGCTCTGACACACACTTTTGATATCAGCCAAATAACTTAGAAAGGACCAGGGCTCAATGAGAGCTCATTTCTTTTTTGCACTGTGGTAGGGGTGGCAGTGGGGGTGGCAACGGGGGCAAGACTAATTAATACAGTGTTCAAAACAAGTTAGTAAATGATGTGAGAGAACCTGAGGGATGAGCCAAGGCAGGCCTCAGATCGTTAGCACAGGTAAACAGTCATGTCTACAGGCTGGCCTATCCAGGCGCTTGGTCATGAAGCATGCTGGGACCAGAGGGAGAGGATGGAGCTGGAGCCTAGAAGAGGGGAGCTGGGGAAGGGGATTGTGCGGAGCCGGGGTGTGGGTTCAATTCAGAGGCCAGCTCCAGTCTGGGACAGAACGTCCAGTGAATGGTCGTCAGTACTTATGAACTCCATGAGGGTAGGGCCACCTGGCTCTTGTTCCCCACTGAATCCCAAGTTCTAGCAGGTGCCCAGTGTGAAATGGATGGAGGGATGATGGTTATCTAGGCATGGAGTCACGTCCATCACATCCAGCATGTCGGGGTCAGGAAGGTCTGTGGCTTTGAGCAATCTGTCCATCTGTGCCAGCTCCTTCCCTCCCAAAGAAGGGCACCAGCAGCAGAATACAGCGTTGAAAGTAGAGGGCAGTGCCAGAGACTCTAAGGCAAGGAGCTGGGGCCCCAGCCCATGGGGCTCTAATTCTGGACAGGATTTATTCCAGAAAGAATACACAACTTGGCAGTGGGACTGCCCCTGGATGAATCCTTCAGTGAGATGGAGAGCATTAACATTGAGGATGCACGGGCTTCTGTCTATATGTATTTAGATACCACCTCATTCCATAAATGCATTGTGGTATACTTAATCTCTACTACCCAAAGGTTTTTTGTTTGTGTGTTTGTTTTAAGTCACTGCAGAAATGGAAGTAAAAGAAAAATAGAGTTGAGAAATTTTAATGGAAACAGGGTAGAGTCAATACCCAAAATACATGCCATAAGGTCCTATAAAATTTCTAGAGGTAGGATAAAAACTTAGTTACGAGCTGCCTAGTGGCCTGAGCAAGAAGGAAAACAGGGGCAGTCACAAGCTTTATAGTGTTCAGAAGATAAACCAACAGCAACTCAGAGAGGCACAGCTTTTCAGGGTATGGAGATCTGAGCGGCATTTTCTACAGGTCCTCACACAAAGGAGGTTACCCATCTGTACCCTCCCATGGGTACACAGGGCTCCTGCCAGCCTACTGGCTACTGGTGTGAGGCTGCTCATACATTTCCTGCCTCCGTCAGGCCCAGCTCAGGAGCTGAGGGGGCCTGCCCACAGACCCAGCTGGAAAATAGAATAGGGGAGCACTAGCATTTCTATTCTCCCAGAGACATCTCTACCTGAGATGCTGCTGGACACCAACAGAGGTGTTTTCTCAAACCTGGGGATGAAGGAACTGAACAGCAGCTTTTAATTCCCCACCTGGCACTGGGAGCCAGTGTAAAGTTGGTCTTGGCAAAAATGAAGGTGTAATTAATGAGATTATTAAGGGAGTGAGAGTTGCAGAGCCATCCCCAGCTGTGGGGCTTCACTTGGCTTACCCTCCAGTGACTCACTGGCTTATGAGCAATCCTCATACGCCTGATTTAGAGGACTTACTCACCCTTCAGAGAAAGACTTTAATGCAATAAAGCAAATGTCAGCAAGCGGGATGCAGCTTAGCACCTCTGCCCAGCCTGCACCCAGCTTCCCATTCCAGCCATTCGGCACCTGGACAGGCCTGCACAATGGGCAAGCTTCCAGGGCACATTCCAAGGCTGAGCAGAGGCTCAGAGATGTGAGACCGGGGAGGGACCTCAAGCATCAGCTAGATCAAGCCCTGAAGTTTGGTCCACAGATGTTAGAGATTAGCTGCAAAGCACGGGAGTTAAGGGCGGGGTGAGGGCTAGAACCCAGGACTTCCTCCTGTCCATGCGCTTCACTCCCCTTTCTTCCATGGAAACCCTGCTTGGATTCCGAAGAGGGGCTTGAGCTGAAGGAAATGCGGGCTCCCCAGTGTGGGTGGCGTTCTGATCTGCGGACTTTCCAAGAAACCTGTGGAGGGAGAGCTGGGGAAAGGAGAAAGCATGTGAGGAGCAAGGCCCCAACCACAGCCTCTGAGGGGAGAGATTTAGAAAGAGCTAGGCTGCCCTGGGCTCAGCCCGCATCTTGCTATTTGCTGACACGGTGCCTGCTGAGAGAGCTGGAGGCCTCCTTGGGCCCTCCAGAAGCAAGGGGTATGGTGGAAGCTCCATGTCGGGCACCGGTTGACTGGAATGGTGTAAATAACAGCCAGTTCCTGGTTTCCTCTGATAAGGAAACAGGCTCCAAGAGCTAGGCTGGAGCGGAGGCATAGGCAGCCATGGGGAGAAGTCATTACGGCCCCTTCCTTCCACCACAAAGGGAATCACTCAGAAGACAAGTTGACTCAGCCGTGGATTTAAACCCACTCATTGAGGGATTTACCTTGGAACTCCTGAATTATCTGAAGAATTAGTTCCAAGGGTAAAAAGAGGGGGGCAGGCAAAGGTGAACCTTCCTCCAGTTCACTTCTCCATCCCTTGGCCATTTCCCAACCTTTTCTGAGTGTCTGCCATGTGCCTGCCAGGCACTGGAGGGGGGACGCTGATCACAAGCTTGGCACTTAGGCTTGCTAGAGTCACGGGCCTTGAGCTTTAAGGGACTTTCGGGATCATCCAGCTCAGTTCACTCATTTCATAGATGAAGAATCTGAGCTCCAGTCAAACTCTCTGCCTGGGCTCACGGGAGTGAAGAGCCCAGAGTGGCTGGGTGCTCTGACCACCTCCCCGTGCGCCTGCATCTCCGTGTGGACTTCTCTTGCACAGGAGCTTAGGGAAGCCTTCAGCAGGAAAGCAGTTGTTCAGATCGCCAGCTGGTGAGCAGATACACAGCCTCACGCCTACAGCTGCACGTCCACCACCACCACCCTAGACTTCATTTGGAAATACAACCCAGTGAAGCAGGCTGGGGCGCCAGCTAAAGGTATTCTACCTTAACAACTCCGCAACATGAAGAAGTGCCCTTTTTTTTAAACTATTTTTATTTTGCACTATAAAAAACAACAACAACAACCAACAACAACAATGCTTTTCTTCACATTTGTTTGGATTTTAGGGAATTATTGCCTTTTCCCCTGGAGAAATAAAACCTACAGACAAAAAAGTAGTAGTACCACATTGCAAAATCCCACAAGTCAACAGCTTGAAGACAACCCCCAGGGGCAGGGAAGAAAACAAGTGTCACAAGAGATGAGACAAGCACACAGAAGGACAACAAGCTGGGGAAACGACCGTTTCAATGCCACTGACCCCAACAGCAGGTACCCCTTTTCTCCTGGCACCCACTGCCACCACCTCAAAGGGGTGATTTTTGGTCTAGGGTCTGAAGAACTCTTTTCAAGTGACACAAGAGTTGCTTTGAGGAGAGGTGCAAGGAGAAAGGTTCAAGTATGAATGAGAATCATGCCAAAGTCCACAGCCAGGGAAGAACCCACAGGGAAAGGAAACCCAGAAGGGTCTGTGTCTTGCTACTTCAACCAGCTGCCTCCACTGGACCCCAAGACGGCGTCTCAGAAACATCTGAGGGTTCCAATCAGCATAGGTCATGTCCCTACAAACCCTGCAGGGTTACTTCCCTGACTAGATGGTGGTTGGCTTATGTCCTGAAGCAACAGAGACAGATGCTGAGTCTGCCAAAGTTAAAAAAGGTGGAAATTGTGCTTCCTTCAAAATGAATTGGCTTCATTAACTGCCTTTTCTCCCAGTCTAGCAACTGCTTTCTCCCCCGTTGCTGCAGGTATTTATTGCCTTACGCTTGAAATGAAAAGGCGAACTTTGAGGTGCAAGGACTGGGCAGTCCTGAGAGGGCAGAGGGTCTGGAAGTACAGTAGTCAGCACACGCTGTGCTCTCCTAATGGCTTGGCCTTCCTTCAGTCCCGAGAACCTATCCCCGAGGTCAGTCTGAAGTTTGTTTGCAAGCCCGGTGACCATTACCATCCCACTGGGGCAGTGGGACAGGGAGGTCTTCAGTATTGCACAGGTATGAAATGTCCACGAGTTTAAAAAACAAAATCACAGTTGTTCTTGGGGCTGGGCTGGTTCCCCCATCCCAGTTTTAGCAGGATGTGGCTGTGGCCATGGGGCTCCTGCTGAGCTCTGAGACTGTCGAGTGGGTGGGCACTGGCGCCAGCACCGAGGTAGGGAATGTGCAGTAGGAACCCTGCACGTCAGGGCTCAGTGTCTGCAAATGAGCTTTGAATGAAGAGCCAGCTGCCTCCCCTTGGCAAGAGGGAGCCTGAGGGGTGGGCGTGGAAGGCAGGATCTCAGATTCATACTGCAGGAGCTGGCCCATGAAGCCAAAGTTGGGTGAGATCACACTCCTCCTCTGCTTGATGTAATCAAAGGCGTCCTTCAGGCGGAACTGCTTGGTCTTCATGAGGTAAGCCATGCAGATGGTGGGTGAACGGGAGATCCCAGCCTCACAGTGGACCAGGACCTTGCCTCCCTTTTCCCTGACACAGTCTGGAAGGAGGAAAAGACAGTAGGAATGAGCCGGGATTGGAACCCAAAGGCAATGCCAAAACATAAGAATTAAACACAAAAGTGGCCTACTTATCAAACCGTCATGCCAGTTCAACAGCTGTGGTCCCACATGAGACTTTTGCCCGTCCTTAATTGCCACTGGTGAGGATAGAGCTTTTGGGGTCCTACCACTGTCTATCCCCCATGTAGGACCCTTATAGTCCTTAGAGCAGCTTTCCAGTTCTCCAGGATACTTGCACAGATTCTGCCATTAGAGGCGCTAGACCGGGAGTAATCGCTTCCCAGGGATGCCATCTTAACTTGGGTTCCATGGATGGGTTTCAAGAGGACACTGGAAAATCCTTCAAATTGCATGCAAGTTTTTATTGAGTATGCACATTTTCCTGAGGGTCCCAGGCACAAAGACTGACTTGGAGAAACAATTCTTGTCTCTCTGGGTCTGATTCTAATGGTGATGACCTAGCCCCCATCCTGGTGGAGGCCTGCCAGCCTTCCCGGGCACCCTGTCTGGCTCTGCCAGGGCGGATGCTTGGCTGGGTCCCCAGGGTTCCCATCACCAAACACAATAAATAGTGCACAGCCACTAATTATAGCCCTGGCTAAGTGACGCTTACAAGATGGAGGATATAAATGGCTTTCACAAACTCCATCTTGCACAACAATGGGAGTCACTGCTATAAAGCTACCACCATCAGTTAGCATTCTTTAGCTCAATATGACAACAAGGAGGTCGGCTTCCTTTTCTGCTCTATTCATCCCCCCCAAAAGAGCAACAACTGATAAAAATGGGAAGGGGTAAAAGGCTAAACATATCTACACATCAAACAAAACCCACAAAAAATAGACTTTCAATTCCCTGTCTTGTTAGTGAGAAAACAATTACATCACAGGAAGTTAGATGTACCTGGCACTACGTGAGGCCACAGAATGCAAAAACACAAGATTCTGAAGGGCAAGTAAAGTCAGCCCCCTTACCCACCTTCCTTTTCAAGTTCAAGGAGTTTGCCAATGAATCTGCAAGATCTAAAAGCTCAAGTTTCTCAGGACTGAGGGAGGAACCCTGGAGTTTCCTCATCAGAACAAAAATCCCAAAGGACACCCCAGGTTAGCTCTTTAGAGGTGCCCCCAATTCAGTCTCTGACTCAAAAGAAAAAAACCATCCCTGTAAACTAGCTCAAAGGAGAGACCCCAAATCCCTAGGATTACAGGGTCGTGGCTCGGACTTTCCTTTGCTTCTACTGGCTTCCTTTGTAGTCTAGCTTCTAACTGGCCCACTGCCACACCCAAGGCCTAGAGTGCACGGCTTCCGGACCCCACTCTCCCCTGCAGGGCTTGCCTTCCACATGGCCCTCGGAAGAGGTGAGTGCGATTCGGCCTCAGTCCCTCCTTCTATCAGCAAGGCAAGGAGTCTGGGGAGAAGCATCCTGTGCTTTCAAAACACTGTTTGTGTGGTTGTGTACACAGAGACAATACACACACAGGATGGGGAGGGAAGCTTCTGAGACATGGTTAGGGGCGGGTTTCATGACCTCACTGAGTAGCTATCTAGGTAATTAAATAACAGGCTGAGAAGGGCAAGGCATTCCCAGGGACAGGGAGAACAAGTCAAGGGCTTCCCACCCTGAACCCATCATTTCGGCTGCCTCTCAGAGACTCTGAGGGAATCATCTCAACCCAGAGGCTCAGAGGACAAGGAGGACAGGCTCAGCCTTTCGCCTCTGGCGAGTTTCTCATTTTGGGTTTCCTGTAGAGCAGAAATCATGTGTGACAAGCAGAGGGCCCACCAAGCGGCTGATGGGGGGCCTTTAATTGCTACCTGCACTAAGTCATTACTGCTGTGCCCAGCATCTGCCTTTTCCCCTCCAACATCCTTCAGAACAGGATACATCTCAGCTCCAACTATGCGCATTAAAGGGAAGGAAGCACTCTGGAAAGGGAGGCGAGACCACAAAGTCTGGTGCTTGCAAATTTGAGACAGAAAACGGTCTGCCTGGTCCCCCAGGGAGAGGGATGGGGGAAAAAGAAGATGTCAAACAGAGGAACGACCCAGGCTACAGTGAGGAGCTGGAAACCCAAAGCTCAAAGCCTTTTCCAGGCAAAGGGACCAGAGGTTTCCAGGTCTACACAATGGAATAAATGAAAACTGCCTCACAGAATGTACAAAGGAAGCAAAAGATGCCAACTTTCCCGCACGTAAAGCATGGAGCTTGAGTCAAGTGCTATCTTTAATCCAAAACTAGCTGAAAATGCAAAACAAACTGCCCTCAAAGCAGTTTGCCAAAAACTATGGAAAGCTGCCAGGGCCCTCGGGGCTCAGTGCGTAAGTAGTGTGCTCTCCATCCTTCTGTTTGCTTTTAAAAATATCCCAACCTACGTAGAAGCACGGTTAGGGTGCTTCTTTCCCTCCCCTGCTTCCCTGGCGTGGAGCATTACGCACGGAGGTCCTCTGCTTCCCGCCCAGCTACAAACAAAAACAAGAGCAGCAGTGAGCACGGCCATAAAATTGAATTAATTCATTTATCTTGCTAATTAAAGCTCCTATTAGTAGCAACTCAAATCTTCCCGTGCCTTTTCGGTGACTGCGTCCCTTCTTGGCTCCAACTGTTGGTGGTTGCATACACAAGATACTTTTCTTCTTGGTGAAGGTAGCCCCCATCAGTACGTCAAAATCCGAGGTCACGTGTCCCTAGGGGGCTCCCAAAACAACTGAGGGCGAATGGCTGAACCTACCAATGAAGTCTATTGCTTCTTGAAAGTGGGAGCTGATGTCGGCCGTGTGACTGTCCTCCACAGGGATCCATTTGTAGTGCAGGCGGGTCGTGCAGGCCTCGGAGGCCCGCCGGGACACATTGAGCAGGGCCGTGATGTGCAGGTTGGCAAGGAACTCGCACTCGGATGCATGGTAGGCACTTCCAAGGTAGAGGAACGGAAGGATTTCAACGGGGCCGCCCTGGAAGCAGGGGCAAAAGACGACCAGGAAATACTGGATGAGCTTGCTCATTTGGGAGAAGAAACCAAACAACCCTGACCTGTTTGTTTTAAGGTAGGAGGTTCCCTCTCTGGTTTCCAGGTAGAGAGAGTTCAGAGCCAGGGCAGTTCAGCCCAGAGTGTAGGTGGAGCCTCCATCCTGGCAAACTCTCTACCCTACATTGTAGCCTCGTGACTCAGTGACAGCAAAGCCCACACAGCATAGATTTTCATTTTCTTGCACATATCAAGGAGGTAGGAAATGCCAGCAGCCTTCCTATGCTGCCAAGGATGAGAAGCAGTGTGGCATCATGGGAAGAACCAAGAGGCCCTTTAACCTTGGGGCAACCTCGGTTTCTTTCTAGATAAAATGGGGAAGGGTTCAACAAGGTGAGCTGCCCCCTCTACAGTACCGAGGTTTTATATACTGTATGTCACCAAACCTAGGACACTGTTGATCCTCAGATGCACCCAGATTTCAGAGATGTTAAAATGGGTCCCCTCTCCCACAAAAAAGTATGCTTCTTAAGAAGTGAAAAGAACTACTATCTACCCCGGAATTCTCAGATTAAGAAAAGCTGTTAGGTCATGAGCGGAGGGGCTTCCCCCACCCCTGATCTTCTTTGTGTGGGCTCAAGGGTTTGGTGAGAGAAGCTTACATCCTCATCCTTTTGGGAGGCCCCCCACACACCAGGTTTCTAGTTAAGGAGGATCTCGATGAGAACCAGGAGACCATCGACCCTGAGGCAAAGCTAAAAAAACCTGCTAGCTAGTCAAACTCTGGCAGCTCAGCATTTCCAGGGTGGCAAGAGAAGCCAGTGATGTTGGAACAATGGGAGCCCCTGGAGATTTAGAGGGAAACATTGAGCTGGAGGCACAGGGGCTGTGTCTTTGGGAACCTTTCCCATATCATCCATCCGCTTCCTGTGTTTCCATTTCCTGTCCCAGAATAAGAGCGGAATGGAAACTCTCTGCCAGACCCATACTAGGGAAAGGGGCATGGGACCAGGGCCAGCAGCAGTAGGCAATTCTCAAATTACCCAGGCTGTGGTGTTTGCTTTTTCTTTCCTGAGAAGTCAAATATTACAGCAAAGGTCAGTTTGGCCGCTTGGAAGAAAGTTATAGAGAACTTTACAAAAGGTAATAATAGTAACAACCAGTATTTTCATTAGCACCTACAATGGCTGGCCCCTGGGTTTAACACTTTAGATGTACCTACATAGATCTCTCTCTCTTTAGAACCTGGTAAACGCTGGCCTACCAGGCCTGGGATCTCATTCAACTTCTGACGCTCAGCCCAACACACCCCTGAAACCATGTATCTTTCCTTTTCTGAATCTTCTGTTTAGACTCAAGAGGAAGAAACCAAAGGTTAACACCATCTCGCCTGGCTTCTCTCAATGCAGAAAAGCTTCTAAGAAATAGCAAGAGGGGGTTCCCCAGATGAACCCTGGAGACACATCAGGGCCTCCCCAGTCCTCACTTGGCCAAAGGTCTGTGTGCTCTCACAACATCCTGCCAATTCTTGTTTCTCTTTCACTTTCTGAGAAACCAGGGGAAAACGCCACCCAAACAAACAAAAATAGAAATCCAGCTAGGCCGGATGCCCACAGCTTGCAAGCCAAGGGTTCATCAAACACGTGAGTATTTTTAATAAAGGAAAACAAACAAAATAACAACCCTGGCACCACGCCAAGCTAACAGGCTTCCTGACCAAGGATCCCATTCAAGGAAAGGTCACCTGGCTTTACTCAGAAGTTCATCCCCAGGGGCAGAGCTCTGCTCATGGCAGGCAGCTGGCATTTTAGGCAGCATCTGGATGTTTTCCTTCTTATGATTTGGATATGGTCTTACTTTGTGGGAAAAACTTGAAAAGCTCCTCTCACCAAGTCGGGTGTCTAGAATGACCCTTTTGTGAAAGAAGGCACGTGGAAAACAGAACAAGGTCCTGAAAAGAACCAGAACAGGGAGTTAAGAGAAGGGGGTTCTGGGCCTAGTGCTGCCACGAACCGAGCAGCAGGATGCTTTGCAAATCAATCATCTCAGTGGCCGTGAGACAGTTTTTCCCTCTGTAAATTGGGAAGGTGGGTTTTAACCTCTGGTTTCTGAAAAGATTTGGGTCATCGCTCCCCTTTTTGTCATCTTCCTGCATCATAGGTAACCCCCTGACTGAGCCTTCCACTTTTTCTTCCTTTAATGAGTTGTCAGAAAGTACAGTTCTTGGAAGGAAAAAAACCCACACGTTTGTAGAAACATGAAATCCTCTAGTGTCTCTTGGTCTCCTCTGGTTTCAGAATTTATGAAATTAGAAACCCTTAGAGAAGCCTGCTTACCATCCAAATAATAGTTTCTCTACAACCCTCTCAACTTCTCCCCCTGCCCCATTTCAGTTAAAAATACCAACAAGACAGGCCTTGACAGTACTGGGTTGGTATGTAGAAACTGGAACAGGAACAATTACAAAGAAGATCAACACCGGAAGCCTAAAAGTCAGCTCTGAAACATCTTCAGAGAACCTAAACCGATATTTCGAAGCTTCTCTGCATCTCCCAGGCCAGCTAATAATAATGTATCTTTCACTTCCCCTTTTCTCCAGAAGCTGTCAAGCATCCTGTGGCTCGTTTGCTCTTGTCAGCTTGTTTGCTGGAAGGAAGCCCATTTATTCTTGGATGGAAACTCAAGCTGGCAAGCAACAGAGGCTCTCTAAAGCTAGAGGGCTCTGCCAACACCGTGAGCCACAAGAGAACCAACCACCTTGGTTGCTGAGTGGTTACTGAGGGGTGGGGGGGCGGGGGTTGGCAGTCAGGGTGCTGAAGAAGGAATGGAGCCAGGAGATGGGAGAACACTTCCACAGCCATGTACCTGGTCATAAACCGGTCTGTAGCTGATGTTGAGCACTGGTTTCCCACACTGGCTGATGAGGGCTCTCTCAGTTTCAATCTTTTCTTGGGAAATGGGTTTTACGTCCACGCAGCACTCAGGATATTCTGAGTAGAAAGTCTCATATCCCCCTTCAAGAAAAGAAAAGTAAGACAGATGTAAGCATTGATTTCTCAGGCTGTCAGAACCTGCCCAGAATTAATCAATACCCTGAGTGTGGAACAGTCAAAAATATTGGCTAATATAGATTCTGGTCATATAAAAAAAATTGAGTCAAACCAACTAATAGTTTCAGAATAGAAATGGGCTTTACACCCACACACACATGACACACATACTTCTAAAAAGCTCTAGTTCAGGGAGGCAATGATTAACCTTTTGTGTCTATCAGAAGCGGCTTAAACTGTGAAAGGAAATGTATCTGACATCCAGCAAATATTAACCAAATCCCTCCAAAAAACAAAAAAAACTTTTCTCTTGTTTATCTAAAATGCAGATGTGATTATCCAGAATTTCATTCATTCGAAAGATAGATACTCCTAAACTGGTCTGTTTTGTCCCTAGCCCATCAGCTCTAAACTGGATTCTAGCTGGAACTCCCCCTATTCATAAGGGACTAGGGGCTGACCTGAGGTTTACACTCAAGGCAGTAAAACAGCCCTGCCCTTTCTCACTCCCAGGGCGCTGAGAACAGAGGCGACAATCCTCTCTATAGGTCCTATTAAGAGTAATCAATCTAGTTAATTACCTTGTAAACCAAACTGGAGGAATGAGGCTTCTGAACTTAATTCTCAGTCCCCAGAAGTAAAAACCATCTCTCCTTTTGATGACCACGTACCCTCCCTTTCTACCTCCTTATTACTCTCCCCTCCAGGAGCCCTCAAAATGTAAGTCAACTACTGGCAGGTACGATTCTGTAAAAATCCTTAATATCACATTTAAACTTCTCCAAATGGATCACTTAAGGTAAAAACTCTGACCAACTCACAGGGACTTGAGCATATAAATAAGACTTCTCAGGCCCAGTACACTCAGTGGGGAAGAACCACATGAAAAAGTGGCCTTGGAAGCTTCAGAATGCCAAGCACTGAGGGGTGAACTGGCCAGCTTCGTCTGGGGAAACCCTGGTTTCCAATCCAAAGAAACCTAAGTCACTTTCTAGAGCCTCCAGAAAAGCTGCTTCTGCCTTTTTCTGGCCCAGAGAATCCACTTGGGGTCAAGTCATCAATGAAATATGCATTCTGGGACCGTGTTATTTTCCTAAAAGCCCGTTTTTCCTTCTGTCTTTTGGGGTGGTGACAGCCCCATGTGGAGCACATGGTGATTTTTGTAAACCCCTGCAGCAGACAAACGGTTAATGGATTACATGACAGTCTCCAGCTCCCTCCCAGAAGCTGCGGCCAATTCCTAGAATGAGTCATCTTGCCATTACAGCTTCCTCTCAGCTTGCTGGAACTGCCCCCGCCCCCATTCAGTACACCCAAATCTCCCCTGTGGTCACTTCAACAAATAGCCCACTGGGCCTATGTGGACGAGCTTCTGGTCCTCTCCAACGACCATGTCCCCGGTCACGACAGGAGGCCAGGCTGGAGGCGGAAGGTGGTAGAGGTGTTTGTGGCTTAGCTTTCCCCTCCCCTCCACCGTAGCCCCTGGCCTCCTCCTCTTCCAGGAGGCAGAGAGAATGCCAGACTTACACTGATCCACAGCTTCCTCGGAAGAGGTGTCCCTAGTTAGTAAATCACTTCCTGTGCCTGGGCCTCAACATTTTGGTTTCCAAGAGACAAAGTGAGCGATACAGGATGGGAATCTGGAGTAAGAGTGGCCCAGGCCCTCCTAAACCTCAGAATGAGGCTTGGGAAAGAGAAGCCTTCAGACTGCCCCAGCTCTTGGCTTTAAATAGAGCACTTAAGAGATGGCTGTTAGGAGGACAGACAGGAGGTGCACGTGTGGGCTGGGTCCTGCCTGCCTGTTGACAAAATAAGGCAGGCAGACAAAGAGTCTCAGTGTAGTTGAGGGACAGATAAACAGGCCCTGCCTCTTCAAGTTGGGGTCAGGAGGAGTCCTCCAGATTAGATGGTCTCTGTCTTCCACCCACTTCCATCAGAGGCGTGGAGAGACAGAACATTCCTCTCTGGTGCCTCACTTGGGTCGCAAGAGCCCTGGCAATACTTTTGGCTGCTTCAACCCTCTTCAGAGGGATTCTGCTTTCCATCACCACCGCATCACCAGGGGAGGAGAGCAGAGAAAGTGCATGGATGTATAAATTGGCACTGACACCACCATTCGGTTATCATCTCAACAGAGTTTTGGGGGGGGGGGGGGCAGCGCTTAAAGGGAAGTGTAAAAAGGCATTGTCTCCAAGATCCCAGATGCCACTAGATTAAAACCTCAACTCATATCTGGACATGAGTTGGGTAAAGAAATAAAAATTCTTTGGCAACAACTTAACATTTAGTAGTGTCATAAGGGTAAGTATCAAGCAATTTCTACTGAAATTTAAAATGCACATAACTTTCAACCTGGCAATTCTATAACTTTACTGAAAGACAGTGCACATGCAAAAGCATTTGGACACAGGGCTGGCCCTGTGGCGGAGAGGTTAAGTTCATAGTCTCTGCTTCAGTGGCCCAGGGTTTCGCCGGTTCGAATGCTGGGCCCGGACATGGCGCCACTCATCAAGCCATGCTGAGGTGGCATCCCACATGCCCCAACTAGAAAGCTCCACAACTAAAAATACACAACTATGTACCGGGGGCTTTGGGAGAAAAAGGTAAAATAAAATCTTAAAACACATTTGGACAAAGATATACTGGATCACACTGCTTCAAACAGTGAGGCTGGAGGCAACCTAGTGGGTATCAGCAGGGGACTGGTTTAAAAAGTGAACCAGAGGGGCTGGCCCCGTGGCCGAGTGGTTAAGTTCACACGCTCCGCTGCAGGCGGCCCAGTGTTTTGTTGGTTCGAATCCTGGGTGCGGACATGGCACTGCTCATCAAACCACGCCGAGGCAGCGTCCCACATGCCACAACTAGAAGGACCCACAACGAAGGATATACAACTATGTACTGGGGGCTTTGGGGAGAAAAAGGAAAAAAATAAAAAATCTTTAAAAAAAAAAAAAAACTGAACCAGACACATACGCTCTGATATGGACAAATCTCCCAAGATCTAGCTGGGTAAAAGAGTCAGGAAGAGGAAATACACAAAATCATTCTGTTTTTTAAAGATACTCATGGAAAATTAACTTATTTAAAGATCAACAACAAACGGTTCATGGTTGTCTCTGGGGAGTGGAACTGGGTTCTAGAGTGTGCGGAAGACCCAATTTTTATTGTACAGCCTTTGTGCTGTTCAAATTTTTACCTGTGTATGTTACTTTCATTAAAATTTTTAAACATTTATTTTCCTGAGATGTGAGTCTACAGAGTTGCCTACTTGCGGTGAAGTAATTTCTAAACTGTCAGCATGGCAGTTTGGGAGGGGTGGGGAGCAGGGGCAGGACCAGGAGGGGTTTCCTGGAACAAATCTTTCATGCTACTGGGGAGGGGGAAGCTTTTCCTGTACTCAGCGCTAAGAGCAGGAGACAAAAACCACATCATGAAGAGAAAGAAATCAGGGGCCACGTGAGAAACCTCTGCAGAGCCTGGAGGGCATACCTCGGTCCCCTGGGGGCTGAGCCTGGCTGGAAGAGGAAGATTATCTTCTTCTGCCTCTGTTATCTCCCTAACAGGAACAACAGGGGACAGTCTGCAAGAGGTGCTAATAGAGGTAGGAGCTGCCCAAGCGCCTCTGGAATCTCCTGGCCCGACTGTGTGAAATTCCGCAAATTGCAGGATTTTAAAACAGGGCCCTACACTGTACATCTCAAGGGAGCTGGACCAGAGTTGGAGGGGTCTCCAGGCGCAGCCTTGGCTGAGCCCTCATCTGTGCACTGCGGGCTAGGTCTCCCATACATGTGCGGGTACAACAGACTCAAATACGAGGCGGGAGCGGTCATGGGAAGTGACCCAGAAATCAAGGTCTTAAGCTTGAGAGTCAGTCACTCACTCACCACCGGAAGTCAAAATCATCTCCCTAGCAGGTGTAATGGACAGACTGGTGGCACAGTTTCTGGGGGTCTCACAAACCAAAGGCCACGGAATCCCCTCCTCCGCCACCCTGCGGCACCTCTCTTAGGTCCTGGCTCGCTAGGCGGCCCGCCTCCCATCCCGGGCTGATAGCGGGAGATTGGCCCTGATTTGGCTCAGGACTCAACCGGGGATGATCCCCGGGCGGGGGAGGGAAGGGGTGGAAAGGGTGGGAAGGCTGTTAGCTCCAAACTGAGCTAGAGAAACGCCTGAGAGGAGAAGGGGAGGCCGCAGGAAAACAATAAAAAGCAATAAAACGAAATGGAAGGGAAGGGGAGGGGTTCGCCAGGGTCAAAAAGGCAAGTGGGGTCGGTGAACACAGCCTAACGTACGTTAATTGTCCAGGCGGCAGGAAAGGGGACACCATGGCGCCACTCTCCTGGGGGGAGGTCGCGACCTGCTGATCCCGCCAGATCGATATATCAGGAAGACCCAGAGCCCGGGCCCCCGGGAGAGCTGCGAAGCCCGCGCCAGGAAACGGGGCCCGCGCCCAGCACGAGCCGACGGCCCCCAAACTGCTAAGCAACCGCTGCGTAACCAACCCACCCGGGCAGGCGCAGAGGCCGTCAGGCGCTTTCGAGGAACGCGGGTGGGGAGGGGGAAGCTCTGAGCGCTGACACTGGCAGTGCCCGCCCTAGCGCACGTCAGGCCCCAGAGTGCAGACTTCGGCAAGCGGAGACTTCCCGGGTTCCAGGGTCGAGGAGGGCGCCCCACGCAAGGAGGGGACCCAGAGCCCGGGGCCGTCCTGGCGCGGAGGCGGGGAGGGTGACAGGGGATCGGCGGCCCCGACGCGCTCACCTTTGAGGAAGTAGACCCGCGGGCCGGCGGGCAGGCAGGCGAGCAGCGAGGTGAGCACGACGCGAGCGGCGCTCTCTTCGCGCAGCTTCTGCCAGTGGCGGCTGCCCTGGTCAAGCACGACCACGGCCGCCACGCCGCCGCCGCCCTCCTGCAGCAGCCGCGCGCGCGCCGCCTCGTCGGGCAGCACGTAGCGCGCCGACACCGCGCCGCCGCGGGCCCGCCGCAGCACCACCGAGTTGAGGTTGACGTTGAGCGAGCCGCGCACGCTCGAGGCGGCGAAAGCCAGGTAGGGCCGGCAGTCGAGCACCACGCAGCGCGCCGCCGCCTCCTTGCGGAGCATCTTGCGCAGCTGGCGCCCGTCGAGCGACGTGACCTTCATGCCGCCGCCCAGCGGCTCCGCGCCGCGCGCCGCGCAAGTGCCTACGGCCAGGGTGCCCGCTGGCGAGGCACAAGCGGGCGACCCGCGGGGCTGCGGCCCGCCGACCGAGCCGTGTGCCGGAGCGGCCGCTCAACTCTTCCTTCCCGCCCAGCACGCTGGGCGCCGAGCCCTGCCACTCGCCGCCCCAGAAGCCGGGGATTCCGCCAGCAGCGCAGCGTTTTATGTGAATGAGCGTGCGGCCGGTGACGTGGCTGCCCATATAAGGCCGAGTATGGGCTTTCCCCGCCCCTTCGGGCTGTGGCCACGCCCCCGGGGAGCGGGAGGCGCGGGCCGGGCGGACGGCGTTAGTCAGCCGGAGAAGGAGGAAGTGGAAGGCGCCTCCGTGTGCTCTCTGTGGCATCGCTCGGAGAGACTCACTCGCGCATCACCGGGGACTGCCGGTGGGGTGTCAGGAACGCCATGGGGCCGAGGTGACCCACGCTGTGCGGGAAGAAGAGGAAGCGGGGGAGGCAGGGCCGGCGCCGCACAATCGGGCTTTGAGTTTCATAGACGTAGGTTCAGAACCTGCTGGGGGCCGGCACCGTGTAAGGCAGAGCAAGGGGAGCCCTTGGCTAGTGCCCTCAGATGAGTCAGAAATGGATTCCGATGCTTACCAAAGTCTTTACGCGTGAAATGAGATGATAGCTGGGATTTGCTTCAAGAGATGAGTTATGGATGACTCGAGTTTGGGCTTGTGTTGGTAATCGTTGAAGCTGAGTGATGGGTACTTGGGGGTTCATTATACTGTTTTCTCCACTTTTTGTATGTTTGCGATTTTCCATAATAAAAGTACCCAAAAGTAAAAATGGAGAGAGAAGAGCCAGCAAGTTAATCTCCCCAAATGGATTCTGCCCTCCAAGGATTGACAGTCCTTTTCTCTGTCACCTTCCAATGATAAGTAGAATAACTGTTTTTTGTGGAGCCGTTTTCTGGCCCCTGGAAAATCTGTTGTGAAATCAGCTGCAGCATCAACATGCTTCCATTGACGGAGCTCAGACCAGCCGACTGTCCAGGTGGCTTCTGGATTTGGGGGATTATCTGTGGATCAACTATAATCCCAGGCTGTCTGCCCCCACCAGTCCCCAGCAGCTTCAGCTTCCCATCCGCTGCCTTGGGAAACTGGGGCACGATTCACCCATTCAGCAAGTATTTGTTGAGGGTTGGTTTTGTGCCCAGGCTCTTCTAGCTGTGGGCACACGTGTGAGGGAAACATGTCTCTACCCTCAAGCTCACTAGGAACCATATTATTGTTGGCTGGAGCCTGCCTCCACTAGAGAGGGGTTTGTTTACTACCGACATGGGGGAATGAGGCTTTTAGAAGGAAGCAGAGATCAAATTCTGAAATCAAATGCAATCAAACTGGACACCAGATAGCTGACATTGCCTCTGGTCACAGCTGCATTGAGTCAGAGGCTCTGTCCTCGTCCTGCAGTGGAGTCTTAACGACAACGTAATGTGGGGGTTTTCTTTATTTTTGATGTTATCCATGCCAGCCATCCCTGCACCTGGTCCTCCCCAGTGTCACTGGTGCCATCCACACCCAGACATTTCCCCAAAACCACACATGTATGGAGCAGCCATGGCCTCTTTAAGGTCCTGTAGTCAGTATGGAAGAGCATCCAGGGTGAGGAGAGCTGAGGTGAATTTCGAAGAATGAATCGAGGTTAGCCAGGCCATGGAGGGGGAGGGGAGCATTCCAGGCAGAGGAAACTGCTTGAGGTAAAGAAGAAAAAAGCAAACCCAGCATGGTATGTGCTGGAATTGTGTGGGAGACTAAGGCACTTCTGGTGTTTATCAGAAAATTAAGCAGACAGGTGACGGAGGGACTTGTGTGCCATTTAAAGCATTTGGATCTTATCCTTTGGCTGGAGCAGCCCCCAATGAGGGGTCTTACTCAGTGACCTGGTTGGGGAGCATTTGGGGACCTCACTGTGGCAATACTGTGGAGGATGGATGTTTTATTTGAGAGCAGGGGTGGGTTAGTCCAGACCTGAGTCACGGAGACAGGAGGCTTTTGTGGGTAATCCAGGCCTGAGCTGATAAGGGCCTGTGGGACTTGGCAGTGATAGCAGCAATTGAAGAGGCCACACAGATGGGAGAAACATTTAGGAAGTAAATTGCCGGAAGTGTTGGGATGGGGAGAGAAGAGTAGAGGGTGATGCCAGGGTTTTAAACTCGGGTGACTGGGTGAATGGTGACATCTTTAGATAGGGACTGTACAGGAACAGGTCTGGGTGGGTAGCAGGAGGAGGAAGGGGTGAACTTTAGATGTATTAATAAGTTAGAGTTGATCTTGGGCCCCCCAAGGGGGTGCCCAGTAAGCAGTGGGGTGGTCCGGCAACCAGTGTAGGATGGTCATCCGTCAATCAGATTGCTCCCTTCCTTCCCATGTCCAACAGATCACCAAGTCCCAGAATCCTGCCTTCCAGATCTCTCTTCTGACCTACCCTTTCCAGTCCCATGGCCGGGGCCAGCATCATGGGTGTGTGACCTGTGCAGCTGCACAGGGCCCCATACTTAGAAGGACCTCATGCTTGGTTTAATGCTCTGCTGTCACTCTCTTGAAATTCTTAATTTTTGGACAAAGGAGTCTGCTTTTTCCTTTTGGATTGGACGCCACAAATTATGTAGCCTGTCCTGCCCGTGGCTGTAGTTAAAGGGCCCCATTATCCAGCCACCGGGCCCTACAGTAGCATCCTGTTTCCCAAGCTCTAAGCCCTCTCTTTGCTCTCTTGTCCTCTGCATTGTGATCTTTTTAAGCATAGATCTGAGCACAGAGCCCATCTGCTTTGCTCAAAAACCCTCAGTGACACCTACGCACGGTCTGATAAAATCCAGATTCCTTAGTGGAACACCAAGGTCCTTGTTCCAACCAATTGGCCATAACCCACCTCTATCCTTGTTTTTCTCCCTACCCCCCTTCCCCATTCCCAGGCTCCAGTCACAACAAACTGCCTGTTTCCTCAACTTGCCCAGCATGTTGCTGCCTCCACCCTTTCTTCAGGCCTTGACGGCCTCCGCCATTCCTTCCTATAGGAATCCTTCTTCACCTTTACACGCCAACTCCAGAGCTACTGTTGCACCTCCAAGAAGCTGCCCCAAAGCCCCCCAGCCTGTTAATCAGTCGCCCTCCTAGGGGTCCTCACACTTGTGCGGTTTCCCACTCCCCCAACCTGACACAGGAGTGCTATCTATCCTCCTATCATCCTGCAGGCTCCAGGGCCACACTCAGGACTTATCCCACCACCTGTGACTCCCGGCATAACACTTAGCACTTGGTAAGAGCTCAATCAGTCTTGGTGGAATGGAATTCAGTGCTTGCTGAGACTTGACAGCAGCTGGCTTTTTAGGAGGCACTTGGAAAGAGAGTTGGGCAGAGCATAAATGAGGGCCTTAGACCCTGGGTAAGGAGGCAACATAAGAGACTGTGGATGCACAGTCTCTAGGGTCAGGAACTAGAGTTCGTCGGCCACAGGCCTAGGAGGAAGAGGAGAGTGTCTGAGACCGGATTTGGGTAAATAACCATGCCTGTGTACCCTACTGGTTTGGAATAGGGGTGAGGGTGAGTTCAGGAAAAAAAGCAGAATTTAAATTAACATGTGAGTGGATGAGGCAGGACCTTGTTCTATTCGTCATTCTCTCCCATTCAGTCTCTGCTGTGACCAGCTTTTATTCGCTTACCTAATATTAATAGAGTGCCTTTTGTGTGTCTAGGCGTTTTCCTCCCCATGGCCCTCCCATCTCTCTCACCCCCAGGATCTTAGAATGGAGGAAATACAATGTTCCGTCAGGGGTACAGACAGCACTTGCTGTGTGACTCCTGAGAATCACTCACCCTCTTAGAGCCGTGGTTTCCTCTGCTATAAAATGGGGACATTAGTGCCTACCTGCTAATGGTGAGTGACAGTGACATAATGTACCTAAAGCTGTATTGCATGATGCAAGCATAAGGTATTTTTATGGTTGTTGTTGCTAATAATATTATCCATCAGCAAAGCATTCACTCATTTACTCGGTCCTGATGCTGGTACATTCAGCTTCCTCTTCTGTAAAATGGGAGTGAAAATAGGACTTAGCTTAGAAGTGCCTATCAGGATTCAGTGAGTTAATACATGTGAAGTACTGAGAACAATGCCTGGCGCATGTTAAGAACTCAATAAATGTTAGCTAGTTGAACAGACTGTAGTATTTGTTCTAGCCAAGAAAAGACTGTTTTCTAATGTCACAGGAAAAGAAGATGGGGGTAGCCATGGCAGGAAAGAGGGAGTTACTTGCTGTCTTCTGAAGGCTCACTGAGTAGAGGGGGATATGTAAAGAGCAAGATCCCCAGACCCACTTACAGTAAGGTAGGAGAGACAAGAAGCTGTTCACACAATAATAAGTGCTAAATTGGATGTTTTGATATTGAGAGCGGACGAAGAGAGATCAATAAAGGCTGGAGTATAAGAGCAGGCGAGCCTAGGAAAGGAGTTTTGATTTGCTAAATAACCCCTCCAATTCTAAGAGCAAGGACTTTCAAGTGTGACACCCTGAGGTTTAAGCCCCTGGTCTGCCACTTACTGATTCTGTGACCTTGGGCAAGTTACTTCACCTCTATAAGCCAAAGTCCTCTCATTTGAAGAAAAAAATGGAGATAATAATAGTACCTACCTTGTAGGGCTGATGAGAAGATTAAATGAAGTACCTACGAAAAGCCTTTCTCTGCACGCCCGGAGCGTGGCGAGGGCTCTATGTAAGCCAGTGTTTTTCTTTATGAAAAGTCATGGCAGCACCGAAGCCCAGAATCTTGGCAGTAAGGAATTATAATTCTATCTTGAAATTTTCCAGAGAGGGAGCTTAGTGCCTCATGAGACATTTTTGAATGAGGCCAAAAAAGGAAACAAGCGTATCCTGGGATTTTTATGAGATGCCAGGTATGTTCTGAGCACTTCACTTAATCCTTACAACCACCCTGTGATGTAAAAACTGTTGCCTCCATTTTACAGTTGACCAAGGTCACATAGCTGAAGCCGACTTCCCTGTATCTTCTACCCTTTGCTTCCAGGTCTGGAGAAATACAGTATAAATCTAGACCTGTTTTGAAATATTTGAAGATGGCCATCTTGACCCATCCCAACCTCTCTTTTCTAAGATAACAGTCCTTGTTCCTTATCATAACAGTTTTCCAGACTCCTAGAAGACATTTTATTTATTTGCCAGAATTCTTTACTTATGATTTCTGAATGAAACCAGGATGCAGCAAAGAATACCCATTTACTCAAAGTTCAAAGGTCCTACAAAAAAAGAATGACCATTAAGGGCTCTAGGTGTGGTTAGAGAAAGGAAGAGAGGGAAGAGGGCAAACACTTGAAAGCAAAGAGATGCAGTTTTCCCTTCCATTGAGGGGCCACAGTCTATTCCTGAAGAATGGGAGGGGGATTTTATCCCCAGTTCCTGCCTCCCCCATGCAGCACGTCAAGTCTGGTCTAGAAGGTGCGGGGGCATCCTTGAAAGGAAGTGGGCTGGGGGTGGGAGGAGGTTAAAAGGAGCAAATTTGTCCTCTCTCCAGCTTCAGCCCTAGAGATTCAGGCCAGAAGGATAAATGACTAGTGCAACTTGGTCTTTTCTTTTTAATGAGATGTGTGTGCCCTTGAGCAAGCATTGTGTTTACTCCAACTAAGACCTTGGAAGCAAGGAAGATGGGGGGGCCATGGGGCAAAAACCACCCATACATGAAATGTCAACAACTTCTGGGTAGAGCTCTCCCTCTCTCTCTCTCCCTCCTTCTGTAGTTTGGTATCTGTAGATGTTTCTCAGACTCCAATCTTTCTCTTACCACCCTCATGGATTTTGCAACATCTGAGTACCACCTCCTCTATCATCCCTGAAATTGACTTTACAGAGATGCATTAAAAGAAAAAAACACCCCAAACCCTTATTCTGTCTTAAGCAATAGTATCTGGGGTTTGATAATCTAATTCTATTTTTTTGTAGTAGAAATTTAAATACATCACAATTCAAATGGGAGACTTTTGTCTGTGTACGGCCTACAGTATACAGCCTCTCCTTGCACTAGGATGCCACCCTGTGCTTAGGGAAACAGTCTTTGGGTTCTGGAGTAAAGCAGACCAGTGTTGGGCCCGGGCTCTGCAAATGGCCAGCAATGTAGCCTTCTACAAATGGCTTAAACTCCTCCAAGCTATAGTTTCTTCTTGAGTAAGGTTGGGATAATTAATAATTTGTAAAGTAGAAACCAAATAGTAGACGTGAAAGTACCTTGTAAAGCACTTGGGATATTCTTTTTCATCAGTAACTTCCTTGCTCCTGGGAGGGTGGGGGTGGGCTAGAATCCTTTCGCCCCTGGCCTGTGGCTAGTGGAAAACATTCCTAAACCTCAAGTTCAGAGCAAGGGCTTTCCCCAAGTTTCCACCAGAACTCTGCATCTGACCTGCTGTGGGTCACTCTGGGAGTCACTTCCCCTCTCTATGCATCAATTTCCTGTCTCCAAAGTGGGATTACTTATGGCAGCACTTCCCAAACTTGATTGTGCATAAAATCACAGGAGCCTGTTGAAATGCAAATTCTCATTCTGGGGCCTGAGATTCTGCATTTCCAACCAGCTTGCAGGTGATCCTGATGCTGCTGGGCCAAAGACCACACTTGGAGTAGCAAGGAGTTATAGTACTTAACTCTTAGAGGTGTTGAAAGACTTAAGTTAGACAGTACATCCTGCACATTTAGCCTGGTGCTTACTTCAGTAACTTATCCAATAGACAGTAGCTCTATTGTCAGTGTTATAGTGACTGGTGTATACTGGGGGTAGGGGTGGGTTGAGATGTAACCCCAGATAGAGCAGAGGATGATGAGACTATCGCACCTGTGGGGTTTGGAAAGAGCAATGTACCAGGAGTCAGGAGACCCAGGTTCAAGTCCTAGCTTTATAACTCATGCCATAGCTGTGTGAGTTTGAACAAGTCTCTTGACTTTTCTGAGCCTCAGTTTCCCCCTCCACAAAAGGGGAGGAGAATTGAATTAGATGATATCTAAGGATTCTCTCAGCATTAAATCTAAACTTGAGGCCAGTAATCCCTGTTCCACCCACACCACCAAAAGACACCTAATAGGTCTGACCTTGGCCGTAACCTTGAGCTGCATCTGTTGCAGGGATGGGCCTGTTCTGAGCCCCCCTTGACGGCGGGGAGGATGAATAAGAGCCCAGCCTGGTGCCCTTGAAGTTCCTCGAACCCCGGGTGACATCACCCCCGGAAGCCTCGTTCCTCGGGGCCTCGTGTGAAGTTCTCCCTGTTAGGGCAGGATGATTTGCAGCTTAAATGGGAGCGAGTTTGCAGCCTGCCCAGAAAAAGGATGTAAAAGGAGGCATTTTCGACATTCCATCCCATTGCTTCACCACACTGGAGGCAAAGATGATTCACGAGTAAACTTCTTGTAAGCATATATCACACCTAACAGATGCCAACCCTCACGCATGTCCCTCCAGACTCTAGACTCAAGACCCAGGCAGCTAAACCCTGCAAGAAACTTGCCCCTTGATGGAAGAAATGGGCATCTAGCAACCTATTCCCCAAGCAAGAAAAACAAGCCTACTGAGACGCACGAGCCCTACAGCTGTCAACATCCTGCCGGTGCAGCCCCAGACAATTTATTAATCCATAAATCTGTGCTGAGCCCTCACCATAAGCAAACATTTATTGAGCAACTGCTGCATGCTTCTGGCTTGGCAAGTTCACCTAAATATCTTGTTTAGCCTCATTATATCCTAGTGAAGAGAGCCTAGTACAGATGGGGGCACCCAGGTTCAGAGAGGTTAAATGACTTGTTCAGGGTCACGCAGCCAGACATTCAGCAAGTGTCACCTACTGAGCAAAGCCCACGAGGCTGAGCTGACCTCTCCCTCTCTCTCTTCTGTTATGAACTTACATCAAAGCCTCTGTCCTTCATGGTTACACTTGATTATTTACTTTTCCCTCTCTCCCCCTGACCAAGGAGCCAGTCAGAGTCCCCAGCCTGGCCCACAGCTGACCCTAGTATGACATTTTGCCCAATGAATACATGAAAGGGGGACTCTGGTCCTAGCACCATACTGCTCAGCCCTGGGCTGAGTGGGGAAGGAAGAGAAGCCCAAGACTTCATTCTTGACCTCAAGGACTTACTGTCTGGTTGTTATGGACCTGAATCTGAAATCGTGAAAGGGAAAGAAGATCAACAAGTCAATCTGGGTTTGGTCATAGATTCAAGGGGCTGGGTGAGATCAGAGGAAGAGGGGATGGCCAAGGGCCCACTCAGTCACGGTGGGCTGGGAAAATGTGTAAGAATTGAAAACCAGGGAGGATTTACACAGGCAGAGGGGAGAAAGGCTGTGAGGCTAAAGGAGATGGGATAGGAGGCAGCACAGAGAGGACTGGAGGAAGAGCCAGGTGTGGGTCTCCAGGGAGGAGAAGATATGCTGGGGGTGGGGGTGGGGCAGGGAGGTTCTGGGAACCATAAGATGGGGGGCGGTTAAATCTGGAAATAACACCTGCTTTGTGCAATCAGGAATTATGTATATGAAGTCTAAAAATGTTTATTACCCTTTAACCTAGTAATTCCACTTTTGGGAAATGATTTTAAGGAAAATCTCCAAAATCCGGGGGAGGTAAAGCTATGCTCACAACAGTGTTCCTCACAGAGCTATTTATAAGAAGGTAAAAATGGAAGCAGCCAAAACATTTCTCATAAGAGAATGGTGAAGAAATTGGTATATCCAGCAGCCATTAAATGTGATGTTTTCAAAGACTGCATAACATTCAAAATCAATTATGTTAAAATGTTAAGGGAAATGGCAGGTTACAAATAATAACAATAGCTGCATTTATTGAGTGCTACTTCCTAGGCAGTTGGTGCTGTTCATATTTGGCCTCATGGAACAATACAACCACCCCGAGGGTGGAATTATCTCCACGGAACAGATCTGGAGACTGAGGCTCCCCCAGGTAGAGGGTGGCAGAGCTGGGATCCAAGCCCTGGTCACACTTCAGTGTGTTCTGACCACCACCTTCTATAACACGACCACATCTAGCAAGGAGACCGGAGAGAAATATATCAAATATTAACAATGGTTCTTTTTCAGGGTGGGAGGTGGGGGAGGGGTGATCCCCCCTACTTTTCTGTATTTTCCAAATTTTTCCTTATGAGGTTGTGATACTCTTTGTCTCCTTTCCTACTTTTCAATTATTTATTCTGCTTATCGTTCTGCAAATTGTTTTTCTCCATTTACCAGGCTTACTTATGGTATCGTGTCCTGGATGCCCCTTATTCTTTTGGGGGGCCTCAGACAATTCCGTGGTGTGAATTTGGCATAATTTATTTACCCGGGTCTCCAATTGAAGAATATCCTTGCCTACACCCCTTTGGGCAGAGGGTTTTGTTTGTTTTAACAAAAAAGAGTGAACTGGAAAAAAAAGTACTTCTAGGCAGCTATACATGTGGTTTGGCAGATCGGGGTTGAAGGGATTTAATTAGGGGCCTGGATTCAAGGATGGTCCTTGTTGGTAAAAAGGACTGGCGGGAGGGAGTGAGTAGGTCAGTTGGAAGGGTCAGTTTCTCTGGTGTTTCCGGTAATAATACCCCCCACACCGCACACGCCCCTTCTGGGCAGCTCCGTCAACTCACCCTCTTCAGCAGGTGTAGGTTTTTCTCTTTGGGGGAAGTTATGGATTAGGGTCCCCAGCCCTTGATTCGTGTGACATGCAGCTTAATTCTGTTTAGCTGTGGGCAAATCCTCACCAGGAAGTCAGTGATTCCAGTGCCTCTGGGCCACCAGGATGCAGAACTGACTCCACTTCATTCAGTTCCACCAACTTCCCTGGAGGCCTTTTATAGCAAATGTAGTTTGAAAAACTGGAAACTCAGCCAATTCCTTCCACCTGCTGTGTGGCCTGAAACTAAGTTTGTTAGGGTCTTGGGCTGTGTGCTTCATTTATGTAAAATAAGGGGCTGGAGTTAGATTTCGAACAGCTCCAGCCTTCTGTTGTGATTCTGTGAGGCCCTAGTGAGAAGGCACAGCGCTGCCTCTTACTAGCGCTACAATCCTGGGTGAGTTATTAACATCTCTGAGCCTCAGTTTCCCATCTCTAAGATGGGGGCAGCGAAAACGACCTGATAGGTTTCTGTAGATTAAATGAACTACTGCCATGAGTTTGGCACCTAGAATAGTAGCTATACCTGGAAGCTGAGTTGATGTCATGGGTCTAATCCTTAAGGATCCTAAAAATGGAAGCCCCTCGACTCCCTTTAGCCCAAGCTCCAAGAGGTTACCTGGGGCTGACCCCAGGGGAGCTTGTCTTTGAGAATGTCTGATCCAGGCAGGAAGCCTATTAATTTCTCAGCGAAGGGGGTGGCGCCTGAAGCCACCTATGCTAAATAAGAGCAACAAACACCCCTCTACAGGCAGCTCCTGAGCTTGTAAGAGTCTAAACGTGTCAAGCTGCTGGCTGGCCAGCGCATTATATACCCCATCTCACTTCGTCCTTAGTTTTGTCTTCATCATATCACTTCATCCTTAGCCTTAGCAGCCAGAACATCAACCTAAAACTTATAAGAGGAAAGGCATCAACTTAGTGAAGTTTAAAGGTCTGGCCCAAAATTTATTATTAGAGAGTGAAAAAACTAAGTGGAACAATAAGTCTGGCACTACCATTGTAGAAAAGAAAAATCCCACTTAACTAGATGGGTGTGTGTTATATAGCCCTTTTTATATACTTACATACATTCTGCTGGTATAAAAAATTCTACTAGTAAGAAAGTGTTACCAGCTAACAGCAGCTCCTTTGGGGGCGTGTGATGGGCTCTCCCTGTTTACTTTCTTTATTGTTTGCCTTTCTGCTAAAGAACACATCTTTTGAGAGAGGCTGTTATTGTAGGGGTTAGGAATGAGGGGGATGTTGGAGTCAGACCATCTTGCTTGGCTTCAAACTCGGTTATGTGGCTCTGGAGCAGACACTGAGGCTCTTGCAGCTTATCTGTAGAAGTGGGATGACAATAATAACAAAACCGACCTTACCGGGTTGTTTAGAGGGTTAAACAAGGAGATGCATATGCTTAGCACAATGCCGGCATTCAGTAAGCACACAGAAAAGGTCAGCTGTTACTATTACTTGTATAACTAAAAACACTATATATATATGTAAATATTTCTTTGTATATATGTATATATATGTAAACATGGGCTCCCCACCCAAGGACAGGGGTATCCTGAGGCTGCACACGCATTCCTGCGATACCTACAGCCATAAAAAGAAATGTGGGAGGGGAAAGAAAGGGAAGGGAAGGACTGCTTGCTCATTCGCCCGCTCTGAAAGCCCCACCCCCCAGAGGGTGTTCTTAATTCTCACAAGAGGAGCAATTAAAGGAAACACTGGTGAGGGAGGTGGTCAAATGTTTAGAGGCCCAGCATAGAGTCTGCCCCCACCCTCAACACTGCCCCATGGATTGGGTGGCCAGAGAGCTGGAGAAGTGACACAGGTTTGGCCTGTCTCCTGACTCAAGAGCTTTCCAGGGCAGGAAGGAATTAGAGCTGTCCAATTCATTCACTCATTCAGTGAATATTTATTGATTGCTTGTTGTGTGACAGTCACAGTTGTAAGCCCAAGGATGCAGCAGTGCACAGAGAAAGCCAAAGCAGAACATCAGATAAACAAACAAAATCTCATAATCAGAGAGCTTACATTCCACTGGAGGTAGCTAGACACTAAACAAAATGAGTAAGACTTGTGGTATGTGGGATAGTGATAAATGCTATCGAGAAAAATTAAGCAAGGAAGGGTTTTAGGGATTATTGGGATGGGTTGCAATTTTAAATAGGGAGGGTCTCGATGAGCAGATAACGTTTGAGTAAAGACCTGGAAGTGCAAGAGTGAGCCAGCAGCTATCCAGGCAGAGGGAAGAGAAAGTCAAAGACCTTGAGGTGGGAGCAAGGAGAACAGCAAGGAGGGCAGTGGGGCTGGAATGGAGTGGTCTAGATAGTGGTTCTCAACAGGGTAGGGGTTGGGGGATTTTGCCCTCTCCTCACAAGAGACATCTGGCAGTGTCTGGAGACATTTTTTGTTGTCACCACTGGGGAGAGGATGCTACTAGCGTCAGGTGGGTCGAGGCTGGGGATGCTGTTCAACATCCTACAATGCACAGGACAGCCTCCCCCTGCTCTTAAAGAATTTTCTGGCCCCAAATGTCAATAGTGCCAAGGCTGAGAAACCCTTGTCTGGACATAGGAAGAGGTGCAGGAGATGATGTCAGAGAAAAAACAAGAATTGGAGGGATGGAGGATGGGGGTTGGGAGGGAGAGCCCAAGCGTCTTAGAGGCGTGTAAGGATTTTACCCTCGGCCAGATGGGAAGCCATTGGTTGGAGGCTTAAACATAGTGACACTGTGTAGCTGGTGATCCTTGATCTTGGTTCCAGGCGCTGGCTCCCTTGGGCTTTCTCCAGGTGGCCACACCTCAGGGGCTGGAAAGCGGAAGACAGGAAATTTCCAGTCATTAAGTAGGACTCCACCAGCAAGTAAAAACCCTGCTTTGTTAGGAGTTATTAATCGTGATTATGTGCGAATAGTCCAGCCTGCCTCAGTTACTAGGAACCACGGAAGTCCTGATTTCAACAATGAAATGAAGTCAGCCTTGCATTTCACTGAGTACTTACTGAAGGCTAGTTGTAGTGCAGGGCTGGTGTTGGGATGTAAACCTTGCCTTCTGGCAATTTTTAATGTCATGAGGGATGGGGGAGGGGAGAAGGATTAACCCCCAAATTTATACCTGGAACATTCACGCAGTACCTGCTGAGTGTGCACCACTTGCTGGAAGCTGAGATTCAAGAGATAAATGAACACACGTGTGTGAGGGAGGGGGCTTGGACCAGGAGGAGATGACACACCCATAGACCCCACAATATGGTCAGACACGTGCAGTTACGGGTCGGGGGTGGGGAGGCACTGGGCAAGAGGACCCGGCTCAGCCTTGGGACTGAGTGGGATAGGAGAGATGGTGTTTAGGCCTTGGAAGACAAAGGAGCTCAGGAGGTGGAATTATGGAGGACAGGCACCCCAAGCAGAGGGCAGAGTGAGCCAGTGTTCTCAGGAACTCAACTCTCTGTAGATTTCTGGACCACATCCTTGGAGATCCTTATTCAGAAGGTCTCTTTGGGTCCCAGACCTGCATTTTACACAGCCCCCAGGGATCTGCAAACCAGGTGTTTCTCTGAGCGCACGTTGAAAAGCAGGGAATGGATGGCAGGGTTAAGGCCTCCGTGTACCTCCAAGAGAAAGGCTTCCAAATGCTGCTTTGAAAGGCAAAAACCAGGGGAGTCTGGCCTGCTAAGTATGGCCACTCTGGAGGCAATGGTTCCCAGCTTGAGTGGCCTAAACATCACTGGGGGGACTCGTTAAATTGCAGATTTCCGGATCCTGCCACAGACCTTTATTTTGTATTTCTTTTTGAGGAAGATTAGCCCTGAGCTAACATCTGCTGCCAATCCTCCTCTTTTTTACTGAGGAAGACTGACCCTGAGCAAACATCTGTGCCCATCTTCCTCTAGTTTATATGTGGGATGCCTACCACAGCATGGCTTGCCAAGTGGTGCCATGTCTGCACCCGGGATCCGAACCGGTGAATCCTGGGCCGCTGAAGCTGAACATGCAAACTTAACTGCTGTGCCACCGGGCAAGCCCCCTGCCACAGACCCTTTGCCTCACAGTCTCTTGGGGTGGTCTGTCGGGGACCCCACCTGGAGATACGCAGGCCAGCAGATTGTCTGTGACCCAGACTTTCATCTCTTGGCCACAGTGACCTCCTCTCTGACCTCTGAAATCTCAAAAACACTGAGAGTCCCACCCAGGGTCCCATCTCCTTATTGTAAGTGATGGCTATTGTTTACTGAGCACTGACTGAGGGCAGGGCTCCGTGCTGAGCACTTCACATTTATTATCTTCCTTTAAGACTCACAACAACCTGGTGAAGGAGGTAACATTCTCATAAGGAGACTGAGGCACAGCAGTGGCAGGAGCGAGATGCGGACCTAGGCTTGCCTGACCCCCAAACGCTCTTAAGCAGGCTCCCTGCACCCCATCCCTCCTGATACTCTGCTGGGTGCTCCCGTTGCTTGTCTCCACAGCTAGATTGCAAACTACTTAGGGCAAAAGTTGGATTTTAGACTGCTTGTATTCCTCAGACAGAATTTTCTTTTTTTTTTTTTTAAAGATTGGCACCTGAGCTAACAACTGTTGCCAATCTTCTTTTTTTTCTGCTTTATTTTCCCAACTCCCCCCGCCCCGCCTCCCGCCCCCCACCGTACATAGCTGTATATCTTAGTTGCAGGTCATTCTAGCTGTGGGATGTGGGACGCCACCTCAACGTGGCCTGACGAGCAGTGCCATGTTTGTGCCCAGGATCCGAACCCTGGGACGCTGCAGCAGAGTGTGCGAACTTAACCACTCGACCACGGAGCCAGCCCCCGGACAGAATTTTCTTGAAACAACCAGGATTGCATTCTCAGAAAGAGGTAAGAGGGCTTTCTCTCCAGCCCGTGGACCCCAGTCTGCTGGAATAATATCATCTCCTCCTGTCTCATCCCAAGTGGAATCAGTCTTCTCTGAGCTCCCAAAAGGCCCTCCTCCCTCTGCTCTGTGCTGGTTCCCAGAAGGCCTTGTGTTTGAGTTCGTAGCCTTCTCTTTCCTTCCACAGGTTCCTCCTGGGCTCTGAGCTCCTGGGAGTAGTGAGGTCAGCTTCTCCCCATCTGTCTCCAATAAAGCACATAGTTGGCTCAGTGAATTCAAGGCAAGCTGATTGATAGCATTCACATTCTAGACTTCTGTGGATATAAACCAAGGACTATTTTTTTTCTTCTCTAAATCACATTAGTTTTTATTTAATTTATTGAGCTTACTGTGTGCTAGGCACTGGCTCAGGTGTTACGCATTCTATGGTACACAAGGTCAATGAGTTGGCTGCTGTCATGAATCTTCCTTCTAGCAGGGAAGACAGGTAATACTGCACACAAATAAACTCAGCAAAGCCAGCCTCTGGAGTAAGGGCCGGGGAGAAAGGAGAGCAATTCCAGCTGGAGACCAGACAGAAAGGAGAGCAATTCCAGCTGGAGACCAGCTGAGGAGGTATCCTTTGAACTGATGACGGAATGATCACAAAAAGCCAGCCATGTATGAATCAGAGAAAGGACATTCCAGGTCCTGAGGCCAGGACCAGTGTGGCCTGTTGGAGGATTCATGGATGCCATTATGGCTGGAACTTAGTGGGTGAGAAAGAGAGGTAGGAGTGAGCTTGGTCAGAAGTCCAAAATGGGTCTTATTGGGCTAAAAGCAAGGTGTCAGCAGGACTGTGTTCCTTCTAGAGGCTCTAGGAAAGAAGCCATTTCCTTACCTTTTCCAGCTCCCAGAGGCCACTGCATTCCTTGACTCAAGGTTCCCTTCCTCCATCTTCAAAGCCAGCAACAGAGGGCTGAGTCCTTCTCAGACTGAATAGCTCTGACTCTCCTGCCTCCCTCTTTCACTTACAAGGCCCCTTGTGTTGACATTGGGCCCACTAGGATCATCCAGGACAATCTCCCCATCTCAAACTTCTTGACTTGATCATATCCTGCAAAGTCCCTTTGCCATGTAAGGTCACATATTCACAGGTTCCATCTTCAGGGGGGCCCATTACTGAGCCCACCACCACAAACACAAGCGTGGCAGAACTGTTGGTTTTGTTCCCCAAACCTGCTCTTCCTCTACCTTCCCCATCTCAGAATATGGCACCCCCAACTACCTACCCCAAACCTGGGGTCCTCCTTGATTCCTCTTTCCCTCATGCCCCACCCCTGCCACATCCAATGCATCTGAAAGCCATGTCTGTCCACCTCTCTCAACTTCCTCTCCTATCGTCCTCATCCAAGCCACCACTGTGCCCCACCTGGGCCTTGGAAGGAGTCTCCCAACTGGTGTCTGCTTCCACTCTATTCTCCCAGCAGTTCATTCTCTAAGCAGCAGGTGATCTTTTCATTACCCTGCTTAAAACCCTCCAATGGCTTCCCATCTCAGAATTAAATTATGTGGTCTGCCCTCCATTCACTGACCTCTTCTCCTTTGCCCGAGTTAACCATTTAATCCTCACCTAGGAGAAGCAGGTTAGGATTGGACTTCAGAACAAAGATCTCACTTGAAATAACACTACTACTCATAACTGGCCCTCTGCCCCTCTGTCCTCGTTTCTCCTACTCTCATAACTTCCCTACAGACCCTGGTCAAGGTGAACTGTGGGCATAGTGCCTGATACACCAGGGCCTTAGTATTGGCCACTGGGAGTGAGGCTGTACAGAGAAAATCCGATTCTTCAAGAGACCTTGTCTTAGGTGATTTTAACAATAAGGAAGGTGGTACCAATGAAGCCTCTTGCAGGAAGCCCTCCCTGATTGCTTCAGTCCACAGAGCTCTTACCCTTCTCTCCACACTTAAAGTCTATCTCATTTACTTCCCAGCAGGCCTGGCAGAGGCCATTATCATTTCACATGTACATTTCACCCATAGAATGTAAGCTCCTTGAGGGAAGGGATTTTTGTTTGCTTTTATAGTGCTGAATCCTGAGTGCCTAGAAAGGGCCTGGCACATGGTAGGCACAAGAAGTATTGGTTGGATGAATATATCCTTCTTTTGCAATCCACAGGGACTGCAATTCATCTGGGCCATGGGGCTTCCAAGGAGGCAAAAGTGACCAGAAAAACTGCTTGTCCTCTGAGCTTATGGGGAAGACAGAGGCACCTGGCATGCTCACAACAGATTTCACTGCATGCAACCAAAGAAAGGAGATGGCTATCAGTGCGGGACTGGACCCGCTTGTTGGAAGGGTGCAAATGGAAATTAGAGAGGCGGTTGTTGCAGAGTCCTTGGTGGGGCAGGCAGCTGTGGGCCTGTGGGGAGGGAGAGGCAAACTGGACAGAAGCTGGGAGCACAGGCTCTGGAGCTGACTTCCTGGGTATAAATCCCCCTCCACTAGTTGTGTGATCATGCACCAGTTATTCACCTCGAGACAGCTGCAGATCCCAAATCCACTGCAGGCAGAGATTCTGATCTAGCAGGTCTAGGCTGGCCAGGAACCTGCAGATTTTTCTCTTTTTTCCACAAGCATCTTATGGTTTGTTGTAGATGGTCTGCAAAACACACCTTCAGAAACACTGGCTCTCAGGGAAAGGTCATGCAGATCAGCAAACTGGAGTGTCAGGCCTGTGTCTCCGTGACGTTTTTCAGTGTGAAATCATAAACTGTCATTCAGGGTTAGACATTAGACATTATACCACGCCATGCAGAAGGCTTCAGGACAGCTGGCCAAGGAGGACATCCGATGGGCCTTGTCTCCCCAGATAACCTAGGATGCTCCCCAAGGGCAGGTACTAAGATGCTCCCCTCTCATCTCAGGACTGTGGTGGACTTGCAGGAGGCTCTCTGCCAATGTTCACTGATGGACTGATGGATTTTCCAGCCAAGCCCCAGCTGCCTAGCCCCAGCCCCACACAGAGGTTCTGGGTGGAGCACATGAACCCCAGGGAGGGCCAGGTTGGAATGGGGGTCCAGGAGGTGGTGGCCAGCTCTGGAGTCTCCATGGCTTGACTTGAACCATGACCTCACAGCCAGGAATCCTGAGAAACCAGATGCAAATAAGACCATGGGAGCTGTGAATGAACTTTTCTGACCCTCGCCTGAAATGCAAGGCCTGAGTGTTACTAAGACATTCTTCATTTATTCATTCTTTAAGCATCTATCATGTGCCACGCTAGACTAGGGAGACAGTGGTGAAACAGGTGTCTGTTCTCGGTGAGCTAGTATTCTTGAGGAGAATCAGATTGTAAGCAAATAAAATATATAAATTAGCATCAGAGGGTAATCACAATGGGAAGATCATAAAAGAGAGTGATAGGATGGAAGGCAGGGAGGTTACATTTTAGTTAGAGTGATCAGAGAAGGCTTCTTTGAAGAGGTGACATTTATCTAAACTTGGATGATGAGGGGCCAGCCATGTAGGGTCCAAGGGAAGCGTTTTCCAAGTGTGGGGGCACAGCACATGCAAAGGCCCTGAGGTGGGACTGCGCTTCAAATGTCATGTGCAGTGCCCTCTACAGTGTCCTCAACAAGGGGTCATTTAGCCTCTCTGTGGCTGTCTGCACTATCTGGGGGCTCACAAATGTCATCTCAGGGACTCTGTAAGTTCTGAAATCATGGCATACCTATAACTGACAAAAATTGATGGAGAACTTTCTTCCAACCCTAACCTTTCTCACCAGAGCCTCACAATCTCTCCTCAGGTAGGTACTACTGCTGTATTTTGGGCATTTCATTGACTGGAACTCTGATGCTAGAGAGTGAAGCAAGTGTCCCAGGTCACTTATTTGTCAAATGTCAGAACAGGGATTTGAACCCAGGGCCAACTCTAGGGACTCATAATGGATACATGGCATGTTGATTTGATATGATTTGTCACCCTCCCCCCCATTCCTACTTCTCTCTAAAGCAGGAACCCTTGGGCTAGGCGGTCCTTAGGCCATTAAAATGGATGCCAGGCCTGCTGAGCACTGGTCCCCGCAATGAAGGCCACCCCTCTGGCACATACCTGAGCTTGGGATTGCTGAGGGCTATGGTCTGGGGGTGGGGAGCCAGATCAGCGCGGCTGGAAATCATCCTTCTAGGCAGCTCCTTCTAGAAGGAAGAGTTCCTGGCCCAGAGCTGTGTTCCCTTCCCAGCCTGCCTCCAGCCTGCCCCCTCCTCAGCCCCAGACGTCCGCTTGAGTCAGCCCGAGGCCTATGTGGGGGCGTCCTCAGGGCTTCCGCAACATCCTGTGTTCTGCCTTCTGTGTACCTATTTTCCATTCCCAGGGAATCCCTCCCATCAGGGTTTGTGTTTACACTCTGGAGCCGTCCAGCCCACAGAACAATTAAAATGGCTCCCCCAGGGTCACCAGGAGCCACTGCCACATTACACAGTCTCCTACCTCCAGGACTGGCGGAGCCTCCTCCCTCCCTCCCCAAGGCCTCAGGTTCTGCTCTTTCTGCAGCCTACACGGTTAGGACCGAAGAGCCTCACTGCTGTCCCAGCTCCCCAAACTCCTACTCCCCTTGCTGTCTGAGCCCTGGGAGGAGACATCTGTCCGGTTCGTCTCTGCAGCATCTCTTCCGCTCTTTCCTCTGGGGAAGCGCCTCTCCTCTGCTCCCTGAGATCAGTTGGGGCGTCCAATCACAGTAACTTTTCTCCTGGCCACCATGATTGGCTCAGGGGTGGGCATGTGACCCAAAGCAGGCCAATTGGAATCCTTGCCTGGGATTTTGTATATGGAACATCGGGAGAGAAACCTCTGTCTTTCTCCTCTGCGTTTGCTTCACGGGCATGATGCAAGCCAGGCTGCTGCTGTCTGTGTCCCTTCCTCTCCTGCCCTGGCTAGATGGAAGCTACCTGTCTGCAGTGGGAGAAAGTGAGGCCAGCACACAGAGAGAAGCAGAGAGAATGAGGAAGCCAGCTGCTCATTATTTGAGGTTTTACAGTTCCTGGTCCCGGCCCCACCTCAATTAATGAGCCAGATTTCCTTACTTATTGTTTACTTACTGCTTACTTTTGCCTGAATTAGTTTGAATTTGGTTTCGCTCGCTTGCAATCAAGAGTCTAAAGCAAACACAGTCATTCGTAGTGTTCTTTCTTATACTATGACACACGAAACGCCTTCCTTGAGGTCTGTATTTCTGTCTTCTCATATAGATGGCAATCTCCTTCAGAGTAGGAGGTATTTCTTTAAAAATTTTTATTATATATTTTTGATATAAAATAATATATGCAAAAAATAAAACATAATAGTAAAATGAGCACTTGTAACCTTCTGTGTGGCCTAAGAACTAGAACGTGCCTGACACCGCTGACCATACCCCTGGGCTCCTCCCCATCTGTAACCTATCTGCCTCCAGGGGTAACAACTGCCCTAAATTTTATGCTTAGTATTTCCTTGCTCTGGGAAAATTTTAAGACCTATTTGTATTTCCTTAGAAAATGTTGTTTAGCTTTGCTTGTTTCTAAGCTTCAGAAAAAATGGTATAGCATGTGTAGTCTTCTGAAACTCACTTTTTTTGTACATCATTAGTTTCTGAGATTCGTCCATCTTCTTGCCTGTACTGTTGTTGATTCACTGTCCACTGCTGCGTAATATTACATTGTGAGAATAGACCATAATTCACAATTCATTCCTTCTCCTGGTAATGGACATCTGGGTTTTTCATAATTTTACTCTGATGAACGCTGCTTCTTTGAACATCCTTGTGCGCCTCTTTCACACAGGTGCAATAGTTTCCAGGTATATACCTAGGAGAGGAATTCATTGCTTAGGTTATCGGTGTGTGCAAGTTCAACTTTACAGGATAGTGGCAAATTGTTTTCCAAAGTGATTATACCTAACTTATGCTCCTCAGGACCTTGTGTAAGAGCCGCCACTGCCCACATCCCACTGCCACTTGTGCCCTCTTTTGAATCCCCCATGGTACCCAGCACGGTCTCTGATTTGCCATAGGCTCAAAATGGTTTATTTACTGTCTGCCTAGATGGTGGAATGGATGGGTAGGTGGCATGGAAGACAGACTATCAGAAAGTTGGCAAAAGAGTGGAAACCATCTTCACCCAGAAAGATGAACAACTGGAAAACCCATTATCTCAGATGGTCAGTGCTGGCCACACACCACACTCTGGATGTCTCTGGGACTCCCTTGGAGGCCTTCATGATTGCTTGATTCTGACCCTTGTGCTCAGCAATCTCTCTCCTTATGAATACAAGTTTCTAGAATAAGCCTGCTTTGGGAGACTCACGCCTGGGCCTGCCCTCCTGGGAACATTCTGCAGGGGGGCTTTTCAAATTGCGGCTCAGGCTTGTGCCTGGGATGAGCCTGGGAGGGGGCTTTGAAAGCTCACTTCTTTTGGAATCCTATCTATGAATAATACCTGTACACCCAGATGGGCCCTAATGTCACTTTCAAAACAGTCAGGTTTCTCTGCCTTTCTTACTCTAACTTTTTTCTTAAAAGTTATTATTTTTTTAATAAGCAAGTCTTAGTAACGTGGTAAAACTTTCTCACTGTTTTCAGCCCCGCCTAAAATTCATAATCTTCACTCACACACCCCCTCTCAAAGCGCACATTCCTCACTTAAGGTCCAAGGCCTGCAAGAAGTTTTCTGTCGAAGGTCAGCAGCTCTGATTGCATTTCTTTATTTAGAACATTGTTTTTGCTGAAACCGATTCCATTACCTTTGAGTTCAGGAAGTGGGGACCATTAGAAGAATCGGCAGTCAAGAGGCTCCCAAACAGGCTTAGAGTGTGATGCTAAACTTAGGTTCACTCGGCTACTGTGGTTTATTGACAGAGACCTCTCTCTCTCTCGATTTTAATGGAGACTACATTTTCCTGCTTTGCAACCGCAGAGAGTTTATGGTGGGAAGAAAGGAAGCTTGGGGCATTGGTCCCAGATGTCAACATCCACTCTTATCTCTGCTCCTAAATTCCCTACTCCAGCAAATGACCTACTTCCCACTTCCCTAATATGGCTCATCGACGCCCACATCCGGGCCTCAGGCTGGCCCAGTCAGAAGTGCAGAAGAGGCAGCACTGTGTGCCTGGTTCTGGTGGAGTGGGTTCATAGACCTGAACATTGACCAGTCTCTTGGCTTCTGATCCATATGTCCCCTTCCCCCATCTTGATTGCCAGAGCCTGAGCATCTGTAGAGGCAACCACTCTCTCGCCTGGCCCTGCTTCCCCACCCCTGGCCTGGCCTATCCTGTTCCCAGCTGTGGTTTCTGCCTTCTCTGTGCTTCACAGTAGTGCTGGGACACTAGCTTTGTCCTGGAGCAGGTGAACTGATGTCTGTGATCTGCAGACTGGGGGTGATAACACTCATCACACCAACGAAGGTGGGTTTACATGCAATCGGCAAAGATGAAACATTTGGACAACACATTGTGTTGACATCATGAAGGTGATGCTGGCAGGGCAGCTGGGGGCGGGAGCAGGGAGTGAATTGGTCCAACCGCTCCTAACAGCAATTTCTCAATGTTTATCCAAATAGAAAAAATATAATTATCCTTTGAGCTAGAAATTCCACTTCTAGGGATTTATCCAATAGAAATACCAAAGACCTACATATGGAGATGTTTGTTGTGACAAACATTTATAGTAGCCAAAACCTGGAAACCACCTAAATATCTATTTTCCTATATAATATAGCCATGCAGTGGTATACTAAGCAGCCACTAAAAAAGAAAGAGTGATTCATGGTCTAGTATGAAATGACCTTTAAGAAATATTGTCTGGTGAAAACGACACAAAACAGTATACTATGCTATTTCCATGTTTAAAAATAGAATGCATATGTGTGTATATGCTGAGAATATTTCTGGAAAAATTAAAAATGAACAGATAGAATATATTATAGGGATGAGCACAGGGTGGGGGAAGATTTATCTATTGCTGTGTGCTCTTGCACTCAGATATTTTTATCACTTGTATGTACAAGTTAAAATTTTGAAATATAGAAATGAATATAAGCTGTTTATTCTATTTACTTCCAGGTTTTTATTTTTGGAACACTTCTATGTCACAGATCATGGCTCTGACCATGACCTTTTAAGAATGGAGAGATATATACACTTTAGGGAACTGAAAGAAGGATGTGGGCTCCCCAGAGTTTGCCCTTGACTGCTCCTCCTGCAGGACTGCTGGCCTCCTGATGCCTTAAGCCCAGGAAAGCCGGCCTCCTCCACCCAGTCTCCTAACCCTGGCCATGCATCTAGCCCCCAGCACCCCGTTCTTCTCAGGCCCTAGCTCTGTGTTGAATATCAGGTGCATGCCAGGCCCTATGCTCAGTGCGTCATGTGGGTTAGTATCAAGCTATCTGCCTTCCTTTTCTCTCCATCCCCACAGCTGACATGGTGGTCCAGGCCACCACTGCCTCCTCACAGCTGCTTGCCCGCCTTCAATCCATTCTTCACACAGCTGCCTGAGTGATCTTTCTAAATGATAAGTCCTGAAGGTCATTGCCATGCTTAAAAACTTCCCTCTGGCTTTCCATTGCCTTTAGAATAAAATCCAGACTAGTTACCATGGCTCCAAGGTCCGGCAGGATCTGGCCCTTTCCTCCCTCTCTTCCTTGCATCCCCCACTGTCCCTCACTCTCACTGCTTGGCCACACTGGCCTTCTTCCTGTTCCTTGAAGCGCCCAAGCACATTCCTACCCCAGGGCCCTTGCATTTGCTGTTCCCTCTAGCTGGATGCCTCTCCCTCCAGCTCTTCACATACCTGTGTCTGATCATTCGGTTCTTTGTTCCGTGTCACCTTTCAGAGGGCTCCCTGACTACTCTAGGTGAAGAGGGTGCCCCCTCCCCTAAATCCACCCACCACTGGGTCCCACACACAGATTTATTTTCCTCATTGTATTTATCAGTCTCAGCAATGACCCTGTTGACTTGTGTGGGGTCTGATCCCTCTCCATAGAATGTCAGAGCTATTCTTCATCCCTCTGTCCCCAGGGCTCTGACCAGTGCCTGGGCACAGTGTGGGCGCCATGGGTGTTTACTAAGTGGATGGATGCAGTACCTGGCGCGTCACAGGTGCTTGATGTTGGTACAATCTCTGCTGCTGACTTGCTGTGTGGCCTCGGGAAAATCACCATTTCTGCAGCTGTGAAATGGGGCAGGCTGGGAGGACCCGGGCAAAACAGAGAGCTGCTCTCTGAGCGGAGCCGTTTGTTTTTTTTTTCTACAAGTCTACTGTTCTAAAGAAGTTATGCAGAAACATGAACTCTGATTTTCCAGCTGGGACTGCTTTGGGAGGCAGCATGTGCACCTGGAAGACTTTCCCCAGAGAGAGGGTTCACCTGGAAAATCTGCCATTGCCGGGGGGGCGGGGCATAAAGTGGGGAGGGGTGCCTCTGGGGATGTGAACCGTCTCTTGAAAAAGCGGGGGAAGAAGGACTGGAGTCAAAGAGCTGAGGCTGCAGGAAGGTGGTGCAGGCGAACCACAGACAGTGCCTGCCACTCACTGTGTCCGCCTGGAAAGTGCTAAATGCATTGTGAACGTGTGTTACAAATTATTACCGTTACTAGACTGGGTACGCTTCCATGAAGGAAGGAACCAGACCCACCATCTCAAATTGGGCATTTTCACCATTCTCGGCCTCATTTGACCTTCACAACAATCCTTTGGGGAAGGTACTCTTGTTATCTCCCTCTTGGAATTGAGGAAACCGATGCACAGAGAGGGTGTCCTGCTCAAGTTCACACACAGCTCCAGAAGCTGGGTGTCAAACCCATTCAGGTCCTTCCTGCTGTCATTTTGAGGTGTCTCAGAACCTCCCAGAATTCTTTACTTTTGCTAGGCCCGATCTGTTTCTTCGTGGTTACCAGCAGTGAAACAACTACTATGAAAGGAAAGGAGGCCACGGGCTTGTTTTGGAGGGAAGAAGACTGGGCGGAAGAAGGGGCCCCACCGCCTGGCTCTGCAGGAGAATCTTGACATGGACTCCAAGGGGCCGCGGGGAAGGGAGAGAAGCAGAGCCAAATCCTGAGGATTTCCTTTTCACTTTTTTAGCTAAATCTCCATACAGCTTACAGCGGCCTTGGAGGAGGCTGGACCCGCTGGAATGGGGCTCGGCAGGAGCGGAGCAGAGACAGCTGCCCAAAGCAGTCTCCTCCAGGCTGAGAACTCAGGCCTTCCAGGACTGGATCCTCCAGCCCTGTCCTTACCCTCCCAGGGCACTGGGTCTCAAATCCCAGTCTTCCAGCTGTGGGACAGGCCCAGCCTGCAGGTTTTTCCTCCAGAGCCAAGTTCCAGGAGCCAAGGCCCCTTGAGTGAAAGCAACACGTGTAAAGAGCGTCTGACTCGGAACTAGACCTGGAGCTGCCTTCCCAAGATGTGCAGGGCCAGGACCAGCCCTTGTCCTGCCACTGGTGGGGGTGACATTCTCTGCCCTCACTCACTCCTTTCTCCAGAATGACACCTCTAGTCTCACCATTACTGCAGTCCTTTGGGATAAGCACTCGGGTTAAGCGCCTTGCAATGAGTCTGCAGGGAGATGACATGAAATCTCAAATACCTTCATGGGCATTTATCCCCTCAAGGGCGTGTGGGGGTGAATATGCTATTCCAGGAGCTGCAAGGGGTTGGGGGTGGCACAGGAAGAGGTAAGGGTAGAAAACACTGGAGAAACAGGTCCCAATCTGGCCTGGGGGGGCAGGACCTGGAGAACAGGCGGTAGAACTTGGAAGAAAAAAAGGAACTGAATCAGGTGCTTTTTTATGAGACCATTACATTTTCAGCAACACCACTGCTGGAGAGTTGGTCTGCTTTTAGAACCGGATGAAGGCAGTGCTGTCAGGGTTTGGTGCTCTGGGAGAGGCCACCTGGGGTCTGCACGTGTCTTCTCCCCCCACCCACCCCCAGCTCAGGCCCCCTTCCTAGCACCTCCCTCCCCACCAAGGTTCCGGAGTGGCCACCCACAGAGCAGCCTCAGGCCTGGGCGCTGAGTCATAAGGCTGTGGTGCCTGCCAGGGGGCGAGGGTGGCAGATGGCTTTCTGTGGGCGTGAGTGAGGAGGGGAGGGCCAAGGGAGGGGGCAGTGACCCTGGGCCCAGCAGGGAGGGATTCAACTGACCTGGGAGGTGGGCTGGGTCTTACACAAGCCCCAGTTTTTCCTTCCCAGTGTCTTCCCTCCCATTTTCCAGGGATGCTGTTCCTCCTGGGGCAGCCAGCCGTGCCCAGGTTCGGGTGGAGAGTGACCCTTGGGGGCGAGGCCTGAGGCCCAGGGCTTCCGCACAGCCCGCCTGGCCCGGCTGGTCCAGCCGTGGGAGGCAGAGCCTGGCTGTGTTTATCCAGGCCAGGCACTTCCGGAGCAGATGGGCGCCTGTCAGTGCTGCCAGCCAGGAACTGGGTTGATGTCCTCTCACTGCCAAGTGGCAGGTGACTGGGGGCCTGGAGGGGAACATGTGTTTGGTTTGGCTGTTTATTAGAGGAAATCTCTCCAGGCTGAGAGCTGTCTGCACACCTGAGTGAGCACAGCCCCCAGCCAGCGTGGGACCCAGTGCAGACTCTCTGACCCGAAAAGGCCCGGCCCTCTCGGTTACGGAGAGCCGGGGACTCTCGGTGGGGGCCCCAGGATCTCCGCGGAAGCCACTGTTGAGCTCTGCTTTCTGCCACCTCTATCTTGGTGTGTCAGTGTCCTAGGGCTGCCATGACAAAGCACCACAAACTGGGTGACTTCAATAACAGGAACTTATTCTCTCACGGTTCTAGAGGCAAGGATTCCTAAATCAAGGTGTGGACAGGGTCGGTTCCTGAGGGAGACTCTGTTCCATGCCTCTCTCCTCGAGTCTGGCAGTTGCCCGCAATCCTGTGGGATCCTAGCTTGTGGATGCATCACTGCCATCTCTGCCTCCATCTTCATGAGGCGCTATCCCCTCTGTGACCTCTGTGTTCTCCTCTTTGTATGAGGACACCGGTCAATTGGATAAAGGGCCTACGCTATCCCAGTATGACCTCATCTTAATTACATCTACAACAGCCCTATTCCCAAATAAGGTCACATTCTGAGGTTCTGGGAAGGACGTGGATTTTAGGGGGGCACCATTCAACTCAGTACACTTGGGTTGCTCGCCTGCCTCAATTGTCATCTCATCTTTAACTTTTCCTCCCTCTCACTCTGCCGCTTAGAGAGCAGGCGTCCTGTGCCGAGGCCCAAGCTTGCTGGGAGGGTGAGGCCGCATTTTCCCAAGAGCCGACTGACTCCCAAGCCTGCGACTGTAAACTGGAAAGTGCTCTGGAAAGGCAGGAATTATTTTTGCTAACATGCTTTTCTCCATCAAGAGGCAATCAACTTACAACTGTGGTTTTCATCCTTTTTGGGGGTTTTGGAGGCCTTTGGGAGCCTGAGGGAAATCTTGGGACTCTCGCTCAGGATAAATGTAGGCACACCTCTTTCAGAGGTGACACAGCCTCCAATACCCATCTGTCTGCAGTTCCAGAGAGAGCTTCTCCAGGCCAAGGAATGCCTGCCCTGGAGCCAAAGGAGGGAGGCCCCAGCTCCCAGCGGGCTTTCAGGGTTGCCACACTGAAGGACTGGGGAGGGTTTCCCCAAATCAGACCGCAGTCAGATTGCATGCTTGTGTGTATGTGTGTGCGTGTACCTTGCATGTTCGGGGTAGGGTAGGCATGACCAGAGGGATGTGGAGAGCCCAAGAATAGGGCAATGCTCTGAAGTGGTGTGAACATGTTTTTTCCTTTTCCCCAGTGGCCAGCACACTGGAGACATTACTGAGCAGAGGCCCAGAGCCTGGGGATGAGTCTCTAAGATATGTTATTAAATGGGAGGGGGTGGGGAGCTAAAGCACAATATACCCACCATTATCCTTTTTATGTAAAAACACCTAAACCATGTACTTCTGTATGTACATGTACAGAGAGCTCTTAAAGGATAAACCCCCAACAGATAGCAGTGGCTGCCTCTGGGAAGGGGTCTGGCACTGGGGCCATCGAGGGAGGACCGTTCCTTGTTGCTCCCTGTTTTGGTATGGTTTGACTTTTTCCGTGATGATGTCTTTGAATGTTAATTGTATATTAACTAAATTAAAAGAAACACTTATCAAGCAATCTTGATATTCTGGGGTTTCAGATCCCTTTGAAAAGCTCATGAAAACCATGAACCCATCTCCCCCAGTGACCTGCCCACTGTAAGAATTCCAGGCCCGCGGGAGCGCCAGACCCCTGGCCCTGAAGCTGACCAAGCTCCTTCCCGTGCAGAAGCCCACCTGCCTCCAGGCCACTAGAAGGTTCTTTTCCCCTCTCCCCACTTCACACCCCGTCCCCCAGCAAATTCTAGCCTCAGTGTTCTCCAGGCCAGTGCTTCTTAAACTGGGGACATCGGAGGCCCCTCGGGGCTTGTTAAAGTGGATTGCTGGAGCAACCCCGGACCTGGGTGGGGCCTGAGATGTCCTTTTCTAGCAAATGTGCAGGTAATATGATACAACAGATGCTCCTGCTATACTATGAGAGCCACTGCTCCAGGTAAAGGGCATTAATCATGCCTTTCAGGGTTCACCCGGAATCCAGAGAGAGGCTCCAGCTGTGAACAAGAGCTCATCCCCTCTCCTGTGTGGAGGCGAGGAGAGAGGACTGTAGCCCTGGGGATCACGAGGGGGCGGGGAGAAGGGGAAAACCTTCTCATCTTCGGAGGTTCACATTGGATGACTGTGATTGTCTCAGCTAGAAGGGACCCTGGGGATCATCCCACTCCTTCCTGGGGTCTGGAGGATGGAGAGGAATGGCTGGCTTCTTCCAGGTTCCCCACCAGTCACAGGCTTGCCTGGGACTCTGAGCTCTGCTCTTTCGGTGTCCATCAGCCCGTGCTTCTTCTCTGCACTGAGACAGAGGCTGGGCTGCAGAGGTGAGGGTGGGAGGGGCGGAAGGTAGGAAGGATTCCACAGTCCCTCAGCTTCCCCCTCACTCCCTTCCAGGCTCTGCGGTTCCCTGGCATTAAAAGAGAGAGAGTCTCACCTCAGCCTCAGCTCAAGGGGCTTGATTGAACAAACCGGGTGTCCCTGGCACCTGACCCAGCAACTGAGTCGGTGCCCAGTAAATGTACACAGAAGGGAAGAAAGGTGGAAGCTCAGCTCCATCCGCTGCGCTGGACGCAAAGTTATGAAGGAAGGAAAGACTTTTCTCGGGTTTTCTCCATTTCTCCTTTTTCCGCATGGCCTCTTCCAGTGAGTCCCAGTTCTCACCGTGTCCTGGAACTCGGCTGAGGGATCTTTTTTCCTACAGTGAATGTTTCCCTTCCTAGGGATATTTCCATCTCAGTGGAGGACTCACAACCCAGGTGAATTAAACTCCAAGGATGAACGTGAGGCCTCAGGGTGAGCAAAGTTGTGCAAGCTAGGGATTCAGGAGCAGTGGGTTCCGGTCGGTTCCTCCACCCCAACTCACGTCAGATCAACCCTCTGGTATCTCTCCTTAGGCCTCCAAAGGTGTAATCAATGTGCAGGTTCCCCGGGGGCTTGCTTTGGGGGACGTGCCCTGGGCGCCACTGCCAAGGGGGCTTGTGTGTGTGTGTGTGGCGCCGCCAGGGATGAGGTCAGCTGCTGTTTGGAGCATCTTTGTCTGCCAGGCTGCCCCAGGAGTGATGAAAGAGGTCAAAGGTGCCAAATTCTTCTAGCAGCTTCTGAGATAAGAGCCCCTACCAAATTGAGAGGGCAGCAGCCTCGCTCCCTCCCAGCTGGTGACAGGTCTGGGCCTGAGAAGGGGAGTCAGGTCTGGCCCTTGGGAAACACAGTGAGGGGTGCAGCCCGAGACTCCCCTGTCCCACAATTCCTTTCATCTGCTAGGGGCAGGTGGTGGTGGGCAGTGACCTGTGGAGGGACAGGGACACCTGGAGTGGCTGCAGATCCTTGGTCAACCCTGTGAGGTCCAACTGCCCATAGTCACCAGGACTTCTGAGGAGACAGATCCCGCAGCCCCTTCTCAGGCCTCTCCTCCTCCACCTCTGCAGGAGTCAGCACAGCTGCTAGTCCTTCTTTCGTTCCTCTGACCATCAACTAGCACTCATCCAGTGCTTACTCTGTGCCAGGCACTGATCAGGCTCTGGGATACAAAGAGAATGAGTCCCACTCGAGAAGCTCCCAGTGGCATGGAAAGAGAGACATAACAGGCAATGTCAGCACAACAGGCTGTGAATGCAGGGTTTGGGGAATGCTGGGAAGGAAGCCACCCCTTCTGGAGCTCCTCTCCTACAACATGCACATGGGGTATTCCATCTCTGTTCTCCCATTTGATAATGCCAACCCAGGTTCACTGAGCTCTGGCACCCAGAGAAGGGCTTGCCATGCATTCTCCATCCTCACCACAGCTTGAAACAGGGAGACTGTGAACCCATTTAACAGGACAAGAAACTGAGGATAGAGTGGCTCAGGAGCTTGCCCCAGGCCACACAGCCCTTCCACTCCTTGAATGTTCTTCCTTCCTAACTCTTTTTCCCATTGTGGTAAAATTCCCATTCCCCAAGATTTGGCCTCTATTCTCTTCTCTCTCCTCTTTCTGAACCCAGCTCCATGATCTCATGTCTTCCCACACACTCAGCTGCCACCTCCCATATCTGGATCAGAGACTCCAGCACCCTCTAGACTTGTACCCACACTTCCTTTGCCACCTGCTGGGCATCTCCATCTGGGCATCCTGCTAGCCCCTCAGCCTCACTGTGCCCAAGCCCACCCTATCTTCCAGACTTCTCTCTGACTCTTAGTGGTGCCCCTGCTCCTGGTCTCCTGGTTCCCAAGGCGTCTCTCTTCTGCCTCCATCCAGAACACACAGTGCTCTGCAGCAGAGCAGAGGCAGACAGGGCAGTAATATCCCACTCAGAACTCTTTTGGTTGCAAGTGACAGAAAATTCCTATTCAAACTGCCATGGTCAATAACAGGCTTTTCTGAGTTGGGCTGGTCTCAGACACAGCTGAATCCAGTGATTCGAATAGTACCATCAGGTCTTTCAGCTCAGCACACCTCCCATATTGGGTTTACTCTTAGGTCCCACAGCGTGGCAAAATGGCCATCAGCTCAGGCTTACACCTCTTAAGGATCAGCAGAAGAGAGAGGGCTTCTTGTCTTGGTAAATCCTACACACGTCCCGGGATTTGCCCTGTCTGCACCACGTGGAGTCGTGTGCCTGGTTGCTGGAGCTAGGAGGATTCAGTGCTCTCATTGGCCAGACTGGGTCCCGGGCTCCATCAGAACCAAATGGGCAGAGTAGGGTGATTAATGAAGGCTTTAGGTTACCTGGAGGCTCCATGAGATAAGTCTCCTCCATATTTGGGGAGTGCTGGGGAAGGAGAAGGGGCCCAATTTTTTCTGAAGATTTTGGTGGCCATTGCTAAGTAAGATTCATACCCTCACACTCAGAGGGTTGAGCCTTGGAATTCACGGTTAAGACAAGGTCAGGCTGAGCCTTGATGCCACTACTGTGTTTAGTCAGCATAGGCTCAGAGACACACAGTGATAGATAATCCTCAAAATATCTGTGGTTAACACAATACAAGCGTGTTTCTTCCCCATGCTGCATGTCCCATGTGGGACAGAGAGGGACTCTGCTCCACGCAGTCGCTTAGGGATCCAGGTGGCTGGAGGTGCCAGCATCATGTAGCCGCACCATCTGTACCTCTCCACACTTTCCATGTCAGGGCAAAGGAGAGACTAGAGAATTGTGCCTGGGCTTTTCACTGCCTCTGTTTGGAAGTGACAGACATCCTGTCCACTCATATTTCATTGGCCAGAACTAGTCACAGCCCAGCCTCACAGGAAGAGGGTGGGAGACAAAGGGAAGCAAATGGAGCATTTGGAAAGAATTACTACTACTGTCACATCCACTCACTAGCTGTGTGTCTATGGGCAAGTTACTTACCCTCTCTGTGTCTCAGTTTTCCCAACAATTATTCCTTTCTCATAGGGACATTATCAGGATTAAATCAGTTTCTACATGTAAGTATCTCAGAAAAGTGCCTGACATGCAGAAATAGCTCAGTAAGTGTTAAATAGTATCAACATCCCCTCTCCTTAGGGGTCTCTTCTGTACAAAGGGTCCTCCACCCCAACAAGAATGAGATCAAACATCATTCAATAAAGCTCTGGTCTGGGACAAGAACTTAGAGCTGAGTAATTTTTGATGAGTAATTTACTATCTTTGAACCTCAACTTCATCTATTAAAACAGATTGCTGCTTACCTTTGGGGCTCGTATGAGAGTCCAATAAGAAAATGGCTGCTTAAGGAAGTTGTGCCTCCATTGAACCTATTTTGCCTACCACAATGCTAGAAATGACCCATGCATTTTAAAGATGTGTGTCAGCGTTGAAGCCAAAAAAGCGTTTTTGCAGCTCATCCCACTTAAGCGGAAAACTCTGGGGACCAAGACCACCCTCCTCCCCAGTCCCCGTCTCCTGACTTCTCCAGATCCACCCGCACCACTTCTCTGGCAGCTTGCCAAAGGCTTTCATCTGGGGGAGATTCTGCATTGCAGTGGCCTGTGGGGGCACAGATGGTCTTTCCCAGCCCAAGATGGGTGGGAGAGCCAACAGCCCTTGCATGATTACACTGGTCCACAAGAAACAAGATTCACCCATTTGGTTCTTCATTCATTCTTTCATTCAGTAAATAGTTATTGACGGCCTACTGTGTGCCAGGCCTGTGCAAGTTGCTGGAATTCAGAGGTGAATGAGGGAGACTTGGGTGGTGGGGGCAACAGACAACAAACAAGGAATGAAGTAAACGCCTTTGGAAACTGATAAGTACCACAAAGAAAAACAAAACAGGGCAATGAATGGGGGCGGAGGGAAGAGGCGTGGCAACATCGGATAGAGCGATCAGGGGGGCTTGGAAGAGGAGGTGACTTTTGAGCTGTACTGTGGAAAACAAGGAGAATCCAGCTCTGCAGCATGTTGGGGAAAGCAATCCAGGAACAAATGCCCTAGGACAAGAATGAGGACCCCAGGGTGCCAGGAGCTCTGTGAGGAGGGCGATGGAGAGATCATGAGATGGGAGAGGCAGGCTGGGGCTAGTCCTCAGGGCCTTCCCTTCTCCTCTTGCAGGGCCCGGTGAGTCCAGATGCATTCACCTCTTCCAGGAAGGCCGACCCCTCCCCTGCCTCATTAGTTCAGTCTCATCAGTTCCCTAGGCTCCCCAGGGCAGTGGGCTAGTATGGAAGATATGTGAGAATTGCAGCATGCTCTGTCTCTGCCCTTAAGGAAGTGGGAAGATAGAATCTATATGGACTCCACAAGACGGTTGGCAATATAAACTCTGGACAACAGCACCAGGTGAGGGCTGAGGGGAAGTAACGGGAGGTGTGGATGACCACTGAGGCTGGAGGGCAGGGGTGTCAGAGAAGTGGGCCAGAGCTTAGCCTTGATGGGAGTAAGAACTAGATGGAGAGAAGGGGGTGGGGAGTGACATTTTGTGTAGGAGGAACACAGAGCAAAGGAGTCCTCATGGGAAGGAAAGGGTCAGAGGACGGTCATACTCAAATCAGTTCTACTAGACCCAGGGTTTGGAAGAGAAGTTGGAAAAGTGAGGAGGACACCAGCTTCTGGAAAGGAAGCCAGGATAGCGGTGCAGAGAGTTCTAGCCACAAATGCTCAAAGACATGAATGAGGACTCTGGAGCTAGACTGGTTGGGTTCAGTTCTGTCATTTACTGATGATGTGACCTTAGGTTACTTTACCTCTTTGTGCCTCTGTTTCCTATCTGTAAAACAGTGATAATAACAGTACTGACCTCATTTTATGGGGCTTAAACAAGTGCATATTTGCAAAGCACTAGAATAAGGAGTACTTGATCCAGAATGAGCGTGATATAGGTGTTGGTTAAGTTAAATGGATGCTGGTGAGCAAGTGAGACCCCTCTCTGAAGGCACCTGGGAGCTCTCACGTTTCTGGGCAAGACCATGCATGGGTGAAAAGGGTGCTCTACTCTGATTCATCCAGCATCCCTGTGCAGGCCGGATTGGAGATAGAGGGCCTGGAAGCAGGCAGGCAAGTTAGGGATCTACTGCAACAGTCCAGACATAAGGTGATGGATGCCTAGCTAGGGGGCTGTCAGTGAGATTGGAGGGGATGGAAAGGTGGGCCTGGTGGAGGAAGTGCTCATGACGCCTGGTGACTGGATTTCCGGAGGGAGGTGGAGACCGAGGCCTTGAGCCTGGGTTATGGGGTGAATGTGGGGCTATAGTCAGAGAAGGAAGTTGGGAAAGTCACCTAGTTTAGAGGAAGATGGTGCACTCATGTGGAGAGGTTTTTGCCTTTGAGGCAATGGCATGCCTGCGGTGTTCTGGGTGCTATGTTATCTCCTGGGTCTTAGGAAAGGGATCCTGCGGGCTTGGATTTTGGCTCCTAGAGAGATGTGAGAATGAGGATTTCAGCCCAGGCTTCTGCACTCCTGCATGTGTTGGGAGGTGGGCAGGGAGTCTGGGAAAGGGCAGTAAATATTGAATGAGACTGAGCCCACATACCCTCTGTGCACTGCATTAAAATGGTAATCAAGAAGGGAAGACCCTGGCTGTGCTCACCACTCCCAGACACTGGACAGTGATGGGGTCAGTCCTGCTGGTTACCCATGCCCTTTGTGGGGGAGGGGCGCTCAGAGTCTCGCAACCCAGCCCAGCGCTGACCACATTCACCCCATGCCACTACCTGGATTAGGGTTGGAGCTGGGGTCCAGGGATATTGGGTGGGATCAACAGCATTTTAATATTGGTTTCCATTATTCAGGATCCAGTGAGCACAACAAGCAAATTCTCCATTAACCAATGGAGGTTTTTGAGCATCTACTGTGTTCGAGGCTCCATAGAAGCCATGAGGCTCAAAGTAAAATGAAATGCTTGGTTCCAGAAACCACGTTAGCCTAGGTTTTTCTTTTTCCATTTTTAATTGTTGATAACAGTGGCTTTAACACAGATATCAGAGAACTGTACCCTGCTTTCAGTCATTAAAGTCTTGGTTCCGCCTGGCTTTTAAGTATAATTATTCCCCCCAATCTTCCCTACGAAGAGTTCTTAATTATGTAAATAAGTGTATTTGTGAAATTTTCAGTCAGCTTTCATCAACTTCTCAAAAAACTTTTTTTAAAGAAACATATATTTTTTTTTACTTCAGAAAACAGTCAAGGAGAAAATTAAAAATGGTCCATACACCTACCACTCAGATGACGTCTTGTTTCTGCTTTTTAGATGCATATGGAAAATAGTTCAAATGCCATAGAAAGAGAGAATGAGAAGTAAAATATTCTCATTGCTGCTTCCCCCATTTCAGTTTCTCTTCCTAAAGGTTTGTGCTGTTAACGGTTTCTTTATACCCTCCAGAAAATGTTTAACACGTGTATCAGCATTATAAATGCACTAGGTATATCCCTATTCTTAGAAGGTTCTCCCAGAAGTTAAGAATGGTTGCCCTCTCTCTCCTTTATAGTCCATTTTTATGTTTTTTGGTTTTGTGATATCTACATTTAAAAAATAACAGTCAGAGGAACCAGGTTTCTTATGCTTCTCCGCCTTAGACTAGCTGGGTGACATCAGCAAGTTACTTTACCTCTCTGAGCCTCCATTTCCTCACAGCTGAAATGCAGGTTCTTGTGGGGATTCAATGATAGTGTGAACACAGAAAGGCCTGGTTAGCCTGTAGGCGTTCCACAAATGACAGAGTTTTCCTTTAGCCCCTTTCAGAAGGAGACAGGGCTGCTAGTTCTAAATAAATGTTACAGAAGGGTCTGTCAGCAGTTGCCCCTCAGAATGACCTGTCGCTTCATTTCCTGGCTGCAGGAAGAAGAGCGTGGGAGTCTCCTGACAGGAGATGACGGGGTCACATGAATTCCTCACCCTCAGTGTCGGCTCCCACCCCAGGTGCTCAATCCATTCGGACTCTGGGAGGCTGGCCCCATCTGTCCTTGGCTGGAAGGGAATCTCTGCCAACAGCTGGGATGGGCCCCTGATATATGGCCCTTCTCACCCTCCCCCATACTTTCTCTGATCTCGGGTTTTAAGACCTCTGTGACCCAGCATCAGGGGGCAAACGGCTCACAGGAAAGGTCTCCAGCATCCTCCAGGGTCCAGAAGCCAACTTGGCTATTGTCTGCAAAGCTGGCTTCAGCCCAGGAAGTCAGAAGGAAGGGCAAGATTCCAGCCCAAGGAGGTGGGACTGTGGTGATGGCGGATGATGGCAGAGGGTGGACAAAGGCCATTTGTTGTGTGCTACAAAGCATCTGCTACAGTGCTGGAGCCTTTGCAGGTATTGCTTACTTGGCCCTCCCAACTGCACTCCTACTTTGCAGAGAGGACACTAAGGCTCAGAGAGTCGAGCTAACTTGTTATTCAGTGAGAAAAAGGCAGATCCAGGACCGGAATCTGACTGCAGAGTCCAGAGCTTATGTTTTGCCCCTGTGACTGTCGTGGGTAGACATGAGAGAAGAGACAAAATGGGGCCCCCAGAACTCAAGGCCACAAAGTGGCTGCCCACTCACAGGCACAGGCACGATTTTCTCAGGGTCTACTTTTATCAGTCCTGCTCTCTCTGGATCCTCAGTGTCTAGAATAGAGCCTGGTGCACAGTAGGTGCTCAGGAAATCTTTGTGGAATGAAGAAAAGAATGGGCAATGAAAATGGTTGGCTGACTAGATGAGCCCACCCCATCCTATGAGGCTGACGCTCCCTAAATTTATCTCAGGGCCCTGTGACAAATGGTGTGAACTTAACACCAAGCCATAGTCCAGATTTTGGAAAGGAGCATGGGCCCCACTCTCGTCAATAGCCCCCTTGCCAGACCTCCCAAGAGAGGAAAGAGCAGCGCCCAGCCAGAAATGGGGAGGTGTCAGACCCTCCTTCTCTGTAACATGGGGGCTGTGAGGCACCGAAGCCCAGGCTGCCGGAGTCCCACAGCCTCCTGCTGTCATCTCTGAGACTGCCTGGGGTCTGGGCCAGGCGATCCAGGCGGGAGGCACTGAGGAGAGGGAGGGGCCATGGGTAGCTCAGCAGCAGGACACCTTGTGACAGGTCTCCAGCTGGCCTCTCCTCTCCTCTCGGGGCTGGGGGAGGGAGGGAGGAGTGGGCTGAAGGTCACAGAGGGGTCAGCCTCCGTTCTCTCCTGCTGAGGTGCAGTCCCAGCTCACGAGGGAGTCAGCTGTCCAAGCCTGGCCTATGAGGAGCACATATTAATAACAGTGAGAGCAATAATTAAAGCGCATGCACCACACATCAGACACGGGTGCCTTCTATGTAATTTTCTCATTTAACTCTCACAGCAAACTTAGGAGCTAAGTAGTATTCTATTTCCATCGTACAGATGAGAACACAGACGTACCAAAAAGTTAGGTTGTAAGTGGGATTTGGACCATGGAGCCTGGCACCAGGACCCACTGTCATTATCAGGGTCAGGCCCCTGAGCAGCCTTTCCCTCGGAGCTGCTTTCTATGGCCTTTAGGAAAGACCCTACGAGCTTCTGAGTCTGTCTGCTTCCACTGTCCAGATGAGCCCTCGCTTATGAACACCTGGGGGAAAAGCTGAGAAAGCCAGCTCTGGGGGAGGGAGTTGGGAAAGGCCCTGAGGGGGAGGAGAGCTAGCGAGGACTGGCCAGATGGAAGGCCGGAGGGAGGGCATTCTGAGCAGAGAGCAGAGTGTGCAGAGGCCCTGAGGCCCGGGGTGTCTTTCGTGGAGTACAGTTCACTTAGGTAGAGAGTGGGGTGTAAAGGGGAGGAGCTTTGACAGATAAAACTAGAAGGCTCAACAACCCACCAATTGTGAGAAAATATTTGCAAATCATATATCTGACAAGGGGTTAATCTCCATAATATATAAGGAACTCACACAAATGAACAACAAGAAAACAAACAGCCTGATCAAAAATGGGCAGAGGATATGAACAGACATTCTTCCAAAGAAGATAAACAGATGGCCAATAAACACATGAAAGATGTTCAACATCACTAATTATCAGGGAAATGCAAATCAAAACTACGCTAAGATACCACCTTACTCCTGTTAAAATGGCTGTAATCACTTAGACTAGAAATAACAAATGTTGGAGAGGGTGTGGAGAAAAGGGAACCCTCATACACTGCTGGTGGGAATGCAAACTGGTGCAGCCACTATGGAAAACAGTATGGAGATTCCTCAAAAAACTAAAAATAGAAATACCATGTGACCCAGCTATCCCACTAGTGGGTATCTACCCAAACAACTTGAAATCAACAATGCAAAGTAACATATGTACCCCCACATTCATTGAAGCACTATTCACAATAGCCAAGACACGGAAACAATCCAAGTGCCCATGGACAAATGATTGGATGAAGAAGATGTGGTATAGATATACAATGGAATACTACTCAGCCATAAAGAACGACAAAATCATCCCATTTGCAACAACATGGATGGACCTGGAGGGAATTACGCTAAGCAAAATAAGCCAGACTGAGAAAGACAAACACCATATGATTTCACTCATATGTGGAATATAAACAAGCACATGGACAAAGAAAACAGTTCAGTGGTTACCAGGGAAGAGGGATGGGGGGTGGGCACAGGGGGTGAAGGGGAGCACTTACATGGTGACAGACAAGAAATAGTGTACAACTGAAATTTCACAATGATGTATACTATTATGAACTTGATTAAAAAATAAATTAAAAAAAAAAGCTAGAAGACTCACACAGAGCATCAGGGCTTCATCACTTGTTTAGGTAGGGAGGCTGAAACTGGTGTTTTAGACACGGCAGCAGCAGAGCGAGCTGATGGCAACAGTAGCGAGGCCCTGGGATGTGTGCTGCGCATACGTTCTGTCTTTGCATCCTCTGAACTGCCCCATGAGACAGGGACTGGTATTCTTTCTTTCCAGCCTCATTGTTAAGGCCTTGCAGCTCCTTCGGAGCCCTGAGATTCCAGGTAAGAAGTCAAGCTTCTCTGCTGGAGTGGCCACATGGAGAGAGGCTGGCCCTGATGGAGAGGGAGAGAAGCCCAGCCATGCCAGTGTCCCAGCTGTGTCCGGGCCCCAGCTGATCCCCCAGCCACCCAGATGCAACCAAGCATGTGAGCTCTGGCAAGATTAGGAGAAGAGCCACCCCAAATGACCCCCATGGAGCAGAGATAGTGTCTCCTCTAAGCCCTGCCCATGCTGCGGAATCACAAACATGTAAATGATTTTTGCTGTTTTAAGCCGCAAAGTTCTGAGGTGCTGTGTTACTTACAATGGATATTTGAAACAGAAATTGGTCAGGAAACCGCCCTTGGAGATGCTGAATGAATGAAAGATCAAATGAAGGGAATCACTGACTAGGATGCTTTTCTCTTCCTGGGAGAAGACTTTCCAGGTAGCTGGGCCCCAGCCTGGCTCACCCTGGCCACTCCAGTCACTTTTCTGGTTCGGCAGCCATTCATTTACTCACTTGTGTCTGTTTCCTGAGCCACGGCAGCAGGTTCCCTGGGGCTGGGGCCGAGGGAGTTGTGTTCTTCTTGCCCCTGAGAAGCCTCAGCTAGAGTTCTGCACAAAGTGGGGGCCCAGTTCAGAGTGCTGTCTGACTCACATGAGTCAGCTTCTTCTAAGCCAGGCCTCTATACCAAGCCAGGTGGTAGTGGAAGAGAAACCTTCAGAGCCGAAGTGCCTGATTCAAAGCCCAGCTCTGCCATTTGCTTGCAGTATGACCTTGGACAACTCAAGTCACCTCTCTGAGCCTCTATCTCCTTATCTGTAAAATGGGGAGAATAATGCCCACCTTGTAAAGGTAAATGAGAAAAAATTTGTAAAGAACCTAACACACTGACACATAAGTGCCCCCCATACATATCCGTATTCCCCTCTCCTTGTCTACAAAGAGAGTGGGCAATTCTAGGTCCCAGTGACCCCTCCATATACCACCCCTAAAACCTCTTCTCCACAGGTCAAGCCTGGATCTGAAATTCTAGCATCAGTCATTATTTTGGGCTGAACTCTCAGTGCCTGATTGCAGGTCTGCTGGGAAGAGGCTAGTGATGGAGTGAGCCCCACTTCTAGAATTTGAAGACTTGGGCTCTAGTCCCACCTCCCTGCCTGCTAGCCAGGAGACCTTGGGCAAGTCGCTTGACCCTCTGTGCAGTGGGGTTAGTAGTTCCTGCCCCGGCCTGGCGGAGTTGCTGTGAGGCTCCAATGGGGACCAACGGACCTGGAAGAACTTTGCCATTGGTATAGCGTCAAGCATGCATCTGGATGATGACTCCACTTTTAGTCCCTTCAGTAGGAATTGGTTCACAGAGCTGTGCTGTCTAAAATTAAATTGGATTAAACACCCAGTTCCTCAATCACACTAGCCACATTTCAAGTACTCAAGAGTCATATGTAGCTGGTGGCTACCATATTGTACAGAGTAGGTAGAGAGTATTTCCATCATTGCAGAAAGCTCCATTGGACGGCAGTGCACTAGAGTTTCTCCAATAGGACAACCAGCTTGGGAACCAGAGGGAGAGATGGAGACAGAGGAATTCTGAGCAGAAATGGTGGGTGGCATGGCTGTTTTTGCTTGTTTTTACAGACCCTGTTTGGCTGATCAGATTCAGGGATGGCCACCACCCTTGACCCACTCCGTGCTAACAGCCATCCTGGGCAGCTTCTCCGAAGGTCAGGGAGCCTGAGGGCTGCCTCCAACAGGAAGTGGCCAGAGCAGGCTGAGACCATGAGGCCCGCTGAGCACTGAATACTGATTTATTCCCTGGTCTGGCTACTGGTTGGCTGGGCCAGTGGCCTGACAGGGCTTCTCTCCCTATCCCTGGTCCAGCCTGGTGGATAAGGCGTGGCAGGGAGCAGGGCAGCAGTGCCAGGATGATGGCGCCTGAGGTTGGTGCTAAGGGACCAATTAGCCAGTCATGGGGTGCATCGCATGACCGTGCTGCCAATCCGCAGAGGCTCCCTGAGCCTCAGATCCTTTCCATGCTCTGGGCCACGGCACTGAGAACCCAGCACACTCAGGGTCAGCAGCACCAACCAGCATAGCTTGACCAACAGGCTCTGTGGCAGGGGAGCCCCAGAGAGCAGAAGGGACAGACCCCAAGGCCCACTCCATGAGAGGCCCAGCTGTGAGGAGACGCCAGGGAATCTACATTTTCTGACTTACTCGGTAGAGCTCCTTCCTGCCCACCCCAACCCAACACACAAACCATAGTTGTGTGTGTACACAGACTCACATGCACCAGGCACCCAGACATACACACACGGATCCACCCAGAGCTGGATGCCGACATAGACACCCAGACATTCATAGCAGACGTGCCCTCCCAGAGGCAGGCACACAGCCATATGTACACGTGTGCAGGCACCAGCTACCAGTGGGCCAGAATTCCCCCTTATCCTCCTAAACCAAAGACACCTGCCATTAGCCAAAAGTTTACACTGTGTGTCTCCAAACAGAAACAGTCCCAGGGGCCTCCCTGGCCCTGACTGCCTACAAATTAAACACCCACAGTGCCACAAGCCCCCACACCCTGCACATGGGCTGGGGGAGGGGTTTGCCCAGCTGGACACATGACATCGCTGATCTCAACTGGGTCTCCTTCTCTCTCAGGACAATGAGAACGTGAGAATGGCTCTCCCAGGCACACCTGCCTCTCCCCTCTGTCCCCTTCTAATCTTCACTGCAGCTTCAGTTTTCCCACGGGGCTTCCGGTGCCCTCCCCACCCTCTGGAGCAGGCAGGCAGCACAACAGATGACAAATCAAAAGTCATTCTCTCCTGAACAGGTGTGTGCCAGGGCTCGGGGGCAGGGCTGGGGGGCCAAGGCTGGAGCGGGAGTTCCTAGAAGTCTATGGGGCCCTGGAGTATCATGAGCCTGTGGCTGGAACCGTGTTTTTAGCAGTTTGTCAGTTGGAGCTGCCAGAAGCTGCACTGATTTCCTCTGCTGTCCCAGTGCCAGGTTCACCTGCCACATTAGCCTTTATGAACTTAGCCACCTTCTCAGGGCCACACCTTCTCCTTAGACCAGTTTCACAAAGGATTCTTAGAAAAAGACCAGCTCCCATCCTCTCTGCTCCAGCTGGGCAGACCACCCTTCCCCTGCATCCTCATGTTTTCTCTGCTCACCCAGCTGCTGACGGCTGGGCTTGCTCAAGCTGTGAACCAACAGGCCCAGTTGACCCCCAGCTTTTCAACCCATCCGCCTGGAGGCTGGTGGATTATCAGTAACCTCAACTCCTATCCCCAGACCCCAAGGAGGTTTAGAACAAAGTCACACACCCATCTCTGAAACCACAGGAAATGTCCTTCTGCCAACTCAGAGGATTAAATATCTCCCTGCTTTGTGCCCCCTCAAGATCAACAGCACAGAAGATTTATTAAATAACAACAGATCATTTTAAAATAATATAAAAATGCTAACAGTTAACGTTTTTTTACATAGTAATAGTTCATTTAAAAATAATACTAGCTATCGTTAGAATGTCGGCAACAATACAAACTCTATGAAGGCAGGTGTTTTTGTCTATTGTGTTCACTGTGTCTCGAGAGCCTACACCAGCATTTGACATGGTGCAGGCACTCAGTAAGTATTTGTAGGATAAAGTGTTTACTCTGTGCCAGGCACTATCTAAGTGCTTTTCAAGTGTTAATTCGTTTATTCCTTACAACGTTGTGAGGTGGGTTATCTTATTCCCATTTTGCAGATAGGGAAACTGAGGCATGGAGAAGCTAAGTATCCTCCCCAAAGTCACACATCTAGTAATGGGAAGCTTTGCGCCACAGCAGCCTGGCTCCTGGGCTCAGGCTTTTGACCACCGTCCTCTTACTGCCTCTCTTGACTGCAATGTCGTGGTACGGCACTTGTGCTATTTCATTGAAGCTTTTTGTTGCCTTTCTTTAACAATCACTTATTGATATCTGTCTCTCCCACCAGACTGTCATATCCCTGAAGCCAGTGGAGGGAGGCATGTCTCAAACACAGAAAATGCTTCAAAAGTTGGTGGAATGAGGCACTGGCCCTGTGGTGCAATGGTTAAGTTCGGCATGCTCTGCTTTGGGGGCCTGGATCCCAGGTGTGGACCTACATCACTCGTCAGCCATGCTGTGTTGGCAACCCACATATAAAGTAGAGGAAAATTGGCACAGATATTAGCTCAGGGCTAATCTTCCTCAGCAAAAAAAAAAAAAAAAAAAAGCGAGAGGAAAGAAAAGTTGGTGGAACGAACCACTGGGGTTTCCTTTCATCTCACTGTCATTTACCAAATGTCTTGGAAATGATTGGGGGTGGGGAGAAGAGGTAGGGGAAGGAACCAAAGGTTGTGGCTAAAAGAACGGACTCCAAAAGAGTCTCCAAAAGAAGAATCCAAAGGCCTGGATTTGAATCCCCATCTCTACCCCTTTCTAGCTGTGTGAACGTAGGCGAGTTACTCAGCCTCTTAGTGCCTCAGTTTCATCATCTGTCAATGGGGGATAATAATAGCTTTTGCATTCTAGAGTTGTTGTGAGAATTAAATGAGATAATGCTTACTCAGTGCTTGGCACATAGTAAGAACTCCACAAATGGCAGTTATTATCACTGTGCATATGATGTTGGTGTCACTTCTGCTTGCCCTGTATCTTATATAAAGTCAAAGCCTCCTATTAGCTCTTCTGAAGGCCACAGCCAGCCAGCGGCTCCTTGGCAGGCGCCTGCAACCAGTATGACCCACCCCTCCCCATCTGTCAGGGTGAATCCTCCGCCGGTTCCGGTCACAGCTTACAACCTACTTATTAGGTTAATTAGATACGACACCTTTCCAAAGATATCTTGGCTCCAAAGCCAGTCCTAACATCTGCTGAAGGCTGCACCTTGCCAAGGATTTGGGGAATGACAAGTTCTCACCTGCCTCCAGTTGGAGGGAGTGGGGCAGGTTGGAGCGACAGACTGGAGGAAGCACTTTATTCCTCCCTTGGGACTATTGGCTGGCTCTGGGGTCTTCTCTGGGTAGGATGCCAGATAAAATACAGATGCCCAGTCAAATTCGAATTTCAGATAAATGATGATTTTCTTTTTTTTTTAGCATAAGGATATCCCAAATATTACCTGGGGCATTCTTATACTAAAAAAGTATTTGGTTCAAATCCAAATTTAAATAGGTGTCCCTTTTCTTCCCACTGACAACCTTGCCTCTGGGGCATGTGGGAGAGTGAGATGAGGAGGGAATGTCCAGGTGTTTAAAGGAGCAGAAGTTGCTTTGGCCTGGCTCTCTCTGCAGCCCTGGCACCGGGAGCTCCATGCTGGGCCTCCTGGGTCTGAGGCAAGGTTGCCTGGGGACCTTTTGGAGCCTACATCCCAGAGGGAGGCTGTGCAGGAAGAACAGGGCGCTGCTGCCAACTCAAAGTTGTTTGCACTTCATGGCTCCCTGGGGCACAGGCCCCCTTCCTCGTTAACATCCTGGATGGGAGGACAAGAACAACAGTCCTTCTCCCCAGAGAGGCGTTGCCACACAGTCTAGGGAGCACCGCTGAGGGCATAGGCTCTCAGGCTCAAGGGATGCAGAACCTGGAAGGCCCATCTGTCCTGTCACAGGAGGGCTCCCAAGAAGGTCAGGGGCTTGTCTAATGTCACGTGGAGAGTTGGTGCTGGAGGTAAACCTGAACACGGTCTCAGGGCATCTCATTCCCGTTCCTCCACGCCTACATGGCTACCTATCTGTGCCTATCTGGAGGGGAACAGCTACAGCTAGAACAATTTTGATCCTCAAATTCAATAGCCTTCAAACTAGACTCATCATCTTCCCTCTCCAACCTGCTCCTCTACGGGGTTCCATGGCTCAATACATGGCATCCCACCCATCTGGCCATGCAAACTAGAAACTCAAGCATCATTCTGGGCACCCCACTCTCCCCTTCTCCTGTAAATCACTAAGCCCTGTTAATGCCACTTCCTCCATAGCTCTTGAATTCACCTACCTCCTTCCATTGCTACTGCGACCTGAGTCCAGGCAGCCAGCATCTCCCACTCAGACTGTTGCCTCAGCCTCTGATTGGCCTCCCTGCCTCCACTCTCCCCATCTCCAATCCATGCTGCACCCAGCAGCAGGTGAAACACACATCTGTGTGTGTCAGCTTCTACCCTCCGATCTTACAAATCCGTCGCTGGCTTCTTATTAATTTCGGGATCAAAACTGGCCTCCTGAACATGGCTTACAAACTTCTATATGATCAAGCCCTGTCTGCCTCTCCTATCACTATTCCCTCCCATGAGAATTCCTCCATCCACAGGGCAGTGGACTTGAATTTCCTTCCCTTCTTCCATAAACCAAGCTCTTCCTTGCTTTGGCGCTTTGCACATGCTGTGCCACCTGCTTGCCTCACTCCTCCCACCCTGCCTTCCCCTGGCTAACCCCTACCTGTCCTTCTTGTCCATCAGACCTCCGCATATGTCCCACCCCCTCCAGGAAGCCTCTCCTCATCCCTACCACCCCTCAGAGACTGAGGTGGGGACTTCTCCCTGGCATCTCCAGAACATTATAACATCTCTGTGTCATAATGATTTGTGATTATCACTCATCTATCTTCCCCACTAGCCTATGGGCCCTGTGAGGGCAAGGATCAACTCTAGCTTATTCTCTGCTATATCTACAGTAACCAGTGTGGGGCCGGGTTCACAGAAAGGGCTCACTATTTGCAGTCATTATTATAAATGTTTGTGTAATGTCAGACTGCAAGCATTGGGAGGAGAAAGGAGAGGAAAGGAGAGGCCAGCCTAGTAGTTTTTCAATTCTAGCCACACAACAGAATTAGCTGGGTTGCTTTATAGAAATATTAATCCTCCAGAGATTCTGAGTTTTTGATCGGAGGTGGGTCTGAGCATTTCTTAAACCTCTTCAGATATTCTGATGTGTAGCTGGGGTTGAGAGGCCCTGGGTGGGCTCTAATTCAGAGCACACAGTCTCAGCTCTGTACATTCTTGCTGGCTGGTAGCCAGCTCTATTGCTGGTGAGGCGGGGTTCCCAGACATTTACCCCTTCCCCCACATTCCCTTCCTTGGGGAATGGCTTCCCGGCCTGATGACCAAAGCTTCCCCCTCTGCCTACTCCCCCCCAAGATGCACCATGAAGCCAGCCTGGCAGCTTCCCATTGGCTCTGTGGGGAGAGAGCTGGGCCCAGAGGGAGGACAGGGGCAGGGGTCTAGCCCACCAGGCTGGGTCCTTGGTTTCCTGCCAGAGCTGGCCCCAGGGAAGTTCAGTTGGTTCAACAAATACTTGCTGAGTACCAGGCAGGACCAGGTACTTTGCCGATGGCTGGGGAGACAGAGGTGAATCCGGTAACTGAGTCTGGATGCTGATAAGCTCCATACCCAGCCCTGGGCCAGGACTCAAAGAAAGGCTGGTTGAGGACGGGAAGTGGCACTGGCTGTTGGCACCATTAGCCCCCAAATCCACCTTCATTATCGCCTAAACAAAGGGGAAGCTGTGGTCATCATCTCCCCACCCCTGCTGGCCTCCACATTTACTATGCCCCTGTGTGGCCACAGCTGTTGCATCAGAATCCCCTGTGAAGCTTGTTAAAAACACAGGTTCCTGGACCTCACCCCTAGAAATCTGATTCAGAAGGTCTGAGGTGAGGCCCAATACCCTGCATCTACAATAATTCTGATGCAAGAGGTCACTGGTGATTCCACATGCAGCTGCCTGTAAGAACCACAGCGATCTCATTTCCCCAGGTGGGTTTATGCATTTTGGGGGAAGGAGATACACAAACAGCATGGTGTTTCCTGGGCTCAGGGCCCAGCCGCACCTGGCTCTAACTGACTTGCTTCACAGTCGTCACTACCCAACATTCTCCAAATGGGTACTGGAAGCACTGGGCTGGGTGATTTGCTTAATTCTCACCTCAACCAGGAAAAGCTGATGTTACCCTCATTTTATAGACCAGAAAAGGGTAAGTTAGTTCCCAAGGTCATAGAGCAAAGACAACTAAGTTGGGCTTCCGGCTTTTGAGTTGCTCACAGACCCTGGGAGAAACTAACTTGTGCAAACCACCAGTAGCTCTGGGCAGAATGAAATCGAAGCAGCAGGAAAGGTAAATGCAAAGTACTCGGTAGGTGCAGAGAAAGAAGCAGTTAATGCCTACTGGGGAATGGCGAGGGAGGCTCCAGAGGAGGTGGTGGCATTTGAACTGGACCTTGGTAGATGAATTCAACTCTGACAATCAAAGAAGGAGGAGGAATATATCAGGCAGAGGATGCAGCATGAGTGAAGTCATTGAGGTGAGAATGCATAGTAGGAACAGCAGGTGTTCTGATGTGGTTGCAGTGGAGGGTATAGGGAAAGACATGGGAACGATGACACAGGAAAGGTCAGCCAAGGCCTCTTTACTTGGTGGGCATGGGGAAATGACCAGAAAGGTCTGAATGGGGAAATAACAAGGCCCATCTGGCTTTAGGAAGGTAACTTTGGGGAGATAGGGCTGAGTGGAGATGACTAGACGTGAGGAGGCAAGAATAGTGAGTGACTCCACTACTCTGGGTCAGTTTGTTCATCTCTAAAGTAGAGAATAATTGTCCCTCCTTGACATCTGTCCCAGACTTGTTGTGAAGAAGGAAGAAAATGGAAGATGGGGAAGGGTATGGGTGACACCCATGGGGACAGACGGAGAGTCAGAATCAGCGTGTGTGTGCAATGATGTACCTTGGCTGGAAACCCCAGTGGCATGGCTACAAGACACAGGGGCATCCAAAGAAGATATAAGACAAGCATAGGAGGAGGTATGTGTCATCTGAACCCTTACTGAGAGAGAGATAGACAGACAGAGAGAGAGAGAGAGTTCAAAGCCTAATGTGAAGCAGGGCTGCAAACTAACTTCCTTCCCCATTTCAATGGGGTCCAAAGGACAGAAGACTGTTTCCCAGAGAGCCTCAGGGGCAGCTTCCCTGAGCCAGCATCTCATGGAGGTCTTGACCAGCACCAGCCTCTTGTCTGGCATGGAGATGATTGTGGGAGAAACTGCAGCCAAGAGGGCTCAAGGCCCCTGGGCCACAGTGACATGAGCATGACCTGGTCCAGAGGGGTCTCTGAGGGGGTCCAGTCCAACTTCTTGCCCCAGCAGGAATTGCTCCTTCAGGGTCCCCCAAGAGGGCTTCCAACCACCTGCCTCACCCTAACCCTACCCCAGCCCCTGAGTCTTTGTCATTCTTCCAACCCGTCTCCATTTGGAGCCAGCACTTAAGCCATGTTAGCACCTTTAAGCCTCACAACTCTAGGAAGTGAGTTTTTCAATCCTAATTTTTCTGGTGAGACACTGAGCCTCAAAGAGTCCATACAACTAGCATGTGGAAAAGCCACGATTCAAACCCCGGCCTGGGATGCTAAGGGCTGGGCTTCTCCCTACTGCATCATGCATCTCTCAGACAGGGCTGAGCTGTCCTTTATAGACCAAACATCTGGAGGTCAGAACACTAAGAAGCTAGTAATGTAAGGGCAAGGTGTGAGTTGGTGAGATCATTGGAAAATACTTTCTGGAGGAGGCAGTGTAATTCTGGAGGAGGGAATTGGCAGGCCAGTCTGGAGGCCTTGGCCTCTCTGGGCGCAAGCTCTGGACTTTCTCAGTTCTCTCAGAAGTAGGGAGGCTGTCTTTCCCAACAGATACAACCCTGACCTGGCCTGAGTCTGGGGAAGCAAGTCCAGTTCCCTCCTCCTATGTAGATTCCTTCCAGATCTGTGGGTGTTTAGTCCTCAGGAGCCTGGAAGAGCACATACTGTCTTGAGACCTTTGACATCTACCTACAATGGCCACTTATTCTCAGGATAGACTGATGCCATATTCACACCCCTCAGCCCCTCAGGCCATGACGTCCACAATGGGTGGGTCTAACCAGCCAGGGATGGTTGAGTCCAACAATTCACATTGTTCTGTGATACACTGGCTTCATGGTGGAAACTTCCCTATTCAGTGGAGAGACCACACCTTTGTTTTACATTTGTGTAACTGAAGGGCCCATTCGGTCATTTCCCCCAACAAAGGGCTAGAGATCTCAGAGGAGCATGACCTTGCCTGTGGAATGACCATAATTTCTTCTCTTTGTTTCCATTGGTTTTTCTTGTTTTTTTTTAACCCTCCTACCTTCTTGTATCCTTACTAGTTCCAAGTGTAGCAACCATTCTAATGATCTTTCCACCAAAGCCATTGCCATAATTCAGGCCCCATCAGCTTTTCCCTCTCTCCTAGGCCCCCATTTTCTTGATCACATCCCAGTCATCTCCATCTCACCCGATCTGGGGCCAGAATTGTTCTTCTTGCTTTTGCTTTGGATTTTATTTAATTTTTTTTTTGTTTTTTTTTAAATCAAAGTTACCCCAGAATATAATAAGGAGAGTCAAAGATTTCTACAGGGTCATCATGAACAACTGCAGCCCTGATCCAGCTCCAGAGGTGGCCACTTTCCACTCTTGAAACTGATTCTTTGGAACATTCATTTTCATATCTCTCAATAACATCTCACATGTCCTCTTCTTGATCTTTGCAGTTTTAGGAATAGTTTATTGATTTCCTGCCCTGGGAGATGAGCAGTTCTTTCACCTCCTGTGTGTATCACATCTACTTCCCTTCCCAAAACAGTAACATATGGTAATTTGGGTCATTGACCTTTTATAACTATGTAAACACTACAGCTAGGTGAGCCACATGGTGGACTAGGATTATTTTTTTCCACCTTTCCTTTAAATTTGGGTAATAACCAGTTCATGGGCAATATCAGGCATCATGGCCTAGTAATTATTTGGCTCAAGTGACCCCAGCCACTGACATCACCAAATCAAACCCTCATCTTCTTCTTGTGAAATATCTGCAGCCAGACTATTGGTGACTTTACCAGCAAGATATGGTCCCAAAAAATCACTAGTGTCTATTTACTTTATGTTTCACCAAGAAGCCACTGAATAGTGCTCTGAGGGGTATTCCAGAGTCAGCGTGGGTTTAAATTCAGCGTCTACCCTCTGTGCCTATGAGAACTTCAGCAAGTTACAGATCCCCTCTGAGCTCATTTCTTTATTTGTAAAATGGAATTAAAGGATCGAACTGCCTGCTTTATAGGATCCTGATTGGCATACAATGAGATAATACATGTAATGTACGTAGCACATGGAAAGCATGAGAAATGGTGAGCATTATTGATCCTACTGAGTTAATTATTAGGAAGGGCTCCTTTAGTGGGTATCCTCCAATGAAGAAACAGCACATTTCAAAACGTCCAGGCTTGTAGAGTGGTCGCTGGTCACATGCTCCATCTCCTGAAGAGCCAGCGTTCCTGTGCCCTCTTTACAGAGGAGTGCTGTGCGAGGCCTCAGCCAGGCGCTGGAGGATGCGGGTGCAGACTGGTAGGATTCCTGGCCCCCAGGGAGACAGGATGGTCCGTCCCCTGCCCTCTGTGTTCCTGCTCCCTCACTTCACTCGTTTGGATTGTTTCTGGGGCTGTGCCCTGCAACATGGACCTAGTCATGTTAGGCTCACTTTTTCTGGTTGCTCCTGGGAGAAGGTGGACCATTTGACCCTGTCCAGTTCCTTTCTTGTTTATTGCGGGGGGGAGGAGGGGTGTTAAATCAGATCTAATACGTGCTAATTTTAAGAAATTCAAACAGTGCAGTACAGACGTGTATAAGAGAAAAATTAAAAATATATTTTTCCACCCTAGAGGTAACTGCTGTTAACGATTTTCTGTGTACTCCTACAGGATTTTATTTTCTATGCTTCAAAACGTTTGTGTGTATAGAATTGGTTCATACACTATACTCAGTTATATAATACAAGGCATATGTAGTACTATAGAATGAGATCACACTGTATGTTCAATTCTGCTCCTTGCTTTTTCACGTAATAATGTATCATGGACTGCTTTCCAGGTTGATCTAGATACCTTTGGCAGCCTCCTGTATGTTTTTTGAGGTTGCTTCCCATTTTTACCAAGACAAGAAATCTTGCGGTGAACGTGCTCTTGGGTATATCTTTGCGTTTTTGTGCTGGTATTTTGTAGAGCAGAGTCCTAGAAAGTAGGTTTCTACAGAGTGAAGATGAAAACAGTTCAGGAGTTACTCAACAGCCATCTCACTGGCCCCTTCGCCTCCTGGAAGATGACCCCCGCAGCTTCCATAACTCCTGCCCCACCTCCCTCCACCAACCCACCTCTTCTCCCAGAAAATGTCCAGTCCAGGCCAGGCTGAGGCAACTGGAATGTCTCCCGTGTGTGGCTGAAATCATTGAACCCTCCTTTGCTATCAGTGCTCATGGAAAACGAAAGGGCTTAGCCACTTGAGATTTAGGGAGCATGTTCTCATTTCATCCTCTGCCTGAGTCTGTATCTTGCCTTCACCTCTTGCAAAACTGTTTACAGATCAGAGATGACTACTTTTCCTGCCTTTGGCATCTCCACAAAGCTCCTTAAGGTTCATAAAATGAAGAAACTGAAACCCAGAGAGGAAGTAGCCTTCCCAAGGCCTGCCTCTGGCTGCTGGGTCAGAATCTGGGTGTCTGGACACAGAGGAGGTGGGGTGGGAGTGTGGAGGTGGAAAGAGGTCCCAGAGGTGGGGGCGGGGAGCTGTGTGCCAGGCCCTTTACCGCGTTACCCCCATCACCATGCCATGAGATGGAGGCAGCATCCTTCCCATCTCCCAGGTGAGGAAACCAAGGCAGATGTGGGTGTGAAACTCTGTCAGACTCCTGAACTTCCCCTGTCCATCCTCTTCCTTCGACCTCTGGAGTCTGCTATCTGGACTGTGGTTCTCAGGTTTGGGGACTTGAGGTATCTAACAGCCCTTCCAGGTGTCCCTGCCCCTCAGAGTGTGGTTCCATTGAAAACACCGACTCTGCTCCCGAGAGGGCCCAAACCTAAGTGTCCCAGCCAGGCTGCTGGAAGCCTCGTCTCCCTGGCACACCCCTTTGCACACAGCCAGTGAGACTCTCAGGCAGCCTGACCACCCCTCACCCCCCACAGGATCGGAACACAGGGGGTCCTGGCCTCCCCACCCCTCAGTAGGCACCCCTGGTGACTTCTCAAAGATCATGTAGCACAGGAGGATCCAAGTGGTAGGAAGAACTCTCATTTCCTCCTTCCCCTTCCCTTGGCCAGCAGGTCGACCTGCTCCCTCTCAAGGAGTCTGCCTAAAAGGGGCGGGGCTAAGGGAACACCCACCTGGACTCCATCAGCCGCTCTCTGCTCCCTGGAAGCCAGGGACTCTGGGCAGGGCCTTCCTTGTTGGGACTCCAGCCTCCCACTAAAACAGCAGCCCTTGTTGCTGGGCACTGTCAACAAAACACTCCCTGCAGGCCCAGCGCTTGCTGGGGACTGAGAACAATGGTCTTCAGGGAGAGGCCCCATTTCCCAAGGCTAGCTCAGAAGGAGAAGTGGGGCTAGCTGGGAGGCAGCTGCGGCTGCCTTGCTGTTTGGAACAATTGCAGGAAATGCAGTCTCCTCCTCAGGCCTACGCACCTCCATCCCTCACACACTGGGAAGGGTGGGCTACCCAGGCAGAGAGAGAGCCCGCTATGGGCCAGTTTGCCCAAGCAACCCTGGAAGAGCCCTCTGAGGGACAGGCAGGGTCCAGTGGACACCAACCGCAGCTCACAGCAGCTCTAAAGCCCAGCTCCACCCAAGGCCACCTGTCTGTTTTGGGTACAATTTACACCATCCTGGGCTGGTGGAGGCCCCTCAGCAGCCTTGAGGGATCCACTCCTGCCCTTCCAAGCTGTTCTATAGTTTTTTAATCTTCAGTATTTTTTTTCCTTATAAAAAAAGCAGAACAGGCTCATTATTTAAAAATATTACAGATGTGTCTAAAGCAGAGGGTGAAAGGGGGCCCCCATCCCAGTCCCAATATATGGTATGTAGGATAGGCTCATACTACATGTACTCATCTGCAACTTGCTTCTTCAGGGAGATTTCTTTGAAACCAAAGCCCTTCATGTCATCTCCATTGATCAGACCACTCCCGTGGCTCCTCACTGCTCCCAGATAAGGAACAACCTCGTTCCCTGGGCTCCAAGGCCCTGGCTGCCTGTCCTTCTGGTCTAGCAGCTCCCCACTCCCAGCCACATTGCCTTTCCTTCAGGCCCTTGGCCTCTCTCCTTCCCTCCTTCTCTCTCTATCTCCCTTCTTCCTTCCCTCTCTCTGTCTCCCTGCTTCCCTCCCTCTCTCCCTACCTTCCTGCCTTTGCACAGGCCTTGTCCTGTCCGAGTCCCCACCTGGAATGCTATTCACCTAGTGACCATCTGTTCTTTCAGGTCTCAAGTTACTTCTTCAGAGAGGCCTTTTCTGATCCCCTGCTGTCTCCCATCACAGCTGCGTAGATTTCTGTGTAACTATTTGATGGTCTTGCTCCCCAACCACTTCAAAGAGGGCAGGGATCTCTTATGCTCACTTTTGCCTCCTAGTGTCTGGCACATTGTAGATGATCAATAAACACTTATTGAATAAGTGGACATAATAAGTATTAATTCACCAGTTGCTTACTTGGGCCCAGCACAATGTTGGGTTTGGGGGATATTCAGTGGAATAATAAGACAAGGGCAGGTTCTCAATGGTTGACAGGGGAACACACCAGGGACGGAGGGTAGGGGTTTGGGTAAGTGCTAGAATGTCATTTCAAGGGGCTTCAAGGGTGTGGGTTTCCACGTCTCTTTGTAATATGGTTAAGTCCTTGCCTGAGTGTCTTCTCTACTCTTCCTATTGAACACAGGCCCCTGGAGGGAGAGGCCTTTGCTTCCACTTCTCTCCAGCCCCTCCTTGCACCCCTCCCCAGTCCCCCTATTGCTACTTAGCCCAGGGCTGAGGTCTACAGGCAGTGTGTGTTAAAAGGACGACACGTGGATGATGGATGGACGGATGGATGGATGGATGGATGGATGAAAAAGCTGAAAAAGCAAGAGGACCTCAAAGATACATTATCCACACTCTGATTTTTAAAATGAAGAAACTGAAGTCTAGAGAGGTGGAGTTCATCTCTTGTCACTTTCTCTCCTCCAGAACTCCTGTTGATTTCTTCTCTATAAACATACCCTCCAACCCAAACAAAACATGACACCTCTTTCCCTCTTCCCTACAACCTTTCCCCTGAGCTAGGAGGCTCCTCTTTCCTTTCACTGCCAAACTTCTTGAAAGACTTGTAAACTCACCCCCTGGTCTTCCTCATCTCCCATTACCCCTTGACCTCTCAGCCTCTGCCTTCCATCCACATGGTTGCTATGGCAACTGCTATGAAGTTTCCATTCACTAGGGACTGTCTAGGCCCTGAGCCCTTCTTGGGCCCCAGTTAGTGTTTGGCATTGTCACCAACTCTTCCTCCTGAAACCCTGAGGCCCTGCTTTTCCCAGGAGCCACTTTCTTCCTCTTCAGAAGACTGTTGTCTTCTGGAAACTTGAATGGAATCTCTTTCTCCCAGCTTTCTCTGCCACAGATTTAACTTCAGCTCTTTCTCTGGTCTCATTCTGTAGTCTCTCAACAATTATTGGGTGCTTTCTGTGTACTAGGCACCGTGCTAAGCTCTTAGCTGTGTTTCCCCCTGCAGTCCTCACGCCGACCCTCTGACGTGGGTGTGCTAATTTCATCTGTACTTTGCAGATGGTGAAGCCAAGACCCAGTGAGGATAAGTCAATCACCCAATGCCACACAGTTGGTAAGTGGCGTCTTTGGGATTCAACTGAGGTCTTACACTATTTCCATGTCCATGCTCTTAGCCACAAAGCCACGCCTTTCTCTCAACTGTCTCATTCACGCTCAGGCCTCGCTTCTCTTTTTATGACTCCCAAGTTAATATTTTCAGAGGTGGTTTCCCTCTGGAACTCCAGACTTGCTCTTCCAAAGGCCTGTGAGATTTTTTTCTTAGATATGCCTCCTAAAGCTCAAAGCCAGACTCCTCAGATCCCTTGCCAGGCTGACCTTACCAGTTCTGTGCTGCAATGCCTACAGGGGCTCCCCAGCGCCCATTGATCTAGGCGCAAGCTCTTCCCTCTCAGGCTCACCTGCTATATGACCCCCTCCCTGCCCACATCCCCGTCTGCCAGGATCTCCTCCTGTGTCCTGCTTCTGACTCTCTCAGTTTTCCGAAAGAGTTTAATGCTCCCTGCAGTGGTCTCTCTCTCTCAGAGAGGGCCTGCCCTGCATGCCCTTCCTTCCGGTCCCCCTTGACCACCAGAAATCCTTTGTATCTAGAAAATAGACTGGCAGGAAATGTACTAAACATACTGAATATCAACAGTGGTTACCTCCGGAGGAGTGGGGTGCCAGGTGACTTTTATTTCCACATCTGTTCAGTGTTTTCCAAACGTCCTAAAATGTGTATGTTTTGCTTTACAATCAGTGAAGAACTTGTGCAAATAATTTCAAAAAAGAATCTTCTTCCTCCGCCCTGCCCACTTCCTCTGGAAAGCCCTTCTGTCACCTTGTCCACCTGAGGCCTCCCTGAAGGTCACGATGAGGCTGCCTTCCCCTCTTGAGAGCCAGGCTTCTCTCTTGCACTGAGATCCCCCTTGTCCCCTGCGGCCCCCTCCCCAGTGTCCTGGGTGTGCTGGGGCACCCCAGAAATGAAGGAGGAACAGAGTTGAAATAGACACATTCACAAGAGTATTCATCAAAGGAGCAGAAGACTGGGGGCTCATTAAATGTGTCTCAGTAGGGGCCTGGTTAAATAGCTCCTGGTAGGTCTAGGGGTTGCCCATACCCATTAGAAAGAAGGACATAGATCCCAGCTGCCAATATGAACCAATTTCCAAAATACATCGTTAGATGAAAAATAAGAGTTCCAGAAAAATGTATGTAGTTTGTTCACATTTACATAAAAAGCAAAAGGATAGACTCACATGCACATATATATGTACTTATATGTGCTTAGAAAATATCCTTGGAAGGATTCCCCCAAACTGGCAACAGCATCTGCTTCAGGTAAGGGTACCTGGGTCGAAGGGATCAGAGGAGGCGTGAGTGTTATTTCTGTTCAGTTTTTAAAATTTGCTTGCATGTACCTTTAAAAAAGAGAAAAGGCAGTTTACAAACAGGATTAAAGTAATTGTCAGGGAGCCCACAGCTTTTAAGTTAGTGGGAGGACCCAAAGCACTTAGTCCCTCCTTCCCACTTCCCCTCTGGTGGGCCTTGGTGGGGGAGGGAGTAGAGAGCCAACACCATCCCCCCCAACTCCATCCCTGCAGGTGGATGGACCCCTACTCCAACCCGGGTCCCATGCGCTGAGGCCCAAGAGATGGTCTCCAGCAGGGAGCTAAGGCTGAGCGTTGGGGAGGGATGCCCCCTGCTGACCACGCACCCTTTCCAGGTGGGAAATAGCTCCTCCCAGGAGCAGGCGGGTCACCACAGGCCTGTTTGCACGGGTGCTTTGCCACACCCTTGTGGGGCACCTTTCTCAGGGTGGGGAGCGTTAGCTGACGGGGTAATGACTTGGCACCCTGGCAGCTGCGCTCCCATAGGAAGAAGCAGTGGCCCGCATGCTGGGCGTGGTCGGGCCGGATGTGGTGGGAGAGACCTGGCTTCTCCTCTGGTTAGGACTCCCTGTGCTTGGCCTGGGGCAAGGGCCCGGGGGCATCACTTATCTTCTCCTGCTTAGGGGTCGTCTCTTAGGGGGCACGGATCAGACCTGGACACAGCCCAGGAGGCTGCTGGCCATGGGGAAAATTGTTGTCAATAATAATAAAAATTTGCGTTTCCTTGGAGCCTTTCATCTGAGGATTTCAAAGCACTGAAAAACTCAGATATTGTTTGCAGAGTGAGAATTTGGCTGGACCAAGAGCTTAGTCACCAAAGGTGAGGCAATCCAAATCCTTCTAGCATCATCCATCTTGCTCCCAAATGGACACACCTACTACCCTCATCACCCCAGGCCTTGGGGCCTAGCTTTGTCCCCACCACTTGCCTGTCAGCCACAGACAGTGAGAGCCATAGACAGTCTTTGCCACTTGGGACCAGTTCAGCCAATGGCCAGAGCCACCTGTGCTGGGCCCCCAACACTGTGAGTAGCCCACCCATTGGTCAGGCTGGGAGTGTGGATGGGGAAAAGGAGCACTGGCCTGGAACTCAGGGGGCCACTGTTCTCATTGCTGTGGCTACTCACAGGGCAAGTCCCTTTTCCCACCTGGGCCTCAGTCGCTTTATCCAATAAAAGGCCTTGGAACTCTCCAGGGGTAGCAAACCCAGCTAAACAAAATCCTGGCATTTTTCAGGGGAGCTTCATGGCTTTTGCCAATGCTCAATTCAAATATAATTTCCAAAATACATTTTAAACTGCTTGAACGTTTATAATAAGCATCAACATGCACATTTAGACACCATACATGATTTTCATATATTGGAGCCCACTTATGTTCACACTTATTTTATAGGAAACACAGTAACATGTTGGCAATTTGAACTTAGAAAATAAATTTAAATGAATGGAGTACAGCTTTTCTCGGTCGTATGCTTTGGGGCCCCACACCTTGTCAAATTCTGTTTGGAAAAACCGTTCCACTTCTAAAAAGGTCTGACAGGCACTGGGCTCAGGCACCAGAGGGAGAGACCAGGAGAAAGGATAGGACCAGTGCTTTTCTGCTGAGTGGTGTCCGTGTCCAGTGCTGTAGTGGGGGCTGGGGGACTGTGGAACACCTTGAGGTGTGAGCACTAGTCTGCACAGTGCCGCTGATTGGCAGAGGTGCGCAGAGTCAGTTCTGGAAGTCACTAGCAGGTGACAGCTGCAGGCTGATCTGGAACGGATCAGCGCCCTGGCAGAGACTGCGGAGCCTCCCAGGAGCTGCCTGGAGCCCTCCCCCAGATGCGGGGGCCTGGGGTCAGAAACCCATACTGGTAACTCCAACCATGGGTTGCACAGTTTTGATGTGCCAGGCACTGTGCTGCCACGTCCCCCATGTGGATGCGCTCTTCCTCACATCTACACAAGAATGTTTGGCCTCATTTTATAGGTGAGGAAACTGAGGCAGAGATAGTTTGATACCCTCCAAGTCTCGCCGCTAGTGAGTGGCAGTGCTGGGAATGAAACGCCAACAGGAGGGGAGCCCAGGCATCTGCACTTTCGGTAAATACCCAGGTGATTCGGATGATTCTGATGCAGGTGGCCCACAGAGAAACACTTCACTACTTCGCACTGGGTTCCAGGTACTAGGATGCTGGACTGAGGTGCAGATAGTTTTGACCAGCAGAGGCCTTCTCATCTGCACCTGCTTTTTACTGGCTTTTATCCATGAGATGGTGCTGGCCAAACAATGTCATAGAGGGGTTCCTGATACCTGGCCCAGGCAAGCCCCTGCCCATTCCTCCGCCTCCATTCCCCCACCAATAACCTCGGGGGTTGGACCTAGGTGCCTTCCTGCTCTGACATCCTGTAATCCATCACCAGCCTGGGTGACCCAGGAGAGGTCAGGTGTCAGTGGTGAAGGGTCTCATTCAAGTCAGGCAGCTCATGGGAGTGGTCCACCTGTGCACAAGAAGGGGGCACACTGTCTATAGAAAAATTAAAAACAATGATAAAACTAATTAAAAGTGATGTGCCAGCAATCCTAAACAATGTCAGTGATAAAATATTTCTCCCTGAGGGATGATGGGCCACTCCCACTGCCGCTACCTTGGTATGCCACCCACTGTCACTCTGCCACACTTTGTCCTGGGTTATGTGAGTGACTCCAGGCAATGAGTCTTCTTGGAGGAAAGGGAAGAAGCCGATGGAGGCTATCTTGGTTGGGGGGTCCCCTGTGATGTGGTCCCCATCCAGTCACACCAGCTATGACAAAGAGACACAAGGGAATGTGGTCTGGGTGACTGCAGAGCTTATTTACCTCGGGCTAAAAATAGGCACCTCTCCTGCCGCAGGTGTTTGACTCAGCAAGCCCAAGGAAAGCGCTCGGGTGGAGGAAACGTGGTGCCCAGTGGCCCTGCTTTCCCCCAGGTGCCAGGACAACAGGAAGGGGCTGATAGACAGGCTCAAAAGCACGGTACACATTTCGCAACCCTTCCAGGGCAAGCTGACTTTCTCCCTGCTCCCCTCCCGCAAACTCACTGTTTGAAAGCCATGAAATTGCTGGTCCTGGCCAAATCAGAGCCACAGGTCCAACTGCCCAAACTCGAGGCAGCTTTCTTCCTGGCCTTAAAGAGAGGCGTGTGTGTGTGTGTGTGAGAGAGAGAGTGTGTGTGTGCACATGCGTGTGCACGTACACACCTGGTTGGTGGAAAGATAAGCAGGCCACACAGTGTCTACAGTGGGGTCCACCTTTGTCTCTGAGTCCCACCCTGGCCCTGCCCACATGCACTGGGACCAGAGGGGAGTCGCTGATGCTCTGACCATTCTCTGTGATGCGCTATGCCCCGGGAGATGAAAAGTTCTCTCTTATCCCCGCCCCAGACTCTTCAGGTCGCAAGCACAGTCCTGGCCTTCTAGGGACATCTCCAGAGGTTCAACAGAAGCTGAGTGAGGCAATTAATTGGAGAATTCAGCCTCACCTCAGGCAGCTGTCTGAGCTGGTTCGTGTAATGGGAAGAGGCAGGACCGGACACTAGAGACCTATTTTTCGGCCTGGCTCTGCCACTCACTTGCTGTGTGACCTTGAGCAAGTCCATTTTCCTCTCTGGTCTCCAATTTTTCTTCTGTTTGCCTATTTATTTATTTCTTCAACAAATATGTATTCAATGCAGTCTGGGCCAGTATGCATACCCTGGGCATATCATGCTTTGTCGTTAGTACCGTCAAGTCAATTCTGACTCCTAGCGATCCTGTGGACAGCAGAGCAGAGGCCTGCCTGGTCTCTTGGCTGCATCCTCTCACCTTCCAGTGCTATATCAGATGATGCTCCACTAATATTCATAGGGTTTTCATGGCTAATTTTTTTCACAAGTGTGGCCAGTTCCTTCTTCCTAGTCTGTCTGAGGCTGGAAGCTCCACTGAAACCTGTCCACCATGGGTGACCCTGCTGGTATTTGAAATACTGTTAGCACAGCTTTAGCATCACAGCAACACACAGCTGCTGCAGTATGACAACCAACACAGAGTAGGTGTGGTTCCCTGACCAGAAAACTAACCCAGGCAGTGGTGGTGAGAGCGTGGAATCTTACCCACTAGACCACCAGCATACCATGCTGGATGCAGGAAAATAACAACTGTGGAGGATTAAAAATGCCCAGGAAGTCTTTGCACCTCCCCCTGTCAAAAACTGGCACTATTTCTCCAACCCCTGACTCTGGGCTGACGTTGTAACTTGCTTCGACTAACACAATGCCGTGAAAGTGGCATGTGACTTCCCTAGCTGCCACATGAGGAAGCCTGAGCTAGCAGCTGGAGAGGCCACATGTAGGAGAACTGAAGTGCCCTCACCTACAGCCTCCACCAACTGCCAGCCTTGCAAGTTGCGCCATGTGGAGCCCCCAGCCTCCAACCCCCAGCCAAATGATCGCAAATGCTAGAGTGAGCCCAGCCACAAACACTTGGAACAGAGACAAGCCAACCCCGCTGAGCCTTGCTCACGTCATCAACCCAGACAACTGTGAGACATTAAATGGTTGTAGTTTAAGCCACTAAATTTTGAGGTGGTTTGTAATGAAGCAAAAGATAATTGATACAATTAACACTTATTGACCACTTCCTATGTGCCAGGAACTATGTTAAATGTTTTACATACACAATCTCATTTATTCCTCACGTCAACCATGTGAGGCAGGTGTTATTACTCTAATTTCCATTTTACAGATGAGAACACAGGCATGAGAAAGAGAAGCAATTTGACTAAGATGGAAAGACAGGTGAGTAGGGGAGCTGGGATTTGAGGCCAGGCAGCCCAAGCTTCAGAGCCCGCACTGTTAACTGCTGTCCTGCACAGACCCAAATCCACCTGGTTTTTGCCCTCACAGAGTTTACAGTCCAACAGGGAGACTGGCATGAAACAAACATAGAAATAAATACACAGCCGCAAAGAATGGTAAGTACAATGAAGTAAATGGGTGCTATGCTTAGTCACAGGGAAGCCCATGAGTCAGGGAAGCCGAGGGGGAGAGATGAGGATGGAAGATGAGTGGGCTGAGTGACAGGGGGGACCCCAAGGGTTTGCACTGGAACCATGGTTTTCCAGCTTCAGTCAGCATCAGCCACCTGGCTCCCGGGTGACTCTGTGAGAGATGCAAATTCCTGGGCCTCCTTCCCCAGGGATTCTGGCTTTTAAGAGGCACCCCTGGACATTCTGATTTGGTGGGTATGACTGGTTGGGGGCTGGATCATCACCTTTTTCTTTATTTTAATGTGCCCCCCCGGCAGAGACTTTTTAGTGTCAGGGAAATTTGAAAAACACAGTACAGTAGAGTCACCTGAGGAGATTAAAAAAGACAGCTGCCCAGCCCCCATCCGGAGATTATGACTCAATTGGTCTGGGTTGAGCTCAGGAATTAGTAATTTTAGAAGCTTCTCAGGTGATTCTAATATGCAGCCAGGGCCGAGGATTGATTCTAGAAGGTTCTGCAAGGTCCTAGACTGCTTTTCTGTATTTCTTTTGCGACAAGATTCTTTTGAATCTTCCTATTAGTGGTTTAATACTGTGGAGGCAGGCTCAGAACCAGCCTGAGGTAAACCCTTGCTCAGAGACTCACCCCTGAGTGGACCCCATCCTCACAGATGTCCCCCAGATAGCTTTCCTAGGGGTCTCGCAGGGGCTCCCCATGGCTTCCAAGTCCCCTTTAGCTTTTATTTGTTTTAAAGCAGAGCATGCCTCTAATTGCTGGGAGAAAATAATTTTCTCCCAGCACAAAGATTTGCCCTCCTACAGGACTGAACAAGGCAGCCCCTCTGTTTTATTCTCTTCCTCTGACATCCCAGCTCAGGGACTTTGGGGGCATAGATTCTCCACACTCCGGAGGATGACGGCATTAGTGGCACGGCCATAAGAAGAGGCTTGTTGGTGCGTAGACGACTTCTTGTCTGCTTTCCTACTCTTATTCCTAATAAGGCAGGAAGGCCACTGTAGGTTGCTCCTGATCCAGCTTGATTTAGGCCAGAGAGTATGAAAGAATCCACTCCTGGCTTGGGGCCTGCTGGACTCGGGGCCAAGAGAAGCTGGCTGGAGGTGAGGGCAGGGAGAGGAGGGAGCCGGCCCAGCAGCCACCCGTGGGGAGCAGCAGCGTGGGGCCCAGCAGGCAGTGCGGTGCACTGATGACACAGGTGTGATCTCAGCTACCAGAGCCTCATTTCCCTGTTCTAAAGTGTGGTTGGTGCTCACCATGTTGGCGTCATTTATGAGAACTCAAAGTTCATGCAGGGCCTGTGGCACAGCAGGTCCTCTCTAAGGAGTTTTTATTCCTCTTCTTTGGGACAGACACAGAAATAAACTTGACACCGTGGAGGAAGACAAGGCTTGTTGAGACAGCCTCCAGGGAAAGTCCTTCTTGAGAGGCTGGGACAGACCCCAGTCGCTGTGGCCTATCCCCGGAGGCCCCAGCTCTCTCAAGAGACCCCAGGAGCTGAGAGATCAGTCCTGCCCACCTCTGCTCACACTTGAGGACCCTCCCAGCAGCTCTGTGGACACAGCCTGGACGGCACACAGTACAGATAGCTGCCCAGAGGAGGGGCTGGCAGAGAGAAGGGGTGGGGCCTGACCAGTGAGGAAGGAATGGAGAGAATGAGGCACTGACTCATTCTCAAGTTCCTGCTCTAAGGGGAGGACTTGTCTGGGGGTGTGGCTGGGAGGAAGCCAGGCCAGAGGGTGCAGTGAGAATTGAGGGCACTCTGAGGCCTCTTAGCTCAGGGTTAAATCATCCTGAGAAGGGACCAGTTTAAAACAACAACAACTCCATCAATGATCTCTTCTCTCTTCTGAACCATCCTTCCAACTGGAAGCAATGGTAGGAGGCCCCAAAGGCCGCGTCAGGCAGGAAGGCTTTCCTGAGCCCTGGCCTAAGTCCAGCTGTGGGCACCATCCCTCAGAAGACAGGGCTGACCTGGGATTCCTAATCCACTGGGGCAGGGCCAGTGTTTGCCACATGCCTGGTTCTCTCTACCCGCTTCTCTACTCCCCGTCCACCCCACCGTCACTTGGTCAAGCAGAGATGGTATCTGGGACAGCTTTTGCTGTTTAGCACAAATGGTTCCAAACAGTACCAAGGCACTCATGGGCTAGCAATGGGTGGCCCTGGCCATCTATTTGTATGAGTTAATTAGCATGGGGTAGGTAGGCCTCTCAGGAGGAAGTGTGGTAAGACAGTAGGAGTGGAGCAGGGAGAGAAGCAAGGGGCCCAAATCTGACCTTCTGTATCACTAGAACTTTGGTTGCAAGCGAAAGAAAATCCAACTTTTTGCTTAATGCAAAAGGAAAATGCAGACTACTCCCCCTCTTATCCGTGGTTTTGCTTTCTGTGATTTCAGTTACCTGCAATCACAGCCTGAAAATATTAAATGGAAAATTCCAGAAATAATCAATTCATAAGTTTTAAATTCCACACCATTCTGAGTAGCGTGATGAAATCTCATGCAGTCTGCTCCATCCCACCTGGGCATGAATCATCTCTTTGTCCAGCATCTCCATGCTGTATCCACTATCTGCCTCTTAGACGCTTAGTAGCCATCTCTCAGTTATCAGATTGACTGTTGTGGTATCGCAGTGCCTGTGTTCAAGTAGCCCTTATTTTTCTTAATAATGGCCCCAAAGCACAAGAGGAGTGATGCTGGCAATTCATATATGCCAAGGAGAAGTTGTTGTTAATCTCTCACTGTGCCTAATTTATAAATTAAACTTTATCATAGGTATGTAAGGGAAAAAACCATAATATATATATAGGGTTCAGTGCTGTCTGCCGTTTCAGGCATCCACTGGGGGTCTTGGAACTATGCCCTGCAGTTAAGGGGCGATACAGTATTGGCCTTGGAACTGAAGTCCAAGAGGTATTATTGGCTTCAGACAAGGGCCTCTAAACAATGTCACAAAGACCTGTTGCTGTCTGTTGTCTTTTGGCTCAGCTCTTCTCCAGGTAACAGCTCTAGCCCAGGTGGGTTCTACTCCATGGGGGCAAGATGGCTGCAGAACTCCAAGCCTCACACCCTCTCGCCAGGGAAGAGTCAGTCTGCTTCTCTGATAGCTCCAAGTTCTGGAGCTGCATTTCATTGGCTCTGATTGGCTTTACTTTCGTTATGTACCCATCCCTTAATCAATGACTGTGGCCAGGGGGATGGAGTATACTAACTGTGGGGGAGTGTCACAGTCTCCATTCTGGATCTGGGGGTGTGGGACAGGGATGTGTATAGGCAGCCTGGTCATGATGGTGATGGGGGCAGTTTCACTGGAATCGTTCAAACTGAGTTGAGGCTGTTACTGGAAGCGAGTGACTGGGAAGAGGCTGCCAAGGAACATTGATGCCCTCACTCCCTTTAGAGAGAGGGCTGCAGGGAAAAGCTGAGAGGCTGCTTTGGGGCCTGGGTTGCAAACTGGGACACAAGTTAGAGGAACCTTCTGTCTATTTTGGCTCAGAGCACAGAACCCTTGTGCAGTGATGAGGACCGAGGACTGCTCCTGGGGCCAGTGCCGGGGTCACAGCCTGAGCAGACAAGCAGAGACCTCACGGAGCCTTCAGGCAGTGAGAGATTGCCCAGCACACGCAGACATCAGCAAGGAGGTAGAGCAGAGGAAACATGCGCATATTGGCCGTGGGCACCTCTGTGACACCACGAAGCTTCCAGAGATGACTGGGGGCAAGCCCACTGAGATACCATATTGGAGAGAAGCGCAGCACCCCTGTATGGGCAGCTTTGCTGGCTATGATGGAAAGAACTTCAGACTGGGAGTCAAAAGATTTGGATTCTGGGCTTTGCCAGACCACTCGTTAGTGACATGACCTTGGGTAAGTCCCTTTCCTTTTCATGGTCTCAGTTTACTCCTCTGTAAAATGAGAGTGATGCTGTTCACCTCAAGAATTGATGTGGGAATCAGGTGAGCCCCGGCAGATGAAATGGGGAAAGACTGGTGCGCTGCCCAAGGGTCACGCCCTGTTAACCCTCCTTATCCTGATGCTAGAGGCCTGAGGGACGCGTACATTTGTGCCTAGAGGCCTTCACATCATAAGGAAAAGTTTAAAGAAGAACAAGCCCCATGTGTGCCCAGTGGAAGTTGGCGGACGCAGGGACCCTGGGGGCAAGGCTGTCAGCCAGGGGTGTGGGCGTCTCTCTGGGACATTCCCCTTCCCTCCCACTGAGTCAGAGGAAGGGACCCAGGCCTGCATCAGCCTTGCAAGTTCTACCAGTTATTGACGGGGAAGAGGGAGGCTAAAGGGAAAAGGAAAAGCAGACACAAACAACAAACACACCCATCCTCTCCACAAACAACCTCCTCCCACAGCACAGATGCAAATCTTCCTCCACAACACTAGGGGAGTGTTCCTAGGCCCCATCTGCACTTCCTCCCTGCCTCTCTCCAGAGCTCAAATGGCAGGGCCCTCGGTGGGGATTGCATGCTTCCCAGAATGCAGCTGGTCACAGGGACCCAGGCCTCTTGCAGCCTCTCTGGGAGGCTCAGACCAGCCACTCCCCAAATCCTAGAGCCCTCTGCGCACTTCCGGGGGAGGTGCTGCGCTGCCCCCCACCCCCACCCCGTCAGGATCTGTCTGTTAGACTCAGGGTCCTGGAGAGCTGGCTGGTTGAACTGTCTTCTCTCTGCCACGCTTGGCCTTTTACGCTTATTAATCAACTAATACTCCCAGATTTGCTCCAGGCTGGGCAGCTTGCTCTCACCTACAAGGGAAAGGCCATTCTGTGGGGCCAGCACTGGAGGCCCCTGGGGTCTCAACACCTACCCACAGGGAGCAGTCATTATGGTGGGAAAGGTGTGGGTGTGGAGTCAATCAGACGTGGGTTTGGATTGTAGCTCCTGTGCTTGTCAGCTGTGACTTTGCACAAGTTACTTCACTTCTCTGAGGCTCCATTTTCTTATCTGGAAACGGAATGGCAATGCCCTACAGGGCAGCTGTGAGGACTGGAGATAAGAGGTACAAAGCTCCTGGTAGAGGTCAATAGATGAACTTGCCCATTCGTCCGCACCTTGTCACATATTACTTTCCTATTTCATTCTCTTCTCCAGTCGAAGCGATCAGCTTGTTCATTCAGTAATCGTGTGTTGAGAGCCATCTATGTGCCAGGCACTATCTAACGTGGCATGCATTCTCTTCATCTCCAGAGCCCTAGGAGGTTGATGCCATTAAGCTCATTTGATTCTAGAGGCCATCGTGTCTTGGGGACAGGGTGAGAGTTAGAAGCTATCGGGTTGTAGAGCCAGGATTTGATGCCAAGTCTTCAAGTACTAACCGGAACTCTGGTCCACAGGTTTCCACAGACTGTTTCTCTGCCTGGAATATCCTCCCACTTCTTCTCCTTTCTAGTTTCCATTGGTCATTCAGGGTCTTATTCCTTCCATCTTCTCCTGGACACCTTGCGAATCAAGTGAGGACACTTTTGTTTGCAAGCAATAGAAACTTCCATCCCAAACAGGCTTAAGAAAAAGATGGAAGTCTTTGCCTCAAGTAATCCAAAAACCTGGGTAATCTTATTTTAGGGAAGGTTGGCTTCAGAGCTCAACTAATGTCATCAGTATTTTCCCTCTTTCTAACTCTTGGCTCTGCCTTCTTTTACAAAGGCCAAAGTTTCAGGTTCCACGTGGGAGCAAAAGGACACAGCAGTTCCAGCTCTTATCTTCTGACAAGTTTCAGGCATAGTGGAAAGAGTGAGTCTTATTTCTCCACAGCTCAAACTTAGTCTTGGAATTGAGACACGTTGTCTCTGATGGGTCTGACATGGGTCAGATGCCCATCCCTGAACCAGTCAATATGTCCAGGGGGCTTGAGTCCATGGATTAGCTTATACCTAAATCACCTGCACCTCCAGAGGTGCGGAGGCGGGGGCTTCACTCCCCTCTAGAGGAAAGCTGAGGTATGCTTACCAGGAGACAGGTGAGTGGATGCTTATGGCAAAACAACAGATGTCCACAATCTATCGATACTTTCTCCCTTTTCTGAATTCCTGTATTCCTGCTCTTCTGGTGGGCATCTCTGCTGGGCAGCAAACTCATTGAGGGCAAAGACTCTCTGTGTGACCCTGAGCTCTTAGTAGGGCACCTGGAAAAGAATGGGTGCCAACTACGTGCTTTTCAATTGACTCAAGTTTTTATCCAGAACTCAATGCATCAAGCCTTGTGTTAGTTGTATCAGTTGGGATTCAAGTGAGGAGAAGAGCTAGTTTAAAGAGGAGGGGTTTAAGACCAGGTATTACATGACTTGCAGAATCACTGAGAGGGTTGAAGAAACAGACGCTAGCCTGAGCTTCCTGGAATGATCATGAAGTCGCACTGCAGAACCAGGCCACCAAGAGCTGCTGCCTCATCTGCATCAGAAAGCGCCATCAACAACACATTCCCCATAATCATGAAGCCACTCTTCCACCAGCTCCTGAGCCACCACATGCCTGATGTGTTCCAGACAGACTGGGTGCCCAAGTCCTGCCTCTCAACACCCACCCAGCCAGCGAAGGGTCCCTTGAGTTTTGCTCACATTGTTGAAGTAGAACCAGGCTTGTCAGCAAAAGAGGAGAAGTAGTAAGAAGATTGGCCTCCACCCTACTTTCACTTTCAAATCTCACATGAGTCATGTGGTCAAACCTGAATTACATCTGAAATTTAGGAGGCCTGGGAAACGTAGTTACGTTTTTTAAGGAGGCTTTATTTTTTAGAGCAGTTTTAGCTTCACAGCAAAATTGAACAGAAAGTACAGAGAGTTCCCATATACTCCCTGGCCCGTTGGTACAAGGCCCATTAGCCTCCTCCACTATCAACATCCCCCACCAGAGTAGTACATTTGTTGTAATCAAAGCACTTACACTGACACATGATAATCACCCAAAGTTCATCGTTTACGTTGTGGTTCACTCTTGGTGTTGTACATTCCGTGGTTTTTGACAAATGTGTAATGACGTATGTCTACCATCACAGTATCATCCAGAGTATTTTCACTGTACCTAAAAGTCCTTTGTGCTTCGCCTATTCATTCCTCCCTCTCCACTAACCCCTGGCAACCACTGATCTTTTTTTCTTCCCCCAGAACTCTCTATTATTTTCACCCCAGAGAATCCAGGTGTTGAGAGACTTGATCTGGGGTAAGTTAAGAGAATAGGTCTGGAGACACAGTAGCCTGGGCTCATATCCTGGCTCAGCTGCTTCCTAGCTGTGTGACCTTGAGCAAGTTGCTTTACCTCTCTGTGTCCGAGGATTCTCTTCTATATTAATAGTCCCACCTCCTAAAATGGATGTGAGGATTAAGTGAAATAATTCACATAACGCTCTTGACGGTGTCTGACACATAGTAAAAACTCACTAAATGTTTGCTCTGCTTCTTGGTCATTAACTCAAAGAAGCCGTACTGTGGATACAGTTTCTATGAAGCCATTTCCCCTCCCAACTTTTTATTTTGGAAAATTTCAATCTACAGAAAAGCTGGAAGGTGAATACAGTGAGCACCTCTATACCTTTCACCTGGATCCATCAGTTATTAACATTTGCTTTCTCTCTCTCTCTCTCTCTCTCTCTCTCTCTCTCTCGTTCAGGAAGTAAGTTGCAAGCATGATGATAATTTACCTCTGAATAGATCAGCTGTTATCTCAGAAGAACAAGGACATTCTCCTCCACAACTATTATCACAGTCAATAAAGTTAAATTGACACGATAATATTGACCAATAGATACTCCATATTAATTCTCTCCAAATGTCCCAATAATGTCCTCCTTAATCTAGGATCTTAACAAGGGTCACGGGTCAGGTGATTAGTTATCCTCCGCCTTTTCTTTCTTTCATGACCAGGGCATTTTTAAGGAGTCACTGCCAGTTGTTTATAGAATATCATCTGATTTGGATCTGTTTGTCTCCTCGTAGTTAGATTGTAGTTTAAACAATTTTGGGGGCAAGAATACCACATAGATGAGATTCTCATTGCATCATCTCAGGAGGCTCATGAGGCCAGTTTGTTCCATTATTGGTGCTGCTAAATTTGTTCACTTGGTGGTATCCATTAGATTTCTCCATTTTAAATATCTTTTCCCCTTTGGAATTTTCTCGGGACCCTAGGTTGAGAATCACTGAGCTAGGGTCTAAGTTTCTCACTTCCATTTTATGGATGAAGAAATTAAGGTGTAGAGAAATACCTGAAATACTCAAAGTCAGTGGGGGGACTGAGGCTGGACAGAACCCAGGTCACTCTGATGCCCAGCTCAGCGCCAATCCCATGCCCTGCCTCTGACTGTATCTGATCAAATGCTAAGAAGGGTCTAATTCTTGAGCCCTTCTTGGGAGAAGGACTGTATTTCCTTGGCGAGTTCTCAGTCTGCGAGTCTGTTTCTGACAGGCAGTAGAAGTGGAACACCAAGGCCGTGCTACCCTCCGCAGATACCAGTCCCCAAACACTGAGGGGAAGTGACCGTTAGAAGTCATCTAGTCCAACCCCAATTTTCTGAGGAGGAAATTGAGGCCCAAAGTAATGAAATGACTTGTCCAAGGGCTCAGAAGCTTGAGATGCCTCCCAGAGAGTAAGGCTGGCTGCCTGGCAAGGTCTCGTGGGGGTGGGATGGGTGAGACATGGACACAGCACGCTGAAATTATCCCATGTATCAGGGTCTGCTCCTCATTTTCCCAGAAGAAGAAGCTCAGTTTTTTGAGGGCACCCAGAGGTGACTGCCACCTTGGACCTGGTTGGCATTAACCAAACTCTGGAGACAAAAGTCTAAACCAGAATCCCTTGTACTAATGGCAATGGCAATGGAACAGTCTAGTGAATCAATTTCATCATTTCCTGGAGGCTGCTGGGCACACCTTCCTCCGTATAGTCCTGGAGACATAGTGCCACATTTTTGTTCTTTGAATTCCTTTCCAGGACGCCATACAGACCCGTCCCTCTCCCTTATCTTCTTTGGCCCATTTTTTCTCAGAAGAGACCATATAATTTGTTAGCCTGTGCTTTCTCGGTTATAATAACTCATCTATCATGCCTCGCTGAGGTTTAGAGTCTGGGTATTCCCAAACCATTTCCATCACATACTCCCAACAGCCTCTTCGATTGCATTGTTTCTCATGAGTCGTGCATTCACTCAACCAAATATTTGGGGATCACCTATTACATTCAGGCTCCAGGGACACAAGGGTGAACAAGATTATGAGGGATTCCCATCAGGAAAGTGATGTCACCAAATATTCACCTTATATAGAGGACTGAGGCTGGTGGGAGGCTGGGGACAGAGGCCCAGTCAGGACACCCGGGATCAGCGAGGGAACTGTTGCTCTCAGCCTGGCACGAGGCTGTGGTGGCCAGAATAGGGTGCTGGCCATGGGGCTGGAGAGAAGTGAGCAGATCTGAGGAGGTAAAGTCGAGGGGCTTTGCTGGTGGATTGAGGCAGCAATCGCACGCTGCTCAAGAGCACAGACTCTGGAGCCAGACGCTACTGACTAGCAAAGTATGTAATCTCTCCAGGCCTCAGTTTCCTTGTTTGTAAAATGGTGGTAACTCTAACTACATCATAGGATCATAAAATAAGGAGACAGAGCTAGTATAGTTTCTAGCTTTCTGGAAACCAGGTGCTGCTACTCATGAGCTAGGAAATGCAGGAGAAGCAGGCAGGTTTGGGGTGGAAGATGCTCCATCCCATCTGGGATTCTTGATTCTAAGGACCCTGTGAGGCATCTCACTGAAGCTGCTCAGCAGGCAGTTAGATGTTAGGTCCCAGGCTCCAGAGAAAAATCTGTGCTGGAGTTTTTCATTTCGCTTTGATTTTTTCTGATTCATTCTTTTTAATCTGGGCTGTGTGGGTCCTAGCCTTCACGGGTGGCTTACAGGCAGTGATGGAGCTGGGGCTAGAACTCAGTCTCCTTTGTCCTAAGTCCTTCTGCTTCACCAACCTGCACCTTCTACTCCAGAGCCAATAGCTTCTACTTATGGGCTCTTCCTATTACCAAACATTGTGGTGATAATGTGTACCTGGATTCTCTCACCTGGACCTCATGACTCTTGGAGATAGCTACTATTATAGATGAAGAAACGGAGTGGGCTTCAGGAAGTTAAGTGAGCTGCCCTGAGTCACAGAGTAAATGGCAGAGGGACTTCCAAGCTTATGCTGTTGAAATTTATGTTCTAGGGCAGTGCCATCCAATGGAACCTTCTGTGATGATGGACTGTTATATCTGCACTGTCCAATACAGGAGCTACCAACCACACGTGCAGCTGAGGAACTGAGTTTTAAATTTTATTCAATTTTAATTTATATTTAATAGCCATGTGTGGCTAGTGGCTACCTTATTGGACAGCACTGTCCTAGTCCTTCCAGAAGGTCAAGGAAAGACCCAGAACTTCCCTTGATACTTTGTTGCAGTTAAATGGTTCACAGGGACAAGGATCATCTTGAGCAAAACACGGTTTCCGCCACAGGCTCCTGAGCTCCTCAAATTAGTACGGCGTTCTAGCCCTCAAGGGTTAACTAGATATTTCCTGCTGCCCACGGTGTTCAGAGGAACCAGATGGGAAAGTTGGATGGTTTGGGAGGTGTGAAGGCCCCCAGTGGCTTCCAAGATGGGGAAAGGAAATGCCCTTTTGTGGCATCCTGAAATACCACCTCCGCTGGCATCCTGAGCAACAGAGCTGTTGCTGGGGAGACAAGGAGCACTGAAGACCTCCCAGGGGGCGGTCAGCCTGCAGCAGGGACCGCCCCTGGAGGACAGCAGCTGGAAGTAAAGGAGAACAAGGAGAGGACCAAATCAGGCTGGGATGGGGCATCAGGGGCAGAGGGTGAGGAGAGGCTGGGATGGTGCCAGGGTGTGAAGGGCCAGGATGGGGCCTGCTGCAGATGGCGCAGCTGAAGGGGAGGGAGGGATGGCAGCGACGGTCAGCAGGGGAGTGGTTGAGGGGCTGCATAGACAGCAGAGCGGAGACTCAAACGGGCTTGGGCAGAAACGATGCCTACAAACACTTGCCGATTTAGACATAAAAACCCTCCTTGTAAACCAACTGTTGGTGCGATGCAACTGTCAGCAACGGCTGAGTAAGAGTAAGTAATTAGAGGCCCAGGAAGAGGCTTATAACCTGGATGGTTGTCTTCCCTATTGACACTTCTGTGGCTGCAACAATGCCTTAGGTACCCTTCCTCCCCCAGCAGGATGATTTTCTAATTACATCTAGCCAGGCATGCCAAGTGTTTCCCACTGCATTTCATTTCCGGGCCTGTTGAATGCTGAATTAATTTTTAATCACCCCAGAGGTGTCGAGTTTAATTACCCAGATTGAAAGTGACAAGGAGAAGAGGATTTAGAGAGTAACTTTTTGGGGTGATTCTTGAGAATGGGAACATTTATATTTCCAGAAGGCTGTTGGGGGTTGGGGATGGGCATGTCTTGGCTCTCCAGCTAGAGTGTCTGTGTATTTGTGAGCCCACAATACACTCAGCTCTGCAGGAGATGGGGTTGGAGTGAGAGGAAGTAGAGAATGTGGACCCTGGAGAAGCCCAGGGTTGGGCTGGAGAGAGTCTCCCCCAAGCACAAAAAACAGAAGTAGGACCCAAAACAAGCCCTTCTAGCCTCAAGTCCTCAATGGTGGAGTGAAGCCAGTTCATCAATTCACTCAACCCAGTGCTCTTTTTACTAAACCACCAGGTCTGGCCAAAGCCAAAGCCAATAGCTACTGTTTTTTGAGCATTTTCTACGTGCCAGCTGGGAGTAGACACAGTTGACCCCATGACCTTCCCCCTTCCTGACTGGATGTGGATAATCTCTCCTCTGCCACATGGCCAGGTGCTTGACTATTCAGTTGGTTGGGACCATCTCATTTCCCTTACCAGAGAATGCTGGAGGTGTGGGCATGGGATGCCATTCTGGCCAATGAGTTGTGAGAAAAAATCAGGGGATATGTTCTGGGGAACACTACTTTTTTGGGTCTCACAATGAGACACGCAAGAGAAGCCCCCTTTTTCTACCAGATATTGTTGTGTCTTGGTGTGAGGGTTGAGCCTGGAACTATGGCAGCCATTCTTTCACCATGAGGGGATCCCCTTGAGAATGTGGCTGACATGCCTGAAGATGCTAGAGCAGGAAGAACCTGGATCCTCGATAAAGCTATTGAGCTCCTGAATTAACCAAGCACAGAACGCCGTACCCAATGCCCCCTTGTTAGGTGAGATAATATATTCTCCCCTTGTTAGGTGAGATAATATATTCCATGTGGCTGCAGCAATTTTGAGTAAGGTTTCCTGTTCCTTGTAGCCAGGGGCATCTTAACCGAGACCCAGACACTGTGCCAAGTGCTTTACATCAATTAACTTATATATGTGTGGCAGCAACAAAGACAAATTAAGATCTGGTTCCTGCTCTCACAGGACTGCAGTTCAGTGGCAGAGAATGTGGTGCAGTAGCATGGTAGAATAAGGTGAGAATATGGCGCAGTGAGCTGAGGGGGACCAAACTGGACCAGGAGGGTTCAGGAAAGGCTTCTTAAAAGAAGTGATATTTGAGCTGAATCTTAAAGGAAAAGAAGTTAGGCAGGCAGCAAAGGTGGTAGAGAGGGCACTTCAGGCCAAGAGAGCCATATAAACAAAAGCAGAACAGCCTGTGATAGTCTGGGCCTTCTGAGGACCCCCACGGGAGCGACTCTGGAGTGTCGGGCCAGGACCACAGTGAGGCAGGTGAGGCGTCTTGGGCACTGCACAAGCCTGAGAGTGAGTGCCTCCTTAAATGATGTGTTCTAGGCATCTCACCTGGCCCTGGAGGTGATGGTGCCGGAGGAGTGGGCCAGAGCTGATCTGGGAGGGTCCCTAACAACTCCGTCCTGTAGGTGATCAGCAGACTTTGAACAGATTCTAGCATTTTAGAAAAATCACCTGGGCCACAGTATGAAGGAGAGCTTAGGAGGAAGTAAGGTGGAAATGGGGCAGTCAGCATCAAGGCTTTAGGGGTAACCCAGGAGGAACGTGCTGGCATTAAGGGAGAGCACAGAGAGATCAGAGAGGACCAGGAAAGCAAGGGTAGCACTAGGAGAGAGAGGGCCAGTGCGCTGGGGCAGGCAGCATGGGGCAGGGAGGGGAGTGTCCAATACTAGCTTCAGAGGTCTTCAGGGGTGGCCAAAAGCAGTGTGTGAATGCTGTGCCCTGGTGTTTAATGATGGCAGCTCAGTGGCTTCAGCTCAGGGCAGTGGATAGCCATGTGGCAGGGAGCCATAGAGACCGGAGGGCACCAAGTAGCATCCTGGAGGCCAGGGAGTAGGTCTGCAGCATCTTCTGTGTTCCCTATAGCTTTGAGTGTTGCGGTTTCCACTCATGGTTTTGATCACTGCCCCTTACTTTTTTTTTTTTTAAAGATTTTATTTTTTTCCTATTTCTCCCCAAAGCCCCCCAGTACATAGTTGTATATTCTTTGTTGTGGGTCCTTCTAGTTGTGGCATGTGGGACACTGCCTCAGTGTGGCTTGATGAGCATTGCCATGTCCACGCCCAGGATTTGAACCAACAAAACACTGGGCCGTCTTCAGCGGAGCACATGAACTTAACCACTCGGCCACGGGGCCAGCCCCCGCTGCTCCTTACTTAAACCACCCCCCGCACCTGCCTAGGGATAGTGGGGAGGACAGTCCACCAGACTAGGAGCTGCTGGAGGGCAGCAGTTCTGGCTCAGAGCCATGGTTGTTGAGGCATACCATGCCAGGCGCTGGGACCAAGCCTTGGACATTCATCCATCCACTTTATCCTCAGCACATCCCATGAGGTGGGTGTTATATTTGAAGCTCTTTGGGTCTATTTTCTTTTTTAACAAATATAGATTGAAGATGTTCTGTGTGCCAGGCACTGGAGATGCAGCCTTAACTTAGCAAATATCCTTGCTCTCATGGGGCTTTCACTGTATTGATGGCAAGTGTCAGAGGAATGTCTCAGACTGGCCCACAGTGAAGGGCACGTGTGGTCTCATGTAACTAAGGCAACAAAGGGCACGTCTTAGGCATGGTGGGAGCCGGGAGCTCAGGGGAAGGCATCTCATCAGGACTCTTCTCCCTCTTAGGGTCTCTCAGTTCTGCCTCTTTTTTTTTTTTTCTTCCTTTGCTTCATTCTCGGACAAGCTCTTCCTGTGCAGTGACAATGTAGCCACCGGCCACCGGAAGCTCCAGGATTATATCCCAAGAAGCCAAAAGACAGCCTTTCTTTCTTAGTGGGTCCAGCAAAAATCCCAAGCCTATCTCTCCTTGGCTGGATTGGGTTATGTGTGCTTATCCCTGGACTCATCAGTAAAGCTGAGAGAACAAGATGCTCTGACTGGCTGGGCCCCAGGGCATGTGCTCATTACTACGGCTGGCAAGCAGGGTCATGACAGGAGAGCCGTGGGAATGGAGAGTTGGGGAGTAGGGGTTCCCAAGGAGAAATCATGGTGCTGGAGGAAGAGAGAATAGATTTATTTTTTTACCAGGAGAAGAAACTGAGGTTCAGAGATATCCAATGACTTGCCCAAAGAAGCAACTAGTATACATCTGTATCCAGAATTTGAACTCAAGTCTCTTTGACTCCAGCACCTGAGGTCTGAACTCCATCCTTCATTCCCTCCTTCTTCTCAGGATGCTCCACAGGGTGGAGGCAGCCTGTGGCAGCAGAAAGAAGGGACCCTGGAGTCAGTCAGACCTAGGTTAAATCCTGGCTCTGCTGTTGGTTGTGTAAACTCTCTGGGTCTCATCTTCCACCTTTGTGAAATGGGTCTAATCTAATGACATTACCTCAGAGGGTTCTTGGGAGGGTTGCATGAGTCAGAGAATGTAAAACCTCCTGGAAGAGTGCCTAGTTCATGCCCGATGGGAACTGGATGAATTTTTTAAAAATAAATCATACGATAGGAACGAAAGAAAAGGTTTTTTAATGGCTGAAAGAATGACATCCCTGAGTTTTCACATTCTCTCAGGCTTCCTCAGCTATTAGATACTTCCCTGAATCTCCTTCACGCTGGGGCGGGGCAGGAAGGGAAGAGCAGGAGAAAGAGGGGAGTCAGGGGGAGCGGGGAGGGCTTCTCCTCCTACCACGAGAATAACCAATTTCTGGTCTATCAACATTAAGGGAAAAGGAAATCCTGCTCCAGGGCCAAAGGGAAGCCCCCATCCCTCACCCCAGGGATGTGCACTGGCTGGGGAGGGAGGGAGGTGTGAGCTCCTCTGTGATCTCCCACCCAATCCTCCTGAGAGAAGAGGCTGCTGGAATGCCTAAGGAGTGTATAGGTGTGAGTCCCTGCGTGTGCCATCTTGGTAACAATGCTAACATGTTAATAATACTGATGTCTGATCACATGCCCGGCCCCCCTCCCCCGCCCGGCCCACCTGCATGGCTGAGCAGAGAATGTTAGCACAGAGGCTAAGAGGGTCGGCTTTCCAGTTTGGATGGTTTAAGTTGAAATCCAGCTGTTCTCGTGCAGTGACAATATGGCCTGTGGGGGATCTCTGTCAGTTGCTCATGTAATTCTCCCCATCCCCATTATCCCCCAAATGCCCGTTAGTAAACACACACACACACACACACTACCACATACACACACACCACACCATACACCCCCCCAGCCCACACACGCCACACACCGCACACACACCTTTTCTCGGAGTGACAGTGTGCCCAGCCCTGGGCAGTGGATTGTGATTGGTCTAAACCAAAGATTGGCAAACTAAGACCTGAGGACCAGATCTGACTGCCCTGGCTTTGTGTGGCCCATAAGCTAAAATGGTTTTTAACATTTTTTTAAATGGTTGAAAAAAATAAAAAAAAAAATAGTACTTTGTGACACATGAAAATAACATGAAATTCAAGCTTGTGTCCATAAAGTTTAATGGGAACACAGCCACACCCATTTGTTGTGTATTGTCTGGGGCTGCTTTCGTGCTTCAAAGGCAGAGTTGAGTAGTTGTGACAGAGTCTACGGCCACCAAGCCTCAAGTCTTTACCATCTAGGCCTTCACGGAAGGTTGCTGACCCTGGTCTAAGCCAATCATGATAATCTTGCTCCCTTTTTCCCAGACTTTCTTGCAGCTAGGAATGGCCACATGTTCTGGTTCTTTCCAAAGAGAACAAGCAGAAGTCTGCTGGGGAGATTTGTATAAAAGCATTGTTTTTCTGAGAGAAGGGGACAGATATGCCTGGGACCTCCCTGCCCGCCTTCCTACTTCCTGCCCTGAGCATGGATATGTTGTCTGGACCCCACTCAGCGCTTGTCTTTCAGAGCTCATTTCCTGCAGAGAAACAGGAAAACAGAGGGTCAAGAGTCCAGCTGAGAGGGCTGGCTGGGCTCCAGGAAGGGGGGTGGGCCACCCTGGGCATCTGACAGAGCTGGGGCTGCTTCTTGCCCAGACTGGTTGGGCCCAGAGGGGCCACCAGTCACCTGAGCTGGACGGAGGAAGAGGCAGCCCGAAAAGAACGTGTCTGATGGCTCCTGTCTGCTGGCCCCAACATCGAAGTCCGGAGGGTGGGAGATGGACGGAGGCTCTCACTGCCAAATCCTGATGGTCAGCGCTTCCCTGGGTCCACAGTAGCTGAGAGAGAGTATTTAATCAAAAAAATGTTGGATGGTTGAATGGATGGATGAGGGCGGGAGGGAGTGAATGAATGAGGAAAGGAAAAACTGCAGTTGAGGCTTCCACACACAAGTGCTGACTCCAACCCTGTGAGGTCACAGGTCAGGTGTTATGCCTATTTAACAGAGGAGGAAAATGGGGCTCTGTACAACAATTGACTTTCCCAAGGTCACAAGAGTTAGGAGTGGTGAAACTGGGACCAAAATCCCAAGGCTGGTCCCAATCCCTAGGCACAGGCGCCTCCTGCCTAACCTCCTGGGACATCGCCTCCAGAACAGGCTAGGCCCGTCCTTCAGGAGCACAGGCAAAGAACTTGCCATCACCTTGGCAAACCATGAAAGGAACTTTCGTGATGTAGGTCTGGGCAACTGCCAGGAGCAGCCTCTCGTCCGCATCCCCCAGTTCTGCTGTTGAGACGCCAAGAACACGTCACCTCCTCAGCAGGTGCTCAGCACATATTTGGAGAATGAATGAGTTGCCTTGTATCAGAACAAATTCCTAAACAAAAAGTCATAGGCTGCAAAATCCTAAAAAAAGCAGGTAAAATTGATGTCACGTTTCCTGGTTTTGCAATGGATTGGAATGTGCATTCTGGTAGCAGAACAAGCCTCCTGCCGCGCTGGACAAGCAAATGATAACCATCAGTGTGATCAGAAAAGAACAGTTAACATGTACACTTGCTAACGGGCCACTCACCACCCCGGCCATGAGATGTAAATTGTCTCACTGAAACCTCATGACCTGACAGGGTGGGTATTATTGCTACCCTCATTTTATGGCTGAGGAATCTGGGGCTCAGAGGGGTTAGATGACTTGACCAAGGCCACACAGGTTGTAGGTGGCATAGTGTGATTTAAAGCCAGATGTTTTGCCTCGTAGAACAAGAGGAGGTGGCAGGGAAGATTGGGGAGGGATGGATCGACAGGATGGCTTGGGGGACAAATGCCTGCTCTGTCATCTGTATGGAGCAGGGTCACATCAGAGCACTGACAGGGAAGAGAGAGGTGCTGCTCACAGAAGCAGGAGTGGGCGAGGCCTTGTATGCCCACAGGCCATGTCATTTCAACCGGTGTTCCCCGGGCCATGCCAGGCTCAGCACTAGCGTTGAGCACTTGGCCGACATGACTGTTTGTGTGTGTTGGGGGGTGAAGGGCAGTGGACTAGGATGGGCTGGGCTGGCCTGACTGTGACTCTTGCCCATACCAGCCTCTCGTGGAGGTGCTGGTGATTCATTGACCCTTCCCAGCCAGCTGGGTCTCTATCAGGGTGCGACTTGTGGTAAACAAGCCACAAAATGCCATCTGGGCAAGGGGGAGATGAGGAGGCAACGGTAGCTCAAAGGGCAGCCCTCCTGGCACCCTGGGCTACCCGGAGCTCCTGCAGGAGATCCACCCCAGCCCGTAGCGGGAAACCTTTCATGGTTGGAGTCAAGCACATTAGAAAGCATCAAGGCTGGCACTCCTGAACTCTTTTTTCTGGAAGTTTCCAGGACCTCCCCTGCTGTGGGCTGGCCCAGAGGTACTGCTACTCTAACCTGGGCTGTGGGTCTTAGTGCCCAGAGACCACCTCTTTGGGGGCTTCTGAGAGGTGTGCTTGGGTAAATCAGGCTGCAGGCCGTTAACTGGACTCCTACTCTAAGTCCAGCAGGCCCAATGGCTGACTCAGGATAGGGGCTCAATAAAAGTTTGTTGGCTGACTGAGTGATTGAGCAGGCCCAGAACTGAGAAGCCAGAGGAGAAACCAGAGAAGGCATATCCCAGCCCTCAAGCAACTTAAAACCTCACTTATGTGTAACACAACAATGAACAGAACAATTAAATGTTAAACTGTGAGACTCTCCCTGGGTGCTCTGCAAATTTAAAATGGAGTTTGAGACCCTTAGGCAGGCTTCCTGGAGGAGATGGACTTAAGTTGGTTAAGTGGGGAGCCTGGAGGTGGGTCTGAGTGTGGAGGGGGTGCAAGATGAACCCAGTGAGAAATTCAGTGGTTGTGTGATCCCCTGGAGTGGAAAGGTCCTTAAGTATTGGGTCTGGTGCCCACAGGCCTGGGCCGCAGTAACAGTGTCTGATTATGGAGGTTTACCCTGTGCCAGGAACCCGTTAAGAATGGGGACATCCTTCTTACTCAATCCTCATGCTACCCCTGTGCTAGAGTATCATTATTGTCCCCATTTTGCAGGAGGAGAAACTGAGGCTCTAACAGTCTCAGTAAATTGCCTAAAGCCACATGGATACAGAGAGAAGGAACTGGAGCTGCATTGTTCAATATGGTAGCCATGAGGCACGTGTGGCTATTGAGCGCTTGAAATGTGGCTAATCCCAATTGAACTGCACTGTAAGTGGAAAACAACACACTGGATTTCAAAGATGTAGTACAAGACAAAAAAAGAGGATCTAAAACATCTCATTAATGGCTCTTTTTAGTACTTACTACGTGTTGAAATTATAGTTTGTGAAATAAAATATTTCATGTGAAATATATTGTGTGAAATAAAATATTATTAAAATTAATTTTATGTGTTTATTCTTACTTTTTTAACGTGGCTACTAGAAAATTTAAAATCACATATGTGGCTTGCGTAAAATATTTCGACTGGATGATGTCCTGCCGAGCGGCCGTCAGCCTCAGCTTGAACACCTCCAGAGATGGTGCGCTCAGTCCCTAGGGCTGCCATAACAGAGTACCTCAAACTCGGAGGCATAGAGAACAGAAATTTATTGTCTCAGTTCTGGAGGCTAGAAGTTTGAAATAAAGATGTCAGCGGGGTGGTTCCTTCTGAGGCTGTGAGGGGCTCTGCTTCATGATTCTCACCTAGCTTCTGGAGGTTTGATGGCAATCTTTAGCATTCTTTGGCTTCTGCTGCATCACCCCAGTCTCTGTCTTCATCTTCAAAAGGCAACCTCCCTGTGTGTGTGTCTGTGTCCAAATTTACCCTCTTTTTAGGACACCAGTCATATCAATTAGGGGGCCACCCTACTCCAATATGACCTCATCTTTTTTTTTTTTTAAAGGTATGCTCTTTTTGGTGAGGGAGATTGGCCCTGAGCTAATATCTGTTGCCTATCTTCCTCTTTCTTTTTTTTTCTCCTCAAAGCCCGGGTACATAGTGGTATATCCTAATTGTATGTCCTTCTAGTTCTTCTATGTGGGATGCTGCCACAACATGGCTTGACAAGCGGTGCTAGGTCTGTGCCCAGGATCTGAACCAGCAAACTCCCAGTCACCAAAGCAGAGCACATGAACTTAACCACCATGCCACTGGGCTGGCCCTGACCTCATGTTAATTTAACTAATTACATCTGCAAAGACCCTATTTCCAAATAAGGTCACATTCTGAGATCCTGTGGGTTAGGATTTCAATATATGAATTTGGGGGGCACACAATTTAGCCCATAACAAATGGGGCCTCCCTCCCTCCCAGTATCTCATTCCATATTTGAGTCTTCCTAATGATCTTACTTTGGTGCCAGCCCATACATTCACTAAAGATTCCTTCTTCAAACCACTTGCAAATGCCCAGCGCACCAGTTAGAGGCCAGGGACACTCACATTGCTTTCCTTGGAGCCCAGGTGTGACTGGCCCCACCCCGGGTGAGACTGCCTCCATTAATGATAACAACTGGGGAGCAGGAAGGAGAAAAACTGATAAGGGAGAGAAGGTTAAAAATAACCCAGGTGGGAGGGGACTGCCAAATGACCTTCGTCCTCTGTAACTCTGATTTACAAATAGCACAGCCAGGAGGTCATCTGGGCTGTAAAACCTCATCACCTCACAGCTGACACAGCTTTCTGCTCAGTGGCCTGGGAATTTCCAGTCCCGGAGAAATGTGACCATAACATGGTGGGCCACTTCTCTGTCTTTGTCCTGGCAGCCCTTCCGCACCTTCCTAAGAGTGGGGAAGCTCTGTCTGCGAGACTCACCCTTCTCTGTCCCTGTATGAGGAGGGGTTGGCTTAGGAGAGCTCACAGTCCTTCAGAGCAGGTGGCTACCTGGGACCCAGTTCAACCCCTTGCCATCGGTGTGACTTGGGAAGTCACAGAATTTATTTGAGCCTCTGTTTTCTCATCTGCAAAACAGGAATAAGAAAGAAGCCTTGCCTGCCCGCCTCACCAGGTTACGGTGAGGAGGTATCTAAGAGGCATGGCCAGGCCTCCGGATGCAGGAAGGACCAAGGTGGGCACCTAGTCCCATCAGCATCTTGATTCCTCTCTCTCATTGCATGGTAAGTCTGTTCGGAGTGGGTGTTAAGTGCATTAGGCTCCTCGCTACTCAAAGTGTCGTCCCTGGTGGAACGGCAGCAGCAGCATCCTGTGGGAGCTGGTCAGAGATGCAGACTCTCAGGCCCCAACCCAGAACTTCTGAACCAGAACCTGCATTTTAACCAGATCCCCAGGAGACCTGTGCGCTCATTGAAGTTTGAAAAGCATGCTTTAGTGGACATTGTTTTTGCCTGTATTAGGTCTATTCCTCTTTCTGATAAAAGAAAACTCATTTTCTTTAGGAGAATCATGGCCCCCCCCCCCACCCCCTTGCTAGCTTTATGTGCTTCAGTGGGGCTTATCTACTCTCCAGATCCCGAGGGGGCAAGAAAACTAGTCCTGGCCAATCAGAACCAAGCCTGGGACTTTGGCCAGAACTGTTGGGAAAGAGGAGCTCTCTTTGTGGCCATTATTCAGCTGTAGCATAGAAGCCTGGAGCTGGGTGGCGCCATCTTGGTCACTACTGTGGGGAATCTAAGAATGGAACCCCCATAGAGAGGAGCAGAAGTGTGTGTGTGTGTGTGTGTGTGTGTGTGTGTGTGTGTAAGAGACAGACAGCAGAAGATTCCTGATCACATCTTTTGAGCTTCCACCTTTGTCCAAAACCAGATCAATTCTCTTGGCTTTTCAGTCCATATAAGCCAACCAATTCTCTTTTATCTAAGCCAGTGTGTGATGGGTTTCTGGTACATGCAAAGAACAGCCCTCCATCCCACAGTGCTGCTGAACCGAGAGTAAGGCAAGGTTTTCGTCCCTGTGGAGCTCGCCCACCGACTACTCTAGGGGCAAAGAGCAAAGGACCATTACGATGGCGAGTGGGTAGTGCCAGATAGAGGGCAGCACAGAGGTCGGAACTGTGGCTGAGCTTCTCGGGGAGAGGGGCACGGAGGGCTCCCCAGAGGAGATAGCACCCGAGCTAACTGAAGGACCAAAGGAGTTAGCCAGATGGGCGGTGCAGGTGAGAGCATTCCAGGCTGAGGGAAGTGAGCCAAGGCAGGGAGGTGGGACACAGCCTGAGGGGTTCAGGGTCCTACAGTCCTCAGGGTAGCACAGGGGACAGGGGAGGAGAGGGGTGAAGAGAGAGGAGGACTTGGTGGGCTGCAATGATACGGAGCTGGGACTCTGTCTGCTGGCGTCCCTCGGGCGTGCCCAAAGGCACTGAGGTAAAGGGGACAGGGGAGGGGCGTCTGGAGGGGGAGGGTCTCACTACTGAATAAACGATGCCCAAGCTTTCCTGGTGCTGTTCCTGAGGGACAAATCACACCTGTGTCCAGCTCCCTGCCCTCGGGAATCCTGGGGACACTCTGGTTTGATGGGCAAAGAGTTGGCATCGTGGCCAGAAGATCCAGGTGGAATCTCAGTTCTGCCGCTAACAGCTGTGTAATCTTGGTAGTCCCTTCGCTTTTCTGGTTCTCATCTGTAAAAGTGGAGATTCAGAATTCCTGCCTCCAAACGGCTGCAGCAAAAATTGGGTGAGATTATGACAGAAAAGCATTTTAGACCCACAAAGAAAGCACACCTGCAGCCTAGAGGGGGAAGGAAGTTTCTGCAGGCTAAGGCCACTGAGGGGGTGTAGAAGGAGGCCCTCTTTGCTGTGAAGGTACAACCCCCTGGCTTCTGTGCCTTCTCACCCCTGCTCATGAAATCTGGTCACCATCAGAGAGGCCGTTCCAGGGGCCTAGCTCCATCCCCCACCAGGCCCTGCTTGGCCATTTCCAAGGGCGCTGCCCCCAGGCCCGGGCTTCTGAGATGCTGCTGGCCACCAGGCATTCCCAGCCTGGGCTCTGGGTGGAAATGCAGTATCCCTGAGGCTCTGGGAAAAGGAAAGGGCTTCCCACCCTGGGGTCTGAAGACGCTAGAACCACAGTTGCCACCTACTGAGCATTTCCTGTGTGGGTCAGTTACTGGACCAAACAATGACACGCACTAACTTATGTTCTTGTCAGATTCATTCTCCATCCTATAGCATCCCCATTTTAACAGTGAAGAATGGCTCAGAGAGGGAAAGACACTTGCCCAAGGTCCCACAGCTACCAAGTGGTGAGACAAGATGCAGAGCTGGGTGAGTCTGAAAGCCTGGCTCTGTCCTCCAAGCCACAGGGCTGCGCGTGGAAACACTGGACTCTCTCCTCGAAATGGAGCAGAGGGAGCCTCCCCTGTCCAGCCATTTCACCTCCCTGGGCCTGAAGAATAGGATGCAAGCATCCCAGGGGAGTGATGACTTCTGCAGGAGGTAGGGAGGGGGAGGCCTGACCAGGTGACAGACAGGTCTTCACAACCCAAAGGTCTGGACGTTTCTGGTGGAATGATGGTCAGTGGGTGACATATCGGGCAGGGGTCCTACCTGAACGCTCCCTTCTAAGCACACCAGTGCAGCGGTGTCCCTCTCCAGCATGCCCTACCCTGCCCCCAGGCTTCTCACTGGGAGCTCTGGGCCCACAACCTCAGGGCGAGTTTGCGATCAGCTTGTGCGTCAGGTTGCCTGAGCATGTCCCTGCCTCCAGACTGGAGGCCTCAGGAGAGAGGGGACAGTGGCCAGAGGCAGAGACAGCAGTTGGGGCCCTAGGCCACCTGTTGAGGAAAAGCCATCCATGACCAGATGAGTTGGTCACTCTATTCCCTGAGTGTCCAGAACTCACCTCGGGGCTGGCAGGGGTGGTGGGTGGGCATGCAGGGCAAGATCGGGATCAGAATCCCCCTGCCTCCCAGGAGAGTGGGGGCTGCTTTCCTAGAGGCCCAGAGCACCTTCACGCCTACGGGACTTGTACCCGGAAGTGCTGAGAGAGAGGAGATGTGGGTATGCAGGCATGAGTGTGCCTGCGTGTGCACGGATCTCTCGCATGTGTCTGTGTGGGTAGCCGAGTGGGGGAGCGTCTGTTGTGAAGCTGCTGCGTGTAGATCGTGAGAGCCGTGAGAGCCGCCTGTTGTCTACATGGTCAGGGCTACGCGTGGGGAGGGCGGGGGCTGGGGGTTATCTTTGTGTCTGTGAATCCGCTGTGTGTGCACATTGTGGGTGGAAGTGAAAGGCGTGGGAGGTGTGAGTGGAGAATTATCTGTTGCCCGTGGGAGCTGTTTTGTGTGTATTTTATGTGGCTCTGTCAGTTGCGGGGGTTTGCCAATGGGGAACAATGTTGTCCTCAAGAGTCTGTGTGTGATGGTTGGGCGTAGGGATGAGTGGTGAGCGTGTGTGAGCAGGTGAGCTCTCCTGGATGTGTGAGTCCGTATGTGTGTCACTGTCCTGTGCGTTGGGTGGGCGAGTCCCCAGAGTGAGGTGAGGAGGGTGTCACGGGCGAGCCCACTGAGTGGTTGGACAGCGCTCATTACTGCCCCAAGGGCAGGAGTGCCGACCCCAGGGCTCAAATTGTCCTCCGTTAAGGCCCAGTTACCACCTGGCTAATACCCTAGCCTGGGGGGCTGGAGGGCCCCTGTGGCTTCTTCCCCCACCTCATCGCCTTTCAGAGCTAAGGAAGCTGCAGATGGCTTGGCAGCACAAAGCCCCCAGGTCCCATTTACCACTTTTTTTTAGAAGGAAAATTGCTGGTGACACTCCCACCTGCCTTCCGGAGAGTGGCTTTCAGCCCAGATGTGTCTTCAAGGCAAGGCTGGCACCTCAGAGCACCCGACAGTTCGGTTCCTCAGCATTGTTGTCATAAGTCTCCAGAATATTAGAATAATAGAGCCATATGGCCGATTGTGAGGGGGAGAGAAAGGCCTGTGCCTTTGTGTGAGGCTGAGAGGAAGTGGGGAGGTGGGTAGACAGGAGGAGGAGAGGGGAGGGAGGAAAGGAGAGGCTGGAGAATGAGGGGGCAGGCCAAGAGGGGCTTCCTGTCCAAAAGAGGGTGACCTGGCCAGCTATGAGGCTCCAGGGAGGGTCTGACGCCAGGAACTGGCAGGGATCCACTCTGGGCCTGGGGGAGGAGGGGAAGCAGAGTCTGAGGGGTGCATGTAGGGGTCTCCAGGCTCTACCAGGAAGCCACAGCCAGAGAGGCTGGGGGTTGGAGCGGGGAGACTTCCTCTCCCACCCACGTCATTTTGTGACTCGCAGATCCCCCCACCTGTGAGAGTTGTAAGGCTGGAATTGAAAGGCCCCACTGGGTGATGCTTTGGACCTTCCAGGCTTCAGCCAACCCACTCCTGAGTCCTTCAACCTCACCCAGAGATGGACCCCAGCAGAGAAGGGTCTGCCTCCCCTGCCATCTGGAGAGGGCGTACTAGCTGAGCCTTCCCTGGATTCCAGTCACATCTCTGAAAACACAAGCAAAGCCCGACACAGTTGCTGGGTCCCTGGGCAGAGCGTTGCCAAATGATTGTCTCCTCCTGAGTTCCGTGGAAGGAAACTGTGAGGAAACAAATTTCCTCTTGATACACTGTGGATTGACTCCAGTTAGCTTCCCAGTGGCCCATAAAATAATAGCAACACTTGCTGGGTCCAGGTTTTGTGCCAAGTGCTATTAGGTAGAGCTTGAAGAGAGCAGCTATTAGCAGCTCCATTCCCGAGCAGAGAGAGGGTAGGTGACTCTGCCAAGCTCCCATGAACTAGGAAATCCCAGGCCAAGTCAGACCCCAGGCAGTCGACCACCTGGCGCTTACCCTTAACCAGCTGGCCTCCACGCTTCTTCAGAAAAGGTAGATTTGTGAAATGCAGCAAGGAGGGAACAGAGGAGCATTTCAGGGGTCTGGGTGACACATTTGGGGACGCTGAGCCACAGGGCACGTACCTGGGAGATTAGCCCAACCTTAGAGTGGGCTCCCTGAGACGGTGCAGCCACGATTTTGGAAAAGCCAAGTGCAGAGGAGATGCTCCTGGAGGGAAGGACCAAAGGCTTGGCTTGGCTTGTGGGTACTAGTCAGGGTAAAGAGCCAGGAAAGACCAGAGGCCTGAGCAATGATGGTTCAGGGCCCTGGGAGGCAGGTGAGAGAGCACCACAACCATCCTCAGAGCTAAATTGGGTTAATGTCTCTGTAGCCTGTCGTTGGTGCTCCAAGTGTCCCTCAGCCTGTAGGCAAACCCAGTGTTCTAAGGTGTTTCAGAGACTGTGCTGGGCTGGAGAGCATGCTGGGGATAGGGGACCTCTGAGGGCTTTGATTTTGAAGACAGATCTTTGGAAGAAGAGCTGGCCAGCCCCATGGGTGATGGTGGAGAAAAGATCCCAGCACCTTTTTTTCTGAGGAAGATTTTCCCTGAGCTAACATTTGTGCTAATCTTCCTCTATTTTGTATGTGGGTCACTACCACAACATGGCCACTGATGAGTGGTATAGGTCTGCACCCAGGAACTGAACCTGGGCTGCTGAAGTGGAGTGTGCCAAACTTAACCACTAGACCATGAGACTGGCCCCCGGAACCGTTTTATACTTAATGATATCCTGAGGTTCTGCTGCCTTAGTACACAGAGAGCCTCCTTATGCTTTTTCACAGCTGCATAGTATTCTGGTGGGTGGACATCCTGTAATTTCTTTAGCCAATCCCATACTAGTGGACATTTAGGTTGTCACTGCTGTTATAAACAATACACCTGGGGGTCTATCTGTAGGATAAATTTCTAGAAGTAGAATCACTAAATCAAAGAGCACAAGCCTTTATAGTTTGATGACATGTTGCCAATTAGACCTCTCTAGAGGTTGTCCCAATTTATCCTCCCCCTCAACAGTGTTAGCAAACATTTTGGTCTTTCCCAGACCGACAGGTGAAACATGGGGTCTCAGAGTAATTTTAGTTTTCATTTCTCTCATTAGGAGATGGATGAACACGTTTTCTACATTTAAGAGCCATCTGTCTCTTCAAGGAATTTTCTTATTTAAAGTGCATGAGAGTTATCAGCACTGTCATAACACCTTTAAACTAGTAATTAGAATTCTGTTTTCCCAAGGACCAGGTGAATGCCTAAAATAAAACTCTAGTTTTTTAATGAGGTGGATGAGGCACCGGGCAATCAGAAAGCAGGTCTTTTCACCCGTTCTTCCAGCGCATCCTTGGTTTTCTCATCTTAGGATGGGAAGCTGGACTGATGGGATCCTCAAACCCGGTCCAGAGCAGCCCTGTGGTCTCACTCAGCCTGGAGCCTCAGCACCCTGGTTGAGTGACTCACTGTGAGGTAAGCTGCCAGCAAGTTTATGTTTTGAGCTGCTGATTGTTAAGCTGCCCCATTGATGGAAAAGGAGGGTGAGTTCCAGGGTCCCCAGATGTACTGCCACCCTCCCCCGTTCACATCATCATACACTTTCCAGCTGAGATAGAGGAGGGAGGGACCCAGCCAGTGGGATCCTCCTGGGACTGGACCCTGTGCTCCAGCGTGGTCCCTTCAGTGGTGGGCGTGCCGAAGCTGGAGGGGGTTTGCTGACTTGCCCAGTGAAAACAGCACGGCCCCAGGAACAAGGAGGCCTACTCTTCAGCTCTGGACAAATCAGTTCCTCTCTCTGGCCCCTGCCTGCTTATCCACAAAATGGCAGCTTTGGGCAAGGCGGTTGAGCCTTTCTGCTTTGAAATGTGTCTGCCCTTTCCTAAAATGAACCACACTCATTTTCTCCTCAGGGTCTTTGCGCTGCTGTTCCCTCTGCTAGAAATCTCTTCCCCTGTATCTTCACACGCCAACCCTTCTCATCATCCTAGCTGCAGCCAGGTACCTTCCTCTCAGAGAAGTTGCCTGACGCTCTGGCTGCAGTCAGTCTCACTGGTGTCATCCCAGCTGAGTTCCGTCACCACTGGCACCCGCTGGAATCACCTGCTTACTCACTTGTTTCCATGTTTACTGAGTCCGTGCTGTTCATCACTTTGTCCCAGTGTCTGCACAGTGCCTGGCACAGAGAAGGCAGGGGAAATAAAGACCTTGGAGACCCTTGGAGGGTCTCCAAGGGCTGCAGGCGTGCAGAGGAGTGAGCCAGCCTGTGTGTTGTAGAAACTAGGCAGGCGAGATGGGGGTTCTTCAGGAGGAACGCGGGGAGCAGCCAGACCAGAGGAGAGGACTTAGCAGTACAGTCCTTGAAGCCCAGCATTCAGGGGTTTCTCTGCCTCAGCCCCGCAAACATGTGGGGCCTGGGGAGCCCCTTTACACTCTTCATGAGAACTATAGGCTCATCTAATAGCAAAGGAAGCGCTTTTTAAAATGTGTGTTTTGGCGTCCAGTCACAAGTTTACAAGTTTTAGATCACTGTCTGGAGACAAGGGAAGACATCCCAACTCCCCCCGAGGCAGGTCACCCAGAAGCCTAACATACAAAGGCCCTTTTTTTCCCTCCCTTATCTCAGCCAGACATCTCTTCGTGAGTCCTTTCCCGTGATGCCAGCAGGGTGGTTAACTGTGCGGCCTGTCGCCAGTGATGTGACCCAGCTCTGTGCCTTACATCGTAGTTAGGAGGGTCACAGGAGGTGCACAAGTTCTTAGGGGCCACGCATCCCAGACTTCCCTTCCCACCCACTGTCTGGGGCTCGATATGGGCACAGCCCCTCCATATCCCTTCCCCAAGCACCATATTACTCTCCCCAAGTCACGCCAGGATCATTTCTCCCTCCTGCTAAGGCCTCCACTGGCATGTTCATTGCAGGATCAGTCCAAAGGACACGTCCAGCAATAGGAGCTGGTCCAACAACCGAAAACCATCTAGACTAGGCTTTCTCCACCTCGGCCCTATGGACTTCTTATTGGGGGCCGTCTTGTACACTGCAGCAAATTTAGCAGCATCCCTGGCCTCCATCCGCTAGATGCCAGTAGCACCTCCCACCCCAGTGTGACAACCAAAAGTGTCTTCAGACGTTGCAAATTGCCTGGTTGAGAATCAAGTCCATTAGTCTATACAACGGAATTCTATGCAGCCATTAAGAATGACAAATCATAATAAAAGTCTTTATAACTAAAATTTACTGAGGGCACACAATGTACCAGGCCCAGTTCTGAACTTTACACTTAATATCTTCTTTAATCCTCACAGCTTTAATTCCTCCCCATTTTAAATATGATGAAATTCAGGCATAGACAGATTCATTAACTTGCTCAAGGTCACACAGCCAGTAAGATGCCCACAACACAGTGTTAAGAGAAAAAAGATAAGAAAACAGTATATGTAGTATTAATTATTTTTTTTTGTTTAAAAACACATGCATACAACACCCCCCGCCCCGATTTTGTGTCGCAAAATATATGTGTTATCAACAGTTCTTTCTAGGTCTTGAGATTGCAGATGAATCATTTTACTTTTGTTTCTCTGTAGTTTCATATATATGTAAAACTAAATTTATATAAATATTTTATATATTTATACATAAACAATATATAATTTTTACGTTAATATTTACATAACGTATATATACACATATATGTTTTGTAACAAGAAAAAACATGGTGTCATCTCGAGCCTTGGAGGCGAGGCATCTTCAGCCCCATTTCGAGTCCAAGGTGACAGGTAGGGACACCAGAGCAGCCCTGAAGGATCAGGGTGTCTCTGGGGCCTTGTCTGGAGCTGGAGGTTGGAATAGACCCCACCAGAGACTAATGGGGTACCTTCCCAGCAGGCTCTGGGAAACCTGTATTTTTTGCCCCTTTCCAGAAGGTGGTGGGGTGGGGACACTTTGCTGGATAATGGGCATCTAGAGAATATGTAAGACTTCAAACCCAATGAGCTGCCCCCTTGAGACGTGTTGTAGGGAGAATGAAGACTGTCCCAGGGGCCCCAGCAAGGCAGACAGACAGCAGCACGACAACAGTGAGCCTGATTCTTTTAAAACAATTTTAAATAAGACCCAACGTGATCATTTCGTGAGTAAACGATGTCATGAATAGCATCCCTTTTTATTCCTAAAATAACCAAACGACTCTACATTTCTAAGGGGAGTTTTGAAATGTAAAACAATTATTTTTAAGGCAGGAAAAAGTAAGTCCAAACATTAACAGTAGCAGGATAGAGGCTAAAAGAGAAATGGGCGTTAGAGCCAGACAGACCTGAGCTGAGGCCCACTCTGCTCACACTAGCCCTTCACTCATGGGAAGCTCAGTTTTTGTGGTCCTCAGATGGGGTTCGTACAGAAGCAAAGGGCTGGAGGGCTGGAGGGGAGGGTCCGGGGAGTCTGATGCACAGTTCCTGGCAGGAGGTTCGCACCCAACGACCGGTAACTTACCACGGCAGGATGGTGGCTTTCTGGTGAATTTTTTCCCTCTATACTCTGGTCAGTTTGCTAGAGGCATATTATTTTTAGAATCAGAAAAAGAAAAAACCCTATGAGACAAGAGAAAGGTGAGGAGCAAGAGGTGATAAATGATTTGCAGGGAGCAAAGGGCAGAGAGACATGCTCTTTAGAAACCATGGTTCTGAGGCCTGGAGCTTAACCTGCAGTTAACGGGGCTGAGAGGCAGGTGGGTGCACCCACAAGTTTCCTTACTGAGAATTTCCTGCCTTTGAGCCCGCCCACCTGTCCCCAGTTCACAGATCTCAGGGAAACCCCAGGGTAACAAGCTCCTCCCCTCACGCCCACTCCTGGTGGGGCAAACAGGCCTGTAGGGCCCAGGCTGGGGCTTCTGTAGCCCACCTACCTCGCCCTCCGCCCTCCGCCAGCTGCTTTTGTCTGCTGTGCTCCTGGGCTGGGTGTCTGATGTGCAAGTGATGTCAGGTAAGGAACAAAGGCCAAGGACCACAGAATCTGTATTTGGTTTCACATGTTTCTGCCTCATTTCCGGTTCTTTCTTTTTTTCTTTTTTCTTTTTTATTGTAAATTTTTTTAAAGTCATCCCTTTAGATAAATTGGGCTTCATGAAAATTTAAACTTGTGCATCATAAGATACTATTATAGAGTCAAAAGGCAACCCACAGAATGGGAGAAAATATTTACAAATCATATCTGATAAGGGACTAATATTCAGAATATATAAACAACTAAAACTTGACAACAACAAAATAACAACCCAATTCAAAAATGGGCAATGGACCTGAAAAGACATTTCTCCAAAGAAGACATACAAATGGCTGATAAGCATATGAAAAGATGCTCAACATCACTAATCACTAGGGAAATGCAAATCAAAACCACAATGAGCTACCACCTCAGGCCCATTATGGTAGCTGTTACCAAAAAAGCAGAAAACAACAAGTGTTGGCGAGGATGTGGAGAAATTGGAACCCTGTGCATTGCTGGTAGGAATGTAAAATGGTACAATCTCTATGGAAAACATTATGGAGGTTCCTCAAAAAATTAAACATAGAATTATCACGTGATCCAAGAATTCTCTTCCGGGTATGTACACAAAAGAATTGAAAGCAAGGACTTGAATAGATACCTGGACACCAATATTCATAGCGCATTATTCACAAGAGCCAAGGTGGAAACAACTCAAATGTCCACTGATGGATGAATAGATAAACAAAGGTTCTATATAGATAGAATGGCCTTAAGAAGACGTGAAATTCTAACATATGCTACAATATAGATAAACTTTGAAGACATTATTCTTTCTTTATTTATTTTTATTATTTTTTTTAAAGATTCCATTTTTCCTTCTTCTCCCCAAAGCCCCTGGGTACATAGTTGCGTATTTTAGTTGTGGGTCCTTCTAGTTGTAGCATGTGGGACACCACCTCAGCATGGCCTAATGAGTAGTGCATAGGTCCGTGCCCAGGATCCGAACCGGCGAAACCCTGGGCTGCCAAAGCAGAGCTTGCGAACTTAACCACCCAGCCACAGGGCCGGCCGTGAAGACATTATTCTTAGAGAAATAAGCCAGACAAAAAAGGGCAAATATAATTCTATTTATGAGAGATATCTGGAATAGACAAGTTCATAGAGACAGAAAAATAGTGGTTACAGGGGCTGGGGGAAGGGGGGAGTGGGGAGTTATCGTTTAATGGGTATGGGGTTTGTTTGGGATGATGAGAAAGTTCTGGACATGGATAGTGGTGATGGTTGCACAGCAATGTGAATGTACTTAATGCCACTAAACTGTACACTTAAAAATGGCTAAAATGGTAAATTTATTTTATATTTATTTTACCAGAAAAAAACACTTAATGGAAGGACTAATAAATATCTCCTAGTATAGAGAATATCTCCCTTATTCTGCAGAGAAATCAATTGAGGCTGAAAGAGGTGAAAAAAAGAGCATTCCTTTAAAATCATTTTTGATACCTGAAGTATAACAGGTATTCTTGAATTTAAACGATACAGATCGAGTGAAACCCCCTTCAGGCCACCCTCCTTAACCACATCCCCTCCCCAGGTGGTAACCACAGCAAATCGCTTTGTGTGAATTCTTCTTGATCTTTTTTATAGGTTTATAGAAATGGAACCATTCTTGTACGTATTTTGCAACTTGCCCTTTATACTTAATGCTGTTTCTTGGAGATCTTTCCATGTCAGTTCATATGAGTGACCTTATTCTTCCAAACTGCTGTGCAGTATGCTATAGTATGCCCATACTGTAGCTAAATGTTCCCCTACTGTTGGACACTTAGGCTATTTTCAGTATTTGGCTATCACCGATAATTCAGCGTAAATTCCTCTTTACGCACATGTAGGAGTATTTCTTTCAGAAAACTTCCATTTACTTATAAAGGTTACAAGCATACATGAATGAACATCAATAAAATAGTTGCTGATTATTGGTGCTCAGGAAATGCTAAATATTTTCCATCATAATTCCACGTGTTGTTACTCCTCCAATCAGCCCCATGAGGAAGTCCAGTCACTATCCCCACAGATGATGGTGAGGTCCAGAAAACTCGAATCATTTGCCTCGGATCACATGAGAGAGCCCTGGGCCTTCAAGTGAACCTGGTCTAATCATGCAAGGGTCTTAGTCTGTGATCTCCTTGAGACCAGGGCTTGGATCTTGCTCCTGCTCTGTCCCCACGTCTGACAGAGGTCTGGAATGCCACCAGCACTAACAAATGCTTTTTGGACGTTGTTGAGCAAATGAAGGAATGAATGGATATGCGGGACTGTACTGCAGCTGTTGGGACTCTATGGCCAGCATTTGTCCACATCCCCGTCTGTCCACCCGTGCTGCCCACTGCCCATGCCCTAGGCCCCATCAGGAAATGGGTCGGACACCACCAATCTCTCCAATCTCATTCTCAACAGCCCCCAGCATGTCCCTCTACTCCACTCACTGGAAGGTGACCTCTCACCTGGACCTCCTGCCCTGATGCTGTCCTCAGACAGGCACCTGACCAGACCCACTGGGTTCTCAACACTTCCTGGCCCTCATCCCTCAGGGCACTCCCAGAGCTCTTATCCTTCTGCATTATATACTTACTAACTTGCTTTTTAAAAGTTTGAATGGCCATTATCCCCTTTGAAAATGCTCCTCTGTGTTCAATACAGATGAAGCAGCTGAGGCAGGGAGAGGTCATGTGACTTGCCCAGGGCCCCAGCCAGTGGGCAGCAGGATGGCATTCGCACCCAGGTCTCGGCAGCCTCCAAGGTCGATGCCCTTCCTGTCACCCCTGTAGCTTCCGAGATAAACCTGAAGGAGGCTCACTTGTTATCAAACGGAGTCGCACAGGGTCTAGGAACATTCATTTATTTCCTGATACCAGCTCTGCCTTCAGACACACAGAATAAGTCCCAGCCCCGCCATGTGGCAGCAGGCTCAAGGGACAAGCAGCCAAGACTGAAGTCGTTCAGGTTCAGTGGACCCTCTCATCCCCTGGTTCCCTGGGACTCCCTTTTGACTTCACTCTGCGGTCAACTCCCTAAGTGTAGGATCTTCTCTTTGACTACTGTGCCCTCCCACTAGCCCCCAGCCTGGAACAGGTGCTGCTTAAACACCATTTTTACTCCTGTTTCAGGTCCTTGCCCTTCAGCTATTGCTCCTAAATGAGATGGGGCCAGGTAGGTAAGGAAAAAGAGTAAATCAGTTCCCTTTAGAACCCCCAAAGCTCCAGTCACCCTAATAGTAGCGTCTACCATTTCTGGAGGCCTTGGTCTGTGCCGGGCACAGTCCGGATAGTCATTGCTTCGTTTCCTTCTCACATCAGCTCCGTGAAGAAGGAACTGGTATTGTCTCCATTTTGCAGATGAGGAAGTGGAGGCTTGAGAGCTTAAGTACCTTCCCAAGTTAATGCAGCTGAAGTGTGGCTGAGACCGAAACCCTGACTCGTGGCCGTTAAACTTGACAGTCCCCGGCTGTATCAGCCAGGGTCCAGCAGGAAATGGGACACACTCAAATTGGGTAGTTGAGGAGGGTAAATAAAGGGACCCTGTACAAGGGTGTGAGCAGGGGCTTGGAGAGCACAACCTTTGGCCACTGCCAGCTGCACGGACAGCATCGCTGGGCAGGTAGCCAGATGGGAGGGGATAATTACCAGAACCTGAGCCCAGAGGGCAACATGGAGAGGCTCCCTGACAGGAACTGTGTTCTTCAGTAGAGGGACACAGGCAGTGACCCCACAGGGAGAGAACAAATATCCCCAACCTGCTCACCTCCCTCCTTGCCTCCTCCAGCTAGTGTCCCACTGGACAAATCCAGCTGGAAGCCAGAGAGCACGGGACCCCACTGATGTAATCCACAGAGCTCAGCTTCCAGGCACAGAGGAGGGTAGACAGTGGATAGCAGCAGGGGTGAGCAGCAAACAGGAGGTCCCCAGAATACTAGTCAGATAGGACTAAGACTCACTAGATGTGGGTGTAAGACACAGGTATCTTGGGATCTATGCGGCACACACAGAGGTGGAGATTTCCTTCCTTTATTGAAGGTTCAATCGGACTCAAAAGCAACCATTTCTCCTCTCCATCACCTCCACCACAGAGAACAGGCAGAGGGGAGGCTGAATGCTGGGTGGGGTCCTTCCCTAGGCAGTGCGTCAGTTTGTCGCAGAACTCAGGGCCCTGAGCTCCACCCCTACTTGCAAGGAAAGGACCCCAGACCCACCATGGGCCTCCAAATGTAGGTAACCTAGACGTGTAAGTACTTTGAAAAGGAAGAACCTTGGATGAGACAATGACTCCATGAAGAGCCTGGGTCACCAGTCCTGAAGCATTTACCAGGAGCCCATCACATGTGCCCTGAGCTGTGCCCATGAGTAGGGCTCAGATTTGAATCAGGCACAGACCCTGCCCACATTTGGCCACCATCTAATAGAGAACTCAAACATGTAAGATGTTAATTATATTACAGCGTGGTAAATGCACTAGTAGAAGTGTGTGCATGTACAACTCAACAATAAAAAGACAAACAATTCTATTAAAAGATGGGCAAAGGACTTGAATAGACATTTCTCCAAAGAAGATACACAAATGGTCAATAAGCACATGAAAAGGTACTTGACATCATTAGTCATTAGGGAAATGCAAATCGAAACCCCAATGAGACACCACTTCACGCCCACTAAGATGACTACAATTAAAAAGACAGATCATACAAAAGCTGGAAGGGGTGTATAGAAATTGGAATCCTCATGCACTGCTAGCAGGAATGTAAAATGGTGCAGTCGCTTTGGAAAACAGTTTGGCAGCTCCTCAAAGTGTTAAACACATACAACCCTGCAATTTGGCTCTTAGGTGTATACCCAAAAGAAATGAAAACATATGTCAGCACAAAAATTGTACACAAATATTCTTAGCAGCATTATTCAGAATAGCCCCAAAGAGAAAAAAATGCAAATGTTCATCAAATGATGAGTGGATAAATGAAGTGTGGTATATCCATACAATAGAATATTATTCAGCTATAAAAATGAATAGAGTGCATTCACCTACTAATAGTGAAACTATCGCTTTTCTTTTTTCCACAATGGGAAATGTAAAGCAGTTAATTTTTTTAAAATGGAAGTTATAAAAATATAATTTGAAAGTTACAGATAAGCGAAATTTCTGAAAAGAAATGAAACCTAAGACTTTAAATTGAAAATGTGTTCTCTTTTTCCTTCATAACAGAAAAAAAATGGGGTTTAATATTTAAAATATCTGTTTATCCAATTTCTATTTTTAACACCTGTCAACTTTCCATTGGATTATTTTTATTATACTTCCAATTTATTAAAAAAAAAATAGCCCACACAGGTAAATAAATAAGAGCACTAGGAATATTAGAGGATAATCTATAAAGAAGCCTTTTTATTCTTTCTTTTCTTTTCTTTTTTTTTGCGGAGGAAGATTTTCCCTGAGCGAACATCTGTGCCAGTCTTCCTCTATTTTATGTGTGGGTCACCACTGCAGCATGGCCTAGGATGAGTGGTATAGGTTCGCATCTGGGAACCAAACCTGGGCCACCAAAGTGGAGCGTGCCAAACTTAACCACTAGGCCATGGGACCAGCCCCAGCCTTTTTATTCTTTTGACCTGACTCTTCCACTTAAATCTTTTTACTTACCTCTCTGATAGTATTATGTGACATACTAGTATGTGATAACTATACTGAGGATTTATTATTCCTCCTATTCCTTCAAAGACCACAGAGGTACAGTGGAAGTCATCCATCTTATTAGCCCTAGGAAATGCAGTCCTTCAAAAAAGACTTTGAAGTTCCCTTTTCCTGCTTTCTATCATTTCTTGCCCATAAGTTCCAAGAAAACGTGGGTACAGAAATAAATGGAAAAATGTGGTCATGAACCAATATTTACAAAATGAAAGCACGTGTTCAAAACATATTCTGCTCTCTTCAGATTATAAATATTTTCTGTGAATTCTAATTGTAATGCTTATTTGCAATTTTACTATCTTTATGTACAATGAAAAACCTATGTGGAAATTGATTGAATCATTACCTCTGTAGGAAAGTATAAAAAAGTGTGAAATGGATGTAAAATTTATTTAAACTTGATACTTAATTTGTTTATGAAAACAAGACTTGCTAAATAAATCTAGAGTAATTCATTTTGAATAGGAAGCAATTGTTTATCTATTGTGTAATAGCTACCTTATTTTGAAAAATAGCTTGGTCAAACAATAAAATATATTGTTATTTAAAAGAAAGGTACTGGGGCTGGCCCCATGGCCTAGTGGTTAAGTTCAGCCAGCTCCACTTAATAGAGTGGCCCAGGTTCATGGGTTCAGATCCTGGGTGCAGACCCACACCACTCGTCAGTCATGCTGTGCCAGTGACCCACATATAAGATAGAGGAAGATTGGTACATATGTTAGTTCAGGGTTAATCTTCCTCAAGCAAAAAAAAGAGGAAGATTCGCAACAGATGTTAGCTCAGAGCTAATTTTCCTCAGGAAAAAAAAAGTACTTATATATGTTACAACATGGATGAAACTTGAAAACATTTTGCTAAGTGAAAGAAGCCAGACATAAAAGGACAAATATAGTATGATTCCATTTATATGAAACATCCAGAATAGGCAAGTTCATAGAGAGAGAAAATAGATTAATGGTTGCCAGGAACTGGGGAGAGAGGAGAAAAGGAAGTGACTGCTAGTGGGTGTGGAGTTTATTTTGGGGGTGATGAAAATGTTCTGGAATTAGATAGTGGTGATTGTTGCCCAATTTTGTGAGTATGCTAAAAACACTGAATTGTACACTTCAAAAGAGTGGATGTTTATGGTATGTGAATTATTTCTCAATAAAGTATAGAGGTAAGTAACACACAGAAAAGGAGGCAGAGTATGGACAGCTATGCCTCTGTGGGGAGGTTTCCCAGAGAGAAGACACCATCCAAGCCTGGTTTTAAAGGAACAACGGGATTCACCAAACAGACTCTGAGAAGGAAGGTCTTTCTGGGCAGAGGGAATGGCATGTGCAAAGACCCGGCATGAAGACAGGAAATCCTGTGGTGTACTCTAGTCACTTCCAGTCCTCTGGTCGTTACAGGTATAAACCTTGGTGCACAAACTCAGAAGTCATTTTTTATAAGTGAAATTCATTTCTGACTCTGAGCCCCATTCCTCGGGGCTGAAGATGTCACTCCCATCATTCCTCGTATTTCTAGGTTTGCGAGCTGTTTCAAGATCTTATACTGTGTGAAGACATGGGGTCGGCCGCCAGTCTCCACAGTTTATCGAAGGGATGCCCTTCTCCTTGACTTTGACTTCGCTGCCCCTCTGCTGTGCTGAGGCTTTGTCAGCTGTCAGCTGCCGGTTCCACCTGCCTGTTCATTGTGGGGTCTCTCTTCCCCGGGGTCTTGCTGTCTCCACACGCCCTGCCAGGAAGCAGGGCTGGAGGATCCTGATGCTGGGGATGTCCTCCTGTCCTGCCAGAAGACTCACTTTCTGGTCTCAGAGCAGGTGACACCAGGGAGCCTGCTCTCCACTGCTTCCTTGGGGACATTTGTCCATCCCAGTAAATCTCCATTTATCCCCTCTGCAAACTCCCTCAACTGTCCTCAAATTTTGAGCAAACAAAGACTCAGCAAGACTATTAAACTGCTCCTGCTTGAAGGGGAGAAAGGAAAAGAAGATACTGCATAGAGAAAAAAGAAAAATTAATATTCCAAAATATCCAGCTTTATAAGTGACCACAGCGTCTGATGTGATGGACTCAGTTAGACCACGAGGTGAAGGTCCCACTCGAGGGCCCATCTGAGGAGCACAGGCTGAAGATCGCTCTGCCCTTCAGTTGTGTCACCCTCGATCACTGAGGCTTTCATGAGCTGGTGTAGTGGGCTCTGTCCTCTGCAAGTCCCAGCCCCGAGACATTCAACCCTGCAGAGTGTGCAGGTCCCCAGGGCCCCCACCCACTGCTGAAGTAGGGCATGGAATTGAAGGGAGGTTGCAAAGCCAAGGCCAAGAGGCAGGAAAGCGGGTCCAGACACCTTATGGAGACAGGGTGGGGATGGAATGGAGGGTGGGAGACCAGAAGCAGGAATGTTTGGCCTGCCAAGTCCAAGAGAGCCAAGAAGACAGCCAGGAAGAGCAGATTAAAATGGAAGGGCACACAGCAGGCTGCTAGTCTGGGTTACCTTTCCCCTTGTCGGGTTGGGTGGCTGGAGCCATTTAAAGGGTCAGCAGGAGCAGGGAGCAGGAGCCCTCAGCCTAAACAACTGACAGCTAGCAAATGCAGGTGGCAGGTGGGGTGTGGCATCGGGGAGAGAGAGCTTCCTTGGGCAGAAGAGGCGGCCTAGAAGGCTGTAGCTAGGTAGAGAGAGGACCCAGGGGCCCACGGGGGATTGATTCCAAGCCGTTCCCACACACTTGTGATGGGGGGTGGGGGGTGAGGAGAGCAGAGAGAACCAGAACACAGAGGTGAAAACAGTTGCCGGGTCAGCTGGCCTGGTCAGCCACTTTACTTTGTGGGGAGGATGTTTATTTAAGGAAAATTACAATGTTTACTCAAAGCTTTGGGCTGCAGCCCTCAGGGGTAGAGCTATCAGTGAAAGCTGGGCTATTAATCAATTGTGGGACCTGGTGACAGAACTTCTTGCCTTCCGGAGAGTGGGAGAGACAGAGGAGAGGAGAGGAAGGGAGAGAAGGGAGCTGGCTGGGCCCCAGCCAGTGTGGGAATGACTCTGATCCTGGAGCAGGAAGGTCACATGGGAAGTGGCCTTGAGGTGGCGCCTGGGGCAGGAGGGGAGCAGAGGGTAGAGTTTCCATGGCACAGCAGTCATGGGACAAAGCTGGACGGAAATCACAGTCCGTGATGCTCCCTGGCCAAGGCCAGGCTGCCCTGGGAGGAAGGACAAACTTCCTGGATGGACACCCGGACGCCGAGCCCTGGGAAGAGGACAGGGGTGGGGGCTATGGTGTTGCTGGGGCAGTGGGGTTTCTCCAGGCCACTGGCCAGGACCTTGGACAAAGCCTGAACTGACCATGCCCTCAGGGACACGTGCTGGATGCGGGCAGAGCCAGAGGCATGGGCCTTCAGTGACTTCCCGCTTGCCCTCATTCCTGCTTGGCCAGCCTGGCTGGGTGAAGGGAGGGATGAGTGCCTGCCCCTACTGGTGAACAGGTGGGGCAGGTGGGGTAGGAATTGACAGGGGTGCTGAGCGTGCAGTGCGCAGGCTTGAAAGCCTGCACGGGAGGAGCCAGGGAGTCGTGGGCTGGAAGGGCAGCTGGTTGGGAGAGAACCAAGAGAGTCGAGATGGAGGAGAGAGATGCTCAGCATGTGTACCTAGGGCTTCGGGCAACTGAGGCCGTGTCCTCTGAGCACAGTGGGCTGGAGGTCTCTTTATAGAGAACTCAGGCCAGAGTAGGGATGCTCTTGCTGGGCATCTGGACCATAGTTTGGGAACAACTGCCCAAGGGAACTCAAGGAGTGATGAGTGAATGAATGAAGGAATGAAGAAACGAAGGAAGGAAAGAGTTCTCCTAATGATGACATCAGTAGTACCTACCTTTCACGTTCCTGGTGAGAAAGAACACGGAAAGCACGAGGCCCAGGACACACTCTGCTGAGTTAATGCCCCGGGTGTCATGCTTATGATGACTTTTATTCCATCCAGGCTTTCCTCTTCCCTCACCCACACTCTGCTCACAGGCATGCCTCCTCCCTCTCTAGCTCCCTCCTTCTGTGCAGGCCATAGCACCAACCATGATGGGAATTCCAACTTGCTGTCCCAGGTTCCCAGGGCCTGAGGACTCCTCTCCACCACTTGTTAGCCCTATGATCTTGGGCTACCTACTTAACCTCTCTGTGCCTCAGTTTTTTCATTTGCAAAATGAGGATAATAGTGGTATCTAATAGTATTTTAAGCATGAAATGAGTTAACGCATGTAAAGGGCTTAACTTAGGGCCTGGCCCAGAAAAAATGCTAAATGAGGGTTACTACTGTGGGGGTTGGGGGTGGTGTTCATGCTTTTGCTCCAAGGTGAGGTCACCTGTGTGCAGATCTCTCAGGCTGGGCGGTGGGGCAGCAGGCAGCCTGCCCAGCTCTCTCCCCCCTGGGATGTAGAGTGGGGGTAACGCTCTCACTGAGCCTGGAGGCAGAGCTGCATGAGGACTCCCCTCAAGGTCAGTCCTGGGTCCCAGCCCTAGGTTGGCAAGGAAGGAAAGAGGAGCCAGAAGCCGTCCACCCTCATTCCTTCCTGACCTCCTTGGCAGATCCCTCATCTGGATCACGAAAGGTCAGCCAGGCGACCTCTCCAGATAACAAGCCCCCTGGGGATGCTTCCTGCCCCATAAAGCAGTTTCTTTTATAAGAATACAAGAAAGCAATTAAAAATCTGCCTGGCCCTCAGTGCTGTCTTAAAAACCATACAAACATCGTGAAATGGGGTTACGCATCCGGTCAGGTGTTCTTTGTGGGAAAAGAGCCCTGGAGAATGTTCTTTTTAAGGGAAGGGGCGCCTTCCAAGGAGGCTTCTGTGGTGGTGAGCTGACAGGTGGCAGGTGGGGGGGGAGGGTGGCCAGTGGGGCCCATCTGCTGGGAGGAGACGGGGTGAAGGAAGAGGCCTGAGCTGCCGGAGAGGCTTGCTGGGGAAGGGCGCCTTGGAGTGATTTCCCAGGAGGGCTTTGCAGAATGAAGCTGTCCTGGGAGTTCAAGTCATGGCCTTCACCACCCCTTCATCACTGCCAGGAAGTGGGTGAGGCTGCCCTGTGCCCCGGCTGCAGGATCCAGGGTGCAGCCAGCAGCATGCTGGTCAGCCCCAGTCCATCGGCTTCTCCTCCTCCTCTTCTGGCCCCCCACATTGATGGAACACCTTGCCCTGCCAGCTCTGGGAGTCCTAGCGGGCTGGAAAGACCTGGCTGCAGACCTCACATACATTTGGCCGCTACATGGCTGTTTTCAGTCCATCACCGCAGCAAATCCTCACCACGACTCTGCATGTGGACACTTCCGGGCCCAGCCCTGCCCTCACTGGTACCCTGGACTCAGCAGCTTGAAATATTTGAACATTCTTCATGTTCTCTCTCACTTCTGGATCTCTGCGTGGGCTGCCCCCTGCCTCCCCCCACACCTCCCCACCTGGAATGAGTGCCTTCTATCCATTGTTTGCTGACCGACTCTTTCTCATCCTTTAAGACCCAGACCAAATGTCATCACCTCTGCGGGGCCTCCCCTGTCCCCAGGTGGCTGGCATTTCCTCCTCTGGGCTCGCCCCACCCTTCTCCTATCTTGATTTCAGGGTTCAACACCCTGATAACACACAAGGAGCCCATTTTAATTCCCCTAAAATTGAGCCTGAATAAGGACTTGGGTGCAGGTGATTTATTGGAAGGTGATGCTGGGAGTGAAGGATGGGGAAAATGAGATGGGAAAGGAGGAAAAGCCCATAGAAGTGGGTTATCAAGGTGGCCTCTGTGGGAAACAGGGCCTCAGCTGTCCTGGAAGCACCTGAGAAGTCTTCAGAAGGTCAGTTGGAAGTGTCTGCCTCGGGGGAGGAGGCCCCTGCATTTACCCCCTGCTCTGTGCCCATGGTAGTGGGTCGCCCCGGGGGACTGAACTGCACACTGCTGGCCTGCACTCTCTTGTGGACCCTGCAGCATGGGAGGGAACCCTGGGCAGCAACGAGAGAGGCAGGACGGGATGCGTCAGGTTTGCTGGGCTCTGTCCAACCAGCTGTGGCTGGAAGCAGAGTGGGTCCACGGGGAGTAGGACGGGCACCAGAGGCATCCCTGCAGAAGCTCTGGAGGGTGGCACTGTATTCTCTTCATCTCAGTGCCTAGTAAATGTAGAATGACCAGGACACCAGGGTGCAGAGAGCCCAAGAGACCCAGCAACGGTCAGGGTCTCCCACTGAGAACTCTAGATTCCTGACTTTCCTTTCAGTGGGGCTGTGACCTATCCATCCAGCTACTTCTCCGCTTAGGACATCTTCAGAAACTAGGTCCTACTGAGTGAACAGGGAGATCTCTGTCTGATCTCGAAATCAGACACAAGGGGGAAGTGGAATTGCTGGATCATATAGTGAGCCCCAACTATTTTTAATTACAATGTCTCCTCATGCAAGATTCAAATTCTAGGAAGAGTGTCTGATTGGCCTTACTTGAGTCATGTGAATACCCCACGGCCAGGAAAGGGGGGGTGCACTTTGGTGGGCAGTCCCACAACACAATCCAACGGAAGAAGGGTTTTCCTCAAAGCAAAGCTGGGGTGCTGTTACCAGCAGAAGGGTTGGTGGATGAGGGTAGCCTAAAACCACAGGCTGTAAAATCAGGAATAATAGCTAACTTCCCCATGCCATGGAGTTGTGCGGCTCCTACAAAATCATGTGTGTGGCAGAACTTCAAAAATATGAGATACCCTCACCTAGAAGGTCCTCATGAGACCACAGAATGTTAACCAGAAAGAAAGGAGCTGGCTGTGGTTCCTCTGAACACTTCACAAATTGAGATGCCCTGATCAGCACCCAGGAATCTTTGTCCCCACCCTTAACCAGGAACCACCCCTGGTTCCTGGTAATTGAGCCGTACGCTTAAGACCAACTTCCCCCTCAGCCATGGTCGTTCATTCTATCAGTTCCTTCCTTGGACACCAACTATAAACCAGATCTTTGGGTCTCCAGAACAAGACTGCGTTGCCTTCAAGAAGCAAACAGCCTAGGAGCAGAGATAAATGAGTAACTACTTTTATAACAGTAAAGTGTGATGGCTTCTAGGACACAGGCAAGCACAAGGCATTCTGGTGCTATAGAGGAGGGAGAGAGTCTGCTCATTCATTTATTCAACAAGAATTCAGTGAGGGACCATTACAAGCTGGGCACTGCATTAGCTCCAAAAGACCTGCAGTGAAACATGTTAGTCCAGGTCCTCTGAGAAGCAGACGCCAAGACAGGATTGGATAGGCCAGGCTTTTACTCAGGGTAATACCTATGTGAGAAAAAAAGGAGAGGGAGCCAGGAAGGTTGTGAGGGCCGTCTACCCTCAATGCAAGTCTTACACCGAGTGACGGACAGAGGAGGGGAGGTTGGCTGAAAACATCCTAGACTGTTGTGCCGTTTGAGGAAGACCTGGCAAGGCTGTTGGGCATCCTCAGCAGTCAGCAGATTCTATTTTCTCCAGGAAGGGTCTGCAGTACCCCTGCCGCCCTGTCGCTGGCTGGGAGCAGCCCTGCGGAAGCGTGGCCTCAGCAGCGATGGATTTCAGAGCACAGCAGCTGGAGGCCGCAGGTAACCACACTGCCTGTAGCTGGAGCTCTGTGAGGCTCTTCTCACTGGCCTCCCCGAAGCCCCAAACTCTACAAATTATACCCTCATTTGATGGTTAAGCAAAGAATGTTTTCTGCACTTGCAAATTGCTTTAGGTGTGTCTTGACTGCTCAACTGTCTGCTAAGGGCGAGGGTGGTGTCATAATTCTTCATCCATCCTTCTGTCTGTTGATCCAATCATCCATTTATTTATTTTTATTTATTTATTTATTTTAGGAAGATTAGCCCTGAGCTAACATCCGCTGCCAATCCTCCTCTTTTTCCTGAGGAAGACTGGCCCTGAGCTAACATCCGTGCCCATCTTCCTCTACTTTATACGTGGGACACTTACCACAGCATGGCTTGTCAAGCAGTGCCATGTCCGCACCCGGGATCCAAACCGGTGAACCCCGGGCCGCCAAAGCAGAATGTGCACACTTAACTGCTGCACCACTGGGCCTGCCACTCCATCCATTTATTTTTCCAACCTATATTTACTGGAGCACCCACTGCCCTGGACACTAAGGGTACGGGGGGAACGAGGTGACACTCAGGAGCCCAGAGGAGAGAGAGGCATTAAACAATAATCCCACAGAGACTGGGAGTTTCTAGGTAAAGGTCAAGTGAGTTTCTATTTCCCTTTCCCCACCCCAGGAGGGGCTTTTCTCTGAAAGGGCAGCTGTCTCCGGGGCACAGCTCCTGCCCTGGCGACGTGAGTCAGCCTAGGGTCGGGAAAACCACTCAGCCCTGTGGACCAGCGATGACACAGCGTGGATTCTCCCCGGGAACTGCTTCACGCCACTTCCCTGGACCCAGAGGGAGCAGGAGAAGAAAACACTGAGGGCAGCCATCCTTCAAGGGAGAAACGCCCCCTGCTTCCTCCAGGGCCAACGGCAGCTCTCCCCTCCCTGAGGAGCTTCTCCATGTGCTCGAGGACGTGCCGAGAAACCAGGTCTCTTTTCTTGGATGTCTTTCAGCAGTGCCCTCCTTTCTTTCCCCAAAGACGATTGAAGAAAAATATGCTGAATGAATGTTGAACTGGAGACAAGAGGAGGCAGATCGGGCAGAATGAGCATCATGGATGTCCCTCCCCGCTAAGTCAGACCTAGCTAAGCGCTCTGGGTGCAGGCCCTCAGTGAATCCCACCACCACCCAGCTAGGATCCCATTTTACAGAGGAGGAAGCTGAGGCTCAGAGACCGTAAGGAATTTGCCCAAGGCCACACAGCTGGTGAGCGGTGGAGCTGAGATCTGAGCCCAGAACTTTGTGCTCCCTGAGCCTGTACTCTTAACCATCCACCACACTGCCCATAAGATGCCTCCCTCTGTGTTTCTCTTCCAACTTTACAGGTGCACTGTGACCTCAGCCAATGGCCAGGAGCCGGGACTTGTAAGCAGAGCACAGATCTGGACAGGGCCTCCTTGCCCCCTGCCAAGTGTAGTTGGCGCTCAGGTGGTCTTCACGTACAGCATTCCTCTGTGTCCACAATGTGGCGCCAATGGCAGAATTGGGATGCTGACACCAACAGGAGTTGTCATGAATCGTACTCCCTTGCAGTTACGTACAGGACAAATACAGTTCCAGAACCCATAGAAAGCTACTGCCTCATTTTATCTTCAAAAAGAAGTTTTAAGAGCTAGAGGACGAGAGAACCAGTATAACTGCTATACCAAGAGGGAAGTTGAGGCACAGAGCATTTGGCTGACTTGTCCGAGGCCGCACAATGTAGCAGTCTCTGTAGCAGATTTTCTTGTGTCCTTTCCTTCTCTCCTGCAGAAGCCCAGTGCTCCCTTCTTTTGCCTCCTTTAGAAAGCATTCTTTGTGAAGAATGGAAGTTCAATAATACTAAAGGGTTAGAGATGACTTTAACTACTACTTACTGCTTCTGCTGTTAGCTATCAACTATTCAGTGCTTACTGTATGCTCAGGATAGTGTCAACATGTGCACTATTTAAGAGTTTACTGTGTTATCAGGTGGAGGCCCAAAGCTACGGGAGCTGAAGTGGCCGGATGGTACCATTTCAGGCATCAGATGGGACGGGAGCTGTTAATCTGTGGAATCATCACCTTCTGTAACAATGTCCAGATCTTACAGCTCAGCCTCTACTGGGTAGACCCACAGGAGAAATGTGAGCAAGGCTTCTGAGGAAACTTGGCAGGGTGTGGCTGCCAGATAGCAATTCTGAGCAGCCTTTGTGAGCTGACCCACCTTCCCGGGCTGCTTTGACCCCTGCCCTGTCCAGTGGCCTTTCCCAATGCCCTGGTCCTCGAGGCAATGGTCCATGTCTAGAGCCACCAGCTTCAGAGGACTGCCAAGCCCTGCCTCCGGGCGTGGCTCCAGGAGAAGACCAACGTGCCCTGAGGTGTACACAAGCTGCTTCCTCTGGACCCTGGTTCATGATCATCACAGTGTGAGTGGCCTAAGAGGAAAAGAAGAACCCAGAAGATGGGCCCCTGAGGCGTGGAGGCAAGGAGCAGGCGGAGAGGAGGCGGTGTGAGCACAGCGAGCAGCAGGGAGCCAGCCAAGAGGGACCGGGGCTGTGCCCTGGTGAGTCCATTCATCTAAGGGCAGACCAGGCCCCAAAGCTCAGGGTGGGAGAGGGCTCAGCTGCCAACAGCCTCCAGCCCAGAGCCTGGTCCTCCTCACAGGGTTCCTGCGTCAGCGCCCGCTCTGCCGCCCGCGCTGCTCTCTCGGGCTCCCAGTGCTGGGGCGGGACTATTCACCAGCTGACTTCTGTTTTCTTTTCGAAGCCAAAAAACATCAAGCTGTCAAAGAGACTTTTCCAACATGGCTCTGGCTGGGTGGAGGGTGCTAAGAGAGTCTTTCATCTCTTTGCTCCATGGGGAAACGGCCAAACACAGCATTTTAATTCATGCTTGGGCTGGGAAAGTGGGGTCCTCCCTTAGGAGTGGCAAAGAGGCAGAGCTCTTCCAACAGGGAACAGATCACCCCCAAAGCCCATGAATCATTTCCCCTAAAGAATAGGACAGCACTGAGTCAGAGCCACAAACATGTCATTGTACATCGAGCACCTGTGTGTGGGGGTGGGGTGGGGAACAGCAACAGCCAGGATACCACCAGCAATAAGAACTAACATTTATCAAGTGCTCACTGCCTTCCAGGCAATCTGTGGGGCTTCATATCAATCATCTCATTTAATCCCCACAGCATGAGAAAGGCATTGTCATCATTCCCATTTTACAGATGAGGAAACTGAAGCTCAGAGCTCCTATGGCTGATAAGCAGCAGGGCCAGGCTTTGAATTCTGGTCTGACTTCAGAGTCTGAGCTCTTAGCCATGGAATGAAGTTTCTTCTTTCTTTTTTTATTGCAGTAACATTGGTTTATAACATTATATAAGTTTTAGGTGTACATCGGAATATAGTTCGAATTCTGTGTAGGTTACCTCATGTTCACCACCCAAAAGCTAATTAGGATCCATCACCACACACATGTGCCGAGTCACCACCTTCGTCCTCCTCCTTTCCCCCTTCCCCTCTGTTAACAACCAATCCAATCTCTGTTGCTTTGTGTTTGTTTGTTGTTGTTTTTATCTTCTACTTATGAGTGAGATCACACGGTATTTGACTTTCTCCCTCTGACTCATTTCACTCAGTACAACACCCTCCAGGACCATCCACGTTGTCACAAATGGCTGGATTTCATCATTTCTTATGGCTGAGTAGTATTCCATTGTGTATATATACCACACCTTCTTTATCCATTCATCCTTTGATGGGCACCTAGGTTGCTTCCAAGTCTTGGCTATTGTGAATAATGCTGCAATGAACATAGGGGTGCATGTATCTTAATGCGTTTGTGTTTTCAAGTTCTTTGGATAAATACCCAGCAGTGGAATAGCTGGATCATATGGTAGTTCTAGTCTTAATTTTCTGAGGAAACTCCATACTGTTTTCCATAGTGGCTGCACCAGTTTGCTGTCCCACCAACAGTGTACGAGGGTTCCTTTTTGTCCACATCCTCTCCAACACTTGTTGTTTCCTGTCTTGTTAATTGCAGCCATTCTGACAGGAGTGAGATGATATCTCATTGTAGTTTTGATTTGCATTTCCCTGATAGCTAATGATGTTGAGCATCTTTTCAGGTGCCTGTTGGCCATCTGTATATCTTCTTTGGAGAAATCTCTGTTCAGATCTTTTGCCCATTTTTTAATTAGGTTGTTAGTTTTTTTGTTGTTGAGATGTATGAGTTCTTTGTATATTTTGGATACTAACCCTTTATCTGATATATGCAATACGGTTTGAAAATACCTTCTTCCAATTATTAGGTTGTTTTTTCACCTTGTTGATGGTTTCCTTTGCTGTGCGGAAGCTTTTTAGTTTGATGTAGTCCCATTTGTTTGTTTTTTCTATTGTTTCCCTTGCCCAGTCAAACATGGTGTTTGAAAAAATGCTGCTATGACCGATGTTGAAGAGCTTACTGCCTATGTTTTCTTCTAGAAGTTTCATGGTTGCACATCTTACATTCAAGTCTTTAATCCATTTTGAGTTGATTTTTGTTCATGGTGTAAGATAATGGTCTACTTTCATTCTTTTGCATGTGGCTGTCCAGTTTTCCCAACACCGTTTATTGAAGAGACTTTCCTTTCTCCATTGTATGTTCTCAGCTCCCTTGTTGAAAATCAGCTGTCCACAGATGTGTGGGTTTATTTCTGGGCTCTCAATTCTGTTCCATTGATCTATGTGTCTGTTTTTGTGCCAGTACCATGCGTTTTGGTTACTATAGCTTTGGAGTATAGTTTGAGATCAAGGAGTGTGACGCTTCTAGCTTTGTTCTTTTTTCTCAAGATTCTTTTGGCTATTCGGGATCTTCTGTTGTTCCATATAAATTTTAGCATTCTTTGTTCTATGTCTATGAAAAGTGTCGTTGGAACTTTGATAGAGATTGCATTAGATCTGCAGATTACTTTAGGAAGTGTGGACATTTTAACTATGTTAATTCTTCCAATCCAAGAGCACGGAATATCTTTCCATTTCTTTGTGTCTTCAATCTCTTTCAAAAACGTTTTATAGTTTTCCGTGTACAGATCTTTCACATCTTTGGTTAAGTTTATTACTAGGTATTTTGTTCTTTCTTTTCTCACATTGGAATCCATACAGCACCTGCCTGGGGATTTCCTGGGATGCCTGATAAAAATGTAGCATCTTGGGTCCTGCCCGGGGTTTCCTGAATCAGAACCTCAGGGAATGGGGCCCAGAAGCTGTGATTTTGAGTCTTTCCAGGTGGTTCGGATGCACGTAAAGTTTGAAATCCCCTGCACTGTGCTCTGCTGTCCACTAAGCGGGGAGAAAGGTGAGTATGGGGGGCAGGTGGAGCGTGAGCTAAGAAGGCCCCAAGTGGCAGAGGGTCCTGCACAACGCACTGAGGAGTCTGGAGGTACTTCAGTGAGCAGGGGCGTCCTTTGGAGAGCTCCCGCCCAACCTGGTGGCTGTCCTCTCACTGTCTGCGGAGCTGGGGCCTAACATTCAGCATCCCAGCCCCGAGCTATCCAGGCCTCAGGAGATTCCTCAGGAGGCATGAGGTGTCGTTTTTATTATTTTAGCCCAAGTTCTTGCCAGGAGTATGGCTAGCTCATCCTGAAGACCACTTAGCTTCCAAACCCCCCATCCCTCCATCATGAGAAGCTGCTCCCAGATGGGTGCTTTCTCTCCCTTCTGTGAACCTCATCTCAACCTGCCTGTACCCTCTGCACTGCTCTTCTAACCGGGTCACCAGCAGGGGATGGTGCTTCACTAGAGTTAGTGACAGTGACTTCCCGTGTCAGGGTGTTAGGTGGGACAGCCATCTTCTGAAGTGCGGTTAGAAATAGAAATAGAAATAGAATTAGAAATAGAGAAGGGAGGCATGTGGCTGATACCAGTGACACACAACAAGCCAGACAGGCCTTCCTGACTCACTGAGGCTGCAGTAGGCGCCTGTGGGACACAGTGAAGCAGAACAACCCCTCCTGGCCTGGAAACACCAGGAGGTAGGGGAGGGGAGGCTGCTGCTAAGACCTGGAGCTCAAGCACCCCTCCACACACTCCATAACCAGCTGCTGTCCCCCAGCATCACCATGGGAAATGTGTTTCCCATGAATGTTATTTTTAACCTGACTTCACTTGGGTGGGGTAGGACCAGATTTGCCTGGACAATTCCGCTAATAGGGCTGGACCCAAGCAGGAGAGGAAGGTGACAGCACCTCGAAGAGGCTCTCCTCTGGACAGCTTTCCGCTGCGTGAACCTGGGAGAAAGAAGCTGGGTCTGTGCAGGAAGTGAATGCCATGCAACCCGGCTGCAAACTAGTCTGCATTCGCTCCCTCTTTTCCTGACTCACCTCCTGGCCGTGTTTTGTCTTGAGATGGCTCCTGGCACCCCATCTGGATGGCATCTCCAGGCCAGGAGGAAAGGCAGCCCCAGAGGCTGTAGAGTTATCAGAGATGGAGGCTTCCACACACGCCGGAAGCAGCCAAGTCTCCTTCCATCCGCCAGCTGAGTCTCCTCCACTTCCTCCCACCATGCCACCTCCTCCTCATGTCCTCCAGGAGAAGGGCAACCCAGATGGACAAGCTCTCCGTCTGTTTGGCAATGGCTGGTCCAGACAGCAAGTCCTGTTCCTATTCCATCTGCTTTCTTGGTGAACTTTCTGCTGAACTCCTTCCAAACCTGTCAGCAGCTCTCCTGCCAGGAGGAGCCGGTGCCAGGGAGAACAGAATAATTGCCTCTCGTGTTGTGCATGCAGAGCCTTCATTAACACATCCCCAGAGTGGCATTTGCAGCCCTCTGTCACAGCAACCACCATGGAATAGCACACAATTCATCACCTCTAGATTCTCCACTGTCTTGAAAGAGCCAATCAGCCCTGTGTTTCTGTGTGGTGTTTTGGTTAATTCGGAAAGTCATGCCATTGGTGCTTTTGCTATTTACAAGCAGAGGTTTCTCTGTGGCCTTGCTCACTCAATGGCACATGTTAAGAGTGACCCGGCCCAGCCACTCTCCATTTTTCTTATCTTTAGCACAAGGAAGTAATGCTTCTAACCCATGAAGGACATGGAAGGAAAAGCATGGGGTGGAGGAGGCATAGGCAGAAATCAGGAGACCTGGGTTTTAGTAACAGCTCTGCCAAAGTGTGTGCCAAGGTGTGTGACCTTGGGGATAATGACATTTCTGAATGTCACTTTCTTCACTTACAAAATGAGGGGGTTGGCGTTGACACGCAGGCTCGCGGAGCCTTAGCGCTCATCTAGACCATCTGTCATGTTACGGATAAGTAAACTGTGGTGCAGAGTGGCCATTCAACTCACCCAAGCTCGTGTAGCGGGGTGGTGCTGACTTGAGACCTCAGTTCAGGCTTTCTGCTTCCTGGATTGGAGTGGGGTGAGATGAAAGAAGGAGGCATTTCAGGAGAGCAAAGACTCGTGAAGGATTTCCACCCTTTGTGAGTGTAGGTAACTACATGAGGATGACTTTCCTCCAAATCAAAGATTCCAGGGCTCAAAGCGGTGGTTGTCCTCCAGGGGCCACTTTTCCCCTATGGAGACATTTGGCAAATTACTGGGGACATTTTTGGTTGTTCCAACTGGGGCAGGAGGAGGGAGGGGACGGCATCTAGCAGGTAGAGGCCAGGATGTTGCATCACAGGACAGAGAATGATCTGGCCCAAAATGTCAATGCTACTGAGTTTGAGACCCCAGCTGGACATGAGCCCCCTTCTCTACTGCCATCTTTCCCGGAGTTTTAAAGATTCTTGCTTCTTTACCGTCAGCCTCAAAAGAGCTATCTTTTTGCTGATTTTACAAATGATTTTTTTCTTGAATGTAAAAATCATCCATGCTCATTTTAGAGAATTTAGGATACTTAGAACATTTTTAAAAAATAAATTCTACCACACAGAGGTAACTAGTAAGAATATTTTGCTGTTTGGTGCTTTTTCCATGTTACCTGAGATTCACTGAGGACACTCTGCTTTCTCGTTTCATGGTTTTTCTCAAGAATCCTCTTTGCCCTCACCCTAATACCTCATCACCACCCATCAAAATCTCATCCCGTCTTCAAAGTCGCTTCAAATAGCACCTCCTCCAGGAAGCATGGCAAACCACTCAGGACCTCACCTGAGTGGGACATGAACTCTCCTGTCTCCGTGTCCTGAGAGTACTTCGCATCTCACAAATGTCGATTTTGACCTTTTTCCTTTGTGTTCCAGTTCTGTGTAAATGCCCTGAGGATAGGGACTGAATTTTAGTCTATTGAATGTGTGTCCCCTCCCCTTCTGGCATACACACGCACACACACACACACACACACACTCCGGGCTGCAAGCACAACACCCAAGCTGGATCTGTCCTCTTTCCTCTCCTGTCGTCACCATCCCCTTACTTCCTGCCTCAATAACCATCCTTTAGTTGTTAGTCACAGAGAACATTTCAACGGCTTTTGTTTCTCCCTCATTTGCAATTTCTCTGGAGCTCTTCTGAGTCTTGGAGGTACTTAATATTATAATAAAAATAAAAAGTTTAAACTTAAAGAGTCTCTACTATGTGTCAGGCATTGGGATAGATGCTCATGTAACTTTTTGGATTCAGCCAAAACCTCGGAAGGAGTATTAATGACACCTTTTTACACATGTGAAGACGGAGGCGGAGCCAGGCCTTGCAGCTTGCCCAGGGTCACCCGACTGATGAGAGGAGGTGTTGGGATTTAACCCAGGACCACCTGGCTCCGTGGTCCTGTGCACCTCCTAGAAGTTTCTCAAGCCCTGTGCAATCACCCTGCCCCTGCCCACCTCTGTTTCTACAGCGAGAGGCAGCAGGCAGGCTGGTACATCAGTGCCTGTGGTCTGGGTGGCCCCAGGCAAAGCATCTCCCTAAAGGAGGTCACAGAGCCCAACCCAGGTCCTTGGCCATGGGAACCTCTGGCCAGCGGGGTGAGCCACCAGGGAGCGTTCCTGGGCTACATGAGGGGCCCTTGGGTGGTGGCATCTGGAAGTCTGGCCTATTGGCCTGGTGCTTCCCGATGCCTTGTCCTAAGTGTATCGCTCGGGAGGCGGGTGACAGGTCGTTTACCCTGTAGACACCTGTCTGCTGGTGGCCAGCGTCCTCCTTCTCTTTGGCAGGGGGCTGATCCCCAGCTGGCCTGAGCAGAGGATATCTGGGCTGAGCTTCTTCCCAGTCAGGCTCTGCCCTACTCTCCAAGCTTCTGAAGTCATTTCCGCTACTTCTGAAGGGTTCTCTACTTTCTTGATGTGGCAGACCAAGTACGGGCTCAAGATCAAGGTCAGCTTTGTCTCAAGCCCAGTTCTGCCAACAAAATGACTTTGTACAAGTCGCTTGCCTTCTCAGAGCCTCAGCTTCTCCGTCTGTAAAAGGGGAAGAATGACACCCAACCTCAGAGGGCTGGGATGAGGATTAAATGAATGATGAAGAGAAACTAACACGCTGTACGTGCTCAAAAATCTCCCTCATGCTTTCCTCTTTCTTTCATCCTTTCTTCTCACCATTCTTCCATCCTAGGCTTGGAAGATGGTGGAAGGGTGGTTGGAAAATGTGTGGGATAGGAAAGTGGGCTGGGATGGTAGGGGGGGAGGGAGGGGGAAGGGGGGAGGGGAGGGCGGAGGGGTGGGGGGGCAGGCAAGGAATGGCCCATTCCTTCCTGTTTGTTTTTCCACCTGGAGCCCTGGGGGAGGGGAATCACTCAGCTGGCTGCTGGCAGCCTTGCTCAAACACACTCAGCCATTTGCGCTGGTTAAACCTGCTTGCTGTTCTACACCTCTGTGTGGGCTCAGAATCGGCTTCACTCCATTCCCACGGGGCAGCGGAGCACAGAGGTTAGAAGAGCCTCGGGGCTGCCTGGCACACAGGCTTCACCATTTGTGGTCTCAGGCAAGTTGCTCAATTTTAGAGCCTCAGTTTTCTCATCCATAAAATGAAGATATTAACCTCCTATTGGGTTGTCTGGGATGATTAAATTAGATCCTGCATGGGTTGTACTTGGCTCAGAGGCTAGCATATAGGACGTACTTTAATAGGCTAGCTACTATTGCTCATTTTTGTTATTGTTGTCATCATTCCCCACCGCAGGTTGTATCCTCAACCTGGGCTGCCTTTCTTGCAGAAGTGCTCACGGGGAGAGAGTGGCTGGTTTACCAGAGGGCCTCTGGCCCACACTTGGCAAGACAGATCATCCCACGGGTGAGCCAGCTGGGTCAGCCTCATGGCTAAGGACTGGCAGCCCAGGTGTCAGTAGAGGCTGCATTCCAGCAACATTCCTCCTTGGCAGAAACTTCAAAACCAGAGGGACATTACTCAGGTAGACTCAGAAGGCATTCCAGGATGTCAAACTGGAGGCTTACGATGCAGACTTAACCTGATGGTAATGTGGAGTGTGACAAGAAGCAGGGACTATGCCCTGGCCATCTTGAGGCAGAGGGCACGTGGGGAGAGGATGGGGCCGAGGATGGAGGCTGATGGCAACCCCACTACACCCCAGGTCTTGCACAAAATCCCTGAAGACAGAACTCTGGTTCCTTCCAGCAGAACGTCCCAGGAATAGGCCTCCAAAAGCTGTGACTTCCTCCTTCTGCTCCTCCTCCTCCTTACAAGGAAGTTACCTGGGGTAGGGTTGGGGGCTCAGCTGACTTTTCTGACTCTTCCTCTCTCCTGGGAGGATAAGGACTCCTGGCCACTCCGTGCTGTGATGGGAAGACATGCAGAGGCTGGATCCTTTTGCTGGTGACTTTCAGTGGCCCCCACCCCGTTGTGGACCTGACCCCATGCTGGGTCTGCAATGCTGAGCTGGGATGGACCCCAGCGGACCTCACAGCACAAGGGGAGGGGGGCAGGCATGTAAACAACGCAGACAAAGCCCATGAATTGGCAGAACAGCATCATGCCAAAGGGACAGAGCCACCCTAAGTCAGGCGGGAAGCGATTGCTGGAGTCCACACCAGAGACGAGAGACCTAGCACAACAGCGGGGTTGGGGAAGAAATAGCGCAGCTGGATGCAAAGGCAGGGGAGCCACAGGAGTCTGTGGCTGCTGAACATGGTCAGAGAGAGCAAGGCCTCAAATGCTGGCAGGACCCAGAGGGTGACCAGCACCCTTCTAGAGACAGTGCTGCCAGAGGAAGGGAAGGGGCCCAGAAAGAAGGGAGCTGGAGGCAAGAATATGCACTGAACACCTACTGTGTGCCAGGCACTATGCTGAGTAGTGTTCCTTTAATCCTCCCAACTTCTCTCCAAGGTGGGCGTTAAGTGTCCCCTGGCCCACCCCAGGACAGTGAAGCCCAGAGAGCTGAGTGACCTGCACCAGTTGGCAGACTGTCGGTCTCTGACTTTTCACACTGGCCCCTGCCCCCATTGTTTATCTCCCCCCGTCTTCAGGCAAAGCAGACTGGTGGGAGGAGAGCCTGTGGGTCTGCAGCATGAGTGCAGACCCCCCACCCCCTCAGAAACGCCTCTGTTGAGTCAGATGACGCAGACCAATGATGCCTCATGTGACGCGTAGATATTTTCATTTATTTGCTTATTTTTAACTCAGCAAAGAACTTCAAAGGAGCATCATTCCCAGAGGATTTGTTCATCGATGTGTCACAGTCTAGCTACTGAGCCCGTGCACAGGAAGGAAACGGGCAGGTTCAGAGACCAAAACATCTGTCCCTGTGCATCTTGTAGAGTTGGGGAACTGGGACTCCTGTGACCCATGTAGATACGGTGCTTCCCTCTGACTCGAAGGGTTTGGCCCCCGACCCCGGAACGGCCTGAAGCTTGGACTGTCGGCCCTGCCCTTCTTCTGGGCTGGGAGAAAGGGCAGGCAAGAGGTACTTTCAAGGTGGGGAAGGTGCTCTGTGACCTGACCCTCCGGCAGGGCGGGTGGCTGCCTCATATCCCCAGCTCTTCTTGCCCTGGGAGGGGGTGCCTGCTGGCTGCTGGGCTCTCTCCCTGTGCCACCCCAGTTACACCTCCCAAAGCATGTAAGGTGTCCCCACGAGGATGAAGAGCCTAGGGCTTAGAGCAAGTTCTACTTGCTGGACAAGTTGAGCACTGTGTTATTTCAGCGACCCCATGGCCTAGGTGGCACAGCCAGTAAGGCGTTGACTTGAGAGTTGAACAGGTCTCCAGGGTGTACCACGGTCACACTCCAGTCCTGAGGGCGGCGCTTACGGCTCTTTTAAAAGTTTTTACTTGTTTGAAGTCCGTTTCCTTTCAGGTGTTGCTTTTTTCTGTTTCTTATCTTTTTTTAGGCCTTGGGGGTTGGGGCGGGAGACCGAAGGTGGGGATGTGCCGCTGTGTACAGCCGACTTGCCTGCCCATCACCCAAACACCAAGTTCCGCTCGCAGAGGAAGTGAGAGGTGTCCGATTCGGTCTCCCAGAACGCAGCTGGGCTGCCTGAAACGAGCGCCGCGGCGACTCTGAAGGAGGTGTCATCCCTGGGCCAGTACAGGATTGAGTCACAGAAGCCGCCACTCCTGCGTCAAAAATACTGGGCCATTGTCCCAGGGAGTTTGGCCCCTCAGTCGTCATTTCCGACCCGCTCCCTGGAATCCCAATGAAGGAAAAAGGGGAGGAAAAGAAGCGGAAACCAGAATGGCTAAGCAAGCCGAGGAAGACGAGCCCCGGCCAGCTGGAGCAGCACCTGAGTGTGCGACCCCACCCCCCACTGGGGCATCTTCTCCTTGGTTACATTCCAGACCCGGAAGCGAATCCCGGCTGTATGGTGTCCAAAGACCTACAATCTGGGGGCATTCCTTAATAAAAAGAATCCAAGATTCTGAAAACAAACTTAAGTACAAAAGTGAGTATTTGTTTAGATGGGTGGGGGGACCACAGCACTTTGCTGACGCCCTGCAGGTTCAGGTCTGCTTCTTCAGAGATCTCTTTAGGCAGTTTACCAGAAGCGCGCACATCAAAACGCTTCCTGTTTGTCCCCTGGCCTTCCTTCCCTGCCTAGGACACTCCCAGCATCTCCCTGCTCTCACAGGGCCCCGGAAGCTCGTGTCCGGTCAGCTTTACGGTAAGTGCATCTCTGACGAGTCTTCAGAGTCAGCAGTCTGACAATCGTGAGAGCTGTGGGCGCGTTGACATCACTCGGAGCAGGTGTTCCTGATCTTTTTGGGGGTCCTGGTCCCCTTTGAGAAATGAGCGAAAGCTATGGACCCTCCCCAGAAAAACGCATAATTCTCATCTCCACTAAATTTCATATACAATTCTAAGGATTTCCAGGCCCCCTAAAGCCTTCCCAAGAATCCCAGGTAGGGACCCCCGACTTAGTACTATCCGTTCATTTCACAGATGAGGCAGCAAACCCCCAGAGGGGCAAGTGACTTGCTCAAGATCACACTCAGTCAGGTGGGAGAAGAGTCAGGAGTGGAATCCAGCCCCTGGTTCCTGCCCCTCCTGTGCTGTACCAGCTTTGCCTTCAGGACTAGACAGAGCAGGGTCTCCAGGGAAGGAGACCCCAACTCATGGCTCCCCAGAGGGTCTTTCTCACGTTTTTTGTTTTCTTTCCTAGACATGTATTTTTTCCCAGTGTGGCTCAGAGAGAGCAGAAATGATGGCATTGAAACATAGACACAGACAGGAGAAAAGCCTGCAGGGTCTGGGTTTAAATGCAGTGAGAATGCAAAGTTGAGCCAAACAGTGAGCAAACAACACGCGAATCTCCCGAGGAAGAGCTTGGGCTGCTCTGGTACCTGGAGTCCTGAGGCCTGGGGAAATCCCAGTAAAAGTGACATCTGATTGGGCCCCGCCTGAGCCCTGTCCTCTTCTCATGACACTCTCTCCCCTTGTACCCAGCTTGGGTCCTTGGTGGCCTAAGCCATGTGCTCTGGCAGGTGCGTTTCTTCTGCCTGCACAGCTTCCACCTCGCCCAGCCTCAGCAGCCCACCTACCACAAAGCCACACAGCTGCCTCGACACTTCCTCTGAACACCCAGCCAACTCGGCTCCTGGTTCCTTCCCTCTCAGCACCTGGTTCTTCTCTTTCAGAGCAGAGAGCGTCATTTGCGGTTCTGTATTTATCTGTTTCAGGTCCGTGTCCCCCAACTAGACTTTCAGCTCCTTGTGAGCAGGGGCCCCTGGTGCCTCTGGACTCGCCGAATGGCACGTGGAGGCCCTCCATCGTCACTTGCTGATTTCAATGTGGCAGCTGCTGATTGGGACCGGGGCACCTGGAACAAACGCCTGTTGGCCAGCTCATCCCTGAAATCCTGGCCAGGGCTGCCTGCAGCTGGGAGCTTGCTCAAGCCTTTAGCTCTAGGCAGGAGGGGAAGTGAGCAGGCAGCCGGCGAGGCCAGTGGTGCCCAGCCCCTCAGGGCAGAGGCACCAGCCAAGCAGGCGCAGAGATGCTGAGGTACAAGCCAGGCTCTGTGTGTCTTTAAAGTGGGTTCTAGGTGCTTCATCCTTATCTCTAGGGCTCATGTCTTTGAGCTGTGAGGGTCCTGCAAGCCCCTAGTCAGCCAGCTCACCAGCAACTGTGCTGGGGGCTGTCAGCAGAGGTCAAGGGCGGATGGCCGAAGTGGATGTCCTCCGAGGGCTGCAGCAATCCGGGAATGATTAAGAAACTCAGAAACGGTTCCCTCTCCTGCCTTCTGGGCCCGCCTCCAGATAATGGAGCTATCTTGAGAGGGCAGCCTATTATTCATACCCAAGTATTTTTTTCATCCGTTGCATTTAGCTTGGGGTGGAGTATATTCCTTTTTTCAACTTGACACCCACACCTCCATGACTGTTGCTGTGTGCCATACCTCCCAAGGGCCAGGGAGCTTTGATCAATTCTTCTTTCTTCTTCTTCTCAGGGTTGTGCTGGTGGGGTTGGGAGGGGAGGGATTTATGTGACAGAGAAACACGGAAGTACAACCTGTTTTTCTCCTCCCAGGCTCTCTGCCTGGGGAGCAGGAGCTGTGGGTGGAGAGAGCAGATATTGACTGTAGACAGTTTCCTTTCCCCCTCCCACCTCCCCATCAACTGGGAGTGGAGCGGCAGGAGGCCAGGGACAGGTGAATTCTCCTCTGCAGGTGGGTGCCTGCTCCAGTGTGCCCTTGTTTGCTCCTAAACACATTCCAGCAGAGCAGCCCCCGTCCTTCTCCCTATCTCAGATGAAATAATCAATATGAAATTCTGTGTCTCCCGTTAAAAGGCCAGATACATAGGGAATTTTCTTACACCAATCACCTTTGCTGGGGGATGAGAAATAAGCCACGAGAGGATGTTTAGGCAGCAGAACAAAGCTGATTGGTGCTGATAGGGCAGGGGTACAGTGCTGGAGCCAGCTGACCTGCCCATTGTTCGCATCCTCTCCAGTTAATCACCGTGTGGTTTTCAGCAGAGTCCTGCAGCCTCAGTGGACATAAGACGTCCTCACGGCCAGGTGACCAGACCCTGGGCATCATGACAGGGCCCCGCAGCTGCCCTCCCTTCCTTACTCAGCTGGTGACTGTGTCTTTGATCACTGCATCCTGGCTATTGCACTTTGTCTCTCTTCTGGAAAAGCCTTTGTATTTGCTCTGTCATAGCTTCCCCGACCTCCCAGGCCACTGCATCAAAAGAGTCAGCATCCTTCGAATAGTGTTTCTGCTCCCGGGTGTGTGGCGCTGTCAGGAAAATGGTAGGAAATGCTTGAGCAGAAAGATACAGGTGGCTCCTGGGACAGCATCCAGCACCAGGCCTACACACAGCAGGGCTCTGTACATTCTTGTCGAATGAATTAATGAATGCCTGGGATTCCTAAGGGTGTGAGAAGCAATGTGGAGGCGATTCCGCACACAGCCTCTGGCATAAACTGCCCAGCTTTGAACACTGGCTCTGCCACTTGCTAGCTGTGCAAGCTTAGAAACGCCACTTGACCTCTCTGTCCGTGTGTCCTCATCTATAAAATGGGGAGGATAATACGACTAATAAACAGTCACTATGTGTAAAGCAGTTAAAATACTGCCAGGCACTGTATAAATGTTTGCTATTATCGAGTCTAGAAAGATAATTACTCCAAGGAATTGAAAATTACCTTTAAACAGAAGCTGTGCATTTCCTTATCTTGTAGCATTCACCCTCCACCCCTACAAGCTCCTCCTACACCCCTGGAACCATCTATTGCAGGGGTCAGCAAGCTTTTCCTGTAAAGGATCAAACAGTAAATATTTTACACTCTGCAGGTCACACAGTTTCTATCACAACTACCCAACTCTGCCACTGTAGCGTGGAAACAGCTATAGATAATACATAAAGGAATGAGCAAGGCTATGTTCTAATAAAACTTTATTTACAAAAATAGGAGCTGGGCCAGACTTAGGCCACAGACCAATTTGCCAACCCCTGATCTATTGGGATTCTACCATTTTACAAGACTCTGCTTGAATTCTGCCTCTTCTAAGAAACCTGCCTGGATCCCCGCTGTGAGATTTCACATTCCTCTCCCTGGACTTCAAAACACTGGGTTTGAAGGGAGCTTAGTATCATGGAAAGAAGAGGCAGGATATCTGGTTTTAATCTCTGCCCTACTGCCTGACTTTGAACAGGCCCTTAATATCTCTGGAGCCTCCATTTACTCATCTGCAAAACAGGTGTAAAAGGTTTTGCCTTACTTACTTTACAGGGTTGTATGAAGATCAATAGACTAATGCAGGGGGATGGGACTTACAAAATCTAAAGCATTACACAACGGAAGTGGACCTTCATGGTGCTGCCAGTGCCCCGGGCAGTGCTGGGCACTTGGTCAGTGTTGACTGCACTGAATTCCAGTGAGGGTATTAAGTACAGACTTTTATATCAGACATATGCATTGGTACAGCCTATACGCATATTGATCTCCTTGGCCAGATGGAGAACTCAAGGGACCCAGGCCCAGGGGAGAAACAACAGCATTTCCTGAGGCTGAGTCCACAGAATGCTTGTCAACTTGAAAAGTAACCTGGGGTCAGAGTGCAGGCTGTCTGGATTGCCATGACAGGGAGTAAGGTTTCTAAAGGCATTTATGGATAGAAATGTATATTTGTTTCCTGGAGCTGATGCAACAAATCATCACAAAGTTGGTAGTTAAAGCAACAGAAATTTATTCTCTCGTAGTTCTGGAGGTCAGAAGTCTGAAATCAAGGTGTCAGCAGGGCCGCACTCCCTCCATATGTTGCAGGGAAGAATCTGTTCCTTGTGTCTTCTAGTTCGGTGGCTGACATTCCTTGGCTTGTAGACACATCACTCCAATCTTTGCCTCTGTCCTCACCTTACCTTGTATACTTCTTTGTGTCTTTTTCTCTTCTCTCTCTTATAAGGATGTTTGTTATTTGATTTAGGACCTGCCTGGGTAATCCAGGATGATCTTATCTCAAGATCCTTAGCTTAATTACATCTGCAAAACTCCTTTTTCCGAGTAAGGTCACATTCACAAGCTCCAAGGATTTAGATGTGGGTGTTATCTTTTAGGGGCCACCATTCAATCCATGACTATATCTCATTATTTTCACTTAACTTTTTATCCAAAGTATTTTCTATGTCACTGAACAATCTTCCAAAAACATTATTTTTGATGATTAATAATATTCCACATTGTGGATATATCATTATTAACTGAATCTGTTTTCTCTTGCTAGACATTTAGATTGCTCATGACTTTCCACTATTACAATAAGGATGCAACCCATGGGCTCTGGAGTCGGATAGGCCCAGGTCAAATCCTTGCTCTTCCATTCACCAGCGATGTGACCATAGGCAAGTTTCTCAGACTTTTCTGAGCCTCAGTGTTCTCATTGTAAATGAGGATCATAATACTTATCCATGAAGGGACTCAGAGGATCAGATGAAAGAATATATGTAAAGTGGCTAGTGGCAGGGTGTTTGGCACATATAAATGCTTAGTAAATTGCAGCCACTCTTGTTTTATTAATATTGATGATATCTCGGTTAATTTCCTCGGGATGGATTCATAGAAGTACTATTGCCAGGTTATGGTTGCAGACAATTTTAAGTCTCTTGATTTGCTTTATCAAATTGCATTCCAGAAAAAGCATCTGCAAAGACACTCGACGTTACCCAATCCTACATAATAACTATTCTCTCTGGGCTCTGATGGCCACTTTAGTTAATGGACAAGAATTTTAATCAATGGACAAGTATCTGTTATGGAACCAGGGTTAAGTTTTGAAGAGCTTGCAGTTGACTTGGGACAACCAAATTGCATACATGAAATAAAACAAATGATGAAAAATGGAATCCATTAAATCAGCAAATGTTTATTGAGCACCTTCTATGTGCCATCTACTGTACTAGATGATGGATATTATAGATTGATGAACAACACAGGAGCGGTCCTTGCTTCACACAGCTTATAATCTAGTGGATCAGAACTGGATTGCAGCGCTTCATTCCTACAGCCTAGTTCAGGGGAACTAGGGGGAGAGGGGAGACTTCAGGAAGGAAGATGACCCAGAAATGGACCTTGAAAAAGAAGCAGGGACTAGAGGAAAAGGAGGGGCCGGGAATTGAGGCCTATGCCTCACTGTCCCCAGAGGTCTCATGGAGGGCAGGAGTGGAAAAGGGCTGGGGAGGCTCTATCAGGAAAGACTGGGACAGCCTAGAGCACTGGCCTAGCAGGGGAGGTCACATTTGTTTTGCTTTAGAAAACCAGAGACTCATAAAATTTTCTAATCAGGGAAAGACCCAAAAAAGGCATTTAGGAAGAATAGAAAGGTCTGGATGGGTCAAGCCTGGAGCCAGAAGGCCAGCCATGCTTAGAGCTATAAATCTCGTCCTATTTCATAAGCAAGACATGGTAACATGACTTGGTGGTGGGGTTTACAGCTCTTGGCTCATGGAGTCCTGAGCCCCTGTCCCATGCTCTCCTCCATCCACTGTCTCCTCCCAATGCCCAACACTGAGCCCTTGGCAAGCTCCAAGCTTCTTTGACTGCCTGCCATTGCTTCCTGGGGCCCTGGTGTAAATGGATCACAGCTGTTCTCATCCTGGTATGCATTAATCTGGTGTTTTATTTTTAACAGTCCAGGCCCTAAGTGCCCTGGAAGCAGTGACTCTCCCAGAAACTTCTTCTTTCCACTACAGTGTGGTCCCCAGAGGAGGGTGAATGCCTGATGATTGACCAGCTCTGTGTTCCCTTTGGTGATTAATATGCCTCTCTGATCAGGATAGGGGTGCAGAGGAGGAGGAAAAGGCCTCCTACCACACCTTGCCAGACCACACCAGCATATTCCAGTCAGTGGTGGCAAAAGCTGGAGAGGGAGAAGATGTGGGGGGCCCTGAAGGGACTATAGGACAACCCCGTTTATACAGAGAACCCCTCTTCCAGCCCAACTTTTCTAGTTCAGGCTGCTATAACAAAGTACCATAGAGTGGGCGGCTTAAATGACACATTTATTTCTCACAGGATTGGAGGCTGGAGATCCGAGACCAGGGTGCCAGCATGGTCGGGTTCTGGTGAGAGCCCTCTTCCGGTTGCAGACTGTAGACTTCTCATTGCAACCTCTCATGTGGTAGAAGGCAAGTGAGCCAGCTCTCTGGGGTCTCTTTTATAAGGGCACTAATCCCAATCATGAGGGTGCCACCCTCATGGCCTAATTACTTTGCAAAAGCCCCACATCTCAAAACCATCACATTGGGGATTAGGGTTTCAATATATGAATTCGGGGGGACACAAACATTCAATCCATAACACCAACCAGTAGGCCCACTTCTGAATCACAGGCCCAGTGGGTGGAAGTGAGAGGATGGCTCATTGAGAGGTTTCACAGAACACAGAAAGAGCCCCTTTTCTCATCTCTTTCCATTCCAGTAAATAGGACCTCACAATGCACCTCTTACCCAGAGAGGCACGATGATTGTCTAAGAACACAGGCAAGCTGGCGGAGGCTGTCGGATGGCGACCTGTGCTCTGGGGCTTTCCTGGGCTTCACTACAGGGGGGAAGAGCGACATCCAGTGACCCTGAGCTCAGGGACCAAGGTGAGTCATCAGAGTTAGAGAGGGGCTTGAGATCCATCCCCTGACGAAGACTCTCCTAGTGCCGAGAGGGGCAGTGTTGTGCAGGGTCACCTGTCAGGGGCTGGGGACAGAGCAGGCTCAGCACCCAGATCTTCTGTACCCAGACTGGAGTCCCTCCACTACTTCACCAGGCCTCTTGAAGGTGGTTTGTCCTTCTTGAAGGTTATTTCCACCAATGGAGTTGACTTCAGCTTGCTATTACTTGGCACATCCCTCTTTTATTTAAAAATACCAAAGTTCCTGAATGGGTCAGAAAAATCAATGGATCCATTTCAACTTCAAACAAAACAATTCAGGTAAAACCACAAAAGTTTAGAAAAACTTGTCCTGGGAAGACTACTTTCCCTACACAACCAAATAGAAGTGCTGCCAAGGGCCAGAGTTGAGATGGAAAAAAGAGAAACCAAGGAAGATCTCATTAAATGGCCTTTATTTTGAGAGGGAATGGAGTAAGGAATTTAAACAGAGTGGGGAAGGTGAGGAAAGCTTACCAGAGGGAGTGCAAAAGGCGACTTACTCGGGACAAGTAAAAGGGCCCACGGAAGCTGGGAAACCCTCTTCTGCCTACACGTGGTGGGCACTTGGCTCGCAGTGAGGAGGGAAACAATGATGCTGTGCAAGCCTCCTGTTCACTGAGGTGCCTTTGGGAAGTCCAGCTCATTCCCAGAGGCTGGGATTCGTGAATGAACTAGACTCCGCATGATACGCTCACGTGCTCCATGTGATACTTCCTTGGGACCACCGTTCACGCCGTCTTTCACCTGAAATCCTCCTCCCTGAGGTCTCAGTCTGATGACATCCTAACCATCCTTTCACTCACTCGTCAACATGTAATGAGCACTCAAAATGTGTCTGGAGCTGGAGATCCAACTATGGATGAGACAAACAGAGACAAACAGAGCTCCCTGATCTCAAGTTTGGGAGAGGATGGAGAACAGGGCATCAGGGGGAGGAAGGGAGTCAGACATCAGTTAGTAGTTAATTGCACAGGGAGTTATTGCAAGACAATCAAGGTAAATGCTCTGAAGCAGAAGTGCAGGGTGCTCTGAGCATGTGACAGGATCCAGTCTCATCTGGAGCAGGCAGGAAGGGCTTTCTAGAGGAAGTGACATTTGGGTGGAGCTCTGGAGGCTGAGTGTGAATTAATTAGGAGGAGGTAGAGGGAATGGTAGGAAGAGGGGTCAGAACATGTGTAGACCCTGAGGGGGATGGCTCCTTTGAGGACATGAAAGGTAGATGTGGAGAGTAGGGCTCAATGCGGCCCAGTGAACTGGTGGAGGCATACACTGAAAACTGAGAGTCGTTCCTTGAGGCTGTTTACTTCAGAGAGAGAGAAAGGAAGGAGAGAATTAAGGTGACAAAAATGAAAGGGTTAATATGTCACCCACCTGCTAAAGGTCAGAGTCAGATGAGGTATAATGGAGCAGGTGTGTGAAATGTAATAGGGGGTGGTGAGGACTGTGGAAAACTAAAGGATATATATTTATATTTATATTTATATTTATATTTATATTTATATGTATATACAAGCATTGCACCCAAAGACATTTAAAATATGTTAAAACCTGTTACTGGCCAAAAAAAGCAAAATCTGAGGGTCAACACAGTTTTGGGTCCTTGATGATAGGGGAAGAAGTTGCTGGAAACAAAGAATATGCAGGAGGGAGCTAGGAACTGCTTGGCCATAGAGCCAGAAAAAGAGCCAGGAGAGCCCTTCTGGTTCTGTTGCCCCTCCCCACACCCCGTGGCTGTCAGATTGTCTCCTCACCACCCATACCCCTTGTGGCCCCTCCAGCTTGCCTATTCGGGCTCGCCTGTCCCCAGAGGCATCCCACTCTCCCTAAAAGCAGAGTCAAGGGCAGGATGGTAACTGCTGACTTATATGAATGGTGGGGTGGAAAGATGGCCCTGAGCAGCCATCCTTAGCTCAGGAGTTAACTCACTGGTTGCAAGAACTGCTGGGTTCCCCTGGCAAGCTCCCATGACATGCAGATCTGAGGGTGGGGTGCAGTTGGGAGAATAAACGAGAGGAAGATGTGGAAAGGGGTTGAAACAGATTCATAGGCCGAGAAAAAAAGATTAGAGCATTGACACATCAGTTCCTTCAGTGTTAATTTCCTAGCACAATTTTGGGTCATTTGGATTCCATTGCTGGCTCTGTCAAAGCTTGACGGTGGGAGTACTGATTTGGGAACCTCCTCCACATTCTCTTTGTGACAGTAAAGGCATGGTTGAGCTTATCTTAAAAGCGATCACTTTTGATCAAAAAACAATGTTTGCTTTTTTTCTCTTTGCTCTGATGTAAAGGTCCTTACATGTATTGGGGGATTTCCTGCACCTGATCTGCTCTCAGTTGTGCACGGGAAGATGCTCAGCTTTCATGTGTTTGCTTTCCCTGCAACTCTGATTAAGAACTAAATTCATTTCGCTAGATCTTTGCAGAGCAAACCTCTTTACTTGACCGGAGAAGAGTTTTCTTCTGTCTCATAAAGGAAGAAACATTTTTAAAGGCTGTTTCAATATGTAAATGCTTCTCTCACTATACACACACATCTAATTGCTTGTTTCTATCCCCTTCTAAAGCAGAAGGCAGAGATATTCCTTGAAGGGAGCTCAGCTGCCTGAGCCAGCATTTTGAAACGACAGGCTCATGAACAGCAAGTCCCCAAATGCAGTGAAAATTTGTGGCTTCTTGATGGCCCAGTGTCTATTTAACTTAATGCCAGAATAGCACTGGGTTTATGTTCAGATAGCCACTCTTTTCCTCTCAGTCTGTGGGATTCCAGTGGGGTTGACTTTGCCTTGAGTCCAGAGAAGGCATTATATCCAGGCTGGTTCAGGGATGGCCACCTGACCAAAGATTGGTCAATCAGGGTCAAGGATGCTCAATTTGGGACTTTGGGTTCAGCTATTAAGGAGGAGAATTCTTTCCCTCTCCTGCTGTACGAAAGCCTGAGGGGACATGAGGCTTGGGCTGCTGTGGCCAACTTGTCCGCACAAGGAGGGGGACCTAGAAGAATGAAGCCAATACATCAGAAGACAGAGCCAAGATAGAGATAAAAATTGAGTCCCAGTGAAATCATTCGAGCAATTGGATCTAGCCGTGCATAAAGCCAGCCCTGCCCCATGGACTTCTACATGAGACAATAAATTTCCGCTTTTTCCCTGAGTCAGTCTGAATTAGGTGTTCTCAGTCCTCTAAGTATCATCTGTCCGTATGTAAAGCAATGTGGCTGATTCCAGCAGGCGATTCCAATAGAATCTGTCCCATTACTATTTTATAGTGGCATCTTATTATATCTGTACAATATTTTCAACTTCTTAAAGCACCTTGACCAAGGGGTTATTGGACTTCATCCAGACCATGCTTACAGGAGTTGTCTCTCGTCACCTCCACGTGATGAGTGACCCTCCCAAGGTGACGTGGGAATAAACAGAAGAGCCCCATTTCCCAGCACGCCCGCAGACCCCTCCCTTCCCACATCCTCTTTTCTTGAAGGAAAAAGTTAAACATTTTAATGACTGCCCAAGGATGTTCTGTCTGGAGAAGGACAGTTGAAACAGAGAGGTTCTTATTCGCTGCAGCCTCATTTGTAATAGACAAAAATTAGGAAAGATCCCGAGTGTCCAGCCGTTGGAGGCTCTATACAGGGCAGTAGTAGGAAGCCTTTAACAAGGCAGAAATAAATGTCCAGTTGCCAAGGAATATTGTCAAGTGAAAAGGCAAACATTGTGTGTAATATGCTATTGTTCAAAGTTTTAAAAAAGAGCAAGGCTGCACATACACAAAATCTTGTGTATGCATAGACTGTCTCTGGCAGAAACTGGTCACTGTGTTACCTCTGGAGACGGGGCTGGGGAGGCTGGAAAAAGGGATGAGAGCGAGAGAGACTTTTTTTTCACCATGTACCCTTTTTTTACCTTTTGAATTTTGTACAATTTACATATTTTGCCTATTTCATGCTTTTTAGTTAGATTGACTAATAAAAAAAAGAAATGCAACAATTAACAGCTACAAAAACATACCCATTTCAATGTGAAGCCGCCTTAGGGCTCTGAGGAGTCTCTGGGCTTTTAATCAGAGCTGATCTATAACTCAGCTCCTTCTAGAAGCTGAGGCTGGGGCTTGTTCTAACTGGATGCCAATTTGGGTGGGGAAGGGGCAGACTGAGAGTCAAATCTGAAGGCTCCTAGAAGGAAAAAGCCACAATGGCTATCGGAGCAATTAGGCAAAATTTTAACGAAATCTCAGAGGGTGCCGAAAGATATGATTAAGGAGTGGGACTGCAGGGCTTGCAGCCGGGAAGGAAAAGAGAGAGCTGGTTATTTTCTGGGGGAAAAGGTAGGTCTTCAGTACTCTGTGCATTCATTCAACGTCTTACGATTCTCACAGTGTGTCTCCCACCCAGTCATCCCTCTGGGCTATGTCTGCAGAGGCCAGGGCTGTGACTGCCTCATTCTCTAATGTTTCTGAGGGACCTTATTTTGGACAACAGGTATGTGGCTTGAAATCCTATCTGACAAAAACCATTTAAACACGTACTGAGTTCAAGGGGAGAGAACAGAGGAATGAAGGATGCAAGAACCTAGGAATCTCGCGGGCCCCACACCATCCACTGGCCCCCAAGAAGGTGGCACCAGGAACACGGGGTCCACAGCAGGGAACAGCAGGAGGAGCTTGGGAAACCCTTTGAAAAGGGCAGGTATTCAGCCTACAAGAAGCTGGAGAGCCATACGACTCCACCTGAACAAGCACCTTTGGTTCAAGAACCAGTGGGCCTAATGCTCTCCACAGCAGGAACAGCAACAACCACAGCAATACCTGGGGCACCCAGGCCTCTTCTCACCCAAGACCCTTTCAGGGACCTTCTCCCACCCCCACGACATCTAGGCACCAATGAGGGGCGGACTCTGCAGACAGGAGAAGCTCTAGCACTAGGATGTTACTGAATTTGTAGGAGAGTCTGATCCTGAAATGTCCTGCAGATTCCGTGGGGAACCCAGACAGGACCGAGGCCGCAGTCTGCAAGCTTCACTGATGGCACTCTCTGAAGCTGTGGCTTGACTATCTTCACTCTGTTTACTATTCCATAGCGTGATCGGCACACTATTTTTTTAATCCAGTCCACTGTTCACGGTCATTTGGCTGTTTTCACTTTGCAACCATGCCAAATTATGCTGTGAATGATCCCATCCTCGTCATTGGGTTTGTGCCCGCATTGTCGTTGATTCCTAGCACTAGGACTCGGAGTGGAACTGCTGCTCACAAGTCTGGCTTTCTATGTTCAGCTTAGTGGAAGCTGCCAAAGTGTGTTCCAAAGGTGTTAACTGGTTTACTCTCCCAACAGTGTGTTTGAGAGCTCCTGCATCCTCACCAACCTTGGAATTATGAGACTTAGTTTTTGTGCCTCTGGAGGCTCTGTGCCTTTCGTTGTGGCTTTAATATTTATTCCCTGGTGATAGTGAGGTTGAGCACTCCTCATGTGTTCACTAGACATGAGGATTTCTCACGTAAAGTATCTGTGCATGCTTTTTGCCCATCTTTATTTGAATTGACTTTTATAACTCTCTTAACAATTCATGTGCTGCAAACATTTTTTCCCCATTCTGTGGCTTGTTTTTTTATCCTTTGTATGCCTTTCATAATAGAATTTCTTGGTTTTAACGTTGTCTATTTCATTGCTTCTCAAACTATCTGCGGGTGATGGACCAGTTTGGTTTGTTTTACATTTCTATCAGTGGCAAACTGATATCCTCTACCATAAAATAAAGTTATTAATATAAATTAAAATTAAAAAAACAAAAAAGTACTAAGACAGTTGTCAAGGAAATCTTGCTGAAATCTTCTGTGACTTTGACTTTTATGTAATACTCCATTACATTTCCTTCAAGTGAAGCACCTGTATTGAGCCAGACACATTTAGACACTCAACAGATGCCTTAGATTCTAAAATGGAGAGGATAAAGATATCACACTGGCCTGGAATGCTGAAAATGGAGCATGACAGAAAAGAAAATCAAGCTACCAGACGTGAAAAAGAGGACCGCTTAGAAAACGAGTATAATGACAGAATGTCCTCAAGCAGAAAAGTCTGAAAACAACCCGATTGAGAATGGAGTTCATTCTTCCCTAGCATATTTCTAGCCATATGACTGGTCTACCAGAGTCAAAAACGCGGAACACAGTGATCTTACTCATTTACATGCCATCACCAAGAGCGCTCTCTGGGTTTATCAGTTTGAGGAAGAACTCTGCTAGCGTCAGAGTTTGGAAATGAAAGAAAATTAATTTTAGATACGGTGAGATCATCTAATCCACTTGTTCATGGGATTCTTCATTAAAGTTTTGGTTTCACATCATCCAATGTCAATTAATTTGCCCAGATGGTCTCTGGAGTGTCTTCTAAACTTTCAAGCTTTGTGGGAGTAAACAAGGTGGCCCGTTTCAAATAGGTCTCCTTTAAAGGTCATAGAACACATAGGACACATTACGGTGAGCTCATTTCTAAATGGGTCACTCTTTTGGGCCAACTTTTCCATAATCAGAGATAGAGACAGAAACAGAAAAAGAGAGTGCATTATGCCAGTTATGTCTTCATGTGTAAGAAGTATATGCTCCTTTTTCTTGATCTCCTTTCCACCAAACTCTGATCTGGCAGATAAATAGCATAAAATTATAATTGAAAGTGGTGAGTCTTTCCTGACTCACTTCAGTTTTCCACGCTGTCTAACTTTCAGTTTGCTGGGCAATAAAAGCAAAGAAATGGAAGTATCTCGTGAATGTCCAGATTGTGCATGTGAGAATGTTGGAATGAGTGTTGAATGTGTGGGTGCTGAATGTGTGTGTTGAGTGTATGTACGTGTGTGTGTTGAGTGTGTATATTGCCTATGTGTATCTGTTGAGTAGTGCATGTTGCATATGTGCGTGCATTGCGTGTGCTTGTATGTCGCATGTGCTGAGTGTGTGTATGTGTCGAATGTGTGTTAAATATCTAGGTGTTGAGTGTGTATGTGCATTGAGTGTGTAAGTGTGTATATGTGTTGGATGTGTGTGTTGAGTGGGGGGGGGTGTTGAGTGTGTGTGTGCATGCACCTGCAAGCATGCCTATGGTAGGGATGTGTGTGGCAAGGACACCAAGAAGATAAAAACACACCTGCTTTAGGTCACGCATGTTGCATCAGGAATCCAAAGGGCTGCTTCTAGAGTCTGATTTCTTTTGTGTGATTCGCAGCTCAGTTCAAATGAAGCAGCAGAGACCAGTTCTTATTTATTTGGAGGGGTTTACTCTGAGTAGTCTGGAAAAGCAGAGAGGACACCAGGGCTGTCTCTGTCCCCAGCCCACACTGTGATCTCATGGCTGGTATATTCTTAGTCATCTCTTTCTTCACTGAGACTCACAGCCCACTTTTGCTCTCTTTCAAGTGAAAAATTAAACCTTAATTATCCCGAGAGAATCCCTAGATGGGACATAATTCACCAGGAAAGTGTGTATGTGGTGGGGAGGGCAATAAAGACAAATGGATAGTCAAGAAATCAGCTTGCAGGCTGTCTTGTCCACTTACCTACGAAACAGGTATAACCTAGACCCTCAACTAGACAGGAAGCTATTCAAGGCCTGGCATTTTCTCTTCTTTTCCCTACCAGGCCCCCTTCCCACTCTCTCACACTGTGTGCTATTAAGCTCTTAATAATAACAATGATAAGACTAACCTTGGGCACCTGTCCTGGGCTAGGCCAGGCGCTGAAGATTTACTCTAGTTGACAAGGCACCACGTGACTTGGCCCCTGCAGACCCTTGCCTGCTCAGCTCATACCCCTCCCTCTCTGTGCTCCAGCCACACCAGCCTTTTTTTTTTCTGTCTCTTGATCCCACTAAGCATGTTCCCATCTCTGGACCTTTGTGTTTGCAATCCCCTCTCCCTGGAAGGCTCTCCCTCCAACTCTCGGCATGGTCAGCTCTGTCAAATGCTGCTGCAAGGCCAGCTGAGTTCAGAATAGAGCAGGAATCACTGGACTGGGGCCACGCAGACATCACTGGTCATCTTGACAGGTGTGGTCTCAGTGGCTTCGGGATAACAGAAGCCCAACTGCAGAGCATGAGGAGACAACATAGAGTGAATAAGCAGACAAATTACAAAAATTTTGCCTTGAAGGGAAGAAGAAAAATAAGGTAATGGCAGGAGAGAGATGTGGGGTCAAGGAGAGTTTTTTGTTTGCCTGTTTCCTTTTAAGGCAAGAGACAAGAGAGCATGTCTGCATACGGATGGAAATGACACAGGAGTCAGGGTTTGAAGCAAGATTCTGACTTCTGGTTAATACTGGGATCCAAGTGCAAGATTTATGAAGCATGAAAAGACAGCTCCTTAAATCAGAGAAAAGCCCAAGAGTATCAGAGATACATCTAAAATGCAAGGCTCAAAATTCAGGTGTTAGTGAAACGGAATAGCCCCAATGGTTAATAGATAGAGAAATTTTCAAGATTTTGCATGGTTGCCAAAAAATGCATCTGTTGGCAGCGTTCTACTTCTCGACTTGGAGGTGGACAATTGGGTGTTTGTTCTGAGCCAGATTTCTGTTTTGTGTGCTTTTCTATGTGTGTGTTACATGTTGCAATAAAAAGTCTAGAAATAAACCCAAACTGCCTTATGACCCATCTCCCCTCAAAATGTGGCCCAACTTAATAGTCCCCAAACCTGACCAGTCATCAGAACCACCTGGGGGAACTTTTAAATGAAGATTCCCACCCAAGACCAGGGACCTCAGAATTCTGTGGCACAGGGCTCAAGACTTGTGTCATCAGAAAGCTCCCTATGACTCTAATGCTCAGCCAAGTTTGGGAACCATGGGCCAATCCAGTTAAAATCAATGTTTTCTGCAATGTTGTTTCCTGTGGCCTTTGGAGATGCTCAAAATATGCCTCATGCCGGACAGAAGGCTGGTTGATTCAATGATGCCCTATGTTCTCCTTTCCTGCCCTACACCTTAAACTTGACCCTATCCTTTACCCTCCTTCTGTTCTTTCTGTTGCTTCATACCATGGAAATAAGAAAATATATGCAAATACAATGTGTTATAGGAAAAATTCTTTAGCTTAAACACTAAGTCATCATAAAACTGATCATATCTCTTCCTCCTCTTTAGCATTCTTCTCTCTTAACACCTCTTTTTTAACACCTCCCATGCTACCCTGAGAAGAGAGCTTTATAGGGAGGTCAGAGCCATAGGTAGAGGCACTTACACCCATGTGGGAATCCACAGCCTCTTAACTGAAATGAATGTAACAGCGGTTAGGTATACACCCACTAAGAAGTCCACAGCACTGTACTGGTCAGGGAAGGAGAAGTTCTCCACACTCACCTTTAATCTCGAGCCAGTTGAGAAACCACAGCAACAGTGGCCACTCCTGGAAGGGAAGGGCAGAAGGGCTCATATGGGGGTTGATGTCTTAGGAGAAGGTAAGAGCTCAGGTGGCATAGAACCACCCTGCATTTGTGACCAAGACTTACTGAGGCCCTAAAGAAGCCAGCTCTGAGTGCATCACTTTCCCTCATTCTCTGACCTAGAAAGAACACAATCAAAATATCGTCCCTCTTGCTGCTCTTCCCCGAAAAGAAAGAAGAAAGGAGCATGAGTTCGGGCTTGTTTTGCAGTTTGAATCTCAGGAATGCATAAGAAACAGCAGTGTTGCCTTCTGAGCAAAGATGCTGTATTGAAACTTGACTCATCCTTGGCGGTTTATTGTGTTCCCCGCCCCTCCTTCCTTGTGACACAGAGGAGGGAGGTGAGTAATGCTCTGTGCAGTGAGAGAAAAATAGATCCCCAAATGCCTTCCATTATGCTAAAGGCCGGCGTCACCAGCTGTGGTGGCAGGAGGTGTGGTCACCATCCATTACAGAGGAAGGGCTAGAACTTCTGACTTGCTCTCTCCAGGGCTATTTGTGGTTCTAAAAGTGAAACAATCAGGGACTAAAACTGATAAGCACAGAGTAGTCTAAAAGCCCTTCTGGGGGTCTTGTGAGAGCCACAGTGGTCAAGAGTCCTTGTATGCAGAGTCCTCAAGGCCACACAAAAGGAAAACAGTTGGATCCACTGCTGCCTGACTCTGCCCTGCCCTTTCCCCACAGGCATAAGAACCACCTATTCTCCCCTAGAATAAAAATACCAAATATTTGGTACATGCCAGACACTGAGCAAAGCATTTTTCATGGGTTATGTAAACTAATTCATGTGCGTATGTTCACATGTGTATACGCACACACCCCCCTTGAGGTAGGTACCAACAGTATCTCTTTTCACAGGTAGAGAAACTAAGGCTCAGGAAATTTCAATAACTGGCCCAGAGTTACCTGGTTACTGCAGGACACAGACCCAGGTGGTCTTCAGAAGAGAGTTCTAAACAAACACAGCCATATTATATTATCTGCTTGGTTAAAAGGACTTATTTGAACAATGAACAAGAGAAGCATAGGAAAAAATTTCCGTTGCTTCATTTATTTGTTTCACAGACTCTCCAGGTCTTATCCCAGAGATAGGACTACTGATCAATAACCCCAGACATCCTGGAAGCATTTTTTGTTACCAAAGGCCTTCTAAATGAAGGAAGGGGGATATGGTCATTGTCAGAGGTAGAGGCTTGACAACAAGGCAGAGGCGGGTACAAATCATAGGTTGTTATGTGAAGCTTCTTCCTCCCTTACAGAAACTGAAAAAAAAAAAATTTTTTAAGTCTCCATCTTTCCCCATGCAGTTTAAAAAATATATATTAATACAGTTCGAATACAGTCATGCACCACATAACAACATTTCGGTCAGTGATGGACCGTATATACGATGTTGGTTCTGTAAGACCACATAGCCTAGGTGCGCAGTAGGCTATACCATCCAGGTTTATGTAAGTACACACTCTGCGATGTTCGCACAGCGACCTAACAATGCTGTTCTCAGAATGTATCCCCATCATTAAGCAACGCATGACTGTATACCAGAAACATGTTTTCCCCTCCTGGAATTGATCACATTATCCTCCTACCCACCTGGAAATATGCTAGGGAGAAAAATAAATGTTTGTCTCAATGGCATTTTCTTATTCAGCTAATTGATTTTTTTAAATAACAATAATGCTTGAACATCCAGCCGCCTAATTACTAGCAGCTTTTTATTTGCACTGTCATTAACTCCACAGCTGCCTTGCCGATGACAAGTGGTACCACAGAGGCCTCAGCTGCAACTGTTAGTTTCTGAAAGGAGGAACATGAAGAAGGCCTGGCTCCCTCTCTGCCAAGGTCAGTGAGAGCTTTGGGCTGATTTCAGCAGCATGAGTACCCGACTTCAAATGAAGGAAACCACATGTGGAGCCATGCTGAGTGGAAGGGACTTTAGAGGGCATCTGGCTCAATCCTCTCCATTTACAGATGAGGGACCCTGAGGTCCAGAGAGGTTAAGTGACTTGCCTAGGATCACACAGCTAGTCACTTCCAGTGCTGAAACTGAAACCCAGGCCTCTTGATTCCTTAGCTATTTTTTTAAAAAAATTTTAAATTGAAGCATACATACGGAAAAGTGTACATATTGTAAGTGTACAGCTTGAATTGCTATCTTTAAATGAACACATCCAAGCAAGCACCACCCGAGTCAAGAAATAGACCATCTCTAGAACCCCAGAAGCCCCCCTGATGCTCCCCTTCCATTCAGTACAAACTCTCTCCTCCTCAAGGTCACCATGATCCTGACTTCTAACACCACAGATTACTTTGCCTTGGCCCATGTTCTTTGAGTAAAGAACTGTTTTATGCGGAGTTCAGCTATTTGGACCTAAAAAAATGAATCTTCTGTTTTCTTGGAATATTTTAAATGGTGTATTAAGAAAGCATATTCCGAAAGGAAACCCCATACTCATTAAAGAGTATGATGTCTCCCTTAGGGGGTGATAAAAATGTTTGGGAATTAGATAGAGGTGATGATTACACAACATTGTGATGTACTAAATGCTAAAGAATTGTTCATTTTAAAATGGTTAATTTTGTTATGTGAATTTCACCTCAGTAAAAAAAACCCTCATTGCTTAAGATATGTACCTGTCATTGTATGTAAATTTAAACTAAAATAAATAAACTAAAAATATTCAACTCAGAAAAAAAAAAGACAGCATATCCCCAACAAGGGCTCATCCATACACTCCACATGGCTAGCCCTGCAGTGCCTGGCCAGCAAGCTTTACATTGCCACCTTGGTGTTTTCTCTGGCTCTCTTCTCATTGCACTGCCACATGTCTGTCATCCTCATTCCTCCACTGAAAGATCTCTTATTAGGGTCGTCTTGCTAAAGCCAATGGTCAGTTCTCTGTCCTCATCTTACCCAACCTCTGGGCAGCATTCAACCCAGAGGACACCGCTCTTGTTCTTGAAACACTTGTCTAGGCTTCCAGGGCATCACGCTGTCTAGTTTTCTTCTGACCTCACTAGACCTTCCTCATTCTCCTTTGCTCCTTCTCCCCTTCTCTGAATGGTGCAGAGCCAAGGGCTCTGTTTTTGACCATCTCTCTTCTCTTCTTTAGCTGGGTGACCTCATCCAGTCCATCCTTATGTCTATGACTTGCAAGTGAGTATCTCCAGCTTAAGCATTGCCCCTGAACTCCAGGTGTGGCCAACCAACTGCCCACTTGACATTTCTATTTGGATGGCTCACACAGCTGAGACAGAAATATGGATTCTTTACTACCCCAAGTCTGCTCCCCAACTGGGCTTTCTCATTTTTGTAAATGGCATCATCATCCATCTAGCTGTGCAGGCTAAAACTTAGTCATTGTGCTTGAATCATCTCTTTTCCTCACACCTTCTTTTTTTTTTTAATTGGCACCTGAGCTAACATCTGTTGCCAATCTTTATTTTCTTCTTCTCCCCAAAGCCCCCCAGTACATAGTTGGATATTCTAGTTGTAGGTTCTTCCGGTTGTGCTATGTGGGACGCCGCTTCAGCATGGCCTGATGAGCAGTGCCATGTCCGCACCCAGGATCCAAATGGGTGAAACCCCAGGACCCCAAAGTGGAGTGTGCAAACTTGACCACTCAGCCATGGCGCCAGCCCCACTCACAGCTTACTTCTAACCCATCAGTACATCCTATTGGCTCTGCCTCCAAAATGTGTTCTAAATCCAACCACCTTTCTCCATGTCCATCTTTGCTGCTCCAGCCCTGGTCCAGAGTCCCACCATCATCTCTTGCCTGGACTATTGTATTATCTCCTAATGGGTCTATCTTACTTCCCTCTCGTCTTCCTTCAGTCCAACCTTCACCCAACAATGGGAGTAATGTTTTAAAAGGTAAGTCAGGTCCCTTTAACACTCCGGTTAGTGTCCATGGCATTCAGAGTAAAACCCAAACTCTCAGAAGGTCAAGGAGTCTGCCCCAGCTTACCTGTCCAGTCTCATCTCTCTCCACTTGTCCCCTCACTGAGGACATTCCAGCTACACTTACCTTCTTTCTGTCCCCTGAACAAGCCTGTCGTGTCCCTGTCTCAGGACCTTTACATTTGCTCTTCTTTCTGCTGGGAGCATTCTTCCTCAATTTTTGAATAGCTGCCTCTTATTATCAACATGACCTCTTCATTATAACGTCAACTCAAATGTCACCTCCTCCCGAGAGACCCTCCCTGGCTCCCCCACTAAAAACAGCCTCTCCTGCTCATGATCCTATTTAATCTTCTTGATAGGCCTTATCTTACCCCAACTTTTCTTATATATTTATTGCTGACTCCTTTAAAGACTGTCTTCTGCTAGAAGGTAAGTTCCTTGAGGGCAAGAACTCTTTTTTATTTGTGCTGTATCCCCATTTCTTAGAACAGTACTTGGCAATAGAAAGTACTACATAAATATAAGTTGTCTGGCTGCATCTCATCGGCTCATCTGAGAAGATGGGAAAGCAAAGTTATTTATCATAATATAGTCTCTATTATTTATCATCTCAGGACGCCAAGTTGCAAGTAACAGAAACCAAATTTAGGCTGTCTTAAGCAAAAGTAACAGAGAAGACCAGGAGTAGGCCTGTATTCTGGCACAACTAATACCAGAGATACAAATTATATAGCCAGCATTATTGTCTTCCAATCTCTCCCCCGTCTCAGTTCTGCTTTCCTCTGATCAGCTCCACTCGTTGGCCAGCCCTCTCCATGCAGTGGCAATTGCCAGCTCTGTGCTTACAGTCTACACTGTACAGCTCAGCAACCCCAGCAGAAATACAGTTGCCCCTTCTCAGTAGTTCCAGCAAAAATCTCAGAACTGACTTTCTCTGGACCAACTTGGATCACATGCCCATCCCTGAACCAATCACTGTGTCTAGAGAGATGGAATATGCTAATCAGTCAAACCACATCACTCTCCCACTCCTAGATAGGAGAGTGTGATTAGAGGTTGGCATCATGTGAATCACATGGTTTGAGGGCAGAGGAGCAGCAAAGAAAACTGCAATGCTTGTCACCAGAGGAAGAGATGCAAGTTGAGGGGAAAAAAATGATGCACACCATGATTGTCTTTTTGTTTCAGGGAACTTAAATTTTGCCAGTTCCAGAAGAACCTGTAATTTTAGAGCTTAAGGATGAAGAACTGAACTGTCTGGTTGCTGCCATCTTATAGGGCAGCCTGATGAGCTCATTCGTCCTCTGAACATTTACACAGCACCATGTACCTTATCTCATGAGGCCTGTATGACACCTCATACCCTGGAAGGGGTCATGCTTTGTTAGTCTCCTGTCTGTCAACTGGTGCTGAGTTTTATTACTAAGGCCTGATCTCAGGACCTTAGGGTCAACATCCTTGACTCTTGTTTCTCTGGTGTCAGGCTTCAAAGTTCCCTAGCCATACTCCACGAAGCCCTCACTCTCTGAGTCTAGAGTGCTTACTTTTGCCTAGCCTGGTCATTAATCTACCTGATTTTGCCCCTCACCTCATTTTGCCAGAGTGCTCCTTCCTACCCCACCCTTCTGAATTTGATTTCTGACCATCCCAGCTGAATCACCAGGCCTGTTGCTACCCAAAGCTGGCCTTTACCTCATTCACTCCCCTCACCAGGTGATTCCTTCCTTAATCTTCAGTAATGGGTGTACTCACCCTCACTAGTGTTCATTTCCCCAGAAAAGTAATGAGATCATCCATCCCACTACATGCACAAAGAATACATCTAAGGCAATCTTAAATGAGAATCATCCTGTACTAAAATACTTCTAAGGAAGGCCCCGCCCCAGTTTCAGCTGGCACCGGACTATCGTTAAGGGGAAGATACCCTCCCTTTGCCTGCTTTCATGTGAGGGAAGACCTGGAGATGTGCTGATCGCTACCTCTTGTGATTACCTTTCACATACTCACAGGTTGACGTTCAGAGGGTCATCGGTTTTCCCTTCTCCAAATTCCACTCATTTATTAAAATCAAGTTTTCCTAACCCTTTCAGATTGTTACTCCCCATTCAATTTTCTGTGTTTACCCATCTTATGTTCTGGGGCTGAGATCTTGTAATAAGAGCACTGTAGTTTTTCCTCTGAGTCATAAATTCGTGGACAAAGTATTCTTCACGATCCCACTTGTCATTTCCTTTTCCTTTAACTGCAGAAAGTCACTCTGGTGGTCAGGTGAATTCCTATGCAGTGATCCTTTCAAGCAAGTGTCCCCATTCTAACCACTTACGTTGGCTGAACCCATCTACTTGCACAAGTAGGAACATAAAACTTATTTCTCTAGAGAAGATGCTAACCTGACTCACGAAGGCAGTTCTATTCCCACTAGAATATAAAATCTGTGATGACAGGGACTCTTAGTTACTACTTTATCTGTGGTACTCAGCATACATGGGCACTCAATGATTATGAATTCGTTCATTCAACAAATGCTTATTGAGCATTTTACTAAAGAGGGCATTGTGCCAGGTGATACTTGGGATCAGAGAAATAAAAATGATTATATCTGGGAGGATATTTCAGACACAAGTAAGAGAACTGTCCTAAGCAATTAGGCATTCCACATACGTGGAAGTCCAAATTTAGATCAGCTCAGGTTTGCTTGATCTGGGTTTTTTCACAGCTTCATCCGAGGACTTGTTCCCTCTGAGGAAGGGGGAGAGGAGAGGGAGTGAAAAGAATCATAGGGTGCTTCCCGTAACAACTAGGGTAAGAGCAGGAGAAAGGGTAAAATTTCCTGCAAGAAGAAAACCCTTTCTAGAAGTCTCCAGCACTCCCCTTGCTTCTCAAAGGCCAGTACTGGGTCACACACCCATTCCTGAAACATGGATTTAGCTTCAGACCACTCAGCTCCTCACCTCACACTGAGGGTGGGGTGCGCTTCTCCTGAAGCTGGGGGACTGTGTGGAGAAGGGGCGGCCCTCTGAATACATGGAGGTTCTGTTAGAAAGGAAGGGAGTAAGAGCTAGGGGGCTGGGGGAGGGTCTAGGGGATAGCCATAGCATTCACTACAAGCAATAATGAGCATTTATAATGAAAGTCTATAGTTTTAAAAAATGCCTGTCTATATGTTGGCTCATGTAATCCCTACAATGATGACAGAGTGGTAGTCCTCATCCAACCTAAGTAGAGATTCTGATTCAGAAGGTCTCTTGTGGGGCCTGGACATTTGTAGATCTTAGAAGCTTCACGAGCGATTCTGATGCCCAGCCTACATCACACGCCAGGGCTGTAAGATAAGCACCACCATCCCATAGATGTGCAAATAAGAATTCAGCACAGTCCCTGGAAAGCCTACACATAATGTCGATTAAGATATTTTGACATATGTGCCAGAGGAAATCAGGGGAGGAAAAGCTCCCTCAAAGCCGGTAAGTTGCGGAAGGTTACTGGAAGAAAGTGGGACCTCCAAGGATGAATAAGACTTAAATAGAGAACCCCGGGAGAGCAATGCAGCCAGAAGGGCACAGCCTGAGCAGTAGTAGAAGAAGATGGAACACTTGTCAAATTCCAGTGTCATGTTTGTCAGAAGACAGGCTGATCTCTGGTTAGTTGCCATATTAGTATGTGAGAAAGGGAAGTTTTCTCATCTTGAGCCAATGATTAGAGAAACTGAGGTTTGTTTCCAGAACTCAGTGATACCAAGCGCTATCTGATATTCCTGATACTTTGTGAAAAGATTCACCAAGCTTCCTCTTTGAGCACAAAGGGGATTTTAAGAGGCAACGATTGGGGCTTTCACATATTTATGTTTTTAAAATCAGAATCATTGTGTGGAAAAACCCTATGAGATCATCTCTCTGCTCTGCTCTACCTGTGGGAGGTGGGGGCAGGGGAGATACACAATGATCTTCTTAGAGAGGGAGGCATTTCAAATCCTCCTCAAAGCAAACTAAAATGAACCCAGTCAAATCCAGCCGGGCTGAAGAAGTCATGAGGAGGAAGGTTAGAAGCAACCTGGACAATATGGAGGAAGTTTGTAAATTGGCTGACAACTGGATTACATTTAAAGATTCAATTAGTGACAGATTCAGAGTAGAGTTTCCTTCAGTGAGTTTTTTAACTCCCAGCAGAGGCTTGAAGGTTTGCTGATAGCACAGAAGGTGAGTCATATAGCACTTGCTCATTCAGCCAGGCTGGGACAAGCGTCACCCACTCGCTTTGATGGATGCACCCCATGCATAGAAATATGTGAACAGATATTGATTTTTTTTATCTCTATCATTACTCACTGTTCTTGACAACTTATTTTCCTTCTTCGGTATACCTTTGTTGTTGCTACTTCTACTGCATCAAAATTGCTTTTTAGTGAAATCTAAGGGGGTCTCCTTCATGCTAAAGGAGTTTCTCAGAGGTAGAAAGAGAGTTGGCAAGAGACTTACCGTGTGTGGCTTGGGCTGGACTCTGGAGGAATATTGCCTCTCCCAGGTTTCGAGAGCCCTCTCTATGTTCTCTGTTAAGTGGGTTCAGGGCAAGAACTCTGGGTAGATCAAGAGGTATCTACAGAAAGTACTAATGTGGTAATTAGATTCAGCAGTGAAAAACCCAAAATATGTGGATACCTTTCAAATAGGGGACACCTGTAAACTTTATAAAAGAATGGCTATTGTCTGGGGGCTACTAGAAAGAAAACACCAGGCTACAGAGGAGAGGGCTGGCATAAGCCAGTGAGGGCAGAGGTAAGAGTTGGCTCATCTGGTTCCCAGCCCTGTACCCAACCAGCTGCAGGAGACAGAAGACGGAATGTGCAAGCAGGCAGCTGATGTGGGGGTGATGCAGTGGTAAAGGCCATCCCACAAACTGAAAGAAGAGTCACGCCAGTTCAGCTGGGAGAGCCAGATCTTTCTGTGGGTTCCATCTTTCCTAGCGTGAGCTGGTCTCTAAGTTCAGAGAGAACGATTTCCCTAGTGTCAACTCTTTACTCTTCTCTTCATGGTGGATCTGAAATCAATAATGCTGATGAGCTGAATATGGCTGCAAATGAAAGACAATATTTTGGAGAAATGTGAGCCTTGTTTTGACAAATGAGTTGTTTAAACCCATTCTGGATAGACTCATAAGGGGGCCTACTAAATCTAGGTTAGGAGCAAAGACCCCCAGGAATACAAATGATGGGCATGAGTACTATTCCACAAAAAGTGGTATAAAAAACAAATAGGGGTAGTTTATCGCCTATAGCTGGGAAGAGTGCAAAAACAGTTACACTGAAAAAGACCACTCTCCCAGTTTAAGCCAGCTGGTCTACCCATATGCTAATAATCATACAAGGAGGCGATCATTTAGCCCAACTCATCCTTTTGGTGGGAAAATAAGCCCAGTATGCCTCACTACCTTCAGGTCTTCTTACCTATGCATGTGTACGAAGTTCCTCTCCTTGGGCCCTTACCCAATGTTCTTTTCCGATTTTCTTACTTACATATTTTCATCTTGGGAAAATTTATCATGGCAACGAAGATCTTAGTGGCTAAGAAATGGGTAGTATCCATATAGGTAATCAATTCAAACTCTGTTTCACTTAGGCATTCACTCATTCAGCAAACATCAAGCACACACCATATGCCATCTTCTGGAGATCTATAGATGAACAAGACTTGATCCTAAAGGAAAATCAATGATGAGAGTATAGTGGAACACTAGATATAACAGAAATAAGTAAGCACAGGATGCCATGGCATCAGAAAGGAGGAGCATGGGGACACCCGATTCCACCCGGGGAAAGGGCTCAGGGAAGTTATCCAAGAGGAGATGATCTTTGAGCTGAAGATTGAAGGACGCCTACATATTAGCCAAGGAAATGAGAGAAGAAGAAACTTCCACAAAAAAAGATCAACATTGGCAAAGCCCTAGAGGTGTGATGCTATGGCTCATTCAGAGAACTGCAAGAGATTTGGTATGACTAAAGCTGGAATGTCAGCAAGATTCAGATCTTGAAGTACTTTCTAGATCACACTAAGGTGCAGAAACTTTATTTCCAAAGGAATGGAAAACCACTGGAAGATTTTAAACTGGAAAGTGACATGATAAGAACTGGAGTTTAAAATAACGATTCTGGCAGCTGAAAGAAGAGAGAGCAGGATGAAAATTTAGGAGGCTTCCAGGCTATAAATGATAAGGGATTGAACTAATACTGTGAGGGGGGAGATAGTTTTGAGCTATGTAATGGTATAATAAATAAAGTTGGTGTCCCATTGAGGTAGAGAAGAAAGGGAAGGATGAGTCCAGAGAAACTACAGACTTCCCTCTTGTAGGAGAACGTGGCAGGTGGCATCACTTCTTGAAAAAGGAAGTGTAAGAAGAGGAGCAACTTTGGAGAGAAGAAGATAAACTATTTTACACATGTCTGTGATCTGTGACTCATCCAGGTAGCAGTCAGTTGATATTTAAAAATACGTTTGCTCAGTAAAAAATACACACCCACTGTGAAAAGAGGGACTACAACTATTTTGTGCACTGTTTTATTCCAGTGCCCTAAATTGTGCCTGGCACACAGTAGCTGCTCCATAAATAGAAAAATCTTTTGTTCTTAGCAATTTGAGTATGATGTGTCCAGGTTTGGTTTTCTTTGTATTTATCCTGCATGGGATTTATTAAGCTTCTTGAATCTATAATTATATATCTTTCATCAAATTTAAAAAATTTCAGCCACTATTTTCTAAAAAATGTTTGAATTATTTTTTCTCATCTTTAGGGATTACAATTACACCTATGTTAGAACTTTTGATATTAACTCAGAGGTCATTGAGGCTCTGTTAGTTTTTCCTCAATCTTTTATCTCTCTTATCTTCAGTTTTGATCATTTCTATTGATCTGTCTTCAAGTTCACTGACTCTTTCATATGCCATGTCTAATCATCTGTTAAGCTTCCTGAGGAATTTTTGAAAATTTCAGATATTATATTTTTCACTTCTAGCATTTCTGTTTGGTTCCCTTTCATAGTTTCTGTTCCTCTGCTGAGGTTTCCAGTCTGTTCATTCATTATAAGCATATTTCTGTTGATGTCCTTGAACAGAATTATAATAGCTAGTTTAAAATAATTATCTCCCAATTCTGACTTCTGCATCACCTTAGGATCAATCTCCATTGATTGTCTTTTCTCTTGAGTATGGGTCACGTTTTTCCATTTCTTTGATTGTCTGGTAATTTGGGATTGTGCTTGCACATTGTGAACAATACATTGTAGATACTACAGTTTCTGTTATGTTCCTCTGAAAAGTTTTGAATTTTTTGTTTTACTAAACGGTTAACTTGATTAGACTAAATTTTTCTCCACATGGTGGGCAAGGGTTGAAATTTCTATTCAGTTCTTTTATCACTGGTAGGCTGATTGAAATCTGCTCCACACGTGTGTACTTCAGAAATCAGATAGAGATTTGGGAAAATTTAATGCACAGAATTTGAAGCTTCTTCTCTATGATTCTCTCTTTTCTTGGATACCCCACCACCACTACCATTTTCCAGTTGCTGTGATAACCTTTTAATTCCTCAAACTAATTCATCAAAACTGTGGGTTTCTATCCAAATTCTAACTGACCCAGCACGGAACTGACTGGTACTTGCCTTCAGGCAAAGTCATTCTCAAAAAACAAACAGGAAAATCATCTAGTGCCAGTTCTTTCTTTTAAGTGTCAACTCTCCTCTAGTTTCTAGTTTGGTCACTCTTTAATGCCTCTAGGTAATTTTTATTTTCCTCCAGAGTTTGCAATTGTTGTTTGCAGAGGGATTATTCCAGTATAAACTACTCTTCTATTAATGGACATGAAATCCCAGGTGCTTAATAAACATTTGTTGAATAAATTCAAGTACCCACTATCTATCTCTATGTTGATCTCTATTAGACACCATACACTTAACCCAGCCCAAATTAAACTAAACTCTTGATTCTCTCTCTATCCCACTCTCACCTCTAGCAAACCTGCTCCTCCTGAAGTCTTATTTATATTTCATATGTACATCATATATATGACATATGAAATGACTGTAATCCACAAAGTCACCAAAGCCCTTCTAACTCTCAAAGACAGAGGGCAACTCTGCAGTTCTCACTTCACTTGCTCTTTGCAATGTTTGACACCTTCCTTGTGGAAACTCCTCTGTGGCTTCTGTGACATTATTCTCTTTTGGATTTCCTCTGTTTGGCTGCTGGGACCTTGGTCTATTTTAAAGGCTCTTTAAAAAATGTTTAAATAGTTTTTATTATTGAATTATAGTTGACATACAATATTATATTAGTTTCAGGTGTACAACATAGTGATTCAACATTTATATACATTTTGAAATGATTACCATGACAAGTCTAGTAATCATCTGTCACCATACAAAGTTATTATTATTGACTATATTCCTTATGCTGTACATTATACCCATGTGACATTTATTTTATAACTGGAAGTTTGTACCTCTTAATCCCCTTCACCTATTTTGCCCATTTCTACTCCCCTCCTCTCTGGTGACAACATTTATTCTTGGTATCTATGAATTTATTTCTCTTTTGTTTTATTTGTTCATTTGTTTTGTTTTTTAGTTTCTACATAAGTGAATCATATGGTATTTGCCTTTCTCTGTCTGACTTATTTCACTTAGCATAATACCCTCTAAGTGCAGCTATGTTGTCACAAATGCAAGGTTTCATTCTTTTTTATGGCTGAGTAGTATTCCATTGTGTATATATACTACATCTTCTTTATCTATTCATCTGTTGATGGGCACTTAGGTTACTTGCATATCTTGGCTCTTGTAAATAGTGCTGCAATGCACGTAGGGGTGCATATATCTTTTTGAATTAGTGTTTTCATTTTCTTCAACTAAATACCCCTTAGAGGATCCAGAACTGGATCATATGGTAGCACTATTTTTAATTTTTTGAGGAACCTCCATATTGTTTTCCATAGTGGCTGTACCAATTTACAGTCCCACCAACAGTGTATGAGAGTTCCCTTTTCTCTACATCCTCGCCAACACTTGTTATTTGTTGTCTTTTTTTTGTTTTTTGTTTTTGGTAAGGAAGATTCACCCTGAGCTAACATCCATTGTCAATCTTCCTCTTTTTTATTTTAATTTTTTTTCCTTGAGGAAGATTAGCCCTGAGCTAACATCTGTACAAATATTCCTCTATTTTTTGTATGTGGGTTGTCTCCACAGCATGGCTGATGAGTGGAGTAGGTCCTTGCCCAGGATCTGAACCTCCAAATCCTGGCCACCAAAGCAGAGCACGTGGAACTTTAACCACTTGGCCACAGGGCTGACCCCAATTGTCTTTTTGAAAATAGCCATTCTAACAGGTGTGAGGTAATATCTCATTGTGGCTTTGATTTGCACTTCCCCGTTGATTAGCGATGTTGAGCATCTTTTCATGTGTCTCTTGGCCATCTTTATGTCTGAGCATTTGTATATTTCTTTGGAAATTCAGGTCCTCTCCTCATTTTTTAAAAAATTGGATTGTTTATTTTTTGTTATTGAATTGTGTGAGTTCTTTATGTATTTTGGATATTAACTCCTTATTGAGTATATCATTTGCAAATATCTTCTCCCATTCCATAGGTAGCCTTTTTATTTTGTTGATGGTTTCCTTTGCCATGCAAAAGCTTTTTAGTTTGATGTAGTCCTATTTGTTTACTTTTGTTTTTTTGCCTTTGCCTGAGGAGACAGATCCAAATAAATGTTGCTAAGACTGATGTCAAAGAGCTTCCTGCCTATGTTTTCTTCTAGGAGTTTTATGGTTTCAGGTCTTATATTTAAGTCTTTAATCCATTTTGAGTTTATTGTCGTATATGGTGTAAGAAAGAGGTCTGATTTCATTTTCTTTGCAGATAGCTGTCCAGTTTCCCAATATTAGAGACTGTCTTTACCCCATTGTATCTTCTTGCCCCCTTTGTCATAGATGAATTGACCATGTAAGTATGGGTTTACTTCTGGCTCTCTCTTCTGTTCCATTGATCTATGTGTCTGTTTTTGTGCCAGTACCATACAGTTCTGATTACTATAGCTTTGTAGCATAGTTTGAAGTCAGGGCGTGATATCTCAGGCTCTGTTCTTCTCTCAAGATAGCTTTGGCTATTTTATAGGTTCTTGTTCTACCACCCAGCCTGTGGATGCTAGTGCTCCTTGCTCATCCATGTTTTCTTCTCCCTCTCTTCTATTCAAGTAACTTAAACACTCATTTAACAAACTTATTGAACACCTACTCCATGCCAGGCTCTTTTCTCAGTGCTAGGGATACAGCCATGACAAGGCCTTGCCCTCGTGGAGCTTACATTCTAGTGAGGGGAGATATATATATATACATGTTCATATATATTTATATATAAATGAATACATTATACATATTTTTTTACTGCATTCTTGGCATTTCCTTTTGAATGTATAATAGGTCTCTCAAACTCAGTGTGTCCCAAACCAGACCCCTCCCATCTCAGAGTCTTTGCACTCACTGTTCCTTCTGCATGGAATGATTTTCCACCAGATATCCACATGGTTCACAATTCTTACTTCCTTCAGGTCTCAGCCTCAAAGTCAATTTTTCAGTGCAGCTTTCCTGACCATTAGCTATAAAACAAATACAACCCATCCCCTCCTTTTGCAAGACCTCTCCCCTTAGTCTTTTTCATCTTTTCTCCATAGAACATATCACCATGTATATATTACAGATCTGCTTTTTAAGTTGTTGCTGTCAGGGAGCGGCCTGGTGGCATAGTGGTTAAGCTGGCGCACTCTGCTTTGGCTGCCCGGGGTTCGTGGGTTCAGATTCTGGGCATGGACCTACACACTGCTCATCAAGCCATGCTGTGGCAGTGTCCCACATACAAAATAGAGGAAGATTGGCAACAGGTGTTAGCTCAGGGCTGCTCTTCCTCACCAAAAAAAAAAAACAGTTGTTGCTGTCAGTGTTCCCTCACTAGATTGCAACTCCATGAGGGCAAGGCCTTATCATAGCTGTATCCCTAGCACTGAGAAAAGAGCCTGGAATGGAGTAGGTGTTCAATAAATATTTATTAAGTGAATGTTAAAGCTACTTGAATAGAAGAGAGTGAGAAGAAAACATGGATGAGGAAGGAACAGTAGCATTCACAGGCTGGGTAGTAAAACAAGGCCCATAAAATAGACCAAGTTCCCAGCAGCCAAACAGGAAATCCAAGAGAGGAATAATGTCACAGAAGCCACAAGGGGAGTTTCCATAAAGAATATGTCAAATATTGCAAGGAGCAAGTGAGGTGAGAACTGCAGAGTGGCTCTCTGCTTTTGAGTTAGAAGGGCCTTGGTGATTTTGTGGATGACAGTCATTTCGGTGATGTGCTGGAAGAGCAAACAAGATCACAGTAGCATATGAAACAGCAGCAAATAGAAATATAGGGTCAAAGGCTGGGAGAAAGAGCTAGTGGGGAAGTAGTAGGCTAAAGCTGTGGGAACAGGGCATAATGATAGAGGAGCTCAGCCCAGCTGGAGGGGTTTGCCATGGGCAGGAGGAAGGAGATCTCACTCTTTGAGATGCAAGGAAGGAGGAGAAGATGGATTTGTTCATTTGATATAGTCAGGGCTGCTATATATGGTTGTAGAGGTTATGTTCTGTTTATGAGGACCCCCTGAATGAGCAGGGAATTCTGCTCTCCAAGTCATAAGCACTGGTGTGGGGCAATGTTGGCACTTTTTATTAATGTAGTATCCAAGCCATGCCTCAGTGGTGTTGGGTACCTTTTCCTAAGATTTACAAAAGAGGCCTTATACAGAACTTACATATTTTTAAATAAATATATCATGAAGACTCCTAGGAGATTTTGATTTTCTCTTCTTCTTTTTCCTTTTTTTTTTTTTTTTTTTGAGGCAGATTAGCCCTGAGCTAACGTCAGCCACCAAGCCTCCTCCTTTTGTTAAGGAAGACTGGCCCTGAGCTAACATCTGTGCCCATCTTCCTCTATTTTATGTGTGGGATGCCACCACAGCATGACTTGATAAGCAATGCATAGGTTCTGCGCCTGGGATCCAAACCAGTGTACCTGGGCCACCAAAGTGGAGTGTGGGAACTTAACCACTGTGCCACCGGGCCGGCCCCTCTTCTTCTTCTTTTTAAGTACATTAAACATTATATATTAAAGAAATAAAATATTACAGATATAGTGGACGGTCTCCTGGGTACCACTCTCTGATCCCGATGCCCCTCTTTCTTCCTCCCAGACAACAACCATCATGAATTTGGTGTGTTTCATTCCCATGCATGGTCTCATACTTTTACTATACATGCATTCCCATAAACAACATATTTTTGCATGCCTTTAAAATTTGTACATATTACTCTGCAATTTGCTTTTTTTTGCTGAATATTGTTTTTGAGATTTAGCCATATTGACCCATGTACCTCTAGTTCATTCATTTTCATTAATTTCATAAGTATTTATTCATCCATTAAATAAATGCACCACATTTTTTCCTCCATTTTCCTGTTGATAGATATTCAGGTTGTTATTTTTACATTTTTTGTTTTTAAAATCAAGCTGTAATAAAGTTTATGTGCCTCCATATTATATCTACAAGAGCTTCTCTCAGAGTGGAGTTGTTGGCTCACGATAAGTGCCCACCTTCAACTTATTAGATAATGACAACTTGCTCTCCAAAGTGGATATAACAATATGTACTCCTATCAGTTGTGCATGAGTCTTACCATTTTCTGGGTCTTTTTCAGATTTAAATTTTCTTCCATTTGATGAGTTATAATTTTTGTTGGCATAGCCCTGATTATTCATAAGCTTGAGTATTTTTCATATGTTTATTGGCCATTTGTTTTTTTCTTTTGTAAATGGTTTGTTCACATCTTCTCTTCTTCCTCCTCCTCATTCTTTCCACTTTTCTATTGGGTTATTTATCTGTTTTCTTAATGACGTGTAGGATTTTTTTTAATATTCTGCTTACTAATTCTTTATTGCAAATATTTTCTTGTGGTCTATGGGTTGTCTCTAACTTTTAATGATCCTTTTGGTTGTATACCTAATTTAAATTTTAGTATACTCAAGTTTTTTTATCTTTTCAATGATGAGTTAACACAAACAATTTTCAGGTGTGTGTGCTAGAGGGAGGAGTTATCAAAGGAAATTCTTGCCCAGTGAAGTTTCTTTTCTCTGTAAAGTAGAAGGAGAAGTCAATTCTTAAGAGAGAGCTGTAGAATCCCTGAGCTTCCTCCTTTAGCCAACATGTATTACTAATTGAGTCCACAACAGATGCCTAGACGTGGGAGTTGACTGGTGTAGGGGCAGGGAGGGAGGGGATGACACGGGATTTCATTCAGGGAGCCCTGCCCTACTAGAGCTTACCATCAGGGGACTAATACAAGTTAGACTGTGTAGACCTGATACACTTCAGTAGAAACTCAGAGGAAGGAGAGATGGGGGTAGGATCAAGGAACTGTCTTTGGACTGGATCAGTTGGAGAGACCATATGTCAACTTTCTTGACTTTCTATAAACTTAGGAATTACAAAGTCTGAGGGCTGCAAGGAAACATAGATAAGGAAATGGAAGCCCTCCAAAATTGAGGTCTCCTTGCTGAAACTCTCACAGCTAGTGAGAGGCAGAAGCCACACTAGAACTACAGACCCAGGTCCAGTGTGCTGTTGCCCCTGCCAGTCAAGCATGTTGACATGTATTCCTTTGGTCATAAAATAGAGATCTGAGAATGATGCAAAGGAAGAATTGAGTAAGACAAAACACAACATCAATGACAACCAAAAAAAACCCATGACCAGTTAATCCAGGCTCACAAACTGTCAGAAGTAGCTATTATATTTACATCAGTTTGTTTGTCTTATGAGGATACAGCAAAATATCTTATCCTCATGTTTTTTTTTCCAGATGTGACCCAAAAAAGTAAAGTGCCTTAACCCAGGGCACTTTACAAGTCACAGCAAAAGAGAGTAAATAAACATGGCTCCATGTCCAATACTTTACTTTTCTCTTCATAAACCACAAGACCAACAGTCCCATATTAGATCTATAAATTGTAGTCACTTTCTTGTCCCAGGTACATGAGTTTTATTCTTCCATTGACTGTCAGGTTAATTGGCTCTACTTCAGTCTACCTGTGAAGATTACATCAAACTAGGCAGCTAATCAGCAACACTGAAAAAAATAAACTGGAGATACGTTGATTAAATTGTTCCCAATCAAGCTGCTATTATAGTCCTGTTTTTCCTATCTACATCCTTACCTGCACACAAAGTGGAAAAATCACTTTCAACTCCCTGCAAAGAAACACATCATTAATTAGGATCAATCAGAAGTCCTCTCCACCAAGAAAATGCTTCAAAAAATTAACTCCTTATATCTTACTATAGTAATAACCTTATGAAGAAACTTCTATCATACGCCTAAGAGTCAGAGAAATATCATATCATAATTACAAGAAATCTCTAGGATGTTCTCCAAAGTCAACTATAACATTCACGCTATCAAAATTTCTTTCTCTGTGTTCTCAAGGAGACTGAATTCTACTAGGGCCAGGCACACCTTGCCAAGTGTTAAAGATGCAAAAAAGAAAAAGACGTAATTACTGCCCCTTAGGTATGATGCCTAGTGAGGCTCTGTTCTAAAAACTAATAGTCCAGGATGCTGTTACTAGATGTAAAAATACTGAGGGAGCAAAACAGGGAAGCAAGGAGTTCTGCCTGTGAAAGCTGGTGAGCAGTCACCAATGCCCCATCAGAGCTGGGACTTTAAAGATATTCTTCCAGGCGGGGAAGTGGGGAAAGGCATGTGATGTCAAGCAGACACTAGGAGCAAAGCAGTAAGGCATGAAACAGCATGGCAGGTTTGTATATGGAGTGTGTGGTCAGTGCTCAGGCCAGGAAGCAGGCTGTGGCCATATCACCAATGACCTTAAAAAGTGGCTAAACAAGTAGGGATTTTAACAGGTAGGAGTGTGCATGCTTAGATTGGTGTTTCCAGAAGATCAGTCTGGCAGCCAAGTGAGGAGGATGCATCCCAGGGAAGGAATCCCATTCTTAGACTATTGCATCAGGCTAGGTGAGAAATGACGACAGCCTGGTCTGCAGCACTGGGATGGAGAAGAGGGAATACATCCACAAGACATTCAGGGGGTAGAATTGTCAAATGAGCATAAGGAGGAAAAGTGATTCCATTAGCTGAAACTGGAAAAAATTAGGAAGAGCATCAGTGTGACAGAATAAAAACAAAGACAAAGTCAGGTAAAAACATAAACTTTTAAACTTCTTTATAAATAGCCAGTTATGTATTTTCTACCTGCAAAGAGGCTATTTTCAGAAAATATCATTTATTCCTCCTTTTTGAAAAAATAAAATTCACCCTAATGGCTTTTCTTTTTATAAGAGTCACCCTAATGGCTTTTGATGTGCTGAAGTAAATAATCATCAATTGTGCCAAAAATTTTTGGAGCATTCTTCAATAGAAGAAATGCTTAATCTTTGTAGCTGAGTTGCATATACATAAGCAAGCTCTCCTACAGCATAATATATATATATATCAGAAATTAATTTGAAACAAACATGATATCATCTGCAGGAAGTGCAGAGGCATTTTTCCATTAGCTTTTAATGTGAGGAAAACAAGATGAGAAGGTAACATTGTTTCATGGTTTCTAATACGGGTGGCTTCTGCAAGACACGCAGCATCAGAGGTGCTAGGAATAGGGGTGACATGGGGAAAGTATGCCTCCTTCCCTACTGCAGATGCTGTGGTGCACAGCTCAGATTCCCCTTCGGGACTGAAGTGCTTATTCTCCCAGAGGTGGAGAGTGTTGGTGGCTGTCAGTTCTCAGATGAATTGCTCTTAGCCCCCTTCACAGGGGCAACCCTCATCTATTGACTGATCACGTGGGGTTGGGTGGGTATAAAGCCCTGGCTCCCTTGACTTAGTGGGGAACATCTCTCAAGAGCCATCCCAGCTCCAGAGCTCCTACAGGATTGGCTGAGGTTACAACCGCATCACAGCTCCTTCTCCCTCTGCTTGGTCCTGCTCCCGTCACCTCTCAAAGGTGATGTTCCCAAGGGTACTTCTCAATAAACCTCTTGCACAGAAATCTCAGAGTCATTTTCCCAGGAAACCCAACCTGTGACATCTACCAGGACCACAAAGAGCCTTTCATGAGCACTTTCACAGAGAATAAGGGATATTTACATGTAAGGAATAATTACAGAGAATAAGGGTGTCACCAGAAGAGAATGTGTTAAATGTACTGGGTTTTGAACAAAATGAGCCACCCTTCCCACCTATGTCCTAAAACTGACAACAGAGATGTTGTAAACAGCACACAAGTGATCTAAAGGACTTGAATATAAAGTTATTTTATTAAAAGAATCACAGCAAGGACAAATAAAAACGTATACATTAAAACCAAGAAAAGGACTTGAGCACAGATGACCAGCAGTTCTTCGTCACTTGGATACTATAAGCCATAGAGTTTTTGGCCGTTTGTTTTTCCCCGATCTCCTCCCCCACAAAGCTCCTTGGCAATGTTCCTTCACTAGGGCTCCATCACTGGGGAGCAGGGAGAAAACAAAAACAGACATCAAACATGCCTGTGTCCTCACTGCCACCTAATGGGTTCTTTGAGTATTAAGGCCTCCATTGTGTAGTTCCTTTTTTTCAACTGCTGACACTACATCAATAAAATGGCTAAATGTGACCCTATCAAATTATAGGCCAGTAGTCTTAATGGGGCAAAACTCTGGGGCTCATTTTGACTCCTGGAAAAAGTCATGTTAACTGTCTCCTTGCTCCTCTTTACATTTGGGAACATATATCCCCTGCCACCTGTGGTTGTTTGGTATAAATATCCTATTGTTCTATTATCTACCATAGATATTGTTCCATTATCCACCATACCACAAAGGCGATGTGGAACATTCTAGGATTTTTCTGCAATAAAGAAGCTTTTTCTAAGATAAATAAATAGGCAATATGAACTTGGGGTTGGAAAACACCGAGATAAGGACACTTGCAGGGGCTGTGATGCAGATGAATCCAATTAACTCTAGTTTAAAAGACCGTCTTAAGACTGCACCAGAGGCTGTTACAGGAGAAAGGCAAACAGGCCAACAATGAATAAAGCTCCTGCCACCACATCAGAGGGCAGGGCCCACTGGACTCTCTCCTGCATGTGGGGAAGTCACAGTAATTGTTTCTCATGCTTTCCTTCCTGGCCTTCAAAGAGCTCCTGTGACTGCTCCACTGCCCACATCTTCCTGCTGGGCCTTGACCCATCCGGCTGTCTGCAGACTTTTGTTTCTGACAACCACAGATGCTTTCGTAATCTCTCATATTACTTCTGTGCTTGTTAAGCTATTGTTTGCTCCCAGAGTTCCCCTTAACTATCTGCAGCTTTCCCCCACCATTCCTCAAACACACACTCGCAACACCCACCAAAACTATTCTAGCTAGTCTATGAACAATTTTCTTCATCTTTTTATTTTGAAAAATTTGAAACAGAAAAATTTAAAGACTAGTACAATGAACTCATACATCCAGCACAATGACGGTTGACATTTTGCCACATTTTAATTCTCTTTCTCTCTCTCCATATATAACTATACATGTGCGTGCACACACACATGTGAATTTTGTAAAATTTTATATAACTTTTTTGGCCACACCATTCGAAGGTAAGTTATAGAGGTTATGGCACCTCATCCCTAAATACCCAAATAGACATTCTCCTAAGTAACCTAAGTAAACTTCACACCTAACAAAATTAACAATAATTCAATATCATCTAATATCCAGTCCATATTCAAATTTCCCAAAGTGTTCTCAAAATTTCTTCTATAGCTTTATTTTTCCAAACCAAGACCCAATCAAGATTTACCCACTGCATTTATGTCTTTTGTTTCTTAATCTAGAACAGTCTTCTGCATTTTTTAATGACACTGACCTGTTGAAGAATTTAGGCCAGTTTTCTTATAGAATGTCCCACATTCTGGATTTGTCTGATTCTCCTCCCAGGATCATTGTAGTTGTTCCTCTCTCCGTGCATTTCCTGTAAACTGGAAGTTGGGTCAAAAGGCTTGATTATATTCAGGTTAAGCACTTTTGGCAAGGTTCCTTCATAGGTGATACTGTTACATCATGTTGCATCAAATCAAGAGGCCTATAAAGCCAGGTTGTTCCACCATTAGTAGTGCTAAGCGTGATCACTAAGTTAAGTTGGTGACTGCTGGATTTCTTCATTGTAAGGTATATTTTTCTTGTTCATAATCAAGTCATCTGCGGGGTGATACTCTGACACTGTGCAAACATCCTCCTTTGCCCTGCCTCCTTTTATAAGATGGGTTTTAGCTTCTATTGATGATCTTCGCCCGAATCATTGGTGACTGCACATGGTGATTTTTCCAATTCTACCATTCCATCTACATTTATTGGCCGGCATTCTTCTATTAAAAAAAAAGTCCCTTCCCCCACCCTTGATTTTGAGAATCACTCTGGACTTACGGATTTTAAAAATGTACTCAATGCTTTGATAATCTATCAGTCATTATTCTTTTTAGCAGCAAAAGTGACTCACAATTGGCCAGTGGAGTTCCCTCAAGCTGGGTCTGTAAGCTTTTGACTTGATCCTATTAGTTTTCGGGCATTTCCTTGATTTCTAGCACGATGTTCCAGGCTCACCTTTGTACTCTTTACATTCTGGGCCTGAGATACAAAATCAACTATTTTTCCAAGAAATTCGATCTCCTTTTAGTGGGGAACGGTATTTAGATATCTAGATATGGGCATCCTCCACTGGGATAACATTACTTCTAAGAAATATATATACATAAATAATTCTAATTCAGGTTTTAACATCAGAGAGTTTCCCCCCATAACTTTTTTATTTTATATTTTTCTTTCTTCTCAGAGTTTTAACTAACATAAATATATTAATTATTCACTTTATTTATAGTAGACATAAAAGAGTTTCAAAATTACACTACCAATAGTACTATTAGCAATAAGTCTGTAATTGAGATTTTTTTTCTTTTTACCCTCAGAATATATCCTACTAAGAATGTATGTAAGATTACTATTTAACACCACTTTCAAATAGGTCTAAAAAACTTTGAATGACTCTGCCATTTCTGATCCTTGTAAAGCCTTAGATCATATTTTTCAAACTGAAGGAATCTGTTTTGGGGGATGTCATTTTACAAATTTTTTTCTTGTGATGAGAACTTTTACGATCTATTCTCCTAGCAACTTTCAAATACACAATATAGTATTACTAACTATAGTCACCATGCTGTACATTACATCCCCATGACTTTTTAATTTTATAACAGAAGTTTGTACTTTTTTTTTTTTTAAGATTTTTTTTTTTTTTAAAGATTTTATTTTTTCCTTTTTCTCCCCAAAGCCCCCCGGTGCATAGTTGTGTATTCTTCGTTGTGGGTTCTTCTAGTTGTGGCATGTGGGACGCTGCCTCAGCGTGGTCTGATGAGCAGTGCCATGTCCGCGCCCAGGATTCGAACTAACGAAACACTGGGCCGCCTGCAGCGGAGAGCGCGAACTTAACCACTCGGCCACGGGGCCAGCCCCCAGAAGTTTGTACTTTTTGACCAGCTTCACACATCTCATTCACTACCCCCAACCCTTGCCTCTGGCAACCACCAATCTGCTCTCTGTATCTGTGAGCTCGATATTTGGGGTTTTTTTAGATTCCACATATAAGTGAGATCATACAATATTTGTCTTTGTCTGACTTATTTCATTTAGCATAATGCCCTCAAGGTCCACCCATGTTGCCACAAATGGCAAGATTTCTTTCTTCTTTACGGCGGAGTAATATTCATGTGTGTGTGTGTGTGTGTGCGTGCACTACATTTTCTTTATTTATTCATCCAGTGATGCACACTTAAGTTGCTGCCATGTCTTGGCTATTATAAACAATGCTGCAATGAACATGGAGACACATATATCTTTGCAAGTTAGTGTTTTCATTTTCTTTGGATAAATACCTAGAAGTGGAATTGCTGGATCATATGTATTTCTATTTTTAATTTTTTGAGGAACCTCTACCCTGTTTTCCATAGTAGCCACACCAATTTACATTCCCACCAACAGTGTACGAGGGTTCTCTTTTCTTCACATCCTCGCCAACACTTGCTGTCTTTTCGATAACAGCCATTCTAATGAGTGTGAGGTGACATCTCATTGTGGTTTTGATTTGCATTTCCCTGATGATTAGTGATGTTGAGCATATTTTCATGTACCTGTTGGCCATCTGTATATCATCTTTGGAAAAATGTCTTTTCAGATCCTCTGCCCCATTTTTAACTGTTTTTAAATTGTTTTTTTGCTATTGAGTTGTATGAGTTCTTTATATATTAACCCCTTCTCAGATATATGATTTGCAATACTTTCTCCCACTTGGTGGGTTGCCTTTCCATTTTGTTGATTTCCTTTGCAGTATAGAAGCTTTTCAGCTTGATGTAGTGTTTTCTGTTTTTAGTGGCATGTTTTCTCTTCTTTAGTGATACAGTGGCACAGTTTTCTGTTCTTTAGTGGTACAAATGAAACACAGGACAGCTGAAAATGCACATTCTAAAGACAAACAAGGCAATACAAATTCAAGTGAACAAATCAGGACTGCTGTGACTAATGAGCATCTGCATTGAACAGCACCCATTTAAGGATGATGTCACCTAAGACTCATCCCAGGACATGGTTTCAATGCACTGTACCCCAAAACACTCAAGAAGCACAAAAAGCCAGGAGCACGCCCCTGCAGCAAATCTCCATGCAAACACTCAAAACACCTATTATGATTAAAGAGGGCAAAGGGCATAAGCAGTTATTATGACTATGTGCACATCTCTAATTCATCACCTTAGGCATTTGTGGATATAGCAAAAAAATCTGGGCAAATCGGGAGCTGCGTTTAGTCAAGAAGGGATACAATAAAAGCAAAGCTAAAGAATGCAATCTCCCAAGCCAGCCCTGATGGCCTAGTGGTTAAAGTTTGGCACACTCAATGCTTCGGCGGCTCAGGTTGTTTCCTGGTCATGGAAACACAACACCCGTCTGTCAGTTGCAATGCTGTGGTGGCAGCTCACATAGAACTAGAAGGACCTACAACTAGGATATACCACCATGCATTGGGGCTTTGGGGAGGAAAAAATTAAAAAAGAGGAAGATTGGCAACAGGTGTTAGCTCAGCACGACTCTTTTCGGGGAAAAAAAAAAAAGAATGCAGTCTGCCATTTAGCCAATATATATTCGTTTACTGCATACTCCTGTGCCCTGCAGTGAGTTGGCACATTTCCAAAGGCAGCTGCTACACTCTAATTTTCTTTAGTATTTCTTTAATTTTCTTTAGCAGTGATAGGAAATAATTGTATATTCTGATGACAATTTGGGGTTTTAAAATCTTGTTTACTTACTAGGTTTCAACAAAATAAATACCAGGTTTAAAGAACTAGAGGTTTTAGATACTAATAATTTTGAGGAATAAACATGATTAAATTTGAATTAATGTTTTAAGAAAAATTAGACACTGAAAGTAGATTTTGACACTTGAAAGGAAGCGGTAAGTCAGAACGCCTATTTGAAGCATCACTGTTAAAGTTCACACTTGCTCCAGTTTTGTCTTTAATAGCATCTAGAATCATTACGAAAATTAAATGAATACATGTAAAGTTCTTAGAATGGTGCATGGTACCTACAACTGTTATCATCTCTTTGTGAGAACTAAAATTCAATATAGCTTTTCTTTCCAAATATAATCGATGTCGCACAGAGGGAGAAATTAAGAGCAATCTTGCAAACAAAAGCTTATCAAGGTGATAAAGAAATCTATACAGTAGCTTATAATAAAATATTTTCCTATTTTCCGACCTAAGAGGTTCATGAAGAGTTCCTATTTGAGAGATTTTCATACAACTATATAGTTTATATTCAAGGAAGATCCTCTTGGCATGGTTAAAACACACAAGGAGAATAAGAGCGGGTCCGGGCCGGCCACTTGGCAGAGAAGTTAAACTCCCGCGCTCCGCTTCAGCGGCCCAGGGTTTCCCTGACTTGGGATCCTGGGCACCGACCTAGCACCGCTCATCAAGCGACGCTGAGGCAGTGTCCCATATAGCAGAACTAGAAGGATCTACAACTACAATACACAGCTATGTTCTGTGGGCCTTTGGGCAGAAGAAGAAGAAGAAAAAGGCAACAGATGTTAGCTCAGGTGCCAATCTTAAAAAAAACAAAGCAGTTATAAACTACATTGTATTTTAAACAAATTTCTACCCTGTTACGGAAAAGTACATCCTTTATGATTCGTCTTCTCTCTTAACTCTAGCTGCACACTGCTGCCCTCTGCAGGATTTTCGATTCTTTCAAATTGACTGCCATCCCAATCATACTCACAAACCTGATCTTGTTTCCATCTTTACAGGTTATCTAACTGACTATGAGGGATACGTGTGCGTACGTAGAGAAAAAAAGGAAAGGCCCTTTGGGGGCGGGGGGGGAGGGGGGGGCGGAGCAAGGAGGAACTGAAGAAAGATGTGAGTTTAAAAGTTAGCCCATCTGAGAGGAGGGCCTTCTTAAGGGTGCCACAACAGACTCCAAGCCCCAGAAAAGGTTCTTTCTTGGCATTCATACAGCCTCTTTGTGTTTCAGGCCTTTATCTTCTCTCTTTTTAAACTAGTTTTGTTTTTTAATTGTAAAAAAATTACATAATTTTAAAAAAGAGTAAACAGTAAGAACGGTAATCAGTGAAAACCTTTGGCTTCCACTCCAAATCTCGATAGGTTTGTGTATCTATCCAGAAAGTTTATATTACAAAATACACACTTAATGCGCATTTCTTTTTACACATAGATAAACTATTCACACCAGTCTGCTTATCATCCAAGACTATAACTTGAAGATTGTTCCCTATCAGGCTAGATTAACTTACATAATTAACTTAGTTAAAAAACAAACAGGCTGTAACAAAATGTTTTAAATAAATCCATCTCCTCTCCAATAAGCTCTCCCATAATTTAATTAGCTTTTTGTTGCTACTAAGGCGTTTATTATATAAAGCAGTGGTCCTCAAACTTGAGCGGACACCGGCATCACTTGGAGGCTTGCTAAAAGACTGCTGAGCCCATCCCCAGAGTTTCTGATTCAGGAGGTCTGGGTTGGGCGTTGAGAATTTGCTTCGCAATAAACAAGCAGGCGATGCTGATGCTGCAGGTACAGGACCACACTGTGAGAAACAACCACTAGCCACGAATGCTGCATTAAACCCCGTTCCTCCCACCTCCCAGCACCGCTCGCCTAAGAAGACATACACAATAACCAGCCTGGAAACCCCAGAAAGGACCCAACAGCTCACACACCCAAAAGAAAACTCTAACGGCTCCCACTCAGAGCCGGAACTGACATAAAACCAACGCACATCCGGCTCCTGGCGCAGCCCAGCTACGCTATTTCCTCCTTACTAAACTCCGCCCACTCTGCGTCCTTAACGCCACTAAGGGCGGGCGGCCTAGAGGGTGCTAGTAATCACGTGAGTCGAGCCATGTCTCGCGAGGGTTTTTAACCTCTCGCGATGCTTCATCCGCCTCTGTCTTTTCCTTCTTCCAGTGCCCGGCTTTTTTCCCCTCCCCCTCACCGCCGACCGAGTTCTTCCTTTTCAGAACGAGTGGCCTTGTTGTCGCCGCGGAGATTTTTGCTGTCGCTGTCGCCACCGCCACCACTGGGCTCTTTTGCCCCGACCCCTTCCCGCCGCCCCGCCCCCAACCCCACACAAGGTAACAAAACCGGTGAGGGAGAGAGTAAGGCCTCGCCGGGCCCCGGCGTCTCCCGAGTTGAAGCAGAGGCCTGAGGCGGGGGAGCCGGCCTCGCCGGCGAGGCCTGGGCGCCGGCGAGAGCGGTGGGGGCCCCGGGTGCCTCTCCCGCTCGGAGCTGAGCCCTCAGCGGCCCCCGACGGGTTGGGGCTCCGCGCCAGAGCGGCGAACACGGCCAACAGGGGGCCCGTCGGGCGGGGTCGGGACGCGGAGGCCTCCTGAGGACATCCTGGGCCGCTCCGTGCGGAGCCTGTCCGGGGGCGGCGGCTCCGGCCCCGCCGGCGTCCGCTGAGCTCGCGTGTTCGGTTTCCCTGGAAGCTGACGTCTGAGTTTCGAGGTCGGAAGTAATGGAGCGAGTTGTGGCGGGCTTCGCGGTGCGGGTGCTGGGGCGGAGGGCAGCGGGCTTGCTCGGGCCCTTTGGAGCCCTTCCAGGTTCCAGGCTGTGGTCGGACGGGACTCGTAGGACAGGGTCCTCGGGAACCCTGTAGGTTTGCTTCCAGATCGAGAGCGGATTCTCTCGGATCTTTCAGGAGAAGAACGAGCCGGATTTGGTGAGGGCAAGTTCCTTAGAATACCTAAATGGCAGAGTATTTGTGCTGTCTTGTACTGAACAAAACTGCATCGGCACCATTTAAGGGACTGGGTGAAAGATTTTTGCTCTGGAGAAGAGCTTTTAAACACTCTTATTAATTGAATAGCTCACGTAGAGAGAGTAATTTGTGTAGTTAATCCAAAAGCCATTTATATTTGGTTTTGGAAGTATTCTTGAGTGCTTAAAAATAATTTTGTCGGAAGTCTCTATTCTTCTAGCAGATTAGTGCTGTGTGTTTTGTGGTGACGATGTAACACCCGTGTTAATTGAGCCGAACACAATGCCTTCCCTGTTACAGGAGTTTTTTTAAAAAAATGACAAATCCTCCTTTTCCCGCTTATCTGTTGTTTTTTGTTTGTCTTTCTATATGGAATTTATCTGACATGTTTATAATCTTCAGAATCCATTGCCTTGAAGTCTCTGGTTTGGCTCACAGCTTTTCTCTGAACTGAGAGGAAAGGTCATGGTGATAAATTAAGCTGCAGTGATTTATAATAAAGAGTTAAGAGCAAAATTGGTAAGGGTTAATTCAGGCAAACAGGGAAATTATTTTTGGTGGTGGTGTTGTTTGGTTCAGTTTTCATGATTTTACCCTTATTTCCCCTAGATGTCAGAGGATTTAGCAAAGCAGCTGGCAAGCTACAAAGCTCAACTCCAGCAAGTTGAAGCTGCATTGTCTGGAAATGGAGAAAATGAAGATTTGCTAAAATTAAAGAAAGATTTACAAGTAAGTATGAGGGGACACTTACAGTTACATTGCTTGAAAAGAGTCTTCTTGTGTTTTTCAAATGATCTGTTGCTTAGAATGTATAGGTACCCAAAGCACCCTTTGGAGTGGGTGTCCGCCCACTTAGTGGGTGTCCACTTATAGGCATATATGGCTTGTAGAAGTAGGATTGCTTCCTCAGTTTTTATACATCAAATTGAGTGAAGCGTTATTCTTTGTTACGTGAATCTTGGATGCTCATGTAATTTTTAAAAATGATATTAGAAGTCTCTCTTAAACTTTCTAGAGGAAAGATATGTATAACTTTACAGTGGAAAGTGCTTTTATTTTTAAAGACCTGGCAAAGGAAATTTAGTTCAAAGGGTAACTAAAATTAAAGGAGAAAAACATAACCTGATTAAGATTCTTTTTAATGTCACAAGATTCTCTGAAAACGAAATGAGTGTGTTTTTTCAAAGCTAGCCCGTAGCACTTTGTATTGAAAACACATAAAAATATCTAAAGAGATACTTGTTTTCTGCATAAATGTCACGTAATATTTGAAGTTAAGGCTAGGTTTTACAGTGTAGTTGTTGACACTTGTTGAAGTTAAATTGATCTAATTGAAAAGGAGATTTTAATTTACTTTGTTTGTTTGTTATGGGAGAGTTCACTAGGTATGAAACCTGCTCTTAAAAACTTGCTCTGGGTTTTCAAGACAAATGTAAAGCCATAATAGTAAATATCCTTTGTTTCTCCGAACACTAGGTTGATTAAGAAAAACACTATGTAATATTTGTAAATATATGACTTTGCCTCTTAACAAATTTGAGAACTTAAAATTCGCAACCTGATTTTTTGGAAAGTTTTGAAAGGAGTTTTGATTAGGTGGTCTTTCTTTACTGATTCAACACAAAACTTGAATCATCCTTATCCTGAGTAATCCTTTCCCTTCCTTTATCATCCTCTTGCCTATCAAAATTATTAATATTTTAGGAATATTAGAACTGCAAATAAATGAAACTTATTTAAAATGGGGTCCAGATCCAGGATTCTAAAAGAGCTTATCTGGGCATAGTAAAGATGAGTTGAATATTTTCAGGTTCATATTTTGGATTTCGGAAGCTTGTAAAGTTGCAATAGTATGTTATTTTTAAAAACACAGAAAACAAGACCCTTCTTCAATATGTAGAAGTCAGGCCAGTGGATTTTAGGGTGCTAGGCAATAAGAAAAAGACATATTGGGAGCAGTTTCTCCCACTCCCAGGCCGACTTTCTGTTTGCCTCAGAGAGAGATCCTGGCATCCCCTCATCTTCTTTTACCAACTTAAAAGCAGGGTCTTTTTCTTTGAAGAAAATAAAACATTTTGTACCAGTCTTGGGTATATTGCTTCCTGGGCAGTGGGAGGAAGGGTATATGTGGAACTGGTGGAGGAGGAGTTGGGAGTGAAGGTTGAAACAGCATTATTATTAGGTCTTTTTAATATTTCTAGAATAAATTGTCAGAGTCTGGACAGAACTGCCTTATATGACATGGTCTACAGTGGAAAGTACTGTAGGGAGAGAGACCATTGTGGTAGACATTGTAGTAAGCACGTAAATGACTGACTTAGGGTTCATTGATGACCTAAGTGTCATTTATCTGTAAAATATCCTCTTTTCTATAACCGTTTAGAATATCACTGTCCAACAGAACTTTCTGTGGTGATGAAAATGTTCTATGTCTGCTGTGATACCGTAGCCACTAGCCACATAGGGCTACTGAATATTTGAAATATGGCTAGGGTGGCTGAAGAACAGAATTTTTAATTTTATTAAATAGCCACATGAGACTACCATATTGGATGGCACAGATTTAGAAGCTTAAGTTCTAACACTTCAGTTAGTAGTAATACAGAATGCTTTTCCTGACCAATGTTGATCACAGTTTCCTTTCCTCCTCTTTCTATCATGAAAAAAAATTTCATTCTGGTTTAGATATAGGTTTGTTTTGAACTGCAAATTACTCAAAGATGGAAGGCATCATTTAAGGTTAGATAAAATTCTGAAAAGTGTTTGGATATCTGCTTCCACCTAGTAATTGTTGTCTGCATTGACTACAGTTACGGCTTCTATTTTGTCATGGGTTTTTTAAAAAAAATTGTCCTCTTTTTTTCTTCTCTGCTTTCTGGGATATGCCTTGTGCCATTGATTTAATTCTGCCTTTTGTATTTCCTAAAAAGTCTGTTCAGACTGATGACTGAGTTTGTGGCCTCCTTTATTTTCTTGAGTTCCTCTTATGGAATATCCTTAACCTGGTTATGAATTTGTTTGCCCTATCATTTGACAAAATACTCTTTCTGCATTTTTTTCAGTGACTTCCATTTTGCCAGTAAGGATCTCCTTATGTACTGTCTTTCATATAAAATAAAGTTACTCAGCAGGCAGGAAACTAATCTACCAAAGTCCTAATTGCCTTTCTTCTTTCATGTAAAAAAGTCGGTATAGTGAAATCCAGGCTAGCTAGCTGACAAGCTCCCCAGGCAGTCTATGATAATCACAAAAATAGTCAATTTATTAGGCTGTTTTGCTGAATAAACTGGTTCTAAAGGAGGCAGGGGTCAAGTCACTTGTCTCATATATTACAGTGGCTCTCTGCATCCCCGAAACGCCTTCCTTCAGTAAGCAGAGTGCTTGAGTGCACCCCCTTTGACCTGCTGATATGTAGATCACAACATCTGATGCTTCCTGGAATTGCCGATTACTGTAACTGCTGCCCATCTGTCGATGAAGGAGCAGTTTCAGAACTCAGACTTGGGGGAGGAAAAGTAATTAATGGTATGTACCTTTAAGAACCCCCTCATACATAAAATAGTGTCTCTAATACTTTGATACATATGCACATGTGAAGAAAAAAATTTAGAAGGGTCTCCAGAGTTTGTTGGGATGGGTATGTAAAACATGGCAAAGTGAAAGGACAACTAGGGATAAATGCTCTGGATTTTTTTAAAAAGTGTCACTTAAGTGCAGGGCTCTGAAAATTCTTTGTAATATGCACAGCTTTTCAGGACCCTTTTCTTTGGTGAAATGTATTTCCTTATGAAAATGTGGTGGGAAGATGTTGTAAAAGAAGTAGAGTTCTAAATCTGATACCTACAGATGCAGAATTCATGTTTGTACTCTAGTAGTGAAATGATACCTAGATAAATGGAATTATTTAATGATAGGGATTGTATGGGTTCTTGAGTCAGGCTTACTGGATTACATTCCTGGCCTTAAAAGTGGTTAATTAAAAACAAAACTGGATAATTACTCTTCTCCTTTGTATAGTACATGATCTGTTTATTTGGAAGTTCTTTGCTTTATTTGCAAGTATTGTCTAATTAAAAAGTATTTGAATGGCTACTTGGCACCTAATAAAACTTCATTAAAGCTACTACTTGACTGAATTTTTAAGTCAAATCTGAGACATCCAGTTTTTTTGTTCACAAAATTTTTATTCACAAAACTGACCTTTTTCCACGGGCTAAATGTTTTTTTTTTTTTTTTAGGCTCAAATATTAGTTTTTCAGAAATAGCCAGGAAGATTTAGAATCTTTAGGAAGAGGTAATATTTAACTTTCTTGGCTACTGAACCAGAACTACTATTATGAAACCTTAGTAGGAGCCAGAAGAAACTCAGTACAGAGTTTAACTTGCTAATTTTTCTCCCCAAACACACACAATGTGATGTTTTAAGCAACAGTAGGGGAACAGGTATGCAAGTTCTTAAATCAGATAAGATGATGCATAATATGGATCTTCATTAGAGTAAAAATATAGGAGATAGGTAGCAGAATCTCTCAACTTGTACTGTTTCTTAAGTTTTCTAACCAACCCTAGTAAACACCTTTGAATGAAGCTAGTAAGTGTAAGCCTGAATTAGAAAAAGTATTTGCCACACAGAAAGGCATTGCCTGTCTGTGTGTGTGACATTTATTTTTCCCTGTTAAATGGAGCTGTGCTAATGTGCTTAACAGAAAGATATTGGGATATTTTAAATCTAACCTGGTAATTTGCTTACCCGAATGGGCTAAGTTTTACAATAAATAAATAAGAAGACTACTGTTTTCTTAATATATGCCTACAATATTTTAGTAGAAATACTATGAGCAGGAGCATTTTTATTACTAATAAGGCCACTTCAAGTGTTTGAGGGGGAGAGGGAGCACGTTGGCTGTGCAGTTAATACTACTGCCAAGTAATGCTCTGTAAAACAGCACAGTTGTATGAAATATACATGACAATGATATGGGATAAAATGATCTTGAACCTAGTTCAGTCCCTCATAATTGACTATTTCTCATCTTTAGAGATCTGTTCAGCTAAAATAGGTGCTTAGAAATAATGTACGGTACAAGCTCGTCTACTCTATTTCTGTTAGTATTTGAGGTTAATTAAGCTGAAAGGCAACTGTCTGGGTTTAAATCCCAGCTCTACCCGCTGTATAAAATACTGTATCTCATTTTCTACATGGGGATAATCACAGTACCTACTTCATAGTATTTTTATGAACTGCAAGTAAATATGTAGAGTACTTAATAAGTGCTATATGGTATGAGAGCTGTCATCATCAAAAACTGAAAGAACTTGCCTGTTGAAAGTAGGTGACTATGTGAATTATAAAAATAACGTTATTGTTTTTGTTTTTCCATTTTAGGAAGTTATAGAACTAACCAAAGACCTTCTGTCAACTCAGCCTTCTGAAACTCTTGCAAGTTCAGACAGTTTTGCTTCTACTCAGCCCACTCATTCATGGAAAGTAGGAGACAAGTGTATGGCAATCTGGAGTGAAGATGGACAGTAAGTGTAGAAAAAACTCTAACTATAACATGAAATAATAAAATACAATGGTAAGATGTTTTTGAAATACCCTATTTTAATCTTTTTATGTAGCCAATATGGTATACAGAGCCAATTTGATTGTTGGGTGGTTACCATTAATACAGTAGGTTTTAGCTTTAGGTTAAGTTTTGGGGCAGAAGATTGGCTTGGATCCTAGAGGAAAGAAAAATGAAAGCAAAGGAAAATGCATGGATATTTTAAAAGATAATCTAAACTATTTTTTCCTTATATTGAAAATTGACTGAATGGTTGGTATCTTAGACTTCTGTGAAGCACATTGAAATTATTCCTGTAAGAAATATCTTAAAGAGACTGACTAAAGCACATTTAGTAGACATGTGAGACTTTCCTGATAATGTTTTAATTAGGGCTTCTTTTTTGATAGATGGCTAACTCCAACTATTCCTTTATATTATCTTTGTTAAAGGGCCATTTGATTGGACATATGTAATACATTAGACACATGTAATATTTGAATCACTGCAGTTTAAGTCTTGTAGGCTGAGTACTAAACCTTTACTCACCTGCTTACAGCCATGATATCTTTACAGGTGTTATGAAGCGGAGATTGAGGAGATAGATGAAGAAAACGGGACCGCTGCAATCACCTTTGCTGGCTATGGCAATGCTGAAGTGACTCCACTGTTGAACCTCAAGCCTGTAGAAGAAGGAAGGAAGGCAAAGGAGGACAGTGGCAACAAACCCATGTCAAAGTAAGTAACTTTGACTTTAGCATTTTAAGTATAATCTTCCCCGTTTGGGTATTTGAGGTAGTCTGCCGAATTTATGCAGGCTAGATTAGGGTAAGAATGTTGTAATACTGTTTACCGTTATCTTGAAGATTAGAATTATAGGGTCAGTGTTGTCTGTATATGTATAACTACGTAAAGTGATGACATTTTGATTCCCACTTAGGCATTCAATAAATATTAAGAGGATACTATGTACCTCTCATTAAATCAGGTGCTGGGGTTCCACCACAGTGAAGACGATCAACTCGGGCCTTGTCCTGACTGAGTTTATAGTCTAGAGAACAAAATACGTAATAAAAGAAGGACTTAAGTGTAGAAGTTATGAAGGGAACATAATGGGTCCTTCAAGGGAACAAAGAAAAGGTAGCTAAGCTGCATTTTAGTCATCAGTTCACATTTCTTTGAAAAAATGACATCTTAACTGAGATTTGGGGTCGGGGGAGGAGTTAGCCGGGTAAGAAACTAGAAGGTATGACCTTGGGCAGGCTGCTTAACTTCCATTTCCTTATCTGTAAAACAGGGTTGTAGTATCTACATTATGGGGTTGTATTAAATGATAGCATTAATAAGGCATGTAGCACAGTTCTTGACATGTAGTAAGTGCTCAGTAAATGTTTACTTTTTAAAAAGAAAACATGGTGGGAACATAGAGGTAACAGAAAGAAATTCCTGTGGTAAAAACTTGGGGCTGAAGGGTGTGTAGTTTGACAAGAGAAGAGGTTAGAGAGGTAGAGGCCTGACCAGAAAGAGCTTGAAAGCCAGTGATGCATTGAAGTAGAGGGGATATAATGTGATCAGATTTGAGCTTTTGAATGATCACTGGCAGCAGAGACAAGGCAGCTACTGCTGTGATCCAGGTGTAAGAGAATGGTGGCTGGAACCCAGGGAGTAGCAGTGAGGATGGAGAAGTGTACAGTTTGACAGGTATTTAAGAGAGAGAATTAAGAATATTTTGGTTAACTTGTTCATATCTGACACAATTTCCTATCGTTTGGATTTGTCAAGAGTTCTCAAACTTAAGTTGCTGCATAAATATATTTGAATTTTGGAAAATTATATCATCTATTAAAATAACATTTGAATTAAGCACCCCAATAAGAAAATCAGATCAAAGAACAATAGAACATCTCTGTTTTTAGTCTTTAACATCTGTGTAAAAAGCGGCTCTTAGCTTCATAGTGGTCATTATATGATACAGAGGAGTCTAGATCTTACTGCCTCTTTTTTAAAGACTTCTTCATCTTTCTTATGGTGAGAAGTCAGTGTTAACTGAGGAGAAATTACTGAGAGAGCTTTAGAATCAGATCCTATTGAGAGTGTTTTTGGAAAACCCAAGTTGTTTCTGTTTTAAGAGTTGTTAGCTATGATTTGCCTTTGTGCTGCTGTGCTCTTCCAATCTAAATGAAATAAAGTTTTAGCTGTACTGAATCTCTCATACACCTTTTCCAAATGCAGCATATTATACTTGCTAACTATTGATTTAGAAATTGATAAAGGTTCAGACAGCTACTAATGTTGAAACTCATTCCTAAAACGCAACTGGCAAAAGTATGTAAAAGTCAAATGAAGAGTCATAATTGAAATATTTTATTTACGTGGGTAATAGATAGTTATGTTTGAAAGCTTTCAATGTAATTTCAAATAACATTTATTTCTTAGTAGTGCTGGGTGATTGGCATTGATACTAGTGTTTTTATTCATGGAGAGGAGAGTGTATACATTTATAAGTGTTTTTGTTTTTTGGAGTTTTTTTGCACTGCTAAATATCTCCAAGGAAGTCATTTAGCTGTTATATCCACACAGAAAAGAAATGATTGCCCAGCAGCGTGAATATAAAAAGAAGAAAGCTTTGAAAAAAGCACAGAGAATAAAAGAACTTGAGCAGGAAAGAGAGGACCAGAAGGTGAAATGGCAGCAGTTCAACAACAGAGCCTATTCTAAAAACAAAAAAGGCCAGGTTTGTAAATCTTTTCATCATACTTTGTAAATTTGAAAAGTACAACTGTCATTAAAATAAGATTAAAATGAAAAAGCAGGTACACAGATTTTAAAAAATACATAACTAGATCTTGAATTCAGAATCTACTTCAATCTTCACTTTGGCTTATTGAAAAGTATCTCCATTAGCCAATGTCTCTGCAATAGAAACACTATGAATGAGAGTTTATGTCAAGAATTAGAAAAGATCTAGGTTCTTTTCCTTCTACAAACTAAAATTTGAAAAATTTGCTGCCTTACATACTGCTTAGAGTCAGTGTGTTGAACCCTGCCTGCTTTGTTAACATGTCTTATGCTGGGCATCACTGGTTGTTTTATTTAGAAGAGCACTCAGGTTCCCTTGATGTACTTTTCTTTGTAAGTGTATTTTGATTTTTTCCAAAACTAATCAAGAATGATTTGTGTCATTTTCCCTAGGTAAAGAGAAGTATTTTTGCTTCACCTGAGAGTGTAACTGGCAAAGTTGGAGTAGGAACTTGTGGAATTGCTGATAAACCCATGACACAGTATCAAGATACCTCTAAATACAATGTCAGGCATTTGATGCCTCAATAATCAGAAAAACTGTTGGATTTCATCTCTGCAGGGCTTTACATTTACCTTTTTATCCTTATATTTTTCTAAAGGTAAATTATTTGTTAGATGAGTAAGGAAGATACCATTGTCGTCATTGTTTGACTTCAATAGAATGAAACTTGAAGAGATTGCATTTGATACCTATTCATTTAACTTTTTTCATTACTACTACCAGTGTTTCCTCAAAGTTTGTTGGATAAAGCAACTTTTCTAGATAGATGCTGCATAAACACAGCACTTAGATGAAATGTTGATTTTTCCTAATATCAGGCCCCCACTTAATGGATGGTAGATACTTTTTGTAAAGTCCTAATTTGGAATTTTCACATGCTTTGAACATGCCATATATTCTAACAATTCACTGGAACATCAAGGCAAACTATCAACCTGCTAAAGAGATCATCTTTTCATTTTTTTTATCTTCAGCTTAAACCTCACTGTTGCCTAATTAAGCCTAAAAATAGGTTAATTTATAAATGGTAAAGTGAGGTTTTTCCTTGTTTCCTAAGCCCGTTAGACCATCTCTAAAATTGATCCAGCTCTTTTATTCTTTTCATTGGGTTTTAGTTTTGTATAAGAAACAATGTTTAGGACCAGCTACCTTTTCTAATGTTTTTTTTTGTTTGTTTTGTACGTTTGCTTTCTTCTTGTGTTGATTTTTCATTTATGGTAGTGGTACCATTTTTTGGATGTGTAATGTTTATATGAGAAAACAAAAAGCTGATGTATAGCCCTGTATACAGTGTAGATACTATTTTTGTAAAAAACCAAGGCTAAATTAATGAACAAGAGTACTGAATGTTTCATCATTAAAAATTTACTGTATTTCTTGTGCATTAATCTGACCATAATTTCCCTGTATATTATGTTCATGTAGCTGAGTTTGTAATTTTTGTTAACTAGATCAAGATGTCAGCATTTCTTGGTATAAGTGAACGTCACAGTTATCCTGAGTTGAGTTTAAGCCAAATATATGCATAGAAAAGGGCCTTCCTATTAATGGAAGACGGTGATTTTTAGGATGTGTGTTAATTTCAGTTTTTGTATGTTTAACTTTTATTAAATAAAGTGTTTTTAAAATCTCCAGGGTGTGTTAACAGAAGGGTGAAGTCTTAGCTACCAGCACTGATAGAGTGATTAAGCCTCAGTATACTTGCATACATTATTTCCACAGAGAACACTGAGTATGTGATAAAAGTTTCAGTAAATCTTATGTACTCCTTCCATTAGACCTAAGAAATTGGATCCTAAAGAACAAACCAGTTTTATTTCAAGGCTTTGTGGTGTGTATACAAGTGTTAAATTTTTGGTAGAAGGGAAAAAGAAAAATTTTTCTTTCATGAATTTTATTCTTTTACTTTTGGTAAGTTGAGGCTTTTAGGAGGATAGTGATGAGCGGCAGAATTCTTTATATTGCCCCTCTACCTCCCTCCCAACCCAGGAGATCACTGTTTTTTTTTCCTATAAGTGATGGCCATAGGGTAGAGCATGTAGGACAGAATGAAAGGTGAAGTATTTTTTTTAATACAAGACACAAATTACAGTAGAAAAAGGGCTACTTAACCTGAAAAACTTGTAAATTATATTAATGTTCTTGTTACCAGTGTAACAAACATCTTAAGAATGTACTAAAAGTCAACAGTATCCTTAAAGGACTGCAAGAGAACCCTTTGAATTAAAAAACATTTTTAAAGAAATTTGATATAATTGTGTTAGCACACAAAATGGTTTTTGGTGAGATTACCTTCGTACGTTGCAACAGTAGTTCACCTAGTGTGTGTTTGTGTAGGCAAGACTCTTGTACTAAGACTTGTGCCTTCTTTGACCCATGGGCCTTATTTTCTGCATGTTAATTTTCCTGGAGGGTTTTGTAGTAGGAGAAAGAAAAAGGAATAAAGGTGAACGTATTGTATAACACAGTTAAAAAAAAAAAAATAGGCATATAGCATGAGATAGGAGGCCTTGTGTCAAAGACCTGGATGTGACCCCTTGAAAAGTCCTAGTGTCAGGATGATGGTAGGGTCTCTGGACTTAACTAAAAGGACTCTTGGGGAGATGAGTACCTGTCTCTCTCTCATAGTGTGGTACGGGAAGTAGAGCAGATGCTTAAATTGAAGCATGATACTAACAGTATTTTACAAATAAAGATGTTAAGCTCTCAACATTCTAAAACCAAATATAACTCTTGGTCTTATGAAACTTTGTTATAAAATTTAATGTATAGTTTCCCCTCTGTCAGGAAAGGAGACTTGAAGCTCTGAAACTAACACATTGAACCATTAGTCATTTATGGCCCCCAAGTAGCTGTGGTTGCATGTATCTTCTCAAAACTTGACAGCTGACTGTTATTGACCATTTCAAAGAAAGAACAGTCCTAACACTCCCAAAATAAGTAAGGTTTTAAATTTTAATATTAATCACACATAACAAATGCTTTTTTAATTAACATGTAGAAAGGCCATATTGGAAGAGCAAGCACTCGGAGTCAGACTGCTGTTTGAATCTTGGCTCCCTTATTTATTACCTGTGTGCATAACTCCTGTTTGCCTCAGTTTTCTCAGCTGTAGAATGAAAATAATACCTATTTCATTAGGTTGGGAGGATGAGTGAGTTAATGTGTGTAAAGTGCTTAGTAGAGTAGTTGGCATGTGGTAAGCACTATAGAAGTGTTTACTGTTACTGTGCAGAGTGGTAATGCTGAGTATCTGATCTTTTTTCCTTAACGTGAACAATAACAATTCACATTATAATGGATATTAATGTCCACTGCTTATGATTTGAGGCCCCTAATTATAAATGTATTACTGAAATGTCAACAAATTACTAAAGTTAGATGTTAAGTACATTCTAGTAAAGGTTTAAATTTTTATATTAGAATATTTTAGGGCATGTTTCTTAATGGGAAGGGGATACAGATTATAATAAAATCACCCCTAATGCTTGTTTGAAATTAAAGGAGGGTTCCTGGATCTGGGTCCTACCCCAGACCTATCCAGGCCAAGGTATGGCTGGTTTTGAACAAACCACAGGTGATTCTGATAACACATCCCTGGCCAAGACCTATGTTTTAGGTTAAATGTAAAAGCAGTTTGATTGGTTTTTGAAATGAAAGAGCAATTACCTTAATAAGTGGCAGTTTTGTTAGCCCAATTATGAAGACTATTTATCAAACCAAAATGAAATGCATCTATTTAACAACTCATTTTTTTAAATGCTTGCTTTTGTCACAGTGAAGGATGTATATGTGTTTCAGTTAGAATGCAGTTGTAATGCTGAATGTGTCTGCCTTTAAAATAGCACAGGCAAACCATCAGGTAACATAAAAGGAAAATCATAGTTTTGTAAGTGGTATGTGTCTAGATTGTAATTATAAAAGGTGAACAGTAACGAATTCAGCTAAGAAATATTTTTAAACTTTGATTTGGCTTTTTGCCTCAACGTGGATATTAAGTGAAATGTAAAAGAAGAAAACCTATTAAAACCAACAAGATTTTATATTTGTTAAAATCTTTAGAGAGTTCAATAAATATCTGCTGAATTGCATTAAGTATTTGTATTATACTATGAAGCAACCAATTAGTATAAATGATAATTTACAAGTTCAACAGTAAACGTAAACATTCTTTATATCTAGGATTTTTGAGTTGCAAGTTAAACTGAATTTTCACTGCATTGGAGAGGAAGAGCATAGCAGGCAAAATAACAGGTAATACTGTATTTTAAACAAACAAAAACCCAAGTAATTGAATCCCCTTATACTATAATTTTTTAAAAAGCATATCTATGTATATAGATGTGTTTTTAAGAAACGAGGTTCAGAAATCAGTATTGACATTAAGAATTTGTTTTCACCTAGCCAAAAGTAGTAAAAGAAAACGTAAGGTGAAGGTGTTAGATTTCGGTGAGGTTCTTCAATTGCCTTTTCTGCCTTTCAGCTTATGTATAGAAAGGTGGTTCTTTTGTGTCCTTGGGTAGGGTAAAGCAGATCTGAGAATAACACTGGCCTTGTGGTAGTTGACAGCTGAACTAGCTAAAAATATCAAATTTTGGATACTTAAGTTATCTTTCAGTTCCCAGGAAATAAAAATTGGCAATTTACTTCCACCAAGCACCTCACAGTTCATTTTTACAAAACCAGTACAGATTTAAGTTACTGGAATTATTAAAATTGTAATTTGTGTTTCCCCAGTTGTCTTTCGTAAGAGAACAGCTAAAGCAGCCATGGTTATACTCAACAGAAAAGGTCTGCTTTTTGTTTGAAGAGCTACTTTCTTAACTTGAGGCCCCAAATCATGGTTATTATCTTGCTGGCTCATGATTTCCCTTTCTTGGTGAAACTGATGTGCTTTTGTTTTTTTCCCTTTCAAAGCCCTGTACTCACTTTAACAATATGCAGTGAATTCCTGACCAAACAACAATTCAGGCTTGGAGGAACACTTGACTCTATGCTGGGAAAACTAGAGTTGAAGCCTGAGATGTGCAGCTAGGCTAGTCTTAATAGATGGTAATTGTCCAATTGTTACTGCTCAGAAGCATGCAGGAAATAGGAGTAAGGATCCCTTGGGTTGTTTTGCCCAGAGTTTTTCCCTCCAAAAGTGTTGTCAGGTTTAGTTGACCTAGCTTTCAGAGTAAGTGTGATGAAGCTGCTAATTTAGAAACAACTGGCTTAAATTTGTATTTTTTAATTTACAGTTTAGAGATATTTTATGTCTTTACAATGCTATTCTGTGCTCTGGTGTGAAAACCTAAAATAAATATCCCAGTCATTGCACAACCAATAAAGACTTTATGCATTCTTCCATAGCGAAGAGCTTGAGGAAATGGAAAAAATTCCAAAATTATAGGCAGTTAGTTGGCAGTACTTTAAAACAGCTTCCTTTAAGCCATTTCCCCTTATAATTTATGACTGTGTAGAAGGTAAAACAGAACCAAGAAGTGGTCAGCCAGTACATATTATTTTAAACTACACTGATTATTTAAAAGAATCAGATGCATTCCATGAGAACACTAGTTTCCTAATAGATATGGTACATGGGCCAAGATTTTTTTTCTTTGCAAGGCCAGCACTAAATATTAACTAGGACACTCACTTATTATGCAGTAATTACTATCAAGGTATAACATACTCAAGCTTAGTTTTTTTTTTTTTTTAGAAAGACCAGGTAATCACTAAAACCGATGATAGATCAATCTTATAAAGCCTTTATTTAAAAAATTCTATAGGACATCAAAAATGACTTCTTACAAAGTATAACCTGCCATGGAATTTTGTGAAAATGAACCATTTTATTTAATAGAAGTTTGTTCCTGCAAGACCCAGAGTCATAATAACTAAAATTCATGATTAAGGATGAAGAAATTAGAAGGTTGCATTCATCAGCGAAAGTAGAGTACAAACCTCTTAATTTCCTTTTGCGCTACAAGCTCCTAGATAGGGAGGGGGTTAATTTACATATATCGGTTTTAATCCTTACAACCTTTCAAGATAGAGGTAGTATTTGTAACAACTTTTCAGGAGGAAACAGGCTCCATGAAGAAATTAAGTAACTTGCTTAGGGTCCTTAGCAAACGTTAGAACTGGGATTTAAACATGACCAGAACCCTTGTTCTTCCCACATTATCCTGTTTTTGGTAGGGAGTATGTAATTTTTGAGGTGGAAGGATAATAAAAGAAGAAAGGGAAAAGGCAGCTAGTTGCTTCTTCAAGTGGAAGAAAATAAACTCACAGAAAACCTTCCCCCAAGAGGCTAAACAACTTTCTCATGAGAAATGACGCAGGAAGCAGTGTGGCCTTGTTAGGAGCTTTGCCTCAGTAATCCTCACTGCCTTTTAAAATTCTTTTGTAATGCTGAAAGCTGTCATTGTCACGGGGACTAGAAAAGGCATTTCCACCAGAGTTCTCGTACCTATTCTAATCAGAAACTAGAGTCACAATGATTTGATCAGAATCTTTGGTAATAATATAGACAGAGATAGGATTTACCTGTACCTATTAATAGCTCATTCAGGCATTTTACATACAGGGTAGCTTAACTCAGGTTAATGAGGACTAAATGGGAACTTCTGGACTTGTTTTCAACTGGAATAATAGTGTAGCCAAAGGGATTCCTTAATGTTATTTGGAGAGCAGATAATAAGAATGACAAATAGCTTTGTGTCCTACCTGAAGCAGATTATCAGATACATTAAACCATCTGCAGTTAGGTTTACGTGGCATTATCAGTCAACAAGGCACCTATTTAAATTATTAGAACAGGAAACTGCAATGATTCAAACTGCCATTAATTCCAGACTACTGAAGTAGTATCAACATAGACATTTAGTTAGTTGCCTCTCAAGGTGTGGAAGCTCATTCACATTGTTTCCTTCATAGAGAAGGGTGGTACAAAAAGCACTCGGGTATTCTTCATTCACAATTTTTATTTCTTGCAATTAACTTTTGTATCTTCAAAGTCGATTTGTCTTTTAAAAAATTAAAACTTCTTACTCATACAATCCACACCCTCCCCCAAGGAAAACAAACCCAGGGAAGGAGTAATTTAGTGGGCAGTTGAAATAGGTACTATAGGTTTGTGACAAAGGCTTCCCAGCCCACCATCCTATACACATACAACAAAATGGCAGCACCTCAAGTTCACCTGAATGAATTCCCAAATTCCAGCCCTAGGCAAGTGATGCAAGTGAATGCCATGGGAATAACAAAATGGAAGCTTAGTCACTGGCTTCCATTTCTTTTCCATGGTAGTTAGCAGAGTCTTCAAACTGTCTCACTTGGGAAAGTCAAAAGTAAGCAAGTATATAGAGCAACATTTTGACCCAGCCAGGAGTAATCATTAATGAAACCAGAAATAATTTACCTGGGCCACAAAAATGAATTTGTTTTATCATGTTTTTCATTAAGTCCCCAGCACCTGAAGTAGCAAGTTCTAATAATGGGCTTCTAAAGGCATGCAGTTTTCACATATCTACTTCAAAGAATTTCTTCCACTCAAAACATAGCACAATCAAGGATAAAATATTTTTGGAGGCACAGGAAGAGCACAAGAACAAGTAAGTATACGCTGATGCCTTGTGTATGACCAAGATGGTACACTTCATATATAGAAGCAGTGAAAGCTGTTAAAGTGCTACTTACAAAGGATAGTCTAACATTACACACACAACTCAACTCACTGCTAAATATGGTTGTCTTTATTTTCTTTTTCCTTGCCCAGCCCTATCTAAAACAAAATAAAACTACAGGACTGAAATTAACAACCCATTAAAATCAGCAATAAGTTATGAAAATCATAAAGCTTTTTTTTTTTTAAGTAATTAAGGGTAGTTAAATTATTTAAAGTATACAAAGTCCAAAGAGCCAGGGGTAAGGTCTCCAAGAAGGCTTCCTGGGGTAAGGGAGAGGGCCAGGGGGAAACCTTGGAGTTTGAAAGACAAAGTGAACACATGACATCAAAGTGCAGGCTAGAAATTTCACTTAAAAGAAAATAACGTTTCTGAAAATATTGATAAGAGCAACAATAGCACCTGCACAGTGGGATTGTGAGGAAGAGAGAGACAGCCCGTAGGAGAACGGAAGCAAATCTTTACATTAAAATGAGACAAGTGCCAAACTTAACTATGTTAACTATGATAGTGTGTCTATTATAGATATCAGATGGTTAAAAGCTGGTAAAAGGTAATGATTCTAAAACAAAACAAAAACAGCATTGACCTTTTTTCTACGTAGCCCAGACCTCATTTATTTTGTGCACTATAAAGAGTGAGGTGTGAGGTGTTTTATCATTATCAAATGCTGCATCAAAATAGATGATTTTTTCCCATGTGTTTTTCCACTATAAAAGACATCTATGTTTTTATGGACAAGCTTTAAAAAGATGTCATTTTGGTTTTCAACACATACAAACAGTTATCAAAATCTGAAATAAAAATGCTGCTGTGGCTCAGACCTTGGCCTGCTAATCTGCGTGCACAACTCTTCTGGCCCACGCAGACACAGAGGCACGTGGAGCTTTTTCCTTCTGGCCCCTCAATCCAAACTCAGGCCCTGTGTGGTAGAGGCTGTCATGTACAGACTGCCCCATGCTGCCCAAGAGCCTAAGAGCAGCTGACTGTTGAGCTGGCAGTTGGGTGCCCTAGTGCTAACAATGCAGGATAAGGTTAGCTTGCTTAGCATGGAATCCAACAGAAAGCTGAGCTGCATGATGATCCCTTTCAAAAGGCTTCATGGGAGTCTCTCCTTTGGCAGAGCATGAAATGAGCTTTTTTTTTTTTTTTTAAGAATTGATCATCCACAGGCTTCATGATAAGCTGTCCCAGGCTGAGTTTTAATAGCTCTTTAGCTATCCAAGATTAATGCCTGATTATCTTGTCTTGTCATTACTATAGGTTTGATTTTGTTTGTTTTTAGGACCATAAAGCTCAGGAAGGGTTCATAATCCCAACCTTAAGTGTGTTTACTCAATGCGGTATGAGCAAACTAGAAAAGAAAAAGAGGATGGAATCTCCAATGTCCTCTTTCAAATCAACTAAATCAAATAAAGAAAACTTCACACAAGTTTTCTGCTGCCATTAGAAATTGTGATTTTCAAATATGAATATTATGAATATTTGTTCTGCTGGGGAGGCTCTGCCCCACTTTTTGCTAAGTATTTACTTAAATAGAGGTCTTTTGACCCTTTTGTTCAAGTATAGTTTTGTTTAGTTTTAAAGAGGAGACTGTATCATGAACCCAATTTAGGAGATTGTTTGGATTGAATTGGCCCAGTGAATATTTTGCCCTGCACTGTTGTCATGCTGGGTTCTAGGAAGTGAACGAAAGTTTGACACTGGCACTGGAGTAACCCTCGTCACTCCCAATACTCTGCAGGCTGCTGTGGTCATCAATGTCACTGATGCTGGTGGTACTGATATTGTCCACTTCTCCATGGGAGAACTCTGTGCTTTCAACATCCACTTCAATCTCCTCTGCCAAAGGACAAAAAGGAAGAACATTAGTAATCTAGTATATGTGCATTTTCAAAAACTAACAAGGCACGTGGAAAAGTGATTACATTTTGTAGTATAAAATAATTGTTATACAAGCTTATTATCAGTGATCTCTGGAGAACAGAAAGAAAGGTGAAGAGACACAGGGATATATTTTGCAAACAGGAATGTCTGGTATACACTGGTGGTCTCAATTTAGGCAGCAAGTTTACTTAAAGCCTTTGACGCCAGTCCGTCTGGACCTCCCACCAAAATCACTTGGCCTATTTGGGAATTAGTGCTTAATATTAAAAGATCCCAACCCCAAGTGGTTTAACGACATCTGTTTTGCATTTAACTAGAAGCTAATTCTCAGTGCTATTTATTAATCAGAGTTGCCTTAAAGGGGGAAAAAAAGCATAAGCTTAATATAGGTAAACTAGAAAATTTATCCATCCAGGCCTTTGGTGGTATCATTCTACAGATGGTTATACAGACTTCTAGGATTCAGTAAACAAAATAAGCTAGTCATTATAAAGTAGACTCTGAGAGATTTGTCTTCAATTTTCTTGCATCAACTATAGCTTGAAATGAGGGCCTGAGGCTTAAAAGTCTTTGGATTATAGTGAGATCTACAGTAAAGATTATAGTAAAGGCATTTGAATGGTGGTATTTAACTTTACTTCAAAAACAAACATGAAAAAGAAAGACCCTAAATGCATTTATGACCCAGCTATCCATAGATATCTTAACTGTTAAATACTATATCTACAATCACCAATAATACATAAAAAGCAATAAACATTTTAAAAAATAAAAAGCACTTGAAAAATTGTTTTCTCCCGTAACAGAATGAACTCAAGATTCTTCAGTTTTCTTAAAACAAACTCAAAGCCTGATGTTTCATATTTGGCACTGACTTTAAGGATTCACACTGATCACAACTGCTTTAGGAAAAGTGGATTCTTGCTGAGCCTAAGAAGACAGAGTAAGTTATTTCAAAGAGTATAATTTTCAAAAGGGCTTGTTCCTTCAAAAAGTTTTAGAGGTCTGTTTTTAAAATGCAGGCAGCTGTCCAAACAAGCTGTACAAATAATCCTATGAATTCATAACTATTTGTTTCATATCCATAATGCTTCACAGCCTATTTAGTGTTTCCCAGTATCACAGAACACTCATCCAACCTACAATTAGGAAATAAAATCGAGATCTATCCAACAGTGCATGCTGAATTCAATCAAAACAAAGTAAAATGAGAGACTGCTCTAGCCCCATGGACTAGAAAAGTCCCCTAGAACATTGGGAAAGAGGGCCACCAGAAAAGAACAAGAATGGTACTAGATAAGGTACAAGCACACTGAGAGTACTAAAAAGATGAGAACTATTGTGATAAAGATACATCCTCTCTGAAATTTGGAGGTGGGATGGGTACAAAGAGGAGAGAACAGCAGGAAGTGGACTAAAGCATGAAGACCTGACAAGGTCACACAGCTAGTAAGCAGCAGAAGAAAAGACTAGGACCAAGGTCTGCCTCCTAATTCAAGGTTATTTCTGCGACACCTCACTGTCACTCATAAATGTAGCATGTCCTTGAGGTTCTTGCTGCTGCCTCTGGTGAATTTTTGTTCTTCAAAGCTGAGTGCCACATAAAAACAAACTTTTACATAGCAAAACAACAACAACAAAAACAACAAACCCAAGGACTCCTAGGGTTGTGTTAAAAGGGATCAAAAACCAATGTGAAAGTCTCCTACAGAATATGGGAAATTTGAGTATTAAAAAGAATGACTGCAATGAAGTGGAATGCATTCAATACATGAAAACATATGAGTTCATAAGATAATCAAAAACCAACAGCAAAACAAAACACCTTGTTACCTCTGGAGGTTGCCACAGCAGCAACTCATTGTTCAGAAAATAGATAAAGCAAAACCCAAAAAAACCAAGCATTTATTCCATCTTCCCTGTATGGACTTTACTTCAGGGTAACCAAAAAGCTGACGAGGAAATGTTCTTTATAGAAGAAAAAGTTGATAAATGCAAGAAGAATGACAGAATTCAGAAATAACTATTTTATAACACCTAATGAAATGAAATAATGATCAGGGCAACAATCATCAATGATTGCTAAAACTATTAAGTGAAAGGTGGATACATTTTCATAAATGTATCAAGATGACATCACCTAAACTCACTGACCAATGTTATCACTAGAGTGAGACAACTAGACATAACACTGATGCAACAGGAAGTACACAATACAACCTATGAAGTATTCTTGCCTCAGAAAAAGAACTTGAATTTAATCAAGCCACTAGACCTACCAACCAGTTTACAGGAAAGACGGGGGACAGAAGAACATGTTAAATAACACCATGAGGATTCCATTAGTCAAATCTAATATGTGAGAAATTCTATAAGAAAAATGACCCAGTTTCCCAGTTTCTACAACAAATAAATGGCACTGAAAAAAAAAGTGGGGAAGGGAAAACTATTATAGATTTAAAGTATCTTAAAAGACACAAACAAATGCAATGTGAACTTTGTTTGGATTCTAATTCAAACATACCAATGGTAAAGAGGCATTTTTGAGAAAATCAGAGACTGGGTATTAGATGACATTAATAAATAGGATTATGTGATTTTATTAATTTTTTAGGGTATTATAATAATAATATTGTGATGTTTTCATAGTCTTTTTTATTAAAGATAAATACTAGGGACAAAATGATAATATTATCTGGGATTTGATTTAAAATATTCCAGAAAAAATGGTGAGGCTGAGGGTGGTGGTGAATAGATGAAAGAAGAATGACAGAATGTTGATAGCTGTTCAAACTGCATGATGGGTACATAAGTTCATTATTGTACTTTTGTGTATGTTTGAGAATTTCCATAATAAATCAAAATAAGAAATTCTATAAATTTTCTTTTTTTGTTTTAGAATCCTTAAGATCTCATCAACTCTATTTTCCCAAATGTAAAACTTAAAATCACCAGAGTTCACCTCTGTGATCTTTTACTGTGGTATGAGGCCTGATGTGGTGAAAGCAATACACGAATAGATCAGTGAAATTCAAACAATTTCTTTTTTGGCTGATTTTTGTTCTTTAATTCTGCCAAAGACAAATATTCTGGGACAGATGGAAAGAGAAATGAGGGGTGTGATACTTTAAAATACAGATATAAAAATTAACATCACCAGTAATAAAATATATCAACATCATATATCTTCCTGATACAATGAATTAAGAAGGGCACACATCACTTCTGTAATATTTCTTCCCCCAAATGTATAACCTCAATCTAATAGAGAAAACATCAGACAAACCCAAATTGAGGGACACTGTATAAAATAACTGGCCTATAGTCTTCAAAAGTGTCATGGTCATGAAAGAAAGACTGAAGAACTATCTAATGCAATGTGGGGTCCTACATTGGATCCTGGATCAGATAAAGGATATTATTGGGAAAACTGGTGAAATTTGAATAAGGTCTATGGATTAATTGTATTGCGTGAATGTTAATTGCCTAGTTTCGCTAACTGTATTACGGTTACATAAGATGTTAATATTAGGGGAAATTTGGTGAAGGGTATATGAGAACTCTACAATTTTCTACAGAAAATTTACAACTTTTCTGTAAATCTAAAATTGTTTCAAAGTAGAAAATTAAAAATACATACATATATAATCAAGAAAAAAGTTCTATGCAGTCATGCACCACATAACAATGTTTCAGTCAACAACAAACCACATATACAACAGTGGTCCCATAAGATTAGTGCCATATAGCCTAAGTGTGTAATAGGCTATACCACCTAAGTTTGTGTAAGTACACTCTATGGTGTTTGCACAATGCAAAATCACCTAACGACGCATTTCTCAGAATACATCACCATCATTAAGCAATACATGACTGTAGTTCATACAGGCATTGTTAGACAATGATGTGACTGCACAAAATTTAGAATGATACAGTGTTGGCCAAAAAGAAGCAGCAAATACAGTGACTCCCTAAATCCAGATACAAGGATGCTTAGTATTTCATTAGGGAAGAAGTACACTGCCTACCTCGCTCTGAATCAGAACGATCTGAAGAAATAGTGGATCCAATGCTGTCCATTCGTATTCGCTCCATCTCCTGAGGACCCTGCAGCTGTTCCAGTCGCCGCTTTAAAAATCTCTGTTCTCGTTCCAAGTTCTCTAGCTGGTGCTGGCTCTTCCTTTCAGCTTCTTCAAGTTTCTAAAATGATAAAATGATATTTAAGTTTGTATATAGTCCAATACAAACAATAAAACTGATTTGTACCTAAAATATCAAAAGTTTTCGTCTTTGGCAGAGAAAACATGAATGAATATACAAGTATGTGTGTGTGTATAAAAACATACATAAATACATATTTTTAAACATCAAAAATAGTTCTTCACTTTTTTGTATGTGTAATGAATGCTACATTACTAGAACAGTATGGAATTTTTAAAGTCTGTAAAGTTATCTCCACAAAAGAGACACTTGCTCTGTAGTCTAGTTTGATGGAAAAATACTGAGGGACACAGCCAAATGAAGTCACCTCCACCAGAGGGCACAACTGCCTTTCTTCTGGGTATCAGCAGAGTAATTGTTATTTTCCTAGTATTCCCAGCTCTTCAAATGGCCATGCTGTCAAAACAATTTAGTTTAATCAGGTTACGTTGCTCCCATCAGATTCACTGATAAGTTTTTAGAAAGATTTCTCTTGAGGTCAGTTATTAAGGAGGGCATGGTGAGCTAGCTGATGTATATGAATAGGAATCATTGCTTATAATGAATCTGGGACGGAGAGAATCAGGTGCAAATATGAAAGCAAAAATTCTCACCTTAATGTGTGCTTTGGCTTTGTTGAGCAAACCAAGTGTTGTGTGCCTGGTGCAGTCTGGTCCTAGTGGAATCAGAACTTTTAAGCGTTCTAAACACAGGCGCAGATGAGCTCGTCTAAAAAAGACAAAAAAGTCAAATTAGCACAGCCTGAATATTCCACTAGAAACATCCTAAAACCTGTTTTTTAAGACAAATAATTATTTATACATAATTCAGTCTATAACTATGTTATACTAAATCTTCAGTTTCAAAGTATCTGCAAGTGCAGGCATGCCTACTGATTTTCAGTCTCTGCCATTTCTGTTGTACTCTGGAGACACTGGTCATTTCATATTATTATCCCCAGTGGTAATCTCTGTCAGAGATGATTTAATTTTTAACCTGCCCAATAAACTGTCTCAATTGTACTAATGTGGAAGTAGGAAAGCATACTAGGGCAATTGTATTTGATTTTGAATGCCTAAAACCACAGCCTGGAGTAGGGGTTTTCAGCAGGGGTACCCCAAGGGAGTATAAAATGTTCACAAATTTCCATTTCCTCCTTCCCACTTTTTACACACACATACACCCCTCTCTATAACTGTAGCGATCCTACAGTGTTACATGTTATTATGTATTAGGTTGAACCATATGAAATTTCTGATATTCAACCATTTCTCATTTATATGAATGGCAACTTCATATGACCCAACATAAAACAGAAACAGTAAAATTCTGTGACAACCTAGGATAGTGTTAGGCAAAAGATACTGGCCCTGTCATCAATTCTAGCCACTGAAACAACAGCCCATACAACAGTCCCCTGCTTCCTAATATTTAAGGGTACCAGTTCATTAGCTTTTAATTTTTATTTCTCTCTCTCTCTTCTCTCTTACTACCCACCTCCAATTTTCTACACATGGAAAAAAGCCAGGTGACAAAATTTTTTACTAAAAGTCACTGTATTCTTTAATGCGTCCATCTTGTAGATAAATTAGGGGAAATTTCTCCTGGAAATACTAGCAGAGAGCCTCGTGGATTTACCTTCCCTGTACCCTAAAGAAACTATGATCACCATGAGAGTTCTGGGTACATAATTCCACTCTAAAAGAATACCAGTCCACATCTTTGGTCCTGTGCCTCTTAAGGCATAACAAAATTCAGTGGTTAATAGCGGATCTGAAAAGAATACCCATAAATGTGTTCATAGTTTAAAGAGCTATAACAACTTTTAACAGCTGTCTCAACTTCACCGGGAATAAACACATCCTCCATTTTCTCCTCAAAGAGTGCCAAAATGGTTTTATTGGCTCATCCACCAAACTATGCTTTCTCTGCCTTGATACACAAGAAATAATGTCAAGTGAAATTCTCAAATACTAGCAGTTTGAAAGAAGGGTAGGAGAAGGCGATAAACAGCCAATTATGTCACTGACAAGCAAGGATGATTAAGGGTAGTAAGGTCAAGAGGTTTGGCTGATGAACTGTCAAAATTCTTCAGTACCTGCTAGCCTACCTATACTTAAATGTTCATTAGTATCTCTATTCTAAATTTCCATTCTCTTTATTGAATTCAGGAACTCAATTCTAATAATTGGCTCTAGGCTGAAATCTGACATACCTGATGTGGATAAACAAATTTTGTTAATTTTCACCAAATGAAAGGCATATCAATGGATTCCCCTTAATGAGATTTAACAATTTTAAGGTCACTCTTCTCCCCTGTTGTGCTACCCAAAATCATAGAACCTTTAGCAATTTTTTTTTTTTTTGCTGAGAAAGATTCCCCCTAAGCTAACATCTGTTGCCAATCTTCCTCCTTTTTTTTCCGCTTGAGGAGGATTAGCCCTGAGCTAACATCTGTGCCAATCTTCCTCCACTTTATATCTGGGTCGCCACCACAGCACGGCTGACAACTGGTGTAGGTCTATGCCAGGGATCTGAACCCGCAAACCCAGACCACCAAAGCAAAGCATGCTGAACTTAACCACTACACCATGGGGCCAGCCCCCAAAATTTTCATTTTTAATTGGAAAACCTTAGATGAGGATTCTCACATGATCACAGCACTCTTGCTGAGAAGACTAAAAACAAACAAAAATCCACAGTAAAAAGTACCTGTAAATTCTTCATTAGGATTATTATAGCATATGCCTAACAACTGCACTCAAATGATATGACTGGAGGGTGGAGAGAGAGACTGGTGGTTCTCTTGCTAATAATTAGAGGCTCCCAAGGGGGCTCTGAATTCGGTCATCTAAAAAAAGTTAACAAAGCAACTAACTAGTAAAGTTAACATGTTGCCACAAGAATAACTTGTCAATTTTGCTTAAATTACTTAACCCCAGAAATTCAGTGTATATATAGGAAATATCTTCTACTTTAAGAAACTTCAGAATGACCCCTTACTATAGTTTCACATCAAGGAAAAAAAAGGGTGGGTCAATTTTCTGTTTTATGAAATCTAAGTTAAAGTCTTACTAAAATCTAAGTAGAAATCAACTAAAATAATATTAAAATGTCTATTTTTTCTTTTTTAAATCATTCAGTTGTATATTCATTACGTAACTTTTATGTACTCAGCAATGTCCCAGACGCTTGAGTGAGAAAAGTAAAAAAAGAAATGTAAACTAAGAGTTTATAATCTAGACTACAGAATGAAACATATTGTTTTGTTTCATTGGGTTCATAATGAAATGAGTCATACAGATATCAAGGGCAAAAGAATCTGAATAAAAGGAGAGACTGTAATTGGAGGGGGGAGACATATAAAAGAGGTTGAAACTTGACTTTGGACTTGAAGGATACTGAATTTGTCTATGAAAATGCACGGATTTTCAAAGTTATTAAAAGAAGAGTACAGGACTCAAAGTTCATATATTGGGACCAAGTTTAAATCTAAAATTAGAAATGCCTTAGTTTTCTTTATTCAAGGGAAAACAACTGAGTTGGAATTCTCTAAGAAAATATCAGCCAAGTTAGCAGTCTGGTGATCTGCAACAGCACTGTCAAATCAGGAGCAGCCCAGGCCAAGGAAGTCAAGGCGTAAGTAACGCCTAAACGAACAGGGAAGGCAGACTGCCCTCTAAAATACTTTTTATTAGCCACTATTAAACATTTCTTCAGTCAAGTAATTATAAGTTTGCTCCAAAATACAGCTTACACCAAGAAAACATACCCTGAGATATCATGTCTTACAAAGGCCAGTTATGCCATTTTCCATATTTTGTAAATACGATCCTCCAAAATAGACAACAGTACAAAGGATGAATGATGAATGATGTCCTCTGCTCTCCTGTGGGGAAAGGTGTATCTGTGGGAGCCAAATGTCATTTCCTCCAGTTTTTCTACTTGTAAGTGAATCAGGCATTTGAAGAGCAGAATAACCAAGGGTTAATGCCCATTGAAGGACAGCAGCTGACCAATGGGGAGCCACACTTTTCAAAGTCGCCACCCAAATACTGCACACAGTTTTCCACATATGCCACTTTTAGGTAAATACACCCTTCCAAGAGTAGTGGATACCCTATGACTGTAAACTGGAAAGTTAAATCAGAAAATCCATTCTCCTTGATGTGCAAATTTTTCTCTCCAGTAAATTATTGAAACAAACATCCCAAAATTCTTCTTCCCTTACAATGGTGCTGTGCTGCTCTCTACCCTTACCCCCATCCCTGCTAGTAACCAGATTGCAAGCTTAACCACCAACGACCTAGAAAAGGCGTATCTTTTGATGCCATCTGGTCCTTTCTTTTCTTTTCTTCATTCTCATGTGACTGGTGGCTCAGGAGCCTCCTGTACGGGATTGCCAAATCATGGGCTGTAAGATATTGGGGGAAGAAAAGAGGACAAGAGACAGAGAAGAAAAAAGCTTGGTTTGACTTGAAAATCCTTATGCACTGAGAAAAAAAGTTGCAAGTATCACAAGATGATGTTTTCCAAGTCTCCAAGAAGTGGAAGAGCTGACACAGAGAAGAAGGATTCATGAAAGGCATGGTCCTGTATCTTTAGTCAAAGTAGGAAAAGCAGATTGGGGACAGTTAAGGCTGCTGTTCTGAATATTCTGATGAACACTAGACTAACAACCAATAGAAAAAACCTGACATTGTAAAATTTATAGAACTAAACTTGATGGAAAATGTGAAAAAGTTTTAGCCTCCTAGTTAGCATTTACTTAACTTTTCACAACACATGGGTAGCTCAACGAAAACTATAAAATCCTTCCTAATTTAGCATGAGTGACTGTGATGCAAAGTCAGGATGAGACACTGCGGTAGGAAGCACCCTGTGAGAAAACTGGAGTCTCCTTGCTGAGAGGGAGGGAACAAGAAAATGGAGAGATACTAAAGTACTTTTATTTTAAAAGACACTTTGAGGTCTGTTTTAAAATGAGATTTAAAAGTGGGTTTTATCCAGGGGAAAAGAGACAATTCCCAGTGACTAACCCTATTAGAAAGAAGGTCCTATCAAAATTACCCACACCTTCACAAAGGGCAAGCCCCTTGTGGGAAAAGGAACAATTAGAGACTATCTGGCTTTTATTTTGGTAGATTGGGATCATTTTTCCCTGAAGGAACCAATGCTGCTTTTGGTTTCAAACCTTGTAAACTCTACTGCCAAAATGAAATATCGCAGAACATGAGGGGATATGATTTTGCTATAAAATGACCCCTCCTAGTAGCTGCGATATTTTAAAGCATAGGTATATCAACCACAAGCACACATTGTTGAGGGAGGAGAGGGGAAAGAATTCGCTTTCAGAAAAAAAACTGCAAATATAATAAGATGATGTTTTTCAAGTCGTGTCTCTCTCTCTCTCAACTCTAATCCCTCTGCCCAACAACAAGAAATTTAACCCCTGCCTGGCCTCACAAACCCTGATGCCCTTGGAGGCATGGTCCTTCATTGGAACTTGCTTGTCTTTCATTCCTCCACTACAGGATACCAAGACTTTGCCAAGTAACTAAATCAAAATGGAAAACAAGTCAAGTGATAGGGACAGTACTTGTATTTTCCTCGGCTGGATGTTACGCAATGGGCTGAGAGTCCTCCCTTGAGCCACATTCTTCAAAGCTGCAGTGGCTTGTGGCCAGGTTTTCCAACTCCCTACACAACACTTTTGTACATGACAGCAGCTAGCTGCTTATCCTACACATTTTATATTCCAACGCTTCTCTAAAATTTAATGTGTTGAGAATCTTCTGAAAATCTCCAAAGTTACTCCCTCCAAAAATCTGCCTGCCTCCTTTTCTTACGAAAAATGACATTAAAAATGGAGCCAGATATCAAGCACATTCATGCTACTCATGAATTTTATTTACAAAACCAAATATCATGTTCAGCTTATTCTGTTTGTGAAATAAGAAAGCTTAGACAAGCTATTCCCATAAAATGGCATACAATTATGTTTCACTTCTAACTTATATATTACCTACTTCACAAAAAATAAACAGACAATAACAAAAGTAACTCCCAGGTAGTAACTTAGTAAGTGGCATTTCCCTAGCATCAGACCTGGTTGTGGTATCATGAGGCTTAATGACAACAAAATAAAAACTTAGGAGAGAATAGCTTGGACACTCTTCTCACTTTTCAAAAACAACTGCTTTTATTAATATTCCTCTTTTTTTTCTTTTTTACAACTGTTGCCAATCTCCTTCCCCCACCCCCCCGCTTCTTCTCCCCCAAACCCCCAGTACACAGTTGTATATATTTTAGTTGTGGGTCCTTCTAGTTGTGGCATGTGGGACGCCGCCTCAATGTGGCCCGATGAGTGGTGCCATGTCTGTGCCCAGGATCCAAACCAGTGAAACCCTGGGCCACCGAAGGCGGAGCGTGCAAACTTAACCACTTAGCCATGGGGCCGGCCCCTCATTAATATTCCCCTTAATTCAATTTGTATCTTGTAAAATAACCAGATAGGAATATTAACACGTATTATAATGAAGTTGCAAATTATATGAATTATATATACTATATAATATTATAATAATATAAATTATTCTACAGTCACATTGTCCACCTCAGCAATAAAGGGCTCATCCATACACAAATAAGAAATAAAATCAGTAACGTTGAGACACACATTATTCACTCTTGGAAGATTTTTTTTAAATCGCTTTCTCCCAATAAAATCTTAGTTCTTATGGTAGGGAGCCAGAGAGTACTTAAAGCCAGAAGGATAAATACAGTATGCCTTCCAGAACTCATAATTTTCCTCAAAGATTTGAGAAAAACCAACCATTTTATATAAAAACAAACACAGATAATGCAAAGTATACTTTTAAGATAAAACAAGACTTCAAATAAATCTCACATTATTTCACACTACATCCCAGGACCTCCAGGATTCTATGTTAAAACTACTAGACGAAATTACCACAGATCCCTATCAGAGTTCTAGACTTCAGAACATCATTTCTGAATTATGGCTTGGATTATGTTTTTCAAACGTTTACAGAGGAAGAATGGCGGGGGAGAGAGGATGAGGGGAAGAGGGAGAGATGTGAGTACTCAATAAATTAATGATGATAAAATAGTGACACATTCTTTCTCAAACTACACAGATTCTATGTAGGCTAAAATTTTATTTAGTCTTTACATCTCAGAGATATGAACAGGAAAAAGTGCCACTCAGTCAATAACAATGATCATCAGTAAAAAATGAGCTGCACCAAATTGTGCCACTGAACTAGATGCCATCAAGATTTTTAAAAGATGCCAGTAGTATTCTTTATCTGTTTGAAGATGCTACAATTTGGCCTTCTGCCTACCACCTTTCCAGCTTCACTTCCCATTACCCATACCCTTGCAAACCTCTTCCACAAACCAAATGTGCTTATATATTTACTGATTTCTCTACCAGGAATGCCCTCCTCTCCACTGTCCACCTAGTGGGCATCTAACTCATTTGTCAGCCCACAGCCAAACTATTGTTTCTTCATGAGGCCTTCCTTGACATACCTCTTCACACTATCACACTATATTTTAATTATCTTCTAGATAAGACTGAAGGAATACTTTCAATCATTTCAGTTCTTCCGATATGAAACAGAATGACTGGCACAGTGGGGAGGAGGGATGTAACATATTTCTAGGATACTTCTGGGACTCTTAACTCCCCAAAGTTGAGGTAGCAATACTAGGGCCTCCGAACAATATAATCAGATGCCAGGCCAATATTCATGAGAGATCTGCTTATGGATGCCAGAATTCTACACTGGGTTTTTTTGTGTGCAGCTGAGGTCACCATGAAAGATGAGCACATGTAGAGTAACCGACAATCTCTAACTTAACTCTTGATTAGAGTCGACATCTCTTTTAATAATGAAGCAAAAGGTTAAGAATTACAGCCATTACAACACAGTGACTTGTCAAAGTATTTACAGGAATGGGGGACTAGGACAAAAAAGTCAGATGAAATTCATAGATAATTTTTTAAGTCCAATTTTTTTGTCTCCAATTTCAACTTTCTGACTTTATTAACAGGCCTCTTAGCAGGGAGAAAATTTGACTCTTTTAAGTTTGGCTTCTGTTCTAGTTGCAGTTCAAGAAATAGTGATGATAAGAATAATGACTTGGGGCGGGCCTCGTGGCCAAGTGGTTAAGTTCGCACGCTCCGCTTCAGCGGCCCAGGGTTTTGCTGGTTTAGATCCTGGGCATGGACATGGGACTGCTCATCAAGCCACGCTGAGGCAGTGTCCCACATGCCACAACTAGAAGGACCCACAACGAAAAATATACAACTATGTACCGGGGTGCTCTGGGGAGAAAAAGGAAAAATAAAATCTTTAAAAAAAAAAAAAAGAATATTGACAGGAAGGCAATCACTAAGGAGAAAAGAAACAGCTAAGAAAATCCAGGTTTGAGACGGGAAAGTCTAAAAAGAAATACTCCACAATGCAAGGCAGGGAAAAAAAAAAGTATAGTTTTTATCCTGTCTGATACCATGAGAAACTAGTGTTGCACAGTTTTTACAACATCCCAGGACTGCTGAGCAGTTGAAGCTCTAGTGCTTCACGTAAACACACACATAAACAAATTATTTTTTTATTGTCCTGCATTCATCTCTAAGGAAGACTTGACTTCTGACAGCCTCATTTGAAAAAAATAATTAAAATCTGGTTCTGGAGGCATATGTTCTTCACTGAAACTCCCATAAGGAATCCAATCTCCAAAATGATTTAACAGAAATTGTTCACTTGACGTCCATTCTGTGCTAAATTTAGCTTCCATGCATACATCTTAACCCCCCTCTTATCTGTTTATGAGGATTTGGTTTAAAAAAAAAAAACTTGATCATTCATTCACCATATTTCTTCTTTGGTCACACAAGAACTTTCTGTATTCCAAGTTTCAAAGTCTGGGAAATAGGGCCACATCACTGGAGAAAACAGTGGCAATTTGTTCTAAATACAAAATAGCTTATTTTCCTTTGGCCACTCTCCAGGGATTCGGGCGAAGGGAAAGGATACTCCTCTCTGGAGAGACCAGGCTCTGAACCTGGCCTACTGTCAAAACTTAGCTGAGGGTGGGAGAGAAATTTTTTAAATTATTTTCTTTCACATCAATTTGGAAACTGATTAAAGATTTTCACATTATTAACAGTTTTTCTACTCTTCAGCCTTTTGTTGGTGTTCATCCCTATTCTGGCAGCCCCCATTGGCTGCTTTAATGGTACCAAGGGGCTGAGAAGTGTTGCTGTCCAAAAGAAAAAACATGCTCTCACAGGGACTGGGAAGGCAATCTGCAATCACAACAGTAGCTACTTGTTAATTTTCTATTTGAAACCCAGTGATGTCAATAGTATTGTACCCTGCCAGCCACCATGGGGTAAAGTACATTTTGAAACCAAAATAAACTTCCTACGTGGTGGCAAGTCAAATTTGAGGCACAGTGATAACGTTAGTTCTATAAGACATTGCCCTAGTTTTATATACAAAATGTACACAACAAGCATTAGTCTACTCTTCTATAAAAGTTTAAGTCTAACTCTCACAGCCTTACTCCTACCCACAGCTCAGTGCAATTGCTTTATTATATCAAATTACAGTCCAGGATGGCAGAGGGAAATGAAGAAATATTGTTACTGATCTCTAATAAAATGGCAATCCTACACAGCACAAACAGCACACCCGAAGGAAGAATGCTTTGTAATGTAAATGTTCATTTAGAAGCATAAAATGAAAACAGCACAAAGCCTTTAAAAATGGCTCCACTAATAAGAGCTGTTTAGTATAATAGTTCATTTTAACAGACTGTATTCACTTAAGAGGAAAGACATGTTTTATTAAATGGAACAGGAACACTCTGGCCTATGAATTAATGCATCCCTGGAAGATGAATATTCACAATATGTACTGAATATGAGTAACCTGAAATAGGGAGCTAAATGATTAAAAGTGGTGACCATGCTTACTACTGGCAGACGGCAAATGGTTTGGCATTGCTGGATATCTGCCAATTCAGTCAAGCCAGCCAGGGATTACTTTTCAAGTCACATTTTAGCAAAATTTCCCCAAAATCAAAATGCAGGGTTTTTTCATTTGTTTGGTTTTGTTTTTTGGGGGAGGGGGTAAAACTTGGGACAGGAAAAGGATAAAGAGCAATTTGTTGGCCAATGTGTAATTTTAAAAAAATAATAATAATCCCGAGGTATTCATAAATCATTTGGAACCTCTGGAAAAATAAGGCTCAAAGAATTTTTTAAATGCCATAATCCTGACAAGCAGAGAGATTTAATGTTTTGGTATAACTTTTTATTTCAAAGTTACTTAACGCTTCTGATCTTTCTCTTCCATTATACTGTATCACATTTTTTTCTGACCCCAAAGGGCCCAACTGAAGAATAGTTTTTGAAAGTTACTTTTGGAGGCAGCCTCGCATAACACCTGGCACCAATCCTGGACATGCTCTCCTCTGATAGAGCAGAAATTTTTTCAGTGTTGTTTTAGGGTGATGACAGATGAACACTTTTAGGTAGATAGAAAGTGAACATGCCTTAAGAACTACCTTATTTTTTAAAACGCTTATGAAAAGGAAAAGATATTCAACAGATTAACAATTATTGTAGTCTCCTAAAAGGCAAGCTTTTATCAGTAAAAAAAATGGGTTCAAATTATGACTGGTTTGCAACACTACAATTTGTGACTTGTTTCTATTTATATTTGTCTAAATCTTAGTCTGACTCTCCTCTGGATAAGCCCAGGAAAAAATTAAATGAGAGAACAATCAGAGATCTAATATTTATTTTGTATGATTCCAGCCTCAACTCAATACTATTCTAGTTTTCCATCTAAGAAGGACTGCTACATACGTGCCGTTAGACTTTGATTCTAGAATAACCCTGAAAAATGGATACTGTGCTGTGAATCTGAGAAGAATGAAAAACCAGGCTGAGGGAATATGTTACATTCTGTTACCATCGCCAATCAAAATCCTGGCTATTCATAAGGGCAGGTGTGTGGCTCTCTGGCCTAAGGATATTCCAACCACAAGAACATAAAAATTGTTGCTCTAACCGAAGAAGGTGGTAGAGTTTGGAGGATAAGTTTGTCCAACTTGGCTATATTTCCTTTCAGATATTAGAGATACTACAGGATGATAATCCCGAAACATCTTTCAGGATCACCAACATCTCTAATTTCAGGAAACAAAACATATATGAAGGATCTTTTGAAACGATAAAAAATAAGACCCCAAATTTTTCAGTATTTTCTCCTAAGCACACCAGTATTTCCTGAACATTGCAAGCCAGCTAATACACGTTTCCTCCTCCATCTGATCCAATACATGCAGCAGTAAATTCCAACTGCTTTCAAGGGAGTTCTAAGAGCCCAGTATTACCAAATTGCTCTTTAGGAAAAGCCTCTTCCATTACAAAAATAGCAGTCTTGCAAAGTCGTTCAGCTCTATCTAAACTGTGTTATGTTTACAAATGTTTTAACTGCAAAGATGGAATTTCCAATTGAAAGAGAACCTTATTTAGAAGAGACTGGATTTCTTTTACAGCTATGCCAAATACAAGCTGTTCTGTAAAGGAATAATTGTGAATCAGGCTGGAATAAAGTGAATCAAGATAGAAAAACCATACTGACGTTACAATCTTAGAGAAAAATGCCATAATTGGTCACACCAATGATCTAAATGCCAAACAGTATGTTTTTGTCAGTGACACCAACAGATGGCTCAGGGAAACTATGATGGTTGTCCTCCATGACAATACATATATATTACAGAAACAGGGGCTGGCCCCGTGGCCGAGTGGTTGAGTTCACGCGCTCCGCTGCAGGCGGCCCAGTGTTTCGTCAGTTTGAATCCTGGGCGCAGACATGGCAATGCTCATCAAACCATGCTGAGGTGGCGTCCCACATGCCACAACTGGAAGGACCCACAACTAAAATATACAACTATGTACCAGGGGGGCTTTGGGGAGAAAAAGGAGAAAAATTTCTTTAAAATCTTAAAAAAAAATACATATATATTACAGAAACATAACCCAACATCTTACTAAAACTCAATAACAATGTTTATCAAAGAACTGATCTAAATTGCTTGATAAATTCGTTGATTTTATTTTCATTTTTTTTAGGGTAGTAAGTCCCTATTTAGTTAGCACTTACTGTGTAAAGTAGGATTGTCCCTTTTTTTTTTTTAATCTGAAATTTCTTCCTTCAAGCTTCAAGGGCATATACTCCCTAATGCTAGTCTAATTTATGATTTTGGTGAAAAAAATTTTAGTGTATCCTTTCTTAATTTCCAGATTTCTCCCCTATTCTAATTTAGCTATTGCATTTCCAAATTAGATAGCCCATATTTTCCTCACTTAATTTTAGGTTATTTTAAAGGGTCAGCATTGCTCAAATTACTTTTGGATAAAAGTATTGGAAAATAAAGCAGTTTATGAAAAATAGATTTTTTTTTTTTGTAATGGCATAAAATCCCATATCAACCTCCCATATCGGCTTTTAGGAAAACTTAAAAGAGAAAGGTTATATGTTGAAATTTTTAAGTCAATAATCTAAGGTTGATGTACTACAGCAGGCAGAAAGTTTACAAAGGAATAGGATTTCCCACAGAAACATCTTGTTTGGGGTCTCTATTAAAGGATAAATTGAGAAGCACTCACAGGAAACAGAAGTTACAAGGGGAAATACATGATCACAAAAGTTACTAGGCTCTTCATCATATAGGGATTACTAGAATAAAATGTACATCTTCAACAATACTCCCAAACAAAAAGACTTAAACCTAAGAGATTCTGGAGAGCTAAGGAGATGGTCTTTCACTTATCCTTATTTACCCAAAGCTATAGCAGATTTTTCTGTCCCAGTTGAAGCTTTTGGTTGTTTTCACAAGACACTTGGGCATTCACCAACACTGCCACTACAGGAGAGGGAGAAGAGTAGTAGACATCCTTTCGTAGGGAAAAAACAGCCATTAAAAATGACACTGTATTTTAGCTGTCATTGGAGACATACCAGGAAAGCAACTATAGATTAAGAAAGTAAGAAGGCTTTAGCACACTCTCTAAATGTAGTCCCAGGCCCATATCTATCTTATCCATGCTGAATAGCTGAAATAAGTGACAAACTATACTTTAATGATTAAAAGAGCAAAAAAGCTTCATGTGCAGCATTTCTCCTGAAAGCCCATTCAAACATACTGAAAATATGACAAAACCAATTTTGACAAACTCCTAGAGAGCCATGCAAGTCACAGGAATAATCATTCATAACTAAATTGTTCATATTAGCTTCAGCCCATGATAGCCACCTGCTATGAGTTTACCTCAACTCTCATCTGGGATACATACAACTTAGCACTTAATTACATATTGCTCATAGGGCTTTATAATAATAATAATCTTTTGTCTTCTACCTAGTTAGATTATAAATCCTTAAAAGCAGGGCCCAGGATGACTTCTTTTATCCTATCACCAATACCTAGCATACAGTCAATTTCTTGTAAGTGTTTGTCAGTTGATTTTTTTTTTTTTTTTTAAAGATTTTATTTTTTTTTTCCTTTTTCTCCCCAAAGCCCCCCGGTACATAGTTGTGCATTCTTTGCTGTGGGTTCTTCTAGCTGTGGCACGTGGGACGCCGCCTCAGCGTGGTCTGATGAGCAGTGCCATGTCCGCGCCCAGGATTCGAACTAACGAAACACTGGGCCGCCTGCAGCGGAGTACGCGAACTTAACCACTCGGCCACGGGGCCAGCCCCTGTCAGTTGATTTTTAATTATCTTTTGGAGTCTTTTGTCAGTGCCAGGAACTAAGCCACTTCAAACGAACTCTCACTTCCACCAAAGATTTTAAATCAGAAAACATGATCTCAGGGTTAATGGTAAATAAAACTGTTAAGAAACCATTATTATAGACATCTGACCATTACCTATTACTTGTAGGTCATCCTAGATTGATATTCAAAGGAGGTTCAAAACAAATTCTAAATTTTCAAGATCAAGGAAGTTTAAAACAAATCCTAAACCTAAATTTTCAACATATTTCCTACTTATTGCAAGTAAAAGTGCAAAGGGTGGGGGAAGGGAGAGAGTTTGAGAGAGAGGTCAAATTGTACTTTAGTGCAAACAGTAAAACTCCTGCTAAAAGATACTATTGCTTATTCCTAACCACAGTTTGTTGGACCTGTAACTAGCATCCAATTCCTCCCTACTAAAGGTCTCAAAGCTCCATCAAAAATGTTGGGCCAGCCCAGTGGCATAGTGGTTAAATTTGCAAGCTCAGCTTTGGCAGCCTGGGGTTCGCAGGTTCAGATCCTGGGCACGGACCTACACACTGCTCATTAAGCCATGCTGTGGTGGCATCCCACATATGAAAATAGAGGAAAGTTGGCACGGATGTTAGTTCAGGGCCAATCTTCCTCAAGCAAAAAGAGGAAGATTGGTGACAGACATTAGCTCAGGGCCAGTCTTCTTCACTAAAAAAAATGTTGAGAAACCTCTAATTAACTTATACTTGCCAAGAAAGGTAGGGCCATTTTGCAAATTAAAGCTGCCAAGTTCAAACAAATGTTTGAGCTCCAGCTTTGCTATGTCTAAACCAAGAAATCCTAGATAGAAGTAGAATACAATTCTTCATATCATTTCCAAGAAAGCTTCTCCATAGAAGACCACCATCTGAAAAAATTTATTTTTAAATTAAAGCACTAACCAGAAAATGCCCTCAAACTAATGTTCGAAATCCATTTTTCTATTCCATTAAAATATTACTAAATTAACCACTGCTGACTACAATTTTAAAGTAAAAGGAATTTTATTGTGGCAAATTCTAAGGCCAATTAAAACTTTAGAAAATGACAGGCAAATGGGGGTCAGCCCCGCGTCCTAGTGGTTAAGCTCAGCCCACTCCACTCCAACAGCCCAGGGTTCAGTTCCCAGCCATGGATCCACACCACTTGTCAGCAGCCATGCTGTGGCAGCAACCCACACACAATATAGAGGAAGATTGGCACAGATGTTAGCTCAGGGCGAGTCTTCCTCAAAAAAAAAAAAAAGAACAATAGGCAAATACCTATTAACTTAATCATGAGTAAATTAATCTACATATCTTTATTTGTATGTAAATAAAAAATCTACAATCTCAAGAAAAGCAAAAAACTAACCACTAATATCTTTCCATATCTTTCCTTCCAAGCATAAGTCAAAACGTGCTAACCATAATTATCTTTTAAATTTCTAATAAAATGCTCAACAGAGCAAAAACAAGTTTCAGTATACCATATTTGAAATTCTCTAGTTACAGATCACTTCCTATTCTTGTTATCTCTATTTTAATTACTTCACAGCTTTCAGATGAGCCAAACTCCTAACTGCTTTTTTAACAAAGCTACATATTTTTATATTCTTACATACACACATACGCAAACAAACATACATATTTTTAAATTCTAGTATAAGAAGAATGGCTCTAGATGAATACCTATGAGCTCCAAATGGACATTTCAGTAACAATCTCTTTGTCTAGAAGGACTTAGGGAAATTATCAGCATTCTATGATGTTTTCTTACAGCTATTAATTCTAAACTGAGAGAGACATTACCCTTCCAAAAGAGAGTAAGTCTTCCCAAGGCTCCTCCCAAGAACAATGTTCTAGCTGATCATGGAAACTTCCATTAAAGGATCTGTTTAAATGATTCTACAGGCTTTTAATGACATCAAATTAAACAGCTATCAGAATAAACCAAGTTACAAAAAATCAGAAGCAAAACAGGATTAACACACAACTGCAGATAAAAATCATAGAGAAGAGTCTATATCTAAGAAAGCAAGCTGAAATTTAATAAAATGCTGATATCAAGTTATACAGCTATGTAGACAGAAGAGGGTGACAACACATCAAGGGCAAGACACTTGTATAAATTCCAAACATTTTGAGGAAATGTTTTTACACCAACAACAAAAGATCTGTCACAGCTTCTATGCTATTTATAGTAAAACATTAAGTCACAGTTGAGTTTCTTAGTCTGCCGTATACCAATTCAAATACAGAGAGAAATGTATTTTCATCTGTAAAACCATCACACTCAAGAGGCATTTTCCCAAGGTACGACAACTTCAGCAGAGGTCCCTATTATGAAGCACAACCACCACATATTTCCTAAGTGGGTCATATTACCTAGAATATCCTATGGGGACAAACTGTTCTCTCTGAAGCAAGCGTGGAGAACATAACTACTTTCCTTGCAAAGGGAAGGTATTTGCAGGGTGGCAAATATCTCTATGTGCCTTCCTAAAATATTTTCTATCTTCAAGTGGCAGGTTTCACAAAACAAAACAAAACAAAACAAAACAAAAACACACAGCTATTTATTTGACTTGGCATTTAAATTCTTTCTCTTAATCTAACACGAGGTGCATAGCCTGCTACAAAAATCAAACAAATAAAAGTGTTAATTACTAATTCACTGACCACCTGTTATGTGCAAGACACTGTGTCAGATACAAAGACAAGCAAGTTATAGTCCCTCCCCTCAGGGAATATATATGATCTAGAAAGAGAGGACATTACAGTATAAGGTAGTGTGGGTTAAAATTCATCTGAGTGACACAGTGAAGAGAGAGGAATTTAGAGGAGGTATCACTTTGAACAATCAGGAAAGACTTCTTGAAAAACACATTTTAGCTATACCTTGAAAAAGTTGTGATTTGGGAATTAGAAAAATCTAGGTTCTCATCCTGACTTTGTCACTGATCAGCTTGGTGGCGCATGTAAATTGGAGGGACTTAGGTTTCCTTATCCATAAAATAAGAATACTAGACTAAATGATTTATTTTCTAAGGTCCCTTCCAGCTTTATCATCTATGGAAATGTACAGATAGGATTACATTTATTGCCTTTGTAAAAGGAGGAACAATGAACAGAGAGGAATTTGAGCCATAAGTATAAAAGCAGAAAATATAGGGGAAGATGAAGAAGTTAGGACCAGGCATCCTATTTTCAGCAAAGAAGGAAATGGGAGTTATAATATCATACGGGAAACATCTTCAGACTAGGAGTTGGGAGATATGGGCCCTAGCTCTGGGTTCAAAAACTAGATCTGAGAGTAAAAAGCAGGATTGGATGCTTGAAATCTCAGAATTTTTTCAGATTAGAAGAGATCTTAAAGATCATTCAATTCTATCACCTAATTTTAAAGAAACTAAAGCCCTATCCAAAAACTGGAATGTGATTTTTGATGACCCCTAGCTTTGTGCTTTTGCTCCACACCCTGCTGGAGGGATTTTTAAAAAAAGGTTTGAATAGTCACAATAGTCACATTTATAAGATAAACGCTTATAGGGAGACAATAAGGAGTGAGAATGGCTGATCCGTAAGGAGGTTACAGTTAAGGACAGCAAAAAGTTCTACAGATCCAGTCAGCACAGCTCTGATTTCCAGGACCCTTAGCACCTCTGAAGGAGGGAAAAAAATAAATAGTGGAGCTGTCCCAAAATTAGAGATGGGCTTGGCAGACTATCAAAGCAGTGAGGACGTTATTGAAAAGCTACTCTGATTGTCCAAATGGTAAGGAAGAAAGATTCCAACATACTGATCTGCATCTACTTTCTCTTTAGACTGTTTGTAGACAAACGTTCTAAATAAACTAAGTCATCCTTCCTTGGAGTTTTGTGTAACAGTAGTATGCCTTTTCCTCCTGGTATGGCACACCTCATCTAATGATCACTGGGGCCTATTAAAATGACTGATTCCACATACCAATACAATACAGTTACAACCACAAAACCAGATTTCTGAAGCCTGTGCAAACATAAACTTGTCAGAGAATACAAAACAAAAAGAAGCAACCAGTGGGGCCAGCCAATTGGTTAGGTTCATGCACTCTGCTTCGGTGGTGGCCCATGTTTTGGCCGGTTTGGATCCTAGGTGCAGACATGGCACCACTCATCAAGCCAGGCTGAGACAGCGTCCCACAAAGCCCAACCAGAGGGATATACAACTACGCACTGGGGAGCTTTGGGGAGAAGAAGGGAAAAAAAAATGATTGGCAACAGATGTTAGCTCAGGTGCCAATCTTTGGGGGGAAAAAAACTGACCAGTATTTTGCACCATAATGTTTATAGATTAAATTGTTACATTTCCTTAAAAGTCAATGATATGTGTTTTTCCAAAAGGGACAAGGTCCTATACATTCATTAGTATTTAAATCTCAGAATTCATATCTATATGTGTGTGTGTGTGTGTGTGTGTGTACAGTTTTAAGGAATGTGTTTATATTATTTATAGACACAGACGTATATGCTTCTTAGGGCAAATTCTAGTTATATAGAAATATTTACTATTTATCCTTATAAAATAAGTACTTATAAAATAAATTTTTCTCACTGTAGCTACAGCACCATGTGTTATAATAATCTTTAGATATTTTACAAAGTTCCAAAGTTTGAATGAGGTGAGGTTCTAAGCTCATTTTTCCAGCTCTTCTTTTATTTTGTATGTATGTGTGGGTATTTACATAGATACACACATATGTATATATTTATATCAAGGAAAACGGTTTGGAGACAGAATAGTAATTAAGTTTCTAATATGGCTACAATTACTGAACTTAAAAAATTGACAGAACTATAAAATTTTTCATGTAGGGAAAGAATTCAGAGAGGTCTCCTCCTTTACAGGGAAAGCAAGACCCCAAGATGTTAGATAACTTATATAACATCTATAGCCTATTAGTAGTAGAGATGAAAGGAAAAATTATTATCTTCTAACTTCTGGTACAATTATCACTTCAATATGCATTACATATCCCCAAAGAAGTCATCTGTGTTGGATTCCAGATATCCTTTTTGATAATTTAGCTCCTAAACCATGTTTAGTATTTAAATTACCTTTCTCCATTGGCTTTCCCCAAAATAACAAAACAAGGAAGTCATTTACTTATGAGTTCATTAAGTTTCAACTTTTCTTGATTTAGAAGACATGAGTATAAGCAATATATCACGTGTTTGTCCCAGGGCTGAATTAATTATTTTTCAAGCAAATTTGTCTTCAAGAACTGGTTAGCAACTAACCATATTAGGAATTTCTATTCTCATCACTGAATCCTCCTTTAGACCTGTGGTTTTTCACTAGTAACACCCATGGGACTTTTGATTAGCCTTATTTACTAGAATACGTAGCAAAAGATAAACAAGTACAAAATAACTATCTCCTTCTCTGCAAGAGCTAAAATACATCAAAATAATCTGAATCTCTATTTTTAAAACATAAGTAAATGCAAGATACTGAAGAAGTCTTTCATGTAATAAAAAGATTTCTTACTGATGTGACTCTTGGCATGCTTTAATTGCCAAAATTTATACCAAAATAGAAATTTCTTTAAATGAATAAGATGCTAGTTTAAGAAAAAGTACTCCAATTCCACTTGTTATTATTGTTAAACCAGTATTTATCAGAGTAGTTAAACTGCATTAATTACTGTATAGACAAAATAATTTAGCAAAATAGCATATAGTCATGCATCACTTAATGACAGGGATACATTCTGAGAAATTAGGCAATTTCATTGTGTGAACATCACAGAGTGTACTTACACAAACCTGGATGGTATAGGCTACTACAAACCTAGGCTATATGGTACTAATCTTATCGGACGACCATCATATATGCAGTCCATCGTTGACCAAAACGTTGTTATATGGCACATGTTTAAGGCACTGTGTTACCTTAAAGTCTAGTAGACTTCTGCTGCTGTATAATTATTACGAGCATCAGTATAAAAGATTTGTTAAGTTTTATGGATTAAACACATCCGTCAAAGTTGCTAACAGAATAAATTTTTGAATGCTGCATCTAAAATATATCAGAAAAATCTATTAAATTATTCCCTTTTTTAAAATTATGAATTCATAGTTTGAGAGGAAATGTTTTCTTAAACAAGTTATAGCTGCACTGAGATACAGACTTTGCAATCACTTGAATAAAAAGCTACTGCACCTTCACTATAATATTTACCATGTCAATTATTTAAAGTCTGACTTAATTATTTGTTTATTTCTAAACATAATTTTAGAAGCTGAGTTTCAAGTTATATTTCTGGGTTATTTTTAAGACCTAATGATCGCATCTCTTCCCATGTTGTAGAGTTGATTTAAACTTCAGGAAATGGATAGCTGAAGTTCTGAGAACACATGCTTTCTAGAATGCAATCCTTGTCTGAGTCAGCCTCTGTCACCTTGCAGCCTGGGTCAGGGAGTAGAAAGCTTAGCCTTAATGAGCTATTTCTGACAAAGGTCAATATAGAAACTGTGAATCTATCTAGACACAACTGCAATGACTTCATTGCATAGACTGCATTTTAGATGTAATTTTATCCTGGCTATGCTTCCTCTATTAACCATAAATTTTATCTCCAAAACTCACCCGTTACTTCATCTCTATCTCATATAACATTCAATCCCAACTCTAACAAGTGCCTATCTCTGCACTCTTACAGCTATTTTTTTAGTTTGTCTACAGTTTTCAGCATTCCTACCCCTGTAAAATATAGTTTTTACATATTCATTTTTTTGTATATTCATTTTTCTGTATATTCATTTACTTGCATATAAAAATAAATGCATCAATTACATGTCTCTGAAAAATGATCATGTTACTCTGTGTATTGGTTGATAATGTTAACTTCTATATTTATCTGGCTCCATAGCTTCATAAATAGTCCAATTCAGTTAAATAAGTGTCCCCTACTTTCCAATGCATAGCTACTTTTTTAGTGTTCTATAGTTACTCTCAATAACTCAATACTGTAACTGGACTGTCTAAAGAAATACAAAGAATAAAATTACAGGCATACCTTGTTTTATTGCACTTTGATTTATTGGCCTTTGCAGATATTGCATTTTTTACAAATTGAAGGCAAAACCCTCCACCAGCAAAAAGATTACAACTCAATGAAGCCTCAGATGATGGTTAGCATTTTTCAGCAATAAAGTAGATTTTACGTAAGGTATGTACATTGCTTTTTTACACATAAGCTATTGCACACTTAGACGACTACGGTATAGTGTAAACATAACTTTTATATGCAAAAAATTCGTGTAACTCACTTCATTGTAGTAGTCTGGAACCAAACCCACATCTCCAAGTTATGCCACTATCTTCTTCAGGACTTTTACATGAATTAAAAATAGGTGTTTCAGTTTTCCATCTTTAGACTAAGAAAGGGAAGTAGCCATCATTTTTATTTGCCTAATCAGAAAACTAGAACAGTAGCTATTTCCTGGCCTCTGAACAATGCTGTTTCTCCTTCCCTCCACAACTACACTTTTCAAATTTTGTTGTTCCAGGCCTAACAAACACAATCAAGTTATATTTTATTATACCTTAAGTGAAACTGATACAATTATTATATTCTTTCAATATATGGTCTTAATTTTGTTAGATTTCATTGTTAATTAGGGGCTCTTAAAAATCTTTAAATATATCCTTTTTATACGTTAGAGAGCTCAATCTTTCCTCATTATGAAGTACTCAAACCACATCAGGTAGTAGCACCATATAATATATTGGAAACATATGTGGTTATTAAGGACATTGTAAAGTGTTGAGTCATTTGTGCAGTGCCATCAGATGATGATGACATCAGCACTTTTTAAGTGCCGAACTGCGAGGTCAGTGTTCTTTTCAGGACCTTTTCCCTAATCAGTGGTGACTGGTATGATGAATGGCTGACCACAAAGTTGATGAGCAACACTAGTGAGCCATTTTAGTGAGTGTGAAGTGGTTATTTCATAGTTTTGATTTGCACTTTCTTATTGATCACTGATGTTGAGTATTTTCTAATGTGCTTATTAGCCATTTGTGTATTGCTTTTTTGGAGAAATATCTATTCAAATCCTTTGCCCATTTTTATATTGGGTTGTCTTTTTATTGTTTAGTTGTAAGAGTTCTTTATATATTCTGGATACAAGTCTCTTGTCAGATGTATGTTTTGCAAGTATTTTCTCCCATTCTGTAATTTGTCTTCACTTTTTTTTAAAAAAGATTTTAGTTTTCCTTTTTCTCCCCAAATCCCCCCAGTACATAGTTGTATATATTTTAGTTGTGGGTCCTTCTAGTTGTGGCATGTGGGATGCCACCGCAGCATGGCCTGATGAGCGGTGCCATGTCCACACCCAGGACCCCAACCGGTAAAACCGTGGACCGCCGAAGTAGAGTGCACAAACTTAACCACTTGGCCATGGGGCCAGCCCAGTCTTCACTTTCCTGACAGCGTCCTTTGAAGCACAAATTTTTTAATTTTGATGAAGTCCAATGTTTCTATTTTTTATTTTGTGGCTTGTATTTTTTGTTTCATATGGAATAAACCTAGTCCAAAGTCACAAAGATTTACTCTCATGTTGTCTAAGAATTTTATAGTTTTAGCTCTTAAATTCAGGTCTATGATCCATTTTGAGTTAATTTTTGTATGGTGTGATGTAGGGATCCGACTTCATTATTTTGCATGTAGATATCCAGTTGTGTCAGCATCATTTATTGAAAAGACATTGAATTGTCTTGGCAGCCTTGTCAAAAATTAATTGACCATAATTATGAGGGATTATCTCTGAACCCTATTCCATTGATCTCTAAGTCTATTCTTAGGCAAATATCACACTATCTTGATCACATAGCTTTGTAGTAAGTTTTGAAATTGGGAAGTATGAGACTTCCAACTTTGTTCTTTTCAAGATTGTTTTGGTATTCTGGGTGTCCTGCATTTCCATGCGAACTTTAGGATCAGTTGTCAATTCTTGCTAAAAAGGAAGCTGAGATTTTGATATGGCTTACATTGAATCTGTAGATCAATATGGAGAGTACTGCCATCTTGACAATTTTAAGTCTTCCAATCCATAAACATAGGATGTCTTTCCATCTATTTGGGTCATCTTTAATGTCTTTGAACAGTGTTTTGTAGTTTTCAGCATACAAATCTTTCACCTCCTTAGTTAAATTTATTCCTAGGTATTTTATTCTTTTGGATGCTATTGTAAATGCAATTGTTTTCTTAAATTCATTTTCAGATTTTCATTGCTGGTTTGTAGAAACACAACTTTGCTAAATTCGTTTATGAGCTATAATAGTTCTTTTGTGAAATTCCTTAAGATCTTCTATACATAAAACTATAACATCTACAAAGAGAAATCTGAACGCCTTTTCTTTCTTTCTCTTACCTAACTGCCCTGGCTAGAACCTCTAATACAATGTTAAATAAAAGTCATGAGAGCAGACATCCTTGTCTTATTCCTGATCTTAAGGGAAAGCATTCAGTCTTTCACCACTAAGTATGATATTAGCTGTGGGTTTTTCATAAATGCCCTTTATCAGGCTAAGGAAGTTACTATAAGGTATTTTCATACTGAGATTTGTATCTTTGGTAATAAACCAAGGCTAAGAAGAGCTTTTGACTAAACTTTCCAGAATCGTCAAACCTAGTCCAAAACTTTAGACTTTTGATCCAGCTATAGTTATATATTTCAAACCTACAATAAAAGTTTAGTTTCCCTAACCCCATAACTTGCCTTTAACGCAAACAAATATCCTTTAGGTACTATTAGTTGAGGTAAGAGTTTAAAGAAAGTTCTACCAAACCAATTTTATAATTTGTTTTTCCTCCTAACAAAACAAATGCACATTTTTTTCTAGAATGTGCACAGCATATATAAAAGTGTATGTTCTTTTTAAACAAATGCCATACAAGCACCTAAAACATGCAGCTAAAACCAGTTAAGATATGCTCCTCCTGCCAAGGAATCCTAGCCAGGTGATGTACTAAGAAACCATTGCCTAACCCAAAGATTTATTACTCTTATGTTTTGTTCTAAGATAAAGTAGATCAAATCAACCACTCTATCAAAACGTCCAGTTCAAACGGGGACATGCAGATTGTGTAGAAAAAAATATTATATTCATTATCATGTCCAAACTATTGGGATAATCATAACTAATACATCAAAAATTCTAACACAAAAAAGTTGAAATTTACACAAATCACAAAAAAGTTATGATACTCTAGTCTCCAAGTACATATAAATCTTTAGCTCATAAAAATGCTTACCATTTTCAACTCATGGAAAGGAGTAAAGACATCACAAGTGGAGCACAAACTCCATCAGGTAAACTGTTCCCCTTTATAAAATTACCTGTCTTTGTCTTAGTGCCCTATATAATATCCTAATGAACTGAAAGAATCAATTAGGCTCAAAAAAAGTTAAAGTCCTGCACAGTAAAAATCCCTTAAGATCTTCCCACTTACCAAGTTTTTTGCATATAACTTCTTTACATTTTAAGAATTCATTAAATTTTCCATTTATCTCCTATGAAATTATTTTATCATAATATGTCTGTTGAGCTCTCAAGAGTATTTTATATATTTTTCATTTTTCACTTAATTTATTATAATTCAATAACATATCAATTATAGATATACTCAATAGCACATATAATCACTTTTTAATTCAATGAATATTTAGTGAAGGACTCCTATGTGTTAAGGGTAAATAAGACAAAGTCTTTGCCTTCTTGCAACTTATATTCTAGCGAAAGAACTAAAATAACTCAAATAAATAATTCAGACAGAGATAAATGTTAAGGTGATAGAAAAGGCAGTGGGATAGGGAGTGACTGGTGGGGCGATTACTATTGTCTAAGGAGATGACCTGAGAACTGAGAACTAAATAATGATGAAGAGCTAGAGCAAGGGCTTTCTAAGCAGAAGGAAGAGCAAGTGCAAAAGCCCTAAGATGGAAATGAACATGGTGTGTTTGATGAAAAGAAAGGAAACAGTGTCAGCTGGACCATAGGAGACAAGGGATAGAGCGGTAGGACTTTGTAGGTCACAGATTTTATCTAATAGCAATGGGAAGCCAGTAGAGGACTGTAAACAGAAATGACATGATCTGATATATTGTTTGAGAAGATCACTCTTGCTGCTATGTGAAGAATGAAATTTAAGGAGGAATGAATACTAGCATTTAACAGAAAATAATATTCTTTCTTTATGGTGTTTCTTAGTCCTCTCTCTTCTGTTCCCAATTCCATCACCTGAGTGCTGGTTCTTATATTCTTCTACTATATGGCTACTGCAAAAGCATCCAAACTAATCTCCTTGCTTCTACAGCTGGACTGTACTTTTAAAAATACACAAATGCTTTGATCAAGCCTATCTCTTTGCTTCAAAAACCTCAAAAATTCACTACTGCCAAAAAATAAAATCTAAATTCCTTGATATTCAATAATATTCCACAATCTAATACCAAAACACCTCTCTGGCCTCATTTCCCACTACTAATTTGATGGACTTTGCTCTTCCACTCAATATGGTCTACTCACTTTCCTGATCACAGCTTATGATGCCACCTTCCTGCTTCTATGGCTCTACTCACGCTGACCCCTTTTCCTTATTCTTTCCTTAGATTCAAATCTACCTCTTCTTCATGGCTCAGCATATATTCTCCTTGACTATCCAGAGCAGTGGCTTTTTGACTATGACCCAGTATTTTACATCATGACCCAGGATACACAAGTTTTACAATTCTACATTTAAGTTTACTTCAAACAATGCGCTTTGGTTATTTTCTATTCTATTCTACTTATTTTTCAAAATGACTGCAAAGACGACTAATGGGTTTCAATCTTCAGTTTGAGAAACTCTTTTTAATGCACCTTTCTAGACATTCACTGATAACTTAACCAGATGCTGGTATTGAAAGATGAAACCTATAACTACCAAATTACAATAACCTTAACCTTAAGGATAGGATAGGGCCAGTATCTTATACTTCATTTTATCTACTATGATGCCAAGTACATTATTTATTAATCATTACTGAAGAGAAAGACTGATACTAAACATAGCTATCATATTTATGATCAGACAGGATCATGATTAGGACTGTTTTGTGTTCCTATCATCTTGCTTCAAATTGTAGTTATGATGGTCAACATGGCTAGTTTTCAATAACACTTTGACCTACACTTTCTGCGTTCCTACCTTACGGGATTATATAATAGCCTTGCAGAGTGAGGGAACAGTACTCCATAAATGCTCATTTTCATCTTTCCCTCAGAATTATGAGGAAGTCTCTATATGGAGGACACCTATTACCATTCATTGAACATGCTTCTCTTTTATCACAAATACTCAGGACTTCTGCTCTGCCTAGGAAGGCATTATTAGACCAGTGTCCTCATTTGGTCCATCTAGCTTTGCCAAAGTTGTAATAAGGGTAAGCCTTTGTTTCAATGGAATGACATCTATTAAGGTTGAACAGCCTCTCCTGCAGTCAGCACTAAATTCTTGACCATTAAAGTTCTATTAAAGTTGTGGACTCTTTCGAAAACATCAGGAATTTGAATAAAGAAAATGAAAAAGCAGTGAAGCGATCTAAAATCTGTACTAAATGGTTTCTTCTCTGGCAAAGGACCCAACTCATAAGATAAGCCAATGGGCAACGTAAATTCTTAATTCTTAAATCTCAGACTCGTTAATTTTACCATCAGATAATTCACACAGGTTCATGAAGAATGCAGAACATCTAAAGGTATTATGCTTCCCTTTTACCTCCACTCCCTGAGCCTGGAATGACCTGTTGTGGGTCTAGGGAACAGGGTAAGTACACAAGTAACAAATGCTCTGAACCATCTAGACCAGGCTCAGTGTAACCATCAGGGTTTTAGGCAGAAATAAGCCCCCAAGACCTATCCAAGAAAGAATCTGAATTTCTTCATCAGTCCTGAAACTATGTAAAGCTCCCTAATGGACTGTGGGTATCTTGGAGTAACTGGGGGCCAGAGCAAATAACTCTAGGCCTGCCAGACCCCAAATCTCCACCATTAGGCTTCCCTCTGAGATCTGGGAGTATATGAACCTCAATATTTGTTGACTATTGTCTCCTCAAGGCCAGATCCAGGGCTTCAACAATCTTAGAGCTTTGTTTGAGATAGCCATCTGGAATTACTCTGTCATTCACTAACAATTCAAAATCATCTACTCTAATTCTCACTGAATTGTCCCAGTAAAAAACACTAACTCAGAGCAGCTTTATATGCAAGATTTTAGAACCAAGCTAAAAAAAACTTCTGACATGAATATATTATATATAAAGTGGCAAAATTTCAAGAATATGAATCATTTCAGGAATATCTTTTCAGAATGAAGACAAAATCAAATTATCCTTTTGATAGTGAATTACTTTCCTTATATAAGCTCACACTCAAAAGTAAATGAAAGGTAAAGACAAAATTCTATTTATTTTAGAGAATGACAAAGCTAAGTTAATTTTCTTTAACATGTCAAATAAAAATGGTGCCCTGGGAAAAAAGATGGCCATTAAATAGAACTGGCTGGGGGCTTAAAAAAAAATAACAATATAGGCTTAAATTTTAAAAATATTCCTGTGCTGCCTTCCTTCTATTTGGCTAAAACATCTCCTTCCGTTTAAATCATCCTGTGTCTACCAATATTTTTGTCTTTTTGCTAAATAACAAGCCAGTAACTATTCAGAAGTGGACTACAGGTTATCCAACTGGATTCTTCCTTTGGCACTCACCCTCTTACACATTCCACTAAATTAGGGATTTATTGACATTGATAAATACCAGTTTTAAAAGCAAATACACCTTGGAAAAGTTAATTCTATATTACCTCTCAATTAAGCCTCAAGGAAGAGAAGGAGAGAAGGAGGGAAAAAGGAAAGGAGGGAAGAAGGGAGGGAGGAGGAGAAATAATTTGAGGAATTATGACTATCTAGGACTATCAGAAGACAAGGAAACCATGCCTTAAGTGAGGCAGGGTAGGAAACCAGCCAGAAAGTCTTAGATCTAAGTAAATAAAATGGGAACAAAAAGCCTTCACTAGAGACACAGATCACATACAATTCAGGCAATAAAAGCCACACACATTATACCAGTGCCATAGACAGATACTAGATTAAACAACTTCAGGGCATATCAAAGTAGTATTATGGATGATAAAGTACTACTTCTGACTTATCAATAAGTCAGAAGTGATATGCAGAATTCATTAAACAAAGTTTACTCAAAGATTTAAAAAGCTCCATTCCAAACAGTTTACAAAAGAGTCTCTTTACTCCAGGGTTAAACAAGTTTTTGCCAGATTTCCAGTGAAGGTCTTCCAAGGACCACATTTAGGTGGGTGAAATAATTATAAAAGCCACATGTTTATCAGTATTTAAAACATGTGGCCCCAAATACACTTTGTGCTCTAATTTAAAGTTCAATATAAGGTTTCATTTTCAGAATCCTCAGAGCTGTCATTTCTTGGTCTTTTTGTCATGTTTAAACTAGCCAGATCCTTCCTTTAATATACTGGAAATATAAGGCAGAAAAGAGATTCTTTAAAATAAAAGGTCTCCTGCCAAACTGCTTTGCCACAAACTAGCAAAACACCTTTGACTAGACCACTAAACTTCCTCTAGTTTCGTCCTTCACTCAATATTAAAGCCATTATCCACTATACCTGCATGAAATGTTAGGCACTAAGGATACAAAATTGAACAAAACAGAATCCCTGCCTTTTAGGCAGTCACGGTCATCTGGCAGAAAGAAACATATGAACAGATAATTACAATACTACCTGGTTAAGTTTTACAATAGGAAATATGAACAGATCATTGTGCAAACAAAGTGGTAAAAACCACTAAGTCAGCCTGGAGGACGATGCTAAGCCTGTTCAAGAGGATTTGACATTTAAATTCATCTGCAATGAGGCAGTTAGGCTAGTCCATCCATAAGGCCCCTTCTATTTAAAAAAAGGCAGGACAAAAAGTTGAAGGTCATGGAGATCTTGTTTGACGAAAATGGCTGGTGCAGACAACTCCAATTTGTTGGTTATTAATCTAACCTCTGTATCAAAAAGAGAATACTTTACTCCTACAATCCTCATTTCCTCTCCCAAACTTGTCCTCTTCCTATACTCTGTTTCTCAGTAAATGGTAATACCATCTAAAACTTAACTTTCCATAGCCAACTAGTCACCAATTTCTACTGATTCTATTCCATACTATCTCTTTATTCTGTCTACTTCTATCTCCAATGGTTACCATCATCTTTTATTTTAGAGGCTTCCAATAGCCTCCAAAAGAGTTTTCCTGTCTCTGACATCCCTTCTCCCAATCAACCAATTCTTCACACTGTAGCCAAAGTGATCTTTCCAAAATACCAATCTGATCTTATGACAACCCACCTTAAAATCATTCAACTGCTCCCTATTGCTCTCAGAAAAAGTCCAAACTCTTCAGCATAGTTGTCAACATCTGTCCTGGCTTGCCTTTTGGCTACAATCTTTTCTTCTCATATCGAACCTCCTGCAGTTTCCTCAACACACGGTGCTCACTCACCTTCCTCTGCAGAGCCTTCCAAGACTCCCTCAAAAGAGAACTGAGTGACCATCCAAAATGATCTCTCAGCACCCTCTGCTTCTGCACTACCATACTTTCCACACTATACAGTATTTTAATTACCTGTTTGTCTCCCCCAGGATGCTGTAAGTTCCTTAAGGACACAAACTATCTTACACACTCTTGTATTTCCTATGTAAAATATTATGCCTGTGAGGCACTAACATATAGTTTATGCTTAATAAAGATTTGTTGTGTGTGTGAATAAATGAACGAATGAATGAACAAACTGCAAAGAAACTGAATATCCTATAATTTTTCATAATATTTATTAGCTACACTAAAGAAATCTAATCCTTTAGCAAGACCACATTTAAACCCTGAGCCTATCACACTTAACCCATTTTCAGAGACAGAAATAAAGAAGGCTATACCATAAACTAAAAATTCAAATGAGCTTAAAAATGTATTTACCTCTTCCAATTTAGATAGTATAAGCTTATTATTTAAGTCATTTTTTTGGAGAGAATACATATATATCAGAATCATGATATGCTATACATTTTTTTAAAAATTATATAATTAGATATGCACTATTACATTATTTTCACAGGTAAAACATTGAGTTTGCTTTTTTAACATAAATGAAAGCTGCATCTCATCACTGACTCACCGATTCTTTTCCAGCTCATTGTGCGTAGACCTTAAAGGAAAAAAAAAAGAGCATTAGCCATGTTTTGTCACTAAGGCTATAGAAAGGGGGATTAGTTTAGTTACTGCTATACCAACCACAACCAGTGAATGTATTTAACATTGCAATATATGGTCAGACTTCTATAATCTCACTCATCAAGAAGAAACAGTTACATTCACTAGGACTGTTCATTCAGATACAGTGTTTTCAGTTAACTCTAAATATTCTGAAACTAGAGTTTCATTGTTATTTTAATAAAACTAATACTAACACATGTTCTCTTGTCTACTTCTAGTATCCTACATTTTGTTGATTTGTAAACATTATATCAGAAATTTTAATTCACACAGAATCTTATTTTTGTTTAAAAAGAAAAATAAAGGAGTAGTAAATACTTCTCTGCCCGCTTCCATCTCAACTTTCCATTCCTAAACATGCAGAGAAAAAAACATTTTGCCTAGCGTAGAAGCTGAAAAAGGCTTGCCTTACTGCTAAGTGATACAGACAAATTCAAGCCTTCCTGCCCTTTGTGTGAAACATAAACAAGAAAAAGTTGTACAAAGAAGAAAAGTAACATAAATAAAAGAAGAAATATTAATAAATCGAGAAACACGTTTTTAAAAGACTGGAAGCATACAGCTCAAAATGCTAACAAACGTTTTCTTTTAGTGACTTTTTTCATTTTGATTATCAGTATCTGTTATAATAATACTTACCGTCTATTGAACAAGCATAGTGTCTGCTAAATAGTGTGCTAAGCAGTTAACAAACATTATCTCATTTTTATCCCCAAAACAATCATTGTTTTATAAACAAGAATACTGAGGTTCAGAGAGAACAAGAGACAGGCTCTTGTCACAAGAGGTAAAGCAGCAGCCACGATCTAAGACCAAGTCTTTCTTACTCCTTAACTAGTTCTTAACCACCACCAAGTTCTTAACTACTTAGTGACAAGCAATACCAAAGACAGGTTAAAGGCACAGACTCTAAGGCCAGACTGCTTGGCTTCAAATACTGTGTAGCCTTGTTAAAGTCCCTTCATTTCTCTGTATTCAGTTTCCTCATCTATGAAATAGGAAAAATTTTCCTATTCCTATGACATAGGAAAAATTGCCTCATATGATTGTTTTGAGGAATAAACAAGTGTACAAGGAACAGCAAAATACAATGAACTCTATCTAAAGTTAGCCACTATTAGAATTATGTCATACTAGTTCTCTTGCATGAACATGTATTACTTTTACAATAATTTAGCATTAACAATAACAGGAATTTTATAAAGGAGAGTTTAAGTTCCTGCCACCAGAACTAAAACTTTAATCACTTAATATATTCTGATTAATGTCAAATGCCTTCAGAATATTACATTACTGATTACTTTAATCTCATTTATTATTCCAATGGATTTTTGTTGTTGTTGTTGTTGTTTGGTGAGGAAGATTGGCCCTGAGCTAACATCTGTTGCCAGTCCTCCTCTTTTTGCTTGAGGAAGACTGTTCCTGAGCTGACATCCGTGCAGACCTTCCTCTATTTTGTATGTAGGATGTGACCACAGCACGGCTTGATGAGTGGTATGTAGGTCCGCGCCCAAGACTGGAACCTGCAAACTCCAGCCGCTGAAGCAGAGCACACGAACTTAACTACTACACCACCAGGCCAGCCCCCAATGGATATTTAATAACCAAATTTCTAAATTTTAACAATAAGAGTATTTTTGTCAGTCTCATAATTTGTGGAAATTTTACCCACTGTCTTAGTTCAAGAGCCAAAAGGCTTCTTTGAGTTACTGTCTTCTGTCCACTTTTTGCTTTCTTAGCAGTTTCAAAAGGTCCAAGAGACACGGGATGAAAAAGACTGATGTTCATTTTCAAGAGATTATCTTATGGGGCTGGCCCCGTGGCCGAGTGGTTAAGTTCGCGTGCTCTGCTTTGGTGGCCCCGGGTTTCGCCGGTTCGGATCCTGGGTGCAGACATGGCACTGCTCATCAAGCTATGCTGAGGGAGCATCCCACATAGCAAAAGCAGAAGGACCTACAACTAGAATGTACAACTATATACTGAGGGCAACAAATGTTAGCTCAGGTGCCAATAAAAGAATTTTAGGATGCTTCAAGACTTCAGCTAAATTATCGGCAAGGATATGTATAATCCAAATGGAAGAAACTATAAAAACATAGTCAGAACTTTTAGTCTAACAGAGATTCAGAGTTCAAAACCCAATAAATAAATTACAACCAAATTTCTATCAGCATATAAGTACTTATAGAAAGTTTTGATTAAGTTCTTTTTTGTTTGAATAAAATGATAAAGTAAATCAATAAGTTACAAGAGAGAAAAGCCATATTTTAAAGAGATTTGAAACAAAAAATATTATTCAAAATTTGAGTGCATAATCAATAAAGTAATTCCCTACTCCCTCTTAGTAAGCAAGTTTTGGTTTAATTGCCTTCATCTAAGAAGAAAACTTAGAACAAGTAAAACAAAAACAATGAAATACTAGAGTAAGTAATAAATGAAAACAATCTATTTAGAGAGAAGTAGGCTATTTACCATAAACTTATTCTAAACAGTCTGGCAATCCCACATATGGTCATAAATGTAAAAGATAATATATCCAAAGATAACCAATTGCTCAATTCCAGTATTATATTGAGACTATTATCAAAGCTAGCACCAAAAGAACATAATTTGACCCACTGCTGTGAACAAAATTAAAACAGCAGGTTCTTCCCACCTCTCTAAGACTTTATTATTTATCTTCTTTCTAAAAAAAATATAAAATGATAGCTAAGAATATGAACTTGTTCACCAAACCAGGATATGCATGCCATATCTAGTTAAGCCACTAGCAAAATTTAACAAGATTTTGAAATACCAAGAAGCAAAAATGATCATACATGTATGAATCTTTACCATATTGCCATGTTCTTCCAATGTTTAAAAAATGCATCAGTAGTGTTTACTCCTATTTTGATGGCTTTTTTGCCTGTGATATCAAGTCAACAAATACTGAGTATATTCAATGTTCAAGACTGTCTTAGGCTGCAGGGAATCAAAAACAGTCTCTAGTTGGTAAATTAAGACATGTATAGGAATAATTATAACTCAAGGCAAAATAAACATATAAAGAAAGGTACAGAGTGTGTGGGAGTTTAAAAGAGGCAGTTTACTTCCAAATAAAGCTATTAGAAAAAACTTTAGAAAAAGGTGGCATTTAGTTTGGGGCTTAAATGATGAGTATATTTGCTACTAGGAGAGGCTGGATCTGGTGGGGAAAGGACATTCCAAGTGGAAAGGATAGCATAAGCAAACAAGCAGAGTTGTGAAGTCCAAAGCAAAACCAGAGAATAATGTATAGGTCACAAAGACCTCTGGTGTTAGAGGAAAGAAGTCCTGAGTTTAAATGTTAACTCTATCACTCACACTAGTTATGTAACTTTGGACAAATTATTTAACCTCTCTGGTTAACAGTTTCCTCATTTGTAAAATTGGAATAATACCACATGACTTGGCTGGGTTACTGTGAGAATTAGAGAAAAATATGTAAAAGCATCCAGCATGTAATAAGTATTCAATAAATGCTATCTACTGCAAATATTCTTATTATTTTTAACAAGACTAAAAATATACTACGCATAATGATGTTAACTATACTACGTGGGACAAAAAATTGGTAGATTCTCAGTAACACTTGGAATTAACCTGGAAATAAACAAAAAGACAATAATGACGAAAAAAACTGAAAGAAAAGATAGATATTTTCATCATTTAGTCATCTGTATGAGGACAGTACAAAGTTTAGGGTATGAAAGAGAGAAAGATGCCTAATTATATGTACACAGAGAAAATAATGATCCAAATAGTGCTGGCAATAAATGACTAATTGAACATATCACATGCTAGCACACTCAGAAACAACCTCTTTGCATCTCTGAGCCTATATGTTCAACCAAGCCATTCCAATAATGTGCCATAGAAATATTCAATTATGACAAATTCCCTATAAGGTTGAGATGTTCTGAATAATCCATCTGGTTAGCCCACTTTTCTTCTCCGAATAAAATGTACCACTGAGCGCAAACACTAATGAACTGCCTTCCTTTCAGTCCCCCTTACTCTGAATGCTTAACAACTTCCAAGGACAGAAAGAAAAACATTCCTATTATTTTACTATTGAATCACAGGTAATCCCTTTCACAAATAACATCCCTTTGAGAGAGACATGTTAACGCTATCTCTATTTGAATGGGAATCATTATCTCAACCAGGCTGGTGACTTTTCATTGAGTACGACACAACTCTAATACATAAACTTTTAATTCTTTAGAGTGCAGTTTGGTGCAGTCAATGAAATGAAGCAAAGAATTGAAACTGCACAAAATGGTATAGTTTGGCTCAAGAGTAGTGCCACTATGGAAAGAAAATAAAAGCCCTCATTCCCAGAATTAATATTCTCTTCTAGCAAAAGAAAAGACCTCTATCTTTGTTGAGTTAATGAGCCAAGTCCCAATTTGTTAGCATTTTTATTTCACTTACTTTCTAATCCTAAAGTCCCTAGTGGATGTTGCCCTCCATACGATGAAAAGAACACATTCCATAAAGCTAAATGATTATCTTCTAACTGTATCCTAAAGCTTATACTTTATATACACATACTCAAAAGGCAAGAAAAAAAGAAAACTTCAGGTACATTAGAGTAGGGGTCTCCAAAGTATATACCTAAAGGGAATTGAAAAAGAAAATCTACTAGAATTAGTGAAATAATAAAACTTCTATTTATATTTATTATTGGTCTTAAAATTTATTCTGTATTTATAAAATATTAGTACAGTAATACATGTACACAGTTATAAATACATAAGCATATATTGGAGTACAGTAATACATGTATACAATTATAAATACACACACCTATATTGGGGATATAGAATTTTTTGTTGCTAGTGGTATAATAAAGTGGGTAATAAAGTTTAAACGCTGTAATAGAAGAAAATCATGCTAATTGTCAATAAAGTAATTCTTTCAAAAAGGTAGTTTTGTGAATTTGTTTCTATAAAAGGTATATATTTTAAAAAACCATTAAAGGCAGTAAAACTTGAATATTGCGGACTTTTAGGAAAAATGCCTCATGAGACATGTATTGTTTCTTCCTTAACAACAACAAAAACATCACCACCACAATAACTAAGGCCACAAAAAAGCAAGTGTCTAAAAACACAATAACAGTAACTACAATCAATAAGTTTTTCCTTAAGACTTACACATCAAAGCTGAATATATGCATACTTTATGACTCAGTATTTCCACTCATAGGCATATACCAACTAATATATGTATATATGTTTACCAGGGGACATACAAAAGAATGCTCATTCTTTTTGTACTAGCCAAAAGCTGGAAATAACTCAAACGACTATGAACAGGATAATTGGTGAATAAATTGTGAAATATTCATACAATGTGATACTATGGAGCACTGAGAATGAACAACTACTACACAAATAACAGGGATGAATCTTCATAAATGCAACATAACGTTGAATGAAAAAGGCAGACACACAAAATACATACTATATGACTCCATTCATATAAAGTTCAAAACCGGCAAAACTAATTTATAGTATCAAAAGTCAGAATAGTGGTTACCTAAGGGAGGGAGCAACAGAGACTGGAAAGAGTCAAGAGCAGGGCTTCTAAGAAAAACCTATAATATTTTATTTCTTCACCTTTGTGAAAATTCATTGAGTTGTACACTTAGGATCTGTACACTTTTCTGTACGTACCTTTTCAATAAACAGGAAAAAATTACATAGGAACTAAAATCTGCAAAAATCAATTTTTATTTCAAATATAGAAAAAAACCAATTTAAATCTATGAAAAATCTTTTGGCCTACTATATAAACATTCCTAAGTTATTTACTTTGTAAAGCATAATTTTCAATAAATTAATAAGTACTAAAATCATACAGAGTAAGGTCTCTAAGCACAATGGAATTAAATTAGAAATTAAGAAGACAACCAGAAAAATAGCAATATTTGGAAGATAAGCCACAAATCAAAGAACAAATCACAGAGAAATTAGGAAATATTCTGAACTAAATGATAATGAAAAGACAACATATCAAAATTTGCTGGATGTAGCTACAGCAATGCTTAGAAAGAAATGTTTAGCTTTAAATTCTTATCTTAGGGGTAGGGGAGAATCCAAAATCAGTGATCTGAGATTCCACCTTTAGAAGCTAGAAAAAGAAGCAAACTAAACTGAAACAAGTTGAGCAATGGTTCTCAACCATGGTGAGTTTTGCCCACCAGAAGACATTCAGCAATGTCTAGAGACGTTCTTGGTTATCACAACTAGGGAGATACTACTGGCATTTTGTGAGGAGAGGCAAGGGATGCTGCTGAACATTCCATGATGCTCAAAACAGAATTATCTGGCCCAAAATGTCAACAGTGCTGAGGTTGAGAAACTGATGTAGAGGAAAGACATAATAAAGCTAAGAACAGGAATGAACAGAATAGAAGACAGGAAAAAATACAAATATCAATAAAACTGAAGGCTGACTTTAAAGAAATTGTTAAAATTGATAAACTTCTAAGACTTATGAAGAAAAAAGACAAAAATTACCAACACACACACACACAAATAACCAATATCAAGAATGAAAGAGTGCACATTACTACAGATCCTACATACATTAAAGGATAAGAGAATATTATGAACAACTTTATGCCAATAAATTCAACAACTTTCTTGAAAGATACAAATTATCAACACTGACCCAAGATAAAGAAGGGCACTACATAATGAGAAAGGGAACAATCCAACTAAAGGATATAACACTTGTAAATATCTATGCACCCAACATAGGAGCACCTAAATATATAGAGCAATTATTAACAGACATAAAAGGAGAAACAGACAGTAACACAATAATAGTAGGGAGCTTTAACACTCCACTTGCATCAATGGATAGATCATCCAAACAGAATATCAAAAAGGAAACATTGGCCTTAAATGACACATTAGACTAGATGTACTCAGTAGATATGAATAGAACATTCCATCCAAAAACCACAGAATACACATTTTTTTCCAATGCACATGGAATATTCTCCAGGATAGATCACTTTTTAGGCCACAAAACAAGTCTCAATAAATTTAAGAACACTGAAATAATACCAAGCATCTTTTCTGACCACAAGGGTATGAAACTAGAAATCAACTGCAGGAAGAAAACTAGAAAAGCCACAAATATGTGGAGATTAAACAAAATGCTACTGGACAACAATTGGGTCAATAAAGAAATCAAAAAATACGTGGACAAATGAAAATAGAAACATGACATACCAAAATTTATGGGATACAGCAAAAGCGGTTCTAAGAGGGAACTTTACAGCAATACAGGCCTACCTCAACAAACAAGAAAAAGCTCAAATAAACAATCTAACAGTGCACCTAACAGAACTGGAAAAAAGAAGGACAAACAAAGCCCAAGATCAGGAGAAGGAAGGAAATAATAAAAATTAGAACAGAAATAAATGAAATAGAGACTTAAAAAAATCAATGAAACTAAGACATGGTTCTTTGAAAAGATAAACAAAATTGACAAACCTTTAGCCAGACTCACTAAGAAAAAGAGAAGTCTCAAAAAAATAAAACCAGGGGCCAGCCTGGTGGCACAGTGGTTAAGTGCGCACATTCTGCTTCTCAGTGGCCCGGGGTTTGCCGGTTCTGATCCTGGGTTCAGACATGGCACCGCTTGGCAAAAGCCATGCTGTGGTAGGCGTCCCACATATAAAGTAGAGGAAGATGGGCATGGATGTTAGCTCAGGGCCAGTCTTCCTCGGCAAAAAGAGGAGGATTGGCAGTAGTTAGCTAAGGGTTAATCTTCCTCAAAAAAAAAAACTCTCAAAAAAAAAAAAAAACCCAGAAGTGAAAGAGAAGAAATTACAATAGACACCTCAGAAATACAAAAGATTTTAAGATAATACTTTGAAAAGCTATCCACCAACAAATTGGATAATCTAGAAGAAATGGATAAATTCTTAGAATCATACAACCTTCCAAGACTGAATCAAGAAGAAATAGAGAATCTGAATAGACCAATCACCAGTAAGGAGATGGAAACAGTAATCAAAAACCTCACAAAAAGATTCCTCGAAAAGTTAAAAATAGAAATACCTTATGACCCAGCCATTCTACTACTGGGTATCTATCCTAAGAACCTGAAATCAGCAATTCCAAAAGTCCCATGCACCCCTATGTTCATTGCAGCATTATTCACAATAGCCAAGTCATGGAACCAACCTAAGTGCCCAGCAACTGATGATTGGATAAAGAAGATACGGTATATATATACAATGGAATACTACTCAGCCATAAAAAGGACAAAGTCGTCCCATTCACAACAACATGGATAGACCTTGAGGGTATTGTGTTGAGTGAAATAAGTCAGACAGAGAAAGACGAACTCTGTATGACTCCACTCATAGGTGGTAGTTAACATATACACAAAGAGAACTGATCAGTGGTTACCAGGGGAAAGGGGGAGCGGGGGGAGGGCACTAGGGGTGAAGTGGTGTACCTACAACATGACTAATGATGTACAACTGTAATTTCACAAGGTTGTTAACTATCATAATCTTAACTAAAAAAAAAAAAACCTCCCAAAAAATAAAAGTCCAGTACCAGATGGCTTCCCTGGTGAATTCTACCAAACATTCAAAGAAGACTTAATACCTATCCCTCTCAAACTCTTTCAAAAAATTGAAGAGGAGGGGAAGCTTCCTAACTCATTCTATGAGGCAAACATTACCCTGATACCAAAACCAGATAAGGAAAATAGAAAAAAAGAAAATTACAGGCCGAAATCACTGATGAACATTGATGCAAAAATCCTCAACAAAATACTAGCAAATCAAATATAACAATACATTAAAAAGATCATACACCATCATCAAGTGGGATTTATTCCAGGGGTGCAGAGATGGTTCAACATCTGCAAATCAATGTGCTACACCACATTAACAAAATGAAGAATAAAAATCACACAATCATCTCAACAGATGAAGAGAAAGCACTTGACAATATACAGCATCCATTTGTGATAGAAACTCTGAATAAAATGGGTATAGAAGGAAAATACCTCAACAAAATAAAGGCCATGTATGACAAACCCACAGCTAATATCCTACTCAATGGAGAAAAATTGAAAGCTATCCCTCGAAGAACAGGAACCAGACAAGGATGCCCACTTTTGCCACTCTTATTTAACATAGTATTGGAAGTTCTAGCCAGAGCAATCAGGCAAGGAAAAAAAAAAAAATAACAGGGATCCAAATTGGAAAGGAAGAAGTGAAACTGTCACTATTTGCAGATGACATGATTTTATATACAGAAAACCCTAAAGAATCCACTGAAAAAGTTTTAGAAATAATAAATGAATATGGTAAAGTTGGAGGATACAAAATCAACATACAAAAATCAGTTGTGCTTCTATACACTAATGAAGTAGCAGAAAGAGAAATTAGGAATACAATCCCATTTAAAATTGCAACAAAAATAATAAAATATCTAAGAATAAATTTAACGAAACTGATGAAAGACCTGTACACTGAAAACTATAAAACACTGTTGAAAGAAGCTGAAGAAGACACAAAGATATGGAAAGATACTCTGTGCTCTTGGATTGGAAGAATTAACATCATTAAAATGTCCATACTTCCTAAAGCAATCTACAGATCCAATGCAATCCCTATCAAAGTTCCAGCAACATTTTTCCACAGAAATAGAACAAAGAATTCTAAAATTTATATGGAACAACAAAAGACCCCAAACAGCCAAAGGAATCCTCAGAAAAAAGAAGAAAGCTGGAGGCATCACACTCCCTGATTTCAAAATATACTAGAAAGCTATAGTAATCAAAACAGCATGGCACTGGCACAAAAACAGACACACAGATCAATGGAACAGAATCAAGAGCCTAGAAATAAACCCACACGTCTATGGACAGCTAATTTTCAACAGGGAGACAAGAAGGTACAATGGAGAAAGGTAAGTCTCTTCAATAAACAGTGTTGGGAAAACAGGACAGCCACACGCAAAAGAATGAAAGTAGACCATTATCTCACACCATACACAAAAATTAACTCAAAATGGATTAACTTGAATGTGAGACCTAAAAACCATAAAATTTCTGGAAGAATATATAGGCAGTACCCTCTTCAAAATCAGTCTTAGCAACATATTTTCAAATACGATGTCTGACTGGGCAAGGGAAACAAAAGAAAATAAACAAATGGGACTACATCAAACTAAAAAGCTTCTGCACAGCAAAGGAAACCATCAACAGAATGAAAAGACAACCTAATAATTGGGAAAAGATATCTGCAAAGCATATATCTGATAAGGGGTTAAGATTCAAAATAAAGAATTCATACATCTCAACAACAACAAAAAAACCCTAAAAACCCAACTTAACAATGGGCAAAAGATCTGAACAAATATCTTTCCAAAGAAGATATACAGATGGCCAACAGGCAGACAAAGATATTCAACATCACTAATTATTAGGGAAATGCAAATCAAAACTACAATGAGATATCACCTCATGCCCATCAAAATGACTATAATTAACAAGACAGGAAATAAGTGCTAGAGAGGATGTGGAGAAAAGGGAACAACTCAAAGACTGCTGGTGGGAATGCAAACTGGTGCAGCCACTGTGGAAAACAGTATGGAGGTTCCTCAAAAAATTAAGAATAGAACTACCATACAATCCAGCTATTTCACTGCTGGATATTTATCCAAAGAACATGAAAACATGAATGCATAAAGATATATGCACCCCTATGTTCACTGCAGCATTATTCACAATAGCCAAGACTTGGAAATAAACTAAATAACCATAAACAGACGAATGGATTAAGAAGATGTGGTGTATATACACAATGAAATACTACTCAGCCATAAAAAAGGATGAAATCTTGCCATTTCCAACAACATGGATGGACCATATGATCTCACTCATAAACAGAAGATAAAAACAAGAAACACACACAGATAAAGAGATTAGATTGGTGGTTGCCAGGGGGAAGTGGGGAGGGAAGAAGGAGAAAGGGGTGACTGTGCACATGTGTATGGTGATGGATGATAATTAGTCTTTTGGTGGTGAACATAATGTAATCTACACAGAAATTGAAATATAATTATGTACACATGAAAAATAATGTTATAAACCAATGCTACCTCAATAAAAACATTTTTAAATCTGCAAAGAAAAAAAAACTGACTCAAGAAGAGAAACTCTGAATAGCCTTTCATCTGTTAAAGAAAGTGAATTCATAATCAGAAACCTTCCCCCAGAGAAAACCCCAAGCCCAGAAGTCTTCATTGGCAAATTTTACCAAGCATTTAAGGAATAAATAATACCAATCCTACAGAAAATCTTTCAAAAAATAAGGGAAGGGGGAACATTTCCCAACTCATTTTGATGCCAGTGTCACCTGATACTGAAACCTGACAAAGAAATTACATTTAAAAAAAACAAAAACCCCATAGACTACTCTCTCTCATGAACACAGACACAAAAATTCTTTTTTTTTTTTTTTTTTTGAGGAAGATTAGCCCTGAGCTACTACTGCCAATCCTCCTCTTTTTGCCAAGGAAGACTGGCCCTAAGCTAACATCCATGCCCACCTTCCTCTTTATATGTGGGGCACCTACCACAGCATGGCTTTTGCTAAGCAGTGCCATGTCTGCACCCGGGATCTGAACCGGCGAAACCCAGGCCGCCAAGAAGCAGAATGTGCGCACTTAACTGCTGCGCCACCGGGCTGGCCCCCAGACACAAAAATTCTTAACAAAATATTAGCATATTGAACCCAACAATATACAGAAAGTATCAGTGTTATAATAAAGAATTTGTCTGGTATTTGTCCCGACTTCCTGGGACAGAGCTTCTAAAACCTTGGAATTTCTCTAGTTATAGGAGTGTCCTGGTTAATCATGGTGGGCCCTGGGACCACACTGAGTTTATGCTAAGGAGGTGACACAAATTGGGGGCTGGTCATGCCAGAAAGACCAACCATATGAATAGAGGGTTGGGGCTTTGAGCCACTGATATCAGCCAGACCTCCCAACCTCCAGGGAGAGGAGAGTCACTAGAGATTGAATTCAATCATGTGGCCAATGATTCAATCAATTGTGACTACATAATGATACTGAAATAAAAACTCCAGAATCTGAGGCTTGGGTGAGCTTCCTAGTTAGTGAATGTATCAATGTGCCAGGAGGGTGAGGCACCCTGATTCCACAGGGAGAGGACACAGAAGCTCCATGTCCAGGACTCTCCCAGATCTCGCCCTGTATGTCTCTTCATTTGGCCAGTCCTGATTTGTATTATTTATAATAAAACTTTTAATCATAAGTATAGCACTTTCCTTAATTCTGTGAGTAGTTCTAGTGAGTTATCTAACCTGAGGGGGTTGTGTTTAACACCCAACTTTATAGCCAGTTCATGAGAACTGCAAGTAGCCTAGAGATTTCTGAACTTGCTGCTGGCATCTATAGTGAGGACAGTTATGTTGGGGACTGCACCCTTAAAATTGTGGAGTCCGTGCTAACTACAGGTAGTTAGCATCAGTATTACAAAATACACCAAGGCCAAGTAGGGTTTATTCCAGGAATGGAGGATTGGTTTAAGATTCCAAAAAAAAAAAAAAAAAAATCAATCAATGTAATCCACCATATTAACAGAATAAAAAAGAAAAACCACAGTACAATCTCAATAAATGTAGAAAAAGCATTTGAGAAAACTCAGCATCCATTCATGATAAAAACTCTCAGCAAATTAGGAAAGAAAGGAATTTCCTCAACCTGTTAAAATGTATCTACAAAAAATCTACGATTATCATACTCATTGGTGAAAAAATACCTGCTTTTCCAAGATCAGGAACAAGGCAAGATGTTCACTCTCACCACTTCTATTCAGCACTGTACTAGAGGTCTTAGCCAGTGAAATAAGGCAAGGAAAAAAAATCACACAAAATGGAAAGAAAGAAGTAAAAATATCTTTATTGCAAACATTATTTATTATCTTTTAAGAAAATACTAAGGAATATACAAATTACTAGAACTAACAATTGAGTTTAGCAAAGTCAGTTTACAAGGTCAATATACCAAATTCAACCGCCATTTATAATAATATCAAAGAATATTAAACTCTTAAGGATAAATTTAACAAAGTATATGCATACTCACACACTGAAAAACTACAAAATATTGCTGAGCCTTAATAACATCTAAACAATTGAATAAATGGAGAGACATACCATGTTCATGGATCAGAAGATTCAATACTGTTCAGATGTCTCAAGTCTTCCCAAATTAATCCATGGATTCAACACAATCTCCATGAAAATTCTAGTGGGTTCTAGTGGGCTTTGTTGTAGAAATTGACAAGCATATTTTATAAGGTATGTGAAAATGCAAAAGACGTGGAATAGTCAAAGAAACTTTTGAAAAAGAAGAACCAATTTGGAAAACCTACACTACCTGATTTCATGACTTATTAGAAAAACTATGATAATTAAGACAGTGTGTATTGAAGTAAGGATAAATATGTAGATCAATGGAACAGAATAGAGAGTCCAGAAACAGATTCATATATATGTGATTTTTTTAAATGATTTTTTTTACAAAGATGCCAAGGCAACTCAATGTAGAAAGTATAGTCTTTTCAATAAACAGTACTGGAACAACTGGATAGCCATTTGCCAAAAAATGAACTTCAACTCTTACCTCACACCTACAACAAAAACTAACTTTAAGTGAATATCAGATCCAAATGTAAAACCTAATAATATAAAACTGCTAGAAGAAAACATAAGAGAAAATTTTTGTGATCTTGGATTATGCAAAGATTTCTTAGGATATAACCATGAGCTATGAAAGACAAACATGATAAACCGGACTTCCTAAAAATATATAACTTTTCTTCTTCAAATGGCACTGTTAAGAAAATGACAAAGGCAAATCACTGAGTAGGAGAAAATCTCTGCAAAACATATACGTAATAAAGGACTTGAATCCAGAATTTACAAAGAATGCTTACAACTCGATAAGAAAACAAACAACTCAACAGAAAAAAAGGCAAAAGATATGAACAAACACAGCACCAAAGAAGATGTATCAATGGCAAACAAGCACAGAAAGACACTCAAGGGCTGGCCCAGTGTTGTAGTGGTTAAGTTTGTGCACTCCGCTTTGGCAGCCCAGGGTTTGCAGGTTCAGATTCTGGGCGTGGACCTACACACTGCTCACCAAGCCATGCTGTGGTGGCATCCCACATATAAAATAGAGGAAGATTGGCACAGATGTTAGCTCAGCAACAATCTTCCTCAAGCAAAAAGAGGAAGACTGGCAACAAATGTTAGCTCATGGCCAATCTTCATCAAAGAAAAAGGATGCTCAAGATCATTAGCCATAAGGAAAATGAAAGTTAAAACAGTGAGATATGACACATCCACTAGAATGGCTAAAATTTGAAAGAGTGACAATACCAAGTGCTCTCCAGGATGTGGAGCTACTGTAAGTCTTCTATACTGCTAGTCAGAATGTAAAATGGTATAGTCACTTTGGAGAACAGTTTGGCAATTTCTCTATAAAGTTAAATATACACTTACTATATGACCCAGCAATTCCACTCCTCACTATTTAAGAAAAATGAAAACATATGTCCACAAAAAGACCTCTTCATGAAAGTACATAGCCTTTTTACTTATAATATCTAAAAACTATATGCAACCTAAATGTCTATCAACTGGTGAAGGAATAAACAAATTGTGGTAGATCCATACAATGTACTATTACTCAGGAATATAAAGGATTGAACTACTAATATGTAGAACAACATGAATCAACCTCAAAAAAAAAAATCATGCTAACTGAAAGAAGTCAGACACAAAAGAGTATATATGCTATATGATTCCATTTATCTGAAATTCTAGAAACGGCAAAACTGTAGTGATAGAAAACAGACCAGAAGTTGCCAGGGACAAGAGGTGAAGATAGGAAATTGACTGTAAAGAAGTAGTAGGTAATGGTTTGAGATAATGAAAATGTTCTATATCATAATTGTGTTGGGGGTTGCATGACTGTATACATATGTCAAGTCACTGAATTGTACACTAAAAATTGGGGAACTTTATTGTATGGAAATTACATTGCAATAAAACTTTGGGTTTTTTGCTGAATAAGATTCACCCTGAGCATAGATGTTAATCCGTGCCAATCTCCCTCTAGATTTTAGTATGTGGGCCGCTAACGCAGCATGGCTGCTAACAGAGTGGTATAGGTCCGCGCCCGGGAACCTAAACCAGGCTGCCAAAGCAGAGCACACTGAACTTAACTACTAGGCCACTGGGGCTGGCCCAAACTTACTTTTTAGAAAAAGTAATAAACCCCTTCCTGAAACTGAGGCAATGATCAAATCTACACAAAGTACTGAGGAGTGAGAGTAAAGTATCAATTCCTCATTGTAGGAGACTAATAATATAAATTACTAGAAAACACATAATTTAAAAACATCTTTCCTTTGAGGAATGTCTGTATTTCAGGTACTTTAAAAAAAATTTTCATTTCTGGCATATAATTAATCTGTAGTTAGTCAAGAGTATAGACAGTCAGATCTTCATCTTCCATAATAGGAAGTCAATAGATAACAAGCAGAATAAGCTTCTTATTTAGAAATATGAAAGGAAACAGCAGAAGAAACTGAAAAATTACGGGAGGGGGTAGCCTCTAGGAAGAAGGCATTGAATGCGGAGAAATGGGGCAGGGGAATGTTATTTTTCCTTACTAGCCATTTAGCATAAACTGACTTTTAAAATTACATACGTATATTACCTTTTTTAAATGCTAAGAATGAATTTAAAATAAAAGATAACTAGCTCACTTTCTATTCATAGTAGTGCCAGAAATTAAGAAGCATCTAATACATGTTAAAGTTATACAGTATTTGTGAAATAATCACTTCTTAGGTGAGAGAGCAATAAGAGAAACTACAGAGAATTCTGAAGATTGAAATTATTGCCCTTAAGCATATTTTCAAGTCAAAACAGGACATTTAAGAAAATAAACTACTAATTATCTAGACTACTTCATTAGTTGATAACCCATTCTATTACAGAACAACATTCTAAAAACCTTTAAAAATGGAGAAAATATTAGTGATTTCCTAAATCACTTGACTTCTGATTGTAATTCACTATTTTAGGAAAGAGGCATGAAATAAACAATCAGTAGATACTTGTTGGGGGGCGGAGAGAATGGTACCATAATTAACAGCATTACTCATAATAAATATAAAGCCCATTTTTTTAAAGTAGACCCTAATTTTTATTTTTAATATACTCCATTCCTCCCTATAGTATTAGAATTAGATGCAGATATTATATACCTATTTCAAAAAATCTTACTGTCTAAGGGAAGTACATCACACAGAAAAGTGATTCTCAAAGGGAGTAAAGGAGGAGAATTTGGCAGGATAGCTGAATCTCCTTGCTGTGGGGGCTGCAGGAAGAATGAAGGTGGCTTCTTCCAGCTAGCTACACTCCCTACTCCTCAACTCTTATTGGTTTATTTCACGTTTTAAAGGAATCATTGTTTAATATTCATTCATTCATTCATTTCACCTTTAGTTCTTTCTGGCATTTGTAACATGTTCAAGACTCTTCATTAAGTTACTGTAATAAATAAAAACAGGCAATCTTTTTTAAAAAACAGTTTTATTGTGGTATAATTTATATACTATAAAATTCATCCATTTTAAGTGTACAGTTCAATGAGCTTCAGTAAATTTATACAGTTGTGTAACCTTTACCACAATCTTGTTTTAGAACGCTTATCACCCCAAAATTGCCTCATATCCATTTGCAATCTTCACTCCCATCCCTAGCCCACCACTCATCTGCTTTCTATCTCTATAGTTTTGTCGTTTTTATAAATTTCATATAATGGTATCATACAATATGTATTCATGTAATCTGACTTCGTTTATATGTTTTTGAGGTTCATCCATTTTGTTATATGTATGAGTAGTTTGTTTCTTTTTATTGCTGGGTAGTAGTCCATTGTATGAATATACTACATTTTGTTTATCCATTCACCAGCTGATGGACATTTCAATTATTTCCAGCTTTTTGTAATTATGAAAACTGCTAGGACCATTCACATTCAAGTCTTCCCGTGGATATGTAGAATAGGAGATCTTCATCTTATAGGACAGTGCCTCATACTTGTTACTCTTTACCATTAACATTCAAGTTATTTTTCACAATTGTGAAAATGGCCAACAGTATGAGGCACATACTGGTACTTAATAAGTTAATATTAAATTCCTACTGATATTTAAATGTTAAAAGAAAAAAAGAAACACATTTCTCAGTTATTTCTGATAATATGGGCCTCAACTTCAAATGTTAAAAAAGCAAATACAACTTTGTCTCCAATGAGTATACTTGCTACCAATAAACTGACAATGAGAATAAAGATATTAAACATCCCTAGCTCAGTTTCATACAAAGCAATCAATTAAGCCTAAATTTTTTTAAAAGTCTTCTCAAAAATATGTCAACACTTCATTAAAAAATACCTTCATATCTACATGATCATGCTCAAAGTATTCAGACATGCATTCATTCAGCAAGTATTTACTGAGTATCTACAATGAGAATATAAATAACCTAAATTTACAAAGTCCCTGCCCTCGTGTACCTCATATTCTATCATCCAATTTTTGCAAAAAATAAGTAAGGCAGGACTTATTAAGAAAATTACCACTATATACCATACACTTGGCACTATATCCTTACATTGTTAGATAATCACCATGTAATTCTGTTTAATTAATTTGTACATACTTAAAAATGTTTAAATTTTGTACAGATAAATCATTTTGTTTCTTTAAACAGTCAGTGGACTAAATATGGTGCTTATGATAAACTCCATAAAAATATTTGAGCTTTTGGTAACCTCCTGATAAACAGTGGTTCTATAGAAAAATGAGATTCAAATACTTCTTATTGACTCATAGTGCTATTTCTAGGGATGTAACATGCATTCTAAAGGACAAGTGACTGGATAACATGTTTAAATGATAATATTAAGTACACCAAAAGGTTTAGAGCTAGGCCTAGAAGTCTAAATTTTAAATTGTAACTTACGCGCCTTGATTGTTACCAACAAGGACTACAGAAACCAATCCTAACACACTCAGTATTAATGAAAATATATTGTCCAGAGTTTTTGTGGAGACTGAAGATGACTTTTGTTCTGTTATTCATATAGAAGATACATACTATCGTGATGAAGATTAAAAACCTGAAAATTTATATTTCTTCTAATACCAAGATAAACTTACTACATTTTACCCTCTAGTCTCTTTTATAACTAACAGGAAAGGTTCTTTACGGTTCCTCAAAGAGAATCCTAAATTGTCCCTGTCTAATTAATCAAAATAAGAATAAAGGAAAATCAGTTGCTTTATCAAAATACATGACTGACTGAAGACTAAAATTACTTTCTTCTATAATTTAAAAATGCCCATTTCAAATGGCTTGTCATGTGGCCTCCAAAAATGGTGTCTACACAGTGTTCTCGAAAGATTATCAAAAATATTTCCCATGATAAAGGCAAGGAAATAAATATCACATAGAAACCCCTGTATCCAATGTCACAGAACTAAATACAAAGAAAATCTGTAACACTTTCCCCTGAAATGTATGCAGTAAACATTAGCAACAAAATTATTTTCTCTTATAAGAAATTAGTTACTTAGATAAAACATAAGTAATTTCACTTTAATACCAAGTTACAGAGTTCCTATATCTCCTTGAATGCATGTTAATCAACGAACAAGTATATACAGTGACTCTACACTGTTTCTACAATAACCTACAGTGTTTGTTACAATAACCTGTAATCTCCCTTCATATAAATAATTTACTCTCTGTGCTATCATCTGACATAAATAAAAATGGCCCTGTTTATAACATCTTACTCATTTGTATTATTTATCATTTTATTATATACATATCTTTCCAAATGTACCATAAGCTCCTCTATGGTAAGAAGCATATATAGCAATGCTATGTACACAAAGGAAGTTCAATAAATTTGGTTACTAATTACCTTTAAGAGATCAGTTTTAATAAGTAGTGAAAAAGGAAGCAAATTGCAAAGGGTGAAAAAGAGCACCGGTTGGAAGGCACTAAAGCAGCAGGTACAGACCACACGCTTCAGGCATTTGGCAGAGTGGAAAAGGAGAGTACTAACACATAAATTTCAGGTTATAGTCACTGAGTCTTTGTTTTTAAGAAAATTATTACTAAGGACTATTTGCTGATCCAAGAGAATCAAATCCCAGGGATTTGTCTCATCTTCTAGTTCTACCTTTGGAAGTTATTTTGCATACCAGTCCAGTTTCCTCATCAAAAAAAGAGAAAATAATGCCACTTCACGGAATTGTTCTGAAATTCAAATGAGATAATAATGTATAGTAATGGGCTTTATAAACAAGTAGTATATTAAATGCAAAGTGTTACTATTATTATCATTATTATTATTATTGAAGATGAATTCTACCCTTTGACCCAATTATTCTTATTCTTCATGTTTATTCTAAGGATCTACGTGGACAAATGCACAAAGGTATCTACAAATGCACAAAGATGTTCATAGTAGCCCTATTTAGAATGAAAGAAAATAATTAAATGTCATCAATGGATGACTGGATTGACAAATATGGTACACACATGAAACAGAATATCATACTGTAATTAAAAACAATTTAACACATGTATAAACATGAAAAAATGTTCAGGACAGTGAAAGCAAGACTGCAAAGGTTCAACCCCAAGACACCTTCCTTCATCTATTAAACTTGATCAGGTCCTCTGCTATATTCCTCAGAGTATCCTCTATTTTTCCTATATTAAGTTCATCACAGTTTGAAATAACATATTTATATGTTCACTTGATAATATGTGTTTCCTTCATTAGATGGTAATGAAGATGGTGTATATCCCACCCCACACACATACACAGAGGAAAGAAGTCTACTAGTATTTTAAAATGTAGGATGCCAAAACAAAAAATCAAAACAACCTAACAAAAACATACGCATACTTAAATTATATCAGCACTACTGACAAAAAATGAGATCTGGGAATATACTTTGCCAAACCATACCATGAAACCTTTTTGATTAGATTAGTATCTGGAAAATTGTCTTCACTTAAGAAATAAAAAAGAATCATGCTATATCCAAAATGAGGCATGTATGTCAATTGTAAGGAGAAATCTAGAAGAGAAAGCTTTCTTCAAGTCAATAGCTCTGCCTGGTTAGAACAATGCATATACTGCTTAAAATACAACTTGATATTAAACTCAACCACCACCTATAGCTATAAGGCTTGGGCAAATCACTTACCATCTCTAGGACATATGTGCTTTAATCATAAAATGAGTGATAGTATCCTACTTTCATAAAGCAGAGAACTGTACCAGACGAAATCTTGAACTCCTTTTCTATGATTTGTGATCCACATCATATATTTGTGTTTCCACATCATATATTCAATATTCTGACAAAAGGCCTCTCATCAAATAGGAACAGAAGCAATTATCCTACTGACTTATAAGGCACGACCATGCAAACCTCCTTCAAACAATACTTTCAAAGAGGACTGTATCCTTAAGAAACCCTGCAACAGCAAACTTATGCTTCAATGAAGCATTTAATAGAAAGTCTGAGTTTGTTTAAAGTAAGGTACATATATAAATCTTGTGAATTTTTTACTTAAATTCAGTATTAATGGAAGACAGACTATCATAGAACACATCACACAGGATGGGTTAATCATTCAACATTTGGAAAATACTGAAGAATAATACTAACATACATCATTAAGAGTTTAGCTGCTACTAATCTCCACTTTTATCCTGAAACTTCAGGAGTTTTCTATGGAACAAAGACCCACAAACTATTTCTTAATATAAAAAAACTTGAAAAACATGTAATAGCAGAATGAAATTTCACAAAAATAAAAATAAGGCTTCATTCAGTTATTCTATGAATAAATAGGTACCTGTTTAAGAATAAAAACAGAGATACAACAAATCTCAAATTACTTGCACTGGAAAAAAATCCTCTACAACTATTCTGGAAAAAGAATTCACCACCACCTCCCCCAAAAAACTAATAATCCATAAAGATGATAGCCAAAAAGTATATAAAGCTGAAAATATAACAATATAATCATTTCCTCTAAAATAAGACTAAAACATTTCATTATTCTGTAGTTTAAGAAAAGTTAAACTAAAGTCTTACAAGCAACAAAAGTTGTTTTGTTTTGTTTTTTAATGATCTCAATCTTAGCAGGTGGAAATGAAATACTGCTGCTGTTGTGAGATTCTTTAGTGTCCAAAGAATACTAAAGAGAAGAAATTTTTCATAACTTGAAATTCACGCATTAATTGATACTTATTAGATCACCTCAATACTTCTACCAACACTTTCTAGATGACCTTAAAATAATGCAATACTATGTATGTATCGCAAGCTCATACTAATATTTATTGCCAATATTTGACAGACTTACGGTTCTTTGCATATACAAGTTTTGACGTCATTTTATTTTCATGACATAGGATGACAATGAGTGTTCTGTAAAATTAATTGTAGCATTCTGAAGTCTGTAACATACTTGTAAAAGAATTGGCAGTTTATAGAGATTTTTATTCTTCAAATACTGCATACTGTTTTCCTTTCCAAATGTATTTTCGTTAGCATCCTTTAGAATACAAAGTAATCAAAGAGTCTGCCAAAGCAGGAGTTGCATATTCTTCCATCATTTCTCCTTCCAAAGTCTAATATAGTACTTGGCACAAAAGAGAAACTCAGTTCCAATTTAGGACAGTCTACCTGGAGTTTAGAAACCTTTGATTCTTTAGGAAACATCTACTGTGTACAGGGCACTGTAATAGGTACTGGGGATAAACGTTTAAGCAGAGAGATTCAACTCCTGTCTTCGTGGAGTTTTTAATCCAATGAATGACACATGAGTTTATCAAACACTCAGATAACTGTATTTCTACAAACTGTGATAAACACGATGAAAGAAAACTAGAGGTTCCATGAGGTATGTGAACACGATCTACTTTGGCAGATGAGGAAAGGCTTCCGTGAAGAAGTTATGATTGAGCTGAAGTAAGAGTGTTATTAGATAGAGATAACTTGGCCAAAGGGGAAGAAAAATGATTCCCAGCAGAGAACAGAGTATGTGCAAAAACCTTGGGGTAGGAGGAAACATGGTGTATTGAAGGAACTGAAAGGAGACTAGCCAATATAATTCATCAGAATTCCATCTGGGGCAAGAGTGGTTGCAGGAGGACCAGTTAGGAAATTACAAGACTTGTCCAGGTGAGGGGTGATGGTATCTTAGGTTAGGAAGGTAGTAATGAAGAGCAGATTCAAGAGATATTTAAGAGGATATCAGCATTACACTGAAGCTATGTAGAGTAGACTTTAACAGAGTTTTGAAGATGACAGATTTTTCGATTTGTCTGTTGTGAGACCAAACAGTAAAGAAGCTGGGAATTTGAACTTATCTGATGCCCTTCAAAGAGCCACGTAGTGACTGTATCCAGGTTCTCTAATAGCAGTGACATCTTAGCAAGGGTAATTTTAGGAAGTGTGCCAGAAGCCATGACCAAGACTACAGTAAAGTCAACTATGTATTTTAAAAATAATCATATATTATAGGTTGCACCTCCCAACTGTCAGAAGGATCTCAAATAATAAAATTACTGGGATTTTCAAGGTACAAGCTTGTAATAACACATTATATCATTTATTTTCTCTCCTTGGTATCTCTGTGAAAATAAGATCTCAAGACTTAGTGGAAAGGAGTAATAGGAATGTATAATATAAGTCAACTCTCAGCACAAATTTACAAAATAACATTTTCTATCAGGAGTATCATATTATACCTGAGAATATTAGGGGAAAAAAGCCAACCAACACTATATCTTAAAGATGCTACAATGCCAGAGAAACAAAGGTCATTTTATGACATACAAAATATCAATGTTCAAGACATGTAATAGGAGAGCAACTTACACATAGGTAACTTTTTGATCACAAAAATAAGGCACATATACTCATTAACTCTACTCCTTTCCTTGTTTCAGATGACTAATAAATGGAAATTTTTTACAAGTCTTCTTGCCTTCTGCTTTATGTAACCAATATAATAAAATCTCAGTAAGAGGCTTAAAGTTAACAGGAAGTCTACAGTGTCCCCTTACAAATGGACTAAAAACACTATTTCCCAAGTACCCTAGTACTGGAATTTGATCCTTGGCTCTCCTACTCCATGAAGCAGAAATTTTAAATAAATGGTAAGGAGAAATAATTTCTAATGTTTCATGTTAACATACTAGTTCTTATCTATAGGCTCCAGCCTAAACCCCACACATGGGTGGACCTTGAGATGATATATTCTAAAATCTATTCCTTTCTCTCTCTCTTTTTCTTTCTTTCTTACTACTTACATTCCCACAAAAAACTGCCTTCCTTAGTCTTAGGTGGTCCAGTGTATATGTACTTATTTTCCCTTGGGTACTGTAAGAACAACATGGCACACTTGTAGTTTTACAAATTTTCTGACATGCTGTGCTAAAAACACAGTAATTAGCACTGTGGTCCCACACACAATAGTAGAACTCTAACAGGAACACTAGCATGAAAGAGAAACATCACTTTGTCAAAACCCCAAGCTGAGCAAAGTATAAGTCAACAGATAAGAAAGACTTATTAATGACTTGTAACATAATTGGTAAAATCTAGAAATGCACATCTTATTTATGCCTCTATAATCCTTGGGTTGTTAGTAAAAATGTCACATCTGAAATGATAGGGTGGTATACAGAATAACTAATATAGTAACTGATCTCTAAAACTGTCAATAAATCACTGTCACCAAACTTTAGAAGAAGAAAGGACTTTGGTGAATACGTAGTCCATTCCCTCATTTTACAAATGAAAACAGAGAAAAAAATGTAATGAGATCATAAACCTGATTTCTAGAAAATAGGAAAGACTCAATAAATACTTGTAGCATGAGAGAACCCAGGTCTGGTTTCCTCTCAGGTACTCTTCCCATGTCTCCAAGTTAAAAAAAAAATTTTTTTTAATCTACACATGGATTGAAAAACCCATAAATTCCTGAATATGAGTCTTAATTGCTGATACTTTAACCAGAGAAACTGTGAAGGGCGAGAAAATTTATATATTTTTTTAACATTACATATCATATTTTCATCCTAAACCTACCATACCACAACAAACTCGCTAGACCTACACATAAACAAAAATACAGCATATTAAGCTTATGGCTAATATTTTTATAATTTTAAAAATTAAGTTTAAAAAATACAGAATAGTCTTATTGAAGAAAAGAAGCCAAAAAAGGAAACATATAGCTTCAAAGATAAAGTCAAACGGAGAAAAGTGAATCCTAGTTTTGCCTCAGATCTGATGTCAGAAATGCAGAGTGGGAAGATCCAACCTTTGAGCTCTGTTATCTATAGGAGCCTTAGGTTTTCTGCATCAATTAGTAAGAACTCCTACTCCTCCTCCCTCCCCAAGTGACTACCCAACTATCTCTCTGGAGTTCCCCAAAGCCTTCAGGCAAACAGTTACTCAGAGATTGCTCTGTGCCCCTCCAAAATGAATGTTCATATTCTCTAGACAAAGCTTTGGGAATCAGGAAAAAAGGTCTCAATTTTTCTTATCAGCATCTGAAAAGACAGCATCTGTTGATTTTCTTTTGAAAACTGATGGCCTTTTGAAAATTTCACATGAGATGGATCTTCAGAATTTACTGGCCCTCTGGATCAAAAACAACAAAGAGACAGCCAGACGCTACCAAAAATTTTCACAAAACAGAAGTCAACCATGTCTGAGTACATCCAGACAAGTATTTTCCAGGATCTGTTATGACTAAAGAATAAGAATCTTCTTTACTTTTTTTTTTCTTTAAAAGCTCCCTTACGGAGCCAGCCCTGATGTCCCAACAGTTAAAGTTTAGCATGCTCTACTTTGGCAGCCCAGATTCAGCTCCCAGGCGTACAACCACACCACTTGTCTGTCAGTAGTCATGATGTGGCAGTGGCTCATATAAAAGAACAAGAAGGACTTACAACTGGAATAAACAATTATGTACTGGGGCTTTGGGGAGGGGGCAAAAAAAAAAAAAAGAGGAAGATTGGCAACAGACAGTTACCCAAATCTTTCCCAGCAAAAGAAAAAGAAAGCTCCCTTACCGATTCAATCTTATCATTAAATAAGAGGCAAAACTTTCACAGCATGGTCTTCCTCTTCATCCTTAAACAATAACTAGACCATGTCCACTAAATTCTCACTCTACCTAAATATTTTTCTTCCTTTAACAAAATCCTTAATTCTGCTTTATATCTTGCCTGAGTTATATCTAATTATTAAAAATTCTTCTTGGATCATCTAAGTTTAAAGCTGGCCCAAGAATACTTTTAGCACGTGGTTGCATGCATGGACACATGCTGCCAAGTCTCTCAACTTACCATCCCTCTAAGCCACATATCTCCCCACTTAATAATCCCAGCAAGAATGTCTTTGGTTGTCTTTCCAGATTCTATTCATTCCCTTCCACACAGTCAGGTTATGATTCCTAGACTTTAGTATTTTAAAAGGGCCAAATCCCCAGGGATTGTAGTAAAGGAACCCATCTGGCTGTTCAATGGTTGCTCCAGACTTGGTATTAGAGAACTGAGGTCAGTAGGGCTGTCACTTATGAGTGTGTGCTCCTTCCCTCCAGCTGCCCTTTTTAAACCTCCCCAGCTTGCTACCTGTTGGCAGTGCTGGTGTTGCTGCTCCCGCTGCTGTGTTTCTGTGCCCGGCTCAACCTCCGCGGGGGCTTTGAATGCTGCAGCCGGGGGCTCGGCATGGAGGGGAACGTTGAGGCGTAGCCATGTTCACACTCTAAAGAGACAGCAGGAAAAAAAGATGTGGTAAGGGGAATATACCCAAATCCACAGATCTCCAGATCTGAAGTCCTTGCAGTGAGAGGTTGTTGAAAACAGGAGAAGGAAAAGAGAGAAAATTTTCCCACTCTTTTTGGTTGGAAGATAAAATTCCAAGTCCTTGCCTGGACGTCAATCCTGTGACATTGTACACAGCCCCAACCCACTGCCTGGAAGATGTACTGATACCTCCTCTAAACCAAGTAACGTCTCCCTCCTACCCAAAATTCTCTTCTCTAAGAATTCTTGACTTGGTGGTGCTCCGTGGGCAAGTGGTTAAGTTCACATAATCTGCCTCAGGGTTCGCCAGTTGGGATGCCAGGCGTGGACCTACACACCACTCATCAAGCCATGCTGTGGCGGGGTCCCACATAGAAGAAGTGGAATGACCTACAACTAGGATATACAACTACGTACCAGGACTTCAGGGAGAAAAATAAAAAGGGAAGACTGGCAACAGATATTAGCTCTGGGCCAATCTTCCTCACCAAAAAGAAAAGCATACTTTAAAAAAAAGAATTATTGACTCAAACACCCTAATTTCTGAGACCAGTTACCATTCACCTCAATTATTTCACTTGCCTCAAAATCCGCCTTTTCCTTTAACTCTCCCCATTCTAGATGTCTCTCTAAGCCCCACATTTTCATGTACTTCAAATAATTCAATCACCAAGTCTTAGAAGGACATTTTCTCTCCTGACACCCCAATTCCGAGTTCCTACTCTTCATACCCCAATCCCTGTCCATGTCCACCCCTAAAGGGACCCCATCTTCGCACACCTCGGGTGCCCAGAGGTCCCTTCCCACAGGTGTCCCTCCTCGGCCCTGCTCTTCAGCAAGCATTCCTTTTCTTGGCTCTCCGCGCCTCTCACCCTTCCCTGCTTCCTTCAGTCCTTCGCCTCCACCCTCCTCCCAAGTCCTCCGATTGGCCTCCACTCTCCCATCTCCCTCCTTCCCCGAGCCCGGGTTCACCTCTTGCCAGCGCTGGGGCACCCTTCTCGGAGCGCGGGTTCACCCCTCCGCGAGCCCGGGCTCACCCCTCGCCAGCCCTGGGGCACCCCACCCTGAGCCCAGGTTCACCCCTCCGCGAGCAGGAGTTCACCTGTCGCCAGCCTTGGGGCACCCCGCCCTGAGCCCAGGTTCCCCCCTCCGCGGGCCCGGGTTCACCCCTCGCCAGCCCGCGGGCACGCCGCCCTGAGCCCAGGTTCACCCCTCCGCGAGCCGGAGTTCACCTGTCGCCAGCCCTGGGGCACCCCGCCCTGAGCCCAGGTTCACCCCTCCGCGGGCCCGGGTTCACCCCTCGCCAGCCCGCGGGCACGCCGCCCTGAGCCCAGGTTCACCCCTCCGCCAGCCCGGGCTCACCCCTCGCCAGCCCGCGGGCACGCCGCCCTGAGCCCAGGTCCACCCCTCCGCGGGCCCGGGTTCACCCCTCGCCAGCCCGCGGGCACGCCGCCCTGAGCCCAGGTTCACCCCTCCGCCAGCCCGGGCTCACCCCTCGCCAGCCCGCGGACACGCCGCCCTGAGCCCAGGTCCACCCCTCCGCCGGCCCGGGTTCACCCCTCGCCAGCCCGCGGGCACCCCCACTCCATCCGCCCAGGCGTCGGTCTGCTCCCCGGCGCCCCGCAGCCTCGGGCGCACACCTGCCCACCGGCCTCCCCTCGCTCAGGGGCGGGCACGGACGCCCTCCCCCCACACGCGCGCACCCCTCCCCACACTCACACTCCCCCTCACACACGCACCCCTCCCCACACTCACACTCCCCCTCACACACGCACCCCCCCTACACACACTCCCCCTCACACACGCACCCTCCATCACACACGCACCTTCCCTCACAGGCGCACCCCTTCACACTCACACCTCACACGCACCCCTCCTCACACTCACACTTCCCCTCACACACGCACCCCTCCTCACACTCACACTTCCCCTCACACACGCACTCCTCCTCACACTCACTTCTCACACACGCACCTTCCCTCACACACGCACTCCTCACGCGCACCCCTCCTCACACCCACACTTCCCCTCACACACGCACCTTCCTTCACACACGCACCTTCCCTCATACACGCACCCCTTCACACTCGCACTTCCCTCACACGCGTACCCCTCCTCACGCACCTTCCCTCACACGCACCCCTCCCCTCACAGACTCACACACACACCCCTCCTCTCACACGCACCTCCTCTCACACGCACCTCCTCTCACACGCACCCCTCACCGCCGCACCGCCCTCTCCACCCGGAGCCGGGGCGCGCGGGCTCCGGAGGCGGCGGCGCCCAGCCGTTACCTCGGTCCCGGCGCTCCAAAAACTCGGCCGCCTCCAGCAGGCGCTGCACGTTGATCATCCGCACCCGCTCCATGGGCCCCGCGGGCGGCGACCGGGGCCTCGCCGCGCTCCCTTCCCCGGCCGACAGGAGGCGCCGCAGGCGGCTACCGTCCGGCGCCGCCCCAGCACATGTGCGGCCGGCGGGCGGGCCAGCCCGGCCGCGGCTCGGCGCGTTCTCCGCCGCCCCGGCCGCCCCGCGCCTCCCGCAGCCCGCGCGCGGTTTGTTTACCTCTCAGGACGAGCACGGGGGAGGGGCGGGAGCAGCGCCGCGGCCCGCCCCCTCCCGCCCCTTCCTCTGCCTCCTGGGAAATGTAGTCCCGCCACCCCCTGCACGCCGGGAGTCGTAGTACGCACACCACTCCAGTCCGCCTGCCCTCTGCCGAATTCCGCAATGGCCGCTGGGAGATGTAGTCCGGCTCGGCTTCCCTCTCCCGGGTGGAAAGACTAAGTTGTTATCTGGGCTTGGCTTCTGAGAGGGAAGGGGTTGATGGAGCTGTGAGTCTTCTCCTGGGAAGCCCTTTTTTCAGCGAGCCCCGGCGGGGTCCCAGGAGCTGCAGCATTCTTTATCCGAAGTGCCAGGTTCCACTCCTCTATCTACTACTACTTTCTTATCTAACTTCTGTGCCTGTTTCCCCATCTGCAAAGTGCGCTGCTCGGACAGCACACATAGAAACATTTGAAAAGCCGAAATCACTGTTCAAACACGAGGGCTGATCCCATCAGAGCCAGAGAGGGCTTTCCATAAGGCCCTTCTTCCACCTCAGTTTCCACACAGAAGTAGGGTTTTTTTAATCTTATTTTTTAAAACTCCTTTCTCCTCCCTCAGCCCCTCACTAAGGATTTTAGAGGGTAGAAACCCTTTCTGGTGCTGCAAGTTAAGGATCTAATTCAGTGGGTAAGTGATTTGGTGCTGGAGTCACACAAGGTTCAGTTCAAATCCTGACTCTGCTACTTACACTAGCTGTGTGGGCTCTCAGGCCCCATTTTCCTGATGTATAAAATAGATATAATTACTCCATTTATCCAAACATTGAGGGCCTGCCATGTGCCAGACACCGTACTACACATAATGTGTACCTAATGAGAGAAACAGGCATGAACCCGGTTCTCCAGGAGTGTATAGTCAGTAGGGCTCATTGTGATGATTAAATAATTCCAGCACTTAGCACATGACACTCAATAACTGGAAGCTATGAGGATTGTTTTCTCTCATGTTCTCCTCCATAGAGAGGGAACTGAAAGCAGTAGTTAAAGAGAGCAGGGACCACATTAAAAGACTGCCAATAGCTACCCTCACCGCCACTCTCAAAGTCCTCAATCTAGCAAGTCCTCAGCTCTAGACCAGAGTTTCTCAACCTCAGCATTATTGACATTTTGGGTGAATAATTCCTTCTTGGGGGTGACAGGGATGACCTGTGCATCGTAGGATGTTCAGCAGCAGCCCTGGCCTCTACCCACTAGATGCCAGTAGCACACCACCAACCTTCAGATGTGACACCCCAGAATGTCTCCAGACATTGCCAAATGTCTCCTGGGGCAAAAAATCACCCCCAGCTGAGAATCAATGGTCTAGAGAGAGGAAGGGCAAGAGGGTCAAAACTGTTAAATGCTCTAGGAGCAAGCTTGGAATTGCATAAACATCCATAACTTTTTCCCACCCTGATTATTTTAACCTGCTGGTGGACATGCAAAATAACAGGAAGCTCTTGGTGAGGGGAGAATTTCCCCTTCTCTGTGGTCATTCCAGTGGCTACCGCAGAAAATAACATCTCAGCGCAGAAATCTTATTTTCGAAAATGTCATGGGCTTCATGCTGCATTTTAACACCCTCTCCCTTTTTGTTTTTTTTTTTTTCAAAGTGAACAAGATTTCCAGTGAGGTCAAAAGCTGCAAAATTCTGCCAGCCCTTTTAAATATTACAGTTGGCACCACATTTAAGAAACAAACCGATGTTCCATCAAATGCAGGGAGACCCAAAATGAGAGGTGTTCACAGCCACAGGAGAATTAATTTTTTGTAAAGGCTTTGAAACAGGGACTGTGCTTTTTCAGCTGTTGGCTAGGTTGTTTTAGATCTGGGCTTTCCCATTGGGTGTTGGTAATAACCACCCTCCACCCTCAACAAGGGACATATTGGGTAGGGGAAATGGAATTATATAAAAGAAAATACCAACTAACATCTGTTAGTTGAGGGTACAAATTATTAGGTTGAAAGTTAGTTTCTGCCACTTGCAGAATCCCTTAAAGCTTTAGATCCTAAATTGCTAAAGGCTACCCCAGGAACTTAAAAGAAGTAGTTTTATAACAAAAAAAAGTCTACCCAATGGGAGGGAAACCATGTGACATGCATTCAAGAAAAAAAGTACAAACTGAAGATACGCATGGGTTCGAGATGAGTTTAAATCCATAGATCAGAAGCCCTAGCAGGTTATTAAGAGAAAGCAGGATGCTTGGTGCACATGCCTGGCCTTTTACAGTTGACCTACAGATGAATTAACCAGCCCTTCTTTTAGAGCCACGGCCAAGAGGGAGATGAGGAGATGGAAAGTAGGGCAAGAGTCACCAAAAGGCCACCTGCATATGTTCAAGAAGAGGAGAGGTGATAGTAATGGTGGACAGTGGGCAGTGTTACAGGGCTGGTTTAGGTACAGAAAGAGCCAGCCTTTTCTAACAGCAATTGAAGGTTCTCCTTGCTCTGGCTGACTCTTGGAGTTCTTGCATGGACATTGGCCACAAAGGGCGCCCACAGCACAAAGTCTGGGGCTCTAGCCTTGGGAGTGATGCTACCCACAAACCATCCCTCAGCACCAGTCCCTGTCTGGAGGAACCCAGAGGCAGCCATGGCCTTTCTTTTGCTCGGATGAATCCACTTTGTACTAGAAATGCAGATGGGGAAACTGAGGAAAAGCAAGGCTTCCAAAGTCTACCAACAAAAGAACCTGGAATCTGACCCACAGTCTCTGATTCTGTCCTCTCTCTAAAGTATCTCTCTCAGGGGAGTCTCATTTGAAGATCAAAAAACTCCCGGAGTCCCTCAGGCTTATAACACAGCCAGAATGGGGATAATCGCCTTCTGGAGCAAGCAGGCAAAGCTCTTGATTCTTCGGGGTCCTTTCCCTGCACAGTTTACTCCCTGCAAATTTCCAAATGATTTATTGCAGATTCATGAACAATGGAGGAGGCTGGTCTGTGTTATATCTTTTCTGCAGACAGGAGAGACGGAAAGAAGGGAAGGGACCATAAGGTTAAGTTACAAGTCCAAAGTCACTGTGTTAGTGACACCTGGTGCTTAAGAGAACTTCCCTGAAACTGCGAAGTGCTTACCGTGCAGGGCAGTGTTTTCTGCAATTGTCTTTAAGGATGGGGGTTTTCAAATAATCAAGGTTGGAGACAGGGTAGGGTGAGTTCTGAGCTCCTACATCAGAATCATAACAGTTACACATCTTTGCATCCGCCAGCCCAAAATGACAATAGCAGCATCCTCCTCGTTTCTCCCCTCAGAGCCCAGAAACGTGAGGAGCTGCAGAAAATATTTCCCTCTGCCCAGTGAGTCAGCCTTGCCTAACTTCATGCGTAAGCTCTCCTCAAGTCAGTGGCAGCTCAGAGCTGCGGGTCTGTGTGCAGCCGAGATAAATTTGGGTCTAGAAAAGATGACGTAATGCTAAACACGAGAGGTAGCTGCCGCCTCCCAGGGCTCCAGTCGCCAGGGCTGCCGGGCTGACATCCCAGCCACACGGAAAAGCACCAAGCGACCCAGGTGCCTGAGATGGGGAGAAAGAGGAAAAAGAACGTGGGGGTAGGAGGGAACGGCAGGGGGAGGCAGTGTTAATCTGAGATCGCTGAATCTGGAAGTTTGTTGTTTTTTAACTTCAGTTTTCTGGTGAGCTCAGGCCACTGGCAGAGGTTCAAACAGCTGCACTTGACTTCCATCCTAGCCTCTCTCTTCCCCCTTTGAAAAGGGCTTCTTAGATTTTATTAAATAGCCCTTATTACAGCAGCCTATTTCGGTGAGTATAATGGATGTGTTCATCTTGAATGTCCTTTTCCTTCTTTTTTGCATTAACTTGGATCCAAGAAGAAATCTGCATTGCAGGACTCAATTAATATGGACCTCTAAGAAGGTTTGCTTACTCTGGAGCACCCCACTTGGGGATGCAACCGATAAGGTAATCAGGAGGATTTTGCCAGGGCCATGTCAAGTGAATGTTCCCCCAAATAACATTTCATGGTTTATTTCATAGAAGTTTATGTCCTCAAGCTTATTCCTCAATCCAGTCTCCATTTTTCAGATAAGAAAACTGAGGCTCAGAGAGGTACAGTAACTTAACCCAAGGCCACACAGCTGTCAAACTGACGGAGCAAGGGTTAGAACTCAGGCCTACAGCCTCTTGTGCTCTCTACCCATCTCCATCATTCTTTTTCTGGTTGATTTGTGTTTTAAAAAATAAATAAATAAATGAAGTGGAGTAAGTTTTCTGGTCTTTTAAATCTGTGGAGCCCCAATCCTTTAAATATCAAGATCAAGTTACATTCCAAAGAGATCCAAAGCCTGCCTTTGTTTTCTGTTCAAAGTTCATTCTTCCCTAAGGAAAGGTTGGCCTCAGAATCAACTCCTCTGCTAGTGATGACCACAAGCCACAGGCACAACCTCAGTGCACAACTTCAATTAAAAGACCACCGCAGGTAAATAATCTGTGTTGTATGGAAGTCTTCTCGTTCATTAGCAAGCCCTCCCAAATACTTTCTTCCAATGACATTTCACCATTTATTGCTGAAGTGGCACAGTATTCTCCTCTAATTTGTGGTTATAATCACTTATGCCAGCAGATTTTGTGACTTTCAGCCATCTCTGGCATATAGCCTGGTCAGCCGTGGTACATTATTATTTTGAAACACTGCTCATTCCATGAGCTAATATTTTGTGTAGAATGCTTGCATCTATATTTAAAAGCAAGAATATACTGTAATTTTTTTTGTTGCATTTGTCAGGTTTTGGATGCAATGACTTGTTCTTTCAATGTCAGATGCAACTGGATTTTAAAACCTTGAAAAAAAAAAGATTGCCAGAGGCTTTCCCTTGCTGTTAAAAGGATGCCCCACATTCTTGCCACAGCCCTGGGTAACCCTCCCTCCCCTACCAGGAGCCTGCCTAGGGTTGCCCTGCCCCCACCCCTTGGCATCACCCCTCTCTGCCAGGCAGCAGAAACTTGTGGAAGTCACTCTTAGGTGCAGGCAGGCCCTGGACACTAAAGCACACTCCCAGCCCTGCTGCCTTGTGGCTGAGTTCTCAGTCTCAGGTACACTATTTAGAATAAAAATACCAGGCCCTTGCCTGCCCAAAGACATCGGTGATCTCGCCATCTCTTCCAGTTCCAGCATTCTGATTCTAGGATTCTGGGGTTTTCCAGAGATCCTAGAACAATATGCCTCTATTTGCCTACTAGCTGCCATGTAGTAATGAGAGCCAACTCTTTGCACGTTGCTGCCTGTACAGTCAGTTCATTTAATCCTCAGCACACCTCTGAGATCCCTGTGTCACAGACGAGGCCCAGAGAGGTTAAGTGATTGCCCAAGGTCATATAGGTAGTGAACAGATTCAAACATGGATTTTCTAACTCTTGGACCCCACACCATACATCAGGGTATGTTCAATAGGACAAGGTCAAACAAAATTGGCTAGGGCAATGGTCTCAATCAGAGGTAATACCACCCCCTAGGAGGTTTTGGAAATGTGTAGGAGTGTCTTGAGTGTCACAATGACTGGGGGGCTCTGATGGCATTTAGTGAGTGGGAACCAAGAATGTTAAATCCTTCAGTATTCGGACTAACCTGCACAAGAAGAACTGTCTCATCAGTAGCTCCCTTGCTGAGAAACACTAGGTCAGAAGGTTAAGGGCAGAGAACTCATCATTCATTCAACAAACATTCCTTAAGCATCTATTATGTGCTGGGCACTAAACCAGATGCTGAAGATAGAATAATTAACAAAACTAGTTATGGTCCCTGTCCTCAAGGTGCTTGCATTCTAGCCTGACAGACTGATGATAAGCAAGTAAAATCATTGTACATTGTGATAAGTAAGAGAAGGGATAAATGGTAAATGGGGAAGGGTAGCTTTAGGTGGGTGGAGGGATCAGGGAAATCATGAGGGCTGTCTACGCCAGCTTCTCAACCTTTAATGAGCACACAGATCACCTGGAAATTGGAGTAAAAGATGATTGGACCTGATTCAGCAGATCTGGGGTGGGGCCTGGGAGTCCCATTTCTGACAAGTTTCCAGTGGATGCCAAGGCTGACCATCTTCAGACTATACTCACTCTAAACGGTCAGGGTGAAGGCCATGAAAAGAATGTGGATTTTATTCTAAGTGAGACAGGAAAGAAACTATTGAAAGGCTTTAAACAAGTAAGTGACATGAACCCGGTTCTATTTCAGATCACTCTTGTTTCCTAGATCTCGATCGAGGAGAGGAAGAGGTTGGACCTATGCCGTTTGACCGAAACCAGCTGGCCCACACTGTCACAGTGGCAGCCAGGGCCTCAAGCTCATCTCTGCAGCTCACACTTGCCTCTCTCCTCTGGCTTCTCTGGCAAAAGCCCTTGGCTCCAAGTATGAGCCAGACCAGTTGCCCTACAAGCTCGGGCACCTTCAGGAAACCTAGTACAGCCTGATAGGGTGTGGATTCACACCCCCGACACCCTAGCGTCAGAGTCGCAGGAGCCCTACTGGTTGGGTGAGTTCTCCGGGGGGTGCTGGGCAAGGTGGTACTGCACGTGCAAACAACAACACCCTAAACCATCGCCCTCCAGAAAAGGCGCCTTATGTGGCTTCAGTGTCAACACCCAAAGAGCCCCGGAAGGTTCTGGTTGCCCTCTCTCTGCTCTGTGATGAGTGAGAAGTAAAGGAAGTCACTCCTGGGAGGCATCCCCAAGGGGACCCTCAGCCGGGACTTCAAACATTCCAGATTCCATTGCCTCCTGCTCCCTGAGGCTTCTCCCAGAGCCTTAAAGTCTCCTAGGAAGAAAGGGAAACCTGGGTTTGAGTCTCAGTTCTATTCTTTGTTAGTATGTGGCCTTGGGAAAGTTAGTCAGCCTTGCTAAGACCAAGGCTTTCCTCATCTATAAAATGAGGATAATATTAGTGCCCTTCTATTGGATGGTTGTGAGGATTTACTATAAAGAATTAGCATTGTGCTGGCACATAGTAACTGCTCAGTAAAAGGGGACCATTATCACTACTCCTTTGGAAAATAGAGAAGACATTGCACTTATCAGCAGCCCCCTTGGGGACAGGTTATCAGACTCCCAAAAGACCGACAAGAATTATTCATTGTCTCTATTTGTCTATGACTTACACTGGAATACAGAACGGGAACTGGAGACCATACATACATATGCACTTTGGAAGCAACAAGCACAGTGCTTGGCTCCCGGCAGGTTTTAGAAATTATTTGTTGAATCGAAGGGCTAGCCCCGTGGCCGAGTGGTTGAGTTCGTGGGCTCCGCTTCCTCAGCCCAGGGTTTTGCCCGTTTGGACCTTGGGCGCAGACATGGCACCGCTTGTCAGGTCACGCTGAGGCGGCATCTCACATGCCACAACTAGAAGGCCCCACAACTAAAAATATATATATACAGCTATGTACTGGGGGGCTTTGGGGATAAAAAGGAAAAATAAAATCTTTAAAAAAAAAAAGAAAGAAATTATTTGTTGAATCAAGCTAAATTTTATAGCTGATGGAAAGAGTGAAACAAGGTTGTAGGCAAGGCTCAGAGTCTTGGGAGTCAATAAATATGGTAGGGATGGTCGCGTAAGAGGGAGATAACACAACGATGCCATAATGTAGTTCTGGTCCCCTGTAGCAACAAAAATAAAAGCCACACGAGGTCCCATTGCCACCCATAGTCAGAAACAGCAGCCCTGGGCATGCCCTCCATTTTAATACAAAAGTATTAAAATAGTCCCAAATCATCTTTATTCAAGTATCCTTGCTAATGGCAATAAAGATACAGAGTAAAATATCTCAAATAGTAGGGAATCCAAATCCTCTTTTACTGGCTTTAGTTTGAATTTCCCAATCTCCCTCTCCCTCAGGACACTGTGTTTATCTTTCTAATTTTGCTGTGTTTAAATTTCCTTAGCAGACACTGGAGTTGGATATTAGAGGTATGTGGCCAAGGGCATATCGTATGGGAGAGCGGGCTTGGTAGGAACACTGGCATGGACAATCCTCCAAGTGCAAAATGCCCCAATTGGTAAAGAACCGAGAGTGGAATGTGTTTATTTACAAGGCTACTGCTATGGTCCTGGGTTTCCTCAGCAGGAGGGGGAAAAAAGGTTAGATCTGTGAAAATTACAAGGACACATACAAAACACAAAGGATTTTAAGCAAGGGATGTGGAGGGGGTGCAGGGAGGGGAGGATTACTATTCCTTTTGGAAGCCTAAGATAAAGTTTTGTTCTGTCTGTAATGATGGCTAGAACCAAAGACACAAAGCCCAAGTCAGATGCAACCCCACATTGCTGCGGTTCACTTTAAGACCACTGAATTTCTAAAACCTAGCACTGGAATAGAGTATACACTCCATGAGGGCCTGCAGGCAGCTCCGGGGCCTCGCACAGTACCTGACATAAAGCAGTATGTGCTCCTTAAAAACCAGTTTAATGAATGGATGAGGGAGCAAAGTCACAGAACAAATTTAGAGAGAATTCCTGGCATGCAACATAATTCCACATTTTATAAAAAAGTATTTGCCGCAAAGGACTTTTAAACGGAGTTTCTGTAAATTTTTTTAAAAGGGATCCTATTTACATATATTTCCTGGGGATTTATTGCTCAAAGCAAGGGTCACTTAAACTTTCAAAATCTTTCACAAGCAAGGGGCCCGGCACAGCATTCTGCCAAGATGAGGAAGCAAAGGAGCCTCCAGCTCAGGAGGAGGTGGCAAATGCCCATTATTTGGGGTCAGAGAGATCAAGTCAGCTGTTGACAGCTTTAACACCTCCAGCCAGGCCACTCAGGGGCAATGATCTGAGAGACAATTATTTCCCTTTAGTTTAGCAGAAGAGCCAGAGAGCAGGTGTCTGTCCCTGGGGAACTGAAGGCTCTCTGTCTTTCTGTCTCTCTGTCTCTCTCTCTCCAGTGTGAGCCCAGAGGTCCCCCAGAAGGAGGCCCTTTCAGGAAGACTTGAATTCCTCCTCCTCAGTGAAGGCTTAGGTAGCCAGCCTGTCACTGTCACGGCCTTTGGGCTCCTTCCAGTCCCCCCAAAAATGTAAAAGAAAATAATTTTTTTACGTGACAAATTCAAATTAGCTTCATTTTGAAAGACTATTGAGAATGTTGCAATGATCTTTGCAATAACCGGACACACCCTAGGATCAGTAAACCAGGTTTGAGAATTGCTGACTTTATGAGCACCTGACCTGTAAAACAAAAGCCCAGTTTGGGGCTCTGCCTGGAACCCATTCTCATGTCAGACGGCAGGGAACACAGCCCAAAAGGACCAGGTTCTGCCTCTTCTGTGTCATCTTGGGCAAGCCACAGTCCCTCTCTGAGCCTTAGCCTCCCCATCTGTATCATGAAGATGATGGATACTCTGTGACCTCTGGGGCTCCTTCTGGCCCTGATGCTCTGTCTTACCACCTGCCTCCTTTAAAAAACAAAACCCAAAATGGAGTGGAAGGAAGAATGGGAACGAGAAAAGAATGGTTCAGAAGGGCAGACTGCAATAAACCTCCCCCCATTTCTGCCTGCTGAAAATTGCTTCCTTCACTCTGCAAGAAGATTCCCATTTCTTGCTGGGTTGTTGCTTTTTCACTTCTCTCTCTCTCTCTCTTTCTGTCTCTCTCTTTCAACTCAAAAGCCACAAAACCACAACTCACCTCCCCAAAACGGGTCATTTGGAAGCCAGAGCTGTTGGGGGTTAGGTGTGTCAGGCCTGGCATCCTGGTGGTATCTAAGTGAAGACCAGGCCAGGGCAACATGTGCGTCTCCTCTAAGAAACCCAGTTTAAATCAATATTTATCTAACTGTATTTATAGAAAGTGGTGGTAGGGAGGAGGGGGTGGGGCAGAGGCAGGGGGGATCTAAAACAGAACAAGCCACAATGACTGATGCAAATCTTTGTGGCCAATTCCTTTCTGTATGGCCGGGCTTTTTTTAAAAAAGGCAAAAGACCCAGCTTTTGATGAACCTGCTGTTGGCCCCAGTACCATAGCAACAGCCCCAAGTCCTCTACTATGCCCAGAGGACAGACTCGGGAAAGGCAGCAGGAGGAGGTTGGTGTTTCCTAGGAGCCTAAACTTGAGTTAGGGCCAGGATTGTTGAACAGCTCTGAAAAACAAAAAAACCTCTCTGGTTGGCTATTCTGTCTCTAGCCTCACTTCTAAACCTTTTCTAAGCAGGGTGTGTGCAGGAAGACCTTGGACAGTCAACAGGGTGTTTCCAACACCAGCTCTGCTTCAGATTGCTGAGTGACCTTGAGCAAGTCATTTCACCTCTCTGGACTTCATTCCTTGGCTATAAAATTTGTACACATGTACTATAGGGTAAGACCACAGGGTCATTCTAGAATCAGAGGCCTAGGTTCAAAACTCAGCTCTGCCACTTACTAAACGTGTGACCTTTGGGTAAGTTACCCAGCATCCCTTCTCCTCGGTTTCCCTCTCCATAAAATGGGTGTAATAAAATTGCACATATCACAGGGTCATTGTGAAGACTGGAGGAGTGCATGTTTAGCCCCATGCTTGGTATAGAGTCAGTGCTCAATAAATGGTGGTCAGTATTGATACTATGCAATGGAATTAGTTGCTGCTGTTGCATGCTGGAACCCTCTGAATTTCCTTCAGTTTTACCTCCAGACTTTTGCCCAGCTATCCTCAGATAAAATCCCCATTTCTGGGTGTGTCAGTGGGACAGTGTTTTGGTCAGAGAGGGAAGGTAGTTGAGCAGCTGTTGTTTTTGCCTTGGAACTGATGGAGTCTCGTTATTCCTCCCAAACCAGGAATGGCTCAGTGCAGCTTCTCCAACTTCCCAAGGCACTTCCCCCTTTCCCTGGGTCCTCTCCACAGGGTACCCAGTCCCTGGGAGCTTTGGGACCATGAGAGCCACAACAATATCCTCAAAACTCTACCTCTGGCATTTACCAGTGGCCAGATATCATATTTAAAACTGGAAAAAAAGGTTGAATCTGGTTAACATAATTTAGGATGCAGAGGAAATAAGAGCCTGATTTCAGAATGCTCTTTACATAACTTCACCAAAAACAAATACCCTACTCATTCCCACCATAAATCAACCCACAGAGTTTTCCGAAAAAAGCAACTGCATGTAGTAGATGCTCAATACATATTTGTGGACTGAATGAATCATAAGATGCCCACTATGAGAAACGTGACCTGCTTGAACATTTTGCCATCAAAGCCCTCAACTTTAGCATAAGTTGCCCTAGTCCTCTGCTTTCTAAGCCAATAATTGGTTCGTTTTCAGGGTCACAGCTGATGACAGTAGGCAGCTTCAGCTCTCCAGTCCTGACCTACCATCTCCTTGCAGGTCCTGGTCTTTACAGCCCAAGAACAGTCTTTGTTGATTATGGGAGACGTCCTCCCTCCTGGGAAGAGATCAGTGTTTCCAACTCTTCTTCAAATCTTCAGAAAGTCTGTCATGTGTCCCCTGGCCTTTGAACTTGATCACTGTGCCATAGCCAGTAAATGACAAATCCAACCAATCAAAGAATGTATATTAAGTGTCTACTGTATGTATGTGTATGTATGTATGGGTGTATGTATGTATGTATATGTATGTGTGTATGTATGTGGTAAGCTAAATGCAACAGTAACATATACTGAAATACTGTAGGTGATCTTTTCCCTTAAGATGCTAAGCATCTCCTTGTGAGGATAAAGCTAATGCACAGGAAGCAAGTAGAGAATTGCATGGTAGCGATTGTCAAAGCTCAGAGAAGTGACTATTAAGCACCTACTATATTCCAAGTACTTTAAATGTCTAAAGGGAGCACTTCATTTAGCTGGTCAGCTATGATGTGAGGCTGGTGCTATTGTTATCTCCATTTTACAAAAAAGAAATGGAACCTCAGAGAGGTTAGGTAACTTGTGCCCAAGGTCACACAGCCAGTAAGCAGCGAAGGAAGAATTTGGGCCCTGCTCTGGGTGACTGTACAGCTTTCATTCTGTCAACTACCCTGACTTAAGAAAAAGCCAGGGCAGGCTTCCCGGAGGAGGTAGGAATTGACCTAGGTCTTGAAGGGTGGGTAAGATGCAGATAACCCCAGGAGAGTAAGAGAATGAGAGCATTCCAGAGAGAAGGAAGAGTCTGTGGCAAGCACAGAGGCATGACCGTAAAGCCTGCTTGCTGGTGGACCTGCTGGATGGGAGCAGAGGAGATTAAGTGAGGAAGGCAGGGTGGGGCCAAATGACACCACAGGGCAGCAGCTTCCTCCATCAGGAGGAAGAGGCTGCTACTTGGCCTGTCTATGCCCCTAGGAAACCACCTCACCCTCCAACACAAATAACCTACTCCAGAGAGCAACCCATGACTTCTACTCCCATTTAATCATTCTTCTCTATCTCAAGTATTGCCCTCAATGCCTCTTTCCCCAGACACTGGGAAGGCCATTTCTGTCCTCTAAACCTTACCTGTTACCATGGCTCCCACCTGCCTGCCAAACGGCTTTTACGCACAGAACACCCCTTTGTGAATCTCTTTCTTTTTCCCTTTCTGTTTTCACCTTTCAAAACAGAAAGTAAATATTTTCTAATTATCAGTCCTAAATTGCCACCCCTCCACGGGACCCCAAATGGATACAGGTGATGATGCCAGAGGTTATTTATATATAATTTCTGAATTTGTGACAACAGGGTCACAGTCTCCAGGATTCACATTTCTGGAGTCCGTTAGTTTGAGAGACTTAGGGAAGCACATCAGTTGGAACTTCAGTAGAATATACCTGCCTATCCTAGGGAATCCTTGCTTTGCACAGAGCAGACGGTCAATCCTGCGTAACTTAATTTGAACCCCCTAGCCCCAAGAAAAGCCACCATATCTACTGAGAATAATTCAGCACTGTGGCCACAACTTGGTGAGCACTCCTAGTAAGGAAACCTCAATGAGGCAAAGAAAAGCAGTTCTGGCGACAATGGAAAATAAGGCAAGCTCCTGCCAAGAAAGTACTTTGCAAACAACAGTAAAAACGGAAGCGTGAACTCGTGACCAGGGTCTATCGGTGCATTTCGGGAAGGTCTCGCAGAACCCGAAATGGAGAATGAAGGCTTTACACCCGTCTCTGGGGAGAAGAGCATCCCTTTAAGAAACGATTGTACCGGCTGGTCGCACTACAGCTCCCAGAGATTTTCTGGCTTGCCTCCTAACCCCACCCCCGGGTCTACGGCCTCAGCAACGCGTGACGTCAGAGGAAGCGGAAGCTGCCGATTGGCTGGACAACGCAGCTAGGTCAAGTCCAGTCAGAGGAAAGAAGTTTGTCTCCATGTGGAAACCATGTGTCTCTAGCTGGGAGGGGGAGGAGGAGGAGGCGGAGAAACTGAGATCAAGTGATTACGGGGGAACTGGCTGAAATGAAGGCTGGGAGGTTGTGCACCTGAGCCGGCAACCAATGCCCTTTGCAGTAGTGACCTAAAAAAACCCAAAAAAACCCAAAAAACTTGCCCAAGAAACAAAACTCGAGCCCCCCCATCATCATCATAATTAAAAAGCTAGAGTCTTTGCTTTCTCCCCGAAACCAGGGACCTGGGAAATGCTGGAATCCTATCGGAACGCCCCGATGCCCATCCCTCCCCCCAACAACTGAATGATGTAAGCGTTTCGGAAAGCGGGGCTCTGAAGCAAAACAAGCCCCGCGCGCGCGGAGCGACCCGCAGTGCCCGAGCCCGGCGCACGCACGACCCGCCCCCCGATTCGCGTTATTGCTGTGCACACGCGGACCGCCGTGACGCGCGGGCATTGTGTGCAGCGAGCAGAAAACAACGGCGAGCGCCGCCAGCGCGAAGAAGCGCCCCCAATAAAATGAGGCAGCTGTAGGGCCCGCCGTTTTCCGTAGCAGGAGCCTCAGACCGGGCGGGGGGGAGGGGAGCCGAGAGCGGGGGAGATGCAGTAGCCCCCGTGGGCCGCCCCTGTTTGTAGGGGAGATAATAGAGGGCCCCGTGGATGGTCGCCCGTGGGTGCTGGAGGTGACCTCGCCTGGATGAGCAGTTGGGGAGGGGGCGAGGCCCTAGAGCGAGGTCCCCGCAGCCAAGCCGGGCACGGCGCAGCGCCCCACGCTCTCGGGGAAATCTGGGGGCCGTTGGCATCACGTCATGCAGAGCCAAACAGCGGCGGCGAAAAGAGGCAAGAGAGCTAAAAATACTCCCGCGGGGAGCCGGCCGGAGGAGGGGGGGCAGCGGGGCCGAGGGGCTGATTACGCACACGAAGTTGACTTTGACTGGGGCGCTGAGGTTCCCGAGCCCCTCTTGGGGGCTGGCGGGCGGGCAGCGCGGACGCCTCGGGAGAGGGACTGAGAGGAAGCCACTTGGCTTCCTCAACGTCGGGAGCCCAGCTCGGCGCCGCTGGCCCGCCCCGTGCGGGGCAGCCCGGCCCGGCGCGCCCGGCCCTCTGCTTACGTGACTGGTGGCCACGCCGGAGCCCCGGCACGGGGTAAACAAGGAGGTGGCGGCGGCCGGGGGCGGGGGGAGGTCTCCGATTGTCTGCGGGTGCGAAGGGGGGCGCGGAACGCGGTGGAAGCTCCAGCCTCCTCCTTAGGATACCTCGCTGGGATCGGGGGGCAAACCAGGTTTGCCACAGACTGCCAAGGTGCCCTCTTTGGGGGCACCCCTCTCCAGACCCGGCACCACGGGACAGACTCCGGAGAACCGGGGACCCGGGCAGAGGGTAGCTACAGAAATTGCGCCCCTCCCCCCTCCAACAAAAGCAAACACACCAAACAAAACCACGTCTTCACCCAGCTCCGCATCATCTCTGGCTTCTCCGAAACTACCCTCCAGACGAATGCACACTTCCCCCCTCCCCCACCCCCATGAATAATCGCAAACTGATTCAGCTACACGGCCGGCGATGCGCCTTTCTCGCAATCCAGGCACTCCGAGAAAACAGAAGAGAAAGAAAAGAACGCACTACCGACCTCCCAACACAAATCCTTGTTTTCCCCTTACAGCTTCTGCACGATTGTGCTGCCAACACTCGGTTACTTTAAACGTGGAGGCCCGGGGTGTCGGTCAGCTAAGGTGTTTTTGTGTCTGAGGGTTGTTGTTGTGTTTTGGGGGAGAGGAGGTTGCAAGATCTGACACGTTGCAATCGGACCATTTTCTTTTTTCTCTCTCGTCTCATTGATCTTCCTACTTGTTCGGACAGATTAAACAGCCTGGTTTTGTCAGTCTATTAGTCTATCTGCCTCAGCCCCTTCCCCCTTCTCGCAGCTATTATTGCTATTATTTGTGAGCACCGTGCTGTAGACACCGCACCACGCGTGCCCCGGTTAGGGCGCTGAGTCGACTGCCTGGGGAGGACTGGGGGACCTAGCTGGCAGGGGCAAAAATGAAACAAACACAAAAAGGAGGCCAGGCTGGGGTGGGGCTCCCAGCGCCGCTACCCACCGCCCCCCGCAACACTCACAGACACACAACGCATCACTTTCCACCTGAGGGGGCGGCGGGGGGGGGGGGGGGGGAGGGCGCCGATAGAAATCGACCAGGAAGGCGTCTGCCTTCCTTTCCTTGCGCGCTCGCTCGGGAGCCTTCTCCCGGAAAATAAAGAAACCTCACACAACAGCCCACACCTTCTTCCCCAACTATTGTTTCCTGCGAGATCCCAAAGTTTCCTTCTAGCCGCGTCCCCCTCGCCAAGTTTCCCGGGCGCAAGACGGCTGGTCCGGGGCGAGTTGCTGGTGCTGCTTGGCCCTGCCAGCCTGTTTCTTGGGGTTGGGGGGGGGGAGCGGTGGCACCCCAAGGCAACAGAGGCGCAGAGGGGACTGAATTCGTGGACGCGATGGCCTGAGCCCAGTCTTGTTGCGAGAGGGGAGAAAAAAGCAAAGTGGACAGGAGAGGGAAACACAGCTGAGCCAGCCCGAGCCCACGCCGTGGAGAGCTGTTTGGTGGTTGTTGTTGTTATTGTTGTCGTGTGTGTCTGTGTGTTTTCTTTCTGGAACCGCTGAGCTCTGCCTACGGTGTCCAACTTTCGGCTTCTAATCCCCACCCCACCCAGGAACGAGCGACAGAAAAACAACACTTGTCTGCCCGAGAAGGCTCCGGAAAAAAAAAAAGAAGAAGAAAAAAGGAAGAAAGGCGACCTCGAAGAGATGAGCTCTCGGCTCAGTTGTCAGCAAACAACAACACTCCCCCGCTCCTTGGCCGGGCGGTCCTCCCAGCCTCCGGGAGACAGACAGACGGACGCACCGACAGGCTCCCTTCTCCCCCCCCCTCGTCTTTGTTACATCTTTAGCAGCTTTGTGCGTGCGTGTCCTTTCTCCAGTGTCATCGGCTTTACTGCCGAGGGCTGAATGTGTGCGTTGGGGGGAGGGGGACGCGGGCCGAGCAGGCGACAGGGATCGCTCAAGTGGGCGAGGAAGAAAGAGCCGGGCGCCGAGGAGGAGCAGGGGCCCCCAAACTTACTTTTGTTTTCTTTCTCGATCTGCTCCAGGTAGCTGGCGGCCTCGAGCAGAATCTGCACGTTCTGCAGAAAAGTGTTGATGTGCTTCTCCATCGAGTTCTCGCTGGTGTTGAAAATGTCCGAGAAGGGGCACCTGAGCTTGGCCCCCGCGGGCTCCTCGGCCTGGGCCGGGGGCTGGGGCGCGGCCACGGCCGGGGGCGCGGCGGGGACCTGCCCCGCGCCCTCGCAGCGCGCCTCCTTGCGCGGCCGCCCGCGTTTGCCCATGGAGGGACCGGGGTCCGCGGAGCTCGTCCTTTGATGGGGCTGCGCGGCCCGGCCGAGCTCAGGGCCCCGGGGGAGACCGGCTGGCTGGAGCGGAGGAGGCGCCGAGGCGAGGAGGCGACCTGACTTCCCGAGCCTCGCTGCGTGCGGTTGTGTGTTTGAGTGTGTGTGAGTGTGTGTCGGTCTCGCAGTGGGTCTGTGTGTATGGGAGATTGAATGAACCTACAGGACAGACGGAGGCGCTCTGACGCCTGGGTCCTAGTGCGAGCCTGTCGCCATCCGAGCGGTCAAAATAAAAGGTGGAGACAAGCGAGGTAGGGACCGCCCCCTGCCAGTCTCCGCACCCTTCCCCGCCTCCCCCCAGATCTTACCACAGTGGAGAGAGCTGTATTTTAAGCATAATGGAAAAAGTACTCGATGCCTCTGAGTGCACCTGCATAAAAACAAACTACTAAGCTATTTTTTTCTTTACTTAAAAATAATTCCTCATAGAGCAGTCAGTACAATGCCTGGCACACAGTAGGTCCCCAATAAATGGTAGCTGCTATGACTTTTTTAAAAAGTAAAAGCCTAATCCAAAAAACAAAAATCACGTGTAACCTCAAGTTCCCTCCCCGCAATACACACACCCCTATACACACGCACACACACACACACAGAGGCACCAGAGTGAGGCCCCCACCCTTCATAGGGCCACATGAAATCCCCAGGCCGCCACCTCCCTCTTACAGGTTTACTCACTCTTTCTACCTTCAAATGCAAAGGTGTTTTCCAGGAAGGGGGAGGAGATGTAAGCATCTCTCTCCACACTCCTCTTCCCAGCCTTGGTCCAGCTGTGCAAAGCTCTCACTGGGGTGTCTCCACACCTGGCTCCCTTTTATTCGACAGAGTGGCAGGGTGGCAGCCCAGGAACCCCTCACCAAAGCTGGATTCCACCTTTTGGCTCTGAAGACCCCTACCCTGGTTGACATTGTTTTCACCGCTGCTGGTGTCACCCAGTCAGGGTCTGCAGGAACCATGGGTGCTTTCTAGGCCTGGGAGATGCAGTGAGAGTCAGGGGGAGAGTTGAGGGCCTTTGGGGGGTGCCATGGAGAAGGATTCAAGTCCAAGCTCTGATGCATACAGACTGTGAACGTGGGCGAGTCCCCTAACCTCTCTTGGCCTGTTTCCCCATCCATGAAACCTCTGATAAGATTCTTGTGCTGATTAAACCATATCTGCACTTAGCACACTGCCTGGCCCATAATAAGATCTTTTCCTTCCAATCTAGACCTAGACAAGAGCCTGGGTGCCCTACATGCCTCTAAGGGAAGAAGAAGCTTCAGGAAACAAGACTCTTCTGCACTTTGTTGGAGAACATCTCTGCAACAAGCGCATCTAAGTCTTGTCACCTTACAAGGCCACCTGGAGTTCTCCTCTAGGGGGACGATTTACATAGAAGATACAGTGAATGCTGCCCCCTGGAGGTGTGCAACCCAGCCACCCAGCTCAGAGGCAGCTTCATACACATTTGTCAGGAAGATTCTTACTGGAAATGGAAACTTTTTGAAAAAAAAGAAAGTATATTTCTCTGTAAACACTCACTATGTGAAACTTAGAGTAGACATGCCCTTACAGGGCCTTCGAGAAAGTCTCATGTACTTTTAGAATGTAATAACCTGCTGCTGATATGACAGGAACAATCAGTAATTGGCATTTTAAAGCCAAGGTATTCACATTTTAGACCATAATATAATCATACTATACACACTCTGTGCTCATTTTCCGTCTCATGACCAAGGTTGCATCGTTGATTTCTCCATCCTTTGGCTAGGGTAGAGTGGAAGCTCCTAAGAGCTGTGAGATAAAAGTTCACCTTCCATTATCAGAACAACTACTGACTTTTTGTCCCTATTGGAACCTCAACCTGAGTTATTCATGTTTGAAAGTCTATAAACGTCTAAGGACGTTAGGAAGGTACAGTTTCAAATGAGCTTTATCCAATGTTGTTCTGCAAAAACTGGCGCTTAAGTGAAGCAGCCCTGGTCTCCGTTGCCCCAAATGAAAGAGGATAGTGAGACAATGAACCAGCTAAGCCCAGAGAACACCTTGGTTTCTCTTTAATTCCCTGGTGGCATGGGCCAGATGTGCACATGTGACCTACGTGCATGTATATACACACCCACTTAGACAGGCACACCCCACATATGAGAGCAGGGGCGGGGGTAGGGTGTTTTGTAATTATTTATTTATCCCTGTTTCATCTCTCATAGGTCTGTGAGCTTCAGAAAGCCCAGTGGGAATCTTCAAGCTGGGCCACGGATCTGAGCAAAGCCAAAATAAACAATGGCTTGAAGAAAATCTACAAAAAAGTGCTGATTTGCACTATTCCCACAGTCAGCCACAGCCCCTACCATCATTCCCATGGAAAACACCACGGCCGGTGCCAAATCAAGTTTTCCCCCATCATAGGGGCATTGTTTTTTGTTATTATGTGAGTTCTTAGCATCAGACAATGGCACCACAAGAGACACAGTGGAGGCAGGAGAAATGCCTTTTTGTTTCACAAAGTCTGTGCTATTGTGTCCCAGAGTCTTACATATAGTATAGTTGCACATATTCACTTTGGTAACATGTATGTGGAATGATGAATGTGCCAAGCTAAAGCTCAAATCCCCTTCCTTCTTTTTTTTCAGAGCCCATCAAGTGTTAAATCATGTTAGCATCGTATTGCTCTCTCCTTCTCCCCCCACCATCCCCCAATTAACAGATTTCTCTAATAAAGTTGGCCTCAACAGAAAGAGTTGTGTTTCAGGGGTTATATCATGGGACAGGCATCCAGGATGCTGGGTTACAAGCTCAGCTCCATTCCCGATTAGCTTTGCTTCCCAGGAGGAGCCATTCAAACCCTTTGCACCTCACTTTCTCCGGGGCTTTGACTCCATAAATAAACAGGTCTCTCTGGAAACTTGCTGAGAATTTCTGCAGAGAACAGGTAGGGGATGAGCACTCAGCCAGCCTGATAAGAACATGTGAACTCTTTGAAAAAAAAAGCAGTGACCTTTTGCAATGCCCAGCAAGGCCAGTGACGATGCTCTCAAGGGCCCAAATTATCTGGGGTACCTGTTCATCCTGGGGCTTGTTTTCCAATCTTTTGTTTCTTTGTTTGGCCTATTTGCCTGTTTGGTGATGTTTTTCCATCAACATTGTTTGCATACTAAAGCAAGATCACTCTCTCTTTTATTTGCCCCTCTTTTCCCCCACTCATTCTACATTCTCACATCAAAGGAGTTGTTTTGCCTGTAATTATGCCTTCAGGCCACAGAGGCTGGTTAATTACCGAGACAGAGATAGGAGAGTTGCCCCCAGACCTCCACATCATGCTGCAATGGGATGGGATGCCCTTCCCCATCGTCCTGGACCATTTTGGCTCTACTGGGCTCCTTAGCCTGGCTCTTCCGCCTTACCCGTTCTCCCCTCGCTAGCCCTTTCTGCCTAAGTCCACCGCCACTCTGACACTCAGCTTTTCCTTGAAGCTTGCCAGCACAGCCGGGTCAGGCTCTTCCCTGCTCTTTGACCTGTGGTCTTTGTATTCAGGCTTGGTAAACACCATCAAGAGATCTTCTGTCCCCTGCATTGTCACTTGCGTCCTAATCCCCAGAGCTTTCCTAGCCAAGTTTTTCCTGGGCACCTTTCCCTTTAGAAAGAGATCATCTCGCAATGAGATGAGGCACTGGTCCAAGGCCCCTTCTCTCCTCAGGAGCCTTCATCTTGTCTTCATCTAGTGGAAGAGAAGAGTGGCTCTAAGGAAAGCCCGAAAGTAGAGGGTTAGGGAGCGTAACACACAAGCAGAAGGGACTGCCTCTCCCACTGGCTCCTGGCACAGCCTTGAAAGTGCTAACCAGGCCTCCATCAACCACTCCCCATGCCCCCACACCCACCCACACACTCATCAGCGGGTGTAGACATGGGCAGAGGATATATAGCCTCCGCCCTACATTGGAGCTCACTCGGGTGTCACCTGCTCCTGGGACATTATCTCTGCTCTTCTGGACTCTGCCCTCCCTTTTCCTGGACCTCTGAGGCTGGCAGGCCCTTCCTGTCTCAGCCAACTCCTGGGCTTCTCCTATGCAACACCCAGTACTTACAGGCAGGGTTCATTAGAGTATGAGTTCATCAAGGGCAGGGAGCACACCTCACCTCCCCTGGCATCCCCAGCCCCTGGCACCTAGCACAGCACATGCATGGCCCAAAACAGGGGTTTAGGCCTTGAAGGTCAAAAGAATGAATGCCCTTTCTTGCCTGGCTGGAACCTTGGTGCTGACCCTTCATGGCTTCCTTGCTCCAGTGTGGCAAGAAAAGGCATTTGACACTGTCTGCAAAACTATTCCTGAGTCACTCACATTAAAGTTTAAATATTGAAATGCTGTCTCTGTGGAGAAGCCAGAAACCCATTGAGCCAGATGGTCGAGCCTCCCTTCCCGAAAAGTACAGAGACTCAGCCACCCTGTCCCCTGTCCTTGCTGGCCTACATATCTGGTGACAAGATGGGTCTCCTCCATAATAAGATGCCTCTGATGGAGAATTTTCAAAAATCACCAGGCAATGAAGGCAGTGACCTGAGACCAAAGTGGGAATCATATGGAGCTTATTTTTTTCACATCTCCTCATTCCCGGGTGTCTTCTGGGGGAGTCCTTCAGGCCCCTACTTTCTTTAACATCTCCATATATTTAGGAAAAAAGGTGGGTTTAGCAAAGATTCTAAATTGATGTACATTAAAGTGTCAGTGACTGACACTAGCTTAACTATGATCCTTCCCAGAGGCATTTGGAATTAAAGATGGTCAATGTCTTAAGCTAAAGGAATGAAGTTCTAATGGTAAAATGTTAAGCATCAGGAGAAGGAAGGGAAAGGTAGTATTCAGGTGGCGAAGGATCTTCCTCCTGATTATTAGCTGGCTAGACTTGCGTAAGTTGTTTAACCTCTCAGAGTCTCAGTATTCCCATCTACAAAGTGGGAAGAATAATGATCGCCTTGCTGAAGGGGTATGCATAAAGGAACTTTGGAAACTGTAAAGTGTTGTGCACATGTCAGGATACTATTAAGCTAGGAGAGGCCTGGAAGGTTTTCAGAGAAAACAAAAACAATGACAAAAAGGTGGGAGCAAGAGTTAGAAGCCCAGAGTTTGGGATCAGCTCTTCCTCTGCAGTCCTGTGTAATTTTGGACAAATAATCTCGCCATCTGCAACAGCAGTGGCCTCATCCATGAAGGGAGAGTTTCACTGGCACACAGTCTACCTCCCTCCCCCATTCCAAAAAGCATCATTAATTCATCTCCCCCATGTTCATTAATCACAGACTGGGGTGTCGCTACCCCTTGGGGGTTTGGATCAACATGGGAGAACCAGCATGATTGCACTGAGCTGGTAAAATTCTAGCCAAAGGCAAAGAAACTGGCATTTTAGGTCACCCAATCTGCCTTATCTCTAAGAAAAGCCTGCTTCCCTTGGCTCTTCTTTAGAAAACAAACAAACAAAAAGTTGGAGGAGCCCCATTCCTATCTTCAAGGAGGTCTGGGGGCCCAGGACCCCAGTCTGTGAATCACTGGACTCAGTAATCTGAGAGGCAGCCCCGACATTGGGAGATATACAAAATCTACAGGATAGAAGTAGCCCAGAATGGTGCAGCTTCTAGTTCCCGACCTCCTGCCCAGACACCTGCCCACCACCTCCCCTGTCCTCCCCTCTGAAACCTATTTTCTCTTCCTCCTTTTGTCATCTCTCCTGCCTGAAGCCTGCATGCTGCCCTCTCCCTCTCCTGACCTAGAACCCCGTTCTCGTGGGTGAAAGGTTGATGAGCCCTGAAGTGGGAACATCTATCAGGGATAACAGACGCATGAGCATGTACTCAACATACAGATTAATTCATTCCAGCATTGACGTTGTCTCCATGTGTCAAGCTTGGTCTGGGTATCAAGACACAGCAGTGACAAAGAGCCAAACCCCCTACTCTCACTGGGCTTATTTCTTACCCAAGTGTACACGTAGACACAGGAGCAGTCGTACGCGCACAGACATACATAGGCACACACTTACACGCAAAGACAGGCCCTCGACTCCTATGTCTGTCAGAAAATGAAATGTAAACTCCAGGCTGGAGCCAGAGTAATAGGGATTCATACAGAGGGACTGTTACATCCTCTTACGTACACATCATCGAAACAGTCATAAAAGAATGAGGAAGGGTTTGCTTTCGTGTTTCCCTTTGTCTCTTTCAGCTTACGTTGGCAACTAATTTTCGTTTGCAATCAACTGAGCTTTTGCACGTTTCCACAGTAGTAAGGCATACTACATTATGTATCAGAATAGGTAAACTTTTTGAAAATTCTATTTGTCATTCTAATTCACAGAGTTCTGAAGTTCTCACAGATATGTGTGGCCTGCCAAAGAGTCACATCAAAACAACTGTCTGAAATTATAACCTACCTGGAAAAGTCAGAAACGTAATCAGAGGCTATTCTCATATAACTACACCCTAAAAACACCCATCCCAGACAGGCAGGCACATGAGAATAACATGTTGGCATACAGTGGCAAGAATCTGCCTTAGACTTTGATACTTAATTGCATCATTGTTAAGGTAGAATTGACTAGAGAATCTCAAACACAGAGGCTAGAATTGGGAAATTCTTCTTCATTTCCTCTTCACTTTTCAAAATCTTGGAAGAACTGGGCTTTATCAAATCTTAGGCTGAACTGATATTAATGAAAATGTCTTCTCATCTTGTTAGTTTTAATTTTACATACTTTAGACACAATCGCTTTTGAGTGCATTATACATATGTGTAATGTGGTCCCAGATTGTCTTAGAGATACTGTAAGTATAAGAGCTGGTATTCATAGAATGCTTATATTATTCCAGGCCCTGTTCTCCAAGCACAATTTTATTTCATCATCATAATCACTCAATGAGCTATTATCATCATCCCCATTTTACAGACGAAGGAATGAAAACTGAGAAAAAATAAGTGCCTTACCCCAGATGGCACAGCCAGCAAGCGGTAGAGCTGGGGCGCTCCCTGGTCCCCAATGTGGTACAGCAGAACACTCCTTCTTCCTGTTTATAACCCACTTACACTTCATTTGGTTCTGTCCAGCGACAGAGCGTTGGGTGTAAGTTTATACGGTCTTGATAATTGGGTTTATGTGCATAACAAGGGTGTTTGTTCCAAATCCTCATTAGGTTATAGACTGAAAATTTCTCCAGTAAGGGAAACTCAGATTCTCCCTTCCCAAGCTGCGAGTTCTTCCAGAGCTTCCACCACATCTCCTGCAGTGCCTAACAAGCGTCCTACATGGAGCAACTGTGCAGTAGACGCCGTTTGATTACTAGGAACTCAACACAGGACCAACTCAGGGAGCAAGCAGCACCTTCGGTGTTATTTATCAGACATCACCAGTCTCCCACTGGTGCCCAAACTAACCTCTCATGCTCTCTCTTCCCCTTTACACAATTAGCCCCACTGCTAGGTTAGAGGACAGACACCATGCCCCAGAAGGCCCCAATGAAAAAACACGTATTTACTGCCTGGGCCAGAGGTTGTGAAGCTGAGAGCAACACGTAAGTGCATTTGAAAGGATTGTTGATCACATAAGGCAGCGGTTCTTAGCCTGCGCCTGGGCATTAGAACGACCTGGGGATAGGATTGCCAGATTTATCAAATGAAAATGCAGGATGCCCAGTTAAATTTGCATTTCAGATAAGCAAAGAATAATGTTTTAGTATAGGTAGGACCCTTGCAATATTTGGGACATACTTATGCCAAAAATTATTTGTTGTTCCTCTGGAATTCAAATTTAACCGAGCATCCTGTGTTTTATCTGGCACCCTTAATTGGGGAGCTTAACCTAGCACAATTAAATTAGAATCTCTGGAAATGAGGTTCAGGTACAAGTGATTTAAAAAGGCAACCTAGGTCATTCTCATGTGTAGCTGTGCTTGAGAAGTACTGATATAGGGGACCTAACATCTTGGAGGGCAAAGGAGGGGAAATTGGGTTTGCCCCAGGATGGGTAACCGCCAAGTAGAAAATGGTGGAACCATGTGACAAGCGTCCCCAACCCAAGGTTCTGCCTTCAGGGAACTTTACTGGGCTGTATTCCAGCAACCAGGCCAGGCAGAGTCAGAGTGGACATGGACTGTACAGCCATCTTTGTGTCTTCAGGGCCACACAAGGATGCCCAGCACCATCTCTCGGGAGACTGGTGCCCCCCCAGAGACACCAATCCTCCCCCTACCCCCTACCTCCATCCCGAAACAGCTAAGCTGGTTGGTATCAAATTTCATTTCCTTTGTGCATCTGAGTTAAGCAGGCACCCAAATTTCTACTGTGACTTGAGGAGCTCAGAGTGTCGTCTGCCTTTGAGAAATGACACAACACAGGGATTAACAGGGATTAAAAGCTTGGGATTTGGAGCCAGGCAGAGATGGGTTCAAATTCTGTTTCTGTCATTTGCTTAGGTATATGAACTTGGACAAGTTCCTCAACTTCTCCAAACCTCAGTTTTTCATCTGTGAAATGGGAATGATAATTACACTTACCTCACAAGTTGTTGAGAGGTTCAAATGAGATAATGCCTGTAAAGTGTTTAGCACAGTGCTGAGCACGGATGAAGCATTCAATAAGCAGATATTATTATTTCATTGCTGCTGCCTTTCGCAGATGCCCCCTGCAGATCTTCCTCTCCCAAGGCTTGGCAGCAAAAAGAGATCACATGGGTAGGGCTGCAGTGCTGCGCGACCAGGAGCTCCTCAAGGAGTCCCTCTGCTGGACAGAACATGGACTCAGACCCCCTTGTCCTCACCTTTCTGGCATTAAGCTCTTGACCAAGCCTGTGAGATAGAGTACTCATTGCATAAAGGAAAGACTTAGACTGTACGAAAGGCACCCAACTGCCTGAATTCCAGCTGTGACTTTGTCACTAACTGATCGTGGTCTTAGGCAGGTCACTGCAACTCTCAGGGCTGAGTTGCTTCATTTGTAAAATAGATATAGGGCAGATCGTCATTCCTATCCATAATGCTCTGTGATCAGCTCACTTGTAGAAATTGGCCTTGACTCCACAGCCACTCTCCTCAGAGAACTAGAGTTCCTTTTCCTGCCTATTCTTAGGGTGCCAAAGTGGAGGATCAGGGTGCATGCAGAATGGAGAGCTTTGAGAGTTGTGGGTTCCTGCCTTCTCTTCAAGTATATATGTGCTTCTGTTTTGCTAGAAAGTACAACTTACCCTCCCCTTTAAGTTATGTTTTCCCTTCAAAGAATGGAGGGAAACTTCTGTGTTCATTCTATCTTTTGCCCTTCTTTAAGGTGACCCCAAATTCACCAACACTGACCATTGCCAAAGTCTACGGGTGCAAATGGAATTGAAATGTGAAGGGGCTATTTTGAGGGTGTCATTCAAAAGTTGAAGTCCCCGTAAACTGGAGCACCCTGGATACGCCTGTTCTTTTTCTCTTAGGTAATCCTTTCCTAATCCTTTTTCAAATTTCACCTGCCATTGAGAGTCCACTGCTGTTGTCATTTTTGAAGGACAAACCTGTTTTTCGAGTGATAATTGCGTTGGCCACCTGTCTCCATTAGCCGTATCACCTCCCCTCCGCACACATCTTTCTCCAAACCCCTTAATGATTGAAATAATAGTGCAATAAAGAATCTGGTTGCAGCAGACAGCATTTTGTCCATGTATGTTCAATATCAGGATGGACCTAAGAACAAACCAGCTAACAACAGAAAAGTCCTGTTTGGTTTCCAGAAGTTTTTCTGCCACAGGGCCCAGAACTGGAGGACAGCTGACTCTCACCTGTGATGAAGAAAATCATTTTATTCATGTGGATCCCAAGGAGGGGTTGTGTTGCTTTTTTATAAGGGAACATGACTGGCTAACATTCATGCTGATGGGTATTCTGAGAACACACCTATCTCGATTAGGGCTTGAGATAAAGTCCTAATCAAAGTGGTCATGAACTCCTTTTGAAGCTGCACAGGAAATCTCTGGGAAACACAGTTAAAAAGACTCCAGTTCAAAGGAAACTCCTCCTTTATTAATAATATTCAGAGATTTGTTCCTGATTTGGTTTTGATAACTTGCTGTGCTGAAAGAAACAAAATAGGAATTTGGGGAACATCTTTGGGAAATCAAACCCAAAAGATTAGGGGGAGGGGTTGGAGATAGTTAATTTGGGGGGGGACAATGTCAGCTGCCAGTTGGAGTTTCAGCTTGGTAAAGCAAGACTCCACAGCCGGTCATGCTGATGTTTTTAGGACAGCCATTCTGGGCATAAAACTATCTCCACCTCCCCACTTTGATCTATCAAGATTTAACATCCTTTGATGGGGTTAATTTTATTGTGATAGCAGATTTACCCAGGGAGGATCCTGGCATAATCCAGGCCTGATTATCTCTCTGGAAAGATGGGCCCAAAATATTTCATGGAGATATTCTATTAGCAAAAGACGTTGATCACTTAAAAATGTTGATGAGTTATACTACAAGTTGGCATGATACTGAAATTTCAGTGGGTTTTTGCTGTGGTTAAGAAGTGTAAGTAAAAACAAGGAGGAAAGAGCTTCCACTTGAAGGAAGATGAGCTAGACACACTTTTCTCTATTCCCTTCCTACTAAGCACAACTAAGAACCTTGGACATTATATATCAGACAAACACAAGATTCATAGAGGTGGAGAGAGAGAGGCAGACGGCTAGGGATCTCAGGACCCAAAGAACAACACAGTGGTGAATTCTCTGGGATTTAGTTTTGCCTCATTTACCCCAGTCTTGGAGCTAAAGAAGTCAGCAACCTGGAAACATCAAGAGCAGACAGAAAAAGGCCAAACAAAAGCATGTTCTCCTGAGCCGAAGGACCAGGAAAGGGACAGCTTAGCAAGACAAAAAACACTCTGCTTCAACCAAATGCCAGAGAAAAACTATGATCCCACCCACACTCACATCAGTAAAGGCTAAGTGGGGAGGCTAGACTTCCACCCCAGCCAGGCTGTAACAAGGCTCCCCAACACCCCCTGCCTGAATGGTGTCAGAGAAGGCAGACTAGGCAGCCAGGACCTTCATTCCTACAGTGTTAGTGCAGACCACGTGGGGAACTCCCACCTCTGCACAGCTTAACAAAGTGCCCTCCTCCTCAGGTGTCAGTGGAGGCTGAAAGGAGAACCTGGGCTCCTATCTCCACCTAGCAGTAACAAGACAGCACCTCCCTTCTCTATATGACCCAGCAATCCCAGGTCTAAGTATATATCCAAGGAAACAAAGTCACTATCTCAAAGAGTTATCTGCATCCCCACATTCATGGCAGTATTTACAATAGCCAAGACATGGAAACAGCGTAAGTCTCTATGAACAGATGAACGGATCAAGAAAATGTGGTACAGGGGCTGGTCCCGTGGCTGAGTGGTTAAGTTTGTGTGCGCTGCTTCCACAGGCCAGGGTTTTGCCTGTTCAGATCCTGGGCCTGGACATGGCACTGCTCATTGGGCCACGCTGAGGCGGTGTCCCACATAGCACAACCAGAAGGACCTACAACTAGAATATACAACTATGTATGGCGGGCTTTGGGGAGAAGAAGAAGAAGAAGGAAAAAAAGAAGATTGGCAACAGATGTTAGCTCAGGTGCCAATCTTTAAAAAAAAAAGAAAACGTGGTGTATATATACATATACAATGAGATATTATTCTTCCACAAAAAAGAAGGAAATCCTGCCATGTTGCAACAACATGGATGAATCTTGAGGGCATTATGCTAAGTGAATAAGCCAGACAGAGAAAGACAAATACTGTACGATCTCACTTATATGTGGAATCTAAGAAAAACCTGAACCTATAGAAACAGAGAGTAGATTGGTGGTTTCCACGGGCAGAGGGTGGGGAAAATGGGTGAAGGTGGTTAAAGACCACAAACTTCCAGTTATAAGATGAACAAGTTCCGGGATCTAACATACAGCATGGTGACTGTAGTCGGCAATGCTATACTGTATACTTGAAAGTTCCAGACAGTAGATCTTACTGGTACTCGCCACCTACACACTCACAAAAGGTGACGATGTGTTAACTAACCTTACTGTGGTAATCATTTCATAATATTTACATATATCGAATAATCACATTTCACACCTTAAATTTATACAACGTTGTATGTCAATTGTATCTCAATAAAGCTGGGAAAAAAGACTTCCTATATATACATGCACATATGTACGTATATATATATATACGCACACACGTGTACTTGCAAGATGTTACCATTGGGGGAAACCAGGCAAAGGGTAGACAAGATCTACAATTATATTAAAATAAAATACTTAATTAAAAAAATAGGTCAGGGCAAAAAGAAAAACAAAGAGGGAATCAGAATTACCCTTGGAAGACACAAATATGTCTCCCCTTCATAAACGCAGAATATGGGTACGTCAAAATATACCTCATTCCACTTCAACATGAGTAACCTCTGGTCCAAAAAGAACAAGAATGATCTTATTGTGATGTAAAATGTAAGAAAGAAAAGAAAAAATGCATTAGTGTCACATAGAGGTTCTCTAACACGAATGTTTGACACAATACGCTTGTTAAATATAACAAAGATTCTAACAGTCATTGCTTTACTTTGTATTTACTTAAATGATATTTTCATTAAATAATGGTTCCAGCTAAAAAATAACACAAAACAAGCAGGGCTCTCTTCTCTGAGTGTTATCACAGCTCTCGAGTTGGAGTTCTCTTTTGCGTGTCCTGGGACCAGCAGCCACCACCTTGGCTTCCCACTCACAGCTCTCCTGCATAGCAGTAGTTTTGGTTTCATTTACTTTTTCCCCCTTCCAGGCCTCCTCGAAAATGAGGTGGCCACATGGCAGAGCCAGGCCGAGGAAACCCAATGTCGGCCCAGAAAGAGAATCTAGCACATGTCCACACGATCACCCTACGGAGACACGATTACAGAAAACAGGGCCTGGCAGTTGGTGGGATGTGTCCCAGGGGCTGGGGTAAGGTCCTAGGCATTGTCCCTGAGAGACTGCCGAGGAAATTCTGAAGGAACTGGAGTTTGTCTGGCAGCTCTCTCAGCTCCCTTCTCCTCCCTCCCAGCTCTCGTGGTCCTCCAGCCATGTAGCTTGGATTTCTTTTAGCCTTTTTTTTTTTTAAATAACTTAAACATTTTTAAATAAGTAAATAGTTATCACAGAAATATGAGAAGAAAAAATAAGATAACAAAAATGATCCGTATCTCAGCTGCTACTACTGATAACATTTTGGTTATACATATACACACAAACACACCTATTTTCCCACTTCAGGCCCTTAATTTGTACTCCCCCACCCAGGGTAAAGTCAAAACATAAGTAAAAAAGCTCTATTAGCATAATGCAGAAACATCCTGCATAAGTCCCTATATTATACGTGACTCTAGCAGGTCTTCCCTAAAAGAATGTTCTCCCTAGCTACATTTTGTATATATATATAATTTTTTTTAATAAAAAATGAGATCATACAGTACAGGCTGTTTTGTAACCTCTTTTCTTTTTTTCACTCAATAATGAATCATGAACATCTTTCCAGGTCAATAAATATGCTTTTACAAGATTTTAGTGGCTGCACAATATTCCATTGTATGACTGTACCATAATTTATTTCACCAGCCTCCCGATGGTAGACATTTAAATTGTTTCCAAATATTTTTTCCTGCTGTAAACAATGTTACAATAAACATCCTGGAGCAAAACCTTTGCGCATGTCCTTAATTGTTTCCTTAGGATTCATTCCTGGAAGGGAATAGCTGTCTATTTGTTTGCACATTTTTAAGGTTATAAAAAGGTTTTGTCAAATTGTCCTGCAGTTAATTTGCTCCCATTTGCTCTGTGCGAAAATGTCCTACCCCCACCCCTCTCCCCAATGCAGAATCTGCATCACTTGGAGGCCATTCTAATTTTCAAAGGGCTGCCAACTAATTCCTGATTGGCTCTTAACCGGTGCTAAAGTTTTAGGCTGATGACAGTCTAGATGTGTCCCATGGCAATTTGTACTTTCAGTGTGGGGGTCTGAGAGGGTGGTGTGAGTGATGTGGTCCCTTCAACGGACCACGCCTCTGTAACATCTGCTACTGGCACTCAGATCAGAGGAGGTATTTTTGGGGTGTCCCTAACTACTGCCTGCCACACTGGAGGACTGTTTGCATGCGGCGCCCCTCTCTCCACCCCTTTGGGGAAGGCGTGATTCCATCCAAAACAGCGGAGCCCAAGTCTTGCAAAGTTCCCACCCGCTAGGACAGATGCATATCCTCTCTCCTCAGACTTCCAGGTTCGCCAACTGGGGTGGCAGCATCCATTTCTAGGCCATCTCTAGTTTCCAGTTCCACACAGGAGGCCCCACACTTGCCTTCCTCCCTCTCATGGGGCCTACTCAAGGCTGAACAGTACGTGGGCATGCAGGCCACGTTCTGACTGTCTGGCCAGGCTGCATCGGAGCCACATCTAAAAAAAAAAGAAAAAGAGCATTGGTCCTAAAACCAAGGCAATGGGGGTCTCGTGTCTCAGCTCTCCAGTAGGGCAGCTCGAGACGTGGAGTAAAACCTCTTCCCTCTAATTTATCTATCAGGGCAACAGGAAGAAGGGACATCCTGTTCCATATCTCTTCCAACCTCACAGGGTGGACAATAAGAGAATGCCTGGTGAGAAAAAAGCCGTTGAGCCCTCAGGACACACTTGCCTTGTGTTTATTATCATTGCTATCGTTCATAGCCCCAAATATGTGCCAGGTGCTGGTCGCCATGGGCCAGGCACATATTGCTTAAAGGGTACTAGCTCATTTAATCTTAGCAACAACTCTGTGACTAGGTAAGGCCTAGCATCATCCCCATTTTACTGATAAGTAAACTCAGGTGCCTAGAGGTCAAGAGATTGCCCAAGTCCCACAGCTGGTAAGTTTGGGGGAGCTGGGAATGTGTCCTAGGTGGTCTGACCCCAGAGGCCACATTCTAGGCCATTGTGGGGAACTGCCTGTATAATAGTCACAGTGACATCAGCCACCAGCCTCTGAGTAGATAAACTAGGTGTCTGGCACTGCACTGAGAACTTGAAATGCAGTCTCATTTAATCTTCCCCACCCGTGGGGAGGTAGGGATTACAGTCACTACTTTACAGATGAGTAAACTGAGGTCCTGACAGATTCCATGGCTTGTCCCAGGGCCAGGAGAGCCCTGACCATAATTGCTCACACACCGCTTCTCCAGCAGCCTGCAAAGCTCTGACCAGCAGTGACTGTGGGACGCCAGGACGGCATCTGTGTACTCCCTCCCCAGGACCCCTGGCAAACAGCACCCCTCCCACAGCTCCCTGGCTTATCTCCTAATTAAGCATTTTGTTAGGGCAAGTGGCTTTTTGTCCTCAAAACAGAACTCCTCTTTCCTTCAGAAGAAGGCAATTTCCTCCATGTCAAAGTTGCCAATATCTTTTCATTGTTGTTTCCTGGAGTGGAGGCCCCGGGGACAGCATCAACAATGCAGCCTGCTGCAGCGCCCGTGGCCCTCTACCCGCTCCAGCCTTCCTGAGGGCTCTTGTCTAATCTTCAGGTACAGTGACATCAGTTTTCAAAGCCAGCAGGCTTGCTTTATTTCCAGAAAAGAGAAGGGAGAGATTTTAGGCCCTGACTCGATTTGGGATGCCAGCCTAAACTGGAGCTGAAGCAGCCTTCAAGGGTCTTTGGAATCCCACTGCCACCAGGACCCGTGTTCTGAGGCCAGGCGTGGCTTTGGGGTCTCAGGTCCTTCTTTAGTCAAAAAAGTTGGATATTTTTACACATAAACACATTCGAAATGACACAGAAATATATAGACTCATGTAAAAAGTACGATTCTCATTCATCCTATCACACTCCCCCCCCACCCAAATCACTCACCACAATCCTTCCAGATTTTTCTTCATATATTTGCATTCATCTCTGCAAACATAACCATATGGGGTTTTGTAGATGTACACCTTTTTATGCACAGAAAATAATATAGTATATATTGTGATTATTTTGCACTTAAAAATATATCCTGGTGTTCTTCATAGTATTCACCAGCATGGATGTGATCTCCACCCTGCTCTGTTTTATTTATTAAAATGGTTATTTTTATTTTGAAAGAGGAATATATACATGGAAAAATTCAAATAGTACAATATGGTCTGTACTGTGTCTGTCTTGTCTGCTGATGTGTCCCCAGTGCGTAAAATATTGACCCAATAAACAAAGGGTGTCTTCCTACCCCTCCTGGACCACCACTACCCAGCCATCTGGTTTTCTGTGTATCCTTCTGGAAATATTCTGTGTACACACAAGCATAGCTGTCAATATTGTCTGTGATTTATATACAGCCCCTCACCAATCCTTTCTCCCCTCCTCCTATCCCCATGCAAGTTGTCGGGGGCAAAGCTTTGAGAGAGAGAGAGAACAGTCCACGTGACCGCTGGTCATCCCACAGGCAATAAGATTGGGTGGGAAAATGCCGTGGCTTGGGCGTTAGGAGACGTGAATTGGATGCCAGCCTCCGAGGCTGACTAGCTCTTGATCTTATGCATGTGACTCAGCTTCAGTTGCTTCATCGGCAAAGGGAGGGCCATCGCATGGACCACACAGCATTGCTCTGCAGGAACTGTGAGGGAATGTGCGCGAAAGCGACAGACACATGGTAAACGCGCAATCAGCTAAAACAGTGACAGGCCACCAAGCACGCTGCTGTGTGCTGCCTGGACGTGGAGGATTCCAGTTTTCCCAGAAAGTAGGGGAGAAGTTTACTTTCCTGAAATCAGACGAGCCTTTAGAGCAATCTATTTTTAAACCATGGTTTACTGCTTTTAGTTAATTAATCAAGAATATATTTGGGGAGTTATCAGGTACTGGGCATTGTGCTAGATGCTTAAGATGCGAAGAAGGAAAAGTTGAGGCACCAAGATCCTCCATTCTGTTAGGGAAGAAAGACATGGCCATTCAGCACATATTTATTGAGAGCCTACTCTAGGCATAGAGGACACATCAGTGAATCAAATGGACAAAAATGCAGAGAACCCACCTCAGGGGCTCAAATAAAGGGAGACAGACACACAGGGCTGGGAGAGGGGGCAGCTAGATCAGCTGGAAGGGGCAGGAAAAGCTTCACATAAAGATGACACTTGAGATCAGTCTTAAAGGAGGATGAGGAGGAATTCACAGGCAGCCAAAAGGGGAAGAGCATTTTAGTCAGAGGAAACAGCCTTTGCAAAAGCGCAGAAGCATGAAAGAGAATAGCGTGTCTGAGGGAAGTCTGAGTGACTGGAGGACTTAGTGCCTGGGCCCGGTGGGAAGAGAGAGGCACCAGGAGATGAGGTTGTCAAGGGAGGTCAGAGAAAACTATGACAGGCCCTGTATTACTTTCCTATAGTAGTTGTAACACATTGCTACAAACTTAGTGGCTTAAAGCAATGCAAATTTATTATCAAGTAAATCTTGCAGATCTGGAGGTCAGAAATCTAAAACGGATTTTACTGGGCTCAAATTAAAGGGCCCACAGGGCTATGTTCCATCTGGGGCTCTAGAGAAGAATCCATTTCCTTGTCTCTTCCAGCTTCTAGGGGCAGCCCGCATTTCTTGGCCTGTAGCCCCTTTCTCCATCTTCAAAGCCAGCATTGTAGCATCTTCAAATCAATCTCTCTCTTTCTTGCCTCCCCTTCTCACATATAAGGACCCTTGTAGTTATGGGGCCCACCCAGATAATCCAGGATTATCTCCCCATCTCAAGTCCCCAGCTTTATCATATCTGCAAAGTCCATTTTACCATATAAGTAACTTGTTCACAGGTCCCAGGGATCAGAAGGTGGACATTTTAGGACGTAGCCCTTATTCTGCCCACTGAAGGCCTCTTAACTAAACCATGTGGAGCTCTGGACCTGGGCCGTCTGTCACGTGGGGGTTTGGGAGAGCTCATCTTGCTGAGCAGCGCGGATGGCCGGTCTGAGTCGGGAGAGGCTCAAGATGGGAAACCCCTCAGGAGGTTGAGGCGGCGGTCCAGGTGAGAGAAAAGGAGGGTCCAAATGAAGTGGGTGGTTTTGGAGACGAGGCGGATGGTGAACTCGAGAGAAGATGTGGAGACCTTGAGAAAGATCTTTCCAGAAGTCTAGTGCAGGACAGAAAAGGAAGATGGAGCTGAGAGAAGGTGTTTCTTATTTGCTCGTTGGTTGATCTTGTTTTATCTTTTATGATAAAATAAGGTGCTTAAGGGCCCGCCCCATGGCTGAGTGGATAAGTTCTCGCGCTCCCCTTCAGTGGCCCAGGGTTCGCTGGTTTGGATCCTGGGTGCTGACCTACGCACCGCTCATCAAGCCATGCTGTGGTGGCATCCCACATAGAAGAACTAGAGTGACCTACAACTAGGGTACACAACTATGTACTGGGGCTTTGGGGAGAAAAAAAAAAGAGGAAGATTGCAACAGATGTCAGCTCAGGGCCAATCTTCCTCAAAAAAAAAAAAATAATAAGGTGCTTAAGTATGAGTTTTAGCTGAAGGGACAAGACAATGGATGAAAAGGGAAGTTTTGAGGAATTAAAGATTAAACTAAATATATTATATAATTGTTTTTAACCTGAAAAACTTGTGTTTGCAGGGTCTCTCAGCTAGAAAATCACCTTCATTTTCTTTCATTCTGCCCAAAACTTCTGGCTCTAAGATAAAAATTCACTAGAAGCTATTTCTAAAGAATTTACCCAAAGTCTGTTTCAGAAAAGGCAAGTTCTTCCTCTATGTATTATTTTAAATCTTTTTGTATTGGCTTCTTCAAAAAATTTGAGCTAAAGGGAACTCACGTCCTGTAGTACCCGTGCTGTGATGACATCAGAGTCTGGTGACCAGTTTACTATGAAGCCACCTCTGACACATTCCACATCAGTGGGAAGAGCTCTGGAATTGGAATTGAAGACCAAGGTTCAAATCCCAGCTCCACGCACGCACCTCTGTGATCTTGGACAGGTCACTTATTCTTGTAGCCTTGGTTTCCACTCTGTGAAAAGAGAATAATTATAATACCTGCCTGCTTACTTCACAGTGTTGTTATGAGAGAATCAGTTGAAATAGTCCACAAAGAGCTGTGTAATTGGTAAAGCACTATACAATTATGGGACACTATTATTATTTTTTCGTGTCCAGACACCTATTGTGTTATTTTTCTTGAAGATCACACTCTATTCCATCTGTCGGTGGGAAATTGAGCTTTGCGGCAAAGCCACGTAAGTCTCGTCTGGCTACTGGGGAGGTGGAGAAGGTTGTGGCAGTTGCTCCTCCTCCCCTTGCTCAGAAGGGTCCCCGAACTCCTGATCCACGGGGCTGTCTGTCCTCAGGGGGCTTCCAGTCCAGCCGGGATGAGGATAAGGGAAGGGACAAGTGGCATGTGCTGTGGTAAGTGTTGCAGACGTCAGCCAGGGGCTGTGGAGAGCAGATCCCTCCAGAATAGAGAATCTGATGGTGGGGACCAGCGGTCAGGGCAGGCTTCTAGGGCGGTGACCGTATGCTGAGTTCAAACAAACAAGCATGGAGGCAAAGCAAGGGGAAAGGGCCCTCCAAGTGGAAGAAAGAGCATGTGTGAAGGCATGAGGTTTGTAGCAATATCATAGGTTCAGGAGCCTTGGGTGAGACAGCCAAATTCACAGGGCTGTTGCCAGCTCCTACTTTCACCTCATGGGCTTTCCCAAGCCTAGCGTCCATCTCACTTGGTTCTCCTCTGACTGGGGAGTCCCACAGGCTGCATCCCTGCCTTGGAACACAGCTCCACACAGTTATGGAACTCGTGCAGCTCCCAACAGTTGGCCAGTCAACCTTGACTCCTTTTCCATAGAAAGCTCGGGCCGCAGCTTCATCTCCTGGAATACATCTGCCTGGTCCACAGCCAGGCTGCCATGAAAGAGTTTCTCACTGAAGGCAATTTTGTTGTTAGGAAAAAAAAGCCCCAGTCCCTCCTTCCTCCCCCAGCTCCCTGACATGAGTCCTTGTCATTAGTTACTGCTTTGGCAGTTTTATTATGGAAATGACATATTGAAATACAAATTGGGACGTGTACAGTATAATTACTAATACTGCATATTCATTTCCTCCCTTTGTTACTGTTGAGTCCCCATGAAGCCCTCTCACCAGTCATGTCCCAATCCTGCGTGCGGTTGGTTCTTGTCTCTTTTCTTCTGAGGGCCAGGCGGGGCTGAGAGGGGAAACGCAGCCAGAGGAAGTACCTGCCTTCCCTGAGAAGGGCTATTTTTGTGACAATGCCGAGCTGACGCGGCAGTCCGGGCCTCTGAGGTCCAAGGGCTTCCCAGCTCTTCCCAGACAAACAGCTCGCGGACTGAGCCAGACACGGGAAGTCTCAGCCAGGGGACGTTTCTAAAAAATTAAATGCAACAAAACAAGCATTTCCAGTGATCTGGGGCCAAAGGTCCAGGCTGGACGAGGTGTCCTCCAGGATGCTCACCTCTCTTCCCTCAGCACCTTTTCAGGAGAAGCAGGGCACATAAATTGGTCAACTTGACCACCTGCCAGAGCTGCACAATCAGGCATTGAGAGCTGTGTAATCTGTCCCAGCTCCTTTGATCGTCTTGGTTTCTGCCCCTCCTCAGGGAGGCGCTGTGCTGCGAACACACCTCACTGTGAGGCATGAGTGGCTAAGAGAGTGGGCTCTGGTTCTAATCCTGCCTCTGTCACTTAGCAGTTGTATCACTTTGGGCAAATTTGTTTAATCCATCTGTACCTCAATATCCCCATTTGTAAAGTGGGGCTATTAGTAGTTTCCATCTCGTAGAGGTGTTGTGAGGATTAAATACCTTCATGCAGTTAAAGCATGTAGAATAGAACTACTGTACTGTAGACTGATGGCACCGATGGCCTCAATTAACGTCCTCCCTGCATCCAGCCCTTTGAAAGTGGCTTTGCAGGAGCTCCCATCAACAGTAAGAATCTATGCCTCCACTCCTTGCATGTGAGCCAGCTTATTTCTTTGACCAGCAGAGGTGATAGTGGGCCAGTTCTGAGCCTAGGCCCCAAGAGGTCTTACTCACCCCTCTTGTCTTGGAATCCAACCTGTGCTGTGAGAACAAGCCCAGGCTAGCCTGCTGGATGATAAGAGAGTAAAGGAGGCAGAGCTGAGTCAGTCTCATTATTCAATGAACCAACTCACAGGCAACCCATGGCTGACTACAGGAGCATGAGTGAGGCCATCCTAGACCAGAAGAACCACCTAGCCAGCCCAGCCTCCAGAGCCAAATACACGCCTATTATTTTAAGCCACTAAATTTGAGGGTGCTTTGTTATGCAGCAATAACTAACTGATGCATATAGTAAGCTATTATTGTAGTTTCTCCCTCCTCTAGCACTCACTGTCAATGTGTCTTGACCCATTGCCCATCTAGATTAAAGTCCCTGGGGCAGAGAGACTATAAGGTATCGGGGCAAGATCATAAGCCCTGAGTCAGTCAGGCAAGAGTTCAAATGTGGCATGTATAGAGACAGCACCTTTAGCAAGTAATTTCTGTTCTACTATGTTGGAATTATAACATCTATCATACAAGGTTGTAGTAGGGATTGAATAAAGTAATGGATGGGGAGAGTGTGACACCCAGATTCTGTTTCTCTTTCCACAGGAAGCTCAATGTCTTACACATGAAGTACATTCAATACATGATGGTTGAAATCATAATTTTCTTGGCTAGGTTAGCTGTTAAGCTCAGTTCCCTGATGCTCTAAAGAGAAGGCACAGGTCATAGCCTCATTCAAAAGCACACAGGAGTGTTATCCAATTTGCTGATGATGATCATCCAAATACCAATAACAACAGAAGTGCATGGCATGTGCTTAGTGTTTACAGAGCACTTCCGCATATATCACATTGTTGAATTTCACAATATCTCTGTGGAGCTCCTTAGGATCAGCATGGTCCCCATTGTACAGCCTCCAAGGAAATGGTTGAGGCCAGTGGTTTGCCATTTGATACACAGCTGGTAAGTGGCAGGGCTGGGACTCCAAGGGCCCACACTGCCTCCAATGTACCAGTTGTTACAGCGCTGACAGCCCACAGGGAGTTCCACCCTTGGGACATTAATCTCTCCTTTTCTGTTTAGTAAATGCATATATAGTTTAACATGAAATGTTCCCAAACTCCTGGAAACACAACTCAGATCTCACCTTGGCTCAGAATTGAGGTCTTAGGCTTCTTCAGCCCACGAGTCTTTTTTGCTGGGGTGAGGAAACTCTCCTTGTCCTCATCGCTCAGTGCCAGGAAATAAAAGGACCCACAACAGTTCTCAAGGAGAGCTATCCACGTCAAACTGTGCAGCTGACATGTGGGCAGTCAGCCTAGTGCACTGAGGGTCCTTCCTTCCCCAGGTGCTGGGAGGGTCCTCCCTAACCGTGACTGGACATTGTGTCCTGGCAGCTGAATCCTTCAAGGATTAGGGTATTTCCTGAATAAAGGTCATCAACTCCTTTACAGAAGGACAGTACAAAAGACAGGACTACCCTCCTGCAATGTCAGTCAGCGCATGCGTGGAGCCCTCTCGGTGGGCAGGTTTCTGCCCTGGGTGAGGTCAGGGTTCAAAGGTGGGTGGAGGGGATACAAAATGTCGGTGCAGTTCCCGCCTTCCAGGAGCTCAAAATTCAAGTGGGTCCTGGGAAATATCCTTCTGGGGAAGCCATCTCCAGGAAATTGGTCAAAAGTTAAAAAGTTATTTGTATAATGATATTTATAGCAGCATGATTCAGAGTGATGAAAACCTGGAAACTGCCCAAATGCCCAACAAAAGAGGACTGGTTAAGCAAATTTTACTTTGTGAAATTGATGGAATATTACTTCATCATTAAGAAGGATAATAGTGAAGTTTAAGTGGATCCATGGAAAAGTACGTATGAAATAATATCGGGTAAAGGAAGAATGCAAAACAGTTTCCAAGCCTTGGTTACACTTGTGTAAAGTCTTACATGCACAGCAATAATGACTGTAGAAGACATTATGAGATAAAAATAGCAGTTATTTTAAGGTAAATGGGCATGATTGTAATTTTTTTGGTCACGTTAGCTTAACATGCAGTGAAAAATCTAGAAGGTAGCAGGAGAGAGACACATGCCATCTGGCTTTCAGAACACTGTGCAAAACACCAATAGGGCAAATGAGAAGAAAATAAGTGCACAGTAGTGGGGGGATTCAGAAAAAGTTGTGGTTCTTCAAGAGTTGGGCTTTAGTGGCTTAATGATGAATCACCGCTGAGTTGGCACTCCCACGGACATTTCTGGGCACCCTAGAACCACAAAGCCATACCCAAAGAACGTGCAGCAGTACCTATGATGGAATTTCAGACACAGGACCAGCATGCTAGGGGAAAATTTTGGGTTTTTTTTTTTTTGAGGAAGATTAGACCTGAGCTAACATCTGCTGCCAATCCTCCTCTTTTTGCTGAGGAAGACTGGCCCTGAGCTAACATCCGTGCCCGTCTTCCTCTACTTTATATGTGGGATGCCTACCACAGCATGGCTTGCCAAGCGGTGCTATGTCTGCACCCAGAATCCGAACCAGCGAACACCAGGCTGCCAAACCAGAATGTGCGAACTTGACCACCCTGCCACCAGGCCGGCCCCACTAGGGGAGAGTTTTGAAGTGCAGGGAGGTCTTTTTGGTGACTTTCAAATCACATCAGTAACCTGGCTGCTCATTCATCAAATGGGAGGTTGGTCCTCAACCTGCATTCAAGTCTTTTTTTGTTTTGTTTTTTAATATAGACAGCAAACACTGTATAAGAATGAGAAGGAACAAAGAACAGTGAGAAGGTGAGTGGCGCATCCAATTTGCTTCGAAGAAGTCAAGTTTTATCACCAGGATGCTTGACGTAGGATGCTTCCAGGGGTCAAAGGGAAGCCAGTGCATCTAGCCCCTCTAAATACCTGCTGTACCCAGCAGTGAGTCCCCCAAATTGCACAGCCTACGACTCAACCATTTGTTCTCAAACTTGAGTGTGAGATGCATAAAGATGCAGATTCTGGGGCCCCACCACCTGATTCTGATTCATACTATGAACCATTTGTCAATAAACCTGTCAGTCGATGCTCATGTATGTGGTCATAGGATATACTTCGAGAAACACTGAGCTAAAAGACTTTATTTTAAAGTGCAAATCCTAACCCAGCCTTTCCCACTCCATTTTTCTCCATGAAGCTGCATGGGTCATTTTCACATTTTAATGGGGAAATGAGAGGAGGAGGAAGAACGTAAGGGCATGGGGCACTGAGGAAGAGTGGGCAGGTGCCCCTCCCGCAGGAGAGAGACCAAGACCAGAAAGCCAAGGACTTTGCATCCAACCTTACCAACCCCATCTCTGACGCCATTGGCCGTGGTGTGTGATGTCTGCCTCTTGCTGTGAATGGATCGGGGTGTGGGTGCACAGGCATTTGTGTATGAGTTTCGGGGCTCAGCCTGGAATGGGCACAGAAATGGAATGGGGGCTGCAAGTGTCTCTCTGATCCTCTAACTCTCTGAAGGTGCTGTGGTTAGAGAAGGAGAGACTGACTTAAATAAATTATTAAAATAATGCAAAATGCCCTGAGAGAGAGTAGTACAAGTATTGTGGGAACCAGGGCAGAGAAAGGAGTGACTAATAACTCTGTGTTTGTGGGTGGGGGGGTGGGGCTAATGGGATGATTAGCTGATGACCTATCAAAGGCCAGGCACAGTACAAGACAGTAATTTCATCTTCATGACAACCTGCAAAAGGAGGCATTATGTTATATAGATGAATGCATATCTCAGAAAGATCGGCTGTATATCCAGCATCACACAGCTGTGATTTGGGCGTGGCTCTGTCAACACTGGAACGTGAGGTGTGATGTCCCTCTAGGATTCATTTGGCTGCGATCTTGGATGAGTCATTTCCCTTCAGGTTCCTCAGCTATGAAAGCAGGGTTGGGCTCCCTGTGTGACACCAAGGTGCCAGCTCAGAGACTGGAGGATCCTACCAAGAGCTCACGTGGAGAATCTCTGGGCCTGAAAGAAAAGGAAGATCCTGCTCTCCAAGAGGGACCGTTGCCTTCCAAAGAGGAGTCATCACGAACAGGACACCACCGACCTCCACCGCCCGGCCAGGCTTTGGAGCGTCGGCTCTCAGACCTGGGCAGGAGGTGAGCATGGACATTCCAAAGCCCGGGATATTTCAGTGAGTTGCAGCAAATCCACCAGGGCAATAGGACAAGAATTTATTTCTGGGTTCATATCTTGATCCTGATCTCCCATGTCTCTTGGAAAGTTTACTGATCCTCAGCGCAGTGTGGGATAGAGGAAGTCTTCTTTGTTAGCAGTTAAAAAAAAATACTTTTGGCCACTGGTGGCCCCAGCAACCCGCAGTGGCTACACAATCAATGGGTTGGGAGGAAGGCAGGAAGGCAGGGATCCTCTCTGGGAAGCCTGGGGAGGACCACACATCAGGCTTACTCTCCCACGGCTCAAATGCAAACAGAAGGAAAAACCAACCCTGGGTGGTGTCAAATCCCTGGCTCAAGGCTGTGAGGAAGATGAAAGATCCCCCCTCACCCCCAACCTCCCAGGTCACCAGAAAACCTCTTACTGCAAAGCCGTACCCATTGCTGCCCCAGAGACAGGCCTGCACATGGGCCCCGGATGTGCCTATCACAAGCTCAGAGAAAACATCATGCAGCCTGATCATCCCCTTCCTGGGGCAGCCGCCGTGGACAGAGCCCAGGCTCACAAAGGGCTCAAGGGCGGCTCCAGCTCCAGCCCCAGCCCCGGCCCCAGGGTCATCACCTCAACTGCCTCACGCAAGCAGCTGCTCAGAGTTGGGGATATTGGTGGCAGAGCCCCAACCCTTGGTTCAGATTGTCTCTCTCCACAGACAAACAGCCGCTCCCGTCTCCCCAGCAGGCCTGCAGGCTCCAGGGGACCCGTATGATGCTTTGACACCCAGAACGTTAAACCAAATATTTCCCAGCTGTGGAAACAGGCAGACCGGCTGTGGCTGGTCAAACCATGGGGAGCAAAGCAGACACTTCACGTTTGTACCATTCCCCACGCAGCTCCAGAGTAGCTTTCGCTCCTACTGAGTGACAGCGGCAGAGGCTTGCTAGATACTAAGTGAGTTATTTTATTTCTCAAAGTCACCAGGTGAGGTGGATACCAGTTATTGTCCCTTTTTTGCAGATGAACAAACTGAGGCTTAGAAAGGTTAAGCGGTAGAGGCAAGACTGGCACCAAGACAGCCTGAGCTCTCAACCACGACACCAAGGAGAAGGCACTGGGTTCCTCTCAGTTACGCAAAATCCGCACGGTCCTCCATCCCGCGATGACCAGTCAGTGGGAAGTTGTCAGGGGCCCCTCTCCCTGCTGGGAAAAGAGGGAGCAGTTACTCCAGAGATCTTGGGGCCTATGTTACCGCTGGGAGGGGGAGAGCATGGGAGTGGGGAGCGTGTCCAGTGCTGGGAGGACACTCGGGATCCAGCCACCTTGGTTTGCCGGCTGCTGTAGGCCCCTTGCGCGCTGATCCCAGGCACAGCCTCAGTGCCTCGCTCTCCTCCTCCAACACGTTCTGAAGCTAAGTTGTTCTAATGGGCTATTGGCTGCCACTAAGTCACCTGTTCCCTCCTTTGGGTCACAAACATTTTTATGGGGCCCTTGGAGAAGCAAAGATGTGATGCATTGTGGATTTGTGCCACCACAGGAGGTCTGAGGGGAGGTCTGTACCTCCTCCTCGAATTGGACCTGGGAGGTTGCCACCCAGCCTCGAGGATCCTCACATTGAAGAGGCAGAAAAAACCTGTGGGAGTGGGGGAAATTAAGCGGGGTGTGGCCAAGAGATGGAAACAACCTAAGTGTCCTAGACAGATGAGGAGATAAAGAAAATGTGGTTATTGTATGTGTAAATATATATATACACACATAAATATACACACACACACACAATGGAATATTATTCAGCTATAAAAAAGAAGGAAATTCTACAATTTGAGACAACATGGATGAACCTGGAGGCCATTGTGCTAACTGAAATAAGCCAGACACAGAAAGACAAATACTGCATGATCTCGCTTATATGTGGAATCTCAAATAGTCAAATTCATAGTAACCGAGAGAGAATGGTGGTTACCAGGGGCTGGGGGTGTGGGGGAAATGGGGAGATGTTGGTCAATGGGCACAAACTTCTAGTTATAAGATAAATAAGTTCTAGGGATCTAATGTCCAGCATGGTGACCATCGTTAAGAACACCGTACTGTATGCTGCAAATTTATGTATATTGTAAACTTGAATACTTGAAAAATACTTAAGAGTAGATCTCAAGTGTTTTCATCACACACACACAAAGATAACTATGTGAGATGATGGATACGTTAATTAGCTTGATTGTGGTAATCATTTCACAATTACATGTGTATCAAAACATCGCATTGTACACCTTAAATATATACAATTTATATTCGTCAGTCACACCTCAATAAAGCTGGAAAGAGAAAAAAGTGGGAGTGAGGCATCTGCCTGAAGGGCTATCACAGAGAAGAGTATTCTCCGAAGTGGGGCTTCAGAGGGCTGTGTGGGTGCCGTGGACATGCAACCTGGGGAGGCCACCTCAGCTTACCACAGGGAGGACTGTAAGACCACTTTCTCGTTATTATTATTATTATTCTCACAGCTGCCGTTTATTGGGGACAGTGTCGGGTATTATGCTAAGCTCTTTTATCTACACCGACTTAAGCAAACCTCCTGACCACCTGGATAGTAGATGCCTGCAATTAATTAGTCCCTACATCACAGAAGAGAAATCAAGCTCAGGGAAGTTAAGTAACTGGTTGAATGTGGCTGAGTTAGCATGTGGGAAAGCTGAGGTCCCTACCCACATCTGGCTCCAAAGCCCACACTCTTGACCATTAAATCCATCCTCTCCCCAGCCTCCAGAGGTGATGGTGAGGTCCCCGTTCCCAGAGGTATTCAACTGTATTGTTACAGCTGTAACTTGCCTGATCACAGGAATCATCTGAGATGCTTTCCAACATCCAGCTCCCCAGGCCTCACCTCAGAACCACAGCTGAATCTCCAGGGAGGTTCCCAGAGTCTGTTTTTGGCAAGTGCTAAGGAAGATTTGGAAGCCTGGCCTCAGAGAGTCCTGCACTGAGAGGAAACTGGACCAGACGCCCTCTGAGGTCTCCCACCCGCTGTGTGGCCTGAGATTTTGTGATTCTATTTTTAGGCAGGTCCTTCCTGAACCAATGTGTCAGACTTTCTGGCACCTTCTGATGGTTCCAGGGCACCTGAGCTGTCTTCAGAGCCGCCCTGATGCCCCAGAGATAGTGGATCAGGGCTGGGAGGAGCCCAGGGAGCAGGAGAAAGCAGAGGGAGGGCACATTTGCAGTGGAAGGTGGGGAGGGGCGAGGGAGAGGGCCTTTCGTTGCCCTCGGAGGGGATTCCCTGATTCTCTCCACCCTGAGGCAGCAGTTGGGAGCCTGTCCTTATTGCAACCCTCCCTCGCAGGGAGGAGTTACCCCTTATCAGAGAGGTTGCATGGAGGGAGGGAGGTTTCCATGGACCATTTTCCTGATGGCTTTGCTGGGATGGAAGATGGCTTTTTGGGAAACTGGGAGAGGAGATGACGTAGAGAAGTCCTGTGTCTAGGAACCCCTGCAGCGCCAAAATGATGGCAGTGGGTGCTGAGCCTTCACCGAGCGCTCGTTTTGTGCCCAACACTGCTGAGCAGCCTACAGGCAGCCTCTGAGTTAGCCCTCATAAAAGAATCATGAAATAAGGACCACGACTGCTCCCATTTTACAGAGGGTTTAACAAGCTTACAGAGGTGACGTTCCTTGTCCCCTGCCCCATTTTAACTGGCAGAGCCTTCAGATCTCACTGAGTGACACCACACTCCTAGGCACCCCCTGGGCTGCCTCTCGGGCCCCTTAGAGAACTGCAGTGTTTCTTAACCTCCTTTCGGATCATTGACTTTTGAAGACGTGCCAAAAGCCAATATTTGGTCACAACAGCTAATGATCGGTAATATTTACCAGGGGCCCAGGCCTGTCCTAGGTGCTTTACTTGGACTGATTCATTTAATCCTAGCAACAACCCTATAGGGTAAGTATTATCATTATGCCCATTTTACAGATGAGAAAACAGAGCCTTGGAGAGGTGGCGTAACTTGTGTCAATGGTTGTAAACTGGTACAGCTAGGCTTCAGACTCAATGAGTTTGACTCCAGAGTCTACACCATTAACTGTTATTCTTATACTGCCTGACTCCAGAGGAGCAGGTGCCACACACACATACACACACACACATATGAACCCAATTTCACAGGATTTGGGGCTCTCCTGAAATCTTCTTTTGGGGTCCAGTTCTAGGTTAACAATACTTAAGGATTAATTTTTTAAAAAAATCAAAACTCAGAAAAAAGATTTGGCTTTATGCTTTCAGCAAGACCGTGAGCTGAGGAGGGAAGCACAGGCCGGGGCCTCAGGCCAGGCTGCTCTGAAGCTCTCTTTTCCACTCACCAATCCCAGATTCCGGGTCTACCCCAAGGCCGGGGAAAAGGTTGGGGGGCCGGCCATGCCTTTCTGAGTGAGGTGCTATTGGGCAACTCCATCTCACGCCTGCCCCCTTGCCCTGAAACTCCTGGGCCCACCTTTGCCTTTCTGGAAGGGTGTGAGCCAGGGGTCAAGTCTAGGAAGGTATCTGTGAGAGGAGCAGGTGAAGAAAGTGCTACAACTAGCTCACAGGTGTCTTAAATTTTTGTTTACATCAGAATTATCTGCTCAAAAGCAGATTCCTGGCCGCTGCCCCCCCCCCCCCCAAGGATTCTGATGGAGTCCCTCTGAGGTGTTTTGAATAAAGGCCTCAAGAGTTCATGATGAGTCGGCACACTGACCAAGACTCTGCCCAAGGTCAGTGTCCTCATCCTCCCTGCTGGCAGTTGTAGTCAAGAAGAGGACCCTTTGTTAAGTCTACCCACGCTTAGGGCAACGGCTTAGGTGTAGAAGCCCAGAGGGGCAGGGCGGGGACTCCTGGGTATGTATGTTTAGCAGGGAGGAAAGGAGGAAGTAATCCCTGAACTCCTTCCTGGCGGTTGCCTCCCTGGTTCTGAGCAGGCTGCCCAATGCACAGTCAGTCGCCAGCCCTTCCTCCCTCCCCTGCTTCCACTTGCTGGCCTTTCCTGAGCTTCCTTCTGAGTCTCTACTCTCTCTGAGATGTGAGAGCTCCTGGGGGATACAGGACTGAATCTGATCGGACAAGACATAGTTCCTGGCTTCAAGGGACCCAGAGTCTGCTTGAGAAGGCAAACAAGTCAAGCGAGAAATGTTGATAACCTGGGGCATTTGAAATCAGGACTGTGGGAGCCAGAGCCCAGCCCAGGGGGCAGGAAAGCAGAATGTGGGGGAGGGAGGTGATTCTGAGGAAGAGGCTGCAGTGAATGCTGGTTGGGGACAGAGAGACCACTGGAGGGGAACTTGGGAAGTGGGTGACTAACTGACACAATTTGCCAGGGACAGATGGGGTCCTGGGCTGCAGGACTTTCACTGGGAGTTCTGGGCAGACCCTAAAGGGAGGGCAGGTTGGGGTCTCCTTCAGAAGGCCCCGAGTGCTGCCCTGAGGCACAGATGAGCCCACCTGAACTCTTCCTGACACTAGACTCTCTCTCCACCCAGGGAGGAGGGGAAAGAAAGCTGGGGAATCTGGAGGTTTGAGGACCCACTTCTGAATATCCCAGGCTGTTTTACAAACCTTGAAAGGTCCCTTGAAAGACACAGATAGCTGGACCAGATCACCTCAAGTTTCAGGTAAACACATGAATTACTCTCCAAGAAGCAGCAAGAGGAGTGAGGACTAAATTAGTCCTTAACTGAGCTCTTACTATGCATCAGGACGGTGATAAATGTCTAATGGAGACTGTCTCATTGAATCCCCATAACTTCCCTGTGGAGGCAGATTTCATTATGCCTGTTGGACACATGGGAACACAGAGGCACAGAGGGAGCTGGTCACCCACCCAGAGTCACACAGCTGGTCAATGGCTGAGCTGGGACTTTGACAAAGCACATCTTAATTGAGGAATGAATAAAGATCCACAGGATATGTAATTGGTCATTGTGAAGCTCCCTGAAGTTTTAAGCAATGCCTGCCTGTCACCAAGAATTAGAACCAGAACGAGGCAATGGCTTAGATCAAGGTGCAGCATTTTAAAAAAGGAAAAATCCAACAGCCAGAGACAAAGTCAGAAACGAGTCTTAAGAGCTGAGCTTGCATTCTGAATGTCTAAGTTGAGCCAAGAGCCTCACTGGGCCTGTTTTCCCAGACGGGAAGCTGCTTTCTGGTCCGGGAGGCCAAGCAGCATTCGAAAAAGGAATCAAAGATCAGTTGCATTTCTGGAGCACGTGAATAACAAAGAGGGCCTCTGTCGTTCTCTGGGTCCAGCAAGGTGACACTGCTAATCCTAAAATCTATCCTGCAATGCCCCGGCCAGAGAGAGGCCCGTGTCCCCAGCGCCCTCAGCACACATCACAGGCTCAGTCGGAAGATGAGGGCAGCCCTCCCCAGCAGTTTCCCTCTCTCTGAAGGAGGAGCTCTGTCGGAGTGTTGTTCAAACTTTCTGGCTTACAACCCACAGTGGGAAATACATTTTCTGTCACAACCCAGCACGTACATGTGTGTACATGTGTTTCAGAAAACAATACTTACCCGTATTCAACACAGGGGACTCTGTTATTTTCTATTCTAGTCAAATCCATTTGTTTCAAAGCAGGTTGTAACTGCTAAATTGATTTCACTACCCACTGATGGTTTATGATCCGAAGTTTAAAACTCGCCTGGCACTGTGCGCAGAGCCCGGGAACTGACTAGGTGTTAATGACAGGACTTTATACCGCAGTCCTTGTCTCTACCAGTGTGCCCTTTGAATAGTGTTTTGTGTTTACCCTACTTTCATCTAATCAGCGTTTCTCAAACTGTGTTCCATGGATCACCATTGTTCTGGGAGATTTTAATAGATGTTTTCCCCCAAAGTGGTTCTGTGAAAAGTTTGGGAAATCAGACACAGTATTGCCACACCTGACATGTCGCAATGCATTGAGCATGTTCAAGGCTCTGAGAAGGTGTGCAGTGAGGGAGCTAATGAACTCTTTTTTACCCAGCCTTTCCCAGACTTTTTTGACCACAGAGCCACTTACTCCCTCATGGCAGCACTGGTGTTTCTGGGAAAGCAGTCAGGGCCTGGCTGGTTCGAGTTCTCCTTTGTGATCCTCACCCTGTCCCTGAGAGGCCAGGGAGGCAGGTGTTATGGGACTACTGCTGGAATTGATGGTCATCTACTGGTCTGAGCTCCCATATCAAGTCAGGGCCAGAGCTGGGCCGGGGCCAGACCTCCTGACTGCCAATCAGATGGGGGAGCCCTTGGGAGTTCCACAACTCCTGAAGGGCCACTTTCCCAAAGGACCAAGGAAATACCCCGACCCTAAGCTGACTTCAGGGACAGCAGAAGGGTGCTGAATGTCGCAGGAGTTCAAAGCTCAGCCTGAGGAACCGTTAGCTCCTCGACCTCCCTGGAGGCAAGAAGAGACGTGGCGGGCCTTGTCACGCCCCCTCACCCCACTCCTGAACAGGTTAAGTCGCTCACATAGCAATTATGCGGACAAAATAGTGAAACGGCCCCACTTCCCTGACTTCCGGGTCCCATTGTGATTCAGGTCAACCTCGGCCCAGGAACCCACATTCAAATTTGTGAAACAGCTCTGCTGGTTTCTTTTATTAAAATTTTTTGAATATGTCATTTATTTCTCTGAACACAAAAGAAACACAGGAATATATAATAAAAATTTTCTCTCTTAAAAAAATAAAGACATTTCTTTCCTATCCCAGTTGTCAAATCACCCAGTTCCTCCCTGCAGTTGCAGTTACACCAGTTTCTAGTATCTGTGTGTCTACAAAGAAAGATACATACCACCCCCGACTCCATGTTAGCTGTTGAATACACATTAACACACTCTGCACCCTGTCTGCACCTCACTTTTTAGCTTAATGATGGATTTTGGAAATTGTTCCCTATTAGAACACAAACAGCTTTCTTACATTTTTTTACTGCCAAATTCTTACAGCCCTTTATGGATGCATCGTAGTGTGTTTAACTAGCCTCCCACTGATGAACGTGGGTAACGTCCAGTGCTTTCTATTAAAAACGATGCTGCAGTGGATACTTGTCCTAAGTTGTGCACACGTGTGGGTGTGTGTGTAGGATAAAGTCCTGGCAGTGGAACTTCTGGGTCAAGGTGCCGACACTTCTGTAGGTGGTGTGGGGGCTGCGGCGACTCTGCTGTGGCAGGGGTCCCAGCCAGAGATGTGAGTTTCCCTTTCTCATTAGAAGTTTAGTCCTGGCCAACATCATACATTGACCCTGAACTCAGGAAACATGGGGTGTAGTTCTGGCCTGTCTTAAACCAGCTGTGTGACCACCTTTGTCAAATCAGGGTGTTGGAGCAGGTGACGTGGGCACACACCAGCTCCTTGTTCTTTGTGATTCTGACCTGTGCTCTCGCTGAGGTTTCTAGTGGTGGGTGAGGGCAGCACTGAATCTTCGTACTCCCTTGTCTTGTCTCCACGCTGGAGACACTTCTCACTTACGCAAGCACTGGTTAGGATTGGGTCTTGGGTCTTGTGTCTTGGATCTTGTACTTTGGGAGAAGCCAACTGAGCTGTGTGGCTTGCCTCTATTATCTCCTTCCACAAAAATAGGATCTCCACGTGCGGTGGGATTTGGGGAGTCTCACTCACTGCTGTACCCCAGTGTCGAGAGCAGCACTGTTCAATAAAAACATAATGGGATACAACGACAATGACATATCATTACACACCAATTAGAAGGGCGAAAATCTGGAACACTGACAGCACCAAATGCTGGCGAGGATGAGGAGCACAGGAACGCTCATTCGTTGCTGGTGGGAATGGAGAACGGTGCAGCTGCTTTGGAAGACAGTTTGGCGGTTTCTTATAAAACTAAACATAATCTTTTTTTTTAATTTAATTTTTATTGAGTTAATGATAGGTTACAATCTTGTGAAGTTTCAGCTGTACATTATTGCTTGTCAGTCGTGTTGTAGGTGCACCCCTTCACCCTTTGTGCCTGCCCCCCATTCCACCTTTCCCCTGGTAGCCACTAATCTGTTCTCTTTGTCTGCATTTTTAAATTCCTCATATGAGTGGAGTCATACAGAGATTGTCCTTCTCTATCTGGCTTATTTCACTTAACATAATTCCCTCAAGGTCCATCCATGTTGTTGCAAATGGGACGATTTTGTTCTTTTTTTTTACAGCTGAGTAGTATTCCATTGTATATATATACCACATCTTCTTTATCCAATCATCTGTTGATGGGCACTTAGCTTGCTTCCACGTCTTTGTTATTGTAAATAATGCTGCAATAAACATTGGGGTGCATGGGACTTTTGGAATTGCTGACTTCAAGCTCTTTGGATAGATACCCAGTAGTGGGATAGCTGGATCGTATGGTAGTTCTATTTTTAATTTTTTGAGGAATCTCCATACTGTTTTCCATAGTGGCTGCACCAGTTTGCATTCCCACAAGCAATGTATGAGGGTTCCTTTTTCTTGACAACCTCTCCAACATTTGTTACTATTTGTTTTAGTTATTTTTGTCATTCTAATGGGTATAAGGTGATATCTTATTGTATAAAACTAAACATACTCTTAACCATATGATCCAGCAATCATGCACCTTGGTATTTACCCAAATGAATTGAAAACTTATGTCCACACAAAAACCTACACATGGATGTTTATAGCAGTTTTATCAATAATTGGCAAAACTTGGAAGCAGTCAAGATGTCCTTCAGTAGAATGGATACAGAAACTGTGGTACATCCAGATAAAGGAATATTATTCAGTGCTAAAAAGAAATGAGCTATCAAGCCATGAAACAACATGGAGGAAACAAGTGCATATTACTAAGTGAAAGAAGCCAGTCTGAAGAGGCTGCATACTGTATGATTCCAACTATATGACATTCTGGAAAAGGCAAAACCATGGAGGCAATAAAAAGATCAGCGGCTGCCAGGGGTTAGGGGGAGGGAGTGCTGAACAGGGGGAGCATGGAGGATTTTGAGGGCAGTGAAATTATTCTGTATGATACCGTGATGGTGGATATATGTCATTACACATTTATCAAAAGCGACACACTGTACAGCACCAAGAGTGAACAAACCCTAATGTAAACTATGGGCTTTGGGTGATAAAAATTTGTCAATGTAGGTTCATCAGTTGTAACAAATGTACCACTCTGGTGCCGGAAGTTGATGGCGGGAGAGGCTGTGCTGTGTGGGGATGGGGGGGTGTATGGGAACTCTGTACCCTCTGTTTAGTTTTGCTATGAATCTAAAACTACTCTAAAAAATAGTCTTTTAAAAAAATTTGACTCTGAAAAATGTGAGCCACATGTATTTTTTTCCATTAAAAAATTGAGATATAACTCACATAACATAAAATTCACCCTTTTAAACGGTACAATTCAGTGGTTTTTAGTATATTCAAAGGTTGTGCAGCCATCACCACTATCTAGTTCTAGAACATTCTCATCACCCAAAAAAGAAAGGCCATATTCATGAATAGTTGCTTTGCTCCCTTCCCCCAGTGCTCTGGCATCCACTAATCTACTTCCTGTGTGTGTAGATTTCATATGCTTTCATTTCACTTGAGTATGTACCTAGGAGCGGAATTGCTGCATCATGGTATGGTAACTATGTTCAACTTTTTGAGGAATTGCCATACTGCTTTCCAAAGTGGCTACACCATGTTGTATTCCCACCCACAGTGTATGAGGGTTCCAATTTCTCCAGATTCTTTCCAACATTTATCTGTTTTGTTTTTGTTTTTGTTTTGCTTTTTACTGTAGCCCTCCTACCAGTGGGAAGTGGTATCTCATTGTGGTTTTGATTTGTATTTCCCTGATGGTTAACAATGTTGAGAATCTTTTTATGTGCTTATTGGCCCTTTGTATATCTTCTTTGGAGAATTGTCTATTCAGATCCTTTGCTCATTTTTAAATTGGATTACTTATATTTTTATTATTGAGTTCTGATAGTTCTTTGTATATATTCTAGATACAAGTCCCTGATCAATAAGATACATAATTTGCAAAATTTTTCTCCCATTTGTGGGTTGCCTTTTTACTGTCTTGATGGTGTCCTCTGCAGCACAAAAGTTTTTAATTTTGATGATGCCTAGTTTATTTTTTCTTTTGTTGTTGTGCTTTTGGTGTCATATATAAGAAAACACTCCAAGGTCACAAAGATTTATCCCTATGTTTTCTTCTAAGAGTTTTATAGTTTTAGCTCTTTTTTTTTTTTTAAAGATTCGCACCTGAGCTAACTGTTGCCAATCTTTTTTTTTTTTCTGCTTTATCTCCCCAAATCCCACTCTGGTACATAGTTGTGTATCTTAGTTGCAGGTCCTTCTAGTTGTGGCATGTGGGATGCCACCTCAACGTGGCCTGATGAGCGGCACCCTGTCCATGCCCAGAATCTGAACCGGTGAAACTCTGGGCTGCCAATGCAGAGCACGAGAACTTAACCACTCAGCCAAGGGGTCGGCCCCAGTTTTACAGTTTACAGTTAACATTTAGATCTTGGGTCCATCTTGAGTCAACTTTTGTATATGGTGTAAGGTTATGGGTTCAGTTTTATTCTTTTTGCATTGGCTCTCCATTTGCCTCAGCCCCACCTGTTGAAAAGACTTTTCCCCACTGAATAGTCTTGGCCCCCTTGTTGAAAATCAATTGACCGTAAATGCGAGGGTTTATTTCTGGACTCTCAATTCTATTCCATTGATCTATATGCCTATCCTTAGGCCAGTACCACACTGTCTTCATTACTGTAGCTTTGTAGTAAGTTTTGAAACTGGGAAGTCTGAGTCCTCCAACTTTGTTTTTCTTTTCAAAATTGTTTTAGCTATTCTGATTTCCTTGCATTTCCATATGAATTTTAGGATCAGCTTATTAACTTCTGCAAAGAAGCCATTGAACCTATAGGTCAATTTAGGAAATGTTGCTGTCTTAATGATATTAAGTCTTCTGATTCATGAATACGAGCTGTCTTTCCATTTATTTAGGTCTTTAATTTCTTTCAACAATTGTGTTGCAATTTTCAACGTGCAAATCTTGCACTTCTCCTGTTAAATTTATTCCTAAGCATTTTATTCTTTTTGATACTATTGTAAGTAGAATTGCTTCTAAATTTCATTTTCAGACTGTCCATTACCGGTGTATAGAAATGCAATTGATTTTTGTATATAGATCTTACATTCTGAAAACTTGCTGAATTTGTTTATTAGCTTTACTAGTAGTATCTCTTTTTTTGTAGATTCCTTAGACTTTTATACATAAAAGTTCATCTGCCAATAGAGATAGTCTTACTTCTTCCTTTCCAATCTGGATGCCTTTTATTTCATTTTCTTCCTAATTTTCCTGGCTAGAACCCCCAGCACAATGTTGAGCAGTGGCAAAAGCGAACATCCTTGTCTTATTCCTGATCTCAGGGGAAAACTTTCAATCTTTTACCATTATTATGTGAGTTGTACACAAATTTTAAATTTTATAGTAGTCACATTAAAAAAAGAAAAAAGTGAAATCAATTTTACTGATATATTTTATTCAATCTATCAAAAATATTATCATTTCAACATGCAATCAATATAAAAATTATTAATAAGGTATTTTATTTTGTTTGTATTCTAAGTCTTTGAAATCTGGTGTGGATTTTATACTTTCGGCATATCTCCATTCAGAGTAGCTAAATTTCAAATGCAGTAGCTACTATAGTGGGCAGCACAGATCTAGAATATGCCTGGCTCAAAGCAGTAATAGCTAATATTTACTGAACATTTCCCATGGGCCAGGTACTCTTCTAAGCTTTTTCATGTGTTAACTCAATTAGTCTTCCGACAACCATATGAGCCAACTAAAGGCACGGAGAGGTTATCTTACTTGCCCCCAATTGCTCAGGTGGAGAATGACGGAGCTGGGATTCCAACCTGGGGAGTCAGACTCCAGAGCCTGAACTCTTTATTCTTTATAACAGATTTATTGGGATCTAATTCCCATATCATACAATTCACCCACTTAAAGTGTGCAATTAGGCAGTTTTTAGCATATTCATAGAGTTCTGCAATCACCACCACAATCAATTTTAAAACATTTCATCACCCTAGAAAGAAAGCCCGTACTCGTTAGCAACCCTTCCCCATTTCACCCAATCCCGAGCCCCGGGGAACCACCAATCCACTTTCTGTCTCTGCAGATTTGCCTATTCTGGACATTTCATATAACTGGAATCTTATAATATGCGACTGGCTTCTTTCACTTAGCATAATGGTTTTCTTCCTGCCTTCCTTCCTTTCTTTTTTTTTTGGTGAGGAGATTGGCCCTGAGCTAACCAATCTTCCTCTTTTTTTTTTTTCCCCAAAGGTCCAGTACATAGTTGTACATCCTAGTTGTAGGTCATTCTAGTTCCTCTGTGTGGGAGGCCACCACACCATGGCTTGATGAGTGGTGTGTAGGTCTGCATCGAGGATTCGAACTGGCCCACCCCGGGTGGCCCAAGCAGAGCGTGCAAATTTAACCAGTCGGCCACAGGGCCGGCCATAGCATAATGTGTTCAAGGCTCATCTATGTTACAGTATGCATCAATAGTTCATTTCCTTTTATTGCCAAATAATATTCCACTGTGTGTGGAAATATATATACCACACTTTATCCATTAATCAGCTGATGGACATTTGGGTTGTTTCCACTTTTGGGGTATTATGAATAATGCTGCTCTGACCATTTCATGAGCAAATTTTTGTGTGACCATATGTTTTCATTTCTCCTGGGTATATATCCAGGAGTGGAAGGAGTGGAATTACTGGATTGTATGCTAAATCTATGTTTACCTTTTTGAGGAACTGCCGGACTATTTTTCAAAGAGGCTGCACCATGTTACATTCCCACCAGCAGTGTATGAGGGTGACAGTTTCTCCGCCTCCTCACTGACACTTGTTATCATTTGTCATTTTGTTTTGGGTTTTTTGAGGAAGATTAGCCCTGAGCTAACATCCGCCACAAATCATCCTCTTTTTGCTGAGGAATATTGGCCCTGAGCTAACATCTGTGCCCATCTTCCTCTATTTTATATGTGGGATGCCTGCCTCAGCATGGCTTGATAAGCAGTGTGTAGGTCCGCATCCAGGATCTGAACTGGTGAACCTGGGCCACCGAAGCGGAGCGGGCAAACTTAACCACTGTGCCACCGAGCTGGCCCCTGTCTTTTTGTTTTTATTCACCCTAATGGGTGTGAAGTGGCCCAGAGCCTAACCTTTTTTGTTTTCTCTTTCTTTTTTTTTAAATTGAGGTAACATTGGTTTAGAACATTATGTAAATTTCAGGTGTACCCCACTAATTTCGACTTCTGTGTAGAGCCTAAACTCTTAACTGTTGTTCTGGACAGGAGGCACTCTGAATATTTTTTGAATGAGGGAAAACATAAACACATTTTGTCATTGTCAATTATATGTTCTGAATAATAGAACAAATGGCTTGAAGCTTACTGACGAGGAGCTTTACCAGAAAAGAAGGGTGTTTTCCTCTAAAATAGTGATTTCCTGGCTGTGTCTGAGTCACATGAGGAGTGTTTTTTTAAAAGCGCAGTTTCCTGGACCCCATTCCCAGAAACTGACTTGATAAGTAAGAAGGGGACCTGGGAATCTGTATTTTTTTTAAAAGCTTCCCCAGGTGATTCTGACATGCAACCGGTTTTGGGACCCAGTCATCTGGAAGGGCATTTAGATAGTGCTCACGTTGGCAAGAAGCCAGTCGTGGGAGTGCCTTTTAGAAAGGCACATTCGTGGGAAGGGCAGGAATGAGACCTGGCTGAGTTTTGGAAGCCGCGGCCCTGCTCAGGGCCTTACTGCACATACCGGGGGAAAGAAGAAAATAATAACCGAGACTCACTGAGAGCTTACCTCATTCTGTCCAAATCTTTACAAGCAACAACTCATTTAGCCTTCAAAACAAGATCTTGTAAGGAAGGAACTCTTAATTATTCCTCCTTTATAGATGAAAAATTCAGAGGGATTGAATTGCCCAAGATCTCACAACTCGGTAGAGGCCGGCCTCAAGCAGGCCTGTTTGACTCCCCTCTGCTGTTCCCTCCCAGGCCATTTCTCTACCCTCGGTGCACTCGGTGTTCTGGAGGAGTCAGGACACAAGGTAACATATGTTGTAGCTAGAAAGGCGAACAAGAAGGGAGCAAGATGCCTGGTGGGTGGGGTATAGGATGTAGTTCTGGGTGAAATATTGGTGGGGGAGTACGGGTAGGAGGGGGTGACAAACAGGAAAAAGAAGTGGTTCTTTGTGGCGGTGCCTTTGTATAGTTAATAAGCCCTACAACCAACCCAGTTCCTTCCTGCTACATGGCACGCTTGCCTTGTTTGCCCCAGAATGCCCTCCCACCCTCTCTGGAGAGACTCAGATACAGCAAATATTCCTTAGCACCTAAGAATCAGGAGTAGATGCTTTCAGGTCTGATAGCTCATTTAGACATCATTTCCAGATGAGGAAACCAAGGCTCAGAGACATTAAATAACTTGCTTAAAATCACACAGCAAATAAGTTGCAAGGCTTGAGATTCAAACTTTGTTTTTGACTCCCAGTCCAGCGCTCTTTTTCTCATGATTCTCAACTTGGTGCAGATTGTGGATCCTTTGAGATTCTGATGAAGGCTGTCTTCCCCACGTCGTGAGTAAACATGCTGTGTGAGTGTATGCGTTGGGGGCTCATTCTCGAGGCTGCAGGTTTAGGCATAACACGCTCTGCTCTGCTCATGCTTTGAGGGACCCCTCACAGGAGCAGCAGTTTCGCCAGAACATGTTAACACCTCTCGAAGACAAAGGCAACTAAAAGAGCTGGTTCACCACAGAGATGGGTGCCTTCTTTGCAGGCCCAAGGGGACCCAGAAACCATCAAAAGCTGAGGCTGGGAAACCAGGCTTCCTGCTTCTGGCCTCAATTCCCCACCACGCTCACCACTGTGACCACTAAAAATAAGACCCAACTCAACACACACCCTCCCCAAGTCATTCTCCTCGTGATTTATCTCCCTGCTTCCTGTTGATCTCGAAGGTGGCTTTATTTCACAGTCTCTGACTTCAAGTCATAGCCCACCAGCCACTCCTCCAGCTTGAGAGGAAACAGCATGAAAAAAAGATCAAGAGAAAGTGGAAGGTGGGAAATGGCAGGGTCCTGAGGGTCCGTCTCCTGCCTCTCTTCATCCCCTTTACTGGGAAGATGGGGTCCCCCTCCCACCCACCAATGTGGCTGCTCCAGGGAACTCTGGTCCAAACCCTATTGAAACGCTACCAGGGCCAGCCTGAGCGATCTCCATTACTGGTTTTGACAAATATACCCACTCTCCCACAAGTGGTTGTGGGGGTATGGAAGGCATAATCGCTATCTGGAGTTATTCAACCAGCATTGTTGGAGGACTGGGTCACAGCACACAGCATCTTTGGGGACAACTATGAGAAATGCCCTTTGCCTCTCTCCATTTGTCCCCTCAAAAACCAAGGGTCATTGGCCGTTTTTTGGTTTCTCCCCAGAATGCTTCTTCCAGCCATAATTTCAAACTCCATCCCCTCTAGGAGATCTCCCTGAAGCCCCTCAGTAAGACTTACCTCTACCCTCTCCCACTCTCTTAGCCTTCCTTTGCAGTGTTTGTATCTGTCTCCCTCCTGGCTTGTGAGCCCTTGGAGGGGCACAGATGACCTCTTAATCACTATTTTAAGAAATTACACAACTAATATATATTTGCTGTGTGGAAATAGAAAATTCAGAGCTTTTCCTCCTACCCTCCCCCAAAAGGACAACACTTATCCATGATGCCCCAGCTGGGACTTGTAACATTTCTGCGATTTTTCCATTTTCCTTTGTAGACACACACACACACACACACACACACACACCACACTTAGAGTGGAATCAAATATTCTATTTAGAGTTCCGTAACTCCTTTTATGCCTGTTCAATAATCTTAAAATGTTTTCATATCATTATTTTCTATCACTGGAAATCACTGAGGAGTGTTCTATCAGACAGTTGTATCACAATTTTCTCACCCAGTCTCCTATTCTTGAGCATTCAGGTTGTATCTAGTTTTGCTTTTGTTTTTTAAAACAGCTTATTGAGATATAATTCACATACCCTAAAATTCATCCTTGTGAGGTGAACAATTCGGTAGTGTTTAGTATATTTACAGAGTTCTGCAGCCATCACCACTACCTAATTTTAGAACATTCTTATCACCCGCCAAAGAAACTCCATAGCCATTAGCAGTCACCATACTCCTCGCTCCTGAGAACCTCTGCTCTACATTCTGTCTTTATGAATTTGACTATTCTTGACATTTCACATAAAACAGAGGCATACAATATGTGTTTTCTCTCACTTAGCATAAGGTTTTCAAGTTTCACCCGTGTTGTAGAATGTGTCAGTTTTTCCTTCCTTTCTGTTGCTGAATAATATGCCATCATATGGGTACCCCACATTTTGTTTATGCGTTCATCAGTTGCACATTTGAGTTGCTCCACTTTTTAGCTATTATGAATAATGCTGCTATGAACATTTGTGCACAACTTTTCACATGGACACAGGTTTTCGATAAATTGGGGCATATACCTAGGAGTGGAATTGCTAGATCATGGGGTAACTCTATGTTTAACTTTTTTTTTTTTTTTGAGGAACTGCCAAAATGTTTTCCAAAGTGGTGGTTCCATTTCATATTCCCACTAGCAGTGCATGGAGACTCAAATTTCTCCACATCCTCACTGGCACTTGCTCTTGTCCACCTAGTGGTTTTGAACCCCCTAGAGCACCCAGACCTGTCCCTGGAATGCGGGAGCTGCTGAGTCCATGTTTGCTGGGCTGCTCGTGAACTTTCCCTGAACAGAGACTTTTTGCTTCTCTGAAATCTACACACTCTGTCCCCTAAAACACCAAGCCAGATCCAGCCCGCGTACTTGGAATGGAGAGAGCCTTCGTGGAGGAGGAAGCATCTGAGCTGGGAGACGGTTGTGACAGAAGAGCATGGATTTGGAGCACAAGCAACCACCTGAGACTTTGGCACTTTGGTTTGATCACCTGTGGAGGGGGATGATAACAGTGGGTACCTCCTGAGAGAATGCCAGTGTCTGGCACATAGTGGGTGCCCTCTCCCTTTTCCATGGGAGGACAGGGAGTTGGCTGTCGGGTGAGCTGGGAAAGGACATGCCACTCTGAGGAAAGAGCCTGTGCAATGACACAGTGGTGTGAAAGCAGTGGTGGAGTGAGGCGAGTGGATGGAGTGTGGAAACAAAGCCAGGAACATACTGGGCCAGACCCCCGGTGGGCTCCTTGTATGTGAAGGAAGCTGGAGTTCATCTTTCTTATAAGTCACAGACTCTGGGCAGGAGTGACAGGACCATGATTTGCATCTTAAAGAGCTCCCTCTGCAACACTGTGAGACCGGAGTGAAGAGGCTGAGACTGGGAGTGGCAAGGACCAGGAACAGGCTGTTTAAATGAATTCAGGTAAAAAATGAGGACCCTCCATGAGGGCCACAACAAAAGGAATAGAAAGAGGGGCCGCAATGGAGACAGATCTAGGAGGAAGCATCCATGGGAGATGATGGCCATGTGGCCTCTGTTACATACGGCAGGGTCTACAGAGGATCTATAGAGCACAGAGCTTACCTTGTTAAATCCTCACAACAACTCTGCAAGGAGGTTCCCACTTTCCCAGTGTCAGATTAGGAAACCGAGGCTCAAAGAAAGTAAGTGACTTGCTTAAAGTCACGGCACAGGGATAGATTTAGAACCCAGGTCTGCCTGCTTTTTTTTTTTTTTTTTCCCTGCTTTTTCTCCCCAACTGCCCCCGGCCTCCCCCAGTACCTAGTTGTATATTTTAGTCGTGGGTCCTTCTAGTTATGGCATGTGGGATTCCACCTCAGCATGGCCAGATGAACGGTGCCATGTCCGCGCCCAGGATCCAAACCAGTGAAACCCCGGGCTGCCAAAGTGGAGTGTGCGAACCCAACCACTGGGCCACAGGGCCGGCCCTTCTGCCTACTTTCTTTGTCTTGGTATCTCTCTGGGAAGGACTTGGCTACATGGTAAAGCCTGGGATGGACTGGAAAGGGAGGGAGAGCGGGGGAGGTGGGGGGGAGGACAATTCTTCTCAGTGCTCAGTGCTGAGCTGGACTTGATTGGCAGCTCAGAGCTCAGGTGGTCAGGCTGTGGGCTGGAAGGCCTCCCTGAGGAGGAAGGCAGAGGGTGAAATAAGAGAATTCGGCCAACAGGAATTGGGATGTCTCTGATACTCTCTCTTCTGCAGGGGCTTGGGCACAACATGAAGCCTTGGGAACAGCAGTATGTTGAATGGAGCCCATGATCCATGTTTGGAGTGAGGGTGGCACATGAGCCTAGATGGAGAACAGGCAGCTCCCTGCCTCCTTCCTCATTCAGAACTCCATCCTGGGCTTGGAGCCTAGATCCTCTTGGTTTGGGACCATGCTGGGGGGGGGGGGGGGGGTCACAGGGCTGGTGGCTGAGGCCAAGCTCTCCCAATCAGCCTCAGGCCTTTCCCTGAGCCCTGCCATCAGCTGGGTTGCAGGGACCCCAGACTCTTACAGGAAAAATGGACACTCACAGTATGTGGAGCTCTTCCAGGCCTCACAGGAGTAGGTGAGCTGAGGGGCACTGTGGAGATGGCACCAGGTCCCCGGACTAAGATGGGGAATGGGGAGGGGGCATCAAGAGGGGAGTCCCGAGCTGCCAGGCCTCACACAGAAGGGGGAACCCCTTGCTTCCACTTTTCCCCAGGCCATACTCCCCGTGGCCCCTTTGTGAGCACACCAGCCTTTGTCTACAGGCCCTGCTCACTCAGCTTAAAGTTAGCCGAGGCCCAGATGGGGACATGACAGGGAGCCATCTGGTCTTCTCCCAAGACCCTCAAAACCACCCCCCAGTGCCTTGGCCTGTCTCATCCCAGTGACCCCCCTTCTTCTCTGCCCTGGAGCCTTTATCCGTGTTTACTATCTGTCAGCTAGGCGGCCTCAATACCCTGCACACAGAAAGCCAGCCAGCCAAGCATAGCGATCTCTGGGCGCCTCCCCACGTTTCTCTTTTCCTCTGGGCTGGGGGAGTGCGGGGCAGGGAGAAAGGCGGTCTGCAGTCTCCCCCACCAGCTCAAAGTGACTGTGGCCATGGTCTCTGTAGTCGAGTGTCTCTCCTGGACCATAGTTGGAACTCCTGGGGTAGAGGTCAGGGGTGAGGAGGGGCGGTGTCAAGCAGGTGCCTGTGAGTGAGGGGATGTGGGGAGGACAGAGGCATTGGGTGTGGCTGTCATGGGACACGTGTTCCCCGATGGACTCAGAGCACAGCTCAGTTAACCTTTGCGGTTGGAAGTGTTGTAAGCCACCAACAGGTGTGCCCAGTGACTCTTCCCTAGTCTTACTGGATACTCAGCCACATCTCTCTGGCCGCTCTGAGGCCTCCAACTGCAGAGAAGGATGATGGAGAGAAAGAATGAAAGTGGAAGAAGAGGCAAGAGGCAGGAAGAGAAGAGGTGCAGTGGGCATGGGGCTGGGGGAGGGACGAGGAGGGGCCTCACACGCCCCTCAGTGACAACATCTGGATGCCTGAGGTGGGCCAGCCCCAGGGCCAGGCAACTGACTCACACTTGTTTCATCCTCAGCATCAACTCTACAAGGTAAATATGCTCATCCCCACTTTACAGCTGAGAAAACTGAGCTCAGAGAAGAAACGCCCCAGGTCACTCAGCTGGGCCGCAGCAGAGCTTCTGGCTACAAGTTCATGCCCTTGCTTTCTTCTCGTCACTCAGTCTCTGCCTCACCTCACTGCCTCGCCCTGGTGTGGAGTCTGCCGGAGTGATCCCAGCTTTGCGCATCTCCAGCCCAGCATCTTCTCACCAGGCTGGGCTCTGCCTTCTCGAGGGATGCGCGTGGCCCGGTTTCAGGCCCCAGATCTGTTCTGGAAATCCTGTCTCATGGCAGGGATCACGTGAGCTGCCCTAACAGCTTCCCAGGGTGAGAGGGCCCAGCCTCCATCCCCAGGGGAGGGTGGAGCAGAGCGGAGGCATGGGAGAGGCGAGCACTGGGGGTCCCCAGCATAGAAGAAGCAATTTCTCTCAGGGGAGACACAGTGGCTCCCAGGGCTCAGGAGCCAGAGCCACCAGCCTTTGACTCCTGTACCCCACTTACTGGTCACCATCGTGGGCAACACCATTATGTTTAGCCTCTAGGGGCCTGCGGGTTGTCACTCATAAGAGGGGAGGTAATATTGGAGCCTGCCCCTGGGGGCATCATCAGGAGTTCGAGGGTCCAGGTGACGCACCCAGCTCGCTGGCTCAGACACGGCGGGGGCACCACACGTACTAGCGGAGTTCATCATTCCCATTCTTTCTACCCTTAGGCTGACCTCTTCCAGGGCCCACACTGCACACTCTTGGGGTCTCAGGGCAACATGGCCAACCACCTGAGCAGTGAGCCAGTTTTTATTCACCTGCATGTAAGCATGTAACGCGGACTGGTGGACTCACAGCTGCCCTCCTGGTCAGATGTCCTGGGGGTTTCCAAGTGAGGGATCAGCCCCAGCTACAAGGAAAGGGAAAATTCAACCCTAATTGCTGACCTGAAAGCCAGGAGGAAGGTCTGAGGGGCAGGTGGACAGGCAGCAGCTGGTTTATGGGTTTGGTCCTTCCTACAGCCTTCCCTCATCCCAGTGAGCGGCAGCTCTGACCACTCCAGAGAGGCCCTGCTCAGAGGGCAGCCTGCCCCAGACACATGCTGCTCCCGCCAGGCAGATGGGCCCTGGGGGGTCCTTCTACGAGAGCTAACAACTTAGTGGTTGTTATTAGCCCTGCCGATAACCTCTCAATATTTGTTACTCCTTTACTTAGAGAGGAGGCTGAGCACAGAGAGAAGGGTGGAGGACCAAGTAGGGTGGGTGGGAGCAGCAATGGGCTTCGAATACACAGACCACACCCAGACAAAAAGGCCCTGCTTTTAACCAGATCTCCACCTAGGGCAATAAACTGATGCAAGCGGTCTCATTGCCTTCCTCCACCTCAAAGCACTTCCCTGTAGTATTTCACCCACAGATGGTTGAAAGATGCTTCCTAAGAGGAATTCCAGTCAGTTGACATGCATCTCTTTCACCTTTATTGGGATGGTTTTTAGTGCCCTTATAGACCGGAGCCCTGGTTAACGGCTTGGTTGGCCTACTTCTTGCTCCCGCTTTGGCTCAGCAATATCACTGGTTTCTCAAACTTCCAGCCCAAGGAAATTCTCTGTACAAGGAAGTGTGCCTTCGGAGCTGAGGCCACCAGTGGAGCAGAATTCCAGTGGCTGTCCAGGCATGAGCTCTCAGCATAAAGGACAGTGTTGACTGGAGAATCTGTTAGAAACATTTGTTTCCTAAGAGGAATGGAGTGGCCAAAGCTGAGAAGGGAAACGGGCGCAGGAGAAGGAGGCGTTCAGAGCCCTTTCTCCACAGCCCCCCACCAGTGAACCTGGCACCGCAAAGAGCTGGTTCTGCCCTGGTTCAGGTCCCATCCCGCAGTGGTAAGGAGGCCGCCAGCTACCTTTGGAGGAAAGCACCCATGTGACAATCAACGGCTGGGAGGGAGGTGTTGGGAGAAATGTATATTTGGAAGAGGACACTGAGTTGGGCGGGTGGTTCCCTGGCCTTATCAGGGCCCCGCAGTCCAGCATGGCACCAGGGCAGATGGGCTGTCTGATCTCCACCCTGTGGGGCTTGGCTCAGTCCCCATAACAGGGAGGGCCTTGTCCTCACATACCCCTGTGCTCAGTGTCACCCTACTCCACTGACCCCGCTGGCCTCCATGTCATAGCCAGCTGCAATGGGAAGAGAAGTTGGCTGGCTTTCAAAGTCAGGGGTGAGGAGAGGCAGGAGCTACCCTCACTGAACAAATACTGAAGGAGAATTAACACCTGTTTGGTTCCAGAGGGTTTAGAAACGAGTTAAACAGCTCTATCAGAACTCATTCAGCTTGGAGGATTAATCACGTTTCTCCCTGGTGGCAAAATGACCATGGCTTACATAAGTCAGGGCAGCAAATAACTGAGAAGGCTTTCTATTCCCCACTGAGTAGCGTGATAGCACAGCTGTGACCTCAGGCTGACATGTGCTTGACATGCTCCTCTGACACTTACTGGCTATGTGACCTTGGACAAGTTATACATCCTCACAGAGTCTCACCTTTCTCATCTGTAAAGCTGAGAATGTTTTTATGAAATTAAACACAATAATGTAGATGAAATACAGAGCCCAGGACATAGCAGGTGCTGAATAGGTGGTCTTTCCTTCTGAAAACGACCTTCCCTTCATTTCTCATTGTCTTTCCCTCTTCATCTGACTGATTTGATATTGGCTAATTCTGATTACTTATTATATACCCTGCTGTGGTTTTTAAATATGACTACAAATTCTTTGACACTCCTCTCTTCCAAAGGTGGAACCTAATAGCGCCCCCTCCTGAAGACTGGCTGGATTTAGTGACTTGCTTCTAAAAAAAGAAGACATGGCAGAAATGAAGGTGTGTGATCCCGAAGTCAAAGTCATAAAAAGCATTGTGGCTTCTGCTTTGTTCTCTCTTGGATTGTCTGCTCTGTGGGCTGCCCTGTCATGAGGACGCTCGAGCAGCCTGCGGAAAGGCCATGCGGGCAGGATCAAGGGTTCCCACCAACAGCCAGCATCGACTTGCCAACCATCCTGGAGGCAGAGTCTCCAAACCCAATCAAGCTCTGAGATGACTGCAGCTCTGGCTGACGTCTTAAGTGCAAACTTTGGAAAGATCCCAAGCTAGAAGGCTCCTGAATTTCTGACCCAAAGGAACTGTGAGATATAATAAACATATATTGTTGATTTAAGCCTCTACATTTTTGTTTCTTTTAGGAAGATCAGCCCTGAGCTAACATCCACCGCCAATCCTCCTCTTTTTGCTGAGGAAGATTCGCCCTGAGCTAACATCCGTGCTCATCTTCCTCTATTTTATATGTGGGATGCCTGCCACAGCGTGGCTCGATAGGCAGTGTGTAGGTCTGCACCCGGATCCGAACTGCAAACTCTGGGCTGCCGCCAAAGCAGAGTGTGCAAACTTAACTGCTACGCCACCAAGCTGGCCCCTTCAGCCTCTACATTTTGGAGTGACTTGCTACACAGCAATAGATAACTACAGTCAGCTCTCAGTATCCATGGGTTCCATGTCTGCAGATTCAACCAACGGAGTGAATGGAAAGGTCGATGATGGTTGCATCTGTACTGAACATGATTTTTTTCGTGTCATTATTCCCTAAAGAGTACAGTATAACAATTATTTACTTAGCATTTACTTGTATTAGGTATCATAAGTAATCTAGAGATGACAAAGTATACAGGAGGATGTGTGTAGGTTATACGCAAACACTGTGCCATTTTATATAAGGGACTTGAGCATCTGCCCATGTTGATATCAATGGCGGGTGGGAGTCTTGGAATCAATCCCCCGTGGACACTGAGGGATGACTGTAATAGATATCCATTGCCTTCCAACTAGGTTTTGAAACTAGGTGTAGGTAAAGGCATAGTGCTAACTAAATAGAAACAATTAGGACAAGAGCTCAACGATGAGAGTGAAGTAATAAATGGGGGGGATACAGGGAAGAGCCTGGCTGTCCTGGAAAATCTGGTTGGAGACAAAACACAGCTCGAGGCTTCTTGGAAGCCAAGGCAAAAATGGAAACTTGATGGGTCAGATTAACACTAATTTTTTTTCTATTGGCTCTGAATGAGAATATGCGTTTGACATGCGGGCGTTTAAACAGCACCACACAGTATGGTGGATGATATCTGGCTGACATTCTACCTACAGTAGTTCATACTGAGCATGTTTGAAATGGTGCACAGACAGTTTACTTATAAAGATGCACTTTCTGACAGTTTTCAGGAACTCCTGGCATTACCAAAATAGGAAAAAAAAATATACACTGTATTTTTTTTTTTTTTGAGGAAGATTAGCTCTGAGTTAACATCTGCTGCCAATCCTCCTCTTTGTGCTGAGGAAGACTGGCCCTGAGCTAACATCCGTGCCCATCTTCCTCTACTTTATATGTGGGACACCTACCACAGCATGGCTTGCCAAGCGGTGCCATGTCCACACCCAAGATCTGAACCGGGGAACCCCGGGCCGCCGAAGCAGAACGTGTGAACTTAACTGCTGTGCCACCGGGCCAGTGCCTGCACTGTATTTTTAAAACTTTTTACATAGGCACTAGATAAAAAATAAAGTATAAAAGGGTTTATAGTGAAAACTCTCCATCACACCCCTGTCCCCCACAGGACAGTTCCCTTTCCCATGGACAACTCCCTGTGACTGATCTCTGATTTAATTTTCCAGGGATGTTTTATACATATACAAGCAAATAATATGTACTGTTCTCCCCTTTTATCACACGAATGGCAGCACACTATTGACATAGTTTTTCACTGCTTTTTATTCAATATTGATAAGACTTAAAAATAACATATTCCCCTAATTATCATAATTTTTGATTTTCTGAGTTTTTAGTATTTTATTATTCAAAATTTGGAAACATAAAAGAGAGTTAAGAAAATACAAAGCACTTGTACTCCCACCACCAAGAAATCCCTGTTAAATCCATGCTGTTCGGGTATATTCCTTCCTGTCTTTCCTTTATGAATATGAATGTGCGTAATATGTTTAATTTTCAAAATAAAAATTGGCACCAAACTGTAGAAAGAATTTTACATTCTGGGGCTTTCCCCACCATTTTCTTTTACATATACTCCTTTTCCCTCCTCCCCCACCACTAACCATTATATTGTCCCTATATGAGGGTTTTTCTTAACAAGTATATTTATTTTCTTAATAATGCTCTGCCCAGCCCAGGATTGATATGACCCTGCCTTTTCTGGTTCTGCTCCAGGCTCCTGTGAGAATAGCTCAACCTAACCTCTGTCATCAGAGCATCACCAAGATGGAAAACTGAAATTGTGAAGCATCATTTAAGCTTGTCCATTAAGGCCTTTCTTAGGTTGCCAAGATGAGACAGTTGGGGCCACAAAGCCCACAGATGATCAGCTCCCTGTGTGATGACACCCAGCTTTCAAGGGGCAAAGAGAGCTAGGAAATGTCATCCTTTCTAACAAGGACCCCAGAAGCAGTTGCTTCCATTGAACACATCTCAGCGTCACAGCGATCTGTCACAGTCCTGCAGGATTCTCCGGGAAGCTGCCTCAGCTCTAGGCATTCCCATTGGTCTCCAAGTTGCTGCTCTGGAGTCTCCTGGCCTGGGAGGAATCAACATAAAAAGTCCTTTGCCCATCACCTTCCCAGGGCACAAACCACACCTTCCAACAACAAGGGTTGTCACTGGAAAAGGGCAAGTTACATGGGGATATCTGTCCATTCCTTGTCATCTCTCACCCTTCTTTTTCAAAGACTGGGAAGCTAGTAATAGTTGTGCAAAGAATTCTGGAAAGAACAGGAATGACAACGTTTCAAATAAGTAACAGTGAAAGGGATAATAAGCCAGCTATAGTTTAATCTTTCCCCTAATGTGTATTCTCTTCCAGCAGATAAAGGAGACCAAAAAAAGTGATAATACTGACAATAACTGAGGGCTTATTGATACTGAGCTCCACGCTAAGCTTTGTGTATATTATAATCTCGCTTAATTTTTATAGCCACCCTGAGGTTAGTCCAATGATTATACCTATTTTACAGAAAAGTGCAGAGCATGGAATCAAATTCAGGTTTCTATGACTCCAGAGCACAAGCTCTTAGTTATTAGACTATAATGTTTTATTATTGGAAAAATAAAAAAAGGATACAACTTTTCGAATGTAGAAATTTCAGGGTATTTTTGTATAATTGTTTAGTAAGACAATATGTAATGTATCACGTGACCTAGCTAGAGTATTCTATCTCGAGAGTGACTGAGAGGGAAAGAAAACATGAACCCAGGATACTGTACTAGTTTGTTTAATTGATGTCCGCTGTCCCCAGACATCCATGTAAATTAAGATGATGAATAAAACAGCAGTTCTCCCTGGGAATCAAAGACAGTAGCAGGATAGGGTCTCAAGTTTGATTGCATAGGTTTGAACCCCAGCTTTGTGACTTACCAATTGTGTGACCTTGGGCAGCTTCTCTAAGCCTTAGTTTTCTCATCTCCAAACGGGGGATAATCGTATCTACCTTGGAGGTTTGTTGTATTAAATTAATGCATCCATTTAAGGCAGTTGGTGCTCACTAAATTCCAGCTGTTAGATTTTACCCACAGAGTTATACTGTGCCAACAACCTCTATCAATGACAGCAGCCTTTACCTAAACGATTGGTCAACATCCAATAGGCAACAAATGAATTAAAAAACCACGCTGCTGATCAGGATGTAGTAGCCATATCGCTGTTTGCTTTATTAGCTTAACTGCAGTAGAGTTTGCTAAGAAAAGACCAACATCCAGGCTTCTATCCCTTGTAAATCCCACAAGTTGTCCTTGGGTTCCTAAGCAAAACCACACTGTGTGCTTGCACTGGAAGCCCCTCCCAGTCTGGATTAGTGAGCGCCAGTGGGACAACCCAGGCAGTCCGCCTTGGGGTAAAGTCTTCCTCACCTGGAAGCCACTTTAGCTGAGAGAGACAGGTTGGGGAAGGCTTCTCTGACACTGCTGCCAGTTCTAATACCTGTGTTCGGTGAATAACCCGGCACAACAGTAAGAAATAGACTTGGCGTCTGAATCCTGGATCTACCACCTACTAGGTGATATGAGACAAATTACCTAGCTTCTCTCTAAACCTCAGTTTCCCTTCAGTAGACATAACCCTACAGTGCAGGATTGGGAATGAAATGAGATAATGCAATTCAAACATGTGGTATAATGCCTATACGTGATAGGCACTTGATAAACTGTAGCAATTACTATTATTTGCGTTACAGATCAGACTACTGGCTCTAAGTAGAATTTTCACTCCAAGCCATTTCCTAACTTTCACATTTAAGATATATGAGAACAGCTTTTTGCTATGTACATATTATTAACACGTCATCAACATGAAGAGTGTTGTCCATCACGAGCAACAAAAATGCAGAATCTTGGCAACAAAAATGAAGAATGTTTGGACAAGCATAGTAGGGGACAAAAGGATGAACAAGGCACAGTTTCCACACACCCAGAGCTCACAGTCCTGTAGGGGAGAGAGATACATAATCAATAATGTTAACTTAAGACAGGCTGTGATAAGTACGATCCTGAGGTGCTACAGGAGTTTGGTAAAAGAAGAAAGTCATTTTGATGAGAGAAACGTCCTCCATCAGTGGGCCAGGTGGAGGAAGATGCCTGGAGAGTGAGGAAGGAATCTGAGAGGGTGCAAGCCCTCTGCAGGTACGTAGGTTAGGGGAGGTGGGTGTAAAGACGTTCTGCTTGCCAGCGGGTAGGAAGGGGTGTTCTGCAGACAAGCTGGAGTAGAGGAATGAATGATTTGAACAGATGATGATGAGAGATCTGAGCTCTTACAGGTGAGGACCTAAGGAGGCCATTCTTTCTAGTAGCAGGCTGGAGGAGTAAACTGAGAGGTCATTACTTGGGCAAGTGTGGAAAGACAAATCAGAGAGGCCTTCTGACTCAGTGGCAAAAAGCTATTACTACAACCAGAGGATTATGGCGGATGTGCCATGTAGAATGACAGCTGTTTTGCTAGTCTAAAATCATAGCCTCCTTTCTTCCAGGAAGAGGAAACACCTTGATTCTCTCCTACCCAATTAGTCCGCTTGAGGGGCATCTTATAGTGGTTCCCAGTAGGGAGGCTAGAGTCATCACTAGAGCTAATTTTTCTACGGTGAAACTGTGCCTTCAGACAGGGAAAATCAGTTTGCCAGGAACCTATGGCCCTCTTCACAGCTAGCGTTTGGTAGCGCTTGGCCCTTGTCTGTTGGTCATTGCTAGGTTCTGGTGTGAAATATTAATAACCCATTCCCGCTGCCCCGTAGCACTCCTCCATGGCTGAGTCTGTCGTCACATGGGACTGCTTCCGTTGTGAAAGTCAGGGCAGGCCCCTTCCCCTGTCCCTGCAGCACTCCTCTTCCCCAACAGCTGGGGCCATTTGCCCCCTTCGCGTGGCTGTGATCTTCAGGACTAGTCCTGCTGAGGTAGCTCTAGCTTCAGGCTCTGAGACTCACTCAGCATCAAGCCACGCCTGTCTCTAGGCTAATCATGACCTTGTGGCTTGGCTCTGAGTACTGCCTTGCTTGGGGATTCTGAGCGGTATCATGTACCTCAGCTCTGATAACAGGATCCCCATCTGTCAATTCTCCTTTCATCTGAGTTCCTGTCCTGAAGAAGTGCTAACTACATTCAGGCCCTTTAAGCCTGAGGTCCTGCCTTGATCTTGCCATTGCCCCACAGGAAGTAGAGGAAGCGCTGCTCTTGAAGCCTGGCCTATGGCTGGGGTTCCTACACATGCTTTGAGCCTTTTGCAGTCCTGCTTTCCTGCTCCGGGTTCCCGATGGGGACTTAGACTTGCCTGACACAGACCACTTTACCAGATTGTGCTTTTGGTGGATTGCCACGTCCTCCAGATTCCACGTTTCACCTGCTGGGCTGGACTTCCTACTAGCTGCTTCAGTTCAAGCTGTTCTCCTAACGCCCGACTTTGCTCAGTGAGTGGGTAGAATTCCAGAGCTTGCCCCACCCAGTCTGCCCTGTTCCTCTGTAGCTAATTGAGCCATGCTCAGCGTGACTTTAGGAAGTAGATGCGCACGTACTCTTGCTCAATATTAACCTCATATTAAAGGTCAAAATGGAGACAGGAGACTATACCTATATCAAAATCATTTCATATACATGGTTCTAAAATATAAAACTATTTAAAAGATACTTAAAAAACAAGACATCTCAATTTCCACCCAACGTATTTTTTTTTTCTGCTTTATCTCCCCAACCCCCTCCCCTGTACACAGTTGTATATCTTAGTTACATGTCCTTTTAGTTGTGGGACGTGGGACGCCGTCTCAACGTGGCCTGATGAGCGGTGCCATGTCCGTGCCCAGGATCCGAATCCTGGGCCTCCACAGCAGAGCACGCAAATTTAACCACTCGGCCGCGGAGCTGGCCCCCCAACATATTTTCAAAGGCCTAACACACCCAAATATCCAGGTGCAGTGGGAACCTCACCCCTCCCCGGGTGAGTAGATAATATTTGGAATGCATTTTTGGTTGTCTTAATAGCCTCAAATGACCTTTCTTTCAGCTGAAACAATTGAAGCCAACACTTCCAAAACAGAAATCAGGTAGGAAGTAATGTTTAACCTTAACCTGTTAGTCCAGTAAACAACTTTGGAAGAGTGTGCCCATGTCTGCCAACAAGTTGGCTGTATCTACACGTTCTCTCATAAAACTGAGGAGGTCATTTATTCTGAAGTCAAAGTCTATCAAACCAGTCAGCGGTGAAACCCAGCCCCTCAAGCATTACTCAACAGGAAAGGGGGGAGTGAACATGGAGTGAACAACGACTTCCTCCACAGCTCCTGCTCAATAAGAAGCTTCTGAAGCTATTGCTTTTGGAAAAAACAAGTTTCGATCCTGTTTATGAAAGAAAATGCCCTTAGGTGAGGACAGACCCTTGTCTGGCATATCACTGAAAAGTGTCTAGCAGCAGTGCAGCTCCAGGTCCCACTGGGACTCTCATTACCAACTTTTTTTTTTAACCCCCAAAAGATCATTTAAGTCAAGAGCGTCAGTGGGAAGTCCACAGATGAGTGTACCTCTTAACTCATCCATTTTATTTCCATCCCCATCTGCTAAGACATTACTGCTTTGGGAAACCCAAGTTTTCTCTTGAAAAATCTCAAGTCTCAATACCAACCTGATCCTGTTTGGTCTAAGAAGTCCACCTAATCAACACTCAAAATTGGTGGTTTCATAGGGCCCATATATTTATTGGCTTTTTAAGGGGCAGTCTAATATAAGCGGACAATGAAGAAAAATCTTGTCTACAAGCTTTTGTACTATTGATTTTTATTTGCTATTTCAAAAGCACATTTAAACAATTTTAGAATTTCTTAGAAATTTAATATTCTTCAGTGTACATCCAAATTAGATTAATAAAATCAATGCTATTGATTTTAAAGTATGAAGTTTAGCAAGGAACTAGCATTTTGTTTAGTGATAGGAATTACCTGAGACTGAAAATGAGGGTTTTTTTTGGCCATAAAAAGCAAGATCACAGCTGGCCCTGGAGAATGACAAAACCTAAAGTAGTTTGCGTAGGAATAAAATAAAAGCTAGCTTAATCAACAACCTTCATCATTGCTTCAGTATCAAGACTTACCCAATCGGAAATTATATAGGCCTTAACGGGCTATATAGTTTATGTAGCCCCTTATAGGGGGCTGGCCTGGTGGTGCAGCGGTTAAGTTCATGTGCTCCACATGGGTGGCTTAGGGCTCACAGGTTCAGATTGTAGGTGTGGACCTACACACCGCTCATCAAGCCATGCTGTGGCAGCGCCCCATATACAAAGTAGAGGAAGAATGGCACGGATGTTAGCTCAGGGACCATCTTTCTCACCAAAAACCAAATAAATAAATAAATAAATAAAATTGTGGGCTGGATATATATCCATCTATCTTTCTGCTAGATAAAACATATAACATTTTTCGCTATGGAAGGAATATCAAAAGGCATCAGTTTGTCCTTTAAAGTATAAACATTTAAAATATTATAGGTTGTAGGAGTAAAGAAATCAGCATCTGGATTGAGAGAATACCTAAAAGACTCTCACAGAGCATCTAACAGACTTGAAATTTTAGGAAAAACAGTTCTTGATAAACAATATTCACGCTTGGCTCTGTAATATGTTTCTAACTATTCCCTAAATAAAGCTCTAAACATTAATTTGCAGAAAACTTTAGGAAACTGTGTATTTATCTATTTCTAGGTTACGATCCGATGGGCTTCCAAGGGAGACCGTGGTGCAGCAGACAGCATGAGACGCAGACTGGAAGGCCTTCGCTGGAGTCCCGGCTCAGCCCTCTCCCAGCCGTATTATGCTAGGCAAGCACAACTTCTCTGGAGGACTGATTCTTCGTAAGTCAGAACAAGATAACTAAGCTCTAAGGAATGAACCAAGTAATTTGGTATCTATAAACTTCCCTCAAGCTTAAACTGCATCTAGCAAAGCGTAATCAGAATAAAGTTCTAAATCCAAGCTCGAAGATATTTTGAAGGAAGTTCCCTCAACTAAAACTAAATTTAGACCCAGGATTGCCCCCTAATGGTCATCTCTTAGAAAGGAAATCCCTCTGAAAACTACCGAATTTGCAAATTCAGTTTTTTTCTATCAAAAGTTCCTCAAAAGGCTTATCTCCAGCACGTACACCAGATTCTTCTCCAAGCAAGATCATCTCCAGGTATATTCATTTAAATAAAGTTGCAAGTAGACGTGGTACATTTCTTATCTTTAAAACTATTTCTATAACTAGATTAAGTGGTCTTTTCAGGTTTTTAAAACGCTATTTTCCTTAGATTGTGTCTCCCTGCCCCCAATATTGGAAATCAAAAAGAAAAAAAGGGAGGCCAGCCTGGTGGTACAGTGGTTAAGTTCACACGCTCCGCTTCAGCAGCCTGGGGTTCACTGGTTCAGATCCCAGGCACGTCAAGCCATGCTGTGGCAGGCGTCCCACACACAAAGGAGAGGAAGATGGGCACGGATGTTAGCTCAGGGCCAGTCTTCCTCAGCAAAAAGAGGATTGGCAGTGGATGTTAGCTCAGGGTAATCTTCCTCAGGAAAAAAAAAAAAAAAAAAACAAAAAGAGGGAAGGATAAAGGGCTTCTATCCAAGTCTTTTTTGCATCTTAAGCAAAGGTACAGATACCTTTTCCAGGTGTCATGGTGAAGATTCAAGAGCCGGTTCTTTATTCTAAAGGATGGTACCAACACAGATTGTTCCCACTTTCCAGGTTTCATTAATTTTTCATTCTTGGCATGATGTGTTGAGGAAAAAAAAAGTCTTCCAAATAAAAATTAATCTTTTATCCCAAATCTATATTCCATCTTATATCAAAACATGAATTCACCATGGCTGGGTTTATAATCCAAACTAAGGAAACTCTCTCTGAAAAAAACCCACAGAAACGTACACCAGACCCACATAGGGCCTGGGACACAGATGGCACCAGTCATTTTAGAAATCAGAATCTCTATGGCTAAACTACCAGCACCTCTTTTTTTGTTTTCCACAAGCTTTAATCTCATTATCTACAAAATGTGAATAACATCACCTACTTTGTTGGGATGTTGGGAAGGCCAAATGAGGTAATACACGAAAAGCACTTAGCATAATCTTTGATACACAGAAGGCATCAAATAGGCATTAGAGTCACTGCTGTTGGTTGGTTTGTTTTGTTTTTGTTTTTTAAAGATTGGCACCTGAGCTAACATCTGTTGCCAATTTTTCTTCTTCTTCTCCCCAAAGCCCTCCAGTACATAGTTGTATATTCTAGTTGTGAGTGCCTCTGGTTGTGCCATGTGGGATGCTGCCTCCGCACGGCCTGACTAGCGGTGCCATGTCCACGCCCAGGATCTGAACCAGCAAAACCCTGTGCTGTGGAAGCAGAGTGCACAAACTTAACCACTCAGCCCAGGGCGGCCCCCTGTGGGTGGTTTTATATTGGTGAAATGGGACCTGCTAAGACGACAGAGTTGAGAACAGTGTAGTGAGGAGAATGATAAGCAACAAAGGAAATGTCCTCTCTTCCAAGTTCTGAGTATTTCACAATAAACATGGTGGTGCCTACAGACTAAGAAAAGGGAAGTTAAGCGCAAGGACTAGCAACACACCCGATTGGTAGGTCTGTTACACCCTCTAGTGGCCACAAAGAACAGAGTTCTTTCTAAAATCCTGGTTTAGCCAAGACTGCAACTTGGATGTGTATATATCACATTTCAGTTTCAAAAATAACTAGCTTGCCTTTATGTGTTTTCTGCCTATACCAAAAAAAGAGCTAATGTTAAGAGAAACCAATGTGGTCACAATTTGATCCATTTGCTGAATGAAAATACTGATCAATATAAGGAAAGGCATAGGCAACACTACCTTTCACGCTATATCAATTCTCAAGTGAGGACTGAGGTTTATATAATCGTCTTTGTTGCTTTATGGAAGGGAATTCTGAAATAAGCATCTTTCTAAAACAGCAATTTTTCACCACAGGGTTATTTACAAGTCAAGGTAATAATTAAATATGCCCAAGACTATGAATCTATTCTTCTCTGCCCAAACCCTTCATTTTTATAATGGGTAATTATAGCAAAAACTTCAATTAACCAGAACCCTCAATTAACATGATTTCCCCTCTTGCACTCTATTTTTAGGACAAAGTGGAAAAAAAATCACAAGAAACCATTTATATGAGGGATTTAGTTTTAAAATCTTCTAGAATGGATTATGCTAAGTAGAAAAAAACCCAGAATAAAATTACATTCATACCATGATAACCAATATATAGGAAATATATATATAACTGAACAAGAGCTGGAAGAGGATAAAATTTTTTTGAATGTTAATGTGGTGGAATTGTAACATATTTTCTATTCTTTTTGCTACTTTGTTTAGTGTTACCTTGTTACATAAATAAAAATCAGAGAGAAGGGTAATGTATCAACTCAGGACACATTCTGCAACACTTTCTCTTCTACATCCATAGATCTGAACAGCAGAATCGAGATGAGAATCAGAATCCTAAGTCTTTCAAACATTTTTAGATCTCAGAGATATAGTAAGGTCACTATACCTATTCAAGACAAAAAGTAGGTCACTTGGGGAATATTTCTTCAATATGAGCTGAAACAAGAAGGGTTTTATATAGTACATTTTCAACTAATTTGAAAATAAATTTATCAGGACATCCCTTATTCAGAAGCATCCATCTTTACTCAACTGCAGTATACCCCTAAAGTATAAAACTCAATGGTATACAAAGTAATTCAGGCTAAGTAACCATCCTTGAATTGAAAGCTCATGATACCAAATCCATCTATTTAAAATACTGTTTATTTGTGATTTAACATTAATTAGCATTACATCTAAGAGCAATATCAGATAACATTTATACATTTTCCACAGGACACAGAGGTTCATTGGCTCATTCTTTATGCCAAAGCAAGTAAATAGAGGCATTAGCAAAAGGTGCAAATAGTTCACTGTTGCGTTTAAAAAATATTTATGCACATTGCATTCATTTAAGATATATATATTTTTAAAAAGTTATGGAAAAGCATAGTTCACAGGTTACTGTTTCTACATACGTTGTAATACAACATAAATGATGTAGAACATAAAAAAATTCTCACATACAGAATTAAGCAACTGAGAGTTTCCACTAAGAGATTAAAACACTGATTCCAGTAGTTAGTGAGATCTAAAATGAAATTTCCAGGCTCTGTTTCAACTTGGCATCATCATACACATACGCCAAACAGAACCAGCCCCAGAACACACTGTAATCAATGTAATTGTTTACATGCCAACTCACCCTCCAGATACACTTTGGATTATTTTTACCCACTGACCATTAGATCATTGATTTTACATTGACTTGTGACATCACTTGGGCGAAGGGAGGGAAAAAACTATGTTAAGCCTAGGTTTAAATTTGTATTTACATTAGATAGAAAGTTAACTGAAAAGATAAGAAAAATTTGTAAAAATCAAGACGTGGTAGTCTTCTCACTGGGGGGATTAGACACACTGATTTCCTCTAGTGCTGCCTTCTAAAGATGCGTAAAAGGATGCGACCCCTTTAAAACTCAGATATCAACCAAGAAATATGATTTGACAGAGAAGCAGAATTTTAGAAATTTGTGACATTGAATACATTATTCTTTAAATCCTATTGTGACTATGAGTCACTATCAAACTAGGATTCTTCTTTTCACGATACCCCTTTTGTTCCCTTCACTTTTCCCTTCCCCTCTCATTCTTTTCCTTTTCATACGGTTACCACATGAGAGCTTCTTCATTCATTAACAATACTAAGAGAAAAAGACATTATAAGGTTCAAATATGAATCTAGTTATACCTTTAAATGCTCTAATCCCCCTTTGATACCACATTCTTGGATTCTTGAATTATATGTAAGTAGACTTAGTACCAAGCGGCCTCATATATGCTCTACTGTTAAATGATTGGATAATATGCTTATGAGACTTTTTTATACTGAATGGTATACAAACATCTCAACATACAAAAATCATTTTTGCCAGAGTTAAACTAAATAACCCATGTTATGTGTACAAAATCCCCTTTGTTGAAAAATAAGGGGCTTTCTAAACTAATAAAAAAGGAAGTTTTCAAAAATTATAGTTTACTAAAATGATCTTTTTTGGCAAACAAAGTTACTTCAGGTGAGGAAATTTTATACTATGAATAAAATTCCAAACAAATTTTTTCTTAAATTTTTTAAAAAAATTATGTGCCAGTGTATACTAATGCTGTAGATTCTTATCTTAGAAGCTTTTAAAGCATTCTGGTAATGCCCATTGAAACAATGGGAACCCAAAAGGTACAGTCAATAATCATGATAAAAAATTATAATCTGATCACCAAGTGAAGCAGGTGTTGAGAAATAATTCTCTCGCTGGTTCACTGGTAATTTCTTTCCAACGGATATTATGGAGAAGGCCTGAAGTAATTCAGACAGAGATCTGTTTGTGGTGAATTATAATAACACTTCATGAGGGCAGAGCTAATTAAAACTAACAATTGTTCAAAGATTCAAAGATCTTTTGAACATATAAAATGAGAGATGAATTTGAATTTCTTTCATAATATGTTTTTCTTTTAGTAAGATCTCTTTCCAGTTCTTAAAGTCCAGTTTGCTACATACCCCCACTCTGATCTACCACTGCATATTAATGACCAACTTAAATGTGATATTTAAATGTGCAATGTCACATTGGAATAATAATAATTATAAAAAGACTTTATTTAGGCTTCAACTTTCTCCTTTTTTTTGTTCTTTTTCAGAAAAGAAGGAGTGCGGAATTTCTTCTTTTTCTTCGATGGTGATTTTGAAGGCGAACCTTCAGGTGACAGGACTTCTTCAATTTTTTCTGGAGACTTAATGGTAATCTCGATGTTTTCTATGGTCGTGCTTGTAGTTAATCTACTCACTCGTTTAGCAAGCTCATCTTCAACATCATGCATATCATCCTTGCCATTTACTACCATGACAGGCACTTCCATGGAGATGAAACTCTTGGAAAATAGCTCATGGTTTTCTACAAAAAGGGAGGGTTTTTTTTATTATTTTATATAGTTAATATCGTGACTTTATTTTACAAAACCGAAATGTTTTAGCAATGTACTAAGGCATTACTTTAATTCCAATCAAGATAGATCATTATTTTAATAGACCATGGATCTATTAGCATGAAGCTAATTTTCTTAAATGGTGTAAAGTGGAAGGGGACAAAGTTGTTAGACCACAGAATCAAGGCTAGATAAGTCCAGTTTAATGACTTGACAGTTTCACTGTAAATCAAGTCAGTATAAATGAGGAAGACAACATATATTTTTCTTTATTTTTGGGGTCATTTGGCAATCAAAATTGAAAAAGATTCCATGCTTCTGATTGAAAGGCGTATGACAAACCAATTTTAATTTCACAAATTCTTAAGAACTATGGGTTGCCAATATCCAGATTAAGATAAGTCAGTATAAACACTGAACAAAAGTAGCACTCTATTTAATAAAAAATATAAAATTATTAGGAGCTTTAAGTAAAATCCATGGCAAACTTACTGCAATCAGGTGTTCAATTTCCTTACATGAAACAATTGACACAGGGACAGACTCTGAAGACTAACTCAGTGACTGCTATGGGAAATTACATTGAATACCTTCTAATTTTTCAGGGATATTTTGCGGTGACTGAGTTTGAGACTGAATTTGTGAAATAGATGAAGCGTCATCTGAGAGTAATTCCTGCTCAGCATCTGTTGGATAAGAGTTTAGTTAAAAGCCATGCAAAACAAAGAAGCATAAGATTTCAGGGAGGTTAGCGCATACATCAAATACCTGCACACACAGAGATGATAAACTCTTCAGCAGTGAGCTGAGCATGCTAACAGTTATCCCATATATCAATAATTATGCACTAAGAGGAGGTTAATATGTTAAAATTCGGGCGGCTAATAGCAATTCTACATACATACTTACTAAGGAAGCATAGCTACTGGCAGCCCAGGCAAATAATATGTGTGCATTTAGCTTTTGCTAGAGAGTTAGAAAACCAAAATATATTGAGCAGCCAGATGAAAAGAATTATGAAGCCTCACCAATGATGCTACATTAATGAGGCAGAATGCTTCACTGAATTTTTGAACAATATCCAATTAGTGATTCCTGTCAGAGCAATATTAGCGAGCTAATTCAGAAGGTCATAATGAATGTGAAACTATTTATAAAGTTATATATAAAAGGTGATGGTTCTAGAGTGCAATATTTGTTACCTGGCATCTTTAGGCTTTCAAAAAATGAGAGATTAAAGAGGGACATTTTACAAAATACAGAAACAGAGGAAGTTTCCAACCTTATGTTAGAATAAACAAATTCAATAATACCACTTAGAACATTTAGTGTAATTACATTAATGAGTCAGGATGACTCCCTTTTGTGACAGAGGCACTAACACACTGATAAAAACTGTTCCCTGGATGACCAGGATGTCATTAGTTTTTCCTACATGATATCTAATATAAACAAAAATTCTTTAACTATTGGTTCTGTTCTGCACTGTGTAAAAAATTTCAACTGTATTTTATGGATGCTCTAAAGCAGAGGCTCTTACCCTCTTTTGGCATCACAGACTTCTTGTCCCTCATGCTGAACCTCCTCCCCCGACATGTATATCAGATAAAATAAAGCATATATTTTTCAGATGGCTCCTGGACTGTCTGAAGCTTATCCAAAACCCAAGACTGAGAACTCCTACTATAGAGAATCGCTTATTCTTGAGAAAAAGGGAGCTAGTATTCAATCAGCTAAAGTATTTTCATTAACAATTCTTAAATATAATCCTTACTTAGGGTTCTGAAGTCAGAAAAACTCAGCCTCACTAGACTGCCCATAAGGTTACAGAAAGTCACATCAAAATTCTAGCACTTTGCTTTATGTTTTGATTTTGAAACTACACTTTTGGCACCTTGAAATACCTAGGAATGAGAGAGATTTTACAAAGCATTAAAGTCACATACTTGTGAATCTATAATTATGTCAATGTAAAGAGTTTTTAAAAAGCCACATACTCTGATATTTTTAAATCTATTAATGTATCTACGTTTACTTTGGCTGGTAATTCTTTATTCATCTGGGGATTTCACTTGACTACACAAGACTTTTTGCTAGCAATCAGATTGCTTTCTGAGGAAAACAGTTTTCTCTACAGGTTGACATACACAGTCTGTGGTAGCTCTTTGCATTTCAGCCCACATATATATGCAATAAGGGCTGGGAAAGATGACACAGAACCATCGATTGTAAAAGGAACTTTTTAAAACAACATTGACTGCTTTCTATCTAACTCAAGGTGCTCCGCTGTTAGCAGTATGGTTAAAGTAGACTTAATCTAACATGAACTAACCTTCCAGGCCTTGCTGTTTACGTTCGATTGTCTTCTTATACTCTTCAAGTTCTCCTTCTGTGAGATGACTGAAGGGGTTGGGAGGAGCTGGTGGGGCTTGATCGTCATCTTCAAACTGCATGGTCTTACAAAGAAAAACATCAACTCATTACCAAGAGCTTTACTTATATCTATGTATTTGTTTATATATATATACACAGAACTTCATACATTCACACATACATAAATGTATATATGATGTTTGTGACACCCCACCTCACAATAATCGTAAGAAATGATAAAGCAACATGCTTTAAAATACTAATGATCCAATGGGCTAAAATTGCCAGGGATGTTTCCTCAATATGCCTTTATAGGTCAATTTTAATAACTCTTTTTAAAAAAAAACAAAACTAAGCCAAGTTCTAATAACCTTCACATAACTTAGAAATATCTTAAAAAACAAGAAATCCTCCATTTCAAAAAGCCTTTGTAAAAAAGACTTAGAAAAATGAAATTGTACCAAAAGAATTTCTTTAAATTTGCCATGAAAATAAACTTGTAGCTATTTGTTCTAGGAAAGGGATTAATGAGACTTTCAGTTAAACCTGGCAGATTGAATTTATGCATTTTTTTAATCCCTCCCAAAACCCCACTAAAATGACAATAAAGGAAGAGCAAAAAAATGGTATAAACTTTTAAGGACAAAGAACGGGAGAAGAGACAACAGAGGATGAGAAATGTTAACACATTTTTGGAAGATGGAAATTGGGTGAAAGAGTGGGTAGCAGAGCTCAAGGAAGGCTGCAAACGAGAACCATGCTCACTTGCCCCGTAGAGTCTGGTAAGGCTCAGAAACCAGAGGCATCAGGGAAGGTGGGATAAAGAAAAGCTGAAAAGGGGGGACATGTCAAAAGTCTGAATAAGAAACATAAATTCTAAGGTCCCCTTTCCTATTCCACACAGCCAGGCATTTACTTCTCTCCCATCTCTGCAGAAGATCAGAGGCTTATTATTCAGAACTGATCAGGGGCATAAAACACAGCTAAGGGCTCTCAGAACGATGGTGGGAGACTGGCAGGAGAATGGAGAACTCTCCAGATAAATGAAATGGCCCCAGATGAAAACTACAGATACTAACATTTGGGGATTCCCCAGAGAAACAACCTGGTCCACATCCAATCATCCTACAGTGAAACTCACCTACTCGGAACCTCTGCACACACCCAGAGCTTCTGACTAGCTTTCAGCATCTCATTCTTAAATACATAACAGACTACTATGGATTACCAGACACTTGAGAAAAGCTTCCAACATGGAAGAGAGGGACCAGAATAAACAAGAAAAAGGGAACTCAGAAGAAACAAACACAATAAAGGCAGCTGAAGAAAATTAAAATTGATTCCCTTAGAGCAATAATAGAAAATACTGTACCCATGAAAGACCAAGATGTTATTTAAACAAAAAAGGGGAACATTCAGGGAATAAGAGGTCTTAAAAATTAAAAAAAATCAAAATAGAAAATTAAATAGAAGGGTTAGAAAATAAAGTCAAGCAAATCTCCCAGAAAGTATGATAAAGAGACAGAGATGGAAAGTAGGAAAGAAATAATCAGAGGCTCAAAGAGGTCCAACTAACAGTGTATCCTGACAGAAAAAGAAATTGGAGGGGAAAAACTATTGAGGAAAAACTTAAAAAAATTCCCAGAACTGAAGGATATGACTTTGTACACTGAAAAGGGTTATCAAATGCTACGAACAAAGACTAACAAGAAATCTACTACAAAGCACAGCATCGTAACATTTCAGAATGGCACGGACGTAGAAAAGGTCTAAAAGAAAAAAAAAAGGGTCCTAAACAGGGGTACATGGATCACAATGCTCTCCTACTTCTCAACATGGAGCAATGATTTTCATTTTGGGGGAAAACTATTTCTAAACTAATATTCTATGTCCATTATATGCACATCTGAAGATAGAATACAGGATTTCATACTTCCACCTCCTATGTATCCTTTCTCAGAAAGCTATTAGACGACGTGCTCAGTGATACAGGAATAAATCAAGAGGGTAGAAGTCACACAATGCAGGAAACAGGGGACATTACACAGGAGAGAAACACAGGAATCCTCAGGATGAGCCGGGGTAGCTAGCCTGAAGAGCAAATGGTCCAGATGTGGACTGGAATGACAGAGGGCTAGAACTGAGAGATTACCTGTTACCTTTGATCCTATGGAAAATAATAGTAAGATGGACTTTATAATTCTGTTGAAAAGTTTGGGAAGAACTAAGCCAATAAGAAAAGGAGGAAAATTCTTAACTCCAGGGGGAGGCAAGTTGTATAAGAAAGGAAATGTAATCCTGGGATACTATCTGGCTCAGCAGTAAACGTTTAATAATATAAACACTGAAAGCTGATTCAACAAAAAAAATTTGTGATATAACCTTATTGGGGGAATGAAAAAGTGTTGTGTAAACAGGCTAAATCCTCATCTTCCATAAAAGAAGTCACTACTGTCTTTCATTAATTCTAAGATGCACTTTTCCCCCCACATTTTCCCATCTCTGAAATTAGGACTTATCTAATAATTGATGGCTTCCTGCAATTATAATTGTTAGGGTTTTTTCTCTTTTAGTGATACATAAAATAATGGTACTTCTTACAATCGATGACACAGATTTGATGAAATACAGCTGAAGTCTAAAATCAGTAAACCAAGGAAAAGCAGAATGAAGATGCTCTTTAGAAACATGAAGGTAAATGCTAGAAGAAAGTCCTTGCCCCTGGAAACAGGGAATTGAAGGTGACATGTTAAGTCTTGTGGATTATTTGACTTTTTAACTTGTGCTTATATTAACTTCAGTAAAAATAAGAAGTATCTTTAAAAAGCAAAGAAATTAATGTGGTAGATCAACAACAAAATCATATTGCTTCATGGACTTACAGAAGGAGGCTTATCCACAACAATTCCAGCAAGCAACTGAGATTGTGGTCCTGCTGTTTTCAAGTCATATCGGTTTTGTTCTCGAATCTGAATTGAAAAACAACAACATGTTCTTGGGGGCATCTATGCAGATGACCTTTACTTTCTCTTTTCCTAAAGGCGTGCTATTTGACCAGCCCAGAATAAGGGCCTCTCTAATTCCCACCTCCATGCAGCCCTCTTTTACCACCCTAACAACTCACACTAATCTCCTCCACGCTTATTCACATGTGATTTGCCACCGTCTTACATTGTTAGAGAACCACATTTTTCACTAATACCAGGGATCTTAACAGCAGAAATATGTTTAGCACTTCTTCCCCATGGAGCCTGCTCACCCGTGACTAGCACAGAGCTGGAGGTATTCAATACAAGCTAAAATTATACTGAATTGAATGTCAAATTCTTCTGTATTCAAACCTCTAAGCTTGGTATTAATCAGATTCAATCATTAGTGATTTAAACATAAAACAGCATAATATTGCCTCCCCTGGCCACAGAACACCCCGTCTTACCTTATTTCTCTTTTCCAGTACCTCATTCGGGTTTGTGTTTAAAGGAACAAACTGATTTGGATCTTCAATTTTGATAGGTGTTCCACTACTAACTTTAGAAGAATCTTCTGCTTTCATCCACTAAAGAATCAAAAATTTTCTAGAATGAAGCTTTGTGTTAAGGACATATGGAAGGTTCTTGACAACTGTTTACTGACTTAAGGAGGGGGATAACTGCCAGTATTTTAAAGAATTCACTATGCAGTATTCGTCAATTAGTGTGTATCCCATACTAGTTAGAAAAAGGCTCACAATCAGCAATCACTTAAAAGAAAACCCACAAATGTCATTACTATTCACATGAATACTCAGTTATACTGCTATTTAAATTCTCTCCTTTTGGCACTTTTAAATATGATGCTGAAAATAATTCAAGCATAGACGTAGAGTTTGATCTCACACTAACTCACATTCAGAGCTGTTGCTTGCATTGAAGTTTCACCAACTGAAGATGGCTAAGAAGTCACCAAAAAGGACTCAAGGAATCTCTTAAGATTTAGTTTTCCAGACTTCATTTTTTATTTTTGGCTGACAGAAAAGGCCAAGCCCCTGACCAGCATTTTTCAAAGGGGATAATCTGGTAGTAGTCTATAGTATAACAGAACTACAGAGTTGGAAGAGCCTTATATAATTCTTCTTATCTACCCCACACTATATCCCTTAAAGAAGGCTAATATTCATTAAGATTAATGATAGCTGGCCATCAGTCTCTGTCAGTAAAATTAATTCTGGAAAACTTATGAATTTAATTATGTTCTTTCACTAGAAGTTGAGAAATCTTATAGACTAGGAAAAAATCACTTTGATGCCTAGGCATTTCCATATTGAATGTTTCTGATTTATATGATAGGATGAACTAATTTTGAGTATCCAGAGAATACTTGGGGATAAGAACTCCAAAATTACACCAAATCCGAAGCAAAATGCTGAAAAAGATAACCTATTTCTATCTACAAGATCTTGCGTAGCCATGTGCAGTAGAAACTTTGGCACCATTAGGTGTTGACAACTTTTATAGTTCTGATTCACTGGTACAATATAAACTACAAAGCAGTATCATGTAGAAGGTAAAAACTGGGTTCCAGAGTCAGATTGTTTGCATTCAAATCCTAACTTTATCATTCACAGATGATTAGTTAACCCCTCTGCCTGTTTTCTCAGCTACAAAATGGGGGAGAAAAATAGCATCCTCTCCATATTAAGAGAATTAAATGAGATAATTCATGTACGGCACTTAGAACAAAGTGTCTTGCAGAAAGTTAATACCGGATAAAATGACAGTGATATTATTACTGTTAACGTTATATTTTACTTTCCCAATATTTTCAACATAGAACATTCAATTCATGAGTAACTAGGCAAAATATTTGGTAAAGGCAAACCATGTAAAATAGTGGCATACTGTGATTTTGGTCCTGGGACTGGTTTCCCCATTCCGAGACTCCTCAGGCACATTGACTTTCATGTAAGTATTTGGTGAGTTCAGCCATCTTGTTTTTTCACGCTGCTGTCTCTGAGCCATGTATTTGAGAGGAGAGAGTGGCACTGTATCGTCTTCAAAGGAAAATGCAGTCACAGTCGCTGGGATTTCCACGTCACTCTTGTGCCTAGGCTTCTCTCGAATGAGAGGATGCCGGTAAGCATAGCCTGTTCTATACCCCTAAGGGAGGGAAAAGCCACACTTGAAGCAATCAGACCTGTACCAAACACAGCATTTGGATTCTAATTCTTTAAACAAATGATTCAAAAAGACTCCTTTGTTGAAAAACAAAAGGGAAAACATCCATCCAAATCTCACATAACCTCCACATAACACTAGGCTTGAAATTAAGCAAATTTCAAGATCTGGTTAAAACTGATTCCAGCTGACAGTGCAATTTCCACTCACACAACTGTTCCTGACAAAGGTAATTTCAAAACTGCTGACCAGAAACATTTTCCTAGCTATAAACCGGCTTTCTGGAGGCCAAATTTCAGTGCTCAGTTAAGTCTTTGCTCTGGGGTCTAAAGGCAATCTACCTTTTGACCCTTAGTGGAAGAGGGTAAATTCTAAGATGACATTTGCATGCTTCACTGTTTAATTCTTTAAAATGGTAAAATTAGAGTGGAATGCCTTTCTAAGGTCAAACTCTGCTCCTGGAGGAGTCGGGAGCATGTTCCAAAACCAAAGGGAGATAAAAGCATCTGCTCTTGAATCCAAAGACATGAAATCCAAGTTTATGTTCAATTTTTTACCTACCAAATTGTCCAGAGTCCTCATCAGCCCTTCAAACTCAATCTCGCCAACTTTCCATTTTTGGTGGGAACCCATATTCACTCCTCCTCCTCCAGATGCTGCTATAGTGCAAGTGAAAGCTTTATACTTCTGAAGATCCAGTACAAGTAGATTGTCCACTCCACCTGCCCCTGCTAATGCCCGCACCTGTGATCAATGGCGATATATACAAAGGCACAAGACTGTAAGGACAATTACGAGTATATCTTTTAAAATGGCACAATTTTGATTCAGCAAATATCCATAATACTTGTTCAGGCTACTAACAACAAAAAAAAGCAAGACACTTGTGAAAGTAGGAAGCTTAAGTATCTTTTCCATCTATCTGAAAAAGATACCTTCTAGGACTCTGATCCTGCCTGATGGAAAACACATTTAGAGCCATACCTTTTAACATATTTCAAGAAACTGAATGCTCTTGCCAAATTTTAAAGTTCTTTTCTTGCAGTTTTCCCATGGCTATCCAGTTAATACTTTTGCTGAAAGTTATAATTTTAAAGGAATACAGACACTAGATTGTGAATTCAAGGATATGTAGGCAGAAGACATCTCGTTATCTTAATTTAATTAAGCCTTTCATAGCCTCATTTGAGATGTTCAAGAAAAAAAAAATGGTGGTGGTTAAAACAAGTTAAAGTTGGCAGAAAAAGTTTTTTCCCCCTTTTTTGTGGCCCTTCCAATAAATTAAGATTATTACCATTTGCTTCAACAGAATCTGCTTGATTTTCCTGAAGAGGGAAATCAGCTTCTCTGAGGAAAAAAGTGGTTAATAAATATCCAACCTATTATAATAATGAGGCTGAGGCTGTGGAATTGTTGGAAACTACATAAGTTCATAAAACTTCTGGCCCTGCTCTTACACTTATTATGAAAGTGGCCACAACACATCTGATCTTTGATGACTGGAGGTTGCCTCTGTTTCTCAATTAGCACCACCATCACTAGAGGCCGAAAATGGAGAAACGTGTGATTATACTATCTTAAAAAGCAGGATTATAGGGAAAATGATGTTTATGAGGCACTTAGACTTGTGCGTGTGTCCCCACATGTAAATTTTAGTTCTCCTTCCTCCTACTTTCAAGTCAAGAGATAACCGAGTTGACCCTTTTTACTCAAGTAAAGCAGAAGTTCTCTTAAAAGACAAAACAAAAAGCCACTAACCAACAGGACTTTGTAAATAAGTAAACACAAAATCCAACTCAACAAGCAAAAAGCAAAGCCAAAAAAAGTGGGAGAGGAGCGATAATTTTTCCTACCTGAATCTCACAGGCTATCTGCACATTAAAAATATAATGAAACGCCTCCTCAACTGTTTCTCCAAGTGCCACCACACCATGATTTCTGAGTACCAGCACCTAAAATAGAATCCCAAAGCAATCACTTTAAATAACTGGCATAGCTCACACTGTTTTCATCAACAGCAACAGCAATAAAAATAGCTCCTTAGATAGAAACTCTACTACGTACCTTGCAACTTGGCCCCAGAACTTTCTGCAGTTGAATTCTCTCCTCCTGTTCATCAAGCGACCCTTGGTAGTCGTAATAGGCAACATCTCCCAGGATCAGGGACTCTTGAGAAATTGGAAGGATGCCGCACTTCATGGAGGATACCTATTTGATTTGGTCCATGCCAAGATAACACACTTAGTTACTAATTACTCTTTTATAGGAACCTGATGCTTCAGCCAGCTCAGGAAGCACTGGCCTATTCACTGTGCTCACCATTCTAAGCCCACCTCCCAATTAGCTCTTTACTTCTTCCAGGAAAAAAAAAAAAAGGGACTTAGAGGATATAACTCAATTTAAATGCTGTGCCAAATATTATGAAAGAAGCTTTGCTCCAAAGAACTCAGTGACCCAATTATTAAACTGATTAGTTCAAAAATGCAAAATGCTATCTCTCCAGTTGTTTCCTAGAATGGTAGCATTTGATTCAAAGAGCCTTTTGCTTTCTGGGTATGGAGAAGATAATACTTCAAACATGATTTTGAATGGTGGGGCCTGAAAGAATGCAGATAGTATCATGTAAAGAAAGCCATGAAAATAATACACAGCCCAGAGTCACTGCTGGTCTTGGCCCTTCAGGGACTTACAGCTGCTGTTGCAAGGGTATGGATGTGTATCACACACTTAACATCAGGTCGTGTTGAATAGATTGCAGCATGGGGACTGAATCCTGTATGGTCAATTTTCAAATTAGTACTTCCCTGATCAACCACTTCTCCTATTATGTTGACTTTCACCTGGAAAAAGCAGAAAGACACATTTAATTGGTACATATGTATCAAAGTTCGCCTGTGTTCCACAAGCTAAACCAGGAGGTGGCAACCATTGTGTCAAAGGCCAGACAGTAAATATTTTAGACTTTGTGGGCCTCTGTTGCAACTATTCAACTCTGCCACTGTAGTACAAAAGCAGCCATAAACAACTGTAAAAGAACGGTTATTGCAGTATCCCTGCAAAACTTTATTTACAAAAACAGCCAGTCTGCAACAAAACTTGGTATTTAGCAAGAAGCACAGTTTTCAAGAAACTAAATAACTTAAGCTCTTCACCAAGGTCTGGACAAGTCTGGCATTTATGGAACTGGCTGGAAAATTTCCATTTGCTAACATTGTAGTAACTAGAACCAATGTAGCTCCTGCTGTTCTAGAGGCCGATAACAGTGTGTAGGAGTACAATCATGGAAAAAGAAAATGCTAGAAGGTCAGACCCTATACTCACACCAACTGAACTTTGTTTAAATCTGTCTATAAAATACTCAGATTTTGTGTGGGTGTTTTTTCAGTTTGTTTTTTAAACAAATTCCAAATTCCAGAGTGTAAAGGGTGTAAAAAAATTCAAGGTTCCCTTCAAAACAAGGATAGGTTAACTGATAAGACCAACTCATTTATTAGTCTCTTCAACTACCTTGTTTTTCCCTAAAACTTTTTTTAAAAATCACCATAATTTTCTAAACTCTTCCCTGTTGACTAGTAAATGTTTTTCCATCCATACCTTTTCTTGTTTTGTCCCGTCCCAAAAGCTAAAAACTGTCAAAAAAGCACAAGGAAGCACAGAAAAAATAACATAGGAATGAAAATTATACCAAATTGGAGGCTGTGGCTTCAGAAAAAGACAGACCTCTGGGAATTATTATAATGTGGTCTTGCTCCTTACTTATTCTTACCTGAGAAAGAAAAAAAAAAAGCAATAGGAAATTACTATGAGGTATTCATATTTTGCAATGTAAACATGACTAGAAATATATTTACAATGAATAATTGTTAGAGATCTGGGAAAAACACCACCACCACAACAAAGCAGAAACTAAAGCAATATGAAAGTTTCCTTGAAAGGTTTTCTTCCCTCAACCCTCAAGTACTTGCAAAAAATTCTGACATTAGTTTCTCATTTACTGGACTTACCTCAACTGTTATTACGGGGGTTCTAAGATTGCTTAGGGTCAGCTACATTCATGAGAAACAAAAGCCAATATTATTCAACTGAATGCAGCAACGACTATAATCTTGGTTTACAACATGGAAATTAAGGGAAAATGGGCAAAGGAAAGAGAGTCTCTTTCTAGGAAGGAATTAAGGTTGAGATAGAAAGGGAAATTAAGGAATGGCCAGAAGGAAGAGAAGAAAAGTTGTAGGAAGGCTGCACCTTGCATCCGTGCCATTTCCATATTTTCATACATTTTTGCTTCCAAATATTATCTTGCTTCCAAGTGTGGCAACATGAGAACAAGATGACGATGAATGGGGAAAAATATATTTAGAAAATAAAGACCAGGGAGGAAACTTCCCTGACCTGCTCTATTTTTCCTGCCCCAAATGCTTTTTAATGTCACTGATGCTCAGATATAATTAACAGAGAGAGAAAATTCTGCCAGAAGGATTTCTTCCTGGATAGATTCTACAACTGGTCTGAATTAAAGGAATAAGACAGATAGCAAATAGACAAGAAAACTGGGGTAACTGCAGCCTCTCCACTGGAGATAAGGTTTAAATCGGGATTAGGTTGTGATCCAGCATGCTAGTTCAGAGAATAAAGTCTCAAAAACTGGACTTTTGAGGAAAGGTAAGAAGAGTACAGTTGCCATCTAATTGGAATTTTTAAGAACAGGAATTAAAAGCCAAAGAACTCACTGAGATGTAGGTATTTGCCAGGTGTGCCCATCCAAACAAGTCCGCAAGTCTGTACAGGCTGGCAAGTTTACAGCGAGTAAGTTTTTCTCCCTTCACGTATGAGGATGTATCTGCCCCAGGAAGGTCATTGATAGGTGTGACCATGCCGAGACCTAAAAGAGGGAAAATTGTGGAGAGGGATTGAGGTCAAGTAATCCCTTACCTGGAAATTAGCTGCCAGGAAGCAGCCTGAGTCTGGGAGTGTCCCAGCCTTGTAAATAAGGATCTGAAACCAGCCCACACAATGTTTCACTAGCTTATCTTCCTTTAGAGAAGTACACTGCGAGTAAAAATACGTATCAGCAATCTTCTTTGCAGTTTCATCTAGTACTTATTAGGAAGTTAGGCTCACACCACCGGGAAAAATGATCACATGATCCTTACAGTGAAAGTGTTATCAATACTGAGGTTACTGCTAATTTTATGATGAAAAGATCTCAACAGAAAGCTACTTTTAAAATATCACTTTTGACTTTTACTCAAACAAAACACATTTAAGCTGGAAAAGAATGCATTCAAACAGTAGTCTGGCTTCTGCCCTCACGAAGCAACAAAAACTAGTCTTGGTCTCTAATGACCCAACTGCTAAGTTCAACCTTGGCTCAGTCTTTGTTCCCCCGACACCTTTACCACCTCTTTCCTAGATTCTCCTCCAGACCTCAGGGATACTTTCCTGGATCTTGTTCCCTTTCCACTGCTGCTTCTTTCTCCCTCAACAAGTTCTTTTCTCTTTCTTTTCCCCAACTGTGGCTCTTTCCCAAAGCTCAGGCCTCCACTACACGCTTTTCTCATTTTACTTTTCTCCATGAAAACACCATATACTCTCAGGCCTCCAGCTGTCACTTCTGTGCGATGACACCCTGATCTTCATCTCTGACCAGGCCTTCCTGCCCTTTCTTCAGCCTGCTGTTTCTAACTGCCTGTAACACAGCAACATAAAAATTAACAGGGTCTAAAAGTGATTTTATCTCCCCTAATTTTTCTTATTTTCTCTCTTTTCCTTACTCTTCTAATATTGACAGTACTGCAATTCCTGCAGGCTTGAACACTGGGTGACCTTTACCTCTTATCTTTCCTAGGCCCCATATGTAATTTATCACATAGTCCATCACTCTTTTCTTCAGAAGGTCCTGCATTTTTCATATTCGAGTTCAGGCCTTACCTCACATGTAACCCTTGCAATAAGCCTTCTCCTTCTTGTCCTTGCCTGTAGCCCTTCTCTTCATAAATCCATTCTGCATAAACCCACCAGATTGAGTTTCCTTTAACTTCACTATTCCACTGCTCAAAGTTGTGCAGGAGCCCCAAACCTGAAGGCCAAGAGGGGCCAGGAAATTAGTGTAAATGCATAAACTAGGCCTGGTGCAGCCTGCAGGCGATTAGAGAGCACACGCCTGGTTTGAAGAGGCAGCTCAATTCACCAGTCAGCTGTTATCATGTGAGTTTCTGAGTCTAGGGCTACGAGAACAGTTAAAGAGAAGTCCCCAGTCAACACTCTAATGTGAGATCTTCTAATTCTGAAACATTATGAACCAACTCAAAGAAGAAGTTTTAACACGTAAACCACGCAAAACAGTATAATTTCTGACAAAATTTCAGAGTCAGCCATTAACCTATCTCCTCCTCTCCCTGCCCTTCCAACTTTGACTTTCTCTTTTCACAACACAACATAAATATTCCAGCCAAACTGGTTGATTTCTATTCCCTGACCTCTGAGCACTGGGACATGGCTTTCCTGCTGCCAGGCCTTTGTCCATTCCACCCAGTAACCCCTGCAGCTCCCCTTTCCTACCATGGTATCTAGGTCACTCATAAGATAGCTCCTCTTATTATTTCTGACTTCCATGACTAGTCTTCCTCTTCCAACTTTTGAAATTTTCTTTTAGACCCTTTTCTCCTCTATACCCTCGTGCATGATTATTTAATCAACATACACAGCTTTGAGTAATACTTCTCTATGTCCATCTGCCAAGCCATTCTTAAGCTCTAGGACTGCTTTTCCAACTGCTGCAATGTCTTGGTAATTCTCTCTTGGTGGCTTTGGTATGCCTACAGTTTGAACTTCCTCCATTTCCCAACCCAAACTAGATCCCCAACTCTGGACATTCCTATTTTTGTCTAATAATATCATGAAATCTCCCAGTTAATTCTTCACACAGAAACTATAGTGGTCTTTCTACATCATCCTCCTTCTTAAAATGGCTTTCCAAAGTTAGAATAAAATCCAAACTTTCAACTCTGCTTGTGAAGCCCTATATGATTTAGTCTCTGCCTATGTTTCTGACGTCACTTTGTTCTACTTGTCCCCTCAAAAACCATGCTCCAGACCATAATCTTTATTTTTGTCCTCTGAAGAGGCTGTCAAACTCATTCTCACCTTATTCCCTCCTAACACCTGTACCTGTTCCTTCTACCTGGAATGCTTACTCTCAGTCTTGGTGTGGTTTGCTCCTTCTTGCAATTAAGATTTCAGTTTAAATGTCACCTCCTCAGAGAGGTTTTCTTTCATCACCCCATCTAAAGTAGTCACCTAGTTACTCCTATCAAATCACCATATATTAATTCTCTGCATAGCACTTCCTATTATCTGACCATTTTCTTTATTACTCTATTTTCTGTCTCCACAAGCACAGGAATCTTGTCTGTATTGTTTATCACTGTATCCCCCATCCCTAACAGGGACTATAACAGCACAATGGTAGATACTCAAAATTATACAAAGAGCGAACCAAACTAGCTTAACCTTTGAGTTTTTCTGTTTCTTCTGATAGAACGTTTCTCCCAAGCTGGAAGAGTGATTTTGGAACTCATTATTCTTCCCACACTCTCCCCTCCACCTGCTCCACATCACCACATCGAACCTGCTGCTATATCTTCTCTATTCTCCCTTGGTTATGTCTTTCTCATTGATCTCTTCCTTCTTGAATCCACAACCACTACATTAGTTCAAGCACTTATACCTCATGTTGGAACTCTTTGAAAGATTCTTTAGCCGTATGTATGTACACCTTGCATGTTCCCACCATCAAGTCATTTTGTATGCCATCCCTCTATTGGAAAGTACTTGAACTCATTGCATTCTTTCTTATAAATCTTTAACCAAAAAGAAAAAAAGGAAGGAAGAAACAAAGGAAGGAAAAGAAGGAAAATAAAAGAGATGAAAACAAAGTCCCTTGACTCTGACATGAAGCCTCATCCCTTGAATCTGATGTGAAGCAGTCCCTGCCAGTCACCTCTGATACTCTGGGTACCTTCCCCGGTATTGCAATGAGCTCTGTACATATCTCACTGAGATGCAAAGTGCTTGAACTCAGTGCCTTATGATTCCTGGTATCCTTTCACTGTTCAGCTCACCAAATTTGTGCTCTCACTAAAGAGCTGTTGAATGAATAAAATGTCCTAACCCCTCTTTTACACCACGTTCTAATTACTCCATCTCTTAAAGCCTGGTTAGTTCAGGCTTCACTTCTTCCATAAAGTTTTCTCAGTCCACTTCAGCCAAAATCAATTCCAATTCTGAGTTCGTGGAATGATGACATATACAAGGTCATTAGACAATTTCTTATGGACTGCTTTGCAATTTGTTTCCTCTATAGTTATCTTGCAGTTTTAATCTTTTGTGCATTCATGGTATGTCTTCTCAACTAAAACATATATTTACCTAGGGCAGGGACCAAATCTTATAACTTTTTTGTAATCCGCATAAAGTCTAGTAAATGCCTGGTTGATATGAAAAAGTAAGAGATTCTAACACTATGCTACTCTAAGTATTAGATGTTATGAATTTAAGGACTGAACCAGAACAGAGTATGCTGCTAGAGATGTAAAGTGTTCAAAGTAAAGATAAAATTATAATTTTTTAAACTTTCCAAAACTGACGTACTGAGGGGAGGTGAAGTAAAGCCTGAAAAAGAATTGGTCATGATGTAATCTGCAATCTGTTGTAATGCTAGTAATCCAGTTGGGTTGTGGCCTTTCTTCATCTGTTCTTGAATAAGACATTCCAGGTCTTCCCGAAAGGCCTGTAATACACAAGAACAACCATTGAGCACATACACCTCACTTGGAGCAGAACGACCCAAACATAACTTGCTCTGATATAATCAATCTTTCCCCCATCCCTCTTTTGAATAGCTTTCATCTATACTACTTTAAAACAAATATAAAACAAAAAACAATAAAATTAAAACACTGGAAGAAGAAGCAAGAAGCTTACTTTCATGAGAGGAAAAAATCATTAGACACTCTTAATCTCAAAGAAAATGAGCTATTATAACATTTACAACAGACAAATATAGATAAAACAATTCTATTAATAATATTCAACTAGGGCACCAAGTATAGACCGATACAAAAAGAGACTCATTCCTTGCCTAGCAGCCTCATTATCTGGGTTGGGAAAGACTCCCTATTTGAATGCAGCACAACTCCAACTACAGAGTGACTTAGAGCAAAAGTGTTTACTACGACATGCTAAATCATGGCTTCCATTTTATTGATTTCCACGGCAATTCCTTAGCTCCATAAACTTTGAAGGCAGACTGATAAGAAGAGTTGAGAACTGACTACTCCCCTACTGTAACACTGTGCTAAAGAAAGAACATTTTTTTCCCAACTTTGAGTACTATATGTTCCTGGAGTTCTGCTGTATCTTTTTTTGGGAGGGAGGGTGTGTATGTGGTAGAAACAGTGTTTATATATAAATAAAAATCCTGACTATTAAGAGAAAAATCTCTCTCCCAGTAACCCTTGAGTTGCTAATATGATTCATCATTTGAAATCTCTTCTAACTCTTCATATTAGTTGAAATGGCTGGTTTTCTAGCTCCATCACATCAAACCAACACTTATTTTACTACATTCCTCATTTGTTCTCTTGCTCACGTCTGTTTTCAGTCATTTTAAACATGAAGGCTCTTGCTATATAAATCACCTAAACCTTGCTCTTCCATTTGAGACTGGTTACATGTGCAGAAAAATGCCCAGCAAGAAATTTTTTCCCACTTCACCTAAGAGGGAGAAGGCAGAAAACTGCTTTGGAATCACTACCTCCAAGAGAGGCAGGTATGAAAACCTTGGAGATGACTGGGGAACGCTTCCTTAGAAGGGTGAATCTCCTTTGAGTCACTGACAGTAGCCTTCCTCAGAAGGCTGCAAATAAGATCTCCTGGAGTTCCTGCTTAGATGTAGCCTTGCTTAGAGGATGGCTGAAGAACTCAGAGGTTTTCAGAAAGAAGGACTTTCTTTTTTTTTTAAAATAATGGCATAGGAGCCCATGGCTGGAAGGGGAAATGCGGTTCTGAGCTATGAGGTGGTAGATATTAGGACCAGTCCCGACTCAATGGTTGTGCTGCTTTTAGAACAACAGTTGAGAGGCATCTGTGATATGAACTGAAAAAGGTGAGTGCTAATAGCTGTAATCTTGGGAGGTCAACCATGGGGCATCATGGAACACCCTGAGTTTAGCACAGGAAGAGGGAGAGGGAGAAGGAGGTCATCCTTCCCTGATGCACCACGGTGGCCTGCACAGGAATCTGGGTCAACAGTGAACCTGAATCTTCTGCTGGGCAGGGTAAGACTAGTTTTCAACAGCACCACCATGCGGCAGGGAGGTACAGTGGCAGTGGTGGACTGAACAGACTCTAGTGTGATTCTTTCACATACACAGATGCAGACACATGTGCACACCATACACCACATCTTGGATATGGAAGCCACTGCTGAACTCTTTTGGACTATGTAAGGCACTGAAGTTCTTGGGACAAGTCAGGGGAAAGTAGAAATTCCAAGAGAAAGATGCTGTACTTTCTGCTGATACAGCAGGTGGATGTTTTAGTGATTAATTTAAAAAATACTAGTGACCATATTGGAATTCTGAGTTCATGGAGCAGTTTATACCAGTTAAACATGGTTTCTGTTTTACAAATTCAAGGTTTGTTAAATGTAAATCATTATAATGTAAATTACAAAAATTCTAAAACCTAATTCTATTGACTGTATCTAGTTCATTTAAATACATGATTTAAACCAGAGAAACTATCCTATAAAATATCCTCTACAAAGACATATTACATTTGTCAGAAAACTCCATTAATACATTTCTAAGACCTTATGAACACAAAATGGTTGTGAGTTGTATATAAGATGGATGGATGCCTCCACACAGATGACTAACATGAGTATTTTACCATGTTTAAGGCTGAAAAGAATCTTCCAGATACACTCATTTATCTTACATAAACTACAGAAAAACTTCTGGATACCTGGCAACGGTCCAATCTGCTATTCTTCAAAACCAAATTCTATTTAAACTTTCCTCAGTTCAAAGCAGCTATAACCAATATCCTCTAATTAAGCAAAAAAAAAAAATTAATGACACCTACTATGTGTATCACTCATTATTTACATTATGAAACTCTGAGAAGTAGGCATTATTTATTTTATTGAATGTCCCGCCTCATATTGTTCCAGGAAGTATTTAAGGTGGATTCTATTGTTTGAAATGATATAAAAATAAATTAAATATAGGTAAGAAAAGTCAAGCTTAAGAGAAAATAAGCATAAGGAGATTAGACAGAGCCAGGAATGAGGTTAACATACAAAGTACATGCTATAAAATTGTAAGCATTTGCCAGAGATGGGCCAAACTTTATCTAAACTCTCTAGCACTCAACACAAATCAAGACGATCTGCTCAGTATGCTGATTTACAATGGTGTTAAGATTAAAAACCAATCAGTTGGTCAAGAGAATCACAATTTATGAAACTGATGAGAAACTTCTGCTGAGTGAGATGAGAAAGCTAAATAAGAAAGGTTGAAAACTTTGTACAAGGTCACACAGCTAGTAAATGTCAGAGGCAAGGACTCAAGTTAAATGCTTTTTTTCATTAGGGAAAACGCTTTTTTCACTTCCATATATCCCCCAATATGGTGAGTACCATCCTAAAGCTTTGGGATGATCCATGGTGTCATAGAGGGATGAATAAGCCCTTCTGAAATCAAGAGAAAAAAAATAGGTGAAAAATATTTCCCCTTTAAGGCTAGTGAATAGTTTCTTTGCAGTATAAGAAAAGAAAATTTTCACAGTAAATGAAATTTCCTCAGCCTTTTTATATAGTTGACAGTGCTTCAACAGATAAGAATTCTTCTATTCCAAAAGATTTAATATTTTTTGTCATGAACATTTATTTATAACTCATTTTTAAATGTTTCCAATATTTTTGAAATGTTGTTCAGATAATTACCTAAGTCATAAAACAGTTAGTATAAAAATTACTAATGATATGAAACGGTTTCACCTGGTTTTTAAAATCTATCAATAAACTTATTAAGATTTCATTAAAATATATTAACAAAAATTTTTACTTATCTTTATGATGGATAGTTAATCATATTCCTATTAAAATCCAATGTTAATAAAACAGTCATTTATAGTTGATTCATTTAAATCTCACAACAAAAGTCCTAAGATAGGCAATGATTTGCTCAAGGCTGCATAGCTAGTAAGTAAGTGGAATAAAGATTCAAATCTGGAACTCTCAGTTGGGCACAGGATCTTTTCCCAATTTTATCAGGGATATGTTGTATCCCTCAAACTAAATACAATTAATAAGGCAGCAGGCATGTTGTGATCAGAAATACAGAGAAAACCTCTTAGGCTAGATTAGAGCGTTAAATTGTAATGATAGATAAAGGGGAAAAAATTATATATCAGCAGATTATGATGACCCTGGAGTACCAAAGTACTTGTCCTCTTACAGCTAGGAATTCTCCCATCAAAGCAGAATGAGAAACTAACTTACAAGGAGGGCAGCAAGGTCATATGCTGGGCTTCTGAAGTCAGATTAAGCCAACAATTCCCTAGGGTCTCCAAGAGAGAAGAGTCAGGTTAAAAGATCAAACAACTCACACACAAAACCACAGCATAAACCATGTCTTTCATTCCAGATACAAATGAGCAGAGAAGAGGAGGTGGTGGGGGTTGTTACTCCTTGAATACATGAATACAGGAACATGAATAAGCCAGAGTCCTATCAGGGTGATAGATTCTTTGACACTTTCAAAAACCCAAAATACAGTCTAAGGAATTATGCTTATAATCTTCAAAGTGTTGCCACAAAGGCATAAAATGCTTTAAATTAGCAATATTGTATATAACTTTATGTATACAATTTCCACAAATACTTGCCTACTACATGCTAGGCACTGCGCTATATGCTTTTATGTTATTTCATTTAATTGGCACAACTGCATAAGGTCTATTTTACCAACAAAGAAACTGAAGCTCAAGTTAAGTGAGTTTCCTAATGCCACATAGCTAATAAGTGGTGATGAAGCCAGATCCAAAACAAGCACTATATGCATATATGTATGTATAAAAATTTTTGTATAAACAGATTAAGACTGCAAACAATGAGAAAATGGGCTGACCCCTAACTTAGGTCAAAACAGTCTGGTACTCCAGGATCTCTATAATCTGTTATACAATTTTTTGGCCATATCTACCATTACTACCTCATGCTCTGGTCTAGCCTATGAGGTTCGCTCAGCATTCTCTGATCACAACTTGTACTTTTCTATTGTTGCTCACTATATTTCATCAAATGCAAATGGTAGCTTCCACTGTTCCTCCACCTAATGAATTCTTATACTTTATTCAAAATACATGTCTTAAATGCCACCTTTTCCTTAAAGCTTCTCCTTTAATCACTCGTTAGGAGGGATCTCTATGTTTTTTCTCTTCCCATCCCACTCTGAATTCTTTTAACACTTGCCTATACTACACTTAGGGTACCATCATATGATTGCGATTTATCTTCCTACTCTACTATATTATATCTGATGGCTGGAGCTGTGTCTTTCACATTTCTAGAGTCTCCCTGAGTGTCTAGCTCCACGCTCAATTAATTAAATAGTAAGTTAGAGTTTCTTGCCTTTTATTTTCCTAGATATAAGGAAAGAAAGTAAAGAATCTGATTGCAAGTTTGATTGAGTTAATATAGCAAATATCCATTTCATAGGTTATTAGCACTGGAATCTGAGGCCCTAGAAAACAGTTTTATCAATCCACTACTTGAATGAGAAATTCTTCCTGTGTAATTAGGCTTGTCCATCATCTAAAAGAAGAAATACATCTGTTTCTTTTTTATATAAGAAATGAATCTTCACTGAATGTTATAAATTTTTAAAAGTCATTTAATTCTTCAACTCAAACAAAATCCTACTTGGAAACTTGGTTTTATCCCCACAGTGTTATGGTTTGGACAGTTCTCTCATCAAACATGTCCAAAAAAGTATGGTAAAAAAACATCACTAGGTGAAAAACAAAATGTTTAAGTTAGAAAGAGGGTGCCTTAAAAGCCTTATCTGCATCTCATACCCTTTTTATTTTATACATCATCTGTCAATGCTGAAGGAGTGATCCTGTAAACTCTGAATTCATAAGGTATGGATAAAAATAAACTTGTAAAAACATGACAGATCCAGAGATTTAAGATTCATATAGGGCAATAGTATACTTTAAGTACAGATATGTTCATGTATACTATAAACCAAAAGTAGAATTAACTTGAAATATCAGATCTTAAGGCTTCTGTATCTAAGGTCAGAACTTTCAGGAGAAAGTGGCAATAGACGAAGGATCTTTTAAATCAAAGAAAAGAGGACCAATTTGATAAAAGAAATTGACCTGATGAAATTATTTCATTTACGGCTAAAAAAAATAATCTTATCAGGTGATTTATAAGTAATGTCTAACTTATGGAAATCAGGTAACAGAATACTGATAAATATCAGAGATGGATTTGAAATATCCACATCTGGATATTCTACCTCATAATAATTACTAGAGAGAAAAACTGGAGCAAAAAGAAAAAAAGATTACAGACTTGCTGCTCCCAAGGCACCTTGCAATTATATTATTAGATCTCTCCTAAAGTGGGATTAGGAGCATAACAAACTTACTTAGAATTTCTCCATTAAGAAATGTATTTATTTGGAACTAGATTATCACTCGTCCTGTTGAAAGCAGAAAAAACAAATAAACCAAATTTTCTTCTGGATGATCTTTCTCCTGTGTCTAAGTCTTAGTTAATATGAAGCTAAAGGTTAGAATAATATCTTTGCTTGAAGCTTATATATAATAAGAATGCAAACAAAATTAAGAAAGAGTACTTGCATCTTAAACTTCCAAAGTGACTAGATAAATCAGGGTGATTTTTTTTTTTAAGATTTCATTTTTTCCTTTTTCTCCCCAAAGCACCCCGGTACATAGTTGTATATTCTTCATTGTGGATCCTTCTAGTTGTGGCATGTGGGACGCCGCCTCAGCGTGGTTTGACGAGCAGTGCCACGTCCGCACCCAGGATTCGAACCAACGAAACACTGGGCCACCTGCAGCGGAGCACGATAACTTAACCACTCGGCCACGGGGCCAGTCCCCAATCAGGGTGATTTTGACCAACGCTTCTAATTAAGGCAACCTGTTAATAATTTAGGCCTTAATTACAAAGATATTCTAAACTGTATACAGCTTTGAAGTTTCTCCTCTTCAAAATAAGCTTGGAGCATTACACACTGCCTTGCTATTAAGAAATGTTAGTATGTCATGCGCCTGAGCTATCACCACCTACATGCCTGTTGTCCTATCTTTTGGAGTAATGTTGCACACTTCTGTCAACCAGTCTAAATTGCTTCCTATAGTGGTAAAGTTTAAGAACTTTCCTTTTTTTTTTGAAACCCACCAACTGTTTTCCGTATTGAGCTGTCAAGTTTGGTACGAGCTTGCTGGGCAACATTCAAGTGTTGAATGACTCAAAGCCCATCCAGCTATTCATCCATCCATCCATCCATGTATTTGGAATTTATTGAATATCTACTACACAGAAAGTGCTGTTAGTTTTTCAACTTTCATGTTTAACTTTGATGAGGTATTATTTAATTCCAACAGTTTGTCATGGACACTTCATTCTGAGAGAAGGGGGTAAGTGACAATCTAGGGTCTCCATAGACATATAAAGGAGGAGTATATTGGCCAAAGAAAACTTGTGGATTCCCTCTACTGCATTAACAAAATCTCTAGCTAAACCAATTTACTCACCAGTGCTTGATTTCTAAGACAAATACTTTCTTAAATTAAAAAATATATATATGACAAAAGATCATGAAATTGTGAGAAAGAAGTAATACCCAGAGTCAGAGTGAGACAAATTCTTTGCTCCTCTCTTATTTTCTCAGCTCAAGGCAGTAAGGTGCTAAGTTTGTTATCCAAATTTACAGACACCAAAATGTCTTGTGATTGGAAACTCTTTTTGAGTTGGGTTGAACTAACTTGAGCAACAGAATTTGAAGATAAATAAAACAATAATATATGGGTGGAATTTTTTCATTGTTATTGAATGCTTTAAGATGCACAGCCTAGTGGTTAAGGGTATAAGCTTTGAAGTTTAAATTCAGATCACATCCTTTATTTAACTAAGCTCATATAAACTTCAGCAAGTTATTTAATGTGTCTAAGTTTCAGTTTATTCATCTGTAAACTATGGATATTAATACTTCTTTGAATTGTTTTGAGGATTAAATAGGATTTGATACATAATAAGTGCCCGGCACATAGCAAATGCTCAATTAAAAAAGTATTATACTTTGCTTTTATTAGTTTCTCTCCCAATTTCCTTTCTTCCCAAATGAACCCAGTATTTTAAATAGAGGGCTTACAAATTTGTTTCTTACAAACACGAATTAGTAATGTGTTTGATTTTGATCTTTATTGGTTATAGGTTTGTCTAACAAGGTGAACCCCAATATTCATAGAGACCCACAAAGGTTTTAAGAGAATTATATTGGCAGAAGCACTGCAAGACTAGACTTAATGGAACAAAGACAGTACAAAAAGAAAAGAGGTCTTTGAAACCAAAAACTTATACAAGAAGGAATCTGGCTGAGAAAAACACATAGTTGCAAACACAGTCTATCTTTCAAGGAAAACAAAGGATGATTCAGAGGGTGGAACCAAAAGCCCAGAGGGCGGAGCCAAGAGCTAGGGAGACCCATCCCTAGTAAGTAGAAGGACTGAGTCCTCATCAAGGGAACTTCTGAACATTTGCCTAGATGGATTTCAAAATTGCTATGGACCAGTTACTCCTATGTACCCTCAATTTTTCCCCTTTTTGAGCAGGAATACCTATAGCAATTATCTTTGTCTGCCCCACCACTGGATGTTGGGGGGGGGGGGGTCACCTCAGCAGATAACTTGTTTCATCAGTTCTTAGGTCTATAGACTGAGAGGAACTGTACTTGAGGAGCATACTTAAGGAATTACACCTGAGGAGCATTATCTGCACCTGGCCCAGATTTAGATGATGAAATTCTGGTTAAGGCTAATGTTGTAATGGAATAAGACTTTTGCAGGGGTGTTAGGAGAGGCTGAGTGTATTTTGCATGTGGGAGGAAGGTAAGGAAATTGTGGAAGACTGTGGTACTTTTAAAATAAACTGTGATCAGAGTGAACAATCCTCCTCTCAAAAGATGGAGCTTAATTCCTCTCTCCTTGAGTATAGGCTGAACTTAGTGACTCACTTCTAACTAACAAATATGGTGGAAGTGGTGGTGTTTAATGTCTGAGATTAGGTCATAAAAGGCACTGCAGGCTCCTCTGTGCTCTTTCTCAGGTACTTGCTCTGGGGGAGAACACTCAAACAGCCTCAGGTAAAGGTCCATGTGGCAAGGAACTGTGGCCTTTTGCCAACAGCCATGTGAGTGACCCACTTTAAGAGCAGAAACCTCCAGCCCAGTCAAGCTTTCAGATGACAGCAGTCCTGGCTGATGTCTTGACTGCAACTTCATGAGAGACCTTGAGCTAGAATCATTAGCTAAACTGCTCCTGAATTCCTGACCCACAGAAACAATGAGATAATAAAACCTTGTTGTTTTAAGCTAAGTCTTGGGATAATTTGTTATATAGCAATAGATAACTAATACAGGGCACCAAGTATCATTTCCTTTGGTGAAAAGTTTGTTGTATTGAAAACAGCTGTCCTAAAACTTGTCAGGAAGACAAAATTTATGATTTTCTGAGTCTTTCACAAATAAGATTTAAAATTCACTAGGAAAGATCTAGGAAAAAACATGATCAATCCACAATTTTTTTAAACCTTCTTTGTTCCTCTCTGGGCTGAAAATTACCACCTTTGCTACATGAATATAGAAGTGACAATCTACATGTCTGCCCTTTCCCATGAGTTCATTAAGTTCCCCAGGGCACGAGTAAAAAAAAAAGTGACACTTTTAAGCCAATTTACAAATGGAAATACATAAGCACAGGTATAACTCATTCTATTGTGCTTTGCTTTATTGCCCTTCACAGATACTGCATTTTTTACAAATTGAAGGCAAGACCTTCCACCAGCAAAAAGATTACAACTCCCTGAAGGCTCAGATGATGGTCAGCACTTTTCAGCAATAAAGTATTTTTTAATTAAAGTATGTACATTACTTTTTTAGACATAATGTTATTGTACACTTAATGAACTACAGTATAGGGTAAACATAACTTTTATATGCACTAGGAAGCCAAAACATTCACGTGACTTACTTTACTGCAGTGGTCTGGAACCAAACTTGTAATATTTCAGAGGGATGCCTCTATAAAAAAATTAGGTAATCTACTCAAAGTTATGCTGTCTTTAGTCTAGTGGGGAAATTATAAAACAAAAACTTTGGCATGGAAATGTAGTATAGTAGTTTTTCCTTTTAAACTTTATGGTTAGAATTGAATGGTTCTCCCTGGAGCACTTTGCAAAGAAATCTCAATATTCAACAACCTTGAACAAAATCTGAACTTCATCTCATTCTTACAGTTACTTTATACTATATGTTACTGTAATCATCTGGCTAATAAGTTAGTTCTTAAAAGTGGGGTTTCTTTACAGGAGGAAGTATATTTATTTGATCCAAATAATTAACATGCTTTTCAACTATTTATAAACACAGAAACTCAGGTTGGCATAAAAGAAGGCACTGAACATTTACTCCCTCATGATGAATTCTCTGGTTAATCTCCTTTCCACTGGGAAAGGGTTTCTTTAAAGGACAGCTTTAAATTTAAGCTATACTTAAATTCCTCAGAGCTTGTATTGCCTTTATAACTTGCAATTGCTTTTATCTAGGCCACTAGTATAGGAGAATTACTCAGAGTGGAATTCCCCTTTGGCTTTGGACTCAACCTCTGTGACTAAATTCACAAGGGCACAACAAAATGATTTACCGGGGCCACCTCAGGCAGAACTACGCCTTGGTGCTTCCTTGAGTCCCTAAGTTGGAAACCTAACATAACCCTAACATGGGCATTATGTGCTTATGTGTGCTAAACTCTGCCTTAAGGGGCCCATGATCTTCATTATGCATAAAGTTACGAATACATTTTGCATCTTAAATCAAGCTGTTTTCTCATTTTTCCATCACTTATATGTGACCTTTGCAATTCCACTAAGGGTTTGTAAAAAAACTAACAAATCACTTAAGTGTGATTTACAAAGTCTGGGTATTACTGTGCAGACAGAATTTTCAAGCTTGAGATGAGTTTATAATCCACTTTTAATCTAGTTAGTTTGGTGTATATGCATATATGTGTGCTTGCATTACGTGTATGTAACATTAGGCGGTCACATCACAGACCTCCTCAGAAACCTTAAGTCTTCCTATGCTGCTCTGAGTGTCAAGGTACCCAAAGGAAGAAGAAAATACGTGTATGGGATGTACCCAACTCATTTCTTGGTTCCTAATACTTCAGTCATGCCTTTCTTTTCTTCACGGATATTCAGTTTGAATTGGTAGCATCTTTTGTCCTACTTTAATGAAGCATTACACTCAGAAATCACACAAAGAAAATTTATACCACCAAGACAATACTAGTTTGTTATAAAAGCTTTGCAGTATTTAAATATATAAATTAGGTGTTCATTTTGCCTCTGAAAGACTGGGGGCAATTAGTCACTCTTCCTCTACCCCTCTTCCAAACTGAGAGTAGTTTAAGATACCTCCTACCTACTATATCAAGGTCTCCAAAGAGGAAGAAACAGTACAGCCTTCTAATTATTTCAACTCACAGGACTTTGCAAGATCTGAGTAACTCGTTTCCTCTGCTCCATCATATTGAAGTCTTGTCGTAGATCAGGAGACATGTTCCTCTCCCTAATGTATTCAGGGTCATTTTCATTGATGCGGTCAAAATACCTCTCTTTGTGAGGCATGCTGGGAGGAGGAGGAGTAGTGACCACGCCTTGGCTGGCATCTGAACTCATGCTTCAAGTCTGCCGATTCACCTTGCTATCTGCATTAACAAACACAAAGGAGGACATTCATGATAAATTCATTATTAAATGCAAATTTTACATGAATCAAGCAGAACTTTTCTTTTGCCTCCAGAATAATGGCGGCAACTTTCTTTAAAAAGTAGCTTCTTAAAAAATAGTAGAACAATTTTTTATTAAAGTAAAAGTATCTTAGATTGTAATGCTAAATTAGAAATTGATATTTTCAGAGCTAATGGAAACTTGTGGTTCAATTAATAATAATGTCATCATACTAATTGAACTTTTTTAAAGCGCAATGATCAAAATATCCAAAAGTAAAACATCACATCTAAGATGGCAAATTTTCAGATCTGAGATGGCAATTTTCACAATTAATGTCAGCAGAGCTTCTCTTTTCTCTCTTACTCACGCTTTTATGTTAGACCAACCTTTGGCCATATTTAATGACCACTACATTTTATAGTGAATGTAATTTAAGGTTTTCAACTGATTCAACAACTTCCCAAGGAAAATGTGGGAATTATTAAGGTTGCTAGACTATATAACTTTAGCAGATATTTTTTCAAATCCAAGAAAGAAACAATAAAAAGCTATTCAGATACCACATAAACAGCTGATTCACTTAATTCTCATGATTATCACACTGATACTTAGGAAAATCCCTGATTTTATGTTAGGGAAACAAATTCATTTGGGCTTTGCCATAGCTGAGCACCTAACCAACTATAGCTAGATCAACAGGACAGTCATTTAACATTCCTCCTTTATGCCCCCGCCTGTGATCTCTGCGTTAGAAACGGATGAAGTCATCTAGCTCAGTGCTTCTCAAGTTGCCTATGGTGAAAGACTTTCTCTAATTTGCTGTGGACCAATATTTTTGTAAAATACAAAATTATGCATTTACATGTCATGACAACGTCAAACTGCAAGAAGTTTCTAAACACTTAATATCACATTCTATACTTGTCACAGACTGCTAGTAGACAGTCTGCAGACTGGCACTGGATCCTGGACCACACTTAGGGTAGTGGGTAGCAGTGACCCAGCAGAGAATAACCATCACTGCCAACTAAAGGAATGCTTCCTCCAACTTTCAGAAGAAGTGACTGGGCATAAGCCTAGATCAAGGGAAAGGAAGACCACTGATTAGTGTATCCCTTTCCCTGGTCGTTCCTTTGAACTGAATAAAGAAAATGCAAAAATGTGCAACAAGGAAGAAGAAAAGGAAACAAAAAAAGAAACTGTAAAGATGGTTTTGCTTAACACAATGTTCTCTACAGGTAGTGACTTCCATTCAAATACAACTTGTTCAACATAAATGACTGAGTAACAGAAAAACCATTCTGACTAACTACACAATGGTATTTTTTCAAGTGATTATTTGCCTGGTGGGAAGAATCACTTCATAATAAAGGGAGTTAAATGTAAAACATCCAAGTATTCTTTTTCTATTTATGTAGAAAACTAAGGGGAGAGAGAAGTTCCTGCAGATCTGCAACTCTGCAGATTCTTCACAGCCTTCAAGTCCCAGCAGAACACTTTTCTAGATAGAGTTACTGTATTTGTCTCTAATAAAAAGTTTTCTCTGATTGACTTCATCTCTAAAGCTGCCTGGATCCAACTTAGCCCAAGCAAGCTAATTATACAACATTAAAAATTCTGGCATTAATTCTGGTCCTGGAAATGTAAACTCATTCTGTTAAAAGAATTTTTGCAAAACATGTTAAAACTCCGTTTTCTTCTACTTGCCAACATCAATCACATACACAACATTCTATAAAGTTACATAAATTACTTTAGTGTACTCCACAGAAAATCCATGCAAAATGGTTTAAAACACTTTATATCAAACCACTTAACTAAAATCCTGATTTTGTGACTAGAAAGCAACTAATCAGGGAAGGAAATGTAAAAAAACAAAAAACTGAGCTTTTATATCATTGAGTCTTCCACATCCTAATTCATTAATTTAAAAATTGGGAGAAAACATTCAACTAAAGACTGAATGTGTAATCATTAAATGTGTTCTTCACAGGATAAATGGCCAGGTTTTTTCCCCATTTTTATACAAAACCAATACTAATGGAATGACTCTGGCCATATTATACTCTTCAAAACCCAGGTTTTGCTGTATTGTTATTAGCTTGGTTTACCAACCTATGGTACTTACCTTCATCTTGCTATTATCCATAAATGTGGTACACAGAGTACCAACTGTAAAAAACTTTTCTTTTTTCATATGCAGCTGGGTTATCAGAAGTCTAGAGGTCTAACCAATCTTTGGAACCTAATTTTCTTAGAAGCTGTTTATAATGGGTCCACTTAAACTCCTTAAAACAGCTTACTGCTAGCAGATAGGGATTTCAAGAAGAATTAAAGGTAAAAAAAGCAAATAAACTCACATATATTGGTAAATACCATGCTGCCTTTTAATGGCCAAGTACAGACTAACTGGGCACTCAATGAATAATTGGGATACCACTTGACCAACAATCAGTTCTGTTTTAGTTTACCACAGTAGGCCACTGGCTTTGTGAGTCATTTTTTAAAAGACAGTCCACAAATATTGCCTTCAATTGGATTTTACCAATTCCTCAACCCCAAAAGCCCTATTTAGCCTAACAGAGAATAAAGTTAGATAACAAGTTTGTGTCTAACTAAATTTGCTGGGGCTTATAATTTTATGAAAATACAGAAAAAAACAAGCAACTGTGGTAGTGGATTCACTGTCCTAGCAATGGTTTAAGAAACTGATAAGTGAAACACTGATAAGTAAAAGCTTATACTTTGAAGAAAGCTTTATGATGAATACATTTTTATTTATTTATTTTTTTTCGAAGGAAGATTAGCCCTGAGCTAACTACTGCCAATCCTCCTCTTTTTCCTGAGGAGGGCTGGCCCTCAGCTAACATCCATGCCCATCTTCCTCTACTTTATACGTGGGACGCCTACCACAGCATGGCTTGCCATGCGGTGCCATGTCTGCACCTGGGATCCGAAGCAGCAAACCTCAAGCTGCCGAAGCGGAATGTGTGAACTTAACCGCTGTGCCACTGAGCTGGCCCCTGATGAATACATTTTTAGATGAGTAAGGTAAAGAGGAAGATACATTTAACCATCGATTTTAATAATAAAAGAATATTTCATATACATATAACACTTTATAGTTTATACCATGCGTTTATACCTTTCTATCTTACCTTTGCAACTACACAAGAATATAGACGTTGATAATCTGGAGGTTCAGTGGATTAAACATCCTGCCAAAAATTAAACTGCTTATGTCTTAGGCAATATCCAAAGCCACAATTTCTGTCTCCTAGTTCACGTTACAATGACACATACTATTTCACATATCCTAAAACATAAGAGGACTAAACAATTTTGAGACTTTTAGTTTCCATCCTTTCCTGAATATTTAACAATCAGAACTTACAGAATCGTCAAGAAACGAGGAGTGAGCAACATGGCAGATTGAGCTCTTCCCTTAGACTCTCACCACTAAGATACAATGAAAAGGACATTCATATACCAACAGGGGACATTCACACAACACAAAAGATGCCTGAGAGTCCCATGCAGCCATACATCTGAAGGTGGAGGTGCTGGACTCCCCGGACGAAGTTGAAGGAGGTGAAAGGATCTCCTCTCCCTCTGCCAATGGCAGCGATCCAGGGCCCAGGACCATGTGCAGCTACAAGAGGCAAGGGGAGAGCGGTGGCTCTCCATGGGAACACCTTCACTCTCCAAGATCCTTCACAGCCAGTGGGAAAGTCTCACACAGAAGTGACAAAGCTATTGCAGGGGTAAATTCATCAAGCCAGCACTCCAGGAGAGCAGAAAGTGAGGGCAGAGCAAGCGCAGAGCAAGAATAGCCCTGGGATTGTGCAGGTGAAAGAAAGTGCCCCTTCCCCCTCCTGGCACTCCAGCTCAGCTGGTCTGCCAGAGCACCCATACATACAACAGAAAAGCAGCAGATTTGAGGGAGCAAGCAGGGGTGAGGACAGGCTCAGAATACACAGCTCTTGACCCCCACCCAGTGGTGGCAGGTGGAACCTGCAATCATATACTATGACTATGCAGAGGTACAAATCCACACCAAACAGTATGAAAAAATTTATTAATACTCCAGACCAGAAGGAAAATGACAAGCACTCATAAATCAAACCTGAAGGCACAGCAATTTATAATCTAAGTGACAGAGAATTCAAAATAACTATCATAAAAAAACTCCATGAGTTACAAGAAAATACAGATAGGTCAATGAAGTCAGGACTTTCTTCTCAAAAGAGATTGAAACTATAAAGAAAAAACAATTAGAAGTGTTGGAGTTGAAAAACACAATCAATGAGATAAAGAAAAATCTGGACTCCCTGAATAACACAGAGCTGATATTATGGAGGAGAGAATCAGCAGTCTGGAGGACAGAAATACAGAAATGCTTCACAAGGAAAAGGGAGAACTAAGACTAAAAAGTAATGAAGAAATTCTCTGAGAAATATTTGACTCAACCAGGAAATGCAACCCAAGGATTATAGGTATTCCAGAGGGAGAAGAGAAGGAAAATGGAGCAGAAAGTTTGTTCAAAGAAATAATAGCTGAGAACTTTCCAATCCTGGGAAAGAAGCTGGAAATACATGTAAAAGAAGCTAATATAACTCCTAATTACATCAAGGTAAAAAGACATTCTCCAAGGCATACAGTAGTAAAGCTAGCAAAAGACAATGACAAAGAAAAAATATTACAGGCAGCAAAGCAGAAGAAAGTATCTTACAAAGGAACCAGCATCAGGCTTTCAGCAGATTTCTCAGCAGAAACCTTGCATGCTAGGAGAGAGTGGAATGATATATTCAAAACTCTGGAAGACAAAAACTTTCAGCCAAGAATATTCTATTCAGCAAAAATATCCTTCAGATATGATGGAGAAATAAAAACTTTCCCACATAAACAAAAGCTAACGGAGTTCATCACCACAAGACCTCCCCTACAAGAAATGCTCAAGAAGGCCCTCATACTTGAAAAAAAGGAGAAAGTTTCCAAAGCCTTGAACAAGGAGATAAATAGGTAGACAAAATCCGAAAATTGCAGCTATCAGAACAGGTTAGCAAACACTTAATTGTAACATTTAAGATAAAGGGAAGGAAAATATCAAAAAATATATATATAACCTCATCATTTTAATCACAAACTCACATACAAGATGGAATAAACTGTGATAATAATAACTTAGGGGAAGAGAAAAGGGATGAAATCGTCTTAGTCTAAGGAAATAAGTGGCTATCAGAAAATGGACTATCTCATCTACGAGATGTTTTATACAAACCTCAAGGTAACCACTAAACAAATAACTGGAACAGAGACACAAGTGATAAAGAGGAAACTGAGAAAATCACCATAGAGAACTACCAAACTGAATGGTAGTCTGAAGTAAATGGGATGAGAAAGAAGAGAAATGCTGAAGAACCAGAAAATGAGTGATAAAATGGCAGCATTAAGCCCTCATATATCAGTAATCATTCTAAATGACAGATTGAATTCTAAAATCAAAAGACACGGAGTGGCAGGAAGGATTAAAAAAACAAGACCCAACAATATGCTGCCTCCAGCAACACATCTCAGCTCTGAACACAAACAGAGGTTCAGAGTGAAAGGACTGAAGATAACACTCCAAGCTAATGGCAAACAAACGAAAGCAGGTGTTGCCATACTTATATCACACAGAGTACACTTCAAGATAAAACAGGTAATGAGAGACAAAGAGGGGCAGCATATAATGATAAAAGGGACACTCCATCAAGAAGACATAACACTTATAAATATACATGCACCAACACAGGAGCACCAAAGTACATAAAGCAACTATTAATAAACCTAAAAGGAGATATTAACAACAACACAATAAGAGTAGGGGACCTTAACACCCCACTTACATCAATGGATAGGTCATCTAGAAAGAAAATTAACAAAGAAATAGTGGATTTAAACAAAAAAACTAGACCAGATGTACTTAATAGATATATATTATCTATTAAGGATACACATTCTCTCAAGTGCACATGGAACATTCTCAAGGATAGATCATATGTTGGGAAACAAGACAAGCCTCAATAAATTTAAGAAGACTGAAATCATATCAAGTACCTTTTCCAACCATAATGCTATGAAACTAGAAATCAACTACAAGAAAAAAGCTGGGAAAGTGACAAACATGTGGAGACTAAACGACATGCTACTTAATAACCAATGAATCATTGAAGAAATTAAAGGAGAAATAAAAAAGTATTTGGAGACAAATAAGAATGAAAATACACCATACTAACTCATATGGAATGTAGCAAAAGTGGTTCTGAGAGGGAAATTCATAGCAATACAGGCCCACCTTAACAAACAGGAAAAATCTCAAATAAGTAATCAAACTACACCTAACAGAATCAGAAAAAGATGAACAAACAAAGCCAAAAGTCAACAGGAGGAGGGAAACAATAAAAATTAGAGCAGAAATAAATGAAACTGAAACAAACAAAAACAGTAGAAAGGATCAATGAAACAAAGAGCTGGTTCTTTGAGAAGATAAACAAAATTTACAAACCCTTAGCCAGACTAAGAATAAAAGAGAAGGCTCAAATAAACAAAATTAAAAATGAAACAGGAGAAATTACAGTGGTACTAAAGAAATACAAAGGATTATAAAAGAATACTATGAAAAACTATACACCAACAAATTGGACAATCTATGAATCTATGGATATATTCTTAGACCCATACAACCTCCCAAGACTGAACCAGTAAGAAATAGAGAATCTGAATAGACCAATCACAGGTAAAGAGATTGAAATAGTAATCAAAAACCTCCCCAAAAATAAAAGTCCAGGACCAGACAGACAGCTTCTCTGGAGAATTCTACCAAACATTCAAAGAAGATTTAATACCTATTCTTCTCAAACTATTCCAAAAAGTGAGGAAGATGGAACACTTCCTAACACTTTCTATGAAGCCAACATCACCCTGATACCAAAGTCAGACAAGGACAACACGAAGAAGGAGAATTACAGACCAATATAGCTGATGAACATAGATGCAAAACTCCTCAACAAAAAACAGGCAAACCAAATACAGCAATACATTAAGAAGATCATATACCACGATCAAGTGGAATTTATACCAGGGACACAGGGATGGTTCAACAGCTGCAAATCAATCAATGTGATACACCACATTAACAAAATGAGGACTAAAAACCACATGATCAGATGCAGAGAAAGCATTTGACCAGATCCAACATCCATTTATGATAAAAACTATAAACAAAATGCGTATAGATGGAAAGTACCTCAACATAATAAAGGCCATATATGACAAACCACAACCAACATCATACTCAACTGGGAAAAACTGAAAGCCATCCCTCTGAGAACAGGACCAAGACAAGGGTGCCCACTCTCACCACTCTTATTCAACATAGTACTGGAGTTTTGGCCAGAGCAATTAGGCAAGAAAAAGAAAGAAAAGGAGTCCAAATAGACAACGAAGAAGTGAAATTCTCACTGTTTGCAGAAGGACATGATTTTATATATAGAAAACCCTAAAGAACCCATCAGAAAACTATTAGAAATAATCAACAACTACAACAAAGTTGCAGGGTACAAAATCGTTAGAAAAATCAGTTGCATTTCGGGGGCTGGCCCCGTGGCCGAGTGGTTAAGTTTGCGCGCTCCGCTGCAGGCGGCCCAGTGTTTCGTTGGTCCGAATCCTGGGCGCGGACATGGCACTGCTCATCAGACCACGCTGAGGCAGCGTCCCACATGCCACAACTAGAAGAACCCACAACGAAGAATACACAACTATGTACCGGGGGGCTTTGGGGAGAAAAAGGAAAAAATAAAATCTTAAAAAAAAAAAAAATCAGTTGCATTTCTATACTCTAATAATGAACTAACAGAAAGAGAACTCAAGGATACAATCCCATTTACAATCGCAACAAAAAGAAGAAAATATCTAGGAATACATTTAACCAAGGAGGTGAAAGACCTATACAAATTAAAACTATAAGACATCACTGAAAGAAATTGATGATGACATAAAGAAATGGAAAGATATTCCCTGCATATGGACTGGAAGAATAAATATAGTTAAAATGTCCATATAACCTAAAGCAATCTACAGATGCAACGCAATCCCATTCAGAATCCCAATGACATTCTTCATGGAAATAGAACAAAGAATCCTAAAATTCATATGGGGCAACAAAAGACCCTGAACAGCTAAAGCAATCCTGAGAAAAAAGAACAAAGCTGGAGGTACCACTATCCCTGACTTCAAAATATACTACAAACCTATAGTAATCAAAACGGCATGGTACTGGCACAAAAACAGACGCGAGATCAATGGAACAGAACTTAAAGCCCAGAAGTAAAACCACACATCTACAGACAGCAAATCTTCAACAAAGGAGCTAAGAACATAGACTGGAGAAAGGAAAGTCTCTTCAATAAATGGTGCTGGGAAAACTGGACAGCCACATGCAAAAGAATGAAAGTAGACCATTATCTTGTACCATACACAAAAATTAACTCAAAATGGATCAAAGACTTGAAGGTAAGACTTGACTGAAATCACAAAACTCCTAGAAGAAAATACAGGCAATACACTCTTTGACATCAGTCTTAGAATTATCTTTTCAAATACCATGTCTACTTTTGGACAAGGGAGACAAAACAAAATAAACAAGTGGGACTTCATCAGACTAAAGAACTTCTGCAAGGCAAAGGAAACCAGGAACAAAATGAAAAGACAACCCACCAACTGGAAGAAAATATTTGCAAATCACATATCCAACAAGGGGCTAATCTCCAAAATATATAAAGAACTCACACAGCTGAAGAACAAAACAAACAAACAAACAACCCAATTGAAAAATGGGCAGAGGATATGATTAGACATTTTTCCAAAGAAGATATACAGATGGCCACAGGCACATGAAAAGATGTTCAACATCACTATTAGGGAAATGCAAATCAAAAGTACACTAAGATATCACCTTACACCTGTCAGAATGGATATAATCATCAAGACAAAAAATAACAAATGTTGCAGAGGATGTGGAGCAAAGGGAACCCTCATACACTGTTGGAAGGAATGCAAACTGGTGCAGCCACTATGGAAAACAGTATGGAGATTTCTCAAAAAATTAAAAATAGAAATACCGTATGACCCAGCTATCTCACTACTAGGTATTTATCCAAAGAACTAGAAATCAACAATTCAAAGAGACTTATGCACCCCTATGTTCACTGCAGCATTATTCACAATAGCCAAGAAGTGGAAGCAACTAAGTACCTACTGACTGATGACTGGATAAAGAAGATGTGGTATATATATATAATGGAATAATACTCAGCCACAAAAAAAGACAAAATTGTCCCATTTGCAACAACATGGATAGACCTGGAGGGTATTATGTTAAGTGAAATAGGCCAGACAGAGAAAGACAAACACTGTATGATTTCACTCATACGTGGAAGACAAACTAACACACGGACAAAGAGAACAGTTTAGTGGTTATCAGAGGAGAAGGGGGTTGGGAGGTGGGAACAACGGTTGGAGGGGCACATTTACACAGTGACTGACAAATAATAAGGTACAACTGAAATTTCACAATGTTATAAACTATTATGACCGGAATTTGAAAAAAAAAATGAGGAAATCACACAAAAAAAGGGACATAAGATTAGAAATGACTCAAAACACTGTCCTTTTTAAAATTTCAAAAGCTCATCATTTAACTTGGCTTTTTAATACAAGAAGTTTCAAAGTTTTATGTACTTAGAATAAGAACTTGGAATTTATATTAAGGATATAGAAATAAAGAACAAGAAACTGGGGAGCCAGCCCAGTGGCGCAGTGGTTAAGTTCGCACATTCCGCTTCTCAGCGGCTTGGGGTTCTCCGGTTCAGATCCCGGGTGAGGACATGGCACCGCTTGGCAAAAAGCCATGCTGTGGTAGGCGTCCCACGTATAAAGTAGAGGAAGATGGGCATGGATGTTAGCTGAGGGCCAGCCTTCCTCAGCAAAAAGAGGAGGATTGGCAGTAGTTAGCTTAGGGCTGATCTTCCTCCAAAAAAAAGAAGAGTAAGAAACCAACTACTACAGGTTCAACTGTTATTTCAAGCCTTGAAAAAATTTAGGGTCCACAAGATTATCTGAACATTAACAATTCAGAAAAATATGAGAGAAGCTTGCAACATTATTCACAATAGCCAAATTAATGGAAACAACCTACATGTCAATGGACGAATGAATGGATTAAAAAAATGTGGTATGTATACATACAATAATCAAAGATTATTCAGCTTTAAGAAAGTAGCAAATCTTGCCATTTGTGACAACATGTATGAACCTTGAGGGCATTATGCTAAGTGAAATAAGTCGGAGAGAGAAAGACAAATACTGTATGATCTCACTTATATGTGGAATCTAAAAACATCAAGTTCATAGAAACAGAGTAGAATGGTGGTTGTCAGGGGCTGAGGGGTGGGGGAAATGGGGAGATGTTGATCAAAGGGCACACACTTTCAGTTATAAAGTGAGTAAGTTCCAGGGATCCAATGTACAGCACGGTGACGATAGTTAACAACACTGCATGGCCTATGTGAAAGCTGCTGGGAGGGCAGAGCTTTAATATTCTCACCATAACAACAAGAACAACCAGAAAATAGTAATTATGAGAGGTAAAGGGTGTGTTAACTAACATTATCGTGGTTAAGTATTTCACAATATATACATATTTCAAATCATCACACTGTACACTTCAAATGCACGCAATGCTATGTCAATTATACCTTGATAAAGCTGAAAAAAATGAGAGAAGCAAGATAAACTAGACAAATATGTACAGTTACCCACAGGACACCTATTACCAAATACCTTTCTGGAAGATTATGCTAGCAAATAGAAAACACTAAAGAATTTTTATTCAACCTAATAAATTTGCTTATACAATATAAAAATGAGATTTCTATGCTTAGAGAAAGTCCCTAAATTAGTCTGAAATAATGATAAATGAGCCCCCCTGCAGAGTACCCACAGTAACATAACTTGCTGTAATAAATATATTTCAGGGTCTTCCTTCCTTCCTTCCAAAAAAAATATTTATTGAGCATCTACTACATTCCAGGCCTTGTATTAGAGGTATGGATGGATGTTGAATCAAATCCCTCTGGCAGCTCCTAGTCTAATTCAGAGGCTTCTATAACCCAGTGAAGAGGATTCTACCCATCACAAGGGGAAGCTTCCCCAAGGACATAACATTTTCTTACACTAAGGAAGGTACGCTCCCAGGGAAACGGTAATGTGCCAGGGAATACAGTGAGCAATGGGATAAACGTAGCACACCATATATGATCAATGTTGCTTAAAGATTTGGTGTTAAAAATTGAATTAGTCCTACTGGTAACTTAAAGCATTTTAATAAATTATTTTTATAATAAAAAGCTACATGAGTTTTAAAAAGGTGAATTTCATGCTTGCTTAGAAGGTGATGCAAGCTTACCAACTGACCTACAAGGCAAGTGAAGTAGTTATTTCCTACCATTTCTCAGCAGGTTGTACGTATCAGCTGTCTGAACAATTGGGTTTTCAAAGTGATACTTTAAAGAGATATTAGTAATCATTACTTCTTAATGCATATATATATACTCTGTTCTCCTCCACTAAAAGTTTACCCAGAGGTTTTCTCAAGGTATTTTGTAATGAAGTTAACTGTTTTAATAAGACTAGGAAATCAAGCCTATGTCACCCACTCATGGTAAAACATATATATTCTTTTCTTGGAGCTGGGAAAAAAGTAGTCTAGGGAAAACAGCAATACTAAATAGATTCCTAAAGCTAGCAGCTAAATAGACTTCTTTAAATAAACAGTTTTCTCCTCAAGTTAGTTTCCTCAAGCTCAAGGACTTAAGGAAGTTATATAAAATGGCCCTAGTTTTATTAATCTGAAGTTGATTTTTCTGATGTCGTTTTCCAAGATTGAGTCAGTGTCATAGGAAATACATGTGAGTTCATCTAGAACAGGTGTGAAAACCTTTCCACACCTTTGCATCCTGTTTCACCTGACCAGAGCCCATCTTCCATCCTAACAAGAGCTATTGTTCTTAAATTCCATCTTTTGACGTTTGTTCTGATAACTTCTCTTTCTTAAAATCTTAAATAGCTTTCCATCATCCATAGGATAAAACTCTTCATTGCTCACTTATTTATATTTCCATCATCCCCTCAATATTTCTTTCACAGAGAATTGCTTTACCTATAATAGAAACATCCAAGCCTAAACTTTAATAAAAAGAAAATCCCAGTAAAACACATCAAATTATCCTTACAGTGCTCCATTACAAATTCTTTTGCTTTTCTTCAAAACTATTATATACATACTATATACATTCTAGTGATTCTCCAAAAGCCTAAAAATATTCTTTAAAATGGCTCTTTCAAAAAATCGTGCATACCAGTGGCGTAGTGGTTAAGTTTGTGCATTCTACTTTGGTGACCCAGGGTTTGCGGGTTTGGATCCTGGGCATGGACTTACACACTGTTCATCAAACCACGCTGTGGCAGCAACCCACATACAAAATAGAGGAAGACTGGAACAGATGTTAGCTCAGGGTCAATCCTCTTCACACACACAAAAAATCATGGTGCTGAAGCATTACACATACATAAGCAAACAGGGTCGGGGGCGGAGAACCTTGACATAAGTCTTACACCTTATTTGAAAATTAATTCACTTCTAGGTATTCAAACAAAAACTTTTACATGATATGTTCACAGCTGTACTATTTACAATATCCAAAAGGTAGAAACAACCAAAATGTCCATCAACTAATGAATGGATAAACAATAAATGTGGTATATCCACATTATGGAATATTATTCAGCCATAAAAGGAATGAAGTACTGATACAACTACAACATGGATGAACCTCAAAAACCTCATGCTAAGAAAAGAAGCCAAGTACAAAAGGCAACCTATTATATGAGTCCACTTACATAAAATACACAGAATAGGCAAATCTATGGAGACAGAAAGCAGACTAGTGGTTGTCAGGGGCTAGGGGGAAGGAGAAACAGGAAGCGACTGCTTAATGGATTATAGGTTTCTGTTTGGGGTGATAAAAAGTTCTGGATCTACATAGTGGTGATGGCTGCCGAGCATTGTAAATATACTTAATGCTACTGAATTATACACTTTAAAATGGTTAAAGTGGTAAATTTTATGTCGTATGTATTTTACCACACACAAAAAAGTTAACTCGAAATGGATCACAGACTTAATTGTAAAACTATAAAACTTTTAGGAAAAAAACGTAGGGGAATATCTTCAGGACATAGGGCCAGGCAAAGAGTTCTTAGACTTGACACCAAAACATGATCTATAAAAGAAAACTGATATGTTGGACTTCATCAAAATTTTAAATGTTTGTCTGCAAAGACCTTGTGAAGAGGATGATATGACAAGCTACAGATCTCAAGAAAATATCTGCAAACCACATATCCAACAAAGGACTAGTATGCATAATATACAACAAACTCTCAAAACTCAAGAGTAAAGGGGAAAAAAAATCAAACGATTCAATTAGAAAATGGGAAAAGACATGAATAGACACCTCACCAGAGAAGATATAGTATACATATGGTAAATAAGGACAAGAGAAGATATTTCACATCATTAGACATGAGGAAAATGCAAATTAAAATCAAGAGAAGTCACTATGCAAGCAGCAGAATGTCTAGAATAAAAAAATATTGACAGCCTCAAATGCTGGAGAAGATGTAGAGAAACTGGATCTCTCATACGTTGCTGGTGGGAACGTAAAATGGCACAGCAATGGGACAGAAAACAGTTTGACATTTTCTTAAAAAACTAAATATGCAACTACGTATGACCCAGCAATTGCATTTCTGGTCTTTTAACTCAGAAAAAGGAAAACATGTTCACACAGAAGTCTATATACAAATGTTTATAGTAGCTTTATTTGTAACAATCAAAGACTGAAAATAATCTAGATGTCCTTCAATACATCAATGATTAAACAAACTATGGTATATCCATAATATGGAACATTATAAATACAATAAAAAGGAATGAATCACTGATACACACAACAGCCTGAATAAATCTCCAGTGAATTATGCTCAGCAAAAAAAGCCAATCTCAAAAGGTTACATACAGCATGATTCCACTTATATAATATGCTTTAAATGACAAAATTATAGAAGTGGGGAACAGATTAGTGGTTGCCAGGGGTTGGGGAGGGCTATGCTCAAGAGGGACGGAGGTGTACTGAGGAGGAAGGACATGGGTGTGATTATAAGAAGGCAACAGGATGGATCCTTGTGGTGATGGAACCATTCTGTATTTTGAGTGTGGTGGCAGATACAAGAACATACATGTGATAAAATTGCACAGAACTAAACTCACATACTTATACATACACACACACACACACACATGATTACAAGCAAAACTGAGAAAAACTGAGTTAAGACCAGTGGATTATACCAATGTTGACATCCTGACTATGATGTTATACTATAGTTTAACAAGATGTTCTCACTGGGGGAAAGTGCATGAGGGGTACACAGGATCTCTCTGTGTTAATTCTTAGAATTACATGTAAATCTACAATTATCTCAAAATAAAAAAGTTTAATTTTATAAAAAGGCCATTCCATAATAATGGAAAAAGTCAAATTGCTAGTTTCTATTTCACTGAAGAACGTAATCAACTCTGAAGCAGGGTAAAGCTTAAATTGTAGTTATTTTTAGATATTTTCTGTACCAGAATGTATTTTAAAGCAGTTTAGTCAATATAACTAAATTGCATCTGAATAAAAATGCATTGATCCTATTAGCATCAACTGGTCACTGCAAAATATTTCTCATGATGATCAGTCTAGAGCAGCTTTGGAATTTAAATCTGGTTACATAACAGTTTACTCAAGTTAAAAACAGTTAAAATATAAAGCACCTGGGAGACAAAAAAAAATATTGCAAAAAAGCATTTAATGGATACTCTTTGGATTTCAGTACTAGTCTTTATAAGACACAGCAAAGAGAAATATTACCTCAATGGTTGGCTTTGTTAAGAAATTTTTAAAAATCTGGCTGTGGTCAGATCAGTTTAAATTTGTTCTCTATAAGATATTTTCACTTAGTTAAATATAGTTAAAATGTTCTACTAGGAATTTTATGTGATTATTAGACTGAAAAATTTTTAATTATACAGTAGTCCCTCTTTATCTGCAGGGGACATGTTCCAAGACCCAAAGTGGATGCCTGCAACCGCAGATAGTAGCGAACCCTACATATACTATTTTTTCCTATACATACACACCTATGATAAAGTTTAATTTACAAATTAGGCACAGTAAGAGATTAACAACAATAACTAGTAATAAAATAGGACAATTATAACAATATACTGTAATAGAAGTTACTGTAGGTCTTAGCAACCTCAGAATATGTTTTTTTTTTCTTTATTAAGTTGACAATTTTCACCTTTTCTCTTAAAGGAAGCACTTTATGGCTTCTCTTTGGCACATCTCAATTGCCAGCATCACTACTCTTGTGCTTTGGGGCCATTAGTAAGTAAATAAGGATTACTTGAACATGAGCCCTGCAATACCGTGACAGATAACCCAGACAGCTACTAAGCGACTAATGGGTGGGTAGTATAAACAGAGCGGATACACTGGACAAAGGGATATTTCATGTCCCATGCAGGATGGCATGGGATAAACGAGATTTCATCATGCTACTCAGAATGATGGGCAATTTAAAACTTATGAATTATTTTCTGGAATTTTCCATTTACCATTTTCATACCGCAGTTGACTGTGGGTTAACTGAAACTGTGGAAATTGAAACCATGGATAAGGCGGTCTGCTATATTCTAAAAATTTACTTCTATGTAATCCTTTCAAGCAGAAAGCAGAGTGGTGCAGAGTACTGAATTGAAGATAAAGGGACCAGGACTCAAGTCTTTGCATTTCCACCAAATGTTGTGTGACCTTAGAATCGCCATGGAATATTCATTCAACAAGTGTCTGAGCACCTACTATGTGCCAAGCTCCTATTATGTGGGGATACAATGGCAAATAAAACAGTTCTTCTTGAGGTTTGAAGTCTAGTGAGAAATACAAACAACTAAATAGGCAATTACATCATAAAGGTGCCGTGATCAACTGTAAAACAAAAGGACTATCTCAAAAAGCCCTTCAGATTTTTCCAGTTCTTATATCTCATGATCCTACTGGTGTCCTTTGATATAGTCCCTAATAAGGCAGATAAAGAACCTTGATATGGCTTAGTATGCATAAGAGCTAGAGATTTTCTAACAATAACTAGGTGTTCCTTATTTTAGTGATGGGTTATCATATTATTCGAAAACAACTATCAGTTACTGAGCTCTTACTATGTGCTAGTTACTGGACTTTACATATATTAGCTCATTTACTCCTCATAATCCTATCAGATAGGGGTTATCTCCATTTTACAGATGAGAAAATAAAGTCACTGAGAAGCAACTTGTCTCAGGCCAAAGAGCTAGCAAGTGGAGCCTAGGGATTTAAATCTAGACTGTAGATCTCTAAAGCCCATGGTTTTAATCCACAACCCAGATCTAGGGGTAGGTAGTAATTCCTTTTCAAATGCCACTTCCAGCTATTTAGTAGTATTGATTGATTGGAAAGGCTTTTACCCAGGCTCAAAAAACAAACAAAAAACCAGAATTGCCGTGGCTCGGAAGGGAGTCATGCATCTTCACTATATTGCCTCCCAAGGAGGGATGTTTTTAAGGGAAGTTAGTGGTAGATTCTAGATTCTCTTAACCCTGAACAACTAACGTTAGCATACATCTTTCTGCTTCCAAGTGATATCTGAAACAACTCGGTTCCAGGGTTCCTTCTCTTTAAAATTCACCAACCCTATGTTTAATACCACGTATATGCAGTCACACTTTCTAGTACTTCAGAGCAATATAAACCAATGCAAACCAGTATGAATTCCATCAGGGGGAAAAAAAAGACTAGTCTTTTAACAGTGTTCTTAGAATAGACAATAATGCAGAAAACAGCTTTTTAAAAAAAGTAATGTTATAAAACTCGTTGTCAACACTCTGGGTTTTTCTCTGGCCATGCAGATTAGAAACAAGATATCAGGCATAAACAAATTCTAGTTTTAAAAATCTTATCCAAATATTTATGCAGTAACTATCCAATACGTATGTTTAAAGAACGTTAGGTTCAAGACACAAATAGATGAAATACTGTAGAATGGTGGGTTTCAAACTTTTTAGAAATGGTAAGAAATATATTTTATACTGTAATCACATACAAATAGTTGAGATATATACCTGAAATAAATTCATGACAGATACTTTCCCTTACTCTGTGGTATATTCTGATATTTCTGGTATTTTCTATGTTAAGAAAAATTTCCAAGTTAAGAAAAATGAAACAAACACCAAAAACTAGCATTCAGTAGCACCGAGTAAAAGAGATGACATTTTCTATTTCATTTTTTAAAAAAATGCTGGCCAAATTGATTCATGATCTACTAATTGCTTGTGATCCACAGGTTGAAAAAACACTATCCTAGAAACTCTAAGTCACAGTCAGATGGGAAACAGAAGTGAAAAGAAGCGTATGTATGTGTGTGTGTGAGAGAGAGAGAGAGAGATGGGCAAGAGGGGGAAATGAATATGTGCTAGAGAGGTGGAAGGGAATAAGAAATGATTCCTTGATATTTTTTTCAAAAGAAATGTTTATGGCAGGTTATAGCAATAAGATCCTAGTGATTTGTGGGATAATTAAATTTTCCTCCATTTGACAACTTAGAAAGTGCCATCTGTATTACTCAATATCTGTATTACTCAATCTCTTTGCTTATGTTTGTAGTCCCCACAATGTAGTCCCCATAAGCGGCAGCTGAATTGAATTATTTTACTATATCACAACTCCTTCCAAATCAATCTGGTTTGTATTATTTCTAGGCTGGGAATGGTAAAAACAATCTTATGAAGTTATTACTTATAAAAAGTCTTTCCAACTTAAAATTCTTGGCAGTTTTAATAGCTTTCTTTAGAACATAAGCAAAACAATGGCTGTATTTTCAAGTACCAGGGCTATTGTTCCATATTCAAAACAATAACCAATATGACAGGACTTCAAAGTAGCAAATTTGGTAAAAACAACAACAACAACTGCTGCTTTATTGAATTAGAGTTTTTCTTGATGATAAAGTTACTATATTAAAGCTTTAGAAAACAACTTGGACTCTGCACAAACTACGACAAGCCACATCCTCAGATCGACCAGTGAAACTTATTTTAAAGTATAAAAGATGTAAACTAGTTTCAACTGCTAGCCAACATTTTATATACAACTAGCATGGAAATCAACAGATCTAGAAAACTGAACTAGATGTAGATACAAGTTAAGAAAAATGAAACAAACACCAAAAACTAGCATTCAGTAGCACCGAGTAAAAGAGATGACATTTTCTAAGTGCCCAAATGGAAGAAGATTAAATTATCCCAAAAGCACTAGGATCTCACTGCTGTAATGGCTACTGATTCTCTGAGAGCTCTCTTGGAATATTTCAGACTAGATCAAGGATCACATACAGATGAAAGGAAACTATACTCAGAGGTGTTGAGTGATTTTTCTAAAGCTCCAAAGCTCAAATATCAGATATTGCTATAAAGTCATCATAATGACATTTATTAGCATTGCCATGTCATTCACGGATTGCCCCATGGTCAAAATCTACTACTTCAATGAAATATAAGAAGAAAACCAGGTCCCTCACATATAGTTCATGCAAGTATTTTATAAATACCACTGAGAGGAACAGACTATAAGGAAGGGCTAAAAATTCTAGTGCTTCTAAATGGATTAATGGTATGATTGTCTAGCATGCACAGAAAAGTAGATGTACAAATGAGGTATTTGTATAGTGGTGGTTTGCTAGACCTAAATACCTAAGGAACACATTTAAGTAACTAGATTTTTAAACATTAAGAAGTATCCACTAACATATCACCAGTAAGTCAAGGATCTGCCTTATCACTTAAATTCCTTGAAGGCTTTGAAGCAAAAATTAAGAGAACATCTAGTCCAAATCTTGTGTTTTCTAGATTAGATAACTAATGAAAGAAGTGTTCACAAAGAGATGTGCCCAAGGTCATACACCTAGCATCATCAGGGGTGATCTAAGTTCTCCTAGTCCAGGGCTCTTTCCATGACACGATATTGCTTTCTCTTAATTCATCACCCTATATACTTGGTCTTCTTTTCCATCAATACTTAGCAAGCCATATAAATAAGATGCAGAAGAACATGAACTATTAGGAGATGGGTAGACCTAGAAGCTTAATGAAGTAGGCAAAGATGAATGGTATCATAAAATATCATGGAACATTCCACACAATTTTGACTTCCAAACAAAAAGGAACTACACGCAGGGTAAGGGCTCTTAAACAAGGCTCAAGTCCATCAGAAAAGACCACCACATGGGCAGTGATCAGTATTTTAGGAGTTATAACTGTTAACCTAACAGGTGACTACTATATCTCAATTACAGGTTATCAAAATGACATTGACTGCGCCCTGGGTAAAAATAAATTAAGTTCAAGTTTACACTTTTACCTCTAAAGTTAATCCAGCATCATTTTCAAAGAGTTGAGGGCCTTTAACTATAATGAAATACACTGACACTCAGAAAAAGATTATGTTGGCAGTATCTCCACTTCATAGATAAGGAAACAGAGGTTTAATAATTTGCCTCAGATTACCAAATATTCTTCACCAAATAAGGAATTATTCATGGTTACAGATCTGAATAGGTGTGGCAGAGTTGACCAAAAAAGATAGAAAGGACTGGCTCAAGGGACTGTCATTTTCTAGAAGTATATACAGCTCTTACAACCTTGATTACTGCCTTTCTTTATTGTGGTGCCTAGAAACATATAGAATCACAATATCCAGCACTGAAATAGAAACAGTAAATGTTCTCAAAGTAGTAAAATTAAAAAGTCTATATGGCTATCAAACTGATATAAATGTAGGAACTTATGCCCATTGTCAGAAACTTAAGACTGGTCCAAACCATCCTTAAATTTTTGAATCTTTTAAAATTCTTTTGAAATGACTTCTATTGAGTATATCTTTAAAATAAAACTATAAATTCTAAAGTTCAACATAAAAGTCTAGGAAACAATGAATCTATAGTTGATTAGTAAAAGATACTGTTAATCTGAGCCTTAGCTAAAAATGCAACTTAAAGTCAAGTAAAAAAAATACCAACAATAACAAAATAAACTAGTAACAGTAATTGCAACCCATTGTATTACTAAGTGTCCTGTACTGAATGAAAGTTGATAGCTGGCTTGGTATTCCTCAAAAATATTTTTTTTAAACCCTGTCAACTGGAGGGCACAACAACAAGAGTATTTTGGTTTCAAACTTTGTTTTATAAACAAAAGTAATACTGCTAATTAAGATAAACTATTCTAGCAAACAAACAAAAAATACATCCTGTGCTTGTACAACTGGAACACAGTAGTAGCTAGTTGTAATCATAATATACATTGCTCAAAATGTAAGTGTCAAGTAGTAAGTACAAAAGTTTCAAGTAGGTGCTTGCTAGATCAACATTCAGGGTGATCCAAAGACTAAAGGCATTTACTGCTGGACAAAGTAAAGGCTGAATGTAACCTCTTTCTCACTAAGGTATCAATACTTGAGGAAGAATATTTTATTGATCAACATTACCTGTTGCAAAAAACAATGAGCTGGACTTCTGTATTTAAAGAGTGAGGCCTGGGGAAAAGAGAGGCAGTTACCTGCTTTGACACCGATAGGAGTGGAAATAATATTCCCTGGTAACTTGAAAAAAAATCTTTCATTATAAATAGGTCAAATTTACCAATTATAATGGCCATGCAAGGGGCGGAGTTATAAACCTGAAAACATGTACAAAAAGTTCAGAGAAAGTGTATTTTCTTGAAGTCCAAACTCAGTCATTACCTAGATTTAGCTCAAATTGTTCCCAACATGAATCATTTGGAATAGAAAATATGAAACTGATTTTTAAATAAATATATATATAGTCTTGTAAAATGATGAGTAAAACAATCAACCACAGAGAGGCAATCCCTCAAGTATCTTGCAGACTCTAAAAACACATGGCCTCACTGCCTTTACCCTCATTTCTACAAAATATGATGAATGTTTTATATATATTCCCTCAGTCATCATTTGTCTTCAACATGAAGTTTTTGGAAATGTTGGGGAAAAAAACAAAAGGAGGATTTTTTTTTTCTCCCTAAGAGAAAGCTGAGAGACTAGTGGATTGATTACTCAACGGTGCCTCTCAGACATTTAGTTTCTGTTATTAAGTCCCCTGGTATCAGTGAAACTTTTAAAATTGAGATCCAGGAAACTATCCAGAACTTGACAGCTCATGATAAATGAGAGGTTTTAAAAAGTGGAATCACCGGAGATTATAATTTTTAATGAAAGATTCATTGCTCTCAATTTCTGGAGATATCTTAAATCTTTGCCTCTTTACTATTTGGTAGTCCTTCTGGGCAAAAAGCTTTTTTTCCTTTGGTAAAGAAACATCAACTCTCACATACTTCATGGACTACAGTCTATTTAATTATTTGTGCAGCACTGAACTTGAAAGATTTAAAGCCCTTGCTTTTGACATTTTCTTGACAGCAATGTTTGAGGTCAAATTCACTCTTACCTATTACTACAGACACTCTAGAAGCCTCAGGAAACTTTCCAAAGTGAATATTAGAATACAAGTAATTTAGAAGACTTAACTCCCCCAAATTCTAATCTTACATCTATTTCTCAAGGATTTTGAATTCAAGAAATCCTACTTCCTCATTCTGAAGAAATGCGAACAATCCTACAACGCTCATTACTAAAAATAAGCTGAATTTGCAAAATAAAATATTCACCTAAAAGGCTAGTGTAGAAAATTGATTTGTTACTGTGAATGATACTTCTAAAGGTCTATTCCTAACATTGTCATTGGAACCAGTGAGGGACAGGCAGGAGGCTGGAAGGGCTCAAAAAATATGAGGCAAAGTTCCTTATTTTAAAAATTGGAGGGAAATATAAGAAAAAAAATGTTAGAGAACACAGGGTATGAGTAAGTCCCAAAAGCTCATTTTGATCTACTATTTCAGGTATTCCAGCTAAAGATTTTTGGCTTTTATGGCTATAACTTACAAAATACAGCTGCAAAAGTCAATCCAAAAGCTATAGGTAACTCAATACGTTGTTACTGCAAAGAAGTCCGATTTGAAGGAGCTCTACCTTCAGATTTTGGCTAGTAAGGAGGATTTCAAGATCATTACAACCTCATCTGGTTCCTGTCGGGAAAGTCTAATATTGAGCTATGAAATGCAACTTATTAAGCACAGGTAACAGCATTGAAAATCACTTTAAAAAATACTTGGTCATCATATACAAAAATTAAATCAAAATGGATTAAAGACTTGACTGTAATACCTGAAACCATAAAACTCTTAGAAGAAAATATAGGCAGTACACATTGACATGGGTCTTAGCAGCAGTTTTTTGAATACCACGTCTATTCAGGCAAGAGAAACAAAAGAAAAAAACCAAATGGGACTACATCAGACTAAAAAGCTTCTGCAAGGCAAAGCAAACTATGAACAAAATGAAAAGACAACTCGCCAATCAGGAGAAAATATTTGCAAATCATATCTCCAATGACAGATTAATTTCCAAAACATATAAAGAATTCATACAACTCAACAACAACAACAAAACAACCTGATCAAAAAATTGGCAGAGTGGCCCAGGGGCGCCCTGGTTAAGTTCACACTTTCTGCTTTGGTAGCTGAGGTTCGCCAGTTCGGATCCCACGTGTGGACCTACGCACCACTTGTCAAGCCATGCTGTAGCAGGTATCCTACATATAAAATAGAGGAAGATGGGCATGGATGTTAGCTCAGGGCCAGTCTTCCTCAGCAAAAAGTGGAGGATTCATAGCAGATGTTAGCTCAGGGCTAATCTTCCTCAAAAAACAAAAAAGGCAGAGGATTAGAACAGATGTTTTCCCAAAGAAGATATACAGATGGCCAACAGGCACATGAAAGATGTTCAATGTCACTAATTATTAGGGAAATGCAAATCAAAACTACAATGAGAAATCACCTTACACCTGTCAGAATTGCTATAATTATTACCAAGACAAAAAATAACAAATGTTGGAGAGGACGTGGAGCAAAGGGAACCCTCATATACTGCTGGTGGGAATGCAAACTGGTGCAGCCACTATGGAAAACAGTATGGAGATTTCTTAAAAAATTAAAAATAGAAATACCATAGGATAAAGCTATCCCACTATTGGGTATTTATCCAAAGAACTTGAAATCAACAATTCAAAGAGATTTATGCACCCCTATGTTTATTGCAGCATTATTCACAATAGTCAGGATGTGGAAGCAATTCAAGTGCCCATCTACGGATGACTGGATAAGGAAGATGTGGTATATATATACAATGGATTAGTACTCAGCCACAAAAAAAGACAAAATGGTCCCATTTGCAACAACATGGATGGAAGGGTATTATGTTAAGTGAAATAAGCCAGACAGAGAAAGAAACACCACATGATTTCATTCATATGTGGAAGATAAACAAACACATGGACAAAGAGAACAAGTGGTTAACAGAGGGGAAGAGGGTTAGGGGTGGGTGAAAGGGCTATAAAGGGGCACATATCGATGGTGACAGGTAAAAATTAGACTGTTGGTGGTGAGCACAATGCAGTCTATACAGAAACTGATATATAATAATGTACATCTTAAATTACACAATGTTATAAACCATTAAAACTTCAATAAAATAATTGGTCAAAAAAAGTGAAGGCAAAAAAAAAATACTTGGTCATAACCTGCCATTTTATAAATCTGATAATGGTTTTAAAGTGTAAGTCCATGAAAAGAGATGTTTATCAACCTCAGAAACTTGTTTTTGTAAAAAAAAAAAAAAAAAATCTACTTTTGTGAAACTAGTTTTTTCAAATGAATCATCCCTTAGATCTAAAGTTTGGTATTACATATTGTACTGGATTGAATAGTGTCTCCTAAAATTCATGGCATTACCTCAGAATGTGACCTTATTTGAAAACAGGGTCTTAATTTGTAATCAAATTAAGATGAGGTCATACAGGATTAGGGCAGGTTCCAAATCCAGAGTTTAGTGTCTTTATAAAAGAAAAGTGGACACCGAGACACAGAGGAGACACACAGGGAGATAAAGCCATGTGATGATGGGAGTAGAGGTTGGACTAAAGCAGCTGCAAGCCTAGGAACACCAAGGATTGCTGGCAACTACTTACTAGAAGCTAGGAGAGAGACATAAAATAGATTTTCCCTCAGAGCCTCACCCTGCTGATGCCCTGATTTTGGACTTTTGGCTTCAAGAACAAGAGAATACATTTCTATTGTTTTCAGTCACTCATTTTGTGGTATTTTGTTATGGTAGCCCTAGGAAACTAACACACATACTGTTCCAGTGGAATTTCCATCCTAAATTTTAGGAGGCATCTTATCCTCATAACAGAGTGGATAGATAGCGCACCTTTGCAGAATCAGTCAGCTCTTTAAAGATAACAGAAATCAAACTAGCAACCTGAACAACATTTGATATACGTAATGGCATGCAACAAAGATGTCTTCTACAATGGCATGACTTTGGAAAACTACAATGTTAGACCTAGAAACAATGTTACCAAGCAAATCTGAAGCAAGAAGACATGAATGTTCTTGTCACATGAGATTCTCTCAACAGAAATTTCTTGTTAAAACTCTATGAAGATTCACAATGAACACCAAGCACAAATTAAAAATGCAGTGGGCTCTACTGCTTTCTATCATAGCTGAACCATTGTTAAAGCAATTATCAAATTACAGAATATTACAGTCTGATAGAATGTCTTTTCATTTAAGAAAGGGTGGATTAAAAAGGTCACTTGCTCAGGTTAGCCAGTTTCTTGTCATGTGTACATACTTGCTGCATTTCTGCCCTTCTCCCCACATTAAAGAACATTAAACCCTAACCTGCAGATTGGCATCATGCCAGGTCTGGGTCCCGAGGTTTACAAGAAACCATAAGAAACTAGCTTAGCAGCTCAGCATCAAGTTAGTCTTACTGCTGCTCCCATTCTGATTGTTGACTTTCACTTTAGCAATACTTTCATCTGATTCTTAATAATCAAATTCTGTTAATCTCTCAGCCCCTCCACTTAATCTAAATCACTTAAACCTAAATCTCTGTCTTGTTTCTCTATCAGGTAACTCCAAATACTTTCAAAAGTGAAGGTCTGTGCCTGAATCTTATTTCCCAGGTCTCAGTCTTACACCCTTCTATCAGTTTCTACTGTTTGCTGAGGTCACCAGATAGCTCACACCTCAGCTTACAGTACAGGATCTTTGAGGTCAAGCAGATCTCCCTGATACTGATTCTCCATCTAGACTTCTACCAATTACTGCCTTTTGCCAAAATACCCTGTCCCTGTGCTGCCTACATCCCAGGTTGTGACACCCACCGTTAAACCTCTCACAAACTGTCTGCACACCTGGGCTCTTTTCTATTGCCTGTTGTAGGAATTTGCCCTGTTGTCAAGGGCCTGGATTCCAAATCCTTGTCAGGCATGTTCAGCCACTCTAATTTCATCACTGACACTACTCTTCTTGGTAATTTAGCTGTTCTTTTTCATTAAACAGATTACATTAGAATTTTTTTACACACAATTTTTGATGAAAACAAGCTTCTACGTGGAGAGAGGGGTAATGGCCAGTAAAGTAGTCAACATTTCCTGAGCATCTACTATTGTCTAACATTGTTTTAAGAATGCAGCATGTTTTAATTCATTTAATCCTCATAATAACCCTAGAGAAGTAGGCACTATTATCATACTTGCTTTACAGATGAAAAAACAGCAGAGAGAAGTTACTTGTCCAGGGTCACACACGAATATGTGAGGAGCTGAGATATAAATTCAAGCAGACTTGCTCCAGAACCTGTATTCTTAATCACTATCCCATGCATCTCTACCTTCCCCTACCCCCGTTGCCACTCCTACTTCCCAATGACCTTTTCAAATTTTGAGTAATTTCAAATTTATACCTGTTTAAGATCCTTTGGTAAATATTTCCAACTCCTCTCCTACCACTGCCCCAAATCTAAGTCCCTACTGCTAATGTGAACTCTTTGGCAAAACATATATTTTCATAGATTGGATTTTCTTACAATGAAGTTTACCTGAACATAAAAGCAGGAAGTACAGGGCTTGACACTCAGGAATTTGATTATTAAGTCAACAATAAATAAGTAAAATCCCCCGGTCATTCACCAGATATAATCTTCCACAAAGTGTAAACTAAACTATAATTGTGAGCTTTACAAAGAGATGGATGGGAGACTGCTGGATCCTAGACTATGTATGCCCCATTATTTCATCTATAACTGTGGTGGTCATTTATTGCCATATAGGCTTACTGATTCATTTAAAGAGTCTAGGCTCTGTTGTCATCAGTGCAATGAAGTTCATTCCAGTTCCTAGGAACCCTGTGTACAGCAGAGTGGAACCCTGCCCAGTCTTTTTGCGCCATGCTCTCACCTTCTGGTGCTACATCAGACAATGCTCCACTGCTATTCATAGGGTTTTCATGGCCAATTTTTTCAGAAGTAAGTGGCCAGGTCCTTCTTCCTAGTCTGTCTTAGTCTGGAAGCTCCGCTGAAACATCTCCACCACAGGTGGCCCTGCTGATACTTGGTAGCACAGCTTTCAGCATCACAGCAACATGTAGCCACCACAGAACAACAACTGACAGATGGGTGGTGTGGCTGGTTCCTTTACCATGAAAGGAACTCAGGCCACTGTGGTGAGAGTGCTGAATCTTAACCACTAGACCACGAAGGAGGGCTGGCTACATAGGCTCTGACCTGGTATAAAACAAAATTTAGCCTTGAAAAGTAGGCCTAATCAATATGAATAAGAATCTTGAAAATGTGTGCACACATTTTGATATTTTATGACAATTAAATCACATAAGAGAAAAGAGATTGAGATTCTTTTCCAACAAGAAGAGACAGTGAAGAGCCTGGAGATGATAGGAAGATAGAGAGACAACAACCCAAGTCTCTAATTCACAGCTGAAAACTGAAGTCTTAGTAAAAAGTAAGAAAATCTGAAAGAAGATCTAAAAAGTCTAATGTCAAGTTCAGGGAAAAACAGAAAGCATTAAACTAATTCATCATTTAATTTATGAAAGAAAATTAATCAAAAACAGAAATGCAAATTTTAAAAGGATGAATAATACCTTTGTAAGGAAAACAGAAACAAACATTTATAAATGCAAATAACAACTCTTCCAAGAAATAAAGTCTTCCCTAATATTACCTAATTAGAACCAAAAGAGAAATAGTATCTTTAGAACTTAAAGGTGTTAGAACTTAATAAGATATAAAATATTATTACATCTAGTCCTACCCCCTCATTTCTCCATATGAATAAACAAGTCCCAAGAGAGAATGTGACTTGCTGAAGTCCCTCAATTTATCTCTCTCAAGACTTTTGACATTATCCAGAGTAGCATATAATACACAGAATGCAGATCATGTGATCTGTCAATATAAGATTTAAAATACAAATTGCATTTAAAAAATTTCCTTTAACTACAGGTTTTGGCTATAAATTAATTTCAGAAGCTACTGTACAATAAATGTTAACTTTTATGAAAAAGAAAAGTCATCTAATGCCTCAAGCTCCAATTTCTTGGTTTTAAGGGGTTTGTAGGTATGTACTCAGGGTTAACACAAAAAACAGACTTTTTTGTCTGTTTTCATAAGAATTTAGAGCCATTTATACTATTCTTTAATAATGAAAATGCTTCTAAGCTTTCATGGTAATTCACTAGAGAGAGCAAACTTTATGACTCAGCTTTTTGTGTCCACTCACACATGCCTGAAGGGTTCACTTAAACTGCTTGCTATATTTTAAATTCAGGCTTGGAGTAGAATCCTTGTTTTTTGGAGGCTCAGAAAGACTAGCTCAGTTCTATAGTGCCTATTTAGCTGGACTTAAAGCCCACATCAAGTACTTTGTCAGAGAAAAAGCAGTCTTTATGGAGCTTAGTAATTTAAGTAGCTCTCTAGGGTTTGGTAAATATTTTATGTCTACTTTTGATCTTTACTGTCAAGGAAGGTAGAGTTATAAAGTGTTGGAAAGTATTATTTTAAACATCTAAAAGATAGTATGGATACCAATCCTCGGGGTTCATGGTTACAACTGAGAAGCACAAAGCTATGAACCATAATTTCCCAAAAACATCGTTTTCTTAGTGGCTCCCCTGGAGTCTCATCTTAAAAAAATACCTAGGAGTTAGCCTGGGGGGTTGTAAAATTCAGGCTCTGAAAATAGGATGGCTCCAGGCTCAAGTCTATCGCCCAGAGACTTAGAGGAAAATGATGATTCTCCCAAACAAAAGCCATTTCCCAGATTGATGCTTTGCTCACCTTATTTCTCACACACTTGGACTGTTTTCCCCTCTCATCTCCATTCATCCAAATCTTAATCCACACTCTGAGGTTTGATTCAAAAGCCAACTACTTCCATGATGGCTTCTCCAATCTCCTCCATCAGAATTAGCCTTTTTTTCCCTTAGTGTTTCCAAAGCACTTTGTCATAGTCTGTGTTGCTTTTAAATCGAGTATGTCTGTCTGTCCCAGTAACTGGGTCGACATCTTTTTCCTTTCTTCATTGTTCACTTACAGTTACTCAAGAAGGGTTTATTAAATTCAGTGAGGTGAGTAGGGCTATTGACTCATAATATCCCATTCTCTACTTGTCTTTGAATAAACTAGGGCAAAGATCTAGAGCAACCCTTGAAAACTGGGCTAATTGTGGTTTGATCAGAATGGCCAGGTATCCAAGTTGGTTGAGGTAATGAATATTGTGACCTGCATATGAAATGTCTTAAGCCTACTGACAAGTAATCACAAAGAAGTGTGAAGGTATAAAAAGAGAAATTTTTAAAAATCTATACTGCTGTGTTTTGAGACCAGGTACAAATAATGCTACAAAAATGTCATCTTCACCAAAAAAACTACTAATCCGATCAATTAGCAAACACTAATTCAGCTGTTAGATAAAGGGTATTAGAAATATAAGGCACAGGTCTAGGTCCTGCCCTTAAGGACTTCCCAGTTTAATCATAGAGAGGACTAAAACATGACCACAGGGAAAGACAACCAACAGTAAAAGAAAAAATTTATAGCAGTCACTTGATATTAACTGATCATGCCCAAATGGAGTTTTTTTTCCTAATCATTATCAAAGTAGAAGCTTTAATAAAAGCTGTCAGCCCCCAAATAAGCAGTATTTTCAAATTATTTTAAATATAAATATCTAAAAACTGAATGCGACATATCCCATAAGAGGGTTTGATATTTCATAAGATAACTTGAGTTTGAGGCTGTTTTTCTTTATACCAGTTTCTTGGTGTGGCTTTCAAAATTCAAAACAGGCTTCTAAGTGGATATTTTTCATACCTGAAAGATGTATTGAAATCATTTAATTTATTCTTGTCTCTTTGTGGACAGGAAGTGAGTAAACCTGCAAAAGTTCATCACCATTATTAAAGCACTTTTTCTTCTTTGTTCTTTTTTAACTGTCACGGCTTTTATGCCCAGCAGTCACTGACAGTCAAATGTATTCTGAAGCTTGGTCAAAGCTTGTTTTTTTTAGGGTAACACTCAAAACAAAGCAAATATTGGCTTAGTTATGACACTTGTTGTTCTAATACATTAATAGCCCATTGTTCACTGTGGTTGTCTCAACAAGATAATACATTGAAAAACAGCGTTTCCTGAATAGGAAGTGAATTCCCACTGTGTGTCACAGGACCCGAGCCAAAAGCTGGGCTCCAAAGGAGAAACAGCAGTCCCCTCTGGGATTGCATAACAGACCAGAGTAATGACTAGACTTTCTTCTCTCTCTCTTGTTCAAAATGGCTTTCTGCTTCAGCTCAAAGTACAATCTATTTGACTGATTCTGCTAGAATAGGACTGTTTTTCTAAAATAGTTTCAAATGTTTCAGATAAAGTTTGTACAACATCCTGTAGACAGCAGTATCCTGTATATTTCTAACTACAGAGAATTTCCCTAGTCGTAAATGCCACAATAGATGGGGTAACCTGACAAAAAAGATATCAGAATACGTCTCCAAGACATCGTGTGACCATTTTCAGGGTTAGTTTCATACAAGCAATTGTTTAAGTTATATGAACTACAATAATTGCACAGGGTTTTTTTTTTTCTAGATGAGGAAGACTGCCCTGAGCAGTGCCAATCTTCCTCTATTTTGTATGTGGGATGTGACCACAGCATGGCTTGATGAGTGGTGTGTAGGTCTGCACCCAAGATCCGAACCCAAGAACCCCAGGCCACTGAAGCAGAGCACATGAACTTAACCACTATGCCACCAGGCCGGCCCCAGAAACAGGTTTATATATCTCAGATACATTTTAGCAGGGAAAAATGGAGGCTCAATTAGTTCAAGCATCACAACTTTGTTTATTTCATTTATAATTTGATTAGTGAGAAACTGATGTCACTAGCAGATGCACATACAGAAGAGTAAGCCTTCACAGTAACTGACACTACCCTAATGAGACCTTAAGACCCCCTTTTTAAATACTGAAAATATACTTTGTTTTCCTCTACTTTCAAAGACTCTATTTGAAGACTTTCTCTGCTCAGCTCCACTTACCAGTGGATATCTGAAAATATCAACAATGGAAGAAATAGGAACAGGTGTCATTTTAGTAGATTCCAGCAATACTGTCTCTGTCATCTGGGTATTCCCACCATTTAATGCAGTACTTGGCTCCTAGAAGGCCTTCAATACATTTTGCTAAACTGAACCATACGTCAAACAACTGATATGAAAATTAACATGGAATACCAGTAGTATAATTATGTAGCATTACTTGGATAATAAATAATAACTCAGGTTTTAGAGAAGTATACATACTCAAGGTAAGCCAAGCCTTCTGCCAAGAAGCTAGGGTAACCAGCACACAATCACACACAGACTCTCCTACCTCCAGGCCAAGAAAACGTCTTTTTATCTTTCTGTTGTAATTACACAAATCAAACGATGAAGTTCTTGTACCATCTTGCTTTCAGGACAGCTGTCACTTGACAGAATTACACGAATAAAATTGTGAAACAGGCAATGCTAAACATCCTATGTGTGATACAGCAAAAATTCCTCCTTCTGTTACTTTATAACTTTGCTGTGTAACTTGATAACTTTGCTGGCAGGATGACAATGTACAATTCACCTCTAAGGCTGCTTCCTCAGCATCAAATCAGAAAACTTTAGCTATGTCAAGCAATATCAATTGTAGCATTCAATGAAACAAGGAGATGGATTAGAAGACTAGAATGTGAAAACAATTTAAACAAGAGGGCTGAAGCCAAGTTTCAAAGCCCTTAGGATTAGCTTTAAATGGTTGGATTCATTGAAAATTACAAGGATCCATTTTAGAAACAAACATCACCTTACTTAGAATCTTTTCCTCAAGTATTCAAGCTTGATAAAAGGATGTCCCTTCACTTCTGGAATAGGTTTTATACTTTTGAAATTGATTTTTTAGAAAAAGAGAGTTTATGTAAAATATAGTATAATATTAAACTTCTCTTTTTTACATTCTTAGATTTTCAAATAGCTTAGGCCATAAGGCAGGTCAAATAAATTACAGACCACACAACATACACAAAAGATGTGCTTAATTTAAATAACAGAAACTTCATCTAATTTGGGGTATATAGCTTAAATCAACATTCCAACAAAAATACTATGTAAATATTATAGTTGGAAGGGACCTTAAAACTCATCTATTCCAAATTCTCATTTTATAGATGGTAAAACTGAGGATCAAGGAAGTTAGGTGACCTGCCCACGATCTCACACTCAAGTTACCAGATTTTGAACCCAATGTTACTTCATTAATCTACTGAAAAATGATTTCCAGGGCAGTTCTTACCCACTCATGAATGGCTGGGACAGTAGGACCCACCTTTGGTGTTCTAGCCAGAGAAGTTGGTGAGGGGTTTCTCCATTTTCACACAACAATATCACCTCTTTCCTATAGCACCTGGGTTCTTGGTTCTGTCCCAAAATGGAGGTAAGAGAAAAGACTGATAGCATAAGTATATCTGATGGGGAGAAATGGAAAAACTTAGAAATAATACAAATATCTATCAAAAGATAAATGATTAAATGAATTATAGTACACTCATCCACATACTGAAGTACCATACAGTCATTAAAAAGAATGAGGTAGATATATAATGGTATGAGTAATATAATCTAATTTGGATTTAGTAAAAAGATATCCACTCACTTTCATAGAGATTTTCTGGAAAAATAGAGAAGAAACTCCCCCCTGGGGAACAGGATTCAGGGATTAGGGTGGGAAAGAGACATTTTGTCATATGCTCTTTGTATTGTTTTGTCCTTTTACCATGTGCATTTTTTAAGTTATAAAATTAATACTTTTTAGAAGTATATTAAAGCAGAGAAGGGAACTTCTGTAGAGCCCCGGGAAGACTCTGGTGAGGAAGATAAAGATGAGGTCTATCAATGGTAATTTGATCCTCTACATCTAACCTACTTGACACATTATCTAGTGGTCTAGAAAAGACTTCCCAACCCTTTTCACGTCACGGTAGGTGGATTAATTTTCACTAATGCAGTATGGATAAATAAGATAAAACTTGTACAGCATACTAGTGTAAACAAGAGGGGATTTGGGGGCAGCTATATAGGGCTTGGCGAGAAAAATTCACTCTGTTTTCTTTGCAGTACATAATTATTACAAGAAAAAAAGTATTAAGAATATTAACTATTGACTATCTATAAAAGTTCCATAAACTATTTAGAAAATCTTCTAATTTCAATATTTAACAGCAAACTGGTTGGCAAAGCTTTGCTCTCGACCAACTATAAAAGTCTGAGTGACTATATTCTCCTAGAGTTTAAAGGGATAGTAGAAATCATCTAGCTCAGTGGATTGAAACCAACATTTTTTTTAAACGAAATAGAACAGAAAACAGCAGTGTTTTCTGTGCTTTAAGAAAAACTTATTTCAGAGATTAAGTGGTGTGTAGGTAGTGTGTGTATTGGGTCATGATGCAAAATATATTGAAAAAACGTTTGAAAGTCACTTACCCAAGAGTACGCAAGTAAAAACTGTACACTGAGTACAGCAATGTTTAATGAAATGTCCACACAATACTTGTGGCAAGACATTCACCTAGTTTCAACTTGAAAATATATTTTCTTGTCGAGGAGATGATTTATACAGCTAATTCTACTGCTCAGGTATTAAAAAGAAAATTTCCAAAATTTCTGATATACACTATTTAAAGCAAAACTTTAGTCTTCCTGTCATTTATAGGAATGATTCTACATTAACATCTAAACATTGTTTCTCAATTCCAATACATTCCCTTTAGCATTTCTGGAATAGGCATGTGTTTTTATAAAGAGAATTAGGGTAGTCTAAGCTGGAAAAGATCTTAAGAGAACTAACCCAAATTCCTAGTTTTACAGGTGAAGAAACTCATGTCCAAAGAAATAGCCTCTTGATTCCCAGGCTAGTGCTTTTTTCTATGATATCATGCTTTTACTTTATTCTTACATGCTTGGATATTAGAAAATAGCTAAACACAATTACTATCAAGTTACAAAGAGGAAGCTGAAGCAAGGAAATGCTAGGAAGTCAAGTCCAAAAAGGATGACACAATGTTACTCCTGCAAGCTTTACAGAAATCTGCTGCTTTCAACATTCAGCTTTGATTTCAACTGAGGCAAGTGGTTCAACTTGCTTGTACTGAATGAGTGTGTCTACCCGACAAGGGTACACAATGAACACACACACAGAGGAAGACAACAGTCAGTATAGACATCACAAAGCACAGCCTCTCTCTCAGCATGCCCACTTTGGTCAGTGCATAATTAAACACTTCACAGGCATTTAAACCTCAGCTACCAAAAGAACCCCAATATGTGAGGGGGAAAAAAGTCAGACCCCATTTGCAAAGAAAAATTGCTGAACATGGACCTCACTGAATAACAATAATTCTCCTCTAGTTCAACTTACTGTTCACGTCACAAACTCTAGAAAGAACACAGAGGCACAGACCAGGCATGGAACAGAACTTTGGGCTGCAGTCTTCCCCAGCTCTTCTGACAAATACTCAACAGCAGCAGGACAAAGCATCATTATAACAGAAATAAAGGCTCTTTAGATGCTGCCTTTTTTTAATTCAATGAACCCACTCTTACACACAAAGTTCATGCCATGATGTCTCAAAATACAGTATTGCCAAATTATGCTATTAATGGGTCCAATAAATTCAGTGCAAAACACTACTTCAAGCATTTTTATGTTAAATAATTAGCACATTTGGGACAGTATCAGTATTTTTCTTAGTTTAAATAGTGTCATCCCTCAAACAATTAAAAACAATAACAATTCAGTAAACTGTTTAAGGGAAAAAAAGCTGAAGAGCAAGCTAATAGGAAAAAATTTGGCTGAGTGATAAAGCCACAGGCCCCTCCCCAAGAAGAATATTACATGTTACTAGCAGCTGGCACAAATTAACCATCTATCTTATCTATGCTTCCCCCTAAGCTGTGCACTATCAGCATTACAATATACAATCCATTACTTACAAAAAAAAATTGAAGCTGTTGTACATTTCTTAAGCCGGTTTTTGTGTGGCAATTCTGATGCAATGCTGCCCTAAAAATGAACTTTGTTTTAAACAGTGAGATATCCACACTCGGTGCGGTTAGAGCAAGGGTGGAGCCCACTCTAGGGGAAACAACACACCCAGGCAGACTTCAGAGAGAGCAAACTGCACGTTAATATTGCTACATTTTTCAGGGCCTCGGAGTCAAAATTAATTGGTTAATCCTCTTCAAAGAAACGGGGGAAAAGTTCATGTTTATAGATCAGCTTTCCTGCCATGAAATGAAATATAGACTCATTTCTTTTTTGTGAGGGAAGTAAAGATAAAATGCAAGATAGATCATGCAGATCAACCAACAGAATGTTAGGTGGAAGTGGACTACTATAGAGGAAGTCCAACCATGCCAACTTCTAAGTTTAGCAACAGCAGCTTCTACACATCTCAAGGTGTCAGCAACATTGCTCACTCTAGAACTTTACTTTGGTCTATTTGGCCAAAATAGGGGATCCAAACATGAACATAATAAACATTACCTACCCTTTCTACCAATGCTCTAGTTCTCCTGGCAATGCAGAAACAAGAAAAGCATTTTCTTATCAACTAACTAGCAAGAGTTTGACTTCAAAAATAAGAGATTTGATTTATGGACATGCTTTGGTTGGATACTGAAATGAACAAATAAAACGGAAAATTATTTTGATGAAAATCACTAATATGCATACTGTACCTTAAATTTTACAATCACCCACTTTTTTTTTATTGAGTTAATTATAGGTTACAATCTTGTGAAATTTCAGTTGTACATTAATGTTTGTCATTTGTGTTGCAGGTGCACCACTTCACCCTTTGTGCCCACCCCCCACCCCACCTTTCCCCTGGTATCCACTAAACTGTTCTTAGTCCATAATTTTAAATTCCTCATATGAGTGGAGTCATACACAGATTATCCTTCTCTTGCTGGCTTATTTCACTTAACATAATTCCCTCAAGGTCCTTCCAAGTTATTGCAAATGGAATGATTTTGTTCTTTTTTTTACGGCTGAGTAGTATTCCATTGTATATATGTACCACATCTTCTTTATCCATTCGTCTGTTGATGGGCACTTAGGTTGCTTCCATGTCTTGGCTATTGTAAACAGTGCTGCAATAAACATTGGGATGCACAGGACTTTTAGGATTGCTGACTTCAAGCTCTTTGGATAAATACCCAGTAGCGGGATGGCTGGATCGTATGGTAGTTCTATTTTTAATTTTTTGAGGAATCTCCATACTGTTTTCCATAGTGGCTGCACCAGCTTGCATTCCCACCAGCAGTCTATGAGGGTTCCTTTTTCTCCACAACCTCTCCAACATTTGTTGCTATTAGTTTTAGATATTTTTGTCATTCTAACGGGTGTAAGGTGATATCTTAGTGTAGTTTTGATTTGCATTTCCCTGATGATCAGCGATGATGAGCATCTTTTCATGTGCCTATTGACCATCAGTATATCTTCTTTGGAGAAATGTCTGTTCATGTCTCCAGCCCATTTTTTGATTGGGTTGTTTGATGTTTTGTTGTTGAGTTGCGAGAGTTCTTTATATATTATGGATATTAAGCCTTTGTCAGATATATGACTTGCAAATATTTTTTCCCAGTTAGTGGGTTGTTTTTTTGTTTCAATCCTGTTTTCATTTGCCTGGAAGAAGCTCTTTAATCTGAAATCACCCACTTTTCCAAATAATTTAATAAGAGTTTTGATTTTTAAAAAAATTTCTGATTTCCAAACAAGATACTTGATAGGATGAATACCTACCATCTAAAAATCTTCAATAGTGTCTAAAATAATTTACCAGTTATTGAAACTGTTACCAAACCCCCGATTACTGTTCAAAGTGATTTTAATCAATAGTACTTTCTGTATATGCACATTCAGAGACACAACCAACAGTTACTTTTACTTAAACTCCTATAACTCATGAAATAAAAAACAGGTTTCTCAGTAAAACACCCAAGCATGTAAAAAATAAGCTATATAGTTATTTACATAGAATTTAAAACAAACAATTGGAAAAGGTGGGAACGACCAGGAAAATATTATTTTTAATGATACAGGTTGTCACATTACCCTCACCAACTGCTACTCCCTCACACTGGAACAACAAATCAGTCTGGAGTATTGAACATTTCAATATTTTGAGAGAGGACCACCTAGAACACCCTCTTTCAGGATCCTAGGGAGGGGCTGCTGACTGACCTAGCCTCTTGTTGGACTAATGAAGTCACTCTTGCCATATAACTTAACCCCCTCCAAAATACTCCTTTCATTGTCGAAGTGCCTGACAATTATTTTTTTCAACCATATATGTTATTATGAATCCCTTGCTCCACCCCTTGTTCTTTCCTATCTCACCCCTAAGCTGAACAACTCAAAGGTAGCAGTTGGATATGAGGTTTGAAGAATCCCATCTTGATACTTTTCAGATACGCACTGCTGGAAATGTCTGTTTTCAAGTCAAACTTCACTTTCACAGCTGCAAAGGAAATGACAAGAGAAGAAAAACACAGCCAATATATATCAGCAATTAATTCCATCCACAATTGCCCAGCTGTTTGTGCATGGAAGAATCAATCTGTTTCCTTTTGGGGCTTTCACCACTGAAAATTGATACTGCACATTCAGAGACACAAGCTGTTTGTAACATGTCAGGAATGTGCACAAGATCACACAGAGTTGAAGAGACAAAATGAAATCCAGATCTAGTTTTCTTGGGATTTGCCAGTATTATTTCATAGCTTAAAAAAAAAAACAAAACATAAAAACATCCCAATCACAGAGAGAGCAAAATGCACGAAAAAATATTATCCCCTCTCAATATCATCCTTCCAATAAAGAGGAAAATTTGCCGATGACATCAGATTTAGTATCAAGAATAGACACTGATTTACTGGCATAGACAAGGTGTGACATTCTTAGAAATCCACATGCCCCCAGTACGTTAAATCCAGCCAATAATTTTTGGACTAAACAGCTGCCTGCCCAATGTGTAGTAAGACCCCTATAAAAAAATCCTTATAAATGTGAAAGCTGTTGGTTCCCAACAGCTTTCACCACAGTCATGCAGAAAAGCAAGTATTTCTTGGTTAGTTCAGACATTATCTGGCACTCATATACACCTGCCTGTCTCAGGGATTTACGTAAATTTACAGATCCAATCTTCTAGGATAACTCTCAAGCAATCAAATTTCTTCTTCCCTCTCCCCATCAGTTTTGTGGATTTTAAATAAAAATACTCTCTACTGCGTGTCAGATCTTAACAACTATAGTATGGGCTCATGTGCAATTCAAGAAGTATTCTATACCCCTCTCTCCCTGCCTGCCAACTCCAATTTTATTTCAAATATTTGTTTCATTTAAATCTTATAAAATGCCATTTTGTTATATTCTATTTTCAAACATGCAGTACGTAAAATAACTTGTGCTGTCAGTACGTAAAATGACTTGTGATTAATTATTGTTATGAATGTTAGAGAAAAGAGAAAGATGACATATTTAGAACAAAATAATTCAAAACATATTTTAGCTATCCTTACTGATTTTTTATATGAAACTAGGTATTTCCATAATTGAATTCATGGTTCTAAGGACCTCCCCATTCCCCTTCTGTTGCATAACAGTTCATGTACTCCTAATGCCCATACATTCTCAAATGTAACTTGGATGGGAACCTCATTTTGGGCACCAATAGGGGCTGCAGCTTAATCAACAAAGAGAAGATAAGCTCTCTGCTCCAGATACAAGAGCAACATTCCATAAGCTTCAGAATGAAGATGCTCTCAAGTGCCAGAACTCAAACCAGCACAATGAGAAGTTGTTTCTAACTAAAGTGCTGTGAAAGCACGAAGTGTGATTTGTTAAAGAAATACAAGGCATCTCAAACATGTGGTAGACTGAAAACAAAGCACAAAAGCAAAAAAAAAAAAAAAAAAGCTTTTTCCTTAACAAACATCATCTGATCAAGGATATATTGGGGGGAGGTGGAAAGGAAAAGTTTAATCTTTGGCTGATAGTGACACTAACTTCTAGAAATATGGTATAAGTATTAGTGAGTGACTCAAATCGTCATAGGGATGAGCTTTGCTTGGCAAGCTTCAGCTTTGTGGGACATTCAGACTACCTTGAAATGTCTAAGGGCAGGAACCTCCACACCTATAAGGTTGACTAAGGAAAGAAAAGGTTTTTCTGAGTTATTTAAATAAAGCCACTTAAACTCACGATAGTCTAACTAGAGCCTGGGGTGGCATTAACAGAGACACTTCCAGTGAGGAGGTTGTTGATATAAAATTGTTGAGTCATTTTAAAAGTGATTTTTTGGGGCCGGCCCAGTGGCACAGTGGTTAAGTTCACACGTTCTGCTTCTCGGTGGCCCGGGGTTCGCTGGTTCAGATCCTGGGTGCGGACATGGCACCACTTGGCAAAAGCCATGCTGTGGTAGGCGTCCCACATATAAAGTAGACGAAGATGGGCACGGATGTTAGCTCAGGGCCAGTCTTCCTCAGCAAAAAGAGGATTGGCAGTAGGTAGCTCAGAACTAACCTTCCTCAAAAAAAAAAAGTGATTTTTTTCCCTCCAACAATTTATAATATTTTAACATTGATATTTACATGTATTTGTTATTTTATTATTAAGAATTTCAAATATACAGCAAATCTGAAAGAACATACAAGGAGTACCTAGATTCTACCATTAACATTGTACTATACATTTTATCACATCTCTTCATCTACCCATTCCTCTATCCATTAATCTTATTTTTAGTGCATTTTAAAGTAAATTACAGACATCAGTATACTTCCCCTAAATACTTCAGCATGCATATCATTATCTAGAGTTCAATATTTGCTTATGGCTTTTTCCTTTCAATGTAAAAGTTGCATACAATGAAATGCAGAAATTAAGTGTACACTTGTATAACCCAAACTCCAATTAAGAGATAGAACATTACCTTCACCCCAGAAAGTTTTGTCATGCCTTTTACCACACAATCCCCTCTCCCACTTCCCCGGGGGCAATCACTATTTTGATTTTAAAAGTAATTTTAAACAACTCCAAATAGTCATGCCTTTGAAACCTGTGCATTAGAACATTCTCCTGTATATTTTAAATCATCTCTAGATTACTTAAAATACCTAATACAATGTAAATGCTATGTAAACAGTTATACTGTATTGTTAGCGAATAATGACAAGAAAAAATCTGTACGTGTGCACTACAGATGCAACCATCATGGGCCTTTCAATCCGTGGTTGGTTGAGTCCGTGAACGTGGAGCCCACAGACAAGGAGGGCCAACTGTAATTTATTGACTGGGCTCTTAGGCAGCAGCTCCATACCTCATTTTAGGATGAAGAGAACAGAAGCTTTGGAGACAATGCTGCCTCAGAGGAAGTTCTCTGCCACTTATCAGCTACGCATCTTAAACAAGTTTCTTGGTTTTGGTTTTTTAAATTCCTTTGAGTCTCAGTTTTCTCATCTGTAAAACAAGGAAAATCTTAACTCATAAACATACAGATTAAAAGACGTTTGACTCTGTAGCGACTACTGCTACCTTAAACGGTAGTACCTCCTTATCTGTGGTTTTTCTTCCTGCGGTTTCAGTCACCCACGATCGACCAGTCTGAAAATATTAAATGCAAAATTCCAGAAATAAACATTCATAAGTTTTCAATTGCATGCCTTTCTGAGTAGTGTGATGAAATCTCATGCCTTCCTGCTTCATCCCACCCAGGATGTGTGTCATCTCTTTCTTTGTCCAGCATATCCACACTGTATATGCCACCAGCCTGTTAGTCACTTAGTAGCCATCTTGGTTATCAGACTGACTGTTGAGGTATCACAGAGCTTGCGTTCAATAATGGCCCAGAGCATAAAAGGAGTGATGCTGGCAATTTGGATATACCAAAAAAAAGAGAGAGAGAGAGAAGCCGTAAAGTGCTTCCTTTAAGTGAAAAGATTCTTAACTTAATAAGGAAAGAAAACAAATCGTATGCCAAGGTTGTTAAGATCTATGGTAACTTTTTTTTTTTTTTTGAGGAAGATTAGCCCTCAGCTAACTACTGCCAGTCCTCCTCTTTTTGCTGAGGAAGCCTGGCCCTGAGCTAACATCCATGCCCACCTTCCTCTACTTTATATGTGGGATGCCTACCATAGCATGGCGTGCCAAGCGGTGCCATGATTGCACCCGGGATCCGAACCGGCGAACCCTGGGCCGCTGAGAAGCGGAACATGCGAACTTAACTGCTGCGCCACCAGGCCGGTCCCTATGGTAACTTTTACTACAGCATAATGTTATAATTGTTCTATTTTATTATTATTGTTGTTAACCTCTTACTCTGCCTAATTTATAAATTAAATTTTATCATAGGTGTATATGTATAGGAGAAAGCACAGTATATATAAAGGTTTGGTACTATCCTTGTTTCAGGCATCCACTGGGGGTCTTGAATGTATGCCCCGGATAAGGGGGGACTACCGTATACTGATTATCTTTATCTGTCTTTGTATAAACAACTCCTTTTACCTAGCACGATCTTCATTTTTTCACCAAGTGAGAATCCAAAGTCCAGTTAAAATTTAATCTACTTTCCTCATCTACTCAGAACAAATTTAAAGCTCCTTCATCTGTGTTTCCATAATGCTTTAAATAATAGCGTTACAGAACTCCTCATACCAGCTGGCTGCTTCCATGGGTTTCCCCCGGAAGCAGTTGATCAGTTATGATCAAAGTAGCAAAAAAATAAATAAATAAGTCTGAACACTCACCAAAAAGGAAAGCAAACTGCTAGACAAATGGGGAGCAGGGAGATGATCATAGGGCATACTAAAATGCATGAAATATTAAACTGAGATTAAAAGCCAACTGTGTGCAAACTTTTGTGTCCTCAGAGAAGTGACTGCTGCTAAGCAGTTAGTGCACTGCTGGAATACTTCACGCTGCTCTGTGCTTTACATACTTGTCCCATGTACCACCTTTCAACAACCCTATCAGGCAGTACTATTACACCCCTTTTATGGATGAGAATACCGAGACTCAAAGAGGTTAAGCAAAGAAGGTCACACAACTAGTGGCAATGAAGATAAAAAGTAGAGGTGATTTTTCATCACAAGCGATTTTCATAATAGGCTAATTTCACACACAGTGTGCAGAGGCTCTGGATTAAAGAAAACCCAGATAGTTGTGCAGCAACCAAATAGTACAAGAGATTTAGCTGAGGGAGCAAAACTCAAGAGGAAAGAAAAGGCCTGGACAAAAAAGAAACCAAAGCTGAGGCGGCAAGCTGTGTGTGAGTTCTAGGTAGGAGTTATCTTCATGAAACAGTCCGCCACCCTGGAGTCATGAAACCTAAGTCAGAGGTGGCCCTAGAACCGTACGAGTGCAAGATAGCCCTTACTCTCCCATGGCTTCCACTCCCCCAAATTAATTCTTCTCAGAAGTAATAATATAAAATTTATAACTCCTTGATAAAAATGCTGACCATGGTGTTCATGCTTCAGAAGATAATGAGAGCCTCACCAAGTTGGTGAAATGCAACTCTCGTCTGCGGGCATCTCTGGCTACAGTCTGTAATTTCCCATTTAGGAATATCCTAGTTTTGCCTCCCTAGCAAGGATGAATTTGTGAAGGAGACTCCTAGAAGCCTCCACCTTGAAGTTTAAAGCCTCAAGTTCCACAGCCCTCTGGCTTATCTCCAACAAAGCACTCATTACACAGACTCACTGTTGTCTGTTCACTGGTACAGCTCTCACACGTGCTGTGAGCAAGTGGAGGGCCGAGACCCTCAGGACCTAGCACAGGGCAAGTTCAAAAAATATTATGAATGGTAAATGAATAATGCCCTTTGCCTACTTAATATTTGATAGACAGTTATTTGTTAAAACAGGTAATACAGGATTTAAAGAGGAAGCAACTATAGAAAAGGCAAGGTTAAGGATAAATGAAATATGGTTAATCTTCAAAATGGGTTTTTTTATGGATAAAAAAAATATACAACATAACCTACAATGATTGGTGAGTTAAGCCTAATGAAGCTGAGACTGAAATTCAGTAAATCATTAGGTCTAAAGATTAGGCATGATCCCCATTTAAAACAAAAATTAACCAAACTAGTAAGCTTGCCTGTATCTGAAGGTTGCCAACCTGAAGTGGAAAAACAATATGAGGTTTTGACTCTACCATGGCATAATGCTTCCAAAAACAACACATTTTATTAACCATCTCTTAGAGGAAGACAAAGACTACGTGGAAAAAAACCTGTGCAGAATAAAAAGTGAAGAGTAAATACATACGTGCTATTAAAAAACCTGCATTCACAGATAATCTCTGCTTTGGGGAAAAGCCCCCAAACAGAACAGAAAACAAGTAAAACTAAAATGTGTTATGTCCACACAACATATGAAATGTTCATGACACATGCAATTTCTTGTTAAAAACATTACTTTTGCTTTGATCTGCTCCATCTAAGGGTATGGAATTATGCAGACGTTTTAAAATTTTTGCTTTTTCTAAACATGAGACAAAATATCTTTAGTTGGAAAAATATCTTTCACATTTTGGGGCTGGCCCAGCGGCACAGTGGTTAAGTTCGCACGTTCCTCTTCGGCGGCCTGGGGTTTGCCAGTTCGGATCCCTGGTGCGGACATGGCACCGCTTGGCCAGTCATGCTGTCGTAGGCGTCCCACATATAAAGTAGAGGAAGATGGGCACGGATGTTATCTCAGGGCCAATCTTCCTCAGCAAAAAGAGGAGGATTGGTGGCAGATGTTAGCTCAGAGCTAATCTTCCTCAAAAAAAAAAAAAGAAAAAACTATCTTTCATGTTTCAAATAATTCACTCATTAAAAAAAGCCATACCAAAATTTTTTTATCTTGGGAAATTTAAGTATTCTCACCCAAAAAAAATTCAAGTACTTGGCTTTGAACACTGCTATACGATAGGTGGCCAAGCTGACAAATCACATAACTTACAGGACTAACAATCTTACTTCTCCAAGATCAAGCTCTAGAACACGTGCTGCCTATCCATGACAAGAACCACATCTCATCTTCTAAAACTAAAGCTTCAAGTCCCCCAATACCATCATAAGCTCTTTCTAAGACAGGGCTAGAGACATGTTTAGAAATTTTCTCCCCATCTTCACTTTCATTCCTCAACCCCTCCAGTTCTGCCTGCCCTTGGTGAAAGTCTCTTGGGATGGTTGGTAGATTTACCACCTTAGACAAACTGGTAGCATGACAGGAGGTTTAATTAAAACAAAAACAAAACTGGCCTATATAACACATCTCTTCTTGGCATTTTAGAGGCATTTTGGTTTACCGCATCATACTTTCTGCCTCCAAGTAGTACTAAAGTTGGAGAAAATCAACTTATTCTGTGCTAAACTTATAGCTATACTGATTTTAATCTACTCTTTTAGATTTTAAAATTTTACCTTTAAATTCTAAGTTAGCAAGCCAATTCATTAACAAATCTTTCTACTTTCTGCTTAAATTCATTCATTCTTTTCACAACAATTCATTCAACACCTATTATGTGCTACAATTGAGGAGGGAGGATGGTGGAAACTGCAAGAAATGAATGAGACATTTATCCCTGGTTCTGAAATTCTAGCAACTTAGTGGATTGGGGGAGGAAGAAGGGAGAGACAGATTCTTAAACAACTATACAGCACTGTATTATTGTGTTATAATAGATATTACAGACTTAGAGAAAGGATCCAATTTGAAAAGTTCCTGGAAAGTTGCATTGGAGATTCGTCTTAAAAGGATAAACAGGTATTGGGGGGGGAGGAGGGGGCGGGTATCTGTACAACCCTGGCAGAAAGATATGCAAAGACAACATACTTCTTAATAAACCTGTACTTTAACACCTGGCTTTACTTTAAACAAAAGTATCACAGATAGGAACTAATACAAAAGGGAAATCAAAATTGTCACTAGTTAACGGTTTACAGTGATTTGTATAATTTAAGCTGCAGGAACCCTACAATCTACTAGCAAACCACAGTTTTGTGTCATGTGCTTTTGCTTTCACCCTAATCTTTTGACTTGCATGCTAAGAAAAGAAACTCAAAAGCCATTTATATCCCTTCTTAGAACAATGCTTGTTCTTACACTGCTCTAACCAATGACTTAGAAATAATTAAGACTAATTATCTTGAAGCCAGTCAAACTGTAATCTGCCATCACATCATCATGGAAGGAGGCATTAAGAACATTCTAGGTTAATACCAAGGTCAATAAAGACATGGTCAACCTGGCACAGGTGTACCATACCCTATGGGCTCAAATCTTTAAAAGTATCAAGCATAAGCATGGTAGATTTAATGGGAGGGACTGGGAAGAAACAAGAAACTGATCACAAGCATTGTGTTTGTAAGGCACTTAAACTCTCAAATTCACTGCTCCAGAAAGATATTGATACACATGAGAAAGGATACTCTTATGGACTGGAAAACTGGACTAATCTGACAAAAGGTGAAAGGGATGCCATGTTAAATTGCTGCAAATAGATCATCCATTTTGGTCAGGTTACTACTGATGTGAAAATGCCATAAAGTTAATGTTTAAGATATGTTTCCACATCAAAGTACACGTAAACAACAAATCTCTCATTTTTATGACGAACAATATGAAGATCATTTACAAACACATTAAATGACAACCTGAGTGAAAAAAACCTTCTAAAACAGAGAATTAAGGTAGGATTATTTATATTAGGTGACTTCTTTACCCTAAAGGTTCCTCGCCAGGTTCTTTTAAATAGTAATCTCCCCTGCATTTAACATCTTACATTGGGAACAGCCAACTTTTTAGAGCACATATTTTACATAAAGCAAGAGCCATCTGTACTTCATATTCATGAATTCACACCTATAATACCTAAGCTCTGACAAAAAAGAAAAAAGAAGACAAAATCTCTTGTAAAATGTTCACACTGGGAGGTTTAATCCTGGAGTAGAAATCCCTCAATGAAACATTATCTTTGGACAATGTATAAGTAACTTCCTCAGAATATTTAGGGAAAAGGAAAAAAAAAAAACCCAAACTCGTGAGAACCGCTTCTGGGTCTTTGAGAAGGGAGGTGACTAGAGCAGTACAAAAACTGTGTGGAAGAGGAAAAGGAGGAGCTAAGGAAGCAGATGAAGAGACAAGTAAAGAGCCAAGAGTGACAGGAGATAAGAAGGATCAAGTAAATGCAGCAGCAGTGAGAGGCCGGCACACCCACAGGGAGCTTTGTGGCTTATTTCAAGGGGGTGGAACACTATGAGCAAGTGAGAACTTTGGTTTCGTTTAACTGAAAGGTTGTGCAATCCTACAAATAGGAGATGGAAAAAGAAGAGGTGCTTTTCTAATACTACAGAAAAAGTTAGGATGCAATAAATGGCTATCACTTTAAAAAATATATTAAAAAAGAGAAGTAATACCTTATATATGAAAATGAAAAATTGAGGGCTTTAAAGAAAAGCAATATAAAGTCCATGTAAACCAGAGCTGCATTATTTATTGACTGTGATGATAAAAGCTTTTTATCCTACAGACTATGCCATCCTTCTAACAACAAAATCCCCATAAAGCATACTGACAAGAATTTTGGGGTGTGTGGATCAGTGAAAAGTTTTTCTTCACTCCAACTTTCAATTTGGCAGCTTACAGAAACAATTCTCAATGGCTGAGTTTTTAAAACTTACTCCAAGATAAGCAGGACTGTGACTCCTGTGGGCTATTTCCAAGTTGCCAAGTTATTAATCTAAAACAGCTCATAACCCCTTTAAACCGATTCCTGCTGGTCCAATATAATAAATGATGTGATGTTTTAAATAAAAAGGGGAGCGTGAGGGGAGAAAGAAGATCCAAACTAGTACCTTTGGAGCTGCTTTTAAGTTAAAAAAAAAACCAAAAACTGGAAGTGGGAAGCAATAAGATAATATACATTTACTAGTATATTTTTCAAACACGTGGCTGGAAACTACACAAAGGATTTTGGAAAGGCCTTCTGCCAGGAGCAAATTACTTTCTTCAAGCTCAAGCTTAACAGTCATTACCTTTGCTACACCTCCAGAAATGAAAGCCGAAAAAAAACCCAAGAGGTATTTCAACCTTTTTGCAGATGATTTACAACATTAATCAAATCTGTTCATTCTTCTAAGCGTTCATTAATGCCTTCCTACAGGAACTGGATAAAGGATGTTGCACATTCAACAAGTGTTTCCCTTTGCCATGACACACAAGTCAAGATGTACTTGATAAACCAGTAAGCATTCAGTGCGCCTATGATGTGGATCAAGGCTGCCTCAGGGAGAGAAGCCCAAGGCATCCTGGCCTACATGCCGATCTATATGACTCAATTCATATCTAAAGTTATATGACTACACAATAACCAGACCCCATCTGCACTGATACCATTTTAATGACTTTTTACATCATCTTTCCTTTGTCTAGTAAAAATAAATCATGTACCCATGCTTTAAAAATTTAGCCCCAATCAACATATTGCAGCCCTTCACTGCCCAGGGGTCCTGTCCCCACGCTATTATCTGAATAAAGGAGCACTACTATCAGACCTTGAGTCCAAGAAATCTTTCTTTCGACTCCTTGGCTTGTCGAGCCCGGAGCACCTAGACCAGTGTTTTAGTACAGTCAAAAGAGAGCAACCAGCTGCAGCTTTAGCATTTTGGCTCACCGGTTTAAAAACAAAAACTTGTAGCTAGGGCTCAAAGAGGAATCTAAACAGGCATACCTCTTTCAATATAAAGTCATCATATAGATCATATCATTATGAAGAAATAGTCATGGAAATACTCTTATTTCAGTAACTTCCAAAAAACAAAAACACCCTAGGCATTTAATTATATCACAAAACAACATGAACAGCTTAAAACTTATGAAAAAATTCCTAATCATAGTCATAGTCAAATACTGAGTAGGATCAGAAGTAAAAAAACATTGCCTGGTCTTCTGTAAATAATGAGCTCAATGTTGTGGAAATAAAATTGTTAAGTAAGAAACCCGGTTTTCTTCAAATCACAAGTTACGGGGGTAGACAGAGAGTTCTTTCTACAAGGTAGGGAGTTGTTATAGACCCCAAACACACACGCATAAAGCCAAAATCTTGAAAGATAATACCCTCAGTTAAAAGGTAGATAAAAAAAATCTGTCCACCAACAAAGGGAATGAAAAATAAATAAATAACACCAAAAACCTTATATATCTTCCAGAATGCTGAGTGGGAAAAGAAAGTCTACCTTGAGAATCTGTAACAGTAGGCTACCCTCCCAAGAATTTAGGATTTGAATTTATACACCAGGGTGGTCCAGAAAAACGCAAGCCAAGAGAGTAACATAAGGTGGTCTTAGGTTGGTAGCACTCCCAGACACCTGGCAAAAAAGAAACATACATCCTGTCTGTAGAAAGGTGCTCTCAAAGCAGACTGCCTAAGGATTCCCACAAATAAAATCCTGCCAAGTTCAAAATTCAGAATTACAAAGCACACGAGCAAACAAACCACATTAAACAAAAGTCGGGAGAAACAACAGAGAGTAGAATTTGACACCTCCCCCTAAGAACTGCAGACAATGGAATACTGAGAAATAGAATATAAAATAAGTATTTTTACAATGTTCAAGATCCTTAAAGATAGAATTGGAAGCATGAGAAACAAGATGTTATGAAGAAAGACCAATAAATTTGAAAAACTACTCAATACAATAGTTGAAAAAACTTAACGAATGAATTAAACAGTAGACTGGACCCAGTGGAAAGAGAATAAATTGGAATATAGATTTGAAGAAACTAGCCAGAATGAAACAGAGAGAGAGAAAGAAATGCAACACGTAAGAGAGGCTAAGAGACATGGAAAGTAAAGAAGTCTAACATACTCCAGTTCCTAAAGAGGAAATAGAAGGAATGGGGGAGAGGGCATATTTGAGGCCATCGTGACTAGAAATTTTCCAGAGCTGTCCAATTCTTTATAAGTGATTCGTCTCTGACAATTAGATTTGCAGTAGACATCAAAACAAAAAATAAAAGTCATAAGACATATGACTTTTTTCAAAGTGCAGTTATCTTCAAACTGTCAGCTTAGAATTGTATATCAAACAAAACTATCTTTCAAGAGTAAGTAAAATAAAACATGTCTCACTAAAAAGTTCTACAAACTCATTAAAGGAACATTCAAAGGATGAAATTCAGAAAGAAATTAAAACTGGAAGGAAGAATTGAGACAGAAGAGTGAGTTAAGAAAGTGGTAAACAAGTGAGTAATTTTTAAAACACTAAATGAAACAATAATAGCAATAACAATTGTAGGGGGTGTAAAACAAGGCGGAACTAAAATCCTGGTCAATAATATAAGATGGGAATAGAAAATAAGTTACAGTGTTTTAAGATCCTTGCATTGTTCAGAAGAGAGTGAGCTATTAACTTTAGACTGATAAAACTTTAATCCGATAAAAGATATCCAGAATATATTTTTATTTTCATTTTTTGTGGAAGATTAGCCCTGAGCTAACATCCACCAATCCCCCTCTTTATTTTTTCTCCCCCTGAGGAAGATTGGCCCTGAGCTAACATCCGTGCCCATCTTCCTCTACTTTTTATATGTGGGATGCCTGCTACAGCGTGGCTTGACAAGCGGTATGTAGGTCCACACCCAGGATCCAAACCAGCAAACCCCAGGCCACCAAAGAGGAACGTGCGAACTTAACTGCTGCACCACCAGGCCAGGCCCTAGAATATATTTTTAAAAGGACCCCAAACAATTTTTTAAAAAGTCACTTAATTTTGCCTATTAGTAAAAGATCTGAACAGGCACTTCACAAAAGGGAATATCCAAACGACCAATAAATACATGAAGCAGTGCCCATCACCATCAGTCATCAGGGGAATACAAATTAAAACCACACTGAGATACTGCTATCTACCCACCAGTATAGTTAAAACGAAAACAAAAACAAAAAACTGTTAATATCAAGTTTTGGCAAGGACGTGGAACATCTGGAACTCTTAAACACTATGAGTCCTTGTGTCAATTAGTACAAATATTTTGGAAAACTGTTTGGCATTATCTACAAAAGCTGGACACACACGTGCCCTGTAATCTAGCTACTCCTCTCCCAGGAATACACCCAACAGAAAGACATACATACGAACACCAAAAACATACACAAAGATGTTCATGGAAGAATTCTTTTCAATAGCCTCAAACCAGAAATAATCTGAATGTCCATCAACAAAATGGACAGATTATTGTATGTTCATAAAATGGAATACACACAATAAATGAGAATGAACTATTGCAGATGAAACAACATGGATGAATTTCACAGAAAAAATGTTAAGCAAAAGAAGCCAGATAGAGAATAGTAGGTATTGAACGATTCCATTTATAAAAAACTCAGAAGCAGGCAACACTAACCTATGATGTGTCAGGATTGTGGCTACCTTGTGGGGAGGCAGCAATGCCTGAGAAGACGCATCAGGGTGTTTCCCGCGTTCCACTTCATGATCTAGGTGGGGCTACACAGAGTGTTCACTTGGTACATATTTATCAAGCTGTACCTTATGATTTGCACACTCTTCTATAGGTATGTTTATTTCTATAGGTACGTATATTTAAAGGTTTATCTAAAAACATTAAAATTAAGATAATTTAATATAGAGAGAAAAGCTTCCCCTCTTTCTGTAGCAAGAGCTTATAACTTGATGCCATCTTTTCTGTTGGTTAGATTAGCTCTCCAGAAACAGTCTTAAATCCTCTTTCTCACAAAACCAAAGTATTTTCCTAATCTAAACTCTTATAAAAAGTAATTCAAGCTCTCTTACATGTTAAATTGTATATTTCCTATAAAAATAAGAACAAAGTAATCCATATAATTTTAGTTACTCAGCATGGAGGGATAATAAATTAAGAAAATTCATGTCTGAAATCAGCATACTACATACACCACTTCTCCACATTAACAATACAAGGAATGGATTGCAATGTACAGTACAATGTGAAATTCTCACAATGTTCAATCATTGTGGCCAACAGCAATATTATAGTATTATTACATTCCATTGTTTGAATGTATTCAACAGCTTCTCCCATCTTCAGAACCTGATACCAGTTTTCAGTGATTAGAAACATTCCTAACATGTTCACAAAACATTTAAATATAAATTAGGCCTCATAGTCATTAAAAAAGTTAAGACATTGTTCAAAACTAAATAATTATGTAAAATGAAAACAAAAAACTGCATGTAATCACTAATGCACAGCAAATAATCAGGAATTCTTTTTTTTCTTTTATCACATTCTCTCTGCTGGGTTAAGATCCTGAAATCTCTGTTCAAAACCAACACATTTCAGTGTTATACAACCTTGCCCTGTCATAAGATAATTTTCCGGATTTTTACTGTACAGAAACTTTACATTCATGTTATCCTACTTTTGCCTAACACTGTTTTAGCTCACAGTACAAGAATCTGATGGTGTGATATAGAAATCTATCTGTTGGGAGAATGCTACTTTCTGATGTTACTGAAGAGCAAAGTCTTGGGGGGAGGATTCCTAGAAAAAACAAAAGGAAGATTTAGTCTTATTTGCTAACTTACTAAAATTGCTTATCACTTTGAAAATTTTTGTGGGTACACTTCATACTTTCAAATATATAAAGGATAGGTTTGTATTCTCAATAGTAAAAATCCAGGAGTAAGCAGAACTGGGTTCTACTTCAAGTTCTAACTCTGATTCTAAGTCACAGCATGATTTTGACCAAGTTACTCACTCACTCTAGGCTTTCATTTCTCCAACTGCAAATGAGGGCACTGAACTAGATGCCCTTGAAGATTTCATACAATGCTAACACTTTATGATGAGTCTACTGAAGAATGTATCTCAGACTAAAAATTTACATGGATGATTATACTATGCAGATAAAGACAACAAAGCAACACAAAAGAAAAAGCAAATAGTTAATCCTTCATTAGCCAGTCCATTTGTTATGGTAGGTCTCCATGCAAATGGATATTCCTCATTCCTCTACAAGCACCTGGATTTCACCTGCTATTTCAGCATTCACGTGAACTCTAGGAAGAGTTTACCTTGTGTGAAGTACAGTACCAATTTGCTTCACCCCTTACAAAAATACTTTTTGAAGATGCTCTTGTTCTATGTTCCCAAAGGAAGGCTTGACTCTGGTCAATCCTCTCACTTAGGCTTCCCCAAGACCAACTAGCAGTCAAAGAAAAATACAATGTGAGTGTCATTGAATAAGTCAATCCATAAGCCTCTGTCTACTACTTACACTATCAGGAGGCCATAGCATTACCTGCATCTACTTTGGCTGTAGTTTGTGGCTCTGCTGGAGGAGGCTCGCCATCTGGAACACTGTGGCTTCATCCTTCTAAATCAAACAGCTCAGCTGGCTTACCTTCTTTTCACCTTTCATATTGTATAGTGAGTCTCTGGAAATAATGGACACTAATATAGTGAGAGACACAACTGTATTTTGTCCTAGCAGAGAGTTCAGGCTCTGTGAATGTCAAATACAGCTGAAAGAACCTTAAAGGTTATATAGTCAAATTCTCTTCACTTGTGAGAATTCAGAGGTGCCTAAGGCCACTACCTAAGGTCACATAGAATACTTATCTCCTGACTTCAGGCCAGTACCCTTTCCATTCTATCAAAGCTAAAGTTGCCGCTCAGGAAAAAATGCTTACGTTGGAATCCTCTCTCCTACGGAACATGTTAATTGTCATTTCTCTGTATCATCAATGAAACATTCCACCTCAACTGAGATGAGATACTGAAAAACATTTCCAAGCTATCTGTCCAATGTCAAGAAATGAATTTGAGCTGATATGAGCAACCTACTAGTATATTAGACTTAAACAGACATCCGAGTATAAAATCCCCAGGAAAGAAGGAGCTCGGGTAATTAATATTGTTCCAGTGGCAGTTAAAGATGTTTAGGATGGTAAGATGAAAGCAACAACACCCTGAGGTTGTTCTAAAGCTTTGAGAGAGAATAAAATGCTAGAACAGTTCGACTACAGAGCACATATTTGTTTCTTTGTAAAGGAACTGTGTGGTTTATAAAAGAAACAGAACTGCTTCAATTATAGCACTAGTTTAAAACGTCCAAATGTTCTTGGGACCTTCTTTTAAAAATTTATTCAGAGGGGGTTTCTCCTTGTCATTCAGTTTTTGCAGCCCACATACCCGACATTTAATTCACTCTCTGCCTATAACCTGTATTTAACCATTGTTCATATTCTCATCTGGGCAAATAGCCAACATCTTGCTCCATGAAACACTGAAATAAACTTTAATATATTAGGAAATTAGGAAAATTAAATGAACAAGAGGAAAAGCAAATACATTTTCACACAAAGTATAGGATACAGCTGTGATCTGTCAAGCTTACAGGACTATCTCCTCAGCTAACAGCAAAGTTACAGGACTATCCTTAACCGAACAGGAAGTAACTATCTAAAAAATATAAATGTTCCCAAGCCCCAATTTTATTCCCTTCACTTCACATTTCCAGCACAAACTAACCCTTTGACCAGGCCTTTATAATACACCCATATTCAAAGAGCCTTGAAGTGTCAGTAAGCCTATGGATGACAAGTATTTTTGAGAGTCCAGAGAATAACCTTTAATCTTAATGTCCCCAAATAAAAAACCTGTGTTGGTTGTACTCTTCAGAAGAAACAGGTTGTAGCAAGAATGACAAAACCAGCCTTGGCTCTTAAGGAATTCATACTTGTATGGATGATCTTTAGTTTCCCATTTCTGAAAGTTGTTTCCATGGCACCAAAATGTAACTAAAAAAATAGAATTTCCTTTTATATACTTTGCAGGATAGTATGTGAGCTCACAACCAAGCCACCTAACCCAGGCCCAAGGCAATGGAGGTAGAAAGGGAGCATTTCATAATGGAGCTAATATGTGACTTAGAAATGATTTATAAATTATAACTTAAAAGGATAAGAGCCAAGCAAAAAGCAGAGAGTGTTCTAAGCACTAGGAGCACCATGAGCAAAAGCAATGGTATATTTGGGACCAATGATAATTTAACAGTAGTGTGGCAGATCCTTCCTATAGCTGCACTTTAGAATGGGTTTTTGATACTGAAGCTTGACACTTAGACACTGATTAGAGGCGCTCAGGTGAATCAACAGCTTCCAAAGGGTAGTTCTACATACATAAATAAGAGAGGCTCAAAACAAAGAAAATAGTGATATGCTCAAATGGGTGTGTTTAGAGAAGAGAGGAAGTGGTGAGCATTCTAACCAAGAAAACACTATAGAATTACTTTCACAATAGTACCCTTTCAATCTCTCGATTTTCCTAGCTTACCTTTTAAATCAATCGAAGGAAAGCACAGCAGTGTTGCCACAGTCCTCACAAAGTACTATCACCATGGGTCTGATACACAAAAACAGAGCTAACTCTCAAACAGAAAGTCACCATCTTGTCAATATACATTAGAAATGAAAAGATCAGCTGTACGGAAAAAGCAATAAAAGGACACATGGAAGAGAGAGAAACAACTCTTTCCGAGATTTTGCCCTCTCCCACAGCAGGCTCCACAATTTATGAACAGCTGGGAAATTTCCTTTTCACAGGAAAAGGATGACTTCTTAGTTCACATGAGTGGAAATGACAAAAACTGACTGCATCACACAGAAAAAAGGTGTTTCCTGAAGGAAGGAGACAGAGCACTGCCTTTATTTAAAACACACACACACCGCACCCCCCCCCATACAAAGGAAAAAGCAAAGTCCATGCATACAGCAAGCAGAAAAATCTTTTTCAAGACAGAAGAGAAAATAACTAAGTCAAGGAAATGTTTCATGGTAGGAATTAGCCTCAGTGGGATAATCATTCTGTCCCAGTGGGTTATCTCAAGTGAAGATACACTTAAGGGGAATGATAAGAACATATTTGCACTTTATATTCTTGAAAGGATTTTTATCGATATATATTTTTCATGAATATCTAGTTTCAGTTTTTCTTCCACATACACCCAAAAAGGATCCATGTCTCATCACTAACTTATCACTAGTTCTTATAGTCTAGATTATTTCAAAGAATTGATGCTTGAATGGTTTATTCTTTAAATAAACTATATTGACTCTTAACAAGCACATTCGTTCATTCAACAAAAAGTATTCTCTGAGTGTCTACCATGTACTAGATACCAGTTTACATGTTGGGGACATAGTAGAGAACAAGCTTCCTGTCCTGAAGGAGCTTACATTATTCACAATTGCAAAGGATATATTTTAAAAACAGCTTTGCCTAGTTTTGTTTTACTGACGAGAGTAGTGGTTTTCAAACTTTACTGCAAAACAGAATCATATTAGGAGCTTAAAAAAATCCCAATACCCAGGTACCTCATACCATTTAAATCAGAATCTTGAAGACTCAGACATCGGTATTTTTTTAAGGTTCCTAGATGATTCCAAAGAACAGTCATATTCGAGTATTAGTGAATGAGACACTGGTTCTCAACTTTGGGTCTCTGAAGAAAGGGAGGATAAAAATAAAGAATCCCTAGAAATAGATTCCTCCATGCTCTCCCAAGCCTACTAATCCAAAGTAAGAAGGCTCACTTGGGGTACAAGACCATTTTCTCAGTGGGAAGGTGAGATCTACTTACAAGCCCCAATGGCACCTACCCCATCCCTTGCCCTAGTCAAAATATCATCCCTGCAGAGGAGATTATCAAGCGTGCCATTTCTGCCTCCTGCTTGGGCATTTGGAATACACAAAGTGGGAAGAGAAAAGTCATGTGTCAGCAAATGAAGCATATAGGGGTGCTTCTATAATACGATAATCATAGCACAAGTTTGTTTTAAAAAATTCTGCTTACTGGGGCTGGCCCCGTGGCGGAGTGGTTAAGTTTGCGCGCTCTGCTGCAGGCAGCCCAGTGTTTCGTTGGTTCGAATCCTGGGCGCGGACATGGCACTGCTCATCAAACCACGCTGAGGCAGCGTCCCACATGCCACAACTAGAAGGACCCACAACGAAGAATACACAACTATGTACCGGGGGGCTTTGGGGAGAAAAAGGAAAAAAATAAAATAAAATCTTTGGGAAAAAAATTCTGCTTATTGTATTACTTTTTAAATCTTAGGTCCAAAAAGTCACACTGGAGCTCAAATTAGCAAGAAGGCGTTAGGTGCCATTACTTCAAGTATACGTTTGGGAAAAATCAAATAATCCAAAATCAAGATGCTTTGGTTCTCAATGAGAAGAAAACCAGCAAAATCATTAGGAGACGCCCCAATCTGAAGGTAGGTATTATTAGTTATGTTGTAGAATTAAAGGGAACAAAAGCCAAAAACAAGCAAAATTAAAGTCCTTTATAAAGGAAAATATAGTCCCTTTAAATTCTATATTTCTATATCAGTTTATTTAAAAAGCAACTTAAATCAGCTGGTAAGAGCAAAACAGAACAATTAAATTTTTCCCCATGAAAGGGCATTCCCTGCATTTAAATATCTCATTAAAAATTAAAGGTTGAGGGGTCAGCCCAGTGGCATAGTGGTTGAGTTCGCATGCTCTGCTTCAGCGGTCCGGGATTCGCAGGTTTGGCTCCCCAGCACAGACCTACGCACTGCTCATTAAGCCATGCTGCAGAGGAAGACTGGCACAGATGTTAGCTCAGGGACAATCTTCCTCAAGCAAAAATAGGAAGACTGGCAACGCATGTCGGCTCAGGGCCAATCTTCTTCATCAAAAACAGTTAAAAGTTGATTTACAAAATTCTAAAGAGTTCCCATTCTGGACCTGCACAGATCTTCTAGATAATATACTTGATGCTATCTTAAAAGTTGCATCTAGAAAGTTTGCCATTCCCTAGTTTACAAACCCTTGTGCTCTTCCAGTTCACCAGATCCAAAACCTTCTGCCATCAGATTTTATGGCCAAATCTTTCAGGCATGTCACTGATCTCTTCCTGATTATTTTCATCTCACAGATGAGTCACAAGTATTTCTCAGTATCTATATCATGTGTTGTAATATCCACCATAATAAGTTTTTAGTATGCATCTTTTCTCTTCAAAGTGAATATCCTAAATGCTTTAAGCATGTTCCAATAGTATGTCCCAAAAATGTGCTTGGTAAAAGTATAGTCCACAATTAAAAAATAACAATATTTTGCAAGTTTAAGACATCTGTCTCTAATCTATGAACAGAGTGAAAAAAGACCTAGTGGTGAAAAGCAAAAACACCTCCTGGTTAAGTAAAAATGTTTCCCTGCATCTTTTCAAAGGAAGGAGAATTTTCCAAAGCAACTATTAGGGAAAATTACCAGCAGTTATTTTTGGATACGTAACAGCCCTGCAATATATTCAATACAGAGAAAAGTTAACTGCCACATAGTATCCAGTTAGAGAAGTGTGAGGTGGAATGGGGCATAGAAGGGGAGAATTGGGGGTGTGAGGGAAGAACATGCGAGTATCACAGATTTCCTAAGAATCTATGTCACTGAGTCACTACCCTTACCCCACCCCTTATCAACAAAGCCATCAAAAGATTTTGCAAGCAAAGGAACTCTTGAGGAAATCATTGGAAACTGTTAATAACCTAGTGTTTCCTTATACCACTGACCACAGGAATCCAAACAACTTTCTAATAAAGACATGGGTCTGGAAAGAACCAAAATAATCTAATTATAATGTCATCCTCCCCCTAACACAGCCACTGTCCAAATAGTCCCTTTGGGGGCTGCATAAGATCAATTGAGAGAGTTCCCTATTTGCTCTAGATGCATGGTGAGTGTACTTCTGAGGGAAGGTGGGCTATAAACTAACTTCATCAAGTTTCACTCAATAGGGGCTGGATGTAGGCATCTGGGATTTTAAATTTATGCTAGTGGTTCCAAATTCAATACTTCTATCAATCAACTCAGTCTTGACTAGACGAAAACTCTGATTTGTCCATCTCCCATTCCCTTCTGATAACTCTTGGTCAGAGCAAATTAACACTCTAAACCACAAAGTTAATTTTTCACTTTCTACTCCAAATCCTGGAATTATTTTGCAAAATATTCCATTTCTTCTGAAAGCACAAGGAAAGGTATTCTCCTAGTTCTAAAAAGTATGTCTATTATTGTTTGTGATGGGGGAAAAAACCCTCAACTTTAGCTGGGCTGTCACCTTCAAAATAATTTTAATTCCCAATATAAAACAAGATCAAGGCTAATTTTTTTAATCCTTGCTGGTTCTCACTTGCACTTTCCTGCTTTTTATAAATATTACTGTACAGGCCTAAAATTGATCATTAAAGGAACAAAGTGATTAGAAAATATACCATTCAATCCAGGAACGAACAGTCTGCAAATACAAAATGGAAGTGAGTAACTCTGGTATGCAGTTTATTCATGGAACTAAATTACATATATTTGAGGCTCATCAGAACTCTTTGTGAACTATGTCAGCTCAAGGATTAAGGCTTCCCCTCCAAGGCTAAACCTTGGAACTGAGGGAGGGAGATAGTTACACAGCTGGTCATCTCATTAAGAACAACTGGAACTGTGATATGATTTTGGATTAATGTCTTTATTAACTTAGAAAAATCTGTTTGCAATTCAACAGTCTTCAGGTCATAAGCTCATATATGCTATCATAGGCACTATATTAGTCTGCATGTTTAGCTAGGCCAAAAGATTTCATGGTGGTTAGCATGGATTTACAAGAAGTGTTCCATTTTACCATTACTATTTCATTCCATTCATAAAATTGGCATGATGGACTTGCTTTTGCTTTTTTTTAAGATTTTATTTTTCCTTTTTCTCCCAAAGCCCCCTGGTACATAGTTGCGTATTTTTAGTTGTGAGTCCTTCTAGTTAGTTGTGGCCTGTGGGATGTCGCCTCAGCATGGCCTGACGAGTGGTGCCGTGTTCGCGCCCAGGAGTTGAATTAGTGAAACCCTGGGCCGATGAAGCAGAGTGCGTGAACTTAACCACTCGGCCATGGGGCCGGCCCCCATGACGGGCTTTTATGTCATCTAATAAAACATACTATGCAAAGAAAGGCTAGATTAGAAAAAAGACGAAGTGAGCTCCTACATGCATAGTGACTTCTAGTTTACAATACACTTTCATTTCTATTGTTTCATTTTATGCTCAAAACAACTCTGTAAAATTATGGCTCCATTACACAGACTAAAACGCATCAATGACACAGTCAGTAAATGATGGAATTAGGACTGGAATTCAAGTCTTCTGATGCCTGCCTCTTTATTCTTAGACAGGCGAGCTGCCATACTTCAGTCACTTAAAACTTTTAGCTTATCAGTTTTTTAAATTTGGGTTTTTCTTAGATTTACAAAATTCAAGGAAAAATAACAAGTTATTAACATTGCAAATATTTATAAAGACTTTGAACCTTAGATAATACAATTACCCTAATAACTTACATTGTGAAATTTGGCAACCCATTTTTTTCAATTTTGTTTGACTGTGATAAAAGACATATAAAATTCACCATCTTAACTACTTTTAAGTGTACAGTTCACTGGTATTAAATAAATTCATAATGTTTCACCACCATCCATCTCCATAGCTCTTTTCATCTTGTAAAACTGAAACTCTAGACCTATTAAACAATAACTTCTCATTTGCCCTCCCCCAGCCCCTGGCAACCACCATTCTACTTTCTGTCACTTAGAGTAATCAAAATTGTAGAATCTCATGTAAGTGGAATCATACAGTATTTGTCTTTTTGTGACTGACTTATTTCACTTAGCATAATGTCCTCAAGCTTCATCCATGTTGCAGCAGATGTCAGAATTTCTTTCCTTTTAAAGGCTGAATAATATTTCCATTGAATACATATTTCACATTTTGCTTATCCATTTGTCCACTGATGGACACCTGGGGGCAACCCAGATTTCTGATTGACCCTGCCAAATATGAAACACTGTACTCAGCATTTAACCCAAAATACACGGTCATGTGTCACTTAATGACAGGGATATGGTCTGAGAAACGTGTCATTAGGCAATTTCATCATTGCCTACATCACAGAGTGTGTGCTTACACAAACCTAGATGGTACAGCCTACTACTCACCTAGGCTATATAGTATCAATCTTATGGGACTACTGTTGACCAAAACATCATTATGCAGTGCATGACTATATTTTAAAGCAAAGTAGTGTTCAATAAGTACTTTATGCAGTATTTCTGAAATTAAGGATAATAGTGATAAGCAGCTGAGTGGTCTATGTAACGATATTAATTTACTATTTTCTACATCCACAGAATGCCAAAATAATTCAAAACACCTGGGCAAGAAGTTAAGCAGTTCAATCAAATATTGTGAACACATCTGGCCTGGATTTTTTTTCCCCCCTGGGAAAGATTCACCCTCAACTAACACCTACTGCCAATCTCCCTCCTTTTTGTCTCCCCAAAGCCCCAGTACATAGTTGTATACTCTGGTTTTAAGCACTTCTAATGGTTCTATGTGAGCTGCCATCACAGCATGGCTACTGACAGAGAAAGGGTGTGGTTCCTCGCCTGGGAACCAAACTCAGGACACTGAAGCAGAGTGCATCGAACTTTTAACCACTATGCTATCAGGGCTGGCTCTGCGTGGATGTTTTATCATCATAGCTTATTCCTGTTTCTTGTCCTTCTGGTACTTTTTCTAGTTTGACATCATGTCCATCAAGGAAGATTTGAGCATTATGATAACATTATTGGACACTTACTAGATGCTAAACACTTTACATGGGTTTCATTTAAGAATGAGAAAACTGGCTCCTAAAAATTGCTTTCTTCCAAGGTCTTGGGGCTAGTTGGGGGGTAGTTCCAGCATATGAACCTAGGACTTTTAACTCTAAACCCAGTGTTCCATCCATTACACACAAATAACATTACCATTAACTGATAGCCCTAAAATATTTTATGACTAAATGTTACAGTTCTTAATCTTTATACTACACTCTCAATTTTTGAAAATACATTATTATAAGAGTAATACATACTCATATTTACATACCATTCCCCAAAGGAAATTTTAATCACAGTTTGTCAGGTATTCTTTCACACATTTTCTCAGCATATATAAACAGAAAGTTTAAATTTGGGTTTTTCTTAGATTTACAAAATTCAAGGAAAAATAACAAGTTATTAACATTGCAAATATTTATAAAGACTTTGAAAATTTGAAAATTTCTCACTCACACTTAAAAAAAAACTCATAATGTATATTGTTTTACACCTTAGTTTTTTTAAATTAGCAAGTATATAATGAACATTTAATTCAGTATACATAGAAGGATGTCATTCTTCAATGGTGGCAGTGTATGATTATATCACAGTCATCCCCCATTTTCAGGGTTGTTTTTTTTTTTATCATACCCAACTCTGCTATAACAAACAACCCTGTAAATACAACCTTGCACATTTTTTGGAAGTAAAATTTAAGGTAAATACCTAGAAATGTAATTGATGGGTCAAGGGGTAGGCACATTTAACCTCTGAGAAATATCGACAAACTGCCTTCCATGAAAGTTGAACTTAACAGTCTCATCACCAGTGTATAAATTAGAATTTAAAATTTCTGTTCCAGGGGGATCTCACCCACTCTTACTTCTATGATCAATGAAAACAATAATGCTCAAAGAAAAGGAATCAGTGGTTCTATTAAGTTCCCAGTAAAGATTAGACTGCTGATGGTCAATGAAGCTTCCAATTACTAAGTGTTTTTTTTTTAAGCCAAGAACAAAACAAAACCAAAAAAAGCAGGCTATAAAAACAAATGAATAATTCAAGTACATCTTATGATGTAAACTTTAAGTTTATACATAGAAAAAGAATAGTCAGGTATTAGAACACATGCACTAGATTCTAATAGAGTATTACTAGAAACACCGACATAAAATCTATCTAAATACCCAACAGTGACCTTATAGAATCCTGACAGATAGTTTCTAATAGTAATAACCAAAAAGATGATACATCCAGTAATGCCCATGGAAAAGCAAAAAGTTATTTCATATCCCATTATAATTTGCCACAAAAAAGAAACACTCGCACTAAGCCCAAGCAGAAACTGGCATTATTTAAATTCACCTACTTCAAAGTGAATCTAAGAGCATCCTTTCTATTACTACAGTGAAAGTGAAAATGTAGAAAGATCACTGTGGTAAATTGTTGACTTTATTTTTCCCCTTTCTGCTATGATCTTTTGCTTTCAGCCATCTGGATTGTATTTACTGTACTACTGGGAAGCTGTATTTGCTCACCAACAAAAGTAAAAGCTCTATCTTTCCTATTGTGTTTGCATAGTTACTCTCATGTGCTTCTTTCATTTTCTAAACCAGGTATTTTTCCCGCCTCAGAATAGATTCCTGAAGGCCTCATTATTATTTACTAACTCAACAGAATATTCCATACTTCCTTACAATATGGTTGTTACACTATATTTGAAGAACACTTTAAGCTCCAAGGAAATTTCTCTTTTCTACTCCAACTTCTCCAGCAACTTTGTCTCTGAAAGGGCCTTAGTGCCTGTAACAGTTAATTTTGTGGGTCAACTTGATGAGCCACAGAGTGCCTAGATTAAACGTTATTTCTGGGTGTGTCTGTGAGGATGCTTCTGGATGTGATTAGCATTTGAATCGGCAGACTCAGTAAAGTAGATTGCTGTCCCCAATGTGGATGGGCATCATCCAGTCCTTTGAAGGCATGAATAGAACAAAACATAGAGGAAGGAAGAATTCGTTTTGGGTTTTTTTTTCCGCCTTACTGTTTGAGCAGTCATCTCATTTCATCCCCTGCCCTCGGAGTGGGATTTACATCTTTGGCTCCCAAGGTTCTCAGGACTTCAGATTTAGACTAAATTACACCACCAGTTTTCCTGGGTCCCCAGCTTGCAGATGGCAGATCATGGGAATTCTCAGCATCCATAATCCCATGAGCCAATTCCTCATAGTAAATCTCCTTGAAAGATAGTTAGATAGATAGATAATCCATCGGTTCTGTTTCTCTGGAGGACCCTAACGCAATACCTTTCATCTGTATCACTGTCACTTTCTTTACTATCAAACATATATATAACCTTTGAAATGGTTTATAAACTTAAAGAGAAAACTATTCATTTCACTTATTGATGTTTTTGTTTTGTTTTATTTTGTTTTTGAGGAAGATTAGCCCTGAGCTAACTGCTGCCAATCCTCTTTTTGCTGAGGAGGCCTGGCCCTGAGCTAACATCCGTGCCCATCTTCCTCTACTTTATATGTGGGACGCCTACCACAGCATGGCATGCCAAGCGGTGCCACGTCCGCACCAGGTATCCGAACTGGTGAACCCCAGGCCACCGAGAAGCGGAACATGCGAGCTTAACCACTGCGCCACTGGGCCGGCCCCTCACTTATTGATGTTTTTAATGTAAGTTATTTGTCAAAATAACAGGGTATATTCATGCACAAGAGGGGTCTACACTTTAACTTGCCTAAGGAAGCTAACGTTTTACCCTAAACATTTGGTAGCACAGACCATTAGAACGAAGCAGACATCTTATGAGCAGCAGTTCTTTGGTGTTTTCCTCAAGAGGGAGGTGGTCCTACCTCTTACTCATTTTCCAGGCTGATAAAGAAGTCACATAACATATTCCTCCATAAAAGCACATTGTTGGGGCCAGCCCAGTGGCATAGTGGTTGGGTTCACACGCTCCACTTTGGCAGCTGGGGTTCACAGGTTCGGTTCTCGGGGGTGGATCTACACACTGCTCATCAAGCCATGATGTGGCAGCATCCCATACACAAGATAGAGGAAGACTGGCACAGATGTTGGCTCGAGGCCAATCTTCCTCACCCCCCCAAAAAAGCATATTGTTTGCATATTTTAAACTTTTTTTCAATTTACTTATAAAATAAGTAATATCAGCACATGGTAAAAAATTCAAAGGTACAAAAACAGTTAAACTACACGAAGGAGTCTACACATGAAGTTATAGTCTTTGTCCCAACTTTGAACCACTTTCTAGAAGAAGTTACTTTTGCCACTTTCTTGTGATTCTATCTCCTCTTGCCCATTTTCACAAAAATTATAGAATGCACACTTTCTACAGCTTGCTTTGTTCCACTTAATGATATATCTTAGAGTCTATTCTATTTCAGAATATAAAGACCCACCTATTTTTAAATGGTTGCACAGTATCCCATTTTATGGATATTATTTTTAAAATTCTCTATAACAGGCATTCAGATTTTTCCTAATCTTTTTCTTTTATAATGATGCATTGATTATCTTTGTATATACTTCTTTGCACATATTTGTTAGTCTATCTGTAAAATAAATTCCCAGAAGCAGGATCATCAGATTATATGAAATAGTAATTTTTATTGTGGTAAAATCATTTTAACCACTTAAGAGTACAATTCAGCGACATTAAGTACATTCACAATGTTGAATGTAAAACTATGTGCAACTATCACTACTAGTGATTTCCAGAACCTTTTCATCATCCTAAATAGAAACTCTATACACATTAAATTATAACTCCTATGCCCTACTCCCTCCAGTCCCTGGTAACCTCTATTACTTTCTGTCTCTGAATTCGCCTATTCTAGGTACCTCATATAGAATTGTACAATATTTGTCCTTCTATATCTGGCTTACTTCTCTTAGCATAATGTTTTCAAGGTTCATCTATGTTGTAGTATGTATCAAAATTTCATTCCTTTTAAAGGTTGAGTAATATTCCATTCTATGTATATATCACATTTTGTTTATCCATTTTTCTGTCAATGGACATTCCGGTTGCTTCCATCCTTTGTCTATTGTGAATACTGCTGCTGTGAGCATTGGTGTACAAGTATCTGAGTCTTGTTTTAAATTCTTTTGAGTGTATACCTAGAAGTGGAATTACTGAATCACATGGTAATTCTATGTTTAACTTGTTGAGGAACTGCCAAACTGTTTCCGACAGCAGCTGTGCCATTTTACATTCCCACCAGCAATTTCTAATTTCTCTACATCCTCACCAACACCTTTATCATTTTTGATAACAGTCATCCTAAGGGGCATGAAGTATCTCAAGGTTTTGATTTGATCTTCCCTAATGACTAATGATGCTGAGCATCTTTTCATGTGTTTATTGGCCAATTTTAAACCTTCTTTGGAGAAATGTCTATTCACATCTCATTTTTATCCATTTTTGAATTGGATTGTCTCTCTTGTTGTTAAGTTGTTAAAGTTCTTTATATATTCTGGCTACTAACCCTTTATCAGATATATAATTTGCAAAGATTTCAAACTTCCGATAGTGTGAAACATACAAAAGTTTTTAATTTTGATGAAGTCCAATTTATCTGTTTTCCTTTTGCCGCCTGTGCGTTTGGTGTCATATCACTAAATCCAGTGTCATGAATGTTTTACCCTATGTTTTCTCCTGAGAGTTAAACAGTTTTAGCTCTTAGTTTAGGTCTTCGATTCATTTTGAGTTAATCTCTGTACATGTTATAAGGGTTTACTTCATTCTTTCGTATAAGGACAGTTTTCCCAGTATAATTTGTTGAAAAAGATTTTCCTTTCCCTATTGAATAGTGTTCACACGCTTGTCAAAAATCAACTGACCATACATGTGAGGGTTAATTTCTAGGGCAATATTAATTTGATAGTGCCAAATTGCCCTCCAAAGAGGATATACCAATATATACTCCTGCTGATATATGAGAGGATCCATTTTCCATATCATATAAACACATTTTTGAGAGCAATATACTATGGCTTGAGATAGGATATATTTCACAGGTAAATCTTTTTAATACTATGTCTATAAACATCATACTTAGGTAAATCTTTTTGCAACATGTTTGTTTCAAATGGGCTGGTAGTTCTCATTAGTTGGTTATGATTTTAAAATATACTCATTTTTACCTTACCACCCCAAGATACCCCAAGATGTTCTTTAATTGGAAATCACATGATACATTTTTTTGGCGAGAAATCACTGGATTTAAATTCTTTTTTCATTTCTGCTTCTAAGAAGCTATCTCACTCACTTTTTGTTCTGCAACTAAGTCTTTTTCCTATGGTTGTTTTTCTTATTTTCCTCAAAGACCATGATAAAGTAACATGAGAAGTGTCTCTTCGTTGGCCCCAAAATACTCATTTAAGATTCAAAGAAGAATAAATATTACAAGATGTTACAAAATTTGCACAAATTTTCATTTGAAAAAGGGTTCTTAACCATGGATCCACATAAAAATTATCTAGGCCTCAAACATCTGAGATTCTGATTGAGAAGACCAGGAATGGGATCCAGACACATATACTTATAAAATGCTAGCATGTGATTCTAATGCATCCCTGCTTAAGAACCACTAGAACTCACTTGACCATTATGACATTTCTATGTAATGACAATTCTGCATTATAGTGTGCATTTATAGATGAGCAAACTGAGGCTGAGTTAGCCAAGTGACTTTCCCAAGGTCATGTAACAGAATCCAAGTCCTCCAACTATAAGTGCATTACACAAAACTATCTAAGCCCAATATTACCCATACGGCTGATAAAAGTGCGTTAATTTGGTAAATCTACTTTTTATATTGTAAGTTATTTATTTTTTTTTTCAAAGATTGCCACCTGAGCTAACATCTGTTGCCAATCTTCTTTCTTCTTCTTCTTCTCCCCAAAGCCCCCCAGTACATAGTTGTATATTCTAGTTGTGAGTGCCTCTGGTTGTGCTATGTAGGACGCCACCTCAGCACGGCTTGATGAGCAGTGCCATGTCTGTGCCCAGGATCCGAACCGGCAAAACCCTGGGCTGCAGAAGTGGAGCATGAGATCTTAATCACTGGGCCACAGGGACTGCCCTTATATATAAGTTTTAAAGATATAAACGATCTATCAATAGAAGGACTCTTACAACTGCCCTAAATGTAAATATTAAAGAATAATGAATAACATATATTTAACTACTTTGAACTAGCGCTCCTTATTATTCAGGGTATGCTAGCAAAGCATGACCCTTAAAACACACATCACCAAGTAACCTGGTGAAAATTTCATTCCATTGTTTTTACAAAGACAAATACTTCCTCTCAATAGTCAGCACTTGTGACCTATGGACAAACCTCATGGCTTACTGTATTATTTCAGAACCACACTGGATCTCACAGCTGCTTCAATACAAACTCCATAAAACAAATGAAAAAAGGGATAAATTATCCTGGATTATTACAGTATTTCAGGTTTTACTCTTTTTCAATTTCAAATCAGCATTTTATAATGCTACATTAGCAATTCTGTTTTTGAGCACTTATTATGTACAAGGCACCATGCTAAGTGACTTACATGTGCAGTAGTCCCCCCCCTTACCCACCCGGAATACATTCTAAGACCTCCAGTGGGTGCCTGAAACCACGGATAGTACCAAACTCTATAAATACTATGTTTTTTCCTAAACATACCTATCTATGGTAAAGTTTAATTTATAAATTAGGTACAGTAAGAGATTGACAACGATAACTAATAATAAAATTGAACAATTATAACAATACACTGCAATAAAAGTTACCGTAGATCTTAGAGACCTCAGCATATGATTGTTTTTCTTCCCTTATTAAGTGAAGAACTATTATCTTTCCATTTAAAAGCAGCACTTTACAGATTCTCTTTGGCATATCCAAATTGCCGGCATCACTACTCTTGCACTTTGGGGCCATAGTAAGTAAAATAAGGGTTACTTGAACACAAGCATTGTGATACTGCAATAGTTGCAGATTCCTGAGAGGGCTACTAAACGACTAATGGCAGATCAGTGGATACAGTGTTGATATGCTGGACAAAAGGATGATTCACATCCCAAGTGGGATGGAACGGGATGGCTCAAGATTTCATCACGCTACTCAGAACAGGGCACAATTTAAAATTTATAAACTGTTTATTTCTGGAATTTTACATTTATTATTTTCAGACCGCAGTTAACCATAGGTAACTGAAGTAGTAGAAAGCAAATCACAGATAAGGGGGGACTACTGTATATTTTATTTAAGGCTTACCACTAACTTAAAGAGGCAACTATTATCTCTGTCTTGTAGATGAGGAAAACAAAGCCTAGAAAGATTTAGCAACTTCCCCAAAGTCACAACAGTAAGTAGCTGGATTTGAATCATATACTCTTATAACTACTGCTTTCCAATTAACCTATACATTTACGTACATTATATAAAAATTTCACTTTAGATGGGATTTCATGGTCTTCAAAGCTTTTGATCCTCCCTGTCTCCAGAATTATATAAATTGATAAAAGTTATACAAATTCGGGGCTGGCCCTGTGGCCGAGTGGTTAAGTTCGCGCACTCCACTGCAGGCGGCCCAGTGTTTCGTTGGTCCGAATCCTGGGCGCAGACATGGCACTGCTTATCAAACCACGCTGAGGCGGCATCCCACATGCCACAACCAGAAGGACCCACAATGAAGAATATACAACTATGTACTGAGGGGCTTTGGAGAGAAAAAGGAAAAAAATAAAATCTTTAAAAAAAAAAAGTTATACAAATTCTTGATATAATAGTTCAAAAATGCTAAATAGCAATGAAGGACCCTAAAACAATCTATTGTTTCACCATCAGGAACAAAGTCCTGGTGGAGGTATCATCAGTACTCTATTTCAAGCTATGTGTGCAGGGAAAAGTACTCAAAGAAAGCAAACAGCTACCTTCCTGTGCCCTGAATCGATGCTTTCAGGCCAGGGAGTGCTTTACAGTAAGACTCCACTGGTTAAGACTGCAGTCAAAATCCAAACCTTGCCAAATACATACAGCAATCTATTTTGAGGCGTGACTATGCATATTTACTATATATAAATACATATATTTACTATCAGCACAGCATTTTTAGAAACAGCATTTGATAAGACTGTAAAGTTACTTAGTTCCAAAGTATAAATAACAACAGTTTTCCATTTTGAATTAAAAGGTCATTATTTTTTAACTTCATGGGAAAAAATCTGAAGCCTCCATTACCTAATCTTCTGACACATTATTACGTGTTGTGAAGGAGTATATTTGTTTCCTTCCCCATAACATCACTAGCTATCCCTAGAATAAAAATTTAATTAGTAGATAAAACTGGATCATTGGTGGTGAACACAATGCAGTCTACACAGAAACTAAATATAATCACGTACAACTGAAATTTATACAATGTTATAAGCTGATATGACCTCAATAAAATAACTTATATATATGTATACACACACACACACACACACAAAAAATTTCATTAGTGTTACTTATGGACTAGGTATGTTCTGTGAAGAGTTTTAATGTTTTGAAGCTCATGTTATAGAGTGCAGCATCTATACTAGACTAAAATGTAGAACACATACGAAATGCTTGTCTGACTCAGTGTGGAAATTTCTAGGCTCCTAGTTGATTCACTCTCAAAAATAATAAACATCAATCAAGCATAAAGTTCTGGAAACACAAAGATAAAAATATATGGTTCTTACTGTGAAGGAGCCAGTGGTCTAATAGGCGAGAAGACATAATAATACAAAATGATAAATTCTTGTATAAGGTTTCCCATAGCATATACTCAAACTATAAAGTCTCAATTATATAGTCATAAGTTTCCTTTTTCTACTAAGTGTTTAACAAATTTTATCATAAAAGACTCATAAGAATATCTTCCCTAATTCTCTCATTCTTCCCAAACCAAAAACAATCAATTCTTCCTTTAAGCTATCACAGCCCTTTATCTGTACCTTCTTACCACTTTGTACTTTATACTGTATTTACTCGAGTACACAACATATCTTCCCCAAGCAACTTGATATTCCTTGAGGAAAGGATCTACTCCTGATTTATTTTTGTATCTTCTCTCCTGTTAGCACCACCAAGAATTAAAATACTGACTGACTGAAGAATTTAGAACCCCAATGTGATAATTTGAACATAGCATCTTAGTTTCAAGGGATTAATGTAGCTTTTAAAATTTCCCAATCTACTCTTGGGAGAACTTATTCAACGGAAAAATGTGGCTCCAATGGTGACAATTTTTGCCCTGCTCCAAGAATGCTATGTTCTTTTTACCATGTCATTCATCCTGAGATTTTCATCCTTGGCTGAAACATAGAAATAAAAAAGCCAAACTGGGTAAGTTAACCATAAAAATGGAGTAACAGCAATGGGCAAGTGAAATATCTAGAAACATTCAAACGCAACTTACATAGTAAAGGTAGAAAGTCGTAAGAAAAGACTAGCTAGCTGTACTTTAAAAATAGGGTTGTTAGGAAAAACTGAAGAGGTGATCAATTACTTTACATGATAATGTTATAGTTTTCTCTAGGAACATTAATTCAGATACAGCTGAAATATTCTCTCAAAAATATACATGTGCAGATTTGAAAAGCTTCTATTATACAGTTTTAAAATATCAAAAAAAGGTTGACAGATATATTAATCCTATTTTTTAATGCTTAAAATTATTTCAGGAAAAACACAACTAATCTGGATTTAAAGGCTAAGAGAACCTCAAGTAAAGTTACAACTACAAAAGAGAGAAAGGAAGAAGGGCAGGAAAAGAAGTCTACCTGTCTTTACAGGCAGATTGACTGAAAATTGGACTGGCCCAACAACCACACAGACCAAGGTCTCCAGCAAGCAATTCAAATGCAAACAAAATTACTGTGTCCTCCCTAGGCTACTCCACAGCCTGGAAATAAGTTTTTTAAATCAACATTCTTGACCACTGAACCAGGATTAATCATTACTGGCCCAGTGCACGCAATTTGCAGAAAAGCTGAAATACAAGATAATTCATGAAAAATAAAATAAAAGTGACCCATTAAAACCCTGAAGTAAAAAAATACGCACTCTACTTTTTTCTCAAAGTTTTAATAACTAATTTAGATGAAAACTGATTTAAATTTTCTTTGGTATGTGTATAATTTTAGACAAAGAACAAAATCAAATTCTTTCACCAGCAGTGGAAGCTTTCTTATGAAATAACTGGATGATGGGAATTGTTGAAGAAGTACTTATTTGTAACTATCAGGAGAATTAGATTTGGTTCCTGAGTCTGAGAAGTGAAAAAATTAATGGAAAAAAGTATCAGACAAAATTCAGTTATGAGTAAAATTATTACTATTAATATTGTACTAGCATACTAATACTAAACTAAAACCCACATTCCATATTATTCCAGAATATTTCCTAATTAAAAATAGCATTATTTTAATTGAAATTCCAACAGTTATTTTAAACTAACCTTCTGTACTATCTTCTTGAGAGGGAGGCAGTGAAGGCAGTGGTAGTAAGGCAGCCAGAGGTGACAAAGCGCCCAGGCGTTCAGGAGGTCTGACTTGTGCAAAAGTATTCTGCTTGTTCATGGGAGCACGTTTATCAAAGTTGGTCTTGCCCAAGTGACTTGGAGGTGTTTGTGACCCCAACAGAGTTAGGGAAGTGATATAACTAGATTGGAGTTTTAGGTATGGCTTCATTGGTACATGTCTATCAGCTGTGAGGTATCTATCACAAGTTACTTGTTGCTGATTAAGTACTCAAGTTTGTAAAATACTTGCTTTTTGAAATATAGTCAGGTGCCACATAACCATGTTTCAGTCAACAACGGAGCACATACACAACGATGGTCCCATAAGATTAGTACCACATAGCCTAGGTGCGTAATAGGCTATACTATCTAGGTTTGTGTAAGTACTACGGAGGAGGAAGAAATTTTCCTTTATGCTTCTAGGTTCTTTCTGGCTGGTCTAAGAATTAAATTGACATGAAACAGATTAACAGGAGAAAACCAAACAAAAATTTAATAACACATATACATGAGAGAAACCCAGGAAAATTGTGTAACTTGCCAAAATGGCTGAAGCCCTCATTTTAAATACCATCCTCAGCTAAATACAAAAGATGCTGGGGGAAGGGCGAGTCAAGGACTTCAAAGGGAGGAAAGCGATTCACAGGCAGGTGAAAAGGAGCAAATGTTTGGCAAACAAGTGTTTGGCCACACAGAAACAGAAGAACACAGAGGGGAGCTCAACAAAGAGGCTTTTCTAGGTTCCTCCCTGTCTACCACCTAGTTCATGTCATGCTAAGGTGATAACTTTCTTCCTGAGACAGATTTTTTTATCTGACTTCTTTTAGGCAGGTAAGGGGTGTTGCCCACAGCCGCAAAGGGCAAGGAATGACAGGTACTGACAAAGCTACTTGGTTGTTGAAGCAATCAAAGTTTATTGATAAAGGGAAATAGAACAAGGAGCAGGGATAAAGGGGAACAACAAATCGGTTCTTACAACATCCACACCACAATCAGCCAGGGAAGTCCCAATAGTTTGCATGGCAGGTGGGAGTGCCAATTGTCCAGGTCTGAGGCAAAGCGTCCTTTCCACAGTGAGACTTCCCCGGCTGATTGTGGTGTGGATGTTGTAAGCACCGATTTGTTGTTCCCCTTTAACCCTGCTCCTTGTTCTATTTCCCTTTATCAATAAACTTTGATTGCTTCAACAACCAAGTAGCCTTGGCGGTACCTGTCATTCCTTGCCCTTTGCAGCTGCGGGCAACAGGGAGGAAGTAACAAGAAAAATTTGAGTCTTCTGTTTCTTAAAAATAATCCTCATGTTCAAGAGACACATTTTATATGGGGCGGCAAATTTTCTTTCCCTTCAGTACACTCCATGATGTTCGCAAAATGATGAAATCATCTAACGATGCATTTCTCAGAACATATTCCCGTCGTTAAGCAATGCATGATTATATATAAAATGGAGCAGACCCAAAGTTATCTTTATAGTAACATAACTCTCATTTACTTGCATTTCTTATTATGACAGAGAAAGAGCAATGAAATTGCCCATAATTCTGAGCACATCTGTGGAAATGTGCTATGCATGTGAACATCCTATCTTACTCATAATCCAGCAGAAAAAAAGCTTGAAAATCACTGATTTGAACCAATCCCCTCACTTTATATAGATGAGGAAACTTAGGCTCAGAGATTTTAAGTGATTTGTGCAAAGTTACACAGGAGTTCAATCAATGTAATCTCAAGCAGGGCTGGGATTAGAATGGATCCCTACACTGGTATTTTCTTAGTCTGGATTGTGGCTATAAAAAGAATAATTTTATACCTTGGTATTCAACAAAGTTCCATCCTTGGCATACTTCTCTCACTCTGCACATTCAGCTTGTACAATCTCATTTGCCTCCCGCAACTTCAAATATCATTTCTCCTTTCAATTCACAAATCTATATTTCCTGTCAAATTTCTTACTTTTGCTCCAGATCTATATGCCCAACTCCTCACTTTATATCTCCTACTGCTGTCCAAGTCTCTCAATCTTCATATGTTGAAAAAATCAAACTCACATTACCCACACATTCTCCTACAGAGAGAGAGAGAGAGAGAGACAGAGAGAGATCTTTGTCCCAGTTTTCTTTCTCCAGGCCAGAAACCTAGGACTGTCTTTAATTTGACCTTCACCTTCCACATCTAGGTAGTAACCAATCGCTTTTGATTTTACCATTTTTCGTCTCAGGCCAGCCTCTTCCTCTCCATCCCTGAGACTACTGATTTACTTAAGACACACATTCTCTCTCTTCTGTAATACTTTAATAACCTCTTTGCCTTCAACCTGTCATCCCTCAATCTACTTTCAATACTTAATACTTAAGTTTGCAATTAACTGTTAATTATGGATGAAAATCACCAAAAATTACTGTACATGTTTACATATCCTAATTAGTTAACGTGGATGTGTGCTGTGTGATCCTGCCAATGTCAATTTGTTCAATCATGTTTCAGGTAAGCTGGCCCATTAATCACCTCTCAATCTTGGCAAAAGTTTTACGTTATCTTTATACTAGGTTGAAAAAAAAGACCCATCACATTTTCCACTGAGTGAATTCTCACGCAGCGTCACTCAATTAAGCATTGCTGGCAATGTCTAACATCTCTTTATAAGATAAAGGTGGGAAATCTGAAAAAATTAACTTTCCTAATAATTTACCTAAAAATAGCATTGGTATTTGGGTAGGCAGCCTCTAAGATAGTCCCCAACGACTCCACTCTCCTGTTACCCACCGTCTTGTGCAGTCCTTTCTCACACTGTATCATGATTGGTCTGTGGGAGCAACAGCATATGAGAGAAGTAATCGTATGTCTGCAATATTAGGTTCTAGAAAGACTGTGGCTTCCATCTTGATCGTCTCTCTCACTAACTCGCACACATGCCATCCACTTGTTCTGGGGGAAGCCAGCCACCATGTCTTAAGGACACTCCGACAGCCCTGTGGCAAGGCTCATGTGGCAAGGAACTGAGGCTCTCTAGTTCATGAGGAACTAAGGTGTGCCAATAACAAAGTGTGTGAGCTTGGAAGCAGATTCACCAGCCCCAGTCAAGCCTTGAGATGACTGAAGCCCCTGCCAGCAGCTTGACTGCAACCTCAAGAAAGATCCTGACCCAGAACCACCCAGCTAAGCTGCTCTTGGATTCCTGATCTACAGAAACTGTGAAATAAGAAATGTTCATTGTCTTGAACTGTTAAGTTTTAAAGTGATCTGTTAAACAATAATAACTAACCAATATAGTATTTTGGGTTTTGCTTATTTTAACATCAGTGCACTCATGTATGCTTTCCTCTTGGAAACAAGGAGGCACAGAAATTCTTCCATCTCCCACGTATAGCCAGAAATTCCTCAAAGCAGTATTTCTCAAACTTGAGTTATATGCCAACTTTTAAAGGAAAAAAACGAAACACAAAAAACAGAACCATAAATGGTATATTGGTACCTGGTATCTATGGAAGGCGAGGAAGGGCTGGGGAAATGGAAAGAAGGGAGACAGCCAAGGGAAGGGATATGACTATGGGCTCCTGGAGAATACAATAATAGCCCAAGAATGTATTTTAAAATAGGGCCCCCAATCTCTAAATGAACATGGTTCCCATGTGTGAGGTTTATAGTTCAGCACTGAAGCTTGCTCCTTATTGGCAAAGGATCATCACATGCAAGGTTTTGAGCTCTTACTACATTGGGACTTCCTCTACAAGTCATATTGACTTTATAATTTGCCCCATAATAATCAGAAGAATGTGTAACTTTGAGGCTAAAAACACACTACAGAGAATATCTGAGTAAATCAATATATTAAAAAACCCTGAACATATCGTATCTTCTAATAATAGTTTTATTAATTTTATAAAAATGATTCATGCTCATTGTTAAAATTTAAAACTACTGAAACATTTTTGAAAAGTTGAAAGAAATCACAACACATCTAACAACTCAGAGACAATCTCTGCTAACATTTTGGTGAACAGCCTTCATACACAGATAAAGACATCTATCTCCTCATACAAACACATACATTTGTGTATTTGATTTTACATACTATATATGCTACTCTGTAATCTACCTGCCTCACTAGTTGTGACATCTTTCTAAGCAAATAAAAATCATCATTAATAGCTGCATTGTATTCCAATGTCGTATGAAGTTACCAAAAGTTATTTGACTAATCCCTTTCAAAGATATTCATTTTTTTCTAGTTTCTTCCTATTTTACAAATATAATTTTCATCCTTATGCATACTTTTCACATTTGTGTTCTGCTGGTGAATTCTCCGGAGTAGGACTGAGTCAAAGAGTATAAAACATTTTAACATACACACAAACCTTCAGAAAGAGCGCATCAAGACAATGTTCTTTTAAAGAGCAGCTAGAGTAGAGAAGCTATCTTTCATATCCGTTTAAAAACAATATGGTTAATAATGAGAAGTTGTAAGGGCTGCATAATATTCCAACAGTAGTTAATGATCAGGGGCAAAAGATAAGTAAATGTTTTCATAAAGCAAGACACAAAATTGTTTTTACACTGCTGTCCCAAGTTTGAATGCTGGTTCTTAAAAACTACTATGGATTCCCTCATTGTCTCTTTCTCCCCTCACTTACTGGCTGGTTGCAAAAGATTCAACATCCAGTGCAGGATTCAAAGGCCTGGGGGACGGTGCCACTAGATGGATGAGCCTGGGTTTCAGAACAACCCACTACGGGCCCCCCACCCGCCATCTACGCTGAACTGCACATAGTGAAAAGTAAACCACTGCATGAAGTCACCGAATTTTGGAGATAGGTAAAGCACAGAAAGCCTATCCTAATATAATAGGCTATATCTGGGCAGTGGTTTATTCCTGGTTTTTATTTACTAACTTGTATCTGTATTTTCCAAATATTTTATAATGAGCTTGTGTTATTTTTACAGTCAGAAACAAACACTATCTTTCTAAAAATAGTGCTGAATACACACATGCACACAGCGTTATGACATATGGCAGCAATTTCTTTGGATCTATATAAATTTTAAATCACTAAGAACATTATGATTTCAAAAATCAATATTGCATACCATTAATTTGTTAAGAAGCTGAACTATGTGGCTAATCACTACCTGAGTGTGCCACAACATTTCCCTTCATGCCAGTGTCAAAGGGCAGCAGAAGCCCTGAGGGAAGATGAAAATGGTGGTCAAGTGATCTGTAAATGACCAGCTACATGACCTCGGGCAAGTCCGGGAAATGTTCCATCTCCTACTACGTAAAATGAGAAAGCTGAACTAGATGACCTCCAAGGTTTACACATAGTTCTTTTCACCTAGCATTTTCTTACTTTCTCACGATGCCCCTGGTACTCCTATAGCTCTCCATCCCCCAGAAAACCCACCTGCTTGTCCTCAGAACTCAGCACCTGGCCATTTCTGGGAAGCAAAAAGCACTAGTCTGGTTAACCATGGCCCAGGTAGGGACTGAGATAACAAAAAGAAGCTGTACTGTTTATGGCTAAAGCAACAGTTGCTTGGAGAAGGATAGTCTATTTCTCCTCACCTAACTTCTAACTCCAGCTGACTAGTCATGAAACTGCTTTCTATTGCTGGGCAATGATCTACACACCCTTCTATGAAACACTCTCCTCCTGCTTTAAAATGCCAAAATGAATTTAGAAGATCACATATATGACTGTACCCCAGAGAGTGGGAAGCATCTATTTAAAAATTGAAACATGGCAACTTTAAAAGGAACATGTACTTTCTAAACTATGAAAGGGGATGCTGACATGAGAAATATCAAAACTTGGAGAAAGTATAAAGAATTCCAAGACTGGTAAAAGTACTGTCCAGTTATAATAATAAAAATGGACTCTACTGTACAATGCTGTCTCACTGCAGATAGTTTCCTACTTAAAAAAGTAGGAAAAGTTAATAAGCAAAGAAGGCTTCTGGGACAATCTGCAGTAGATGGCAGGCTTTGATGGAGACGGTGGCATGACAGCAGAAAAGGACAGAAAGAAAAAGAGAAGATTCAAAAAGATTTCCTAGTCTAAAAGATACAGTGGTTCTCAAAATTGGTATCAGACTAGCAGCAGCAGCAGCATCACCTGGAAATTTGTTAGAAATGCAAATTATTGGGCCTTACTCTAGACCTAATGAATCAGAAAGTGTGCGGGTGGGGCCCAGTAATCAATCCATGGTTTAGCAAGCCCACCTGGTGCTTCCAATGCATGCTCAAGTCTGAGAACCACTAGTCTAAAAGGATTCATGCTATCCCTAGTGGTAAGAGAGCAGGTCCCACTACAGGTAAGAGAGAGCTCCACAAGTGCAAATTCTCTTTAGTCAGCTAGTCTAGCTCGGCTTTAAAGCTTTTGATCCCACTTCCGTTGCTGAGCAGTTCCTTTGTGGTGGAGTTGGTTTTCATTTTAGGCTTCCTCAACCAAGCAGTATCCCTCAGAATAAAGATGGTTCTAGTAAGTCTACTCCCTGCTAGCTGTATTTCTTCAAAATATGGGATGTTGATGGAGTGAGGTTGGGGATGGAAGTGGAAAGGGAATATCAATGAAGAAGAGTGATTAGCAGCAAGGAGGTGCTGAGTGGATGGATCCACTGAAGAAAGAAAATCATATGGATGAGATAATTACCTTAAGTTCCACAAGTTTAAAGATCTCGTAGTATCTAACATAACAGTAAGGAAAAAAATGTTTATTTTATATTTCAGTATGAAAAAATCCCTCCTCAATTCCATTTGCGGTTTGATGGTCTAGTCATAAATACTACTTGGCATTAAATATGCCATTTTTAGTTATTCAGCAAACAGCAAGCCAAAGCTAACAGAAACATGGTCTTCTAAATACAACTGAAAATAAAACATTGTCTCATGGTATGGTTTGGTAGTAAATGGTAAGAGAGCTATTTCTTCTCTGGTAGGAGGTTACATTTCTACGTTACATGTTCCAAAACCTGAAACATGGCTGGTTAAGCTTTTTTGGTTTAATTTAATTTATGCACTGGCTCATACTTTGAAGCCTGAATATATTTAGTATTTGCTATTACAATGCAACACAACTTCAGAGTTTTCCAACCTGGGGATGACTCAAGGTCCACATTTAGCTGTAATATTTTTTTAAATATTCTCAGACGTCATTTTTAAGAAATTCATGAAAAGCAAAGAAATGCTTAAAATTCTTGATGTATATTCAGGTTAGAGAATCTAAATAGTAGGCTTAGGTATAGATAAGCAATTTGTTTATTCTTAGAGTCTCATTGTCTAAATTGACAATCTCAAAATCTCATTTCACAGAATTACCTACTAATATTTGGTTATTGAAATCTTTGGTTTTCCTTCCAGTTCAAATGAAAACAATTACAGTAAGTTTAATTGCTACTAAAACATCTCTTTACCTAATAGTTGAGTTTAAAACAATTACATTTTATTTTATTCTTGAAAAAATATATAACAAATTAGAAAATAGCATATTAAAGAAATTATCTGGCCTATCAAAAGTAAACGTAAATTTTTAAATACAAAGAAAATTATATTTTTCTATCATTTTCTTTTGTAAATCTACGTGCATTTACTTTTTGTATTTGATGCTTTTTGCAAAATGCCCCCAAAAGATAACAGTAATATCAATTTAAAGACATAACCCATTGAAATGAACATTCCTATGTAAAACTGCCTTATAATACTGATTTTAACACAAAATTTTTAAACACAAGCACTATATCCCCCAGGCCAAGATACCTGTAACTGCCAAATATAATTTTAATTTAGATTTTTTTTAAAAAAAGAGCAATCACAAAAATAAATTCTGAGACCTGCTAAAACATTACTTAAGGGCACTGTTCCCCCCAAGTGTGTTCTAAGAAACAAGAGTTCCATGGGATATTAATAGATTTTACTAAAGAGATTGATAGATTTCCCTGGTCTATGTGACATATTTAATTTGAGATACACTAAGTTTTTTTCTTAAAGGTAAACCCAGCACTTGGCAATACTTCTCAGTCTTTGTTACGCTAGTGGGCATTATGAACCTTTAAGAGAAAGTGTGCAGAAAGTAGTTTCCCAAACATATCTGCAACTATTTTTCCTAGGAAATCTCTTAAACTTAATGATCTACAGAACACACCGTGAGAAATGCTACGCTGGGGTATGAGGTTTCTAATATGAAAATGACAATGTATTACACTTATACAGGGTTAATCTTGAGGTTAAAAAGGATCCATATTAGTTCTTCAGGTCTAATCCCTATCTATGATGTTTCAGTTCATTTTCATTTGTGCTAAGTGGCCTATCTACCTTCTTACCTTAAATAGAGTATTAGTTAGAGTTCATTCTACATAGAAAGTTAGCTGCCTACAGTTATTAGGTTTAACCCATGTGCACCTCAGTATCTTTCTTGTTCATAGAGATTAAGGGGGAAGCAAGTTATGACCCCAGGAACTCAAAATAGAAATGAAAAACAAATAGTACAGTACAATGAATTTATTGTCCCTGCTATTTATTTACAAAATGCATGAAGTATTTGTACTATATATATTACAATGTTTATACTATATAAATTTTATAGCACATGAGAATTTTAAAATTAAAAATTAACTTATTTTTTAAGTAACTATACATCAAGAACACTGCTCCTGCTATGAAATCCCATTCCCCAGAAATGGGATCATCTGATTATCACAAGTGATCTGCCAGGTGAATGAATCCCAAGTAAATTTCAAACTGGCACATGGCAAAATATCCCTGTACTCAGCATTTTACATGGAACACAAATTAAAGATACATTGCAGGATTTCCCTGAGAACCAAACAATTGTATGGTAACATCAATATATTCAACTTATCCTCTTTAGGCAAAATTTATTAGATGAGCAGTTTAATACTTCAAATTCTGTGCTTGAATTCTGCTTACATTTATTCTGTATTAGTCTGTTGGCATCTAACACTGGATTAAGAAAGACTGCCATCTGGTAGTTATAGCAACCCTTTACTAACTTGGTCAGAAGCTGAAGACCATGAGCCTCAAAGAAATGCAAACCAGGTTTATTACTATGAATATATCAAAATCTTTTAAAAATAGCCATTCAATAGGGCTTTTCACTTAAAGAGATACACCATGTGTGTGCTTGCACACTCGTGCATTATATAACCAACCTACAAAAGTCAAATTTTAAAAGGGGTTAAAGGATGAATGATTAAATGAAATAAGCAATTAGGTCCACATTCTTTTCACCCACAAGGCTGCCAGTGTCTCTTTTATAAAGCCTAAGGACGAGAGCCAAATTAGCCCTACTTAAATTGGCCATTTAGCTCTAACTTCCCTTAATCATGTGGGTATTCTCAGGTACGCATTTTTTCCTCTCAATAAAGTTTCAGGTAAGCAATACTTCCGAAGAAGAGAAAATAACTAACAGTACAAAAACAGTAACAACATGCAGACAGCATACGAGTTTGCACAAAAGTGTTTTCAAACTCATCATGATCTTATTAAATCATGAAGGAAAGCCAGAGAAGTAGAAAGACAATGATTCTCCCAGATTCTATAATTTCCTAAGGTCATACAGGGTAATAATGGTAGAACTGCGAAAACTGAATCCACACCACCTAGTCAGAAATTTTATTTTCTCTCTCGTATACCAGTTTCTTGCCCGAAATAATAGTATTTTACAGTTTACATAGCTTTTAGTATTATAAATATAATGTGCATGCATATGTATAAAAGGGCTTTGCAGGCTGACCTTGCCCAAATCTCCCTGCAGGCCACATCCAGTCTAGTTTCACTCCTTGAACTCTGTTCTTCCTCGTCTCTCCTTGTCTTTCCAGAGTTACCAACACTTGCTTGAGCCTAAGTGAAGGTAGCAGTGAGCAAATGCAGTATCCAGCCTTCGAGAGCACTTAATGAGTTGTGATTATTACATCTACTCTATAATTTGCAGATTAGCATGCCAACACATGGACTGTTTCCCCCTTGCTCTCATTCTTAAAGCAACAATGTCAAGGACACAGCCATTAAGAGATGACCTAGGATTATATAAGACTTATCCAGCTCAACACACTTATTCTATCTCATTATTTCACTTCAACCCTCTTTGTCTATAAAAAGCCCTTTCCTTATATGGCCAGTCTCTGAAGTCCAAGATTTGACATTCCTGGCATTTAGAGAAGGAGATTCTTCCTGTATCTCTTCCTGGAGGCATCTAAAACATTCTTTGTTGATTGATTTTCAAGGTGGGAAAGATGCTCTTTCACACGAGGCTTTTAGATTACTTAACCTGCTCAACAGGCTGTCAATAAGCTTAAGTCTCTTCATTAATGTCTGGGTCACTCACTAGGTACCAGACAGGGGAGGAGGGTGGCCCAAAGTGAGGTGCACTGAAGTCATTCACCAAAACAAAGAAAAAACCCTCAAGGATCAGTCAACACCATTTGACAGGGCATCCCTTTATATACAGCACTCTGCTTTATGCTAAAGGACACAGTTAACAGAAAACACAATGAGGAGAGCATAACACAGCAGAAAGCACAATAGCTCTAGAATCAGACAGACTTGGGTTGGAATCCTGATTCTGCCATTTACTAGCTGACCTAGTGCAAAGTTATAATGTATCTGAATCTTTTTATCTTATAATATCAATCTTGCAGAACTGATATGAGGATTCGAGATTTTACATAAAGTATCTGGCACAGTATCCAGCACATGGCAGGTGCCCAATAAATAGCTATGAATTTGGGTTTTTTTTAATCCCCTGTCTTCAAGAAGCTGGTCAGGAGTTAGCAACAATTACAGGTGGTGGGCAGAGTAACTGTTTGTTTAAATACCTCATGAATTGGGAGAGTCAGAGAAGGAGGGGTAGTGGCTGCTTGAAGGCAATAGCTCCCAAAACAGCACTAACTCTTAAAACAGCACTGTAATACAAAGTGGCCCAGCCAAGTCAGCTGGAATAGCTATAGCTAAGGCATCCTGGGGCATCCCTAAACCTATGTAAGCTCCCAACAGTAAGAACACAACACAAACCCTCTTGTCTTTGTAAGAGTATTGTCCAATAAAAATATGATGTGGGCCACAAATGCTTTTAAATTCTCTAGTAGCCACATTAAAAAAAGAAACACGTGAAATTAACAAATTTTATTTAACCCAATATATCAAAATATTTCAACATGTAAAAAATATAAAAAATTGAGTTAATTTACTTTCTTTTTCTCATACTAAGTCTGAAAAATCTAGTGTATATTTTACACTTAACAGCATATCTCAATTAAGTCTAGCTACATTTAAAGTGGTAAATAGCCACCAAGCAGCCAGTGGCTACCATATTGGACAGTGGGGCTCTATAATCCTGGCACCAAGCCTGGGCCCAGTCTAAAGAATCTACCCTAATACCTTGTATTCCACTATCCTACTAGGAAGCCTAAAAGCCTTGTTATTAAAAGATCTCACTTTTGGGCGGGCCCTGTGGCCGAGTGGTTAAGTTTGCGCGCTCCACTGTGGCAGCCCAGGGTTTCACCAGTTCAGATCTCGTGCGTAGACATGGCACCGCTCATCAAGCCATGCTGAGGAGCCATCCCACATAGCACAACCAGAGGACCTAAAACTAAGATGTACAACTATGTACTGGGGAGCTTTGGGAGAAGAAGAAGGAAAAAAAACAAACAAAGATTGGCAACAGATGTTAGCTCAGGTGCCAATCTTTAAAAAGAAAAAAAAAGATCTCACTTTTAAAATGCAAACATCTCTGGAAAAGCAATGAATTAATCAGCTAACATTTCAACAGGGATTATCTGAAACAGGTTAGGCACCTGGGAAGTCAAGAGGAAGAAAGCAAAGGAAAGTTTAAAAGGGGGTGTGGAGAAGGTAATCTTAAGAAAACCAGACATATTTTGCCTAGTTCACAGGATAGCCTAGATCCATGCCATTTAAAATAATATCACAAATCTTCTCTAGATTGCCAAACCTTAGATTACCACAACAATAAGACATCTGTATATCAAAAGCTCACAGTCAGCTATGACAAACATATACACAAGTATATAACTAATAACAGCTGTTAGGAAATGTAAGAAATTGGAGGAGGTATGACAATCACATCAATCAACACCATTTCTTGATTGTCCATTAGTAAAGTATATTCTAATCAGGTCAGCACCTTGAAAATTCCACAAACCTGAATAAACTTTTAGTAAATAAGACCTCTGTAAGGGGTCACTAGAAAATTGTAAAAGTCTAGACAATTTTAAAAAGCTGATAAATATAGGAATCCTTCATCTCTGAGGTGTCATAATAATCCATGTATTTGGACAATTATGCCTTTAGTTATGTTGTTTATTGAAGGTCAATTATAACTGTAAACAACTTTCAATCAGGTAAGCACAGTCTGTGTCATACGGTTTGCTCTTTTGCAGTTCAAAAGTACTTTCAAAGTATGTAATGGAAAGTGCAACCAGATGCTGTTGGCAAAGAACTGGATTTTAAAATGTGACCGATTTCCATGAACATTACCACAGATGTTGCCTACACATTTGGTGAGTATAAAGCTTTGAAAAGTTGATATCTAATCTAATCATCTATTCAGAACTCTCCATGCTTTCCCACATTTCAATGATGTTTCAAATTTTCAAATAAAGTAAGTTTCTCAAAAGGCATAGCAAATCAGAAATATGTGTATGATTGAAAACTCCCTCCTTCTAAATAGATTCAGAACACACCACACAGCTAATCCTCATTCTATCTAAAATTCAGAACTGATGTTAATGCCTGAACAAGAACAACAGGTCACATGCGTTATAATGTAAAGCTTAGTTACCAAGTGACAGTTTTTCTTCCATTTAGAATAGTTTTCCTTAGTTCCGATTACTACATGTTTACCAACATCAGTAAACTATGAACTCTGTATACTAGCCTTCTGAAGTAAATGAAAACATAATTTAAATTTCAATTGCATAACTCTTGTGATAAAACTTTAAAAAAATGTAAAATGATGCGTTTGTATCATACCTAGGAAAAGATGAAAAGTATCTTTAATAATTGAGATTTTTCTTTTAAATAATTGGGACAAATTTAGAAACACAGATACTATTTTTACTGATTAATGGAATAACTATACTGAAATAAAATGGCCAAAATTCATTTCGTACTATTTAAACATAGAACATGAACTATATCATTACCTTCCGAACCTTTCAGATAATGGTTCTGAATTAAAATCTCAACCATAATGCTTAGGAATTAGTTTGTTCTGGACAAACACTGAATCCTAGTCAATTTTGTAAATGGGCTAAATTCATTTTAGGCATGCCTCCTTCCTCTTCCTTTCTCACAAGCAAAAATTCAGGAGTGGAGGATGTAAGTAAGCAACAATCATGTAGTCAGAACAAATTTACCAGGCACTTCATATGTACCAGATACACATGACATACTTTAAATATGTCATCTTATTTAATCTTCAAAGTAACTTAAGAGAGAGGTATTTTTATCCCAATTCTACATATAAATAAAGTAAAAAGGCTCAGAGAAGTAACGTACTCACAGCCAGTAGGATTCTTAGTCAGATCTGTCTGACGGCAAAACTTATCCTATTTGCATTACCCAGTGCTGACTCTCCTTCCATCCCAGCTCTCCTCACTTGAGCACAGCCAACTAAACCTGCCCTCTAAAGTTCTCACTCAGTAACACTTGTACTTCTTCAGCAGTACTACTGTTTGGTTATCACATTATAATGGGGAAAAATGGTGAAAACTAACATGACCAAGACTGGCTTAATGTTTTTTTTTCCTCTCTGAAGTGTTTTGTTTTCCATCCAATTATAGAAGAGTATACATAGAGATAGCAAGACTTTAGCACCCCCCCCCAAATAAACTTTTAGTGGAAGAATCCTTAACACTGATGTGGGACAAAAGAGAGATGTTCTAGGGCTGTGCTGTCCAATTTGTTAGTCACTAGCTACATGTGACTACTGAGTACTTGAAGTGGCTAGTCTGAATTGAGATGTGCTATAGTATAAAATACACACAGGATTTCAAAGACTTGGTGTATAAAAAAGAGGAAAATATTTCATTAATTTTTTATAGTGATGACATGTGAAAAAGTAATATTTTAAATATATTGAGTAAAATAAAATATATTATTAACACTAATTTCACAAATATGTCTTTTTTAACGTGGCTACTAGAAAATTTAAAGTTACATATGTATTTTGGGGGAGGGGACAGCAGTATTCTATAGCCTTCCTATGAGACTTCAAATCAAACTATGCAGGTAGTTTGTACAAAAGCCATTCCTGAACAGAAGGCCCAAACTCTTATGACTGGACCTCTTAAAAGAAAATGTAGTGGGCTACCAAAAGAAAAACACCTCGGGAAACCCATATAAATAAGTATTTTGATCAGAAATGCAAGTAAATGTCAATTCTTGCAGTAAAAAGCCAAACAAATGTAGCCTTCTCTTCCATACCACCCTCCCAAATCTTACAAGGACAGTTTTCATTTTTCCAACTTTTGGTTTCATATACTTTCATGAACATATTTATCTTTATTGCTTAAGAATTGTCCTAGATTGGGCCTTCATTCCAAATATTGACTCTAAGTACACTAGACTAAAGAAGATATAGGAGTCAAAGTGCATCAACTTTAGGACCCACCTAGAAGTTACTGAATCCAATACATCCCTGAAACCCATTTGTATTTTTTTTTATTGAGGTAATGCTAGTTTATAACACTGGTTTATAACATTATATAAATTCCAGGTATACATCATTATATCTCGACTTCTGTATACATAACCAAAAGTCTAGTTTCCAACCGTCCCTGTAAAAATGCCCCCCTTTACCCCTTTTGCCCTCCCCACTCCCCTCCTTCCCTCTTGGTAACCACCAATCTGTTCTCTGTAGCTATGAGTTTATCTTCCACATGAATGAAATCATACAGTATTTGTCTTTCTTTGTCTGACTTATTTTACTTAGCATAATACCCTCAAGGTCCAACCATGTTGTCGCAAATGGCAAGATTTCATCTTTTTTATGGCTGAGTAGTATTCCATTGTGTCTACGTGTGTGTACATATGTATACACACAACTATATGTATACATGTGTATATATATGTATATGTATGCACGTATACGTATATGTATATATATGTGTATATGTATGTACGTGTACACACACACACATACCTTTATCCATTCATCAGTCAATGGGCATTTAGGTTGTTTCCAAATCTTAGCTATTGTGAACAATGCTGCAGTGAGCATAGGGGTACTTAATATCTTTCAAATTAGTGTTTTCATGTTCTTTGGATAAATATCCAGAAGTGGAACAGCTAGATCACATGGGAGTTCTATTTTTAATTTTTTGAGGAATCTCCATACCGTTTTTCATAGTGGCAGCACCAATTTACATTCCCACCAGCAGTGTATGAGGGTTCCCTTTACTCCACATCCTCTCCAACATTTGTTGTCTCTTGTCTTTTTCCTAACAGCCATTCTGACGGGCGTGAGGTGGTATCTCATTGTGGTTTTGATTTGCATTTCTATAAACAGTGATGTTAAACATCATATGTGCCTGTTGGCCACATGTATATTTTCTTTGGAAAAATGTCTATTCAGATTCTCTTCTCATTTTTTAATTGGGTTGTTTGCTTTTTTGCTGTTAAGTTGTATGAGTTCTTTATACATTTTGGATATTAACCACTGATTGGATATATGATTTGCAAATATTGCTTCCCGATCAGCAGGTTGTGCTTTTGTTTTGTTGATGATTTCCCTTGCTATACAGAAGCTTTTTAGTTTGATGTGGTCCCATTTGTTTACTTTTTCTTTTGTTTCCCTTGCCTGAGAAGACATATCCAAAAAGATACTGCTAAGACTGATATCAAAGAACATACTGCCTATGTTTTCCTCGAGGAGTTTTATGGTTTGGGGTCTTACATTGAAGTCTTTAATCTATTTTGAGTTAATTTTTGTGTATGGTGTGAAATAATTGTCTACTTTCACTCTTTTGCATGTGGCTGTCCAGTTTTCCCAACACCATTTATTGAAGAGACTTTCCTTTCTCCATCTTATGTTCTTGGCTCCTTCACTGAAAATTAGTTGTCCATAAATGTGTAGGTTTATTTCTGGGTTCTCAATTCTGTTCCACTGGTCTGTGTGTCTTTTTCTGCCAGTACCAGGATGTTTTGATTACTATAGATTACTTTGAAATCAGGGAGTGTTCAGCTTTGTTCTTTTTTTCTCAGGAATTCTTTGGCTAATCAGGGTCTTTCGTTGTTCCATATAAATGTTAGGATTCTTGGTTCTATTTCCATGAAAAATGTCATTGGGATTTTGATAGGGACTGCACTCAATCTGTAGATTGCTTTAGGTAATACGGACATTTTAACTATGTTAATTCTTCCAGTCCATGAGCACAGAATATCTTTCCATTTCTTTATGTGTCCTTCAATTTCTTTCAACAATGTCTTATAGTTTTCAGTGTACAGGTCTTTCATCTCCTTGGTTAAATTTATTCCTAGGTATTTTATTCTTTTTCTTGTGATTGTAAATGGGATTGTATTCTTGATTTCTGCTTCTGCTAGTTCATTGTTAGTGTATAGAAATGCAAGTGATTTTTTGTACATTGATTTTGTACCCTGCAACTTTACTGTATTTGTTTATTACTTCTAGTAGTTTTTTGGTGGATTCTTTAGGGGTTTCTATATATAAAATCATGTCATCCACAAACAGTGACAGTTTTAGTTCTTCCTTTCCAATTTGGATAACTTTTATTTCTTTTTCTTGCCTAACTGCTCTCACTAGGATTTCTAGTACTATGTTGAACAAGAGTGGTGAGAGTGGGCATATCCTTGTCTTATTCCTGTTCTTAGAGGGATAGCTTTCAGTTTTTCATCGTTGAGTATGATGTCAACCGTGGGTTTGTGATATACGGCCTTCATTCTGTTGAATTACTTTCCTTCTATACCTATTTTATTGAGAGTTTTTATCATAACCCATTTGTATTCTTAATCATTTGGTCCTCTCAAAGTAGAGGAGCCAAGGAATTTCAGGTAACTAAAGTTTCCATTTAATCAACACTTTATTCTCTATACAATAAAATCTCAGGAAAAAGCAACAACAGAAGCTTTAAAAAAATCAATAATTAATTTAAAAGACATATATTACCTAGTTTACAGAAAAATTGACCTACAAGGTTTTAAATACAAATATTGTTACCAAGAAACATAGCTAGTTTCCAAGCAGTTTAAGTCAACTTAATAAAGCACTGAATTCAAAGTTCTCCAGTAAATACCTTGACCTTGCACCTATTCCTGTTAAAAACGATTTAAAAACAGATTGAAAGACAACTTCTTTACTCGTAGTAAAATCAAAAGCAATCATATTATTTAGACCCCAACCATAATAATAAATCTTTTCAGTTCCTCAGAAGGATGTATTATTGGAAGCCATACTTTGAAAAGACCAGGCTATCTTGAAAATTGCCTTCTAAAATCGTTGTCATGAAACCAAAATCCATAGCAAAATATGAAAAAAATAAAAACAAATCTGACAGATTCCATTCAAAGTCCTTGATATGATGCAACATAAATAAATTGTACTCTTCATGGCTAAAAATCTTTTTGATAAATGAGTTTAATCACAAAATTGGATTAAAACACTAACATTCTAATATGACAGATTTCTTCCTTCACTGAACCTTATGTAATGGCCCACTTAGTTGAAAATAATGAAAAAATTGAGGACTTAAGTCCTATAATCTATTTTACTCAAATAAATGACCTAAAACTTTTCCTTTTCACTGCAGGATGGACCTGTTTCTCATTTAAACACATTCTTTTCCAAAAGAAAAAAAAAATCAAGGCAGCCAAATACATCTAGTTTGAATTTTCAATATAATGTTCCTAAACATGTCAGAAACATTTACCATGTACACGACTTGCTTCAGTGGTGAGTATGCTAAAACTGGAACAATATACAGAAGATCAGCATAGCTTTTTGTCAAGATAACAAGAAAGTTCGTAACACATTCCAGATTTTCCCTCAAAACTTTCCCTATTCAACGAAAGATTAAAAAAACAAAAACAAAGACAGGTAACAACTATTTCTTGAGGAGCAGCTTCAAATCCCTAAGAGATTGAAGTCTCTCATCTTGTCTAAACCCTGCTGTAGGGAAGGTCAAGTGGAATTCTGGTGAACTCTCTCACCCTAGAATTGTATGAATGGGTTAAGTTGACTGATAATGTGATAAAGTAGAAAAGGCACTGGACGAAGAGTCAGGAACCATAATTGTGAATCCAGATGATGTTACCTTGAACATGTCACCTCACTCAACCATAATAGGTCTTTCATGCATAAAATGAGGTGGCGGTTTCCAAAACTATGAGTCTAAATTTCATCCCCACCTTTACTCCCATTTGACTCTGCAAACTTTAACAGAGAATTCCCATTTCCACTCATATAATAGAAAGCCTAAATGATTCACACAAGGGCAGAATTTTAGCATCCAAAGAGACTTGCAAACCTGAAGAGCTCCCACTTCTTTTACTGGGGAAACTTCCTTTTTATTGGGTCATGGAGGCAGAGGTCAGCTAGCACCACTTTGCTAATTCCCACTTCTCCCATAATTATCAAACTCCCTCTCTGACCCACTAACATAGAATTTGCACAGCTGTGAGGTGTGGTCCCTTCCAATTATAATGAGGCTATGGTTCTTCACTTTAAAATGGGAGTCGAAGGCTACAGGTTCTGTGCCCCTTATCTCAACTCTAGGGGCTTGTATGTCAGTCATAGCCTTTACTGCATAAAATACAGACCCGTATAGAGAGTTTCAAATTACAATCTTAAGTATAGGAATAATAGATTTTGTATCACCTGAAACCTTGATTTTAAAACAATTTTTGTGATCTAAGAATATAGGGAGGGGGGATGGGGAGTTACTGTTTAATAGGTATAGAGTTCCAGTGTTACAAGATGAAGGAGTCTAGAAATGGATGGTGGTGATGGTTACACAATATTATGAACACATTTAATACCATTAAACTGCACACTTAAAAACAGCTAAGACTGTAAATTTTGCTATACATATTTTACCACAATAAAAAATATTGGAAGACAGCCAACACCCATGACTCCAAAATGGCATCAGTTGTACCAGTGGAAGAGAAGAAATTCATGAATGTGAAAATAGAGGAGCTGCCAAGATCAATACTGATGTGGGATTTCATCCCAAAAGGCATCACTGGAGTGTTTCAAAGAGGTTCCTACCGGTATTACAACAAATGTCAACAAGAAAGGGAGCCTCACTGGGGTATCTATGGTGCTGGCAGTTTATGTGCTTTTCAACTACATATTGCCTTTCTTACAAGGAACTCAAACATGAGCAGCTATGCAAGAATCATTGAAGAGGGCCTGGTGTAAAGGGTGCACTGTGCCTTCCTGATCATGACCTTCTTTGCTCTGCATTCCTCCCTGAGGAACTGGATCACTGCTGAATGCTTTCATATCCTAATAGAGAACCAATGCCCAATAAAAGAGGACTGATACAAAAATAAAAGACTGGAGGGGCCAGCCCGGTGGCGCAGCAGTTGAGTGCACACGTTCCGCTTCGGAGGCCTGGGGTTCCCCGGTTCGGATCCTGGGCACGGACATGGCACTGCTTGGCAAGCCATGCTGTGGTAGGCGTCCCACATATAAAGCAGAGGAAGATGGGCATGGATGCTAGCTCAGGGTCAGTCTTCCTCAGAAAAAAGTGGAGGATTGGCAGATGTTAGCTCCGGACTAACCTTCCTCGGAAAAAAAAATAAACAGACTGGAAATTTTTTTAAAAGGACTCTCCCCCCCAAAAGAAGAATATACTAGTATTATTTATAGTGTCTGCATAGGAATGACATTCTATTAAATAACATCCAAAAGAAGAAAAGAAATCAAGTCTAGTAACAGTAAATTTAGAGTCAGGTAATCAATCCCAAGGCTTGGGAGAAAATCTTATGTCCTGCTGGGTGGCCAAAGACAGAGTCAACAAAATAATGCCAAGTACTAACAACTAAAAATTTTAGAAGAGGTCCAGTTTCAGCTGGCCTAATGAGGTAGATGCACAAAGATGGTAAAGGCTGACCATTCCTGACCCATCTTTGCCCTCCCTACTAGAGGATGTTTTTCTGTGGGAGCACTTCTCAACTGGAATTTGCTTTGTCAGCATGTATCATTTCATAAAAATTATTTGTCATTGCCTAGGGTAAAATACTAGTGAAAGATGATTACAATTACCATCTCCCACTTTCCATACCTCTGTGTTAAGTGGAGGGGAAGTTAGGAAAGCACACTCTTTAATAAAAAGAGACAATGGATCTGGAAACCACACCTAGGAAAAGAACAGGCCTGGCTATTTCGACAGGTTGTTCTGAGCCTAAAGCTATATTTCTTATGCAGCGATTCACCCACCAGGTGTAGGCAGACGAGGTCTTGATTCAGGAATTTAAAAACAAACAATGAAAAATATCTCTGGAATAACATACAAGAAAGTAGGAGACCTGAGTGGTTTGGGGACGGAATGACTACTTTTCGCTATATACCCTTTTGTGCTTTTTGGATTTTGTTCCATGTCTTTATATTTCTTATTCAAAAATTAATTTCAAATATTTAAAAATGAAATTGATTTTATAAAAACATGACTCAAATAGTAAGTTTACCCTAGAAACTAGTAAAATCATTCTTGCTTTTAAAAAACTCAGTGAGAGTGCTTCTTACTTCTCTGATTTTTAAACTCTTCATTGTTTATGTCCATGAAGTATTTTTAATTTTATTAAGAGTTGCTTTTGAATAAGTTATTTTAAACATTATTTAATACTTACAATTTTTAAGCATGAAAGCAAGTTTTACACTGCAATATTTTATAAGTTAGTTCTGTCAAATCTGTTATTTTCTTCTACCCATTTATAAAATCACTATGTCCTAACATAACATCCTCTTTGTTACATATCTTCTTAAAGGGAGTTATAAACAAACAAAACTAGCCAATCATGCCTGAAAAATAAGCTATGAGAAACATCAGAGGAGCTAAATGTTATATTAGTTGTTTCATTATACAAATGTACAAAAAGTCTCACTGGATTGGAGTCTCCACTAAATTTACACAGCAAAAAAAAATGATTTTCATGTGCTTCTTTTGACATTTCTAATTGTTTGGTATAGGTGCTACCATTATGTTTACTTCTGAAGTTCCAAAAGAAACCACTAAATGTTACTAGGGGGAAACTTCAAGATGGTACAATGACTTCCTGTAATGACAGCATGCGATACGCACATACTGCAATGCTCAATGCCTTTCTTTCTTTTTTTATTATTCCATTACACAAAAGCTTAAAATGAAACACAAAAACACAGCATAGGGAGGCTTCATTTGTAAATAAGACTATTCTTTAGCCAAAAATGACAACTATTCAACCATTTCCAAATGCACAAATGAAAGCAAATCCAAAGACTGGACAATTGGGTAATAGTTGACAGGCAGTAAAAATTAAAGAAAATCAATCAATAGTCAGGTTTCTAAAGTCTTTTATGTATGGTAAGGAAACAATACCTTCAAGACTTGCTGAATCAACCCAACTTTTAGCAGTACAGGTGTATCTTCCCTTGGTCATAAATCAGAATATTGGAAATGGAGTAAAACGCAACATTTAAATTTCTACCCCTGGTGATCAAACATTCCTTCAACCTCTGCATTGTTCAGCAAGTTTTATGGATTTCTGCTTCTAAAATGTCCCATTCTCCTCTTTCTAATCTCAGACATTGCCTTAGTCCATTTGCTTATCTCTAAATGTCTCCTAACTTGTCTCTTTGCCAACACTCTCTCCATCACAACATTCTTCACACCACCAAAGCTCAGACATACCTGATAACGCCTCTCATCAGGTAAAGTAAGTGCCACAGAATAAAAACTAAATTTCTTAAAATAGCACCCACAGCCTTCATAATCTGATACTCTCAACTCACCTTTCTTGCTTCCTCCCCCCACTACATCCATCCCACAGACCTACATGCCTTTGTATATTCTATCATCTTGGTTTGTAATTTACTCTCCTCTTCAACATTTGAGAGACCCTCTAAAGCTCAACTCAAATGCCATCCTCCTCCATGAATTATTTCTCCTCCGTGAAAAGAAATATTTCCCTTCTCTGTGCCCACCTGCACTTCCTCTTTAAATCATTGCTATAGTATAGCTCTCAGGCTGGTGCTGGCATCAGTTACATAAGTGTCTCTCTTCCCCACTACAGTTCTTGTCTGGGTCACATATGCTTCCCTTAAAATGCTGAAAACATATCAAGCCATTCAAATAACATGGACCTCTGTTCTCCAGAAGTTTTCATTCTAATAAAGAAATATATGAATGTATATAGATATATGCATAATAAAGTTAGGGGGCAGATTTTATGGTATGCAAATTATATCAATAAAAAAATAACTTCAGGGTAAGTGGTACATGAAAGAAAGATAATCCTCTCATGTACTTCCTCAACAGGCAACTCTTTAATGATAATAATGTTTTTAAGAAGGTAAATACCATCTTGGTTTGGCTAAAAAAATTGTTGAGAATTGAGTTCTCCATCTTTTTAAATTATAGGTATAGACAAAAAAATTAAACTACCTATTGACTCAGGAACTAATAAACCTATTTATAAATCGGTTCCTGCTCTCTCAAATTCACAAAAAATGATCATCACAGAGCCTTCTTTTGCTTATCTAGGTCATCTCCGTGAAACTGGGTATTTAAAAACACAATTAGATTCACCCATGACTTGCCAAGGATAGGATCACAAACTGCCTTTTGATTTCTACCTGAATGATCCAAGTATCTTAACTCCGCCTCTTGAAGCAAACCAAGCTAAAACAGGCTTACTTTGGTAATGCTTGTTTCATCAACTTTCTACCAGGAAAGCCAGTTCTATTTTAGAAATAAAGCCCACATTAGTTGTTTCAGTTGTTCTTGTGTACAGGAGTACACACACACACTTTTTTTCCTACTATCTTTTAAAAAAATTGATACATAATTTACATACATAAAATTCACTCTCAAACTGTAAAATTCAGCGGTTTTTAGTATATTCACAATGTTGTCCAACCACTAACACTATCTAGTTCTAGAACTTTTTCATCACCCTAAAAGGAAACTTGGTCCCCATTAAGCAGTCACTCCCTATTTCCCCTATCCTCCGCCCTGGCAACCATTAATCTTTCTCTATGTTACATATATAAATATGCTGTCTTTATGGATATTCCTATTATGTACATTTCATATAAATGAAATCATATAATATGCGGTCTTTTGTGTCTGGCTTCTTTCACTTAGCATAATGTTTTTAAGGTTCATCCATGTTATAGAAGGTATCAGTACTTCACTCCTTTTTATGACTGAATAATATTCCACTGCATGGATATACCACATTCATTTATCCATTCATCAGTTGCTACACATTTGAACTGTTTCCACTTTTTGGCTATTACAAATAATGCTGCTATCAACACAGGTGTACAAGTTTTATGTGTGAACATACGTTTTCAATTCTCTTAAACATATACCTAGGAGTAGAACTGCTGGGTCATAATGATAACTATGTGTTACTATTTTTAACCATTAAACCATATTAACTTTTTGAGGAAGAGCCAAACTGTTCCATTTTACATCCACACATACAGTTTTAAAGGGGAATAACAACACTATTTTTATTTTCACATTTTGATTAAAAACAAATTGTTCTATCCCTAGAGAAAAAGATTTCCAGTGGCACCCAGTGTTTTTAGAAGTTAAAATAAATCCGAGGTTTTACAAGATAGATTAAACCCCTTTGAAGCATCAAAATGTATAGCAATACATCAAAAGCTTACTAGAGCAAAGTTCATTCTAGTCATCAAAGAGATTAAATATGCAAATATTAAAAAATGAAAAAGGAAAATAATGACAACTCTCAAGTTTATATACTCTGCCAAAAACTATGCACTGATCTCCACTCATAGCAACTTCCTACTCAACATCTCCAAATAGATGTCTAATAGACATTTCAAACTTAACATGCTCAAAATTAAACACCTATCCTCTCTCACCCCGCCAAACCTGTTCCTCCTGCAAACTTTTGCCAGGCCCAAATCATTGATGTCAAGTTTGACTCCTCTCTCTCTCTCACATATACCCCACATCCCAGTTAATAAATTCTGTTGGCTTTATCTTCCAAATATATGCACAATCCAATCAAATCTCACCACCTCTACCAGATACATCATCTCTCACCAAGACTATTGCACTGCCTTGGACTAGACTCAAAACATCCAAAACAATACTTTCAAACCATATGTTAGATCATGCCCCACTTCTGGTCAAAGTTATCCAGTGGCTTCCCAACATCCCTCCTTCGTTCTATTTCATCCATGCCAGATAATCTTGGACCTCAGGGCCTTTGACGTTGTTGTTCCCTCTGCCTGCCATGATCTTCCACTTGATATCACATACATGCTACCTCACCTTCTTCAAGTCTTTGTTCACATGTCACCTTCCCAGTGAGGACTTCACCTAGCCATTCTACTTAAATTTGCCATTACCTCCAAACACTCCCTTTACCTTCCTTTCGTGTTCTACATTTCTCCATAACATTTACACTAACACAACACATATTTTACTTGTTTGTTTCTATTTACTTCCAAGAATATAACCTCCATTAGGGCAGGAAAGGTTGTCTGTGTTGCTTACTGCTAAATTCCCAGCACTTAGAACAGGACCTGACACACAATAAGTGCTCAATAAACATCTGCTTACAGAATAAAATGAACAAATGAAAGGAAGCATAAAGCTGCCCAGAAAAGACGAGAAGAGCTAAACAGAGGTCAGAGAAATATTTATGAGGAACTAATATACTTAACATAATAAAGTCAGGGAATGGGAATGGAAGGCACGATTTCTAGAAAAATATGCCACAATGTTTCTACAGTTTGCTTTAGGAAAAGTTGCTATCCTTGCTCATTTCATTGTTTTTTGGAAAAGATTTGTCCATTGCCCACTGCCAAGGGCCTTAGCTTCTGGAGAACTGAAATAAACTCTGGGAGTTGACAAATTCCTGGAGAGATGATGCTCTTTTCTCAATTGCCACATAGATAGAGAGCGCCAAAGACTTTCACGGCCTTGGCTTCTACTAGACCCACTCCCAGGATCTTCACACAGTATAATCATAGATTTCTTGGGCACCTTCCCACTAAAACCACTAACTGGTGAATTCACCATCCTTGGAAGTACAATCACAGCATCTTCAAACTAAAACGGATCTTAAAATGATCTAGCCCAACCCTCACATATTTTATATATAGAAAACTAAAGTAAAAAAGAAATAAAGTGACTTGCTCAAAATATCTTGAAGAGTTACACTAAGTATTTTTCAAATAGTAACTGATAAGCATTACAAAATCTAAAAGAATTCAGACAGTTTGGAACAAATCCTCTAAAATCCAAAACCAGACAATGTTATTTACAAAAATTAAGTAGAAATGGTTAGACCTCATAATATCAATAACTCTATCTATTCACACATTAGATTTAAAAGTTACAACAGGGTCATCAACAGAACTATACTCTAGCATTCAGCAAATAAAGTAAATGATGGACAAATTCAGATTTTTAAAAAACGTACACCTCTTCCCAAAAGGAGGCTTTCATTGTCCAGTGTTGGAAGTGATGAGGCTTTCTAAAGTCTTTTTGCAAGTACCAACTTTCCTAAGCATTACTAGCTTCAGAACAGCAGTACAAGGAGTATTCTATGAACCAGCCATTTTCACGTGGGGTTCAGAGGGAACGTTGTTAAAATCTACATGATCTTCACCACCACCACCACCCTCCCTCACCCCTGCCACAATACTCTAATATACCTTGTAGGGAGATGTGTCCTTGGCACTGTTACCAATTAAGAGTATGTTGTAGCCTTCAAGTGCCTTACAGTGGGAAGAGATTGAGAATTACTGTTATAAACTACGTCCCATCATGCTACAGAAAAAGAATTATTTTCATGGACAATAATTTCTCACCAAAACCCTTTCCAGAGCTTGCACCTAGTGAAATTCTACCCTGTCTTTCAAGGCCCACCCTTGTTCCTCTTTCCTGGGGATCTTTTTCTGACCACTCCATCTATGGTACTTTTTTTTTGACCAGATGACCTATATGGCATTTGTTATCTGTACCTGTCATTTAGCATTCATTACACACTGGCAAGTAACATCTTTTGTATTATCGTCTCAGTTGTTGCTGACCTTTTCTATGTTTGACAGGAAAGTAGAGTCAGAATCCCAAGGAGTTATGTAATTGATATTTCTATAGGGGTTTTCTGGAAGGTAAAGCGTAATTCTCTTATATATGAAGGGGAAGAATCAGAAGCCCTAAAAGAGTGATTCAGTTTAGAATACAGAGCACCAACCATCACTGAATTGCAATTTTAGAAGCTTTTGGTTATACCAAAACAATGATTCCCACCCTTTTAAAATAATAAGGATGCCTTTTGAGGTCAAAATATGTTTTAAAAAAACAAAAACTCAAATAGTACTTAAGTATTCAATCTCTCTTAATGGAGAGGATACATGCATTCAAAAGTATTAAAAAATATATGTAAGGTATGGTCTTCATTTGCTCTACAGAGCATACTTAGTGTACACAAGAAGTTGAGGTTCCCCTAGGACCTCAAACTGGCACATGGTTGAATTTTATTGTGCTGTGGACATGGGATATTACTGCCATATCAAAAAGTACTGCTACCTAAAAATATTTAGGAGCAAAAAAAATATAGAAATACAACCAGCAAATCCCCACCCTACCCCCAAAAAACAGGGCATAAAACCCTTCAGTAATTCAACCCCTCCTCCCATCAAGTAGCATATTTTACGTAATAAGAAACAATTCATTTCAATGTTTCAATACTACACTTTTCTTATGGTTTTAAATTAACAAATAATATAGCAAAAGGAACAAAGAAATGAACATTACAGATAAAACCAAATAGCAAATATTTAAAGGTCCATCTCACATATACTTCCTCATTCTAGTGAAATCTCAATCCTATTTACCCATTTCATCACTCTCTTAAAACAAAACAAACAGGCTGCCTGGTGGCGTAGTGGTTAAGTTCTTGGGCTCTGCTTCAGCAGCCTGGGGTTCACAGGTCGGATCCTGGGTGTGGACCTACACACTGCTCATCAAGCCATGCTGTGGCAGCGTCCCACATACAAAAACAGAGGAAGACTGAGACAGACATTAGCTCAGGGACAATCTTCCTCAAGCAAAAAGAAGAAGATTGGCAGCAGATGTTAGCTCAGAGTCAATCTTCCTCACCAAAAAACAAAGAAAAAACCACCAATATTTTCCAGCAAAGGCAGAAATATCATTCTAATCTTCGTTCAAGTCTTTTGTACAGTCACCAACAAGAACGAGCTTAAATAAATCAGCAGCATAGCATAGGGTTTAAAGGAATTAGCCCTGGGCTCAAATCTTGGCTCTGCCACTTATTAACTGTATGATCTCGGGCAAATTACTCAACTAAACTTCAGATAATTTAGGTAAAGTGCTTAACAAGATCTTTGGCAGGTTTTAAGGGCTGAGAAAAATGGTTAATGATTAATTAAGTAATTATATATAACAGATATATAACAACAAAGATAGTCTTATCATAACATTTTCAAACCCTCCTTTCAACTCATATTGTCAGTTCCTTCTTGTCTGGCTCTGACAGGCCTATTCCAGGTATCGTGACCTCCACTGACCTATAACTGGTTCTACTACTTCCAGTTCTACCCATGGCTACTACCATAGGCAGTTTCTGGAAGTTAGGAAAAACTTGACAAAAATCAGAACAAAACAGGAGGCCTCTTGAGTAAACCAAAACAATAAAATCCACTTTGAAACAGTGAATTCACTCAAGTAGGAATCACTGCCTTAGAAACTGAAACAGAGAAAAAGGGTAAGAGAAAAAAAAATCAAAGTATTCAAGTACTCTTAAAACCCTTACCTCCAGTTAAGCAAATGATTTGTTTGATGATTTTAAGCCCAAACAAATTCTAAACAACATCATTATTGTCTGCAAGAGCCCTCAATAACCAGAACTAATGAAACATGCCTCATTAAATTAAAAGTGGTAAAGAAAATTATTTAATGATTTCACCACTGGTAGACTATTTTTTGATATAAAGTCTCAACAACTTCTTAAAGGTTCTCCTTTCCTATGCATTCCAACTAGTGGTGAATTAGTTCTTCTCCATGTGTTTAGGCCTCCTGCTGGGAAGCATAATTAAAACTAAGCAAGCAACAATTCCACTTGGTACTAAGATCCTGTCAAATCCTTCAATGAGCTGAGTCTGATTTCTCCAGTAGCCAGCTGAGAGTTCTGTAAGAAAAACTTGGAGCTGCTCAACTTGATGCTGGCCACTCAGTAGATGGTACTCTTCCCTTTGAGCCCAAATCAAACAAGCGCCAAGAAGCATGTCCTGTGACATTCAGGTGTGATACAAAGCAGGAATTCTCTCTTCAAAGCACTTAGAGTCACAACCCCTCCAGAAATGCATTCATCAAAAGCTGATGGTCCAACTAGACACTTTTAAAGAGCCTGGGGAAGTTCAGATTATAAAACATCAAACACTATATAAAATCACCTAACTCAAGTGATTACCAAGTAATCAGCTTCTCAGAGCCTTTACTATGTCAAGCAGATACACTGTTCTTATTCAGTAATAAAATGTTCCTGCCTTATTACATTCTGCTATACAGGTGACAGCCTTTCAGTGGCTAGTGACCAAATCCTTGTTTATCTATCAACTGCTTCATTAGGGTATTTAATGACAGCAAAGAGTTTAGAGAACTATGATTTTGTCATTCTCAACATTCATTAAGACCAATGAAAGATGTATTACTTTCATATTACTTTCAACATTTTTTGGTTAGAAATAATTTGATATCCACTTAAAAAGAATCAAACATCCTAAAATAAAATTACTGTAGATCTAGTTTTGAAAAAAAAGCAAGTGTTTAAAGTCTTATGGATTTCTGATTCATTAACGATATGTATTACTTTAATACATAATAGCTCCCAACTATTACGTGATGAGTAAGGTTTCTCACATTCCTGTTTCAGAGATTTTTTTTGAAATTTAAAAAGCAGACAGTATGGAGAGAGATGGAAGGAAATTTCTTTTGGTGCAACCTCCGGTTGAATGGCAAACTTTTCAGCAATCAGCTAGGAAACCTTAAAAATTCCACCTTTCTCTAGGAGAGATATAACTCAGGCCTGGCAATGAAAATCACAGAAGGCATGGTAAGAGGAACACCATTTTAAAGTTAAAAAAAAAAAAGTAGGAAGTGGGGATAAGGAATAAGACCAATATATCAACTTCACTGCTAATCTCTTTCCCTCTTTCACCTCTCATCCGTGCCGTTCATGGTATACACTTAAGCTCATTCAACAAAACCACTTGAGTTCTGACCATCACCCTTCCCCAACCACTTCCTTAGATATTAAAAGGCTGACCTTACAGAATCTTTTTCTTACGTACTAATAAGACAAATAAGATTAGAAGTGACAATGCAGCTAATAGTTGATGGCTCTAATTTCTGAAGGATTAAAACTAGAGTGTTCTTAAAGAGTCCCTGGGGAAGCCTTGATTCCCAAATATACTTCTTTAGACATACCAAGTAAGCCTAATTACCTTCTCCATGAGGATATTGAGTAAACCTGTCTTTTTGCTATGACATTAGTCATTCCAGCAGATCAAAAGATGACAGGATGAGAATATTGTATGGAAAAGGAAAAAGGAAATGCTGTCCTTGCACAGGATGGGCTGAGCCATTGTGGAAGAAGTTCAGAGAAACATTGCTGATGGTGACAAATTAAAGGCATACACCAAGCCCCTAAGATACTGAAAAACAGCACTTCTCCAACCTGATTACTTTCCACATTGTTGGAATTCCAGCTCCTCTAGCAGGCAACCATCAACAGCCATGGGAACTGAATTAAACAGGCTTCTGAACTCACACCTGCACTGTCCTTTCCTCTTTCATCCAAGGAGTGAGCACTTTCTTGGTGGGAGATGGGGGAGTAAAAAATTACAAGAATAAATTTAAAGGGACATGAGAGTTAGTAAAAAGAATAAAATAATTTCACATATGTTACTTAGAGTTAGGTTTTCATCTTGCTTAATCCATTGCTTGCCTTAATGCAAATTGTGAGCACTAAATTTTTTTATTCTGTTTTATTAATACATACAGTATACTTCTTGACACATTGGTTTTAATAACATTATGTCGGTATTGCTCTTAAGTTTCTAAAAAATGTTTCTACCTCCTCGCTTGCCAGTTGGGGGAAACTTATCCTATAAAAATCACGTAACGCCTAACTGCAGAAAAAGTGAGTTCATAACCCGAGGTTCAAACAGTAGCCTTGTTTGAGGAGGTAGCAATCTTAAATGCTGGTTAATGTACTGCCTAGACATCAACATCCTCAGGCCCAGTTTCAGGCAACTTGAAACAAAGAGGTTCAAAGTTCATTGTACATCAGGGAGTTTTACCATTTCCAACTAAGCTTTAACTAGAGCCAACTTTTAAAAAAAGTAAATGTAAAGAATATGGTGGTGATTCAGATCAGTTTGACAGGCAAAAGCTCAACTGAGATCTAAATTCAGTATAAAGACATAACTATGTGTCAAAGCCTATATATCTTTTACAATAATAGTTCAGCTTTGGCATAGTTAAAAACTAGTCTACACTATCATCCTAAGAAGAAAATTTATAGGAATGGTAAGCCTTTTAATATCAAAGATGGGTTTCATCCATTTTATGCCTTTTAATATAAAAATGCTACTACTTTTTGGATTATGCTACACAACACTGAAAGCCACATTGATTCTTTAAGGTTTCTAGGATACTCTAAATTGAATTGCTCCTTCAGCATAGTAAGTAATGTCCTAGAAACTTGAAAGAGTTTATTACCGCAGCTTTTCAAAGATACCGAACAGTTTAAGGAAACAAGAGACTCTGATTCTCATTATCTATGTTATCATTTAAGTCTTTAGGGAAAGTTAAACAGTACTTTCTTAACACTGAAATATGTTTTCAACTGCCCAATTCACTTAATTTTGAACTTTATTTTGACATCTGTCCAGATATAAAAGATCAACATTATTAAAATACAGGTGAAATAAATAAACAAAAAGTCCACAAACCTTTTTTTCTCCAACATTTTCAGTTAATTTTCAATTAGGTTGTTGTTCTATGCATACTGTTGGTACTCAAATATTTATTGCGTGAAGCCAGGTGAATAATTTCTAACTTTACCTAAAAAGAAGGATATCCCCCAAGTTACACGCATGTGTGTCCATAACTACCTACTGCTAGAAGAAAAAAAATAACTAAATTCATCTAATTATTATATATAAGAGATAAACTTTCTTTCAAGACACAATGAAAGACTTCTAACCTCTATGATTTAGAGAAAATTCTTAATATATACAACCCATTAGAGTAAAAATTTGAGATTGTCTTGGCTTTTGACCAAGAGAATTTAGTCACTGGTAGAACCAGAAAGGCTTTATAACAATCTCATCTATAAATACTCTGGCATGGACCCCAAGATCAAATGATGAAACATTAACATAGAAGATATGAAATAAAGTATTAGGGCACTCATTTTGAATCTCAATGACATGACACAGTCTATGAACACAATTAATTTCAAATAGGGTGTCTAAGATTAAAAGGAAGAATAGCACCCTTGATTAAATATTTAAAATTTTTTCTATTCAAACTCTACATATTTAATATTTCCAAAGGAATCTGAAACAGCACTGAATATTAATTATAGCAAAAAAAATTAGTGTTTATTTAGTGTGAGAAACAGATTAGTCACCTGTGTCTTCAATACAGCTTGAGCCTTCTTAATTCAACATATGCTTGGTTTTTTCGGGTTTTTTTGCGGGGGAGTGCTGAGGAAGATTCGCCCTGAGCTAACACCAGTGCCAATCTCCCTCTATTTTTCAGTACATGAGCCACCAGCACAGAATGGCTGCTAACAGAGCAGTGTAGGTCCATACCCGGGAACCAAACCCAGGCCAGAGAAGTGAAGCACACTGAACTTAAGCACTAGGCCACCAGGGCTGGCCCAACGCATGCTTGTTTTTGAACAATTTGTCCTAACATTACATTTCACTAAATTGTCAACAAAGGACATATCAGCTCTCTACAATAATTCTAAACATTACTTAACATAGCTCCTAATTTAGGTTACAATTAATTTGCTTTACCTATCAACTACGCTGATGAGGCAGCAACACAGTTCCTCTAAACATGTGAGTGACACAGTATAAGCCACAAGTTACATCTTTTTACGTAAGGCTAATTTTAAGAGGCAACTCAGGTGGAATTTAGAACAAACGGAAGTTAAAATCCATCTCAGGTTGATATGGTATTGGTAAGGAGATGATCCGGCCCATTGATTTAGCTCAGAACCAGAGTATCTCCAACGGGTGTTAGTGCCTATTGGGCCAGTTGGAACCCTACACACCTGGCAAGCTTAAAAAAACAAGAAAGACTTTAATATCTTCAGTAATTAAAAAGATAACATACTCCAGCCCAAATTCTAGCATTGTACCTAAGCATATGTTGTGTAAATCAAAAGAGAATCCTCTTCCAAAGTCAAAAGGTGATTCTACTCAATGCAGATTAATCACCACCCTTCAGATTTAAATACAACCTCTTGATAGTATTAACACAGGAGGGTGTGGCTAAACAAGACACATGCACACCTGTAGTCTTGGGGATACTGTGAAGACCTTTCATTAATTTGAAACTACTACCATAAGTGTAACAGCAGCAGGGCCCACTAGTTACATGGGCTCACTCTTGAGCCAGACTCTGGGTTCAGAACCAGCCTGTGCCACCTAGCAGCTCTACGCCTTGGGCAAAATACTTAACCTCTCTACGTCTGTTTAGTCATTGGGTTGTCATGAAGATTAGGTAAATTAAATCATATAAAACTCTGTGCCTGGCATAGAGGTTGAGCAAATAAATATTGGCTGTTACAAATACTTGCTGAGTCTTCACTTGCTGGGTAGCATGACACAACTGTCTTCAAAAAATTTCATTTTATATAATGATGATGATAAACACACAAAGCACTTACTGAGTACCAGACTATACTCTAAGCACTTTACATGCAACAACTCAGTTAAGGTTCTGATATTATCACTCCCCAACATGCTACAAATTCAATTTGTTCAGAGTTGGGGGTCTATGCTTTTATGTGATTTCTTCCCTCAATAGAAGTGCTTCTCATACCCCGATGATATGTATAAGTGCTGCCCAGAACTGTTAACTGTTTTGAGATAGGCGAGTTTAAACAGCTAATAATCTATATTTCCTTGGGTGTGACAAAAACACTCACACATGATAAACCTACTTCAGGAAGCCTCACAACCTCAGAAGTTGGGCTCCACCCTGTAACTAGTTTTAGGATTGTGTGTAGGAGGTGGGCTGATGCTGATGCTATGTCCTCAAAGTCTCAAATGACATTCTGGTTTCACAAAGATCAAATCCACACTTTAAACATCATTAAGCAAAACTCACATTCATCCCAGTATAACATTATTAAAAAGGGGTCAGAAATAGCAAAGTGTACAATATAACTTTCTCATTCATTTTCAGAACATAAAACTTATATTCTGAAAATATAATCCTTCTATTGTGCAAAATATTTCCCAGGTATCATATGCTCACCTATGTCATATGTCAAATGTTTACCAACAAACATTTCCTGATATCATACATGTAAAAAGCTGCAACATACTGAATGCCTCATAACCATCTCAAGAACTCTTAAATTATGTTTAACAGTCAAAATGGATACAACCCCATCCCCCTTTTTTTGGTTTAAAAGCAACGATTACCAACATGCCAGCACTTGAGATCTATTTTACAAGTTAGCACAGAGGGAACTCTTTGCAAAGATGAAGAGTTAAACGTAGCAACAGTGGCCATTTTTTTCTGGTCTTTCCTCTGCAAAGTTAATCTGCTCAATTTAAGCAAAGGAAAATGAGTTACAATACAATTATAATACAATTGAGACCTAGATATAAAATCTTTATGCATATGCTCCAAAAGTAATTTAACCCTATAAATGAGTCAGTCTCATACCCTAATTACATAAACTTTTTTAATAGTCAAGCATCTTAACTTAAAAACGACAAATTACGCTGTACTCTTATTGTCTTTAACATCACCCTCATTAGAAGTCTTCTAAAGGCAAAATTAGGATGTATTCGGCATGATGTAGACGCACTCCATTCCAAGAAAAGCAACCATTTCATACCGCTAAATCTAAAATGTCGTGTAATTGAACATAAACGTGCACACACGTTTATGTAGCTGGTTCCAACTCCCAGAATCTTATCAACTCCACCAAATTTACATATAATCCCCACTCAAAGCCTCTTGCTTGAGTTAAATTCCATTTCTCTCCATACTACTCTAAGCAGGTTAATTGCAACAGCACATGTGCCAAAGAAATTAGTGGTTTTACTTAGGTTCCCCTTTTAAACAGGCACCTACTTGCAATTAAATCTCTGCAACAAAAAAAGTTCACCTGAGGCCATTCATGCTGTTTTAATAGAGGCCTAGCTTATTCTTCCTATCTCTGTGGTCTTGCCTCAGCTATATTAGCATACCTCCAAAGAGGATGGACGTGCCCCAAACAGCAGCAAAGAGGACCTGCCGCCAACTCTGCTTGTCACCCCGGGCAGGAAGCGCAACCTAACGTGTATACGTTTGTAGGGGTGGGGTGTGTGTGTCTGGTGTGTGTGTTGGGGGGATGGGGACGCGCATTACGGGAGAAAGGTGGTTGAACACTTTCGACTCGTAACAAAAGTTTTTTTAAATGAGGAAAATAAAACAAACCGCGCTCCCTCCCTTCCGTCCACCTTTCCAAGCGCGGGAACCTCCCAGCCTCCTGGAGCGCACCTTCAGAGCTTAAGGGCCCCGGATCTGCGAAACCTCAGCTAGCTCGACGCTTTTAGCACTGCCCGCCCTCCCGGGGAAACCGGCGGCGCCCCCCGCGAGTCCACTCCCCTCGGACCAGCCCAAGCCTCCCATTCTCGCCTCTGGCGGGGTCTGGGGAGGGTGGGTTCACCTGGGGCCGCAAGGGCAGCCAATAGGAAGTCCCCTCGGCCCCGCAAGACCCCCTGGAACGGTCCCCGCAGCCCAGCCCGCGCGGGCGCCCGCCGTCCCCGCTGGGAGGAGGGGCGGAACGGCGGCGCCTTCTCTCCCCTCAGGATTACCTCGCAGCGCGCAGCCGGCTTTGTGCCGCCCTTCCTCCTTCTCCGCGGCCGCGGGGGCTGCAGGGCCGCCCGAACCGCCGCCGCCGCCTCTTAAGCTCCGAAAGGCTCCAGAGGAGAGAGCAGAAGGGGAGCGGGCGTGAGGAGGGAGGGACCTGGGGCCGAGCCCTGTGGAGCAGGAAGCGGCGACACCTGGGTCGCCGATGCCTCTAGCTCTCGCTCTCAGTTCTTGAAAAGATACTTTAAACCCCTTTCCGTCCCCTCCCGCCCCCGGCCCTGGCGACCGTTACGGGCAGGCGGCTCGCGCTCTGGCGGGACTGGCCGAACGAGCCCCGAGCGTCCCCCCGGCCCCGCCTCCTAAAGCCCCGCCCTTAGGCCCCCAAGCGCCCCCCTGGCTCCACCCCCTACAGGCCCGCCCCTCGCAGCCCCCGAGCGCCTCTGGTCCCGCCTCTCGAGCCCCCAAGCGTCCTGGCCACGCCCCTCGGAATCACAGGACGCTCTTCGCCCAGCCTCCTCGAGGCCCCGCCCCTCGCGGCCCCACGCTACCCTCGGAGCCTCGGCCCCGCCCCCTGCGGCCCCCTCCCCGCCCGCTAGCACCCAGCGTATGAAGACGGGGCCCCGGGGGTCCACTGGTCGCGCCTCGGGGAGGGCCTGCCGCAGGGTGGCCGCCTGGCACCTTTTCAACGTCCTTCTCCAGCTATGCATCTCCGATCCGCGGCGTCCCATGAGGGTCGGAGGGGGAAACGACCCCGACGGAAACCCGACTACGGGGGGGAGGAGGGGCACCTCGGAAATGTCGCCTGCCCTAACCTGAGCGAGCCCCCCGCTCCCGAAGCTGAGGCACCGCTTTTGGGGGCAGCCTCTGCCTCCCACACTGGCTGCTGGGTCTTTAGGGGGAGGCCGCTACTAAGCTTCAACCTCCGCACGCCCCCCATAGGAGGGGCCTGGATATTCTTCTTAAAGCGTTTGCTTGTGGGGGCGCCTCCTACGCCTTCTTATCTCCCCAGAGGGACAGGGCAGGGGCTCTCTCAGTCTTGCTCCACTGGGACCCGTCGAGGGTCTCCACCCCTACTTTGGCCTCTGGGCTTGTGACCTTATGAGAGCCGATCTCTCAGGATTGAAAAGTCAAGGCGCCACCAGCCTTCAAAACGAATCCAGGCAGAGTAAACTTTGCAACACGCAATTGCAGGGATGTGGATCCATCCACAGGTGACACTGGGCCGCCCACCCCCGCCGCCCAGACGCGTTTCTCACCCCAACCTATTCTCGAAATAGACCTCCCAGTAACGCAAATCTTTCTCTGCCACCCACGACTTGCACATCCCTCCCGCACACATGTCCTCCACGGCACGAATCCCCTCGCAAGCACACCCCTCCGAGCGCCATTCTGGTTATTCATGGTCCCCTGGGTCAACCTCACCCTAATACACACAGCAAACTTCACTCCCCACCCTTATCTGCCTTCGTTTCCAAGGCACTGGCGACAGTCCACTTCATTTCCTTCCTCCTCTGCAGACTTTTCTCTTCCCCCTCAAATACTTCACGCCATCCCCCTCATCTTCATCTCCTCCCTCTTCCCTAAAAATGTGCTAATTAAAATGTAGTTTCCTCTTCCCACATATGAAGTGTGGAAAATGAATCTTGTCTTGGCACAAACTGTGATTCGTTTATCCTCGTTTTCTCTCCCCACTGGACTAAGGCGATAGAAATTTCAGTCTACCACCATCTCCCATCTGTTCAAAATCTAGCCATGCCTTATGATTTTTAAATACCCCTAAAGGATCTGGGGAAGGCTTCCTGGTTTTGGGGAGAAAATATTTAGAAAATGCTCAGCCTGTCGTTTTATTTGGCATTTTAAAATATCTGCAGTATTCGAGAGAGATATTGGGAGTGGCTGGATGTTTTCTTGCATTTAAAAAGCAAAAAATGACAAGCTTTGCATGCATCGTTAGCTTTTTTATGAATAGCAGAAAAAAAAGTATGTTAAGCGCACATATCAGACAATAGTCTCTGCTGTACAGGGCATTTGCCAGTCACAAATCTAGACCCCCCACCCCCCCAAAGGAAGACAAATTAACATAATCCGTTTTAGGCATGTCTGATGAGCAATCTTTTCCACGATCATTCCCTTTCCCACAGTTTCCGGACAACATGGATAAAAGATCTGCTTACCCGCTGAAGATCCAAGGCTTTCTTGTGTCCAGGGTAGTAGACGTGTGTGTCTTCTAGGTGTGGATTCTGCAGTGCTGCACAGAAACCCACTGCAGCCTCAGACCGGCGGCGGTGGACGCGGCGGCGGCCGCGGCGGCGGCGGCGGCGGCGGCGGCGGCGGCTGCAGCAGCAGCAGCTTCTCCCAAAGCTGAGTAGTAAAGTGTGTGACTTCGAGACTCCACAATTACCATTAGGCGCTTGCTTCTAACAGAAGAGGCGGAATCTTTCTTAAAGGAATGGGTTTTGTTTTTCCTCTCCACTGTTGCTTCATAAGAGGCAGAAAGGGTGGAAGCAGGGAGTTTTTTTGGACTGAGTAAAGCGGTACAGCTGTGGGAGGTCAAGGTTAAAATTAACTGGGTGATCCGATTCAGTGTGAGTCAATGAAATGCTAGAAGCATTGGTTTTAAAGAGCCCTGCTAACTTCAAACATTGGGGTCCAAGGCAAAAATAAAGCGGTGTGCCTTCAAGTTGATTGGTATTTTGTGTTCGTATTTAATTTTCAATCGTTGCACTAAAATGATAACTACATGAAAGAAGATTATTTAGTATTTAATACAAGAATGTGAAAGGAATAATATAATAAAACTTATTTATGTGACTAGGAGCAATGGAGTCAAGTCCTACTAACACTTATAAGCATACCTGGAATTTGAGTGAATGTCAGTATTAGAAAATATATTATTGATAGGGGTCAATATGTACTCATGTTATAAAAATCACAATGTTACTTATAGAAAAATCAAAAAAATAATATCTAAAATAATTTAGAAAATAATAGCAGAATACTATACTATTTCAGTGGCAATTCAAAGTTTAGAAAAATTCAAAAACTTCTAAGTAGATTAATTTACCTCAAATGCATGTGAATCTACCATTTAGACTATTAAAATCTGATGTGTGCACACATGAGGAACTTGAGAGTCTGCATTATAACTTTACATTTTATTTTATTTTATTTTTATTTATTTATTTATTTGAGGAAGATTAGCCCTGAGCTAACTACTGCCAGTCCTCCTCTTTTTCTGAGGAAGCTTGGCCCTGAGGTAAGATCCGTGCCTATCTTCCTCTGCTTTATATGTGGGATGCCTACCACAGCATGGCGTGTCAAGCAGTGCAATGTCCCCAACCGGGATCCGAAACAGCGAACCCCAGGCCGCCAAGAAGCCGAACATGGGAACTTAACCACTGTGCCAGCGGGCCAGCACCTAAATTTTATTTTTTTTTTAAGATTTTATTTTTTCCTTTTTCTCCCCAAAGCCCCCCGGTACATAGTTGTATATTCTTCGTTGTGGGTCCTTCTAGTTGTGGCATGTGGGATGCCTCCTCAGCGTGGCTTGATGAGCAGTGCCATGTCCGCGCCCAGGATTCGAACCAACGAAACACTGGGCTGCCTGCAGCAGAGCGCGCGAACTTAACCACTCCGCCACGGGGCCAGCCCCCCTAAACTTTATTTTTAATAATATTCTTTCATGTAAGCGCTGAGCATCTGTGATTTTTTTCTTCATAGGTAAATGAAGAGGTGTGGTCTCAAAATATGAATAAAGAAAAATACAGAAAATATTCTGCAACTGATTTTCTTTGCCCAGCCTTTGTTAACTACCTCTGTGATCTTGAGCAAGTAAGTAACCTTTCTGAGCCATAGTTCCCTATTTTGTAAAATGAGAAAGTTGGATTGAAATTTTCCTTTAGCGTTCAAAAATACTATGGTTTTATGATATTTATACATTTATATTTTTTGTTATTTAATGCATGTATGTCTCCCTCTCAATTACTTTTCCTGAAATCTTGGATTAAAGATAAATTTTTATTTTAAATATATAACTAGAGTTTGTGATTTACCACTATTCGGAAATTATTTTGCAAATAAAATAATCATTTTTGTAAAGTGAATAAACTTAACTTTATCTGATTTATGATTTTGTAGATAACTGTGACCAATTTTCCTGAAGCAGTAGCCTACTATGTGGCTAAGGATATGGATTGACTGGAGTGCATAACGTATGTTTAATAGCAACAAAAACATTTTAAAACTGGAGCATCGTTGGATGGTAGAATTGGAACAGAGTTTAGAGCTCACCAACTCCAACCCTGAAATTTCACAAGCAGAAAAAACGGAAACCCACAGAAGCAGAATGGGGACACAGAGACAGAGCTAGGGTTAACTCTGAGTCTTCATTATTCATACACACACAAGGCAAATAAATAACACATGTGGGTTTCACATACGCATGTGGGGGCTACAGGACCTGTCACAACAAAAAAAGGTTGTTTCACTCAGTGACACTATTTGTGTACATGTAGTATAAACTAAAGAAATATATCAAACAAGTACTTATAGTGTGGGTAAACATTAGCACAAATTTTTCCTTCGGGTTTGGAGGTGTTTATGCTAGAAAGTAAAGAAATTTGTCCAGGGACATATTTAAAAAAAAGAAAAGTAACCTCCAAGGAGACTCACAACATTCCTTTGCAAACTCTTGCTTATCTTCCACCCAATTGACAGGGCCTTCAACTCTGTCACTTGTTTCCTTGCACCCATTGGTGCCTCTGTTCCCTTTTGTCTACATCCTCAAGCATGCCTGCCAAGAGGAAAAGTTCATTTTGGAGCCAGACAGGGGAAAGTATTGTACAGAGACCTAATTCTGGCCTTCAGAGATGCTTTTTGGAAGTTGCTTCTTGGGCTGGACACTAAGATTTTCCCTTAAATCCTGATCTGGTGTTCCTAATAAGGAAGCTGGCACTAACCTAAGCCCATTTTCCCTAGTTTCAAGGGGATATTACAGTTAAAGTCTGTTATGTTAGATGACATAGCAAACTTGGTGTTTTGTCTACCTGGCGGGACAATTTATTACCTAGATTGAAAATTTTTTAAAAAGCCTCCCTCAGGGAGAGAATTGAAGAAAATTCATTGCCCAGTTTCTTCATCTGTTTTTGTTTATCTTGCTCTTCTGCAAAGAAGGCATATCATTTCATCTACCAGGTGGTAATGGACAATGAAAAAATGGCAATTATCTGTATAATTCAAAGCAACCCCCCCCAAATTAAAAGCATTTCTTTGTACCTTCCTGAAAGCACTGAGCACAGTCTCTTATATAAAGGCACTCAATAGATACTTTAAAAAATGAATACACGAATTAATGAATGAATAGCCCCCAAAATATCCAGAAACTGATTACAAAGTGTTTTTGTTTGTTTGTAATTTGCATTGTCTAAAACAACTGACTCCATTCTCTACCTCCCTTTTCTAACACAGTCATGATCTAAGAGAAACAATCTCTTTTCTGTAGAGCTCTTTAGGCATGCCTGATTTGTATTCTCTGATTAAATTGTAGCCACAAATCTCCACATGAACTCTGGGCAGATCAAGCAGTAGCTGAGACACTGTTTGCCAAGAAAACACAAGCTGAAGTTTCAAAATTCTGGTGCTCTGCTTCCAGTGGTGACACCAACTGGTTAGGTGACCTAAAACAAGTTTTTTGACATGCTTGTGCCTCAGTTCATCCATCTTTTAAGTGGTGGTGGTGGATTATAATACCTGCTTTACCTACTTCACAAGTGGTTGTGAAGTTCAAATGAGGTAATAAACATAAAAATGCTTTGAACTTTTCAAAGCACTATCTAAATATAAGATATTATTATAGTCAGATGTATTTAAAATCAATTATCTAGTTCAAGGGACTTTACCCTAAATAACCTGTTTTACTGCTTATTGTTTCAAAAAGCAAACAGGTTTCTCTTTCTCTCCCTGTGTGTGTTTGGGCACACACGCACACACACACACACACACACACACACCCTGCTGCTCCCAATTTAACAACTCAGCTCTGAGGCTTTTCCCATGGGTTGGGAAATATGCATCGTCAGTATGAAGAGCTAAGAATTTGTATACAGAGTCCTTCTCCATCTCTTCCCCCAAATTTACCTTTTTAAAGCTCTGGGACAGAAAAGTAAACTCATTCAAGCACAACAGCCTTTTCATACTACGTAATGTCATGTATCTAATCAGTGGGGTTAGATGAGCCATTCATTTGAAACTTGGCCATGCTACATACATTTTGCTCACCCTTTTATGCCAAGCCTGTCTGGAAAGTACTTGGGGAACAGAACAGGAAGGACTGACATGGAACTCATGCTAATGAGTTCTCCATTCCCTAAGGAGACATAATCAGGGCAACACTCAAGGATTCATCAACATATTTTATTAGCACTATGTGACCTATATGGTTTATTTTAAAGGAATTTCCTCAGCTAAATATCTGAGAGGTCCTTATACAACTGTTTAAGTAATCAGGCCTGATAAATTTCTGCAACATTAAAGGAATATCACCCTTAGGGTCCTCCTCTTTTTTTTTTTCTTAAAGATGTTTATCCTCATTTATTCATTTTTCATTTAGCGAGTCTTTTAAATCATTGTAGCTAAATAAATAACTGCTAATAAAGAAACAACTGCTTGGGGCTGGCCCCGTGGCCAAGTGGTTAAGTTCGCGCGCTCCCGCTGCAAGTGGCCCAGTGTTTCGTTGGTTCGAATCCTGGGCGCGGACATGGCACTGCTCATCAAACCACGCTGAGGCAGCGTCCCACATGCCACAACTAGAAGGACCCACAACGAAGACTACACAACTATGTACTACGGGGCTTTGGGGAGAAAAAGGAAAAAAATAAAATCTTTAAAAAAATTAAAAATAAAAGAAACAACTGCTATAAATAAGATACTCTGAATTAGAGGCCCACTCATAGGTAGAACATAAAAACGCATACAAAATCATTTTAAGAGTTATCAGTTTCTCTATAGACAAACTGTAAAATGAATACAAAGTATGCAAGTGCTATATGAAACCTAAAATACGTCAGTTTACCTATATACCTTTTCATCACATGGTCATATACCTTAAGATTTCAGCTGCTAGTCTTTAATATATGTATATATCTAAATTACATGATCTTGAAACCAGCTGTTTTACTCCTCATGGCACTATTTCTAGAATGTGATCAGGAACTACCTGCAACAGAATTACTTGGGGTGTTTCCTAAAACGCTAATTCCTGGGCCTTCTCCTTGAATTAGAATCTTTTAAGAGAGCCCTGGATTGAGGATTTTTTAAGCACCCCAAGTGATTCTCATGTACACCACAATGTGGACGCTGCTGTCCCACGGAAACAATGCAGTGTTTTTAGAATCTCAGAGACAAGAAGAGTGCAACGCAGGTGGCTCCTTTTTCATTATGTGAGAGAGATTCAGAGGACTAACCCTGTCTCTACTATTTCTATGGTATAACCTTGGGCAAAATACTTAACCTCTCTGGGTCCTAGTATCCTCATCTGTAAGATAAAACCCCTTTGAGGATTAAATGATATAACCCATGGAGAGCTTATACTCTAAGGCCTGACACAGAATGGGACTTAAGTTCATTCCTTCTCTCCTTGTTCAAAAATGAGTTTCCAGGTGCTTTCTTCTTGTCCAGCATCCTTAGTATGCTCAGTAGAGGAATATGAACTAGCAATCTAATAATAGCTAATATTTTGTATTCTTATAATATGCCAGTACTGAGTGCTTCATATGCATTATTTCACTTCATACCTATAATGATCCTTAAATCCTTCATTTTAGAGATGAAGGACTGAGGCTTAGAGAGCATAAGTATCTTGCCCAGGATCTCAGAGTAAAGAATTAGCAGAGCTGGGAGTCAAACCCAGATTTTCTGACTCCAAAGCCATATGTTTGGTATACTCTCTAAGTGCTTAGATTCCAACATGTGAGCCAGTCTCTTGGAAGGAATAAGCAACTGCAAAAATGGAGATTATAAACATGCCAGAAATACACACAAATGAATGCCATCATTTCCCTATCTTAGGGAACTTTGCTAGTTGCCTAAAAGAGAATGTGGCACATAGTAGGTGTTCAAAAGTATTTATTGATTGAACGCAAGGCAGAGCTTTCACCAGCTGACATATCTAAACCCAAGTTTTAAATTGCAAACCAAATTGATCTGATTTTCCAGATCAGCTTATATTCTGACATAACGCAAGTCACTAAATTTCAGAGCTACATATCATCGTATCATTTGCAACAAATAGTTCTTAGGCGCTTGCTATGAATCATGAACTAGTCTGGCACTGAGAAGATTATTAAAAAAGCCTTAAGATGTAGCCTATGCCCTAAACATCTGGTTGGGAAATAAAACACAAATGTATGAAGCAATTGGATTGCAAAATCACCACATATGAGATAATAAGTGTGAAGCTCCTAGTAAATGGTAAACGTTCAATAAATATCTACCTTATAATCAATAATATTATTTTCTATTTTAATAATTATTATTTTATTAACAATAAGAAGAAATAGTAGTTGTTATAGCTACCGTTTAATGAGTGATTATGTGCCAAGCATTGTGGTTGGCATTTTATATATATTATCTTTAATTATCTTATCAATCCTGTTGAATAGTTTAATAGTTATTAAAACTATTTTTCAAATGAAGAAACTAAGGCTCAAAGAGGTTAAATAACTTTCCCAAGCCACACATTTAATAAGTACACCAGAGTCAGGGTAAATAGTATATACAAAGAGTCCAAAAGGAGTCAGGGAAGAGAGAGGTCAACTTCTGCTGGAGAAAACAAAGATGACATCTCTGAGTAGGAAGAGCAAAATTGTGATGAGGAAAGACAGAGAAGGTCTTTGATGATGGAAGTGGCAGAAGCAAAAGTATCTATGTGAGTTTCTGAGACAGGTCCCTCAGCACTTTGCTCAGGGCTGTGCTCATGGTGAGTGGATGACCTAGGTCTCTTCAATGAACAGAGACAGCAAAGTATGAGGTGTGTTGGTAGAAAAGCAAGTAGACCTTTTTGCATGGAATGCAGAGTTTGTGAACGGCAAAGTTAGAATTTATATAGTTCCCAAACCCATAACTCTGAAAATTCAGCTTTCATTTACTGATAGCTTGTTTAAGTAGCCCCACCTCCAGTTACTTTCCATTAATTCACTTACTTATTTTCATTCACTGAGACAACGGTATTTATTGAACTGCTACCATGTGCCAGCCACTGTTCTGGGTGCTAGCGACAGCGCAGTGAATAAAACCGACAAAAATCCTCACACTCATGAGGCTTTTATTGTACTGGGAAAACACAGATGTTAACATATATAAACAAACAATAAATAAGATTATTTCAGATGCTAAGAGCTATGAAGAAAATAAAACAGCCCATTGACAGTGACTAGGGTGGGGGTGAGGTGCTACTTTAGTTAGGATGGACAAAGAAGGCCTCTTTGAGGAGGTGACATTTGAGCTGAGATCTGAATGATCTGAAGTCATTAGCTGGAGAGAAAAGCAAGTTCAAAGGTCATGAGGCAGGGACAAGCTTGGTATGTCTGAGGGCCTAACAGAAGGGCATGGTGGTTGAGCACTGAAAGCAAGGGACAGAGAGGCCCTCGATTTGCTAGAGAGCAGGGTGGGGGCTAAATCAGGGAGGTCTGGTAGATCAGGGTGAGACCTTGATTTGGGGAGGTTTTAAGCAAAGGAGGGGGAGGGTCTCATTTCTATTTTTGAAATTTTATTCTGGCTGCTGTGTGGAGAATGAGCTCTAGAGAGATGGGGTCAGAGACAGAGAAGCCAGTCAGGAAGCCATTAAAGTCATCCATCACAGCTCTTGCTGTGGGCGTGGCTGTGGAAAGGAGAAGTGAATGGACTTGGGGTATATTTTGGAGGGAGAGCTGACATGACTTACTGACAGAGTACACATGGAAGGTAAGGGAAAGGAGAGAAAGAGTGAAATCAACCTAGAATGATCTCCAGGCCTTTGGCCTGAACATCTGGGTGAAAGGGGACACAATTATCTGAGACAGAGAAGACTTGAGAAGAAATAGAATGGCAGGTAGAAGTGAACACTTCTGTTTGGTCATATTAAGCTTGAGATTACTTTCTTTTTTTTCTCCAGAGTACTTAGTCCACTCTATCTTGCTAATTTATGTTTTTGTACTTGTTCATCAATTTCTTCCCCCTAAGAATCTTCAAAAGAGCAAGAAACTTTGTTTGTCTTGTTCATTGTTGTATCCCCAGAGTCTAGAACACCGACTGGCACAGAGTGTGTGCTCAAAAAATATTGAGATTTGCTGTGTCTGATTCAGTGGGTCTCAAACTTAAGTGTACATCAAAAGCACCTGGGCAAATTATTCAGTTTAGAATCAGCTGCCACCCAAACTCCTCCCCACCAGAACTCTGCTTTAGTGGGTCTGGGGTTGCACTCAGGAAACTGCATTTTTAGCGGGCACTGTAGATGGGCAGTGGTCTACAGTCTAAACCACTGGTTTAGATCTATTAGTGTTCATTCAAATATTTACCTTAGAAGCCACATTTCAGCACCATCCCAAAAGACTGCAAAGTGTGGCTTTAAGAATTCTAGTAGCTTCAAATACAGTCAAATCATCAGGTGTTGATTTAAAAGCTTTTGAGAGAAAACCATTGAAAGAATCCTGGCATCCCTCCTATCTCATTTGACACATGCTATCATTGGAGACCAGGAAGAGGTCTCTTAGAAGGATGCTTAATGTGAAGAAAGATGGCTACCTAAGTGCTGGGACAGTCCCCCTCTTTCCACATCTCCAAAGTGTATGTGTCCCGCACGTGTTTATAGGTGTGTGAAATTCTTTACTTGCTGATTATAGTAAATGTAAATGTCTGTTCTAGTTTGAGCAGCATTCCTTTTCTTGTAAGAGTGCTTCAGTATTCCTTTGTGGATTCTTTTTTCACCCCATGGCTGCAGTCTTGGTGTTCCGCTCTCCCAGTGAATGAGGTTGGCCCCTAGCTGGACCAAACATTTGTTCTCTCCCTAGCATTTGAATCTTGATGGGGTGACACAAAGACTTAAGAAGATCAGAGTTCATCTTGAGGGAGGTCCCTGAGGAGTATGTGATTAGATACTGCTGAAAGGATCTCACAGAACTGACTTGGCTCCTGTCCTTTCCAAGATCTGATTCTTCATCTTTTCCTTCAGTTCTATGAGCTGTGAACCTTATTCTTCCAATAAGTCCCTGTTTTGCTTAAGTTAATTGGAGTGGTCTCAGTTGCTTGCAATATAATCTATGACATAGCAATAAAAACCTTGCAATCTATAATTAGAGGTAAAGCTTTCAAAACAAATCCTTCCTGGGAGCAGTAACACAGTAACCTAAGTTTTCACGAAAGTGTAAATGTCTGATAGCAAAGCCTGAACAGCACACTTCATCAGGCAGAGGAGAGTGAAAGGGCTCCATTCCATGCCTTGACATCAATTTCACCACTGAGGTAGGAAGTAAAAGGGTGACTGGGACATGACACATAAATCCCACTTCACAAATTTGACCTGAGTTTACACATGAGATAAATACCTTGATGAAAACTCTCAACACTTATTTCATAGTTTCTACTTAGCACTCCCAGCTCCTGAATTTCTATCTTCAGACAAAACGTTCAGGGTAAGCCTTTCCAAAGCAGGGCGTAATTACTGGGACACATAAACCTAAGACATCAATTTATGAGCATGAGAACTCATAATATTAAATTTAGTTCTCATTTCCTTCTGTGGCCCCTAGGGGAAAAAAGAACATCCTGTCCTTTTAATCATTTGGGTTAAATCCTAGTCATTTGTTGACCTCTTCCTTCCCCCCATTTTAAAAAAGACCTATAACTCTTTAAGACTCTGAGAAATTAGTGACTTAATCCATGCCTTATAGGCGATATTCTTTGAACAAGACCAGTTTCTCACAATCTCATTCATAGTGATTACTGAAATTAAGTCACAACAGATAGTACACTGAGTGTGAACCACACCCAGGGAGAGATAAGGAGCACGTTATAGTTTAACAGGAGTAATAAAAATGAAATCTAATCATTTGCAGATCATATGCAGTATAAATGGAGATCGACTGTAAAAACCAGTCTAGTTAATTTTTAAATTTTTTATTCTTAATGTGGTTGCTATTTGTGAAAATTAAACAACAAAATGTGGATATAAATCTATATAGAGTTTGCATGGCCAATCATTTTCATTTCAAATGTGAGGGGGTCATTCTCATCAATAAAATATAAAACAGTATTACTAACATTTGCTGAGCTCTTACTGGGTGCCTGGCACTGTTCAAAGTGCTTTATCATGTAAATATCTCATTTAATCTTTACAACAGCCCTGTGTGGTATTATCCTATTTTCTCTGTTTAGGAACAAGGAAACTGAGGCACTGAGAAATTAAGTAATTTGCCCAAAGAGCTGGTAAATGGCTGAGGTTGGGTTTTTAATCCAGGTGATAAAATGGCTCGAGAATCTGGGCTCTCAACCCATTCTCCTACCACCTTCCAACATTGCTTGGAAAATTAATGAAACAGCACTTGGGTTTTCTTTCTGCCTGGTCTTGAGGCCCTTCTAATGCTCACTTTGAATGTTTAAAACTGCATTTTGAAAAACACCTGAACCAGGTAATCAAAATAAATAAGCTTTCCTGAAACCAAATTGCTTGGACGTTAATTGTTAACTAAACAGTGAGCCTTTCGAGCAGCCTTAACAGAAATTTACTCACCCAGATTTTACATTAAGTAAAGTAGTAAGAATTTAGGGATCTAATCTGAGTCAAGTCTCCAAATGCATGAGCAAGTCCGTTGGTTTTCAAATTCCCTTGAAGGATTTATACTTTGTTCCACTGGATTTGGGATGGGAGCATGAGTGGAACCCACGGAAAAGCGGGTTCTTTTTCTGACAGGTGGTTTTTACTTTGCCAAGGAGGAAATTGAAAGACTAGTCTGGGACTGGCATCCCGGAGCAACCTGTGTATGGAGAGAGAATGGCACATGCCTCAAACAGCCTGTTCTCAAACATTCAGGGACTCCTCAAATACCGTGTGGATTTTCTGAGCCAGTCTCCCCGCGATCTGGCTGTGACACAATAGGCTTCAGCCCAGAAGGTGGGCGTTTCTTGAAGACTCTTCTTAGTCTTTTTTCTTTTTCTTTTCTGTGAAATGGAGTGTAGAATTGATCCAACCCTGACTGCTTTTCAAAAGATTGCCAGTTTTTTAGGATATACCTCTGGTTGGGCTTGGCTTTTGTATTTTCTGGGAGTACGCCAGCCCCTTTTCTCTCATGCCATTAGTTTTTTATATACAACATTAATACTTTTGTCACTGGATTAGGAATCCAAGGCATAAAAAGAAAAGAGAATGTAGGGTGACACCAAATGATGCTGCCCCTTGTGCCTTTGCTCTTAGAAGAGACCGGAAGGGAAAGCAAAGGCATGACTCTCCCTGGCCCTCATCATGTGTTTGTTGTAGGGTTTCAAGGTATGGAACCCAGGTTAGCCAAAGTCACAAACTAATGAGAAAAGGGATTCAAAATTATGTAGACGCAGTGCTAGGAAGTCTTCCATCTTGGAAGTAGGTGTGTTCTAGAGGAAAGGTCAGTGGAAGAGTCACCACAATGCTTGGGTTCTGCACTAGTTAGCTATGAACTTGAGCAAATGTCTCAAAAGATAGTGACCTTCTGTTTCCCTACCTATAAAATGGATGTGGGAGACAAATTACATGTTTGTAGACTTGGAAGGGGACTTGGAAGTCGTTTGATCCAGCCTCTGATCCACCACCGGAATTTTGTTTACAATATTCCTGACAGATAACCAATCACCCAACCTCTGATGAAAGAGCATTCATTATTTCTTTAAGCTCCTTATCCTGAGCTAAATTCTCTAACTCAGGACCTCCATTCATTGGTTTTGCTTCTTTCCTATGAAGTTCTGAGTTAGCAACGTGGATGGCAAGAGAGATAATATAGTACAGTGGAAAGAGAATCAGGTGAATCTGAATCTGGACTCTATCTCAAGCACTTAACTAGCTGTGAAATCTTCACCAAATTGTGTCAGTTCGATCAGGCTCAGTTTCCTTATCTGTCTAATGGAGAAATTGTGACCTACCCCGCAAGTTTGTTAGGAGAGTTAGAAATAATTTATGTAAAATGCTTTCATGTAGAGATTGCTTAATGAAAAGACTGTTAAGAGGATTCTTTTTCTTAGAGTATAATAAAATCGATATTTTTGAGGCCTGAGGAGTTTATGGCATGATTTCAGTTTCTTGTTACAATGATTTTTTTCTGAAATTTTCTTATCTTTTCCCATTGTTCCTGTCCTAAATAATTGCTTCCTATATACTTCCCTGCATTTCCCTTCCCAATAAATTCACATATTCTTTTGCTTGTACAATTAGAAAAGGAGGAGGAAGCTTGCACATGAACTGAATGAAGTAGGTGACTGCATGCTGACCAATTAGGAAAAAGTCCACAGTGGAGATTGATTTTACTCTTTACCCTGAAGCATGAGAAGCTTCTGAGTTTTGCTACAAAGAAATCATTTGCTTCTGAAATAAAGGATAGTTTGGGTAGGAGCTGAAATGTGCACTGAGAGGAGAGATTTTGGCAATTCAGAGAACATGTTAACTTTACTGGAGTGAAAGGAATTCTGTGAGTTTAGGAATGAGGTAACCCACAGCTGCCGATCTCACAGTCAGCTGGAACCTCATAGAAAGTTTCCTTAGGAACGGAAGCTTGAAAGTGTCTCCTCTTGAATTGACCGTAACTTTCAAAAATTAAACATGTGACCCTTTGATCAAGCCAAATCTACTTAAGAGAAGCTACTTTATAAAAATCCTTGTATGAGCAGTTAAACAAGATAGCTACAGGGATGTTCACTGCCATGTGATTTGCAATAGCAACAAAAGAAACAACTATCTAAATCTTTTAATAGAAGAATAATAAAAACAATTAAAATGGATCCATAAAATAGAACACTATGCAGCCTTAATGGAACATGCTGCTGACTTTGATATGCTAACCTGGCATACGTCTGTGATACATTGTTTAGGAAGAAAGTAGGATGTAGAACAATGTGCGAAGGTAATGCCATATTTGTCTATATATATGCATATATATTTGTGTGTGCATATATAGATATACATATGTTGTATGTATGTAGAAAAAAGTTTGTAAATCTATACACGAAACTGTGAATGTTAACAGTATTTTCTTTAGAGAAGTGGCATGAGAAGGGGAGGGATGCTTTGATTTTTTTACTTTAAATGCTTGTGTATTTGAATGCTTTTACATGTGTAAATATTATTTGTATAATTTTTAAGAACAATGAAATGAGAATATCTAAGCTCAGAAACACACGTTTAAGCACTTAGTTACCTTTTCCTAAATTCACACTTGGAGAATACCTTTTCAAGAGAAATGAATAAAGTTAATTTGTTTCCCTTGGATAAAAAGAATCTCAGAATTGAAAGACCATCTTGTTTAATTCCCTAGAAAGACACCCACCTATCCAAGCCCTCAAGACAAGGGGAGAATCTGGAACTCCTGGCAACCCAGGGTTCCTTCATACCACCCCACTGCTTCCTTTGGACTTGTTTTAAGTGGAGAGTGACTGTTATGAGCTCTTTCCTTGAAAAGAGATGGGATTTTGTCACCAGATAATTTTCCACAAACAACCTGATATGTGCACTTGGGGTTAAGTGCTGATTCTGTGAAGAAAGCTCTGTGGCCAGGAGCTTGCCTTCTAGAGCCCAGCACTGTACACGTCTGTCATCTAACATTTGACAGGCGCCAGTTCAGTTGATTAAAGAACGATGTTGATGAGCACTTGGGTTTGATTTTTTCAAGTGGCCAAACTGTCTCACACAATAAAATGTTCTTCAGCAACCAGACTGCATCACTATTTCCAGCCAGTTGCTTCTTGAAATTGTTCCACTGGTTGTAAGGATTGGGGGAGGAGAGAGTGTGATTGGCTAAGTTCATCCATTTGTTCATTCACTTATTCATCCAGCTCTTCATTCAACTGTCAGTGGTAAAACATAGAAGTTAGCAGTCAGCTGGGGGGCTTTGGGTCAGAAACACTTGAGTTTGAATTCCTGGCCTGCCACTTACTGGTTGTAAAATCTTGAAAAGTTACATAAACTATCCAAGCCTCCATTCCTCATCTGTAAAATGGGGGCGGTAATTAAAAAGTTCCTGTGAGGATTTCCAGAAGAACATTTAAAGAGCCTAGCACAGTGCCTGGCACAGAATACGTGCCCAGTCACAGTCTGCTATTGCCATTCACGAGTTTGTCATGTAAAAAAAAATCACTTACCGAGCACTTATTTTTGCCAATTTTTGTGTCAGATTCCAAATTTTCAACATGATTAGGATATGATCCTTGCTTTTAAGGCGGTTAAGTTTAGATCAGAGGTAAATTCAGGGACTTCCTGAACTGGGAGGGGGAATCACATCTCTATTTTCCACTAACCTCTAACTGAGATTTAACGTTCCTTCAATTATGAATGTACACAACAAATCACAGAGGTATTCACAATATATGCGAATTTGTCACCAACAGAAATCACAGACAGTTTCATAGCAAACTGCAGTTTTGCAGAAATTCTGAAATTTCATTAACGTACAACATTACTTCAAAATTATAATAGTTATTAGACCCACTGCAAGATCTTGGAATTGGGTTAATAAAGAAACACATATAGAACTACATCTCAAATTTTGTTTTATAGTTTTAAAACTGTATATTAATTATTTCTTTTGTGTTCGTAATGTATTTTATTTTACACATTTAAATATAGTGTTCTGAAATGAGTACATAACATGTATTTACCGTGTATGAGGATATCCACACGAGCACTATTCATTGCAATGAAAAACTGAAAACAAACTACATACTCATCAATAGAAGAATGGATAGATCAGTAATGGTATATTCATACAACGAAATACCACCCAGCAAAGAGAATGAATAAACAATTGCTACATTGAGTAACATGAGTGAATTTCACAAACATAAGATTCAGACAAAAAAAACAGACACAAAAGGGAACATACTGTATGATTCGGTTTATATAAAGTTTAACGACAGGCTAACTAATCTCTGGTGTTAGAAGTCAGGATGGTATTTACCCTTTTGTCGGGTGGAGGCTGACAAAGGTGTGTGGAGCTTTTGGGTTACTTATCGATCAAGATTCTAGTAATATGAATGTGTTCACTTTGTACAAATTCATTGAGCTATCCATCTATATTTTGTGCACCTATAGTTGTTTCACTTCAGTAAAAATTTACTTTAAACAAAGGAGTCCAGGGGGCTGGCCCCGGGGCCAAGTGGTTAAGTTCGTGCGCTCAGCCTCAGCGGCCCAGGGTTTCACCAGTTTGGATCCTGGGCATGGACATGGCACCACTCATCAAGCCATGATGAGGTGGTGTCCTATATAGCACAACCAGAAGGACCTACAACTAGAATATACAACTGTGGACTGGGGGGCTTTGGGGAGAAAAGGGGGGAAAAAAAAAGAAGATTGGCAACAGATGTTAGCTCAGGTGCCAATCTTAAAAAAATGAAATAAAATAAAATTAAAATAAAAAGAGGGGTCCATAGGCTTTACCAGTCTGCCAAAGGGATTTATGGCACAGGAAAGATTAAGAACCCCTGGTCTAGGTGGAAACACAAATCCAGAGAAATTACTATAATACAATACAATGTAATTACAATTATTATAATATAATACAATACAATGTGTTATACCAGCTTGGATTTTCCAGGCCATTCCTGATCCCAGTATTCTATCCTAATGACTCCTTAAGTATAACTCATACTTTTATGACCAAGAATCCTGTTTCTTTTATATTGAAAGTATGGTCACTGCAGCCATAGGAAAGGAATTACTGTGAATGCACAGAGAAGGAAACCATTAATTTTGCCAAGGGTGGTCAAGAGGAAATTTCATGGAGGAGACGATATTTGAGTGTAGCCTCAAATGGTAGATCGACTTTCAATGAAGGGCTTCCTTCAAAGTGAGCAGCATCAGAAAAAATAGGCAGCATGCTGTGTTTAGAGAACATTGAGTCATCTGGTGTGGCTTGATCAGGGAAGATGATAGGCGGGGTGGACAAGAGGGAGATATGTGAAAGGCTATGTGTCATGCTAAAGGGAAGCAAACAGTCCTGTTTGTTTGTTTTTACTTTTTATTGAAGGAAGAGACGTAGAGAAGAATGCCCAGAACATGAGTGTACAGCTTGACGGATTTTCACGAACTGAGCACATCTATTTTACTAGCATCCAGATCAAGAAATGGGACACTAACAACATCGCAGAAACCCCTTTCATGATCCCTACCAATCACTACTGCTCTCCACCCCTGCCAAGTGTAAGTGCTATCCTGACTTTTTTCTTTTAACCACTTTATTGAGGTATGATTGACATGTAAAAAGTTGTACGTATTTAATCTATACAACTTGATGAGTTTGGGGGATAAGTATACACCCATGAAACCATCACCACCAAGGCCATAGGCATATCCATCACCTCCCAAATTTTCCTTTCACCTCCTGTATTATAATTATCGTTTGTGTGTGTGTGTGTGGTAAAGACACCATAATATATACCCTCAACAAATTTTAAGTATGCAATACAGTATTGTTAGCTATAGTCACCATGCTGTATAGTAGAACTCCAGAACTTATATATCTTCCAAAACTGAATGTTTGTACCCTTTGACCATCACCTCCCCACCTCCCCTTCCCCGACAACCACCATTCTGCTCTCTGCTTCTATGAGTTTATTTTATCTTCTACATATAAGTGAGGTCATGCAGTATTTATCTTTCTGCGTCTAGCTTATTTCATTTAGCACAATGTTCTCCAGGTCCCTCCATGTTGTCGCAAATGGCAAGACTTTCTTCTTTTTTAAGGCTGGACAATATACCGTGGTATGTAAATACCATATTTTATTTATCCATTCATCTGTCCACAGGCACTGAGGTTGTTTCTGTATCTCAGCTATTGCGAATAACGCTATAATGAACATGGGAGTGCAGTACTCTTCAAGATCCTGATTTCAATTCCTTTGGATAAATACTTAGAAGTGGGATATGGTAGTTCTATTTTTAATTTTTTGAAGAAGCGTCATACTGTTTTCCATAGTGGCTGCACCAATTTACCTTCCCACCATTAGTGTTTCAGGGCTCCCTTTTCTCCACATCCTCACCAACATTTGTTATCTTTTGTTTTTTTAGTAATATCCATCCTAACAGGGATGAGATGATATCTCACTGTGGTTTGGATTTGCATTTCCCTGATGATTAGTTAGGTTAAGCACCTTTTCATGTACCTGTTGGCCACTCTCCTGACTTCTAACACCATAGGTTGGTTTTGCCGGGTTTCGTGCTTTATTTAACATATGTACTGTTTTGCCTTTGGCTTTTTCACTCATGTGGATAAGTGAAACAATGTCATTGCATGTAGTTGTAGATCATTGCCACCTAAATTTTAAGCAGGGGAATGACATGAGCTGACCTCTGTGTTAGAAAAATCACTCTACCAGCTTTCGGGAGCTGTGGAGTGGAAGGACAAGAAGTCTAATGCAGGGAGCTAGAGCAATAATCTAAGTGAGAAATGATGACGGCCTGACCCAGAGCCCAGGCAGTGGGCGAAGAGATCAGAGTCACCCTGAGCTCTGGAGAAGCAATTTAAAACATATGTTCCATTTACTGTGTCCTTCAAACACAGAGGAGAGTACTTAAATGGGTGCTCAGAATCAGAACAACCTTAATTGACTATGGCATTAGTTTGGGTGCTTTTCAAGATTTAAATGAAATGAGCTACATCCTGCTAAGAGTCTATGGTCATAGATGACAGGGATGAGACAGACCAAAAAGCCAACACAATGTGGATAAACAAAGAGTGTTCCATGAGACTTTAATGACCTCAAATGGTTGTTGGAGGAGTTTTGCAGTTGAGTTATTTTTCTTAAATATTTTTTGAGTAATGGAGTTTCAAAATAAAATTTAGATTAGTTAGAAAAACTAAACCAGGATTGAAGAGACAACAGGAGTAGGGGAGAGTTTTAGCAGAAAGTTGGGAGGAATGAGGCTGCTGAGGGTGTGAGATGGGTGTGTAGAGCAGACAGATGGGAGATAGTTGGTGGAGCATGAAGTGAGAGCTCATTCAGCATCCATCTTAATTTCATGCTTCTCAAACTCAGGTATGTACACCCCTGAGAGCATGTCAGGAGGAACTTGAGTCGCCTGATAAATATGGTACATCTTACTGGAGTGTCCATTTTATCCTAGGATTAGGGAGAAGGATGCTGTTTATAATGGAAGCAAACAATGTGTTACGGAGTAGGATACAAATTTTATGTGATAATACAAGATAAGACACAAGACTTCAAATATTTTTCTAGCCAAATGGTTTGGCCTTCAGCTCCAGTGCCTCCCTTGCCGCTGGGTGAAATTCAGAGGAAAAGTTTTGAGAAGCTTCATCTCAATTACTCCTGACTCCATGTGCCACTCTATGATGCTAGAGCCTCTGCTGCGCTCCTTTCCAGACTGGGTGGTGTTGCTCATTCAACAACATTCATTCCTTCCTTTGCTTATTCATTCCAACAATATTAAGTAAGGGCCTACCATATACTAGGAACTGAGAGATCTTTTTCTCGTGTTTGGTATTATAAGCTCCAAAAAGGGCTGTGCTTTGGAAAAAAAGAAAATTCAGAATCCCCTGAGCATTTGTCAAACCTTGCATGTATTAGATATTCTATAAATATTTGTTGACATGAAATGAAATGGAAACTTTGCAAAAACCCAAGGAGGGGGCTGGTCCAGGGGCATAGTGGTTAAGTTCAAGCACTCCGCTTCAGTGGCCTGGGGTTTGCAGGCTGGGATCCTGGCCATGGACCTACATATCGCTCATCAAACCCTGCTGTGGTGGTGTCCCACATGCAACATAGAGGAAGATTGGCGCAGTTGTTAGCTCAGGGCCAATCTTCCTCACCAAAAACAAACAAACAAACAAACAAACAAAAAACCCCAAAACCCAAGGAGGATTTAGGCAAGGGATAATAAAGGAGAGGAAAAAAGAGATGAATGTATGTGAGCTACTGCTAGCCATTATAAATTAAATATATTGTTTCATCCACAAACAACTCTGAATAGACTTTAAATTATATCCATTTTATAGCTAAGGAAATTGAGGTTGAGAATGAATAAAGTAACTTGTTTGAAGGAACACAGCTAGTAAGTGACAGAGCACAAATTCAGTCCCAGCTTTGTCTGATACTAAGGTCCATGGAGAATATCTATGGAAATGTAAGATGCATATACCTCTGACCCAGTAATTCTACTTTTAGGTATTTATCCTTGTGCTATTGTGATTTATTTTAAGAAATATATATTTAGTCTTTATCCCCGTTCTGGCAGAGCTCCTAAAACTCTTGGGATTTCCTAAGCGATGAGAGAGATAAAGGCGTCTTTTGTTATGTTAATGAGGTGGTTTTTGGACAGTGCTCAATGACGGGAATGGTTGCCAGTGGAGCCAACCTCGTGATTAGAGAGTTGGAACTTTCAGTCCCATGCCCTGATCTCCTGGGACAGGAGAGAAACTGAAGACTGAGTTCAATTACCAATGGTCAATGATTTAATCAATCACGCCCATGTAATGAAGCCTCCATAAAAACTCACAAGCATGGATTCAGAGAGCTTCTGGGTTGGTGAACATGTGGAGATTTGGGGAAAGTGGTGTGCTCCAAGAACGTGGAAACTCCTCACCATACCTTGCCCTGTGCATCTCTTCCATCTGGCTGTTCCTGAGTTATAGCCTTTTATAATAAACTGGTAATCTAGTAAGTAAGTGTTTCTCTGAGTTCTGTGAGCTGCTTTAGTACATTAATCGAACCCAAGGAGGGAGTTGTTGGAACCTTGGATCTATAGCCAGTTGGTCAGAAGCACAGGTGATAACCTGGGATTGTGATTGGTGTTGGAAGTGATGGGCAGTCTTGTAGGACTGAGCTCTTAACCTGTGGGATCTGACATTATCTCAGAGTAGATGGTGTCAGAATTGAGTTGAATTATAGGCCATCCAGCTGGTGTCAAAGAATTGCTTGGTGGTGTGGGGAAAACCACCCCTGCATTATAAATTGGGTGCAGAATCATCAATCCTGTAGATATACTCAAAAACGTGCTCAAAGATACAAACAACAGAATGTTCATTTCATTGCTGATTACAATAGCAGTGAAGTAGAAATAATCAAAATATACTTTATTGGAGAATTAGTTAAAAAACTTAAGGAACATCTGTACAGAAAGAGGCATACCTATGTATACTGATATGGAAAGCTGTTCCAGGATATATTGTTAATTGAAGAAAAGCAAGTTGTAGAGTAGCATATATTATTTAATTACATGTTATCTTTTTAAAAACAGATTCATAGGGGCCGGCCCCGTGGCCGAGTGGTCAAGTTCTCGCCCTCCGCTTCGGCGGCCCAGGGTTTCGCTGGTTTGGATCCTGGGCTTGGACATGGCACCGCTCATCAAGCCATGCTGAGGTGGCATCCCACATGCCACAACTAGAAGGACCCACAACTAAAAAATATATATATATACAACTATGTACCAGGGGGCTTTGGGGAGAAAAAGGAAAAATAAAATCTTTAAAAATGAATAAATAAAAAAAATAAAAACAGATGCATAAATCATGTCTGTATGCATGTATAGGCACCAAAAATTCTAGCGGACTACATACTCAACTTTAACAGAGATTACTTCCGGATTGGTGATGAGGAGCTCTGCTCAGGTGGGGATGAAGAAAGAGGTCTCTTTTCACATTATTTCCTTCATGAATTACGTGAAAGTAAAATTTTAAACATGACTATGTATTACTTTTATAATAAAAGGAAACAAGTTAATAAAGTTAAATAAAAATACAGCCTGGGCATTTTTTAACACACCATGATGCATGGAGTAAGTAAAAGCTCCAAGAGGCAGAGAAACTGGAGGGAAGAGAGTTTAAAAAAAGCAGAAGGAGCTAAGAGGCAAAAGAATCAAGGTAAAGGGAAATGGTGATGTTAGTGAAGCTCATGCCAAGGCTTTATTTTTATTTGTTATTGGCTTACACAACAGAAATCAATTGTCTCACAGTTCTGGGGTCCAAGATCAAGGTGTCAGTAGGGTTTGTTTCTTCTCGGGGCTGTGAGGAAGACTCTGTTCCATGCCTCTGCCCCATCTTCTGATGGTTTGCTGGCAATCTTTGGCATTCCTTGGCTTGTAAATCTCTGCCTTTGTGTTTACATGGTGTTCTCCATGTGTGTCTGTCTGTGTCTAAATTTCCCCTTTTTATAAGGACACCCGTCATTTTGGATTGGAGACCTGCCCTGCTCCACTATGAGCTCATCTTAATGAATTATATCTGCAAAGATCCTATTCCCGAATAAGGTCGTGTTCCGAGGTACTGGGGGTTAGGACTTCAACATATAAATTTTTTCTCTTGGGTGGGGAGAAGACACAATTCAACCTATAAAAGTAGGTGTAAAAATTTTTGTGAACTGTGTCATGTGCAAAGACTTGAAGTTCAGGATTTTTGGTTTGTCTATTTAGAGATAAACCAAATATTTCCCATGAAATAATCAATGTACTAATTTCTAAGTTTTGGTGAAAATCATATTTTCTGCAAAGGAACTCTGGGAATATTGACAGGACTGGAAGAAGAGGTATCTCTAGCTGACTGGAGATCAGTATGAGCTGAGTGGAAGTTGAGAAATTCAGACGAACAGTACATAAATACTTGGTCTTGGTTGTTCTTTCATTTGCTGTTTACTTTTTTTCTTTTAAGGAAGATTAGCCCTGAGCTACCATCTGCCAATCCTCCTCTTTCTTTTTTTTTTTCCTGAGGAAGACTGGCCCTGAACTAACATCTGTGCCCATCTTCCTCTACTTTTATACGTGGGACGCCTACTACAGCATGGCTTGCCAAGCGATGCCATGTCCACACCCGGGATCTGAGCTGGTGAACCCCGGGCTGCCAAAGCAGAATGTGTGCACTTAACCACCAGGCCAGCCCCTCATTTGCTGTCTACTTATGCTGCTTTAAGCTGATGGTTTTGGCTGCCTCAATGCCCTGAGATTTTACCAGTGAACTGTCACAATCAGGACTGAGAAGTATAATGAGACGAATGAGACTATTTAAAATAACTGTACCTATGCTTATAACAAACTGTACAGGACTTCGCCACTTCCCATCTCTCTCTCTCCTCTCTTATTTTTTTTATTTTTAAAATTTTTTAACTGCGGTAAAATACATATTACATAACATTTACCATTTTAACCTTTGTTTAAGTGTACAGTTCAGTATTGTTCAGAATATTCACATTGTTCGCAACCAAGCTCCAGAGCTTCTTCATGTTGCGAAACTGAAACTGGGCACCCATCAAACAACAACTCCCCGTTTCCCCCTCCACCCAGCCCCTGGCAACCGCCGTTCTACTTTCCGTCTCTCTGAATTTGACTACTCTAAACACCTCATCTAAGTGGAATCACACAGTATTTGTTATTTTGTGCCTGGCTTATTTCGCTTAGCATAATGTCTTCAAGATTCATCCATGTTGTGGCACGTGTCAGAATTTCCTTCCTTTTTAAGGCTGAATAACATTCTACTTTGTATGTATATCTATCTCTCTCACATTTTGTTTGTCCATTCATCCATCAACGGAAGCTTGAGTTGCTTTCAGCTTTTTGCTATTGTGAATATCGCTACTATGATCGTGGGTGTACAAATATCTGTTCAAGACTCTGCTTTCAGTTCTTTTGGATATGTACCCAGAAGTGGAATTGCTGAATCATTTGTAATTCTTTTTTAATTTTTTGAGGAGCAGCTATACTGTTACAAGGCTTTCGAATTACTTACTGCTTGGTTAGAAAAACAGAAAGCAAGAAAATGGTTGTTTCTCAATATATAAACCACAAAAAACCCAGGGAGGTCACCTTACCCCTAGTAGAATCAAGAGGTTTTTTTAAAGAACTTTATGACATCTAAAGCCAATGCAGGAGCATGCTTTAGGCTGTTTCCCTGAGAAGTGGAAAAGGAAAAGCAATTGCTGACCAAGCTGCTTAAGGAGCTAAGTATTTTCTACTGGGAGATATTTATCTGTTTGGTGGATCTGCAAGTTCTGGGGTGTGCCTCCATTAGAAAACAGCTGATGGTTCCAGGAAAACTTGGAAGAATCACCATGGTGATACAGAGTGACCCATTTAAAGTGTAAGGACTATTGTAAGTTGGACTTCAAAAGATGCCTGTATAGAAGCTTCTTTTTCATTTTTCATTGGACATGTGATATGAAATAAAATAGCATTATTATTCTTATGCCCATTTCTCTTGCAGTCTGATGTACTAGGGAGAACCCCAAGACATCGTCAGAGTCTACTCCAGGCTTGGCTACTCCTTAGCTGCATGACTTTGAGCAGGCCACTTAACTTCTCCAATCTCAGAGGGTCGACCTAAAGAGCCTCTTAGAGTACCTTCAGTTTGTGGATTTACTTGTATGCATATGTATATAATTGCTTCAGGTCCTTTTTGTTTGCTACTCATTTTCTCTGGAACTTGGCTATCCAGTAAATTCACCTAATCAGACAGTGGAAAATGAGGAAAAAAGCCAAAAGGTGCTGAACAGACAAACACAACGTCAAAGTCCATGTGCTAAAGCTCCTTCACCTTATTGCTTTCCTGAGACCTCAGGTGCAGGGGGTTGGGTTAATCACACTTGTGGATCCACATAGTCTTTTATCACTTGTCTGGACAAGGCCCTTCTCAGCTTAATCTTATTATCTATCTATTATTTGTTATATTTATTATTATATGTATTATTTATATCTATTATTTATCATTTATTATATAAAATCTATCATTTAATTATTTTCTTCTCCTTCATCTCTTATCCCGTTTCTCACCCTTTCTCATTTCCAGGTGGTAAATGATCTATTGTATTAATTCTAATGCAATAAGGTAGGGTGTTCTCCCCATTTTACATATGGGGAAACCCTTAGGGAGGTTGAGGGGGCCAGAGGAAGAATTTCGATCCAGCTAGTCAGTTGTCGTTAGTGCCATCAAGTTGACTCCCTATGTACAGCAAAGCAGAACCCTGCCTGGTCTTTTCACGCCATCCTCTCACCTTCTGGTGCTATATTAGACAATACTCTGCTGCTATTCATAGGGTTTTCATGACTAATTTTTTTGGAAGTGAATGATAAGATTGTTCTTTTTAGTCTGTCTTAGTCTGGAAGCTCCTTTGAAACCTGTCCACGATGGGTGCCCCTGCTGATGCTTGAAATACTGGTAGCATAGCTTTCAGCATCACAGCAACATGCAGCCACCACAGTGTGACAACTGACAGATAGATGGGTGGTGTGGTTCTCTGAATAGGAAAGAACCAGGGCCGTCGTGGTGAGAACACCGAATCTTAACCACGAGACCACGAGGGCTGGCCAGAAAGATCCAGATCCTCTTACACTATCTAATCAAGAAACCTTGTTTAAAATACTAGTTGTCTCTAAGTTATTCTGAATTACATGTAAGAAACTCCCCCTCCTATTCTTCAAAAGAAATATTAACAGATCTGTTTTGAAGCACTTTTCTTCTCCTCATTCCTCTCTTACCAGAGGCAGTTTTGTAAAACTGGGATCACCATCTCTTTGGATTTTCTTATCCTCTCTTCCATTTTTCTTGCAAAACTTGGAGATAGAATTGTCAGCTTGGGTCTTGACTCTATTGCTTGATGGGACATAATTGGAATGATAGAAAATAGTATTTCCCCTCCTTAAACAGAACACCTTTCCACTCCCATTGTACTCTTTCTACATCTCATTTATGAAAAGATGGTTGTTGATGGGCAGAATATGCTCTTGAAGTCGCGTTTCTCCCTTGGATGGATGAATGGTGTAGGAATTTATAAGAGAATGGAATGTGTGTCACCTTTAAGGTACATCCATCACAAATTGATGGTTAGCTAAAGTGAAGGCCATTTGACATTCCTGGCATTCTTAGCACAACTCTGATATGTGATGGGACAAGATTGTTAGCATTGGAGGCATTTTGTTTGTGAGCCCTCATGGGAGGGGAGGATAATCCTCATGGGAGATGCAAGGACAGGAGAGGTTAAGGGCTTGGTTGGCCAGGAAGATTCTGGGAGTCTGAAGATGGATTACTAGAATGGAGAGGTTGGATCATAGTTGAGAGGGGCCACACTAGAAATAATAATAATAACGTTGATGATGATGATGATAATAATATGAATCTCTATTGAGGGCTTTCTACATATGAGACACTGGATTATATTGCTTGGTATGAATTATCTTATTTAATCTTCTCAACAACTTCACATAGGTACTATTATGGAGACCTGAAATAGATACTATTACAATCTCCATTTTATAGTGGAGGAAATTGAGGCTTAGAGAAGCAGTTTACTTAAGATCACATAGCCAACTATGACTCACTGGTCCATCCTTTTAACCACCATGCTCACAGTGAGCTTCGGATCCAAGGGTTGCGTAAGGATAGAATGGGAGAATGCCTTTTGAAGGGACGATTGAGAAGACCTGCAGTGCGACTGTGTGGCAGGCCCAGGTCTGGTTGAGTCGTTCAGGATTTTACCCAAATGGGAGAGAGAGCACCCCAGGGTACTCCTCCTGATTGATGCCGAGCATCCATAGATCCAGGGCAGGGCCACACCTTGTCCTTAGAATCATCTCTTTACTATCTTCTTCCTAATTTTAAGGCAATGCTATTATATAATTTGGATATAATAGCCAAAGATAATTTTCTGCTTGGAACAATCATCATATTTTATATTGGATGGGTTTGACTGAGTAAAAGACTTCTTTCTTCAAGTGAGCATTTTATTCTGTTAATTGTAGAAAGCTCTTACAGAGATCTCTTTGCAAATGATGGAATAAAACCCTTCCCCTAAGGCAGGGATTCCTAAGACTTCCTATACCTTGCAACAAAATCGTGCACCCACAGCATTAAATTCGTTTAGACTCCCATTTAGAGTCCCAGAGCACTCTAATGCAATTTTTATGAAGTGTCTTTTATTTTGTACTTGGTTCCTCTGTAATAAATGAGTCATTGATTTTCAAAAATTTTTAAATGTATCCAGAACCTTTTTTTTTGGTTTTTGTTTTGAACAACCACTCAGCCAAAACCAGTAACCCTGTCCTCTCTCGCTGCTGCTTTGCTATAAAGATAGCTTTCCTCTATATGGATCACAGTGGTTCCTTTGACAAGAATGAACAACTCTCAGCCAGCCAAATGTGTGTCTCACAAGTCTTTCTAAAATGTTGCCCAGCAATTATTTTTTAACACTTGCGTGCTGCGTTCCGGGACGGCCTGAAAACAACAATAATAAAAAAGGAACTTTAGGGACAATCTCAATTCTCTTTGTGATTTATGGGGTATTCTAATCTAGAGTTCCTTTGGAAGGCTTTCCATGTGAGTTTAAGTGGGGAAGGCAACTGGAGCCTCACCATAAAACTGTGGTTGGGTACAATAAACCCCTGAGGACTAGTCAAAGACGGATTCACTTGATGCCAAATTCTTTTCTGTCATCCAAGAGTGGCCAATGAGACCAAGGGTGGGAGTGAGAATTCACCAGGGTTTTCAACAAAGCATTCTAATAAATTAAAAAACAAACAACCTTTGTTAGAATGAAAAAAAGTGTTTGCTAATGCTGGCTGGTTAGAGCGCCCTCATGTGTTCTCAGCGTGGCAGTATCATTTTAGGGCTTTCAAAGGGCATAAAATGCTCTTCTAATCACTCTGCCACCATTTAATGGCATGCCCTTCCTTCCCATTTGTTTCCAAGTCCACAAATGGAGCTCCTTCTTTTTTAGGTGTTTGTTCAAATTTTCAGTGTGACAATTATTTTTATCAGAGGCTGTAGGCATAAACGATCTCATTTTCTGGAATCTACTTATACGTGTGTTCAAAATTGCTTGCTGAATTGGTGTTCATTTAAATCTCAATTCCTGACAAAAAGTGGAAATAATCCAAATGCCCATCATCTGGTGACTCAGTAAATTGTGGTAATCCATACAATGGAATATTACTTAGCAATAAACAGGAAAGAACTACGGCCATATGTACCAACAAAGGGCTGCATGTTACAAGATTCCATTTATGTGACATTCTGGAATACTGGCACAAATCAGATCAATAGTAGCCAAGGGCTGGGGGAAAGGGAGGTGAGATTGGCTGCAAAGAGGTCCAAGGGAGCTTTCTGGGGAGATGAAAATGTTTATATCTTATTTGTTGTTGGTTACCTGACTGTACCTATTAGTCAAAACTCACAGATCTGCCATTGGTGGTATGATGTTTACTATAGCTCCCTTCCCAAAGGCATCAAACTGTACCCCCAAAAGAGGTGAAATTTACTGAATATAAATTATCCCTCAAGAAGCCTCACATAAAATGTTTTCAATTCCTTAAAGAATCACCATGGGCTTCTTCCCAAGTATAAAGCCTCAACCCTTCTGGGTCAGCCTCTTGGCCTCTTTTTCTTCACTCATCTGAAAAAGATACCACGATGAACTCTTGCGAGAGTCTGCAAGTTCCAGCTCAATTCAAAACCCCAACAGGGCCAGACCACATTCCAAACAGTCCGCTCCCTGACTCTGCCATTGTGCCCGAGAGGGTGTGTGCAGTGACACGGAGCCTCCCGGCATTTGGTTGTCGAAAAGGAAAACATCAAAGTTCCAGGCCAGTGTTAGCGGGGCTACCGACACGCGGGAACCCCTTGAGGGGAAATGAGATCTGGGCCCTGAAGGCAGATTCCTACTGTCAGTTTGCTGGCTTCCCTCTGTGAAAGACAACAACCAGTTATTCCTGGGCAGAAGCTGTTCCTTACCCAAACTATCCATTAGCCACAATACTGAACGTTCCATCCCAGGAAGCACCCTCTGTCTCATTCTGGAAAACAGCTTCAGTTCAGTGGCTCCCAAGATAGTCTAGCCACACTCGTTCCCAACAATGATGGCCCACAAGTGTTGAGCCAAGCCAGGGGTTTTTGAACTTTACTGGGCTCAAGAATCACCGAACTTGCTAAAAGAGTAAGAGTTCTCACCACACACACACACAGACACACACACAAAAGGTAACTATGTGAAGTGATGGATGTGTTAATGTGATTGTAGTAATCATTTCACAATGTATATGTACAATAAATCATCAAACTATCACATTGTACAACCTAAATATATACAATTTTTACTTGTCAATCATACCTCAATGAAGCTGGAAAAAAAAAGAATCACCTAAGTGGTATATTTTCTAAATGCCAGTTCCCAGCCTGTACTCATACCTGAGATTCTAGTATAATAGGTCTGGGAATGGTCCCTGGAAACTACATTTTGAATAAGAACCTCAGGTAACTAAGGCAGGAAATCTAAGGACCACACTTTAAGAAATGATGATCTAGGCTTAGAAAAACTCATATGTGGGCTTTTGTTTTCACTGGGAAAGCAGAACAATTTACGTACTCATTGGAAATGTTTGCCCTACCAAGTGGTTGAATAGCACAGTGATAAAGAGTAGGGCTCTGGAGTGGAGTTCCTGGGTTCAAAGCCCACCTCCGCCTCCTATTACCCATGAGATCTGAGAGAGGTTACTTAATCTCTCCACAGAATCTGTGTAAGAGGGAGTAAGATGAAATGAGTGAACACTTAGGAAACACTCAGAATAGTGTCAGTCAGCATTAGATAAACATCAGTTATCATTCCGTCCAGATCAATAAAAACTGAGGGGAATATTGCAAACCGTGAACAAAGAGAGTTACTTCAAAGAGCTTTTCATTTAAAGCTTGGACATCTCCAAATACTTCAAATGGTAGAGGGAAATGTAACCACTTTATGTACCCCAAGTTTCCTACATCTTAATTTCTTTGCCCTGTTTTAGATATTAAAAATATAAGCTGAAAAAAAAAAATAAGCTGAATTTAGCAGTACCCTTCTCTTTGACTGATTGAGGAGCTTAAGATAATCACATCTATTAGCTCGTTCATCTTTACAAGTTACGTATAATCTTCAGTGATTCTTAAACAGAGATGCAAATCAGAACCATGTGTAGAGCTCTTGTAAAGTACAGATTTTGACTCAGTAGAGATTAGGTGGGGCCCAGGGAGTCTGAATTTCTAAAAAGTTCTCTCTGTGATTTGATTGTACATTCCAGGTAGAGAATTACTGTTTCAGGTGAAGGCAAAGGTAATCCACCTCATTTTACAGCTTAAGAAACAGAGACTTAAACATGTTAAATACCAATGCCAAGGTCACTCAGCAAATCATTCACAGAGGCAGGAGTTGGATTTTGGTCAGTAATTCTAAGGCCAGTAATATCCTCTCCATTACATCTCTCACTGTAGACGTTACTGGTACAGGGCGGGATAGGCATGGTACATTTTCAGTCCCTCATTTGCTTATGAAATAGTAGTCTGATCTGGATTCATAGGAACTTTAAATTAGAACTGCTGATCTGGGATTCCGATTCCATCTTTTCCCCTCTTACCCTCACATCCCCGTTTACTGATCATTCCCTTTAAATCCCTGGAAGTGTCAAGGAGAGACAGCTCATGTGGCGCCTGGATCAAATCCCTATGGGAATTATGATCATGAACTTGAGGATTCTTTCTTCTTCTCCATTCTTAGAGCATAAGAAACTCCAGGGACCACAGTTTCATCATGAACAAATCCAAGATTAACTGGCACATAAAGCTGGGGAAATGAGGATCCGATAAGATCATGAGCCTAAGAATGTTATTCTGTAAATCATCAACTAACGAATCACTGGGACTTGAATCCAGCAAATATCCGAAAGGCCATACAAGTGGCTGAAGGCTGTGTCATTTTGGTGGCCTCTATTCTGGATTGAGGTTTTTGTGGATTCCCTTTTCATCTTGGGACGTATGTGTGACCTATAAAGTCCCTCAGAAACCATTTTCTTTAATGTATTATCAGAGAAGAAAATCTGTCAAATTAAATTCTGCAGTGCCGCAAATCAAGTGAAATCATTCTGCTGAACTTGAGCCATGGAACCAAACTGGGGCAGTGTCATTTCACTTACAAAATGGCCCGGAGTCCCTGCTTTCAGACCTTCACACTTCACCACCCGCTTGCTATGAAACAGACCCTTTTATTTAGTTACTTCTTGGCATACACTATCTGCTTTCCTTTCAGATTTTCTGTTCCCCAAATTTCAATATCCCGCCTTTGCATTCTCCTCCTGCTCTTATTAAAATACTGTTTCTTTTTTAAAAAGATCCCTTTTAATCAGATAGCTCCTGCTGGCATGAGCTGTCAGGGGTATTCATTTCGGTGGACTCTGGCCTCATGCTGCATTACCTTGGCAACAAGATTTAGAGGCAAAGGCCCAGCCCTGAACTTGTCAGAGTCTCCAACGACGTGAATTCAGCACATACTACTCTTTAGCATATCTAGTTGTCATGCCAACCGCTAACAATAATACCCATCTCTCTCTTCTGGGGTTTTAATTCAATAACTTTTCAAATTGGTTCCTTCTGTAAATTCGATTGGTCTGAAAATGTAATATACGAATGTGTGCGTGTGTGCGTGCACTTGTGTGTTTAACCAGTCACTAATGGCCTTCCACTAAATGACTGGAGATTGGAAATACAATTTAGGTCAAAAGTTCATCAAAAAGCAAAGAAGACCAGTGCTGGATCTAACAAAAGGAGCCTGCAATTTTGGGATTCCTGACAAAGAGACAACTAAACAAACTCTCAAGAGCTGACTTCTGCCCTCGGATGTATGTATGTGACTTCCACTGGCATATTTGATAACCCGAGTAGCTGTACCCCTTACGTATTTAGATTTGTTTGTTTTTGTTTTTTGAGGAAGATTGGGCATGAGCTAACATCTGTGCCAATCTTCCTCTATTTTATGTGGGATGCCACCACAGCTTGGCTTGATGAATGGTGCCAGGTCCACGCCCAGGATCTGAACCTGCGAACCCTGAGCCACTGAAGCGAAGTGCATGACCTTAACCACTATGCCACCAGACCAGCCTAGAATTTTTTTATACTTGAATTTCATTTTTCTCTAAACCAGAAAGTTTTGTAGCAACCTGTGCCATTAGAAAGTCTCTTAATCCCCTAAGGACACTCAGACAAGACACTGCATGGAGCTAAGGGGCGACAAGTAACCGGGGGTCAGGGTTCCTCAAACTTACTTATTTCAATACTTCCTTCCTTTTCCTTGTGCCAACTGTACAATTATTTACTTATTGTTTTTCTCCTTTAATTGACTTATTTAAATACATAAATTTAGAAGGGAACTTTATATCATGGACCTGCTACTCTAGTCTTCTAGACCCTCTGCCACTGGGGACATGGTTATTCTTAGCTTTCAATAACTAACACATAGAGTGTTGACCATGTGCTAGGCACCACTGAAAATGCTTTTCATGTACTAACTCACTTAAACCTCACTGCCACCATCACAGCAAGTATTTTTATCATCCCAAGTTCACCGAGGAAGAAATGGAGACACGGAGAATTTAGGCAGCATGTCCACAGACCCACAGCCAGGAAGCGTCAGGACTGAGGTTTGAACCCAGCAGTCTGGTTCAAGAGTCTCAACTCCATATACGGCTTCACTGGATTCTGCTGATTGTTTGAACCTCTTTGCAAAGTTTTATGTAGGAAGCATTGATTATCTAAAATCACAAACTTCTTGAAGGCAGGGACCATATCTAACACCTCTATCTCCTTCTTAGTGTCCAGTTGAGTGCCTTTCACATAATAGTTACTCAGAAATATAGTTAGCTTGTTAAAGAGTGATCTAGGAGACCCTTAGAGTATCAAATTCAAGGCCACTTTGAAAATATCATTTTTAAGTTAGAAAAACAGAGGCTATCCTGACCTCAACCTGCAGATACCTAAAGTCTTATAGAGACCAAACTTGTTGAGAACAGAGGCTGTGTTTCATGCTGTGATGGATGTTCTCTGTTGGCCACTAGAGACACTTCCCAGCCTTTCCAACTGTGCTCTCTGCCCAGGACACGTGGCTTTTACAGACCACACCAGCCAGCCTCTCTTGCCCTCTGGCTTTGTGTTGGGTTGGGTGGCACCAGCAGAATGAGAGAAAGCTTGGGGTATTTATTCCCTAGCTCACTCCTTGCTAAGGCACTGTTGGTAGTGTTTGCTTCCCTCTACCAAAGACCATTGGTTCTGTTGAGCAGCTCTCTCGTACAGCTACAGGTCTTGCTAGGATGTAGAGTACTAGCTCTCTGCTAGTACTGGTTCCAGGGTGCTTCACCATTCTTTATTTCTGTTCTGTAACTGAACTTTTTTTTTTGTGCAGGAAGATTCACCCTGAGCTAACACCCACTGCCAATCTTCCTTTTTTTTTTTTTTTTCCGCTTGAGGAAAATTAGCCCTGAGCTCACATCTGTGCCAATCTTCCTTTATTTTGTACGTGAGCCGCTGCCACAGCATAGCCGACAAGTGGTGTAGGTCCATGCCCAGGTTCTGAACCTGCAAACCTACACTGCCAAAGTGGATCATGCGGAACTTGAACAACTAGACCACGGGGCTGGCCCCTGAACTTTTACTGATAGTCCCTAACGGGATCCTGGCTCTTACATCTGTCATCTGGTCCAGTGCTTCTCACGTGAGAATCACCTACAAATCTTGTTCAAATGCAGATTCTGATTCAGAGAACTGGGATGGGCCCTGATAGTCTGCATTTCTAACAAGCCCCCCAAGTAAATGGATGCTCCACAGGCCACACTTTCAGTAGCAGAAATCTAATAGGTGGTCTACAGTTGTCATTTGATAGGTATTTTAAGTTGAATAAAAGAATGCTTAAATGAATGGCTCAGATGCAATGCTGCATTTGTCAACATTGGTGAAGGAAGCGTGCCCTTGCCACACTTGTCTTGTAATAACTTACCCCTGAGGTCCCAGTGTGGCTGCAGCAGCCCACCTGGTCATACCATGAAGCTCACAGCCGGCTGGACGTCCTTATCCTTGTCTTTCTCATTGCCAGAGCAAGCTTGGTGATTCTCATCAACCCTGGTTAATGCCGTTTATTAAAAACGGCAACTACCACAACTATCCCCAGCCAAAACTGAATTCATACACATGAATATATTTTGTTCTTCAGAGAGAAAAGTAAAACTGAAAATTTATTTTCAGCATCAGAATTGATCCCCCAAGGGATAATCCTTGCTGAGTGAAAGATGGTAGAGAAATTCATGGTTTGCCAAACAGTAAGTCTTATTTGCTCAGATTCTGTATAGTCTTGCACAAACAGGTTTACGGGCAAAGTCAAGCTCTAAGGGCTCATTCAAAACAAGACCCAGCTTAAGGCAAAGTACACTTAACTGTGCTGAAAGTAGATCAAGCTGTCAAGAGACCCGAATTCCCTTTCACATTTAGCAACCCACACTTTTTGAACACCTACTAAGTGCCAGACGTGGTATCTCTTTGCATGCCATGATCATGTTCATAGTGAAATCTTACTAATTTCAAATCTGAATAAATTGAATATTGTGATAATTTGGGCAGATGCTAACTACATTTGACTATTTTTTCATTAACCATGCAAAAAGTATTTATTATGCCAATTAATAGGTCAATAAGTTTGCAAAACACTAAGAGAATAACTGATTTTTAATAGATTTTAACCATAGAGTCACTAATTGATTAATAATGTGGATTGTTGTGCTAATTAAAAGCATTCTTCTAAATGTAATGTGATATCCTAGCTTATATCCTGGAATAAGAAACTATGAAATCTGGATGAAGTGTCAAGTTTAATAATAATAGTAATATTAATAGTTAATAGTAATAGTAATGTGCCAATGTAGGCTTCTCAGTTTTGGCAAATGTACCATAGTAATGTAAAACGTTAACATTAAAAAATCTGGGTGAATGAATGGCCAATAGGCACATGAAAAGATGTTCATCATCACTGATCATCAGGGAAATGCAAATCAAAACTACACTAAGATATCACCTTATCTCCATTAGAAGGGCAAAAATAACCAAAACAAAAAGTAACAAGTGTTGGAGAGGTTGTGGAGAAAAAGGAACTCTCATACACTGCTGGTAGGAATGCAAACTGGTGCAGCCACTATGGAAAACAGTATGGAGATTTCTCAAAAAATTAAAAATAGAAATACCATATGACCCAGCCATCCTACTACTAGCTATCTATCTAAAGAACTTGAAATCAGCAATTCCAAAAGTCCCATGCACCCCTACGTTCTTTGCAGCGTTACTTACAATAGCCAAGACATGGAAGCAACCTAAGTGCCCATCAACTGATGATTGGATAAAGAAGATATGGTATATATGTACACACACACAATGGAATACTACTCAGCCATAAAAAAGGATAAAATCGTCCTATTCACAACAACATGGATGGACCTTGAGAATATTATGTTATGTGAAATGAACCAGATAGAGAAAGACAATCTCTGTACGACTTCACTCACATGTGGAAGTTAAACATGTAGACAAAGAGAACAGATTAGTGACTACCGGGGAAAGGGGGTTGAGGGTGGGCACAAAGGGTGAAGTGGTGCACCTACAACATGACTGACAAACAATAATGTACAACTGAAAATTTCACAAGTTTGTAAACTATCATGATCTCAATAAAAAGATACAAAAAAATCTGAGCGAAGCGTATATGGGAATTCTCTAGACTATCTTTACAAATTTTCCATAAATATAAAATTATTCCAAAATTTAAAATTTATTAAAAAAAGTCTTGCACATTCATGAAGTCTGATTCTTTAAGAACTCCTAGTAGCAACAACAGAAACTATTTATTGAACCCATACTCTGGTTGGCACAGTGCCAAGTGCCCTACACATGTGCTCACAACAACGTTGTAAAGTAGGTATTGTTAGTTATCCTCATTTTACAGGTAAGGAAAACTGTTCAGAGAGATTGAGCAACTTGCCCAAAGACCCACAGATAAAAATTGATGGAGCTGGGATATGACAAGTTCTGTGTGATCCCAAAGCCTGGGCTCTCAGCAACTCCACAACTCCACTGTTGTGCCTCTCCTAGTTTGAATTTCTCTGTGTAAAAGAGAGTTATCACTTATTCACATTCACACTCATCTTTTAATAGAATTGGTGAAACACAATGATCTGCTCTGCATCTTTAAGAAGAGTATCATTTTGAAAGTAACCAAGTTTAACACAAGGTCAAGTCCTTTACCTTTCTGCTTTGTTAAACTGGGCTCTAAGTTTCCTGGAGCAGGGAGCAGGGAGGAGAGGCTGAAAGAGGCATCTCTTCCAAGGAGCTTGGAAGGCTTTCGGAGCCAGGCAACTGGCTCTTCCCCCATGGCTCCTGTCTTCTTTTGCCCATCATGTGCTCACCTTGGGATGCTGGGCCCAATGCCCAGGATTCTCCCAGCAATTTCCAGTCGGGGTTTGGCCATGGATGGCTTGCTCAGAAATGGAAAAATGTAGCATGCCATGGCACAGTATGTTGTCCAGGGTCAAGCATGCCAGCTCTGTATGTAGAGACAATAACTGGCTCCCTTAACACAGTTACTGGAGATGCGCTAGAATGGCCTCTGTCTCCAAATATCACTCCTGGTCTAGCAAGGTGCCTGTGATTAACCAATTCGTGTTAAATGCAGTGCACCCATTTGTCATGGACATAGATTCTTCTCACAGCACCTCCTGGTTTTGCCCAGGTACACCCCTTGGCACATTCCACGGGTCTCTGTCTCCTAGGGGGAGTTTGGCCTGGCTTAATCCATCATTCATTCATTTGTGAAAGGACAAAAATGATTACACGTCAGAGTTCCCACTCTTTCCCCCTCTTGACAGCCAAAGAGGATCGCATATTCGTGAATCATTTTGCCCTTTGAGAAGGATTTTGTCATTGCCAGACAAATGGTTCTTCTGGCTTTCTTTCTTTTTTTTTTTTTTTAAAGATTTTATTTTTTTCCTTTTTCACCCCAAAGCCCCCCAGTACATAGTTGTATATTCTTTGTTGTGGGTCCTTCTAGTTGTGGCATGTGGGACGCTGCCTCAGCGTGGTTTGATGAGCAGTGCCATGTCCGCGCCCAGGATTCGAACCAACAAAACACTGGGCCGCCTGCAGCGGAGCGCGTGAACTTAACCACACAGCCACAGGGCCAGCCCCTCTTTGGGCTTTCTTGATACAGAATCAGAAGGGAAGCAGGAGAAGGGGAAGAGACACATTAACCAGCAGGATATCTTTTGGAGAAGATTGTGGGGTGGGGGCAGTTTTAGTGAAAGAAACACAAGAACAGGGCGAGGTCCATAAGGAGAAGTGGAGCTTAAAGGAATGTCACTCTACACTATTTTTCTCATCTAGATATTCAGAAAAATGTAGATAAAGAACAAGTCTTGAAAGGATTAAAGACTTGAACATACCTGAAACTATAAAACTCTTAGAAGAAAACACAGGCAGTAAGCTCCTTGACGTTGGTCTTGGCAATGATTTTTTGGATTTGACACCACAACAAAAAGCAACAAAAGTAAAAATAAACAAGTAGGACTACATCAAATTAAAAAGCTTCTGCACAGCAAAGGAAACCAACAAAATGAAAAGGCAACCTACGGAATAGGAGAAAATATTTGCAAATGATATAGCTGATAACAGGTTAATATCCAAAATATATAAAGAACTCGTACAACTCAATAACAAAAAATCAAGTAATCCAATTAAAAAATGGACAGAGGAACTAAATAGACACTTTTCCAAAGAAGACATACAGATGGCCAACAGGTACATGAAAAGGTGCTCAACATCGCTAATCATCGGAGAAATTCAAATCAAAACCACAATGAGATATCACCTCACACCTATTATTAGAATGGCTACTATCAAAAAGACAAGAAATAACAAGTGATGGCAAGGATGCAGAGTTAAGGGAACCCTTGTGAACTGTTGATAGGAACGTAAAAGGGTGCAGCTGTTGTGGAAAACAGTATGGAGGTTCCTCAAAAAAATTAAAAATAGAACTACCATATGATCTGGCAATTTTACTTCTGTATATATATTTGAAGGAAATGAAATCACTATCTAGAAAAGATGTCTGCACCCTCATGTTGATTGCAGCATTATTTACAATAGCCAAGACATAGAAACAACCTAAGTGTCCATTGACAGATGAATGGATATATGTATATATAATGAAATATTATTCAGCCATAAAAAAGAAGGAAATTCTGCCTTTGACAACATGGATGGACCTTGAGGGCATTCTGCTAAGTGAGATAAGTCAGACAGAGAAAGACAAATACTAAATGATCTCACTTATGTGTGGATTCTAAAAAAACTGAACTCATAGAAAGAGAGAATAGATCAGCAGTTGCCAGAGGCAGGGGATGGGCGGTGGGTGGGAAATGGGTGAAGGTGGTCAAAAGGTACAAACTTCCAGTTGTAAGAAAAATAAATTCTGGGGATGTAATGCACAGTATGGTGATTATAGTTAACAATACTATATTGTATATTTGAAAGTTGCTGAGAGAGTAGATTGTAAAAGTTCTCATGATAGGAAAAAATATTGTAACTATGTTAGGTGATGAATGTTCACAAAACTTACTGTGGTGATGGTTTCCAAATATATACATATATCAAATAATTATGTTGTACACTTTAAACTAATACAATGTTATATGTCGATTATCTCTCAATAAAAGTGAAAAAAAAATCATTCTGAAACAGGATAACTCGGGGATGATGGATCTCTGAAAATTCTTAGTGGTCCAATGCTGGGAGCCCTTAACCTGTGACTCGACCTTGCCCAGAAGCAAGAGCTCACAGGATGACAGTGAACAAAAGAAATGGGAAAACTAAAAACGTTGAGAGACTTGGCATTGAACATCAATGGCTGCTAACAGCACAAAAAAGAGAAAACTAGGCATTAAGTCTCCTCTGATGGAAGCAAACACTATGAAATAGTTTTGACTAAAAAAAAATAAAACCCGAATCTGACTAAGCCTTCAATGGTAAGTTCCAATTTTTAGGAAATATGGGAGTTAGGAAGCAGTGAGAGGAATACTTCACACCATGCCACAGGGCTGCAATCAGCGAAATCCAGACCGAGGAAACTCTGAAGGAAAGAAAGACGTTTCTTCAATAAAAAAGTTGCATGGGGGAAAAAAGGAAAATGGAGGGAGATCCTATTGACTTTTTGAAAAGGCTGTTATTGCCATGTGTGGATCTTATCTGGATCCCAATTCAAACAATCTATTACAAGAACGTAGACATTCATGAGACCATTGGTAATTTGAACACTTATTGGATATCTGATGATGTTAAAGGATTCCTATTAATTTTTTAGGGGTGATAACTGTATTGCAGTTTTGTTTTTAAAAGAATCTTTATCTTTTGGAGATACATGCTGAAATAGTTAGAGATGAAATGATATGGTTTCCAGTATTTGTTTCAAATAATATCAGGGGAAGGTGCAGGGAATCTGCAGGGAAATTGACCACGACGTAAGTGTTGAAGATGATCACAGGGCTCATTGTGCTTTCTACTTTAGTATGTTTGAAATTCTCCATAAAATACGAACTAAACAAGAGAACATCACTTCTGTCACTGTTGTTTAAAAAAACCCACGTCTCACTTTTCAAGATGGTATAAGCCACTTCTTAAAACTTATTTCAGTAGTACTTATCCAACTTTTTAGTCTTAGCAGAGTTGCATAAGGGACCCATTCTCCATTTCTTCCCATTCAAAGACAGGATTTGGGTGGGGAAAAAAAAATAAAGAAAAGAAATATCACTTGACACTGTTTTTTCCTTCTAGGTATTCAGCAAAATGCAGATAAAGGACCAGAGGGCTGGACTTTCTTTTTGGTTGCCAGACAGTCTTTCTTTGGCCAAGTCCCTGCCTGCTCTGAGACTGGACCAAATAGTGCCCAGCTTCAACAAGGATGCATGTACTCACCACCAACCTCCTTCTCTCCCCACCAGCCGCCACTCCCCTTCCGCCAGCTCTGATTTCTGCAGGTAATACTCTGCTGAGCTCTGCCTGAGTCTTCATAGATCTTCCAACCACCAAGTCAATGCACACTTCCAGCCCTTGCTTACGTAACCTCTCTGCAACATTTGTTGGTTGCCAACCCTCTATAGCCATGTCCTGTGAACTGATGATAATCCCTTGGGTTCAAGGCTCCAGGTGCTTTCTAGTCATTATTTACTTAATCTTCACGACTTTAGGAGGGAGGTTTATTTCCCACCCCACCCTCAGTTTTGCTAAATGAGGAAGCTGGCTCAGAGAAATTAGTAACTTATCTAAGTTCTTAGAGCTAGAAGATAAGAGAAGTAGAACTTGAGTCCAGAATTATTTAACTCTGAAATGTTTGTTATTATTATTATTTAATAAATGGTTTAATAAATCATTATTATATAAATATTTTATTATATAATGTTAATTATAATACTGTAATTATTAAATTATTGTTATTTATTAGTATTATGCCACTGGCTTCAGCTTTCAGATTTCACTAACTAGAAAAAATTTAAAAACCTTTTAGGGGCTCCAAATATGTGTGTGTGTGTGTGTGTGTATAGTCTTTAGGACATTTAAAAAATGCCTAGCTACAATATATCATCACTATCATTTAATTAAAAAAAAGATTCCCCAAATGTACTGACATGGAAGTATCTCCAAAATATATTGTTAAGTGAATAAAGCAAGATGCAAGATGCTACCTGATGTATTAAAAATGAGTTTCCCTGCTGGCCCAGTGGTGTAGTGGTTAAATTCACACACTCACACACATTTCAGCAGCCCAGGGTTCCCAGGTTTGGGTTCTGGGCACAAACATATACACTGCTCATCAAGCCATGCTGTGACAGCAACCCACATACAAAATAGAGGAAGATTGGCACAGATCTTAGCTGAGGGCCAATCTTCCTAACCAAAAAAAAAAAAAAAAGTTTCTGTAAATCTATCTGCTTGTATATGCATAGAGCATTTCTTGAAGAATGAGAAATTGGTAACAGTCACTGCTTCTGGGTTTGGGAACAAGAATTCTGGGGTAGGAGGGAGATTTCCCATATTGTCAATGTAGGAAATTTTTGTACATTTTGAATTTTGTGCAAGGGGCATCATATATCAATGATTCAAAACATAAGTAAGTAAATTGAAAATAAATCTCTAAAAGAACAGATGTTGCTAGGGTCTAAATGTTTGTGTCCCCTCGAAATTCGTATGTTGAAACCCTAGCCCAAAAGGCGATGATATTAGGAGGTGGGGCCTTTGGGAGGTGCTGAACAATGGGACTAGGGATTTATAAAAGAGGCTCCCTCTGGATTCCTAGCTCCTTCCCCCATGTGAGGAACAGGGGAAGGTGGTGGCGATGAATCAGGAAGGGGCTCCTCAGCAGCCACTGCCCATGCTGGAACCTTCATCTTGGACTTCCTAGTCTCCAGAACTGTGAAGAATAAATTTCTGTTCATAGCTACCCAGTCTGTGGTATTTTGTTATAGCAGCCCGAACAGAGTAAGACAGGCATTTTAACATCTCCAGAAAGATATGGCTAATGAATCACAAAATAATTTGAATAAATTTACCTCTACCCTTATTTTTCTTTTTGACATGCGTTGGTGAAAACTTGGTGAGAGTCGGATGGGAGACCCCCCCTTACGACAGGCTCACTCACCCCTCCCTGGGAATGCATGCAGGTGATGTCCTGAAGTCTTCCTGCACACACAGGCAGGGGCATATCTTGGAGGTCCCTTTTAAGTGTCCCAAATTCAAAACAATTTTCCCAGGAATAGAGCATCAGTGGGGAAGTTGGGCCCGGCTGGGCTCCACGGCGTAAGATTAGGAAGCTGGATTTGAGCAGTCCTCGTCCTGATGCAAGTTCTTGAATTTGATTGCACTTCAGAGTCATCTGGGTAGTTTGCAAGAACAGCACCTTCCTAGAGAGTGTGTCTCAAAGTAGGGCTGGAAATCTGCATGTTAAATAAGTTTCCTGGGGATTCTGATGCACTATTTGAGAAAATGAATAGCCCAGACTCTGTATCCTTATGGACTGAGGATGATGACTGGGTTTTAATACTAATTCAAACTTTTCCTGAAAAAAAAAAAAGTGAAGGCCTTCAGATTAGTGACAGTCAAAAGTCAAACAGAAGAGTCTCCCTCCCCCACTACGCCAGGGGTCACACAGGATGTGTCTCAGATGGAGTCTGCTGATGCAAACAGGATCTGGAGAGAAATAGCAATTTTTCCTTTTCACTCTGAACTTCCATCCGACCAGTTCCGGAAACAGTCTTGATTAGAGCATAATTGATTTGGACTCGGCGAGCAGAGCAGCCAGGCCTGCACATGGCCTTCCCGCGCAGTGCAAGCTGTGCAGTATCATCTGACTCTTTACTGCATTAAAAACAATATGATATGACATGTGCTGGTTTTCTAACAACGTTTGCAAGCTAAGTAAGATTATCTAGTCAGTGACTCTGCCAACCGTATTTTAGACAATCAGCAGGGCGTTTCTATCCAGCCCCCAACGACAGCAAACAAACTCGAGGCATTTTAGTTGCATAAATGCGAACGCTGGTCACACAGGATTTGGGGTCTTTTGCCGGTCAGGAAATGATCATGTATTACTTTCAAAGCTGAATCAGTTATTCCAGTTTAAACAAGGATTCTAAACAATCTACTTTTTTGTTTTTTTCTATAGCACACATCACAGAGTGACTATAATTCAGATTTATCAGAGATTGAAAGGCAAAACCAAATAAACAAAAAAACCCATCGTACCAGAAAGCTGGGAGGAAATGAGTTGAGTCAGAGAAGAATTCCAGCGGGGACTTTTTGGTCAGTGGGTTAGAATCCTTACTTTCAAGTAGTTATTTCCTCTTTTTGCCCCAGTCTGTGTCAAGACCCCGCTGAACTGCACATGGGCCACAAGCCAACCAAGTAACAACGGCCAGTCTGGAGCACCTCTTAGATTCACGCCATAAAGTCTACTCCTTAAATTCACTGTTCCTCCAAGATTAAGTCTGCACATTCCAGTTATTCAGAAAAGTGAGAATACCAACAGTCCTATACACGTTATCCGTGAATTTACAGCAAAGTGTAGGCATTCTGCTGTGAAATATTCAGATATGTAAGATGTTTATTCCATAGCTCCAAGTGGCTCAGTTTTGCCAGTGTGCCATTACATTTTGTTCTGTGTAGACCTGAAACCAATGTCCTTCATGCTAAAAAAAAAAACCAGAAATATTTTCTATTAGCTTCCGGTTTGGATTTTTTTTATGATACAAAATAAATGTGTCTTTGACAACTTTTATTTAAACCTTTGTATTATGGAAAGTTTCAAAGATCATATATAAAAGTAGAGAGAATAATAAAATGTTCTCCAAGTTTAAACATTTATCAATTTACGGCCAATCCCTGCTTCTACCTCTAGAGTATTTTGAAGCAAATACACATCATATCATTTCATCTGTCAATGTTCAGCATGTAGCTCTAAAAGATAAAGGTTCTTTTAAAAACATAAACACAATGCCATCATCATCCTTTAAAAATTAATATTATCTCTTTAATATCAACCAGTATCCAGTCCTCCACTGATTTTTAAGCAGAAATCTTACAGAAAGTCATACTGATGAAAATCTCACAATTCCCGCCTTTCTACAGGAACTGTGGATCTCCTCCCACCTAATGCCCCAAGGCAGGGATGCTTAAGAATCAGATGCACAAAAGTTCTTTCAAGGACTTGAGACTGAACTCATGTGTCAAAACCTCCCCGGCTGCAGAGACCGGCTTGGATTCTCCGGCACTGTTGACTTTGGTCTGGATGTTTATCCATTCATTTTTCAGACCTCCAGTCGCTTGTTTATCTTGGCCATCCCTTTCCAGCCCGAGACTTCCCACACTCTGCCATCTGGCACCCTCTCTGGTTTCATTCCCACAGCCCCGGCTCTGAGCGAAGACCTCAGCGGAAGCCCAGATCCTGCAAAAGGTCCTGAGCACTGGACCCAGGCTTCTGTACCCTAGTTTCCCTGCAGGAAAGAAGGAGGCAAAAGGTATTTTTGGAGAGGATTTTCAAGGTTCATTACCAAAAGAGTACAAATCTCTCCATTGTCAACTGATAGGTTCACAGTCAATAAATTTCTCAGTGCCTTGGAGAATGTCACCTCACGATGATAAACTTAGAAATCAAGTGTTAGAACTGTACCTGGTGGTTCCTTTTTTTTAATCCATCATATCATTGAATATTCAACTTGCATCTTTAGACCTAAAGATAGATCTCTCCAGTCAAGACAGCAAATTTTTTAGCTATGAGGACTTAAACGTTATTTAGATTAACAGAGCATTTTTGATGGTAATGAGAGTTTTTAATCAATCCCATGCAAACCGAAAAACTAGGTTGCTGATTTCTAGCAAATAAGTTTACTTGCCGATTTCTGAAATTGCCTCCCACTTTTTTCCTGTCCTGGGAATCGCACCTGACTTGTCAAAGTTCCCAGTCCTTGAAGGCTCTGTTGACTATTCAGGTTAAAGAGCTTCCTTCTCTAAATTCCAACAAGAGTGACACCATCTCCATCACCACGACGCCTTTAACACTTCCTGAGAACTTACTATGTGCTGGGCAATGCGTTTTGTCCTTAGTGCACTATCTCATTTACCTCCTAGTGTATTATCTCAATTAAACAGCTCCAGGAGGAGAGACATAATTTTATAACTGAGAAGAATAAGGAAAGATTAGGTAAATACCGAAGGTCGCAGGGACAATAAATGACAGAACTGGGTTATAAGGCTCAGAGGACCTCCCATCAATCTTTTAGCTGTATTGCCTTTGAAGAAGTCATCTTCTACCTGGGTTGTCAACAACATGTTTATGCGTATGTGCCGTCTCCTTGACGTAGTCTATGTAAAATCATTAGCACAGTATCTGGCAAATATAGCTGCTTAATCTTGATAAATGTTAGCTATTATCATTGTTGTTACCCGCAATTTTTTGCTGTGTGGCCCAGAACAGTCTCATTTCCATGCTGAGTGCTGTTGTAGATGCAGAAGCATAAGCGTCTGGCCTTATTGTCGCCAGATGTAGCAAATAAAAATGTAGGCTGCAATTCTTGGGACACACTCATACTAAGAAGTTATTTGTTGCTTCTCTGAAATTCAAATTTAACTGAGCATCCTGTATTTTATCTGGCAGCCCTAGCTGAGGGACTTAACAGCATCAAGAGAGATGACCACAGCACTACTGAGCAAGAGGGGCGTTCTCTGCTCAGCCATATGGTGCTGATTAACTTTGTTGCAGGAGTTCTGAGAAGGGAGGGCACAGTGAGGGGCGCTGGGCAACCAGAGAGGGCTTCACAGAGGAGGTGGGGCTCTTGAATCAGGCAGAATGGGGGATTTTAAAGGCTTCTAGGCCGTAGAAAGGATTAATGGAAGCAGCAATAGACAAAGTGGCTTCTAAAATGTGTCTATTATGGAGGTAAATTCACAAAACAGAGCTGGAAGAAAGCGAGGATACCCCTTTAAGGTGCTTTTGAAAGTGCATGAGACAGTAAGTTGTCCAAGACGTTAACCCAGATGGGTCTGAGCAGCACAGTTCCTGAAAGGCCTGAGGTATCCGCATTCCTGCTCTCTCGTTAGGAGAAGTGGAAGAAACACAGATCTACTTCTGAGACCCACTAGGCCCCAGAGAAAGGCAGTTGAGATGTGCTAAGAAGTGGGAGAGTCTGGCAGCTGGCCCGGTGGCGCAGTGGTCAAGTGTGCACGTTCTGCTTTGGTGGCCTGGGGATCACTGGTTCAGATCCCGGGTGCAGACACGGCACCGCATGGCACGCCATGCTGTGGTAGGCATCCCACATATAAAGTAGAGGAAGATGGGCACGGATGTTAGCCCAGGGCCAGTCTTCCTCAGAGAAAAGAGGAGGATTGGCAGATGTTAGCTCAGGGCTAATCTTCCTCAAAAGAAAAAAAAAAAAGAAAAGAAATGGGAGAGTCTGAACTTTGTTGGGGAAAAGACAAAAGAGCATAACTACTATCTTAGAGACACTCCCTCAGAAGCAAAGGGGCTGCCCTAATCATCCCATGTGCAGACGCACAGTTATAAAGATCCGGATGATGCATTGTGCAGCTGCAGAGCTGGGTTCAGTGCCTTTAGGTGTCGCGCACTGGAAATACATGATATAATTCTCGTAAGAATCCTATTTTATATTGTAATCCTCATTGCATGGAGGAGGAAACAGAGGTTCAGAGTGCTCAGATAATTCACTGCAGATCACCCAGCTGGCAAGCGGCAGAGCCAGGGTTCAAATTTAAGTCTGCCAGATTTCAAATCCTATTCCCTTTCTCCTCCACTACCCTGACGTGAGTCAGTTTTCTGCCAGCCATTTTTAAGGAAAAACTCCTGTTGTCTTCCACTTACGGGACAATGACTATGTTGTTACCCCTGGTGGTGCGTTTCTTTGGGCTCAGATTGGTAACCAGCGTCCTCCTGCGGACTCAGGTTTTCCTTCCAACAGTAGTGCATGTGGGTGAGCCTTCATTCCCATCCTTGTGCCCTTGGGAGAGAAAATTCTCCTCGAGTGCCGTCATTCAGATCCCTCAGGCATCTTCTCCTGGAGTCCTAGGCGGATCCTCCACACCTCTGAAGCCCCCTAAGAGGCCTCAATCTGAGTTAGTGACTCTGGAAGCCCCACCTCCCCCGAGACTCTCTCTATACGGTGTCTCCACCAAAGAAAGGAGAGGAATAAAAATGCATCTAATTAAAATAACTTTCCAGGTGCAGGGAACAAAATCCAGGCAGATTCCAGGCCAGGGCAGGCTAACCACTAGCTTTTGCAGATGTCTAGAAAGGGCCCACTTATGACACGAAGTAGAGGGAAAGAAACTTCCAACCATTAAGAGCCAAATGTTGAAGTTGAAGGGCTATGAAAACAATCTCTCTAATTTATTGGAACATGTTTTTCTAGCAGCTACGAGTTAGAGCTGTGATTGCCTCCTGCAGGGATTTGTGACCTCATCCCTTCTCCCCCACCCCCCTCAACTGTAACTATAGGGTTTTCCCGTTGTAACCTAACATATGGTTTGCAGCAGGAAGTGCGAAATCCCAGGAATGAGCAGAGGCTCAGGTTTCAGGCTCTGAGAGACTCAGGTGAGCTACAAGGAACGGCCTTTGTTTCCTACGAAAACAGAGTTGAAAAGAGTGTTTAGTGATCCCTTGGTTTGGAATGAGGTAATTAATTCTCCAGAAACTCCTTCCGGTTTCCTGGGCAACAAAATCAATGTGTTGTTGCATAGAGAAACAGGGAATAATAAATTGGTTTAAATAACAGATTTTCTTTCCTTTTTTTTTTAAAAATAAAGATTTTCTTCCCACCAACCAAAATATAAAACAAAACAAAAAGCAAACAAAAAATTCAAACAACACACACAGCACACGTGTGCACACACCCACACCCACACACACAAACTAAACTCTCCTTCTTCATCTTTTGACTCAGCCTCACTCTTTTTAAAAATTTTAAGTTTACTGCTGTGTGAATATTATTGTGTTTGAGAAGATAGGGAAAGAGAAAGGCAGATCAAATCCCATGCATAATTGTACTCAGAACAAGAGAATCTTGGGCTATTCTCACTCTGAATGGGGTGATGGTACGGTCAGCATATCAGAATTCCTAGGGGTGTCAGAGGGAGGGAACCAGGATGAGATTTTTGTTTATCAAAAAGCATTGAAGATTAAAAAAAAAAGACTGAGATACTGGCTTAGGCCGCCTTAGCCTTTTTTTCCATTTCAAATCCAAGTAAGTAAAGTTTTGCTTTTTAATGACCAATTTAAGAACTAGGTAAATAGTGTGGCCTTCTTGGAAATCCTATTCACAGCACTTTCTGAACTCATGGTTGGAATCAAAGCCTGTTTTTCCCGTCCCGTCTCACTGGGGCAGCGGCAATTTCTCACAGCGTGGCCTGAGAACATAGACACCAGGACCAACTGTCTGGTTTCTACCCCGGCTCTCCCACCTTCTGTGTCTCATCAAATTCAAGATGCCACTGACTGTAAAACACATCATTATTTTAAGCATCACTAAGAAGGAAAAAAAAGCTACCTACTAAATTATGACACAATGCTGATATGCCATTGATTCTAGGGTATATCCTAATTTCAGTGACATCAAACTGTGACAAAAATTTGTCTTATAATTGGTGAATTTTGGCACTTGTTTAGGAAATTTAATCTTTCTCTAACTGAACCTCTCTCTGTTTCATCTTCCCACTTAAAAAGTGAAAATAATAATGGCACCTACCTCATAGGGTTGTTGTGAGGATTCAGTGAGTTGATTCCTGTAAAATACTCAGAATGTTCCTTGGCACATAATTAGCACTGAATTAACTATCATTATTATTCAATATATGCTGCTCAAATTGACAAATACCTGCTCAAATGCAGCCTGGAGATTTTCATGGCTGTCATTTCTGCCAGGGGGAAAAACAGCAGGGTAACACCCCCGCATTGCAAACTGAGATCTTAGAGAAATAAAAGCAGGCCAAATTGAGAGAATGGTAACAGATCGTTCCTCTCTGCCGTGGTCTCTGGGTGATTTCTTCAAGTACACCCTGGTTCCCACAGAAAAAGCGCCTGGCTTGTCTGGTAATTGTTCGGCTGTGGGAACAGTTTCTGCATTCATGATGCTCTTGTGGATTCCTTTTGCCAAGTTTTTTGTTGCTCCAAGCACTTCCTGGAGGCACCTCAGTCATAGGAGGATTCCGACCTCAGAGGGATGCCAGACAGGGTTTGATGCAAACAATTCGTGGTCTGCCTGGGCCAGATGGTTCCACACAGCAAGCACTGTTCCTTCATTCACAAAAAGTCAGAAACAAGCTGATTTCGCCATTTTGGCCCTAACAAATGGAAAAGTGAACAACTGTATCATGATATATAGGCCCATGTTGATGTAAACCATTTTTGCAAATAAATGAACATAGGTGCAGATGAGAGTTCCCAAAGCAGTTGCCGCTCCAGTGTAGTTGACTCAGAGTTAAACCCCAGAAGGGCAGGGCTCCAAGTCCACATATGTTTTCCAGACTCTTGGAAACTCTTGCATTTTGTTGTTGTCCTTAGCCTTCTGCTATTCCTAACTTCTTCCTGAGGTCATTGAAGAAACAGATACTTGGATGATTAGAATGTAATCTAGCTGGCACTAATTTAAAGGCACACGTCTGTTTTTACACCCAACCAAGTTTGATCAAAAAAAGAAACTATGTGGAAGTTGGCTCTGAGGCTTAGGATGCCTGACTCCAGAGTTTGAGAAAAAGCACTGGGCTGGGGTTTAGGGGACCTAAGTCCTGGCCTCTCTTTTGGATGACCCAAGGTTTGCTCTTCACCGTTGTCTGGTTCTTAGAGTCTTCATCTATAGAGTCTCTCTTAGCCTTAAATCTCTATAATGAAAGGAGCTTGGTTCTGTTGAGCACCTTTAAACACCACATGACGGTTAATTTTATGTGTTAACTGGCTAGCCTACGGTGCCCAGACCTTTGGTTGACTACTAGGCTAGATGTTGCTGTGAAGGTACTTTGTAGACATGGTCAACATTTACAATCAGTTGATTTTAAGTAAAGCAGAGTACCCTCCATAACGTGAGTGGGCCTTGTTCAATCAGTTGAAGGTCTTAAGAGCAAAGACTGAGGTTTCCTGGAAAAGAAAGAATTTTGCCTCAAGACGGTAACATAGAAATCTTGTCTGAGTTGAAATCCTGTTGGCCTGCCCTACATATTTCATACTCAAGCCTGCAACACCAGCTCTTACTTGAATTTCCAGCCTGCTGGCTTTCCCTATGGATTTCAGAGTTGCCAGCTCCCGTAATCGCATCAGCCAATTTCTGAAAATAAATCTCTCTCTCTTCTCTTTTTCTCAATATATATGTTTCCTGCTGGACCATCTGCCCTGACTCATCTTGCACTTGACCTTCCTACCTGACCTTCTCCGTTTCTGGATTATTTTTCTACGCATGAACTTGCCTCACCCCTCACTTCTACATTTCTAGCTTCAATCTTGTGTTTCTCTCCTAGATGACCATGATTTAAACTTTCTTTTTGGCCCCAGTTACTGTTTATTTCCTGAAATCAAACTTCCTTTGATCTGCCTCCAACCCTGAGGCCTCACAGACTGACCCTGAGGGACCTGGACAGGTATGACTGAACACACCCAACTCTCCACACACCCACCGCCTCCACGGCTTTTCGTGCTTCAGCGGCTTATAGCACTTTTGCTCCACGTACTCCTGCTCGGAAACCACATTCTTTACACAGTGTTCTCATATTTTTACGAAGGGTTAAAAAGCAGCTGGACTCATTTCCGTCTCCTGGGTGTTGTATTTCTTATTCATGTCACAGGAGATATGTGGTTATAGGAGGACTTGTTTGTTAATTAAAAGGGAGTGTGTATAATTACTTTTTGCTCATCCGTCAGGGAGATTTTTAAGAGTAAGTATAGTTGTGGGTGAGTGTGTAAAGTTATTTTACAGCAAATGTTTGCAAAGCTCTTGGAGATCCATGGAGGGAGGTTGCTTGGCCAATGCCAAGAATTATTAGAAGCACAGGCTTTGCTATTATTGACCTTACTCTAGAAGACTCTTATCACATACTAAGTGTTTGCTTTCATAAGGGGCACCTCACAGGAAGTCTAGGGCATATTATGACTTCAATGCATTGCCCATCTGTTGCGGTCTAAAGGGTCCTATACATGGTCTCAGTCTGCTATGTGTTGAAGACATTTAGATATTTTGCTCTCCCTTGGACTCTAGTGGAATCAGGCTGAGTTCGTGTTATATAACACCACCGTTTCACTGTGTAACTAGCAACTTCTAAGGAGGAGGCAGCAGGGGGAACAAAGCCACCTGCCCTTTGCCAACTCCTCCATGCTCTGCCAGTGCACCTGCAGAGAGCTCTGAGGGCTCGGCCTGGAAGAGAGACTGCTTATTATGTTTCATTGTGTAGATGACACAGGGCCTTTCTTTGTTTCTTTGTTTCTTGGCCAGGTTTTATCCAAGGTCTCCTAGGGCTGAGGGCTCATTAAGCAGCTGCCTTGCTGAACCCCTGCCTTTCACTTCACCTGCTTTGAGAAATTTGATCAACTCAGACAGAGACATGAAATATGCAAAGGAAGCTCCCAGCAATCAGTGTCTTGATAGCCTGCAGGGTTAAAATGGGAAAGTGTCACATGTTGGTTACGCCTCAGTAGCACTTGTCCACAGTTCAAGTCTGACCCATTGGTGTGCTAAGTCAGAATGAAGTTTTGTCACTATTATTAAGTTCAGGATAAGCACCACTCTCTCCTCCATTGCCTGCCACTGCTAGGGTGGGAGAGGTTATCAATTAGAGCCCTTTCTGTTGAGATAGAAACTCAATTCAAATTGGTTTAGGTGAAATGAAATGTATTGGATCGACTGACTGAAATGGCCAAGGCTGGGCTGGCTTCAGGAGTGGCTGGCTTCATGGTCAAATGAGGTCATCAGGACTTGGTTTCTCTCCATCTCTAGGCTCTGCCTTCTGTTTGATTGGCTTCATTTTCAGCTGTCAGGTGGTGGGCCCCAGCAGTTCCAGACTCCCCCTTGTGGTAGCAAGATGGCTACAATAGTTTCAGCCTCTAGAGTATAAAGCAGAGGTCAGCAAACTTTTTCTGTAAAGGTGCCCGATAGGAAATACTTTAGACATTATGGGCCATACAATTCCTGTTGCAGCTACTCAACTGTGCTGTTAGAGTGCAAAAGCAGACACATATATGTAAATTAATGAGAATGACTGTGTTCCAATAAAACTTTATTTAAAAAGTTTTATTTAAAAAGGCAGTGGGGGGGTGGTGCCAGCCCTGTGGCCGAGTGGTTAGGTTTGTGTGCTCCACTTCGGCAGCCCAGGGTTTCACCAGTTGGAATCCTGGGTGAGGAGATGGCACTGCTCATCAAGCCATGCTGAGGCGGCATCCCACATGCCACAACTAGAAGGACCCACAACTAAAAATACACAACTATGTACCGGGGGGCTTTGGGAGAAAAAGGAAAAATAAAATCTTAAAAAAATAAATAAATAAGAAGGCAGTGGGCTGAATTTGGTCTGTGGGCTATACTTTGCAGATGATTGGAACTACAGAGCTATTGTTGGAAAATGGCTGCCCAGGCAGGGACTAATCTCCCAGCTTCCTTAGCAGTTAGGTATGGCCATATGACTGAGTTCTAGCTAATGGAACATGAGTGGAAGCTATATGGACCATTTCTGGGTCAAAGCTTTTAATAAGCACGTATGCTCCTTCACGCTCTCTTTAGCTTCTGAGACTGGATGCAGCTGATGAGGAAGTTTTAGAAGTGGTAGAGCCACGGGATAAAGGAGTCCGATTCCTGAATCACCATGTGGAGGGGAGGGGAGTCACCCAATGACAAGGAACAGCTACCTTGGATTGTTAGGTGAGTGGGAAATAAATTTCTATTTTTCTCGACTCATTATACATTCTGGGTCTATTTTTAACAGCATTCATGTACCTTAAGTAATACAGAAATTGGTGTCAGAAAGGAAGTGCTAATGTAAGAAACACCTAAAATACGTAGTTGTGCAATGAGAGACAAGAAAGTAGAGTAGGCTGTGAAAACGTCGGTCCATGTTATGCAGTAGCAAAGTATTTGTTAAAACTGTTACCAGCGGTCATTTGAAAGGCAGACCAAGACGAACCTGTAGCTCCAGGGGAAGCCAATAGAAAGAGACAGAATGTTAGTGTGTGTTAGAGTTGAGTTCCTTGCTACTTATAACAAGTTATTACTAGAAAAATATGATCCCTGGCACTAATTGACTAGTTTATAAGCAGAAATAAAAGGGAATGAAGAGAGCCCCCAAATGTGGAAAAGCCTGTTGACTCTGGATCCCAACTGGTAAGAGATAAGACTGGAAGAAAAAAAATTAAAACCCCAGACTTGGAAAGGACAAAACCCCATTAGGAATTCTCGGTTAAATATAGCAACTCAACCCCTGCAGCAAAGATCAGATTAAGGGTGTAGCCTTTCCACACAAGTCTATTGTTCAGATGGCCTCAAGGTAGCTGCCATTAACTTAAGAGAAAGCTATGGAGACAAGGAAGCAAATAATTAGGCTTCAGAACTATGTCCAGGAAAGAATTTTGCGTGTGGTTACTGGCACTTGGAATTTACTGGAAGCAAATGAATGAGAAGCTTACAAAATTTTTGAGGGAATTTTGTTAGCAGGGAAGTCACAAGCCTGGATGAAATAATCTTTGATTAGTCAAGCCTTACCCTTTGGTCCTAAATTTGCACCAGCAGAAAGTAGACTATGAAGGCTGTAGAGTCTTCGAGGAGGGCAATTCAGAAGAGGCCAAAAAGGATAATGGACAAGGAAGGATGTCTAAGAGGGTGGAATAAGGGGCCTTAGAAAAAAATAGACAAGAAATTTTTCCCAGAGAGCAGATTAAGAGACTGAGCAAGGAATTTACCCCTCTTATCAAGCAGAGGGTCTTCACACTGCCCGCCTAGAAGGGTTCCATCATGCTGTTAACCAAGGATTTTGTTTTTCCCATTCTTCTTTTTTCTGAACAGGAGTCAATGCAGTTATCAACTCCCTATCCTACCATGGTACAGTGGATGTGTATTAGAGGGGCAGATAACTGGTTTTTTAGTTAACAAATGGTTGGACCATGAGGAACCACATATACACCTAGCTGAGAAGATGGTGCATCCTCAAGAATCCCAGGCTTTGAGGTGGATATAGTGACTAAATGGAGCTTTGACTTGTCTTCTTGGAGGAAGGCATGAATGTTGGCTCTCTATGTGGGAAGAAGAGTGCAAACCGATAGTTAGTGTCTGAAAGGGTTGACTGTGATAGATTGTCAGCTATTTACTAGGAATCCATTTCCTCTTCTTCTTCCTCTTCTTTTTTTTTTTTTAAAGATTGGCACCTGAGCTAACAACTGTTGTTGCCAATCTTTTTTTGTTTCCTGCTTTTTCTTCCCAAATCCCCCCAGTATATAGTTGTATGCATATATTTTTTAGTTGTGGGTCCTTCTAGTTGTGGCATGTAGGACGCCTCCTCAACATGGCATGATGAGTGGTGCCATGTCCACACCCAGGATCCAAACGAACGAAACCCTGGGCCGCTGAAGCGGAGCGCAAACTTAACCACTCAGCCACAGGGCCGGTCCCCGCTCTTCTTGAATGCACAGCTGGACCATACTTCCCAGGCTACACATGTAGTTAGATGTGGCTACATGAGTGAGTACTAGCCAACAGAATGTGAGTGGAAGTGATACAGGCCATTTCCAGGCCAGGAAGGTCATGTGTCTTCTCCTTGCTTCATTCCCCTTCTGCTGGCTGGATACGGACAATGATGAGGTCCTAGACCCTAGGGGATAGTGCAGCAGCAAGCTGGAAGGAGCCTGGGATTCTGAATCATCCCATGGAAAAGAGCTGTCTTCAGACTGTTGAGTAATCAAAAAATAAACTCTTACTGTTTTTAAGTAATTATAAAATTTCTTAGTACTTCTGTACTTCTTACCACAGCTCAGCCTGCTTAATCAAGACAAGAAGCAACATGGTCTGTCCCTGTGTCTGCTTACCCTTTTCTCTCTCTAAAGACTGGATTTCATTGCTCCTCTGAGTATAACCCAGATCTTAGCTGGAGCTTCCCTTTTCCTTGAGTTCTAGGTGAAACTTGAGTGAACTCTCAATTCCTTGTCCTATTGATGGGGATTTTAGGCCGGTTAATTCTAAAACTGCAGATGAGCAGCAGGCTCCAAGGAGCACAGTTTGCTTGCCCTTTGAGAGACATTTGCATTTGTGAAGGAAATCTCCATGCCTCCCTCTCTGCCCCAGGAGGAAAGGGGGATGGCCTTATCTCTGGAAACTCTTAATGGGGATGGCAAGGACTTAAGTTGGTTACTGTCTGGCAACCTCATGTAACTGATTTAGGGTGGTGGCTTCTGGCCTTTACTTAATCCGATTTGATTCTTATCTGAAAGTTGTGGGACCACCCAATGGCCAGACCCCACCTGCACTGATACCATTTTAACTTTTTTACATGTTCTTTCCTTTGTCTTGTAAAGAGATGGCTCACATACCTATGCCTTAAATTTAGCTTTACTCTCCACCCATGTTTGCAGCAGTAGCAGCAGCATGCCGGCACCAGCTCTGCCTGCCCATGGGTCCTGTCCCCATGCTGGCAGCAGCAGTGGCTCCTCTTGCCCGTGGGCCCTGTCCCCACGCAGCAGCCTGACTGCCCATGAGTCCTGTCCCCATGCTGGCAGCAGCAGCTCTGACTGCCCATGGGTCCTGTCCCCATGCTATTCCACACTATTCTCTAAATAAAAGAGCACTACTGCCAGATCTTGAGAGTCCAAGAAATCTTTCATTCGACTCCTCGGCTCACCGACCCTGCATCACTATGGGTTTCCAAAGCTGTTTCCAAGACGTCTCTGAATTCCCAGTGGAGCTTCTGTTCTTATGGATTGCTTTCCCTCTTGAGTTCTTCAGCTCATATGGTCTCTGTTCCACAGGGACCAGACATGAAACTCAAACACTTCTGACTCACACACACACACCCCTCTCACTCACACTAATTATTTATGAGCATAAGAGATTGTACTGAGAAATGGGTGAGGAAGAAATGGAGGAAGAGCTTATAATCATGGTAGTGCAAATCTTAAATGAAACAGTAGGTGTTACCATTCTTAAAACATCCACCACTGGTGAGGTTCGCTGGCCCTTCATTTCACCTAGTCTGAAATTATCTCCTTGTTGTTTACTCATCTCTCCCTCTATCTCTCTCTTTCCTCTTTGCTTATACCAAGAGGCCGACAAAAGCTCTTGGACACTATGTACAGATTAACGGTTTGGGCCCTGGGAAGACTAATAACCAGATGTCTTTTCAAATCAATATTTGAGGGGAGGCAGTGCCCTGCTTGGGGTGCATGGGAGCGTCTCAGTGAGCCTCTGCTCTGTTATCCTGAGCAATTCAGCTCTGGCCCCAAACGTGCACAGCTCACTGAGTTAAATAGGAGAATTGTTTAGCTCAACCCACCCTCCTAGGAAGTTGTTGTTTTAAAACCAATTATCTGATTTTGCCCAATCATGTCCCTGGTGGCTCATGCCAGTCCATGCAGCATATGAAACTATCTGTTACAACTATCTGTTACTGGCCCTTCTCTTTCTGAGAGAAGTTTTGGTAAACTCAAATTTCCCATTTCCTTCATGTTTCCAGTGGCGTTTTTATTATCCTAGTGAGGTTTCAGTGCTGCTTACAGATTGGCATTCCAGACAGTGGCCTACTAGCTTCCTCCTGATACAGCATTGCTCAACTATTCTCTCTCCATTTTAGGAGAAAAACCAAGAAATATTTCCCTTTGTCTCAAGCAGTGTGACTTCCCCACTCCTCTGATGTCTCAGCACCAACTGATGTTTGTTGTTGAAGGATTTCCTAAGTAACTTATCAAGGTACCTTCCCAAACAAAGATAATTCTTTTCCTACAATGAATTATGGTTCCAGCTGGCGATATCATAAAAATGTTTTTCATTTTGTTTTACATGGACATGATGGAATGTGGCCATTTTAGCCCTGGAACTTAATTAACTTCCAGCTCCAGCAGAGTAGTCATGTATAATTTTATGGGTTGTACGCCAAGCAACTCTAAGAGTACCTTTTATACTATAGTCTGTGTGATTGGTAATTGCTAGAGTTATGTAGTCCACAACCTGTACAACCATATGTTACAGCCTTCCCTTAAGGACCACCCACCACATAACTGGCTATTATCTCAATGGCCTAATTTCAAATTCCTGGGAGAAATGGACATCCATTTTGGGTCAGTTGTCCATTCCTGCCCAATCAGATATGCCCAGGTTGGAAACATGTTAAAGACACATGGATCCAGAGTTCCACTCTTTTTTTAGGAGGTTATATGGAGAGTATGGGCAACGATTCTGAGAGAACGGGTTGTATGGGAAGGGTAGACATCTCCAAAAATGGCATCTACTGAAAGAATTTGGCATTGGCATTGCCAAGGGCCAGTGATAGATAAGATGAATAGCCAGAGGATGCACATAAATATAATCAAGCCAATGTTTTTAAACTGTGAGCTGTGACCCATTAATGAGCTGTGAAATCAATTTAGTGGGTCATACTTTTTAAAGACATAAAAATGAAACAAAAGAGATTAGAAAATATCAGTATATGAGGCAGCTAATAAAGATAAACATTGTTTTGTGAAATTATGTTTTAGTTATTTATTTGTATGTACTGGATCAGTATATGGAGTGAGGATTGTGGTGCAAAAAGATCAAAAACCAAATCAAAGTCCAGACCAGACAGTGACACTCTCTCCCACCTGCCAGCCCACAGATTGGATGCAGGCACCCTGGGGACATTTATCTCAGGAGGTATCTCTGGGCCTTCTTCCCCAGATGCTCCAGCCATCTCATCTGAACTTCTTAGCTGATCCTTTGTTTTGTCTCTTTTATTTTTTTGAGGAAGACTGGCCCTGAGGTAACATCCATGCCCATCTTCCTCTATTTTATATGTGGGATGCCTGCCTCAGCATGGCTTGATAAGCACTACATAGGTCCACGCCTGGGATCTGAACCTGTGATCCTCGGGCCAGTGAAGCAGAGTGTGCGAACTCTGCACTGCGCCACCAGGCTGGCCCCCTGTTTTATATCTGGTTCTTGATCTCCATCCATCCAGGTCTCAGACTTTCTTCCTCTCAGCTCCATGCCCAGGCCCAGTTCTGGGACTCCAGCCTGGTTAGACTCCCTTGCATCCCCAGGAAAGGAAAGTTGGACAAATGACAGCAGTCAGAGTCTCCAAGCCCAGCCGTCTCTGGTCCACTTACCAGTAGCTCCAAGCATTCTTTGGTTCCTGAACCCACTGTTATCTTGGCAGACAGTTGGTCAGAATCTTTATCCTGCAGACATAGGGCTTCTAGTTAGTTGTGCTCATCAGGGGCCAGTACCCAATGGCAGGGGGTAAATCCCAGAGACTCACTTGTTCCCTGAACTGCAGCCCATGGCTACCTTTGCCTAATTGAAACAATGGGGCTTTGCTTAAACTTTTTGCTCTGTACTCTCTGTGCTGGGGTTCTGCATGCTGCCTGGATCTTGTAAGCTAACTTGTCCTTGGAACTGGACAATATCCCTAACATCTCCCTCTTCCTATTGATAGGCACTGGTTGGGCCCTCTGTCTGAGTGAACTGATCACCAGGATCACAACCCTATTGCCTGCCTGTCTTCCAGTGTCTCTTCCCTCACACTGCCCAAGGAAGTCACTTAGAAGCCAGCTGAGGACAACAGTTTTCTACATCATGTATGTACCCAGGACTACCCTCCTACGACTTCGCCCACTTGTAGATTTCTTCTCTGGAGTCTTGAGCTTACAATCCCTGATCCCTGCCTTCTGATCTTTGATTTCATTACTAGTTTGGAGGTCCTTCTCTACATCTGTGGCCTTAGCTCGCTTATCTCCTTTGTCTTTTTTTTTTTTATTTTAAAGATTTTATTTTTCCTTTTTCTCCCCAAAGCTCCCTGGTACATAGTTGTATATTTTACTTGTGGGTCCTTCTTTGTGGCATGTGGGATGCTGCCTTAGCATGGCCTCATGAGCGATGTCACGTTCACACCCAGGATTCGAATGGGTGAAACCCCGGACCGCTGAAGCGGAGTGCACGAACTTAACCACTCGGCTACAGGGCCGGCCCCTTTCCTCTGTCTTTTGAACTGGAAGCCTTGGAAGGACATCCACCACTCTTTCAATGGTCCTCCTCACATTGAGTTGCCAGATTTAACAAACAAGAATACAGGGTATCCTGTTAAATTTAAATTTCAGATAAGCAATGAATAATATTTGCAAGTCCCTTGTAATATTGGGGACATACCAAAAATTTATTCATTGTTTATCTGAAATTCAAATCTAGCTGTGCGTCTTGTATTTTATTTGGCAACCCTACACCTACAGTTCCTTGCTGAAGGAGTGATCTTAAGTTCTTCCTTAAGCGCAGGTGGGTGATTCTGTACCATAGGACCCCAGCTGTACTCCACCCCAAAGTTGTAGCTGAGTGGATCAGGGATGAGCACTTGTCTTAAGGGCAGCTAGCCCATAGGCTGGCCTGAAGCTACAAGGTAGACTTGTACAAAAAGGTTTTGCACAAGAGGGTTAATAGTGATCAAGTGAACCAATCAGATGTTCTCTCTCAGGGCTTTTTTTTTTTTTTGATGAAGATTAGCACTGAGCTAACATCTGCTGCCAATCCTCCTCTTTTTTGCTGAGGAAGACTGGCCCTTAGCTAACATCTGTGCCCATCTTCCTCTACTTTATATGTGGGACACCTACCACACCATGGCTTGCCAAGCAGTGCCTTGTCCACACCCGGGATCCGAACCAGCGAACCCTGGGCTGCCGAAGTATAACGTATGAACTTAAGTGCTGTGCCACCGGGCTGGCCTCTCAGGGCTTTGACCTCAGTAAGAGAAAGTGAGAGAGTCAGTTGGTAGGAGGAGCACCCCCCCGCCTCCCATCTCTTGCTGCCATGCGAATCTCCAGACACTGGAGCCTTCTGGAACCAGCCTGGAACTTCGCAGCCTGTATCTTGTGCCACTGCCTGCCCCTCCGAAATCCCCATTCCAGCATCTTCTCATCCTCATTGACCTAGTTCTAGCACAGTGCCTGGCACATGCCTGGAGGTGAATGGATGCATGCATGAATGTCGGCCACGTCTTTCGGGTTGAGGTGGTTGTGGTATAAGGAGTTAGAAGCTCTGCCTCAGTTCTGGCTCTGCATCCTCCTGTCTACGTAACCTTGGGCAAGTCACTTGAGTCCTCGAAGCCTCCATGTTCTCTTCTGTACAGTGAGGGTGGTATTATCTAACTCTTAGGCTGCTGTGAAGTTTAAAACAGCAGATGTGTGAAAGCCTATACAGAATAAGCCCTCTGAAAACATTTAGTGCATCTGAGTACGGAAAGTCACATTTTATATGAAGGTTGCGCTTTATAAGACCTCATGTAAGTAAAAAACAAACAAATGTCACAATGCCAGACTCCTCCTGGCAAAGGAGGGCAGCCATTTATGTTGGCCAGCTGGCAAGAGAATAAGCAGAGTTTCCAATTCACTGGGCTCTCAGGTTGAAAATTTTGCAATTTTGAACAAATTTTAAATTTTAGAGTGTTTGTATTTTCAAAATTTCAAAAAATGTCTTTATTATTACTTTTATATTACACATTTTTAAATATACCCCAATCAAATTTGCTTAAAATGCACCAAACTCAATGATTTGTGAGAGAAGAAAATGAAAAATGCACATTGTGATGTAAAATGGATGATTTTGCACGGTCCTGCACAGCTGCATGTTCCCGCGTCGCATTAGCCTCTGGTTCTGCTCAGCATTCACTCTGGAATTTTTAAAATGTCATAACAGTGTGCTTTCAAAATAATATGCTCATGCACCCCCACCCCCAAGTGTGTAATATTGTCAGGATGTTTTATCTGGTGCCATATATCTTGCACATGACGAATCTATTTCCCCAAACGAACCATCGCGTATGTCCACACTGTCTGTAAATTCTGAATCCTGACATCTATGCTGTTACCCTCTGACGTTTGGATTGGCCTGAGTTGGGCATAATTGGGGGGCGATGTTTTTAAAGAATGAAGGGGATGTCACTCTTTTCTTCCTGTTTCGTCTCCCCTGGAGAAAGTGATCTCAGGAACACACAAGACTTAACTCTGCTGGAAAAAGCCCCAGATGCTCTCCCCAGGGTACCAGGAGATTAAGCAGGCCTGATCTGTAAGCATCCTCACTCCAGGGGTGATAACAAGGTCACTCTGTACTTAGGTTTGGCTTTATAATAATACATCTGGCATCGATAGAGTTTCCTTCTTTTCAAAGTGCTTTCCTATTTATGATCTCATTTTGCCCTCACAGGAGGAGGAAAGGGAACTGGTTCGGATGAGCAAACCTGAGTTTCCCCTGCTTTGGGGCTCAGCAAGTCGCTTCACCTTTCTTAGGTTCAGTTTCTCCATCTGTATTGTAATTGCTGTTGGGTGCTCATGGTTGTATAATGCAAGTGTGCCCGTGAGCTGAGCGGGGAAGTACTTTGGGAAATCCAAAAAGCTGTAGACAGAAATGTGCTGTGATAATAAAAGTCATTTACATACTCTGGACCTTGAAGAACTGAAAGGAACTTAAGAAACTCAGATTTTCAGGCTGTCTGTTTCATCCTAAGACTGGTTGCCTTATGATCACAGGATGGCTGCCAGAATGTTCTGAGAGCTACATGCTTCCTTATTTACATCCATCAGGAGAAAAAAAGGTTTTCAACCTTTATTTTGTGAAGACCCACAGATGATCATAGGCATGGACACGACATACGACTTTGGGAGGCTCAGATTTTTGGTCTGTCCTTTCAAGAGACATTTAAACTGTAGTTTGAATGCCATTGTTAGTGTTGGCTCTTTCTCCACCCCCTTCTCTCTCACACAAGAAAGCATATCAGGCTGCAAGTGAGAGAGATATTATTGTAAGGGTAAACTTGATTTCACTCAATTTATTTTCCAAAAATGCAAACTCAGGATCCTTATAGGTAAAAAAATGCTGACCCAAACTGACTTGAGCAAAGGATAAAATTTACTCACTTGTGTAATAAAAGAACATCCAGGGGCAGATGCTTCAGTCATGGTTGGATCCAGGAGCTCATATGGTTTCATCAAGACCTAGACTATTTATCCATCTCTAGGTTCTGCTTTTCTTTGTATTGACAGTTTCAGACAGAGTGTCTTCATGAGGGATAAATGGCTTGTGGCAGCCTTAGGCTTGTATCCTCAAAGCCAAGCACCCTTCATGAAAAAAGAACTTTATTTTCCCCATAGTTCCAGCATACATCTTAAGATTAAGACTCATTGGACGGACTTGGAAGCACTGTCTGCTATCCTTGAATCAGCCACCGGGTTTGGGTTAATGAGGTATGCTAATTGGCTAGGACTGTGTTTTCTCTCTCTCTCTGCACCATGGGGGAAATGGAGAATGGAGGTGTGGTCAGCCTCATCTGAACCATATACACTAAGAGTGGGTGTGGAGTATTTCCCAAAGGAAAATTGAAGGGCTGTTACAAAAACTAGGAGAATGGAAGCTGGGTGGGCAAAACCAACAGATGTTCACTACAGTGAACAAGATACTTAGACAATTATTAGTAAGAAATTACTTACAACACACATTGCAAATGGGTTGTGATTTGCCAGTGTGTTAGAACAGTGTGATTGAAACCTTTCAACCCTCTCATTTTCCAGATTTCCTTGGAGCTTGATGAGTTTGTTTTGGGCATAACGAGTTGAAGTTTTGTTTGTAATTTTGGTACCTCATTAGAGGTTTTCTAAATGTCAGGAGCCAGCCTAAGGGCTCTTCTCATGAGTCTTCCAAGAAAGAAATTGCCACTCCAAAGGTAAGGAGATTTCTAAGGCCTGCTTTATATAGATAGCATCCGTACTTCTTTCTGTAGAAAACAAACTTACAAAATTTAACACCTCTGATTTCCTAACTTTTTCATGACTCAGGGGTAGTAGAGGGAAGTGCAAGTTTTATCACCTGGATTTAGAGGCAAGGAAATTGAAATAGAGAAAGAAAACCAGGCTCACGTGTAGGCAGCATGACTAGCTACCTCCTTGATATGACTTGAGGAGCTTCACAAGGCTTACTATTTCTGGAAAGCTCTAAAACAGTCTCTGCCATTGAAATGCTTTCTTAATGAGAGGTGTGTAGTTTAACTGCATCAAGACGTTATGTTGGCTGGAGGCCAACACATAATTAATGCATTTTTAGGGGTCAGTTCAATTTAACAAATCGTTATTGAGTACTTATTACTAGTTGTATCATGTAGGGTGATTTTGTTTGCAAGTAACAGAAAATCCAGTTCCAACAGTCTTAAAATATAAAAGGAATTTATTGACAAGCCCAGTGGTAAGGTGGCCCTCAGGTGAGGCTTGATCTGGAAGTTCACCAAAGACCCAGTTTCTTCTCTCTTTCTTCTCAGATTTTCAGGCTGTCTGCTTCATCCTAAGACTGGTTGCCTTATGATCACAGGATGGCTGCCAGAATGTTCTGAGAGCTACATGCTTCCTTATTTACATCCATCAGGAGAAAAGCAGTTGTCCAATGAGTGTATGAGGGTGAGGCAGTTTTTTCCCAGAGAATATCTTCTCATATCTCACTAGCTCAAACTGGGCCATGTACAGCCTATTCCTAGACCTAACTTTGTGGCCAGGAGGATGGAATATGCTGGTAAACAAGGACCATACCTGCACCATCTTCCCTAGATGCACATGGGCTGGATGTGGGGGGCAGAGGTTTTGCCTCAATGGAAATCAGTTTTGGGCTGGAGACATGGATGTGGTAGTTAAAGACGTGACAGTGGAGATAAGTAGATTCAGGGTGAGTCCCAGGGGCAGTGCAGGGTGAGTGAGAAGGAGCCCTGACTCCTACAAAAGTGGGAAAAGGAAGGGGGCTTAGGGGGCTGGAGAAAGTGAGGAGAACACTGTGTCAAGAAGGCCGACAGGAAGAGCAGCTCATGACGGAGGGGTTGTCTCAGAGGCCAAGTGACATGAGGCCTCAGCAGAATCTGTTCAGTCCGGCAGCCGGGAGGTCACTGGTGGCCCCTGCGGAGGGATGCAGTGGGTGAAGGAGAGTCAGTGAGGAAAGAGGTGAAGTGAGGTGGTGGAGGCAGTGACAGGGGACCTCACCCCGCAGAGCCTGTCTCTCCAGGTCAAGGGGAGAGAGAGCAGAATTCAGAGAAGAAAGAGAAGGCTCTCTTTCTCGACAGGGCCTGAAAGAGGTTAAGTCATTTTTGTATTGGGGTGTTTAACTGGTTGACGCTCCTTTCCCTGGATGGGGAGGGAAGATGCGGGCATAGCAGGTAGGGGCTGGGGTCTACTACAGATTGTGAACCACAGCATATAAACCCCAAATTCTTCCTTCCCCTAGACTAGTAAGGACTGATGGCACCCCAGGGCCCCCATCTATAATGCACCCAGGTACCCAGGTACCTTCTTGCTCTGCTCCTCTACCTGGGCCAGCCCAAGGGCATCTTCCAGGGTAGCTTGGGCACTCTGAGTGATGGCGAGTATCTCCACTCCTCTCCACTTCCCACTTCACCCTAAAAAGGAAGGTACTGGGTCCCCTTCAAACTTCATACAAGGATGCCCCAGACTGCCTAATCTGCAGACTCCATGCCACAACATCCAGGCTCTCCAAGTCCTCTCCCTTTCACTCCTGTCCTCATCTTGCAACTCAGTCTTCATCTGTTTCAAAATCCCTATTTGACCTGCGGGAGCACCTGTGCCTTGGGAGGATGGAAGAACATTCTTTACGAGGCGTTAGCCCCTTTCTGTCTTCCATCTTTCTGCCTCAATGGACTCACAGACCCTTCTCCTTTCTATCTCTTGCTGATAGTGTCCCTGCTGACCCCCTCCCTCTCTACCTGTCCCCTTGGGAAACACCCTATACTGATGGGCAGAGCCTAAGGACAAGCTGCCGTGACTGGGCCCATGCCAAGTTGTCCCCAGCCTAGATCCTTCTCTTTCTACCTCTGCTGTTTAGTCAGCACCTCAGAGAGGAAATCTCAATGAGGGTGTTTCCGAGGCTTGGAGAAGGGAAGGGAGAGTTCACGGCTTCACAGGAATGCTCTAATTAACGCCTCTAATTAGCACCCAGAGGCGCTCCAGCTCCCTTTGGCCTGTGCACTGTAATTGTCTCATCACTCTGCCTCAGACCTGGGCATTCACTGGAAGCGTGAACCACTTCTGAGGTGCCAGAGGAGGATTCCAGGAAATGCGGGAGGCCTCGGAGGAGTTTAAGCCCTTGGCTGGGGCTAAAGCTGCCCTCATCTGGGTGCCAGGCACTGGCTTCTGCAACACGGGAGCTATGAGCTTCTTCTGTGGAGTCATATCCCACCCCACATCTCCTCTCTATAGTGAAGCATCAGCTACCTCGGGTTCCAAGTGCTCCAGGCTTTGCATTCCACCTCTGCCTGTTCTGAGTAACAACTGATTTTAGCATGAGACGAGCTTGCTCTGTGCTCAGCACTGTGTCCCAACAGTAGGGACACAAAAGTAGATTTTTTCCTACCTTTACCTCCCTCCTGAGGGTAATAGTCCAGCTCCAAAGGCAAGACTTAGCAAATAAAATATTTAGAGAACCAATCAACTTTGTATTCAGTTCTGGGACGAATAAAATCAAGGCAATACAGGGAGTCAGCATAGTCTAGAGCTGTGCTATCCAATATGGCAGCCACTACCCACAAATGGCTATTCAAATGCAAATTAAGGAAAATTAAATAAAATTTAAAACTCAGTTTCTCAGTCATATTAGCCGTAGTAAGTGCTCTCTGGCCACATGTGGCTAGTGGCCACCATATAGGACAGTGTAAAATTAATGTTTTTACTTTGCAGAAAGTTCTATTGGGTACCGCTAGCCTAGAGTGACAGAGGCCGACTCAGAGAACAGCTATGGCTCTGGCTGGGCCTGGAAAGATAGTAGAATTAGATGGAAGAGGAGGGGAATGGTCTTCCAAGGGGAGAAACTGTGAAATGATGTTCAGAGGTTGGGATGAACCTGGAATGTTGGGGCCACACCCAGGGAGAGGACTAGCTGGAGCAGAGTTCCTTCTGAGGAACTGTGAAAGCCATCATCACTCTGCTAACAGGCGCAGGCAGTAAAAGGGAGAAGCCCATCCTCTTCCTCTCACTTCTCAGTCCCACATCCCATCCTTCATACTTACTCTACCCCATGGGGAGGAGAGAGTTCCGACTGGACCTTGGGCTCCTCATCTCAGGGGAGCGGCAGCTTGGCATCATAACTAGTTATTTGCTCTGTTTGAAAACACTGCTGGGGATGGACTAGGATGGGAATCTGGACCTGGTCTTTCTTCACTCGATATTAGAATCACCAAATACTAGAGCAGAACAGAGCTTGGAGCACATCCAGTCTTCCCTATTACAGATAAAGGGATTATGGCCCAATGGGGACAGTGACCCCAAGGTCACACAGCTCAGCAGTTAGCAGAACCAGATCTCCTAAAAGCCAGGATTCCTTCTCCTTCCAGTTCATCCTACTGCTTCTCTGAGAGATGGGCTGGACCTGCTTTTCTTTAAGCTCTGTGCCAGTCTCCCCCGCCCCCATTCCCATTCCAGCGAAACTGCAGGCCCTTAGGGCACTTACAATATGCAAAGGTCTTGAGGCACAAAGGAAGGTCCCTTTGAGCAACTGGCAGGTGAGGCTGGAGCCTAGACAGAGGGGCACTGATGAGGTGGAGGGTTGGCCAGAGCCTTGCCCAGCACAGCAGCTTAAGGCTTTTAGACGTTTAAAGCCTTTTTGCCATTGACAGGCCCTGAGAACTGGTGATCATGGCAAATAACAAAATCTGCTTTAGAGATTTTTAATCTATTACATTTTTTTTTATTGCTTAACACCCACATGATTCCAATTCCACCTAACTTCAAAGAAAGGAAGAAAGACCTGGTGGTGATGAGGTCATTCAATAGAAACGTTTTGTTTTACTCTCTCTCCATTTAAGAGCAGTTCCTCCTCTGCTCTTACTTCCTGAAGCCACTCCATGGCTTCTTTGTGCCAGAGAGGTGAGGGAAGCCCTGGGGACAGGCTGTTTTTACAGCTGCGCTGAACTCCAACCCGAGAGCTGTCCATCCCACTCCTCACACACTTGGGCAACTCCAGTGAAGAGCGAAAGGATGTAAATCACGCCCTCCCACACGTGTTCTGAGCTCATTTGTCTCTGAGCCTCACCCAGGGGCCTCTTAAGTTCTGACTATTAAGCAGTGAGCAGAAATTGCCAGGAAAGGTGACTCTAGCATAACAGTAAGGGCTACCCCATGGGCAAATCTACGCTAGTGTCTACAGGTGTGCCTTGCTTTAGACAATAAGGGCATTGACAAAACCCTAGACTGATGGGACCACACACTGGTCAGGGTCACCACCACATCTTATGGAGGAGGAAACTGCTTTTCTCATAAGCCTAGTGAACTAGATGGTCTCCAAGGGCTCCTCCAGTTTTGACAGTCATGAGTTTCTGAAGATGTGTAGATATCAGATTTGTAAAACGCGCTGTGGGAGCTCACCAGTAATAACAGAGCTAACATTTATTGTATTCATTCTGGGCTCCAGACACAGTGCAAAATGCTTTTCTTGTGTTCTTTTGTTTAGTCTTCAGAATAAGCTTTAGAGTCACCAGTTAGCAATTGATTAGAAGAGCTGATGTGCTGCACCGCGGAGCACAGTAGACGGCACTTTCTGGAAAGGACCAAAACTCAGCTCCTTGCACCTGGAGGGGTGAAGGGCCCCAGCTCACAAGACTACATGCTGTTCCCAGACCTTTCCTTGTGGGGACTTGTGCTCTGAGGCAACACACTGTCTTTATTTCTCTTTGAAATCTGCAGAGGACTTGCAGCATCTGCTGCTTATTCTGTGAACTTAGGCCAAAGGGAGGCCCCACAGAGGCCCCACAGCCTCCTCCTCACTCTACTTTTTGCAGCACCCTGGTGTTCCTGTTTTGATCATCTGCTCTCCTGACAAGCCCTCCAAGCCTGCAAAAGCCCAGTTGTGGACCAGCATTTGTCTGTCTGTCTGGTACCTGTTTTTCTCTCTTTTAACCAGGGCCATCTAGAGTAGGAGTACTCCTGCAGACAGCAAATGCACCACCACCTCACATATGTCTCAGTTATCTGGACTGAGAGTCCTAAATTCAGATACTTTAAGGAACTAACCAGGTAGCGTGATGAGCGAGACCCACCGGGTGGGCCCTGGGTGGTACTGCTCAACTCTAGTCTGTGTTTGTAAAATTTAAGCAGGAACCACTGGCCCAATGGTAACTGATTTTTTTTTGGGAGAAATCTCTTCATTTTTACGAGTTGGCAACTATTTTAAGAAAATTGTAAAATACCATGTAGGATAAGCTAAACATAACTGCGGGCTAGACTCAGCCCTCGGACACCCGATTCACAACCTGTGACAGAGGTTTTCACTTGTGTGGGTTTTAGCGGTAGGAATTATCCAGGGAATCACTCAATTCTTCACTTCACTTGGTGTGTGTATGGATGCAGACCTTGCTCTTCAAATTATAACTGCCCAGTGTTTGGTAAGCTGGGTTGAATTGACAAGAGCGATAGAGGGGTATCCCAAGACCTGGGTTCCAGGCTTATTTTGCAAGAAACCAGTTGTGTGGCCTCACTCACCTGAATCTCTTGGTTTGAGCATCCTCACTTATAAAAAGGAAGCATTGGTGAAGGGATCCTTAGGTTCCTTCCAGCTCCAAAATTCCATGCATCTATGACTTTAATTTCAGTGATTGAATTACTTCCTTTTGTTTGTATCTAAAATATCCAGAATAGGTGCTTAGAGACTCAGGTTTATGGTGCACTATGGAGAAAAATCTGATTTATTAGAGTAAGGGGGAACTTTAAAGTACAATTTTTTCAAATGGCTCCCCTAAAAGGAGAGGCTAAGAAAGAGTTCACTCTACAATGAAGTGCCACCTCACTTCCCCTGTTGCAAAATTAATTGCGAATTTCATTTGAAATCTGGGGAGAGCCGATGGAGGAAGAAGGACAAATGTATCAATAAAGAATAGTAAGAACAGGTAAGGAGTAAGGATGTGAAGGAATTAGAGCCCGGATTCATTGCTGGTGGGCATGTAAAATGGTGCAGTCCCTTTAGAAACTAGTTTGGTAGTTCCTCAAAATATTAGACATAGAGTTACCATATGACCCAGCAATTTCATTCCTAGGTATACATCCACGAGAAATGAAAACAGATATCCACAAAAACACTTATACATGAATGTTCATAGCAACATTATTTATAATAGCCCCAAAGTGGAAATAATCCAAATGTCCATTAAAAATTTTTAAAATTTATTTTTGACAAATAAAAATTATATATATTTAAGGTGTGTAATGTGATGTTTTGATATATGTATACATTGTGAAATGATTATCACAATCAAACTAATTAACATATCCATCACATCCCATGGTTACTTTTTCTTGTGTGTGGTGAGAACACTTGAGATCTACTCTTTCAGTAAATTTCAAGTATATAATACATTATTAACTATGTTCATCATGCTGTGCATTAGGTCTCCAGAACTTATTTATCTTATAACTGAAAGTTTGTACTCTTTGATCAATAACTTCTCTTTTCTTCCACCTCCCAGCCTCTGATAACCACCATTCTACTCTATATTACTATGAGTTCAACCTTTTTTTGAGATTCCACATATAAGTGAGATCACGCAGTATTTGTCCTTCTGTGTCTGGCTTATTTCACTTAGCCTAATGTCCTCCAAGTTCTCCCATCTTGTCTCAAATAGCAGGATTTTCTTTTTTTAAAGGTTGAATAATATTCCATTATGTGTATATATCACATTTTCTTTATCCATCCACCCATTGATGAATACTAGGTTGTTTCTATATTTTGGTCATCGTGAATAAAGCTGCAATGAACATAGGAGAGCAGATATCTCTTTGAGATAGTGATTTCATTTCCTTTGGATATCTACCCAGAAGTGGGATTGCTGGATCATATAATAGTTCTATTTTTAATTTTTTGAGGAACCTCCATACTGTTTTCCATAATGACTGCACCAATTATATTCCCACCAACAGCGAACAGAATTCCATTTTCACCACATCCTAGCCAACACTTACCTTTTTTTAAATAATAACCATCCTAATAGGTGTGAGGTGATACCTCAGTGTAGTTTTGTTTTGCATTCCCCCGATGATTAGTGATGCTGAGTACCTTTTCACATAGCTGTTGGCTATTTGCATGTCTTCCTTGGAAAAATGTTGCCCATTTTTTAATCGGATTTTGTTTTTTGCTATTGATATATATATGAGATCCTTATATACCCTAAATATCCATTTGAGTGGATAAATAAAAAATGTAGCATAGCCATACAATGGAATATTATTCTCCAATTAAAAGGAATGAAACCCTCATACACGCTACAACATGGATGAACCTTGAAAATATTATGCTAAGTGAAAGAAGCCAGACACAAAAGGTGACGTATTGTATGATTTTATTTATATGAAATGTCAGAAGAGGCAATTCTATAGGGACAGAAAACAGATTAGTGATTTCCTAGGGCTGGGGAGGATGGGGGAAATGACAAGTGATGCTAAGAGAGATGAGCTTTCTTTTAGGGCTGATGAAAATATTCTGGGGGCCTGCCCCATGGCCGAGTGGTTAAGTTCGTGCACTCCGCTTTGGTGGCCCAGGATTTCGCAGGTTCGGATCCTGGGCACGGATGTGGGACCGCTCATCAAGCCATACTGAGGCGGCGTCCCACACAGCACAACCCAAAGGACCTACAACTAGAATATACAACTACTTACGGGGGGTGCTTTAGGGAGAAGAAGAAGAAGAAGAAAAAAAGGAGATTAGCAACAGATGTTAGCTCAGGTGCCAATCTTTAAAAAAAAAAATTATGAAATTAGATAGTGGTGACGATAGCACAACTCTGTGAATATACTAAAAACCGCTTACTTGTCCACTTTACATGGATGAGTTGTATGGTATGTAAATTATCTCTCAATAAAGTTGTTTTAAAAAAGAATAATAAAGCTAAAAGAGATTTAAATGAAGCGATGGATGAATAAAAAGTTAAACAAAGATTAATTAGAAACAGGAGAAAAGAATGTTATATAACCAGGTTAAGTTAGTAATATATCTTTTTAGAGAGCCTCATTTTATTCTGAGAGGAGGCTGCTTTTAGCAGGCAAATTATGATTAGGGAAAGGGATGGTTAGCAATCAGAAATTGTGACTTTCATTCTTGGCTATGCTCCTGCACACAGCATTGTTTTTCTGAGTATTTTTAGGCAGTGTTTTGAAGCTCAAGCAGCCTGATACTCTGTTTTTCAACTCCATTTGTTTGAGTTTGGCTGATTTGAGTTAGTAATGAGGATGCATTATGGCAAGGGACACTCATGACATCAGTACCAACAGGGCTGTCAAAATTCCGGAGGCCTTGCCAAGCCCCAGTGAGTTGCCCCATGCCTTGCAAAATCCAAATCGCAAAACAGGAAGAGTGGAGGACTTGCTAGCTGGTGCTCCGTTTGGGGGATTCTGTGTTCAAGTGCCAAAGGTGAAAATATTCTGGCCAGAAGCAGTTGATTTAATTCAATTGTAAGGGCAATTTCAGTGGAACCCAAATCCAGGCCATGCTTTGTCAAATTCTCTAGGAGGAGGAGTCGCAAACTGGGACGTCTACAGAGGTCTGGCAGGTAAAATAGAGGAGCCTACCTGGTCAAATGGAGGACTCCCTGTCCCACATGAAGGGGGAGCAGCGTCTGCTCCATTCATGTTGCTTCTTGCAGCATAGAAGGAAGGACTAGGGTTGCCCAACCAACCTTCTGATTTTCCAAAGGAAGCTGAAGACATGCATTTTTAAATAACTAACTTTTCCTTTCTAAGTGTTTCTATCTAATTAGAATAAAAAATACAACCACCCACAGAATGGGAGAAAATATTTGCAAATCATATATTTGATGAGGGACTTGCATCTAAAATATATAAAGAATGCTTACAATCCAATAATAAAAAAAACCTCTCAATTTTAAAATCGGCAAAGGATCTGAATAGACATTTCTCCAATGAAGATATACAAATGGCAAATAACGACGTGAAAAGAAGCTCAATACCTTTAGTTATCAGGGAAATGCAAATCAAAACCACAATGAGATACCATTTCATATTCACTAGGATGACTAGAATCAAAAAGAAAGATAATAACAAGTGGTGGAGAGGATGTGGAGAAATTGAACCTCATACACTGCTGGTGGGAATGTGAAATGGTGCAGCCACTTTGGAAAACAGTTCAGCAGTTCCTCAAAAGATTAAACATAGAGTGTCTGCATGACTCAAGATTTCCATGCCTAGGTACACATTCAAGAGAAATGAAAACATATGTCCACATAAGAACCTATACAAGAATGTTCAAAGCAGCATTAATCACAATATCCAAAAGTGGAAATAACACAAATGTCCATCAACCGATGAATGAATAAACAAAATAATATTCCACATAATGGAATTAGTGGCAGTAAAATGGAATCAAGTGGGGCCAGCCCGGTGGTGCAGCGGTTAAGTGCGCACATTCTGCTTTGGTGGCCCGGGGTTTGCTGGTTCGGATCCCGGGTGCGAACATGGCACCACTTGGCAAGCCATGCTGTGGTAGGCATCCCATGTATAAAGTAGAGGAAGATGGGCGCGGATGTTAGTTCAGGGCTAGGCTTCCTCAGAAAAAAGAGGAGGATTGGCAGCAGATGTTAGCTCAGGGCTAATCTTGCTCAAAAAAAAAAAAAAAAGGAATCAAGTACTGATACATGCTCCAACATGGATAAGCCTTGAAAATGTTATGCTAAGTGAAAGAGGCAAGTCACTAAAGACCATGTATTTTGATTCCATTTATATGACATGTCCAGAAGAGGCAAATCTGTGGTGATAGAGAATAGATTAGTGGTTGCCTAGAGTGAGGAGGATGGAGGGAAATGAGAAGTGACTGCTAAAGGTTGTGGGTTTCTTTTTGGGGTGATGAAAATGTTCTAAAATTGATTCAGGTAATGGTTGCACAATTCACAATTCTGTGAATATACTAAATACCATTGAATTGCATACTTTAAAGGAGTGAATTGTAATGGTATGTGAATTATATCCCAATAAAGCTGTTATGAAAAAAGAATATAGTAAGGGCCACACAAAATATATCTGTGAGGTTGCCAACTTCAGGTTCTCTGATGAGGACTTGATCAAATGCATGCGAGGTCTGGAAGGGGCTGATCAAAGCTGAATTCTTAGGAAACCAGAGAAAAGGGTGATATGCAGGTTCTAAAGTCACGTGTCTATTTAGTGATAGAGCCAGGGCTGGAACTTGTCTATTTTTTTTTTTTTTTGAGGAAGATTAGCCCTCAGCTAACTACTGCCAGTCCTCCTCTTTTTGCTGAGAAAGCCTGGCTCTGAGCTAACATCCGTGCCTATCTTCCTCTAGTTTATACGTGGGACGCCTACCACAGAATGGCTGCCAAGCAGTGCCATGTCCGCACCCGGGATCCGAACCAGCGAACCCCAGGCCGCCGAGAAGCGGAACGTGCGAACTTAACCGCTGCGCCACCGGGCCGGCCCCTGGAACTTGCTTGTTGACCTTGACCTCTAGGCCATGCTACCTCTATCCAAAGCCCAGCTTTTAAGACATAATCAGGAAGGGATTGTGAGAAGTCAACATCAGGAACAGCTGGATACACTCTCTTCCCTTTCCCACATTTTACAAAGGTCCTTCAAAGACTTCTTGAGAAAAGGATAAAATATGGTAAAAAGGAATATTCCTTAAAGGAAGAGACAAACATAGGGCTTCCCTGAGTCTTTCTTCCTATAGCATGGGAGGGTCTTTGTGTTTCAGAGTCACTTTGTATGTTTCTTATTCATTTACACTCAGCTCATCAGTATGTTGTTTGTGCAAGAATCATTTGATGTCCAAGAAACCCTCTGGGCCTCTTTAAGGTTTTTCAAAAATTTGAATCAGAGAACTGAACTTTGCCAAGAGTAAATGGAACTCAGATATCAAAAGGTCTGAGTTCAGTTTTCATTGAATACAAAGGGTGAGTGGATTCTGAACTGAGCCAAATGCATTCTCCCACCCTTAATTTACAGTACATTGTTTTGGCAGACTCTACAATCCTGAAAGTTGGCTTTTCTTCTCCCATTCCTTTCTAGGGTGTAACCACAAGCCTATCTTTCAGTTAACTTTACAAAAAATATGGCCATATTGTAACAATTTATGAGAGCCTCACTCATCACTGTTTCTATAGCTATCAATTTTATTAGAACAAATTAAAATGTTTGAAAAGGTTAAAAGTCTCCCCTGAAGTTGTAGTTTTGTTTGCTATCCAACGAGAATTTGTGCTTTTTAAGTCTTCTCATCTAGAGGTTTATCAAGAGATGTTGCCCCTCTCCCAATCAATGGTCAGGCCATCAACCAGTTAGCAAGTTGAATACTGGAAGACTACTATTGCTCGTGGTGCTCACATTTGGAGGATGGAACAGGTCCTTCATTCTGTCTTCAAAGGAGAAAGGGTCAGAGAAATGATTAGTACTTTGAGTTTCCTTTAAGTAAACAAAACAAATCTTGAAAAAAGCCAACAATGCAGAGCAAAATTAAGATCGCCTTAAATTCTGCCACCTTGAGATAAGCATTGTTAATCTTTTGTGGATCATTTTCCTTTTATTCTAAAAACTGTATCTATCAGTATAGGTATGTATATATATATATAATTACAAAAATAGAATATTACATTGTTTCATAATCTACTTTTCCATTTCTTAGTTCATGATTAATTATCAATATTAATAAATTTATATCTACTTCATGCATGAAATTCAGTTGTACAGATGGAACATAACTTACTTAAATGATTCATTGGGAGTCTTTTGATTGCAAGTGACAGAAAATCCGTGTCAAACTGACTTAAACACAAAAGGAAATTTTTTGGCTGACATCTGAAAAGTCCAGCGGGAGATCTGGTTTTAGGCATGGCAGGATTCAGGGTTCAAATAATGTTCTGAGATTCCTGCTTCTCTTCCTTTCTTTTTGCTCTGCCGTCTGCTGTTTTGGTGCCATCAACATGTTGCATGTAGAGGCAGCTATTCCAGAATATATGCATCCAAGTTCTTGCCTGGCAGAGGGAAGCAAGCCTCTGTTCCAGCACTCACTGTGAAAATTTCACTGTACTGGTCCCATAGCAATCTCTGAGCCTATCACTGTGGCTTATGCCTGGGTCACAATAGATTCCTGGAATCCAAGTGTTTCACCAAGACAACATAGACTGAAAATGAGGGCGAGAGGGAAGGAGGAGAAGATGGGTCCTCTGATGGAAATAGGAGGATGGTTACCAGAAGGAGAATGGATGAATGTTGTGTGACCAAAATAACAGTTCCACAATTCAAATACTTGGACATTTAGAACTCATTTTACAGTGTTTCCTAGGGCTTTCGTAAAAAATACCGCAAACTGGGTAGCTTAAACTGAAATTTATTGTCTCACAGCTCTGGAGGCTGACATCCAAAATCAAGGGATCCTCAGATTTGGTTCCTTGTAAGGGCCATGAAGGGAAATCTGTTCCACACCTCTCTCCTAGCTTCCTGTGGTTGCTGGCAATCTTTCGCATTCCTTGGCTTGCAGATGCATCACACTGATCTCTGCTTTCATCTTCACATGGCCTTTTCTCTGTATCCAAATTTCTCTTTTTTATAAGTACACCCGTCATATTGCATTAGGGGTCCATCCTACACTAGTATGACCTCATCTTAAATAATTACATCTAAACAACCCTATTTCAAAATAAGACCATGTTTTGAGGTACTGGGGGTTGGGGTTTCACCATATGAATTTTGGGAGGACATAATTATACCCATAACATGTTTTCACACACTTAATATTTCTGGCTACATTTAAAACCCATCCAGTCTGAGTTTGAATGATGAATCAGGTTGCCTCCCTCTTTCCACTGCATGGATGACGTGACCTTTGGCGTTCTTTCCTTATGACTTAGTGATTAAGTGTTTGGGGCTGGGAATCCATCCTGCTGCCTGAGTGTCCACCACAGTCCCACCACTCACTAGCTTGTCGACTTTGGGCAATTCACTTACCCTCTGCAAACCCATCGTCTCAAATAGTAAAATGAGGATACTAGTCCTTTACTCATCGGGTTGTTGTGGGCTAGGCACATGGTGCTCAGTAACTATTAGTCAACGTGCTGCTCCACTTTCTCAAACACGTGAGGGCTGCAGAGCCAGGAGAAGAGCCTGACATAACCCCGGTGTTCTCACTCTCTGGTGATAATTCAACTCAACTTCTCCCCGAGGTTCTGCAGAAAGAAGTTCAAGACGGGGAGAAGTGCTTTGTCATCCTGCAAACAGGAATTCAAATCCGGTTCAGGGAACACAGAGTATTTCTCTTTCTCTCCTAAAGCCAGATGCTATAAATTCTGAGACTCCTCCCAAGCAGTGTGATTACGAAATACCTGTTCCCTTTAGGTCCCACTTTATCTATCTGTCTGACATCTCCTTTTTTCTCTTACAACTTGATCTTTCCCATCAAGTTGTGGGCTGGAACCAATCATTTTATTTACAACCTCTCTTTTTGGCTCCATAAATTTGAGGAAATGAAACAGACGTCTCCTGCTTTCCAAGGCACCACATCTTTTAGTTCTTCCATACTTTTTCTACCAGGCCTAATTTAGCTTGTCCAAATGCTTATTGAATAACAACCAGAACTTTGAGCTCTTCGAGGCAACAGAATGTATTTGATACAGGTGTATTAGACATTCACCAAAGTCAAAGCGAGAGCTGTAGGTCACCTTTAAAAATGTGCTCATTTTCATTAGCAAATATTTCTTCAGTGCTGACCCTGCCAGGTGCTGTTCTAAGCACCAGGGACATAACAATGAACAAGAGAATCACTGTCCCTACCCTCGAGGACTGCACATTCTGGACATTCATTCATGCAGAAAATATATAATGAGCACTTACTACATGTCAAGTATTGTTCATCATTAAACAAAACAGACACAATTCCTGCACTGATGGCCATGTTGTGTGTGTGCGTGTGGGGGGGTGCAGAATACAATACATATAAATAAATTTTTATCACGTTAAAAGGTGATAAGTGCTATGAAAAGAATAAAGAAGGTAAGAGGGATTAGGAATGTTGGCAGAGGTTTACAAATTTTTTTGTTTCTAACTTTATTTGTTATTGAGGTCACATTGGTTTATAACATTATGTAAATTTCAAGTGTACATCATTATATTTCAACTTATGTATCAACTGCATGTGTCCACCACCAAAAGTCTGGTTGCCATCTGTCACCACACAAATGTGCCCCTTTACCTCTTTCACCCTCCTCCTGACCCCCCTTCCCCTCTGGTAACCACCAATCTATCTTCTGTATGTATGTGTTTGTTTGTTGTTGTTGTTGTTTTATCTTCCACATATGAGTGAAATCATATAGTATTTGGCTTTCTCTGACTTATTTCACTTAGCATAATGGCCTCAAGGTCCATCTATGTTGTTGCTAATGGCAAGATTTCGTCTGTTTTTTTTTTTTTTTAACAGCTGAGTAGTATTCCACCGTGTGTGTGTGTATACATATATATTACATCTTCTTTATCCATTCCTCTGTCAATAGGCACTTAGGTTGTTTCCAAGTCTTGGCTATTGTGAATAATGCTGCAATGAATGTAGGGGTGCATAGATTGTTTTTGAATTAGTGTTTTCTTGTTCTTTGAATAAATACACAGAAGTGAAATTGCTGGATCATATGGTAGTTGCTTTTTTAATTTTTTGAGGAATCTCCATACTGTTTTCCATAGTGGCTGCACCAATTTACATTAGCACCAGCAATGTAAGAGGGTTCACTTTTCTCCACATCCTCTCTGACACTTGTTATTTCTTGTCCTTTTAATAATAGCCATTCTGGCAGGTGTGAGGTGATATCTCATTGTGGTTTTGATTTGCATTTCCCTAACAATTAGTGATGCTGAACATCTTTTCGTGTGCCCGTTGGCCATCTTTATATCTTCTTTGGAAAAACATCTGTTCAGATCCTCTTCTCATTTTTTAATTGGGTTTTTTTTGTTGTTGTTGAGTTGTATGACTTCTTTATGTATTTTAGATACTAACCTCTTATCGGATATATGATTTGCAAATATCTTCTCCCAATTGGTAGGTTGTCTTTTTGTTTTGTTGATGGTTTCTTTTGCTGTGCAGAAGCCGTTTAGTTTGATGTAATCTCATTTGTTTATTTTTTTCTTGTTTCCTCTGCCTGAGGAGACATAGTCAAAAAAATACTGCTAAGACTGATGTTAAAAACCATACATCCTATGTTTTCTTCTAGGAGTTTGATGGTTTCCGGTCTTACATTCAAGTCTTTAATTCATTTTGAGTTAATTTTTGTGTATTGTGTCAGATAGCAGTCTGTTTTCATCTTTTGTCATGTGGCTATCCAATTTTCCCAACATTATTTATTGGAGAGACTTTCCTTTCTCCCCTGTATATTCTTGGAGATTTACAATTTTAGATAGGGTGGTCAGGATAGGTTTCATTGAGAAGGTGATGCTTGAGCAAAGACTTCAAGGCAAGGTGAGGGAAAGGTGAACAAGGGAGCTGGGATATTTGGCGGTAGAGCAAGTCCAAAGGCCTTGGGGCATGAGCATGCCCAGCTTTTTCAAGGACAGCAAGGAGACCAGTTTAGCTGGAGCAGAGTGAGCAACAGAAGGAAATGGGTTAGGGGCAGATCAAGTAGCGCTTTTAGCCTGAGTGAAATGAACCATTGGAAAGTGCTAAACAGCAGGGACGTGATCTCAGACTTCAAAGGAGCGAAGTGTATTCAGGCTAGACTGTGAAGTGCCAAGGGGCAGCAGGGAGGCCAGTGTAATCAATCACGCGGGTAAGGCAGTAGTGACTGCAGACCACAGTGAGGACAGGTCGGGTGGTGAGAAGCCATAGGACTAGGGATGGATTCTGACGCCAAGGCCAACACGATTTTTTGACACACTGAATATAGGGTGTGAAAGAAGAGGCAAGGATGACTCCGGGATTTTGGCCTGAGCATCTCAAAGCACGGGGTAGACCCTTAATGAGATGGCGAACACTGTTTGGTGGAGCATGCTTTTGTTTTGTTTTACGTTGGACCGGGAGCCCGGTTGGGACATGTTAAAGTTTGCGGTGCTTATTAGTTATCCAGGTGGGGTGGGCAGCCGGATTTCGAAGCTGCCTGGAGAAGTGACTTTGTGCACATCTCTAAAGCCTCAGAAAGTAAGACCCTGCGGAGGTACTTCTAGAAGTAGCCACGTTCCCCTCCCTTCCGCTCTCCCCAAGGACAGAACATCCCTGGAGGGCAGCTCGTCGGGCAGCATCCCCTTCAGCTGGCAAAGCCCTTCATTTTCCTCTTTAGGGAATGGCGAGAAAAATGAACAGAAACGACGTGCCGCAGCAAGGCCACCCCCCAACTCGCTGTAGGGAAACGACGCCCGTTAGGGTCGAAGGGGAAACCGACTCCCTGCCTCCCGCCCCGCGCCGCACTAGCTCGGGCGGTGGGCGGGGCCTGATGGGGGCGGGGCTGCGGCTCGAGCGCGCGCTACAGAGGGGGGCGTGGCCGGCTCCTCGAGCGCATGCTCCCTGCGCAGCGGCTCCCTCCCTCCTGCCCCTCCGCGGTGATCAGCTGGTCTGTGCTCCCCTGACGTGAGCCTCTGCACGTCACCGCCGAATGGCAGCCTCCAGAAAGGCACCGCGAGTAAGGTGAGGGGACTCTGCCAGGGAGCCGGCTTCCGGGCAGCGCGCGGCTCCCGGCCCGGGCGCGCGTGTTGCACCCCGGAGGGTAGGGACGAGCGGGTGAGGAGCGGCGGGCGGCCGCCAGCTGTTGGGCGAGGGCCCCTGCTTGCCCGAGCCCCCGGAGCGGGAGCAGGGAAGGGAGCCACGCAGCCCGGCAAGTTCCGGTGCGTTTCCGGCGGGGCCGCGGGCACCCCCGGCAGCCAGAGCCCGCCTCCCGGGCGAGTGTCCGCGGAGCGGCCGTCGCCGCCCCCGGCCCGGCTGGAAGGCCCTGCCGTTGCAGGAAGTCGGCCCCTGCTCGCAAGTGCCGGGGTCCGGGGAGGTGGGTGAGCCCTTGCCCTCGCTCCACTTCCCCGGGAATCTAACCCTCACATTGCGACCCGGACAGTACTGACACGTGCAATTTGCTTTACTCATCTGTTACCGCCACAGAACCAGGCAACCGCGGGCCTCTCCGTACTCAAATGGTTTCAGAGGCTGTGTAAAGAAATACTTGGGCATAATCTCCAGGAAAATCTCCCCGGTAACCTGTCCTGGGTTCTCCCTGGCTACAGAGAGGTCAAAAGGATAATGCCCGGCCTCACATTTAAACACGTTTCAGTCTCTTCAACCCCCACAACCACGATATACTTATCAGAGCAGCTAACAAAGTGGGAGACTGAGAGAGACGTTCTGAGTTTACAAAGGCCAGAAGCCAAACTCCCCGGTGATCCACACGGGCTCAGCCATCCTCTGACCGCTTCAGACTTGAATGAACACGCTTGGCAGCATGGCCAGCTCACTTACTGAACACAGACCATGGCTTGTCCCTTTGTTTGTGAGTGGACAGATCCCAAGCTGACCTTGACCTGGACTTGACCTTGCTACACATGTTAGGGATGAGTGCAGAACCAAACCTGCCCTGTGGAAGGGTGTGAAGTATGGCAAACCTGCATGTAGAAGGAGCTGCCTGTATGTTAAATGCTGGAAATGGAGCCAGGCATGTGGATAATGATGAGTTAGGCCCTAGGTGGAGATGAACCCTTTGAGGACCAAGGTGATCTTTGCTGGATTTATAGAATCACAACATTTTAGGGGCAGAAGGGTCCTTCAACATCAGCAGGTAGAGCCTCCCTAACCTCACACAACAGCCCCCTGAAAGACTGAGAGAAGAGAGCCTGTTTGCCCCAGGCATCTCCCCTAGTGGCGGACTTTGAGTGCTATTCAATGTAAAATGACTCAGTTTAGGTGATGGGAACTGAACTCAAAATTGACAAGTAAAAAGGGGTTGAGCTGGCTAGTGCAGCTGAGTCCAGGAGACTGACATTGGCATCAGATTTGGCCTCTCTTGGCTGTGATTTCTTTAGTGTTGGCTTCATTCTCAGACAGACTTTCTCCTCATGGCAGGTTATGATAGTTCTAGGCTGACAGCCCCAGCAGAAATAGAGCCTTCTTACCTAGTGGTTGGAGCAGAAATCCCACATTTCATTCTCACTGGGCTGACTTGATCCTTATGTCTATCCCTGAGCCAGTCATTGTGGCTGGAGGGATGGATTGACCAGGTCTGGGTCCCAGAACTTGATGGGTGAATGCGTGAGACTCATCTCAACTCTGTGGACTGAAAATGGAGAAGAGACATTCTCAAAAGGCAAACTGATCAAAAGGAGGAGGGATGGATTCTGGCTAGGCAAATACAACATCGCCCACTTCCCCACCTTAGAACTTGTTCCATTCTACCCTTGTCTCACCTCATGAGGTGTGATTGAACATCTTAGTCCTTGTTTTGCCCCATCTGGAGCAATAGACATGTGTGATTCTCATCTTGGACTGGGGGAGGGTAGAGGATAACCAGAACCCTCATGGGATTTCTTTAAAAAAGAGAGAGGGAGAAAAATACGCCTTAACTGTTTTATGCAAAGATTGAACAGGAGGTTCTCTGCACACTTCTTTCCTCTTCACCACCTCATGGCACATCATGACCTTGAGAAGGTATAGGCTAGAGAGGCCCTGGGAAGGGGAAGAGCACGGAGCTGGCCGTTGGGAGGCCTAGACTCTAGTTCTAGACCAGCTCTGTCACCAAATAGCTGTGAGGCCTTGAGCAAGTTGTTTGATCTCAGTTTCTTTGTCTAAAGGAGGGAGCTGAGTTGGATGGTCCCTGAGGTACATTCTAGCGCTAACATTTTATGACAGCTCTGCTTCAACTGAGAGCCTGAGAATGTATCTGTCCAAGTAAGTGAAGGGTGGATGGATCTTGGACTCTAGAGACTAGGTTATGACAGAGGCAGGACAGCTGATGTTTAGCTGCTTCCTGGCTCCTTTGATCCTGACAGGAGGGGAAGGTGGTGATGCTTGCAGAGAGAGCTTGAACTCACATTCTCTGGGAGCATCACCTGTCAGCCCTGATTTCTGGTCTTGACTTTGCAGCTACTGAGGAGTATGGGCTGTGGCAAGTTATCTTTATTTCTTCTCTTGTAAAGGGAACAAATAGAGCTACGTCTGAATAATCTCCCTCCAGCTCTCTTGTCCTATGTCTGAACTAGTCACTGGGGCCAGTTAAATTTGAATATATACAGAAAATGACTTCCTTGGCTTATAAACGTGCATATGAAGTTGAGGGAAATCAGGTGAAAATGTGATTTGTTTCTCTGTCCAAGAAAAAGTTTTCTCATTTTGTAAAATGTTGTAACAGCTTTATTGAGATACAGTTTATATATCACACGATTCACCTATTAAAATATGCAATCCAGGGGTTTTTAGAATATTCACAGAGTTGTACAACCATGACCACAGTCAATATTAGAACATTCTCATTACCCACAAGGGAACACTGTGCGCATTAGCAGTCACTCCTCATTTCCCCCTACACCACCTCAGCTCTGGGCAACCACTAATCTACTTTCTGTCTCTGTGGATTTGCCTATTCTGGACATTCCATATGGAATCATAGAATATATGGTCCTTTGTGGCTGGCTTTTTTTTACTTAGCATAACATGTTGTAGCATGTATCAGTACTTGATTTCTTTTTGTTGCCAAATAATTTTCCATTGTTTGGATAGACCACTTTTATTTATCCTTCCATCAGTTGATGAACATTTGGATTGTTTCTACTTTTTGGATATTGTGAATAATGCTGCTATAAACATTTGTGTACAAGTTTCTATGTGGACTTATGTTTTCAGTTTTCCATACCTAGGAGTAGAATTGCTAGGTCATATGGTAACTCTATATTTAATGTTTTGAGGAACACTGGACTGTTTTCCAAAGCCACTACACCATTTTATATTCCCACCAGCAATGTCTGAGGGTTCCATTTTTCCACATCCTTGCCCATACTTGTTATTGTGTTTTTTTAAATTTTTTTGAGGAAGATTAGTCCTGAGCTAACTACTGCCAGTCCTCTTTTTGCTGAGGAAGCCTGGCCCTGAGCTAAGATCGTGCCCATCTTCCTCCACTTTATATGTGGGACGCCTACCACAGCATGGTGTGCCAAGTCGTGCCATGTCCGCATCCGGGATCCGAACCGGCGAACCCCGGGCCGCCAAGAAGCGGAACGTGCAAACTTAACCGCTGTGCCACCGGGCCGGCCCCTTTTCTCTCATTTTCTGGGTTTTTTCTCTTTCTTAATGATATCCTTTGAAGCACAAGTCTTTAATTTAATGCAGTCCAGTGTATCTATTTTCTTTTGTTGCTTGTGCTTTCGATGTCATGTTTAAGAAATCGTTGCCTAATCCAAGGTCAGGCAGTTTTATGCCTATGTTTTCTTCTAAGAAATATTTATGTCTATGATCCATGAGTTAATTTTTATATATGGTGGAGGATAGAGGTTCAACTTCATTCTTTTGCATGTGGTTATTCATTTGTCCCAGCATCGCTTGTTGAAGAGACTATTTTTTCCTCCACTGAAGGGTTTTGGCAGCTTTGTCAAAAATTAGTTGACAGCAGATCTGAAGGTTTATCTCTGAACTGTCAATTCTCTTTTATTGATCTATAAGTCTTTCCTTATGCCAGTACCACACTCTTTTGATTACTGTAGTTTTATTAGTTTTAAAATCAGGAAGCGTGAATCCTCCAACTGTTCTTTTTCAAGATTGTTTTGGCCATTCTGGATTCCTTGCATTTCCATATGAATTTTAGGATCTCCCTGTCAACTTCTGCGGAGAAACTAGCTGGAATTTGGTAGGGATCCTATTGAATTTGTAGATTATTTTGGAGAGTATTGCCATTTTAGCAATGTTAAGTCCTTTAATCCATGAACATGGAATGTCCTTCCGTTTATTTAGGTCTTCTTTAATTTCTTTCAACAATTTTTTGTAGTTTTTAGAGTGTAAGTTTTATACTTCTTTTGTTAAATTTATCCCTAGGTGTTTGTTGTTTTGATGCTATTGTAAATGAACTTTTCTTAATTTCACTTTTGGGTTGTTCATTGCAAGTTTATAGAAATACAGTTGATTTTTGTATATTGATTTTGTATCCTGCATTCTTGATGAGCTTGTTTGTTAGTTGAAATTTTTTTGTGTGGCTTCTTTGGGATTATCTGTATTCAAGATAATGCCATTTGTAATTGATATAGTTTTACTGCTTCTTTTCTAATCTGGATGCCTTTTATTTCACTTTCTTGCCTAATTGCCCTGAATAGAACCTCCAGTACAATGTTGACTAGAAGTAGCAAGAGTGGACATCTCTGTCTTGTTCCTGATCTTAGGGGGAAAGCTTTAAGGATGATGTTTGCTATGGGTTTTGTCATATTCTTGGTCAGATTGAGGAATTTCTCTTCTTATAGTTTGAGTACTTTTGTCATGAAGAGATGTTGGATTTTGTCAAATGCTTTTTCTGTGCCTGTTGAGAAGATTGTGTAGTTTTTGTTCTTTATTCTCTTGATATTGTGTGTTACATTAATTTTTGTATATTAAACCAATCTTTCGTTCCTGGGATAAATGCCACATAGTGATGGTGTATGATCCTTTTTATATATTACTGGATTCAGTTTGCTAGTATTTTGTTGAGGATATATGCATTTATATTTATAAGAGATATTAAAGTGTTTTGCTTTTCAATGAAAGAATATGTGATTCCCCTAGTAAAGAATATCTTCTTCTGTCCAGTGAAATTAAAGTAGCAGCCTTCTGAGAGCAGGACTGGAGTGATTGGTGAAAATGTCTCGTATTCTGGTTTTGGCTATGTGGTAGACTGAGCTAATGTGGACCCCTCACCACCTACTAACTCATAACAATGTGGTAAAATTATAACAAAATTATCTTTAAGTTCATGGCTGAATAAAATCCAAGACCCTTTCTGTAGCCTACAACAGGCTCCTTTTTATCTCTCTAATTTTGTCTCCTAACCACTTACCTTCACATCTCCCAATACATGCAACTGTGTCACACTGGCCTCTTTGCTTTCCCTCAGGTATACCACACATACTCCTGCCTTTGGGCCTTTGCACTTTCTCTTCCTCTTTTCTGGAATGTTCTTCCCCTAGACATCCATATGGCTTGGTCCTTCAGTTTTTTTAAGGTCTCTGCCTGGCAACCTCATATAAAATAACCTTTCCCCTTACCTCTCTGACACTCTCTTCCCCTTGCCCTGCTTTACTTCATTTCATGGAGCACATACTCACTCTCTGACAGACTGTATTCTTGTTTTGTGTCTCTTGCCTCTCTTCCTGTATCCTTCCCTCCCAGCATCCCTCCCTGCCCTCCCCAACGTAAACCTCTTGAGGTTTTGTTCCCTGTTTTGTCTAGAATGGGGCCTGGATTATAGAAGATTCTCAATAAATATTTGTTGACTGAATGGACCTGAAAGAAAGACAGGTTTGTGCCAGAAATTTAGGGGAACTTAAAGCCTAATTGGTAGCTGGTAAGCTGAGCCTGGGGAGGTTATCAGACACTATAGGTCTTCATACCTGGGTCCAGGACATCAGATTATCCCCGTATGAGGACAAGAAATTTGTGGGCAAATCTCCTAGCTAAGAAATTAAAGTGAAAATTAGTCTCAGAAACAAATAGTAGTGACACTAGTTCTTGTACATTCCAGGACGCATCTCATTCTCATAGGTAAAAGTCTCTACTAAAGATAAGCTTTTAATAAAAGATTACAGAACACAAGGAATGACCCACCAAGATGGAGCCAGCAGACCGAGCAAAGTTGAGGATTACTATCCCAAGACCTTCTAATGGAAACTCTGAAATGAATTATAAAATAAGGGCCTCAAATAATTAAAGCTAAGAGAAGGAATGGGAGCCATAGTGAAAGAATAGGACACCAGGAAGAAAGAAGAGACTAGTTTGAAAAAGGACCAAATAGAACTTGTACATGTGGAAACTGTAGTCATTGCAAATAAAATCTTTTTAGACTAAACAGGAGATTAGGCATAGCTAATTCATGAATTAGAGACTAGGCCTGAGAGGATTTATGTGCCATGCTGATGTTTTATGTGAAACGTTTTTTTTTTATTTTGTTACTGACGCTGGGGTGAGAGGTCTTCCGACTCACAAGGAAAACTGCTAAGTCAAGTCGATGTCCTCTCTGACTAAATCTTGCCACGTTTGCTGTGGTCAAAGTCTGCAATATCCTGTTTTTTCCTCTTCTTAAGGGCGAATCACCAGGATTTTCTGCTGAAAAATTTAAGAATAATTGAACCTAACGAGGTGACACATACAGGAGACCCAGGTGTGGAAACAGGTAATAATTTTGCCTATTAATTAGATGGAACATCTCAAAAGGATTGTAGGTCCCCCCACCCAACCCCAAACTGGAAGAGAAAAGAGGGTAAGGGATTAATAATTGATCATGGCTAGGGGTATATCTGGAATTAAAAACTATTTTGTCCTTTGGCTTCCTGGGTAGTTGGTTACCATTTCTGTATATTTACCACTTTTTTTAGGTAGTATGTTAGAGAATTATACTTTTTGCACTTCCTACTCCTGGGGTGGTGGTGGTGGCAATAGGTTATTATTGAAAAAGTCCTATTCCAGCTTTTTAAATCTCTAATATAATCCTTTTATTGGCTACCTTAGAGATTAGCTTTCAATTTGCATCATAAGATTATGAAATGAGAAAAGTTTATAATGTATTATTGTGCTTTGTAAGTTGAATGTGCATTCAGGAAAATCTTTTTGGGGGACCTTTCTGGAATCATACCCTTTTCCCAGAACTGGTTAGTTGTCTCATTGGGTTGCCAGAAACCTGAATTCTGAAAAGTGGTGTATTACTGTATTTCTACCCCTCTAAGCCAGTGCTTTTCTATGGATTACGCAGGAGAACCACAGCGTTTCCTTTTAGCTGACTGAAAAAATTGATCCCTTGAAGCACATAAGAAGCCATGACTGATCTCCCTTTGGAAGATCAGTGCTATCATTACATGCAATTTTAGGTCCTTTTCCCTTAAAATTATAGATGTATCCAACACATTTTGGGCCATATTAGGTGGGAGGAGAAGAAGAAGGAAGAAGGAGTGGGAAAAAGAGAAAGTAAGGAAAAGGCAAAAGTAGTAGAATCGTTACATTTAGAGTTTGAAGAGAACTCTTTCTTTTTATTATATATGAAGAAATAGAGGTTCGGGGAGCTTCAGCTGTCTGAGATTGCATCCTAGCCAGAAACTGGAGCCCACTTATTTTGATTCCATAGACCTTAGAAGCCTTTAAGAGAGTGTTATGTCCCCTTTATGTTATGTCCCCTAGATAGTAAGGTGTGATAGAGCATGGACTTGGGAATTGGATAGACTTTGGGTCCTGGTTCCTGATGATCCAGTTGACTTGGGCGAGTATTTAACTCCTGTTCCTTTGTCTGTAAAATGGGAATGGTGAAACTTCCTTTGGAGGATTATTGTGAGAATTAACCACTAATATATATAAAGCTTTTGGCACTTGCTCACCACCACTAAAGCTATTGTTGCTGGAAGAGCAGCTTGGCATCTGTGCATGTGTTAAGATGCTGAAATTGGAGTAAACCAGCCCCTTCTATTCTTATAGCAAGGCATGTAGGAATCTCAGCTGGTGCTTCAGATCCAGATTCAAAGACTATTTCTTGAGCTCCTCCAAAGTGCTAGATGCTGTGTCTGGTGCTTTCACATGTTGTCATGTTAAATTTTCCTAGCCCACCCAATGAGGTAAATAGGGTGTGCTTTTCATGTACTTTTAAGCAGTGAAAAAAATCTTTATTGTTTAGGAAGTTTAGGAACTTATTTCTAAAAGCAGACCCACATATGCAAGAGACTTTTAAATGAGTCATTCTCTTTAAAGCATGATTTAAAAATACCTGGCAGTGTATGGGCTAATGTTACATCATGGACTAGGCTTGTTGCTCTTGGCTTCCCATTTTCCTGCACACCCTGATTAGCTCTTGGCTGCTTCTAACGTATCTGGAAAGTAATGGGAATGAGCAGATGCTATAATATGGCATCTTCTAAAATTCTAGCTTGCTTCTTTCACTGAAGAGTCATTACAGTTTATTATGTTGAGTCTGAAAAGGTCATAGACATAAAATTGTGACATTCATTCAGCCGTCTTTGTATGAGCATATGTGTGTCAGGTGCTGGGCTACATACGTGGATTTAGAGATGAGGATGACATGGTCCCTGTCTTAAGGAAAAGCAATATATACACCTGTTGCACTATTTATCACATTGCTTTCATGGTTAGTTGATTGTATATCTAACTCTAATAATTGCAAGCATATAACATTTAATTTGTGTTTACTGTTTCTAAGTTCTTTACATATAATAACTTATTTAATCCTCATAAAAATTACCCTACTGAGGGTTGCCAGCTTCAGCTTTCATCTTCTCCATCTTGGCTGCCTTTTCAACCACCGCTACCTCAATGACTGGGTCTTGTAATTGCTTCCACGTTGTCCCCTCCTCAGCGCTTGCTGCCCACCCATTCAGTCATTTTCAAGGCTTGTTGTCCTTGTGGCTACAGCTGCCTCAGCCACTTTTGCCCATTATATCCACCTCACTAGTAGTTGTCTCCACTGCCACAGCCCATTGCCTCAGCCACTGCCTGTTGCTGTCTTCTCTGCCTTTGCTGTTGCTGCCACTGCCCCTTACCACATCCTAGCTGTTGGTTGTGGTATTGGGAGTTCTTTCATTGTATCTGATAATGATGACAAAGAAGTGGCTGCATTTGACCAAGGTCACCGACCAAATGTGAAGAGCATGAGATGAGGCAGAAGGAGCCAGGGAAAGTGTTAAGAGTGTTGATTGGGTCACGTCGCATTGTGGAGGGAAGTGTGAAAATGCCACTGTAGTAGAGTGAAGCTGATGATGCTGGTGATTCTGAGGAGGCCAGTCAAGAGGAGGAATGTGATAATGAGGCAGGAGATGGTGACGAAGGTCGGAATGTGGTGATGAGGAGGCAGGTTATGGTGACCAGGAGGCAGAGGATGTCTTTGCCTGGCTCTGTTTGCGTTTGGTGGTTTTCCGTTTGTAATTGAAGGTTTTGTGCTTGCCATTGGTTCTGTTGACTGTATTGATGAAGTCAGTGACTGATAATGTTGATACATACTACAGTCAGTGCTGTAAACACCCAGTCAGTGCCATCAAAATCCTTAAGTCAGAATGTGCTCAAATAGAAGCCAAATTCTATAAGGAAATTAATGATCTTGAAAGAAAATATATTGGCTTCTACCATATATTTGCTTTTGAAAATTCCAGATGCTCAGGCTGCACTCCAGACTAATTAAATCATAAGTTCCCCAGGTAGTTCTAATGTGCAGTCAAGGTTGAAATACTGCTCCAAAGTGCGTCTACATTTTGGCTTGATTCTTTTTAATGTTAACTTGCTCAGAAATGTGGTTTGGAAATACAAGTCTATTCTGAAGCTCCTGAAAGATGTCATAATAAAGTTTTCAGATGCTGGCAAGCTTATGAGGTCACAATAGGCTTCATTTTGAACCCACTGGAGATGTTGACCTACAAACTTCAGTCAGATCAGATACTTCTGATCCCTCTTTCTAAAATAGGCAAGAAATTACAGGTTCAGTAGATCAGACAAAAGGAAAGGGTGCCCCTCTGAAAAGTATTCAGCAGCAGCTGTAATGCAAGGAACATGGACGCGTTTGAGTTGTGAATAGGACCGTTTCCAGTGACTCTCTCTTTGAGTACTTCTATCCTTCAGAGACTCCTGAGGTAGGGCCCTGAGGCTGGCAGCTACAGCTGCTCTTGCAGATTATGATTGGGGCACTTTTTCAATGAGTCCTAGGATCAGTATGGTACCTTATAGGGGAATCTGTTGGAGATAACCATAATGACTGAGGCTTCTGTAGCTTAAGGTGCTGGTGGTGATGGAGAAGCAGCAGATGAAAATGTTAAAGAAAAAGAACCAAAAAAGGATCTGTACCTAACAGAGTACAAGCCACAGTGAGTCAGGGTGTCAGTCCTTGAAGATAACTTGTAGTATAATGGTCTCAATGTAACTCTCCATTTCTTACAGCATTGTGCATTAGGATGTTTTTGGTTAAGAAAAGTATTATTTATTTGTTTAAAAAATGGGCTGGCAAATTCAAAACACTGATAACACCAAATACTGGTGAGGATGTGGACCAATAGGAACTTTCATTCATTAATGCTGGCAATGCAAAATGGTACAGCCACTTTGGAAGACAGTTTGGCAGTTTCTTACAAAACTAAATATACTTTTACCATATGATCCAGCAATCATGCTCCTTGGAATTTACCCAAAGGAGTTGAAAACTTGCGTCCACACAAAAACCTGCACATGGATGTTTATAGCAGCTTTATTCATAATGGCCAAAGCTTGGAAGCAACCAAAATGCTCTTCAGTAGGTGACTGGATAAATAAACTTGGATACATCCAGACAGTGCAATATTATTCAGCACTAAAAAATTGAGCTATTGAGCCCTGAAAAGACATGGAGGAACATTAAATGCACATTGCTAAGTGAAAGAAGCTGGTCTGAAGAGGCTGTATACCATATGATTCCAACTGTATGGTTTTCTGGAAAGGCAAAACTGTGGAGACAGTAAAAAAGATTCGTCATTGCTGGGGGTTGAGGTGGTGGGAGGAGAGATAAATAGGCTGAGCAGAGAGGATTTTTAGGACAATAAAAACTGTTAAACTGTTCTGTATGATACCACAATGATGGATACATGTCATTATACATTCATCAAAACCCGTAGAATGTACAGCACCAAGAGTGAACCCTAATATAAACCATGGGGGATAATGATGTGTTAACGTAGGTTCATGTAGATTATAACAAAGGTAGCAGTCTGGTGGGGAATCTTGATAGTAGGGGCGGCTGTGTGTACAGAGGGGTATGTGGGAACGCTTGACACTTTCTGCTCACTTTTGCTGTGAACCTATAACTGCTGTAAAAAATAAAATCTATTAGAAAAATGAGCTGGAAAAGCTCGTTCTACTTGAATTCTAATAGTATATGAGATGTAGTAAAATATGTATGATCATTGTTCTATAATTGGCTTTTTGTGAAGTTGTTATGTACCCATGGGACTATAGCTATGATCTAGTCATCTATCTACCTACCTATCTATGTCATATATCTGTAGTTATCACATAGTATGATTTACTGGAAATGTTCACTGATATCAATATTTTTTGAGAACTGGTTTTTTTGGAAGAACCAGCTAAAGTGATTTGATAGTCAGCTTGCATCATCTGTGCCTTCATCACCTAGAAGCTGTCTTTTGTACTTTTTCTCTTTTGATTTTGACTACTTAGAAATTAGTAAAAGTTTAAGGATTTCTAGTAGGACTACATTAATGTCCCTAACATTTTCTTTTTAATGATTTTTGTATTTCTGTTCCTATTTTGTATTTTCTAGAGCTGGTGACTCCAGCGCTAGTTTTATTGGGATGATAGGCTCCTTGGGACCCCTGGGACTTCTTGGGGGCTCAGTTTGAAAACCCTGGATCTCCTCTGCTCTTAGTGAATTTTAGAGGAGAACACAGAGCACTGAGGACCTGGTCCCCTTCTCCATGAGGTTGCACAGCCCATTGATAGTAGGTATTCACTAGAGCACATGACTTAGACTTTTGACTTCTAGTAGACTGACCTTTCTGCTAATCACTAATCTGTGGTTAGCTGTTTAACAAAAAATATAAAACATTTTTTAAAGCAGTCAAACTGAAGCAGTAAAGCACAAGAAGAAAATAAAAATCACTCCAAATCCCTGTAACCAAAGGTAACCACTAATTAACACTTGGGTGACTGGCCTTCAGAAAGTTCCCTCTGCGTATACACATACAGAATTTTCAGTAAGTAAGAACAATCTATGCATGTTCTTTTGTAATCTGTTTTTAATCACCCACCAGTGTTTTGGTTTTCTTGCTAGTTAAATAGAGGTCTGTGTAATTTTTAATGTTTTCATAGTGTACTCTTGCTTGTATTGTAGTTCATTTAACCAATTTATGTGTTTTTCCCCATTTTTTATTACTATAAACAAAGATGAACACATACCTTTGTGCATCTGTTTATCTCCTTAGATAAAATCCTAGAAGTGAAAGAGGTAACTGATATTTGGAAATGATTATTAATAGCTCAACTTTTCTTGCCACAAATGGCTGTTTGGAAGTGATATTTAAGAACTGTGAACTTCAGAGTTTCTGGCAGCTTTGCTTTTGGTCTGGTGGTGGCGTGGTCAGTTTGAAGACCCAGCTGGGGGTGGGGTAGAACATCGCAGATGCTTCTCTAGGGCTCCCTTTAAAGTAGTCATTGAGTTGCATGGGGCAGGCTGGTTTTGGAATAAACTTTCCTGTTGTTTCAGACAGCAGAATGGCTCCAAAGGTAACTTCGGAGCTGCTTCGGCAACTGAGACAAGCTATGAGAAACTTGGAGTATGTGACAGAACCTATCCAGGCCTACATCATCCCATCTGGAGATGCCCACCAGGTACTGAGTGGAGATGGGTCACTTATGGAACTCATCGTCCTCTCCTCTCTTTTCATTCTTTTCCTCCAGCCCCAGTGTGTTCATAGGATTCTAGTTGTCAGTCCACAACTAAGCATGTCCTCCAGGGCTTGGCACAGGGACCTTGTCTGGTAGATTCTCACACAGTACTTGTTGATTTGGCCCTGGCTTCCTTGTTTCCAGTAAATATAGCCAGCTTTCAGTAAATTGTGGGAGAATTAATGGACAAATAAAGGGACAGAAGTCTGGACCTTTCTGTCGTTGACATACTTTACCTCATCTTTTCTGTCACATCCTACCCCCAGCAGAATTGTCTGTCCTGCTTCCCTTCTCCCCATCCCTACTGTCTCATCCCTCTGGGACATGGCCAGAAGAGCAGCCAGAAAGTCATCATGGATCTCCATCCTAGCAGGATTTAGGGATGATTCTGTGTATCACTCCCACCTTTCCCCCAACTGCCACCTTTGATGGAAGCAACTCAGTAAGTGCCTTTTTACCTCTGAGAACACTAGTGATCGAAATGTGGGAGAGTTGGGTTTGGAGAGGTGGAGACTGCATGTGATGGGGCTGAGGGGCAGAAGGATGAAAGAATTCTAGTCTACTCTTTTAGGATGTTGTGTCAGCAGGTGTTTGAATGCCTACACCATGGTCATGGTACTGCAGGGTTACAAAGATGAATTTAAGATTGAATTCTGCCTTCACTGTGCTTATGTTTAGTAGAGAGATGAGACAGTATACGAAGTGCTGTTCTTCCAAAGAGTCATCATCTGTACATGTATTTTTTTTTTACAGCCTTTGCGTATGCCTTAGATATGGTACATGACACAAAGATGAAAATGGTCCTGGTCTCAAAGCGTACAGTGTAGTAATGCAGTTAAGATGTGCAAACACGTCTCTATTGCAAAGTGGAATGTGGAAATGGGATCAGTGAAATCTGGACAGAGGTGTGAAACTTCGAGGGTGAGAGCGGAGGATGATGAGGGCTCCATGGGCAGGAGAGGCATTTGAACTGGACCTTGAAGGATGAGTAGAGTTGATAATTAGAGGAGGGGGAAGGGATTCTAGACAGGAGGATTAGTAAGGGCAAAGGCAGAGAAGCAGGGAAGCTTGGAGTGCTTTTCAGAAACAACATGGCAAGTTCCCCTGGCAAAAGCCCGGGAAATAAAGAGCAATAGTGGGAAATATGGTTGGTGTTCTAGGATTCTTTAGTTGCAGGTAACAGAAACCACCTGAAGGTACTTTGAGCAATAAAAATGGTTTATGAGGGTTTAGGGGCAGGGCCACTGCACTGGCACAACTCTAGGTTGTGAATGGTGGTCCCTTGAGTTGTGCAATGTCAGGGCCTCAGATAGGGTGTCTCATGGAACCCGAGGGCTGGAGTGCAGCTGGCTCTTATGAAGAACTTGGATGGGAGGAGTTTCATCTTTTGCTGCAGATCAGTTTCTCTCTTTCTCAGGCAACAAGGTAGATTGTAAATTGCTGGCCACCCAACAGTTCCCACATGTATATCTCTTTATTTCTTACTTTCAAGATACTAGGTTGAGCTAGAACCTTAATCCCAAATCCAGAGGCCTGGATGAGGACTTGATTGGCATACTAGCTTGGTGTTTACCCTTGGTCCTGGTTAGCATGTGTGTGTGTGTCTGTGTGTCTGTGCATACGGTATATGAGATAGCCTGTGGCGCAGATGTGACTGATGAGGGTCCACCCTGATGAAGAGGGTAGCAGATAAGAGTATCACTATAAGTTGAGCGAAGTTCCCAAAAGATGTCCACTTCACTTGGCCTCCTTTCTGCCCTTCCCTAAAGGTGCCAGACCACATGGTAGTGACAATATCAGGCTGTTGTTAACCTGGGGACAGCATCAAGATTGGACTCCTGCCTGGAGACATGAGATTGCCTGGCCTTAAGGGCAAATGAAGGGCCAAAATGGATAACCAAAGGGATTGGGTGATTTGAGTCAACAGCATGAAGTTCAGGATGCTATGATGTTTAGAACGATGTTCCCCAAATTGTATTCTACAGCATTCCTGTTGGGTCTTGTAAGCTCTTTTGCAAAAAATGTATTCAGTAGTCAAGAAAATAGTGAAATGAGTTGAGCCCTTTTTTTGTGTGGTAAGAAAGTTTAACATAAAATTTATTATCTTAACTATTTTAAGTGTTTAGTACAGTAAACTGTATCCATGTTGTTGTGTAACAGATCTCTAGAACTTTTTCATTTCACAAAATGGAAACCCTGTACCCATTGAACAACCCCCCCCCCCCACCTCCCCGGCCAATCACCATTCTACTTTCTATTTCTAAAAATTTGACTACTTTGGGTACCTCATGTAAGTGAAATCATGTAGTATTGTCTTTTTGTGACTGGCTTATTTCACTGAACATAATGTCCTCAAGCTTCATCTATGTTTTAGCTTATGATAGAATTTCCTTCTTTTACTTTCTTTTTTTCTTTTTTTTTTTTTTTAAAGATTGGCATCTAGGCTAACAACTGTTGCCAATCTTCCTTTTCTTTCTTTTTAAGGATTGGCACCTGGGCTAACAACTGTGGCCAATCTTTTTTTTTTCTTTATTTCCCTGCCCCCCCCCCCCCCCCCCACATAGTTGTGTATCTTAGTTGCAGGTCCTTCTAGTTGTGGGATGTGGGACGCCGCCTCAACGTGGCCTGACAAGCGGTGCCATGTCCGTGCCCAGGATCCGAACCCTGGACTGCCGCAGCAGAGCGCATGAACTTAACCACTCGACCACGGAGCCAGCCCCTCTTTTTTTCTTTTTGGAAGAAGATTAGCCCTGAGCTAACGTCTGCGGCCAATCCTCCTCTTTTTGCTGAGGAAGATTGGCCCTGAGCTAAAATCTGTGCCCTTCTCCCTCTATTTTATATGTAGGACGCCTGCCACAGCATGGCCTTATAAGTGGTGCATAGGTCCATGCCTGGGATCCAGACTGGCAAACCCTGGGCTACTGAAGTGAGCATGCTAACTTAACCGCTACACCACCAGGCTGGCCTCTGGATTTCCTTCTTTTTTAAGGCTGAATAATATTTCATTGTGTGTATATACTACATTCTCTTTATCCATTCATCTGTTGAGAACATTTAGGTTGCTTCCACCTCTTAGCTCTTGTGAATAATGATGCAGTGAAGATGGGTGTGTAAATATCTCTTTGAGATCCTGTTTTTGATTCTTTTGAATATTTACCCAGAAGTGGAATTGCTGGATCATATAATAATTCTATTTTTAATTTTTTGAGGAATCACCATGCTGTTTTCCCACCAACATTGCACAAGGGTTCGAACTTCTTCACATCCTTGCCAACGCTTATTTTCTGTTTTTTTGTTTTTGTTTTTGATAGTGCCATCCTAACAGGTATGAGGTAGTAGCTCATTGTGGTTTTGATTTGCATTTCCCTGATGATTAGTGATGTTGAACATGTTTTATATGTTTCTTGGCCATTTGTATATCTTTGGAGATAGGACTATTCAAATGTCTATTCTTTGCTCATTTGAACAGTTTCTTAACTGCGGGACTTCTCAGGACCTTTAATATACTAAAGTGCTCTGTACAACTCCAAGGAGAGGATGTAGTATTCAGCATTTTCCAGACTCAAATGTCCATAGAATTCCGTAGTCATCTCAGAGGTCGTCTAGGGGACTCAGTGTTCCATGGAATTCCTTGGTCTATTGATCCACAATTGTGCTTTTCATATCATGATGGGTTAGAACTTGCTCCTCAAAGAGGTGAGAGGAAGGAGTGATCAGTGTGTGGAGAGGACAGACCACTAGAAATGAGGGTTTTGCTTATAAAAGTGGGTGAAGGGGGAGGTGAGAGAGTATGAGGTGTGGGTATAGGAGAATTAGAAGATTGAGCTGGAAAAGAGGTTTGTGGCACATGAAGAAGCTGTGAGGGCTGAGTACATTAATATTAGATTTAGTAGGCAGGGGGAAGGTGAGGAGAGACTGGTGAGGTTTAGGGTCAAGCTGATAATGGAATTCTTTCGTTCACCTCTATTCTCTAGAATAAACGAACAAGGTTCACCATCTTCATAGGAACAAAATTTCACCTCCATTAAGGACTGGATGAGTAAGTAGGTTGGCCCACACAACTTGGGCCTGAGTCGTAGTAGGAGGCATAGGTAGCAGAGGAGCTGGGCACCCCTGCCTACCCCCCATTTAAGAAGGGCAGACCCTGGCCTTGTCCTCAAGGAACTCCATTTTTCTTCTCCTGCCTGAGCCCCTCTGATGGGCTCTTCCCCACCTCCTGTCAGTCCCAGGCCTCAGTCTTTGGACTTGTGCTCCATGTTACGTGGATTCTCTGTTGGATTCACCAGTGGTGCTTTTCATTTTTCGCTTTTCAAGCATCAGGCAGTTGCCCTGGGCTGATTTGATTGCAGCTGTCCTATCTCATTATTGAGCAGAATGGTGGTTCCTGTGGCTGGAGCACCTTATGGAGCAGTTGGTTTGGGGTCTTCTCCTAGTCCCTGATTGGTCATGGTTCTCCAGAGAGACAGAACCAATAGGATATACAGATGGATATCTATATATAGAGAGAGATTTATTCTGAGGTATTGGCCACTGCAGCATCAGTTGCCCTGGTTCTCAGGCCTTGGGGTTTGGACTGGAACTACACCGCTGGCTCTCCTGGTTCTCCAGCTTGCAGATGGTGCCAGTGATGTAAGTCTCCATCTGAGTCTGAAGGCTTGAGAACCAAGAATGCTGATAACCGAGGGCAGGAGAAGATGGATGTCGCAGCTCAAACAGGAGAGAACAAATTCGCTCTTCCAGCGTCTTTTTGTTCTATTTAGGCCCTCAGTGGATTGAATCATTTCTACCCAGGTGGTAAAGGTGACTTTTACTCAGTCTACCCATTCAAATGTTAATCTCTTCCAGAAACAACCTCACAGACACGTCCAGAAATAATGTTTTACCAGCTAGCTATCTGGGGAATCCCTCAGTCCAGTCAAGTTGACACTTAAAATTAACCATCACAGCCCGCTAGCACACTGTTGACTGAAATTGAGTCTCTCCTCTGAAAGGGGTCTCACAGGCTGTCTTGGAGCCCCAGCCAAAGATTCCTCATAGTTCTGCTTTACTTATGACCCTTCACCTCCAGCGGAGGCCTCATTGTACAGGAAGATTTGACCTGTGAGTATTGCTTGAATTATAAGTTAAAGGTTTCCCGTTAAGGGTGTGTTAGAAGCTTTGTAGTGTTGAATTTCAGTTTCAGTTTTCTTTTGTGAGGAGTCAGGCTACAGTCTATCTGTTTACTAGTAGGGGAGTTCTTGTACCCAAGCCAAGCCAAGCCAAGCTTATCTTGATATTGGTCCTGGGTGCTGTTCCTGAGCCAACTTTTTTTTCCTCATCATAAGACTGGTTTTTGGTCCAATCTCCTGATTTTTAAGAATTCCCTGTCTTTGACATTCGGGTGGGGCCTAATACACCCACCCACAGCAGTTCCTTGTTAAACTTTGGGAATGGCAGTGAGGCTGGCCAAACCACAGGTGATGTTCCAGGCTTTCCCTCAGTGCTTCATCTCCTGGTAATGATCCTGGAATATCAGAGTTGGATGGCTCCTCCCTAGACGAGGAAACTGAGGCTCTAATCCCAGAAAAATCTTTTCCAGCAACATCCTGAAAACACAAAAAGTTAAGCTTGCTTCATATTAGCTGTCACTCTTATAGCAGAAGTCACTGTTTAGGCTTCACAAACTTGTATTATTGTACTCTTGCTGTCCTCCATCCCTTCACCCCCATCATTTTTCTTTTTAATCTTTAACTGTCATTTCTATTGGTGTAGTTTAGCCATCTGCCTTGCAAGGTAGGAGAAGTTGTGTTGTGTTTGACTGGCGCGTGTTTCATGACTACCTGCTCCGGGCTAAGTACTGGGGCAAATGCAGAGGGCAGGCGGTTAGCATATAGGTAAACATGTGCTCTGAAGACTCTCTGGGTTCAGATGCCAGATTTGCTGCTTAACTAGCTGCTTGACCTCAGGCAAGTTATCTCAAATTCCTAAGTGACGGTTAAACTCTCTGAGTCTCCTTTTCTCATCTGCAAAAAGGAGATAGTGACATATCCACCCCCTTGGGCTTTTGTCAGGTTAAATGAGTTAATAGATGTAAATGCTTAAAGCATGTCTTTTACCGAATAAAGCTCATTATATTAGCCGCTATTATAGTTATTATTACTATTATAGAGGTGAATGAGGGAAAGCATCCCCTTAAAGAGATTAAAGAGTAGATAAGCCACGTCACAAATTCTAATACAAAATGGAAACTGGTAATTGTCATAGGAAAGGACTAGATCAGCGCTGTCCAGTAGAAATACGTGAGGCACACATGTGATTTTAAATATTCTCATAGCCGTATTACAAAAAGCAAAAAGAAACAGTGCAGTTAATTTTCGTAATATATCTTATTTACCCCAATATGTCCAAAATTATCGTTTTAATATATCATCAATATAAAAAATTAATGAGAGATTTTACATTCTTTTTTTTTCTCCCCAAAGCCCCAGTACATAGTTGTATATCCTAGTTGTAGGTCGTTGCAGTTCTTCTGTGTGGGACGCCGCCACAGCATGGCTTGATGAGTGGTGTGTAGGTCCACGCCCAGGGTCTGAATTGACAAACACTGGTGAAGCTGAGTGCGTGAACTTAACCACTTGGTCTTGAGGCCAGCCCCTACTTTCTTCTTTTTTATACTAGGTCTTTAAATCTGATGTATATTTTGCATTTACACATCTCAAGTTAAATATGAAATGTTCATTGGAAATATTTGATCTGTATTTAGATTTCACAAAATTTATAGTTGAAAAAATGGACTTACATACCCAAGGTGTTCTAAACATACTTAAAACTTTTCTAATAACTGAATTTGAGCACAGTTTTAAAATTCACATTTAAATTAATTAAAATAAAATTAAACATTCAATTTCTTGGTCACATTACCCACATTTTGAGTGTTGAGTAGCCACGTGGTTGGTAGCTTCTGTAACGGACAGCACAGATTTAGTTAATGTGTGGACAGAATTCATAGGTGAGAGGGCACATTTTAAGCTGGCAGGATCAAGGAAGGCTTCATGGAAGAACTCTGTTTAAACTGAATGTGGAAAGGTAGAAGTTAGATGCTTGTAGATAGAAAGGTACAAGAAATACCATGAGCAAATCCATGGTAATAGGAGAATAGGAATAATGATACCTTGAAAAAGAAAGAAAAATAAGGGCCTGGTTAAGGCCACTCATGAGTGACCCGTGACTGGTCATGGGTGGCCTTGACCACCGGAGTCAGGAGTTTAGGTTTTTGTCAGATAGTAGGGACTCATTGAGGGTCTTTGAACAAGAGAGTGACATGATCAGTCAGAGGGAGCAGTGTTTAGTATGGCTTGGGGAAGGGAGACACTGGGAACTGAGAAACCTTTAGGAGACCATTTTGGGGTCCCAGAGTCAGGGTACAGAGGGCCTGGACTTGGGTGCTGACCTAAGGAGCAGAGAAGAAGAGAAGGGTTTGGAGGAGAAGCAGTAGAACACAGATGGAGTGTGGATCCTGCAGGCAGATGGCAGAGGGGATTGGGAGGTTTGGAACCTGAGAGTGTTTGTGCTGCCGTCTACAGAAAGGAATGAGAAGTCTCCATTCCTTGTTTTGATTCCTGTGGAGAGGAGGGGCATAGTTGGGGTGACTGTTAAGTGAGTTTCTGCCAGTACTCTGAGGACAAAGAGGAAGGCTTCATGTGTGACCTGCCACAGCAGCCTCCTCAGTAATAGAGAGGCTGCTGTTCTCTGTGGCTCTTGTTCCTAATTGTTTCATTTCAGGCTAGATTCAGGGCTGATGGAATTTCTCCTATGGATAGGGGAGGGAGGGAGTTGGAGAAATGAAGGGGAATCTTGAATTCTTTCCTTTGTGTACTTTCCAAAACACAAATACACACACCCACACAGTGTTCCATGCTACAGAGAAAACGCACCCCAAATGCATAATTGCGCAATGACTTGGCACTTCAGGGGTCTGCTTCTCTTTGTCCTCTGCAACTCTAAGGGTTTTTTCTTTGTAAACTCAGCACAAGTGTTGTGGTATTAATGAGTCTGGGCCCAGGGGGACTTTTACAGTGAGGATTTGTCCATTCTCTCTGGGAATCTGGATACTTTCATATATCATCTAAATCAAATGTTGAGATGTGTGGGTACCACTGGCCTCAAACCAGGAGAATCGTTGGTTGGGGCTAGAGCTTTGCCAGCACCAACTTGCAGAAATCTGAATTCTTCATCCTCCCATCTGTAAGGCCCCATATTTCCACTCTTAGGCTCAGCTTAGTCAAAGGGTCACGCTCTGTCAGGGGTGACTCTGCCAACTTGAGTTTTTGGCTGTTTATGGTTCCTCCTACTGGAAGACATGAGTCAGATTTTCCCAAACTCTTTGGATCCTACTCCCATTCCTCCTGGAGTCGGCTTCCTGTTTTGTTTTGTATTTCTTTAACAGGCTCTCTCCTGGGGTAGAGTAGTGATTTTTATCCCAGAGTGATTTTATCTATTGTATTAATTAGAGTAATGCTAAGTGTGTTAACACAGCTCAAAGTTTCAGTGGCCTGGTATCATGGAGCCTTATTTCTTGTTCATGTAGCAGTCTAGAGTAGGTGTTCCTGATTGGTGGGTGACTTTCTTCTACTAGGAAGAAGGTGATTCAGGGATCCAGGCTCTTTCCATCCTTTGGTGCCACCATTCCAGCAGGAGGAAGGGGAAGGAGTATGGAGAGGGCATACCCATTTTTAACTTGCCGTGACTCAGAAATCATCTCCCACCCACATTCCATTGGTCAGAATGAGTCGTGTGACCTCAGCTAGATGTAAGGAAGCCTGGGAAATGAAGTTCTGGATGGGAAACCATTTTCTAGTAACTGTACACTAAGGAAATGTTTGGTGTGAATGTTTGGACAGCTGTCTGTTTTTCCCACATACCTTGACTAGGTTTCATTTAAGACAGAAGAAAATACCAAAGACTGGGAGTTACCTGATATTTAGAAACAGGTAGCCCTTGTCTTCATTCACAGTCTAACCTCTGGGACTTCCTGTGGACACACAGCCATTTAGTCATTTGGTTTTGTTTTTGTTAAGAACCCAATATGTCTGAGGCCCTGTGCCAGGCTCATGGCTTACAGGGGTGAAGGGTTGGAGAGGTGGAAAGATGTCACGCCAGCATGGGCCCTAATAACTTTAGACACGCTTATTTTGACACTCAGCCATCATCCTTGCTTGCCCTATTCCATCTGCGTGTGGCCATGTTGGCCCACTCTTCTTAAAATCCAGCTCTGGTCGTGTCATCACCCCCTCTTGAAGTTTTATTCTGTCTCTAGAACTTGCAGGATAAAGTTCAAGCCTCTTAGTTGTGATGTGTGAGGTCCTTGACCATTGTCTTCAGCCTGCCTTTGGCAAGAATCTCTGCGGCCACTCCCTTCAACTTTCTGCCCCAGTAATCAGGCTTATTAGCTCCCTGTCTCCCTACAGACCTCTTGCTTCTGCACTTTCTCACACCTTTCCCTTCTCTGGATTGCCTCCTGCTTCTCCTCTCCTATCTGTGGTGGCCCAGGTCAAAGCTCTGAGCTCAGCCTATCCATGGATTCAAGGCAGATCTGAGCATCCTTGAAACGATAGCAAATACCGTATCGCATATTCAGCATAGTTTATGTGACTCTTTATTAGGGCTAACGTTTCATGGATATCTGACTTATTTTGCTGGCTGATTGTCTACTCTGAGAAGAAAACTTTCTTATGTTTCCTGTGGAATCTAACTCATTGCCTGGTGCATTACTAATAAGTGCTGCAGTTTATCAAAAGCTTAGTGTGTGCTAATTGCTTTATGTCACAACTCAACCCTCCAACGTGGGCATTATTATCATCCCCATTTTACAGATGAGGAAGTTGAGCCCTAGATTTACCCAGCTGGTAATGGGGGGAGCCAGGCTTGAACATAGGTTTGACTCTTGAGTCTAGGAGAGTCTATTTTGTGGTTGACGCAGGTAGAGGTAGATACGGAGCATACTTGTGTTGCTTGTTCTCTCAGAGTTCATAATCCAGTTGTGCAGACCAGATGTGCACAGTCTCTGTACAGAATAACAGGTTGCTTGGCAGCATGGCAAGGGCCTGGGCTTTTCAAAGTCAGACCTGAGAGATCAAATCTCGACTCTGCCACTTGGAGCACTGGTGCCTTGGGGAAGTAAGTAATTTACTCTGAGCTTCATTTTTTTTCAATCTGTAAGTGGGGAGGATGATACCTTCCAGATCTGCTGTTAGGATTAGAATTAGAGGAAATGAATATAGTTACTGGCAACTCATAGATGTTTAACACATCTTAGCCAATATAATTGGTTATCATCATCGAAGGCAGGGCATGGATAAGTGCCAGTGTGGATGGCCCTGTAAAATTCAGAGATGTGGGATGTCTCTGAAAGCTGGAGTGGGTTAGAAAGCTTTGTGGAAGAGGGCGCGTTTGAGCTGGGTTTTGAGAGGTAGCTAAGGCTTTTCTTTCCCCCCAAAGTTTACAGATGTGCTTTATTTGGCTGTGTATTATTGATTGTTTGAATTAGATGCCAACATTTAAAAGCTGGGTCATCTCTCATAACACACATATTTTTAGCTGCTCCTGAAATACTGAAGGTTGGCAGTGTGTGGCCTGCATTCCAGCATGACAGGAATCATAGCTGAGTAGGAGCAGCTCTCTAGGAAAGATACCCCCTTGTCCTGCTTTGCTTGTTCGGTTTACCTGCCTGTATGCTAAGTCATTTAAGTTTGAAACCTCGGTTATAATCCCTTCTGGTCCTTTCCTATTGGATAATGTATTAGTTTCTTATTGCTGCTGTAATAAACTTAGTGGCTTATGACAGCACAAGTTTATCATCTTATGGTTCTGGAGGCTTGGAGTCTACAGTGGGTCAGCAGGGCTTCGTTACTTCTGAAGGCTCCAGGGGGAGAAGCCATTTCCTTCCCTTTTGTGGTTTCTAGGCTTGTAGCCTGTCCTCCATCTTCAAAGAGATGGCTAAGGTTTTAACTAGGTTGCAGGAAAAAGGCTCATCTCTCCTTCTGCTTGTTCATTTATTCAGCAAATATTGGTCGAGGACCTACTTTGTGTTAACTGTGCTGTGTACAGGGACAGTGACAAACAAGACAGACAAACACCCTGATCTCATGGAACTTACATTCTGGGGAGTGGGAGGAGGCAGGGCAATACAATAACAATGTCAAAAAGTTCATCAAGAAGAGAAGCATCTAGAAAAATATGCTATACAGAGAGGTGAAAGAGGCCAGGTGGCTACTTGGTTGGGTAGTCCAGGCATATCTCACTGCAAAGTTGATATTTGATCTGAAATGTAATGTTGAGAAGGAGCCATGCCACGTTCCAAGAGAGACTTTTATAGGCACAGGAAGAGATGTGCAAAGGCCCTGAAGCAGGAATGAACTTGGAAAGTGGGTGGTGTAGCTGGAGCATTGGGAGTGGCAGGAGAGTGGGAGGAGAGTTCTGAGAGGACAGCAAGGCCAGATCAAGTGGTGCCTTGGAGACTGGAGTGGGGTTTGGATTTTATCCTAAATATGATGGGAAGCCATTGGTGGGTTTTGAGCAGAATGCTAACATGATATGAGAGAGACAGATATTTTGAAAAGCTCCCTCTGAGTGAATGTGAAGAATGGATTGTAGGGGCAGTGGTCCAGGTAGAGATGTGGAAGCTTGGACTGAGTGCTGGTATTAGAGATGGAGAGAAATGGATGGTTTTGGAGAAAAAGCCAACAGCTGTGCTTCTTTATGCCTTTTTCCTGTCATGCTACAACTTTGGTTCATTTTAGACCTTTTGCTCTTCTTTAGAGAGAATATTCCTGGGCTTTGCCAGCTTCATGGCTGGGGGAAGAAGAGTGGGAGGCCTGGGCCCAGTGCTTGTTTGGCTTCTGCTGAGCCTGTTGGTGTGGAGGTGACAGCTTCAGTCAGCGATGTCTTTCTGGCATGTTGACCACTTTAGGTCATGTCTAGACATTCTTGCCCCTGACCTCATCTTGATCCCAAACCAGACATGTCCACCTGCTGTTAATTCCACCTCCCTTTGGAGAAACCCGCCTCCTGCCTTTGCTGATGGGCAGCTCTAGGTAAATCCCTGTGGGTGCCCTTTGCCTCTGCTCAGGCTTGCCCAGATAGGGGTGGGGCATTCCCCAAGAACTGTGTCCCTGAGTGGAAGAGTCCAACTGGGCCAAGATCAGCAGTATCTTCTCTGCTGGCCGTTTGCCAGCGTCCTTGCTGTGTGTCACAGGTGGGAGAGCCCCAAGCCAGGGGAGCAACCTCCTTGTTGGTTGCGAGTGTTATCTCTGTGTCTTTCCCATTGTGCACTATGATTTTTAGCACAAGACTTATTTTTACTTGTTTTTTCCCAGCCTCTTTGATGCTTTTTCACCATTCGGGAAGGAGAGGTTAATAAGCTCTCTTCCATTGCGTGTACACAGCACTTTCAGGTTTCTGGTGAGCTGTTTTAAACATTAACCTACTGTTCCTCACAACTATCCTAATAGAAGGGTGAGAACCCTCCTCCCGCCCATTTTTGCCTTTTTTTTCAGTCTTGCTCCCAGTGATTCTTGGGTTAATAACCAAATGAGGATTCTACAGTTCATAAATGATGCTGGTGACCATTTCTTTCTGTGTCCTTAGTGCTGTCCATTAAATGTCCCTGTATGTTTTGGGGATAAAACGTGTACCTGCTGTTGCTTTTAGCAATCTGAAATGACCCGTTTTAGAAACGAGGAACTGAGGCTGAGAGAGGTAATGAGAGTTGTTTCAGACCACATAGCTGGGCTGCTAGAGGGCAGGTGTGGTCCAGAGCCCTGTCAAGATTCTTTCCTGGCTCTTTTAGCATCTCCAAGGTTACTGGTCCTGTGGCTGGTGTGAGGCTGTGATTGCAGCTGCCTTGGTAAAAGGGGCATTTCTCACCTACACGGCAGGAATGAAACTTGGGCACCTTTGTATTCCTATATCATGTTGGCCAAATGCCTTGGGGTCTATAGCAGTGTCATTCTCTATGAAACATTCTTAATCTTATAGCTCGGGAGAAACCTGCTAACAGTAGAAAGAGCAGTGGCTCTGGTCTAATCAGACCAGATCCTGGCCCTGCTATTCGCCTGTCAGAGGGCAAGTTACTTACTGATTCTGTCTTCACACCTTGGTTTTCTCATTGTCCTGGAGAGGCGTTATGACAATGAGAGATGATTTGTCACATGGGGGCAGCATGGCCTAGGGCTTCAGACTCGAGGCTTTGGAGCTAACTGCCCAGATCCAAATCCTGCCTCTGCTGCTTACTAGCTTATGACTTTGGGCAAGTTACTCAACTTGCTGTGCCTCACTGGCTGTTACCAAAATCTGCACGCCTGGGCCTCCTACCTCTGCCCAGGAATGAGAACCTCCTACTTTCTTTAGTCCCTAACCCCCTTCCATTCAGAGGCCAGGGATTATCAGCTGGGAAGGACCTGGATTTGGACATGACGTTTAATTTTGCTGAAGCCTCCTGGGTTGGAGGAAGTGTTTCCCCTGGTTCCCTAACAGGAAGGGACAGGATCAGTGTGGGAGCAATTGGTGATGCTGCTTTGGATGGAGACAAACAGGAAGTTCAGAAACAAGCTAATACCTGATTAGAGAATTATTGACACTTAAAACAGAAATACAGCCTTACTTTTCAGAAAAATAACAGATGCCTAAATGTCAGTGGCAAAGAAGGGAGAAGGCTCTTGGTTTGTTTTTTGAGTAAGATCCCAGTGAGGAAATAGAGGCTAAAGGCTCAGCTCTTTTAGCTTGTAATTAATAGGGTCTTCTGCTGTGTGCACTAATTTTTGTTTTCTAAATGTTCAGCTTGCCTTTTCAGCTAGACTGTCAGTTCCTTGAAGGCAGGTGCCAAGGATTCACCAGCCTTCTTAGTCCCTCCTGGGCCTATAGTTGACACGTGACTGATTAAGGTCCAATTTGTCGTCCTGTTTGTTTTCCAGAGTGAGTACATTGCTCCGTGTGACTGTCGACGGGCCTTCGTTTCCGGATTTGATGGCTCTGCGGGTGAGTCGCTAAATTCGCTCTCTGTTCTTTATATACTTTTGTTCAACTCCCAAAAATAACTGTCCTGAGTTTCAGCCTGTGATTTGAACCGAAAAGAAAATGCAAACGAGACGTTCCCCATTGAGCCTCTGCAGAAAGGTGTGAGTTCCCAGCATCCCCCATCTCCCTAAGGTCACCTTTTAGTGACTCTTTTCTCTATGCCTTTGCTTTTAAGGTTTTAAAAAATTTTTATTTAAAAAAATGTTTTTGAACTTTTTGTTGGATATAACATACATACAGAAAATCATATCAAATAAACTGAATATACCTGTGTAACTAGCATTCCAAATAAGAAATGGGACACTAACAGCACCCCGTAACACCCACCTTAGCTTACTGGTCCTGTGTAATTCTCCAAGTGCTTGGCTTTGGTTTTTCTGGTTTCACTTTCAGTTTAGATGACAAAGGTTAACGTTGGCCTACACTGGTGCCCCATCCTAACTTTTCCAAAACTCTTGTGCCCTTGAGATTTAGGGTCACTTTCTCCCCTCAGACTCCCATCCCTGAAGCTAGGTAGGCTTGGTGAGTGCTCCTCTCTCTCACAGTTAGCCCACTGCTTCCTTTGATGTAAGTGGTTTTGTTGGTTGGCCCGTCAGGATTGGTTTTGCCTGACACCTCTGCTGAGAGCCCTGAGTTCTGCCAGGTCCCTGGGAACTGAAGGCAGGCAGATGTGGGAGGCATGAACTTCCTGCTGGTGACTGCAGACTCACCGTGAACTCTCACAGGGTCTGGTTGGTCTGTTTTGGGAAAGGCGAAAGAGCCCCTTTAGGGTGTCTGGTGGAGCAGATCACTGTGATCACTGCACAGGAACCATTTCCACCTCTGTCTTGCTGATTATGAGGCCATTTTGGCCATACGTCTGCAGTCCTCTGTTCTGGCCTTGACTCATGCTGTACAAGTTGGGTACTAGGCTGTCTCAGGACTGTTTTCTTCAGAGCTTGACCCACACCCGGTTCTCAGTGGTGGTGTCTTTTCTTGCCTGGAGGTTTCCTTGGAGTCAAGGCCCCATCTGCCCCACTAGAGTAGTGGTAGGAGGCTTGGAACCACACAGGACCTGGTGCCTCTCACTGTGCTTGCCCGCCTGCTGCCATTTTGTGCAGCTTCTGGGTGATTGTCTGAAACTTTTCTCTTTTTTTTTGGTCCCCTGCTCCAGGCACGGCCATCATCACAGAAGAGCATGCAGCCATGTGGACTGATGGACGCTACTTTCTCCAGGCTGCCAAGCAGATGGACAGCAACTGGACGCTCATGAAGATGGGTGTGTAGAGGCATGGCCAGCCCAACCTTAGTTGGGCAGCTTTAGGAAGGGACCCTAGAGCTCCTCAGGGTGTCTGGATCGTAACCCTTGTGTGAGGTCATGGACCCTTTTAAGAATCCAAGGTGTCTTAGTGTGCTTGGGCTGCCATAACAAAATAACACTGGCTGGGTGGCTTAAACAACAGAAATTTATTTTCTCAGTTCTGGAGGCTGAAGTCCAAGATCAAGGTGCTCCCATCATCAGGTTCTGGTGAGAGTTTTCTTTCTGGCTTGCAGACAGCTGCCTTCTCACTGTGTCCTTACGTTGCAGAGAGAGAGAGGGATCTCTCTTTCTCTTTTTAGAAGGCCACCAGTCATGTGGAATTAGAACTCGACCTTGTGACTTCGTTTAACTTTATCTCCCAAAACCCTTGTTTCCAAAGAGAGTCACTTTGGGGATTAGAATTTCAACATATGAATTTTGAGGGGACACGAGGCAGTTCGTGGCACAAGGAAAACCAAGAAAATGGTGTGCATGCTTGTATATACACACCACTGTGTGTTCAATTTTGGAAGGTCCTGGTTCAAGATACTCATTTTAGTGAGGGGAAGCCTAGGGCCAGAGAGGACAGTTGATGTGCTGCAGGTCGCACAGTTTGGAGGGCATTTGACTTGTGCGCTGGGGGCCTTTCCACTGCTCTTTCCTGCCTCGTTTCCGAGTTAGATAAAAATGAGGGGCCACTGGCAACAGAAGCTAGGAACTTGTCCCCCTGAGGATCTCTGTGAGGTCAGGACTCGCTTCTGGCAGCTCAGCTTTGGCAAAGAGCAGTGCGCAGGACAAGAGCAGGGGTCTGGAACTTTCTTGGGTAAGTTACTTCACTTTCAGTGCTTCAGTTTCCTCATCTATAAAATGAGGTGATAACAGTAAGTAGCACATAAAGTGGTGAGGATTAAAGAAGTAATATTTGGAAAGCATAGAGCTCAGTGTTTATAAACTAATAAGTGTGTGTGTGTACTCTGGTTTTTCGTTTAATTTTGTGCTGTGTGTATTTTTCCTTGTCTTTAAGATAGTCTTTAGATACTTGGTTTTAGTGATTGTACAAAGGTCTCTTCTTCCTGAATTTTGAACTTGAGGAACAGAAGATGAGGAGGGAAAAAAGGGGGCTACTAGGCTGAGGGAGGAAGAGGAGATGAGGCAAAGCACCTCATGTGTCTTCTTTGTTGTAGGAAGTAATGAGGAAAGCAGGTTGTCACTAGACTCTCAGTTCGGGGACAGAGGACTGTTGACACTGAGATGAATTGAGACGGAGATGCAAGCAGCTGGCCGACAGGGTGTGTGTGCACCCCACACTCTCCGTATACGTAGATATCTGTTGTTTGTCTCAGGGAGGAATTTGGAATGTTTTTGTCCTGGCAGTGGACTGATTTTAAATTTTTATTTCTCAAAAATCTTTTTAGAAATACAAAATACCAAAGCTACAGGTGGATTATTGCCACAACTAAATTGTCCCCCCTACTTGCTCACTCACTGTCTCACACACACACACACACACACACACACGTACACACACACACATACATGCAGAGGCATTTGGGGCTGTGGGGCTGTTATAAATGGATAGGCTTGTGGCCTTTAAACTTTTTGATTGCATGCCTCTGTTAATGGCCTATACATCCTCAACATATATGTATATTTGTTTATATGTTATATATATGTGCTAGTGTCCATCTGTATTTCAAATATGAACAAAGAAAAAATAAATACAGATAAATGTTCTAATGCTTTCTGCTTGTACCCCAGTGGATCATTTAGTGTGCCCCTGGGGTGTCGGAGTCCCTCTTTGGGGCCCACATCTCTGGCTGTCAGGTCTGTTTGCTCTTTGGGGGTCAGAGCGTCAGAGGAGCAAATACTGTCAGTCAGCCTGTTCCCTAAAGTGGTATGTGGCAGCCCCGGAGGGTGAGTCCTCCTCCCTTGAAGCCCCTCCCTAGTTTGCTGTCTCTTCCCTAGGCCCGCCTTTCCTCAGGCATCTCTCCTGTGTGGGGAGATTCTGGTGGGTTTGGTTGGTGAGTGATTCATCCCTGGGGTTGACAGCCAAATATCTGTCTGCGAGGAAAAGACATGACTTCAACCTGTGAAAGTTGTACAAGGGACATTAAGAGAAGCATCATTAATAAATGGCTTTATTTAGTGGTTTGAAAAAAAAGATGAAAGAATCAAATAGCAAAATAACAACTCAGTGCCAGCTTTTGGGCAGGTTTTTAGAACTGAGATTCATGAGATCATTTCTTTATAAACCTTGGCACTTCCCTTCTCTGGTTATGTGGTTATCAGTAGTAGTCAGTAGAGAAAATAGTAATGATAAGTACTATTTTAGAATATTTGAACTTTCACTCTAAATATACATGTATTTCACCAGGATTTTTTTCTTTTTTAAAGAACCCATGGCATTGGCCAACACCAAGTATTGCTAAGGAGGAATTTTTGTGTGTGTGTGTGTGTGTGAAGATTGGCCCCGAGCTAACATCTGTTACCAGTCTTCCTCTTTTTCAAAGCACCCCGGTACATACCTATATATCCCAGTTGCAGGTTCTTCTACTTCCTCTACGTGGGATGCTGCCTCAGCATGGCTTCATGAGTAGTGCTAGGTCCGCGTCCAGGATCTGAACCGGTGAACCCCGGGCCTCCAAAGCACAGTACACAAACTTAACCACTTGGCCTCAGGGCCAGCCCACACACCAAGATATTAATTGTTTAGTAAAAATCTGATTAGGTAAAAAGTATATATCCCAAACATAGAAGATGTTGGCTTAGATTAAAGAAAAAACTGGAATATAAAAAATAACTTGAGTTCCTTCCTTGAAGCTTGTTTGGTGTCCTATGACTAGGCTCTTAGAAACAGAAGGGCTGTTTGCTCTTGGGAGTTGCGGAGTGCAGGGAGCCATGTTAAAGATGGTAATTGCGGCTGCCTGTGTGTCCTTAAAATCTTTGGGAAGATTTCTTTGCCGCCAAGACTTCTGTTGAGTCTTCCAGACAGGCTGGTGGTGGGGCAGGGGCCTTCTCTCTGCTGCTGTGCCTTTCAATGAGGGGAGGGTACCCTGGCGTGTGTTCCCCTTACCTGGTGTGAGATGTGAGGGAGGCCCCCAATTCCAGCCTTCACCAAATCACCCCCGAAATTGTCGTCAAGTGAGTAGTAGTAAAGTGACCAAAGGCTGGTGAGATGATCTTCGAGATGACACCATGTACCTATGCTTCGTTGATTCGTAGGATGTCGTTTTTATCAGGAGTCAAATGAAAATCTTTCCTTTTTTTTTTTCTTCTGTCTTAACCTTTACCTTATGCTTTCCTTATACACCGTTTTACAGTTCTTGGAGCCTTCCAGGATTAAGGGAGATTCAGTCTTTCCAGGTGCTGCCAGTCTACCTTAAAGAAGGTGCTTAATAAAGACCCCACTATCAGGATCTCAGTGAATTGCTTCTTCCTGGGCAGGACAAGGAGCTTGGGCCCTCTGGGAGTTGTTTCTTATCAGTTCCTCCCTCCGTAGGTCTGAAGGACACACCAACTCAGGAAGACTGGCTGGTGAGTGTACTTCCTGAAGGATCCAGGGTTGGTGTGGACCCACTGATCATTCCTACAGGTGAGTGAGCTTGGGTCCTTCCAGCTTGGGTGAGGAAATGGCTTCTAGACACCTTTCCATCCTCCTTGTTTGCTTGTGGGGTGTGAAACATTTGGGGGCTCAGCATGACTTGATGTCACGATAAAGGTCAAAGTGAGGAGAAGAGTTCTGACCTAGAGGCCGGAGAAGGTCGTTGGTGGTGATGTCCTTTTACAGTTACTCATCCTGCACAGCCAGCTCTGGGCCACAGGAGGATGCTTTCAGAAGGCGCCAGGCTCTCAAGGCTCTGCTGCCTGCCTCAGCTGAAATGGGCATTCAGTTCATGTGTGGCTGGGCCACGTGTTTCTTCCCAGATTACTGGAAGAAGATGGCCAAGGTTCTGAGAAGCGCCGGCCACCACCTCATTCCTGTCAAGGAGAATCTTGTGGACAAAATCTGGACAGACCGTCCTGAGCGCCCATGCAAGCCTCTCCTTACGCTGGGCCTGGATTACACAGGTCAGAACTGTGCTGCACCCAGTGGGGCCCCCAGCCATCGTCCCCTCCACCTGTCGCCATGGTCTCCATCCCAGACCTGTGAGTCAGCCATGCTTGAGCTGATGGGAGGATTTTGCCATGCACCTCCCTGCCCCCCATTCCGCCCCCCCCCCCCCGGCAAGGTGGGGCATTTGATGAAAGCAGGCCACTTCTCCACTGCCGTTGGCATAGTTGATTGTTGCACTGTTCTTTCGGGCAGACCTTTAGTGCTGCTGAGAGGCTTTTTTACCACTTAGTTGCTAACTGCCCCTGTGACATGTCTGGTATGGAAACAGAGCCTAGAGTTTTCTAGGTTGCATTTCATTTTCTTCTGCAAGTTTTTGTAGGTTTACCTTCCGAGGCGTCCTGCCCTCCCTTTTGTACGTTCTGCTTTAGAGGCTTTGGGGCGTGGGTGGGTTTCTTTGGCCTGTGTGATAGTGGTAGGTGAGGAGCAAGTTCTGTGACCCATTTGCAGGAGACCAAAGTGAGGATTTATGGAACAGTGAGGGGTGCAGAGAGAGGCCTGGGAGATGGGGCTGCAGGGGAGGGAGCCTTGCTGTAGAAACAGAAGAGGAGAGGTGGATGGGGATGTCTGGAATGTAGGCAGATTGCCCGGAGGGATCCTGGGAAGAAAGCATTACAGCCCAGACTCTCAGCCAAGTTTGAAACAGCATTCCTGAGCTGATCTTCAAAGCAGCATTTGCTTGTCAGGGCAGTCCCCAGCTTGCCTTCCTTGTGGCACCCTCACTGGAGGGTATCGCAAATTAGGGGGGTAGGTCCAGTGAGTGGCCCAGGGTCAGCTACACATTTTCCATCACCATGTTTTGAATTCTTTTTAACTGAAGCAGAGGCTCTGACCTATTGTTTGTAGGAGAGAGGCGAGCACATATTGCTGGTAAGACTTCTGTTCGGCAAACACTTGAGCGCCTGCTACATGCAGGATACCGTGCTAGGTGCTGGGTGAATAAGATAGATGCCTACCCTGTTCACGGGTGGCTATAACCTGAATCACAGGTGCTATTTCGTGGTGGGCTGGGATGGTGTTGGGGTGAGCTGCTCTAGGGCCACAATTTCATCCTGGGGAGCAGCAGGGAGGCCCAGCTGTGTCTGACAGGGCAAGTGTGATTTGGAAGTAGTAGTCACAGTGAGTCAGACTGCTGGGAATTCCTAGGTCTTAGCACTGAAAGAGGAGTCTTATGACTCCCAGAATGTAAAGTAGTAAGTGATATTCCCCTGACCTCTAAGGCCAGGTGAGTTTTCTCTTCTGGGTAGTATGTTCTCAAAGCTCCCTGTGCTTCCTCTGTTGCATCAGTCTTTATATAAAAGTGTAAACAATTGTTGGTTTAATTGTCTGTCTTCCTTTCTAGATAGTAAGCCCCATGAGAGCAGGGACTGGGTATCACTCAGAGCTGTAATTGCAGTGACCAGCACAGTGCCTGGCAGATATCTCTGCCTGCGAAGTCTAGATGCTTCATAGATATTTGTTGGGTGAACAAATGAATTAATTTTTCTGGTGAGGCAGTCAGGACTCTCAAAAGTCAACTGGCTTAGGGAGAGTCACACCTCTTGTGTAGGGTTTGAATCCAGGCCTCCTGTCTGCTCAAGTAGCATGTTTCTTTTAAGATGTGGTGCTGGTTAAGAATGTTTGGGATGGGTTCTTTCACTTGGCTCCCGCAGGCCCCTGAGACCCAGGGCTGGAGTCACAAGCACATTTGTTTCTTGCAGGCATCTCCTGGAAGGACAAGGTTGCAGACCTTCGGTTGAAAATGGCCGAGAGGAATGTCGTGTGGTTTGTGGTCACTGCCCTGGATGAGATTGCGTGTGAGTGCTCTGGTTTCTCTGTTTGGGCATGTTACCCAGTCTCTCTTTTGGTGCTCTGGGAATCTGTGTGGTCGTGCCATTCAGCTTTTTGAGTGGCCAGAGAATAAGCCAAAGACTGTGGCACCAAATAGGTATACGATATATAGATAGAGGATAGAGACAGAATTTTGGGGAAAAGGGGAAGGGAATGTAGCCTGGCCTGGAGTAGTTGATGTTAAATCTGTGGTGATGTCTTCCTCTAGCCAGTCTCTTCAGGACTGTGACATCTCTGAGGAAGGACATTTCCTCTATTTTGTGTCTGTCAGCATTCTTGTCTATAGATGTAGAAGTGGGATCATAGGAGATTCTTTTTCTTTCTTTATTCTTTTTCTTTATACCTTTCCCCAAGTTCTTCACAGTGAGAATGTTCTAGAAATATTTCTACCACAGAAAACTCAGCAACTGGAAGTTCTTCACCAAGCCTTTTGATACAATAGCAGTTTCTCAATCTTTAGACCTTAAACCACCCTCATGCAGTTATTCAGTACCTTTTGTCATCTTCTAGAATCTAAAGGAATCTGGTTGAACCTTCCTATTCTGTTTACTGTTTCTGACCGGGTTTGACGCAGGGTTACTGAGAAGAGGGACTGCCTTATCTTTTTATTTTCTCACTGGAGAAAGAGACTCTACCACACAGTGTCCTATTTCTCCAATCTCCAGCCCCAAAGCTTTGTCACATATGTCAGTGATTTATATCCCTAATTAACTTAATAACCTCAGCATCAGAGAAAATAACATATAAAGTTAATTTCTCTCTTTGATTATTGAAAAAACACATTTCCATCGTGGAAAATCTGTAAAATGCAGAGGAAGTAGTAAGAAGAAAAAAAATCACCTATAATCCTGTTACCCACTGTTAATGTTCTGTGCATATATAATTTTGTAGTTTGATTTTTTTAAATGTATTAGTATACTCTAAACATATATAAGCATAATTTAAAGTGAATAGTAAAAATCCCATCATATGGTTATGCCAAAATTTACTTAACCATTCCCCTGAGGATGACTTTTGGGTCATTTCCAATTTTCTCATGATTTTGTTACAAATCTTGGTGCATCAAAATCTGTGTCTTAGTTTCTGATGATTTTCTTCTTCCTATTTCTTGTTGGTTTTTTAGGGGTGGTATTATGAGTTAAAGGGTATGAATGTAGTAGGGGTTTTGACCTTCTTGCCATTTACCTGCCAGAAAAGTTGTTCAGTGGTATATGAATGTGCCCATCTTGCCACACCGCCACCAACCCCAGGTACTATCATTTTTAAAAAAGTGCTAGTCTGATGGGTTAAAGATGTTGCCTCATTGCTTTACTTTGAGAAGCCATTATTTGAAAATAGAGCTTGTACTTTTTACACCAGGGTCTTTTTCACACTCTGATCCTCACTGGAGAGCAAGCGTTAGGCAGCTGGAAGCCCTGGGACCAGAGCTGTGCTCTCTGCTGGCCCCTCTACTTTCTCAAACATACAGTGACCTCACCAGAGGCCCTGACACTGGCTGTAGGTGGGTCCTCCACCCAGCCCTGGTACCACAGCCGACCCAAGGGTGGGCCGCAGGCTCGAGTTTCATTCATGGGCCAAAGCTCCACTGACTCACGGCTTTTGTTCCTCTGCCGGGAAGCTCCGCCTCCGTGGGCGCTTTGACTCTTACTGAGAGGGCCTCATTTGGCCTCCCTCGTGGGTGGGTCTCCGTTTTTCTACTCTGGATCATTTGTCTCAGAAGAGAGAGTGCTTGGCTCCTTTCCCTTTATTTGGGAGCACCAGAGGTTTTTCTGCTGCAAGCTCAGGCCTGGCAGGTCACCACCAGGCGGACCATTTCAACTCTTTGTTTGGAGAGCGTTTCTGGTGTTTTCTGACTAATAACTCTCCCATTCCCTTCTTGGGACAGTGATATGGAGGCAAAAGAAACAGTTCTGATGCCATCATTTGGCCGACATGAGCAACTGCAGCTCAGAGGTGGAACCATGAAGTAAGGCTCCCTGCTCTTCTGAGAGATGACACCAGATCTTTCCATAGCAAGCTCATCCCTCCCCCTACCAGGTACCCCTTAAAATCTCAAGTCAGGCAGGTGACAAGGACTTGTTTTTTTCTTGTTTTTTTTTTATTTTAGGGCTGTTCAATCTCCGAGGATCAGATGTCGAGCACAATCCAGTATTTTTCTCCTACGCAGTCATAGGACTAGAGACGATCATGTGAGTGTTCGCCCCACACCTAAAAGTCCTTGCCCATAGCTCCTCGGGGCCCTGGGCTCCCCTTTCTGGTCCAGGTCTGCCAGTCACTGCCTGACTGATGTGCTGCTCTCTTCCTGCTCTTTCCCTTTCCTGCCTTTTTTCCTTCCCCTTCTTGTCTTCCTTAACAGTAGGTATTTATTTATATCCTGTTTCTCTTTTGATCCCCCAAATTATATGAAATCTATGAAAGTGTCTATAGTTCTATAAGATAAAACAATAAGTAGGTGAGGACATCAGAACAAAAGAGGAGAAAGTGAGGTTAGTTCACAAAATTCCTGCTGCAAAGCCTTGTTCAGGTCACACATTTGATTCCAAGTTTTCTAGCAGCCAGTGCAGAGGGGTATATAGGTTCAGTTATTCAGTCTTGGGTTCACAATGCAAATAAACCCAGTTGTTTCAAAGGTCGTTGGAAATTACACAGGAAAACCCCGAGTCATGCCTTATTGAACTGTCACTTTATCTTTTAAAGTGTTGCTTGGGGCCTTTCTGTCATTGTTATTCTATTTGGGTGGCTTTCTGCATTCAGACAACGCATTTATTGAGTGCCTGTTGTGTGCTAGGGTCTCTGTTGGGTGTTGATGTGAATGAGACAGACAGGGTTCCAGGTTAGAGTTGGGGAGATGAGTGTCTCCTCGGGGGATTCGGACACATAAGTGGGCACTAAGTGTCAGTGGGATGGGTACTGGGTTATAGGAGGGGCCTCCCTAGACTTGGTCATAGGAGCCTCTCAGGGAAAGTAACATTGAACTAGAGATTAAGGGTGCGTATGAGTCAGCTAGGTGAATGGGGGATGAGGAGGCGGGGGAATGGTGATCTCAGCGGAGGGTATAGCATTTTCAGAGGCTCTGGGCAGGAGCGAGCACAGTGTGTCTGGAGAACCCGGAATGGTTCAGTGTGGTCGGGACATGGAGTCTGAGGCCAGAATATGAGCTGAGGCCATCTAAAGGAAGGCCTTGTGAGCCAGGTTCAGGAGCTTGGGCTTATCCTAAGGATACTGGGGAGCTATTGAATGAATTTTTCACAGGGAACCATATGATCAGGTTTGTGAGTCATAAAGAATGTTATGGTTGTGAATAAAAGGATGGCTAGGGAAGACTGGAGGCAGGGAGGCCAGTTAGGAGGTTGTGGCACTAATCTACGTCTGAGATGGTAGTGGCTTGAACCTGGGCAAGGCTACCGCTAAAGCTGGAGAGATTTGAGGGGGATTTAGGCTATCAGTCCAAAGATCTTAATGAAGGAGGGAAGAAGGGCCATCAAGGAGGACAGTGTCCAGGTCCTGGCTTGGGGGATTGGGTGCTGTTGACAGCATACACAGGGACAGGGAACCCAGTTTGGAGAGCAGGATTTGGGAAATAAATGGGAAAGAAGGAAAAGCTGCTTGGTTTTGATTGCCAGAAGATAGAGCCTGTTGTGTATGTGTGGGTCCATGTTCTCACCCTCTCACTCCTGCCTTCCTTTTTCTGTCACCTCACCTCTGGCCCCTCTGCAGGCTCTTCATTGATGGTGACCGCATAGACACCCCCAGTGTGAAGGAACACCTGCTTCTGGACTTGGGCCTGGAAGCCGAATACAGAATCCAAGTGCTTCCCTACAAGTCCATCCTGAGCAAGCTCAAGGCCCTATGTGCTGACCTCTCCCCGAGGGAGAAGGTGTGGGTCAGCGACAAGGCCAGCTATGCTGTGAGTGAAGCCATCCCCAAGGTTGGTATCCCCACTGAGGCCCATCTAAACCCTGGCGCCCTCCAGCTGCCAGGCTCTTCAGCTTCGTCTTAAAGGCAGATCTTGTTCAGGCAGATCTCCAGGATGGCTGTTGTATCAGAGATGTTGTCTCCCTGGATAAGCCCTTTGGGCTGGAGCCGTATTGAGAGTCTGAGGGACTCTGAGAACCCATTGAGTCCTGTGTTTTGCAAAATGTGGCATGAGAGACGATTTTAGGTGGTACACATTAATAACCAGGTTTATTTAAATATATCTATTTTAAAAGTGTTTGTGTATACAAGAAACAATACAACTAGCATATGAAACCATATATTATAAAAATTGTTTCTTAAGAAGAAGTTGAATTTAATACACTAAGTTGATTTAAAGATAGCCTAAAGAAAAGTATTAAGTAAATAAGGGTCCAGGGGTAGGCAGCTAGGTAGGAGCTGGTAAGAGGATGTCTGAAGTCTGGGAAACGCTGCTCCACACCCACCTCCCTCACCACATTTTATAGCTAAGGAGACCTGAGGCCCAGAAAAGGCTTCGGGAGTAGGGGATTTGTCAAAGGTCAAATGGTAGTGATAGCCCTGCCCTTGACTGAGCCCCTACCAGGTGGTGCTAAGCAGCTGACACCTGTCCCCTCGTATTAATTAGGGCTTCAGGCAGGGCTGGAATCCAACCACCCTAGATGTAACCTTTTCAACTGTCCTGCCCTGGGCCTCTGGCTGCCAACTGACTTTTGGCAAGGCCATCGTTGTCTACTCCACTAAGCAGTGGACCATCCTGGGAGGAGCCCCGGCCTGGCCCTCTAGACCTGGCTTACCATTGCACCCCTGTGACTGTCACACTGTGTGACACTCAGTTACTCAGAGCTTTACTTCCGTGACCTGAGTGGGGATTATGTTTGCTGCCTTTGTTTCTTATGTGAGAGAGAGAATAGGGAGGGTGGAGAGAGGATGAGCCCTTTGAGAAGCTCTGTACAAGTGCAGGATGGTGCTAAATCCCCCTCCCTGTATGCAGGGCTGGATTCTGACTGTTCTCAGATTGGGAAGGGTCTTCCCCAGCCCTTGCAGATGAGACCGTTAATAAATAGTAGCTGATGCGTGAGTCCTGAGCGAGACGGGGGAAGGAGCAGGAGCCCTGCCTCATCAGTCATGTGCATCCCCATACGGTGGGAAAAAGCCTCCTTTGTGTAGCAAGAACGGGGTTATTTCGGTCAAGCTTTGATCCGTTAGTGAACTCTAACCATGACCATGAAGGCTTGAAAAACAATATCTTGCTGATGGCTGGCAGCCAGCAGTCTCAAAGAGCTAACGGGATGGGGTTAGAAGAGAAATACCTTGTTTAATGTACTTTATCTTTTTGGATGAGCTCAAACTCTTTTTCTCATGTTCAGAGTTATCAACAAAAGGGGCAGATCTTCAGGCCCCAGGGGACAGCTGGGTGTGTCCTGAGTGGGAGCTCTTCAAATGATTTGTCCTAAGTGTGATGGTAAGCTGAGTGAAGAGGTGATTGCGAGTGGGGCCAGGCTTTCTTTCTCATGCTACTGCCCTTTGCCCTAGGATCATCGCTGCTGTATGCCTTACACCCCCATCTGCATTGCCAAAGCTGTGAAAAATTCTGCTGAATCAGAAGGCATGAGGCGAGCTCACGTGAGTAAAGCAGCCTGTGCAGAAGAGGGGGATGTATGGTGGTCGGGAGGCCTGGGTTGCTCACCTGCTGTGTGCCCTTAAGCCTGGCACAACGTCGGAACCTCTCTGAGCCTTCTGGAGAGAGTTAATGAGAATGAAATAATGTACTCAATGGGCTAGATCTTTACAAAATATGACATACAACACCAAAAGAGATATTGATGATGGTAGTGTAGATGAGGGTGATGATGTTGATAATGATGAAAATGACGAAGATGAAGCCTCTTAGAAGCCCAGATTGTGTTTCAAGGCAAGCAGTGGATCTAGAAAGATTTGGGGCCCAGAGAGAGGTTTTGATATTGGCCTGTTTTCCTGCTGCTGTAGGGTAGGCATAAACCCTTTGAGGGAGCTGTGTGTGCTCCATGGCGGGCCCCTTTCTGATCATGCTTGAATGACTAAACAGCAGAGGAGCCCTTTCTCTGTTATGGGAATTGCTGCAGACTTGTTTGCAGGAAACGCCTGGATGGTGAAGCCCTGATTGCTGATGCCCTATAGGTGCAGCCCTCTCAGTATCACACTAGGTAGGAATGGGTTCTGAGTCTGTCCACCTGATTTTCAGTAATAACTTTAAAAAATGTCTCCATTGTTTGCACAGATTAAAGATGCCGTTGCCCTCTGTGAACTCTTTAACTGGCTGGAAAAAGAGGTTGGTTCTTAGTCTTTAACACATGGAAATAGATGATTCAGAAATTATCTACATGTGATTCTAACCATGGCATCTTCCGTGCTCTGATAACCACGAGGTCCAAGATCTTGATCTAATTTTACTATTCTCTGTTTAATAGTTCTTTGTGGAAATTTGGTGTGCATGCATTTAAAAATTTTTTAATTTGGAAAATAGTAACATGGATGAAGGAATTCCTTAACAGAGTAGATCCTTTTTGGGTTAAAGAATTGTAACTAAGTGTAATGTCATTATAAGGAAAAAATTATTTTCATGATATTATAGGCAAGCTGATTGTATTAAGAGAAAAAGATCTTTGTGTACATTTTGAACTTCAATTTAAGGCATAAAACTTTTTATATTACATTGACTCTTGGTCATTAGTTTCTTGCCCTTTCATTTCTTGTATCTGACAGCAGGGTGATTTCTTTGTGCTGTTAGTAAACAACATTATATTCCCTTTAAATGTTATGTAAACAACTCTTTAAAAGTAGCTTAAATTGGAAAAAGAAAATATCACACTTATTCCCATCAGTGTAATGATATTTTCCCCTCTGGCTATTATTCATCTGAGATATATGTTTCCCATTTGTGTAAATCATGTTTTCAATGATTTTTTTAATTGTTACATGTCTTTCAGCGTACAGATAGGATTTTGTATTTTGTTTATTTTATTCACTTAGTGTCATAGTGTGAGCATTCTCTGTGTGCTTTGAGGCCTTAAAAAAATGATCCAAATGCAGACTATGTTTAGTGGCTAGACTGATTTATTTACTCATTTCTCCTATTTGGAAATTTTTAGATTGTTTTTAATTTTTTTCCACTTATCAGTAACCCTGTAATAATATTTTTGCATTTATCTTTTTTATTTATTTAGGATGACTTTCTTAGGATGATATCCTAGGAGGGGATGCTTTTGACTGTTTAAGCTTAGATTTATTAATTTTGGGACGTCTCAGGATATAATACTGAGGCAAAATAGTTGAGTGAAAAATTAAATAGATAGAAACTCTTGTACTTTAGATAACTTTGGTGAGAGCCTTTGGAAATTCCCTACATGTTAAAGATGAGACGTAAGCTGTGTCCTGTAGGTTGGACAGTTGGGACATGGGAATTGAGGAAAAAGTCAGCTTTTAATGTACTTTCTTTAGCATGTAGGAGACACATGAATTCATCACACCAGATGATTTATAAGCAACTTTCTTACAGGTCCCCAAAGGTGGTGTGACGGAGATCTCAGCTGCTGACAAAGCTGAGGAATTCCGCAGGTAAAGATCCATCTGGGGGCCCATGAACCTTGTACTCATTTCCGTGGTGAGTTAAACGAGGCTGGAAGGGCCCTGATTCTCAGCACAAGAAGACCCTTTAAGCCACTCTGCTCTGTGTGTCTTTCTGTTCCAGGCAACAGGCTGACTTTGTGGATCTGAGCTTCCCAACAATTTCCAGTACGGGACCCAACGGCGCCATCATTCACTACGCGTAAGGCATGCGGAGGAACACCTGGCTTTGCTGCTGCTTCTGCACAGGAGCCTGAGCAGGGGAGAGACATTATTTTGCCAGAGGCCCCAGCACCACCTCCATGTATCTGTTGAGATTGTTCTTATATGGGAAATGAGACCTTTGAGGTCTTGTTTTCTCTAAATTCTCAAGTCTCTGCCTTTTGGGAGCCTCCTCTTAGGGTCAGATGTGTGGCATTGACATTCTCCATGATGTAGTCAAATGGGTTGTCTCTCTTTCCTTCTGAGGTTGCAGTATTTGTATTTAGAACCCTTGAATCTTGATGATTAGAAATTTTTAGTGATTTTCTTTCCTGATAATGGCAGCCTTCTTGATGCACTAGTCCAAACATCTTGTGAACTCCATCACCTCCTTGCCAAAAAAACTTATCACTAGGTTGTAGAGCACCCTGTTATGGTTAGGAAGATGATTGGCACCCTATCTTAACCTCTCCATAGGCTTGAAGCCTGGCACCTTAGTTTATGGGGATTTTTACCAGATGACCTAGAAGAGCCCATGGACCCACACAGCCAAGCATCCCTGCCCTGTGAAACAAAAGGGGCACTGATAAGTTTAGTACTGATAGATCTGCCTGTGGAGATAGCGGGAAATGAAGCTAGGCTTGGCCATTGGGCTTCAGCTTCACCCAACTCAAATGGTTTTGCCTTGTGTTGGGCATTTTGAGTTCTTTGCTCCCATCTGTGATGTGCACAGTAAAAGAACATGTGGTCTATCTCACTGTGCTGTGCTTGGACACACATATTTTTCTCCCTTTTTAAATAATTGCTTTTGGAGTTTTCAGTCTTGGGGCAAATTTTGAAGCCGTGTGTGGGAGACAGTCACAGATGTCACTGTACAGTTCTTTTACATTAATGCTTCTGTTCCAACATTAGAACAGCAAAAGGACTTCAGTTTTTGTCTTATATTTAACTCAGGTGATGAATTTCCTGGCTGGATACTATCCTAGAATTTTGCATATAATTAACAAATTGAATAATTTCAGACCAAGAGAGGAGAAATTTGCTTCTCTTTGGTGTTTCTTCATTGTGGCTGTTGGAAGCCTGTTGAGAGGCAGGGCGCTGGAGCTGGGCCATGCCTGGTTGTCAGTTCAATCATTCGGCTTGAGTGCCCACTGGTCGTCCTGTTGCTGAAGAGGGGGTGGTGCCTGGAAATGAAGGAGAACCTCTCTCAGCTGCAGAACAGAGACGTGGAATGCTCTCATCCCTTGTAACATTTCACAGCACAGTGATAAAGTCTGGAAAAAGGCATGGGGAGATCAGATCACTTTATAAAAATACCTCATGTTCATTTGAAAAAAGTGCTGTAGTATAAGAGCATCATAATCTACTCCTTTTCCCAGCAAAAATCCCTTTAGTTTTTTTCCCAAATTGAGACATTCACCTCCTGGCTATCTGGTGTTCTGGGAATCAAGTGGGGAGACACCTGATGGGGTCAGGACTGTGGGAGGGATGTGGAGGCTAAGGCAGGGGCCTGGGAGCCCCCTTCAGAAGACAAGTGACTCCAGGCTGCTCTTCCCAATTCCCAGAGCTCTAGCTTGGTCCTATTGCTTCTGTTGATTATTACTTTTGTAGCTCTTACAATGATCTCATGAACACGTGTTTTGTTCCAGATACAAATGGAAGTATAAAGAAATATGTTATTCTTCCTTCTCTTGAGCTCTTTAGTAGTAGGTCAATATTAGTTGAAATAATTAACTTATTGGGTGACTTTATTTTGGTATTATTTCAGACTTACATAAGAATAGTACAAAAAACTCTTGTGTGCCCTCCTTCTGGATTCAGCAAGTGTTTACATTTGTGGAATAATTAATTTTTAATTACTTCCTTAGGCCAGTCCCTGAGACGAATAGGACCTTGTCGCTAGATGAGGTGTACCTCATTGACTCGGGTGCTCAATACAAGTAAGTGAGCTTGGGCTGCCACGGAACTTGACTCCGTTGAGTCAAGACAGTTGAGTAGGTGGACCAGCCAGGCTGCAGCCAGGAGCGCTCAGCTGGTGATCTCATTCTGCGCCTGCTACTAATAGAATCATTCTCATGTCTTGTCCTTTTTTTCACCCCTAGTTGAAATAGCCCAGTTGTGACTATTCCCACAAAAGACTCTTTGACAGAAATGTTTAGACCTTGGCCGGAAGTTTCAAATACTAAATAAATAACTGAAAGTAAGCTTTTAGAACCATTGGAAAGTCTTCTGCCTCAGCCCGTAAACTGCCTGCTCACTCCCTGAACTTGTAGCGACCCCAGGGCCTTGTGAAGGGAGGGCTTAATTTTGAATGAATGAATGAGAAACGAGAGATGCCCCTGAATATCCGAATTTCCTTCTTCATGTCTTCCTGCTTTCACAATCAACCTCTAGAATAGTTTCCTCAGAGGAGAACCCCAGATTTCATTGGGTCTTGATGTGAAACTCATGGAAGGAGCTGAAATAGGTGTTTTCTGCATTAAGAGGGCAGGAGCAAGGCCTTTTAATGCTCCATTCCCCTCTGCAGTTGGGTCTGGGGCTGATGGAGAACCTAATTATTAGATGAGCTCAGCCAAGTAGGAAACCACAACCTAGCCGTGGGAGTTAATAATAACAACCTAGAGCTAAGGGTATCAGGATTGCTTGGGGAATGGTATAAACTTTGGGTCACTTCTAAATTTTATCAGGATTCTGGAAGTTATCCTTTCTATATTGGGTGTGGATTAAGGTGTTCTAAGAGATTTGCCTGGGTATTTTTAGGGTCTAGTAAACTTCTTGCCATCCTGACAGGAGGAATTGGAGCTTGGCTCTGTTTTGTTGTTTCCTTTGTCCTCCTCTCTCTCGTTCTTAACCCCAGTGATAGTGTCTCTTGTGAAACAGTCCTCATGTGGTAGACCAAGAGTGTGTGTGTCAGGGCCTGAGTTCACTCCCACTACATTGGACCATCCTTGCATTTACACTTTGTCTCATTTTATTTTTTATAACAACTTCACTGAGATATAATTCACATACCATATAATTTACTCACTTAAAGTGTACGATGAATGGTTTTTAGTATCTTCACAGAGTTGTGCTGCCATTACCATAGCCAATTTTAGAACATTTTCATCACCCCAAAAAACAAACTCCAGTGCCAGTAGCAGTCACTTCCCCTTTTCCCCTACCTAGGAACCATTGCTATACTTTCTAGCTCTATGGATTTTCCTATTCTGGACATTTCACATAAGTGGAATTATATGGCCTTCTGTATCTGGCTTCTATCACTTAGCATGTTTTCAGGGTTCATCCATGTTGTAGCATGTATGAGTGCTTTGTTCCTTTGCTGGATAATATTCCATTGTATGGATAATACCACATTTTGTTTATCCTTTCATCAGTTGATGGACATTGAGGTTGTTTCTACCTTTTGGGTATTATGAATAATGCTGCTATGAACATCCATGTACAAGTTTTTGTGTGGACGTATGTTTTCAGTTCTCTTGGGTATTGACCTAGGTGTGGAACGGTAGGTCATAGGGTGACTCAATGTTTAACCTTTTAAGGAACTGCAAACTGTTTCCAAAATGACTGCACTGTTTTACATGTTCACCAGTAGTGTATGAGGGTTCTGATTTCTCCACATCCTTGCCTATCTCATATTTCAGCAAAAGCTTATTTTGACTGAAAACTAATTTGTCTTTTCTTTTGGAAAGAGATGGAACCACAGATGTGACCCGGACCATGCATTTTGGGACCCCTAAGGCCTACGAGAAGGTAGGAGCAGAAAACTCGAGATGCCCTCTCTACTTTGTTAAGAACAGCATTGCTTTTTGAAAAGGGATTGTATAAATAAGTAAAAATTATATGTGGGATAGTAAAATAGCTCGTTACTGTGGAGGCAGGCTTATCTGCTTTGTGACATCCATGTAATTAATTATTGGAGAAATTTAAAAGCATTCTGTCTGCTAAGGTCAAAGCAGCTCAGATTCAAATTTAAACAGTTGGCCTTCTCTTGAGTCAGGAAGTCTCTTTGGGGATGGGAGTCGGGTAGTGAAATGTATGCTTTTTGCAAACAATGTCTAGATTTGATTCTGAAAGCCACTTCCCTTCCTTTTTCAAGTTCAGTGTCCTATTTATAGGCTCAACTCTCTAGGAGCCCTCTGAAATGACATACCCTGCTCAGTTTCCAGTCTCTCTGGCATGGAAAGGAGGAAACAGCTGTGAGATAGAGAGATGTGTACCAGGAGTCTGGAGACTGGGCTTCTTTTTTGCCGTTTACTGGCTCCATGACCTTGAGTGAAGCACTGAGACCCTCCGTGAAAACAAGGATAAAAATACCCGTCTCCAAGGCTGGTTGTGAAGGTTCCGTGAACCAGCAAGCTCCCAGGCATAGACGCTGCCCAGTGAATGGTGGTTGAGTCTCTGAATCTGTTTTTCCAGGGAGTGCCTTCAGCAAGTTTATCCAAGGGAGAGGATTTTATGCAGTGCAGGTGGCAGATTTCATAGTTTTGGTCTCTTGCCTCGTCCATTTGTAGGTGCCAGCACCTTAGAAGAGTTTTGACTTTGGGTCCGGATACCTTTGGTGTGGGACTCTTTTTGGGCTGTGGAAAGAGCCCCAGACCGGAGTGAAGAGTGTGGAGTTTAGTCCTGACTCTGCACCTTACTGGCAAGCCACTAACCTTCCAAACAGCACTTTTCTTGTCCGAGCAGTAGGGATAGCCTCTGAGTGTAGCATGGTGGCGAGGAGCACAGAGGGTGAAGGAGGACTGCTGGCTCCCAGGTCAGATGCTGCCACTGAAGCACTGTGTGAGCCGGAGCGCCCCTTCATGTCTCTGTACAGTGAGGGTGACGGGAGTGCCTCCGTCATGCAGTGTGGGGTGAAGCGTACAGGGCTTAGTGTTCCCGGCACAGAGTGGCTCAGTAAATGCTGGCCAGTGTCATCAGTACTCTTGCTTTCCCCACTCTTTCCTTTCTGGGGCTCAGAGGACATCGAATGTGTCAGAATGTTCATTACAAGGGAGACACCTGTGGGGTCGTCTCTCTGACAGTTCTCTTTTGCTAACGTTAATTTCAAGATTTTCTGGAAAATTGGCCCCAAGGCCAAGCTTGTTTTCCACCAGAGTTTTTTTCTTTTTACTCCGATTTTCTCAGTGGCATTGCTAAGAAGCCTTCAGAGGCAAGGTTTTCTGAACTACCAGAAAACTACAGGATTGGAGCATCTGTGCCTGTTCTGCAACATGCCCCCTGGGTTTTTTTTGGCAGGAATGCTTCACATATGTGCTCAAGGGCCACATAGCTGTGAGCGCAGCCGTTTTCCCGACCGGAACCAAAGGTAGGTGGTTCCTCCTGTCATATGGCAGGCTTTTTCTTGATCAGGCATCAAACATGTGTAAGTCTGAGTGGAGGAACATGTCCTTCCCAGCCTGGGCAAGCGAGGGTGCTGCATGGAGTGAGTCTCCTGGACCCGCTGACTGAGCTCAGAGGGCCTCCCAGGGAGCCAGGCTTAGGATGGGGCCCCGTGTTGGCTGCATGCCTCTCTCCTGACCACTTATGGTGTTGGATGACACATGTGGGTGGCTCTGAGGAGAGGGCAGCAGGGCGTGAAGTCTTTAGGGCCTGAGTGAAGTTGGTGCAACCTCCTGTCTGCCCTTAAGCGCTTGGCCAGTGTCTCCTTTCAGGACCCTTGGAATTTATTTTACTGGAAACCTGACTTCAGGTATGTACCTCTTTGAGGACTGGTGGATGGGGCATCAGGCAGGGAGTTGACAAGATCCGAGCCTTGAATCTGCTTAGATGGGGCCTGCACTCATCTTTCTGGGCATCAGTTTCCTCACCTCTCATGCCTGTCTGCCTGCTTGCAGTCTGGTTAGAGTCTCATCTTTGTAATTCTGAAACCATAGGATCCCAGAGCTGGGAAGGGAATGTCCACGTCATCTAATGCAGGCTTTCCCTGCTGTAGGTGACCAGCCCCTCACTGGCATCCTGGACAAATGATCCGCCAGTTTCAGAGTGAGCTCTGAGCTGCCCTCCTCAGGAGCTCTGATTGTTGGAAAGTTCTTCCTTGTGCCCGCTGAAATCTCAACCCTCCAGTAACTTTTACCCACTGGTTTCTGTTTCACCTCTGGAGCCAAACATAACAAATCTAATCTCTAAAGTGCTTTGCAAATTGAAAAGGACTGTGCAAACATCATCAAGTGGTTCTTTATATGTCTTTCAGGCCACCTTCTTGACTCTTTTGCCCGCTCAGCTTTATGGGATTCAGGCCTGGATTACCTACATGGAACAGGACACGGTGTTGGGTCTTTTCTGAATGTTCACGAGGGTCCTTGCGGCATCAGTTATAAGACGTTCTCTGATGAGCCCTTGGAGGCGGGCATGATTGTCACTGACGGTTGGTTTCCCTCACATAGAGGGTGTGCATAGATCCTCCTGCTGTTTTGAAAGCTCTTTGTTTCTTATTTTGTATTTTTAAAGTAAATTGGAAATAATTTCCTCCTCCTGTCACCTGGAATTAAACAACAACAACAACCTTTTATAATTATAAATGTAATACATGCTCATTGTGGAAAAAGTGAGACTATAGAACAGTATAAAGAAGAAAATGAAAATCATTTGTAATCCAACCACCCAGGGGAAACATGACTTAATATTTTGATTTGTTAGCTTTTGGTCTGTCATATATGTATGCATCTTTTTCTTATCACTGAGATCATACTGGACATATTGTCTATATTCTTTCTTAATGTATTGCCCTTTCCTATGCTATTACCAAGTCCTCGTGAATATATTTTAATGCCTGCATCATCATGACTTAGGGATAGGCACCATGTGGGTCCCCTGTTGTTGGCCTCCCTACCCTGCAGCCAACTTTCAGGAACTTTAGAGCCTTTCTCTCTGTACCTCAAGTGCCTGTTAAATGTGGCCATGTGGGAGGAGGAGGCATCTCTGACTCTTGCACCCGGATTGCGTAGGCCCTTCATCTGGCGGTAGGAGGCAGGGCTGTCATCCCTTGAGTGAAAGCTCTCTGTGCAAACATCCTCATTGTTGGTGGCTTCTCATTGGGGATCTGGTTTGTTTTAGAGCCAGGGTATTATGAAGACGGGGCTTTTGGAATTCGCATTGAGAATGTTGTCCTGGTGGTTCCTGTGAAGACCAAGGTCAGTAATTTTCTATTTATTTATTTAAAAAATTTCCTTATTCTTTAATGGGGTAAGATGAAGACTTTTGTGTTTGGACCCAAGACTGTGCCTTTCTGGGGCCAAAATGGAGCCTCCTTCCCCTGTTATCAGGGACTTTCCTGGAGTTCACTCTCTGTAAAGCCAGAAGGAAAATCCTTAATGAACCGGAACCCAGAGCTGGACCTCACGGAGCCACAGACAGGCCCTTGCTCGCTGTGCTTTGGGGCTCTGAGTTTACTAGAGGCAGCTTCTTGTCCTGACACCTCTTAAATGCTCCTCCGAGACCCTGAAGCAGAATCTCTAAGGCTGGAACCTGGAGACCGTATTTTCTACAAATACCCCAGGTGATTTTTGTCAGGTAAAGCTAAGGAATCCCGAGTTATCCTATGAGGGAGAGGCTGAACCACCTGTCTTATTGCCAAGAGTTTGCAGAGCTGTAGGTGCTGGGCTTTACCGAGAAAGACCTGTTTCCTTCCCCTCCACTGGGGATTATGGAAATTGCAGTTGGAGGGCAGTGGCTCCCTAAGCTTGCAAACCGATTGACTGCGGGGGGAGTCTGCTCTCTGTTCCCATATTGAAATCACTGTTCTTGAGAGTGGCCTCTCACCTCATTCCCAAAGGCCCCGCCAAGAACAAGGACCCAACATGCTGTTGTGTGCCCTGGCCGTTCTATACTGCATAGAGTGGACAGACCTGTTATCTGTCACTTGATGGGCCTGGCTGGGTCAAGGCAGGCCACATAATTGACTGTTAAAGTGATTTTTGGGACTTATACCCAGCAGAGTCTTAAAGACCAAAACCAGAGATGCCGCTGAGCCCAGATACATCCATGCCCTGCCCCTACTTCCTCTTCATCACAGTAAATGTCAGCTTTGTGGACCTGCTGCTCGGAGCCCCTCAGCAGCCTTTGTTTGGGTTTTCTGATGGCATGGGCTGTTTGCACAGCAGAGCAGCTCTTGGAAAGTGACACCAGCTGTGTTCATTGTGCCTCCTCTGCCTATTAAAAATGGTGACCAGCTAACCACTTCTTGATTCCTAGTTACACCTGTCTCTGAGGGGTGATCATGTCTGGTGGGAGTGACCTCGTGGTGGTTCATTGTGGTAAAGAGAGTGAAAACTTAGTTTTCTTTCTTCTCCCACAGTATAACTTCAATAACCGGGGAAGCCTGACCTTTGAACCTCTAACTTTAGTTCCAATACAGACCAAAATGATAGATGTGGATTCTCTTACAGACAAAGAGGTAAAGAGGGAGTCTAGGGGGAGGCAGAAGCATGTGTGTGTGTAGGGGGCTGTGTGGAGAGCTACCCCATGTTCTCCACTCCATTCTCACTTTTTGAGCTGGAGGTCTGGGCTAGCCTAGTCTGAATATCCTAGGTCTCCTGAGGACTGTAGGCGCTTGTCCTGTATTCGCTGGGCCTCCGCCTAGAGATAGTCCTGTCCCCGCTGCCATGGTGGGGCTGTGGGGTTTCATGGGTGGGAACAGTGTGCCATTGCTTTCCAGGAGGGCAGGAGTCATAGCTGTACTGAGGCGCGTTTAGCAAACAATGGGCCATGTGTCTTCCCTACGGAAAGCCAGATGGGTGGTGGGGCCTGTTGGCCATTGCACATGCCAGATTGTTTCTTGTGTTGCATGAAACATTAAGGAAATGAGAAGGAAAATCTATTATCATATGCCTAGTTTTCAAACAGACAAGGAGAGAGGTAGTCCCTGCTGTTCTGATCACTCCGGGCTGTGAAAGCCTTCACAAAGCGGGAGCACAACAGTGCTCACCTGTCAAGCACAGAGCGTTACAGGTCTTGAAACCCCTGTAAATTCTAGGGTGGGTCCCCAGGCTCATGAGGCCAGGTGAGGTGGCAGGCCTGGGGACCTGGAGTAAGGCTTTGAGGATCAGGCAGGTGATCAAGGTCAGAGCAGAGACAAGAGTCAGAAACAGGGCAGTAATAGCACTGGACAGACAAAATAGTCCCCGAGCCAGGAGGACAGAGGCCAGAGGGACACAAATTCCAGAGCAAGGCAGGTGGTCAGAAGTCCCAGCAAAAAGCAGATGATTGGCAGGAGCCAAAAGCAGGAGAGTCGTGGTGGTTACTTGAGGAATAAGAAGTTTCTGTTACCTGAGGCAGCTGCTGGCTTCATCCCAGGGCCCTCTTGAGGCAGGAATGCATCCTCAGTGGGGCCCACTTGGGCCTCGTGCTTGGCGCTAATGGAAAGAGCCTCTCAGGCCTGATGGAGCCCCCTTCTACAGGACTGTGGAACAGGATTCTCCCAGCTAGAAGCCTCTTCCACCTTACCCAGCTCGCAGATGGGTGACAGAAGAAGGTTATCCACTTCCTGCTTAGCTTTCCTCTCTGCTTGGGCACTTCTTCTTGACCATCAGTGCCCTTGGCTCAGCTCAACATCCCCACTCACAGGACTTAAACGGGCCCCGCCAGTGTGGGTTTATTCAGCTTGTAGATGGACACAGCACAGGAAGTTCAGCCTGTCAGCAGCACAGTGCCAGGTGTGTCTCTTCAATGGGAAGAGTCCCTCCAGGGCTCCCAGGGCTTCTCTCCAGTGCCTGTAGGGGATGGCTTAGGTGAAGGGGACAGGAACACGTAAGTGGGCATGGGGGCCACCCTGCTTAGAAGCCTTGTGCTCCACAGGAACCAGTATCTTTTGTAATGGCCCTTGGGCACAGTTCCAGGGTCTTGGCAAGGGGCTCTCCAGCAATAAGTCATTCCACATTCTTGAAAGCCCAAGGTTAAGGCTTCCTACCAAATAATTCTAGGTCACATGGTCGTTGCTGTCCACATAAAGTGTACTATCAGGAGGCATTTCTCCCGTATGACATTTCACTTTATCCAGGGAAACAGTGCATGAGGAAGATTAAGTGAAGCCATTTTTCCTTGAGGGAGAAAGAGTTTGGTTAACCTGTGGACCCACAGTCCATCCCAGGGCATTGGCTGTAGACCAGTGGGCTCTGTTGTATGCAGCGGTTCATTACTGTTCTTTGCATACCCAAATCACTCAACTATTCTTCTGGCCAATTAGTTTTTATAGGGCAGATAATATCTTCTTACCCTGGGGATCATAAACATTTTCCACAAATAACAGTAGATGACAGTATTTAATATACCAAGTAGAGTAAATTTATTATCTCTTTTAGTGAAATGGTCCCTTTCCAAATACCACTTAATAAATCTGGGGCTTCATTCTGTCTGAAGGCACAGTAATAACCCACAACAAGATTCTGTTCATTGGGCTTTTAAAATGCCTGGTCATTGCCTTTTACCATCTCAGACAGACTCTCATCAGTCGCTTCAGGGACTTTTTGGGTTGGGTCAGCATTCCCATCATTTGTCACCAGATGGCAGCAGAGGACTTTGGTCGGATGTGAACATGGGCAGCTCCAAGTCGACTGTCAGCGCCTTTGGGATTTTGCTCAGGCTCCCTGAGGCTGCCCCCACCTCTGCTCCCCCAACCCAAAAGGGCCTTGGGAATTTCACTCTGACCCCAGGGTTAGCTGCTGCTGTCACCCTCACTGTTGAGCTGCTTTGAACGGCAGCCTGCCTTGTGGCCCTGCCTGGCCTTGCTGCTGATCCATAGCAAGGCCTTTTGCTGTCCTTTTGACTCTGTCCCTGTCCCCGAAGCCCCACAGGGGCTAGTAGGCTCTTACCAGTGGGGAGTGGAGCCCTGGCTGTGTCAAAGCTGGTTGGCAACACCACACCATCTGTTTGCCCTCTGTGCCCATCTCGCCTTTGTTACCTGGTCCAGACTGTGTGTCAGTGTTGCCAGCTTTGCTGCAGCTGGGTGTCTGGTCAGGCCTACTTCATAGACAGTAAAGGGAGTGGGTTGTCCTCTTGGTAGAACTCACTTCACTCCATCCTTCAGCTCCCAAACCCAAGGGGGAGATTTCACCCTTTTATGACTGCAGGACTTTCACCATCAGGTCCAATAGATCAGTGCCCACCCCAGGCACCAAGTCCTGTCAGGCTTCCTTCCTTTTTCTCTCTTGGTGTGGTGGCCGCATTCAGTTGAGGGTCTGAAAGTCAAGCTTACTCCCTACCCATCTCTGCAGGGCCACAGTCCTTGACCACCAAAGGTTTTGGATTCATTTAGACAGCCACACTCACAGGACCCACATCTTGGTTTACTTAGCTTTGTTAGTGGATATGGGGTAGGAAACTCAGCGCATTGGCAGGACAGCTTCAGACGTGTCTCTCAGCAGGAGTCTTCACAGCAGATGAGCCACACGGGTAGGTGCAGTCACTCTGAGACCCCCTGCCCCATCTCTCTTGATATGTCCTGTCAAGGAGAACACCTGGTTACGAGTTACTCTGCCCTCAGGGAAGCCCATAGCCCTGGCTTGCTGTCAGGTATTTCAGTTCCCTCATAGTCATCGCCAGCCCACATGCAGTAGACTGTTCTGGGAGCATTGTCACCATAAGTGATGTGGCCTGGTCCCAGCTGTTTCCAGGGGAATAGAACACAAGGAAGTCACTTGTCCATGAGCAGGGAGAAAGGGTTTTGTGCTCCTTTGCTCTCATCTTGTGGTCTCAGCGTGTGGGGCCCTCCCCGTTGGCCTGTGTAGCCTCTGGTGAAGATGTGGTGCTGGATACCCATCCGTCTGTCTTCCCTCTTGCAGTGCGACTGGCTCAACAACTACCACCTCACCTGCAGGGACGTGGTTGGGAAGGAGCTACAGAAGCAGGGCCGCCAGGAAGCTCTCGAGTGGCTCATCAGAGAGACGCAGCCCATCTCCAGACAGCATTAATGCCTCCCTGGTTTTTGTTTTTGTAAAATGCTCTGGGGAGAGGCAGAAGCCTGGCAGACCCCTGACATCTTGCCCCTTTTCTCTCCTCCTTTCTTACCTCCCCTTTTTACTTTTAGACTCTAAGAAGAACTGACAATCTTCTCATCCTCTTTGATATTTTCTTGCAAACACTTGATCTTTTATGATTTTTTTTAATTGTTGAGAACAAGCCAAGAATAAAATTGCTGTACCGGAAGGAAGGTCCCCGCAAAGCTGAGCACTCGGTCGGGGCGACGCCCCAGGCAGCTGCAGTGACTCTGGCCAGTGATGGAACAGTGAGCGCTCTGTGACGGTCAGGTTCCAGGTGCTAGTGCATTATTCATGCTCGCCTTCATGCTCATGGGACTGTATTTATGCTCAGTGAATAAAGTGTCGAAGCAGCATTGTCTCAGCGTCTTTCCTCATGGCCCTGCCCACCGTGCGGGTCAGGCATGCTCGTCTCCAGGGCAGGTGGCCTTGGGGGAGACGTTTTTTGGGTGGAAGGCCCCCTTTGAGAAGAGATCCCTGCCCTCCCTCCCTATTTTCTGAATCAGTTGTAGGCCTTTTTTGCTTTTCTCTAGAAAACCTAATATTTTGGTGAGTGTTTTTTTCTGATTTTAAAATGTCATTGATGTACTAAAAACAACAAAAAGTCATAAATGTTGAAAGTGACAGTCCTCCGTGATCCACCGCACCGTAGACCTTGCAGATGTCGCACCCGCACCACAGCACTCACCGTTTCCCTACTGTAGACAACCTGCTAGGAACGGCGCGTGCCTGCGACTCCCTGTCCTGGGCCTTTCTCTCTGCTTGCATGTTGGGCAACACCAGGGGTCAGCAAAGCTAGTGTCCCTGTGACCTCAGACCATCATGGTTGGAGAGGGGACAACACTTCCTCACCTCTTGGCTGGGATGTCTGAGGTGTGATCTGCATTGTGTCCCAGGGTTTCCCAGGGGTACTGAGCCCCACTTGCCCACCTCGTAACTCGTTCAATAACACACCCTTTATTTTCTTCCTACCCTTTTGTGTCCCACTTTCCCTTTCTCCTACCAGTATTTCCTGGTGCCATCTCCCAATAAACCGTTTACATGCAAATCTTTGTCTTATAGGGTCTGTTTCTTTAGGAACACAACCTGAGACATACCCTGTAGATATAACCACTATTATCTGCTATCTATTTTTGCTGATTTCTTTCTTCATATTCAATATTCGGTAACATAGAATGAGTATGTATGTGTGTGTATAAAAGAATATATATGCACGCACACACATCACTTGCATAAACATTGGGTCATTTTATGTATATGCAGTATGCTTTCTTGGCAATATATCCAACTTGTTTTTCCATATTGGTACATATAGATGTAATTATTTTTTACTGACTGTAGACTGTTCTGTTGTATGGCTATGTTTTTAAAACTAGTCTCATTAAATCATAAGCTATCTCTTGGATTTGGATGGCTTTGAAAGATGAATAAATATAAGCAGACTTTGGCCATTCACCAAAGCATGGCTGGCAGCGTCCATTGCTTTCTCCAGTGGGGAAGCACAAAATGAACCAATCCATATTTACCATACAGAACCAGGATGGCAGCAAAGAAAATTTTACTAATAGAGTGAGTCTAAATTGTCAGCTTAAAAACAAACTTGCCAACATTTCCACTGCCCTTCCTGCCTCCTTTTTGCTCAAGGATCATTGATTCCAACTTGCTCTGCAGGAGAAAGCAAGATACATGGCTGGTTCTCAGGTTATATTTGTAACGCAGCCTCACAATAACGGGATATATTTTGATCCACTGAAGATAGATCAATTCTTGAATGCCTTTGGTTCACGCTTGCTCCCATTTCTAACATGTTTCATAAGATAGGCCTGAAAAGAGACGTTTCTCCCCAAATGATAGGATATATTAGTCATGTTTCTCATCTCTTATCCCTCTAAAAGTCAGAAGTCCTCCCCTTTCGGACTCAGACCGCAGTCTCTCCTGTGATAGCTTGAAGGTTTCCCTCTCAGGAAGTGGGAGCCGTGAATTTCAGTTGATTTGAAGTTTAAACAGACCGTGACTTAAGTGTGATGGCAACTCCACTGTTTGTTCATCAGGCTGTTAAGCCTGTCACTTCCCCAGGCAGCCTCTGAGCCAAGTTTTAATTGGCTCAAGCCCAAGAAGCGAAGTCTCCTGGTGCCTGGAGCTTCCTGCTCAGACCTGCATGTCTGGGCCTTACGTCCAAGAGACGTACACCAGGTGAGATCGCCCCAGAAAGATTGAGGACTAGAATAAGACTAGTGTGCAAGAGTGCAGTGGGAAGATGGGGAGATAAAAATGTGGATCAAAAGAATCACTGTTTTAAATAAATGATAAAAAAAAATTGGGGTGCAAAATAGGCGTTATGCTAAATTTATGAAGTAACTCCAGGGAAGTGGATCTTGTTTCTTTGTCTTGCTCACTTTATCCCTTCGAGACATTTTATATGCAAGATAGGATTCAAGGAAGAGTATAAGATGAGGGGCCCTGGCTGTGAACACTGAGGGGCTGACTTCCGGAAGCTTGTTCACCTTCTCGTAAAAAATCCATTTGTGACGCTTGTGCTGGGAGAGTGGCCTGCCCCACCATGCCAGCTCTCAGCACTTGTCTCCCTGGGGTCCATCCTGGCATCTAGCTGTCCGGCACTAACAGTCATTTCTCATCAGATAGGAGTGCCTATTGTGAAAGGAACCAAGGCTATACTTGCAGCCATGAGGGAAGTTTTGCCCTTGGTGTTTCCCAACAGCTGGGAGATTTATACCTGCAGTGACATGGAGACTCAACATGCAGCACTTTGTGACACCTTTCAGGCAACAGCTGGAGCACACTTGGCTTCTAGGGGGAGATGGCAGGGAGCAATAGGAAGATGGGAGAGTGGAGGAGGGAAGCATGGCAATTTTAATGTTTGCGCTGGTTGCTAGTTACTGAAAGTAGTTGGAACACAGCAGAATTAAATTCATAGGATCAGAGTTTAAAAACAAAATTGCAGATTCTGGCAAGGTGGTGGCAGTTGTGTCATAGTTTTTTGAATTTCTCCTAATCACTACAAAAACACAGAGAAGGGGCCAGCCTGGTGGCATAGTGGTTGGGTTTGTGAGCTCCCATTGGTGGCCCAGGGTTCACAGGTTCAGATCCTGGGAACAGACCTACACACTGCTCATCAAGCCATGCTGTGGTGGCATCCCACATGCAAAATGGAGGCAGTTTGGCACGCATGTTAGCTTGGGGACAGTCTTCCTTGGGCAAAAGGAGGAAGATTGGCAATAGATGTTAGCTCAGGGCCAATCTTCCTCACCAAAACCAAAACCACAGAGAAACTGGGATAGCAAAACTAAAACTCATGGATGAGATCTACCCCAAACACAGGTGACAAGTATCCCCTAAAACCCTTAATATGAGCAGGTGCAGGGTAACAAGCGTGTTAGCGTCTGTGCAGGAGGAAGTCAAAGGAAGCAATGGGGTGTGTGATGGACCTGAGAACCCCAAAATAACCATCAGGAACTCAAAATCTCAGTGAGCCAATTTGAGATGGCAACTGAAACTGGGAATGGTTTGCCTTCTCCAGTAGGTGAGTGGGAAAGATGTGTGGTAAGACGCGCAGGGGCTGGAGCAGTCAATGTCCCAGGAACTCCTAGGACAAACTGAGGACAAGCTGCTGGGAATAGGATCCAAGCGGGAGCAGGGCAGGTGCAGTAGACACAAAGGAAAGAGGATGTTCAGTCAGAGGGAACAGAGCCAGGAGATTGCAGAAAGTAAGTGCTGTGTTTCTGAACACTTTACAAACTCAATAGAAAAGGGGTTCTAGAACCCTATAAGAAAAAATATCCTGGTTTGAGTCTCTCTTTCAGAAGGTCAGGAAAATTAATTTCACATAAAAATAAGTAACAGAAAAAGAGATAAAATGCTATACAAACTTGAGGAAAATAAGGTGCGGAATGACACGCCCACAATGAAAGCACATCATAAAGACGTGCCCATAAAACAGATGAAAACAATATTCCAAAACACATTTACAAATTTAAAGATAATATATACAAGAATGACATAAAACAATTAGAAAAGCTGAGAAATTAAGTGAGTGAACTTAGGAAAGAATTAGAAAACAGCAATCATTGTAAATATGAGGACTAAACCGGAAGAAACACGAGAACAAATAAACACGAGACAATGTCTTAAATAGAAGATGAATAAGAGGAACATTGAAAAAAATCAAAACAAAATGAGTAAAAGATTTAAGAGAAAGTGACAGATAGATAAAAATTTAACATTTATATAGTAGGTTTCCCCAAGGAAGAAAACTAAAGCAAGGAAATAGAACAAATATTAAAAACGGTAATTCTAGAAAATATTTGTGAGACTAAAAAAACAAGAAACAGTTTGAAACTACTCATTGAAGGGAAACACCATGTAACTGAATAAATAAGCCCAGAGTGACCAACAGAACATATGATAAAATTATTGTACTTGAAAAAGAAAAAATCCTTTAGTATTCAGACAAATGATCCAGTAACTTACGGTAGAAAAAATACTAGACTGCCCTTGGAATTTTTCACAGCAACATTTTAGGTCAGAAGAAAATGAAATAATGTGGGTTGTGGTTACAAGGGTGTTCATTATAATTTGTTAAGCCTCACATTTGTTTTGCGGTTCTTTGTGCTAAATTTAACAAAACAAAGTTAAAATACCAATGGTGTTCAGGTGGGCAAGTTAACTGAGTTAGAGCCGGTGAGATTGGGTGTGATGGAGGAGACAGCAAGTGCCCTGTGTGAAGGAGGCGGGAGCTGCCCATGTGCAGCTGATTTGCCATGTTGTTAGTCCAGACCCGGCCCCAGAAGATACTAACCACCACCTGCTCAGAACGAGCCTTACGTCTTACCTTCGGCTTATGGGAAACCACAAAGGGAGGAAGAAGAAGATGGCTGAGACCTATGGTCAGGACCAGTTTAAACCAGTTGAAGGCAACACGGTGGTCTGACTTGACCTGACGTGGACCCCAGCTCATTATGTGTTCATTGTAATACACTACCATACTAAATGACACACCTACTCATGGCCATGGCAGGAAACACCAGCCCAAATAAGGAAGGAAAAGAGGTGGCATCCTATTCCCCCAAAAAGCCTGCCCAGTTCCCTGAATAGCTATGAATATTCCTCTCCTTCATTACCTTGACCCCTTATAACAGCTGCTTGATTGCCCCAAGAGCTGAGAGGTTGATTTGTGACCTTTGTTGCCGCTTCTCCATTCTTTGGCCATTTAATAAAGCTCGTGCTGGTGGACACTCCGCTTCGGTTTCATTTCAACTCTGTGACACTGAACCCGAAAGAACCCTCTGAGGAAGGGGCAGATGGTGGGTCTGAGGCGTGCCTGTGGGCCCCTCCTCGGAGCCTCTCCCAATGTGGGTCAGAGTCCCACAGGAGTGAGGCAAATGTGTAACGATGTGATGAAGAGGGCTCACAGGAGAAGCATAAAAACGTGATTTTAAAGAGGAGCTGAAACTCCTTGTGTGGGACATATCCCCGTTTTTAAACATTTCCAGCCAGTTTAACACTGAACAAAACAAAAACATGTGTGGGTCCAACAAAACACATGTGTGACCTGAAATTGGTTCTTGGGCAGCAGTTGTGTCTCATTGGAACGTAAGCTCCTTGAGGGCAGGCACGTAGCCACCACCCTCTCCCAGCAGCCTTGAGGCCAGGTGTCTGCTGCTGAATGAAGGGACGACTGCCAGCAGCACTCAGACACCTAAGGCTTAGGTGTGCCCACTGTGCTCTCTTTGAAAGGAGATGCTGCAAAAGACACACCAGGTCACATAGTTGAGAATCTCTTTCTCAGTCCAGAATGCTCTGTATTCTAATTGTTAGGGAGGACTTGTGTGTGTGTGTGTGTGTGTGTGTTTAAAGATTTGGAAGGGACCATATGAGGAAAGTGAGGTCCAGATTGAAGGCCCAGACCGACGTGCACCATTTCCTGGTCTCCTGGCTCTCAGGCCAGGGCTCTTTCCCCCAGGGAGGGCTTCTTCCCCAGTGCCAGCCCCAGGAGCAGGGAGAGCCCCTGGCTCCAACCTCCCTGCCTGAGGGTCCCCTCCTGTCCTTCATCCTTCTAATTCCTTCCCTTCTTAGAGTCTAGTTCAAGTTCCCATGTTTCTCCATGAAGTGTTTCCCAATTGCTCCAACTGAAAGTCCTTGCTCTAAATTTCTTTTGCCTTTACTTTCTTCACCAACCGTGATAGATATTCCCTTCTTAAAAGTGAACTTTTCCCGTGTCTCTCCTACTAGACTTGTAGCTCCTTGTGGTCCAACACTAGCTATTGCTCAGGACTGGGCACACAGTAGGTACTAAATAAACATTTATTGATTGATATAATGGATGAAGGCATTCCAAACACGTTTACAGCAGAGTGGATAATGCGGGCAGAATTGAATCCAGTCCCATCACTTATTAGCTGGTGACCTTGGACAAGTTGCTTATATTCTCTGACCTCCAGTTTCATCATCTGTAAAATAAGTGTAATAATGATATCTACTGATAGCATATTTGTGAGGGTTAAATGAAAAGATGTACACAAATTTCTCAGCCCACTTCCGGACAAGTAGGAAGCACTCAATTAGCTGTTTCTTCTTATGATGGGGCACCTATATTTTTAAACAGGAAGGAAGGGTGCCCATTCTGTTTTAAATTCTCTGCTTATTGTCCCCGAATTTCTTAATTATTGTCCCTTAATTTCTTCCTTCCCAAATACTCCCCAATTATCCCATATCGTTATTGGTTAAAATAAACTTTATTGTTTAGAACAGTTTTAGATTTACTGTGAAGAGAGTATAGAGAGTTCCTTTATACCCTGCACCTAGTTTCCTCTAGTATTAACATCTCATACTGGTATGGTACGTTTGTCACGATACTGAACAAATGCTGATGCATTATTAGTAACTAAAAAGGCCATACTTCATTCAGATTTCCTTAGTTTTTACCTAATGTCCTTTTTCTGTTCCAGGAGCCCATCCAGGATGTCACATCACATTTGGTTGTCATGTCTCCTTAGGCTCCTCTTAGCTGTGACAGCTTTTGGGCTTTTTGTCTTTGGTAACTTGATAGTTTTTGAGGAGTACTGGTCAAATATTTTGTGGAATTTCTCTTTATTGGAATTTTTCTCATGCTTTGAGTACAGTTATAAGTTTTGAAGAGGAAGATTACAGAGGGAAAGTGTCGTTTTCATTACATCTTATCAAGGGTACAGACTATCAACATGATTTTTCCTCCTGCTGTTGACCTTGGTGACCCGGCTGAGGTGGTGTTCGTCAGGTCTCTGTACTGTAAAGTTACTCTTTTAATCCTCCATTTGCAAAGCGTAGTCTTTGGAAGGAAGTCACCGTGTGTACCCACACTTAAGGAGTGGGAAGCTATGCTCAATTTTCTCGAGGGTGGACTGTGTACAGAAATTATTTGGAATTCTCTTGCACAGGAGACGTCTCTCTCTTCCCACATTTGTTTATTTATTCAATCATTTCTTTATGTCTGTATAGACTTAGAGATATTTATCTTAGAGTTTGCAGTATAATTAATACCATTTTATGTATTTTGTTGCTCAAATTGTTCGAGCTTTGGCCATTGGGAACTCTTTCAGTTGACTTCTGTGTCCCTTTGACACACTCCTATGTATCATCGTGTGTGTGAGTGTGTGTGTGTTAAGCACTTCTTTACTTTCTGGCACTAGAAGATGCTCCAGGCTCATTTTGTATATACCTTGCCCCAGTTCTGGAATGAGCCATTTCTCCAAGGAGCTTTAGTTGCTTTTATTGGAGAAAGGTATTTAAAACCACTATTTGGGCATTACGTGCGTTCTTTGTTACTGGATTGCCATTGCTCCTAGGCCCTCTCAGCTGAGAGCAAGGAAGTATATGTATGTATACTAACATATATGTATTTCTCTATGTAACCATCTGTATCTATATTAAGCTAAACATGAGTTCATACTGATGTCTCCAACTGGAATCCATTTTCCCTTCCCCCTGCTTATCTCCCACTCCACTAGTGAGAAACCCGGCTCCCACCATCCCCCTCCGTTCCCTTAGTTGTTCAGTTGCGGTGCCCATGTGTAGCAGTATTAGGACTGTTAACCTGTACCCCAGGGGGAAACGACTGCGTCAATTCCAGTACAATGTTTACGTGCAGTTCCTTTTGCTTTGGTTTCAGAGACTCCACTCATTTCCAAAGTTACTTAAGTCAGCGCCCTTTCCTCCCACTCCCTTCAGTGAGGTCGCTTCGTACATTTTAATGCAGTTAGATTGTTTTGTCACATTCTGCATTCCCTCCTGGGATTCCCTGAACTCCTAAATGGGTTTTTTCAATTTGCATACGTTAAGGTTCCCTCTGCCCTGTAAGGTGGAGTGCACAGTGTCGGGTATCCACATTTACAGTATCATACAGAATCGCTCCACCACCCTGGAAGAGATGCCCTGTGCTTCACCTGTTCGGACTTCCCTCCTCTGCCCCAAGCTCCTGGCAATGCTTACCTTTTTATTGTCTCTTATAAAGCTTTGCCTTTTCTAGAATGTTAAATAATTGGAATCATAGAGTATCTAGGTTTTTCAGACTGTCTTCTCTAACTTAGCAATATGTATTTAAGATTTGTCCATGTCTGGGGCCGGCCCCGTGGCCAAGTGGTTAAGTTCGTGCTCCACTTCGGTGGCTCAGGGTTTCACCGGTTCGGATCCTGGGCACAGACATAGCACCACTCATCGGGCCATGCTGAGGCGGCGTCCCACATGCCACAACTAGAAGGACCCACAAGTAGGAATATACAGCTATGTACCAGGGGGCGTTGGGGAGAAAAGGAAAAAACTAAACCTTAAAAAAAGAACAACAAAAAGATTTGTCCATGTCTTTTTGTGGCTTGCTAGCTTATTTCTTTTTATCACTGAATAATATTCCATTGTATAGACTCACCAGTTTGTTTGCCCATTCTCCTATTGAAAGACATCTTGGTTGCTTCGTATCATAATTTTTTTTAAATAGGAACTTTTTTTTCTAAGGAAAATTTTGTTTTTATTTATAGAAGTAGCACGTGAAAGGCAGGGTACTGTAGTGGTTAGGAACATCGTTCCAAAGCAGATGGCACTGTGTACTAGCTGTGAGTCCTTGGGCAAGATTACAACCTTTCCGAGCCCTTGTTTCGCTCTCTGTAAAGTGAGGTTAGTAGTGGCCTCTCCCTGCCATCTGGTCATGACGACCGAATGAGACAGCTCCTGCAGAGTGTGTCCCTGAACATTAGCTCGGCACGTATGCCCATGTCTTCCAACCCAACCTGGGATGCTTGTTTTTTAAATTGCAGCTTTATTAAGATATAATTCATATACCATACCATTCATCTATTTAAAGTGAGACACGTTGATGCTGGTGCTTTCTTGATCTCTCCAGAAGGTGTCAAAGGTTTTCACACAGAGACATTACGACTCTAAGAAGCATCTTCATTTCTGAGTCAGTAAAATGTGAAACCTACCTTGTTACAGAAAAACTGACCAAACCAGCTTGGGTGTTGTGGTCTGGGGCTGCAGTGAGGCTCCTTGGAGAAGGACTGAGTGGAAGGGGTCTGGCTCTCTCCACCATCCCATGCTCTTTTTCTTTCCTCTGAGGGTCAGAAGAGTCTGCAATATGCCCAGGTACGGTGGTGGAAGACATGTGTTTCTGAACAAGAGACAGATTTTTGAAGACAAGAATGATGAATGCAGGGAGATGCTTGAGAAACCACAATGGAGAGATCCTAGTCTTCCCACAGCTGACACTGTCACATGCCAGGGGTTAGGAGGGCGTTACTCTGGGAGTCAGGCATTGGGACTTTCCAGCAAACCCCTGCAGGGTGGGCACAGCTGCATCTGAGGCCTCCTGTGTGTTCTGCCAGCAGATGGCAGTGTCGTTCTTCGGAGAGAGCAGAGACCACCAGCGCCAGAGGAAGCGAGCTGAATTACAGATATGAAGTAAGACCTGGGAAGGACCCTCATGAACTCTCTCATACTGGTATGGAGGCTGGCATGTGGCTGCCACTGAGTGTCCTCTCAGAGGTCCTTGTACCCAGCCCATGACTGTAGGCAGGAATGTAGGTAGAGTTCAGTTAACAAAGATGGATTGAAATGCCAGGTCTGATGGGACCCTCAGCTGCGTATGATGGGAACAGAAAGACGCATCCCACGGGGCCCCTCACAGATCGTGTGCTCTAATGGAGACATGCCATGTCCAAATGTGACTACAGCACAGGGTGGGTTATAACGTGAGCGGAACAGACAGGAGGCTTCTATGGAACCTCTCTAGAGCTTCCCAGGTGCTCTGTCACATTGGCACATCCTGTGCCTGCCTCAGACCTCCCTGGGCTGTGTGAGTCCATTTGGTTAGAGCGGCCTACCTCTGGCCTCTGCTAAGATGGCTCACCAGGATAGATGCTAGAAAGTCAGCACAGCCTCACTCTCCAGGCATTTTTTTTTTTTTTAATAGATTTTACTTTTTTAGAGCAATTTTTGCTTCACAGCAAAATTGAGGGGAAGGTAAAGAGATTTCCCACGTACCCCTGCCCCTGCATATGCATAGCCTCCTCACTTATCAACATCCCCCACCAGAGTGGTACATTCGTTACAATTGATAAACCTACATCGACACAGAATCACCTAAAGCCCGTAGTTTACATTAGTTTCACTCTTGGTTTTGCACATTCTATGGGTTTGAACAAATGTATAATGACATGTATCCATCATTATAATATCATACAGAGTATTTTCATTACCCTAAAAATCCTCTGTGGTCTGCCTACGCATCTCTCCCCCTATCCATCCCTGGCAACCACCGACCTTTTGCTGTCTCCATAGTTTCACCTTTTCCAGAATGTCGTATACTTGTAATCACATAGTATGTAGCCTTTCAGATTGGCTTCTATCACTTAGTAATATGCATTTAAGTTTCCTCCATGTCTTTTCATGGCTTGATAGCTCATTTCTTTTTAGCACCGAATAATATTCCACTGTCTGTATGCACCACAGTTTATGTATGCATTCATCCACTGAAGAGCATCTTGGCTGCTTCTAGGTTTTGGCCATTATGAATAAAGCTGCTATAAACACTCATGTAGAGGTTTTTGTGTAGACATGAATTTTCAACTCCTTTGGGTAAATACCAAGGAGGACAATTGCTGGATCTTATGGTAACAAGATATTTAGTTTTGTAAGAAACCATCAAACTGTCTTCCAAAGTGGCTGCACACTTTTCATCTTCACCGTCAGCAATCTTATTGCCTTTTCTTTTCCCTCTGGACTCTTCCTTTGCAGCCCCATGTGGCTTTCCCCTGACCATCCCATTTTGTCTCAAATGAGAAAACCCTACATAGAGTCCATTTTATGCAACAGGAAGTAGAAGGCTAAGGGTTCCCTTCTACAGTGCTGTTTCCTATTTAAACAAAGGCTTTGTGTCGTTATCTCACTAGAAGTTTGTATTCACTTGGACCCCAGGATCTTTTTCTGCCCCCTCCACGTGTTGTGCTTTGTATTCTGTAGTCTCAGTTGGTCTGATTAGTTCTGTGGTTTGGAGCTCAGCACTTATAAGATCAAAATCCTTTCTTGAGACCCCCAAGTGAGCCAGAGGGTTTCTTTTGTTCCATGATCATAGCCAACACCATTAACGTTGTCCCCTTTGTCATGGTGTCCTGGCTTCTCTTCCCCCATCCTCATCTCTTCAGTCCAAAAATGAGGTCCTTCAGCTTCACTTTCAGGGCGAGCCCCACCCAGACTCCAGGACCACACCCATCCTCTGTCAAGCTGCCTGCTGAGCTGATTCTGAGCCCTCTTCCTCTGGGTCCCATTTCTCCCTCGGGTCTGCTTCTAAGGCAGGGCCTGGGCTTCTGAATGATCCTCTCTACCTGAGATCTGCTCTGGTTTCCCACTCAGCCCTCTGGTGGCTCCTGGCCTCTGGGATGGCCGAAGTATTCACCTGGTGGGGTGGGGCTTACCTATCACTTCCCCACTGTGTGAGCTTCGCTTGGTTCCCTGGCTTCTCTGAACCACAGTTTTTTTCTTCCCTAAAAGGGACGTGAGTGGTTAATAATGCTGCCTTGTATAAATCTTATACAAAATAGGTGTTCAGTCCATGCTGGTTCCCATTTTTCCACCTGCTCCTGTCTTTGCATTCCTGAGGCCTGGAAGGCCCTAGCTTGATTGATGCCAACTGTTTGCCTGTCTATGTTTTTCTCATCCCCAAATTACAGAACCCCATGTTCCTTTATACCTGGTGGGACACTCCCCTTTTGTTGGACGCCTCAGAGGTGCCACCAGCATGGAACAGTGCCTCCCACCCCCTCTCCAACACCACCGCTCTGTCGCTGTGTTTGTGTTGCTGCCTGCCCCAGGGATGTTTAGGTTCAGATCCCTGACTCTGCCAGGCTACTTCCTGCTGTGGTCTACGCTTCTCTTCCCGGGCAGTCAGGAAACACATGGCTTATTCCTCTGTGGTACAGGACTTGGTCGCAACCGGGTGAAGGAATGTGGACAATAGTGCAGCCCGTTACCATCCTGGGCACCTGGTTCAAAGAGCATCTGGTAAGGAAGGTGGGTCACTTGCAAAAAATCAAAGAAAACAAAGAAAACAAACAAAAAAAGCCCCACTGCTGATGCTCGGGAATACTTGAGTCTAAGGGACTGTGTAAAGACGGGCAGAAAGGTCTCTCTGCTGTGCATATGTTGGAGGCAGAGTCAGGGCAAACACTTATTTTACTGAGTACTTCCCAAGTGCCAGGTCCTCTTCTAAGGGCTACACATTTGTTGTTTCCTTTAATCCTCCCAACAACCCCAGAAGGTGGGTGCTATTAACAGTCTAATTTTATATGTAAAGAAGCTAAAGCTGAAATGAAATGACTTGTTCAAGACTGCACAGCTAGTAATGATGGAACCAGGAATTTCCCCTGCAATCTGACTCCAGAGACCGTACTCCTATCTGAGAGGCGCTGTTGCCCCCGCTACCCCCACCCACTCCCATCCCCATGCTGATTTCACGTAGGCAGCGGACATTTGCAGATTTGGACACACTCCTTGAATAAGCAGGACATGGTGGGAAGGCTTGGGGAGCTGGGGGAGCACTCTTGGTGATTCTGTTATGAAGGAGATTGTATTTGGCATGATCGTGGGTCAAGGAATAGCTTCTACAGACACAGATGTACATGTTGCAGCTGTCCTTTGGCAGGGAGGTGACAGAATATGAGGTACTAATGGGTGAAAAAATCCATGTGCATAAAGTGAAAGGGAGGTTATTACTGTCCACCTCCCCACCCCTGTGTGCAAGTGCAGAATTAGAGGACATATGTATGAGAGATAGACCTGATGTTAATTGGCAGAATGCTCTTCATTGCCTTATGGAGCAAGGTTCATTAATTAAAACATAATGTTCAGTGTGACTTTAAAATTAAATACCTAAGACATAATGTCTCATGAGGCAGACATGAAGGGGAGTTATTTATATTCTTGCACTTTAGTGTGTTAACTTATTGTATTATTTAAAACTAAATCCACTCTAGGAGATTTGGGGTGATTCTGTTTGGCCTCTTCTCAGTGAACTTCATGCTAAGTTTTGATACCTTGACTTGTGAGGTCACCCCATCCCTTTCTCTTTCTTTTGTCAGTATCAGTTAGTGTCACCAAACCGTTTCATTGAGCATCTGTTTCGTGGGTGGAATGGGAAGAGCTAATTGATCGTGTGTCTACCACTGAAGAACCTGCAATGTATTGGAGGTAGAGTTTATTGGGCAGACATATCGTCACATTCTACATGTGATAGAAACTGTACCAGCTGTGTTGTCATTTGGAAGAATTAGAAACTGACTCTGCCCATATTTAGGAAAAAAGGTGGGTGGGGGAGGGATGTATGGAAGGTTGTTGGTGGCATTGGTGTTGGGCATCAGGAAGAGTTGGTGTCAAAGGGCTGCAGACACTGCTGAACCCACCCTGCAAACCTTCCCTCTGGCTTAGCACTCCTTGGCCAAGTCTCAAGGTCCCAGGAATAAGCATCTGATGGGTCAAGCCTGGGTCACTGGCCTGCCTCAGGGGCTGGTGTAGACACAATATGTCCTCTTGACTTTGGCTAGTAGAGGAATCAGTGCGAGGTGGCAGGAGCTGGGACTTACTTTCTGCCCAGACCTGGCAAGTTGGGGAATTCTCCAAACAGGAGATGGAGGGGCTAAAAGAGTGGTGAGTGTTGAAGGCTGGAAAGCCCAAAACAAGACAAAACTGCCCCCTGTAGACACAATGGCAAAAATAACCAACTATAGAGAGATGCTTGTATGTATCTTGCTTTATGCAATATTAAGGTTTTAACAAAGTTATGTTTGCAAGGAATCCTATGTCAGATGGACACAGGCACTGCCTATTCAAAGGAACTCTTGGTGCCTCCTTTTGCAAACTAGTGATACAAAATACAGCCTCGGATTGATTTGGTGTTAGTGGCATGGTCCGATAATGGATTGTTCTGAAGCAGATTCAGCTGCCTGGGTAACTGCACAGCCCTGGGGAAGGAAGAGCTGAGAGTTTTCCCTCAAAGGCCTCTTTCCTTGAATAAATCGTGATGGGAGATTCCATCACAGACTCCATAATCTCACCAGACAATTCTTCCTTAAGAACTGGGTACATTGGGATTCCCTTGCCTTTCTTTTTTCATGTTTATCTGATTGCCTCTGTGGCTCCTTCAGAGCAGGGAATGAGTCTGAATGATTTTCCTTTGAAGTTTTCTCGACAGGGTGCGCGTTGGATGGATGCTGTTGCAGATGGACTCAAACTCCATCACAACTGGTATTGTTGGCTGGTATGGTTGGTAGAGTAGGTGATTTTCTTGCTCCTTTGCCAGGGATGTCAGTGTAACAGCATTTTTTTAACTGAGTGCCTACCAGGAGGCCCTTCAGTCTCCTCAAGGTCCTGCATTGGCTCTGAGGGCCTCCTAAGGACACAGCCCAAGGCCCATCCTCCTCTTGCCTGAATTCCACAGGGGTCCTGAGTTGAGGACACTCAGACACGTTTTCTTGCTGCCTTGCTCTGTTCTCTGGTCCTGTCCTGTGAGTAGGTTACCCCCCATCCCTCCCACCCCCAGCCCAGACCTCCATGCTGCCTGACAAAACCTCATCTGGTCTGTTTTAAAGGGAAGTTGAAACTATTGTCCACTGTCCCTGTGTGGACACACTGTGTGGGGGCTACAAGACTCTCCTCCTTCTCTTTTCTCTCCTCTTAAGAAAAGTCTGGAGTTTTAGTTCTGTGACTTCTCAGGCACCCTTGAGAGTCTGTAGAATTCTGTCCTGTCACACTCGGCCATCAGGGGGCTTTAATCAGGAAGCTGAGTCTCAGAGCTCTGCCCAGGAAATCCCAGTGCCCAGAATTGTGGCGCTCCTTCAAACCAGCAGGGCCCACATTCAGGGATTTCCTGGCCAAGTGAAATTTCAAGACAGCATAATTTGAAGATTGAATTTGCTAAATAGGAACAAAAACAAATATAGCAGCAAGAAAACAAAACAAAAAACCAACCAAACTTCCAGGGTATTTTATTACAAAGTAGATGAAAGAACATTATCTCCGAAGAAAGACAGTCATTTAACTTAAACACACTTGATCCGATGAAAAACTCACGGTATTGACTTCATCTTTCACATTTTTGGGAATGTATTCTTTCAAACATCTTCATTTCACACAGCGCCGTGGATGATGCTGAGTAGAAGAAACCAGGCACAAAATAATACACATTTTAAGCATCGTGTAGAGACAGGCAAACACAGGTGAGGCTCATCCATGTGGCCAGAGGGCAGGATATACTTACCCTGGGTGGGGGGTTAGTGGCAGGAGGGAGCATGAAGGGGCATCTGGGCTACTAACAATGTTCTGTTTCTTCATCTGGGTGTTGGTTTCATAGCATGTCCAGTTTATGAAAATCCAGAGAATTATACACTTATGAAGCATGTATATATTATACATATATGTATTACACTTGAATTAAGTGTTAAAAACACACACTTCATCATTGTCCACCCTGGGCCTTTAGTCTTTGGGACTCACTGATCAAGTTCAACCTCTGCATTTGACAGAAGAGGAAACCAAGACCCCGAGAGGGGAAGTACCTGTTCCAGGTGACAAACTAAGTCAGTGGCCAAACTGGGAGTGGATCCCCTGCCTGATGCTTGGCTCAGGGACTCCTCACTGCTTCAGGCTTCCCAGTCCTGTGGTAACCCCAGAGCTGGAGGCTGCGCTAGTGGGAGGGTCCCGGCTGCCTTAGGGGGACCTGCTCACAGAGAAGATGCTCAGTGTATAGTTGTTGGGTGAGACAGGGAACGGATGTTGCTGACACCCTGTCCTCACCCTGAAATCCTTCCTTCCCCCTCTTGAAGAGCTGTCTACCTCCTGCCTGTGAGTCCTTTGCTCATTATCGCTTTATGTTGTTTCTTTAGAGAAGAAAGTTCTGCTCTTCCCTTTCAAGGTAAACTCTTCTCCCACTTACACCCCTGAGGCTATCCAACCTGCTTTCTTTTATTAATTCCTCTTGTATTCGCATCTTTTATCTTTTTTCCCCTATAGGTTTCTCTCTTTCTGACTACAAATATACTCAGTATTTTTCCCTCCTAAAAAAACAATCCCTTCCCTGGTTCGGATTAATCAGTTAACAGACATTTATGAAGTGCCTGTGCTGCCCGCTGTGCAGGGTGCTAGATGGGCCCCGTCCCTGCTCGTGGTCGAGCAGGTCTTGCTGCTTCTCAAGTGATTTTCAGTGTCTTCAGATTCCTTGAAGAAACTGAGTCCATCTGCGTTTTCTCCAGCTCCTCAGGTCCTATTTCTCTTTCGCCCACTGTTATCTGGCTCTGTCCTCACTGCCGTGTCATTTTGTTTTATTTTTTCCATTTCATTTTTTACAGCCAATGTCCTTTTAGTCCGATGAACACACATGCTAGGTTGCCCGGGCCGGTCCCGTCTTACACTAGTTCTCCCAGCGTGATTGTTCACGGCGCCCGTTTCACTCTCTCACGTGTTCTGGTTTGGATTTTTGAGCTATAAGGTTGCGTGACCTCTTAGTAGCCATATACAGTGTCATCTTTTTTTTCTCATTTGTGTTGGGCCTTCTGCCAGTTTCGGCAAAGTATTGGTTCAAGGTTCTGACTCTGAGGACACGTGGACCTGAATTTCAGTCCCTGAACCTCATGCACCAGGACTGAGCTTCAGTGTCTTTATCTATGAGCAGAGGAATAAAAGTCATAGTTTCCACCCAGAGAGTGGCTTCTGGGCTCGGTGGGGGAAGTATTTAAAGTGTTTCGGGTGGCTCCAGGCACAGAGCGAGTGCTCAGGGAGCAGTGCTCCCTTCTGGAAGCTCCCTCCCACCCTGATGCCAGGACTCCCCATATTCTCCTCCAGCTCTCTGATGCTTTCTAAGCTCCTGCTCTGGCACTGGGGCCCCTCCCACCCTAACCTGCTGGAATTCTTGGCTTCCTGATTTCTGTGATTCAGCCTACTCTCGTTATGAAGCGTGTGGGTTGTGGTGACAGACGCCCTGGTTCAGATCCCAGCGCTGAAAATTACCCGCTGAGTGCACTTGGGCAAGTTGTTTAAGCTCCCGGTGCCTCGGTGGCCACACCTGTAAAACGCGAACGCCGACTTCATGGGGTGGGTATGCGGATCCCGTGAGCTAGGATGTGCATCAAGTGCTCACGCGATGCCCGGCAGCCAGTAAACATCCGATAAACGTTGTTGCCATGCCCAGCGTTGACTCCTTCCTCTCCCAGGCTCCTTGTGGGATCCTGTCATTCTGCCTCTGCGGGCCCTCACAGCTCTCTCCTCTCCCTTCCCACTGCTGCTGCCCTAGTTCTTCAGGACTTTGTTCCTTTTTTCTGACCTAATCATACCGGTATTCCTTCTGCAAGTCTCTTCCCTTTCCAATCCACGTCCATGTTAATCGCAGCTGAATATTTTCTAAAGCACAGTTCTGATTGCACCACTCCCCTGCTCTAAAACCTCCTATGACTCCCTATTGTCCACAGATTAGATCTCGAATCCCCAATCCTGCTGTTTGAGCTACCCCCATCTGGACCTCACCTACCTAACCAATTTCATTTCCCTGCTGCCTCCTTCCTGCACCCGATTATTCAATGAACGGACCTGTTCTTTCTCTGCCATTGCCTCCCTGCGATTGCCCACTTCTTTGTCCCCACGGTCCATCTGGAACACCATCCCCTCCCACCTACCCACCTTCTACCATCCTTCGAAGCCCAGAGGGAATGTCTCCTTCTTTGTATGGCCTGACTTGATTTTTCCTACACCCAAAATTGGAAGGATTCTCTAGAACTCTGTTTAAACCTCTCCAATGGCTCCTCCACTTTCTTCTCTGCATTTGTCTAAACGTAATTTATTCACAACAGGTCACCTGCCACTGTTCCCATGTCTGCGTGTCTCCTGCCTGCCGTCATTAGCCATGGCAGTCTCCCTCAGCATGTCCAGGATGGGAGCTATTTAATGCCACTGTGTGTGGGACCTGTGAGCAGGCTTTAAGGTGGATGCTGGGAAAACCATCCATGTCTCATCCTCTGCCATGAGGGAATACAGCTGAGCTGAGGGAAGAGTGTGCGTGTGCACAAGAATATGATTTAGGAACATTCTCAGAGCAGCACAGCATATAAACTGGAGAAGATGAAGGCAGGACCCCAGAGAAATGGCGAGTTCTCAGAGGCTGCAGAGCAGTAAGGACTCAGCCTTTTGTCTAAGGGGGAAGGCTCGGCACAGAGACTTGAAGTCAGGGAGGCACAAAGATTGGCTGGCAGTCGGCAGGGACTCTGGGCAGGGGGCAGTCATATCTGTTTCCTCACTGGTCTAGAGGACAATTCCTGTCCCAGCTGTGGGGCCTCTCTGAGTCTCCATTTCCTAAGCTGCCTAGCATGGTGTGGTGACCAGGATCACAGGCTGAGGTATCAGAGTGACTTGCATTAAAATCCTGGATCTGCTAATTGCTGATGGAGTGACCTTGGGAAAGTAATCTGAGCTTCAGTTTTCTCATCCTGACAGGATTGCAGGAGGTAGAATGACATGGCGAGCCCAAGTGCCTAGAAGTTCATAAATGCTCCAAACGGCTTGGGATGCGACTGCAGAGCCTCAAGCTCTTGCCCTTCTCTGAGGACTGTGGTAGCCAGGCTCCATCAGGGCTGCCACACAGCACTCCCTTAAGTCACAGATACATCGCAAAGCAAGCTGTGTCTGGGGTTAATTTAAGAAACTTGATGCCACTCTGTTTAAGTAATTGTCTTCCATCCGTCTAGAAAGTGTTAAAGGATATATATTTTTTTAAAAAGATAAAACCTGACTTTCATACAAATATAAAATGAGCATGTGTTGAAGATTTCACTTAACTCAAGAATGAGGAATCCACGCTCTTACCCCAAAGTCTCTACTCTTATCCCATTGCTCATTCCAATTTTTTCCCATGGGTCTGAATTCCTACTGTATAGGTTGAAAAAATTTATGGTTGTGAGTGTGGGTGTGGATGAGGAGAAAAACCTTGGTTTATGAAGGTGGTTTCCGTTTTGTAGTTATAGTGTGTTTTGTTGTCAATTTCCTAATTAACCGCAAGCCCTAATTTGTCCTCAGAAGGAGGAGTTCCCTGAGGGTGAAAACTATGTGAAAAGACAGACAAAACAAAGGGGAAGAAATCTTCGTGGAAATCTAGCTGAGCCATGCAGGGAGCTTACAAACCGAAAGAAAGGTTAATAGCTTTATTTGTCAGCATTTATTGAGCACTTACTGCATGCAGTGATGCAATGTGCAGTACCAGCAGTGTGGGGATTACAGATACAATTATGATGCTGGCCTCCATTCTCGCGGGGTTTATAGCCTGGCTAGGGGGTAAGCCACCTTGAGCCAGCCTGTTGAGCACCTTGATTTAGTGCTCAGAGAAGACAGAGCGGGGTGGTGAAGCACCTTGGGAGAAGTTTTAGCAGGAAGGTCAGGGTCTTCAGTGTCTGAAAGGGTGGCATATGGAAGAAGGCAGACATTCCATGTGGCTCTCAGAGGCAAAGTGAAGACTCATGCATTCATTCAACAGATATTTATTGAGAGCTACTCTATGCCGGGCTCTGTTCTAGACATTGGGGTTACAAACAGCGAAAAAAAAAAAAAAAAAAGACAACAATCTCTGCCATCAAGGAGCTGATTTTTTTCCAACAGGAAGAAGTTGAAGGAAGACAGGCTCAATATCAGGATGAACTTTCTACAGCCAGAGCTGTCCAAAGATGGACTTTTTCCTTGATTGGAGGAAGGGGACATTCAGGTTTACTGGTTTGACAATCTCTTGGCAATGATGTGGGTAAAAGACACCATATTTACAAGTGACAGAGTCAAATGGCTGTTTTATTCATTTTCTTTTGCTGTCCACTTTTGGCCCTTTTGGAAGACCTGGAGATGCCTTCTTCCTGGGTGGATGAGAATGTTCTGGCATAGGATAGCCTGGTACTCGATGGCATCCATTCCTGGAGCTGGGCTTGGCAGGGGCAGCACACTGCTGTCCTCCCCCGTCAGCTTTTTAGACTGTGTCGATAATATTGGTCAGAAATACCAAATATTTACTGTATTCCTTCTGTGTGCTCACTTCAGGTGACTGAGGACTGCATGCAAGCCCCAGTCCCTGCTCTTGGAGAACTTCAAAAGAGAGCTGGGAAAACAGAATACGTTCTGAGGGGTGGACGGGCCATCCTGTAGCTGTGGTTTGAAGCAGCAGCAGCCAACTTTATTAAAGATGTAGGTTAAGCTTTATCTTTTGCAGGTGTCCTTTTTAACAGGAAAGTATGTCTGGGAAGGGACAACAGATTGTTATGATGTAGTTTACCTTGATCATGGTGGCAAGGCATACCGGAGTCAGTTTCCACAAATATTTGTGGGGCTTCTACTACTAACCAGGCATAGTTCTGGGTACTGTGGCTACGAAGACGAAAGTGGCCCCAATTTCTTAGCAGTATAAGGTTCTGTAAAGAAAGTAAACAACTGCTTGCATAAATAAATAAGCCCCTTCTATACAGGAGCTGATATGCAGCCATTGCTCTCTTCAGCAATTTTCACACATTTACACAATTGGGGTTGCAATTGTCTCAGCTACAAAGCTTCTCCCATTTTGTAAATTTGAATTCATGTTTGTTATTATCTTGGCAGCAGGAAGACCTAGCCCAACTGAAGGAAATAGCATCTCAAACATGAGAAATATATTTTCCTACATTGTTGAGACGGCCTTGGGAATTTAAGCTTGGGGCTCTCAAGGACCATCTGCACATCTGCTACAGTTAAACTCAACGCATGAGGCATCCCCTGAAAACTTCAGCATGTAGTAGACACTCATTGTTGAAGGTCCTGCCTTTGAACAACTTACAACGTAGGGAGTGTGCATGTGGGGGCATTGATTGGTCTAAAAAGCAAACTGTGATACAAAATCTTTAGAAGATATCTTGGACCGCTAGAAGGGAAAATCAGGAAAAGCTCAACAGGATCTTGTTAGAAATATGGACCCTGCTGATTGGTGGAATTTCAACTGAGCGAGAGGAAAAGGGGACATTGGAATCGTGCTTGGATTCATGAACATGGCAGATTTGACAATCAGTGAGACCCCCTCTCTAAGAGACAGACTATTCAGTTCGTTAGGGAGACAGAATTAAGGACAAAGGCTCAGATTCTTAGAATGTCTTTGGCAATTAGGAAGTCCTCATAAACAAACAAAGAGAAGTCTCTATGTTAGTCCCACTGCACACAAAGATGACTAAGTGTTCAAGTTGGTAGCGTTCTCATTTAAAAAGCTTCCTCACTAATCACAGTCTCCTGTTATATACTAGAAGCTCCAGGGTATAGTGAGGAATCGGTGTCATTAAAATGCTCTAGAGGGAAAACAAATAGGGCCATTGGTTCATATACAAAACTAATGGGATAGATCTATGACCTTAAGTCACATACTCAGAGTTCCTGCAAGAGTGAAGCGGCATGTGACTGAGGTCCTTACTCAGTAATAGTCATCAGGGGCAGAAGTGCAGAGCTGGGCTGCACAGTGACACTGTGCTTCTCAGTGGCCGGGGAACTGCCCACCAGGTGGCCTCTGAGTTCATCTCCTGCTGAAGCTGAATGAGTTGATGAGCACCAGGAAATGCAACATACTTCTTTCAAATATCTGGCCACATTCTAAGGCTCTTTCCCTCATTATTTTTATTAGCTTCTCTGAAGGCCAAAAGGCCAGTGCATGAGGTAGGGTTGCCAAGGATCCACCTGAAGATGATTTCAAATAGATGATTCCCCTAGGAACAGATGTGTCAGTTTAGCACTGAGGGTTAGGCAGTGTAAAAGCTCGGTAATGAAATTATATGGTTGGTATTAGCCTTCTGGTTAATATTTCTCTCCTCTCACTAGGAAGTTCTGGTGCTGCCTTCCTCTTTTGTATCAATAATTATCACACTGGTTTTGAAACCCAAATCCAATTATGTCACTCCTCTGTTTAAAATCCTCTGATGACTTCTGTGGCTCTTGGCGTACAGACGCTGGAATGTGGAGCTAAGGGCCCACATGACTTGACGTGCTTCCTCTGCAGACTTTTCCTCACCACTCTCTCCCTAACTCTCCTTGCTCTGGCGACACAATCCTTCTTTCAGCCCCTGGTAACTTCCAGATTCCTTCCTACGGGCCTTTGCACATGCCACTCGCTCTGCGTGAAATGCTCATCTCCTCTGTCTTCACTTGTTACCTTTCACTCACAATTCAGATCTCAGATAAAGCTTCATTTTCTCAGAGAAATGCTCCTTGATCTTCCTGCCCAGTTCAGAGCCCCCACCATAAACCCTCTTACCCCCACACATACTGCTTCTTCATAGCACTTGCCGCACCTGTAAGCCCACAGTTATTTTGTCACGATATGACTGAAGGCCTGTCTTCCCCATCAGACTGAATCCACAGTGTAAGAGGCCATATCTGTTCTTTGCACAGTCTCATCTTTAATACTTAGCACAATACCTCACAGATGGTAACAAATTTTCACAAATAATTTTCTATTCATTCAACAAACATTTATTGAGCACCCGCGAACTAATTTTAGTGACTGTTGCACAAAATGAGAAAAAAGAAAAGCCCAAATGACAATGGTTGTGGAATCACCGGAGAAAGGAAAGTTGCAGAGGTAACAAGATTTAAAGAGGCAAAAGAATGAAATATAGAAGTTAGTAAAACAGTTTCTCAGTCTCCGACAAAGAAAGACTTTTGGCATGTCCCACTTCAACTCATGTCTGCCACCAGGGACTTGTGGTTTCCCAGGATTAAAAACTCACTGATGTAGCCAGCACTTCCTAGCAGACATCAACACAGTAGTGGGGGGTTGTTCAGAATTCTGGGAAATTCAACTGAGAATTTTTATTTCATTTAGCAAATATATACTTAGATGAAGTCTTTTATGTGGCAGCTCAAAAATGTTAGGAACAGCAGGAAGAGGCTCACCTGCTCAGAGACGATTCAGTCACAAGGCAGAATGCTCTTTGATGGCTGTAGGAGAGAGCTATAGCTTAGATTTATTTATGTCAGCTGAGACATATCTAGAGAACACTATCTTTCAGAATGAAATCAAATTCTGGAGATGAAGAACTGTTTTTTAAGGAAAGTTTGCTTGTACTGACACAATCACTTGAGAGCATCAATTCGGGTCTTTGTATCCAGATTTTACTGAACTGTAGAATGAATATACTATCCATCATCTGCCTTCGGCATTGCCTTGTAAATATTTCATGGTTTTAAATATGTCCCATGATTAGGTATATTTTAGTAGTCAACTGAACAAGGATTTAAAGCAACAAATGAACATATTTTCTTTTAGTTCAGTATGTTTTCTTCTGGCGGCTTTAAAAACATGTTACAAAGAAAATTCTGTCTCCAAGGCTGAGGTTCTCCTGGCGATATCAGAATTGAGCCATGGGAAAGAGATCCTGAGTCTTGATCTTTAGTGCTCCCATTTTTCCAGAAGAAAATTCCCTAAAAATGCTCGCAGAAGTCCTCAGTTATCTCACAAATTTGTTTTAGCATTAGCACTTCAAAAGCCAGTTTTACAATAAATTAGCAAATAAAGACTAAAAAAGAGTTCTAATGTTGAAGTGGCCTTGAAATCAAATGAACGAATAAACAACATTCAACAGATATTCTTGTGCACATACTATGTATTGAGCTGTTTAATATCCAATCTAAGATGACAAGTAGTGGCTCTTGGCACCCTAGACCTCAAGATAGGATTGGTTTGAATCCCTAAATCCATGTCCTGTGAAAGTCCATATTCCTCCTCTAGCCTCGGAAGAATGTAGCATGTAAGAGGGAAGACTAAGCAAGTTCAGGAATAGTTATAATTTAGGAAAGAAGTGAAGTATACAGAAGAGAAAGAGAGAGAAGCATTTCCAGCTGGAAGATTCAGAGAATGCTTCTTGGAATTGTGGAGATGTGTTTAGATGAAGGAAGAGGATGTATTTATGGACCAAGAAGACACGTGAGCAAGAACATGGCAGCAGGAAAGTGTGGGCAGGTACAGGGAAGAATGGTCCTTTGGTCCGACTGGAGCATATGGTACATGAAAGGGAGTAGCCAGGATTAGACTGGGAAGGCAAGAGAAGGCCAGATTACTGGGGACATTAGAAGTCAAGGACTTTGCTTTTAATCGGTAATCCACGGAGAAATTATCCATATGTCCTGTAACACAAAGACTTGTTCTTATTCCCTGACACTAATGACATTTGCATACGATGATTTGTTTGAGGACCTATTTTCAATTCTTTTGGGTGTATACCCAGGAGAGGGCAAGCTCCATTCTTAATTCTGACCTGATGGACAACCCCATTCCATTTTCATAGTTTGGTCCCAGATCCAAATCCTTCCTGAAGAACTCAAAAGCACCATGTCCCCATTTTGCTTGAATGTTCCCTTTAAATAAGTCTTCTTTTCTTTTTGTTGAAAGGCAGTGTGGGACAGAATAAAGGACACACGATTGGAAGCCAGAAGACCTGCAACCTAGGACAGATGGGTCAATTGGCCAGCTAGTTGCATGTCCTTCAACTTAGTCAAACCTCAGTTTACTCAACTAGAACCTTTATTCCTTTCAAGGTTGTGCTTAGCATCAAGACAACTGGTGTTTTAGAAAATATTTTCCAAATATTAAAGATTGCTCAATATAGGTAGGGAGTAGGTCCTTAACATTTCAAGCTAGAAAGGACTTAGAGAGATTAACTGCGGCAAAATGCTGTCATTTCACAGATCTGAGGCCCAGAGGAGTGGGCTATGTAGTGGCTGAATTAGGGGTAAACTCCAAATCTTCTGACTCTGAGATCCTTTCAACCTCAGCACAGCCTGACCTCCTTCTGAGGCTCAATCAAATCCTTTGTCTTTTCTCCTCTTACTGGGAAAATACAACAGCAAAAACTGTACCTCTGAGTCTTTCATTGAGTCAGCTGAGCTCAGATTTATCTCCGAAGTCTGGCTGCTTTGTGACCTTTCCTGAATTCCATTCTCCAGGCGTGGGAGGGAAGTCAGTCCCTCCCCAGCCCCTCTGCTTAGTATCATTGGGAATTCTCTTATTTGTATTCCTGTCAGTGCCAAGTTTAATGCACCAAAGCCTGCGTTTAAAGCAATAACCAGCTTGAAGTTTATGAAATAAAAGATTGATATCAGCTTCATGAAACTCAGGCAAAAGCAATCTCTTTTCTATATCTTGTTATGCCTTTAACTCCAGGAACCTTCATACTCGGTAGACACTGAAAAATGAAATAGCAATAATAATAATGACAATAATAAAAAAATGGTGCTATCTTCCAAGAACTACAGTTTTGAGTAATGTTGTCTTTAATTTCTTTATTGATTTAATGACAATGGAAAATTAGACCTACTGCTTTCTTCAGTTTCCAAATGCATTTTCACTTTTAAAAGATCATGGTATGTAGCTTAAAGGGTAATGTTTTGTTTGTCACCTGGCTTATTTATGCACCAGGGGCTTGGGCAACTCAAATGCATGACCATGGGCACCCTGTTTCCTGGTAAGGAAAGTAAAATCAGGAGATAGGAGAAAGATTTGCTTTACTTATGAAATAAAATATTCTGGAAAGTAAGACAGCTTTATACCTGTTCTTCCAGAAGGTCATTCATTTCACAGGGTGTGCTATTTATTTACACACAGAAGGCACAAGTGCCTGTAGTAAGTATAGGATTTGACATCTATGACCCAACATTATTTGTCAGTCAAACTTCCCAGTCTTATCTCCCATTACTTAACTTCCCAAACCTGATGAGTTGATCAAACTGGACATTTGCCATTTTCCATGTGATTATTTTCAATTTTATTTTTATCCAGTCAGACAACGTCTACTCTTTTTTTGCTTTGTTTTGAGGAAGATTAGCCCTAAACTAACATCTGCCACCAATCCTCCTCTTTTTGCTGAGGAAGACTGGCTCTGAGCTAACATCTGTGCCCATCTTCCTCTGCTTTATATGTGGGACGCCTGCCACAGCGTGGCTTGACAAGTGGTGCGTAGGTCCGCACCTAGGATGCGAACCGGTGAACCCTGGGCCGCCGAAGCAGAACGTGCAGACTTAACAGCTGTGCCACTGGGCCGGCCCCTCCACAATTGGAGTATTTACTCCATTTACCTTTAACTAGTTTTGGGTCTACCACCTTGCTATTTGTTTTCTATTTGGGCCATCTGTTCTTGTTCCTTTTCCCCTCCTTTCCTGCATTCTTAAAATTAACTGACATTTTTTCAGTATGTTATTTTATCTCCCCTGATGGCTCTTTTAAAGCTCTTTCTGCTAATACTATCATCCCTTTTATTTCTGCATCTGTTTCTGTTGACTGAGTTCTCTCTTGGATATGGGTCATATTTCATGCTTTTTCACATAACTAGAAAGTTTTTTCTTTTCTTTTTTTTAAAGGGTTCTTTTTTTTTTTTAAAGATTGGCACCTGAGCTAACAGCTGTTGCCAATCTTCCTTTTTTTTCTTCTTCTTCTTCTCCCCAACCGCCCCCCCCCGCCCCCCCCCGTACATAGCTGCGTATTCTAGTTGTATGTCCCTCTGGTTGTGGCATGTGGGATGCCACCTCAGCATGGCCTGATGAACGTGCCACGTCCACCCCCAGGATCCAAACCGGTGAAACCCTGGGCTGCCGAAGCAGACTGCGTGAACTTAACCACTCGGCCACGGGGCTGGCCCCTAACTAGAAAGTTTTGATTGTATACCGGTTGCCATAGTGTGATTATCTGCATTTTGTCATCTTTCTTGATGGAAGTGTTAAGTTTTGTTCTGTCAGGCAATTAATTTACTTGTGGATCAAGGTAATTCTTTTAAGTCTTGTTTTATGCACATAGTGAAAACAGGAGCAAAGGGAGTTAAGGGTAGAAAATATTTAGGAGCCAGAATGATTTAGGATTTTGTAGACACCAGTAAAGGAGCCTGAATTTTGTTAAAAGTAAAGATGAAGCCATTAAAAATTTTTCAGCTAAATGGTACAATCTGATTTACCTTTTTAAAAAGATTATTTCACTTTCTTGGTTCAGTTAAATAAACACTAACTGAAGATCAATTAAGAGCCAGGACGTGTGATAGATACTGGAAACAAGACCATGAATGACTATCGAGGATGTCCCTGCCGTTGAAGAGCTCACAACATGATTGGGGCTATTATGTGTAAGTGTCATGATGGAGGCAGGGAGACAGAACTGGTGTCTCAGAGATGCTGTCCTAGAGGAATTTACTCTCAGCTGGGTCTTAAAAAAAAGTGACAAGACTTATCCAGGTGAAAAGAGGAGAGGCATCAGAGGCAGGCAGAACAGCTTGATTAAATGTATGGGGACAGGAAGGAGCATGGGGCGTGTGGAGAAACACCAAATTCAGTTCGCTGAGTGTAAAGTGCGGAGCTTCTTTCACCCTCTTCCTCCTGCCTCCAACGTGCTTTCCACCCCCAGCCTGAGTTCCACACGTGCATGTGCTTTCACTCATTCTTCAAGGTTTAATTCAAATACCACCTCCTCCGTGAAGCTTTTCCTGGTGCCCACAGAGAAGTGATTAGCATCTCCGCTGATAGTGTTTCTATGACGGTCTTATCTAATCACCCATGTCCAACTTACCTGTGTTTCAACTACAGAGGGTCCAACAAGGATTGGCCCGTAGTAAGGGCTCAATAAATATTTCGAGGTTAATAAATTCAGCAAATCTCCCAGGATGTTGATCTCTAAGTTTATTACCAATCCCATCATCTTTGTCCAAACGCATACATCTTTCCACTGCATTGGGCTCAGCCTCTCAAATAGTTGCCCCAAATCTCTAGGCAGCCATAAATTTTATTTGTACCACACCTTGTTCACTGACCTCTTCCAATTCAAACAATGCGGTATCTACTTTTTCTTTATCTTGTACCAAGTATCTGGTGCTTTGAATCTTAAACTTGGAAGAGCTCTTAAAAACCGTCTAGTTCACTGAATTTAAAACTTGGCTGCACATTAAAATTACATGGAGGAACTTTAAAAAAAACCTATGCCTGGAATCCATTCTCCAGAGATTCTGATTTAATTGGCCTGGGTTGGGCCTAAACATCCTATTTTCAAAAAAACTCTTCCCAGGTGATTCCAGTGTATAACCAGGAATTAGAACTACTGATTACGACATATTCCTTATGTTACATATGACAAAACATTATCTGGTACAAGGGGAGAAATTCAAGTCCAGAGAGTTCAGGTGACTTGTCCAAAGGTCACACAAGTGACCTAATATACAGCAAATCTGCATCTAGAACCAAAGTCTCCTTTGTGTGCTGCTCTTTTGACTAGCTTGCTGCCTTCTCTTCACATTAGCAACTTATGAACATCAGTGCTCTTTGAACTCTGAACTCTGACCTCCACCCCCAACTTCTCATGAGAACAAATTCATATTCTTTGGAGTCTGACGGGCTTAGGTTTAAGGGAGAGCATTTGTTTTCATGACCATGTCCAACTCCACTTCACAACAGAGAAGCTCTTGTCCAAATTTGATAATCATTTGGCCATAATTTCAGTGGAAAATTTTTACAAGGACAAACTTGTACTCAACTGTCTCACTCTCAGGGTTGTTATGAGGATTGAATGAGGTAACACACCTAAAGCATTTAACATTGTTCTTGTGACAGAGTGTGTGATCAATAAACAGAAACAACCAGCAGTATTATTATTATCATCATTACCAGTCGGTGCTGTGTTACAACCGTAATTGACAGTGACGCTGATGTCCAATGGGCGTGGGTAAGGGATGAACGTATTTCAGCATCTTCGAGTGACTGTAACAGGCACTTTACATGCATAGTTTCACTTAGCCTTTATATTACCTCTGCTATAGGTATTATTTTCTATAGTTTACACATGAACAAACTGAAGCTCAGAGCATCTAAGGATCTTGCTCAGTCTCCCTGGTAAATGATGGAGATAGGATTGGGTCCCAGTCTAGCTGGTCGCAAAGTTTATGTGCTTTTGTCCACAACTGACCTCCTTGTTTTGTCGCAGCATTTTGCAGAAGGGGTAATGGAAAATTAAGCCTCTCTTGTTGCATTCCTGACCTTTTCAGATCATCTTCATAAGGGGCAACAATCATGACCTTCCTCAGAATGGGCATTTCTGAGGCTCCTGCTCCACCTGTCATAATCTCACAATAGCAACAAGTCTCGCTAATCAGTTTGGTCCCATGGTCTCCCCTATCTATGTCCCTTCCTGTCTCCTTCCATTTGGTCATGCTACTCTCACCATCTGTGACACTCTTTCCTCCTCTGCCTTCCTCTCCAAATATTTCTAATTTCTTAAGTTCCAACTCAACCCCTCTCCTCTGTGACATCTTCTCTGGCTGCTCCAGGTTGTGTAGACCTCTCCTTTCTCTGCATTCCTGTTGCAGGCAGGGCCTAGACCATGCAGGCAAGTATTTGTCTTAGTCAATCTCCTTTGGTTAAAAGTAGCAAACAGCATTCAAACTAGCTTAGGCATGTGAAGAGGATGTACCAGAAAGACACAAAGGTGTCTCCTGAAACCCAGGAGCAGGTCGTAGAGCTGGGCCTTATGAGGGACTTGATCCAGAATCAGGAAGCCTTCAAGAATCAAGGCTGCTACTCCCTGTCTTGGGCCTCAGGTCTACTTCTCTCTGCTGCACTCCACTCTCTCCTTACAGAAGGTTTTCTGTGTTATTTCATGTCCACGACTTGGCCAGTACCCCCTCACCTCTTACGCATTCCTCTAGTTCAAGTGTTTAAAGAGACTCACAGGAATTCCAGTGTCATGGGAAGGACACATTAGCCCTTCTTGGTATTCGTTGCACACAACCTTGGTCCAATCAGGAATGACCCAAACAAGGGTACACCTTGTAAGTAGGGGGCAGTTTCTCTAACATGTGGATGCCAAGCAGTGTTGGCTGGGCAGGAAACCCCAAAAATGTGCACTTCAGCAATTGATAAGACATCACCTTGGATTATTCTTTACTTGATACAGTAATTAATATTAATATTGCCATAAGCTTCCCAATGACAGTGACACTGTCTTTCTTATCTTTTATGCTTCCCTTCATTGCACATACTCAAGATGCCATGGCTGATTGGCTTATCAACAGATTGGAATAAGGACTTCATTTAGAGAGCTGCTATGTCCTACCAGCAGGAATGGCATACTGCTGGATATGTTACAACCTCACAAATTTTCCCAAAGATAAGGCTGTGATATCATAGAAAGATATTTCATCTTTGTCCCTGCTGGTTTCTGGCACAAAGCTACTAAAACCCTTGGAATTTCCTGAGTGATAAGGATGATAGGAGCCTCTTTTGTTCTAAGAGTTGACTCTTAGTGGACCCCTAGATATCTTCAGGATGGGGGCTTGGTCCAGAGAGACTGAGCCTTGATTAGAAGTTTGGAACTTTCAGCCCTACCCCTCAACCTTTGGGGAAGAGAGAGGGGCTGGAGATTAAGATCACCAATGGCCAACGATTCAATCAATCATGCCTTTGTAATGAAACCTCAATAAAAAACCTTAAATGATAGGGTTCAGAGAGCTTCTGGGTTGGTAAACACATCGAGGTGTTGGGAGGGTGGCATACCTGGAAAAGGCATGGAAGCTCCGGGCAGCTGCCCCCAATACCTTTCCCTGTGCATCTTTTCCATGTTACTGTTCCTAAGTTATATCCTTTATAAGAAACTGGTACTAGTAAGTAAAGTGCTTTCCTGAGTTCTGTGAGCTGTCCTAGCAAATTATCCATCCTAAGGAAGGAGTCGTGGAAACCCTTGATTTATAGCTGGTTGGTCAGAAGTACAGGCGGCCCCGGGCTTGTGATTGGTGTCTGAAGTGGGGGCAGTCTTGTGGGACTGAGCCCTTAACCTGTGGGGTCTGCACTAATTCCAGATAGTTAGTGTCAAAATCGAACTGAATTATTGAATACCCAGTTGGTGAGAGGAGAATCAGAGAACTGGCAGTTGGTGTCAGAAAACATCCCAGAATGCCACGGGAGAAGCCCTGCACCAAGGAGATAGAGAACTTCTCGGAACAACCGAGCTTAACAGAACAGACTGGTACCCAGTGTGTTAATCTGCTCATACTTCTTGAGGGGAAAAGAAAAGCACCTCTCTAAATTACCCGGGGAAAGTTAGACAATGGCAGTGCCACCAGGTCAAATAGCAAAGTGAGATAGCGAAGTTTCCCACACGACACTCAGCCCAGGGAGACCAGCTGGTGGAGATGTACGGCCTGGCCTCAGCCTCTTCTCAGGAGGACCTTGCCTCACAAAGCCTCGCATGTGGAAGGAGGCTTAGCTCTAAGCTTCTCTTTCCAGCCCAGTTTTGATTTCACTGTGAATCCATTCCTTGTCACAGGAGAAAAGTGCGCCAGGCACATCCCAAACCCCAAACCTCACTCTGGGAAAAGGCTCTGACAGTGTCAATTACACCACTGGGGGGCGCCTCCAGTGGTGCTTGCATTTTCAAGCCTGTTCTTAGAGTAGGAAACTTTGCTTAGGTTCACACACCTCAGGGCTCCTGGTGCAAGCCTAGGCGCAGTATGGCCATTCCCAAAGTTTGCTCCCCATGCCCTGATTCCAAGTGGATCTTATGGCTCAGCCCTGTTTGGCTCCAGTAAACTGTGGTCAAGGGCTGGGATCTTGCAGGAGGAGAAGGAGGACCCTGGCCACCAAGGCCAAAATGAATTGTAGTGTGAAAAGTTTCATTCTCTATGAATGAAATGTCAAGCTTCATCCACCAAGCAGAAGAGAACTTTCCTCATTTGGACCAAGAATTAGCACTGTCTGGGCGTCCACCTGTGCTATTTTTGGGCAAGATTGGCCTGCATCCTCTGGTCTTCGGGTAAAGTCTTTTACCTGCTGCACTAGTGAAAAAGACAGCTTCTTAGAAATACTAAAAAGAGATAAACAAGGATGGCTGATTCGAACCTTGCCACTTTTTGACAAACTACACAAAAATGTTGGGAGGTATAACTATATCCCCTAATGAGAGAAGAATGATAAACATCATTAAAATGCAATTCAGTCAATTAACACCATTTACTGAGCATCTACTATATGCCAAAAACTATAGTAGGTAACAGGGTATTAGAACCAAGTAAAACATGGCACCCCACCAAATACAACAAGCTAAAGATCTGTGGATGAGCAGGCTTATCTTTTTTTTTTTCTTTTTAAATAGTTATTCCCGGAACTGCTCATCTACTTTTTATTAGTGGTAAACAAAGTGACTAAAATTAAAAGAAGAGAAACAGCTAGAATTTCTGCCCAGACTTCAGGCAAAGCTTGTTTTTCAAAGAACTTCCTCACTTTACAACTCTTTTCCTTCTGGCCAAAGCCTCTTAACTCTCTCCTCTCCAGTCTGGGCTAGAAATGCATAGGCAAAGCCTCTGTGTTCTGAGAAGGAAGTGTGTGGGGAGAAAGAAAGTTTGGTTCCTGAGCAAGTACCGTTCTTTCCTCAAGGGGCCCTGATCCTCTGAACCTCGGGGATAGGTTGGTGGTTCAGAAACAGCCTAGATACAGAGTTTCAGCTCCACTAAACTGTAGTGATGCTGAGTAATGGACCACTGCAGAATAAGCGAGGATCCAACCAGATCTTAGTAATTTCCCTGACCGCAGCTCTTCAGATCTCAGCCGCTTTGACCACCTCAATCCACATGCAGAAGCACTCTTTATTTTCATTGCTTCCCACGTCTTCGGTTCTGGTGGAAAAGTTGCCAGTGTAATATTTACACTGCAAGTTTTAAAGTCCAATTACTTTTAAGGCAATTTGTCCCTTTGGAAGTTTCTGTCTTCTCTTTCTAGTTCTCCATTTGGGTAAGTCACAAATAGAGAGCGGAGGCAGGGTGACAGAGCAGGAATAACCTTTCTTTGAAGAGGCCACTGACATAGATAGATAGATATATAGATAGACAGATAGATAGACAGACAGACAGATAGATGATAGACGGAGAGAGAGACAGAACAGTGCAGGATATTCACACTCGAGAAGACCATGGCACATTTGCCTTCATTCACTTTGACTATGTTGAACTTCACCTGAGTCCTGTGCTCCTGGAACACAGTGATGGTTAAGAAATCCCCCCAACATTTGTGTCCCAGTGAACAGTTTACCACAAAGAACTACTCTTCCCCAGGTGACTTAGATAAGACTTAAAGTGTGCTCTTTCTCATGACTCTCACAAGTCTTGGAGGTGGCTCCCTTATTTCCTTGTGACAAGGTCAAACACAGACATCTCCCCTTTTGTCTGAGCCTGCTGACTATGCCGGACACTGCCACTCCAACTTCCTGTTCTTTGTCTCATGATTGATTAGCTGAGATTAGAACTGTTTGTCCCCCCGAAACTAGCTAACCACAGAGAAAAACATTTCCTTGTCTGATAACGGATCAAGACTTGTCCTGCTTGCAAAACAACCCCAATTGTAAATCACCTCGTCTGCAATTATTTACTCTCTTCCCTCTTCCGCAAAAGTTTAAGGCAAAATCACCCTGCTGAGATGTTCTGCTTGGGTGCTCTTTTTATTGCAATAGCCTGAATATAATCAGTCTTCTTACTTCTGGTTTTTGCCTTTTCCTCCCAGCTTTATTGAGATGTAATTGACTGGTATCTGCCTTTGACAAACTGCCCAGGTTTTACTGAACCTCTAATATATGTGTTGGAGGTAGAGATAACTATGACTCTCTCCTCTAAGAGCTCACTATGGAATAGAGAGAAGATACATGAACCTAAGTAATCCTAGTACCCGGCTGGCTGTAAAAACTGCTCACATAGGTGCAGAGTGCCCAGGTACCTGTGCAGATGGAGAGAGGAATTCTACCTGGGGAATATGGAATTTAAAATGGGTATGGAAGAACAAAGCAGCCCTCCCAGTGAGGAGTCACCTACTAGTCTTACAGAGGATGTGCCGGGAGTTCTAATTACACCTTGCCATCAACTTTCCCCAAGCCATCTCAAATAAACACACGATCAATTTAAGCCCAGTGTCCTTGACATGCAAATACGATAGCCTCAAAAAAGTCTTCTAGCTCTCACTTCCAATCAGGCTGCTTGTTTCTGTAGAGAAAATCAGTGGCAGCCACTGCCTGCTTTTAAGAGTCTGAAAGTTACCAGAGCAGCTAGAACAAGACCAACTGACAAGGGGCAGGGGGATGTAGTATCCAGCCAGCCTTAGGAAAGTGACGTAGGGGCCAAGCTGCTGAACTGCAGGAAGATTATTCACTCAAACCCAATCTGGTCCTGCCAGTGAGAAGCGGAGAGAAGGAAAAGATCTGTTAGCCGGTCTTCGTGATTTCAGCCTTGCCTTAGTTTGCATAGGCTCAGACTGCAGCAAGTGGGTTGGTTTCCCTCCCTTTCAATATTGAGCATGGGGGAAAGGAGAGATAAATTGCCAAATAAAACCAGATTGCAGAGAGCAGTCTACCACAGCTTCCAGGGAATCATAAAGGGCATCATCTTTATCATAAATCATGAATGTGCATAAACTTAAATGCACATTACACTAGCTGAAGCCTAGCCTAAACTGGTGCATTTTTGTTTCAATAGCATTTGATTATTCTTGTGATGGCATTACTATGATCATAACTATTGCAATTTGCCAGTGTATAGAGATGGCTTGTCCCAAGAGATATAGCTTGAAATCCAGAAGAAAAGAGGTGATTTGCTGTAAGCACCCTTTTGGAGGGCAGTTGGTCAGGCAGCATTCCACTCAGGAAGCTCACTGTTTAGGGAGAGCCTGCCCACTTAAACTGGGAGGAAAGATGCTCTGCAAAGAGAACACACCTTAACCCCAAACTTGCCAGTAAATAGCTTCAGGACCTTGGCTAAGTCACTTCGCCTCTCCCCGCTATGAAGTTCTGCAAGCACACTATCCTGCAAATTGATGCTGCCAGATCCCTGTTTCTGATGTGGAGAATGCCCTCTTCTCTTTTCCTCAAAGGTCTGCCTACTTGTCCTTCAGGTTTCCGCTACAGCATCGCTTCATTTGATCTTCCCCTGGTCTCTCCAGCTAGAGTAGATGCTAGGGGCAACCATCAACATTTACTAATATAGTGCATATAAGACAGCATGGTGGCAGGGGGGCTCACGTATCATAGAGTATTACAATTATTTGTCTACTTGCCACCTGCCTATCAGACTCTAAGTGTCTTAAAAAAGGAAGCGTGCCTGGCTCAACTGCATATCCATAGCACAGTGATGGCACTTGGAGGACATTTAGTAAATATTGGTTGAATAAGTTTCTTCCTCAGTATAATAAGAAAAATTCTCTTAGAATTGCGGCAAGGATCAAGAGAAATTGTAAGTATTAAAGTACCTGGTAATGAACTATGCATAAATCAAATGTTTTCATAATCTCCCAACTGGACGAGAAGGATCTGCGTGAGAAATCATGCAGCTGCTCTGTAACCCAGCTGGTGTCTGTCAATTCTCATATTTGAGCATCCAAGTCTCCTACCTCAGCAGCTTGGCAGAAAAAGAAAATCCCATCTTACTGTGAGTCAAAAAGGGAAGTGTTGTCATTTTTTAAAAAAGTACAATGTGGATAGATGTAGTGAATGGCAAGATAGAGCGACGCTCTGCAACAAAATCTACCTGTCAAAAATTGTATTTGCAAACACTGATTCTGCCGTACTCTTAGACTTATACGACAGGTCAGCCTCTGACATCCAGGGTCTTCTCCTTCTTAGGGGGTCCAGGGGAACAGCAGGGTTGCTCGTGGTGGTTGCCCCTTCAACAGGAGGTAGGGAAACATGAGGCAGCAGGAAGACCAGAGAAAGGGGTTTGGTTGTGGAGGAAGCCAGGAAAAGGAAGCTGCTTGGCTGGGACACCCCGGGCCACCCTCTGTTACTGCTGGGCAGGGTGACTGGCCTTAGTCTCCATCCTGCTCTCACATGGACACAGGTGGGAGGCAGAGGGGAGGACGCACCACCAAGAAATAGTGGAAAACTTGTCCTCAGGACACCCAGAGGCATCCGAGTCTCAGTCTTAGCGCCAGGACTTGTTCTCCCAAAGTTTGCCAGAGGGTTTATCATTTGCAGGCAAATATTTACCAAAATGATTCATTTTTAGAACTTCAGTTCCATTGTTTGTTGTGGATATATTTTATGGGAGTGGAGGCAGGATCGGAAAGGGACGGTTACTTTTTCTCCCCAGGGGGACAGGACAGAACAACCCCAGCTGCTGGGGGTGGCCAGGATGGATAGATTTCTTTGTCATTAAGACTCCTGCTGGGGGAGGACCGGGGAGAAGGGTGTACACTGTGTGTCATGTGAACGGAGTGTGCCAATTCTCGCCACCTTCCTGCTAGGCTACACTGCAAGCTCCCTTAGGGGAGAGGCGCTGGCTGGCTGACTTAGCTCTGTATTTCCATCAACATGCACAGAATAAAAGTGAAGGAATGAGTGAGGGAGTGAATGAGCTTTCTTAAACACCACCCATGCAGAGAGAAAGGTACTCGGCTCTATTTTAGGTGGAGAAGGTTGCAGGCAGGTAGAGACCGGGGTGGGAAGGGAGGAGACCTGGCTCCCAGAGGAGGACCATGCACTAATAACCCAGGGGTTGATTTCTCCCAAGAAAGAGCAGCCAGTAATCTGGTTTTACTCCAAAGGCCAGGCTGGAGCTAGTGGGGTCAGGCAGGTTCCTCTCTCTCTAGGTTCTGCACTAGAATCTCTGGTGCAGCCTTCTGCCCTGCTGCAGGGCAGAGGAAGGGCCCTGGAGGAGGAGAAAGGGGAGCCCAGCTCGGGCTCTACCCTGGACAAGTCCCTTTCATTTCCTGGGTCCCCCTTGTCATCATCACAGAATTTGGTGAGGAGGCAGTCAGTTCACTCTGTGCTTCTCTGACATTCGGCTGGGGTGGAAGACACCTGGGAGCAGGGAAGAGACAAGGCCTGTGGGCTTGGAGTCCAGCTGAAAGCCACTGCTGCAATCGACAAAATTTTTTGACAATGCCACTTTAAAAAACTCAGACAAATTGCTCACCTGACTTAAACGTATATCTGTGTTTGTTTTTGTATATAATAATGTGTATGTAGGAAACCTTCTAAGGGCACAGAATTATCTTGGAAGCTGAGCCATGTTTGCCCTTAACTCCTCGTCCTCACGGGCGTTTCTGCCTCATTCCTGGAGTGCTGGAACCCTCAGAGCTAGAGGACTCTAGGGTCCCTTCCAGCTCCCAAACTTCATGAGTTTTCAACAAAGTTGAAGCAGATGGCTCCTCTCATTTCCCCCCTAAACAAATCCTCATTTCCTTTCCTTGTTCCACAATATTCTGATCTGAATGTTGTCTGTTGATGAGAAAGTTAAGGGTGCAGCAAACTTCTATGGAATTCCTTAGTAAATCCTTGAATTCAGGAACTTGTCCTTCATTGCTTGATTTATTTCTTCTTCTGCTTCTTAACATTCCTGATAAATTTAGGTGGAAAGCATTCAGGAAAAAACTCCTTTCCAGATGCGTCTCTTCTCTAAAAGTGCATCATAATCCTCATAGCGGAGGCCAGCTAAGCTTCTTTTTTCTTGAAAACCACTTGGTGAAAAAACTTCAGGGAGAATACTTATTCACTATTCCTTTTGTGTTTTTTTGTCTTAGTAATTAGCTTTATAATTGCTAGACCTCTGCTGTCTTTGGTAAACAACTGTTTGCCATTTTACAAGCATGCCTGAGTTACAGAGGATTACTGGATGTGACAAGTGCTAGAATTATGTGGCAACGATAATTTACAAGGCCTCTGCTGTCCCTGTGCATGATTTGCCAGCTTTCCCTGTATGACCCTAACAAACTCAGTGGAGGTCTGCTCACTGTGAAGGGCCAAAGAGCAAGTCCCCCTGGCTACAGCCCCTGGGAGAACACGTTGGTTATGCTGACAAGGATGTTACTTGGTCCTTAAATCAGAATGCCATCCTCATCGCCTGGGACTGGAAGGCAGGAGCTGCCATCCTTCCAACTTTCATAGCCACAAGGACCTAAGACCCGTTTAAAGGACCTCCTCAAGGACATCTTTCAGGCATTGCTTGTGACAGTTGGATGTCACTAACAGGAAAGTGCCTGCTTGGAACACCGGCTTATCAGCACATTCAGCACACTGTCTTCTGGAAGGACCAATACCATGTGAGAAATGGGAATTAATCCAAAGGGGAAACAGTATTGTTGCCCTTGCAGCTGACTCTTCATTTTTGTTTGTTTAAAACCAACTTTATTGAGATTTAATTTGTCTACAGTGGAATGCACTCATTTTAAGTGTACAGGTTAATATTCTGGCAAATATATGTACCCATGTGACCATCATCACAATTAAGACACAAAACACTTTTATCACCCTCCAAAATGCCTTGATGCCCTTTGCACTCAATGCTCCCCACCCCCAGCTCCAGGCAGCCACTGCTTGTTCCGCTATAGATTAGCTTTACCTATTCAGGAATTTTAAATGAATGGAACAATAAGGTATGCACTCTCGTTCCGGCTTCTTTGCTTGGCACATGATTTCTGAGATTCATCCGCGTTGCTATGCATGTCAGCAGTCCTTCCCTTTTGGTTTCTGTGTAGTATTCCGTGGTGTAAATATGCCAAAATTTGTTTATCCATTTACCTGTTGATGGACATCTGGGTTGTTTTCAGTTTTTGGCTATTATGAATAAAGATTCTATGAATGAAAGTCTTTTTTGTAGAAATACCTTTTCATTTCTCTTAAATAAGTATCTAGGAGTACAATTGCTGGGTCATATGGTAAGTGTGGATTTTACTTTTTAACAAAGTGCCAAATGGTCTCCAAAGTGATTGTACTATTTTACATTCCTGTTAGCAACATGAGAGTTCCAATTGCTCCATATCTTCACAAACATATGGTAACATCAGTCTTTTTTTTGTGATTTACATATATTATGAAATGATTACCACAATAGGTTCAGCTAACATTCACCTTCTCATGTAGATACAATAAAAAGAAAGGATGAAAAGAAAAAAAGGGAAAAAATAGTTTCTCCTTGTGATGAGAACTCAGAATTTACTCTCTTAACTTTTCTATATGCCATACAGCAGTGTTGGCTGTAGTCATGCTGTACATTATACCCCTAGTCCTTATTTGTCTTAGTACTGGACGTTTGTACCATTTTTTTTTTAAAGATTTTATTTTTTCCTTTTTCTCCCCAAAGCCTCCCGGTACATAGTTGTGTATTCTTCGTTGTGGGTCCTTCTAGTTGTGGCATGTGGGACGCTGCCTCAGCGTGGTTTGATGAGCAGTGCCATGTCCGCGCCCAGGATTCGAACTAACGAAACACTGGGCCGCCTGCAGTGGAGCGTGCGAACTTAACCACTTGGCCGCGGGGCCAGCCCCTGGACGTTTGTACCTTTTGATCACCTTCCCCATCCTCTCACCCTCTGCCTCTGGTAGCCATAAGTCTGATCTCTTTTTCTATGAGTTTGGTTCTTTTTTCTTTTTTAGATTCCATATATAAGTGTGTCTGTCTTAATTTTAGTCATTTTAGTGCATGTGGAGTGCTATCTTATTGTGATTTTATTTGTATTTTCCTGGTGATGAATGGTGTTGAGCATCTTTTCATGTGCTTATGGCTGTTCACATGTCTTCTTTTGTGAAGTGTCTGCTCAAATAAAACAAGAGGTTCAAGTTACTTACCTCTGGCTCCAGTACTGTGTAGAACTGTATATTTAAAAATAACTAGAGAAAAATTTACAACTTTTAGATAATAGTATATTTTATAGAGAACTTAATTTTATTTATGGCCATAATTCAGAAATTATTTATTATACGATAAAGAAATCAAAAATTATGGTCAAGATAGGGAGTTTCTTACCTCCATCTATAGTCCAGAATCCCAATAAAAATAAGTCTACTAAAAAATATTTTGAGAACCTGTCAGTTAATTTTGATCTGTGATCAAGTTCATTGACTAGGTAAAATATATTCTGCATTAAATGATAATGGTGGTGATAGTGGCTGAGAAAAAGGAAGAAGAGAAGTAAGAGAGAGAGGATGAAAAACTATTCAGTCTTTTTTTTATTAAAAAATTTTTTACTGGGGCCAGCCCTGTGGCATAGTGGTTAAGTTTGCATGCTCTGCTTCGGTGGCCTTGGATTTTTGGGTTGGGATCCTGGGTGCAGACCTACACATCGCTCCTCAAGCCATGCTGTGGCAGCATCTGACATATAAAACAGAGGACGATTGGCACAGATGTTGGCTCAGGGTCAATCTTCCTCACTTCCCCCCCAAATTTTTTCACTTATGCTTAATTGCTCCAAATGACACATTCTTGTTTAAAGAAAAAATACCAACAATACTTTGTGTGTTTACAGCATACGTAAAATTAAAATATATAACGATGCACAAAGGACAGGAGAGAGTAACTGAAAATATACTGTTAAAAAGGTCCTTAACAATTATAGTTCAACTATATTTCCACGTATTACTTTTATTATGAATCCTATGTTATGTGTATTTTACCACAATAAAACAAATGGAAAAAAAGATAGGCTATTTTGAAGACTTAGGAAGTCAGATGTGGAAAAACATAAATCCTGCAAAATCTTATATCATCTTAAAGTGTTTGGAGGGGGCACATAACTTTTATTGTTGTTTTGTTGGTTGTACTGATGTTTTTAATGCCTTCATTCAGTTTTTCTGAACGGCAGTATTTCTTAATATTCAGTCTTGAAGGGGGAGCAGAAAGCAACAAGCATAGTCAGCTGCAGGCAGATGTCCCATATAGGTTCTGAAATAATGGCTCATGTAAACATTAAAAAATTCTTGTTTTTATTAAAATACTATATATATCAATATATACAGAAAGGCACTCATAAGTGTCAGATCAATGAATCTTCATGCACTGAAACACCTGTGTAACCACACTCAGATCCAGAGCAGTCAGCACCCCAGAGGGACCCCGAGTACCCTTCCAGGTTATCACCCCTTGAAGAGAGAGCACCATCTTGACTTCTAACGGTGTTAATTAGTTTTGTCTATTTTTGTACTTAGTATTAAGAGAAGCCATATAGCTTGTACTCTTTTGTGTTCGCCTTCCTTTATTTAATGTTATGTTTCCGTGGAATTCATCTACAGTGTGAGATTTCAGAGAATTCCTTGTCATCAGGTGTAGTATTTACTTTATGAACATAATAAATCAATTTATCCATTCTGCTGTTGATGGGCACTTGGATACTTGAAAAGATTTAAAAAATTATGTTTTATCGGATCTTTTAAATTCTAGGGCTAAAAACTCACGTTACACAGAAGACTATATATATGTTAAATATTCTTTGGAAAAGAGTTTGTAGGGACTATATCAAAACATTAGCTCTTAACACTACCTTTAAGTGGATTTTTAATTGTCTTCTATCTCTGCTTTTCAGTTTTCTCTAATTAACATCTATTTGTTCAGTACTCAAACCAAAAATACCTCATAAAATTAAGGATTCAAGCTTTGCCAAATTAATCTGGCCATAAATTATTGGCTCTTACTAATCTTTGATGACTCACCAGGCCAAGCCTATGGCACAGAGCACAACCAACCATCTCTGAGTGACGGAAGCCCGTAAACAAAGGACTTACCTGCTGGCCCGCGTAACTGGAAGTTGTTGATCGTTCTGAGGTCATTTGGCTGAAGAAAAGTGGACCATCAGTCAAATTCTCCAGTCTATTTATTACAACAAGGAAAATCTGCTATTAAGTTGTCATAATGTAGCATGTGGAGAACAAGCAAAGACACACCAAACAAACAGTAGATTAAAGTGGAGAGTCCGTTCCAGGGCCAGTGTGGCTTTTCCTCTCTGGGAGTCATTATCCTGGAGTTGCTTCTCTTCAAGAAATGGCAGCGAAAATTAACTTGGCTTAATTCCCCAAGCCCTTTTTTTCTTTTTTTTAATGAGAGACCAGAATATATTCCTTTGTCTTGTGTTTCTCTTCACAGGTACCATCTCCCCAACTTCTCTTCACTCCTAGACTGTCTGTGAACTTTACCCTGAAGCCTTAGTGTGGAGACTATCTCTACACATTGGGCGGAGATCATGACATACACTACTTCTTATGAACCTTCTCTTCTTCTGAACACACTGGCCCTTTAAAGTCTAACAACCTCCTGCTGTCCTCCAAAATCACCAGTGCAGGTAGTGCTACCAGGTCTTCTTTGGGAGAAAATTTTCTACAGTCTAATAGATTTGAGGAATACCAGGTTAAAACAATCTGAATAGGTTTCCTTCTTGTAATGTTTCTAGAACACTAAATGAATTGTAATCCTCCAGGTGGCTGAGGATTTATTAAGAAACATTGTGCAATGTATGTCACCAAGCTGACTGCGTGTGTGTATGTGTGAAACACATGCTAGCACAGTGTGGAAGTGGGGATTCTAAGAACATCGTTGTTAAATGTTGATTTGGATTCCAAAACTCCAAAGCCTCCAAGGGCTGACCAAAAAATACGAGTAAGTAGGGTCTGTGACACGGGGGGCGGGAGGGGCCTTTTGAACTGCTCAGCTCCCGTGGATTCTGCAGTGCTGAAGTGCAGCCTCAGGACTTTGGGATCTTCTGATTTGTCAAGAGAAAAGAGAAATCTAGACTTTTGTATAAAGTGCCTTAAGCTTCAGGTGTCGGAAAATAATTTCAATGTTTTTCAAAACAGTGTGTGGATCACTCAAAACGGGCTTGCCAAGTAGATTCTCCCACAGGCTGATGATTTGCAAACTCTGAAGGCCATGCAGCCACCACTTCCTGCACAGTGCTTTGTGCTATCTAATATATTTCAGAGTACCATGTGTGATATTTAAACAGTGCATTATGTTGTATAGCTTTTTATGTATGTAAAGATAATATTAATTCATTCACTGAATAATACTCACCAGATTTGGTGGTAAGCATGAAAACCTAAGGCATTTACCTGAATCTTTGCCATATGAAGGCATACATTAACTAAATTTTAGGGTGAAGAAATAGAGAAATTAAAGAAATTAAGTGTATCATTCAAGGTCAAAAGTAAGTAAGTGAATAGGTGGGCTGTGCGTGACTCCAAGTCTGTACGATTTATCACTGATCCTATGTTCATATCTCCTGTCTTCAACTAAGATGAGAATTCATAATAGATATTCAATAGATACTCTGAATTTATGGTATTGAATGTAAACTTTGAGAATGGGAGCCACACTGTCTACTTCTATTAGATAGCTGACTATTTATATACCTCTACATGAAAGAATCTGTGCAAGTGAACACATAGTTGCTTCTCAAAAATCACTTTATAATAGATTCTTAATGTATTACTGAAGTAATGTGGAATAGTAGAAAAAAATCATCTGACTTCAAGTCAAGATATTTGATCTTGACATATAGCTTGTTACCTACTAGTGGGCCTTTTACCAAAGCGCTGTGGACCTTAATCCATAAAGCAAGTGTGTTGGACTAGAAACTCAATGGGTTCTTTCTAGCCCTAAAAAATCTATAGCTCTGATTGATCTATGTTGTGAAGAAAACCTGGGAAACTAGACATTGGTCTGAGTTTTCCAGCAGAGGTGTATTAGTTAGGACAATTTCTGTTGCAAGTAACAGAAAACAAAAAACAATCCCTCCCCTCAATCAGCTCAAGTCAAAAAGGAATGTACTGGTTCATAGAACTGCAAAGTCCAGGGCTATCGTTGGCTTTAGGTGCGGCTTGGAACATTGTCACTGGGCCCTACCTTTCTCCATCTCTCTGCTCAGTGCTGTGCTCCGCCAAGTGTTGGCTTCATTCTTATGCTCCTCAGGGTCACAGCATCTCCAAACCTTATATCACTTTAGCTTCATCTCGAGCTGGAAAGAGAGCTTTGTCTCCTTCTACTTCCTCCTCCAAAAAGACAAAAGTTTAGGGTCAAGGTCTTATTATATTAGATAAGGTTGAACTTCTATCTCTCAAGCAATCACTACAGCCAGGAGGTTACGAACGCTGACAAGGTGAACCAGTGGCTCTGTATTCTGACTTCACAGCAGAGTCACCTTTCTTGTTAGTGCTGTTGAGTTTCTGACTCCCAGGGACCCTGTATACAGCCGAGCGGAACCTGCCTAGTCTTTTTGCGCCATTCTCTCACTTTCTAGTGCCGTATCAGACAATGCTCTGCTGCTATTCATAGGGTTTTCGGGTAATTTTTCAGAAGTGGGTGGCCAGGTCCTTCCTCCTAGTGTGTCTAAATCTGGAAGCTCTGTTGAAACCTGTCCACCACTGGTAACCCTGAAATACTAGTGGCATAGCCTTCAGCATCACAGCAACCACACAGCCACCACAGAAGGACAACTCACAGTGGTGTGGCTCCCTGGTCATGAAATGAACACGGGCTGCAGCAGTGAGAGCGCCGAATCTTAATCTTTAGACCACCAGGGCTGGCCAGAGTCACCTAGAGTTATTAAAACGTATTTCTGTTGTTTCCACACCCTGGAGTTATGACTGACTATCTGGGGCTGGAATGCAAGCATTAGTATTTTCTAAAAACCCTCTGGGTGATTTCACTGTGCACCTAGGCTTGAGAACCAGTGACTCAGACTCTTCAGTACCCATCCCCCGGAAAGGTGCCTGAGGCCAACTCTATCCAAAACCCACAGACTGAGAGTGTAGGAGGGGTGATCTAGCAAAGGAAATTTAGACCACTGTTTACTTAAGGATGGGTGAAGGGATCCTGGATGGTAAAAAATAACAGATTTCCTCTAATTTGAATTTAACAAAGTTCTACTTCTCTTTCTTCCCCGTTTGCCTCCATATTTTGCCCTAGGTAACAGCTGAGATGCTCGTAGGCTTCTACAGCCTCATGATTCAGCTATTTACCAAATAGCCTGAGGGTCTGAACCTCAAACCCAATGGAGTTTCAACGGAGCAGTCACATCAGGTCATCAGAGGATGGAGTTAGGCCTTCTCCCTGGGAGCAGGGAGGGAGGTCCTTGAGACCTTGCCCTCTCCTACAGATATTCCTGCCTGTGACTTCCATCCCTAGAATTCATACCATTTCCATTCTCTCCTGAAATATGATACTTGTTATGGCCAGCCAACCTGTTTTCCCTAAGGAAAATGCATTCCCAGCTTCATGAAAATATAGGACATTAACTCCTGGATTCATAAGCCGGCCCTATTCCCAGGCCGTAGAGCAGGTGAAAGAAAGATAAAGCACCAAGGAAAACAAGATGAGCCTAACATAACCCCCAGAGCCCTGACTGCATCTTCCAGGAGGCAGGGACTCTTGCCAAAAAGGCCCCTGCTGCCCTCTCTCAGTCTCAGAAGTTCTCTAGCTGCCGGTAGTTCTGCAGCGATGCCTGTGAGTTGGAATTTGATGACCCTCAGTGCTCCTTTCAGTGTTCTAGCCACATACATTCTTGCACAGCCCCAAATGCTGCATGTCTTATATCAGGCCCGGGCCTGGCCTCCCAGGTAGCCTCTGTGTCTAGTTATATCTGTCCTCGGTTCTGTCGTCTCATTGCCCTGCTCTCTCCTGGAATCTTCAGAGAACAAGGGATGTGATTAGGAAGAGAAAAGAAACTTCTTTATGCTAGGCACTGTATCAGATGCTTTACCTACCTTCACCAAGGAAGTGGGTATTATCATTGTCCTCAGAGGATGAATGACTTAATAGTTCTCAAGTTATACAGGCGGTAAACCACTGAGTTGGAATTTGGTCCTAGGTTTTCCCAACATATCAAGCTCAAGGGGTTAGCCTTTTTTTTGGGATAGACTTTTCCTTCCCAGGAAGATCATCAAGATCATTGAGAGCACAGCCTGCGTCTTGCACATGGTGGAAGCCCCGGAACCTCGTCTAGTTCCTGGCCCAGACTGGTGTTGAGTAAGTGACACGGGCCAGTGCGTGGCGAAGACATTTTTGATTTGGGAAGGAGGCTTCAGCTTCCTCATAAATCATACTCAACTCTTCCAGTTCATTGACCAGTTTTGTTTATCAAAACGAAGAATATCAATGTGCCCACATTCCTCCTGGAGGCTAGGCCTGCCCAACCACTCCTTTGCACTTGCTCTCAGGGCAAGAAGGTGATGAAGATCTTTCCAGACTTGCACAATCACTTCTTCTTTTGTCCTTTTCCCAGACTGCCTAGGAAAGGACCCCATTGCTGGAGCCTACCCACAGGGGTAAGAGAGCTGCGCTAAAGTGACTACAAACCAGGGACGTTTACTTTCTATAAAACCCATGGAAGAAGGCATACAGTAGGTGCTCAAAAATATTTAGACCCTTGGAATCACAGACTATTAGAGGGTGAGTTACAGTAAAGTTGATTTAATTCATCTCCCTAATTTTATTACCTTCCTAAATCATAAAAGCACCAAATAGTGTGTACTCTACTGACTAGTTTCCCCCCCAGCTTTATTGAGGCATTACTGACAGAATTGCAAGACATTTAAAATGTACAACGTGAAGATTTGATATATGTGTACATTGTGAAAATATTCCCCTCATCGAGTTAATTAACACATCCGTTACCTCATATATTTACCTTTGTTTTTTGGTGAGAACATTCAAGTTCTACTCTCTTGGCAAAGTTGAATTTTACAATGCAGTGTTATTTACTATAGTCACCATGTTATTCCTTAGATCCCTAGGCCTTATTCACCTTATAACTGAAGTTTGTCCCTTTTATCAAACTCTCCCTATTTCCCCTACTTCCCAGCTTCTAGCAATCACTTTTCTACTCTATGTTTCTATGAGCTTGACCTTTTTTCCTTGGATTCCACACATAAGTGTTACTATGTGGTATTTGTCTTTCTTTGTTCTATTGACTAGTTTTGGGTAGAGGACAGACTTTTCTTATTCTCAGTTAGGCAGACTGGGAATTAAGGCTGTGGGGTGTGTCTAGAACACAACAATTTAACCCAGAGAGATCAAAATTAAAAGTGAAAGTGAAGAAAGAACCTTGAGAGAGTCCCATGGTCAGTCCTGGTCCCTTGATCCCATTGTGACCACTGATTGTTGCCCCTGCTCAGCGCTGGAGAATAAAGACACACTGGCAGGGAGGATTGTGGGAAAAACACTCATCATGAGCCATGCCAGTGCGGTCGACTACAGGAGGTTCAAGTTGCTCTTAGGCACAGTGGTTGCAGATCCTAAGATTTGTCTCTTGCGAGATTAAAAAACACTTAAATATTATAAGACTTAGCATCCTGGGGACTGTGAGATCCTTTTGGGTTACCCCAGAAACTGGGGTTTATGTATTAAACAAAGGCAGAAACCAGTATGTACCCAAATGTAACCTAATTAGGATTCTGACACTTAATAGAGAATCATCTGGCAATATATATAAGATATAGATCCTTGTCATAAAGATAATAAAAATTGGTAAAATAGTAATGGCTAAATGAAAGCACTTAAAGTTAATTAAAATTGATAAAATAATATGGCTAAACGAAAGTGCTTATTGACATTGATCAAAAAGTTTGGACTGCATGCTGCCCATGTTGGACACATCCTTAGTGACCCCATGAGCCGTGCCCTTGTATGCCCTCCCCAGTGTGTGTGTGGGACCGGTGATTTGCTTCTAGACAACAGAATATGACAAAAATAAAGGGATTTTTGAAGATGTAATTAACACCTCAAATCAGTTGATTTTGAGTTAATCAAAAGGGAGATGATTCTGGGTGACTGACTTAATCAAGTAAAAACTCTTAAAAGTGGGCCTGGTGGCACTCCCTGAGGTCAGAGACCTTCTCTCCTGCTCGCCTTGAAGAAGCAAGCCATCATGAGTTCTACAACCACAAGGAAATGGATCCTGCCAACAACCTGAGGGAGCCTGACCAGATCTTTCCCCAGTGTGGCCAGAACCTTTATTGTCATCTCGTGAGACTCTGTCTAGAGGACTCAATCAAGCCATGCCCAATTTCTGCCGCATAGAAACTGTGAGATAATAAATGGGGGTTGTTTTCAGCTTCTAAATTGGTGTAGTTTGTTAAACAGCAACAGAAAACATATACATTGCCCCTCCCTCATGAAGATGACTTCTTAAGGGGTAATAACGTTTATTTTATTTTGGGTTTTGGGAGGCAGGTATGGTGCTGGCGCTTTCCAATATTTTCATGTCTCTGGTTTCTGAGGCAGAGGACCATTCAGCATAAGCTTGGTCAACAAGGATATTACTCAGAAATCTGATCGTTACTGACCTTTGAGGGCATGGCTGGCTTTAGAACCCAAAGGAAAGAAGAGAAGACATCTAAGTTGTAGGCGGTGCCTGCGTGATTTACACATATTATCGCATTGAATCCTCCAGAAACTAAAGGTGCAGTAATCAAAACATATAGAGACAAAGCCACTTAACCAAGGCCATTTAGCTGTTGAGAAAAATTATTGAAAATGTGGCTATCAACCCTCCCAATGTCTAACTGGCCCACTCAAGCATTATTTCATTCTCTAGGTAAATGTATCTTTGTATGATATATTAGTTTTCTATTGCTGTGTTGACAGAATTAATTTCCTTGTAGCTGTAGGACTGTAGCTAGCTTCTTGCTAGCTGTTGGTTGCGGGTTGTTCTTAGCTCCAAGAGGCTATCTGCAGTTCTTAGAGGCCACCTAAAGTTTCTTATCACGTGGGCTTTCTCAACATGGCTGTTTACTTCATCGAGCTAGCCAGATGGGAGTGACGTCCTGTCCCCTTGTCATGTTCTATTGGTTAGAAGCAAGCGTCAGGTCCTGCCTACCCTCAAGGGGTTGTGGTGAGTCGTATTTAAGGTCTTTGTTGAGGCCCTCTTTAGTAGGGTATTAATTCTGTTTTCACAAGCTTGCCTCTTTTATTCCTTGCCATCTGTAAGGTCAAGTTTTTGCAGATTTTGATGGTTCCTTGGAAGTGGCAGAGAACCACTCAGCTGCAGATGACAGAGAGCTCCTACTCGAGACATTGTGAGGGCTTACACTGCTTCATCTTCCAGTTAAGCCTAACAGCAGTAAGCTATTGAAACTCCAACACACTGCTTTCTCAAAGCCCAGGGGAACACCTGTAGGCATCCTGGGCTGATGGAACAAAGGGGTTGACTAAGGAGGCTGGGAGAAGGGGGCTCTGCACAGAGAGCAGGCAGAATGGATCCAATTCTTGGGAATCAGGTGAATTCCTTCAACCCAGAGACATAAAGTCCAAATGTTTCCCTGTGAATGAAAAATGCTTGAAAGTGGACAAGCCGCTATTTCATCTGGGCCACTGATTAAAACATCATTTTTATTAATACATCATCTCTATTTGAATGTGTAGTTTTTTGGCACATATAGAGGATGCACTCAGCATCTAAAACACATCATTTACATATTTCTAGGCTGTTCTCAAAAGCCCTGAGAAGGGCAGGGTTGTGGAACGGGAAGAATCCAGGGTTTTGGAGACAGATCCGGGATTGTGTTCCAGTCTGCCCTTGCTAGCTCTGTGTCACTCATTGAGCAAATGATTTCCCTTTCTGAGCTTCAGATCCTTCATTTGTAAAATGGATTTAATAATAAACAAATTGAAGATCAAAAGAGTAGATGCTTGTGAAAGAGCTTATAAAGTACAAGCACTCTATGTGTGAGATACTATAAGATTACCAAATCATGGTAGATTTTTCACTAAAGTTTTTTTTCTTTTTTTTGAGGAAGATTAGTCCTGAGCTAACATCTGCTGTCAATCCTCCTCTTTTTGCTGAGGAAGACTATCCCTGAGCTAACATCCATGCCCATCTTCCTCTACTGCATATGTGGGACGCCTACCACAGCATGGTTTGCCAAGCGGTGCCATGTCTGCACCTGGGATCTGAACTGGTGAACCCCAGGCCGCCAAAGCGGAATGTGCGCACTTAACTGCTATGCCACCGGGCTGGCCCCTCACTGAAGTTTTGGTAAAGTCAAGGGACATGTTTATCTGATGATGCCAATATAGAAAACCACAACTCTTTTCCTTGGACCCTAGAGTATTAGGTGAGAAGGACATTGATCTGCCCCAATATAGTAATGCTTATATTTCACATATTTGAATTTGAAAAGATTTCTGCAAGGCTGTATATAAAAAAAGTAGTAAATGGACTTTAGAGAAATTGCCATAAATGTGTAATGGGAAAACAGTTGCTATTTGGGGCATAAAACTTTACTTTTTTCCTCCCCAAAGCCCTAGTGCATGGTTATATATCCTAGTTGGTCAGTCCTTCTAGTTCTTCTATGTGAGCTGCCACCACAGCATGGCAGCTGACAGGTGGGTGGTGTGGTTCCGTGACCAGGAAACGAACCTGGGCCGCTGAGGTGGTGAGAGCACTGAACTTTTTAACCACTAGGCCATCAGGGCTGGCCCAAACACTTCACTTTTTGATGGACAAAAATTATATGCAGACACTGCAGAAGCTATGGCTAACATAGCAGTTTTTACCATAAAATGTTAGCAGAACTTACCCTCCTGTTTCCAGACAATTTTTCCTTTGATCCCAGAATCAAGAGCAGGCCTAGAATGAGAGTCCCGTGATGATGTTCTCCCATGGGACCAGGGTGTTTCTTGACAGCCAAAGAAGGCATTCTTTAATATCCCCCTCTTCTGCTTTTGTTCTAGTTTCTCATGAATTTGGCCACAGGAAAGCAGTGAATCTTTCTGTCTTTGCTATAACTGATTTCAGTATGAGTTAAAGAATTCAGCCCAGAGAAAAAGTTAAGACGAGGAGAGGAAAATCCTGTTAGGATCTTTTTCTTCATTCTAACGTGGCTGAGACTGGGGCCTTCCTGCCAGCACATCTTTGGTAAATTTGTCCAGTTGATTTTTAAATAACTCAGGTGATTGGGCTCTTATCATTTCCCTTGGGAACACGTTCTACCTGGTAACAGAGCTGACTCTCACGAGGTTCTCTGTGGCATAATATCATTATGTACAATTTCTTCACACATTTCCCTGTATTCGATTTCATCCCATAAAGAAATCAATAAGAATGAAAAAAAGAGAGAAAAGAAAGTAGTTAGAGACAGACTGGGCAGGGGAGGAGTAGTGTTGTCCGGCAGGAGGAGGGAGGGGAACAGGCCGTGCCAGGACACGCTCAGAGGCTAAAAGAGAGGAATTCTTTTGGCGGCCTTCACCCGTTTCTCCCCCACGCCCCCACCCCTGGCAGCCACCCCTCTGTCCTCTGCATCTGAATTTGATTTTTTGTTTGTTTGTTTTTAGATTCCACATAGAAGTGAGATCATTTGATATTTGTCTTTCTCTTTCTGACTTATTTCCCTTAGCATAACGCCCTCAAGATCCTGCCAAGTTGTAAGTGGAACAATGGTCAAAAGGAATAAACTTCCAGTTGTAAAATAAATGTCATCATTATGTTGTACACCTGAAACAAATATAATGTTATATGTTAATTATATCTCAATAAAAAAAAGAAAAGAAAGGTCTAGTTGGGGGGAAATGGCCCTCAGAATGGATCTGAGGAGGCAGCAGTGGCCCAGGACCCACAGCAAATTTCCTTCTTAATTATGAGCTGTAAACTGAAGTGTGCCTCAAGAGGTTGATTTCCGTAATCTCTATGGATTTGGTCAACTTTTAGGTTGCTAACTTCAAATAGATATTTAATCTATTTCAAAACTCCATAGCTGTCTCTGTTAACCTGCATAACCCAAGTTTTTACCATCAGTCCTGGGAGGACCGGGGAGTGGGGGTGACGAAGATGGCATCACTCTCCTCCGCACTGTGACTTAGCCTTGCTTTTCCCGCAGACCCGATCCACCCTCTTTCTCCTGGCTCGCACTCCACCGTTGCTCCATTGCTGAACTCGGGCTTACAAAGTGGTAGATCTCTGAAGGAGACACAAGAGGGCAGATGTGTAGCACACAATGTGGCTCTACTGTCTCCAGAGCCAAAACAGAACCGGATTCACCCCACTTTCCCTCCTGGCTGGGCTGTCAAGAGCAGAGGTTCCGGATGGTTGTCGAGAGGATCAAGGCATCACATCTTAGGGTTCTCTTGTAAAAAGACACACAAATTTGAGAGAGATTCAAAGAACTATTTCTTCATATCAGCCAAAGGCAAATATGCTCTAAACGTTCAAGCCTTGCTCCATTTTTTGTAATTACTGGGTCACAGATCCAACCGTTTGACACACCCCAATGATTCGCCACTGTTCTTGGAATAAAATTCAAAATTGTCCATGTGAGCCACATGACCCTGCCTGATCGGGTCCTTGTTTGGCTCTCTTGCTCCATGCCTGGCCAATCTTGCCAGTATTCTACCCACACGGACCACCATTCATTTCCTCAGATGTGTCACCCTCTTTGTGTTAAGAAGCTTCCAGATGCTGCCAACCCCTCAGGTCCCTCCCCTTTCTCTGACTAATCCTCACTTACCTCTCATACCACTGCTTAATCACCCTATCTTCAGGGAAATCTTCTCTGATCACCTCTGCTCCTGGACCAGGTTGGGTCCCTGTCATGAGCTCTCACAAGACTTTGCCTCCAGGGCCCATATAATTAGACACACAGTCACACAGGTACACATGTAAGTGTGTCCACTCTACTAGACCATAAACTCCACAAGGACTGAGATCTTGTCTGCTTTGCTCACCAGTGTATCCCCAGGGTCTGCTAGTGCCTTGTGCACGCTGGAAACCTAACTCCTTTCTGCAGGAAAAATGACTGTCTAGGTTACAGCCCATGCTCAGAGACAGGCCTGTTTACAGCAAGATGTGACCCATCTGGGAATGGTCAGAGAGTAACCGCCAGGATCCAGAGACCTGTGGATGGTTGTTCAAAGTGATTAGAACAATTAACACCAACTGTTTAAATTGAGTTAAAGAAACTTTTCCATTTGGAAACTAGCTTGCTGCTGATTTAAGTAATTAAGGAACACTCTAAGGATCTCAGAAGTACCTTCTGGTGGGTTCTGGGTTTATTAAACACGCTGAGAAACACACCCCCCTCCACACACCTCAAACATTCTGACAAAGTAGTTACCAATCTCCTTAGTATTTTGTTTCCTTTCCTGCTTTGCTTTCCATGACTTAGAAAAAATATATATATATATTACTTTTTTTCTGATTTAAATTGTTAACTCACTGAGAAGGGAACACATCTTTATTTCTTCACAGCAGCCAGTGCACAGTTAAACAACACTTGCAATAATACTTAAGGATAACAACCCCAGCATATGTCTTGGGAAAATTAAAAGGCTCTTAGAGAAACTTTTTATTTTTTTTATATTGTGATTAGCTCACTGGGATATTTAAGTCCATGTTAAATGTATGTTAGAAGAGTGACGAGATTCGCTGGTACTACATAGACAAGCACAAATCATCAGTTATCCAGAAGCTGAATCATTCAAAGACACCAGTAAAGAGAGCTGATGAATAGAAAGCCCAGGGGTTGTGGGAGTTGCAGAAGCTCATGAATACATTTGTCATTTTGGGAGAAAGGAGGCTGTTCCAGAGGACTTGTTGGGAAAGGGATCATGAAGATTTAGAGAAATGAGAGTGAATGGTGTTCACAGAGAGGAAGATGGGGGGCCTGAAAAGTGTACAAGCAGGACCATGACACTATCATCATCATCTTGCGTTAAAGATGATTTAGTGAAGAGCTTCCCACACAGCCTTGGCTGGCATTGGGGACACCAGGAGGTGGCACAGAAGCAGGAATTCATGTTCCCCACTTTTCCATAAGTCCCTAGTAGGAGCACAAAGAAGTCAGTGATGGATGATACTATAATGACACAAAGTAAACTCTCAAGGTTAAGACCCACGGGCCCCAGAGGAGGCAATCAGCAAGGGGAGAGACTCAGGACCTCCCCTCCTAAGTAAGGTCCTCCTTCCCACCTACCCCCAGGATCTCTTGTCAGCTGGATTCCTCCTGTTCTCACTGCTGTTTCTCCCACCTGGCAGCCAGGTCTGATGTTTCTGGCAGTCAGGATGGTTGGTGTGGAGAGGCCTTGTCTCTCCAGTTAGATCAAGGAGACCACGTCCATCTTCAGCCACTGTCTTGGACACCTCAGTGTGTGGTACAGATATGGTTGCTGTACAAATTCTACATTTGAAAACAGTCTCTCTCTGCGTCCAAGTCACACGTGCAGAAATCATCAGGCCCAGCCTACCAATCTGCCCTGATATCATTTGCTCTTGTGGCACATCTCCTCACTGAACACTACGTATTCAGGCCTGGCTGCCTGTAGCAGATATCCTCTGGTGGAACAACAAAGAGACCACAGCACGTCTCTCTTGGAATCAACCAGGATAGTGGAATTTTCTTCACTTCTCCTTCTCTCAATGCTACAGTTGTTTGAACAAACCCTAGTTATTGATGACGCAGGTGGCCAGCTTCATTTCCTGCTGGTGCTCTAATTAGCTTCCTTTCTGGGTCATGTCGTTGGCCTCCTGCTGGGTGTTCCTGGATGCAGGACCATGTAGGTGGTCTGGGAGGGCTCTTGTGTTTCCTTACTGACTCTGCAAAGATTATTGCTTTTAAAGGATATTTGGGCTCCATGGAATTGTTTTGCTCTTCTTGCTCTCTGAAGTACATCCACAATCATGCCTATTCCATTATTCTCTGATTTAAAGACTTGAGGTGCATAATCCAGAGTCAAGATGAAGTGGGAAAAGAAATCACATTCGTTTCCTATTTTTTTTAGCTAAAATTTTAGCAGGCAGCTAACCAAGAGAAAACTGTGGTGTCTTCAATTTCAATTGTTAGGCAGGATAACAGAGCAGAAGATGGACTAGAATAGATTTTAATGTGTTTTGCTATGACCTAGCCACACGACCTTGAAACAGTCATCTCAACTTTTGTGGTCCCTGTTTTTTCATCTATAAAATGAAAGGATTACACTAAATTGGCCAATTCTAGGGCCTTTTCTATTTCTAATATTCTAGGGAGACATGGTACACAAACCTCAAAGGCTTACAGAGGAATGGAACTGTTCTAGTCCAGTGCGGGATTTGGACATTAATAAAAAGATTGTTAGAAACCGGAAAGTCATGAGGTGATGCCTTCATTTTTCCCTAAGAAAAGGAGTCTCACCCATGGAGCTCCTGTATGCAGTGCTATTATACAAGGCAAGTAAAAAAGAAAACAGCAGGAGTGACTAAAAAAGTACTTTATATACTAAGCAGAAACTATTTTATTATAAATTTCACATTAACTCTGTAAGATGGACATTATTATCTCCACTAGACAGATGAGAAAGCTGAGGCCTGGAAAGGTTAAGTAAGGCTACGTAAGTTGCCTAGGGTGACAAGATGCTTAACAAGTAAGTTGTGTATCTCAGATTCAAATCCATACCATCATCATCATTATCACACATGAAGTGGGGTGTATGAGCACATGCCCCCACACTATGAACATTTCCCTCTTTTGCTGCTTAGGCAAATGAAGACAGACTGATCTCCAGTCAGGGACAAGGAGTTATCAATGAATGATGAAGAGACTGACTGCAGGAGGAAGAGTTTGGGAAAGGGCGTGTTTTAAAGGCTGCCCGCTGACACTGCAAAGTGCAAATCCTCCTGGTGCTCAGCAAGTTCACCATGAAGCGCCCTCCAGCGGACCCTGCCTTCTGCCTCCTCCACATGGCCTGGCTTGACCGGAGGGCACATGATATGGCCTATGTGAGTGACGCGGGGAAAACACCACCTCCCTAGAGATAAGGAGACTTCAGGGACCACCCTTTGCTTGCCACTTAGCATCCAGGTTTAGGATAATGCAGAAGTTCTTAATCTTCAGCGATCATCAGAATCCCCTAGAGGACTTGGTAAGACACAGATTGTTGGCCCTACTCCCAGTGTTTCCTATTCAGCAGTTCTGGGGTGGGACCCATACTTTGCATTTCTCACAAGTTCCCCCGTAGGTTGAGAACCACTGGTATGCTAAGTAGAGGATTCCCCGGCCCACCTGGTGTAGGAGGGGCTGCAGGAAGTTGCACGTAGGGTTGCAGAAGAGAATGGGAAGCACCTGTTTCTGGCCACAGAGTAGCTCCAGCTGAGTAGGTAAAAGTCATGCTCATGTCAGGCATCGAGTCATATGATGGCCTCACTGGTGCTGCCTGTCGCTTCCTGGGACAAAGTGCCTCTGCTGCATGCCCCAGCACTGCCACCAGTCCCTCACCTCCATTCCAAACCCACCTCCTACCTGCCATCTAAACCACTGGAGGGAGCTGAGAGTGAATCAAGCTGACCGGTTGCTTAGTCCTAGTGTAGGATACAGCAATTTACCCCTCATTCTAGAAGTTGGGAACTTCTCTCATAGCTCACATGGCAGACTCTGTTTGCTTTGTTTTTGCATATGCAAATATCTTAAAGGTGCAGTCTGCTGGTTCCACTTCAGTGTTTACAGACACTTGATGCTACCTGCAAAGCCCACTTTAATCTCTATCGTAAATTCTTCTTTTACCCACATATCTGCATCTGCCAACAATCCTAAATTAATGTGCTGCTTCTGGAGCCAGAAAAAATGACTTAATGAATGCTTAACTAATCACTTGTAATCAGCTAGTAGAGTGTGCATGTTGAGGTGTTTCTGCAACAACAGAGCAGCATTGTGTTGATTTATACACTCACTCTAGGGTGGTCCCCTTGTCATGTGCTATGCTTATGGAAGTCATGGATTCCTCACATCAGGGAGACTACTCAGCAGCACCTGACATAGAGCTTCAGAACCAGAAGAGACCAGAGGGATAATCTGGTCTAGCATCACATGGCTGGGGTTGGGGCGCTGGACCATGTGAGGACTGACGCATGACTTCGGTCTCAGGAACATCATGTTCTTCCGAATTAGCTGACAATATTCAATTTCAAGTAAGGAAACCACTTAAGCTAGTGTAATAAAGGAAAGGAAAGGGGAATTTATCATAAAGATGGGGGAAGGGAGATTCACGGAGCCAAAGGAGAACAGCTGAGCCTCAGGAAGGAGCTGGACCCAGGAAAGTGCACAGTGACAGGAAGCCTGGGAACCCTGTCTGTGCCTCTCACATGTCTGCTTTGTTCTGTTCGTCTGCTTCATTTCTCTGTGTCTGCAGACTGGCTCTCTTTGCAGATAGTCACATGGCAGGAAGGATCTGGATCAGATCTGCAGGGCTAACTTCTATTCTCCATCCCCGTGAGATTCTCATTAGTCCAGCTTGGGTCAGATGCTGTGCTAATTATATTATTGGTCCCATTTTTTCACTACTCTTTCAAAGAATTATATATCTCAAATAATTGCATGCTGTCTCTTGGTGGAAAGACGGCAGCAAGGAAACTTCTTATAGGATGCTGGGAGAATGGCAACTCATGTACCGGCCAACATTTTATAAAACTATTGCCTGTGGTAATCTGGAAACAGGAAGTGTTCTTATTGAGCTTGATCACCGGGTTAGTCAGTTTTAAAAAAGAATTTGAAAATGTGAGCTGGTTGTTACCAGTTTTATTTGATAAAGTAGTACAAGAAAGAGATGAGTTCAGGAGGGAAGGCTTGCCAATAGATTCAGATGGATAGAGACAGCCAGATATTCTGGGACTTTCACAGTTGGAAAATGAAACTGCTTCTAACCATTTCTTTATTATTTTTTTTTAAATTGAGGTAATGTTGGTCTATAACATTATATAAATTTCAAGTATACATTATTATAATTCTACTTCTGTAGACACTATCACCAAAAGTCTAGTTTCCATCTGTCACCATACACATATCTCCCTTTACCCCTTTTGCCTTACCCCCACTCCTTTTTCCCTGTGGTAACCATCAATCTAGTCTCTGTATCTATGCGTTTGTTGTTTTTCTTCATATTCCACATATGAGTGAAATCATACGGTATTTGTCTTTCTCAATCTGACTTATTTCATTTGGCATAACATTTGCGACAACATCGATGCACCCTGGGGGTATTATTCTAACCATTTCTAAGGTGGTCATTAAACCACAGCCTTAGGACTGAGACCAAACCCAGAGCACTGCCATTAAGATACAACCTTAGAGCAAATAAAAGTCACAGCTTTTGTTAACACTTCTGAAAAGACTAAGATGTTACTAAGCAGATCCTTTTATCCAGACAAAGGTGTTAGAAATATTAGGGACGTGGTCCCACTTAAGTCGTATGTAGCAGATGCTACCGGTGCCCCACCCAGATTCCCTTGACCAGGCTGGCACACTCACCCCCAGCTGCAGGTACTGGCTGTTGATGGCTCACACCTGCACTTTTCTCCCATGATGGCCCTCAGCTGACCACACGTGTCCTACCCTCCCTTCAGCCTATGGCCTATGCCGCATCATCCAGTGGCCTTTCCACAAGTAATTCCCAATTATCCCAAACTTGGAATAAGAAGGCAGAGTTTAAAATGGAAACCTAGAGCAGCCCTAGAAGCTAAGTCATCAGCGAAGTGTGGAAAAGTGACTCTGCTTTATATATATAGATTGAATATATGAAATCCCGGAAAGACAGTTCCATAGCATTTAAGCAACTTTCCCTCACGTGATGTAGATAAAAATAATACTCAAGTCATAGGCATCATCCTTTCTTCCATTTTCCCTGATACTTTTGCTGAAGTTTGAATGAGAATAGGAAAAGTGCCAAATATTACATTGTACAGAAGACTTATCACAAAGCCAGCTCACAAAGCCTTGGTGCCTGTAACAAAAGGCAACAGATATGAATAGCAAGAAAGGGGAGTCGTGACTACCCAAAATATCCTGACAGGTGAATGTGGCTGACCTTCTGATGTACAGGCCTGAACATTGTAAAAGAGGATGTAGCCCCTTGAAAAAATGTGCTGCGTTATTCAGCCTGAAGCAGAGGGTCTCTTTAACTCTGACTGTGGCACAGGCTCCATGCCTCTGTCGCCACTCTTCTCCCAGCAGCAACTGATGTGAAGAAAGGCCACTGCTCCCAAGAGCCCACCGAGCAAGGACTGTCAGGGCCTTCTCAATCTGGTCCCCAGTCCAAGCTCTCCACCCTCCTTTCTCATGACTCTTGCCCTCCCTGGGTACCCTTTTCCTCCTGTCTCTGTTCACTTCCTAAAGGACAATGAGTGCACACTACACCATGTCATTCACCCATCTTCTCTGTGGTCAAATTTTTCTTCAGGTCGGAAGATACCTAATCTAGTTCTTTAAGTGGAGCAAAGCAATCTTTCTTCCAAGATTTGTTGGAATGTTGCATACACCTTACAGTTTTTTGATGACTTTGCATGGCATCTAGGATAAAATACAAAATCCCTTCCATGGTTTGGAGTGTCCTGAATAATCTGCTTTGGTATCTTTTTCATGCATCATCCCATGATACTCCCCCATGTCTCACAAGTCTCTAGCCACACTAGCTTCCTCTAATTCCTCAAAAGGAAGGAAGCCTCAGGGCCTTTATCTACCCCATTCTTTCGACAGAGAACAAGTTTCTCCTTATTGTTCATTTGTTCAATTTCTACTCATCCTTCTGATAGCTTAATGATGCTTAGAGGCAGCCTTGCAGAGCGGTTAGTAGTGTGTGTTGTGTAGGCAGAATGTCTGGATTTGTATCTGATTTCTACCATTTCTAACATTTGACCTTGGGATATTTTCTTAACCTCTCTAGGCTTTAGTGTCCTCGTTTACAGGATGGGAATAATAATGGTAAGTACCTCAGAGGGTTGTTAAATGGCTTAAACAGATGACCCAAGGGGGTCTGGGAAATTGGCAGTGGCGGCACAATTTTTTAATTTCTCCATGTACACCTAGAAAATTAAACAGAGCAATTAAATAGAAAAATCCCCAGCTGCCCAAATCTATAGTCAACAGCTACGGCAAAACCAGTTGATAAAGTTTCTTCGTGAACCCTAAATGTGAGTACAAGGGGACAAACTAGCACCACTGCAAGACCTGAATTGTGTCAACAACTGAGCTGGAGGGAGCAAAGGAGAGCAACGGGGCCTCTGATGTATGCCACCATCTCCAAAACCAGCAGACAGGTGTTCACGGGAAACCTCAGGGCGGGGCGGACTTGCGAACAATTACGGAAACTGGGAGGAGTTTTTCAGACTCTGTTAGCCCAGACTGCAAATGGTAAGATTTGAAGGGGCTTGGTAGTCAGGGCCCCACAAACTCTCAAAACTAAGCAGACCAAACTTCCCTCTAAGACAAAGTTCCCCAGGGAGTAGAAACAGCTGGGAATATGATCCAAAGTGAGCCCTGTGGGGTCAGCAGAGACCAGGAGAAAACGAAGTCCAGATGAAAGAAGAGGAGACCAGAGCTAGGAGGGTTTCAGAAAGGGAGACAATATATTGTGAACATTTCCCAAAAACAGCAGAAGAGGGAGCTCTGGAGCCATGAAGTTAGGGAGGAAAACAAATTCCAAATAAAAATGAACAACAAAAAGATTGAGATCGAATTCCATAAAAAGATGTTAAAACTAAAAAAGGGAATAAGGAGCAGAATAACACTGCACAGACAATTAAAGCGTGCCAGAGGCATATGTTTACAAAGCTGGTGGGAACATAGTCTCAAGTGTAGAGGGAAAACAGGAGGAGGAGCCCGTCAGTGCCGAGATGGCGTCTGCTCCAGAAGACATTCTGTGGCCGTGATGGCGGAGGGAGCCGTGCGTGTTTTCTCATCCTCTCCCTCATGGAGAACCAGGCAGAGCCAGGTGGGGTGGCTTGTCAGCCAGACGCTTGGTTCCAAGGAGCTAACTGGAGCAGTGATTACCATTGAGAGGCTCCAGAGCAGAAGGGATAACTTTGCACGGATAATGGCATCAAGAATGGGGACCAGAGCAAAAAGTGTAAGAGCCAAGAAGAGTTCAGCAGGGTGAGAAATCAAGCAGAGCAACACCCCAGACAGTGAGGTGTCCACAAGTGGTTTTGGAGCCTTACTTATCAGTGTTCATTTAATGGTCAACGCTAGGTAGCTCACAGGCATATCAAGCTGGTTTAAAGTTATGGAATGTGCGACAACATCCATGGCTGGACTGGTGCCTAAAAAGGAGGGAAGATATTTTGGAGCAGAGCAATACCACCAGCGTAGCAAAGGCTTGGGATGTGGAGTGTGGAAGCTAGCCAAATAGGTGAGTCTGAAGTGGAGGTCTCAGCCTCCTTCAATCCACTCTCTGACCACCGTCCCCTACCCTTCCATTATCCCTACTCCAGATCTCCCACTTGTGCAATCACATAGCCTCAATGTGACTTTCATTCTTCTGACCCTATTACATTTTCCATATTCTCGCTGTTCTCACGTCCTTCTTACCCTTCTCACTCAGTTAGCTCCATGGTTCCATATGTTCACTCACTTGCACACACATCATTGATGCCAGCCCCTCCCTCCGTTGTACTCAAGTAGCAACCCCTAACCCTGGTAAACCTATCTATAGGTCAATAAATGCCCAATATCTTTTTCCATCTCTGACCTTTCCTAGCAATTCCGTCTGCTTTCTTGATATTTCCATCTGCTTTCTTGATATTTCCACTTGGATATTTAAAAGAGTTTTCAAATTTAACTTACCAACAGAACATGGACTTCCCTCCTTTTCCTGCTCCTTCCCAATCTTCCTCATGTCAATAAACAATGCCATGTGTACTAGTTACTCAAGGCAAAAACTAGTTCTTCTCTTTCCCTCAAACACCACATCTAATCTATCGATACGTTGTGTGGCGTCTTCCTCCCGAACGTACAGTGAACCAATCTACTCCTCTGCAACTGCCCTAAGTACCCCTAGGATAAGCCGCTGTCCATCTCTAGAACAATATCTGATCTGTCTGCTGTAAGGTTGCCCCTGCCTCCATTCATTTCCACACAGGAGCTGAAGTAATTATTCACAATGTAAATCAGACCATATCTGATCCACTCCACTGCTTAACACGCCAGTGTTTTCTGATTACCCTTAGAATAAAATTCTGAATTAAGCTCTCATGGGCGTAATTTGCCTTTTTTAAAAATTTTTTTCCTTTTTCTCCCCAAAGCCCCCCAGTACATAGTTGTATATTCTTTGTTGTGGGTCCTTTTTTAGTTGTGGCACGTGGGACACCTCCTCAGCGTGGCCCGATGAGCAGTGCCATGTCCGCACCCAGGACTCGAACCAATGAAACACTGGGCCACCTGCGGCAGAGCGCGCGAACCCAACCACTCGGCCACAGGGCCTTTTTGATCTACTCATCTCCCTTCTCACTCTACCTCAACCACCCTGGCCTTCTTTAGGGCACTGGAAACTGTCAAGCTTGTTGTGACCCAAGGGTCTTTAGGACAAAGAAGGAATGAATTATGCATACTATAGTGGAGAAGTACATGGTGCTAGGGAGCCTCTCCTAGGGAGGCCTAACCTTGTCTGGGGAGACAGGGAGGATTTCCCTGAGGGAGTGACGTCGGTGCTGGTATGTAAAGGCTAAGCTGGACTGTTAACTGTGAGAAGAGCTGCGGAAGAGAGTTCCAGGTAGAAAGAAGAGCGTGTGCAAAGGCCTTGGGGCTGATGAGATGGTGGTGTGTTTGAAGGGGAAGACAGGTGTCCCAGGTGGTAGGGTGTAAGTCAGAGACCTGGGCAGAGGCTGAGTCCTTCAGTGCCTTGTAGGCCATATTGAGAGTGATTTCATTGGGCACAGCCTACTCATAAGGCTAGCTATTAACTAACATTCTGTTTCTAGCAATTCATTCTTTTAGACTTACAGGTTGGTCCCATTTAAAATGTGAAAAAACAGAGGGGAAGAAATTCCACTGATATCTTGGTGTAAATGATGTCTCTGCCTGCAGATTGTATTAGGGGAGGAGAAGATGCTTTCGTTTATGAGAGCCCTGAGTGAAAGAAAGAAAAACACTGGGGGGTTACTTCTCACTTCAGTCCATAGAGGCCCTTATAGCCATGCCTCGGTGGGAGCAGGAGAGGGAAATCTCTCCCAGTTGCTCCCATTGGCTGAAGCCTTCTTCCTCTCTGGAGGGCAAAGAGCTCACTGATGGGAACTGTGGGTCAGGAAGCAGCGGCCCCAGGGCTGCCTCTGTGTGGTCAGAAGAACGAGTGGAAGCTCAGGCCAGTGTGACATGGAGTGTCTGCCGAGCTGCCCTGGTGTCTGGGCTTTTCCATTTCAATAAATTACAGGAGACAGGAAACAAGTCTCTCTCAGAGCTCCCGAGCATTTGAAAATAAGATTGACCTTAGATTTGAGCCAAGTTCGCCAGGCTGCTGGACAATTACACACACATTATGATTCTAGGCTAGGTTTCAACCTCCTCTATCTCCCTTTGGTTCTTTGACTAATAAACACTCACTTTTTTCTTTTTTGGTTGCTTCTGTCTGTCACTTGCTCTCTTGTTTTCCCTTCAGTCTCCATTTGAGCTTCCCTCTTATTTTACAAGTGGATTAGAGAAGCCAGTGCTCATCGCATGTCTCCATATCCTCAGCTTGACCACGAGCCCTCAATCTCCAAATCTTATCTCTGGCCACAGATAGGACTTGCTGATTCATCTTCCCCATCACTTGCAGGAATAGCTGAAAGCTTCTCCCTTTAAGACAGACTTGAAGTACAGAGCCTTCTTCCTCTCCTGTTTCCCCCTATATGAACCTATTTTCCAAACCCTAGCTCCTTTATAGGCCTTAAAGCCTCCGAGGCAATGACAGGGTTCCTGTTTGAGCCCTGAAAACCAATGGAGGGAGAGGCAGTACCGAGTGTCCTTGGCCCAGACCGTCCCTTTCAATGAGATGGGCTGACAGGAGCCTGGAGGCCAACAGCTCACTTTAATGGGCAGGACGTATTTTTCAGTGATTGATCACTTCCTCCATAAATTATGGATATGCATCTCTGCTGAGGCCAGTGACTTATTGAGAAGCCTTTTGAGCAGTAAATCCCTTCTCTATCCATTCTGTGGGCAGTAATGACATTGCTCAAGTCACAAATACAGAGCTGCCCTTTGCAGGGATGGCACTTGCTTAAAGAGCAAATTTTCACTTGCTAAAGCCTCAGCAGGGACACTGTGGGGGAGGATCAGCAACTGTAGTCTGGGCAACCCTGCTCCCCTCAGCTCTCATTTAGGGGAGGCCTAGCTGGGAGCAGGGTGCTGATTTGCATGAATCAAAATGCATGGGTTTTGGTTTGTTGTTGCTGTTATTATTATTTTTTGGCAAAAGAATATTTGAGGGCTGATCCAGGAAGAGAGAAAGAGTAGGTCTCAGAGGGAAAGGAATACCTTCCACTCCCACCCAGAGAAGGGACCATGGAAGAGAAAGGCCAGGAAGGTCCCTGTTCCATCTACCAGAGCAATCTGCCTGTTTTCCCTCAAAGATCCGTAGGACCAATCTCATTCATTTCCCTTATCAAGTCAACCTCTCCTCTTTGGGCTAGTCCAGATTTCAGACCAAACATGTACAGTTGCCCAAACCCAGTAATTTGATTTGAAACCTCCTGTGAATGGATGACCAATTCTCCCACTTCTGCACACTCTCTCTATACTTTTCTGGGTCATACCCCTTGAGAGCATCAGTTGCTCTCTCTCTGTTCCAATCCTCATCCTCCTCAGAGGCCACCTTCCCTTTTCCTCTACTGCTGGCCTTCTCTTTCCCTGACTCATGCCTCATCTACTTTATTCAGCTGCACAAACTTTGAAAGTGGATACCTTCTCTGTGGACCCACCCTATTTTTCCTCTTTTTTTCACCTCTTCCCATTCTTATCTATTCTCTATTAGTCTTCTTACGCAAGCTAATGAGATTTTTTTTTCTTCAAAGGAGCTATGGAGACATCACTGCAAATGAAGTGTTAACAAGGAAGTAGTCCTAGGGATAGAGAATTAATTCACTGCCATGGCTCTATGAGTATGACTCTTTCCTGGGAAAAGAGATCAACCAGAATCTTCAAGGAGATGTTCCTGGAATTTATTGTACAAAAGCAAGTAAATCCCATCAGCTCAAAGGGATAGATTGGAGGGGATGCTGTGGTGCACCTCCTGGTTCTGTCTCCTCTCCCTTTTAGGACTGAGATACTCATTATCTCAGTTGTTGGCAGCTGACCACTCTCAGCTGAGTCACTCTCTGAGAATTGCCCTCAGCTGAAGAGAGCTTCCTCACCCAAGGTCACACTCCCTCCCATGGGATCCAGCTGAGGACATTGCTGTGACCATGCCACGGTTCAGTTCCTCCTACTTCACAGTTCTACTTTTTATTTCCTACAGGTGATGATCCTGATAACATTCTCCAATAAATTTCCTGTGTGCAAATCTGCATCTCAAGAGTATATTTCCTGGGGAACCCAACCTGTGACACAGAATATCTACGAAAGCATTCCATAGTTTTCACAACATTGCTTGGTCACTCTTATGAGCTCTCCTACTTCTTGACGAGAACTGCTCACTGCCCTGGTAGCGTTCTCATATATTCTCAAAGGGCAATGTTCTTTCAAGGCTCAACCTTTAATTTTTTTGGCTTAAGTTTGATGTTAAGCTCACCTCTTACATCTCACTCACTACCCTAATAATGTGACTGCTCACTTGTTGCAAATGTAAATTACACACATTGATTACGCTTTGGTTGTGCATCTGAGAAGAATGCTCACCATTGTGCCCCAGTGCCCTTGTTGGGAACTACTGTAGACTATACAGTGGTCACAAATGAATGTTACTCTGCTGTAGTTGTCTCATTATGCAGCTAGTGAGCTTGTTTTCACTGGACATGTTAAAGCAGAGAAACAGAAGGAAGGGGAAAGAGAACTAATGTTTATTGGCTACCTGCTACGTGTTCACTAGGCTAGGACTTTTATATGTGTTATCTCATTTTATCCCCACAAACAAGCTTATTTACAAAGTGCCATTAAGCTTAGTTTACAAATGAAGATTTTGAGGCTCAGGGGGTTAAGAAATTCCTAAGTAAAAAGAAAATGGAGGATTTAAAATTCCAACCAGAATTTACTTGACTCTAAATCCCATGCTTTTTCTCTTAAAACATGCTTTTAACCAAAAGTATAAGATGAATAGTTTGCGTATGTCTCTTTTCCAAGAAATTTGTACCTCAATAGATGATTTATGCATAAAGGCAATTGTGTGGCTGTGTGAACTAATGATAGTGATGATTCTGGCTTCAGATTGCCCATACTGGTTATGTAGCACTGGGCAACTTTCTTAATGTCTTTCTGCCTCGGTTTCCTCATCTGTAAAAAAAGAAATAATAGTGGTACCTAACTCCTAGGGTTCCTTTAAGCAATCTGAGATAGAGAATTAGGACTGGGCCTGGTACATCATTAGCATTCAATAAATGCAAGCTGTTTTAAAAGTTATTAGATAAAGATTGGACTCGATGAGTGGTTCAGAATTTAGAGTGTGCACTTAAATCACTAGGCATTTGAAAAAATGATCCCGGCCCAAATGACAGAGAGTCTGATACAGTACATCTCAGATCCAGGCCCGACATTTGTATTTTAAAAGAAAGAGTCTTCCCAGATGAGCCTACTACAAATCAACAGATAAGAACATTTCAATTAGCAGAACAAGAAGTTCCCTAATATTCCTGAGACCCTGCAATTCTAAAGGTGGGTGTGGGCTGTTTAGAGAAAACATTGTAGATCATTCATTCTCAGCAGAGGTCACATGGTCCTCAAGGGGGCAAAATTGGCTCTTGTGGGAGGGAGATGGTGAAAAAATCTTACTCTTTTAATGTATAAATACAATATGTAAACAGATATACAGTATATTTGTGATACTAAAATTTTGCTGGAGGAGGGCCAATAGGAAAAATTGTCCAAAAGGGCTCTTTTGGGGGATGATAATGAAAAATCGGTGGAGAAACGCTGTTGCAAAGGAGTGGGTTTGAGCTTAGCATTAAAAATACAAATTTCCCACCTGTCTTTCTGCTTGACCAGCTCATACTGATGCTACTCTTGAGTTGTGAGTAGGAAAAAGAGTTACCTGGTGGTCCGGGGATGAACCTTTAAGAAACTTGATATCTGTGGGCTAAGATTTAAAGTAGACCTTTCATATTTGAGAACTGTTTGGTTTTTCTTTGTCTTGTTTTTCCTCTTTTTTTAAAGATTGGCGCCTGAGCTAACATCTGTTGCCAATCTTTTTTTGTTGGTCTTCTTCTTCTCCCCAAAGTCCCCTGGTACACAGTTATATATTGTAGTTGTGGTCCTTCTGGTTGTGCTATATGAGACGCTGCCTCAGCACGGCTTGATGAGCGGTGCCATGTCCACACCCAGGATCCTAACTGCCAAACCCTGGGCCGCCCAAGCAAAGCGTGTGAACTTAACCACTTGGCCCCCGGGCCAGCCCCCGTCTTGTTTGTTGTATAAGCCTGATAATTCTTTCACTTTTTTTTTTTGCCAACTTGACTGCTGTCTGTGTGGTCTAGAAAACTGCAGTGGACAAGGAGGCAATGAAATCTCAAAACCAGAGAAAACAGTATTTCCTCTGGGACCATAGAGTTTGCAGAAGTAAACAGCAGACAGGTTGGGCATAAATGATGTGGGAAATGCTCATTAATCAAGACTCAATTGCCTATTTCTCAAACAGTTTAGTGAAAATACAGTTGGAATTTTCTGTTTGCACCAAAGTCTCTCACACTAAGCATCTTGAACAAGACTTTATGGGCATCTCTCCTGTAGATTTATTGCTTTTCCTGCAAGAACATGCACCTTCTTAAATGCTGGACAGAAGGAACTTAGGCTGTGAAATAGATATGCCTGCTTGTCAAGGATCGTGGCAAAGACAAAGAATCAAATGCCAGATGTGCTATTCTCTGGAAACCATTTCTGTAAGACTATGTTTCAGGTCAGCATATGCACTTTGAATTTTCACGTTGTACATATTTATTTTAGAAAGAACGGTTCCATCCCTCTTTTCCCACTCCTAAAATAAATACATAGACATATCATCTTTAACTGAAGTAAAAAGGAAATAATGGATGGAAAAATACTTGCAACTTATGTGAGAGGAAATAGTTACTATTATTAATATTAAGAAAAATTATGTGTTTAAAAATATGTACTCATAAATCACAAATAAAAAAATGCGAAGACCTAGAAAAATGTTCTAAATGTCACTCCTCACTAATAATTTAAGATCTGTAAGTTTAAAAATTAAAATGTATTTATTCATTTCCTCAGAAAATTAAAAGTAGAATTACTGTGCAATCTAGCAATTATACTTCTTGGAGTATACCCCCAAAAACTGAAAGCAGGGATTTGAACTGATGTATGTACACCCATGTTATCATAGCAGCATTATTCACAGTAGCCAGAAGTGGAAGCAACCGAGTGTCCACTGATGGATAAATGAATAAACAAAATGTGGTATATACATACAATGGATTGTACAAATTAATTATGTGCAGTTGTATATAAATTATGCTAAATAGATATATAAGGAACTCATACAAATCAATAGCAAAAGACAAAATAGTTTAATTAAAAATGAGCAAAGGTGCTAAATAGACATTTCTCCAAAGAAGACATACAAATGACCAAGAGTTTTATGAAAAAGTGCTCATCATCAGGGAAATCCAAATCAAACCACAATGAGATATCACCTCACACCTGTTAGAATGGCTGTCATCAAAAAACAAGTGATAACAAACGCTGGTGAGGATGTTAAAAGGGAACCCTTGTGCACTGTTGGTGGAAGTGTAAATTGGTACAGCCACTATGGGAAACAGTATGGAGCTTCCTCACAAAATTAATAATAGAACTACTTTATGATCCAGTAATCCCACTTCTGGGTATATATCCAAAGGAATTGAAATCAGGATCTCAAAGAGATATCTGTGCTCCCATGTTCATTGTAGCATTGCTCACAATAGCCAGGACATGGAAGCAATTTAAATGTCCATCAATGGATGAATGAATAAAGAAAATATGATATATACGTTCAATGGAATATTGTTCAGCCTTAAACGTGAAGGAGATCCTGCCATTTGCAAGAAGATGGATGAACCTGGAGTACCTTATGTAAGTGAAATAAGCCATACACAGAAGGAAAAACACTACGTGATGCCACTTACACGAGGAATCTAAAATACTCAAGCTCAGAAGCAGAGAAGTTGGTGGTTGCCTGGTGGTTGCCAGGTGCTGGGGTGGGGGGAATGGGGAAGTATTAATGAAAGGGACAAGGTTTCAGTTATACAAGATGAATAAGTCCTAGAGCTCATGGTACAGTATAGTGCCTAGAGTTAACAAGACTGTTATTTACTTACAATTTTGCTGAGTATAGATCTCATGTTGTGTTCTTTTCACACATATAAAAATAATAAAGGGGAGGAGGAACAAAAAGAAATAGGCCACAAATTTCAGCTATTAAATCATGAAAAGTTAAAAGAAAGACACTAACCTTTTTAATTTTCTTTTGAATGTAGAAAATTTTTAAATCTTTTTCAGCTGGTTTGTTGTGTTTTCTATCTAGTTGAGTTCAAAGGTATGACTGACCTAAAAATAAATAATAATAGAAGTAATAGAAAAGTATAAGGGGCAAACTAGAAAACTTGTCTTGAAAGACACTTCAGAAAAGAGTTTTGCAATAAACAGTGAGGTCATCTTCTCTAAGAGAAGGGAAAGAAGCAGTGTAACAGACACACGTCACTCAGCAGGGCCTGATGTGAGAAGACCTACCTCTTTGGTTAAAGAATGGTGGGACCGAGCTAAAAAGTGATATGTGATCCTTTCATAATGACGTTCCATATCCATATGTTTTATTAGTAACTAGCATTTGTGAGAACCTGCGGCTACCTCTATGGAAATGGAAACGTAACCAGATAATTCACACCTGCCCTGAAATCCTACACTCTGTGCTCTGAGGATTAATTCCAAGAGATCTGGAATTTGGCTGAGCTGTTTTGCATGGCACTGACTCCTGCTTAAGGTCTGAAACATACTGATTGCTAGCGTTGGTTCATAACCATGGGTCCGAGGAGTTTCAGGGCTGCGCACCAACATTCTTTGTTGATAACAGTGAGACCCCCTAGAGGGTTCTGCTGCTGAGGCTGCTTACTTAGCAGGGGGATGCCTATGAGACCAGCGAAACATAAAAATCCCCAGCTGAGTCTCCATTTTGGACTCCCTGGTTCCGAGGTGTTCTCTGCACACAGCAGTGGTGTCTGATCTGAGTTGGTGCATTCTGCAAGGGCCTTACATTGGGGGCAGTCAGAGCTTTCCTCTGGCCTCTCCAGACACCCCGCTGTGAGAGTCTTTGGCTGTGGCACACCTCTTTACTTTGAATGCCTTTGCTGTAGTGTGTATCCTTTGTCTGTAATAAACTGTGGATTTGTAAGCATTGTTATTTTGGGTCCTGCGAGTCTTCTTTAGCAATCCAGGCTTATTTAAGTGCCACCATCATGCACAATCACACATAATCATGTAATTGAAGTTTCTTAATATAAATATAAAAGCCTGGAAAACCTTTTATAGTTCCTTCAAATATGTAAATCAGGGGTTTATACAAAATTGTTAATTATACTTTGGTTCAGACATTTGGTTTTACTACTTACCAGCCATCCAGAAAAGTAGTATGAAGAACCAGACTAAAATTATATTTGTCGGAAAAAAAATAGGAAATTCTGATGCGCCACAACATGAATGAACCTCGAAGACATTATGCTATGTGAAAAAGCCAATCACAAGAAGACAAATAGAGTTTGGTCTCACCTATATGAGATATCTAGTGTAGTCAAATTCATAGAGACAGAAAGTAGCGTGGTGGTTGCCAGAAATGGGGGGGGCGCGGAATGGGGAGTTAGTATTTAATCGGTATAAAGTTTCAGTTGGGAAGATGAAAAGTTCTAGAGATGAATGGTGGTGATGGTTGCAACAAAATGTGAATGTACTTAATGCCACTGAAGTGTACACTTAAAAATAAAGTGGTAAATTTTATGTTATGTATATTTTACCACAATTAAAAAAATGTTTTCAGGGCCGGCCCGGTGGCACAGTGTTTAAGTGCGCAGGTTCCCCTTCGGTGGCCCAGGCTTCGCCAGTTCGGATCCTGGGTGCGGACATGGCACCACTTGACACACCATGCTGTGTCAGGCGTCCCACATATAAAGTAGAGGAAGATGGGTACGGATGTTAGTTCAGGGTGAATCTTCCTCAGTGAAAAAAGGAGGATTGACAGCAGTTAGCTCAGGGCTAATCTTCTTCTTCCTCCAAAAAAAAGTTTTCACTTATATTGGCCAAGTTGCTTTTCTTCCCTGGCAATGATACACTGTGAGTTCTCTAATGTACCTTTGATAGGACTATAAATTAGTACAATCTTTCAAGAAAGCAATTTGTTGATATGTTTCAATGGTCTTAAAAATGTCCATATCATTTGACCCAATTACCTCTTCTAGGAAATTATCATAAATATACTCAATGATTATTCTATTAAGAAGTATGTTGAAAAGTTGTTTGCATTTTTTTAAAGCAAACACTCTGAAGTTTCCAAAATTCGTTAAGTAAATAATGATGCATTCTTACTATGGGATACTAAGCAATCATTACTATTATTTATGTGAATGAATATTTAAAGATAATAGGAAAAAGTTGCCAAGATGTAAGTTAGTAAAAATGTCTATATACAATTATGAAAGTATACTAAACTACATTTATTTTGATAAAAAGCAGCTGGATGGTGAGCTAGGAAAAATATTATCTATTGTTACGTATGCATATATAAAGAGCTAGAAAGATTTGCAAGAGAATGTACTTATCCTTTTGTGGCAGGATTATGGTTCATTTTTGTTTTCATCAAAGTGCTTCCCCCCCCCCCCATACTTTCTAAGCATTCTGGCCTAAAAAATCTATTACTTTGCTAATCATAATCAAGTAATAAGAGTCATTAAACATAAAAGCAGGTTTTCCAGATCATTGTTCCTACCCCGCATTTTCCAATCTCTGCCTGTTGTCAAGGTGAAAGGCAAAGCACTGTCAGGGTTTAGTTTGGGACAAACAGAGGCATTGACAAAAGCTTTTGAGGATGCTCTGGGCCTAACAATGACTGTCTTGGCATAAAGGAAAAGTGGCTCTTCTAAGGTCCCTGTCTGGGAAGCAAGATGGCGCAGGGGAAACACTGTGCCTCAGGCACTGGGAACCTTCTCTCCCCCTAATTCTGCCAATGACTCAAGAAGGAGCCTGGGAAAGTCACTTCACTATGTGGGACTTCGGGTGCTGTTTGGATTACTATAGCTTTACAGTATATTTTGAAGTCAGGGATTCTGATGCCTCCAGGTTTGTTCTATTTTTCTCAAGATTGCTATTCAGGGTCTTTTGTTATTCCATGTAAATTTTAGGATTCTTTGTTCTATTTCTTTGAAGAATGTTGTTGGGATTCTGATTGGGATTGTGTTGAATCTGTAGGTTGCTTTAGGTAATGAGGACATTTTAAGTATGTTTATTCTTCCAATCCATGAGCATGGAATATCTTTCCATTTCTTTATGTCTTCTTTGATTTCTTTCAATAATGTCTTATAGTTTTCAGTGTATTGGTCTTTCACCATCTTGGTTAATGCCTAGATATTTTATTCTTTTTTGTTGCAATTGTAAATGGGATTATATTATTGACTTCTCTTTCTGCTAGTTTGTTATTGGTGTATAGAAATGCAACTGATTTTTATAAGCTGACTTTGTATCCTGCAACTTTGCTGTAGTTGTTGATTATTTCAAATAGTTTTCCGGTGAATTCTTTAGGGTTTTCTATATATAGGATCATGTTGTCTGCAAACAGTAAGAGTTTCACTTCTTCCTTTCCAATTTGGATACCTTTTATGACTTTTTCTTGCCTAATTGCTCTGGCCAAAACCTCCAGTACTATGTTGAGTAGGAGTAGTGAGAATGGGTGCCCTAGTCTTGTTCCTGTTCTCAGAGGATAGCTTTCAGTTTTTCCCCATTGAGTATGATGTTGGCTGTGAGTTTGTCATAAATGGCCTTAATTATGTTGAGGTACTTTCCTTTCATACCTGTTTTGTTGAGAGTTTTTATCATAAATTTATGTTGGATCTTGTCAAATGCTTTCTCCACATCTACTGAGATGATTGTGTGATTTTTATTCCTCATTTTGTTTATACACTTTGTTATTTATTCTTCTTTGTTAATACACTTAAAGGTGCATCACATTGATTGATTTGTAGATGTTGAACCATCCCCATGTTCCTGGTATAAATCCCACTTGATCATGGTGTATGATCCTTTTAATGTATTGTGTATTCGATTTGCCAGTGTTTTGCTGAGGATTTTTGCATCTGTGTTCATCAGCGATATTGGCCTGTAATTTTCCTTCTTTCTTTTGTCCCTGTCTGGTTTTGGTATCAGGGTAATGTTGACGTCATAGAATAAGTTAGGAAGTGTTCTGTCTTCTTCAATTTTTTGAAATAGTTTGAGAAGGATAGGTAGTAAATCTTCTTTGAATGTTTGCCAGAATTCTCCAGAGAAGCCATCTGGTTCTGGACTTTTATTTCTTGGGAGGTTTTTGATTACTATTTCAATCTCTTTACTTGTGATTGCTCTATTTAGATTCTCTATTTCTTCTTGATTCAGTTTTGGGAGGTTGTATGAGTCTAAGAATTTATCCATTTCTTCTAGGTTATCCAATTTGTTGGCATATAGTTTTTCATAGTATTCTCTTATAATCCTTTGTATTTCTGTGGTATCCTTTGTAATTTCTCCTCTTTCATTTTTAATTTTATTTATTTTAGACTTCTCTCTGCCTCTCTTTTTTTAGTGAATCTGGCTAAGGGTCTGTCTATTTTGTTTATCTTTTCAAAGAACCTGCTCTTAGTTTCATCGATCCTTTCTATAGTTTTTTAAGTCTCTATTTCATTTATTTCTGCTCTAATTTTTATTATTTCCCTTCTTCTGCTGACTTTAGGCTTTGTCTGTTCTTCTTTTTCTAGTTCTCTTAGGCATAATTTAAGATTACTTATTTGAGATTTTTCTTGTATGTTGTGGTAGGCCTGTATTGCTATAAATTTCCCTCTTGGTACCACTTTGCTGCATCCCATAAGACTTGGTATGTTGTGCTTTCATTTTCATTTGTCTCCAGGTATTTTTTGATTTCTCCTTTGATTTCTTCAATGATCCAATGGTTGTTCAATTGCATGTTGTTTAGTCTCCACATATTTGTGATGTTCCCAGCCTTTTTTCTGTAGTTGATTTCTAGTTTCACAGCATTGTGGTTGGAAAGGACGCTTGAGATGCTTTCAATCTTCTTAAGTTTATTGAGGTTGCCTTGTTTCCCAACGTGTGATCTATCTTTGAGAATGTTCCATGTACACTTGAGAAGCATGTGTATTCTGCTGTTTTTGGATGGAATGTTCTATATGTATCTATTAAGTCCATCTGGTCTTGTATTTCATTTAAGGCCACTGTTTCCCTGTTGACTTTCTGTCTGGATGACTTATTCATTGATGTGAGTGGGGTGTTGAGGTCTCCCACTATTATTGTGTTACTGTCAATTTCTCCCTTTAGGTCTGTTAATAGTTGCTTTATATACTTTGGTGCTCCTATATTAGGTGCATATATATTTGTTTTATGTCATCTTGGTGAAATGTCCCTTTTATTACCATGTACGGCCCCTCTTTGTTTCTCATTGTCTTTTTATCTTGAAGTCTGTTTTGTCTGATATAAGTATGGCAACATCTGCTTTCTTTTGCTTGCCACTTGCTTGGAGTATCACCTTCCATCCCTTCACTCTGAGCCTGTGTTTGTCTTTAGAGGTGAAATGTGTTCCCTGGAGGCAGCATATGGTTGGGTCTTGTTTTTTAATCCATCCAGACACTCTGTGTCTTTTGATTGGAGCATTCAATCCATTTACATTTAGAGTGATTATGGATATATGAGGTCTTAATACTGTCATTTTATCTGTTATTTTCCAGTTGTTCTATATTTCCATTGTTTCTTTTCCTTCGTATTTCTGACTGCCATTTCAGTTTCTTGGTTTTCTGTCATAGTTTTCTCAGTTTTATCTTTATTTATGATTTGTGGCTCTGCTCTGATTTTTTGTGTAGTGGTTACCATGAAGTTAGTTTGTATAAAATATCTCATATATGAGATAGTCCATTTTCTGATAGCATTTTATCTCCATTAGCCTAAGCAGGTTCCAACTATTTCCTCTTTCCCTTCATTAGTTATTGTAATAAATTATTCTTTTTTAGTTTGTGACTAAATTGAACTATTTATATGAAGTTGATTTAAAAAATGAATCAAGTCTATAGGAAGAAATATAGTAATAATGTTATTATTATTAACAATGATAATAACTACTCCTTACTTGCTTAATATAAACTAGGCTCTATACTAATTACTTTGCACACATTATCTTATTTAGATCTCAACATTCTATTAGTTAGTTATTATGTCCTCAGATTTACATATGAAGACTATAAACTCATAATTGTTGAGTGATTTGCTCAAGATCTCAAAACTGTTAAGTTGACAAAATTGGGATTGAACCCCTAGTCCTTTTTGTCACATGTGGATCAGAGGAAGGACATGGAACCAACACTACGTTCCGTTCTCTGAGAATAAACGTTATCGAATATCTCTTTGTACCTCTTCATGTGTGCAAGCCATAACATCAAAGTTCTGATGGTAGTCCAAAGAATGGCCAAGCAAACTGTAATCTTTTCCTTCTATTAAACTGGTTTGGCTCACTCACCCTTTCCTTTTCCATCCTCTCTTTGCTTAAGTAGTTTATGGAGACATTTCAGACTATATTCTATTCCTAAGAAAGATTTTAATGGCTCAGCTTGTGCTGGGTAGTGAGAAATACAGTGAGACCAAAAGAGAAGATTCTGAGCATAAGATAAGATTCTGTCCTGATGTTTCTAGATGGTAAAACTGCAACATGACACTTATGGATCTCACATGGAACTTCATCTCAAGTTGAATTTTACTCTCATATTGAGGAGAGAGGAAGAAGTGATCTAAAAGTCAAGAACAGGACTCTAAATAAGACGGCAGAGTCAGCAATTTGGCAGAGATGTAATCAGCACTTCTACATCCTAATTCATGGCAAGGGAAACTGACTCACACTGACAACCCTCAAGGAGGCCACTAAACTGGGAAAGAAAGCTAAGCCTGCTGACTGGTCCAATAGAATAATGGCAAACAGAATAATGAAGCTTTAGAATGTCTTCTTGGATTTTTGCTGAGTGAGCCAATGGAGTCATATCTTATCATCATGGGAATTTTTCAGCTGTAACGTGAATATCTTTATAATAGTTGTTTTGTGAACCCCTAGAAATATCCTTGTACTTTGTGGACACCTTTGCAGTGAGATATGTCGAGGGAGAAAAGGGGCTCAAATGTCAGTCCCAAGAATGATTTATGATTAAAAGTTTAATTTCCAATGTTATATTCTCCAACATAAATCGTATTGTTCCAGGGAGAGAACTACTTATATACCGTTTTCAAGTACGTTTTCCCAACTAATGATCCTACATGGTGTAAAATTATACGACAGAAAAACAACAGTAGTGGCTTCTAAACTAATGGTACAATCCATGGATAATTTCCTCTAAATAGCTCAGAGATGTGAATGAATGAATCATATATCATTGCAGGAAGCAATTTCCCTCAATGGATTCTACCTGGTGGAATCTCAATGCATTTCAGATCAGGTAAAAACTTTCAACTGAAATGACTCTGAAAGTGGCTCTGGAGCAAAATCTAAATCCTGAGGGGAGACAGCTGTGCAACTATTTAGAACTTTCTACTTTTCAGGAGCTCTTGCATTACTAACATCTTTCTTCTGTGCACAGCAACTTATTTTGTGAAGAAATCTAATGACATAGGTGGCTCTCAACAATTCTCTCCAAGTTTCATTCCCCTTTAATGTGTGTTGGCTCTCTTAATGGGTCACCATCCTGCAATGTCTTAACTATAATCTTTCACAGGTTTATTTCTTTCTGATTTAGACTATGTCACAGATGTACAGATGTTCATCAGGAAACTAAGGCACCTTAACCACCCAAATGGCAGTTCTGGAGGTGTTGTAATAGGAAGTAAAGAGATGCATTCCATGCTCAGACAGATTTTAAAAATAAAGTAATATCTTTTGCTTTTTCTTCTAGATCTATCGTGCATGCCAATACTCTGGGGGTGTGTGTGTGTGTGTGTGTGTGCACGTGACAGAAATCTTTTCTCCCAACTTCGGGCAGATTTGAAGTAGACAATCCTGTTCATTTTTGTTTACCCAAGTGTTCCTTTCGCTTGTCTTGTTTATAAGTCTTTTCTAGAAAAGGCCTAGCCAAAAAAACCTCTGTAACTTGAAACTCAAGGAATACAAATGAATTACACAAAATCAAGTACCTAATCCATGTGGACGCAGATTCTAGAGCAGGTCTTCTCATGCTCCTTTATATTGTGACTACAAAATTATATCTGGCCTCATGCTTCTGTCATCATCACAGTCACCCTGTCCCTCCAAAGAGACCATAGGCACCTTATGGCCAGAAAGAGTGCTTCAGGGCCACCACTGTCCCCTACATAGGGTTGAGTACACTAATAGTTGATGTTTAATGCACTGTAAAATAGCTTTGTTCAATACAGACTTATGACAAATGAAAGGGGTTACAGGTGACATAGTTGCTTGTAACTATCTGATTCATAGGTTTTGTGGGAATTTGAAATATATAATAGACTCAGCCTGTAATATGGAATAAGAGCTTGGGGTGAGAAATAAAAAAATCTGAGTTCTGGTCCTTCTCTGACACTTAACTGGTTAGATGATTTTTGATGACGTCATTAAACCGAAGGGGATAATGCCTGTTCAAATGTCCCATTTGGCTATTGTAAGGATGCAAGGGATGAGGAATGTAAACACTAAGTGCCACACAAATGCCTAAGCAGCATTATTGTCGTGGTGCTCTCTGGGACTCTGGAATAACCATGGTGATAATTACATGACACAGGAAGAAAAGAAGAGACACAGTAAAGGTAGGAGTCAGTGAAAAGAATGATGGGCACCTGCTTTTCTATAAATTTGTAACTACTATAAAAATTGGCAACGACTATATTCTGGGCACTTTCACATGTTCTATTAATCACGGTAATAATGATAACAGCAGCCGTTTATTAAAAGCTTATTTTGTGCCCCACAGCAAGAAATATAATAATGTAATCATCACTGAATGGGGTTGGTATTATTCTTCCCATTTTACAAGTCATGAAATTAAGGCTCAAAGAAACTTAGTAACTGTCCTAAGGTCATCTAGCTAATGAGGGACAGAAAGAGCAACTGAGTCATGAAGGCATGGAACCTGAGATCAGCACCTGCCTCTGTTACATCCTATTCTGGTGGCTTTATGTTCTATGAGACCAGGGGTCATCTCCACACTAAACCGTTTAGATTTTATAGCATGTGGCACTTTGGGTACCAGTTCAGAGGCCCTGATGGGGCTGCTGATGGTGTGTCAGATCAGGGCAGGGTTAGACTCTGCAGCTAGTTCTCTGAAAGTTGCATGCCTGGTGCTGGGGCTAACTCTTGTTAAGACTATTAAGTGCAAGATCAACACCACATTTCATCCAATCCCAAGAGACTGTAAATAACAGATGGTAAGGTAACTGGGTCCAGAGAACCAAGACAAGTAAAGGAAAATGACACAGGCAAATGTTAGTGATCCAAATAAGAGGATGCGAAGTCTGGGGATGAGTGCATTGGGAAAACAAACACTGCCCAGTCAACAGGGGGCACTCAAGCTAAACCCAGAGCCATCTTGAGAGGCTGTTGAAGCAGCCCTGTGATTGTTGCCTGCTGGATAGAATGACCTGTTCTTAGAGCCAGTCAGAGGCATGTGGGTAACCCCTATCCCTGCTTGAGACAAGGCTGGACCCCCAGAAGGCGCTCACATGGAGAAAAACTTGGGCTAGATGAGCAGTCTTTTGGAGTCCAGAGTGTTGTATGCTCTAGAGCAATGCAGACATCAGCACCAGTGCTCAGGCCTAAAGGAACCAATGGAAGGATAAATGAATGACCTGCTTCCAAAACGAGTGATGGGATGCCAGCACTTTCGTGGTAACACTAAGCCTGCCTGCAGATACATGGTACAGGCCTGGGGAAAAGCAAACCTAGAACTTCCTTTCCTCCACGGTTAAAAACCAACCAACCAAGCAACCCAAACTGCACCCCAGTGCTTCATTCCTTCGTATATTTCAAGGGAAGTTAAAGCCCTTGCTCTTTTATTCTGAGCTTGATTTGCTTCATATTTCTTGAATTCACTGCTCTGATTTTTTTACAGCACAGATGCCACCCTTGACAGATGATAGGTATGATCTTTATAAAGTATTTCTAAACAAGGGGGACCTGGGGCTAAAGAATCCTGCTTACATCAGGCAGCTACTCCCCACCTCTCATCTTACTCAGAGGAGAAAGGAACAATCCTCCTTTTTTTATGACTTCACTGAACAGGGCTCTGGCTGCCCATGAATGAAAAATCAGCTTATTTCAGAATCATCCCTAAACTTCAAACCCAAATGGAAGTTTAAGTGAGAACCATGCCTCTATGAGTTGTTGCCAGTGATTTAGCACTGTTCACTGATGGAAGATTGGAAGTTCTGGCCTGGAGGAATAAGGACAAGAGCTCTTGCTCCAGCTCTTTCACGAACTGTTAGATTTTGCTGTTTAACCCATCTGGGTCTCAGTGTACTACTCATCTGCACAACGCAAGGGTGAGATTCAATCCTCTCGTTAACAGGCTGTAAAGCTATAAAGTATAAATTAGTGCACATGTGCTTATTGTTAAAGCATTTAGAATCATGGATGTGGATAACATTAGTAATGATTAGCTACCCTTTCTTTTGTTCCAGATGTCTAATAGGTATTTAATGCAGGCGTAATATTATTTCTACCATAAACTACTTCTGGGCTTTCTGTATGCCATTTAGTGGTAATGGATATCTTTGGAATTATGACTCAAATGATGTGTATGTATATCATTCCCTATTTAGTTTACTGGTTATTGCTGTCATCAGCATCATATGGGTTGTAAAAAAAAACGTTGCAAGTTAGTCCTTCCTTTGGGTATGATAGGATGCTGCCCCATCCTCCTCTCTCGCTCAGTTTCTGGTATCATGCAACGACCGGTAACATCCTCACCCAGGCCCCCACAAATGGTTGTGATAAGGACAACTGAGCCTTCCTGTAATGTGCCCCTTGGCTCTTTTTGAGGGAGAGCACAGGCTCTAGTCTGAACCAGTACGTTCTTCTATAAAGTATTCTGGGGGAAAAAATAGCCACAAAGTGCTTTTCAAACACAAAGCATTCGAGTGACTGATGAATATAGCTCCTATTGTTGTTACACCTCCACGAGATGAATTGTGACACTTATATTGAAAAAGCAGCACAACACAGCCTGAAATCACCCTTGAGCAGAATTTTAGCATTGTAAAAAGTATTTGAAACAGCCCAGGCCTGAGTGGGAGCACTTGCCAAGATAATGGATTACACTGCATCCTGGGAAGAAGAGCCAGGAATCCAGTGCGGGATTTATGTCCCATGCTCCCACGGAGCTGGGTTTGCTTCACTCCCATGATCTCTTTCATCTTTAGCCACATTCCTGGGAGACAGGTTCTGTGTGTAATTATGCCCCAAGCTGTGTCTTTCTTTTAGACATAGATTCCTTCATCATTAAATGCCTACACTGTTGCCTGTTTCCCTGTGTGTCTCTTTATCCTGAGTAGACTGTAAACCTGTGAGGTTACTGACCACCTTTTTTACTTCTCTCATTCCCTCTTTACTCTAGAAGGGCACCTGGAACAAAGTGGACACTCATGAATACTTATTGAATGAATGAACATATGGATGGATGGATGGATGGGTGAGTGAATCCTACTCTTATTCTCTAGATTAAATTTTAAAAAGTTCTATGAAATATGAGATATACAAAAAAGATTTAAAGACTAATATGATGAATAACTCTGAACACATTGCCCTGACTCATACCATGAATGCCTCATGCTTCTCCCTGTGCGTATCCCGTGTCCTTCTCTGAGAGGTTACTGACTTGGTGTTCATCACTTCTGTCTTTACTCTCTCTATCTTTACTGCATGTATATGGACCCCTAACAAAAACTATGTTATTTTTTGCCTGCTTTTAAAATTTTCAAAATATTATCACATTGCATTCTTTTGAAACTTGCTTTTGTAATCAAGAGCATGTTTGCGAGATAAATGCATGTTGACACATGTCATTCTTATTCGGGCATCTTCTCTGTTGAATAGTATTTCCTTATATGAATATGCCACAATTTACTTATCCATTCTCATGTTGATGGAATTGCTGTTGTGCTGCTATGAACAGTCTTATCCATGTCTCCAATGGTGCCTGTGGGCAGGATTCTATAGGGCATGTCCCCAGGAGCGGAATTGCTGGGCTACAGGGGATGCATATCCTCTACGTTACCAGGATTGCTGGATAACGACCCAAAGCAATTGTACCAATTTAGACTCCCATGGATCCACATTTATAAAACTTTAATTTTCTATCACTAATGCTTGCCTCTTTAGGTGCTGACTTCTGTAAGAGGAAACTGTTGCCAAGCTTGACTGAGGGCGTCTGAGATATACTGGTTCAGGGGCTGGGGCTCTGCCCGCAGGAGTCTGAGTGGATTCCCAATCCTTCTTTGCAGTTTCAGAGCTGGAGCCACTGTGCTACAACAGTATCTGAAGTATCAAAGTTCCTCCTAACTCTCAACATTCTATAGCTCATTCATTACAAGCACAGGTTTCAACAAAACAGAAGGTTTTCTTTAGTGGTAAAGAGCTACCTTCATCTAAATGTGATCTGTGTCACAAGACTCACTGTGATCCCTTTCCTATGCTCCTGGTCTCCCTGTGTCCTGACATCCTTAATATCCCGTTACATTGTGTTGTGTGATCACAGTACCATAGGGTGACAATATCGTCGCTAGAATTCTGTGGTTTTTGGTAACAGTAGATTTCAGGTTAATACTTTCTAACTGCAATTTATTAAATACCATAATACTTTAGAATTGCGGAGTTTAAATCAGACTGTTTAGTACTCGGATCATATTTCAAAAGGGAAACGTGCTGGGTGACCATATAAATAAAGACTTGCTGCTTGAAGTACCCCATCATGATGTAGAGCTGAAGTATTTTTTCCTTTCTAGTAGTTACTTTTCTCTTCAGATGAGATGAAGATTCATAGGGGGCTTAAACACTTTAAAAAACATTTTTCTATCCTTATATTTTTTTCTGATTAGGAATTGAAGTGGCTAGTGTATTTTTTGGTTTGTTTGTTTCCAATGTAAACTTTCCTCTTGAAGAATAAAATACATATAGAAAGTGCACCAATAATAAACTTACAGGTTGATGATGTTTCATGAAGTAAACACTTTCTTGTAACACCGTCACTTGAAGAAACAAAACATTTCTAGAACCGCAACCCCCACCTCATGCTCTCTCAGTCATTATGGCCCCTACTCCCAGAGTAATCTCTGTTTGTTTTCTTCTCCAATAGGTGTAAGGTATCCTCTAACCCCAACTGCTCCTTTTACGTCTGAGTTCAGTAAGAGCCAGAGAGGTGAAATGACTCGCCCAAGTTCACACAATGAGTTAGTGAAGAGCAAGAGCTGGAACACTTGGCTTTATCCGATGTCCATTCTGTTCCTGATTTACTCCAACTGTTCTTATTTTCTCTTTCACTGAAATGTGACAAGAAATGCAGTGACCCAGTGAATGGCGCACTTTGTTGTGCACTAGGGAGGTTGTAGATCCTCCACCCAAGTTGGGTTCCCTCCTCCACTAGCATCTCTCTGTTCCTAAGACTTTGTGCCATTCCCACATGGGGAGCAGATGCTTGGACACACATGTAAGTTTCAGAACCCTATGAATAAAGGATAGGATTTGAAAAACAATGCCTGAAGTATTTACTACCCTGTACTCTTCTGATGGAAGTAACCAATTATGCAGCATACTAGCTATCTGTGCCCTCTCTTTGAGCGAGAAAGCAAATGACAGCAGTCAGATTCACAACAACTATGTAACCTAAGACTTAAAAAATTGCCGGACATGTGCTAGAATCCAGTCACGTTCAATACACACTACCTTTCTACATCCGGATTGAAAGCCCTTTCCAGCACAACAACCCCTGAACGTTCTGATTAACTGAGGTTTCAGAGCAGTGTGGTGCAGTAGAAAGAGTTTGAAATTGTGAGTCAGATAGATCAGTCTTATTCCCAGTTTTCCTGTATGTGAGCAGTGTGGTCTTGGCCAAGTCACCCCAACTCTCTAAGCCTTGTTCGGCATTTGTGAAATGGGGGGAATAAGGTTCCTGTAGTGTTTGTGATAATGTATACAAATCATTTAGCATAGTGTCTGACACCCAAAGAGCTCTCAACAGATGGTAACTGACTCCTTGCTCTAATCTTAGCTAGGGGTAAGCGTTCTCCTTTTCAGTATTCATCTTATTGGTGACAATGTTATTTGGCATTGGGTTGACAATCACAGTCCTTTATAAGTATATGGCAAGGACCATTTCTAATATTTAGGAGAAGGCTCAGTTGAATTTTCACATGAAGAAGAAAGATATGTGTAGCTACCTAAAAGCATTTTGTACCCACGTCCAATGTGTGGGGTGGGTTTTTCTACACATCCAAGCAATTTCCGGACACCAGCTGGATGTCCTACAATTCAACTCAATTCTGACGCTATCTACCCAGAGATAGCATCAGATTCCAGTTTAAGAGTTCAGTCGTACAAGACTGCCCTCTTGCCCTATTTCAGACACCTGTCACAATTCCTGGTTATTACTTGTGCTTCTGACAAACCAGCTATGGAGGGGAGGTTTCAATATCCCCCTCCGTGGATAGGATTAATTTGCTAGAGTAGCTCACAGAACTCAGAGAAACATTTTACCTACTAGATTACTGGTTTATTATAAAAGGATATAATTTAGGAACAGCCACATGGAAGACAAGCGTAGGTCAAGGTCTGGGGAAATGTGCTGAGCTTCCATGCTCCCTCTGAATGCATCACTCTCCCCAAATCTCCACATCTTCACCAAACCAGAAGTTCTCCAACCCTGTCCTCTTGGGTTTTTATGGAGGCTTCATTACGTAGGCATGATTGATTAAATCATTGGCCATTGGTGATTGAACTCAATCTCCAGCCCTTTTCCTCTCCCTGGATGTGGGTCAAGGGGGTGGGACTGAAAGTTCCAACTCTCTAATCACTTGGTTTGTTTCTCTGGCAACCAGCCCTCCTCCCCCCCACAGCTTTAGGGATTTCCAAAAGTCACCTCATTAACATAAAAAGAGACACCTTTAAGGCTTTCATCAGGAGATTCCAAGTGTTTTAGGAGCTCTCTGCCAAAAACTGAGGAAGATCAAATATCTACTTCTTATTGTAAATCACAATGTCACACTGTCTCTGGAAACATCCTTCTCTCCTCACATCAGGTGTTAGGAGACATCCGGTGGAAGAATTGACTTCCTTAGCTCATGGGATTGAGAGGTTTAATTTATTTTACCCTGATCTCAAGGATCAAGTGGCCCTCATTGACATCTGTATAACTCAAGTAAGAAGATAATTACAATACAAAATAAGAAATATGATAAAGAGAGGACAGGATCCTATGACAGCACAGAGTATGGTGCCTAATGTAATTTGGGGAGTAGGAGACTAAAGAGGGGTGGTTGAGGGAGACTTTTCAGAGATAATGATCTTAGTATGAGGCCTGAGGATAAATAAGGGTAAGCCAAAAGAAAATGGATGAGATGCATAAATAAGTCAGGTGAAGGTAGGAAGGAGGGAGAGAAAATGGAGAGAGAGGGAGATAGAAAAAAAAAGAGAGAGAGAGATGGAGGAAGAGAAGGAGGGAGGGAGAGTGAGAGAGAAAGGGAGAGAGAGGAAGAAAGACAGAGGAGAGATACTGAGATAGGGAGAGAGATAAAGAGAGGATCCATCCTTGTTCTTTCTATTGTGTCCTAACTGGTCTGAGGGGAGTAGTAGGGTTTCTCCATCCATAAAAGTCCAGTATCCCTAGGTGATGTGGGGGACTGGAATTGGCCACCCCGAGATATGTCTCTTTGGCATTAGGATTATTTTGGGCTGATTACTTTTAAAAACTGCAGACGCGAAAGAAACTCTGAAAAGCAGAATTTATTTACCCTTTGTTAAGATACATTTACTTTTGTAAAGGAAATATCCATCTGCAAAGGTGTCTCCATCTCTGTACCAGGAAGAAGGAGGGATGACCTTATCTCCAGAAACTCTCATCAATGTGGAAGGCAAGGACTCAAGTCTGCATAACAACCTGACTCTTATTTACTGTACTTGTCTGGTAATCTGCCATAACTGACTCCCTCAACACCCAACATCCTCCTTTGTCTTTAGCTGAGGGTGGTATTTAAGATGAGAACTTCCACCATTTTGGCAAGGTCCTCAGTTTGCCTGAGCCTCTCCCATGTATACATGTTATAAAGCTTTGTTTAATTTTCTCCTGTTAATCTCTCTCATGTGAATTTAATTCATTTTCTTTCCAGAAGGATGAGCCAGAGTGGGTAGAGGAAATGTCTTCCCTACAGGGGCATAGGAGTCGAAGATTATTTGAGAATCTTCTAAAGCGTACTAAATCTGTTCCTAACAGGGAGGATAGCCCATGGTCTGACTCTACACCTGAGCCAGAAGAAAGGAAAATTCTGGAGGAGTGAGGAGAGTCACGCTAAGCCTTGAAGAAGACCGCCTACATGAGCAAAAACCATGTCTGACTTAAGAGGCAGAATGAGGCTCCAGAAATTTGTGGAGTTGACCAATTAACCAAATTGATCTTTGGTTACCTGCCTGCTGATTACTACCTAATAGTGTTTAGGGCTCTGTGTTTGTTCATTAGGTGCCCTGAGGAACCCAGATCCCAATTTATGATTCCACCATGCCCTCCAGCAAAGCTCCCATTACCTATGGGATCCATTCTCACTTCTTGGAGAATACAGAGAATTTGGTCATTATACTCCCGTTGAGTCATTAATAGCAGACTGAAGTATCCCATGCCACCTGTGTGGGAAGTTAGCTGCAAAACAAGTATTTCAGGTGTTGTACCAGAAATTCGGGGAAGAATCTTCCGGTGGGGGTGGGTGGGGATTTGCTACATAAGTACTTACTTCAACTTCCAGCCACTGAGACTAAAAATGAGCTTCTTGTCTAAAACCACTTCCCATTTTATGATAATCCACAAATACAGACGTGTGTGTGCACACACACAATGCACGTATGTGAACACACCCACACACATCCATCCTCCACAAGAAACCAGGGTCTCAGCCACACAGGCTCATCAATGCTGCTTCATTTCATAGTGACAATTTCTGCCTGATTTCTGCAGGAAGCTCAGGTCTAAAGCTACACACTAGAGCTTTTCAGAACAACTAGTTTTCTTTCCAATCATTAGGTAATTACTCAAGAGAAAACTATAATATATATTAAATTTATTTTCTATGCAAATCTCACACTTTAAGCATTTTTAATTTGGTAATTTTAAGAAAGTAACTGTGAAATTGGGGAAACATTCTCATTGGTAAACAATTATTTTGCTAAGAACACGTAAAATAGATTTTATTTATTTATTTTTTTGATGAAGATTGGCCCTGAGCTAACATCTGTTGCAATCCTTCCTTTTTTTTTTCTCCCCAAAGCCCAGTATATAATTGTATATCCTAGTTGTAAGTCATTCTAGCTTTTCTATGTGGGATGCTGCCATAGCATGGCTTGATGAGTGGTACATAGGTCTGCACCCAGGATCCGAACAGGTGAACCCCAGGCCACTGAAGTGGCGTGTACAAACTTAACCACTTGGCCACAGGGCTGGTCCCTAAAATAGATTTTAAAAGAGGGAAATAAAAAAGAGGTTATTAAGAGTTTTACTGGATCAAATGAAAGTTTCAAGTCTTGTTGGAGAAGAACAAAGAGACTCTAATAGAAGTTGGTTTTCTGTGCATGCATTGACCATTTTAATAATGAATTTGTGGGAAAAGCCTCACCTGGTTGGAATCTCACTAACACTCCTTGTGCTGCCGTTGGGCTTGGACTGCCTTTCAACAACAAACAGGTGACCTGTATTCCTATCAAAGCGTGAGAAGCACTGCACTAAACAGCTTTCTGCACCAGGCTGACTTTGCTGCCACTGCTCCCACAGGCTGCAGATGGCCTCTTCCCACGCCTGCCTGTGAAATTCTACATGTTACATAATGAAAAGCAGAGAGAGAGAAGACTATACAATGCCCTACCCCTGTATGAAGCCTTCTTTGATCAGCCATGTCCCTTCTCCGAAGCACGTATTAGAGAACCATTTGGCTAGCACTGACCAAAAGGTGTGATCAAGTCTGTATCTGTCACAGCCGCTCTCCCACAGGAGTGGTGGGCAAGTGTGGTGGTTAGTCTCATGAGCACTAAAGCTGGATTGCTGGGGTTCAAATCCCAGCAACTCCACTCACTAGTCAGTGACCTTGAGCAAGTTACTTAACCTCTCTGTGTCTCGGTTTCCTCATATGTCAAATAGTGACGCCAGTAACAGCACCTGCCTTGTGGACTGCTGTGAGGATCTATGGACTAATAAATGCAGGGTACTTACAACAGTGCTCAGTACATCATAGTGCTCAAGAAATGTCTCCGTGGTATTATCAAGGGCAGAAAAGTTTATTATTCCCCTTAAATCCCACCCAGCACCTGATACAGTACCAGGCACACAAAAAAATGCTCAGTCAACAAAATAAATGATTGTGACAACAACCAGTCAGCTCACCAGCTATAGAATTTTAATTCTTATCTTATTTCCACCAATGACCAAACAGGACTGCACATTCTACAGGACCCACCCATGCTGTATCCCATTTGAGAGTTGTTAGTAGATGTTTGTCTTGGAACAACTTCCAGTTATGGCATTGCACATGTTACCTTCTGGAGAAGACAAACAAAGACAACAGCAATGAAAAAGCCAGGGTCTACTTAGTTCTTGCATTTGGGAGCCAACATTTTTAATCTTTTATTTGTGGACACATCAGTCCAGTAGTAGTTGAACAAAACCATTCAACCCTCTGGTTATTTGAATAACTACCATGTCATTGTGTTCCTGATATTGACCCTGATATCAGTTTCCCCACATTAAACCCAGCATATATGGGGTTAAAAGCAAAACACTCATTCCCTGCTTATTCTCTGGCTTCCTCGCTCCAGAATCCACTCTCCTCCATGGAGACAGACACAGCCAAGGACAAGCACCTGGATTATCTCCTCCTGGCAAAGAGATATAGGCTGGTGGGAAAGCTGATGACCAGCAAGGTCATATGCGCCCCCTCCCCTACCTAAAACCCCAAATAAAAACCCTTCCTTTTAGCTTTTTGGGGAGTTTGGGATTTCAGACTTAGCTGCCCTCTCTCCTTGCTCAGTGCTGTGCAAAAATAAAATTCCTACTTTCTTCCACCACACCCAGTGTCAGAGATTGGCTTGCTGTGCAACGGGTGAGCAAACTCACTTCGGGTTCGGTATCATTCATGTCCCCCGATCAACCCTGAAGTCCTTTGAAATAATCACAAATGGAATGAAATGTGTATTTAAAATTACCTTTTTGTCCATGGGTTTTACAACTTCAGCCAATGACTTAATCCTGGCATAGGGATTATATCAGAAGGAGAGGATACGATTTCACTCCCTTCCCTTCTGGGAAAGACTAGTTTTCCGTCCACCGAATTGAGGACCACAAAGATCAGGAGCCATTTGCTCAAGGGAATGAAGTGTTTAGGGTAGAACAGTCTGGACTGATTTTACTACAGATCACGTGAGGCTCAGTAACACTTCTACTTCTCTCCTGGAATCAGGATGAAGTGGTGGGTGCAGAGAGGTGAAAAGTACTGATTCTTTGCTTAAAAATTGTGAATATCTATATGGATAAATTTCTGTTAAATTTACTCTTTATTGTTATTACTAATAGTGTTTATTTTATGCAAAGTGCTTAGAATGTTGTCTGGCGTAAAATAAAGACTATATAAGTATTGGCTAATTTCTCTCTATATTATACAATTTACCTCGTGCTTCATTCTTTTTAAGCATTCCATATTCATAATAACTTTTATTTTGCTTTTCATTTTCTTCTCAAAATCCTTTATGAAGAGGAGAAAAGGATATTGTCTCCATGTATTTAAGAAGAAACTGAGATCCAGAGAGACTGCTGGGGGATGCTGAAGAGACAGCAGAAACTGGTTTTCTGACTCCAGGGCTGGCACTGTCCCTAAATAAATGCTCTCCCAGGGGCTGGAAGAGTAGGGTCTGGGTGGTTCATATTCTAGTTTTTCCTGGAATGGTGTTTTCCTTAACTGATACCCATGTCCATAGCACGCCAGGACACAAACCCCTTGGAAGCACAAACCTCCCTCTCAAAAATGCTAAGGCTAATCCTATGCTAATAACAACAATAATGATAAATCCAATGCATTAGAGCAACAAGTCTAAACATGGAAAGTCAGCTTTCTCCAGAGTCAGTGTCCCAGGTGAGTGGTCTACTTACACACTCACAGCACACAAGGGTACCCGTGTGACATCACATTAGTGATAAAAGTGATGGCAGATGCCCTCATGGGTGAGCTGCCGGTCTTCTGACAATACTCTTTTGTGTTTTGGACACAAACCTTTTTTTTATGCAGAACTTTAGCACATGCTTTATTGTGTTTTACATAAGTTGTGAAGCCTTGGAATCTGGCTCGTTTCCTTATTTTTTTTATTGTGGTAACATTGGTTTTTAACATTATAAAAATTTCAGGTATACATCATTCTATTTCGATTTCTGTATAGATTACATCATGTTCACCACTCAAAGACTAATTGCAATCCATCACCATACATATGCTCCTCTTTCACCCTCCTTCCTCTCCCCTTCCCCTCCGGTAACCACCAATCCAATCTCCGTCTCTATGTGTTTGTGTGTGGTTGTTTTTATCTTCTGTTTATGTGTGAGATCATACAGTATTTGACTTTCTCCCTCTGACTTATTTCACTTAGCATAATACCCTCAAGGTCCATCCATGTTGTCACAAATGGCCAGATTTCATCATTTTTTATGGCTGAGTAGTATTCCATCGTGTATATATCTTGTTTATCCATTCGTCCCTTAATGGACACCTCGGTTGCTTCCAAGTTTTGGCTATTGTTAATAATGAACATAGAGGTGCATGTATCTTTACATGTTCATGTTTTCATGTTCTTTGGATAAATACCCAGTGGTGGAATAGCTGGATCATATGGTAGTTCTATTCTTAATTTTTTGAGGAATCTTCATACTGTTTTCCATAGGGGTGGCACCAGTTTGCATTCCCACCAGCAGTGTATGAGAACTCCCTTCTTTCCACATCCTCTCAAGCACTTATTATTTCCTGTCTCGTTAATTATACCCATTCTGATGGATGTGAAGTGATATTTCATTGTAGTTTTGATTTGTGTTTCTCTGATAATTAGTGATATTGAATATCTTTTCATGTGCCTGTTGGCCATCTGTATATCTTCTTTGGAGAAATGTCTGTTGAGACCTTTGCCCATTTTTAAATTGGGTTGTTAGTTTTTTTACTGTTGAGATGTATGAGTTCTTTACAGATTTTAGATATTAACCCTTTATCAGATATACAGTTTGCAAACATATTCCCCCAGTTGTTAGGTTGTCTTTTTGTTTTGTTGATGGTTTGCTTTGCTATGGCAGAAGCTTTTTAGCTTGGTGTAGTCCTATTTGTTTATTTTTTCTTCTGTTTCACTTGCCTGGTCAGACATGGTATGTGAAAATATGCTGCTAAGACTGATGTTGAAGAGAATACTCCCTATGCTTTTCTCTAGAAGTTTCACCATTTCAGGTCTTACATTCAAGTCTTTAATCCATTTTGAGTTAATTTTTGTGTACGGTGTAAGATATTGGTCTACTTTCATTCTTTTGCATGTGGCTGTCCAGTTTTCCCAGCACCATTTATTGAAGAGACTTTCTTTTCTCCATTGTATGTTCTTGGCTCCCTTGTTGAAAATTAGCTGTCCACAGATGCATTGGTTTATTTCTTGGATCTCAATTCTGTTCCATTGATCTGTGTGTCTGTTTTTGTGCCAGTACCATGCTGTTTTGATTACTATAGCTTTGTAGTATATTTTGAAATCAGAAAGTGTGATGCCTCCAACTTTGTTTCTTTTCCTTAGGATTGCTTTGGCTATTCAGGGTCTTTTGTTGTTTCATATAAATTTTAGGATTCTTTGTTCTATTTCTGTGAAAAATGTTGTTGGAACTTTGATAAGGATTGCATTGAATGTGTAGATTGCTTTAGGAAGTATGGACATTTTAACCATGTTAATTCTTCCAATCCAAGAGCACAGAATATCTTTCCATGTCTTTATATCTTCTTCAATTTCTTTCAACAACGTTTTATAGTTTTCAGCATACAGGTCTTTCACCTCTTTGGTTAAGTTTATTCCTTGGTATTTTACTCTTTACTCTGTTGCAGTTGTAAATGGGATTATATTCTTAATTTCTCTTTCTGCTACTTCATTGTTAGTGTTTGGAAATACAACTGATTTTTGTATGTTGATTTTGTATCCTGCGACTTTACCATATTCATTTATTATTTCTAAAAGTTTTTGGTGGATTCTTTAGGGTTTTCTATATATAAAATCATGTCATCTGCAAGTGGTGACAGTTTCACTTCTTCCTTTCAAATTTGGATCCCTTTTATTTCTTTTTCTTGCCTGATTGCTCCTGCTTGGACTTCCAATACTATGTTAAATAAGAGTGGTGAAAGTGGGCATCCTTGTCTGGTTCCTGTTCCTAGAGGAATAGCTTTCAGTTTTTCTCCATTGAGTATGACATTAGCTATGAGTTTGTCATATATGGCCTTTATTACATTGAGGTACTTTCCTTCTAAACCCATTTTATTCAGAGTTTTTATCATAAATGGATGTTATATCTTGTCAAATGCTTTCTCTGCATCTATTAAGATGATCATGTGATTTTTATTCTTCATTTTTTAATGTGGTGTATCACATTGATTGATTTGTGGATATTGAACCATCCTTGTATCCTTGGAATAAATCCCACTTGATTGTGTGAGTGATCTTTTTAATGTATTGTTGTATTTGCTTTGCTAGTATTTTGTTGAGAATTTTTGCATCAATGTTCATCAGTGATATTGGCCTGTAATTTTCTTTTTCTTTCTTGTCCTTGTCTTATTTTGGTATCAGGGTAATATCGACTTCATGGAATGAGTTAGGAAGCTTCCCCTCCTCTTCAATTTCTTGGAAGAATTTGAGAAGGATAGGTATTAAGTCTTCTTTGAATGTTTGGTAGAATTCACCAGGGAAGCCATCTGGTTCTGGACTTCTATTTTTTGGGAGGTTTTTGATTACTGTTTCGATCTCCTTACTGGTGACTTGTCTATTCAAATTCTCTATTTCTTCTTGATTCAGCTTTGGAATGTTGCATGATTCTAAGAATTTATCCATTTCTTCTAGATTATTCAATTTGTCAGCAGATACCTTTTCATAGTATTCTTTTTTAATCTTTTGATTTCTGAGGCGTCTATTGTAATTTTTTCTGTTTCATTTCTGATTTTATTTATTTGAACCTCCTCTCCTTTGTTCTTCTTGAGTTTAACTAAAAGTTTGTCAATTTTGTTTATCTTTTCAAAGAACAAGCTATTGATTTCACTGAATTTTTCTATTACTCTTTAGTCTCTATTTCATTTATTTTTGCTCTGATCTTTATTATTTCCTTCCTTCTACTGATTTTGGGCCTTGTTTGTTCTTCTTTTTCCAGTTACTTTAGGTGCACTGTTAGATTATTTATTTGAGGTTTTTTTTTGTTTTTTGAGGTAGGACAGTATTGCTATAAACTTTCCTCTTAGAACCACTTTTGCTGTATCCCATAAATTTTGGCATGTTGTATTTTCATTTTCATTTGTCTCCAGGTATTTTTTGGTTTCTTCATTGGCCCAATCATTGTTCAGTAGCATTTTGTTTAATCTCCACATATTTGTGGCTTTTCTGATTTTCTTCCTGTAGTTGTTTCTAGTTTCCTACCATTGTGGTCAGAAGAGATGCTTGGTATTATTTCAATCTTAAATTTATTGAGACTTGTTTTGTGGCCTAATGTGTGATCTATCCTGGAGAATGTTGCATGTGCATTTGAAAAGAAGGTGTATTCTGTGGTTTTTGGATAGAATGTTCTGTATATATCTACTAAGTCCATCTGGTCTAATAAGTCATTTAAAGCTAATGTTTCCTTATTGATCTGTTTGGGTGATCTATCCATTGGTGTAAGTGGAGTGTTAAAGTCCTCTACTATTATTGTGTTACTGTATTTCTCCTTTTACGTCTGTTAATAATTGCTTTATATATTTAGGTGTTCCTATGTTGGGTGCATAGATATTTACAAGTGTTACATCCTTTTGTTGGATTGTTCCCTTTATCGTTACGTAGTGCCCTTCTTTGTCTCTTGTTACAGTTTTTGTTTTAAGGTCTATTTTGTCTGATATAAGTATTGCCACCCCAGCTTTCTTTTCATTGCCATTTGCATGGAGTATCTTTTCCCATTCCTTAACTTTCAGTTTGTGAGTGTCTTTAGGTCTGAGGTGTGTCTCTTAAATGCAGCATATATATAGGTCTTGTTTTTTTTTTTATCCAATTGGCCACCCTATACCTTTTTTGTGTATGTGAGGAACATTAGCCCTGAGCTAACATCTGTTGCCAGTTTTCCTATTTTGCTTGAGGAAGATCATCACTGAGCTAACATTTGTGCCAGTCTTCCTCTATTTTATGTGTGATTCCACCACAGTGTGGTTTGATGAGTGCTGCTAGGTCTGCACCTGTCCAAATCTGCAAACCCCAGGCTGCTGAAGCAGAAAGCATGCACTTAATCACTACACTATGGAGCAGGCTCCCCCCCATGCCTTTTGACTGGAGCATTTAGTCCATTGACATTTAAAGTAGCTATTGATAAGAATGTACTTATTGGCATTTTTTTCTTGATATTTTAGTAGTTCTTCTCTTTTCTTTTCTTCTTTTCTTACTCTCTCTGCTCATGGTTTGATAGTTTTCTTTAGTATTATGTTTGGGTTCCTTTCTCTTAATTTTTTGTGTATTTATTATAGGTTTCTGATTAGCAGTTACTATGAGGTTCATGCATAATAAGCTATGTATATAACAATCAATATTAAGTTGGTAGTCTCTTTAGGTTGACCTCTTGCTAAAAGCTCTACTCTTTAACTCCCTTCCTTCTACATTTTATGTTTTTGATATTATAGCTAACCTCTTTTTTTGTGCATGGGTATCCATCACTGTCTTATCATGGAAATAGGTCATTTTAGTACTTCTGTATTTTGACCTTTATATTTGATCTGTTACCTTTACTGTACATTTGCCTTTACCAGTGATTTTACTTTATTTATTTATTTTTTGGATAATTTTCTTATTCCTGTTTATGGTCTCCTCTTTTCCACTTAAATAAGTCCCTTCAGCATTTTGTGTAAGTCGGCTTTCTTGGTGATAAACTCCTTCAGTTTTTGATTGTCTTGGAAACTGTTTATCTCTCCCTCCATTCTGAATGATAACCTTGCCAGGTAGAGTATTTTTTTTTTTGAAGATTGGCACCTTAACTAACATTTGTTGCCAATCTTCTTTCTCCTTCTCCTTCTCCTCCTTCTTCTCCTTCTTCTTCTTCTTCTTCTCACCAAAGCCCCTCCAGTATGTAGTTGTATATTTTAGTTGTAGGTCCTTCTGGTTCTGCTATGTGGGATGCCACCTCAGCAGGGCTTGATTAGCAGTGCTAGGTCCGCACCCAGGATTGGAAACTGTGAAACCTTGGACTACTGAAGTGGGACATGTTAACTTAACCACTCGGCCATGGGGCCAGCCCCCAGGTAGAGTATTCTTGGCTGTAAGTTTTTTCCTTCCAGCACTTTAAATATATCATGCCACTCTCTTCTAGTCTGTAAGGTTTCTGCTAAAAAGCCAACTGATAGACTTATGGAGTTTCCTTTGTATGAAACTTGTTGCCTTTCTCTTGCAGCTTTTAAGATTCTCTTTTTACCTTTAATTCTTGACATTTTAATTATAATGTGCCTTGATGTGGGCTGCTTTGGGTTTATCTTGTTTGGTGCTCTCTGTTCTTCCTGTACCTGGATGTCTGTTTCCTTCTTTAGGTTAGGAAAGTTTTCAGCTATTATTTCTTCAGCTAGATTCTCTTGCCTTTTGTCTCTCTCTTCTTTTTCTGGGACACGTATAATATGGATATTAGTGCAATTGATGTTGTTCCAGAGGTCCCTTAGACTGTTCTGTTTTTTTTTTGATTCTTTTTTTCTTTTATCTGCTCTGCTTGAGTGATTTCCTCTAATCTTTTGTCTAGCTTGCTGATCTGTTCTCCTGTATCATCTACTGTGCTATTGAGTCCTTCTAGTGAATTTTTCATTTCCAATATTATATTCTTCATTTCTGATTGGTTCATTTTTTATATTTTCCAATTCTTTGTTGAAGTTCTCACTGAGTTCATCCATTCTTCTCCCAAGATCGGTGAGCACCCTTATGACTATTAGTTTGTACTCTTTGTCAGGTAGATTGTTTTTCTCTGTTTCGTTTAGTTCTTTTTCTGGGGTTTTGTCCTTTTCCTTTACTTGGAACATATTCCTTTGTCTCCTCATTTTGCTTCTTTCGCTGTGATTATATCTGTGTATTAGGTAGGTCAGCTATGTCTCCCAATCTTGGAAAGGTGGCCTTAGGTAAGAGGTGCCTTATGAGGCCCAGCAGTGTGCTTCTGTCTTGTCACCAGTTCCAAATGCTCCAGGAGTGTCCCCTGTGTGGGCTACGTGTGTCCTATTTTGGCAGGTTTGCTGTCACTGCAGGTTCTTGGGGTGGCTAGGCTGTCCCCCTGGCTGGCTGGTTGTAATGCTCAGCTGTGTGTTGCTGCTGTGGTCCCTTCAGTTGGTTTATTGGGCATGGGGAGCCCCAGCACAGGTGGCTGCAAGGTCTAATAGTACATTCTTGTTGCAGATTCCTGTTAAGTGAGTAGGCCCCCAGCATGTCCGGTTGCTAGGCTCAGGGGCTTACAATTGCTGTAGGCCTCCTGCCTGCCAGGCTCTTGTCAGCTCTCTCAGTAATGCAGCTGAGTGGGGCCAGCCCCAGGCATGGGAGCAAAATAATGGCTGCTGCCAATGTCTCAGTCCCTGGGAAGGTGGTCCCAGCTGGGGGATGGGGGGTGTCTCATCTCTCACCAAGATGCACCAGAACCTATCAAGTGAGCCTCTTTTCACCAAAGGATTGTGTACCTTTCTTTCTGGTGATTTTAGGTTGCTTTCCACAATGAATGAATTTGTGTGTGGGCCCTTTAAGAGCAGGTTTTTTCCCCCCCTTACGTCCAATAGCTTCTCTGGGGGGATTTCCAGTTATTGTTAATAGCAAGCAAAGCTGGGTATTATGACACTTGTCTCGATTGTGCTGAGTCCAAAAGCTGCTTAGAGTGGTAATGCTCCCATGCTCATATCCCCCACTTTTCCAGGGAAAGGTTCACATGTTAAGATTGCTCCTGGCTGGCCATGAAGCACCATGGCTCAAAGGTGGCTTTTTTTCTCTAGAAAGGAATTTATGCCTCTTTCACCCCAGTCAGCACTGTCCCTGTTGTGGGGATTCTTTTTATCCAGTTTTCAGTTCTCTTTCAGGGGTAATTCTTTGAAGAATAGTTGTAAATTGGTTGTGTCTATGGAGGGAGATGAGTTCAGAGTCCACCTATGCCACCATCTTGACACCATCCTTTGTACACAAATGTTTATTTAAATTATTCCTAAAATATTTCAGAAATATTCAAAGGTATAATCTAATTTTATAAAACATGTTTTTTTTGGACATCATGGAGGCAATTTTGATGTAACATATTTAAGGAACGAAAATCCTGATGGGCTTGGGTGCAGCTCATCCTTCATGACTTACTATAGCTATTACTACTACTACCATTCTCCAAAACAATGATTCCAGTAGTTTTTGTGAATGTAGCACTGTCCAGTTTAAAAGCACTTTTCTCTGACCACTGGCCTGCACTCAGTTTACACAACAGTGTTATGCATTAGACATCTCTCCTCTTGCAACTATGGGCACTGAGACCATTGGTTTTAAGTAATTTGGCTGCCCAGCAGATTGGTGGGAGAGCAAGGACCCCAGTGTGCTCTTTTCCTCACTGGAGCATGAAGACTGAATGACAAGGTCAGTGGAACAATGTTGCACCATGCTGGTGTCAGGAAGAGCATGCCGCTGCAAGTCTGGAGATGCACATCTTGACCCCAGACTGGCTTCTTTCTGCTGTGAGATCTTAATCAAGTCACTCTACTCCCTGGACTTTAGGTTAGTTCCTGAAAAGACAGGAGGTGGGATGAGGGATCGCTAAGTTGCACACCCTCTCCTCTCATCTTATCACTCTGAAACTCAGAAAAAGCATCCTGAGAGTGTCAGAGGCATGCATCTTTCTTTCTCTAGCTGGTGCAGAGCAGTGATTTAGAAAAGTGGAAGAAAATGGAAAAAAAGCCAGAGTCCTCAGTGAAACCACTCCAGTGTCACAGTCTTACCCACCTCTGAATCCCCCAGAGGTGTTTTTCAGGAATCCAGTTGCATCTGTGCTGCAGAGAAGCATGGGTGCCAATCAGCAGGTAATATTTGGTTGGAGTCCACAAGAAACAGAATTACAGACCTTAGTGGGCATCTGGTATAAAGTCCAGATGTGGAACCTGGGGCTCAGAGGGCAAGAGAGCTTCCTGAGCACACAGTGAAGCAGACACAGAATTGCTGACTCCACTGCCCTTGTGGGCTGACATGTTACCAATGAAGTTCAGTCTTGGTCCACTACCAGGTCTTATCTTCATGAGAGCAGAACCAGGGCTCTCTTGCTTGCTCCTATATCCCCAGTGTCCAGCACAGGTGTGTGCTTAAGAAATAGCTATTGAATAGTTGAATAAGTGAATGAACCAATGAAAAAATGGTTGAGCAGAAGACACATGATTTAGATCCCTCTTCTCATCATATGGCCACAGACAAACTACACTTCATCCTGTGTCCCAGCCTCTTCATTAGACTTTGATGTCAGGATGATCCAAGCAAAAGAGCATGACTAGGTCTATACAAGTCCATTCCTGTCATTAGAAAACAAACTCACAGGGCTGGGTGAATGTCCCACATCATTAGAGACTTCGTTCTCATAATAAAAAGACAATCAACTTCTGGGGCAGTGGGCTGGGCCACATCAAGCCTTGGAGAAGCCTGTTCATGTGGGCAGAAATAAGCCCAACTTTAATATGATTTGGTTAGGAGACAGGACTGGCCTCTGCAAAGTTGTGAAATTGGAAATCTGGTCTCTGGTTATTGTTCCCCCAACCAACAGCCTAGTAGTGCCCAGTGCTCTAGGTATTTCCATCATGGAGCCTGAAGTGCCAGGTTACAATTTATGGTTTCAATGTACCCTCCATCAAAGCTCCCAGGGCCTCAATACTTTATTCTTACTTGCTGGAGAAGATAAAAGATTTGATATGTATGTTCCCATTGAGTCATTTGTAGCTGATCAAAGTTCCTTATTTTACCTCTCTGAGGGGTAGTTGCCTTTAATATTTAGGGGTTTCAGGCTCTTTTCTGATATAGAGATTTCAGAGGAATATTTTAGTGATGGTAATGAGAGATGATTCATATCATATAGACATTTCTAATCTTTCATTGCAAACCGCCGTGTGTACACACATGCACACACATGGACACACACATACACAAACATGCATATACAAATATAGGAGGAGTAATCCTTCAGAGGAAACAGGAACCCCAGCCATAGAGTCTAATAAATCCTGCCTCATCTCATTGTGGTCATTTCTGCCTGGAAGATTAGGTCTCTCAGCCCAACGCCTGTAAATAAAATAATTTCCAGGACCGGCCCGATGATATAGTGGTTAAGTTCACATGTTCTGCTTTGGCAGTGGCCTGGGGTTCGCGGGTTTGGATTCCAGGTGTGGACCTAGCACTGCTAGTCAAGCCATGCTGTGGTGGCATCCCACATACAAAAGTAGGAGAAGATTGGCACAGTTGTTGGCTCAGTGACAGTCTTCCTCAAGCAAAAAGAGGAAGATGGGGAACAGATGTCAGCTCGGGGCCAATCTTCCTCATACACACACACACAAACAAAAATAAAATAATTTCTTTCTCTATGAGATCTTAAACTTTAAGCATTTTAAGCTGATAATATATAACAATAACTGTTTAAATAGGAATATATTTGTCACTACTAAATAGTTGTTATATCTATGGCATGTAAAAATGACTTCTTAAAGAGGGAAATAAAAAGATGTTAAGAATTTTACTGGATCAAATGAAAGTTTTAAGTTTTATTGGATAAGAATAAAGGACCCTAATTGGAATTGATTTTATGGGCCTCTAAGTCCGTTTTAAACAGGGGCAGGTAGTGAATTTGAGGGAGGTACCAATCTGGCTGGTTTCTCACTAACTGCTCTTGGGCAGCACTAAGTTGGGTTTGGATTAATGCAAAGCCAGTGACTGTCCTACCTTCCCCTCACCCCCTCTTCCCAAATCACCCCCAGCTTCAGCTTGTCATTGACTGTTTGCTTATCCCCGCGTCCATGTAAACTTACAAAAAATGAGTAAATAATCAGTGTGTAAGAAACATTTCTTGGTAGAGATGGTAAGTTCCTTTGGATTTTGAGGACAGACATCACTGAGAGCAGGAGCTGTCAGAGAAAACCATGCAGAAGGGCTAGATGATGCTCTGGGTTTAGAGGATGGATAATGGAATGGTGGTGAAGAGAAGCACTCCAAGGCTTTCAGGGGCAGGTGTGAAGACCTGTGTACAGAAGTTGCTCATGTGTGTCATAGCAGGTCAATGGGTTTCATAGGCTAGATGGTATGCATTGGGGAAATGTAGGAAGTATTGATTTTGTATCACTTTGTCATTAGTTAGAAGACAGCATCATTAAAAAAAATGCAACACATAGGGCTGGCTCCATGGCCGAGTGGTTAAGTTCGCGCGCTCCGCTGTGGCAGCCCAGGGTTCAGATCCTGGGCGCGGACATGGCACCGCTCGTCAGTCCACGTTGGGGCGGCGTCCCACATCCCACAACTAGAAGGACCTGCAACTAAGATATACAACTATGTACAGGGGGGGTTTGGGGAGATAAAGCAGCAAACAAACAAACAAAAAGATTGGCAACAGTTGTTAGCCCAGGTGCCAATCTTTAAAAAAAAAAAAAATGCAACACAAAAAAATTCAGCTTTGCCATTTGTTGCAGACGGGGCTTTGCTCCGATTAGTGCACATCTAGGAAGTCTGCCAACAGGCAACCATGCTTCTCTGAAAAATAAAGTCATGTGGAATCTTGGGAAACACCTCTGGGGGGATGCAGAGGCTGGGTGAGCCACTGGGGATGGCTTTGCTGGGGCTCCAGCTTTTCCATGCTGCCTCCAATTGCCCAAATTACAGCTATGTAGTAGACAAAGAGAGGGCTGACTCTGCCTGGAACTCATCATATTTCAAGCCTCATAGGGAGGCACCTCTGGTGGAGCAGCTGAACATTCACGATCACTCACTCAGGTCTCTTATCTCAAATTCCTCAGAAGAAAACTGGTCATTCCATCCCCCTATCTGGTGGTGTGAAGAGGAAAGGGCTTCATACATTCCATCCCTGAAGATCCTAAGATAAGAAAGAGGTGGTTTTCTTCAATCTCTTCTGGCTCATTTTCTCAAACAAGAAGGTAATTTAGAAGGGAGTACTTTGGTGAATAAAGCCAATTCTCTTCAGTCACCAAAGGTATGTGGCTTGCAGGGTGTGAGTTGGCTATTTATTAATCCATGTGTTTCACCACAAGGTTCTCTAACCTGGCTGTTCCCTAATTTTCCCCACCAGGCTTCTGAGATGACCCACAGAGGGTCAACTGGAAAAAGTAAAAGGAACATACACTGTGGGAAGTTGCTATCACTATTCCCAAAAGGGAAAGGGTTTGAGAACCTTCGAGAGTAAAATCTGGGACATGTCTGCCATGTCCATTTAATCAACACATTATATACAGCTAAAGGGACGCAAAGTTGCCCCATGCTTTCCAATGGTGAAGCTAACATTTGCTGAGCACTTTCTGAAGACCAATCATTGTCCCAGATTTTATTTTTCATACATTATCCCATTCAACCCTGATAATATCCTTATATTTCTATCCTCATTGTACAGATGAAGAAGGAGGCGGGGTCTTGCTGAGGCTAACTTGCTCAAGTGTACACACAGGTGACAAGCTGCGTAGCATGGGTCTGAAAGAGGGCAGTTTGATTTCCAGGATTTCATGATTCATCATTAAGTTATTTCAAAAGCGTGCTGGAAACCATCATGTTTTGACAAATTTAGGTTAATGAATTTACTCTAAGATCGATAGAAAGGCAGAGATACATATTCTCAAGGTCATGGAAACATTCCTGATTGCCGTGGAGATAATGCCGAGAGTGAAGGATGTATTGGAGGAGAGAGATGGGATACGTCACAGAGTTATCACTCTGAGGCTCAGGGAAGAAAGGTTTTACTGATTGTCTCAATGCACAGCCCTCTCTCCGTCTAATACACAGCTGTAATTTGGGCAATTGGAGGCAGCATGGAAAAGCTGGAGCCCCAGCAAAGCCATCCATCCCATGGCTCACCCAGCTTCTGCATCCCCCAAGAGGGGTTTCTCAAGATTCCACATGAGTTTATTTCTCAGAGAAGCACGGTTGCCAGTTGGCAGGTTGTAAATTGTTGGGATCCCGAAGCCAGAAGACTTCTACCAGGGCCTAAAAAGTCTCTCTAACTGCAAGGAATCTGTGCATGCTGAGACGATTTGGGAAGGAGCTGCCACTGGAATAAACGAGGAAAGTTTAAATTCCAGAAAATGAACAAAATTAAACATCTTTTGATGTACTGAGACATATTTCAATATAGAGTTAAAAATTAGGTGATGGGAGCAATGTGCATATGGACAAGTTGTTGGTCTCTATAATCCTCAGTTGCCTCTTATATAAAGTAAGAATACAAAGACCTACCGCATTTTGTTTTTTCTTTGAGGAGCAAGTAAGAAAATGCTTACTGTGGGGCCCATTGGCATGTACGTAATTGGTAGTCGTTGCTAGGAACCAGTAAAGTGTAGTGGTTACAGTAGCTGTGACTCATATTAGCTGTGTGACTTTAACCAAGTTACTCTGGGCCTCAGTTTTCACATCTGTAAAATGGGGTTAATGATATTACCCACCACGTGGTCCTTAAAGGAAGTAAACTAGGTAGCAGGCGTAGAGCCCCTAGGACAGTGCCTGCCATGCGGTGAGTGCTCATCAGCTCAACTGTCGTCATCATCATCATCTTTACATCGAAAATGTATTTCCCTTATCAGTGAGCTTCAGCCCAAACACTAAAGTCTTTGTAACAACAAGATCTTTTATTTACATTTTTTTAAAGATTGACACCTGAGCTAACATCTGTCGCCAATCTTCTTCTTTTTTTTCCCCTTCTTCTTCTCCCCAAAGCCCCCCCAGTACATAGTTGTATATTCTAGTTGTGAGCGCCTCTGGTTGTGCTATGTGGGACGCTTCCTCAGCATGGCTTGAGGATCCAAGGATCCAGGATCCAAACCAGCGAAACCCTGGGCCACTGATGCGGAGCTCGAGAACTTGACCACTTGGCCACGGGGCTGGCCCCTTTTATTTCCATTTTAAAGTAAAAGATAAGACTGTTGCTGGATAGGAAAAGTCTCTTCTCCAAATCAAAGTCACAGCATCCTCCCCAACCATTTCAGTGTTGCTGCTGACTCCCTGGCCTCCAGATTACTGGAAATGCCTCCTTACCGGCTGCCCTCTTCCCTCATGTGCCCTATATTGCTGATACTGACTGAAGCAACCACACAAAACTTGCAGAATGAGAGGGCTATCTGCTTATGGCATCGAATGCACTTGTTGTATTAGCCTTTTAAAAAAAACGTGTAAAAGTTCCTAAATTATTAAAATTTTCCAAAGTGGTATTTGATGGCAAAAGTAATATCTGTGCAAAGTATTAAGTGGGTTTTAAGAAAAAAGCCGAATAATTTGACAGTATTAAAATTGTGCTGCCAAAGAGTCCATTTTCTCAGAGCCATCTCTATCCTGGCTTCAGTTGCACAGACTGTCATCAGGATGGTGAGATTTATTTTTCCTCTAACTGCAACATAGTAGCCAGTTTTATAAGAAATATAGCTGTGGTGCCCACTTTTCAGAAGGGTAAAAAATCCATGGTGTCTCTTACATGGGTGATTACGTATATGATTGGGAGAATGGCTTGCAACAAAAAGATCAGAGAAAAAGAGGCTTTAGGGATCCCTGGGGTGCTGTTTAGATGTTTAAAAATATGTAGTAACCAGTGATTCATTTATTGGTGGGAAGACACAAAGCTCCCTCTTTCCAGGGAAGGGGAGTTTGGCCTCTTTTGTGAAATTTTCTGCATTTTGCATTCTCATGTATTAAATACAGAGCATGCATTATTCACCCTTTAAAGCTATTTCAAGGTCTGTATGTGATTTCCCTTTATAATCTCAGAAATTTCACATGTAATTCATTAGAGATGGATAATGATCTAGTGCGTGGGGGCAGGAGATAGAGTCAGCACTGGCTTTTCGCCTTCAGTCTGCTCCCGTGTGCCGGAAGGCAGTGTGGCCGATCTGCATTTATGTGGGTTCTTGAAATGTTCTTTTGTGTTCTGTATCATGGATTGAATGATTTCAAAGGGTATTTGTTTTATGCTAGGTCCTGGGGGCCATACTCAGGAAACACAAGGTATGTCCCAGAGTACCTTACAAGAGTATTGGAGAAGGCATGTATTTATGAAAACTTAGAGGGCAAAACTCTGTACTGTCAGGTGTTAATGGGATGTAATTAAATGCATAGTGAGTGGCCAACAGAGCCGAGCTACTAAGAGCGTGGACGCCAACACCAGCTCTTTTAGGCCTGAACACCAGCTCCATCAGTAACTAGTTGTGAGACCTTGGCAGCGAGGGGCGATGATACCAAAGACAGCAAACTTGGTCTAGTGTTCCACAATAATGTGATATTTCAGCTGAAACTTCAATGTCGGATAGGCATTTTGCTTTTACAAATGATGCTGAACACCTTATTTCTCATGTTGCAAGTATATCTGTGGGCTGTTTCTGTGTACTTACTCATGATTTTTACCTAGTGCCCTTGTCTCCTTAGTATGAACAATGGTGAAATCAGTCTACTTCAACTTTCTCTCAACTCATCTCTTTCCTACCCATCTCCCAATTATAGTGAATTATGAGATTTTTCTTAGCGCCTACTTTTAAACATTTAAGTATTTTTATACAGTTGAGTAACAATAACTCTCTGTGGGTCTCTTTTGTTTCTGCATGTCTTGTATCAACTTTTGTTGGGGACAATCTTTTCACGGGTGTTTATACAGCAAACGACCTTGGAATACATAGTGTCACCCTCCAGGGCTGAGGGAAGATTCGTTGGCTGCCCAAGGTAATGAAGATAATGTCTCCCTCTGGGGCAAAGATTGGGCAGGTTTGCTAATAGACCCTTTATAAAAGATTGGGGTTTCCTAAATTCTGGGTTCCTCGGCTATGAGGCAGTCCCACTGCATGCACAGAGTTGACCCAGGCCGCTCTGCATTGTCCCTGTAGGAACTGGAGGACAAGGGACCTGATGTGAGCATGAAGCTCATGCTGCTTTGCTCTGACCCAGGAGTCTCGGGATTTCTGTAAGCACCCATGAAACTGTGGCAGAATAACTAGTTAGCTTGAAAGCAATGTGAAATCTCTGACTCTTCACAGTTCTTGACATAGACTTCTATTACCTGATTTACTTGCTGTAAGTGTGCTTACACTGTGTCCCATTTTTATTTCCTCCTTCTTATTCTGGCCTTGTTTTATTATTTCCCCTTTGTCAGGTTTATAAAACACTTACATTCTGTTCTGTAACTATGATCTCAGTATTTATTTTAGTTTTATCTCCTTGCTTAATCAGACTAAATTTAGAATAGTTTCTCTATTCATCTTTTAATTAGTTGAAATTTGCCCTTGAGAATCCTCTGGAAAGTCACCTCTAGAAAGATTCATGGAGATTATATTCCCAGAGTTCTTGCATGCTTGGAGATGTTTTTTTGCCTTTTTACTAGAGAGGTAATTTGGCTGGGAAGTAAATTTTTGGTTCCATTCTTTCTTTCCTGGAAGACTTTTAGTCATTACCCCATTGTCCTCTAGATTGACTCTTACTATATAAGATTGAGGTGGGTTGATTGTTTTTTAAACATAATTTAATCTTTTTTGTCTAGCACAGAGAATTCTTAAACTTTGAAGTCAAGTAATTTTGCTTGAATTTAAATTTTTTATTGAGACATAATTGACATATAACGTGTACATTTAAAGAATACAATGTGTTGATTTGATACATTTCTATATTGCAATATGATTACCACTGTAGCGTTAGCTAACACCTCTGTCACGTCAAATGATCATTATTTCTTTTTTGTGGTGAGAACAATGAAGATCTAGTCTCTTAGCAACTTTGAAGCTTATAACACAGTACTGTTGTGTATAATCACTATGCTGTGCATTAGATCTTCAGGACTTATTTATCTACTAGTTGCAAGTTTGTACCCTTAAACAACATCTCCCCAATTTCCCTAATCCCTGGCCCCCGGTACCCACCATTCTACTCTCTGTTTTCCTGAGTTTGGCTTTTTTAGATCTACATATAAAAGAGATCATACAGCTTTTGTCTTTCTTTGTCTGGTTTATCTCACTTAACATAATGCCCTCAAGATCCATCCATGTTCTCACAAATGGGAGGATTTCCTTCTTTCTCATGGCTGAATAATAGTCCATTATGTATGTGTGTGTGTGCTCGCATATATATAAATATATATATCTCGCATTTCTTTATCCATTCATCTATTGACAATTGTTTGAATTTCATTTTAGCATTGACTATTCTCCATCAAACTTTCCAGAGACACAGTATTTTGACTTTTTGATCTATAAATATGTCTTCTTTTGTTTCTGAAAAATCATACGTACATGTAATATTTACTTCAATATTATTTACATATCAGTGTAATAATACTCCAGTGAGTCTGTATTCTTCAAGAACATTGATTTTACATATGTTGGATTTGTCTGATCTTTTCTACTTATTATTTTCTTCCTATCCCGTTAATTTTTGTGGATTCCCATTTACTTTTGCTTGTTTTTTTCTTAAATCTATTCCCCATGTTTCTAATGAACTTTCAGCCATGTCTAGTCTCCTTTGTGTTGTTTTCAACACAACCTTCACCTCCGGAACGGTATTCTATTTCTCTTTCACTTCTCTCCTGGGAACAGTTTTTCCATTCTTTCTATGGTCTCATCTTCCTTGAGTCCTTTTAGCTCTCTGCTTTGAGTTTTTGTTTTATTGAGAAATTGTTTGATTAAGTTTCATTTAAGAAAATTCCTGGCAACATGCTTATTTAGAAAATTCTAAATCTGATCCATGGTAACATTTATCTGGTGAGTGAACTTCCATCTTCCACTGTTTTTCCTCTTCCTGTCCTTTTCTTTCTTTCCTTTTGGTACCTTTATATAGATGCTTTCTGGGTTGATATTTATTTATATTACTCATCTTTGAAAGAGCTGAGTTCTTCTTAGGTTTGCTATTGGTAAGACTTCTATGTGATGGAGGAGCCAGGTAGTGTTATGGATTAGCTGGACAGTCCATGGTTCACAGTGGGTTTTCTTATGACTCAGTCCTGTAAGTACAGCTTGGTTTTGCTTTTACTTCTCCCAAGACAATAGAGATGAGTTGCTGTAGGATGTCACCAATGCTGTCTCTACTTTCTCTATCCTGTCTCATCAAGAGATTCCTTCTTGCAAAGCTGGTACAGTGGTGTGTTTCTTTATTCAGCCCCCTAACGCTGCTGCTTCCCATTGCTTACCTGTGTCCAAGGATGCGCCTAACTGCCACCTCAGCACAATATTCCCAGTTTTCCCAACAGAGAATTGTTGGTTTTCCCCTCAGAGTGTGACATGCTCCCAAGAACAGTGCTCTGCCAGCTTTGCTTGTAATGCACAGTTGTAGGCGTTATCTGCCTGCATCCTCCCTTGCTCCTGTTTGACCACAACTGCTTTGCTGGCTCTTCCTCATGTATTGTAGTTCAGGGTTTCAGATGTTGTCTAGCTTGTCCATGTTAGAACATACATTTATTGTTCTTCTTCTTGTTTTGAGTTGCCTTCTAAGAGGAGAGGGAGGAAATACTATTAGATATTCAATAATCAATAAACATTTATTGCACTCCTACCATTGTCAGACTCTGTTAGGCACTCAAGATGCTGAGATCATGCAACTCAGCTGGTAATAGATATCCCTTTATTTCTCTTTCCTGCATGAAGATTCTCTGATCCTAGGATTAACTGTAGAAATCCTTAAATTTTAGGAAGAGGTATTCTAACTAGTTCCAAATGGTGGGAAAGCCTTTATAGTTCTTGAGTTGGGGGTTGAACTGAGGAAAGGCAGGCTTTGTAAAAGATGGGAGTCAATGCTACCCACCTATCTCATATGACAGCTCAGATTTATAAACATGAATGGATATTCTTAAGAAATAAGTCTATCAGCCAGTGTGGAGCTTTATGTTTTGGCCTCAGTTAAAGCCATGCCCATATTGTTGTGATTAGGCTAGCTGCTACTTTCCAAGATGTTGCCTCTTATCCCACACCTGCAAAAGGAAAGACACGCCAGTCACCATTTTCAGCATCATCCTTGTCACCATCATCACCACCACCATCACCACCACCGCTATTACAATTTCTTGAGTGCCTCTTTTGTGCTGAAAACGTTACTTCCTTATTTAATATCTACAATAATTCTGGGTGGTAGATGTTATAAGCCCCTTTTTATGGATGAGGCAATTGGGGCTCAGAGAGCATCAGCCATCTTCTCAAAGATGAGAAGCCAGTAAGTTGAAGAACTAGAATTTGAATTCATATCTGGCTGACTCCACAGTTCTCGTCCTTTCTGGTGCTTTATGTAGCCCACTGAGCAAGCTCAGGAGGTCACCCTCATCACCCAATTGTAGCTCTACTTGCAAAGTCATTGTATGCTCTTACTTTTCCCTGGGACATCGAGTAGTGCCAAACATAAGTCAGGCCTAACGAAAATGGTTTTCTAATAAAGAAAGACATTTGTCTTAATGATGAGGACATAATTCTTCGTTAGGGAGTGCACAGGCTCAGCTCTGCCACCATAAACACAGTCCAAAAATACAGCCTAAAGGCAGAAAGGAGAAGACATCAATTTCTTTCCTTTATTCCCCAGCAAAAGTTCTCACATATTTATTACTAAACCAACCTACTAATGCAAAAGCATAGAAACAAAAAGAAAAATTATTTTCCCAATAAAACATGTGCAACTTTCCAGATAATGGTGATGTTTTAGGCTTGATATTGTAAGACACTAGACATGTAGATACAGCATAAATATATCTGCCACCTCATGTGCAACTCCTTTTAGGCCCAGCTTGGCTCTTCTGCAGTGTTTCCTCTTAGAATTGTACCTGCTTTTGTTATCAATTTCATCTGAATCCATTTGGGAACGAGAGGTTTGTGCTTTTGCTTCTTGGCCAGGAATTGCTTGATCCTGAAAGTCTTGTGAGCAGAATTGGAGAGGAGGGCAGTCAGTCACACACTATCATGGCAGAGAAAGGCGAGAAGATACCAATTTCTCTTTTTGTCTTCCTCTCACTGGCTTTCAGTCACATGTCTGGAACATCGTCTAGCACTTTTTTTCTCTCCAGTTATTTTACATTTGTGTTCCATTCCCTCACAGCTTATAAGCTACTTGGGGGCGAGGACAATGCCCTCTTTTACATGGTCTCTGTTATCACCAAATCTGGTGCAGACTGGACACATCACAATCTTTTCAACCATTCCATGTAATGGACACATTGCTGTTAGTGTGTCTTTCTCAAAGGGTGGCAAGATTTGAAGTTAGACCGGCCTGGGTTTACGACATCATTTTTGTGCCATTTGTGAACTGGGTGCTTACACAAGAACTTACATTAGCAGTTACATTTTTTATTTATAATTTTAGGATAATGTATATTTATGGTATAGTTGGTAAGGTAAAATATAATGCAAAATGGGTCTAACATAGTGACTAACTTAGAGCAGATATTCAGATAAATGTGACCTAGGTCATGCCTTCATGTCAAGTTCAGGAATTACAAAAACGTGTTAAGCATTCCACCACATGTCTCTTGCTCAATTATAATGACAGTTATTACTAATTATGGTGTATTAAATATGGCTACTTTCAGCACAGATCGAGTAACAAGGGCTGGATTTACCTTGAAACAAAAACAATAAAAAAAATGAATACAATATATAAAGCAGCAGTTTTCAAGACATTGGACACAGACAATCAAGAAGAGTGATTCCTGAGAGAGAGAAACAAATAAGGTGAGTCTCATGATTGGCCCAGTTTATTGCCAGGAGAGTTTCCAGGCAGCGTAGGGAGAGGAGACCCGCAGGTGGAGCACTGTGGACTCCACGAGTTGAGAAGATGGAGCTGACAATCTGGGGAGACTAAGGTGACTAGAATTCACAGAGCAAAGAGCTAGGTTGGAGACAGCTCCACAGAGAAACAACTCCAGAGAGTTCTTTAGAGATCCATATAGCCCCCTGGCTTCTTCACCTGAGCCCCAATCAGCATAGGTGTGTAAAGAAACTATTCAAGGCCAGGGAAAAAATTATCCACATGGATTAGAAGGAATAACGTCCAGAACTCATACAGGGCCAGGAGTAGTTCTTGCTCCCATCAGCCAAATTGAAAACATCACAATTTATAGGGCATGGTTAGAGTACTCAAAAGTTTTGTCCCAGTACCAGGACAAAATTAGCCCCATATGAAACATTGCCTTGGTCCTATCCAACAGAGACCAAAAACAAGGCCCAAAAGGATCAAATTGTTTCCAAGTAATGTAACTGCATCTCAGAACCAAGCTCAAGAATATTTATGGGAATACAAAAATATCTAGCATCCAGCAGGATGAAATTCAAAATGTCGGGCATCCCATCAAACATCATTAGATATGCAAAGAAGTAGGAAAAATATGATTTATAGTGAGGAGAATAAGCAATCTATCAAAACCGACCTAAAAATGATTAGATGATAGAATTACTAGTCAAGAGCATTAAAGAAGTTATTGTAACTGTACTCCACAAGAAGCTAGAGAAAAGAGTAATCATATTAAGTAGAGATGCAAAAAATAAAAGAGCTCTCAAGCAAATTTCTAGAGATGAAAACTGCAATATCTGAGATGAAAAATACACTGGACAGGATTAACAGTGGATCATATGCTTCAGAAATAATGATTAATAAACTTGAAGATATAGGAAAGTATCCAAAATAAAACACAGAGAAAAGTCTAAAAACTAATGAACAGAACATGAGTGAGCTGTGGGATACCTTCAAGTCATAGAAAATACATGCAAATGGATTCTTTGAAAGAGGGGAGAAATAGGTAGAAACAAATACTTCAAGAAACAATAACTAAAAATTCTCCAAATTTGATGAAAACTATAAATCCACAGATATAAGTTCAATAAACCCCAGGCACAAGCAGTATGAAGAAAACAATATCAAAGCACGTTATAATCACATTGCCCAAAACCAATGATAAAGAGAAAATCTTAAAAGAAGCCAGAGGATCAACAAAGTGGGTATAGAGGGACTGCCCCTCAACACAATAAAGGCCATGTATGACAAGCCCACAGCTAACATTATACCCAGTGGTGAAAAGCTGAAAGCTTTTCCTCTGAGATCAGGAACAAGGCAAGGATGTCTACTCTTGTTACTTTTATTCAACATGGTATTAGAAATCCTAGCTAGAGCACTTAGGCAAGGAAAAGAAATAAAAAGTATCCAAATTGGAAAGGAAGAAGTAAAATTGTCACTATCTGCAGATGACATGTTATATGTAGAAAACCCTGAAGACTCCATCAAAAAACTGTTAGAACTAATAAACAAACTCAGTAAAGTTGAAGGATACAAAATCAATATACAAATTCTGTTGCATTTCTATATATTAATAATGAACTATCAGACAGAGAAATTAAGACAATAATCCCATTTACAACTTCATCAAAAAGAATAAAATACCTAGAAATAAATTTAACAAGGAGGTGAAAGTCCTGTACACTGAAAACTATAAGACATTCATGCAAGAAATTGAGGACGCAAACAAATGAAAAGATATTCTATACTCATGGATTGGAAGAATTAATATTGTTAAAATGTCCATCCCAACCAAAGCAATCTTTAGATTCAATGCAATCTCAATCAAAATTCCAATTGCATTTTTCACAGATATAGAACAAACAACCCTAAAATTTGTATGGAAACACAAAAGACTCCAAATAGCCAAAGCAATCTTGAGAAAGAAGGAGAAAGCTGGAGGCATCATGTTTCCTGATTCCAAACTCTATTACAAAGTTACAGTAATCAAAACAGTATGGTATTGGCATAAAAACAGACACATATGTTGATGAAACAGAATAAAGAGCCCAGAAATAAACCCATGCATATGTGGTCAATTAATTTACACAAAGGAGGCAAGAATATATAATGGGGAAATGATAGTTAGGAAAACCAGACAGCCACATGCAAAAGAATGACACTGGACCCCCATCTTACACCATTACACAACGATTAACTCAAAATGAATTAAAGACTTGAATGTAAGACCTGAAACCATAAAACTCCTAGAAGAAAACATAGGTGGTAAGCTCCTTGACACTGGTCTTGGCAATGACTTTTTGGATTTGACCAAATGCAAAGGCAATAAAAGTAAAAATAAACAAGTGAGACTACCTCAAACTAAAAACTACATCTGCACAGCAAAGGAAACAATCAACAAAATGAAAAGGCGACACACCAAATGGGAGAAAACATTTGCAAATCATATATCTGATCAAATAACTCAATAGTGTTAAACAATCCGATTAAAAAATGAGCAGACTGCATCTGTCCACATGGTCATTGAAGCATTATTTACAATAGCAAAGACGTGCGAACACCTTAAGTGTCTATTGATAGATGAATGGGTAAAGAAAATGTGGTATATGCACACAATGGAATATTGTTCAGCCTTAAAAAAGAAGGCAATCCTTCCATTTGAGGCAACATGGATGGACCTTGAGGGCATGATCCTAGGTGAAATAAGTCAGACAGAGAAAGACAGGTGCTGTATGATCTCACTTAACATGCCGTAAAAAAAAAAACGAATTCATAGAAGCAGAGAACAGATTGGTGGTTGCCAGGAGTGGAGGGTGGGGGAAGTGAGTGAAGGTGAAAGTGAAGTTTGCACCACACGGAAAAAAATTATAGCTATATGAGGTGACGGATGTGTTAACTAACCTTATTGTGGTAACAATTTTGCAAAATATACATATGTCAAATCATTATGTTACACATACACCTTAAATTTACAAAATATGTCAATTCTATCTCAATAAAATTGGGAAAAAAAGAAGGAATGAGATTTGAGTATACACTTCTCCAAAGAAGATATATTGATGTAAAACAAGGACATGAAAGATGCTCAAAGTCATTAGTCATTAGGGAAATGTAAATTAAAGCCACAGTGAGATATCTCCTATTAGAATTGCTAAAATAAAAAATACCGATGGTACCAAGTGTTGCTGAGGCTGTGGGGGAATGGGAACTCTCAGGCAGTGCTGTTGGTAATGTACACACAGTTTGGAAAATAGTTTGGCAGTTTCTTGAAAGATTAAACATATACCTATCATAGGATCCATTCCACTGCTAGGTATGACAGCATCTAACCATACAATGACTTATGTACAAGCAATTTTGTTTGTAATAGCAATTTTATTTGTAATAGCCAAAAGCTGGAAACAACCTAAATGTCCATCAATAGCTTAATGGGTAAACAAACTTTGTTATAGCTGTACAGTGGAATACTCCACAATATAGGGGAGTAAACAATTGATACACACTAAAACATGGATGAATCTCAAAATAATTACACTAAGGGAAAGACACCAGACAAACAGCATATTCTTTATATTTTCATTTATATGAAATACTAGTAAACGCAAACTAATCCATAGTGATAGGAAGCAGATCAGTTGTTACCTGGGGGTGGGAGGTGGGGAAAGAAGGGGCGGGCAGGAGAAGTGACAAAGGAACACTGTGAAGTTTTTGGATATGTGCATTGTCTTGATTGTGTTGATGGTTTTATGGGTGTATACATATGTAAAAACTTTTCAAATTCTATACTTTACATATGTATAGTTTATTTTATATTAATTGTATGTCAATAATGCTATTAAAATAATAAAAGTGCAAGAAAGGAGATAGGAGTCACAAAACATTCTCCATTCTAGCTTTACCAGTGATAAAGTTGGCAGAGAAATCAGTTTTACAGCTGTTTGGCTCTAGTTTAAAAATTTCTGTTGTCAGTTTGCTGGAGCTGAGAGGAGAGGCTGGATATGTGATGGGCGCAGCTAACACTTTAGGTAGGTTTACTGGATCTTTCAACTTCACAACGATTGTGGCACAAACTGTCTTTTCTCTTCTTAAAATAGCATGGACGTCTCTTAAAACTGTCTATCACTAGAGATTTACACACCACAATTCACGCATTTCTAGGTAGGAAGGCCAAAGAGAATGGTAGTGTTAATACTGGAGAGGAGGAGAGAATTCACTTAGTCCAACTTCTGCACTTTACAGAAGCGAAACAGAAAAAGTTATTGTACCTTTCTGATCCTGAGTCACACAGTTCATCTGCAGCTGCATGTGGGAAAAATCCCAGATGTCTTTATTTCTAGTCCAGTCCCTGGCACAATTGCTAAAAGCCTTGTTCTCCTGAGTCAGATGCACCTGGGTTTAAAAGCTGTTGCTGACACTTGCAGTTAACTTTGTGACCTTCGTCATCATTATAATTTCTATTTGGCAGATTTATAAACTGAAGTTCAGAGCAGATAGATTATTCGAACAGTTCATGAGATTGCTGTAATGATCAAATGAGATCATCTTGCAAAGTCCTTGGCATGGTGCATGGGACGCAGCATATAGCACTTGATAAATGGAGATTACGACCAATATTATGATTATTACTTTATTTTTAGTACTACCATGGCATCATTGTCCCTCTTTAGTCTAGTCAGCATCCATCAACAACCTGCCTTTAAAGTTCCTTCGTTGAATTTCCTTCCCAGGAAATTCTAGAGCCTGTTTTCTCAGCCTGATTTCCATGTCTGAGCCACATTTGCTCCCTTTATAGAATCTCTCCCTTTGTGCCCCCAGCATTAGCTGCTGAGCTCTGCACTGCCTGCGGGGCTTGTGAGTTTTGCTCATTAGATGCCAAATTACTGCCACTGAAAAGTGACAAATGGCAGTTTGCGACCTTTTACCACCGTAAAGCTCATGCAATAAAACAACAAGGAGCTATAGAGAAGCAAGGTTTGTGGGATCATAAGGGATATATGTCTGCTTCAGGCAGTTTAAGTGGCAAGATTCAGTGAGTTAATGCTTAAGGAAGTAGACAGCTTCAGTTAATGAAATGAAGTATTTAGGAACACAGATCTGTCACCATTGCTTGTCATGTAAAACAGTGGATTTGTTACTTGTGAATGCAACTGCATTAACAGAAACATTTGCTCATATTGAAACAGTACCCAGAGCAGCAATTTTGTTAATAAAGATATAGGTTGTCAAATGTTTTCTTCTCATCCTTGGAATCCTTCCAAGCAGCTTCCTGACTGTGGGCCGTGCCCTTCCTGGGGCCTTATTCCCTCGGATGATTTGACAAGTGCAGTATATTCACCTGCATTTCAGAGCCAGGGTGGATGCTCGGAGCTGAGTCCCAGGGATCCCCCGTGACAACTTGAGGTCTGAGGGCATGTGCTTTCCGTGAAGCAGGGAATGTAGGAGTAGAAACCCTAGAGTGCCAGAGCCAAGCAAAGCTGTGCACTGTAGCAGGACAATTATCCAGGTGCCCACCCTGCTTCTTGCCCTTCCTCTGCATAGCCAAATGTCTCTAGAGAGTTTTCTCGACTTTCTCATGTCTCCCTCACTTCTCTGCCTGCTCCCATTTGTCTACTATCCCTTCACTGTCCTCCAATTGTTCTCACTAATCAATGATCTCCATGTTACGGAACAAACGAATATTTTTTAGTCTCCTCTGACCTGACTCATCGCAGGATTTTCCACAATTGATCAGTTCCTGCTGTTCTTAATTTCCGTGACTCCACACTACCCGAGTTCGCCTTTTCTCTCTCTTGCTACTCTTCTTTTTGACTCCTTTCCAGGTTCTTCTTTCTCTAACCTTGGCCATTAAGTGCTGGTTGTCCTTTGAGGGTCAGCTCCAGGCCCTGTTTTTTCCTCACACACCACACCTGTGACTTCCACTATCACCCACCTCCACTCTGAGCTGGAGATTCCCTTAACCCGCTGTCTGTCCCACTGACGTCTCCGTGTGATGTCTGAAAGCATTGCAAACTCAAAACGTCCAGGCTCAAATGCTCAAATGTTCAGTCTTCTTCCTCAAACACGAGCCTCCTCCACATCCACCATCCATTCTGTGTTTGATGAGTCAGGGACTTTGAATTTATTTTCAAAAATTCTCTCTTTTGCACTTCCTGTCCAATTCATCAGTAGGTCTTGTCTATTTTATCTCTTAACTATCGCTCAGATCTTTCTACCTCTGTCCATTTCCAGTTCTTGGCACAGGACCTGGCATATGGAGGCACTCAATGAATATTTGGTGAGTGAATGAATCTCCACCAATGATACCCGAGTCCAGGCTACTATGGTCTCTGACCAGAATGGCTGCTGGAACCTCCTAATATGCATCTCACCAGTCTATGTTCCCCCACTCTAAAGACTGTTCCATATTACAGTCAAAGGGATCTGTCTAAAAAAGCGAATCTGATTGTGTCATCTCCTTTCCCCAGGTTAAAATGCTTTAATGGTTTCTCATTGTTCCTAGGATAAAATAAAAAATTTGTAACATGACTTAGACGGACCTGTGTAGTTTTTCCACTGCCGGTATCTCCAGCTTCATCTCACACCACACTCCACTTTCTCTCTTTGCTTCAAGCACACCAACCACACCACTCTGCTTTCTGCCTCTCCCTCCTGCCACAGGAACTTCTCCCTGATCCACTTTTCTCTCCTTTCCCCTGTCACCTCCTCCTTAACTGGTATTCATCCTCCAGATCCAGGTTCACATGTCACCTGCGTCCTCTGGGTCACCAACCTCAATCCCTTGTGACACCATATACCTCTGAAAACAATAATTTTTAAATGTATGTAATTACTTGATTAATATCTGTTTCCTCTCAGAGTGTAAGCTCTGTGATGATAGAATATCTGGCTGTGTTCTCTGTTGTGTTCTTGGAGCCCAGCACAGCTGGCGGTCAATACTATTTGTTAGATACCCTGAATAATTGTAAGCCAGGAGGCTGGGTCCAGGTCCTGCCTCTGCCTTGGAGGAGTACATGGCCTTAGAGATAAAGGACTTGCTTAGATCAAAGGAAATCTATCCTTTGTTATTGAAATTTATATACAAAGCAAAACCCCTGCCCACTGGGGGATCCAATGCATTCATTGATCAATCCTTTAAGCGGAGTTCTCAGTGTTCAGAAGCTTGGGCCCAGCCAATTGGCAGCACTCAGTTGCGTTGACCTAATTTCTGAATTCCCTCCATCAGCAGTGGCAAATGCACTGGAGTGCTGATTTACCTGACTGAGCTTTGGATTAGGAACCTGTTCTGACAGGGGCAGCAGCTTGTGTCCTTTGGGGCTACAGAGACACAGAAAGTGCACAGCTGTCACCCTTTGCCCAGAGCCTGCCCTGGTCTCTATGGATGGAGGCACCATCGGAGTCTGTGGCCTCCTCCTTTTGAATCCTTTGTTTTTGCAGCACTTACTCCCAGAACCAGTGGGCCCATAATCTACCATAACTGAGGTTTGCTGACAATTAAACAATGTGTTTTCATATACTTTTGTCACATTTTTACCTTCATGAAAACTCTGATTTATAAGCATTGTTTTTATTCTCATTTTTTATATTAGGAAACAAATTAGAGAAGGCAAGTGGCCTATTTTCTGTGACCCCTCTAGTGATCTTGGTTTTAAATTCAGTTTTTCTCACTCCAAAGCTGTTGATTGTTCTACTACATTATTTAAATTACTTGTGCTATGTTTCCATGTTATTATAGAATGACTTGTGTCCTTCTAACATTCATATATGGAAGCCCTAACCCCTAATCTGACTATATTTGGGGACAGGGTCTTTAAGGAGGGAATTAAGGTTCAAGGAGGTCATAAGGATAGGACCCTAATCCAATAGGGCTGGTGCCCTTATAAGAGGATGAGACACTGACGATCTCTCTCTTTCTTTCCTCACACAAGCTCAGAGGAAAAGCCATGTGAGGCCATAGTGAGAAGGTGGCCATCTGCAAGCCAGGAAGAGAGCCCTCATAGGATAATAACCCTGATGCCATCTTGATCTTGGACTTCCAGCCTCAAGAAGTGTGAGAAAATAAATGTCTGTTGCTTAAGTCACACAGTCTGTGGTATTTTGTTATGACAATCTGAGCTGACTAAGACGCATGTCAAGTGAGACTCCTACACAAGAGGGTCAGGGGGCCATAAAGCTGGCGACAAGGCAAGTGGGTCCAAAGCCCCCAAATCACAGGAGAGACAACCTGGGACAGAGGCTCCAGTGATGGCAGAACATGGATTTGCCTCTCATTCTAGGAAAGAGATGGTTTATTGACTGCCAGCTGCAGGGGCTCTGGGCCCACAGGAGTTAACCAAATCCAGGCTGCAGTCAGAAGTTTCTGGACCACCAAGGCTCCTTGCATTCCATATCCCCCACAATGCAGCACATGGTCCTAAATAAAATATAGCACATAATTAAATTGGAGAGAATCATAATAAAGCAGTGAAGCTGCTATTTTATAGTGTTAACTGAAACCAAACTTTTCTTGGAACCACACAGAAAGATCTGTTGACTCTTCATCTACATTAACAGAGATAAGAAGATGGACTGTCAGAGGCTCAGGTTTAACCTGTGAGAGCCTCTCTCTCATCCCTGATCTCCTTTGCTCTGTCTCCCTAGCAGGTGCATGCTGTCTTTCTGGAGGGAGAGTGACCTGATCTGAAAGCTGCACAATCTTTGATGAGCAACATCTTCCATCATTTTCAGGGAACGGCAGCCAAGTAAAGAAAATAAATCTTGAGAGGCCTCAGAGAACGCACTCTTGAGTGGGTGGAAGGCCTTTCCTGGCCTTGGGCTACTTTTGATTGTATTTGCTGTGTTCACTAATTTCACCTCTGTCAAGAGCCATTACAGGTGAAACAGCAGCTGTGAAAAACTGACTCTCAGGGAAGGAACTGGAAGACATCTTTCTGGGGCTACACACTAGCCTCACAGCACAAAGGCTTGTAGATAAAATAGTGCTTACAGATCTACGGGACTTCTCTTGGAGAAGAGACCTGTATAGGCCACAAGTGGCCGACAACCCCCCGCCACGCCCCCCCCGCCCCCCCAATTCTCTTCAGCTTAAGGCAGGGTCATCAGCAGCATTCCTGCAAAGTCAAGGGTGCTCAAAAATTTTTTTAAATACACTTTATTTTTTAGAAAATTTTAAACCAAGAGAAAAATTGCAAAGATAGAGCAGAGTTCCCATATATCCCACACCCAGTTTTCCCTCTTACTAACATCTTACATTAGTATGGTACGTTTGTTGCAATTAACGAACCAATATTGACACACTATTATTAACTAAATTCCATACTTTATTCAGACTTCCTTAATTTTTACCTAGTGTCCTTTTTTTCTGTTCCAGGATCCCACTGAGGATACTACACAACATTTAATGGTCATATCTCCATCGGCTCCTTTGGCTGGGCAGTTTCTCAGACTTCCCATGTTTTTGATGACCTTGGCAGTTTTGAGGAGGACTGGTCAGGAATTTTGCAGACTGATTCTCAATTCGGATTTATCTGATGTTTCTCTCATGATTAGCAAGATTTCCCTCTACTGTAAAGTTTCTCTACTGTAAAGTCACTCTTTTCCCTTTCCATAGTGTACTTTTTGGAAGAGAGTCGTTATGCACAGCCTGTCCTGAAGGAGTGAGGAATTCGTTTAATCCCCAAAGGATGGAGTCACTTAGTTTTTATAAGCTGAATTCCACTTTTATCCAGGACAACCCCTTATTGGAGAGAAATGTGAAGTGAATCCTTTGGAAACTCAAAGACTCCCCTTACTCTGTGAGGAGTCATAGCTCTCAGAAAAGTGTTGAATGATTAGCATAAGTTTAGATTTTCATTTTGGAGTGGAGGATGCTTAGTTTTCCCTCAGAACAGTTCTGCTCATTCGTATGAATATGGTTCTTTGTTTTGAATGGTGAGTGTTAGTTTTGTTTTGGGGTCAACATTTTTATTTTCTTGAAATGCAGTGTTTATGTTTGCATCTTTATTAGTATGCTAGATATTGCATGTGGTAAAACTACTATTCCAAATTACGTCCAGGGAAGATGGAAGGATGAATGAGGCCAGTTGGCACTCACTGCGTAGCTACTTGAGAACTGAACAAAAGCCGTGTTCTAATCCTGTCATCAGAATACATCACATGCCAGGACACACATCTGAGATGCTAGTGGAGAGTTATGAACAAACCATTCAAAGTGGAGTCATTTCCCTAGTAACAGAAGGTTTGTCTTTTCTATTAATTGTTTGTGGTGGAAGAAGGATAAACACGAGGGGAAAAAAAAGTGTTCAGCATAATGATCATTTCTGACTTACTGTGCTTACGCCTAAAATCTAAATATATCTGTAGACCATACTTCAAAATAGAAAAGTAATTTAGTTTCTTTCTCTTTCTTAAAAAATTTTAAAACACTACTAAAATGAGCCATGTTTTTCGCAGCTACTGTGAGGGAAACAAAGGGTGCTTTATAAAAAACCTCAAGTAGTTAGCAATCGCAGAAAGTCTGCTCTGTTACATTGTTTCCACATTCAACTCATCCAACTCCTGAATCTTCCCTTGCCTTTATTTTTAAGAATATTTCAACAGAGTCACTTGTTAGCGTAGGCCAGGCAAAGCTGAAAATACTGCCTATTCTGCCAAAAGGTATATATGGGTCAGGAAGTTATCTGCTATAAAGTTGCAGTCAATTCCTTGTCTCACATGATAGCTGCCTACAGGAGAAAGTGCAGCTGCGGGCAGGGGTTGGTTGCAGATGCCCCCCTGGTAACTGCCTTCGTCTCCACCAAGTGCTTCTCATTATTTGCTGCCTTGTGGCAGGAGTCTTTTTTTCGTTCCATGTGGGCAGAGGGGGTTCCTGAACTGGCTCATTGGAAGCTGCTCCTGCTTCCTGGATTGATTGTGAGCTTTCCTGACTCCCTAGCCTGGGTGCAATTCCTCTTTCACGAGCTCCTACAGTACCTTAACTTCCTTATAGTACACATAGTTGCGAATATATGGTCAATACCATGAGCGTTTGATTATTTCTACTCCTCTACTAGGCTATAAGCTCCGTTAGTGTAGGGATCACGGGTTCATATTTGTGAATCATTTCAGAAACCCACCGACTGCAAAGGCAGATGCTAGGAACCGACAGTGGCAGCAAATCCAAAGGGAATCCGGATTCTGGGAGTTCAATCAAGATAGGAGGTCAGAGCCAAGCAGAGGGTCGCCTCTGAGCCCTCGGTCAGGAGAGCTGACCAGCCTTACAGGATGGGGCCTCTCAGAGCTGACCTCAGGCAGGAGGGCTCTGACATTGTCCCAGGAGACAATGGGCTGATCTGGGCCATGGGCTGCTTAGAGCCTAAGACAAGTGCACGATTTGCAGGAGGGCAGTGATTGAAAGCTCGTCCCAGCTCCATTGCTCTCTACCTGCATGGTCCGATATTGTAGCTACCACACTATATATACTATAGCCACTACAATCACAGGTAGGGGTTTAAATTACAACTAAGTAAAACTGAATAAAATTAATAATTCATTTCTTCATGTGGCTGTTGGCTACTGTATCAGTACAGACAGCGATACAATGTCCCCATCACCACAGAAGGTTCTATGAGACAGTGGTGCTGTCTGTCTTGCCTGACAAGTCCTGATGGCAGGATCCTTGAGGTTAGGGTGGGTTTTGGACTTCTATATTTATCCCCACAGTGTCTAGAAAACAAGGAACACGAATAGATGGGCTGATAGTCTTCTATGATCTTGAAAGTCTTGGCCTGCAAAATACCCCAGGGCCGTGTTACTTCTCCTCCTTTCCCAGTGTCGACCCTGATGGGTCCAAATGGGTGAAGCAGAGAAGCTGCCCAGGGGTAATTCATAGTCTTGAGCTCTTAGGCAAAGAAGCCCCTGGGTGGTCCAACGTCTAATATTTTTTAACCAGAACCTTTTTTTTTTCTCCCCAAGTGATGTTGAGAGGATTGGGAGCAAAGGAGACAGTACACATTACTTTATGTCTGTATTCACAGAGAGTCATTCTGCATATGTTCATTCTGTTTCACACATTAAGTTATCTACAAATGTTAAAGAGAAGTCATCACATCACTTTATTAAAGGATTACAAGGACAAACAGGAAAAACAGAGAGCAAAGGGGCTTTTGCTTGGGCTGTGCTAATAGTGAAGCTGTAGAGGAGGGAACCCACCTTCCGGCTGCAGCTGCCTCCTCTGATGTTTTGCATGGTTATCACACTAAGTGACAAAGAGGTCCAGATTCTAGTAAACAGCTTCTGGATAATCCTACATTTGGGGAAACAGGAATAATTCTCTTTTTCTATGTGAACTAAGCCATGTAAATATATGAATATACATAACAATACATGCAACCTATATGTGCACATAATTGCATATATATTTCAAAATATTGAGGCTGGAGGGGTGGAGCAAAATGGCAGGATGAGCTGACCTGGGATTCTCTCCCCTCCAAAATACAACAAAGGATTGGAAAAACAGAATTTCAGAGAATAAATCTAATGCCAAATTATTGAGACCTACAATACCAAGAAGGCAGAGAACATAAACCTTGCTGACGGCCTCAGAGGCGCTGGAACGGGTAGGAGAGAACGTCGCCCCCTCCCCTGCAGATCCCTGCTGCTCAGGTCCAGGAAGGAGCGGGGGAGAGGCCGCGTGACCAGGGGATCATCCAGGACGCCTGCCGCTGGTTCAGTGGAAACCCGCTCACAGGAGAAAGCTTCCGTGCGCTTGGGGACCCCATAAACCCAGGGCCTCAGGAGACCAGAGAACAGAACTGATCTGAATACAGGTTGGCGCCGAGAATAGCAGCGCCTCCCTCACGGAAAAGCGCACTGGGTGCTGCCATCTTGGCCGAAGGCGGAGACCTCAGAACACGTGGCTCTCGACCCCCATCTACTGGCGACAGGCTGTAACTGCAACCAAATTCTACCACCATGCAAAAAAACCGCTCCTCTACCGTCCAGCAATTTATAAAAGCCCCAGACCAGAAGGAAAACAATAAAAACATAGAATTAAGTCCCGAGGACTTGGAATTAGGTAAACTAATTGATAATGAGTTCACAGTAGCTATCATCAAAAAAATTCAATGAGGTAGAGAGAAAGATAGAGAAACAAGCCAATGAGTTCTGGAGTTACTTCATGAAAGAGATTGAAATTATAAAGAAGAATCAAACAGAATTACTAGAGATGAAAAACGCAATGGACCAGATAAAACAGAATACGGATTCCCTGAATGCCCATGTAGACACCATAGAAGAGCAAATTAACATAATTGAAGATAGACAGGCTGAATGGCTCCAGACAGAGGAAGAAAAAGAGCTAAGAATTAAAAAAAATGAGGAAAATCTCCAAGAGATAGTGGATTCAATAAGGAGTAAGAACTTAAGGATCATAGGACTTCCCAAGAATGTGGAAAAGGAAAATGGAGCAGAATGTGTGCTTAATGAAATTATTGAAGAGAACTTCCCAAATATAGGGATTGACGGAGAAATGTGTGTAGAGGAAGCTTTCAGATCTCCTAGATTTGTCAATGTAAAAAGACCTACTGCAAGGCACATAGTAGTACAATTGGCAAGAAGGAAAGATAAAAAAGAATACTCAGGGAAGTAAGAAAAAAAAAAGAGAATAACCTACAAAGGAGCCCCTCTCAGACTTTCAGCGGATTTCTCTACAGAAACCTTACAAGCTAGGAGTGAATGGAGTGACGTATTCAAAGCTTTAAAAGATAAAAATCTTCAGCCAAGAATATTCTATCCAGCAAGAATTTCCTTCAGATATGAGGGAGAAATTAAATCTTTTCCAGACAAACAAAAGTTAAGGGAATTTGTAACTAAAAGCCCTCCACTACAAGAAATCCTCAAGAAGGCTCTCATACCTGAAAAAATAAAAAAGGGAGAAAGGGGTCACAATCCACAGACTAGGGAAGACTGATGGATAGAACCAGAACAGGATAGCAAATATTCAACTATAGCATTAGGGTAAAGGTAAGGAAACTATCAAAGCAAGGATGATCTTATCACTCTAACTACAAATTCATGACATGAGTTGGAATAAGAAATGAAAATAATTATTTAGGAGGGGAAGAGCAAAGGGTCTAAATCAGTATTGGCCAAGTAAGTAAGAGACCACCAGAGAATAGACTATATTATACACGAGATTCTAAATACAAACTTCAGGGTAGACACTAAAATAAAATACAGAACAGAGTCACAAATCATAAATAAGGAAAAATCTAAGAAACCCAGCATAAGAAATTGCAGTATTAAATGGGTAGGCTAAAGCACACAGGAAAAGAAACACAGGAAAACAAGATAATGAGAGACAGATTGACAGCATTAAGTCCACATGCATCAATAATCACTCTCAATGTGAACGGATTGAACTCTCCAATAAAAAGACACAGAGTGGCAAAATGGATTAAAGAACAAGATCCAACAATTTGTTGCCTCCAAGAAACACACCTCAGCCCCAAGGACAAACACAGGCTCAGGGTGAAGGGGTGGAGGACAATACTTCAAGCTAATAGCAAGCAAAAAAAAGGCAGGTGTTGCAATTCTTATATCAGACAAAGTGGATTTCAAAATAAGACAGATAAAGAGAGATACAGAGGGACAATATATAATGATCAAAGGGACACTTCATCAAGAAGAAATAACGCTTATAGATATCTATGCACCCAACACAGGAGCACCAAGATTCATAAAGCAACTATTAACAGACCTAAAGGAAGATGTTAAAAACAACACAATAATAGTAGGGGACCTCAACACCCCACTCACATCAATTGACAGATCATCCAGACAGAAAATCCACAAGGAAATAGTGGGGCTAAATGACAAACTAAAACAATTGAACTTAATAGACATATATAGATTACTTCACCCTAAAACAGCTGAATACACATTCTTCTCAAGTGCACATGGAACATTCTCAAGGATAGACCATATGTTGGGAAACAAGGCAAGCCTCTACAAATTTAAAAAAATTGAAATAATAACAAGCATCTTCTCCGATCATAATGCTATAAGGCTAGAAATTAATTACAAGAAAAAAGCTGAGAAAGGCACAAAGATGTGGAGACTAAACAACACACTACTGAACAAGCAATGGATCATTGAAGAAATTAAAGAAGAAATAAAAAAATACCTGGAAACAAATGAAAATGATAGCATGACATACCAACTCATATGGGATACAGCAAAAGCTGTATTAAGAGGAAAATTCATCGCAATACAGGCACATCTTAACAAACAAGAAAAATCCCAAATAAGCAATCTTAAACTGCAGCTAACTGAATGAGAGAAAAAAAGAACAAATAAAGCCCAAAGTCAGCAGAAGGAGAGAAATAAAAATCAGAGCAGAAATAAATACTATTGAAATGAAAAAGGCAGTAGAAAGGATCAATGAGACAAAGGGCTAGTTTTTTGAGAAGATAAATAAAATTGACAAACCCCTAGCCAGACTTACAAAGAAAAAAAGGGAGAAAGCTCAAATAAACAAAATCAGAAATGAAAGAGGAGAAATAACAAGACTCTGCAGAAATAGAACGGATTATAAGAGAATACTATGAAAAACTATATGCCAACAGCATGGATAACCTAGAGGAAATGGATAAATTCTTGGACTCCTACAATCTCCCAAAGCTCACTCAAAAAGAGGCAGACAATTTGAACAGACCAATCACAAGGAAAGAGATTGAAACAGCAATCAAAAACATCCCAAAGAATAAAACCCCAGGACCAGATGGCTTTCCTGGGGAATTCTACCAAACTTTCAGTGAGGATTTAATACCTATCCTTTTCAAGCTATTCCAAAAAATTAGGGAAGATGGAACACTTCCTAACACATTCTATGAGGCCAACATCACGCTGATACCAAAACCTGACAAGGACAGCACGAAAAAAGAGAACTACAGGCCAATATCACTGATGAACATAGATGCAAAAATTCTAAAGAAAATTTTGGCAACCAGAATTCAGCAATTCATCAAAAGGATCATACATCATGATCAGGTGGGATTCATACCAGGGACACAGGGACGGTTCAACGTCCGCAAATCAATCAACGTGATACACCACATCAACAAACTGAGGAATAAAAACCACATGATCATCTCAATAGATGCAGAGAAGGCATTTGACAAGATCCAACAGCCATTTATGATAAAAACTCAGAAGAAAATGGGCATAGAAGGGAACTACCTCAACATAATAAAGGCCATATGCGACAAACCCATAGCCAACATCATACTCAATGGGCAAAAACTGAACGCCATCCCCCTGAAAACAGGAACAAGACAAGGATGCCCTCTATCACCACTCTTATTTAACATAATACTGGAGGTTTTGGCCAGAGCAATCAGGCAAGAAAAAGGAATAAAAGGAATCCAAATAGAGAAGGAAGAAGTGAAACTCTTGCTCTTTGCAGATGACATGATGTTATATATAGAAAACCCCAAAGAATCCATTGGAAAACTCTTAGAAGTAATCAACAACTACAGCAAAGTTGCAGGGTACAAAAATCAATTTGCATAAATCAGTAGCATTTCTATACTCTAATAACAAACTAACAGAAAAAGAACTCAAGAACACAATACCATTCACAATCGCAACAAAAAGAATAAAATACCTTGGGGTAAATTTAACTAAGGAAGTGAAGGACCTATATAATGAAAATTGCAAGGCCTTTCTGAGAGAATTGGATGACGACATAAGGAGGTGGAAAGACATTCCATGTACATGGATTGGAAGAATAAACATAGTTAAAATGTCCGTTCTACCTAAAGCAATCTACAGATTCAATGCCATCCCATTCAGAATCCCAATGACATTCTTTACAGAATTAGAACAAAGAATCCTAAAATTCATATGGGGCAACAAAAGACCCTGAATTGCTAAAGCAATCCTGAGAAAAAAGAACAAAACAGGAGGTATCACAATCCCTGACTTCAAAACATCCTACAAAGCTACAGTAATCAAAACAGCATGGTACTGGTACAAAAACAGGTGCACAGATCAATGGAACAGAATTGAAAGCCCAGAAATAAAACCACACATCTATGGACAGCTTATCTTCAACAAAGGAGCTGAGGGCATACAATGGAGAAAAGAATGTCTTTTCAACAAATGGTGCTGGGAAAACTGGAAAGCCACATGTAAAAGAATGAAAATTGACCATTCTTTTTCACCATTCACCAAAATAAACTCAAAATGGATCAAAGACCTAAAGGTGAGACCTGAAACCATAAGGCTTCTAGAAGAAAACATAGGCAGTACACTCTTTGACATGAGTATTAAAAGGATCTTTTCGGACACCATGCCTTCTCAGAGAAGGGAAACAATAGAAAGGATAAACAAATGGGACTTCATCAGACTAAAGAGCTTCTTGAAGGCAAATGAAACCAGGATTGAAACAGAAAAACAACCCACTAACTGGGAAAAAATATTTGCAAGTTATATATCTGACAAAGGCTTAATATCCATAATATATAACGAACTCTCACAACTCAACAACAAAAAATCAAACAACCCAATCAAAAAATGGGCTGGAGACATGAACAGACATTTCTCCAAAGAAGATATACGGATGGCCAATAGGCACATGAAAAGATGCTCATCATCGCTGATCATCAGGGAAATGCAAATCAAAACTACACTAAGATATCACCTTACACCCGTTAGAATGACAAAAATATCTAAAACTAATAGTAACAAATGTTGGAGAGGTTGTGGAGAAAAAGGAACCCTCATAGATTGCTGGTGGGAATGCAAGCTGGTGCAGCCACTATGGAAAACAGTATGGAGATTCCTCAAAAAATTAAAAATAGAACTACCATACGATCCAGCCATCCCACTACTGGGTATTTATCCTAAGAGCTTGAAGTCAGCAATCCCAAAAGTCCTATGTACCCCAATGTTCATTGCAGCATTATTTATAATAGCCAAGACAAGGAAGCAACCTAAGTGCCCATCAACAGACGAATGGATAAAGAAGATGTGGTATATATATACAATGGAATACTACTCAGCTGCAAAACAGAACAAAATCATTCCATTTGCAATAACATGGATGGAACTTGAGGGAATTATGTTAAGTGAAATAAGCCAGATAGAGAAGGATAATCTGTGTATGACTCCACTCATATGAGGAGTTTAAAAATGTGGACTAAGAACAGTTTAGTGGATACCAGGGGAAAGGTGGGGTGGGGGGTGGGCACAAAGGGTGAAGTGGTGCACCTACAACACGAATGACAAACATTAATGTACAACTGAAATTTCACAAGATTGTAACCTATCATTAACTCAATAAAAAAAAAATACTGAGAACTTTTCATCACTTATGTTCTTGAATTTTTATCTCTGAATTCTCATGACAAAGTTCCAGCATCATTTGAATATTGAAGAAGTGGCTATAGTTCATGCTCTCCATCTAATTTCAACATATAATCATTATTATTATAGCTAAAATTATAGTCAGATATATTGACAAATACTCTAACGAGCCTTTAGAATGTGCACAGGGAATCCGTGACATCTTAAATCTGGCTGTCCAACTGGTAATTAAATCCCCTGTTGAATATCCCATTCTAAAAAATATGGCTAAATTTATAGGGCTTGTTCACTTCTGGCCAACATGGTAGCCACTAGCTACATCCCTTATCTGAATCTGAGACCCATATATTCCTGGTAGGTGTCTTCACTTGGATAGCCTAGAAACCCTTCCAATATTTTCCTCCTCATATCTGCTCTTCTCTTCCTGTATCCCACATCTCAATGAGTGACACAAACTTTCATCCAGTTGCTGTATCTTGAAACTTTGGAATCATTTCAGAGTCCTTCTGCAATCACTGTATGAACCCAGTAGACACCAAGTGAGATGAAATCTACCTCTTATACGGCTTCTAGTTGGTGTTCTATTTCCACATGTCACTGCCCTGCCTATGCTCAGGCCCTCTTCGTTTCTCATTGGATCATGACAACAGCTTATTGACTTGTCCCCCTGACTCTATCTTTATCTGCTCCCAATCCACTTATTCAAATTACAGCAGAGTAAGCTATCTAAAATGCATATCTGACCTTGCCATTCCACAGACTAAAACAATTCAAAGCCCCTCCATTGCTCTTCAGATAAAATCCAGGCTCCATAATATGTTGCTCATGGTCCTTCTTCTCATGCCATTCTGTTGCTTTGCTCTGCTTCCTCATCCCTTTCTCCTGTGTGTAGCTTGTTCTCTTTGTCTAACGTACTCTCTTCTCAATTATTGTATGGAAAGTAGGGCTTAGGATGTTAAGAGCAAGTGCGCTGGACACCGATAGCCTGGATTTGAATGTTCTCTCTATCACTTACTCCCCTCAGCTTCTGTTTCCTCATCCATAAAATGGCGATAACAATGATAGCGTCTACCTCATAGTGATATTGGGGTATTAAATGTGGTACTGTTCACAAATCACTTCGCATGGGCCTGGCACACAATAAGTGCTCACACATGTTGGCTCTTGCTATTAATATTCTTATTCCTCCTTTATCTACCTCATAAGCCTCTATTCATATTTTAAGACTCAGACCACATATCTCCAAGAATATTGTCCAACTTGCCTTCTCCCATCGCATCCATCCTCAGTGGTCCACTGTGCTCCCGCTATAACCTGGGAATACCTTTGTTTTAGCTCTCACTTCATTACACAGTCTTCTAGCTGCCTTTGGAAGACAGTGAACATCTTGAGGACAGGGGTTGTGCTTCATTTATCTTTGAATCTACAACGCCAGCATCTCATCCACTGCTGGCTTTCAGTGCACATGAGCTCCTCACGGGAGGTTACAGAATGTCAGCAGCCAGCTTTAGCAGGAACAAGGATGGGTATCCACAGATGGGAGGTTGCCAGGATGTTATTTCTTGGCTGGGTGGATGAAGGTTATCAGTTTCTAGATCAGCGGTTGAAAGGTATATTTTACTGGCTTAGCACACACTGGCATAAGATCTGGAGCTATGGTCTGAATGTTTGTGTCCCTCCCAAATTCATAGGTTGAAATCCTAATGCCTAAGGTGATGGTATTAGCAGATGGGGCCTTTGGGAGGTGATTAGGTCATGAGGGCAGAGCCCTCGTGAATGGATTAGTGCCCTTATACGAGAGACCTTGAGAGTTCCTTTGCCCCTTTCACCACGTGAGGACATAGAGAGAAGGCGAAGTCCATGAACCCAGAAGTGAGCTCTTACCAGACATTGAATCTGCCGGCACCATGATCCTGGACCTCCCAGCCTGAAAAACAGTGAGAAATAAATTTCTGTTGTTTGTAAGTTACCCAGTCTATGGCATTTTGTTATAGCAACCTGAACACACTAAGACATTGGTAACACAGGCACCCAACAGGACCCTGGATCAGAACAATTGTGGCTCAGCCAAACCCCAAATCACACTAACAAAAGAGGAATTGATTCTTGCACCTTCATGTGGTTCCAAACTCAAGGAAACCTGCATGAGCAACAAAGTGCTAACTAGTAATTTTTTCTGGTTCTGTTTTGCTTTTTCTCTCCCAGTCTTATTGAGACATAATTGGCATACTGCACTGTATATGTTTAAGATGTACAGCGTAATGACTACTTACATATATTGTGAAATGACTACCACAATAAGTTTAGTTATCATCCATCATCTTAGATAGATACAAACAAAAAAAAAACAAAGAAAAAAATACTTTTTCCTCATGATGAAAACTCTTAGGATTTACTCTCTTAACAACTTTCAAATATACCAGACGGCAGTGTTAACTATAGTCGTCATGTTTCTTACATCCCTGATACTTATTTATCCTATAACTAGAAGTTTGTACCTTTTGACCACTTTCATCCAATTTCCTTGGTTAACTTTTGGTTAATTTTAATGAAAAAGTCTTTCTATTGAGAAGCTGGCATTTAGGGTAAATGTAAGAAGATGAGAATACGTAGGCCTTACTTTTCTTCACTCTGCCAAATTTTCCACCTTTCCAAGATGACAAACATTGAAAGTGGGATCCATTTCCATTGTTAAAAAAATTTTTATTTATTTATTTATTTATTTTTGAGGAAAATTAGCCCTGAGCTAACATCTGCCGCCATCCTCTTTCTGCTGAGGAAGGTTGGCCCTGAGCTAACATCTGTGCCCATCTTCCTCTACTTTATATGTGGGACACCTGCTACAGCATGGCTTGAAAAGTGGTGCGTAGGCCTGCACCCGGGATCCAAACTCGCGAACCCCGGGCCGCTGAAGCGGAATGTTCGAATTTAACCTCTGTGCCACCAGGCTGGCTCCCCCACTTCCATTTCTCATCTTCTCACTTAGGATTTCAGAACAGCCCTCACTGGTTAGGACACATTGCTCTTTCTAGAAAGATCATTAACTCCAGGATTAAGACTATGTGATTTAACCTGAAGGAAGTATCTAAAGTTTTGCGGCTCAGCTTTTCCTGCAAAGGTTATCTTCCTTCTCTGTTACTTCTTTTCAAAGTCCCTGAACTCGATCATTAATCAGGAAATTTACCTGAGGGACTAAATTTTAAAACTGCACCCATCCACCAAAAGCGCCAACAGAATTTTCAGCCAACCAAGGGTCATTTGCAAAATACTTTGCTTTTACACACAGACAACTTTCATGACCCTCGTTCTTGATCGTTCAGGATTACTCGACAATTCTTGTGTACTATTTGCCAATAAGAGCTTGCGTGAAACACAGATTTCGTACTGTTTTCAGTTTAGCTCTCAAAATCTAGTTTTTCTCTTTTTCTCACTTTTTTGCTTCCTTTGTGTTACTTTATCTTATACCCTTTCTAGAGCGATCCTCTTTTCTACTTGGTCTAGATTCCAGAGAACGTGGGTAACATGAAATAATTAACTCATGCAATAAAATACGTGATGCCTTTCAGTTGCTGTAGAGGATGAACTGAACAGCTATTTGTGTAAAAATATTTTATTACTACCAGATAAATTTCATGGTAAAAGCAGTAAGACATCCAAGTGAGAAATTCCGAAAGGTTCTACTCTTTTATTTATAAACAAGTGGGATGGTTTAGTGCATTTGGGCTCCAATATACTGTTTTCTTATAAATGATGAATCCTTTTAGAAAAAAAGCAAAGCCCGCTATGAGCTAATCTCTATAAACTCCTATGTCACAATTTTAAAGTGTTTGATGCATTTTTGTGTAATTATTTATTATAACACATTATATTTAACAAAAGCAATTTTCTAAAAATCAGAGATCTAAATTATCTAGCAGTAGGTCTAACCTCATTGAAAATCATTCCCCAAATTTAATTGTGGTTCATGTTGTAGAATTGCAAACTAAGGTGAATTCACCGTTTCACTAAGTCAAGACAGGGCATCGATTTGGAAAAACTAAAACCTGAAAATTGGAATGGAGATGTTTGGGTGGACACAGATGAAGCTGAGAATCAATTCCCTGGGTCTCTCTGAGTTTCCCTTGCTAGAAGATGTGGGCTTTCTTCCCGTATCCGAGAAGTCTATGTTTCCCTTACTTAAGATCTTGTAATAACCCTACCAATTCCTTCCGTTAAATTCATTCTGTTGAAACAGAGTGTGGTTTCTATTTTCCCAGCTGGACTCTGAATGATGCACCATCCTAAAACATCTTTTTATCTTCCTTGAAAATAGGTTCATGGGCTGGGAAAAAATGGATCATAATGATTACCCATTAGTCTACATAACCAGTGGGTTTTATTTCTACCTTACTACCTACCAGATTACAGTCTTGGGTTTTCAGTTTACACTTTTAAAAGAGCTTACTTAGTAAATTAAAATTTTCCCCACAAATTCCTTAAATACAGAGGCTATATTTATATGTTGTAATGACCTCTCCTTAAAAGTAGCTGGTTGATATTATAATGACATTTCATGATTCATAGGATATATATACTTTTATATGCATCTTTTTTTCTCCTTTGATTTGCAACAATAATAGCAATTATTGGTGAAGCCAACTAGTTAAAACCAAGCTGTGGTCTCCATCTACCCTAAAACTGAATTTTCCCTGTTTCCTACTGTTAATATAGTCATGTAAACTTGAAACTTAAAATTAGCTTTAAGGTCTTCTTTATCCAATGAGTTACCAAGTTCTTTTCAGTTTAGCAAATGCTTGTTGAGTTCTTAGTCAATAAGCTCTCATAACCTCATCTTTTTATTTATTTATTTATTTATTTATTTATTTATTTATTTATTTATTTTAATGTTTACTTATTCCTGATGCTGCCGTGGTGCTAGGCACATAACCGGCCTCTGAAACAAGCTACATTCTCATTCACCTCTTTCCAGTTCTATTGTTCTGTTCTGTTCTATCATTGCAGTCTCCTTACTGGTCTCCCTGACTCCTCTTCCTTCTCAAGATTATAGTCCTTGACAGAACTTTAAGGCAACCTCTCAGAGATCCACACATATTATGTGTCATTCAGAAAACATCAACATAGCTCAAGACTTTGGTAAAGAGAGAAGTAGCTCAGCGTGTCTCATCTGATTTCGTTTGTTGATACCCTTGTATCTGAAGGACACAAAAAAATGGAGTAAGCAAAATTGGACAACACGATGGTCTCATTGTTCCTTACAGAGTTGTTTTCTCTGGTCTTAAGAGTATGATATTTAACAAGGTGAAATATATCTACTCTGCATTTATATGAAATCTATATACATACTGACGTAAGTAATAATTGACTCTTGCCTCAGCTGTTTGTGATTTTGGTGAGGGAATGCATGCCTCACTGGGCCTTACAGATGGCATCTCCAAGAACCTCTGTAAAAGAACCAGAAGCAACAATGCTGGAGTTAAATTTTCATTAATGAAGAAAAAGACCCAAGGTTGGAGTGACCTTTGCTTAGCCAGAGCCCATTTTAGTTTAGCAAAATTCAATCTGCTTGACATGAAAAGAAAATTGACTTTCTTATTTCCATTGTCCTATCCTGCAGGGAAAAATAAACTACAGAGGTGAAGGGAGCTGCCTGCTCATCACAAAGGGCTCGCTCTGCCTTGCCGCAGCTGCGAGGCATCGGAAATTGAAATTTACAACACCGTGGGCACTGCCCCTCCTATGAAACAGGTCACTCTGATGGTGTTTGTATTATTGGGTTTGCTTTACGCATTCACTGCATTCCTGCCCAACCAGTTGCTTATTGAAAACTCTGTGTGCCTCTGAGATCAGAGTTTCATTAAACATGGGTAGGCAGCCCAAGGCATGAATCAGATAAATATTATTCCACTTGGAAAATATATTTCTTTCAGGTTTTCTCTACCCTCCTCCCCTTCCCCTTATCCCTGTCCTTTGCATTAATTACACTCATACACTCACAGAAGCCACCTCAGAGCCCAAAGGTGAGGCAGGAGACCGTCAATCACAACTTTTTCTTTTAAGTTTTTACAAGGGACAGCGCTCAAAAACCCAGAGTAGGTACGATTCTCTTCCTGGGGACAACTCTTTTGTGTCTTCCTAGAACTCCTGATCCTAAGAGCAGTCCTTATTTATAGGCAAGAAACACTTTGTGGTTCTGTGTATATATGGTGACTAAGAGGGTCGGAGTAGAACATATCTGACAGTTCTACTCTGTCACTTACTGGCTACCTGACCTCTCAAAGCCTCAATTTCTTCATGTGCAAATTCACAGATGCTACGCAAGGACGGGAGAGAATGCAATGGGATAAGCAAACTGGAGAGAAATCACAGAGTGCCTGCAGGCAGGTGGCTCCAACAGCATCACTTGGGATTGCTTGCTGAAAATAGAAATCCCCAGGCTCTCTCTTGACCGGGTGAGTCAGGATCTCTCTGCTTAATCCATGTGAATTAGCTTCCCAAGTAGTTTTGAAGGGCAGTCAGACTTGGAAGCTGGATGGACTTGGATGAAGCTGAGAGTCTTGAACTCCTGCTCTCCTCATTCATCCCACTTCCAACTTCTAATATTCAAATCTCTCCTGCAACATCTTCACCAAGTGTACTTCTGCTATCTGTTTAAACACCTCCAAAGACAGCAAACTCACTACCACTTGGAGCAAACTCGTCCATGATTGGCAGTTCTCAGAATGCTCCTAGTACTCAACCAAAGCTGTCTCTAGTATTTTTTTCCCACTGATGCTAATTCTACTCCGAGGGACATGCAGAAAAGATTTATCCTCTTCCTATTTGATACTCCTTTGGATATTTGAAAACACTTCCCATGTCCCCTAGAGTACTCTCTTTTCTATGCTAGTGCATCCTGCACCGAAGTTCCAGTCTGAAAATTTCAATTTCTGCTTATCTAACCCTTGTTGAACGCATCCCCATAGCTAAAATCCCAGCTGCTGTACCTGTTCTCTAAGAGCTGACCCACCTTTGGGTTTAGTATTCCCTTCTTCCAACCACTCTTTCCCTTGGCACATGTGGACAAAAGATGCTCTTTTCTGTAAGATACATCAAAAGGAATTTCACAATTTTTCATCTGTCTTCCATCTTTTCAAACTTAAGTCAAGCTGCTCAAAATCAAGACTTTTAATGTGAAGCTACCAGATTTTTAGTTGTAGAACAGAGATGGGAGTAAAGGGGCTGAGACAACACCTAGCCCAACTTCCTTCTTTCAGACCCATTTGAAAGATTAGATTGGTGCAGCCACTATGGAAAACAGTATTGAGGTTCCTCAAAAAATTAAAAATAGGGCCAGCCCCGTGGCCTAGTGGTTAAGTTTGGTGTGCTCCACTTCAGCGGCCTGGGTTTGGTTCCCGGTCATGGACATACACCACTCATCTATCAGTGGCCATGCTGTGACAGCAGCTCATATACAAAATAGAGGGAGATCAGCAATGGTTGTTAGCTCAGGGTGAATCTTCCTCAGAAAAAAAAGATTAAAAATAGAACTCACATGGTCCAGCAATTCTGTCTCTGAGTATATGTCTGAAGGAAATGAAATCACTATCTCGAAAAGATGTATGCACCCATATGCTCATTGGAGCATTATTTACAATAGCCAAGACATGGAAAAAAACCTAAGTGTCTATCAGTAGATGAATGGATAGAGAAAATGTGATATATATCATATCATATCATATATTATATTATATTATATTCATATCATATATATACATATTATATGAAATGAAATATTATTCAGCCATAAAAAGAAGGAAATCCTGCCATCTGTGACAACATGGATGAATCTTGAAGGCATTATGCTAAGTGAAATGAATCAGATTGAGAAAGACAAATTCTGTATGATCCCGCTTATATGTGGAATCTGAAAAAAACCAAACTTACAGAAACAGAGAACAGACGGGTGATTGCCAGGGGTGGGGGATGGGAGGTGGGAAAAATGAGTGGAGGGCACAAACTTCCAGTCATAAGATGAGTAAGTTCTGGATGTAATGTACAGCATGGTGACTATAGTTAATAATACTGTACCGTATATTTGAAAGTTGCTAAAAGAGTAGATCTTAGAAGTTCCCACCACACAAAAAAATTTGGAACCATGTGAAGTAACAGATGTGTTAATTAACCTTATTGTGGATATCATTTTGCAGTATATACTTATATCACATCATTACATTGTACACCTTAACTTACACAATATTATATGTCAATTATATTTCAATAAAGCCAGAAGAAAAAAAGATTGGAAAACAGAGGCACTAGGAGGTTAACTGAACTACCCAAGTACATATACATAGTGTCTACTTCTTGTCACCTGGTATGAGGCATCCTTTCAATGATAAGACTTTTTACTTATGTATGCATATGTCTCAAACAGGGTCCTCCAGATCTCTTATTGATTGACAAATTCTTTTTTTAAAAAACAAATAGGGACCAATATTTAAAAAGTTAAAAGTTTTCACATAAAACTATTGATTTATGGCTTCTCTTGAAATATTAAAAATCTTTCTATTCTTGACGTGTATTGCTACACAGCAACAATGGGATTGACCTGCTTGAAGCCTGACACCTTTAGATGGGGCTCACACTCTTCATGTTACCTGCTTGGCCTCTAGAGATGGTAAACTGAGCTAAGACTGAATGTAGCATTTGTGAGAACACCTGAAACCCTGTACAAGGAGTGAAAAGAAAGGAAGACAAAAATCAGAGTTCTACCTATGTCCACTTATCTTTCTAATCTGGTCTCAAGAAAGCGGTCCCCTGCTCTGGAAACCCAAGCCCTACATCTGCAGTAATCCACGCACACAGCAGGATTGTCCCGCAAAGCTCAGCTTCCTAAAACACTGCTGCCGAAATGGGAACTGGTGGCCTCATTCATTTTAAATAAGCCTAAAACACAGAACCACATTCTTTTTCCTGGGTGTATTGAATTCTTATGCTAAATCCCAGATCACTTGGAAAATCCATATGAAACTAACTTACGTTCTTTTTTCTCTCCATCTTGGAACATTAGAAAAATAAAATTTGCCCCTCCTCTTCCCATCTCTTAGCCAGGTCAATATTGTCCATTTGCACTGCTCAGGGATGCACTTAGGGGTAAGCTAGCATTGTAAGCAGGTTTATGTGGACACAGAGTTCAGCCTATGAAGAATTTGTTTGGGTTCTCAATGGAAGATACCCACGGCAACTGGGGGCATTTGCTGTGTGGTGGCTGTATGATAGCAAGGCCACACATTCCATTGCTAGTGGAACATACAAAAGCATCTGTCCCGGGCGTGGGGGTGGGAATTCTGCTTGGTTCTAGCTTTATACCAAAACTGAAACCCAGGAATTCATGTATGTGCTGAGCATAGTGAATCCTTGTTCTTTTTTTTTTTTATCTACCCAACTTTCATTTTCTCTTGTTTAGGTAAAGGATCCCTCCATTTCCCTCTGGAGATCCCCAGCTGCCCTACTTTCAGAGTGTTTATTTTTTAGTTTATTTTATTTTTTTGAGGAAGCTTAGCCCTGAGCTAACATCTGGCATCAATCCTCCTCTTTTTTGCTGAGGAAGACTGGCCCTGAGCTAACATCTGTACCCATCTTCCTCTAGTTTATATGTGGGACCCCTGCCACAGCATGGCTTGCCAAGCAGTGTGTAGGTCCACACCTGGGATCCAAACCAACAAACCCTGGGCTGCCAAAGTAGAATGTGTGAGCTGAACCTCTGTGTCACCAGGCCGGCCCCTATTTTTTTTTTAATTTTTAAAAATTCAGATATAATTGATGTAGAACATTGTATTAGGTTTAGGTGTGCAACATAGTGATTTGATATATGTATACATTGCAAAATAATTACCACAATAAGTTTACTTAGCATCTATCACCATACGTAGTTACAATTTTTTTCTTCTGATGAGAACTTTCAAGATCTAGTCTCTTAGCAACTTTCAAATATACAATACAGTACTGTTAACTATAGTCACCAGGCAGTACATTCCATCCCCAGAACGTATCCATCTTATAACTGGGAGTTTGCGCCCTTTGACCACCTCCACACAGTTCCCCCACCCCCAGCCCCCACCTCTGGCCACCACCAATCTGTACTCTGTTTCTACGAGTTCGGGTTTTTTTTTTTTAGATTCCACATATAAGTGAGATCGTACTGTATTTGTCTTTCTGTGTGATTTATTTCACACATCATAATGCCCTCAAAATCCATCCATGTTGTTGCAAATAGCAGGATTTCCTTCTAGGATATATATATATCACATCTTCCTTATCCATTCATCTGTCGGTGGACACTTAATTTGTCTCCATGTCTTAGCTATAATAAACAATGCTGCGATGAATATCAGGGTGCAGATATCTTTTTAAGATAGTGATTTTATTTCCTTCAGATAAACCAGAAGTGGAATTGCTGGATCATATGGCAGCTCTAGTCTTAATATTTAAAGAAATCTCCATACTGTTTCCCACAGTGGCTGAACCAATTTACATTCCCACCAACAGTGCTCAAAGGTTCCCTTTTCTCCACAACCTCTCCAACACTTGTTATTTTGATAATATCCATTCTAACAAGTGTGAGGTGATATCTCACTGTAGCTTTTATTTGCATTTCCTTGATGATTTATGACATTGAACATCTTTCATGTACTTGTTGGCCATTTGTGTGTTTTCTTTGGAAACATGTTTATTCAGATCCTTTGCCTTTTGTTTGTGTGTGTGAGGAAGATTGTCTCTGAGCTAACATCTGTTGTCAATCTTCCTCTTTTTGCTTGAGGAAGATTGTCCCTGAGCTAACATCTGTTGTCAATCTTCCTCTTTTTGCTTGAGGAAGATTGTCGCTGAGCTAACATCTGTGCCCATCTTCCTCTATTTTAGGTATGTGTGATGCCTCCACAGCATGGCTTGACAAGTGGTGCTAGGTCCACACCTGGGATCTGAACTTGTGAACCTGGGGCCGCCAAAGTGGGGTGTGCGAACTCAACCACTACACCTCAGAGTGGGCCCCCTTGCCTATTTTTTAATTGAATTTTTTTATTGAGTTGTGTGAGTTTTTTACATATTTTATATATTAACTTCTTATCAGATATATGATTTGCAAATATTTTCTCCCATTTTGTAGGTTCCCTTTTCATTTTGTTGATGGTTTCCTTTGCTGTGCAGAAGCTTTGAAGTTTGATGTAGTCCCACTTGTTTATTTTTGCTTTTTTTGCCTTTTCTTTTGGTGTCAAATCAGAGAGGGAGCGATGGGTGATTCCATCTTCTGCTCCAGAAGACGTGACCTTAGGCCTGAGCCAATGAGCACACTCCATTTCCTTGGCCACAAAAAAACTGGATGCAGGGATAGTCATAGGAACAACATGAACCAATGAGAACTATCTTAGGCCTTGACTGGGGTGACCAGGAGAGAGACACGCTATTTCTTTCTTCAGGGAATAAGCAGATGCTGCCTCAAACTCCTGTGGCATTTTGTCACGACAAGATGGAAAGAGGCCAACACGGAGAAGAGAGGCTGCGAGGATGTCGTTTGGCTTCTTGAGTCAAGCCACACGAGGAGATAAATATTACTCAAATGTCCATCAGTGAATGAATGGATAAACAAAATGTGGTATATCTCTACATGGGAATGTTATTCAGCCACTAAAAAGAATGAAGTACAGATACACACTACAATGAGGGTAAACTTTGAAGATGTTATGTTAAGTGAAAGAAGCCAGATATAGAAGGTCACATATTATATGATTCCATTTATGTGAAATATCCAGAATAGGCAAAACCATAGAGACAGAAAGCAGACTGGTGGTTTTCAGGGACTATGGGGAAGTAGGGAGGTTTGGGGAGTGACTGCTTAATGGGGGTGGGATTGCTTTTGGGGTGACAAAATGTTTTGAAACCACATAGAGGTGATAGTTTCACAACATTATACTAAATGTCACTGGATTGTTCACTTTGAAACAACTAATTTTATGTTATGTGAATTTCACCTCAATAAAAAGTCAAAACCATTGGTGGGGTCACTGCTCCTGGGTCCCTCATGTTTCCAGCATGGAAAACTTTTGATGAAGCTCCCGCCACCCCTGGTAGTCTGCTGGGGCCATGGTCTCCTTCTTCAATCCATTCCGTCTGCCTTTCATCTTTTTAGGATGCTTAATGGTTTCTTATCCATTGAGGTCCCCTCTTTCTTATATTCAAGAATTGTATTTTTAAAAATGTAGTTTTCGGAACGCTTAGGGATTGGGAATAGAAGAGATAGGCTATAGCTTATGTTTACCTTTTTGGATTGAATCAAAAATCTCAAATGTCATCATCGAAAGTCTCCATCTCTTTTAGTTCAAACCCCTTTGTAAGAATGCGATTTTACTTAGTTAGTGTTTGCCTCTAAGGTGACTTAACTCCTTTCTCATAAAGTGCCTTGTGTATTTTTTTTGGTGATTTTCCCCACTGGTAGAATGATGCTCTCATCTTTTTATTATGATCCAATGTCCTGATTAACCAACTCCTTCAGAATGGGTTTCCTAAAGGACATACTTTAAAATAAATGAGAGAGAGAAAAAAAAGAGGTACATAATGAATTATAAACACAAGTGGCTTCCATGAAATATTTACCTGTAGCAAAGGAGGATTTGATGCTATCTGAACATAAAGAAACAAGGTTGGCTCACACTGTATCCAGATTTCCCTAGCATGCCACGATTTTGCATTTTTCATGGAAAGGTCCCATCATTAGGAATGAATAGGGACCTACGCAGGTTTTTTTTCTACTTGTCTCTATTGTGTTTTTTTCCACATACTGATCTTCTAAACATAATGGTGAGAGTTACTTGGCACTCACAGCCTCTTGGAGCTTATGTTTACAGTATTCACAGTTTTGGCTACTTGCTTGCAACCCTGCAGGTGCATCATTAGGAATCGTCACAGCAATCCTATAGCATCTTGGGGGGAGCGTTGATGAGGAAGTGCATGGAAAGTGCCTAGCCCTGACTGAATCAAGTCAGCCCTGAGGCTGATGTGAAGGAGCACCTTACGCAGCTAGTGAGGGTCCCTACCTGCCTGTCCGGCAACCACGTCTCAGTTTGTGTTAGTTCCCTGCACTGGAGACCGTACAGCTCAGGGGTTAAGATCACTGGACTCAGACTGCCTGACCTAGATTGTCAGCCCACCCTCCCTAGGTCTGTAATCATGGGCGTGCTACTTAACTTCTCTACCTGTGTTTCCTTTTCTGTAAAAGGGACATAATAATAATGCCTAGTTCATAGGACTTTCGTGAAAATTACAAAGAAAAATACGTGTAAAGCACTTAAAATAGTGCCTGGCTTATACTAAATGTTTAACAAATACTAAGATTAGTTCCAAGATTGTGGATTTGCAAAATCCTCTAATTATATCTCTCAACAATATCAAAGTTGAACCATATTCCACATAATTTAATGCCAGCAGAATAGCAACAGCGCTCCCCCAGACACCAGGCTCCAAGAGATTTGGTCTCTATTTTGGGTTATAAACTCTTCTTTGCCCCTTGGTCTCTTTTGAAATCTGCAGGGATAGGAACGATTTGGCATGTGTGCTGATACTCTGCCTTCTTATACCCATGGCAGTCATCACTGATCAACCCCAGTACTCTCTCCAACTGAGCCCAGACCAGACCTCAGAACTCTCAACGCAGAGCCTGGACAGAACTATTCACTAGAGTCAGCTTGTGGGAGGTAACCTATTTGCAATCTTTATTTTAGAAACTCAATGTAATACTATTGCCATGCTTCAGGAAGGAAATTGAGCAGGGGAGGGGACTAAGGCGGTCAGGAAGAGGACAAAGAATGACTGATGTTTCCTGCAGCATCTGCTAAGCCATTCCCTGTCATGAACACTCGTTCTTCATTACCCTAGCACGATGATTTGCAACAACATAAAATGAGCTAATTTTGGAAATTTGTCAATGTGAAATCTCAAATAATAAAATATCCAGATTTATACAAGAGCTGCTGTAAAACTGACAGTAGAATTTATCTGTGCAACTGCGCGGGGCTGAGGGGTGCAGGGTGGGTACTGCACAGAACATCAGCTGGCAGTTAGCTTTGTGTGTGGAGAAATATTCTCGCATTCTTTATTTCAGTTATGGGAAGGCTGATAAACTCTCGGTGCAGAAATTATAGAGAGAAAAGATTTATTAATTGATGCATGATTTACTTCTATAGCATTGTAGTCTGGGTTGCAATATTTATGCATGACCTTTGATTAGGAAAATTCCTGCCAAAATTAAAAATACAGTGCTTTAAGGGGTGAAATGAAAGCATGGGATGAGTGATGGAAGAGTCTCCATTGGCCTAATGGTTACTGGAACATGGTCCTGGATATTGTCCTTCATCTAATTCCTTCCAAGTTAGCCTTGTCTGTGTCTAGCACTGCCACCTGGGCCCCATTTCACTTGACCTGACGTGTACATGGCGACATTTGGGGGAGGAACTGACAGTCCTTTGAAGAGTGGGAAAGGGGGGTGAGTCTGCTGCAGTTTTGGGCCCTGTTTGTAGCTCTTGTTTCACTTCCTCTTGTCGAGTCTGCTCACTGACATTGGCTCACTGATGCAGAGGAGTGGGCTGGCAACTGTTTGTGACCTGATCCTCTGGCCACAGTGGACTGGCTGCTCCTTGATTCCAGTGGAGTCAATCACTTTCTTTCTCCTAGGAATTTAGAGATTTGTACAGAGCCAGTCTTTGTTTGTGTTTATACTTGTGAAATAACATATCAGAGTTGAGGGGCCACTGTCTTCTGCCATCAAGTGGACTCAGTAGCGTTGATGAGATGTCTGGAGAGAGAGCAAGAGACAGACAGAGAGAGAAAAGGGGGGGAAGGAGAAGGAGGACAAGGAGAGAGACAGACGCAGAGAGAAATAGAGATGAGGAACAAAGAGATGCTGTATCCTGGGTTCCTTCATATTTTTGTTTGCCACATCTAGTCCCTTTCTGGGAACTGGCTGCATGCTGAGTCAGCAAGGTAGATTAGCTGAAGCTGGCCGGAGAGAACTATAGCCTGCTAAGGCCAATATTTTTCTAGTTCTTTTCAAGTCCACCTCATTTTTTTATGACCACTGAGTTGATGGCTCTTAGCACTGTTCCTTACACTTTATAAAACATCTCATCATCTCCATCCCTCAGAACACAATCTCATTCCCCAATGAAAGATGTTTTTTCTTTTTAAAGATTGGCACCTGAACTAACATCTGTTCTCAATCTTTTTTCCCTTCTTCTTCTTCTCCCCAAAGCCCCCCAGTTCATAGTTGTATATTCTAGTTGTAGGTCCTTCTGGCTCTGCTATGAGGGATGCCGTCTCAGCGTGGCCTGACGAGTGGTGCTAGGTCCGCACCCAGGATCCGAACTTGTGAAACCCTGGGCCACCGAAGCGGAGTGTGGGAACTTAACCACTTGGGCACGGGGCTGTCCCTGAAAGAGGTTTTTCATACCTTGACTAACAAGTCAAGGCATGGACAGTCATATGCAAAAGAATGAAACTGAACTATCTTACATCATACACAAAAGAGTGAAACTGGACTATTATCTTACATCAACACAAAATGGATTAAAGACTTGAACATAGTACCTGAAACCATAAAACTCCCAGAAAAAACATAGGTGGTAAGCTCCTTGTCATCATTCTTGGCAATGATTTTTTGAATCTGACACTGAAAGCAAAAGTACCAATGGCAAAAATAAATAAGTCGGTGGGGTGGCCCAGTGGCATAGTGGTTAAATTCCCGCGCTTTACTTCGGTGGCCTAGGGTTCACAGGTTTGGATCCTGGGCATGGACCTAGCACTGCTTCTTAAGCCGTGCTTTATGTGGGTAGCATCCCACATAAAAGAGAGGAAGATTGGAACAGATGTTAGCTCAGGGACAATCTTCCTCAAACACACAAAAAAAGAGTGGGACTACATCAAACTAAAAAGATTTGAACAGCGAAGGAAATCATCAATAAAATGAAAAGATAACCTACTGAATGGGAGAAAATATTTGCATGTCATATGTCTGATAAGGGGTTAATATCAAAAATATGTAAAGAAGTCATACAACTCAGGAAAAAAAACAAACAATCTGATTATAAATGGGCAGAAGATCTGAATAGACATTTTTCCAAGGAAGATATACAGATGGTCAAAAGGTACATGAAAAGGGGCTCAATATCACTAATCATCAGGGAAATGCAAATCAAAACCACAATGAAATATCACCTCATACCTGTTAGAATGGCTATTATCAAAAAGAGAAGAAATCACAGGTGTTGGTGAGGATGCAGAGAAAAGGGAACCCTTGTGCATTGTTGATGGGAATGTAAACTGGTGCAACCACTATGAAAAACAGCATGGAGTTTCCCAAAAAATTAAAACTAGAACTACCATATGATCCAGCAATTCTACCTCTGGTTATTTATTCAGAGGAAATGGAAATACTAACTTGAAAAGATAAACGCACCCTAATGTTCATTGCAGCATTATTTACAATAACCAAGACATGGAAGCAATCTAAATTTCTAAGACGGATGAATGGAAAAAGAAAATGTGATACATGTGATGGAATATTATTCAGCCATAAAAAAGAATGCAATCTTGCCATTTGCAACAACATAGATGAATCTTGAAGGCATTATGCTAAGTGAAATAAGTCAGACAGAGGAAGATAAATAATATATGGTCTCATTTATATGTGGAATCTAAAACAAACAAACAAAAAAACCCCTGAACTCAGAGATACAGAGAACAGATTGGTGGTTGCCAGAGGTGAGGGTTGGGGCGGGGGGCGGCCATGAAATGAGTGAAGGTGGTCAAAAGGTACAAACTTCCTGTTACAAGACAAATAATTTCTGGGGATGTAATGTACAGCATGGTGACTATAGTTAATAATACTGTATTGTATGTTTCAAAGTTGCTAAGAAAGTAGATATTAAAAGTTCTTATCACAAGAAAAAAATTTGTAACTATGTGTGGTAATGAAAGTTAACTAGATTTATTGTGGTGATCATTTCACAATATATACAAATATTGAATCATTATGTTGTACACCTGAAACTAATATAATGTTATATGTCAATTATATCTTAATTGAAAAAAGCAAACAAACAAGTCAAGGCATGTTACATAGCACCTGATTTGGGTGCTAGCATTTGAGCTATTTTTCTCTTAGACTGACATGCCATCACCTCAAACTTTCTTTGCCAAAGTCAAGAGGGGTCATGAGATGGTCAAGTGCTTTTCCCAGACTGCCGTTCACAATCCATTCCACCTTATGATTATGCCCCTTTTTCCTGACTGAGCCTTATGACTAAGACTTACAACAAGATATCTGTTATTATTTCTGCTTTACAGATGGGAATACTGAAGCTCAGAGAAGATCATGTAAAGGGCCGAATGTCATAGTGTTTACTTAGTGGAGTTGGAATTTTAACCCCAGATGGTCTGGCCCAGCCTAAAGCCCAATCACTCCTGGGTCACTTGCTTCCTTATGCCCAATGATGCTGAAGTTGTGTTTACTTTTTTATCATTGGGGAGAATTGGTCCCTCAACCCAGTTCTAGTGACTCCAGCTGTATACTCTCTCCTATATTTTTGGCTTTCAGTGGAGTACGGTAAACAGGTGGGATGGCTCAGCTGTGTGATGCTCTGGAGAATGAGTGCATAGATGCATTGGTTCATGAAAGGAAAAGTTGAGAAAGAGGAAGGCAATACTGCCAACTGGTGCCAAAATGCACTGGGAATTCATGCAGAAGTCAAGCAACCTCCAGCTCCCCAGACATGCCCCTGACTTTGAAGAAGACTAACAGGTGGCCTTGGAGTAACACCTCTTCCCAGCTTCCACACATTCCTGTCCCTGGGCTGCAAGTTGGCATTCCGTGGTGCCTTTTCCTTGTCCTCTCCCTTCCAAGTCCGTAGATGTGTATTTCGCTGGACACCCCCTGTCCTGCTGGGGGGATGAGTGATGCATACAAGTGCTCTAAAGTCTTTCTGCTGCCAGCGTCTTCCTGACTGTCAAGCCCCTCCCTGGTCCATTCATTCCTGTTCTTATATGTCTCATTAGCTCCCTCTTCCTTATGCATTATGATCAGAAGGAGAAGAAAATTACCCATTACAGTTTGTGTCTTTCTTTCTCTAAATGACATACCTCAAAACCTCATATTCTGGGGCCAGCCTGGTGGCACAGCGACTAAGTGCACACGTTCCTCTTCCGTGCCCTGGGGTTCGCCGGTTCTGATCCTGGGTGCGGACATGGTACAGCTTGGCAAACCATGCTGTGGTAGGCATCCCACATGTAAAGCAGAGGAAGATGGACATGGATGTTAGCTCAGGGCCAGTCTTCCTCAGCAAAAAGAGGAGGATCGGCAGCAGATGTTAGCTCAGGGCTAATCTTCCTCAAAAAAACAAACACAAAAACAAAAAAAACCTCTAATCTGTGAAGAGAAGGAATCTTGTGATTTTATTGGAGGAAATTTCATCCCAACCGAGAATCTTTCTGAGCAGAACTTTCGTCACCTTTTCTAAAGTTCATCCTGGCCAGAAGGCATCCCTGCTGCCTGCCTGCCACCCTCTCACTGCATGGCTCCGACCTCAGCAGATGTCAAGGATAGCCGGCCACCATTTATTCTTCACAAGAGCCACCATGTTCATTCTCTCCAGATTCTTGAACTGACCCAGATGGTCCTGGTGTCACTGGCTTTTCCCAGGGATCCATTCTGGCCAAACTCAAAGAGTTTTGCTAGCTCCCTCTAAGCCCTCTCCATATTTCTGTGCATACTTTAGGCCAGAGCTGCCCGTTGACAGGGACCCCACCATTGTTTACCCAAGTCTCTCATCTGGGAGATTCAGAAAAAGCTCCTAAACAAATCCTGTGGGGGTCTTCTCGGCTCAGTCCAGCATATAATAAAAAACCCCAGCTACAATAAAAAGTTTTACTAAGAATCTTATTTATGTTTTTTCTGGTTTCTGAAGCTCTTCTTTAATTACTGCCTACACAGAGCTCAAGATCTGTCATGAATGATAAAGGATCATTCTCATTATTACCCTAAATTTACTTCCCTTCCACCCAACACACTAACCTTTATTACTATAAGTTATGGCTGTTAGAAGCCAGAGCTAAAGAATAAAGTTTACTTCCATTTAAGATGTGAAGGCAGACAAGGCACTGCTTTCTGTGTGTGAGTAGGATGAGGAATGAAGAATGTGTCATTTGGTGGATACATAAAAAATGCATTATATTCCTTTTAGAAGATAATTATCTAGGAGTCATTTGCCTAGTTCAGTTAGAAGGTTTTTTTCTGAGGTGGAAAATGAGAGGAAAGAAAAGAGAAAAGAGAGCAAGATGGATTGGCTGACAGATGGACTAATTAAGCGATGAAGAAACAGAAGAGATGAGAGGATTATAGACCAGGAAGACAGCAGCTCTCTTGAAAGCAGCAGGATGTGAAATGTTTCCTAAAAAAGAAATAATAAAACAGATGGTTTGAGTTAAATAAATGATGTTTTGTTATTGAAAAGTGTATTTCTTCCTAGTTTCCTAGTTTCAAGTCTCAAATGTCTCTATATAAGAGAAAATGGGACACGGCTCATTTTGGATGCTTAATAATAAATGTTAGTCTTTTACTACTTTACCTTTTGTTCAGAGATTTCGAAGTTCTCTTCTCAGCTTAGTTAGAACTTTGCCAATTCTCCTTCATAGGAGTAAAGGGATAACTTGGATTTTGTTGATTGGATAGTTCAAGTCAAAGGAGTTGCCCCTCAAAAAATGATGCAGGAACAGGGGACTACTTCTCAGTAATTTCTGCAGTCCCTCTGCTGAAGGGTCCCTGCCCGTGACTTGAGGTTCTACATCTTGTTCCATCCATTCTTCCATTCTGTATTAATCAAGACTGTGTTGGTTACAAGCATCAAAAAACTTAAGTCCAACTAATTTAAACAAACTAATTTAAGCAAGCAAGCAAACAAACCCAGGAAGCCTAACTATTGACTTCAGGTTAGGTTGGATCCAGGCATTCTAACAACATCATCAGGTCTGTCTGTCTCTGACCATTGGCCATGTGAACCTTGCTTGGATTGTTCTCTGCCAAGCTTTCTTTCCTGACAGTGGCAAGCCGATCTCCAGAGTTGCAGCTCTAAATGGTCCTTAGAATTCACCACCCTCCAGAAGGAAGGTTCGTCTTAGTTTCTAGGAAGAATTCTGTTTGGCTGACTGGCATATATTCTCACTCATTTCTCGGGCATGAATGGTGAGCCCCTTAACTGGTCACTGTGCCTGAATCACATGGAGGGCAGGACAGGTTTCCATCAGGAAAGAACAGACGAAAAGTATAACAGATGCCAACTGCACATTCTATTCTGTAGAAAGTGTCCACAGATTAGACCCTTTGGTTCCCATCTCATCCTCCTAACATCCATGTCTGATATAGAGCACTAATTGGAAAATCTGCAACGTGGGTGTTTCTGTTTCCCACGTTAAGTGTCTGCTCTCAAGATGTTCCCCTGCCTGAAAAGCCCAGCTCTCAGCTTCCTTTATGCTACCCGATGCCCTCTCACTGAGCTCCTCTTAACCTCCCGCAGCCGTTCACGTCACCCAACTCGGTGCTTAATAGTAGGCTGTCCTTGTGATCTCTGCTGAAATTTCATGTTTTGGTCTCAGTTTCCCATCCAGACTGTGAAGTCCCAGAAGGAACGAATCTGGCTTTGTGAACTGCCCAACCCCACTTGCCTGGCACACAGGGCATACTCGATACTGTGACTGGATATTCAGGGTGGTATACATTTTGTACCTATTGTCTAGTTTAGTCATTTGTAAAATGGAGATGATAATGCTAATCACGTAGGGCTCATGTGAAGACTAAGATGACATCTCTGAGGTGCTTGTCACCATTTGTCATGGGAAGTATGCAGTAAATAACGGATAGGTATTTTTGTATATATACACATACAGGCACACATACGCCCACACATATATATGCATAATTTAGATGACAAATTTCCTGAGGACATAGCCCATGTTCCTTCCTTCTTTCTTGTAATGCCACAGTGGCATACTGCAGGCGCTCAATATGAGACTGTGACCCTCTGATTCTGACACTCAGACTCTTATTTTGCCATCTGTCACATGATGTCATGTTCATTAAAACAACTGCTGCCATTAATATTCCTGTCCAGAATTTCCTTCCTCAAATGGAGCCAAGGTCATCTGGAAACATCTGAAAGCACAAAACACAAAAGTGGGCAGGCAGCAGAGCACGTGCGGCTTCTTCCCAGAAGCGCTCCTCGTGCTTCTGCTCTATGAAGTCTTTGTGAACTAGCACAAGGCAAGGGTTGGAGGGGAGAGGGCGTGGCGGGGAGTCCAGGATCCCCTGGCCACTCTCTGATGGATAATTCTCCTTTTTCCTCTCTGGGTGGTGCCTGGAGAAATGACCAACTCCAGTTTTGTTAAAGAAATACAACTAAAGCTGGTATGTCCCATTTCACTTTTAGTTTTCAAACTAAGTACTTTGGCACACAGGTAATTAGGCTTTTAGTCACGGATAACTCTGGTCTTGTATTTTCACGCTTTTATGAGTCGCTGGGACATTTATGGTCTGGAAAATCCATAAGAATTGAATTTAACAAAATAAAAACATTTCTAGCGTAAGTGTGGGAAACAGACAGAACCAGTAGTTTCTTAATGAGAAAGATTTAAAAGAAATGAGCATCTAAGGCAAACACTGAGATTGAAAATTGAAGATTGAAGCCTTGGAAGTGGGCATATTATTGTTCACAGGTCTCCGTGCATATTCTCCCTGGGTGGGAGTGCGAGATGCTGGGTTGATTTTAATGGGAACTGAAGGTGTGCATGGATGGCACTGCAAGTTGGAGAAGAGAAAACCAAGTCCCACCAGGACCTCTGGATCTCATAAAATGCCTCAAAATGGTCTGAATAATTTACTGTTCTATTTATTGTCACTCCTTATGGGAGCGACTGTAGCTCTGTGATAAAGATCATTGACTGGCTTTGAATCAGACGGACCTGAGTTTGACACCTGGTTCTCCCATCTCAGCTTCTCAGCTTCAGTTTTCCCGTCTATATAAATCCAGGTGATAGTAGTACTCTTGCCTTGACTTCTCTGAGTCGTGAATGAGGGCGTGTATGATTAGCACTCTGCACAATGTCTGGCACTGAGTCAGCACCCAATATGCTGGTGATGGTGGTAATCCTATATTGCACCTGCAATATGGCCGCACTCTTCAGATATATTTTTGGGAAAAGCACATTTCATAGGTACTCTTTAAAATCTGGAAACTGAACTTTATAAAGCCTTCTAAAATGTGAAAACAAACAAACAACCACTCATAAGGAAATTCATGTAGGCACAGGATTCTACGACTAACCATTAGAATTTAATTTTTCAGGCATGACAACTGGGCCACAGAGCTAGAATTGCAGCAGAGTCTAGATTAGTTCCCACAACTCTATACCGCTAGTCTGGTTGTCTTGGAATAGCATATCTCCATAACTGTTAACCTTCCCCCAAAACACTGCTACAAACCCACGGAAAGATCTCCGTAACAGAGTTGTCCCCATGAGAAGACAAGTAGAGCCAGTCCTGACAGAAAGAGCTGATGGGAGAAGAGACCAACGACACATGAACAAGCAGTAAGCTGCCCAGCACGCTCTCTGTCCAGTCTAAAGAATGAGGAACTTTCAGCTGTGAGTCATGGAGCCCAGAGTTTTATTTTAGAGGTCAGCTCAGTTGTTTCTGAACCAGGAGAGCTATTTTATGGGCTACTAAATGCTTTATACATAAAAACTTATAAGAAAGTTTTGGAACATGCATTTAAAATGTTCACTTTCTCAAGGGAAAGGGTCTCTTTACTGAAGAATGCTAGCTAAAAGAAATAGCAGAAATTATGAAATTAGAAAATCACCATTTTGCAATTATCAATATAATAATTCTTCAGGCAAAAATCACCAAATGCTGCCAAAACTATTAGGTGGAAGTTTATTGGGTAACAAGATGCTCACATAATCTTAATGTACCAAGCCATAGATTACTTATTAATTATCAAAAGGAGAAATTCTAAGGGGCTGGCCCAGTGGCACAGTCGTTAAGTGTGCATGTTCTGCTTCGGTGGCCCGGGGTTCGCCAGTTCAGATCCCGGGTGTGGATGGGGCACCGCTTGTCAAGCCATGCTGTGGTAGGCTGGTAGGTGTCCCACGTATAAAGTAGAGGAAGATGGGCATGGATGTGAGCTCAGGGCCACTCTTCCTCAGCAAGAAGAGGAGGATTGGCAGCAGATGTTAGCTTAGGGCTGATCTTCCTCAAAAAAAAAGAGAAATTCTTACAATAAAGAATTCTGGCGAATGCAAATTTAAATAAATGGTCAAACATGGCATCATCTAATAGCGGAGTAAATTGACAGTATGTAATTTTTTTTAAGTCAACATTGTATAATTCTTGATTGATGCCAATGCCAAAGACAAAAAGATTTTCTCCATATTTGTTCAAAAGTTTTCAGTGCCCTCCATGTGTCAAACATTGTGCTGGTCGCTACATTCCCCACCCACAGGAAGTTGCAGTCTAATGGACTTTCAAAGCCCAGGAGGGAATGTTAAGGACCAAGTGTGACACCGGTCACTTCTCAGCCTTCTGATGGCCGTGCTAACTGGCATGAGTTCTCCTAGGAGGGCATAACCTGACTTTATATCAAGAATTGCACCTGCCTCTTCCCATGGCTGAAAGAGCTGAATTTAGATTTAAAAATTGCCAACATTCAAAGATTATTGACACTGTTAAGAGTTAACACAGAGACATTATTTTTCTGGAGCGATTTGTTAAAGGAAGGTGCACTCCTCTTGATGGGACAGTTAAGGAAGTTCTTACTGAAAGATAAAGAGAAAAATCGAGATAAGATTTTGAAGTCTTTTAGAGTCCATTTTGCAACAGTAGCTACATGATGGGATGAAGAATTCAGGCCCATTTTCTATGCTTGGACAACCTTGACCTCCTGGTGGCGTGTGAATCATGTTCCACTTGCTGGATGTACTTTGTGTTTCAAAATGACATTTTGATTTTGCACTTGGGCATCTCTTTGTATTTGACCGTGCATTCTAAAGACTCTCCCAGTAGGCCAGATATGCTTTCTTCCTCCACCTTCCTCATGACTAAGTCAGCCCGCCTTCACAAATGACTGATGAGGGTGTAAGGCAGTCTGAGGCTTGGACACAGCCAAGTTAAATAGACAACCTAAGAATTAAACACGGCACTGTCAACTCATCATTGCACCTGTCAGGGACAACTTAATCTCCAACAGCTGCTGTGAGTCAGCATTTTGCTGTCCTTATGACATGAGTCAGGGGACAAGTGCCTACCCCTGTCAAGAGTATCTGAGGGTATTCACCCTACACAGCCCAGGAGCTGCAGAGGGGACACTCAATGTATCTTTCCCTTAGACCCAGCTATAATGGCTGCATAAGTTTCTGAAAAACATGTTAATTTTTGAGACTTGATGTCCTGTCATAGATATAAAAGCAAAGAAACTATAGCAAACCTACTCAACAACTTGTCCTGTTCTTTTCAACTGAGCGTTTCCTCCATTACCCATGCATGCTGTCCTTTAAGTCCCAGGATGGATTTACTAGTCAAAACATTTAAGCCTGTACCTCTGTTTATTATGAAGACTACCTGATATTAGACATAATATGTTTATCATCATTCATATTTAAAGTAATTTTTGATATGGCTGGGCTAAAAATTTGTCACTGTACTGGCTATTTTCTATTTGTTCCATTTATTCTTTGGTTCATTTTTCCTTTTTTTCCTGCCTTCTCTTGGCTTAACTGAGCAGTTTTTGTAATTCTCTCTCCTTTATTGATTTATTATTTACACTTAAAAAAATTTCTTAGTGGTTACCCTAGGGTTTACAATGTCTACTTAAAAAAACTCTTGGTCTACATTTAAATAACATTATACCTCTCCATGGGTAGTGTCAGAACCCCAAAAGGACCACCCATCTCTTGTACTATTTTTATCATATGTTTTACTTTTACATATACATTCAATATGTTATTACTATTTTTATTTTTTTGATTAATTTTTTAACAAAAATTTTTTGGACAGCTTTTTTGAGGTATAATTGACAAATAAAAGTTACATACATTTAAGGTGTATAACACGATGCTTCAATATGTGTGTACATTATGAAATAATTACCACAATTAAGCTAATTAGCATATCCATCAGCTCACATGTCACCATTTTCTTTTGTGGTGAGAACAATTAAGATCTACTCTACCAGCAAATTTCAAGAACGTAATAAGGTATTATTAACTATAGTCACTGTGCAGCACACTAGATCTCACATGAGTACTTAATCATTCTGCATAACTGAACCTTTGTACTCTTTGACCAATATCTCCCCATTTCCTCCCACCCTGTAGCCCATGGCAACGACCATTCTACTCTCCGCTTCTATGAGTTTGACATTTTTAGATTCCGCATATAAGTGAGTTCATGCAATATTTGTCTTTCTCTGTCTGACTTATCTCACTGAGCACAAAGTCCTCTAGGCTTATCCAGGTTGTCACAAATGATAGTATTTCCTTCTTTTTTAAAGCTAAATAATGTTCCACTGTGTGTGTGTGTGTGTGTGTGCATACATATGTCTCTGTATATCACATCTCTATATATCACATCCTCTTTATCCATTCACTCATTGACAGACATTTAGGTTGTTTTCATATCTAGGTTATTGTGAATAATGCTGCAATAAACATGGACACGCAGATAGCTCTTTGAAATACTGATTTAATTTTATTTGGATACATACCCACAAGTGGGATTGCTGGATCATATGGTAGTTTTATTTTTAATTTTTTGAGGAAACTCCATACTGTTTTCCATAATAATTGTATCAGTTTACATTCCTGCCAACAGTGTATAACACTTCACATGCTTGCCAATACTTGTATCTTTTGTATTTTGATATTGGCCATTCTAACAGGTGTGAAGTGATATCTCATTGTGGTTTTGATCTGCATTTCCCTGATGATAGTGATGTTGAGCACCTTTTCGTGTATCTGTTGGCCATTGTGTCTTTTTTTTGAGAAACGTCTATTCAAGTCCTTTGTCCATTTTTTAATTGGGTTATTTGTTTTCTTGCTATTGAGTTGATCTTTGTACATATTTTGGATATTTACCCCTTATCAGATATATGGTTTACAAATATTTTCTCCCATTCTGTAGGTTGTCATGTCTCTCGATATACTATATTACTATAGCTTTATAATATAGTTTGAAATCAAGAAATATGATGCCTTCAGCTGTGTTCTTCTTCCTTGGGATTGCTTTGGCTAATCAAGGATTTTTTGTGATTTCATTTGAATTTTGGGATTGGTTTTTGTTTTTCTGTGAAAAATTCCATTGGAATCTTGATAGGGATTGCATTGAATCTATAGATGGCTTTGGGTAGTATGGACATTTTAACAATATTAATTCTTCTAATCCATGAGCAAGGCCTATCTTTCTATTTATTTGTGTCTTCTTTAATTTTTTTCGTCAGTGTCTTATAGTTTTCAGTGTATAGATCTTTCACCTCCTTGATTAAATTCAATCCTAAGTATTTTACTGTTTTCAATGCTATTGTATGTGTGATTGCTTTCTTAAATTCTTTTTTGGATAGTTTGTCATCAGTGAATAGAAACACAAGTGATTTTTGTATATTGATTTTGTATCTTGCAACTTTATAGAATTTGTTTATTGGTTCTAAAAGTTTTTTGGTGGAGTCTTAAGGGCTTTTTTTTGGTAAGGTCATATCATCTGCAAACATAAATAGTTTTACTTCTTCCTCTCTGATTTATATGCTTTTTATTTCTTTTTCTTGCCCAATTGCTGTGGCTAGAGCTTCCAGTACTATGCTGAATAAAACTGGCGAGAGTGGGCACCGGTCTTGTTTCTGATCCTAGAGGAAAATCTTTCAGCTTTTCACTGTTGAGTTTGATGTTAGCTGTGGGCTTGTCATATATGGCCTTTGTTATGTTAAGGTACATTCCTTCTATAACCAGTTTGTTGAGATTTTTATCATGAAAGGATTTTGCATTTTGCCAAATGCTTTTTCTATATCGATTGAGTTGGTCATATGATTTTTATCTTCATTCCATTAATGTGCTGTATCATGTTTATTGATTTGCAGATGTTAAGCTATTCTTGTACCTCAGGGATAAATCCCATTTGATCACAGTGTATGATCTCTTTAATGTGCTGTTGAATATGGTTTGCTAATATTTTGTTGAGGATTTTTGCGTTAATATTCATCGGGGTTTGGTCTGTAATTTTCTATTCTCATTATGTCATTGTCTAACTTTGGTATGAGGGTAGTGGCAGCTTTGTAAAATGAGTTTGGAAGTGTTCCCTCCTCTTCAATTTTCGAGAAGAGTTTGAGTAGGTTTGGTGTTAATTTTTCTTTAAATGTTTGGTAGAATTACCCACGAAACCATCTGGATCTGGACTTTTCTTTGTTGGGAGGTTTTTGATTACTGATTCAATATCTTTACCTGTTATTAGCCTGTTCAGTTTTTCTATTTCTTCATGATTTAGTCTTGGTAGTGTGTATGTTTTTAGGAATTTATCTATTTCAAGTTTCTTGTCAAATTTGTTGGCATATAATTGTTCATAGTGGTCCCTTATGGTCCTTTGCATTTCTATAGTGTCAGTTGTAATATCTCCTCTTTCATTTCTGATTTTGAGTCTTATCTCTCTTATTATTAGTCCACCCAAAGGTTTTTCAATTTTGTTTATCTTTTCAAAAACGAGCTCTTAGTTTGTTGATTATTTCTATTGTTTTTCTGACCTCTATTTAATTGATTTCTGCTCTAACTTTTTTATTTCTTTCTTTCTGCTAATTTTGGGCTTAGTTTGTTCTTATATTTCTATTTCCTTATGTGTAAAGTTAGGTTGTTTACTTGAGATTTTTCTTTTTTCTTAATGTAGGCATTTATTGCTGTAAACTTCCCTCTTAGAACTGCTCCTGCTGCATCCCTTGAGTTTTGGTATGTTGTGTTTTTATTTTCATTTGTCTAAAGATTTTTTTTTTGAGGAAAATTAGCCCTCAGCTTACATCTGTCGCCAATCCTCCTCTTTTTGTTAAGGAAGATTGGCCCTGAGCTAACATCCATGCCCATCTTCCTCTATTTTATATGTGGGATGCCTGCCACAGCATGGCTTGATAAGTGGTGTGGAGGTCTGCATCCAGGACCCAAACCTGCGAACCCAGGGCCACTGAAGCTGAGCATGAGAACTTAACCGCTAAGCCACCAGGCTGGCTCCTGTCTCAAGATATTTTTAGTTTTCTTTGTTAATTTATTCTTTGATCCAATGTTTGTTCAGGACCATTGTTTAATTTCCACATATTTGTGAATTTTCCAGCTTTCCTCTTGTTGTTGATTTCTAGTTTCATACTATTGTGGTCAGAAAAGATACTTGATAGGATTTCAGTATTCCTGAATTTGTTTAGACTTGTTTTATGGTCAATATATGATCTTTCCTGGAGAGTGAGCCATGTGAGCTTGAGAAGACTGAGTATACTGTTGCAGTTGGGTGGAATATTCTGATATGTTTTTTAGGTCCATTTGGTCTAGAGTGTTATTAAGGTCATTTGAAAGAGAAGAAAAAAAGAGGTGAGCCTTATCCTAGGTCAAAGAATAATTTTTCTTAAGTACTTTTCTATGGTAGATAAAGTAATTTTCAGAATTAATGTGTAAGGTTTAAACTATTCCCAACTGATCGTAACTTTTTTGAGGCATCAATTTGAATCCCAAATGCCACATGTTGATATAAAAGTTACTAAGCTAATGAGTAAGGATAGTCTACTGCTCAACATCCACATTGCAACAAATAACCATACTGCCCAGGGAGCATGGGTAGCTTCGATCTTCCAGCATTTATAGATTTCAACTGGTAACAGAATAAGAGTCAGAGATCATGGTGGTGCCAATTCCAATGAATCAATAATGTCTCCCTGGAGCCTTGAGTCTAAAGAAATTCTGAGGTCATCCCTACAGAGGAATTCCATGACTGACTAGTGAGTAATTGAGAATGTCAGCACACATGCCCTGACTTAAAACAGTAAGAGGAGATTTTCTTAATCCTTGAACAGAGGCTCAATAAAGGCTGCCTTGAAGGGATTTTTGGGAATGTGATCCCAGGGGACAACTGTGAGGACAAGGAGAATGGAGAGTGAGTGAGAGAAAACCCATACAAGATGCACTATTGAGTTGGCTACTGCTACTAGTGACTGGCACTTTATTCCAGGGTTCCTTTGGGAGAGACTTGGGAAATATATCCCACAATTATCTATCTAGAGGACAAAAGGGGGAAATATTTATACATAGGTTCCCTCCCCCATCAGTCAAGGGTGGCTCCGCAGACGTTGACTCCTCTGCATTTCCAGACTGCATATCTGAGTGCTGAGTGGGTCCTGGGGGTATCAGCTGCCACCTTCAGAGAAGCCCAAGGGCAGGAAGCAAGAGCAGATCCTGAGGTGAAGCACTGCCAGGTTGCATCTGTGCAAAACTGATCAAAGTCATCACAGCAGTGACTGGAGGCTGAGGTGGGGCTAGAGGAGAGGAAATCAGGCTTGAAAGGTGTGTTCAATACAGTTACTCTTATACCCACTCTTTTTTTTTTTTTGGTGAGGAAGATTGGCCCTGAGCTAACATCTCTTGCTAATCTTCCTCTTTTTTTTTTTGCTTTTCTCCCCAAAGCCCCAGTACATAGTTGTATATCCTAGTTGTAGGTCATCCTAGTTCTTCTATGTGGGATGCCCTCACAGCATGGTTTGATGAGTGGAGTGTAAGTCTAGTGCCCAGGATCTGAACTGGTTAACCCTGGGCTGCCAAAGCAGAGTGTGTGAACTTACCCAATCAGCCATGGGGCTGGCCCCTTATACCCACTCTTTTGGGTTTTATTCTCTGTAATAGCATATGCTCAGTGGTTGAACAAAACTCCATAGAATCTCACTAATTCAAGGGAGAGTACACTTAAGCTATATACTTCTCAGGAGCCATGTTGCTTGGACCCATCATTCAGTTCAGATTTAGATTTGTTTGCTGGTGATAGCCCATCATGCTGCCCAGGCTTACCACACGGCTGCCTTAGAGGCAACAATTTCAATGAAAAAAGTTGCAGTGCAATATACTAACAAAATGAGGATTCTCATCATTCTCCATAACAAGATATTCACCTGACCCATATTAATTATTCTTTCTGTGAAAATTAGTACTTCCCACAAGCTTTTGAGAAACACACCAATAATGAAGCATAAAACTGACAAATATTAAGAAATTTATGTGCTCCATAATGGATTAAAACTTGTGCTTCTTTTTGTTCATGAATTATGAGAAATTTGCAAAGTTTTAGACTTTTAAATTTGAGAAACATAGTCCTTTTCTTTTAGTTATAGAGAAAACAGTAATTTCCACAACTACTATTAGAATGTTTTAAAACTTTTATTGATAACCACATCACAAAGAGGAAAGTGAGTTTGTACCCATTTCAATCATTCATAATAGTTTGCCTTGAAATGAAAAACAGCTGTTTTCTGCTAATTACAAATTTAACTTAAGGGTAGCAGATCCACGAGTCATGGTGATTATAGGGGCAAGATTTAGAGATAGATGGAGCTGATATTGTTACTATCTCTCCCTTGACATGATTAGTATTATTGCCTCAAGCAGCAGAATGCGTATGAATCCATCGAAGACTCTGACATCATGGCAGAAAATGGATGTCTCATGTTGGACACCTGTGATGCTTCCTCCAGGGCACAAACGGTTTCCTCATCAATCAGATCTGTAGGAGGCCTCTGAAGGCAGTCTCTTCAACTCTTGCCCCTCGCAATGGTGTGTACACATTTGCCAAGCAGGTGGGCCTGGTTTACAATAGCAGCTTAAGACACAGCAGATAAAATTTCAGCCATTTTTCTTCATGAGCCCTAGCCAGGTTCTCATTTTATTAGTGTGCTGATCATTAATTTAGAATGTTCTATCTTTGCTCCACACAGAACACCTGTATTGATATTCAAAGTGTGCCAGAGAGAGGGAAGAGATAACATTTACAATATTCTGGCATTGAGTTTGTCAGATCCTGACTGATGTGGGCCATAATGGAATGTTGTCACCTTGATGATGTTCCAAGGGTGCTGCAGTGTGAAGAGATTGTGTGCTATGGAGGAAAAGACGCTGATGAGCTGGCCAACGAGCCAGAATGAAAAACAGTGAATGTGGCTCAGAAGACTGAGGCTGTAAGTCTGGAGCTGTAATTCCCCAGCACCTCTGGCACTTTTGGGAATGGTGGCTCCAGTTGTCCTGTGAAATGGAGGGAGTGATAATACCAAGGACCCAGGGCTGAACACCTGGGAAAGAGAAACGAAGAAATGAATCAAACTAATCTGATAGGGAAGGAAAATATGCACTATTCTCATCTGCCGCTCATAGCAAACATCACCAGCCTCTCATAATACTGTCCCTGAGGAGCGCCGAGCTGGCCAAAAACTCTCAACTCACCCTTTCAGGTAGACCATCCCAATTTTTCAAAGTGTCATCCTTGATCTATGACAGTACCTAGTGTTATTCTAAACATCTCAATATGAGACATCTTAATCTTTGGGAAGTTAAGAATAGACAGAAAAGGGTCTTTGCATTCACTACCAAGAAGCTTTCTCTTTCTTCATAACTATAACTTAAACCACCCAATTGTTATTTTTATCATGTTGTACCTTGTGTTTGCCTTTTCCTATAATAACAGTACTACTTTAGAGGAGAATGGTATTTTATTATTTACAAAATACTCTCAAATTTAGTTTGTTAACATGTGAGCAATTAAGAGGTAGGCAAGGCCAGCACTATTACTCCCATTCTAAGATTAAGAAAACCAGAAACAAAACCTGAGGCTCAGAGAAGGTAAATGACTTCTTGTCACATATTTGGTAGCTGGAGGGGCTAAGATGAGAGTTCAGATCTTCAACCAGAGTGCTTGTCATTTGTCTATTTTATATAGAAAGAAATCTGTCTATATTTAGTTTTAAGAAGGTCAATTGCTAAAAGAAAAGTTTGTAAACCATGAGAATAAATTATATCTAAAGTCCCTTGATGACTAGCACCCGGAGCTTCTGCAGCCAAGGCTAGAGAGATAATGCCAGTTTTGCTGAGGTCTTGTGTGTGCCTCATTTAGAGTCAAAAGCTGCCTTATCTGGTCCTTCAATTCTATTCCTAAAATTAGCAATATCTCCAAACTCCAGTATTGGAGGCAACTAGGAAATTACACAATAATGTACCATGGGAGAGGAGATTGCTTTCTGATCCTCCAGGCGTTTGTTTTATGTGCTGACACAAGAACATTTGATTACTTTCTTAACTATCTTATGGGAAAAGGCTATAAATGCCTATATGCATCAGGGAATTACCTGGACCTGCTATAACTGTGTGAACAAGTTCCATGAAATCATGGTCTGCAGGCATGCATCTTGTATCATTGAAATGTACCACCCCATTGATGGTCACACTGTTGGGTCTTGGTCTCACGAAGAACCTGGGGTCAAAATTCATAAGTTGCAGTCTGTCCTCAGAGTCACAGTCTATTGCCAAAATTGTGTGCTTAAATTTCTTGGCAGATGGAAATAACACTAAATAGTTTTATTACAAGAGGAGAAATATTCCAGAAGAAAAAAAAAATCCTAAAATTTAATGGAGGAGTGGTCAATGAAAATCATGTAGTGAGGCCTCCTGCGATGACAAACTTGGGTCCCCTTAGCTTGCCATGGCAGAAACAGTCATGCTGAGACAGGTCTTTGCTTATCAAAGCTTCCTGAGACTTGATTATTCAACAGATATTTATTGAGTGCCTGCTGCATGCCTGGCTCTGTGCTAGACACTTTGTACAAAACATCTCGAGATCTTCACAATCACCCTATGATGCAGTTACTTTGAGTGGCTCAGGTCAGTCCTTCCACAAGACAATTGCTTTGAGACATCACAATGTTTTTCCTTGCTTATTGGTTTGTTTACGGAATATCACTCTCTCTCTCTCCAGAATGCAAACCAAATTTGGAGTCAGTATGGTGTTGTGAAAAGTGGACACACAGGACACACTGTCCATCCCCAGGCTACTGACTGTCTCTTGCTGGTAGGAGAAGTAATCACTTACCAGTGCTGACACTGCTGTCGATTCTACTCTTCTCTAAGAGCTTCTGCTCACATGCCTCTGTCCTGTCCTTCAGTGGTGAACTTAGTTAATGGTGTTCTTTCTTTTTTTTCAATTTTTTTTTTCTACTGCCTGCAGATAGTCAACTAAATGAGACATTTGGGATTCTAAACTCATCCATCTGAAAGTGTTTTTGTGCTATCTGAGACCATTTCATCGTTGATTGGCTCATTGAGCCATGCATTCAACAACAGATAGCTGCCAGCACCCACATTGTGGAGGTAGGGGGTGGGCAGTAGAGATGAGGCACTGAGAGAGGCACAGCCTTGACCTTAAAGACCTTGCAGTCTAGAGGGGAAGACAGAGAAGGAAACAGGCATTTACCATTCAGTGTGGTAAGTGCTTTGATGGCATGAGAGCGGAGTTCTTGTGAGTGCCTTATGGGAACTTGGGGCAGCGCCTCAGGGAGGTCATCCCATAGCACTTTTTCCAAACACCCTACATTACACTTAATATGTGCAGAAAAGTCTGTCTCAGAAACACTTGGAATGTTTTTAAAAAATACAGATTTCAAGATCCAAATGAATCTCTGGGGTGAGAGCTGAGTAATACGCATTTTAACAAAGTTCTCCAGGTGATTCTTACACCCAAGAAAGGGTGAGAAGCACTGACTTAGATTAATTGACTAGTTAAATGCTTATTCCTTCTTCAACATCTGTGTAACAACCAGAATGTAACAACAAGAGTGTTGTCATAGATAATCTTGATTCAAATGTAAATCATTGACTTCTTTTTAAAGCGTTGTTAGTCACAAATTACTCGCAACCCACCCTTTAATTGATCGACAAATAAGAGATTGTGTATTCTAGTGGTTAAAGTTCAGATTCTGGGGCACGGGCTCTGTTTCTTACTAGCTGTGTAGCTTTGGGCAAGTTATCTGTGCCTTAGTTCCCTCATCCAGAAAATAGCATGATGATAAGATTCCTACTGTACAGGCTTGCCGTGAGGACTAAATTAATTCATTTGTGTAAAGTATTTAGAAGAGTCCCTGGCACATTGTTTTTAGGTCTAAGCTGGACTCAGCCACCATTCTAGATCAGTTCCCACCCCCTTACTTGCCGTAACTGCCCTCTTGCCTTTTCTAGGAGGGACATACTGAATTGTGAGTTTTGTCCTGAAGAAGTACATGAAATAGAGGGAACTGATCTTTATCTGAGTCCCCGGTGAGCAATGTCTTTCCAGGAGTGTAGTTTCATTTTTGCTTACACAGTGTGGTAGGCAGAATAATGGCCCCCAAAGATGTCCAGGTCCTAATCTCTAGAACCCATGAATATGTTACCTTACATGGCCAAAGGGACTTTTCAGATGTGATTAAGAACCTTGAGATGGGGAGAGTATCCTGGAATATCCAGGTGGGCCCGATATAATGACATAAGTCCTTAAAAGTGGAAAAGCTTTCCCAGCTGAGGTCAGATGGAGATTCAACACCCCTGGCTTTGAAGATGGAGGAAGGGGCTATGAGCCAAGGAATGCAGGCAGCCTGTAGAAACTGGAAAAGGCAAGGGAATGGATCCATCCCTGGAACCTCCAGAAAGTAATGACTTCCTGCCAGCAACTTGATTTTAGACTGGTAAGTCCATGTGGGAATGCTGATTTACAGAAGTGGAGGAATAAATTTGTATTGTTTAAGCCACTGAGTCTGTGGTCATTTATCACAGCAGTGGTAGAAAACTAATAGACACAGTCTTTAGGGCTATCTGTTTTTCCCTTAAAATAATATATATCTGATCCTTCATTTTTATCCTTTGTGCACAGAAAATAATTCCTTCCTACTTTAGTGGCATGCCCTCTAGTCCTTCAAAATGAAGTCATTGGAATGAGGGTTAGCCTTGAACATAAGAATTTGAAGGCTGATATTTAATTTTAGCAGACCGTCTATCCTCCAGTGTGCTGTGTATAAATCAGAATTTCTCCTACTCTTCTCCATATCCCCCCCCACCCCCCCCACCCCCCCCACCCCCCCGCTTCCTTGTATTGAGTTATATTTACCTATTTTCCTGTAGCCTTTGGAAACATATATCTATGGAATTTTCATCAGGTGTTTTCTTGAAGCCTTCTATTCTTGTTAAACTCCCTGGTATTTCATAGATTCTTCTGATAATGTGCCCAGAAATAGGGCCTGGATAATTGGCAATCACATCATATGCCCCACCACTCTAAAGTTCCATAAAATTATAGTGCAACTGGATGAACCTGAAGGAAATAATGCAAGTGGAATACTTAAAGACCCTGACTAACAGATTTTATGTGTACTTTAAAAATATGCCATTGCTTTAAACATTGGTTACTTAGTGAAGATAATTTTTAAAGCTGTAATTAAAAGTGTTTAAATTAAAATGTAGTTAAAGGTGGAACAGAGCCACTTATAAAATTTTGTCTGACTCAAAAAATCCAATGGAGGTGAATGTCTTCTGCCACTTAGATAAGGTTGATGGCATCTATATTGTGCAAGAGGAGCAATAACAAAGTTTGCAGCTCAGTGAGAAGGCTGAAATTGACTTATTTCTTTTCATTGGAGCATACATTTATGACAGCCACCATCAGCAAGTAAGAGCTTAATTTTCTAACTTATTTAAGCATTCATAAAGCTGTTGGCCTTCTTCTCCAAAAAAACTTCCCAGTAGTTTGTATTGACTACAACATGTTTTTCCTTGGCAAAGTTTGAAGTCCCTAGAAATGGTTTATCCTGCAGATGAAATGGCTGAGAATCATTGCAGGTGAAAGACAAGTCCCCACAGGAGTTTTCAGTGAGATGTGGTCTTTGGGAATGTTGATGGGATCTTCAATAAGATTAACTGCATTCTCTACTTTATTCCTTGGTGCTATTCTAACCACATCTGGAGGGCTGATTTCAGGCCACCCTTGGTGAGGGGCAGTGGTGTATCAAAGTACACTCAGAGGACAGGACAGGGATATCTCTAGACATGTGTGTCAGGAACAGTGGGAGGCATTGAGCCTACTTCACCTGGAGAAGAAAGATCTGGTGGAATATGACGGCCAGATCCAAACATCTGAAAGGACGGCATGCAGAAAAAGAATCCACCTTACTTCTGCCTTTCTGAAAGGTGTAGAAGTGGGGCCAGTGGGTGAGGTTACGTTGAGCTTCATCTAAGGTCTTTATAAAGGAATTTCCTGGGATCAGAACTCTCTGAAGACGGAGATGGTGAGCTCTCTGTCCCCAGAGTTGTTCAAGCATAGCCAAGAAACTTGTAACTGTATCAGGGTCCCTGAGTGACTTTATTCCCTATTGTACCATGTCTGCCAGATTGAGTGAGCCTGGGCATCTGCTGCTGAGAAGGAGTTCAGGTCTCTATCCCCAGAGCCTGATGCCAAAGGGTACATGGTTCATTAGGTGGCTCTAAGTCAGAGATGGCAACTCTATGTGACCATGCCCTCCTCCAGCCCATGGAAGATATTCTAAGTGGTCATAGGATTCTCTTCTGCTGCATAAGTATAACCTCAGACTCCTTCTCAACACAATATTCTGCCATTATTAGAATCGGCACACAGGTGAATCTATTTGTCATCTCTGCTTTAGGACTAAATTTGTGTGCTATTTTTTATCCCCTCTGTTCCAGACAGCCTTCTATGCTCTTGCTTGTGATGCTGGGGTTGGGATTCTGCAGATTATGTTTCTGCTTTGCCAGCTGGCTTGCTGTTAGTCGATATGGACACTGTGAGGCTAGAGGAGCAAGAAGGGACTTGCTCTTTCCTTCCTGCTTGCTGTGGCTTCCTGCTTCCTTTCTGTGGTAGCACCTTTAGTCTGTAATTGATTAAGAACTAATTGTGCTTAATTTTTTGCTTTGATTCTCGACAGAGCTGTAAGGGGCTTTTACATCATTCAGTCCAATTCCCTCATTTTAAAGATGAGGAAACTGAGTCTCGGAAATGACGGAGGAACTGACACCAGGCCTCCTGGTGACTTGGAGTTGTAATCAGAACTCAAGATGTCGGATGCAGATAGCAGAGCCACAAGAGAGAAATAATGGAACAGAAATTTGCAAGGCAAGGGGCTAGTCCTGAGGGAGGTCCCAATAAGGCACTGTCGCTCTGCAATCCCCATCCTCTCTGGCCTCCTTTGGCCGGAAAGATTAATAAAGAGTCCAGACTGTTGGTAGGAGAGAGATGACTGTGTTAGAAAGAAGGCTCCAGAAGATATTGTAGATGTTGCTGATAGAATGGGATTTAAGAACCCCTAAGTCATTAAAATGTCCTTTTAAGAGAGTTAGAAAGGTGAGAAAAATAATGGAGAGAAATAGGCTCCTACAGGCCAGACACAGACCACGGATGTTCAGGACTTAATGAATTTTATGCTGAATAAAATTCTAGTGGCTGACTGTGATATTAATAATGTCCTATAATAGTATAATGCAGTATAAAAGTCTAGTACAGTAATTATAAATGACTATAATTAAATTTCAACAAGAAAGTTTATGGAACTGTTATGTATCTTTTTCTTTTTTTTTGCTGAGGAAGATTTGCTCTGAGTTAACATCTGTGCCAAACCTCCTCTATTCTTTAGTATGTGTGCTGCCAGCACAGCGTGGCTGCTAACAAAGCAGTGTGTGTCCGCACCTGGGAACTGGGCCTGATCTGTCAAAGCAGAGTGCACTGAACTTAACCACTAGACCACTGGGGCTGGCCCCTTATTTATCTTTTAAGTATGTGTTGCTTTCCCCCAGCTAGGTTAGAAGCCCCTGAGGACAAGTCTTCCACTTATCTCTCCAATTCCTAGGCTACATGGTGCCTGAAATTTGGTGGGTTCTCAATAAACAGTTGTAAGATATGAGGCAAATGGAATAGAATGCAGCTTCTCTAACAAATCCTGACTCATCAGCAGGAGCTCTGGTGATTTGGGATTGTAGAAGAAAAGGAAAGAATGTTAATTATTTAACATCTTTTCCACATGTTTCACTAAAAACACAGCCATGAAATGAGAAATCAATCATTTATTTGGATTACAAACAACCTGTGGCAAACAACGTGTATTCTGAGGTGAGGCAATTTTCTTCTCTCACCAGGCTGCCAGCTAGAGAAGCCAGGCTTTGATTTCACCTTTGTCGTTACAAACATGAACGATTTTGTTAAAAACCAAAACCAAAACCCCAAATCCAATAACTAGATTAATAATTTATCAAAAATGAGCTGCATATTTTCTTCTGTTGTTTTGCAGCTAGGCCACAGCCCCGTCTTACTATAAAAAGTCAATCTCAGCTTTATTTTACACAGTGTACTCCCTGTTCTGAAACAAAACTGACTTTATTTCATGCCAACCACTGAGTAGTCAGTACTAAAATAAGACGCTTTCTGAAATCTTCCCTTTTTAAAAAAAAAAAATCAATGTTAATAAAACCACAGTGTCCTGTTGCATCCAGTCTAAGATTAATGTCCACATGGAAATCTTTAGACAATTAAATAGTCCATTCAATTCTGGAACATAAGGTTAGAGTGAAAATTCTTTTCTACAATAATTCTGTAAAATAAGTTTTATGAAAAACAACTTGAAAAGAGGGATGCGTTACTTCCTGCCATATAAATCATCCTAATGAATAGACAATGATGGCTTTTCTTGAAGGACTTCCTGGTAATTTTTTTTGATATACAAACCTATGCCAGAATGTAACGAAGTTATGGGAATAATTGTGACTTTTTTCTTCTGTATGTTTCACAGAAACTCCTTGGTAGATCATATTTGCTTTTAAATATAATTGCAAGATACTGAAATTTTGCTTATACCCAATGAGCTTTCGAACCTTCAAAGTGTTCCACATATGACACAGCAATCGGTTAATATACTGCACTTATCATTCAATCAATTTTCAACAAATAGTTATTAAGTCTGTGCTATGTGTTAGGCACTATTCTAAGTGTTTACTTCTACAGTCGTGTTTACTTTCACATGCTTCCATTTTAAACCAAATGAAAGTCGGTCTGTTCCCCAACTTGGTCCACGGTACCTTTAGTCCTCAACCATAACATAAGATCATATCTTTTGGATGTTCGTTTTACACCATGAACAAGTTGTTCATGGCATAATTCTTGCTTTACCACAAAAATTCTGAAATCTGATGGAAAATATGACCCATAGATACCAAGTAAGATGTAACACTCGTCCTTGACATTAACAAGAGTATTCTAGAACCAAATGAGATCAATATCTTGGATCTGCCTGAAGTGAATTTATTCAGTTTGTTTCTGAATACATTTCTCTCTGGTCACAATAAACTTGTCACAATATAGTAGTTTTCGTGCATTGTCTCAAAAGTGTACTTCGTGAAAGTCAATTTACATAATCCAGGATTTGTTTTTATCTGGAGTTCATTTTTCCTCCATGGCCGCAGACTACTTAGGCGGAATAATAGTATTAGTTTTCTTGTACTATGTGTGTGTGTGTGTGTGTGTGTGTGTGTATGTGTATGTGGTGTGTATAAAGGCACACAGTAATTAAGATCATGGATGTGGAACAGGCAGCCCTGCGTTCAAATTCATCACTTCCAGAGGGTGATATTCAGCAAGTTACTGAATTTCTCTGGACCTCACTTTTCACAGAATGGGGTGAAAAAAAGCTACTTTACAGGGTTATTGTGAGGATTAAAAATAATACATTTTAAGCACTTCTTACAAAATGATCCCTTAGTAAATAGTAGATATTTTTATCTTTCATTTAGAAATGTTCCCCAATCTAAGAATCGTGGCAATTGTTTGGGGAGAGGGTGGAGGAGGGGTTCTTCTGAACACAGAGCACACATGGTGAGGATGTGTTGAATCAAATCCATTGGCTCAATTCCTGTGCAAGGAACCCTTCAGTATTCTCCATTTCAGAAATGTTCCCAAGTTGTTTTCAAATTACTGATGAATATAGAAAACATGCTCCCACTCAAGACTGCTCATTTCCAGAATACACTCAAATCCAATGTCTCACACTGACATTTCATTTCTCATAACTTTCCCTGGGGAGAAGACATTTCCACCATTTGAATAACATCCATGCAATGTCAGCATTTAGACTTCATTTTTCACAATTCATTAACGACAGAATGAAAGTATTAAAAAAATGTTAAGTTTAGAATAATAGCCACACTAGCAAAACCATAAAACCAGCTGCCTCCCTTAGTTTTAAAATTATAAAAGGTTACAAACATTCATCCTATGACTTCAAAACATTGCCATTCTTAAAATTTTTAAGAAAAAATATTGTCCAGTTTTGATTAAGTATAAGATTAGAAGCATATTAATCTGTCTTCATTAATTAAATGGAGACATTTGGTAATAAGTCATTTGTTTCCCAAACCCAAGTCTGCTATGCCCTCATTGCACATCTGACATGTGATAGAGCTGCCAGCCAGACCAGCCGCCCAGCCAGTGGGGCGCTCAGGCATCTGTGGTGAACAGCTCACTCCTACATTCCGCTGCTTTGCCTTTCCTCTGGCCATATTCTCAGAAAAAAAAACACCATCTTTTAAATTATTTCATTTTACTAAAGGAAGTCATCTTTTGCCTTGAAAAGTTATCAATCCAATGATCCTAACTGTGTATCCGTGGCTTCTAGGGGATTCATAGAAAGGTACCAGCTGGATAATGGGGGCAGGGAAGTGACACAAATGAAGAAATTTTAAAAAAGCACATTCTCCCCCAAACTGAACATCTGCTCACAGTAATGCATGAAAAACTGCTGTGTCATTTTTAAAGACAGATTTCTTTCACAGCAACTGGTATCATGGTGCTGTTTTTGAACTTATTTGGAGGAAGATAACTTTATAATTATAGGGTTTTCTTGAAGATTTAAGACACATTGCAAAACCGTATTTAGGTTCAGGCCAAGAAGGAAAACAGCTACTATCTTCCAGCCAGTCTCTGAGAAGCATAAACACAATCTGCAAGGAATGATTTTTTAAGCAGAACGGTAAACAAACCACAACTCAAAGCCATAATTTGAATAAGTGGCTAATGCTGCGTTGATGTATTCTTTAGACCCCGCGTTCTGGTGGAGAGAGCCAAGAATAAGAAGTGGTACCTTCCAGCGTGTCTGTGTTACCCACAGCCCACCCCAACAGCTATCCACAGGAAAGCACTGCCTGACTCAAACACAGGGCCTCAGTGTCGCTGACCTTGGTCCTGATAGAATTTATTTTAAAATATGGCAGGAGAGCTAAGCTAGAATTAACTCAACACTCTTAACTCCCAGGCTTGTGCTTTTCCCGACATTTATGTCTAAAACAGTACAGAGGAGTCCACCTGAGCTTTGAGGACAGAAGGACTTAGGTGCCAATGCCAACCCTGCCCCTTGCTGGTGATGACCTTGAACAAGGAACTTAATCTTTCTGAGCCTCAGTCCCTTCATCTGTCAAATGTGAATAAAATCAGGACCTATCTTGCAGGGCAATTGTAAAACAATATCTACAGGGCACGGAATTTGGTAGGTGGTCACAAGGTAGGAGTGCACAAATATTTGTTATTACTAGTGCCAGGACCCTATTTCAAAGACACGTGGTGGCTTTTTTGGGCCAGATGGACTAACAGAACCTTACAAGGCTTTAGTGAGATCATAGTGCCCTGAGTAAAAGTGTGGGGTCAGGATGCCCAGGTTCATCCTGCTCTGCCACTTCTTAGGTGTGTAACTTTAGACAAGTCACTTAACCTTTCTGGGCTTTAGTTTCTGCAACTTTAAAATGTGAATTACAATCCTGTCCACATTATAGAATTGTACTTAGGATTAAACAGGTTCATATTTGTAAAGTGCTTAGTATAATATCTGGCATGTATTAAGTCTAATCTAAGTGTAGTTATTTTCAGTTATTATGGAAGCCAGGTCATTGATAACTTCAGTCTAGTTCCAGAATTGACATTCTGAATATGGCTTCTATTAGAAATAGGGAAAAAAGAGCTCTTCACTTCTGTGCCATCTCTTTTAGTCTAATCCTCTCCATTCTCTGTAAGAATTTATGTCATGTGTTAGAATGTTAACTCAGAGACAACTTTCCTGGGAGCTCCCAGTACCTTGTGACTCCTGGCCCATGAGCTTTCAGGATTTGGGCCAATAGACATCTTAGTCTTTGGGTCCCTGCTTCACGTCCCTCATCCTTAGATCAGACAGTTACCCCTATGCTGACAAACCCATGTCTCCAATGGAGCAATGCAAAACACTCTAAGAAAAAGAGAATGCAGGTCATCATCAAATGGCTCATTTTAAAAGACGAGGAAATACCTGAAAGAGAGTTTTGTAACACAGCTTAGCACAGAGAAGCTAGGAACTTTAAACTTCTGTAAGTTAAATTGGGGAACCTAGAATACGTCCCATCTTTAGTTAAGCTACTCTGGCTATAGTTCCTGGCTCTTCCTCTCTTTCCCCTCATTTTACTGAATATTCACTACAACTTGACTTCTCGCTAACACTGGGGAGTGGGGCACGAGCCAGTGCGTCTTCCCCAAACCCTTCCTGAGCTCATCCTGGCTGGGAGCAGTCTCTCACGACCAGAGTCAGGCCTGGAAGCCACAGAGACAGCATATCTTCCAGGCTGGAGCCAATGAGCTTCCTTCTGAGACCAACAACATTTTTTAAGCTGTAGATTTTCCATATCCAGGTCAATTTCAAATGAGAGTGAATTTTCTCCACATTTTCAATATTTTGAATGTGTAATAAACTAGATAATATATTCTCTTAGACCTTTCAGTAATGATTTAAAATATAGTGAGAAAACTTTGTGTTTTTTGATTCTAGAGGTCTAGTTCTAAGAATATATAAAAGGAAATAATTGGACAATTGTAAAAAGAAATGTATATTCACAGAGATGTTCATTGCAGTGCTGTTCCCAGTAGCAAGAAGGAGAAGACAATAACTTTCACAATATTTAAAAGAGACTTATCTATATAGATGGACCAGAAAGTTATCCATGACAATCCTACAAAAGTTAGCTTCTGTTGACTGCATACCAGGCACCAGGTATTGCACTAAGCTCTTTACAGGTCAACACACTTAATCATCAAAACAGCTCTATCAAGTAGGCGTTACTATTTTATTATTACCAATTCACAGATGAGTACATTGAAGTTCAGAAAAATGAATTGCTCAAAGCCAAACAGGTTAAAAGTGGGGAAGCCAAGATCTGAACCTCAATCAGCCTGCCTCCGGAGACAGAGCTGTTAACTTCCCCATGACAGCTTATGCAAGAGTCCCTGGCCAGTTCAAAATAGTCTCCATTGCCCCAGAAACACCTGCCTCCGGGGCAGGGGCACTGATGAAAGTTATTTTAAGAGAATCAAAATTTATAACCACCATAGAGCAACCAGGAGTGGGAAAGAGATGCGTGGGAAATAAGAACCTGGCATGGCCATTTCTCTGATGGCCACTGAAATCATTGATCCAGGCGAATAAGACTTGGAGCAGTGTTGTTAGCAAATGAAGCAATAATTAAGAATGGAAATATGAGGGAGAAAAGTAGAGTGTTTCTATGCTTGAGGCAAAGAGGAACGCATTTCACACAAAATGGGACTTGCGCACTTTTGATTCTAGAGACCTGCCTCTCCTTCCAGACATGGTGCTCTGCAGAGATGGTGACTGGACGTCCTGGAGGGTCCAAAAAGGCCCCATTGTTTTGTGTATACTTTTCAATAATAATGGTTCAATAAAAACCATTATTACAAAGAAACATTGTTACTAAGAACTCTATTTTTTTTAAATGTCATAAGACTTTATGCATAGATACACCAACAGTTAGAAAAATGTTCTTTGTTAGATCATATTCTCTGTCTTCTCAGGTGGCTATAATAAAATACCATAAACTGGGTGTCTTAAACAACAAGCATTTATTTTTCACAGTTCTGGAGGCTGGGAAGTTCAAGGTCAAGGTGCCAGACTATTCAGCTCTTGGTGAGGGCTCTCTCTGTGGCTTGCAGATGACAACCTTTTCACTATGTTCTTACATGGCAGAAAGAGAGAAAGAGAGTTGACAAGCTCTCTGGTGTCTCTTCTTATGAGGGCACTAACACCATCATGAGGACCACACCCTCATCATCTTTTCTAAACTGAATTACCTCCCAAAGACCCCATCTCCTAATACCATCACATTGGGGTTTTGGACTTCAACATATGAATTTTGGGTGGACACAAACAGTCAGCCCATAACATCCTCCATTTTGGGTTGGGAAATATAGTTCCTGTAACTATGTGACTTGGGTTTGTCAACCTTCTCATTCAAAGAATTAAAACAAATGTGGAGTTTTCTAAATTACTCAACATCTGCAGTTAAATTTACCCAGTGTTCCTCATACATCACTTGATAGAAACTCGAAGTATTTCTAATCATAATCATAATCACAAACATAATCATAACAGTAATACTTATACTTTATTTGAAAATGTTTGCTTGGCTCTGTGATAATGACTTTCCATATATTCTGTCAAGCAGTGCTCAGACAACCTTTGGAAATGGTTAATTTATTGCCACTTTATGGAACAGGAGATTTGCTTAGAGACGTTAAATAAATTGCACAATTAAACTAGCTATTAAAAATCTGAGCAGAGAATCAAACCCCAGTCTGTCTGACTCTGGAGCCCCTGCTCTAACCACCTTGTTGCACTTCTTCCTCATGCTGCCCAAAGGACAAGAGGAGATATTTGTAAATATATTCTAATAATAACTAAGGACAAGTGCCAAAGGAAAGCAAGAGAGTATTCCATTAGTTCTCCTAGGTTTGGGTCTCTTTTTCTGAAAGAGGAATTGTAGACATTGTCAAGATCATAGCTTGACCTTGGTCATGACCTGTTGTCTAGGAAGCAGTAGAGAGCACAGAGGGTTGGGTTTGGCCCCTAAAAAACAACTAGATGGATCCTGGTGGAGGACAGTGGACCACGGCAAATTAAACCAAGTAAAAGTCCCAGTTGGAGCTGTTGTGATATCTTTGCTAGATCAAATTAACACAGCCTTAGTTACGTGATGTGTGGCCATTAATCTAGAAAATGCATGTTTCCACAGATATTAGGAAAGACCGTACATTCTTCAGGACTTTAGGTATAGTGGTAATCTCTGCCATTCCTTCCACGATGGCATACAGGTTTTGATTTACGATATTGGCTGGAGCAGGAGTGGAGTTTAAGATGCTTCTACCTGACCTTCTTCACTATCTGGAGCTCTGCTACTCTTATAATTATGACTTATGCCTGATGCTTTGCTATTTCTGTCCTCTGGTTGTAGGAGATGAGAGTTTCTTTATATGCTGCCAAGAAGGTTCTCCGGCTTTCACACTTACCCTTGTTGTCTTTCTTTCTTTCTTTTCCCCCAAGTCTCCATCAACAGCTCTCCAAATTCAAAGTCTTTATAATTACTATTTCCCATTAAACTTTCAAATGTGTGAGATACTGCGCCCATCAGTGAATTTCCATTAAACATAACCCCCAGAGCAAGTTAATGATTATTGCAGCTGTACATCAGGGGCTTTCATTGCTCCATCCACCAATGGTGATGGGGTCCTTATGGCTACCCTGATGTTAGTAACATAGGACTAACATTTCACTTTGGATCTGCTCCCTTGGATCACTTCTGGTTTCAATTGTTGTTGGTTTGGTAAGCCAATTTATAGACTTTGAAATTATCAGATTTGCATGCAAGAATTATGGGGAAATATTTTCAGGATAGCAACTAGGAGAGATGAGGGAAGCAAGACTGGGCAGAGGAAGAAGTTGAAATATACAATGCAGTTACAATGGAATACTCAGCCGATGCTCTAAGGATCCCTGAAACTGGGTTATTCTTTCAGAGTTATTCCTCTTTGAGGCAAGGAGTTTGGGCTTTTGTACTCCCACTTTAAGCAGTTGTTAGATGAGGGCTGTTCCTGGGGAAGGAACATGACCTTGGTGAGGCAGCTCACTTTGGCCAAGAGCAACTACTGGAGAGTCACCAACACTCCTGACAGCTGGGGCAATGAGTGCCTCAATCCTGAAGGAGGGACATCTGGATGGTACATCACAGTATCCACCACAAGAGTAAGCAAAATAATTCATGTAAAATGCTTGATGGAGTTCTTGGTACTCGTAAATGCTCAAAAAGTTATAATGATAACTATCCTTTTTTCATGAAGATATGCCCAATGCCAATACATGGAATTTGCCAGGTAATTGGGTGAGTATGACCTGGGTGGTGAATGGTATGGATTCTGGGTACGGGCAAAGGTCATGGAGCGCTGAGTTCCTGTGGGAACTGGGCTGAAATAATTGCAACTATGTCACACCTGTGTTCTTTGCTTCCGCAATTACAGACAAATATTCCATGGGAGACTTGACTCTCCTGATCTCTTCTCCACAGCACAGTGTGTCCTTCTCTTTCCTCAAAGAGTTTACCTCTCCTAGAGCTTGAAATGGCTTCTACCAAAATGCTGAAGAAAGCTGTGCCCTCTCAGTAAAAACTTCACGGAAGTGGCAGGAGTGAATTTATTAAGCGCATCTTCCCCTTGTTTGGAATTAAATGAACAACCCAGGGCTTTTCTCACTTGTAGATAGATTGCTAATACAGTATCTGAGCTAAAACCAGTCATCTCCACAGATAATGACAGTAAATCATGGTCTTTCCAGGAAGAGACATCGTTAATGTGTCAGATCAGAACAAGTTTGGGTGCAGGCAGATGGCACCTTTGTCCCCCCAAAACAAAATGTCCCCAATGCAGAGCCAACAAATTATACTTCAAAACAAGATTTTAGGGGCTGGCCCTGTGGCTTAGTGGTTAAGTTCAATGTGCTCCGCTTCGGTGGCCGGGGTTCGGTTTCTAGGCAGGGACCTACACCACTGGTCCGGGCAGTGACCCAAAGACAAAATAGAGAAAGATTGGCACAGATGTTAGCTCAGGGTGAATCTTCCTCAGCAAAAAAAAAAAAACCCAAAACCCAAGATTTTAAGGTTATTTCGACAGACAGTTTGGCAAAACATTTCGTTCCCAGGTAGGCCAGGGCAATAGGGGTACTCTAAAGGTTTATAAAATATAATGACTTCTTGGCAAAGGACTCCTACAGCAAAATTCTCAAAATTCTGATACTAGGATTTTTATTTGGCCTTTCTACGGGGAGGCCTGCAGGGCTTTTTAATGTGTTAGCACATGTAAACTTCTTTGCAGATTTTCCAGTGTCTGCCCTGTAAAATTAAGTGTGAATCAACTCAGCGACATTTCTACATGGAGTCTGAAAAATTGGATATTGCAAAAGCCACTTCCACAAACCCCACAGGCCTTTCTTTCTCTGTGAACAATATTGAAGTGAACAAGAGCATTTGGAGTGAAACAGATTGAACATTTTTTCATGTTGGAAGTGCAGGAAGATTTATAAACACATGTCCAGGCTTCTCCACGGACACATTATGGTTTAATGTTTTGAATTTTACTTTTCCAATAGACTTCTTTGAACTTTTCATTGGGATGGGTGAAGATAACACATTTATTGATGGAATTTTAAGAGGATGGAGGTCAATGAGATGTGGCTTTGGAACCGTATAGCATCATGCAGATGCTCGCTATTTGTAAGACCAGGTCTGATGTCTTTACAGAGGTTACACTTTAATTGAAAAGATAGGACAAATATATATACACACATAAAATGACAACAATAATACAAGGCAGTTTATGATGTGTTTGAAGACATTATTTATTCTTTAAGAAATAAGAAAGGCGCAATTCATGTGAAATGAGGTATGCAGGGGAATCTACACGGAACAGGTGTGCCTTGAAGAACAGGTAGGACTCAAGCTGATGGAGAGGAGGCTGCCTGTGTTTGGTCGGGAGGCTCATCATATTGCAGTGCAATCGTAATTTACAGTGCACCTGGTTTACGGTCTCCAAAGGGGTCTTGACCAATTTACGTAAAGAGATGGAGATAGAAATGCAAAATAAAAATAGAGCTCCTTGCAGAAAATTATAGTTGATCTGTATCATTAAGGAAGCCAAAATGCAGTTGAGATCTTTTGCATGAAGATGGGAGATGGGAAGAGGTGGGGGCTGAGAAATGGAGATCTGAGATGGAACCAAGTTTGTCCACTGGGTACGAACCCCTGCACTCTGGCTGCAAGGAGTTCTCCTCCCCACCTACACTTTCACTTAAAGGCATTTCTGACTCTTCCACAGGGTGCGAAACAGTGATTCTTCTCTCTCTGCCTCCCTCAGGAGTGCCCCTACCCATTCCGAATAGTGATGGGTTTGCTGAACAATTCAGCCCACGTTCGCATGCACATAGCAAGCCAAAAATACCTTGACAGAACTCTCAGTATTGAGAGTTTCCTTACCACCAAATGTAATAAAAATAAATTAGGGGCTAGAACCAGGTCTCATGACTAGGAACTGAGAGAGATTTTTGCTAGGTGATTTTAATAAAAATGTGGACTTCCTCTTAGTCTCCTTCTGCAGCAACTGACTGATTCACATTAAGATTGAATTCACGTCCCTCTGGTTCACCATTCTCCAATTACAGACATGAAGGTGCTTTTCTATTGCTGGTTTATTGGCGTTGACATCGCAATCTTTCACTTAGAAAATCCACGATCTGTATACCTAACAAGCATATCCAAAACTCCTTGGATTTTCCTTCCACGCACAGTAATGTTCTTCCCTGCAGAGCCCTTGGCCTTGGCAATCACCTGCTCAGAGGCCTGAATAAATGAGTAAATATGTATTTTAAAAAGAAAGCAGTATCTTGAAGAAAAACCACAAACTAAATCACTACTCAGAAATAGTTAGGATCATACATCATAAGTTTATATATTTCTCTTCTTGACTGAATTCAATAAAATTGGCATAAAACAAATTCACCAAAAAGTTAAACTCTAAACTCCAGGCAGTGGGCTTCTCAGGGACTGAGAGCCCAGAACTTGCACAGGTTGTACTTCTGAGAATCTTCAAGAGAGTGGCCATTCTTTCTGAACGTTGGTTGACAAGAGACTAAGATGTTATCTGTACATATCACAGCCAGGGATGGGACTGGCTTGACTAACTTTCCTGGGTGTCCTTTGTATGTAAATCAACTTTCTTTTCCCAGAATTCCTAATCTGTGTCTAGAAAGCCTGGACTTAAAACCAAATGATATATTCCATGCACTTAACTGAGGATGTTCAAGGAAAAAAGTATATAAACAAGGGGGGCCGGCCCCGTGGTTGAGTTCGTGCTCCCTTCAGCCGCCCAGGCTTTCGCTGGTTCAGATCCTGGGCGCAGACATGTCACCGCTCATCAGGCCATGCTGAGGGGGCGTCCCACATGCCACAACCAGAGGCACTCACAACTAGAATATACAACTATGTACTCGGGGGCTTTGGGGAGGAGGAGGAGAAGGAGGAAGAGGAGGAAGAGGGGGAGGGGGAGGAGTAAAAGAAGACTGGCAACAGTTGTTAGCTCAGGTGCCGATCTTTAGGGGAAAAAAAGGACAAACAAGATATTAGCAAGCGCTCCTTGACTATGAATATCTAGGCCAATGACTTTAAACAAGTGCCCTCTCCTAAAAAGCACATATTATGAGAATAAGAAGACAAGCTGCAGACTGAGAGATGTTATTTGCAGAAGACACATCTGATGAAGGACGTTCTTCAAAGTATACAAAGAACACTTAAAACTCAACAATAAGAAAACAAACAACCTGATTAAAAAATGAGGCAAAGATTTTGACAGACACCTCAACAAAGAAGATATACAGATAGCAAACAAGTATATGAAAAGATGTCCCATATCATATGTCATAAAGGAAATGCAAATTAGCACATTGAGGTATCTCCACACACCTATTAGGGTGGCCAAAATCCAGAACACTGACAACAAAAATGCTGGTGAGGATGTGGAGCAACAGGAACTCTCATTCACTGCTGGTGGGAATGCAAAATGGTACAGCCACTTTGGAAGACGGCTTGGTGGTTTCTTAGAAAACTAACACACCCTTCCCATGTGATCCAGCAATCACACTCCTTGGTATTTGCCCAAAGTAGTTGAAAACTTACGTCCACACCAAAACCTGCACATGGGTGTTTGTAGCAGCTTTATCCATAATGGCTACAACTTGGTAGCAACCAAGATATTCTGCAGCAGGCGAACGGATAAATAAACTGTGGCGTATCTAGACAATGGACTACTATTCAGCACTAAAAAGAAATGATCTATAAAGCCATGAAAAGACGGGGGGGGATCTTAAATGCATATTGCTAAGCGAAGGAAGCCAATCTTAAAAGGCTACATACTGCAGGGTTCCAAATATATGACATTCTGGAAAATGTCATACTGGAGACAGTAAAAAGATCAGTGGTATTCAAGAGTTAGGGGAGAGGGAAGGATGAATAGGCAGAGAACAGAGGATGTTTGGGGCAGTGAAAATACTCTGCATGATACGTAATGGTGGATACATGTCATTAAAAGTTTGTCCAAACCCATAGAATATACAGCACCAAGAATGAATACAATGTAAAGTACGGACTTTGAGTGATTATAATGTGTCAGTGAAGGTTCATCAACCGTAACAAATGCACCACTCTAGTGGGAGATGTTGATAATGGGGGAGGCTGCGCACCTGTCGGGGCAGGGAGTATATGGGAAATTTCTGGACCTTCCCCTCAGTTTTGCTGTGAACCTAAAATTGCTCTAAAAATAGTCTCAATAAAAAATAAACACCACATATAAAATTCCAAGGCTCGTGTGGGTCCAAAGCCGTCCCCAATGTTTCCGTAAGTGTCTAGGGGACTGGTGTTCTTGAAGCTCCTGTGCCTCTTGGGCTCCTGATTTGTCACCTGAGATTCCTGTTGTTCTTCACACTGACCCAGACTTAAACTCAGTCCCTTCATTCATTTCTCATCAACTTCCCACCCACACTCCCAACTCACGTGAAACACGCATGACTTCACAGAGTGGGCGTCACATCACACACCACAGAGCAAACAAAGCGGTCTGTCCCTTCTCTCCAAAGCACTTTTCGTAACCGCAGCACACAGGACCCAGCCCCAAATCCACTTTCCCTTTAATCACTCCCAATTCTTCTGTTGTTCATCCTCTTCCTGCCTAGAACCACAAATTCCTCTCTGTGTTCAAGCAGAGGCATATAGACCTCTTCGCTGAAGTTCTTGAGTCGACCTTGCACCAAACAGTTGATTTTCCACCCAGGTGTTCTCTCCCTAAAAGGAATCCTGGTGCCTGCTGTTAGAATAAAACGTGTCCCCCAGTGTTTTTACACCAGTACTGCTGCAGAGAGGGGGCGAGGAGCTGCCTCACACGCCCTTGTGGTCATTCCAACCTGGATTTACCATCTTGCCTCACCCGTGATTGAAGGAAGGACCCGCCACAGCAGAAGCACAGCAAGTCCCCAGTTGCCTCGTCACACACCAGCGGGGACTTGATCTTAGTCCAGGATGAATCACAATGTCAGAGTCTCATAAGTCACTGACAGCACTGTCCTTCGTTCAAAGAGTCACCAGCATGATTTGTGGTAAGTGGCCACACGCTGCAGTAACTGGCTGCTTTTCTTCAAACACTGAGAGACAATGGGGATATGTGAACACAGGCGACCCACAGACAGAGTAGTACAGAGATTTCCTGGAGCAGACACAAATGAGTGGAAAGCCGTAGTCAAACAATTGAAATCTGGAGATTTGATCACTCAAACACCCTACCAAGGTTTGGAGTCAAGGTCTAGTCGGTCACTTACTTGCCAGTTGATCTCAGGTAAATGGCTGAATTCTCCTTGTTTGTTCAATGATGCCAATTACCTGTCCCACCTTCACTGGAAGTCCTGTGCTTAGCACATAGTAAGTGCTCAATAAAAGGTGTTCACAAAGATAATTCACACTGAAAAGGAGCCAGTGCAAAGCTGAGCCCCTGATTTTGCTAAAGTATTGTTAGTGGATGTTCCTTTTGTTCCTCATTGAAAGTACTGTGCTTAGCACATAGTAAGTGCTCAATAAAAGGTGTTCACAAAGATAATTCACACTGAAAAGGAGCCAGTGCAAAGCTGAGCCCCTGATTTTGCTAAAGTATTGTTAGTGGATGTTAGAAGGCTTGTCCTGCACACACAGCAGCCCATCCTTAAGCTCCTTTACAAGCAAAGCAAATTTTAGTGCAACACCCCAACACCTATCATTCCATTCCACTAACCCTTTTTTCTGCTTTCTTCTTTGAAATGTGTTGAAAGCAAAACAGGACCAGCTCTGATTTTCTATTCTTAATTCGATATCTGTGGCCAGTCCCATTTTCTTTCCTTTTTATTTTGCTCACAAATAGCACCTTCTTTTTTCTGGACTCTTTACCAGATGGCCGGCATGAAACCTTCTGAGAAGGGATCATGGCAACCACAATATCATCATGTCCCAACTGAAAATCCTGGATTTGGGAGTGTTGATGCAGGAAACTCTCCATCTACAGCAGACTGACAATTGTCCTCAAAAATCACAGAACGGTTGCTGAATTCCAAGATGCTGGTGTTCAAACCACATCCCCTAGATTGCTTCTTATTCCTAGAAATGACACCAAAATCCTTTTTCACACCGTAAGTCTTTATGCCTGGTGCAAAGAACACTGTTACCAAATTTGCCTATTACCTAATCCTACCAACACCGTTGTGAAAATTGATAAAGGGAAACCTTATTTAAAATGGATTTGGGAGGCCAGAAGGGGGAGCCCTCACTCACAACCAACACTAGACCTCAATTACATGGAGGATTGTCAATTACAGATGCAACAGAAAGAAGTCAACAGGAAAAATCCTCAATTACAGACCACGACAGCAAGAGATGTATATTGCATCCACAACAAGAAATCAATTACCCCAGCAACTCAGCCAATGAGAAACTGTCACCACTCTGAACTCTTGCTTTTCACCAATGGACTTTTGCTCAAAATGATCCCTCCCAGCTTCCTCCTTTTTCTCTGTGAAATAACGTTCCTCTCCTTTGTTTGACAGCCTTGCCTTTGGCTTTTGCTATAGCTTGCTTGTGCTGAATTGCTTTTTTTTTGTTACTTTATTCCAAATAACCCATTTTGCTGGTAAAGTAACTGGCTGTTTATTTTTAGGTGGACACCATTCATAGAAGCCTGAGTCCCCATAAAACAGTAACTGACATCTGTGCCTCCCTGTCATCAAGCCATGTAGGAATCTAAAGGAGCTGAACTCATGCTTCACTGGAGAAATGTGTGTCATGGACATGTTGGTCCTTTTCCCACACACAGAGCATGCGTGCAAATGGCCTGCTCTAAGGAAACCTTCTGCCCAAACTACCAAAACTATGGCACTGAGAAAATAGACAGTTTATTCAGGTGACATAAAATTTTTTCTCTCTAAAAAAGAATTTGCTGCTTATTCCTCAAAATAAAATTTTCTTACATTTATTAAAGATCATAATAATGTATAATACAACTATTTGATTTTATAGCCATGTAACATTAATATAACTTGAAAATAATAATGTGTTTCATTTACTATCACCATCCTATGTGATAGGGACTCTTATTAGCCCCATATTTCAGATGTAGAAACTGATTCCTGGGTAGTTTAGATTAATTGTCCAACACCAGGCAGATAAAGACCTGGGATTTGAACCTACATCTGTCTAAGGCCAGAGTCCCAGTCCTTAGCAGTGCTTAAAATTCAGTTTACTATGGATTTTTCAAGGATAGAGTTTTTGAATAAAGGAGACCATTGGACAGATAGGGAGGCACACAATAGCCTAGAGTATGGTGGTGGGGGGAGCAGACACGAGATATAGAGATGCTGTTTGTCCTCTCTATAAATCCTTGTCAGGATGGCTTACTTAAGATGGGATGGAAGGGCTGGTCCCGTGGCCGAGTGGTTAAGTTCGCGTGCTTCGCTTCTGCAGCCCAGGGTTTCGCCAGTTCGGATCCTGGGTGCGGACACGGCACCGCTCATCAGGCCATGCTGAGGCGGCATCCCACATGCCACAACTAGAAGGACCTGCAACTAAGATATACAACTATGTACTGGGGGGATTTGGGGAGTTGAAGCAGAAAAAAACAAAAAAGATTGGCAACAGTTGCTAGCTGACGTGCCAATCTTAAAAAAAAAGATAGGATGGATTCTTAAGATTTAGCTGAGATAATAGTTGGCAGTCAACAAATATGTGTTAGTTGATGAATTGATTCAGTCTGTCCCCCACCTCCCCTCACCCCGCCCCACTCTAACAGGGGGAACCAATGAGAATTTATAACAGTCCAGCTTTTACTTGAGAATAAAGACCACTTATAATTCAGTGAGGAAAGATTTTCAAACTTTAAACACACACGAGGACACACACACACAAAGAAAAACTGGGGAAATCTGAGTAAGATCAGTCAATAAATAATTGAATAGCATCAATGTTAATATCCTGGTTGTGCTATTACACTACAGTTTTGTACAATGTCACCATTGGGGAAACTAGACTGAGTATACACATGTCTCAGGATTGTTCCTTACAACAGAGTGTGAATCTACAATTATTTCAATAAAAATTTCAATTAAAAAAACTTTAATAACATTACTGGAGGTTGGCTCCGATCTCTCTCCTTCCGTTATATGGCACTGTGAGTTGCACAGAAAGTCTAAAATGGGCATAATAAGCTTGATTATACATCAGCAACATGGATGATAATTTACCATAGACATTTTTTTACAGGGAAACACACTGATTATCAAGCCTGGCTTCAACTATCTGAGAAAGAACACTTCCCAACCATTAACAGCCACTGTCTAAAGGCAACTGACCGCCCGTGGCTGTGCCCGCCTCCTGGTGCCTACAACCTCCCCCAACACAGGCCCACTCCACAGCTGCCCTAGGAGGGGCCAAGCTTCTTCTCTCCTGGGGTTCCATTCAGGGCACAAACGTTGTGTGTGGGTATGTCTTTATTGTTTGGTTGTTATAAAACACTGCCCTAATGAAACAATTCATTTATGATAAGAAACATAGCTGTAAAATGGACAGACGGATGACTTGCAGATTTTTGTACCCAATATGTCACCTGCAATTGAGAAATAATTATATGATCCATCTGCTTCCTGTCAGCCACGCCTCAATTTTCTTCTCTATCCATGGTATTTAAGAATAATTGGCATTTTTTTAATACTAATTACTCACTAACAAAAACTATGTAGAGAAATTGATTGACCTTGCAATACAATCTTGCCAACACTGAATATCCTGTTGTTCTTTTTAATATAACTTGTCTGACTAGGATGAACTCTTTTCTTATTAACAGTTTTCATTTTATCATGCCAATACTATTGAGATTTCTCTTTATTTGTATTTTATAGGCAATGACAAAAATAACATCCCAGAAAGGTGGAATAGTAATCTGACCTGTTATCCCTGTAGTAATTCTTGATAAAAAGACAAAAAGTCACTCAGGTTACATCTCGCTGCTGACATTATTCAGAGGTGAAGGTTGAAATAGAAAATAACCTTTGGAACCAATTAAATATAATTGTATCAATTTCCCCCCATGACTTGTTGTAACTATCCCACCGTAAGATAGCACATGTCATTGCAAAAAAAAAGCTGGGTTTTTCTTCATTTTTCAAGAATTTTTATTTTAACCTTTTCCTGCTCAGGAATCTTCAGCTGTTCTTCAGTCTCTCAGTCCAGCACAATATTTGCACCTCTTTGGGAGGGGAAATGACATCTTTTAAAAATATTCTTGATTGCACTTTTTTTAAAAAAAAGGTTACACAAGAAACCTATTTTTACTGTTAAAAATATAAGATATAAACTAAAAAATGGAAATCACTACACTCATCACATAGAGATAAACATCACTAACACTTTGTTGTTTTCCAAACCAAACTTTTAAAAATACACATTATAGGGGCTGGCCCAGTGGTGTAGCAGTTAAGTTCACATGCTCTGCTTCTGCAGCCTGGGGTTCACAGGTTTGGACCTGGGCATTGACCTACACACCACTTATGAAGTCATGCTATGGCAGCGTCCCACATACGAAGTAGAGGAAGATTGCCACAGATGTTAGCTCAGGGCCAATCTTCCTCACCAAAAAAAAAAAAAAAAGCATTACATATTTCAAACCAATATGATGCCATAATACTGTTTTATTTTTTATCTATTGTTTTCTCAATTAGCAACAGGTGAAGTGAGCATCTCTCCATGTTGGTAAACACAGATCATCATTGTCGTTTCTCATTGCAGCATGTCCATTTGTTATTTAACCTCTCCATATTATTGACATCTAAGTTATTCTAGCATTGCCAGAACATTTGATTCCTGTTGAGTTTATTTCTGATAGCTTTGCTGAAGCCTAGAGGGCACATATGTATGAGCAGGTCATCTGCACCTGTAATGGTGAGGTTCTAGAAGTTGCCTTATTTTGTACATAAAAAGAAAGCCTGAGGTTTAGCTAAGGATTAAGATTTTCTAGCTTGAGCTCATTCTCTTTCTTTGCCATGATTACATATGCAGACCTTGGTGCCCTGGCTGGTCCTGAGCCCCCCGTCTCACAGGGGCCCTTGTGATGGCAGCAGCTGGTTCAGGAACTGAAGCAACTCTCCTTTCCTGGTACAGCTTCTGCTATTTGTGGCTGACTCAGCAGTTGGTGGAAAGTTTTATGTATTCTGTTGTTTCAAGGCTCAGGGGAAAAACAAATAAATGAAGAAAACTTTATAACAAAATGAATTTGACTTTCTTTTTTTGTTGTTGTAGTAAGAACATTTAGCATGAGATCTACCCTCTTAACAAAACTTTAAGTGTACAACAGAGTGTTGTTAACTATAGGCAGCAGGCTGTACAGCAGATCTTTAGAATTTATTCACCTTGCATAAGAGAAACTTTACACCTGTGGATCAACAATTCCCCATTTCCCCCTCTCCCAAAGGATGAATTGATAAAGAAAATGTGATATATACACACAATGGCCTATTATTCAGCCTTGAAAAAGAAAGAAATTCTACCATATGTGAGAATATGGATGCATCTTGAGGACATTATGCTGAGTGAGATAAGATAGTCACAGAAGGACAAACACTGCATGATTCCCCTTATATGAGGTATCTAAAATAGCCCACTAGCTTCTTGAGAATATGATAGAAAGCCACACTGAAAGTTTAAATCTCTCACCTCTGTCTTCTCTCTCTCTCTTTAAGAATTCTTGCAAAGGGAAAAAAAGGCACGACTAGGTAGTTGGATTAAATTTCCCCACATTGAATGGTCGTCTTGCAATTAAAGGGTTGAACAGACACCCCTGCTCCCCATTTCCCCCGCTGATGCCCTCAAAATCAGCCTGGAGCCTCCCCATCTGTAAGGATGTGCTGGGCTCCGCACGGTTCCTCCACCCCTGCTGTCACTGCTTCATTGGCCCAGTATGGCAGCCGGCTTCCTGGACTAACACTGACCTTTCTCAGAAAGAATTTGAGAGTCTCAAATTCAACAGCTCACCTGGGAACGTGAACTTAGGTCTGACCTCCAACTTTGACAATGAACTTTCCTCCTGGAACTGGCAACTTGGCTGTGTTTTTAACCAGGCCCTTACCTTGTAGCTCAATTCTGAGAATATGCTTTCTTGAGACCTGGCAGTCACCACAGGTTCCCTAAGAGCGAGATTCTGTCTTCTTTTTGCTTGTCCAGCCTAGAATTTTCATCTTCTCCAGCCCGGGAGCACCCTGGCCTGTGTCTCTGACTCCTGATCCACACACCTGGACTTACGTCCGTCGCAAAACCCTTTAGACTTTCCCAATGGCAACTGAAATGCAGCCTCTTGCCTTTCTCAAACTTTCTGGACATCAGGCTTCGCTTGTCTGCTACCGCGGAGTCCCTTCTTCTCTGAGGTCTCATCTACCAATAGGGAATAGAATAAACTGAGATTCCAGAGCCTTAGTGTGAACCACCAGGGGCTAAGCACCTCCGCTCTAATGGTGTCTGTCTGGAGTACATTTAACTCAACAACTCTCGTTTGTTGGCTCAATCCTGTTCTCCATGTCACTTTCCCGCCACCCTCCCACTGCCTCCCGGGGTTGCCTGCCAAACAAACTCTTTGGATTCAAATTCTCCTCTCAGTGTCTGCTTCTGGGGAAACCCAACCAAGACAACTCCCCAGCTCAAATACATTTTCGGGATCTCCATTGTCTGCAGAGTCAAGCCCAAACTTCTTATCTCTCACAACCCATTGTGAAGAGCCCTAACCTTCATTTCTCATGTCCCCTTTCACTACCCGCCTCAAGTGGCTATTGGTTACAGCCAGACAGAGCACCTGCCATTCTCCATTCGTGCCATCCATTGTTTCTGCCCTGCCCAAGCTCTCCTGTTTTACTTTGCCTGGAATGCCCTCTAGCAGGGCGTTAGGAGCACAGGAGTTGGAGGCAAAGAGAGCAATAGAAAACCCTGAGTTTAGAACCATATTTTACTTACAGGAAGTAAGACACAAGTTAGTGCAGTGGAAGTTAAATAATGGTTCCGTCCCATCTGCCCTCTCTAAAGGTCAGGATGCATTCCATGGTGGAGCTTCATAGAGAACACAAGAAAAATGAGACATAACAAACGAGAAGACAAGGCCTCACTTTGTGCTTTAAGAAAAAAGCTTCCACAAATGCCTGAGTCAGAGTGTCTGCCAATTTTGTGCGATGTTTATAAAAAATGTAACAGCTCAAAGGAATTCAACCTCTCACAAAGAAGCATTTTTGTCATCCAAACTCATGTTTCTCCCGAGTTCCTTCTCTGCTTCCAGACTTAAGAATCTGTTCAGGGAAGACATACAAAGAAAATAATAATCACCACGTTAAGATGGTAATTTGGAAGGAGTTCCATGAAACAGCTTTGGCTTTATAATTGAAGATGCTTCTCATCCATTCACATGGGGCCTCTGAACGCCAAGTGCAAGTCATTGCCAGTTTCTGAGATGAGGCCTGGTAATGTTTCAAAGCAAAAACTAGGATGAATTTTTCACAACAGAAATGAAGTGCGGTTACATTTTCCTCTCACTCCTGACGTTTCCCTTCTCGCCTCTACTTCTGGGGATTGTGTTCCCTGGAAGCACATTACTCAGAGTTACCTGATCAGTCAGTCAATACGTTTATGTTGCGTGAGGACCTACTGTGCACCCAGCACAGCTGAGATAAAGAACAGAATGGCCTGCTACGACATACAGTATCAGGCTGGCAGGTCACATGTCAGGGCTCTGGGCAGACTTAAATTTCCTTGAGCGGGTGAATGGTGCTTTGAATCTTGTTCTATGCTGCACGGACTTCACGGAGAACAGTGTGCCCTCTGCAAGCTTTAAAATAAAGACAAAGACTGACCAGGCGACCAATGTGCTCTGTGAGCTTAGGTCAGACCAAAAACCTGTGACTCACTTTGCTCCAGGCAAAGGCTTTTCTCCCTAAGTGTCTGTGGTCTCTTGGAACGGCTTGGGGTTAGGGCTGCTCTTGGCTGCAAAAAAATTGCCTGGCTTTCGCAATGAGCCCATTTAATGTCTTACGTAGCAAGAAGTGCAGAGGTGGCTGGATTGAAGGTTGTTAAGCCACAACTGCTCTCCATCATCCCAGCCAAGATGCTTTCCTGCTTTCCATTGCCTGGCATGTTGGCCTTGTCCATCAGGCTCTTCCCCTCACAGTCACATGCTGATGTGACAACATCTTTCCAAAGAAGTCAGATTCTCTCTTCTTATGTGTTTCTTTTTAACAGCAGTCTCATTTCTCAGGAGATCCCTCCTTACCATGCCTCTTTGGTCCACACTTAAACCAGTTCCTGGAAAGAAGAATTATGGTTATGTATTGGGCTGAAGGTAACCGGTATGTGTTCCCTAAATCACGTGTGGAGGAGGTAAACACTCAGGACTGATTGATTCCTGGGTAAGCAAACACCCCAGGAGTGCTGATGATTCTTTTGGGGCTCAGTTTTCTTACTTTTTGTATTTAAAGGCATAATATTTTTCCTCTAAATATGGGTGGTTTGGAAATCTAGTTCAATAAGTACTTATTATGACCTTGCTGATTATTGAGCACTGTGCTAGATGCCGTAAAGTATCAAGAGATGACTAAGACACTCTCTTAGCCCTTAAGTTGCTTAGACTCTCATGAGGAGGCTAAGACAATTCGTATTATACAAGACAAATCAGATGTTTAAGCTACTCTGGGAACTGGACTGAGTCAGGGTTAGGACCTGTTCATCCTGGACCGACCTTTTAAGTAAATCCTTGCTTCTCAGGGAAAGTTTAAATCTGGGCTGTAGTTGAGGGCCTGGAGCTGAGCTTAGGATAAAGAGGTTGGCTGATCACTGGTCTGGCCACTAGCTCTCCTCAGTGGATTATCCTAAGGCAGTTGTCTACTGGAGGCATAGCAGTACAGCTTCAAGAAGAGAAATGAACCAGGATTTATTGAGAACCAGTTATAGGCCAGAATTTTTCATATGCTTTACCTTATTTGATCAAATCAGTGAGTATCCAACAAGGTTTGAGGTAGTTATTATTATTCTCATATTTGCAAATAAGGCAACTGACATCCAGAACAATTAAGCAGTGCCTCCAAATTGCCATGAGGCCATATCAGACTACCTGGAGCCAAGATCAGAATCTCTCTTTTGGAGGCCTTGAGTTTTTTAGCTCCTAGAGACAGAGTAATCTAGGTCCCTACCAGGGTCCTAGAAATCTACAGACAAGAAGCATACTGGTGATCAGCAGGAATGTCCTAAAACAATCAGCCAGAATGCTGGAAAGAACAGAGTGCATATGCTGATGCCTGAGGATGTGAATCATTCTGCCTTAAGACAACTATTGGACCCCAAGAAGTGAATGAAGAACTGGTGAGAGGGGTTCTAATTTGTGCCCATTTCTCTGAAGAGTTTGTTTTTTAATTTTTACATTAAACCGCTGCAATCTTTGTTCATTTTACTAGTCCCTTCCTTTAAAAAACTTACACTCTAGTTGTGATTTCACACCTAATAATAAAAGGAAGTGTCATGAGAGAGGAAGGCTATGTTGAAACCAGTACCTATACTGTAGCACACAGATGCCATGTCTAAGCTAATTCAGGTGATTGTCAAAGAAGACTTCTTAAAAGAAAAGAATGAACACATTCCACCTTGGAGAAGCGGAGGGAAAAGCCAGGGAAACAAGGATATGAAAGGAAAAAAGGAGACTTTGGGGAAAATCCACTGCTCTAAAGATTTCTCTGCTTTACCTGTCTTCTCTTTCTTTGCTTATGGAGGTTGGATGCCAAACCTGAAATTCTGAAAGTCTGTATAATCCAGGACCGAAGTGTTCACACTCAGTGATCAGGAAAGCTGAGGGATACTGCATATACAAAAGGAGAAGCCTAGTTAGCCCTCGGAAAAGCAATGTCTGAATCAACCACTTCCATTCCCTATTCATTTTCCATCTAGTCTAGATAATTGATTTTTGTTTTTGAGGAAGATTAACCCTGAGCCAACATCTGCTGCCAATCCTCCTCTTTTTGCTGAGGAAGATCGGCCCTGAGCTAACATCTGTGCCCATCTTCCTCTATTTTATATGAGGGATGCCTGTCACAGCACGGCTTGCTAAGCCATGTGTAGGTCCATACCTGGGATCCAAACCAGCCAATCCCAGGCCAAGGAGCGGAGTGCACAAACTTAACTCTTATGTCACTGGGCCAGCACCCTAGATAACTGATTTTTGTTGTTGTCTATAAGTTGTGCTTTTCACATTTACATTTGTTGTAAGCACCCTACTGAAAATATGAGAATCATGAAAATACAGAAAGAAAAATTAAAAACAGAGAGTAATAGCTAACCTAGAAGTAATTGAAAAAACTATAAATATTTTACCATGTAAACTTTAAAATCTTATTTCATTCAATAACCAAGAAGACTGGAAAAAATACTTCTAATAATATGCCAAAGATTACTATACTTTTTGTTATAATAAACAATCACAACAACCTTTGTAGGAGAGAAAGAAATATTTGTCTACCCTTCTAGGTTCTTCTGATTGGTCTAAGAATTAAACTGACATGATAAAAAAATAACACGAGAATATCAAACAAGTCTAATAACATTATATATGGCAGAATCCCAGGAAAACTGAGTAACTTGCCAAAATGGCCAAAGCCACCACCTTAAATATCATCTTCAGCTAAAGACAAAAGAGGACGTTGGGGGTAGTGACTTGAGACTTCAAAAGGGAGGAACGAAATTCACATGGAGATGGAAAAATAAATGTTTGGTAAACAAATGTTTGCCATGCCTTGCAAAGACAATGGGATGTGAAGAAGACTTTGATCAAGTGGGCCTCGCTTGATTCCTCCCTGTCTACCACACCTAGTTCATGTCATACTATAGTTATCTATGGTGATAGCTCCTTTCTGAAACAGGCCTTCTATCTTAATTTATTTTAGGCAGTTAGGAGACAGTTCAAAGTTTCCTCCTGAGTCTTTTGTTCTTAAAAATAATTCAGCCAAAGAGACACATTTTGGGGTAGCAAATTCTGCCCTCCAACACCTTGATAAGAGGACATAAAATTCTAAAACAAACATGTGAAAGAGTGTTCAATTTTTAAAGAAATGCTAATTAAAGCAATCAGGAGATATCATTTTTATCTGTCAAATTGGGCAAGATTTTTAAAAAATGAAAATAACTGATGTTGGCAAGGATGCTGTTCATACATTGCTGAGAGTGTACCCTTCTTTAGAGAAACTCTTAACAGATTTGGGGGCAGGCCTGGTGGCTCAGTGCATAAGTGCGCACCTTCCCCTTTGGTGACCCGGGGTCCACTGATTCCGATCCCGGGTGTGCATGTATGCACCGCTTGTCAAGCTATGCTGTGGTAGGCATCCCACATATAAAGTAGAGGAAGATGGGCACGGATGTTAGCTTAGGGCCAGTCTTCCTCAGCAAAAAGAGGAGGATTGGCTGTGGATGTTAGCTCAGGGTTAATCTTCCTCAAAAAAAAAAAGAAAGAAAAAAAAAAGATTTGGATCGTGGGGCTGGCCCTGTGGCCAGTGGTTAGGCTTGTGCTCCACTTTGGCGGCTCAGGGTTTCAGTGTTTTGGATCCTGGGTACGGGCATGGCACCGCTCATCAGGCCATGCTGAGGTGGCGTCCCACATAGCACAACCAGAAGGACCTCCAACTAGAATATACAACTATGTAGTGGGGGGCTTTGGGGAGAAGAAGAAGAAAGAAAAAAACAATTTAGATCCAAGTGTTAAAAGTGTCCAAAACCTTTGACATGATAGTATGCTAAGTAAGGGATCTATCCTAAAAAAGAAGCCCTAAGTGTAGAATATAGTCTTTAAACGCAAAGATATTTTCAGCTCAAATTTTCAAATTTAGAAATTGGTTTAAGTAAAGGAAATATAATAAATAATTCTAAAGAGGTTCGTATGGAGCATATATTATTTTTGTAATGTTAAAATTGTAACAATTTAACAGGAGATATGAAGATATAAGCCATCATACTTTGTCTTCAAGGAGCTTGGCAATCAATTGACTGGGCCAGAATACACAGAGACGCGACAATGAGAATAACAAAAAGGCAAAGGATTAACTGGGGAGGTGTTAAAGAGGGGAACATGTCACCTCTGGGGACAAGGCAGGGAGGCAAATTAGAATAACTGGGATTAATCATGCATCTTCCTTTCTTGATTTACTTATATTTTTAAATTGGAGACTAAAGCAAGTTTCTTGCAGAAAAATTGAAAAATACAAAGTAAAAATTGCTTGAAATTCTCTAGATGACAATTAACTCCTCGAGAAGTTTCCTTGTTTTTGCCTTCAGCAAGGATGTCTAGGATTAGGAAGAATTGGAGCTGAGAAAGAACTGCTGCGTATTCATGGGAGTAGAAGCAAGCAGATCTTTAAAAATGCTGCCCTCTCTGAGACATTGTCAGTGTCATTGAAGGTCCTGTGAGCCCCAGTTTTCGCATCTGTGAAGGTGAATGATAACAGTAATGCTGCCCTCATCACAGTGTTATTGTGGGGATTAAATGACATCATAACTTGTATTAATTCGCTAGGGTTCACATAATAAGATACCGCAGATTGATGGCTTAAAAGACAGAAATTTATTTTCTCTCAGTTCTGGAGACTAGAAGTCCAAGATCAAGGTGTCAGTAGATTTGTTTCTTCCGAGGCCTCTCTCCTTGGCTTGCATATGGCCACCTTCTTGCTGTGTCCTCACATGGTCATCCCTTGGTCTGTGTCTATGACCTAATCTGTTTTTAGGACATCAGTCATATTGGATTAAGGTCCACTTCATTTTACCTTTATGACCTCTTTACAGGCCCCATCTCCAAATGCAGTCACGTTTCAGGGTACTGGGGATGATGACTTCGACATACGAATTTTGAGGGGACATATCCAGCCCCTAACAGATGTATATGTGTTTAGCCCACTGCCTGGCTTACAATAGGACTTTTTAATTGGCTATTATTTTTATTAGATAGAACCATGCTTTTCCACCATATGACATTTTATAGCACTTGTAGAGGTTCATTTTTCTTTTTATAAGCAGCAGCATTCCTGCTGGGTGACACGGCCCTTTACCTCTGGGAGACCCTAGATCGAACAAATTTATTTAATGCTAGAAACCGCTTTTCAATTAACATCTAAAGAATTTGTACATGGCAGAAAATTCCTGAGAAGTGCTGAACTGTACTAATAATAAAGACTGAAAGCTTTAGATTAAAAAAATGCATCTGTACTTGGTTATGATGAATGTTTAATTTCAACTTGGTTGCAGTTGGAGAAAACTCGCTCTAACGGAAAGAAAGTATTTCCTACCCTTATTCCACTCCACCCGCCCAGCTCATCTGCTTCCTCCCTCCCCTTCCATTTGAAGGAGATGATCATCCATCAAATGGATGTTGAATGGACTCCCTAAAGAAGAGTTAGTGTCTCGCTCTAAATCTACTTGCATATACATTTCTTGCATAAAGTATAAATCTTCATTTTAATATCCTTCCTCTCTAGTGCCTGCTGATTGAGATTCCATCTCAGAGAGGTAGGAGGGGGCATTGCTAATCAGACTGTTTGCAAATTTCAATCGTGTTTAAAAATCCAACTCATTTTATACACAAACAATAGAAATTACTGAATCCATCTCTTCAACCAATGCCCTCAGTGTCAGTTTATCAGATCAATAAAGTGGAATCCTGATATTCTCTCTCTTTCAATATACAAGTAATCATAGGGACATAAGGTAATTCACTGTGGGCTGTGTTTAATAGCCATAAATTGTTAAAAGCTCAGTATTTAGTTGGTTTGAGTTTAAGGTCTAATTTTTTTGTTTTTCTCTATTGTTTTGGGCCATGTTAATTAGTTTGAGATCACATTGGCATTAGCTATCTAAAATGAGTTCAAGTCAGGTGGGACTGTAACAGGCACAAAGTCTATGACTTTGAGGAACACTGGGTCGCTGGTGGGGATGCACGCTGGCCCATGTGGGTGGTCCCTATTTTGATGACACCTACCCACTTGTCAGAGTAGTTTCTGTTTATAGTGTTTGAATGGTTGCCTGTTGCCTTCAGTGAATGTGTTGATATTTGTTCACTGTCTGTAATGCCTGATAAAAGAAATATAAGCCTTACTCTCATCCCTGGCACACTCCCCATTAAAGAGAGTTCAATTCTTGAAGTAGGCATGACCTTACTCTTGTTTGTAAGCATAGTTATTTTAAACACAGCTGATAGCCATGTCTCTCATATCACCATCGTCTTTCATCCTAGTGAAATCTTTCTCTCCACTTAAGTAAAGACAAACATCTTTTAACCTTACACCTGGCAGCTACCCAACATTAAAAACCAATTGCCTGTGGCTGATAAGCCAGTGGGGTGTCATCTTAGATGCTGAAATATTACATTAAAATTTATGGAAAGGAGAGAGAGAGACTGCCCGGTGCCACTTGCATCCCGTATTGTAGCACAGACTAAGATTAAAGCCACCCCCCTAGTGAGGGCTTCTGGACTGAGTTGGGCAGAGACTGTGCCCTTAGCTAGTGGGATGCATGGGCCAAGGGAGGACAGAGCACTTGCAACATTAAGACAACTTTATGCCCAAAGTGTTTGACACTATGGATTGTCAACCCTCACATCATTCATTCAGTGAATATATTTGAGAGTCTACATTGTGGCAGTGTTGGGGTAAGGCGGTAAATAAGCCAGATGAGAATGCCACTGCCATAAAGCTGATGTTCCAGAGAGACAGGCAGAAAACAGACACAAGGCAGACTAAACCTGAGGATCTCAAATCCAAAGAGGCTGAATGCACCTAAAATGACCGTTCCTAACTCCTCCCATCCCACCGAGCAAGGAGGGTGTTCTTCAGGAAAGAGCAGATCAGATTATTTTTTTAATTCTCTGTACTCCTGAGCACTTTCTTTCTCTCTCTCTCCTTCTTTCCCCTTATATACTACAACAATAATTCCTAGACATTTGCATTTCACATAGTAAAATTAAAAAATAATTTCAGGAGTCTATATAGAACTGCCAACATTTTTGCCATGGTTTTATGTGTATGTGTATATATATTATATATATGTGTGTGTATTGCCATCTATTGTAGATAGTGATATATGTTACCATCTGCTCTTAATATTAGCTAACATTTGAGGGTTTACTATTTGGCTGACTCTTTACATTCAATCTGCACAGCACTTATGATGTAAGTACTGTTAATATCTCCATTTCACAGACAATGAATGAAGTGAAAGCTTAAAGAAGCTAAGTACCCTGCCCAATCTAACCCAACTAGGGGTGGTCAAGCCAGAGATTGGACTCCTGGGCCATTTAACTCTTAAACTTTCAACACCACCATTCCCTTTAAAACAGAAAAAAAAAACCCTATGAAACTATTTATCACCAAAAATATGAGAAAGATATAATTTCAGAAATCCTAAAGTTACCTATATGAAAAACTCACTGGTTCTTATTTTTCTTATTGCACTGTGAACTGGAGAGAGCTTTGCCAAGGCCCTGCTCTGGCCCACCGACCTGCACTTCAGAATCCTGGGTCCAAGTCTTAGCAATAAATAGGCTTTTAATTGACACATTTTAGGTGACTTTCTAGAGAGTTCAGATCAACAGCATAAGCATGTTAGCCATTTTAAGGACATTCATGATTCAATTTGTGAATGACCTTCAAATGCATTTACAAAATAGCTCAATTTTAGTCCCCTCACCGGGTGCCAGAAATGACATGGACTTAGGAGACTGGGAAATGATTCTCAGGTGAGGAAAGGTCCTTACCACAGAGTCCAAGGCCTTCAGATGTCTGGGAATCTCTGGAAATTAATCACAAAAATTTGCCTGCTTGGGCAATGCTACACCTTCTCCACGCCTTGGAGAGAAGACTTCCCAAGAATTCTTAATCACTTCCATAAGCCCAAAGAGCTAGAAAATCAATGTTGTAGGTTCACTTACTAGGTTCTGATATTGAGCAAGTTGCTCGACTACTTAGTACGTCAGTTTCTCCATTTGTCAAATCAGAATAATTTCATTCCTGTCTGACATATCTTTAAAAGTGTAAATACCAGAGGAGATGAAGTGCGTATATTCCCTTCCCTTTTTGCCCTTCGGAGAGAGCTTGTGCAAGTCAGTCTGCAGTTACATGAGCATTCGTTTCGACTAGCTCCGTTCCTACACCAAAATATTTCTACTTCTCAGAAATTCCAAATGGTGTGATTTTTGTCCCTCAAAGAGGAAGATCTGTGAAGCCAGCAGGCACTGAGGGTACTTGCTGTCTTTTTCTTCCTCCTGACTCTGCTGATCCATGCAAGGTGCAGCTCACACACTGCATCATCATCCAGCACTCAGATGGCACTTAGGAGCAACACACAAGGAACATTCAACAACATGATCCTGTGGACTATGGCCCAATTTCCATGGTGAATTTCCTGTGGAAGCCACATAATTAGGTATCATTTAGAAAGAATATTAACCTCCCAGGGAGTGAGGGTTCTTTCACTGGCTTCAGTAACCTGTACCTTCTGAAATACAGGTACCAGGGGAAGGTTTAGTCAAGAAGAAGGCAATGGGTGAAAGGAAGAAAGGAGAGAGTCATCAGTTTCTTGAAACACAAGAAAAAGCACACAGCTCCCCATTCTCACTATGGGCTGTGGAATTACAACTCATTTCTCGATGAATGTTTTGTAGATGGGGAGGGAAATTTCCCTAAACACTGCGTAAAAAGGCACAGTTACACAGAGACAAAACAGACATGCTAAATCAATGGAATCCTGGGGGATCAGAATTAGATCAGGTGTCACGTGCTATTTAGTTCAACCCCTCCATCATACTTGGCTTTCTGCTACAATCCCACGTGTCAGCAACGCTGGAGCATCCCTGGTGATGGAGAGCTCACTGCTTCCATGACTGGACAGCTCTCCCCATTGTTTATTACGCCTCTCTTAAACATTTATTAAAGCCTACGGTACTAGGCAGTAGATTCACAGCAGTGAATAAGAGACATGTGACCCCAACTTCAGGGACCTGAGAATTGAGTGGAGGATAAAATGAAACTAGCAACTGCAATATTGTATTTTTCCTTATTGAAGTCTCATGTCTGTAAATATCACTCACTATTTAAACACACACAGTAATCCATCTCTCATAGGACAAATTCATCTGATATTTGAAGACAATGATATTTCCTTTTAAATCTAAAAATACTCATCTTCCTCCCTCTCTCCTTTTCTCCCTCCCTGATGTGAATTAGATGCACCTCGTCAGTTAGGATGAGAAACAAACTATTCCCTTCAATGTATGCACTGCCAGGATATCATAGATTGTATAAATAAAGACAAGCAAGCGAATACTTAGTTTCCCTTTCTGCCTTCTGGAAGTAAAACAAAACTGAATTCATGAAGAAAAGAGGGCAGTTACTTCTTGTAGAAAGATTTCTTACCTTACCTAGTCTTATTGGAAAATTTGGCTTCCTTTTCCACACCTCTTCTCAAATATTTATTATACTTTTCGTATCCTCAAACTTTTCAATAAGAAACATAAAACCTAACAAAGGAAGAAATTAAACAAATTAAATGGAACCTATTTTTTTTCCACATGCAAAATGGATTTCAGTTTTGCCTTATAGAGGTTTTATGCTTCATCCTTTGTAAAAATGTCATGGGTATTTTGCCTGCTTGGAGTGTAGATTTTCCTCCTATTTTTCAGTCTTACTCAAAACCCCTTATTGTATATTTTATGAGTTATAGCAGCTCTTAATTGTTGCTTTTTAAAATTACAAACTGCAAAGCTCGTGTTGGCATTTTGCTAAATAATTTTTGCACATGTAGTGTTGCTGAGCATTTACAGATGGAAATGTAATAAGAGAAATATTTGTGGGATGGATATATGCCATGAGACCTTTAGAAATAGAAATAGGGATGTATTGAGGGAGCTAGCTGAGTTCCTCCACATACTAATTTCATGAGATTTTGTTCCAGCTTGAGTGGCTTAGGTCATAGCCAATTTTGGGAAATCTGATTAGAACGACGTACAGAGCTGAAAGCTGGGTTGAGTGCCTTGAGGCCTCTTGTTTTCTCCTTTGCTTTGCCTGCTAGGGTACTGAGAGCTTCTTGAACTCACAAGGTGTGTCTGCAGAGTGAACTATTCCTCTTGCAGTTGGGAAGAACTCAGGGTGTTCATGGAAAATGGAGCAAAGTAGTTATGAGAAGTAGTGAGTTGGGAAGCAATGGGATTTTAGGAAAGTATTTTTAAAGAGCTGGGTTTTTTTCCCCAAAAAGATATTTCCAGAAAGACTGGAAAGTGTGATTGTGAAAATTAAATGGGATAAAGCCTGGGAAGTGCTTAGTACAGGGCCTGGCACCTGAAAAGTGCTTAGTAAATATTAATTATTATAATTAAGTTGCAGGCACATTTATCTTGTAAATGATTTGCTGTAAACCCCTCAAAGGGATTTGGGAAACAACTTTTTAAAGAGCACCTTAATTGCATTAGGAAATTTTCAGGAAAGAACATCCTGTATGGCCTGTGTCTAGGATCCGGGACCAGTGACAAATATTTGTTTGCCTAAGAACAAATAACGGTGGCCCCACGTGAGCTGGTGACACTGTAGGTGGTAAAAAGGAACGTGGATTTGATGAGGATTTGGCCACTCTCCGTCTCTCGTATCTTGAGACAGCCTTGCTCAAAAGTGAGCTTTGGCGGCCTGTAAATCTCAGGACCCCTCCAAATCAATTTGGATTTGGACTCTCTCAAACAGATCACCATGGGGAAACTGATGCAGCCTTCTACGGGGTTCAGAATAGTGGACCTCCAGGGTCAAGAGAGAGAGCCACCACTTAGTTCCAACAGTATCTATATCTTCTTTTTTCCTTACTCCTCAGGATGACATCCCAGTGCCATGCTCCGTCTGCAGAAAGGGGTTCCCTCTCTTACCTCCCCCACCACTCACCAAATTTGCATTCGTGTAGTGCTATATTCAACTGTATCCTGGCTCTTTCTAGCAAAGTTGATGGAGGAAGGATTCCTTTTGCTTTTACCCCTCACTCCTCCCATTGCCCTCTGCATTCCCCTGGGTGCTACTTTGTGAGAGCCTTAAACCTATTCTTTTACATTGCCTAGGACCCCTCACTAGGGAGAACCACTTGGGCAACTCAACTTAACTACTGTATATTTTACTCCATTAGGAACAATCCCTCAGCCAAGACAATGTTGCCTCAAATTCAGGAATTGAAGGTGATTTTATTTGATACAAAGATACACACCATAATAAAAGTAAGCATAAAAGCAAATATTCAATGAGAATTTCTTGTGTACCAGACATGGTTCTAGATGTTTTGTATGTGTTCATCTCATTTAATTTTCATACAAACCCTAACATTTTGATTCAAGGAGTTTATTTATTAATAGTCCACCTCATTGTAGGAAGGATTGACATAAAGGCTGTTCTTACTCATGAGAGGTGGGTTATAAGTTTAATTTTCAGCTTTCTTCTAACTAATGTAAAGAAGTACTGAGCCGCTTTATTGATGTAGGGTACTAAACCATTGTGATGTTGGCTCTCCTCTCTAACCTTTTTTCTGAAATGCCTACAGTGCATCGGTATGCTCTATGGTTGATGGACTCATTACATTTCTATATAAACAGCTGAAGGATGAGCAGTAATCAAAAGTACAGCAATGCCTTAAAGATATCCCCTTGCCTATAACATGGAGGCCATGCTGGAGATAAGTGGGAAATCAAAGCAATAACCAGGCCAGGATAATATGAAAATAGGAGGTATGGGGCAGCTGAGTCTGCACACGTTTCTGGTCCACCAGGAGTCCAAATATCAAAGTTGGTTACAACTAAGCCTCTTTAGCAGCAACTCTGGCTACAGAGAATTGTATGAAAAGAACAGGTGAATGCCCACCAGACGTCACAGCTATATCTGCTGACACAGCTGGTAACACCATCAACAGCATCATCCTCAAACATCAAGGGCAGCAACAAGTGCATCCCAAATGAGTATTACAACCAGAAACCAATGGTTTTCTTAAACCCAGAGCAGAGAAAAATAATGAGCAAATTCACTAGTCATAAGCTTATTGGCCAAAACCAATTTTTTTAATCAGTGATTATCCTTTAATTAAAGCTGTGTGTCTATTATTAAATTAAAATGTGAGGATGTTCCCACATTTGTGTATTAACATTATGCATTTTATCATTTCACAGCAGGAGTTGACTTAGGTTATGTTTGTATAATTAACCCAAACATAAGATGAATGAATTACCCTTCACAACACAAGGCAAAGCAGACCCATTCTTCATTAATTTACTCATTGTTTTCTCTTCCTCAATTTATCAGTAATTTACTCACTGTTTTCTCTTGCTCAATTTATCAGTTTACAGAACGTCCTACCCTTTTATAGATATTAACCACTATTTCCTCTTTAGCTACAACATTTTTGTGATTTATCAGACCAACATTGAACAGGATAATCTATCTTTGAATCAAACTATTGAAAGAAACTCAAATTGTTCAGCCCTAGAATATAAAAGCTAAGTAAATCTGGTGGAGATGCTTGGATCTATTCTATACTTTTATTAAGTAGCATTTTAAGCTCTTCAGGCAATATTCATGGCCAAGCACAGCTGGTGCTTCTCTTTGTATATTTTCAAAAGCAAAGGCTCCCGTCGCATTGGTGGCTGGATCTGCTTTGAAGCACAATCAGTGCATTTACCATCTCCTGTACAGTTGCTGTCCTCTCTGCTCTTTCCAGAGATGTGTTCCTTCTCAGGGGCAAAGAAAGATAAATCTCCTTAGCTGAGTATTAGCAGTCCTCAAAGTGCAGAGGATCACAGAGATCTTGACAAGCGCAGAGCCTTGATCCTGAGGACCCTGTGGACTGGTCCCTCACCACGCTTTCCCGTTAGCTTTGTTGGCACATCTGTGGGTGAATCTTCTCATCTTCTTTCATTCCCATCAGGCAAGTATTGTTTAGTTGTAGTGCTGATGATTGAATTCTGGCTTATATGCAAATGCAAGGAACCAATGTCATTGGATAGCGAGGCTGTGCTGAGCTTAACTTCAACCGTCATCCTTAAGGCCGCTTTACTCCTGACCTCGCTGAGTTCACCACCAGAAGAATCCCCAGTGCTTTGCATATAAATATAATACTGCACTATTTCGGTGAGATGGGAATCCCAGAGAGATATGGGGTAATTTGTGTATAACTTTCCCACTGGACGACCCAAAATTGAGTAAAATTATATTTCTATGTCTTCGCCCTTCCATTTTAGAGGTGAAATTTATATTCACCATCAGAGAGAAGAAAAACTTCCAGAACAAAAAAAAAATTGCCCTTTTCTTCTTTTATCTGTCTTCGGGGCATACATAAAAACTAAGCCCTAGGTTATAATATAACTTCCCTGCTTTCACTGTCCTTAAGATTTTTTCAGAATTTACACTTCTTAATACACTAAGATGGTAGCACTATCCCCTGATGGATACTAACCTGGCATACTGAGCCATTAGGAAGTTTGTTCTCCCCTCTAATTTTCTGAAATGCTACAGTTGATTTTCATGGCCATATTTGGCAGTGAATGAGAGTTTCAGTTCCTCCAGATCCTTCCATATTGTTGTGGTCAGTCTTTTTAACTGTAGCCATTTTAATAAATATGAAATGAGATTGCACTGTCATTGTAATTTGCATTTCCCTGGTGGTTACTGATGTTGAGTATCGTTTCATGTGCATATTTGCCATCTGTGTGTCTTCTGCAGGAAAGCATCTGTTCAAAACTTTTGCCCATTTAAAATATTAGGTTGTTGGCTTTCTAAATATTGAATTTTGAAAGTTCTTTATCAATTCTAGATACAAATCCTTTATCAGACATAAACTTTGCAAATATTTTCTTCCTGTCTGTGGCTTGTCATTTCATGAGTCAAAAGAAAGTTGGAACAGCTATGTTAATATCAGACAAAATAGATTTCAGAGCAAAGAATATTACCAGGATAAAGAAGTTCATTTCATAATGATAATAGGGCCAATTTATCAAGAGGACATAGCAATTCTAAACATTTATGTAGCTAATAACAGAGATTTAAAATACATGAGGCAAAAATTGTTAGAATAGCAAGGAAAAATAGCACAATGATGGTTGAAGATTTTAGCATCCCTCTCTCAATAATTCATAGAAAAAGTGGACATAAAATCAGGAAGGATATAGTATCTACCAACTTCACCTGACTGGTAGTTATAGAACACTGCACTCAACAATGTGTAGCAGAGTACACATTTTTTTCAAGTATACTTAGAACATTTGCCAAGACAGACCATATTCTGGCCTGTAAAATAAATGTCAATAAATTTCAAAGTATTTGAATTATACAACGCCTTTTTCTTTGCCCGCATAAAGTGGTAAATCACAGAACATGACTTAGACTAATCACCTACTCTCAGAGCTTGTGTCCTCTGGGGACCTGGTCTACATAGGTCTCCTGCGTGCCCAACTCACGGGAGAATCATAGGCATGTAGCTGCATGTTCCCAGGTCACGTCCAGCTTAAACTACTCTCAACAAATAATCACACTCAGAAACTTCCACAGCCCGAAGAGGTGCTACCTCACTTAATAGAATCATGCTTCTCAGAAGTTGAGGGAAGCCTATCCTCTCTCTCTTTTTTCTGTGCATACCAGTATATGAAAAAATATGGAGAAATTCCCAAGAGAGGTCGGAAGATTATAGCATATTTTAAATTTTCAAATTTTAAAAATTGATGCTTTTAAGATAAGTGGCTAATAAAAATAATATTTAATAGTGTAGTATAGGCCATGTGGCTCATAAATGTAAAGTTATTTAACAAACACTTTCTTTCATTTATTTCAAGACATCTCTATAACTACATGCATTGGCTCATTCTGATTTTGCATCAGAAATAAATTTGAATCTTTCAGAATCTCTCTCTCCTTCATGATAGGCACTGGATCATGCCTTCTGATTTCTTGAAGAAACTTATGCTACTACCTTGACCAGTTGTTGCCCCAGCCCATCCCTGCCCCAGTACTGAGTCAATATGCTCATTATAAATCACTCATATCACTTTCATAAAGCAAGTCTGGTAATATGCAAAACAGTAATATTTTGCATGGAAAACCAGATTGTCTCACTGCTCCCATGATGAAATTGAGGCATATAGATTCTAGGTTGGGCCAGACAAGCTTGAATTCCCATTATGACCATGAAGGATCATGATTGGAGGGTAATTCTTTTATCTTCAACCTAAGGTATGTCATTAATGGAGGAAACATAGTATGCAGTAAAGGGTGTAGGCTCTAAAGACCAGCCAACCTGAATTAACTCTGACAATTATTAGGAAAGAGGCCTCGAGCAGTCACTGCACCTCCCTGCACCTGAGCTTTCTTACTTTAAAATAGTGATTAATAACCCCTGAATCATGATATTGCTCAAAACTTGTATATAGTGTAAAGCATCAACCTGGAACACAATATACGCTCAATAAATACTGGTGATTACAGTCAAATCTTGATTATCTAAGGATATGTTAATAATGATAAATAATGAGGAGAGATATTGCATATTCAAAAAATATGCATTATATGTATTTACATATATATTTTTCTCCAAAAAAAATTAAGTTCTTAATTTATAGATTAGTAGGCATCACTCATTTGAAAATGGGACCACTCAGCCTCCTGAATCGACTGCTTGCAATGTGAGCACATGCAGGCTGTTTTACTCTTGGAAACAAATGTGTTAATGGAAATCATACAGTCTCATAACTAAACCAGGAAATTTATAAACTAGAGTTTCAGATACTGGGTACTGAGACACTGTCATGTCCTTTGGAGAAGAGGAGGGAAACCATTGAGAGAGTGAGGGGGAAGCATTCGTAGGCAAAATCAGGTGGTCCTGTGGCTGACTGTTGGTTGCTCAGCAAAGCCAGTGTCCTCTGCTTCCTGGGCACACAGCTAGGCATCATTTCTGGCTTCCTGGGTTGTTGGGCTTGGTTATGTGACTGAGTTCTTGCCCATGGACTCTGAGCAGTAGAGCAGTGTCTCAATTGTAGGCCTGGCCCATAAAATCCTTCAACATGGTCCTCCATGTTCTTTTCCTTTTAAAAAGTGGGTCACAGCGGGACCATGGAGGTGGATGGCAGAAGCATAGGATGGAAGGGTTTTGAGTCCCTGCGTCATCAGTCATGAAAGTCACCCACCAACCATGAACACAGTCTTTGAGTTGTTACTTAAGCAAGAAATAGTCTGTTATTGTGTTTGACCATTTACACTTTGGGGTTTATTTATTTTGGCAGGTGGCTGCACTATGACAGCTTAGTATTGTGTTTGGTCACTTGGTCTGCCTAGTAGATCATGTAGAAAATGAAGATAAGTTGCTCTGTAATGGATAAGTGTGTTTTTCTAGATAGCAGTTGCAATCACAACTAAATACATTTGCTTTAAATCCATTTTGTGATAGATTTTAGCAGTTTTGTTTGAGCCATATTTTGTGTTTATCCATGACCTCATCCAGCTTCATCCTCGGAGTAATTGAGAATTATCTGATTTAGAATTTTTGAGAAATACCTATGTAGATGGCTACATTCCTGTCACTTAGAGGATCCTTGGCCCTTCCCTAACTAACCCATCCTTCAAGGCCCAGTTCAAGTTTCCCCTTCATGCAGGAAGCCTTCCTGATGCTCGAGCACGCACAGGTCTCTCCCTCTGAGCCTGCATAGCACTGAGTGCCTAGACTATCTGTTAAGCTTTAAGGCATACACTGCCCTTTCTTGATAGCTATCTTTTAAATATGGCTCACTTACCTGCTTCTTTTCCATCATCCATCCATCCATCCACACACCCATCTACCCATTCAACACATATTCAAGCACTCATGCTGTTCCTGGGATTGTGTAGGGCATGAAGTCTACAGAGATGAATACAACATGGGACCCTGCATTCACACAGATACGTGCCCACACAGAAACAGATCTGTGATCAAGCAGTACTCTAAAATTTAATAAATATCTTGATAATGTTTATAAAGAGGGCTTTGGGAGCACAGAGAAAAGATCAAGGCTTTAATTTCAAGTTTGCTCACTTACTTGTATCAGATTCTGTGCTGAGTCCCTGTGCTAAGTTTAATCCTTATAACTATGCTGTAGGGGCATTGTTTTAGTCCGTTTGGGCGGCTCCAACAAAATAGAACAGACTAGATAGCTTATAAACAATAGAAATTTATTTCCCATGGTTCTAGAGGCTGGGCAGTCCGAGATCAAGGTGCCGGCAGATTGTGTGTCTGGTGAGGGTATGCTTCCTTCTGCCCAGATGATGTCTTTTCACTGTGTCCTCATGTGGTGGAAGGGGCAAGGGAGCTCTCTGGGGCTACTTTTGTAAAGACACTAATCTTGTTTATAAGGGCTCCACCCTCATGACCTAATCACCTCCTAAAGGCTCCATCTCTTGACATGATCACCTTGGGGGTTAGGTTTCAACATATGAATTTGTGGGGGAGAAATTCAAGCCATAGCAGGCATTAAGCTCATTTTACATATGAGGAAACCAAGGCACAGAAAATTAGCTTAATTTACCTAAGATTACCTAGTGGATGAATATTAGAATCAAGATTAAAACTTTGGCCAGTCAATTCGCAAGACTTCTAACCACTAAACTCTCAAGGCCTCCTCTTGAAGGATAAGTAACTGATAACTGAGTGTAGAGGAGAAGGAGTTACAGACAGAGGGAGCAGTGTATGCAGGGCTCAGAGGAAAGAGAGTATGTGACAAGTTAAGGAAATGGAGTTCTGAGGGCCTGTTGAGAATCAGGGTGAGGATGGCAGGAGACGAGGGGGAGAAGGAGGCTGAATCCCGATTTTGAGGGGCCTTGGCATCACTGTCAGGAATTTGGACTAAACTGGTGAGCCAGTGGGAGGCCACTGGAGTGTTTTAACCCGGGGAATGACTTCATAATAACGTTTAGTAATTATTGATTGTTTACCAGGTGTTCGACACCATTCTACATATACTACCTGCCCATACTACTGGAACTCCATAAGAGCATTGTTACCCAGAGGTCAGGAAAGGGAAACTCAAGTACAAAAAGTTAATCAGGATGCCCAAGGTCATCCTGTAAGAAAGTGACAGAGGCAGGATTTGAACCCTGGCAGCAGCAATCTAACTGTGAATCCAAGTTCTTAACCATCCTCCTCTAGAAGGCTTCTCATCGTCTGTAATTGAGAACAACGCCTCTGACTGGTAGAGCCCAGGAAGGCAAGATTAAGATCAAGGACACATTTAGGAGGCTATTGTAATACATAGGATAAGAGACAATGAAGATCAGAACAATGGCTATGGGGATGCAAAGAGATGGCACTCAGTGGGGAGCAGGCCTGGTTTCTCAAATGTCTGCATTTCCTACCTCCTGGCATAAAAATGGCCATTGACTGACTGACGAATTCTCTCCTCCCAGTCCCGCCCCTCCACCGCCACCCCTTATGAGACTGGTTTCTATATCTTTAAATCTGAAAAAGACGGACAGCTTCTATTTTCCAGCAAAGCCTCTTCCTCCCCTCCCCGTGTTTCCAAGTGTAGCTTGCAGACCAGGTACCTCCTCTGTAAGTAAATGTATTCCTCCTTCCCTGGGCTGAACTCCGAATTATATTTTTCTTCTGGAAAGGCTTATCAAGATTTATAAGGTTTATAAAGATGGGCAATTATTTATGCTGAAGATCTTGCCCACCATCACTCCTCCTGGGAGAAAACGCCTGGCCTTTCTCCAAGTCTCAGAGAAAAACAGCTACTTAGTTTGGACAATTTTCTGGTCGTCTGGAGTGAGTTACAATTATCCTTTTTCGGGCTTCCAGAAACTATGCCTGGCCTTGGGGAGGCATCATCTATTTGTAGAGGCCCTGAAGCACCACCAGACCTGCCCAGGCATAACTTCCACGGCTGCTGTGGTCTGATTGCATTATGACTTCCTCGGTGTTCACAGTATCATGTGTAAATACCAATTTGCAGCACCTCTGGGAACATTACTTGGTGTCCAGTTGTAGGGTGGTCAAAAAATATATTCCTAATTCGGTCACCAATTCATTTTTTCTTGCTCTGATGATTTGAGTCACAGGACCAGAGATAAACAGGCAGCTTTCTCTTCTTAGCACATACTATTTTACTTCTACACACGCCCCACATCCACTGTCACCTCACCCCCTAAAAGTTCTGTATATTGTTATAGAAATCAGGAGGGGCGGCTTTTCTTGGTGAGCCTCCCAGGATGCATTGGATAGTGACAGAGCCATAGTAAAATTATGATGTTTGGGAAATAGAAGGGAAGTGTTCAGCCAAAGTAGAGCTTATGCTTCAGGCTGAGGATCCAGCATCTCTGTAGGATGCCCATGTGTGCCTCTGCACATTTACTGTAAAGTGCACTTACCAGGGGCTGACGTCCAGCCCTGTTCCTCTTACCAGCCCCTGAGACTATGAGGCAGCATCAGGCTGGAACAGGAGCCTTTTTCTACTTTGCAAAAAGCGCCACATAGGCCAGCAAAGGCCTTAGATCCCTCTGTCCATGTTGTACATGGGATATTTGCTCCTTCCCAAGTTCATATGTTGAAGCCCTAACCCCCAATGCGACGGTATTTGGAGGTAGGGCCTTTGGGAGGTAAGTAGGTTTACATGAGGTCGTGAGAGTGGGGCCCCCATGATGGGATCCACGTCCTTATAAAAGAAGGAAGAGAAGCCAGAGCACTTTCTCTCTCTCTGCCATGTAAGGACACAATAACAAGGCAGCGGTCTGCAAACCAGAAAGAAGACCCTCACCAGGAAGTGAATCTGCAAGCACCTTGATCTTGGTCTTCCCAGAACCGTGAGAAATAAATGTGTTTTGTTTAAGCCACCCAGTCTATGGTATTTTTTATAGCAGCCCAAGAAGACAAAGGCAGCCTAGTTCCCAATTCAGCTGTGAATTTGCTAAAGTATGACTATGACTCTCTTGTTTGTAGGTGGAAAAAAAAAGCCTTGAATTATCTTAAGCAGAAAGGGAAACACTTACAGAAAATACTAGTTATCTGAATAGAGACTTGAGTTGTACAGATGTATGCCTTTGTCAAAACTCATTGAATGCTACACTTAAAATCTATGCATCTTACTATGTGTAAAATTTACCTCAATAAAATTAAACAATAATTGCACTCTACTTAATGGTATGTCTGCTAAAGTGTTTAAGGGTTTAGTGTAGTGATGGTTACAACTTAAGTTAAAATGCATAAAAAATAAGATGACTTTATATATAAGGGATGAATAGATAGATATGTGATAAGGCAAATGTAGCAAAATGTTAATTGTAGAATCTAGGTGGTGGATATGAATGTTCACTGTACCATTATTTCAACCTTTATATATATGTGAACATTTTCATCAGAAAATGTTGGATCAAGAACCAAGAATGAGGCTAAGATTGGACCTCCATAATAATAGAAGCATCAGGAAGTTCTCATTCTCCCTTGTTTACTTCCCTCTATGTGTCATGTCAGCCTCCTTTCTCTCTACTGCAGAGTAGCTTTCTCCATGTGACCAAAAACATGACTGCTGAGATCTCCCCCGGTTTACAGCTTATGGCTTCAGCACCAGAGGGAGACTGGACTAATATTCTTCTTGCCTCCTAGTCCAAAAACGCAGGAAGAAAAATTCATTGGCCCAGCTTGGGTCAGGCACCCATTTTTGGACCAATCAAATGTGGCCAGGAGGGCAGGGCCATATGAACAAATGGTATCTGCTTAGAAAACGTAAGATAAAGGACCAAGTTGGAGAGGTGTGAAGAGAGAAAGGCTTCAAGAACAGGAATGCTTTTCCTGGAAGAAGGTGACCCGGAATCAGACACAACAATAAGTGCCTATTATAACTATGTAAAAAATGGAAAGATCCACATCATTTACATAATAAATCCAAATCATTTACATAAAGCAAAGAAAATGTAAAAAAGAATAGCAGACTATACATACTCAGCCAAAGTCATCAACAAAATTTGTTCCTGTAGTTACATCTCTCAAGCCCAATCTGAATAGTGTTCTATGTTTTATTCTATTTAAACCCTACTCCTCCCATAGGGCTTAATTCATGTCTTCCAAAGGGTCATGTTCTTCACTCATCTATTTCTTTCTCCCACTGCATTTCCTGATCATACTCTGTTTTTTACTTATTAATGGTTTTGTATGTGGAGCTCACCTCAACTTCTAGAATCTAAGCTCTATAAATATCTTTATAATAATTGTTATGGTTAGCATGAATTTAACAATTATCTTTCTTCTATCCCCTGCAGCTTGTAGCCCAGTCCCACATGCACTCTAAATAATTACACGTTTGGGAAGCGATTTGGGGAAGATGAGATTTCACATTGCTTGTACAGAGTATGTTGAATATTGATACAACAAGCAGAGCAGAGGAGTGGCAGAGCTACCAATTTTTTCTTGACACATAAATGGGGTTCTAGGCATTGAGTAATGTGTTAATGAAATATCTCAAGATGAAAGCTCAAACCCAAAGTGTTTGTAAAATACATGACAGTGCTTTTTGCTGTGAGAAGCATGGAACCAATAATGAGTGAGGACTCAATTACCCCACCTTCTCTACTTAGGAAAGTCTCAAAAAAAAAAAAGAAAAAATTCAGGGGATGTATAGAGAGGGGCATTCTTTCCAGAATGTGATGGAAGTATGTGCTCAACATAAATTTCCAAATCTGAGGCTTGAGAGCTAAGGCTTATTAGCATACAGCAACTGAATAATAATCAATTTGAATTTGTGAAAGTAAGAATTATGTGGTATGTGAATTATGTGGTATAATCAAAGGGCAAAACACCGATTAACCAAGTGTTATCAGAAAATGTTCCACAGAGAGCACCTTCTTTAGTGAATGAATCTTGAAACCTTTTCGTTTGAGGAGGTAAACAATGGTCCTGGACTGACTGAAAACAGCTTGTTTCAAGTAACTCTCCTTTTTCTATGTGTTTTCTATGTGTCTGTGTGATTGTTGAATCAAATCGTCATATGAGTTCCTAACATTTCAGCACTACTTTACAGTTTAAAAGTCCATTCTCATGCAACCTGGGCTTGACCTCATGAGGTAAACAGGTTTTGAGGCTTGCCAGAGGTTGGGAGCCCACTGAGCGGTGGGAGGGACTAAAAGTCAACATACTCGATTTCTAACACATCAGCCAACAAATAAAAACTGATTTGAATTGGACCAGTTCTAAATCACTCAATTTTAAGGTGTTTCTGCTTTTTTGACAGAGATACTTGTGCCCATAGGACAAAAAATTACAAGAGGGAAAACCCTCCTAGAGTATTTAGACTCTTAAGGACAAGGTTTATGAGGGGTTAGGGACAGGGAACACAGCACCACCTGCTGATGTTGGCTGAATTCAACTCCATTGTAAAAATGTATGATTTCTTTATTTTTGACTGTTTCAATTGGAAAGGTGTATATCTGTCTATTTATCTTACAAACATATGCACATATACATACACAAATAGATATATTTAAACAAATTATTATTTTTTTCTTTGTTGGTCTAGCAAGAGCAAGGAACTAAATTGATGTTTTGAAGTTCCACCCAGGATCCTCCCTCCATCTGCACTGCTTCTGCAGAAGAATGTTTTCAGAGGAAATTTGAGTCACTCTTTCTTTAGACCAACATGTTTAGCTGGTGCCTACTCTGGTCCAATTAACTCCTCTAACAATTTGGTTGAAAAGAGGTTGTTATATTATGTTTCTGGCCAATTATGGTTGTTTTGGTTGAATACTCCCTCTTACAAACTTAGTTCAAGTGAGTAAAATGTGGGACTGAAATATATTTCATGGGAACAGATATCTGGAGGGGAAATAGAAAAAAATATTGGGCACAAAGCATTTGGAGGGTATTTTACCATTACCTTTGCCAATATTATCATTATTACACACTGGAATGAAGTATCTTTAATGGGTCTTAATATGGTAAAGTTAAGGAATTGGGAACACAGCTTTGGGAACTAGTAGGCTCAAGTCCTAATGTCAGTTCTGTGGCTGCTGAGTCACAAACTCTGGAACTTTCTTTTCCTAATCTGGAAAGTGGAAACAATAATGCTATTGCCCCAAGGATCCAATGATACAGTAAATATGATGTACTTTGAAAAGCATGACTCATAAGTTAGAGATTATAAAATAGAGTTGGAATACTAGGTGGCCTTTCTGAAAGTATTTAAAAATACGCAAGGAAATTTACTCTTCTCAACACAAATGTTCCCAGGGAAATATTTACAAGCAGAAATTTTGTAAACAAAACCTGAGTTTAATTGAGCTAAAGACATATAATCAGCCTTCTCCCTCCCCTGGTCTAATTATACTGCAAGAGAAAACCAGTTTATAAACAGCAAAGGCAAAGCAAAATCATTTCTGCAGAAGCAAATGTCTCTTGCAGTGATCGAGCTGGATCGTCAGGACAAATAGAGAGGGCCCTTTGAGAAAACTGCAGCCAAATGAGACAGGTCTGCTTTAAGCCACTCTCTGCACAAGGTCCCGCAATCCAGTAACTTTGAGCACCAGGACCAATCAAGAAGACCCAGACCTTGACCAAGAGTCCCAGGGCCAATGATGGTGAAGGACAATCCTCCCAACAATACTTCAAAATAGATACTATGATTCACAACTCACAGATAAAGGGGCTGAGGCTCAGGAAGATTTCAGTACATGCCAAGGATGCCCAGCTGGTAAGTAAAGAAAACGAACTTTGAGCCAGGTTCTACCTGGGGAACCCATAGTCCATGTTCTTTTTAACCCACAGGTGGGCGTTTTTCCTTTAGAGAAGAGTCAGCCCTCCTCTAGGGAGCTTGCTCTCCCTTTCCCACCCAGGCCTAACCCAAAGGCTGCTTCTTTGCCTGGCCTCTTGCTTTTGGAAAAGCATCGACAAGTTCTTGATCACACGCTGAGAAGATCAAAACGTTCCAGGAAGGCCCCTAGAAACCTAACAAAATAATAGAAGTCAAGATGTAAATCATTATGTAAATTACTATTATTATTTACTGAATCGTGATTTTTTTCCCCTAAAGTAATTACATGTTTACGAAGGAAATTCTTATGCTGTAATTTGGTACAAAGAAAATCCAAAGAGTGTAATCAGTGTACCAAATGCTTGACGACTCTTCAAGTGATCTAGGGACACTGCTCTAAATAATTCCCCAGATTGCGGTTGTCAAGAACACGTGCAAAACCCCCCTGATGATCTTTCCTAAACGCTCTCCTCATCAGCGAGGCTGTGGAACTCTGGCATTTGTGTGAGTCCCAGCTCGGGCTTCTTGCCGGGTAGTCTCTCAGTTAAAGATCCAGCAACAGATAAATCAAGTGTAACTTTCGTTTTTTAAAGAAGTTAGTCATTTCTATTAAGTCTGCCTAGGGTGGGAGGATGTGGATTTCAACAACATTTGACAGCTGGCCATTTTTTCCTTTGCAGATGTTTCACCTGGATTTTCGTTTTCTCTTCTGGGGCTTAGGATGTCATCGCCTGGTGGTGTGGCACCATGCTTTGGTGGAACCAAATAGAAAAGAGGTTCATTGTATTTTGTCACTGTGAGTTTCCCTCTTCAGGTGAAATTAGTCCCGCCTTCCCTAAGGAAAGGCCTCAGAAACAAAAGTCGTTTCAACATGTTTCATGAAATTAGGGTGGTGGATGATGGGGATGTTGTTTGATCTCACAATTATGAATGAGCTGTTGATTGGAGGAAATCAGATGGGTCCTCTCTTAGAAGGTCAGCCAGGCAGTGTCTCTGCAGGGACAGGCTTTCTGAGTTATTTCATGATCAGATTTGCCTTGCTGCTCCAGGCTCTGATCCAATGCTGTCACAATCCCCTGGGCTCATTGAGAAGGAGAGCTCCCCACAGAGCAGGTCTTGACTCTGGGGAAATCTTGGCTAGATTTTGGTGGCTCTACTTACATTAAGTTCAGCATCCTGGGAGAAAATAAGCAGGGCAAACAAGGGTCAGGATGGGAGCTAGCCAGCTATCCTGGACAGATACCTATTTTTAACTGTTTTAAATAACATTAAGTAATACTAATGGATTAGTAATAATGCTATATATTAGCCAGAGTTTGCGTTACATAGTCTGTGATAAGTGTGCTGTTTCTCATGTAATCCTCACAATAACCTTGTGAGGTAGATATTAATACCATCCTCATTTTCCTTTCTTTCTTTCTTTTTATTTTTTTGCATGAAGAAGCTGAGGGTTAGAATTGTTAAGTGATTTGACCAAAGCCATAGGACAAGGTGTTAAGATTTAAGCCCAAGTCCGTCTTATTCTAAGTAGACAGAGTTAGAAAACATATACACAAACCACTTACACTTATTTATGTCTCTGTCTGTCCCTCTCTCTGTTAAATATCACGAATTCATATTGATGCCACCAATTCCAACCCCCCAGCGAGGTACATCCTGCTGTTCCGTCTTTCCATGTTCATAGCTTCACCTTGTACAGCATTTGTGCAGACTACTTATGATGGTGCATACAAACCACTCAGCATGTGTGCCTCATGTGAATGGGAAAAAGATGCCCCTTCCTCAAGGTGGACAACTTAGCAAGTGGAGTGTGATGGATTCTAGCACCTCTCACTTCCTCAGCTGGGCATCCTTTTTTTTTTTTTTTGATAGCTAACTGCTTTATTTATTTATTTATTTTTTTGAGGAAGATTAGCCCTGAGCTAACTGCTGCCAATCCTCCTCTTTTTGCTGAGGAAGACTGGCCCTGAGCTAACATCCATGCTCATCTTCCTCTATATGTGGGACGCCTACCACAGCATGGCTTGCCAAGCGGTGCCATGTCCGCACCCGGGATCCGAACCTGTGAACCCCGGGCTGCTGAAGCGGAACATGTGCACTTAACTGCTGCGTCACCAGGCCAGCCCCTCAGCTGGGCATCTTTGTTGCATTGCACAACCAGAATAAGATGGCATGGAGGCCCTGCGGGGTCAGCATGCAATAAGTGGTAAATTATTTACACTCAAGGTCAAGTCTTTCAGGAAACAGCCCAGATACATACAAAGAACTTATAACTAATGTAATTTTTCCTTGAAGAATTTTTCGTAACTAATAGGGCAGTGGAATGAAAGAGACAATTGTCACCAAGGTTTTCTGCCTGGATGGAAAAATCAATGCCATCCAGTGCGTTGTCAATATCACCAATTACATCCTGTTGAGCATAACTGAAAGTAGGTTGACTGACCTATTACAGATTATTTTTTTAACCTGATGCCTGGCTATATGTCACCATAAACTCTAAATCAGAAGCAGATTGATATGAAAATAAAACCTATCCCTGTCTTCCAAGAGTCTGGCTAGCAGCTGAGAAGAAGCTGATCTATCCATAAGGCAGGGTACATAATTCAAAATGACATTGGAGGTAAGGAAAAAAAAAAAGCCTTGCCTAATTTCATGTACACGGTCAGTAAAGTTTGCTGACAGATTTATGAGCTTTAACCTGCTAAACACTCCTCTGCTGAATTTTTTCACTGACTTGTCTTTGAAGAGAGAAAATGAGCTCATCTTCAGGCTCTTCGGATAATCTTTCCCCAGGACCTGATGGACTTTAAATCTGTCAGAGAGAAACCGATGAAATTTGACTCAATGCTGCAATGTCTGAGGCCCAGAGATGGAGGTTGTAAAAGGGACACAGACCTCCCCACTGGCACTTTCCATGGAGGACAGCAAGGTGATTATGATCATAACATTTGCATTAGGGATGGGTGGAGACCATGTGGGCAGCCCCCTCTCCTCTTCAAGGGGTCCACACTACACAATGTTAAAATGACACAAAACTCTACGCCACTGTGGCAACTCCTCAGCTGCACTGTGTTCTTTTTTAACCTTTGATGGGGGTAGAAATGGAGGAACTTAGAACCACGTGGTCTCTCATCTCTGGAGCTAGGTGACAGTGACACCTAAAAAGTGCCTTGTGGGATGCTGAGAGTTAAAGAATAACATCCAAGAGACAAAGCAGAGGCAACAGTGTTCCTCCCAGAGTTGGCAGCTACCATCTGAGTGCTTTCAAGAGTTTCAAAGTTTTCAGGCTGAAACAAATGACACACTATAGATATAGATAGATTTATTTTTAAGGAATTGGCTCACGTTACTGCGGAGGCTGAAACTTGTAGGGCAGGCTGGAAACTCAGGCAGGGGTTGACATTGCAGTCTTGAGGCAGAATTGCCTCTCTGGGAAATCTCAGTTTTTCTTTTTAAGACCTTTAATTGATTGGAGGAGGCCCACCCACATAATTGAGGGTAGTTTCCTTTATTTAAAATCAACTGATTGTAAATGTTAACCACATCTACAAAATACCTTCAGAGCAACACCTAATAGTGTGTGATTGAATAACTGGGTACTATCGCTCAGCCAAGTTGGCACATAAAACTAACCATCACACAGGCTTGATCTAATGCCCTGTCTTGTGTAGTAAAGACTATGCAAAAATCATGCCAAATGAGTTCTCTGTGACTTATTTTCTAGTCATCTGCTCTCAAAAAACAAGTTTAGTCAGCAGATCCCTATGAAGGAAAAGAGGAATGAGCCCTGCATGAGGTAAGTCTGAAAGAGCCTAGAACAGAGTATGCATCCAGTAGGTGCTCAATAAATAGGTCTTTTATCCTTCCCTGCATAAGATCCCCTACTCCTCTACTACTGAGGATGGAAGAAAGAAAGAGGTGAATTCTATCCGAAGAAGAGCTGGGTCTGAGGATTCCCTGGGTTGATCCCTCAGCCATAGCCAGGGTTCAGGAACCATCTTATTGTCACCCTCTGCTGGCTGGTAAATTCCCACCACAGATGAGAGGCAAACATCACCCTGGGAGTGAGAGGGGATCCCAACTAATGCTTCGTCAGCATCAGCCTGTGTGCAGGCAGAGTGTGTGGCACCTCTGGTTGACCATCATAGGGAAGGCTCTCTGAGTCACCACTGTGTCCTCCATCCAGGCAGATCACAGAGGTTAGGGGTGGTTTTAGAATGAAACAGAACAGGATTTGAACTCCCTTTCTCCATTTACCAGCTGTGACACATGGGGCAAATTACTTTCCATTTCTCTATTAGTGAAATGGGATCAATGTATCCATTGCGTGAGGTTGATGTAAGGACAAAATGGGACAAAATGGGAAGAACTTGATGTAGTTCCTGGAACTAAGTAAGAACATGAAAACTGTTAACTGCTATTGCTCTGACAAAATTCTACCACTTGAGAAACACTCTTTTAGCTTAAATCCTCCCTCCACATACAGACATATATTTTAGTGCCACCTGACCAGAGGTACCACATTCTGTTACCAACACCCAGTGTGGATCAATATCCCAGGTCACTTTCCTACAAGAGAGCAGTGATCTGGGGACCCAGGAGAGGCCAGAGGTGAGAGTACAGAGGAAGTAGAAGTAAACTTTGTTATATTTTGAAGAATTTCTCTAGCCTCAGAAATTCATATTTCCTAAGAGGAAAACTTGGGTGTCCTGACCAGATGCTGCTTCATTATCACCAACGTGTGGTCCAGGAGAAATGCCCACAGTCTACTGTACTGCCGTGAGGAAATAGAGGAGAAGGAGTTAGGTTATAAAATGAAGAGAATTCAATCCTATTCTCAAAATGAGAACCACAAAGCTGAGACTCAGGCCATAATTCTAGAAGGGAAAAATAGACAAAGAAAAAGGAGAGGGAAGACAGAGGAGCGTGAAGGGCTGAGAATGATTCTCTGACTTTTAGCTTGACAGCATCAAGTCAATTTGAGTACACAGAGGTTTCCTAAATAAACCATATATGAAACTAAACTGTAGGTAACAGTTTTTTATTTTTTTAGGATCATATTTTTTTTTATTGAGTTATTGATAGGTTACAATCTTGTGAAATTTCAATTGTACATTAATGTTTGTCAGTCATGTTGTAGGTGCACCACTTCACCCTTTGTGCCCACCCCCACCCCACCTTTCCCCTGGTATCCACTAAACTGTTCTTGGTCCATAGTTTAAATTCCTCATATAAGTGGAGTCATACACAGATTATCTTACTCTTGCTGGCTTATTTCACTTAACATAATTCTCTCAAGGTCCATCCATGTTATTGCAAATGGAATGATTTTGTTCTGTTTTGCAGCTGAGTAGTATTCCATTGTATATATGTACCACATCTTCTTTATCTATTCGTCTGTTGATGGGCACTTAGGTTGCTTCCATGTCTTGGCTATTGTAAACAGTGCTGCAATAAACATTGGGGTGCACAGGACTTTTGGAATTGCTGACTTCAGGTTCTTTGGATAAATACCCAGTAGTGGGATGGCTGGATCGTATGGTAGTTCTATTTTTAGTTTTTTGAGGAATCTCCATACTGTTTTCCATAGTGGCTGCACCAGTTTGCATTCCCACCAGCAGTGTATGAGGGTTCCTTTTTCTCCACAACCTCTCCAACATTTGTTGCTATTAGTTTTAGATATTTTTGTCATTCTAACGGGTGTAAGGTGATATCTTAGTGTAGTTTTGATTTGCATTTCCCTGATGATCAGCGATGATGAGCATCTTTTCATGTGACTATTGGCCATCCGTATATCTTCTTTGGAGAAATGTCTGTTCATGTCTCCAGCCCATTTTTTGATTGGGTTGTTTGATGTTTTGTGATTGAGTTGTGAGAGTTCTTTATATATTAAGGATATTAAGCCTTTGTCAGATATATGACTTGCAAATATTTTTTCCCAGTTAGTGGGTTGTTTTTTTGTTTCAATCCTGTTTTCATTTGCCTTGAAGAAGCTCTTTAATCTGATGAAGTCCCATTTGTTTATTCTTTCTATTGTTTCCCTTCTCTGAGAAGGCATGGTGTCCGAAAAGATCCTTTTAATACTGATGTCAAAGAGTGTACTGCCTACGTTTTCTTCCAGAAGCCTTATGGTTTCAGGTCTCACCTTTAGGTCTTTAATCCATTTTGAGTTTATTTTGGTGAATGGTGAAAAAGAATGGTCAATTTTCATTCTTTTACATGTGGCTTTCCAGTTTTCCCAGCACCATTTGTTGAAAAGACTTTCTTTTCTCCATTGTATGCCCTCAGCACCTTTGTCAAAGATAAGCTGTCCATAGATGTGTGGTTTTATTTTTGGGCTTTCAATTTTGTTCCATTGATCTGTGCACCTGTTTTTGTACCACTACCGTGCTGTTTTGATTACTGTAGCTTTGTAGGATGTTTTGAAGTCAGGGATTGTGATGCCTCCCGTTTTGTTCTTTTTTCTCAGGATTGCTTTAGCAATTCGGGGTCTTTTGTTGCCCCATATGAATTTTAGGATTCTTTGTTCTAATTCTGTAAAGAATGTCATTGGGATTCTGATTGGGATGGCATTGAGTCTGTAGATTGCTTTAGGTAGAATAGATATTTTAACTATGTTTATTCTTCCAATCCATGTACATGGAATGTCTTTCCATCTCCTTATGTCGTCATCCAATTCTCTCAGAAAGGCCTTGTAATTTTCATTATATAAGTCCTTCACTTCCTTAGTTAAATTTACCCCAAGGTATTTTATTCTTTTTGTTGCGATTGTGAATGGTATTGTATTCTTGAGTTCTTTTTCTGTTGGTTCATTACTGGAGTATAGAAATGCTACTGATTTATGCAAATTGATTTTATACCCTGCAACTTTGTTGTAGTTGTTGATTACTTCTAAGAGTTTTCCAATGGATTCTTTGGGGTTTTCTATATATAAGATCATGTCGTCTGCAAACAGCGAGAGTTTCACTTCTTCCTTCCCTATTTGGATTCCTTTTATTCCTTTTTCTTGCCTGATTGCTCTGGCCAGGACCTCCAGTACTATGTTAAATAAGAGTGGTGATAGAGGGCATCCTTGTCTTGTTCCTGTTTTCAGGGGGATGGGGTTCAGTTTTTGCCCATTGAGTATGATGTTGGCTATGGGTTTGTCATATATGGCCTTTATTATGTTGAGGTAGTTTCCTTCTATGCCCATTTTGTTCAGAGTTTTTATCATAAATGGCTGTTGGATCTTGTCAAATGCCTTCTCTGCATCTATTGAGATGATCATGTGGTTTTTATTCCTCAGTTTGTTGATGTGGTGTATCACGTTGATTGATTTGCGGACGTTGAACCGTCCCTGTGTCCCTGGTATGAATCCCACCTGATCCTGATGTATGATTCTTTTGATGAATTGCTGAATTCTGGTTGCCAAAATTTTGTTTAGAATTTTTGCATCTATGTTCATCAGTGATATTGGCCTGTAGTTCTCTTTTTTCGTGCTGTCCTTGTCAGGTTTTGGTATCAGCGTGATGTTGGCCTCATAGAATGTGTTAGGAAGTGTTCCATCTTCCCTAATTTTTTGGAATAGCTTGAAAAGGATAGGTATTAAATCCTCACTGAAAGTTTGGTAGAATTCCCCAGGAAAGCCATCTGGTCCTGGGGTTTTATTCTTTGGGATGCTTTTGATTGCTATTTCAATCTCTTTCCTTGTGATTGGTCTGTTCAAATTGTCTGCCTCTTCTTGAGTGAGCTTTGGGAGATTGTAGGAGTCCAAGAATTTATCCATTTCCTCTAGGTTATCCATTCTGTTGGCATATAGTTTTTTGTAGTATTCTCTTATAATCTGTTGTATTTCTGCAGAGTCTGTTGTTATTTCTCCTCGCTCATTTCTGATTTTGTTTATTTGAGCTTTCTCCCTTTTTTTCTTTGTAAGTCTGGCTAGTGGTTTGTCAATTTTATTTATCTTCTCAAAAAACCAGCTCTTTGTCTCATTGATCCTTTCTACTGCCTTTTTTGTTTCAATAGTATTTATTTCTGCTCTGATTTTTATTATTTCTCTCCTTCTGCTGACTTTGGGCTTCATTTGTTCTTTTTTCTCTAGTTCAGTTAGGTGTGCTTTAAGGTTGCTTATATGGGATTTTTCTTGTTTGTTAAGATGTGCCTGTATTGCGATGAATTTTCCTCTTAATACAGCTTTTGTTGTATCCCATATGAGTTGGCATGGCATGCTATCATTTTCATTTGTTTCCAGGTATTTTTTTATTTCTTCTTTAATTTCTTCAATGATCCATTGCTTGTTCAGTAGTGTGTTGTTTAGTCTCCACATCTTTGTGCCTTTCTCAGCTTTTTTCTTGTAATTAATTTCTAGCCTTATCGCACTATGATCTGAGAAGATGCTTGTTATTATTTCAATTTTTTTAAATTTGTAGAGGCTTGCCTTGTTTCCCAACATATGGTCTATCCTAGAAAATGTTCCATGTGCACTTGAGAAGAATGTGTATTCAGCTCCTTCAGGGTGGAGTGATCTATATATGTCTATTAAGTCCAATTGTTTTAGTTTTTCATTCAGCTCCACTCTTTCCTTGTTGATTTTCTGTCTGGATGATCTGTCCATTGATGTGAGTGGGGTGTTGAGGTCCCCTACTATTATTGTGTTGTTTTTAACATCTTCCTTCAGGTTTGTTAATAGTTGCTTTATGAATCTTGGTGCTCCTGTGTTGGGTGCATAGATATTTATAAGCGTTATTTCTTCTTGATGAAGTGTCCCTTTGATCATTATATATTGTCCCTCTGTGTCTCTCTTTATCTGTCTTATTTTGAAATCCACTTGGTCTGATATGAGAATTGCAACACCTGCCTTTATTTCCTTGCTATTTGCTTGAAGTATTGTCCTCCACCCCTTCATCCTGAGTCTGTGTTTGTCCTTGGGGCTGAGGTGTGTTTCCTGGAGGCAACAAATTGTTGGATCTTGTTCTTTAATCCATTTTGCCACTCTGTGTCTTTTATTTGGAGAGTTCAATCCGTTCACATTGAGAGTGATTATTGATGCATGTGGACTTAATGCTGTCAATCTGTTGCTCATTATCTTGTTTTCCTGTGTTTCTTTTCCTGTGTGCTTTAGACTACCCATTTAATACTGCAATTTCTTATGCTGGGTTTCTTAGATTTTTCCTTATCTATGATTTGTGACTCTGTTCTGTACTTTATTTTAGTGTCTACCTTGAAGTTTGTATTTAGAATCTCGTGTATAATATAGTCTATTCTCTGGTGGTCTCTTACTTACTTGGCCAATACTGATTTAGACCCTTTGCTCTTCCCCTCCTAAATAATTATTTTCATTTTTTATTCCAACTCGTCTTATTAATTTGTAGTTAGAGTGCTAAGATCGTCCTTGTTTTGGTAGTTTCCTTATTTTTACCCTAATGCTATAGTTGAATATTTGCTATCCTGTTCTGGTTCTATCCATCGGTCTCCCTAGTCTGTGGCTTGTGTCCCGTTTCTCCCTTTTTCCTTTTTTCAAGTATGAGAGCCTTCTTGAGGATTTCTTGTAATGGAGGGCTTTTAGTTACAAATTCCCTTAACTTTTGTTTGTCTGGAAAAGATTTAATTTCTCCCTCATATCTGAAGGAAATTCTTGCTGGATAGAGTATTCTTGGCTGAAGGTTTTTATCCTTTAAAGCTTTGAATATATCACTCCATTCTCTCCTAGCTTGTAGGGTTTCTGTAGAGAAATCCGCTGATAGTCTGATAGGGGCTCCTTTATAGGTTATTCTCTTTTTTTCCCTTACTTCCCTGAGTATTCTTTCCTTATCATTCCTATTTGCCAACTTTACTATTATGTGCTGTGCGGTGGGTCTTTTTACATTGACAAATCTAGGAGATCTAAAACCCTCTTTACACACATTTCTCCGTTGATCCCTAGATTTGGGAAATTCTCTTCAATAATTTCATTAAGCACACTTTCTGCTCCATTTTCCTTTTCCATATTCTCAGGAATTCCTATGATCCTTATGTTCTTACTCCTCATTGAATCCATTATCTCTTGGAGATTTTCCTCATTTTTTTTAATTCTTAGTTCTCTTTCTTCCTCTGTCTGGCGCCATTCAGCCTGTCTGTCCTCGATTATGCTGATTTGCTCCTCTAGGTTGTCTACACGGGCATTCACGGAATCCGTATTCTGTTTTATCTGGTCCATTGTGTTTTTCATCTCAAGTAATTCTGTTTGATTCTTCTTTATGATTTCAATCTCTTTTGTGAAGTAACTCCAGAACTCGGCTTGTTTCTCTATCTTTCTCTCTACGTCATTGAGTTTTTTGATTATAGCTGCTCTGAATTCATTATCACTTAGTTTACCTAATTCCAAGTCCTCAGGACTTAATTCTGTGTTTTTATTGTTTTCCTTCTGGTCTGGGGCTTTTATAAATTGCTGGATGGTAGAGGAGCGGTTTTTTCGCATGGTGGTAGAATTCAGTTGCAGTCACAGCCTGTTGCCACTAGATGGGGGTTGAGAGCCGCGTGTTATGAGCTCTCCGCCTTGGGGCAAGATGGCTGCGCCCACTGGCTTTGCTGTGGGGGAGGGGCTGTTACTCACACGTGCTGGTCTGGGTTCAGATCAGTTCTGTTCTCTGGTCTCCCAAGGCCCTTGATTTATAGGGTCCCCGCGGACGGAAGCTTTCCCCCCATCAGCGGGTCTCCACTGAATCAGCGGCAGGAGTCCTGGATGATCCCCTGGTCGCACGGCCCCTCCCCCGCTCCTTCCCGACCCACGCCGGAGCGATCGCAGACTCTAGGGGAGGGAGCGATGTTCTCTCCTACCGTTCCAGCGCCTCCAAAGGGGTAAAGCTAGGTTTATGATCTCCGCCTTCTTGGTATTGTAGGTCTCTAATGAGCTGGCATTATGTTTATTCTCTGAAATTCAGTTCTTCCAATCTTTTGTTGTATTTTGGAGGGGAGAGAATCCCGGGTCAGCTCACCCCGCCATTTTGCTCCACCTGTAGGTAAACAACCAGCACAAAATTCCCTCAGCTCACAAGCCTCAAGAGATCTGGAGCAAATGAGGGTTGTATATTATTTGCAAGTGCCTGGGGTAAAGCCAGGTGACCTGGGTGTGAATATTATTAGGTGGAGCACTGGCTGACCTGGGCCTCAGCTCCTGTGTCTGTAAAAAGGGAATGATATCAATAATAATGGTAATAATAGTAACAGCTACCTCACAGGGTTCTTGTGAGGAGTAAATGTGAATGTGTAAGTGAAGGACTTAGCTAAGTCCTTGACATCTAAGTACTCAGTAAATTCTTCTTTGATAATCATAATCACCATCTAACTCATAAAACAGGAACTAGCAGTTTCAGAAATGGACTTACGATGGAGAATGGTGGGAAAAAATATCATCTACAGAAAATCAGAATTGACTCTGCATCATCCCAGATCAACCTGCAGTCAGGAGTCGGTCAGTTAAAGCTCAGATATCTTAAGACTCAACCTATTTAAAGGTATTGAGCGACTATGGAAGTAGAACCAACAAAAGAATTTGCAGCTAAAAACAGAGAAACTGTGCCAAGTAGATCTTTCAACGAACCAACCAACATCAAGGCATCAATTAAGGCTCCACTACCAGAAGACAACTGGTTCTAGGGCTCATGACCCCAAACAGCCTGCAGAAGGCTTTGCTGGTCAAGGAGACTTGGGTTTATGGTCCTCAGCTGAGGAGGGAAGTGCTCTATGAATAATTGAAGCCCCAGACCACATGGGGCAGGCAGTGGCAGGCTTCCGTGAGCATTAATTTACTTAGTATCACAAATGTTTAAACGCTGCAAATGCATACAAGCATGACAAATGGGAGAGCACAAAATGACCATTAGGATTATAATATACATGCGAGAAAGCCATCGAACACTCTCTGCAAATAAAGGGCCAAATAAGTACTAAATAATTCCACCCCTTATTACTATTAATAATGTGTCATCTGGACAAAGCAGTTCCTTAAGTACTTTATGTTCTCTGCTGGAATCTTCATTAATTCTATTTATGTAGTTAATGAAGAAGCCCTGAGTCCAAATTAGGTTCCTAAGAAGATGTATTAGAATTATAGGCAAAGGGAGATCTTTTATCCTTTTTTTTTTCCTATATAGATATAATGTTACTTTTCCATTGAACATTCTTTGCCCCTGAACTCTACATTGAATACTGAATAATCCTGGGAAAGAAGTGGCTATCATAGCTCCTAACGGTTTTGAGTTGGAAGACCCATGCATTGCTAGGACCTCAGAATAACCCTGGTCCATTAATGAGCCTCCTCCACATCATTCACATTCTACTTGGCCCAAGCAATCAGGTTTCTCTGGGTCGGTGAAATAGGACAGAGAGGGAGAATGCCCAGTGATGCGCCCCTCTCAAACTCTGCAAGACAATTAGCTCATGACCCTCTTTCAAAATGGGGAGCAGTAGAGCAAGGTGGCTGAGAGCACAGGCTCTAGAGTCACACTGATCTGCTCCACATCCCAAATCACCGTTATCCGAATCATCATTGGCTAAATTGTTCAACATCTTTCAGGCCAAGTTGTCTCATCTTTAAAGGAAAGATTAAGCTTTTAAAATGAGTATAGTAAAGTAAATGCTTTTAGGTTTATTAGGAGATTTCTTTATTTGTATTAGAAAAGGAAAGAAGGCAGGAAGGAAACAGGAAGAAAGGAAAGAATGAAGGGAGACAAGCAGGCAGGCAAAGAGAGGAGACTCCCTGAAGATTCACAGCTGTACTCAGGAGGGCTGTGAGAGGACAGGCTGGAGGAGCCCTGCCCAGAGCCCAGGGGTCTCTCCTGGAGTCTGTCCTTGTTCTCTGTCAGTGAAAACTTCAGGAGCAGCAAAGCTGTGAACCCCGATGTTGCAGCAGCCTCCCTCCAGGAGCCAGACCCAGGGAGCCCTGAGAGTAGCAGTGAGTTTTGCTTTTTGTTGAGGGTTGTGGGGTATGTGGCATGAGTGTGTATAAAGAACACAAAGAGAGGGCGATGCTGAGTCTGTCTTGTGGCTGTGCTCCGAGTAGGAAATCTCTTAGCTGAATCAATTTGTCCTTGCTTTGCAATTACAAGCTTAATTAGAGGAGGAAGTTACAGCAAAGAAGACTAATGCAGCTTAAATGACTGTCAGCCACTCTGGCTACATATTTAAGCAAATATATAGTTCAAACTGGGAACATATTCAGAAATACATCAAGGAAACATCACCACTTGGTTTTAGGTAGATTATTCTAGGAAAATGAAAGAAGTTTGCGTGGAACTCTTGGAGGAGATCCCACATCTCTTTACTGCAACTGACCTAAGCAAGCTGAAACAGGTTATTCAATACGTTTTCTATCAAAGGCTTCCAGATTATTCTATATCAGAGGTTTCACAGCCAGGAGGTGAAGGTCATCATACAGCAACAACAACACATTTATTGAGTCTTTTCTATGTGCAGGTACAGGGCTAATGCTTTAAATATATTCTCTCTTTTATTTTGTAAAACAACCTCATTTTTTAGGTGAGGGAACTTGCTCAATATGTCAAGTAAGCTTTTTTAAGGCCATGCTGATAAGTGCCAAACTCAGACTTGAATCTACATTTATCCTATCCTAAATCCTGTATTTTTTATTCACTATGGTCTACTTTCTTTCACAAGCAAGAACACACACACACACACACACACTCCTCCACTGTGAGAAAGTTGAGAGGAAAAAAGAGATATTGGTGATATCTATAAGGGATGAAGAAGGAGGCAACTCCTGAATTGCTGATAGTGACACTAATGATGATTGTCACCCTTTAGTTAGGCAAGATTTGACGTAACATGGAAGATTTGTTAGAAAGTGAGAGCTCTTTGCTCTGCAGGCAGGTGCCCACTTTGCTCTGGGAACTGGCCAGTGCTGGATTGTCTGCTCCTTTCCACCGGGAGGGTCGGACAGGCCATCATGGTGATGGTATCTCAGTGACTGAGCACATCCCAGCTCGTGCTCCCAAAGGCTCCCTGGAGGCACAAGTTCTGTTGCGGGAGAACAAGCAGCTTTGCCCAATAGCAAAGATCACGCATTCAGTTCTGCCGAGGGGATTTGAGGCGACCCTTTTACGTACTACAGAAGCTCCTGGTCCCCAGGCTCCTCCTTTAGGAGTCTCTGTTTTAAGCTGTGAAACAGAGTCCAGCCTCACGAACAATGAAAGCTCCTGCTGAATGCATTCTATCCCCTGGCATTTGATAAAATACTTAATATGTTGACTCTCTAATGCCCTCACATATTTAAAATATAATTGAGGATTAGAATGAAAAGATTCATTCTCACTCCTGTCTCTCCTCCATTAATTTTACACTTTCCTCTCTTAGATAACTACTTTTCAGTGGCTTTTTTTTTTTTTTAATGTATCCCTCTGGGTTTTTAAAAATGCAAACAAAACATGCATGGATATAGTTCTTTTTTCCTTGTTTATACGGAAAACAGCAGACTATTCTGCACCATTCCCCCCGCACCCCCAATTAGCAGCCTATCTTTTTTTTTAAGAACATGAAAAGATTTCTAATTATTTTTATAGGTGCATAATGACTCAATGCGTGGATATACAATAATTGATTCCATCAATTTCCTCTTGGACACTCGGGTTGTTTCCAGTCTTCTGTTGTCTCAAAGGATGCTGCAGGGAACGCTCTGTGCATGCGCCATTTTATATCTGTACTCCTGGAGGTAAAATTTCCTGAGGTTGGTTGCTGTGTCGAGGGTAAGTGCACTTGTCATTGTGAAAAATATTGGCATGCAATGGATGTTCTGAAAATCAGAGACAAAATTTTAAAACTCATCTTTGAGAGGAGACTTGAACTGCATTGGTCACGTGTGATTTCTTCATTCTTTAGGGGAGGAATCTCCTCATTTGAAGATCCTTTTCAAGCCATGGGTATAGAGCCATCCCATTTCTTAGAAATTAAGAAATCACGTGACTAGACTAATCCTTCTAGAACCTGGATCTGCCCATCACACTTCCCTGTCAGACCTCTTCAAGGGGTTCCTCGGTGGCCACTGTTTGGAAGGCAAGGCCTTTCACTATCAGACTGATGGGTAAGTCCGTGGTTCCCTGCCCCTCCACAAACAGGCCTGGGCTCTCCAGGTGCAAGTCCTCTCTCTGTCGTCTTCATTCTTGCACAGCACTTTACTTATCCTCCTCACTCATGTTGTGCTGTGTTCTGGGTACACGCCTTCTTTCTCCTTTCAGGCTACAAGATCTTCTGGTGCAGGAGTTTATCTGCCTTCTCTAGGTAACCTCTTCACACCAACAGGTTGTGACAACCTTGCACACCGTCAGTGCTCAGTGAATATTTGTGGTGATGCTCAGAAATGCTCTCTGCAGCTCTGAGCTGTGGCTCCCCATTCTTCTCCCTGAGTGACTGCAGCAGCAACTTCCCTCCGTGGTAACTTCTTGTGATTATTTCTGTGGCATCCCAAGTATTTGTCACCTTCTCAGAAAGCTTCAAACAGCCACTCTGAACCTGGGCAGCTCCATTCTAATTCCATCTGGAAAACAGCTCACAGTGGGCCCTAGTGAGGCCCCACTGGCAATGGACATTGTGCTGCAATAGTCTTCAAAAACTGAGTCAAAGCCCCTTGCAACCTGCCCTCTTAGCTCCTTTCTTTTTAGACTTAAGAAGGATAAAGGGACTTGTCCCCATAGGGTGGGCTCTCATACCAACAAAAGGCTTTTCCTCTTCCTCTTTTCTGTTTTCAAACTCAGATGAAGGACTTAGTGACAGTCTTAAATTCAGCTTCAAGTTCCTATGTGCACAGAAGGACCTGGAAATCAAGTCTCGGAAGCCACTCTGTTGAGCCCGAAGTTTACTTTGTCAGAAATGCACACTAAATTCTAACAATGATTCCGCAGCTATGCAAAGAGGGGGCCATCCAATCCATTTGCTCCTACATCAATGTCCTCAAGATGTGGCCCAAGCTTCATCAAATCAGGATCATCTGGGTAATTTTGATGCAGATACAATTTTGAGAAACTTTGATCTGATTATTGGAGGTGATTGATGAAAAACCCAGGGAAGAGAGAGGGACTAGGATTCTTGATGTGCAAATCCCCGCCTCCTGGACAGCTACGCTGGATTGTTCTCATGGGAGTTACATTAGTATTTTGGGCTGGAGAAACCGAACGCAGTGAATCTCCTCAATTCACAAACTATGTAAACCATGGCTTGCCGGGGTCCAGCCTCGGCAGAGTCCAGGTTCCCGCGGGAGAGACGGCGTCGGCGAAAGTGTAAGTGCTAGACGTGAGACTCGAAGCAGTTGCAAGCAAGCCCAATTTATTTCGGGGACAGGGTACACTTATATAGGAAAAAATCACACGAGGTGGTCTAACTATTGTCGTCATGGGAACAATAGGTGAGGGGCAGTGCGTGACTAAAGGTAATAATCAAAGGTGGTTATCTACATACCAGATGCGCAGCATACATATCGATTGTTTAGGAAGAGGTTACATGGTTTCAGAGTCTTCAAAGAAGTTAGGCGGACAGCGAGTATATAATTAACGGAATATAGACCCCCTCATCCTTGGGGGCTGCTGTTTGTTCTTTGAGATATGTTTATTGCTAGTTCTGCCTGTTTTTTTTTTTTTTTTTTTTTAAGATTTTATTTTTTCCTTTTTCTCCCCAAAGCACCCCCCCCCGGTACATAGTTGTGTATTCTTTGTTGTGGGTTCTTCTAGTTGTGGCATGTGGGACGCTGCCTCAGCGTGGTCTGATGAGCAGTGCCATGTCCGCGCCCAGGATTCGAACCAACGAAACACTGGGCCGCCTGCAGCGGAGCGCGAGAACTTAACCACTCGGCCACGGGGCCAGCCCCTAGTTCTGCCTGTTTTTACAAGGCTTCCAGGACAGAGGGAAGACGTTAATCAGTAATAGGCTTTAGAAAGGAGGACTAAGGATCTGCTTAAAGAATTATGTTCCCTGGAGAAGTGCCTTGCATGATTCTCCTTCCATTGCCAGACCTTGTCACAATACAATGGCAGCTAGATTGGGGGAATGCTTCCCACATGGCTGCTTAATCTGGGGTCTGCAGATGTATTAAAACATGGCTGTTAAAACTTCAGTTGTCTTGTATAGTCGGGTACCAGTCAGGACTCTTCCTGTTGGAAGTACCAGAAATCCCAACTAAATCTGATTTAGGCAAAAAAAAAAAAAAAGATATTCTTTTACTTCCATAAATAAAATTTTCAAGATCTAGGCGCAGCTGCATGAAGAGGCTCTGTGGCTTTGCTTTCCTCTGCATCCGCTCCAGGCTCAGGCAGGCTCTGTCCTTTCACGGTCTTGCAGCTCCAGTCTTAGAATCTCCCCACTTCGCATCCAGCAGAAGGAGCGGATTCCCCCTTCGCAGCAGCTTCAGATGGGCCAACCGGGTTCGAGTTCACTCATGAACTGAACACTCCACCCAGGCAGCGTTTATGCTCTCCCTAAGCACACACACACACTCTCACACACACAGAGGAACTGAGAACAAGGGAGAAATAGATTTTGAACAGGAAATTCTTGTTACCATTACCAGAAATGGAAATAGATATTATGCAGGCAAAACAATAAATTTCACTATTGTTCATACATTAAAAAAACCACACACACAACAAAGAAAGTGATTAATAATCAATGGAAGGCAATGGTGCCTTATATGCCTTAAAAGTCATTGTAATTTCATAAGGATCCTGAATTTGGAGTCAAAGGCCCAGATTCTTGCTCCCACATCTGCCTAAGTGTCTCTCAGGCCATTCCATTCTCTTGCTTAGAAAGCAGAAGCAATGCCTGCCCTGAACAGCACCCCATTTCAAAGCAGACTCGTCATTTGTAATTACTCATTCAGTGCCTGGCTTCCATTAGAGTGTGAAACCCATGAGAGCTGAGCCAGTGGTTCTCTCATTCAATGCTGTATTCCCAGCCCCTCACAGAACTTGGCATACAGTGATGCTCAATAAATATTTGAAATATAAATTAAATGAGTCAATGCACAGTACAAATAGAAATGGAGGAAAAGTGGATAAACCAGAATGTTATTGGTCTTGATCTGTGAGTTCATATTAATGGAAAATCAGAGTGTATGCAGAAGAGAATGTCAGAAAACTGGAATTCTAACCCAGCTCTGCTGTTAATTCTGGCTGTAAACTTAGAGGATCACAAACTCTCTGAACCTCCATTTTTTCCTCTGTAAAAAAGTGGGAGCTAACGTGGATGATTCCTAAAATTCCTTCACCAAATTCTGTCAGTTAAGATATGTGGCAAACTAGAGCATTATCCTAAAATATAATCAATTTGTATATTAAAATCTAATCTAAAATTATTGCTGTAGACTAGAACCAGTCCATGGGTGTGAATCCTGACCATGGAGACCACCAATTTCATCCTTCCTTCCTTCCTTTTCTTTCCATTCTTCCATGCATTCAAATAATTATTAAACACTTTCTCTGTACGTTCTGGCTCTTTGGATGATTAAAAACTAATCATATCAATCTTCATCCTTTCCTAGACGAGGCACCCCCACTCAGGTCCTGTAGGTTCTGTCTTTGATGACAAAGTCCAGTCAACAAGGATCTACCATGTCTAATTCCATGAGGTGCTTAAGAGACCTTGATGCGTTATGGATTTGACAGAGGCTAATCTTCCTTGAAGTATAATCTTCTGAGAATAGCACTTTGGTCTCAAAAAGCTAGCCAAGACCACCCTGGAGAGGGGCTTCCTATGCTATCCTCTTCTACTTTGTGGCTTCCTTCTTCCAAAATGGATAAATTAGGCGTCATTTAATTTCCCAATAGATTCCCTTGTCCTCAGCCATAAATGGATGCCATCCTTGCCAAATCAACTTCCCTGATGATACTTTGGGAAGGAAATAGCAAATCTTCAGACGATCTGCTTTATGTCTCCCTTTTTCTTTAGATGTGCGGGTACTGCAGCTTTCACATGCTTGTTTGTTAGTTCAATCCATTAAAAGAGCAATGATCCAATATGAATACCCCAGGCAGAAACATGGCAAGAGCAAGGCAATAGATGACTGCTGGCACTCATTTGTAATATAATAAATAGTATTCCAGCATGCTCTATGTTTTTGACCGCAAGCAAAAGGAAGTTGATGACTTCAATAGAGTTTTATTCATAAACCTTTTCCTTTCTGCTTCAAAATTGCTGATATCTATATATATTTTAAATCTCTGGCTCTCTTAGAAATCCATAGATAGCTATTTTAATTTTTTGGGTTTTTTTTGCTTGCTATGATGACACCAGCAAATTCCACAGTTTGTGGAGGGGGCTTAGGCTCAGTTCCATTAGCCAGCCGTGTCCTCCCTCCACCCCCCCACTCATGCTTTTTACGTGTCTGATTTTCACAAAGCAGGGCTTGGAGCACGTCCCCTGATCGTCACTAGAGTTAGTGTTCCCCCACCGCCTGCAAACTCAACAGCCCAGTGAGCTGGCCCCAGCTTCCCTTTCCATTTTCCTCTCCCTCTTCCTCCCCCACAGGATCTCTACTCTCCAATCAAACTGGACTACTCCCTGCTGGAGAACGTTCCTCCCACCTTTGGAAAGATTTTTCACTGGATTCCCTTAGAAACCATCTCAAATACCACATTCTCCTTGACTTGCTTCCTGTCTAACTCCCTCCCAAACACATGTGAATGTTTCTTCCTTTAACCTCTTACACGCTTCGTAAATTTTGGAGACATCATCTCTCTACTTTTTATTGTAGTTATTGGTCTACTTATTGTAGCCTTGTGCTAGACTGCAAGTGCCTTGAAAGAAAGGGGCTCTGTCTCAAATGTCTTTATATGTCTTGTAGTGTCAAGAAGGCAGAGCACCTTATACACACACATGCACACACACACACACACATACAGAAATATATTTAAAAATAGCAGCAAAAAGCTGCATTTCACTATGGATGCAATCACACATGAAAATTCAACATAAGTTTCTGTGGCCATTGAAAACAAATGATGAAAGAAACCCAAACTGACACATCTAGGCTATTTTATGCAAATATTCAGAAGCAAAGCTTCAGAAATTCTACCCACTTGAATCTAGAGTCTCTCAGAATTTGGAGTGAATGACAAATCACGAAAGTACATCACAATTCTGGGGAGAAAGAGTCTACGAAAACAGGTAACATTCATAATCACTTGGCAAAGAGTAAACAACTGTAGAGCAGATTATTTTTAAAAAAGTGAATTTAGATTAGAACTACTGGGTTTCTATCTGGAGGAAAATAAAATTGGGTTCATTCCTCATGGCAGAGTATATTCTAAATGGGTCAAAGATTTAAATGTTAAAAAAAAAAAGTAACAAAGCCATGAGATTACTAAAAGAAACCATGGGAGAACACACATATACATATGTATATATATATATATATATTTTCTTCTGTGTATACACACAAACACATGTAAAATCTTTTTTATAAGTGAAACAGGCCTTCTAAGTATCAATTTTATTTTGTGTATAATCAAAATCAAAGGATAAATGACAAACTACAAAATAAATTGCAACTCATATCAGAAAGGGCTAATTTTTCTAACATATAAAGAACCCTACAAATCAATAAAAATAATACCAACAATCTAGTAAAAATTTGGGGAAAGGTCTGAAAACAGTTAACAGAAAATGAATACAAATAGCCTTTATATATATCAAAAGATGCCCAGTCTCGCATATAAGAAGAAAATGCAATTTAAAATGATACTCAGTACTATTTTTCATATATCAATTTGGCAAAATATAAAAAAGTCATACAAACAGTTTGATCATGGTCTGGTGAAACAAGCAATCTTACATATTACAGGTAGAAGTTTTTAAAGGAGAAAAACTTGTAATACTAATCAAAAATTTATATGCATTTACCTTTTTGATGCGGGGTCGGCGAGCCGAGGAGTCAAAAGAAAGGTTTCTTGGACTCTCAAGATCTGGCAGTAGTGCTCTTTTATTTAGAGAATAGAATAGCATGGGGACAGGGCCCATGGGCAGTCAGAGCTTCTGCTGCCGCTGCTTCTGCTGCCCCCGCTGGCATGGGGACACAGCCCATGGGCAGGCAGAGCCACTGCTGCTGCCCCCACTGGCATGGGGACAGGACCCATGGGCAGGCAGAGCTGGTGCGTGGGGACAGGACCCATGGGCAGTCAGAGCTCCTGCTGCTGCCCCGAGTTGAGGGTTAGGGCTAAATTTAAGGCATAGGTATGTGAGTCATCTCTTTACGAAGACAAAGGAAAGAATTTGAAAAAAAGTTAAAATGGTATCAGTGCAGGTGGGGTCTGGTAGTTGGGTGATCGCATGACTTTTAGACAAGAATCAAATCGGATTAAGTAAAGGTCAGAAGCCACCACCCTAAATCAGTTACATGAGATTGCCAGACAGCAGCCAACTTAGGTTCTTGCCTTCCCCATTAAGAGTTTCTAGGGATAAGGTCATCTCTCTTCTTCTTCCTGGTACAGAGAGGGAGGCACCTTTTACAGATAGAGATTTACCTTACAAATGTAAATGTGTCCCAACAAGGGCAAGTTCCATTCCTCAGAGCCTCCTTCCCTGTCCCAGTTTATCAAAAGCAACCAGCCCAAAACAATCCCCATGCCAAAGAGACATATCTTGGGGTGGCCAATTTCAGGTCCCTGAAAGGTCATCCCCCCTTCCTTCACAAATGCAAATATCTCTCAAAGAGCAAGCAAATTCCAATCCTAGGAGCTTGCTTCTCATCTGCAGTTTTTTAAAATTAACCAGCCTGAAAATCCTCATCATTTTGACCTAGTAATTTCATTTCTAGAACTTCAGCTTACAAATACTTTCCCACATGTGTGAAATGAAATAAGTACATGACTTCATCTTGTAGCACCATTTGTAACAATAAATTATGGAACCAAACCAAATGTCTACCAGTAGGGGATTGGTTAAATCATGGTATGTTCCTCAATAGAGTACATGTAATTCCAAAAAAGAGTGAAGAAACTCTCCATGACCTGATATGGAATGTTCTGTAAGGTGTAGAGAATGACCTCCAAGACATACCGTTAACTGAATAATGTAAGATACAAACCAAGCCTTATTTGTTTAAAAATGAATAAAAGGATATATGCATTTACAATTTTTTTTGATTTTTCATAAAGATAATTTTATGAGGAAACAAAAGAAAATGATAAAGTTGTTTGCCTCTGGGGAGGAGATACGGTGCCTGAGTTACTGGGATTAGCAGGGAGATTTTTACCAAACTGTATACCTTTGCATACCTTTTGAAGTTTGCACTGTGTGATTGAAATACTATTTTTTAAAAATAAATATAATTATGATTAAATAAATCCTTCGCTTGCATCCCTCTTTTAGAACAATGCTTCTCTAAGTGGGGCCTACAGTGATGACAAATAGAAATGGCAAGCAATAGGATATATTGGAGTATGTGAGGAAGCCATTTGCTGTAAACCTAATTCGTCCTGATTTTGTGTTTTCCAAAAGGGCCTGACTGTGGCTGTTGAGCAGGCATTGCATATCTGCTTTAAAACATTTACTACAGTAAGAACAAATGGCCTTAAGATAAAGGTGCAACTTCCCCCCACATTGGCATTTCCTTAAGGATAAGCATCTTTCCTTAGGCTAGGAACTGATTGCTGTGCTCACCTTTGACCACCAAGCTCACCTGTGACCACCCAGCTGCTCTGTGCCGACAGAGCAGTCTTGCGACTATTGTAAAAGGGACGTTTCAATCATATGTGAAACATCCTGTTTAGGGGTATATAACCACTCTGTGTACTTCACTTCTTTGGTGCCCTTTCTTCCTTCAGGAAGAAAGGCCCCAGGCCATGGTCCTCAGATTTTAGCTCAGAATAAACTCTCCCAAATTTTCATTTATAGATTGGTTATGGATTATTTTCATCGACAGTGATGTCTCAGATGAGTCAGTCAAAATACAAGAGCAAAAGAATACTGCTGATATTTCCAGCCAGCCCAGGAAGGAGAGAGTAGGATTCACTCTCGGGAACTAGAAGAGTTCACTTCTGGAAACTTCTTCACTGCAACTCAGAGACTTGAAGCCAGCTGGGATGTAATGCCTTCCCAGAAAGCATCCCTAAAGGAGCTCACCTCTCCTAATTGCCCTGCATTCCCAGGTCCTTCCAACCCGTGCTCCCACCTCAGCCACAGATAGTCAGTGTTTGGCTTAATCAACAAGTGAGCCATTTTTTCTGTTTCTGTCATGAATGGAGTGATGGGTGAAATTGAGTTCTTATATTTGACGTCTTGGAAACGTTGAGAAACCAGCATTCTTGCTTTTGGACTAGGTGTGAATTTGGAGAAATGCCCTTCAATGGTTCTTCCTGTTCTTAGAGAATCTTCCTTTACACCCCCAGCAGCCTGGATTTGCTATCGTGGAGGGTCGGATGTGAACATGCACAAATCAGTAGGTCCCCAGGTAAACAGAGAAGATCAGCAGGAAGCCTGAAGAAAAAAAGAAAAAATTCAGCATCAACCACCAGGGCTAATTACATGGTCTCCACAATCCTTCTCCTTAAACCCATAGCAGGGTTCTAAAAAGGAGGAGCTACAACAATGACCATTAACATACAATTTTAAAGATACATTTTTTTAAGAACTGGAAGGAAGCTCATCTTTGGAATTCACCTGAATAAGCTGAATTACGCATTGGGAGCCATGAAAGAACGAATCAGGAAGTACATAAGTGTGTTTAGACACATTCCTGTTGATACACTTTCATAAGTTGTTTTGATTTAAATTGAGATCATGTTTTGACTCCAATTACAGCCTTGATCTTTGGCGATGTAGAATGAACAGAAATGGAGGGATGTGGAGAATAAAAAAAAGTGAAAGTAAATGTTTTATGGCAAGGCCTTAAAAAATACAAATAAAACATCATCCGTCTTAATTGTGTCAGTAAACTGACAAAATTCAGATCTCTCTAAAAGCTGCCAGGATGGTCCCTGCCTGTTCTCCTGCTGGGAGATGTTTTCAGACTCGTTAACGTTCCTTTACCAGGATGGAACTGCTTCCTTGCAGGTATGGAGGCCCTTGAAATTGTAAAGGACGTGGTACAGACATGATACTGTCTTGGCGACTAAGTACACGGCTTCAGAGTCTGTTCTAAATCCTCCTGACTGAATGTGAAGCAGAGAACTGCTTGAAAGGAATGATTTTACTCCCACCCTGACATTTTCAGGGGAGCTGCCGCTATTTTGTCTCATTTAATCACAGCCAACTCGCTAGAGACCTATAGAGACTCTATCATATACAGAGAGTTTAGATTTAAACCTGTATTTCAGAACATTCCAGGCATTTAGAGTGGTGACTGACCGTGGCTCATTGTAATATTCAAAGCGGATAACAAGGCACATAATAATAGAAATAATTACAGCTAACATTTGTTAAGTGTTCAATATATGCCAAGCACTGTGCACTGGGAGTTACTAAGAATATTTTGTTACATCATTCCCACTGCACTTAGAAGTAAATATTAAGTTGATCACTAACAAAATCTTTATTTTGATGAGAACTGAATCTCTCAAATCTCTAGTGCTTCTCTTAAAAAATGTCTTCATCAAAAACACTGACAAATCCTTCCATAGGGCTACCCCCAGGCAATTGCCAGAAATAACTGACCCAAAACATTTCCTCCTTAGGCTAAAAAAGTCAAAAAGCACCACTTTGCCCCACAGGGGACCAGTCTTCATATGCCTGTCTGCCTGCCTCTTAGAGGTTTATGCGTGATGTTGGTAACAGGGTACATATCTGATCAGAGAGCTCCTAATCAGTGGAAGGAGGGTGGCGGATGAAGAAATAAAGTTTTCTGGGTTCTTAGGAATAGGTGGGTGTTGTCTGCTGAGTCCCAGGTCCTTTACCAATGGCTGACCTGTCCACAAACTGCACTACAACGACCAATAAGAGACAGATCCATGTATAAAATCCATTTCCAGGTAGGGACTCTGTATTACTTGCCAACATCACTGTGATCTTCTTTACATTCTGTATGGACTACTGCTTCTTGATATCCATAGTTGGTTAGAGGAGGATGCCAGACCTCGGAGTCGGTATCAATGGCTCCCAAGTTAGAACATCAAACTCTCCCTTCCCCCAGGTTTCCTTTAGAAACCATGTCACCCCTTTAAACTGTCACCATGGATTCCTGATACCCCAAAGAATAACTGAGAGGTTGTCTGCAGCTGCCTTTTATCTTGTAAAGGTGAGGAAAGGCTATTTGTACCGGAAAGAGAGAGAAAGAAAAAGAAGGAGAGAGACAGAGAGAGAGACAGAGAGAGGGAGATTGAGAGAAACTAGTCAATGCTGTCATTAAACTACATTCTCAGTTTTGCAGGAAAAACTGGATTGCTTTAAAGGACTTTGTAATATGTCATTACATCTTCGAGTTTTCTTTGATTACTACTATGCCTCTAATTCTACTCAACTTTTTTGAAAACAGGAGGAAAATAAAAAAGGAAAGATATAACCTTGGATGTGTTTTTGTTGGAGTACTGGTAGCTTTCAAAATTAATAAAACCGTGACATTTCAGGTCTCATTGCTAGTGATTCCAGGGCACAGAAAAAACGGAGGGGGAGAAAAGGAAAAAACCCAGAGGTCTAGTTTTTATTGTGACAAGTTTCTTAGCCCCCAACATTGAGTGTTACAAATGCCAGTCTCCCCAGTGTTCTAACCTTCGAAAGCCCTATTAACAGCCAAACGACTATTTAACATCCTTTGTTAATTCAGTCACTACCTGGGGCTCAACTAAATGCATGCGGAGGCTCAGCCACTGATCAGCAGGAGGGGAGGAGGCTTGACTTCACACAAAGAAACTAACCAGATTGAGGTCTGGGCCCCACCGTGTCCAACCCAACACACTGCAGGCATTCTAATCCATTATGTTTGAAGATTTGGTCACTTAGGTCAAAGCGCAGGCAGTTCTTTTGTATGAAGATCTAACAAAGAAACAGCAGCAGGAAACTAGGAAACAGAGCACCCTATTCAGGTGGGCAGAAGGGCCTTAGTTCTAGGTAATCAGTCCACTTGTAACAAGGTACCAGCTAGTAGCTGTGGAGTACAAGAACAATATTCATCTCTGAGAAAGTCGTGTCAATGGAAGGGTAGAATGTCAAGGATCCATCCAAGGAGGTCAGTTCAGGGTCTGGCTGTGTTATCAACAGGTAGCCTTGGTTCAGGGCAGGGAAACCAAAGGCAAAGGCCCATTTGTAAAGCCTAAATCATCATGGCAGGAAGCTGGAGTTGAGAGGGACACTCGGGTGTTTAGAGTCTAGATTTTGGACCACGATATGGGCACAACTGATGCCAAATCTAAAATAGTGATATGCATTCCACACCCTATAACCTGGTGGTCTAAAACTGCTGAAACAAAGTACTGTCCAGGCCAGGACTGAGTAAGGAGTAAGCGATCCTGGGGGAAGTAAGCCCCAGTTATTCCAGCTGAGAGAGGCTTGGGCAGGTAGGGGCTGAGATGGTGTTTTGCCTTTTAGATGATAAAGGAATACCAACCAAGCTATCCCTACCAATTATGGGCTATAAGGGTATAGGGCTACTACCCCTAGCCCATAATTATTGGGTGCTTATGCTCTCTCAGACACGTGAATTTTCTGATTTGATCTCTACCACCCAACGTCATGTGCTGTATGTGCTATTGTTACTAAGATGAGGAAACTGAGGCTTGGAGAAGGTAGATGGGTATAGGTGACACGACTAGGAAGTGACAGAAAATGCTCCAGTGTTTAAAGCCAAGTGGCTTGACTCTAGAATGTGCACACCTAACTGCTATGCATATTGTCCCCTTTTATTTGTTAGGGCACCCTTGAAGGGGCACAGAGCAAAGAACTGCCCACTTCTCTGGTGTTAATTAAGGAGCACCCCGTAACAACATTGTTATTAAAATATAATTCATATGCCATACAATTCATCTATTTAAAGTGCACAATTCAATGGTTTTTAGTGTAGTCACAGATATACAGAAGCAGCATCGCAGTCAATTTTAGAACATTTTCATCACCTTCAAAAGAAACCCTATATCCTTTAGCTGTCACCTTCCTAGCCTCCCTTTTCCTCCCCTGCCCTAAGCAACCACTAGTTTATATTCTGTGTCTATATATTTGCCTGTTCTGGACTTTCATATGAGTAGAACATAATATGTAGACTTTTATGACTGACTTATTTCACTTAGCATGTTTTCAAGGCTCATCCAAGTTGTAGCATCTATCAGTAACTTTATCCCTTTTTATGGCTGGATACCATTTTATGGCTATACCATATTTTGTTTATCTATTTGTCCATTGATGGACATTTGGGTTGTTTCTATCTTTTGGCTATCATGAATAACGCTTCTATAAATAACCATGTACAAGTTTTTTTGTGGACATATGTTTTCATTTCTCTTGGATTTATAACTAGGAGTAGAGTTGCTGGTAACTCTATGTTTAATCCTTTGTGAAATTGCCAGACTGTTTTCCACAGTAGCTGCACCATTTTACTTACCCATAAGCAGTGTAGGAAGATTTCTCCAGTCGCTAACACTTGTTATAATCTGTCTTTTTGATCCTAGCCATCCTAGTGGGAGTGAAGTGGTATCTCATTGTGGTTTTGAAGTGGTATTTCATTTGTGGCATCTTTTCACGTGCTTGTTGGCCATTTGGAGAAATGTCTATTCAGATCCTTTGCCCATTTTAAAATTGGGTTTTCTTTCTTTTTATTATTGAGTTGCATATATATTCTGGATACAAGTTCCTTATCAAAAATCTGATTTGCAAATATTTTCTCCCATTCTGTGAGTTGTTTGCTCACTTTCTGGATGATTTTCTTTGTAGAACAAAAGTTTTCAGTTTTGATAAAGTCCAATTTATTTATTTTTTCTTTGTTGCTTATGATTTTGATATCATACTGAAGAGCCTTTTGCCAAGTCCCAGGTCATGAAGATTTACCCTTATGTTTTCTTCTAAGAGTTTTAAAGATTATGTTCCCTTCATCTTATGGTAGCAGAGAGTGAGTAGTAAGGATTATCAACCACTTTGAAATCATCAGCAATTTATTTAGCATCTATCTTTCTACCTTTCACACTCGTATTTGTATTTATTTTGAAAAACACTAGCAGCAACTTCACTGCTGAATTTGGCATAATGGGTGTGTATGATATGGTGAAGAGCTATAATTATGTTTCTTCAATGTACAGTCTAAGATATAAGAACATTTAAAAATTTTATTATAAGATTTTGTTTATTGTTTTTCAAGCAAGTCAGAGTTTGATAAATCATTTAGTAAGAGCTGGATAACCAATCCAGCACACCATGCACCCAAACTGAATTTGATTCAAATAAATACATTTCTTTGACAAATGACTTCTACCTGCATGATTTATCAACTTAATGTGGAATAGCTCAACAATAGCAAGGTACTAGTCTCGTTTCACATCTTTTCTTTAGATTTTACATTGTAAACTGAGAGAAGGATGGATGGGAATATGTTTCACTTCCAAGAGGAGGTTAAGAAAAAAGATTGATTTGTTTTAAGTCAATAGTATGTGATTTAAAAAATTGAATTATAAAATATAAAAGACAATAAAGACCCCAAAAGTTTACTTAAACCTATCATTGTGGAAATTAACTCTGTCCAGTGAAGAACTGAAAGGAAGTCTTTAGACTTAACTGAGCTCATTAAACTGCAAACCACAAAAGAACTTCTCGAGTCATAAACTCATTCCCAAGGGGCCAGAGTCAACTTAGAGTGTAAGGGCATCTCTAGGGGTGAACTGATTTCAGTGGGGTTTGGAAAGTACGGAATATTATAACTGGAAACTATGCTGAGTAATATATCTGAAAACCACAAACAAGTGAAATTTAAGTGGTAAATGTAAATCCAGTGTGGGACTGGATATAAGGGGTAAGGGAGAGATAGATGTCAACGGTGACATATGGGTTTCTTGTTTGTCAGCTGGATTGTGGTGCCATTCCTCAAGATATGGAAGAGGACATGTTTAGGGGGAAATGGCTATGATTTTATTTCTCAGCTTTAATGGATTTGATAAGTATTTTGAATATTTAAGTAGAAATACTTAGCAGACGGATATGCCAATCTGGAACTTGGAAGAAGGTTTTGGGTAGGGAATATAAATCTAGGAATCTCATGAAGATAAAATTGCCTGCAAAAAAATATAGATTGAAAAGAAGGCTTAGGCTGAGCCCTGGAAAGCTGCAGTCGTTAAAATTCAGTTAGGAAAGGAGGAGCTGGAGTAGACTTAGAAGGAGCAGCCAGCAAAGTAGAAGAAAAACCAAGAGAGAGAGGGAGAACAGAAGCCAAGGGATGTGAGAGCTGCAAGAAAGAGGGAGTTCTCAATAGTGTTAAATGTTGTTGAGAAGTCAAGTCAAATGAAGACCTAGAAGAGCCCAAGAGATGTAAAGAGAAGGTCATTGTTGATCTCAGTAAGAGCAATTTTGGTGAAGCAAAACATGTCAGAGCCATACTGGAGTGAAGTGAGTAATGAACGATAGGCAAAGAAGTGGAAATAGTAGGTGTCTAGTTTGCCAAACTGGACGGCAATGCCATTACCTAAGATGAGGAAGAGGTATAGTTGGGTCCTCTTTTGAGATAATTGATTTGAAGAAAAGAACATGGAACAGTAGCTGGGGAGAATATGTGATTCAAATAACTTACTTTAAATTTATGTGTTTTAAAAATAGAAGTGATTTTAACATGTTCGATTGGGAAATATTGGGTAAAGAGAGAGGTTAAAGATATGGGACAGGGGATACTTAACAGCTGAAGGTTTTAATAAGGCAAGAGGTGATAGGATGCAGAGTGTAAGGGAGGGGGATGAATATTTCCGAAAAGAACAACAGTTTTTTTATATATTCTTTTAAATTTTGTTTCATATGTGTCAAAATATAACAAAAATTAATAATATTAAAATATAAAATAATGATAAAGATCATCTCAATTTGTGTGACAATGAGCAAAAAGAGAAATCTTCAGGGCAAAGGTGACCAAATGAAAAATACATAAAGCAAGGGTTCTTAAAATATGGGAGCTCTGGGGCAACTTGCCTCTCTGATGAGATAGAACAAATGGGTCTCACCTTCCAAGGTCAGGAGATTCTGAAACTTCCAGATGGTGACTGAGCAAGATGGAGTATGTTATGTAGAGAATTACCTATCTGGTTCTAGAAGAATTGGAGAGTAGAACTCATGGGAACTTGTAGTGCAGTGGGCTGAAAGGGGAGGCATTGCTGTCCCATAGACCTGGGTGTTTAACTAAAGCATCTGAATTTGATCTAAAATAATACTCTGCTGGCCCAAAATTGTGGCTGTATGGATTCCCTCCCCTGAGTTGTGGACTGGACTTATTGACTCAATTCTAACTAATAAAATGTGGCAAAAATGATAGGATATCTCTTCTCAGATTTAGTCACAGAAAGACTCTGACTTCTCTTATGCTTGATACCTCCCTGCCTTCTCCCCCCTATTTCTCTCTTTCTATCTCTGTCTCTCTCTTTGTGCTTGCCCTGGGGAAGCCAGCAGCCATGTTGTGAGTACTCCTATGGAAAGGTCCACGTGGAAAGGATCTGATGTCTTGGCATCAACCAGCAAGGACCTGAGGCCTGCCAATAGCCATGGAGATGATCTTGGAAGAGGACAGAGCCTTTCCTGATTGAGCCTTGAGCCTTGAGGTGATTGCAGCCCTAGCTGACATCTGGATTGTTTGTGAGATATCTTGAACAAGAAGCACTCAGATTCTTGACCCACGGAAAGTGAGACAATAATTATTGTTTTAAAATGGCACGTTTTAAAGTAATTTGTCATGCAGCAATAGAAAAGGAGTATATTTAAGAAACTGTCGAATAAGGAGTAATTGAAGGAATAAGGACTTGTTGATGATAGGGTAGTGCAGACAAGTCTACTATTATCAAATGATAGCCATGAGGTGTAACACACGGGCTTTTGTGGTGCTGTTCTAGGACCAATGTAAGTGGTTATATATAAAGACACTACGAATGTCACAGGGAAGCTTAGCAAGCTGAATACTTGTTAGAGCAGTGTTTCTCAACTCTGCTTACACATTAAAGTCACCTCAGAAAACTTAAAGAATAATATCGATGTCAGGACTCTACCACAAACCCATAAGGTAAGAATTTCTACATATTAGTCCTGCACATTGGCCTTCATTAAAATCTCTCAAGAGATACTAACATGTAGCCTGTTTGAAAAGAAGCACGGGGTAGCCAATTGCATCTCTTTATTGAGAATCTCAAATATACTTATCCATTTCCTTGATTTTATAAGAAACTGTGGCAATGCCTAATTTTTGACAACTAATTTGTGTTTATTATTATAATTCATTTTCATTATAGTCTCTAGTCCCCATGCTACCACTAATCAGGATGAGACCTTAAACAAGAAATTGAATTTCTTTGGCCTCAGTATCTTTATTAATGGAGTGAATGTGTAGACTGAATGATTTCTTAAATGCCTGCTGTATTGGTTTTCTATGATACCATAACAAGTAACCATAAACTTAAGGGCTTAAAACAACATAAACTTGTCATCTTCCAGTTCTGGAAGTCAGAAGTCTGATACAGCTCCCACTGGCCTAAGATCAAGATGTTGGCGGGGCTGCATTCCTCTCTGCAGGCTCTAGGGAGAATCTAGTGTCTCATTCATTCAGGTGTTGGCAGAATTCAGTGCTATGCACTTGTAGGTCTGAGGTCTCTGTTTCCTTGCTGGCTGTCAGTGGGGCTGCCTTTAGTTCTTAGAGACTTCCCTTTGGTCCTTGTGCGTTGCCCCCTTTGTCTCGGAACCAGCAAGGAGATGTGGAATCCTTTTCACACTGCCATCTTCGATCCACTCTTCTGCCTTCCATCTTAGAATCTCTGACTGCAGGTGGGAAAAGTTCTCCACTTTTAATGACTCATGGGATTAGACTGGGTCCATTTGGGTAATCTAGGATAATCTTCCCATCTCAAGGTCTTTAAACTTTCTGCAAAGCGTCTTTTGCCATGTAAGGTAACATTCACAGGTTCTGCGGAATAGGCTATGCATATCTTTGGGGGCCATTAATCAGCCTTGTGCACCTTCTATATCTAACCTCAGATTAGTAGCGCCATCTATGGCAGAGGGTAGGGTTTTTTTTCAATGCTACACCTTTGTTTATGCAAGCCAGCACATCTGGATTGTTTTTCCCTTCTCCTACTTCGTCTTTCAAGACTCACCTAAAGTTCTAGTTCCTTCATAAAGCCTTCTCAAATTACAACAGCCTTTGTTAATCTTGCCTCTTCCAAATGGATTCTAAATGTTTCTCGAACAGGCTTTATGTGTGGCAGACATTTCACTCCCCACCACAGAAGGAGTACATATCTCAGCCCCCTTGCTGCTAATTGGGGCCACGTGACCAGATTTGGCTAATGGAATATATGTAAAAACCTTTTTATGACTTGATCCATACAAAATTTCCCATGTACGATATCCTGTTTCTTTATTTTTCACAGTGAACTTGAAAGCCACCTGTTGAAGATGTCAGTGTTTCATGGTGAAAAGACCCTCAATCCCTGAGGCATTGATTAGAGAAGAGCAGTCCAGGAGAACTTTCCAACCCGCAACATCACTTAGCACTTGATATGAATACGAAATAAACTTGTATTATGTTAGACCACCGAGATTTTGGAATTTTTATTACAGTAGCTGGTATTGATTAATCCAAAATTCTATGTATTCTATTTATTAAGTAGATTAATACACAAAAAGAATTTCAAACAAATATTGGCAAGTTGTATATGCTCTGTAAGTATTATTATTATCATTCCTGTTTGTATCAGTTAGCTATTGCTGTGCACAACCATTCTAAAACTAAGTGGCTTAAAATGATAGTCATATACTCGGTTCATGATTCCAAGGGTAGACAATTTAGGCTGGAGTCAGCTGGGTGGTTCTTTAGGTCTTAGCCAAGATCAATTATATGTCTGCAGTCAATTGTGACTCCCCTTCTAGGATGCCTTCATTCTACTCCATGTGATATCACATCTTCCAGCATGACAGCCTGGGCTTGTCTTATGGCAAATGCAGGAGAGTAAGGGAGAGAGTGAAAGAGGCACAGTTTCTTCAGGCTTGGACTTAACACTGGCACAATGTTATTTCTGCTACATTCTATTGGCCAAAGCAGACATAAGGGCATCCTAGATTCAAAGGGAGGTGAAACAGACCCAATTTCTTGAAAGGAGATGCTGAAAAGTCACATTGCAAAGGGATAAAGGAACAGTAGAGTGCTGGAGCCAGTTTTTGCAATCAGTTGACTACATTATTATTATTTCCATTATTATGAACATTCATTCAACTCATATTGATCATCATTTATGGACCAGGTGGTGTTTTAGGTCTTGGAGAAAATAAACCAATAAATTGTCACTATTTTTGTCCTTGAAGGGCTTACAGTCTATTAGTGGTAATAATTATAATATTTATTCAATAATTACCTATCACCAGGCACTATGCTACATGCTTCATATGTATTAATTTTTTAAGTATTCATAACAATACATTATCTCCATTTTATGGTTAATGAAACCGAGAAAGAGAGGAGTTAAATTACATGCCCAAGGTCACACAGCTGTGAGTAGCAGCTAGATTTAATTCTAGGCAAACTTAGCTCAAGAGGTTATGCAGTAATTCACTACACTACACGGCCAAACAGAACTCAAAGAATTAAAAGAATCAGGCACCAGGTGTAATGGGAAGATTTCATAGAAGAGGTGATACTGAGACAAAGTTTGACAGAAGGGTGGAAGTTTACCAGACAAAGGACAGTAGATACCTATGATATTTGCCAAAAGACGCAGCAATAGAATTAGTGATTAACTAATGAAGCTACCTTCAGCAAGCACGTGGCTCTGGTTGGTGGTGACTCTTGGTTATAAGCGGCAGAGATCCAACTCAAGCTGAATTAAGGAACACACAGAAAGTGGGCATTATTTTTTGGCTCACAGTGATGGCAGGATCCACAGACTTTAACAATGTGATGGATAAAAGCTCTCTGTCTCTCCTTTGTTTTCTTCTGTGATAGTTTTGCTCTTAGCCAGGTTCTTGCCACGTTTGTAAAAAAACGGACCTGGGTACCCTAGGAGCTCATCCTATGAGAGTAGCTACCCCATAGAGAGATCATTGTGGCAGAAACAATGGTAGGCAATCCCCACATCATTTTCTCTTCCTGGGCACCTAGGAAGGCTACATTTCCCAGCCTCTCTTGTAGTTGGGTTAAAGTCAAATGGTTGAATTCTGGCCAAGAAAATACAGGTAGGAGGGATTTAAGACACTTCAAGACCTAGTTCTTGTAAACAACTCTCTGTGTCTTTTAGCTTTCCCTCTTCCCTTTGTCATGGTGCCTTAGGGGTCCCATATTTCAGATGGAGAAGCTAGAACATAGCGGAGGGCTGCCCAGCTTGGAATGAATGTTTTGTGAACGAGAAATCAAACTTTGTTATCTTAAACCACTGATATGTCAGGTTTTATTTGTTCTAGCCTATCCAGATGAATACAAACACTGCTTTCCCAATTTCCCAATTTTCACTCTCAGTCTACTCATTTGGTTCTTGTATCCATCTTTAGAAAAGCTTTAGAAAAGCTAATCAAGTGTGAAGAAGAGTCATTCCTTATATGACCTGAAATGGGAAAAAAACAAAGTTGTGCTGCATTTTTCCATGGCCACTTACTGATCTTTTGGGAGATAAATTACTATATGTCATAGCCAATTTCCTGGATCATTGATAAAACACATGCTCACATGTCCACCAACAGCTGCAAGAATAATCATTCTGAAAATAGGAATTTGGTCACTTTTGCCAACACAGTTTCACTGGAAATGGTTTAGTCTGATAACCAAATACCTTATCCGCCTGCAAATTTTCCTCTTATTCATACCCTTTTCATGTCTGGGATTTTATGCTACTGAATTTAGTGTATTTGTTCAAATATAAAAGGACTTTACATAAATTCCTTATTTTTCACTAACACTGTAATATGGCTTTATTTTTATTAAATGTTAATACATTTATCTTGGGGGAAATTTAATTTTTTCCTTTGCAAATCCTTCAGAATTGGAAAGTCAAATTCTGGAGATTATGATTAGTATTGTATTTGGGCAATCTCATCTACAGTAATCCCATCCTGGGACCAATTTTCATTTCAGAACATCTTTCCTGTGCTGAGGAAGTAGGACGGGGAATGTCAGCACACTGAGATCAGAGGAAAACCCATTCATTCTCCACACTACAGTTTTAATGGTGCAAACAGGGAGATCTTTAATGACATGTGTTTTCTCTACCTGTGATTTTCAGATCTCTCTGGAACATTCTACTTCCATAACTGGACAAAATCTAAAGGCAGTCTCTGTCAAGATTCTTGCTTTTCTTGGCAATTACGTATTTTTATACTTCAAATGTAACATCATGGGAACTTTATTAGTGCTGCAAGGAATTAAAAAAAAAATATGAGATGCAAAAAAGCTGATGTGTGGAATTAAATGCCCAGATTAGTAATATGGGCACTAAGCAAGTACTGAAAATATCAAACTACAGGAATTTGAAAGGAGAATATAACAGATACCTGTACATCCCTTACATGGATTTACTACCCTTAACAATTTACCATAATAGCTCCGTTTCTCTCTGTCTCTCTAAGTGGGTATATGTATATATATATATATACATGTACCTCTGTGCATATATATAAACTCATACGTCTCTTTTCCCAAATCTTCTGCAAGTAGCATGAAGACATCTAGACATTTCTCCACTAAATACTTCAGTATGCATAACCCAAGAATAAGAACATTTTTTTTTCCTACACAGACACAATGCCCTTGCCACACCTAGCAAAATCAACGTTAACTTAACAATATCATCCAACATGCTGTCCATATACAAACTTTCAATCTTGTCTCCAAAAAGTCCTTTATTGTTTTATTTATTTTTAAAATAAAGATCCTATTAAGATATATACATAGCTTTTGCTGTTGAGTCTCTTTAGCCTCCCGTAACCTAGAATTTCCTCTCACCTTTCTGTTTTTTTTCATGATATTGCATCCTTTGACAATTCCTGGCCACATGTCCTGCAGGACATTCTACCTTCTGGATTTTTCTGACTATTTAGATCTTGGTTAAATTCAGATCACACATTTCTGGCAAAAACTCCACCAAGGTGATGTGTATCTCACACCATTCATATCACAAGACACAGAATATCAGGACATCCTGTTAAGGGTGATGGCAAGTTGGACCACTTGGTAAGGTGGTGACTGTCAGACCACTGCATTTTACGATTTACCTTTGTAATTAGTCAGTAATCTGTTGGGTGATAATTGAGATAATGTGAATGTGTTTCCCAGCGCCCTTCATTCAATGGTTTTTACATTTACTGGCATTTTTTGCTTGAATCATTACTATAATGGGGGTTACAGAATGTTGATTTTCTAATTCCATCATTCCTTCTACTTTTATGATCTGACGTTCTTTTATAAAGAAGAGGTATTTTTAAATTTATCTTTTCTTTCTATGCATTGTATATATTTATGTAGTATTTGTTTTTAATATCACTTTGTATTCAAGAACTATTTAAATACAGTTTTTCCTATACAGTATGATTTTATTTTTGTTGCTCAAACTATTTCAGATTTGGCCAGTGGGCACCCCTTCACAAATCCTGCATTTATTTGACATGAGCATATTAATATTTGAGCACGCACTTGCTTTCTGCTCCAACAAAATATTCAATGCTTATAGTATTCTCCTTGCTCCAGCCCTGAACTCAACCATATCTCCAAATAGATTCTTATTTATTTATTTATTTATTTATTTATTCATTGGTGAGGAAGATTGGCCCTAAGCTAATATCTGTTGCCAATCTTCCTCTTTTTGCTTGAGGAAAATTGTCACTAAGCTAACACCTGTGGCAATCTTCCTCTATTTTGTACGTGGGACACTGCCCCAGCATGGCTTATGAGCGGTGTGTAGGTCCTCTCCTGGGATCAAACCAGGAAACCCCAGGCCACCACAGTGGGCATGTGAACGTAACCACTATGTCACTGGGGTGGCCCTTCTCCAAAGAGATTTAAAAAAAAATCAAAAAAACCGAAAACTTTATTGAGGTATAACTCCTATATCATACAATTCACCCATTTAAAGTATACAATTCACAGGGTATATTCACAGGGTTGTGTAATCATCACCACAGTCTAATTTTATAATATTTTTGTCTTCTTCCAAAGAACCCAGTAGCCATCAACAATAATCCCCATTCCACCTCAGTCCCTATTTCCCCTCAGCTCCAGGCAATCACTAATCTACTTTCTCTCTGTACAGATTTAGCCTATTTTGGACATTTCGTGTAAATGGAAAGATACAAAACATGGTCTTTTGTGACTGGCATCTTTCACTTAGCATAATGTTTTCAAGGTTCATCTACGTTGTATCATGTACCAAAACTTCAATATCTTTTGTTGTTGAATAATATCCATTGCATGGATATACTACATTTTGCTCAGTCATTCATCAGTTTATAGACATTTTATTCTCTTAATATGGTGTATTGAATTAGTTGATTTTGAGATGTTAAACCAACCTTGCTCTGTTGTTAGGTGCATAAATGATAATCAGCGCCTAAGGCATCTCAGTTTTTCCTCTGTGACTGCCTTTCCTGTGGAAGGAAGGAGCTCCTTCAACCCTCCATCTCCGTCCCTCACTCTCTGTACACAATGCACACTGCTCAGAATTCGGCACAACCAGCATATCCTACCACCTGTAGATTTCTCTCTCTTCACCACCTAGTCATTCCTGCAAACACCCCATTACACGATTATCTCCATATCACTAAGTTTCAAGTTTCTTTTGATAGATGGGGAGAAAATACCATACTCTGAGAAGCACAAGTCTCCCTGCTCTTTAACTAATATGCAAGGTCTTCATTTTTATTTTTGAATTCTTTTCTTATTTGACTTAAAAAACTTTCAGACTCACAATGGAAAATTCATATTTAGAAACAATGTACAGCTGTAATTCAAACATTTTATTTATCAGATTTCTCTTTTCATTCTCATTTCTCTTGTTCTTTACAGCAAAAGAAATCCCTGCCTCCCACCAGAGGCAGCTTCCTCTAAAGAAACAATTTATTTTGCTCCTTAAGAGCCCAACTCCAGGAATGCCATGTGTACACAACATGGTTCATCTAAATGTACCAGCTCATGATATTTGCAGATTCTCACTTCTTCTCTTACACCTTTCTAGAATGAACTAAGGATGGCACCAGGCAAACTTACTCTTACATTTTGACAATGTGATATGAATTCCTGAGAGAATGAACTGCAATGATTTATACATATCTTTAAGAACTAGAAGTTAGGGTGAAGCTAATGGGAGCTGGAGCTGGGAAGAACAAGAATTTATTTTCTATAGGTTCTATTATATTTTCATTGCTAACCCTCACTAGTTGTTTGTTTAAATTGAAGTCTTTTTTCTTTGTGGTAATCTGAGAGAACAGTGAATGGTAATGACTCTGGATTGTCCTGTTATCTGACACAATCCAACAAAATACTAGCATAGGCTAGTAATTACACTTACATTTCTGAGGTTAACTAGGAAGAGAAATTCTTACTCAAAAGTTTACTAGTAGTGTTTACTGGCTGTGAACAGTAGCCTCTCTGTCTATTGCCTTAAAATATAGTATAATTCTTTCATTATGATTGCAGGCTAAGTGATTTTTAGCAAGCCATTTATACGACTAAACACCAATTTCCTCATCTGTAGAAATAGGATAATAATACAATTCAATTTTCAGAAGGATTAATTAAATCTGACACATATCAGAACTCATTATATGTTAGTTAAAATTATCATTATAATCAATATATGAATAGTTATTGGGCATCCACTTCATGTTTAACACCAGGCTAAGCCCATTGGTGATTATCAAAGAAGTAAGAAACGTGTTTCCAACCTTCAAGAAGTTAAACCCTTTGTGAAGGAATGAAGACTAACTGTTATGAGAACAATATGAGATCAGGTTTACTAAACTCCAGAACTCTCTAGAGGTGCTGTAGGAGTTGAGAGAAAGCACAGGTCAGAGTGAGATGGAGAGTGTGAAGGATGGAGACCTCTATGGACCTTCCATAGAGTGTAAGGTTCTAGAACTCTTAATCTTTTTCATGAATTTAAGTAAGTTCTATTATATACAGCAGAGAAGACAGAGTTAGCATTACTGCCAAGACAAGAGAGAAGGAAATATTTAACATGAGCTGGTACTCTTGCCACTGATGCCTCACTGACAGCACTGCCTAGTGTCTTTGCAAGCCCAGTCCTTTCCAACTTTGCTATGAAATTTACAGGTAGCACTAAATTTTAGAACAATAGTAATGGACGGTTTATGGTGAAAGCATTAAGGAGAGCTGCTATTGCAGTTTCTCATCATATATATATATATATATCTTTTGCCACTCTATTGGAGCTATTTTAGTGTTCTAAGCATATCATTTGCACATTGATTGTAAGCCATCAATAAGAGATTTCCAGAAAGATTTTTCTCAGCAAGAAGAAAATAGGCAGGAAAATATTTGTTATTATGGACTCATGCACTGTTATTATGCACTCACACTGAAGAGATGCATGTTTCCATACCATGTAGTAAGGGAAATGTGGGCATAATAATCTACTTATTAATAATGACTATTTTTATAAGAAAGATGGATGAACCAACTTAGCTGGAAGCTAAACTTCTAAATAGCTAGATTAAAAGCAGTTGCGAAATTACTTTTGCAGTCTGGATGCAATTGAAGCTTTTGGCCAGGCTTTTTCTTTCATAACAAGATTTTAGAAGCGAATGCAGAGGAATAATAAGTCCCATTACACAAAGGTCACCTGATCCAGTCCAAGAGACAATGTGGAATTGTTCCCTAGAATAATGCCTGCAGTACTTTGTTCAGACCAATCTGAAATGAATACTCAGGAAAATGCACAGAACTGCCTGTCTTCGTTTTAGCTTGAAAACCTGTTTTATAATAATAGTAATGTCCAGCCCATTAATCTTCCATTAAGATGGAAAAGAAAGCAGTATTTTGAGACTGCTATGTGCAGAGGACAGCTGGCTCACTGGTCTTAGGTGATAGCAAGATGGTAGTTGAGGTTGCACAAATGCTTTGGAGCCTCTCTTCAATGATCTGCGGTGCAACAAGCACTATTCTAAAGGAAGGACTGGGAATATAAATTGGACCCTGAGAATCCTGGACAATGAGTTTTATGGACAGTTTTGTGGGTGATGAAGGTATCCTAGAGTTGCAAAGGTATGTATCTCTTCCTGAGTCTTACTTGTGAAGAAGACAACCCGTCTTGGAGCAGGAAATTAAATTTATTTGCTGTATTATCCATTACGACTTACAGAAGTCAAGCAAATTAGCGCTGAGAATCAGTCATAAATCAGATCACAATGGCATAATGATATACAAAAAGATTAATGGAACAAAAGGGTGTATAAATAATCACATATACATTTAATGGAGAAATAAAAGTCTTTTTGACAAATAGTTCTCGAGTATCTAGATATCTGTGCAGAAAAGAACGAACCTTGTCTCCTATCTTACTCAAAAATTTAACTTGAGATGGATCACTTAATTATTATTGCAAGAACCGTAAGACTTCCAGAGTACTAGAAGAATATTTTCATGACTTTAGAATAGGAAAATATTTCTTAGAACACAAAAAGCATTAACAGAAGAAAAGCAACAATAAATTAGATTTCACCAAAATTAAAAAGGTTTGGTCATCAAAAGATGAAAATGTGTCACACTCTGGTTGAGAATATTTGGGAAACAGATCTGACAAAGAACTTGTACCAAGAAAATACACAGAAAGATTTTTAACTGTGGAGTAATATGGTCACTTTTTCATTTTAATATATCACTTTGGGAGCCGTTATAGATGAATTTTAAGGAAACAGGGTTAGAAACAGAGGAAAAGTAGGACAAGGGGGTGACAGTCTAGGTTAGAGTGATGAGGGCCTGGTATGTAAGAGGCAGTTTCATGTGGAAAATTCTCTGAAGTCTTTGAGTGTAAGAAGAACCAGGAGAGAATCCAGTAATTGTTTTTAGTTCCTTCTTATGAACAAGAAACTGGTACATACTGGTATTTGGGATCCTGGATTAAGATCGCCACAAACAGATGAGAGAAAAGGAAGCTTTATTTCTACCATAGTAAGAGAGACTGTCCAAAAATCTGAGTGGTCTAGACTTCTGGCAGTTAGTAAAGATTTTTATTCATTAAAGACAGTAGAAAGGGGAAATATGAAGAATGGGAATGATAAACAGGGAATATGATGTGAGGGTAAGGAAGATATTCCACTAAGCTCTTTTCAGCTCTTGAAAAGATGATGTAAGGTCCAGGAAAGTGCATTTAAGAGACTAACCATTCTCGGTCATCAAAGCTGGACTAATAAATAAGTCCAGGAAAAGGAAACTGCAGTTTTGAATTTATCAGGAAAACTATCAGTCAGTGTAGGTCAGTCAATGAAAAGCATATTCTCTTGTGTCTTCGCTACACAAAGGCAAAAATGTCTCAACTCTTTTCACTCTCATCAATTTTAGTTTTTGCCCCTTGTTTCTTCGATTTTTTCTATACCAGTGTTTTTCTTCTTTCCTTCCTCATATCCTCAAAGGAGAAGAATATTCTATCATTTTGATGTTGTTCCACAAATTCATAAGCTCTGTTCAATCTTTTTTTCTTTCTGTTTTCAGATTGGATAATTCCTATTGCTCTATCTTAAAGTTCAATAATTCATCCCTCTGTCATCTTCATTATTCAATTGAACCCATCTGGTGAATATTTTAGATCAGATACTGTAGGTTCAGCTCTGAAATTCCAATTTAGTTCTTTTTTAGTTTCGATTTCTCTTCAGAGAACACATAGACGTTTCCATAAATTTCAAGTGTTTTGACCTTTATTCCCGGAGCTGATTACAATAGCTGTTCTAAAGGTTGAACCTGGGACTGGCGTTGATTTGTAACAGCATTAAAGAATCCCCTTTTCCAGGTCTCTCCTCTGGGATTTCCCTCACATTCTCCTGCTCCCAATGTTTCGTTTCCTAGTCGTCTTACTAGAAATGCAAGATTCCTCTTAGAATTTCATCCACCCCTATTTCTGCACAGTTCCACATGCATGGGGCCAGTCGAATCAAAGCAGAGAGAGAAAAGGGACAGAAAAATAGTGAGATTTCTCCACACTCTTTGGACCACAGGGTTCCCCTTTCTCATTTCCTCCGGAGAGAGAGACTAGTTTTCTCTTGGGGTTCTAGATGACTGTTCTGCTGCTGCCACTGCCACTGTAGCTAGGACCACAGAGGGGAGAAAAAAAGAGAAAAACAAAACAAAACAAAAGCAATAATTCCCCCTACACGCTCAGCCTCACAGGGGCTCCTTTTCCTGATCCTCAGGACAGAAAGACAGGCTTTCTCTCAGAGATTTTGCTGTGCCCACTCTCCTTGAAGTTAAGCCCTGAGGTTGTCCTTGGGTCAGCCCAGGGGGATAAAAGAGGAAAAACTTGAGAAACTTATCGCCTACCAATTGTTATTCAAGTTTTGTCTCCTCTTGCCAATCTGCCTGCTATTATTAACCCCCCCACAGCTCTCAGGGAGTTGCTTTTTGTATTGTCCCAGTACTTTTAGTTGCAATTAACATGAGACAGGCTATCAGTGGGCTTGCTCCATCTCTATTGGCACTGGGAGTCTCTGCGCTTTTGTGACCTACACTTTGAAATAGTCTATTCACAAAACGCTATCTTTGAAGGAAATAGTTAACTTAATACCCGGACAACGTGCATACCTTTGCCCTTGATCCCAACAGAGTAACATAAAATGACTTTGTTCTTTTATTCAAAGTCTGTTCACCTTCATGGACTTTTAGGATTATTATGCTTATTTTATTGTTTATAATATTATGGGTTTATTTGGTAAAAATCACAGTAAAGACTTGAACAGTCTCTAGCAAATCTAGACAGTTAAGATGAAGTACTATGAAGCCTTTTGTGACAAAGTATCTTCTCCAAGTCATTTCCAGATCAGTGCACATTGCACGTGATCTCATTCTCATCCACTCTTAGGCAATTAGAGAGCAGAGTAGCAAATGTCCACACAGAGCAAGTTTTGATAGGAAATCGCAATGGAGTTGTGTTGCTGGAGGGAGAGTGATGTGTAATGAGCATCTAATTTTAACAGAGGCTTACAGGAAGCTTATGGGGTACAGTCAAGGGGAGGAAAGTTCCAGAGCAAACTTGGTTCTTATTCTCTGAAATTATTTCTCTCATATGACAAATTTCTCCAGGATGTGGAGCAAAGGCATTTCCTATATACCAAGTAGAGTGCACATTGCATGTGTAGGTAAACATTCCACTGGTTTGATAGACACCAACAAATACCAAGAATACCACCTGATCTGAGTCTATTTGTGCATAAGTGTGTGTGTGTGTGTGTGTGAAGATTGGCCCTGAGCTAATATCTGTTGCCAATCCTCCACGTTTTGCTTGAGGAAGATTGTCCCTGAGCTAACATCCGTGCTAATCTTCCTCTATTTTATGCGGGATGCGGCCACAGTGTGACTTAACTAGTGGTGCTAGGTTCCTGCCTGAGATCCAAACCTGCAAACCCCTGGCCGCTGAAGCAGAGTGCGAGAATTTAACTGCTACACCACTGGCTGGCCCCTGAATCTATTTTTAACTAATCGTCCAGAGGCAAAGTTTGGAGCTTCTCTCTCTCACCTTTAGTCTCCAGTGACTCAGACGTATTCAGCAGAAACATTGGGAAGAGAGAGTCTGCAGCAGCTTTTAGTCTTAAGAAACCAGAGAGGGAAGAGAAGAAATCCTGAAATAACGTTCCCCTACAACAGATATCAGTTAAAAGAACAAAATGGTAGGAGGAAGCCAGAGAGATGAGATCACTCTTAACTAATATCAGCCGAGTGTCTGTGAGACCTTTTGGAAATAAAAGGAGAAAGGAGAGAGATACAATTATCATTGGGGGCATAAAGACTCCTGAGACAGCAGAGATGCTCAGGGAGTTATTCCGCACACCCTTCAGCCAATACTCAGTGAGTATCTTCTACATACCAGGTGCTGGGCTGAGATCTGAAGATTTAAAGACGGGAAAACACAATTACTTCTCTCAAGAGCTTGTAGTTCTTGTTATACGCTGGAGAGGAATGGTCCAGAGTCTACATGGTTGAAACTACTCATGGAAAAGAGGCAGGAAAGCTGTTCTAAATGGTTGATGAGCTGATATTTAAAGGCAAACTCTGAACCTGAGAAATCTCAGATTTCCTCTCATTTCTGTGATTGATGGTTTAAGAGGAAGAGAAAATGGAATAAAACCCATTATATATAATACAGTGTATGTGAATTATGTTATATATAAGTAAAATTTATGCCTTATTCTTTTTCACTTAATTCAAATTTCCAACCTACTTTGATGTCTTTATCAAGTAAACAGGCAAAATTGATGTTATTTTAAGTATACAGTAGACATTTATTTTAACCTGGATTTGGTATGGCATATAGCAGAGGGGTCCACGTTTTGGAAAGGGACAGACGTGGGATTTAACCCAAGTTCTGCTATTTTCTTCTGCTTTTTGCTATTTGTGAGAGTTATTTAGCTTCTCTGAATCTTCGATCTCCTCATCTGTATAATGAGAGTAATAGCACACACTGTGATGTTAGGAGGATTAAATAAGGTGTCACAGGGAAGAGTGGTGTACTATCTGCCACAGAGTAGCCGCTCAAAAATATCGATGAGATTAGCTAAATGTTATTAAGCAATTATGATATTCCAGGTAAAACTTCTTCACATTCCCCACCTCCTTTCCTCTTCAGAATAAGCCGGCGAGCCCGGGCTGTAATTATCCTGATTTTATAGCTAGGGGGACCCAGACTCATTGAGGTTAAGTAACTTGCCCAAGGATCACACGGCAAAAAGAAAGCAACAGAATGTGGGTTTGAATAAGCGTCTCAGACTCCAGAGGTGGGACTTGCGACCACAATTTGTGCCTCAGATATGACTCCATTAGTTTCCTTCTCCCATCATGCTCTCCCATGAGTTTTAGAAGGAACTCATTGTCCAGAATCTGCTCCAAAGCAGACTGGGTTCTTGAAGGATCCCAATATATTATCTATAATTTTCCACACTCTTTGGCTTATTCTTGCTAAGCAAGTCCTCTTGTCTTTAGACTTTATTTCTGATGTTGAGAGAGGTTTTTCTCTCTCTTTTCCCGCCTTCATCCTTTTTTCATGCCATCAATATTTAGCCCCTTACCCATGAGTCAGAACCCCGTCCTACTTCCTCATTTTCTTCTCCCAATCCTCAGGTTCTCCCCTCCTCATCTGTTGATATCTTCCAGTTCCAGCCATGCCTGCAGAGCAGGCTGTGTTCTAATCAGAGGCTTGGGGCTACCTCTGTCTCCACCCGAAGAGAGAGAGCTTCTGGCTGCTGAATTCACACACAGGTGCTCTAAAGTCATGAAAGAAAGCCATCTGAGAACCCAGTTTGAGGCTGCTGAGTTTATGGGGAGGATCACGGAAGTTTGCTTTCGTTAAATCCAAACAGAGGAGATTAAAGACAGGGCCTGAAGCATTTTCTAGGATAAGAAACAAAAGAACACACAAATTGGAGAAATTGCAGAATGTAGAAACGCAGTCCTGCTTGTCTGCAAAATGAAAATGTTTTAATACCAATTGCTTGAGGGAAACACACAAACACATCACACACACACGTATGTTGAAAATACTGTCTGTGTAAACTAACCCAACTCAAGTGAGCTGTCAAAAAAAAGCATGAGATGAATAGGAAAGCAGCTAGGCTGTCTTGGAGTTCAATGTAACAGCCTGCCTTTTTTCTATGTTCTATAAATGCTTTGAAGTTACAAACAGCAGAAGAATATTAAACTCTCCCACGGAACGCCAGTTTTGGGCAAAAACAGCAAAGATAAAAAGAAGAGAGCATGAGCGATAACAAAGAGCTGCAGCTTCAAGTTGCAGAGTGGCCTTCAATATACCATTTAGTAAGCTAGTTTCAAGTTTCAGGTGCAGTTTGTCACCTTTTTTTCATTATCCCACTTAATCCTCAGCATCACCTATGAAGAGAGGAATTATTATCCACGTTTTACAAATGTGGAAACTGAGGCTCTGACTACTAGATAACAGGGCCATGAGCACACACCTAATTATTTCCACAATAAGGAGTCACTCCCAGCTCTGCAAAATCCCAGAGCAGAGGAGTGCTCTGCTCTCCTCTTAAGAAGCCACGTTTTGTCGTCACTGCTCCCTTGTGGAATTAGTGTCGAGCTCTAGTGGGAGAAAGTGAGAGCTCCCATTCTAGGGAGGGGAAGCCACACTTACACCTGAAAAGCCGTGGTCCAATCTGTTGTTTTCAGCTATTCTCCTGTTTGTGGTCACATGGCTTGTTAAATACATATGGTATCTTTCTGTGGCAGAAATGGAAATTCACTCAAACATGCAATTGAACATTATTTTCATTTTATGTATGCCAATCTCTCTATCTCTCATTTTAAAGCAAAAAAAAAAAAAAAAAAAAAAAGGCCAATATTGTAGTAGTAAGCTTCAGAATACATGAAAATGTCCATGCCAAACTGGAAAGAGGATTTATCTATAGTGAGCAGGCATGAAAGCATTGTCTCCTTTGTTGGTCAGATATCTTCCTGGGATTGTATTCTTGAAACTGGGTACCTGAAGGTTACTGTAAATGTTTAATAAGAACGTGATTACCTTTCAACCTTGTTCCTAACACAGACATAGATGAAAAGAAGTTAATTTTGTCAATTTGCTGTTTTCTCATTTAACCCGAGAGATGACTTGAGGGTCACAGGATTTATGAGCTTGTTTTATAGAAGAAAAAGAATGCCTTCAAAGAAGTTATGAGCACCAGATAACCAGCCTCCAGCTGATGCTCAGAAGTCAGATTGCCCAAGGGCTTATCTGGAGTGAAAGAAATACAGATTATCCCTTTGTTTCTACAAAACTCCTCCTGCGAAGCCCCTTAGCTCTATAAAACTCCCTGCTTTCTTCTCTTCTTAAGGCAGATTTGAGAGAACCTATCCTACTGCTTTCTCATTTTGGCCAATAAGAATAAAACTTTCTCCATCTTCAAGCACCAATGTCTCAGTGATTGGCTTATGGTGCACTGGGCACATGAACTTGAGATTAAGAGGTTTGGTATCATTCTGACACCAATTGTATACTGCAATTCAGTTTGGTGCTATTCACCTGGAATTAGTGAAGACCCCATAAGTTAAGGGCTCAGTTCTCCACAAGACTGTCCTCATTTCAGAAGCTAGCTGCATTCCCAGGATCCACAGGTCACTTATACTTCTGACCAACAGGCTACAAATTTAGGGGTTCCCACAACCCTTCGGGTTCAATAACTTACTAGAATGACTCACAGAACTCAGGAAAGTGCTTTGCTTGTGATTATAGTTTTAGTAAAAGGATACAGATGAGGACCAGCCAAATGAAGAGACACATGGAACAAGCTTTAGGAGAGCCCCAAAGGGAGAGCTACTATGCCCTCTCCTCATAGAATCAGGGCCCATCTTCCTCCAGGCACATTAACATCGATGTGTTCACCAACCAAAAGATCCACTGAGCTTCATATCCAGAGGTTTTTATTGGGGTTTCATTGCAAAGGCATGAACATTGGCTACATGATTGAACTCAATCTCCAGCCTCCCTCCCCTTTCTGGAGGTTGGGATAGCTCAAAGCTCCAACCTTCTAATCATGTGGTTTGTCTTTCTGGTGACTAGCCCCCATTTGAGTCATCTAATCTCATTAATATAAGCTCAGGTGTGATCCAAGGGGCTCATGAATAACAAAGACACTCCCATCACTTGGGAAAGTCCAAGGGTTTCAGAAGATCCATGCCAGGAACCTGAGGCAAAGATCAGATAAATTCTTTATCATACAACAGATAAGTTGGAGCACTTTGTTTGCTTTGGGATCTTTGGAACTGAACAGCTGTGTGCAAAGGTCTTTTGGTTAAATGTAGGATGATCATATAATTTATTATTCCAATGAAGATTGTTTTTTGAAAGAAAAACAGGTTGCTAATTGGATGGTGATGCCAGACAACAGGTGTAAACAGAGCATGTTCTGAGTGAACTGGATCTTTTGATCATCCTAGTCAGTTTTTATGTCACTCTTAAGAAAGTGTGGAGGGGGCTGACCTGGTCGCACAGCAGTTAAGTTTGTGCACTCTGCTTCAGTGGCCTAGCGTTCACCGGTTCAGATCCTGGGCGAAGACCTATGTACCACTTATCAAGCCATGCTGTGTCAGGTGTCCCACATATAAAATAGAAGAAGACGGACATGGACGTTAGCTCAGGGCCAATCTTCCTCAGCAAAAAGAGGAGGATTGGTGGCAGATGTTAGCTCAGGGCTTATCTGCCTCAAAGAAAAAAAAAAAAAAAGAAGAAGAAGAAAGTGTGAATGGCTTAGGACCAATTTGCAAATTTATGAAGTCTTCCTTGGCAAGACAAGAACTGATCTTGCATTTGCTAGTTACATATTTGAAACTGAGGGAGACTGTTTGCTCAAAAGGGATGATAGTATGTCCAAAATTGGGGCAAACTTGACATTGGTAGACTGTGTCCCTATTTGAAGAGGAAAATAATTCCATAGCAGATGATTCAAGTTATTCTTGCTCTACACACGTGACAACATATGCAACAGTCTCTTCTTTACCTATTGCTCATTCTGAAATTTCAGGGTCTGACAAGTTGTTCCAAACCCAAAGGGAGTAACACCCTTCCCTTCCCTATCATCACTTCATCTATGGAGGTGTCAATATGCCCTTTCCCCACAAAGCTAGTCACTTTCATATTCTTCGAAATTTGTTGGGTGCCAAAAACAAATATTTCATGACTGCATCTCCATTCTTTTCTATACGTGAGTGCCTGAAACATCCAGATTTCTTGGCATTACTTTTTCATACCAAAAATCATCTAAAATGTTCAACACCACTCTAGTCCTATGATCTTGTGTCTGAAAAATTAGGTGTGTTCTCTGAAGGCAAGGCCCTTATTTTAATCAGTTTCTGTATTCCCAAGGTCCAGTGTGGTGCCTAACACATCATAAGCAATCACATATTATTATCAGGTAAGTGAATTAATGATTGAGAGGAGAACTGGCAAATCAAGAGAGGCTTGAATTATCTGCTGACACATTTTCTGCAGAAGTGTTAGAGAGCAAATCCACACCCAGAGTCCTTTCATGTCAGTTCTAGTATCGCCCAATTTTTTTTCTATAAGGGGCAGGAAATACTCAAGTGTGAAACTCCCAAAGGAGAGAACACAGAGTAAAGACTCAACCAAAGTCTTTTGGAACCCAGATGGGAAAACTGCTTTATTTCATGACAACTGCTGAAGAGCCCTCCACAATAATTTCCAAGGGCTGCATGTAATTCTTATACATGAGTTCCTGAGTCCAGTGTGTTGGTCCCATCTGTGACAATGGTAGAGAGCCTGCAAGTAAGATGGCAGGCCATGAGCAGTCAGGCTCATGTAGGAGGATGTGGCTTGGAGGAGTACAGTTGACATAAACACTGCAGTGGAAAGCCACCAAGTCATTCTGCAGCAGCCAGACCTTGCATTCGTGGCCTTTAATAACAATAATAATACCCCAAACAATAATTACTGGAAAAGGAAACCCAATTAAAGATATGAAGAGGCTTATTGGTAGTTTGCACTGGAAGCAGGAAATGTAAAGATACATAAACTGGTTTCAAATTTCAAGGATATAGTGGTTTGGGACCTTTATATCAAACTTAGAGTGCAAAATCCTCATTTTATGGTTGCAAAAATTAAGGTCCAAAGAGGGAAGTAATTTTTCTATTTCTCACTGAGGAGTATACAGCTAAGTGATTAAGATTTCATACAAACCTATAAGAACACTCCTCTCTTTATCTTCTCTAGAAGGTAAGCTCCATGAAGACACTTTTGTCTCATTCATTCACTAAATTTTCCGAATTACCTAGAACAGTGCCTGGTACACAATAGGCAGGCACTCAATTTGTTGAATGAGTTTCAAAGTATACTCAAGTCAAGATCTCGAGTTTTGAGTCAAACAGATGTGAATTGAAATACTGACTACCAGTATTAGATGTGTTACTTTTGGCAAGTTACTAAACTTTTATAAACCTTAAATAAGATATCAAACAAAACAATGCCTGTAAGTCAACTTGACCAGCCTGGTACATAGTAGGCACTCTGTGAATGTGGAACATTTACAACAGTAATATCCATATTTTACTTAACTGTTAATTACATTATATTCTCAGGGATTTGATTTCATCCAACTTTCCTCCCAAGTTCAGGGTCTTGTTTTCATTAAAGAAATCTATGGCCATTCCCCTATGTAGTCATCCTTAGAAAGCTTTATTTTAATTTTCTTCATGAAAATACATTAAAGAAATGTGTTAAAAATTAGCATTCATATTACGACCTCATTTTACTTGCTGAGTAGCCTGTCAATTGCTGTTTTATTTTTTAAATCTTAATTACTCCCCAATTGTTCATACATTTAAATGAGCAATGCCATTAAATCAGAGAACATCCTCTGTCAAGGGTATCAAAATAAAAATTATCTGATGGGAGAAGAAATGTTGAGTACTATCTCCAGTTGTATAATGGGTGTGCAGCAATTTAAAATAGTGTCCCCCTGTGTTTATGTTTATTAACTGCAAGAAAAATAAGAAAACTCCAGGGTTCTATTTGCCTAGAAATTAATACAGCACACATAAACAAGGGAAAACAATTCTAGGCCAGGATTGCCAGATACTACATATGAAATGAGCAATGAAAAGGCCTGCTGGAGTAATTAACGAAAACAGTTAGGTCCTCGTAATGCCAAGAGTTGTTCTCCATTCAGCAGCTTTGGCACCAACTGGGAGCACACTAAAAATATAGACTTTCTGGCCCCACCCCAGACCATGGACAATCAGTAGAATCAGAACCTGCGTTTTAACAAGATTCTCCAGGTGGCTAAAGTTTGAGAAGCACTGGTTTACATCGTTTAAAAAGGTACACAAAATAAGAGCTACTTTCTTGTTTTAAAGCATTGTTTTATCCAACAAATTCTTATAGGCAATTTAAATAATATTAAACCAAGGACACAGACAAAAGTAAAAAACATCATCGTAATCCCATCGCCTAGCAAAACCCATATCATCTATAGATGTAAGTGTGCAATTTCATATGTAGCAGGCCATGCTACACATGCTGTTTTGTCATATGCTTTTTTTTCCCCTCAAACAATACTACATCATGCTCATATATCCAGGACAACAAACAGAGCTCTATATCATCATTTTGAATGGTTGGGTAGAATTCATGGTTTTTGTGTACTCTTGTTTATCTAATACCCTATTGATTGAGATTTAGATTATTTTCAGTTTTATGCTATTGTGATCTTTGAATGGAACATCTTTGTGACATGTCTCCTTGCCCTTGTGTAGTTGTCTCCTGACTCCCAGAAAGTTCACCATTTGTTACAAGTTGCAAAATGTTTTAGCAGAAAAAGCACTGGATCAGAAATCAAAGACCTAGATTCTGCTCCTAGGTTTGGTTTCTATTAATTTCCCCTTCACTCTGTAAGTTTGCATATTCATAAATGAGAAGTTTGAAAATTATCTTTAAGGCACTCCACAGTTTCAAACTTTCAACAAAAATGGTGATTAGTCAAAAGCCTATCATATTTGATATTACGATGCATTTTGCAGAGAATTTCTATTTTTGTTTTTTGGTCATTGATAAACTCTGCTAACTACATTAGTTTAGTCTAGTATCAAATGTTATTTGCATCTTGTGAGTTCACATCAACTCGATAGTGAGAAAAAATGGCCTAGGGAGATCCTGGGTGTGAGAAGAACTTAACCTGGCACTAGATATGTATTGTGAGTATTTGAGGAGTTGTGGTGCATTGCTTTTAAATCAGGCTTTGATTCTAAGATACTCAGAGCAAGTATTTGTCAGTGTCAGACAACAAGCTTGAGGCCCAATTCTATTATTTTCTAACTGTATAAATTTGAGCAAGTTACGAAAAAGTCTTTTAGCCTCATTTTCTTCATCTAAAAAATGACGGTCTTTGGAGGGCATGGGACCTTGTGTGTGTTACTGAAGTCCTTAGTGCAATGCTTAGCTGTAGAAAGTGCTCAGAAATTTTTCGGCATTTATTTATATTTCTCTAGAGTTGTAAACTTCTCCCCGTTTTGGAAGCTTTCAGGACCATGAGAAGACAAATAAAAATGCCCAGTTACCACCATTGAATGACATGATGAGGACTTGAAAGTAGCTGAAGCTTAAGAGGATCTGGATCACACACTCATTTATTCTCAATTCATCTTGTAGATGTAAAACATAGGATTTAGATTAGGGTAGGATTATCCTATCCCATAATATACAATTATGTAGAATATAGGACTTAGATTCTTCTTATGCAGATGGGGAAAATAGGCTACAAGGAAGAATTAATTTGCCCAAATGATATAGCAAGCCACTATTAGAGCTGAGATTGACTTCCTAGTCCTGGTCCAAGCTTTGGCCACCAGCCTCACTGCTAACTAAAGAGGAACATTGGAGTCAGAGATAGCTGGCTGCTCTAATCCAGTGACAAATTATTACTGTTCTATGGAGCATGAATGAGCAGCTTAGGAAATGTCCAAATGGACAAATTACATAATCACCCTCATTGGTAATCAGAGAAAAACTGACAAAATGTATTTGACCCATCAAATTTCCATTTTTAAAAATGCTAATATCCTGTCTTGGCAATAGACCATGGATGTAGCCATTTGACAGTAAGTATTGAAAGCGAAAAATGTTCATCTTCTTTTATCTAGTATTTCCCCATATTGAGATTTATCCTAAAAAAATAGTCATAGGCTCACAAATATTTATGAACAAGTATAATGTGAACAGTAGGAAACAACGTAAAATCCAATAACAGGCTGTTGACTAAACAAATTGCAGAAATAATGCAGCCATGCAAAATCAAATTTTAAAAGAATACTTAATGGTGTGAAAAATGTTCATCATGTAGTAAGTGAGAAAGTAGGTTAAAAAACAGTAGATGCAGTGTACCCCCGATTTTGCAAAATATGGCTGAAAAAAATACACTCAGATATGAAAAAACCAGAAGGGTTTACAGCAAAATTATCAGTTTTCGTCTTTGGGATAAGGAATGACTAAATAATTTTTTATGCTTTAGTTTTCCTTTTCTGCAATTTAAAAATATCTCCGCTGGATTATCCTAACACACTCACTCTGTACCAAGCAGTCAGGTGCTGCTTCTCAGTAAGCAATTCCAAACCCAAGTTTTGTTAGCATTAGTAGTAATAAAAGAAATTGCCCTTCTTAGTGCCTTCTATGAACCTTCAAATTTAAAAGGCTGCTCCACTTGGGGAGTTTTGCCAGGCAGCGGCAGTATCAGACAACATGAGAAGAAAAGTGGATCACAAGGCATTTGGAATTTTATCTGTGCTGACCATGAGGAAAATCTGCAAGGGATCCAACAGGTCTGCAATATCCAAGAAGTTCCCTAACAAGGCTCATTATAACTCTGGTTTTACTAAAACAATCTAGTTTGATGTAGTCCCATTTGTTTATTTTTTTCTTTTATTTCCCTTGCCTGAGGAGACATGATATCCTATAACAAACTAAAAAGCTCCTTTATGGCAGAGGAAACCATCAACAGAATGAAAGAACAACTCACCAAGTGGGAGAAAATGTTTGCAAATCATATATCTAATAAGGGGTTAACTTCCTAAATATATAAAGAACTCATACAACTCAACAACAATAAAAAGAACAACCCAATAAAAAAATGGGCAGGGGACATGAATAGACATTTTTCCAAAGAAGATATACAGATGGCCAACAGGCACATGAAAAGATGTTCAACATCATTAATTCTTAGGGAAATGCAAATCAAAACCACAATGAGATATCACCTCATACCATCAGAATGGCCATTATTAAAAAGACAAGAAATAACAAGTGTTGGAGAGGATGTGGAGAAAGGGAACACTCATACACTGCTGGTGGGAATGCAAACTGGTGCAGTCACTATGGAAAACAGTATAGAGGCTTCTCAAAAACTTAAAAATAGAAATACCATATGATCCAGCTATTCCACTTCTATTTACCCAAAGAACATGAAAACACTAATTTGAAAAGATATATGCACCACTGTTTATTGCAGCAACCTGAGTGCCCATTAATGGATGAGTAGACAAAGAAGATGTGATATATATACACCACGGAATACTACTAAGTCATAAAAAAGATGAAATTGTGCCATTTGCAGCAACATAGATGGGCCTTGAAGGTATTATGCTAAGTGAAATAAGTCAGACAGAGAAAGACAAATACTGTCTGATTTCACTCATATGTGGAAGATAAAAAACAAACACATAGATATGGAGAACAGATTGGTGGTTACCAGAGGGGAAGGGGGTGGGGGAGGGCAAGAGGAGTAAAAGGGCACTTAGATATGGTGACAGATGGAAACTAGACTTTTGTTTGTGAACACAATGTAGTCTACACGGAAGCTGAAATATAATGATGTGCACCTGAAATTTTCATAACGTTATAAACCAATGTCACCCTAATTAAAAACAAGAACAAAAACATAATCTAACCCCTGGTTATGTCTTCCTTTTTCTGCTCCAGGAATCCTTCCCACACATTTCTCCAAGGGAACAAACTCGGATTTACTGTTGTACATATTCAAATGGCTTTTATCATTATACTATTGTTTTCAGAAGTAAGGCGGTCTCCGAGAGTCATTGAGAACGAAATTTAGCTGATTATAAATCAGAACATAAGTGTACTTGGTTTGTAGCACTCTTTTGGTACTCAAAATGCAGAAATTCTGCACCATTTTCCTCCTATAATGTATGTTTTCCCACAGTATCCTGACCTGTACAGATTTTTTTCTACACTTACTAAATTCACATGTTTCTACCAACTAACCTTGAAATCTTTTACTTTTTAAAGTATAGCAATTCCTTTATTTACTGATACTGCCCAATTTTCTTTGCCAAAGAGCATAGTTCTCAATTGTACTCATCACATATTTCACGTTTGACCAATTTTTCTTTCTCTCTCCATGAAATAAATCACTGTGATCATTAAACGAGGGGAAACATGATGCTCTCAGGACCATCTCCCAAAGGGCCATCTGAAATAATTCTTTCTCCTCTCACTACTGTAAGTTTCATGACTGCTCTCCCCACTAACAGAAGACATGCTGGATGGAGTTGGGATTTGGCACGTCTTTAAGAATTTTAAGGTTCTTTACCTTATTGACTAATTAAGTGACAAACTAAAACTGTCCAGTTTAATAAGGAACCTGGAGCCCATGTCATACAGTTATCCTTTGGAGTCTTCAGGAAAAAGCATTTAGATGTACTTAGGAATTAGATGTAGCAGGAATTAGATCAGAGAATACCAATATCTGAAGAGTTTTCAGGTACAATTTTTGAGGTGGAGCGAATGTTGAAACCACTTAATCCCTCACTCTTTCTGCTATACTACAAGTAGATCTTTGTGTAACTGCAGATGGAAGTCCTAAATTGAGGTAGAAGACCATTTTGACTTACATTAAAAAAAATGTCTTAGACTCACAATTTCCCAAAGATATCATAAAACAATTCACTTCCAGAAATATTCAGTAAGAGACTGCTGAGAATTTGTCAAAGATATTTTAGGAGATATTGGGTAGGAGTTGGATTAATGATATCCAAGGTTCATCTCAAATCACAAATTTGGGAATATTTCAATAAAAAGTTATCCCTTGCCTACTTTCTTGAAGCCAATGGGTGGAGGATAAATAAAGAAAAAAATTCAATGACAAGCATGTCTGTTCTCTTAAAGATCATTGCTTTGGCACTTGAATGTCTATTTCATGCACTGTAAATGTATTTCTTGTATCTAGAGACACAATACGGTACTGGTAGAATGGAAAAGGAAATATACTTCACATCAGAAAGTCTGAGTTCTGCCACTGGAGAGCTATATGACCTTGAGTAGTAACATCATGTCTCTAAGAACTGTATTTCAAGGATTATATCTATAAACTTTTGAAAGCTGTAAAATGTTTTACAAATAGCAAGTAATTTTACTTATACAAATTTTATGGATGTTATTTCAAAGGGAATGCTCATTTGTGGTTATTAAATTCATTTCCAAAGTCCTAGTCTTCCAGGAAACAACAAGAGTAACTCCTCATCTTATGTAATTGACAGGTAGTTCCTAAACCCCCAGAAATTCTGGGCTCTTTCTTTTTTGCCTGCAGTTGACACATTAATATATTTGTTTTCACATTGTAACTAATTGACTGAAATAGCTCCCTTTTGTTAGTTGCTACTATTCATTGTTGGCTTAAATCCTAATATTTCTCTACTTCTGCAAAAGTAATAAACCAATTTTATGTAAGTCATTTAGAATAAGAGCGGAGTAGAATAATTATGCTAAGAAAATCTCTTGAATAACTGGCACTGTCACAGATGGCATGCATGAAGAATAACAATATTAACAAGTCCACTATCCTTGAGGAGGTGGAGAATGATTTACATAAAAGAAATTATGGTGTTCAATACTAGATACAACAGTGGAATGACACGACATTTCACTGCTGAAGCCAACTGAGCATCCATCTCCATTGTTTACTTGAGTCACAAGCCCCAGGCTCAGCTCATTCATCTTGGGAAGCAGTGGGGCCTAATGCACTGAGTAAGCTGTATGGGCTGTTGGCTGATTTGGTCACCTTGGGCAAGATACTGGGAATACATGACTCATTCATAAAGGGGAAACTGTTTTCTGTTTTTACCATCAACCTGCCTCAAAGGGTCACAGTGCGACTGGTGAAGATAGCCAGATAGTTTCCACGTTGAGTCTTCTCACCCCCTTGAGGTTGGGAAAATAAAGCAAAATCAAAATCCACAACCTGGAATCTGTCTCCAATCATCTCAGAATATTCTCTAGCCATCTGCATGGTTTTGGCTCAACAGGAAACAGTAATGTTTGGCGGTTAAATGTTAATTTTTGGAATCAGATTGCATGGGTTAGATTCCAGATTTGCTACTTAATAGCTGCTTAACACCAGGAAATAGTTTAACCTCCCCAGGCCCCAGTTTTTTCACTGTGAATGAGGATTATTACCATAAAATAGGCTTGTTTAGACCCATTAAATGAAATAAGTCATTTCATGTGGGTTGCCAATAAATGTTTAGCAACCAGCTCTTGGGCTGGTGTGGGAGGGAGGTCAGCATTTGCTGATTTCCGTGCTGTAAGTGCTCCCACCTGAGCCATTTCGAGTTGGGAAGATGTGCACACAATCCACTTGTCGGCCCCAGCACACACCAGTGACGTGAATCACTTAGCACAGTGCCTGGAGTGTTGAGGGGTTCAATTATTATAGTCAGGTATTATTATAAATTTTATCATTATTTTGTTTTAGATTTTATTATTATTGAAATTCACTGAACAAAATTTGTCCTCTTTCCTCCCTTGATAGCCTTCCTCCAAAATAAAAGTAGAAAAATTATAAATTTGGGAAACTATAATGACAATTTAAAAATAAAGCCAAACAATAACTCTCCTTAATGTCTCTTCTTTAGAAGGAAAAGCCAAGAACTAGAAGACTTTAATTTTAGGTCTTATTCTGCTCATGCTTCACCAGGCTTGGGAAAATCACTTCACCTCTTAGGCTCAGTTTTTCTGCCTGTAATATGGGTGAAATAATTAGTGCTTTGCCCATGTTATTGGAAAGTTTGAGTACTAAAATCGAAAACTTACAAGTCTTGTTTTATATTCAGAATCATTGATTTAGTAATCCAATTCATGGGACTTATCCTAAGGAAATAATTATAAAGAAGTAAGAAGCCTTTTAAAAACACCAAACAATTGGAAACAAGTGAAATATGCATTAATGTACTTAATCTGTTCTAGGAATTTATCTTAGGTAAATGCAATTTGAATGTCATGTTACTGTAAATGAATATTATGCTAAGGTATATGAATATTATGCTAATGTAATTTTAATGTTAATAAACGATAACTTTGCCACAGTAAAATATTGTCTTCATTAATATACAAAATGGTATTTTTCTAAGAGAAAAATTTTATGACTGATTTTGTGGCAAAAAGTCACAGAACTGTATTACATCATATACAATAATGTAATATACGGTATACTTGGAAAAAATAGGAAAGGAATGCAAAAAGGACAAAACTGAGGTGTTACAATTATGGATTTTGTGCTATAAAAGTCATGAGTAAAAATCAAAATGTTAAAATCCCATTATGAAAATAGTTACAGGTATTTATGGAAATCCAATAAGTAGAGACATCCGTCCAGAGAGTTACCTCTTTCAAAATGACTCTCCATATTTTTTCCCATATCAGACCTGCTTATTTGACTACTCCAACAAAGATGATTTTTCTGAGACTTGAGAAAAAGTGAAAAGGACAGAAACTTTTTTTTTTTTTTTTAAAGATTTTATTTTTTTTCCTTTTTCTACCCAAAGCCCCCCGGTACATAGTTGTATATTCTTCGTTGTGGATCCTTCTAGTTGTGGCATGTGGGACGCTGCCTCAGCGTGGTCTGATGAGCAATGCCATGTCCGCGCCCAGGATTCGAACCAACGAAACACTGGGCCGCCTGCAGCGGAGCGCGCGAACTTAACCACTCAGCCACGGGGCCAGCCCCAGGACAGAAACTTTTTAAAACTAGAAATATATTTGAAATTTGAGCTGGTGACAGCCTTTCTCTTCCAGGGAAAACACATATCAATGTGCCACTAATGCTGTCTCATGCCCAGGGTCAACCCTACACTGGTGGAAAGAAGTGTACATAAGAGACTTCTGATGGAGGCAGACCTTTCCTCCCATCCTGGTCTACATCCTGGTGCTCAGATGACTTGAGTTTTGACTTGATTTGTTGTAAGTCATTACTTTGTAGTCTTAGCCTTCCTTGACCTCCAATTTGGGTTGCCCAACTTCTTAGAACCATACGCTTCTGTACAACACCCCAGATCCCCAAATCCAGTGCACACCTTGTGGTACATACTCCAAGGCTTTCTGGGTGCCATGTAACTAAGGATGATTGAGGATAAGAACAAAATCTATATTCTTTCATTGATCTGAATTACCATTACCTCTGGAGGGGAATCTTAAAGAATACTGGACTGAAGCTTGGGACATGCAATAAAATGAAGAGCATTTTATTGCCCACGCTTGGCAGAGAACAACAGCTGTCTTCTGTGGCTATCAACAGTCTTTAACTCAAGTTTGCAAACCCAAAATCATACAGAGGCAGGCAAATGACATAGAAGGTGGTGAAGTTGCTGAATTCTGTTAAGATCTAGAGTAACACCTCTTTAGTTGCTCTGTGCTTTAAAACACTCTGTGAACTAAATACACTGACCACACAGAACATGCCTGCAGGCTGCTAGTCTGCTCTAACTCATGCCTGCTGCCCAACATAGGGTAGAGGGTAGCAAGGATGCTCATGTGGTGAGACAGCATGTACAGTTGAGAGAGAATGCAGCCCCTCTGCCTGACCTCCCTTGCTTTGTCTCTCTCCCATTGCCACAGCTGGCCCCACGGATTTCCCTGTTCCACTTCTAAGGCCGCTCTGGGTTTGAGCCAGAAAGGATGTAAATAGCTCCTTGCTGCTTTAACACAGTAATGAATACCCTCTGGTTCCCTACATTGTTCCCAGAGTCCCCATCCATTCCTCCTTCACAAGTCTATTTCTCCTTCACAAGCCCACTCAATTCCCTGGTTCATGCACCCAAGCACTTGGCTATGCTGACTGCCATCCAACCACTCCTGTTTCTAGAACATGACACCTACATCATTTCTTTCAGAAATGAAAGCCAGGTCCTGCCATCACAAATGACGCAGCTTCCTACCTGCAGCCCTGTATCAAACGAAATGCCTTGGGGCAAACGTGACCCCTTTTCAAACACAACATCTGAGCTAAGAGGCTCGCAGTCGGGTTATAGAAAAGGTTTTTTGTGACTTAGACTCAGAGATCAAATGCTTTTTTGAGTTTTACCAAAAGCTCTGGTGAGTCTACTAGAAGGCAATTTTGACGTTTTCCAATACCCTTGACAGAGCTGAAGATGACTTTGAACTTCCTTTCTGTCAATAAATTGATCAAAAATAGTTGTCACAGCTGTTATGTACCCCCTACTATATGCTCAGTGCTGTGCTGGGAGCTGGAGGGGATTTAGAGGAAAAGTAAACTACGGTCTCTGTCCTCAAAGAGCTCATACTCCAGCTTTGGGGACACACACACACACACATGCGCGCGAGCACACGCACACTCAGGAAAAGAGACTACACAATAAAAGTCAGTGCATAAATGAGAATAGTTGACATCTACTGGGTTTCTACTGGGTTGGGCAATTTACTTAAGTGATCCTGTACCCTCACAACAACACTGAAAGTTGTCGATTCCCCCTTCCCATTTTACACAGGATAACTCAGTCTCCGAGACCTCAGCCCAGGGTCACACAGTCAGCAGAACAGTGAAGCTAGTGCTCGTTCCTCTGAATGAGTGGTTCTCTTTCCTCACTGTGTGTTTGAATCAACTGAAGCACTTTAAAAAATACAGGTGCCTGGCCCCTGCCATCAGAGACTCTGTTCATTTGAGGCCTAAGTATTGGCATCTTTAAAGAATCCTAGGTGACTCTAACGTGGCATCAAGATGAAGAACCACTGTGGTAAATCATACTGCTGTTGTGCAGCCAAATGCTGGAAAAAAATGTATATTCTGAACAGAGAGTTCAGTGTGTAAAAATTTAGAGCAAGTGAGCAGACCTGAAACAATTTGCCCCTAAATCATACTTACTTACAGGTTAAGCATCTTGCTCCAGAGTTGCAGCAATGAGTACCCAACTTTATCAGATTCTGGTCTGTAAAGAAAAGATAAATGGGTGAAATTTTAATACGTACATATTGCTCGTTACTAATTGCACCATGTCTTGATACCCTTATCTCATTTGAGCATCTCAACAACCTGGAGTGTGTTGGGTCGGTAATTTATTTACAATGAGAAAACTGAGACCCAGAGCAACCAAGTGACTTACTGAACATCACTCAGTTAGCTAGCTACCCCCTCCAGTGCTCATTTCATTGCATCACACAGACAGCTTCTCCCCCAGCACTAGAACTTCGTGGCACTGCTGCAAATTGAACCGTGCGATCAGTAATTGAAGAAGCTGCTAATTGAATGGGTGAAGGGCATAGCTATCTTAAAAACCATCACCACTCCAGGAAGCACTCTTTAAGCTCCTATGACAGATATAGCTCAGCCTGTATTATCATAATCATCCCTCTAAATATATTATTTAGATTAGGCCATGCATGCTCATGAGCTGGTGAAATGCAGATAAACACATTTTTTTCCCAAGTTCCTTACTCACGGCGTTAGCATACATTCCTCCCCTGCCCCTCACTCCTTTAAATATAATGGCTTGAAACACTTAGACCATGATGAGGGGAAGGCACAGGAATGCCCATTCCAGCACGAGCAAAGCACTGAATTAGTAGTTTTCAGCAAAACTGCCCTATTTGGCCTGTGCTTCCAGAAAACAAGTTGTTATAGAATAATTAATTTGGGGAGGCAGCTACATGAAGCTTCTACAACAAAGGAAGGAGTTGAAATACCAGATGGTGCTATCAGTGAACAGCAGATGTCTGCCAGTGAGCTAGGATCGTGGTTTGAATTCCCAGAGCAAAATGCTTTTCTGAAAAAGAGAAGAGTCCAGTGTTATGGCTCCCCTTTGTGGAATCTCTGCACACTGTGGAACTTTCTGGAATGGGAGAACGAGTTCATTCTGTGCAAGGTGGCAGAAAACGGTCAGTGCATTCATCGTTTTAGCCCATTGTGGGTCATTTTACTTTTCTAGAACACCTAAGGAAAATGGGGACTTCTGGTCCTAGGACACTGAAGACATCTATTGATTGGTAACTGGAGAATAAGGAAGAGGAGAAATTTCCTTAATGATTAAGATCTATCATCTATTAAATAAAATAACAATATGAAGGACAATTACAAAGAGATATAAATCAAGCAACATGAAGCAGTAAAATTTACATGTACATTTAATTTTTCAAAAAATGTGCCTACTGCAAATATTTTCTGAAGAACCATTATCATTAATATTATCTATACATGAGAACACAGAGTTCCCATCTTGAGGTCACCAGATCTGGGTTTAAATTCTAGCAGCCACTCAAGGATGTATGTTATGCTATTTTGCTTTCAAATAACAAATGCTTAGTTAACTAAATAGGAAACGACTGAGCGGGGAGCTGAAATGCCAGATGTTGCTCTCTGTCTCCTCGTCTTCCCTTGTCTGCGTGTTGAGGCTGGGCTGCCTGTTAGACATCCCTCACACTCATAGGTGGCAGCACTCATCAAGGTGGATGATAACTAGAGAGAACAGAGGTCACAAACCAGGAAGGGTTCTGAAGCACATAAACCCGCATGCTTCTCCGCTCTTTGAGAAATGAGGGGCCGTGGGAATCTCTCCGGACACACGCTGTGCAGTAGGTGCATGAGGCTGGCTGGCCTCTTCCTACCTGAGTTTCACAGGGCTTCTGTCTTAATAGGGTTTTCCAAGCTGCCCTCTAGTCATTTTCAATTCCCTGGGAGAAGATGGATTGTCTTGTCTGCTTTCCAAGGCCCTTGGATTCTGTCCAACATTTTTCTCTGTTGATATAAATAAAGTGGTTTCATGAGCCAGAGGGCAGAGAAAAACTGAGGACACGCCTTTCTCTACTTCTAACATACCTTTCCAAAGTGGCAATCACTGATTGCATTGGCAAATGTTGGAGGAAATATAATTAAAAACAAAACTCCCCCCAACCCAAAAATCCTCTCCACAAATAGTAGAGAAAGAAACCAGTTTTCTAACTGAATAAGCATTAACCCAGAATGTGATGTGCGTTACAGGCAATCATAAACCTTCAGTAAAGACTGACAAACACGAGAGGCTGGCACCTCCCATCCTGGGACAGGTCAAAGTCATCACATTTGCCAAATAAAAAAAAATCAATACCATGTCCTGGGCCAGTATTTAGTGAGGGTTTGATTGACATTGTCCTTCTCTCCCCCTGGGGATCTGAGTCCTCAGGAGAAAATAATTCTCTCAATTCCACTATCCAGGTGTCTCCTTTCTCCTCCCTCCTTCAACCTATAGCTGTTTGCCCAGACGCAGACTGTAAGGGCCAGAAAATCCTTGCCTTTCCAGAGGTGGTAATCCTTAACCAACTGGTTGATGTCATGTTGGTAAATATTAAATAGTTTGAAAATAGCAAATGTTGGCGAGGATGATGGGAAATGAGCTCCATCATGCATATCTGAACTCAATCTAAATTTGACAGTTTCTCTTTCATTCATGTCTTTGAACCTTCAGTGGAAAGGTACAAGAAAATATGTGCATTTAACTCCTGTTTTGTGAATAACATAATTTCCTGGTGTCTAGGCTGGGATGAGACATGGATATCCAATGCTCTTCTGTATAAACACGTATGATGATGCCAGTATTACAATAATTACCACATGTGGATTGCTAATTACCAAAGACTGGGATTACAGAAATTATACGTAGTACTCATAATGGCTATGCACAGTGGCCCATTAGCTCAGAAATGCAAGAAATATTACTTTTGTTCATTTAAAGCAACATAATTTAGTCCTACATATCATCTAGCTGGACTAGATAGTAATTCAATTTCAGTCATTATGGGGCACCTTCCATCCATAGAGCTCTTCTAGCATCTTGAAAAGGGAGGCAGAACCTCTCACTTCCTTGCATGCTAGCTGCTGACATCCTCATTGTGTGGTAGGGGGTGCTCACCCTATTGATTCCTGCTGTTCGATGTGAGACTGGAGTGAGGCTGGGTCCCTGGTGCAGGTGGTCTCATCCTTGTGCCCCTCACATCTATTCTTCTCTAGAGTCTGCCTAGGAGCTATCTCAGCACCCTTCCCTTCACTTGCCCCTGGACGTGGAGCTCTCTCTCCTCCACCAGCCTGGGGGCATTGCTTCCTTGCCTTCAGAAAAGTCCATCCTTGCACCCTTCTCTTCTCCAAGCCACTCTCCACCTTCCTATAAAACCCTTTATCTCTAAAGGACTTGGATTTTCATTTTTAAAAAGGGAGTGAGAGAAATGGACTAAAGAACCAGATCCCATGATAATAGCCCCGTCAGAATTGCATGGTGTGGTGGAAGGGGCAAACAAACAAACATTAGCCATCCACTACAAGTAAGTCTTATTATTTAATCATTTTACAATGAAGATACTGAAGCTTAGAGAGACTGCCCATTTATAAGCAGCAAACAGGATTTGATTCTAGATTTGACACACTGAAAGCCCATGCTCTGAACTACTGTGCTATGCAGGCTTGTAATTCTTACCTTGGAGATATTTACTACACTTTGCAATGACTATTTGTATTATACACAAATCTAGATGATTGGCACAGGGTAACGTATTCGTTGATATAGGAGAACCAGACTCTTCACCTGAATTCTGTAAGTAAATAAAGTAGGGGACATGAGAGAGGGATAAGATGAACTATGCAAGTGTTTTTGGAGGAAAGAAGATTTAATTACATAGATTTGAAGAAGGGCATATGACTGGCTAAATAGAAAGGAGGGGCAAACACTGCTTTGCTTAATTATGATTAAAAGTGGCTAGAACTTTTTTCTAGTCAAAATATTTGGACAACTTAAGGAGACGTAGTTCTAGCCCAGGTTCAGCTGCTGCCTCCGTGTGACTTTGGCACATCGTTCACACTCTGGCCTCAGTTTCCTTTAGAAAATATGGGCACCCACTCCTGCCCCACCATTGCACAGAGTTCTCGTGAAATTCAAATGGGAGAACAAAGAGCAAGTGTCTTGAAAAGCTAAAAATACTATCGGAATGGATGATAACATCATTCGTTCTTATTATGTGCTTCCTCATGGGCATAAATGGGCTGTTTTTTTCTGACAGCCTTTCTGAAATTCAAGAGAAAGAGACCATATCACAATAGCAGTTTTATAAACGCATTTGGTAAGCAGAGGTGTCTTACTGGATGCCTCCTGCCTAGTAATTAATTCATAGTCTTCTGCGTCTTACCTGAATCTTTTCTGCTGCAACCTGAGCAGAAATTCCTCCCGGAAAACACTTCAAATCATCCTCAGATATCTCGTTTTAGTAACTCCAAATGAGAATGGGGCATCAGTTTAAACCAAATTGTCATTCCTTGCTATAAGGAAACAAGGTGAAATGTTGCATTTTGTGAATGCAAAGAACAAATCCCAAATGCGGCAGGTTAAAGCAATGGAATTCATGCTTCTTCTCATTTAACAGGCTCAGTTATGCATGTTCATGTCAATAAATCAACTTGCAGGCAGAATGTTGGTAAAGAGGAAAGACATGTTACTGTCAAAGAAAGTCTTACTGCAGCTCAAGACCATTAAATTTTGCCTGAGATGGGCACCAAGCTACTTTGTGTGCTCTCACAAATTTTTTTGTCATGCAGAGCACTGTGAATGTTTTCCAGATCTTATCCTACAATGAGATAAGTGAACACACCTCTAAAAGCAGTCACACACGGGGTCCCAGGTTTGGGCCCTGCTGTTGAGGGCTGAGAGGCTGACTTTGGCCTCAGGGAGATGCTCTCTCTCTCGGGGAGGACACTAGTCCTGTGGAGCCCTGGATCTCGAGAAGGTGGGGCAGAAAGATCCTCCGTTTCCGCTCCCTGTGTCCCTTCTTTGGCTGCAAGGCTAGGATAGAATTACAACTAGAAGAATTCTGAAAAGAGGAGGTGCAAAAAATATAGAAAACAAAGCTAATGTATATATAAATGGGACAAATGAGGATACAGTGGTATGAATTTAATACTTAAGAACTGTAGCAATAACCACCAGAAAACTGAAAATAGGAAAATGACTAAAACTGATTATTTCCAGGAAGTGAGATTTCAGGAGAGAAGCTATGGGATGGAAAGCTATTGCTTTTTACGATAAACTTATCTTGAATTTTTACTTAACCATGAGCAGGTAGTACTTTGATATAAATAATAATGAGGAATGAGGAATAACATCAATATGGCATAGACTAAAAGGACATATGTTGAGATGGAATTGAACTAAATCCCAGAACACTGGTTTGGGATCCGTGAGTCTACATTTAACAAAGTTCCCCAGAAAATAATGAGAGCTAGCAGGTATCGAATTCTTACGATACGTCAGGCATCATTTTTGGAGCTATATATCAACTTCTTTAATTTTTAAGAAATCCTTTGAGGTAGATACTGTTATCCCCATTTTACAGAGGAGGAGACTGAGTAACAGAGTTACGGGAGCCAGGATTCGAATCCAGGCGCTTCACCACCATGCACTGCACTTGGCCCCTCTGCTACACCCAGGTGGTCCCCATGCACAGGAATGTGTGAGAATGCTGAGTTACAGGACGGATTTGTGGAGGCTTCTGATGGAGAAGGTCCAAGGCACAACTTGGGAAACACTGCAGTAAATATTTAATGCTCCTCACTTTACTCCAAAACTTAGACCTCTGGCCTAGGTGTTTCTACAGAACTCCAGATCCCTGTATCCTACGACCTGTTCTGCGTGTTTCAAATGCACTTCCTCGTGTCTTAGAATAAACTAACAAAATTCTCCCCTTAGCGCCTCTTCCTTTGGTACTCCTTGTCTAACGAAGACAATTACCTTCCACACAGTTGAGCAAGTCTGAAGACTTGGGGATCACCCCCACATCTTCCTTTTGAAGCTTTTTGGAGTTTTCTCCGAAGCACCTCCTGCCCAGCCCCTTAGCTCCATAAACCCCGCTGCTTTCTGTTCTTGGGGAGGTGGATTTGAGCGAACCCAGGCTCTTCCCTTCTCGTTTTGGCCAGTTTGAATAAACCTTTCTGCATCTCCAAGCACTGATGTCTCAGTGTTTGGCTGACTGTGCAACAGGCACTCGAACTTGAGATTAACGGGTTCAGTATCACTGTCTCTCACCACTCGCCATCACCCAGCAATCAATAAGTAATGCCTGTCAATCTCACCTACCAACTTCCTCACAAAACCATATGCTTTCCCCTTTGCTGGCCACCCTTGGCCCTCAATTCATGTTACCGTCATCTTCCAGGGACTATTGTGATTGTCACTCCCATCCATTCCTCACACTGCAGTGAGTTTGAGGAAGACATGACGAAGTCCCAAATCCTTAACATTTGTTGTTAAACCCTCCCTGAGCCACACTGCCTGGCTCCTGGCCTCAGCTCAGCCCACCCTCCCCCTATCCCACACTCCAGCCCTGAGGCCTTCCTTTGATTCCTTCAACTCCCTGTCTTCCTTTGGCTTCAGCTCCACATACCACACGCTGGTTCCTCTGCCTGGAATGCTCCCTTCTACCTGGCTTAGGAAAGTGACTTAGCCACTTGAAGCGTCGGTCATCTCATCTGTCAAATAGAAATTAAAGTGCCATAAATAAGACTTGTTAAAAATATGAAATAAAATAAACACATAATGTTCTTGGCACAAAATGGGTGCTCAATAAATTTATTTCCCTAAATATATCCCAGAATCTTAAATTTTTTCCAGTAATCTTCATATAAAGATAAATCCATTTGCACCTGTTCTTATGGGGAGCAGAATTGGTCACTTCAAGAAGTGTCTGTTTGGCATAAAGATTATTTTGGGCTGGTTATTTTTAAAAAACTTCAGACGGGAGAATCTCTGAAAACCCAGTAGAAGTTACCCTTTGTAAGAGAAATTTACATCTGTAAGGAAAATCTCCATTTGCAAAGGTCTCTCCTTCTTTGCACCAGGAAGAGGAGGATGACCTTATCTCTAGAAACTTTTGTCAATGTGGAAGGCAAGGACCTAACTCTGCGTAATAACCTTACTCTTGTTTCCTGTGCCTTTTCTGGCAAGCTCCCATAACTGACTCCCCCCACCCCCAATATCCTCCTTTATCTTTAGCTGAAGATAGTATTTAAGGTTGCCAGAGTAGGGGAGGAGGAGGACATTTCCTCTCCCCAAATGGGGGTTCATCTGGCTGGAGAACGAATTAAATTCACATGAGACAGAATAGCAAGAGAAAATTAAACAAAGCTTTATGAGGAACCATGGCCCGGGGCCTTTCTTCCCGAAGGAAGAAAGGGCACCGAAGAAGTGGGGTGCACACAGTTGTTATATACCCCCAAACGGGGTGTTTCACATGTGATTGAAATGTCCCTCCCACAATAGTCACAAGATTGCCCTGTCAGCACAGTGCTTGATGGACACAGCAGGTAATGGTCTGCTATCTCGGTGGGCGTAGCAGGAGGCAAGTGGATTGTCTGGAGCTGGGCGGTCACAGGTGAGCGCAGGAATCAGTTCCTAGCCTAAGGAAAGATGCTTAATCCTTAAGAAATGCCAACATTGGGAGGGGGAGGGAAGTCAGTTACAGGAGGTTACCAGACTAGCACAATAAAATACAGATTTTAAGTCCTTGCCTTTGGTATTGATTAAGGGTTTTTAGAGAGAAGGTCATCTCCTTTCTTCTTCCTGGTACAGAGAGGGAGGCAGCTTTTACAGATAGAGATTTACCTTACAAATGTAAACGTGTGCTAACAAAGGGCAAGTTCCATTCCTCAGAGCCTCCTTGCCTGTCCCAGTTTATCAAAAGCAATCAACCTCAAATAGTCCTGATACCAAAGAGACATATCTTGGGGTGGCCAATTCCAGGTCCCCACACCAGCTTCAGCCATTCTGGCGAGTTGCTCAGTTTTCCTGGGTTTCTCCCATGTATACATGTTATAAAGCTTGTTTGATTTTCTCCTGCTATTCTGTCTCAAGTCAGTTTAATTCTTAGACCAGCCAGAAGGATCTAGAGGGTAGAGGAACTGTCTTCCTCCCCTACATTTTCCAATTGTGATTTATAAAACTTCAAAGTAAGAAAGAAACTTTAAAGATTTATCTCATTTCAGAACTTTATTAAAATAATAATGCATCTTGCGGTGAAGCATTTGTGCTGGAGTTTTTAACTGCTGTCAAATTAATAGTATCTCTTAGAGTGTGGAGTCTTTGTTAAATGCAGGGGTTAGATGGCTATAATTTTCGAAATTACTGCTTTGTTCTACAACCCATTTAAACAGTCAGCAAAAATAATTAATGAGATGTATGCACTTTTAGAGGTGACATGAAAAAGGACTTCAAAAAATGAGCAAATAAGGAAAATAAATCAGCATCTGATTTGTAACTAGATACTGTAATCCACAGTAATTTGAAAATGAGTTGAAATTTTATGTTAATGTATAAGGTGGTAACACAGTGGTAATTCCCATTGAGATTAAAATGACTTTAATACAATTACTATCAAGTAGGGAGTGGGAAGGGATGAATAGGTGGAGTACAGAGGATTTTTAGGGCAGTGAAACTGCTCTGCTTGCTACCATGATGATGGAAACATGTCATTATACATTTGTACAAACCCACAGAATGTACAACACCAAGAGTAAAACCTAATGCAAACTCCGGACTTTGGGTGATTATGAGGTGTTAATGTAGATTCATCACTTGTAACAAATGTACCACTTGATGGGGGATGTTGATAATAGATGATAATGGATGCTTGGGTGGGGGCATGGAGTATATGGGAAATCTCTGTACCTTCCATTCAATTTCATGGTGAACCCAAACTGCTCTAAAAAATAAAGTCTGTTAAAAAAATAGTATCAAAGGGCCAGCCCAATGGTGTAGTGGTTAAGTTGACATGCTCTGCTTTGGCAGCCCAGGGTTTGCCCATTCGGATCCTGGGCGCAGACCTACGCACTGCTTACCAAGCCATGGGGTGGCAGGTGTCTCACAAATAAAGTAGAGGAAGATTGGCATGGATGTTAGCTCAGGGCCAATCTTCCTCAAAAAAAAAAAAAGTATCAAGAAAACTAAAGTATTGAAATAACAAAGGTATAATTATACAAGGAATATCAATAAGAAGATAGACTCCATCTGTTATAGCCAGAAAGGGGGCATTACAGTATGGTATATACATGTGAAAAGTGGACATAGAGAGAAATGCTGGAGAAAACAGTCATAACAATTCAGCTTATTTATACTGTTAAAATTATTAGAAATTCCCAGTAAAACTTATATTCGATTCAAAAGTGTATATTCTTGGCAGTATATCGAATTGGTTTGTGGCTGTTTGGTAATTCTCATTTGTGCTCATTATTAAAAGTTCCAGCTAGCAAATTTTCTAGAGTTTAGAGAGAAGGTTGTCATGCTCAGAGGAGACACAAAAAAACAAATGAATGTGAGTCATTGCACAGGCTGGCCTCCATGGGATTGTTTGTATTTATACTGAAAGTCCACGTGAATGACACTATCAGTCGTCAGTACCTGAGTCAAGCAGTTGTGGAAGTGTCTGTAAACTATACAAAGACAAACTCCACGGTAACTAAAAACAATGTAGCAGCGTTGGTAAAAGTACCGTATAGAGTAGGACTCAGCATAACCACTGGTTACCAAGATGGCCACATGCTGACCCCTCTGCCTTGGAAGACCAGATGAACGCCAATACAGTTATCAGCTACACTTTCACTGTTCCCACAAAGCCTACCAAATGTAAGGTTATTGGAAGACACAGTTTTAATTACTGGAAAATTAGCTGGTCACCTCCATTCCTGTCTCTGGTGTCAATCTTGCTGCCTATGTGGGAAAGACCCAAGATAGTTAAGTATCTGCTTGGCAGACCTGATCTGCCCCACTTGTGTATCCCCAAGGGGAAGAATACAGGAAGCCTTACTTTGGGTCCAATTCAAGCTGTGTCCTCCGCTTCTGCTTTACTGACCGTGAAGATGATAGTTTCATCCTTACCTCACCTCATCACCTCTCTTAACTAGTTCCTGGAGGAAACGCCAACATTTTGTGACCTTTCACTGCATGCTGTGTAAAACCTCTATAAATGACAACAACAACAACAACAACAGATGTGTCAGACGTCATTTGTGCTTCGCCCCTTGCTATCTGTGCAAATTTGGGAGGCTACTTAAACTTCATAAGCCTCAGTTTCCGTATCTGTGAAATGAAGATAATATCCTACTCACAGGATTGTTGTGATGGCAAATAAAATATGTAAGGGAAGAGGCAGTGCCAGGATTCAAACCCAAGAAGTCTGACTCAAGTCCCTATACTTTTTAATTTTTAAAATTAACATCGAATAAAATTCCCTTTCATTTTGGTGTACAGTTCTGTGAGTTTCATCACATGTAGAGAGACTTGTAATCAGAAGCACAGTAAGGATACATGATAGTCCATCATTCCAGACAGCTCCCCTGTGTCATCCCTTTGGAGTCAGACCATCTCCCCTTCCCTAATGTCTGGCAACCACTGATTGGTTGTCTGCTATTATAGTTTTGTCCTTTTAAGACATAATGAAATCATGCAGTATGTCATCATTTAGGATTGACTTTCTTCAGTCAGTGTAATGCCTTTGAGAGTCATCCAAACTGTTGCATGTAACAATAGTACCCTCCTTTTTTTTGGACGAGAAACAGTCCCTTGAATATGTATACCACAGTTTGTTGGTCTAGTCACCCACTGAAGAACTCTCGGGTTGTTTCCAGTTTGGGGTGATTATGAATAGAGCGTCTATAAATGTTCAAGTACAGGTTTCTGTGTAAGCATAAGTTTTCATTTCTCCAGGGTAAATACCTAAGAATAGGATTTCTGGGTCTTATGGTACTTTTACCCTTAAATATTTAACTTTGTATAACTTTATATGTTTAACTTTATAAGAAACTACCAAACGATTTTCCAGAATGGACACTGTTTTGCAATCCCAACATCAATGTACGAGAATTTTAATTCTTGCACATCCTTGCTAATACTTGCTACTGTAAATACTTTCAAGAAACAAGGGAAGGTCAATGCTTCCCACTTCCATCCATGGAGTATCTTAACTCATGTTAGTAAGGACTCCTCTGTCTCTAGAGATTAATTCATCTGGTTGTATTTGCTTTCTACAAAGTTCTACAATGTCTTTTAAAATATGATTTTTGTACAGTTTACCCACTTTATTTTTCTAGTTGCGGTAGCAGGAGCAATAGTCCACCAGTTCTTACTCTACCTTTCTGGAAGATGAAACTGGCAATGATATTATTTCCTACTTCCCTATTTAAGTTTGATTATACCAGCTATTCTTTCAAGTCCGAAATGACTGTGTAAATAGCGTGCAATAGCTCAGAAATAATATGTGATTTTAATACACAGACACGCAAAGACAAAGTAGGGAAGCAATTGGACCAATTGTGGTTAAAAAATAGTAAAATTCTGTTTGAAGATTTTTGTCTTTAAATCTGTGATTATGGGTCAGTTTTATTGTATTCCATAACAATAAGAAATACTTGCCCTCTATCAATCTTTTGGAGCAGCTACAAAATTTATCAGTTTAAAAAGAAATATCTAGAAACTATTTAGCAATCTGATGTGACGTGTATCATAAACACCCTGCAGTATCATTGATACTGATAAGAGGTTTTAAAGAATGAACTTTTACGGTATTTTGGGGGGGAGGAAGATTGGCCCGAAGCCAACATCTGTTCCAATCCTCCTCTATTCTTTGTGGGATGCTGCCACAGTGTGGCTTGACAAGTGGCGCTAGGTCCACACCTGGGATCCAAAACTATGAACCCTGGGCCACCGAAGCGGAGCATGTGAACTCAACCACTACGTCACCGGGCCAGCCCCTTACGGTATTTTTCAATCAGGTAGATGACCTTTCCTGATTTTACAGAAGTAAGTTCTTAAGTCCTTCATCCAAAGACACTCAGAGAAGGTGAATAAGCTGATACCTAAGAGGTGAGATGAAACCAGTCCCAGACAGAGCGGGGATGAGCATTCCAAGCAGGTAGACCTGTACTCACAAAGGCTACCAGTTGGGAATAAACATGACACATGAAGGGTTTGAGATCCCAGCGTGGCTGGAGCATAACGAGTGAGGTGGGAGACCCATGACAAATGAGCTTGAGACATAGGCAGGGGCCAGCTCACTCAGGCCTCATGATCCCTGTTTGATTTTATTCTGAGTACAATGAGGAACTGTCAAAGGTTTGAAGCAAAAGGAGTTACACGACATTTTTATGTGTTTAAAATATTATCTTATGCTGCTTTGGAGGGTAGGGGTTTCTCTACTGTTTTGATTATATATCTAGCTGAATAGAAAGAATTTTGAGCACGTGCTCCCCAAATATTCATATTTGTTCATGAACTGTTTCTGTTGCTACCCTTCAGTAATCAAACATTGGTAAAAATAATTGCTAGCTTTTAAATATAAAAATTAAGGATATAAAAAACGAATTATTTTCCTTCTTCTCCCCCTGCTGTGTTGTTGTCTGGTCCTGCTAGGTGTATAAACCCCACCTTGAATATGAATTTTGAAGAGAAGAGGTAAAGAAAGAGTGCCTGAGAAGCAGGGACAGTAACGTGGAAGCTGCTGGGGTAGACAAGATGGGATGTGGAAAGAGCTGGGATATATTTTTCATGTCTTCAGACTTCTTGTAGGAACCACCCATCTATTGCCTGGCTCCTGACATCAACCCCCTCTCCCCCACCCACTGAATAGTTCATCCTTTTAGCATCTCATCAATGAAATCCGTTGGAAGATTTTAAAGGGATTCTGGATTGGGACCTCTTAATTAGATTAGTCTATTTCTCTACCTGGTGAGGCTATTTCTATGGCAGTTTTGTTAAAGGGGATAGGTTTGGGGAATTAGTAGTGTTTTTAAACTTCTGCCTGGTGACAGAGACCAATGGGGAGCAGAGCTCAATGAATTAAAAGGTAATAACCATAAAACAAAGAAAGAAACAAACTAAACAACGCACCTTGGAACCAATTTAATCTAGATCTTCCTGATTAAACCCTTCCTCAAGTGGAAAACTAAAATTGAACATTAAAAAAAAAGATGAGGCCTCAGCGAATTCATCTCAAATGAATCTGAAACATCCTCTTTCCAAGGGGATGGTTGGGGTAAGTTAGTTCAGGAAGAAAGGCGATATAACCTCACGGGAGAATAATCAGCTGTATTTTCACCAAGTTTCTTCATGTTGGAGAAATGATTTAAGGCAGTAATAGTTCTAGGTTGAAATGCAAGTGTATTAAGGCAAAATCAATATTGGCTCATAGCCTTCAAATCTTCTGATTTCTTCTCTCCTATTCCCTTTTTATTTGCTTTTCCAGCCCTATATTTGGATAGGGATCTATTTGGCTTCTGACTTTTTAATCTACTTTTCCTCTCCAGAAGGAACTTTGGCATACTTATCCAGGTGGGAAAGGAGGTTAGTAGGGCGGGAAGAGAAGGCATTAAGCAAACGATCCTGCAAAGCTCTGAAAACTTTCTGCGGAGAGGGGAATGGCTGGCCTGGATTTCACAAAGAGCCCTTGCAATCTGGAGTGAGGAAGAATCTTCACTCTCCTCTCACCTATCCAGAGGCCACAGCCCACCAGATGCTGTTACCTTTATGGAAGGGACAGAGCTAGGTTCCAAGGATGAGCCATTAGTCAAGGGCCATAAAAGGGAGTTTCTGGAATGACATTCCAGGTTCCTTTCATGTCAGACATCACTCTATTCAACTTCGGTGATTGAGGAGGCTGCTCTCCTTCTGTTCCTGCTTGTCTTGGAGTGGCTTTAAGACTATGACTCAGAGAAGTTTGTTATAATTCTGCCTTGAGAAGAGTTTGTGTAAGAGATGTTTTCTTGAACCCCGTTAGAAACATTGATGGGGCATTATTTCTATATTTTCAAGGTAGACCTATTGTAGATATTGGGTCAAATTTTCAGTGATGTTACCATGGTAATAGCAATGAAGAAAATATATATGTTGAAATTAGTACTATTTTTTTTTGCAACAGGCATTGACTATCTGAGTGTTCATTTATTTAGTCATGAACATCTGTTGTCTAATTACATGTATGACCAACAGTGTTACTAAGTCTGAGAGGACTTAGAAATTTGAAGAAATTTTAGCTCTAGTTTTAAAGCAATTTTTTAAAAGAAAAACAGTAATTTAAAACATTTTAAAATTCACCTATTACAGATCTTCATTTGAACTTTTAAAATAGCAGCAGAGGTGCTGTGCTGATGTGCTCGAACAATTCAGAATATTAGATACTGGAGGAGACTTTGTGGTCTAACCAACCCATTCATTTTATTATTTATTTATTTATTTATTTTGAGGAAGATTAGCCTTGAGCTAACTACTGCCAATCCTCCTCTTTTTGCTGAGGAAGATAGCTCCTGAGCTAACATCCACGCCCAACTTCCTCTACTTTATATGTGGGATGCCTACCACAGCATGGTGTGCTAAGCAGTGCCATGTCCACACCAGGGATCAGAACCAGCAAACCCCAGGAACTTAACAGCTGCGCCACCGGGTGGCCCCAACCCATTCATTCTAAAGCTGAGTTCGTTGAGAGCTGGCTTGAGCAAGTATCCTCTACAAACTAATGGGAGAGTATCCAGTACTGGAGTTGAGGCTGGCTAACTTCATTTAGGTTCATTCCAAGACGTTACAAGGCACATACCGAAACCCGAGGCCAATTTGGCTTTAACTATACTTCATTAGCTGTCTGTTTGCAAAAGTGGTTAGACAGTGTATTACTAAAACTCACCCTGTAGACAATGTCGCTGAGGCTTGGGTCACCATGGTAACAGGTAGATTGCTTGAGTTTTTCAGGAACTGAGCGTCCACTCCTTGTCCAGTTCAGGCTGAGACCACCAACTCATCAGCTGAGCCTGCACACAAATGCTCCGTAAGTGACCTGTTTGAGGTCAAGGAGCTAAAAACTCCACCCTCAGATCACAGTAATGCTGCCATTTTGTGAACATACCTTCCACGAAGAGCCCTGAAGCTGTACTACGCTTGCCCAGATCATCAATTACCTCACTTCAGACCTCCAATCATCTATTCCCACACTTCAGACCACCTTGCTCCCTACCCTGTAAACATCCCTGAGTCCCCATTTCCGAGGAGGCAGATCTGAGATCGATTCTCCCTCCTCCTCGCTAGGCTGCCTTGTGATTCAGTCTTTTCTCTTTGTAAACTGCTTGTCTTGGTGATTGGCATAATCATGGGCGGGCAGAACCAACGTGGTTGGGTAGCAACATCAGTGGCTCTGAGCTTGGCAGGTAGGTGAGGACAAGACCAGTGCTGACAGCTACCTCTCCGGGAGATATCTATGTTTCACACTCCGTGTCAGGCACGTTTCTAAGAACCGTGAGCAAAATCCAACTCTGTGCTTCTTCCCAGGGAGCTCCCAGGTTTGTCCTCCAGTCTGCAGGAAGTTTACCGTGTTTGGGGAGACCCAAAATACATGCCCACAAAACATGCAAAAGGCAGCCAATAGGTAAGTGCTCTTTCAAGGAGGGTGAAGTGCGGCATGAGAGAGGAGTGCTTTAGGAAGTCAGAAAAGGGAACATGTATACACCATCAATCAATGATTAACATTATTTTCTGCCCAGGCGGGGACACGCAATCTATGCTCTGGGTCAGGTCAATGTCTCAACGTGCAGAGAGCGCAGGAAACCTGCACCCCAGCGTGTAGTCTCAGGTTTGATTCCACAGTCGGTAGGACTGGAGGAGACCGCCGGCGGAGGCGCCAGCTTGTGCTTGGGATGGGGCCGGGAGGAGCAGAGGCGGTGGCTGCAGTGCATCCAATATGTCCGCAGCCCGCGGGGGCGCGGCGGGAAGGAGGGGCCGCGGAACCCGAGCCCCGCCGCCCCCAGCCCGGTGCTGGGCTCCGCAGGCGGCCGCACCGGACCCTGAGACGCCTTTGCTCTGTGCCAAGCAAGAGGCCGTCTCCGCCCACCGCCTCCGCGGCCCAGCTTGGATGGAGCTGGGGTCCCGAGCGCCTGTCCCCCACGGCCGGCCTGCGGAGAGACCCGCGCCGCCACCTCGGGTCCAGGACTGCCCTCCGCTCCCGCGACGGGAAAAGTTGGCGCTGCCGGCGGCACACCGGCCCGGCTGAGCGCGCTCCTCGCCCGCGTGGGTCTCGGTCCATCACGCCCCGGGCGCCCGCGGCGGCGGCTCCTGCTGTATCCCGCGGTCCCAGGGCTCCGACCCAGTGGGGCTTCCCTCACCAAAGGCCGCAGGGCCGGGCTTCTGCCACTCCTTTAGCCTGTCTTCGGGCGCTGCCTGTAGTGAGGGCGCCAAGGCGGGGACGAGAACTGCGGGTCCCTGAGTGCCTGGCGCTCAACAGCGGAACACGGGCAAAGCCACCCGCCTGGAGCTGGGGGAGCTAAGGCCAATCAAGGTAGCGTTTGCTTTTGACAAGAGGCTCCTTACACATCTAAGTCTTGGTGCGCGGTTCTGGCCCCAACCGCAGGGTGAGGAGAGAAGAAGTGATGGGGTTGGAGCCAGAAGAGTTAAAAGAGAGGAAAGAGATAAAGCCGGCTGAAGGATCACATGGAGAATGTGAGTCGATGGAGCTTCCGGACGCCGGAGGTGCTGTGAACTGGAGCTTTTGTCCATCTTCCACGGAAGTGATATTTCCTTCAGCAAGACACACCTCCATGCCACCCGAAGCCCATCTTCTTTTCTAAACCCCAACCGTGTAAAAACTTCGTAGCGCACGAACGGTGTGACCTGCCCCCCTACTCACAGGGGCGGGTGTGTTGCTGAGGGCCAGGCAAAGACTTGGGAGCAACAGTGTCAGGACTGCGGAGATGAAAGAGTTAATTTCAGCAGGTTGACTTTCCTTCCAGGGACTTTCCCTTCTCTTGCTAGACTTTGAAGTGGGCTCAAGTTAGACAAAAATCGTTTGTGTTTTTAGGTATTTTAGATGGGGAGTCACTCCCTCATCCCTTCCTTCTCCAGAGGGGAGGAGAGTGCCAACAGATGCTCTGGCCTTGGGTATTCCCTGCTTCTGGGCACTCACCACTTACCTTACAGGGAGCGAACTCTGCAGCATCTTCTCATAGCGCTGGAGAAAGCGGTCAGACGTGGAGCTTTCCAGCCTGTGGATGAGCCATTGTTTCTGATGGATCAGTCCTAGGAAGATAGGATATCCCAGTGACAACCCCCGGTTGTCCCCTTTGCCTGGCCTCCTCCAGTGAAGAGCACAAATACAAACATGATCCTCCTCCCCTCTCTATGGAGGGAGGCTGAGTATGAGTGGGCTTTGGTTACACACAGAGCATTGGAAGGAAGTCAGTGATCTGTGGCCTTTTCAGGGGAGTTTGTAGATTTTTGAGAAAATTCTGTATATTTTATTATTATTATTATTTTTGTTGGAGAAGATTTGCCCTGAGCTAACAACTGTGCCAGTCTTCCTCTATTTTGTATGTGGTTCGCTGCCACAGCGTGGCTGCCTACGAGTGGTGTGTGTCCATGCTCAGGAACCAAACCCAGAGCTGCCGAGGAGGAGCATGACAAACTTAACTACTAGGCCACCTGCTGGCTCCAATTCTGCATATTTTAAATCTCAAAGAACTGTTACAATTTAAGCTGGTCCCAGAAACTTTAACTTCCCGGAAGACAAACATCTTGGATGCAATAGCTAAAGACCATCTAAAAATGTTCTCCAGGCTATGAGAACATTAACGCCAAATAAAGGTACCTTTCAATGTGTGTTCGATTGTCATGTAATTTCCAGAAACATTCTCCGAGAGGTGTCACTTTTAGTTGTGGCTCATTGTCAGCTGATAATGAATTTGTGAGCATTTAAAAATAACAATTTCCTTTTTCAGAATCCCTTTGGTGTCCAGGCATAGATTGCATTAAGACAAATCATGATAATAGTAGTTCTTACACTATCAGTTAATTTTGCCTATTTTTGAACTTCAAGTAAATTTGTACTATTTTGAGTACATATAATTTCAAGTAAATATGCAGTCTTTTGCTCAACATCATGTTTGTGGGACTCATCTGCAGCTGTCCTTGTAGCCAGCAAATACTTGCTTACACAATCTTATGAATATCTTAGTTTTGTTTTAACTTACTGGTGTGGTATAATAGAAAAAAATGTCAAACAATGTTTTATCAAACTCCCACTGTGCACTCAGGCTCTGTGCTGAGAACTGGGGAGACATAGATGACAAAGTCAGGGAAGGTGTTCCCTTGGGGTTATCAGTTGAACGAGGGAGTCTTATTAACCAAAGACCATTACCTTGTGATAAATGTTGCAGAACGTATGTGCAAGAGTGATAGGAACACAGAGCATGCTGGGGCTCACATTTTCCAGGGCATTGTCACAGCGGAAGTGAATATCTGCTAGTTCTTGAGGACAATTAACAGTTTAAGTAGAAACTTAGTGGAAACTTGGAGGTCGTTGTAGGGAAACCTGTGTTCAGGTCGGCTGTGTCAACCAGCCTTGAGGTGTGGTCTCTGAATTCAGATTCCTTCTCTGTCATGTTGAGATGTCCTGCACTACCCACCCTCACAGGGGTCTGGTGAGATCCAAGGAGATGTTATGATACACTTCTCATGCTAACAGCGCTGTATAGAGGTAGCTGTCATCCTTAACTGTGAGTGAGTTATCTTATGCTTTTTACAAGATCCCTTGAGAGCCTGGTGGTTTGTGTGAGGAGTAGCTGCAAGAATGAAGAAACCCCCAAGGAAGGGAGATGAATATATAGAACTCAAATATCTCTAATAACACTAATTTGCTGATGTCTGGTTGGAGATGGAGATGACGGAAGCAAACACAGACAAATACTCAAGCAGCAAGGCAGTGTGGTTTGGAGGAAAGAGAATGGGCTTGGTAGTCAAACAGTGAGGGGGCTGAATCCCGACTTCAAGTTCTGCAGCCACTGAATAAGTTAATATTTTGGAGCAGGTCATTGAATCCCTCTGAGCTTTAGAATTCACATCCTGAAATGGAGCTTGTAGTTACTAAACAATTTTTGAAAATCACTTGATATGGTCTTTTACTAGCTTATTTAACAAACAGATACTGAGCGCATCCCTTGTGCTAAGTGTCGTGCTGCCGGGATAAGCAAGGACAAGGCTGCTGCTTTCATGGAGTGTCTTTTGTAGGAACAGAAAATAAGTTAAAGACGAACTTGGGACTCCTTAGTTATTATACAGGTTAATCAGTAGATGTGTTAATAGTGAAGAAAGATGTTGAGAAGATGAAATGAGCTGATGCTGGGTTGATGAGGATAAATAAAAAAGCATGCCAAGGAATTTCCTGCTCATTCATGTTGTATGACACAATGGTAATAATATCAAATCCCTGATGATACTTTTGAGGAAGACTTTTAAATTCCCACTTTAGCTATTTTAATGTTTAGATACAGAATGAGCAGCCCTTGAAAGTGCACACAGCTGAGAATGGTCTCTGTAGCTTGTGGCTGAAAATGTGGCCTTGTCCCGGCTTAACACTGGTACCCTGGCTCCAGTTGCTTTTGGTACTGGTATCAGGAAAGGAATTGGGTTATTGCATGGGAAGTCATCCTTCTATCATCTGGTGCCTTCCAGGAAATAACTGGCTTTGTAAAGAAGCTGTCCTGGTCAGGGAAAAATGCAAGAAGAGCTGTTTCCCTGATGAATTTGTCCTACAAAGATGTCTCAGCAAAGAAAAGGTACCAGTTTTCTGAGGGTAGAATTGTGTCTCATGAATTTGATTAGCCTTTTCATTTTTTGAAAAACTTAAGGTGTAATTGACATATTGTATTAGTTTCAGGTGTACAACTTACTGATCTGATATTTGTATATATCGCAAAATGATCACCATTGTAAGTCTGGTTAACATCTGTCACCATACAGTTATAATTTTTTTTCTTGCAAAGAGAACTTTTAAGATTTTATCTCTTACCAACTTTTAAATATGCAGTACAGTATTAACTGTAGTTGCCATGCTGTACATTACATCCCCATGACTTATTTACTTTATAAGTGGAAATTTGTACTTTTGGACCCCTTTCACCCATTTCGCCCATCTCCCTCCCCCCACCTCTGGCAACCACCAATCTGTTCTCTGTATCTATGAGCTCTTTTTTTTAGATTCTACGTATAAGTGAGATCATATGCTATTTGTTTTTTTCTGTCTGATTTATTTCTCTTATCATAAGGCCCTCAAGGTCTGTCCATGTTGTCACAAGTGACAAGATTCCATTCTTTTCTATGACTGAATAATATTCCATTTTATGTATATACCACAACTTCTTTATCCATTCATCCATCAGTGAACAGAGTTTCTTTCCATGTTTTGGCTATTGTGAATAATACATGCTGCAATGAACATAGGGGTGAATATATCTCTTTGAGTTACTGGTATCATCTTTTTCAGGTAAATACCCAGAAGTGGAGTTGCTGGATCTATTTTTCATTCTTTGAAGAACCTCCATACTGTTTTCCATAGTGGCTGCACTAATTTACATTCCCACCAGCAGTGCACAAGAGTTCCCTTTTCTCAACATCCTCACCAATACCTGTTATTTATTATATTTTTGATAATATGCATTGTAACAGGTGTGAGGTGATATCTCATTGTGGCTTTGATTTGCATTTCCCTGATTAGTGATGTTGAGCATGTTTTCATGGACTTGTTGGCCATATGTATGTCTTCTGTGGAAAAACATCTATTTAGATCCTCTGCCCATTTTTTAATCAAATTGGTTATTTTTTTATATTTAGTTGTACGAGTTCTTTATATATTTTGGGTATTAACCCTTTATTAGATATAGATTTGCACATATTTTCTCCCATTCGGTAGGTTGCCTTTTCATTTTGTTGATGGTTTCCTTTGCTGTGCAGAAGCTTTTTAGTTTGATCTAATCCCACTGGTTTATTTTCACTTTTGTTGCCTTTGGTTTTGGTGTCAAATCCAAAAAATCATCACCAAGATTAATGTCAATTTGCTTACTGCCCATGTTTTCTTCTAGGAATTTTACGGCTTCAGGTCTTACATTTAAGTCTTGAATCCATTTTGAGCTAATATTTGTGTACGGGGTATGTTTCAGTCTGCTGTCTGTGCAGTGCCCTGGGGTGGTAGCCTGCCAAGAACTCTGTCTCCAAGTGTTACAGTCCCTGGGGCCCCGGAACGCAAGCCCGCCTAGCCACCAGAGTCAGGCGATCAAGGAGCATCTTTGGGCAGCAGCCACAAAAATTAGGGCACCAGACACGTGTCAAAGCTCCGCTTGGGAGATACTGGCACTCCAGAGCAGGACAGAGGGAAGCACAAAGACAGCACCCTTTCTCTGAGGTCTCTGGAAAGGATTATAGTCAGCCCTTATATATGTGTTTAATTAGAAGCGTGCCACTGAGGCTGCAGCTAGGATGATAAGTTGATAGGCCTTTTTCACAGAAAGACTGAGCTCCTGGGTCTGTTGCCTCTTGTTGGGCCCTGGATGTGGTAACCAATTAAGAACTCTTTCTCCATTGGTTATAGGCCTGTGGGGCCCCTGAGCATAAGCCCTGCTGGCCTTCAGAGCCAGGAGATGTAGACGTGTCCCATGGCGGCAGCTGTGAATGCTGGGGCGCCAGACACTTGTAAAAGTGGCCCTGCGAGCTCTGGAGGGTGGCCAAGGGAGAGCTTGGAAATGGTGCCCACTGGCTGGAGAGAGAAGAAGAGCGTAGAGATGGCACCGGCAAGGAGAGAGTAAAGAAAGAATGAATGAAAAACCAAAAGAGAAAAGATGGCGCACACCTGCGAGGCAGGAGAGCATAGAGATGATGCCCTCTGGGAAAGAAAAAATAATGATTTAAAAAAAAAAAACCTGGAATGTTTTTTAAAAAGAATGGCCCCCACTGGCTGGAGCATAGAGAGAGAGAGAGCACAAAGATGGCATCCCCCAGTCTCAGCCCTGACAATATGACAAATGTGTGTCATATTGGATGCCTGCCCCTCAGGCCGAGGCTCCGAGTCAAGCAGATGAGCTGCTCCCACACAAAGTCTGGCCCCTCCATTGCCAACTCCATGCTGGGTCCTCAGGCAGTGAGCTCTAGCCCCTAAGAGTAGTTTTTGTCAGATCGCGCCTGTGGGTCTTGGGATGTGAGCCCGTTGGTTTTCAAAGCTAGATGTTTTGAGGGCCGTCTCTCAGCAGCAGGTCGTAAATGTTTGAGGTGCCAGATGTCGGGGCTAAAACCCTCTCTTTCAGGGAGAAGCTCCCAGTTTTGAGTTCCCTCCAGACTGTGGGTCCCTGCTCTGGGATGGGGTTTATGGCAGGATTGTGTCCCAGCCTCTCCACCTGCTTCCAGGTGGGCCTTCTCTTGTTTGCCCGATGTGTAGGAGTGGCTCAGCCAGTTTTTAGTTTTTTTCCAGAGGAAGCTGTTCCATATGTAACTGTAGATTCGGTGTGTTCATGGCGTGAGGTGAGTTCAGGATCCTCTTACTTTCCCATCTTGAGCTGGAGCTGATTTGGCTTAATTTACCTTTATATTGATTCCTTGCTTAAAGCTTGTTAGAAATTTGAATTTGATACTGCCAAGGGAGCCATGGTTTTGGCTGCTCTTGATGGTTGTTTTTCAGGTTCTCCCTCCTTTCCAGTCAGGGCCATCTCCTTCCTTCACCAGCATTTTGGTGATTAGCATCTGAAATGGAGAGACAGTGTGAGAATGTGGGACTTCACTAAGTGGGCTTTGATCGAGACCCCAGTGTATTCTCTGGCAGTGTCAGCCGTGAGGGGATTGAGGGTGTGGCCTCTGAGCTCCAACCGTCTGGGTTAGTATCACACCCCCATCTTTCGCTGGGGCAGGCCCAGGTAAGGCCGGAGGAGCATGGATGGGATCTGGAGTCGGTCAGACAGACCCATGTTCACATCCCAGCCCACTGACAAGCCCAGCTTCCTTGGATAAGCCTTTTTGACTCCTGTGAAGTACAAGGTAGAAGGGCCAGGGAAGGCTTTGTGCAAAAGTTGGGTGTTGACAAAGATGAATACAAGTGAGCAGAGAGGAAAGAGGAAATTCCAACAAAAGGTAGATTTTCAAATGCCGTGTTGGTGGGCTGTGGTGGGATGGATCCAGTCGGCATGAATGCTCTGAGAGGGAGAAAAACAGGCAGGTAAGTTGGTCACTTTAATAGTGAGAATTGAAGTCTAATTTTTGTCTTATTTGCCTTTCTGACATCTGTCTACTGGACTTCTCCCAGGTTCCAGGGGGCATCGGTCATGTGTAGCTTTCTAGTTGGTCGACAGAGCTCAATGCCAGGCAGAGGGAGATGACCCTAGGGAGGCAAAGGAGGAAGACAAGGAAAGTATTTCAGCATGATGACTTGGAATTAGAAGTCTGTGTAATTTTCCATACCTGGAGTTTGAACACTAAAACTCAGACCTGCTAGTTTGCTTAGCTGATAGGATCTACAGAAAAATGTGACTAGACCCAAAGATGGAGGTCTTTTGACTGACATGGTCCAGAGTTTGTTGTCTGGTGGGAAAACTTACCAGCCTTGGTGAAGACTCTGGTGCCTCAGTGTGCATGGAATTGTTTCTGTTCAAAGAACATCGAAGTTTGCCTCCTAAAGAATCATTACGGTGTGAGGGGATTTCTGTAGGTCTTGTGTTGAGAAAACCCTTAGGGACTTGGAAGTTCTGTAGTAATCACTTCCAAACCCAACTTCTACCCCTGGATCTACCGTGATTTGGGTCTCTCTTGCTATGTCAGCAAATGACAGCAGCGGTGTTTTGAAAAGTGAAGGTGGTATATTCAGAAAAGAGTAAAGTTTCTGTCCAGTAGCATGCCAGGCCACCCAGGTTGGGAGCAGTATTACTGAGCCCTCTGACATTGTGTCTACCTAATTGTAGTTTCATACACCAGCTTTGCTGGGACACTGGATGGTGAGATCAAGGAGAAAGGGAGAAGAGGCTGGAAGACTGAAAAAGACAACTTCCCTCTCTTCTAACTCCGTGATCTTTCTCTTCTTCTTGAAAACCATGTTCACAACCAGGATTTGGACAAGAGCTCTGTTTAAAATCACTTTAGTGGAAGCTTTCATTGAAATAATAAAACTTGAATTGGCTGTCTCCACTTTTCATAGTCTCTCTAAATGTCACCAAGTAACGTTATTGTTGCTACATTATGATTTATGGTGCCCATGGCTTTATTTTTAGTTTTGCCTCTGCATGGTTAAATTCTTCATTCTCGTTAAATGGCTAGGTTTAATTGCTCTCTCTCTCCAGCCTGGTTCACACCTTGGTTGGTCTTAAAGAAAGAGACGAGAAAAAAACATTAGTCCTTTAATAAGCAGAACTGTTACCTGTGAGCCGAACTATTGGTAGTATAATCAGGAGATCTCTTCTTGGAAAACAAGTAATAAGTAGACAGCTAGAATCTTGTCCATCTCCCAGAGTAACAGAGATAAGAAAAATGACTTGACAACCATTACCCAAGTGCATTCTGTGGAATATTAGTAGGTCTTACATAAAACAATATATGTATATTTTTGGTGGTGGTGGTTTGGACTACACTGGGTTAGACTGCTTGTTTACTGCATTACTTATCATAGTCTTTAGTATTCTACACTCATTAAGAATTCTCAGATTTGTGTGAAAATATGAACTTTCTTCCCCCCTGGACCATCTTGCCAGACCAGTCTTCTGTGAAATGCAGTTGGAAAGGGATGGATCAGTGGCCTCTTATCATGTTGTGGATTTTAAATTAATGAGAGATGTGGGAAACAGTTCTTACTTTTTTGAGGAAGACATCATGGAGGGCTATCGCTCAGTCTTAAAAATATCACTTTTGCGTCTCTGTCAGAGACATTTTTTGTATGTCTGGATTAATGGACAGACCAAAGGGTGAATGTCCTGTTGAGACATTGTCAGTTGCTGTTCCAGCAGGCAGTCTTTGTCTCTGTTCCCCTTTTCCTTGCTGACACACCATGGTTTTTGTTTTTTATTTTCCTGAGGGGGGAGTGAGGAGTGAGGAGTGGAGTGATGGTAACAACTTTGTTGTCCTTTGCCGGATACAGTCACACACCGCATAATGATGTTTCGGTCAATGAGGGACTGCATATACGACGGTGTTCCCATAAGATTATAATGGAGCTGAAAAATTCCTATCATCTAGCGACATCGTGGCTGTTGTAATTTCAGAGCACAATGCATTACTCACATGTTTGTGGTGATGCTAATGTAAACAAACCTACTGTGATGCCAATTGTATAAAAGTATAGCACATACAATTACCTACAGTATATAGTACTTGATAATGATAATAAATGACTATGTTACTGCTTTATGTATTGTACTATACTTTTAATCATTATTTTAGAGTAAAAAAGTTACAGTAAGTTCAGATTAATTTATTATTGAAGAAAGAAAAATATTTTTTATCAATTTAGTGTCGCCCAAGTGTACAGTCTTTATAAAGTCTATGGTAGTGTCCAGTATTGTCCTAGGACTTCACATTCACCCACCGCTCACTCGCTGACTCACCCAGAACAACTTCCTGTAAGCTCCATTCATGGTAAGTACCCTCTACAGGTGTACCATTTTTTTTTTTTAAAGATTTTATCTTTTTCCTTTTTCTCCCCAAAGCCCCCCAGTACATAGTTGTATATTCTTCGTTGTGGGTCCTTCTAGTTGTGGCATGTGGGATGCCGCCTCAGCGTGGTTTGATGAGCGGTGCCGTGTCCACGCCCAGGATTCAAACCGACGAAACACTGGGCCGCCTGCAGCGGAGCACGTGAACTTAACCGCTCGGTCACGGGGCCAGCCCCTAGATGTACCATTTAAAAAAAATCTTTTAGACCATATTTTTACCGTGTAAGGTAATTACACAAGTATTTACCGTTGTGTTACAATTGCATACAGTATTCAGTTCAGTAACACGCTATTCTGGCTTGTAGCCTAGGAGCAGTAGGCTATAGTGTGTAACCTAGGTGTGTAGTAGGTTGTACCATCTAGGTTTGTGTAAGTAATCTCTAGGATGTTTGCACAATGACAAAATTGCCTAATGATGCATGTCTCAGAATATGTTTCTGTTGTTAAGCAATACATGACTGTATTTACTTTCCCGGCTTCCTTGTAGCTAAAGGAGGCCTGGTACCCTAGTGGCTAATGAGACAAAGAAGAGACCTACTAGGAGCGGGGGATGGGTGGAGGGGAGACTGGCATTTTCTGGATATTTGGAAGTCCACAGTCCCTTGTAGTCCACAGATGTAGAGGAGCCACCCTTGACTTGACCTTAAGACTGGAGACATTTGCTTAGGTTGAAAGCTGGTTTTAATTGTTGATTTCCTTTGAATGAGTTTGGAGCATTGGATGGTGAAGGCACAAACTAAGAGTGAAAAGTCAATACTCTGAGGATGACAGAACAGAAGGACACAAAGAACTTAGACTTCTGGAGATGGGACTGAGCTGCTGCACTGAATTGCCTATCTTCAAATTTCTTAAGTAAACAATGAATGTCTTTATTATTTAAGTCCCTGTTAACAAGTTTTATTATTATTATTAACTTGCTGTCGAACACGTCCTAAGTGATACATGTTTTGTTCCCGGTATGTGCCTTCCTATTATTTTCTTTCTCCCGTGTCTGCTCTTGAGACTTTGGGTAGCTCGACGGAAGCAAGCACCTTTCTTTGAGTGTTTTGAACAGGATCTGAGCATGTTGATAACCTTTTACTGGTTGCAAAACTAATATGTTGGCCTGTTTTAAATGACTTTTTTCTTCTCCTGACTTAGTCAAGTAGGGCAGGTGCTTTATGGAAATATCCCCATGTTCCTCAGTGGCTTGAGAGCTCGGCTTGTGTTTATATATTAAAAAAAGACATACTGTCATGTACAGGTAATAAGTCAGGCCTGTTATTGACTGTACAAAAGTAATTGCTGTTGGATTAACCTGTGAGCTTTCTGGGAGTATTTCAAAGAGGATTTTAGCAGCCAAAGTGAGGGTTGTCAGAGCCTTTGAGGAGCTTGTCACTCGAATTGATAGAGGTCTGTCCTTTTGTCTCTTTGTTGCTGACTTCTGTTCCCAAACAGCTGGGCGGCTTGACTGGTAAGAGGGCTCCCAGGAGCTGGATTCCAGACCCCCTGGGACAGGGAATAAGGGAATGACTATGAGGAATCAAAGGGCCTGCCCAGTGATGTAATTAAGGATTCTGAGAATAAAGAACTGAAATGTGCTGGGTGATAAGGGCATGATATTTTAAGTGCTTTCAGTTTCTAGACTGCTAGTGCACAGTGTCTGGTGTTCTCCTTTCTGCCTTCTAATAAATTTAAACTGTGCTCAGATTCCCAAACCTCAACCTGTCACAGTGTAGCCCTTTCTGATTTTGTGTTTTTCTCAGGGTATTGTCGTCTGGGAGTTTAAGAAATTTGGAAAGTGAGAAACATGGACAGATCACAGGTAAATTTTATCTACCTACCTAATCATTCTACTTATCTACCCTCATACCTTTGTTGCTGTTAATGCCAGCCGGTTGACTCCTAGCGACGCTGTGTACAGCAGAGCAGAACCCCTCAAAGTCTTTTTGTGCAACCTTCTCACCTTCAGGTGCTGTATCAGCCAGCGCTCTGCTGCTATTCATAGGGTTTCCATGGGTAATTTTTTCCAAGTGGGTGGCCAGGTCCTTCTTCCTAATCTGTCTTAGTTTGAAAGCTCTGTGAAACCTGTCCACCACGGGTGACCTGCTGGTATTTGAAATACCAGTGGCATAACTTTCAGCATCACGGCAACATAGCAACACGCAGCCACCACTGTATGACAACTGACGGATGGGTGGTGTGGTTCCCTGACCAGGAAATGAACCTGGGCTGTGGTGGTGAGGGCACTGAATCTTAACCACTAGACCACCAGGGCTGGCTATCTATTTATCTACATGCATACTTACATATCTGCCCAACCTGCTTAACACTCTTAAACTACTTATCTTGCCTAATCTGCTTTCTTACCATATACGTACCAGCTTACCCATCTACCTATCTTTTTGAATCATAAAGAGGACCTGTGAATGAAACTCTTTCCTGGGGCCGGCCCAGTGGTGCAGCTGTTGGGTTCACACATTTCACTTCAGTGGCCCGGAGTTAGCAAGTTCTGATCCCAGGTGTGAAGCTATGTATTGCTTGTCAAGCCATATTGTGGCAGCCATCCCACATATAAAGTAGAGGAAGATGGGCACGGATGTTAGCTCAGGGCCAGTCTTCCTCAGCAAAAAGAGGAGGATTGGTGGCAGATACTAGCTCGGGGCTACTCTGCCTCAAAGAAGAAAAAAAGAAAAAAAATTCTTTCCCCATTTTATGATTTTGCTTACTGTTACTTTGACCTTGAATTGAATGGCGTTAGGCATGTTCATGGACTGTTTTTGTTGTTGTTGTTGTTATGGTTCTATTTAGGAAGCAGCCTTTATGTGATACTCATGGGGATGATAAGCAGATGTGGCTTTGCTAAATTCTTTAATAGATGATGGTGATACTGAAACTGATTATGAAGACATTGAAGGAATTATCTCTGAGTTTGTGGGAGATTTTTAAGTTGGCTCCATACAGAATGATTCGTTTATTTATTTCTCTTAAATTTATGCATTTTCCCTCCATCCCTGATGTTTTCCTTCTATTACTCATCAAGTTCATTAAGTGCCAATATGTACTTTAACTTATGCCAGGTGAAATAATAAAAGGCATTTGGATTCAGAGAAATGAAGTTACAGTTCCTGATGATAGAAACTTGATCTTTGTCTCAACAAAAGGAAGAAATTTCTAACACATTGTACTGGGTTGAAGAGTGTGCCCCAAACTTCATATCTACTTAGAACCTGTGAATGTGACCTCATTTGGAAATAGAGTCTTTGCAGATGTAATCAAGTTAAGATGAAGCCATCCACATTAGAGGGTAATTTGGACATGGACACAGAGGGAAGAAGGCTGTGTGACAACAGAACAGAGATTGGAGTGGTCCAGCTGCAAGCCAAGGAGTGCTGACGATTGCCAGCAGCCGCTAGAAGCTAGGAAGACGCGAGAGAGGAGTCTTCCCTGGAACCTGGAGAGGGAGCATGGCCCTGCCTGCAGCTGAATTTCGAGCTTCAGTGCCACAGACTGTGAGAGAATAAATTTCTACTGTTTGCAGCCATCCAGTTTGTGGTAGTTAGTTACGGCTGCCCTAGGAAACTAGTGCCAATATTTGGAGTTTTAATAGGACATTTAATTCAGGAACATAAAACATTAGGAAAAAAGAGACAAAAATCACCCAAGCTTCTATGTGTGAATCCAATCTCTTTCAATCCTTCCGTAATGTAAATATTTACTGGTTGTAGACAGAGTGTAATATTTTTTGTTTGTTTCTGTTAGACATTTATCATTATTATTATTATTATTTTTTTTAGGAAGATTAGCCCTGAGCTAACTGCTGCCAATCCTCCTCTTTTTGCTGAGGAAGGCTGGCCCTGAGCTAACATCTGTGTCCAACTTCCTCTACTTTATACGTGGGATGCCTACCACAGCTTGGCTTGCCAAGCAGTGCCGTGTCCGCACTCGGGATCCGAACCAGCGAACCTCGGGCCGCTGAGAAGCAGAATGTGCGAACTTAACCACTGTGCCACTGGGCTGGCCCTATCATTATCTTTTGACCATTTAGCATTTGTATCTTTTTTGGCAAAAGTATTTGGGGGATCTTCCAAGCACACTTGCAAATGCCGGGGCCTCACTTTCCCAACATCCCCTAAAGCTCATGAATAGTCAGATACACCCCCTTTACACCTGAATGAAAAGCTGCTCACAGGAAGGTGCCGGGACTGCACAGGAGACAGCGATGTTTGGGGCCAGCTACACCCAAGTTCAGAGGTGATGGGGTTGGTGACTTCAGGCCCAAACGCCTCAGCCTGCAGAACTGGCAGCCTCAGCGCCAGAGCCTGGTTTTCTGGGTCGCAGTGAATTACCTAATGTTGTTTTAATATAACTTTTGGGGTAAAACTAACAAGAGTGAATTCTGAATGCTTATAAGAAAAATTCTGGCTGATACAGCATCCTGCTTTTTTAATTTAGCATTGTATCATAAGCAAACTCTATAATGTTACATATCTCTGACCATCCTTTAAAATTGCTGGATAACATTCAATTGTGCTGGTGTATAATGATAGATGTAGTAATTCTCCTGCTAGAACAGTGGGTCATTTCAAAGGAAAACTGCAATGGATGTATTTGTGTGTATAATTTGCTTTTCCCTTGTATTATTTTTTAATGAAAATTTCAAGAAATACGTACACTGGGTCAAAGAGTGTGAACTCTATATCACTTGCTTTCCTGAAAAGTAGTCACGATTTGTACTGCTGCCAGCAGTGTAGGAAAGTGCTAATTTTACTGCATCTTTGTTTACACAGGGGGGTATTTCTACAATCTTGCTGGGTGGAAAACAGTAACTAGATGTTTTAATTTTCCCTGATCTGATTACTAGTGAGAACAACACATAGTTCCCTTCTTTTATTTACTGATTGGGTAAAATGATTTTTCTATTTTTCTATTTTTTTTTTTACTTTTTATTAACCAGGCAGGAACCTAAAATAGACACGTAGAAGCTTGGGATAAGCAGGGTAAGCATGTTAACAAGGTTACAAGTCCAAAATCACTACACCCATTTGAGCAGACTGGGCAACTTGATGAGGTGGTGATGAGGGTGGGGGATTCAAGAGGTACAGATGCAGTAAAGTCTTTCAATCCTGAGATTTTTTTATTTTTCTTGGGGAAAAAGAAATGCAGAAGCATGCTGTGCCTGCAAGTGCCAAGTTCACAGTGACAGAATCACCAAGGAAAAATTCTTTCTCTTTCTGGTTTTGCTCCAGTGTTCTCATTTCTTTTCGTGTACATTTTATATTTCCCATCCTAGGAAATGAAATCTTAGTGACATTTCTTTAGTGGTCACTTTCTGATTAGCACCTTTTAAGAACTGCTGAGTTTTCACCTGTCGTTTTCTTTCCTTCCTCTCCAGGGTTTTAAGGTACAATCTTGTATCTTGTGGTTTCTTGAAGCTGATTTCTCACCAGTGGGTGGCAGCCTATTGCTTTCAAGAGGGGCAGCTGCAAGGATTTGCGTGTAGAGGACGGGGTGGGGGGCGTGTGGTGTGTAAGAGATAACTGGAGCTCTCCGGCAGGGAAACGGCTGTTGAACGCACTTGATAGCAGCGTCGGTTTGGCAGTTTGCTTGACCAATTTCAGATAAAGACTGATTTAAAAAACTCCTGGTGCATAAGCTTTAGCATTATTCCTGGGAAGTTTTGGGATGCACCCTACAGAGAAAAAAAATGTACGTTTGACATATATTTTTTTTCTGCTTCCAGACTCTCATGGAGAGATTTGATTTCATCAGAGAATACGGGCACCTGGCTCTCCCCTCACCCCCAGGAGTCCATCGCCCTGAGTCAGAGGATAATAAACCGATAATCTCAAACTCCTCTTGTCAAGGATAAGGTTTACATAATGCTTGTGACCGTTTCACTCATGTTCTAAATTTTGGGGCTGAGAGAAATGAAAGGGAGGAGTTTGTCTTAATTTCCAGAAGAAAAGAAATTCTGATCATTTTATAGAAGTTTGGGTGATTTGGGGAAGCAGAAACCCCATACACCGGTTAGTGAGGTCAAGAAGTTTGTCTTTGCATCTCCAAACAGCTTGGCTCAAGCCATTCTAGAGGGAGGCCAGGAGCCTGAGAGCATGGAAAGAGCAGCAGATGATGAGTAAATAAGCCGGGGTTCTTGATCCCGGTATCACCAGTTAGCCGAGGGACTGGATGCATTCCTTCCTGTCTCTGGGCAAAAGCTTTTCAACTACGAAATGAGAGGGCTCCAGGGCCAATCCCAGCTCTAAAATTCTGTGAGGCTTCCATCTTTCCTGTCTTAAACTTCTCTAGGCAATCCAGTCCCTTGACTTTTAAAATTAATCTTTCCTTAAACTGGGCTCAGGCTACACAATGAGTTGCATATTTTCTTCACATTTCTCTGACTGGGAACTTCAGCACATCCCTTATCTTGATCCTTTTCCATGAGCATTTTGCTGGACAGGAGCGTTCTTCTGGTGAGAAAGTCAGTGGCCTCAGGGAGTGTTCTCATTGACTTTTTGTGCTTCCTTTAATTGGCTGAGAGTCCTCTGAATTGCCTGCTTAGTCCATTGGATCACTAAAGAGTGATTCATTCATTCAATCACTCATTCAACAAATATTCACTGAGCGCCTACTGAGTTCCTAGTACTCTGCTGGGTGCAGTAGTGCTGCCCAGGGACTATTTGAGAATCTCCCTTTCTTTTGCCTAACTACAAGTCTGTCTACTCACCTCAATGATCTCCATGGGGGGAAGATCCTCGGATTCTCAGAACTTCTCCAGAGGCAGCAGTTTCAAGTAGGGGAAGAGCCTGTCCCTCCATTGAACCTTCCCTGTGGGGCTCACAACTTAGTTAAGCAGGACATAACATCAGCAGGCACCCTGCTCTGAAGGTGAGTGGGCTGAATCCTGGGCAAGGGGAGCCTTTTTCTAATTTGTACAAAAGCATCTTATGGGATGTGGTGGCTCCGCTTCCCAGGGTCTCAGCATCTGAGATTTTATTTCCTTCTCTTTCTTTCTTAGATTCTTTCTCATTTTCATCTTTCGATGCCCACTCCCACACATGAGAGATTTTGTCCCATTCTGGACCCCTCCACTTTCAAATTTTTTCCTTGGTAAAGAATGCTCAAAATGTATTTAAATTTTTATGAAGCTCTTGGTTTATTATACTAATAAATCCTCTTTTGGTTTGTGAAACATTTGCAGTAAATGTGATGCGTTTATATGGAAATCAAGGTAGCACTACATCTTTTTAATTAGACAGACATATATGTACAAGGAAACAAATGTCTGCTGGATGGAGGAAGGATCGGGCTTGGAGGAGAGAGTTTCTCCTCTGTCTTCATAGGTTACTGTGGACAGTGTTGATGCACAAGGTCCACCGTGGCGGAGTGCCTCCCTCCACAGAAAGAAAGGGGAGGGGTTCGTCCTTTTCTGTACCTGGTAATTTATTCAAAATTTGCGGCCTCTCCCGCTGATATTATTGATGTCACAGGCAAGGAAAGCAGTTTGCAGCTTCCTATGGAGCATGGCAGAGGCCCATCATTTGCCTGATACAGTCGTTCTCAGCCATGGCTGCATATTAGAACTGCCTGGGTGCTTTACAAAGCTCTTGTATTTAGTCTCCACTACAGAGTAATACGTGATAATTGTAATCTTTGAAAATGGGGTTTGGGCATCAGTATTTCTTCAAAAGCTCCCCAGAGTCTGTGCGGAGACATCGAGATTCAGTGGCCTGTATTTTGCAAGGGTTAGTGTGACAACAACGCAGAGTAACTTAAGAGCATTGATGGGCCAAATTGGAGTCATTCAGTTCTGTCCTTTGTCACACAAATACACATACATATGGCTTATTTGGTATGGGATACAAAAGAGGAATTTCACTGACAGACACAGCACAGAGAGAACATAGACACACACACAACCCCCAGTGAGAGACTCACACATCACAGACAGAGGCATATGTACACACACACACACACACACACACACGGTTAAGAGACCATGGCTCCTGACACACATTTAGACACATATCCCAGTTCAGATGCATAATCCTAGGACTTCATTGTAAAAAGTACCCAGACTCAGACACACACACACATTTCACAATACAGACACAGAGACACATGCACACAGGCACAGACAGACATATAGTTTCATGGTGGACACACAGTTACACATAGAAAGAGACACACATACAAAGAGCTCACATTTATAGACGTAGATCCAGATACACGGAGATGCACAGACGTTGACACACAGAGACCTATATCAGAGATGTGGAGGGGCACATGGAGCACGTTCAGACACCCTGCACGAAGAGACACATGCTCAGAAATGCACTCGGTAACTTTTAGGACTTTGTGTGCAAGATCTTGAAGCACACTGAGGAATCACTGGCTTCTTTTCCTCAGAGAGAATTTGCCTATGTCTATTTCCAGGTGGATGTGGGGAAAGATGATAAAGTTGTGTAGCTTCAGAGGAGGGAACACACTAGTTTTCCACAGAAATAGATCCTATTGAGAAGTTTTCCTTCTTGTGAGCCTGCAGTCTTGGGGAAGGAACAACAACATAATGACGAAACTGTCACTTTATTTGGGGTGCTGACAGCCCTGGAGATTAGAACAAAAGATCCTACTGATCAGGGTCTACTGATTTCTCTTATACCTATGAACTCAAGCATACCATTTGTAGTGAGCATTACAGGTATAATGTCGTTTTATCTTCAGAACAACCTAGTGGGCTAAGTTCTATTATTCTTCCTCATTTTGTAGGTGTGGAAACTCAGGAACAGAGAGGTTAGGGAAGTAACCTTCTCTGGGTCACCCAGCAGTAGATTCGGATTCATATCTGACTTGAGTCTGTGCTCTTCACCACCCCTGACACTGCTCCTTCTCTCACTGAGAGGGAGTTGCATTCCTACTGTTCTTTCAGATGAGAAGACAGAGGGTCAGAGAGGCTAAGCACCTCAGCCAGGCTCCTCAAAGATAAACTCAAACCTTGAATCTGAGTGTCTGGTTCCTGGTCCAAGCCTGCCTCCGCTACAGAGATGGACGTTCGGTTTACTCCTTAGGCTGTAGGTGAACTTGATAGTGTGGGGTGGTGATTCTGAGGGTCAGGACACAACGCTACGAACAAACAACAGTGGCCATGCCATGACTTTCCTCAGAGTCAGGATTTTATTCTCCTAAAAGACAAAGAAGTTGGAGGCTTTTTCTACTTCCATCTGCTCTTTTTTGCCTCTGAGAAATGGGCATCTGCTCTTTGTGATACATAGACCACTGGTACTTAAAAACTCTTGAATTTGATTGTGCCCTGGCAGAGTGTCCAGAATGTGTGTCCTGGCAGTTCATTCCTGGGGAGGGATGACCTCGACTTTGGGAGGATCTATTTTCTGTGCATGTGTGTCTCACTGCAATGACAAATGCTCACTGGATGGCAGCCATCTGGGTCATACTGCCTCACTGTGGGATCTGCTCCAGTCCTCTCCGTAGCACTTACTATGGAGAGGACTGTGGCTCAGGGTGTGCATGTGATGTCTCCTGTCAGTCAACAGTCAATCTAGGGTTTATGGAGCATTTATCATAGGCTTCTCCCTGTAACGGTTTCTATGGTGGTTACAAAGTGGGTTGCTGTACTTAGGGGGTTTATGATTTAACTGAAGAGACAATTAAACTGGTCAACAAATTAGAAACAATTAAACCAGAGGTTAGAGATTGGAAGTGGGATGACAGACCAGAAGATAGCCCCTTTCCCCTGCAAAAATCAAATTCCCATAATGCTTTAAAAGTATCTTTAAATGAGTTGGAAATATTTAAATACCATAATATTTCACATAAAAAATTTGGATTCCTAGGTTCTCTTGGAAAAAAAAAAAGTAGATCTGGCAACTCTGAACTTGTGTATTATTACAGAAATAATTGACTAGAGCTGAGTAGCTACTGCTTTTGAGATAAGACACATGCTAGTCCATTCCCCACTCTCTTTCTAGTCTTCCGTTCTGCCCTCTTTTTGCACTGAGATTACCTGTCTGGATGCTGCAGCTGCCTACTTCACTCCCACGCCTAGGCATAAATTAATATCAAAGCTTGGTGATACATGTCATAGGAAGGTGAGGAGGGAAACTCACTGAGGGCTGGAATAGTCAAGGGAAGCTTCGTGAAGGAAGTGGTAACTGAGCTGAACTATAAAAAGTCAAGATTCAGGTAAGGGGATGGAGTGTTGAATGTACGTGTGTGGAGGGTACTCAAAAGACGGGCAAAAGCTGAGTGCAAAGTTCAATTCTGAGTGGAGTAAAGCCCTAAATGCAAAAAGCAAAATCTGTGAACATTTAGAAGAAAATGAAGAGACTATTTATTTTATCAGAACTGGGAAGAATTTATTTTAATGACCTAAAAAGCCCAAACTATAATTGAAAACATTCAGAAGTTTGACTTCACTAAGTTATAAAAAAACCTTTTTATCTAAAAATGTAGAAAATAAAGTCAAAAGGCAAGCTGAAGACAGGGAGAATATCTGTAATGTATAAAATAGAGGATACATATTCAGAATTCATTCAATAAAAACTCCCACAGATCAACAAGGAAAAGACAAATAACTCAATGGAAAAATGTATAAAATACGTGAACATTCCACTGACAGAAAGGAAACACAATGGCCAATAAATAAGGAAAAGATGCTCAGCTTCAAAAATTTCATCTGGGAAATGCAGAGTAAAACAAATATGATATTTCATAAATAAATTGGCACAAATTTTAAAATGTGACAAAGGGTTGATAAGGATGCTGAAGTTGGAGCTTTCACATACGGCCTATGGGAGAGGACTTGGTACAAAACCTGAGGAGAATATGCCTTGTATTAAGTTCTTGTTAAAATGTATAACAACAACATGAAGGAGTAAGGAAGGAACGGAAGGATAGCGTTCTAATGTTCTTATGTTATACATGAAGGGGTATAATATTATTTGAAGACAGACTGTGATAAGTTAAAGATGCATATTTTAACCACAGAGCAACCACTAACAAAACAAAACAAGGAAGTATAATTAAGGAACCAAAGTGGAGCTACAATGAAATGTAATAACATTCTATTAATCCAAAAGTAGGCAGGACAAGAGAGGCAAGGAAAAGGTTAGATGTATGGAAAATAAAAAGCAAGATAGTAGATTTAAACATAATACTGATAACTAAGTGATCTAAATGCACAATTAAAAGTGGAGATGTAAAACTGGTTTTAAAAAGATCTGGTTATATTGAATTTACAAGATACACATTATAAATAAAAATATACATTTAATGAAAAGGACTGAAAATATATTTAGTACAGTGAGTAATCATGAGAGAACTAGAGTAGCTGTGTAATATCAGAGAAATAGTCTTCATAACTAAGGATTAGGAGGGTTTCCAGGGATAAAGAGGAAAATTTTGTAGTGAAGAAAGGGTCAATTCATCAACAAAACGTAGCAGTCCTAAACACGTACGCACAATAACATAATTTCAAAATGCCTAAAGGAAAGTTTGGCATTGCTGAAAGGCGGAATAGATAAACCTATAATTATGATTGGAGATTTCAAAACATTACTCTAAAATTCAATTTAATAATTGGTACAGAAAAGCAGTAATAAGATAGAAGACTTGAACAGCGCTATTAACCAACTCGAACTAATTGATGTTTATAGAATACGGCAGTCAATAACAGCAGAAAACAATCCTTTCAAGTGCACGTGGAACACTTACGAGGACCACATGCTGAGCCATAAAACAAATTTCAGTAAATTATGAAGATTGAAGTCACACAGAGTATGTTCTGTGGCCACAACAGAGGTAAATTAGAAACCGATAATAGGAAGATATCTTGGAAATCCCTGAAACTTGGAATTAAGTAACATACTTCTAAATAATGGATCTAGGAAGAAATCACCAGAGAAAATAGTTTTAACTGAATGAAAACGAAACAAACTTCAAAATTTGTGGGATGCAGCTAATGTGGTGATTGTGGGGAATATATACATATTCATAGGTGCATAGACTGAAAACTTACAAGAATTATATTACAATGTTAACCATCAGGTCCAGGGGATGAGATTAGAGGGCAATTACAATGCATGCCTTGAAACTTTCTATAATTCTTAGTTCTCCGCAAAGAACTCACATTATCTTAATATTCCGAGAAAAATGCTATTAATAAAAAACTGAGATTCATAGCTATTGTGTAACTTTCCCAGTCTCAAACAGCTGGCCAAGGATTTGAACTCAGCTGTGTTTCAGTTAGGAGACCCTTGGCTTTACCACTATGCTCTGCTGTTTCCCTGTCATAATCTCTGGAGAAACACCTGTCTTAGTTAAGCACACCACTTGTACCCAAGTTCTGTCTTCAAGCACTCAAATTTCTTATCTCTTGTCCATCCACTATGGGCAGGGAACCTGAGAGTAATGTTCTCCTATCTTAGAACTAGTGTTCATGTTCCACGTCTTTTGGGCATTCACGAACGTTTTAATACTTCTGGATGTGGGAGCCTCAAGTGATTCTTACTAACAAAACTCGTTCAACGTAACGTAACTGTGTTAGAAGAGTTCAGAGGGTGGATCCGTTCTCTACATGAACTCCACTGAATCTTTCAGCAGAAACCAAGTTGCTGTGATGGCAAAGACCAAGGGGGAGGATCCATCAAATCCATCTGAAGAGATCCTTGGAGCTGTCCTGATTCCAATTCTTCCTATGACCTGGTTACTCAACTATTTCTTGAATTTGGTGAGATACCCTGGTATCTTTTCCCTGTTAGTTTTTGTTACTCTAGATGAAAGGAACCTAATATCCTTAATCCAGCTTACCCACGTATGAAGTAGCTATTGGGGATTCAAACAGAGATTGCTTGAACTCCAGGACAAGCAACTGTTTATATTCATGTTCAAATAGCAAAGATAATAATCACTGCCCAAGAAGAAATTGTAATCTGTAGACACTTGTTTTGAAGAATGAAATGGACATTTGGGTAACTTTTCCTCGTTCACGTTTGATTGATTTAAATTGCTTTTGCTTTTTTTCTAGATCACATTTGGCTTATTTTTAATGGATAAAAGAGACATCTTACTCATTTAGGAACTTTTCCTTCTCCCTCCTCCACTTCCCAATTGCTCATTTCCTGGTTCAAGAGCTTTCTGGAGTTTCCTTGACAAGAATTCCAGTTTTCAGAGTTTTTCTAGTAAGATCAAAATACAAATAACAGGATGAGAAGGGGAATGTGCTTGTTCCTCCCTGTTCCCTCATAAGGTATGGAGCTGGCTCTCAAACCCAATGAGTTTCACGGCGTTCAGGGATTATATGGAGACGACTGACAACAGTGGGCTTTTCTCTATTCCAGAAGATCGTGTTACTCTGGGAATTCAAACCGCGGATCCAAGCTCCCCTGCAAACACCTGCTGTTCATTGATAGCACGGTCAGCTGCTTATTTCAGCTCTTTGCTCTGTTGTGAAAGCGTCTGTGTAGCTGCCTTCCTGAAGCTGATTATTCTGAAACGACAGGTTGGAAGCATAGGCCAAATAAAGTAGGTTTGTTGAAAGCTACAAGGTAATTTGATGATTTTCCCGCTCTTGAATGAACTTTCTGATGCCTTCACCTTTTTACAGTCTGAAGCATATCAGTTCATTACATTTGGTAAAAATACATATTAATATGTTCAGTAAGTAACTTGGGAAGAAATGTGTTTATCTTATTTCACGAAAAGCTGATCGGCGTGCATTTCCTAATCTGAAGAATTTACTTAGAGGAGGGTGATTATGATCATACAACTTGGATTGCCTCTGTCAGAGGTACATTTGCAGTGCTTCCTGGAGAAGTGATTATTTTTAATATATCCATATCCTTTGCCTTGTTCACTTAGTAGCTCCTTGAGTTATTGATTTCATCATTTAATCTGAAGTGGTGTCATCAGGGCCAGCTTCATGGGCATGCCACCTGTGCAGTTACTCAGGAGGGCCCCACACTTGGTTTAATACTCTGCAATTTCTTTCTTGAAATCCTTAACACATTGTGAACAAGGAGCTCTGAATTTTCATTTTGCATTGGTCCCCACAGATGTGTAGCTGATCCTGGGTGTCAATGAGCTGCAAGGACATTGGAGTGGGCCAGAGTCGAGTAATGAAATGAGCATGGAGCTTGGTCACTGGGTAGCTGTGTGACCTGCAATAAGTTTGGTCCTTGGTTTTCTCAACAGGAAATAAATAAAATAACTACCCCTACTTACTCCCAAATTCTCGTGATGCTCTAATGACATGATGCTTATGAGGATACAGTGTAAGCTCTTATGAATAGTATGTATGTATGAGTATTACTCATTCGCTTACTTTTTCTTAGACCTGAAGTCAAGTCATGACTTTGGAACAAGTTGGTTAACATTAAAGTCTTTGTGGCTGGGAAACATCCATTGTAGGGCAAATTGTTTCATCCTACCTTGCATGCTAAAAATTTCAGTTACTGAACTATCTTAATATGTACATTCTTTAGCATTTGGGCCATATAATGGCTACTGTTTTAGTTCATATCTCCTCCTTGGCTGTACAATACATCACCTGACATCCTAAAAAAAGTATTAAAGGCCAGACCTCAATAGATAGTGACTGTCACTATTTATTTTTCATCTTTTATTCTTACTTCATGAATGTTGTATGCCTAGGTGCATGTGTGTGTGTGTATGTATCCACAACTGGATTATAATGGCTTTGAGGTCGTATATTGTGGTTTAGTTTTCTTTTTAATCCCCTACAGCTTCCAGTACAGTGCTAACCATTTAACAAATAGGTTCATAAAAACTAGTTTTTGATTGATTTTTTTGACAGAACTGAAATTAAAAATCAATTCAGCTCTGTCAAATGCATTTAAAAACACCAAAATTGCATTCTGGAAGACTCACCACAGATTTCAATAAAATCCTAAGAGCATTTGCTCATCTGTGTCTTGACTACAGAGGCACTTTTTAATAATCAGCCAGTGGAGCCCATCAGTTTAGCAGTTCTGTTTGGAGGACTGATACATTTGTCCTGTGTCTTTCCATGCTATATAGGACTGTCAGAAGAAAGCTGTGCATAAGTTTCAAGGACAGTGCCTGGATATCATTTCTGAAAGGACTCACGGAGGTCCTATGTTTTATAAACTGGAGAAACGAGGGGTGTGTGTGGTGTTAAGTATCGCTCAGGAGAGTGGCACCTGAACACAGAGACAAGACTGGGGCACTGTTGAGGAACCAGAAATCACTCAATAGTATCAGAATAACAAGGAACGTGCCTGGAGAGTAAAGATGCCTAATCGTCAGCACTGAATCTTACCTTTTTGGATATCCCAACAAAAAGAATGGTCTGGTCTTAGTTAAAGTTCACTGGATTTGGGGAGGACAGTAAAGGGAAAGGATGAAAAACACAAGTCTTTTCTGCTTCAAGCCTGGATTTATCCTAGAATTAGAGCAGAGTGAACCTATAGACAGGGGGCCAGTGGCTCAATGGTGGTGGACTGTGGAGATGAAGAGCAAGGGAGGTCAGGCAGAGGGGCTGGACTTCTCTCTCCACTGAGCATTCTGCATCACTGTGTGAGCTCCCCTGCTATGATCTACACCGAGTGGGGAAGCAGGCAGAAGTTACCGCAGACTGGAGCCTCAGGCACGTTTTACGTGGTTTTTTTTCATATACACACACACAGTGTTTGTACCAGACAGATCCTAGGGTGCTCCATGATTCTCACCCCCTAATATTCGCTCACTGTGTGCTCCCCTGCCCTGAAGGTGGGCAAGAATTGTGATTTGCTTCTAGCCAATAGAATATGTCAAGGGAAAAGAGATTTTGCAGCTGTAGTTAAGGCTTCAAGTCAGTTGATTTTTATTTAAACAGAGTGATTTATCCTGGGTTGACCTGGCTTAATCAGGGGAAAGCCCTTGAAAAAGGGCCTGGGCCCTTCCCGAGGGGAGAGAGTCTCTTCAGGGGCTTGAGAAAGTAAGTGCTCATGGTGGAGGAGCCCACGTGGCAGGGAAGTATGGTGGCCTTTGAGTTCAGAGGTCAGCTTCCAGCCCACAGCCAGCAAAAAGCTGGCTCAAACAGTTGTGAGGAAGTGAATCTGAATGAGCAGATTCTTCCCCTGTCAGTCCTCTCCCTGAGAATTCAGCCTAGCTGGCATCTGTATTGCAGCATTAGGAGACTGAGCATTGCACGTAGATGAGCCATGCTTAGCCTCCTGACCCACAGAAACTGTGGGATGATACGTGTGTGTTGTTTTAAGATGCTAAATTTGTAGTAATTAGTTATGCAGCAATAGAAAACTAATGCAGTGTTTTAAAAAGTAATGTTACTAGGCAAGAATTACTCCAGGATTTTATTTTTTTCCAGCTTAATTGAAGTTTAGTTGACCAATAAAAATTGTGTATATTTAAGGTGTACAATGTGATGATTTGATCGCATATACATTGTGAAATAATTACCACAATCAAGTTAGTTAACACATCCATCACCTCACATAGTTTCCTTTTTTTTGTGATGAGAACACAAGGTTTACTCTCTTAGGAAATTTCAAGTATACAATGCAGTATTACTAACTACAGCTACCATGCTGTACATTAGATTCCCAGAACTTACTCATCTTATAACTGAAAGTTTCAACCCTTTGGCCAAGGTTTCCTCATTTTCCCCACTTCCTAGACCCAAGAAACCATCATTCTATTCTGTAGTTCTGAATTTGACTATTTTAGATTCCACATATAAGTCAGATGATACAGTATTTGTCTTTCTCTAGCTTGCTTTTTTCACTTAGCATAGTTTCCTCCAGATTCAAACATGCTGTTGCAAATAGCAGGATTTCCTTCTTGTTTATGGCTGAATAATATGCCATTATTATATATATAATGGATATATGTATCTCTCTATATCTCTATCTATCACATTTTCTATATCCATTCATCCATCATTGGGCATTTAGATTGTGTCTATATCTTGGTTATTGTAAATAATGCTGCAGTAGACAAGAGAGTGCAGGTATCTTTCTGAGATGTTGATTTCATTTCCTTTGGATGTATACCCAGAAGTGGGACTGCTGGATCATATGGTAGTTCTGCTTTTAATTTTTTGAGGAATCTCCACGTTTTCCATAATGGCTGTACCAATTTAGACTCCCACTAACAGTGCACAAGGGTTCCGTTTTCTCTACATCTTCACCAATACTTGTTGTTTCTTGTCTTTTTGATAATAGTCTTCATAACATGTGTGAGGTAACATCACATTTTAGCTTTGATTTACAGTTCCCTGATGATTGGTGGTGTTGAACACCTTTTCATGTACCTGTTGGCCATTAGTATGCCTTCTTTGAAAAAATGTTTATTCAGGTCTTTTGCTAATTTTTTAATCAGGTTGTTTGTTTTTTTGCTATTGAGTTGTCTGAGTTTCTTTTATATTTTGATATTAACTTCCTATCAAATATATGGTATCAAAATATTTTGTTTCCATTCTATAGGTTGTCTTTCATTTTGTTGATTATTCTCTGTACTATGCAGAAGCTTTTTAGTTTGGTATAGTTCTACTTGTTTATTTCTATTTTTGTTGCCTATGTTTTTGGTGTCATATTTAAAAAGTTGTTGCCAAGACCAATGTCAAGGAACTTTTTCCCTATGGTTTCTTCTAGGAGTTTTATTGTTTCATGTCTTCCATTTAAGTCTTTAATCCATTTTGAGTTAATTTTTGTGTATAGTGTAAGATTAGGATCCAATTTCATTCTTTTGCATGTGGATATCTAGTTTTTCCACCACCATTTATTGAGGAGACTGTTGTCTCCCTATAATGTATTCTTGGTGTCCTTGTCAAAGATTACTTGACCAGATATGCATGGGTTTATTTCTGGGCTCTCTATTTTGTTCCACTGGTTTTTGTGTCTGTTTTTATGACAGTACCATACTGTTTGGATTACTATAGCTTTGTAATATAGTTTGAAATCAGGCAGTGAGATGCCTCCAGCTTTGCTCTTCTTACTTAATACTGATTTGGCGTTCGGGGTCTTTTCTGGGTCCACATGAATTTTGGAATTGTCTTTTCTATTTCTGTGAAAAATGCCTTTGGAATTTTCACGGGAATTGTATTGAACCCATCAATTGCTTTGGGTAGTATGGGCATTTTAACAATATTAACACTTCCAACCCGTGAACTTGAGATACCATTCTATTTATTTGTGCCTTCTTCAATTTCTTTCTTCAAAGTCTTATAGTTTTCAGTGTACAGATTGTTCATTTCCTTGGTTAAAATGAGTCCTAACTATTTTATTCTTTTTGAAGCTATCGCAGATACAATCGTTTTAATACCAGGATCTCAGGAGCTTCACCCCTTTCCCTGCTGATATTTACATGCCTTCTAGGCATGTACATTTGCAAACTCATAGTTGAAGACCTTGGATGGCCACAAGGGCTCACTGTGTCTCTTTCAGACGTTGGAGCTGGGCTCCCCTATTGCGTATTCTATGATTCAGACCTATGTATCTTTGAGCTTTTTTCTGCAGAGACAGTGGGAAGTCAGACCAAGAAGAGAACAAAGATTCAATTTGTATTCTGAACCACCATTCAGAAGGCTATAACACTTCCAGATAATTTTGACTTGTGTGTCTTAGGTATGCAAGAAATTTGGGGAACCAGGGAGTTGTATGAAAGTTTATAGTCATAAGAGGTCAAGGCAAAAGTGGTCCAGTGCTCAGGCAAGCAAGGCAGGCTGAATTTTTGGGCAGTCCAAATCAGAGGTCAAGGAAGACAAAGGCTCCAAAATCTTGGCAGACAATAAATCAAGCCTAGACATCAGTCACCTGAGCTCCATGATGAACTCAATTTAGAAGAAAGGTCTCTCCTGACCAGGAAGGCCTGATACACAGTACACGTTCCCACCAGACTAGCAGTGATCCCAAGCACAATACTGCTTGAGCCAGAGATCTGATATGGGTTTGTTCTTGGCTGAGCAGGCCGGCCAGCAGTTCGTGTTTCAGTATACTTCTAGCTTAGGGAAGTTGCCTCCCTTTCCTGCTTATCAGGCTCAGAAAAATTACCTTGTCAAGTAAATAATAGAATAACTAGATCTGATACGGCTACAAGTAGAGAGTCATTGTGAAAAGGACGACTGCGTGAGCAGATAGCTTCTTACTTATTGGAATTCAGTGCAGCTGAATTTCCATGAATACTTGACTACCTCATAACAATTTACCATTTTCAAAATATATTTTGAACATTTAGTTTTTATTTATTATTATTTTTATAGAAAAAATTTCACTGACTAACACAATTGGCTCAGATTTGTTTTTGCATTTCTTTACCATTTTTTGTTCAAAAGCATCATAATTTTTACATTATTATACTTGTAATATAATAAAATTCTTTGCTTTTTTCCACTTATTATTTCATCATAAACATTTCTGACAGATAAACATAATCTCCATGAAATAATCTTTAATGGTAACATTGAATTGCATATGCCTACCATAAGTTACTTTAAAAATATTAAGTAAAACAAAGGACACTTCAGTGATTTTTATCGTTTGATATTATTTATTGCATGATATTATATTATATTATAAATAAGTTTCTTTCTCCTTTTGAATTATTTCTTTATTAATTGTATTACTAGATTAATGGTTCAAAATATGAAATGTCTTGTTAAATTCTAGACTTTAAGACTCACAACTTAAATGATGTGAGCAAAGTTCATATTATTTTCCCCATTTACAGGCTGAGAAACAGTCTAAGAGAGTTAAGTAATTTTTCGGTTTTACATGGTCAGTACCTGGCAGAACCAGTCTTTTTTTTTTTTTTTTAATTATTAAAGATGCCAGATTTTTTGTTTTTGTTTTTTTTCTGCTTTATCTCCCCAAACGCCCCCTCCCTGCCCCGCCCCGCCCCGCCCCGCCCCGCCCCGCCTCGCCCCGCCTCGCCCCGCACATAGTTGTATATCCTAGTTGCAGGTCCTTCTAGTTGTGGGATGTGGCACACTGCCTCAACGTGTCCTGACCAGCGGTGCCATGTTCGCGCCGAGGATCCGAACCCTGGGCCGCCGCAGTGGAGCGCGCGAACTTAACCATTCGGCCACGGAGCCGGCCCCGCAGAACCAGTCTTAAGACAAATGTCCTTTGATTCTTGGCTTTTCCTTTTAAACGAGAGATATCAAAAGCTTTTGCTCATTTGTTTGGTTTTATTTTGTTGTGCGTTTAAAATTGTATTTATAATTTCCCAAATTTGTAGTTTTTTCATATTTGATTATGAGATTTTGGAGGAAGAGTTTCAAGGGAAGAGATAAGAAAAATTTGGTGCATTTAATATATTTATTTAGATGGCTGTCATATGAGTGAAATAAAATAATAATAAAAATTACTAATGACTACCACTTATTAAGTACTTCAATATGATAGGCATTGTGCTAATGGCTTTAAATCAATTATCATATTTAATCCTTTCTGCAAGCTTATGAGGTTTTTGGTACAGAAATTCCTATTTACACATGAAGAAACTAAGGCCCAGAAAGGTTAAACAATTTTTGCCTAATATGTGTAAGGCATCAGCAATCGCTTTGTGCTGTTTTGGTTTTATTTCTTACATAAGTGAATTTACCAGTGAAACCATGTGGGCTCAGGGTTTCTTAGTGGAAAGGTTTTGAACTATGAATTAAAATTCTTTAATAGTTACAGGGCTATTAATATTTTCTATTTTGTTTTGTATTTGTTTTTGTAATTTGTGTAGTCCAAGAAATTTTCCGTTTTGCCTAAGTTGTCAAATTGATAAGAAAAGTTATTCATATCACCTGTAGCATCTGTAGCGATGTCTCCCTTTCATTCCTGATATTGATAATTTGTTTCTTCCCTCTCATTTTCTTTTTGATCAGTCTAGCTAGAAATTTATCAATTTCACTAATATTTTCCCAGAACCAACTTTTGTTTTCATTGATTTGCTATCTATTTTTTATTGTATTGATTTTCACTCTTTATTGCCTTCTTTTTACTTACTTTTGACTTAATTTACTCTTCTTTTTCTTAGCTTCTTAAGGTGAGATATTAGAACATTACCTTTAAAATTTTCTTCTTTTCTAATATAAACATTACAGATGTAATTTTTTTTTAAACCATGCCATTGGTTGCACAAATTTTGATGCTTTGGTTTTTTATTATCATTCTATTCAAAATATTTTCTAATTTCCTTTGTGATTTCTTTGACTTGTGGGTTATTTAGAAGAAGTATTGTTTTATTTTGGTTACTTATAATTTAGTTTTGTTGTGATCAGAGAACATCCTTCTTTCACAGTTTTTTTGGATTAGAAGTTAAAAATAACTACTCACAAGTCCCTTCTCACCAAGGACACTTCATGTTTATGCTCTCCTGGCATTTTATCCAGTTAGCATCCTTTTCCTGACTCAGAAGTGTCCTTGTTTGGATGATAAAATGTAAGGCTATACTATACATAACCCACAGACTGTCTGAGCATTCTCCCCCACAATTCCAAAGAACCCAAAGCAAACATGATGCTTCAGTCCTTCCAGAAAGACAGTAGGCTGATAAGGGAAAGCCATCAAACATTTGCAAAACTTTGGTTTCCTTATTAGAAAACAGGGAATAATAAATTCCCCTGCTTCACAACATTTTCTGAGTAATAAAGGAGAAAATGCTTGGAGTATAGTAATTTCTTATTAAAATGTGGCCAATATCATCAATATTTGAGTGCATTTTTCTGTCCCAGAAACTAAGCCAACACTTGACTCTGCTTCCTTATGTAATCCTCCTGACATCATAGTGCCTAATTATCTCCGTTTTATAGATGAGGCAACTGAAGATTCACAGAAGTTGTACTTGTTCAAGGCCACACACTGAGTAAATAACAGAAATTAATAAGATGATCTGTTTCATTACAAAACCTATTTTGCTTTTTTGCATCATATGTTATACTGCATTGAAAATAAAATGTCTATATCATATTTATAATAAATCAAATTATGCTTGTTTTATAAACAGAATCTGGTATGTTGTAGAAATTTGAATTAACAGGAAGAATAAGGCAAGAATGCGGCAGTTGAATAGATTTAACTTAAAGTCTCCAAATATGACATCACACGCTCACACACACACACACACAAATTCAAGAAGACTGAAATTTCCAACAGGTTTTATAGAGGAAGAGTCTGATAGTCCCTTCTCTTCCAATTGTCCTTCCTTTTAAGATGCCATAGAGATGCTGATGCTTCTTGGATTCTGCTTTTGTCTTAACATTGACTCTCTAAACCATTGGGATAGTTTTCCCACCTTTTGCGATAGGTCGCCATATTCATCTAGAGGCTGGACCATTCCTCTCCAAATTTTTTAAACTCTTGAGAGCAGGGATGGTGACTTTTCATTTTTATATCTTTAGTACTTGGCTTAGCACTCGAGAAGACAGGTGTTCAATACTGGATGAAAGTGCATTGCTTGAGGATTTTTGCTGACTCAGGAGTCTTTAAATGCCAATGATAATCCTCTCCTTTTCTTCTTTACTGTCCAAAAGGCCCCACAAACATTTGGCTGGTGTTAAAGATAACCCTCACTTTCTTTCCTTTAATATTTGCTAACTAGCTCAAAGGATTTATGAAACCTCCTTGGACAGTCATTTCAATATTTGTTCACTCTAAATGCTGTGGAGTACTTCCTTACTTCTGGTCTGAAACTAGTGCTGTTCCTCACCTTTGTCTGGCTTTTATTCTAGCATTTGCTTCTCTTTACATAATGTTGGTTTTATGGGACTCTACTTTATTTCAGAACTTTTGTTCTTCCCTCTCCTACCTTCTCAAGATTGGGGGCATTGGAACTCCTTCCTCCTAAGCCTCCTGGTGAGTAGGTTTGGCTGCAACTTAGGTTTACTTAGAAGAGAAACTAATGTTTGGCTCCAGAGGGCTGAAATAGACCCACACTAGGCTGTGTCCCTACTGGCTGCCAGATCATTGGAATAGTATATGTGCTTGCTCACACATCTGCTCTCTCATTCATATGTAGAGCTTGCCATTGTTCTCCATCCTGGGAAAGTTTGTCACAGGAGGAAAAGAATAGCAAAGAATAGAAAGAGTCAAGGTTACTCAGCAGCATTCCTCCCCCCTGCCCCCACCAACCCAAACATGCCTTTATTTTACAAGATAAACTCTCTTTTTGACTTGTGTGAATATGAAGATGTGGGGGACTGGCATTGGCCACCCCAAGATATGTCTCTTTGGCATGAGGATTATTTGGGGCTGCTTACTTTTAATAAACTGCAGACAGGAAAGGAACTCTGAGAAGCAGAGTTTACTTACCCTTTGTTAAGAGACATTTACATTGTAAAGGAAATCTCCATCTGTAAAGGTGTCTCCCTCTCTGTACCAGGAAGAAGGGGGATGACCTTATCTCTAGAAACTCTTAATCAATGCCAAAAGCAAGGACTTAAATCTGCATTTGTTTACTGTACTTGTGTGGTAATCTCCCATGATCGACTCCCCCTCCACCCCAAACATCATCCTTTGTCGTTAGCTGAAGATGTATTTAAGGTGGGGACTTCAGCCATTTTGGCGAGTTGCTCAGTTTGCCTGAGCCTCTCCCATGTATACATGTTATAAAGCTTTGTTTAATTTTCTCCTGTTATTCTGTCTCATGTGAATTTAATTCATTCTCTGGCCAGAAGAACCCACAGTGGGTAGAGGAAATGTCTTCCTCCTCTTCAAAGATTTCACCCTATAACTATCGTCACCCAATCAGCCTATTCCCACTCTCCCTGCAATTCCCATCAGAACTTTTTCTGCATGGGCATTTGCTGACTCCTCTCGCTCTTGCCTATAGTTGAGTGTGGATGAGAGTATTTACACTGATAAGACAACGACTTTGCAAAGATGCTTTGTCACCAAGGGCTTCATAACATTTTATCACAACTGTGGAGATTTACTCACTATTGTCTGAGTCTCTGCTGTGGTTTCTGCCCATAAAATGAAAATCATGCTATTATCTATCTGAATAAAATGGTACATATGTAATCATCCTGAAAGACTTTGAAGGTGAAGAGCTTTAAAAAAGGAAAAAGTGATTTTGAGTTAACATTGGAGTATTAAGTATATCATTGCTGACTACAAAAAAAGGGAAAACTAGTTTAGTCAGATAAATGTTGAAGACAGCTTGTTTAAAAGTCAGGTCACGTACTGTACTGCAAGCTCCTGCTAACAAGGTTAGAGTTAATAGATTATTGATCCATTTAATGTTTAGTAGCAAGCTAATTTTTTTCATCATCTATGCAATTGGGCATTTGTCTGTTTTAGAGGCCAATCCAATAAACATCTTTCATTTGATATTACTTTCTGATGTGGGGGGCCATATGCCTTGGATGCAGTCAACCCTGTTCATTGCTACACATCCCTCCCCAGGCTTTGGTTATTCTTGCCACTGTGAGCACTCTACCCTCAGGAGACTGGTAAATCCTTTCTAGTGTAGCAAAGCTTTGGCTTGCAGGCACAGAGATAAGGATGGAGTCTGATTGCTAACATGTGCTCCACTTGACTAAGTTTCTGTCGACGAAAATAATCCATAACCAATCTATAAATGAAAATTTGGGAGAGTTTATTCTGAGCTAAAATCTGAGGACCACGGCCTGGGGCCTTTCTTCCCGAAGGAAGAAAGGGCACCAAAGAAGTCAGGTGCACGGAGTGGTTATATACCCACAGAGAGGATGTTTCACATAGGATTAAAATGTCCCTTTTACAATAGTCACGAGACTGCTCTGTCGGCACAGCGATTGACGGACACAGCACGTAGGTCTGCTGTCTCGGTGAACACAGCAGGGTGGTGGGTCTGTTGTCTCAAGCTGGGTGGTCACAGGTGAGCTGGGTGCTCAAAGGTGAACGCAGCAATCAGTTCCTAGCCTGAGGAAAGATGCTTAAGCTTAAGGAAATGCCAATGTCGGGGGAAGTTGTACCTTTATCTTAAGGCCATTTGTTCTTGCTGTAGTAAATGTTTTAAAGCAGATATACAATGCGTGCTCAATGGCCACAGTCAGGCCCTTTTGAAAAAAGCAAAGTCAGGCCGAATTAGGTTTACACCAAATGGCGTCCTCATATACTCCAATATATCCTATTGCTTGCCATTTCTATTTGTCAGTTCCCATTATGTGGAATTTTATTCAATATTGTGTTGAGGAACTTGAAATAACACATTGCTAGTTATCTCTCTAACGTCCAAGAAGTTCTAATCTTTGAATAACAACAGAAGAAAAATTGTGATAGCACTTAAGCCCTGTAGTCCCTGCATTTTGAAGAAGATGCTAGGCTTTAGAAAGAACAGACATCAAACTCTAAATTACATGTGGGGTGTATGTGTGTGTGTTTAATTTTCCAGGCGCTAATGAAATTGAGGCCATGTGATATTTTCTGGTTTATATAAGATAGAATTGAAAACCTTTTCAGTAAATGCAATAAAGATATGTAGTCGGCTTCACCTCCTGTGGAGATGCAACACACATTTGCGAGGCAGCAGAGACAGAGGTTGAGAGTATAAACCATGTAGCCAGATGGCATGGGTTCAAATCCCACCTCTAAGTAACTGAAACCTTGGAAAAGACGCCAGAGAACTCTGGCTCTGTGCTCTTTTCCGAAAAAATGTGGATAGTAAGAGCACTTTCTTCATGGAGTTTTTAGAGAACTAAGTGAGTTACTATAGGCAAAATGCTTAAAACAGTGCCTGGATAAACACCTTGGGAAAATGCCTGCCTTTGCTCCTAGGACTTTACGTTTTCATTGTTTCCAGCCTAATATTTACTTTTTAAAAAATTATTAAACTTTATATTTTAGAGCAGTTTTAATTTCACAGCAAAATTCAGTACAGTACAGAGTTCCCATGTACCCTCTGTGCCCATACAGATATAACCTCCCCACTGTTGATGGCCAGCACCGCTCTGGTACATTTTTTACAGCTGATGAACTTACATTGACACATTATTGTCACCCAAAGACATTTACTTCTTTTAAATGTATCCTCTTTGATTTAAATGATTTTACCTTTTTCTTGATGCAAACTTCTATTTTCTTGCCTGAGTTCAGTGAGAACTGGGAACAGGTGCTTGTTACCCTAATAACTTAGCAGAAAAGAATGAAGCCACAGTTATATGTGGAGACCATCTCTTTAGTTTCCATAGTCTATAGGTGTATGTTTTTTATATTCATTCAATATTTAGATATTCATTCATTTATCTAGCATTTAGTGAATTCTTTCTGTGTGCTAAATACTGTTTTAGGTTTGGGAATATAAAAGTAAATGACAGAACCTTTAAAATCTAGAGAGTTTGTAATCCAGTTTGAGAGATAATGAGTGGCATGTTACCATCCACAAGAGGCTTTGGGGACAAATGAGGTCACATTAATGTTTAATGTTGCAATCATAATGTGGTGTAGGGGAGGAAGACATTTCCTCTACCTGCTCTGGGTCCTTCTGGCTGGACAATGAATTAAATTCACATGAGACAGGATAACAGGAGAAAATTAAACAAAGCTTTATAACATGTATACATGGGAGAGGCTCAGGAAAACTAAGCAACTTGCCAAAATGGCTGAAGTCCTCTCCTTAAATGCCACCCTCAGGTAAAGACAAAGGAGGATGTTGGGGATGGGGGCAGTCGATCATGGGAGGTTACCAAAAAGCACAGTAAACAAGACTAAGGTTATTATGCAGATTTGAGCCCTTGCCTTCCACATTGATGAGCGTTTCTAGAGATAAGGTCATCCCCCCTTCTTCCTGGTACAGAGAGGGAGACACACTTACAGACAGAGATTTCCTTTACAAAGGTAAATGTCTCTTAACAAAGGGTAAGTAAATTCTGCTTTTCAGAGTTTCTTTCCTGTCTGCAGTTTTTAAAGTAACCAACCCAAAGTAATCCTCATGCCAAAGAAACATATCTTGGGGTGGCTAATTCCAGTCCCCCACAATGACCAACATCCACTTTGTTGCTATCAGCCCTCACTACCTGGCCCTAAAAAATCTCCTCAGTTAATATTAGAAGAACAAATGGGATTCATCACAAGTACATCTGCATATTTTTGTGTTTCTAACTACTCTCTCCACTCAACCAGCGCACTGATTCAGACAATGCTTTCTTGTTTTATCTAAACAACTTACACTCTGAATGTAGGATACATTGGTTGTAAATAATGATGCCCATGGCAGATGCTATCTAACCTGCTTATGACAAGGAGTGCTAATGCGTCTGCTCAGATCTCTCTCCTCCCAAATTTGTTTCTCTTTTCCTCATGTGTCTGCTGAAGTGCTGAGGAGGGCAGGGTCTGTTTATTTTACACAGAGGTTGCTGTTCCCAGGAGTTTTCAGAAAGTTTTGAGAAAGCAAGAGTGTGAAATCAACAGGAATCCATGGAATCAAGGGAACTCTGATGATCTTTGCAGGAATGGTGGTTATTTAACCAAGTGTCAAATAACATAAAACTGTCTAGGAAAATGCCTCAACTATTGCTGGCTCTGATGTAATCCTGTTGGAAGACATCATATCAGGCGGTAGTATTTTTACATAGTACCATCTGAGTTTTATTTTCCCCATCACTTAATTGACCATGCAGTAGCAGAACAATTAGGATATGATTTATGACACCGGATCTCAGACTGATTACTATGACATCTGGATGCCATGGTGCAGAACATAACACATAGATGTCTATTTCCTGCTCAAGAGCGGCAGTCTCTACAGAGGAGACTCAAGGAGAGGTACACATCTCTGTTATTCAAGGTACCTTTATCCCCCTTGAAACAGCATCTGTGGTTCACTTCCATGTTCTTCAGGCTCCTCTTTATTTTCTTAGGCTCCCTGTGGGATAAAGCTTATTCTACCAAATGCTAGATGAGTTGGGGCTTTAAAAACACATAATGTAACCTTAGCCTCCACCTTTTTATCATCAGGGACTTGTGAACAACTCTCCCCCTGCCTGGTGGTCCCACAGGACTGCTTTCATTTACATCTCTAATGGGAGATGAATGGGTAGCAGACTAGTCATTACTGCCATTAGGAAATAGGCTTTCAAGCTAGAAATAAAGAAGAAGGATTATTATAACTGGGCATTTTTCTGAGTATCCGTTTCAGACTAGTCTGGATAAAGCCCTGCAGACATTACCTTATGGAACAATTTCACATTATCTCTAAGGATGGATCAGGTGACTTGTCTGTAATGGGCCCTTTTTTCCCTTTGCACTCACTTCGAAAATCCTATTGTGATGGAAATGGCCTGGCCAAATCTGCTTCAGCTGCAGCCAGGCTTCAAAAGTCATTTCATGAATTCTTTTAATATAGCTATTTAAAGGTATAACGTGCAGATAAATTTCCCCATCTATCTCCCTTATAGCAATAGCAATTATTAATAAGAAAGAGATAATTATTTCAATATATCCCTAATCACTTGGCATTATAAAATCATAGCTACCTTGGGTGTTTCAAATACATTGTGCATGTTTCCATAATTGCAAATACACTCCTGTCTCTTTTCTTCCTGCTAAGAAAGTCGTTTGGAAAACACTTATTGATGGCTTACAATCAAACGTGCAAATAATATGCTCAGAGAACATTAAAATGTCTCTAATAAGGTGACAATTTATTTCCTTTTCAATACCTATGATGGAAAACTTCAATAGCAGATGTGCTTAATGCTATCACCACGAAGAATAAAATTCTACACTAATGTAATTCTAAAGTTTAATACTGCTTGTACATTTCATAGGAAGGATGGACTGTATAGCACTTGTTTAGGAGGGAGCCTGGGCTCAGTAAGACATGAAGGATTAGACCAGCTTTCGAAACCTTTCTTTTTTCTCTTAGAATTGGCAGGAAACCAAGATCCTGCTCCTCTCCTAGAATGAATATTCGTTATTTCTGTAAAATAATGAATGTCTTTGAAAACATCACCCAACAGCTCCCTCCATTGAAGGGTCTGTGGGATTCTTGATTTTGGGTAGAGCCGTCTCTCTTTCACCATCTGTGTCACCATGTCAAAGTTTCAATGCCTTAGAAATGTGTTAAGCCAGGTAATGAGTTCTCTGGAGTCCTTGGGGCAATAGACCTTGCTCTGGCTGTTTCTCAACTGGGCATGATTTTCGGGTGATGGCAGCATCCAAACTAGCCCTAGTACCATGTGGAGTAGTTCAGAGTCCTCCCTTGTGAAGAGTAAGTGTTAGTATTATACAGAGTAATAAGAACAAGGCAAAATAGCCCTGAGTTCCATCTATTTGGTGAATGCAATAGAGGAATCAAGGGAATATTTAGCAAATCCTGATCACATTACTCTTGAAACTGTAGTTTGATTCTCTCTACCGCTTTTCTTAGATGGGAGAGTTTTGTTACAGTGTGCAATATTGCCACTAATGAACATTTTAGATGAATAATGCTAAATAAGAAAAGGTCCTACCTTCCATTAAGAAATTCTTTAAGGCCTAGGCTCATACTTTGGTAATTAAACCTTATATCAAAGATGCATAATAATGACAATTTCTTCATTACATTTGCCAATGACTCTAGGAATGTCTGTTGATACCCAGGGGTTGAATTATTCTAGTTAATTATTGTAATTTTGTGCTAACGTAACACCTTCTATCCCAAGGAATTCCTAAGCATGGTGAAAACTTTAGCCCCATCGGTATTTATGAATCTCTTCACTTGTTAAGTGAGAAGGCAGCCTGAGATAAATTACCCTGGGTAATTTTAATCAAGAGCTTAATTTTAATGATCACCTGCTGCACAAATAAAATAAGAGAAGCAATGAAACCATCATTATCAAGGTAAGTCATATGTGTCTCTAAGGGATGTTATTTTTAGCAATGTTGATGACAAATTTATGTAAACTCTGAATGGAATAAGAGGATGGTAGAGCAAAACTAGAAAGATTGCATAAATATGTAATTAAATAGGAAGCATCTTATTTTGCACTTGTTAATGATTGCTTTGGGATTGTCCTTTCGTTGTTTAATATATACTTGTCTAGTTCTACAACCAGGTTGAATATTTCTGCAACGCAGTGTCCACACTGTCCCAATGATTTGAATTTCTCTATGAGTGACCAGAACCTAATACAAGCTCAAAACTAGCTCTTTTCTAAGTACACATTTAAGAGAATAGACAGGAAAAATTAGTTTGGACAAGTGGGAAGGGTCAGAAAGGAATAAAATATGAAAAGATATGATGATTTATTGGTACATCCCCTCCCAAAAAACTGATTTTGGCTTTCTGAATAATCATAGAAGAGTATAGGCTGCCATTTCTTAGGGCTAAGGAAATAATGCCTTTCAAAGACCTGTATTCGTGTATTTCCCTCATTACTTAGTTTTTCTGGATGTCAGTTGTGCTGAGTTTCATGTATTAAACATAATAAGTGATGTTCAGTGGATAAATTGAGAACTGTTTCTTGGTACCAAATAGGGTATTCTCCATTGTCTCTGTAGAGTTCTACTGATTTTATCCAGTCCTTCCTTCCAAAACCAAGGTTGTCTGCCCTTCCTTCCTTCCTTCCTCCCTCCCTTCCTTCCTCTTTCTCTTTCTCTCTCTCTCTCCCTCTCTCCTCCTTTTTTCTTCTTTCTTCCCTTCCTCTCTCTCTCCTTTCCTGACTCTCTGTCTTTATTAACAGCACAAAGCAACATTTCTTTCTGTATGATACAAAATTTGTCTAATACTATAAAAGTTAAAGACTTTATTAAGCCAACATCGAGTGATGATTTGAGGATAGTATTCAAAAGATTTGTAGCTTCCTCGTTTATCATTTTCACTAATGTTTCATGACACCTGATATTCACAAATGCCACCTTATCTTGACTTAGACCTAGTGACCTGGGAATGCATATGTTTTTGCCAGCCTGTAGGAGGAGTGCAAAACAAAACCTAGATTTCCAGATCTGCTAAGACTGGCATTTTCTGCAATCTCTTCCTAATGGGAGCTACCTTTCCCAGTGATGAAAAGGATACTGCACTTGTAGTTCTCTCTAATTGTCTGCATTGACTCTGAGGCAGACAATTAGTACAGGGGAATTGGAGAAAATGAAATGCCCAGTTAGTTGCTAATGAAGTATGAAGATGCAATTCTAGAACACACAGCGTAGACTCACCCTTGGTAATTGTTCCCACCTTTGCCCCCAGGGTTCACTGCTAAGAGGCTTGGAAACTCATCACCTGGGTTTCAAATCTTGGCATCACCAGTTACAACAGAGAATGATGAGATGAGACTGTGAAAATTGGGGAGCAGGAGAGGAAAACTTATCCATCTCTTTCCGTCACCACCACTCAAACAGCTGTGAAGACTGAGCGAAATCTCCCTGTGGTGGAAGCATTTAAGTTCTGATGGTATAACTGGGCATCACTGCTATTTTTGAGTCCCGATCTGTGCTTGAATGGTCAGGCTACAAACACTTACTAAGTGCCAAGTATGTGTTAGGACTGGGAACGATAAAAGGTTTTGGGATTATAGGTAGGAAATTTAGTTTCATCATTAAAAGTTCTGAAGTTAGATAAACTTCTGAATCACCTTGGACACTTGCCAGCAGTGTGACCTGGGGAAATTACTTAATGTTCCTCTACCTCAGTTTCTCTTATCTATAAAATGGAATAACAATTTCTAAAAATGATGTAATGAGTAGTAAATAAAGGATACACTTACAGCACTTAGTAGAATCTTCAATATTTGAGGATTATTAACTGTTATTGTTGTTACTATTATTATATTAATGAATGTCAACCATATACTATGCCCATTGGTAAGGCAGAGTTATAGAGTTGAATAGATATGGGTCTTTAACCTTAAGGACCTCATTATTTAATGAGAGAATGCAAAATGAAAAAGGAAATATTTCTGTATGACAAGTGCCACAGTAGAAATGTCCACATGGTCCTGTGGAAACACAGGAAAAAATATAAATAGCTTTTTAATGGCTTAATTTGTAAACTGCAAGGAGTTTGGTGTGTCTGGGCATCCTTATCAGATTCAGGGGACAGTGAGCTCTGCTTGGGTCAGAGTGGATATTATGGGAGCCAGAGGGTTATAGGTAAAAAGTGAGGTTCTCTGGGAACATGGTAAAGTTACAGAATGCAGAATATATGAGACTCCTCTGCCAAATAAAATCCTTCATCCTGGACAACTCAGTCTTTCCAGGTTGGTCCATCCCCTGATGCAGAATTTGCTAGGTCTCCGAAGGCTTCTCAAAGGTGGAAGGTTTGCTTGACATGCAGGAACCTTCATGGTGTGTCTCTACAGGGAACATTGACTTTACCAGGTGAGCATAGGATTCCACCATTTCCTCACCAGCTCTATTGGGTCAGACTAAATACAGAGTTAGAGATGAGGCTGCACAGGGCTTTGTGCAGGAGACAAAAATGAATACGATGTGGCATCTTATTCAAGAAACTTAAACTACAAGTAGGTATTCTATCAGGTATTCGGATAAGTATTCTCACATGAATCAGTATTTCGAAAGGTAATGAGCACAGGATGGTAACAGTTCCACATCTTAATCTTTAGACTCTTAGTTCAACATGGAGCAATTTGTAAACCCATTCGAGATGATTAACTTTTGTATCCTGGCTCCACAGTTTACCAGCCCTGCGATAGTAGGTAATTTCATGTCTTTAAACGTTGATTTCCTCATCTGTAAAATGAAAATAATAGTATACCCTCATAAGGTTATTATGAGGTGAGGAGATTAAGTATGTCAAGTGCTTATCATAGTGTCTGGTCTTATAGGTATTCAATGAATTATAGCTATTATTTTTAGAGGAAATCAACTTACAACCTATGGTAAATATGGCAGGGCTTTTAAAAGGATTCCTTCCAAAATTGTGAGGCAAGAGATTAAAGAGTAAACACAAAAACTCTCCAAATATTTATGGGCTGAATCTCAGTTTTCAGGTTTGTCTGATGACTCTTAATTTTGCAGGCTGGAGAGTATTTGTCTCTGTTGATCATATGGCCATTTTACCCAGTATCTTTCACTGTGGTGCTTTGAAATTAAAGCTGATCTCATGAATAAAAGCTACTTGCTTTTAAATATATTTCCTTATAACTTTATTTCTGTAATCCCCAGTGATCTCTTAAAATAAATAGTTATAAATTGTTAAAAATTATGGGAGGTTGGATAATGGGAGGCCATTAAATTCTCCATGCTTTATGTTACCATTAACTATGTAGTAAAGAAAAACAATAATATAATATAGTTAACTAATAAAGAGGCCAATATCTTTCATGATTATATAAGCCTATGACTATCTGCCTTTCCAAGAACAAGACTGTTTTTTGTTCTTGCTCCTCACCCCAACGGGGAAAAAAAAAAAACGAAAGTGAGATCCATTAGGAAACTTCTCTTCCTCAACAGAAACTATGCTTCAGTTGTTAAAGTGATAAACACTGTCACCCCTTTTGAAGGTGACTGCTGTGTGATTAGAGCCTAGGTGAACAGCAGGCTAATTATGCTGTTGGTTTTAGTCCAAAAAATGACTTATTCTTGCAACGTATTAGTAAATTTATTGGATTACTAAATCAAGAGTATATTAAAACAAACTTTGATTTCCCTCAGCTTTGCTAATGCATTTTGGTTATAGAATAAGGTGCTTAAGGTCATTAGACGTTAAAAAATTTGTAGGCTTGATGCTTATTAAGCAAAGCTAATTTGGTTTAAAAGTAGCAAAGCATTTGCTTCACACTTGGAACCCTTAGCAAATTAACTCTCACACTGTGTGAAAAGGAGTCCTGGGTTTAAAAGGAAATTCAGGTCTTGAGTTTGAGTAAGAAGATGGGAAATGTGAAGAAATAATTTTGTGTCTAAATGACATGGAAGGGCATAGGTTCTCACTTCATAGACCCTGGCCCTTAAAGGCAATTATCTTCAGCAACATCTGTCATGGGGGAGCTTTTCCTCCTTGTTTCCTGTGGGTTTACAATGACTTCAATGCTTTCTGAAAGTTATCGTTACTAATGAGAAACAAACATCAGAATCTGAATCAATATGTGTTTTTAAATGTGAACGTGGCCTTTCCCTCACTTTTGAAGACCCATCATTCCTCTTACCTATGCAAATTCTGTGTCCCTGAAGACCCTGCTCAGGTCTCTTGGCCTCTATACCGTCTTTCATGACTACCCCAAATCTCAGTCATTTCCCAAAGCAATACCCAACTGAGCACTTGATTCTGTGCTGTCCCATGGTGTTTTCTTCTTCTTTCATGAGTGAAAATTTGTCCTCCCAAAGGAATTTCAAACTCTTCAAAGGTAGAGACAGTGGTGCCTCCAGATGGCTTGGCTAGGTCTCCGTGAAAAGACCAAGTATCCTTGGAACTGTCCAAGAAATCCTTCTCTTTTCTGGTCTCCCTTTTCACCCCTGGACACGTGGTAATACAGTGGCTGGATTAGTGTTATTACCTAGGCCTAGGAGCCATGGCCAGACTGGGCTGAACCATTTGACAATTGAATTCAAGACTTGAAACTCACTAGTGTCCCATGCTGATTAAGTGTGCTAATTAGCCCCAGATGTAAGATAGGAAAGGTAGAATTAATGGGATGAAATAACAGCTAGGAAAATATTTTTTCTTATTTAAAAAATTTTTTTTGGTGACGAAGATTCATCCTGAGATAACATCTGTTGGCCATCTTCCTCTCTCCTTGTTTTTTGGCTTGAGAAAGTTTAGCCCTGAGCTGACATCTGTGCCAGTGTTCCTCCACAGCATGACTGATGAGTGGAGTAGGTCCGCACCAGGGATCTGAACTGGTGAATCCAGGCCACCAAAGCAGAGTGTGCAGAACTTTAACCACTTAGCCATGGGGCTGGCCTAAGGAAAATATTTTTAAAATGTTTCATTTTATAGTTGGGAGTGGATGCTGAAAGGGAGTAGAGAGCAGGAGGATGTTACTTGTGAGTGGGACTCATGCATGCCTTGCTCGTGGTGGCATGACCTGCCGAGAATTTATCTGCTTGGGGCCTGAAGCAGCTCCTGAGAGAGAGCCCAGTCTAAGGGAGGAATGGTCTGATGATGAAGAAAGCTTCCATTGTTGGAGGCGAGTGCCAATTCTGTATAGAACATGGAGCCCATTACTTAGCTTTGTCTCTTAAGCCAGCCCTCAAAGGAGTTATTTATAAGATCAGTGTAGCACAGAGGTGCAGAACAGAAAGAAACTCTGCGAGGGCTTTGTGCAATGGAACATTCTTTGGGTGTCCCTATAACAGAGCTTGACTGAAGGCGAGACAGGAATCCTTCCATTTATCACAGTAATAGCTTACCACTTAGCACTTTGAGGTTCTAGTGCCTCTGCTGTAGTAGGAAACAGAAGACTTGGTAGTTCCGAGTGGACGCTTGACTGGAAACAGAAACATCTGAAGGGCCTAGAGAAAAATAAGGACTGCTTCAGAATTTCTGTTCACAGTTATCCTCTGAAATCCATCTGTAATTTCTAGGTTAGGCAAGATCCCTCCCTTTTATGTTTTTGTTGGATCACTCAAGAAGCCTGTAAAATCCAAGCTTGTTATCATTCACTCTTCTTTCCAATTGCCATGAAAACCAAAGGCTTAAGTTTCAGACAAACAGCTGAAGAGTTAGCAAGGGAAATATAAATAGATTATGGATAATAAATATGTTTTTTGTTCCTCTCAATTTCTTCCCTGTTTGTTCACCCTAACGTCTTTTCTTTAAAGATATTTATGAAGTGACAGGCAATTCAGTCCCTTTGCTCAGGAATATACATTTTACAATCAAAGTGGAGGATTGAGTTTTCCTGGGGGTGTCCTCAGTTCACTCTAGTGGGGCTTATCAAGCTCTAAGAGAAGTGGGGATCTTAAAATATCGTGAACTGGTGTATTGAGATGAATCATGCTGTGTCAATGTGATGTTCATGGAGTTGGATTCTTAAGAAGCAAAGTAAGTTGTTCCCTTAGAGGAAGCTGCCTTGGATGGGAGGCAGGGGTTTCTTTTGTTGTAAACAAAATGCAAGAAAAATGAGAGTGCAAAGAGAGAGCTGATAATTGAAATGTTTGAATGAGAGCTGAACATTGTTTCTGAATCGTGATTTATCCATCGCGAGGTTGAGAATTAAAAAAAGTCAACTGGGAAAACAATTAAGGGATAAAAATGGAGACCTCACATGTTAGTTAAAAAGCAAGGAGACTAGTGCTTTCGCAAAATATAGTATTTTCTCCTTCTTTAGTAAAAGAAAGCCAGACTTGAGACTTGGTGACATGAAGATAATTTGTGACATGAGGACATTTGATAGGTGTAAGTGAAGTGGGAAAATCGCTAGGCAGTAAAGACATGAATATGCTGGTTGGGCTGAATTCCGAGCAGTGTGGGTTGTGTGGGTGTGGGTGGGTGCAAGGAGCTCAGTAAAGAGCAAAAAATGAGATTCCTTAAGCACTCAACAGTTTCCAGTGACCCTGAGGGAAAGCTGTCAAAGAATAAGCAAAGCTGGACAGTAGTTGAAGTGGTAAAAACAGATTTTATTCAGGACAACTGCAGTAAGGGAAATGGGACCTCAATAGACAACTGGGCTCAAGTCCAAAGATAGCCTGGGCAGATGGGGATTTATAGCAAAGAGCAGGGTGAGGGTCAGCCGATGGGAAATTACTAGAAGGAGACGTCAGGTGTGAGGAGAATTATGGCTAAACTGATCTGACAGAATTCTTGCTGGAGACAGACCAGGGTGATCAGATATCATCTGGGGGTTGGTGGAGGATGGGGGATGGAGGTGGGGGATGGTGGGGGATGAGGAACTTGATTAGATATGGGGGATGGGGGATGGGGGATTCTTACCTAACTAACGTAGCAGGTTTCCTTAAAAGTGGATTTTACAAAGAAGTGCACAGAGGGGCCCTGGAAGAGGTTCAGGAGCCTGACTAAAGTTTTGTTAAGCAAAGAATCTTTGTCAAAGCTTTGTCTAAGTGAGCACATGTGTGTGAGTGGCTGGGCTGAGAAAGAAATACTCTGGCACTGGCTGTCACCAACTCCATTGTTGGAATTGAAAGACTGAGTTAAAAGGGCAGCGGAGAACTCAAGTGTTGGTTTATCACGGCCAAAATTTGTCATTGCTGATATTCAACCAGGAGGAGGGTTGAGGGATTTCTTCAGCTGAATACATCTTAGAGAATTTCTACTTCCCTCTACACACACCTCCCCAGGAGCTGCAACCCCCTGAAATATTTCTTATATGTTTTGAGGATCTCTTAGAACACAGGCAGGGCTAGTGTTGAACACTGAGGTCGGAGTTGCCCTGGCGGCAGAGTTTGATTGCTCTCTCTCATAAAAGTTGTGTTTGACAACCATGCCTGCTTCAATATGCTGCTTCCAAACTGGTTCACAAAATCTAGTTCCTAAATATGCCTCATCTGATGCTATGGTTTAAAACTTTTCCACAATCTATCAGTAGGTGTACTCAACACAGCACGTTCGCTGTGTTCCCTGAACGACCATGTGCAAGTTGTATCATATTTTAAAGTTTTCTAATGACTCTATTTAAAGGACTATGATCATTCTACTTGAATAAATCTGGATATTGGGTAACTTTAGATAAAGTAAGAAGTACAATATTATAGGAAATAATCATAATCGTAATTATCATACTGTCAATATAATATATTAAAAAGTTAACATATTAAGCATCTGCAAGTCATGCTAAATAAAGTCACATGCGTTTTCTCATTGTTTGGGGTTCCAGGATCATGCACTTTTGTGAGTCCTGCATCAAACAATGCCTCCTTGTAAAGAGATTTTCTTTATTTGGTCACTGGACTGTCCTCTAAATTAGTTGAAAATTGCAGGTCCTAAGACATAAATAGGCTCATGACAGCTTGTTATGATGCAGAAATTTGAATTCTGGTGCAGGCGATATGTTTGTTTAGCTTCTTGCAATATAATTTGGAAGAATTGCTGAATTAGTTGCGTGTTGGTAAACAGACCTGGAAATTATACATGCTGGCCATAATTTGGAATCAAGATTATGTCAAGCTACACCCACAAGAGAGAAAGCGCCTTGGTTCTTTTTACAGGGCAGTCTGAGGCATGAAGACTGACTCTGTGATCTCTTTTGATGCCAGAACCTTATAGTGAAATTGTTGTCCTTCCTTGATCACAAGAGGCTGACCAAGCCTCCTTTGATCCCCAGGATCTTCCAGAAATTCTTTCTTTGCCATCCCTCATGCTCAGTAACTTGTCAATTTATCTTTCTTTGAGAGCCATTGCATTTCCAAGTACATTTCAGAATTAGCTTGCCAATTAAAAAAACAACAACAAAAAACTGCTTAGATTTTGATTGCAAATGCATTCCTTCTATAGAGCAATTTTCAATTTGGGAAGAATTGATAAATTAATGATATTGTATCTTGAAATTCATGAACTTGGAATATCACTGTCTTTATTTGGATGTTTTTAAATTTCTCTAAGCAATAATTCATAGTGTTTTTTCTGTGCTGAGTTCTTTCACATCTTTTGTTAGATTTATTACTAGACATATAACAGTTTTTGATGTTGTTGTAAATCATATTGCTTTTCTAATTTAGTTTTTGATTGTTTATTGCAAAGTGACTTCAGAGACAACACAGTGCTAATAGCTGTTAAACTCTGAGACCAGTAAGAGTGAAGAGACCTTGTTGAATACCCCAAACATTTATTTGAGACCCAAGAAAAAGCCCTAAGAGTAAGAAAACTGATTATGGAATATTGATCTTGTATCTAGCACTTTGCTAAATTAACTTATTAATTTTAGATTTTCTATATCCAAGATCCTGTCATTTGTAGTAATGACAGTGTTACTTCTTTCCCTCCAATTGTAATGCTTTTAATTTCTTTATCTTACTTTATTGCACAGGCTAGCAGTTCCAGTAAAATGTTGAACAGCAGTGATTATAGTGAACATCTTTGTCTTATTCTAGAAATTAGGGAAAAATTATACCATAGTTTACCTTTGAGCATGATGTTAATTGTAGATCTATTAAAGATACCCTTTATCTGGTTAAATATGCTTCTTTTTCTAGTGTGCTGAAAGCTTTTATCATAAATGTGAGATGATAGTTATCAAATTCTCTTTCACCAGTAAGAGTTTCTGTTCATCTCTTGTAATATTTCTTACCTTAAAGTTTACTTTGCTGATATTACTGGAGCCACAACGTTTTATGCAGTGTTTATATGATATATCTTATTCTATCACTTTACTTTCAACCTGTGTCTTTATATTAAGCTGTGTTCCTTATAAATAGTATAGAGTTGGATCTGATTTTTCCTAATCTGACAATATTTTTCTTTAAATTGGCATGTTTATTCCACTTATGCTTTACATACTTAGGATCAATTACACAATCGCCATTTGTTTTCTATTTGTCTCACTAGTTATTTGATCTTCCTTTCCTACTTTCATTTGTATTGTATTAATCCATTTTTTCTCTTTTATAAGATTTTTTCTCATTTATTTAGCATTATTATTTTATTCTTTACCCTAGAAGTAAAAAAAAAAAAATGCATCCTAAACTTTTACAATGTAACATTAAATAGTACTGTTGAGTTATTAGGCTCTGTGGTACTTAGACCTTTCTTTCTTTCTTTCTTTCTTCATTCCTCACTAAAATAAATTAGGTCTCTTTGGATAGCTTATTCCGGGTTTGGGGCAGGAAGTAGAAAATGAGCCTAGAACATCTTGCTGAAACAGAAAGCAAGGAAGTACTCAAAGATTAATGGGGGGTCATATCAAATGGATTGAGTTGGTTTGAAGGGGCCCATACTGGTCAAACTTGAAATAATTTGAACCAAAATAATAAAAAGATGATGATATTAGGAGCAGTGAATTGACATGGGAGATATATAGGCTTTCATTGTACTATTCTTCTAAGTTTATTGTGAGCTTGAGCAATTCCAGTGCTAATTTATCATCTGTATCACTAATCAGGCCATATGGTTCTACACATCTTATCTTCTACATCTCATTTTTTTCCCCTGTATTCTTTAGGGCACCAATACAATTCTTGTTCAATGGCATTTGAATCATAAAGAAAATGTGGCTGCAGACAACAGGAAGAATCTGTGCTATGACAGAAGCTGTTCTTTCAGATTACATCCAATTGTGGAAGCAGAAGTTTCCTAAGAAGTCTGAAATTCAAAATGAGAGAAACCATATGCTTTTAAAGATCTTTCTGATTTCATTGCAAAATGCATAGTATAGGTTTTCCTTGTTGTCTCAGGATAGGAACATTTCCTGCTATATTTACTAGGAGAAAAAAATTTTTTTTAAAATGAAAATTGGCCCCTAAATGGGACTAATGCTGGTGAGTTACTACCCTAAAGCAATACCAATAATAATCCCTAAATTTTAACTCTCCAGTTATCCAGGATTTTCAAAGAAAAAATTAATTTTACCAAAAGACAAATGTGTTACTATTTAATAAAGCCAGATTACTGTGACAGTGAAAAAATAAGGAATTTACGTAGAGCTCTTCGCTACTTGAACAGGACCACTGAATTAAATAGTGGTAACTCCCAGACCTCAAAGGCGATGTGGATAAGAGAAAAAATTATTGGCCAAAGACATATTTGGCTACTGAACTATAAAATATACAGTGAATCTGTGTTAGCAGCATAGACCAAACTCTTGTTCTTAGAATGGTTATCTTTGTGGCTGTTAGTGGACTGTGGGTATGCGTTACAGCAAATGGTCCAGGAATTTGGCAGTGCTAGTAATTTATCTACCAAAAGTCACGAATGACCATAGAACACTAAATGCAACCATTGGCTTTTCCTAAGTTGGTCTTCTTAGAGAATGGTTCTAGGCTAGGCTCATGATTCAAACCAGTAGTTTTAGGACTGGGCCTTGGATTTGTGCTAAAATAAAAAAAAAAAGAAATGAGAAGGCAATGTTTTTAGTAACCAGAATAGGCTAGAGGCTGCTGCAGGAACAAATAATCCCTGACAGCTTAACTTCTTGCTCACATCAAATCCAATTCAGGTTGGGCAGCCCTCTGTTATGTTGTAGATCCTCCATCTGAAACGTGGGGCCTCTACTAGGTTGCGGGTCTTTTTGTATTTTATGAACACCCTTCAAACAAGATGATTCACTGCAAAGTTTTGCAGGAATTTGTCAGTTACCAACACCCCTTCCAGCTGCAGCATCTTTTTTGACAAGTTCAGGCTCTTCTCCCTCATTGTAGCAAACTCTGAGTCCTGGTATTTTCGTGCACATTAGTCTTGTCATCTCAACGAGATTGCACATTATCTGAAAATAGAGTCCTGTATCCCCATAGTCATAAGTACAGTTTAGGGGATATAATAGTTTCTCAAACAAGGTTTCTTGTTTTTTTATTCATCGGGTCTCAGAGGTATCTGACATTGCAGCTTTTTTCCCTTTCTGTCTTCAGACATTTTATACAAAAACAACAGCAGAACTCCTGAATTGTGTCTATAAATCTTCCTATTCTTTTCTTCTTGGTTACTAGCAGTAAAGGAGCTAGGGACTAAGTTGTAATGTTTTGACTCATGAACCTTCTCTGACCCCACAATCCATCTCTCCCTAAATCTCTCACTATCTTACAGAGTTGAGTATTGATAACTGATGCTTCTTCTCCTGCCTGTTTACGTTACCGCTGGTAATGCAAGTTGTGCTGAATATTTGATACTCTGCTACATTTCCACTCACTGCATTGCCACCTTTGCTTGTTGAGTGCTCGTGTGCCTAACTGGGTGTCTGAGATTGGTTTATTGTTCTAGTGTCATCTCTTGTTCTAGCGCCATCATCTGAGGTCTAAGGCTTTTGGGAGACAGTGTAACTGCCACCTGGGACGTAATCTGCTAATTGAAGAACATCAATAACCAAAGAACTATCATGTAAAAAGCAATTTTGGTCTACTTGGCATGCCTCCTAGAACCATCTTTCAGCAATGAATTTCTAATCTATATTAAGTTTGCATCTTAAAATAAATGAAAGCAGAGACCTATGGATCAATATAAATAAGAGAAAAATTGACTCAAAATCATTTTTACTCTTTAACCTAGAACATACTCTCAGATTTACTAAAGTTTATTGGTATTTCCCTCATTTTCAAGGAATTTTATTATTAGATATCTTGACAGCAAGAAAAAAGAGTCGAAGAGCAATATGTCTCCTGCTGAGTCATCAAGCTACCCCACTGGAGGCCTTTGTCTTGAATTCTGGTGGAGAAAAACCTAGTTCTGAGAAGCAGTTATGTGGAGCTGGGGTGTTTTTTGCCTGGTGTAAATGAAGTCCCAAAGTGGGCATCAATAAAGTGGTCAAATGGCACTCTTGCCTTTCCAAAGAAAAATAAATGAGAAGCAGACTAGCAGGTGGGGCTGGTGAGAAGCAGGGGTTCTTTATAAGGTCAAGATCCCCTGGTAAGAATAAAGGTTGTCTGCTGAAAGGGCTCAGAGTAACACTTCCCTTCAAACTTGCCCTAGATTTTGTCTCCTTTTCTCACTCAAATGAAAAATGAGTTTACCCAGTGAAGATATGTGGAATCACTTCCTAAAGTTCCTGGGACTTCCCAAGTCCCTTCTCCTTTGCCTGAGCTGAGCAGTCCTGTTCTCTGTCAGTCCATTTCTGTCCTTCCCAAGGCCCTATTGCTGCAGCATGGTTGCTGCCAGGAGTCCTTGTCACCACTGCTTATTGGCAGGTCTTCCTGGGAGCTAGTAGTGCTCCCATTAATTTCAGATTGCAGAGACCTGACACAATCCATTAGTTTTGGAGTCACACACTTTCCTGGCTTGGCCTGAAACTGTTTGAATTGTCTGCCTCCAAAGTCAAGGTCAGGAAGACAATAGGTATAAAAGTCAGAAAATGAGGAAAGAAGAAAAGGGGAAGGTGAAGAAGAGGAGAAGGACTTCCCCTAACATTGAAAGACAGGGTCGAGAGTTGAGTGCTTTAAGACCACAGGAGATTGGAATTTAGACGTAAAGAAGTGTCAAGAAATCTAGACTTACCAAAAAACTAATTTAATCCAAAGAACTATTCTGGCCCAGGAAAGAATGATGTGATGATGACAATGATGATGATGATGATGATAACAATAACATTTATTGAATGGTTCTTATAGTCAAGGCACAGTTTTAAATTGTTTTGTATATATTACCTAATCTGCTCTTTATTTATTTATTTTTTTAGGAAGATTAGCCCTGAGCAAACTACTGCCAATCCTCCTCTTTTTGCCGAGGAAGACTGGCCCTGAGCTAACATCTGTGCCCATCTTCCTCTACTTTATATGTGGGACGCCTACCACAGTGTGGCTTGCCAGGCAGTGCCATGTCTGCACCCATGATCCAAACCGGTGCACCCTGGGCCACCGAGAAGCAGAATGTGCGAACTTAACCACTGCACCACCGGGCTGGCCCCTAATCTGCTCTTTTTAACAAATTTATGAAGTATATGCTATTAACCTATGATGAAACTAAAGCTCAGGAATGAGAAGTTGCTTGCCTAGGGTCACACAGATAATTAGCCCAGAACTGAGATTCAAACTTAATCCTAATTGATACGTGGTAAATGTCTAATTTTTTTCTCAATTGTTTTAAATATTGTGGTGGAAGCTATAGGTACTCTGCTCAGATCCCCTCTGATCACCTTTACCAGTTCTGGATGCATAGCTACTAACTTCCGTGTGCTTCTCCTAAGAACTCACACCTGCAACTTTCTTGAGAGGACTACCCTTGGGCTACTGGAGCCTCTTTGACTAGAGCAGGAAGTGCTTAGTAATTTACAACTGAGGGGGTTCATCACCACAAGATCCCCCTTACAAGAAATGATCAAGAAAGCTCTCATACCTGAAAAAAAAAAAAAAGTATTTACAAAGCCTTGAGCAAGGAGATAAATAGGTAAACAAAATCAGAAAATTGCAACTCTCTCTCAGACCAGGTTAGCAAACACTTAATCATAACATTAAAGATAAGGGGAAGGAAAATATCAAGAATAAATATCATCACTTCATTTTAACCAGAAATTCACAATACAAAATGGATTGAGTTGGGACAACAATAACTTAGACAAGGAAGAGGAAAGGAATGAAATCTGCTTAGACTAAGGAAATAAGAGGCTATCAGAAAATGGACTCTTATCTATGAGATCTTTTATGCAAAACTCATGGGAATCACTAAACAAAAAATCAGAACAGAGACACAAACAATAAATCAGGAGAAAACTGAGAAACCATCATAGAGAGCCACCAAACTGAATTGGTAGTCTGAAATACATGGGACAAGAAACAAGGAAAATACAGAACAACCAGAAAACAAGTGATAAAATGGCAGCATTAAGCCCTCATATATCAATAATCACTCTAAATGTAAATGGATTGAATTCACCAATAAAAAGACACAGAGTGGCTGGATGGATTAAAAAACTAGACCCAACAATATGCTGCCTCCATGAAACACATCTCACTTCTAACGACAAAAATAGGCTTAGAGTGAAGAGATGGAAGATGATACTCCAAGCTAATGGGAAAAAAAAGAAGGCGTTGCTATACTTATACCAGACAAAGTAGACTTCAAGATAAAACAGGCAATGAGAGACAATGAGGGGCAGAATATAATGATAAAAGTGACACTCCACCAAGAGGACACAACACTTATAAATATATATGCACCTAATACAAGGGCAGCAAAGTCCATAAACCAACTATTAACTGACCTAAAAGGAGATATCAATAGCAACACAATAATAGCAGGGGACTTTAACACCCCACTTACATCAATGGATAGATTATCTGGATGGAAAGTCAACAAGGAAATAGTGGAACTAAATGAAAAACTAGACCAGATGGATGTAATAGATATATACAGGACATTCCATTCAAAAACAGCAGAATACACATTCTTCTCAGGTGCACATGGAACATTCTCAAAGATAGATCAAATGTTGGGAAACAAAGCAAGCCTCAATATGTTTAAGAAGATTGAAATTATACCAAGCGTCTTTTCCAACCATAATGCTATGAAACTATAAATCAAGTACAAGAAAAAAAAGCTGGGAAAATGACAAAAATGTGGAGGCTAAAAAATACACTACTGGAAAACCAATGGATCATTGAAGAAATTAAAGGAGGAATCAAAAAACATCTGGAGACAAATGAAAATGAAAATACACCATACTAACTCACATGGGATGCAGCAAAAGCAGTCTTGAGAAGGAAATTCATAGCAATACATTTCACCTTAACAAACAAGAAAAACCTCAAATAAGCAATCTTAAACTACACTTAACAGAATTAGAAAAAGAAGAACAAACAAAGCCCAAAGTCTGTAGGAGGGAAATAATAAAAATTAGAGCAGAAATAAATGAAATTGAAACAAAAAAACAGTAGAAAGGATCAGTGAAACTAAGAGCTGGTTCTTTGAGAGGATAAACAAAATTGACAAACCCTTAGCCAGATTCACTAAGAAAAAAGGAGAGAAGCCTCAAATAAATAAAATCAAAAATGAAAGAGTAGAAATTACAAAGGATATCACAGAAATACAAAGGATTATAGGAGAATACTATGAAAAACTATATGCCAACAAATTAGACAATCTAGAGGAAATGGATACATTCTTAGGCTCATACAACCTCCCAAAACTGAATCAAGAAGAAATAAAGAATCTGAATAGACTAATCACAAGTAAAGAGATTGAAGCAGTAATCAAAAACCTCCTCAAAAATAAAAGTCAAGGACCAGACGGCTTCTCTGGAGAATTATACCAAAATTCAAAGAAGATTCAATGCCTATCTTTCTCAAACAATGCCAAAAAATTGAAGAAGACAGAGCACTTCCTAACACATTTTATGAGACCTATATTGCCCTGATCCTAAAGCCAGACCAGGACAACACAAAGAAGAAAAATTATGGGCCAATATCGCTGATGAACATAGACACAAAAATCCTCAATAAAATATTGGTAAACTGAATACAGCAATACATTATAAAGATCATACACCATGATTAAGTGGGATTTAACCAGGGATGCAAGGATGGTTCAACATCCGCAAATCAATCAATGTGATACACCACATTAACAAAACGAGGAGTAATACCCACATGATCATCTCTATAGACACAGAGAAAGCATTTGACAAGATCCAACATCCATTTGTGATAAAAAACACTCAATAAAATGGGTATAAAAGGAAAGTACCTCAACATGATAAAGGCCATATATGACAAACACAGCCAACATAATACTCAGTGGGGAAAACCTGAAAGCCATCCCTCTGAGAACAGGAACAACACAAGGGTGCCTACTCTTGCCATTCTTATTCACCACAGTACTGGAGGTTTTGGCCACAGCAATTAGGCAAGAGAAATAAATAAAAAGTATCCAAATTGGCAAGGAAGAACTGAAACTCTCTCTGTTTGAAGATGACATGATTTTACATAGAGAGAACCCCAAAGAATCCATTGGAAAACTATTAGAAATAATCAACAACTACTCAAAGTTGCAGGGTTACAAAATCAAGTTACAAAAATCAGGTGCATTTCTATGCTCTAATAATGAACTAACAGAAAGAGAACTCAAGGATAAAATCCCATTTACAATTGCAACAAAAAGAATAAAACATCTAGGAATAAATTTAATCAAGGAGGTGAAAGATTTATACAATGAAAACTATAAGATGTTATCGAAAGAAATTCATGATGACATACAGAAATGGAAAGATGTTCCATGCACATGGATTGGAAGAATAAACATAGTTAAAATGCCCATAATACCTAAAGCAATCTGCAGATTCAATGCAATCCTAATCAGAATCCCAATGACATTCTTCACAGAAATAGAACAAAGATTCCTAAAATTCATGTGGGGCAACAGAAGACCCCAAATAGCTAAAGCAATCCTGAGAAAAAAGAACAAAGCTGGAGGCATCTCAATCCGTGACTTCAAAACATAGTACAACGCTATAGTAATCAAAGCAGCATGGTACTGCTACAAAAACAGACACACAGATCAATGGAACAGAATCGAAAGCCCAGAAATAAAACCACACATCTGCAGACAGCTAATCTTTGACAAAGAAGCTAAGAACATACAATGGGGAAAGGAAATTCTCTTTAATCAATGGCATTGGGAAAACTGGACAGGCACATGCAAAAGAATGAAAGTAGACCATTATCCTTCACCATACACAAAAATTAACTCAAAATGTATTAAAGACTTGAAGGTAAGACGTGAAACTATAAAACTCCTAGAAGAAAGTTTAGGCAGTACACTCTTTGACATTGGTCTTAGAAGGATATTTTCAAATACAATGTCTACTTGGTCAAGGGAAACAAAAGAAAAAATAAACAAGTGGGACTTCAAAAGACTAAAGAACTTCTGCAAGGCAAAGCAAACCAGGAACAAAATTAAAAGACAACCCACCAAAGGGGAGAAAATATTTACAAATCATATAGCTGGTAAGGGGTTAATCTCCAAAATATATAAAGAACTTATACAACTCAAAATCAACAAAAAACAAACAATCTGATCAAAAAATGGGCAGAGCATATGAACAGACATCTTTCCAAGAAAGACATACAGATGGCCAACAGGCACAGGAAAAGATGTTCAACATCGCTAATCATCAGGGAAATGCAAATCAAAACTACAATGACATATCACCTTATACCTGTTAGAGTGGCTATAATCACCAAAACAAGAAACAGCAAATGTTGGAGGGGATGTGGAGAAAAGGGAACCCTCATACACTGCTGGTGGGCATGCAAACTGGTGCAGCCACTATGGAAAACAGTATAGAGACTTCTCAAAAAATTAACAATAGAAATACCATATGACCAGCTATCCTACAAATGGCTATTTATCCAAACAACTTGAAGTCAACAATTCAAAGAGACTTATGCACCCCTATGTTCATTGCAGCTTTTTTCACAATAGCCAAGATGTGGAAACAACCCAAGTGCCCATCAACTAATGATTGGGTAAAGAGTATGTAGTATATATATATATACACACAAAGGAATGCTACTCAGCCATAAAAAGGACAAAATCGTCCCATTTGCCACAACAGATATGAACATTGAGGGTATTATGTTAAGTGAAATAAGACAGATAGAGAAAGACAAACTGCATATTATTTCACTCATGTGTGAAAGATAAACAAATACTTGGACAAAGAACAGATCAGTGATTAGTGGTTACCAGAGGGGAAGGGGGTTTGGGAATGGAAATAAGGGGTAGAGGGGCACATATATATGATGATCGACAAACAATAATGTAAAACTGAAGTTTTACAATATTATAAACTATTATAACCTCAATAAAAATTTTTTAAAAAGTGAGCTCTCCAACTGCATTTCAATTTCCTGGTATAGAGATCTCATTGCTGGCTCTCCAGATATGCTCGTCATTAAATTTATTCAGTTTTCTATTTGATCTGCTATTTCAGTTTAGAGGTCTATTTTTTCCCCCTTCCTTCCCAGGTTTAGCTTGGTATTTATTTCCTGTTTTGGCTTTCATCTTCTCTCCTTCTGTAATGGACATTTCTCAGATGTACAACAATCATTTGAGATCTGAGCCTAGCACCCAGTGATCCAGCGTTCTGCCCCCAAGGGCAGCTCCGTGGGAGTCATTTTAAAAGAGGGTCAGTGAGGCTGAGAAGGTAGGTGTGTGTGAGTTTGGGAGGAGTGGGGAAAAGAGTACACTGGACTTTTCTGCAAGACTTAAAATACTTGTTTATTTTGTTTTCAAATTGCATCCTTTAGAGAACTAGGGCTCCTTGGCGGTAAATCAGGGCTCACTACCTGGGAAACGGGGAAGCCGAGTGTGTGCAGTTTTGCTGCCCCCTCTATCACCTTCTTCTTCCCTCTTTCTTTCTACATTGTTTTATGCTTTGAGACTTGCATAATATTTCAGTTTTATACATTGAGAGCCTACATAATATTTGATTTAAAAAAATTAAAAAGACCATGCTGGAGAAAGGAAAAGATAAGATTATAACCTTCAGCAACGAAGAACTCTATGTGTTTTTGAGGGAGATATATGACGTCCTTAGTTTGGGTTTTAGAACACAGCACTGGTGCCAGGACGGAGGATAGCCCGGAGGAGGAAGAAGGAACTAGAGGTGGGGGTGTTGCTCAGAGTCCAGGCAAGGAGTGACACAAACCTGGACTGACGCTGTGGAAGGTAGAATGCAGAACAAGGCAACAGAGTCAAGGGACATTTCAGAGGTAGTACAAACATGATTTAGATTGAGAAATTGATTAGATTTAGAGCCGACAGCAGAAGGCCGCCATTTTTAGCTTTGGCTCTCGTAACTGGGAGTTCCAACAGGTGGATAAGTCTTCAGGCACAGCTGATTTGGATAATGGCTTGACGTTGTTTTCTTTTTTCATCTCTTGACTTTTCTTTCCTTCTTGAGAAGCTTCCCCATTAAGCAGTGAGATGAATATGTAGGCTTCAAAATTCATTATTTCAGTGGAAAACTGCAACTCTTTTGCCACCAGCATCCATGTCAGTTCAACTAAGGGACTCTTATTAGCCCTGCTTGGGTCATGTGCCCACTTGGACCAATTACTGAATCAGAAGGATTTATCTTCTCGGTTAACTTTGGATGTTAAAAGAATCAAATGCTAGGATTATCAGAGTGAAAATTATGCATCTTCCAGAGAAAGAAATTGTGCTTCTTTCAGATGTGAGCTAAGTTCTACTACAGCCCCAGAGCTGTTGCTCATTTTTCAGATGTCAGTGACAATTCAAGTTAGGAAAAAAGAAAGAATTAGATTTATTCTTTATATTGGTAAGGAGCACAAAAGGGAAGCAAGAGAGAAGAGGTTAATAGGGGTTTTAATGCTTGAAGGCCTGTGGGTCTCTTTCCAGGATAAACCTGTCAGACCATGGCCAAGTGCGCAGATACCAAATTCGTGTAACTTTGTTCTTTGGAGAGCTAGCAGACAGATCATGAGGAGTACATAGGACACAGCATGAACTTTTGACTTCATTCCAAGTCGAGGAAGCTGGTGTGACGTGATCTATGTTTTAAAGTTTACTCTGGATGTTGTATAGAGAGCTGGGAGGCCAGAATACTCATTGCTGTGAGAGTTGATTGTGGTCAGCAAGAGAGGATGGAGGACTGTGTGACGTTATCACTCTCCTCAGCACTCACATGCCTTCCTCCTTTCCTCCATCAGCCTCTGATTTAGAAATATGCCTTGTTTACCCATGAGGGCTTCGGATAGCACTGATGACAGTTTCCTTGGGAAGCTTTGACTTCTAAAGATCAGCATAGATACTCATATTCATTTCCTTGTATTTACTGTAGACAAAATAGCATTTCAGGGGAAATGGGACATGTAGTAACAGAGTTATTTGAGTGACAGATAGCATCAGGGCTTCCTTTAGAGTAATGTAGCCAGAGCTCCAACCTCTTCTCCATCCCATGAAAGAGGAGCCACATTTGAATTTTTGGCCTATTATGTACTAGCTCATCATCGGAGAGATAGCAAGATGTAAAGTAGAAATGTAGGGCTACATCTTTTGGAATGAGGAAACCCTCCAGGGAAAGCAGGTGATTTAAAAGAGAACCAACATTGAAAAAATCACAAAATCACCCTAGGGCTGGAAATTTATGGATTTAGGAGAAGACAGCAATGAATCTGTGAGTGATTTTATATTTTGAACTCTTCGAGATGCATATATACTAAATTTCCAGACCTCTTTTTGGTGTCATGGAAATCCCAGGGCTTCTTCTTGGACAGACAAAAAAGTGATATAGAGTGTCTTTAGGGAACAAACAGAGAAAAAGAGCGTAAGTGATGCTGGGCACATTTTTATCCATAAGAGGATGAATTTTCATGTGGAATGTTGATTAGCATGGAGAAGACTAGATGTCAGAATCAAGTCACAGAAGCACAGAAATTAATAGCTGTGGAATATCCTGATGCTGATGATTGAAGTCTGATAAGTTGTGTTTTCCATTCCCTTTCAAGACACAACTTATCTGAGGCCACATGGACATATTCATAAGGGACATTGTTATTGGAATAGTTCGTGGACTGTCATTTGTGGAGAGAGAGGGCTGGTTCAACACTCATCTCAAAGCCCTTCGCAATGACTTTTGTAATTAGACATTAATATGGTACAATATTTTAAAAATATGGCATTTACTCAATATTATAATTAACATATACGATCCTCTTCAAATGAAATCAGAGGAGTTTTTACGTAGAGACACTGTTTCATAGGTCCTGTAAGGCACACCATCATACAGGTAGTAAATGTTTATGTTTTTACAGAAATATTGATCGATGTGCTGCCATTATTTTTATATTCACAACCCTTTCTCATTTCTTCAGGCCCCAAACACATTTCTTACATCTTTCCCTCAATGTTATGATTTTTTGTCCTTTGGCCATTTGAAAAGACTTTAATTTTTCTTCAGGGTTATCAAACACGTCAATACGCCTAAATCAGTGACTCCAAAGTTTCTTTGTATCGTGCAGTATTATATTTTCTATGTGGTAAGGAATTTTTAAACACTGTTATTTTCTGAATGGACTTTTATCATGGGGATCACAGAGCAACAGAAATAAAGAAAGATGAGTTAGAAAGCAAACACAGTGTCCATTGGATGGAGGTGTGAGATGAAGGGGTCCCAGGAGTGTCAGGAGGCTGATTATGGGCCAGAGGGAGAGTCTCAGTGGATACTGCATCTGTCAAACAGCGGGATTCCTCCTGCCTTTGGTTTGATTCACCTGAGGAGTCAAGTGCGTTTCTTTGCTTACACAGTGACAAGAGGCAGGGGTGAGGAGGAGAATAAGGACAGCTATTCACATGTCTGTAACCACTGTTTACAGAGCACATGGTACATGCCAGGCCCCTGCTAAGCCTTGCACAAGTCCAATGTTATTTAATATTTGCCGCAACCCTATGAGGTGGGCCCTGTTGTCACTTACATCATACAGATGAAGAAAGTAAAGTAAGTGCCCCACATTTCACATATCCAGAATGGCAGGGGTGGGATTTGGTTTTATGTGACTAGGAATATCTTAATTCTTATGGTATATATCTAAGAGATTATAATTATTAAACTAAATTCTTAGAGAGTTGGATCCAACCAGTGACTCTTGGATTTCTAGGCTGAAGTCTTTCTACAGGAAGCAGGGACCAACATTCCAGTCTTTGAGAGCCTCTGCTTGCCCTCAGCTGTGAGTGCCCATACTGTGAACCAAGCATCCTCCAGGTGGACCCTGGCTTTGAAACTTAGAGATGTATGTTGCAAAGCAACAGTGAGAGAGCCAAAGATAAAAAAAATCAGCAGTTTTAAAACAGAGGAAAAAAAAGGTTCATAAAGAGAACTCTATTAAAGTCATCAAATGTCTCTTGCTTAAGGTCGAAAAACTTACAGAATGCCAAAATACTGTAATATTACAAATGAGTACCAATAGTCATCCATTTTCTCTCTTTGTCATGTTTATGCTCGAGGATTTAATATTTGATCACTTTTCTTTTAGTGGTCTTAAATAAAAGGACAAGCTATTGGGAACCACAACACCTGCAGATGTGAAATTTACAAAAAGAGAGAGTGAGATAAAGTTTAGGGTCTGGAGATTTGTTCTCTATTTTCCATGCATATTACATCATCCAAGTCAATTTGGCAGAAAAGGCATTAATTTACAGTTGAGGACAAGGAAATTTGTCAGGAAAGTGAATGCAGCGCATGAACCCATCTTGGAAGAAGAAAGGCACAAAAGAGGAGAGGTTCCAAAGGGGAAGGCTGAGTGTTTGTAAATCAGGAAGAGTTTGGGGCCAGGTTTATCCAGCACACACTTAGCTGAGCTGACAGAGATACCTTCTTTAAAGAGAATTGTGTGTAAGTCTTTGGGTGGTGGGGGGAGGATTTATGGATCACAGTTTCTGAGATTCTCATCATCAATCTCCTCCAATAATTAGATCACTGAGTCTCAGATTCCTCCAGGTGATTCTGATGGGGTGGTCTTTGAACCACTTTTTGAGGAAATCAAATCATACGATTTTAATCCCCCTTTGCCTCCATAACCTCAGAGCTGCAGTTAGAATTTAGTTTGCCTGTCTAAGAAAACTCTGGGCTCAACAGAGTGCCTTGTGCTAGGTGACTTACAGAGGTGAACTTTCCTTCACATAGGGACTCATGAAGAGGAATTTGGGACTGTCACTAAGTTTGTTATTGGAGTTTGGAAACTGGGAGAATCGTGGGGAATTCTCTGCAATCTCAAGAAATTAGGAATAGGTCTTTTGTTTTTGGCCTGAGAGCTCAACCAAACCAAAGCAGAGACAAGGTCATCTGACCCTGCTGGGGCGCAGGAGAAAGGAGTTGAGAGGCCAGATGGCAGGGGGCTCAGAACTGGAGCTCTGAAAGGCCAGTTGCAACAGAATATCAAATACTATTGGCCTCTCATTAGAGCTGCACGGCTTTGGAGGGGCCCAATTTGAAAATGACGCTATTTTTTAGCTATTTGAAAATGATGGCTCTTTTGTGTGTTTCCAGGTATGTTCCAAATTCAAATGTTCTGCATATATGACCAAATGCATGACTCAGTTGCATTTTCCTACAGTAAACATACATTAATTGAGGCTTCATTCTGTGCCAGGTACTGCGTTAGGCAAGTTTATGTGGATCATTTCACTTATTATTTACAGAAGTGCTAGGAGGTGTGCACAATTATTGTCACTATTTTACAGATGAGGAAAATGAGAATCAGAGAAGGTAGCTATGTGTCCACGATCACATAGCTGATAACTGAGAGAGCTGAGGGCTGGGATTCAGGCCTTTATGGTGCCTCCATGGTAGGCAGGAGAGTCTGGAGACCCTAGGACCACAGATTCTGTACCACGTGGTCAGCTCTCACCTCCTGGGCCTGGCCTGGTTCTGTAGACAGTACAGATGCTTCAGCCAGGCCAAGTGCTGACTCTGATTAACTTAGTAAGCTTGTCTCCACCCACCTGAAACACGTGGAAGCCTCACATAAGGACACCACCCCACATGCCCACAAGTCTGGGAAAGTAAACTAGGAAAACATTTCCAACTTTAATATCCAAAGCATTCAGGTCACTTTCCATTATAGGAATCCTGGCTGCCGCAGGAGATGGAAGAGCATATTTTACCATTTTTGTTCCTTAGAGTTGAGGTGGGGATAGTGGAGGAGAATGGAGAAAAGAGGAGACTTGTAAAATACCTAATTACACACATATAAACACATGCATACGTAGTTGTTATTTTAAGTTTATAGGGGCCCCTTTCATTCTCGGGTAAAATAGGTGGAGGCTTATGGGAGCTGAAGGTGTGAACTCATGTAAACTGTGGATGAGTTTCCATCCCCCAGAGCTCTCCCCAAGCTTTTGTAAATTGGAAGTAATAATCCTGTGTCCCACTACAAGCATCAGCATCTGCCGCCGGGACACAGCGAGCTTTCCTGGGGCCGCAGTTAACCAGAAATGCCAGCACTGCCCCTCTAACACCTGGCTAACTCGTCCTCTCCCCTACTCATTTATTATTTGTGGTGGCCACGCTTCCTCCTGGGCTAACAATGTGATTAGAAGGTGCTGCTGCCGGGTTTCTCAGAGTGCAGTCTGTGGACCACCTGCATGAGCGCCATAAGGGGATTTTATTAAAGTGTAGATTCCTGGGCTTTACCCACAGGGATTTGGGTTCAGCAGGTGAGGGGTGAGACCCAGGAATCTCTTTGAAATAAGTGCCCCAGGGGATTCTGACTCAGGCATTTTGATATTGCATCTTGAGAAACGCTGGTGTTTATAGATAAACTCACCATAAAAGATGGCCTCTGATCTTTTCCTAAAAGTTTGCATTTAAAAAAATTACACAGAGAGAATATTATTGTGTTGTATAAATTATCAGACTGAGTGGACCTTTAATCATTCTGTTCTCTCTTTTATCCTTTTTAAAAATCATATCTTACCTTCTAGTTTTAGTCTTGCGCCTCATACGTTTTTCCTCCTTGTAGTCCTACGTGGCTTGTGTCTTGAGACTGTTTGTCTTTTCAAAGCATGTGCATGTCCTTTTCTTGTCACTGGGTCCTTCTGAGAGTCAAACTAGGAGAGCCTGTTTCCAGCTGAGAACCCAGAGGCACAGAGACATTAGGTGACTTGTCTAAGTCATTTGTGGTCAGAGCTGTTCATCTCAGTTCTGGTTCCAGAGGGACTGCCAGCACCTGGTTGGAGACACTGTCTGCCTTAAAGCTTAGTTGTATTTTCCACGGGGGATAGAGGCCTTCAGAAGTCACCTGGAACTTTCTCCTATTCCCAGAGCCTCGAAGGAGGTGTCACCTCTTAGGTTCCTTGGGAAAGGGCTTTATGGTCAGGTGGTCTCCAGAGACATTTCTCTGCAGATGACCACCGACTGTTCTGTGACATCTCCAGCCAAATCCAAGGCCACTCGCAGGTCCTTCTAGAGCAGTTAGATTTTTCTCCATGGGTGCAATCAACTGCTTCATCTGCTATGCAGGCTGGCCTTGATTTTCACCCCTTTGCGAGGTTCAGGGTCAAACTTATGGCCAGTAAGAGCAAGAGCTGGGGTCAGGATGTACATCTCTTGAGGTATCCTGTGGAGTAAAAAGAACCCTGGGAGGAGTCAGAAGACCTGGCTTTGCATTCTGCATCTGGCTTTGTGAGCTTAGATAAGTGACTTAACCTCTCTGAGCTTTAGTTTCTTCCTCTGTGAAATGAGGATAATAATGGATAACTCATGGGACATGAGTATCTGTTGTGAAGCAGCATCTGTCCTTGTTGATTGGGGGGATGTTCAGGGAATGCTCCTCGTTCCCTCACTCTCTCTGTCCCATTTTGGGGCATGGTTCTTCCCTCCTCAAGTCTAGTCTCACAAGAAAGACCCCTCTCTCCAACCACTGTGATATAATGTCTCTTTAGAGATGGTAGCTGCTGTAAAGTAGCACCCTGTTGCTGAATATTTGACATTAGCAGGCAATTCTATTTTAAATTTAAGGTCATCTATAATATCAGTAAGGGGTTTTCCTAGAATACCTTTCTGGGCACTCAAAGGAACACCCACAGCCTTGGGTTCTGACTCTCTCTCCTGCTGCCCCTAGTGGTCCCAGACTCAGCTCTCAGAAGCCTAGGAGATGGAAGGAGATTCTGCACCATCTCTTGATGATGACGCTCACCCAGGGCCAAGTCCAGCGTAGGCCTCAAAGACTGGCTTCCACCTTCAAGGAGGTGCCCCTGACACTGGAGGGAACTTCCGGGCCCTACTGACAAAATCCAAGAGGGTTCTCGGACTGCACCAAAGAGAACTTCTCAGTCGGTGAGGGAGATGATGGTGATGATGCCAAATCCACGAGGCTGGCTTGGGCTGCTGAGCCTTTTTTTGAGGGAGTTGCTTTCTGCTAAAATGAAAGAAGAGGGGCAGGTATTTTTAAAATTATATTTCAGACAGCCTCTTGCTGGCACAAATGTCCTTACAATGGAAATAGAATTGCCTGCTAATATCTGAGATTAAACTCCAGCTCTCTTGAATCTCTGAAATATAAGCTATTTGGCTCTGCTTTTAAGATCAGCATAGATTGCAGTTTTTCTGCAGGTGTTTCCTTTTTGTGACTTTTTGAGACTGAAAAGGTGATTAGTAGAAGCACTTTACAGTTAAATCATTTGCTTCCTATCACTCAAAAACAGGGCTGGAAGAAATGAAAATAGCATATCATTGTTCTGTGTTTCAAATCAGAACTGAAAGAAGTTCCAAGACGAATAAGGCTTGTGTAAGACTCAGTTGCAGATAAAGAATGGCAGGGGTCGGAGATCGGGTGTGGCTCCTCCCAGCCCTGCAGCTCTGAGACCTCCATTTCCTGACTGTGCACTGTGTTCAGGAAGGGATAATGTACAGCTGCAAACACAGCCCGGATACCCATGAAAGGGCAGAAATCCCAAGCAAGAGGCTCATGCTGCTGCATATTCATGGATGCAAATCAGGCTTCAGGACTACAGCCCTTGACTCTGTGATTTTAGATCTGGGAATTTTCCAAGCTCCCTGCAAGTTCCTGCAGGTTATATTAGGGAAGAGGGAGATGGTGGTTAGACAGTCCCATTCTGCTGCCTGTGTGAGAGGTGGATGTTTCTTAGCAAGAAGCCTCCACATTCAGCCTTTGTGGTCTGGGGTAGCACGGGCAGTGGAAAGGAGCTGGGCGCCCTATGCCAAGGACCCTTAGTGAGTCCCCAGCACCCTTGGATGTAAGAGCTAGAGTCTGGCTATTTTATTCATTACTCTGTCTCCAGCTACAAGCAGTGTCTGGCACATACTATATGCTCAGTAAATATGTATTGACTGGGTGTTTCCCTTATTTTAGCACTTCATGGTTCTCTGTCGTCTACTGCAGGCTCATCTTTTAGTATATTAGCTTTGTCCATGCAACTACACTATCAACTTTTCAAAGACAGGGACAGATAAAATATTAATAATAGAAGTTACGATTTATTTAGTTATTCCCACTACTCCTGGTAAGAGGCCCTGTGGGAGACATACCTCACATACAATCTCGTTTTCTCCTCCCCACAGCTCTATGAAATTGATCATTATTGCCATTTGGCAGAGAAAGAATCAGGCTCAGGGAGGTGAAGCGACTTGCCTGTATTCACACAACTCATCCAAAGTAGCGCTTGGATTTCTATCTATGGATGATTGAGTCCAAGGTGCAGGTTCATAATGTCCAAGCCACGCTGATGCATCTTCTCCAGCCCGCGCAGTGGTTTGCAGAAGGTTAAGTGCACTGTAAATAATAGACATGAACCATGCTTGGCAAGGCCAACTTAGGTGAAGACCTGACACAGAGAAAATTGCTTTTCCCCCCATTTTCATCTCAAGTCTCCATAGTGCTATTCCAGGGCTGCCCCAGTCCCCACTGCCAAACCTCATTCAGGTCTGTCCATCCTAGGAAGTGGCCTGTCCCTGCACTTCCCCAGACCTCATCATGAAAACTTACTTATTTTAGTTTATTTTATTAGTTGGCACTTCTGAATGCTTTGATGAGCCAAATGACATGCTGAGCTCTTTTTACAGGCTGTCTCATAATCCTAAAAATGACTCTATGAGTCAGGTTTTGTTATTATCCTCATTTTAAAGATCTAGAAACTGGGTCTCAGGAAGGTTAAGTAACAAGTAACATGGCCAAGGACATGGAATGTGAGCTACCCCCCTGTGTTCATCCACTTGCTCTTTGCTCCTGATGCAGTAACTAAATGGTCTGCGGTCCCACCAGACCTTGTAGCCATCAGTTTCAAAGCCATTCCTGCCCCCTCACCACCCTGAGTCTCTCAATTGTTCTTCATATAACTATTTTCAGAAGACAGAACCCTAAGGCTCAAAAAGCTGTAGCGACAACTTTCTGCTGCAGGCCTGGATGAAGGGGCTTGGTCCCCCGACTTCCAGCCACGTGCTGTCTCTTCGCTGCACCAGACCAACCTCTCCTGCCAACATGTTTACTCTGAACAGGTGCCTTTCACCAAGCGGCTGAGTGAAGGCAGAAGCAGACACTCCCATTCTGGGATCGTCAAGGGTTCTTTGGGGCAGAGGGACTATCTTTGTGTTCCCCAGACTCGCTGCCAAGGCTGCCGCTTTCTTTAGCTGGAAACCGACTCCTCTTTAATCCAACTTATTCCTCCAGGGGACGGCAGCTATGTCAGAAGGGGGTTAGTGTGTGCACTGGTGTAGGGACCTGGGGAGCTGGGATATGGGAACTCATCTTTCTTGTAATGACAAGCATTTATGTGAGGCTCAACATTTCTCTTAGTTTCATTTCAATTTTCTTTTTTTGAGTACCAGTAAAATTAAATTCAACGCCTTTTATTAAAAAGACCTAGTGTAGTATGATTCCTTATCCATAAAATTATTTTGTCTTTCTACCCATCCTTCCATTTACGTATTTTTTCTTCAAGTATGGGAAGGTGGAAAAAATGATTTTCACCAAATGATGATACTATTTCCCTCCCCACACTACACCCTGGTGATATTTTCCATAATTTTTTTTTGTTCTTTTTTTTATTTTTCTGTTTCACTTACTTTTACATTAATGGTTTTGATATATTTTATTTTAAAATGTTATCATTTCTTTTTCTTTTTTTTTAAAGGGGGAAAACAAGATAGTTTTCAAAGGGAGAAGGCTCACCAGCACGGAGGCCATTCCCTGCGTCTTGTGAGGGTTCCCGGAGCGTGAAGCCTAACCAGAATCCCTCCCTACTTCAGCAGCGTGTGTGACACTTAGGATGGTCCCAGTGTATGCTTATTGTCTCAGTGTAATTATTGCCAGTGCTTTCCTTTCAGCAGTGTTTCAAGAATAAGAAATTGCATTGTCACTCTACTTATACCAAAGCATATGGCCCCAAAGCAGGGGCTCAGCTCCCCTGTTTTATATTTGTGGACATGCAAAGCCTGGGGCCTGAGAGTCTCTCTGGGAATAAGGTGCGGTCCTCCGATTCCACCACACTCTGGGCACGAAATAGGGAGAGAAGCTGTCTGCAAATGTAGCTGCCTATTGATGCTGAGGAGGACTCGCACATTGCTTCTCTCAGAGGCTGTGTGTGGGCAGAGTGGGTAATGACGGTCACTCAGCTACATTAGGCTCCTTTGCTGTAACCTCCCCCTCTGATTAGGATTGTAAATGCAGAGCAAGGACGCAGTGGCTCGGCAGAGATGTTCTTTGCTGGGAGCGTAGCAGAAGACAGACTTAGCATCTCCCTCTCTTTGTGTTCTTCAAACATGCTCACGCTATGCACCCATCACCCCCATCAGAAAGCAAAAGCAGTCACTGCTGCTCAAAGCGCCCCCTGGTCTGGCTCCTAAATGGAGCTTGGTTTAGGGTCAGAGCTCTCCTGCTCTGAAGTTTTCAGTGACAGACAATAAGGACAGACTCTGGGAGGAGAGCCCTGGGCTCTGGGGAGGGCTCCTCCCGCCTCTCCTCTCACAGGCGCCCTGAGTGCAGCTGTGACTCTTGAGGGAGTCCCCTCTCTTTGCCTGCCTCCCTCACTCCCTCCCACCCTCCTTCCCTTTCTTCCTCCCTTACAATCACTTACTACTACTATTAATAAATAATTATACAAATAATCCTGAGAGTACTACTTACTTCCCTATCCACTATACAGGCAAGGAAAACTACCCTAAAACATGTTAACTGACCCAGAAACCTCAGATGCTGGTAGAGCTGGGTTGTAACCCAGGTGTGTCTGACCCTGGAGTTCGCTGAAATATATAACTATTACATGCTGCTGTTTCTCCTGTGGAAGAGATCACAGACTACAACTGCATCAGCTTGCAGAGTTTGGGGCGAATATGGCATGGCATGGGGGTCGCTGTCCTGGGTCACTGGCACGCTGGAAAAGCTCACTCAGCTTTCGTGGGCTGAATGAAATATGGACACTAGGGGAGGAGACATATTAAGGCACTGGGGTTACTGTGTGGTCCTAGCAATGTTGGGCTGACCAACTCAGAAACTATTGATGTAGGTGTATTAACCATTTCTTTCCTGGATAGATTATTCAGTGTTCAAAGTAAAGTTCAGGGGTAAAAAGGGCTATTTGGCAAAGCAACCTTATAGCTGTAGAGACAAATGATCCCCCTTCGTCATTAATTCCGGTACTTTTCTTCAGGACTTTCCTCTGGACTCAGGGCTTTCCCATTAGCTATATAAATGGGATTAATGACTTGATTCCAGCAGAGAACATAAGGTACTTAAGGAACTGTTTCAGCCAGATGATGCATTATTATTACTAGTAATAGGTGAGAATATTAGCATTTATATGGCCATTTTTTTGCAGAGACTATTCCGATGGTTTATTCACTCACATGTTATAATCCTAATGGTCATTTGGTGCTCCCCCATTTGTCATGCTTGTATATATTTTCAATATGAAACACTTTGTAGTAGTTAGGATAAGTAATGTCCACAGAAGCCGGCAACTGCCTGTCCTGCGCTGTCCATACAACACTTGCCTCTCCTGCTGAGGATCTTGACTCGGTCTCCCCGACTCCCAAAGGCCTCTGCAGGGATGTGTGGGTTCAGGGATGCTAGAGTCAGTTGTCTTCTGTAGGTGGAGAGTTTAATGATTCCTTTTCTGACTCAAAAGGGGCCTTCTATGTGGGGCAGCTTCCACACTGGGTGGCGGGGAGTGGGGAAGTTTGGGTGGTAGTGACCTCTACTTCTAGTTACAAACTTTTAAATACTAATTTTGCTCTATTTTTATAGCCTTTTAATGCATTAAAATAGGCTTATACTCTTTTTCTTGAGATAGCTGATCTTTAATTGACTACAGTAGTAGAGTTCACCTGCGGTAACATGGGGTAGATGCTGGTGTGCTGTCGATGGTGGTTCCACCACTTCCCATTGTAATGTCATTTCTAAGACCTCTATTTCCTGCTTAACTAGTTAGAGGGCCAAGCTAATAAAAGACATTTATCAAGTACTTAAATGTCAAATGCTTGGCTAATTATCTGAAATTCATTATCACGCTTACCCCTCGCAACAATGCTGTGAAATAGATCCTATCATTACTATTCCCATTGTACAGAGGGTAGAGCTGTGACTGAGAGTATTAATTGACTTGCCCAGCCAGCCTTCACCCCAATGTTCAAACCAAGTTGTCTAACTCCACTTGTAGCTACATTATACCTTAAAGCTATTGAGTCTCAATCTAGGAAGAATTCTGTGCTGGACTTTGAAAACAGTTGCCTATAGTTTAACTTGACTTATGGGTTCTTCAGGGGCCTAGATGAGTATATCTACTCCATAAACACATAGGCTTGGTCCTAGCCTTTTTATTAGTTATTAATAAAATTACACATGCAAGTATCCGCACCCCAGTGAGAATGCCCTCTAAATCGCACCCTACGATCAAAAGGAGCGGGTATCAAGCACACTAAAAAGTAGCTCACAACACCTTGCTCAGCCACACCCCCACGGGACACAGCAGTGATAAAAATTAAGCCATGAACGAAAGTTCGACTAAGTTATATTAAATAAGGTTGGTAAATTTCGTGCCAGCCACCGCGGTCATACGATTAACCCAAATTAATAAAACCCTGGCGTAAAGCGTGTCAAAGACTAATACCAAAATAAGGTTAAAACCCAGTTAAGCTGTAAAAAGCTACAACCAAAGTAAAATAGACTACGAAAGTGACTTTAATACCTCTGACCACACGATAGCTAAGACACAAACTGGGATTAGATACCCCACTATGCTTAGCCCTAAACCAAAATAGCTCATCACAACAAAGCTATTCGCCAGAGTACTACTAGCAACAGCCTAAAACTCAAAGGACTTGGCGGTGCTTTACATCCCTCTAGAGGAGCCTGTTCCATAATCGATAAACCCCGATAAACCCCACCAACCCTTGCTAATTCAGCCTATATACCGCCATCTTCAGCAAACCCTAAACAAGGCACCGAAGTAAGCACAAATATCCAACATAAAAATGTTAGGTCAAGGTGTAGCCCACGGGATGGAGAGAAATGGGCTACATTTTCTACCCTAAGAACAAGAACTCAACCCAGACGAAAGTCTCTATGAAATTAGAGACTAAAGGAGGATTTAGCAGTAAATTAAGAATAGAGAGCTTAATTGAATCAGGCCATGAAGCGCGCACACACCGCCCGTCACCCTCCTTAAATATCACAAATCAAATTGCACTCAAATTGTCTAGATGCACAGAGCTAAAATCCCGAGAATGTCCTCAGCACTGGGATGCTTCTTTTTCTTAGCTTTTGCTTTTTCTATCTCTAATTTTTTTTCCCCTTCTTGAATGATGGTGTGAGGCCAATTTTTGTTTTCTTGCTTGGTTTGGAAATCTGATTTTTCTTCATTTTGCAGAGTCAATCCCTCACATTACAATAGGCCTTGGGGTATTGCTGCTTTACCACTCCTTTGTCTTAATGAGGTAACACCTGGCAATGGCCTTCTATTTTGCTGATTATGGAGTAGGAACACTTTGAGGTTTGGGAAACGCTGCAAAATTTAACAAAGGGTGTCTTTGGGAATTCCAGCCTCATGTTTATTTGCTGCTTCCTCTGTCCTCTCCCCACTGGCCTCTCCAGCTGCCCAGACCACTTCAGTTATGTAGGAAAGTGACACTGAAGTGTTGATATCTTAACATCAGACCTCTGAAGGAGGCAGTAAAATATTTGTCTGTGTGTGGGAGGAGGACAGGATTAATTTACAGCCATGCAGCTGAGGAGGTTGAATTTCAAATGGAAGCGATAAAGGTGAACACTTGTTATGTATGTTTCCTACATACTTAATCCTCACCTCAGCCTTATGAAACAGACACAAGGATCCTCATTTTGCTGACCAAGAGATGGTAAGTGACCTTCCCCCTGTGACACAGCTGGTGAGTGGGGCAGTGGGCTCGAATTCTGCTCTGTTCTTTCTGAATACCACACCTAGCCTCTGTGGCGGATCTGCGTGGAGGGCACAGGTGTGGGAGGAGAGCCTTCCCTGTGATGGTCAGTTAGGGGCTCCCTCCTCTGCCTGCACACAGAGCTGTCCTCACAGAGAGTTAGCTGGGCCTCCTCTCTCATTTCCAGGGTGATGACACTTCCTTCTCACTTGGGGTGGGAATTTACCTGGGTGCTTGAAGTAGCCAGAGGGTGAGGGAGATTCTGAACTGCAGTTATTGATGGGGGATCAGGTTTCTTTTAATGGGCCAGGGAATCGTCAGAGCTACATCTCCTCTGGACAGAGCCCATTCCCTTCTCCCGTGCTCATTAGGAGAGGAGCAGGGGTCCCACACAAGGAAGGAGGGAGGACATGTTTATTGGCACCTACTAGATGTATACTCTGTGCTAGGATCTTTCAGACTTATTTTACGAAAAACTCCTTTCTCTTTTCCTTGATTCCTAAACAATGGTATCAAGGAAATCCTGGTACCTAAATACTGTTTTTGGGAGCAGAATCCTGAAAATAAACTTCAGAGAACTGATTTGGCTTGACTTTTGCGTGGCCTGCATCATACAAGATAAAGGGTTAGATTGATGTCTTCATGAGCCTGAGGATTTTCAAACTCTTGAAAGCACATGGATGGGAGCTGCCAACTCTGGGAGCAACAATGTGGCCTCTGCCTCTTGGATGTTATTCTTGAATTCTCAGCATCCCCCGAGGCACGCTTTAGGTGTCACTGTCACCTGCCCAGGAGGTGAGAGACCACATGGTTCTGAGTTCTTTTATTCTACTCCCATTGAAAGGTTAAACAGGACATGGTGCAGCTGGACAGTTGCCACAGTGGCCTGGAGTTTTGTGTCACTGTAACTTTGCGTAGCATGGACGCCTTCGAGGGGAGAAGGGACTGCCCACTTTTTCTCCACCCCATTCCTAATGCAGATGTGCTTATACAGCCTTGCTGTCCTTCACAGAAAAATGCCACTTTAGAAGTCTGTGTTACTTCTAATGCTCTACAATTCAGAGCTACTGTTTGTGGCATTGAGTTAGATTTATTAGATTTCTCCCCAAAGGATCCAAAGTCAGTCAATCGCTGTTTGCGTCTGAGGGGCCTGAAGATAACTGATTTTCCTATCCTCAAAGGAATCAAGTGGAACATTCCAGCAATGGGAACTCCACCAGGTTATAACCCACACATCTGCCAGCAAACTTTACACTCCACACACATAACAGTAGGTGAACTTCTCCCCTTTGGTGTCGTTTTGAATTATGCACTCAATTACATGGGGAGGTCAACTACTTCTTGCCTGGTAGTTGAGCCTTTGGATGACAGAAATGGGTTTTATTTTTACTTCAACCTGCTTCTGACTCAGAGTTTAAGGTGAGCTATAATGAGGCATCACATTAAAAAATGATCCAGGCGAGTGCAGACCATTTTCCATTACGACCGTGGACATGTACTTGGTTCAACTGCCAACACTCTGGGTTACACTGAGTTTCCTAGCAGGCTGAACCCTTGGTGATACTTTTATTTGGCCCCATCTGATCTCCTATTTAGGAAACATTTGCAAGAAAGATGTGTGCATGTATCTATCATAACAATAACCACTTACTGAATGGCTGTGTCGCAGGGCTTCCTGGGTTACCGTTATTCAGGTTGCAAACTCCGCGAAGGCCTCGGCCTAGGGAGAGAGAGTTGGGGCAGAAAGCCAGTCTACACTGCACCTGCGAGGCTGTCCCCTTGGAGGAAGCATATTTTATCTCATTCACATAAGGAACCATGTGGACTTGTGGCAGGCCTGTTACAGTGCAGGACTGTGCAAGGAAATTTATAAATACCATTACATTTAACCTGCGCAAAAGCTGAGCAAGGGGTTTATTACTATCCTTACGTTACGGAGCGAGCTGTTGGCTCAGAGAGGTAAAATGACTGGCTCAAAATTTTATGGTGTTGGAGAAGGAGGTAGAGGATTGAAAAGGGGGAAGACTGGAATGTATGAGATGGTGTTGAATTGGAATTGGGGACATTAGTTTGGTCTTGTGGTGTTTTATAAATAGATATAGAAATAAATGTAGGCTAACAGCGGTGTCATGCCACTAGCAATAAATATATTTAGCATCCAGATCTTTGTTTCTAAATATTATTCTCCACTCATAGAAATTGGATCTTGGGAAAATGGCTACTCTTGGGCTAGGGCAAAGAAAGCATAAGAAAAGCCTGAAATATAAAGTTTTACCAGAAAGTAAAGAAGTACTTAAGGAATGATGGAGATGGACCAAAAGAACACAGAAGCTGGCTTGAAGGGCCCCACTGACCAAATTGGGGGCACATAGAGCATTAAAGTAATGATATAATGGGTTATTACCCACTGGATAAAATAAGAATCCATGAGACCGTAATAATAAAAGCAAGCAAACAAATAAATAAATAGGAGCATAATATAATAAATATCTTCCTTACTGGAACAAAATAATAATTGGCCCAAGGCCACAAGTTGGGTTTCAAACCACTCTCTGTGCAATTGCAGACCTTATATTTATTCTCCCTGAGTCGTGGGACCTCTCTACTGCCACAAAAAGATGCCTTGCAGGGCAAAAGTGAGATGTCTTCACTTAGTGGGACTGGATTCAGCCTGGGCTTCTCGATGACTATCTCAGCCAGTTGTTGACATTTGCATATGATTTTTTGGAGTCATTTTCAAAGCATCAGCCAGTGTGCAGAGATCCTTTAGGAAAAGAAACCTGCTATTCAGTTGGCTCTTCTCTGCCTTTGCTTTAGAATCAGCACAGGGCTTCTGTTCTCCTTGGTACTATGATTGTGGCAAGAAAAAAAAAAGCTCAAATAAAATCACTGAAGGAGGTGTTGGATAAAGCCAAAGCAAACTTTCAAGAAAAAGCTGAACACCAGACCCCAGAAAGGTGAAGAAGCAAATCTCCCAAAAGATGATTCTGCAGTGTGGTGCCTCTGTCGTCTTCCTTCTCGTGGCTTCTCTGAGTCTCTCTGCTCCTCTGCTCCATTCTATTTCACCTCATCTGCTTCTTCTGGTTCTCCACCTTTCCTGAAAGTGTTTGCACATGAGCCAATAATGCACTTTCAGGACTTTTAACTGTATCATCTGGAATTTCCCTGTGTCCTTCTTGTTTGAAATCCCCAAATGCAGAGTCTTGTTAACTTTATTCCTTATTTAGAACCAAGAAGCACTCAGTCCGTTGACGGCCCACTCCCACACAGGTGACCACTCACGATCCATTCAGTTGAGACCTATCGCATGTTAAATCAAATACTCTGTAGGGATTGTGGGTAGGGGGTTTCCATAATGGAAACAGATGGGCTCCAATAGACTCAAAAAGCAGCAAGAGTGGCTGTAACCACTACCCTATTCCAGTGATGAAGGTGGACAAGACAAAAGAAAAATCTTACAATGAGGAGGAAGAGACTAGAGTGACTGCTGTGGTTTTGAAAAATAAAAGAGAACATCTGTTTGACTATTTGCATCCTCTGGTGTCCATTTGACTTCTGCTTCTTTAAGAATTTCAGGCCCACCTTCGGGAGTGGCCAAGGGATCTAGACAGAAAAGCGCCTCTACACCTGTGGATCAGCTCTGAAATTACTCCAGCACCTAGTCCACACTTGCTGCTTCAGACTTGCTCTCTCATCTGTTTCCTTTGGTCGAAGGTTCCTTGGACATCACTCCTCCCCCACACTGGCCCTGTTCGGGTTGCAATCAAGTCTCTAATTTCTGTACGCATTCTTGAGTCCTCCTGCATCATACCCAGTCTTGATTTTTTTAAATATTTTTAACTGTTAATAGCTAACATTTATTGAGGATATATTACATGTCAGGCATTATGTTAAGCTCCCTTTTTGCATTAACTTTTACATTAACTCTCACTCACGTGGCATTATTTTTATTGTACACGTGATGAAATAGAGTTTAAGAAAGTTAAATAACTTGCCAAAGGTAACACAACTGTTAAGTGGTCAAGATAGAATTCAAGCCTTTTTTGTCTGAATATGTGAGCCTATAAATTCCCACCTTGCAGTATACTTGTCAGCAGCAAGGACCCAGCACTTTCTCCGCGTGGCTGCTATTGGTGCAGTCGTGATGTCTGTCTAAGGTTGGCCTCCTCACCTGGGCTGCCCCAAGATATTCATTTCAGACTCAAGAGTCATTGGGAGCACAGGAGCCGCTCTCGATTACTGTTCTCTGCCTGGACCTTCATCGTATTCCAGTCCTCAGCCGCGTTAACGACAAGCTGAAATTGTGTGATTTTTTTCCCGCTCAGCTCCAGATCGGCTTCCAAGGAAAAGAAAGTTTAAGGTTATTCTTCTGAACTCTAGACTCCTAAATTTTTACTGACAGTGATGGGCAACCTTGTATGCGTAATATAAACTCTGAAGCAATTGGTTTTGTTAGAAGAGGAAACTATAACTATGTGGCCCATTGGTCTTTTCTGGCAATCACCTTGCTTGAGGAAATTTGGAAAAAATGAAAAATATAATTGGCTTGGCTGACATCTCTGTGTTCCTGTATTCATACCTCCTGTCCTCCTGGCAAAGCAACACTAGATAGTGAGAAAAAAGATGGCATCTTCCGTTTGTCAGTTACAAAGCCTATCCTATTAAAGTTTCACTATGGAAAAAACCCTCAAAAACATATTTTTAAAATTTTGGCTGGTTGAATCAAATGAAGCCCCCTTCTTCATTTTTGACTACTTCTCTGCCCTTCCCCCTCTCCCCCTCAAGTCAGACCACTCTGTTCCATGGCTGCCAAGATAGACGACATGGGGAAAATAAAGATGGCTGAGCCCTAGTCTAAATGCCTGAAGCTTCTCTGTCTCCAGACCCATGTACCTGAGTCTGCACAGGGGGCATGAGGATCAATTACATGTCCCACCTCCCACACTCCCACAGCTGTGTGCATGCATGCACAGATGTCGCACTCCTGCAAATTCCAAATATTTCCTTCTCCACTTCGGAGTACAAGAAAGAAATGGCTCAGACAGAAAGAGATCAATGTTCTCAGTTTTCTCCAACATATTGTCTTCAACATGTGTCCTCTTTATCTGCCAAGTTCCCTAAGGTATAGTGGAAAAAGCATTTGGAGCAAAAGGTACAGATGCTGGATCTGGCTCTGCGAATTACCAGCTAACGCCCTAGGTAAATTATTTTTCTTCTTTCTTTTTTTCAGATTGGCACCTGAGCTAACATCTGTTGTCAATTTTCTTCTTTTCCCCTTCTTCTTCTCCCCAAAGCCCCCCAGTATATAGTTGTATATTCTAGTTGTAGGTCCTTTTGGTTGTGCTGTGTAGGACCTCTCCTCAGCATGGCCTGATGAGCAGTGCCAAGTCCATGCCCAGGATCTGAACTGGTGAAACCCAGGGCCACTGAAGTGGAGTGTGCTAACTTAACCACTTGGCCATGGGACTGGCCCCTATTTTTCTTGTTAACTTCAATTTCTTTGTCTTAAAATGGACATGATAATACCAACCTTACTTTTCAATGTTACTCAAAAGAATCTTAGGTCCATGTTAATATATGGGAATGCTTTTGGATCAGTGAAATCTTAGTACTTCTGTATACATGATGGGGTGGTCATTCAACAAAGAACCCTGGTCGTCTGGCACAAGTTTCCTGTGCCTCATTAAACTTGCTCTGGTAGATTGATGTAATGAAGAATGTGGACTTTGAATTCAGACAATCCCGGTTCCTAACACAGTTGCCATATGGCTTCAAACAAATAATTTTACCACTGCAAGCCTCAGTTTTCTCACCTATAAAAGGGTAATGGTAGAATAATAATATCCACCTCCTAAAGCTGTTATGAGAATTAGATAAGATATAGTGCTTAACACTATGGTTGGCTCACAGCATGTACCCAAAACTGTAGTTATTATAATATCATTACTGCTATCATTAGCAAAACTTTTGAACTAAAATTGTTACAAAAAACTCTTTGTGCAGGACAGCCAGATAATGCCCATCTTTCAGGCAGTGCCTCACGATCCCTAGGCTCTGGGATTAAACGCAGTCATCAAAATCCAGACAAGATTTCCCCAGGGGGCGCTTCCTCCTCGATGAGTCAGGCTGAGCATAGGGGATTGCGGTTGCATTCGAATGAAACCTGGATGAGCAGAGTTGAACCTGATCATAGAATGACTCAGAAAGCTTGACCTAGCAGAGGCACAGCCTTGCTGAGCTCTGCCAAGAGATAGCCCATTTCTTTTTCTTCGAACAATAGCTTATGATAAATGATAAATTTAAAGAACACCTCCATAATTTACCATAGTTACCGTAACTTACTTAATTTAAAAGTAGCATGTGGTGCCTGAACTGGCTAATGATGTCAAGGCCTTTCATTTGGGGCAAGCTAATTTCCTCTAAGCGTGAAAGGCCCCTCTTAAAATGAGATGAACTTCCTTGCCTACCTGGTTCATCCAAAACGTGGTACCACAATTAATCAAAGCAGTTAGATGACATTTTAAGCACTAAGCTGCCAAGAAAAGGTTCCCATTGAAGACTCTGCAAAAAGAAATATGGGCAGCTAGCAAACCTTGTGGCTCCTCGTTGGGAACCACATCCTCCTACACCCTTCACATTGAATGCCTGGTGAAGTAGGAACAGGAAAGGTGAAGTCTGTCTGCCTGAAGCTGACAGATCTGGGGAGAGGCAAAACGTTATTTATTTAAGACACCTGGGATATGACTCAAGATTGTAAGGCCTTATATGTCATCTCTGATGAGATGAGGATTTCGTGTTGGACAGTTTTCCCGGCAAGTACAGTTTTGGGAATCACTTAAAGAAATGTTTTTTATTTATTCATTTATTTTATTTTATTTTTTTTAAAGATATTTTTACTTTTTTCATTTTTCTCCCCAAAGCCCCCCGGTAGGTAGTTGTACATTCTTGTTGTGGGTCCTTCTAGTTGTGGAATGTGGGACGCTGCCTCAGCGTGGTTTGATGAGTAGTGTCGTGTCCGCGCCCAGGATTCAAACCAATGAAACACTGGGCCACCTGCAGCGGAGCTCGCAAACTTAACCACTCGGCCACAGGGCCAGCCCCTGTTTTTAGATGACTGAGAAACACTTAGAAGTTAAGTACCTGGTATATTCAATATCTTCCTTAGATTTTTCTTTGCATCAATCAAATCAAAAGAAGAAAATTTCTTCTATAAGTATACAATTACTCTTGGAATTAGTATGCAACTAGAATGTTAATTTAGTGATTGATAGTAATAACACTAATAACAATAAATAATTAATAAGGTGTTATATTTATCGACATTCATTATCTTGTTAGTTTGCCACACTCGCACCTCTAAATTGGAATAGTGTTTTAGTGTGTTCTACAGACTTATTGCAATAGGTTCTGCACGTTGGGGTAGGGCGGTGGGCGTGAGGGTGAATACATGTTTTAAATGCAGATCATGAGCCTCTCTCAGAATTGCCAAGGTACAATATCCACCTGTTTGGACTGAGAATCCACACTTTTAACAAGCTTTAAGGATGCTTCTTATGCATCACTGGTAATGGTGAAGAATTGCTGAAGATCCCTTCCCTGGAAAGAGCTCATTGGGTATAGCTCCTGGCTTTTCTCCACCCGTTTCCTGACTCCAGCCCAAGACAGGGGGAATAATGTGTCTGATTGGTAAATTTGCAAAGAACAATCTGGGCATGCCTGGCTTAGCTCCATTATCTTCTCTCTAGAGACGTCACTGCCTTCAGAAAAGAGCCTGTTTCTCTGCATCCTCCTGCAATGTGGGGAGGTAACTACCCAATCACTCTGGTTAGAGAAACAACTATTTTTTGAAACAGACTATTCTGTTTTTATTTTTGTTTTCTTTTTCAATGATAGATTACAAACTGACATATTTTTGATTTCCCCATAGGACGGAAAATTCTCTTTCCTCTGTCTACTCTCCCTCTTTCTGCCAGCTCTCTATAAAATCTTCCTGTCTCCTCAAGGTTAATTACTTTTTTTGTAGCAGATATAAATATATGCATTAAAAGTGAAGAATGTTTACTTTTGCTACTAAACCTTTCTTTCAAACAAATGTTAATTTGTTTATTCCAACTAAGCATGTGGGCAAGTGTATCACTCTCCAGGTGACTCATTAAAATTCCTGCCACTCTTTCCTCTGCCCCTTCCCTTTGGCCAATCACTAATTGTTTCTTTTATTCAGTTACCAACACCTGTTACTTGCAACTTGATTTAAAGATAATTTCATTCTTCCATAAATAAATACTTATTTACATTTTTTAATACTCAGTCAATTGTAAGTTCCTAAGGAAGGGATAACATGCTATCTTTTTATTTTGCTCAACTTAGATTCTGTCACAATGTTGAGCACAAAATGTGTACTAGATAAATGTGTATGTTAAAGTGAATTGCATTGGAATCATTTTTTAGTTATGTAAGTAATACATGCCATTGTAAAAAATAGGGAAATTTTGAAAAATATGAGAAATAAATGAAAAAAACTTGTAATACATCCACCAAAGCCACTAGTTTTAATTTGTTTTTTAAAAAAACAGCAATAAAAAGAGTATGTGTAGACCACAGTGAATTTTATTAAACTTATAAAGTTTTGCAACAATCACCACAATTCAGTTTTAGGATACATGCATCATCCAAAATAAGTTTCCTTGTACTCATTCAAATCATATTGCAATAAATACACTTAATTTAATAAAAATTATTTAAATCATATTATAATAAATACACTTGAGATACATAGCTATATTCAAAGTTTATGTAGAATTTTATGCTTTGAAAAAGAACCAGTTTTGTTTAAATAATGACTGCATTTTGGCTGGTAAAACAAATGTTTTTCTGATATAAATATTTTCCCTATGGAATTAGAAATGTAAGACATAAACATTTGAATCTCTGCTGTGTAATCTACTAATGATGTGTCCAAAATTACCTTATTGATTCTACTTTTATTCCAGTATTAATTATAATGAAGTAAATATATCTGTACGTAATTTTCTGAAGTAAAAAAAAAAAACTTTAATGTCACTTACCATAGGTGGAATCACTGGATTTTGACGTATTACATATCATGTGATTGTTTCTCAAACATTCACAACTTTCTTTTCCCAAAACAGCAGATAAGAGTGATTATTGCCACCTTTGAGTGTAAACAATCTTTGTAGTTATATAAAATTACATGAACTTTTGTAGATTTGAAGGATGCTTCCAGAGAATGGGTTGTGTATTGGATAGGGGCTGCTGTGTACAGTTTTGGGTAGTTCGCCTGCTCCTGTGAGTGAGAGTGCTTGGGACTGAGAGGAGCCTCTGCTGAACCAGCCAAGCTCTACACATGGGGCAGTAATGGTCCAAGGCTCTCCTCTAAACCATGCAAAGGCACGCTCTACCCACCAGGCTGCATGCTCATCCAGTGAGGGCACTTCTGTCTAATAGTTAAAAGCCTTCCTCTGGGCCATCTGGGACCTTGATTGGGGTCTTTAGACCACAGTGGCGGCAATCTGAGTCTTTGCTTGCTCTTCAAATGCTGCTTTCTGGAAGCAGCAAAGCTCAACTGTGGAGACGCCTGAAGAGGGCCAGGCCAACAGAGCCATCTGTTTGGGGAACTGGGAGGGTTTTTAACTTGGTAGTCAAAGTTCTCCACAATTGACCTGTTCAGACGTATCTCCTACTGCAGTTCATATGGGTTCTTCCCTCCTGCCACCTTATACCTCCTGCCACCTTCGCTCTTCTGCCATCATCTACTCCTCTGTCCATCCAAATACTCCTCATCCTTTAAGATGGGGCTCTTCTTATGACGTGGAACCTTCTCTTGTCACTCCAATTCTTAACTATTCTTGGTGTGTAATTATCTCAATTAATTATCCTATCTTTCCTCCTTTGAACACATGGGATTTTTTGTCGTTATATCATATGGTAGCTAAGTGGACATACTCTGAAGCTGATGGCTTGAAAACTTGCTGTTACTTAACCAAGAGAGAAGTCTTGTAATACTTCCAAATTGTACTGTGCCTCAGTTTTCTTGTGTGTAAAATGGAAATAATAACAATGCCTACCTCTTTGAGTTGTTATGAAGATCAACAAGTTGATGTGTTTTGCAAGTAGTACTTAGTAAATGGTTATTTTTATCTTTTACATGAATCACTTTGTTTTGCCAATTGTATTATAAATTATTTGAGAGCAGCAATTGTATCTTACATTTTTTGTATTTTCAGAGGCAGGAACTAAGTAAGTATTGTTTCCACTTTCCAGACAAAGCAAAGTAAATTCAGAGAGGTCCTGACTCACCAGCAGAGCTGACATTAGGATGTGGGCCTACTGGGTGGCAGTTCTGTGTTCCTTCAACTTGTACCGCTTTATCTGACATCAATAATATTATTTTCATAATATAACAGTAATAATATTTACAGTCATATTAAAGATGTCTTCAAAATGTATGTGCAATATTTTTTATTTATGCAAATAAGCCTTCTCTTTATGCTTATACATACATGCATTTCATCATGACCTAGATAGTTTTCTTCCCTTTCCCCTCAGGCATCCTCTCCCACCCCATGAAACACGTTTCAGTGCTATGTTTTCTTAACTTTAACTAGGATACAAGGGAGAGTGTCCAATCAAAACAATTCTAATTGACTACAAACATAACCATAACCTCATTTCACCCATATTGTTAGAGGAGTTAATTGGACCGGCAGAGCCACCAGCTAAATACATTGGTTTATGCAAACAGCGAATCTAATTTCCTCCCCAAACATCCTTCTGCAGGAGCAGTTGAAGGAGATAGGAAGGAGAGAAGTTTCTGGGTAGAACTTCAAAAGGTCAGTTTGGTGTTAATTATCTGCTCTTGCTAGATAGACTTGGAAAACATGTCATTATTCTACTTAAGTGAAAAAATTATAATATATATGCATATACACATAATTCCTTTCAAATTGGAAGAGCAAAACAACAAAGGACATAATAAATTTTACATTGCAGTTGAGCTCAGCCCAAATCAGCAGGGATGGGCTTCCCCTCCTTCCTGCCCTCTTCCCCTGTCCCTTCAAAAATATTGTCTTTCAGAGTTTAAGAAGTTAACCCAGAAGTGAGGAGGGGTTATTTTCTCCCTTTTCCCCCTTTTTTCTCCTTTGCAATCTTTGCTGTATGGGCATACATGTCTTTCAGGAAGAAAACAAAAACAAAGTAAAATCATATTTATTTAGACTTCACTGACTTAGAATTTGTGTAATTCAGGTTAGTTACCTGATTCACCTTTGGCAAGTCAGGAAATCTTTCTAAGCTTCATTTTTTTCACCTGTGAAAGGGTGAAAGGTCATGTAAAGCTTATATGAGAATATACTACACAAATGTCAGAAAAGAATGTGGGGAATTAAACTCAAGAAATGATAAGTTGCACAAATATCAAAAGGCAAATTTGTCTTATTTTTTTAAAAAGGCTGTTTTCAGCCCATCTGGGAGCATGGTTTACAGTCTGACAATAAGTATGCTAATATAAAATCTACCTAATGAGTTCACGAAGCAAGGTGCTCTTTGTGGAATATTTTCCTTTAACAGATAGTTAATCAGATTTTAGTTGTTGTGCCTTTTAAGTATGCCTCATAATTTTTACTTTTCCCCAAATCAAAATGACGGTCATTCAGTTAATGCAAATTCTTGAGCCCTGCATATGACTTTCTATACTTTAGTTGACAAGTCAGATTTGCAAATCTGGGTTGAATTAAACTTCCATTGCCTTATAGAAAGAATGTTCCTTTTTGCAAGTATTCTGGACTTCCTCTTTCTTCGGGATTTCTTTAAGCAGAGAAAAACAAAGATGGGATAATTGTGTTCTTATTTCTAGCTCATTATTAGTGCAACATTTTATGGGGCACCAAGTGCTATCGCTGATTTCACAAACAATTGAAATATTTCCTTCACATACTATTTGGTGGCTTGAGATTTTTTCCTAGCATATCATTCAGAGCATGTTTCGGGAAAGAATCAGTCACCTGTTACTCATCTTATCTGTTTGCTCTGGCGCTGTTGGTGTGCTTTGTGTATAATGCTAAATACCATTTTTGCAAACTCTGTACCCAAATGTGATTACTAAGACTACACTCAGCATTGTGCCACAAGTTGCATGGGATGGAACAAAGGTAGTATTTATTAGCATTGTGACCCATACTTGCTATAAAAATATTTAAGGGCTTAAAATCTAGAAGAGGAGATGAGCTGTATTCATACAATAATTAGTAAATAAAAATAGGATCTAATTAAGGACTATGACATAGGAATCAAGTTGTCAGTGGAGGCCAGAAATAGGTCACTGAAGTATACGATGCTTGGGGAAGGCTTCCTGGAGGAAAAGGGACCTACAGTAAGCCTTATGATGCGAGTAGGAATTAAAGTGAGGTTAAATGTAAGAGGAGAGCTATTTGGATTGGGTTTGAGATTTGGGACTACAGGAACAAAATTGTTAATATTTTTGTTTGAGTGTTTATAGAATGACACTTTTTTTGACTTTGCTTTTCTAAGAGGTACAGTCAATTCACTGTAAGTGATATGGGGCCTTCCCTCTTTAGGCAATTTTAATAGATACTTATTGTTGTATCTGACTGTCAGTTTGCCTTCTTTTGGGAAAAGGCCTTCCTTTTCTTCTGGAAGGCTCTCTTTCTCCGTACACCCCAGCTAGCCACTTCATATGTATGCCTTGTAAATAGTCATCTTTTTTTATTATGACCCTGCCCTCCTGGCCCCATTTGATTGGTCCAAGGGTAAGTACCATGGCTATCTGACCCAGGCTGGACTAGTAACTCTCTTGCTCAGGAAATTGGATGTGGAAGCAGGAAGAAGTTTAAGCCAGACTTCCTCTGGTACTGAAGCTGTAAGGTATAAACTGGGGAGTTCTTGACAGTCCGGCTTGGTCCTGTGGAGCAAGCTGCTCTCCAGTAAGAGGGATGAATGGGGCTAACACATAGAAATAAGCACAAGAAAGACTGAGAGGAGCATCTTGGTGGATCTGATGTTTCTAAGATCTAACCATTATCCTGCACATGTTTTTCATGAGATAGTCCTCTATTAACAAGTTTCCCTTTCTGCTTAGGGAATTTAAAGTGTTTTATTTTGTCTCTCTTAATCAAAAACCTGTTCTTTTACTTTAACAAATTCACAATAGAGTTAGGAGTTGGATCCTGATGCCCATGACCTCTGCTGGCCCATATGCTGCTTTTTTGCAAATTAGGAAAAGATTCTCCCTCCAGCCTCGCTCAGCCCCAAGGGTTCAGGAATTGTTAAGGGGAGTGAAGTTAGGTTTCAGGCCCCATTGCCCCCCCTCAGCTATGAGCTCTTATCTAATAACTCTGCACAGGCCTATATGGGACTTCTACAGAGGCCCTGGATCCTTAGCCTTAGATATAAACCTATTTTGGTTTAGAGCTCTCCTTTTATTTATGAAACTCCTTGCTACGGCTTTGTAATCATCCAAGGCACCCTGGAATGCTCACTGAGATAACCTATCTTTGAATTAAGCTTTCCAATCTTCAGGAAATGGTTTTTGGTTACTTCCATTCAAGAAGGCCTCTTAGCTTGGGGGGGGGGGTCAATGGATAGGGGTGGAAATTGTTTATAAAGATACAATAACACGAGGCAAGAAGGGCAAGTGTCTGGTTTATCTTCTGCCTTGTGATTTGAGCAGAAAAGAAAAGTTGATGAATCAATCATAAATACTTTTTACAATTACACTAAACTTGGACATCAAATAATGTTCCCCAGGGCTATTGCAAATTGGTGTCTACACACTATATTGTAGAATAAAATTAATTCATAATGCAAACAGAATGTAACAACAAAGAAAGTTATGCTTGGGTTTATCTGGCTATCTTCATGCCCTTGTACATGGACTGCTTTTCAAATAGGTGATGCCTGCCCTTCCTCAAGGACAGCTAGAATCTTTGCAGACAGCAGACACAGACAGAAAATCCTGAAAAAGCAAGGATATGTTCTTCTCTGAGGCTTGGGAAGAGGTCACACAGTTTTCCTAAGAAGATGGCAATGGGGAAGATGTCTAGTCTAACTAATTTCCCTTATAAACTATCCCATGAAGAAAAATATAATGTAGGTTCTTGGTGTAAGAAAATATTTTCTCTGTGGAGCAGATACCTGGTTGGCAAATCTCATATGAAGCTTAGTTGGGGAAAGTGGGCTTACTTAGAGTCCAGACATTCTTGAGCCGCAGATTTTTCTAAAGTTCTACTTCGCAAGTTTAAAGGTACAGGAAAAGAGTCTAAAAGGGAGGTAGGTGGCTTGCGATTTATGAAATCGGTGTCACCTCTCCTGCCCTCAGTTTGTCTATAACCTCTCTCTATCCCCGCCACCATTGTAAATTATCGTTGTCTCTTATCTTGTGTGTTACACACAGTTTGAACTCTCTCTCAGATGTTCTTCTCATTTCCTGAGAAGCTGCAGTTATTTTTCTAAATCATTCAATGTAAGAGGCATAATGCAGGATGGTGATTAAAAGTTTGGATCTGCAATCCAAAAAGCAAGCCACAAAACTATCAAAATCATTCTCAAGTAATTTAGGTGCATGCTGGAACAAAGTCCAACATATTTTAAAGGAATAAAAAAATCCAACATGCAATAATATAAAATTTACAATGTCTGCTATTCAAGAAAATGTTACCACATAAGCAAAGAAGTGGGAAAGTATGATCCATAACCAGGAAAACAGTAAATCAATAGAAACACGTCCAGAGATGACTATATAATGGAATTAACAGATAAGGAACTTAAAGCACCTATTCTAAGATAACAAATAAGTTCAAGGATGTAAAATAAAAACATAAGGATAATGAACTGAGACATGGGAAATAGAAAAAAGGCCAAATAGAGCCTCGAAGGATGAAAAACAGTATGTCTGAAATACCACAAAAATGAAAAGGAAAAATGAGTAGATGGATAGAGTTATTTTAAAAAATCAGAAAAAGAGACCCAACACATTGCAAAATATAACCATGAAGTAGAAGAAAACTCTAATCCCAAACCACAAACTGAATTAAATATACTCAAATAAACATTTGGAGATATGAGAACTCACCTTGAATCAGAAATTCAAAAATTAAAACAGAAATGAACTAAAACTGGGAAAAATTAAAAGAGTTGATTGAACTCAGGAAATAAAAAGAAAGGCAAAATCATCTGAGAAATAAATATTAAATTACAAGGTGTCGAAGGAAGTGTAGACTCAGAGCGTGGGGCATTGAAAAAAGTTAGAAATCCAGCAAGAGAATAAAGTAGAGATAAAGAAAAAAGTAAAATAAATCAAAGAAAAAGTGGTAGAAACGTGAGAGAAGCAAAGAAGATCTAACATTCTTAATGTTAGAACCACTGAAGAAGAAAAACCAACCATTCAGAAAGAAACAATATTAAAATTACTATCCAATAAAACTTTTCAGAAATAAAAGAAGACTCGTGTCTAAATATTGAAAAGGCCCACAAGGTACTAGAAAAAGTTAACTCGGAATCTTCATTATTGAGACATATCCTAATGAAACAATTAGACCTCGAAGAGGAAGAAAAACCCTGCAATGCCTCCTGGCAAATAGATCGAATAACTACAAAAGCAAAATACTTAGACTGGCATCAGACTTTTTTAAAAAAATGTCTAAATCAAGGCAACAGCGAAGCTGTGTTTTTAAATAAACTCAGCAAAAGAAAAGGTAAACCACAGGGTTTGTATCCAGTCTAGTCGTTTTTTAAGTCCCAAGGTGATAGGAAGAGATTTTAAATAAACAGAAACGTAAGGAATTATGTACCTATGAGTTCTACATGAAGAATTTACGAGTGAATAATCTCCATTCACCCAAGAGGTTACTGACAAACATCAGGAAAAGGTTGATGGCTAGCATTTTAGAATATATGCTAAAATATAAATATTATATAAACAATTATAGATATAAGACTAAACCATTGTAGGAACAAAGGTTGAAGACAAATGTACAAAGTTTATATATTGTGAGAAGAGTAGAAATAAACAACTAGAACATAAGAAGAGGAGGAAGAGGAAAAGAGAAAGAATAGAATAAGCTCATTGACCCCAACAGATATGAAAGGATTTCTCTACGCATATGCTTGTATGCACCTGCTCATAACATTATTCATTATAGCTCAGTATTAGAAATGGCTTTCCATCAACTGGTAGATGGATAAACAAATTTTAGTGTATCCATACAGTGTAATACTATATGCAGCAACATGGATGAATTCCCAAAGCGTGTTAAGGGTAAGAAGTCAGACACAAAAGAATACAGATGTATGGCTCTTTTCATATCAAACAAATAGAAAGTAGATTTGTAATTGTTTGAGAGTGGCATCAGGGAAAGACTGCAGGAGAGAATTTTTTGGGGTAAAGAAATGTTCTGTTATTACTGTGGTGGAGGTTACATGCCTGTGTGCATTTGCCCAAACTCATCAACTGTAAATATAAAAGGGGTGATTTTTATTGGATATAAAGTATATGTCAAAAACTGGTTAATAAAAATTTTCTTCTAGAGACAAAGTAAGATGCAGCAATAAAAATAATAATAATAATAATAATGTGCACCAGATAGAAATCCATTTTATGGCTAAATAAAATGACAGTCACTCTTCAAGTAAGAGATCTTATCAATCATTTTAAGAAGGTGGGAATTAGGTGTGATATTAGCAAGAGGGATGAGAATTTTTAGATACGTGAAGCCTACTCCAGGCAGCCCATCTGTCCCCTGCTTATTCTGACTCAGAGAAGGCAATTGCCCCTGAGGAAGGTACACCTTGACTTTCAGCAAATTCTCTATTTCTCATCATGATATTGTTATGCTAACAAAAACCCAAAAGTATTGCTGAGGAACCAGAGAGTTTTGCCCTGCAAGATCTGGAAGTGAAGACAGATGAGTGAGAAAGTGATGCTGCAACCAGTGTTTGAGTAACGGGAAGTACTGCATTGTCACCAGCATTGTTACCACCACCAAAATGCACTGAGGGAGAGAAACATTAGCATGTGTACCTTAGGGCACCCAACACAGGTCTGCTGAATTGAAATGGGTAGCTCCAATGTTTTGGGCACTTTATTCTTACAATAAATCTATGAGATGGCTGTTATTATCCCCTTTACATAAATGACAAGAGACTCAGAGAAGTTTGATAAGTACACTATCAACTGGACAGCCACATGCAAAAGAATGAAAGTAGACCAGTATCTTACACCATACGCAAAAATTAACTCAACATCGATTAAAGACTTGAATGTAAGACCTGAAACCATAAAACTCCTGGAAGAAAACATAGGCAGTATGCTCTTGGACATTGGTCTTAGCAGCATCTTTTTGAATACCATGTCTCAGCAGGCAAGTGAAACAAAAGAAAAAATAAACAAATGAGACCACATCAAGCTGAAAAGCTTGTGTACAGCAAAGGAAACCACCAACAAAATGAAAAGACAACCTAGCAATTGGGAGAAGGTATTTGAAAATCATGTATCTAATAAGGGGTTAATATCCAAAATTTGTAAAGAACTCATACAACTCAACGACAACAAAAAAACAGCCCAATTAAAAAATGAGCAAAGGATTTAAACAGACAATTTTTCCAAAGAAGATATACAGATGGCCAACAGGCACATCAAAAGATGTTCAACATCACTAATTATTATGCAAATGCAAATCAAAGCTACAATGAGATAACATCCATGTCCATCAGAATGGCTATTATTAAAAAGACAAGAAATAATGTGTTGAAGAAAGTGTGGAGAAAAGGGAACACTCATACACTGCTGGTGAGAATGCAAACTTGTGCAGCCACTATGGAAAACAGTATGGGGATTACTCAAAAAATTAAGAATAGAACTATTATATGATCCAGCTATTCCACTTCTGGGTATTTATCCAAAGAACACAAAAACACTAATTTGAAAAGATATTTGCACCCTTGTGTTCATTGCAGCATTATTCACAGTAGCCAAGACTTGGAAACAACCTAAGTGCCCATCAATGCATGAATGGATAAAGAAGATATAGTATATATATCTTGGAATACTACCACAATGGAATACTACTCAGCCATAAAAAAGATGAAATCTTGCCATTTGCAAGAACATGGATAGACCTTGAGGGTATTATGCTAAGTGAAATAAGTCAGACAGAGAAAGTCAAATACTGTATGATTTCACTCATAAGTGGAAGATAAAAACAACAACAACAAAAACAACAAGCAAACACACAGATACAGAGATTAGATTGGTGGCTACCGGAGGGGGAGGGAGGAGGGCAAAGGGGCTAATAGGGCACATGTGTGTGGTGACAGATGGTAATTAGTCTTTGGGTAGTGAACATGATGTAATCTACACAGAATTCGAAATATAATGATGTACACCTGAAATATGTATAATGTTATAACCCAATGTTACCTCAATAAAAAACATAAATGATAAGTAGATAATCTCCAACTAGATTTGACCAAGAAGTTATTTAAACTTAATTTCCTAAGGTTCTCACCATCTCCACTGCACCAAGCTAAAAATAGAAGAAAATATAAAAATTGGAGGGGAAATGTATCATTATCTGTGAATATCTATGTCTGTCTAACCTCATGCCTCTTAATCTGTTTCTGTCTCTCGCTCTGTGTCTGTCTTGGCATCTATTTTTATATGGAAATCTCTCCTTCTACCTGTTTTTCTGTAAATAGACATGCTGACTGCAACCAAGCACAAAAAAATCTTTTGGGCTATTCAACATTATTAGAAGAAAATTAACAACGGTTTTTTTTGGGAAAAAAAATCCTATCCTTCGAAGGGAATTTATGCATCTTTAACTTGATTGAATGATACTTTTCCGAATCTGTATTTGTTTTTTTCAGGAAGATTAGCCCTGAGCTAACATCTGCTGCCAATCCTCCTCGTTGTGCTGAGGAAGACTGGCCCTGAGCTAACATGCTAAGATCCATGCCCATCTTCCTCTACTTTATATAGGGGACACCTACTATAGCATGGCTTGCCAAGTGGTGCCATGTCCGCACCCGGGATCCGAACCGGTGAACCTCGGGCCACCGAATCGGAACGTGTGCACTTAACCACTGCGCCACCAGGCCAGAACCTGATTCTGTATTTCTTAAAGTCATTATCAATGTAGAGGCCTATATGATGTATGATTAGGAAAAAAAGTCACTTGGAGCAGCACTGTCTGTCCCATTGCCCTTCCTCTTTGGTGTCACCATTGCGGTATAAGCTCTCTGGACTTCCAACCACCGGCACCTTCATTTCCGCCTGATGCCATCTGTGGAGGCTGGGCATGGCACATTGGCAGTTCCAGGGAATTAAGGCCCCAGTTCCACGCAGTAACCAATAAAAATGTTAGTGTAAGTAACCTCTTAGCCCCCTCATCGGGCGATAACTCTTGAGAAATATTTTTTATATTGGCTCCAGACTTTTCCTCTGGAGTTAACCACCAGTTACGCAAAGTGAGAACTTGCTTGATGAGTCACCCTTTATCTGCCTGCTTCCTTTACCTGCTTCATTTTCCTATCCGTCACTTTGTGTTTTCTGGAATTACCTCCCAGACACTAGCATTCTTTTCTCAGGGTCTGTTTCTGGGGGAACCCACACAAAGACAGCACCTGAGACAAGCCTGTGGCTACTAAGATAGAAGAGAATGCAAGCAGAGAGGAGCTGTCTCTCCCTGGGAAGCTAAATTCTCCAGAAAGGTGTGTGTGATGAGGGTTAAAATTGCTTTTGTAAACATCCTTAGGAAGACACCACAGTGGAGACGAACATGCCTTCTCTCATTACATCAATACAGCATCATTTTCTTCTTAGGTTAGGACCGGTGGCTTTATTTGTCAATTTGTTTGAGAACTCAATAAAATAGTTGGCTTAATTTTAGGGGCCATTTTCTATGAGAAATTAAAACTTTGAACAGTGGAATGACACCCGGGGCTGCATGCCTGGTGCCCCTACTGTGGGGAAGGGAACAGCAGCACCGGTTCCTGTCTCTGGCACCTTCCAGGACACGCGGCCACTGAGCAGAATAGCAGGAGGAGTCCGCTCACTGTCTGAATAGTTATCTTCCCTCTCTCTCTCACCCCACGCAAATATCTCAAATGAGTATGGTTTGAACATAACGATCAGGTTAACTCATACTCTGTGGATAATGGTTAGAGTCATACTGGTTGCATTTGAATTTAGACTCTATGACTTTTTGTCTCCTAATCAAGCTACTTAACCTCTCTAAGCCTCAGTTTGCTCATATGTCAAAGAGAGCTGTTAGTGAATTCCTCATATGCCTGTTGTAAGAATGAAGCAACAAATATAAACTATGTAACAAGCACCCAGTGTTTATTAAGCCCTGTTAAGGCTAACCATGATATTTTCCCACCATTGGTACCCCCCCACCCCTCCCGAGACTTTTTCTCCAGGCGTCTCTCCCCTTTCTTGCATCATCATAGACGTTAGTTTCAATTATCCACTCTGGCTATGAAGGCCTGAGAGCTGGCAGGCTATCTAATGAATAATTTTCTTTCATTGAGCTTAGATTAATTTATGCTCTAGTGTCTGCAGATGGAGATTTCAGGTAAATTGTTTGTGGTCTGTGCTAGGATTTAATTTTTAGTTAGACACATTTCTTTATAAACTGGAAACTTTAAATATAAAGTTTAAGTATACTTTTAAATATAAAAACTTGGAGTACAAAGTGGTAAAAATAAAACAGTTGTGAGGAGACACGAAAGTCACAAAGGAAGCCTGGAGGACTTTTATTTTGCCAAGAGCCTCTCGCTCTCTCTCTATGTATTTTGACTCAAGTAAGATTTACTTTTCTTTTGTCACTGAACAGAAGCACATCTCCAGAAAGAGCGGCGGTGACAGTAACTATGTAAATGGTGAATGTAGTGACTACCCTTAGAAAGAGATCCACCTGCCACCACGACAGGAGACGCAGCTTTTGAAGATAAACAAAGAGAGGCCCCTGCTGTATCTGGGTGTGTAGATTGTCTGAAGCACAAAAATGCTACTTAATAAAGATATAGAATAGATTTTAGCTTCTCCAGGAGGCTACTTTTTAAAAATATATCCTAGTTGCTAGACAATTCTAGTTACTTCCAGCAGTTTGATTCAAGAGCAAATTACCCCGCTCAATGTTAGTCTAGTGCTTACAAATTATTGTAACTAAAGACGAAACTCTGTCTGTAGGAGGGAACAGGATTCAGTAAATTAATGAGTTGAAGGAGATAAAAATTTATTAATGAGTTAGATTCTGCTTTGACTTATGTTGTGAAAGGTAATGAATCCATCTCTGTTTGGATTAATTATAGAAACATAATCTAAGCGGACTCTGTTGTGAAAAGATAAAATGGATGAAGTTATAGGACAAATAGGGAAAATGGACAGTTTTAATTTAATGTTGTATGCTTAAGATTTAATTAATGCAGACCATGTCACTCATATCAAATGACCAGCTTCACTTACAACTAGGATGTATAACTATGTCCTGGGGCTTTGGGGACAAAAAAAAAATGACCAGCTTTGACTGATCGTACTGTGAATAATGCATTTGCTCATAGTTTTCTCAACTCCAGACTTGAGAGAGTCATGGGATTCTTGATGTGACACATATTTGTGATGCATTTGTCACCAGTCTTTGTGTTTGAGGATGAAGCTCCTGAGGGTGTGTGTAGGTGTGTGAGTATATAGGTGAGTGTTCACACAGTCTTTCCTATTGTCGTCATGTGACTATCCTTTTCTGTGGTCCGAGATGCTATTTTAAGGTCCATGGTTATAGCTGACGTTGATACTTTGATTCTTTATTGGCACATATGGTTGTTCAGAATCAATGGCTTCACGCATCTTATTTTCATATAACTATGGTCAGTTCATTTCTGTGCAATCCTGCACCTGTCTTCTCTCAGGCTACTATCTTGGCATGTTACATCAAGATGTCTTTAAGGTAGTCCTTCTTATTTGGCTGCTGTCTACAACATAGCTGTTTGGATTTAAAAGCAATGAGAGAAGAAAGAATGGTCCATACCACTGTCACATGTCATTCAACGTGTCTCCCTTTCACTGCCCGGAAGAAGGCTAAAATCAAACTGCAGCTCACCTTTCAAGAGTGCGTGTTATAAAGACAACAATTCTTTATGGAACAAAGTTAAGTACTATGAAGAAATAAATAGATAGGTTTCATGGTCCTGTGAGCTACATCTTCATATCCTTTATATATATATTTTTAAGATTTTATTTATTTTCTTGTTCTCCCCAAAGCCCCCTGGTACATAGTTGTATATTCTTAGTTGTGGGTTCTTCTGGTTATGGCATGTGGGATGCTGCCTCCACGTGGGCTGACGAATGGTGCCATGTCTGTGGCCAGGATCCGAACCAGCGAAACCCTGGGCCACCACAGCAGAGCGGGCAAACTTAACCACTCAGCCACGGGCCGGCCCCTCCTTTATCCTTTTTGGTCATTGCATAGCTCGTTGGCAAGACGACAATAGCCACATCACCCCTGACACACTACAAGTCAACAAGACACATGTGGGTCTAAAAAGTGGGACTTGTCTACTTTGGAGAAATCTTCTATCTTGAGGATGAGATTTTATCACACCTCCCTAAGTGCTATGGATGCCCTACAGGCTTTTTGGGAAATCCAGAAGGTTGTTGATAGCACCCAGAAATGGCTAAGCACTAGGAAATCTGACTCCCATTTTCTTTCCTCCCCCAAAATCTATATTATGAGCCTTGTTCCATCATTCTCTTTGGCCTTAAAAGAAGCTGATCTCTCCTGAGGAAGTGTTTGTTCTAGATAAGATCTCTGTGTTCTGGCATGTCTCCTGGCCTCCCTGCTAACACTTTAGTTCGGGAAAGTTTCAACGCAGGCAGAAGACCAGGATGAGACATCTGATTGAGGCAAATGAATTTTCATATTGGGTGTGGACATACATGAGATTGGGCCACAGATCTTCTGCGTGGCTTTCTTGATATCTGTTGTGCCCATTGTCTTAGGCTGTTGGAGTTGCCATAATGTAATACCTCAGACTGGGTAACTTAAACAACAGAAATTTACTTCTCACAGTTCTGGAGGCTGAGGAGGCCACGATCAAGGTGCCAAGCAGGGTGTGTTTCATTCTGAGTTCTCTTCTCTTGGCCTGTAGGTGGCTGCCATGTCGCTGTGTGCTCAAATGACCTCTTTCTGGACACACGAGGAGAGAGAGGGCAAGCTCTTATATCTCTTCTTATAAGGACACTAATCCCATCACAAGGGCTGCAGCTTTATGATCTCATCTAAAGCCGATTAACTCCCAAAGGCTCCATCTGCAAACACGATCACATTTTGGTCAGGGCGTCCACACGTGAATTTTGGGGAGACCCAACCTCGAGTCCACAGCACCATTGTTTGCTTAGGAAGCCATTTTGGGCAACTGTAGGGGCCTAAAAGCTAGACTCCGCTGGGTCTATGTGGCTTAGGTAGGGTGGAGATGGAAGAGAGGCGGGAGTGGGGCTCAGATTATTCAAGAAGTGACTCATGTGGCATTAAAACAGTCATTCCAAACTTATTACATTCTCTGTAAAACCCTGTTAGTCTGAAATACAGAATTCTAGAGAAAATCAGATTCCAATTAGAGAAGGTTAATAACTCATTCTGCCTCCAAAGAACAGAGCGCTAGCAAATAACTCTGAAAACTTCACAACCTGATGGTTCGGAGAGAGGCTAGTGAAAAGTTTAATTGGTTCGTTTGTCACTCATGCCTCCCCTGCTTCCCTCCACTCTGTCCCCATCCTTCTCCTCCTCCTAATTTGTCTGTCCGTGACCCTTCCTCATCTCACTTTACTTGGCAGTCTCCTCTTAGTACTCGTTCTTGATTTGAATTACATGTCATCGCTTTCTGGGAAGAAATGGCTGGTTTGGGTTCCAAAAGGAAACTATTTGGCTTTTCTAGCTGCTGCTGCTCCTTCAGGTGAAGCTCTGGCAGGGTCCTCTGACTCAACACGTCCCACTGAACTCCTCCTCTCCTCTCTCAAAATTGCTTCTTTTGTGTCTCTCATCTCAGTGGATGACATCACTTTTTCCCTGGTCATCTACGCCAGAGACTTTCTTTCCAGTCTCGATTTCTTTCTCAACTCCTGCATCTAATTGCTCTCAAATCATATCAGTTTTAGATTTTAATGACCTTCTCTTCCCTTGTCAGATAATCCCATCCTCTATTCACTGCTTAAGGTCCTCCTTCTATTTTTCCTGTCAGCATTAATCTAACAGCTTGCTAGCCAGTCTGCCTGCCTCCAGCCTTGCCAATTTTCAATCTATCTTCCACAATTTTAGTGTGATTTTTCCTAAAATGCACACTTAATCATTCTTCTCCTTTAAAAAAGTCCTTTAGTAGCTGTTTGACTCTCACAAGATAAAGCTCAAACCCCTGAGTTGGCATACACAGGTCTCAAAGGTCCAGCCACTGTGCTTTCTGGCTTCATATCATATCACGTCACTTGTATAATCTTTGCTTTCACCATCTTGAGACACTTATATTTTCCTAAAGTATCAGGTTTCAGCAAACTCTTTGCCTTTGCATGTGTTGTTCCCTTTGCCTGGATCACTTCTTTCTCGTTTCTTTATCCAGCAAACTTGTATTGAGACTTTAAGATTAGGGTCAAACATCACCTCCTTTTGGAAATGTTTCTCCCTGACTATTCTCTCCTCCTTTCCTTCCTCACTCTCTCCACTCAAGATGAGTTAACTACTCCTCCTTCATGTTTGACTTTTTACTCCATGTCATGGTATTTTGTAATCTGGAATTTTCTTGATATTTCTGCAGGACCCTGAGATCACCATTTTTTGCCCTTTTTTTCTTGGGGACAAGCTCAGTGCTTGGTACATAGTTGGTAATCAAGTATTTTTATTGAGTGAATGAAGAAATGAATTAATAAGTACAAATGAAGAAAAACACTGTTTGAATAAACTGTTTATTTCAAGAGTTACTGATTCAATTCCCTGTTTATTCAAACAGCGAATTGTCAAAGATTTCTTGTTTTAATTTTTTATATTTACGTGTTTATTCAGCAACTGATTTCTCCATGAACTTGATGAACTTTGTTATTTAAGGTTTCGGAGGAGTCTGCAATTATCTTTCCCTCTGAGGCACAATGTACGTTCAAAAACTAAGTGCTTCTTTATAGGCAAAAAAGAATAGAATCGGAGGGTCTAACACAGGTTTTAGTATTTTTCCATTGTAAGTCGTAGCCGCATGTGTCATTGTCCTAGCAGAAAAAATGTGCTCTGTTTCTAGATTTGAGAAAATGGAAGCATAACTGTGCAGCTAAGAATCAACCCCCTCCGAAATTCATTCTACTCTGCTAGTGCATTTTTTCCCTCACTGTCAAAACAGCTTTATTTTTGTTTCTGTTTATATAATTAGCATATGTTCTTTGGAATAATTTGAATAACGCACAGAAGTATAAAATAGATCCAAAAGACTCCCTTAAGATGCTGTCATCCTGAGATGATCCTAACAGCAACTTGCTGACATTTTTGTCTCCTTTTTAGGCACATATCCACATATTTGCTATATATCCGTACACATCCATATTGTTTGACATAGGTGAGATAATTTCAGGCATGCTATATTTCTTTTGGGATATCCTTTAAAAAATCCATTCTTTTGTTATCTCACTTCCCTACTTCTCTTCTGCATGTCCTTTCACCTGCACCAATCCTTCTTTCCATTCCAGAACACCCATGGTAACCATCTTGTGTACTGCATCCTGGTAGAGGATAGGTGGACAGCAATGAATGAATGAATGAATGAATGAAGTTGTATTTTTTCACAAAACATATTCTAGACATGTCTTCTAGTTTCCTGATATAGATCTAATTTCTCCGTTAATTAGCTTATTCATTAGTGCTTTGTTGTGTTTTTATTTATTTATTTAGATTTTGATTGTGATTTTGGCTGGCCACTTGGACCAAGTCTGCCATGAATATCATTGGATATCTGACCATTATATTCCCACAAACTACTACTTCAATTTCTGTCAGATGGATTCCAAGGAGAGGTACTGATGGATGAAAGAGTGTGTGGATTTTTAATTTTAAAAGATAGAGCAAAGCTGATGTGTAAAAGCATTACTATTCACATTTTTACTTGTAATGAAAGAGGGCATTTTGGAGGAGCCTCACTTCAACATTTTTACAATTGGAAGCTGTTTTCACTCCATAACTTTTTGCCAGTCTGATGGATCTAAAATGATACCTCATAATTTTTAAAACTTGCATTTCTTTTATTATGAGGAGTGCTGGGCATATTTTCACATTTAATTGACAAACTTGTTCTGTAAATTGCCTCTTCATAGCTTTTGCCTTCTCCCATCCCTCTGTTTTTTTTTAAAGATTTTATTTTTTCCTTTTTCTCCCCAAAGCCCCCCGGTACATAGTTGTGTATTCTTTGTTGTGGGTTCTTCTAGTTGTGGCATGTGGGACGCTGCCTCAGCGTGGTCTGATGAGCAGTGCCATGTCCTCGCCCAGGATTCGAACCTACGAAACACTGGGCCGCCTGCTGCGGAGTGCGTGAACTTAACCACTCGGCCACGGGGCCAGCCCCTCATCCCTCTGTTTTTTAAAATGTTATTTCGAGATAACAATAGGTATCTGCAAGTCTTCGTTGGTGATGTTCACCTTGATGATGTGGTTAAGATGGTGTCTGCTAGGTTTCTTTACTGCAAAGTTACTATTTTTCCCTTTGAAATTAATAACTATTTGGAGAATATCCTATTTCTTCTTAAACTTCTGCTCACTAATTTTAGCACTCATCAATGAATCTTGCCTACAGTAATTAATCCTTTGGTATTCCAGTGGTGATTTTCTATTTCCCTCATTCCTTCTACATTTATTAGTTAGAATTCTTCTGTAAGGAGGAGATGTCATTTCTCTTCTATTTATTTATTTGTTCCATAATTTATTTATATCAGTATATACTCATGGACATTAATTTTCTTCTTTAGATTATAATCCTATAGTAATACAAATTTTGTGTTTTTGTGTTTTGTGGCACAAAGTTCTCTAGATTTGGCCATTTGGAGCTCTATCCAATCACATTTCTCTGTCATAATAACTTTTTAAGATAATTCTTAAAGAGTAGGTCTGCTGGCAATAAATTCTCACAGTCTTCCCTTGTCTGAGAAAATCTATATTTTTCCTTAATTTTTGACAGGCATTTTTAACACTCACTTCTCTCACACCCCCATCCTCTTCTTATTCCCTGGCAACTACTAATCTGTTATCCATTTCTAGAAAATTGTCATTTCAAGAACATTCTATACATGGAAAGCTATAGTAAGTAATCTTTTAGGATTGTTTTATTCACTAAATAATATTCCCTGGAAATTTATCCAGGTCATTCTGTATGTCCATAGTTATTCCTTTCTATAAAGAAGATGTGGTATACATACACAATGGAGTACTACTCAGTCATAAGAAACCATGAAATCTGGCCACTTGTGAAAACATGGATGGACCTTGAGGGCATTATGCTAAGTGAAATAAGTCAGAGGGAGAAAGTCAAGCACTGTGTGATCTCACTCATAAGTAGAAGATAAAAACAGCAAGAAACAAACACATAGAAACAGAGATTGAATTGGTGGTTACCAGAGGGGAAGGGGAGAGGGAGGAGGGTGAAAAGGGTGATTAGGTACATGTGTGCTGATGGATTGTAACTAGTCTTTGGGTGGTGAAGGAGATGTAATCTACACAGAAATTGAAATATATAGTGATGTACCCCCGAAATTTATATAATGTTATAAACCACTGTTACCACAATAAGAAACAAATAAAAGAAAAAATTTGTTCCTTTCTATTGCTGAGTGGTGTTCCATGGTGTGGATGTGTCACAGATTGACTAACCTTTCACCTGTTGAAGGACATCTGAGTTTTAAAATTTTGGCTCTTATGAATAAAGCTACTATGAGCATTTATGTACAGGTTTTTGTGGGAACATAAGTTCTTCATTTCTCTGGATAAATGCCCAGGAATTGCAACTGCTGTGATGTAAGAAACTGACAATCTGTTTTCCGAGTGGCTGTATCATTTTACATTTCCACCAGCAATGTGTGAGTGATCCAGGTCCTCTGCATCCTTGCCAGCATTTGTTGGTGCCACTATTTTTTATCTGAGCCATTCTTATGGATGTGTAGTAACATATCATTGTGGTTCAAGTTTTCATTTCCCTAATGGGTCATATGTTAAACATCTTTCTATGTGCTCATTCTCCATCTGTATATTTTCTCCGGTAAAATGTCTCCTCATGTCTTTTGTTCATTTTCTGATGGGTTGTTTGTTCTATTACTCTCGAGTTTTGAGAGATTTTAATGTGTACTAGATACTAGTCCTGTGTTGAATATGTGGTTTGCAAATATTTTCTCCTAATCTGTAACTTGTCTTTTCATCCTCCTAGGAGACAGGATATTTCACCTTGCAAAAGTTTTTAATTGTGAAGTCCAATTTGTCAATTTTTCCTTTTATGGATTGTGTTTTTGGTGTAATCTGTAATTTTATTGATTTTCTTTGTGTCCTCTCTATTTTTTCTCCCTTTCTTCCCCATCCCTTTCTGCTTTCTTTTGGATTATTTGGATATTTTTTAGAATTCCATCTTAATTTAGCTATTGGTTTTTTAACTATCCTTTCTGCATTTCTAGGGGTTCTCTAGGGATAAAATTTCTGCCATGTCCTTTATTTTAACAGTCCACTTAGAATTAACATTTTAATACTTCCCATAAACTGTAAAAATCTTTCCACATCCACTTAACACACTCCTTGTCATCCTTCTTTCTATCGTTGTCAAAGGTATTACATCTAAATAGAGTATAAAACCACAAGAAAATGTTATAATTTTTTGCTTCAGTCATATGAATTTTAAAGAAATTGAGAAGAAAAATAAACTTACATTAACATAGATATTTATGATTTTAAATGTTCTTCATTCCTTCCTAAAGACCTGAGTGTCACTTAGTATCATTTTTATTCAACTTAAATTCCTTTAACATTTCTTGTAGTGTAGGTCTACTGGCAACAACTTTGCTTAGTTTCACTTACCTGAAATGATATTTATTTTGCCTTCATTCTTCGAAGGCTATTTTTAGTGAATACAGAATTCTAAATGGACCTTTTTTTTTTTGTCTTTCAGTACATTAAAGATGCACTTCCAGTGTCCTCCACTTTCCATGATTTCTGATTTGCTCTTCTCCTTATATAAAGTCTTTTATTTCTGACTATCTTCAAGAATTTCTCTCTTTTTTTGATTATCAAAAGTTTGAATTGATTTTCCAAATGTAGTTTTCTTTGTATTTATCATATTTGAAATTTGCTGAGCTTGTTGAATCTGTAAATTTACCTATTTCATCTTGTGAATAGTTCTCAGCCATTATTTCTTTAAGTATTCTTTCTACCCATTTCTGCTCTCCTCTCCTTCATCAATTCTGGTCACAGGGGTGTTAAGAACTTTTGATATTGTCTAACACCTCTCTGTGTCTCTGTTAATTTTTTAAGTATTTTTTGTTTGCTTCAGATTGGATATTTTCCAACAATGTATTTTCAAGTTCACTGACCCTTTCCCAAGCCCTTCAATTTAATTTTTCTTATAGATATTGTACTTTTCAGTTCTAATAACACTTTTATTTCCTTTAAATATTATCTATTTCCATGCTGAGGCTTCCTAGTTTTTCACTCATGTGAAAATATTTTGCTTTACCCCATTGACCATGGTTGAATAGCTGTTCTAAAAGTACTTGCTGCTTATTCCAACTATAGGCATATCTTGGGATTGGACTCTTAATTATCAATTTCCTTGAGAATGTGTGACATTTTTCTTTCTCTTTGTATGTTGAGTAATTGTAATTTGAATCCTGAATATGGTAAATAATACCTTTTGCAGACTCTGGATTCGGTTAAGTTTCTATGAAGACTGTCACTGTTTTTATTTAAGACAAATAGTAGGCTAGCCCTGATGGTCTAGTGGTTAAATCTCTAGCTCTCACCACTTTGGCAGCCTGAATTCACTTCCTGGTTGCAGAACTGCACTTCCCATCTGTCAGTTGCCATGCAACAGCAGCGGCTTTCATAGAAGAACTAGAAGGACTTAAAACTAGGATATAAAACCACGTACTGGGGCTTTGGGGAGAAAAAAAACAGGAATATTGGCAATAGATTTTAGCTCAAGGAGAATCTTTCAAGACAGAGTGACATCATCATCATGGTGGAGTGAGATCTTCTTTTAGACTTCCCCCCAAAGATACAACGAAAAGGATATTCATATGCCAACGGAGAACATTCACACAACACAAAAGACATCTGAGAGACCCATGTAGCCATACGTCTGAAAGTGGAGGGGCTGGACCCTCTGGAGGGAGTGGAAGGGTGTAAAGAGATCTCCTCTCCCTCCCCTAACAGCAGTGACCCAGGGTGCAGGACTGCCCATGGCTCTGAGAGGAGACAGGGTAAGGGCAGCACTCTGCAGGAACATCTTCACTCTCCAAGTTCCCCCACAGCTCGTGGGAAAGCCCCACACAGAGGTGGGTAAGCTATTGTGGGGGTGTCTTCATCAAGCCAGCACCCCAGGAGAACAGATAGCGAGGGCAGAGTGAGAATACCCTGGGGATCATGCAGGTGAAAGAAAGCACCCCACTTGCTGGCCAGGTGCTCCAGCTCAACCAGTGAGCCAGAGCACTTGCACATATGAAAAAAAAGCAGCCAGGGAGCCATGGATTGTGGTGGATTCAGAATATGCAGCTCTTGACCCCCACCCAGTGGTGGCAGGCAGAAGCTGGCGACCACACGCTACCACTATGTGGAGGCACAAATACAAGCCATCGAACAGTATGAAGAAATATATTGATATTCCAGACCAGAAGGAAAATGACAAGCACCCAGTAATCAATCCTGAAAGCACAGAATTTTATAAGGTAAGTGACAGAGAATTGAAAACAATGATCACAAAAAAACTCAATGAGTTACAAGAAAATACAGGTCGACAGTTCAATGAACTCAGGAACAAAATTAATGAACAGAGGGAATTCTTCATAAAAGAGATTGAAACTATAAAGAAAAACCAATCAGAAATCTTGGAGATAAAAACCACAATGGATGACATAAAGAAAAATCTGGACTGCCTGAATAACAAAGCTGATATTATGGAGGAGAGAATTAACAGTCTGGAGGGCAGAAATGTAGAAATACTTCAGAAGGAGGAGGAGAGAGAACTAAGACTAAAAAGAAATGAAGAAATTCTCCAAGAAATATCTGACTCAATTAGGAAGTGCAATGTAAGATTTATAGGTATTCCAGAGGGAGAAGAGAAGGAGAATGGAGCAGAAAGGTTGTTCAAAGAAATGATAGTTGAGAACTTCACAAACCTGGGGAAGGAGCTGGAAATACAACTGAAAGAAACCAATAGAACTCCTAATCATCTCAACGTAAAAAAGACCTTCTCCAAGGCATATAGTAGTAAAGCTGGTAAAAGTCAATAACAAAGAAAAAATACTAAGTACAACAAGGCAGAAGAAAGCAACTTACAAAGGAACCCCTATCAGGCTTTCAGCAGATTTCTCAGCAGAAACCTTACAGGCTAGGAGAGAGTGGAATGACATATTCAAAATTCTGAAAGACAAAAAACTTTCAGCCAAGAATATTCTATCCATGAAAACATCCTTCAGATATGATCAAGAAATAAAAACTTTCCCAGATAAACAAAAACTGAGGGAATTCATTGCCACAAGACACCCCCTATAAGGAATACTCAAGAAGGCCCTCATACCTGAAAAAAAAAAAAAACAAAAAGGAAAGGGTTTACAAAGCCTTGAGCAAGGAGATAAATAGCAGACAAAATCAGAAAATTGCAGCTCTCTATCAGAAAAGGTTAGCAAACAATTATAACATTAAAGAGAAAGGGAAGGAAAATGTAAAAAGTAAATATAATCTCATCATTTTAACTATGAACTCACAACACAAGGTGGAATAAATTGTGACAATAACTTAGAAGGAGTAGAGGAAAGGGATGGAATCATCTTAGTCTAAGGAAATAAGATGCTATCAGAAAATGCACTATCTCATCTGTGAGATCTTTTATACAAGTCTCACAGTAATCGCTAAACAAAAAATCAGAACAAAGACACAAATGATAAATAGAGAATGAAGAAAATGATCACAGAGAACTACCACACTGAATTGGTAGTCTGAAATTCATGGGATGAGAAACAAGGGAAATGCAGAAGAACTGGAAAATGAGTGATAAAATGGAAGCATTAAGCCCTCATGTATTCGTAATCACTCTAAATGTAAATGGATTAAATTTTCCAATCAAAAGACACAGAGTGGCTGGATGGATTAAAAAACAAGACCCAACAGTATGCTGCCTCCAGGAAACACATCTCAGCTCTAAAGACAAACACAGGCTCAGAGTAAGGGGATGGAAGATGATACTCTAAGCTAATGGTAAACTAAAGAAAGCAGGTGTTGCTATACTTATATCAGACAAAGTAGACTTCAAGATAAAACAGTTAATGAGAGACAAAGAAAGACAAAGAATGCAATTAGCTTAATTAGACTGAAACTGAAAACTATTTTGGATTGTGGGTAACAGCCTAGATTCTAGTTCAGACTGATTTTAGTCTACATTGTGCATGAGAAATTCAATAGACAGCCAAAGATTTTAGCAGTGTTTATATATTGTATATGGATTTTGCGTTCTCTGGTTTTCCCCTCTCTCAGATTCATCCCTCTTTCTCATGAGCCTGGTTGCTCCAGGCAGCCTACGCTGTTTTCTCTGGTTAGAAAGATGGCAGAACTTCCCAGGGAAGTTTAGTCCCTCTATACCATGCCACAACTATAGGTGTCCTCACAGAAAAGTCCCATCAATGAGAAATTCATCCAGTAGCTGCCATTTCTTTCAAGTTTGACTCCTCTCCAAAATTTGTCTGACTTTATTCACTCTCCAGAGCTCTAACATAATTTCCTGCTGTATTTTCCCCAGAGTTTATAGCTATAATCAGTGGAGGTGTCAATTTGCTAGGGTCTTACTTCTCCATACCATTAGTGTGTTTAAATTAGGACCACATTTAGTTTCTTTTAAGGAATGGTGTTGGTTTGCCAACTTGTGATGGTAGTAACTCAGATTGGTTTAGGTGTCCCAGGTTTTTGAGCTCAAAGGTAGGGAGCCATACCCTATGTTTATTTCTTTAAAACTCTCCAGGTGATTCAAAGTCACCTGGGATAAAGATATGCCAGCCTGGTGGCACTCAGGCTTTGGACTCTAGAAACCTGGGTTAAAATCCTTACTCCACTAATTTCTTAACTATTGACCTTGGGGAAGCTGTTGCATCCCTGCCTACCTCAGATTTTGTCATCTATAAAATGGGGATAAAATCAATATCTGCCTCATAGAATTGTTGAGTGAATTATGAAGCTCTAGAATTATATATGACACCTATGATTTACTCAATGAACATTTCTTTAATTTTTATTAATATATCTTTGTACCACCCCAAATCACCACCTGTTTCAGAGTGTGAGGCAACACTTTCTTGATTGAGAGTCCAAAGGAATAGGACACATGATAGTTGGATAATGACTGGAAGAGGAAAAGGAGTGCTTGTTGTTGTAGGGATGCAGAGGGAGCAGGCCCAAGTGGCGCTCTCTAGCACTGGATCCCAGGCATCATGAAGGTACTAGATTCAGGAATCCCAGGAAGAACAAAGATGGTGATGGGAGGAGTGAGGTTCACAGTGAAAGAAAAACATTCCATTTCAGTTTTTCTATGGGCTGAAACTGGAAAGAAGAAGGTGGTTGATGCAATTGCACAAGTGCAACAGCTTTGTTCAGCTGAGAGAGTGAACTTCTTTCTTTGCTGTGGCATAGCTGCAATGTGGTCCGAAGGGAAGATGGAAAGAAAAGATACAGAAACTTGAAGGACTGAGTTGTGGCTCTCAATGCTCTTTTGCCTGCCTTTCACAAACCTGACACTCATAGAGATGCCCTAAGGTGATCTGTTTAGGTAAGTCCAAAGTCCAAGTTTTTTGGAGAGGCCAAGAGGATTATTGGCACCATCTGTGACAAAGCACTCTTTTGAGCAGAGCTGTCTCAAGACACACCAGCCAGGAAGTAGTGAAATCCTCATCAAACTCACATTCCTTTTTACCGTACACAGTGTCATCTGATTCTTCAAAAATTGGTACGGATCCCATGAGATTGTACACGATACTCTTCCCTGCAAATTTGCTATTGAAGTTAAGGTCTCTCCTAAAGAATTTGCATCCCCACCCACTCTATGTAGCAGGGTTTACGATGCTTCACAGGTGAGAGGAATGGAACTGCTCTCAATAATACCTAGCATTGATTGAGTATTCTCCAGATGCCAGGCCCTATGTATAGTACTTCACGTCGCATCACATTTAATTCTCATATCCATCTCTCAAAGCATTCTGAGAATTTATTACTCAAAACTCAGCTTTTATGAATAATTTCCAAAATCTCAGGTCCCCAAATTCAACTGGTTTCTCCAACATTTTTGTTCAATTTTCCCAAGATAGCCTCTTAATTCTTCCAAAATTCAAAAGGAATAGGGTTTTTTTTTCTGAAAAAAAAAACAACAAAACATTGGCACACTAATGATACAGTGAAAATTGGTTAAGACCCACATACCCCAGTGAGTAAGGCAAAGCAGGAAGCAAGAGGTTTCAAGACATTCACCCCAACTTTCATCTCATAATTTTTCTCTACATTACATTTTGTAATACATTTCTGAAAACTGAGGGGTATGTGAGAGGGAGAAAGGAGAGAGAATGGTAAGGTAGCTTGTAGACGATGCCACTCAAGGTGAAAGAAAGGAGTGTGAGGTTAATAGGATCAGGAACTTGGCTGGCTCCCCTGATAAAGCCCTATTATTTCTACTTCTGAACGTTACACAGAAGAGAAGAATCATCCCAGGGATGTTTTTACTCACTGTGATTTTTCTTTTTCTTGTAAATGCTTAACAACTCTACATGTACCAAATCCATTTAGCAAAATGCTGCCTTGGGTTTCAGAATTTGTAATACTGAAAAGCAGCAATGAAGACCTCCTGTGACTCATAAAATATACAATAGGGGGTTTTGAGTAAGATGGAAAAATAGGAGGAAAAATTAGTGCTCTTCATAGGGAAAATATTGCTGACATATTAAATAATAATGAAACATAATACCTCCTTGGGGCAAAACTAAAATCCATTGTGTAGTGAAAGAATAGATTCATTTAATTTGTTTAGGCTTCTTCGTTCGTTTTGTGTTTCTCATTAAATCAGTTCAAGGTCATGACCAGTATTACTGATGTTGAAACGGTTGAGGGGAGGCATGGCATAGAGAACTAAGTTTTTCAACTAGATTTTTAGAAGGTGAGATGTTTATGCAAAAAGTGACTTCTCTCCCTTTGCTGTAAAGATTTGCTTTTCTTTAATGATCAAAAAGTGAATAGGAAAAGAGCTTCCTTTTATATCATCTATGTTTTCCTAGATATGCATAAATTTAAGGGTATATCTCTGTTTCTGGCCTTAACGGTTTAGGTTTATAAAATTGTCACATTTCTGGCCTTTTCACAGGAAAGAGGTCAAGACATGGATCCCCTAATGTTGAACACTTCATAGTGTCCTCCCACGTTATTGGTATGGTTGCTGAATAAAATACAGAATCCCAATTAAATTTGAATTTCAGATTGACTATATGTAATTCTTTTTGTATAATTATGTACCATGCAATAGGTGAGTCATACTGAAAAATTATTTGTTGTTTATTTGAAATTCAAATTTAACTGGGCATCATGTCTTCTCGTTAGCTAAATCTGGCTATCCTAATTGTTGATCATTCCTGTGCAGATAGAGATGGCGTGACAGGGCTGGGGTTTCTAGTGAAGTCAAGCTCCATGGGACAGGCTTTAGACTTGAAGAAACACACCATTACTTAAACTTCAATTGGCCTTCAAATAATACAATTTTAGTGGTGCTTTTAAAAACCCTTAGAGTAAAATTTAAAATTTGTGCTAAGTGAGTGGACACATAGTGGAACTGGAAATGAATGACAGTGACTCAGGGTACTCAGTGCTTGCTGGATTCCAGAAGAATTATTTTAAATTATTTTTTTAGGCAGAATTGTTTATTTTTTTAAAAGCACATTATTCAAATTTCTCTTCCTAGATAAAAAAAAATAGTAATGGTATTAGAAGACATCCTCTCAGCAGTCACCCAGGATTGCATTTTTCTGCAGAAGAGCTGCTCTGGTTTAAGATAACACCTATTGGGGTATTTTAATCTGCTTGGAAGTTACCGTTTGTCATTTGTCATTTGAGAATTTGCCTGTTCACTTTAAATTCCATCCACATGTTCATGGGCTAAAGTACAGTGTTTATTATTTACACTTATTCTCAATTTAAAATTTTTATTGGCTTTTGGGAGCAAACAGATATAATAGTTTTCAGCAAATAATAAGTACAGAATACTAAAATATCTACAGAGACGGGTATATGGAAAATACTGAAACAGAGCCTCTAAAAGCCAGAGCTAGTGGACAACACCCAAAAGGACCCTCACAAGCTGCAGGCCAACGTTCACAAGCTCCACAGAGGGAAAGGGGGGCCGAAAAGTAATAACAGCTCTTGATTATATACCTTTATTTAATTTTCAAACTTTTGAAAGAATGTCAGGCAGGAGTTATGTTATTTCAGTTTGATATTTGGGAAAACTCATGTACAGAGTGGTCAAGTGAAACTTCCAAAAATGTTAGTAACTTAGAGACTGAGTCAAGAGCTGGGCTTCCTAAGCTCTTTTAGGACATAGAACCTTTAAAAATCATTGGAAGGGCCTGCCCAATGGCGTAGTGGTTAAGTTTGCATGCTCCGCTTTGGCAGCGTGGGTTTCATGTGTTTGGATCCTGGATGTGGGCCTACACATGGCTCATCAAGACAGGCTGCAGCAGTGTCCCACATACAAAATAGGGGAAGATTGGCACAGATATTAGCTCAGGGACAATCTTCCTCAAGCAAAAAGAGGAAGATTGACAACAGATGTTAGCTCAGGGCCAATCTTCCTCACCAAAACAAAACAAACAAAAATTTGAAAGCTATATTCTTCCTGAAGGGTCAGTAGGGGGACATTGCACAAACTGGTGAAGTGGTGAGAGGGACAGGAACAGGTAATTTTAGTTGCACTGGACTTCAGATTTACTTTCCTCATGTTCGCTTTCTGTCTCCCTTCCTGGATGGCAGCTTTATGAGAACAACAATGTAGTCTGTTTTGCTTGCAGCTTCATCCCCAACGTTTGGAGCCATGCGTGGAACAGAGTTGATATCCAAATCTGATGAATGAATGAATGCAAAGTTAATGAATCAAATTAAGTGCCAAATTCCCTCAGCATGAATTTGTGTTAATTGTGTTGGCTCTCTGTACTCTCTTGGCACTAAGTGTCCCCAAGGGATCTGTTAGGTTAGGGCATAGTCTCTGCTCAAGCCGGGCCAAAAGCCATCACTGGGTGGGCACAGTTAGAACCCTCCCTTCAGCCTGGCTGCAGCACAGCACAAAGAATGGTTCCAGTCAGTCTCTCTCCCTCCCCATTCCTCTCTCAGTGGAAATTCAGCTTCAAGGATGACCTAACCCAATAATTCACCAGCCACAGGTAACTGGTTACAATTGGTTTTTAATGTCAGGTACCTGCCAACTAAATATTAAAAGATATTTGTCTTTATTCAAGTGGAGAGGAGAGCTTTACCTTGGTTGAGTATATGATGTGAGATGAGAGGCACAGCTATTGCCTGTGGTTTAAAATAGTTGTGTTTGTGAAAAAGAATAATGTTCTGCCCACTTCAAGGACTAAACTGCTTTTAAATGAGAGGTGTGCTGGGTATATGGAAGTTATATTTCTTTTATTCTCATGGAGGAGAATACATCTATGTCTTAAGACATTCTGTAAGGCGGCAGGCAATATCCAAAAACTATAAACCAAACAAGTGTGATGAGTAACAGTTGTCATCAGAGTTGAAGAGCATTACATGCAAGCTGAGTGCGTCACGCAGGACCCACATCCATGAGTTCTTCACACGGATGGGGTTTGTGCCTCTTGCCTGTTCTTACCTGATTCAAAATGACTTTAAAGAGCTAAAGCCGATCTTCACACGTGCAAACAACTACCCAAAACAACAGGGAGAAAAGATATTACCTAGATTAACGCCAAACCAACAAAGTGCTGAGCTTTTCAACCATTAAAGCTACTAATGAGAGCCCACAGCTAACTGACTCGTATCCCTACTACTCGCATATAGGGATGGGAGTATAGGAGATAGAAATATGAGAGGAGATAGAATACATGTATTTTATCTATTTAATACGCTGACAGAGGGCATACATTGGAGAGACATATTTGGTAAACACTATTGTTTTTTCCTACAAAGGTGACAGATTTCAAAATACCATTGAAATTTGAAAAATTCCTTATTAGTAAGTCCTTCCCTGCGAGCTTTCAGAAATAAGACCTTTAGATCAGTAGGTTAGAGAGAAGGAATTTTTCAAAATCAAAACTCGTATTTGATTACTACAGGAAAAGCATATATAAACAGGTTAAGAGAGAGAATCTAACTCTTTTTAGGGCTTCCATTCAACATGCATTTTATAGACCATAGAGCTCCTTCACTGCGGAGAGAAGAAGAGAAGCCTGCATCCTTAGGGAGTGGGACAGAAAAGCCAAGCAACTTCCTCTTTTCCTTCAGCATGTGGCTTCTTCCATTTAAATCAAGTCATTTACCAGGTACAGAGGTCTTTTGTTATATCTGAAGCTTTTAATCTGCATTATTCACCCAGATCAGGATTTCTAAAATATTTTCTACTATATATAAATTATTTACATATTAATGAATGTTATTCAAAAAAATACTCTCAGCTTTACATAAGCTATATCCTCCTAAATTTAAGTAGATGTGGCTCATAGCAGGAGTTTTTGGAATCTTTATTAAAGTGCGTTGTTACTTTCTAAGGTGCAAGAGCGTTAGTATATTCATACTTTCTCAGGGTTATTTGAATACAGCCTCCTCACCTCTTTTTTTGAGGTTCTTTTCATGGGATGTGATTTTCACAGTATACTCTGTGGGACATGCTGGGATAGATAGACTTGGGACATTCTCCTCTGGAACTCACTGTCTTGTTTGCAAGACTCAGCTTATCTCATCCAAGAGTCACCAACCAACAACACAGAATTCCTCAAAACCCTCCTCGGGTGTCCAGGCATCTTCCCATTGCTAAGGAAAGGTGTCCAGCCCTGCAAGGGAGATTTTATTTGTGTTGATGGAGATGCCCAACTGTTTCTCAACTCATCTACTTGGTGAATTAGGTTGTAAAAACCAAACTTCTCAGTCATAGGTACACCAACTATTTACAGGGAAGAGAGAGACACTAAGAAGCACTAACATTGCTAATAAACTGCAAAACGATTTAAGCAGGGTTTTAAATCTCATAAAGAAGATGGAGAATGGTGAAAAGCTTCAGTACGATGTGACAAACAGGCATTTCCTTGTTCTCTGATTCAGGCTAGTATTTACTGAACACCTACTCTGTGACAGGCCATGTGCTGGGCACATTCATGGGTGGTGTCTTCGTCTCTATGACAATCCTGTGAGGTAGGACTTATAGCCTCCTCCCTCATTTTTTTCATGAGTCGTCTGAGAAGGTAGGTAAATACCTTACTCATACAGTTTATAAATGGCAGAGATGGGAATGACACATAGAGCTTCTGATTCCAAACCAGCATCCTCCAGCCTTCCCACCACACCCCGAACAAATTCAACTGGCCCTTCTTGGTAGTTAGGAGAAGGGATGTCAGAGTGGCACACAGAAAAATAGCTGCTTAAAAAAAAATGTAAATAAATTGATTCACTGAACCACTATTTGCCCTCTGCAGGAGTCAGGAGGCCTGACTTCTAGAATTCCGTTGTATAAATGGACCATTATTTATTCATCCACTCACTTCTTGATGGAAATTTTTGTTTGTTTTTGATTGTTATGAATAAGGCTGCTGTAAACACCCATGTCCAAATCTTTTTAAGAAACTGCCAAATTATTTTTCAAAGTGATGGTAACTTTTACATTCCCACCAGCAGTATATGAAATTTGCAGTTATAGTTAAGGGTATGGCCAGGGTGAGAGTTCCTGTACGTGTGTAGGGGCTTGTGTGGTTTGAGTCTCCTATGGATGCCAAAGGAGGTAGCCCCCAGGCTTTCATATCAACTCGCCTAGATGTGCAACAAAAGGGAAAGAGGGAGTAGTGAGGGTTAAAAGTTGTCAGCAGTCAAATATCAAGAAAATAGATTAGAACTCATGACCATTCACCCCTGATGTTTGACTGATGGCTGAAACAACTGTGTTTCATTTAATTGAATTTGAACTTAAGTAAACCAGTATGGTGCTCTATGAGGCCTTACGTCTGAAGCCTGTAAGGAAGATGAACGTTTCACTGAAATGCCTTGTTCAAGAACCCAGCTTTGTGTATCCTGAGATGTGAAATGACTGCCTTAGTCATTAGAAGTGATGCCTGAAACTCACTTATTAAATGATGTCTTAATAAATGTAGAAAGATCTGTGACCTTGATGTACGTTTGGTATCTATGGGGCAAGAGATTTCCAGAGTTCTTTATCCCAAATCAGGAAAACTTGGTCATTGGCAAGAACACACAACCAGACTATTAGCAATGGCTCAAGAGTTTGTAAAAAATTGTAAAGATGGAGTCAATTGTTGACCAGTGCATCCAGTGCTGAGACGACTGTGTAAAGTTTGGCCCGTCCTTTATCAGGGATATCATGCTTAAGGGGTGAAGATCAGCAACATTCCACTGAGCTCCACGATGTTGACGGTGATGATGCTGTCCGTAAAGTGTGTGAACTTCAATTGCTGTTCACTCAGTTTATCCTAAGCAAATTCCAAGATAGTCAAGGGATCTGGGAGGGGGGGGGATCTCATCCAGCACCATGTCATCTAGCAAGGGATCTAAGACAGAGGAGGCCACATGCTCCTACAGGTGGGACAGAGGGCCCAGGTTGGCTCTATCCTGGAGCAAGGAAGCCTTGATAGCTGTACCAATTTTGCAGGATTCTGATTCCATGATCCAAGGAATAATAGGCAGTTGGGTACAGAACAGCACAGAGTTAGGGCCTTTGTTTCCAAGAGAGCCCAGCAATAGCCACTCTAATGACATAGAGCACGAGGCTGAGGCTGTCATTTTCTTCCATCAGAAGCCCATGGCCAATTTATGGCCATCATGGGAGGTCCAGAGAAGCATAAGAAGAGACTGCTAAAGAGACTCTACAGTGAAGGTGTCTTTGGAGGGCACTGAAGGGATGCCTGTTGTATTGCAATATGGACAGATTTTAGAGCCTTTTTTTGTAGGAGTCTTATTCAAGGTGGGTCAGTTTGCAAGTAACAGCATAAATCAGCTTGAGTAAAAGTTGTAAAGAAGGAATATGTTGACTCTAGAACCCAAAAAGACCTATAAGACTTCGGTATTATTTTAACATTATGAGTACTGAAAGGGTCAATGGCTGTTTCTTGACAATGTCAAGGATGGAGCAGCCTTTGGTTCACCAAGTAATTTTCAGGAATTTTGCCAAGGTAGCAGGGCCTTGTACTATGTGTAGGGCAATGGCCCCTCCCCTTTCTGTGTTCTTTTTTATGAATATTTTTCCTGAATGAGTGTGCCATATGAATTTCCTCAGGGGAGGTTGTCATCAATATAACATCATACCTGTGCTCCTGGAGAAAGATGGATGTGATTAAGCCCTTCTCTGCAAAAATTGTGAGTGATGGCAAGGCTACTGAGATACCCTATGGATAGCCAGGAAAAGATGTGTCATTTTCCTTCAGAAGTGAAGGTAAACTGTGGCTGGAAGACTGCTGAAATAGGCACTGACAGGCGTATTAGTGACATCTATAATAGCAAAAGATTACTGATTGGTTGCAGTCAGTAATTTCAATAATAGTGAGTATGGAGGCATAAATGGGTGGGACTGCAGCATTATAGTTGTGGGAACCCACTAGGTGGTGTCATTTGTTCTTTCCAGATTTAACAACAGATCAAACTGGGCTGTTAAATGGAGAAACAGTGGGAGTAATCATCTCTTTTCTAAATAGGTCTTGCATTCCAATCCTTGAAGGCCCTGTTTTAATTTAGATTGGGCCATATTAATTATTTTAACTGGGAGAGATGGTCCATAGCATCTCATTTTGTTCAAGCCAATTTGTAAGTGCCTAAGACTTAATTTAATTTTAATTTATTATTCATCGAGTCAGAGTGTTCGTGGTCACTACAGGATATAACAGGGTAACAGGTGATAAGATCTTGGGAAATTTAGGCCAGGCAATAGTTCTGATGGTTAGGGTGAGGCATCTCATCTTATCTATTTTATGTTTAAGAAAGCCCCTAATATTGTAGCAGGTACCCGGATTAATTTTAGTGGATGCCAAAGTGTAAGTGTAATTTGAGCACCACTACTGATTACAGGCGTGAATGTTTGCCAATTGGTGCATTTCATCAGGTGTTAAAGTTAATTCACAACCTATGTTGTAGACAAAGCCAATGGTACCCTTTTGTCTTTTGTTCTAATAATTCTTTTAGTAAACTTTTGGATTTCAGATTGGGTCAAAGTGTGGACCTTTGTTTCAGTTTTGTTGTTGTTATTTTTTCCTACCCTTGTACCCAGGTTTCTTTCTTTCTTTTTTTTTTTTTTGTCATTGAATATACTTTTGTCGGGGGGGGGGGATGGGCTCCCCAACTGATATTCATAAACTTCTTTCTCTAGAGAAACTCAAATCATTATCATCTGGGTTAGATAACTCCTTCGTGACAGTGGTTGGTTTATAAAGTTTAAGGACCCCCAGCTTATATTGTGTTTGAACTAGCCCCTTTGCTGTGCCTCCAGGAAGCCATGGGTAATATTTTCCTATAATCCTGAGGATCATTATCTTTGTTGTAACCAAGGGTGGGCAGCAGCAACAGAAGTATTTAAGAGTCCTCGTGAGCCATCTCTCTCTGGAGTGTGGACCTCAGTACACCACATAATGTCTCTTCTCTCTCTCTCTCCTCCTTAATGACTGCTCTTTCCTGTGTGACCACTTGATGGGCCCATATTTCTTACAGGATGTAGTCTTTGCCCTGTCTAGCACCAGACACACCTTCATTCTAAGACTCACACTTAGACCTGAGCTGAAACACATGACCCTGGGCCACATTAAGGAAGGTCCCAATCCCGTCCTCCTGTCCTAAAATGCCAAGTATTAAAACTTCTGACTTAGGTTGGCTAAATCTATAACAGTAGGTCAGTTGGACTTCACAAATGCCAAAGGTACAAACTTTCAGTTATAAGATGGATACGATCTGTGCATCTTACATACAGCATGGTGATTGTAGTTAATAATGCTGTATGGTATCCTTGAAAATTCCTAAGAGAATAGATCTTAAATGTTCTCACCACCCAGGCACACAAAGACAGCTCTGTGAGGTGATGGATGTGTTAATTAACTTTATTTTGGTAATCACTTCACAATGTATATATATCAAATCATCACGTTGTGTACCTTAAATATGTACAGTTTTTATTTGTCAGTTATACCTCAATAAAGCTGGGAAAAATGAAATGGCTATAGGATACCTTAAAAAACAAAACAAACAAACAAAAAGAGTATTATGTCATTTTTTTTTGAAATGAAATCTGGAATTATGCAGTGCAAAGTATTAGCAGTAATTATTTCTGGGTGATTATTTTATATTCTATTTTCTTAAATTTTTTCAGTGACTGAGAATTAATTACGTAAATTCAAAAAATTCAGTTATGCCAATAAAGACATTTAAATGGAGAATCATACCACTGCCTGGCCCCAAATATTTTTAAGCATTTTTTTGACCTGATACATGGATGGGCCAGGATGTTTTATAAAAAGCTGAAGACTTCAGAGAAAGGAAGAAGTAAAATTAAAATATTTTAAAAATAAATGAAACTATTGTGGCTTTTCCCTGTAGTGACATATGCTGTATCATTTTAGGATTATTAGAACATGTTTTGGGGAAAAATAAATAGCTACAATTATGTTTAGATGGTTCCAACATCTGTTAGCTATTTCAGCTTCACCTCTGAATAACATTAGCAGGGAAAATTAGTCTTGTGGTGTAATTTTCATGAAATAGTCCCTCCGCTCCTTCTCACACACACATGGGAATCACCACTTCGAACATAGATTTGATTCTTTTCCCTTAGTATATGATGTATCACCTCTATCAGTGCTTGTAGGACCCTAATGAGGAGAAATCTTAATAGTATTGGCATGATAAAGCAAAAACCTGTTAATAAATACATATAGTTCTGAATAGTCATTAGATTTGAATGTATCGGAATAGCCACAGTACGTTGTGTTAATTGAAATTGTGTTATAAGGCCAATTACTTTCTATGCGGAATTTTGTTATTCTGTAATTCGTGTAAGTAATGGTAACTGTTCTTGAATACCAAGGGTTCACAAGGAGATAGAGGAATAGATGATGGGAGGAAGATGGGTTATTTAATTTATTTCCCAGTTAAAGCTGACACTTTGGGTAGAGAAATCTTCATCTGGTCTGTTCTCTTATGGTTCATTTTGCAGCAGTGTTTATTGTTTTAATAAACAAATATATTACCTCATTAGGACAGCAGTGTTATAAATATAGCAACATAAGTCAATCATATCCACCCACAACAGGTGTGCCCCAGATGGAACCCCAAGAAGAAGATTTATTAAATCTATGAAGCTGAAGAATCAACCTTATAGGGTGGAGGCTGTAGACATCATGAGGTGATCACTGTGCAAAGCAATATGTTGCCTTTTATGCAGGGGCTAGCAATGGTGGCAGAGATGTTTTGTTTTTCTTTTTTCCCTGAGTCCTTCTAATAATAAATCCATTCAGAAATGTGTGGTTGTTTCCCAGCAACAAATCTGTATGGCAAACTACCATCCAGATTGCAGATGATAAGTTTATTGCATCCTACTTTAGGCACTTTCTACAACTCATAATGCCATAGAGGCTGAGGAGGAGAGACCTGAGTCAACCTCTGGTGCTGTAATTAAAGTTTTAAAAGCTCTAGCCTTTGGATCAGGAAAGAGTGGCCTTTATTCTCAAGCAACAGCTGCTCGGGTATATTCTCAGAGCATCTTCATTAGTAGGAGTGGTGGTAGCTTGTTAGCTGTATGACGTTGATGGAGAGTCCAGAAAGAAGAGGACATTGTTTCTAAGCAAAATAAGAAGGAAAGAAATGCCACTGGCGACATGTGACAGGCTGAGAATAGAAAATTTGAACCTGTTCTATTGTTTAAAAGTGTTTCAAAGAAGAAAGAAAGAGATTTCATTTAGTTAAATGATAGCCTTTGGTGCCGGATTTTAGAATTGCTTTGCTCATGAGTGAGTAACTGTGTGTGAGGCAAGAGTTGCCCAAAAGTTTCAATGTATGCACTGGCACATTTTCCACGTGATTCCTCTTTGCAACAGCTGCCATTTATTGAACACTTACTAAATGCATTGTCTCATTTTGAACCTGTCAGATGGGACATGTTAGCCTCATTGTATAAACAAGCAGGGAGGATTAAGCCATTTACTTAAGGATGTTTAGCAAGTAAATGAATAACTGGGAATTGAACCCAGATTTGTGACTCCAAAGCTTGTGTCAGGTTTAGATATTTGAAATCCATTGCTGGATTTCAATTGTTTGACTACGGCTTTCCACTCATTTGTGTCTGCTCCAGGAAATCTCTGTACTACTCTGTCTGCAGGTCACCTGTTTTCACACATCCCCATTGTCTCTCAGTATTTGAAGAAAAGCAGCCAGTTACTGCAGCGTGTGGCCACTTACCACAAATGGCACTGGTGGCTCTTTAAATAGAAGGGCGATGCTGCCATTGATTTCTGAGACTCTCAAGTTGTGATTCATCCTGGACTAAGTCAAGTTCCTGCTGGCACGTGAGGAGACAATAGCATGATCAGGGATTTACTGTGACTCTGCTGTGGTGAGTCCTTCCTTCAATCAGGGGTGAGGCAAGTTGTCAAATCCAGATTGGAATGATCACAGGGACTGTGGGGCAGCTCCTCACCCGCTCTCTGCAGTAGCGCTGGTGTAAAAACACGGGGAACACATTTTATCCTAACAACAGGCATCAGGATTCCCTTTAGGGAGGGAGCTATCTGTATGGAAAATCAAGTGTTTGGTGCAAAGTGTGGGGCCCGAGGACTTCAAAAATAAGGTCCAAGTACTTGCCTCTGCTTTGACACAATGAGGACCTGGCGGCTCTAGACAGGGAGAAGGCTAACAAAGGAAGAAATGGGAGAGATTAGAGGGGAGACTGAATTTGGGGCTGGGTGCTGAGTGATAACGTTTCCACAAAGTGCTTTGGAGTGGAGAAAGAGACCATTTTGTTTGCTCTGTGGTGTGTGATGCGACATCTACTCTGTGAAGTCATGCGTGTTTCATGTGAGTTGGGAGTGTGGGTGGGAGGTTGATGAGAAATAAATGAAGGGATTGAATTTGAGTCTGGGTCAGTGTGATGAACAACAGAAACCCTAAATGAGGAATCTGGAGGCCAAGAGGCAGAGGAGACTGCAAGAACAGCAGGCTCCTGGGTATTCTTAGAAATACTGAGAGCGGCTTTGTACTCATACAAGCCATAGAGTTACACACACGCGCGCATGCATTTGAGTGCGCATGTGTGTGGTGTTGGAGAAGGCATGCTGTGTCACAAATCATTTTGCTGAGATCTTGACAGATGAGGTTGTAGCTAACATCTTGTTCATACGTTTCCCCCCAGACCCCACTATTGGGTGGTTGGATCCTACTATTCCATGTGATTAAAATTATGGGCTTTCCAGATACATACGAGGATTTCTGGGAAGGGAGAGTTGGTTTGTTTACAAGGCCACTCAGAAAGTTAGTCATACCACCTCTGGCTGTGTCATGCACAGAGGATATTTTTATCTCTTGCCAAGTGCTGTGCAGAGAGAACAGCCACTCAGCCCAAGGTTCTCAGAAGTACAGCCTGTGCAATTCCGGGCTCAGACCTCAACTTGTGGCTGAGTTTGCCCAGTCCATTACCGCCTTGGTCTCTGCTCAGTAAGTGACTGGGCGAGTGATGGTGTCAGCAGGATGCAGGCATGGGCATGCTGTTCTCCTGGAATGAAAGTGGAAGATGGGCCTGGTTGGAGGACAGCGGAGGGCTGCATGGATTCTTTTGAAGATGCCCAGTTAGTGAGTCTTGGCAGGCAGTGTCTTAGTCAGTTTGAGTTGCTATAACAAAGTACAACAGACTAGGTGGCTTATAAACAGCAGAAATTTATTTCTCATAGTTCCAGAGGCTAGAAGTCCAAGAGCAGGGTGCCAGCATTGTCGAGTTCTGGTGAGGGCTTCTTCCAGGTTGCAGACTGCTGACTTCTCATTGTATCCTCACATGGTGGAGAGCAGAGACAGGGAGCAAGCTCTCTTGTGACTCTTATAACGGCACTAATTCCATTCATGAGGGCTCTACCTCATGACCTCATTTAGCATTAATTATCTCCTAAAGGCCCTGCCTCCTTTCTTGCTATATGCCACCTCTACTTATCCATCTAGAAAGCTACGCTGTTTCTGTAGTTATTTGATAATGTTTGTTTTCCTTGTTAGATTTCTACATTCTATAAGGGTAGGGCTAGGTCTGCATTTCTCACCATTATGTTTCAAATGTTATTCCTGAACCTTATGACTATGTACTGAATGACTGTGAAATGAAGAGAATCCCATAATCTGAATAAGTGGTGGATGGAAACTACATAAGAATTATTTCTAAGGGTAGCAGTGTCATGCTTGGTCCAGGACGGGAATATCATTACAGGAGTTAACTTCCAAATCAGAGAGTATGTAAACCTGCCTGAACTAGTTAATTGGGGCATGAGAAATGACTTTCTCTGAGGACTGAGATTAAGATCTGAAGGCTGGAGGTGATGGGGATAGTGTTGTACCAAGTGTACAATGCAATGCCAAGACCCACCGATATGGTGACTTGTAAGAATTTAAAATGAGCTCATTTTGGAAATCTTACCGCTTGAATCAGGTAACAGCCAGTCTACTGTGGTGAGCGTCAAGGTGATGAACGTGGCTACTGATCCTAGTCCTCTGAATCAATGAACCAATGCAAGGGAGGAGACCTAAACAAAAGGAACTTAAATAAGAACTACATGCAGGGCCATGAGTTGCAGTGGACACACCCTCTCTTCCCAACATTCAAAGGACTGTCAGCACTTCCCACAAATTTTCCCATTTATTGTCTCAGGTCGAGCGAAACGGACATGTTATCTGCTTCCTAGGGTTGCTGAGAGAATCTCTTCTTATTTAATCAACTTTCCTTGCACAGTTAAGTCAATATCCATTGTGTCTTCCACCATCTCTATGCAGATACTCCAAGATAACACTGCCTTTCTGCAAAGTGCAATGGGATCTTTATGTTGTACACTTCTGCTTACCCTGAAGTTTTGTGACCAGCAGATATAGGAGTATTAAAAACAAAGAAATAAGATGGTCTCTAGGCATGCTGTAATACTTCTCTCTTTTTCTGAGCCTTGGGCTGTCAAGCTCTGAGAGTCTGTAAATTCAACTTAGTTTTTAAATCCGTAAACTCACACAATTGAATTTTAAGTGTGAGTTTCAGTGAAATAAAAGATTCTTTTAGGGACATATAGAAGATCTCTTGTTCTTTGTCTGTCACTTGAGGTAAGATTTTAAGCCTTGAGCTTGTCACTCTTTCTGCATGCTCTCCAGTACAATGAGCTGATATCCTCTCCCATATGTATCAATAATAGACACTTGATTCCACAGTGTCTTTAGATACTTTATCACAATCAAGCACGGATGACAATATAATGAATCATGATGCACAGCATGCCAAGAATTACTGATTTCTCTTTTCCCATTGCCGAGGGGCTCAGCACATTGTTCAAGGCCAAGTATACAACTAAAACAATCCATGAATCTCATTTTATGCTTGGTACCAATATAGTATCAGACTCATGGTCCAGTTAGGAATAGAGAAATCATACTAAATATGGCAACAGAAAGAATTTAGTATATTAAATTGGATCAGGAGATGTTAGAGAATGGAAAGACCAAAATAGAACGTTAAGGTACAAGAGAGTTCCATCCCTAAGGCTTGAGGGATGAAGGGAAGGTGTTGGGGTCTTCAGAATCTGGAAACTTAGAGAAGATGCCCTGGAGAACTGAGACTGAGACCTGTGAGAAGAGGGTGTCATGCAGCTGCAGCAAACAGCACAGGAGTTTAGAGAAGGGACTTAGCAGAACTGGGCTCCAAACTCTGGAGAGGTGGCACTGCTTGGCTACTCTTGGTACCTCAGGAGATGAGAGTTTGGACATCACAGAGTTTGGGTTCAGACCTCTGGGTATGGGCCTTATCCCAGTGAGTGCTAGCACTTCTGAAGGGACACAGTGATGTTATTTCCTGAAGGACCAAAGTTACTGGGGCTTGAGGCTAACTGCTACTGCTTGGGCCATTGCTGGAGTGAGGCTGGAGTGATGCTGACAGGAAGAGTAGGCAAACAGGGCGGAACAAGCCTTGTCCTCCCTCTCCCGGCCTTCTAGATTCAAACCAGCACCCTTATTGGTGGAACTTAATAGGAAGCCATCTGAAAAATAAGACATATAGTTTTCAGAATTTCAAACACATCATTATAAAGCGAGTATAGATGGGTTGATTTAGAGATGAGTGATGTATCTTAAAATAAACTAAATATTGCCTTTAAATGATATTTGTATATAAAATTGAAAAGGAGTCAGTTAGTTCAAGCTCAGGGAAAGATATAAGGTTGGGATGTGGGGAAGAGAAAGAACGACCATAAAATCTTAATATACTATATTTATTTGTAAGATGGAGGCAAAAGTTGTGTCAGAAAATGTTTAATATTCTGTGAACCTAGTTAAGGAAACTCTGTGTGTGTGCGTGTGTGTTTCTAGGTTCTTACCTCTCCCAATAATTAGGACTTGAGTATAAATAGTTCAACTTATATTTACCTTAAACTACTCATATCCCTGCTTTTCTGAAAACCACTTTTATTGAGTGAAGTGTAATGCAGTATAATACAGCAAATCCTCATAAATGAAGATATCAAATCCGACATTAAGATAAAACATAAACTATGAGGTAATGAGAGCTTCTTAAGTAATCCTTGTGACAATGGCTTTTACTTTTTCTAGGAGAATTCATCATTTATAATAAAACAGTGAATTAGAAGCCAATGTAATAAGCCATTCAATTTGTCTCTGCAGGAATAAAAGAGGAGAGCAATTTGAAATTTCTAACTTGGTGTGCTTTTGCTTTTAGAGTGTAGGAGCATCAAAAATATCACAGTAATGGTAAAAGCTTTTTGCATAAATGTGGTTCCATTCTCCCTGTACAGAAAGTGAATGGAAAAAGAGAAGTCTTGCTTGAGTTAAGTACTGTGTATCACCAATGTCTGTAGAATCAAGTACAAGGTGGAAGAAGACATTCTGGTCATGATTTAAGGAAGATGAACAGCAGCAAAGAAGGAAGAAAAGCTAGGTCTGAGAACCAACTGAACATTGACAGGACCAGTTCTGAGTTTTGCTCAAGCTGTTGTGTTGATAAACAGTTGCACCAGTTATTGCCAATAATCCTGAGTAATTAGGAGAGAGAGCCGTTGAAGCTGTCTGGATTTAAAAGCAAAGCATTTTGCAAATCATGTTTGGTAGACTGAAAATTTTCTGCTAGAACTTTTGGAGGCTGTGCATATCTTTTAAAATTTAGCCCCTCAGGAGACTCCTCTGAATGATGAGCAAGTTCAGGGCATCCTGATAAAACATAACAGAAAGAGAAGAACCACCTTCTCCATAACAGGAACTGAGCTTTAAAACTGCAAATAGTTCTTTGAGGTTAAATAGCATATTCTTAATCCTGGAGATAGTGATCTTTCTAGAAAGAATAACATGGCCAAAACAGTGAGAGGCTGTTCTGAAATTCTAGATGGGAAGATGGGAAATGAGCCCCACTCTGTGTTTGTCATTCTTGGAAAGGTGGAAAAACTGGCAGATTCAAAAACAAACAAGCAAGCATATTCTTCATATTTTCGTTTTGGTTTTGGTGAGAGTACTTCTCAGGTTTGCCCTAAATGCCAGTTTCTTGGTGGTAAGGTTTTTTTTTTTTGTTTCTTTTTTTTTAACAAACAGATTGGCAATTGGCAGTTTTCCGCCCACTCAGGATTCCTTAAAAAAGAATGAATGTCAAATCACACGAAGGGGCTAGAATCAAAGTCAGCTGCTGATGGTGTGATTTGGAGCTTGGTTATGTCACACTTACTTGAATCCAGAGTCCTCAGTGGGCATCTGCTTTATGAGCTCTCATGTTGATCAGTGCTCAGCTGCCAAAAAGTAACTTCCAATTACTGATTGGGAATAGAATTGAGTGAGTAACCTCCGTCGAGCCAAAAACTACTAATGCCCTGGCAAGCTCCCTGTCTATGGATACGCATCCTCTGGATGCTGTCATTCTGTAACTTCCTGTGAGGTGCACCGAAAACCAGCAGTGGACAAGGCGCTGGTTCTGCGGATTCAAAATGAATGAGGCACAACCCCTGCCCTCAAGATGTTCACTGTCTTCTGAGGGGACATCGAAGACTGCGGGATGAAGTGAGAGCTAATAAAGGTATTCTCAGGTTATGGTGGGAGCCCGGTGGAGGGCTGAGAATCGGCTGGGATGGGGAAAGGCAAATCAGAGAATATCCTTGAAGACATATGGTCTAAGTCTTGAAATATGAATAGGGGCTTGTGAAGCAGACAAAGGAGAAGTAACAATATTAATAGCAAGAGCTAATACATGTGAGTGCTTATGGTGTGCCAGGCACACGCTAAGTGCTTTGTGAAAAGTACCACATTTAATACCTTAACATTATTATGAGGTAGACACTATCATTATTATCGTCATTTTATAGATAAGAAAGTGGAAATTCAGGGGGGTAAGTGGTGAAAAGAACATTCAAACTTTTTCAGTGAATGACCAGACAAGTATTTTTGGCTTTGGGGTCATGTGGCCTCTGTGACAATTACTCAATTCTGCCATTGTAGCATGAAAGCAGTCACGGGACAATATGTGAATGAATGAGTAGAGCTGTGCTCAAACAAAACCTTATTTAAGAAAACAGGCAGGGGACAAGATTTGGTGGGCCTATGAGTGGAGATGCCCCACAGAATCTGTGGGTGTGGGATTCAGACGAGGAATGAATGGAGTTTGCAGGAGATAATGAGTTCTTTAATTATGGCCATATTTCCTTGTTGAAGATGTTGGAGAAGAGATTTTATCACCAGTTGGACTGTCAGATTAGATGCTATAAATATTTCCTGGCTCAGTAGTGTGTTATGTTAATGGATCTTATTACTATTTTACATTATGATGATGATGATACTTGCGAAAGTGAACAATGGGTACTTCTTCAATATTAAAGTTATGTTGACAGTGCCATAAGAATTCAGAGAGAAAAAATTCATGAGAAAATAAGATGCAAGGCATTTTTAGGATTTTAAATTATACATGCATTTAGAAGCACATGAAATTTTTGTGTATTATTACACGTATAATTATTTTTAAGTTCATATTCATTGTCCCAGGTTTGGTTTGGTCTATGTGAGAAAGAATGTGACATGTGTCAAAGAATGTCTAGCTTCTCTACTTAGAGATTATTAGGAGGCCGTTTCCTGGAATCTGACACTATTGTCACCTAGCAAGAGCAAGAACCATTCAGCGTCCTGTGGCCACTGCTTGTTTTCAGAACTTGCTTTCATATCTCCAGGTCTGGTTGACCAGAGTCATGAAAGTAAATGTAATATATATGGTCCCTGCAGTCCTGGGGCTTATAGCCTCTAATTATACCTAGAGGTAGAATTAGCCAATTACCCATAGCATCGAATGTATGTTCATAACTGTTACTTACCTCACAAAGGGGAAGTTCATGGTTTTATAAGAGCTTGTAAAGTGGGGATTTCACCCAGTGAAGGGCTAGGGAGTCCGGAAGGCTCATACCAATCCAGGAAGCAGGGGCTACCTCGGTGGAGCCAGCTCAGTAGCCACCTGTGCCTCAGACAAAGGCTCTTTCTTTGAGGTCTTATTCTTCCCTTGCAGCTGATGATGCAAACCACGGATGAGGGAGAGGAAGACTCATTACCAGGGGCTCACGTTCAACCAACTCCAATGCTAACTGCCTAACCTCCTCGTCTGTGTTAGCACCGGCAGGAATTTATTATAACTTTGGGACAGAGAATATCCCAGCCCATATATTAATATTTGGAAATAGGCAATATTTTCTGCTTTGCTCAGCCTACACTGACTAATGGGAACCTTAATAGCTTCAGAACATTTCCTCAAAGTGAAAATCCAGGAAAATTCATATTACATGAGTAGAATATGGGAACTCTCCCGCTATTAAGGTTACTAGACATTTTTCATAATGGGCCTTACGTATCCCTCAGAGTGAGCTGCAGAAAACGAGGCTCATTTTACTATACGTCCTGTTCATATGGCAACAGCGTTCTAAAGTAAAAATTATGGAAAGAAAATAAAATTGTGTTTTCTGGTTTGAAATTTTCCCTACAAATATATTTGGATTTTAGACATATGTACAATAAATCAGAATAGACAGTTTTCCTAAAAGTGCTTTTCTTTTCTTATGTTTCCTCATCTTCCACGTTATGGACTGTGTGTTCCCTCAAAATTCAAGTGTTGAGGTTCTAAGTCGCAGTCCCTCAGAATGTGACTATGTTTCGAGACAGGGTCTTTAAAGAGGGGACTAAGTTTAAATGAGGCCATTAGGACGAGCCCTAATCCAGTATGACTGCCGCCCTTGTAAGAAGAGAAAATCTGGACGCAGATGTTTACAGAGATGAGACCATGAGAAGATGCGGGGAGAAGGCAGCCATCTACAAACCAAGAAAAAAAGCCTTGGAAGAAACCAACCCTGCCGATGCCTTGACCTTAGACTTCTAGCCTTCAGAACTGTGAGAAAAATAATTTCTGTTGTCGCACTCTGTGGTACCTTGCTATGACAGTTCCAGCAAAAAAATACATTCCATAAGGAACGAACAATTTAAGATTAACCCCAAATTACAAGGAAAATGAATTTAGGAGCTCGTTTTGACAAGTTAGTTTGTAATTTTGCGCTAGTCTCTAATGTGATTCCTGGGTGTGAACACTCTCTCTTCCACATACAGCAGACAGGAACATTTCTCATGACATGATTGTTTTTGATTTGCTCTCAGTGTGTGACACACCGTGTGGTAATTGGATTTGTTTATCCCTCCACTGACTCTGGACATAATCTAGACTAGGACATTTATCACACCTGATATTTAGCATGATATTGTTAGAGATGCCAACCAAAAAGATTGTCTTTCAGGAAAGAAACACGCTGACCAAAAAAAACAAAACAAATGCTCACCTATGAAATGAAGAACCACATACAGAAGGATGAGCAGAACTGCTCTAAGGAAAACCCATAGGCATCTCCAATTCAGGATGAAAATCTAAGCTGATGCTAGTTGTTCAAGATCTTTCTGAGAGCCATGGCTATTTCCAGAATAGGGGAGTCTGGGTTCCCAGAGGATTTAACCTCGGGCTTCCCTCAAATAGTGAGTTGTCCTACATTAGAAATAGACTTCAGTTAATGAAAACTAACCGCCCTGACTTACAGGAATGGACTGATGCCTCTTGTGTAAAGTGAGGCCCCACACTGTGAGAATTAAATGGATTGCAATGGCCGAATAGCGCCTCATCTCCAAGAGAAGTCCCATAAATTTGTAAGCACAATTTTACCTACAGGCCTTCTGGTGTGAGGCTAAGGTGTAGCCACGGAAAGGTTTCTTCAAATCACCTCCCTGGAGTCAGCCTTTTGGAGCTGCTGCTCCACCTGTAATGTCTCTGGACAGAGATAAAATTAGTGAGCATGGCAAATTCAGTTAAGGGTGATCCTGAGGTCCAGGAAGACCCTGACAGCAACAAGAATGTGCTTGAGGCTTTAGTTCTTAATTTTCTTTGTGGGTTGTCATTTCCTGAAAATGATGGGGGATGCTGCTCATCAAACATTGTGAGGTTGAAATCTGTGCATCTGACACTTCATCTTCTTATTTCTATTAATATGAAAGAAGTACCAAAAATTTTTCCTTTTGAGTTTCCAAGGAAAGTCTGGTTTCATTTAATACTGTGATTTAAGAAACAACTTTCGGGCCTGGCCCCGTGGCCGAGTGGTTAAGTTCACGCGCTCCGCTGCAGGCGGCCCAGTGTTTTGTTGGTTTGAATCCTGGGCGCGGACATGGCACTGCTCATCAAACCACGCTGAGGCAGTGTCCCACATGCCACAACTAGAAGGACCCACAACGAAGAATATACAAGTATGTACCGGGGGGCTTTGGGGAGAAAAAGGGAAAAAATAAAAAAAATAAAATCTTTAAAAAAAAAGAAGCACAACTTTCCTTTTCTTCTTTATTGGCGATCTCTTCAATTCAATCTCAAAGCATATTTATTTAAGGCTGCCAAGTGCTGATGTTATAGGGCATGCAGAATGTGAGCACTATGGTGGTCCAGTAGCCTCTGACTTTGTCTTTTAGGTTCATTAATATCTGTGAGCCCAAGGCAGGGCTAGCCTCCAGGGTGTGCAACCAACACAGTTGTATAAGGTCCACACTCGGAAGGGAATCCCTGCTCCTGGGGTTTAATGCTTTACAATTACTGTCATGAAATTCTTAATTTTGCATTTGACTCTATGTTTTGTAAATACAATCTGATGAGACAATGGAGCATGCACTGGTGCCTGGGAGCCTTGGTCATGTGCTATGCTGTCTGCCTCCCCCCGACGGGTTCTCAGCCCACTTCCCTGCCCCTCTGCAGTGACTGCTGACACCTTCCGTCCCCGGAAGGGGCTGGGCACAGGCATGGGTCTGCACTGGACCTGCAAACTTCCCCATGTCCAAGGGTGTGCAGCAATAAGCAGCAAATAAAAACACCACAATAGGTTGGGAAAAAGATAGTGGAAGAAAGGAAAACTCTTTCATTTCCCTGCTTTTTGAATGGGGACCCCACATTTTTATTTTGCACAAGGCCGTGCAAATTACATAGCTGGTCCTGACCCAAGGCCATCTCAACCAGTCGGAAATAAACTATCTGTGCAACTTGATATTTTCAGCAAACTAAAGTTTGCTATCAGTAGTCTCTCCTCTGGCATCACGGGCTCTGTGTCTGCCTGCCTGCCTTGTCAGTTCCTTCTACCCGCCTTGGCCTGTTCAGCGAGAGACCGTCTGCCTAGTGCTTCAGTCTGAGCTGCTGTGGACTCACAGTGCACTGTTGCTGCCCCGAAGGAATTTAAAGTGCACGTGTGAGAAAGAGACACAAATTCATGCCTCGGAATTAGAGAAAAATAGGATATGGAAGTTTTAAGTAATGTAATGGGGAGATAAAATGACAAGTCTTAGAATAAAAGCAGCTCAGTTGAAACCAAGCTCACCAGAGGGGTAACACATACTGGGCCACTTTTTGTCTCTAATCCTCAGTTTCCTAACCTGAGAAAAGTTAGAACAAAGACAAGACTACATTACAGGGTTTAATGAAGATAAAATGTTTCCATGTGTGTGAAACCATTGTGTCGTTCTCAGCATCCCGTAATTATTAAAATATATGTACATGTGCCCACTGGATCTAACAGTATATGGTGTAAGAGTAACATACTCAGTAGAAGAAAGCAGTAGAGTTCTCAGTGAATCCTTCAAATTTGGGTAGATACTAACCAGAGATTCATTTATTGTTCTCTCATGGTTGGGTGTCAACTGTTTTCCCCCATTTCTTCCATTAAAGATTTTACTTCAAGTTTTCCAAACCATTGAGCAAATGGGGCAAGCGCTGAGCAGCCCCAAATGAGAATCAGCTGTGTACTTTCTATACTCTCTGAATCCCCAGGAAGATTCAGGCATCTGGCCCTACCAAAATCATCATAAAGTTCAGTTATAGGAAAGTGCACCTTGGGACATTTGCACATTTGATTGAGGAACCTTGGGAGTTAGATGAAATATGAAAATGCTATAGATTTCCTCTCTCCAAGCTTCTTGAAAGTGAAAGCATACTGAACGGATCTATCAGCAAATGGATTGGGTCTTTCCAGTGGGCAGGATTTGTACAGTGTGTTAATATCCTTCAGTGATAAGGACAGACATCTCTTCGATCCAAGCAGCAGTTCTTTATGCTGAAAGTCATTAAGCTCAACAAAGGCAGAGCCAGGACAGGGACCCCCGCCTCCTGGTTTACAATTTTTCAATAAATCCAACAAAATTTACTGATCAGCAACTGTGCTAACTCTGAGGATATACTAGAGAGCATGGCAGGATTTATTTCTGCCATCATGGTGCTCTTAATCTGGGAGGAGATCCACATTAATCAAATAATTGCACATGTAAATGAAATTATAACACTCAGAGGTACATTGCATCATAAGATCACAAAACAGAAGATATTAACCTTGTCTGGGAGGTTGGAGTGAGTGACCCTGAGGAGTGGCATGTAAGCTGGGATCTGGAGGATGGGTACCAGTTAATTAGGAGGCGATGGGGGAATGAGAAAGAAAAGTGGATCAGGTGGAACTTCCCACGGCAGGAGGGAGCATGGCAAGTATGAGGGGTATTAAGCAGAGCCGTGTGGTTGGTGCGCTTGAAGCAAAGAGGGAAGGTGGAGTGTGATGTGAGACGAGGCTGGAGAGACAGGCAGTGGTTACATTACTCAGGCTCCTGTGAATCATGTTAACTTTGCTTTTCGGAGCAATGAAAAACCATTGAAGTGTTTATTTTAAGCTGAGGAAATGGAGAGGATATTTCAGATTTGCTCATTTTTTTTAAAAGAACTCCTTTGTTTTAATATGGACCTGGATAGGATGAGTATCGAATTCCTTTGAGACATCATGTAGAGATGTCAATGGGACACCTGGTTAAGGGAGTCCACAGCTCAGAGGGGAGGCATGTGAGTCACCTGCATACAGATGGCAATTGAAGCCATGGGTGTGATGAGTTCCCTCAGGGAGAGTGCAAAGCATGAGAAAAGAAGGGCACCTCCCGACCATCATCAGCATTTAATGACTAAGGTTAGAGGAAGCTGAATCTAAAAAGGAATCTGATAAAAAGTGGCAAGGGAAAAAAAAGAAAGGAAAGCTACTGCAATGTGAGCCATGGAAACCAAGGGACAGAATGTCCTAAGACGTAGAGTTGGTCATAGTGGAATATTCTTTTGATAGATCAAATTAGAGGATGGTTAAAATACATCCCTTGGTCTAGTGACATGGAGATCACTACTGTCTTTGGTGAGACCATTAGGATGGAGTGATGGAGGGGTAGCACGAGTGGTCAGAGAAGTGATGAACAGGTGAGGAAGGGAGAAAAATCTTTTTAAAAATGTGTTTGTGAAGAGATGGGGTAAAAGAGGAGTATAGCTGGATGGATTTACCACCACAACAAGCATCTTTGCTCCTGCCTCTGAGATCCTAGATTTCTACATCTGATTCTCTGCTTCACAAAAACACACGGGATTAGATTCAGGTTGTTACAGAGACATCGTGGGGTCCAGCTCAGAGCACTGCTTCTGGTTTTAAAATGTCAGTGACATCCCACAGAAGCAAGTCCTCTTATGAAATAAGCCCCTGATATCCTTACATGCCACAGTCAGGAGCTGTTGCAAGGGTTTCAAAGATGAAAAGATAACATTCCACAACACGTGAAAAGGCTTTATTTTTAGGGACAAAAGTATAGCTCTGGGAAATACCTTAATATGAACAAGTGATATTTCCGTTAACACAGCTGCATTCAAAAGTAATAGACTCACTCCCTTATATGGCAAGTGATGAGGACAGTTTTGTTTTCCTAATAGACAGTTTCATTAACTAAAGTTGTTTATTTCTTTGCATTAATCTACTGATCCTGACACTAGGATAAGCAGAGACTATCTAAAATATATATTTATTTGTGATTCCTCTAAACCCTTCTTATCTAAGGATCCTTTTATTTTTTATTGAGTTTTTGTTAGTGAAATGTTATAGTCCCTTGTCACTTTCCAGGAGCAGTACTTTAGTATCTAATGAATGAAGTTCACAGATTACTGAGAAGTACAGAAGATCAGCAGCTGATGCTGGGCATGCAAACGGGCCCCCTGATCAGGCTGAGAAAGCACTCTTCAATGTGTCCTGTGTAAGGAAACAAAAGTAGAGAGTTTTCAAAGGGAAAATATTAGTGGATGTTGAATATACCAAAGAGAGACACTTGTTATGGTAGTAGAGTTAATTTAATAGAGAATCATAAATGGATTAAAAATCCTTATTTATTGACTGATACATTATGATGTGTAGCAGTCAACAAATAGCAGAGTTGGGCTGTCCTCTAGGGTTTTGCAAGCTTATCTCATTTAATCACTGCAATAGCTCTGTGAATTGGGCAAATTGCTTAACTTCCCTGAACTTCAATTTATAAATCTGCAACATGGAAATAATGATAATAATTAAGTTCATCAAGCCAGTTTAAAGTAGGAAGAACAGATTTGAAAACTAGCTCTAGACTTCTACTTCAGTTAAGGTAGAGTAACCAGAATCTACTTACTCTCCAACCTGAAACGACCAAAACTACCAGGCAAAATGGGTGAAGCAATGGTTTCCAAGAAACTGGTAGGGTGACCGACCATCCCAATTTAAAAACATATATCAGCATAAAACTGAGGATGAAGGAGTTAAAGTTTCCCTGGATTAGGATGAAACCATGTCTATACCCACAAGGTTAACATGGGAAACAAAGTAACCAAAGTTTCTGAGCTTGCCTTGTAGAAGACAGGAGGATCGCTGATAAAGAGAACAGCTTGCAGACAGCCCTCCGCCTGACTAAGCATCTCTCAGAAACATTGAGAAGCTAAAATGACTTTACACGTCACAGACGAAAAATCCACTGCATGCAACACCTAGAATCCCCTGAACTGGCACACGCGACCCATGAAGAAATGTGAAAGACAGTTGCCCCTGCGCAGAGGACTCTTAGAACTTCAGCCCCCAAGGCCACATGCTCCCCCTCCCTGTCTTATTCTCATAATGTGCTTTGGAAAAACGCTTAGAACTGCATATAGGCAAGCTAAACTGTAATCGGTAGAAAGAATAACTTGTCAGCAGAAAATGTATGTCCTCTGCCCAAAGTGTCCCTTCTGTCCCAGATAAAGAAATAACCAAGGTTTTCGGATTCCTCGGGAATGTTGCCTTCAGTAGACCCACTATGGAGAGGCACCCAACATTCTGTGGTCATCCATGGCCTGACCTTTCTGAGCCCCCTCCCCAACCCCGGTTGCCTTGTATAAGGCATTTCCAAGTCAGTTCCTCTTTAAGATGGGTTTCTTTAGGGTGATAGCTCACCATTTTCCGATTTGCTAGTTTATCGCTTATTAAAGTTCTTTCTCTACCACCGCCTGCTTGGCCTTTTATCTTGCAGGAAACAGGTCAAGCCCTTGGTCAGTATCAAGTGGAGAAAGGATATTTTTCTCAAAAAATAAAGCTGGAACGATTGGATATTCATATTCCCCCCCCAAAAAAATACTGTTAATCCATTTCTTCCACCATATAGAAAAATTAACTAAAAATTGGTAATAAACCTAAATGCAAAATTCAAAACTATAAAACATCTAGAAGAAAGCATAGGAGAAAAGATTTCCTTGCATAGTGAAAGATTTTTTAGTTCCAGCACCAAAACCATTTTCCATAAAAAATATTGCCCAATTGTACTCAATAAAAACGAAAAAATAATTTTTCGTTTTTCTTGAGGAAGATCAGCCCTGAGCCAACATCCATGCTCATCTTCCTCTATTTTATATGTGGGACGCCTACCACAGCATGGCTTTTGCCAAGCGGTGCCATGTCCGCACCCAGGATCTGAACCAGCGCACCTGGGATCCAAACCAGCGAACCCCAGGTCACCGAGAAGAGGAATGTGCAAACTTAACCGCTGTGCCACTGGGCCAGCCCCATAATTTTGTCTTTTAAAAGTCACTGTTAACAGAATGAAAAGACAAGCAATAGACCGGGAGAAAATATTTGCAAAGTACACACCTGATAAAGAACTTGTACCATAACGTATAAAGAATGCTCAAAACTTAATAATAAGAAAAACAATGCAATCAAAAATTGGGCAAAAGAATTCAATAGGCATTCCTCAGAGAAGATGTATAGATGACAAAGAAGTATGTACAAAGATCATCATCGTCATTACTCAATGAGATATCCTTACCCATCTATTAGAATTGCTAAAATTAATAAGTCTGATTATACCAATTATTGGTGGGGATGTGGAGGACCTGGAACGCTCATACACTGCTGTTGGGAATGTGAAATGGTATAATCACTTGGCACACAGTTTGGCAGTTTTTTAAGAAGCTAAGCATACCCCTATCATATGATCCAGCTATTCCATTCCTAGGTATATTCCCAAGAACAAAGAAAGAATCTATTTATTTAAATATTTGTAGAAGAACATTTATAGTAGCTTTGTTTGTAATATCCAAATCCAGGAAACAACTTGAATGTCCATCATTAGGGGAATGTATAAACAATCTGTGGTATATGCATACAATGGAATGCCACTCAGCAATAAAAATAACAACTATTAATACAGGCAACAATGTGAACAAATAAAATAATTATCATGGGAGGTAGTACAGAAACTTGTATAGCTGGAAACTAAAAGCTTTCAAAGCTGCCAAATCACGGAATAGAGCTATAATATAATACTTAGATGTCTAAAGGTAATCATTATAAAAACGTCTCATAGCTCACGAAAAGCAGGTGGTGCATAGGGAGAGAGGCAGTGAGAGGAAATGAAAAAGAAGTTTTTATTCTTGCTTATAGTAGGGAATTTTAGCCAGGTACTGGCTAAAAACTAGAAGAGAAATATATAGGTAGATTTGCAAATGTGCAAAGTAAGACACAAGCAAGAATTTTTATTGCAACATCCTAGTAAAAGCAAAAGATTAGAAATGACCTAAATATCCAGCAACTAGAACTGCAAGACTATGCAAGGAAGCCATTGGCAAGACTGAGACAGCTCTCTGTGTCCTTATGGAATGCTCTCCAAGATGATTGTTAAGTGACAGGGGCAAAGCACAGAACAGTGTGTATGGAGTGCTATCGAGTGGATAAAAAAATCAACAGCATATATACAATACCATGCAAAATGTTTCTGGAAGGATAACCAACAAAGATGAGCTTGTAAGTGAGGTGTTTATGGTGAAGGAACTGTACCCAGGGGTCAGGAGTAGGAAAGAAGCTATTTACCTAATACTTTTTTATGCCTTTTGAATTCTGCACCATCTGTGCATGTATCAATTTTTAAAATAATAGTTTTAAAATTTCTTTTGTAGTTTGGTGGAATTCACATAACATAACATTAACAATTCAGTGACGTTTAGCACGTTCACAGGGTTGTGCAACAATCACCTCTCTCTGGTTCCTAAACTTTTTCATTCCCCCCAACAGACATTTCGTAGCCATTTGGCACTCACTCCTCATTAATAATTAGTTTTTAAAGGAAAGAGACCCTGACCATGGCTTGCAAGGCCATCCACAGTCCGCCATCGCCCACCTCGGCAGCTTCAATTCCAGCTACACTTCTGCTTCCTATGCTGGTCTCCTTTCTGTGCTCCTTGAATTTGCTGCATCTTTCTTCTCTCCTCATTATCTTTTCACACGCTGCTTTCTCTGCCTGTGACACTGAGCTCCCGACTTTTCATCTATCAAACTGTAACCCAGCATGAAGTTTCTTTGAATGCCCAGGACAGGTTTTCTACCCAGGTTTGCTGTCCAGACTAGGAAGCTCTCCCATATCTACAGAGGTCATGCAGCTAGTTAGTGGTATAGTTGGGATTCAGACCTAGGAAAGCTGATGCTAAAGCCTGTACTTTTAGCATCCCAGCTCTGCTGGCCAGTCACTGGCACATCTAATTATATTCAACTCACATCTGATAGTACAGAGTTAATTTTTCATAAACATAAGCCTTGGTTCTCAAATACATGCACTCTGAGAACAGGGACCTATGATGTGCTTCCTGGACAAAGCTTCAGGGCTTAGCATTAAACAAGACACACCACAGCATAAATTATTGTGACAATAAATGAACATTTGGGGCGTTAGAGTAAAGAGAAACCAGCCAGCCAGTCCTACAGTGACACCAGTGGCAGAAGGAGAGAAGCCAACACTGACTATAATTCCTGTTCCTGAGCTCAAGACGATTATCTGGCTCTAATGAATTATGTGTGAAATTGGAGAGGTTTTAAGGGGAAGCTACACACAGATCTTGAAACAGCCATGAAGGATTTTTAGTGCATGCTCCATATTTTAGTGCATGAGGAAGCAAACCACAGAAAATTTCACAAAAGAGGTCTAACGTGCATTCTCTGATGGGCAGATCCTTTGGGATTGAGGTCACGAGCAAACTGTTTTGGAGTTTCCCCCAAGTAAATAAGTCACTGCTTGTTATACATTTTTAGACATCTGAATTACACCTCAGGGTTCTATAAGCCTTTAACAGGGAATGGGGTCTGATTTCATTGGCATACAACATGTACTCTTCGTTGTGTATGTAATTCCCTACATAAGCGATGTCATGGACTTGGCACGCTTCTGAAAAGTGGACACCTCAGCGATATATCCTATAAAACTGGCTGCTATGGTACAATTAGAGGAGAAATAAATCTCACCATCTTGATGACAGCCCATACAACTGAAACCAGAGGATATAGATGGCTCTGAGGAAATGGAGTCTGGTAGTCTTTGACAGTATGATTATTACCCTCTGTCAAGTTATATGGTTTTTTCACAAAAAAATCACTTATTACACTTCATGAAGATATTAATTTTGCCATCAAATATCACTTAGGAAAGCATTAACAATTTAGGAACTTTTATATTAAAGTTGGTCAAAGTGGCTATTTCAACAAATGCATGAGACGCCATAATGATATAGCCTTCTCGTTCTGAGAGATTTGTATGATTGCTTCAATCTCACTGTAGGGCATTGGAGAGAACAAGGGGATTCAAGTAATAAGGCAAAGACTGGGACTTGAAAGGCAGGGAGGCAACAGCAGCACTGGAAATGGTTTATGAGGGCACTGTGACTTTTCTCTTAAAGACAGAATTTTCCTCTCAGTAGTAGTTTTAACTTCTACTTTATGTCTTTTTAAAACTTAAATAAAAAACTATTTTTGCAAAGAATTTAATGTTTGGCTGATGTTCACCGGTAAGGGAAAAAATTATTTTCGATGCGGTGATGATGAGGACAACTGACATTTACTGAGTACTCACGATGCACAGGGCGCTGTCCTAGGTGCTTTATGCAGACTGCCTAGCTTAATTCTCTCAACTACTGTATGAGATACCTAAAATTATTATTCCTATTTTACCAATGTGAAAACTGAGGCATAGGTTAATCAAGTTAAACAATTTGATTAAGGTCACACAACTAATAAGAAATATAACCATTGTAACCACTGCATTTTCCCACTTCCCATTTATAGCCATCAATTACTGAGTACTTGCAGCTCATAGAAGTATTTTTTTCATTTGACTTTCACAACAAGTGAGATAGATCTCATCGTTTTATAGATAATGCAACTGAGGCTCACAGAAATTAAACAAATTGCCTATAGTCACCCTGTTAGTGTTACCTAATTTTCAACCTAGTCATAGTCTAAAGTTTGGTGTATTAAAGAGTGTTTGGTTTGGTCATTTCTCTGGATGTCAAATTTTCTTGTTGTCTCCAATGACACTGCATTTCCAAATAATCTTAGCATGCGCCATGCCTTGTGCAGGTACAAGGATTTGTTGGGTCCTGGCAGAGAATTTCCAGTCTTTAGGATTAGATAAAGACATGTATTTGGTACAAAAGAGACCTTGTCTTTAACTTGGTTTATCTCCACAATGACAAAAAGTCTCCTGCCCTGAATTTAATTGCATAGAATTGACCTGTGAAGTGCAATTTTTTATGTTTCGTCTTCTAGTTGTTCTTCAAGAGTTTAAAGTTTTGTTCCAATAAGAAGATAAAAATAAATTTCAGTGCTAGATTGCTTATATTAATGCCTTATCTTGATCACTGTGGAATTGGAAACTTTTCTTCCAGCAAAGATGTCTTTAGGAAAGATCTGGTTTATTCTTCAAGTATATTCATAGTAATAATAATGTGCTTGGCTTTCATTCTTTAGAACTTTATGTAAGTATTTAAATTAAGCCTCCGTGTACTCAGGACATAGATATTGCATTCATTTCATTAAGGCACAGAGAATAAGAAGCAATTGGGATGTCAGACGGTCAGAAATATAATTGTCAAAGGTCACATAGTAAGGGACAGAACAACTGACGCCATGGTCAAGGCTTATTGGGCACAGCAATTACATCACTAAAATTAGAATAACATGGGAGGGGCAACTTAAAGGACATGCTAAAAGTGGAAGCAGTGGGTGGGAGATTGAGGATTTCTAGTTGTCGTATGAGGACATGATAAATAAAAACATGGTATGTGTGTGTGTGTGTGTGTGTGTGTGTGTGTGTGTGCATAGAGAGGGATGGGAATCTCTCTAACTTGGAAAGACAAATGCTAAGACAGAACATGAGCCATGGCAAAGGAGAGCTTTTAAAGGTACAAAATGTTGTTTGCCATATGGAAAGCCCATGTGGTTTAAATCAAAATGTTGTTTGCTGTAATGGAAAACCATGTGAAGCTCAGCTCCCTCACTTGCTAGCTGTGAACTTGGATGGGACAAGTTGTCTAACAGGGATGATAATACTGTCCTCCTAGTGCCACTGTTAGATGGTGATGAGAAAATGTGGATAAGACGCTCAGATACCTTTGATAAATCTTACAATGTTATGTTGTTCCGAGTAAAAAAAAGTCAGAAGGGCAGAATGCTGGCTGTCAAATATTTAAATGTACCAATGTGGGAGGAGAATTAAATATTATTCTTGGCTACTGGTCGATAGAAACAAATTTTGACTTAATGACAAGCCTGGTTTCAATGAAGACTGACCAGAAGGGGACAGTTTTCACTGAGAATTTGTATTTTCTGTCCCTGGAGCAAATCAAAGGTGTTTTGGTTGCTTGGGTAGTGTGGAGGAGGTTCAAGCTTTAGATCGGCATTAGTTTAGGTAAACTGGAAGGTTACTTATAATCTTCAGCTTCTACGATAATAACAAAAGTCAATACCAGGAGAAAATAAACTTCTCCACTGATTTTCCCATTTCTAGGCCAGGGACCTCCCTCTTTAAGGCAAATTTGTGATGAATTAAAAGAAAATCTCATTTCAGATAACAAGTACTTTGCCCAAGGAAATATGTCCTAATGACACACATTTTTGAAAGGCTTCTGGGGTAACTTACTCATAAAATTTGTCACCTTAAGAGATGGTACAGGTGAAAAATATGGATCACTTCAAAATGGGTCTTAATAAAAACTTGAAAGATGTGTTGCAATTGCGTGTTTATTTGAATGTCTCCCCGTCTAGGGCAAGACTCTGTAAACTCTTTCTGTAAAGAGTCAGAGAGTAAATATTTTAGGCATTGTGGGTGATTTCTGTGTCAACTACTCAACTCTGCTGTTGTAGCTCCAGGCAGCCATAGACAATATGACAATGAATGAGCATAGCTGTACTCCAATAACACTGTAAGACAGCGGGCCCACGGGCTGTAGTTTATCAATCCTTGTTCTAGAGTGTGGGCTCCACGAGGGCAATGTATCTGTGAAATTTCTCAGTTGCAAGCAACAGTAATCACTTCTGCATAGTTGGAGCAGAAAATGAATTTATTAAAATATATTAGCAGTTTGCAGAATCTCTAGGCTAGAGAAACAGGACTGAATAACGGCCAAGAAATATCACTCCAATTGTGCTTCTGAACAGATCCCATGAAGACAGCTCTTCTCCTAGGCACCCAAAGGTGCTAGCAGAACTGCCTCTAGTGTCTCTACCTCTAGATACCCAGTGTGGGTGTCTCTGCTACTGGTCCCATCAGCCTTGCCAGAACAGAATCTGCAGTGGCCCTGGTTCTTTGTCTCATTAGCTGTGGAATCTAAGCCCAGTGTCAATGCCTCTGATTGGCACAGCCTGGGTCAAATGCCTGCATCCTAGCTGTAATAAAGGCCGGAGATGTGAGTATCCAGCATTTTCACCTTACATAGTTGATATATGAAATGGAGAATTCCCCAAACATAAGAAGCAGGTTCAGTTGCTGGGCAGTAAAATAGATTGACAAATATCTACTATAAGAAGGACTAAATTTTCTTCACATTTGTCCCTGCAGTGCCTAGCACATTGTCCAGTGTACAAGAGACCATGAGAAAAGTATACTTAATAAACAAAAAGTAGAAAAGAGAAGAGTTATGAAAAGAAATAACTTTTAAAAGTAACACCGGGGATGATGATTCTCTTCCCACACTATATGCCTAAGCTCTTACAGACAGGGATGTATAGTAGGAAGGCAACGTCCTCGTCTTCATGACAAGACAATGGCCTTCTCGTTCATTTGTTAATTCATTCCTTAATTGACTATTTGTGATTGTTCCTCCGTGTCAGGCAACATGATAGGCGGAGGAGACAGAATGATGAGCATAAACAGAAGTGGGGCCTGCCCTGATGGGAATTCCTCATCTGGGTGAGGAGAAGGACATTTGTAAAAGAGGAGATAACATAAAATTGCAAGTTACTTAGTTGCTACAAATAGTATCCAGAATATATAAAGAATTCTTATAACTCAACAGCAAAAAAACAATTAAAAAATAGGCAAAGGACTTGAATAGATGTTTCCCCAAAGGAGTTATACAAATGGTCGATATGCATATGAAAAGATGCTCAACATCATTAATCATTAGGTAAATGCAAATCAAAACCACAATGAGATACCAGTTCACGCCCACTAGGATGGCAATAATAATAATAACAATACAGGAAATGACGTGTGTTTGCAAAGACCTGAAGAAATTGGAAGCCCCTCTGTCCGTTGCTGGTGGGAATGCTAAAATGGTGCAGTGGTTGTCCAAAACAGTTTGGTAGTTCCTCAAAAAGTTAAACACAGAATTACCATATGGCCCAGCAATTCCACTCCTAGGTCTATATCCAAAAGCATTGAAAACAAGGATGCAAACAAATGCATGTACATGAATGTTCATAGCGGCACCATTTTCAATAGTCAGAAGGTGGAATCCTTGGAACCCAAGTGTCCATCAACAGATAAATGGATAAACAAATTGTGGCATATACCTAGTACAGAACATTCTTCACCCATAAAAATAAATGAGGTACTTATACTTGCTACAACATAAACCTCGAAAACATTATGTTAAATGAAAGAAGCCAGACACAGAAAGTTACATATTGTATGATTCCATTTTTGTGTGATACCCAGAATAGGCAAATCTATAGAGACAGAAGCAGATCGGTGGTTCCAGCAGCTCGGGGAGCGGGGAATCGGGACTGACTGCTTAATGGGTATGGAGTTTTCCTTGGAGTGAGGAAAATGTTTTGAAACTTGATATAGGTGGTGGTTGCACCATATTGTGAATGTGCTAATGCCACTGAGTTGTACACTTTAAAATAGTTACTTTTATATTATGTGAATTTGATCTCAGTAAAAAGCAAACAGACCAAACAGACAAAAAGACCGGATGTGAGAACTGGCTGGAAGCTGTTGGACTAGTTCGGGCAAGAGGTTAGAGTGTCTCGGAATGGTGTGCAGATGCGGGCAGGGAGAAGCAAACCACCGGTGACAAACGGAAGCAAGGGTTGAAGTCAGAGAGGAAGAGAGAGGAGAAGGAGAGACACCAATGGACAGTGGCCTTGATGTGGTTCACGGCCAACTTACAGCTGCAGAGGGATATTAATGAGAATTCAGCTAGATCAGACTTTCCCCCAAACTCATTATCTGACCCTTTTTAAAATGGACTTACAGACCCATCAAACAAATTCTCATTGGAGCCATTTATTCCTTTCCAATAAAACTTGAAGCTTTCATTTGATCCAGTAAAATTATTAATACCATCTTTTATCGCTCTCTTTAAAAAGCCATTTTTATATGTTCTAAGCATAATAATTATCTACTTGACAAATGTGTTCCTAATTACACAATTACTTTATTACTATATAGTAGCAACTTATAAATGCCTGAAGTCTGAGATCTGTCTGGGAAAGAAATTATTTTATTTAATGTATAATGTAATTTCCTCTCAAATAATTGTTTAAGGGTTGGGGGAGAAAACGAGTTAGGCTGAAAAGCTCTAATGTATAATTTTAGAACTGATATGCTTGACAGAAATCAGGTAGAATAATGAAATGAGGCAGGATTGATTAAAGTCCTGGCTGGATCCTTGTTTGCTGTGAAATGTGAATATGTATCTCCATGTGTGCACGTGTTCACATGTGTGCGGGAGTGTGCATGTGTGTGTATATACGTGAGTGTTTACTGCAGTAAGAGAAAATGTCTTTGACACTAAGTGGCCTTGTTTTCCATCTAAGTGCTGAAAAGTTGAAAATAATTATCTATGTGGCATGAATGCTATTCTATCACAATCTCTGAAATATTCCTTTCTGTGTCTTTTTAACAGTGGCTGTAATCCCTTTATGTTAAAGGCAAATATAGGGAGATGAGTAGGACACTTTGATCAGCTATTAAGAAATCAGTAGGAATATAATTATCAGATCTTTTATGGTATTCTCCAACAGCTGAGGCTAAATTGTAGGGTAATAGAAGCTTTGATACAAAATATGTTGAAACCACAAATTGGGAGCCTAAGGCACTTCTGGGAATTTTGATGGACAAATTGAGTCTGATGGCTGGGGAAATGGTAATCAAAGACCAACTTTTCTAACTCGACCCTTTTGACGAGGTCATTATCGACATTTAATGAGTTTTGCTTATACAGAAATTCTCCAAAGCTTATCTTGGCTCCTCCAATTGGCCCATTGTTCTCTGGCTCAGAAATATGACCAAATCCTGGACCATTTTCCCTAGTAGGAACATACTAAGCATCTGTTAGAAGATTTTTAACAACTGTCCAGTCCTGATAACTCCCTTGGAGACACTGGACCACTCAGTAGACACCTCATGATGACCCTTCGACTACTTAGGTTACACTGGAGGGGCCTGGAGTGGACACTTTGCTCTCAGCTATTCTATTTATATTTATCCCCTAAATTCTGTGTGCGTGTGTGTGTGCCTGTGTGTGTATAGGAGAGACAGAGAGAGAGAGATCTCCACTCTCTGAGTGAGAGAATTCAAGTTCCAAAGTTCTAGGAGGAAGGAGGAGGGAACAGACTCTGGATACAAACTGGACAATCTTGACCTCCCTAATGGAGAGGAGCGTGGCATCACACAATGTGTAGCTGAATCTTGTGCAATTTTTTCAATGGAAGAGAAAATGAGATCAGTGGCAGCATGGCATTGGCAGAATGAGGTGTGGATGGCATATCAAGCGGCCGAGTTCAAGACCCAGTCCTTGCAGTAATTCTGTGTGACTTTGCTTGAGTCACTTGAAGTGACCTTACTAAACTTATGTAAAAGGAGCCGTTAAGTGTAGATGATACATTACGTCATCTAATTTAAAACAAACGCACAAACAGTGGTTACCTTGGGTGGGGATAGCATAACCAGGGTGGGGCACAGGATGGCATCCGAGATTCTGGTACTATTCTATTTCGTGATCTGTGTTCTGGCCACAGGAATTGTTTGATCAATCTGTATATGTTTTATTAGTGCACTTTTCTATATGTATTTTATTCTTCTAGAATACTTTACAATAAAAATATGCAAACCAAGGGGCCAGTCCCGTGGCGTAGTGGTTAAATTCATATGCTCCGCTTCGGCGGCCAAGGTTCGCTGGTTCAGATCCTGGGCGCGGACTGTGCACCCCTTATTAAGCCATGCTGTGGCAGGCTTGATATATAAAATTCCACATATAAAATTGAGGAAGAAAGGCACAGATGTTAGCTCAGGGCCAAACTTTCTCAGCAAAAGAGGAGGATTGGCGGTGGATGTTAGCTCAGAGCTACTCTTCCTCAAAAAAAAAAAAGCAAATCAAAAACCGTCTAGCCACCTCAAATCATTATTCAGAAAAAAGACCAAAAATAAACACAAAAACCAACATCAAAAAATGATTTAAAGTCTCCTAGGAACTCTCATCTCATTTGAAGAATTGCAGTTTCCCAAGGAGATTGGAGATGAATAATCAAGTGGAAAGGAAGTGCCAGCAGAAACATTGCAACAGTTTAGGATGGACTACTGTGGACAGCAAGTCTCTATCACAGAAATGATCCTCTAGCACAGGTTCCTGTTGAATACGGCCTGGCCACCACACAGTCTGATTTACTTTAATAAACTGCATTCTGAAGCATTACAGTATTTAATCAATTATGGGAAGGAGGTGGTAAGTTGAAACTGATCTTGAAACTCAGCAGTCATGTTGTTGCCCTGGGATACTATGATCCCACACCACAATGTAACAGGATATTAATGTAATCAGGACACAGGAAGACCAGGAGCTTATAAATAGGATTGTAGTAAGTCCTGCTAACACAGATCATGTTTAGATAAATGCATTTCTTCCTTTGCCATTAAAGGCAACTTTCAATTATTGTGGCGAACTGTGTCTAAAATGAAAAGACTCTAGCAGTTGAGAGTTAGAAGGAAAAAACTCTCATACTTCAAACACTGAGCAACCACTGTGGCTTGTGGTCATGAAGCTGTGGTGGAGGAAAGGTAGGCTGGTGTCCATGTCTTTGAACATGTACTGGTATATCTCAGAAGTTTTGAGACACAGTCCTTTGCAAGCTTTGCAAGAGAGTATCCTTTCTTGAAGTCAGTGCCCAAATGGCCAGAAGTTGGTGTGGCAAAACTGAAATCTTACAAATTGAAGATAGAATTTATGATAGAATAAATTGGTATAGCCATTTTAGAGAGTTATCCAATGATTGCTGGGATAATTGAGAATGAGCATTCTTTATGACCCTGCAACTTCACCCCTAGGGATGTACCCTATAAAAATCCACTCAGTGTGCACACAGAGACATGGATAAGAACATTCGTCACAGCTTTGTGTGTAATAGTGAAAAATCAGAAAAAAAGCCCAACTTCCACTCATGTGAGAAGGATAAATAGATTATGGTATATTCATGCAGTGAAATACAATTCTGCATTGAAAATAATCGAACTAGAATAATATATATCAACATGAACTTACCTCATTATATTCTTGATTATAAATGTAATTTGCAAATAAATATAGAAGAATACAATACAATAATATTGTATAAAGTTTACCAACATGCAAAAATAATATTGGAAAATCCTTAGGGACTCATACATAATTAGTAAAGGTGTAAAGAGATGCAAGGGAATGATAAACACCAGGTTTAATACGGTGGTCACCTCTGAGGAGTGAGGGGCATGAAAATAGGGAGAGGCTCACAGGAATTCAATATGTGGGTCTTTGCAGTGGTTTCACAGTTATTCCTTATACTAGCTATTATACTTTTTGAATGGCTGGAATAATTTATAAGAAAACTTTTAAAAATTAATTTGAAAATAAGATTAGAACTCATGTATTAATCTATGTATCAATATATTTTTTATCCAGTAAATGTCTACTGACCTCCTGCTTTATGTAGGCATCTTCTAGGAGATGTGAGGGAAACAAGAGAAGTAAAAGGCATAGTCTGGGTACCCAAGGGCTTATAGTCTAGTTGAAAAGACAAGACACAGGGAAACTTAGGCATACTATGATAAAGGAGAAATATAAAAGAAATATACAACTTGAAACAATGGTACACACAAAGGCTGATTCCCAGGAATGTGGTGAAAGATAAGAGATATCATGGGCATGAGACAAAAGCAATTCATGGGACATAAATCCATTCATTGGATTCCAGGCTCTTCTTTCCAGGATGCAATAGAATCCATTAACTTGGAAAGTGCTCTCACTCAGGCCCAGGCTTTTTCAAACCCTTCTTACAATTGCTGAAGCTCTGCACAAAGAGTGATTTTCCTTCTATGTTGTGTGTGCTTTGTCAACAAGAGAACCAAAGGATGCAGCATAGGAGGGCTCAGTTGTCCTTGTTGGCAACCATTTGTGTCAGACTGAGAGAGGGATGTATGGGAAAGGCCGGGTCATCTGGAAGGTCTTTATCAGCTCTGATATTTCCTGCTTCAGCTTCCAAATGTAAGGGATCCTTGAGTCCATTGACTTCATTTTAACTTGTATTTCTTTAGTTACTGCACTAGATGGTCTTGAAAATAATGAGCTATATAAAATTATTTTCATTGATGGCTTATTTTCATCTCTCCTGGAATTATCTCTTTTGAGATTTGAAGTAGACCTCACCTATCCAGTACTTCATGAACAATGAACCAAATTAAGTTCACTTCATCTAGACTTTCTATGCTTTTACAGCTTTTAAACGTAGTTCTTCACTCCGCTTTCATTTTTCTAGAATGAGAAGCTATTAACTTTCTTTCATATTTTTAATATATTATTTTATTTTTTAAAAATATATAATATCCTCAAAAAGTAAACAGGACATGTTCTATTGATTCTTGTGCGTGTGTCCGTGTGTATGTGGCTTTAATACTAGGTTAATTAGATTATATGCTACTCCACCTCAGTTTTACCCTGTGATGGATTATGGCAGAGGGATTGGGGGAGAAAATCAGAATCAAGATTCATGAATTCTGAGCCATAAATTAAGAAGTCTTACACTGCTTCTTTACCATAGTTTTAATCTGTATAAATATCTGTTTGCCAAGATTTCAAAATATTTGACCTTAAAAGACGCCTTGGAGAGTATCATGTTTGAAGTTTCCCAAGATGAGTCAAGGGATTCTTACTGCTGAGGTGCATTTATATGTTGCTTTTACTAAGAAATAGAGGATTCCATGGGTAATTGTTTCTAGGATAAGCTGGGTAAATCAAAGTTAGTTGGGCTTCTGTTCCCAGGACTTTTCAGAGCCTCTAGAATGTTAATGGGATGGTGAGTCTGAGAGGGGATAGAATTTGAAGCATTTTCTGAAACTTATTGTTCACAGAAACTATTTTTTGTCCTTGTTCATCTGTTACTTCTTATGAAAAGCATTTTGGGAAACACAGATCTAACCCAATTTTATGATTCCACTCAAGCACAAATTAAGGCATAGAGATGTTAGAGCAATTTACTGAAGTCATACAACTGGTCACTGAGCAGGGGAAGAGGGAGGGACGGCCTCACTGAATAGCATTTTTCCAAACAGGTGTGGGTAGCATGCAGCAGATGCTTACAGTCTGTATAATGCTAAAGACAGAAATGTTCTTGCCTTTGAACTAAACAGGGAGTGATGTACCGTACATATTATTGAGTCATATTTCCAAAGATGTCTCTCATCACTAAATGCATATGGAAAACCAGAAATAGTTTACAGCAGCAACAATACTCCAGCATTAAATACTTACTACAGCATCCAGGATAACCAACAAGAATAGGTACTTTAACGTTACTAACATGATTATCCACACACATATAAATACTGCAGTAGTATACGCACACGTGCTAATGTGTATTTTTATAATTTATATTTTTATATCTTTTATATTTTCCTATTTATGATAGCTTATTAAAGGAGGATGGACCTTCAAGATTGTTAAATTGAACACTTTCAGTTTTTAGATGAAGAAAATGCAGCCCAAATGGATTAAACGATAAGGTCACACAGTCTGTGAAAGAGCTGGGGTGAGAATCTGGTTCTCCCTCTTCTCATAGCACAGTTTCCAATCCTATATCAGTGTTGTTGCAATGCCAAATTCTTGGAGGTAGCTCATGTGCAGCTACCTTTTATTATCAGTTAAAATGTCACTTGTTTTTGCAGGTTAAAGTATGGTTCTGAAGTAAAATGACGTGTCGTTCCTGGGTGACTAGCTCTCCTGTTTACTTAATCCAGAGAAGAAAGACTGTTACTTACCCCTGCACGTAGCATGAGGGATGAGTAGTAAGTATTTGTCGAACGAAGGATTCATTAGTCATGAGTCTCCTTGTTTAGAGATATTTCATGTCCACTCATTTTCAACCGGGAGGGATAGCTCTTCTTTTTCATATATAAATGCCACCTGTGCTGCAAAGCATAACAAAAAGCAGTAGGTAAGCATAAGGGTTGTCTTGCTCAGAGGAAAACAGCAGCAACTCTTTGTAATGCACAGTAGAGGCAAACGCTAGGATGCATTTGTTATCTTTTTGTGACTGTAGGGGAAAAAGAGATCTGAGTCTGCTCTTCCCCAGGCCTGGACCATGTGTCTCCAGGCATGCTTGGTAGCATCACAAGTGCTTTGCCATGACATCCTCACTCTCATTGGAAGCAGGTCCTTCATTCTTTCATTGGTCCTTGTTAGGTCTGAGTACTGGTGCTGACGTCTGAATTGCTCTGGTGTGTCTGACTTTCTGGAGTCCAAGAAAGCCCCACCCAGTCATAGAAATGCCTGTTCCCTGCTGATCAGACTCAGGCTCTTCTCCGCTTGGGGACCTCCTGAGGGCCCAGCATTTCTGTCTAGGCCCAGTCTGCATAGGTTCTTTCATAGATATCTGACTGTCTCTAATAACAGTTCATGCTACCTGGAAGGCAGTAACCATAGGGCTGGCTCCACAGCCTCTGATTACGGCCCCAATTTGCCTGGAGTGTTCTGTGTTGACTGGGTAGGGCTCGTTTTTCTGAGGCATTTATCCCCAGGCTTTGGGTCCTCCTGCCTAGATCACCAAGATCAGCCTGTGCCTACCTCTGCTTTATCTTGTTTCTCTAGAGCCAGGTCCTTTCCTATCTGCTACTTTTTGCCATAGACACTTGTATTATCTACCAGGTACCTGCCAGCTACTTCAACTGTATGTCCTCCCATACTTGGCCAGCCCTGTGCTATTACACTTAAAGCAGCTTTCCATCTGGAAGCCTGGAGGATTTCAGTTGATTGGGGCACATTCTAGGATATACGCACTTGAGTGTCAAAGGTGACACTGTTGCTGGAGGTGCTGGTTCTTGGTATTTCTAATATTCTCAAGTTCAGTGTGCACCATAGAGATGGATGTTTCTTTTCTCCTGAAAAAGTGGGAGCAACATTTTATGTGCTCTGTTGCAAGAGTAGTGTCAGAGGCAGCAGTGAGATTGGAAATATCTAGGGCATCTGGCAACTCAGGTCTAAATCATTAGAGAAGCTATGTTCTTATAGGTTTCTTCATCTCCATAGATGAGTATGAGCAGACACCTTTATCAGAATCCAAAGCCATCTGGATTTCCCACTGCTTGTCTAAGAAGCTTTGTGTTTGAATGAGAAAGCATAATGAGGCTCCCTGTACATTGAGCATCTGTATCTCCTTGAGATGCTCCTCTTGTTTCTGTCCAAATGATATGAGCATTGTGGGATTCTGATGGAGAAGTTGGCTGGGGAGCTTTGGGAGGAGTAGGGGCCAGATTTACTCAATTCTCACAAGATAGACCAAGGCATCAGGTGCTCATCAGAATATTCAGCTGTTGTTCCTAAACAGCCCTGTTGACTCCAGAGTTTGACTGCTGGTGGTTAATGGGCTTAGAGCACCTCAAGAACTTTGCGATTATGGGTTATAATAACTTGGGTAACAGCAGATACCTCTATGTATCCCAAACCAAATTGTGCTGGTACTCTCTTTGCCTTTTGCCTTGAAGAAAGCCAGAAAGAATGGGAAATATAGAGTAGGAAATACGGCCTGGAGGGAACTTTTATTTTAAAATGTCTTTCAGAATTTTTTCCAGTTTATTTTTTTACTTTGCTTAAAGAGGGTATGTCTTTTTGTTTGTATAATAATTTTGGAAGTGAGAAGAGATGAAACTGTTTTTTCTAAAATGTCTATTTGCAGCATGAAAATTCAAAGTTCATGTGCTGACATAAAATACAGTATTACAAAACGGGTTTCCACGGAATAGCACATTTGGTGTTTGATTCTTTATCTTTGCCATGTTTCTGGACAAGAGGCACACCTAATTCATAGCCTTTGTTCTCTCTGCCCAACATTTAAAGAGATTGATGTCCTTGCATGTATATAATAAGTCTACAGGGAAACTGCTCTTAAAGTCTCTTTCAAGATGCTTAGTGGTATAGACTTTGGTTGAAGGAGAAAATTCCAACTGTATTGTTCCAAAATTCTTTGAGACACCAGCAGTTGAGGCTTGATTGATGGGCATTTCCCACATCATTTATGCTCAACATCTCTGCAGTGTACTTCTGAAAACTCTCATACATTTTCCAAGAGGAAATATATACAGTGCTTTCTCAGGTTATGAGATCTTTTTGCTTCTTGTATCTAATGGAAACGGGTTGGAAAAGTGACTAAATGAAATACCAGGGACAGAGACAAACAAAAAAGAAAAAAAAAAAAAACCAATAAAACTAAAACAAACAAATAAAAGATCTTTTGACTCCTAGCCCACAGCTATCTTAAACTATCTTTGAAGTTCTTTTTCTTGCATTCCTAGAGTACCAGGTGACTTTATTTTTGCCTATCCAAAATATAAGGGTACCATCAGTTGAAGTTGACCGATCAGCAAAACAGGTAGAAAATTTTTGTTCTACTGCAGCTTAAGATCAAATCCTCTCTTGCATAAAATCTTCCCCCAGTATCTTGCACTTTTATTTAAAAGCACACAGTCTCTTGGGGCCAGCTGGTGGTGCAGCAGTTAAGTGTGCACGCTTCGCTTCGGTGTCCCAGGGTTCTTCAGTTCAGATCCCAGGTGAGGACATGGCACCGCTCATCAAGCCATGCTGTGGCGGGCATCCCATATATAAAGTAGAGGAAGATGGGCACGGATGTTAGCTCAGGGCCAGTCTTCCTCAGCAAGAAGAGGGGGATTGGCAGCAGATGTTAGCTCAGGGATAATCTTCCTCAAAAAAAAAGGACACAATCTCAGAAATATAGGGGGCCTTATAGATCTTCTAATTAAGTGATCTCAACAAAGAAGAGCAAAACTGTAGATACATGCTCTTGTCCATCCCAAGTGAATGCAAAATCTTATTTTCCTCAAGACTGGAATATAACGGATTTGCCAGATCAATGGCCACATATTATGAACTTAACAATCCCATTAACTTGCTTCAGCAAATTCACTTTAGCAAAGAAACCACATTTGGCACAGCAGCTGAAACTGGGGCTGCTACTGTATTCAATTTGCATTAGTTCACTGTCATCTTTTAGGTTCCAGCTGACTTTTCTAGTGGCCAGACTGGTAAATTAAAGGGATATATTGGGAACTACCACCTCTTCATCATTTAGGTCTTTATGGATGGTACTAATCTCTGCTATTCTCCTTAGTAGGACAGTTTCTGATGCTTTCACTTGGTTTTCTCCAGTGTGACAGCTCTTACTCCGTAGGTCAAGGAATCAGTGTGGGGGTCTGCCAACCAGCAAGTATGCACACTCTAATGATAAATTCTGAGAAGAGGGAAATGAACCCTGGTCTGTCTTTGAGCTGAGCGGATTCTCCATGAGCCCGACCTTGGTCACGACTCCATTTATTAACTGGCAGCTTACTCCACTTGGGGGAGTTGTGATGACACTGTGGGTCCCCAGATATTAATGTTAATTAGAACCACGCATCACATAGTTTCAGAAATGTTTGGATTTCTCCTTTCCCCAGTGTATAGTTACATAATTGCATAGTCATAGTTCCCATGAGGAAGAATTGGGAGTGTTATTATCATATGTACTTACTGTCATACTGTAGGCCCTTTCTTTTGGGATCAAGGTCTCTCCTTCAGTCAATTGGTTCTGGGTCTGAGAACTGGCTCAGGTCTAGAAATGGAACAAGGGATTATGACTTTTGTTGAGAAAATTTCCCTCAGTCTCCTAGTTATCCATCTCTGATTTCTTTGGAACATAGAGATCTACCTTGGCCCCACAGATGCTGTGTTATATGAACCATCCACAAAGCTCTCTGCAGGAAGAGCTCCCTTGACTGCTATTCTTACTTTGCTACTCAGCACATTACAACTATTCTCACTTCATTTTGATAGTTAAATACCATCATCTGACATCTATTATTTCAGGACCTTATCATTTTCATTGCTATAAGTGAGACTAGTTCTGTAATAGCATCTCCTACCATTAGCTATGGCCTGCAGAGGACAGCTACTATTGACTTTAATATCTCCCCATTGCCCCCTTCATAGCTCTCAACTTCCATATGGCATCACATTCAGGCTCATGGCCAAGTAGATAATGGACAGTTGCTTGTAAAATATGGATAGGTTCAAGCAGAGTTGGGGTTGGCACATGAATACAGTGGTTGGAGAGGTTGACATCAATGATGCTTGCAAATGAGTGAACATAAGGAATCTTGGAATCTAATTGGGTAAGAAGGCAAAGATATCTTTTCAAGATCTTGATTTCAATTCCTTTGGATATATATTCAGAAGTGAGATTGCTGGATCATATGGTAATTCTATTTTTAATTTTTTGAAGAAGCTCTGTTTTGTGCTGGTCTCAGCCTATTCATGACCAATGTGTGGCTGGACTAGCCCTCATGGTTCTTATTATGATTGCAAGACTCCCTCAGCCATAACCACCAGGAAACTTTGAAAGAGACAAAGGTTATTACTCTCATGTCCTGGAAATTACATGGCACACCTGAGGCCCCACAACAAGGTTGTCTGTAGAGAGAGAGAGAGCATGGGCCTGGGGTTCTGCTTTTATTGGGGTCAAGGCTGGGGGCCTAGGGTTTCATGGGCTCACTCTTTATTGGTGAATTTAAAATGGTAAGAGTGGGAATTTAAAGTGCAGCAAGAGAAAAATGGTCAGTTATTGAAATAAGCTGAAATCTCTGAAACGAAGGAAGTGGGGGTGAGGGACCGGTTCTTTCTCTAGTCCTGTGGCTGGCAATGTGCTTATCCAGATAGCTGTTTTTGGAGTGGATGCCACTCTGAAGTGGATGCCTAGGCAATCAAAACTTGTCAGGCACTTGCATTATGAACAAACAAACAAATAAACAACTGTCAGGGCTTACACTATGATGTAACAGTTATCATTAAAGCATTTTAAGATGTGTCAAAATTTCATGAGATCTCAGAATAGAGATCAATTCACTCTTAAAAGAACTTTGCCTTTGAGGAATCGCTTGGCCAACAGTGAATGGATGAACGGAACAGTATGGGAAATAGTGGGAAGGTTTCTAAGGCTGGAATAAAGGTAATCAGAGCAGGAAGAAGTCACAGAAAATGAGGCTGAAGAGGTAAACCAACTGGGGCGGATGAGAAAGGCTTTAGAGGATCCTTGCACAGGGCACACGGGAGCATTGGGACAAGGACTTTCTTTTGCTTTACTTGTCTCCGTGTGGGTGGCAGAGAATCATGTAGCGTACAAAGAAACCAAAGAGAGCCACTGTTTAGATTGAACGGAATAGCACATTCTTCTAGGATGCTGAATCATCTTTTAAAATTTTTAGGATCCCGAGTTAGAACATCATCCAGGATGTTTGTGGGCAATAACGACTCCACTTCCTCACTATTTACATCAGTTACTTTTTATGCTAGTTGCTGAGTTCTGTGAGCTGGCTCTGTGATAATCTCAGTACAATGTAACCTTTAGCACTTTTCTCATTCTTATTCAAACTGTAGAAAATATATCAGAGAAAATGGAGGAAAAGGTAATGTCATTGAGTTTTATGTTACTTTTTATTCATATCACATGAAGTGAAGTTGAGTATGTGCAGATAAAACTGTTTTTAAAGAATTTAATAGAAGGCATTTTAAAAATAAATCACAGTCACTATTGCATATCACCATCCACCTTCTAGAATAGCTTTAGTCTCCCAACTTTAAGCTCTGCCTTCTCTTCAAAGTTTGGAATGATTGAGAATTGTTTTAGTAAAGTCGCTTGACGATGTGATACAGGTCCAAGGATTATTAAGTCAGGTACAGAGCTCAGTATTGACAAGTACCTGATGTGAACAGAATCTCATATTGTTCCTAATTATGGCATGGCCTCCATGAGGACAGTAGTTGTGTTGGTATGTTTTTGGATTCCTTACTATATACTGTGTGGATACAGACTAAACCCTATGACAATCCACAGAACAACCATACTGAAAGCCTCAGTGTTTGGGCCAGGCACCATCCTTGATTTGGAAATAGAAAGATGATAGAGACTCAATTCCTGCGCTTAATGTCTCACACATCTATTTGAGCATTTTGTAGGCAGCCTCAGACTTGCTTTTGAAAGTGGGGGAAATATAAGTAACTTTCCATATGTTCTTACCACGTGCGTGGTTGTGGTTTGGCCTTTACTAACAACCCTGCAAAGACATGATGGCTCCTACTCAGCTCTCCATCCCTGGAAGTGCCTGGTCTTCAGGGCCCTTAATCAATATGTGTTGTTGAAGAACTGCCTTGTTGTGAAGACGAAGCATTCATACATGAAAAAGCTAACATTATGAAAGATATATAAAAGTTAAATGTGACAATCACAAATATTTATTGAATTGAATTTTTGCGGTTTGAAAAAAAATGAATCCTTAGTCTATTTCCTTATACATCTTCCAGATATACATTGACAATCAAACAAGCCCAGAAAATATCCTGGAGTATTTATAAAGAAACGTGCAAATGTGTGAGGATGCAAAGTGTGTGCTGTGGGAAAGGTCTGCGACGTGGGCTGTTCTCTCTTCAGGTATTTTGGAATTGTGTAATTTACACCTTGGAAAGTAAATACCTACCTTCTACCAAACGGTTAATGAAGGAAAAGGGTGTGGTAGATTTGGGTGGCAGGCAATCACAGATCAAGGAGTCAATATCAGGTCTGCAACAGATACTTTCTTTGAATTCAGTCGTGTTTATAGAAAGCTTAAACAGGATGAAAATTTTGCAAAGGATACGCTCCCAACATTAATAATCACTACATCTCACTGGATATCTAAAGCCATTCCCCTCTTGTCTCGTCCTGTCACTTCAAATAGATTTGCTTTGCCTTCAAATTTCTCCCTTTGTGTTCCTGGTGGTTTTGACATTTTGCTAGCTGTTCTTTTAGAATTGCTTTTTAAAATAGGAAACGAAGATCCTTTGAGGAACAGAGTATCTGCGGGTTCAATTGCTTTGCTGTGGAATGGGCAACTTAAACCATACCACCTCCCTCCAAAGTACTCTCATCTCTTTGTAAAACTTCATTATAGGATTGATTGCTCACTAATGTTTGGAAAGTGCCTTGTTTTGTGCCAAATTAACATTGACATAGGCCAAGCATTGGCTATAAATCAGATATCATGGCCAGCATAAAGCATGAAGTAATGAGGGATAGACAATGAAGTGACGAGAAGGGGGAAAAGGAAAACAAACTTTCTTGTATTAAGTCTTAATTCATTTTGTTTTACCTGCCATTATTTCCTATTTTACAGGTGAAAGAAAACAACAACAATAAAACTAAGGACTCATGACTAAAGCTAAATATATCAACACACCAGACACACCTCTCTCGTCTCCAAGTCCAGTGTATTATCTATGGGCTACATCAAGTTGCTTCCAACAACAAGTTGATGTGGTTGTAAACGTCTACGTCAAGCTGCTTCCAGCTTGTCTGGCCTGTCATCCTTTCTTTTAACTTTGACAAAGTGCCTGAGCCCTGACATCCAAAGCAATGTCTTCCCAGACAGCAGAACATTGGCGCAGAGCTGTTAAGGCAGCTTTCTGGGCTGTTCTCTGTGATCCACTGCCCTGTGATCCCCAAGCCTGGAGACCTTGGGCCTTTTCATGTGCAGGGAATTGATTTGGAAACCTTGAGCATTGATCAGACGTCACCTTGATGCAGCTCAGTTTAATCATGACATGAATAAAAAATGGTTACATTTCCTTTGCTGTGCAATTTGGTGACCAGAGCCCATTATTATTCTAAGTGTCTGTCTATATCTTCCAGCAATTTTTATGAACACACTAAAAGAGTAAAATATTGTGTGTCGTCTGTCTTAAAGCCATCTTCTTGCTATCGTGCAGTGGTCTCATTCCACTGTTCTCTGTTGCTCTCAATGATCAACTGTTCAGACTTACAAGAAGCAAGTGACATACGAGGGATGCGTGCTGGCTCTGCAGGGCTTCCAAAGACTACAGATGCAGCCGGGAAACAGGTCTACCAGCTTTCCAGGGTCCGAATGTCATGAGGAAAATCTGTAGAGCAAAGAGCAGAGTGACACAGGTGAAGAGAGGATTTTAGCACTCACCTGTAGCCTGTTAACAAACTGCAGTTTTGAGACACTCATTTTCTAGATCTATGTCAAAAATTTTAAATCAACATTTATATTTGCACAGTTGTGTCAAAATTGACATTCATGAATCTTTTTAGATGTGTTCTTCTTTCTAGCTTTAACTACAGGAACTTTGAGTCTATCAGGTGTTCAAAATCTGGCACCCTATAAGCAGAGATTTTACAAGGATCCTTGTGTAAAGGACATGGTGAAGGAGTGCTCTCCAGTGAAACCAGTAAAAGAGCAAAAAACAAAAAAAAAAAGGTGCAGGAGAAGAAGCTGGGCAAAGGAGTTCTAGGAGGAGTCCAGCCCTAGCTTAATCCCAGCCGGGGGAAAGTGGGCTGGGCTGTGACAGACCCTCACTAGTCAGTTATGCCTACTGTCAGTACCATAGAAGGGAGGTGGGAGTATATCCTCTGAGGCCTCTCGGATTAGACAGTTAAGAATAATCCTCTAGAGAGAAGTCAAGATGTGAGCTATTAACACACAACACCTGCAACAGCTGGGGGGTGAGTACATCTGCCTGATAAAATGGATGTGGTAGAAGCACCTACAACATCTGCTGCATCAAGATTATGTGGATTCGTACATTTAATATTTCTAGGAGTTTTTGTCTGGTTTAGAGATCTGTACCACTTTGACATTTTCAGATGTCTTAACACAGTATATAACATCCATACCTTTGATTTTTTTCTTTAATAGCTTGATGAGGATATAATTTACATACCATTACAATCACCCAATTTAAATGTACAATTCAATACTTTTTAGTAAATTTATGGAATTGTCTAACCATCATTGAAATCCAATTTTAGAGCATTTCCACTACCCCAAAAAGACTTCTGTGCCCCAATACAGTCAATCTCTATCTCACCATCAGCCACAGGCAGCCACTAATTATTTTCTGTCCACGTAGATTTGTGTTATCTGTACATTTCATATACTCAAAGCCATGCAATATGTGGTCTTTTGTGTCTGGCTTTCTTCATTTAGCATAATGTTTTGTTCACGCATGCTGTAGCATGTATCAGTTGTTCACTACTTTTTGTTGCTGAGTAGTATTCCATTATATATATATAGTGTGCTTTGTATTCATTGAAGTGATGAGCATTGGGTTATTTCTGCTTTTTGGCTATCATGAATAATGCTTGTATACAAGTCTTTCTGTGGACACAGGTTTTCATTTCCTGAAGTAGATTCCTAGGTATGGAATTTGTGGATGTTATGGTAAATTTATTTTTAACTTTGTAAAAAACCGACGAAGTGGTTGCACCATTTTACATCATCACCAGCAGTATATGATGGTTCTCATTTCTCCACGTTCTCGCCAGCACTTGTTTGTGTCTGACTTTTACATCATAACTATTTTTGGCATGTGAAATATATCTCATTGTGTTTCTTTTAAATCAACTTTTTATTTTAGCATAGTTTTAGATGTACAGAAAAGTTGTGAAGATATTTCAGAGAATCCTCCTATACCCCATACTCAGTTTCAGAGCTTTTTAACATTTTACATTATTATGATACATTTGTCAGAATTAATGAACCAATATTGATCCATGATCATTATCTGAAGTCCATACTTTATTTAGATTTCCTTAGTTTTTACCTAAATGTCCCTTTTGTGTTCCAGGATCTCATTACATTTTAGTAATTATGTCTCCTTAGGTTCCTCTTGGTTGTAAGAGTTTCTTAGATTTCCTTGCTTTTGACAACTTTGACAATTTTGAAGATTACTTTTTAATATTTTATAGGATGCTCTTCTACTTGGATTTATCTGACAGCTTTCTCATGAATATATTGGAATATGGGTTTTGGGTGGAAGACCACAGAGGTAAAGTACCATTTTCATTACATCGTATCAAGGGAACATACTATCAAGATGACTATCATTGTTGATATTGACCTTGATCACATTGCTGAGGTAGTGTTTGTCAGGTTTCTCCTCTATGAAGTCACTTCCTCCATTCTTTTTCATACTGTACTTTTGGGAAGAAAATGACTATGCACAGTCTACATTTAAGGAATGGGAAATATGCTCGTCTTCCTTGAGAATAAAGTATCTACATAGATTATTTTGAATCCTTCTGCATGAAAAGAATACTTGTCTATACTAACCCCGTTTATTTATTTATTCAATCATTTATTTGTATTGATATGGATTCATGGATTTTGTTTCATACTTTGTATATTTCAATACTACTCTATTTAGTTACACAAATTGCTCCAGCTTTAGTTATTAGGAGCTCTTTCAATTGGTTCTTGTGTCCCTTTGACATGCTCCCTTCTTTCTGGGGTATTTCTTTCCTTTTACTGTCCTTCCTTCCTTCTTTCCCACATTGACACACAGTAAAGCAATCTAAAACTAAGTGGTTTGTAACGAGAAACATTTATTCTTTATGCTCATGGGTCTGCAGAACAACTAGGGTTTGGCTACTCTAACCTGGCTTGACTCTGGGCTGCAGGTTTGGTTTAGCTCTGTGCCACATGTGTTCATCACAGTGCCCAGGCTGGAGGGGTAGTACTAGCTGGACCATGCTCTTCCAATGGGCGATCATGGGAGTACAAGATAACAAGCTCAACCATGCAACACATCACACACATTTCAAGCCTCTGCTTGTGTCAAATTCATTAACATTCCACTAGCCAAAGCAAGTCCCATGGCAAAACGAAAGTCATTTGGGTGGAAGTACACTCTACCCACCATAAGGTGATACAAAGGTTGTAGATGTCAAACGGGATGGAAAATAATTGGAACAGATAATTTAACATCCTGCAGCAGCTTTTCCAAGCTGGGCTAATCAGAATCAGACTAGAAGCTACTTCAGCAACCTGATCTGGGCAGCTGCAACACAGCCTTTTCTGTGAAGTGACTGTCTGTAAAGAGAGCTGGTCTGCAGACAGAGACAGATGAAGTAAACGCATAGAACGTAACAGCCAGAATTGTGAGACACACAGAGAGGGTGTGCTGGATATCTGACACCATATCCTTTCCAAATTCAGCTCCTATCCCCAAGTCCCTTCCTACCTCCAAGGAAGGAATTTAGCTCCTTCCTGAGATTCAGCTGCTTTTGCTTGCTTCTGTGACTACCCCCCTTCACTCCTAATATCTTGATGATAAATTTCTTTCTTTCTTTCTTTCTTTTTTGGTGAGGAAGATGGGCCCTGAGCTAACATCTTTTTGCCAATCTTTCTCTTTTTGCTTGAGGAAGATTGTCCCTGAACTAACATCTGTGCCAATCCTCTACCTTGCATGTGGGATGCATGGCTTACTGAGCAGTGTGTAGGTCAGCCCCTGGGATCCTAACCCATCATACCTGGGCCTTCAAGCAGAGCACATGAACCTAACCACTACACCACCAGTCTGGCCGCATAAATTTCCATTTTGACATAAGCTAGCTCAATGATTACCTGGTACTTGAAATTCAATGTTCCCAGCTAATACAGAAGGACATGCTGTTACCCAGGTCAAAGTCATGAATTAGATCCCCATTCAATCCATCACTTCACCTCCAGCCAGTCTGAAACCAGACTAGCTGGTCCTTCATGTCTTTCTTAGTTATGAAGCCCTCTGTATGTAATCCTTATGTCATGGGGACATGGGGAATCTGTGCTTCAAAGTGTTAGCAGGTATAGCTGATGGGAGGGAAGACAGAAGAAGAGTGGGTGAGTAACTTTGCATGAATCTGCTTCACTGCTCTAAAATGACTCAAAGTGTCTGCCTGTAAGGCAGAACAGGAAGAAACAAACATTCGCTGTGTCCTTCTTTTGGGCTCCAGAGCTAACACACTGACTTTAGGATTTTTTTCTAGTGTTTATGAAAAAGAAAGAGTATACCATTGATTGAGCCGGAAGCAAAAATGTATTCTCTTTATAGATTTAGTGGCCTTTGTAAATAGCAGTGAGTGTGTGTGTGCAGATGCTGAGCTCATTCTAGCAGATAGACCTGCCTGAAGACAGACTGCCTGAATCCTTGGGAGCCAATTTCCTCAAAAGAGCAATGTGAGAATTTTCCAGCTTCTATCACAAGGGATAAAATTACTGTTTCCTGGATATGGGACCATTTAACCAACCAAGTTAACCACTATTCTATTCCAAGCACTGGTGTGGATGACAAGGTAGGAAGAGGGAGGAGGTGAGAGAGGAAAGGACAGTAAGAGATTGGAGTATAGGGCTGAGGAATGTGGCACAGGTGTTGTGCCTCAGGAAGTGACTAGCAGAAGCAGTGACACCACTGTCTGATCGTGAACAAATATTTTTCCTATTCATGTGGAGCTACTTGATAGATCGAAAAAGGTGTCTTTCAATTCACTTCATGCACCCATACCAGAAACCTTCTCCAGACCCTCTTGTGCCAGGTAGGCAAGGATGTTCCCCAGTGAACATCCATCATACTGTACACAGCTGCTTACTGGAAAGTATGCAGTATCCCCAAAGTCTCCTTTCCCTATAGTGGAGATTTTTACAGCTCAGCTTTTGTAGACCCGCTGTGCTCTCTCTGAACATTCTGGACTCAAGTATGAGTCATGAAGTCAATGTCAGCTAGAAAGCATTTCCTGGTAAAACTACTGGGCATCAGTAGTGGAAGGATCTATGCCTTCTCAGAATAACAGAAACCACAGTTTTGAACTTGACTTTTCCTAAACTCATCCTCCTACCATAGTCTCTTTGTAATTCATTGAAAACTCCTTGTCAGAAGGTCAGTGTCTTCCGCATTTGCCCAAGCATCAGATGAAAGCAATTCTACAGCATAGGGGTCAGTTTTACTCAGAAACCCGACGTTACATGTGATAATGATGACGATGATGATGAAGGAGAAGAACTTATTCTACTGGAAGACACATTCTTGAGTAATAATGAGGCAGACATTCCATGGAGACTAGAAAAAGGCTCTTCGAAGACCGTCCTCTCTCAGAATCTTCTCTACCACAAATATGAGGCAACATTTCCCTCCTCTTGCCCATCATTAAGAATCCTGTGCAGGATCACTTACATTATTTGTAGTAAATCCAAGTGTTTTGTTTTATTATTGTTCATTTGTTTGATTTTGTTTTGGTGGAGTCTCACAGAGTGTAGGAATACAGCTATGGAATCAGAAAGATTTGGACTTAATCTGAGATACACAATTACTAGTCATATAAGTTGAAGCAATTTACTTTATCTCTCTAGGCCTCAGTTTTCTTGGCTGTAAAATGGAGATAAATGCCTATGGTGCAGGTGTCGTGAGGATTACAATAAGATGACGTGTGCGAAGTGCTTAGTGCTACTCTATACTTATTATACGGAGTAAGGACTAATAGGAGGAAATGAAGGTCATGACTTCACGATTTTACAATTTCTAATGATTGTTATATTAGTCATGTCTGCATCCTCACTGGACTAGAGCAGTTGCATTTCTCTCTAAGTCTTTGAAATCGGTGTGCCATGTTTCCACAGAATGTTAGAGCTAGAAAAGTCCTTTTAGACGGTCCATTTAGTGTGTTACCTTCATTTTATAAAATAAGAAATTGCGACCTCAAAAAATGAAATAATTGTTCAAGGTCATTTGGCTAGATGGCTGGATAGTTGCAGAGCAAAAATTTGAATCTATTCCAGTCTATCTTCCATTTTGTTATCCTGCTCAATAGCCAAAATTAAAGATATCACGATTTTTTCCTGGGTTGTCTTCTTGCTAAATTCTTAATTAAAGAAATGTAAAAGAACTTGATTTTTCTTTCCCACTTCATCTTGGTCCAAGATGAAGCACCCAAGTTTTAAATCACTGGAGAGCAGAATAGGTCAAATTATGGATGTATTTCAGAGAACAGCAAGAACTAAACAACACTGTGCAGCCCAAACATTTTTTAAAAACAAGCTTCTTTGAAGAGTGCACTCAGGTTCCAGTACGGAAACACAAGAGCCCTCCCAGATGTCCCACACGGCCCAGCATCTAGGAACATGCAGCAGGATGCCAACAACAAGACCCAGAAACAAGGCTAATTAGAACACACAGCAGTGAATGAAGCTGGGCCACTGCATTGGTAATATACACTGTTTGTTTAAACCAGAAGAAAGAAAAAGGAAAGAAACTCCTCCAGTGTAGTTGGTTTCAGAAGAAGCCTGCTGTGGTCTCTTTCTTGTTCCCCCAGAGGATGTCTGCAACAAGCAGCCAGGCCTGAAGATGTAGATTGTTCAGTGGGGAGGTCAGGAGTAAGAGCAAACAATATCAGGAGAGATTGGTAGGACGGGCCTGATGATTTCCACATGTGTGACTTGGATGCAGAGAAAGACTGTTTTCAAATATAAGGCTTATACAGTGACCATATCCATACCATGCACTGAGGTGGCCAAGACAGTGGCTGAAGATGGACACGGCCTCCTTCATCTAACTGGAGAGAAAAGGCAGCTCCACACCAACCATGCTGACCGCCAGAAACATCAGACCTTGGTGCCAGGTGAGAGAAACAGCAGTGAGAGCAGGAGGAATCCAGCTGAGAAGAGGTCCTGGGAGTAGGCGGGAAGGAGGACTTTACTTAGGAGGGGAGGTCCTCAGTCTCTTTGCCTTCCTGATCGCCTCCTCTGGGGCCCATGGGTCTTAACCTGATAATTCACTTTGGGTCGTCATCGTATTATCCATTACTGACCTCTTTGTGCTCCTACTCAGGACTTATGGAAAAGTGTAGAACATGAATTCCTGCTTCTGTGTCACCTCCTTATGTTCCCAGTGCCGGCCAAGACTGTGTGGGAAGCTCTTCACCAACTCAGCCTTGACACAAGATGATGATGATGATGTCATGGTCTTGCTTGCATACTTTTCAGCCCCCGCCCCCACCCCGTCTTCCTCTTGGTGAACACTATTCACTCTCATTTCTCTAAATCTTCATGATCTCTTTCCATAACAAGTCATCTGGAACAGCCTCCTTTCTCCAGAAATTACTTGCTTATTCATGTGTTGCAGGGACTCCTGCACCCCCTGGACTTTCTATTCACCAGCTCCCTTTACTCGTGTCTTTGAATGATTCCCAGATGGGTCACACCTTGCTGTAAATAGGCCTGTTTCTTAGCATGGGCTGTAACCTACACAGTCACTTTTCCTACAGAAAGGAGTTAAGTTTCCAGTGTGTACAAGGCACTAGCAGACCCTGGGGATACTGTGGTGAGTAAAGCAGACAAGGTCTCTGTCCTCATGGAATTTACCATCCAGTGGAGTGGGCACAGTTACCTGTGTGCCTGTGTGATTGTGTGCTATTTATACCCGCTCTGGACACAAAGTCCTGTGAGAGCTCACAGCAGGGACCTGACCTAGCCTGGGAGTGGATGTGGTCAGAGAATGTTTCCCTGAACATGAGGTGATTACGCAATGGGATGAGAGGTGAGTGGGGATTAATCAGGAAAAGAGGAGGGTATCAGAAGGTGCAGTAAAACCAAGAGAACTGCAGCATGGAGACGCCCCTGGGGCACAGAGGCACTTGTGGCATTTAAGAAAGCTGATGCTGGCCACTGCGGACAGAATGCAGGGAAGACTGGCCAGAGACAGTGCTGGAGAGACAAACAAGGGCCAAACCAGGCAGGATCTGGTGAATGGTTTTGGGAATTTTGAATTTTGTCTCAAGAACAAGGATAGTCATTGTGGGGAATGCAGGGTTATTTAGGAGAGTGACATGATTAGAGGTGTCCTTGAGGATCTGGAAACTATGACATTAAATTCTTTAAATACAGCAGAGCTTGATTCTGATGAAAGCATGTCCACTTTTGGCAAAATGGAGAAATACCTATATGCATAGCAGTCTTATTTCTGGATTTCTATTTTTTTTTTTTTACAACAAAACCCTAAGACATTGTTTTACCTTTATGGCGTCCATCTGGAAACTGTACTTTTGCCAACATTGACGGGTAGGGAGAGGATGAGTGTGGCTCTGTTTTGGCTCTGGAGACAGTAGAGATCCTTTGTGAGCTGCTTCTCTACCCTCCTGTTAATTCCCTCAGATATTCACTTCTTTGAGAACCCAAAGTTCAAAATGGACAGACATGGTTGGGGGGAGGATGTGAACTTGGAAGATGGAAGGTGATGGGATCTATGGAAAAGCAACAGCTATGTTGCAAATTGGGGGAAAGTTAAGCTGCCTCTCTCACCCCCTACTCAGGACTGGGGTTCAAGCTTTGCTGTGCAGGTTAACATGGATAGCTATGGGGGGAGTTTTAAATGGATTAAGTATCAATTTGGTGGTAACAATCAGAGAATTGCCCAAATTCATAGAGATTCTTGAGGTCGATGTCTTGAGGTGCAGAAAGAAGTAGGAATTAGGAAGGGAATTTACTGTTGATTCTGAACTGCTGCCACCTCCATAAATCCATTCTGAGGGATATCCATATCTTCCGTTCTCAATTAGAACTTTCTTTTAGTGTTTTTGACCTCCCTCCACCCCAGACACAACTATTGTTTTCTTTCAGTGTGCTTTTCTCTGTCTGCCTTCTGTGCCTTCTCCCATCAGTCAACAACCCCATCTTATCCCTCAACCCATCTCATCTACCCCAACCACTTCCTTTTCTTCCTTTCTTCCTTTTTCCTTCTTTCATTCCTTCCTCTCTGTCTTTCTCTTTCTTTCTTTCTGAAATTCTTATTGATTTCTTTATGGAGGTGAAATTGAATATAAGAAAATGTATGGAGAAATTGTATACAATTGCATTATGTCAAGAAAAACATCCTGAGTCATCTCCCTCATGTAGTGGAATGAGTTCCCAGGAGAAATAGTAAGAGGTCACTTGAGTTATTTAAAAGTGAGCAGGACAAAATCACTAAGGATGTGCTGCTAGGAAGACCCCAGCATCAGCCACATTGGAATGAAGAATATGATCCTAACAGGACTTTTTTCTCCTCAGCTTGTTTTTTCTCTAGGCTGAATTCTGTAACTCCTGTTGAAATTAACCATATCTATACTCAGTAAGATTCACTGCTTTCCTGTTGGCCAAATTCATCAGAAGCTAGAACAGAAGAAGTGAAAGGGACAGGCAGAATGTTCTGCTCAAGAAGAAACTTATTCTTATGGGTGAAAAATTGAACTTGATATTGAGGGACCTAAGTTCTTATTCTAGGTCTGTTCCTGATTATGTGATCAGGAGGGAAAATCCTAAAACTTCATGACAAAATTTCCTGGTTATACATCACTTCCTGAAGGGTCTGAGTATAATTTTTTCCATAAGAAAATAGTAATAATTTTTCCATAATAAAACAGTAAAGCTTTCTCCCCACAAAACACCTGTTTTCTTAATACCAATTTATGGCAATTTCACTGAGATCCATTTATCATTCTTATTTTTTATAAACCAGTCTTACAGAGCATTGTATAAATCCTTTAACACAAAGTACATAGAGATAAACATTGTTACACTGGAGCAGATCAATGCCCTTACTGCCTACCACCCTGGGGTAGGGCTCCTGGAAAGGTGTTGCCATTTTCTATGATGATGTCATCAGATAAACAGAACCCTTGATCCTCCTGAAACTTGAATTAAAAATCCAGGCCTTGGGGCCAGCCTGGTGGTGTAGAGGTTAAGTTCACCTGCTCCGCTTCTGCGGCCTGGGGTTTGCAGGTGTGGATCCCAAGCATGGACCCACACTCTGCTTATCAAGCCATGCTGTGGTGGCGACCCACAAACAAAATAGAGGAAGATTGGCACAGATGTTAGCTCAGGGCTGATCTTCCTCACCAAAAAGAAAAAAAAAATCCACTTTGATTCCTTAAACCAATAGGACATTCTGTGTGGGATCCATCCTTTCTGAATCTTTTTGACAAGTATTCTTTTATTTGCTGTCTTTCAGTTGGGTATTAATAAGTCCATTTTGTAGATGAAGATCTAGAGCTGGAAAGGGGGAAAGAATTTGCTCAGTAGCATAGAGCTAGCAAATGGCAGGGCTAGAATGCAATCCCAGATCTGTCTCCAAAGCCCTGTAGTCTTCTCATTGTACCCCCTGCCCTTCTCAAGCCTTTTGGGAATGTCAGCCTAGGAACACACAGATGATGAGCTTTATATTCTGAATACCCTTATCCTCTATATACGCCTGGCCAAATAATCACATGCACTGTTTTAATCAGTCTTAAAAGCTCCAAGTCCACTTTTGATTTTTCATTCACGGGGAAACAAATGCAAATTTTTTTGGATTTTATGCCTCTGAGCTGAACAAATTAACCCTTCACCTTGTCGGTCAAGAATGGGATCCATTCTTGCTACTCTACTTGCAGATCCCTATTACCCCATCCTCCTTACCCACCTCTGTCTACCACAGTGGGCCAGGACACCTAAAGGTGTTTGACTTGGTTTTGAGAAAGCAGAGTTCTCTTTACTTCTAAATAGCCAACCATATTACTCTAATTTCCTGATATTGTTAATAACTCTTTTTACTGGGGCCAGCTCCCTGGCCGAGTGGTTAAGTTTGCATGCTCTGCTTTAGTAGCCCAGGGTTTCGCCGGTTCGGATCTTGGGTGCAGACCTAGCACTGCTCATGAAGCCATGCTGAGGCAGCATCCCACATGGCACAACTAGAAGGACCTACAACTAGGATATACAACTATGTACCAGGGGGCTTTGAGGAGGAGAAGAAGAAGAAGAAAAAAAAAAGATTGGCAGCAGATCTTAGCTCAGGGCCAATCTTTAACAACAACAAAAAATTATTTTTATTAAACTTTCCCTGTTCAAGTTACTATGTGGTTTCTCTCTCGTGATTGAACCCAGACTGATATGGGTGAGGAATACATTTTGTTTCCAGTTTTGCTCTCTCCTTATCTTTTCTCCTTCAGAAACTCAGAAGCACTTGGAGAAAGGCCGCAGGTTTCCTCAGCAGCATTTGCTGCTCTTGTGTCTTCCTGCTCTTGTGTCCCAAGCAGTGTCCAAATGCATATTTCAGTGACCTCTGTTTGAAGTCCAGGACTCATGACCTGGTACCTGACAACACATCCATTTCTTGAATGCAAATTCCAGCCTTTTCCAGTTCCCATTCTTTGCAAGTCTATTTGCAAGCTTGGATCCTAAGAATTTACATAACTTACAAAACATTTGTTGAGTGCTTATTTTGTGCAAGGCACTGAGCTAAATGTTTCTATATGCATTACTTTATTGAACTGAATCTATACAACTACCCCATGGAAGGATACTTCATTTAATAGATGCGGAAACTGCAGCTTAAATGGCGAAGTAATTTGCTTACGTTATTACAGAATTTAAAATACAGTGGCCACTATACTACAAAAGCTGACTCCTTTCCATTCTAGTTTTGGGTGGGTGGAGCCTATTGCCTTGTCAGTGCATCTCCTGTTTCCAAACATTGCTGTTTCCAAAGTAAGGTTTAGTGTGTGTGTACTTGTGTTCTTCATCTGTAGCATGGATATAGCACCTTATTGGTTTTTAGGAATGATGAAGAGGAATAAGTATATAAAGTGCCCCTGGCACATAGTCAAACTTTCATAATGAACAGAGTCTGAGTTATAAATAACAATCCTCTTATTCCGTTACATTTGCAAAGCACATTCACATCACATCATTTCTTCTTCACAATAACCCCTTCGGCTAGGCAGATATTCTTATCTCCATTCGCCCATGTGGTTCATAAGTAGAATGGCTGATTTATTTACATTTGCAATCCAGAGCTTTTGATCCACCACCTGAAGAAGAAGATACAGGTTCCCCAAGGCCTGTGAGACGCAGTGGAGCTGCTCACACCTATTTTTGTGCCAAAGTTCCTATAGAACATGACGGTCTCTACCACATGCCTTGGAGCTCACTAAGTTATCTTATTTAATTTGTAATATTGGTGGGTTAAAGTAGTCATTGAGGTTAAACATTTATGAAAGAAAAATACACAACTGCAAATAATTCAATCTGTTGTCCTAATTTCTTAATAAAAAATTGGAAAACATGTTATTTTTTCAGCATTTACCAGTAAAATACCTTGGTCAAGCTGCTGTATGAATGGCATCTGGAAACTTCCTGGTGTGAAGAGAGGTCACACTAGCTGAAGCTGCCTTCCAGTAGGAGATCTGTTTCCTCCAGGAAGAGAAAAGGAAAGTTTGAAAGCTACTGTGCTAGTCACTTGGCCTATTCATAAATACTATGTTCTTCTCCTATTTGGCACGTGCCAGGATTGCCCTTCCTTCCCTCCTTTAGAGGGGGTGTAGCCCTGTGACTTGTTTTGGGCAATGAAATATGAGTTACATGATGTGTAATGACCAAGTGCTCATAATTGCCCCTAACGAACCCATCAGCTTGGGTTGACTAAACTTTAGTCAGCCTTCTCTCCTCCCCACGGGCCTCTGATCTGTGGCTCGCCCACAAGGCTAAGCAAGCACTAAGGTGCAGAATACGCTCCCCACCCCGCTACCCCCTTAGCAGCTCATTCTGAAAATCGCCCCCGACAGGGAAGAGCATTTCCTGTTGGGCCACCACAATTATGCTATTTGCTGGTCCCCACTGATTATCCCCTTCCCCAGCAAGGTTCCTGCTAGCCCTGCTTAACTCCCCCTGTAAAAAGAAAAGCCTTTTTCTGCTCAATTTTGAGACACTTATAGACCCTACGTTGGGAACAGAGAACGCTCTATTGCAACAGTCATCTTGAAAAAAATCTCTTCTCGGTTATATCTGGATTTGCTTTTTGTTTGACAGTAACTTCCGGGCAGAAGTTTTAAGAGTCAAGAAGCAGTAAAATGTAAGTGATAATCCTTTTGGGACACTACATTATTTTCACGGACATGACCACATATAAAATATCTATGGGGTGTCTATGTATGTGTGTTTTGAGAGACAGAGTGAGAGAAAGAGAGAGAGAGACTGCATATGTCCTAGTACTTTCTTTTTCAATTGAAAAATAACAGCAATGTTTATTGGGAGTTTATTCCACTAAGCTGCTTAAACGGCATCATCTTATTAAATTCTGACAAAAACTCCATGAAGCGTATCCTGGGGATATCTCCATTTCACAGACCTTCAGAAACTAAGACCCAGAATCTGTAAGTTTATATACCAAGTTTTCACAATTAGTAAGCAAAGCTGTCTGATAGTAAAGTTTGTGCTTTTCATACCCATTCCATATTGCTTTCCTCTGATTTTCTGTACGTGCTTATTACTAAATTATTGAATTTTTTCAAAAATCGTATTCTTCTTTAGCAAAAAAAGGTTGAATTAGTTGCATGTACAGGACTTTGGTCTGGACACAGGGGAGTTCAAAACGATGAACGCTCCTTGGGATGTTTTTAAGGGGTTTACAGTTTGGAGAGGAGATGAGATATAAACAAGGAACTCTGCAATGAGGCCGATTATGCATGACACCAAGGATAAACCAAGGGCTGTGGGAGCCTGGAGCGGGGCAGGATTCTTTCAGTGCATTCTTTTCCAGTGCATAGGATTTGGAGTGATGAAAGAAGGCAGCAGGATAACAGTGAAACTGAGACTCCTTGAAGACTCTTCAATATAATATCTAGAAATTAAGTTTGATTCATAAGATTATCATTAAAAATGAACTCGAGGTAAGTCATAAAGTTTAATTTATAGGTACATATAGTTATAAAGGTTGTGAAGATGAAAAGAGCTGGTGCCGGAGAGATGACAAGAAATTAAGTACATTGCAAAGAATACCATGCTAGCTCAGTGCCCCATGGGACGGCCAAATTAGACAGCTGTGGCCGATCCAAATCCCTGAGGACATTTTTGAGGCTACCTATTCTCCTGCTAGTTATCTTTAATCCATGATGTTTAAATACATAGATAGCTATTTCTGATACGTAGATACAGAATTTAGGTTCTCTAGACAGTGCACAGGGAGGAAAATGTCTTCTGTAGTGTGTGGTTTAAAATGTGCTTTCACCCCAGGTTAGTTGCCACATGCCTTTGGAACCCTATGCAGGAAAGGACTTGGGTTTCTCTTGAGGTGGGCACTTCTATCATCTGTGTCTTCTAGAAAATAACCAGCTCCTGTTAGGAATCTTTAGTTTTCCAGGATGCAAAGTAAGAGAATCTGATGTCACTGTGAAGATGAGATATTCTGTTTTGATGAGGATAGTACTTTTGACTCATTGCTTTGAATATACTTTGATAGTATTCCCTTGCCTGGGGCCTGTCTGAAGGACAAGTTTGGAACTGCCAATGAAGCCATGGTTGGCCTTCTCTTTGATGGAAATGTTACCTCTTGGTGTTTCAATTGCATTATTTATTCCCACCTCTTCCCTAGTGACTTTTCTCTCACTTCGCAAACATCTTAGTGCTTTAAGTCTGAAAAGGGGAGATAGTGTTGTAGTGAATGTGACTTCTGTTACCAGTGCCTGACCAATATCACTGAAACTCAGCTCAGGCTTCCTGGGTTAAAAGTCCCAAGTCACCTCATATTAGAGTGGCTACATACTTATTTTTATTTGGGACAGTGAAGGGGAGTAAATGGGCTTTGGAGTTAGGCAGACAGGCCTGTGTTCAAACCCCAGCTCTACCCATTTAACAGCTGAGTGTTTACATTTGGTGGTCCATGCATAGATGAGTTTGGTTTGTTAGTGTTCTGAGTGGATATCGTGTGGGAAAGTTGGTCACTTTGGTGGGAGAACCAAATTTGTATCCTAGAATTTCCACTTCTGACATGAGTCCACTGCACCTCCTCTAGGCTCTTGAAGCCATATGGGAGAGTGGTCCTCAATAAAGCCACTGAACACAAAATGAAGTGGAAGCTACCCATGGGAGGTAAAGGAGAGAGGAAAAGCAATTTTGACAAATGCTTGGAATTCCAAGTCTCTGGAGGAATTCAATGGATATTTGAATTTCCAAATGTGGAGTCTGACTCTAAAACTCTGATCCACCAGCCTGATTGCTTTGGCATCCACAGGACAATGCCATGAGGTCTAAGAGATGACTCTCCTGACTATAGAGGGGTTTAGTTGTAGAGTGAAACTTATGAGCCTTGGAAAAGAGTTATGCTGCCTCAATGGACATTGAACTGTCTCTGTTCAGAGGATTAGAAGTGTCTCTTTCCCACAGAGACTGAGTGTTGTGAGGACACTTCTGTAGGGTTTCTTAGGAAACACACAGGACCCTGGAATTCCTATATTGTAAGCCCAGTGCCTGTTGGTGCTGTCCTGATTTTGATCTCTCTCTCCCTGTACCAGTTAGTGATAGCAGTGAGGAACATCTGTGAAAATTGCAGTTAGAAGATTCAAAGAACACGTTTTCCGTGTATCAGCATGTGGGACATGAGGTCTGGGGTGGATAGTACTGAGCTCCAGACAGGCATCACAGCTTCTTCTAGTTCCTGGATCCTGGCTTAGCTAGAGGTTGAGCTCCAGGAAGAGGAAGGTGAAAGACAGGAAGGGAGCACCAGGGGGGACCCAGAAAGGGGAGAAAGGATGTCATTTCAGAGCTCTTCTAACTCTATGACTTTTTCTTTTCTCCTCTTAAGAGCTATATGCAGAGCTGAGAACTGAAAAGAGATCTGTCACTAAGTCACTTGAATGAAAGCATCTATTGCAATAAGCAAAACTCAAATTGGCTGTATCCACTTTTCATAATCTCTCCCAATCTACCAAACATTTTTTTTCTCATTATAATTCAAGATGCCAGTTGCTTAATTTTCACTTTGGCCAAAACTCGTCAGTTTCTGTCATTGCCTCCTAGCTGATAAAATGTAAGACTACTTAGCAATTCCAGCCTAATTTATACCTTGCTTGGTCTGATCAAGAGGGAGGAATAAATACAAGCAATGTTGACATGCAATACTATTAGCAGTGAGCTGGCTACCAGTGGTACCTTCAGGGCTTCCCTTAGATACATGTTAAATACCTGACCAGAATCTTGTCTGCCTCACAAAGTATGGAGAGAAGAGAAAGAAAAGAAATTTACCAAACTTTCTGAAAGTGCTGTCAATGGGATATTTGTGTTACTTAAGACAATACATGATTTGGGGATGTTTTTATTGATTTGTTAGTTTGGGAGATATTTCACTATTTTTTCAGGGGCTATCAAAGCTTTTAATATGCTTATGTGCAATGAGAAATACCTTTTTTATTTTTTACAGCAAAAACATTTTTTCCCTGGGATCTCTCTCTGAGGACCAGTCTTCCGAGGTACCCATTTGGGTAAAGGGTACCCAATCCCATTTGGGATTTATTCTTTCTTCCTAACACACCATGCCTTTTGGGGGTGGTAGAGGGGCAAAAAAACTCATTGACTTTGCCAGATATTCACTTTCCCAACTTCTCTTGCATGTAGGGGTAACTTTGTAACCCAACTTTGAACAATAAAAGAAAAAGGGCCATCTGATGGGGTGAGGGAGTGGGATTCTGGAGTTTCCTGATGGAGAAAGAAATGAAGGGATAGTTCTTTACTTAATTTTATTTTGATGTTAATACCAGAGGCATTTGCTTTTGTTCGTAGATTTGTTGCTGTGATGGTTATAGTTTATATTTCTATTTAGGAATAAATATTTTAGTCCTGAAGGTGTTGGGGGCTGTGACATTCATCTTTTGTAGTGGAGCAGACAGGCCTACAAATAAAAATCAATGCTTTGTAGATGGAAGAACAGAAAGGCACAAGAACTTGATTTTCTGAAGACGTTGTTTAGTCATTGTCCTGATGCTAGAACTGCCTACTTCTGGACCTCCTAGGAAGTAAACAATGGATGCCATTATGATTTAAGTCACTGATGGGCAGGTATATTAGTTCCATATTGCTGCTGCAACAAAGTACCACACACTTAGTGGCGTAAAATAACAGACTGATTATCTTATAGTTCTGGAGGTCAGAAGTCTGAAAAGCATCTCATGGGGCTAAAATCAAAGTGCTGGCAGGTCTGTCTTCCTTCCGGAGGCTCCAGGGAAGAATCTGTTTCCTTGCCTTTTTCGACTTCTAGAGGTTGACCACATTTTTCAGTTTGTGGCCCCTTCCTTCATCCTTAAAGCCAGAAGCATAGCATCTTTTCTCCTCTCTGACCTCTGCTTTCATCCCTACATTTCTCTCTCTGACTCTGACCCTTCTCCCTTCCTCTCATAAGGAGCCTTGTGATTACATTGGACCCACTTGGATATTCCAGGATATTTTCCCTTCTCAAGATCCTTAACACACCTGAGAATTCCCTTTTACCATAAAGGAATATATTCACATGCTGTGAATTAGGACGTGGACATCTTTGGGGGCCATAGTTGTACCCCTCACAGCACTTACACACTCCAATAGATACATATTTTGAGCTCTTTTGTTTTTGATATGAGCGCCTTCACCTCGCTGTCTTTCTCCAAAGCTGTGCTGCAGATTGTGCACGCCTCGAAGGGAGAAAGGTCCTCTCTAAATGTTTTGAACAGCATCTGAACATATGTTTTTATTGATAATAGAAAAACTTTGCTTTATATTAGATTATTTTTTTTCTTTCTCTTGACTTTTAGGAACATTTTTATAGCATTAGAGATGGGCCTGTGTTTAAAAAAATAGCAACAACTCCTGTCCCCAGCCCCTGATAGTACACAATGTATGTATGTATATAGGTGTCTTAGTCAGGTTGGGCTGCATTAGCAAAATACCACTGGCATTTATTTCTCAGAGTTTTGGAGGCTGGGAAGTCCAAGATCAAGGTGCCAACAGATTCACTTCCTGGTGAGGGCCCTCTCCTGACTTGCAGGTGGCCGCCTTCTTGCTGTATTACGTGGAGAGAGAGGAAGAGAGGTCTTCTTCTCCTCCTTGAAGGGATAATTCCATCACGGGGACCCCTCCCTCATGCCCTCAGCTAAACCTAATTACCTCTCAAAGGCCCCACCTCCTAACACCTTCAGGTTGAGGGGCAGGATTTAAACATATGAATTTTGGGGGGACACAAACATTCACTCCATAATGATAGGTAAAAAATTAGGGCTGTTATTCATTTATCCAAAGGTAATTAGTACTGGGTTAAGCACTTATTGTCCTGGGAGCATTTTAGATAATATTTCGTGGCAAACATGAGGCTGCCAGAGTGATTGAGGAACACATCAATTGAATTGACTGATGTCTGCCCTTTTTTCCCTCTGTTATTGGGCTTTATTCCCAAACAGTTGGGCAGCTTGTCTGGCAAGAGGGCTCCCAGGAGCTGAATAGCAGATTCCCTGGGAGCTTAGGGAATTACTATGTGGGATCAAGGGTATCACACAGTGAAAAGTAATTATGGATTAAGGGGATGAGCAATCTAGATACACTGTGTGGCAAGGGCACGCTATTTAAAATGTATTTAGTTTATGGGATAGTGCACAGTGACTGATGTAATTCTCTCTACCTCCTGCTGAAGTTAGCTTGAGTTTAGGTTCCAAAACCCATGCATGTCACAGGGTAAGCCCTTCCCACTGTTTGCCTTTTGCAATCATCGGTTCTTTCACCTGTGAGTTTGAAAAGCTGGGAGATTGTAAATAGGGACTTGGGGAAATTTGATCTTGCTTCCCTACCTTCTTATTTTGCCTAATTACTGACCTGCTATAACCTACTTTTTATCTAATCTAATTATGTATCTACTTACCATATTTACCTATCCACCAACTTTTCAAAATATAAAGATTATTTATTAATGAAATAGCTGAATCATTTTTCACACATTTTTAAGATTTTGATTAATATTACTTTGCCTTGATTCTGGGAACATTTTCTCAGATTTATAGTTATTTTTGTTATGTTACTAATTAGAAAAAAATCTTAATTGAGATGGATAGGCAGACTTGATTCTGTCAGATTCTTTATGAAACAGATAATATCATAATGGTGATGATGGTGATGATGATGATGGTAATGAAGTAGATGAGGAGGAAGCGGAAGAAACTATCTCTGAGCTCTTGGGAGATTTTTTATTAATTCTCTGTAGAATCATTCGCTCATATTTATTTCTTCTTTAATGTAGTAATTTCTTCCCCCATCTCTCCTATTTTTCCTTTGTGCATCACTTAGTAAATATTTAGTAAGTGTCCAATATGTGCAGAGCCCTACTCAAGGTGCTATAAGAGAAGGTATATTTAGATTTCAAAGAAATACACATCTCAACATCAGAAGCTTGATGATCAGCTCAACAGAAGAAACAGTGCCCCCAAATTTTGGGTATCTTAATAACATAGAAAGATATAGAATATTGGTAAATAGAAAAAAAATCACCCAAATTTCAATGTATGAATCCAAGTACTGTTCAATGTATGAACCCAAGACTGAGGTCTTTCCAGTCTTTCTCCAATGACTCATGTCCAGTAGTTTTGCATCTTTGCTGCGGACATTGCTGCATAACTAATTGGCTGTAAGACAATTTTATTGTGAAAGACAAACTCAAGAAACATAAAAGAGAGAAATTAATTAGAAGGACATAATGAAATGAAAAGACGAATAACAAAATTAAAAAGACTTTGTGAAATACAAAATAGTTGAATATATTTAAAATGTGCGCATGTAGATTAATGACAACACTACACAAATAACTGATTTTTTTTTTTTTTTTTTTTTGTGGATTGTACCTATCTAAGTACTTGTCTTCATTCTATGGGAAAAGTGGGTTCAACTCTGTCCTCAAAGAAGAGGCCCTCGGCTCTCTTCTTCTCCTCCAGTACAGCTTGTTTCAAAAGAAGAAACCAACTCTTGGGGTAAATCATCGTCACTCATCAGCTCGAGAAAGCCGTCAATAAAGCATTGCTAATGGGAAGAAATGCCAACTATTTTAAGACCACCACCACCACATCTACTCATTACTGTTTAGACCGTTATGAGGGCTAGCTAAGATTTATGTCACATAAAAATGGGAGTAACTGCAAGAACTTTGTCAATGGAGAAATGAAACTAAACAAAAAACCCCATAAAAAATAGAAAAACTGTCAACCAGTTATTTTTTTTTAATCTTTCATGGCAAAATTGCCTTAGAGCCAATTAGTTATGCCACGAAAATGCTTGCGGCAAAGATGTCTATGGCAAAGATGCTATGGCGAAACTACTTAGAACCTGTTTTACTGGGTTTAACCATAGCAAAATGTAATTTTGTGTCTCTGGTGGATATTTGTCATTGTTTCTTAACACCAGTCATCTAACCCTTGTCTTTGGAAAATTCGTTATCAGACAGAACTCCCACTGTCATAGTTGCAATGCCACATCCTTGCTTTCATGACATCCTCTGAACCCAAGAGGCTGCCCAGGAGCAATCAGACACCCTCACCTCGGCCTGAATCAGAAACTGGTGATTAAGGTTGCAGGGGCTGCACAAGATCCCACCCAGTAGGGGTGACAGTGGAGGTGTCAGACAGCTACATCTAATTTCCTAAGGAGCAGTGGAGCTGATTCCAGGCTTGCGGTGAGACCCCAGCATTGGCACTGCCAGCACTACAGGTGAGATCTTTGTGCCCAGAGACTACAGTGTAGCATCTTCCTTGGACTAAGTCTCTCACATTCCTGACTGTGTAGCTTTCAGCCTTGTTTTCCCACTGACTAATGTTGTTTAAATAAATTCCTTATATGCAGAAATTAGCCAGAGTTTGTATCACTGATTGCAGCTAACACCCTGGCTGATACAGTATCCTGCTCTTTCAAATTAACAATATATTACAAGCAAATTCCAAGATGCTATATATTTCCCACTGTAGTTTACAGTTACCGCATGATATTCAATTGTGTCAACGTAATGTTGATAGATGCAGCTATTATCCTACTGTTAGAAAAGTAACTCAGTTAAAATCAATCATGTAGCTGCTATTTTTGTGTTTATAACTTTTAAAAATGTATTTATGATAATTCTAAGAAATGTATTTACTGGGTCAAAGATTATCACATAATATATGCCTTATCATAGTGTTTTCTTGAAAGTTGATAATTTATGATGTTGCCAGCAGAGAATGGGAGTGACAATTTTATTGCATTTGTATGTGCTTTGGGTATCATCCATGAAAAATAGTTTTGTTAATTCGCTACATGAAAAATGATACCTAGCTGAAAATAATATATATATTTCTGGAGTTATTTCTAGAGTTCTTCAATGGGCTGAACAATTGCATGGTGATTTGATAGATGAATTTCAAGAGGGTTTTTGGAGTACATATCCTTTGAGTTTTTCACTTCTGGGGTTTCAACGAGTCTAGGTGGAGAGAAAGAAAATGCTAAAACATGCTGTGTATGCTGGTGCTGAATTCAGAGTAGAAGAATCAAGAATGGAATTTTATCTTTTAGGTGTTTGCCCTAATTCATTCAGTTTTTTTTATCCTTCTTTTATTCCCCCCTCCTCAAAGGATTAGATCTTGATAACATTTTTCCAATGGTCACGTTTTGATTATCACCTTTTAAGAACTGCCAAGCTTTAACCTGGCATTTGCTTTCTTCATCTCCAGAGTCTCGAGATCCAACATTAGGGGTCTCAGAACTGAATTCTCATTGGGGAGTGGAAAACTGTTTCTTTTGGAGGCAGGTAGCACAAGTGGAGATAAGAGTGTATGTGAGAAACATGCTGTGGAAGAGATAACCAGAACTATGTGCAGATAAAGGCATTGGGAGCTATTGGAAAACAGAATCAATTTAGCAGTTTATTTGACTAACGGCCTATGACAACCTGATAAAAAAGGCCACATACTCCATTGAACTCTAATGTTTACAATTATTTCTGGGAAATATTTGCGACATTACGAAAAGAGAAATGTTTTGTTTGATTTTCTCCCTAACTTCACATATAGATTTGATGGCATCGAGGAAGAAAGGTACTAGTATGTTTTTTGTTATTTGTTTAATTCCAGGAAACCATCACCCTGAACCAAATGCCAAATTAATTACAGGATTCAATCTGAAATCCTTCATATTAAAGACTCGGTTGCACAGTGCTGCCAGTCATTTTCCCATGTCATCAATTATGAGTTTGAGATAATTAAGAATATATTTCTCTTAGTGCTCCTAGGAAAGAGATTTTTATCTTTCTATTAAAAAATATTATTAGATCAGAGAAACAAAATCTTTGTGGCTGCACATGGCCAGCCAGTAGTCAGCACAATCAGCAAGGATTTCCTCCTCCAAACAGGCTATGATCAAGCCATTCTAAAGGGAAATCAAATAGCTAGTATCATGAAGGGAATTGCAGATGAAGAGTAGAAATATACCTGAGCTTCCACTCTGGATCTTCTACTGACTTGCTGAATGATTATGCATGTTTCTTCAGGTGTCTGGGCACCAGTTTTGTCAAACATAAGTTGAGAGCACTCAAACAGACACTCTCTAGGAAAAAAATGCCTCCTCTAAAATTCAGAAAGACAGTCACTTTTCTGTCTTAAGTTTTTTAGATATAGGAGTCTCATACTTTCCCGATTAAATCTTTGCTCAAACTAAAGCATACACCATCTCTGATTCTCCGCTTTGGCAGTTGTTATGTTTTTCCAGTCCCTAATGTGTAGGTGGCTGGGTAGTACCTACCTGTGTTTTTAATTATGAATTAATATCTACGTGTGATACTGGTTAGGTACATAGGCTCTGAATCATATGAACTGAGGTGGGCTTCTGTTTCCCTAACTTATTAACTGAATTACTTTAGGTGGGTTATTTAACCTCTTGAGGCTGGTTTCCTCTTGATCATAAAATAGGGATTATGATAATATCAACCTCATCAAGTAGTTTAGACATCAAATAAGACAAGCCATATATACAATATATAGTGGGCACGCAATGTAGCCATTACAACTCTCCAGACAAAAATCCTTAAGGAGCTGTACTTATGGAGATATCTGGAAGAATGGAGGTATTAAGGAAATTTTTTTTTATATTTCTTTCTACTAGGATAAATATCAGCAAGTCTGGCTAATACACAAAGACCAGTGTTCCCTACCTCTATCTTGTTTTGTTTCCCAAGAATGTTCCCTTGATGAGAAAGATATTGGCCTAAAAAAAGCTTTACTATTGGTTTTGTGTTTTCTTTAAGTGCCAAAAATAGCTCATTTAGTTACCTATTTGGGTTCATTGGGTTGTTAAAAGTGATTCAGCCAGTCAATAATTCAACAAATTTTCACTCAACCCCCACTCTGCTCCAGTTACACAGCTGGATGCAGTAGTGAAAAGTAAGGCATATTTGGGAATTTACCTTTTATCTCATCAGAGAGTTTAGCTGTCAATCTGAGTGACTCTTCGTAGACTGCAGACTTCAAGTCTTCATAACCTTGGAGAGTTCTCCAGGGATAGAAGTTGCGGTTGGTGGGGAGGTTAAAGAAGGGTCAGATGGACAATCAGACTGCCTATCCTTCTGGAGAAGCCCTCTCAGCAGGATGGCACCTACTGTTAAGTGAGATGTTAACTGCAGCCTGGCAGCCTTCTCAGAGCTCATTGGGAGCTGCATGCGGGAGGGAGGGAGAACTTTTGAAATCCTTACACAGCGGCCTCAGGGATCAGGTGAGACTCTGCCTTCCAGGAATGAAGCGTCTGAGGTTTTACTTCTCTCCCTCCCACTCAGAATCTCTCTCTCCTTTGGTTAGATACTGCTGCCACTCCTCCAGGTGAACCATGTGTCCCGTTGTGAAGCTCTTCCTTTCCCTCCTCTCTGTGTAGAGAGTGTTCAAAAACATCCATTAAATTGTTTATGAAGTGCTTGGTTTATTACGCCAAAAAATTCTCTTTTGGTTTTTTAAACACCTGCAACGGATATGAAAACTTTATACGGGAATTAAGTCAGCTATATCTTTTTTCGATTAAACATACGTGTGTGTCTATATGCACACAGATATATACAATCATATACATATACATACATATGCATACGCACATATTTATAGCTTATATATAGTTATATATATTTAGTAATACACATATATAAATAAATATTATATATATATACATATATGTGTCTATATTATACATGTAGTGACTTTTAGGTCTGTGTTGTGTACAGAATCTTAGCACGCCATTGTGGAGTTATGTGCTGCCCTTCCATAGGTGTAATTTTGCCTAGACTCATTTTCTTAGTAGGCAGTATGGGAGGCAGGATGGCTGTGGTAATCTCAGAGGAAAGTACCTTTGCAACAGAAAGTAGATCCCACAGGGAAATTTTCTTCATGTGATCCTGCAATCTTGGAGAAGAAACAAAATGGATGGCAGACTAAAATAGCCAAATAATAATATTTAATTAAAAAACATATATGTATATACACACATTAGAGTTTATCAACAATTTTCATACCTAGTAAATTATTCCCCATCTCTATAATTTAGGGGAAAGGAGTTTTGTAAGGGTGATAAAGATGAGTAAAGAAGAAAGAGAGTATTTTTCTCTTTTCCCCTTCTTAGAATGTCTCTTTAGGGCCCATGGTGAGCCTGAGCTGAGTCCTTTCTCTAACCTTAGCAATGGAGAATAATCTCTCCAGGGACCGGAAATGCCCAGTCTTCAGTTTTGCAATGCAGAGTTGCGTTCAAGGTCATGAGCCTCATTCCCCCTTGAAATGTGAAAAGGTATCTCTGGGAGCCTATCTCAAGGTGTAACTGTTTGTTTTTTCCAGGAGATAAGAGAAGTTTTATTATTCTTACAGAGGAAGTCAATTAACTAAACAAAGGGCTGCCTCGAGTCTAAAGTGAATTTTGTACCTGCTTTGCTGTTTAAACTGTGTGAAGTTTTATTCTGACTTTGCTGTCGATTGTAGGCTACATATATGCATGTACTCTGTTAGGCTTACTCAAAAGACGTCAGTTTTCTTCATTTCCTTGTACATTTGATGAGGCTTCTCTTTGTTGGTAGGATTTTTACTTCAATATTTTCCACGTGAGAATCCTTGGAACGATGCAGGAGATTGGAGCTATTATTATCCCCAGTTTTTACAGGTGTGAAATCTAAGTTTCAGCAATGTGAAGTAACTTTCTTTAGGTTAGATGGCTAGTAAGTTGCACATCTGAGACTCAAATTCATGTTTGACTTCAGAATCTGTGCTCTTCACATCCAAATGACACTGAACCTGTACCAATGTGACAAAATCATTATCGTGATCCCTCAGACTTGAAAGATGACAAAAAAGAGGATAAGGGAGATTCACAATGTTGGGCAAGGCTCCATGGGGTCAAACTCAAGTGTGAATTCAAGCATTCTGATCCCTGGATCCAGGGCTCATTTCCCTGGAAGTGGATATAGGTGAGGACAAAGAAAAGCTTGACTTTGAGGCTAAACAAACAAGGCTGGAAATGAAACAGAAGGTGCTTCAACTATCCTACAATAGAGATTGAATTCCTAGAAGAGATGGAGTTGGGGACCTCCTCTCCTTACACTTAACCTTCTGCTGGAGGATTGTGAAGTGCTCTAACTTGCAGATTGTTGCAATTTGAGAAGCTCTTGGCACATTGCTTGGACTAAGGTTCAGTCTTGACTGTTCAAGGATGTGTTTCCTTGCCATTTTCTATGGGCATGAGTCTGGCTCGAGATTAAGGACACTATCTTGGTCATACTGACTTGATATGGAATGTCTTGCCAAACATGTCCTTAGAATCTGAGTGTAGATCAGATTGTGTGTACAAGGGTGAAGGGAATGACTACAAAGTTTTCTGTCAATCAGCAATAAATAGAGGATTTTCTAAGCATTTTCTCTGTGATAGGATATGGCGTGTAAGTTAGGTCAAGAGACTTACTTATGATTTAATTGAGAAGATAAATAAGAATAAAACATTATTTCATCTTTAGAAACAAATAGATCAGAAGTCACAGATTTGAGGATGAATAGCTGTCTGTGGCAAGTGGATAGATATGCTTGATTTGGCCCTCAAAATGCTTTAAAAATATTGAACTAGTTGCCCACATGCAAAAATATTGAGGCTTAGGTTGTCATAAAAAAAAGAAAGAAAATAAAAAATACAATATCGTTTTAAGTTTAAATATTTTATTTGTACCAATAACAAGATATTGTATGTTTACTTTCTTGGCTTTAAGGGAAGTAAAATTATCAATACTATTTTCAAAATCTACTTTGCTTGTTTCATTTTCCTTTGAAAGAATTGCTATGTTTGAGAATTTCTCTTGACCAAGTAATGATCTTAAATAATTTTAATAAAGTTAATTATATGAATTAACTGATTCAATAAATTAAACAAGTTTAGTGAATTTTTAATGAAGTTAATTCTATATGACTTTTTTCAACTTTTAAATGTATTTTCTTACATTTAAATTAAATTTAAATTTCATACATTAAAATACATGTATTTTAATATTCTGGAAAAAATTAAGCATTAAAAATTACATAAAAATGTGTATAGGCATATACATTTTTCTTCTGCCTCAGTCTCCAGTGTGATTTGGCATATCACTGATCCTTATTTAAAATTTTGATATTGTATTCACCATAGGATTTTTTCTGCATTATTTTGATTTTTTTAAAATATTCAATTATTATTCATCTTGATTCCTGATTTTTTTGGCACTTTCCTCACTTGCCTCACCCTGATCTGGCCCTGATCTTTGCGGCAGGTTCTCCTCCATCATTGAGCCCTTCAGTCCTACAGTTCAGTTTTGCAGGATGGCAGGAAGGCTCCCACATCTGCACCGCTGATCTCTCAATGACCTTTCTTCGCTGGGTTTTTAAATGCTGCTTCCACTTTAGGAAAAAAGTCCGTGTGTCTGCAGCCATATCATTCCTTGCCCACAGTATATTTGACTCGTGGGTACAATGGGAAAATGAAAATGAGGTCTTGGAGGAAAATTCTCTCCAGCAGAGGATGGTCAATTTGTATTGAGAATATTTTCTCCGGGATTCAACCTGCTTGCTTGTGAGAAATCCTTTGGCAAGCCCTACTATGGCAAATGTGATGTGTACCTGGGCGTGATGACCAAATTGTGACTTATTTTCCATCACTTCATAGTTATTAACACACTTTTAAATTATTATGTGATTTTTCCTTTGTGAGCATATTGGGCTCCTTTTATTCCATCCATTTTCAAAATGAAAAACTGATGTCAGAGGAATGAAATGACTTGCACTCCATCTCTGACCGTCCCCCTCGTTGCTGCTGGTTGGATGTTCACACAATACAAAGCTTACTCTGTCCCACACTTACTTCAAACTTAGGACTTAGTACAAAATCCTTAGTATGACCCATGAGTATTTTTATGCTCTGGCCATTTGCCCCTCCTCAGCCCAACCTATCACCACTTCATATTGTGAACTCTTACCACACCAATCGCTCCATAGTAATAACTAACTTCATTGAACACTTGTGATATACTTGGTGCTGTGCTAGGCGCTTTATACATTGTATATCTTTCGTGGCCAAACATGAAATAGCTAATATTATTCTTCCCACTTTACTCTTTATTAACTTATTAATTCTATCATTCTTTCAATAAATAGCAATTATTCTAGGTGATGGTGATACGACAGAGAACAAGAATCACAATATTCTGCTTTTGCGGGAAAGAAAAATAATTTTCCCTCTATCCTTCTGGGTTCTTGGCTGAGACCATCGTGTAATAAAAGACAGATTAACAGGAAAAAAACAAACAGAAGTTTAATAACACGTGTGCCTCCTGTATACATGGGAGAGACCCAGGAAAACTGGGTAACTCCCCGAAATGGCCCAAGCCATCACCGTAAATACTATCTCCAGCTAAACACAAAAGAGGATGTTGGGGAGTAGGGGAAGCCAGTTATGGGAAGCCATCAGGAAAAGCACAGTAAACAAGAGTATGGTTTTTGTGCCAATTTAAGTCCTTGCCTTCTCCATTGATAAGAGTTTCTAGAAATTTAGTCTTCCTGGTATGGAGAGGGAGATGCCCTTACAGATGGACATTTCCCTTATAAATGTAAATGTCCCCTACAAAGTGTAAGTTCTGCTTGATTTTCAGAGATTCTTTTCTGTCTGCTGCTTCTTAAAAATAATCAACCTAAAATCATCCTGATGTCAAGAGGCATAGTTTGGGGTGGCATATAATGCTCCCCTTCACCCTCATAGAGCTTACGTTCCAGTGGATGGAATGAGATAAGTAAATAAATAGTAAAGTAGATGGTAGATTAGCAAGTGGTAGAAAAATAGAGCCATGGAGAGGGTTAGTGTGTGCTATGAGGTGGGATGTTTGCAATTTTAAGAGCAAATCAAGTCTCCAAAAAGATGAATTTACTGCATTCCTGCTCACACAACTAGAAAGTGACAAAACCAGGTCTGTCTGACATGAAAACTCTGCTGTAGGGCACCATCCAGGGGTGTGAAAACAGGGTTAGAGGAATCACATACATTTCTGGCTGTTTCATGCCTTTGTGTTGCCCTCAGCATGAAGGGTCATTACTTTCCACCTGCTGGAAAGCACATACTGTTTCAAGTTTCCTCTCAACTACCACCTCTGCTAGGAGGTTGGTCTTGATCATTTGCTACTCCTCTCCAGGTAGAAGCAAGCAATCCTGTCTCCTCTCTCTGTCCACTGGGCCCTGGTCCTTAGGCTTCCTCATCGCAGGCAGAGTCAGTCTGACCTGATTTTGTGTCTCCAGGGTTTGGTACACAGTGTGTGCTTAGTTAATTGGTGTTGCATGAACATAATAAGAGACCAGGATAAGAAGCCAGATTTTCCAATTCTCCATATCCTAGAGGGTTCTTAAGCCCTTTATAATAAACATTTTTCTGCTTTCCTAAGAGTTTTATCAGAGGACCTTTTAAACTAGTAATTTCCTCCATCTAAAATAAGACTTTGTTTATTTCTGGCTAAAACTTCTTTTAGATGCGAAACTTTTAGCATTTACTGTGTGGAAAGGGAGGTCAACCTGTAAGCCACTGATTTCCACTCAAAAATATGTGAGACAAAAAACTGGCCCCATCGCAGGGCCCAGGATCACTCTGGCTGGTTGAGCTGCAGGGACTCCCTGCACCAGTGCTGGTCTGAGAGGCTTCTCTTTTTGGTGATGGATGCAGCATTCAAGAGATGGAATTAATATGGTCCAGCTTTGATGCCCTGTGTGGGCTCTGCAGTACTTCCAGGATGGATCTCTGGCTCTTGCCTCATCCTCTCTCTCTCCCTCACACTCTCATTTGACTTCCTGCTGTGCCTCACTGGCGGTTTCAGTCTCTGAGTGTGATATATTAGGGACAAATTTTGTCATTTATCTTGGTTGGCCAATTTTTGCCAAATGTTAAAAAATGTTGATTGAAAGCTAAGGCTCTAGAGTCAGACTTCTTGGGTTTGAATCCTGGCTCTTCTCCACCTAATTTCATTATCTCAGTCATCTTGTGAGGCATGTATGATTGTTTCCACTTTAGAGATGAAGAAACTGAGACTTAGAAAGTTTAATAACCTCCCCAAGTTCACAGCCAGTAAGGGGCAGTGGTGAGATTGGCCACGTCTGTCTGAGTCCAAAGCCTGGGTTCTCAGTCCTAGAATGGCACAAGTGATGAGTACAGCTCACATCTGCTGCCTCAAATCCATTTCCCCCACCTCCTTCATCTGGGGATGATGCCTACTGCCAAAAGCTCCTGTTGCTTCCTGCTGCAACTTGTTGTAATGAGCAACTAAGAATTATATGCACTCCCACAAGGGAATTAGATTACACTGCCAAATGTTGAGCTTAACTTGCTAATATGGAATTTCTTAAAGCTTTTGCTAAGGAAGCCTTGTATACTCAGGGTGTCCAGTTTTCATTATCAAATAGTCATTTTTTAAATTTTTAATATGTTTTGAAGACTGGCATACAATGGAATTTGTGAGTAATTTGAGACTTAAATAACACTGTTGTTTTGGGGATAAAATTGTGTTTTAATTTTTTTTCTCCAGAATCTCAATCTACTTCCAAATTTTCCTACACAGATGATAACTTAGTTGTATCTTTTCTTCTTAAAGTACTGTACAGATAATCTGTTCTTAATGTTCTTTTCCATAATCAACCTTTGTTCTTTCAACAAACCAGTTTCCTTAGTAGTATTCTTATTGGGGTAACACTAATCTTACACTTATCAGACATACTTGGCTATACTTCTGCTTTATATAGCACATAAAGGCTCAAGTCATCGTCAAATTACTGAGCATTTTGTGCTGCTCCTACAAATTAGATGATAATTAACGCTCATTTATTTGGATTCTTTCTTTTCCTTATGTCAGAGTTTATAAAAGTGAGTAAATTTTATTACTTATTTTTACTCATTCATTAAATGGTTTATAGAAAAAAGCAGTAGTTTTGACAATTATAACAGTCCAATGCCTATAAGGTGCTATCTTCTCAGGGACACTACTGACTTGACAGTAATTAAAAATTGGTTCCCAGTGAGATGTATTATGATTTTCATGAATTTATAAAGTGAGATGAACAATCCTTTACAGCTTCCTTTTAATTTGAGATTCTTTGAAAAGTTACCTAAAAATCCTAGAAATGGATGCATTATTTTGATAGGAAGATTAATAGGAGAAATTTAAAATGCTGGGTTATATTAAGGAAATAAAAATTTCTGAACATCTACTGTGAAATAGGCACTTATATATTTAATCTGTTCCATCATTTAGCAATTATTTTCTGTGATGTCTTTTATTCCTATTTTACAAGTGAGGGACCTGAAGCTTGGAGTAATCAAATAACTTATTCAAGGCAGGTTGAGGAGAGCGTTCCAGTCAGAGAGGCCAGGGTATAAGAAAGAGAGAAGCCAAGCAACACGGTGAAGCTAAAGGAAGGACAGGTGGCTGCAGCGTGGGCATGGGGGAGAGTGGTCTGAGCCGAGCCACGAAAGGCAGGCAGGGCTGGCACGCACAGGGTTGTCTAGGAAATGTTAAGGATCCCAAGTTTTACGCATTGGGCTTGGGAAAGACTATTGTCATTGCAGTATGAGGAATGGATTGGAGGGACTATTAAAACAGTCCTGAGGAGACGATGGCTGAGGTGTTGAAGGGAGGTAGAGGGCAGAAGGTTTTGAGTGATATTAGGCAGGCAAGATCTTAGGACTGTTTGTCTGCAGGGTAAAAATTACATTCAGAGACTGTCTGTGCCAAGAATTTATCTAATGCAGGTTCACTGCCAGAATTATAATTTCACAGGCCAGTAGCATACAGGATAATTCCTCTTAATAAGTCAGTAAAGAAATAACACACTCCAAACCAATGATAGATTAATTACACTGTTGTTCCAGGCAAAGGCGAGATGAAAAGAATAAAATCCAAATTTAGTTGAGGTATACCTTTCTATGAGTCGGTTCTCGGGAGAGTTGGCTTAATCCAACTAAGAGCTGATGTTCAGGTGCCAGAGCAAAGCGAAAGTCCCTTGTTGCTAGAGTACGTTACTAAAGAACGAAGGAGCCGGTGTTGACGAGCAAGATAATCTCCTTCATGGGGATGCTGCACGGTTTTCACACTGCCAGTAAAGAGTCACTTAATGAGGGAAGGAGGTAATGCCCCAAGGTCTTCGGAGAGCTATTTAGATCAGCAAAGAGTTGTTTAGCCCAGACCGAAAACTCTTGGTGAGTTCTCACTAACTCTTGGTATGCAAAGGCTAAATGTCTCCTAGGCATAGTGGTTCTCCACATGTTCGTATTGATATTGCCCCAGCAGTGCCCATCATCAGCTGAGCTACTGAGGGCTTATGGATGACAATAGATATCGATGACAGCATCCTGATGCAGCTTCCTCAATGCGAAGAACTTCACTCTTAGATCAAAACAAGTGGATTTGTAATCATATCAAACCAATCACAAGGACATACCATTAATTGGATTGTGATGAAGTCAAGTAAGGAAAGGCTAGTTTGGACATGATTCCCAGATCTTGGGCTTTCATGACTGAGTGGAAAGTGGCCCTAGTCATTAAGATGGGAGCACAAAGAGAGGAGCAATTGGCAGGGGCAAATTGTGAGTCCATTTGTGAAGTATGTGTGAGACATCCAGCATAGGGGGTCCATGTGTAACAAGTTCAGAGGAAACATCTGTGCTGGCAATTCAAATTTGAGAGCAATGACAAGACACCTTTACTACTTACTGCAGGGTTTCTCAAAGTGTGGCTTGGAACACCTTCAACAGAACCCTCTGCATTGCTCTCCTGCAGCTCAATGGTCCACGTACCTTCTTTGTGTCTGATTCCACGGGGTGTAGTCTAATGGGGAAGATGCAGGCGCTGCTTGTGTTTGAATCTCGGCTCTTCCACTTACTATTGTAAATGTAAGCAATTTATTTATCCCCTCTGTGCCTCAGTTTCTTCCTCTGTAAAACAGGAATAACAATACCAAGCTAATAGGGTTGTGTGAATGTTAAATAAGTCTGTTCGTATTTTATGCTCTAGCAACACTCAGTATAGTAAATGCTCAATAAATGTTACCTATTATTATAGCTAAATTGTTAAAATACAAGGTCCTGGGTCCTGATCCAGGATTCTTGTGCATATCACATTACAGGATAGATAAGCATTTGAGTGTGGGTTTGACTGTGTTTCTGTCTGGAGGGGAAGAATGGAACAGAATCCCATGCTTCTGGGCCCACAGCATCAGCTTCACCTGGTAGACTCCTTAAGAATATTTATCCATGGACCTTAACACAGACCTCAAAATCACAATCTCTGGGTCCAGAGCCCAAGGGATCTCTATTTTTTTTAAAGAAACTCCCCCAAGACTGGTAGCGCTGATCTCCAGCAAGATCTGAGAACACTACATTAGATGATGTGTTATGATTCTTTTTATGTCAGGGATAACTATATATCCACCAAAATGTGTGTTCCCCTTTCAAAGAATAGTTTTTGTGCTTGGAATTGGCTGCCTGTCTTGTGAGCACATTTCCAGGCAAGTGTACATGTGACTAGTTTTGAATAATGGAATGTGAGAGGGGCCAAAGCTTTTAAGAAGTGGTCCTGCCCATTCCGCATGCTCTTTCCTCTTTGACTCACTGGGGACGCACCACAACTAGGCTCAAGAGGCTGATATTCCCATAAGGAATTTAAGATTACTTGAAATACATGAAAAAAAAAGTGTTTTATTACATGAATAGTAATTAAACTTTTAACGTAAGTCACAAAATTATGGGGCTTCTTTGTTACAGCAGCTAGTGTTAGCCTAACTGCCCTTCCACGTGAATTCTCCTCTAAGGAAACAGCCTAAGAAGCCATATGAGGAAATACATCACACCATCATCATCAATGTGCTAGAGCCTGAGGATACAAAGAATAAAAGTTCCTTATTTGGTTGCTGTAACATAAACTATCTCTAAACCATGCCAACATTTCAGTTGTTACTTGTCTTTTATATTTTACTTTGATCGAGTACTTAGTAATTAGAAAATTGCTCATTTGGAAGACATTTCTTAACATTCCCAAATACTCTGAATATAAATTACTGAAAATCTGCAACTTTTGGATGAGCCTCACCCTCTTCTTTATGAACTCAGATGTGGTTTGGTGGTTTTGTTTATCTTTATTAGAAGAGTCTATATTCTGTATCTCCTCAGACAATTACCTGGCTTTATAAAACACAGGAATGCTGCTCCAAAACCATTAATTAAAGGCATGAACCTCTCACAGATTATTGGTGTAAACAAAAATACTCACAAATTATTCATTTTTAAAGCAGGCTGCTTAAATTTACATATAGATTGCATTTGAAATGTATGAAATCTTATTTTCTTTCATCCTGATGGTTTAACAGCACTCATCTTTTAATGGTTGTGGTTTCTGGATAAAACGGGTCTGGTCTTTCCATCTACCAGGAGATGTGAGAGGCCTAGTCCTGGGTAGACCCCACAGGGTTAATTTGCAAATTGCTTCCAAGAAGTCAGGGACAGACTGCGTTGGAGAGAAATTGATGCGTGTAAATCAGAATGAGGTGGACTTGATTTATGCGACTTGAGAAACTCCTGCTAACTCTGTCCCTTGTCTCCTCTCAGAAAGAAAAGTTTATGGATAGAGATGGGGACAATTAGTTATTAAGGCCTTGTATTTGATACCAACCTTTGATTAGCATGATCTCATCTTACTCTTTGCTTGGGAAACATAATAGTTTCATTTCCTGGAGGTTTATTGTGTATACATACCCTCTGGCCAGGCTTTCTCCGCAGCCTGACTGTGCATAGATTTGAGGGTGAACTCTCATACTCTCTCCTTGTCTCTTTAAAGCAGAGGTTTTTAAGGGTCATGGACCAGCAGTGTTACCATCACCCGCGAACTTGTTAGAAATCTGAATACTTGGACCTACTCAAGCAAAAATTCAGGGGTTGGGCGCAGCAATTTGTGTTTTATACATTTAATGTGTAATTAACACATTTAATGTGTTTAATGTTTGACATCTTTAATTTTGATGTACACTAAGTTTGTGACCTATTACGTTGGATTGTCATATTTTTTACATTTTTTGCTCATAACTTTAGTGACAAAACCAAACATCTTTGATTCTTCATTTAGGCCGGGTTATGTAGCAGACCCTAATCCATAAACGGAGCCCTTTGTATTAGTAATTGACAAACCTCTGATTCACAGTAATCTCCCCTCCCTGTTTTTGCTCTTCTTGCCTCCCCTACAACTCAGGTTCTCTCTCTCCTTTTTCTTGTAACTGTGTGATCTTGGCCCAGTCACTTGAACTCTCAGAACATCAGTTTCTTCAACTATTAATAGGTGGGTTGTATTATCAACATTCATATGAATGTGATAGTAAAATGAGATTATCATATCTTTCTTTTCTTTGCCTGAGTCTGCATTTTCTTCTGTCCTATCATGTTATTTCTTGGAGGACCAGGAATGGGTGTTTTTAGATTTATAAAGTATGATAGTTAATTTTATGTGTCTACTTGCCTGGGCTATGGGGTGCCCAGACATTTGGTTAGTCATTATTCTGGATGTCTCTGCAAGGGTGTTTCTGGATGAGATTAACATTTGAGTAAAGAAGATTGCCCTCTCTAACCTTGGGTGGGCCTCATCCAGTCAGTTGAAGGCCTGACTAGAACAAAAAGGTTGAGTAAGAGGGAATTCCTCCTGCCTGACTGCCTTTGAACTGGGACATCAGCTTTTTCATGCCTTCCAACATGAACTGAAACATTGACTCTCCCTGCGTCTCACGCCTGCTGGTCTTCAGAACGGAGCTACACCGTTGGCTCTCCTGGTTCTCAGGCCTCTGGACTTGAACTGGAACGGCACTGTCAGCTCTCCTGAGTTTCCAGCTTGCCAACTCATCCTGCAGATCTTGGGGCTTGTCAGCCTCCTTTATTCGATAGGAATTGGCATCATACAATTCCCTATAATAAGTCTCTTTCTATATATTCATATGTACATCTGATTGGTTCTGTTTCCCTTGAAAACCCTGGCTAATACATAGAGTCACCTTCCTACAAGGAGCAACTTTAATCTTGCCCACTTGACAAAGGTCAGATTTTAGGAGGGTGAGTGTGGAGCAAGGCCTAAAATTAAGGCTAGATATTATGTGTTGCGTTGACCTCTGGTGAAATCGGGGTCTTGAATGGCCCAATTGCAAGTTTCCTCCCTACTCTGCTCCTATGAATAAGGTCCCCTTGACAAACAGCCCTCTTTTTGAGGGGACCAAGCACATCTGGTCTGAGTATCGGGTTTCAGTTCCCTGACAGCCTGAGGAGTTATTCAAACAAACCAATCTCATCCTCTTGCAGGAACAGACTCACCCCACCCTCTTGATACTACAGAGCCTGCCTCCACAACAGCCCCTGGCTGTTTACCTTTTCCTGAGAGCAAAACCCCTGTGGCCTCCTTGTGGGTGGCATGCAGTGACTTCCTCCTTCGGGCTGTGAGTATAAGTGGTTAATAAATTGCTATTAGCCTCACCTGTCCAGTGTTAGGTGCCATATATTTGGTCAACCCCAAAATGGTAGGGTGAGAATGTGGGAATCCCTTCCTCAACAATGGGGTAAATAGGAGGTGATTAAAAGGGGAGTAGGGTGGGGTGGGAGTAGGTGTCAGTGGGAAAAAGGAATAGGCGATGCTGTTTGAACAACACATTATGAAATGGACATTAATCAATCATTTGAGGAATACTGTTCATTATACTGCTTCTCAAAATGTCGATCTAGCCTACTCGTCTCCCCTCAGATTCCTAAGCCTCATTCCAGGCCCACTGACTGATTCTTGGACGTGGGGCCTGGGAAGTTCCTATTTTAACAAGATTTTCAGGTGATTCTGAGATTCCTGGTTGAGTGTGTGCCCAACTTTAGAGTAGTTTAGAAAGGATTTTTAATAAGCAAATATGCAACAATTACCTGCAATGAGTTTTTAGTTTTGAATCAGAACTGACAATTTTCCATCCCTGTTCCCCACCTGTCCTGCCCACCCTCCCGCCACAGCCCCATAGCTGCCCCACGTAGAAGGAACAGAGCAACTCTCCCTCTCCCCTGCCTGGGTCAGTGGTAGAACATAGCTTTGTACAGGAGCAAGCGTGCTTTAAAACATTCTGGTCCTTCTCTGCAAGCAGGCAGGGAATAACTTACAAATAGACATTTGAAAAAGGGCAACAACAAAAGCACTTTAAATTCAGCTATAGGCCTCCAGCCCTCAAATGCAAGGGCCATAGGGAAACTCACAAATAAGTAGCCAACCCTGCAGCAATCCCCTGGAATAGCGCCAACTCCACAGAGCAAGTGCGCAATAGAAGCTTTCCCTTGGCTAATAGTATAATCTCCTTACTAGTTCCAAGCCACTACCTATGATCAAAATATTTTTTTTCCCACTTTTGTATATATTTTAACACAATTCTCTTTCACCACTGGAGTCCCATTGACTGGTGCTCCCTTCTGGACTTTCCATTTTGCACTGGAGAAAAAACATGCAACAAATGAGCCCATAAAGATGTTCTGAACCCTTCAGAGCATGCATTCATGAATCTAATAACTTATGATATTTTATGTCTTCATTAGAGACTGTTAGCACATTGTGGTGTTTGTTGAACCTGACAAGGTGATAAATTACGCTCGCGTTTATTCTTTCTTGCCCATGGTTATTGGGTGTACTAATGAAGATGAATAATGGATACATTATTAAATTAAATGCTGAATTTTCACAAGTACAGTCAACTGATTTTCTGATTCTTATATCCACTGCTAGCGGTGTGAAGAAGACTGGAACCAGGCTCAGAATGATCAGGGCTAAAGCCAACTAAACTTTAGACATTCTCATAGGAGGAAAAGGCGGTACTAATTAGAATACCTGGGTGTCTTTTCCAAGCTCTTTTCCACTACAACCCTGCAAGCTGAGATGACTCTAAGGGCAGTTTGTCTAACACCCTCCTATCCCCATGGAGACTCACTGCCAACAATTCACCCTTTCTGATATGTTCATTTTCAATCATTTAGTCATATGTATGCCAGAAAAATAGTTGAGAATCACGAACTTTCTGAGCCCAGTTTTCTCCTCTGTGGAAAGAACATCTCTGTGTGATTGTGAGAACAATTCACAACGCGCGGAATCTAGTTCTCAGTTGATTGCATTTGCTTTCTTGAACCACTAGTGGCCCCAAGATCCTGCTTCATCCCAGTTTACTTACTCCATTCATCCCACCTCAGGTCTTGGTGCCCATTTCCTCTTTCTAATTTTCCTATTGAAACCTATTCTTATAAAGGACTAGAATCATTTCTTTACACTATGTCTAAATGCCAGTCATTTTCAGAGTCTTTTGTTCCCTTCTTTTAACTTCCCTTCATTAGAAGGTACATGTATTTTGCATTTTAATGTGTAGTTGGGGACCGTGTTCCTCTATGGCATTTCTGATACATGCTCCCAGTGGAGTTTACGAGCTAACCTGTTTCCCATCGCTTTCATCAATACTTAGACTTTTTAAATGGTTCTCTTTTTGGTTTTTTTGCCCAATTGAATGTCTATTAGTTTTAAAACACCACTACCTATGGGAAAGCAATGTTTTTCTGGGTTTTTCACAGTTTGAGTCTGGTCAAGCAGGTAAACGTGTGTATAGTGGTGGAGGGTCAGCTGGTGAGTGGAGCGTAGGGACAAAATAACTTCCACCCAGTTGGCAGAACACATTGGGGGAAGTAAGATGGAATGCCAACTGGCCCCTTGACTGAGGCAGAATGCAAAGATGCAACACAATGGTTTATTCTCATTTGGTAGCTATGGTAGGCTTTGCTCTGTTCTAGGATGGGGGCAGCCAATCTCTGAGCTTGTTGGGCTAGTCAGCTTTCTTGGGGCCACCAGTGAAGCCAACATGGTCATGAGGGCTGTAAGAAAAGAGAAAGGAAGCAGAAGATAATCTGTTCAAGAGTCTATGGCTCATGGAAGCAAAAACTAACAGGACTTGGATAAATTTGACTAACTTTTTGGGGCCGGCCCCATGGCCTAGTGGTTAAGTTTGCATGTTCTGCTTTGGCGGCCCTGGATTCCGCTAGTTCGGATCCTGGGCGCAGACATGGCACCGTTCCTCGAGCCATGCTGAGGTGGCATCCCACATGCCACAACTGGAAGGATCCACGACTAAAAATATACAACTATGTACTGGGGGGCTTTGGGAGAAAAAGGAAAAATAAAATCTAAAAAAAAAAATTTGACTAACTTTTTTTCCTAGGTAGTGTTTGTGTTATGTTAATTTGTTACTCTCATTTAAAAATCAACATTTCATTTAAAAATGCAGTTACTATCATATCTTAAAAAATGGGAGATCTGGCACTATTGGCCTTGAATTCCTCTAATGATTACTGGAGCTGAAAAGCCCTCATGAGTGTGATCTTTTCAGTTCTCTACAGACCCTACCAGTCCCCATTGATACTACTCAGCCTGCCTCATTCTTATTCACTATCTGTGAATAAGGTTCACTGTGAGCTTTCAGTATGTTAGCTCAGATAGTTGAGTCAGAATGCCTATAGAAAGTCAATGTTAACAGGAGGGAAAAAATACAACTGACCTGAACTCTCACTGGCTTGTAGATCTTTCAAATCAAAATGATGTTAATGAACCTTTTAAAGTCTGGCATTTAAATGAGATCATATTACATATAACCTTCTGAATCTTGGTTTCTTCACTTATCAATAAGCAGTAACAACAGGGATTGTTCGTTCAATCTTTTTTCTTCTGTGAAATACACTCTGATGTTTCTTCTAATATGTTTTCCTATTGTCTCTTTTATTGTTATTTTAGGTACAAGGTCCCACCTTTTCTACTCCTAAAATTTCCACCCATTCTGTCTTGTCTATCATTTTCCCATCTACTTCCTGCAGTTTTAGCCTTGGGAGAGGCTAACCAGACTGATTCAAATCCCAGCACTCCCAATTGGTAGTTGAGTGACCTCGGGCAAATTACGTCACTGGAATCTGCTCACTTAGGAGACAGAGATAACATTTTGCCTATCACGTAAAGTTGCGGTGGAGCTTGAATGAGTTAATTCATGTAATACATTTTGGACTGTGCATGATAAATAATAGATCTTATTTCGTTATTCACTAAGAAGATCTATTATCGTATAACTTATTATAACAGGTTAACTATTTCTGTTATTTTGTAAGGGTGCAAAATATTTTGGAAATGTTGAATATAAGAATATTAATAGCCACTATTTATTGCTCATCCTATATAATGGCAAATAGATTGCTTAGCTTATCTCATTTCTTCCTCATAACACTGAATCATTCCGTTATCTTTCCATATATTTACGGGCACCTACTTTGTGACAGACATTTCTTAAAGCCCTGGAAATTCAGCAGTGAAACCATCAGAACAAAAGCTGTCCTTTCACAAAGCTTATATTCCATTGGAGGAAAACAGAGGACTTTTATAATAGTAAATAAAATATCTAGCAGATTTAGAGGCTTTGAAAAAATAATAAAGCAGATATGGTGGATGATAGGTGTAATTTTCTCCATTTTAGAGAAACTGGCACAGACAGAGAAAGTCAATAATTGTGGTAATTTTTTTCTTTTAAGGCATCTTCCCAGGTCCTAATGATCTCTCCTGTTTTCTAGATTGTTCAAGGAAAGATAGGACAGCAGCTATATTTGTATTCTATGTGTCATACCTGGTCACTATGGATGGGAATAGGGGAGCATATTTGTTCTCGGCTAAACCAATCATATTGTTTCTCTTAGGAATTTTGTAATTTGAATCAAAACATCCAGACACTGCAAGTTGGCAGTGGTTATGGACAGGTGCCTGTCAGAGTTCTTAGACTGAATACAAATGATTGAGCTCCTGCACATTAGCTTAAGTGAAGAAGTTATCACTGTAAGAATATGTGAACAGAGGTGTAGAAGATATTGACACATGTACTGCTGCCTAAGTGTCATGCAAATCCATGGAATGGCAATGCCCCAAGGTCCTGAAGTTGTCCATTTAGCCTTGAGTGGTATAACAAGGCTCACTTCAACACATCAACTCAATGAGACTGCCCTTAGGGAGTTGAGAATACGGGCATGTCCCCCACATAAACTGCACGGAGCCCACCAATAAAAACTGAGATATCTTGATGCCACAGACTCCAGTTGGGAAGATATCCATATCCTTTCCTATTTGCTTACAGTGTTTACTATTACTTAAGAACAAAAGAACCTAATTAAAAACACCCATATATGTATACACACATATACATACATATATATACATATATAGATGCACATATATGCATATACACATATACATATGCGTACATGCAACTGTTAAGTAACTGTAAAGATTTGAACTCACATCTGTATGTCTTCTGTAAACATTGTTTTGAAGAATTGAACATATAAACACTTGTTTTGAAGAATAAAAATGTAGTTTATGTCATTAATTTTTTTAGGAGATTAATTATTTTTTTCATTTCATAATCTTGTTTTTTTAATGTTAAAAAAAGCCATGTTAAGAATTTAGGAAAATTTTCTTCTCCCCTTCCCCACTCTCCAGTTACCAATGTACCCATTTCCCAATTGAACAGACTTTCTTGAGCGTCCCTGGATTCCATCCCTATTTTCCAGAGGATTTTTAGAAAGAATGAGTTACCACCAGCAGGCCAAGAAGAAGAACGAGATGGCACCTCCCCGCCACCTCACACAGAACGCAGCTGGCCTTCACACCCAGTTCCTTTCCTGGATGTGCAGAGATTCCACAAAAGTGACTGATAATACTGGGCTTCTCTCATTTCAAGAGATCGTTTTCCTCTGTGAATTAAAGCCAAGGACCCCAGCTCACCAGCAAACATCTGCTGTTCCTTGAGAGCACTGCCAGTTGCTTATTTTGACTGTTCACTCTGCTCTGTGACCTTATATATAGTCACCTCCCTGAAGTTGTTTATTCTGAAAGAATAAACTGGAAGTCTATACCGAATACTGCAGATTTGTCAAAGCTACTAGCTGATTCATTGCTTTCTGTGCTTCAATAGCTTTTACTGATGGCTTCACTTGCTGATGGTCTAAGTATGTCATTCGTTACATTTGGGGAAAATGCATGTTAGTGTGCTCAGCAAGTAGTTTGGGAAGACGTGTTTATCTGTATTTTACAAGAAGCTAATGGACATGCATTTCAAATCTGAATATTCTATTTGGAGGGATAATTATGACAATGCTGGTTGGGTCGCATCTCTCTCAGGACCTTTAGGAGTACTTCCTAGGAAACTGATTGTTTTTTAATGTATCCATTCCTTTGCCCTGCTCAGTTAGTTGCCCTGTGAATTATTGATCTTCCATTGATCTTTGTGGCAGGAGTGCCGCAAAGTTACAATGGAGCTAAAGCAGCCAAATCAGAGTAGCGCAATAACAGCTGTGTGACCTTCGATAGGTCACCGAGTCTGACAATTTTCTCATTGGTAAATAAAATACCCACCCTCATCTCCCTCCAGGTTGTTGTGATTCTTAAGGGAGATGATGAATGTGAAAACACAACTTTATTTAAGACAATAAGTAAATTATTAGATGTTTTCTTTGATTATAATTGCTATTTCAAAATGTTACTGTACATCTTTGAATTCATGGCTTCATGCTTTTTTAAAAACATAATTTTTAGGATAAATATCCAGGAAAAAGATTTCTGCATCAAAGATTATGAGCACTTAGCAAAACTTGTTAAATTGACAAAGAATGTTCTTATAAGTTTTAGAGTTTAACACCCAAAATGTCCTGCAAGTGAAAAAACACATAGTGTCATTTTTCCTGGATCAGCTGTGCCTCTGGTTGGGTGAAGTTGGGTTGGAACTGGCAGCGGTTGGTTGGTTCGGCCTTGAAGCCATCCACTTGCTGTGTTCCTTCAATAATCTGTGGCCCTGTGGTGTAACTTGTGGCCAAAGAAATTCCGATTTTCATTGATGATTCCACTGTCCCAAGGACACTGGAGTAATTTGCCCAAGGCATCCGAGTGAGTCGCCAGCTATCTGGCTCCATTCAGTCCATTGGGGTGACCAGTTTCCCATGGTGAATGAGCTGAGAGCCCTGGCTTGGCTCAGGAAGCAGTGGGGATGGATGTTCAGTCTGTTTCAGCAGTGAATTGTCATATGCCTCCATCATAGTTGGTAATAAACAATCTTGATTTTCTTTATGCAAATCTCTTTCCTCCCTCCCTAATGATAATGGGCTCCTTAATATCTTTGTTCTTCTCACATGTTACCTATTACAGTGCCAGCTATTCAGAGCAGAACCTTTTTAAAATAAATCTTCCTCTTTGCTCTGTTCCAGATGGCTTCCATAATTGGTTTATCACTTTTGCAGATGTTATAGAGAAATTTAGAAAATGAGCCAACAATGGATTGCAGCAGCTAGTGAAAGTGGACTTTTCCTTTTGATTGTTCTCTGTTTGGAAGCAAATGTAATCTGTGTATCGGCTGACGCGTTGTGTTCCATAAACTCAGCATTTGTGAGGTTTGGGGAACTACAGATTTATCATTTGGTGTCGGAAAGTGGTCTTGTTGCTTGTTGGAAGACTGGGTCTCTGTGAATGAACTTAGTAGAAACAGTAGAAATATTTTCCATTGCAGTGACTTCTGGAAAAGTTGTGAAATTATAATCTCTTATATTTTAAAATCCCATTTTATAGTTTTAAGAGTGTTTTGGCAATAATCTTGAAAAGAAAATAAGGCAATTTTAATGATTACTGCTGTTATTATTCCCATATTCCCGAGAGATAGCTGAGGTCCAGAGACATGATATAATCTTCTGGCTCTTGGGCTAGTCTTCTTTGCTTTTGCTATTACTATGTGATGTCTCTGGTATTCGGGAGCTCTAACTGAATATCATAAGATAGATACTCTACCTCCAGTAAGAGGTTCCTACACTCCTAAGCTTCGAGGAAGCAAGCAGGGAACAGTGCAACTTCTTGCTGAAATATTCTCCATTCTGTGATATGGGATGGCCTTGAATGTCATTAAACCCATGTGTTCATCCAGTGTAGAAACCTTTCCTTCAACATCCCTGACCAATGTCATCCAATCTCCCATGAAATATTTCTAGTGATAAATTGATTTATTTCATTTGGCAATAATTCTGAGTTATACAAATTTTCTTGTTAGAGTGAACTGAAATGGGCCTTTTACTACCTCAAATTGGTCTTAGGATAATCATCTGGACTTCCGTGGGGGATGTATGCCTGTGGATATCAAAAATTTTTTGGATTAGATTAAAGTGCATTCTAGCTCAAAATTTCTAACTAAGAAAACTTCTTATATTAGAAATTGATCATCTTGTTTTTACCATTTTTACCTAAGACATCTTGACCCTCTAGTATATCTTCATATGATTTATACTCTCATGTTGGCCAGTTTTGTTAGTTAGCACCCTTAATATTTTTCAAGCTGTGCAATCCACAGATTTTCTCAATATATATGCTATTAGAAGTGAAATCCTTTAATGTTATGATAGAGTATGGAAACATGTTTCGAGCAGCCATTTTGGAAATGGTTAGAGAGGGCTTCATGCTTTAAAAGGCTTAGTTGTTAGATCATTTATGTGATAAAGGTAGAAGCTAAAATTGTTTTATAGATGTGGAGGAGATACAAAGAGAATGATCAGAAATTGTGTTTTACCTCCAAACAAAAACATTTAGTGGGTTAGAATGATCAAAAGTGAAATGAATTGTACAAATTGAGGGGAAAAGATCGAAGTTGGCAACAAGAAATAAATCAAATTGTATTAGTAAATTTAGAGAAAAAGCTATATAAACTGCATGATGGTCATACAAGAAATTGACAAAATGAGGAGAAGATTTTGTTATTAATCATTCTTGTTACCATATGAGTGGAACAAAAAAGAGCTCAGTTGGAGCCCAACCAAGTAATCTGAGGACCTGACTCATGATAAACTCCGTGGGCCCCATCTCTGTTACTTTCAGTGACCCCTCACATGCAAATATGCAAAGCCATGCGCAAACATCAGAAACATTCCCTGGGCTAGTGTAACTCTCAGTCAAGTTAACTCCACATTGGGAGGAGGTCTAGAAAGAAATTTGGGAGAGTTGGTTCTTTAAAAAGAATCAACAAAATTGACAAAGCTTGACCTAGAGAGACAAAGTAAAATAGAGAGAAATAAAAAAATGCCAAATCAGTAATGAAAGAGAAGCTGTCATTACCAATCTCACAAAATTTAAAAGGACTATAAGGAAATTTTATGAACAACTTTATACCCAAAATTAGACGACTTAGATGAAATAGACAAATGTCTAAGAGACGCAAATTATGAAACTAAGAAAAAAAGATCTGAGTTGACTTCTAACAAGTAAGAAAAACGAATCAGTAATTATAAATCTTCCTACAAAGCAAAGCCCAGACCTAGAGGATTTCATTGATTGGATTGTATCAAATATTTAAAGAAAAAAAAAATATGAATGCTTTACTAGCTCAGTCAGAAAAAAGAGAATGAGAGAACATGTTTAAATTCATTCTATGTTGCCAATATTACCGATACTAAAGCTAAACAAAGACACCATAGGAACTAAAAATTATGGAATGATAACCCCTCTTGAACATAGAGGCAAAAATCTTAGGCCGAGTATTAGTAAATCAAGCCCAACAAAATACAAAAAGACTAACACACTCTGATCAAGTGGAATTTATAACAAGAAGGCAAAGTTGGTTTAACATTTGAATGTCAATTAATGTAATAAACCATATTAATAGGGTGAATGACAAAAACTTATGATTAGCTCAAGAATGACAAAATCAAAAACACGTTAATGATAAAAAGTCTCAACAAACTAGGTATAAAAGAAGGGTCTTCAACCTGATAAAGGGTATATATTAGAAACTACAGCTAATGTCATACTCAATGGTATTAGAATGAATGCTTTCCCCTTAAAACTGAGAATAAGGCAAGAATACCCACTCTTGCCACATCTGCTCCATATTTTACTGGAGCAGCTAGCCTGTATTATAAGGCAAATAAATGAAAATCAGATAGATAGGTAGATGTCCACTTAGGAAAGGAAGAGGTAAAACTGTTTTTATTTGCAAATGACGTGATACTTTATATAGAAAAGCCTACTGAACCTATCAAAATAAAACCCCCCAAATCTATGATAGTAATAAAGGAGTTCAATAAATTTGCAGGATATAAGATCAACATGAAATATTAATTGTATGTCTACTAGTAATGAACAATTCAAAAGTGAAATTAAGACATCAGTTCTAATCAAAAAGAATAAAACACATAGGAATAACTTTAACATAAGAAGTGTAAACCTTGTACACTGACTACTACAAAACTTTGCCTAGAGAAATTAAAGAACTATTAAATAAGTGAGAGACATTTCATGTTTATACGTTATAAGATTCAACATTATTAAGAAGAAAATTCTTACCCATATATATATCTACAGAATATTAGAATTTAGGTCTCTTGATTCCTACTCTAGTGCTTTTTTTACTATACCATTTTACTACTTGTGGCAAAGGCTAACTGTTTATGCCAAGGAGATTACAAAAGTACAAAATATTTATGTGCTTAGTGTAGATTTTAATGTCAAAACAAACTAAATTTCCTAGAATAAGATTTCATGAATAAATTAGGATGTATGAAGTAATGGAATATTATCAATCCAATGCAGAATTTTATTTATTGATCTGGAAAGATGCCCATGGGTAATTGTTGCTTTACAAAGCAGAAAGAAAAAAATAGCATGTGTGTAATACCCTATATGTACTCCCAAGTACAGAGAGATGTCTGAGGATATTCAAAGGGTTAACAATCATTATCACTGAATGTGGGATTAAGTATGATGTTATATATTTTTCTTTGAATTTGGGGGTAGTGGTCGTTTGAATTCTTTAAAAGGAATATATATCATTGTTCAAAAAGAACAAAACAAAGCAATGTGTTCTAAAAGATACAGATTCTGATTCGACGTGTCCTTTTATTTTATAAACTGTTTTTGTAGAGTTCTCCATCTGGCCTTTTCCCTTCTCCTTCCTGGATGTAGTTCCTGGAAATCCTGGCCTGGGATTCTTTGCCCTCATTTGTTGGTTCTGCATCTTGTCCTGGCTTCTGAGTAGGTGGAACCCTGGAGTTTTCTTATCTGGTATCACAGTTAATAAACACAAGGCTAGAGGACATTGTCTTAATTTCATAGCATATCAGTGATACAACAGGGAACCAAATTTGGCAATTTCCTCTTCCTTCAGATAAATTTTAATTTTATATTCCTGACTGAGCTGCTGTCTGGTTTAATGGGGCTGATTGCCTGTTTCAATGCATGAATGACTGGGGAGTAATCGTGCTTGTCAAGAAGCAACCACAATTGACAGGCTACTCAGCAAGGGAAATGAGGTCTCAATACGAATGTTAATTTTCAACACATTTCCATTGTGTATATGTTTAGGAATAAAATGTCAATGTTAGGAAACATTTTATTTTTTTATTAAATTTTATTTAAGAACATATTTAGATTTATAGAAAATTTGTGAAGATAGTGCATACTTCTTATATACTCCAAACCTAGTTTTCCCTGTTACTCACATCTTGTATTAGTATGGAGAATTTGTCACAATTAATGCACAATATTTTTACGTTATTATTAACTAAATTCCATACTTTATTCAGAGTTCCTTAGTTTCTAACTAATTCTCTTTTTCTGTTCCAGGATACCACATCACATGTAGTCATCGTGTGTCCTGAGGCTCCTCTTGTGACTATGACAGTTGTTCAGACTTTCCTTTTTTTTTTTGACTTTGAAAGCTGTGAGGAGTATTGGTCTGGTATTTTGTAGAATGTCCCTCAATTGAGGTTTGTGTGATGTTTTTCTTATGACTAGTTTATGAATATGGGTTTTGGGAGGAAGCCACAGAAGTAAAATGCCATTCTCATTATATCATATCAAGGATATATTCTATCAATATATCCTATTGCTCTGGATGTTAATCATGACCTGGTAAATGAGTGTTTGTCAAATATCTCCACTGTTAAAGTACTTTTTTCCTCCTCTTTCCATGCTATACGCTTTAGAAAGAAGGAAGTCAACATGTGCTGCCCACACTTAAGGAGAGGGGACTTATATTCTACCTCCTTGAGGGCAAAGTACTTGCAAAAATTATTTGGAATCCTTCTGATGAGAGATTTGTCTATTCGATCCATTAATTATTTATACAATCATTCATTTGTGTAAGTATGGATTTATGGATGTTTATTTTATACTTTGGCTTATAATCCAATGCTACTTAATTTTGTTCTCCAATTGCTTCAACTTTGACCACTGGGAGCTCCTTCTGGTTGGCTTTGTGTCTCTTTGAAATGCTCCTGTTATGTGTGTTCCTTACTTTCTGGCATTACGCAATGCTCTAGGCTCATTTTGTGTATTTTCTGTCCCAGCTCTACAATCAGCCATTTGTCTGAGGAACCCTAGTTTCAATAAGGTCCATAGCATCGATTACACATGACAAATAAAAATGGCAAGTAATAGGATATATTGGAATATATGAGGAAGCCATTGGGTATAAACTTAATTCGGCCTGACCTTGTCTTTCCAAAAGGGCCTGACCGAGGCCATTGAGCATGCATTGTATATCTGCTTTAGAGATTCCCTATGGCAAGAGCAAAGGCCCTTGAGATAAAGGTGCAACTTCCCTCCCCCTCCCAACATTGGCGTCTCCTTAAGGATTAAGTATCTTTCCTTAGGCTAGAAGCTGATTGCTGCGCTCACCTGTGACCTCCCAGCTCGAGACAATAGACTTGCCTCCTGCTACGCCCACCAAGATATCAGACCCACTACCTGCTGTGTCCATCAAGTGCTGTGCCAACAGGGCAATCTTGTGACTATTGTGGGAGGGACATTTCAATCATATGTGAAACACCCTCTTTGAGGGTATATAACCACCCTTATACCCCCACCTCTTTGGAGTGCTCTGTTCCTTTGTGGAAAGACTCTCCAGGGTTATAATCCTCAGATTTAAGCTCAGAATAAACTCACTCAAATTTTCATTTAAAGATTGGTTATGGATTATTTTCGTCGACACACATATGTTACATCTTTTGCTATTATCCAAAATTCTTCGATGTATTATTTTATTTAGTTTTCTTCTTTCTTTCCTCTTTTCATTTCAGATTGTTAAGAGTCTATTGACCTATCTTCAAGCTCACTGAGCCTTTCCTTGGCTGTGTTAAATATACTGATGACGAGCATTTCAGAGTGTGTTTTTTCTTACTTTTTGGCATGGCTTGTGATTTTTGTTGATATCTGAGCATGTTGTATTGGGTAATACAATGTGATGTAAATAGGCCTATAACATGAGGATTTATGTTAATATGGTTAGGAGTTGGCTATGTTTAAAGCTTGTTATATCTGTAGGTGCCAGAGGCTTCACATTCCTCTGGTGTCTTTGTTTTTTTCCTCCCATTGAGTTTGGGGTTTCCTATGACCTCTAGTCAGAGAGAGTCCTTATCTTGCAGTTCTTTCAGTTGTGGTCCACTGTTGTCATCCTTGAACTTTGTAGGGGTCATGGCAAAGTATTGGGGAGGAGTACAGTCTATAGCCTTAGGTTAATTCTCAGCATTTTAGTGGGCCTGTGCCCCAGGGCTGTGATTTTCACAAATGTTTTTACATTGGTATTCAGTAGTATAGCCTTTTCCCCCTGCTTCCCACTGCTTTCTCCGCCTGCGGTATTCATTTATTTGAATATATTTACCCTGTTGACTATGCTCTTTCCCCCTCTTCAATGAGATAAGAAGCCTGGAAGGAACTGACGTGAGGAGGAGGGATTCTCTTCCCCCAACTGAGATTAGGTTTCAGAATTGCACCATGGCAGAATCTTTCTCCCTGGGGAGTAAGCTTTTGTTATGGAGAAGGTTCTGCATGTATTCCAAAGTGGTTACACTTCCCCGTCCCCAGCCCAGCCAAGAAGGAACATTTCTTGGATCCTCACTGTGAGAACTCTGCGAGGTTCCTGGTGGAAAAGCCTGTGAAAGTGTGTGGACTCCCCCAAGACTGAGTCCACCAGGAGTTTCTCATTCTCAAGGTAGTCTATGTTTAGGTTCCCAGTATTTGTGAAAATTACCATTTAAGTGTTCCTACCAGTTCACGGCCCCAGAAGTTTCTGCTCCAGGTAAGCACATCCCAGATACTGCATCTCCAGCTTTTAGGATGGTTGTTTGCCTTGTGACTTCAACTTTCTGATGGACCCAAGAAAAGTAGTTGATGTTCAGTTTGTTCACCTAGCTGTAAATACAGGGGTGACAACTTCTGTGTTCTTTACTGTCACAGTTGAAGCCGGAAGCCAAATATTTTGTCTTTTGAAGTTAGTGGGAACAGTTGAGATATTTAAACATTTCCTTTAAAAAGATCTTGAAGAATGACTAGGCACCAAAATGGCTTAACTTTTCTTTAATGAATGAGCAAAACCCAGAAATTTGAAAAAGAAAGTTGTTTTTTTGTTGCTGCTGTTGTTGTCCTGGTCTTGGCTCCCTGGATAAGTATCTTTTGTCTATGGTCACTCCTTTCAACCCCTAATACCTGCACATCATGTTTTAGTGAGAATGATAAAAGCTAATCTTAACTGTGTTCTTACTATCCTCCCGTAGTGTGCTAAGTTGTTTGCATTCATTATTACACTTAATCTTCACAATATAACATTATTATTTCACCTTTTTCTTAGGTATTTCACTGACAATTACAGAAGTTCAATGACTTGCTAGAGGTCACTTAGGTAGTGAGCAGTTGACATTCTAATTTGAACCTGTATTCTCTGACTCTAAAACCCAAATCCTTAATATCTGTACTATAATTGTTATCTACTAGATCATAATAATGAGAGTTGTTTTAGAATCCTCTGGGATGACATAGAACCTTTGTAAGAGGTGAGGATGAGATTGCAAATGCCCATGAATTACTTTGAATTGATCATGGAATAGAATGTATGCTTTTGCTCTACTATTGGCCATTAGAAGCTCTTCCAAACTGCCATTTGGATACACTCTTGTTTAGCAACTTTATCTTCAATTTTATGGAAACTAATCTTCAAATTTGTTTTCCCGTGGCAATGGAAACTAACTTAGCTACCCCCGTCTTCATATTAGATTTCCCTCTCATAACACCTGGGTGCTGGATCTGACACAGCAAATCTCCAAAATATTGGCAACTACGTAAAACTTAAAGAAGGGAAGTTTTGGGAAACAAATTTCTGTGTTCCTATAAAAAGCCCTAACCTCCCGAGCCACGGAAACATATATACTATGAAGTCCAAGAATGTTTGCTTTCACTTCTCCTATAAACATTTTCGTATATCATAATGATCACACATGTAGTCATGTGTTTAAAGCTTTTCTTATGTCCCTCAAATCCAAAAGGCTTCCTCCATGTCTGGGTATCTTGGTGAGCTCTGAAGGGACAGGGTAGACTGGAGAGCTAACTTCCTAGTTATTATAGTTTAAGGTAAAAGGAGGCCTGGGAACTCAGAGACATCTTTATGTCGCAAAAGCCAAGACTTTTGTGGGTGTCTGGCTCCTGGAGAGATTTTCTTTACATACCCCAAAGGGCTGGAGTTAGGATTCTAGGCCATTACATTTCCAAGGAGACCCTTCAGGAGGGGTGGGATATAACTTCCTCCTCCCCCTTTAAAAGCAGAGAAAAATAATTTCTTGCTTATCCTTCCCCTTTGGGGTGTCTGGCCACCTGTGTAGGAAAAATGTTCATTGGCTCTCATCTTGTCACCACAGGAGTAAGGACTGGGGTAAAAAGTGGGGGAGGGAGGGGTGACACACTTATTCATTACTGTGAAGTAACTAAGGAAAAAATCTGCCTCAGATCCAGAATACCTCATGTGTGCATTCAGGATAAAATTAATAAAGATGAATATTAAAAACTCAACAGAAGGGAAGGAAGGTCACTGTCACAGAGTGTAATGAAATCAATTAGGACAATTTTACTTGGATAAACTTTCCTTCAGCTAAATGATGTGGGACCGCCAAGACCTCTGAGGCTCACTGAGGGGTCGAACGCCCCATCCAGGGCTGACTTTGGCAAAGATGGGAATAAACAATTTGTCATATAGCATTTCCAGACTCTCCTCCCTACTGTATCTCTCTTCCCCCAGTTCTGTCTCCTTTTTTCCATCAACCCTCAGGATCCTGCTTCTTTCTCGCAGTAATTATCACCACTATATTCCTTGGACTCTGCTGGAGGCGTTATAATCATTTTCTCCAGTACGTACAAATTCTCTTCCCAGCTCAGAAAGGTTTAAGGGACTGCCTTAGATTACACAGCTAATGAAGGGCCAACCCGAAATCTCTATTATTTTCTGCCTAATCATAAAGTCTGTGTTTTGTCCACATAGTATGCTCTCTTTTTTGTAACATTCCCATGATTTATTTTCAGAAAAAACATTGTCTCAGATGTTTATACCTAATAGCGAAATTTCTGTATTGGTTTTAAGCTTTCTATCTTATAGCTGAATGAAGGTTTGAATCCTTCATTTAGATGTTTTAAATTTCAGAGAAAGATGAGTGAGGTGCTTTGGCTCAGTAGGATCTTTCCGGGTGTCTGAAGTGTCTTCACATAGGCAACATGTTTCATTTGACATAAAGATAGGCTTCTTAGGCTTACTTGTTATAACAATCAAAGAGACAGGGAGGCTGGCAGTGGGGTTATCTTTTTCCATAAAGAAGGATCTGCTGTTCCTGAGAAGGAATACGTTAATAATTTCTAAGAATATCTCAACAGGGCAGGTCATTTTATGAACATCTGGATTCTCTTGCACAAGAAAGCATTCTTCCAAACATTGGAATTGGACAAGGCTGTTATTTAGTTTTCCTATCAGTAGCTTGCTGGTCACTTGGGGAGCAGACACACAAGCTGTCTGGTGCCTGAGGTGTGTCGGGTAGAAGGTGTGGAAGGAAGCTTATAAATTAGGAATCTTTATGTCAGCTTTGCTTTTTCCATCTATTTTATTGGAGTTAGGGAAACTAGACAGATTTGTTTGTTTAATATTATGGAGCTTCTGAGAAATCATCCCTGCACCATCTTACTTGGTGTTTTTGAGAAAGTCATGGCCATGGTTTATGTGTCATTTGAGCTTTTTCTTTTTTGTAAAGCACTTGAGATCCTCCTTGGATCTGAAAATTAAACAAAAATAGAAAATGATTTAGTCTGAAAAGTAGACCATTAACTCAAACAAATGGTGGTGATACAAAGCACGTGATCGGGGGGGGGGGGGGGGGGGCTGGTTAGTCAGCTCTGTTGCCAAATTGATCCACCTCTGAAAGATTGTTTTGGAGGTTCTCTCCAGACTTCCTAGCTCTTTAGTTTGTCTCCTTGTGCAGTCATTGCGCTTCCTGTGTCTTTCAACTTTTTAAAAGTGCACACACCCTCTGTGCCTCCATTGTGGCGGTTCATGGTCTGGGAATAGATCTGGGAAAAGTTTGGGGTCTGGCCCCAAACTTTTTCGTAAACTAGGCTCCTAATTTTAACCATTTTGCCGCTCTGATGGAGACTGATCTTTCTTCCTTTGATGCCTAGAGACAGTCACCATTCCATAGATGGACACTTGGGAGTGTTTGGCTTGCTTGGCCCTCAATATTCTTCTAGAGGAATTCAGAATCAATGTATAAGTGCTAGTTAACTCTTATATTCTTATTTTATCCCTCTCAGCTTTTTGAAATTCCCAGTTATAACATGAAAATGCTTATTTTTCACAGAAAAATTTCCACTACACAATCATAAACAAAAATACCTCAAAAATTAATATTTGCTTCTTATCTAGATGAATTCTTTTCCCTCTCTCCCTGACTATTTGAGTGGTGCACAAATCACTTATCCTTCCTGAACTTTGGTTTTGCCATTCATCAAGTGGGGCTAATAAGCCCTATGTTAACATGTGAGAGTCTAAAACGCTTAGAAATTATAACATGATGTGCAACAGAGAGGTAATGTATGAAGATGAGGAGAAGTATTTGTATTTAACATTTATGAATGCCTACTATGTGCCATGAAGTGTAAGTGTTTTACTTACATTATTTCACTTGGCATCTCAGGTAAGCCTTAGAGAAGTTCCTTAACTCAGCCAGGGCAGCATATCTGGTAGATGGTAGCTTTTACTAGATCTGTTTCTGTCTGCCTTGAAGCTCTTTACTACTCTGTACTGACTTCCAACAGCAGATGCTTGTTGAGTGCCTTCTGTCTGCCAGGTGTTACAAGTATTAGAGAGAGTTCACTCTGCCTTCATGGAACTTGCCCTCTAAAGAAGATAGAGAAATAGAGGTTCTTAAGAATTTAGGGAGAAGGGCTTAATCTCTTAAGTATATAGTCCAAAATTAGAAATCTCAAACAGGCTGACAGATTCACTTGGGAAGAAAACAAGGAGCCCAGATAGATGCAGAGTTTATTACTTACATAGACAGCAAAAGCAAGATCAGCAATCGTGTTCATTCCCCACGTCCCTTGTCCCACAGCGTGACATGAAAACAAAAGGAGTCAAATGATGGGCAACAGTAGTGGTGAGTCACCCTGTTGCTGAGGAACCAGTTCCATGCTGCAGCTAAGCGCTTTGCCAACATCAAGCTGGGGCAAAGTGGAGAGCCCCAGCCCTCACCAGAATGAGCCAGGCAGATGAAACTGCCTCATGACAGCTCCCCTCATGACAAGAGGCAGGGAGAAATGGCCTTGTAGCAGCTCCTCACAGGACTACCTATCTTCCTCTAGACTGGGAGGGCCCCAGGGTGTTCCACCAAGTCTTGGGTCAGCCTGTGGTTGAGCTTTATCTACATGGTCTTTGTGAAGACGTGCAAGGTTGTTAGATGCCAGCACAGAGCAATTCTATAAGAAACGGACATATCTCTACCCCTATCTGGACCTCAGTTTCCTCAACTGTAGAATGGGGAGTTTGCACTCTGTTACCTTCAAACTCCATCATTCTTTACCCAGGAAATTCCTCCATGTTTGATGTCTTTTCTCAGTTTCTTCTCCCAACTGAACAGCTCTATGACTTTCCTTATTTACCTTTATTTCCTGGCTCTGATTGCCTTTCCTTTCTCAGTTTTTGTTAGTCCCTGAGTGCTAATGGCCACAAATGGAAGCAAAGAGGTTCAGGATTGAGAGGGCTCAGACTGCTGATATGGAATGACTGGCTTGCCTTGGCAGCCTGTTGCAGTGGGTTAAGCCAAATTTGCTCCCCCATCTCATCTCTTCCTACCTCTGCCAAACTGTGGACGGCCTGCCACCCTGCTGCGGGCTCCCTGCCGTGGTCACAGATGGGCCTACTCTGCTGGAGTAGGGAAATCATGTATGAGAATTAAATGTGGTCATTGGAAATGATTGCAGTTGTTGCCATCAAATAAATTCGTCTACCTAGCAGGGTCCCAGAAGACTTTGTGGATCCATTTGGTTGAGTCTTTAAGCCATGTGCTATAATTTAGGCATTTTATACCTAGAATTTTCCAGTCATTTAAAATCCATAATGTGGATTAAAGTAAGATATGATGAGAGGACTCTCTATCTTCAAACTTTTGCTATGTGATATTTTTGCAGAAAGTATGTGCCAGTTCAAGTCCTATCTGTTTGCCAATGTAATTCTCAATCACTAATTCATTATTCCATATAATAATGTGTGTGGATTGCTTATCATGTGTCAATCACCATGCTGGCTTCTGGAAATATAGATAATATAATTAAAACAAGGTCCCTTGTTCTTAAGGAACTCACACTGATTTAGACATATAGGATTATAGAACTCGAGTTATGTTAACCATTTTAGATCTTTCTTTGGCAGACATTTTTCATACCAGGAAATACAGTGTTTCCAGAAATGCTCCTGTAGGCAAAAAATGGAGTTAAAGGGATCAATTATGTGTATTTTTTAACTAATAAAATTTAATTTAAATCATTTTAAAATGACTGGTTTGGAGGAAACCAGCATAAGGCTCCAATACATAGGCAGAATGGTGGTGAGGAGAGATAATATTATCTTAATTTTAGAAAACCTTGTTAATTCCTGGCATATCAGGAGAGACAACAAGTAGAGAAAAGAATTTTACAAATTTTGTTACCTATGCAGTGTTGAAAGGATTTGAGTCAACTGCAATGGAGATTTCTTTTTTTATTCAAATAATACACAGATGCCCAGAGTCAATTTTTTTGCTCCAAATTTGAGCAAACTGTCATCTTCTTTTCAGCAAATCAAGTATCTCCCTGGGTTGCAAATAATCTTGCCCAAGTTGGCTCTGAAATTTTTCCTTTAGATGAAAACTCTTCACCTTTCCTTGGAGGTGAAATTACAAATAACTGATAGGACCAAAATTCCAAGTTTATCCAGGAAATTCCCAGTTTATGACAGTTTGACTCTACATCTTGTCCAATTAGCATCCCCTTTCTATAGCAGAAGGGTTCCAGTTTGGATGAATTGTATGATCACTCTACATATAAGCAATTGACAGATCTTTTCCTGCTCCAACAATTCCAAAAATCCCCAAATAATCATGGTTCTCCAACACATTGTGGGAAGAGATTTGGAGTCATAACAGAAAGTATCTCTTTTCCTGCTTGCTGTAGTTAGATTCTCCCACCAACACAGACATTTTCATATACCCAGAAGCCTACTAGATGTGATATTTGCTTTATGGCTTTGCAATGCAGGGTGTGTTGATGGGGGCAGGCAGACATAAAATAAAAATAAAGCTCAATTGCATATCTAAATGGATTCCCACTTCTGGCACAGAAAGACTATCAGATCATGGTAGCTAAACATTATGTGGCTATGAAGAGCAAAGTGGCTGAAAACAACACATTGGACCTTGCTTTCCAGGTTGCTAAGTGTGGCCACCTCTCCCTGGAGTGGGAGGCCTCATTTCTCGCCACAAGAGCTGGGAGGGCTTGGGCAGTAATTCCAACAAAGAAGCAGGATCTGCAAAGGTTGTTTCTTAAGAGGACAGCAGAGTGTGTAAGAGAAAAGGCCTTGAAATTATGTAGATCTGTGTTTGAATCCTGTGACTAGAAGTAATTCCCAGCTAGTAGTTTGTACCTCAATTTCCTAATCTCTATAAAGAGGATAATAATTCCTCTCTTATACAATTGTTTTAAGATAATGAACACAGAGTGTCAAATGTATCTGACAGCTAATAGGAGGCTTAGTAAGTTGTGTTTTTAGGACATTCTCTAGCTTGGGACTGCAGCTCTCTGTCACCCCTGTCCTTCCTCTTTGTTTTTCTTTTTTTTTTTTTTTGGTTTTAGCCATATCTAGGCTATCCATAAAATTTCTTTGCTGTGTGTAGCTTCAAAGAATATATGGAGCATCAGGGAAGAAAAATTTTTCCTCTACCCTTCTAGATTTTTCTGGCTGGCCTGCTGATCGTATCAACATGAGATAGATTAACAAGAGAAAATCAAATTTAATTTCATACATACGGGGGCTCCATAAGACTATAAGGCCCAAAGACAGTCAGGCAATTGAGGCTTATATGCAACTCAGAGGGAGGGAGAAGTGAGTAGAGGTCTGAGACTTCAAAAAGGAGGAAAACAATTCACAGGGAGATGGGAAGAGCAAATGTGTGGTAAACAAGTGTTTGCTTTGCCGTGCAGAAATCAAGGGATGCAGAGAGGACTGTGAACCAGTACCAGTAGGCCCTGTTAAGTTTCCCCAAGTCTATCACACCTAGCTCACAGACTTTGTAGTTATCTCTGGTGGTAGCTCTCTTCATGGAGTAGGCCCTCTATCTAAATTATTTTAAGAGTTTAAAGGGGGGTGGGGGAGGGGTAAAAGGAAAAACTTCTTGAGTCTTCTGTTTTGTAAAAATAATTGGCCTAAATTAATCCTGAAGCCAAAGAGACACATTTTGGAGTGGGAAATTTTGCTTCCCTAAGGAGTTCTTCGAAAAAGCCTATGTTTACACTGTGTACTAATGCAGACTCTCTTTTTCTTTTTCATCTAGTGTCTCATTTTGACTGCTCAGCAGAATTTATGGGGTATTTTCAACTTTCTTGATTTATGTGTGTGTGTGTGGGGGGGGGGCGCGGGGGGTGAGCGTACTGTCTATCCAGCAATTACTATTCAAATGTTTGTCCCACACAGAAAAGCAGAATGGTAGTATTAGATAATCTACAGGCCTTTGGTTTGTATGTACTTTTCTTCTCATCTGAAAAATGCCTTGGGCCCTCTCCTTGTCCCCATTTGTTTGGAATTCAAGCAAGCTTACATTTGTGATCATCACTGTAACTACCAAACTGAGTTTCAGAATATTTAGAACAGAAGCACCGAGAGGCTGAATTTAGAAATCAGAAGCAACTCTCCTTGGGTAGAAATGGAGGCCCTACAAGCAACTTCTTGGAACATGGCAACGTCTCAAAGCATCCCTGTACCTGAAAGTTATCAACAAATGGAGTGAGAAGCGTCTGAGGAAGGAGGAAGCAAAATGATGAAATGATGAACCAGGCTAGAGGGGTGACCCCTCTGGGTAAAGATGTTAAATATCGATGGTTTGGGGAAAAAGGATGATAAAGGGAAATTGAGATGAGAAAGAGCTCCTTGAATATCCCCTCCCCCAACAAAGAGGTGGTAAAGGGCAGAGAGGAATTGTTCAGTGAGAATAATCAGGAGGAAGTGGAAAATGTTGTGTCAGGTTAGGGGATAGATAATATGTTGGAACCTTGCTATAACACAATCTGTTTTGGAGTAAAGTTCTAGACAGTGTAAGTTTTTCTTAAATCCAAGGGTGAAGGAATTAGCATACTAGTATGTGGAGCATAGCACAGATTTGTGTTTATATTTTCTACTTCTGGACTCAGAAAGACTAGAGTCGACAACCCAGCTCTGCTGCTTTCTGCTGTGTAAACTGTGGGCAAGTTAAGCCCAGTGAGTCTTGCTTTTCTCATCTGTGAAATGGGGATATACTGGTTTCCACCTCCCAGGATTGTGATGCAAGGAGATAATGCATGGAAGGCACTTGGCACCCAAGTGCTTGGATTATCAGGTATCTTCAGTTAATTGTAGCTGTTATCATCAACATTTTAATGATCTTCTGCCTCAAATCCTATGACAATGCTTTACATACTTTAGCTTAATTCCTGCAACATGAGAGTACGTGTTATCACTAATCCCTCTATTTTATAGAAAGGAAAATAGAAGACTTGAAGAAGTTTAGTGATTTGTTCAAGACCAGATGTCCAGTAAATAGCAGAGCTGAAACTGTATCTCTAGTCTACATGCCTCCAAATCCTCTTTTTTTTTTGCCATGTCATCCTATATTCAATACAAGAAAGATAAGTTTATATTATAATGATAATAACTACAATTATGCCTGCTTTCTAAACAGAATATATCATTAGTATACGTGGCGAATTTAAATAATGCAAGAAAACAATACAGCAATGTAAGGGTTGAACATATTTAAATGAAACAATCTCTAATGCCATCTCGTTACATATAGCCATACTAATGTACAAAGACCCTCTTCAAAAGAAGTGATCATTGAAGTAGCCAATACCCACTTCTTTTCCCATTGCACTTTCTCTTCAGACAGAACAATGAGAGGAGCCTGAAAAATTCTCTGGTTAGTCATGTTTTCTTGTAGACAGATGCTGATGTGTCCTACTCAGAACAGCCAGTTTTCTTATCTCTGTGGATCTTTAGGGGTGAAGTTTCACCTAATTCTTGTAAATGGTATTTACTTAGTATACAAATCTGTAATTGGTTTCTCAATGTGAAACACCCCAAAAGGAGTTTTCGTGCATATCTGTTCTTTTCACATTCATTCATTGTTTCAACAAATGTTTATTAAATGCATAATCTGTTTCAGTAACTGTTGTAAGTGTGGTGGACAGAACGGTGAATAAAAAAAGAAAACAAAACAAACACAAAAATGCCTCTGCTCTCCTGTGGCTTATATTCCAGTGACAGGAGACAGATAATGAATGGTGGGAACATAAGAAGTATATGTGCATTATATAATGTGTTAGAGGATATCTGAAATGGAGAAAATAAACAAGAGGGATCAGAAATGCTGGTCTGGTCTGTGGAGATGTCACATTTATAATGGGTTGTCCATGGAAATACCATGTTGAGCTGTGACATTTAAGCTAAGACTTGAGGAAGGGGAGGGAGTGAGTCAAGGGGATATCTGCAGACGGAACATTCTAGACAGAGGGAAGAAGGGGCAGTAGTGTGTATCCATCCAGCACAGCTGGGACTGAATGAGAGAAAGGGAGATTAGTAAGAGCTGCAGCCTGAGAGATAAGAGAGAGTCAGACTGTGTAGTATCTTGCTCCCCATTTTGAGGACTTTAAGGACATTTTACTCTGAAAGAAATGGAGAGCTCATTGGTGGTTTTAAAGCAGAGAAGTGACATGCTTTGATTTACCTTTCATAGGATCTGCCAGGCAAGCGTGTTAAAAAAACGACTCCATTTTGCCTCTTTTTTCATCCTATTGTTTTTCCCATGTTTTTTCCTTGTTTAGCTGAACCGTCTAAGATCAGGCAGTTCTTCTGAATCTTACAAGGACTCAAAATCTGGACTGAAAGCTCTTGAGAACCACAATTGCCCTTTCTACTTTTTAATTTTCAATATCTAGCAATGCCTGTCACATAGAAGATACTGAGTATTTGTTTCATGTGAGTTGAAGGCATGACTGGGCATTTCTGTTCTTTCAGGAGTCTTGACACTCAAGATGTTTTATTCTTGCTTTGCTCATTAATTTTCAAGATGCCACTCAAATACCAGGTGATATTAAAGCTTTCCTGCTCTCTCTTTTCTCTAATGTTTACTGATTAACTGAGGGAATTCATTAAATGTCTCCAACCTGACATTTCCGATATTTATTCACTCCTTTGATCATGGATTTCTTCTTATCTCTTGCTTACTTAACCTTTCTTCCTGACCTCTTTCTTGCTTTCATTCTAGCACAATTTCTTTTAATTAAAATATATTTTCTGTAAATATAATTTATTGTAAAACTTTTGCTCTTCCCTTTTGCTGACTTTTTAAGCCTGGAGACTCATTGAGTCTGCTCCCTTCCTTCCTTCCTTCCTTCCTTCCTTCCTTTTTCATTCCTTCCTTCCTTCTAGAGAATAGATTTAAATGACATTGGAGTTACTTTGATTAGATGAGAAACTCCAAGCTGTGAAAATACAACCTGAATGTGGAGTTTCCTTAGATTCTGTGACCAATGGAATGCACTTCCTTCACAAGCAGTCTGCTCTCTCCTTCAAAAATGAGATCTTGTCAGGACTGGCCTGGCGGCACAGTGGTTGAGTTTTGGTGGCCTCTGGTGGCCTGGGGTTTGCAGGTTCGGATCCCGGGTGCTCATCAAGCCACACTGTGGTGGTGTTCCCCATAAAATAGAGGAAGGTTGGCATAGATGTTAGATCAGAGATAATTTTCCTTAAGCAAAACGAGGAAGATTGGCAACAGATGGTAGCTCAGGGCCAATCTTCCTTACCAAAAAAAAAAAAAAAAAAAAAGAAGAAGAAGAAGAAGAAGAAGTCTTTTCTTGCTTCCCATTTGGAAGAAGTCTTTCCTATGTGTGAAATAATATTAGAGAAATAAAAGTCAAGGTTACTTAACAATCTTTCTTCCCTTTTTCTGTGCCAGATAACTTTTCTATGCTTTTATATTAAAATGCTGTTTTCCACATAATACTAACCTCCCTCCATCATTCTATCCCCATCTGTACTGCAATTCTCTAATAACATTTACTGTCTAAACATTGGCTGACTTTGTCCTCCAGGACACATATGGGCGGGTACAAATGAGATTTACATGGACATAGACACAGAAATGAGTTTGAGAAGTTGTCTTGGCACTAAGCGTTCTTAAATATTTTATCTCAAGTAAGCAATTTACCAAAGAACATCTTTGGAGATTCTACTTTGGTTTCTGTTATTATGGCGATCATCACAGAATAAGCAGAATATAGTGATACTTTATATAAAGACTTGAAAGGCCATGAAGTGCACAGCTTTTAAAGAAAAGAACAAAGTTGTTTAAAATTATTCTTAAGCTTTGAAATCAGGGGTGAGAGTATCAATGCTGTCCATTTGTAAATGTCATTTTTAATCGGAGTAGCATGTACAAAATTAACTTCAGAATTACAATGAATACTCATGGATAGAAAGATTAGAGATAATTGGTTATGTTCTTGTATCACCTCTGCTGTTGGACGTCTGTCTATTTTAGAAGCAGTCCAATAAAAGTTCCCTGTTTGACATTATTTTTTGACTGTCCTTGCCATATGCTTTGGGTGGACTGAACCCTGGTTATTGCTGCAACCTCTCAAGGGTACTGATTTTCTAGCTATTGTAAACCTGCTGTCTGAGGCTTCTTTGTCTTTGTCCTTCCTGAGAGTGGTAAATCTTTTCTAGTATGAAATGCCTGGCTTTGCAGGCACTGAGATAACTGTAGTATCTGATTTCACTATCTCTGTCTAACGCCTACTCTGCTTTGCTAAGTCTCTGATTACGTGACTATTCAATACCTTCATGAGGGACTTCAACTGGCGTGATGTTAGTGATCTTACTGCTTTCAAGAAGAGGGTCTAATTTTTAAGAAAAAGGGGAGAAATCTTTTGATAATACCTTCATTGAAGCCTCGGAATCTTGGAGAAGATAATGGACTTTCAGAAAACAGACACCCAAATGCCAATTTCATGGGATTGAATCATGAAAAATTATTGTGTTTCGGTGTGTGCATGTATGTGGGTTAATCTTCTAGCCTTCAGTGAAAGTGAGGCTATGAATTCGTTTCTGATCTATCAAAGGATGATTCGAAAACTCTTTCAGCAGATGGGGTAAAATAGTATAATGGAAGAACTTAATGCTTTGCGATCTTTTCTTCTCTCTGCTTTAAACTATCTGATTTACTTCTCCGTTGAGCATGGATTACACACTTTAAAAGCAATATAGAGTAGGGTTTAAGGGTGTAAACCCTGGTACCAGGTGACCTGGGCTCAAATCCCAGCTCCACTCTTTGGTTGCTCTATTGATGAGGATTTTAGGCTGGTTAATTTTAAAACTTCAGATGAGAAGCAGGCTCCGAGGAGTGGAATTTGCTTGCCCTTTGATCAGAGACAGTTGCATTCGTGAAGGAAATCTCCATGCCTCCCTCTCTGCCCCAGGAGGAAGGGGGGAGGGCCTTATCTCTGGAAACTCTTAATGGGGAAGGCAAGGACTTAAGTTGTTTACTGTCTGGCAACCTCATGTAACTGACCCCCCCCCCCCCCCGCCAAATCCTCTTTTGTCTTTAGCTTAGGATAATATTTAAGTGGTGACTTCTGCCATTTACTCAACAGTTTGATTCTTATCTAAAAGTTGTGGGACCGCCCAATGGCCAGACCCTACCGGCACTGGTACCATTTTAACTTTTTTCTGTCTTGTAAAGAGATAACTCACATACCTATGCCTTAAATTTAACCTTACTCTCCACCCATGTGGGCAGCAGAAGTGGCAGCAGCAACATGCTGGCAGCAGCTCTGCCTGCTCATGGGTCCTGTCCCCATGCCAGGGACGTCAGCAGCAGCTCCCCATGCCAGCTGCATCTCTGACTGCCCGTGGGCCCTGTCCCCATGCAGCAGCCTGACTTCCCATGGGTCCTGTCCCCATGGCGGCAGCAGAAGCTCTGACTGCCCATGGGTCCTGTCCCCATGCTATTCTATTCTCTAAATAAAAGAGCACTACTGCCAGATCTTAAGAGTCTAAGAAATCTTTCTTTCGACTCCTCGGCTCACCGACCCCGCATCACTATGACCTTGAATAAGTCATTTACTTCTCCGTGCTTTTATTTATTTAGCTGTAAAAAATGGATAATAATATTGTTTCCCTCAACATGTTGTTTTAAAAGCAAAATGAGTTAATATGTGAAAAATGTGGCACAGAGTGAGTACTTTATGCTCTATAAGGAGGGTGTTAGCTCTCATTATGAGGAATGATAGCTCTTATTTGTAACACCATGGTCATCTGCAATAGATGTCTGTTGTTTATGATGGCCAAGTAGCCCTTTCTCTTTGCCTTGGAAGGATCTCTTCAATATTCTTTTGGAACCATGCCTTCTACATTGGGTATGGTGTTCTTTAGACTCTTAAGCATGGTGGCAGTACCACCCTTACTTAGACTCAGGCAAGAGGGACCTTGCTTTGGGAGCGCTCAAACTTTGGAGTCCTCTATGACGCCTAGGATCTGCCAACATGGCAGTACCATTCAGGCAAGGTACCCCAGCCTGGACCAAAATCCACATGGTCTCTGATCCTTCCTCTTTGGAGATACCTTCCTGCCATCTACTTCACACAGGGGGTTGACCACATACCCCAAGAGGCTCTGGGACTATGACTATGGGATTGCCCCAGGGGTTTGTAGTCAGGGTCTCATTTGAAGGAAGTAACTTGCTAAGTGGAGTGCTTCTGCTGACCATCACAATATTTCTTTCACAAGATTACATAAGATTTATTCCCAGAACAGTGCTAACACCCTGATTTTGGGTGACGCTTAGTCAAGCTGAATGTGAGATGAATTCAAGATTCTGGTCTATAGACAGTCTACAATTAACTGGTGGGCAAGAGCCACTAGTGCTCTTGTTTATCTGTGTTCTGAATACGGTACTGCCTCTGGTCAACACTATTAGAGGGTGGCAGTGGTGGCAGCAGAAGTCCTTTACTTTGTGTGCCCTCTATCATTGCCACCCAGGAGGTCCCACAATGCTCCTTTCAGGACTTGTGGCACACTTAAGACAGTCCTTTGAGGGTAGCCACAACCATGTATTCTGAGTGCTTTCAAGGCTGTTGCCCCCAGTGCCAACAGGTCAATCCAAGTGAAGCCTTTCTTGCCTCTTATCATTCAAGTGTAGTGAAAGATAGAAACCTACTCCAGTTGCACTCAAAATTGAACTGGAAGTCTTTGCTTGTGTAATAAGGCAAGAAAGGAAATAAAGGACAAATTGGAAAGGAATAATTAAAACAGTCCCTATTTGTAGATAATGTGTATCCATAAGGAACCTACAACAACAACAAACAACAACTCTAGAATTAATAAGTGAGTTTAGTAAAGTCACAGGATCAAGTCAAAGCTACAAATTTATGCACTAGCAATGAAAATTAGGAAACCAAAATTAAAGTTTTACCAGTTACAATAACTGAAAAATAATGAAATATTTAGGTATACATCTAAAAAGAATATACAGGATCTGAATGCTGAAAACTGCAAAGCACTGAAGAAAGTAATCAAAAGACCTAAATAAATGAAGAGACATGACATATTAATGAATTGAAGAATCATCATAGGAAAGATGTTAATTCTTCCCAAAATTATTTATAGATTGAACTTGTAGGGGTCTGGAATTGGCCACCCCAACATATGTCTCTTTGGCATGATTATTTGTGGCTCAGACAGGAAAGCAACTGAAAAGTAAAACTTGCTTACCCTTTGTAAGAGACATTTACATTGTAAAGGAACTCTCCATCTGTAAAGGTGCCTCCCTTTCTGTACCAGGAAGAAGAAAGCAGATGACCTTCTCTCTAGAAATCTCTTAATCAATGCCAAAGGCAAGGACTTAAATCTGCATTTTATTGTGCTTGTCTGGTAACCTCCTGTAACTGAATTCCCTCCCCCTCCCAACATTGGCATTTCTTTAAGGATTAAGCATCTTTCCTTAGGCTAGGAACTGATTGCTGCGCTCACCTGTAACCACCCAGCTCAAGACAATAGACTTGCCTCCTGCTACGCCCACTGAGATAGCAGACCACTACCTGCTGTGTCCATCAAGCGCTGTGCTGACAGGGCAATCTTGTGACTATTGTGGGAGGGACATTTCAATCACATGTGAAACATCCTGTTTGGGGGTATATAACCACTCTGTGCACCCCACTTCTTCGGTGCCCTTTCTTCCTTCGGGAAGAAATGCTCCAGGCCATGGTTCCTCATAAAGCTTTGTTTAATTTTCTCTTGCTATTCTGTCTCATGTGAATTTAATTCATTCTCCAGCCAGACGAACCCACGTTTTGGATAGAGGAAAAGTCTTCCTCCCTACAAACTCAATGTCTATAAAATTCCAGCAGGATTTTATTTTGGTGGATATGGATAAGCTGATTCTAAATTTTATATGTAAATACAAAAGAACTAGAATAGCTAAAGCAATTTTGAAAAAGAATAAAGTTATCCAATTTTAAGATTTACTATAAAGCTATAGCAATCAAGACTGTGGTATTGGCAAAGAGATGGATGTATAGCTCAATAAAACAGAAGAGAGTCCATAAATGAACCCACATAGATACAGATATTTTAGTTTCGACCAAGCTACAAAAGCAGTTCAGTGAAGAGCTGAGACAAATGGTGCGGGAGCAGTTAGATATCCATAGGCAATAAAAGAAAAACCAAGAGAGAAAAAAACCCTTGTTTTAATCTTATACCTTATACAAAATGAACTCAAAATTGATCACTGGCTTAAACGTAAAATGTACTACCGTAAAACTTTTAGAAGAAAACACAGGAGAAAAATCTATGTGACTTTGTTGATGAATTCTTAGAGATGACACTCAAAGCATGATTCATAAAAGAAAATTTGATAAATTGGACTCCATCAAAATGAAAAATATTAATTATGCAAAAAATACAATTGAGAGAATGAAAAGATAAGCTACAGACTAGGAGAAATATTTGCAAGGCATTTATCTTAAACTAGATTTTATCCAAAATATATAAATTGCTTTCAAAACTCAGAAATAAGAAAACAAAAAACCCAATTTAAGAAAGGGCTAAAGACATGAACATGTACTTTTCCAAAGAAGATATAAAGGTGACAGATAAACATGTGAAAAGTTATTTAAAGTCACTAGCCATTGCAAGTTAAAATCATGGTGAGATAGCACCACACACCTAGTCAAAAGGCTAAAATAAAACATTCAATACCGAGAACTGACAAGGAATGCATAGCAAATGGAACTCTTCATAGATTGTTGGTGGGAATGAAAAGTGCTATGGCAACTCTAGAAAATGGTTTGGGATTTTCTTATAAAGATGACCATACTCTATTGTGGGGACCAGCAATCTCACTCTTGGGAATATATCTTAGAAAAAAGAAAACACATGTTCACACAAAAATCTCTGCATGAATATTGTAGCAACTCTATTAATAACTGACCCATACTGGAAACAAACCAAATGTCTTTTTTTTTTTTTTTGAGGAAGATTAGCTCTGAGCTAACTACTGCCAATCCTTCTTTTTTTGCTGAGGAAGACTGGCCCTGAGTTAACATCCATGCCCATTTTCCTCTACTTTATATGTAGGTCTCCTACCACAGCATGGCTTTTGCCAAGTGGTGCCATGTCTGCACCCGGGATCCCAACCGGTGAACCCCGGGCCACTGAGAAGTGGAACATGGGAACTTAACTGCTGCACCACTGGGCCAGACCCCCAAATGTCTTTTAATAGGTGAATGGTTAGGCAAACTGAGGTACATCCACACAATGGAATACAGCTCAGACTTGGCAGTATAATGGAGCAGAGTTGTTACACATGCAACTTGCACGAGTCTCAAAGGCATTAGTGAGTAAAAGAACCTGTTTTCCAAAGGTTTCTACTGTGTGATTACACTTACAAGACATTCTCAAAAAGATAAAGCTGTAGATATGGAGAAGATATCAGCGGTTTCTAGGGGTTATGATTGGGAAGACAGGGTACATATAAAGGGATAGCATGAGGATTTCTTTTTTTTTTTGAGTAATTGAACTTTCTGTGCACTTATTATTATGGTGTTTACATGGATCTTTATATATATGTTAAAATACATATGCTAACATTCATAGAACTGCGCATCATCACCAAGTCAACTTTTGTGTGTAAATTTAAAAAATAAAGACATTATTAAATACATGAAAAGACAAAACAGAAACTGAGAGAAAACATTTTCAAAATGTAAGTCTAATAAAGGACATGTGTCTAGAATGTATGAAGACCTCTCAAAATTCTATAATATGGAAACATTCAACCCAATTTAAAAAATATGATTGAGCAATGTTTCAGCAGAGAATACAAATATGAACATGAAAAGGTGCTCCGCATCATTCATCATTAGGAAAATGCAAATTTAACCACAACAAGAAATCACTATTCACGTGTTTGAGTGACTTAAAAAAAAACGCCGGCAGTAGCACATACTTGAAAGCATTCAGAAAATCTAGACCTCTCATACATTGCTGGTGGGAATGTAAAATGCTATAGCCACTCTGGAAAACAAGTTTGCTGTTTTCATACAGCTAAATATATGCTAACCAATATGATCCAGTAATTTCATTCCTAGTTTTTTATCAAAAAATAAAAGCTTATGTTCACACAAATATTTGGGCATCAATGTTTATTGCAGCTATATTCATAACTACCCAAAATTTCAACTGGTGAATAGATAAATGAACTCTGTCACCACCTTGCAATTGGATACTGTTCAGCAATAAAAAGGAACATGCTACTGATACAAGTAATGATATGGATGAATCTCAAAGGCATTATGTTAAATTGTAGAAGCCAGATTCCAAGGGCTACATTCTGTATGGTTGCATTTATATGGCATTCTGGAAAAAGCAATAATATAGGGGAAAAAGCATAGCTGCACTTGCCAGGGCCTGGGATGTGGGGGGAATGTTTGATTATAAAGGGGACTTTATAGCGTGGTGGAATGCTCTGTATCGTGACTGTACTGATGGTTATATAGCGATATGCATTCATTCAAGCTCATAGAACTGTACACCAAAAAGGATAAATTTTTCTAGGTACAAATGATGCCTCACAAACTGAATTAAAATATAAAGCTAGAGAAGTGGTATATTGATGAAACTGGGCAATGGGCATTTGGGGGTTTGTTACATTATTTTCTTTATTTTGTTTATGTTTGAAAGGTAAAAAGCAAACAAAAATGAGGAAGGCTAACACCTCTTGCTGGTGGCAATTTGGGTTAAACGATGCTCATACATTACTGATGGACATGTAAATTGCCACAGAATTTTTTTGAAAGCAATCTTGTAACAGCTGTTAAAACTTGAAACTACATAAACCCTTTGTCCCAGAAGGCCACTATTTGAATCTCTCCCATAAAAATAAGAGCCCCAGGTTTTTAAAGATAAATGTACAAGGATGCTTCCTACAGCATTGTACTTAGCGGCAAGCAACTGAACACAAGTCAGTGTCTAAAAATGGAGTACTCTCCAAACCCTCCCCTGTGTTGTCCCTTTATAGTCACCCACTTGTCTCAGTGGCACATGGCTTCCTTAATTACAGAATAGCTGCTCTTTTGGAATATTATGCAGATACTAAAAAATAATGAATTGGAGTATTAGTTTACAAATCTCATAAATGATGGAGTAATCTTTCAAACCTGACTCTGCCTGACTCCAACATCTGTATATTTAATCTCTATGTGCTACTTTTAAAAATTTTCCCTATTTTTTTTCATGATATGCTCTTCCTGGCCTTCACCTTATCTCCTTTGGGTAGTAAGAGCTAAGGAACTGAAGTTAGGATTTAGAAGGGTCATTTGAAGGGTCGTTGAGAGAGTTGGGCCTTTTTCTGGGAAGAAGCAGTCCTCAGTGTTCTTCTAGGCAACACCAGCTCACTGGCACATTGCAGTGAGATTTGAAAACAAAGCCCCAGGTGGTGTTTCTGTACCCACCTTTGTCCCCCATATCTCCCTGGGAACCTTCTGACTGTGGACCCAGTCCCTTAGAAACCCTGGTGCTCAACCATCTATCCCTCTCTCCTTGCACTCTATGACATGAGAAACTACTGGCTTTATTATAGAGGGTGAACATAAGTTCTCAGGAGACTGCAGCTTGGAGACCCAGTCTAGTGTGAGGAGGGTTGTGTTCTTGCCTCAGGAGAGCAATCTAGCGGCAACCCGTTCAACTCTAGTCTCATGATTCCATTTCTATAAAGGCGCAAAACTAATCCGTGCTGTTGGAAGCCACAGTGCTGGTAACTCTTCCAGGCTATCACTCGAGTAGGGCATGAGGGTGGCTTTTTGGGGAGTGGATAATAGCTTTTTTCCATATTGGTGTTGGCCACATGGATGTGTTCGGTTTGTGAAAATTCATGAAATTGTGCACTAATTTCAGCATTTTTTGTGTATGTATATACATACAAAAATTTATGTTATACTTCATATAAAATATACTAAAGTGTGTTATACTTCAATAGAAGGTTAAATATAAAAAAATACCATGTTAAGCAGGGTAATAAATATTAGTTACTATGTAAATAATCACAGAATCTCAATGGCTTAATACAATAACATTTTATTTCGTACTCATTTTTCTGAGACTATTGCTGTCAGTGAGTACTCCTGGGTAGCGCTTCTCCAGGCACTGACTCAAGGATCCAGCCTCCTCCCATCTTCAGACCTGGCTATCCTCAACACACGGTTCTCTATGGAAAAAGGATGATACGGGAAAATCATGAATGGGTGGGGTTTTAGGAGTCAGGCTAGGGAATGGTGAATATCACTTTCACATTCTATTGGATGAAAGTGACCAAATAACTTCACCTAAATGCAGAAAAATTTAGTCTTCCATTTTGCCCTTAGAGAAATTATATGGTTTGATAAACATTATTTTGTCTTGCATAGATTCTACTTTAAAAAATGTAATACAATCTCTTTGGAGGAGGCAATATTAACATGTGAAACATGAATGAACAATAAATGATGGAATCATCTGAGAAGGCTTCATGGAGAAAGCAGAATTTCAGTTGTGCCCTGATAGATGAGGGTGATTTGGACAGGTGGAGGGACAAGGGGCATCCTGGGGCCTGAGGATCCCTGACTCATAAATAAACCTACACAATGAGCAGCACAGGAGCATCACTACTATATAGTGATTGATGTATGTATCCCCCGTTTTCTAGAGGACTCTTTGGAATTAAATTTAAACATTGAGGGTTGAAAGCTGGGGTTGCCTCTACTGTACCTAGATGCCAGCTTAATCACGTTTTCTTTTTTCCCAGCAGGAAGTAAACATCTTTTGTGTGACATCGCTTCAGGCAAGAGGGTTTACTGAGCTGATTTAGGAGTCTTTTGTCATGTATCTCTCGTCATCCAAGATATTTTCTGACAACTTCAGTATCTCCTGGGCTCTTTGACTCTATGTTGAGTCTTTTCCTGTCTATTTTGCATATAGTATAGTCTTGCCTTCTCGGCTAGAGTATATTCTTTGAAAACAGATAGTTTTATCCCTCGGCACTAAGCACAGTGAGGGAGGCAGGATAGTTGTAAAAAAACTAAGACATTTTGGTTCTTTGATTCATTGGGTCTTGGAAAATAACCGGCATTATTTTTTTCTAAATTACTCTTCCCAGACTTTTACACAAGAACAACAGCACACAAGTACCATGAAATTAAATCTCCGTGTCCTTTTCATCTTTGTGGCTCGATAGCAAAGGAGCAAGAAGCCAGGTTGCAATGTTTACCCTCATGAAGCTTCAGCGGTTCCTCATCTTGTGAGGTGAGGTGCAGAGCCAAATTTTGTGAAATGATAGCTGCTTCCTACCCTGCCTTTTTGATTCAGCCACCAGTACTCTCCAGTGTGCTGAGTATTTTGTGCTCCGATACATTATTCACTTAGTGCTGCACCACATTTATAGACTGGGGCCATGTGTGCCTGTATGCGCATTCAAGGTTGGATTCAAGTTCTAGCGCTATCGCTTTCAAGACTTAAGATAATTTGATGCAAGTGTGATTATATCCTGGGATCTCCTTTGCCAAATAGGAATCTTAAATGAGCAAAGAAATAGCAATAAAATGTCACATAAAACTTCAGTACATAGCCAGTTTGTGTGCCTCCAAGAAGCATCTCTCAACAAAGAATTTTAGTCCATGTTAAATTGACACTTCAGGTTAATTGATGATTCTGTTAAGTAGATCAATTGAAAAAATATGGACCAAACTAATTTTTACTTTCTTTCCTTTTATTGAGGTATAATTGACATAAACAGTATATTAGTTTCAGGTGTACAACATAATGATTTGATATTTTTATATATTGCAAAATGATCACCACAATATGTCTAGTTAACATCTGTCACCTACAGTTACAATTTTTTTTCCTGTTATTAAGACTTTTAAGGTCTACTCTTTCAGCAAATTCCAAATGTGCAATACAGTAGTATTAACTATAGTCACCATGCTTTACATTACATCTTCATGACTTACTTATTTTATAACTCGCAGAGTGTGCCTTTTGACCATTTCGCCCACCCTCTCCTCTTGCCTCTGGCAATCACCAATCTGTTCTCTGTATCCATGAGCATTTTTTTTTTTTAGATTCTACATATAAGATTATATGATATTTGTCTTTCTCTGTCTGACTTATTTCACCTAGCATAATGCCCTCAAATTCCATCCATGTTGTCACAAATGGCAAGATTCATTCTTTTTTATGGTTGAATAATATTCCATTATGTATATATACGCACACATACATAGACCATATCTTTATCCATTTATCCATCAATGGACACTTAGGTTGTTTCCATTATCTTAGCTATTGTAAATAATGCTGCAGTGAACATGGGCATGCATATATATTTTTGAATTAGTGTTTTCATTTGCTTCAGATAAGTACCTGGAAGTAGAATTGCTGGATCATATGGTAGTTCTATTTTTAATTTTTTGAGGAACCTCCATACTATTCTCCATAGTGGCTGCACTAATTTACATTCTCACCAACAGTGCAACAGCAGGCAGAGTCCCTTTTCTCCACATCCTTTCAACATTTATCTTACCTTTTTATAATAGCCATTATAACACATGTGAGGTGATATCTCATGGTTTTGGTTTGTGTTTCCCTTATGATTAGTGATGTTGAGCATCTTTTTATATATCTGTTGGCCATTGTACATTTTCTTTGGAAACATGTCTATTCAGATCTTCTGCTCATTTTTTAATTGGATTGTTTGGATTTTCTGCTATTGAATTAACCCCTTATCAGATATATGATTTTCAAATATTTATTCCCAGTTAGTATGTTGCTTTTTCATTTCGTTGATTATTTCCTTTGCTATGCAGAGCTTTTTAGTTTGATGTAGTCTCATTTGTTTATTTTTGCTTTTGTTGCCTTTGCTTTTGGAGTCACATCCAAAAACTGTTGCCAAGACCACCTATTTTTCTTCTGGGAGTTTTATGGTTTCAGGTCTTACATTCAAGTCTTTAACCCATTTTAAGTTAATTTTTGTGCGTGGTGTCACATAGGGTCCAGTTTCATTCTTTTGCATATGGCTCTCCAGTTTTCCCAAAATAATTTATTTAAGAGAGTTTCCTTTCCACATTGTATATTCTTGGCTCCTTTGCCATAAATTAATTGACCATATATGTATGGGTTTATTTCTGGGCTCTCTATTCTGTTTCATTGATCTATGTGTCTGTTTTTATGCCAATACCATACTGTTTTACTATATCTTTATAGTATATAAAATATATATTATATAGTATATTATATAAAAATATATATAATATATAATACCATTACTATATCTTTCTAATATAGTGTGTGACCAGGGAGTGTGATGCCTCCAGCTTTACTCTTCTTTTTCAAGATTTCTTTGGCTACTTGGGGTCTTTTGTGGTTCTACATAAATTTTAGAATTATGTGTTCTAGATCTGTGAAAAATGCCATTGGAACTTTGATAGGGATTGCACTGAATCTGTAGATGGCTTTGGTTACTATGGACATTTTAACAATATTAATTCTTTCAATCTGTGAGCACAGACTATCTTTCCATTTATTTGTGTCTTCAATTTCTTTCATCAATATCTTACAGTTTTCAGTGTACAGGTCTTTCACTTCCTTTTTTAAACTTATGCCTAGGTATTTTACTCTTTTTGATGCAATTGTAAATGGGATCGTTTTCTTAATTTCCCTTTCTGATAGTTTGTTATTAGTGTATAGAAATGTAGCATATTTTTGTATATTGATTTTGTATCCTACAACTTTACTGAATTTGTTTATTAGTTCTAACAATTTTTGGGTAGAGTCTTAAGAGTTTTCTATACCTAATATCATGTCATTTGCAAATAGTGACAGTTTTATTTTTTCCTTTCCAATTGGGATATTTTATTTCTTTTCCTTGCCTAATTGCTCTGTAATTTTTACTTTCTAGTATGAAATATGATCTCTCTGAGGACAAGAATAATTTGGTTGTCATTCCCCTATCTTCAAATTATTGCATCATTAGGTATCTTAACAACAACAATAACAAATGCCAAAGAATGGCAATGTTTTTCCTGCTGAGTCAGGCAGGTGCCTCGCAGAAGTGCTGGGGGCAGGTTCTGGGAATTTCTTGTATTTGTCAGGTATTTCCCTAGCTAAGGGAATATATTCATAATTAAATGTCAGGCCCTTCCATGATTAGAGCCGAGGACAAACTCTTAAAAGGAAGGGTTCTAAGGTGTCAAATGGGGATATTCTTGGCTTTCCAAACAACACAAAGATGAGTCGTTAATTAAGTGTGACTCATGGCATTAGCCTGGCAGAGAAGCCTGGCAAGTCTTGTGGGAGCCTTAAAAATTCAAGTCCTCTCACTTTCCAGTTTGCTCAGTACTGGAAGTGCCCAGGAAGACGTTCCCCTGAGAACACACTGCTCCTCACCCCTCCTTACTTACATCAGAAATTAATTTACCACTTAAGACACTTGTAATCACGCCTCAAAGTTTCTATGGCTACCTACCCAAGACCCTCAGCAGTTCTAAGCCTCAGCTGTTCTGTTTTGCAGTCTCTACCTTGCTGCCTTTTAAGAAAGTCTGATCATCCCAGCATTGCTGCTGCCAGAAGTCTTTGTCACTTTGGCTTTCTGGCAGGCCTTCTAAGTTGCTGGCCATACTCCCATTAATTTCAGAATGTGGATAACTGACAATATCCATTAATTTTGTATCCGTGCCCCTCTTTGGATCAGCCCAGTATTGGCTGAATAATGAATTGGCTGGCTTCAAAGTCAAGGTCAGGAGGAAGACGGCATGAGGATTAGATAGATCTGGAAAAGGAGGACGAAGTGGAGGAGGAGGAGAGCTAAAATATTTCCCGAGGATGAATGACTGAATTGGAGAGTTGAAAATTTTAAGGCCAGAAAAAAGCAAGACAGTCTGGAATTCAGACATTAAGGAAATGCAAAAAAATTTGAGGTTTACTGAGGTTCTGTCTCCAGCAATGATGAGGACAATGAGGATGACTGTGATGATAATTAACATTTATTGAGTGGTTGTAACAAAGAAGGCACAGTTTTAGATTGTTTTGTATATATTTTCTAATTTAGGCCTCATAAACATAGGGTAGGTGTTACTATCATATACATTTTACATGTGAGGGAACCAAGGATCAAGGAGATGCAGTAACTTGCCTAACGTGACACAGGTAAGTGCTCAGGTAAGACTTAACTTCAACTCTGTTGATAATATAGTAGGTGCTTTCACTTTTTCCCATTTGTTTTAAGTATTGTAGCAACGCTGTTGACGTCCCCCAGCTCTCCTTTACGGGTTTTGTGAGTACATCCTGCATTTCTATGAATTTTTCCTGAGGGTTCATGGCTGCAAACTGTTTAGAGGCCTACCCTTAGGCTTCCCAAACTACTTTGATCAAACACATCAGAAGCCAGAAATGCCTAGGAGTTTCATTCCAATTGGAGCGTTGTGAGGCACTCTTGAAGGAGTATGAAAGCCAAGCTCCTTTGCCTTGAGAAGGGACAAACTCTGCAATGTGATTGTGCTCCAGAGCCCCCTGCGACACCAGACTGAAGGCTAGTATGATGCCTAACACTACGCCCTGCTTGACTTCTTCCCCTTCTCTGTCCTGCTTCTTTCACTCCCTTTCTGGTTTCTTGTGGGAACACCCCCTTAATAAGTCACACACAAATCCTTGTCCTTCTACCTGCTTCCTGGGGAATCTAAACTCAGACGATTATGCTTTGGTTTCATTCTAAACTTGACATCACACATGAGACAACTTTAATAAAAGGTACTATGAAATACTAATTGAACACAGCTAATGAAGAAACTTTAGAGATTGTTCCACATGTTTATTTGGCCTCCCATTTACTCTTGCTTCATTCATTCAATCATTCATTGAACAAAAATATGTTTTCTACCATGTGCCTAGGACTAATATTCATCTGTACAGACCCCATAATGTGGATAGGAAAAAGAATATACTTTTCAGTGTATACACTCAGGGTACTAAGAAGGGATAGAAGAAGTCTCAATAAAATTCAGTCCTTTGAAATCACGTGCATCATTTCAACTTCCACGATATCATTTCTTCTAGATCTGAATTTATGGTTTGGGATGTTTTTCATGGCTGAGTGGTGTATGGGGCAGAGAAACCTGAGGAAGGGGTTGGCTTCAGACTAGAAACCTTCACTCACAATAAGTTGAGTAAATGTCTTGCATATAGAAATGATAAAACCATCTCTTTTGCAATTTTTGGAGACTGGCCTTGGAGAAAAAGATGAGTCATAGAAACAAAAGGATTAGTCAAAGAAAATGTCGTTAAGAATGTGATTGATTATGGAAGGGACATGTTGCCCAGGTTGCAAGTTACTCCTCTGCTTCAAATTTATGTTAGGATTTGGTGGGAGAAGTAGATGGTACAGTAAAATTCTGAAAGGGAGGTGACTAAGCTCAGAATTTTGAACCTAGGTTTCCCATTTTAGAAGACCCTACGAGCTATGGGCTATAAATGCTGCTCCCAGGTAACTCTGCCTCTCATCCTCTCTTTTTTTCTACTTCCCTCATTTCCTCCGTGTGTGAAATCTCTCGTTAAGTTTAGAGAATGTTCCATCTGTAATACAATCTCTCTTTTGTCTACTTTCAAAGCTCCTGGCTATATCTACCACTCCCACTGACACCTTTTAGCTGCTTTTCCCTTATTTCTTAGCAACCTTTACTCTTTACCCATCTTTCTGAAGTTAGCACTGCCATGTCAGTTTCATACCCTTGGCCAAAGATTGTTATAAATTATACATGGCAAACAAATAAGTACAGGGTAAGCTGCAGACTGACTCAAAGAGAGTATTTCTGAGTATGAATATATGCTTTGCTACCAGGAACATCAAGGAAGAAACTCAAAATCATCTGCACCAACTTCATTTAAATGTAATGTCAAAATGAATTCAGCATTCAAAAAAATACTGTTGAAGAAAGAGAGACTCAAATTTGTAGGCATGTCTATGTAAGCTAATGAAGGACACATCTTTTCCAGGACTCGAATGGATACCTTTAGAAACAATATAGAAACCATCTAGGATGGATTCAAAATGCACAAGGCAGTATAAAAGATGATGTGGGAGAGCCTCCAGCTCCAAAGACCAGAGACTCAGATTCACTGGGCTACAGAAGCCAGACGGGGTTGCTCAGCCCTCAGCTTGCAGAAGAGCCGAGTTAATGGGGAATTTGAGTCAGGAGTGAAGTCAGAGGGACAGAGTCTATATCATGGTTTTGCAAAGGGAACTCTGTATACGAACTTCAAAGAGGGTATCTGAGTGCTTTTTAAAACTTAACTTTCCGGGCTCCTCTACAGGTCTACTGAATCACATTCTTTGGCAGCTGGATCAATCACAGCTGGTTACGAGAGCTTAACAGATGTCTTCAGGCTCTGGTTTCTCTCCCACACTGCTGTTCAGTGTTAACAATATTAACGTCAATTTTGTGTTAACTTCATTATCATACAGGGTTTTTCTTTCGGTCACAATTTGGCTGCCAGCCACTCCTGGGCTACACTTCCCCCGGTTTGTGTTTTGGTTTTTCGTACTGAAATGTGCACCTACTCCTTTGAGAACGCAGAAAAAAGACCTAGAATCAAGCATCATCATCTCTGATTGGCTTGATTAGGTCACATGCTCTTACTTGTGTCAATTACTGTTGCCATTGCGATATGGGGCTTTCACTCGCTAGGTCTAGATTATGTGGCACCCAGGTTGCTGAATGGAGTTAACAACATTAGAACCACATAGATTCAAAGTAGGGCAAGGGATGGATTCCGAAATGAAAATGAGATATGTTGTCAGAAGTTGGGCATGAAAAATGGGTGTTGGGGAGAGAGAGGGACTAGAGGCAAGTGGCTGTTACAATTGTTCAGTCAAGGTGTAATGAGAGACTAAACCAAGGGAGCTAAATTGAGATGAAACAGAGATAATAATAGTCAAGAGGTATTTCAGACGTATAATTGAAATGGTTTTTATATCTGATTGATTAGAATTAGGAGGAACAAAGATCATCATTTCTAGCTTTAGGTCTCATATTTGAAAGTCCAATATTTGACTTTAGATGTAGCTAGATTCCATTTTTCCTATGATGTTGTGAAGGGTATTCTCTATCTACACCTTGGCTTGATTTCCTTTGAGCTGGATTCCTTCTCAATAGACTCCTCATCAGGCAGCAAAGATGGCCTCAAGCTGATCCAGGTTTACAAGATTCTTAAAACTCATCATTCCAGTGTAAGTGTTCAAATATTTCTCCTTCAGTATTCACATTGGTGCCAACAAAGGATTCGGATTGGCCTTCATTTGGAAATGTGCCTGTTATGGGCTGAATTCTGTCCCCCTCAAATTCATATATTGAAGCTCTAACCCTCAGTACCTCAGAATATGACTATTATTGGAAATAAGGCCTTTAAAGAGGTAATTAAGGTTAAATGAAGTCATATGTCTGGCTTGTATTAGTATTCACCAAAGAAACAGAACCATAGGATGTATATATACAGAGAGAAATTATTTTAAGGAATTGACTCATGTGCTTGTAGAAGCTTAGGGAGTACAAAATCTAACAAAGGAGACTGGCATGCTGGAGACTCAGGAAAAAGTGGCAGTTTGGGTTCAAAGGCAGACTGCTGGTGAGCCAGGAAGAGCTGATGTTGCAGCTGCAGTCTGAAGGCAGTCTGCTGGCAGAAGTCCCTCTTGCTTGGCAAGGGTCAGCCTTTTGTTCTGTGTAGGCTTTCAACTGATTGGATGAGGCCCATTCACATTATGGAGGGTCAATCTACTTTAGTCAAAGTCATAGATTTAAATCTAAACCTTATCCAAAAGCACCCTCACAGAAACATCCAGAATAGTGCTTAACCAAATATCTGAGCACTATGACCCAGCCAAATTGACACCTATAATTAACCAATACAGAGCTCTAATGCAATCTGACTGGTGTCCTTGTACGAAGAGCAAAGTTGGATATACAAAGAGATATCAGGGATGCACCAGCACAGAGGAAAGACTATATGAGGACACAATGAAAATATAGCTATTTGCAAGCCAAGAAAAGAGGCCTTGGGAGAAACCAAAACTGCCAACACCTTAGTCTTGGACCTCCTAGCCTATGAAACTGTGAGAAAATTAACTTCTATTGTTTAGGCCACCTAGTCTATGGATTTTGTTATGGCAGCCCTAGCAAGCTATCATAGTGCCCAACCACAGACCAATCCCCGTACAAGGTTTAGGGGGAATGGAGTACTCTTATTGGCCAGGCTGAGTCAAGTCCTCACCCCTAAGACTGGAAAAGTAGGGATCGTATGATGGACAATCCTAAATGAATCACAAAGATTAGAAGAAGAAAACTTTCCAAAAGCTACAAAAAACAATTATTTGTGAACCAATGCCTCTCACTGTAATAATAGTCTTTATTGGGATTGATCCTAGAGAACCACAGTGATGGAGGAGTAGAGAAGTGTGCTAGGCAAATAGAAAGGCAAGAGGAGAGGCAAAAATCCGTTCTTCTCATTGAAATACACATGCCAGGGGATGCTAAAGTTGTGTGCCAAGACAGGAAATAAGAGACATACACGTGATATATAATACAACTAAGGCTTTTAAAAGAATACACATATATAATTGTGCCTCACTATTGGGAGGAATTCCAAATATACATGTATATTTATATATAGACTATAGCAGCAAGAGATGTCTTTCTTCTAAAACATTGGCTGTCAGCACTAAAACTGGGATTTCCTGGTCCTCAAGTAGGACCTTAAAAATAGCATAGGTTCACCCGGGTTACGCTCAAGCTTAGTGATGATCCTGCTCATTGCTACCTTCTCTGTGTTCACATTCTAAAAAGAGTGGTTTTGATTGGTATGCTTGCTAATATCCAACTTGGAGCACTCCTGTTGGGAAGAATTTCACACATTTCACCTCAGAGGTGGTTTTCTATCTTCATACCTAGCCAACATATAGATGCTTTCAGCTCATGCCCAAGCCCTGGTTCAAACACATGTGATCGAAGTTATAGGGATAGTTTTATTTACTCAGAACATGAAGCATACACCACAGCAAAATATCCAGGAAATGGAGTCAGTGCTGCTTTCCTGAGACATCAAGGGTTCTTCCACCATGAAATCAAACTTGAGTAGCTCAGACTCCATGGTTGACGATGGACGATCATCACAATGATATTGATCCTGATGGTGATGGTGATGATGATTACATTAACGTGATAGTTCTCGCTGAAATTTCTGTTTAAGCCAGGCTCTGCTTTAAGTTCTTTATTTTATTTACTCATTTAATCTTCAAAACTGCTCTACCAAAAAAAGGTAGTGTTATTAACCAATTTGATAGACACAGAAAATGAACAGAGTTTAAATAGGTTGCCTAAGTCTTCAAAATTAGTAAGTATCGAGGAAGACAAAAGAGAACTGTAATCCCAGCCTGGCTCTAGAAGTGCTTAGCTGTGGTGAATAGCATCAATGGACCTTGATCATTTCTTTGGTGTTTTTCTCCAAAATTTCAGAACTACCCCAGGGATCCTTTTTCGGAGACACACCATTCTGAATCTGAGAAGGGATTACATCCTGCAGAGAGAGGAAGTTGTCATGAATCTCAGAGCTGAAGGCTATGATTCTAAACTCTCTGCTTCTGAGATTTTCCTGAGTGGCTCTCACCAGTCACTCAAAATGAAACATTTCAAAGTTGGACTATAGTAACGACTAGCTTAACCATAAGGGTGTAAGTTTGGGTTTTCTTTTCTCTAATGAAAGTGCCATATATTTCTCCTTTTGCTGGAAAAGTGTTTTAAGAACTTCTCCCCACCTTCCTTGCTCAGTCTTTTAGATTACTTATTTGATGACACTGCCAATGTATTTCTGAGAAGTTATAGTTTTAAAAAAAAAGAAAACTTCAAAGTTTTTATTATTCTAAAACCACACAAGAGACACATTTGAGAAACAGCTCCCTTCAGGTGACAGTTTCCTCCAATACATGTTTCTAAAACTATTGAAATTGCTATCTCGATCACTTCTTATTTCATAGCTAGGCTTAATCACCCGACTATAAATTTAATACCTTCACATTGTTATAGATTGCATGTCAGTGTGAGATCTGGCAATAATGGCGCCATCCAATAAATCTGATGAAAATAGTGAGGTTTCTCTCACTATGCTAGCATTGAAGATGTTGATTGATTGACAAATTACTTGTTCTCACAGGTGTCAGAAGGAGAAGAGTTCAAGTTCTCATATATTAATTAATAACTAATAACAGGTATTATATATTATTAAATGATCATAAATATTTCTACACAACAGAGCTAGAGTACCTCGTGTGCAGTAGCTGAATAAATCACTAAACTTGACCATATCCTTGTATATTCATTGAGTAAATAAATAAGGAAGGGAGAAGGCTTCCATAGGGGTCTGTGAGGCTTTTGGAAATCAGTGTTCTTGGTCATTGGGCTTCATCTTTGCTTACCACATTTTCCATTTTTTTTTTTTTTGAGGAAGATTAGCACTGAGCTAACATCTGCTGCCAATCCTCCTCTTTTTGCTGAGGAACACTGGCCCTGAGCTGACATCCATGCCATCTTCCTCTACTTTATATGTGGGATGCCTACCACAGCATGGCTTGCCAAGCGGTGCCATGTCTGCACCCGAGATCTGAACCGGTGAACCCCGGGCTGCAGAAGTGGAATGTGCAAACTTCACCGCTGCGCCACCGAGCTGGCCCATACATTTTCCTTTTTTGAGCAGACTTGAAAACAGCTCCAACTCCTCCAGTTTCATTGCCACCACTTGCTGTTATTGACCAGGGTCCTCTCCTTCTTGAACCTCCTGTGGAACTCAAGGGGTTATCATAGATTCTCTTGTGTCCCAGTTCCTAATGTAAACTCAGTAACCATGGAGGGTTTCTAAGGTTTTTGTTCTGTTGGTTACCGCAGGAATTAGATGGGAAGTAAAATGATGACCGGTTCCACCTACTCAACACACACACCAAAATATGTTTGGGCCTCAGCAGTGGAAATAGACACATATAGACGAAGAAACTAAGAGCAAGAAAGCCTACGGGGCTAGCAGCAAGTGAACCGTCTCCTGTAGACCAAGTTCATTGTTTAGGCACATAAAGTGCTTTCTTCTGCTTCCTATTATGTTCCTATATTATTATGCTTCCTCTAATGGGCTAGGCTGGTTTAAACTGTTGGCATAGGCTGCTAATTTTTGATACTAAATTGAAAGCTACAAAAGGATCAAATGCAAGGATCATCAGAGTCAAAATTATACATTTCCCCAGTATCTCAGATCTAAGTTCCACTTTGGTTCCACAGTCTTTGTTCCTGGTCTAGTGCCACAGACAAGTTTAGAAACAAACAATAAGCTTATTTAAGATATGGGGCTGGAGCATGAGAGCAGAGAGATAAGTGGCTCATGGGAAATGGGAGAGGTAGTGCTTAGAGACCTGCCAATCACTTTACAGGACAAATCTCTTAGACCATGACCATGTAGACAAACACCAACTTCACTTGCTTTCAGTTCTTGTCTCAAAACTTTCATAAGATTGTCTTGGTTGAAAAGTTAGCGCCAGATCAAGAGTACCACTAAGGACTCGGCGTGAGCTTTTGGTTTCACTTTGAGAGTCAGGGGGAAGCCACTGAAATAGTTTAAGCAGAGAAGTGACAAGATGTGATTTATGCTTAATAACTTTACTCTGGCTGTTGTGTAGAGTGCGGATTAAAGAGGGCCAAGAAGGAAAGCAGGGGGATGAGTCTTGGTGAAAACTCCCAGCGAGCACAATTGGAAGGTGATTTAGATAGAACTCAGACATCTGTGTGACTCTGCCCACCTCAGTCCCTGAGCCTGCTCTGTCCGATTGGAGAATGCTCCCCAGGCTGCAGTAAGAGAGCTCGCCCTCTCCTAAGCAACTTTTGGGAAATCATTTGCTTCTGAAAATAATTTTTTGAGAAATTTATATTTCTATCATTTAAATAGAGAGAGAACAGAAAAGAATAACTTGGTATGCTTATGGGCAAAAGTAATAGGAAGACAGTAAAAACCTTTCAGCGTGAAAATAATTATCCAAAATCAAAGGCATGAAAGTGCTGGTTGGCTCTTATAAATGCGTTTGGCCTCACGTAAATCATGTTAAATTTGAAATTTGAGAAACTGTACTTCACTGGGCAGACTACATGTAATTTTCAGCCACATAAATTTTTTTCTCTCGAGCTCTAGATGGGTGTCACCTCAACCTATGGTCTAATGTGAGAAGCATCAGTCAGGTCAATGTATCCACGAAATACATTGAATGAGGACCTGACTCCTGTGCCTGGTATGTATCTTCTTAGTAATATTAAGCTGACATTGCTTAATAGCAGATATTATGGAGCTAATTCTGCATCACTTTCTGATTGCTAGAAAATTGGTGTCTGCCATCCATGGAAATGGATTTCTGACATTTTTTTCTCCAACCCTTCAGAGCTTTAAAGACTACTGTAAAAAGCATCTTTGCTGCTTCACTCATTAGGGGATATAAAAGGACTAAGTTTCAGAATTAAATTTTTCCCTGGGACTCTTCATTATTCTTTATTATAAGCCTTTTGGCTTTTTTTTGATCTTTTACATGTGAAATAAACTCCCAACCAACTTGAGCAACTTCTAAAGACCTATCTGGTGTTTTGGTGAAGAAAGACCTTCTCCATGATTCCTTTTTACAGGCTGCTTCTGTATCTGTCTTCAGGGCCAATCCCTCTTATTATGTATACTCATCCATTCATTATGGAACCAATATTGTATGCAGGGGCTGTGGTAGACACTGTGCCTCTGTTAATGACAAGACTGACTCAATTCTTGCACACCTGGAGCTTTCTCTTTAGGATGGACAAAGGCTCTTTCAGCTGACATTCTGCATTATGGTGGGATACAGAGCAGATGCTAGTGCTGAGGTTTTGTTCAGAAGCGCAAAGCCAAACATTGCTGTTGTTGCCTCGTTGGGTTTAGGCATGAATAGGAGTCGCGCAAGGGCCTGGAGCCAGCATTTTGTCAGTGGGACTTTGGGATCTGTCATCGATAATATAGGACCCTGTACAGGCTCCTGCTTTAGGACAGAGCACCTCTTCCCTCACCTGCCAGGAGTGTTGACTGCTGAGGCTCATGTCTGTGTCTTCCTCCAGAATTGCCCTCTGCCGAAGGAAGTTGCCTGGGCCAAGGTTACACTCCTTCCCAAGGACAGCCTGCCTCCAATAACGGGTTGATATTGGGGAACAGATTGAGTTCCCTTGCCGCAATTTAGACAACTCCGATGGACTATCCAAACTCCCAGGATTCCATGGGACATGCTGAGGCCTGTGTTGAACCTACATCTCAGTTCAACTTCTTCCTCTCCCAGTCCCGCCTCCCTCACTTCCTCACATGTGTTGATTCTAAGCCCACTCCCCAATAAACCTCCTTTAAGAAAAGGTCCATTCAGAGTCTATTTCCAGAGAACCCTCCTTAAGAATGGGATTTTTACATGTTTTACAAACTCAGTTTACAATTACAGACTCTATAGTTGTTAGTCTAGCCAATTTCCTTCCTTTTTCCTTCGCTCTTTGCAAAATCCCTTCAAGCTAGATAATGATATGCCCAGTTGACAAATGAGAAATTGAGAAAAGACTTATTTGTCCCAGGTCACACAGCCAGCAGATGGTGGAGTCAAGATTCAAGCTGCCAGCTATCTGATGGGAGAGCATGCACCCTCCCCGACCCCACTGCACCCCTCTCCTCTTCTGCCCTTTTCAGCCCCTTCTGACTTTTCTTGTGGAGTAGGGTTAATTTCATTATTTCTTCATTCTCAGAACAGAAATTAAATTGCTGATGTCTCAAGTTACTTTCTGGTTTCACCTCTCTCCTTCACAGTAACATTCCAACAGGGAACGAAGTTGGGGACAGACACTCAGCTTGGTGTGTTTGTGGCCATGTTGCACATAATGCTTTAGGTTACGGCAACAAAAATTCCTTGACCTCACACATAAGAGTATCACTTAGCAAGCCAACAAACGAACCAAAAACTGTCAGCCAGAGGAAGGAAAGGAGGAGTTATGCAAAGGTGGGGAAATAACTGGCTAATATGACTGTAAGGTAGAATGCCACAAAAGACGGCCCAGTCATCTCACGGTGACTAGCAAAAATGACACTCTATATTGGAGTGGGTGATAGAAGATAACAGGACAACCATTTTGAACTAGCATCCTGATGTATTGGCTGATAAAATGGTCTCTGTTCAGAGGTGTACAAGGTTCTCCAGGTGGGATTCAAAGTCCCTTCTCTCCCCACCTCCAGCCCCTTGTTTGATTGACAAGAGCTTAGCATAATGCCCTCAAGCTCCCTCCATTTTGTTGCAAATGGCAAGATTGACTTCTTTTTTATGGCTGAATAATATTCCGTTGTGTATTTCCACCATATCTTCTTTATCCATTCATCTGTCGATAGATACTTAGGTTGTTTCCATGTCTTGGCTATTAATAATGTCATGAACAGGTGGGTGTAGATATGTCTTCAACATAGTGTTTTTGTGTCCTTCATATATATTCCCAGAAGTAGAACTGCTGGATCATATGGTAGCTCTATTTTTAAGTTTTTGAGGAACCTCCATACTGTTTTCCATAGTGGCTTTACCAATTTACAATTCTACCAACAGTGCACAAGGGTTACCTTTTCTCCACATCCTTGCCAGCATTCGATATATCTTGTCTTTTTGATGATGGCCATTTTAATAGACGTAAGGTGATATCTCATTGTGGTTTTAATTTGCATTTCCCTTATGATTAGCGATGTTGAGCACCTCTTCATGTACCTGTAAGCCACTCATAAATCTTCTTCGGAAAAATGTCTATTCAAGTCCTTTGCCCATTTTTTAATTGGATTATGTGTTTTTTCTATTGAATTGTGTGAGTTTATATATTTTGGATATTAATCCCTTATCAGATATATGGTTTGCAGATATTTTTTTTCCCATACCATAGATAGTCTTTTCATTTTTTTGATTGTTTCTTTTGCTGTGCAGAGCTTTTTAGTTTGATACAGTCTCAATTGTTTATTTTTGATTTTGTTGCTTGTGCTTTAGTGTCATGTCCAAAAAATGATTGCCAAGACCCGTGTCAAGGAGGTTTTTCTCCCCTATGTTTTCTTCCAGGAATTTTATAGTGGAAACATAAAGTACATTTCAATGAGGAGCCACCACACCGCAGCCTACACCTTGGCAATGCTTTTCAAATAGAAATGTGCACAGGAAGATCCTGTGGATCTTGTGAAAATGCAGATTTTGACTCAGTAGGTCTTGGGTGGGGCCTGAGATTCAGCTTTTGTAACAAGCTCCCCGTGATTCTGAGGCTTCTAGTCCAGGAACAATACTTGAGTAGCGAGGAAATAGGGCATGTTCAACTGTGTGGCTCCCCTCTGATGTGTTATTATTCCCAGACTAGGCTCATGTGCTTAGTGCCTTTTATGTGCACTCATTATACAGTTCCCATCCTCAAGGCCCTAATTGGGTGGTAGAAAGTGAAGAGTGATACTACGCAAATACCTACGCATACGCCGCATAATGACATTTTGGTCAAAAACGGACCACATATACAATGGTGGTCCCATAAGATTAGTACCATATGGCCTACGTGTGTAGTAGGCTATACCATCTAGGTTCCTGTAAGTACACTCTATGATGTTTGGAAAATGGCAAAATTGCCTAACAATGCATTTCTCAGAACACATCCCCATTGTTAAGCAAGGCATGACTACACTTACAATATCATGTGGTATGTAACATAAATTTTCATAAAATGTGCTATGGGACTATGAGGAATGGAAACTAATTCTGCCTAAGGGAGTCAGGGAAATCTTTACCAAAGATGTGATCTTGAATAGACTCTTTTAAGATAGAGAATGAAATTTCCAGGTATGTGGACAAGGGCAAGTGTGGGTGGATTTCAATGTCACCCATATGGCTACGCATGGCACATAGAAAAGTTTTGTTTATTTGTTTTTCTAGTAACAGAAAAAAAAGAAATAAACTTGTGAACCAGAATTAAGTATTTTCCGATATTATTGGGGAAATCAATACATTCCTCCATCAATTTGTGAGCACAGTTGTGTCCATGTCCTTCACCTCCCTTTGCCAAACTCTAACCAGACTTCAGGCCTTTGATCACAATGCTTTCTCTGAACACTGAAGTCAGAAAGTAAATTTTCCTGCCTCTCAACTCCAGGTCTCTCACATTTACTGACTATAAGCATTTTGCTCATAGGTTCCTCATCTGAAACATCTTTGTAGCATCACACAGTACTAAACAGAGTTTCTTATACCTAATAATCACATTATAGCTATCACCTATGAGCCAGACACTGTGCAATTTTCACTTCACAAATTCTCTTCTTTAATTCTCACAATTATCGTATGCAGTACACAGTATTATTGCTAACCTCATTTTACAGATCCAGATTCTAAAGCTCTGTTCAGAGAATAATTTCCTCAAATCACTCAACCAGAGAGTAGCAGAGCTAGGATTAAAACGCTCACTGTGAATGCAGTGCAATTAAATACCTCCCTATGTTGGATGAATGCATTGATAGGCTGTGTTGCTGATTCAAGGTTGCTGCAAATTCTTTGAATCTCTTTCATTTTGAGGTTGGATTTTGTCTCCTTCCATCGAATCTGGGTGGACCTGTGACTGCTTTGACAGATAGAATACAGTGGAATTGACACCATGACAGTTTATGGGACCAAGTCTTAAGCAACCAGAACTTTACTCTTCTTGTCTCTTAATACATCCTGTCTTGGAGTCCTCAGCCACCATGTAAGAAGTCTGTTGGAAAGACTACTTGAGAGACCTTGAGACTACGGACAGGAAGAAGTTCCCAGTAGAGCCCAGCCTTCCAAGGAGCCAAGGCGGTAGTCATTTGAATGAAGCTATTTGGATCCCCTAGACTAGCCGAATAGCTCACTGAATACTGCTGAATGACCTCAGTCATAAAGCATTAGAATCATGGGGCAGAAGAATTGTCTAGCTGAGCACTTCACAAAACTCATGAGATACTGTGATGGTTGTTACTTTAAGCCATTGAGTGTGAAGATGGTTTCTTAAACAGCAGTTGAGAGCTGAAATAGCCTGTCATATCTGGAAACTTAGCTTAGGGACCTGAAAATGGTTTCCTGGAGCACTCACTCATGGCAGTCTTACATGAGATTTTATGGAAGAATGAAAAAAAATAGAAGATGATTTCTGACTTGTAAAATTTTATTTTCTCAGCCTGTGGCTAGCGTATGTTTGTGGTGGTGGTGGGGGGGAGGGAGGTATAGCAAACTCAGAATCTCTTGGGGTGTGGATAATTGGCACTAAACAAAACTCCCCAGGTAAATGTGACAGGTTTCTGCCTTTTGCCCTGAAGATTCACCACTAATCTCAAATTAAGGCTTCAGAGACAGAAGGGATTTTAGAAATCATTAATATTAGTCATTTATTTTACAAATAAAGAAAGTGAAGCCATGGAAAGTAAATCACTTGCTTGAGTACAGTGCTGGGAATAGAACCTGTGGGAGACTGATTTATAATGCTATATTATGTGTATGTATATAGAAGTCAATTTCCATAAACTGGTATTACCACAATTACTTATTAATATTGCAGAGTGAATGAATAAATTGAGATTCTCAATCAAAAACTGTAATGAGCTACCAGTGTTTCTTAAATTTGACGGCACATTAAAATCACCTGTGGTTATTAAAAAATAATTATTGTTCAGGATCTAGACATTTTGATTTAGTTGTTTGTGGGTGGCCAAGACAACTGGTCTTTTTTTTTTTTTTCAGAACAATCCTGGTAACTAATAACTATTTTATTATTGGTAACTAATAATCTGGGGGTTTACAGTTTAATAAGTATATATAATACTAATGGTGCTCTTTCTCTCTCCAGCAACCATACATAATTTCTATGATTTCTGATTCGAGTAATTTGTCTATCTTTATCATTTGTTAAAATAATTTTTTAGTTGTTTGAACTACATTCTCTTAACATGTACTCATTTTTAACATGTGCTTAACGTGCACTTAACACAAACTTTTCTTTTTTAATCTCTTGCAAAAGAATTGTACTTTCTGCCATCCTTCTCTGAGCTTTCAATGGAAGATCCAAATGCAAAAAAGGACTAGTAGCCAACTGTTGTAAGCTACTATCTTTCACACTAAGTTGGTAAATCACTCAAGCAGGAGTTATTTGTCAAACATACGTATACTTGAATAAATGATATTTTTGTGACGAGTATGCTGGATTTATTAGCTAGCAGTTACCAATAATTTATCATACCCTCATTTGTTGGAAATATAATTCAAAAACAACCTATAACTAGATTTAATAAAAGTATCCATATCTAAGACTAATGCACTGAAGGAAATATAATTACAGCTCGTTGCCATATCATAAAAACAACTATGATGATTCCAATTGCCCGATCGTTGCTGATATATTTCAAAATGGTCATAATATAAGCCATTCAGTAACATTTTTATTTACAAATATAAGTTTTGTAATGGTCGAACCATTCAGGGAAACTGGTTAAAGGGCTCATGGGATCTCATTGTGTTATTACTTACAATTGTTTGTGAATCTATAATTATCTCAAAATAAAATGTTTTAAAAGAGTGGTTGATATTCTCCATTGCCACACGCATTACCTCCTCCCCTAGGTCTTTCTGATTCTGTGAGATGAATAGAAAATAATAATATTCTTGTATGTGTGTCAATTTGAAAGTCTTTGGTTTTTTCCTGGGATCTAGACTGAATTCTAACATCTTAGGAACCACCACATCTTCATAGAACATCTCTGAAATGCTCCGATACTCAAAGGAAAATATAGCATCAGCTGTTATATTACTAGGGCAGAGATATGTTCTGATTTGATAGCATGGGTAGTTTCAGTGATGGCTCTGCATTAGGGCCAGTGGGTTGGGTTTTGCTCATGTGGCCCAGAAAATAGAAAGGAGTGCAGTAAAATCCAGTGGTCAAGTGTGTATGCTCTAGAATCAGGCTGTGGACTTGGAATCTTGGTCCTGCAACTTCCTATCTGTGTGACCATGAACACATTTCTTAACTTTCCTTTGCCTCTGTTGTCTCATTTTAAAATAGAACTAATAATAACGTTCACTGCTTAGGATTCCTGGAAGGACTGAATCACAGAATATGCATGCCTGGCATTCAGTGTACCTTCAGCTCAGTAGTGGGAAGCTGGGTGTGGGGTGCTGTGGTTAAGATTTCACCACCTCAAAACACTTAGAGAAGAGAAATAGCTGAAATTACAGAGGCTTTCTACTTTCAAGCTCTGTTTTATCTAATTCCTGAGTCAGTCCTGACCAGGTCATGGAATTCATCAGTAGTCTCAGCTTTGCAGGTCATAGGGTGACCTGCCTGCCATAGATCTGACATTAATTGTGCCTGTTTTGTAGTCTGGACCCCTGAGTACCCAATAAGTCACAATCTTCTCAAACCCAACTTGCCACTATGTTGATTCAATCTTTGCTTCTAGGCCTGTACCTGGATTTTCTTTGCCCTATACCTGGTTTCCTGTTGAAAACAAATTATGTCCCTGGATCCCTGACACTCTACCCTGTCCTTGCCATCACCTTCTATAGAATTCTGTCCCTTTATCACCAGCCCTAGCCTGGCATATTGATGCAAATAGACCAGTTATGTACTCAGAGCCATAGCACTTCTGTTCATCTTGATTAGAGCACCATGAGTCACTTCTGGATTAGATATTCATAAATATCAAATGTATCTGAAACTCTTCTGAGATTGCTATACCTTTGCATACTGTTACAGAATGCTAGCTACATGCCACATTCCTTCAGCCTGTTCAGTTTCTCTAGTTCAGTCCAAACCCTTCCTCTTACTTTGCACTACATTCTTACTTTGGCTTACATTCCTGCATGCACTGCAATTGAGATCAAATGTGGCAATTGAGTTAATGAAGGATGTTGAATTCTCTTTTATCTATCAAAAGATTTTTGGATGATGAAAGAGTGGATCAGTTGGTATCCTTAAACCCAGACTTTTAGGGGGCAGGCAAAAAGCCTTTTTAGAATATGTCATTTGCTTCTTTTTCTCCTCCCTTTGTTCTGGGTCCAAGAATCTCACTAGCAATGACAGTCTGAAGTGTCATAATTTGATTGTATTGTTTTTTAAAACATTTCCAGAATTCCAACAACAAAAAAAGTTAACTGGGTTTACATGTTCACCTTTTCCTATTTTCCTGTAATACACAAATAGAATATGTAACATTTGATGGCAAACTGGTCATCAAAATAAGCTGAGATACATTATAATGCTTTGAAAACACTTCAAAAAGCAATCCTTTTTATTATCCAAGAACTTATTGAGAAGAGATTGTGCCAGAATCTCTTTTGGCTGCACAACTAGGCTTATAGTTTGGCAACGGCTCCAAAGAAAATAAAATACTTGGATATCTATACACTTACCAAAACATGTACATGGTCTATATGATGTAAATTACAAAATGTTGATGAAAGAGATCAAGGACATCTACATAAGTAAAGAGATATACTGTGTTCAAGAATTTGAAAACTTAGCATAATGATGATGCCAATTATCCTCAGATTGATGTATGAGTTTAATGCAATTCCCATCAAAAACTCAGCAAGGTCTTTGCAGATATAGACATAAGACAACTTGGATGAATCTTCAGGGATTTAAGCTAAGTAGGGAACAAAAAACAACCAAACAATTCTCAAAGGTTACAAACTATATAATTCCATTTCTATGAAGCTTTTGAAATAACAAAATTTTAGAACTGGAGAACAGATTATTGACAGCCAGTGGTTAAGGATCGAATTCCCACCCAATCTTAGGGTAGGAGGAAGGTTGGTATGATTCTAAAAAGGTTTCTTGAGGGATCCTTGGGGCTATGCGCCTGTTCATTATCTTAACTTGGTGGTAGATACATAAACCTACACGTGATAAAATTACATAGAACTGAATGCAAATGTACACACACACAAAAACACACTCACCAATGAGTACATTAAGCTGTGGCAAGTATAAATAAGAAAGGTGGATTGTACCAAGATCAATATAGGGATTGTGATATTATACTATAGTTTTGCAAAATGTTACCATTTCGGGAAACTGGGTATATTAGTTTCCTAGCACTGTGGTAATAAAACCACATCAAGCGGCTAGCTTAAAACAACAGAAATTTGTTCTCTCACAGTTCTGGAGGCTATAAGTCCCAAATAAAGGTGGTGGAAGGGCCATGCTCCCTCCAAAGCTTTTAGGGAAGGAAATGTCCTTGCCCTTTCCAGCTTCTGGTAGCTCCAGACATTCCTTGATTTATGGCAGCATCAATTCAATCTCTGCCTCTGTCTTCACATGATTGTCTTCCTTCTATATGTCTCTATTTCCATGTCCCTTCTCCTCTTCTTATGGGGACATGAGTCATATTGAATTAGGGCCCACTCTAGTGATCTCATCTTACTTGATTACATCTGCAAAGATCCTGTTTCCAAATAAGGTCATAGTCACAGGTACTGGTTATTAGGACTTCAACATACCTTTTGGGGAATTCAATTCACAATATACAATTCAACCTATAACACTGAGTAAAGTGCACACAAGATCTATCTGTAAACTGCACGTGAATTTAACATTATTTCAGTAAAAGATTCATTTAAAAATAAAAAGCAAGGAGGTCTCAGCAGTGGCAGCCAATATGGTTGACAAGCAGCATAGGGTCCACTTCAAGAAATAGGTTTTGTAATCTAGGGCCTGTATGGTTCTGTGCTGACAAGAAGTTTTCACATATTAAGGTATATAGGGTAGCTATTCTTGTTTAAAACTGATTCACCTTGAACGAAAGAAGACTGACTTATGGCCTATCAAACATACATTGTACCTCTGCTCTAACCATTAAAGTAAAAGAATGCACTCTTTGAAGATAAGAATGCATACTTCCCCTCCTACAATGCCAGTATCGGAAATGCCCATATCAGTACTCCTGAAGATAACTTCTTTTTCCCAGACATCAGGGTCATGTTGACCTGCTAATTTGCAACTGAATATGTCTTTGAAACTTTGGTGATTATGTATCCTGGGCATGTTTGATGTATGGTTTTTATTCTAAAAATGTTTAAAAATGTACTGAAAACCATGCTTCTCCAGAACTCTTCCTTCGTGGGAACTTCCTCCCCGGGTTATAATCCTCAGCTTGGCTCAAGTCAAATTTACCTTATCTCTCCTATCTATAGAACTGTTATTAGTAAATAGCACCAACAGTGCAAAGAAGGGCTAGATGATGATATGGGGCCATGCCCCAGAGCAGGTTGTGGTAACCGGGTCCCGCAGATCACCCTTGAATACCCAAAAAAAATCATCAACATGACCCTAGTCCCACTTCCCTAGGACTGAAAGAACTCTCTGATCAGATATGTCCTATATTTAAGATTCAGGAGAATAGTGGTGTAAATTGACGATTTTTGTATGATTGAGGAAGGAAAGCTCAGGGTCTGATACTCCTAGGATTTGCGTGGCATATTCCCTGTGGGGAATTTTTCGGTGTTTTTGGTAGTGTTAGTTTGAAGAGAGGGCCTGGGGACTTGAGAGTTTAGGGACCAGCAAAAAGAGAGATACTGTTAAAGATAAAATTAATGCATATTCACGGGATGTTTGAAATGATTCGATAAATCTATGCAAAGCCCAAAGTACAGAGCCAGACACATAATGTTCAGTAAATGTAAGCAAGTGTCATTTTTATTATTCGGAATTTGTTAGCCGATTTCAATATCACACTAGATCACTCTTACCCTTCCAAAATGTCTGGGGTATTTTGGGATTAAAATAAAACCAGACATATCTCCAAGGCAAGGAGTTCAGAACAACACAGCAATAAAATCATCAAGAACATTAGAAATAAGAACATTAGAGTAGAAATAAAGTTTTCCTTTCAAAACATGCTCTGGCTTTAAACCCAAACAAAGTTAAGTAAGAGAGAACTTCGATTCCTATATGTACTCATCCAAAGGTTAATATGATGTGGTACAAGCCCTTTGCTACTTTTGGGGCTTCAATACTAAATCAGTTCCTTCCGGCTAAATGGAAATTGAAGAGCTTGTAAACATCTCCCGATGGGAGTCAGGCAGGCGATCATCTTTCAGCTGTTTCAGAGCTCAGAGTAGAGTCAATCAATTGACTCAATTGAGACAGACAAGCGTTTAATTTGTATTTTTTAAGGCCTCAATACAACATTTACTTTCGCTTCTTTCCCTGCTTAACACCTCTACTTTTGTTCACTCCTTATCCACAAAGATAACATTCTTCTGTAGAATTTAAAAAATGATCCCTTTTCAAATGGAAACTATTTATGAAAGCACATTGATGGGAATGTACCTAAACAAGGATATGCTTTCTAATTAGCTCTTCTCAGTTGCTCACATTGCATAAGTAAAGCTCATTGAGGCCAATTCAAATGAAGAACCGTCGTCTTTATTTTTTAAAGTATCATTTAAAGTGGCTTTGAAATTGGCATTACCCTAATTACCTCTTCTGAGAAATGAGTTTTCATGGTTAAAGAGGAGAAAGTGAGATCAGCCTGGTGGTGAAGGCAGGCTTGTTGTCGCTCTTTGGTTTTCTAGTTTTGCTTTTGACCCCGAGGGCCCTGTCAAATAGTCTTTTTTTCTGACCCGGGTGGGATTCTTACCAATATACTCTTTCCCTGCATTTTGAATGTTACACCTGAGGCTTCTTTAAGGACCCACTGAGAGAAGCAGTGTTACAAAAAGGGATTCAAAGAATGAAGGGTTTATATTAAATTTATTTTTAAAATTATTTAATTAATGATAATTAAAATTTTGAATAGGTAATACATTGTCTTGGCTTAAGATTCAAAAGATGTCAAATGATATAGAGTAAAAACTCTCCTTTTCACTCCTGAGCTCCAGCAATTCATTGCTCCTTTCCAGTGGTAACCACCATTATCAATTTCTTGTGTCTGTAGGGGAAGGATAATATTTTTCTCTCTACCCTTCTAGGTTCTTGGCTGAGACACTCTCTGTAATAAAAGACAGATTAACAGGAGAAAACCAAACAAAAATTTCATAACATGTATACCTGCTCTATACAAAGGAGAGACCCAGGAAAACTGAGTAACTTTCTGAAATGGCCCAAGCCACTTAAATACCATCTTCAGCTAAAGACAGAGGACATTGAGGGGAAGAGAAAGGCCAGTCATGGGAAGTTACCAAGGAAGACACAGTAAACACAAGTAAGCTTGTTATGGAGACTTAAGTCTTTGCCTTTGCTGATAAAGAGTTTCTAGAGTTTAGAATCATCTTTCTCTTCCTGGTACAGAGAGGGAGATACTCTAACAAGTGGAGATTTCCCTTATAAATGTAAGTATCTCTTACAAAAGGGTGACTTCTACTCAGTTTTCAGAACTTCATCTGTGTCTGCTGTTTCTTAAAAATAATCAGCTCAAGAGAATCCTTATGCCAAAGAGATTTGGGGTGGCATATTCTGCTGCCCTTCGTGTCTTTGCAGATACATTTTATGTATGTACATATAAGTATATGCATATTCTTTTTTACTTCTTTCATAAAATACATATTGGTTTGCATCAAGATTTGTTGTTAACAATATATCTTGGAGAATCATTCCATATCCATACAAAGACAGTTTTTTAATTCTTTTTTTAAAGCTATATAGCATTCCAAGATATGGATGTGCCATAATTTATTTACCCCAGGCATTAATATGGACATTTACATTTTTTTTCCTAACTTTTAACATGTACACAACTGTAGGCTAAATGCCTGAAAAGAAATTGCTAGGTCAAAGACTATGTGGATTTACCATTTGAGAGGGATTGTCAAACTGCTAATTTGTATTTGTATTCTAAAAATTATATTTATTTGTATTTCACCCGTCAATGTACAATGTTTCTCTTGACACTTGACAGTGTGGGGGAGGAAGACAATTCCTCTACCTTCTAGGTCCTTCTCGCTTGTCTAAGAGTTAATTTGACATGAGACAGAATAACAGAAGAAAATGAAACAAAGCTTTATAACATGTATACATGGGAGAAACCCAGGAAAAGTGAGCAACTTGCCAGAATGGCTGAGGTTGCCACCTTAAATACTGTCTTTAGCTAAATACAAAGGAGGATGTTGGATGTAGTGGTTTGGGGCTTCAAAGGGGAAGAAGGCAGTTTATAAGGAGACGAAAATGCAAATTGTTTGTTAAAGAAGTGTTTGCTGGGCTGGCTATAGACAATGTTATGATATTAGCTCCTTCCTGGAACAGGCCTTCTATCTTAAATTCTTTTAGGCAGTTAGAGAGAAGTCAAAGCTTCTTTCAGTCTTTTGTTCCCCAAAATGATCAAGCCAAAGAGACATTTTGAGGTGGCCAATTCTGATCCCCCATATCAGCAGATATGTATGTGATCATTATTTGTCTTTGCCCAAATAGTAGATGAAAAAAATATTTCATTATAGATTTATAATTTGTACCCACAATGGAGTGCAGTCATATTGTCCTAATTTCAAATTGGGCATAATTTATTTAAAAGTATATGTGGCATATCTGCAATGTGCAAGGCACTTAGTCTGGCATAGCAGGGCATGCAAAGATATTTAAGTCATAACTCCTTATTCAAGGTTTTTGTAATCTAGCTTGGGGCTAAAACAATGGGCTGATCTGTTTAGGTAATAAGCCCAGATATGATATATATCTTAAGAATAGGCAAAGCACTATGGGGCCTCAGAGGAAGGAAGGATCACGGTAGATGGAATGACAGCAAATCACAGAAGGTTCCTGGAGAAAATGACGTTTGAAATGGGTCTTAAAAGGTTGAAATTGGGAGTGGGATGGGCGTTCTGGGGGAAAAGAATGCTGAAAATTAGGTCATGAGGTTGGAGGACTGATGAGGAGCTGGGACAAATCTAGTTTGATAGGAGTGTAGAATTCCTAAGGAAAAAGAAAGAGAGATGGATCTTTGAAGAGAATTTTGGCAAGATTGTGAATAACCTTGATGTAGGATCATGCAGGAAGTAGGGCAAACTAGTAGAATTTGAGAATATAGCAGGGGCGAAACGATCAAAACTATGTTTTTTGAAATCAATCATTTGTATGAATTGAAGATATTGATGGGCCTTTAAGTCTATTCACCAAGTGCTCAAAAAGCTGTTATTATTTTTGCACTATGATTAGAAGAAGGAAGATACCATCCTTGCCCTTCAGGGGCTTCCAGCTGTGTGTGTGTGTGTGTGATTATGTGTGCGGAGGAGGTGAAGGTGAGTGGTTCATCAAGTTGAATCTGGAGCCCTCTCTCCAGATACTGGAATCTACTAGGGTTGCAATATTTAAAAATCAGTAATTGGTGGCTTAGGTTATTTCAGTTTCATTTTTGTACCTCACAAACTCATGCCAAAGACTCTGATGTTGCCATCTGTCCACTGCACAGTGTAGGAGGAGAGGTGCTTGGCACGTGCACAACCATCTGCATTGTCCCTTTGAACCTGTTCTGGGAATTGGATGGGAAGAGATGTTGACAGATTTTCAGGTAAAGACAGGAGGCACATGCTGAGTCATCTGGATCCCTGTATAGCTTTCTCTTTCTGAAACCTGGATAACATATGACCACTAATGCACTTAAGAAAAATATGTTAAATTAATAAATTAAGTAAATAAAAGAGAAATCAAATGACTGTGGTAAAAACTTAAGAATAAATGACCCAACCACATTCTAATCAGCTTTTTAAACTGGGATAATTAAGAAATAAGCAAGAGGGTGGAGCTCTGGGGCTGAATGCTTTCCACATCCTGTCTAGTAACCACATGCCTTTTTCTCTTCATCCTGTGGGTTGTAATTTATAAATGTGCCTCCTCACTCCTTAATCATTAATCATAGCTGTCTTCGGCTGTTCTGATCTTGAAAGGTCAGAGTTGACATTTTAATATAGCACTTGGGCATCTCTGTTAATTTCTTCTTATATCGTTTCACTGGAATATCATTCCTAAGAGAACGGGGGCATGTGTTAGCAAAACCCTTTAAGTTACAGATGGCATTAGTACTTCCTTTAGAATAATATAGCTGGGGCTCCCACCTCTACTCAGCCATCAAGAGAGGGAGAAGCATTTAGTCAATAAAAACAGAAAAACAAAATAGAAAGCTATTTCCATCCCCATAAGGTAGCCGGACAAAGGAAGAAGTTCGTTTAAAATAGATCTGGTAATAAAGCTTTCATTAGAGTTGGGAATTTTGAAAATTTAGGGAGTGAAATTTCCAAAACTTTTTGGATGTAATGCAAATTCCAGCACTTTCCTGTGGAGGGGATTAAAAAATGATGAGGAATGGCTTCAGCTAGGGAGATGGGTCTGTATGGTGAAAAGGTGTCTGCACTAGGGGTGCTGAGTTGCTGGTTCGAAACCTCGAGAGCTTTCTGGGTGAAATGTGAAATTGGCCCTCCAGACAGGGAGTGCAAGGAGAGCCCGAAAAGACGGGAAGACCACTCCAGATTAGTAGGTGGCAGGTTTAATACACAAGAGAACTTATACCCCAGGCTTGTCTTGAGTGGCCACAGGATGAGTAGATCTCTGCACTCACCTGCCAGAATCTTAAAAGTTTAGAGGCTTTAACTGGGTTCAGTCATGTGTTCCATCCAGATGATCTCAACAACACATTGCTGTCTCAAGGCTGTGTCCTTGAAAATGGTGCCTATTGTGGGAGAGGCAGGCAGAACGTACATTTCAAGGACAGAGGAGGGGATGAGGAGCCTCTGATTGTCCAGGTCTAGCTTGAGGGTCAACTGGCAGGTCATGTCCTCTTGATGATCTCGTCCAACAAGGGTACATTTGTGTACACGAGAAGTTGACCTCACCAATGCAATGGTTATGTTTTATATGGGCAGATAGAGGAGGATTTAGGTCAGAATCAAGTCACAGAGACATAGAAATTGGAAATTTCTGAGCCTCTTGAAGCAGGTGATTGAAGTCCAGGGTTAGCATAGCCTCCTTGCCTTCTTCCTTCTTTACTTCCTTCCTTCCATCATTCCTTCCTTCCTTCCTTCCTTCCTCTTTCCTTCTCTCTCTCTTTCTCTCCTTCCTTCTCCCCAGCTTTGTTTACCTATAATTGACGAATAAAAATTGTATATATTTAAGGTGTACATTGCAAAGATTTGATATATGTATACATTGTAAAGCGATGACCATAATCAAGCTAATTAACACTTCCTCCACCTTGCCTACTTACTATTTAGCATAGCCTTTCAAAGATCCTGATTACTGTTTCTAACACACTGTGATGCACTCAAAAGGAAGGGTATTATTGAAATAATTTAGGTACTGTCAGGTGTGGAGTCAGGGTATTCAATTAATTGACAACTCAAGGATTTCTTATGACTTCGAGATTAGTGAATTATTATGTACCATATTTATTAAATGTTATGTATACTTAATGTTATAGTGAATAAATGCAAACTTTACTAGATAGAATTAGAAATTTTCTTCAGAAACAATGGATTACAAATCCTGGTAGGTTTCTACTCTAGCATTGGCAAAACGCATGCATTTTTATGGAAACAGGAAACAGTATGACTGTAATCATTTTCTAGTTTCTAATCATTTTTCATTTCTACATCACAAAATGAAAATTGGATGCATATTTACATAAACATTATATGTTTTGATCCCTTTGACTAGTGAGAAAGGTTTGTTTTATTTTTTCCTCTGTCCTCTTCTGCTGCAACTAGCATTAGGCCAAAAAGGTTCTAGCTCCTGTATAGCAAAACCATGTTTTTCTCTTTGGACCATAAGAACCAGTTCTGCACTTTGATTCTGAAAATGGTGCAAAGACTGCTTCAGGGGCAGGATATGCATATCTGACCTCAGGTGGGAAATAGACTAATACTTGGGATACAGTCTCTCAAATTCCATTTGGCAATCCAGCATTTTTAGTTTCGGTGACATAAAGGATTTTAAAAACTATATGGTTTAGGATTCAGGAAAATGTCTACAGTGGATGCCCAGAGGCTGTATTTGATTGGACCTTGAGCAGAAAGGAGAGGAGACCAGGGAAGATCATCAAGCAACAGAAATGGAGGGAGGCAGATTAGAGAGAAAATGCGGTACCCTGCTGGCTGCAGATGTGAGAAGAGATTCCAGGAATACAGGGAAGCTGCTTGTGTGTGATGCTGATCAGGGGGAAGGGCCTGATGAGTGAGATGATCATATCATATCTCAAACAACAAGATTCCTTCTGTCTTTGGTTTGGATCACTTCTAGAACCAAAGGTCTAGAATGACTAAAGTCAGATATGAGGGGAAGAGCAAGAATACAAACATCCACGCCATACTTCACAAGAACGTGGCATATACCAATCTTCTTCTTAAGTGCGCTATAAGTGTTTGTGAAGTGTTTTATTAGACTTGTACAGCACCTCAAGATATATTTTAAAAATTTCACCACAACTCTGTGAGGTAGGTACTATTATCGCTCCATTTTAAAGATAAGGGCATTGAGGCTTAGAGAATTTAAGTAACTTATACAAAGCTTCACCATTAAAAATAGTAGTGCTGGGGTTTGAATCTTGATCTTTAAGACCAGAAAGCTCTTAATTATTGTTCTGAATTACTAGGACACTATTAATATGAAGTAAATTTTTTAGAAAATTGAAATTAAATAACTGCTATTTACATTTTTTAAAGAGATTCTTTTTAAAGAACAGTAGTAGGCATTCAAATGCTGCATTTTATGCAATTAATAATTTGTGCCTTCTGCTTGCCACTCAGTGCTGGTACAATTCACCAAACATTATTGAGGTAGCTTTGAAATTTAGAGATGTTTGTTGGCAAGCAATTGTATGGGAGCCTGTGGTAAAAGTCAGCATTTTTTTAAGCAGAAAGGAAAAGCTTTAGAAAGAAAACTCTATTATAAAATCATCAACTTTTTCTTGCTTAAGGTAAAAATCTTACACCAGGCTGAAAAAATACATTACAAATGAGTGCAGACCATCATCTAGATTTTTGTGTTTCTGTTTATGCCTGAAGCCTTTTTATTTGACCATTGTTTTATTAATGGACTTGAACCAATGAGCAAGCTGGTGAAAGTTGCAGTACCTGTGGTATAAAGCATATCGTCTGAAGAATGACTTTTTTTCCACATCCAGGTATCATACATCACAGAAGTCAATTTAGCATGGGTAACATTAATATAGAGTTGAGGGCTAGGAAATTTTTCATGGAAGTAAGCCCAGTCAAATTAAACCATATTGGAAAAAGAAATTCACCAGAGAGGAGTGCCTTTCTATAAGGTACATTTGTTTGTATTATGATGTCCAAAGTTCTATTCTCAAAGGATTATGCTAAAGGGAGAATTAGTCAGTCATTTATGTAATACACAATGAACTATACATTCAAGATCAGGAAATAGTTTTTCTTGTTAATGCTATGATGGTTAGGCTTTGAAATTTCTAAAAAGACAGATGCTATGGCACAGAAGTGAGGTCCCTCATTAAAAATAGAGATATAGAGAAATCTGATTCAGTTTTTATCTCCTATAGAGCTGGTACATACTGAGCAAGTATTCAGTAACTAGTGAATGCACGTAAGGTTGGAAGGAAAGTGAAGACAGGAAAGTATACAATGGGTGGTGCCAGGAGTCAGAACTTATATGCATGATCTACAGCCCTAGAGCAATTATTTTACATAAGGATTTTGGTATATGAGATGGCTGTATTTCAGTATTCATACTTTGTTCTACTATATATCAATCCCACATGATTTTTATCTGGATGGGATTTTGAAGATCACCCACGTTAGTCCCTATATTTTACAGATGAGAAAATAAAGGTTCAGATAAATTAATAGTCATATAATAGTACTCTTTTCAGATAATAGGAGAGCTGGAATTAGAATGCAGATTTTCTGACATTCCCTTCAGTACACATATTTTTTCCCCTAATAATTTGAGCCTATGACTAGAGATTAATAGAATAGAATAAAATAGGATTTAGTTTTTCTCCAATTTTATTGATAACATGAAAAAGACAGCCCACAGTATGGGAGAAAATATTTGCAAATTATACACATGATAAGGGACTTGTATCCAGAATATGTAATGAACACTTACAATTCAATAATGAAAAGACATAGAACTCAATTTAAAAATGGACACTGCATTTGAATAGACATACCTCCATAGAAGATATACAAATGGCCAAAAAGGACATGAGAAGATGCTCAATATTATGAGGCATTAGGGAAATGCAAAGAAAAACCACAAGACACCACTTCACAGCTACAAAGATGGCTAAAACAAAAAAGACAGACAATAACAAATGCTGACAAGGATGTAAAGATACTGGAACTTGCATATATTGCTGGTGGAATTCTAAAATGGTGTAGCCACTTTGGAAAACAGTTTGTCACTTCCTTAAAATGCTAACTATAAAGTTATGATATGACCCAGGAATTCCACTCCTTGGTATATACCCAAGAGAAATACAAACATATGTCCACACAAACACTTGTACAGAGATGTTCATAGAAGTATTATTCATAATATCAAGAAATATAAATAACCCAAATGTCCATGAACTGGTGATGGATAAACAAAATGTGGTATATCCATACAACGGGATATTGGTCAGCCATAATCAGCAATGAAGTACTGACACATGCCACAACACGGATGAACCTTGAAACATTATGCTAAGTGTAAGAACCCAGACACAAAGGGCCACATATTGTACGATTCTATGGAAAATAAATGGAGACCACCCAAATGAGAATAAGCAAAGGCTGTTTACTCAGAGCTTGGTGTAGCAAGTGAGGCAGCCACCATCACTTGCATTTGGCAGAGACTCAACGGCAGGCAGAGGAGTGGGAAAGCTTGATAGTGGAAAACAGGGACAGCTTCAGGTATGTCCTGATTGGATACTGTGGACATGCGGAAGCTGTAGGTGGGCTAACTAGAAGGAGGGCATCCTAAGTAATGGATTAGGGGCACATATTCGGCTTTCTCTGGTTGGTCCTAAATTGGAAATGGAGGCAAGGATTAGAAAATTGTCAGTTATTAATCAAGTCCTGGCCATTTTGGGTCTATTGTTATGGAGTTTATTCCTTGACTTCCTGGACTAGTTACTTTAAATAATGGGATGACTTACTGGTCTGATTGCCACAGTTTGTGGGTCAGAGTTCTATTTTTATATATATAGTCTGTGTATTGTTTTTTTTGTGTATTCAGTTTCTCAATTCATTGTATGAAATGTCCAGAATAGGTAAATGCATAGACACTGAAAGTGCATTAGGAGTTCTCCAGGGTTGCAGGGGTGGGATGGAAAGTGATTGTTATTTTAATAGGTGTAAGGTTTCTTTTCAGGTTGATGAAGATATTCTAAAGTTAGATTATGGCGATGGTCGCACACTCTGTAAATATTCTAAAAACTACTGAATTGTACACTTTATATGGGTGAAATTTATGTTATTTAAATTATATATCAATAAAGCTTTTAAAATAAATCACTAGTGATATTTGTGTTCATTTGAAATGATAATAGTTTGAGTGTATTTGGTTAAACAGATTTATAATTAAAATTAATTTCATTTTCCTTTCATGTTTCTTAATGTATTAGAAATTTTAAAATTACATATGTGGCTAGCATGTAATTTTTATTTCACATCTTTGTTCTAATAGGAAGTCAGATATTGAAAAAGTAATTACAAGTGTAAAGAATGTCATGAAAAGGGAAATTTAGTAGGATCTTTGACGTTATTATCTTTGCTTTTTGTAAACATAGATGAGGAAAATGAAACCCCTAAGAATTCATTAGGAAGATGCAGAAAAGCATCTTTTTCTTCCTGGTTTAAAATACTTCTATTCTAGGGGCTGGCCGGGTGGTGCAGCAGTTAAGTTCGTACATTCCTCGTTGGCAGCCTGGGGTTTGCCTGTTGGATCCCAGACCCACGCACGGTTTGTCAAGCCATGCTGTGGCAGGTGTCCCACATATAAAGTAGAGGAAGATGGGCATGGATGTTAGCTCAGGGCCAGTCTTCCTCAGCTAAAAAGAGGAGGATTGACAGCAGATGTTAGCTCAGGGCTAATCTTCCTCAAAGGAAAAAAAGAAAACACTTCTCTTCCAGCTCACAACTACTGTACCTTCATTGTATGTAAAGAACTATGAGCTTCTATCAATTGGCAACAACTTCAAAGATTTTTGACCATATTGAGAATCTGATGAAAGTCAAGGATACTTTTCTCAGAGAGAAAAAAAAAATAACGCACTTATGAATCATGGTGAAATCTTTTGTTTTGTCTGTATAACATCTATTCACACTTCTGGTAAGAACAGATGGACTTTCTTTTTGGGAAACATCCTTTCCACACTCATAGTCCTTGTGAGTTGGAGGTGTGGAGCAATGGCTTGTCACCTTTTCTAGTCACAGTGATTAGTTCAGGAATAAATGCTTTACTTTAATTGGACCAACTTGGGGACTTTAGGAAGGAGAAGCCCCCCTTTCCTGAAATCCAAGCAGGAAAAGTCTAAGATAGATTTTGGGGGCTCTCAAGTGGAGACAGATGACCTGAGAGATAGAAAATAACCGAAACCCTTTAGTATCCAGCCTGTGGGTCCAGCCCTGCCTTAAACTACTTTGTCATTTAAGAAAGTAAGTACATTCATTTTTTTGGTCTAAGCTGATTTGAGATCGATCCTCTGACATTCACAACAGAAAGAACCCTAGTAGTTACTCAAAATAAACACAAGGGGTTTTACAGATGTCATTGGGCACATCCACAGACCCCATGTTAAGGATCTGTGTGGAATATATTGCAGGGAAGCTGGAAGGTTTGTCTTGCGAGCTTTGAACAGTGCATAATTAATCAACGTAAGTTACATATCTTCTTTGTGAATCCTCCTGGGTGCTTGTTTGGGGAGGGTGGAATTGACGAATTGAAAATCTTTTATCTCCTCTTTTTCCTGTGTGTTTGCCAATCACATCTGATAATTAGTTGAGTGGTTTTCAACATAGACTTTATCAAAATCACCCGTGTATTTAAAATGTGATGATCCTTGGACCACACTTTGAGACTACTGATATAATAATGTATAGTTTTGATTTTCCCCAATGCTGTCCCTCCAACCCCACCCCAATATGACCTCACACCACTATTAGAATTGAGTTTGTATATCAAATTAAATTATAGGTTCAATAAAGTGACTCCTGGGATTTGATTTGCATAGGGTCCTCTGTGAATAACGGGGAATTTTGAGGAAGATTTGGGTCTGTGGTGAAGTCTGTCATCTGAGTTTGGAAACTGTGAGACTGTGTGTGGAATTCTTCTCTCTTACCTCATGAGTGAGGGGAAAAGGCCATTTGTGGCATGAGAGCTCACCTAAACCAAAGAAGATTCACAAGCATCTGTCTGCCCTGGGAGACAGGAGAGGGCATCTCATGGACAGGGGGCAGAGCACTTGTGAATTCAAAGACCAATTTGCAGCATAACATCCATTACTAGTGGGTTTGCACTAAGGCTATGCTTTAGCTTCTATCTAGAAGCAAGTAAACCGGAGCTGGCCAGATTGGAGGGACCTAACAGCTTTTTGAAGGTGTTGTGAGAGGAGAGAAACATTTAGGACTCTATAGAACAATCACTGGAAGTAACCATTGCAGGAAGCTGCTGCTACAGCTACTTGGAATAAGGACAAGAAAGCCACTACTATAATTTCATGGGAACAGTTGCTGGGAGCTATCACAGATTTTTATTAAGCACTACCTGTGTGTAAGGCTTTTGCTAGCTCTGAGAAGGTAGTCAAAGAGGGTAAGGCACAGCTCCTGCTCTAGGTGATCTTACAATCTGGAAGAAGATTGAGCAGCCTTGAGTGCCTCATCTATCCAATGGGGATATCTGTCTGACGGGGGTTCTTGTGAAAAATAAATACTGTAATCTTTTATAATATAAAACACTTAGTCCTGAGACATGGTAAAAATCTCAGTGAGCGTGTGGTTGATGATGATTACTCCCATTTCCTCATTATGAATCAAGAGATATGGAATAATCTGTATGCTTTTGATAGGGAAAGAGTTGTGCAACCCTGATCAAGATGTTTGGTTCTGTTGCAGTAGAGGGAGACCATTACGAGTTCATTGGGAGGGTCTTTGTTCTTCTTGGATTACTCCAGCTGGAACTTAGGAATGATGGCTGCTTCATCCACTTCCAGATATTGTCACAATTCAAATAAACATGTTTGTGTGTGTGTCTTTAACATTCATGCAAGAATTTACAATTGCTTACTTGGCAAGTTTCCCAAATGTGACTAGGATCCAAATACATGACTTACGTGATCCATTTTCCTAGGTGGCTGACATTTATTGAGCTCTCACTCTGTGCCAAGCACTGCATTAAGTGCCTGGCACATGTAGTGTTTACATAAACTATGAAATATAAGCACTATTATTATCCCTATTTTATAGACGAGGTGAATGAGGCTAGCTTTCCTACTCACATAGCTAATAATTATTAGAGCTGGAATTTTGTCCTAGTCAATCCTATTACAGAGGCCATTTTCTTAACCCCTGTATTTTTGTGATAGCTTGATGGCTGGTCTGAAGTTCTCTGGGCATTAGGATTATTGATTCTAGTCCAAGTGTCAGCTCTTCCCTCTTGGGCCACTCCTGGTTCTATAGATATGGCGTAAAAGAAGTGCTTTTCCCAGGCAAGATTGATTAGTACACTTATTAAACTTGACTCCTATCTCTTGATACACCAGGAAGGTCCACCCACCCCTGCCACCTGCCCTTGTCGCCCATCCATTATTATCTGCTTAGTTAAGCCCAGACAAGGGTAGATATTTTACTGTTAATCTTCACCATCGAAAGCATTCAGCTTACTCTCTGCTCCCAGAATTCTATAGGTCACCCAGGTGTGAATCAGTTGAAGGATGAAATAATTCTTTAAAATGTAGATCTCCAGGTCCCACTTTAGAAATACTGAAGCAACTGGTCTTGTTTGTACTACAAGCATCTGCTTGTATAAGTGCCCTCAGTGTTTCTGACTTATGTTTTTGGATCACGATAAGGCATATTGGTGTATATGGATGAATTTGTCAGAAAATGTGGTCTTAGTCCTTAAAATTAGAGTTGTAGTAAAATACACAGATAGAATATTAATATGAGCAGATGTAAATGATCAAATTTGATGTAAATTTTTATATAAATTTAAAGATATTTCTTCCTTTTCTGACATCAGCCATATGCTCTCTTCTAGTTATAGATATCTAACTTGTCTGCTGAGACCATTTTATCTTTTTCAAAGCATTTGCACATCTCACTTTTATCACTTGAAATTCAAGAGATCCAAACGAGGAGAATATGTATCATCCCCATTTTACAGCTGAGGAAACAGGCTCAGCAATGTTAGATCGCTTTTCTAGGTTAACTAGGTTTGTACCCATTGATGTTAGCTCTGTTTATGCCACTGGACACTGCTTTAAATTGCAAGCACAATGTCTCAAGTAGATAGAGACCTCTGTAAGGGCGATTCTCTAACTACCAGGACAGAGGGCACCTAAAATGTCTTAGATAGTGGAGGGTAGCATCTAAAGGTGCCTTGGATATCAGGCTTACCTTGAGACTATGTCCTGAGAAATCCTGTTACTAGTAGCGCATCCTGCTTTTGATATCCTCAGCTCTGTCTTTGATGTCCTTGGTCAAGTCCTAGCCAGAAGATAAGGAAGAGAAAATGAAGAGAGCTCAGAGATCCTCTAGTCCAAACCACTCATTTATTCACAGACATAGAGCCCCAGAGGCAGTGCATGTTCTGTCTACAGTGGCTACAAGTTAGTGGCAGAGCCGTGCCAGGCTGTCTGTCTCCTGAAGCACCATAATAGGGGAGAATGAGCCCTGGGATTGGAGTCTAACAGAGTAGGCTTTGCAGTTTGCCTCTGCCCTTTGCTGGCTTTGTGACACTTTGAGCAAGTCTCTTAACATCTGTTAGCCTCAGGCTCTTCAAATGTGAAATGAGGATAACAATACAAACCCCATGGACCAGTTTTTCAAATTACCAATATCATTCCAAGGCATCTGGCTGACTCAGGGTATATTCTCGGTGAATGATGCTTTTCTTCCTTGCCCAATTTCCCTTTTTGTTCAAAGCTCATCTCTCAGGTCAAGTCCAACACCAAATAACTTGCTCTATAACCACTACTACTATACATATAGCTTCTTAGATACCGTCACGTTTGTAAAGCAATATCCTTCTACATATTCACGAACGCAAGTCCGGCTCCACGGCTGCAGCCTTTGACTCTGCAAATTTAGATCTGGATATTAACAGGAATTTCTGCAAGTGTCTCTGGATTATATTAGCCAGGAGTAGGAGGGAAAACAGTCAGTGAATACCTGAAGACATCTTTTATCCTGCTTACTTTTGGTCAGGGAGCAGTGGAATGAAGCGAAGACCGTTGTGGGATGCACTGATGCAGGCTCCAGCACCCCTGGATTGTAAGTGCCATCGGGCAGGGAGTGTCACTACTTTCTTCACCACTGTTTTGGCAGCTGCTGGCACAGGAACCAGGAGACAGTAACACACAGTTACTAGTACAAGACATAGTTAATACATATTGACGGAGAGAATCCCCAATTTTAACTCATAATAGTTTCCCCTGTTCTGTGGTCGGCTCTTCTATTTCACTTTGATTACTCTTATCCTTCCAGCCATGCTGTACCCTCCTCAAAGGTGGGTTCTGGTAAAATTAATCATAAAAGTAGCTGCAATTCCTAAAGTATCTACTTCTAGTAACAGGCCCTATAAGATACACATCACAAACACAATCCTCCCCACATTTTCTATGAAGTTGATCATTATTCTCATTTGATAGATAAAGAAACAGGGAAGTCAAGTAACTCGCCCATGATCACACAGCCTGTTCACGGCAAAGCTAATGGTCAGATCCAAGGGCCGTATTTTTTGTCACCATACGTCTTTACTATCCCATACAGCATTTTGCAGAGAGTTTGCGCATTACAGGGGTTAAATATGAACCACGATCAGCAGAGCTGGGTAAGGTAAAAATCTGACATGGAGAAAGTGGCTCTTTCTGCCTCTTTCCATTTTGGATTGCCATCATGCTATTCTAGAGCTGTCCATGGCCCTGGCTCCCTGTTACTATAACCTATTTAGGCCTGTCTATCCCAGGAAGTGCCTCTCCTTGCAGTTTCCCTGAGCAACTCTCCTCATGAATACTTGGTTTGTTGTATTTTGTTAGCTGCCATTTATAAAATCTTTATGCTGATCCAGGATCCATGTTGTGATCACTTTATAGGGTATATTGTTTAATTCTCATAACAACTCTATGAGACAAGTTTTATATTATATCCATTTTAAAGATATGGAAACTGTGTCAAGGCCATAGACATATGACTTATTCCATTGTGTGTTCTATTTTTTCTTCGCTCCTGGGTCAAAATCCTAAATGCATAATGACTGAATGAGCAACGGTACTAACCCTACCTTAGAGGTATATGTTTTGAAGATTTCAAATAATGTCTCACATTTGATCATCACACCAGCCCTCAAAGAAGGAAAAATAACCAGCATCAAAGACCTTAAGTGATAATTAGATAGCAGCAAGTGAAAGTAGCAAGGAAGAAAGGCTCTGATCTCCTGTCTTTATCAAGCACCCTTCACACTGCACCACCCCGACCCTTCCAACCATGCTTCTGTGTTTTATCAGAAGCCTTTCTGCAAACCAGTGTCTGAAGGTGTAAGTTACAGGCCTTAGGACCATTGGGAAGATATTCTGGCACAGGGAATATCTTTGGTGCTCCTTTAGTCTCACCGCCAGGCTTTTGCCCTGCTAAGGTCCAACCTTCTCTTTAACCCAAGTTGAGCTCACATTGGACTTGGGCTACATCAGAAGGGAATTAGCATGTGTAGTCTTGTAGAATCCTGCAGAGTTTGGGAATAAAAACTCAACTTCCTGGCTGTGAAGAAGCCTTTATTTGAAGTGCAACCCTTCTTCTTTATTCATTTCCATTTCTCTTGTCATGCTAAATTAAATTAAAATTTTTAATTAAAAATATTGAATCTATTATGATTCTGTTGAATTAGATTTATTCAATATAGCTATTTTTTCCTTTTGTCTATTTATTCTTAGTGAATAGAGAGTAGAAATGGTGTTCAACAAATGGTAATAGTGTTTTTCCCCTCCTTGGGATGTGAAGCTATCAGAGATTTTATTTTAACTCTCCTTTTTTGCATACTTCTATATTACTTATTTGCTAAAAGTTTTAAAAATTATTTTATTTTCAGAAATCATTACTAAAGAAAAAAATTAATTACTGCAGTAATTTCCTGTAACAAAGTGCCACAAACTTAGTGGCTTAAAACAACTGAGGTTTATTTTCTCATGATTCTGGAGTCCTGAAATCTGAAACCAGTATCACTGGACCAAAACGAAGGTACCCACGGGCCACGCTCCCTCTGGAGGCTTTAGTGAAGAATCGATGCCCTGCCTCCTTCAGCTCTGCCGACTGCTGGTGTTCCCAGGTTTATGGCTGCATCACTTCAGTCTTCAAGGCCCGGACTTTAAACTCTCTGTCGCACCTTCACATTTCCTTCTCCTCTATGTGTAGTCAAATTCCCCTCTGCTTTCCTCTTATAATGATACATGTTATTGCATTTAGGAAACACACAGACAATCCAGGATAATCTCTTCATCTCAAGATCCCTAATCTAAAACATCGGCAAAGTCTTTGCCATATAAAGTAACATTTACAAGTTCCAGGATTTAGGACCTGATAATCTAGGGGATTAATATTTAATGTACTATGAGGAGTTTCCACAGGGAGGATGACAACCGTTGAAGATCCCATACCTGCTTTTTAAACGGATTCATGCAGCATGAAGCGCCTTGCATCAGTTGCTTGTCTATATTTAGATGAATGTGTGGGTAATTTACCTAGGATAGTTCTAGTTTAGATCCACTGCCCATAGAATTATTGACACACCCTCTTTACTCTCAACAGTGTCTTAGTTTGTGTGATAAATTATATGGTCACCCTCCATATGCTACAGCATATGTCCACAAAGCCAGGCTCTTTTAGGTTTATGGGAATCATGATCTTGGGGCCAGAGAACATTGCTGGAGACAAAATGTGGTCACTGCATTCCATCATACATCTTCTCTAAAAGCAGCTGTCAAACAATAACGAGAAGGTGTCTTAGCAGACTGGGGCTGGAGCCCAAGTGCCTCCACAAAGGGTCTGAGGTTGTGTGCAGGCAGAGCGGCTGATGACAGGCATTTAAGCTGCTATAGGCTCTTTTGCTCTCACTTGCCCTTGTAATGGTGTCTGTAATTGCACAGCAAGGGCGAATACATTCATCTTCTGATGTTCTCTACTAGGCTACATGGCCACGAGAAGACTTGGCGTCTTCTCTCCCCAACACTCCATCAATAAATGTGCTTGATACTTGGATCGCCTCTGGGCACATGCTCCTAGAAGGCTGCTGCTCCTCCCCTGTTTTTATCTTTTAATTCATGTTGCTCCTGAATTATCAGTGAACTTCAAAGACAAGAACAGGCTCTTGTAGGAATGCTCTGGGAAGGCTATCTCCAGCCTGTCCTATTGCAGATCTTTTGTATAAATAGTTGACGTTAGACAGTTTTCTTTGGTTTTCCCTCTCTCCTTTCCTTCCTTCATTTTTTCTGTCTTTCCTTTCTTCCTTCCTTTCTTCTTCTAAATATTCTTTCTCATAAGTCTAACGTAGGTACTACCATTATACTCCCTTTGTAGATAAAGAATCCTAGACCCAAGAATGTTAAATAATTTACCCAAAGTTTCTTCAGCTGCAGGCTGAGCTGAGATTCAAACCACATCTGTGTGACTCTGGAATCCACACTGCTAACCGTTCTATTCTACTCCTTACATCCCAAATAGGGTACCCATTTAAAAATGGACAACTTTACAAGCTATGAGGTCAGGGAGGGCACCTGTGTACTAAAATAGTAAGGGCTAGATCTATTCTGGAAGCTTCGACTGGTAGTAGGAGAGAACTAGGCTCACAGATAGCAATGGGATCAGAGAACACTAAATAATGGAGGCCAACTGGTAGCACTTAACCCCAAATAAATAGCTATAGGCTGGGATATGAGGAAGCCGATGATGTTATAGAAAAGTCCCAGGAGACTAATAGGCAATTGAAATAAAAGTGGGAAAGCCAGAAGGGAAGGCATCCTTAGTAGTTTATGAAGAGGCTCTCATCTCTCGCAGCAAGAGGGCACAGAAAGCTGAGGACCAGGTACTGAGTCAGAGAGGCTAAGCTCCAGAGAAGATTAAAAGCCCTACCAAGGGAAGTCTGCTTTGCTGAGGACTAACAGGGAAAGAATGGGACCCTTTCAAAGGAAGTCTTGTGGCCCCAGCTTCCACCAGACAGACTTTAGCTGTCAGCTCATTCAGGGTTTGCTTCACTGCAGAGTCTCCTCCCCTAAGGGCATGACCAAAAGCCCAGCCATTTTGGCCTAAGATGGGGCAACTCAGACAAGCCTATGCACTTCAACACTTCTGGTAGGGCTGGCCAAGGTCTTGTATAACCCTTTGAGGTTAGACTTTTCCCTTTTACCAATCTCCCTTTCTCCAACACTCTTCCACAGGTATTGATCCCTTATAGATATCTGGCATGCCAGACGCCATCTTATTATCTGCTTCTGGAATACCGACCTCCAGTAGACCCTGAGAATCCTCAGGCCAAGCTCTGCTTTTCAGAATTAATATTCTTTCTTCCCTCATACTAAGGAGAAATCCCTTGGTCAGAAGGGTAGAGCATCCTAGATAAGCAAGAGAAGAGGACCCTTTTACGAAACATCTGTCATGCACCAGGCCTATTGCTAGGCACCGTCTGACCACCCAGAGACCTCATTCCTCTTTTCGTTCACTAGTTTCTGGTGCCTAAACACTGCTTTCTGAAAGCAGACAGATGGAATACAAATAGTGGAGAACTCAGTTTGCAAATGTCTTATCATTCTTGGATTTTTGATGGCTTACGCAAGGGAATGTTTTAGATCAAAATTGTCCTAAATCTGACAACTTTAGAATGCTTCAACGCCCATAGCTGGGAGGTGCCAGTTCTTGGAACAAAAACATCACCTCTTCCCAGTCTTTTGGGGAGCATTCATTAACCAATTCTAGGGAATCACATGACTCTGAGATCTTTCACCCACCCACCCTTGACTACTGAAACGTGATAACGAAGCTCAGTCCAGCTGGGTGGTTGCCACAGCTGCCTGGGGTTGGTGTCATTCAGTTGCTTTGTAAAGAGGACCCCTCCAAGAGGGGCAGGAATTGCAAATGCTCCACCCCATTTCTATCTTGGAGAATGGCCATCATAACAACCTTGCTGTCCTCTACCATAAAATGCCACATGGGGAGGTATGTATCATCTTTAGAGCTGCTACAACTCAGGGCCTCAGGCTGCTACCATTTATAGCATCGAGTCAGATTTAATAGGTCCCTCTCTGACAGATTTAAAGTCCAACAACTCCCAGGGAAAATTTATCCAAAGGGCCTGAAGATGAAAGAATTTGCCCGTCTGCCAAGAGGAGTGAGTGAAACATTTGCACAGTCTTCAGCAGGTTATAACCCATAAATCTGTCAGCAATCTTTACCCTCCATGTGCATGAAATTATGCAAACTTCTTTTATTCTTTATTGTCATTTTGAATTATGCACTCTGTGTTAAGATAGATCAACTCTTCCTAGGCAGCTCACTGAGCTGGGGGAAGACAAAGATGTGTTTTATTTTCATGTCAACCTGCTCTGATTCAGTGTTTAGGGTGACACATACTCAGACATCAAGTTTAAAAAAAGATCTGTATTAAGTGTAAACCACTCATGACCAATGAGATGTAATTGATGCTATTGTCAGCTCTCTGAGCTGTATTGATTTTCCTATCATGCTGAAACCTTGATGACAACTTTTTTCACCCCAACAATTTGATTAGTTATGAACAATCACAAAGGAAAAAATATATAAATTACAAGTTGTTGTATGTTGCTATGCCACTTTTCCAAAAGAAGCAAATTTGGACATAAGTTATCTGCCACAACATGATAGTTGCCACTTAGTGACTGTGAAGCAGGGTTGCCACGTAAGGCTCTTCAGAGACCCTCTCTACTTGACAATTTTGGCCCAGAAGAAAAAGCACATTTTTCTTACTCCCATAAAGGTAGTATGGGTTTGTGGAAGGCTGCTACTGTGTGCCCACATGTGGAAGGTTTAAAGCACTATCGCATTTAATTTATGTGGAACTCATATAAGGTAGATATTATTTCCTCCAATTTACAGCTGCAGAAGATGAGCTCATAGAGGTGATACAACTCAGCCAAGGTCAGACAACTAGTAAATGGAGGACTCATTTTAAGTCTTGCTCTGAGAAACTGTAGTGTCCTGGCTTATTCCTCCTCCACTGCGGGGTTTGCATTGCACCACAGAGATCCTTTCTGTGGAATGCAGCTGTGTCTTTCACTCGTTGGATTAGATACCAGTTGGCTTACCTGCAGCTCTCCCAAGCTGTTGTGAATACTTCTGCTTATGGTTTCCCTGGATAATCCCAAAATATTAGCCAGCATGAAGTGAAACTTTAGGAAAAGGAAGCTTTGCTTAGTTGGCTCCTTCAAATCTTTGCTTATAGAGTATAGGGGTCTTGATGACTACTATTGCTACTCCTGCTACTAGCTAACATGTATGAGAATTTACAAAATATCAAACACTGTTCTGTTCTTTTTATGTGTTAGCTCATTTAATCTTTATGAAAATCTTATGTGGTAGCTAATATCACTGTCTTCATTGTATAGATAATAATGTGAAGTTTCGGTGAGAGTAGCTCTTATCCAAGTCAGTGCAATGTCCAGAGCGTGTCCCAGGTTTACCTGACGCTGCAGCTTTTACTCTATGATACCACATTACCCTTGTAAGTGACTACAAACTAGTCAGTCAATACCTATTGCTGATGGAGTGCCCTTTTCGTGAGGAGCCACTTGTTTCTTCATGTGTAATATACATCTGACCCTGTCTCTTCAACTAGACTTTGAAACTATTGTGGGCAGGAACCACGGAGTATGACTCTAGTGTCTTCGCTACTTTTCCTAGCCGGAAGCACAAATAAAGCTCACGCATATTTATTGTCTGTCTGCACCTACGTCTTTCTTCAACTTTCAGTCCTCTCAAAAATAACCTTACCTATATTTTTTCTTCTTTTCAACTCCAATATTGACTTTCCAAAGACAAGAAGATTTAGCATTATTTTTCTGATCTCCAGACCCCTGAATATGAAAAATTCTCAACGATATGGCACCATCATCTGCCTAAGGCATTTATTCTGAATTGGTAATGATAAAAGCAGGAAATGCGATTGTCTGGTGCTGGTAAGAATTTCCTAAGGAAGTTGCACAAGAATTAAACACCTAAAACCAACCAAACCAGAATAACCAAAACACACATTTGGCACTGAATCGTGAGAAAAACTACCACCTGCCTCTCCCCACATACAAACCTTGCCCTATTAACCTCTTTAAACTAAAGGAAGACTCTGAAACATCTTGTTTTTCATTTTTTCCTGAGGTAGATTCGCCCTGAGCTGACATCTGTGCCAATCTTCCTCTATTTTGGCCACCAATGAATGGTATAGGTCTGCACCTGGCAACCAAACCTGGGCTGCCAATGTGGAGCGAGCTGAAGTTAACCACTATGCAGCGGGGCTGGCCCCTAAAACATCTTTTTACTGTTAGCTGGTTTAAACAATAAAATTTCCTTCTTTATCTCCTCCCAGCTCTGCTACCTTCCCTACGAGGTGGGCTGGAACATACTCAGATCTCTCTGTTTCATGACTGCCAAGACAATAGTAACATGACAAACAAGAGCAGCTTTGACCATTAAGTGGTGTGTCCCCCGCTTCACTTAGCCGTGAGCTACATCTGGGAAATGTCTTTTAGGACCAACAGATGCACAGGCACATGGAATTTCTCTTATTCTAAATCATAAAGATGGTAAGGACAGAATAAGATGAGTGTTCACGGATTCCTCCATGAACTAGCCCTCCGACATCTTTACTCTTTATATCAACCAGTCTCTGAGCTGCACATAGAGGGGACATTTGGAGCTAAAGACCAGGGGTTGGTGCTGGCTCTGCTAATCGTGAACAATGTGACCTGAGGCTAATTATTTAGTTTTTGAGTCTAAACATTTTTTAAAAATTTAATTCCCTCATCTGTAGAATAGGGTAAATAATCTCTACCCTATTTTCCCACATGACTGTTGTGAGGATATAGTAGGATAATAAACGCTGAAGCAATCTATAAAATTACAAAACTCACGTAAGTATTATTATTATCATCTTATTATTTCCATCTACTGTGCTGTTTACTAAATGGCTTCAGAATGTAGAAATACTTTTTCTTTTGGTCAAAAATCTTGAATTTTTTTCTAAGGAAACATTTTTTTCCCTTCTAAAAGGATAAGTCATTTTTTTTTTAAGATTGACACCTGCGCTAACATCTGTTGCTGACGTTCTTCTTTTCTTTCTTCTGCCCGAAGCCCCCCAGTACATAACTGTATATTCTAGTTGTAGGTCCTTCTGGTTGTGCTATGTGGGGTGCTACCTCAGCACGGCTTGATGAGCGGTGCCATGTCTGCACCCTGGATCCGAACTGGTGAAATTCTGGGCTGACAAAGCAGAGGATGTGAACTTAACCCCTTGCCCACCAGGCCAGCCCCCCATCTTCATTGTGACCTCTCCTTAAATGACATGGCATCTGGACTGTCTCCTTCTCTGCTGCTCTTCATTTTATTTTCTTCTCCTCAGGCCATACAGTATGCTTGAAAATACCTCAAAGAATATTGATAGATTCCCTTTCCTACTCCCATTTATCCATACACAAAATAAATTGAATTTAAAAGAAGCCTTCATTGATGACCAAAAAGAATCTTTGGCCCAGGGCAGAAATGAGGGTCTTTGAACCAGTAAAGTTTGATGATCCTCAAATCTCTAACAAATGGAGGCCCTGTGTGCTTGTGACTGACAAAGAACTCAGGTCATCAGAGTTCCCTGTCTGCCATTAACCTGACTTGGTTGATAAGAGTGCTGGTGGGCTATAGCATGGTGGGTCAGACCATGGGCTTCAGTATCTTACCAACCTGGACTTTAATCCTAAAACTACCAATCACTAGCCACAGGCTTTGGGCAAAACTTTAACATGCCGAGCCACATTTTCCTCGTCCTCCTAAAAAAATGGTGCTTATGATAAAATTCATCTCACAAGATTGTCGTGAGGGTTGAATGAGGTAAGATACTTAACACAATGTCTGGCACATAGAATGCCCCCACAAATTGTAGCTATTATAATTTCATTATGGTTATTACTGGGTGAATTTGTAAACTTAAAGATGTTCTGAAATGATAAAAATCTTTGCCTCTTCAGGACACTCAGGTAGCTCCCTTCTTCCAGTCCGCTTGCCATGACCTTTGCCCTCCTCTAGCTTTTCCAGGGACTCTGCACTTAAGTGGAAACCAGAAGGCAGCTCCTCAGGGGTTTCCTGAAGGTCAGGGCCTACCCTGTGAGGAGCTGTCCTCTTCAATGGATCAGGCTGAGCCCAGGGGTTATGACGGCATTAGATGGGAGCCTAGATCACTAAAGCAGAATGTGGTGTTGGCAGATCACTGCTGTCTAACTCATAAAGCCTATCATTGTGGAGAGGCAGCCTGGCTGATCTCTGACAAGGGGCAGCCCTTCTAGTTTTCTTCCAGCAATAGCTTATTTATAATTGATAAGACCCAAGGATATCTCCATCATCCATCACCTAATTTAATGCAATATCTTGTTAACTAAAACAGTGGTGCCTGAAATGTCTATTGATGCTAAAAGCTGTCACTGTAGACCGAGTGTAGTGCCGCAATTAGTTAAATAAGCCAGACATTGACATCCTAAGCCCAGGCGAACTAAGAAAATACTCTCAGTGAAAGCTTTGCAAGAGCAAATGGGCAGCTACTGACACGTGTGCCTCCTTGCTCGATCCCAGATCTTCCAATCTTGTGCCAATTTAATGTCATGGCTCAGCACGGAAAAGGAAGACTAGCATTTAATTATCATTATTGGTCCTTTATTTGAAAGAGTACTTGACACACCTGGGGAATAGAAAGATATGGCTGTGTCAATGGGCACTCAGCCAAGAAAACTGCAATGAGATTCCTGTGCGTGCCAGGACCCCCAGGCCATTGTATGTCATTTCCGCTGGGATAGAGCCCTTGGAAAAAGATCAGAAGAATTTGATGACTGTTTCTCACAACTGCAGTTTGGGGAACTATTTAATGAAGTGCTCTTCAGTGCACTTGAGAAGTCATTAAGCAACTGCTTTACTGAAGACGATCTTTAGACTTTCTTTGGACCAAGTGAGTTGAGAGAATTTCTTTCAAAAATATGTATATACTTGGGAAAATAAAATGAAAACAGAATATCAATTCAGTGAATGATTACATAAGACTAGTCATGATAAAGAAGTATACAAAACTTGACATGGTTCCCTTCCATTACCTTGCTAGTCCACCACTATCAAACCATGGAGGTGGGCAGCACGAGATAGGTGGTGCATTGCTTGCTCCTCAACCTTGCAAGGAAATCACTCAGGGTTGGGGGTGGGGGTTGGAGCGGGCAGGTGAGGAGCAGGGGATGGGAGTGGTGGCTGCTTGTTCAAAATGAAGCTTTACAAGCCCCTTTGGAATGACTTATTGGATTGGTGAATTTGCAAACAATGTATTGGACCTGCTTGGCTTTTCCACTCAGGTGTAAGTGCCTGCAGGAAGGTGGGGTTCGCTGCTGTCCTTTGAGAGGAGGCTTTTCCCCTGCCTCCTCCTTCAGCCTGGGGACACCTGTCCTGGCCCAGTGCCTCTCAGTGCACTGATAGTCTAATCCTGGGATTCAATTGGCAGACCTATTTGTTTTACTTATATTTATTTTTTTTTATACTAAGCTATGTCCCCTGGCTTTGATTTTATATTGTAAAGGTAATATTTTGAACTCCCCTTGGCCTTACTCTTTTGTTCAGAATCCAGGATGGGACAGAGCACCAGTATTTATTGAGTCTCCTGAGAACCTAATCCATTTAGCTAGCCTTTTCCTACTTCAGTGTGCCTACTATTCGCTCATTAGTACAGAGCAATGCACTGACATCTGCGTATGTCCTTTGATCTGTCTGCATCCAGCCCGTTCACTCCACTTGGAGAATCAAAATCAACTATGTTATTTGACAGTGACTTTCTTCTAGTCGCAATCCCCTATTGGTATTAAATTCTCTTTTCTCTTGCAATCTCCACTCTTTCTGACATTTCTCTTCATAAATACTCCTTCTCTTCTCAATCCAGCAATCCAGGCTTTACGTTTTTTTTTAGCTTTTTGTTTTTCCTTAGCATAGGTAAAGTTGTTTATTCTTCAAGCACAATGGGTTTTCTTTCTTCAATGAAAGGTACTTTGAAAAGATATTCTTTAATTGATGCAGAAGAGACACACAAGAACTCCTTGGCAAAGGGAGTCTCTTCCTTTAAGTCCTGGGGCAAAGAAATGCTACCTCCATGAACTTTCCTGTTATTTGTCAACCAGTTAGTTGCTCCTTCCATTCGTCTTCCAGAAATTGCTTCTTTTAACATTATTGAAAGTTAACGTCAATGTGCCTTACGTAAGTAGTTTGTGTGTAATTATTTCTCTTGCTAAATTGAAGCCCTTTAAGGCAGGGATTGTGGGGCATTCATTTCCTTTGTATACATCTGGGTTCTAACCCAATTCCAAAAAGCGTATGTGATCTGGAGCATCAAAGGCCTCAGGCTTCTGTCCTCTGGAAGAACATAAACAGGCTCCTGAATGGATGTTTAGAATGTGGTACACAGACGTATACATAGGACAGAAGTACACCCAGCAGCCCAGAGGAAGTACCCCTGGCTCAGACTGAAGTGGGGGGAGGGCAGGGGTATACACACCAGTGGAGGCCACTCATAGTTGCTGAGGTGTTTCTGACCAGAGCGGCCTCTGTCCAGTAGCACAGAATAGAAGAAACGTAAGATCGGAGGGCTTAAAACTTTCCTTACTTTGGAAACAATTTGGGACAAGAGTATTCAGTCGGAACTGATAGTGTTTACAGGTTTATCCAATTTGTGATAATCTGTTTTAGTACGTGGATGTTCATCCAGAAAAAGAGAGTTGGTATAAAAAGTTTGCGTGTTTATTCACAACTACTGAGCTGAGAAAAATATTTGTATTTGGTGCTGATTAGGCAAGAATCAGGCAGCAAGCTGCTCATATCTTAATTACAAGATCACATTAAAATAAGGCAATTTAATTGCAATCAGTATAAAATAATTTATTTATAAACGGCTATTGTATGCATTTATATCCTATAATACATTTTATTCCAGCCTGGTACTCCATGTGCCTCACTATATTGTGAAGTGCAAGGTCATTAACCTGCAATTTCACTTGCCATCTTGTTTATTACACGGCATTCTGTTCTATGTTTAGTATGGAAATGTTAAGTCTTCTTGGGTAATTTATTTGTTACTACTTAATTTCTCTGTGAACCTCTATAAGGCTCTGATTACAGCTGCTTAATTAAGTGTGACATGTATGTAAGCAGATGGCTTTTCTTAAACATCTACAGTGGGTCCAGAATGGGTTCTGCTCTTCAGCCGAGTTTCCTTCCTCATATTTGTCCCTGGTTGCTAGTGATTCTGGAAGCTCAATACTTTTTTCCATGTTTTAAAACATTAGAGTTCTTGGCACCTTTATCGAGAACAGAGCAAAGTGAATCATAGGTAAATTACGTAAGCAAAATGTTACTCCTGTTTCTGAAGTCAGCTCATGACTAAGCTTTGGGTGGTCTGGTTTGGTAAACTGAGTGTGGTTAAAATGTATAACAAGTCTAGAATTGTGGAGTGAAATCTCTATGTTGATAGCTTCTCCCAAATAAAACTTGTTTAACAAAATATACATGCAGGGCCAGCCAGGTGGCGCAGTGGTCAAGTTTGCACATTCTGCTTCTCGGTGGCCCGGGGTTTGCTGGTTCGGATCCCGGGTGTGGACATCGCACAGCTTTCCAAAAAGCCATGCTGTGGTAGGTGTCCTACATATAAAGTAGAGGAATATGGGCATGGATGTTAGCTCAGGGCCAGTTTTACTCAGCAAAAAGAGGAGGATTGGCAGTAGTTAGCTCAGGGCTAATCATCCTCAAAAAACAAAAACAAAATATACATGCAAACTTAGTCAAGGGCAGCCATCCCTGGGCACTCTTGATCTGAAACATGTGGATGGATCAACACAAATCTGCCTCCACTGCTGGCAGAGTGACAGAATATTGCTGTGAATAGGAGGAATCTACTCTTTACTGAGTTTGTGCTATCAATGCACCAAGAACTGCTGAGCTAGGCATTCTTCATTTGATATCTCAATCCAATTTCCCAACTCTCGAAGCTAGGTATTATTAAAAACTTCATTTTACATCCAAAGAAACTGAGGCTCAGAGAGGGAAAGTGACCTGTTCAAGATGACACAGTTACTAGAAAGGTGAGCTTCAAACCTGGCTCTCCTGGCACCAGAGCTCTCCGCAGCACACTGCACTCCACTTGTCCCTTTAGCATCACTGTATATAATTTTCCAAGGGTTAGTTATCCTTTCCAAGGATCGATCCTGTAAGTGCTCCTTCCCTCCACATAATCCTATATTTACCACATGGTTGTCTGCCAAAACCTTTCCCACAGAAGGCAGGCAGAAGGCAGAGAGAGTGCGAGGCAGTGACAGTGAAAGTCCAACTATTGGTCACTCCTGGGAAACGAATATTTCTGAATAACCAAGTTTTTTGTTGTTGCTGTTTGTTTGTTTATGGAGCAGTATGCCCACATTTATTCCCTCAAAATTAAAAAATTAAATTTTTAAAATTTAATTTTAAAATTTAAAAATTAAAAAATAAAAAACAAGGTTCTATTTGACTATTTTTCTAAGATGAATTTTACTTCCTATCTCTTTTAACATAACCACGTTACACATGCACTTGTTTGTTTCTTTTAAGTATCTGTCCTCACCTCAGGATGGTAACTTCATAATGGCTGTGACATTGGTGGCACATTACTGTATCACATTATTATATGATTAATTATGTATCCCTTGCATCTATAACAATGCAAATGACATATTAACATGCTCAATACCTGTTGGGTTAACAAATGTCTATTGTGGTCATTAGTTATCCTGGAGCTTAGTATAATGTGCCTTTAGGGTACTGAAAAGTATAAGACTACTTGTTCCTTATCCTAATGGTCCATGTTCATTGTTCTCTTTTGTCTGTTTTCTGCAGTTTTTCAGTCTCCTTCTTCACTGTCAGCTCTTACCCCTCCGCTGTCATTTATTTAGTTTTCAGAGTATTTCTGCCAAGAGGAGGCATCTGCTGCTTCTAAGATGAAAACTGTAGTGAATTAGGGAACCAGATGCTCTTCATTATTCAGCTTTTGTAAAGGTTCAAAGCCTCTCCTAAGAGTGAGCAAATATATTTAAATGAGAGTTTGTAGCATCTTCCACAAGTAAAGGAGCTCTGAGTACTCAAGAACAGCTTTCCTAGCTAGCTTTTTGGTCTAGATCTGTTTTAGAACGTTGACAAGGGATCATAGAACATACTGTTGGCTCCCAGCTACACTTCCTCCGCTCTTACCTTTTCACTGCACGCTGGCCCAACTCCCAACTGCCAGATCCTCCTCTGTCTGTCAGAACCTTTCTCTGATCTCTAGAACTTGCTCTGCCTGTAGACTCTCCCAGCCAGGTGTGCAGGGGAATTATCCCTCCAAGGTGGCGGAGGAGCCTCACCTGGTGACTGATGGGACTGGTGCATAAGTACCCCAGCTCCACCTCTGCCCCCAACGTGGGATAACTGAGATGAACGTTCTCCACTGATTCCAAGACTTTGCTAGCGTGATCGTACTCTAACCATCCATAGTTCTAACTGCATGATAGCTCACCACTGTTGGCTTCCTGCCTTTTGCTGTCTGGCTCCCCTAGTCTCCTACTTGTCTTTCCTGAGATTTCCTCCCAAAAGGTACACCACCTGCACTGGGATCTTTGTCTCAAGGTCTGCTTCCAGGGGGGATTCAAACTAAGGCACAGAGTTACAGATAAGAGGTGTTATAAGTGAAGTATTTATTACAAGGGAATCACTTTGTTTTAATTTGGGTTAATATTTGAATGCTAACAACTTCTGAATTCTCTTCAGCTTTCATAATCCAGGCTACCCCGGTGTCTCTCATCCACCCATCTCTTAGGTATTAGACAAGATACACATTTTTCCCAGTAGATGTTGTGTTCTCACTGCAGTATGGATTCAGAGTTACTGCGTGTGTTTAACGTATCTACTCCTTAGGGAAATGGTGCTGAGTCAGAATACAAAGTGCAGGGAGCTGAGCAGCTGTTTGAATTCAGCATCAAGTCAGCACCGCAGAGGCTGGAAATGAGAGTTTGTTGGCATCTGTGGCGTTTAGCAATAAAGGTGACATTGCCTGAATACATCACTAGTTTTCACTTTTGGTCAATGATACAGGGGAATTTTCACTTTTTTCTCCTCGTACTTTGATCAGGATCAGCAGTTCAAAGGGACAGTGCTACTGTAATGCAGCTGAAGAAAGGAAATAATTTTAAAAAAATGAACTTTTCATCCAGCACGCATTTGTCTGTCTTCAAAGCACCATGCTCAAAGGTGGGAAGAATGAAGGCATTGCCTTAGAATTCTTCTTCTATGAAACGAGATTGCAAAGGCAAATGTGGACTTCACCAGAGGAAAGAATACTCTTTTCAACAAATGGTGCTGAGGCGACTGGATATCTATGTCAAAAGAATGAAGCTAGACTTCTACCTCATATCGGACACAAAAGTTAACTCAAAATGATCATAAAGTTAAATGTAACAACCAAAACGATAAAATACCAAGAAGAAAACCCAAGAGTAAATCTTTGTGACCTTGAGTTGGGCAATGGTTTCTTAGATACGAAACAAAAGCAAAAAAGTGACAAAAGAAAAAAATAATTTGGACTTCATCAAAATTAATAACTTTGTGCTTTGAAGGAAACAGTCAAGAATGTAAAACCACAAACCACATAAGTGGAGAAAATATTTGCAGGTCACATATCCCATGAGGAGCTTGTTTCCAGAATACATAAAGAACTCTTACAAATAAGTAATAAAAAAAATATAATTCAATTTAAAAATGGGAAAAGCTATGAATAAACATTTCTGCAAAGAAGATATACAAATGGCCAGCAAGCACATTAAAGGATTCTCAAATCAGCAGCCATGTGGGAAATGCAAATTGAAACTACACTTAGCTACCTCATTATACCCACTAGAATAACTATAATCAAAGAGACAGATATTAACAAGTGTTGGTTGGGATGTGGAGAAAGTGGATCCCTCATATGTTGTTGGTAGGAGTGTAATATGGTGCAGCCAATTTGGAAAACAGTTTGGCCATTTCTCAAGCTGTTAAACACAGAGTTACCATATGGCACAATAAATCCACTCCTCTGCATACAACATGTTCACAAAGAACCTTGTATGTGAGTTTTCATAGCAGTGTCAATCATCATAGCCAAAAAGTAGGAAAAAGCCCAAATGTCTCCAAATGATTAATTGAAGAATAAAATGTGGCTTATCCATTCAACTGATTATTATTTGGCACTAATAAATAAAGAAGTACTGTAACAATGTGGATGAACCTTGAAAATGTTATGCTAAGTGAAAGAAGCCAGTTACAAAAAGACATATTGTATAATTCCATTTAAACAAAGTAGCCAGAATAACTAACTTTATAAGACAAAATGTAGGTTCATGGCTGTCAAGAGCTTGAGATGAAGGGGTGTGGGAAGTAATTGGTGAGTGACTGCTGATATAGGGTTTTGGAGGGGTGGTAAAAATGTTTTAAAATTGATTATAGTGATGGCTACAGAACTCTATGACCATATTAAAATTCACTGAATTTTATACTTTAAATGAGTGAATTGTATGGTATGTGATATATAGCTCTATAAAGCTGTTAAAATGCTCTTTGACTGTTTAATTACAAATAATAGCAATGCATTCTATATTTTATAACTTTTGCATAAATAAAATGTAAGACAACAAAAGCATAGAGTGTAGGAGTAGAGAAAGCGAAGGGTGCTATTAGAAGTTTCTAAACTAGATATCAGAATATTTCACTTTAGCATTAGTGTCATTTTGGATTGGGTAATTTTTTTTTGGTGATCTGTTGTGTGTGTTGTTTAGCAGCATCTCTGGCCTCTACCTTCTACCTAGTTGATGCCAGAAGCATCCTTCCCTTCCCCACCCCCTCCCTCTGCCTGCCTCCATTTGTGCCAACAAAAAATGTTTCCAGATCCTGTCACTAATCCCCTAGGGGGGGAAATGATCCCCCATTAAGAATACCTGCTCTATGTGAAGTGGTACAAGATAACTTGAATATGATGTATTAGTTTCTGATGTCCACTGTAACAAATTACTACAAACAGTGTGTAAAATAACGTAATTTTCTTATTTTATAGTTTTTAAGCTCAAAAGTCCAAAATGTTCTTCCTGGGCTACAGTCAAAGTGTCAGCAGGATTGTGTACTTCCTGGGTTTCTTTGGAAGAATCCATTGCTTTGCCTTTTCCAGCTTTTAGAGTCATTCCTTGGCCTTGGCTCCTTCCTCTATCTTCAAAGCCACCATGTAACATTAAGTTTCTCTCTCTCTGTACTCTTCTTTGTTATCACATTTCCTTCCCTCCGACTCTAACCCTCTGCTTTCCTCTAATAAAGAACTTGTGATTATTTTGGGCTCACCTGGGTAACACAGGATCATCTCCTCCTCTCAAGATTTTAACCTAGTCACGTCTGCAAAGTGCCTTTTACCATTTAAGGTAATATATTCACAGATTCCAGGGGTTAGAACTTGGACATCTTTGGAGGGAATTATTCAGCCTATTACAGTAGACTTTGATAAGTTAAAGACGTACATTACAACCCCTAAAGCAACCTTTACAATAATAATGAGTTACATATTTAACGGTATCCTGCCCGTCCCTGAGACTGTTCATTTTGCATTTTCTCTCTGTTCTTTGGCTTGACTAATTGCTCCTGCTCTATCACGGAGGTGTTAGCCTCCCCTCATTGTTTGTCACTAAGATATCTTCTATCTTCAACAGCGCTCCTGGGTATGGATTTTTCCATGCTCTGCTCTGAATAAAGTCAACATCCTCAGGCAGGGACACATAGCTGCTGACTCTCACTCCCTACTTTCCTATCTGGAGTGGAATCTCTATGCCACAAAGCTAGAGCTGGGGCAGAGAGCGGACTGAAGCTGCCAGTTCACGCGACTTGTCCAGTCTGTCCAGAAGTAAACTTCTGCAACTTGGAGCTTCCTGATTTAAACACTACGTAGTCCCACTATTTTTACCAAGATTAATTAGATTTCCTTGAATAATTATTTCTCAACTTGTTGGATGCTAGAGAATTATCATTTTTTTTTTTTTGGCTGAGGAAGATTTTCCCTGAGCTAACTTCTGTTGCCAATCTTCTTCTTTTTGCTTGAGAAAGATTCACCCTGGGCTAACATCTGTGCCAATCTTCCTTTATTTTGTATGTGTGATGCAACTACCGCATGGCTGCCAACATGTGGTGTAGGTCTGTGCTCGGGAACTGAACTCGGGCCACTGAAGCAGAACATGCTGAACTTAACCACTAGGCCGTGGGGCTGGCCCCGAATTATTAGAAATTTTAAATGGTTGTTTTTGAAAATTTTGTCAAGTTTTATCACTACTGTTTGGGAGAGAGGATTTGTTGAGTTCCTTACACAGTCATTCCAAAAGTCCCACCTCTGTGTTGTCTCTTTGTAATGCTGTCTCTTTTCCCATGAGACTGACAAAGCAGGATGAGACTTGAACGTTCTTTGATTGGAAACACTCCCTGTTGCAGGATGGGCTGAGGCCATGGTTTGAACCAAATCTGCTCTGTATCTTGAGGCAAACTCCTTTATTTTCCTTAGAGAGCTTTACTTAGGTTTGCGATCTATCACCACCGAATATTTTAACATTTTTGAGCATGGAGTCCAGTGAGGGCATAGTGATGTGCCCAGGGAGCATGCTCATACTCTTTTTGTGGCAGGAGTTACACCATACAGGAATCAGGCTAAACAGTTCCTGGGATTTCCAATCTAGCGCACAAGTGAACTACATAGATTCTTTGGAGCAAAAACCTATAGACTATAGACTATAAAAGCCATGCATTTTGGTTTACAAGAAAAAGAAACCTACTTAAGCAAATTCATGTGCATAGGAGAACAGAGATTTTACAGATTTTATGGGAATTACATTTGATAACTGAAAACTGTTACACATTTTTCTGCGTCTAAGTGTGTCTCTGACCCTGTCAGATTGTCTCAATTTCTATTTCTCTATCTGGTGTCTCTCTCTCTCTGAGATCGCATTGTCTCATTTCTGCGTCTGTCTGCTCCTGTGTCCCATTATTCTCTCTGAGGATAAGCATCATTTGTTTTAATGCATCTGCTTTATTCCTTTCACTTTCTCTTGGCCCAAACCTTGGTTTTTGTGGGGCACAGACTCTAGCCCTAACACCATGTGAACTTTTAGGTCAGACGCTTACAACAAGGGACACTTATACCAATGTTATAAATTAGGGAAACAATGCTTTTTATCTAAAAAGAATGCTATCATGATATTTTTCCATTGATAGCAGAATTCTTCCTCTTTTCTTCCCTCCTAAGAGTGGAGATGGGTGTGCTCTGTCACCCGCAGTTTCTGGCACAGATCTTTCTGTAACTGTGGTGGGGAACCATGGTACTGTCCGAAGGAGAAAACAAAGCTAAGTGATCCACAAAGAAATTTCATTCATAACCCTGGTTTTACTAGTGTTTTACCAGTTACCAGCAAATCAACCAATGAGACTCAAGAATTAATAATTTCTACACGTAAGAGGATTTCAGGCAAATGTTTCAAGGTTGATTTTAGAGACCCCTAGAAGCTTCACCAACTAGATTACTTTGCATCTGTTCATGCTTACGCCCTAGGCTGTTTCTCGTTAAAGGTAGTTTCCAAGCAGCTTGGACAAAGGAATTCGTTTTGATTGATGATGAATTTTTTCTTGTTGGTTTCAGCTGTGCAAAAGGGAGAACAAACACTCCTTTGTGTTGGAGGACTGGTCATTGGATCCACAGATAATGATGGGGTAGCCGTTTTACTCACCTAGCGTCCCTCCCATCTCGAGGCAGCCATGTGGATGTTATGAGCAGTTTAATGCCCGCCTTGTACTGCCTTGTTCTGCCTTCTCACTCAGTTGGGAAATGGAGGAGGCCCATCTGTCCCTTGCTCTTGCCCTTATCTGGTTCCTCCAGGAACTGTTTGTATATCTCTCTTAACTAGACAATCAAGAGGATGTGATGTTTTGACTATGATGAGAGGTGAGGGAAGGAAATGAGTTAGGTGTACATGGGTTACAAAGATGAAAGCTGACTTGTCACTTCAAAAGAAAAACCTGACTTTTTTGGTTAAAGAAGTGAAAAGTACGCGGGCTTTGGAGATCTCAGGTGGAACTTAGATCAATACACCTCTTCACTTACTTGTTGTGTGACTTTGAGGAGATTGCATAACCTCCCTTAGCCTCAGTTTCCTTATTTTTGAGTTGTGGATGAGAATACCAAGCCTGAAGTATTGTTGAGAGGATTAGCCACTACCATGGTTGAATATTGGCTGAACTCTGGCTATAGAGGGTAAGGACTGGTGATGGGAGGCCAAGAACTGGGGTGAGTTGTTTGTTTCCTGGTGCTCAGAATTGCTCACTTGCTTTGATTTTAGCACTTGGCTTTGAGTTCCTCAAAGAACCCCCTCTATTCTCTTTGATCTGCCCAATTATGGTGACTTTTTGCTTTTCTGGCACAACTTCTTCACTTTTCTATGGTATATTAGACACTCCATTCTCACTTATAAAATATTTATAGCAGGGGAATCAGAGGTCTACTTACTTATCTTTAACACAATTAAAGTGAAGTGTGGGTCTCAAATATTCTTTTTATAAATATTTCCTTGGGCATACTTCTAATGTATAAAGTAAGATTTGCTCATACTAGAGTTTAAAATAATTTCAGAAGAATTATGTATTATTCGAACTTTATTTTATAATTTATACCTTATGATTTACACTTTTCTAAGCACATCATGTAGATTACTTTATTTGATTCTCAAGATACCAGAATTATTTCCACTTTTCAAATGAGAGGGCTCGTAACTCAGGGGAGCAGCAGAAATAAAATTGGAACTTGGGTCTATTGATTTTCTAACCCAATGTTCCATCTATTTTACCATATTCTCTCCCATCTATAATGTTAATTTTTATAATGTGGTAGTAATAATACTGTGAATAATAATGAGATGTCTTTCCACTAATTTATGACCCACGTATTTCTGATTCCTATAGAAAAAACCTTGCTTTACTCCTAAACATATGCAAGAGTTTATGATTTTCATATCATTATCTAAAGAAAAGAACTGTTCTTCACTTCCCTCCTAAATTTTCTCTCCCACTCCATAAAATATTTTTCAGTACTAGGATTTCATAACTTTAAATAATGTTACAAGAATGAGTATTCAACCATGACATTTCTAATTGGCTAGAAACATAGTCCAATATCCTCATTTTACCATATTGTCAGAAGAGTTAATTGGATTTGCATAGTCACCAGCAAAATATATTGATTGAAGCAAACAGTGACTCTCATTTCCTCCATAAACATTTCTGCACAGGAGCAATGCAGACAGAGGGACACGGAGAGAGGCTGCTCAGTGTAACTTCAAAAGATCAATTTGGTTCCAATTTTCTATTTAGATAGATAGGTATAGAAAGAAATACCATTAACTTGTTTTAACATATATTATTCCTTCTAAGTTGAGCCAGACCAACAAATGAAGAAATGATAAATTTTCCAGTGCAGTCCAGCCCAGCCAAAATCAGGGGAGGTGGACTCTTCCATGCCATTTCCTACCACTTCATGTACCAAGTCTGTAAAAACTTTAAGAATTAACACAGAGAGAGGAATTTTGTTTTTTGATAATCATTATATATCTCTCTAAAAAAAATAACCTTACTTATTCAGATTTCACTGACTTAAACTGGGTGGATTTTGGCCAATGCTTACCTGAGATATTAAGAAGAACTTGACTCTATTGATTTCTAGCCCCACCATCTACACACACCTGTCCTTAGGCAAGTCACAAAATACTTTTAAGTCTCACTATTTTGCCCATGGAAGTGGCTTTACTTATCTCTTGAAGATGAGTAATGATTAAATGAGATATGCCACTTTAAATTTTAATCTGTTGGACATATTCAAGGGAAAAATTATAAAACTCAACAAACAATAAAGCAGACAGGTATAAAAGGGAGAATTTAACTTATTTCAAGGGAAAGGCTGTTTTTAGTCAGGCAGGGATCATTGTTCACACCCTATCAATAAATAGAGCGATGCCAAATCTTCATGATTAGTTTGCTAAAGAATGTTTACTATGTGTAATGTTTTCTGGTTACATTTTGTTAATCAGATTCAAGTTGTTTCAACTTTTAAATATTGGTCATAATTCTGAATTTTTAAAAATTCAAATCGTTACTGTAGTCAAAATTAGTGAGCTGGCATGTCATGCTTCAGAGTGGACAAAACATTGTCTCATATATGACAAACACTGTGGGTTTGATAACTTAACCTGAGATGCTTTTGAAGGATATTATTCAGACTGGGAGCTAATTTTTGTCTCAACAGAGTCAGTTACCCTGGGAGTCCAGTGTTCTGCTTGTTGTGGGGCTATGTATTCTGCTTCATATAGGCAGTTCTAAACCTCTTCTTCCCCAAATCTGTGCCCAAACATAAGTATACTAGGAATTTAACAAAGTTTGTGGTACAAATTGCTAATAATACAACAAAGATATTTGTTTCTTAACTATGCTATTAATAATAATTCTTATAAGATTTTAAGGAGCTGACAATCTATAATGGATGAGCTATACATCAAAAACAATGGACAATAAATACACTGGATCATCAATGAATGTAATGTGTAAATCATTATTATTATTATTACAGAAGTTGGGGGAAAAGATTGACAGCTATGGGTATGGTACTTGGTAAAATCTTCAAGGAGAAAGAGAGAAGTGTGTTGAGTATTGTGGAATGTGCAGAATTTAAACAGAATAAAATGTTGGAGAAAGGCTATTCAAATGGAATTGAGAAAGGGGCTATAGGATCAAAGTAGTTGATGATTTTGCCTGGTTACATATATCATGATATTCTTATTTTCTTATTCTAGTTTTATAGGAAGGTATACTCAATTATATGCTCATGCAGGGCCTTCCCTTGTATAAGTAGTTATAAGGGATATTTAATTATTTCGTTTGACCAATAGTCCTCCATTTTCTAGGAAAAGCAAGGCAATCTTTCCTGAAATGTTACTCTCCAACACCACTTAGTTTACAACACCCAGGGAAGTCCTAAAACATTTTCCATGTCTGATGCTTTGTTTTTAAGTTACGCTTGCTTACAGGAACAAAGGCAGACCAATGCCGGGTGGCCAAAAGGCAGAACCAGTCCAAACCAGAAAGGTCCAAGTGGCAATGGGGTGTGGTGCACAAAAGCAAATGTGTGGAAAAGGTGCCTGTGTGCAAGAAGGGAAGATCTGTGTACGCCCCAAATGCCCCCACCTCAGCAGTGATGCAGACAACCCTCCCCCTTCACACCCCATAAGAACCCTGCTCACCTTCCCTTAGGGGAGAAAGTGTTTTCCAGCATGAGCTCTGCCTCCTCCATTCATGGATCAATGAGTAACGTTTCTGGTCTGCTATTCCAAACCCTCCCTGTCTCATTCTATTGGTAGAAGTGGCTCTGGGCAAAAGGACCCAGTTGCGGGTCACTGGTCCCTAAGGGCTCAGTAACAATATGACTTCTAAATAGGTAGCATTTATTACATTACCCACCCTGTTGGCAAAATTTCCTTTGTTTAAGGATGGAGTGACTGCCGCAAGCTGTGCTGATGAGTCTTTTCACGTTTTTGAGACTCGGAAGAAGAGTGAAAGATCACAAAATGAAAGAACGTATAACTCTCCTTACCACCAAAATGGACAAACGAAAAACCCCCAAATAAACAAACAAAAATCCACTAAAGTATCTGGACATTTGCTAGACTGACGGAAAAGCACACCATTAGACTTTGAGTCTTGTAAAAACACTTCAATGTTCTAAAATGAGTAAAAAGAAAATAAAATCCAGAGAGACATATTACAGAAAATCTTGAAAAAAAATTTTACACAAATCAACTGAGTGAAATCCTCTTAATTTCAGGACAACCACTATAAAAGTAACTAAAAATTATAGTAAAATAAATGACAAAGGATTAGAATATAGACTAGAATATATCTATTTAACAAAAAAGGAAGGCAGCAATGGAGGACAAAAAGGCGTAATACATAATGAAAACAAATAGCAAAATGACAGATGGAAATTCTACATTTAAAATAAATGAATTAAATAAATAAAAAGAAAAAATTGGAAAAAAAAATATGATCCAACTAAGTATGTGTAAGACACATGCTTGAGATTTAAAGATACAAATAGATTGAAATTAAATGGATGGAAAAAGTTATACCATGCAAGCAATTTTATAGGAAGAGATATGGGGTGGCTGTACTAATAGTGATAACAATAAAATTTTATAATGATAAATGGAGTAATCCATCAAGAATATAAAATAATTATAAACAGATATACACCTAACAATAGAGCTCCAAAACATATGAAAAAAAAAAAAACACATAAACTATCAGAATTGAAAGGAGAAATAGATAACACAGCAAAAATAGTTGGATGGTTCAATACTCAACGTTTTTATTGAGAAGAAATTCAGTTAAAATGAAATTAACCATTTTAAAGTGTACAATTCAAGGGCATTCAGTACCTTCACAATGTTATGCAACAACCACCTATATTAAGTTCAAAAATACTTTCATCACCCAAAGGGAAACTCAATACATGTATTCAGCAGTTATCTTCTATTCCTCCGTCTCCCTACCTCAAGGCAATCAAAAATCTGTTTTCTGTCTCTATGCATTTATTTATTCTGGATAGTTAATATAAATGGAAACACAGAGTATGGGATAGTTGTGTCTGGTTTCTTTCACATATGATCATGTTTTTGAGGCACATATGTGTTGTATCATGTATTATCATGTATCAGCACTTCATTCCTTTTCATGGATGAGTAATATTCTATTGAATGTATACACCACAATTTTTTTAATGTGTTCATCTGTTGAAGGACATTTGGGTTGTTTTCACCATCTTGGCTACGGTTAATAGTGCTGCCATAAACATAGTTGGACATGTATATATTTATTTGAGTACCCGTTTCTAGTTCTTTTGTGTATATACCTAGGAGTGGAATTGCTGGGTTATAAGATAATTCTTTCTTCAAGTTTTTGAGGGTTCACCAAAATGTTTTCTACAACAGCACAACCACTTTACATTCTCAGCAGCATTGAATAAATGTTCCAATTTCTCCACAGCCTTGCCAATATTTGTTTTTTTTTCTTAAATTATAGCTAACCTACTGGGTGGAGAGCAGTATCTAATTGTGGTTTTTATTTGCATTTCCCTGATGACTGATAACATTGAGCATTATTCCATGTGCTTGTTTGCCATTTGCTTATCTTCTTTGGAGAAATATCTATTCAGGTTCTTTCCCCCTTCTTAAATTGTATTGTTTGTCTTTTCGTTGTTGAGCTTTAATAGTTCTTTATATACTCTAGATTCTAATCTCTTATCAGATAGATGATTTGTATTTCCTCCCATTCTGTAGGGTATCTTTCCACTTTTTTGATGCCATCCTCAAATGCACAAAAATTTTTAATTTTGATGAAGTCCAATTTATCTACTTTTTCTTTTGTTGGTTGTACTTTTGGTGTCATATCTAAGAACCCATTGGCAAATACAAGGTCATGAAGATGTACTCATATGTTTTCTTCTAGATTTTAACTCTTCCATGTGAGTCATCAATCCATTTTGAGCTAATTTTTGTGTATAGTGTGAGGTTGTATCATTTTTCTGCATGTGGATATCTAGTCATACCTCCAACATTTGTTGAAGAAGCTATTCTTTTCTCATTGAATGGTTTTGACACATTTGTCACATTTGATAAATGTGTTTATTTCTGGACTCTCAAGTCTATCCCAGTGCTGTATATGCCTATCCTTATTCTAGTACCACAGTTCTTTGATTACTCTAATTTTGTAGTAAGTCTTGAAATCAGGAAGTGAGTCCTCCAACTTTATTCTTTTTTTTAATATTGTTTTGGCTATTCAGAGGCTCTTGGAATTCCATATGAATTCAAAGATTTCATAGCTTTTCCATTTCTGAAGAAAAGGCTATTATTATTTCATATAAATTTGAGGATTCCAATTCTTTTACGTTCTACAAAAAAATACTGTTGTAATATTCATAGGAATTGTGTTGAATCTGCAGATTGCTCTGGGTACTATTGCCATCTTAACAATATTAAGTTTTCCAATCTACAAATGTGGAATGTCTTTCCATTTATTTAGGTCTTTTAAATTTTCTTCTGGCATTATTTTGTAGTTTCCAGCATGCAAATCTTTAGCTCCTTGATTAAATTTATTCCTAGTTATTTTATTATTTGGATGCTATGCAAATGAAGTTTTCTTTATTTCCTTTTTGGATTCTTCATTGCAGGTATATAGAAGCACAACTGATTTCTGTGTGTTGTTCTGTGTGTTCTGGAACTTTGGTGAATTTATTATAAACGCTAGTAGATTTTTAGGGATTCTTTAGGGTTTTCTTTATACAGGGTCATGTCATCTGCAGATAGAGATAGTTTATTTTCTCCTTTCTGATTTGGATGCCTTTTATTACTTTGTCTTGCCGCTTTACTCTGTTTAAAACTTCCAGTACCATGTTGACTAGCACTTGTAAAAGTAGGTATTCCTATCTTGTTCCTATTTTTTATGGGGAATACTTTCAGATTTTCATCATGGAATATGATATTGCCTGTAGTTTTTTCATAAATATGCTTCAGTCTCTGAAGATGTGTCGTATTATCTGATAAATAGGGTCTAGGGCACTCATTGGGGCTTTGAAAGGTTTTGTGAATAGCTATCAGAAGTGGTTTAATGAGTTACCAGGATATTATTTGGGCACTCTGAAAATAGTGCTGCTGTATGACTGTCCTTGGGCTGTGATTTATCCGTGAGCTGGGGCACTGGTGGCACAATGTCCCCAGAGGATGAGAGCCCTGAGAGCAGGTGACCCTGCTCATGTCTTAGGGGCTGTACAGTGTCATGAATGGAAGGGATAGAATCTTGAAGATGAGCAGAAAAAACTCTAGTGTGTATTTGAAGTTTATATTTATCTACTCTAATAACAAACCTGGTTTGATAATCTCCCCTGTGTACAACTTGAAGATGAAGTATTTTTAAAAAGAGCTACTGCAAACATTCATCTTCTTTGTCCTTTGTACTGTCATTTTCCTTGGATTTCACTTTAGGTGGAGTCTCAGGGGATGCAAGACACAATTTGAAGTTACAAATGACTAATTTTATGCTGAGGCTATCACCATCTGCGATCCACAGAAACATGCCAAAGAAATGCAGTAGATATTTCTCTCAGTGATTTACCCCTACTGACCTTCAAAATATTTAACTAACGTTCTAATTAACAGATAACAAATCCATTTATCCTCTAGTAGAGAAATAAAATCATTTTATATCACTTTGAATAGTCTGATTACTTATCCATACCAACTGGAGAAGTAAGCTCCTTAATTAAAAATCAAGTTTGCAAAAACCTACCAAAGAAGGCTTTCTCCAGGAAGGAGACTTTCTCCACCAAGAAGTCTATCTCCTTCTTGATATTTTGTTATTTCTTGACATTTCATGACATCATCATCATCAACATCTTCACCATTCCCATAACAGTCATGGAAAAAATTAAGGTTTACCATATATGATAGAACACTTTACATGTATTTTTTGCATTCTATTTACACAAAAATCCTGTAAAGTGAGAGTCACTCTTATTATTCTTACTTTACAGTGAACTTTAAAGAAGTTAAGTAACTTGCCCGAGGCCTCACAGCTAGTGATGCCAGAATCATGTTGCCTATCTTTCTGGAGTAAGAATCTGATGCTATAACCCTTTTGCACTCAACTCTCATCTAAAAGCATCTTTAACGTAAGTTTTTCAGTGCCTGCCACAGTAATAAATTAATTTCTAACTCTGTCCTTGAGAGACAGTAGCATCACCCAAAATAGGACTAAACAATCAATGGACAGAAGAGATTTTATTGATCAAGAGTAACAAATCAATGTCAAAGTTGGGAAGGAAATGCAGTGTACTCACGGCCAATATTTCTGCCATAATAATCAGAATTTATTACTTCTGTTCAATGACTAAATACTTTTTAATTGATTTCCCTTTAGCAACAGGGTTTTGTAACAGGAAACTTAAAAATATTTATTTCCCGCCAGTTATGTTCTGGGTGCTTTTTATATCTTCTATTTTTCTCACAGCAACCCTGAAATGTAGCTAATAGTGTCATCATTTTACAGGTATAACAAGCTCATAACTTTCCTAAGTTCACCCTTCTGGCCGAGTTAGGATTCCTACATCTTTGGATGCCAAAGTCCATGTGCTTAATCTTTAAGCCAGATGGCCTTTCTGATGCAGTTGGTATTGTGCATCGAAATCTTGATGTGAAGATGAAGAAGGAGAGAGGAAGTGGCATTGAGAAAAAAAAGAAATGGAAAAAGTACCCAGAGGAAGTTTGGGGTCAGGTGTTGGGGACAAAGTGGGGAGAGGGGGTTGGAGATGCAGGGAAAGACTTAAAAGAGAGGGTTTTCCTGTTTTTTATAATGCTGGATTTGGGCATGACTCCAGAGAAGGAAAATAATGACATGATATAATGTTGCTTGTTCTAGACACTTCTCTGTTGATTCCTGCTCTCCTCATTAAGTGGCTTCAGTTAGAATTGATACTCATTGGAGTTGCTGTCACTCAGCACAGCCAAGTACTTGAGCTGAGGATTGGAAGGAGAAATATCAAAGAGAAATTCTATTTTTAAAAAGCATGTGAATAAACAAGTTAAAAAGATAAGAATGGTTGTTTCTGGGAGCTGAATTTGGGGAAGTGGAGGCATTTGGTATAAGACACAGTGGACTATCTTTTTCTTATTGATAAAAAATTAGTATAATTTCTTGCTTTTAACTGTGATTTTCACTACATGCATGACTACTATTATGGAATTAAAAAAAAATCTCACAAGTAGTTAAATGTAGATAACGAGCATAGTCAAAGGGAAAAGAAATGATGTTTGTTCCTGCCTTCTGAGACAAAGTTGGGAGAGTGACTTAAGGATGGTGTATTATGACATGTCATGAATGATGTCACAGCAAGTGCTTGTCACACTGAGGTTCACCACCAGGAAGGGGAATAGCACATAGTAGACACTCAGTACATGGCTATTGAGCTGATCTTAATTAACTCTCTGTAGCAAATGCAACAGCCAGGCCAGTTCTCTCAGCTGCCAAGCATCTTTCACTTGCCCGACTTGAGTATAATGGAGTACTTTCAGAATCAGAAGCAGTTTCACATTAGAGGGACCAAAACTTAGTTAACTGGGAGGAAATATGCTACAGTATAAATAAAACGTCTCAAAATAAATACAGATGATATTATGGTTCATCTGTAGGCTTGCTTTCTTGCCAATTTCTATCATGTCAATACGGGGCTGAGGCATTTGTCTTGTAAGAGTTAGAGTCAATCAGAGTCCCATGCATTTCTTGAGGAGACAGCAGTTCTGGTTTTTTAAAAACCGAGATGCTGATATATAAACATCAAATTAAAGTAGTTTAACTTAGCTTGCTTTGTCTTTCTCATCCAAAATATTTTTTTTCCGTTCAAGACAAAGTAAAATGCAGGGAAAAAAAAGCAAACCAAATCAAAACAAACCAACAAACAAAAAAACAGTACCAAGCAGATGGCCACTTTGGGGCTAAATAAAATAAAAGTTGCTTTGAAATTGTGAAATCTTATTTCAGGGAAGTGGGAAGCCGGTGATGTTGTGATATTCTCATAGTGCAAGAAGCGCTCCCTCTAGATAGAGCATCTGCACATTATTCTGACTCATGGCAAGTAACTGCCCTGACACAGGTACACACATTCTTTCAAGACATCCTCTGATTCAGAGCATGTTGTTCCCATGAAGATAATAAATGCCAAAAGTATTGCAGAGAACCCAGAGAGTAAAAAATGAAGTGCACACTCTGGAAATGGAGACAGACTGTGAGAAAATAACTCTACACATCCAAGACTAGGAACCGAAGGGCACACCAGCTGCACCATCACCATCAACAGAACAGATTCCTGGAGAGTCACATTTTGATCATATGCCTTCGGATGCCCACCATTTATTTCTTGAAGTAAGGTGGGGAGGGAATTCTGGAGGCAGCAGTTTTTTATTGAATATCTCTACTCCAAGAACTTTACGTTTATTTTCACAATAAGCCTCTTAAATGGCTGTTATAAACTTTCCCTAAATGTGGCATGAACGGCTCAAAGTAATTAAATAATAGATGAACAGCTAACGTGTGGCAGAGCGAGAATTCAAACATACTGCTTTCTTTTACTGTAGCTTTTATATTATTTTATATTATTCCTTGCACAAAGCTAGGATTAGAGGTGGGCATCTATCTATATTTTCATAAGTCTATGTTCATGTTCAGCCTCTCATATCTCATCCTTCACTCTGAGTCTGTCTTTATCTTTCTCTTCTTATCCCAGTTTAGAAGTCTGTTCACTTATCCACTTTTCTACCAGTGGGGAGATTGTCCTAGGTCAAACGAGGCGGCTATGCTGGATCATTCAAAATGATTAGTACAATTAACCCCGTCTTGATAAAACATCTGTCCTTGGTGAGGTACTTTTAATTTCTTTCTAAAGCAATTGAAAAATAGTTTTACAATATTTTACACTACCTAGAAAGATAGAGGCTTGTATTAAGAATGATTGGAGCGAAATAAGAACATCCAAGATGAGCCTGTAGCTTCTGAGAGAGAGCAGGAGTTGTACCATCTGAAAGCAGAGAGGAATTACCTTTTACTCTGGCATTAAGTTTTAAAGGGGTACGTGAGGTAAACTTGCATTGCTTCCAAAATCCATTAAGAAGATGCCACTTTGGAGACACAAATGCCATCTCTCAATGAATCTAAGTTAAATTCCCCTCTGGGGGTGGGCCCCATGCATCTTTCTGTGACTGAGCATCTGATGAAGTAGTTGGCTCATCTACACGCCATGCCATATGAAAAAGTTTTGTGTTTGGGACACTGAAAAGACCCCACAGCAGTTCACAAGATCCCAGTGTGAGAGACATACTCACACTGGTGAGGGGCATAAGAGTCACATATCTGGTTCCTCCAGGGAGCATACTTATTGCACAGAATGGCAGGAGGCCGTGCCTCTCACTGATTGGCTGGTTACAGCATTCTCCCTCTCTTCTCTCTTTCTCTCGCCTCTCTTAATTTCTTTCTCTCTCTCTCTCTGGTAAACTTTCTTCCTTCCTTAAGTAGCTATAGTTGCAAATTTCCATAAGATGCAAAGTTACTACTGTATGCATAATGGGTAAGAGTCTCACTGCCTGCATAAGGTTTCAGGACTTAGCTTTCACCTTAGGTGGGCAACTTAAAATCTAACCTCAATTTCATCATCTGTAAAATGGGGATTATAATAGTACTAATGTTATTGAATTGTGTTTAAGAGGGAGAAGAAATGTGAATTGCCTAGCACAGTGCTCACCACTTGGTTATTTCTCAATAGAAACTCACTAGTAGAGTCATCTTGCTGCGCGTATCCATTGGTGAATACCCGATGCCCATTGGGGCCACCTGTCCAGGAGCCTCTTCCTCTCCTAGCCTCCTTAAACAGTGTGTTCCAATGTTTCCCATTTCTGCCAAGTCCCAGAATTCAACATAGGTTATCTAAAGAATGATTCTCTTCCCTTTAGCTTGAGCCTTGCTGCTGCTGCAGGGTTTCACTGACGTCTGCTTTGCTATTTAGAGAATCAAATTCGGGGCAAATATTTAGTGATCTGAGCTAGGTTTTATATTCTAAGTGGACTTTTTCCTCCTTGAACTGGCAAGATGTGGTAAAATGAAGCAACAGCATGGAGAAATAAGTGGAATAAGGGTGGCCAGGAGGACTGTCATCTTTCCAGGTGGTCCTCTCTCTCTGTTTTATTTGTTTTCTTTTACACAAATACATTTAGTCCTGCTTCTTTTGTCTGTTGCCTTTCTCAGCTCATGTTTGACAGGAAGTCAAACCTGAGAAAACTTAGCAGAACGAGTGGCAGCATTTGTGACACCATGCTATGCACTAAAAAAACACACACACACACACAAAACTGGGTAAATATTGTTACTTTGGAAATGAGATACTGGAAGATATATATTCGAAAAATAAGTATGTTAAAAATATGAGCAGCAAAATTAAGTTTATATATAACAGAAAGTAAGAGAGGAACACACACCTGTCAATGGCTGTGTGTTTATCGAGGGTTAGCGCCGTTTATCTTAGGTACCACTGAGCAGGAGTTTAAATACTGAAAGAATTGGGGAAGGGGAATGAAAGCAGGGAAGCAGAGTTACAACACAGGGCTCTAGTTTGATGTATACCATTCTGACAGAATAAAGGGAGAAGAAGAGAATAGGACCAAGGGCAAATTTCCATGTTCATTTATTTTTCTCTCTTTTCTGACGATGCTTATATGCTTTTTGCTTATGCAGTGGAAATGCCAGAAAAAATAAATATATATGCTTCCAGAAAAAAATCCTTTATATATCTTTATGGAATTTATTTCTTCTAGGAATGTTTAGATACAATATGTATGTGCAAAGCAGTGGGGGTCTTGGTAGTGGTGGACTTGATATAGGATGAGAGTGGTCTCCAGGCTGATGGTTGATTTAACCCATAACAAAGTCTCACTGCCTGATGGCTCTTTGTGCTTACATGTGGGCCAGAATCCAATTAGGCTTCAATACACTTGGACAGAGTTGGCTCAATGGCAAAGAGAGGAGATAAGAAATTTCATTCTCAGAAGATGAGCAGGCAATGACATTGAGGAAAGCCCAGGGAAGATCAAGATCAAGATGAGTGGCATTGGGGATTGAGGATGTTTGTTTAAAAAGATCCCCGTGACCCTCTGACTCTCTGAACTTTGCCTGCTGCTATGATTAAACTGAAGATATTTACTTTTCTCCATCTATATATATGAGAGAGGGAGGGAAGAGAGAGCGAGCGCTGAGGTGACAGAGATTATATGGAAGATAATGAATGCATACAAAATAAACCAACCAACAGTATTTTTGGATGTTTTGTTCTGAAGATATATGAAGAAAAGCATTACTTGTGTTTGGTTATAAAGATTGCCTGGGATGCTAAAAATGTCACCTGAACACTTAATAAAGATATAGAAGAAATGCAAGCTCTTCTCTACAAGATTTACTTTGTTTTACAGTCTAGGATTGGGAAATTTCATTTACTTGCAAAAACTTTGTCTCGAGGACAAACTATTCAGTTCAGTATTAAGCTGGGACTCACAAAACATCATTGATAAACACGTGGCTAAGATCTATGTGCAGGGAGAACACTCAGTAATTTTATTATTGAAGGAAGAGAGGAACATTCTGCAAATTAATGAATTAGAAGTCTATTTAGATTCTGTTGTGAAAGAAAATTCATTTTTTTATTTGAAGGGGTAAATATAGAAATATAATCCAAGTGAATTCTTTATGCAAAATGGAACAAAATACATGAAATAAAACAGAAAGATCAAAACACAAACATATTTTAATTTACTAATGGATGCTAATGGCTTTGAATAAGACTAGCTTTTCCACTGATAATAAATGACTGACCTCAACCAACAGAATTATAATTAATGTATTTGATCATTATTCTTTTCTGTTCTAGACATTAGGTAATCACCAGTCTCTGGCTATGACACACATATTTCGTGCACTTGTTACTAATCTCTGTCATTTGAGGAAGATGCTGTTGAAGATGGTTATTACTTACATGTGCAATTGTAGCTACAAAGCCTGGTCAATCTTCAGCTGTTCTTTCCATGTTATTGAGTGACTGTCTATCAATCTTGGGTAAAAATTTCTGCTTTGGAGTTTGTTGCTATAGCCAACTTTGACACTTGCCTCCTTAGTTGGCCCAACTCAACTAGACCTCTTAATTTCATACAACAGAGGTTTGGTTATTACCATACTTTACACCATCCTTCAGGTATGCCTTGATGCTGACATACAGGCATCAGGATATATTTTAGATGTTTTTTCTTTCTGCTTTGCTGCTCACACCACAGTGGTTGGTCTAGATGCGATGAGAATTGCCATTATAATGTATGTACTAGTGTACGTTATGTAACTCACAAGTTCCCCTGTTTACACTGAGCACGAGGAAACTGAGAAGCAAACTCAAAGTCCATTCCAAGCAAGTGTTTAGCACTTCATGGCAGTCCTTTCTGGAAGGGGATGGGGTAGGAACTGACCAATTAGGTAATATTTGTGGTGCCATGAGCTATGCCTTTGGGTCCTTCATACTTTGTGGTCAGTGCTGAGCTCTTTAATGCTATTTCTTCTCCTAACCCAATAAACAAATGAGGCAAATTCTGGTAGATATAGCTGCTGTGATTTGTCTCATTTGGAAATTTATTCTATTTTAAGTTTGCAATTTCATCATAGCCCAGTTCAGTGGTTACTTACCCACTTGGTTTCGATTTTACTCTGCTAGGCCATTTGGGAAAATCACAAGACAGCTGAAGGCTCTTATTTGTAGTTGAGGGTCCAGTCATCTATTTTCCATTTTCTCTCCTCTCCATCATTTTTCATCATGACAACTTTCTTCCACCATTGTCCTTGACCTTGGGAGCTGCTCATGTTTGTTTTCCTGCAAACCTTTGTGTTCTGGCCTTCCTGGTGGGTTTGCTCTCAATAACTTAGCCAGGAAAAGATTTATGGTGGGGGGAGTTGTGAATGGTGCCAGGTGCTAAAGCAACTGAGTTTTCTTACTGAGCTATCACGCTGGCCATAGAAACGCATCAGATTTGAGAGTACATCATATGTCTGGCACTCTTGCCCATATTGGGTAGTGGCCATTGCTTGCTAAAGAGAGACTCTATGAGCAATTGTACAGATCCTTCTGGAGGTATTTAAATAGTGATCACTCTTTGGCTGTCCATTAAGGATGGTCTATCATGGAGCCCAGGATTATCAAAGATTGACCCATGGGCTATGAAAAGTGTCACCACAAGCTCATTATATTTTACTGGAAAATCTGAAAGCCAGTGGTCCAGAGAAAACTAGTTTCCAATTAGAGAGATGAAATGCATATACTACTGCAGGAAAACATGACAATTTCCAAGAACAGTTTTTGTTTCTTTAATTTGTTTAATTGAAGTTTGACAAATTGCTGCTCGGAAAAGTCTTTGTGAACTGATAGTTCCAGGATAGGTCCATGGAAAGTTTAATTCCTTCATCTGTTAGTAATTTCTCCCCACCTCTCCTATCACTGTGTCTTCATTCTTCACAAAATTTGCTCAGCTCTGACCCAATTTCATCTCACTTGACAAGGCAGATCTCTCTCTTCCTCATTCCTGCTTTGAATTATATATTATTGTTTCCTTGGCTTAACACTGTGAAAAGACAGCTCTCTTTGGCATTTCTAATACTTATGACTGACTTACAGTTGAAGGTCCTGCAGGGTAATCTGATTCAATTTGTCCCATCTGAGCTCCACTTCACTCATCCTCAGGTAATGAATAAAATCAGTGAGTTTATGGCAATTCAATCCAGAGGCCTCCGTTCCAGCCTCTTCCTTTTTCTCAACCCCCATTTGTAATTGGTCACCAATGTATGTTGATTTAACTTTAAATTTTTTTCACAATCTGTCAACTCCCTGGTTCACTGTGTGAGTCCCTACACTCATTGCTCCTTGCCTGAATTACCAAAATGCCCTCTTAGCTTGGCTTTCTGCCTCCTGGCCTTACTTTTTTCAATCCATCCTTCATACCATCTTCCGTGTCAAAAAGCCAAATTTGTGTTAAAAGTCAAATGTGATCATTCATCTCCTTTGTTTAAATTCCTTCAGGGGTTCCTTGAATCTGAGCCACTTACTGTACTGTACAAGATGCTGCACAATTTATCTCTTGTCTGCTGTGGTGCCTCAAAGCCTCTCCTCCCCCTCAGGCATGGTTTAACCTGTTGATCCCTTGCATTTCCCTAAAAGCATCACCCTTTCACTCTGGGCCTTTGCACATACTGTTCCTTCTGACTGGAATTTCATTTTCTCAGTTCATCTTGTTTGTAAGTTTAGGTTCAAATACCATCCTTTGTAGGAACTTGTTCCTCCTAGTCACCCTCCCTTCCTTCCTTTTCTCACTTTACCTCCAGGTGTGCTGTCTTTCTTTTGTGCTTTTCTTTATATTTTTATCTCTCACTGTTGTAATCATACATGCTCTTGATAGAGAACTGTGAACTCAGTGAGGATAGGAACTATGTATTGGCTTCTATCTCTTCTTGAGGCCTGGCTTACTGCCTCGGTGCCTATTTAGTTCTCAATATGTGCTTATTAAATGGGTAAATTAAAGAACAAATGAATTTAAAATTCTATTGTGAATAGGTTTTATTAATTCGAAAAAAAAAGTCTTGTTAGTTTTATTGTCTCTATACAGCTGTTCATAGAATAACTTTCTCCCAGGAACTTTAGGTACTTTACTATGGAAAGATTTGGAGTTTCCATTTCCTCTCTGTGGTATAATAGACATTAAGGGAAACAAGGGTTGTCTTAGAGAAAGAAGAAGAGAATTGGAGTGTTCTAACTCTAGGCTCAGATGTTGCTGTTGTCTTGTTTTTTAGGCTCACACTTATTTGTCAATGACCCATCAACAGAAATATCTATATGCTCATTATGTACCCAGCTGGGGATACAGCAATAAATAAGACGAACAGAATCTCTCTCGTCTTATAACTTATACCAAATTAGGGGTGAGGTTAAGGTGGATGATATACAGACTATAAACAAGTCAAAAATAGATGGATAAATTAATTTCAGATTGTGAAAAATGCTATAAAACAGAAGAAAAAAGATGATATGAAAAGTGCTGTGACTTCTACCCTGGATTGAGGGGACCAGGAGGACTTCGTTGAGGACATGACAGGATATCTGTGCTTTGTCTGTTAGATGATCATGATCTGCCCTTCATCTCCAAACCCTACCTCAGGGCAGAGGGTTAGCCATGAGTAGCCGGGGGGAGCCTCAGGGATGGAGTAGGATGAACTTGACATCCGTTAAGGGCTAATTTAAAAAGCTGAAACCTGTATGTTTCTGTCTTAGGCCATATTAACATATCTTCATTTAAAAAATGGTTATAACAAAGTAATCCATTAAAGAAACAAAGTAATCTTGGAGTACCAAATAAATAAATGGATAGAGAGGCCCTTTGGGGACTCAATGGTGAAAGCCAGAGACTCAGGCTAAGAAAGTAAAAGAAAGAGAAAAGATCATGGCCACTATCAAAATCTTCTCCACCCCACTGGAAATACTGGAGGTAGATTATGTAGTTTGCACTGCTTTGGTGGAAAGAAGGCAAGCAATTAGTTAGGTTCTTTGATTTTCCTGAAGGCAGGAGCTAGAGACTGAAGCCAGAGTAACTTGACATGCAGCCGACATGGAGAGGAAAGAGAGCAGACTGACCGGGAGCATTTGCTGAAAGGATTTTCCTGGCGAGCTCCAAGCTTTAGTGTTTCAGGAGAGTCTCATAATGTTGGGTGGGGCCTCACAGAATAAGCTTCAGCCCTCGGTTTTAGGGAATAACCCAGGAAAAGAAATAAAGGATCAACTGCCATGGGTTAGGTCAATGGGCTTTGTGGATTTAGTAATCTTCAAAGACTACACGCAGCCTCTACACTCAAAGCTCAATGTTTGACGCTCATTTTACATTGTTTTTCATAAATGTAAACCTCATTGTATTATTACTTTCACATATATTTAGATATCCTTCATAGTGAGGAAAAAGGGAAATATACTAACCAGATATGTCCCATACCCCTAATTTAGTGAATTGATAAATGACATGAATGGAGTAGCTACCGTTGGCTCTACAACCAGCCAGTATACTCCTTGATGGCAGGAACTGTGCCACTTGATTCTGTACATAAATAAATATCTAGCACAATGTGGATTGTTAGTATCTAAAGTGATGAATAGAGAGCTACTTGGATGGGAAGACTTCCCCCCGTAAAAAATGGTAGATGTGAGGAGAGATGACTACTTGAAGGCAGGGGCTGTGTTAGTACTTAATTTGTTGTATCTCTATAACATGTACACAGTAGATACTTAAAAGAAAATTTAATGACTGAATTAGAAATTTTTAACTTGCGGAGTTCTGATAGTTGCTTTCAAATACCTGATGGAGTTGTCTATGAGATGCAAATTCTATTTTTTGTATGTATTGCTAGAGAATTAATCCTGAACAGTGAGTGGGATTTATATATGAGAGTGTTCAGTTAAAAATAAGACGTGCTGTAATGTCATTTCTGGTTTTGTTGTATCTTCTGCTATGTTCATAGCTGCCTGTGGTAGAGATCTCTTGTCCACTGTCATGCTCCTAGTCCCTGGCACAGTGCCAGTCAGATAGTAGAAATTTAATAAATTTTTGAGTTAATGCACAAATGAATGATGATTACAGCTTTTCACGTTAAATTAGTGAGCTCCCCATTATTAGAGGAATTGTAGCATTGCCTAAGTGATGACACATCATGAACCTATAGCAGAGATTCAATAGAAGAGGCTGAACTAGACGACACAAAATGATTGTTCTAATCATGGAAACTGTATTAGTCAGGGTTCTCAAGAAAAACAGAACCAAGAGGATATATAGTCATGCCCCACATAACAATGTTTCAGTCAACAGTGGACTGCCTATATGACAGTGGTCCCATAAGATTAGTACCATATAGCCTAGGTGTGTAGTAGGCTATACCATCTAGGTTTGTGCAAGTACACTAATGTTGCCACAAATATGAAATCACCTAACAGACACATTCCACAGGACATATCTTTGTCATTAAGCAACACATAACTATATGTATACACAAGTTTATTATAGGAATCAGCTCATGCGGTTATGAGAAGTCCTACAATCTGCCATCTGCCTGTGGGGAATTAGGAAATGCAGTGGTGTGGTTCAATCTGAGACCCAAGCCCTGAAAACCAGGAACTCTGCCGTCAGTGGGCAGGAGAGACAGATATCCCGGCTCAAGAAGAGAGAGAATCTGCCTTCCTTCTGCCTTTTCGTTCAATTAAGGCCCTCAATGGATTGGATGATGCCCAGCCCCATTAGTGACGGTAGGTATTCTTTGCTCAGTCTACTGATTCAAATGCTAATCTCTTCTGGAAACAGTCTCACAGACACACCCCGACATACTGTTTTACCAGCTGTCTGGCATCCCTTGGCCCAGTCAAGTTGACACATAGAATTTACTATCACAGAACCCTTAAAGGGATCTTTCTAGGATTCACTTAAATTCTTCTAAATTGAAGCTTGTATGTTACTTATATGTAACAGTCCCTCCACATAATTTTTAGGGAAATATTATTCTTCCTCTAACTATAAATCAGTCTACAAGGAAGACAACATACATCTGTGGTCAACAATAAGAAAAGAGAGCTAGGTGCTCCCTCTCAGGACTATGGGGAAAAAAATCTTAGTATGTCTTGAAGAAATCAATCTTTTTACCCTTCGCCAGATCCTTATCTCAGGATAGCTCTCCTGGGTTTCTGAAGCTGTGTGTTTCCCAGGCTAGTGTCAAAAGCACCCCATTCACCCTGGAAGGGTATAAAATAAAACTGTATTTCTGAATGCTGGCTGATTATGGAGCTTCTGCAGGGAATTCAGGCCAGACCATAATCCTTAGAATTTGCGCTATCAGATGCTCCTTCAGTGTTGTCCCTGAGAGTCATCTGTTGCTTTGATGTATTTTTGTGCATGTGTGTATGTGTGTGTGCACGTGCTGCTTCTCACAGACAGGGCAGCAGAGCCATGAGAGCAATCACGGCAGTGTCTTTGGTACACGCTGGAGTCTTCTTTTGGGGCAAAATAGCATTAATTGGAATTTCTTTGTCTAGTGGAAATATTCTTCTGTTGAAGCACAGTGCTGGAGCGGCTGCATAGCATTGCTCATTTCCTTAGAAAAGCTGCTCTGCTCTTAAAAGTAGCACCTTAGTGAGGTTTTTAAATCAGCCTTGAATGATGGGGTGTCATTTCCATGTTTACCTATTCACTTCATCTTTCATCTCTAAGTTGATGGGCAGAAATGCACGTTTACTGTTTTCATTTATCCTTAATTTAAAACTTTTCTTGGTTATGGGGACAAATTGGGATAACAATTTTCAGATAGCAGTGAGCAGAAAATACTAAAATATCTTCAAAAAAAAATACATAAAGTATTGCATAGGTAAAATTTTGTAACTTGCCCAAAAGAACATTTATGACTAAATTTCACAAGATCTCTCAGCAGGGAAAGAGAAGGGTGAAGAAATAATAATAGCTAATGTATATATAGCCCTTTATATCATTCATTCTTCACCTTTTTGAAGATTTGTCAGGGTAGAATTAAATTATTATGATTTGACAGGAGGGGAAACTGAGGTACAGTGTGGCCAAGTGACTTGCATAGTCACCTGGTAAATTAGTCCGCAGGCTTAGAGAAGTCGTCCTTATGCTCTTTTGGTTTATAGAAACGTTCAGGATTCCTGTGAAAGCTGTGGGTCTTCTCCCCAGAGCACATGTGAGTATGTGTGTGTGCATGCACACGCACGTGCACACATGTGCATACGTGGACACACAATGTTCCCTGCATTCAGATAAATTTTTCCAGTTGACTTCAGGTGGTCTCTAGGCCCCTCAAGTCCATCTGTGATAAGAACCCTTCATCACCTGAGGCGTATTCCCCAGGCTCCTGATGACCAGGTGAAGCACATATTATTAAAATGTTAGGAAGAGTATTAAAAATCAGGTAGGGTGTCTAGTTTTTGAAAGCCATTGGCAAAATAAATTGCAAACAGCATCCTAGGAATGGTTAACACAATTATGCTCTTGTTCTAGAACGTCTATGACATAAGCCTCGGATGAGAATTAAAAACTTCCATAAGGCTGATATCTTGGAGCTGGGGTTCCAGGCTGGTGCACAAAGCAGGGCTTTGACAAGTTTTCACCAGTCCACAGGGAATTAAAGAAACAAAGAGGACAAGTGAGTTTTTTACCTCGTTAATATTAGAGTCCACCTTATGTGTGGTGGTCAAGAGAAAAGGCTCTGTTGCCAAACTCCCTGGGTCCTAGCCTGCCTCTCCCATGGGATTAGACTGGGCAGTGCCTCCAACCTCTTTGAGTTTTAGTTTCCGTATCTATAAAATGGGAATAAGGATTGTACCTACTTCATAAGATGTTGTGCTGATTAAATGAGTTAACAGACATAGAACACTTAGAAGAACAAGGTCTCAGTAAATTTTAGCTAAGATTAAGAGCAGATGGCAATGAAAACATACACATCCTAACATGGCAAAATATTTTGCAATCCCATGTCAATTTCCCAAGTTATTATTATTGTTGTTGTTCCTATTATTATATTGAAGTAATACCACTTATGAAAATTCAAATGTGTAGCATGAGAAAGGGGAGAAAGAGGCAGATAGTAGGGAGATGAAAAGAGCAAATAGGAGTGAGGAGAAAAATAGCCAATTAGTTCTTTTCTGAAAAATACCGTCTTTGTCTAGAAGGGGATGGGAGAGAGATTAGGTTAATTAGGTTCCGTTAGAACTCCTTTTATTTGGGGCCCTCATACTAAATTTACTCTCTGTATGTGTGTGTGTCCCCTTTCAGAGTGTCAGCTGTGAAATCATCAGTCTTGTCTGTCTCACTCATTGCTGCTTCCTCAACACACAGAAAAGTTTGTGGAGCTCAATAATTATTTACTGAATAAAAGAGTGGCGATTTAATAAATCCGTTAGTACCGAAGGCTCTGACATGAAATTGTCCTTGTGTTGCAAGTGCTCTGTCCTGCCTTGGCCTATGCATCCCGCTAGCTAAGGGCACAGCCTCTGCTCAACTCAGTCCAGGAGCCCTCACTGGTGGGGGCAGCTTGAATCTTCCCTCAGCTGTGCTACAACATGGGACACAAACATTGCCAGGCAGTCCCATCTCTCTCTCTCTCTATCTAGGGGCATATATATATATATATATATATATATATAATAAGTATACACACACACACACACATACATATATATTCAGCATGTCTTGCCTCAGAGTAAATTAGCTGCAGGCAATTAGTTAATTGACTTTTTAATGTAGAGTGCTTCCACCCATAAGATTAAAAGGTGTTTGTCTTATTTAAGGCAGAGAAGGAATGAACATTTTTTGGCGGTGTGAAAGACACAGCCATCAGTGTGTTTTAAAACCCTCTGCTTATGAGCAAGAATAATTAATATTTTTCTCTTTTTAAGAAAAAAACTTCCTTTGCTTTTATCAGACATAACAAAGAATAAATAAATGTCTTAACACTTTCACTGATGTCAAGAGGAAACCACTGACAGCAGCAAGCACAGGCAGCCTGACCAGTCCTCAGGGGTTGTCATTCGAGATCTTCACCCGAGCCTGTGTGTGGCCGCTCTGAGTGTGGAGGGCCCATCCATCCTGTTCTTCAGATTCACGAGCTTCGTGCCCATCACTTCCCATCTGGTTCAACCAACATTCACTCAAACAAACAAGAAAAAAGAAAGCTATCGCCTGGACCCTAGCCCCAACTAACAGCATCCTGGGCTTCTTAACAATATATAGTTATTAATCTCAGCACACAGCAAATTAACCTGTATCCCTACTATTTATATTTAAGTTGAGGGAAAAAAATCAAAGTTCTAATTCATTTCTTTAATGAAGTTTATTGGAGGAGATGGAGTTTGGAATGTCAGTTCTGTTTTTCTACACAATGACTGTAACTTCTAATTGTCAGTGATATTCGCAAATACTCTGATTATTAAGGGCTCCCTTCTCCACTCACCCCTCCAAGATAGTATTTTAAAAGGAACAGTAGGAAGACAGAAAGCATGCTGGAATTAAAATTCATGCTTTCCTCCTGACAAAAGACTTACGGGCACAGTTTTAGATAGAGGTGCTAATTCTTCTGTGGGTGTCCATTTAACATCCATCTAATGGTGATGCCAGGTCTCCACGGAGCAGGCAAGATGAGGAAGGCAGTTAAGTCAAGGAAGTGGGTTAGGTGAGCAAGACAACTTCCCTTTACTTAGAGTATGATTTCTCCAGTTATCCACCCTTCTTAAATTAAATAATGTATCACAACTGGCACAGGTGGTTTCTGTTTTATCTGAAACTTTTCATATATATCTTAATACAGATGAGAATTCTCAAGCAGTTTTTGGCATATGTTAATTCTTTAGACCATTAAGAGATGTTAATAGACAGGGGAAACAGAGCTTCATGGCATTACATAATTGACTTTATCCAGAGGCTCCTAAAGTTAAACAGGGGGAGCACACAGAGGGGGCATCTTCTGCATTGTGAATCCTCAAGGGGCAGGGGGTAGTTCCTGCAAGACTTCTAAAGGTATTTGAACACAAGACCCACTCCCTCTTTTATTCTCTGTAGAGTGTTTCATGGGTGGGTGTGTGGGAGGAGTTGAATAGTGCACAGAATATGTTTTGCGATATGCTGGTATAGATTTTGGCTCTTCTCATTTGAAGATTAAAGTCTTGCTGGCGAAGAGTCATTAGCTGATAATGCCTAAATTCTGAATACCCTCCTCAGAAAAGTCACTCTACCCCTGCATGGGAGGGCGTGTATGTGTTATTGGACAGGACTAATTTCTTCTCGACGCCCTCCCTTTGAGTTTAATGGGTTGTTATAAATCAAACTTTACAGTAATAGGAAAACTTTCTCTAATCACCCCAACTAATTACGGGGAAGAGTGAATCAATCGCTAAGTATCACCAGTACTAGTAATAAATCACAAAATCATTTGAACAGAGTTTTAAATCCCAGAAAAAAAGAGGAGAGTGCTGAACATTCAGATGAGTGTCCCTGTTGCCAAAGGCTTGGCAGGATGTAACCTATGGGGCCCTCCTTCCATCTTCTGATTCAGTCCACTGTTTCCGGAGCATTTATCACATGGTGAGTAATGTGCTGGGCAACTTTGGGGTATCTCATTTAGTCCTCCCAGCAGGTATTCTCTCTTTATGATGCTTGTGAAGCTCAGAGGGGTTAATGTTTGCTCAAATCCTAGAGTTTATAAAATGGAGGAGTTGAGATGGGAATGAGGCTTCTGGCTCCAAACCACCCTCCTCCAGCTTCCCCAGCCAAGCCCTGACCAAACCCACAGGGCGTTCTGGGTGGCTAGGAGAGGGGACATCAGAGTGACACACAAAACATCAGCTATTTTTAAAAGGAAAAAAACTGCTTTGGGGCCGGCCCGGTGGCGGAGTGGTTAAGTTCGCACATTCCGCTTCTCGGTGGCACAGGGTTCACCGGCCTGGATCCCGGGTGCGGACATGGCCCCGCTTGGCAAAAAGCCATACTGTGGTAGGCATCCCACGTATAAAGTAGAGGAAGATGGTCATGGATGTTAGCTCAGGGCCAGTCTTCCTCAGCAAAAAGAGGAGGATTGGCAGTAGTTAGCTAAGGGCTAAGCTTCCTCAAAAAAAAAAAAAAAGAACTGCTTTAAGTGCTATGAAACATCACGTAGGAGAAAAGCATGAGGATAAGTAAAAGTGATAATATATTAACCAGTAATACATATTTTATTAGGAAGCAAACAGGAGAGTGCTTTTACAAGTTAGGTCATTAATCTCTGTGATGACCTTATAAGGAAGTTTCTATTTTTATCCTCCCATATTACACATAAGTACTTATGAGTACACTGAGGCTAATAAGGATTCAAACAACATGTCTAAGATCACGGGCTTAGGATTTGAACCCAAGCAGACTGACTCCAAGGTCATACGCTGAACCCCTCCTCTATGTCACCCTCAGCAGGAGTGAGGATGTCTGACCTTGTTCCTAGAGCTACTAAGGACTCAGATGCGGGAACTCAGTCGAAACTAAAAGACACTGATTTTTTCATTTGTGAATTCAAAGACTTTGACCAGAATAGATGATATCTAGGCAGACTCTGGTCTTGCAAAAGCATACTTATCTTGTAATTTTTCCTTAAAAATGTCTTTAGGGCCTTGAGTTGTACTGGTCTGGTGTCTAAATGATGGCCACACAATCACAGGCACATTGGGAAGACCCTCTGCTTGTTCTTATACGGATAGCGAGCTCCTCCTTAGGGCTCATCTCACCTGAGTCAAGGATGTTTTTTATTTTTTATTACTTATTTATTTATTTGAGGAAGATTGGCCCTGAGCTAACACCTGCTGCCAATCCACCTCTTTTTTGCCGAGGAAGATTGGCTCTGAGTTAACAAGAGTGACCATCTTCCTCTATTTAATATGTGGGACACCTGCCACAGCATGGCTTGACAAGTGGTGCATAGGTCTGCACCTGGGATCCAAACCAGGGAACCCCAGGCCCCCGAAGCAGAGCTCATGAACTTAACCACTATGCCACCAGGCTGGCCCCAAGTAAAGGATGTTTTTGTTGAAGAAAAAATATAAACACAAGGAGAACAGAATAAATTAAACAAAATTTATCCAAGGAAATCGAGACGGTTTTATATCCTTTGTTTTACTTTATCCCATGTTGTTCAGATTTTCTGCAGTAGACTTGTATTACTTTTATTATACAATGGATATAAAAGAGAGATATTCACTGATTAATCAGTTATTTTATTTTGCCTCTTTGCAGCATCCAAATATAATATTATTTTATATTATTCCTAAGTTTTTCTTATACCATTATATTACATTATGGTATGCTCAAGGTTTTTTCCATATGTGCCTTGTCCCCTTCAACAGGTTGCAGTCTCCTTGAGGACGGCGGTGTGCCACTTCATATTTCCTCCTTGGATTTAGTTATTGTTTTGACATTGTAAAACTACTATGTGTCAATTTCAAAAGTGCAAATACCTCATTTAAATATTTAGTTTGAAAAGAACATTATGAAGTCTGTCTTTGGACATTTTTAAAGCTTGGATACACATTTTCTAATGGTTTCCCTCTAGCATAGTACACTCTCAACACGAATATATGAGTGCCAGCTGAATTTTTCCAATTGTTGGTTATCTCCATTCAAAAAAAAATGCCCAGCATGATAAGTAAAAATAATATCTCCTGATTGTTTTAATTAACATTTTTGAAGGTTGGGCACTTTTCTATATCCTTAATATCCTAATACACTTCCCCTTGTGAATTGTGTTTTTCAAATTTGATGTTCATTTAGTTTGGCCTTGGGTATTGTTATCTGCTTCTGTTAGTTTGTCTGGAAAAACATCTTAGCCCTTTGATGTACTTCCTAGAAATACTTGTCTCAATCTGTGTTCAATTAGATAAAATTGGATTTTAAATTTTACTTAGCAAAATATTTGCAGCTTCCTGTCTTGCTCTCATGCTTATTTCATGTTTTCACAATTCTTATATTCTTCAAGGACAGCTTTGTGTTTACTCTAGGATGTTAAAGTGGAAAATACAATTTATAGTCAAGAAATAAAATAAAATTTTAATTGCCTGGAATAAATGGCAAGTGGTTAGATTATGGAAGTGGTTCACATGTGTTTCACTTTCCCCAGGGCTAGGAAGAAGCCCTTTTTCTCCCACTCCAGTCAGTTGAAGTCAAGCCAATCAAGACTTTACTGAAAATATAAGTGTATCTCTATATTATATAAAGGAAAAAAATCTATTGCACTTTGACTGTTTGTCAGGCTCTGTGCTAAAAGCTTGTATAGACAATATAATTTAATTTTTATAGCAATTCTCAAAGGTCAATCTTATTACTTCCATTTTACAGATGAGAAAACCGAGGCATTAAAAGTTTAGGTAACTTATCCAAACACACACAATTAGCAAGGAGAGCCAGGTTGGAATCCCAGATATTCCAACTCCAAATTCTGATAATGTTAGCCACTTTGCAAAACTGCCTTCCAGATGCCTCCAGATATCATGTGCTCCACCACTCCCTGTCTTCTCACATCACTGGTTTATATCACCTCCCTAGCCTTTGTAAGCACTTAAGTTTCTAGCACCTGCTGTAGCTTCTCACCTCTGTGTTCTCCAAGAACAGTGTAGATGGTTGGGGAATAGCCCTATTCACTATCAGGGGACTGACATGGTGACTTTTGCCTCCCCTAATCTCTGAAAAAGCAGTTTGCCTTTAGCTAGGAGGAGGTGAGTCTCCTAATTTTGCAGACTCAAAGATGAGGCCACCAAGAATATTAACTTTCCCAAAGTCAGACAGCTGGTGACAAGATGCACAAAGCAGCCTTTGAAATGTTTCCGTAAATGTAAGTGTCCATCAAACTGAATGAAAAAGAGGACTGGAAATTGGAAACTTGTGGTCTTTTGGGTCCTCTTGGTCATGAGGTTGACATGTTACATTTAATGACAGATCCTGATGACTGCTTTGTAACTTCTGTTAGTAACTTGGGAAGTTGATATAGGCTTCTGTCATGGAACAAAAAGAAAAAAAAAATCAGATTGTACTTTTTTTAAAAAGTTACTTCTATATAACCCACAGTACTCAAAAGCTAGATGATCAGGCATAAAGATTAGTTTTTCTGTTTCCTTTGAAAAAAAGGCTATCAATTACTTTTCCTGTGTGTTTTGAAAAAAAGTCTATCTCGATTAATTTTCACACCAAAACAAAATCTCTTAAAAAAATCAACAAATAAAATATCTATAATGGATTTAAAGAACAAACTTAGTGTATTCATTGATGGAATGATAATTTCTAGTGTGTCTGTGTGTTTTGTGTTTTGACTCACCATCAAAAAGGAGCATGTGGTATAAAGAAATATAAAGTCTTCTAATGAGAATGAGAGTGTGATGAGATATAGTCACATTCTAAGGTCAGAAATACAAGACAGTTCTAACTCCTGCTTTGAAAATTACTAATTTGATAATTTTGGGGATGCTGCATAGTTGCTCTGAACCTCACTTTCTTTACTTGCTTAAATAGGGATAATAGTATTTACCACAAAAAATGTTGCACAACTACCATTTGATTGAGAAAGATAAAGCATGTGAACATCAGCCTGTAGCTAGTTTTTTAACAGATGCTAGTTTATTTCCTTCTTTAAAGCAGCACTTCTCGAATCTCCAGCACATGGTTGCCCTAGGAAAATTCAATGATGAGAGCTGGTGGTTTGACCATGGGACTGGCCAGCCCTTCATCCTAATCCCAGTTCCAAGCTCTTAGTTATAGTTTACATTTAAACTTTCCCTGAGAAACAAAGATCTACTCAGAGGGTCAGTCCAGGGTGATCAGTTTCTCATGCTGACTCAGTCCATTTCTCAAAGTAACTCACCTCTCTGGGCCTCACCCCTCTCATCTGTTTTGTGTACCTGTGGTCAATATGAATGCCGTATTTCAGAGTAATATTTTATTTATTAATTCTAATTGTAGTGAGTAGAGAGAGTCTCTGCCACAATTAACTTTTTATCCCAAGACCCTGGACTTTGCTGGGCACCTACCTAACCACCTTAGACTCTGAACAAAATTGTGTGTTGGTCTCCATACCAGTGAAAGCAAGTGGGCAAGCTCTCCATTGACCGGATTAACAAGCTTTTCTTCTTAAGCACTTAAGCTCCCAGTATACTGTAAACACACAGATTATTGCTAAGGGGAGGCTTGAGAGTGAAGCTCAGAATCAGATAGATCTTATTCCATTTGGCCTCTGATGCTCTGGGGGTTAGAACAAGTTAATTAACATTTATGAGCCTGGTTTCCTCATCTGTGTAACAGGAGAATGGTTCAGAAAAATCACAGGATTTTTATGAATATGTGAGGGAATTCTACATGTAGCCCTCTTAGTACAGTTCCTGGAATATAGGAAGCCCTCAATAATGGTAGCTATTGCATCATCTTCATCATCATCAACTCTTGCCACCAACCTCCAGCTTACAATCTCCACTCTGATACAACAGAAGTAAATTGGGTGGGAAATTTTGCATCAGTGAAGACTTCTGTGTCAATTAACCCATGTGTTAGGTGGAGAAGGCAACTTGATGTGGGAGGTGGGAGGTGGAGTGTGGGAAAAATAAATTTGACAGTCATAGTAAAAGACTTTTTTATTGCCTCGTCTCACTTTCTGTTATCTGTGAGATTTATTTTATAGATGTGTATTTGGTGAGGTCTGGCACTGTAAGTAAATGTCAGTTCCTGACAGTGCAAGATATTGACACTTATTGATAATAGCTATATAGCAGAGACCTTTCTATTCCCAGACAGATGTTACTCATACACATGATGTTCCAGATCTATGCATTTATTTACGAAATCAATTTGGACCCTTTAGTTTAGAAGCAATTGAAAATTTGACCCAAATTATCTTTGGCAGAAGAAGAATTTCACTGGTCTAAGTAACTGGATGTTTCAGAACTGACTAGTTCCATGAAGGCTTGATATTCAGGCTCAAGTGATGTCATCAGGACCTAGTCTTCTTCATCTCCTGAATTTTACTTCTATGCTGTCTTTCATCCCAGGGTAAGTGTAGAGGGAAGATAGCAAACAGCAGCCTCAGGCTTATATTTTCCCAAGCTCAAGGTCATTACTGAAGCAGATGTCTCCTTTTTAGTCATTAAAGCAGAAGTCCTATATAAGCCCCAAATATGTAAACCAATTCCTAAACCAATCACTATGGACAGTAAAATAGGATGATAAGCCTAGGTTACATGCCGCCAATAACATCAAATCCATTCAAAGAACATGGGCTTAGAGTGAAGCTTCTTCAAAGGAAAATCAGGGCTATTTTTCCAGGAAGAGAGTGACTACATACTAGCCAGAGAAAATAAAATCATACATGTTCTTTATTTTCTATGGAGAATCTTCCTTCACTATCTCCATCTGTTCAGTCTAACCATTTCTTTCAGTCCTATTTAAAGTGTCACTTCCTCCATAATGTATATCTTGACTCAAAGTCCTGTTATCCTGGGTAAATTAGCTCTCTTCCTCAATTTAATCCAAATGACACTTGCACTTATGTAGATTTTATTATAATACACTTTATTTTACTTAGATGTGTTTGTATGTTTTTCTTAACTAACTAAAGGCTCACAAAGGGCAGAGACTGTGTCACATCATCAATGAATCCCTTGAAGCAACCAACACCGTGACCCACACTCAGGAGATATATTGTAAATACTTTCTGAATTAGATTCCCATAATAATCCTGTTTCTACAATGATAATTATACTTCAACTGGAAAATTAAACAAAACAAAATAAAAACTAAGCTCCAACTCTATTTCTTTGGTGGAAACATCATCCTAGACTTTGCTTTGAAATATTGTTAAGCCTGGACTCAGAAATTGGCAGTGATTTGAATTTAGAAATTTGACATAATGTGATAGACAAATAAGGAGTATCTCTGCAACTATGGAGCAGAAGCTGTTCAATGTAACTGTTTTCCAAATCACCATCTTAACATGGTGATTTTTTTATGTGAACTGAACTGATTCTTAAGTCAAGAAGCAGAGGAAAGGCTGGAAAGAGACATATGTTTGAATGGAAATAATGTTTCTTTGTGAATGTTTGGTCTCCTTAGAGTTTCTATACAATTTATAAACATGAAGGGTAACTGAAAATTATATTCTGGCCTAGAGTTTTATGTACCATAGACAATATCAACAACAAAAAATAGGTAAAGTCTCCTCATTTGAAATCTACCCAATCCTGTTACTCAATACATCATGCAGGGCTTTAAACAAGAATAATTACAAGGCATGTTAAAAGGCAAACACACACACACACATAAATACATACATACACACACAATTTGAAGAGACAAAGAAAGCATTGCAGCCAGACTCAGATGTGACATAGATGCTTGACTTATCAGACCAGGAGTTTAAAACAACTATGATTAATATGCTAAGAGCTCTAATTGAAAAGTGAACAGACCACAAGAACAGATGGGTAATGTAATTTGGAAGACAGAAACTCTAAGAAAGAACCAGAAGGAAATGAGGGAAAATAACACTGTAACAGAAATAAAAAAAATATCTTTAATGGACTTATCAGTAGGCTGAGTCAGTGGGCTTGAAAATATGTCAGTAGAAAACTTACAAACCTGAAATGCAAAGAGAAAAAAATTAAAAATGGAACAGAATATATAAGATAAGTGGGACAATTGCCAAAGAAGTAACATATGTGTAAATGTGAATACCAGAACAAAAAGACAGACAGGTGCAGAAAAAATATTTGAAGTAATCACAGCTGAGAATTTTCAAAAATTCGTGACAGGAAAAAAACCAACAAATCCAATAAGATCAGAGAATACCAAGTAGGATAAATACCAAAATATGTACACCTGGATCTATCATACTCAAACTACAGAAAACCAAAGAGAAAGTGAAAACCTTGAAAGAAGGCTGGTGGTAAGAGCATGGAGAACAACTTATCTATAGAGCAACAAAGATAAGAATTACATCAAATTTCTAATCAGAAACCATGCAAGCAAGAAGGGAGTAGAATGAAATATTTAGTGTTGAAAGAAAAACTCCATCAACCTAGAATTTTATATCCAATGAAATTAACCTTTAAAAGTGAAGGAGAAATAAAAACTTTCTCAGAAAAAGAAAAACTGAGTGAATTCATTGCTAACACACTTGTCTTTCAAGAAAAGTTAAAATAAGTACTTCAGAGAGAAGGAAAATGATATAGGTCAAATTTCATGTCTGTACAAAGAAAGAAAGAACATCAGAAAAGGAAAAAAATGAAGTTAAAATAAAATCTTCATTTTTTTATTTCTATCTGATTCAATAGTTAACTGTTCAAAGGAATAATAGCAACAATTGTTGGTTGATTAAGCATTTGGGTAAGTGAAACGAAAGGCAGCGAAGTTACAAGGGGTGAGAAGGAGGAATTTATATACTCTGCTGTAAGGTCCTTGCTTTACTCATTAAGCTGTATAGTGCTATTTGAATGTAGACTTAGATTAGTTGAAAGGTATACAGCAATCTCTAGGGAAGCTACTTAAAAATTTTTTGAAAAATGCAATTAGTAGACAAAGAGAAGAAACAAAACGAAATCACATAAATGTTTAATTAGCACCAGAGAATACAGAAAAAGAGGAGAAAAAAATAAAATGAAACAAAGACCAAGCACAATGAATACAAAAGAGTTATCAACATGGTAGATATAAACAGAAATATATCGCTAATCACTTAAATGTGGATGATCTAAATACACTGCTGTGGTCTGAAAATGTTTGTGTCCCCCCTCCACAAATTCATATATTGAAATCCTAATGCCCAATGTGATGGTATTAGGAGACAAGGCCTTGGGATGTGCTTAGGTTTTGAGGGTGGAGCCCACATGAATGAGGTTATTTCTCTTATGAAACAGACCATGCAGAGCTCCTTAGCCCCTTCCTCCATGTGAGGACACAGTGAGAAGTTTTTGACTGTGAACCAGGAAGAGAGTTCTCATCAGAATGCAACCATGCTGGCACCTTGATCTTGGACTTCCCAACCTCTAAACTGTGAGAAAGAAATTTCTGCTGTTTATAAGCCACCCAGTCTGTGGTATTTTGTTATAGTAGCCCAAACAGATTAAAACATACATCAACTAAAAGATAGTATATAAAAAACTAAGATCCAACAATGTGTTGTCTACAAGAAAACCACTTTAAATATTAATGCACAGATAGACAAAAAGAAGGGGAGGGAGAAAAACATACCATGTTAACACTAATCAGAAGGTAATTGGAGTAGCTATGTTAATTTTAGAAAAGGCAGACTTCAGAACAAGGAATGTTATCAGGATAAAGAGAGCAATATATAATGATAAAAGGAGGGTCTATTCTCCAAGAAGATGTAACAATCCTTACATGTATTCACCTAACAACAGTGTCAAAATATAACGAGATGAAAACTTATAGAAAGTTAAGGAGAAATAGACTAATCCACTATTATCATTGGGGACTTCATTGCCCCTCTATCAGTAATTGATAGATCAGATAGAGAGACAATCACCAATGATATAGTTGAACTGAACAGAACCATCAATCAACTAGATCTAATTAACGTTTATACAAACTTCACTCAACATCAGAATATACATTCTTCTCAAGCTCACAAGGAACATTCACCAAGATAGACTCTATTCTGTGCATAAAACATACCTTAACAAATTTAAAAGAACGCAAATCATACAAAGTATCTTCTCAGACCACAATGGCGTTAAACAAGAAATCAATACCCAAATGATAGCTAGAAAATCCAAAAATATTTGAGATTAAGCTATACACTTCCAAATAACACATGGATCCAAGAAGAAATCTCAAGGGAAGTTTTGAAAAATATTTTGTGTTGAATGAAATGAAAATACAACTTACCAAAATTTGTGGGGTATAGAAAACGAAGTGCTTAGAGAGAAATTCATGGCATTGAATGCATATATTAGAAAAGAAGAAAGATCTAAAATCAATTATCCAAGCTTCCATGTTGGGAAACCAAAGAACGAAAAGCAATATAAACCTAAAGCAATCAGATGAAAAAGAAATAATAATAATTAGAGCAGAAATCAATGATATTGACAACAGGAAAACAACAGAAAAAATCAGTGAAAACAAAAACTGGATATTTGAAAAGATAAAAAAAATTCGATAAACTTCTAACTAGGCTAACCAAGAAAAAAAAAGAGAAGACATGAATTACTATTATCACAAAGGAAAATGGGATCATCACTACAGATCTCATGGGCATTAAAAGCATATTAAAGGAATATTATGAACAACTCTATGCTTCAAAATTTAATAATTTAGAAAGTGGACTAATTCTTTGAAAGACACAATCTGCCAAAGCCACACAAGAATAAATGACAAACTGAATAGCCTTTATCCATAAAAGGAATTGAATCAATAATTAATAATCTTCCAAAACAGAAAATACCAGATCAGGATGGTTTCAGTGGTGAACTCTTTCAATCATTTAAGGAAGAAATGCTACCAATTCTCTACAATCTCTTCCAGAAAATAGAAGCAGAAGGAGTACTTCCTAACTCATTCTATGAGGCCAGCATTAAACTAAAACCAAAACCAAATAAGGACATCACAAGGAGGGAAAACTATAGAAAAATATCTATTCTCGACATACAGCAAAAATTCTCAAGACAATATTAAAAGATTAAATCCAGCAACATATAAAAATATCACCTGCAACGATACAAATATTTAGTTTTAACTGAAAGTGGAGGTTATGAGTGGGCAAATTTCTCAAAAGTAATCAAACTACACTTAACAGATGTACATTTTATTGTGTCAAAATTATACTGCAATTTCAGAGAGTGTTCAATTCAGTGAAATTTGACAGATGCATACACCCATGTGTGTACAAATATGTGTGCTGAAGTTTTACTGGTTGTAGGACACATTTTCTTAACATATCTATTTTATTAGCTATATGCTTATCCATATTTCACCAGTTATAGATGCAAAATGTGGATGTAAGTTATTGAGAGTGTGGATTTTCTTCTCTTCTTTTAAAGAAAGTTGAGTTTTGTTCTGGAAGATAGTTAATTTTTGGATGGATATGCTGATCCTTTCCTGGCTTGATTTTAAGCCTTATTAGGGCAAGTCTGAACAATCCCCTATTTTAGGGCCAGAAGTGCTTTACACCTAAAGTGTGGCCTTTCTGGTGGGTTTAGTTGACTGCCCCAAGAGTTCAGCAAGGTGGTTCTACTCTGGCCCATCAGAACTACTATATTTTCCACTTCCTTCAATCTTCTTCAACCTCCATTCATCTTGCAGCTCCCTGGCAGCTGTTCTCTGCCAGCCTTCAGACCCTTGCTCTTTCTATGCACAACTTAACACGTGGTCTAAGACCTAATGGGACATCTTTAAATTTCTGGAGCTCCTTTTTTGTGCGTAGCTTTCTTCTGCTTAGTACTTTGTCCCACAAATTCCAGTTGTCTCAGTAGTCTGGTTTCCAGTTTCTGTCTCCTCATTTCAACAAAACTGCCATGTTTTGCCTGAACACTTAAGTCTCTCATACCACAGTTTCAAAAGTACTCTGAGGAAGGGAGCTCGAGGAACTGAGGGGATCATTTCACGTGTTTCTCCTCTGGCAAAGAGGGCAGCCAACTGTAGTCCAGTGAAAAAAGTTGCCTCATATATTTTGTTCAGTTTTATGGGTGTTTGTGGTGGGAAGTCTAGTCCAGAACTCGTTTCTTCATGATAGGCAGAAGCAGAAGTCACTATAATTTTACTTAATTCCTTTCAATGACTAATGGCTATTTCTACTTCACTTTTGAATAACGTTATCAGGGAGATTTAATCTTATGTTGTTACTCGCAACACTAGTTTTTCCACTCTCTCCTTAGAAATTATCACTAGGATAATAGATTAGATTGGTCAACCTATTATAGGTAATTTTCTGCATTGTCTGTAAGACATGAATAAAGAGAAAATTTAATATTATTGCAGTGATAAAGTGAAAAGCATTAATAAGGAGAGACAGTTGATAATACTTGTATGTGAGTGGATTGGAAAGAGCAACAATATATTAGATGAAAATATTTATTAAAAGTCTAATCAATTTCTGTTTGCAGTTTTGTCATAAGAAATTAGCATAAATTATGATGACTATTGTTAAATACCGGGGACATTGAAGAAAACAGAAAGGAGATGATGTGAAACAAACAGATAATTTATTTTTCAGTCACAGATGAGTATTGAGTATAGAAATATGCAAGTCATATAGTTTATGATCCATTTTAGCATTATGTTTATTAGTATAAAAACAAATACATTATCTCATTAGGGCAATGATGGAGAAATTTGCTAACAACACACTCTCATGGCCACACATGACATGTATGCCTTAAACCGAACCATGAGGGGGGTAATATTTAGGCAGCCAAACATGGCTGAGCATGGAGATGGAAGAAGACATGGTCAAAATTGGAATGCAGAAGACAGAAGGGGCAACAGTGTCATTTTGATAGGGGTTATTTGTGGTTGGTAAATTTTCTTATCAGATAACTATTCTTAGAAATTATATGTCTCCCAGCAAAAAATGTGTATTTCAGACTACATCCAGAATGTAAATAAGTAATAAAGAAAAAAAACCCATGGCAATTACTTTAAATCACAGCAAATATGTGGCTGAACATTTCAGAGAAGGAGGAATTATGGTACTTATTGGATTCTCCCAATCAGTAACATGAATAATATCAAAGTCAGAAGGCTTACTGAGATTTAAAATATCCCATATAAAAATTAACAAGAGTAGCTTTATAGTAGAGGAATCTGAAAAACACTATCTCAGCCAGTTGATCAATATTAACATCAAAGTGATCATTCATGTTGATAGTATATACCCATTAAATCATGTGATGAAAATGTCAGGTCTCATCTGTGATCTCCCTCCCCAAACACATAACCATTGTGCAATCATAAGAAGAACATCAGGTAACCTCAATAGAAGGATATCCTACAAGATATTTGACCTGTACTCCTCAAAGTGTTAAGGTCATCAAAAAATAAGAGAAGTCTGAGAAAGCATCACAGCCAACAGGAGCAAAAGGAGCTCCACCTACAGACTATAACGTGGAGTCCTGGATCCCGGGACAGAAAAAGTACATTAGGTAGAAACTAAGGAAATCCAGTGAACTATGGACATTATTTAATAATAATTTATCCATATAAGTTCATCAATGTGACAGATATACCATAATTATGTAAAATCTTAATAATGGGGGAACTGGGCATGGAGTATATAGAAACTTCCTGTACTATCTTTACAACTTTTCTGTGAATCTAAAACTATTATAAAATACATTTTTTCAAAAGGAAAACCACAGAATAGGAGAATACATTTGTAAAATACATGTCTGTTAACATCCGGATTATAGAAAAAACACTTATGAATTAATTTTAAAAAGGCAGACAGTTCGATAGAGAAATGGACATAGATTAGAATAAAAGATGATTGCAAATGATCAATAAACATATAAAAATCATCTCAGTTCCCTTAGTCATCAGGAAGATAAAAATTAAAACTATAATGAAGTTCTACTACAGTCTCTCCAGAACGGATAAAATGCAAAAATACTGAAGGTTGACAATAACAAGTGTTGGAGAGAATTTGAAGCAACTAGAACTCATCACTGTTGACCTAGTATATTATATACAGTATATATATTCAGTGGGTACATATATATATGCATTCAATGATTGTACATATATATATATATATATATGTCTATACATACACACATACACACACACCGGAAAAGACATGTACTAGAATATTCATAGCAGCACTATCTGTAATCACTTAAAACTTAAAACTACTCAAATTATCAACAGTACAGTGGACTGAGGTATCAGATATTCAAATACCGACATTAAGACTGGAGCATCAACAACTCCATGTAGCAATATGAATAAAAATTACAAATGCAATGTTGAACAACAGAAGCCAAAGATAAAAGTGTAAATGCTATAAAATTTCATGTCTATAAAGTACAGTAATAGGCCAGAAAAAAAACACCTATGGTTTAAATGTCAAGAAAATGGTTTTTCTTGAACATGTGGCAACTGGAGGGATGCAGGATGAGAGGCCCCCAGGGGACTCCTAATGTTCTGATTCTTGATCTGGCCATGGGCAGAACTAGTCTGTTCCATTGTGAGAATTCATCAAGCTGCATGCTCTGTTAGGTGCTCTTTTCTATGTATATGTGTATATGCATATATGTGTACATGTGTATGTCTATATATACTAAAATATACATATTCAAAAATGTGTTAAAAAATACAGATACCAAAACATTACAGAATAGCTAAGAGAATATCCACAGAAACCAAAAGCAGTGCAACAAATCAAAGCATGAAAACCAAAGTTAGAAAAAGCAAGAATCATGTAATAATGATAAGGGGAAAATAAAGGAATCACTATATCATAAAAATCTATGTTTAGAGAATGTATTATTATGTAACATAAAACTAAGCAGTGAGCTTCCTGAGCACCATGGCCAAAAGTGAAGAAGTACATGTATGACAAAAAATAAGGACAAGATTTAATATTTTATGTTTTAAAACAGTTTTGAGCTCATAGAAATATGGCATTTGAATCTTCCTGTCAGGGACATTGGAGAGCCTAATATGTAATATTGCTAGTGTTTAAAACACCTGCACCCTTCATTTCATTCTTTTTAAGAATGCTCTGAAAATAGACAACACCTCCTTGGAATATACACACCCAGGACCCACAGGTGGGAGCATTCATTGTGGGACGTTGTGTGGGGTATTCCTTGGCTCAATCTGAGACTGATAATTTATTCATTCTTTAACACTTGCAAGCCTCTAGCACTAGTTGTGACTTTCCAACCAGTTCTGTGCAGAGAAGAAACAAATTGAGAAAGGAGATGACATCTATTGACCTTGTCTTTAAATGACAAAATGGTTTTTCTAAAAACGTCTTTATACAACTTCCCCGGTTCCTAGAAAACAAAGCTTGTCTTATGCTGATTTAATTTAATTGATACAAAAAAGAGAAATATCAAAACCTGTGATATATGGTGAGAACTGTTTCCAAAATAGTGTTTTATTTTACAGTTTTTCTTCTGGTCACTTCTTTCTCTTTAACGTCCCTATTTATTCATTGTATTCAGTTCTCTGAGCAGGTGATTGACAAGTGCAATGACTCTTCAGGAAAGAATATTGCTGTGAGCAGAAGAAAAACTCAAGGATCATTGGATGCTTTTGTTATGTATACAGAAATCCTATGAAAGATTGGAATGTCACTCCAAACAGCAACACAAAAAGAAATTTCGTGCTTGTTATTGGAGAGCAGGCAACTGGAGGGGTTTGGAAGTGATCCCAGTTGTGTATGAGGCACTGAGAAAGGGGAATTAGAGGAAACCCACATTTTCATTAAAACTACTAACAAAAGCCTCCCTCAGCTCCTGATGACAGGGCCTTGCTCAGACCCCACCACATTTTTGACCATTTAGCAGGATCACACCCCAACACTGACAGTTCCCTCATGGCAGTTAGCTTACCATGTGCGTGCAAATGCCTAACCAAGTTGCTTAGAAAACCCATCACTGTCCAGAATGGACACTGGTAGGGGCACTCCTGAGGGAGGCAGAGAGAGCAGAATCAATGTATTGTACTCTGTGCAGTTGACATTATTCAAAGTCAGAAACTATCTTTAAGTCAAAGTGCAGGTGGCTGGGAGACTTTAGGGGTGGTTATGGAGGGTTCAGAAGCAGCGGGCAAATTCCTCCTCCGTGTTGACACCCTTGACCGTATCAACTCACAGGATTGTTTCTGTCTTACTTGTTATAAAATTAACTAATTGTATCGTCACACATATCGTAACTTGCCTTGAATTATTATAATTGTATGGACATTGATACATTTTATATGTATATTTTTCTATGTATATTGAATTCTACATATTGAATTTCTGTTGGATCATATTTCAGTGGGACCCCAAATGCGTGTCAAGTCAGATGCCTGCCCCTCAGGCTAACACTCCAAGACAAGCAAAAGAATCTTCCTACACAAAGTCCTTGCTGTCTCTGGATCGGCTCCTTCCAAGCTGGGCCCTGAGGTGGGTGAATCCAGCCCTTTAAGAGCCATTTCTCAGACCGCTGTAGCCTCTGGGTGTTGTGGACATGAGTCTCATTGGTTTTCAAAGCTAGATGTTTTGGGAGGTCATCTCTCAGGTGCAGATCTTAAAAGTTGGAGGGTGCCTGATATGATGTTCAAACCCTTCACTCCTTAGGGGAAAGCTTGAGGTTTTGAGTTCTCTCACAACTATGGGTTGCAGCTCAGAGGCTGGGGTTTATGGCGAGACTGTGTCCCAGCCTCTCCTACCTGCTTCAGTATGGGCCCTCTCTTGTTCCACTGAAGCATAGGAATCACCCACCCAGTTTTCAGTTTCTTTCCAGAGGAAGTTGTTCCATATGTAGCTGTAGATTCAGTATGTTCATGAGAGTTCAGAATTCTCTTGTGTAGACATCTTGAACTTGAAATTGTCTATATTTATACGTGTATTTTAATGCATACTTTTCTACATGTGTTTTTCTGTTTGACTTTTTCTATGTGCTACAGTGGCATAATTAAATTGCACCCTCCATAAAGATATAGTATGGTGTGTCAAAAACAACTAATATCTACACTGAGTTTTAGAGTTCCACAACCACAATCTCATTTTGTTTGCATGCCTCACACGTCGTATGAGACAGGAATTATTAATGCCTTCTTTTTAAAGCAACTGAGGTTCAGAGAGGGAATTTCTTCATGATTATAAAGCCAATAATATCTCAGAGCTTCTGTGTCTAAATGGCTCAGCTCTGCTCTGGCTAGTGCCTTTTCTATTTTAATTCCCATTTTTGGATCAAACACAGGGCTGGTTCGTATAGGTACTCAAAAATGTTTGTGATTGTACAAAAAAGTATAAATGCACATGCAGCTTGATGGGTATGTACTACTAAGTGGGGAAATCAGTGTGGGGAGTGGTAGATCTCTTTTCCTTCCTTCAAAATGTTTGCAGGCTAATGGAATCATGTAAATAGACAAAATATAAAAAAGCCTGTTAAGAAACATCATGAGTCGTTAACAAAGGACTGTGGGAGTATGGACAAGAGTAGTGATTCTAAGCCCAGTAGTAGGTGCTTTATGTATGTCATAAAGCTAATGAGCTAGAATAATCCCACAAAGTAGACTATTCTTATTTTATTGATGATGGATCTGAGGGTGAGAGAAGATAAGTAACTCACCTGTGGCCACAAGTTGATAGGCAGTGCATCCAGGATTTTACTCCAGATCAACTCTAACACTTTCTATGTATTTGCTGGTAATAAGAAGGAGGGGACACACCTACTAGAAACTGAGAGACCAATCATGAAAGAGGGAAATCGTAGATCAGTACACTAGACTAGTAAGGATGTTATGAGGGCCTGACCTATGGCAGAATCAATGGGCTTGGTGAGAAAGATGGAATTTGAGTGATGTTTCTAAGGTTGACTCACTCTTGCCCTTTTCGAATCCAGCCACCATCAAGGTTACAGAGCATTCTTAAAAAAAAAAGAAATCACGTCATTTTCCTTTACATCAAGTTTACTGAAAAATCAATATGGGAAATAAATATCTGCCAAATTTTCTAAACTCCTTTCCTCCATTCAGGAATTTCAATCTTCCTCAAATTCTTCCAATGTGATGAGTTCTTTCGAATCTCAGAACCTTTGCATATGCTCCTTTTTGTCTGGAATTAACACTTGGTCCCTTTCTAATTAGCTAATTTACCCTACACTCTCAGCTTAAATGTCACTTCTTCAGAGAGGGATTTTTGATCAAGGACACTTCTAATGACAAAATCTGGCCAAAATAAAATAGGCCTACCTGTGCTGTAGTGAGCTACCTGTCATGAGGAGGAGCTACCAAAGATTTGTTAGAAATTATACAGGCTACAATAAAGGAGAATAACCAAGGGCTTAAAATATGTTGAAATATAAGGACATCCTCACTGAAGAAGCTCACTGAAATTTTGGCTGAAGGCTGAGAAAGAGCCAGTTTTATAAAAGTAGGGGAGGGCTTGCTGGTTAAGTGAGGGGAGTCAGAGAAAGAGCATGCAGGGAAGACAAGAGTGTGCGAGGACTTGGGGTACAATGAACTCGATATACTCAAGAACCAGAACGAAGAGCAGTGCAGAGGACTACACAGGGCAGCGAGGTGAAGGGTGGAGTGGCAGGCATGGTTATTGTGCAGAAATGGGCCTTGATGCCCATGCTGAGAGGTTCGCTTAGTGCAACGGGGTTCAGGAGCTCAACCGAACTTCATCTTGAGATGTAGGAGTAAAATTGCTTTTTCTTGAGGAAACTGAAGAGTTGAGCATTGGCCTCTGGTCCCAGCCAATTTCATCAGCCAGCAAGTTACCATCCACCCGTCCTGATGGAAAATTCAAAGAAGTCTCTTGCAAGGTCAGAATATAAAACAGATTAAATCAAAACGTGTCTGAGGAAAAGGTCAGGAATGCACTGAGAAATCTTCCCACACTTCGCACATGAAAGAGCACTTCCAACCCTGTCTTGTCAAATGCTCTTGTTCACTTCAATACTGGTCTTGGCTGAGGGAAAGGCCTGGGGGGTTTGCGGAAGTTGGCTCTTTCGATACAGAATTTTTCATGCTCCTTATAAAAATGTCACTGGGTTGATTCAAAAATATTTTTATTGGCACCTGAGTAGATGAGTCTGTAAAAGACTCTATACAAGTTGATTCTTTAGAACACACCAGGCTCCCTCCAGGGAAGAACAAATAAAACCCTCAGATGTGAATCTGGAGAACGTTCCTCTCAAAGCTCTTTGCAAACACATTACTTTACGGCTAATCTGAGACAACTGTATTGGCCCTAGCATGCCAGGAAATAGGCAATTTTCTTTCTTTCTTCTTTCTTTCTTTCTTTTTTTTTAACTTTAAAATTACCAGTTCAAATAGTTTGTAAGTTTTACACTGTACCCATTTTTTTGTTTTAGAGTGACAGAGACATCACCAACCTGCACTCCTAAAATAGTCTGCTGTTTTTTTATCCCCTGAGCTGAGGCATTAAAGGGCTTCCTTCAGAGAATAACAAGAACCCAGATTTAGTCCTCTTAACAATGTAACGTGCGATACTTCTTTGACAAGAGGTGAAGAAAGTGCTGATCTGTCAACTCAGTCAGTAACATGGGATGAGGCCATTAATGAAGCTGCTCCAATCACTTCCCTCAGCCCTCCACGCAGGGTCAAAACTTCCCGCAGTGTTCCAGTTGAGGTTATTTTGAAGTCAAATGCAGTTTTTCTTGTGGAAGAAAGGGCGAGGACATGCTGGGCTATGGCAGTGACATGAGGAGAGCAGCCATGATGTCAGAGGTTGGTTCCTGGTAATCACAGAACGGTCTTCTGGGGGTCGAACACATGTAGAAATATGTCAGATATTTGTACAGATAGCCATCGCTCTCTTGTCCAAGTCATTCCCTTTGCAGGCAAACTCTGAGGGTCAGCACAGTGCAGTTTGCTTTTGGGTTTTCAAATAACCTTTTATTTTTCCCATGAGAAAGAAGAAAAGCAATTACTATTTGTTGAGCATCTACTATGCATCAGATACTGTGTGGTACCTACTATTGCAGCTCAGGCACCAAACAATAAAGTGCCGATGTCTTTGTGGTTTGTTGAGAGTTAAGCACCATAGATGAATTATTTTATTCAACATTTTAAACTAAAACATGGATATTATTATCACCTCTGTTTTGCACATGTGGAAATTAAGTCTTAAAGATAATGTAAGATAAAGCTCGTTCTGGAACTCTGTTAAGAATGGTCACAGAGCATAAGTTTTCAACACACCAGTGGATAGGTTGGTGATGAATGGAGGAGTCGGGAGCAGAGTAAACCACGGGTCTCCCAGTTACTCATGTGCCCAAGAGAGATCTCTTTGGGGTTTGGTTTCCTTATCTGTTAAAGAATGATAAATATAAGTCCTTGATGAAAATTAAATAAACCAAAGTTAGTAAGTGTGTCGGACCCACTGCCTGATATCAGGTAGGCAACATTTGCTTGACTCTGAACTTTAGAATCATCTCAAAGGCAGACGACGAGCTGCCATTTTAGTTCAATTAAAGGCATTTTGCTTCACTAGAAAACATTTTTGTAAGTAGTTGTTGGCCATTCATACACTTGAGGTACTTGAATAATCCTATCAAGGCAGACACAGAAAAAGATAAGGTACAGCCTTATTGGGCAGGTGATCAGACTCATACATTTGTGATCATCACATATATTGAGAAGGAATTCACAGACAGCTTCAATCAATAGATAATGTTCATTTCTTCAGCTGCAAGATACGTATACAGGTGTTCATTGTATGTGTTGATTTTCTCACCATATATAAACTATTTCATAGTAACAAACAAAAATTTAATGCTAACAAAGAGAGCCCTCTCACCTGCAGTTTTCAGACTGAACATTATTTTATTTAATATTTCCTATTTTTATTTCTCTTCCAAGGGGCCTATCCAGAGGCAGACACTCTCTCAACCTTGAGCTGATCTGTCTCTGAATCGTTGTGGATAACAGTCAATAATATATGGTTTATAATTAAATCACTCTGTAGTTGTATCATATGTGATTCTCACGTCTTTAGCTAGGATGTAGGCCAGAGAACAGACACCATATCTGTATTTTTTAGTTATTCATGGTGTGAAACACACTTAAGAACAACCCAGATAGAGAGTTCAATGAGGGCAAGGAACCTATTTGTCTTTTCCTGTCGGATCTTTAATGCTAAGATAGCATCCGGCACGTAGGGGGCTCATGGTATATTTGCACATTAGCTAAACTGATTGATTCCATGCTCTAGGATTTTATAAACTCTCATAATTAAGGATAAGATATTCTTGTCAAGGACTGTCATTCCTCAACTTTCGACTTTTAACATTCATGTTAATTAAGCTTAGGAAAAGAGCAGCAGATGTAAGGCATGGCTAGAGGCTATGAAATAACAACAACATCATCAGCTACAATAATAACAATGAAAGTTAATTATGCTTATCATGTGCCAGGTACTGCACTTAGTGCTTTATGTGTTATTTCATTCGGTCCTAAGGATGTGGAAATTTATTATCAAGCCCATTCACAGATGAGAAAAATGAGGCACAGGAAAGTTAAATAACTTGCTCAAGGCCCTAAAGAAATTGCAGAGCTGGGCTTTCAGCCTGGACATCCACCACCAGGGCCACATTCTAACCACCATGCATCGTTGTGATTCCAGGTCTGCAGATGCTAACCCAAGAGTGTTGCGAATTCTCTTTCCAAATAAGAGATGAACATCCTAGGAGGCTTTGTGGGGGGCTTGTTTTCTTTCCTCTAGCGCTTGTTCCTAAGGGCATAAAATATTAATTCCATATCTTCTCTTGGCAGCATGATGAGGCAGTATACGATGGTTAAAGGAAGGGAGCTGGATTCAGATAGAGCAGATGAAGAGTCCTTTTTCTGCTGTTTAAAAGCTGTTTAATTAAAAAAAAAGTTACGTAACTGACTAAATCACTTTCTTGTTTTATAAGTGGCAATGAGAATATCTAATAGACCTGTATACTGCTCGGCAGCACATATGCAAAATACTTAGCACAGAGTCTAATATATAATGGTAAGCTATTATTATTTTATAATTGCAATAATAATTACTGTAGAAGTAGCAAGGAGTCTTTGCGTCTCTATCATGAATATGGAGCAGTGAGTGAGATTTAGATATAGATGCTGAGTAATTTAGAAAATCTTAGATCATTACCTTTCCCTCATATTTGTGTAACCTTTCCAAAAAATCAACTGTTAAATAAAAATTAAGTGGTTATAATGATCATATTTTCCAAAGAAAAAGAATAAGATCATATGATCTGACCAGAGATTCTGTTTTGATGTATAAACAAAAATACATACACATAGAGCCTTACCAACCCGTAATAAAGGATTTAGTTGTGTTTTTATTGAAAAAGTCACATTGAGAAGAATAAAATTGTCTACCACTATGACTGTCTTAGAAAATCCAAGATGCAGAGCCACCATATCTATAATGCGCAGTACAGGAAGGCAGATACCTCTCTCTGAATTCAAAGCCATTGAAGCCTACTTTGTGTAAGACATACTTTTCAGTCTCCCAAGTTCAGAAACTCTCTTCTCCCCAACCATCTCATCATTTTTAGTGAATGTTTCATTATCCAACAACACTGTCCCTTCATTGTCTTTCTAGTTTGATTGTCTAAATTGTTCTCATTTTCTCATCCTTTAGGGAATTTCCATTCCATGGGCTTATTGCCCCATTCTCTCTTGCCTACTTTCCATTACAGTGCATGGTACTAAATTTTGTTTTTGTTTTATTCTGGTTTTGTCCCTTCCCATTCCTTTTTCTTCCCTTCCTTTCCCTACTCTTTCCTTCATGAACAGGTAAGTCCTAAAGCCATTATATTGGGCAGAGTGAGATCGGTACCTGTGCTGGAAGGAAAGGGAGGCCACAGCGGCCCAGCACAGGGAGTCAGAAGTGAAGGAGGGTGAGGAGGGTGTACATGCATGTGGTGGGAGAAGCCCAGCTTGGAGTATTGGACATCAAACAGGTAAGGGATGAGGGGTTCCCTGTAGGGGGTGACCCCACATAACGTGTTGGAGCCCAAGTTGGGTAAGGCAGGGTTTGGAAGAGGTGAAAGATTGGTTATGTACAGGGGGATCAATGAAAAAAAAATAAATCAAGGATAATGGGAGCCTAGTTTCTCACTCCCAAAGAAGAGAAATCAAATATCAAAAGGGAGAAAACTGAAAAGAATCCCTTCAGTTTTGGTGGATTGGAATTTGAAATATCAGTATGACTTCATGGATGTGTGCATGTGTATTGTTTGATTTCATTTATTCCTTTTCCTCAGTCCATTGAGAGGCTCTGGGTGCAGTGAGATACCAATAAAAATGAGCACAACTTATGCCCATATCTTGTTTTATGAATAAATTATCCAGTAATAGGAATCAGGGATATCTTTTTGTGCAAGAAAGAAACAAAACGCTCAAAGAATGATGGGTACATGTCGAAAAGACAAAAGCCACTTAGGAGGGGGCTTTCTGTGCCAAAATGAGCATAATTTGAGCATCAAAATAAATAATGCTAGCAATAGATTATAAACCATTGCATAAAATAGGAAACCGTGAATCCAATTGTATATAAGTAAATGAATAAATAATTTTGAAGAGGAAAGGAATCTTTGCATAGTTTCAAAGTAACTCTTAACAAGAAAAAGACTTAAAAAGAAAAAAAAGAGAGCTAACTTTCCAGTGGGGAAGCACCAATTACTCAGCATCATCATTTGTAATAACAAAGTGAATGTTAACAGTAATGGAACAAATTGAAATCACTTAGATGGCAAAAGAAGAAAATAGAACCATACGTGCCTGTAATCTAATCATGAGGTAACAGCAGACAAATCCATGAGGGACATTTTGCAAAATATCTGGCCTGCGATCTTCAAAAATGTCAAAGTTATGAAGTCAAGGAAAGATAGGAAAAATTCCAAAGTTGAAAGAGACTAAAGAGACATGACAATGAACTACAACAAATGATTCTGAAAGGGATCTTTTTGCTATAAAGTCATTCTTAGGACAGTTGGTATCTGAGTACTAAATGGCGGTAATGTATCAATGTTGATTTCTGGCTTTAATGCTGACTATTGTATTGTGGTTATGTGGGAGAATGTCTTTGTTTATAGGAACAACACAAAAGTGTTGTGGGGGCATCAGGTCAGCTACTCACTCTCAAGTGGTTCAGGGAAAAAAAAATTCTTTTGCTGTCATTTTTATGGTTATAGAGAGTGTATTGAAGTGGCCAGTGGCTCTTTTCTAACCTGGAGTCTGTTAGCAGCTCTCTTTCTTTTTCTCTCCCTCTCTCTTTCTCCCTGTCTCTCTCTTTGGAGTTGGGCAAATAGGTAAATCTCCAATCAAAACTCAGCTCTGCCACTTTTAAGTTGTGTGACTTGAATAAGAAAATAATCTTTCCTAATTCAATATTTTAATCTATAAATTGAGGATAATAGTAGATGAAAAGGGATTATTAGCCCAGTATTCAGCCCATGTTAATCACTAAGTAAAATCAGGTGTGCCATTATGGTCACCATTGTTGTTCAAGTATTTCTGTGTCAGACTGAATAGATCTATCTTACCCTTTTCAACAATTTTTAATATTCGATTATTTTATTTTATTTTTTTTTTGAGGAAGATGAGCCCTGAGCTAACATCTGCTACCAATCCTCCTCTTTTTGCTGAGGAAGACTGGCCCTGAGCTAACGTCCATACCCATCTTCCTCTACTTTATATGTGGGACGCCTGCCACGGTATGACTTGCCAAGTGGTGCCATGTCTGCACCCGGGATCCGAATCGGTGAACCCTGGGCCGCCGAAGTGGAACGTGTACACTTAACCGCTGAGCCACTGGGCTAGCCCTCAGTTATTTTGATATACATTCTTCATCTATATGTATTTTTATTATGCATATATTTATAAATTATTTTTGATGTACTTTAGATTGTTTTCAAATTTGTTGCTCTTGTGTGCAGCATTACAATGGATGTGTCTGAGTCTCTATCTTTTTTTTGTTCACTTGTTCACTCATTTCCTTAGGACACAATCCTGGAACAAACTAGAACTTTTGGATGAAAACATGCTAGTCTAATTAAAATGGGGGTTAGCCAATTTTTTATGTAAGGAGACCTAATTTTTAGGTTCTTCATGCCATATAGTCTTTGTCACAACTACTCAGCTCTGTCACTTTACAAAAGCGGTCATAAATAAATGAATGTAATGTATTCCCATAAAACTTATTTACAAAATCAGGTAGTGGGCTGTATTTGTTCATTATTAAAATCAAGAAAGGAAAGATTTCTCTAGTATTTTTAGTTTCAAAATACTGCAAATCAGGAGGAATCAACTTTCATTTTACAATAACCTGGATACAGAAATTCTACAGGGCGGCAGGGAAGTCAGTGGCCAGAGACGGACACATGTTTGTGCTGATCTGGCAGCCTGACTGTCATCTCAGCCCCACATCAATGCTGCTCCTGACCGCACTGACCCACAGGCAGAGGAAAGCAAGGTAATGGTGCTTCGCTCTCTAATGTGGAAAAGCAATCAGCTTCTAATGGATTTTATGCATCGTTTTAAAATGGGAGAAAGGAGTATGTAGGACATCAGGTGCTGCTAGTGTGGGTTTACAAAAAAAGGGAGGCTGTATGTTTAACTGCCGTCTGAAATGGCAGGGATTACAGTCTCTAGTTTGGCAAAGTTAAGCCTTGCTACAAGTCTTTCTCTGATACTTTCTTGTATGTTTCAATGCGCCGTCTGGTGATTACCTGTCTCTTTCTGTCTTAGGATGGTTTGTATTTCCCAGCTGATATTTAGGCTTTATGGGAGTCATAGGCACTTTTCTGATCGAAGGCCGCTGGGTATGGAGGAGGGATCCAAGCAGGGATATGTCTGATGCAGCCTGGACTGACAGCGCCTGTGGGCAGGAGGTCAAAGGTTGCTGAGAAGGGGCCTGCCTTCCCACGACAGATGGCACTGAGTTAGCATTCCCCTTTCACACAATGTGTGTTGTTGCAGGGACTGGAGGCTCCTAGAATGATGAGGGATTGTACTTCACTGAAAAAAATCTTTTTTGTAGAAGCTATGTTCAGAATGTCCATTCTGGAGCTAGGCTAAAGATGTCAGCGAGATAATTTCACAATTAACTATAATATTAAGCCCCTAAAAGCAAAAACAGTACTTACATAGGAGCTACTATTTGCCAAGCACTGTTCTAAGCTCTTTACATATATTAACTCATTTATTTCCCACAACAACCTTGTGGAATAGACGCTTTTCTAACACTCATTTGAGAGTTGCAGAACCTGAGGCAAAGAGTGGTTAAATGACTGCGCAAAGTTACTTACATGGACTGTAAAAATGAAAATGCCTGCACTGATGTTGGAACCCAGGTGGTCTGGCTACAGAGTCAAATTCTTATACTGAGCCACATGACTTCAATAAAATGGCTTACTATTAAATTAGACAGGCCTTAAATTATCACAGGAGCCCCAAAGGCCACACACATCTCATGAAAATAGGGTCCTGGCACAGCCAATGACTAACATTTGGGAACACCATACATGTGGGCTTTCAATGCCATGCTATAGAATCTACATTTCATTCTCCCACATTTCTTGCAAGGTAATTCCTATTTCTGTTCTCATTTGGCAGATGATGGTCGCAGGGCTCAGAGATGCTAAGTTTGTCTTTCTAGATCAAACCATCACTAAGTGATTGGGCTGGCATTCATAGGCAAATCTGTCTCCAAAACCCAAAATCTTAACAAGTATCTTATACAATTTCAGAGATCAAATAATGGGAAGAGCACTGGATTAGAATTAAGATATCTAAATTTTAGAGCCAGCGCTTCTGTTGCATCACTAGGAGGCAGTGGGTAAGTCATTGCCTTTCTCTGGGCCTAAGTTTCTTCCTGTATCAAATGAGGGGATTCATCTTAGTTACAGTTCTTTCCATTCAAAATGATATTGTATGATTTTGTGATTTTTTTAATGTCAAAATATGCACGAATACCTTTTAGAATTCTTAGTTATCTTAAGATATATCACAGTCCCCAGAGCTTAGTGTAAATAAAGAAAAGAAATTTAGATGAACATTACTTTCAGTCTTTGGGATAAAACATTAAAATCTTAACTATAGAACACCTACTTTTTTTTTTTTTTTTGAGGAAGATTAGCCCTGAGCTAGCATCTGTTGCCAATCCTCCTCTTTTTGCTGAGGAAGACTGGCCCTGAGCTAACGTCCATACCCATCTTCCTCTACTTTATATGTGGGATGCCTACCACAGCATGGCATGCCAAGCGGTGCCATATCCGCACCTGGGATCCAAACTGGGGAACCCTGGGCCACCGAAGTGGAATGTGTGCACTTAACCACTGCACCACCAGGACAGCCCTTAGAACACCTACTTTTGAAAAATAAACTGATGCCAATCTTTGATAGAAATCATGTTGATTTCCTTAGGCCTCATTTTTCACATCTATGCTCTGGCCATGTGAATGTCAGGGCTCAAAGCGTCTTTTCTTGGATGCCCCACGTGTGACATACACAGTCTAAGACTACAGGAGTTCAGAACTCTCTTGTGCCAGGCTGCCATGCAAATACTGAACTGTGTTTCAAGGTGTCCTTCAATGCTGTTTCCTATCTGTTTGTTCCAGGCATATCATTGAAAAATGAACAGTGAGTGGACTATCATGTGGCTCTTCACTCTGCCTTTTGCAGGATCCCATTAACTCAAATGCTCTGAATCCTCAGGGTCACTTCCAATTCCCAGCTAAATGTGATATTGTCATAAAAAAGTTTTCACCGAGATCCTTCTAGGTCCATCTCGTTTTAAATCTCCGTCTCTCTTCCTTAGTACCCCTACTTCCCAATATGCACACCTCAATAATATGTCTAGAACTCTATGGATTGTTGAAACCTGAAAAGTAAATCTTATTCCTTACACCATTTGAATCTAAACAGTTTCTTGGACTTATTCTCTCTCTCTTTTCTCATTATTATGTGTTTCCAACACAGTTATTTGACATGCAGTCCTTCTTCTCTGCTAAAAGTCCATGACATAAAGCCTGAAAATGCTAGATAGTCCACTTGCTTTCTCAGGATTCCTTAGTTTTAGGACATAATATGTGATCTAATCCATGCAATGGGTCCCCAGGAAAAATATACAATGGTGGGGGATGGGAGGGTCTCTGGAAAAGAGATGTGCAAGGAGATTTTCCACTTTCTTCCTTCAGACATGGTTAGGCAAATAAATGATGCATGGAACAGTGGCAGCCATTTTGTGATCATGAGGGGATAAGCCTGAACACTAAGGCCAACATGCTAAAGATGCTGAGTGATAAGATGGAAGCACCTGGGTCATAGATGCCATCACTGTGCTTCCTCATTAACTAAATCTAGAACTCTATGGATTTTTTAATTGAAATGATGAAAGCACTGAAGACAGTTGAATTGATCATTCTATGAGTTTCAGCTAAAAGCTTTTGGATACATTATGCAAATCTAAAATACACACTTGCAAACTTTTTACATCCCTTTGTCTGATTTAAATGCTTATTTCACGGTCCTGGCAGAAGTGTTATTTCGGAAGGACACTAGATGGCAATATATGCTCCATCATTTATGATGGGGGAAGGGAATTTAAGACTGAACTGTCAAAAGTACACAAAATGCTCAACTTAAATGTCAAAATACATCAGAGTTTTATTTATTTTATAGTTCTGTAAAAATTATTCTTTTTTAATTAAGATAGAAATAAAAACAAAGGAAATGTTTGAGCGCTAGAAATCATTGGACAGGGATCTCTAATCTCTACCCTGGTTTAGGGAGCAAAGAATGCTCTGTCTTAGAAGACTGTGTCCAGGCAAACCTCATTTACCCCCTGCTGTTTATGTCAGGCAGGCTACAGTGTCTGTGGCACAGATGGTAATCCAGGTGAGCCATGTGTAAGGTAAATATGTCTCAATCTGGGAAGAATTACATTTTCTTTAGGGTCTAGAGAAAAGTCATTTCAGAAATGTTAACCGTACGTTCAAATTTATAGCCTTAAGCTTTTGCCCAAATATCATTCTTTAGATAATTTATTTTTATTTCTAAAAGATAGTCTGAAACTTTGCAATTGTTTTCATTCTTGACAGGAATTTGCATGTGAACTTACCTCTGTGCCTTAATACATCACTAAAACGCTGTTATAGAAAATATATCTTCCCCTAAATAAGTTTATGCATCGTATCAGCTGCTGTTTGGGGCCTCTGATATTATAAATGGTACATCAAATGTCACTTGTTATTATCAGAAGACATTTTTGTGTGTGTTTGTGGGATAATATCTATGTATTTATTTTCAGAATTTGCCTCATACACCCATCATCCTTTAGGTCCATTTGTGAATTCCCTAGCAATTACAGTCAATCTTTTCAGATACACTGTTGCATGTTGATAGAATGATAACTTTTTGAACCCAATTAGTGATTTATTTTAGTGGAATGAAATTTAAAAGAGAGATATATGCATATGTTAAAAGAACATGGAATTGAGAGATGGAATGGAAAGTTAGTGCATTATTTACTTTGAGCCCCAGTGGCTGAGCTGCTGTTTTTGGTGGCAGCTCCTATCTAATTGCTTTCATTGGCACGTCATTCTCCTGTTGAAAAGTAAACAACTAGTTTCAAAATGTCTTCCTCTATAATTAGTGAGGAATTAATTTGCTTTAAATCTTAAGACAAGCAAAAGCAAGAGAATCTTTATTTTAAACATATTTAGAATAACAAAGTTTGAAGTTATGGAATAAGTGTGTGCCTTTGTAAATATTTTAGAGGCAGACATGCAACTGGTTTTCATGGTATTACTCTTCTCTCTGATGCAAAAAAATAATAACTTATTTTTTTCAAAATAATATAGTCTCATTTTCTGATTAAGAAATTATGGGAAATTGAGACCAGATGCTAAAATTCTTTGGCAGTTTCAATGTCCTCCCCAGGGAGATTTATGAGAGGCAAAGTATCAGTATAAGACCTTTTGAGAGTACTCCTAAGAGGATCAGTCTTGGATGGAGGCATATTTATACTTTTCATCAGTAATTGAATTAGTGGACTGATTTCTGAGTTTGAGATTACTGAAGGATTTCTTACACAGGAACTTCATCCAAAACATTCTGTTCAATGAATATTCAATAGAAAGTGAATCTCCTCATACCCAACTGAATAGATCAGTGACAGAACTGAAGTCAGACAACATTTCTCACGCGGGGATAAAAATAACTAAAATTTTGTGAGAGTCACCCACTAGGTGACAAGAGCTTAAAGTAAATTATGTCTAACCACCACAACACTTTAAGATAACTATTTCCTCCCAGTTTACAGGGGTGAAAATGAAGTCCAGAGAGGTTAAGTAACTTGTGAATAATGGAATTTGTCTTAAACCATGCAGACCAGTTAATCATTGTATAATTCTCCAAATACAAAGCACATGTGCACAGACACACACACACACGCAATACAAGAAAGACCGCAGAGTTGGGCTCATTTTAAGTTATTGCTTTTCTAATTATTTGTGATAAGGAACTATGTTCCCTAATCCATGGTAGGTCAATAATCTACATTTGGAGAACTAAAGAGTTCATGCAACATTTCCTAGAACATAGCAGATGCTTAATGAACACTTGGCAAAAGATTGAATAGATGCAATGTCATTGCATTAAGCTTTCATTTGTGGCATATGAACCACTTATTGACACTGTACAAAAGCAGTATGTCGGTGTTTTGAAGTACTATTAAAAATGTGGTTCACAGAGATGCTTCAACCTGATAAGTGTAGAGAGGAAGAAATAATCTTGTATTTTCTAATTTCCAGCAGAGATTAAAATTATTCCCAAAGACATATTGAACTTTAGATGCGATTTGCGAATACAACTCAGCATGAAATCTTTTGAGAAAAGTCATTACATTCTATTCCTCAAAAAGCATTTGTGTGAAGACACTGAATGCTTCCCTGTCCTTAAGTCTCTTTTTAGAATATTTATTTTACAAAACTGTAGTAAGAAAAAGAAAAAAACCTGTCCAATGGAACAATGCTTATGTTCCAAAATTATTAGATTTTTAAAATTTCTAAAATTCTCCACTTGGAAAATGATTTGAAATTTAATTATCCAAGGCACTATGGTTTTATTAATACTGATAAAATAGAAGAATAGATTCCTCTGAGAAATTCAAAATCAGCCTTATTCAGTGGCAACAGCTCAGTAGTTTCTATACAATAAATAAAGTTAATTGTAGTTTGGGAAAATGAGAAGCACATAATGAAGCATCTGTTTTAGACAGATTCTCAAGTCAGACACTATTTCTGCCTAGCTGAAAAAAATAGTGAAGAAACTATTCCACTCATTTTTGATAAAATGTTAATCTAGTGCCTGTTTATGAAATTGTGAATATTTGTTGCAGAAAGTTAATATTTGTGATTTTTTTACTCAACAGTATGGTTGAACAATAAAATTACCTTGCCTCAGAATGCAGTTATTTGCATTAGACTGCTGGTCATGCACACAAAAGATTTATATTTCATTTTAAGACTATTAGTTTTTATAATATGAAATACATGAAAAAACGTATTAAAAAAACCAGTATTCTTTCTTTTTCCTTTATAATTACCAAGTTATCAGTTTTCCTTTCTGGGTGAATGAAAATAAATTAAATAAGCTAATGTTTTATTCCTTTGAATCATCTTTAATAACAAGGATTTCTTGAGTTATAAACCATATTTAAGGACTACATGGGCTAGGGGTCAGAGAGAGGTGGAAACCCTATTTTCAAGGGGCATTTACCTTGTGGTGACAGAGCTGTTACCTGGTGGGGCTTGTTCTTCAATTCTGGCAGGAGACAAGCCCCCTGTTCTCTGCTCTGAAAACCTGGAGCTTGTCCTCTGTGCCAGACTCTAGGCTCTTCTCAGTCCCCAGTTAGAAATATCTCTTTAGAATTCTTCATGGTGCTCCTTGTTCTTGAGCACTTAGTTTTATAGTCCCTCGTAGAAGTTTATATAGGTATCTCAAGACCTCCTCAAGTAACTCCCTCATTAAACTCCCTGACTAGGAGTTTAATTTTTTACCTCCAGATCCTTACAGACTTGTGGAAAGAAGCCCATCTGCATTCTTTTTTTTTTTTTTTTTTTAAAGATTTTATTTTTTCCTTTTTCTCCCCAAAGCCCCCCGGTACATAGTTGTGTATTCTTTGTTGTGGGTCCCTCTAGTTGTGGCATGTGGGACGCTGCCTCAGCGTGGTCTGATGAGCAGTGCCATGTCCGCGCCCAGGATTCGAACCAACGAAACACTGGGCCGCCTGCAGCGGAGCGCGCGAACTTAACCACTCGGCCACGGGGCCAGCCCCCCATCTGCATTCTTTATCAAATTAAACTTGGATGCATATGGCCTGGTAATGAGGGAAGGTCTCTACTCAGAGAGGGGAGATGGATTGAGCACTGAATATTGATTTGTGAACACCCCACACAGGATTGTCCTCATCCTTGAGGAACCTCCCTCCTCTCATCTCTGCTGCCAGTTGAGGACTCTCCTCCCTGAGCAGCCTCTAAGGTTGGAGTTTGATTTTGTAAGACGTGGCAGAATGCTTATATTTTTGAATTTCTTTTAAAGATGGCACCAGTACAGTGCTAATAAGCCAACCCAGAAGAATATAAAAAGTAAAAAAAGGGGGAGGTTTTTCATTTAGAGTAAACAGTTTTCTTTTTAATTAAAACCAATTAACAGGTCTTTTCTGGGAAAGAGAAAAATCACCTTTGTCAGAGAGTGAGTCATAACATCTTAAAGGTTATATTTGTTAGGAATCTCTTTGGCTGCAAGGAGCAGCAATTCTTACTGTTCCCAAAATGGCTTAGACATTTAAAATATTCTTTTTCTTGAACAAAAAGGATTCTAGATGTCAGCAGTGCAAAGCTGGTACAGTTGCTTAGTGATACCATCAAGGATCTTTCTCTGTCTGCTCATTCTTAGTATTTTGGCTTTTTATCCCTATGGCTGTCACCTCATGGTTCTTGATGGCTGTTGTTGGCAAATGAATGGTGGATCAGCCACCCAAAGTGTCTGCCAGAGAGGGAGATGTGTGAATTCTCCTCAGCTCATTTTTGACATGTCACTAACATAACTTAGCACCACATGCTTTGATGACTTCCATGCAATTTAGGACTTTTCTGTCCTTTAATATCTAATGTTTTCCTTACAAAATTTTGGGATAATTTTGTTAAGAATCTCAAATCCTCTCAAAACTGTACTCAGTTATCAATGCCTCTGCCAACATTTACTTATAAAATCACCCAAGTAAAAGAATTCCAAAGAGCTTATATTGTTAGTGTTTGTGTTTTCTTTCCATATGTTTTATTTTTATGATTCTTCCTCTGAAGGCCAATTCAGTCATTTTGGTAAAAATCATCACAAGAGCTGTTTGCTGTTTTGTGTTCTGTTTCTCTGATGGACTTTTTGCCATCTGTCTTTGTCTGTAATTCTCATTTGAGCATTTCTAAGTTCCCAGTGTTGTTATGTGTGCCCACCCTGGGCACCAAAACATTTATTGACTTGAGACTGACTCAAAAGTCATTTATTTAGAAGGAAACTCCCACTTGTTGACTGAATTCTCTTCCTGGGAACGCTCTCTCTCAACAATGAAGATGTGGGATGTTGGAGTTGCCAGCTAAACCTTAACTGTGCTGCAGTGTCAGGAGTGAATCGATCCCTTGAATTAGCTGAAATCTTCTCCTCCTTCCCCGGGAACTTGTTACTCCATTCCGTGGCCACCTCCTGCTCTGCCTCATTCTCCCTCCAGTCTCTGTGTTCCCTGCCTGAGTGGATGGGCTTTGATTGAGTGATCGCACCTGTTGCTCTGTCCGCTCTTGAATTTGAATGTCAGTGGATATCAGAGGGCAATGGGAAGACAGCAGTAGTAGCAGTTCTTTCATTGGTTTGTCCCCTTGGGGTTTCAGACTTCTCTTGGGTCCAAAATATACTGGAAAACATATTCCATAATGTAACAATAAACTTAAGAACCATGGAAAAAATCTCTCCCCTAACCAAATAAACAAAAAGCCAAAAACAACCCAGACTGTGAAAGGCCAAGGAATGCCCTTTTTGTGAATTAAAACAGCCAAAAGTGGTGAGCAAATGCAGTAAGAGAAGGAAGCTTTTCTTATGAAAGGTCTGAATCAGTTTTTAAGTTAATCAACGCGCAGGCAGAGTCAGCTGTTCCGGTCCCCCCCAAAGACTTTTCCATCACCCAGCTTCCTGCCCCAGCCCCATCCACCCTGTTCTCCTCTTCCACAGCTCCAGACCCAGAGAGGCCAGGTGTTAGGAGGCCCTGGTTTGAGGATGTGGTCGAGAGTCAACAGTTTAACTTAAAGCCATAGGCAGTCTAGGAAGTGTATCTCTGAGAATCCAGGAGGTGGGTTAGAGAAGCACTGGAAATAGCACTGAGGCTGGGGCCACAAGGGAGGCAGCAGGAGGCAGTTAGAAAGAGCAAAGGGCTTTGCATCAGGGTGACCAAGGTTCAAATCCTGACTCCACCAGTGCCTGCTGAGACCTTGGCCAAGCGACCTAAACTCTCTAAGTCTCAGTTTCTTCGTGCCTTTCTAGAAATCATGGGGGAAATAATACCTCCTGCAGAATTTCAAAGAGGATCTAATGACTTAAGAAAATGTGAACAAAATGCCTGGTACATGATGACAAAATGGTAGCCATCGTTATAAAATACCCGAAGCATGAACAGAAGCTTATGATCTGGGTGTATTGTATAAATAATGGGGTCAGCCAGGCAGGTGTGATTTTCATTTCTGTGTTTAATGCTCCAGGGACAGATTTCTCTGTACTGAGGGGGGAAATCAGTTGCTCAGTAAATCCTCGCTGGAGACTCTCCTATTCTCCGTGTGAAAGGTAACAGTGTGAAGATTCTACAAACACCATTATTTTGAAGTATTTGATTAAGTATACATTAATTATTCATTAAGTAATATTTTCATTGATGAAGTATGTGTGTTATTTCCTTTATCTCATTTTTTTCTCACAAATTTGTTGGTTTTAATTGTAATCACTTTATAATTACTGTATTTTGGCATTAATTATATCACATCAAGCTGTTAACAATATTATTCAGAATAAAACTAACCAAATCATGAACACACAGCCCACAGTGTGCCTAAAATACCTTGTTTCTTGCCTCCATTGTTTTTCTTTTTTATTTCCTAACACATTCGAAAAGGCTTCTCAATGACGTAGTTGCTTTTCAGTCTCATTTCTGAAAAATGTATGCCTCTGAAGAGGCACACAGCACCCACAAATGTCTTATGGAACCTTATTTCCTAGACACAACCTTCTCTGACCTACCAACAACCTGGACTCATCACTCATTGGTCTTTCCAGTAAAAGGGGTATTGACGATATTAGGGGACGTTCCCCAGAACTCGATTCTTGCCAGAAAATGTAACTCTCCATGTCTGTCATTCCACATACAAATTTTACTACCTAAGTCTGGATTTGTTTTAGAAAAAAAATTGTTATTTTATGGGTCTGACGCCTGTCAGATGAGCATTATATGTAGAAACCCATCACCATTCTTTGGGTGAGGCAACACATTAAACCATTTAAGAGACAATTTTCAACAAAACCTTCTGTTTTTCACTTTTTTTTTTTTAAAGATTGGCACCTGAGCTAACAACTGTTGCCAATCTTTTTTTTTTTTTCTGCTTTATCTCCCCAAATCCCCCTGGTACATAGTTGTATATCTTAGTTGCAGGTCCTTCTAGTTGTGACATGTGGGACAACATGGCCTGACGAATGCTGCCATGTCCACGCCCAGGATCCAAACCAGCGAAACCCTGGGCCGCAGCTGCTGCAGCGGAGCACGCGAACTTAAGCACTTGGCCAGGGGGCCAGCCCCTGTTTTTCATTTTGTAATTTTTTTCAAATATGTCAAAAAATGTTTAAATCCTAGAACAGAAAATCACGTCCTAGAGTCAGTATGTCTCTCAATTTTCCCTTTGTGTGTGTGTTAAAAATCAAAATACTTAGGGGCTGGCCCCGTGGCCGAGTGGTTAAGTTCGCGCACTCCGCTGCAGGCGGCCCAGTGTTTCGTTGGTTCGAATCCTGGGCGCGGACATGGCACTGCTCATCAGACCACGCTGAGGCAGCGTCTCACATGCCACAACTAGAAGGACCCACAACGAAGAATATACAACTATGTACCGGGGGGCTTTGGGGAGAAAAAGGAAAAAATAAAAAAAATCTTAAAAAAAAAAAAAAAAAAAAAAAAAAAAAAAAAAAAAAATCAAAATACTTATAACAAAATACAGGAAATCCTCTCCACTGCTTCTTATTCTCCAGTTCTCCTCCCCAGAGGCAATCTCTTTTTATTTATTTTAGTGGTTTATTTAGATGTTTTCTCTGTATTTCTAAATAACATATTTATAATGATTTTTTAACAAACTTTCTTGTTTTGTCACATTTACACAGTATCCTTTGATATAATAATAAAGATATTCTTATACAGCACCTCGCCCTCACTTAGCCTCTCCCATTCTCCTAAGAGATCTATCCCAAATATTTTTGGGATAAATATTCACTGTATACATTATTGTGACTATGTATGCATTGCTCATTGCAGATGCATAATCATATTCTTCTCTTATGGAACTTTTTGTTTTTCCTTAACTAATATGTCATTTTGATCAGTTCCATAAGTTCGTTGTCTATAATTGAGTTCCCTTGCGTCTATTAAATGTCTGTTGATAACATTTTCCCCCAAACACTGAAATATATCTAACATTTAATCTTTTTTTTTAAAACTTTCCCTGGAGTCCTCTATAGGGTCCTCGATTCACCTATTGCAATCTGGCTGCTCTGTTTGTTTCGCAGCTGGTGGTCCCTGGATTCCATATCTTCCTCTTTGTTGGTAGACTGCCTTTATTTTGGTGGGTAATAGCTCTTCAGTAGATTCCTCAGAAAAGATGTATTGGAGCAAAATACAAAGTCGCTATCTGCATGAAATGTTTATTTTCATATCTGATTGAGAGCTAAGCTGAATAAATAATTCTAAGCTAAAAGTAATTTTCTTTCAAACGATATGCTAAATATTATAACTGCAAGTTCTTTTTTTTTCTTTTCTCCCCAAAGCCCCAGTACATAGTTGTACATCCTAGTTGTAAGTCATTCTAGTTCTGCTATGTGGGATGCCACCACAGTATGGCTTGATGAGCAGTATGTAGGTCAGTGCACAGGATCTGAACCCGTGAACCCCAGGTTGCTGAAGTGGAGCACACAAACTTAACCATTTTGCCACAGGGCCAGCCCCCATAACTGCAAGTTCTTTGCTAATCCTTCCATGGAAATGGACAGTCTAATTACTCTCTCCCTGAATCTGGGCTGGCCTTAGAGACTCGCATGACAAAATATATTTTGGGTATTCTGAAGTTTGATCATTAAAATCCTTGAGACTTCCACCTAGTCCTCTTTAAAACCTTGCTTTAGGGGAGCAGTTCCCTGAGATCACCATGTCCTGAAGAAGCCCAAGGTAGCCATATAAAGAGGCTGCCTGGAAAGAGATGCTTGTGTAGTCCACAGCTGGTCCAATCGGTCCAGCCCAGATCCCAGACATTGAATGAAGAAGCCACTTTGAAGATTTCTAGCCCTGTATACGTTACTGGAGAAACAAAACAAAATAAACAGTCCATCCAACAAAATAAACTGAGGTCCTAGACTCATGACCCCTGTCGACCTATTTCAGCTATTTTCAGCTGTTTGAGCCCCCTGGCTGAGGCCTCGGTCATCTTGAGAAGAGAAGAGCCATCACCTCTGTGTCCTGTTATAAATTTGTAGGCATATCACATGGCTTTTGCTTTATGCCACTGAGTTTTAGGGAGGTTTCTTACTCAGCAGTTGATTGAGAGCCTACCTCTGTCGTCTTCTACCACTCAATGCTGTGATTGGAAGTTAGATACCATTCTGAGTGCCTATTCTTTTGGCCTCTCTGAAAACATTTAGGATTTCTCAATATTCTGGGATTTTGAAATTGCACAAAGATGCACCTTGGTTTTTGCATTCCATTCATTGTGCTGAGCACTTGATGGACTGGTTCAAAATGAAAACAGGTGATTTTTATTCTTCATTCTGTTAATGTGGTGTATCGCATTAATTGATTTTCATATGTTGGACCATCCCTGCATCCCAGGGATGAATCCCACTTGGTCATGATGTATGATCCTTTTATTGTGCTGTTGAATTTGGTTTGCTAGTATTTTTTGAGGATTTTTGCATCTATGATCGTTAGGGATATTGGTGTATAGTTTTCTTTTCTTGTGGTTTCTTTGCTTGGCTTTGGTGTCAGAGTAATTCTGGCCTCATAAGATGCCTCTGGAAGTGTTCCCTACTCTTCAGTTTTTTTGGAAGAGTATAAGAAGGGCTGGAATTAATTCTTCTTTGAATGTTTACTAGAATCCCCCAGTGAACCCATCTGGTTCTGGGCTTTTCTTTGTTGGGAGACTTTTGACTACTGATTCAATCTCCTTACTAGTTATAAGTCTGTTTAGACTTTTTATTTCCTCATGATTCAGTCATGTATGTTGTATGTTTCTAGGAATTTATCCATTTCTCCTAGGTTATCCATTTCATTGGCATATAATTGTTTATAGTTGTTTCTAGAGATTCTCTTTATTTCTGTGGTATCAGTGGTAATGTCTCCTCTTCACTTCTGATTTTATTTAGTTGGGTTGTCTCTCTTTTTTTCTTAGTCTAGCTAAAGGTTTGTCAGTTTTGTTTATGTTTTCGAAAACAGTTTTAAAACTCATATGGAACTACAAAAGAAACTCAAATAGCCAAAAAAATCTTGAAAATGAAGAACAAACCTGGAGGCATATGTGTCCTGATTTCAAGCTATATTACAAAGCTATAGTTATCAAAATGCATGGTACTGCCATAAATACAGACACATAGACTAATGGAACAGAATTGAGAGCCCAGAAATAAATCCATGCATATATGGTCAACTAACATTTGACGTGGAAGCCAAAAATACTCATTGGGAAAGGACAGTTTCTTCAGTAAGTGCTGTTAGGAAAACTGGATATTCACATGCAAAAGAATAAAATTGGACCCCTATCTTACATCACTCAAAAAAATTAACTCTAAATGGATTAAAGACTTAAATATAAGACCTGAAACTATAAAACTCCTAGAAGAAAACATAGGGGAAAACCTCCTTGACATCAGTCTTGGCAATGTTTTCATGGAAACGACATCAAAAGCATAGGAAAGAAAAGCAAAATTAGCCATGTAACTATGTCAAACTAAAAATCTTCTATAGAGCAAAGAGAACAATCAACATAGTAAAAAGGCAACCTACAGATTGGGAGAAAACATTTGCAAACCAAAATCTGATAAGGGGTGAATTTCCTAAATATATAAGAAACTCCTATATTTAATAGCAAAAATAACTAACTGAATTAAAAAATGGGCTAAAGATTTGAATAGATATTTCTCCAAAGAAGTTATAAAAATGGCCAACATATAACACTTTTATATGAAAAGATGCGCAACATCACTAATCATCAGGGAAATTCAAATCAAAACCACAATGAGATATCATCTCATACCTGTGAGGATGGCTATTACCAAAGAAACTAAAGGCACGTTGGTGAGGATGTGGAGAAATTGGAACCCTTCTACACTGTTGGTAGGAGTGCAAAATGCAGCTGCTATGGAAAACAATATGGAGGTTCCTTAAAAAGTTAAAAATTGAACTACCATATAATCCAGCAGTCTCGTTTTTGGGTATCTATCCACAAAAGTTGAAATCAGAATCTCAAAGAGATATTACCACTCCCATGTCCATTGCAACACTATTCATAATAGCCAAGATGTGGAAACAATCTAAATTTTCCTCGACAGATGAATGGATCAAGAAAATGTGGTCTATACATACAAATAGAATATTATTCAGCCTTTAAAAAGAAGGGAATTCTGCAATGTGTAACAACATAGATGAGCCTGGAGGACATTGTGCTAAGTGAAATAAGCCAGTCACAGAAGGACAAATACTGCATGATTCCACTTACATGAAGTGTCTAAAATAGTCAAACTCAAAGAAACGAAGAATAGAATGGCAGTTGCCAAGGGCTGGGAAGAGGGGGAAACGAGGAGTTGCTAATCAATGTGTACAAAATTTCAATTATGCAAGATGACTTAGTTCTAGAGACTTAAAACACAGCATTATGCCCATAGATAAAATACTGCGTTGAACACTTAAACATCTGTTAAGAGGGTAGAGTTCGTGCTAAATGTTCTTACATAAACAAACAGATGAACTAAAACTAAAAACAAATTGTAAACAGATGTTGGTCAGTTCAGGGAAATTCTCTGATTAGTTTTTCTTGTTTGTTGTGATTTTAAATTAGAAATTCATTAATGTTTTCATTCCATTTATGTCCATTTGAAAAATAAAATTATTCACTTCCATTCTTCCTTGCTTGATCTTCTGCAGATGCTTTTTGGTGTGATCAAAATGGTAGCCAAAAAGTCATCACCCTATGTTAAACTCACTTCCATCTTCATGTCTTGGCTCAGTTCACTTCTATTTTTCCCTTTGCCTGATCCAAATACTATTAGTCAACAAGGCTCAACTCAAACCTCATGTCCTTAGAAGAGCTTCCTACTATTTTATTTATTTATTTATTTATTTTCTATTCTTCTCTCTCTTTTTTCCTGAATTCCTGAAGTCAGTATTTCATATTTCATATTTATCACTGTTATACGCATGGAAGTAAACAGTTCCACATCAACGTTGCCCAACAGAAATCTAATCAAAGCCAAATATGTAATTTAAATTTTCTAGTAGTCACCATGAAAAAGAAATGAGTTCTTTATACATTTTTAAAATTAACCCCTTATTGGATATATGATTTGCAAATATTTTCTCCCAGTTAGTGTCTTTTCATTTTGTTGATGGTTTCCTTTGCTGTGTAGAAGCTTTTTAGTTTGATGTAATGTCACTTGTTTATTTTTTTATTTTGTTTACCTTGCCTAAGGAGACATGGTATTCAAAAAAATACTGCTAAGACTGATGTCAAAGAATGTACTGCCTGTGCTTCCTTCTAGGAGTTTTATGGTTTCAGGTCCTAGCTTCAAGTCTTTCATCCATTTTGAGTTAATTTTTGTGTGTGGTGTATAATGATCTACGTTCATTCTTTGGCATGTGGCTGTCCAGTTTTCCCAATACAATTTATTGAAGAGACTTTCCTTTCTCCATTGTATGTTCTTGGCTCCTTTGTCAAAGATTAGCTGTCCATAGGTGTGTGGTGTTATTTCTGGACTCTCAGTTCTGTTCCATTGATCTGTCTGTCCAAAGAACATGAAAACGCTAATTCAAAAAAATATATGCACCCCTATGTTCATTGCAGCGTTATTCACAATAGCCAAGACTTGGAAGCAATCTAGGTGCCCATCAATGGATGAATGGATAAAGAAGATGTGGTATATGTATACACCCTGGAATACTACTCACCCATAAAAAAAGACAAAATGATGCCATTTGTGACAACATGGATGGACCCTGAGGGTATTATGCTAAGTGAAAGAAGTCACACAGAGAAAGATAAATATCGTATGATTTCACTCATATGTGGAAGATAAATAAACAAAAAAACACATGGATATGGAGAACAAATTGGTGGTTGCCAGAGGAGATGGGGGTGAGCAGAGGGCATAAGGGGTAAAGGGGATATATATCTGGTGATGGATGGAAGCTAGATTTTTGGTGGTGAACACAGTGCAGCCTATACAGAAGCCAAAATATAATGATGTACACCTGAAATTTATACAATGTTATAAACCAATGTGACCTCAATAAAATAATTTAAAAAAAGAAATAGGTGAAAATAATTTTAATCAATTTTTTATTTAAACCAATATATCTAAAAAAATAAAATGTTATCATTTCAACCTGTGATTAATATAAAAATATTGATTGGACATTTTGCATTCTTTTTTGTATGAAGTCTTCAAAATAAAGTATGTATTTTGTACTTACAGAACATTTCATAATGTGTTCTAGATAGCACTCTTTAGAGTTATTGATAATTTGCTGTATCTAAGTAAATTTATTTAGATGTTATAAAATTTGTGTGATAAGTTTTATCATGTTCTGATGTTGAAATCTTGCTTCTCCTGAACTTTCTTTGCTAATTAATGGTTGCTCAGCAACTGCAAGTTCTTTAATACATTTGGCAAGTGTTACACCAGACTTGTCAGTTTTATATTTCCAACTACAATATGAAATTTTTGCTTCTCCTGTATCCCCTTAGTACCTGGCATGATGTTGAGAACATGATGGGTATTGGAAAATCTTTGATTTCTTTTTTCTCTCTCTGTCACTTCCTCATTACTTTCACTTTGTTCCAAAAAAGCATTTCAAACCACTTAAACAGCATAACATAAACTGATGTCAACGCTGTTGGTAATTATAGTAATTAGAATATTTTAGAACTTTAATTTAGAACTTCAATGTCATAAATAATATAATTTTCATCAAGGTACTTTCAGTTGAAATGCTTGGTGGCCATTTCTTCTCCAGGAAAAACAGTACCAGTTGCTTGAGACTTTTTCTAGGAAACATTTGTAAACATTCCAAACTAAAGATGTTTCCTTTGTGAATTATTAAAAAAAAAAAAACCCACAAAACATAAAATTATGCTCTTACACGCTTATGGTGATTGTAATATATTCAGCCTCAATGAAAAAGTTCTTTAATCAGTTTCAATGTTCTCATTGAGCCGCAATCTTTGTTATTGTTCCTTCAGAACAATGGATGACATCAAACATATCAAAGTGTTAAGAAGACATTTATTTCCATTGGGCTTTTGAGCCAGATGAGACTTTGTAAATGATTCTATTTTAACTGTTAATTACATTTTAGCTTAAATGTACTTTTAAGCATAGCTTTAATATATCTCCCCACTAAGGAACTATAATGTTTTAATTTTTAAAGTAATGCATGTTATAAAAATGCATCCAGAATGTTCTTGGACAGAATCATTAAACGTTCTATTTATATAATTTTAAACTCATTTATTGCACTTTAATTTTGTGGAGTTTAAAGCAGTCAGGCACAAGATGTGATTGCAAATTGTCCAGGTCCTGTTTTCAAGCCCTGTAACAGAATTTGTGGCAGTAAAATAAATTTACAAAATGTAGAGAACTTCAATAAGCTATCTAACGAAGAGCATGAATACAAACTGGTGACAGCTAAAAAGGGAAGAATTTGATACAATCAAATGCAAGTCATTGGGAGGGTGGAATGGAAAAGAGGAGGAAATGCTAATTTGCACCTAGTACAATGGAGGATTTCTACTAAGATAAACCATCAACTTCCTAATATTCATATTCTTGGCAAACTGTCCCTTCCAATTACTTGATTTTGAAGGATGCACAGTATACTACTGAAGGGGGAGGAAAAAAAATTTTGTTATGAGAGAATGAAGTGAGTCATCAGATTTCTAGACATACATTATCTCAGGGACAAAATTGACTGATTTCTTCCCGAGGACTGTGCAGAGTAAGGATGTGACCAACACTGCAAGGGAAACAAATATCTCTTTTGGACGCTTCTTTGGTGAAGATCAGGTCCCTCTCTCATGTGCCTCAATATGACATGATTCAATGTTCGTTATTTGCCACCAGAAAAGGCAACAGGAAAATTAACTGCAGGAAAATAAACAATAACTAATGAGAATTGAGCCAGAATGAGTATTGAACCCAAGTTAGGCCAAGAGAGGAAACAAATAAACAGAATGAGATTAAAAGTGACACCTAACACTTATATAGTACTTAAATCCCAGGTGGTGTTCTCAGTACTTGTGTCATTTACTTCCTTCAAACTGTGGGATAGTCAGTGCTATTTTATTATACCCATTTTACAAATGAGGAAACTGATGCACAGAGATACCACATGACTTTCTCAAAACTACACACCTGGTAAGTTGTAAAGTTCGAATTTGAATACATGCAGTCTAACGACCGAGTTTGAACTATCAACCTTCTTTGTTATAATTGCTTATATGCTAGGTTGCAAGTAAATTGTTGCTAATTATAAATAAAGTTTGTCAGTAACTGAGATTTATCCAAAGGTATCTCTCTGTATTACATTCATTAACCTGCATTCTGATACAGATTTCGAGTTATTACATTTACAATGAAGAGGAAAATAAGAATTGAATTAACTCCTACTTGTCATGAAGGTCTTACTATAGATTTCAGTTATCCAGAGTAGTGTTTCTCAAACTTCTTAGCAGTAAGGTTATCTACGATCCTTGTTAAAGATGTATATTTTGGGGCCCTGGCTTATGAAGCTCTTATTTACAAAGTCTACTTTAGAGCCCTACAATCAATATTTTTAATGAGCGATCCAAAGGGTTCATATACTGTTTGGGAAAGTTCTGCTATTGAATACTTTCCTGGCACCAAGACTGCTTAAGCAGTCCACATATTGCCCTCAAAGAACCTTACACTTAACTTATTAGGACACTTTCCATACTCTATGGCCATTGCTCATTGACTCATCATTCTCTCCTTCTAGACTCTGAGGGCAAGGACTGTGTTATTCCCCTGATGTGTCCCTAATATCTACCACTGATCTTCCATACAGTAGGTGCTTAGTAGCTGTGTGTTGAAGGAATTACCTGTAGGATATGTAGGAGGAATGAGTGAATGAATGATTACGAGATGGTCTCAGAGTATGCAACATGATGAATCATGTTCAGATGACTGGCTTTAGTGTGCCCAACTGTCTCACTTAGTTGAATAGGTACAGACAAAAAGATAAAACATTTGTTTCAGTGATCTATTCTACGTAACAAACTCTCCCAACACTATTGGCTTATGTTTCTCTTTACTTCTCTCTCTGCTGATATTGCAAAATTTTAACCTTTTCTTTCAAATTCAAGTCCCATAATTTTATTCCACTTCATAGAGTTTCTCAGAAAATGCTCATAAAATAAACCAAGGCACTCACTGGAAATGAATACACTTCTTTGGCAATTTCTTTGGAAGAGTCAAGGTTCCGGAAGGTGGTATTTGCATATATGCATAGTGTGCTGCTTCTGAGACACGAGACAGAGCCTCAGACTTTTGCATTAATGCCTTCTGCTCCAGCACAGACCTTGATCAATGACAGTCCACATCATTCATTTTAACAAATATTTAATGGTAATCTGGCATGATGTTAAATACCAGAGAAGAGCAATTTAATATGTAGAGTGCTTTTTAAATTTTTTATAGCATTCTCCCACACATTATCCCATTTTATTCTTGAAATAACCACTTGAGCTAGACAGAAAACTTGGCATTATTCTTATTTTTTCAAAAACATGAAGCTTCAGAAGTAGAGTGATTGCCCAAGGTTAAACACCTGCTTATTGACTCAGTTGGGACTGGAACTCCTTTCATAAGCTTAGAGAGATTTCCTCTCAAAGAACTCATTCAGTTAAATCAACAAACATTTACTGGGCCAACCTCTAGTGATGGGTAGTGAGCTAGGAAGTGGGAATTCAAAGATGAATAAGAAATTCTATTTGCCGTCTAGTAACTCATAGATTATTACAGTAAACTGTCTTGTAAACAGGTACATTAAAATCAACGTGACAAGTGATATTATAAAGGTATGAAGTGAATACAGATTGCAGAGGAAGGAGTAAAACTTGCCCAGGGCCAGCAGAAAAAAACTTTTTCTAAGTTCAGTTATGAGCATGAAAAAGATAATTTAGGTATGGGTGCCAGCAGGGTGGGGTGTGGGTGTTGAAATGCTTCCAGGAAGGAGGAACAGCATGGCAGAGGCACAGCATTACAAAAGGCTCTGCTTGCTTAGGGCAAGTGTTGGTTCATAAACGGGCCCCGTACACAGAGGGCAAGGAGAAAAGGAAAAAAGAGGCAGACTTCTCTAGATAGGTAGGAGGCAGGTTTAATAATCAAGAGGATTATCCATACAAGGCTTATGTTGGGTGGCCTCAAGATGAGTAGATCTCCACACCTGCCCACCAGAATCTTAGAATTTTGTATGGAAGGGTTAACTGGATTCAGTCACGTATACCATCCAGATGGTCTCACCAGTATATTGCTCTCTCAAGGCTGGGTTCTTGAAAATGATTCCTACTGTGGGAACAGTGGGCAGAACATACAGTCAAGGGCAGGGGAGGGGGTGAGGAGCCTCCACTTGCCTGGGTCCAGCTTGAGGGTCAACCAACAGTCACATCCTCTCAATGACCTCCTCCAACAGCAAGTGAAATTTTCAGAGCATTTCTATGCAGGGGACTATGAGGACTAGTTTTTAATTTTGAGGAAGTTGCTTATGAAGGAGAAGTCACCTTCCTAGTTGGATGGATTAGAACAGAGAGTCATTGGAATTGGAGAGACCAGAGAGAAGACTGTTGGGGGAGTGAAAGAGGCCAGGACCTGCTTAGGTGCCGTTGCAATATCTTAGCAAAAAACACCTGAATTTGGAGACAGTTTGAGTCCAACCAACTTTAGTTAATGATTGATTTATTGTGGGGAGTAAAGGAGGAGCAAGAAGTTTGGGGCCATTCCAAGGATTCTAACTATGGAGACAAGGTTGTGAGTGGTGTGTGGTCAACAGTGGGCCAAAGAGAAAAGAGTAAATTAATGAAGATATAGATTAGGTGGGGTGGGGGGCAATGCTTTCTCTTGTGGACATATTTGGTTTAAGGAACTCCTATGATATCGAAGTAAAAGTTTATAGTATGTAGATTTGGCTTCAGATTCAGCCTCTCTTAGAGGATGTTGGGTGTTTTGAAATGAAGTAATTTCTGGAATTGCCCACTAGAGGTTACCAAAATGATTCATAATAGGGAAAAAGGCTGGGGTTTGATAATTTAAAAATGTCTGTCCACATTGGAAAGTTGTTTCGTGTACTTGATGAAGTGAAGCTTGGCTAGGTGACCCACCCACTTCTCTGACTAATTTTTACTGAAGAAATTCATTTACGATTGATCCAAAGTATAAACCATAAAGTTGGCTACCTAAGAGAAAAGTAATGAGTCTCCAAATAATTAAGGGACATGGAGCTCAGGCTGAGATGATGGCAGGACTTCTCTGTGAGCACAGCTGAAGAAGCTTACACTATCTTGGCAGGAGTTGGGCAACTGCAGCCCAAGAGCTAAGAGTCGCTTTTACATTTATAAGGAGTTGAGAAAATTTTTAAAAAGATTGTGCAAAACCTAAAATATTTACTATATTGCCCTTTACAGAAAAGGTTTAATGACTCTTGGTCTAGAAACTTGATGTGTTGATTTAAATTAGTGAATTATGGATATGCAAGTGAGGGTTTGTTTTGGGATTATTATTTGCTTTCTGCCCCAAGTCATTCCTGATATCTGGTATTTGCTCTTTTTGCTTCAGTTTGAACATTTTCAATAATAGCAAACCCTTTGTTTTACAAGCCCCATTTATATTTTGGCACCTCTCTCTCTCTATTTGTATATGTCTAGTATATATATATATATTAATATATAGTTTGTTTTGTTTTCGCCTTCCTTAGGGTGAGGTAAAATTCACTCCCTGTGGCTACCACCCATTGGCCTTTCCTCTGCCTCCTGGTAAAATACAGACTGAGGCTACATGACTGACAGCTCTATGCCCATTTAATGGCTGCTAAAATATATTCTCCGTAAATTTCTCTACTGTAGATAAATCCGTTCAACTTTTTTAAAGTCATTTTATTTTATTTTACTACTATTTCATTTTTGCCTAGGAGAGAATTTCCAGTGCCTTCCCCAGTTTGTTTTTCTACTGTAGAATATTCTAGTGTGTCTACACGCTCTCCTCTTTAAAATGTGCTGACCAGTCCTGAGCTCAGCACTCCTGAGGTGGTCTGAGCTGTCCAGAGTGTGATCTCCTGATTGATGGTCCTGGAGGGAGAATGTGATGGGAGCAATATGAGACCAGACTTCAGAATCAGGGAATCATCAGACCTGTTGGAATCCTGGTTGCACACTTCCCGATATTTTTATCTATAAATTGGGAAGAATTTGCCTATCTCAAAGGTTAGTTGTGTGAATAAATGTTATATTTATGAAACCTAACTAGTACAATGCTTTACACAGAAGATTTATTCAAGTAATGGCTTACCCTAGTAATAAAGATGGTGGGAAGTTGAAGTCAAAAATGACTAAATGTTTTGCTGATTAAACTATGGTCTCTTAGTAGTCATAGACCAATGGAGACTCCAAGCCTTTTCTTCAAATTGTTTCCAAATTTAAGCACTTCCACTATAGACTTGTATTTCATTTGTTTATTTTTACCTATAATTTAGTGATTTTCTCTTTATAGCTACTCAATTCTTTTTGTTTATTTTGAGATTTGATATTAGCTCACGTTCTAATCTTCTGGCTGTGGTGACAGGTACAACTCATTAATTTTGACCCGAGGTTCTTCCTGAGACCATGACCTGGCAGTGTGGCCCCTGATGGTGTGGCTCATTCCTGTGGTATGAAGCCCGTGACCACAGGATGCGATTGTTTGGGTCACTGTTCCTGCAGCTTTAGTTAGGCCAGGTAATTTCCTGGTGCCTAATAATATCTGTAGCCGTCCCCCATAAGACAGCTAAGAGGATATTCAAATGTTCTTGCTTCAGTGCATAAAACAAATGCCTGTAGGACCAGAAAGTAATTTCCTCGCCCATTGTATATAATTCTGTAATTTCCTGCTTGCTCTAGTCTTAGAATTTTGAGATATTGGTAACTCTGGAGGCAGAGTTCTGGATTTGGCAAGATGGCTTTTGACTCCAAGTAGGTCATACCTAAGACCTCAGGAAAACTGGGGAAATATACTCTAGCTTTAGCCATAGGACACTTAGATGCGAGACTTGTAAATAACCTTATGTATCACTTATTGTCCTAATTTTCAACATCTTTAGGCAGCTAATTTAAAAAAAAAATTTAGGGAAAATTTCCCAGCATATAATGTGCACAAAAACTAACTTTACTGGGTAAATATTTGAAATTTTACTCAAATAGGCCCTCCATTTATTAAATATGTAACATTCAAAGGTTACAAAGTTTATCTGATCTTCATATTGTTTAATCTTAACATGAGAAGATAACTCCTTCCTTGTCTACTTCATAGATCAGTTAGTTTATATTAAATTGTAATTTATAAAATTTCATGTATTATACAGACATACACTATTAGTTTTGCTACATCGAAAGAGAACCACTTGTGGTAGTACATGACAAAAGTGATAAACAGATGGTTTAAACAATATGTATTCTGGAAATTAGGAGAAGAAATGATTCTAGATAGTTCATACAAAAATTATTTTCTATCCACTCCTAACTTACCAAATGATTAGGACGTATCATATTAGGCCATACCATTTTATAAGGTTATAACAGTCATATCATATGATTATCCTAGTCATAAATGAGTAGGCTAACACTAGATATCATCAAACACCGTGGATGACAAGTTTGTTTCTTCTTGAAAAATTAAGAGTGGCTGCCTGGAGAGCTGGGCTCACAAGCATTTTGAAGCTTCCTCATTCCCTCACCAGGAGGGGTTTTGTGATAGATTAGTTTGTATAAATGGCTTTTGTTTTTGGCACCTTCTCCCATTTAGAAGTGGAGTCTAATTCTCCAATTCTTAAATATGGGCTTACTTGTGACTTAATTTTGCCAGTAGAATATGATGAAGGCAATTTTGTTCTGAGTTCTGAGCCTAGACTTCAAGAGGCTTTGTATGATTCTGATTTTGCTTCTAGAACTTTCACACTACCATCAGTTGAACAAGTCCATGCTCTCCTTCTTGAGAATGAGAGACCATGTAGGTGCAAAGACCAGCTCTTCCAGCTGAGCCATGTTAGTTCAGTCAGCCCTGAGCCAACTTGGGTGCTACTGCAAATGCATGAGCAAGCACATTCTGGAACAGGTGAGCCCACTCCAGACTAGCAAAACTGCCCAGCTCACCTGCACATTTGTGAACTAGTAAATGCTTCAAGCCGTTGAGTTTTGTGGTGTTTTGCTACACAGCAATATGTAATTGTTACAATAAGCGATGTCTACTATGGGTGGAAGATAAGATGGATGTGCATCTCCCATCACTATCACAGTTACCTTCACTCATTTTCTTCTCCATCCCTGCTCCTTTTCCTCTTTCTCGTGTTCACAATTCTGGTTCTATAGTGCTGGGATTCAAGCATTCCTTAGGACAATTGAGGTCCGTTATTCCTCAGATGGTAGGGTGGGGACAGGAACTAAATGCTCAGTCTTTCTGTTAGTACAGTATGTGTCTCCGTTTTCTGAGCCCCACAGTTTGGAATCCTGACAGTCTGTCAGCTTATCAGTGAGCTTCCTACATGTCCTGTGTAATGTACTACTAATAGGAAATCATCCATGATGAGGGTCCATGAGGCTCATACTACTTGTAGAGCGGAGAATTTAATACTATATATTGCAAATGCCTCTCACCTCTCTCTGATATATATATATATATCAGATATATATATTATTGCAGTACCATTGGTTTATAACAATATATAAGTTTTGGGTGTACATAATTATATTTTGGTTTCTGTGTAGATTACATCATGTTCACCACCCAAAGACTAGTTACAATCCATCACCACACACGTGTGCCTAATCACTTCTTTCACTCTCATCCCTCCCCCTTTCTCCTCTGGTAACTACCAATCTAATCCCTGTTTCTATATGATTGTTTCTTGTTTTTATCTTCTACTTATGAGGGAGATCATATGGTGTTTGACTTTATCCCTCTGACTTATTTCGCTTAGCATAATACCCTCAAGGTCCATCCATGTTGCCACAAATGGCTGGATTTCATTGTTTCTTATGGCTGAGTAGTATTCTGTGGTGAATATACACCACATCTTTATCCATTCATCCCTTCATGGGCACCTAGGTTGCTTCCAAGTCTTGGCTATTGTGAATAATGCTGCGATGAACATAGAGGTGCATATATCTTTATGCCTTTGTGTTTTCATGTCCGTTGGGTAAATGGACTAGCTGGATCATATAGTAGTTCTATATGTAATTTTTTGATTAATCTCCATACCGTTTTCCATAGAGGCTGCATCAGTTTGCACTCCCACCAGCAGTGTATAAGAGTTGCCTTTTGTCCACATCCTCTCCAACACTTGTTTTTTCCTGTCTTGTTAATTATAGCCATTCTGACAGAAGTGGTGCGATATCTCACTGTAGTTTTGATTTCCATTTCCGCGATAGTTAATGATGTTGAACATCTTTTCATGTGCCTGTTGGCCATTTGTATATCTTCTTTACAGAAATGTCTATTCAGATCTTCTGCTAGTTTTTAATTGGGTGGTTAGATTTTCTTTTGTTGTTGAGATATATGGGTTCTTTGTCTATTTTGGATATTACCCCTTATCAGATATATGGTTTGCAAATATTTTCTCCCAATTGTTAAGTTGTCTTATCATTTTGTTGATGGTTTCCTTTGCTGTGCAGAAGCTTTTTAGTTTGATGTAGTCCCACTTGTTTATTTTTTCTATTGTTTCCCTTGCCTGGTCAGACATGATACTTGAAAATATGCTGCTAAGACTGATGTCAAAGAGTGCACTGCCTAAGTTTTCCTCTAGAAGTTTCATGGTTTCAGGTCTTACATTCAAGTCTTTAATCCATTTTGAGTTGGTGTTTGTGTATGGTGTAGGATAATGGTCTACTTTCATTCCTTTGCATGTGGCTGTCCAGTTTTCCATTTATTGAAAAGACTTTCCTTTCTCCGTTATATGTTCTTGGCTCCCTTGTCAAAAATTAGCTGTCCATAGATGTGTGGGCTTATTTCTGGGCTCTTGATTCCATTCCATTGATCAGTGTGTCTGTTTTTGTGCCAGTATCATGCTGTTTTGGGGACTGTAGCTTTGTAGTATATTTTGAAATCAGGGAGTGTGATACTTCCAGCTTTGTTCTTTTTTCCTCAGGATTTCTTTGGCTATTAGGGTTCTTTTGCTGTTCTATATAAATTTTAAGAGTGTTTGTTCTATTTCTGTGAAAAATGTCCTTGGACCTTTGATACGAATTGCATGGAATCTGTAGATTGCTTTAGGAAATATGGACATTTTAATGATGTTAATTCTTCCAGTCCAAGAGCACAGAATATCTTTCCATTCTTTGTGTCTTCTTTTATTTCTTTCAACAACGTTTTATAGTTTTCAGTGTACAGGTTTTTCACCTCCTTGATTAAGTTTATTCCTAGGTATTTTATTCTTTTTGGTGCAATTGTAAATGGGATTGTATTCATAATTCCTCTTTCTGCTATTTCATTGTTAGTGCATAGAAACACAACTGATTTTTGTATGTTAATTTTGTGTCCTGTAACTTTACCATATTCATTTATTAATTCTAAAAGTTTTTTTCATGGATTCTTTAGGGTTTTCTACATATAAAATTATGTCATCTGCAAATAGTGACAGTTTCACTTCTTTCTTTCCAATATAGATCCCTTTTATTTATTTTTCTTGCCTGATTGTTCAGGATAGGGCTCCCAATACTATGTTAAATAAGAGTGGTGCAAGTGGGCATCTTGGCCAGTTCCTGTTTGTAGAGGGATAGCTTTCAGTTATTCTCCATTGAGAATGACATTAGCTGTGGGTTTGTCACATATGGGCTTTATTATGTTGAGGTACTTTCCTTCTATACCCATTTTATCCAGAGGTCTTATCATAAATGAATGCTGTATCTTGTCAAATGATTTCTCTGCATCTACTGAGATGATCATATGATTTTTATTCTTCATTTTGTTAATGTGGTGTATCTTGTTGATTGATTTGCAGATGTTGAACCATCCCTCATCCCTGGAATAAAACCTACTTGATCATGGTGTATGATCTTTTTAATGTATTGTTATATTCAATTTGCTAGTATTTTGTTGAGGATTTGGCGTCAATGTTCATCAGTGATATTGGCCTGTAATTTTCTTTTTTTGTGTTGTCCTTGTCTGGTTTTGGTATCAGGATAATGTTGGCTTCATAGAACCACTTAGTAAGTTTTCCGTCCTCTTCAATTTTTTGGAAGAGTTTGAGAAGGATAGGTATTAAGTCTTCTTTGTGTTTGGTAGCACTCACCAGGGAAGCCATCTAGTCTTGGACTTTTATTTTTGGGAAGGTTTTTTATTACTGTTTCAATCTCCTTACTGGTGATTGGTTAATCAAATCTCTGTTTCTTCTTGATTCAGTTTTGGAAGGTTGTGTGATTCTAAGAATTTATTCATTCCTTCTAGATTATACAATTTGTTGGCATGTAGCTTTTTGTAGTATTTTCTTCCATTCTTTTGTATTTCTGAGGTGTCCATTGTAATTTCTCCTCTTTTCTTTCTGATTTTATTTATCTGAGTCTTCTCTCTTTTTTTCTTGGTGAGTCTATTAAAGGTTTGTCGATTTTGTTTATCTTTTCAAAGAACCAGCTCTTAGTTTGTTTGATTTTTTCTATTGTGTTTTTAGTCTCTATTTCATTTATTTCTGCTTTGATTTTTATTATTACCTTCCTTCTACTGATTTAAGGCTTTGTTTTTTCTTTTTCGAGTTCCTATAGGTGCACTGTTAGATTGTTTATTTGAGATTTCTCTTGTTTGTTGAGGTATGCCTATATTGATATAAACTTGCCTCTGAAAACTGCTTTTGCTGTATCTCGTAAATTTTGGCACATCATATTTTTTTTTATCTCCAGGTATTTTTTTATTTCTCCTTTGATTTTTTTCATTGATCTAATCCTTGTTCAGTAACATTTTATTTAATTTCCACAAATTTGTGGCTTTTATGATTTTCTTCCTGTAGTTGATTTCAAGTCTCATACTGTTGGGGTGAGAAAAGATGCTTGGTATTATCTGAATCTTCTTAAATTTATTGAGACATGTTTTGTGGCCTAATATGCAAGCTATCCTCATGAATGTTCCATGTGCATTTGAAAAGAATGTGTATTCTGTGGTTTTGGGATGGAATGTCCTGTATATATCTACTATGTCCATCTAGTCTATTGTGTCCTTTAAGGCCAATGTTTCCTTATTGATCTTCTGTTTGGATGACCTATCCACTGGTGTAAGTGGAGTGTCAAAGCCCCCTACTATTATCATGTTGCTGTCTATTTCTCCTTTTATTTCTGTTAATAATTGCTTGATATATTTAGGTGCTTCTATGTTGGGTGCATAGATATTTACAAGTGTTATATCCTCTTGTTGGATTGTTCCCTTTATCATTAGGTAGTGCCCTTCTTTATCTCTTGTTACAGTTTTTGTTTTAACATCTGTTTTGTATTATATAAGTATTGAACCCCAGCTTTCTTTTCTTTGCCATTTTCATAGAGTTATCTTTTTCCATCCCTTCACTTCCAGTTTGTCAGTGTCTCTAGTTCTGAAGTGTGTCTTTTGTATGCAGCATATACATGGGTCTTGTTTTTTAATCCAATAGGCTACCCTATGCCTTTTCATTGGAGCATTTAGTCCATTGACACTTAAGGTAACTATTGGTAAGAATGTATGTGTTGCCATTTTGTTACTTTTTTTCTGGGTGTTTTAGTAGTTCTTCTCTGTTGCTTTCTTATTCTTCTCTTGCTCTCTTCCCTTGTGGTTTGATGGCTTTCTTTAGTATTATGTTCAGGTTCCTTTCTCTTAATTTTTTGTGTATTTATTATAGGTTTCTGCTTTGTGATTACCATGAGGTTCATCTATAACAACTTACATATATAGCAATCTGTGTTAAGTTGATGCCCTCTTGCTAAAAGCTTGACTCTTTTACTCCCTTCCTCCCACATTTTATGTTTTTTATATCATATTTAACCTCTTTTTTTGTATATGTGTATCCAATACCCTCTTATTATGGAGCTAGGCAATTTTAGCACTTTTATTTTTTGACCTTCGTATTATCTTGAGAGGTGGTTCATCTGCTACCGTTCCTATAAATTGTCCTTTACCTGTGATTTCATTGCTTCTTTTAAATATTTTTTTTTATTCCTATTTGTGGTCTTCTCTTTCCCACTTAAATAAGTCCCTTTAGCGTTTCTTGGAAGGCTGGTTTTTTGGTGATAAATTCCTTTAGTTTTTGCTTGTCTGGGAAAGTCTTTATTTCTCCTTCCATTCTGAAAGATAACCTTGTCGGGTTATCTTTCAAAATATCTTTTGGGATAACCTTGCTGTAGGTTTTTTCCTTTCCGCACTTTAAATATACTGTGCTACTCCCTTCTAGCCCGTAAGATACCTGCTGAGAAGTCAGCTGATAGCCTTCTGGGGTTTCTTTTGTATGTAAATTTTTGCCTTTCTCTTGCAGCTTTTAGGATTCTCTCTTTGTCTTCAATTCTTGACATTTTAATTATAATGTGTCTTGGTGTGGGCCTCTTTGGGTTTATCTTATTTGGTGCTCTCTGTGCTTCCTATCCCTGGATGTCTGTTTCCTTCCTTATGTTAGGAAACTTTAGCTAGTACTTCTTCAAATATATTCTCTGCCCGTTTGTCTCTATCTTCTCCTTCTGGGACACCTATAATATAGAAGTTAGTGTGCTTGGTGTTGTCCCAGAGGTACCTTAGATTGTTCTCATTCTTTTTAATTCTTTTTTCTTTTATCTGCTAAGCTTGGGTGATTTCCTCTAGTTTTTCATCCAGCTTGCTGATCAGTTCTTCTGTATCATCTACCCTGCTACGGAGTCCCTCCAGTGAATTTTTCATTTCTAGTATTGCATTCCTCATTTCTGATTGGTTCTTTTTTGTATTTTCCAATTTTTTGTTGAAGTTCTCACTGAGTTCATTCATTCTTCTCCCAAGATCAGTGAGCATGCTTATGACTTTTAGTTTGCTCTCGTAGTCAGGTAGATTGTTTATCTCTCTTTCATTTAGTGTTTTTTTTTTTTTTTTTTGAAGTTTTGTCCTGTTCTCTTACTTGGATTGATTCCTTTGTCTCCTCATTTTGCCTCTTTCTCTGTGCTTATATCTATGTTTTAGGTAGATCATCTCTGGTATATTTTGAATTTGAACCCAACTGCTCTGTTGGAGAAATTGATAACAAACTTAAGAAAGGCCGGCTTAAGAAAATAGGACCATGGGTGGAGCTCATCAAGAAACAGTGGATACAATTTCCTCTGCTGGTTCTTCATTTGCATGTTTTCAAACCTGGTCCGTTTGCTTGGGAAATAGCTGATGGTGCCCCTGGGAAAAGGAACAAGAGGGAGATGAGCAGCCCTACATACTCCTATTGAGTTGATGAGAAAATGATCTCCTTGTGCCCTAGAGTGAGCATTGCACGTATTATTGTGATGGTAAGTGTTTCTGATTTCTTTGTATGTAGTTTCTGCCCATATAATGGCCCTACTCATGCCAAGGAAGAGATTGTAACAAAGCTACTCTGTCTCTAAATCTTGCCTCTATAATTATGATAGCTTATGAAGGTATTTGCCTTAAGTCTAGATTTGGAGTCCTCAGAAAAATACCCCCTTTCCTGTCTGAAACAGGCTAAATGAGTGATTGGAATAGATAAAAAATCACTTTCAGCATGATATTTTTTAGATTAATGAATGTATTGAACATTCTAATGATAGATAGGGAAATTATTTCCACTGTAACTTGAAGAAGTAAAACTGCTCTATTTTAAATAAAAGAAGCCTATAATTTGTCAGGCTTATCAAAAGTGCATGAGCAATGAAGAGGCAGAAGTTTATAACTCATTATGGAGCACATTAATTTCTTAACATGCATAATTTTTCTGCTTCATTACTGTTGATGTGATCCTTGTGGGAAACAGTAATTGTGGGAAAAAATATGGGTCAGAATAATAGCTTTTTAGGGGAATGCTGAGATTTTTCCACTTGATTAGCATGTTGCAAATTAATTTTATTTCATTGGCATTGCCCTTTCTGTAGCCTCTGTGTCCCAAGCTAGAAACATAATCCACTTTGTTTAGCAATTAAGTCAGATTTGAACAAAATCTACTGAAAATGTTAGCCAAGGCTTAAAAAATTGTGAACAAATGGTTTAATAAAGTTAGAAAAGCAGTGAGGAAAGGCGATATCAAGCTGGAAAAAATAAAAAGACAGCTCAAATTATGTAAGTGAAACGATCAGCCGTGGTAACCTGGAAGAGAAGGAATTTACATAATGAACTCCAGGGACCTGGAAAGATGGTTTCCATGCAGAATGTTATAAATTCCAGTTGGCTTCATTTTGCTTCCTATGAAGAGTTAGAAGGAAAGAGCAATGAACTAAAGAAGGAACTGTTCAGTTTTAGGCAACATTTAGAGGCTATACAAGGATTAGGGCTTGCCTGGTTAGTATATGTTTATTATCTTTAGTCTTTCTAGAAAGTTAAAGATTTGTTGAGTGAAATGAGTCTTGGGTCCAGGTGCAAATCAAGGGTACAACTATAAGATTCACAGTTAAAATCTTTGAAAAGTTTAAGTTAGTCCCCTACTAGAGTCTCTAAGTTAGATGAAGGGGCTTCTAAGTTTCCTAAGGGCATTGTTCTACAGCAGCCTGGCACAACCAATGTAGAGACAGCCTTGTTTCTTAGCCTCCCAGCTATGTCTCTTATACGGTTTTTTTTTTTGCATATCTAATCTCATCTTGGCCTCTTCTTCCAGACAACCTTTATTTAAGTTAAGCAGAAAGAGCATTCTATTTTCCAAGAGTTGCAATTAAAGATTAGAACTGTGTCTCAGTGTTTCAGGTTGCTCAGGCTTAGGCCATGTGACTAACCCTAAATCAATCACCATGGCCAACGGTATGTGCCATTCTCATCAGTCGTTCCTGAGTGACATTTCAATGCCTAATATTCAGGCAGGATTAACCTCTTTCCACCTCAACAACTTATTGAGAAAACAGTGGAGAGGTAGTTCAACAAGGAAAATAAGGGACGCTAGCCAGAAGGGGAAATGAAAGCACTGCAGGCAAAAGCATCAAGTGTCTACTCCATCCTCAAATTACTCTCCAGCCTGTTTCTCAGACTGGCAGTTTGTGAGTTGTATTCTTTCCATACCATGCTATCAGCCCCCAAGTAACACACAGGCCTTCTGCTTGGCTGCTCACTTCGTTTCCTACCTCCCTTTTCTGGGCAAACACACATCTCTTGACAAACACTCCATTAGTTTTGATGTCTGTCTCAGTGCTCTGGTATATTTGAAGGATTTCTCTAAGGTCTGCTGACATTTCCTGATTGCTTACTATGTGCAATTTCTGTTTTCCTCCTGGGTCATCACTCCAGGAAAGGCATCCACTTCATCAATATCCTTTAACACTGTTTGGATTTGTGAGTGTGCATCCAAGCAGGAAGGAAGGCCTACCGAGGTGAGCAGACTCTCACTGATATGTTTTGTAAAGTACCAGGAAAATTTCACGGTAAACAGAGGAGCAGGCTTAGACAGGCAGGCTGCTCCTTTCATCATGGGGCTAATAGGATAACACTGGCAGGGTAATGGAGGAGATGCTCAGGTAAGAAGGGAGGGACAAGTTGTTGAATATGTGTAGGTTAGACTCATTTTTATTTTATATTTTATTTTGTTTTATTTTAGCTCTCTGGCAGAACATAAAGTCTTGAATATTTTTATCTGATGCTAGGAAACTGTTGCCACCATTTTAGTTTGTATCTCAGGAAAAGGCAGCATTCAGTGTCTGTTATGCAGCTTGCCAGCAACTCACCATTGAGAATATTCTCAGATGCCCTTGACTGGTCCAGGCATTTCTGCCCAGACTCATATTAGAGGAATGGCAAAATCCTGTCTCAAAGATGCTATCATAGATGTAGTTTTCCATGGCTGGTACACAGTTCTCAGAATAGAGTGGTGAGTTTAAATTCCTGGATAGCTCCAGGCTTCAGCTCAGATCCTCAGCAGTCACCTTTGTAACTGTTGTCGCTTGATCACAGTGTGGATTGCAGAAGAAAGTGTGAGTGCTGTTGTACAAAAGGATGGCCTCTTTTCCTCTTCAGACTTTCATCAACTCCTTTTACTATCCTTGGATGATCCTTGCCTGAATTATCTATTACTTTGGTGATTACAAAACATTAATTTTCTGATACTACCATTCTTCCTCCTCTTAAAAGCTTGTATTCTCCTTTACAGCAGCGATTTGACTTGGGAAGGCAAATTCTTCTAACATACATTATAAAATATTTATATTGTCATTGATGTACGCATCCTGTGAAATATTTGTCATATTTCATAAATACTAAGAAAAACCATGTGCTCTACAGGCCTATGGCAAACTTGTGCAGCTGAGTGCTTCTCATTCTTTGGACAGGAGGGAGAACAGACTAGAATTCTTATTGCGTGTCCACTTCTTGGTCATTTTTCACTCTATTTCTGTCAGCACTGATTCCACTTGTGTCCTAATGGTACAAATTCTACTAAATTAATCTCTTAAAGGGGTTGTCACAGTGTTTTTGGAGTATGTGGGCTGTTGTGCAGTTTTCAGTGTATTGCAGTTTGAACAGTACTGGACTAAAAATCTAGAGTCATATATGCTGCTAACCAATCATGGCCCTCAATTTCCACCCCTATAAAATGGAGATGTCTGATTCTGCTTCCTTTTATTCCTAACACTAGTTGATCCTGGAATTCTGTGATTCTATGAGTTTTTATGAATGTTTTTGATGGATTCCAGAGGACTTTTTAACATCTTCTCTATTTTAAGATATTAAAGAGCATCTTTGAAAGTTTCCATGTCTCTAAAAAAATTTCTTTAAGGAGATAGGTCTTACTGCAGGTGCAAAATCTGGTATCATCATCATCATCATGACCGTTACCATCACCATCAACGTCCACATCATCACCAACATCTACTTAGTACATTTTGTGTGCCAGGCATGATGCTAAAGACATTACATGTATTTTCACATGTGATATTACAGCAAGATGTACTGGCATTATTCTAATTTCACAGATGAGAAAAATTAAATTGAAAGGGAGTTTGCCCAAGGATGCAGAAGTAGGAAATAATGGAGCCCATTTCTCAAAGTCGGTTTGGTCTGACTCTGAAGTATATGTCCTTCACCGCTACTTTATATTCCCTCCTGTGTGGACACAATTAATGAGAAATTATTGGGCTCTTTATGAGGTCCGTTATCAAATTAAGCAATAGAGCAAGGACACGTTTCTGAATTTTATGTCTGGGTCCCCTACAACCATATATACCCACAGAATATATTAATCATCCTCCTTAAATTTTACCTCTATCCAGTGAAAACAGGCACAAAATTTGTCCTTTATAAGGTTGCCAAAACCAAGGCTTCAAACTTCAACATGCTTCCCTTGGTGCTTCTTTGTTTTAAATCTCTCTTATTAAGAAACTTTGCTGCTCTGTTTCTTGGTTTCTACATCAGAAACTTTATTTCTTCATTTGTGTGTTTAGATATTCACATTTACCTTCAAGACTCAATATTCCAGTGACTCATTACGTTTTAGAAATATTTTCTCACAGTGATAGCCAAAAAAAAGATCCAAAGTAGAGAGACATCTCTGTGCTAATGTGTTTAATTAGAAAATAAATGATAGAGCAAAAAATATTTGCTGTTTTTTCTCCTGCCAAACTTTTGACAGTAGAAGCAGTTAATGTCTTCGTTTCATGTCTTTACCAAATGGTGAGTTTGCTATTTTTCCACAGCACCGCTCAGAGAGCAAGAAGGCAAATTCTCATAGAGTTCCCCAGGGATCTCAGACTGCCCTCCCGCTTCCCCTTTCCACTCCAACCTGCCCTTTGAGTCACCTTACAAGGATTCTCAGGGGACAGAAGTAGACGGAGGACTGCTGAGAAGAATTTGTATCTGTTCTGCCACTTGCATATGTTTATTTAATGTGATTCCAAGCATTTTCCTTAAGTCGTATATTTAAAAATTAAAATCTTTGCATTTCTACTCAGTTTGAGGAAGGAAATTTTGCAAGTGAATATTTATGGTGGCAATCATTTTAACACATCATCATAAGGAAAATGACAAAAGATATAGCACCTGAATTAGTCATATATCCATATTAAGCACCTGTTGGCCTGTCATATTCTATGTCTGGCATTTATAAGCTCAAGGTGGTAAGAACTAATACAAATTTGGGCTCTGCATTTATTTTTAAAAAGTATATATGGTTTACTTGACTTCAAATTTTTCTCATGCCAGCCCTATGAGGTTGGGTTAGTTATCCCCATATTACAGATGATATTCAAAATGACAGGTACAACGCATGCAGTCCTCAAGTCTCCAATGCCAGTATCTAGTAGGCATAGCCTGTGGAGGATGGAGGCATTGCTTTGGATTAAATGCCATCCCTTCAGGTATTTCCCCTCTAGTAGCTGTGGAATCAAGAAGAATCATATGAAAGATCAGTAACACATGCTAGCTTGTTATTATTCATAAACCTGGTTCGTTTTGACTCAAATAGCTGAGTAAAGGAGATTAGTGAAAGGAGGTATTTATTGTAGAATTGGATAAGGACAGTATCTGAAGAAAAGACATTAATGTGTCAAGAAAAAATCCATATTATCAGTTTTCCAATTATACCTATCTATCATATATTGATACTAGGAAGATGGGTTTGAAACAAAAGAGTTGATCTGGGAAGATATATGTTCTTATGTATATCATACTTAAATTTCATGTGTGTTAGAGAGTTTATCTTAAGCATTTCTTCCACATAAACTCCTGTAGTTAGTTTTATTATCTTGATTTTACAGATGGTCAGACTATGCATTAGATGCAAAATGTACATAATCCTTAAGTTTTCAATTTCCATATATATTTTTCACTGTCCAAGCAGGGGACGCAGAGGCAAGTGTTAGAAAGAGGGAGATATCTAATGATTTTGTTGAATTCTAGATCCAGCCTTACCTGATGGCATTCTCCCAGCTGATCTGTTTGCCTGTTGTAGCTTAAGGGCCTCAGGACTTGGTTTAAATTAGATTTTTGTCACTATAATCAAGACAGTCCTGTTTTAGGGTGGAAAAATGAAGGGACAAAGTTAGACTGAAGTATAGCTCAGGGTCCCTCTAGTAGAGGGACTGGGAAAATTATTCAAGGTGACCTTATCTTCCCCTTCATTTGGTAAGAAGAATCTCCATACCAACTCAATTATGAAATCAATATAGCTGAGAGCTTTTTTGCTTGTTTTTTCTACCTCGTGAAGGTGAACTGGCAGATTTCTAACTAAGCTAAGCAAAGATAATGCAGGAGAAGACTAATATTTATTATGAAACATCTAAAAAGAGTGCTGTTCCACTTAGACTGATTTAGAGATATTAAAATGGGAGAAGATGGGAAGACATGTATTTATCCATCTGAAACATCATTTATTTTATTTACACTGGCTGCTTTCCAGAGAGCTATTGCCCTCCCCATTTCTCATGTCTTTTTCCCCCCTTTATCAGTTAGTCGATCAGTCAGTATGTCTTTCTGATTCCCTTCTCCTTCCCTTCCCTCTTATTTTTATTATTTTTTGTGAGGAAGATTGGCCCTGAGCTAATATCTGTGCCAATCTTCCTCTACTTTATGTGGGATGCCACCACAGCGTAGCTTGAGGAGCGTTGTTAGGTCCATGCCTGGGATCCAAACCTGTGAACCCCAGGCCACTGAAGCAGAACACGGGAACTTAACCACTTGGCAACCAGGTCTGCCCCAGCCCTTCCTTCTTATTTTTCATCTCAAGGAGATAAACCTTCAGAGAGAGAAACTTTTAACTTGCAATGACCCCATGATGAATGACTGCCAATTGTCTTCTTAAAGAAATAGGATGCAGGATTTATGTATCTCCTGTGGGCCACATTCTCAATTCCTTGTCCCACACCCAAAGAGAAAACAGTGGGTTTCCTGCCTTCATACCTTAAAGAGAAGTAGCCTTTCCTCTTTTCCTGTGGTCTCTGATGATCCTGACTTCAACTAATAAAATTTGGGGTAATGTGTAGAAGGGAGGTAAATTGGGGTTTATGATGAGAATGATCCTTTTTCATTCCTGACAGATCGCAAGTTCTGTGTAGGCAGTAATGAACTAAGAGCTTAAGTACTCATGAACACACACACACACACACACACACAGACACACATACACACACACACTCAAATAAATACGCTTTCTAGAAACAGCTTTCCATTATGGCCAGCCTGGGACTGGGCTCAGCGTGACCACATAGGCATTCTCGTAAGCAACTGTTTGGAGATCATCACAGAGATTACAGGAGGAGATGGAGTGAAGGATGGGAGCGGGGGAGGGCGGGATTGCTGCTGATGGGCGAATCTGCCCTCGTGTGTCGTTAAAATGATAGGGAGGTTGGAAGGAGCCCCTGCAGCCCAGATCTCCAAGAGGAGCTGCAGACAGTGGAATTAGTCAAATCAGTTCATAGTCTGGAGGGGAACAGAAATGAAGATATGACTCAAGGTAAGGCGTTTTATGGAGGATAAAATGGTAGGCTGCTGTCCTTAATAACTTCTGAGGTCAGAGCAAGAGTAGATGCGTTGGCCATACACTCAGAACAAGTCAGGTTAAGCAGCTGGGAGAACCTTCTGCCAGGTGAATATGAAGGCTTTAGAATGGGCAGCAGAGGACAGAAATTGAAGTTTCATCTCTCCAGATCTGGAAAATAGATTTTTTTTCACCCATGATGAGAAGTTCTACAATGTCCTCACAAGATTTCTTTTCATCACAGACACCACTATTTGAGGTACATATTTTCAAATAAGGCATGTAGAAAAATAGATCTTTTTATTCTCCTGTTTTTGACTCTGTTGCATGGAAAAAGAGAAAGAGGGAGAGAGAGGTGAAATAGAAAGAAGAAGAGTTAATGAACAAGGGAGAGGCATGATTAGCAGGGATATCATGAGTGGAGTCAGACTTTGAGCAATGTCTGAAAACCTCAACGTGCACTGTATCATGAGAGGATCTTGTTAAACCTCAGATTCTGATTTATTAGTTCTGATTTGGGGTTTATATTTTGTATTTCTATCCAGCTGCCAGATGATGCCAATGCTGCTGGTCTGAGGACCCCACTTAGGATAGCAAAGATAAAAGAACAGCTGTGTACCCAGGTGAACTGCACATTGAAGTGAACATCAACAAGTTTAATGGAGAAAAAAGAGAAAGGTATGCTACAAAGTAGAAGCCTGCAGCCTGAGGGCAGGAGTGTAGTGAAGCTGAGAGTTGGGACTTCCTATAAGTCTATCATACTCCATAAAGTCAGGGGCATGGCTGATAGCTGGACATTGCCTATCAGTTCCAAGAGTCTCTGTTTTGGCAACAGTTGTCAGCACCACCTTACTCTCCCTCTCTTTTCTCACTTCTCAGTTTGGTTCAGTTCACGTGGGGTGAGGTGGCTGTGCCGGGCAGTGTAAATGCTATGCTGAGAGGGCTCATAGGGAAGGTGTAATCCAGGTCTGTTTTCTGCCACCTTTCAGGATGATAGGATAATAGAGACCCTCCCACCACTCATTCCCTACATTCATTTGCACTTGGAAACATTCTGTTTTTAAGTTGGAGTCATTTATTTTCCTAGAAGGACACATTGAGAGAATGTTCCCTTTTACCTATTCTTCAAATAAAGGATCTGATGCTGAGAACATACGAAAATTTCCAGTTACCTCAATGTAAATTCTACAGTGATCCATTTTTCTTTCTCCCTGTAATTTCCGCATTTAAGGTTAATTGACCTTCCCGTAAGTGAAAGCAGAGGAGCTGTAATATTTCTCTACATGTGAGAGGAAACCATCAGCTGTCATTCTCTGTCTTCTTCCCTTCCCGGCCATTTGGAGAATAAATGGTGCTGTCATGTTTACAGTAGTAGCTGCATGAATCTGGATTTTTTATTATTGGAGTTTCATGTTGATAAATTTCTGAAATATGTTAATTTAGATTCTTGTAAATCACCATACCAGAGTAATGAAGAATAAGTGTTCACGACAAGGAATGGGCTAACAGATGCTAAAAGGAGCATTAGTCGTTGTCCTTTTTCTGACACTTTAGCCCCCTCCTACAATTTAACTCCCTTCTCAAACTGCAGCTCAGAACAATGCCGTTAGGCTGTGTTTCCAGTAAAGAAATGGCAAGTGGGTTACCTCTCATGCACTGACTAGAATCATTTGATAAGAGGCTGTTCAGAGTATGTATTAACAGGGATCCTGAGGCCTTATATAGACTCAGCTAGAAACTGTTTGGTTTAATTAGTACTGACCATCTTGGGAGAAGAGTGTCAGTATGTGAGCTATAAAATTCCCCCACTAAATACTTAAAACTAGACCAAGGTCGAAAACTTATATCCACACAAAAACCTGCCCACAAATGTTTATAGCAGTTTTATTCATAATTGCTAAAACTTGGAAGCAACCAAGATGTCCTTCAGTAGAAGAATGGATAGATAGACTGTGATACATACAGACAATGGAATATTATCTAGTGCTAAAAAGATTTGAACTATCAAGCTGTAAAAAGAGAGCTGTAAGGACTTTAAGTTCATATTACTAGGTGAAAGAAGCCAATCTGAAAAGGCTACATACAGTATGATTCCAACTCTATGACATTATCTAAAACACCAAGCTATGGAGACAGTAAAAAGATCAGTGGTTGCTGGGGAGTTGGGGGAGAAGAATAGATAGAGCATAGAGAATTTTTAGGGCAGTAAAATTACTCTGTATGATACTATAATGATAGATATATGACATTAGACATTTATCCAAACCCATAGAACATACAACACCAAGACTGAACCCTAAGGTAAACTATGGACTTTGGGTGATTATGATGTGTCAGTGTAGGTTCATCCTTGGTAAAAAAAATGTACCATTCTGGTAAGTGATGTTGATAATAGGAAAGGCTATGCATGTTTGGGGGCAGGGAGTATATGAGAAACCTCTGTTCCTCCCTCTCAATTTTTTTGTAAACCTAAAACTGCTCTAAAAATTGAAGTCTTAAAAAAAAGAAATAACATAGACCGAGGAGTAAACAAGGCTTTAAAACCTACGGTAAAAATCAAGTGTCATGGAGCCTGGAGACTGGGAGCATTCTACTGTCACATATCGTCATCAAATAACAAAGAACACAGTTGGGACATATTTTCATAGACCTCTGCAAATCTTTGATCTTCGAAATAACCCTCAATGTTTACTGGCCACGTACTACGTGCCAGGCACGCTTCCTCTCAATCCTCACAAGAGTCATTGGCTAGGTGCTCTGCATATCCTGGCTTATTATTCTCCCCAGCAGTCCTGTGGGGGAACTGTGATTACTCATAAAAACCAACCCTTGGAATCATTAGGAAATTATCAGAATGATGACTATCAGATGCATAAATACCAAGTTACTATATAGTGCTAAGTATCTATCAGCACTACCTTTTGAAATTTAACTTTTGGAAAACAGACCAGGAGGTTCTTTATCCTTACTCATGATTGGACCTTTAAATAAAAATGCAAAAAAGAAAAAAAACCCCACAAAACATCCTATTAAAGAAAATCTGTATACATTGGAATGCCCTGTTTATGTTTCTTTATGTTCAGATACCATAAAACTCTACTTGACTGCAGATAAATATTTTATGGAACCCATTTGTGTTTATAATTCATTATGAATCTCATTTCTCCTCTGCCATTATTTATAGTCTACTTTAAGAGCTAAAAAAACTATAAGAAAATTAAAATAATATGGGATGGGGACTTCTGTCAGCCACTTCACTCTTCTAACAAGGAAATATTACCTACAGAATATGGGTCAAGTTGATTTATTTTTATTAAAATTTGCTTGGCAAGACTCCCCTTTTATATTCCGACACTTGCGGTAAAATTACATGTCCACTTTCAATCCATTCCTTGAAAACTAATTCACAGATGGTCAACAGTTCACATAAGATGGCTCAGGCCGTGTAAACAAATCTTCAAATTCAGCATTGTTATAGACAGAACATCTTGGAAATAAAGCCAAAATATGAGTAATAGCCAGCTTCCCCTCTGCACATCTTCACATGAGTCCTGTTTGGAAAAGCAAGAGTGTTGCTTCTGTCCCCCATGGGTGTCCTCACTTATAGCTGTACTGCTGCTTCATCTAAAAGATAGTGAGGTTCAGGGATGAAGCATCAGATGGCAGAAAATAGAGTCATTTTGATTTAATATTTTTTCTTTTGGAATCAAGGTTTTAAACGAAAGAAGTGGTGTTGAGGGAGATGTCTGGATTCCCAGAGCAAAGCATCTAAAATCTCTAACTGTAACTGCAACTGTGAAAATACTTGAATACAAAGATAAAATGAACTGTCATAGACTGGATGGGACAAGGGCTTCAAACTCACAAAGACCTGCTCAAATCCTATACTCAGCGCTTCTCAGCCATGTGAGATTAGGCATGCTGAGGGATAATCATGAAACTGTTTCCCCCTCTTTGAGATGGAGAACACGGGAAATCTCCACAGCCGGTATTATGAGGGGGGCTTGCTGCCAGTGTGCATGTGGAGCACCAGAGACAGCCTCTCATCATCCACAGGGTGGGCAAATATCGATCTACTTATGGAATGACTAATTATTTCCTCTGGCTGCAAAGTGGGGTGGTGTAGAATCTGAAGAAGAGGAAAGAGGCTTGTGTTGAGGAATATTAACATTTGATATTAAGTTTCAGAATATTAACATTAGCTATTGAGTTTCAGATGATTCCTCCATCAATAAACTCTTTTGATTCAAACTTCATAAATCAGACTCAATCAGATTTGGATCTTTTAATTAGATGTGAGCAGGTATAACTTGTTGCTATATTCTGATAATCTTAAAATTTGCGTTTCTAAATATGCTTTTTCTTTGTTGAGACAGTGTGCGGAGCAATGAAAAGGGAGATAGATTGCTGTTTAAGGCAGTGGGGTCCACCTAATGTTTATCTGGATGGGTCAAGGAAAGAAAGGACAAGAATAGACAAGTTAGCTGCCTTAGAGCCTTACTAGAAAGGTGTTGTGATCTCTTCATAGAGCCTCTCTCTGGGCATCTGGTTTCTGCCAGGAGCATGGAGAGGATTCTATCAGTGAGAAGAAAAAAGCCCAGGTGGGAGAGAGAACATGCACCTGGGAGAGGTGACATCTTCTCTCTAAATGTGCCCTTCTGTTCTTTTCTTTGTAGAACAGTGTTTTGTTTGTGTATTTACTTGCTTGCTTGTTTGTTTTCTTTAGAATTCAGTCATGACACAACTTTATTTGTAACTTAAAAGAAACTCCTCTGGAGCAAAAAAAGGAACTAAAGTTTTCTTTAAGCCTGACATTTCAGACCCAATTTCTGTAAGCCTACAACATTATTAGAGTTACCTGTTAGAATCTATAGATTCAATGGATTCCTGTCAAAATCCCGATGACATTCTTTACAAAAATAGAAGAAAAATTCTAAAATTCATATGGAACCCGTATGAAGAAAGAAAAACAAAGCTGAAGGAATCACATTTCCTGGTTTCAAAATATCTTACAAAGTTATAGTAACCAAAAGAGTCTGGTACTGGCATAGAAATAGGCATAGATCAATGGAACAGAATAGAGAGCCAGAAATAGATACACAAATTTGTGGTCAAGAGGTCTTCAAAAAGGTATCAAGAATTCACAATTGGGAAAGGATAGGCTCTTTAATAAACGATGCTGGGGAAACTGGATACCCACATGCAGAAGAATGAAACTGGACCCTTATCTCACACCAGATACAAAAAATAACTCAAAATGGGTTCAAGGCTTAAATATAGGACCAGAAACTTAAAACTACCAGAAGAAAATACAGGAAAAAAGCTTCTTGACACTAGTCTAAGTAATAATTTTTTGGTTAGGAAGCAAAATCACAGGCATTAAAAGCAAAAATAGATGAGTGGGATTGCATCAAATTTAAAAGCTTCTGCACAGCAAAAGAACCAATCAACAAAATGAAAAGGTAACTTGTGGAATGGGAGAAAATATTTGCAAACCATGTATAACAGAGAGTTAATGCCCAAGATACACAAGGAACTCAAATAACTCAGCAAAATAAATAAATAACCCAATTAAAAAATGGATAAAGCACGTGAATAGACATTTCTCCAAAAAGGGCACATGAATGGCCAACAGATGCATGAGGAGGTGTTCAACATCACTAATCATCAAGAAATGCAGATCAAAACCAGAGTGAGCTATCATCTGATACTTGTTAGAATTGCTATTATCAAAAAAACTTAAGATTACAAACTTTGGCAAGGATGTGGAGAAAGGGACCTCTTGTGCACTGTCGGTGGGAATGTAAACTGGTAGTCGCTATGGAAAACAGTATGGGGATCCCTCAAAAGATTAAAAATAGAACTACATGTGAGCCAGCAATCCCATTTCTGGTTATGTATCCAAAAGAAATGGACTCTCAAAGAGATATCTGCTCTCACATGTTCACTGCAGTTTATTCACAATAGCCAAGAAATGGAAACAACCTAAATGTCCATTGAAAGTTGAAGGAATAAAGAAAAAGTGATTATATGTATAATCTATGTCTTGTATATATAATCACTATATATGTAATCTATAATCTATCTATCTAAAATATGTATATAATTCACCCTTAGAAAAGAAGGAAATCCTGCCAGTTGCAACAACATGGATGAATCTGGGGGACAGTATGCTAAGTGAAATAAGCCAGATGCAAAAAGAGAAATACTGCATGATCCCACTTTTATGAGAAATCTAAAATAGTCAAACTCTTAGAAGCAGAGAGTAGAATGGTGGTTGCCAGAGAGGAGGAGGGGGAAATGAAGAGATGTTGATTAAAGGGCACAAAGTTTCAGCCGTGCAAAATGAATGAGTTCTGGAGATCTCACATACAACATGGTGATGATAGCTAACAATACTGTACAATACCGTATTGTTTACTTGAAATTTACCAAGAAGACAGATGGATCTTAAATGAAATCTTCTCACTGCATACACACACACACACTCACACACACACACACACTCACACACACACACATGTCAAAAGTGGTAACTAGGTAGAGGTGATGGATAAATTATTTAGCTTGATTGTGGTGATCTTTTCATAATGTTTACATACAGTATATGAAACATCAAGTCATATACCTTAAACACATCCAATTTTTAGATATGAAAGGTATCTTAATAAAGTTGTTAAAAATTTCTCTAAATATGAATAACAAATGTCACACCGCATTTTGTTTTGTTTTATTATTTTTTTCCTGAGAGGAAGATATGTCAGCAAGTTAAATCCCTAGACTCCAACTAGCAAATTGAGTCTTCAATAATGTGTAGGCGGTTTGTCACAAGGTACACAAAGTCACAGGGACATGTGGCCCATTTTCCTAAGGAGTGCTCATTTTGCTCAGTGATCGGGGGGAAACATTTTTCCATTAAACCAAACATGAATGAATGCAAAATCCCTGGCATTTTAAAGATTAATCATGCTTCAAAGAGCTGTCTCACTTTTACCTGGCCATTCCACATGGGTACATGAGGTCCCCCAAGAGCACTTCAATGAGAGCCTCTGGTGTGGGGAACCTCCAGAGACAGACTGACCCGTGACACTGCATGTGTGGGGAAGTTCCAGTTAGAATAAGATGATTCTTACCCTAAATGTATCACTCTTCTTATTCATCTACAGGGAGGCTAAGATCTGAAATTCTAATAGGAGAATTTTGTTTCTCTCTCAAGGATTTCATTAACTCAGACTTCGTGATTTCCAAAACCCTTTAGGATTTCCTGCATCGATATCTTTGCTCATTCTGTCCCTATGTGTCAGGAAATCGTTTTCTACCACCTAATTTCTAAAGTATGTATACCCAAATCCTTCCCATTCTTTAAGGCCGATCTCAAATTTTACTTCCTTCACACACACACAAACACACGTGCATGTGCGCGAATGCTTCCTTGAAAAATCTGTCTTCCTGCCACTTTCAGCTAGAACATATACTCAGTAAATACCTAGTAAGTCTCTATTCTATAAGGACATTATGCCAGATACCAGGGAGATAGTTTTTTAAGAAAAATCTGAATTACATCTCCTCCACTTCCACTTACAATTGTTAGTATTTATTTTATTATTTTAAACCCTTTATCACAGTTACTTATAAACACATAACGCGGTGGAAAGAGAATGAATTTCAAAGTTAGTAGACCCGGGACTAAATCAAAGCTCTGCTGGTAACAAATCTGAGACCTTGAAACAGTCATTTAACATCTCTGAATTTAGGCTCTTGCATCTTAAAATTTATAGACATGATACTTGTACCATGATCCATCCATCATGATAGATATTGAATAAAAAACTATATTCCATAGCCTGGCCTATTAACTAGTCAGTGAGTCACAAATATTGTTTTTACTGCACTCCTGCTAGCCTACTTAGTCCTCGAGGGCATCATCCCCCACAGCATCCAGAAGAGTGATAACCAAATATTGGGAACAAAATGAACAGTAAAGGATGAATATTGATGGATATACTCTAAAGTGAAGTGACATAGTGAAAGATACATTCGGGCAAATGGAGAGCAAGTAGGAGGCTGAGGAGGGAGAATCGCTCAGTGTTTGTGAGGTGGAGTTTGGGGACAATTGATTATGCAGAAATGGAGAGTTCAAATTGGGTCTAATTTCACTGTTTATCAAAGACCAGTTCTCTCTATGATATTCTTAGCTCTGGCTCTGGTCTGCCTTTCTTTGTTCTTTGGTGGTGGGGAAAGGGTTGTATACATTTCGGAACCAAGACCAGAACCATATTGCCTTCCATAACCCATCATGTCAGTGTTACTTCTTTCAGGAGCCCATGCTGTTCTCAGCAGGATCTCACAGCTATGATGGCAGGAGTCCTGTATGGCACCATCACGGGAAGGTTCATTTTTATTCTCAAATTAGCGACATGCCCCCAACAGTTGGATGTTTTATCCTAAGCTTCTCTAATCATCCAGCTTCCTCCTTCTTTAGAATTAATTTTTGACCAGATGATAAGGATGTTACAACTAAATTCTTCTTATGGTCATGGATATTATGTTGAATAAAAACTAATTTTTGATTAAGAAAATATAAAAGGGAGTAGGATAGCAACCTTAACGTACTAAATAGAGAGGGTCATGGGTTGGAACTAACCAACTGGCTTCCTAAACAGAACCCTCCTCGGGGGCGCTCCAGTGACCTTTCATGTTAATGAATGTTTTCCAAGATTAGAGACTTCTCTAAGCCACAGCCCTCCAGGTACAGTGCAGAATTATTAAAATGTCTAAACTGCAAACATTTCAGTGAGTCTGACAGAGGATGGAGTGCTGAGAAGATACACTGATTTTAGAGTCCATTAGCATTAATTTTGGCTTTCCCCATTGCTCTCAAAGCTCAGGGAAAATAGCTTTATTTGCATCTTATGAATAGTATAAACTGGGATTCAGAGTGGTTATAATTTGCTCTTTCAATCAGTTTCTGCATTAGAACTCATGATTTCTGGACCCCAAATCAGAACTTCTACCCATTATCGAAGTCATAAATATGTGCTCTGTTGTTTTATGTCCTTTTATCACTTATAACACTTAAGTTGCCTATTATTTTCTCATTCTTCCAATAAATATCCCTTAATCTCTTGTACTGGAGGAGATCAACTGCACCTGAAGTAGAGTTCTTATCCTTGAAGATTTTTCTATCTAGTTGAAGAGTTAAGATATGTTCACGCAAGAAGATAGTTAACACTATACGTGTCAAATTTGTTTTTAAAAATACTTGCTTCAAAACTATCATCAATGGTGCTACGAGAAGGCTTCCTAGTGGAAATGATGATTAAGAGGGTTGCTATAAATTATTAGAGCTTAGAAGGGTGAAAAATGGACTAAGAGCTTCCAAGCCTGGGATTCGGTATCTCCACTAGCAACTCGTCAACTAGCACGTGTGCAATGTCATTTCAGATCCATAAAGGACTTCGCCTTATCCTTACATTGCTTTTTCTATGTAACTTACACATGTTGGGCACAGGGTAGACATTCAACAAGGGTTTGTTGACCTGAGGCACAGCATGGCTTAGTGAAAAGGACACTGGCTCAAAAGTCAAATGGACTTTTGTCTTTATCATTGACCATGTGTCAAAGAGAAAATTAAATAACCTCCTTGGAACTGGTTTTCTTCCGTTGATGGGAGCATACTATCTATCTGCCTCAGAGGATTTTTCTGAGCATCTCTTCTCACTTTAAAAACCTCACTGTGTAGGGCCTGGCACCATGGCCCAGTGTCAAAGTTCCATGTGCTCTGCTTCAGCACCCTGAGTTTGTAGGATTGGATCCTGGGCACGGACCTACTCCACTCAGCAGCCATGCTGTGGAGGTGTCCTACATACAAAAAATAGAGGAGGATTGGCACAGATGTTAGCTCAGAGCTAATCTTCCTCAAGCAATAGAAGAGAAGGATTGGCAGCAGATGTTAGATCAGGGTGAATATTCCTCAGGAAAAAAAAAAACTCACTGGGAAAGTGTATCCACATGCTTGGCTTGTGCTCCCAACTATATACTGAGAACTTCTACACCTGTCTCTAACACGGTCAGTCCCACAATTTCAACCTGTGCACCTGCTTGATTGCCTGACATCGCCTACTTGACACCCTCAGACATCTCAAAATACAGGTGAAAAAAAATGAGAACAGGAAAAAGAAGAAATATTCTGTCTTCCTGTTTTACTCCTTCTCCACAAGCCTCAGATTGTTCTTGTACTCTTCATTGCACTGGAGAGTAACCTCTCTGTTTCAAAACTTCAAAGTCTCAGAGAGGCTTAATCCTCAAATAGCTGGAGAAAAAGCAAGCCAAACTAAAACGCAGATTCACTCCAGCAAGCTGAGGATGATTAAGTTTATTATGTTGCCTCTTCCAAGGGTATTTTTGTATCATCATAGATATATGAATAACTCCTTTTATTTGCATAGTCTAGTGCATCCTATATATTTTCAAAGGAATTGATATTTGTAGAATTCAGACCACAATAAGAAGTTATGGAGGGGCAGTAGGAGGTATTTTTTGATTAAGGTAGCTGTCTGGCTCAATTTTCACCAATAGTTTAACTAGCGTCTCTTCTAACAATAACTTAGGCTGGCCCAGGTACCTCCCACACCCAGCACTTAGCAAATGTCTAGTAAATATAAATCAATGGATGTATAAATGAATGAATAGTTGAATGAGCGCCTTGTGTCCAGAGGATCCACTAAAAGTGGGTATACCTAAACGCACAGCTGGAATAGCTGCATCCTAAACCACAAAACTCCTGAGTGTTACCCTGATGCCGTAGACTGAGGATATGTGAATTTGGCACTTGAATCAGGAGATTGAAAATAAATTTCCTAGAAACTTTAGAACACTTCATTGATACCTATCACTTAGGAATCTCAAGTCATTAGTAGAAAAACCTAGCTCTACGGAGTTTTTGAAATCATATAACAAAAACTCCAAGGTTAGGGTGCAGAATTTTGAGAGGTAACATAAATTTGAGCTTTACTTTAATAGAACCAAACAACACATGTTCAGCTTTTCTTCTGAGTTTGGAGACCCTGCATAAATCCTCAGGACTTGAATTACTAACCATGTATCTGGACAACGATGACATGAAAGGTTTGGACAATGGACTGTAGGCCTTTCTAAATTTACTTTGTCCTATAACACTTTTTCCACTTTGAAATACCTCACTTGGAAGAGAACTTTTAGCTGAATTCTAAATCGAGCTACACTCCTAGTTTGAATAATTATACTTTTAGACTTTTACTCACTGTTGAGTTGACACTATATATATTCATATATAGTACACTACATATTTTATGTAAAATGATATATACATGTTATGTATACATGATGTACACACACATATACATAATGTACATATATACATGTATATACACATAACATATACATGCATACACATGTATAACGTATGTATAACCCAGAAATGTGTATATATGTACATAGACTTTTAAGAACAAGTAAAGGGGGAAAGGTGGCAGTGTGGTTCTGGAGTTTTTCCTCTAGAAATTGTCTCAAGAATCACTGAGCTGGAGGTTTTTGGAGAGTTTCTTCTGCGTCATACTTGGGTGCTACTATGTTTGCTTGTGTGTTTAGCAGGCTGACCCTGAGCTGATTTGGGTTTGTCGTGCTTGGCAGCAGTGGTGGCAGAGCTCAGCTTTACTGAAGGGTGACTGAGACAGCTTAGGCTGATAGGTGAGGGGTTGCCAATCTTTAATCATCTCACAAGAAAGGGAAGCTTGATTCTACCAAAGTTAACACTAGTTTTCAGGGAGAGCAACACTCATTCAGTCTTGTTTTTCAGTTTACTAATGGAGCGCAGCTTTTGCTGGTGCTGCATTTAGGGCAATAAATTGTGAACATATAATAATATCAGCCTGTCCTTCTGGATATACCAGAAGTAGGATAAAATTTTACTCAAAATCCTTAAGAAGCTCATTCTCAAGGAACCAGTACTCAAGATGTAGATGAGAGATCTTTTCCAGCAGAAAGAGGGGAGAGCTGCAGATAACATGTGCTAATCTTTTACAAGGAAATGGTTGCATGCAATTAAAGGAAAATCCTTATAGGGGATTAATCCACATTCTTAGGAAAGGGTATGAATTGAGGGTAAGAGTCCATTTGAAAAATATGTTTGGAATTGATTCATTACAGAGAACTAAGCATATAATATAGCCTCCTTCATTTACTCCAAATCCTTTGAAATACTAGAAACGATATTCAGAAAATCTATTAGCATTCTCGAATACAGAAGGATAACTTCAATGGATGAGCAACTGTGAAAAGCAAGATGAGACAAACTGGAGAAGAGAACCACAGCCCTGGCATGCATGTCAGAGAACTGCTGCCGAAGGAGAGGGTGGGGACCTTCTCTAAGAGTGCTCCATGCCTGCGATTTTACCTGTTTGATAGATATGGAGATTGATGCTCAGTTTAAGTAGCTTGTCCAAGTTATATAATGACAGATACATTTCAAACCCAGAAGTGTCTCACTCTCAAGCCTCTGAGTTAATTGTTCTTATAATTGCCTCCTCCCTATGTTTCACACTTTATCTAGCATTTGTCATTGATTCCTCACAGCAATTCTATGAATTTTCTCCCGTTTTACAGATAAAGAAACTGTGTATGGACCTTGGGCTAGTTATTCCAGTGGGACTGTGCTTTCTAGGAGTCTGTTCTTAAAACTTGCTCCTTCTTCATCTTTCTCCCCATAACAATATTAGTAAAGAGCCAGATAAAAATTTCAGGCTTTCTGAATCTACCCTCTCCACTCTTAACTGGGGAAGTTAATCTCCATTCTGGATTTAACATGCTATTATAGATGTGTGCCTCATGTTGTCATATTGTAACCTCATTTCACTGGTTAAAAAAGAATATTGTTGTTGTAAGCATTTATTTGTATCCCTATTTAATATCCTAGCCTTTGGCCCTGGTCATTGGCTTATCAGATATAAAGCCTGACCTGACATAGCTTGACATGAAAAAATCAATCTGAATTGTAATTGCTATAATTCTGCAGGTAGCACTGAGGATTTAGGAAATAGGTTTTATGTATTTAATTTTAGAGGGTAAAATGATGGCTGAGTATCCAGGAGAATCAGCATCCAAAAATCAGAGATGCAAAAATCTAACAGGAGGTCACTTGCTTAAGGAAACCTGACTTATGGAAAACAGAGTTAAAAAGCTGATGCATTCATTAGTGGGTGATTATCAATTTTTAAAAAGATCTTATGATTTACAACGGAGTCAAACTGGGAGTCTCTTTAAGTAGCAGCTTCAAGTTTTAAGTGTTGGTTTATAATCCATGGTCAGGTAGAGAACTCAAGGGAGATTTAAAATACATAGAGCTAAAATGAAACTAACTATTGCACACAGAATATTTATTTCAAAGACGTGGTATTTTTCAAATCATTAATAAAAATTAAGGTAGGCGAATGCTTTTGACTCATAACACCTCAGATATCAATTGAGATGTTTTTAGTCCATGACACAAACTGAGCTCAGCATTTTAAATTTTTTGAGAAACCTCCATACTGTTTTCCATAGCTGCTGTATCATTTCACATTCCCACCAACAGTGTACAAGTGTTCCTATTTATCCACATTCCTGACAACACTTATTTAATTAATTTTTTTGATAATAGCCATTCAACAGGTGTAAGATGATAATTACCATATGATCCAGGAATTCCACTTTTGGATATATATCCAAAAAAATTGAAATCAGGATTTTGAAGAGATACCTGCACTCCCATGTTCACAGCAACATTATTCACAATAACCAAGATATAGAAACAATCCAAGTGTCCATTGACAGATAAGTAGATGAATAAAATGCAAAATACATGCAATGGAATATTATTCAGCATTTAAAAAGAAGGAAATTCTGACATCTGCGACAGCATGGATGGACTGGAAGGACATTACGCTAAGTGAAGTCAGTCAGGCATAGGACAAATACTGCATGATTCTACTTATATGAGAAATTCAAAATACTCAAATTCATAGAAACAGGAAATACAATAGTAGTTTCCAAGGTCTAAAGGGTGGGAGAAATAGAGAGTTATTGTTCAATGGGTAGAAAGTTTCAGTTGTGTTAGATAAATAAGTTCTAGAGAGCTGCTATACAACACACTTCCTGTAGTTTACGGTACAGTATTGTGTACTCCAAAATTTGTTAAGAGGATAGATCTCATGTTAAGTGTTCTTACCAAAAAACTAAACAAACAAGTGAAACAATGGGACACAAGGAAACTTTGGAAGGTGTTGGATATTTCTATTACCTTGTTTGTGGTGATGGTATCATGGTGCGTGCATGCGTCCAAAATTATCACATTGTACTCATTAGATATGTGCAGTTCTTTGAATATCAATTGCACCTCAAAAAGCTGTTGAAAATGTGCTAAGCATAAAGTAACATTTTTACTCATAGACTAGAAAGTGGAAAAGTCTAGGATTAGATTAGCTTCTAGCATGACTTGATTCTAGGATTAAACAATATCATCAGTGCATTTCCTATGTTGAGGGTCCCCCTTTGTGTTGGCCTCATTCTCAGAAGCCCCTTACCATGACATGGCATGAGGATACAGTGACAGGTTCAAGGTACAACACTATGGATTAAATCTAAGAGAAAGGAAAATCAGGTGTTTCTTTTGGTCCATCCAACTAACTTCTGAAATTACTTCTGATTGCCTACATTTGAGTTCCATTACCAGCTCTGAACAGTTTTTTGTGTCTAGAGGGATGGACTATGCTGATTGGCTTAGGCCACTTCCCATGCCCATGCCTGAAGCTACAGGTAGGATCACCCAAAAGACGTGATCTGAGAATCCAGTAGTGAAACAAACAAACAAAATATAAGTATCCATATGGTCATCATATAACAATGTTCAGCTTTGGTGTAAAGTATGAGCAGTCAGATAATGAGATGATAAGCAGATCAGCTTCTAGGAGAAATGATGAAAGGAACTAAGTTTCCACTAGAGGTGGGATAGGATCTTGGACATGCTACAAGATATAGATAGAGCACAGATATAGCTACTAGCAATCTCTTCCAATATGACAAAAGCTTCCAGTCACCACTGGCGTATTCAGTAAGCACTCCCAACACATTCCTTATTATTTCCATCTGGCAGTTCAAGCATGGATCTCATGCACTGTCTCAACACCTAGCACAACCCCAGAGCCTGGAATGATCTGAAGGATGATATCAACTTGGCTGAAGTTTGAAAAGAGAAAGGATAAATTGTTTTCTGTCTTATAAGATTAAAAAAAATAGTACAAGCATTTAATTTTCTGTGGGTTTTCGAAGTGATCTGGCATATAGTTTAAGAATTATCAAATGCAATCCAAAACCCTGAGAAAAAATACGACTCTGTTTAGACTAACTTAAGATGAATGAAGCTGCTGGTTCCTGTTTAGCTACAATAGTGTACAAAACTAAGCTCTGTAGGCTGGTCCTACCACATATACACATAACTGAAGAGGACCCACTTGGGTTTCCAGAGTCAGGTTGTGGCCCAATGAAACCCAACCAGAAAACAAGCTGAAGGAGACAAGTCTCTGACCTTCAACATATTTCCTTGTGTTTATTTCCCTTTATTCCAGCTTTTTGTTGGGTTTCTAAGGATTGGGGTTGTTATCTCAAATGACACACTTTGCCTTGGCTCAGTTGTCATCTCTTTCTGAGAAACTAATCTAAACAGTTCCAGCTAAGTCAGAGGTGAGATGAAGGGGACTCTGAGGGTTAAATACTTGAGCTAAATTCATGATGTTCTAGAATGACAGATGCACTCTAACTTGCATCCAATAATCTCATTTGACCTAGGGCACCGCAATGAAGCTTTGAAATCCTGTATCTCAGATCTTGCCGGTCTTCCTCCTGGAAGACTTTGCGAAGTCTTTATTCTCAATTTGTCCACTAATTCTTCATCATCCCTCTATACTACTATTATCACCACTTCCTCCTGTTTACCTATATTACCCTTCCTCTCAGGTGGAAAACCCTTTCCTCACCCACCTATTCATCTATATTTTAAGTCCTATCAAATTATTCTTCTTAGATAATTTGTTTCCACACTCATCTCACCCATCCTTGAAACACTTTGAGTCCTTATAGTCTGAATTACCCGTGTTAATACTTAATAGTATTTATCTTATTTCACACTTCAAGTTCTTTATATGTCTAAGGCCTTAGTCAGCAGCGCACTCCAAGAGGCTAGGAATACAGCTCTGAATTCCTCATGGTACCCAGTGGTATTCAACCCTTGTTGCTGGAGTCAATCTAATGCTTCCCTCATCACTACAAAAATTTCTCAAGCTCTTACCTGTATCTCACCATTGATTTCTTAATGCAGTTGTTTAGCACATATACAATTTCAAAGTGTATCACTTGATTAAAAAAAGGCAGATCCCTTGGCTCCAAATCAAGAGATCTGATTCAATAGATTTTGGACGAATTCAGAAATGTCTTTGCAATTCTAAGGAAGTGAGTCAAATACTAAACTCTGAGAAATGCTTCCACAGATCCTTCAACCTCTTCTATTTACAGAACTTTAAGGCATCATAAAGTCCCATCTCAAAAAATGTCTACATCTCTGCCCCTCCAGCATGAATTTTCTGTGGCCATGTGGCCCCCAAATATCTGCTATAAGATGCAAGATCAAAACTGCCTAAAATAGAGAAAGGATAGAGAGAGTTAATGAAAATATGAAGTCTGCAGAAACTTGGCTGCCTGTGACTGGGGACAGGTGAATGGCCCAGATTTTTGGAACAAGTAAAATTTCCAGCTTAATGCTTCGGCCGTGGCAAAGACACTCAGAATACCCACTCAGATGTACAGTCATTTATTCAATAATTTTATCACGATTTGAAAATAACATCAGCTGTATTCCCGATCAGTTATTGATTTATTTAGCAAATTATTCCAATTTTTAATTCCTTAAGAGTTGGGGTAGTTTAGTCATAAAATATGCAGTCCCGACCAGGATCCAAACTGAGTATATGACTAAGTGAGTCACCACTCAGAGTGCTTGCCACATGTTCCATATAAGAAGGTTTGGGACAGAGAGCTTCGGTTAGGAGGTCTAGGGTCTCACACCCACATTTTAACAATGTCAGTGGTAAACATTTGTTAAGTACTTGCCACCTACCAGGAACTATGCCAACAGTCTTATTAATTATCTAATTTAATTTTTCCTGAAATGCTATCAGGTGGGTATTATCTCATCTTTATTTTATAGACATAAGATACCAAGTCCAAAAGAAATTGGAATCTTAAACCAGGAAGTTTTACTCTGGTGATGCTGAACTATCACGCTCTTCTGACATTCTCCTGGCACACACTAGAAGACTTAGGTATATCTTAATACCCAACAACAACAAAAATATATATATATAATTATGTCAGTCCTTTTCTATTTCATAAGATTGACCTAAATTTCATGTTAAATGGCAAATATGAAAGTGCATGTAAAAGTATGTAACATTATTCCTTTGGGGCATGGCAAATTTAAGTGTCTGCAGAGGCCAGGCAGGAAATGTGAGCCCAATCTAAAAGGAGGTCCAGCACACTGCTGCTACGTAGGAATGCAGACCCAGAAATGCAAGATGTCTAATTTTTTCAGGAAAATCCATGAATCCCTAGTTCAATTGATATTTTCTAACTATTAAATATGGGCTTAGATTAAAACAACAACAATGAAAAAGAACTAAGCCTATGAAGGTCAACAAAACATGCATAGAAGCTATTGGCTAGAGACATCTGTATCATATAAGTAGGAAATCTTTTTGTCACAGTTATTGTACTAGAAAGAAAGAGATATATATTAATTATATAAATCTTGGTAAGGCATATGACCTCCTAGGGCCTCAATTATCTCAATTATAAGCTATTCTCTCAATGCCCTATACACTTACTCCTGTCCCAAGTCTGAAGTCTCAGATATTCATAACAAAGCTCACGGTATTGAATTTGAGCAGCTCATAAGATAGCTGAGGAAATGGAAAACCTTACATAAAAAGGACATGAGGATCCTCTTGTAATAGGTGACAGATAAGATCAAATGGACCCTCATGCATCTTTGGTCTTATTTTGCCAAGTGAAAGCAAAATTAGATTAAATCAATGAAAAATTCCAAAGGTTGTCCAGCAGTCAGAGCCTAGGAAGTGGGCAGGCGGCTGGAACTCTAGCAGTAGGAATGTATTTGGCAAGGATTAAGTAAACATAAGCTTGGGATTTGGGGATTGGCAATACATTAATCTAGATGAGAAAATACTTGGAAAAGAACTGTGAATTCAAATAGATGGATGGCTATCAGATACACAGAGAGGTTAATTTCTTCCCACATGATTCTGGAGGTTTGAATTTGCATCAGTGAATGAGGGATATTGGAGAGAAACTTTGCTTTGGTAGAGGAAATTACTTCTTAAAACTGTAATATATAGACAGAGATGCTTCAAGAGGCATTTTGAATTCACTGTTATTTTGAGTTAACAGCGGTTACAGAAATGCTTGGCAGCAGTATATTAAAAGGGATTTGAGCAATGGAATTTAGGATGGGATGAATAAGACAGTGGTTCGCAAGTGTGATTGACCATCAGCCTCACCTGGAATTATTGTTAGACATGCTGGGTTTACTGTGTGGTAAACACAGTATCTAATTCACTATGTATGGGATAGAGAATAAAAAACATGTATTTCTTATCAAACAGCTCCAGGTGATCCTGTTGAATGCATCTATCTGCAGAAACACTGGAGTAGGTCTCCTTAAGCCTCTTATATCCCTGAGGTTATCAAAAAGAAAAAAGAAATGCGATAATTAACATCCAATGAGCAAATGCTTTGTTCCAGGTACTGGGTACTTGCATGGCATTTATTTCATTTTATGCTTATTCATGCCTACTGCTTTATAGGTGAGGCAATGAGGTTTCAAAAAGTTAGATTAATGGTAACCATGAGGTTATGAGGTAAGTGAAAGAGCAGAAATTCGAATTTGGAGGTTTACTCCAAAACCTCTTAACACATAGATATACTGTCCATAGTGTGTTTTACTGTGCCTTAGAATCTGCTCTTGGAGACAGGGATCTGGCAAGCCAGGGGGTGGGGTTACTCTCTTAGGAAGAGACTCATACCTTTGTCAGGTCTTCAAGCACCTGCTTCTGTAATGCCTTTCCCCTCAATCAGAAAAATTGCTACTGCAAACTTATCCCTGAGCACTGAGGTAGTATCTTAAGTAAACTAAATCAAAGGGCAAGGGCAGGAGAAGGTGAAATGAGGCAACAAAAAAGCATTATTTTCTAAATGGAGTGTTATTTATCTGATTAATGCTCAAGGTTAACTCCCACATTTAATGAACATTCTCCTTAGAGCAACATAGAATTCCGTAATGAATATGAAAAAACAAACACGATAAAAGAAACACAAGCAAGATGGTCTTTTTCAGAAGGAAGTGGGGACAGTGCCTGCAGTGTGAAACATTTTAATTTTCCATATCTCCACAGCCACAGCAAGGCAGAGCAGTATCTCTGTGGTAAGCAGCGACTTTTGTTTACTTTTTCAATTTATTCTTTTCTCTAGGAAAGACAAGGCAAATGTGAAGAGATTTCCATTCATAACAAGGAGACCAAACTTTGCTACTCAAATGGTCTTCAGGTTGTAAAAGTTGGCCTTGGACTTGATTCTTGTTACTCCTTCTCAACAAATCAATGTCCAATCTTTGTTGCTTCCAGCTCTTTTAACAGAGATGTTTGAAGATCCCATGAGAAATGGCCAGTGATGCGTATATGTTGCAGAATTGCAAATACCTGAGGTGAGTTCAATACACACACAGACACACACAGACACACACACATACACACACCACTCTCATTGACTGAAAGCACTATAAATATACTACATGTGATTAAATAAATTATTAAACTTAAAGACAGTGCTCTTTTAAGAAAGAACAATGGGACCATTGTGTTGTGCAATTGTGCTACTTTATTGTTGATTATTTTGGGATCTGCATTTACAGGGGTATTGTCAACAAAGAAACAACATGACGTCTAAGACACACTGTGATATTTCTTTTTTTACTAAGGTCTTGGGATCTATTGATGTCTTCTTTATGGAGTTTTATCTCCAGATAGATTGTCAAAAATCTCTCCTAATAAATGTTGTATACAGGGAAAGAGAGAAAAGAGACAGAGAGACCAACTAGGAGATTGTTACCATAGGGTAGTAGGAATAGAAAAGGAATATATGCTTTTGAGGCTCAATTCAGAGAAAGGGTTTCTCCTTACACCGTGTAAGACACATAATAAGGTCTCGATAAATCTTTACTGCGCTGAATTAAGTCTGGCAACTGATTGGATAAGGGAGAAGTTAAAGCTGATTTTAAGTTGAAAGATAACATATTCATGACAAAGGACCCAGGAGGGGCAGGGGTTTGGGAGTACGTGAAAGCTGGTGATTTTGATTTTGGCTGAATGACTTTGCCAACAATTGTAAATGCTATGGAGATTCAGATTAAAAAAACGTGAAAGAAGGTAAGAAGTGACAAATTGTGGGATGTCAGTATTGCAACAAAAAAGATGATCTCCACATGTAAGGAACATGGATTTTTGAAATTTGTTTGGCCCTCCAGTTGTCCTTAGGTACAAGAGAATGAGACTTGGAGCCACTCTGGTTTAGTAGTCTCAGTTTCCACAAGAGTCATCATGGCTTATAACAACCATGGCCCAATGCACTAAGTTGGGGAAATGCTTTCTGTCCTGGAAGAGAAAGACATAGAAGTAACAGTTGAGAAACATACACATGAATCTGAAAGTCAGGAGTCAATTTTACTGTGAGTAACGGTGTCTATCAGCAGAGTAAGCATTTCATTCTATCAAGTGTCCATTGACTTGCCTACTAACATAATTATCATTCCTTAAAAAAAGCCTCAAATTTTCCAAATATATGGACTCAGAAATGTTACCTAAGGATAGATTTACATAGAAATTGCTAAAGTGTTTGATTTATTTCTTATTTATTGGAAGTCCTTTCACCTCATTAACTTTAATAATTTTAACTAGAACATAGAGACAGATTGATGCATCTGATCACCAGGGATTTAATGATCCTTTATTTTCTTTTAAAGACCTTTTATCTTAAATAGGTATTTCAGGTTTTTAAGCCTGAAAGCATAATCACACCTTAGTCACAAAGACAGTGTCCATAGGTTGCCATGTCTGTTTCTGTCTCTCACTGTGGTGTGGTCTCCAGCCTTCAGCTTTCCACATGACAGAAATTGTATTTCTGGTAAACCTAACTCATGGATAGTGGGGAGGAGACACAGTTGACATTATTGATCCAAATTGTCCTCATTGAAGATCACATTGGTGATTTCTCTGAACTTAGCTCCTGGCCTTTTTTTCCAGAAGAAATCTAAAAGAGTAATATTCATGTCATAAGAGAGAGGATTCATGTTTTCTTTAAATCATTTCTCTGGTTTCATGTGCCTGGTTAATTGATTCTTTTGGGTGTATAATAAAATGATGTCTGTTCCATTGTACACTGCATTGTTCCAGAAAGGAGACATTATTGTTTCATGCCAATATAGACTTCATTTCTGGATACCTAGTTAATTAGTAGCTTTGCATTCACAGTTAGGTCACCTCTTCCCATGGTTTCTCATACTGTTCTCAAAGGGAGTGTGTGCTTTCCTATTTTGGTCATGGAGAATGTTCTTATCCTAAACTTAACCATTCCACTTCTTGTACTTCAAAGATGACAGTGTGAGATCAATTTTGAACCCTCCATGCCATGTCATGTGTCATAGAACATAACCTCAATTTCAAAGATCCCATGAAGTGTAGATTATTTGACTGCAAAGAATAGATACGGATTGAAGAGAGTCAAGAATGTGGTGATAAAGAGGTGCCCCTTTAAAGTTGTTTTTCTTACTTTTCCAGAGGTAAAATGCAATTTTCCATGAGAATCTCCATTGAAGTGGGTCATCTGGGAACACCCCTCAATACCCTGTCTGCGTTTGGTCAACTAGCCAGTGCATGCCAACTATTACCAATTATTTCTTGTTTTTTATGATCTTTAATTTGACAATATTTCATGCTGAGCAGATGCTCTACATTCCTATTACATAGTATTTTTACCCTTCCATGATGAAGTAGCTCCATGTCCTCAAATACCTAATTGGAATCAGGCGCTTCTACTGCCCTGAGCCTCACTATGACACATTACAAAACAAAAACACAACACAATCTGGAATGGTGAGCTGCTGGTAATTTATTGAAATTACTTTATAACTGGTTTTCCTTTCAAAATAGTTTCATTATTGATACTAAAATGATGGAATCGGAATGAATAAGGCATCCAATTTGTCCAGGGATCAATGAGTAGAGCAATTTGGAATTTGTTACTTAGGTATTTTACTGCTTTTAGCCTGTAGGATCTTCAAAATATCCTAGGGGCAGTGATATATGTTTGCGTAAACAGTAGCTCAGTTGTCTCTGTCCATAAAGTGAAAAGTTTTACAAACTTTAAGGATTGTGTATTACCTACATCCTCTGAATCAAGATAACATGGGAAGGGGATTGGTCTGGAAGTGGTTTAAGTCAGATAAAAAGAGGAGAAAAGAGTGAGAAAGAGGTAGGATGTGAGAGGCAAACTGCAAACTGACAGCCAAAATCTGAGTTTCATTTGCGTCCACAAAAATTGCACTAGTCATTGCCAAGGAATCCTGAGCAATTCAAAGAGGAATGCCCTTGTTGAGATGTAAAAGCAGAGATTTGTGTAGGCGACCCTTGGTGGGATGAACAATTTTGGTGAGAATCTGGGAAAATTGTGTATCTATATATCTATTTGTGTGAATTTGTGTGCATGTATGTGTGTATTTGAACCTCTTGTGTGTATTCCTTAATTGATTCTTAATTTTAGAGTATTCTGAGAAAAATTACAAACAAATCTCCTCGACAGCCGAAACAGACTTTAAGGCTGAAAAAGTTGCTTCAGAGTTAAGAATATCATATTCTTAATGCTGAATGTAGTAATCTCTTTTGAAAGAGAAATGTGGCCAAACTAAGGAGAGACTGCTTTGCAATTCCACATGGGAAAATAGCGATATGTCTCATGTTCATATTTGTTGCCCTTGGAAAGGCAGAAAAGTTGGTGATTCATCAACATAAGCCCTTCAACTTTCCATCATGATTTTGATAAAGGTAATCTCTGATATTCACCCCAAATTTTGGCTTCTCAGTGACAGTGTTTTCCACAATAAATGAGTGGTTAGCGTTTTTGAAGAAAAGTGCTATATAGAATTCTTTGAAGGAGAATGAGTTTGTAACTACATGAAAAGGCTAGAATCAAAATCAGCTATTCTTGTTATGAGCCAAGGCTTGGCGAGATCATAGTTATTTAGGTCCAGCATCCTGGTAGGAAGCCTGGATCACTAGCTCTTCTTGTTGGTCAGAACTCAGCTGGCTGTCAAAATATTCCTTCCAATCACTGATGTAGAAGACAATTGAGTGAATAACCTTCCCTGAGGCAAGAACTCTCCATTCTTGACAACCTTTCCCTCTATGACTATTAATTCTCTTCTCTGCTAAAACTGGGCCTTCCTTAATGTTTCCAAAACTCACAAAAGGAAACACGTTCTTTGAACATCTTCAGTGGGCTAGATACTGGCACTACTGATTCAAAAGTGAGTTAGGCCTGGGCCCTGCCCCCAAGATGCTCGCAGTCCTCTGAAGGGAGACAAAACAGATAAACTACTATCACGTTATTGGCAAGAGCTACCATAAAGGTGTGTCCAGATTATAATGGGAACAAAGTGGAGAAATGAGAATGGGGTGGAATACAACAAGGATAGTCAGTAATGGTCTTTGAGAATGTGTGGTCTGCATGTTGAAAGATGAAAAAGGGCTTGTAAGAAAGTAGAACCTCAGGGGAGGGTAAGCAATGGACACCATATTCAAACCTATGCTGTTTACAGAGCATCTGCTCTTTACCAAGGCTCATACGTGAAACAGAAGGGAGAGGACTTGAGTAAAGGTGACAAATTGTAATTGGTTTTCAATTTTTGTAGTAGGGATATATAGGAAAGCAGAATTATCATATAATCAGCAACTCCACTTCTGGCAATATATCCAAAAGAAATGAAAACACTAACTTGAAAAGATATCTGCACTCCATGTTCATAGCAGTATTATTCAAAATAGCCGAGACATGGAACAAATTAAGTGTCCATCAATGGATGAATGGATGAAGAAGGTGTGGTATATATATACAATGGAATATTATTCAGCCATAAAAACCAATGAAATCCTATCATTTGTGAATACATGGACGGATCTTGAAGGCATCGTACTAAGTGAAATAAGTCAGATGGAGAAAGACAAATATTGTATGACCTCACTTATATGTGGAATATAAAACCAAACAAAATACAAAACTCATAGAAAAAGTTCTAAGACTCATTGTTACCAGAGTGCAGAGGGAATGGAGGAAGGCGATCAAAAGGTACAAATGTCCAGTTATAAGATAAGTACTAGGGATGTAATGTACAACATGTTGAGTATAGTTAACACTGCTGTATGATACATCGGAAAGTTAAGAGAACAAATCCTAAGGATTCTCATCACAAGGAGAATTTTTTTTTCCTTTTTTCTTTCCTTCTTTCTTTTCTTTTTATTGTATCTATATGAGAAGATGAATGTTAGCTTAACCTATTGTGGTAATCATTTCACAATATATGTAAATCAAACCATCATATTGTACATCTTAAACTTAAACAGTGATGAATGTCAATTATTTCTCAATAAAACTAAAAAAAAAGAGAAAAATAAGAGAATAACAACTATACTGAAGTGGTAGGAAGGGGCTAAATCAAGTAGCATCATCCAAGCTGGATTACAGACTTTGGATTTCACCTGGAAAGCAGTGAAGTGTCATTGAATAGTTTTCAACAGTGTATTCCATTGGGGTCAACTGGGGTTCCACTACATTTTCTATTGTTCTTGGATGAGCTGGCTCACATGTGTGAGGACAGATGGCTGTTGGCTGATTTAGGCCAGCCTTGGCTGAGACAAGAGTAACCGGAATGCCTCCTCGTGCCTCTTATTCTCTAGCATCCTAGTCCAGGCATGTCCTCATGACGAAGGCAAAGATAGAAGAGCGCAAGTGGAAATGCACAATTGCTTTTACAAGATTCTGCTTGGGTTACATTTGCTAACACTGCCCAACACAAGTCAGATAAATGAACACAGAATCAAAAGGTGAGAGATACTTTGCTTGTTGATCGCAAAGGGCATTAAGAAAATAGGGTAGGGTAAATAAATGAGGCCAACAATGCCATTGATCTGCCATAGTTTTCTAAAGTGAGCACATCAACTTACATCCCCTCCGTTATTGTTTGAGAGTTATACTCCACATTCTTACCAACACTTGGTACTTTTTGCTATTTAAAATCTTTTTCTTTTTCTCTGCTTCCTCCTCCTCCTCTTTATTATTATTATTATTATTATTATCATCACCATCTTAGATCTCCTGGGGGATGTGTAGATATTTTGCATTGTGGTTTTGTTTTCATTTGCCTAATGATTAATGAAGCTGAAAACATTTTCATAGCTTTATTGGAAATTTAGGTATCCTCTTTTATGAAATGAAAGGCCCATATAACTTGTACGGTTTTTTTGTTTGGTTGGGGGTTTTGTCCGTTTTTTTCCCCGTTGGTTTGTGTGTCTTTATTTATAAGGCTGGGTATAACTTTTATTTATAAGGCTGGATATAAGTTGATATTCCCACTTTAGAAAACTTTATATATATATGTGAAATATATGAAATACAAACACACACACTTCTTCCCCTCTTTCCCTGGGTTGACTTTTCATTCTCTTAGTGGTATCTTTGATGGAATAAGTACTGAACAAATCCATTCCACAGTGCACCAGGCTTTGTTTATTGCTTTGCTCAGCCCTGTGCTAGGAGATACGTGACCCTGAATAGAAGAGAGCATCCTTTCTTCATAAAGATTTTGTGGTCTAGTTTAAGGGTCAAGCATAATACTCCCAAGAGGAAGCAACATAAAACCAAATATAATTTTGAGCTACTGGAGCATTTAAATGCCTAATTCAGAATCCTGGCTTTACATGAACTGGCTGTCTGAATTTGTATAATTTATTCATCAACTCTGAGTTTCAAATTTTTAGAAGGCATTTTGTTCATTCCTCAGACCTAGGACCATGTCAAGCAAAGGGGATAATTCACCTGTCCCAGCTTGGGGGAAAATTTCTCCATCTTAAAAAAATGCGGCAGTGAAAGAGTGATATTATCTATATTATTCTTTAATAGTTCAGAAAGAGATGGAAACACACATAAAGCCATTTAGAGCTAATCTACATGTTTTTGCTTATTATTACACTTTCCCAAGAAGCAACATTGAATCTGTTAAAGTGCCCTGAGTTTTTGATAGACATCTGTACATCTGTTTCACATGCAGAGTGGGAGAGAAAAACTTCTAGGGGAATATTATTAAGAATTTTCCCCAGGGCCAGCAGTTAAGTGTGTACATTCTGCTTTGGTGGCCTGGGGTCTGCTGGTTTGGATCCCGGGTGGGGACATGGCACCGCTCATCAAGCCATGCTGTGGTAGGTGTCCCACATATAAAGTAGGGGAAGATGGGCACAGACGTTAGCTTAGGACTAGTTTTCCTCAGCAAAAAGAGGAGGATTGGCAGAGGTTAGCTCAGGGCTGATCTTCCTCAAAAAAAAAAAAAAAAGAATTTTACCCAGTAGCTATCTATCAGGAAAGGTCAGTACACATCAAGGAGAATGAAACCTAAGAAAAAAATTGTTGGAGTCATTTCACAAGGTAAGTTACTGTGCACAAAGAAGAGAATTGAAACCAAGAGTTCCTAGAAAGAGCAACATTCTAAATATATGCACAGCCATCTCCCCCTCAGGTGTTAGGCTTTGCACGTAGGCCAGTTTCATAGTCCTATTTTGTGTGAGATTTTTATTCAATCCGTTATGCATTGAGATTGCAGCAAGTAGATCTTAGAGAGAGAAATGTCTTCCTGCAATGACATGGGATTCATTCATTCACATCTCTGAGCTACTTAAAGGAAATTGTCCATGGGTTTATACCATTAATGTAAAGCTGCTTCATTTTTTTATTAATAAGTTTTTAAGCAATTAAGAGTTGGGATAAAGATATATTTGAAAAGGTATGTAATACTTTTCATATTATTGAAATTGGGACTTCAGAGAAATTTGCCTCTTGATATGTGTGGTAGATGGAATAATGACCCCCTAAAGACATCCATGTTCTAACTCCTAAAACCTGTGAATGTGTTACCACACATATAAAAGAAACTCTGTTGACAGATTTAAGCTAAGGATTTTGAGGTGAGGAGATTATCCTGGCTTATCCAGTGGGCCCAATGTCATCAGAAGCATCCTCATAAGTGGGAGGCAGTAGGTAAGAGAGGGAGGAAAAGGCAATGTGAGGAGGCAAGCAGAGAGAGGAGGGATGTGGTACACGCTAAGGAATGTCAGCGGCCTCTAGAAGGTGGAAAGACAAGGAAGTGATTCTCCCCTGGAGCCTCCAGAAGGAAACAGCCCTAATAACACCTTGATGGTAGCCCTGTAAAACTCATCTCAGACTTCTGATTTCCAGAAGTGTAAGAGAATAAACATTTGTTGTTTTAAGTCACTAAATTTGTGGTAATTTGTTACCAGGAATATGAAGCTAATACAATATATTACAAGTTTTGTGGATGAGATGAAGAAGAGACTCAATCCCCTCTTACATTTATCAAAATTTATAATTCCCCAGCCTAAATCCTCCAGTGGAGATAGCAACCAGCCCTACCCAGCAAATTTTGAACCACAGCTTTGTGCAGCCAGGTCATGTTGATAGAGAAAAGGGCTCCAACACCCGTGCTAAAAGCTGCTCTGTGGCTGGTCACCAGCATATGTCAGGAAACTATACATTAATTATGTTATGCCTCAAATAATAAACAGAACTCAAGTTGTTTCTCTGAATGATATGTTTGTTCCTGTCAAAATATGAGCACATGGATTTCTGGTTCTGAGAATGATGGAGTAATAGTTATCAGAATTAACCTCCCACTATAAGTAAACATGATGCTGTTTACAATATATGAAGAATTTTCTTTCAGGCATTGGACAATAGTCCAGAGATGTGATCTTTGAATGAAGAGAAACACGTAGGTGAACTCCACATTTGTGTCAGCTTTGTGCCAGGGATGATCTCTAAACGTGGAGAGGTGAAACCCAAACACAGAGTGATGGTCTTGCTAGGGAGAGCTAACAAAGATAAGAGATTAGGACTGAGATACTGGCTGCACTTTGCAGGGAAAGAAGTTGGAGCAGAGGGAGTTGTACAGAAAAGTAGCCCTAGAAATCTATGTCAGGGTCCCCTTGCATCTCTGGCTGAATACTGAGCTTCACACACAAAAGACAAGATCCTCTGAGGCACGATGGAGAAGAGTTACTGAGGAGTTGTGAACCTTTTGGAGATTCTGTGGTTCACATAGTGCTGGGTGATGTTACAATTCCAACCAGCCAGGGTAGAGAGATATTGCTGAGTAACCCAGGCATTTATTTGAAATTCCAGGAAAGTCACACTTTTGGGGGAAGCTTTCTCTGACCCTAGATTAGCCCTACACTAAACCCACCCTAACAATGCCCCTAATTAATCCTCAACAGAATCAAGCTAAGCCACCATTTATTAACTGTTCATCAGAACAAAACTTGAAATTCTTTAGGTAGACAATTCAGTTTAGACTCTCAACAATATAGCATCCCCAGTGTTGAGTGGCAATCTTGCAAGTTCACCATGCAGATTTCCCTTCAAGAAATAACTTGCTATCCAGCTGCAGCCAGGAGAGCTGGCTGTGAGCCTTGGGCTCCAGCACCTTCATGATCCAGCTCAGCTTTTGATCCAAAGCTGAGCTCTTACAGTTCAAGTCTCAGCCAAAATAAGGGTCTTGAATAAGTGCATGGGCTTGTAATAAGTGCTTGGGTTGTAGAGTAAACACAACTAGTCTCTCTACTTTGACTAGTTGGAATTCTATAATCTGCCAGCACTGTGCGACCTCTGCATCCCCATAACCTACAACCATCTGATCATATTTAAATCCTCACTTTTCATCACTGTGGATATCAGATAATTTCCAAGCATGCTTGCTTCTCCTTCCCTAGTATCCTTCTCTTTGACTGCTTCCCTTGACACATAAGCCTTCAGTTTCGTGTAACCTGCCCAGTTTATTCTCTGATTCTTTCTTTCCCAGATTATTGTGAAAACCTCATGCCTAGTCTTTACAAACATCTGTGGTTGTTTTCTATTCTAGGAATTTGGGGCTTTTCTAGTTACTCCAATCCAACATTTTCTTATGAAAAATTTCAAACATAAAAAAGTTCAAAGAATTTTGCAGTGAATACCTGTATATCTACCATCTATATTATGAAATTAATATTTTATAGTACTTCTTCCACATCCATCTATTCATCTGTTAATCCATCATTTTTTTGCTACACTTCAAAATAAGTTGTGGATATCAGTACTTATATCTGAGTGTTTTATTGAATGCATAACATTAACTGGAGATCAATATTTTGCAGTTCTTTTTTCCTTGTGAAATAAAATTTATGTAAAATAAGGTGTGCACATTTTGCATTTTTTTGTTTAGATCAGGGAATAATGATAGCTTTGGCAGGAGATGGGGAAAAAGCAATGGCAAAGGAGCAAAAGGAGCAAAAGGGAGCAAAAAATAATTTTGCCTTTATATAAAAATCATAGTTCACATTTGCTCACATAAGAAACTACATGAAATTGTTTGAAATAGTTATGAAATGTTAGTTATAATATTGGGGTAGTAGATTTGGGGAGGATGTTATTTTTGTCAGAGTCTAACTTATAAAGCTTTTTAACAATAAATTAAAATAAGAGATATTGCGTGCTATTGGCTGTCTTTAGGAAATCAAAGGACAAAATTTCATACTGACTTGAAGAAAATGAACATAAAGATTGGAAACACAGAAACTAGAAATTTAACAGAGACCTTAGGATGAGAGACACAGAATGGGGAAGCGCTTTGCTTATAAATGCCAGGAAGTAGTGTTGATGACTAATTAATACTGGCTAATTTAGCTTTAGTCTACTTACTTTGGCACTACATATTGAATATTTGGAAGATGATGTAGGCAAAAGATTACACATGTCATAAATACTTGGAGGTAAAACAGAAGGGGTCCCCAACTACATTTAATTACTATATTACTACTATTAATATTATCGTAATTACTATTACATTTGCTACAACTTTTATTTGTCAATATTAATTGCAACTTAAAATTTGTCAGTTTTTGGTGCCAAATAGATCTATAGGTATTATCTATAGGTTAATATCTATAGACAAGACATTGTTCCATAGAGCCTACTTTCTTAAACACTATAAATATGATTTCATTAATAGCTTGCTTAATTTAGGTTAAGTGATCCCTAAAAAATACTGTCTTACGAATAACATATTCACTTTTAAAACTCAACAGATTTGTGGTTTAATCACAATTACTGAGAAATCAAGCCGCCAGATGTTTGAGATGTGCTAGCCAAAAGTTGTTTCGTAAATAAAACCCATGAGTTCCCAAATTGTGAAGTGCCTTGCCCAGGAAATAGAGGACTTGGGCTAGAAAAGGTTTTCAGTTCTGTAGACAATGGCCTTTCTCCTGCCCCAACTTGCCTCCCAAGTTCATCCTTAAAAAATCCACATTTTCTTTCTTCCAAGAATGTTATCCCAAGCCTTGGGCGTTCTGAAGAACTTTGGAGACAGGCTCATGGTAAATGCCTCTACTTTTCTTACACTTGAGGATGCTCCCATTGACTTTTGCCTTTAAGAAAAATAGAGCGACAGAGAGAGAAACCTGGTAGGGGAAAAGGACCTGGGAAGGAAATACGCTTTCTTTTATTTTTAAAATGGCAATAATTGCTTTTAAATGATTATGAAAGTAATTGATATTCTGTTTAAACAATTTGGAAACTGCATAACAAAAGCACATAGGAGAAAATAAAAATCATCATAATCTCCTCACACAAAGATGAACACATTCTGGTATAAATATTTCTGGTTCCATATATATGCATATCAAATAATGGACAATGATGTGGAATGATATATAATACTATATATAATCTCCAGCTAGATAACTAGCATTTTTGGAGGGAAAAAGAGCATAACTTACATTATTAATAGAAAATATATAGTGATTACTTTAAATTCCATTGAAAGAATGCTGTATGTACATGTTTGTGTATCTTTTTTAAAAAAAAATCAATTTTTTTAGAGAAGTTTTACGTTTACAACAAAATTAAGAGAGAAGTACAGAGATTTCCCGTATACTCCCTACCCTCACACATACATAGCCGCCCTCCATTATCAACATCACTCATCACAATAACACAGTTTTTGCTAAAGATGAAGTTACATGACACATCACCATCACTCAAAGTCCATAGCCTAGCTTAGGGTTAATTTCTGGTGTTGTATATTATATGAGTGTGGATAGATGCATATATATATATATATATATATATGATAGACATATGTCTATCATCATCATATCATCAGAGTATTTTTGCTGCCCTGAATGTCCTCTGTGCTCTGTTTATTCATTCCTCCTCTACCCCACCGATGCAGCTACAAACACTCATCTTTGTCTTGTCTCCTTAGTTTTGCTTTTCCAGAATGTCTTATAGACGAATCACACAGTATGTAGCCTTTTCAGATTGGCTTCTTTCACTTAATAATATGCATTTAAGTTTCCTCTGTGTCTTTTCATAGCTCGATAGCTCATTTCTTTTTAGCACTGATTAATATTCTGTTGTCTGGATATACCTCAGATAATTTATCCATTCACCTACTGAAGGGCATCTTGATTGTTTCCAGTGTGTGTGCATCTTTAGGGAAAAAGCATTCAACAGCAGTAGTTTTTCTAAGATAATATGTTAATAATAAATTTTGGTGTTAAATTAACATATCTTGTTATTAGTGAAAATTAATATTTAATATATTTGCTTGTACATATATTTTGGATATTAATCTATTACAATTATTTTTCCTTATTGATAGTAGCAGCTCTTTGTGTATTTACTATAATAACTCTTTTTCTCTCATACATATTTAAAATATTTTTATCTGATTTTTTTTATCATTTGTGTTTGTAAAGTTAGTGTTTCTATTTGTTTATGTATTTGTTTTAGGATTAGAGAATGATAGAATCATTCTTTTTAAAATCAATAGTTGCAGCACGAAAATTCAAAATTCATCTACCCACATCACTATCTTATTAGAGAATGCATTCCAATAGAATGGAACTGGTGTTTGATTGTTTGTACCGTTCAATCGGGCATACCTGTTTCACAATTTAAAGTTCTCTCTGCCCCACATTTAAAGAGGTTGATGTTCTTGCATGCCAAGCAGTAAATCTACAGGAAAACTGCCCATAAAGTCTCTTTCAAGCTGCTTAGTGAGATAGGCTTTGAGAAATAGAAAATCTGACCTATATTGATTCTATGTCCTTTGAGAAATAGGCAGCTTGGGCTTGATTAACGAGCATTTCCCATCTCATTTATGTACAAAGTCTCTGAAATTGACACCTGAAAATTCTCATACATTGTTCCCAAGTAAATTATGCTGACTACCTTCTCTTGTTGTGATATCTCTTTGCCTCTGATGGCCAAGTGGTATATTCTTAGCCATGCAGACAACAGACAATTTGGGGAAGAAACAAAATGAACAAAAACAAAACAAAGCAAATCAAACAAAAAAGTAAAACATGATAAATATGCTTTGAATCTTAGACCACAGTTATATTTAAATATTTTTGAGATTATTTTTCTTGGTTTCCTGGCCTCCGAAATGCTTTTTCATTTCATATTTAAAATAGAGTAACAGTATCAATATTCATTAACAAATAGGAGAGTGAGGATTTTGTGTCATTACTCTAAGATAAAAGTTTCATGCTCTATTTCATGAATTTATACTTCAATATCCACACTGATATCTAGAATTAAAGAATCTCAGAGATGTAAAGAGTCTTGTAGATATGTTAATGGAGTAGTTTCTACACGAATGTATGCTTTAAAATAATCTGGGAATATTCTTTTTTTCCAAAATATACATTAGGCTTATACCGTAGCAAAAGGATTGATAAACTTTCTCTGTAAAGGGTCAGATATCAAATATTTTAGGCTTTGTAGGACATGTAATCTCTGTAGCAATGACTCACGTCTGCCATTCTGGCCCCAAAGCAGCCATAGATAATTCCTAAACAAGTGTATGTGGTTGTGTTCCAATAAAAGTTTGTTTATAAAAACAGGTGGTGATCTAGATTTCAACTGGGGCTGTATTTTGCTGATCTCTGCTCTATAAGGTCAATTTGATGTGCCGGTGATTTAATTTGCTAATAAAAAAGTAAAATGGTTTGTCTTCAGAGGATGATTGCAGAAACCAGAGTTTTTCTGATGCATCGCCCACAATGTCTTGAATAAATTTAAAACATACTAGACACAAAAAAAGTCCAGAAAATATCAACCACAGTGAAGAGGAATATTATTCTGAAGTAAGAGATTCACGAATTGCTCAATGTCAAAATTAACAAAGCCTTTAAAATAAGTTAGATAAGTAAGTTAAAAGATGACTGGAAATGATGACTGCATAGGTAAAAGATGTTAGGAGTCTAGGAGAGAGAATGAAACATAAAAAGGAACCAAATTTAATTAGGACTAAAGAATACAATAGATGAAATAAATAATAAACATGAAGACCAGATAATAGAGAACATAGGAAATGAATAATAAACATGAAGATTAGATGATAGAGAACATATGAAAAGAAGAACATGGAGGAAAAAATAAGAAAATGAAGAGAACATCAGTGACCTGTGGGGCAGTATCACACATTTTTACATTCATGAAATTGGAACCCAAGAAATATGAGAGAAAGACAACGGGGAAAAAAGTAAGTGATGAAATGTTGGTTTACATTTTTTTCCCAAGTTTCCCCAAGACCAACAACTCTGAGATCCAGGAAGTTCAGTCAAATCCAAGCAGGATAAATAAACAAATGAACAAACAAAAATCTATCAAGATACATCTTAGTCAACTGCTGAAAACTGAAGATGGAGAAAAACAGTCTTAAAAGCAGAAAAAGAATGAACCATATATGACATAGAAATAAAAATACAAATTTCAGCAACTTCTCATCAGAAACTTGAGGCCAAAGACAATAGAATGACATATTTAAAGTGCTAAAAGGGAAAAAAAATATCTGCCGACATGGAATTTTATACTTTGAGTGCTTTATACACCTAAGTCTACCTGAAAAGATTAGGAAGGAAGTGTGTTACAATGATGTTTGAACTGAAACTTCTAATGAGAAAGTTTATCAAGTGGGGCTTGGAAGAAAGGGAGGAGGGCATTCTCAGCAGAGGAGACAACTTAAGCAAAGTCATGATGGCATTAAATAGAAGTGCATGTGATACAAATTGCAAAGAGGTGGAGTGACTAGTCCAATATCATGTAAGAATTCAGTGGCAGAGCTTATTTTCACTGTTCACTGTTCTTTCCACATCTTCCTCCCTGGGTGTAAGTAACCAGGCTCTGCCTGACACACTGCTTCAAGCTTCTTGAATGGAATGTTGCCTGATTAATAGCCCTCCAAATAGGTGCTCAGAGCAAATTATCATCTTCATTTTATATTTGCAGCCACAGTTGTTTTTATTTTGTTTTGTTTTTAAGCGAAGTCATTTACCCACACTGGCAAATTAAAACAGCTATGATAATGGTAATAACAGCATTTGAATAATCAAATGCAATTGAAAAGTAAATGTACCAATTTAGGCTGGACTTGAGCTATTGTAATGTGCATTTATGTTTGTCTCAATACTGTGATAGGCTGAGCTCTGCAATTTAGTGGCATTGGCAAATTTTCTTCCAACCATCCCCATCCCTATATTTGAAAGGCAAGGAGAACAATCAACCTGATGTAAACTGATTATAAACAAACTATGCTAGGGGTCGGGTAATAAAGGATGGGCAATGATAATTGTATTCAAACTAGTAACACTGGCAGGACTATATCGGACTAGTGCAGGTAGATATGAAATAGAAATGAAACTGGATTTAATGAAGCAAATCAGTCCTTTTGTGCGCTTCCTGTAGTCCTGCTGATTACTACAGTATACTACAGATTACTACAGTATACTACAGAGTGTGGATATTTCCATTTTGGATGCTGTATAAATTCTCATAATATTAGTTAAAGATAGTATTGTTACCAAACAAAATTGAAGTTCTCTGCTCGACGTGCATAAATAAGCAAGCTAATTATGTCATCAGCCTTTGGGGGAGAAATTAGCTTTTATTCTGAAAGATTGATCTGCAAGGAGACAGGGGGCACGTGACCTCAAATCTGTCTTCCTGATTCATGATTTGGGGCAAAATTTAAGAGGTTGGAAGAACAGGCTGGTACCCAGAAGTGGTGGTTGGACAGATTTTGGTTGGTGGGCTTCAAGCATTTATGGTAAGGTTTTAAACATTTATGAGAGGGCTCTAAACATTTATGATGGGGTTCTAAACATTTCTGATGAGGTGGGGAAGGAATCTTAACATGGGATCTTCCTGAGAGGGACCCTTTTCTTCTGATAAGAGTCCAACTTTCAAGTTCCAGTCATGTTCCATTTCTTGGGTTCTGTGGAAAGGAGCATCTTTGGTTCCGAGGTTGTTTCAGGTCATGATTTGTTCTTTTGTGCATGCCTTGGCTACATGACTCTGCAGACTGCCTGAAAGGCAATTGTTAATCACTCTGTTGATAACAGATGGGATAAGTTGAACCAGTCCTGGACAGCCTTCGGTTACAGTGTCTGCTAAAATTTTTAATTTTCTGTACAGAAAAAGCACAATATGCTTGGAAGTTGGAACTCTACGACTTGTATTACAACTATATTTGCATATCATAGATGTTGTTTTCTACTTAGTGTATTTACCTGAGATAGTTTGGGACTGAAGAACAGAGCGTGACTTGCTGTAGTTGTGGTTCTCCCAAGTCATCCTGTAGGTGTCACCAGTTTTGGAGACCAGCTTACCCTCCCTCCGATAGTAATTGAGCTGGATGTATAAATATATTCCAAATGATCAAATGAGAGATAGTACCTGGTTCTGTAACAATTTGCACCAAAAAATAGGGACTCAACACCTTCTTTCCAGCATCATTGTTCTGTATAGAAAAAAATAGGTAGATTCCTTCTACATTTGTTTTCTACTCAAGACCTACTAGACATTTCAAAATAAGTGTACTGCAATAACTAATTTTCTACCAAACCATTTTACACAGTGAAGATATATAACTTGAGTCTATTAGAATAACAATTCTGCAAACTGAAGAATTTGTCTCTTGGATGCATTTATATACAATTGCTGAAAGTACTGAGTGGTGTTAGCTAAAGCTATTTAACTTGGGCCTCTGAGCAAAGGATGTGTTCCTTTATGTAACCTGGCTATTCCTGTGGGTAGAAAGAACAGGCTTCTCTAGATTTCTTACTCTGTAGATTCTTGATATAAATAACAAGGTGAATCAATGATACCTTGTCCACAAATGTGTCCTCAGATGCTCTACTCCCATCTACTTCAGGCAGGTATATTCCCTGTCTGTTAACTGACAGGGATGAAATAGTAATTGAGATTTAAATATTTGGCATTTTGTTTTTCTGGGAAGAGTCTATGGAATAAAAATATGTTTGTGCCTGGGCTATTTGACAATTAACTCACTAAATTAACTCCTAAATCTGTAGTCAACAGAGATGGAAACCAAAAATAACAATTATTATCAACATACATTATTAAGTACCTAGCACAAGCTGAGCATCTTACAAACATAAACTTACTTGATCTTCACAATGGCCCCATGGCATAGCTATTGACTATTATTTCAATTTTATAGATAAGGAAATTAAAGCTGATACATGTTTTTCAGGAATTCAGTTGCTGAAGAAAGTGATGGAGACAAGAATGCCAACGTCAAAATCCATACTCTAAATCAGGGGTCTGCAAACTAGACTGAGGCCCAAATCTAGCCCACTGCCTATTTTTGCATGGTCTGTGAGCTATTTTAAATGACTGAAAAACACAAAGAAGAATACTATTTCCTGATTCACAAAAATTATACTAAATTCAAATATAAATATCCATAAATAAAATTTTATTGCAATATAACTGTGCTCATGTATTGTCCATGCCTGCTTTCCTGCTGCAGTGGCAGAGTTGAATAGTGGCAACAGAGACCACATGTGCTTCTCTCATCACTTTGCAATGCTGCTTGGCACGCTATACCTTGGAGTGATACAGTTATAACTTGACAGTGTTTCAGTGCCTCATATTTGGCACTCACCCATGGTATAAAATATCAAGATATTTTATTTATCTTTTTAATTGCTAGTGCATACTCACAATGTCAAATAACAAGAAGAAGGAAAAATAGTGTTGTGATTTAAAGGCAGAATAAAATATGGATTATTTTGTTGTTGAATTAGATGTCAAAATGTTTTATTTATTATGCAATGGCATTATAGCTATTTTAAAAGAATACCATATACACTGACATTACCAAACTAAGCACTCATCCCAATACCCCTACACATGGGAAAGCAATGTTTAGAAAAAATTAAAACAGAGTACCGCATCACAGCAGAATTTCTTCACAAAAATAGAAATGAGACTGCAACTGAAGTGTCTGAGTGACTCATTTGGTAGCCAAGTAAAGAAAACAGTTTACCAGTGGTGAGTTGATTAAGTCTTGTTTCATCCAGTAGTAAAAGAAATGTGTCCAGAGAGAAACAAACTTGCTAAAAACTATTTGTCTTTGAAAAAAATTAATTAAAGAGTTGCAGATATTAAGAGAAATGTCAATGGTCAATTTAAAAGCAAGCTGGATGATTTTGAGTTGTTTTCCTTGACTTTTGATAAGTTAACAGATTTTACTTTTTCCAGGTGTCAATGCAGAGTTTGAACTAATTGAAAAATGAGCCCCTATGAATAGCCTGCATAGAAAAACTACAGGCAATAATATTTTCAAAGAAATTGAGAAAATACTGATTCATTAAAACCTGAAGTGGAAACTACTATGATGTGTTATAATTCATGGTAATAAAAGTATGGATGTAGCATAAAATGGCTTATTTGGACAGATTTACAAAGCTTCTGAAAATCTAAGTTGTTTAAAGCTTTTGTTTATTATATATTCATCCACGTGTACTATATGCAAAATATTTTAATCTATTGTGTGGTGTTGAATTGGTACTGTCAACAGTGAATTTCATCTGCTCTAGTGGACTTAAACACTGTTGTCCTGTGAATTTTTGTCAGAAATAGAAGCTAACTATCTTAACTTGCTTTACCACACAGCAGGTTGATGGTTTACCAGTGCTGAAGTTTTATTATGATCTTCAACGTCATGGCCAAAATTGAAATTTTTCTGAATGAGAACTGCCCTCAATAATTATCATTAAACACTGATTGGCTTTAGAAATTAGCTTCTGTTGCAGATTTGATAATATTTCTTAGTGATTTCAACGTAAAATTTCAAGGCAAACCAGAGCTTATATGCAAAACTTACGTTAGCTTAAAGTCATTTCCATAAAAACTAGTGCTGTTTGAAGTACAAGTAATGTCAGCTGCCTTATGACCTTCCATGCTGACAAGAGTTAAAATGAATAGTAAAATTCTTATTCTCACACAAATTTTCAGTGCTCAGTCTGCAAATTTCCAAGCTTAAACTATAGTTCCACCAGTGTGTTTCAGACCTCAGTGCAAGTGCAAAAACCATTTCCACATTTCCAAATCAATTTAACCATGAAATTGAGTAGCTTCCACCTAACCTTCATATTGGAAATGATTAGTCTGCAATATTATGGCTTGCTAAAAGGCAATTATCAAGAGAAAAATCTAATAGAATTCTATAGATGCCTTCCAAGCAAAAAGTGTACTCAGTTAAAATTATATGGAGAGTGACATCACCAAGATGGCAAAGTAGGAGAACACAGCCTCCATCTCCCAACAAAGACTGACACTTCCACAGCTACCCATGAGCAAAACAGCTCTGGAAGAGTTCAGGAATCTACTTAAGAAGCTTCAGCACCACACTGGAACAAAAAACCTGAGAATAACCACGCAAAATGTGAAGGACAAAAAGCTTCATTTTGCCTGCGTTATCCTATCCCCTAGGCTGGCGCTGCTCAGCACCAACAGGAAAGTCCCCAGCTAGAAAGAGTTCCCTTCACCTGGAAAGAGAAAGCAGAATGAGTGACTAGCTTCTCCAACCTTTCTGGTCACCAAACAAAGGATCTACTTTTAGTTTCACCCCACCCAGAGACCGGCAAAGCCGAGATGTGTAGAGATGGCTAGGAAGCAGGAAGAAGAGCAGGGGCTGCTAGCATCAGTCATGCAGCAGGAGCAACTGTGGTTCCTAGTGATGGGCCCTGCAGGCATCTCAGCAGCTTTCACCACTGAAGAAACAAATGGACAGCACAGCCACCATGGACCCCCTGCAGATTTAATCAGTTTGTACCCCAGAGGCATTCACATTCATGGACACCAGCCACCTTATTCCCTCTCCTGTCCCTCCCCATCACCCATACCAGAACCCAAGATCCACACCTGCCACCAGCCCAGGCTTCTGTGGCTGCCTGAAGGCAAAATGCAGCCTAGACCCCATGACTGACTCCCACTGCTGTGTGTGTACTTGGGGCTAAATCCTCTAGCTGTGCACCTGCACACTGCTGGCCTGACCTATATCACCAGCCTCTACTGCAGTGTGTGCACCTGTGACAAGATCCTTCAACCGTGGAAGTGCATATCCACAGCCAAGACCCCCACAGTTGCTTGTGGCCCCAGATTCAGTACTATCTCCAGTCACTGACCAGAACCATTAGGCTCACCTGTAGCTAGGTCCCCCAGCTATGCACCTGTACACCCCTGGCCTGACCCTAGTCCCCAGCATCCACTACTGTGCACCCACCCATGGCAAGACCCTGCAGCCAAAGGAGGACACGCCAACAGCCAGGCCCACCACAGCTGCTTATGGGCCCAGATTTGATCCTATTTCCAGTCACTGGCCTCCATCACCAGGCTCACCTGCAGCTAACACCTCCAGTTCTACAACTGCATGCCTCCAGCTGGACTCTCAACACTGGCCTCCACTGTTGTGTGCCTGTGGCAAGACCCTGCAGACATGGTACAGTAGTCTCCCTTGATCTGTGGTTTCATCTTCCTTGGTTTCAATTATTCTTCATCACCAGAGGTCCAGAAGCAGAAGATCCTCTTTCTTAAAATTGTCAGAAAGTCAACAGTAGCTTAATGCCATATCACAATGCCTACATCGTTCACCTCATCTCACCTTACCTCATTCCATAGGCATTTTAGTATCTCACATCATGACAAGAGGAAGAAGAGTGAGTACAGTAGAATAAGATATTTTGAGAGAGATCACATTCACATAACTTTTATACCATATATTGTTATAATTGTACTATTTTATTATTGTTATTGCTAATCTCTTACCGTGCCTAATTTATAAATTAGACTTTATCATAGGTATATACATATAGGAAAAAAACATAGCATATGTAGGGTTCAGTAGTGTCCATGGTTTCAGGCCTCCGCTGGGGGTCTTGGAATGTATCCACTGTGGATAAGGTGGGACTACTATACTGCACGTCAGTAGCCAAGTCTCCCACAGCTACGTGTTGGCTTGGCTCCAGCCTGTCTTCTATGACTCATCTGAACCACTGGACCCACCTACAGCTAGTCCTTCCAGCTGTCTACCTGCATGTCCCTGACCCAACTCTCAACACCTGCCTCCACTTCTGTGCATGCACCCAACATGCGACCCTGCAGCGACAGATGTGCACACCAACAGCTACAACCTTCACAGCTGCCAGTGCACCTGCAGTTGGCCCTGGCCCTTGCTGCTAGTCCTGACCCCCACCATTATATGTGTATTTACAACCAGCTCCTGCCTCTACACAGGCTCCTGCAGCTGGCCCCCACAGCTGAGTGTGTGCATACCACTGGCTCCAGCAACCACCACTGCCTGATCTGGTGTCTAGCCACTGGACCCAGAAGCACCTCATTTTAAAATGGCAATACTTTTTGGGGACAGCACCCCAGAGGGACTGATTCATTGAAGATATAATTGATATGCTCAGAGCCATTATCCATAGTGGGGTTTGATTAGTGACTAGAGCACTCTTCTCTTGTGATAGAACATGAGTGTTGCTGGGCAAATAAGACATTGGGGTAGAAAGAGGAGTGTAGGGCTAATGCTTAATTCTAAATCTTTTGTCTTTCCAAGTTGAGGTTTTGTGGAGTTGCTGAGACCAGGCCAGACCACCAGCTCCAGCAGGTGTTCACTGGGAGCTGAACAACATTTGGAAACCTTCTGTGCTGTGCTTTGCTATTGAATCCTAGTGGCACCATGTCTCACTTTCCCAAAGCAACTTTGATTAGTTGTCTCACCAGGCAGTGCAAGCAGATGAACCCAGCTTATACTCACTAGACCCCAGTTTGTTCTGATTATACTTTTTTGTTAAATATGATCTTATCCATCTACGTGGCTCAGAGCATCTCACTTTGGCATCAAATTCTGGCCAGAGAGGTTGTGCAGACTCTGTACCCCATGCCAGACAGCCATCCCACTATTAGGAGACAGAAGGTTCTTTAAATTTACCTTTTTTCTATCCTTTATTTCAATCAGTTTATAAACTAGCCTGTCATAGAATTTAAAACCTGAGTGGTGAGGAGGATAAAGAAGTGAAAGACAATCTTCCCTCTTGGGAGACATTCATGATTTTATTAGAAATTTAATATTAATTCTTATATATTACACAATTAGAGAAGGATTCAAGAAATTATCATTTGCTAAAGGAAACACTGTTTCAGTTTCCTGCACAACCCACACAAGCTTGACTCCCACATTTCCTACAACTTTCCACAAATCAGCTACTTACAACAGTGCATCCTGATCAATTCACATTTGATTGGAAGAGGAGTGGACATTTGAACCAAGCTGAGCTAATGAGAGTCTTTATCCTGTTAAACTGGAATTCCTATGAGTTTCTGTTGGACACTTGAACTGAAAGGATATGGAAGAGGTAGGGCTAGGTATGGGCATGGTGTAGCACAGAAAACGTGTGAAAAAGAAAAGTTGAATAAAAAAAATGTCCGTAGGAGGTAGAGATGATGGAAATAGGGAAGGAAAGAGAGGGAGAGAGAGAGAGAAGCATTTTTAATTGCTGAAGTCTTCCAGATTATGTTTCAAGTCCCTCATAAGATCCAGATGCTTGGCCTGCCTTTGGATTTGAGGAGATATCCTAGTGTCCCTCAAGTGCATGCCCTTCATTTGCAAAAGCTAGTTGAGTGGTGTTTGCTTCTTTTAATCAAGGAGGTGTGACTAGCACAGATGCCAACCTGCAAGGCTTAGAGCACACTAATAAGCATTCATAGCAAGGAGATATTTACCCAGTCTGGAGCAATGAAGGAAGTCTTCTCAGAGCCGGGGAGGGGGCTATAGATGCACCTCAAGGACTGAGGAAAATTCACATGGAAGAGGGGAAAAAAGGACATCCAAGGTGGTGAGAACAGTATAACCAAGGAAAAAAGGCAGGAATGGACATACTATGTATAGGACACCAAGGGACCAACTTAATTAATATGGAGGATTTATTAATGGGATTGTAGTACATTTAGGCTTGAAAAGCAGAATTTGTTGAGGACTGTGTTTGTTGCCCCATGGAATTTTTACTTCAAAAAGTCAAGGATGCAACAGTGAAAGACTGAACCTTTTAAGAACCATTTTAATGTCCCAACTGGAGTACCTTCTCTCTCTATCTTCATAATTCTTATAGAAACTTTCTCTCTCTCCCACCATTTGTAGCGTGCTCAACTGAATTATAAATATTCCTATAATTTTCATATCTCCCGTACTAAAGACTACATTCCTTCAAGTCCAGGAGGATTTTATTTCCGTAGTATATGATATTAATGGTTTGAACCAAGCTTCTCTAAACTCCATGGTGCCAGGAGAGTCCATATTGCATCCTGTTAAGGCATATTTAGGTACTGAATGGCCTTATACAGAGTAAGTGATAAAATATTTGCTGAATTTTAAAATTTTATTTCTTCTCTGCTCACACAAACTATGGCATAACTGAGTATTTCTATCTGCATTTTAATGTCATTTCTTTCTACCACAAAAAAGAAAAAGAAGAACTGTGAACCATACTGAGGGTGTCTTCTGATATTTCACACAGAATTATTTTTGTGGGATGTTTTAAAAACAATCAGATAAAAACATGCTGAATTAAAAAAGATTTTCATTTTGCTGCTTTAGATCAACCTTCAGTTTAATACTAAAAAATACACTTCATCATGATATATTGAAAAACCATGATATATTTATAAGCAGTTTCTAAGACAGATACATGTGGTATATTCATTTTATAGTACAATAAATTATAGATGTAAAAACTCAAATTGATGCATTCAAATTATCATCATAGCAGAAACCTTTAAAATTTTTCTTTAATTTTTATTTTCATTTTGGAAGAAGCTATTTTCTACACTTCTTTTAGAAGACATAAATATATCTATGCTGTAACATTTCCTGACAAGGCATTCAAGCACTTTCCATCTTTACCTATATCATTTCTGTACAGATAAGGCCATTCCTGCTCTTCCTTAAATGATTTTAATGATTAGCCCCGTGAGAAGGTATATCTAATTACATATTTACTGAATGAAGTAGGTATTTTCTAATTTGACTTCATGGCATGGTGAACAACTCCCCACTTTTCTTTCAGCATCTTAAATAAAGTGCTAGTGAAATCAATGAATAGTAATTCTCGTGTAATCATAAGCACGTAGTAGGAGGATAATGTTGGAACGATAGAGTAAGGGTGTAGAAAATTTCTCTACTTTATAAAATCAAAGAGAACATTGGCAAAAATTGTGAATATAAACTTTTTGAGAATTCTGGAAATTGATCAAACACTTGCAAGAATTCATAGAGCATTTATTCCAGAAAAAAAAATGGCTTTGTCTCAGTGAGAATAACAAACTCGTGGTGTTTTATCTTGCTCTATCCCCACTCTCCCCTACCTGGCTCAGTGGTAAACTTGAAAACCAATAGCTCTAGAATCACAGTGAAAACCAGCAGCCTAAAAGCCACTGGGGCAGAACCGAGTTGAAGTTCCTCCAACAAAAACTGGGTTGAGGCTCCTAAAAATCTCCATTCTCAGAGAAGTGTCATTATTTGACTTTGAGAAATTCCCCAGAAAACTCCATTGGCAGGAGTTTTCTTTAATTGATCTGATGCAAAGCCCACCTAGTGTGGACAGATTTTTCTCCTGGGATACTTGTCAAAAACAATCAGTGGAAATTGTTTAACATTGCAGCTGCCAGATGTGATGATAACAATTGGAACAACAAAACTGATCAAAAAAACTTAAAAGAGAAATCTGGGGGATGAGATACCCATAAAGTTCTGACATATTCTTGAAAATCTGAAAGGCCATAAACATGCAAAGGCCTATATGCCTGGTCAAGAAAGACCTGAGAAGGCCCTAAGCCCTCACCTCTTGAAGCACTGCACAAGCAGGAAGTTTAGCTAAGGCAGAATTTTAAACTGCCTACCTGAGCACTGAAGGTGTGCCCCATCATACACACAGAACCCCTGGCAAAGTCTGGGGGACTTATTCATTCCAGGCACTTAAGGCAATATCTGCCCAATCATTAACTGATGCTAAGCTAATTGATCAGAAGCTACAGTGGCCACAGAAGACAAAGTGTGCATACTTTACAAAGTTAGATCAGCAAAGTCGCTAAACAAAAGTCGGTATCAATAAGAATAAAAAAGCTACAAACAGCAACAAGAACATATCCATGGGAGGGGAGGAAAATCTGATTTCCAGAGGAGTCACATTATTCTATTTAAAACATTCAGTTTGCATCAAAAGAATTACAAGACAATGAATGCAACGAAACAAGAAAGTATGGCCCATACACAGGAAAAAATAGCAATCACTAGGAATTGTCCTCATTGAAACCAAGACACAGAATTTGTTAAAGATTGTATTTGTTGCCCCTTGTGTTTTTACCTCAAAAAGTCAGGGATACAATATCAAGAGACTTAATTTTCTAAGAACCCTTTCTTATTTTCCAAATGAATGTGTTCTCTGTTTCTGTATTTTAAATATACTGAAAGAACAAAGTAAATCATGCATAAAGTACTATAAACAATATGAGAACAATGCATCACCATGGAAGGAACATCAAAAGTTGGAGATTTTAATATTCCACTTTCAATAATGGGTAGCAAAACAAGAGAGAAGATCAACAAGGTAATAGAAAACATGAAAGACACTGTAACCCAACTAGACTGTCTAGACATCTACGGAGCACTGCTATGGTCTGAATATTTGTGTCCCTCCTAAATTCACATGTTGAAATCCTAAACCCCAAAGATGATAGTGTTAGGAGGTGGGGCCTTTGGAAGGTGCTTAAATCATGAGAGTGTAGCCCTCATGAATGAGATTAGTGTCTTATAAAAGAGACCCTATAGAGATCTCCAGTCCCTTCAACCATGTGAGGACACAGCAAGAAGGAGGATGCTATGAACCAGGAAGTAGGCCCTCACCAAAACTTAACCATGTTGGTGACTTGATCTTGGACTTCCCAGCCTCCATAACTGTGAGCAATATGTTTTCTGTTGTTTATAAGCTGCCCCGTCTGTGGTATTTTGTTATAGCTGCCCAGAAGACTAACACAAGCACTCTGTCCCACAACAGCAGGATACATGTTCTTCTCAAGTGCACATGAATCATTCCCGGGATAGATTATATGCTAGGACATAAAATAAGACTCAGTAAAATTAAGTGGATTATAATCATACAAAGCATATTCTCTCATCAAAATGAAATAAAATTAGAAATCAGTAATTGAAGGAAATTTTGGAAATTCACAAATATGGACATTAAAAAACACTCTCATTAATAATCAATGGATCAAAGAAAATAAATTAGAAAATACTTTGATATGAAGACAAACAAAAGCACAACATACCAAAACTTATGGGACACAACTAACATAATGTTTAGGGGGAAATTTATAGCGTAAAATGATATACTATAAAAGGAAAATCTCACATTTATAATTGAACATTCTACTATAAGAACCTAGAAAGAGAAGTGGGTATTTCTTTGCAGCAGTTAAATAAGCAAATAAATTTTGGTATCAGAAGTGGATGTGTTGCTGCAACAAATATCTCAAAATATGGAAGTGGCTTTGGAATTTAGTAATGGATAGAGGCTGGAAGAATTTCAAAGTGCATATTAGGAAAAGCCTAGATGGCCTTGAACAGATTGTTGGTAGAAATATGGAAGTTAAAGGAAGTTAAATGAGGAACATATTATTGGAAATTGGAGGAAAGTGATCTTTGTTATAAAGTGGCAGACAAATTGACTGAGTTATGTTCCAGTGTTGGGCGAAAAGTAGAACTTCTAAGCAATGAACTTAGATACTTAACTAAGGATATTTCCAAGTAGTGTGCAAGGTGTAGCTTAGTTTCTCCTTGCTGCTTACAGTACGCTGTGAGAGAAAAGAGGTAAATTGGGGAAGGGACTATAACCTAAAAAGGAATCAGAACTAGATAATTTGGAAAATTCTCAGACTATTAATATTACAAAAGAAACTAAAGCATGCGCTAGAGAAAACACCAAGGATATGGCTGGAAGATCTTATGTTGGAAATATTAGGCATGTTGCATATGACTCCAATCAACCATCTCAACAGAAGCCAACAACGGAGATGAGATTATCAGAAAAGGATCTCTAGAGAACCCTCATTTCTAATGGTGTGGATGCTCTTGACATACATAGAAGAGTGACAAAGTTTTTGAGAATGTTATGTCAGCAGAAACAGTGCCAGCTTGGACTGAAAGGGACAGAGACAGGAGAAAATGAAAGGAGCCTGTCAGGGATTCAAAATCCTACAAGCAGGAAACAGGTTGAGAGGATGAGGCCATGTCTGCCTTTGCAGGTCCAGAGGGCAGGGCACCAGTTGCTTCCATAAGCAAAAAGGATGGGGCAACCAACACCTCCATGGTTGAGAGGGCAGTGCCATCTCAGAGTGCTGGAGGGGCTGGGCTGCTGCCATAGGCCAGAGCATGGGGCAACTTCTCAGGACCCAGAGGACAAGCATATAGCCAAAGAGAATTATTCTCAGGACTTGAAATCTATGAAATTTGCCTTGCTGAATTTTAAACTCGTTTGGGACTTGTGACCCTTTATTTCTTCCAGTTTTTCCATTTTGGAATGTGAATATCTATCCTATGTATGCATGATCCACCACTGCATTTTGGAAAGAGATAACTTATTTTCTAGTTTCACTGGCCCACAGACGGAAAGAAATTTTTCCCCAGGATCAATCATACCCAGAGTCTCACCTATACCTGATTTAGATGACGAGACATCAGACTTTTTGAGTTTAAGATAGTTAAATGAGATTTTAGACTTAGAATTGATGCTGCGGTGGAGTAGGACTTTAGGGACTGTTGGGATGAAGTGAAATGCATTTTGTATGTGTGAAGGATGTGAATTTTGGGTGGCTCGAGGGAAGACTTTACTGGGTTGAATAATATCCCCTGAAAATTCATATTCACCTGGAACCTGTGATTGTGAACTTATTTGGAAATAAGATCTTTGCAGATGTAATCAAGTTAACATGTGGTCATAATGGATTATGATGGGCCCTAAATCTAACGACCAGTGTCTTTATAAGTAGAGGAAAACTTGGATTTGAAGACACACAAAGGATGGAAGACCATGTAAAGATGGAGACAGACATTGGAGTCATGTAGCTATCAGCCGAGGAACACCAAAGATTGCTAGCAACCAAGCCCTACAAGGTACGAAGAGACAAGGGAGAATTCTTTCCTAGATCCTTCAGAGGGAGCATGGCCCTGTCAACAGCGTGATTTTGGACTTCTAGCCTTCACAAGAGTGAGAGAATAAGTTTCTGTTGTTTTAATCTACATGGTTTTTACTACTTTATTAAATCAGCTTTAGGAAACTAACAGTCTCTAACAAGAGAAAGGATTGAATTAGTCATCAAAATTTCCCAAAAAGAGATGCCCAGAATTATATGGCTGTGATAAGTTCTACAAAATGTTTAAAGGGGAATTAACATTAGTCCTTGACAAAGTCTTCCAAAATTGAAGAGGGGAAAATTCTTCCCAACTTATTTTGTGAGGCCAGTATTACCCTGACAGAAATAAGCAGACAAGGGTGTTCCAAGAAAATAAAACTACAGACCAATATCCCTTATGAATATAAACTCAAAACTCTTCAAGAAAATATGAGCAAGCCAAATATAGCAAAATATACAAAGCATTATATACCATAACAAAGTGAACAATAGTGCAAGGATGCTTCAACATACAAAAATTAAACAATTCATATACTGTATTCATAGAATAATAGACAAAACCCGCATGGTCATCTCAATTGATGAGGAAAAAAGTACTTGACAAAATCAAACCCCCTTACATGTTAAAAATAAAACCTCAACAAACTTCAAATAGAAGGAAACTTCCTCAACCTAAAAAAATGCATCCATGAAGAACCCACAGCTAATAGCATACTTAATGATGAAAGACCGAAAGATTGCCCCCTAAAATCAGAAACAAAACCAGAATATCCACTCTTGTCCCTTCTATTTAACATTATACTGAGGGTTCTAGGTAGAGCAACTAGGCAAGAAAAATAAATAAAAGTCATCAGATAGGAAAAGAAGGAATAAAATTTTCTCTATTCACAGATGAAATGATCTTGTACATAGAAAATCCTAAGAAATTCACATACAAAACTTTTAAAGCTAATAAACTACTTCAGCAAGGATGCATGATACAAGATAAATATATAAACATCAGTTATATTTCTATATATTATCAATGATTATTCCAAAAAAGAAATTAAGGATAAAATATATTTATAATAGCATCAAAAAGAATAAAACACTTAGAAATAAATTTAGCAAATTTGTAAGACTTGTACACTGAAAACCACAAAATATTATTGAAATAAATTCAACAAGACCCAAATAAATGGAGAAACATCTCATGTACATGAATTGGAAAATTTAATATTGTTAAGATAGCATTACTCCCTAGGTTGATCTATAAATCCAGCACATTCTATATCACAATCCCAGTTCTGTTTTTCACATAAATTGACAAGCGGATCCTAAAATTCACCAAAATCAGAATACCTATAACCATCTTGAAAAAAAGAGCAAAGTTGAGAGACTAACATTTCCTAATTTCAAAAATTACTGCAATACAGCAGTGATTAAGACTGTCTGGTACTGGTGTAATTATAGACGTGTAGATCAGTGGAATAGAATTTTGAGTTCAGAAATAAACCTTTTCATTTAAAGTCAATTGATTTTTGACAAAGGTGCCAATATAACTTAATGAGGGAAAGAACTGTTTCTTCAACAAGCAGTGCTGAGACAACTGAATATCTACACGCAAAATACAAAATTGGACCTCAACCTCACACTACGCACAAAAATTCACTTGAAATGCATTAAATACATAATGTAGTCACTGAAACTATCATATATGGGCATTAATCTTTTTGACCATGGATTAGACAAAAGTTTCTTAGATAAGACACCAAAGTGCCCAAGCAACAAAATAAAAAAGATATATTGGATTTCATCAAAATTAAACCATGTTAGCTTCAAATGATACTATCAAGAAAATGAAAAAAAAAAACAGATAATGGGATAAAATATTTAGGAATAATAAATTTGTAAGTGACAAGTATCTAGAATATATAAATAACTCATACAACTCAACAATTAAAATACAACTCAATTAACAAATGCACAAAGTATTTGAATGGATATTTCTCCAGAGAAGTTATCCAAATGACCAATAAGCACATGAAAGATGCTTAACATTACTAGTCATTAGGGAAATGCAAATTAAAACCAGAAGATATTACTTTATACCTACCAGCATGGCTGTAATAAAAAAAGATGAATAATAACAAGTCTAGGGCAGGAAGTACGGAAATTGGGACTGAAATACTTTGGTGGTGGGAATGTAAAATAGAGCAAGCACTTTGGAAATTGGTTGGGAATTTCCTCAAAAAGATAAATATAAGATTAGCATATCTCCCTGAAGTTCCATTCCTGGGTATATAGCCAAGAGAAATAAAAACACATGTTCTCACAAAAACTTGTACATGGGTGTTCATAGAAGCATTATGCATAATAGCCAAAAAATGGAAACAACCCAAATGTCCAATTGATGAATGGACAAACAAAATGTGATATACCAATACAATGGAATATTGCTCAGCCACAAAAATAATGAATTACTGGTGCATGTCACAACTTGGATGAACTTGAATACATTAAGTGAAAGAAGCTAGACACAGAAGGCCATATATTGTGTGATTCTATTTATTTGAAATGTTCAAAATAGGTAAATACACAGGGGAAGAAGGTAGATTATTGATAACTGAGTTTGAGGGAAATGCATTATGAAGAGTGACTACTAATTCACAAGGGGGTTTTGGTATGATGATGAAAATATTCTGGAATTACATGTTGACATTTGCATAAGTTTGTGAATATGCTAAAAACCACTGAATTTTATATTTTAAAAGGATGAATTTTATGGCATGGGAATTATATCTCAAAAATAGCTTAAAAATCTATACGGTATTAAGCAAAACTTAAAGTAGGTACCGGACAGAAGCCTTCTTGTTGCAAATTAGTGAAACCATTTATATATTTTTTTGTCCAAATAATTTGACTCTAAAGACACTGATGTCTCTCCCATGATTTCTCTGTGCTGGTTCTATTTTCTTGTGATTTCACTATCATAATTCTTCCTTTTCCTTTTCTCCCATTGAAACGTCAATAAATTCAGTTTTTAGGAATTCACCTCTATTCAACTCCATTAAATGTTTAGAAATTTTTTACAAAACTACATGCCAGATATTTTACCAGGAACTGGGGATAAAACAGTGAAAAAAACCCCAACCATATCCCCACCATTGAGTTTTCAGTCTAGATAAAGATAGACAAATGTTACTTAAGTCAGTGAACAAAACCAGTGGAATATTTCTGGAGACTATGTTATAAAGGATTGAAACAAGCAGGACTGCATGGGTAATCTTGACTATGGAGTAATGATAATACATTTCCCTTTATTTATCTCTTATTATACGCCTGCCAGCCATCATATTGAATTGAGATGTCAATTTCTAAAGAAATAATCTATTTTAAATCAATACTCAGTTGATCCTTGCCAGTCGACCACTTGTACTAGATCTTGGACCTTCAGAGGTATTAAATTTGTGGTAAAAGTAAGGAAAAAAATGGAGAAAAGTTTGTTGGTAGATGTTCAAACAGTTGAATTCAGTTAAAAGCGTGATACAAACACTGTGGTTAGTAGATTTGTTTAGCTGTAATTTAGAGATCTAAAGATGTCCTGGTGGCCAGATCCACTGCCACCTGGGCTAATCAGTTTCACTCAGTTTCCAGACTCCACTCTGATCACAGATGATCATTGCTAGAACATCACTCCTGCTCCAAAACATTACATATATGTATAAAATATATATATATATAATCATACATGATTTATATATATGATTTATTTACATATAGATATCTATATCTACGTCTATATATCTTTATCTATATCTATACAGGTATATCTATATAGATACATCAAGAGAGAGAGAGCATCAGAGAGAGAGAAAAAGAATACATTTTTTCAATTCTAAGCCAATAGCATAATTTTTGCATAGACTGGGTAGATGAACAGGCCATTTCCTTAACATCTAGGGTGATTTAATGACAATGAGATTTCTGATTCATGCTATAGTCCTATTTCATAATTTAGGATATTCTCATACTCTGTGATGTTCTCCCACGATTCGTGCTATAGTCCTATTTCATAATTTAGGATATTCTCATACTCTGTGATATTCTCCTATGTGATAAAGCATTGTAAATAAGAATCTTCTTAAATTTGTACATTTATTTCTCATTGCATGGGTTTCAAAATAAATATTTGGCCTACCATTTATTTATGAGTACTCTTCAATACCAAGGGCATTCTAATTAAGACTCTGAACCTATTACTTTTAATTATACTTTTCTTAATTAAACCCAATGAACTACCTCTTGAGGAAGTAGCTTAAATTTTTGCTAGATCCACCATATCAATGAATCCAAATAAAGCTCATTGTCCTTTTTCATAGTTGAAATCCAATATAATCTTCATAGTCCATGTCTCTAACAAACTCTCTTCCATTGGGCTCTCCTGATGACTGTCCTTCAGTTGCCATTGAACTTTACGTCTTCCCTGAGTTCCCCAGATTTTCTGTATTTCACATATGGGATAATTTGTCTTCTATAACATCATCCTACCCTCACTGGCCTACAACTTCCTTATAGGCAGAAATCCTCTTGCCACTCATTCATCCCTAAATTTTTAAATTATTTAGGTCCCTGACCCTAAATTTGAACCCGACTCTTCCCAGTTGCCCTCAACAATGCAGCAAATAGTCTCCTCTAAGACTTTCCTTTTTTTTCGCAGTCTTAATAACTATTATACCAAGACGAAACCTTGAAAAGGTTTGAACAGAAACTACTTTGGGGAGAACGTGCTAGGGGTGGGAGGCTGTTCCCCTTGATATCTTCTAAGATACCTCTGCAATAAACAGAGGCACAGAGATGAAGTAACTCTCCTAAGTAGGTATAGCAAGGGAGCAGGGAAGCAGAAATTCTGGCTTGGATCTGTCAGAATCTAGAGCTCAAGCTCTTAACTTCTAAAGGATCTATCCTTGATAATAGGCTGTAGAGAGCAGTTTTTAATGATGTTCATCGTTTCCACTATTTGAGAGAGTTCTGGTTCCTAGTCACTAAGAAATCTTCACTTAACATTAGTTCATAATTCCATTTGGCTACTTTTTATTGAGTCGAATAAATCAAAACTTCTCAAACATTCATACATTTTCAATAATTTTAATAAAGATAAAAATTTATGTGCACGGTAGACAAAATGACTTAGACTATATAGCTAATTATCTCTAGCTGGATTGCTTTTTACCACAATTCATTTTAAAATATCCTTTTGCACTTTATAAAAATCCTTTTTTTTTTTCCCTTGAAGACAAGTCTGAAGGACTTATATTTTTATTTTTATTTTAGGAAACAATGTGACTCAACAGTTCACACCTTCATCTTTATAAGGGAAATGTCATGAGACGGGTGTGGAAAAATCACTCTCTACATGTGACAAAGAAAGTTGCTTGACCAAACTTCAGTCAGGAACCTGAACCTCCTCCTAGGCCCATCTGTGCACTTCTTTGTAAAATCTAGTTTTAGCAAGAACCCTGCTGAATCAGTCTAATTACAGCCCCCCGCCCTTGACGACTGATCATCCTAGATATCTCGTGAGGGTCCTCATCCTCCACCAACCCCCAGATGACGTCTGATCACCCTGGCCTGCCTTTAGCAAGAATCCTCTTAGGTCAGATCAATTTAGCTGGAACTCTCCTGATGTTTCCTCTTAGCAATTTTGCATTCACTGGACCCCACCCTACTCCCTGCCTATAAATTCCCACTTGCCCATGCTGTATTCACAGTTGAGCCCAATCTCTCTCACTTATTGCAAAATCCCATTGCAGTGGTCCCTATATCTATCAGGATGGTCCTATATGTCTGCCTTACCATGTTTAATAAGTGCCATTGAATATTTTTTTTCTGTGACACACATCAAGGTTCAGTTCTGGGAATTGCAGCAAGAGTCATTATTGCTTTCAGGAAAGAGAGAAGTGAGTACAGTGGTTCTCTTAGCATGGAGGGCTCAGCCCTGTGGGTAAGGGCCAAGAAAAGACTGAAGCACAGCCAACTTGTACCTTTCATGGGTGGTGTTAAGTCTCTTCAGTGGGGACCAAGTGTGTAGAAGAACCTGGAAAGGGGAAGAAAAGCTGAACATTGAGAACTCAGGGATAACCATGTATCATAGCTCACAACATTGACAGTAATAAATATACAAATATCCAATAATAGTAGGCAATATAAATACGCCAACACCTCTCCAAGAATCAGCTAAAAATATTTACTGATTATCAAATAACACAGCTACTCCCAAAAGACTATAATATTTTGGGACTAGTAATAAGTAGAACTACATCTCATACTCTTATTTTATATTTTTAACATGTCAGCTACAGGAGGAAGAATTAGATGAGAGAAAATTAGTTTATTGGCTCAAAGGATTTTCCATTTAATCAATACAAGAGAGAAATGAGACCCAGATCTGTCAAAATTCTGAAGAACTAATATGCAAATTTCCTACTTTATTAAGAATCTTTTACTAGAAAGCAAAAAAAAAGTCAGATAAGATGTAATTGCGTTTACTGAGCCACTATAGGGATTTTGAACTTGCAAATAGGTCAATTGCCAAGAGAAAATTATACATGAAAGAAAAATCCAGGATATTACTATTTAATGTCAAGTCAGAGAGTCTAGTGAACATAAAACCATTATGTTTGTCCCACACCCACTCTGGATACTGAACCATTCAATTTTATTCTTTAAAGACATTTTCCTGTTTTAATTTCTATGTAAGCAGTGATCACAAATCCACTAGCAAAATAAATTTTACAACAAATTTTAGCCTGGTATGTTATGATAATTCCAGCAAACAGTAGATGTCACCTAAAAATAAGAATAATTAAAGTAAAACACTTTGGCAACAGCTCCTAACTTGTTTCAGGTAGAATTTTCTCCCTTCCAATATTTATAGCAAATATTTTCTTTTTGCTACTATATATTTAATGATCAAAATTATTGTCATCTTTTTTAATATAACTTGATTAAATGAAATAAATATACAATTAAAAGAATTGTGAAATTGTGGAATTGGTGGCAGAGGGAAGGATATGCCAGCTACAAAAGGAGAAAAATAGAGTACGAGAGTGGAGTGTGAATGGTTTTGAATATCCCTCTCAAGCTTTGGTTGTGTTCTGGGATGTTTCAAATAAAGCAGTGTTCATTTGACACAATTTTATAACAGCCATCTTAATTCCCATTGAATCCTGCATTGGGATTATTATTATTGATACTATTCTTATTATTTGAGCTGCACATCCACGTTGTAGGAATGAAGAGAAGTTACAAAGATGAGTCAATTAAGGCACAGAGAAATTTAAAAATTTGCGAAGCTCACAAAGGTAAGTTAATGGTAAGAACCAGGACTGAATTTACCATTCACTCATTAATTCTTTTGGATAAGTGTTTCATAGATTCATAGTCCAGCATTATTAAAGGTAATTTAGTCCAGCCTGCAATTACACAGACATAAAAACTAAGGTCTATGGGAAAGGTAGCAGACATAGAGCTGCAAAAAAGACTAGATCAAATACAGGAAGTCTAGATTCATTACTTAGCATGGATCTTGTGAATCTACTCCTAAATTTTGCAAATAATTTTATAATTACATTCACAGTATTTCCTGCCACATTTGTGTCTACACGTGGTCTTGCTGTGGAATGGGCTTCAGTGCACAGACCTGACTTAGCTCTGTCTCTCTAGACAGGCTTGGAAGTGAAGCAAATTTCTTAAGTGTCGAGGCATGTGAAACCAACATGTTGATGAAGCATGACAACTAATATTGAAACATGACTTTATTTTTCTTTTCACTATCCTTTTAAAATATGTTCAAGCGAGGGATAAGAACTTTCAGACCAATGCCGTTTATGCTCACTCTTCGGCAGAAGAATATTTTACAGCCACTTTAAGTCACAAATAAGCCTCATTTCAGAAATCAGAATATCTAGTCCAAGATAGTGATTAAAATCATGAATTGTATTTAGCATTAAAACCTCTTCTCTTTCAATGGGCATGGAAGCCTGAAGTATAGGAAAGGGGGAATGATCAGCCTTTTGTCGAATTCTTGATCTGTTCTTTTGTCCCCTCACTCCAGCCTGCTGCGCACATTCTGACATCAACAGGATTGGGGAAGGCTGAGGGTATAGCCGTAAAGGAAAGTGAAATATTTTATTCAAATGGTACCATAGCAAGTTGTTTTCATGGTCTCTGGGCCTCAAAGATATTTAAAGCTGATTTTTTGTTTTTCGTAACGCTGTTGGAGACTCTACAGTTCATAGTTTTTCCTTCCAACCACGGTTCATGTGAGCCGGGCAAGCAGATGCATCACTTTATCATCGACAATTTTCCCTAAATTAAGCAATCTCTAGAAATACAAAGCCCCCCTTAGCTTTTGGCTGCTGAGATTTGTGCATCCCTTGTGGTGACCCAATTAGACCAGACCCATTATGAAGCCAGGCTGGGTCTTCTCCTTTCCAGAGGGCCTCCATCTATCTGTAGGAAATACTTACACATCCCTTGTTCTGACCAACTCTTAGAGGCAGGCTGATTGCAAAGTAGAAGCCATCTCCCGGATGTCCCACAAAGTAGCACTTCTTGGGCCTTCTTTCTGTCCTTTGTGGGAATCACACCAGCCTACATGCATGGTGACCTCTTTCACTAGGAATTAGATGAAACAACTAGGATGCCCTGAGCCTTCCTTCAAGGCTGTGGCAAATCAAAGCACAACAGCTCTTTCTAAAGAAAAACTCTTCTCAAATATTTCTTACAAAAATCTGACTTCTTTCCACTTGCCAATCCCTTTTTATGTATTTTATCTAGCTGAGAAATCCAAAAGTTCTAGAATTGATTCACAGAATTGCCTTTTAGCGTCTGCATATGATGATTCGAAACCTCACTTTGGAAATTCTCATGTCTTGTATATTAGCACCTGGTTGAATTTCATTTTTAATATGTTGCAATATGTGATTTATAGTCAAGGATATGGGTATGTAAGTCTTAGAGAAGCTGTTCCTGCAGCAAAGGAGACGTTTATTAGATGTTTATTAGATGTTGAGATTATAAGTAGATGGATGAAACCAAATTCAGCCATACTGCTGGTTGATATCATTTGTGAGTTGAAATGGGAGATCTTAACCTAATTTAGCACTTGCAATGGAGACGATTGAGAAAGTGAATGTATTTACAAAATTTTACATAGTGATTGCTCAGTCATGATTTTTGTTTACCTCCCTGATCTTGTACAATTATCATTCTCTAATCAAATGGTCTCCTCTAAACCAAAGTAAAATTTTAGGCATTTATGGTTGCCCTATACAGTTTTCAAAATAATATTTTAAAAAGCAATATTTCTTGTATTTAACTTGGGATGTCTTCATTTTGCTATGTATTTGCCCTATGATTTACCAATTGGAAAAAAGTGCTTTTTTCCTCTTGAAGCCATTCATTCGATACCATCATTCTTCGTGAAGAGCTGCAAATACAACTGACAAATCATTGCATTTGTAATCTCCTTTTCCCCATCATTATTCCTTTTATTCCAATAAGCTCTTCCAGTGCCAAGTGAAGAGCTGTAGTGACAGTGATGGGCAGGAATATTTTGTGCTTTGTCAATTCAAATAAAATCCAAGCTAGTAAATGACAAGCTATTTGGTTAGCAAGAATTAACATCCAGAGGTGTCTAAAAAAAGGATCTGTGTATACATAATCACAAGTAGTACTCATAGTATTTTAAACACTATTCTTTTAAAAAAAATCCATCATTTGTTTGACATGGTTTGAGGACATCCAGTATTTTTATTCTCCTCAGTGTTCTTTCATTGGTTGTATCTGAAACTGATTTGAAATACAAGACACTTTATAAGACATATTATGTGATTGGGTGCAAGATAAAGCCAAATTATCCATCAAGTATGGGAAGACCTATAAGGGGAAGAAGGGGAGCAAATAAGAATGATGTTACCTAATTCTCACATTGTATGATTATACTCTCTCTATCAGGGAGGTGCAAATCATAACTACCATGAGGTATCACCTCACTCCGGTCAGAATGGCTATAATTAACAAGACAGGAAACAACAAATGTTGGAGAGGGTGTGGCGAGATGGGAATCCTTGTACACTGCTGGTGGGAGTGCAAACTGGTGCAGCCACTATGGAAAGCAGTATGGAGTATCCTCAGAAAATTAAGGATAGATCTACCATATGATCCAGCTATTCCAGTGCTGGGTATTTATCCAAAGAACTTGAAAACACAAAGGCATGAAGATACTTGTACCCTTATGTTCATTGCAGCATTATACACAATAGCCAATACTTGGAAGCAACCTAGGTGCCCATCAAGGGATGAATGGATAAAGAAGATGTGGTATTTATACACAATGGACTACTACTCAGCCATAAGAAATGATGAAATCCAGCCATTAGTGACAACATGGATGGACCTTGAGGGTAGTATGCTGAGTGAAATAAGTCAGAGGGAGAACGTCAAATACTGTATGATCTCATTCATAAGGAGAAGATAAAAACAACGACAAACAAACACATAGCATTGGAGATTGGATTTGTGGTTACCATAGGGGAAGGATGGAGGGCAAAAGGGGTGAATAGGCTCACATGTGAGGGGATGGACTATAATTAGTTTTTGGGTGATGAACATGATGTAATCTACACAGAATTCGAAACATATTATGATGTACATCCGAAAGCTATGTAATGTTATAATCCAATGTTACTGCAATTAAAAAATAAATAAATTCAAAAAAAGAAAAGAAAAGAAATTGACTGAATATAAGATGCTTCAAAAAAAAAAGATTATACTCTCAGTGACAGTGCTAATTACTTGATCATTGTCTTTTCGACACAAGAGCAAATTGAAATGGCAAACACATTTTTTCCTTTAAATACTTTATACAATCATATTTGTTTGTACAAAATAACTGAAAATGACTCAGAGCTCTTATAAGAACGCTGGAAATAATAACTGCCCAACATTGCTGTCTGATAATAGTGAAGCATGAATTGCAGGAAAGACTGCCTGGGTTCTAACCCTGCCTTCTCCCCTAAGTAGCTGTACGACCAGGAGAGTTACTTATCTTAATAGTACTTGAGTACTCTTGTCACTTAAATAATAGTACTTACTTCAGGTAGTTTTTGTAAAAATGAATGAGATAGGACATGCAGAGCACATAGCAAGTTCCTGGCACATAGTGAACATTTGCTAAATATTAGGTAGTGATGATTTTGTAGATTGAGCTGCTGTACAGGTATCACTCAGTCAGTCAGCCATTATTTAGCGACCACCACAGGGAGCCAGACACTGAGAGAAGCATTGGGATCAGAGCAGACTGACAAGCAGTCACAGTCTCTGTTCTTTTTTTCTTTTTTTTTTGAGGAAGATTAGCCCTGAGCTAACTACTGCCAGTTCTCCTCTATTTTGCTGTGGAAGCCTGGCCCTGAGCTAACATCTGTGCCCATCTTACTCCACTTTATATGTGAGACTCCTACCACAGCATGGCATGCCAAATGGTGACATGTCTGCACCCAGGATCCGAACCAGTGAACCCCAGCCCGCAGAGAAGTGGAACATGCGAACTTAACCACTGTGCCATTGGCCGGCCCCACAGTCTCTGTTCTAAAGAGCTTTCTGCCTAATACAGAAGACAGACAAAACACAGAGTCAAATTAAATAATTGCAAATTTTAACTTTTTTGTGTGTGTGTGAGGAAGACTGGCCCTGAGCTAACATCTGTGCCCATCTTCCTCTATTTTCTATATGGGGTGCCACCACCGCATGGCTTGATGAGTGGTGTGTGTAGGTCTGCAGCTGGGATTCGAACCCATGAACCCCAGGCCACTGCAGCTGAGCGCGTGAACTTAACCACTATACTACCAGGCCACCCCAGTGAATTTTATAAATAAATAGTAAGGGGATGAAATAGGAAAAAAAATTAGTGAGGCATCCATGTTAGCTAGGGTATTAGAAATGGTATCACTAAGAAGGGGAGATTACTATGCCCAGTGATGGGTTTAAGACATGAGAGACAGCTATGTGAAGAATGTGAGGAAAAGCATCCAAGCAGGTGAACAGCATGTGCAAATGTAATGAGAAGGGGAAAATGCTAGGAACTTTGAAAGAAGTGATTGACTGGGGAGGCTGCAGCACATCTTGAGTGGAGGGGCATCATGCCTTGAAGATATAGTCACTGTTGGCTCACTCAAGACCTGTCGGCCGTTGCAGGGATTTTGGATTTCATTGTGTAGAATGGGAACCCATTGAAAGGTGTTAAGCAAAGGCCTAGCATAATATAATTTGCATTTAAAATATCTTTTGTGCTGCTTCATGGACAAGTATCTCCAACTGTTTTGCATCCTAATCAGCTAGTGGAGGAGGTAGGATTGGAACCCAGGTAGTTGCTCTCACAGCATGCTCTTAACCGTTATACAGTGCTCTTCTGCCTCTAGAACTATTATGTCTAGGCTCTTCTGATAGGCACTTGGGTCATTTTTTAGTTACTTTGTACAAACAAATCTGGCTGTACAAAGTTTTTGAAGGACAGGAATGTATTTGCCATTTCAACTTGCTATTGTGTTGGAGATAAGCTAGTTACTACACATGTGATTCTGTGGTGCTGGCATTAGGTAACATCGTTTCCACTTTCCTGTTCCTCTCCCTCCTACGGGTCATCCTGTTCTTAATTTGGCTTCATCTTGCACTAAATCACATGTCCTGTAATTAGAACATTTTTAAAAATAATTAACAAAATACAAGGTTCCCAGTGGGTACCAGGGGAAAAAATAACCTGCATTTCAGATCAGTTTCAAATAGAACCAATGATAGAAAATTGGGATAAATAAAAGATACTAGATGTGCTCAAACCATGTCAAAGAAATGACGGATTTTTTAAAAAGAACGCTGTTCATAATACTATCAGTACTACTCGTGATTGTGTCTACACAGGTCCTTCTTTTAGACATCATTGGATGTTAATTCTTGCTAACAAAATAGCTTGTCGTTTACTAGCTTGGGGTTTGGGGTTTATTTGAATTGACAACACACAAACTATTCTTACCCATCACTGTCACTATAGCTCTTCACTTGACTCTGGAAGAGCTTAATGCAGGAAAAAGAAAAATGATGACAGGGAAAAGAAGATTACAAATGTAACGATCTGTAAACTGTACTTGCAGTTTTTCACCGTAGTGATGGTACAATCTGAGTGACTTTAAAAGAAAAAAAACGCTGTTTTTAACCAATTGGCAAATAATATGGCAAATATATATTGAAATGAAGACATTCCAAGATAAAGAAAAAATTTCAAAATTTTATACTGAAAACTGTAAAGAGCACCTATAAATGATGAAAACTTCAAAACTGCTTAGTGGTTTTATCTGATTAGAGAAATGTAATTGAGTAAGCTTTGAGAAATAAATCAAAATCATGACCGAACACCCCTGTACAAGATTTGGGAGACATGTGTTCTCTCCCAGTCATCTCCAATCCAAGCGCCAGACTGCGAGTCTGGATCCTCCATTTTTGTTGTAAATTACATATGGACTGAAGTCATCGAATGAAATAATTAAGTAATTGAAGGTTAATAACAGTAAATTTCTATCCTTTTTTATGCAAAAGTAAGAATACTTAAAATTTCTTTTATTTTTATCCTGTGTCTGTTGTCCAGTGCTGCTGCTGAGTTAATGTAATCCATGTTGGAGAAAACTGTAGAAAAGGGATCAGAGCAGACTAATAGTGGAGGCAGTGGGTGCAGCAGTGTAGCTGCTGCGGTTGGCTAGATGCAAACCGAGGATAGCTTCAACTAAGGTGGTGGCAATTCTGATGGTGAAGAGACAGTGACTTTAAGATTGATTTTTCTTAGGCATAATTGACAGATTTATTATAGGAATTCCATGACTATACCTACTTCTTGGCTCACAGCATCAATGGTTTTCCCACTCGATGCTTATTCATTTTAATTCCACCAATGAAGTCTATTGAGGAAACTTAGTAGACCAATGGATTAAAAACACATCTAATTAGCTCACTTTCCTGTATGTTTGGCAAAATGGGTTGATTTGGAGAATCTGTGATATTTTCACTTCTGCTTATTGACAGAGGTCAATGTATGATAGAGATTTATAAGATTAAATGTAATGATGTCAAAAAATTGAGCCAATTTAATCTACATCTGATTAACCCTTTGCTAAAATAAATAATACAAAGCATTAAAAAATCTCTAGGTCTAAGTAAATTAACATGAAATTGATCTCAAACACCCCCTCTTTAAGAAATAATTGGGGTCAGTGTGCTTGGGAAGGTGGGAGGTCTAATCTTTATGGGAAGATAAAAATTCAGGTATATTTTCACCAAGTTTCTGCACAAATCTTTTCATATTAGAAAAACAATTTGGACTTATGCAAGGTTAATAATAGTCTAGGATTAGGTCATTAAGTGCATTCATTCAAAATCAGCTTTGTCTCGTAGCCTTCAAATCTACTGATTTCTTTTTTTTTTCCACATGTGGGCAGGGATCTGTTTATATTTTGACTTTTCCCTGTCTTCTAGGAATTCCCACTCACTTATTCAGCCTGAAAAGGAAGTTAGCAAAACTTGGAGGAAAAACATTGAACAAATGATCCTGCAAACCTCTGGAAGCAGTTCAGAGAGGAGAGGTGAATGACTGTCTCAGGGCTTCTGCAAAAGCCTCCGGATGGAGGGATGCAGAAATGTTCTCTGCTTCCTGTCTCCTGTCTAGGGACCACAGCTAGTCAGGTGGTACCACTTTTATATTGGGGTACAATCCTGGGTTCCAAGAAGAAGCCATTAGTCAAGGGTAGCAAACATGTTCATGAACTTCTCTAACTTCTCTGATAGCAGACAAGCCACTTTCTCGTTCTTCCTTCTACCAGACATCAAAGGTTGAGATGCCTCCTCTTCTTGCGTTTGCAGTGGTTTTGAGAAGGAGAATTGTTGAATAACAGGTACCTTGTGAAGGTTTGTAAGACAAGTGTATCAGTTTTCTGTTACCAGCTCTCAAGGTAGAGGCTTAAAACAATGACATCATTTATTTTGCTCAGGAATCTGCCCTATGGGCAGAACCTGGCAGGATCAACTCTTCTCTGTTCCTCACAGCATCAGCTGGGGCAGCCTCACCAGGGGCTGAGCACCCCCATTTAAGAGAGCTCTCTTACGTGGCTGGCAAGTTGGCACTGGCTGTCAGCTGGCAGCTCAGCCAGGGCTAGGTTCTGCCCGATTCCTTTCCTTTTCCTTGTGACAGGGTGGCTAGCTCCAAAGCTAGTGTCTGAAGAGAACAAGGCAGAACTTGTACTGTCTCCTGACATCTAACCTCTGGAGTCATATAATGTCACTTCTATTATAGCCACAGTCTGCCCAGATTAGGAGAAGGGAATGTCAAAGTCATATGATAGGCAGAGCACGTGGGGTGAGTGAAATATTACTGCAGCCTTTTTCAGAAAATACAATCTGTCATAACTAATTTTCCTTAGATATCACCTGAAAGTTTGCGTTTTTGATGAGAAATAATTACTCTGTTTTCAAGGTGTTACTATCAGAGACACAGGCATTAGATTTTCTGTGAGGTTACCATGTAATCATAAAGATAAAGTTATATTAAAAACTTCACTGTAATTGTTCTTTGTATTTTGGGCATCATTCTTTATTGATTAAATGGAGGTATATTATAATTCTAAGGACTGCAAAGACCTTAGAAGAGATTTCAGTTTGCTACAGGCAAACACACACACAAACACAGAGGGTCTCACATTACCCCTCCCTCACCATAGGCGCGCTTAAACCCTGCTGCTGCCTTCCGTCTCCGGGGGTCCTCCAGGCTAGGAAGCTCAGATTGTGCTCGGGGTCAAATCCAGAGTCAATTCCCAAAGACTAGGAGCAGAAGGGACGCCATCCTTACCTCCACACACACCAAACACACACTCCAATAATGCTGACAACGTTCCAGGAGCTCGTGGGACAGGCTCCTGGGGGGGACAGGCGGCAGCAAATTGCGAAGAGGTGGGGTGGGGTGTGGGACCAGGTGGCCGCAGCACCCGCAAGCCGAGAAGGGGGATCATGGGGGCGGCGGCGCCTGCCATCAGTGCGCAGCCTGGGTCCGCAGCTCCTCGCTCCTGCCAGCCCGTCAGCCAGCCAGCCGCCCCTCCGCCTGTGCCTTCCGCCCACCTCCAACCCCTCCTAGCGGTGGCTCGTTCCCTTCAAGCCGCCTCCACCTGCCCCAGATCTGTCTTCGCTGACCCCCATCCAACTTGAATGGAGTCAGGGTCCTAAGCCCCCTCCCCTACGACCGTTCAGGGCAGATCGCTGCAGCGCCACTCAGGTTTGGGACATCTCTCCGGTTAACGTGGGGAAAAGGTGGGAAAAGTTGCCGGGCGGCGGCGCCAACTCTCCGGCGGCGTCAACTCTCCAGCGCCGCTGTGCACCTGCCCCCAGCAGTGGGCTCCTGTTCCTCTGCCGGGCGGGAGGCAGCCGTTTCTGTGGCCCCCCCGTCACATCCGGGTTCAGAGCTGCTGTGGGTCGGACTCTAGGGAGCGATGGTGGGATTTAAACTCCGGGAGGCGAGGCAGCGCTCCTGCCAAGCTCCTGCCAAGCCCCTGCTTCCTCCAGGGCGCCGTCTATAGGTAGCGAAGGAGGGAGCCGGAGCCCGGGGTAGCGCCGTGCACAGAGGAAGCAAAGCAGGACAAAACCACCACCTCCATCCATGGACCGGGCGCTGAGGCGGACCAGCAACGTTTTTTCTACAACAAAAGACTCAGCACAGAAATAAGCCATGGTCCACTGGTCTGGTACAAAAAAAAAAAAAAAGAAAAAAAAATGCCGAATGAGTACAGGAGGCTGGGGGATAAAGATATGAAGTGTAGAAATGGTTAAAGTCAAGTCAGAGAGGGATCAAAAGAATGGAGTTGGATGAGGGCTTCTGAATTGAGGAGAAGCTAGGAAACCACCACCCCCCAGCCCCGCCCCGTATTCCTTGGAATAATAGTTCCTGCTGGAGAAACTATCTCCGTCCCTTCTCATCCCCATCTTTTTCAAAATCCAAGTGTCCAGGAAATTTCTAAGCAAGACGACAAATTTAATTCCAGTCTATTTCCTCGAAAATGCACAGATTATCCATCCTGGTACCTTTCCCTAAGTTTTCAGTTGTAATGCAATTGCCGGGAACTTTTTCAGAAAGGTGCTACTTTCGTTAGTTGTACTCATCTTTAGCTTTTTATTAAGAGCTGTGCACGTTTTAAAATAATAATCTGCTCATTTTCATGTCTTTGGTACATCAGTGTATATTACATTAAGTCAAATCATGATAATTACATTTAGTGTGATATCATCCACGGAGTTTACCCTACAATTCAACTTTTATTGTCAGAGGTTATGATTTTATATGGTTCCCAGGAGTGGTTTAATCAAATAATTGAATCAGAAATTCTTTCCATTCAAGTTTGAAAGACTTTGTCTTCACTTCCTAACTTAATCACCGTATCTTTCATGTCATAACCCTGAAAATTAATCCTCCAATTTGAACTTGAATCTGCTTACACTAATTGAATAACTTTCCTGCTGCCTTAAGTAATTAATCAAAGTTCTGTATTTAAGTAGAAAATTTGAATTCTTGAAATGTCTAAGACTTATTAAGCTGAGATTCAAAGAACTTTGGTCTTGACTTATGTCTGCCATTTGATGATATCCCATTGGGAAATACCCCTTACCCCTTGACTTTTATCTTTGTTCATATCTTGAAAGAAAGATCTTAGACTAAGGAGAAGAGAGCACATCTTTGAAAATCAGACACTCCAGTTAAGAAACGGCACAAAATACTGCTAGGGTTTTGTCTAAAGTGCTCTAAATCCTAGTGGGGCTTGTTTGGGTCAGGACATAGAAAGAGAGTGACAGAGTGAGATTTCTGGGATATATGTAAGTGGTTGTATTTGTTGAATGTTTGAGTATTCAAAGCATGTTTATTACTGAAATCTCTTTTCTCTGAAGCCTTATATTCAGTCGTGACACACATACCCCCGCAACACACTAAGAGGTGGTTTTTTCAGTATGTACATACCCACTGAGAAGGAAGGGCTTATTTTGTTCCTCTAAAATAGTGTGAAAAATACTGTTCTATCTTTCGTTGTTTCTTAAGTATTGTGTTATTTTTCTAGCTAGAAAATGTAAACAGTGATTCTGTCTTTCCTGAAAGGGAAACACTGGCCAAACAGCATTCCTGCAGCAACCAAAAGTCGTGGCACACAAGAGTGTAAGGCTGAATCACACCAGGGCAAGATTAATGGCCACCTTTGAGAAGTGTGTGTTTCTCTTTACTTTGGATGGGAAAGATATTCAAAAGACGTACATGGGACAAAAGTGGAACCTACTATGTGATGTTTACTATAGAATAATAGAATCTATTCTAAAGTATAGGTAATGAAAAATAGGATGTGAATGTTCTGTAAAAGAACATTCATACATTTATTTTTTTGCTGGGGAAGATTCACCCTGAGCTAACATCTGTTGCCAATCTTCCATTTTTTTTTTTTTGTTTAATGTGAGCCACCACCACAGCATGGCCACTGACAGGCAAGTGAGTGGTGTAACCCAGGAACCGAACCCAGGCCACTCAGGCGGAGCACACCAAACTTTAACTACCAGGCCACTGGGGCTGGCCCTATACATTTTTAAATATCTAGATGTGAAATAATTTTAGATTTACAGAAGACTCAAAAAGAAGGTGCAGCAAGTTGCTGCATACCATTCCCCAAGATCTCACATATGTTAGCATCTTATAAAACCATGGTATATTTATCAAAACAAAGAGATGATTAATGTTGGTGCAGGGCTGCTAGCTAAACTGCAGGCTTTATTCTCCTCCAATAGGTGACAGATTTTTAGTGTTTTCTTGTTTTCATGATATTGATACTTTTCAAGAGAATTGGTCTGCTGTTTTGTAGAATGCCTCTCAATTGGAATTTGTCTGATGTTTTCTCCTGAATAGAATTATGGATTTTTGAAAAATAATTTTTATTTTAGAGCAATTTTAGATTTACAGAAAAATTGAGAAGACACAGAGATACAAAGAGTTCCCGTATACTCTATACTCTATGCTCCTATTATTTAATATCTTACATTAATATGGTACATTTATCACTATGAACCAATGTTGATACATTATTATTAACTGAAGTTCATGCTTTATTTAGGTTTCCTTAGTATTTACCTAATATATCTTTTCGCTTCCAGGGTCACATCCAGGGTACCACATTGCATTTAGTTGTCATGAATCCTTATGCTCCTCTTCGCTATGACAGTTTTCTCTGATTTCCTTTGTTTTCGATGGCATTGGAAATTTAGAGGAGCTCTCCTTGAGTATTTTGTAGAATGTCCGTCAATTAGGATTTATCGGATGTTTTTTCATGGTTATGGATGCCTATGTGTTAGGGAGGAAAACCACAGAAGTAAAGTGTCATTTTCATCACATGACGTCATGGCTACATACCATTAACATGAAATATTACTGTTGTGTGAATCTTTATCACCTGGCTGAGATAGTGTTTGTCAGGTTTTTTCAACTGTTTCCAAAAGTTACTCTTTTGTGCCCTTTTCCAAATCATATTCTTTGGAAAGAAGTCATTTTTCACAGTCCACACTCAAGTAGTGGAGAATTATACTTCCCCTCCTTGAGAGAGATCACTGAAATGAATCCAGCACACAGGGTTCATTGTAGTCCCCTAGCTTGGCTTATTTGTAACATCTTTCTTCTGACAGTGGAAAACTGGCCCCCATTATCTACTATTTGTTTACTTTTGGTTGTATCCTAGTATACAGGTAAGGCAGTTTCAGAATTGCTACCCCATACTCCTATGGTAAACAAAATTACCAACTGGAGTGTTTTTATACAGGGTTTTTTTTGTGTTTAGCATTACAGTATCCAGGCAAATTCCTATTAAAAGAGTTGCTTAGGTCAACTACTTTTGCCCCACCCTCTCAGTGAATTTTAACACAATTAAATTAATTCATCACCCCTTCCTGAGATTTACCCACATTGTGATTGGTTTTTCCTTTAATTTGTACTCTTTGTGATATACTGTTATCTGAGTTTTGACAAATGTATGGTCATATATCCATCACTCAGTACCATAAAGAGCAGTTCCATTATCCTAAAATTTCATTTGTGGGGCTATCTTGTAGTTAACTCTTCCTCCTTCCCTCAACACTTGGAAGTCATTTCCCATCTCATAGTTTTGATTCTTCCATGTCATATAAATGTGATCATGCATGATACAGCCTCTTGGGTCTGACTTTTTTCATTTAGCAAAATGCTTTTAAGGTCCATTTATGTTTTTGTATGAATTAACACTTCATTCTTTTTTATTGCTGAGTATATTCCATCATGTGGATGTAATACAATTTGTACCCTGTTCTAGAAATCTTGATTGTGTCCAGGTTTTATAATTAAACCTGTTGTAAACTCTTCAGGGGATTGTTACAGAAGTGGTAAGGTTTGTGTTAGTTCTAGAAGTTTGAGTTGCGGCTCACCAAATAGAAATGTTAAATGAGAGACTTGGAGGTTGGGAAAATAATGAAGAAAAATAAAAGAAAAACTTGAGTTTCAGCCCAGACTCTAACACTCAGTCTTGGGAAGGGCTTTCTGAGTCTCAGTTTCTTTATCTGTCCCGGACTATTGCAGGGATCAAGGAAGATGCTGCACGTAAAACATCCCACATTTGGTAAAATGCTGTGCTATATTGGCCGTCATCATAACGGCAGCAGGGTTCAACTAATACATTTTGAGCACACCCAAAAAGAGATGACCCAATGACCCAGTTCCTGGATCTAAGCCCAATATTTTATGGGAGCCAGATCTGAAAAAAGGAGAAATACAGAAGATGTAGTATGAACCCAGTGCACAGATGTTAACAGCAGCCTCCCTTGTGCATGTTGGGCTAATCAGTAGATGGAGATGCAAATATGTAGATGTCAATCTTTAGAGTCAGTGGGGTGCTGAAAAGAGCATGGGGTGCCAAAGAGAATAAGTTCAATCTTATTATTCATGTGTCTATTAAATAATGGTCAAGTCACTTAACTTCTCAGAGCCGTAGGGATTTGCAATTTTTAATCAATGTATAAAATTACTTAACACATTCACTCACTTATTCATTCAACAACCATTAACCTTGTTTGATGACATATATTAGATAGAAGGACAGGAGATAAAACCACAGGTACATGAAATGAATAATTTTGGTTGACGATATTTAATATTTACATATCGTCAATATTGGATATTTAATAAAATAGGGTGATGTGATAGGGAGTGACAGAAGAGGAAACATTAGCTTGGGTGGTTGAGGAAATGCTTTCTAAGGAGAGAATATTTTAGCTGAAATGTGAATGATGAAAAGGAGTCGGCTGTGCTCAGTGGACTGGCATGTAAACATAACAAATGGTCATCACAGAACTCATGTCTCTGCCCAGAAAAGTAAGCATCAAATTATCAGATCAGGAAGAAAACTTGGAGATAATCACAACCTTTGATTATTTTGTTTTTGGAATTTTCATAATTATCTAAGGAGTTTGTTAAAATGCAGATCTCAGGGCTCCAACTCCCAGTTGCCCTCTTAGTCCAGCACAGAGCCGAGGTCTAATTTCTAAGTTTGATAAAACTATCCAAGTCTAGCTTTCATTCCAACTCATCATCCCTTTTGGATTCCAAAGAATCACCAGACACATTGTTGTGCTTCTAGCAGCCTAATTAACGGGAAAGGTGACAGTCCTGAGGGTAGAATCAGAAAAAATGCCCTGAACTTGTGCCACCTGTGGACCATGAGTTAGGCCCCTCCAACTTCCACCATTTCTTCTTCTTTACAGGCCTCCTTGCTGCCTTAGAAGACTAATCCTAGGAAAATGCCATGGATCGCTATTGATTGGATAGTTAAAAATAATCTCTTTTGCTTGGACCCTGCCTTGGATGATAATGTTACTCTTAATGCCATCAATTTAATCAAAGGTATTTGATTTGTATGGCCCTTGTTACATGTCATGAGAGTGCCACTCTAAAACATGGGGTCAGTTTATGTTACTGCCAGTATAGTCTCAGGGTACCAGTATACCCCAATCCTGAATAAAAAGAAAGTTTTCAATCAATTTTTTTAGCTTGAAAGAAGTAATGCTTATTTTATCTTCATAGTTTTGTTTAATTCTGATTTTATTTTTTCCCTCCAAGTAGCTTAACAAGTTCTTGAGGTCTTGTTGCAGTTGTCTTTTGTTAAGCTCAGCTCTCTCCTCTCCTTCTCAGTAACTGGGTTATAGAATTCTATCTGCAAATCTTTAGTGACAGTGTCATGAAAGATTGTGAAACTGAATTCCAAGAGAGAAAAGGGTCAAGGTGGTCCCTGTATTGGGGCCTTTTTCCTGGGCTATGAGAGGAATTGCTCCTAAGAAAACACACATTTAACCCCCTTCCCTCCCAACTTTGTGTTGCCCATCCCTTCTTACTTCCACAACTACAGAAGATACTGTGACATCAACATTGAGAGCAGCCTCAAAAGAGTAAAAAGCCCCTGAGAGTTTTCAGCCCGAGGCCCAGCGGGGAGTGAGGAGGACCCAGTATCTCCCTTTTGCCTCGGAGGTAGTAGGCTTTCACAGGTTATCAGTTCTTATAGGACCTTAGCTGAGACGGAGGGGGGAAGGGAAGAGCAAGAGCGAGAGGAATTAAATGCATTAAATTTAAAATTACAAAAAGGAGTACACTGAAGTGTAAAAACTAAAAATTGTTCCCTCCCAAAAAGTATCTCATGTTAAGTTTAATGTGTTTTTAATAACTTTACATTGTTTTCTTTTAAAAAATGAAATAATACTATCATATATAAAGTAACATAATGGAGACTAGTGGACTCAAGAACCCGTCTTTGTAACATTTTGCCATATTTCAATTTTTTTCTTTGCTTATTAAAAAATATGCACACTTAACTTGGTCAATTTTTGTAACAAAATGGAATCATATTGTTCATATTGTTTTTAAACTTGCGCTTTTTATTCAATAATAGCTTACTTATATCTTTTCAATTTAGGATATGTAAGATAATGTTTCTCTACCTAGGAGGCACATTACAATCCTTTGAGGAGCTTTGAAAAACGATACCCACACCCACTCCTGCAGATTCTGATTCATTTAGCCTGGGGAGGGTTAAAAGCGCCCAGGTGAAACCAATGGGCAGCCAGGCTGGGGGAGTGTTGATGTAGATATACATTCTTTTGTTTTTCTAATTACTGTTGGACGTGCCATGAGTTACTTTTCCATAACCTATTGATAGATATCTAAGTTATGTTCAGTTTTACAGTGTCTGGCATAGTTATCTTTTCTCCCATATATACATACTCTGAGTCCTAATGCAGCTGTCTGACTACAAGTCCCTGATAGGAGAGGTGCTCCTAAAATTGTGGGACAAACCCATCAACCTAATTTGACTTGGCTTGAAGGAGCTTTGGTAATTAGGAATCATGGTAAATAGTGTGAGCTTAGACTTGACCCCAGAAAGGCAGGTAATGACCCAATGCAGATGTGTCTACTCAGGGCCAATCTGCAGGTTAATTTATGGCAGCGGGCACTCTGATGATTTGGGATCATTTAAGCTCATTACTACGGCACCTGGTGCCCAGGCTGCCCCAGTAGCTTAACTGGTCATGTGACTTGAGTGACATCATCACCACTTTTCCCCACTTCCTGGATTAATGTTTGGTGGCCTACTTTTCCTCCGAAGCCTCTGGCAGAAGATCCTGAGGAAGCAAAGCATAATACCGATAAATATTAGATCCTTCACTGCACTACTGGTTACAAGGAAAGAGGAAATATTCCGTTTTACAGGTCAGCCTCCCCAAACTTGACATTGCATGTTGTATGATCTGATGTACCCTTATTCTTCAAAATTTTTTCCTATGCTTTAAAAACAAAAAACAAAACCTCTGAAAGAAATGCAAAAGAAGGCAATTAAATTTAAATGTAAGGGAATTGAATTTTTATCTGGGCTTTTGGTTTCTGGGAAGGCTGGTCTGTGTAAATGAGAATTTATTTGAAAAGAAATATCAGTTGCATAAGGACAGGCTGGAAAGGGTGTCTTCTCAGGGTTCTGTCTTCCTCCTGTGCCCAACGTTTCCCCTCTGCTGAGAATGCCTGGAACTAGGACTCTGGTTTTAAATTCCAGCCTGAGTCTCTTTTTAAGAAAAAGCAGTACTGCTAGGTACAGTGGTCATAATTGCTGGTGAAATATGCATTCAAGGCAAAATTTATCCTTCTCAATCCTTGGCAAGGCCTGAATCTGCTTAACTTTATTCATGTTCAACATGTATTTCTTGAATGCCTGATATGGAATGAAGCAGGCAGAGTCTCTTTGATGGTAGCAGTCTGGTGGGAAAACAGATGAAAACATCACAGTCGGAATATAATTCACGAAAAAAATCCCCCTTTTCTCTCTCTGTTTTTACCCCTCTCCTTTCAACTCCTCCTCTGGCTTCCCTCTCTTCCCTCCCTCCTCTCTGCCACGCCAATGAGGAGGGGCCGTTGGAGCTCCTGGAGAGAAAGTATCTGGATCTGTGGGAAAAATGGCATTTTGCGTCCCCTTGTACAACTGGGTGAGAAAGTCTCACAACCTGCAAGAAAGAGAAAATGAAATTGTCCTGAGTGGCAGACCAGCAGCTAAGTCATGGGGATGAACAGGGGTAGGGTGGGGGGACAGACTGAATTAAGAACCAGGCTGGGAAGATGGATTTGCAGGATGGGTGTGGGAGGGTGCTAGATTCAAGGATCTGAAATCATAAGGCATGCATATGGTTTTAAAAAGTTTATTTTCAGAGCCACAATTCTTTACTGAAGAAATGAAATGCAAGTAGTCCGAACTGTCCCTTGGATATAGCCAGCGCTTGGCTCAATTCATGAACTGAAGCTGAAGAAACTTAAAGACAAGTTTACAAATCAATGTCTGGGGTTATGATAGATTTTTAAATTGTTCTAACAGAGCAAGTTGTTCTGTCTCAAACTACCCCCTGAGTGGACCTCTGGATTAAAAGGGCCATGTAATGACCCCAGAGGGAGTGGATGGATGCACAGTGGGAATCAATAAACTTTTTCTGTAAAGTGCCAGCTAGTAACTATTTTAGGCTTGGTGGGCCATGTGGTCTCTGCCATAATTACTCAGCTCTGCCGTTGTAGCTCAGAAGGAGCTATAGACTGGATGTAGCTGTGTTCCAATAAAACTTTATTTACAAATAAGGTTATGGGACAAATTTGGTCCAGGGCTATACTTTGCCAACCCCTGTCTTAGTGGAAACGCACAGGTCTGGGAGGCTAAGAGATGTAGGTGTTAATCCCAGCTTTGCCACTCTCTCTCTGAGGCGTGACCTTGGGCAAGTCACATTGTGTCTTCCTGTGTACTGTCTCTTCAAAGGAAAATAAGGAAAGCTGTTCCATCTCTCTAGGTTGTGGTGAGAATGATATGAAATTACAGCTGTGGAAATCCTTTGGGGGAAATTTTAAAAGCTGCATACACTCCTGAGGAGGTGATATTTTATAGTCCGAGTTGGGTGTTAAAGAGTAAGATTTCGTATTGAATGGGAACAACTGCTCACCATCTTTATTAACCCTAAAGTCAAAAGCACATTTCCTGTCCTCCTGCCACTCTGTCCAGTCCCTGTCCTCACTTTCTTTCTTGTCCCTGGGGTCCCAGGTTTAGCTCTAGATACATCGGCTTTTCCTTAAAGCCCCGTGGCCAGCATGGAAGCTCTCCTGCAGCCACGCAAAGGGAGAGTTAACACTTGTGGCCTGTGTAGCTCCCACACAAGCGTCCCTCCCTTTCAAAGCCCATCTCTCCTGTTTACAGGGGCAGGCGTTTTGCCTCCTCTGATTGCAGCTTTTAATGTGAAGTGCTTCAACTGTATTTAGGAATAATAAATGGTAAAATCACAGTTGACAGGGAAGCTTTTGAAAGATGCCATTTTCTCCATGTTTAGTGCTTCTCCACCTCTGAGGGAGCAGCCGGGGGTCCATTATGTCTTGGAGGACAAGGCTGAAAGCAGCTACTTTCCCCCTCCCAGAAAGCATTTTCATTTTAAATAAGGAGTCCTCTGTTCCTGGGGAGCAGGGGCCACCTTTGGAAGGGCCAGTGCTCCCATGACTCCCTGCTCCCTCACCGTGCTCTGCAGACGGGGAGGAGTTGGTAAATACAGGGAAGGAGCTGCTGTTTGCTGGCTGGGGCCTCAGGTAAGCCTTTTAGCCTTTCAGGCCTCAGCTTCGGAAGGAGAGGTTTGGAACTGTGAAATTGTTTCTAACTCTTCTGTTCCTTTGACTCTTCTCACCTTGGTGGGGAAAGAGCTAAGACTCCGTCTCTGCTTCCAGCCAGATATTGATCCCATTTCAAGGCCCCTGTGTGTAGATGGAGAGAGAGGCAAGGTGGATGTGTCAACTCACCCAAACAGGGAACTCTGATATACTCTTGAGGTTCTAATTGAATGGTCTTATTCACTCCACATCTCCTGGCTGGAGGCCTGAGAGGAAAGGGAGTTGTCAGGGGCAACAAGGCCTTTGCTATCGTCCTGGGAAATCATGAGAGAGGGTGAACCAGGCCAGAAAAGTCAAGCATGGGGGCCAGCCCAGAGTGGGTGTTAGGTAAATAATTGCTGATGGGCAAAAATGAATACCCTTCCCACCTCTCCTCACCTCAGTGGGAGGAGACCAGACTGCATGGCCTAAAGTCCTTCCTCCAGGGGCCGTTTGCTCATCTTTGATGTCCTGATCAGAGAGTGTAGATGGACCCTAGTCTGTAGGAGTCCATGCCTGCCTGATATCCACAGTCAGCTGCGTTCCATTCTTGTATTCTTTTATTTCTTCCTTCATTCAGTATTTACTGTGTATTTATTGTTTCAGTGCTGATGGTTCAGTAATGCACACATATTTATATTCCTTACCTTTGAGGAATTGACATTCTAGCTGCATGGCTCAACCAACCTGGACTCTCCAAATTACATGACTCCCATAAAGGCTCTCCAGGCCCACTCACGGGAAGGTGTTTCCCCTGTGCTGTGAGAGATTACCATTGTTTCTGTTATTGGGAGTACCATAGCAAGTGGCATTTCCTCGTCTGTAAAATGGGCATGATGATGTCTGCTCCACGTGATCCACAAGATTAATGTGGGATAAAATTTCATTTGATAAGTTTTAGATTAAAAAGTGTCATGCAAACTTAAAATACAGACTTCGTCTCTCTTATCTATATTTAATATATATGTTCTTTGTTTCAAATGAATATCCCTTGACACTCCCCACCCCACACACCACCTCCACCCAGGATTTTAAAACACTCTTAAAGGCAAGACCAGTTCTCAGTTCTCCTTTTGTATCCTCCACAGCAAATAATGGTCCTGGGCAAGTAATAAGCAATTGAGAACACAGAAAGAGGGAGGGAAAAGGCCACCCCACCCAGCTTTTGTCATCAGTGGGGCTCACCCTGTTGGTGGAACCTGGCACTGCTCAGCCTTGGGTCTCCTACTTATTTTTCACTGGCCTTCACAAACTTTTATGTTTTGTGTTTTCTTCCAGACCTTTACTCACTCTGTCTCCTGCTCTTCATTTCCTGTTCCAGCTATAGTTCCTGTTTCTCTTGCTGCAGATTTTGCTTCATTAACATGGATTTTAGCCAACAGAAAACCCTCCCCCACTTGAGCACAGAGAATTCCCACAGCTAAATTAATCAGGTTCAACCTACGAAAATCCATGAGAACATGAGCTTTGTGATTGTGCCTAATTAATCAGTCAATCAATGCATAGTTTTACAAAAAAGGGCATCATGCTGTAATTCTATTTTGTGTCTTCTTTCCACCTCCCACTTATCAAAATATCATGGTCATTTTATGGTGTCACTAAATCATATTTTATGTGACTTAAAAAAAAAACATTTCAAAAATTTGTTATGCCAGAACTAATATTGTACTCTTGGGTATACGGGTTCTGTAATTTACTAATTTAGTTAAAGCTATAATGAGAAATTTTAGTGTTATTCCATTGACTCTTGCCTGTTAGCTTTCTTAGGATAAAATGATTAATTTGAACCACTGGATCAAAAGGTGTGCATATTTTTATAGAATTTAATTTGGGGTACCTCTTGCTGAATTATTTCTTCAAGTATTTTGTTTTGAATCTTTTTCCCCCCTTAATATAATGACTCTAACTTGGTTTTTTAAATTGTGTCTCAATGTGATAAACTTTTTGTATTTTAAGTTGCTAAAAAAGTATTATACCAGACATGCTCAAGTAAAGAAACTTGAAGCAAAGCTTAGAAACAGTTTTCAAGGTTGCCACATTGATGCGAGTTTTAATCAAGTGTGAATCCATCCAGCAGAGTCTTTATCTTGTCACTGATGTTTGTCCAAAGCAAATATTATATTCCTTTAGAATCTTATCAGACTCATAAATTGGAATGGAACCCTTTCTCCCATCTTTGACAATCAGGGCAGCATCAATATATTTCTTTTAAATGTAGTGTGTATGTCTATGTGTATATGTGTGTATAGCTATAGATATAGCTATAGCTATATGTAGTGTTTCTCTTCCTGGATTTCCCTCTCCCCCATGGAGCTCAACAGACTTAGATGACAAGAAAACTTAAGTATAATTATATTTTTAAGAACCCATTCCATGATGATGTCTCATAACTGCCGTATTTTTCAATTGCCCTCTCTCCCTCCTCCTCCTCCTGTTCCCTTCCCTTCCCCTCCCTCCCTCCAGGGCTTCCTTCCCACTCCCACAACCCCCCCACACCCCCTGCCTTCCTTCCTGCCTGTCTTCTTAAGAAGTCACAAACCTCAGCTGAGTACTTCTTAGTAGACTTTGGCATGACTTTGGAACAATCTGGGCCCATGATTTTGTAATTAGAGGACAATTGAAACTGGCCTGGGAAAACATCTTGTTTTTACTCACACACCATTGTTACTAGATTTTCATTTGATTAAACATTAGAGTCAAAGTCACAAGGTATCAGATAGAACTGGAAGGGATTTTAAATATGTGATCTAACTTTAGGCTTTTTCTTGACGATAAAGGATCAGGGAGAAGTTTAGTTTAGGGTAAATTCACCAGGTAAGTCAGTGGCAGACCCTGGACTAGACTCCAGTTCATTTTGGATTTTAGCTTAAAACTTTCTTTTTGTTACTTCTCAGTTTTTCTGTTGTTAGAGTGGAATAATTATTCATTATCCCTATTTCTTTCAAAGGTTTACTTTTTTCCTTCCTCCTTTATTTTGTTCTTTCTCTCTGCCTCCCTCTCTATCATCTCTAGAAACTCAAAGGAGTTGAAAGGTAGAAGGTCTTGGTCTCTAGGTTACATCATTGTCACTGTCTGTTCTTGTTTCTTCCTGTCCTTCTAGGCTAAGCCATGGCCAAATGTACGACCTCTTCAGCCTTAGCAAACCCTTGTGCAAAACCCAAGTCTAATTTTATTTCCCTGATTATATAGAAAGCATTGGCTTTATTTACATTCCTTCCCGTTAAAAAGGACAATAGCATTTTTCTCTTAGACAATATACAATTCATGACCTTCTCTTTTTCTGGTAGGATATGAGTGCTGTGATCCATCAGTGTGATTTCCAGACAGCTGGACTCTGAATTGCCATCTAGCACATATTTACTAAGTGCTTTCTCTCTGCCAGGCACTGGGCACAGCTTAGGAGAGTCACTTTATCTCTCATTAGGGAAAATAAGAAGTACTGGCATGAGGCGCAGAAACTGGGAGCTGAGTTTGGTTGTGTAACACAAACAAGGCTGGAAACTACATTTCCCAAAATGAGGAACTTGGATTAGATTGGGAAGGGAAATAAGAAGCCACCATTACTGTCAGATGGCCATAGTGGTAAGACAAGGTGAACTATGCAGCAGTGTCTGGTGGGCTCCAGATTCCAGCTCCTCTTCCTGAATATTGGCTATTGTGACCAACAGCAGTCACCGGCCAAACAAGTGCATGACTGTAGTCCCTCCAAAAGGGCTTTTTCACAGAGCTCTCTCTACATTCCAATTCTGGTATTAGCCATACACAATTCAGAAATGTTTCTGCAAAGTCAACCGGCCCACCCACACCAGTGCTTCAGGCTATTGCGGCCAGTGACTTTCTCTGATCCTCTGACTCTCCTCTTTCGGATCTTAACCTCAGCTCTTCCCATGTAAACAAGCTGTTACTTCTTTTGTCAGCCACTTGTGGCCACAGCGCTTGTAGTGACTCTGCTTTCCTGACTAATCTTCACTGATCTAGTGAATAAACTTGATTATAATTTCGAGCCTGATTTCCTTATGTTGTAGAGTGGGGAAACACAAATTTTTTTCTTATTTTCTTGCAAGTGGTCATTGCCCTTACACTACCCATTTACCATTGATAGTTTACACATTCCTGGAAAAAAAAAAAAAAAAAAACCCTGACTCTGACATTCTGATGCCACTGGAGCCCTGGTCCCTTGGAGTCATCCAAGGTTAGCATGGTGGGTCCTTACAGAGCCAGCCACCAGACAAGCTGCAGGCAGTTGTGAGCCTGTTGCTTTGTTTGTTCTGGCATTTAGCCTTCATTTATTTGCAGAGAGTTATTAAATGTTTACTCTGTGTAAGGAGTTGTTGAGCTAAACACTGAGTTATTTGAGGCCAGGGATGTTTGTGTGTGTCTTTTCATTTGTTTATGTTGTTATTGTGTTGTTTTATCTGCCTGGTCAAGGATACTGTGTCTTGAGAAACCACGAGATTTACGGTAAGTTTATACTGTCATTCCCATGCAGAACACCAGTGTTTGGAAGCCATGGCCTAATACGGGGAAGTATTTCAGGGACTAGACTCATGAGAGTTGAGTAGCAGAAATGGCAGACAGAAAATTGACATTTTGGCTCAAAGATATTCCTAATATCAGAACTAGAAAAAGACTTGAGAGATCTTCCAGTTCCAGTCATATTTTACGGATGAAGAAACAGGCTCAGAAAGGAGAGGCAACTTCCCAAGGTTACCCAGTCAGGAGTCAGCATGGGAATTAGACTTGGGTCTCTTGACTTCCAGGATGATCATCTTTACTCAGTATTAGACTGCACATAAAACGTTAAATACAAACCATTGTGATACACTTATTATGTGCTAGGCACAGTCTAGTTCTAGATTTCTGTCGTATTTATTCCTTCTGAGAACTCGGTGAAGAGCTCCTGTTATTCCCATTTTACAGACGAGGCCCTGAGATACGGGAGTTGGCTTGAGCTCACGCAGTTAATGAGTGAAGAGCTTGGAATCTATTTCAGGCCTGTTTGAGTATAGGGAGCAAACTTTATTGCATTTTCTGCTTGAATTCTCACAAGAAATAATCCTCAGATGTGGTGCCATGGTTTTCTATGGTTTAGAGTTGAGCAAACTGAGACACAGAGAGATTCAGTAAATTAGCTTTAATGTTATAACTAGTAAATGTCCGGGTCAAGGTTTGAAGCCAGCATGTGTGACCCCAGAGTCTCCTAGAGTGATGAATTAAAGGATGACGTGGTTGGGTATGGATTGGCTGGCTGACTGGCTAGCTGCTTGGATGCACCCAGTGCTCTGCCCCCTCCCAATTTAGGCAGAGTGATCTCCCCAGGGACTGGGGGAAGCTTTGAAAGGAGAAAGGAAAAGATCTGTTTTCTCACCATCCAGCAGCATCATACATTAAAGGCAGGGCCAGCTGATGTTCTGGGCATTGGCCAAGAACAGGGGCCAGGGAAGAAACAGCTTCCTCCCTTAGCAAAGTTCCTTATATAGAGGGGCCAGACAAGGTCCTCGCAGGTATTCCTTTCACCACTCAAACTGAAGGCTGGTGCTGCTCAGCCCTGCCTGACTTTAGGAAAGCCTGCCCTGACATTGGGGACAATGTTGAGGAGAGCCTCAGCTGGTGGACAGGAAGTGTGAGCAAGAAGTAAGTGTTTTAAGCCATGTAGATTTGGGAGTTGTTCATTCTTACATAGTCTAGCCTGTCCTTGTTGTCACAGCCACACAAATGTGTGTGTGTGTGTGTGTGTGTGAGCTACTAAGGTTAAATTTTAATAACTAAACTATGTTACCTTTCTATGATTTGAAGTTGTTTAAATGATAATTGATCACGAACTTGGTATTGGTTATTAAATCATGGCATTTAGGGTTTCTGACTGAGCCAGAGTAGATAATTAGTTCTGATTGTCAGACTCTGCCCCAGATGTGGTGAAGACTAAGAAGATAAACAATTCCCAATGTATTTTCAAAGAGGGTGTAGAGTCTTCTCTGGTAGAGGAGATAAGATAAAACGATAACAGAAAAAACTCTACAGTCAGGTAAATTATAAATGCCATAAGAAAAGAATATATACAAGGCTAGGAAAGTGTAGAACAATGAGAGATTTCTTCTGGAAAGTATGAACTGAAGTCCTTTTATATAGTCACTATGAGTTTGAACAATTAAAAAATGCACGGGAAAATTGTGAAACTGAGCATAAAAGAGTCCTTAAAATAGCCTTGACGATATATGTTCTCCAAAATGCTGTCATTAAATAAATGAACTAGGAGCACTTTAGTATTTACTAGGAAAGTTAATTGCTAGATGCATTGGTAGTTCAGAGGTTTGTGAAGATGAAATGAGGTGACGCTGGGAGATGAGGAGGGATTATAAAATTTTCAGAGAATTCACTGCCAGGTCAGTGACCTATGAAATGGCTAAATTAGCAATGGCAGTACCAATAGCTGCTTTTAATCACAAACATAAAAAATACTGTCATTGGAAATTAAAAGCAGGTGAAAGGGGACACTATAGCCATGCCTTAAAATATAGTGTGATCCTGGGTTATTTCCCATTACCTTCAGAGGGCAAAGGAGCCATCTTTTATCAGCAGTTGTGTCTGATTTCCGAAAAATAACTGACTGTTATTTAGAATCTTTAGCTTTCCAGGAGCTTTTTACTTGATGTTTTTGTCCTGTGAACGTAACGCAGTGAAGACAAACTATCACTTTTTAATGTGGTAAAACTTTGACACTTACATTTGGCTGGAATTTAAATTTAACTTTCTAGTAATTCCCTGCCTGAGGCATGCCCAGAATATGGGTTTGTAACTGCTAGTTAAGCCTTGTCTTTGATGGAGACACTACTTGAGGCCACCTGATTGTATTTATTCTCCCTCTTGCCTCCTTAGTGCCCCTAGCTTCCCCTCACCAACATCTCAGTGACAAGTCTGAGGAGAGGCAATCATATAAGTGGGTGTGATTTCACTGGCCAGTCTGACAATAACTCCAGTGTGCTTTCTGGAGGCCACAGTGGTGAGGTAGCTAAGTGGGTGGATGCTGAGCTCAGACTACCTGGGTTAGAATCTCTACTTCTTACTAGGGCCAATGCCAAGTCTTACTGACCTTGGAAGCAGTTAAGAGTACATGTGATCTTTGGAGTCAGCTCTGTGATCAAGTTCCAAATCTAACCCTAACAGTTGAGTTTTTTTGGATAAGCTACTTATGTTCTCAGAGCCCAGAGCTACAGGGTCCTGGTGGGCTTCACTTGGGCTTAAGCAGTATTTGTGAGCAGGGAATGCAGGGGGAATTCTAAGTCAGGTTGATAATCAAATAGTTTGGTGATCTGTGGACTAGCGAGTCTGCCTGGTGGATGCTCTGGGGAAGGGAGTATTAATCAGAAAGTTTCATCCATTTGGTATTGAGAACTGGTTTCTAATCCTCACTATTATTTTCCTTTCCGACACGCATGTACTAAGCCTCTTCCAGGCTCCTGGGCCTCCACCCATGTGAGTGCTCTCCCGCACAGCCCATCACCAGGCTGAGAAAGACAAACATGGGAGATAAAGGAGGAGGGAGAAGCAATTCTGGAACTAGAAGTTTCTGAAGGTGTATGTGTGTTTATGTGTGTTTACATTCATAGGGTTCTATGAACCCCTAAAGTTCTCATCTGCCAGGCTGGTTGCTATAATGAATGTAGTGAAATACTGCTAGGTCTTCTTGGCAGCTAAAGAAAGAGTCAGAGTTGGATTTGTATTTTCAGGAAAAAGTTTGAGTCATGATGAAGAGATCTGGTCCCTGTGTGCATCAAACTGTTAGTTTAAATAACAGCTAAATTGTATCCCCTGCAGAGACATTGGATTGGGTGAGGCTTTCTGCATGATTCGTGTTGGAACCTTGAAAGATTTTGTAAAGATATGACTGGGCTGCAAAGATTTTGATCTCTCTCTCCCCTAAGCCAGCAAATGATAGCAATGAGAAATCTCCTTTGGAAAATGGCATTAGTATACTGAAGTGAGAACTTACTTGATGTTGTCTAACAGCCTGCAGGTCATGAAGGCTGGGATCCATATTACTGAAATCTAGGAGAGCATTTGAGCCCATCTATACTTTCTAGACTCTGACTTAGGGATGGACAACTCTAGGATAGTGAATAGTGAGAGCTGAGGAGGGTGGGAAAGGAAGTGAGACATTGCAATTTCAGAGCTTCTCTACCTCCATGACTTTTCATCTTGAAAACTATTTGCAGAATGGGTATTTGGGTAACAGTAAAGGCACATGAAACCATTCACTGAAATGAACAGGTAAATTGGCTTGTCTCTATATAATCCCTCTAAGTCTCAACAAACAGTATTTATTTCCCACCAAACAGTATTTACTTGTTCCACATTATAATTCTAGATGGAAGTAGCTTGACATTCTGCTTTGCCTTTGTGTGGCTACACTCATATGTTTCTGTCAGATCTTTCTTAAATGAGTTAGATGATTACTTACTCATTCCTGGTTTATTCTTTGTTCAGAGAGAAAGAAAAGACAATATCTCAAATAATCTTTATGAACATCATGGTGAGCAGAGAGTGGAGATATCAGTAATACTTGATGATCTCTCCTAGGGAAATATCAGTACCCAACCAAAGACCTGTCCACAGTCTGTGCTAATGAGAAGAGAAATGTACTCCAGAGTGGATTCCATGGGTGTTATGTAAAGCAATGGATTCTGTAAACAAATTATAAATCAATAAAATAAACACATTCGAGAGATATTGGATTAAAACTTTTTTAGTTGTTATTACTGCAGGATTACCAAAGCCTTTAATATGGTAATATGAATTAAAAATCCTCTAATTTTTTTCTGGGCCATCTTGTAGGCTGATTGTTCAGTGAAACAGATTGGAAATAGCTTGTTTAGATGACTTTTTTTTTATTGTTACATTCAAATTCATAAAGTAAGGTGGGGACACGGTCATCACAGTTTGAGGGTGACAATGTGACGATTTTCATCTCAGCAATACTGTGAGTTTCATCAGAGATAGTTTTCAAATGAATCAAGAGTAGTTTACTACACAATAGTCATTCATTGTTCTTTTCCCCAAAGTATTTGCTAACAGACTATGGCTTTTTTAGAAGATATGGTTATAATTCTGTTACCTTTCACCAGATATTTGCTTTCTAAGCTTTCTTTGCATTTCGGGGTGTCCAAGTGACCCAATTCTAGATATAGCAAAATGAGGAGACATCTTTTAGGTTTCTGGGAAATATTGTAATTTCTGATAGAAGGCAGATGGGAAGGAAGAGCTCTTAGATGTTATCTCTTTCCCCTTCTTTTTGCCTTGAATATCTTTGGCTTTGTGTGAAGGGCCATCTTGGGAAGGTAGGACAGAGCCAACAAGAAGGGTTACAGGGTCCCGGGCTCTGATTACATTGTTGAAGTACTGCCCTAATTCTGGAACCACTTTCCTCCAAATGACTTGTTGCCTAATTGATGAAGTCTTTAGGTCATCAGCTTTCCTGTGACTGACAGCTGAAATCATCCTGAGTGATACATACATTCGTTTCTTTTGTTCTTAATTGTTGCCACTTCTCTCTAATTTATTTCTCTAATTTATTTCTCTAATTTCTGCTCCTTAGATTGAAAGTGTTTCAAGGAAGCAAGGATCTTTCTTTGCATGTTTTCATAAGTGCCCAAATTTGTTTTGTTTTGACTTGTTTTCTCTTTTCATAGACTGGTCAAACCTCAAACCAGAGAGCTTTTTCTAAGAGTAAGCCCCCTCCTGCCCCCATACTCCTTAAGGTGCTTGAGGTAGGTCTTTGTCCTACCCCCAACAGAAAATGGGCAAAAGAGAAAATATGATAGCATACAGTATACATGTTTAGCTAATTAACTAGAGCCAGTGTTCACTTTGCAATTGTAATTACTGCTGGGTTAAGTTGTAGACATCCCTCCTGCATTTCAAATAGAATTTTCATAGCAAAGACTAAGCTTGCACAGAGCCTTTGAGAAACACATCTCTTGAGTTGATTGAGGTCCGCCCTTTATTCTCTTTGCTGTTATGCTGTCTTTCCTAACAGCTGGGCAGCCTGTTGGCAAGAGGGTTGTCAGGAACTGAGTTGTAGTTTCCTCAGGTCCTAGGGGAATCACTACATAATGATGTATAATTTAGGATTCAGGGAATGCAAACTGAGATACGCTGAAAAGCAATGGAAGGCTACTGCGGATCTCTTAATTTACGGCCATTTTGTGCATAGCGGCTAATGTATTCCTTACCGCGTCTCACTAAAATTAGCACATATTCCCAACCCTCTCCTTGGCACAGGGTAATCTTTTCTTGCTCAGAATACCTTGAAGGAGCTTAGAGTGACCATATCTGCATTACGAGAATTTGAGAAGCTGGGAAAATAGAAGCAGAGCCACGGGTAAATTTCATCTGCCCATCTACCTACTAACCAATGGTGCACCTAGTGTCTTTGACATCAGAGTGTATCATTTTTTAGCAGCCTTCTCTATGTGAAAAAAAATTTTTAATAATAATCATTACATGAAATGAGCAGCAAAATAATGGACAAAAAATAAATGTGGAGGGTGAATTTTTTTCTTTTATTGAACTTTATACATATAATCATAACAGTAAAAAGATAGAAAATATTTATAGTACAGATAGGAAAAAGGAATGAATTAATACTTTCCAATGACAATGCATTTTTTTTGAAAAAAGCTTATATCTACATATGGATGTGTGTTAACATTGAATAATAACGTTATAGTTTGTTTTTTCAAGCTTTGGCTTCTGCAAATTTGTTAAACACGATGTAAAAATTAGTTTTCTTTCCATATTCTTGTTCAACCATTTGACATTTGGCTACCTTTACTCATTTAATTCGAGAAACTTCTCTATTTTAATTTCAAAAAGTTCCTTCTACGTAAAGCAACAAGTATACAAATAGGGAAATTCTTAAACCTAAGAATAAGTTTGTTATAGATTAATAAAAATACCAAATTACAAACAAATCAGGAAATTACGTGTCTTTGTTCTTTGAGATTCATTGTAGCGGCCTTCAAATGTCTCTGCAGTTAAAAAGTCTACTAAAATATCCTTGCCAGAAAATTCATCGTAAGTTTGTTATGGTAATTTATGAAATTTTTCTCTATCTGCAAATATTCATAGAAAATGACTACATAATAGCAAACATTGAAATTTGATTCATTTAGTTAGAATAAATGTGCAGTTCTAGGGTAAATAGTCAAAGCAAACAGATATTGCCCATCTGAGTTCTTCTTCCAGTGTAGGCGGTTAATTTCTTATTAGGACCTTTTAAATCATTGCCAGAGTGTTGATTTGCAAAGTCTGGAGCTTCCTGGAGGTGAAATCTAAAGCAGACCCCTGTAACAGAGGGCAAAGAGAGACAGAAGAAAGAGGCAGACCATGCCAGATGGATAGGTGGCAGGCTTAATAAGCAAAGGAGCTTACATGCAAGGCTTGTCTTGGGTGGTTGCATGACCAGTAGATCCCACACCCGTCACCAGAATCTTTAAAGTTTATATAGAGGCTTTAACTGGGTTCAGTCATGTATACCATCCGGGTGGCCTCAACAATCCCTTACTCTCTCAAGGCTGCATCCTCAAACAGCTCCCACTGTGGGGAACTGTAGGCTGGACATACATTCCAAGGACAGGGGAAGGAGTGAGGAGCCTGAAATTGTCTGGGACCAGCTCATGGGTCAACCAGCAGTCACGTTGACCTCTTGATGACCTCCTCTAATGCAAGGTAAAACCTGGCATCTGCTTTCTTTCAACTCCATGTCTAGAAGTCTTGCATAGTTGCTTCTCAAAGCTAGTTTTCCAATAGTAAGTCACAGCCTGTTCTTTTTCACTGTAGATAGCAGCGTGTGGAAATACTTGCAGTCATGGCAGGGAGTGTGTGGAGTGTAAGAAATAAGCAAGACTGTGGGTCAGATAAGAAGCTGTTGAATACATGTGCTAGTAGAGTCAGTTTAGTAGTTTGCGTTGCTAACTTCCAATGAGCACCTTATTTAAATGACTAAACATTGTATTAAATTTCAGAGCTTTGGGGTTTTTTATGGGAAGCTTATTTATTTATCCTTTTTGTTTGTTTCATCTTCTTCCTAACTCTGTGCAGAGTTTTGACTTCATCATAGTGTATGGACAGCTGCCATTTATTGACCCCACCACCACACGAATCTATCCTTCTAAGTTAAAAACTAAAGTAATACTTCAGGCTAAATGCAATTTCTTCTTGGTGGCTGGATTTGCATAGTAATACCTGTAAACATTTATAGGTTATAAATTATGGAGTGAGAGAAAAGGGAAGGAAGAGCCCTTCTTATTTTCCATAGGGAAAAGAAAATTATTTTGATCTTTTTTTTTTTTTAAAGATTTTATTTTTTCATTTTTCTCCCCAGAGCCCCCCTGTACATAGTTGTATATTCTTTGTTGTGGGTCCTTCTAGTTGTGGCATGTGGGACGCCGCCTCAGTGTGGCCTGATGAGCGGTGCCACGTCCACGCCCAGGATTCGAACCAACGAAACACTGGGCCGCCTGCAGTGGAGCGTGCTAACTTAACCACTCGGCCATGGGGCCAGCCCCTATTTTGATCTTTTTATTGATAAATTTGTTGTACATCAGGGAAGCAGAATTTCTCGAGGCCGAATAGTCCAACAAAAGGTTCTTGAGGTCAATAAGTCCATATTTATGTTGCCAAATAGGCTTTTTCAAGACATTCTAGAGAGATGAAGCAGCATGATATACTGAAATGGGTAACAGATGAATACTTTCACTGGTTCCATCACAGACAAGCTCTGTGACCAGACAGATGACCTTACATCACTGAAAACCAGTTTCCTCAACACTATATGAGATATCTGGACTGGACAGTCTCCAGAGTCTTTGCCAGATCAACATCCTATGAAGTGCTCATTGTTCTTGTCTTAAAAACCCCCAAGCAAAGCAATTGCATACCTTCCTCATTAGGGCATCTCTCAACTTGTGGAGTCAATAAGCATCTTGTATATAACCAAGTAGCTTAGGATATGATATAAAAGGGAGGTGTATCGTAAGAGAGAATTTGAAGTGGTCCCATCTACACTTCTCCATCAGTTTCTCTATTATATTTGGTGTATGGAGAATGGGTGGTATCTTGCTTAAGCATGTAGACTCTGGAGTCCTAGGATCTGAGCTGGAATTGAGGCTTCCCCCCTTACATATTGTCAGAACTTGGTTATGTTATTTGACCTCTTGGGCTTAGGTTTTCTCATTGGTGAACCTGAGACGATAAATACATCTGTCTCATTAGCTGAGGATATCAATTGAGACAATCCCTAGAAATAACATCTTCCTCATGCTTTTCCATGAAAATTTTGTTTGCAAGACATATCTCCATGGTGATAACTGTGCTCACGTTGCAAGGCTTCCTTTTGATTCTTTGTGTTGGCTTCAGTCAAGAGAAGCCTATGAGTTCCTCTTTAAGTTCTGACAGTAATACATTCCTTTATTCCAGAAATATTCAGCACCTTACCATATTTCTCACAGCTTAATGTAACAGTGAAACTGAGGAATGTTTATAAATCTGCCTTCCCACTTGCCTAATCAAGAGACTGTCCACCTGATTTCATGTTTCTGGGTGGCAGAGTCCAAATGTTCAGTACTATGGAGAGCTTCCCCAAGTGTGAGAGTTGGAGATGGGAAAAGGGATAGATGGACACGATAGGCTGTCCCTCTTCAGCAAGGCTTCTGGGATGTTCGCTGAAAAAAAAGTGTAAGCTGAGAACATAAACAGAGCTGAAACCTGGAAGAAAGTGAGCTTTTAGTTTGTGCAAAGATATTTTTTAGGATGAAAGAAGCCCTGCCTCCCGGGGTTAAACATCTGCAGTTTTATTTTCTTTTCTTCCCAACTTTTAGATCCTATCTGTCTCCTATCCTTAGAGCCCTATCCTTCAAACCTATAAATTTGCTTCTATTTATTGTCCTTCCTCTTTTCATTGCTATGTAAGGAACGCTCCAAAACATGCATTCAAATTTTTATGTAGTACTTATTTTATGATACTAATAAATCTTCTTTTTATTTTCCAAAGGGCCATAGTGGATGTGAAGAGTTTATATGTAAATGAAGAAAATACTTTGTCATTTTAATTATACAGAGCTATATATAAAAGTTAACTAGTGCTGGATGAAAGAGAGGGTAGGCTGGGAGGGGAGGTTCCCTTAAGCTACTTTCATAGATCAATTCAAAGTTGTTGTCTCACTGGCTCCAGTCTGGTGGGGCATCTCCCGTCTCAGCAGGAAAGGAGGGCATCAGTCCTTTTCTACATGCGATTTCAATACTCTTCTCCACCCCAATGTGCTATAAGTAACGACACACATTGTTGAAATACATTGAAGCTTTCCATGAAGAATTTCAGCCTTTTCACTGGTATGGTGGTTATCAAATCTGGCTTTATATTAGAATCAACAGAGGGCCTTAAACGTTTTCTGATGTCTGGGCCTCATCCCAGAAAAGAATATGTAATTAAAAATTGGTAGGAATAGGGTCTTATCATCAGTATGGTTTTAAAAGCATCCAGATGATTCTGTCTTGCAGCTGAATCCTGGACAACTTGCTTTCCGAGGGATATGTTTGATAGCAGCATGGAATAGTTTAGGAGCATTGCTGGACCAAGTAGAAGTTTCTCAATCCTTCCTTTGTTACACAAAAACTCAGGCCCATACATGTAGTTCAAAGATAGTTTTACTGACATAGGCACACACACTCACATCTCTTACACAGACACACAAATATGCTTGGAGACACACATGTATAGCCCTGGATATACCTTCAGACACATTTCAGGATGTTCACTGACACAGGCACACAGAGTAGACACACACATTCACAATATAGGTGCATAGACACATACACACAGACACAGATATACACAGATATGGGCATATAAAGATGCACAACACACACAAAGACAGACATACAAACGTAGATATACATAATAAGGCTTACTTGTGTAGATACAGCTCTAAGCACAGAGACTTGCCCACAATAAAGACATTCAAGGGTTCACAAACAGAATCATCCATATAGAGACACAGAGAGACCAGACAGGACAGGAGCCATAAACAGACACAAATAGAGACATTCAAAGGTTGACGTTGGAAATTTTTACCTGCTTGCTTTGCACAGGATCTTGGAGCATCATTAGGGGTCATCTGCTGCCTCTGTATGGATGTGATTTGGTCCAGCTCAGTGCGAGCTCCCAGATCCCTCACTGAGATGGGTATTATGGAAGGTAGAGTGGCAACTTAGCCTCCAAGGAGGGAACCACTCAACATATCAATGAGAAAGGAAATTCTCCTGAAAATTTTCCCACCCTGTATGGAGTGCTGACAGACATATGAAGAGCAGACCAAAAGACCCTGAAAATAATAACTGATAAATAATATATGAATGGCATCATATGTTTCCTGAGTGTTTTCAAACTTCAAACTCATTTTGTTATACCTACATTTATAGATAACTTTACAAGTTTGATCTCAATCTTATTTGATCTTCTGAGCAACTCAGATGGGGAGATTTATTATCCTCATACTGTGAGATTAGAATTGATATTATGATTATTCTTACTTTACAAGTGAGAAGAAACCAAAAAGAGGTCCAGAGAGATTAAATATCCTATTCAGGAATATTCCAGGACAAACCCAATTCCCAGTTCAGGTCAATTTCACCATGACGATGAGCTGTATAGGACTTGACCAGGTTAGATATTAAAGACCCAATTCTGGAAATAAACAGCAAATGCATACCTCCAGTAGAATCAAGTGCTCACTCCCTAGAATATAATGGGGGTGCATATCTGAGATATGTGCAACTACTCTCTCTTACACACAGATCGATGCCATTAGAACCGATGTAGAACCTACTGTATCATGGCCTGTTGGGTGTTGAGATGATCTGGACTTTGGGAGGAAGTTTCTGACCATTTGTCATTTTCTGTAAATGTGTCTGGATGGAAATAAAACTAGATGAGAAGGCATTTGGTCACATTAACATGTGGAATTCTTTTAAACCTCTCCTCTCTATTGGACTGTGGAGATAGCTGTGTGTTCAAAGGTCTAGTTATAAGATCTCCTGCCAACCAACATGCAACTGTGGATTTATGAGCAGTTACCATATGCTTTTCCCTGAGGCTGGATCTGTGATAGATGCTAATGAGAACCTCTGTACATGAATGGCTTCAGTTTTTATTTAGGAGACAAGTAGTAATTAGAAATTATAGAATGATTAGACAAAGATAAATCAAAAGAGACAGATTGAAGGCCAATGAGATGAATTTAAAGTGTAGATAAATTTTGTTTGGCTTTAAACAAATTAAAAAGAATTTAATCACTTTCCAACATGTAAAAATAAAGATTTTTAAAATATAAATAAATACAGATTTCTAACAATACTTATATTTGTATAATTTTGAGTGATTAGAAACTCTGGGCCTGCATTCCCACATGGCAAAGATTGTTGGGAACTGCTCCTGTCTCTCAACTTTCTATTTTCTTAATTCAGTTCCACCTCACCCATTTGGGTTACCTCTCCGATGCTGAAGGTCTATGGATTTATAATCTTTCATTAAGCAATAATTAAGTCCAAACCCAATAACTGATGTCTTAGAAGTCCAAGGGGGAGATGGTCAGAGAGTGCTGGAGCAGTCAGAGGAGGCTTCGCAAAGAAAGTGGGAACTAATTTGTTTTGTAAGAAATCAGGATTTAGGGGCCGGCCCCATGGCCGAGTGGTTAAGTTCGTGCACTCTGCTATGGTGGCCCAGGTTTTCACTAGTTTGGATCCTGAGTGTGGACCTAACACCGCTCATCAAGCCATGTTGAGGCAGCGTCCCACATAGAGAACTAGAAGGACCCACATCTAGAATATATGCAATTCTGTACTGGGGGCTTTACAGAGAAGAAGAAGAAGAAAAGAAAGATTGGCAACAAATATTAGCTTAGGGCCAACGTTAAAAACAAAAAAAGCAGTAAAAAAAAAAACAGTCGGGATTTAGACAAAGGGAGGCATAGATACAGGGTACTTGAGAGCAGAGTTCTGAGAAGAGGCAGAAAAAAGTGAATGCAAGTTAAATTCCAGATGGATTAAACTTCTATAAATGAAAATTAACCTTTAAAACTTGAAGAAGACAATATGGGAGACTATCGTTACAATATCAGGACTTAGAAGGACTTTTTCTATACTAGACAGAAAAATCACAAACCATAAAAAGTAATGCTTACCATTTTTAGAAATTAAAAAATGTTTTGATCGAGAGACAAATCACAGCCTTGGAATAGTTACTTATAATGAATAAAACTAGCGAATCATTATATAAAGCATTTACAAAGAATTTCTACAAATCAGTGTGAAAAAGGCAAGTTAAAGGGGCACAACATAATGAAAATGCCATTCAAAAAAGAGGAAACAGTGTCAGTGAAGACATGAGAGCCTGCTCACCTCTCAAACTACCAGCGTTATGTAAATTCAAATACAGTGAAATGTCATTCTGTAATCATTGTATTTGCAAATTTCCAAGCTGTTGGCAAGGATGTGGAAAAATGGTAACTCTTATAGGTTGCTGGTGGGAATGCAGATTGGTAAAATTCTTTTGACTGCAAGTTGGCAATATTTTGTAAAGTTGAATATTCATAATAAAATTTTAAACAAGCAATTTTCTGTGTGTGTATCTCTTAGAGAAATAATTTCATATTTGAAAAAAGCATCATTTTGAAGAATGTCCAATGTAGCATTGCATGTAAAACCCAGAATAATGTTCCTTAGCAGGACAATAGCTACGTAGTTGGTGGTATACACACTCAAGGGAAAACTATACTGTAGTGAAAATGAATGGACTGGTACTACATATTTCAGCTTAACCAAATTGAAATCTAAGGTTAAGAGAAAGTAATTTCCAAACAATACATATCGTGTGATACTATTGATATCAAATATGAATACATACAAAACACAACAAACAAACCCATAAAAGACTGAATAAAATAGTCTATGGGGAGGAAATATTTTGGCCTTAGAAATAGGTTGTGTGGCAGTAGATAAGACTGTCCTGATCTGGCTCCGAGACTCAGGGATGGCTGGAGTGGGGAAGCCTGTGAAATACAGGCTCTGTTGCTGCAGCTTTGAGAATCACTCTGCTTTCATTATCTGATCAAGCAGCCATTGGCTCTGTCCTCTTTTCAAAGCTGTTACCTAGGGGAAAATAGCTGTTATAGATTGATGTGTAAGACACCATTCATGTATGGTTACAAAACCTTATCTGAAGAAAGATGAAAGTCTTTGCAGAGCAGCCAGCTCTGAGAGATAAAGGAAAGGCAGAATTACAAGCCATTTTTCATTCTTCTTTCACCTGGGAGGAAGGTTCAGAAACTCACTCATTGAGATCATTCACTCAATCAAATAACCATTACCTATGGCTTGGATGTTTTCAGTGGCCTCCCAAATTGCTCTTCATGCCCTCTGTGCCTACCCAGTCTCTGCCTCCTTCATACCAGATGAATCTCCTAACGACATAGCTCTGACAATTTACATCCAGTTCTACCTTATTTTCTGAGTAAGGTACAGATTCTACATGCTCCAACACCTGGCTTCAGTTTCTCTTGCTAGTCTCATCACCTGCTTGCTCCACAGATGTTTGCTGAGAGCCTGTGTTGTGCAGACTTCTTTGTGAGCATTGGGGACTTAAGGAGAGCGAGAAGGACAAGGGGGCTTTCCTCAGAGTGCTGTCATTTCAGTGGAGATACAGACAACAAACTGAAACTTACTAATGAGCTGATTGCACACGGCGTAAGTGCTATGCATTCAATGAAATAAGTGTGAGACGGGGAGTGGGGACGTTAGATAGGGTGGTCCAGGAAGACTCCTTTGAGAAGATGACGTCTGAGCTGAAATCAGAGAGATGAGAAAATATCAGTCATGCAAACGTTGATGGGATTGGCGTCTCAGTTTTCTTTCTTATACTCTGGCCTGACTGGCCTCTTTGCCCTAAGCACATTCTGTTCTTCTGATTGCTGTGCTTCCACAGACACTATTTTCTCTTCCTAGAACCGGTCTCCTCTGATCTCCACCTGTGGGAGCTCCACGCTGTTTTAGATGCCACCTCGCCCATGAAGCCTTACTGATCCCCCCAGCCAAATGCTGTCTGTCTTAGTCCTCCTGGCTTTAGTGTTAATGCTGGGGTCTTCTCTCTTTTAATCAGGAGTCTCCTGATTACATGTGACAGAAGCTTAGCTGGGCTAAGAGTAAGCACACCATGGTGAAATGTATTGGTTTAGGCAAACAAACCACAGAATGAGACAGGCAGAGCCAGTCCCATGGATGCCTGTGTGTTGCAATCTGTCAAAAGGTGAGGTACTTCTCTGGGTTGCTTTTTGTTTGCTTGTAGTTCCTAAAAGCATCACCCCAACTGTGCTCCTTTGCCCCAGCAGTAGCAGGGCCTTCCTGTGGCAGGAGGAGAATCTTGTTTGCAGTTTTCCCAACACTTACAGACTCAACTTTTTCATGCCTTCCTTACCATTCTCTCATACTGATGCTCGCATACCCCCCCAAACACCAGTACTAGCTGCTCCACAACCCCTCTTGAGAAGTCTGTGTCCCAGGTCCATGTGATTCCTCTTCCAAGTTCAAAGACACCTCATCAGACAGCAAGCGGCCTCTCCTCAAAGGTCTAGGTCCTCCTCGCATGATGAACCTCTTTTAAGAGTCTGAGTTTTGGCTCTCTTCTTTATACTTCTAAAATTTAGTAATTCCAACTTCTTCCTTTTGTTCCCTCATCCTTAGGGGTGGAAGTGCTTTCTCATTCACTATCCCCATTATGCTCAAATGTCCTTTTCCTTTTAACACTTTCAGTTACCTGGTTATAACCTTATACCTAGTTAACAAGGCTGTATATCAAATTCTCGCCATTGAAATAATGAATTTGGTGCTTTCTGCCTAATGACAGGTCCTCATGAAGTTGAAAAAGCATTTCCAAAAATTGTCAGAGCTATACAATGACATATAGAAAACACACCACCAAGTCTGCTAAATTTCCAATAAAATCCTAATACCAATATTTTTCATATTATAATACATAAAGAATGAATAATGAATGAAACTCATTCATTCTAATGACTTATCATGTGTCTGGGATGGGCTGGTCCCTGAAGGCAGCTGGGAAAGAGCATTAAAATCACCCTTGAGAAACTTGGGTGGTGCTATGCCTACAATTCTGAGTCTTGCCATCAATGAATGGGCAGTCCTTGTCTTCAGCTTCTCTCTTAGACTATTTTAATCAATTGAAATATACCTTGCTCTGGAACTCAAAAGTCTTGACTTTCTTGAGAGGGAATACCCTTCATCCTCTTTTTCTTCTTTTAACTGGTACAAACATTTAGGCTTGTACCTTTCACCCCGTCCCCAAACCAAACCAACACAGCTGCCTTAACACTGCTCAGCACGTCTTTTTGTTTGTACCTTTTAAGGCATGTATTAGCTCCAGCATTTCTTTACAGCTAGGAGAGGAATAAAGAAAATGACATTAATTTATAAGTGTTGAAATTTTTCCCCCTTCCTGCTGACTTTTATGGAGGAGTTACTGCTGATTTCTAGGTCCACTCCTAGGTCTTTCTTTAAGGTGTTGAATCCAAGTAAAGCGGATTAGAAAATTTGAAAGGGGCCACAGGCTTAGGTTGAGTGAATAACAAATAACTAAGCCTCAGAAGGCAGAGGTGGGAGGATAACATAAACCTTGTTTGGGCTTATGACTAATTTAGAAAAAAATAGTTTTTATTTGTATTTTTAAAGGAGATTTTACAACTGAGGAAAGGAGAGATTTTGAAGCCCTGCAGTTATGCGTGAGGGAGGGCGGTTGAGTGTGAGAGAATTTAAGGAGGTTTGCTGAGGGTTATGAATGGGATCCCCATTTGGTATATATAAATAGGCTTCAGGGAAAATAAATGTTAAATTTCAATGATTTATGGTTATTACATGAGGTTTCTTAATATATTACTACATGCTAGAATCGCACCAAGAGCTGCTGGGTTTGCTATGTTTTATATTGATATTTGGTATTTTCTAGAGTACCTCTCCACCCCCAATACAATGGATGTTTCTAGAAGGCAGAGGCTTGGCATCTCCCACAGTGCTTACGCCCATGCCTTGCACATATTACCCATTTCATGATTGTTGAAAAATGATTTTATTATTATTAATATTTAACATCTATATGGATCACTCATTGTCTATCAACCCCTATGCCAAGATTTATTCCTCACAAGCAGCAATCATGGGCGTGATTATCATTTCCACTTTTCAAGAGAAAAGGGATTTCTAGCTGTTAAGTAATTGGGCCCAAAGTCATGCATCTTAAAACTATTTTTAGCAAAAATAGTCGGCCAAGAAGCTTGTCGTAGTCTGGCCATTTCATTCATCAGACCGTCTTTACAAAGTGCAGCTCTCTGAAGTTGTTCTACTAGACTGCTCTTTCCTACTGATGGAACGAGAGACATCAGAGGCTGTGAGGATGGATTGTTACTTTTCGACAGGTGAGCCTGTAGTCATTTCTCAGGATATCTCAGCTCTTAGGTTAGAGATATTGGAGCCTCCTCCATTATCTCCATTTATTTACAGGTTCTTCATCCACCTCGACCTCACCCCCCAATCCCCAAACTGTTGGAAGACAGCACAGCGAAAGTGCACAGGCCTGTCTTATTCTTTGGAGGGAAGCACTTTCTCTTGTCATTGGCTTTTTCCTTCTAGCCACGAAGAAATGTACTTTTGCGAAGAACTGGAAAGAGGATTCTGTGAACTTGTATGGAGAAGCTGTTGACGGTGAAGGATGTAACATTGTGCTGAAATAACTGGCTGAAAGAAACTCAGGGAAGAAATAAAAGAGACATGAGGAGAAGGCTCTCTGCTGGATAGAATGACCGAATCTGGTGGAAGGAGGGTCCTGGGGGCAGTGGGAGGCAGGGTTCTCAATGAAGTGGGTGCACAGGTTATTATCCCAGAGCATCCCCAGTCCTTATTAGCATCACCTGCTTGTTTCCAGCTCAGAGATTCAGCTCCACTTTCCTTTGGCAAAGGGAGAGGCATTTCAAGATATTTGGTCCTCAACATCTGGAAGAGAGAAAACTCTTAATATACGGTGAGTCAATGAACAAAAGAATTTAGGAATAAATTCACAGAGAAGTAGTTAGACCAGATGGAGGATTATCAACAATAACATTACCACCACCACCACCACCACCATAATTTACTACAATATACTGCACGCCAGATCCTGTGCGAAGAGCTCATCCATTTCCTCATTAAAGCATTACAGCAACCACAGAGATAGATAATACTGTTATATTTATCTCCCTAATGAAGATATGCAGGTTTGAAAATGTGCTCGAGTTTGATAGGGCATTAAGTAGTAGGTCTGAGATTTGAACTCAGGTCTATCTGCCTCTAGTAAACTGTCAGACTTTGGAGAATCCTAGTGAAGTTCTCGTTGTTGTTGTTTCCTTTATACAGATGAGCAAATTGAGGTTCAAAGAGATTGACTACCTGTCTTATGAGAGGTGCAGGTTGTTGGAGCCAGTTTGACCTGGGTTTGACTCCCAAATCTGCCTTATAAAGGTTGCATGATCCTGGGCATTTGTTCAATCTTTTGGAGCCTCACTTATCGTAGTATCTATAAAATGGGCTAAAAATAATACCCACCCATGGGGTTGTTGAGATCGTTCGAATGAGATAATGCATGCACCCTCTTTAACACGGAGCCCAGTACTTAGAAAACTCAATAAAGGTTTCCCTTTCTGTTTCTCAGTGTATTCACACATCCAAACACACACACAGAACAAATGGGGCTGTCAGTCGCTGTAAAAATTAGGCTAAGGGCTGTGGAGAGGCTGCTGTTGGGTGGCTTTATAATTCCCAAATGTTCCTTAAGAATTGATACTATATATTTATCTCACCATCCATTCAGCTCAGTCCTGGTTATGCAGCAGAAGCTCAATAAATTCAGTTAAATTGAGTAGAATTTGGAACAAACCCAAAATACAAGTAAAATAAATTTAATTAAAATAAAGCCTGGAGATTTTAACCCTTACCAGGAGACACTGCAGATTTTCCTGCAGAGATCACATGGAGGACATGGTCACATTTTTGTTGAGGGTAGTATCCGGAGAAAGGTTAAATTAAGGGCTTCTTGATACTGTTTCTAGATCTTAAATTACTGATGTTGCCACAAAAGGAGGGGGAGGGAACAGACTTCTTGCCATATGGACCCATGTGCCATGTCCTCTGTGTCAACCTACACTCTCACTTAACCCCAGGTCTTGCATAACAAACCACCCCATCATGGGGCTTAAAATGGTAACATTTATTTTGTTCAAAAAATCTGAGGGCTAACCGGGCTCAGCTGCGTACTGGATTTCTCATTAGGCTGTGGTTAAACAGAGGCTGGCTCTGGGGTCAAAACAAAAAGCTTCTTTAACTACATACATGACATCTCAGTGAGAAAGATTCAGCTAGCTGGGGGGCTGTTCTCCCCTCCTTCTTCCCTCCCTTCCAAGTCGACTTTCCACGTGACAGCCTCAGGGTAAACTGAATTCTTACATGGCAGATGAGCCCTGCTAGAGCGAGTCTTTTCTAGCCTTGCCTCAGAAATCATACCACGTTCTATTAATCAAAGTCACAAATACCATTCAGGTTCAAGGGACACTTTGCAGACGTGTTTTAAAACCACCAGACGCCACCCTCTTGCCAAAGTTATTTACATTTCTCCCAAATATAATATATATTCACTGCCTCCTAAGATGCCCCCAGGGTTATCTGTTTGTAGCATCAGCTCAGGCTCGAGGTCCAGTATCCCATCATCTGAACCAGAATCAGGAATGGACAAAGCTTCTCAAGCGAGGTTTCTAAAGTTCTTGTGTGTAGCTCTTTGCTAACATTCTTCTCAACCTGAAGGTTTCTGAACGAAAGAGACAAGCTACCTGCAAATGTTTTGTCTTATTTTCTGAAATGCTTCTACTTTCATGGGTGTTGTACTTTTCTGGGATTTCTCAGTGTCCTAAAATGCTCTAAAAACTTTAAAAAACAAAAACCAAAAAACAATACAATGTGGTTCATCACAAAGGCTTCTTCACTCACGTGTCTGCCACCCGGGCTGGGACTCAAATAGTTACGTGCTAGAATAGCGGGGGCTCCTTGAGACTCTGTCTCTCTCCACCTCCCTCTCTGTTATCTCCACATGGTATTTCCACATGACAGCCCCGGGTAGGTTGACTTCTTAAATACATGATGCTGCATTCATATAATGAGTCATTTTACAGCCCTTAGAAATTGTGGTTTTAGAATCTTAATTATATATGAAAATACCCGGTATGTAATATGTGAAATAAATTGAGATACCGGATTATGTAGAAAAGATCATTCCATGAGGGAACTAGACAGATGTATATAAAATGTAACAGTCATCTCTAGGGTCTCACATTACACACTCTTTAAAATTTATTCCTATTAATTTTCTGTATTTCCACATTTTCTACAAAAGGCTTTGTATTAATATTCAAGAAAGAAATGAAAATAAAATGGAGGCTCATAAATGCTAAGGAACTTTCACAAGGTTCAGATTGCTGTGAGTTTTTCAACTGGGATTTAAGCCCTGCTCTCTCTTACTTCCCAGCCCTATTACTTTCCTCTCAATGCTGTACTTTCTTCCTGTTGGAAGAACTGGGGTCACGTCCACCTTAGTTAATAATACTTACTCTACACATATTCTCTGTCTGGCTTTCAATATTCATGCTTACTAACTTGTCCACTCACACTTATTTGGCGGTACATGTGGAAGGCATGTGAATAATATGTCTATGCCTTAAGGTAAGTATTCATGTTCCATGTCCTTTAGCCTTTAGAGAGCACGGGACTCACTGTCCTTTAGATGTCACCTGTGTGGACTTAATGTGTACATTTGACTCATATATCTTAACTGGCCTCTCTGGACCCAGTTTTTTTGTGTGTGTGCCAGCCTCTGTAGTAGCTGCCAGGCTCCTCCTGCGGTGTTGCTTTCCAAGTTATAATATTTTCTTGTTTGTGTGGCCTTGCTCAACGCACACCAGCCTCACACATCCAGCTCTAAATAGAACCAGCCTTCAGCTTTTCCTAGACATGGTGCTAGAGGTTTGTATGCAACTCTCTCCCTTTTCAGATAGTTTTAAATAACTCAGTGTTGTAAGGTCAAAATTCAGGTCAAAGGCTAATCAACACTCAGCTTAAATTTAGGTGACATGTTGGCCTGGCCCAGTGGCATAGTGGTTAAGTTTACATGCTCCGCTTCAGTGGCCCAGGGTTTGCAGACCTGGATCCCGGGCGTGGACCTAAACACTGCTCATCATGCCATGCTGTGGTGACATCCCACATACAAAATAGGGGGAGATTGGCGTAGATGTTATCTCAGCAACAATCTTCTTCAAGCAAAAGAGGAAGATTGGCAATAGACATTAGCCCAGGGCCAATCTTCCTCACTAAAAAAAAAAAAAAAAAAAAAAATGAAATGTTAGCAAGTTGTTTTCCTTAAAAGAAAATAATCAACTATTGGACCTCTGCTAACAACTTTATTATCAGGTGCTAAAAGTTTTGGCAAGAGGACATTTTTCCATTAGTTTAGTTCAATAAAGATGGAGATTAAATTTTCTTATCTGTTTAGCCTACCTCAGGCTGTCATTTCAGGAACCTTGATCTTTGTTTTTTGAATTCAAATACGCAGGGCCTCAAAGGAACTTGTTAAGAAGACAAGACTGGTGCAGAAGTCAATGACCAGGGGCCAGAAGTGTATTTTCAGAGTCTCTCTCCCTGGGGCAATTTATCCTCCTCATTTGAGCTTCATTACCCCTTTGCCTTCTCCTCCTCCTCCTCCTTTCTCTTCACGAAAATGCTAATATGTCTAGAGCCAAATCAGTCTTAGCCCTCATCCTGTTAATGAGCCCAGGAGGCTCCTAGAGGTGAGGTCCAGGAGAGGAAAGGGTGGGCTAATTTACCAAAGAGAATGTGAGTTGCAATTTATACTCATGAAGACAATCACACAGATGATAATTTTGTGTACTTTTCAGCATAGTCATTACATTTGTCTTCATGAATAATTACACTTTCTTTTATTTTTTCCTCCATCCAATATCATGAGATAGGGTGTATAAGTATTATAATCTCCATTTTACAGATGAGGAAACTGAAGTTTGGAGGAATTAAATGACTTGCCCTTCTTTACATCTGTCATTGCTGGAAACCATTTTGCATACTGATGCCCGAATGACGTTGATGTACTACAGACTATGTCATTCCCCTTCTTAGGATCCTCATACTGCCGATGGATTAACATGCAGGATCCTGAGTGTGGCCTGTGGTATTTTTCTTGATCTATTTATGCCTCTCATAAACATAATATCACACGACTGCAGACTGGGATCTCTAGCCAAAAGCATTTATTAATAATGATAACTGACCTATAGCACTTACTATAATCCAGCACTTAATGACCGCTTTACATGAATCATCTTACACATTGTAAGCATGTGAGGCAGATACTGTTATGATCACCATTTTATAGGTAAATTCATTCACTCGTTCTACAAACATTATGCCCTATCTCTTATGTGTCAACTGTACCAGACAGTAGAAATGCACCAGTAAACAAAGTGGATAAAAGCTCATTGTGTACTTATTATTTATTTTTATTCTTTTCTTATTTTATTGAAGTCATAATAGTTTATCACATTGTGAAATCTCACTTGTACATTATTACTTGTCAGTCACCATATATATGTGTCCCTTTACTCCTTATGCCCACCCTCCAACCCCCTTCTCTTCTGGTAACAACTAGTCTGTTCTCTTTGTCCATGTGTTTGTTTATTTTCTACACAAGTGAAATCACGTGGTGTTTGTCTTTCTCAGCCTGGCTTATTTCGCTTAAATGAATACCCTCAAGGTCCATCCATGTTGTTTCAGATTTTGTCTTTTTTATGGCTGAGTAGTATTCCACTGTATATATATATACCACCTCTTCCTTATCCATTCATGGGCACTTGGGTTGCTTCCAGGTCATGGCTATAGTGAGTAATAATGCAATGAACGTATGGGTGTGTAGATCTCTTCGGATGGCTGATTTCAAATTTTTTGGATATGTAGCCAGTAGTGGGACAGCTGAATCCTATGGTATTTCTGTTTTTTGAGAAATCTCCATACTGTTGTCCACAGTGGCTTCACCAGTTTGCATTCCCACCAGCAGTGTAACAGGGTTCCCTTTTCTCCATATCCTGTCCAACATTTGTTAATTTTTGTCTTGGTAATTATAGCCATTCTGACAGCTGTAAGGTGATATCTCATTGTAGTTTTGATTTGCATTTCCCTAATAATTAGTGATGTTGAACATCTTTTCATGTGCCTATTGGCCATCTGTATAACTTCTTTGGAAAAGGATCTGTTCATATCTTGTACCCATTTTTTGATCAGGTTATTTTTTTGTTGTTGAGTTGTTTGAGTTCTTTATATATTTTAGAAATTAACCCCTTGTTGGATATATGATTTGCAAATATTTTCTCCCAGTTGATGGGTTGTCTTTTCATTTTGTTCATGGTTTCCTTGGCCTTGGTAAGCTTTTTAGTCTCATATAGTCCCACTTGATAATTTTTTCTTTTGTTTTCCTTGCCTTCGTAGGCATGGTATTTGAAAAGATGATGCTACGACTGATGTCAAAGAGTGTACTGCCTATATTTTCTTCTAGGAGTTTTATGGTTTCAGGTCTTACATTCAAGTCTTTAATCCTTTTGAGTTAATTTTTGTGTATGGTATAATATAATGGTCTACTTTCTTTCTTTAGCATGTGGCTGTCCAGTTTTCCCAGCACCATTTATTAAAGAGACTTTTCTTTCTCCACTGTATGTTCTTGGCCCCTTTGTTGAAGTTCAACTGTCTGTAGATGTATGGTTTTATTTCTGGGCTTTGAATTCTGTCCTATTGATCTGTGTGTCACTTTTTGTGCCAGTACCATGCTGTTTTTTGGGGTTTTTTGAGGGAGGTTATATATGAGTTAACATCTGCCATCAGTCCTCCCCTTTCTGCTGAGGAAGACTGGCCCTGAGCTGACATCCATGCCCACCTTCCTCTACTTTATATGCCAGATGCCTGCCACAGCAAGGCTTGACAAGCAGTGTTTAGGTCCGCATGTGGGGTCCAAAGCCACGTGAACCCTGGGCTGCTGAGGCTGAAGGTGTGAACTTAACCACTGTGCCACTGGGCCGGCCCAGTCCCATGCTGTTTTGATTACTGTAGCTTTGTAGTATATTTTGAAGTCAGGAATTCTGATGCCTCCAGGTTTGTTCTTTTTTCTCAGGATTGCTTTGGCTATTCGAGGTCAGTTGTTGTCCAACTAAATTTTAGGATTCCTTGTCCTATTTCTATGAAGAATGTCATTTGGATTCTGGTTGGGATTGCATTGAATCTGTAGATTGCTTTAGGTGATATGGACATTTTAGCTATGATTATTCTTCCAATCCATTAGCATGGAATATCTTTCCATTTCTTTTTGTGTTTTTAAAGACTTTATTTTTTTCCTTTTTCTCCCCAAAGCCCCCCAGTACATAGTTGTATATTCTTTGTTGTGGGTCCTTCTAGTTGTGGCATGTGGGATGCTGCCTCAGTGTGGTTTGATGAGCAGTGCCATGCCCACGCCCAGGATTCAAACTAATGAAACACTGGGCTACCTGCAGCAGAGCGCGCGAACTTAACCACTCGGCCACTGGGCCAGCCCCTAGCTTTCCATTTCTTTATGTCTTCTTCAGTTTCTTTCAGTAATGTCTTACAGTTTTCAGTGTATAGGTCTTCACCTCTTTGGTTAAATTTATCCCAAGATGTTTTATTATTTTCATTGTGATTGTAAATGGAATTGTATTCTTGACTTTTTCTGCTAGTTTCCTATTAGTGTATAGAAATGCAACTGATTTTTGTAAGTTGAATTTGTACCCTGCAACTTTGCTGTAGTTTTTGATTATTTCTAATAGTTTTCTGATGGATTCTTTAAGGTTTTCTACATATAGTGTTATGCCATCTGCAAACAGCAAGAGTTTCATTTCTTTCTTTCCAATTTGGGTTCCTTTTATTTCTTTTTCTTGCCAAATTGCTCTGGCCAAAACCATCATTACTTTGTTGCATAGGAGAGCTGACAGTGAGCACCCTTGTCTTGTTTGTGTTCTCAGAGGAATGGCTTTTAGATTTTCACTGATAAGTATGATGTTGGCTGTAGGTTTATCGTATATGGCCTTTGTTATGTTGAGGTATTTTCCTTCTGCACCCATTTTATTGAAAATTTTTATCAAAAATGAATGTTGGATCTTGTCAAATGCTGTCTCTGCATTTATTGAGATGATCATGTGATTTTTATTCCTCATTGTATTAATGTGGTGTATCACATTGATCTGCAGATATTGAACCATCCCTCCTCCCTGGAATAAATCCCATTTGATCATGGTGTATGATTCTTTTAATGTATTGCTGTCTTTGGTTTGCTGGTATTTTGTTGAGGATTTTTGCATCTATGTTCATCAGTGATATTGGCCTGTGATTTTCCTTCTTTGTGTTGTCCTTGTCTGGTTTTGGTATCAGGGTAATGTTGGCCTCATAGAATGAGTTAGGAAACATTTCATCTTCTTCAATTTTTTGGAATAGTTTGAGAAAGATAGATATTCAATCTTCTTTGAATGTTTGGTAGAATTCTCCAGAGAAGTCATCTTCTCCTGGACTTTTGTTTTTTGGGAGGTTTCTGATTACTGTTTCAATCCTTGTGATTGGCCTATTCAGATTCTTTATTTCTTCTTGGTTCAGTTTTGGGAGGTTGTATGAGTCTAAGAACTTATCCATTTCTTCTGGGTTATCCAATTTGTGAGCAGTTTTTCATAATATTCTCTTATAATACTTTGTATTTGTGAAATATCTGTTGTAATTTCTCCTCTTTCATTCTAACTTTATTTATTTGAACCTTCTCTCTTTTTTCCTAGCGAGGCTGGCTAAGGGTTTGTCAATTTTTTCTTCTCAAAGAACCAGATCTTAGTGTCATTGATCCTTTCTATAGTTTTTTTTTTGTCTCTATTTTATTTATTTCTGTTCTAATTTTTATGATTTCCCTCCTTCTGTTGATATTGGGCTTTGTTTGTTGTTCTTTTTCTAGTTCTTTTAGGTGTAGTTTAAGATTCCTTATCTGAGATTTTTCTTGTTTGTTGAAGTGGGCCTGTATTGTTATGAATTTCACTCTTATTATCACTTTTGCTGCATTCCGTAAGAGTTGGTATGTTTTATTTTCATTTTCACTTGTCTCCAGGAGTTTTTTAATGTCTCCTTTGATTTCTTCATTAATCCAATGGGTTTTCGGTAGCATGTTGTCTAGTCACCACATAATTGTGATTTTTCCAGTTTTTTTCTTGTAGTTGGTTTCTAGTTTCATAGCACTAGGGTCAGAAAAGATGCTTGATATGATTTCAAACTTCTTAAATTAATTGAGGCTTGCTTTGTTTCCCTACATGTGTTCTATATTGAGAATGTTCCATGTGCACTTGAGAAGAATGTGTATTCTGCTGTTTTGGGATGCAATGCTCTCTATATATTAAGTCTATCTGACCTAGTGTTACATTTAAATCCACTATTTCCTTGTTGAATTTCCCTCTGGGTGATGTATCCATTGATGTAAGTGGGGTGTTGACGTCCCCAACTATTACTGTATTGCTGTTAATTTCTCACTTTAGGTATGTTAATAGTTATTTTATATACTTTGGTGCTCCTGTGTTAGGTGCATATATATTTATACGTGTTTTGTCCTCTTGATGGAGTGTCCTTTTTATCATTATATACTGCCCTTCTTTGTCTCTCATTGCTTTCTTTTTTTTTATGTTGAAGTCTACTTTGTCTGATATAAGTGTGAAAACACCTGCTTTCTTTTGTTTGCCATTTCCTAGGAGTATCGTCTTCCATCTCTCCACTCTGAGCCTATGTTTGTCTTTAGAACTGAGATGCCCTTCCTGGAGGCAGCATGTTGTTGGGTCTTGTTTTTTAATCCATCTGGCTACTCTGTCTCTTTTGAGTGGAGAATTCAATCCATTTACATTTAGAGCAATTGCTGATATATGAGGGTTTAATATTGCCAGTTTATCTCCTGTTTTCCAGTTGTTCTATGTTTCCATTGTTTCTCTTCCTTTGAATTTCTGACTGGCATTTCATTTTGGAGGTTTTCTGTGGAGGTTTTCTCAGTTTTCTCTTTTTTCATGAAATGTGGCTTTTCTCTGATATTTTTGTTTAGTGGTTACCATGATGTTTGTATAAAAGATCTTGTAGATGAGATGGTTCATTTTATGATAGCCTTTTATCTCCTTTAGCCTAAGCAGGTTTAATCCTATTCCTCTTCCCCTTCTGAATTATTGTTTTTACAAATTATTCTGTTTTGTGTTGTGAGTTTGTGACTAAGTTGAAGTTTTTATAGTTACTTTCTTTGCCTTCGTTCTTTCTATCTTTTAAGTTATAATTATTTGCTTCCCTGAATGACAGCTGCAGTTGTCTGATTTTTTTTCTATTTATCTTCTTGCTCAAAGCTTTGTAGACTTTTGCCTTTTTGTGTCAGGTATGAGGGCATCCTTGCCTATTTTTTGTAGGGGAGGTCTAGTGGCGATGAACTCCCTCAACTCTTGTTTATCTAGGAAAGCTTTTGCTTCTCCATTGTATCTGAAAGATAGTTTCACTGGATAGAGTATTCCTGGCTGACAGTTTTTGTCTTTCAGTATTTTGAATATATCATTCCATTTTCTCCTAGCTTGTAAGGTTTCTGCTGAGAAATCTACTGAAAGCCTGATAGGGGTTCCTTTGTAGGTTATTTTCTTCTACCTTGCTGTCTTTAATATTTTTCCTTTGTCATTGACTTTTGCCAGGTTTATGATGATATGCCTTGCAGAAGGTCTTTTAGCATTGATGTAATTAGGAGTTCTATTGACTTCATGTATTTGTAAGTTCGGTTCCTTCCTAGATTTGGAAAAATCTCAGCTATTATTTCTTTCAACAAGCTCTCTGCTCCTTTCTCTCTTTTCTCTTCCTATGGAATACCTATAATTCTTATGTTGCTTTTCCTAATTGAGTTGGATATTTATTAAAGAATTTCTTCATTTAAAAAAAAATCTTAGCTCTCTCTCCTCCTCCACTTGAAGCAATTCTATATTTCTATCCTCTAAATTACTAATTCTTTCCTCTATAACATCAGTTCTATTTTTTAAAGATTCTAGATAATTTTTTATTTCATTAATTGTGTTCATCATATCCAGAATTTCGGCTTGACTTTTTTTAATAATTTCAATCTCTTTGGTGAAGTATTCCTTCTTCTCATTAATTTTATTCCTGCATTCATTAAACCGTCTTTCTGAGTTTTCTTGTAACTTAAGTTTCTTTATGACAGCTATTTTGATTTTTTGTGATTTAGATTGTAAATTTCTGTGATTTCAGGTTTGCTTTCTGGAGAATTGTCTCTCTCCTTCTGCTTTGAATTGTCATTGTAGTTTCACATGGTGTTTGTGAACTAATCTTTTGCCAGTGCCTTTGTGGTAGTATCACAACACAGATTCCACCTGCTCCCACTGTGGGGAAGCAGGAGATATGTTTCAGATCCCACCTCATCTGCTGAAAGCTGTGGAATATTATCAGTGCTTGTGCCAGCTGGGAAAGCATTCACCTGGGCATGTAGATCTGCCACTGCCTCTTCTCATGGTTGAGTCAGCCACTGTACTTGGTGGGCAGGGCTTCCTCACAGTCTGAGCCTGGGCCCCTCCTTGGGATGACAGCAACATGTGGGCTCTTCCACTAGATGGGAAAGTGATCATGTGGGGGCTTAGGGCTGCTACCACCTGCTCCCACAGTCACACCAAGACATGCTCCCACCTTCAGGGCCACAGTGGTACTATGAGAATTTGCATCATCCAGGAAACTGTTTGCCCAGGTGTATAGATCCACTGCTGCCCCTTCTTATGGTCACAATGGCCACTGTGCTGTGTGAAGGGGCTTCCTCATGGGAATGAGCCTAAGCCACTCCTTGGGACTTCAGTGGCACTATGGGCTCTCCCTTCAGATTGGAAAGCAATCAGATGGAGGCTGAGGGCTGCTGCCACCTATTCCCACAGTTGCACCAAGATGTGCTCTCACCCTCAGGGCTGCAGTGGTACTATGGGCACTTGGCGCCTGCTGGGAGCATGGTTGCGTGTGTGCACAGGGCTGCTGGGGGGCAGGCGAGTGCTCATCTATCTCCACCACCTCTCTGGGGGCAGTCCATCCACCTTCAAATGTATAGCTGTGTGAGTCTCTCAGACATCCTGTTATGCTGTGTGTATATCCTCTGTTGATCAATGAATGTCCATTTAGTTGTAGTTCAAAGGGGGTGAGATAAAGGGAACAGCTTGCTGTGCTGTGAGTGTTGCTGACATCAATCCCTCATTATGTACTTTTTAATTAAATATCTCACTTTAAAAAATTTTTATCTGATGATCTTTTAAATTAGTGATCTCTAGTGTATTTAAAATACAATTTTTCTAAAAACTCAAATAATTTAGAAGCAAAATTTTTTTTTCCAGTTGGTATAAAAAGGGAAAGTTGCTCATGAACCATGGATTCTCCCCATGACTAGGTGTGCTGGAAGCTTAGCCTTCATTACAGGGCAGGGTCAATTTGTCAGGGCTAAACTGCACTGATTCCCTATACAAGTGCTAGTTTGAGAGGCTGACATTTGTTTGGATGAGTAAATCAATCAAAAGACAAACCAGTAGAGCCCAAGCTTGTAGCACACCATATTGCCTCTGCAAGCACTGCCAGGAAGTGGAAGTCTTGCTGTTGTTCACATCACGCATTTTCTGCCTTTGCTCCAGCCTCTCCTCATTTCCTGCTGGGTCTCACATGCAGTTTGCAGTCTTTGAAGATGATGTACTAGGCCAACGTCTGATATTTATCTTCTTGGTCAATTTTGTCAGATGTCCACAAAATGTGAAATAAGTGATTATTCTGGATTATAATTTCAACCTGTGCTGAGAGCTCACTGTGTTCTAGGCGCATTTGTGTGCATACTAATCATGTGGGAAGAGGGGGAAGGTGGGCATAGCATTATCTTTTTAAAATTTGGGGTTCTGGAGTTAGAATACTTGGGTTGGAAGCCACTTTACATAATTACCTTATTTGATCCCCCAAACGAAGCAATGACTAGGTAATATTATCCCTGTTTTCCAGATGAAGAAATTGAGGCTTAGAAAGATTACGTAATTGGTCAAATTTGCACAGTCTGCAAGGGTTAGTGGTGGAATTGAATCCACATCTCTCTGAGTATAATGCCTAGCCCCTTAGCCATAATACTGCACAAAGGATGACTGATAATCAGTCCTTTGTCTCCATCATCTATCTACAATACAGCTGGATAAAATTATGATGTTCACTGTCTAAAACTCTTCCTTATAGTAAGCATGATTGAGAATTACAAAGACTCCTCCAAAAGAATATAATGAACTCTTGAATGCTGAGTTTAAATCATTTCAATTTCTTAAAGATAAATTTTTAAAAATAACCTCATATAACCAATTCTTTCAATTATTAGTATCATAAACTTATTTATTTTGATTTTTCTACACATCGGCTAACAACCTAATGCAATTTTATAATAATTTAAACTTAATATAAATAGCACTGTGTTGTTGTCTTTGCTATTTATCTCCAGAATCTCCATGCATTTCCACTTTCACAGGTCTATAGTATCCTTCAAATACTCTGTTTTCTTGTTGTACCAAGTTGAATGTGCTCTGATATAGATCTTCCTTATATAATATACTTTTGTTTACTCAATAAGCCAGTTTTCTTAATATATTTATTAAGTTAAGATTAATCTTACCTCGATGAGAACTTAGCTGTGCCTCCAAGTTTTACTCTAATATGAAGGCTCAATTCATTTTCAAATTATTGCATTCTGCGCTCTGCTCTTTCAAATTAGATGTTAGTTAATACTCTTTTACTTGCTCGTTTATTTGAAATCTTCCTTTTTGTGTGTCTGGGCCTATGGAGGCATGTGTATTTCATTAATGATTCTGAAATAAAGCAGCAGTGTTGAAAATTATAGCAGTTCAACACCTTTACTTGGCAAAGATGCAACATCCTGCAGGTATTATTAACTTGACAGTAATTTAAAACTACTGTAGATTGGTGGCATTTTGGTCTGATTTGATAGAAGAGATAACAGGATTTGGAGTGGTTAGGTGACCATCCAAGATGAATTAAGGGGAGAACCGCAGGCATCAAGACCCATTTGTGCAAACACTTAACCTAAAAAGGAGGCGACTGAACACTGGAAAGAAGGGAAAAGTGGTCTGAGCAGAAGTGTGTGAGATAGACAGGGCTGGCACGTGAAGGATTTTCCAGGAAATGTTAAGTATTTGGGGCTTCAGCCTTTATACACTGGAAAGATCACTTTTTCAGTGATAAATATATGATATAAATATGATACATATGGAAGGGCCCAAAGGCCAGAGTCCATTTAGAAGGTTCTTAGAATCGCCAAAGAAAGATGATGGTGGTGTGGAGGTGGGAGTTGTTATTAGAAATGGGGAATACATGGTTTTGAGAGGGATTTTGGAAATAAAATAATAGAACTGATTTATAGTTGTACAGAGATGGTGGGGAATATTGAGGAAGAATGTGTTGAACATGATTCCCAGGTATAGGCTTGCAGTACTCGGGGGAGATGTCAACATGTGTTGACATTTATAACACTAGGAAAGAACCAAATTGTCAGAAAAAGATTGTCAGTCTGTTTTAGGACATAATGTTACGATTGCCTTGAAACATCCAGACTAGGCAGTTGGGTGTACAGACCTAGAGTTCAGAGAAGTTGTTTGGATGGAGATTTAAGTGAAAGAGGAAAAGTAGGGAACACTTCTCATTTATTACAGAGATTCTCCACAAACCTGCTAAATTTCAATCAGAAATCTCCTCATGTTTATCCTTAACTCAATACATTTTAGACCTTAATGTGTATCAGAATCACCGGGATATTAGTGCCGTGGGAAAGATGCAAGATTGAACAGCACACTGTCTAGGTTTAAATTCTATCTCTGTCATCTCCTAATGTAACTTTTGTCTTTTAATTAAATCTTCCTCTGCCTCAGTTTCCTTATCTGTAAAGTTGGCTATATTAGCTAACTTTTAATGTTTCTTTGCAGGGCAAATTAGGTAATTCATGCAATGGTGCCAGAACAGTGCTTAACACATCCTATATGCCCAATAAACGCTGGCTAACATTTTTAGCTGGGGGTTTGTTCAAATGAATATTCCTCAAGCCCAGGCTAGTATTTACGTGCTCACTATGGTTGCGAACCATTGAGTTCCAAGATAGGTGTCCATTTACAAATTAGTCTCACTGTCCTCCTGCTTGGAGGTAGATAATGGATTCGAATTAAGTGTTTCTGGTTACAGTGCCTTTTTAACCAGAGATGTGACCTTAGGGAATTTTTAAATATTCCATTTCTGGATACTACCACAGACTTCCTAAAGCATGATGTGTGAGTCAAGAGCCACAGGAATATGTATTTGAAAATAAATTCCCTATGTAATTAGTGATAGACTGACCCAGAGCCTAATTTGTAAACAATTAAATGACTTTATTTAGATGAGCTTCTGAGATTCCTTTCTCTTCTTACGTGTCTAGATAGCCAACAAAATGTGTGTTCCCCCTTCTGGAGTAGAAAATTTTGCTGACAAGGGGCTGTCTAGGTACCAATTGCATTTCCCACCTCCTTTGCTTCTGGGTATGGCCCTGTGACTAGTTCTTGACATGGAGTGTGAGTGGAAGTAATGTAGCTTCTGGGGCAAAGCTGTGAAGAAGTAGCTGTTCATATTTAATATTGTATTTCTTGTCTAGTTGACTGGCTACAGAGATGATGAGGCCCTAGGGGATGCTGGAGCCAAAAGATAGAAGAACTTGCTTATTTGAACAACCATGTGCCTGAAGAGTACTTAGTGACCTGAAATATCAATGGGGCTCCATAAGGATAAAAATTAAGGTTCTATTTTGTTAAATCATAAAAATGGCAGGGCATATTTATTATGGAAGCTTCTATTACCCTCAAGAGTTTTCAACGTGAGGCCTTTCCCCCTCTAATTCTGCAATAGTTAAATTTTATGTGTCAACTTGACTAGACTATGATGCACAGTTGTCTGGTCAAAAATTAGTCTACATATTCCTGTGAAGATATTTTACAGATGTGATTAACATCTACAATTAGTTGGCTTTATGTAAGATTACCTTTGATAATGTGTATGGCCTTATCCAATTAGCTAAAGGCCTTAAGAGCAAAACTGATTTTGTGGAGAAGAAGTTTTGCCACAAGATTGTAACATAGAAATCCTGCCAGTTTCCAATCTGCAGGCCTAACCTGTAGATTTGAGAATTGCCAGCTCCCACAATCACTATATATATATATATATATATATACACACACACACACACACACACACATATATCCTACTGGTTCTGTGTCTGGAGAACCCTGATACAAAGTCTATATTCTTCAGAAGATGCACTATGACATGTGTCTCCACCATCATAAACATATACCTCTAGTTCAGAAACTATATGGTTGAGATTGTGCTAGACTCTGAGGATAAAAAGAATAAGACCATCATTTGTTTGGTGCTTAGACTATAACCCAATTCTGAGTAAATGTTATCATTTCCATCATTGTTGGTTGTATATTTTATATTGCTCTAATATGTAGTCATTTCAAAAATGTGCATTTTGTAGATTGATTTTAATATTCCAGAATACTTTTTGATGTTGGTACCTTTATATTCAGTATCACTGCTCTTCTTTTTCAGCTTAGAAGGGTTTTAGTGGTTAGTTTTCTTTAAAAAAAAGATGTATCTCTATTTTGTAGCTCCATATACAGCCAATTACTGGGTTTTATAAAATGAAATAATGTGCTTCTAAACCATTATTTAAAATGTAATTTTAAAAAACTCTCATAGATAAATAGTATAAACATGAATATTCATAAATTATTATTCTTTTAAATATGTTGGCTAAATTTACATAGAGATGAAAGTTGAAACGTGTGAAGTGCTATTTTCTGTTCATTCTGATGGCTTAATGCCAGTCATAATTTATGGTTGAGGTCCCTGAACAAAGTGGCCTATATTTCTCCATCTGACTGAGAACACGTGATTCCTATCCCCATGCAGACCACACAGGGTTGAATTACAAACTAGCTTCAAGATGACCTGCAGAGATGGGTTAGAGAAGGGTGGGGGCTTGAAAATTTGATTTAAATGAAGTTAATTCGTTTGACTCGAGAAACTTAGAATCAATCTGTCTCCTCTTAAAAGAGAGTTTATACGTGGAAATTTTAATTATCGAGGCCGCATGCCTGGTGCAGCTTTTGATCATCACTGTCTCAGATATTCTCTGTTAGGAAAAGACATTATTTTCTTTACCTGGAGGTTTATCACACAAGTGCATGGGTATACACACGCACACGCACATGCACACACCCCCCTCTTTTGGCCAGGCTCTTTCAGTCAGGGCCTGACTGTAAGCAGATATGAGACCCCACTCTTTTATTTTAGATTCACTTTTTAATGACTTTGATTTGGGATTAGGTAATAGGAACTATGATTTTCTTTCATTTATTATCCAAGTCACTTATTTAGCACAGCCAATTTATTGATCTACTTTGCTTCCTCAGGGAATAATGATTTATTACTATCCATAATGGGCCCCCCCAAACTGAGACTTGATGGACCTCCAATTTAAAAGAATCTTCCCTCCCAATTGTTGCTCTTCCTGCCTTTCCTACCCTATTTGTGTGACCTTGATCCAATAACCTGAACTTTCTGAACTTGAACTTTCTTCAACCACTAAAAGAGGAGCTGTCATGCCAATGCTCATAAAAATCCCACCATCTTTGAGTGCGAAGGTTATCTCCCTCTAACTCTGTCGTGTTTGCTTCTTTTCCCATCACTATTAATTCCAGGGAGCGCAAGCTACAGATGTTTGTAATCTTGTAAAGTGACGTTTACAGTGGGACCAGTTTATCCTCACACAATAGGCTGAGAGCAAATTTAGGGAGGATGCAGGGTGGGACAGCGGAGCTGTGGAAAAACAGGAGCAGGTGTCAATAAACAAGTCATATGCAAGACGGTAACCAATCAGAGAGTATCGATCACTTGAGTGCTATTGAAAATGTGGCCCCCAGCCCACGAGATGCAGCTCAGGTGCTTGTTTAATATTGAGATTCCTTGTTCTCACTCAAAGCCCCCTGAATCAGAACCTGGGGGCTAGGCTTGGGAACCCACTTTTTTTTTTTTAACACGCTCCCAGAGTGATCCAGAAGGACACTGGCTTAGATATGCCTATCACCGTGGCAGTTTTGAAGAGAATACAAATATGTAATGACTCAACTGCTACCTGTTATGGATCTTTACTTTTGAAATAGTACTTGGTAATGTCCACTGTCATCCCCTCCTCACTTCCCCTACACCCACAGCTGCCCTCGGATGGGATGAACACGGCTACCTCCAGCTTCCCCCAAAGACCTGGGATGTTGTAAAACACAGCCTTGGTACGAAACCAAATGTTCTTTAAACCACTTTAAAGCTTTTTGGCAAGAAGGTTATAGCTTGTAAACAGAGCAGATAAACATCAAAACCAGGTATCTTCTAGAAGCCTCAGGCCTCCTACTCTCTGACCTGTAGGTATCAGGAAGCTCAATAGCCCCCAAAATATCCCCAGCTCTGCGAAGTGAGCGAGAAATACAATTTCTACAGGTGGATAATATAGATAAGGTAATATTTTTACTACTTACAAGCAGATAGTCAGTTTTGAAGCACCATAATAACTATTGGCACTCATGTGTTTTAACAATTGCAAGATATGTTTCCTTTTCAATGATCAATGCTGCATTGTGTTTTATTTTTGCAGTGGGTAACAATCATGTAACGTGTGTGCATAAATTCGACCCAAACACCTCAGAGTGAGGAGTAAAATCATTTTGCAAAACCAAAAGGAGTGAAAGTTTCTCATTTTCTGATGATTCTTGTGTTGTCCCGAGGCTGAGGGAAAAGGCTTATTTTCATATTTATTCTGTATGTGATTTTGTAGCTCTGTGTTTACACACACACACACAATCATATACATAAACAAATATACTCTTCCTATGTAGACTCTGATGTACTATTGTGGGAAAGCAAAATTTGTGACAGGACTGTCATACCTGGTTTTGTAAAATAACAGGCTAAACTCTCATGGTTTTCATTAACAAACTGTTTTTCTTTTTTCTTTTCTATATAAGGAAAGCCGAAGATGTAAGAGATGTTTTTGGATTTAAAGCAAGGAAAGCCTTGATTCTGGAAAACAGAATAGGTGCACAGTTTGGCTGATTGCTTTCCCCTCTTTTTCTTTGTCTCTCTGATTATAAAATTTACCAATTTGGGCATTCTAGTATTAATGGTATATGAATATTTGTATATGTATGTGACTCTGCGTGTGTGTGTGTGTGTGTGTGTGTGTGTGTGTGCGTGTACCAAGACTTGTCAGGCTCTGGACTAAGTACTTGACATACATTTCCTTTCATCTCAACAGCCCAGTGAGATATGTATACGTGAATATGGAGATGCTGAATGAATTGCCCAATTCACCCAACTAGAACAGCAAAAGCAAGGTCATTCATTCATTTATTCATCTCCTAGCCATTTATGAAGCACTTATTATATGCTATTATTCTAGGTGCGGGGGATATATTAGTGAACAAAACAGAAACAATCCCTGTCTTCTCGGAGTGTACATCCTAGTGGGGAAGACAAATGGTGTCTCTATAAAAAAGGCATGTGTAGTAAAGGGCTGTGGAAAGACTAACAAGAGAAAGGACCAGAGAGTGGTAGAGTGGACATATTACTTTGGATGTAGTTGTGAGGGAAGGACTCTCCATGCATATGAATTTTTGCACAGAGACCTGAGTAAAGTGAGGGAGTGAACCATGGGGGCCTCTGGAGGATGAGGTTCATTAACATGACATATAATGTCCTGGAGGAGCTGGCCGTTAGCCCACCTCTGAAGTCCCATATCCTTCTTCTCTCCCCTCATGCTCTAACCTAGCTTCAACATCTCTTGTTCTTCAATGAGCTCTGTGATTCCTATTTCAGGGTTTCCATTCATGTTCTTCCCACTTTCTTCTGCTTGAATATTCCCCCCCCCCCCACCAAATCCTTTGGGCTAGGTCTGGCTGTGATACTTTTCCTCTTGCTGGACATGTCTTTAAATATTCACCACAATCAGAACAATAGAGAAGATGCAAGTAGGACTCCTCTTCTCCTGCATGGAGGGCTGGATGAGCAATGGGGGAAGGATGCAAGTTGCTAAGGGTCAACAACTGCTACTAATCTCTAGAAGTCATGTGCAAGTCAGTACTTGCTTAGACATATAGACTAATCTTATTTTAGTGGAAGAAATGTATTTGCTGGTCTCTAACTCTAGAATCAAACTCATTGCCTCCCCATGCCAGACTATGCTTCACTCATTTCTGTTTGTGTTTTTGTGTTTGCATATTTTGTTAGGAATGAGTTATGAGAAAACAGACATCCTTAAAATGTCAGGGCTGTGTCCCAATTATGTGCAATTTCTCATAATCTATACAGACCAATTGCTCTCACATTTATTAGTTAAAACTTTATTGAATCAGCTGATAATTCTTAGTCTGCCACCTTTCAGACTGATGTTTCCCTGGTTGAAGTCATATTCTCATTCCTTCTCTTTGCCTTAAATCTCTCTTGCTCTAGTGACTGGTGTCTTGGGAACATCTCTTTCTATCTGGTGAGCAGGAAGGACCATTAGAGTGTAACTCAGGAGGCAGGTTCTCTCCCACTTACTCCACCCCCAACTTGCTGAGTAACTTTGGGAGAGATCCCGAAGTTTTTGAACTGCGAGTTCTTTATCTGAATAATGGGACAATAAACCTGATCTACATAATTCAGAGAGCTATTGGGGTGCTTCAACAGACTAATAATTGTGAAAGATGATTTTATTATTTCATGGACTTTGATCCATTCCATCTCAACTTTAATTCTTTTCGTCTATAGCAATACTTATATTATTATGATTATTGACATCAGTGTTATGGTAATCATCATCACTAAAGCAATTCATCCATGGCAAAAACAAATCAAATAATATGAAAAGCTCCATGATGAAAAGTCTCCACCCCACTGAAACCTAACTGTAATCTCACTCTCTGGATACAACCAATTTTAATCATTTTTCTTTTTTTTAATGTTTATATCACAATGTTTCAGTAATACTTCCATATCTCTATGTCTTGATTAATTCACTTTAGTCATTCATTCTATTTATATTCTATATTTTCACAAATCTCTTTTTTAAAATGCCTCTTTCCCCCCTATATCAAAGACAAAGAAAGAAACTGAGTCTGAAGAAAATAGAAACATTTTCTTCTTTCGTTTCTGAGATCCGGGGATCCTGTTCACAAAGAGCATTGCTCTGAAGCCAAAGGGCAGCCTGCTGCTCTCGGGAGCTTTGAGCTCCCTGAGAGAATGCTTTCAGTGCATTGTTTATTCATCCTGTCGTGGGACAAAATAGGAAAAAACCTTCAGAACATTCCAACAAAGTATATCCCCAAATTATGTGAGAAATGCGCTGCCACACTTAGTCACAACTTAATGGTTTTTGAGCTTCAGGGAGTTTGAGTTCTCTTTGACTTAAAATTTTTTTCTTTATGTGCCTTTACTTACCGATACTAACATGCACAATTGGACTTGAACTGCAACTGTCAGAATAAATAAGATGAAACACAAATTAAATGGTGTATTTCTATTGCCTCCAGGTTTGTTTTACAAACCAATTATTCACAAAATGTGGCATTTCACTTTTTCCTTAGGGCTGTGGGTAAAGTCTTAGGATAAACCAATGCCTCATTCTTACCTGGAATTGCACAGGAAGAGGGTCCCTCAAGAGGATTGGAGGTATTGGGAAAAAAGATATTTTTCATAAGGAGAAATGAAAGGATGGCTTGAATTTCTAAAGAAACGATTCAGGGGAAATTAATGATCACGTGGAGAAAGTAAGAAACTCCTATTTACTGAAGATTGCACAACACAAAGAAATAAATCTTTCACCTGAATGCAATAGAAAAAATACTTGATGCACAGAATTTAATTCATAGAAATTATGCTATAGAGGAATGGTTAGCAAAAACAGCTTCATCCAACTAAAAGAATTATTTAGATTAAATGTTAATTAAGGGATAAATTAGCTGCTGCAAAATTTGTCCCTTCAGTTACCTATTTAAAAACTGCTTTTATAATAGAGACTTAAGTTTTCTAGGATTTTATAAAGAATGTTGATAGAAAATTTCTATAATTCTGTGCACAAGAAGAAGCATAGAATACAGAAAACAGTGCTCTCTTGCTTGGATAGAGTTTTTACTACTTTTAATGTGCTTCAATATTTGCTCCTCAACTTGAATCTCATCAGAACTCCAGGAAATGGTGGGGCAGGTATTAGTGTCCACATGTTGTAGGTGAGTAAAAACTGACTTTCACAGACAGACTTGTCCATAATCATGAATCAGCAGCTTATCCTGGATTAGAATCCACTTTTGTTTATCTCTAATCTCTGTGATATTTTTACAAGAAACAAAGCTCTACCTGGAGCTGGAAAAACAGCATCACATTCCCTTTTCTCATTAGCTAATCCTTTATCCTTCTTAAAATTTGCTTGAGATTTCATTTCTCCAAGAAGTTCTTTGTAAGTTCTCTTACTCTATCATGATATCTTCCATAATTGGTGGGAAGATTCTAGATTGTTTTCCTGTATTATTTAACTAGTTTTTTTGCTTTTGTTTTTGTTTTTGAGGAAGATAAGCCCTGAGCTAACATCCGCCACCAATCCTCCTCTTTTTGCTGAGGAAGATTGGCTCTCAGCTAACATCAGTGCCCATCTTCCTCTATTTTATATGTGGGATGCCTGCCACAGCATGGCTTGCTAAGTGGTGCATACACCCATGCCTGAGATCCAAACCGATGAACACTTTGTTGCTGAAGCAGCAAGTGCGAACTTAACCACTATGCTGCTGGGCCGGCCCCTTGATTATCTAGTTTTTCTCATTATCTTCTTCCCTATAGGTTGTAAACACCACTAAAGCAAGAATGGGGAAGACAATGCAATTAGATATTTCGAGCTTAGGTATGTAATTCAATCAGACCTAGAATCAAATCCTATTCTGGCACTTTACATGTATGACATTGAATAGGTTGCATAAATGCTAAGCTTCATATTCCCCAAATATAAAATAATACCTACCTATAATTGACATTATATTTTTTAAATTCCCTATCTACCACTCACTTCTGGTGGGGCTCTCAATCATGGGATTCCACTTTTTTTGACCCTTAGAGTTAGGCATATGACCTGGACTGGCCAATAAGGGAACCTCATTCTCTTGGCTATGGTACTTGGTTAAAGGATAGACATATGACCCAAGCAACGTTAATCAAGACACTTCTTGGAACTTCCTTTCTTTAAAATGCCAGGGTGATTCTTCTTGATAGCTCTAAGTATTTGCCTTCTCTGCCATATGGAAGAATTGTGTTCTTAGTATGAGAGAATTAGGTCAAAATATAAAGAGAAGTGGCAAAAGAAAAAGAGTTAGTACGTACTCTATGTAATGCCTGGCCCATTTTCACCCACACTTCCCAGTGCCTTGAGATGCTAAAACCTCTCTAATGCATTTGTTATAATTTTATTTCACTTAATATAGCTAGGATTGAGCTCATTTCAATTGCATTTCAGAGAATCCTGACTAAAACATTAGTTTGTAGGGTTGTGGTGAAAATTAAATGAAGTAACATGTAAAGTACTATTTATGATGCCTAGTACATGGTAAGCATGCAATTGATGTTAACTAAAAAGGTAATTATGAAGTTATTGATAATGTTGATAAGAATATATTTTGTTTATTTTGTTCTTGAAAAACTTTCAGGAGAGCACCCTGTATGTAGGAGGTGCTCACTCAATGATGTTTACATGACTTACTTCCTTTCCTTTGTAGACAAAGAGCGGAATGATGTTTGCATTGGAATATAACTTTGACTCACTCGGATGAAATGTTCTTTTATATTTGTCAAATATTATCATCCCTGATTACCTCTGTTTTAATTTGTTCTTATTATAGACAATTTAGTATATCAAAGTCACAGGACACTAGATTGACACAAAAAGCCAACTGTTTCCCCATATAAGAGTAATGAAAAATTGGAACTTGAAATTTAAAAAATTAAACAGTACCAAAAAAATTAAGTAATACTTATATATAAATCTAATAAAATATGTATAGAATCTTTATGCAGAAAATGATAAAACTGTGATGAAAGAAATTAAAGTTGATCTAAATAAGTGGAGAGAGAGTCCATGGTCATAGATTTTAAGACTTGATATTGTTAAGCTATCAGTTGTTCCCAACTTGATCTATGGAATCCATGTAATTGCAATAAAAATCCAAGAAACCTGTTTTATAGATATAGGCAAACTTATTGTAATGTTTACAGAAAAGACAAAAGGCTTAGAATAGCCAACACAACACTGGAGAATAGAACGAACTTCGAGGACACACACTACTACCCAATTTCATGATTTGTTGTAAAGTGATAGAAATCAAGAAAGCGTAATATTGGTTAAAGAATAGACACATAAATCAATGGCACAGAATAGAGATTCCAGTTATAGAGCCACAAATATAGTCTACTGATCTTTGACAATGGGGCAAAGACAATTCCATGAGGAAAGGATGGTATTTTCAATAAATAGTACTAGATCAACTGGATGACCATCTTCAAAAACAATGAATCTAGACATAGACCTTACATCTTTCACTATAACAAATTTATAATGGATCACAATGCTAGCAGTAAGACACAAAACTATACAAATTATAGAAAGAAAGAAGAAAATCTAGGTGACCTTGGTTTCGTCAATGAGTTTTAGAGATATCAAGATCATGATCAATGAAAGAATAAAATTACAAGTTAGACACTATCACATTTTAAAATTTCAGTTTATGAAAGAAATCCTTAAGAGAATGAAAGGATAAGCAACAGACTGGAAAAAACTATTTACAAAATACATATTGAGAAAGAACTTGTATTCAAAATATATAAAGAATTTCTAAAACTTAACATTAAAAAGAAACAACCCAATTAAAAAACGGGCAAGTGAGCTGAATAGACACCGGACCAAAGAAGATATTTAGATTGCAAATAAGTATGTAAAAAGATGCTCAATATCATTTGTCATTACAGAATTTCAAATTAAAACAACAATGAGCTACCACTACCCACTTATTAGAATGGCTAAAATCCCATAACTAACAATTCCAGTTGTGTTGATGAGGATGCAGAGCTGCAGAACTGTCATTCATTGCTGGTGGAAATGTAAAATGATACAGCCAATTTGGAAGACAGTTTTCAAGTTTCCTGTAAAGCTAAACATAGTCTTATTCCACATTCTAGCAATTGTGCTCCTAGGTATTTACCCAACTGATTTAAAAACTTATATCCACACAAAAATGCACACAAAGATATTTATAACAGGCCTGTTTATAATTTCTCAAAACTGGGCACAACCAAGATGCCCTCCAGTAAGTGTGAAGACAAACAAAGTATGGTATATATTTATAATGGAATATTGTTCAGCAGTAAAAATAAATGAGCTCTCAAGCCATAAAAAAACATAGATGAATCATAAATGCGTATTGCTAAAAGGAAGAAGCTAGTATGAAAAGGCTGCATACTGTATGATTTTGATTATATGACATTCTGGGAAAGGTAAAACTATAGAGATAGTAAAAGTGTCAGTGGTTTCCAGAGGTTCAGAGGAATAGGAGGGTTGAATGTTGAAACAGTGTTTTTTTAGGACAGCGAGAATGTTCTATACAATATTGTAATTACAGTTACACGACACTATGCATTTGTCAAAACCTGTTGAAATTTAATACCTCAACCTTGATGCACACAAATTTTTAAAAAGTCATTCAAGAAGTAAAGGGAATTCCAAGATGGAATTCGGAATGTGACACAACAATCTAATTCTATCACAAATGTATGAAACAACCGTATTGAAGGTGATGATGGAGGAAGAGTGACCTAAGTAACTTTGAAAATCAGTGGGGTCAGTAAAACTGAAGGAAAAATAAACTGTACAAAATCACTGTATTCTGGTTGATAAAGTAGTTTCCCACAAGCATACTGGGTAACAATTCTATATACTGAAAATGAAAATTAAGTAAATAAATGGTGAATGGCAGAAGCCATGTTTCTCAGTGTTGGAGTTTAGAGATATGCAATCAGAGGAGACTAGAATGATCCATATAGCAATAGATTAGAGTTGGAGAAGCAATGTTTTACTTAATCTAGATAGAGATAATTACATATAGGAATACATATAGATATGAATATCTAGATGGGTTAGTATATACACATCTATATCTCCTTACTATATCAGCTGAGAGGATCTGGGAACCACAATGCTTCAGTAGTAACAAGCACACTCAGCACCCATATCTTGGTTTCAATACCATTGTCCACTAAAAGGAACCAAGGTTCATTAGAGAAATACCTGCTTCTAGGACTGGGGCAGGAAATATACAAGATAAGGCTGGAGTACCTTATAGTGCAGAAAGTAATAAAGTGCTCAAAAACATAATGATGGGGATATGTCAAAGGGAAATAGAAGCCAAATAACAGAGCTTCCAAAGGCCAAAGTTAGAAAAGTTTGAACAATAAAGTAAATAAGGCTGTGCTGGATTATAACCCAAAGTGTAAAGTAAATATCCATGATTCCATAATGATATAAATAAATGAGTGAATAAATAAATAATTGAGGGAGAATAGGTAAATTTCACATGCTGAAAGAACTCCAAATAATTTATGTAGATACTCTACCCTGAAAGAGGTGAAGCATACCTCCCAATTCCTTAAGGGTGAGCTATGCATGGTGGTTTCTTTTAAAAGAGTACAATACAGAAAATCAATTTAGAACAACTAAAATTTAAAAAGATAGGCAAAGCCAAGTGTTGACAAGGATGTATAACAACCAAAACTCTCATACATTGCTGGAGGCATTGCAAAATAGAAGAGCCACTTTGAGAAAGAGTTTGCAGTTTTTAAAAATGTAAACATACCCCTAAAATAAGACCCAGAAATCACATTCCTAGGTATTTACATAATGGAAGTGAAAAGAGACATACACAAAGACTCATGCTGAATTTACATAGTAATTTTGTTCACAATATCAAAAACTGGAAACAATCCAAATGCTCATCAACTGATGAATGCTAAGAAATCAGTGACACATTCATACCGTAAATCTTACTCGACAAAGAAAACGCACTATAACAACATGGATGAATTTCAAAAGAATTTTGCTGAGCTCAAAAAGTCAGGCACAAAAGATTAAATACTGTACAATTCTATTGATATAAAATTCTGAAAAGCAGCAAAAGTTTAGTAAGAGAAAATAGATGAGTGGCTGACAGGGGTTAGGATTCAAGGAAGTAGAATGAGTACAAAAGGACATAAGGGATGTTTGGGGTTGGGATTAATATTATGATCATGGTGAGGATTACAGAACTATGTATGTTTGTTAAAGCTCATCAATTTTATACTTATGATTGTTGAATTTTACTATATGTGAATTATACCACAAGAAATCTGACCTTAAAAAACAAACAAAAGAAATAGAAGTTAAGATACAAAATACGTAAAAATAAATAAATAAAACTTATAGAGAGGAAAAACATGCTGTCTCAGGTGAAAATCACACTATGAAAAACTAACAACAGATTATATACTGCAAAAGAAAAGATTATTAAACTTGAAGGCATCAACTAAAAGCTACCCAAAATGAAACATAGAGAAACATAATATGATAGAAATTGATCAGAGCTCACTGATGCTATGAGACAAATCAAACCTTCTAATATATCTTAGCTGAAGGCCCAAGGAAGATGGAGGAGGAGATATTTAAAGAAATAATGGCCTATAACTATGCAAGTTTGATAAAAGTATAAATTTCCAGTTTCAGGAAGCTTAAGAAACTTCAAATACAAGAATCTTGAACAAAACTCACTGAGGTGCATCACAGTAAATAGCATAAAACCAGTGAAGATAAATTTTAAAAGCATCCTCTAAATTAAAATAAACAAACAAATAACAGAAACAAAAATATAGTTCACAAGCCAGCGAAAGTGATATAACAGAATCATAAAAAAGATTCAATTAGTCCAAAAGGATGCAGAAAAAGTGGGAAAATGGAACAAAGAACAGATGGGACAATAAGAAAACAAAGAGCAATATTGTGGCTTTAAACTTAACTATATCAATGATCACATTATATCTAAATAATCTAAACATCCCAATTAAATGCAGAATTATCAAGTTGTATTTAAAAATAAAGACAATTATACTTTGCTTACAAAGAGCTCACTTTAAATATGAACACTCAGATTAAAACTAGATGGAAAAGAATTTACCATGCTAACGCTAATCAAAAGAAATCTGTAGTAGTTATATCAATATCAGAAACTGAATGTTAGAGCAAAGAATATTACCCAGAATAAATCAGATCATATAATAATGGTAAATGGAGAATGTATCATGACCAAGGGAGTTTATGCTAGGAAATCAATGTTGGTGTAACATTTTAAAACTAATTATTGCATGGGGCCGGCCCGGTGGCACAGCAGTTAAGTTCTCACATTCCCATGGCCCGGGGTTCACCAGTTCGGATCCTGGGTGCGGACACAGCACCGCTTGGCAAGCCATGCTGTGGTAGGCGTCCCATATAAAGTGGAGGAAGATGGGCAGGGATGTTAGCTCAGGGCCAGTCTTCCTCAGAAAAAAGAGGAGGCTTGGCAGCAGATGTTAGCTCAGGGCTAATCTTCCTCAAAAAAATAAAAACTAATTATTGAAAATTCACCATATTAATAAATTTACAATAAAAAACCACATGGTTACTTCAATGAATGCAAAAAAAGATGCTTTTGACAAAATCACAGATTGAAGTATTCAATGATAAAAACTATCAGCCAGCTAGGAATAGAAAAGAATGTACTCAAACTAATGAAGAGTATGAATGAATAAAGCTATAACTAACATCACATGAAATGGTGAACATCCAGTAGTTTTCCTATAAAGTTAAAATGACGGCAAACGTTTCCACACTCTTGGGGCCAGCCCAGTGGCTTAGTGGTTGGGTTCACGTGCTCCACTTCAGTGGCCCAGGGTTTGGAGGTTCAGATCCCGGGTGCAGACCTACACACTACTCAACAAGCCATGCTGTGGCAGGCATACCACATACAAAATACAGGACGATGAGCTAATAGATGTTAGCTCAGGGACAGTCTTCCTCAAGCAAACAGAGGAAGATTGGAAACAGATGTTAGCTCAAGGCCAATATTCCTCACCAAAAAAAAAAAAAAAATTCCACTCTCACTACTGCTATTCAACATCATACTAGAGGATATAATAAAATGATGCAAGAAAAGAAATAAAATGCATCCAGATTGAAAAGGAAGAAGTATGACTATCATTATAGAGCATGATGCAGAATCTCTAAAATAAACAGACAGAAACTCCTACAATTAATATGTGAGTTTAGCAAGGTTACAAGAACAACATACAAAAATCTACCATATTTCTATGTACTAGCAACAGATATCAGATGTTTTTGTGTTGAGATATTTGGAAATAAACATGATAAAAAGATATGAAAATGCTATGTGCTGAAAACAGCAAACTATTACTTAAAGAAATTAGGGACCACTTAAAAAAAATGAAGATGGATAATGTATTCATGGATCAGAAAACTCAATATTAAGTTATCAACTCTTTCAAATTGGTCTATAAATCCAATGATTGCTAATAAAAAACACCAGGGGCCTTCTTTTTTTCTTTCAGATTTCCTCCCCAGACATAGTGGAAAATCCAACCAAGTAGAGAATGGAATTTGGTTCTTACCTCAAGTTATCAAAGAAAGTTTTAAAGTATGGGTCACCATGTTTTTGCATAAGGGTTAAAAGTAATGGTATTGTGCAGTAACATGTAGATGTAAGAGGTGAAAGGAAACAGCAGCTCAGAAATTAGTCAAACAAGATGGGTTTGGGGGTCAATCCCAAAACAGATGTCAATGCATATTAAGTATTCAAAATCTTGGCAGATAACAAGTCAAGCCAAACTTTAGACATCTAAGCATTGTGACTTGAACCGGATTTAATTTTAAGGTATATGTCAGCCAAAAATTTCTTACTTAGAGAATGCTATCAAATTAGAGATGATTGACTCCAGGAACAAAATGAAGTAAGCTGCAGCCTTGATAACTAATAGAGCTTACCTGACATAGCAGAGTTGACACTAGTTCAAATTCAACTATATTTTTCTTTATGATTTGAAGACGATTCCACACTTGCCATTCTCTTATGGTGTTCAGAAGTATCACCTTTGTGGAGTCATTAATCAGATAACCATCTCTATGTGAGAGAAAACACAGAAAGCCACTCTCAAAAGATATGCTGTGGACTCTGCTTATAGGAGTTTAGTATAGTTAACTCCCACTATTATCTTAAAATTGATTATTTCATCAATAATTTTCTTAAAGATTATTATGTACTTACTAATATTTTTATAATATAAAATCCTATAATCCCAATGCTATCCTAGGGACATAGGACTAGATGATGTCTTCATAGACATGATACCTAAAGCACTGCCCCAAAAGAAAAAATAATAAATTGGACTTCATCAAAATTAAAAACTTTAAGATCTTATTAAGATCTAAGAACTAAAAAATCTTATTAAGAAGATGCAAGACAGGGCCCAGCCCCATGGCCAAGTGGTTAAGTTCGTGCATTCTGCTTCTGCAACCCAGGGTTTCACAGGTTCAGATCCTGGACATGGCCATGGCACCGCTCATCAGGCCATGCTGAGGTGGTGTCCCACATAGCACAACTAGAGGCACTCACAGCCAGAATATACAACTGTGTACTGGGGGACACTGTTTCTCTATGTGGGATACCACCACAGCAGGGCTTGATGAGTGATGCTGGGTCCGTGCCCAGGATCCAAACTGGCGAACCCCAAGCTGCCAAATTGGAGCACACAAACTTAACCCCTTAGTCATAGGGCTGGCCCCTATAAAGGAGTCTCAAAACCCAACAGTGAAAAAAATCCAATTATAAGTGGACAAAAGACACGAACAGTCATCTTATCAAAGAGATAATATTAGAGAAACAGTCTATGCATTATTGAAGTCCCAACAAAATAGAGGGAGAAAGGGGCAAAAAGTTTATTTAAAGAAATAATGACTGAGAACTTCCCAAATCGGGGGAGAGATTTGGACATCAAAGTTCATGAAGCTCATAGGTCCCCAAACAAAGTCAACTTAAAGATGTCTTTTCCAAGACACATTATAATAAAACTGTCTAAAATCAAAGACAAAGAATTTTAAAAGCAATAAGAGAAAAGACAAATCCTCACATACAAGGGAACCACCACAAGGCTATCAATGGATTTCTCAGCACAAACCATGCAGGCCAAGAGAGTGTGGAATAATATATTTAAAGTGCTGTGAAAAAATCTGCAAAGCAAGAATAGTTTACTGAGCAAAGTTGTCTTTCACAAATGAGGGTGAGATAAAGACTTTCCCAAACAAATGAAAGCTGAGGGAGTTTATTACCATGTAGATCTGCGTTACAAGAAATGCTATAGGCAGTTCTTCAAGTCAAACAAACAAAAAAAAAGAACACTAGCAACATAATAATATATAAAAGTACAAAACTCACTGTAGAGGCAAGAACATAGTCAAACTCAGAATGCTCTAATACTGTAATGGTGATATGTAAATCATGTTTAACTCCAGGATAAAAGTTAAAGGACAAAAGTATAAAAAATAACTATAGCTACAATAATGTGTTAATGGATACACCATATATAAAAGAGGTAAATTGTGACATCAATAACATAAAATGTGCTGGGAGGAGAAGTTAAAGTGTAGAGTTTTCATATGTGGTTGAAGTGAAATTGTTATCAGCTTAATTAGACTTTTATATCTATATAATGTTTTGTGTAAGCCTCATGGTAACCACAAATACAAAACCTGTAGCAGAACACTAAAGATAAAGACAAAGAACCACAGATTACCACCACAAAAAATCATCTAATCACAAAGGAAGATAGCAGGAGAGGAAGAAAGGAACAAAGAAACTACAAAACAGGGGAACAGCCTGAAGGCATAGTGGTTAAGTTCATGCACTCCACTTCAGCAACCTGGGGTTCGCAGGTCCTGATCCCAGGCGCAGACCTCACACTGCTTGTCAAGCCACACTGTGGCGGCATCCCTCATAAAATAGAGGAAGATTGTCACAGATGTTAGGTCAGTGACAATCTTCCTCAAACAAAAAGAGAAAGATTGGCAACAGATGTTAGCTCAGGGCCAATCTTCCTTAAAAAAAGAAACTACAAAATAGTCAGAAAACAATTAATAAAATGAGAATAATAAATCCTTCCCTATCAATAATTACTTTAAATGTAAATTGATTAATTCTCAAATAAAAAGACATAGAGTGACTGAATGGATCAAAAAATAGGACCCATCTATACGCTACCTACAAAACAGTTACTTTACATTTAAGGACACACATGTGGTGTGAAGGGATAGAATAAGTTATTCCATGCAAATGGTAACCAAAGGAAAGCAGGGTGGCCATATTCAAATCAGACAAAATAAACTAAGTCAAAAACTGCCAAAAGAGACAAAGAAGATCACTATATAATGACTTTATCATTAAAGTACAATTGACCCTTTAGGGTCAATTCATCAAGAGGATATAAAATTGTAAATATATGTGTACCCAACAAGCAGCAGATAAATTTATAAAGCAAATATTAACATAAATGAAGGGAGAAATAGTTAGCAACATAGTAATGGTAGGGAACTTCAATACCCCACTTTCCATATTGGATAGATCATCCAGACAAAAAATCAGTAAACAGTAGATTTGAACAAAACTATAGATCAAAGAGACATAATCACATTTTATTCAACAGCAATAGAATACATATTCATTTCAAGCACACTTGAAACACTCTCCAGGGTGGATCATATATTAGGCCACAAAACAAATCTTAACAAATTTAAGAAGATTGACCTTATTTTAAGTGTCTTTTCTGACCACAAGAGTATGAAACTAGAAATCAATACTAGGAGGAAAAATGGAAAATTTGTAAATATATGGAAATAAAAAACACACTTCTGAACAATCAAGGGTGAAAGAAGAAACAAAAAGGGAAATAAAATAATATTTTGAGACAAAGGAAAACAGAAACACAATATACTAAAACTTAAGGCATACAGCAAAAGCAGTTCTAAGTGGGAAGTTTATAGTATAAAAATGCCTGCATTAAGAAAACAGAAAAATCTCAAATACACAACCTAACTTCACACATCATGCAACTAGGAAAAGAAGAATAAACCAAGCCTAAAGTTAGCAGAAGGGGGAAATGAATAAAAATCGGAACAGAAATAAACAAAATGGAGACTAGAAAAACAATAAAATAGATAAATAGAACCGTGAGCTGGCTTTTTGAAAAGATAAACAAAGATAAACAAAGCTTGAGCTAGGCTAAGAAAGAAAGAGAGAGGACACAAGTAAATAAAATTATAAATGAAAGAGGAGACATTACAACTGACACGACTGAAATACAAAGGATTGTGAGACTATTATGAACATTTATATGGTGACAAATTGGACAACCTAAAAGAAATGGATAAATTACATAATCATAAATCATAATCATTACAAAATCATAAAACCTACTAACACTTACATGAAGAAAAAGGAAATCTAAAAATACAAATCATGAGTAAGGAGATTGAATCAGTAATCAGAACCTCCCCAAAAATAAAAGCTCAGGACCTGATAGCTTCACTGGTGAATCCTAACAAACACTTAAAGACAAGACCAGCATTACATTCATACCAAAGCAACATGTGGAAACTACAAGAAAAAGAAAGGATAGACCAATATCCATGATGAAGACACATGTAAAAATCCTCAAAAAAAAAAAACTAGCAAACCAAATTCAACAGTACATTAAAAGGATCATCTACCACGATCAAGTGAAACTTATTCCTGTGATGCAAGGATGGTTAAACATATGCAAATCAATAAAGGTGATACACCATGTTAACAGAATGAAGGATAAGAATCATATGATTATCTCAATAGATGCAAAAAAATCTTTTGACAAAATTCAACACCCTTTCATCATAAAAACACTCAACAAATTAGATTTAGAAGGAATGTATCTCAATATAGTAAGGACCATATATGAAAGGCCAAAACTAACATCATACTGAATGACGAAACGCTGAAAGTTTTTCCTTTAAGTTCAGGAACAAGACAAGGATTCCTATGTCACCACTTGAATTCAATGTATAATACTGGATATGCTAGCCAGATCAATTAGGCAAGGAAAAGAAATAAGAGGCATCCGAATTGGAAAGGAAGCAGGAAAATAGTCTCTGTGTGCACATGACATGATCTTATATATATAAAATTCTAAAGACTCCAAAAAATAAAATGTTAGAACCAGTAAAGGTCTAGGATACAAAATCAACATACAGAAATCAGTTGTGTTTCTGTACACTATCAATAGACTGTCTGAAAAAATAGTTAAGAAAACAATCCTATTTACAATAGCATCAAGTAAGTACACTGAGGAACACATTTAACGAAGGAGGTGAAAGATCTGTACACTGAAAACAATAAAACATTAATGAAAGAAATTGAAGACACAAGTAAATGAAAAGATATTCCATGTTTGTGCATTGGAAGAACTGTTATTATTAAAATGTCCATTCTATACAAAGCTATTTAGAGATTAAATACAGTCTCTATAAAAATTTCAATGACATTTTTCATAGAAATAGGAAAAACCATCCTCAAATTGAATAGAATAACAAAAGACCCTGATTAGGCAAAGCAATCTTGAGAAAGAAGAACAAAACTGAAGGCATCATGTGTCCTGATTTCAAAGTATATTACAAAGCTAAAGTAATCAAAATAGTATGGTATTGGCATAGAAATGGGCACAAAGATGACTGGAACAGAATGGAGAGCTCATGCAAACATGGTCAATTAATTTATGGCAAAGGAACCAAGAATATACAATGTGGGAAGCATAGTCTCTTCAATAAATAATGTTGGGGAAACTGGATATCCACATTCAAAAGAATGAAATTGGACCCCGAGGTTGCAGCATATACGAAAATCAACTCAAAATGTACTAAAGACTTACATGTAATGCCTGAAACTGTAAAACTCCTAGAAGAAAACATAGGGGTTAAGCTCCTTGACTTTGGTCTTGGCAATGATTTTTTGGATTTGACACCCAAACAAAGGCAAGAAAAGCAAAAATAAATAAGTGAGACCACATCAAACTAAAATGTTCTGCACAGCAAAAGAAATCATCAACAAAATGAAAAAGCAACCTATGGAATTAGAGAAAATATTTGCAAACCATATATCCAATAAGGTGTTAATATCCAAAATACACAAGGAGCTCATATAATTCAATAGCTGAATAGCAAATAATGCTATTAAAAAACGGGCCAAGGACCCAAATAGACATTTCTCAAAAGAAGACGTACAAATGGCCAGCAGATACATGAAAAGGTGCTCAGCATCATTTATCATCATGGAAATGCAAATCAGAACAACAATGAGATATCATCTCACACCTGTTAGGATGGCTGTTACCAAAATGACAAGAGATAACAAATGCTATCAAGGATGTGGAGAAAAGGGAACCCTAGTACACTGTTGGTGGAAATGTAAACTGGTACAACCACTAATGAAAACAGCACACGTTTTCCTCAAGAAATTCAAAATAGAACTACTGTATGATCTAGGAATATCACTTCTAGGTATATATCCAAAGGAAATGAAATCAGGATCTCGAAGTGATCTGCACCCTGATGCTCATTGCGGCATTATTCACAATGGTCAAGATATGGAAACAATCTAAGTGTCCATCCACAGATGAATGGATAAAGAAGATGTAGAATACTATTCCACAAAGCCATAATATGGAAGGAAATTCTACCATTTGTGACAGCATGGATGAATTTGGAAGATATTATGCTAAGTAAAATAAGCAAGAAAGAAAAAGACAAATTCTATATTATCCCACTTATATGTGAAATCTTTAAAAAAAGTCTAGGTCATAAAAGCAGAGCATAGAATGGTTATTACCAGAGATTGGGGAGTGGAGGAAATGGGGAGATGTTGAAAGAGTACAAAGTTACAGTTATGTAGGATGAATAAGTCTAGAGATCTAATATACAAGCATGATGACTATACTTAATAACACTGTACTGGACATTGGACATATGCTAAGAGAGTAGATTTCAGGTACGCTCATCATCTACACACAAAATGTTATCTGTGTAAGGAGATGGTATGTTAATTAGATTGACTATGTTATTCATTTCACTATGTATGTATATATCAAATTATCATGTTGTACAACTTAAATATATACAATTTTTATTAAAAATATATAAAGAAAACAAATTTTTAAAAAGAGAAGATATGAATGGAAAATAAACGTTAAGATATAGTCAAAAACATTAATGCTCAGAGAAGTGCAAATTATAGCCACAACGAGATATCATTGGATATTCCACATATTGTTGTTAGGTGTATAAAATTATATAGCTACTGTTGAAAATAGTTTAGCAATTTTATTTAAGACTGAAGATACACTTACTACATGACTCAGAAATTATATTTAGGCATTTATCCTAGATACAAACACAAAAAAGCACATGATTGTGCATGGAATGTTATTTCCACACTAAAACCTGTATGTGATTATTTATAGCAGCTTTATTTGTAAGAATAAAACCTGTAAACAGCATAAACGTCCTTCAAGAGTTGAATAGTTACATAAATTCTAGTACAGTCACGCATTGCTTAACCACAAGGATACATTTGGAGAAATGCATTGTTAGGTGATTTCATCATTGTGTGAACATCATAGAGTGCATTTACACAAACCTAGATGGTATAGTCTACTACATGTCTAGGCTATATGGTACAAATCTTATGCGACCACCATCATATATGCGATCCATGTTGACTGAAATGTTATTATGCTGTGCATGACTATATATCTACACGGTGGAATACTTCTCAGCAATAAAAAGAGTTAACTATTGCTACATGCAAATACCTGTACGGGTCTCAAAAATATTATGCCTTGTGAAAAAAGTCTATTTCAAAAGGTTTCATAATGTATGGTGCCATCTCTATAACACTCAGGAATGACAAATCTATAGAGAAGGAGAACAGATTAGTACTTGCCAGAGGACAGGGCAGGAGTGGAGGGACAGGACTTGGTAATATGGACCAGTGTCACAAAGAAGTTCCTTTGTAATGTTGGAGCAGTCTGTCTTCACTGTGGTGGTGGTTACATGAATCTACTTATATGATAAAATTGCATAGAATTAGGCACACATATATACACATAAATAGATCTAAAGAGCAGTGAAAACAGTAAAATCTGCAGTTAACAGTGTTGTATCACTGTCAATTTCCTGTTTTTGATGTTGGATTGCAGTTATATAAAATTTCACCATTGAGGAAATCTGGGAGTGGCTCCATGTACCATTTCTGCAAATTCCTCATCTATAATTATTTAAAAATAAAAAGTTAAAAGGAGACTCATTATAATATCAATTTATGTTTATTAAGGTCTCTATAATATAAACTTTTACAACTCTAATGCAACTGGTTTAATTTTTATATCCCTTTCAGAAAATGCATATGTGTTTTATGCTGTTAGACTTGATTACAAAACAATTCAATGCTTTTTTTAACTTCTAATTGCATTATATTTTAAACATTTTTTTCTTTCTTCTCCTTTTTTTTGGTGAGGAAGATTGGCCCTGAGCTAACATCTGTTACCAATCTTCCTCTTTCTCCTTGAGGAAGATTGTCACTGAGCTAACATCTGTGCCAATCTTCCTCTATTTTGCATGTGGGATGCCACCACAGTGTGGCTTGATGAGCAGTGTGTAGGTCTGCCCAAGGAATCCAAACCCATGAACCCCAGGCCACTAAAGCAGAACTCATGACTTAACCGCTATGCCACTGGACCCGCCCCTAAACATTTCTTCAAAGAGTAATTTGATATTTATGACTTTAATTTTAATGGAAACCTAATACGCAATTACAGTTACATAATATCAAATAAATTTGGCAAATCATTGGGCATTTTGTTATTTGCAATTTGTCAATAATTTGAAAAGTCACCTTAACTATATTTAAGTACATATTATTTTTCTTTTTCAAAATTAATAGACTTTATTTTTTAGAGCAGTTTCAGGTTTACAGGAAAATTGAGCAGAAATTACAGAGTTCCCAGTATACCCTCTCCTTTCCCAGTGTTTCCCTTATTATTAACATCTTTCATTAGTTTGGTACATTTGTTAAAATTAATGAACCAATTTTGATATACTATTATAAAATGATGTAAATAGTTTATATTAGGGTTCAGGTTTTGAAAAATGCACAATGTCGTGTATTTCCGTTATAGTATCATACAGAATAGTTCACTGACTTTTTCATCCCTCCCTCCCTTCTCCTGAACTCTGACAGACACTGATCTTTATTCTGTCTACAGTTTTGCCTTTTCCAAAATGTCGTATAGTTGGAATCGTACAGTATCTACTCTTCTCAGATGTACTTCTTTCACTTAGCAACATGCATTTAAATTTTCTCCATGCTCTTTCTGTGACTTGCTAGCTCATTTCTTTATATTACTGAAAAGTATTTTTTCACATGAATGTATCACATTTTGTTGATCCATTCACTTATTGAAGGGCACCTTGGTTGCTGCCAAGTTTTGAAAGTTATGAATAAAGCTCCTATAAACGTTAGTGTGCAGATTTTTGTGCAGACATTAATTTTTAGTCCATTTGGGTAAATGTCACAGAATGTGATTGCTAGATCATATGATAAAACTATTTAGCTTTGTAAGAAATTGCCAGACTGTCTTCCAAACTGTCCATACCATTTTGCATTACCATTCCCAATGAATGAGAATCCCCATTGTTCCATATCCTGGCCAAATTTGGTGTTGTCAGTGTTTACATTTGAGCCCATTCTAACAAGTGTGTTATGGCATCTCATTGTTGAATATGACATTCGATGGTGAGCATGTTTTCATATGCTTATTTGACATCTGTTGAGCCATCTTCTTTGGTAATGTGTCCATTCAGATCTTATGTCCGCTTTTTAATTGGGTTATTTGATTTCTTTTTATGAGTTCTTTTTATATTTTGGATGCAAGGCCTTTATTAGCTCTGCATGTTGAAGATATTTCCTCCCAGTCTGTGTCTTTTTGTTCTCTTAACAACGTCCCTTGCAGAGCACGTTTTAAATTTTAATGAAATCCAACTTAGCAATTTTTTTCTTTCATAGATTATGCTTTGGTGTTATGTTCTCTTTTTTGATTTAATCATTCCTTAAGAAAACTTTCTAGGAATGATCCTACTAGATGAAAGTTTTAGAACACTACATAAGACTAATTAAATTGATAAGGATTCTTCCCACTGATTTTAGATTTTAATGGGTGTCATTTGAGGACAGCAAGACACATATTATTTTCTCCATTTTTAAAAGAGTGGAAATGAGAAAATTTAAGTGAATTACACAAAGATGAGGGCATTCAGGTGCAGAACTCGGTCTAGAACAAACATCTTCTTGTTCTGAAATTTTCACACCAACCCAAGAAAAATAAGTAAGTCATTTATAATTTGCTCATTTTATTTTGCTTAAAAGGGATTATTGATTACTCTATAGTTATTACAGTATTTTTAAATTTGCACAGTTTTTAAGAGGGAATGTCAAGGGCAGACAGAAGAGAAATATATTCACTATTTTTGAGAAATGTTAATATATGATGATAAAACAATAAAAAATGAAAATTAGTAATGATGGATAGTATGTGTTAAGCAGTTCTACTTAAAACAGGCACAATGGTAGTGTGAATTAATTTAATTCTTCTACAACCTTTGAATAATTTACTACAATAATTCCCAATTTTCAGATGAATAATTGAGTCTTAGAAAAGTCAAACAGCAAGTAAGATCAATATCGCACAGTAATTTTCAGATTTGGAATTCAAAACAGAGTGTTCTTATTCTTAACCACCACATTCCTATGTCTTCCTGTTGATACAAAATGGGGCAAATAGCTAGAGGATACTCTGGGATTATCAGTAATAGATTCTGAGTGGCGGGTTTTAATCTTTCCAAACTGGTGGGTGACTTGGTTAAAGCCTTGAAACTAATATTTTATTAAATTTCTCCAAAAAAATCTGAGGTTTTGTAGCACAGGTCAGTGGTTAAAATCCATATTTTTACTGAAGAGGATGGCATCCCACAGGTTTGAATGGTCCCAGCCTGTGTCTCAAATAAGTATAGAGATGGATGCTCAGCCTATTTCAACGGTGGATCAATATGTGACTCACTGTGTCTGATAACAAGCAATCAAGATTTTCTTTATGCAAATCTTACCCCTTTTCCTCTATGAGAATAGTTTTGTTAATATCATTGTCCTGACATGCCATCTATTACAGTGCCAGTTTTTTAGGGAAGAGATTTAAAAAATAGTATTTTCTCTTCAATCTCTTCCAGACGGCTTCGTAATTGGTTTATTATTTTTGCAGGTGTTTTAAGGAAAACTTCAGGATGCAAGCCAACAAATATCAAAGAAGATAATGAAGGTAGGCTTTTTCATTGAGTATTTGTTATGTAAAAACAAATATGTTCTCTATTAACTGCAGGTATAGTATACTATGAGTCGAGCATATTATGATTTTATAAACTACATGTCAATTATTTGGGATATAAATTGATCTTTTTGCTTTTTGGGAGATGAGAGTCTTTGTAAATGAATTTAGTAATAGCCACAAATCAAATGTTCTTTCAACTTCATTTTCAGAAAAGTCTTGTAATAACTTTTTTGCATTTTTATATTATTTCACGGTTTTAAAAGTGTTTAACTATTATCCTGGGAAGAAAGCCAGGAAGATCCTATTATTCTGAGAACCATGTTAAGGAAGCTGAAGTCAGGGAGGTAAAGTGATTTATTATAATGTCATTCAGCTCTCCAACGGACAATGAATTCAGTCTTCTGACTCCAAATCCTCTAGACCGGAGTCCAGTACCAGAGTCTCCTGCATCCAGGATCCCTGATGCATGCGCAGGTTAAAGATGTTTCCCCTCTTGAGAGGGCCATTTCCGACACCCAAGTCTGTAGGAATACAAAAGATTGGTCTCCTATGGATTCTTTTTTCATTTGGCTCCAACATACTTTGTTTTCATGAAGGGAAGAAGGGTAAGCTTTCATTGAAAATTTGGAATGGGCCATCGAGTCCATGACATTCAACAACCTGTCCAAGATAAAAATATTTCTGACGCTCCTCCTGGAGGATGTGTTTCCTGCCTCTGACAGAAATTTTCTACAGACGGAATGATAGATTTTCAGTTTTTGAAATTTCTGAGTTTAAGAATTTTCTTCTTAAAGCCAGTCAATATTTGTTTCCCTCAACTTTTAATGGGTCTCAAATTTGTCATGTGCCTGAACAGATCTGTTTGTTGTGTGGGATAATAATTTATTTAACTGTTTTAACATTTCACTTTGACTCAAAAAATCTTCCTATAAACCATCAGCTATTGATACTATCTAAAATTAATAGCTAGATTTGTTTTTTCCTAAAAGTACCTTGACCCACTAATGAATTGTCACATGAAAACGGGTCCAGATTTCTCATCAGGCTGGTCATTTTCAGTTTTCACTAAACTTAAAATTCTTCAAGATGTGTCAAGCCATAACTCCTTTCAAGAGTCCTGCCAATAGCTGAGAACTAGTAGTGTTATGATGGGGAGGGATGGAACGTATTTAGGGTGGCCATTGGGGGAATAGCTGCCAAGGAATTCATATTTCAACATGCTCTTGGTTGTCTGCTATTTTGTACAGTAGAGGGAGATGGTAAAATACAGAAATGTGGAATGAATGTAGGGAGAGTGATTGAGAACTCTGCTCTTCCTCAGACAAAATTATTTTAATAGAAGATTTTAGGCAGTAATGGAATTATTGTACTGAGAAGGGACAAATCTCATGGTTAGTTAGTAACATAATCAATTGAGGTATTATATTTAGGAAAAATTATATAGCTCGTTAAACTCTTATGGGGAAACAGACACAATAATAACGCCACCGAAAAATTGCATTCTTAGGACCACAGAACCCAGTCGAGTCCAAGCACATTTATCTGAGGAGCCAACTCATATTGACCTGTTTGTGCCCCTACTCTGCCTCTTGTTCCTGATGAAGATGTTATAGAGATAAAAGCCATAAGAAAGATGACAAACCATAATTAGGTGTGTCATGAACTGATGTCCAGCTAGCTTCACTTTCGGTTAAAGTCTAGGGTGGACGGTGGGCATGTTCAATCAGCAGATGAAGATGAGATCACAACGGCCAAGTTTGGGATCCTGAATAAGAGTTGTACTCAGCACAGGAATTAGGGGTCTTCTAGGGAGCTGAAGATCTGTTGAAACCTCTGCTGACTTTGGGATGTAAATTACATGCTTCAGGAATCTCTCTTGTCTCAGTCTTTCAGCTTGATGCCATTGCTGCACAGAAGGAAATCTTTGAAGGAGCAGCTATATTAATGTGAGGATCTGTGGCTGGAAAAGATGGCAAAGATGGGTAACTTCTTTTAGGGTCAATCAGTGTTAGGAAACCATGTCTTGAATTTGGATACCGATATGAAGCACCTGACTATGCAGTAATTTTTTCAGAATAGATTTAGGACACCAGGAACTATCTCCATTTGTGAAAACAGGATTTGGGACATATCCTTACTGATTTTTCTATCTATATGCAAAATCAAGGATTTATTGTAAAAATGTAGAAAATATAGAAGGAAGAAAGAAGAAAATATATGTAAGCCCATATATGTAACTGAAGAAAATCCTCAATAGTCTTTTTTTCTGTTAGACCCTTCCATTGTTTTTCCTATGCATATGCATGTGTGTTTTATTTGGAACTATATTTTATGCTTTTTTTTTGTGAGGAAGATTGTCCCTAAGCTAACAACTGTTGCCAATTTTCCTCTTTTTGTTTTTTTCTCCCCAAATCCCCAGTACATAGTTGTATAGTGTAGTTGTAAGTCCTTCCAATTCTTCTGGGATGCTGCCACAGCATGGCTTGATGAGTGCTGTGTAGGTCCGCTCCCAGGATCCGACCCAGCAAATCCTGGGCAGCAAAAGCAGAGTGTACAAACTTTGGGCCGGCCCCTAGTACTGGATTTTATAACATTCATGTTCCACAGTGCCTACTTTTCTGTAAACTGGTTTCTCACTTCACACTTCATGCATACTTTTATGTTATTAAATATTATTTTAGATCTTGATTTTTAAGCACTGTGTATCATTTTCACATACTGTAATTTATTTTGCCAATGCCCCATTGGTCCAGTTTTTTCTCTGTTATAAGCATTCCATGTTCATAAATATTTATTATATTTGTAATCTTTCTTCAGGATAAATTCCAGGTTATAGAAATAATGGGATAAATGGCATGGTTTTTCTTTTAGGTTTTTAATGCATATTACCAAAGGCCTATTCTCAAGATCCATGGCCAACCCTAGGCATTAATACTGAACAATAAAATAAAATAAATAGTTTTGAAATTTTATAAGATAAAATAGCATTTGATGCTATAATAATTTGTACCTCTTCTATAGCAACTCAATATTATTGACTTTGAGATTTCTCTAATGCTTCATACTGGCAGCTAATGTCCAGGAGTAGGGACTGGAAACTTGGGTTCAATTGAAGGCTCCGACACTGGCTTGCTACACAATCTTGGCTCAGTTTCTTCATCCCTGTCCCTTAGTTTTCTTATCTTGAAAATGGAGGAAAGAATAACCCCACCCATTTGTGTTTCATCAAGATGCTATGAAAACAAATGAAGTCCCCTCCCAAATCCTTTTCCACACTTCAACTGTCTGTAAAAGGTCTATATTAAGGTTAATGCTCTTATTTTATTATTTATAATAAACATAGGAAATTCATATTTTTATGTCTTAAAAAACTATCATATTACCGAAAACCTGACAAAATCTAAGTTTAGAAGTAGTTTGTGGTTTTAAAGGCATATGGCAAAACCTGTGATCGAGTTTTTATGTGCAATTAACTACAAAATATATATTGCGATTTTCCTCATGATTTAGATGAGCATACTGAGGGTAAGAGAATTTAGATAACCTGAGCTAGGTCATACATTCAGTATATAGTTATGTTTTGGCTCAAATGTATGGACATTTGCCTCTAATGAAATGTAATATTTGCTTTCATGTTTTGGAATAAAGCATTAGTTTGATGCAATGTACCATCACCTCTCAAATACCCAAATTTATTGTTAATTTCAGGATAGCTTCCAGCATCTGCCTGGACCCTCCTATTAATTTTATATGTACTCAAGAATCCAAGTGAAATTGATACTAGCCTAAACAAAATATAAATGATTGAGTAAATCAATGGATAAAAAACAAAATTACAATTTCCTTCAACATACCTAATAAAACCAAATATGGCTGGCTTTTAATTTATCAGTGCATCAGAATGCTTTCGTTTGTTTAGTTTGGAGTTTAAAGCTTAGAAATTTCTTAGACATCTTTCTCATCTCTATTTTCTAACATGCATTAGAAAAGAGGAGTGAAAGAAACTAAAGCTCGCTCTAGCCTGTAACTTCCTGATTCATAGTCCAGTGCTTTCCAAGCAAACAATTTTTCCCCTTAGACAAAAGCTGATTAATCTTTGTTCCTCAGGGGATAATTAACTAAGCAACGGTATTTTACTTATTATAGTTCACTGTACCAGAAAATTGGAAACAACATAAATTTTCCTGATTAGGAGATTTGCTAAGGAAATTGAGCTCTGAAGAAATAATTTTGAGGACATAATCAAGATGGCATCCTAAGAAGATTCTGGATTTCTCTCCTCCTACAGACACAATGAATATACAGCTACACACGTATCAATTCCCTCTCAGAGAAATCCAGAAACTAGTTGAGTGACTCATATAACAGGTGACTGAGAAAAATGCCCACATTGAAATGGGTAAGAAAGGCTGAGACATACTCTTACCCTAAACCCCACTCCCAGCACAGCACCTTACAATCAGAAGGGAGCCTCCACAAAGAAAATCTAGGACCAGATGACTTAGCTGGTAAATTCTACCAAACATTTTGTTGAAAACGAAAAAAATATCAATTCTTTTCAAACTCTTCCAAAAAAATTGGAGAGCTGGGAACACTTACAAGGCCAGCGTTACTTTGATGGCAATACTAGATGAAGACACTATGAGAAAAAAAAATTATAGGCCAATATTCCTGATGAATATATATGCAAAATTCCTCAACAAAATATTAGCAAACTAAATTCCACAGTGAATTAAGAGGATCATCCACCATGATCATATGATCCTCTAATTGGTGCAGAAAAAGCATTTGACAAAATTTAACACCTTTTCATAATAAAAACTCCCAACAAATTATGCATAGATGGAATATGCCTCAACATAATAAAATCCATATATAATAAATGCACAGTTAACATCATACTCAATGGGGAGAAGCTGGAAGCTTTTCCTCTGAGATCAGGAACAAGACAAGGATTCCCACTCTATTTAACCTAGTATAAAAATCCTAGCCAGAGCAATTAAACAAGAAAAAGAAATAAAAGTCATCAAAATTGGAAAGGAAGAAGTAAAATTGACTCTATTTGCAGATGACATGATCTTATACATAGAAAACCCTAAAGACTCCACCAAAAACCTGTTAGAAATAGTAAAAAATTTCAATAAAGTTGCAGGATACAAAATCAACACATAGAAATCAGTTGAATTTCTATATAGTAGCAATAAGCTATGTGAAAAAGAATTTAAGCAAATAATCCCACTGATAATAGCTTAAAAAATACTTAGGAACAAGTTTAACCAAGGAGGTGAAAGATCTGTATACTGAAAAATATAAATCTTTAATGAAAGAAATTGAAGAAGATACAAATAATTGGAAAGACATTCTGTGTTCACAGGTTAGAAGAATAATTTCTTTAAAATGTCATACTACACAAAACTATCTGCAGATTCAGTAAAATTCCTATCAAAATTCCAATGGTATTTTTAATAGAAATAGAAAAAACCATCCTAAAATTAGAATGAAACCACAAAAGACCAGGAATAGCCAAAGCAATCTTGAGAAAGAAGAACAAATCTGGAGGCATCACACTTCGTGATTTCAAACTATATTACAAAGCTATAGTAATCAAAACAAACAGTATGGTATTGGCATAAAAACATGCACTTTGATCAGTGGAACAGAATAGAGAGCCAGAAATAAACACATGCATATACGGTCAATTAATTTTCAACAAAGGAGCCAAAAATATACAGTGGGGAAACGATATTCTCTCCAACAAATGGTGCTAGGAAAACTGAACAGTCACATTCAAAGGAATGAAACTGGATCCCTATGTTACAGCATAAACAAAAATCAACTCAAAATGTATTAAAGACTTAAATGTAAGACCTGAAACTGTGAAACTCCTAGAAGAAAACATACGAGGGTAATCTCCTTGACATTGGTCATGGCAATGATTTTTTGGATTTGCAATCCAAAGCAATGGCAACAAAAGAAAAATTAAAAAGTAGGACTACATTGAAGTAAATCTTCTGCATAGCAAAAGAAACCATCAACAAAATAAAAGTGGAACTTGTGGAACTGGAGAAAATATTTGCAAACCATATATCCAATAAGGTGTTAACATCTAAAACTTACAAGGAACTTATATCACTCAATAGCCAGAAAGCAAATAATGCAATTAAAAAATGGGCAATGGACCTAAACAGTCATTTCTCAAAAGAAGACATACAAATGGCCACCAGGTACAAGAAAAGGTGGTCAACATCATTAATCACCAGGGAGATGCAAATCAAAACCACAATGAGATACCATCTCGCACTTGCGAGGATGGCTATTATCAAAATGACAAGAGAACAAATACTAGTGAGGATGCGGAGAAAAGGGAACCTTCGCAGACTCTTGGTGGGAATGTAAACTGGTACAATCACTGTGGAAAACAGCATGAAGATTCCTCAGGAAATTAAAAATAGAACTACCAGATGACTTAGCAATACCACTTCTAGGTATATATCCAAAGAAAATGGTAGCTTTTGGATAATCAAGAAAAATTCCAGTGTATCAAAATTCATGGCTGGATTTTTTTCACACAGACTCAAATTAGATCACTAATCCCAAATCTCAGCTTGAGCCCAACAAGTATTGTATTCCTCAAAACGGAAATTTCCTTGACGCTTGTTTTTCATCTAACTTGTCTGACATGCTCCAGGGAGAACTCACCCTTGAGAATACAGACGATATTATTTTTATACATTTGTCTTTAACATTTTTATATTGTTTAAATTATTTGCAATTTGCAATAAGCAATAATCATTTGTATACCTAGTAAAATGCTGTAAAAGTATATAGAAATTTAGATGTGGTATGCTTTCGCGAGTGTTTGGTATACCTCACCTGGCCTTTTTCTGGCCAGGACCTCTTCAGATTTGGAGGAATCATGTGCTATGAATTCAGAAATCAGTAATTTTCTCTTCTTGAGTCTAAATGGAGATGCCAATGACTCTCATTAGAACAAGGCTTTCTCTCCAGGCGTTGCTGTAGCTAGAAATTGACAGCTGATGGGGAGGGAAGTGACTAGGAGAGGGAGGAAACAAAATGATGCACAAAGCCAGAGGGGTGGTAACAGTTTATGGAGCACAATACAGAATTGTGATTACATGTCCACTCCTGGAGTCACTAGTTCTGCTGTTTTCCTGCTTTGTGACCTTAAGGCAAGGTAACTCTGAGAATCTTGGTTTCCTTACTGAATACTGAGAATAACATTCGTTTCCACCCACAAGTTTGTTCTGCTGACCAGAGAAGACAATGCACGTGAGTCACTTAGCATGTGGCTTGGAATGTAGTCATTGCATGATGCATGTTAGACACTGAAATTAATTTGTTCGAGGACCTATTCTGCTCCAGATGCTACACCAGGACTTTTCATACACTTTCTATTTAATTCTCAAAATTGGATAGTAGATGTGATTACTCCCAATTTGCAGATGAAGAAGCTGAAAGAAACTAAGCAACTTGTTTGACTCTCAAGTTTGGTTTGTATATCTTTTCACCATATTCCAGTTTGCATCAAATATAAAATAAGACTATTATACATTTCATAACTATAGTCTTGCCTATTTTATGGATAGCAGCATCTCATCAATTTGGTGAGAAATTTGAAAAAGAGAAAGAGCAAGGAAGGGAGGGTACTGTGAGGGTTAGATGTAAATAAAACTAAATGAGAGTAATTACATAGTAAGATGAATCTTTTCTAGAGAGAAGGAACCTATGACTATTCCTGGGGACATGACAGGAGGCAGCATGATGCCAACGTGAAGATGTTTAAGGAGAATCCATCCAAATATTTAATGTTTCTAAATTTTTTTTTTTTACTTTTAAATCTTAAAAGTAAACTTTTAATTTTAGAATAGTTTTGGATTTACAGAAAATGTACGAAGATAGTACAGAGTTCCTTTATACCCCTCAATATGTTTCTTTGATTGTTAGCATCTTACTTTTTATGGTATGTTTATCATGACTGAGAAACAGACTTTATTCGAATTACACTAGTTGTTTCCTATTATACATTTTTTGTTCCAAGATCTCATCTAGAATATACATTATAGTTACTTTTCCTGTCTCTTTAGGCTCCTGCTGACTGTGACAGTTTCTCAGACTTCCCGTTTTGATAAACTTGGCAGTATTCAGAAGTACTTGTCAAGTGTTTTGTAGAATGCCCCTCCATTTGGCTTCACCTGATGTTTTTCTCATGATTTAACCAGGGTTATGGGTTTCTGGAAGAAAGATCTTAGAGGTGGAGTGTCATTCTTACAACATCATATCAAGAATACATGTTATCAACATGACTTATCACTGATGATGCTGACCTTGGTCACTTGGCTGAGGCAAGTGTTGCCAGGTTTCCCAACTCTAAAGTCATCACTCCCCTTTTCACACTCTACTCTTTGTGCCTCCCTCCTCAACCCTAGCATGGGTTGGGAGTTCAGCATCCCCTATTAGAGAGAAAAGTATCTATATAAATTATTGAGAAGTCTTCTGCATGGGAAATTTGCCTCTCCATTCACTTATTATTTAATTGTTTGTTTATATCAATATGGATTCATAGATGTTTAGTTGACACTTTGGGTTATACTCTGTACTACATTATATATTTGGTGCTCATATCGTTCCAGCTGTGCCCATGGGATGCTCTTTCAGGTAGGCATGTATAGTCCTTTGATGTGTCCCTACCCTTTTGTTTCATGATCACTTTTTTACTTTCTGGCATTAAAATACTTTTAACATTTTATTTTGGAATATTTTTAAATGCCTGGAAAAGTTGCCAAGATAGTACAGAGGTCCCTTAAATCCTTCACCCAGCTACCCCTTTTGTTAACATTTTACCTAGCCATGGTTTATTTACCAAAACCAAGACATTGACACTGGCATAATACTATTAACTAAGCTAAAAACTCTATTCAGATTTCTCCAGTTTTTCTAATGAGGCTTTTCTTTTTTTCCGGAATCCAAACTAGGATATTCCATTGCACTTAGTTCTCATGTCTTCTTAGTCTGTGACAGTTTCTCTGTCTTTTCCTGTCTTTCAGGGTCTTAGCATTGTTGAAGACAGGTATTTTGTAGAGTGTCCCTCAAATTTGGTTTGTCTGATATTTGCTCATGATTAGACTGACGTTATGGAAGTGAGGGAAGAATGCCACAGAAGTGAAGTGCCCTACTCATCATATCGTATTAGAGAATACATAATACATAATAGACGCATGACTTAATCCTGGTGACGTTAACCTCTGTCGCTTGGCTATGATGGTGTCTGCTGGGTAGCTCACTGTAAAGTTACTATTTTTCCCTTTACATGCTCTATTTGTTAGAAGAAAGTTACTAAGTCTGGCCCACAGTCAAAGGGTAGGGAAGTAAACTCCGGATCCTGAAGGTGGAAATATCAAATCACCACCACCACAGAAATGAACTATTTTGAGAAAGTCTTCTCTTCCTTTCTCTGGCCTTCTCAAAATTGAGACCTACTGGAGCCTCTTGCCAAAAGCTTCTAGTGACTAGTCTGGAAGATCTGCAGGAAATTTGGCATGTGGAGAATATAATGACACCTTTTGCCTGTGAACAATGAATTGAAAATATCTGCAGCTGGGTGGTGCCCCTGATATTTGTCGGCTCAGTGAAACATTTCATCTGCGTACGCCATCTTCCATCTCCTTTGTAAGCTAGGTCTGTTCTTGATTCCCACCCTAAAGAAGTTTGTCTATGAGGGAAATAATAACGTATAGAGAAATAATCCACAGTAGTTTGTAATCTTTCTCTCTGTTTAATTGAACCAGATAATGTTACTCTAAAGTGGTACTATAATTACATTTTCATTACAATACCCCTCTCCTTCCATTGTCCCTTCCCCGTTGCGATTCCCTTTCAGAGCTCTCTGCATTGGCATTCACTGACTCTGTCCTCCAGGCAGCCCATGAGTGGGTATGGATAAGCAGTTTTACCTTAAGAAGGTGTCTTGCCACAGATGGCTCTCTAATGCTTTATCTAAGTGTGGATCTCCTAAGTCTCCACTATAGTCTTTGCCCATTAATATGAATATCATAACAGAAGAATGTAATGGTCATAAAGGCCATGATGGTGAACAGTCCTTGAGGAAAAGAGCAGAGCCATTATGAGTTCATATTAAGCTTTGGCATCAGCATACGGTGCTGTATGTGTAGAGGGACACTTGATTTCATTTAAAGCCTCACATTTGGGGATAAATTGTTTAAAACACAGGTCCCATTATTATAACAAAATTTCATTGCTAGCGAATTAAGAGTGAAGAGATTATTGATGTGCTTAATGTTTAAGCATAGTTGCAAATCAGTTTTTCATAAGCTCTGCTATCGTATATTTGCTTGGTTTGGAGTCAAATCCAGTAAAAGCCCTTATTTGACATCATCTGCTTTTTTGGGCAGCGTAGGTCCCGGGTGGGGAGAACCCTGTGTCTCTGCCGTCTCCAAAGGGTATTGACAGCTCTTCCTCTGTGAACACTGTTTTTAGAGGCTACTTTTTCTTTGTTCCTTCCGAGACTATAAATCCTTTCCAGTGTGGGCTTGCAAGCAAGAGTTAAGACTGGTATCTAATTGTACCCTCCCTGCTAATGCCTGTTAGGCTTGGCTAAGCTGCCAATTATGGGACTCTATTCAGTATTGTGATGAGAGACCCGAAATGACACGGCGTTAGTGACCTCACTTGCTTCAGGGAAGGAGTTTTGATCTTTGAATATGTAACAAAAGGAATCTTTTGATAACATTTAGGCACTGAAGGCCCTGAATTTTGAAGCAGATAGTGGACTTTTGAAAAGCTCAGGCTCCCAACCTCAATTGCACATGCTTAATAGTTAAGAACTTAACTTTCATGTGTGGGAGTGAGTTTTTTAATCTTCCAAGCTTTAGTGAAATTGAGACCATAAATTGGATCCTGATTCTTAAAATGAGAGTTCAAAAACTCTTTCAATAAATGCAATAAAGTGGTATAATGGAACAGTTTAACAGTTTTATATTTTTCCTTTCTTCCTCTATATCATGTTTCTTAGCTCGAGACTGGCTGCTCTGTTTCACAGAGAGCACGCTTTTGAGAAGCATGTTGGAGTAGAGGTTAAGAGTGGAGATTCTGGAGCCAGATAGCACAGGTTCAAATTTTGTTTCTGCTGCTACATTGCTGTGTACCTTTGGATCTGCCTTTAAGCTCCTTATACCTAAATGTCTTTTTTTTTTTTTTGAGGAAGATTAGCCCTGCGCTAACATCTGCTGCCAATCCTCTTCTTTTCACTGAGGAAGACTGGCCCTGAGCTAACATCCATGCCCATCTTCCCCTACTTGATATGTGGCATCCCTACCATAGCATGGCTTGCCAAGTGGTGCCGCACCCAGTATTCGAACTGGCGAACACCGAGCCGCCAAAGCAGAACATGAGAACTTAACCACTGTGCCACTGGGCTGGCCCGAAGTGCTTTTTACATGTGAATGTTGTTGTATAAATATTTGCAGGTATTATTTTCCTGCTGCAATTATACGTAGCGGATATTGGATGTTTTGTCTGCACTGCATCCCTTCCTCCATCTATTGCTAAAGAGTGTTAAAAATTTCCTTCTGAGGAGCAGCTCTCATACACTCTGTGTGTCTTGGCTCGACTACCCTGCCCTCCCCTAGCCATGAGACTTGTCACACTGTAAATAAAGTCACACTTTAAATTAAGCAATACATCAGGTCCCTAAATTTTAGGGATATAATTTGTGTGTGTGTGTGTGTGAGGAAGATTGGCCCTGAGCTAACATCTGTGCCAATCTTCCTCTATTTTATATGGGATGCCACCACAGCATGGCTTATCAAGCAGTGCTAGATCTGTGCCCAGGATTCAAACCTGTGAACCCTGGGCTCCCACAGTGGAGCACACTAACATAATGAATATGCCACCCGGCTGGCCCCAGGAATATAATTTTTAACTACCGTCACTTACCTGATATAATCATTAAATTTAAAATTCTGTGCCATGCTATCTGTGCTGAAATTCAAACCACTTTAAAATGTGACAGCTAAACATAATGCAAGCTGGTAACAGTTCTGGTACTAAAAATTGTGGTGGTTTCTTCTGTTTACGTAACTCTTAGTACTGAATCCTTTTCCACGAGGATCTTGTTAAGAAGAGCAGAGTCATGCTTCACCCTTAACATCTACACCCTGTGACATCAGATTTTGAAGGGCTTTATGTGAACTGGCATATTGTAATTTTTCTAAGCATTTAAAAAAAGATAACAGAATTGTTATCTACAGTTTGTTACCTAACAGTTTGTTTAGGTACTAATTCTGTTCAGAAAAATAAGCCAGGAAAAGTTGATGGTATTCATCAGGTTTTAACTGAGTGGAGAAGTTCTTTATAATATGACTTGTATAGAAAGGAAATAAAACACTAACTCAATGTGTATTCAGTTTAAATGATTACATATTTTTAAATTGTCAAGAAAAATAAAGGAATTTTGTGTATTTGAAAACCAAAACAAAAGCAAAAGCCATCTGAGATTTCCTGACTCTCTCCTGGGAATTTGAGTCTTGGGCAGATTGATTCAGAAATAGAGTTGACGTATATCAAGGATAGTGCCCTAAAGTGTCTGTCCAGTTGTCTCTGTTATCTGTATCCCCACGGTTGTCCTGTCTCTGTCTTATTCTTTCTTCAGATCCCCCACTACTCCCTCCACACACATAACTCCTGGAAAAGGTAGTTTAGGAACACCTGCTCTTACCTGAGCATGCTTCCTGGAAGCCTCAAATCCTACCTTATTTGTCTGAATGGGCCTTCCAACCATTTACACTATCTCCTTGGGGTGAATATTTTATTTTATCTCGTTATGTTTCAAGAGTCATTTCAGTTCCCCAAGTAAGTGTTAGAACTCTTTATACATAGGCACAATAGGAGCCTGCCTGGCTTGTTTGGAGGATATGATTCTAAATCCTAACGTATCTTTATTCACTCCTGTCTCGTTTTTCCCTTTCCTTTGATTTAAATCATTTAGCCACTCAGTCTTCGAAACTTAATAATTTTTTGCCTGAGTTCAATGAGCATTAGAGTATAGATATTATTTCTCCAATAACTGTAAGCAGAAGAGAACGAAGGCAGTAATAAACAAATATCTTCACTATATTTTATTATCTATGATGATCTCACTGAAGAGAGGAATCAGTCTTTGATATTCTGAAATACATTATGTTTATGTGTTTGTGTGTGATTTATTTACCATTTAGAATACTATCTATTGTGCACTCAACTAATCTTCATTGACTGCTTCCTGTATGCTAATCACTGTGTTTGGTTCTGTGATACAAATGTAAGTGACATAATCCCTGCCATCAAGGAGCTTTTAATTTCTTGGGAAAGATATGTATCTGGCATGCTGCCAAATACAATAGCTTTTAGGTCCAAAAACTTGTGATGTTGAATTCACAATGCCTGACACCCCTCACTGTTTTTTGTTTTTGCTGAGGAAGATTCACCCTGAGCTAGCATCTGTGCCAATCTTCCTCTTTTTTTATACGTGAGCTGCCACCACAGCATGGCCACTGACAGATGAGTGGTACAGGTCTGTGCCTGGGAAGTGAACCCTGGGCTGCTGAAGCAGAATGGGCCAAACTTAACCACTAGGCCACCAGGGCTAGCCCTCACTGGTTTTCATCCTGCATATCAACTTTCTCTTCCTTTTCTTGGAAATCTACTTTATTTTATTTTTCGTAGAAGTATTAAAGTATCCAATTTGATCCACCATACACGTCATCTGTATATTTCTAACTCTCTCCTTTAAACTGTAATATTGATTCATACAGGATTTGCTTTATCTAAATGATTTATACTACTTAGAATATTAGAGTATAGGAAGTCCTGCCCATGGAAGATGTCATCTAAAATATTAGTGAAGAAGGACTCAGTGATTTCTGATGCTTGTGCCCAGATCTTTCTCCTCGCCTCTCTGTACCATGCTTTTCTGTGTGTCTGCTACCATGCTGTGGTTATCAGGGATCTATCACTGTGTGGAGATGGTGGTATTCACCTGAGTTGTGAGAAAACGATAGTGTGAAATCAGAACATATCCATGGAACCTAGGAGCTTTCTCAGGAGCTGGCAGAAGCAACTACCAAATGACATAAAAAATAATAATCACAACAGATACATTGATCATAGCTCACCTTTATGGAGAATAATGGAAGATATTGTATTAGGCTTTGATATTTTACTGCATATTTTTAAAAATAAAAATGGCAAGCAATAGGATATATTGGAGAAAATGAGGAAGCCATTTGGTATAAACCTAATTCAGCCTGACCTTGTCTTTCCAAAAGGGCCTGACTGAGGCCGTTCAGCATGCATTGTATATCTGCTGTAGACATTCCCTATGGCAAGAACAAAGGCCCTTGAGATAAAGGTGCAACTTCCCTCCCCCTCCCAACGTTGGCATTTCCTTAGGGATTAAGCATCTTTCCTTAGGCTAGGAACTGATTGCTGTGATCACCTGTCACCACCCAGGCCGAGACAATAGGCTTGCCTCCTGCTATGCCCTCCGAGATAGGAGACCCACTACCTGCTGTGTCCATCAAGCGCTTTGCCAACAGGGCAATCTTGTGACTATTGTGGGAGGGACATTTCAATCATATGTGAAACGTCCTGTATGGGGGTATATAACCACTCTGTATACCTCACTTCTTTGGTGCCCTTTCTTCCTTCAGGAAAAAAGGCCCCAGGCCATGGTCCTCAGATTTCAGCTCAGAATAAACTCACCCAAATTTTCATTTATAGATTGTTTATGGATTATTTTCGTCGACATTTTCCAAGCTTTGATTTCACTATGATACAATTACTATTGAATAAAGCTGGAAAATTTTGATAAGATTTATAACTGAATCCCAGTAGTAGCTGATATCATATCTTGAAGTCATGGTTTAAAACATGGCAAATATTAGTCCAATCTCCTCTCAAGGAAAAATGGTTTTCTCTACATTTTTGCACCTGAAAATCAGATGGGAGATGCAGATGTTTATAATTCCAAGCTATCTTCAGCCCCATCTAAATAGCCCAAACAACACACTATTTTCCTTAATCTTCACTTTCTTTTCTTTATGCCCTTGAGATAATGCTTGTCTTGGGAGTTGAGGCCCCAGAAATAGTTGTATAACTTCAACTATCCACTTCTTATCACCTACAAACTATGAGCCAATTCTGTTCTTTATCCAGCGTACTAAAGGGACTCTTTTATTTCCATCTTTAAAGGAAGATGAATGTGTTGGCAGACTAGTCATTACTGACATTAGGAAATAGGTATTCAAGTGAAAAATAATGGGGAAGGTGAAATGTGAGACTATTTCAAATGAGACTGGACAAAGCTCTGAAGATAGCGCTGAAAGGAACAATACAGTATTGTCACTAGGGCTAGATCAGGTGACCTCTCTGTAATGGGTCCTTTTCACCCCTGCACTCACTTCTAGGATCCTATTATGATGGAAATTGACTTAGCAAATGAATTCCAAATGCAGCCACAATTTAAAAGTCCTTTCATAACTGCTTCTAATCAGGCCATTTGAAAGTATAACCTCCAGGTAAGTTTCACCATCTATCTCTATTATAGAACTTACAATTATTATTAAAAAAGAATATTTTCTGCATATTTTCCCTTATTGCACGATATCATGAAATTGTGCCCATCTCTGGAGACTAACTTGTAATCTGCACATTTTACAAACTAAAAATGTACTCCTGCTTTTCTTTTTCATGCTGAGAAAAAAAGAATCTTATCAAAAAACAGTTGTTTACGATTTGAGGTCGAATGTGCAAATAATTTTTTAGGAAACATTAAAATGTTTAATAGGAGAGCAATAAATTTCCTTTTTATTATATATGTAAGAAACATCAATAGGAGCCAGTTGATATACTCAGCATAAAGAATAGATGTCCCCCCAAATGAGAGTCTAAAATCCTGTAAATTTCATGGAAAGGGTAGAAAAGAGCAGATCTACACAGCAGAGTCACTGGGCAGCCCTTTCAGTGAGCCAAGGGTGACTATTTGGAGTCCCATCAAGAACATTCTTTTATTTTTGTCTTGACAACATCTTATGCTACTTATGCTTCCCTAACTTTTTCAACATAAATTATTTCTGTAGCATAAGAAAGATGAAAAAATTCCTAGCCAAGCCCAATGAATGCTCCACTGAATTCTCTTATTTTTTAAAACAGTTTTAGAGATATAATTCACATACCATAGAATTCATCATTTTAAAGTGCACTTTCAGTCATTTTTATTATATTCAATTCACAGAGTTACGCAATCATCACTACGATCTAGTTTTATAACATTTTCCTTATTCCAAGAAAGAAATGTCACACCCAGTAAAGAAATTCCCCATTTACCCCTTCCCCTAACCTCTAGCAGGCAATAATCTACATTCTGTCTCTGTCCATTTGTCTTTTATGGACATTTTGTATACATGGAATCAGAAAATATGAAGTCTTTTGTAACTGATTATTTTCACGTGTTCAAGGTACATCTGTCTTGCAGCATATATCAGTACTTCATTCCTTTTTATTGCCAAATAATATTCCATTATATAGATACACCATATTTTGTTTAGGCATTCATCAGTTGGTGGACATTTGGGTTGTTTATCCTTTTTTTGCTATTATGAGTAATTCTGTTACGAATTTTTGTGCACAAGTGTTTGTATGAAAATATATTTTTAATCAATTTGGTAATATACCCAGGAGCAGAATTGCTAAGTTAAATGGAAACTCCGTATATAGCATTTTGAGGTACCGTCAAATTGTTTTCCAAAGTGGTTGCACTATTTTACAATCCCACCAGCAATGTATGAGGGTTTTAATTTGTTCATATCCTTGTCAACACTTGTTATTGTAGGTATTTTTAATTTTAACCATCCTAGTGGAAGTCAAATGGTATCTTATAGTTTTCATTTGTATTTCCTTAATGAGTAATGATGTTGAAAATCTTTTCATGTACTTATTGACTACTTGTTTATCTTTGGAGAAATGACTCTTCAACTATTTTCCCATTTTTTAAATTTGATTATATGTGTTTTTAATTTTGAGTTACAAGACTTTTCTACATATTATGAATATAATCCCTTATCAAACATAAGATTATAAATATTTTCTCCCATTCTATGAGTTGATTTTTCACTATCCTTTGAATCACAAAGCTTTTTAAGTTTAGTGAAGTCCAATTTATCTGTTTTTCTTTTGTCACTTGCTTTTGAGATTCTCCCTCTGTCTTTGGTTTTTCACAGTTTGTTTATAACATATCTACGTGTAGAGCTCCTTGAGTTTATGCTACTTGCAGTTTGTTAAATTTCTTGAAGATGTAGACTAATGTTTTTATCAGATTTGGGAAGTTTTTGTCCATTATTTCTTCAACTGTTCTTTTTTCCCCACGGTGTCTCCTCTCCTTCTGGGACTCTCACTGACTATATTGGTACACTTGATGTTGTTGCATAGGTATTTGAGGCTATTTTCATTTCTTTTCTTTGGTTTTGAAATCTCTCTGTTCCTCAAAGTAGAAAATCTCAATTGACTTGTCCTCAATTTTGTTCTTTCTTATACCAAATCAAATCTGCTGTTGATTCCTTATGGTGAATTTTTTATTTCAGTTATTGTAGTTTTAAAATCCAAAATTTCTATTGGCTTCTTTTAAAAATCATTTTTCTTTATTGTCATTGTCTATTTTGTGAGACTTGGTTCTCACAGATTCTTTGATTATGTAGACATGATTTTTTTTCAGTTCTTTAAACATATTTATAATAGCCAATTTAAAGCCTTTTTCTCATTTAAAGTCTGACACCTGGGCTTTCTCAGCCATTATTTCTAGTGACTTCTTTTTTTTCCCTGTGTTGTGGCCATACTTTCCTGTTTCTTTACCTGTCTTTTATTTTCTTTGAAACTGGACATTTTAAATAATACCCTTCCCCCTCCAGAGTTGGTTGTTGTTGCTATTTGCTGTTGTTTCTATTTTTGCTAATCTTTTGTGTAGTGAGTTCCTTGGACTAATTATGTAAAGTATGCATTTCCCGCTATGTGTGGTTACATAAGCTTCTGATCAGTATCCTTAATAGTCAGCTAATAACTGGACAGAATATTCCTTAATTGACTTAGCCAGAAAGTCTCCCAGCATTTCTCAAGTGGCTGTGTGCCATGCTGGGACGTGTCTTCAGAGCCCCAGCAGTTCACAACTCTGTCTTAGCCTTAACCTCCTGCTTGTGCAGAACTTCAAATCAGACAGAAATGAGAGATTAGGGCTTTCTCAGTTTTCCCCAGGAATGTCCATATCCCAACACACGTATGTGGCCTTTAAGATTGCAAGGAATATGTTGGAGCTTTTCAAATTTCCTATTGGATCTGATTTTTCAGATCTTTCTTTTAAGCTTTTTGACAAACCTATTATTTGCCGCAACTTATATTACCACTTCAGGTGGCTATGATGTTAAACAATTTTCACTTTTTTTTTTTTTTTTTTTTTACAAATTCTAGATATGAGCCTTTTTCCACTGAGTGAGCTCTGAGTAATGGCAAATAATGACAAGCCCTTGAATGGGGCATTTCCAGGTAGCTGCCAGACAAGTCACATGGGGACAGTAATTTGGGGATGGGATTTTTGAAAAACTCGAATCCTGATATTCCCTTTAATGGCTAAGAGGCAGCTGATTTTTACAACTTCCACATTTCTGAGGCTACTCTTTTTTAAGGCTACTGCAGAACCAGAAAGAAACTGTTAGGATAGGGAAAGTTAAAACACAACAAATTTTCTGTTTTTACTTTAATTTAGTCTTTTTTCTTCAATAAATACTACTCATACTTTTGCAAGCATTTATTAATTTTCATAATCCTCAAACATTTTATTTTGACGGTACCTGCCTTTGTTCTCATTGCTTTTATGGGCACAAATTTTTCACAGGCCCTTATTCCACTATTTTGGAAGTTTATCATAGACTATGGGACTCTTAACTTCAGAGTTTCAATATCACTTTGACTATCTGGGTCACCAAGCGGCCCAGAGATCTGTTAGTCCACCTGATGACTTTCCTGAGATCCTTAGGGCAATAGACCCATCTCCAGTTGTTTTTTAGTTCAACATGGGAGCATAAAAAATTTCCCTAGTGATTATTGCAATTATTCTGAATCCTCTCATCTTTTGAGGACCACACAAAATGTCAACATTTTACAACCCCATGAGAAGACAGTAAATTATCACTGAGAAAAATATTGGTTAATAATATTTTTATTATTGCTGAGATTATCAAATTATCACTGAGAAAATTTGGTTAATAATGGGAAAAGTACAAATCCTGCTATTTCTACTCTAAGAGTTGTACTTTAAGTAGCCCTACCATATTTCTTACTTGGATAAATTTTGTTACACTAGAGAATGTGATTGGTAATGAGCCTTTGAGATGAATAATTCAAAATTATAAAAACATCCTATTCACTAAAAAAGCATCAAGGTCCAGGCTCCTGCTTTGGTAATTATACTCTAATACATACTATTCATTATGGTAACAGTCCTTTCAATGCATTTGCTACAAGTCCATGAATATCTGTTGATACTCAAGGGTTGACTTCCAGTTAATTATTGGAAGCTGTCATTAATGTAACACGTTATATTCCAAGGTATCTCTAAGTATGGTGAAAAATTCTTCATGAATCTCTTCACCTGTGAGCAAGATGCAGCCTGGGATGAAGAATGCTAGGATGTTATTCTAACAAGAATTTGATTTTAATGATCACATGCTACACAAATAAAATAAGAGAAGTAATGGAATTATCATTATTGAGAAAACACACACGTTTCTGATGCAGGCTATTTTCTTGAGGACCTCTTGAAGATCTTTACAACTTTGAGTAGAATAAAAAGACAATAAAGCACAGTGTAAAAGAGAACATCAAGAAATTAAGTGGCTTCCCCATATGTTTAATTTGTAGTGACTTTTTAGAACTTACCAACCATTGCTTTGTAAATATTCTTTTTCTGTTCAACATATGCATCTAAGTTTCACAAGCATATTGCAAATTTATTAAAAGATATGTTCATGTTCTTTGGTGTTTGAATTTCTTTGAGAGTAATCAGAACATCATACATGCTCAAAACCAGTTTCTTCGCTAACTAGAACCTTAAGAAAACAATCAGATAAAAATAAAAATAATGTGGACTAGTTAGATAGTTAGAAATATATATCCTATGCAACCTAGGTCCTGAATTAAATTTAAATTATGCTGAAATGCTCCGATTGGCATACCTTCATGGCTTAATCAATACTACAGCTCATATTACTATTATCCCTCGGAATCATAATAAATTTAAACAAGATACTTTCTATACTCTTATGAGAATTACCAAACATAAAACAGATATGCCTCACTTTAATCATCAGATCTATTGTCTTGCCTAATTTCCCCATAGTAATAGCATTTATTGCCCTAAAATATCCCATAGTGGGCATGGCCACTCTCACTCAATGAGTAATAAGTTAAAATTAAATTAAAATTTTTGCATTTACATTGGCTTGATGAAATATGATACCCTTAGTTAACATAGTTAATACAGCACAATACATGTTAAAACAGAGTCTTCGTGAATTGGAAATCCATTATGTAAGACCTATTTAGAGAAGCAGTGATTATGCCCACTGTTTTGACAATTATAAGCCCAATTTCATCTGTTCTTACATCTGGCAAGAATGAATAGCACCTCACAATCTTAATGTTGTGGTCTCACCGATTAGGGTCCACATATTCAATATTATTGCAATAGCTAATCCCCCGTAATCAGAAACTAGCAAATACTCAGTAGTCGTGTTCTGTTGGATGTCTGTTTTAACAGCTTCTCAGCTACAGTTTGCCTTCTCCTTCAAAGGGACACATACGCCTTTAACCAGCCACCCTGAGGCGGGCAATTAACTTAGAACAGGGAAATTTAAAAACATGAAAAGTCCATGAAGGCAATAAAGTACTTAGATCCAATTCTAGGCTGCACATTTTCAGTAGGAAACATTTAGTGCTTTTCCCCCTCTTTTGCCCAGATCTTTTCAGGGCTTCATTTCTGAGGGCCATCAAGACTCATTGCATGGTTTCAATCATTGTCCTCATTGCTGACTGGTGAAAATGGTGAAGTGAGAGCACAGAGAAGGCTGTTATAACTAGGGATCAGGAGAGGAAAATCTACCATCTCTATCCATCGGCACCTTTTATATTTTTATTTTTCATTATTATTTTTTTGGTGAGGAAGATTGGCCCTGAGCTAACATCTGTTGCCAATCTTCCTCTTTTTGCTTGAGGAAGATTGTCACTGAGCTAACATCTGTGACAATCTCCCTCTATTTTGTATGTGGGACATGGCCACAGCATGGCTTGATGAGCTGTGGGTAGGTCCACACCTAGGATCCGAATGCATGAACCCCAGGCCACCGAAGTGGAGTGCGTGAACTCAACCACTACACCACCAGACCAGAACCCATCAACACCTTTTAAATATCTATGAAGACTCAAACAAATCTCCTTGTAATAACACTATTTAGTTTCTAGTGGCAGAATAGTTGGGAATGATCACTGCCTCTAAACCCTGCTTGATGATCAATTCCTGCTCTCTGACCTGCTGGCCAATTTCCAAACATGATGCAAATAAACAAAGTAAGAAGTATTTTATTTGACAATTGCCACCAGAGAGCTATATATCCAGTGAGATGAAAACACAGAAAAGGAAAAAAAGAAGCATTTCCATGAGTTTGACATCTGTGAAAGGCTTCCTAGAGAAGATAGTTGAGCAATACTTTGAAGAATCAGTAGGAATTCACCTGCTTTGGAAGAGAAGAATTTGGAGCATCAGAGGGTGTGAGAAAAGCACAGCTAATTGGTAAACAGCAAGGAATTTGATGTATCTGGACATCTGTCTGTGACTTAGGGGACCAATGAGCAGTAGGTGGTTGGAAAGGACATCATGAGAGCCAGAGGAGCACAATTAAACTGTGAGCTTGATTAGGGCCGCGACAAAGGTAAAAAATCCAGTATCAGTGGTGCCCCTAGTGTTGTCTTTAACCCTGGACAGCTTGGTTGTACCTGGTTAGCCCATCCCACTAGGGGAGAAATCTCTAGTGAGACCAGAAAAGGGTTAAAACCCTTTGGTGAGCCATCTTTCTGTCTGCCTGAAAGTTTTCATGATGGTTGTCTAAATGGGGGGCCCTATCTACCACATGAATGTAGGATTCTGCCATTTTCTTAGCACCTCCAATGGGCCTCCAATGGGCCAGACTATGAGTGAAGTTCTAGCTCTATTTTAATGGCCCTCTTCCCCATAGCCTTGTGCAGTAAAAGACATTTTAAGAAAGGTAAAATGATTTCAAGGGGCTTGAAATGTAATGGTCTAGGGAAATTCTTAAATGAATCAGAAGAAATTGAAACAAGAAGTGAGAAGGGAAGAGGGGATAAGAAGAGTTGAGTGTGAAGCTGTTTGGCTTCAAAGTTAAAACTGTGATTTAGAATTAAGATGGGAAATCTTTTAAACCCACCTGAATCCTTGGATTTTGTTTTTTGTCTTTTATATATTGTGTGATAGTAGGAAAATTAATATCCTTAAACCTTGAGTTTTGTTCAACCCTGTACTGGAGGATAATATTAGTACTTATGCAGAGGATTATGCTGAGTCCTTGATATAAAACATACAAAATAGCTATCTCAGTGTTTAGTGCAAAAGAAGTAAACAAAATTGATCACTTATATAACTTGGTTTGCCACCTGATTTCTTCCAATAACAATGGGAATCTTTAAAAATAGTTCTTCCAAGAGGGAGACTAAAACACACAAACAAGACCTCAAAATGCTTGTGACTGGGGCAGGCCCCATGACCGACTGGTTAAGTTCATGCGCTCTGCTTCGGCTGCCCAGGGTTTCATTGGTTTGGATCCTGGACGCGAACATAGTGCCACTCATCAAGCCACGCTGAGGCGGCATCCCACATGCCACAACTAGAAGGACTCACAACTAAAATACACAACTATGTACTGGTGGGCTTTGGGGAGAAGAAGAAAAAATAAAAAATAAAATCTTTAAAATGCTTGTGGTTGATTCTCACTTAGTTTCAGCTCGTTGATGGCACCTGTGTGCAGAGACATGAGCGGTACCTGCCTCTGTGGGAGAGGCTCTTGCCATTTCACCTCCCTTTTGGTTGCTTTCTTTCCTTCCCTTCTTTCTTGAAGCTTAGAATGCAAGTAAATCCCATTAATACAGGCTATTTGATTTTAAATCTATTTTATTCATCTTTCTTTGAATAAATCATTTCTTTCAATAAGTGAAGTAAAAATTAACAACAAAAGATTGCTGGAGCCTGCCTAATGGGATGATGTTAAATTCCCCATGAGTTACGTTACCATCCTCTACGTGGTCAGGGGAAACAGTGAGAGGGTTTAATTGAAGGCAAGCACATTTCTCTTGGAGTAGTGTAAAGCTTGGGATAGCACAGCACTGTGCTTTTCCATCAATAATTTTGTTCCTGCTTACAAAAAGATGACAAAAGTCAAGGAGAAGTCTATTAAGAAAATTCTATTTCCTAAAAGAAATTTTATTTTGTTTTTAAAGCATTAAACACTGTCATACTTTATTAAATTTCTGTTAATTATGTTTTTGTCTTAGTCTAAGAACAAAGCCTTATTTTTGCAACATGTCAGTGAATTTGTGGATTGCTAAATCATTAATTAATTAAAGCAAACTGTATTTTTCCTTGTTTTTTTCAGTATTACAGTGTAAGTTACTTGTTTATAAAACACTTGAAGTAAAGCCCGTAAGCTTGAGGGGCTTAGTAAACAAAGATAATCTGATTACAAATTTGAAGAACTTTTGCTTTACACTTAAACTTATCGGCAAATAAATTCAACTTTTTGTAGAAATGGATCTCTCTTTTGAGAAGAAAACTTTATAGTGACTTGAGTGAGAAAGTAGAAAATATGGGAAATCGTTAGGCATTCACTTGATATATGAGAGTTGACCTTGACTTTATAGCCTGTGGCTTGTAAGGGGCTAGTAGTGTTAGCATCATTTGTCAGGGTGAAGGCTTTTTCTTTACTCTTTCTTATGACTTATCGTTTAGACAAATTTTGGTCATCACTGTTGATGAACATTGATCTGCAGAATCTGACTTAGTGAATTAATTTGGACTGTATTAATTAGACTACGGAAATGTCCTTTTCCTTACTTGGAACACCTACTACTTGAGATTTCTTATCACAGTTATACGCATAATTTAGGACTCAGGAGAGTTCCCACAGCAGAAGAATCAGTTCTACCCAACCGAGCATTTGATTCTGTGCTATCTCAGAGTCGTTGCTCGTACGTACATGGGTGAACATTTGCCTTCCAAATTGAACAACAATTTTCTAAAGACGAGGACGGTGATGTTACTAGATGACTGAACTGAACTTCTACTAAAAGATTGGCACCTTTGGAAGTTTCTGAGGAAATATGCTCTTTTCTGCTCTGCTTTTGACTGACAGGGTGCTCTGTAAAATGACGGCTGAGTTAAGGATGTGGCTGAGGTACAAAATAATTGTTTCAGGCATGTCACATGCAAATTAAGTGAGCTAAGCACCTTCAAATTTAGGATGTGGGCTGAAATGCTAGCAAGGGAGACATTTTATCTACTTTATTGCATAGTAGTTTAGTGGATTTTGCTGAAGTGAAGAGATACGCTTTTCTCCCACCTCCTTTTTTTCCTCCTCTCTTCTGCCTTTAGTAAAAAAGAAATGCTGTCAATATCTACTAGATTTAGTGTGCAGTTATGTGCTAAAAACTGAATATGTAATAATTATAAATTATCTGTGGTACAGGATAAGGTACGAGAAGATAAACATGGAGTTACTTAGATATAGTGCAGTGAAGTAATTGCCTTCGATGTCTGCAGAAGTGTGGGATTCCAAAAGTAAAGGATTGTCTTTAGAAGTTGGAGAACATTGTCACACAAGAGATGATATTTGATTTTAATCCTGAGTAGTGAGTGATCATCTAGTAGGCAGAGTAGGGGGAAAGAAAGCATTCCAAGATCAAGAGGGAGCAAGGTCAGACAGGTGAAGCGATTGGACACCAGTTGATGGGCTACTGCAATAGTCAAGATAAGAGACGGTGAAAGCCAGGAACTGAGACATGGAAATGGAGGAAAGAAGCAAAATTAATGAGACATTTTCAGGCTTGGTACCTCTTAGACAAGTTGATAGGGAGAAGAGGGCATTGAAGATAATTCTAAGTTGTCTGATTTAGGTGACTAGATGATATGATTGAGAATACAAGGGCTTGACATTAATGTGGTTTAGGACAGATCTGGTATTCAGTTAGTATGTAATAGTTTGCTTGCTCCAATTTTATATGGATGGTTGTCATTCTGAGTCATCTGGCACCTTTCTGATTGGTTGAAGTCTGTGATGTTCTGGCCAAAAAATATTTTAAATACTAACTTTGGCCCAATATTATAAATTGAATTTGGACACGGGTAGAGTTTGGGATGTCTATTGAATATGGAGGTGAAGAGGTCTAAAGAGAAGTTAAAGATATTATTCTGGAGTTCAGATTGTAACTCAGGACTAACCTGATTCCAAAAGATTAGGTTTTGTAGTCATTAATTTATGGATTGTGGTTGGTGCCATAGTTGTGGATGAACCATATGGGAGCCATGTGTTTCATTCTGCTGAGGAGAGAAGATCTCTTTGCCTTTTACCATTTCCACTCCCTGATTTCCTCTGGATCTGCTCTTTGAGCCACTTTGACCTCCGGTCCCTTTGGCTCCGCTAGCCACTGTTGAATTCATTTGCCCCAGTGGTCTGCCATTTTAATTATGTGCTTACTTTCACCATGAAATCATTTATCCTGGCTACACCCTAAACATCTCTTCACTCTCTAATCTGGTTCTTAGTTAACAACTCTATTCTCTGCTCAAAAAGTGACCTTAGGCTCCTCCCCTAACTCCCTGGCCCAAAGAATCCTAAAATCTCTATTGATTCTATCTCTCTGATAGCCCTCCACCCCTCCCCTCCCTTCTTTTGTCCATACTTTAAATATCTTAATTTGGCTTTTTATCAAGCCTCACGTGGAATACTGATATTTTCTCTGAATGAGTTCCCTGCTATCAGTCTCACACCCTTTAATCTATTCTCCACATCGCTGCAGAGTAGTCTTTCTAAAATGCTAATGAAATCATGTGGCTCACTTGTTTAAAAGCCTTCAAATATCCCCATCTCTTTCACCTATTTGTATATCAACAATTCCTGCATGTCCATCCAGCCTCATCTCTTCCAACATGCCCACAGACACACTGTACTCCAGCCATGTCAAGCTATATGAAAATCCCTTAATTTAGGCACTAATACCTGTTTATTTGAACCCCTCCAGTTCCATTTGCATGAAATCTCTACCCCTAATCCCTGTGAATACCACTATTCTATCATTTACTCCAGGTACTATAAATGTAAATTTACCTTTCTACTAAATTCCTCTAAATTTCTGAGTATTCATTTTCTTAATTTTTTGACAGTCAGTGTTTTTCTTTAATTTTGACGAAGTGTTTTTTCTTTTATGTTACTGCTTTATGTGTCCTTTTTAAGAACTCTTTGCCTACCCCCAAGTTATGAAGATGGTCTCCCGTGTTTGTTTATTCCTAAGAGTTTTATGGTTTTAGCCTTTATACTTAGGTTTATGATCCTCCCCAAATTGATTTTGTGAATGGAGTGAGGTAGAGGTCAAGGTTAATTTTTTTCCTATATGAATATCCAGTTTTTTCAGCACCGTTTGTGAAAAGAAATTCTTTTCCCAATTGATTGCTTTAACTTGATTAACATTTTGATGTCAGATAGTCTGCCAAATTTGCCTTATTTTCTCCAGTTTGCTTTTGAAAAACGCTCATGCAGTTGTTTGTATAATTCCACAAACATTTTAGAATCAATTTGTGAATTTCTGTAAAAATCCCTATTGAGACTATCTATGTTGAATCAATGTCATAATTGTTTTTTGAAATTTTCATTGCCCTCCTGAACACAAAGACTTTTTTTGTTTGCATTTTGCCTGACCTCCCTCCACTGGTCTCTTGGGAATCTTGCTTAATGATATTATCTTGTACTCCTAGTTCTCTGACTGCTCATTCTGATTAATGCCCTTCATTCTTTGCATTTTTTTAAATGTCAACTTAGTGAGCATTTCTCAAAATTATTTCTTTAAACTTTCTCTCTATTAATTGTATCTATTCCATTGTCCCAGCTAGGATAGCTTTGTGAATAACTACAAGGTAAATCTTTAATTCCTAATCTCTCCTATAACTGTATTCCAACTAAATATTGGGCCCTAGGTCAAGAATGACCTTCTGTGGCCGGCCTGGTGGCGCAGCGGTTAAATGCGCACGTTCCGCTTCTCCGCGGCCCAGGGTTTGCCGGTTTGGATCCTGGGTGCGGACATGGCACCACTTGGCAGGCCATGCTGTGGTAGGCATCCCATGTAGAAAGTAGAAGAAGATGGGTATGGATGTGAGATCAGGGCCAGCCTTCCTCATAAAAAAGAGGAGGACTGGCAGTAGTTAGCTCAGGGTTAATCTTCCTCAAAAAAAAAAAAAAAAAGAAAAGAAAAAAGAATGACCTTCTAACACTTCAAATTTTAAATATTATGGTCCCCATGCACTATGGATCATGAATTCCTGTAGATTTTACCTTCAGTGCTTTCTCTCAAATTTATATCTGCATTTCCATCTCCACTTAACTCTCCCTAGGTGGGTGATCTCCATGTCTCTCAACTTCTTCCTCTTTATTTTAACTTTGGTCTAACTGCCAGATCAATTTTCCTAAAGGGAAACTCTCATAGTATAGCTCTTTTGAGTAACATCCTTTGATGACTCCCATTACTGGCTTATAGAAGACACAAATTCCGGAGTTTCAAGTTGGAAACGAACTAAGCACACATAATTTCCTTTAATCCTCATGGCAACTATATCATTATTCTAAATCTACAGGTGTGGAAATTGAGATTTAGAGATGCTAAGTGGTTTCCCAAAGTTACAGAGCTACTGAGTGACAGATATTCCCAGTCACTCTAAAATGACATCACTATACTCTTATTTAAGGCAGGAGTCGTAAAGAGGCTGATGTTCACAGTAGGAAAAGAAATATAAATATATGAGTTGGGATTTCTGTTCATGGTTATACTGTGAAATGTAACTGTAATCAGTGGCTGAAGTAAGACTTTTTCTTTTTGTTTCCCTCATCTTTTTTGAATCATGCAAAAGACCTTGAAATTCAAATCCGTTGTCTTTCACTAGTCTCTCTCATTTCAATAAAGACCAAGGAGGCTAGTTCAAGTTAACAATGCAATGGTAGGGAGAATTAGCAACATAGATGTATGTATAGTTCATGAATAATCAATAAACTCATTGTTCCCCTGGCTGCTCTTCCCGTTAGCTTTTTTCAATTCATTGTACTTAAGGAGATTTATAAATTATCAAGCAGTGTCTTTTCTCAGAGATATATATTTTGTAGTCAAAGTGGAAGGACTTATGCTTTCCTCCTCTGATCCTTAGTTCATGCTAACTGGGATTAGCCAGACCTGAAAGAAGAAACAGGGGGTCTTTAAAAGATCATAGGCTGATATATTTAAATAAACTTATGCTTTGTAAATATGACATTAAAGGAGCTAGGCTCCAAAGAAGCAAAATGAATCTCCCTCTCAGAGTTTGCCACCTCCAGTAAGAGTCAGAGCTTTCTTTTGTAGTACATAACAAGAGAAATGAAATGAATAAAGTCAGCTGAAATGAGAAAGATTTGAAATAGAGTAACATTATAGTTTTTGAAAATGGATCTATCCTTTGTAAGGAGAGACAATAAAATACTCAAGTAGGAAAAGGACTCAAGAATAGAAATGAAACTTTGCTTATTACAGAGGATCAAGGAGACCTGTGCTCTCTCAAACTATGATATTCTTTTCCTCTCAGAGAGAAAGGTCAGTCTTGAGACTGAAGATGTTGGGATAATTGTGCAATATAGACAGCTTTGTAAGTGATGGAAAATGGAAACTAGCCAGATGATAATGAAAGGGAATGGGTTATGGTCTTTAATTCTGGGCACTGGTCATAGCGTGGGTGGATTTGGAGTGGCTTACAAATGATGAGCTGCAAAAAAAGAGAGTGGGTTTCCAGCATCACTCACAAATGACTTTGAGAAGTTACAGAAGTCATTAGCAAGTATATATGTCTATCATAGTACTAAACTCATCACTGCCATTGTGGAGTTTGAAAGAGTCAAAAGAGGGAAAAAGTTAACTCAAAGAGTAGTATGTGTAGGGAGGAAGACTTTTCCTCTATCTAAATGTGGGTTCTTCTGGCCAGAGAACGAATTAAGTTCACGTGAGACAGAATAGCAAGAGAAAATTAAACAAAGCTTTATGAGGAACCATGGCCTGGGGCCTTTCTTCCCAAAGGAAGAAAAGGCACCGAAGAAGTGGGGTGCACAGAGTGGTTATATACCCCCAAACAGGATATTTCACATATGATTGAAATGTCCCTCCCACAATAGTCACAAGGTTGCCCTGTCGGCACAGCGCTTGATGGACACAGCAGGTAGTGGTCTGCTATCTTGGAGGGCGTAGCAGGAGGCAAGTCTATTGCCTTGAGCTGGCTGGTCACAGGTGAGCGCAGCATCAGTTCCTAGCCTAAGGAAAGGTGCTTAATCCTGAAGGAAATGCCAATGTTGGGAGGAGGAGGGAAGTCAGTTACAGGAGGTTACCAGACAAGCACAATAAACAAATGCAGATTTAAGTCCTTGCCTTCCCCATTGATTGAGAGTTTCTGGAGACAAGGTCATCTCCTTTCTTCTTCCTGGTACAGAGAGGGAGATATCTTTACAGATAGAGATTTCCTTTACAATGTAAATATCTCTTACAAAGGAGAAGCAAGTTCCACTCCTCAGAGCCTCCTTCCCTGTCTCAGTTTATCAAAAGCAATCAGCCTTAAATAATCCTCATGCCAAAGAGACATATCTCGGGGTGACCAAATCCAGGTCCCCACATATGTAATACATAAAACAATGTTGTACTGACTTTTCCCCCCAGGAAGTAGGTCATGAGTCTCCTCTTGTAATTTACAGATTCCTGAGAGAATTTTACCTTCCCTTCTATAGTTGTGCATCTGGAGGGGTTGCTCCCATTACCATGATGACTGTTAGAACTTCTCACAGCATCTGTTGGAAAAGGGCAAGACTGGCTGTGAGAACTGAGAGTAGAAGATAAAAGTGGTGATAGAGTTTTCTGTTCTTTTCTCATAAAAATCATGTTTGATATTGCTACATTCCCACTAGACAGAATGGTGGTAGTAGTAGTAGGTAGTAGTGATGCGGGGTCAGTGAGCCGAGGAGTCGAAAGAAAGATTTCTTAGACTCTTAAGATCTGGCAGTAGTGCTCTTTTATTTAGAGAATAGTGTAGCATGGGGACAGGACCCATGGGCAGTCAGAGCTTCTGCTGCCCCAACTTGAGGGTTAGAAGTAAATTTAAGGCATAGGTATATGATTCATCTCTTTACAAGACAAAGGAAAGAACATGAAAAAAGTTAAAATGGTATCACTGCAGGTGGGGTCTGGTCATTGGGTGATCCCATGACTTTTAGACAAGAATCAAATCGGATCAAGTAAAGGTTAGAAAGGTTAGACGCCACCACCCTAAACCAGTTACATGAGATTGCCAGACAGCAACCAACTTAAGCTCTTGCCTTCCCCAATAAGAGTTTCTAGGGACAAGGTCATCTCTCCTCTTCTTCCTGGTACAGAGAGGGAGGCACCTTTTACAGATAGAGATTTACCTTACAAATGTAAATGTGTCCCAACAAGGGCAAGTTCCATTCCCCAGAGCCTCCTTCCCTGTCCCAGTTTATCGAAAGCAATCAGCCCAAAACAATCCTGATGCCGAAGAGACGTATCCTGGGGTGGCCAATTTCAGGTCCCTACAAGGTCATCCCCCCTTCCTTCACAAACTCAAATGTCTCAAAAGGGCAAGCAAAATTCCAGTCCTCGGAGCCTGCTTCTCATCTGCAGTTTTAAAAGTAACCAGGCTAAAAATCCTCATCATAAACCATTTTAAAATTAAGCAGCCTAAAAATCCTCATCAGTAGTACTTAGTTCAATCTGAAATCCCTCTAAAACATCCCAGATAATTCAAAGCTGAATTTATGCTTAAATGCTTCCTAATATGGAAAACTCATTACCTGCTAGAGGAGTAGCAGAAATACCTACTTTCTTCAGTTATATCTTTAGTAAGATGTTAAACTTCTTCACTGTGCTTGTCTTAATGATATGAACCCTCTCTAATATGTCTATTCTTCCAATATAGAAGCATAACTAATACTATATGTCATTTTAAGTTTCATGCCTTATATGAATTTTCTTATGACCACTCTAATTTTCATTGGAAATTCTCTTTCACTGAATCCCAAAAAGCCTAGTGTAAGACCTACATAACATAGGCCTTGTTATTTCTATATATTCAGGGTTATTAATGCTAGTTCCCATAAAATACAGCAAATACAAACAAATATCAGTGGCTGTACACAATAGTTTATTTTCACTCATTCAAAATCCAGTGTGGAAGTTGCTGGTTGGGTGGGAGTTCTTCTGGGAATCATTTCTCCATTCAGTAACTAAGGAATCCAGGTTCCTTCTATCTGGGTCACTACCATTCTAACCACAGAGCTTCCATGGGTGTGATAGAAGGAGAATCGACAGAACAGTAAGACCTGGGAGTATTTTCCTAAGGCAAGTTTGAAAATAGTATGTATCATTCCCATCTACATTACACTCACCAAAATTAGTCACATTGCCCCATTTAGTCACAAAGTACTTGAATGTAGTTTTCATGTGTGTCCAGGAGATAAATTAAATGATTTGGTGTATACTTAGCATTGTCTTTGGTATAGTTTGCCCCTTCTCTCCAAACACATGTGATTCAGTTGGGGGGGCCAATGACCGCAGGACATATGAATGAACAATGAAGAGTAGAGAGAACATTTGAGGAAGTTTTCTGGAGGAAGTAAAATTTGAATTGGCCATTGAAGGATGAGAAAGATAGGTGGTGGGAAATGAGGACAGCACTCCCGGTGAAGTGGCTCACGTAGACAAATGTACAGAGCATTGAAGACATAGGATGCTTTCTTGTCGGATAGTGAATTTCTGGGGATCCTTATACTTAACACAGATTGATCTAGTACCAAGTACAGCCCATGTTCCTCCTCATTAGATAGCAATTGACACATTAATTACCCCTTTCCAGAGGCCCAACCAGAATTAGTAATAAGGCATATTGATGACTTGGAGTTGGCATTACATTTAGTGTAACTACTTGTCATTTTACCTGTACCTTTCATGAAAATGCAGTATCTTCACCTGCACCAACATTAAATAAGATGACTGCTTACCTGGCTTAATATAATTTTGGCAGGTAACTCCCCCCAAATATCTTTATATAATCTGATTGTATCACAATTTAAGCTTATCTTCACCTGTAGATTTTACACTCTTTGAAAACAGAGTTTTGGATATTCTAATGTCCTTAGCACAGTGCAGGATATAATAATCATTGGTGACTTAGTGGTTCAAACAAGAATTTTTGACTATGTGATTCTTTGGATCTTTAAACTCCCTGGCATTGCAATTCTTCTCCTTCTCTTTACTTGGGCTTTTACACCAGAAGAACAAGAAAAACCCTGAATCTTATCTATAAATCTTCCCATCTTTCTCATCTTTACTATTAGACAGTAAAGGAGCAAAGAGCTAAGCTGAAGCGATTAGCACCATAGTTCAGCTCCGGTCCTTCTAAGACATTTTCTGATGTCTACTGCAGAACTGAACACCAGCAAATGACTTGCTCATCCCACTCCAGCAACACATAAGCTAAATATTTTACACTTCAATACTTTATTCATGCATTACTCTGCCACATTTGATAGCCTTGTTTGACTTCAAATCTGTTACCATCCCTCTTTGCCTAAGCATTGGGGGAAGTATGATTGCTACTCAGGATCTCGTCTGCCAAGTATGGAGCTTCAATAAGCAAAAAGAAAGCAAAGAAATATCACCTCAAAGCCAATTCATGGCCAATCAGGGTGCTTCTTGGAAACATATTTTAATAATGTTTTTATTTTAAATCTACATTACATTGCAGCTTCAACTGAATGACAATGGAGAGGAATGGGTCAATGTAAATTAGACAATAATGCAATTAAACTGATTCTTACTCCCTAACCTGAAATGTACCCTCTCTGATACTCAGAGCAGTTAGCTTTCTTCCCTTTCATCTTCACAGGGATGCATTATTAAGTATTTTTAAAAAAGACAAAAAGGGCCAATGAGTTCTCTATCTTAGGTTGGGTCACTAAGGCATTCCACTGGAAGACCAATGTCTTGATTTCTGGGGTCAGAGTCTAAGAAGCTGTTGTGTGGAGTTGGGAGTCTATTTTTCTCCACCCCAGAGAAGAGCAAAGATGGGTGTCCTAAGAATAAGATAAATAAAGTGGTTGAAATGTCAGCCTTGCCAATCCAAAGACCAACTATTGTTCTAGGCAGGTGGAGGTAATGAAAAGCCTGTGAAACTAGGGGCTCCTGTGGGAGTAAGATTCCTTTAAAAAGCTACACTTTTTCCAGAAAACAAAGTTTTGAGACTGCTAGAAGAGTTTAGGGAAGGACTTCGTTTGAACCACTCCCGATGGTTTACCTGCTGTTTTTATCCCACTTCACACAGAATAGAAAAAAATTCACCCAACCAAGACATATGAAATCACATCTTAAAGTCTCAATGATTTCTTAAAGCTATTTCCTCTCTTTCCTAAGCTTTGTTTTTCAGTCAGTCAAGCGCTTCAAAAAGGTCTGAACCTTACAGCAATGTTGCTGCCATGAGTCTTTGTCATTACTGCTTCTTGACAGCATTCTTGGGAGGTGGAAATATACTCAATTTTAGAATGTAGATATGGGTAGAATTAATTCTTTTAAGTGTTAAACTTCTCTCTTGGCATATTGAGCTGAACAACGAATTGACTGTCTCCAAAATGAAGGTCAGGAAAAACATAGCCATGATAAATAGAGGAAAATGGAGAAATAGACAAATAGAGGATAAATAGAAGAAGAAAAAGGAAGGAGCAAAGGACTTTCCTGAAGCAATGAATGTAAGAAGGAAGTAGGACATTTTAAGAACTGTAGAAACTTTAACAGCCTGAAAGTTAAGAGTAAAGAACCTTCAAGAATTAAAAGCTTATCAGGATGTCTAAGTCAAAAAACATTCTAGCCAAGGCATTGAAAATGATAATGATAATATATAATACAAACGGTCAACACTGATAGAATGGTTAATCCACGGAAGGCACAATTTTGCATGTGTTTGCATACATTAACTAATTTAGTTCTCACAATGTATCCGTGAGTAGGATGCTATTAACATATCTATTTTACATAGGAGCAAACCAAGTCTCAAGGAGGTGCAGGAACTTTCTTGATGTTACCCAAGTAACAAATAAGTACAGAGCTGAGATTTGAATTCACAGTAGGTTAATTAAATATCTTTCTTTTGATGGCCAAAGAGCCACTCAATGCAATCCTGTGAGGGAAAGTGGGACATCAGAAAAGCAAAAAAGATAATGTAGTTGTTAAGAAAAAAATAAAGGAGAAACAGTAGGATCAGCATATCTCATGGCCTGGTGTCATTCCCCTGCTCCAATTACATTTCTGTCCTCATCCAAGAAGTAGAAGTTAGAATACAACTCAGGGGAGATAAACTCCAGATTTTAAACCTAGGTCTTTCATTCTAGTACCGGCTCAGATCTTCTTATCTACAGATTTTGCGTTCACACAGATGTTTCTCTTATTCACTTTCTCTACCTTTTATTTCCTTCATATATGAAAACTCACGTGGTCCACAGATTGTTCCGTCTCTAAATCAGCGTCTGTCATTCATTGAGTTTTGTCATCTTTTTCTTATATTTGTAGAACTCATTCTAGTAAAATTCTGCTTCCTTTTTAGTAAAATTTTTTATCTTTCCTTCTTTTCTCTGATTAACACTCTGATGTCAGGTTGTATTACTTTTAGCTAAAGCATATGATGACACATATATAACAGAAAAGATTAAGTTTCAAAGAGTTTTTGAATAATTTTGAATATGAAAATATGCAAATAGTCCCCAAACATTTCAAAGAGGGAATTAAAAAACAAAACATTGCATGTTTATTTAAATTTAGTGCCTAAAAGAAATTTAGTGCATTTTAAGTCATCATTTCAACAAAAGGAGATACAAATTTATATTCACTTCTCTGTGTAAAATAACACATAACTCACTTTTTCAAAAACTGGTCTTGCATGGATATCATTTTTAAATACTATACAAAATATCTGGCATAGATTCAAGCACAGGGCAGCAAAAACATTGTGTGGTAAAGAAGTCAGTTCAGAAGGGCCGCAGTTCAGATTAACTGGGCCCTCAGAGTGAGACGGACTGTTTTGTTTAGCTAACAGAAGAGAGAGGCTAGTGGAGAATTATGAGTCAGTAGTTCAGTCACAGGAGGCAGAATCTGTCCTGGTTTTCTAAAGGGTCATCTGTAGAACAGCAATATGAAAATTACCTGTATGCTTTTAAAAATCAGAATCCAGAGCCCCTTCTCAAACTAACTGTTTCATACCATTTGGGATATCTTTGTGCACAGCTGGATACAGAAGCTCAGAAGATGTTTTCTGGGTCTGTTTTTTCTCCCTCTCCACTTTTCAGTATTAACCCACCTAACATCTTCTCCAAACTAACTCTGGAATACTCTCCCTCTTTGTCACAAATTGACTGCCAGGCATGCTTAAGGCTACGTTCTCTTGGATTCATATCCAGCAGAAAAAGTGAGTCTGCTCCCTCCCAGCCTTTAGAAAATCACTGCAATGGGAAATGGGGAACCCTGTATCTCTTTTAGATATATCAATGACAATTATATTTTGTGACATAGAAATATGACTGATGAGAATTTGGAGGATGAGCTTGGAAGAGGGAGAAAAGACTGGAAATTTGTGACCATTGAAATAACTAGGTGAGAAGTGAAGGGAGCCTGAATTACTAAGTGGAAGTGAAAAGAGAGAGCTGGCAACAGAATCAATTTTAGAGGAATAGTTTCCACAATTTGTGGCTGATTGATTGGATTTAGGTGTAGCAGTAAAGGCACATTTCTAGATTTGGCAATGGGTGGATTTAACTTCTAGGTCCAATAGTTCAGATAATTTTATCAGACTTTGTCTCTTGTATCTCTCACCTCTGCTTTCCAATTTTTTTCCTTCTAGAGATGGCTATCCAACAGCAACCATAGGACTCCTGGAGATTAGATTCCTCAAACTAATGATTCCGGGGTAAATTATTTATCCTAAACTAATCCTTCAGTGAAATTGTTTATGTCTATTATGTCAATTCCCCACAATGACTCTAATGCCATCTTGAGCACAACACTCTGTTGAGGGAGGGTATGGTTACAGTGTGCTCTTCATCAGCCCGCTTATATCAGATGCCCCTACTTAGGGTAAGTGGGGCCCTATGATTGAGACATCCACCCAAATTACAAACAACTTCACTAAAGAGATTGTAAATTCCAGAGCAAACCCATTCCAAACCAATTCCAGATTTTTATTCCAATAGCAGTCTTTATCTGTGCTACAGCTGGAAAACTAGGGTATAAGGACAGTGGGTCAATGAACCAGGAAAATTGGATGGAAAGGACAGATATACTCAAGGCTTCTCAATGAAATATGGAAGTCAAAAGGGGATTCTGAAATTAGATGTCAGCATAATCTTAGGAATAAAGATTTATGTAGGATAGCAGTCAGGCTTTTCAAAGCATAGACACACATAGATGATCTTCAGTGATGGGGGAAGAGCTATTTTAAAGTGTGCAGAAATATAAAAGAAAGTCATTTTAACAGGAAAATCTGAGTTCCAGTGCTCTGAAGAATGGTTTGTATCAAGACTTAAAAGAGAACTGGTAAAGATAACACAATATCATTTGGAATATGACTCAGGTTCAAGTAGCCATCCTTCATATTGGTTTCCTCAATGAGTTTATTCTCTGATAGGGAATTTTTGACTGTTTGATATCACTTAAAATTGAGCACTAACACTGGTCAGATTTTCACACCAAGCCACCGTGAGTGTTGTCGGTTACCCTCATATCCAATCCGTATATGATGTCCTTCAGCCCCTGGTTCAACTGTTTGGCTAGAGTGGCAAGATTGGCTTCATTCTTTGGAAATAAGCTCCATATGCTGTTGGAACTCACTCAGGAAAGATCAAGTTAGGGCTACTTTCCTGAGGCATCAAGGACTTCTCCTACAGAAAAATCAATCCTAGGTAGATCAGAAACCAAGGTGGGTGATCAATGATGATCACAAACTGAATGTTAATGTTTACATTTCACTTTCCACCAATCAAGGCTCTGTGTTAAGAGCTTTAATGTTTTATCTTGAGAAACATTCACAACAGTCCTATGAAGTAAGTGCTACTGTTATCTCCACTTTATGGATGAGGTACTTGAGACACCGAGAGATTTAAAAAGTAGCCCAAGTGTAGACAACTGAGACAGTATCGAGGGTAACAAAGTTGTGCTGAGGTAAAAAGTCTAGTTCTAAAGTTGCAACAACTGAAGATTTCTGAGCTCAATAGCAGCAACATGACTTGAAAATCACATAAGTAGTGTAGGGGAGGAGGACATGTCCTCTCCCCAAATGGGGGTTCTTCTGGCTGGAGAACGAATTAAATTCACATGAGACAGAATAGCAAGAGAAAATTAAACAAAGCTTTATGAGGAACCACGGCCCGGGGCCTTTCTTCCCGAAGGAAGAAAGGGCACCGAAGAAGTGGGGTGCACAGAGTGGTTATATAGCCCCAAACAGGGTGTTTCACATGTGATTGAAAAGTCCCTTTTACAATAGTCACGAGGCTGCTCTGTCAGCACAGCGCTTGATGGAAACAGCAGATAGGTCTGCTGTCTCAGTGAGCGCCGCAGGGTGGCAGGTGTGTTGCCTCGGGCTGGGCGGGGGGGGGGGGGGGTCACAGATGAGCGCCACAGTCGGTTCCCAGCCTAAAGAAAGATGCTTAATCTTTAAGGAGATGCCAACGTTGGGAGGGGGAGGGAAGTCAGTTATAGGAGGTTGCCAGACTAGCACAATAAAATGCAGATTTTAAGTCCTTGCCTTTGGTATTGATTAAGAGTTTTTGGAGAGTAGGTCATCGCCTTTCTTCTTCCTGGTACAGAGAGGGAGGCGCCTTTTACAGATAGAGATTTACCTTACAAATGTAAACGTGTCCTAACAAAGGGCAAGTTCCATTCCTCAGAGCCTCCTTGCCTGTCCCAGTTTATCAAAAGCAATGAGCCTCAAATAATCCTGATGCCAAAGAGAGATATCTTGGGGTGGCCAATTCTAGGTCCCCACAGTAGTTTTCCCAAAAAGTAGTTTATATCCTCTCATGTGATCATTTTAAGATGATCGACTGTCACAAATCCAAAAGGGATCACATCCTGTTTGGCAATGAAACTCTGAGGAATCCCATCGCCTCTGGCTATGTGCCATACTAGCACTCTTTGCTGTAGTTTAGTGATATTCACAAGTAACTCAAAGATGAAACATTTCCAACATGAAATATAATTCTTATTAAATTCCTTTAAATGGTAGTATTAATTGGAATTGTATTATCTGATTGAAGTGTCACGTATTTCCCAATTTTGCTAAGAATCACTTAGAACCTCTCCCTACCTTACATGCTCCATCTTTAAATGACACATTTGATAATGCTGTAGTATTTAAAGTGCTCAGAAAGGCGCTCAGGGACGTTAAAGTTTTCTAGCTTCTATCTTAGCTTCCATTCCTATGAAATCAAAAGATACAAGCTTCTGAGAAGCAGCATCCTTCAGGTGACATGTAGATCAAAATTATATTCCCAAATGTTTATATTTCTGTAGGAAAGACTTTTAATCAAATATACATATAAGACTCCATGTGTTTAAGTGAACTCAGAATTTTGACTTCTCCATAGACGATTTTAGTTGAGAGTTTTGTTGTTTTGCCTTTTTAAAAATATTTCATCCAGTGTGTATTTTACATTTAAATTTAAATGTACTATTTTATTTGTTAGCCTTTTTATTTTGAAGTAATCGAAAATTCACATGCATTAGTAAGAAATCGTGGAGAGAGGCTCCAAGCACTTTACCCAATTTTACCTACGGTAACACCCTGCGAAACCACACCCCACTATCACAACCAGGATATTGCCTTTGATATGAAGTGCAGAACATTTCCATCACCACAGGATTTCTCATGTGGGCCTTTTATAGCCTGAGGCACTTCCCTCCCACTTCCTCCCTCTCCTTAAAACCTGGCAACCACTAATCTGTCCTCCATTTCTATAATTTTGTCTTTTCAAGAGTGCTATACAAATGGAATCATACAGTATACAAAATATGGTTACATTGGCATTTTTCACTCAGCATAATTTTCTAGAAAGTCATTCGTGTTGTTGCATTCATCAACGGTCCATCCCTTTATATTGCTAAGTAGTATTCCAAGGTATAGATGCACCACATTCACCCATTAAAGGACCCCTGGGATTTTTCCAGTTTTTGACTATTACAAATAAAACTGACTTGTTTTAAAAACTCACTCTGGTGCTGAGTGGAGAATGGATTATAATGAGCAAGAGTGGAAGCAAAGAGACCAGGAGGGAGGTTGTGGTAGTCAACTCTGTGACAACTTCCAGCCGCCACAGTGGGGAGACTCTTTAGTCTGGATCTGGAGGGAAAAGCGACCAGCCAGGGTATGTGGGATGTATAATCTCCCCCCGGCCCACTGCAATTAACCACTCCTGTTTATAATTTCCTCTGTGGAACTATTTCCCTTGAGGCAGAAAAACACAGGCAGAGAGGCCTCTAATGGTCCTTGTTCAAGGCAGACAGGAAACTGAAAATCAAAATGTCATGTTTAACGGCCAAAATTAATGTTAAAGACAACAACAAAATTTGTAGTAATAAAAATAATTTCCCCATATCAAGGACATGAAAATGCCAGCTGGGTCTCATAAATATGTTTTGGATCATGTATATCATCCTAAAAATTGAAATTAGACTAGAGATCTCTCCCAAGGAAGGCTGGAGTAATTACCAGTCACAGAAACTTATTTTCTTTCTCGAGCTCTAGGCAACTATCATTGCAAATTGTAGTCTAGTCTCTCCTATATCACATGTGAGAAGTGTTAGGTCAATGTCTTAGTGAAATAAATTTTAGGAGACGCCATATCTCCCACCTAATACATGTCTTTTGTGAGCAATATTATGCTAAAATAGTTTAATAGCAGTTATTATGGAGATAATTCTATACCTCTTTTCTGGTTGCTAGAAAATTGGTGTCTACTGTCTTCGGAAAATTATTTTCTGATATAATTTTGTTCTTCATCCCTGCTCTGGGGCTTTTAAAGTGTATTTGCAGCTACACTCATCATGGGATATGAAAAGTCTGCCTTTTAGAGTTATTTTCACCATCCCCGTGGAGTTTCTCTTTGTTCTTTATTGTAATCCTTTGGGTTTAATATTATATGTAAGATAACTAGGAAGCAAGTTCAACAGCCTCCAGGATTCCGTTAGGTGTTTTGATGGAGAAAAAAGTCTTTCCCATGTTTTCTTCTTACACATCATCCCAAGTGCAAAACAACACATCCCAAGTATGAAAATTAATTGATTAATAAACTATTGAAAATCTGTATGTCAGGCATAGTGCCATGTTCCAGACAGACAGTGATGAACAAAATTGACTTCTTTTAAAATCTCTTTACCTTTGATTTCCTTATACTGCTTTCAGTCTCAGAGGAAGTTTTCAATATTTTACCAGTGAATGCACTGCTTGTTATGGACCTTCCCTTTCTAATTTCCTTCACCATATAAAGGAAGTTTCCATATTCTCAGTACATCAAGAATTTTCATATCAGCGAGTATTGAATTTCATCAAGTAAATTTTTGTATTTATTGTGATAATTATACATTTTGTCCTTAATTTTTTAATGTATTTAATTAAACTGATTGACTTTTCAATTGGGAAAACAATCTTAAATACCTGAAACAAAAGCTACTTGATCATAATGCCTTATGAATTACTATTATTATTTGGTGTTATTTAATTTAGCACTTTTGCATGTGGATTTATGGGAGATATTGGCTTTAAAGTTCCATTTTCAAATGACATTGAAAGATTTTTAAATACACAGTATGTTGGTCTCATAAGATTGCTTGAGAAATATTCTGTCTTTTTCCATTCTAACAGAGTAAGTGTAAAACTGGTATTATTCCTTCTTTAAATATTGGTGAAAATCGTCCTGTGAATCCATCTTGACTAGGAGTTTTTGGTTTCATTGTTGTTATATTTTTAAGTTCTTTATTATGAATTTACTTTCTTTAACAGATGGAGATATTCCATTTTAAAAAATTTCTTCATTTGTCAATTTTGACAAATTTTGTTCCTTAAGAAATTTGACCATTTTATATAGAGTGTCAACTTTATTGACACAAAGCTGTTCATGAGATTCTTTGAATATCTTTAATGTTAGTAGAATCTATGCTGATGTAGCCTTTCATTCATTTATTCTGCATGCTTCCTACATTTTTTCCCATCATTTCATTATTTTTTCATTATTTTTCCTGTTTCAACTTGAAAATTTTGTTGATCTAACTTTACTAGTCCTGTCTTCTATTTTCCTATCAAATCTAGCCAATGAGTTTTATTTTCCAATATTTTATTATTTCAGTTCTAAAATTTTCATTTAATTCTTCTTTATGGGCACTAATTCTTTATTGAAATTTTCCATCTTTTATCCATTTGGCCCAGTAATCCTCTATTTTCTTCAACACATAGTCTTGGTTATTTTAAATTCCTCACATGCTAACTCTAATATTTGTGTCATCTGTGAGTCTACTTCTATTGTATGTTTTTTCTTCATCTTTATAGTCAGTCACAAGTATTCTGCCTCTTTGCATATCTAGTAATATATGTATTTTTTTTTTATTTTAAGGAAGAGATTGTGTATAATAAAAATATAGAGGCTCCAATGATGCCTTCCTCCAGAGATAGCACCCCTCTCCTCTATTAGGTAAAATGAGAGTCTACTCCCCCAATCAATGTGGAATGTATTGCAATTGTAGTAAGATTCAGTACACGTCCAGTTTGTCAGTGTTCCTTATGCACATCCCTCCTATCCTTTTGATTGATAACCTGATAAGTCTCAGTCTTCTCATTCTTGAAAGACAGAAGGAGTTTCACTGATGTTTTGATATTAGTTTTTATTTTCATATCTCCTGTAGCTTCAACTCTAGTTAATATCCCAATGACAATATCAGATGCGTGTCTGAGGCAGACACCCTCCTCACAGTGGGAATTTGCTATGCCATTGGGAAAGATTACAGGAGATTTTACTCTGCTTTTAATGTGGCCCTACAGTATTCCATGCACAGACCCAGGATAGAGCAATGGGAAAACTCTTTGCTGATTCAGCTTTCTCAAGATTTTAGATTATCATTCCAGGTGCACATGACAAAGAAAGATTTGCTTGTTTCTTGTTCCTTCAATATAATATGTCTGTTTGGCTGGCTCTGATCCTTGGTCCATGCACAGGATCAGCAAATTCTTTCAGGGAAGAAATCAACCAGGAATATTCAGCTATCTTTGAAAACAGTCTCTTTTCCACTTCATTTAGTCTATGTTTCTTTCATCATTGTCTCTTTCTTTAATTATGATATTTTAAGTTTCTCAGTTTATATTTGTGGCACAATGAATATTCAGTGACTTCTGTGACCTGCTATACCTTACCTAGAAGCAAATACTCTACTTGGACCTTAAAGGCTGATATTTCTCAGGGCTTAAACCAAGGCCTTCTTTATATTCATTAGTTTTTCTATGTTATCTCACCTTCTTCATACTCTTAAATTTATATTTCCAACTGAGATCCCTTTTCTAAGTTAAATATTTTTATGTAAAACTGTTTACTTTGGCTTGGTGTTGGATGTTGTAAAACACCTAAAATTTCCCAAGTCCAGAACTGACCTCACAGGTCTTACCCCTCAAACATGTCCTCTTCGATGGTGTGGGGGATGATAGCAACATTAAATTGTGTGTTAGAATCATAGGAGTTATCCTTGTTCTTTCTCTCTACACAGTCCTCTATATCCAGTGCACTGCCAATTACTGATGATTTTACCACCTAAGCATCTTTTGACTCTCTTCAGTTTACTATATCTGTATTGCCATCAGTATTATCACTCACCTGGAGTGTTGCAGATGCCTCTTCATTCTTGCTTTGCTCCAACTCATTCTTAAGAGATTGACTGTTTTTTTCACAAAACTATATCTAGTTTTGTCACTTTCCTGCCTAAAATTTTTGGATGACTTCCCATTTATTATGAATATGCCCCAAATCCTTTATAAGGCTTTTAAATTCCCACCTATATATATCCAGCTTCTTGAAAGTCCCACTCTTTCATATTCTTAATTTTCATCCGCAGTGAAACTAAGCTGCTTAATTCCCAAAGAGATTAGTGTAATTATCCCAGACTATTTTGAAACAAGTACGAAACCTCATGTTGTTTCATTGATAAATATGTCAGTATAAATCTCTGATTTGTCTCTTTTAAAAAATCACAAAATAATTTTTAAATTTAAAATTATTAATGATACTCAATATTTTCTTAGTAGAATCAAGTATATACTCAGTCTTTCTCTTTTTCTCTCTCTCATTTGAATTAGGATCAAGATAACGTCCATACACCTATGGAGACCCTTTTACTATATTGATTCCCTATACTATTTTTGTCATTATCCATTTTTTAAGAAATCCAACTTATTTGCCCTGTAAAGTCTCCTGCAGTCTGACACTTGCTGAGTGCATCCATATGATGTTGTTTACCATGTTCCCATTTTCCCTATATAATCTCCCCCTATATTAATATTTAGTTTTAGAGCTTTTTTCAGATTCACATTAAATCTTTGGCAAGAAATATTATAGCTGATTTTATGTACTTCCATTGGGAGATATATAATTTACAGTTGTTTCCATTTTTGGAAGCACAATATTTATTAATTAATTATATGCACCATGATTGCTTTAATGCTAGTTTCATCCATTAGATTAAAATTCAACATGTGCATGAAATCTGTATCATACACATGTGTCATGTGTATTCTGTATCATTTACCACTGTAACTAATGTGATCAGCATAATATCAGGCACAAATAATATTTTCAATATGTATTTAATAAATGAATAAATGAGTGTTTATCTTATAGCCAGCATTGTTAGATATTTAGGACTCTAAACTGATCTTGGTGTGCTGCTTTAAGAGCCCTGTGCCTGTCACTTCCTTAGCTGGGTGTGAACTGCAGAATCCTTGGCATATAATATCTCTGTCCAAACCTGTGCACTAAGAGAGGACCAAACTCTATCATGGCTTCTAGTAGCATAAGCCCGTATCCCTAGGATGACTCCAGCCCCCCATTATTGCCTGCCTGAGAAAGCCAGTGCTGCCAAGAGAGTTTACTATTTTTTCTAGCTAACACCAGACAATAGTGCCTTGATTCCCCTTTCTTAGAACAGTCACTAAAAAGAGCTCACAATTATGAATACTTCTTCTGTCTCTTTGAGATATACATGTATCTTCTACAACTCAGGAATGTCTTTCTAAGGGATCTGAAAGTCATTCCTTTGAAATTCAATCATCAGGAAGGGTAGGGCCTTTGTCTCTCAGTCTCTCTGAGAGAAGAGGATCCTCACTTCAATAATTGCCAGCTAGCAGAGTCACATTTACGGTGACCAATCCTTTGTAGTTTTTCACTTATCTGACTCTGTTGAGCCCCTAATCAGCCCCCACTCCTTCCTTCATTCTCCCTTTAAAAGGCCCAGTCACCTGTTCACAAATTGGAATGGAGCTCAGGTCTTTCTCTTACTGTCAGTAGTTACTGAATAAAATCTGTTTTCACTACCTTAATGTCTGGTTGTGTTTATTTTTGACATGGGCTAAAATTACATCACAATCTATGTTAATAAAGTTCTGATAAGGTTCTAAGTTGATATGATTAACCCTATCCTTTCATGTGCCACAGAGAGCTATAAGCTAATGAAGTACCTTAAAGCTCATAAACCTCTGCAATTTCTTCTCTCTGAAGCTGATTGTGGGAATGTGCTCAGTGTGCTTCTGAGTCATGGCATTTTCTACCCGTTCAAACTATACCAAAGAGCTTTTTTTTTTTTTAAACTCTGCATGATACTAAGCCGACTATAACTATAAGCAGACTGTGGCCTCTTAGAAAAAAAGCTTATGACATGAGAGCCACATTTTGGTTTAGAGTTAAGTAAGCTCAGTTAAGTCTAACAGTATTTTTCCCTTTATTCAGCAGACATGAATCATTTCCATAAATGCAGATTTCAGTCCAGTTTTTGTATCTTTATTGCTTTTACTTCATTTTCTGTTATTTGAGCCACATACTGTCAACTTACACAAAACTAATTCTTTCCTAACATCCAGTTGGAAATGGCTTATACTTTTGCCTTCATTTTCTCAGCCTGCAATAGAAGGTTCCCATATAAAACAGACCCAATACCATACAACTGTAGGGCAATTCTGCATTAAGTTGATAAATCATTCAGGCAGAACTCATTTATCAAAAATACGTTTACTCAAATCAAAGTTGCTTTGTGTGCAGAGTACTAGGTTGGTTATCCAGCACTTACTAAATAATTTATTGAACCCAGACTTGTTTGAATGTACTGAAAAACAGCCCACAAGAAAATGAAATAAAAGTCCGTATTTCTGGGAATAGTATGTTGGAGGAAATGGAATTGTAACTCATCATCATATCTTAGATGCTGAGTTCAATAGTCAAATATTTCTTGGTGTATTTCAAAATATAATAGAATTTAATAATATTTTGTTATAACTATTGATTTAAAAGCAGTTGGTATTGTCCACTACTGCCCATGCCTCCTCCCTAGGTCTTTCTTCTGCTGATGAATAGAAAATGATAACTATCTCACACAAGTGTCTCATATGTTGGTTTTGACCTGAGTTCCTAACTGAACTCCAAGACTTAGGACAGCACTACTTTCCCCTTCTCTCCAAATGCTCTAGTGTTCAAAGAAAAAACAGTTCCCACAATTCATGAGTCACACACAGAGTCTCTGTTAAAACTTGAGAGCTAAGATGTGTCCTGATTTGAAATAGTGGACAGCAATAGGGATCATTCTGCATTTGGACCTGTGGGCTGGTTCTTTGTTCTATCCCCCGCAGGTGGTGTCCCAACAAGTAGAGGTGGACAGTTTTTAGGTAAGGTGGCTAGACAATCAGGCTCCAGAGTTGGGCTGCTCTGCCTAATATACCATCCTGTTCACTTCCTAGCTGAGTAAACTTGAACTTAGAATTTTTCTACATCTCTGTTTCCTCATCTTAAAATATAGATTATATATAATCTCTCTATATAACCAAATAACCATTCAAACGTGCTGGATAGGTGTTAGGCAAGCTTGGCTGAGCTTGTTCAACTAGCTTAAAACATATAGTTCAGAGAAATGTCATTTCAGTCTATAGCAGCCATAAGAATGCTCCCTGCGGACTTTTAACTACAAAGAATGGAACTGGACAAGAGCCCTGGCTGCTACTCTCTGAACTCCATTCCTCTGTTTGTACTGAGGCCACACTTTTCAGGGACTTCTTCCAGCCACTGACAGAATACAGCAGTTATACTAGGGCAGGCCCACTCCTCTGAGACATAGGGCACCTCTGACAACTGACTTTGGCTCAAGGACTCACAGATGACCTTGCTGGACCTTCCTGGAACTATCTAGTCCACTTCCACCCAAACTTCTCTCTCCTTCACTCAGGGACAGAGTTACAACCCGAGGCTTCCCTGACTCTCTCCCAATTTCCCCATTTTTTTCTCTAAAACACTTGCATGCTCATTCTGGTCTAGGCGCCTGCTGTTAACACGTAGCCCCTACTGTATTGTCCTTTCTGAGCTGGCATTATTGGGTCTTCCTACCTTCATGTCATGCCCTGTCTACTTCCTGAGACATTCCTGCCCAGGTTAGGACATTGACCAGCAGTTTCCTAGCACACCAAACCATGGGATCTGGGATGAGTGTTGGTGCATAAATCTGACAGCAGTTTTGCTTATTGCGTGGTAGATTTTGGACTGCCAATCAAATCAACTTGAGCTTCCTGCCATATCAATTTGGTCTGTATGACTCGTCCTCTCTCTCTTGGTTTTTCTATCATGGGCCTGGATTTCATATTGAAAGCAACTTCTGGCTGTGAATCCTGGTATACTTAGCTGATTCTTGACATGCTACCTAGTGCTTCAAATCACCTCCTTATGCAGAGGTGAATTCTGTTCCTGAATTGTCCTCCACAAACTGATGCCTTGTTGCAAATGAATTAGTCATGATTCATGATGCTCCTTCTCCCTTACTAATGAGCTCCTCTTGTCATTTCTGGATTAAATCTCTATGAATATAGAACCAGACTAAAGCTTGTCTGAGTTGCTCATACACAGTGGGTCAAAATGACAGCTATTGTCAAAGGTTAGGCTTTTGGACTAGTCAGTTTTTCTAGATCAGTCAAGGCTTCCTCTTTCTTTCATTAGGCCACTTCAATTGTTCTCTGCCATGCATTAGAGCTGGGTCTCCATGTAATAATTAAGTTAATACAGAATTTCAAATTCTTTTCTTGTTATCAAGAGGGCTTTGAGGATGGGGGCAGAGGGAGAGACTCGGAAAGCTGGCATCTATCAAACTCAGCTTTTGAGACTAAAACTAATGGTAAAAATTTGCCTGTATCTTTTATGTTTTCTCTTTTCATCTGTTTTCCAGAATCTTCCTGGCAGTGAGATCAAATTGTCAGAGTTTAACTTTACTTTTTATAAAACCTGTCAGCATTCAAACAAAAGCAGCAGGTTTATGTTTCTTCTTTTCCTGATTTTCCTCTTATTTGCAAATAAAATGTGCATAATTTGAAAGTAAATTAGTTATCATAACAAGCTCAGTTACATTTTATTATATTCCATGACTTCAAAAAACGATCACTTCTATTGTCTAAGTAATCATCAGCAAGAGGGTGCCCTGGAATTCATTTTCTGCACAACTGTTTTCTGTCTCTCTCTCTCTCGCTTTCTCTCTATCTCTCTTCTACATAAATGCTCTTCGTTCCCACTAGGACATGTAGGATAATGCAGGCACTCTCCTGGTTATCCTTTGGAAGCATCATCTCTGATCAGGAATCCATGGTGACAGTTAAAAGGGATCACATGGGTTCTACAGGGAGCCTGGGGCAAAGGAGAGTTTGCTGTGCTGACCTCAGAGCCAATGACACTTTTAAGTAGAATTATACCATACAATCCCAGAGAAGCCACTGGGACGTTCCTCTAAGCAACTATCATAAAATAAAAAATCAAATAGCTCCGGGGTATTAAAGGAGAGGGAGAACAAATGCCTTAAAAAAAAAGTTTAACCTGAGGCATGTGCTAACAAACCTTGCTGTGAATACAATTATATTGATTATAGGGATTTTGATGAGCATATAGTTTTTATGAAAACCATGGGAGAATTTTCTCTCAACTTCCACTGTGAGACATGCTGCTATTTTTCCTTATCAATTACTTGCTTTATTATGTTATAAACTCTTTACATTTTGCAACTAATTATATCTTACTCTTTGCTTTGGCTTTTAAGCAGCTCTAAGATCATTTCACCCTTTACTTTGGGTCTTTGCAGCCTACCTTTAACATACGAATTTTGAATATCTGCCAATCCTACCTTGGGCTAGGGCTTTAAAAAAAAAAAAAAAACAGGGGCTGGCCCCGTGGCCAAGTGGTTAAGTTTGCGCGCTCCACTGCAGGCGGCCTAGTGTTTCGTTGGTTTGAATCCTGGGCGTGGACATGGCACTGCTCATCAAACCACGCTGAGGCAGCATCCCACATGCCACAACTAGAAGGACCCACAACGAAGAATATACAACTATGTACCGGGGGGCTTTGGGGAGAAAAAGGAAAAAAATAAAATCTTAAAAAAAACAAAACAAAACATAGCTTGTATCAGTTAATTCCCTCATGTCTTACTTACGATTATCAGAAATATATGCTCTAGGTTTTCATCTTATTTAATTTGATGCAATCAGTATCCTATTTTTTTCTGATCATATTATTTATTCTAATGCCTTGACAATTTGTTCTCTATGGTTGATTTCTTTGGGAATCATTTTGTTTTCTATTCATTAATTTCTCTCTTTCAGGGTGCTCACTGTCCTCAGTGCTTGGTGATTCTTGGTAGTTTGATCACTTCTGGAACAGTCTTCTTTTGCATGGTTTCCCCAGTTCCTTTTCTGACTTCTTTTGTCATATATCTTTCAGAAATTCCTTACATTCTGGTCTAGAAATAGAAGCTACATTTCAGCATGTTTAGTGTTTTATTTTTCTGAAATACCGTGTGATTTTAGGAGAGATGAGTGAGACCCCTGGATTCAGTCTCTCATCTTGATCGACTCTCTTTTACTCATTGATTTCCTGACTCACATAACAGGAAAGAGTCTATCACTTGAAAGTCTCTGACCCAACCCAAGGGCTATGAGAAAAGCCAAAGATAAGAAGCCCAACAACCTCTCAAAACCAATGGGCTAATCTCTGGATGTGCAAAACTGTAAGTAAGAAAACTAGGGAGCAAGAGCAGAGGGAGCAGGTGCAATTGGCACTCAGCATGAGGTCACTAACTAGAAATAGGTTTGGTCAACTGCATGTCACTCTTAGGGGTCAGTATAATGTCATGGATGGTTTGGCCAGCTGTTCCTAAAGGATAATAGCAGACACTAGCCACTGAGACCACAGTGTAACTCTACGCGAGTTCAGAAAAAAATCCCATTGCCATCACTCTTTCTTCTCCTCCCAGATCCTGGAGCAGTTGCTCTCATCAGAGATGTTCCACAGTGCTGGGTGGACTCTCCTGGAGCTTCAGCAGGCGTTTATAGACTGGTTCTCATACAGGCATAGTGATGATTTTTGTCTTCTCTACACTGGAGAGGGAATGAAGAGTTTCTGTCATTCCTAGAAATTAACTGAGTGTTGGCCATTAAGATTTTTTAATGTGTCTAGTGAAGACAGTTTGAAGAGACCAAGGATTTCACGGTGTTTGGGCTATGAAAAATGAAGATTGTATTAGGGATAAAACAGTAATTATTTCATAAACAAGATAATTCATAAAATAGTCTACGTGAAACCAGAAGTTCAGTTCATGGTGAGTTCTCAACGATACTTCTCATTTTGATTTTAAAAGCTGTATGTTTTGTTAGCTGATTTGAATATTCAATTCTCTCCTTGTTTCCTTTCCATAATAATTGGCATTTTCTAGGGCAATTATTTAAACTCAAAGATGTATCTACAGTGAGCTGGTTGTCATTTTGTGTGAAATAAGTAACAGCATCACACTTCCCTTAAGAATGTTAAAGTGGAGATAAAATTATTCCTTTCAAATGACTCTCTGGCTTTGATCCCAGTCAAGAGTAGTTAAAGCAGAGAGAGTTGGAAACCGTATTCTTAGTCATCGAAATAGATGAATTTAATCTTTATATAGTCCTTTGCAACTTTTAGAACTTCAATACATGTAAGATATTAATTCTTTCCTGGGAAATGGAAATTAAAGAGTTTAAGAAAATCTCCCAATAGGAGGAAATTAGGAGAACACCCTTTAAGTTTTCTGAGAGAGCTGAATTTTGTCAATTTTCTGGCACAGCTAAGACAGACAAATGTATTATTTGTTTCTTTTTTAGAACTGACAAACAATACCATTTCTTTTCACTTTTTAATTTTTTTTAATCTTCACAGGCCTCCATTTCTGTTCACTTGTATTGACAAAGCCCAAGTCATTAATTAAAGAAAAAAATATCTTAAAAATCAATTAGTGAGAGAGCATTGATGTCAATGTACTAAACACTGATATACTCATATTTATATTAAAAAAGAACCTAAATGTCTTTTAAAAGCATAGTTTAAGCTAATTTTTAACACAGCCTTTCTCTTCATTATTTCTTATTTGACAAGAGTTATGATTAAGAGGGGCTGTGGCTATGAAGTACCTTCCTGATGCCTTCCTGTTGGAGGAAAGAAGTTCCCCACTGTGAACTCACCAAGGGCTCTCCTATTGTCTCCTGTTTGGGTTTGTCTGCCTTCCCTGCTGGGTAGCCTGGCTGAAAATCCCACAAGCGTTCTCTGCTCTTCCCATTCAGTCTCTGCTGAGACTTGCTCCTAAGCTCCAGTACTTAGAAGCACAGTTCTAAAATGGTACTACAAGGAGATGAGGACTCATATGGAATTCAATTCCTGAAATTATATTTAATTAAATGTAGTTATATTTATTTTTTCAACAGATAATTATTTATAGTGGTCAAGATTCAGTAGGTACAAACGTTATCGAGCAAAAATTCTGCCCGTCACTGCTCACCTCCAGTTCCAGCTCCCCAGTTTTCTTCCCTATCAGTTTCTTTTGTAACCTTCAGCAGATATCTTTTGATATATATATTGATCATATTTTTTTTCAGTTAACTGTATATCTTAGAGATAATAAAAATATACAGAACAAATCCTCATTTAAAAAAAGCAGTATGGTATTCCACTGTGTTGATGTGTAATAATTCATCTGGCTCTATTAATGGGCATTTATCTCCTTTTTAAGTTTCGTTATTATGAATAAAAGGAAGGAAAAATTAGCCTGGAAATCTAACATAAGGCCAAATCATAGAGACTTGGCTAAGGATTTTGGAGGTCACAGGGAAATGTTAATCAAGTTTGTGTAGATGAGGGAAGGAATACGATTAAAGTTGTGTTTTGTGAAAATCAATTTAGTGAGAAATTGAGAATATTGGAAATCAAGTAACTGCACCAGTGTTTCCTCAGGAATCTGTCATTATATCTGAACTATGATACAAAGATGATAATCTTCTACTTTAAAGAGGTTTCTAGACCTTGATGTGTGTGTGTGAGAGAGAGAGAAAGAGAGACAGACACAGAGACCGAGAAAGAAAGAGAGAAAGAGAAAGAATGCATGTGTTGGAGGGAAGGTTTACCCGCAAAACTGAGGCCCCCTCTTTAGAAACTTGTAGAAACAGAACTCCGCTACTCTTGTCATATTAAAAGTACCAGCACGCAACTAATGACTTTGTTATGTTCTCAATTTGATTTTATAATTTATACATCATATAGCTAGGCAAGATTTTGCCAAAGACCATGATATTTCTTCCTCCTTGTTAGGAAATATCGTGAGAGTGAGGAACTTGCAGGGACCCCACCATCACAATTAGCCCCAGAATATGCTTTGGGGTTTGGATGGAAAGACAAAGGCACAAGATTTTCAAGAGGAAACACAGAATACATGCCTGGATATCCAGGATCCTTGCCTACCTTTTCTTTCCAGAAAACTCTGGAAAATATCTGGCCACTAATACATTTAAAAAATCTGTAATATAAATTTAAACTTAAAAAAATTAAATTAAAAATTTAAATTAAATTAAAAAATTTTAATTAAATTTAAAAAGTCTCATGAGTATTTGACATATATCGAATTTTAAGCAGCTTTGTTTAAACTGACATATTTGATTATGATGGCCAGGAAGAGAAAATGGAGGCCTTCCTAGAATGCTTTTGGCATTCCTTCTAGCTCCTATACACCTCAATCCTTCCTTCCTCTAGGCTGAAGTTTATAATTGTGCCATCTTATCCATGAATTCTTGGGTGAGTATTGATCATGATCGTCTTTGGATGCGTTGGCATCTCAATTCAGAGTTTACATTTTAATTTAGCAACTGAGAATCCATATGCACTTATTTTCATTTGCCACAGATGAAATAGCCCTCCTGTGAAAATGAGGTATTCTACAACCCTTTGAATTATAGTTGACGTATGGGCTATCTTTCAAAAAATGGATCTAGGCTCTTAAGTCTACTCCAGCCAGTGAGCAAAAGGGGTACAATTCACATTTGCCAAGTTGTCAGTAGTTTGTCATTTTATATATGGTAATATGCAAATAAAGATGTAAAAAAGAAATGGAGAACTTCTTTTCTGGTGTGGTTGACTAAGCTCCTACTGGGCTGACCCTCCTGAAGATAACAAGTGTAAACTCTGGACAAATTCCAAAAATCTAGATACATAAGGAAGTGAACCCAAAAGGCCAGTTAAAGGAGGGAGGGTAATACTTGAATGAAAGTGTCAGCATGAAATGGTTTCCAACTTTTTTGATCTAAGGGTAGGTCACAATTGGTATGATGGAGAGCAGTTAAAGCTTTAAAAAAACTAATAAAGTTTTTCTGGCTTGAAAAAGCAGAGAAAGAATCTGGGGCAACCTTAGTTGATAGTCATTGGAACGTGAGAGGAGAATCCCAGAGACAAGAGAGTTATAGAAAGAACAAATGCTATTTCCTAAATTTCTGATCCAGAAACACGCAAATGTCTGCCAGACATCAAACAACCCATCTAAGGATAAAAGATCTGATTTGAGATTTGAGCTGCCCGAAAGACATTTTGAGGTTCAGCCCAACCAGCGTGCCTATCACACACACACACACACACAGTATTCAAAGGAATATAAAAGAATAAACACACCTATAATATTAACAATGTGTATAATATAATACAAAATTACTCCACATGAAGAGAAAAATGTACTATGTTCTCAAGAGAAAAGACATTCAGCAGGTAGTGACCCTGAGATAACTGAGATGTTGGAATTAGCAAAGATTTTATAAAAGTTCATTGTAAATATGCTCAGAGAAATTAAAGACAATATTCTTGTAATAGGTGAAAAGTAAGGAAAATCAGCAGTCAAAAAAAACTACATAAAAGAATCCAATAAAATCATTTAAATTTAAAAAATATGAAATTAAAAACATACAGGATGAGGAAACAACATGAAAAAGGAAAGAGTCAAATCTGGAATGCAGATCAATAGAAATTATCTAATCAAAAGAACAGAGAAGGATGTAAAATGTTAAAAAAGTCAAAGATTCATAGTCCTGTAAGAAAATATTTAATTGTATAACGTATATATGGTTTGAATCCCAGAGGGAGATGAGTAAGAGAAAGAAAAAAATGAGTAAATTTGAAGAAGTAATGGACAAACACTTACAAATTGGAGAAGCATAAATTTACAAAGTAAAAATACTTAGTGAAACCCAAAAATAATACTTGTTCTCTGGAAAACAAACAAACAAACAAAATGTTGAAACCAGCCTGAGAAAAATGATATATTACATACACAGTGACTTGAAACATTCCTGACCTTTCTTTAGAAACTACAGAGATCAGGTGACAATGGAATAACCACTTTAAAGTGTGTGTGAGGGGAGCAAATATTGTCATTTCAGATCTGTATATCTAGCAAAAATGAAAATGAAATAAAGATATTCCTATGACAATTTTTATTCAGAATATCTGAAGTTCAGAAGTTTAAAGCAAGTTACTCAAGATGAAAACTCACAATACCAGAGGATAGCTCAGTTCTTCAGAAAATAAATGAAGAGCATTAGGTATGGTAAATACATCATTGTTCTGGTAATATGTAGAAACGGTCTTGAATTAATAGTCAAACTAGTGAGAGTTGACAGATCTATATCTAAAATAAAAGAATCGATAAATAAAGGAAAAAATCTATGATATGGAGAAGATTTAATGTTTTCTCTTTTTTCTGGCTTAATATATTATGATATTTAATTGACCATGAGTGGCATTGTTGTTTGGCTAAGGGTAAGTAAATCTATCAGAAAAAGTCAATTCAACCAAAACAACCCATCACCAAAGAAAACACAGGAGAACAGAGGACAGTGGAGGAAAACCTCTTTCTAAGTTGACTCTGTTATTGTGACCCAAACTCTATTCTCTGAGGACTACGTTCCTGATTTAGTTTCTGGAAACTCACAAATTGTGTCAGATTGTGCATTCAAGCTAAAAAAAAGAAGAAGAAAAAGTAAAGAAATAATTTATTTTAACCATGTCATGAGGCAACTTTACAGTAGTTTTTTGATAGAAAGTCTTTGAATTCCATCAAAATGCAGAAACTGTAGAACCAGCACGCTTTTCCCAACTCAAGTGAGGATATACAGAAAGCTGATTCATTCTTGACCACCATCAGGGCCTTCATAAAGAAATTAAGTGCTCAACAACTAATGGAATACATGAATGATTGAAGAGAAGGGAAGAGAAAACTAGAATTAGTAAGATCAGGGAACAGGGCTAATGTTCATAGTTCAGGACTCTAGGACAATCGTTTAATATCATGACAAAGGTTTAATATCTTGACTTCGATGCATGAAATTGAGGATGATACTTTGGCCCATAATATTGCTAACTCTCAGAATTTAGCTCCAAAAGGGATTTGCGGGATGATGCAGTCTAACCCCTGTGTTTTACATGGAGTGTGAATTTGTATAAAAGAGCAGTGGAAATCTCAGCCCTGTTAGCAAGTAGCCTTGAATTACAGACCTGAGTCTGTGAGGGACATTTCAAGTTGTCTGGGTAGGGAATTAGTGATGCCAAAAACCAGGTTCTGGGTCAATTAAGCTGATCACAAAGACCTTAGTTTCTAAGAATTAAGATGTCTCTATTTTTAAGGAAGAAAGGTTGAGAAATTTTTTTTTTCTAAACAATGAAGAATATTTATGCTAGGTAGTGGACTCTGCCCAGATGACTTCTTATGAATGCATTGGCTTTCTAATTTTGGTTATTCTTCCATTTTGAAAAATATTGTCAGTATTTTTCCAAATAACAGAAGCATGTATTCTTTACTCAGCAAATCTACATCTAGTATTTTCTCCTACCTAAACAATATGTGTGCAAGGTTATTAACTGCAGGGCTGCTTGGAACCCCAAAAGACTAAAAATAGTCCATATTTTCATCAATATGATCTTGTTAAATAAATTATGATTCACCTCTATGTTAAATAAACATTTTGTTAAACATAAGAAAACCTCTCCATGTACTGAAAAAAATATGCTCTAAGACATATAGTTAAATGAAAGAATAAAATGCAGAAGGTTATGTAACATGCTAGCTTTTATGAAAAAGGAAAAGGAATTTTTTATTTATATATGTTTGCATTTGCATAAAGAAACTTCAGAAGGTTACAGAGAAAGTAACGGCAGTGGTTAAACGATGGGAGAAAAACAAACTGAGTGGATGAAGGAAAAATACAGGAACAAGACTTTTGGTTGTATTTTCTTTTTCCTTTAGCTATCAGAATGTACTAAATAGGCAAACGTTATATATAAAATGCCAGTGAGCAAAACATTTCAAGCAGGCGCTGAGTGGTTCATGAGGCCAAGCTCTGATCCACGATCAACACAAAAGCTCAAGAGGAAGAGGCTGAGGAGTGTGTGCATTCATGCATACTGTGGCCTGCTTACAGGCGCCAATCCTTTCAAATGCCCTCCCAAGAATCTGTCTAAAATTTCTACTCTTCACTATCAGGGAAGCCAATGGTTCTCCCACCGCTGAACTCATGCCTCCAGGAGTATTTGGCAGTGATGAAATGGGATGTGCTTACTCGACCAAGATGTCATTATCATGATGGACTCTTCTCCATGTCCAGCCCTCCTAGATCAAGGAAGCAGATAAGCCAAGGTCAGACAATGCCCAGAGCTCAGCGGGCACCTGCATTCATTATTAAAGAATTTCCTCTTCTTTGTGTTCTAGTGGCAATGAGAAGAGAAGGATATCATCATTTAGCACTGCTAAAAATAATTCGGAAGTCACTTCCTTATCTACCCTCCTGAGATGGCACTTAGTAACCATTTGCCTTCTTTTCCCCTCAACTGCCTCATATTGGAGGTATTTATGAGTGTGTGCTCATGTTTATTAAGTAAAGTATATCATGATGGTTACATAACTATTTTCAAATTCCAATTTGACTCCTACTAGAAAAATGACTGGGGAATTTACTTTATTGCTCTAAACCTCATTTTCTCACCTATAAAAATGGTAATGATGTCTACACAATAGATGTTGTTGATACAAGTTAAATGAGTTAATGTCAAGAAAGCATCTTCTTTTTTCCTGGATTGGTCTGCCTTAATACAGGGGTTGGTGCAAATTGCATAATCTATATACCTAAGACTTGGGTCTTCCATTTAGGTGCCCAATCACATTAAGGGAACTTGTCACATCAGTGACTATACTTTGTTGGATATATGTTTAAAAAGAAAAAAATATTAATTTAGATTGGGACATTCTGTAATTGGATGAGAGAGCCATCACTTCTTCATTTAAACCTTTGGTCTAAGGCAGCTAATCTTGGAAAAAAGAGATGTACTTCCTTGAAACTCACAAAGTTGTCACCATCTTCCTTCATTGTAACTAATCTAGACACATTAATGAGTTATCCACTACTTTTCCTACTAAAATTATCCAAATTATATTATAATTTATGAAGGTCTTATCAAGCATTTGCTGTTATTTTCTCTAATTTACAGAAGTGGAAACACACTCATTTGCCCATGGTTACCAGCTAATGGTTGGTCGAGCTGGGAATCAGTTCCAGAAAGTCTGATTCTAGAGTCCTTGTCCTAAACCACAGTATTGCTTCCAGAGAAGATCTGAAATTCTGGAGACTCCAGTAATATTGATTACAAATCAAGTGTTCTGGTCTCACTCCCTGGGTCAGTCCTGGTTCTGCAGACATAGAGTAATGGGGAAGTTTTACCAGGCCATGTTTTGGGTTTCCCTGATTGATTTGCTTGACTCCTGCTCCCAGTAAACATGGAAGCATCGCCCTTCCTGTACCTACCCTGAGTTAAGCCCAAGAAAGTATGTTAGAGAAAGTATTGGAAACTTTCATAGGTTGCATTCAGATTATTCTTTACCTCTATGGTGCTGGTTGCAGCAGAAAGTGGGAGGGGATATTTTATCTGTTAGAAATTGATGTGGGAATGGGGAGGAGAGTTGATCTTGCTTGAGGCTTTATTTTTTAAATTTTATTTATTGAGGAAGATTAGCCCTGAGCTAACATCCATGCCCATCTTCCTCTACTTTATATGTGGGACGCCTGCCACAGCATGGCTTGACAAGCGGTGCGTAGGTCTGTACCCAGGATCTGAACTGGTGAACCCCGGGCTGCCAAAGTGGAATGTGCGAACTTAACCACTGTGCCACTGGGCTGGCCCCTATTTGCTTATTTTTTTAAGATTCATTTTGGGCTGTCATTCTCAGATGGAGAATTAGCTTCTCACTTAATAAGTATCAGAGGAGACAGAGAACCGATGAAAACTCTGGGTTACTTTCCCATCCTCTACCACATCTAGCTATCCAAAGTGTCTGGAAGCTAAATGAATTCCGATTACTACCAGCATCTCTGTAATAAGCTGGTGGTAAACCTGTATTCTAGTGTATGAGCAGTATCTCCTAACCCTGAGTTAGTATGCTCTCCAGCTCTGACTTCGTTTCCTGAATTGGACATTCAGTTTACAAAGGGAAAATTCACAGTCATACACACCATTGATGCCCAACATAGGGCAGAAATCCCAAGCAAGGGGCTCGTGCTGCTGCATATTTATGGTTGCAAATCAGGCCCCACAACCACAGCACTTGGCTCTGAGATCTCAATCTGGGTATTAACAGAGATTATTGCAAGTTTCAATGAATATTAACCAGAAGGGGGATGTCAAACAGGTGGTGAATGCATGTAGAAACTTTTCTTCCAGCCTATATGAAAAATGCAAACTCCCGGTAAGAAGATGCCCCATCCCCCCATTTAGCTTCCTTGTGATCTGGGGCAGTACAGGGCTTCATTGGTGAAAGAAAACTGGGGAGCCCTAGGCGTGGACTCCTGCAGAGTCACCAGCAGTCCTGGACTTTAAGTGCCACGAAGGCAGGGGCATGGCAATCACTATTGTACCCCCTGCCTATTAGCACAGTGCCCGGCCCCATGTGTTAGTTACCTATTGCTGCATAACAAATTGCCCCCAATACATGGAGGCTTAAAACAACAATATTTATCATCTCACATTTTCTGTGGGTCAAGAATCTGGGTGTGGCTTTGCTAGGTCCTTTAGCTCTGTTTTTTTCACAAAGCTACAGTCAGTTCAAAGCTTGACTGGGAAGCATCTACTTCCTAGTTGGCAAGATTCAGTTTCTCAGGAGCTGTTGGCCAGTGTCCTTATGGACCTCTCCACAGAGCATTTCACAACACAGCAATGTGTTTCATCAGAGTGAGCAAGCAAGAGGGCAAGGGAGAATGTACCAGCAAGAGAGACAGTGCTGACAGAGAAAACCACAGTCATTTGACTGGTAGACAGTTATATATTTTGTCTTCAATTGTACAAACTCATCAAATTGAAGACTCAAGATCAATTTTTTAAAAGGCTTATATGGGAACTCTCTGAACTCTTTTTTTTTTTTTTTTCACTAGACAAACATTTCTTTTCTTTTTATTGAGTTAATGATAGGTTACCATCTTGTGAAATTTCAGTTGTACATTAATGTTTGTCATTCGTGTTGTAGGTGCACCACTTCACCCTTTGTGCCCACCCCCGACCCCACCTTTCCCCTGGTATCCACCAAACTGTTCTTAGTCCATATTTTTAACTTCCTCATATGAGTGGAGTTATACACAGATTATCCTTCTCTAGCTGGCTTATTTCACTTAACATAATTCCCTCAAGGTCCATCCATGTTATTGCAAATGGAATGATTTTGTTCTGTTTTGCAGCTGAGTAGTATTCCATTGTATATATGTACCACATCTTCTTTATCCATTCATTTGGTGATGGGCACTTATGTTGCTTCCATGTCTTGGCTATTGTACATAATGCTGCAATGAACATTGGGGTGCATAGGACTTTTGGGATTGCTGACTTCAAGCTTTTTGGATAAATACCCAGTAGTGGGATGGCTGGATCGTATGGTAGTTCTATTTTTAATTTTTTGAGGAATCTCCATACTGTTTTCCATAGTGGCTGCACCAATTTGCATTCCCACCAGCAGTGTATGAGGGTTCCTTTTTCTCCACAACCTCTCCAACATTTGTTACTATTAGTTTTAGACATTTTTGTCATTCTAATGGGTGTAAGGTGATATCTTAGTGTAGTTTTGATTTGCATTTCCCTGATGATCAGCGATGATGAGCATCTTTTCATGTGCCTATTGGCCATCCATATATCTTCTTTGGAGAAATGCCTGTTCATGTCTCCAGCCCATTTTTTGATTGGGTTGTTTGATTTTTTGTTGTTGATTTGTGAGAGTTCTTTATATATTATGGATATTAAGCCTTTGTCAGATATATGACTTGCAAATATTTTTTCCCAGTTAGTGGGTTTTTTTTTGTTTCAATCCTGTTTTCATTTGCCTTGAAGAAGCTCTTTAGTCTGATGAAGTCCCATTTGTTTATTCTTTCTATTGTTTCCCTTCTCTGACAAGGCATGGTGTCCGAAAGATCCTTTTAATACTGATGTCAAAGAGTGTACTGCCTACGTTTTCTTCCAGAAGCCTTATGGTTTCAGGTCTCACCTTTAGGTCTTTGATCCATTTTGAGTTTATTTTGGTGAATGGTGAAAAAGAGTGGTCAATTTTCATTCTTTTACATGTGGCTTTCCAGTTTTCCCAGTGCCATTTGTTGAAAAGACTTTCTTTTCTCCATTGTATGCCCTCAGCTCCTTTGTCAAAGATAAGCTGTCCATAGATGTGTGGTTTTATTTCTGGGCTTTCAATTCTGTTCCATTGATCTGTGCACATGTTTTTGTACCAGTACCGTGCTGTTTTGATTACTGTAGCTTTGTAGTATGTTTTGAAGTCAGGGATTGTGATGCCTCCCGTTTTGTTCTTTTTTCTCAGGATCGCTTTAGAAATTCGGGGTCTTTTGTTGCCCCATATGAGTTTTAGGATTCTTTGTTCTAATTCTGTAAAGAACGTCACTGGGATTCTGATTGGGATGGCGTTGAATCTGTAGATTGCTTTAGGTAGAACGGACATTTTAACTATGTTTATTCTTCCAATCCATGTACATGGAATGTCTTTCCATCTCCTTATGTCGTTATGCAGTTCTCTCAGAAAGACCTTGTAATTTTCATTATATAGGTCCTTCACTTTCCATAGTTAAATTTACCCCAAGGTATTTTATTCTTTTTGTTGCGATTGTGAATGGTATTGTGTTCCTGAGTTCTTTTTCTGTTAGTTCGTTATTGGAGTATAGAAATGCTACTGATTTATGCAAATTGATTTTGTACCCTGCAACTTTGTTGTAGTTGTTGATTACTTCTAAGAGTTTTCCAATGGATTATTTGGGGTTTTCTATATATAAGATCATGTCGTCTGCAAACAGCGAGAGTTTCACTTCTTCCCTCCCTATTTGGATTCCCTTTATTCCTTTTTCTTGCCTGATTGCTCTGGCCAGGACCTCCAGTACTATGTTAAATAAGAGTGGTGATAGAGGGCATCCTTGTCTCATTCCTGTTTTCAGGGGGATGGCATTCAGTTTTTGCCCATTGAGAATGATGTTGGCTATGGGTTTGTCATATATGGCCTTTATTATGTTGAGGTAGTTTCTCTGAACTATCTTGATAAATCTTCTGTAAATGAAAACTATTCTAAAACAAAAAGTTTATTAAAACAATTATTATTTAAAAGGGAGATTGGGTGGAGACTTCAAAACTAATGGTAAGGATTCTTGAAATGTGGCGATGAAACTTTTCAGTCTCACTGAATCCTCATGTAAAACTAAAGAGAAAAACTAGATAGCAAAACCAAAAATCTGGGGGCTGGCCCCAGTGGTGTAGTGGTTAAGTTTGTGTGCTCTGCTCAACAGCCTGGAGTTCACGGGTTCAGATCCTGGGTGCGGACCTACACACCGTTCATTAAGCCATGCTGTGGTGGCATGCCACGTACAAAATAGAGGAAGACTTGCATAGATGTTAGCTGACAGACAGTATTCCTCAAGTAAAAAGAGGAAGATTGGCAACAGATATTAGCTTGGGGCAAATTTTCCTCACCAAAAAAACCTAAAAATCCATGGATAACGTTTACAACTGAACTAGGAAATAAGGTAACTCCATAAACGCCACAATATGTGTGCTAATCATGGACAGCCATGGGGTATTGGAGTCTGTGTGTGAGGAAGAGGCAAGAAGCATCAGGACTGCCATTAGCTAACATGAGAGTAGGAGCACCCTAAAATATCCAGCAAGTATTCACTGGAAAGCATAGCAGGCCTATTTAAGAACAGCAACTGAAACCAGGAAGGGCGTCACCTTCTCTAATACTGGCTGAGGGTAAGGGGCATGCCATAGAAAGATCTAAAAGGTTTGGAGCTTTCCCAGAATGAATGCAACAGACTCCTAGCATAGGCCCAACCAGGGAATCAAAATTGGGAAAGTTAGGGATAATATACACAAAGGAAAGAAAAGGTCCAGAATATGGTTAAAGAGGTGAACAGATTCAGGACATCTCAGAAAACAAGCCCCCTCCAACAAAAAACATTTTTTTTTAACACCAAACAAAAGAAACAGAACCAAGAACTCTGTGGAATTGGAAAACCTTTCCTAAACCAGACTTATTTCTAAAAGTTCAAAAAAAGCTAATTCTACAGAAAAACAAGCAAAGGAAAGTATTAAGATCAACTCTCATACAAAGTCATTATAAGAAAAGAGAAAATCTGGATCAGAATAGGATCCTTACTGACAATAAAATCCTATAAAAACTACAATCTATAGTTTTAAAGTCTGCTGAAGGACATTCAAATTATAAAATCCATGAAAAATCAATATAATTAGAATTGGAGAAATTCAGAAAAGAGACAGAACTCAGGAGAGAATTAGCAAAAAATAAAAATATTTTCAGAAATGAAGAAGCATATAGAAGGAACAAGAGAAATAATTAAAACAACTGATACTACCTTTAGACAATAGAAGTTGAAAGAGAACATAGAAAATAAATCACAAGGAAGGGATGAAGAAAATAAGACGGGCTTGAAATAAAGTGATGCATATTGAAGACAGACACAGAAGATCCACCATAAGGATAACTGAAGACCTGGAAGTGAAACAGCAAAACAAGGGAACAGAAAATTCAAGACAAATTTCCTGAATTGGGGAAAAAAATTATCTCAAGCTACATATCAAAAGCATACTGCATACCTCAGACTGTCAATCCCCAGTGGCCATCACCAGGACATACTTCAGTATAATTAATACACTTTAAAGAAACAGAAAAAGAAACAATCTTTCAAACAACTGAAAAAAATTAGATAGTGATTTATAAGAGAAAAATAAAATTGTTATTGGAAAAAAATAAGGTTATTATCAGACTTTCAGACAGTGCTGCTTTATGCCAGAAGAAAATTGAGTAACATGTCTAAGATTCTCAAGGATAGAAAGTGTGAGCCAAAGATTTTATATCCAGCAAACCTGACTCTCAATTATAAAGGGCATGAACAAACTGTTATCAACAGCAAGGAATCAGAGAATATATCTTCCACGAGCCTTTCTTGATGAATCTGCCAGGTAATGATCTTCAGACCACTAAAATGACCAGAGAGACCATCGCATCAGGACTGGTGGTGTGGGAAGCGTGAACTAGATAGTTACCTATAGAAGTAAACAGTGGGAATCTAAAAGGGTAAGAGTACAGTATGTTATGGCAACATGTTCTGACAATATCAATGTCATACAAGTATAAGAGGTATGAGGAGCATATGCAAAACAATGTTTTCAGGAATCACATTGATGTTTGTGTTAGTATTATGGTCATATGCGTAATTGTTAAATAAGTTATGAGATGCTCTAATTATTAGCATTCACTATGTCCTCGAGAATGAAGAATACTGGAGTGGGAGAAAGAAGAGACAGATCCAATACAGAAGAGGGGAAGGAAAAGCTCTGGAGTTTTGAAATTGAATCAAAAACATCAATATAAACTTATTTGATTTAGATACTCTGGAATCCTTTTTTTCTGAAGGTGGAAAGGACTCCTGTTTCTTCTTTGGATCACTATCAGAGGGATTCTGCTTGGAGCTGTTTCTTCAAGGGTTTGGGGGTGAGTGCGGGGAAAGGATGGGGAATATCTATTTCTGGCTGCAAATACGTATTTCAATCTCATTTCCAAAATCTTCCTGTGCCTTTTATTAGACTTAGGTTTTTTCTTTTTTCTTTTTGAGGCACCAGGGCTCCATCAACCTGGCTTGTTTGGCTGGAAGTTTAGCTGGGCTAATGAGGGTAGAGTACGGTTTGTAGTAAGGGTACTCTTTCAGTGTTCTCCAATATTTGGCCATTTATGGTATCTCTACCTGCTGCTTGATGAGGTAGGTAAGGTTGAGAAAATAATAGTAATAATAATAATATTATTATTATAACTATTGAAGTTAAAAACTGTAATACTACTTATCATGTGTCCAGCCTTTGGTTTAGGATTTAACATGCATCATCCCATTAAAGTTCTCATGTCAATCCTACAACTACAAGGTGGGCAGCATTATTTGTCCTTTTTTTTTTTTTTTTTTTTGGTGAGGAAGACTGGCCATGAGCTAACATCTGTTGCCAATCTTCCTCTTTTTGCTTGAGGAATATTATTTGTGAACTAACATCTGTTGCTGTCTTCCTCTATTTTGTATGTGGGACATTGCCACAGCATGGCTTGATGAGTGCTGTGTAGGTCCATGCCTAGATAGGATCCAAACCTGCAAACCCTGGGCCACTGAAGTGGAGCACATGAACTTAACCACTATGCCACAGTGCTGGCCTTATTTCTCCTTCTTAAAGGGAAAGAAGCTGGAGTTTAGGGAGTCTGAGTGCCTCCCCAGGTCACAGTGCTCATCCAAGTTCAATTCAGTATTCAAAATGAGGCTGTGGGACTCCATGGAAGGCATGTAAGTCTAGCCACTATTTCACTTTTGTGTCCCTAAAATCTCTTGTGTCTCACAATCTGGAGGAATGGGTGCATGTACTTGAAAACAGAAACATATATGGGCTGTTTACAAAGTCTCGGAACACTCAACTTACCTTGATACTCAGAGTTGAAAGCCAGAGAATTGCCCTCAGGACAGGATGCTTGTTTTTCTCTTCTCATTTCTTTTTCTTTCTCTATTTTTTCCCATCAAGAATGATGGCCAGAGCATTTATACTTTTTCTGTCCCGTTTGGAATTCTGAGTTTCTCATCTCACCATGTAGCTCCTGGTACCCCGTATTGTAGCAGCATTATGGTGGACTTGGCAGTATTTTTATTTCAGTGTGTATTTAAGAGAATGGGATAATGTGGCAAATGACCATCTCTTTTTATTCTTAAAGAATACTGCACTTTTGGTGACATGGAATTCTGCAAAATTTAGCCAAGTTTTTGCTTAGAAATCCCTGCCTCTTTCCATGTGCCCAGCCTTCTCCTCCCCCATCAGTGGGCTCCTTGGTTTCCCCAGAAACCGTCTTGCATGTAGGAGAGAGACCTAGGATACTGCTTCACACAGAGATGTTACTAACTTCATGTTTTTCCCATTTAATAGTACTTACTAAGTACCGGGCACTACACTAATATCTTCCCATATCATCTCATTTATTCCTCACCTTGACCTTACGTAGTAGATATTTTCACTCCCTTTTAATAATAATAACAATAATAATAAAAATCTATAGGTCAGGAAAAGTCAGTACCTTGCCTCAATGGGGTTCAAGATCAGGTCTGTTTAGTTCTAGATGATCACTACCTGTTACCTGGTGCCGGACATGTGTGACCATCGACTGGAGGCATCACCCAGTGCCTGTGTACAAGGCTGCTCATGAAGAGAGGTAGCTGGGATCTCCCCTTGCTACTCCGGTGATAACGTTGCCCTCCCATTTGGGTTGAGTGTTTGTGAGCACTGAGTGTGCACAAAGGATGATAGGGACCCCTGAACCTTCACCCTCAGTGAGGGAAAAGGATTTCATCAGAGACTCGGAGAATCCTCAGGCCCAGCTCTTCTTTGGGCAGAATTACCCATTTCCTGTCTACCAGACTCAGTAGGGACTCCTCAAAGAGAGGACCAAGATGCCGAAAATGAGGATGAAGGGGGCACCATTTTGTTGAAAACTTAGTAGAGGTCAGGTAATTTGTGAGACTTTTTCAGACTTATCTCACTGGAATCTTATTCCTATTTTCCTTTATTGTGCCAAAACACTTTTTAGAGGTTGAAGTAGAGAAAGTAGATAGATAGAAAAAATAAAACTAAAGTAACTCAGTTCAGAGAACTTTAAAAAATGCATTCCCATTACCCACTACCCTAATTTAACGTAATATCTTGTTAATTGAAACAGTGATGCGTGAAACAGCTTTTGTTCTCAACTTTGTTGGGCAGAGTAAATAGCAGAGAACATTGAAAAATGAAATGAATGCCCAAGCATTTCCCATCCTTGTTTATCCAAGGGCTAGGGTCTCAATCAAAGTAGTTAGTCAAGTTTACCAAATTCACTGTGGTGTTGTTTTCCTTTGTAAATACTCATCAAAAAAGGCAAAGGGGAGAAGAAACTATCTTTATTTGTAAAGGTGGGATGCCTATGTACCTCCACTCCTATACAAAAGTTTGAGGGTATATTCAGGACTGTTTTAGCTGAATCAAATAGTTTTATTTGGTGCCAGTTCAGGCAAGAACCAGGCAGCAAGCCACTCATGACTTAATTACTAGGCCATATCAAAATACATCAATTTAATTGCAATTAGTGCTTTAATAATTTATTTATAAAATGCCAGTGTATGCATTTGTATTCAACAATCCATTTACTTTCAGCCTGGTACATTAAATTATAAAGTGCAAGGTCGTTAACCTGCAATTTCACTTGTGATCATGTTATTAAATAGCATCCTGTCCCTTCTCTGGTTGAGACAGAATTGTTAGATCATTTATCTGCAACTATTTAATTTCCCTGTGATCTTCCAAAAGCTCTTATTACTGCTAATTAAGCAGGTGTGACCTGTGCTGAAAGCAGCTGGCACTCCTTGAACATCTGGCCAGGATCCAAAATTGGGTCAGGTCTCTTTGGTGCTCTCATTTTCCCCTTATTTGCCTTTGGTTATTAGTGATTATGGCAGCTCAATACATGTTTTCGTGTTCAGGATCATTAGGGTTTTGGAGACTTTAAAGGGAGCGCTTGGCAGGTGACCAAGTGCACTGTGGATAGACCGTGGAAGCAAAATACTCCCTCTAGCTTCCGCAGCCAAGATGGCTCTTACTGTTGAGTGGTCAAGCTGTTTAGCTCAGCGTTACGGATAATGAGTCTGGGATTTGTACAGCAGAGTTTCCCAGTTAGGCACTGTGATAGATAAAAACTGTGCTTCATGAATACATAGCACCTACTCTCTGTTCCAGACCAGCTCTCCTACATACCTTACCGGGTACATCTGAGCCGAAGACTGGACAGTCAATCTGACTTTAATTCATGATGTTAGCAGAATAAGTAAAGAATGAAAGAAATAAAAAGGAGCTACTATTTGTGTTGCTCCTACTGACGTATTAGTCAATATTGAATTGGAAAGCTCTCAACTCAAGCTCAAGTAAATTTCCCTATAACGTTCTCAGAGAGATATTACTATAAACCAATTTTACAGATAAAGAATTTGGGGCCCAGAAAGAGAAATTTGCTTGCCCAAGTTTGCGCAGTTACTAGGTGGCTGGGATAGGATTTAGAGTCAGGTCTGCAGAAACACCTTGCAGCAAACCACGATTCAGCTACCTGTTAGCACCGCCATGTGCACAGCCAACTCTCAGTTTCCCTGGGGCTAGGTGTCCTGTCGGAGGATCGAGAATGTTTGGTCTTTATCTTCCTCCTCCCTTTTGCTGTCTCTCTACTGATCACATTATTAGTTGCTAAAATTTTTCACACTGAAGTAAAGAAGGAGCATCCATAGAAAGTGTAAGGCAAATCTCAAATAGTAACCTTTGATCAGTGAAGCAGCATGCATGTATCTAACACCCAAATATGAACGAATGAAGAAAGAAAGAAGGAAAGAAAGAAGGAAGGAATTAAAAAATTTTTCCAATAAAAATAGTATTATGTAAGGTGTACAACATGATGTTTCAATATACATATACGTAGTGAAATGATTACTACAGTCAATCTAACTAATATGTCCTCCTCATATAGTTACCTTTTGTGTGTGTGTGTGGTCAGTGCATCTGAAATCTACTCTCAGCAAATTTCCAGCATTCAATATAGTATTACTAACTATAGTCATTATGCTGTACATTAGCTCTCTAGATTTATTCATTCTGCATAACCGCAACTTTGTACCCTTTTACCAATACCTCCTCATTTCCACCACTTCCTCGCCCCTGCTAACCATCATTCTACTCTCTGCTTCTGTGTATTTGACTTTTTTAGATTCCACATATATGTGAGATCATGCAGTGTACTTCTTTCTGTGTCTAGCTTATGAAAGATATGTCTTTAATTAAACTTTTTCAAATGAATATCCTGTTTGTTAACAGAGCCGTTTACATATACATACATACATATCTACGTATTATATCTGTACTTGTTCTCTTGTATGTCATCTGTCTCCCCTGTGACACCATAAATTCATAAGGTCAGAGACTTTGGCTCTTTTGATCATTCCAGAGTCTTCCCTTATCTAGAACAGAGCTCAAGACATAGTCAGTTGCTCTGTGTTGAAATAGTAAATGAATATTATGACTATTATTAATTATGTAGAGTGGTGTGTGAGCAATGTCCTCCAGGGTTTTGATTGTATAGAACTATTTTCCCATTTCCTAAACATGTGTATTTTCCCATTTGTGTCTCCTTTTTATGATGTCTCGCTGTATTTTTTTTCGCTTTCAGTTGTTATTGATTTAGTTTTCTGACTATGCCTCCCAAAACTAGGTACTTTCTGATTATAATATCAAGGCTAGAGTGACTTGGGGAAACAGATACCCAAACTTAAAAAAATTGTTACGTTAATTTGGATATTAAATATAAGAAAGGGCCTAAGGGTTTCATCTATGACTTAGCAAGTCAGTTTTAATGAATTTAATTTGTATCACTTGGTTTGGATACTCCTAAGACTAACTTGTGGTTTGAGATGTTTTTGTTTTGTTCTCTCTCTCTCTCTCTTCCTAGATAGAACCATTCAGGCCTTAAGAACTTACCAACCCATGACAGTTCTCAAAGGGCACTGTGATACAGCTCTTGTTTATAAACCTAAACCCTTATTGCTATTGTGGTTATTAGTCCTTCCAAAAGCTTCTCCCCAATGACATGTACATAAACTTTTCCCATTAATTTCTTTCTGTGTCCCCCCAGGGTGCATTAAATAAATGAATATTACAAGATCCTTTTCATAAACTTCAGGCCATTAAGGGAAGCATAAGATCAGTGGCTGATGGAAGTGAGTGAGTCCAGGACAGAAATGGAATATGAGATCTTGCAGAGGGTCCTATCGCAGCCATTGCTCCTGCCATGTGAACCTGGCCCTCAGTGGAAGAGTTGCATGGTAATAGATTAAATATTGAGTCCTATTTCCCAAGGCTCAATATAGAACTTAAAGACCAACAAATGTAAAAGATCAGTCTCTCAACTCTACATTCAATGAGTCTCTTTGGGTTATGCCCATAAATGCCAGCCAACAGTTTTGTTTTGTTCTAAACAAACAATTCTTAGCTCAATATTTGATTATTTCTTGATGTTTCTCAGGAATTTCCAAGTTATCCTCAAAGGTAGTGTTATGGGAAGAGATTAGCACAGAAATCAGGGTGTTTTCATTGAAGTCCTGGCTCCAACCTTACCTTTGTCATGTGGCCAAAGTCTTTCTCAGGATCTCAATCCTAGGACCAGGATGGGGTGAGGCAAGTGAGGTGTCATGGGCATAAAATTTAAGAAAGTCCTTAAATATATTAACTCTCAGGGTTGTGAAAGTTCAAAGTTAGCCCGGAGAAAGTATACCTCCTTAAACTTTTCACCCTAGGCACCTCACTTGCTTCACCCTGGTCCAGGCCCTGCTGGGTTCTCTTTCTCTTAAGTGAATGATTTGGTCTTAATCAGTGGTTCCCAAAGTGGGACACATAGAACAAGAGTGTTTTGGCTTCTTCAGAAAATGAGGTTCTGTGTGTGGGGAGGGGGAGGGGTTGAGTTCCGGAATCGTAGCACACTGCATGCCCATCTTGGACATTTACAGCACATCTCATATTATTGGCTCTGACCTGAAATACCCTTCAGAAACTAACTTGTTAGTTTAACTTGATGTAATCCGTTGTTTCTAAAGTCATTGATTATCAAAACTTTTGCTCCTCCCTCCTTAATAACTGAAAAAATGTGTCATCTTAGAAAAACTGCATCATGAGCTCTACATGCAGTTTCTAAATTAATCATTGGAACAACCCTATGAGGTGGCCACAATTACTATCCACATTTTACAAAGGAGGAAGCAGACTTAGAGATAAAGTAAAATCATTTGAAGAGACTTTCATGCTTTACCAACTTGCTTGCATGTCATTATGTGGACTTCACATTCACAGATAAATTTTCTTGTGTCCCTCATTTCTTTAAAATATTAGCATAACATTTTATTTTCCGATTATGAAAACATTTTTTTTTGTATAAATGAAATAGCAGCTTTTGTCCAATATTGGCTTTTTCACTTTCTTTTTTTAACTTCTTCCTGTCTTAACCAACTCGTGATGAAGCTTTTGCTTACCTCTGAGCCACCAGCATTCTGATCATATTTTTTCAGCTTCCAGAGACTCCTGGGTAATGTGAATTTCAACTCTAGATCAGTGCAGTTTGCTGAGGGATGCTCGGCTGTGTCACTGAGATAATAGAATGGTAAGATGGTGGTAGTGAATAGCACTGGGTGTAGAGTTGGCTGCCCAGAATGAGATAAGGGAAGCAGGTGAGAGAGTGAACTGCTGTCTCTGGGAGACCCTTCTGCAAGGAAAACACCTCTTCTATGGAGTGTCACAATCTACACTGGGAGTTCATTAATGAGCACCGTGATACACTAGTGACTATACCAGGTCCCAGGCATATAATGGTAGAAATAATATATACGATCCATGTTCTCTTTTTGTTTTTGTACTTTTTGTCGTTGTTTTTGAGGAAGATTAGCCCTGAACTAACATCTGCTGTTATAACAATGCTCGTCTTTTTGCTGAGGAAGGCTGGCCCTGAGCTAACATCCGTGCCCACCTTTCTCTACTTTATATGTGGGACGCCTACCACAGCATGGCTTGCCAAGTGGTGCCATGTCCGCACCAGGGGTCCAAACTGGCGAACCCCGGGCTGCTGAAGCAGAATGTGGGAACTTAACCACTGCACCACCAGGCCGGCCCCTCCACGTTCTCTTAATGACTTATAATTTGGTTGTCTCGTATTCTACACATATGTCCAAGTAAAGCTAATGAATAAATTATGAATTGAGCAAATCATTTCCAATTCTTGACTATTCCACGCTTCTCTCAACTTTCCCTTGTGATTAGCAGAACACATCAAGTTAAGGGGCTGAGAGATGTTGCAACTATAGCCACAGAGTTATTGTGCTTATGTTTAGAAACTCAATTCCTCAGCAACTCTTTCAGTCTATAACTGTGGATTCAAATACAGTTTCTACTAGTCCATATTCAAGGAGGCTGAATATACACTTTGGCTTCAGTGATAATGACATATAAAATCCCCTGAGGACCTGAAGTGACTGCTGACCTGCAGGACTTTTGCGCTTGGGAGAAACTAATGCGATTCAAGTTAGCTACACTTGATACAGATCCTCTTTTTCTGGGTCTGTCAGAGAATTTTGCTGACTTCCTCTTAGCAAGTGGGTAAATAATTGGCCCCAACACATATCTGCTATCAGGCCGTATTTAGAGGGCTGAGTCAGCTCAACATTTTGTGATATTTGGAATTCCTATTTTGGAATGAGATTGCAGTCTTGATTTTATATTCTCTCCTACCGTTAGCGTTCATGTATGTTAGGCATGTCCCACTCACTAGTGGGGCAGCTTGCCAATTATATTGGGACCGTGTTATCATATATGGAACCACGTTGCATCCTGGGAGAGAACTCATTCTCAGGGAAATGGAATTTTTCTTATAAAACCTCACCATGGGAGAGAGAGGGTTGATTCTCAGTACAGCATGAAAGGTTTAGAGATGTTCCCATTAGGGTCCTGATAATTTTTTTTCCTTTCATCTCACTAGATTTTTAAGAGCTTGAAAAACATAGAACATGCATTACTCATCTTTAAATCTCTGATGTCTGCTACAGTACCTGGTCCATCGTAGGCACTCAGTAAGTATTTTTGAATAAATAAAACTTTCAGGGTTAGGGTTTGGCTTAGGGAAAGGATTAGAGCAGGTTCTTTCTGTGTGCCAGCGCTGTGCTAAGCAGTTGACATACAGGATCGCCTTCATTAGCTGCAATAACCCTTTGAAGTAGGTGGTGAGATTCTTATGCTTATCTTTTAGATGAAGAAATTAAGGCTTAGAATAAGTAAATTGGCTAAGTTCACATGATTGATAGGGAAGTAGCTGACCCCAGGATTGCGTGGCTCTAAATCTCATGGTGCCTCCTAAATATTCTTGTGCTGACTTCAAATCTAATTTCTAGCTGAGTCTCTAGGGCACAGTATAAAAACAGATAAATTGCTAGACTCAACAATATTTCAAACTGATATAAAATAACAAACTCAACATATTATGACAATGAAATACCTTACATGCTGGATATTAGTATGCTTAGAATCTCTTAGAATCTGAATCAGAAGATGAGAACAGGTTATAAAGATTATCTAATCAATTGCGATCTTGCTTCTATTAGATTCTAGAACATATTTAAATATGTTACTGCTTTTGATGTAATAGTATACCCATTGGAGCAATGAGGAGTAAATGGAAGCCCCCTTAATATTACGACATTATTTCAGTGTCTGAATTCAAGTGTGACTCAAAATCTACCTCTAGATTTCCTTCAAGTTCCTATTTGTGTTGGCCATTAAATAAATTTCCTTTTGTTGTTTGTTTTGATTTATCTCTTAAGCCATTTTGGGTTGGATTTTCTCATTTTAAATAAAAACTTCTGGTAAATATAGCGTATAATCTATCTGCGGGTTCTAAATCTCTGATTTTTCACAAGACCATCAAATGAAACGGTGTTACACCTGGGACTAAGAATGCATACTCCTTTCCACCCCAGTCTGGAATTGACGGGAGTCTTTCTGAATTTGAATTCCCTAGATTGGAACTGGACTCTGGACTACTTGAAATTGTTCTTCCAACTTTATTGAGGTATAACTGACAAATAAAATTATAAAACAGTTAAAGTATAGATCATGATGATTTGATATATGTATACATTTTTAAAAGATTCCTCTCATCTAGTTAATTAACACATCCATCATCTCATACATTAATATATATATAATTCTGAAATGTATATATATTTTGGTGAGAACATTTAAGTTTTACTTTCTTAGCTAACTTCAATTATACCATACAGTGTTACATAGCATAACAGTGTCATATAGTATATTCAACTATAGTATTATCAATACTCAGTGGCTTATGTCCCAGGAAGCAGAAACACAATAGGAAGAGCAGATTGGTAAAATTATTGTGGAGACAGAAGAACTTAAATGGCAAAAAGAAACTCTTCAGAATCAAAAGGAGACGTTAGCAAAGCAAACAAAGAAGGAATGGCGGTTTTTAAAAAGTAGTCGCAAATGAAGATGTGTGCCTTGGAAAAAAAGGGAAAATATTTTTCCTGTTACAGAAATAAAAGAAAAAGAAATAGGGGGATTGAAGGTAACATTAAAAGCATTAGAAGTTTCTAGATATTCTTTACAGAATAAAGTCAGTGAAATGGAACAAAAAGTCCAGATACATCTTTTGGCTAAAGAAGATCACCATAAACAACTGAATGAAACTGAGAAATACTATGCCACAATAACAGACCAATTTGAGTTCGTAAAGGAGAATCATGGAAAGTTATAACAAAATGCGAAAGCCAGGAAGAAACCGTCACTGTGTAATATCTGAATTGGCCTCTTGCTACTAGTCCAAGGATGAAGACAGTGCCGAGAACGGAAAGTAGAGAAATGAGAATATCCTAGTCTTTGATAATATATGTCACTAAGTACCTGAATTGATGAACACCAGAATGGGCCCAACTTTGAACTCCTTGTTACATGAAAGAATAAATTGTCTTATTATTTGATAGTTTTAGTATGGTTTTCTGACATTTGTAATCAAAGCATCCTAACTGACATTGATTCTTTGTGTTTTTCATTACAGAATATTATGTTGTGTACAAAATAATAGATGTTTAAAATATAAAATATGTTATTTTTTAAGTGTCTATGCGATAGTTCACTTTCTAAGGGTCATCTGGTACTCTAACAAATAAATTCCTCTGGCTTCCTGAAAAAAAGTCTATGAGAAAATAGGTTTCATGGTATATTACGACAGTGTTACATAGTATAATCAACTATAGTTGCCATGATATACATTAGATCATCAGACCTTATTCATCTCATATCTGAAAATTTGAACCCTTTTACCAACCTCTCCCTATTTCCCTCACCCCCTTAAATTCTTACTTGTGCTCAGATCAAAGATCTTGCGAAGCTTTCTCTGTGTAATGACCACATTGAGCCCCTTACTTTAAGAGAGTAACTAAGAAAGAACTAAGGCATCTGTGGTTTTTCAAAACTGAATTTTGCTGCACCAGCAATTATACTGAGACCTAAACTCTGTCTCATGAATTATTTGGACAACTTCTTCATTGATAACGCCTAAGGATTCAGCATCCCCTGGCCTTTCTTATTGAACATGTTAAGAAAAATACTTTTTTTCTGTTCTGCTTATGGATCTGTTCAAGAGTTTTCTGACATTTGGATATATTCTCATTCGTCCTCCAGATACTTCCTGTAGTTTTTGGCCTAAATCTATCTACCCTAGTGAATTTCATTTTATATTCTTATTGTGTAGTATAATAAGACTGGTTTTAAATGTGAATATGAAGTCACCTATAAACACTTAAGGTTAAAACAATATTTTAACACCCCTTTATTAGGTTTTGGAATATTGCTGAGTTCAGTTTTTTTCTTTATCTCTCTTCAGCAGATGTGGTATGTTTTTGTGATTAATTATATTAGCTATGTTTCATGATTCAGTGAAATTGTAATAACATTGTAGATGCACAATCATTTATCACCCAAGCAGAGAGGCACCTCTTTCTTTCTCTAGTTTGCACTTTATCAATTTAATATAAAACCTAACCTGATCAACTTTCAACTTCAAATATCTTGGGATAAAAAGTTGAACTCAAATCATCTAAGCCCTCAATATGGGCATCATATTACCCACACTAGAAATAGAATACTCCAGGTGATAAACAATTTCTTTTTGCTGAGTGGTAAATGTGTTTAATAAAAAATTTTATTAGCTTCATGAATATGAGTGAATTTAATGTAAACTGGTAGCTGTGCCATAAATGTGAATATTTATTTAATTTGACTTAGATGTTTGCACATTTCCTTCTTGTCCTTTTTTTTCCTATATATTTTGTGTAAATATATTCAGTAAACATCATAGTTAAATGCCCTAATTTAATATGCATGAAACAACTAGAGAAAACTTAAGATGATTATATGACGCACTAACATATTTTCTGAATTAAGTACCAAATGTGTGGTCCAAACACCAATTACATGGAGTCTTGAGCTGAGGACCAGTTACAGGGTTCTTAACTGAAGGTTAGAGTAGGCTGCAGTGAAACTGTACGTGCATATTTACAGTTATACGTACATACACTTTCTTCTGTTAAATGTTCATAGCTTTCATATAATTCTCAAGAGTCTATAACTCTTAACATCTAAGTTCTACTGACATAATAGTTTCTCCATTGGTTAAAATTGAAGACAATTGATTTTATTTTTCCTAAATTTCTTTCCGCCACTCAGATTCTGATCATTCATTTTACGTTTACAAAATAACCTTCCTTCTTTCTTTCCTTCCATTCTTCAAAAATGTAGTCAATTCCTTCATTTTATATATGAAAATAAGTTCTTCTGAGGAGCAGTAGCTCTTCAAAAGTTGTGTGGTTTTCCCTTCTTTGTTTGGGAGCTGGATGTTAGGATGGTTTGAAATCAGGTTTTACCAAGGGAATATTTTATATAAAGTTGTTGACATGAAGTAATGAGAGTGAAAACACACAGACAAAAGGTGAGGGTCGTGACTGTCAAATTGACATGGGCGATGAGTTCACTAAGCCAGAGAGAGAAGTGTACCTTTTTAACAAACTACAGGGCTAGAAAAATTATAGGGATCAAGGAAATGGAGTCAGAAATTGTAGAGTAATAGAAATGATTGAAGCACAGGGGGTCAAGGGAGAAAACAGTACAAGGCAATTGCTTGGAAGAGGCAGTATGGCGTGTTGCCCCAGGACTTACACAAATAGACTGTGTTAAGTTGCACAGGAGAGCCAGCTGCAGTTAAAGGGCATAGCAACAAGACTACTTATACCGCTCTGCCATCCCTCTTCCATCCTGCTTCCCACACATGGGTTTCTCTCTCTGTAACAACAAATTAAAAAACAGCTTAAGAACTGAAAGCTTCTAGAATGAACTGGCATAAAGGAAGGAAATTGGGGCTTTGGTGATGAGGGCTCTTTGTCCGTCATATCAAATGGAGAGAAGAGAAGAGACTGAAAATTCAAGTCAGGAGTACACATGGTGTTCGCTGAGCATCAGCTTAAAGCCCAGCCCCTCCTTTTCACAAAATAGAAAGAGTGGCATATGTCTGAGTGATCTAGTCTCTGTTTCCCCATAAGGTGTCTCCATCACAGAAGGGCTCTCATGTAGCATTCAAGAGCTGCTCACTGCCTGGATACCTAAGATACTGAGAGATAAGATCTTTGGCTGCTTTCTTGGAAGAGATTCCCACCACCAAGGCTGAGATACATAGTCTGAGATTAATAAGTAAATGAAAAGAATAATGTGGGGGAAAGGGCATGGGATTTTGGAGGCCAAATGACACAAATTAAATCAACTCAGTAATTTTATCACTAAGCAATTTCCCCATGGGACAAAAATGCAGATACATACACATTGGATTTGGTTCAGAATTTAATTAGGTTATGGATGTGGCATAACTTTGTAAAGCTCTTTACAATGTTAGCTTACTTATTTATTTAAAAGATAAATATATGTCCCTGGGACTTGCAAGACCCAGAGACCATTTGGAAGTTAAGCTTGCATACAGTAAACAGATCACTGCTCAAATGGGGCACCGTGGGAACCTCTCCCTCTGCTGTTGTCCCTGCAGAGCAGCTGGAAGCAGCCAAGCATCCTGAACCAGCTCCCAGCATGAGGCCCATCAGAGCTCCTCCAGGGCTGACCTTTCTCTGTAGGGAGATTTTCCAGTGAAATCTTCCTACTGTAGTTTCCCGGGCAGGAGGAATTGAAAGCAGGAGGCTTTAGGAAAGGCTAAATTCAAAAGGAGTCAACAGCTCCTGAGCCTGATGGTAGAGGAAATATTTGAATGGAGGGGACAAGTTAGCTTCTTTGGGAAAAGAAAAGTACCTAATGTCAGAAACGTCAGAATAATGGGGGTCCCTCTGTTCTCATCTCCGAGCAGCATGGTATGGTGGGAAGAGGTCTGGGCTTGGAGGTAGGAGCTTTGGTTTCTAGGCTGGATCCTCCATTAACTCACCTTTGGACCCTCAGGAGTTCATTTGACTTCTCGTTTTTCTCATCTATAAAAATGTGATATAAAAATCTGTCTTATTTTCCTTGTGAAATTTATGTGAAAAGCTTTTAAAAGTCACAATATTAGACAGGTAGGTATGCCCCTCCCACTCCCCTTATATTGTTTATATTGTGAGGACAATTCAACTATCTTTATTTATGAGACTCTATTACACCTACTTCTGATCCAAAAAAACAGCATTACAGAAGACACAATTCTTAAAGTTGTACCTTGGGGGTGATGTGTAGGAGTTGAAAGAGTGTGCACTTTAGAAGGAGGTGGACTTGGGTTTAAATCTCTACTCATTCATTTACTTGCTAAGCAATCTTGAATGATTTCCCTTAAACTGCCTGGGATTAAGTTGCTTTGCCTGAAAAATGGTCATAAGGATGCCAGGATCGTTATCAGAGAATTGCTGCAAGGTGGGGAATGTATGGCTAGATAGAGCTGGCCAAGAGTAGATTCTCATTAATTATTAACTCCCCACTCACTCCGTACAATGTTAAAAGGGAACTTCTTAGTGATATGAATGCAAAGCTCTTTATCAGGCATCTGGCTTCTTTTGCTGTTCTTTGGGTTTTTAACTTGAATAACATACATAAAAGTGTTTTACATGGACATTATAAGGAATTAAGAAAATAAAACAATAAAAGTACACACATTAATGTGTTAAAGTGAGAGAGGAGTAATTTCCTTGTGAGGATTCACCTCTCCTTAGATTTAGGAACACTTTAAAATAAAATGAATATAGTAACAAGCATAAGTGCAATAGGACATGTGAAAAGAAGATTAGTAATGGAGATATGTTTTTTCCTTCCAGGTAAGGTGACTTTCAACACATCCTGCATGTATGTTAGGCCTCAGTTTTCTTCTTCACAAAGTGATACAGTTCAGTAGGTCCTTTTCAGTGCTGATAATTTCTGGTTCTATTTTGCTCTGGCCACATTTCTGCATCTTTGCCTTGGATTAATACATCCCTAAAAAAGGAAGCTTGGACTGGTCACTGGGAGCAGGCAGGAGGCAAAGATCATGTGGCAACATGAGTGAATGTAACCGTATTTCTAGCCTCACCCTTGTCTCTCTGAAATGCAGCCTTGCTAATGGCACCTCTTCAGGACTCCACTTAATGAACATCTGCAGCAGCTCATTGCACTGCGTGTCAGCCAATAACCCTCCCACAGGCCTGGTCTCTTTCAAGGAGGGGCTTGTTCTATTTTTTCTCTTGGTTGGAGTTAATACAGTTGAAGCTCATAACTCCAGTGCTGGTCAAGAGCAAAATGCCACTTTGCATCACCAAGAGCAGGAGGTGAATGTAACCTGTTGTATAATTGATTTTATAGGGCACGGGCTCTAATACGGGTGTAGCTAATAGAGACTTCTATCTATAAAGGGGTTTCAGTGTGCTGTGGCAGCCCATGTGGAGGTAGAATGTGGGTCACTTTTTACCTGCACCTCACAACAAGGGTGTAATACTCTTCCACTGCTCAAGGAAAAATCCCAGGGTTTTGAGAGTTTTCTTGAAAGCAAAATGGTTTCAGTTCCCAGACATCAGCATGAGTACTTTCTTTCTGTTCCCTCCTTTTATCTGGGTCAGTGGTTCTTGCACCCGAGGGTACATATGTATTACAGTGCACTGCTGTATATTTCCAACTGCATATATTATGCATTAAGGATGACTCAAGAGACTTTCCAGAATAATTTTGACAGCATGCAATTTTTACATTATGTGCTGAATATAGAACCTAACCCTAGTAAAAGAAGCAATTCCATTTCATTGCTTTTTGTCTTAAAGATTGACAAATCTTAAAATTTTTGATAGTAATAAATTAGCCAAGTTTGGATGTGGGTTCTCATACATTTCTCATGCATTTCTGCTGAAAGTCTCAGGAAACATTTTCGTAAAGAAATTGATATCTATCAACTTTAGAAATGTGCAAATTGTTTGACTTAGTAATTCCACTTCTAGCAATTGTTAATGAAGACATATTTACACATGTACACGAAGATGTATAGAAAGATGTTTATTGTAGGGTTGATTGTATTAGCAAAACAAAGCCGTTAATGGACGCTCTTCCTTAGATATTGTCATGTCGTACTTTGAATAAATGTAGTTCCCTACCTTGATCTATGAGGCCCAGAACCATAGGGCTTTTGGTTTCATCTCCATCCTTTTCTTGTTTCCTTTACCTTCTTGTCGTCTACACAACCACCACTGGACTTTTTCTGGTAACTCCACCAAAATGAAGTGAATGATGGATTATAATGCATCTAGACAGATAAGTTTTTAGCCAATTAACAAATTTGAAGCAAATGTATCTGTAAAGAAGAAAAGATCTCCAAGACAGCATCATACTATAAGCAAGGATCTAGGGATGAGTGTGTGTGTGTGTGTGTGTGTGTGTGCGCGTGGACGCATGCAGTCTTTGCTCATCCAGAATTCTATAGCATAGTTGTGAACCTGCTCCTTCAGCCGCACTGAGGGAAAAGCCTGAATAAACCATTGAAACTACCACTCCCCTGGCTTACTCCCTTCCTCTCTTTCTTCGCAGAAATTTGAAAAAACAGACCCAGATTACCTCTCAGTCTGGTTCTGGAGAATGCCCTCATAAGTCTGCCCTAAACTTATTATTTTTTATAATAGCAAGTATTTATCAAAAGTGAATTTGTGAAAGGCCTTGTACACACTTTGCATGCATTTCATTCATGCATTCCTCTCAACAGATCCATGAGGTAAGTAGTCAATATCCTTGTTCATGGTGAGAACTAGCAAAGTTAAATAACATCCCTGGTCACACGGCTAGTAAATGATAATGTCAGCATTTAAACCAAAATCTGTCTGACTCCAGAGTCCATGATTACAACCACTAAGCTGGCTGACAATAGTAGGTAGAAAGTAAAATTTCTAAACTTAGAGCCGACTGACTGCAGCTTTTGCCCCAAATCCCATACCAGGTAAGGCATTGAGAGAGAAAAGGGACAGTTTTGTTGTTAAAGATGCAAAGAGCTACTGCCCTGCTCTTCCACGCCAGGGATGACCAGAGACTCCTTGAGCATCACAAGATGTAGCTCAAAGACATAGAAATATCTCGCCGCTCTCCTTAGAGCCCAGGTGACGACATCCTGACAGTTCCAGTCCAGTCCCTCAGAATCACAAGGACAGAAAAGCAACACAATGCAACTCACCTTCTGTGTCTACATTAGTTTCCAGGCACCTGAGCTCACAGGGAGGACACGTAGTTCAGCTTTATTATTTCCCTTTGTTCCAGAACTTTGGTGCCAGGATTAATAGCTGCAGCGACAGACCTGTCCGTGATTAATGGCCTAGAGTCAGAAGGAGCATCTCTTAAACTTGCATGGGTTGTTTATTTTCTTACTTTAAGAACCCTAATTGTGTTTCTCACCTTTCAGTTTTAGCTTTTGGTCATTATTTATATGGCAACACGGATCAGCTTTGTCTTTTGCACTGTGATTTTGTAAACAATAGTGCTAAAGGTACATAAAACTGAAAAGGAGGAGACAGGAAGCTTCTGAAGCAAAAGGGAAATATCTGGTCTGGACCTCCTGACCCCTTGTCTTGGCCAGATCACCAAGGAGTCACGGGCCCTCTAGACTTCCCATCACACATCTGTGATGGATCTTGTCGTCACGCTTTCTGGTTTGCTAGGGACATTCTTAGTTTATGCCCACGTTCACTTATTTCTGGTTTGCAAGCTTTATTTCATGGGTATCCTAACAACAGGGAGAATGCTAGCGTCTAATCTGCAGAGCTTGGTGAAAATTAAACGGAGTGCCCCAGGAAGGAGTGTGACCTTGAGTAGGGGATCTGTGCAGCTGAAGGAAAGTAATTTACTTAAACTAGTTTGCCTAAACAGGGTAGGGGCTAGGTGGGGATTATTTTAAGGAAAGAGTGCTTTTGGAGATCTCATGGATATGGAATCTAGAAGCTAGAAAACTACAAAGACATAAAAATAATGTTTCCTTCAGTCTTTCTGTCTGTCTTTGATCTCTCCTTGAGTGTCTTAATTTCTATCTCTTTTTAGTAGACTCTATCTTTCTCTGAGTCTCTCTCTGTGCCCTTCAGTTTCTTGTTTCTGCTTCTGCTCTTGTGCTCTTTTCTCCTCTCTGGATCTGCTGCTCTGCTGCTCTCTCTGCTTTCTTCTCCTCTGAAATTTGATTTCTATGGAACATTGGATATGTGACCTCTTACATCAGCTGCCTATGCCAACTGACAACAATCTTATTTCTCTTTTAGATCTGTTCAAATAAGGCTAGGAGTCCCTGTTCCCATATTTTAGGATCCTGAGCTTCATCAAAACATAGCCTATCACAGCTAACATATATAAATTCATAAACTGAGTTCTTTCAAACAATATTATAATGACCAAGTCTACTACATGGGTAATTCTTAACTTAAGATGGCGTCTCAGCACTAGAGAAAAGGCATAACAAGGCTTTCTAAATAAAAAGACACCATTATGCCTCTATCAGATAATGCCCCTTTGATTTTTTTGTCATTGTTATGTATATATTCATATTTATACATATATTTTTTTCCTTGTAGTTTGGATGATTTTCTTTGTGTCACCCATACTTTCTGTTCTGACCTTCTCTGTGACTTGTAGAGCATTTATATGGGATGGAATAGAAGGACTAATTGTGGAAAAAGGAAATTTGTATTCTACACAGGGGTCATATTTAGAACTCTGGCCTTATGAGCATTACCTTTCCAGCAAATGAACTAATGGAAACAATAAACACACACACATGCACGTACTTGTACACGTAGATACACATACATACACACAGACAAGCCATTTCAAGCTCTTTCATAGAATCTCCCAATGGCTTCACCAACTTGACCCTTTTGAGTCTGGTCATGCCAATGGCTGATCCTGGATATGAATATTTTCCAAGCAGCGGGTTGGGAAAAATGAACTGTTTGTGTTTGAAGCTGAATATCTCCTGCTTGGGGTCATCTGGGTGAGGGAAAGATAAAGCCTCCTTTGGGCTGGTAGGCTGGGCAATGGATCCACGGCAATGGTGGTGTATGGGTCATCTTCATTCTTTGTTCTTGCCTCTGCCGCAGACTTCTAACCAAAAGGCAGCCAGCTGGCAGTTCTGAGACCTGGCATTCCAAGTTGCTCAATAATCTGGTATCTGATTCTGCATTCTCACATTGCTGAGAAATATAGAAGCCCATCTGTCATTTGCTCCTGCCCTGATCTGGTTCATGATAGCCACCTAGGAGCTATCTGGCCTTCTTTCCTTAGAATATGATTAAGATCTAAAGGATGTTTTGCCTAAGGTCGAAGCCTAGGAGAAGAATTAGCGATTGAGTTAAGGTTTAACCATTTACTTAACCATGTCAATGTAAATAACAACATTGAAAGCTCAGCTCTATGGGAATAATGCCTGGCTTTTGGGGAAAGTGCAGGAAAGTGAAAATAAAATGGACTTGTGGGCTTCCCAGGCAAAATCTGGACCAGGTACATCTCTTTCAGTTAATAATTGTATGGAAATTAATTAAACTCCTTGAGCTTTAGTTTATTTATCTGTGAATGGGGGTGAAGTATTTTTGAGATTGACTGTCTATACCTTTGTGGAAGCAGAGCTGAACCTTGGACACAGCTGGAAAGCACTGGTGATTAGAGACCAAGAACCAGGCCTTTAGCACCTGGCTTCAGTTTCTTTAAAGAACCTCTGTACTCCCAGTATCCACTCAATCTTTAAAAAGATGTGCAGTTCCAGCGTAAGGTCAGGAACTTTCCTACTGCCTTTTAGAAAATCTCATTCATAGAAAAAAATAAGTAGTCTAGGGTAATGAAAGGGCTAATTGTCCGTCTTAAAGACATAAAGTAAATTGGTTAACAATTTTTTTTTATTATCACACACTACTCAGGGAAAACTTTTACTATGTAGAATTAGATAGTTTAAAATAATTTCAGAAGGAAAAATTATTGTTCCAACTTCATGTTATAATTTATACCTTATTAAGACCCATCATATCCATTGAATCCTTCAAATAGTGTTATTAATTCCACTTTCCAGATGAAACAAAAAAATGTCAGTTCAGAGAATTTATGACTCACCAGCCATCAAGCTGGTGTTAGGACCTTGTTCAGCTGGTTTCAAACTCCATGTTCTTTCCATTGTTGGTAGATTGTATCCCACTAATAATATTAGTTTTTATGGTGTAATAGTAACAAAAATGATAATAACTATGCCTTACAAAGTTTTATGTTTAACATACTGTCCTGATTTCCACAGAAGATGCCCTCCTTTAATCCTAAAATAAAGGGGTAAAAAAAAGCCATGTCTTTGATTTCATTATCTAGACATTTGCTTACATTCTCCCTCAGGCTGCCCCCCTTTACCCCAGGAAATAATTTTTTAATGCTGTGTTATTGACATTAAATAAACTTACAAAAGGGGATCTTCAACCATAATAGTTACTAATGGGATGCAAGCATAATGCAATAACCGCATTTTACCCTTGTTGTTAGAGGAATTAATGGAACCCGAACTGCCACCAGCTAAAAATTTTGTTTTATGTAAATATTGAATATAATTCCCTTCACATATAATTCTTTACAGTAGCAATGCAGAAAAGGAGCAAGAAGAAAGAATACTGGGGTGAAACTTCAAAACATGACTTTTTTCCAAGTATCTGCTCTTTCTACATAGAGAGAAAAACACTACTGTGTTTTTAAATGAAAATATGTATATATGCGAATTTCCTTTCCAATTGAAAAAAGCAAACAAATTTTTTTAGAAACTCAAATTTGGCAGTGTCATCCAGCCCAGCCAAAAACTACAGAAATGAGCTCCCTGATTGCTACTGGAACCTCCACGCATCTCTATGACATAGGACATGTCTATGAACTACAGGAATTAATCCATATGAAGTTTGCTTTTGCCCTCAAATTTTTACTTTATTGGCATGTTATACTAATTATCTGTCTTTTTCAATGAGAATATTGAGGTACAATTTACGTACCATAAAATGCATCTGTTTTAGGTGTAAAGTTCTGAGTTTTAGTGAATTTAAACAGTTGTGCAGCCATTATCAACATCCTGTTTTAGGTAGTTTCCATCACCCTCAGAAAGTTCTAATTCTCTCTTACTTTTTTGAGGAAGATTAGCCCTGAGCTAACATCTGCCACCAACCCTCTTTATTATTTTGCTGAGGAAGACTGCCCCTGAGCTAACATCTGTGCCCATCTTCCTCTATTTTATATGTGGGACGCCTGCCACAGTATGACTTGACAAGTGGTGTGTAGGTCTGCGCCCAGGATCCAAACCAGTGAACCCCTGGCTGCTGAAGCAGAGTGCATGAACTTAACTGCTTTGCCACCAGGCCTGCCCCTAATTCTCTTTTTAAAAAGCAAACAGCTCTTTGTTATTCAGAGCCCACTGATTTAGGATTATTGGCAATTCCAAAAAATAGGTACCTTGTATATGTATGAAAGATGACTTTAGGCAAGTATGAAACATCTTTAATCCTCACTTTATTCACTTCTGGAAGTGGTTAATAATCTCTGCTTCACTTCACGCATAAATCTTAAATGAGAATGTGCTTTTTCCACTTTGAATAAAGTGTAGAAATCTTACTTCCATTTGGGTCCCTTTACTCTCCCCACCTTTTAAGTATAATTATCTAAGTATTTCCTCCCCATACATTGAACAACATGTCATGTCATGTTCTAATTTTTGTTTCACGGTCAAATATTATTCAAGAAACTCATGACAAGTAGATTAGGTTATTATATTTACTCCTACTTTTGCCCTTTCTGTTGTTCTTTCCTTTCTGAAATTCCATGCCTTCTTCTGTCTTTTCCTTTCTGTCTAGAAAACTGACTTTAGCCATTCATTAAAGGTAGCTATGCTAGCAAAAAATTCTTTTAGTTTTCTTTTGTCTGAGAAAGTCTTGATGACCTCTTCATTTCTGAAGTATGTTTTTACCAGATATAGAAATCATGGTTGATAATTCTTTTCTTTCAGTACTGAAAAATGTTGTTCCACTTCTTTCTGGCCTGTGTCTTTTCAGATTAGAAATCTTCTGTCATTCTAATTTTTCTCTGACTTCTTTCAAGAATTTTTCTTTGTCTTTAGTTTTCAGAAGTTTAATTACTATCTTTGAGTTTATTCGATTTGCAGTTCACTCAGCCTCTTGAATCTGTAGGTTTATGTCTTTCACTGTAGTTGGGAAGTTTTCAGCCATTGTTTCTTCTATTACATTTCCAGTCTTATTCTCTCTCTCTTTCCTCTGCTCCTGGGACTCTAATGATATGAATGTTAGCTCATTTGTTACTGTAACACAGGTCTCTTATACGCTGTTAATTCTTTTATGGCCCACTTTCTGTTATTCAGATTTGGTGAATTGTATTGCTCTGTCTTCAAATTCACCGGTTCTATCATCTGTCATTTACACTTTACTATTGAGCCTATCTAGTAAGTTTTGTGGTTTTTTTGCTTTGGTTTAACTTTATTGCATTTTTCAGTTCTAGAATTTTCATTTGGTTCTTTTTTGGTGACATATTTCTTGGCTGAAGTTTTCTATTTATTCACTAGTTTCAAGTTAACTGGCAATCATGCATTGAAGCATTTTTTGATGGCTGCTTTAAAATCCTTGTCAGATAATTTCAACGTCTGATTCATTTCAGTGTCAGCACCTGCTGATGATTTTTTCTCATTCCAGTTGTGATCTTCCTGAGTTTTGGCATGGTGAGTGATTTTTTTATTTCACCAAGTACAGTTTGGATATTAAGAGAACCTGAATCCTGCATTCCCCCTATGGAGTTGTAGAGTGAGGCAGGTGGACATACACGTTTGGCTTTCAGCTGCTCCCCCCTACACTGGGAAAAGTGGGGTGCTTCCTCATTGCAAATGGATCAGGTAGAAATTTAGCTCCCACCTCTGTTCACTAACACCTTCCTGGCAAAAGTGGGGCATCAATTTCAGCTTCCTGCTGTGCCCAGCTGATACCAGAGAAAGGAAAACAGAGAGCTGACTCACATGACTTTATTCCTCCAGCTTGAGGGCTGAAGCTCGGCTCCACACAGGGCCTCATTGACACTCGGCAAGGGGAGGGAGGAGGCAGAGTTCCAACTAACCCCATTTGCTGGCTCCTTGTTAAATCTAGGAGTGAAGGCTCACCTTACTGCTGGCCGCTGCTAATACCACCCTGGCAGGGGAATTAAAGTACTTCCTACTTTCACTGTACCAGAGATGGAGATCAGCTCCCCACTCTGCCCTACTGACACTACTTAGACATGGGATTTGAAACACCACCTTCTTTCAATGAGTAGAAGATTGAAGATCAGCTTCCCATTCAGTCTCACCAGCGCACAGAGGAATTGGAGCTCCACTGCTTGCTTCCACAGGATGCTTCCCAGGAGGAAGGTCAGTTCCCACTCAGCTCCTCTGAAACTGTGGGAATGGTATGTATATATGGTTTTTCTGTTGGTGGTTGGCTGGAGTATGTTGAATCTTCCTATTTTTTTTCTTAGGCCGCTCATTTTCTGGCTCTTTGGCTAGGGGACACAGGCTTTTCTTGGAGGAATTTTTTTATTTTTCAGTGTCTGTCAGCAGTTCTAGGTTGGAGGCTTCTGCAGTGCCCTGTCCAGGATATATGGGAGGTGAGAAGAAAAGCCAGGAAACTCATTACCATGTTGTCCCTCAAGCCTTGAGTTCTTTTGGCAGTTCACCTTCTTTTCACCTTAACAGGTCTTCCCATGCTGGCTCATTATGTTACGTCCAGGGCTTCTTAGTTGGGTTAAAGGGAGAAGGCCATTCCATTTCACCAGAAGTCCTCTGATAGTGTGCTTTTAAATTGTAAAGTCCAACACAATCGCAAAAAACTGTTTTCAAGATAAATCCAAGAAACGATGATTTAGACAAGTATATAGGGGAGAAATTATATTACTTTAAAGGGTAAGCTCTTTTCAGTCTCTCTGGGAGCATTATTTTCATGCTAACAGTAAATATGGTAATGACAAATTTTCAGAATTAGTTCACTAAAATAGGTTCTGGAAGCATTGTGCCAGAATGACTTTTATAGCATTTTGTTATACAGATTGCTGTTATCGTGCCTTTTAACGTATTTTATAATTCTTACTTTTCAGAAATTCAAAATGTTCATCACTTCACTTAGTGAACTAGTATGCTAGTCATTTTTAATGCCTCAGTTGACAAAGCTAAAAATCTGTGTTGAAGCAAACTCTTCCTTTGTCTTGTTAAAAAAACAAATATCTCTCCAAAGCATCTAAGCTTTCTTGTCTTAGAAGATATCCTCTAATTAGAGAAGAGGAGGGATAGGGTAATTTTGTTCTCAATCTAAGATTCAACAGAGTATAGTGTTCTATGGCAACAAAGCACTGTCCTTCATATTACAAATACTGCGTTTTTAATCTTCCGGTTTGTTACCATTTCTTAGCATATTATTCAGTGCATAGGAGTCCATTTGCATCTCATAAAAGTCAGTACCCCTGTCATTCATTGCTTGCTGTGCTTGCTCAATGTACCTTGTATAAGTGATGCTAAGCCTCATCTTACCAAGATCTTTTTCCAAGTACATATTTACCAAGAATGCGTCCAGCTCTGTCCTATAAGATCTAATGGATGGACAAACGTAATTGTTCATTAAAAATGCTATTGATAATGATTGTTATAAAATTTGATAATTATTATAAAGGATGGGAGAAGTTTGCAATCAAGTAAGGAAGATACTCTTAAAGATGCTACAAAAATCACAACCAGAACCATGAGAAGCTCTAGAGCCCAAATGTGTCACACTATTGGTCCAATCTTGAGACAAGGAGGCTGGACTTTTGTACCTCCAAGTCACTCACTATTTGTCTGTGGCCCACCTAGTCTTTTGGTGATAGAGAGTAACGCTGCAGGCAACGCAACTTCTGTTTGAGAACAATTCTCAGTGGATGGGGCTGTTGTGAGGTATTAGCCAACAACACTCATGAGAGTTGTGAAATGGGTTCTCCTGTACGTGTTATGTGTTGCATTATGTCCCCCCACTCCAAATATGTATGTTAAGGCCCTAACTCTGATCACCTCAAAACGTGACTTTATTTGAAGATAAGGTCATTACAGAGCTAATCAAGTTAAAGTGAGGTCATTAGGATGGGCTATATTCCAATATGACTGATGTACTTATAAAAGGGGGAAATTAGGACAAAGAGAGTGGCATGCATAAAGGGAAGGCAATGTGAAGAGACACAGGGAGAGATAGCCATCTACAAGCTGAAGAGAGAAGCCTGGAACAGACCTTTCCCTGGTGCTGTCAGAAGGAACCAACTCCGTGGATACCTTGATATTGGACTTGTAGCTTCTAGAACTATGAGACAATACATTTCTATTTTTAAGCCACCTAATTTGTGGTGTTTTGTTACAGCAGCTCTAGAAAACTAATACATTCAAATTCAGCTAATGAATCTCTTTCCTAAGCATTTGGAAAATACAATCAGGAAAGAACTTGAAATCTGCCTCTCTCTGGGGAAAAGCTCTATACTGCAAAACTTGAGAGTACCTGTCAGCCTTAAGTTTTGGACATATGGAGAAAGCTAGTCTTTGTTAGGAGAGAAAAATGAAGCTGGTATACAGAGAGAAGTAGACACAAGAGAGAGAAGGAGCATGATCCAATGGCTCTGTTTTATCTGAGGTTCTGTTTTAGACATCCTTGTATTTATTTATCAAATTACCTTTTCTGTTTCATATATCTTCCCTCACCCACAAGTGTGGGCATGCATGCACACACACACACATACACACAACCAGAGAATATTAAAGGGCATTAATTTAAAATTCAACAATTTAGCAATTGACTTCAGGATTGAATCCATTGATCCAGATCCTGAACCGGCTCCTACATTATCTTTGTTCCAACTGAAGCACACTCTCTAGCCAGATTTCAGCCTGTAGGCACAGCACTCGGTGAGTAGAGTATGTGCAGGATTTTAACTTTAAACACCCACCTCAGCTGGTTTTCCTTGTACAGTAATCAATGCAAGTCACCATTACCGAGAACCTGGGTGAGTCTCAGCCTTCATGCTAAATTCCATTTTTGTTTCACGCTTCCCTTCTATTTAGCAAACACCAAATCTTTGTTTTTAATCTCCCAAGGCATCTTGTAATAGTAGCCAAGATGTTAGATCACTACCATTAAGCTTTTGAATCCTCAGTGTGTTATTAATGGGTATGTTATTACCTCCCTTACCCATGACCACTCTAATAACCCATACATGGAGAGAGGGTGGACAGTGTTGAAAGTGCTAGGAGGATCAAGGGACTTGTTTGCCTCCGTCTAGTGGTTTTTGTCTTCTGAGAAGAAAAAGATAAGTTAGTTCCCATATTATAATTTTTTTACTTTAAGATTAAATTTGGACACCATATAATATATTCCCCAGGAAATTGACATTGGTTTGTATAAATTTTTCTCTGGAAGTAAATAAAGTGATAATGAAAACATAAGGCTCTCCACAGGAAAAAATTATGACTAGATAGGGCTGGTCTAGCTCCATGATCTGCATATGTGCTGTTCTACAACACAGGATGCTCATCCCAAGGCCAGATGAAGGGTTAGGAAGCAACAGACAAGGTAATTGTAACTCTTAGCCACAGAGACAGAATATTACCCCAAATGGATGGTTTTTTTTGAGGTTTGGGAAGATGCCAGGTGCATGAAGAGAATCTTCAACATAAAAAATTGCCCAATTTGTAAACATTTTTGTGAGGAGAAAAATCTAATTTAGAAAGTCAGCTTAGGAAAGGAGAAATGCAACTTATTTAAGAGAGATATACTTAGTAGTTAAGACACATATCTAGTTAAGGTGGAGGGAATGAGATTACGTGGAACATCGTATTTCTACAGACACATATTTTTCCAGTTCTACTTATAAAATTTAAAGATCCACAAAGGTAGGGAGTTTGGCCTGTGACTTACATGGATGGGGTCTTGTATACACTTGTCATGGGCTCTTAGAGCCGGTGATGCAGCCTCATGCTTTATGGGCTGCACAGGAATAACACAGGATCCAGAAGATGGACAGAGAAACTCTAATGTGTATCTGAATGTTTATCTATCCTAATAATCAGTCTGCTTTGGAAATCTTCCCTGTGCTCCTCAGATGAATTGCTTTTAAAAGAACTACTATAAACATTCAACTGCTTTTTCTGGGATCTGTCATTTTCCTGGGATCTCATTTCAGGGGGAGTCTCACAGGACCACAGTAAATACTTGAAGTTACCTCTGACTAAATTTATGGTGATGCCATCGCTGCCTGCAGCAAGGGAATGAGGGCAAGTAGTGCAGCTAGTATTTCCCACAGTGAATTACTCTGATAACCTTTCATAATATTTAACTCATGTTGTGTTACTGGGTGATGGATCCAGTTCTCCCACGGAGGAGAAATAAATTCACACAGCGCTCCGTGTATCCACGATCTGATTAAATGTCCACAGCAATGGCAGAAATAAACTCCCTCATTAAAAAGTTTGGAAGAACTTTTAAGCCTTCTTGAAGTCTTGGTATTTTTGACACTTCACGAGATCATCACCACCAACTTCATCATTACCATCTTCATCACTACCATAAAAATAACAAAAATAAAATATGTATTACATACAAACTGAGCACTGAGCTAAGCTCTTAAATATGTTATTTCACTTAATTCTCTCTCTCTCACACACACATACATACATCTATGAAGTAGTTAGTATTATTATCTCTGGTTTACAGATGAAACTTAGAGAGACTAAGTAACTTGCCCAAGGCAACTCAGCTAATAGTGCCAGAGTCAGGATTATCAGGATTGTCTGTTTTTTGTTTTTTAAATAAGCCTGAGGGCTTAAGCACATGCCACATCACCTCACATCTGAAAGCATATCTGTAATCTTTAAGGCAGAGGTCTCTGAACATATTCCAGACATCAATTGCCTTCTTTCTTTGCCCTTGAATGATACATCTATTACCCTATAAAGGGTAGGACAGACCTTTTAATACGTAAATCCTTTTTGTTTCTTTTCTGCAAAAGATTGTCAGTACAGGGGAAATGAAAGCATCATTATGACACTTATTATATGCTAAGTTTTTACATAGTGTATTTTAGCTCAAAGCAATCCTGAAAAGATATTATATTAATTATAGAGATGGTGTGACTGAAGCTTAGAGAGGTGAAGTAACTTCTTCAGGGTTACACTAATCCAGGGTTACACTAATCCAGGGTTACACCTAAGTAGCAAAGACTGGATAGAAACCCAAGTCTAACTGGATAAACACTAAACGATCCTATTTCTAACACAGTTGTCATCACTCATTGACCCCTTAGTGTGAAAACCTGAGATAAGGTCAAGATACAGGGAATGGGGTGAGAGGTGGGGGTGAGAGTACCAAACGCTTAGCTGGAGAAAAGAAGTGGGGCTAAGGGAAAAGGGAATTGTGAGGGGTCCTGTGGAAGGCAGCAGGCACGTGGGGTGGTGGGCAGGGAGGCGGAAGCAGGAGTTGGGGGGCAGGGGCAGTGCAAGATCTGCCTTATTATTTGTATCAGGCTGGCTCCAGGAATGAAACCACAAGGGAAAAAAGAATGACATGATGCAGCAGTTGTTCCATATATAGACTAATCCTTTTGTTGCTCCCTACTTCTCCATTCAGTGGCTTAAGTATAAAGTATTTTTAACTGGATGTGGGCATCTCCCAGCAGGCCTTTGTTCTTGACTGGGGGACTGGAGAGAAGGATGACATGAGGGTTTTGTCTTGGGGGAGGGTGGTGGTGTCACTCTGCTGTCTTTTTCACATGTCTATTATTGTCATTGCTATTGTTGCTGCTGGTAAACCCTTCAGTACAATTTGCTTTTTCTAACTGAGTGCATAAGGTACTATAATTTAAAAATAATAAAACTCTCAATAAATCAAAAAGTAAACAAGGAAGACAGCCCCAGGGAAGACCAAAGGCAGTTGTTCAATGAAGACTCCCCATTCCTGAGGTAAGCCTGGGAGAGAGACCAGATGAGAACACCTGGGTCATGCTTGGGGTCCCAGATGTACTGGACACTCTGAGATTTTTCTTCTGACACCTAGAATGTTCTAAACACATGGCTACTAAATGTCGTTGGCTTGAAGGAACATACAATGCCCAGACTCCTTCCCCCTAGTCCCTCAGTGTAGTCCTTACAAACTTTACCCCGCTTCAGTCACATGAGTGTCATCTGGGTGTAGGAGTGAATTTTATGTAATCTGGAATAAACTCTCATTTGGAAGATAAATTTGCTTTAAAAAAAAAGAGATTTAAAACCAAACGTGGACAGTGTTATGATTTATCTGGTATCTATTCTCTGACCAATTCCCACCAAGTAAAATTAATCAAATATGGAGCCAATGTTTATTTAATCCCATCTACTTCTTAAAAAGACTGTAATACTGGTTTTCTTAAAATAGATATTGCTTAATTGCATAAAACCACCAGGCTCACTTGAGAATGTTTTGTCAGCCCCATCCCCCATCCAAAATAGTATATGTGTATATTCTGGTGACAAAGTTCAATTTGAGCCTAACACACATTTTGTGTTTGTTTATGGATGTTTTTGTTGGTGTGAAACACTAGGTGAACTTAGAAAACTGCGTTCAGCTGAACAGAGCTCTGTAGGAAGACATGTACACATGTACACATTTCAAACAGCTGCCGGCCAGCTCAGTTCACCGTATGTGGTAAGAGCTACATTCGTACATATCTAGTGTTAACTCATTGCCTGATTCCAGACAAAATCCTACTTCCATTCCATTCCAGTTTTACAATAACTCACAAGCTGCACCCTTTAAATATCTGCTTCTACAAAAAAAACTTCAGGTCTTTTTAAGGGAAAGTACCATATTTATTGGAATATGATGTACTTCTTAACCATTTAATAGGTGTAAAACTGTGCTACTGGTTTCTTATGCTCCTATATATATATTTTTTTCATTCATGAAATTTTTGAGTCTTATGCCTCTAATTTCCTTTTTCCCCATAAGCTCTTGGTGTTTCGTGTATGATTTTGCATAGCAAGGAACTTTTTAAGAATACTTACAAGGACAAAATAAAATCCTCCATTTTTAACATATCTAAACAAAAAGTTACAGTAAGTGCAAAACATGGATGTTATTTTGAACGTGGGGAATATTATTATTTTCAAGAAGTGAGGAGCATGGGTGGTGTCGGCAAACCACGGAAGATTGCTGTGTGATGTTCACAGAATGACAGTGGTGAACCACTCCAGACAGTCCATCTGCATGCCACTCATTATTCTGATTCAAGGATGACCACTGCCCATGTGGAAGGAACACTTTCTCCCCCACAAATCCCGACAAAGCATGGTACTGCCATGCAGAGAGGAACAAACTACTACTGAGAAGCAGACAGAAGATGGGCTGAGCATAACTCAGAAGTAGACAAGTCTGCAAATGGAGATAAGTTGTTTTGCAAGTAATTTTTTATCCAATGTTTGAGAAATGAAGATCAGTACCCCTGCCACCACCACCATCATCTCCACCAAAAGTGTTTATGAAGAGCTACAATTGAAAATATGCCAATACATATTTGTTGAAAGAAAGTAGGACCAGGAACTATTTATTGCACATACTGGGCTACATTTCTACATTTTACAGTTATTTTCACAATAACCTTATGAGAACTCTTTTTGTAAGTCCTTTTTGTAAATTGGAGATGTGAATCTCAGAGAACTTAAATAACTTGCCTCAAGACAGTTAATATGTGCAGACTAGGATTCAAATTCTTTTCTTTCTTCATAATTCTTACACTCTCCACAGAACCAGGCTAAAATAGAGGCAAATAAGAGGGAGTGTGTATCTATTTATATACTTACATGTCTATTACAAGTATCTATTTATATACTTACATGTCTGTGTCTTTGTCAAGCTTCTAGTTTCTCGTCTATCACTTTCTCTGTCTCTTATCTTTGTTTTATTTATATTTCTATAATCTCACCGCATATAGACATCTTGCCACTTACTTATCTTTCTGCAAATAGCAGATTTATATGAACCAATTTAAGAAAACAATGTTGGCTCATTCATAATACTTAGTGCTCTTGGGAATATCTTGAAAACAAAGTCTTTGGGAAGGTAAGCCTATTTGCCTTCTGAATGAATTGAAAGATGGTTCAAAGTTGGCTTTTTTTACACTACTTACCAATATGGAGCCCAATACTGTGTATGATTAAGAGCAAAAAAGAAACACCAAAGATTAGTTTGTGGCTTCTCAGCAGGAGGAAAGCTGGTGGCTCGTGACAGTATATCTGGTTCATTTCTTGAGGATATCATAATTGTACTAGCCATGTGAAACAATCTCTCCCTTTCTCTGAGTTGGAATAAGTCAAAACAGCATTGAAAATTGAGCTTCTTTGTCTATCAACATTTCACTGACACTCTGCCCTCTGCCTTCTACTAACCTTAAGCTAAAGAGATTTGGTCTTCTCCGTATCCTTAGAAGAAATGCATTTTTAGAAAAAGACCTTAGGTGGCAGGGACGTTATAGGAGATAATAAATTCACTGATAAAGTCAAAGGAAAACCATCCAACAAGAGTCTTGAATGCTTTATTTATAACTTTAGATGATCATGAAAGGCAACAAATCATGCTGGGGTGTACATGTTGTTTGGAAAGCTAAAATGCTATCTGAACATTATTTTAATAAAGACATAGAAGAGCTACAAACTGGTCTCCACTGCATTTTCATCTTAGGGTCAGACAACTTGAGTGACATTCGACAAATCTTTATTTAAGGAAAGAATGCCTAGTTTATCATTAAGCACGGCTTTAAAAATGTTGCAAATATGTATGAAGCCTCAGTTAATGTCAATAGATGAAAATAACATACAGTAAATTAACAAATTGCGTGAGAGAAGAGCATTTAGTAAATTAATGTGTTAGGAATCTGGTTAGACTATTTTTCAAAAGTTAATTTAATTATCTAATATTTTTTTGATTAACTATAGAAGTAGAAACTAATTGAGTTCCTGCTGTGAAATGGATGAAATTAACATACAAGTGAAGAAAAAAAGCCCTTTTTAAAATTAATAATGGCCATTTATGACTTTAATTAAGCCGACTATCTCACTGATAATAAATGATTGAGTTTGTTTTTGCTCAGTATTTTTCTCTGTTCCAGACTTTAGTCATTGGTGTCTGGCTGTGACAAACATTTGCGATTCATTTGTCAGGGGCTCTTGTGTTTCAGGATGCCCACGCTGGTGGTGGCTTTTCTCTGTGTGCACAAATGTAGCCACAAAGTGCAGGAGATGTTCAATTGCACCATTAGAACTATTCTCATTCGACCCTCCTTCAACCTGTGGTCAGGGCTGCTGTTTTAGAGCCTGTCATTGTAGCTTGCTTGATACTTGAATTCCTAGTTGGCCTAAAGCATTTGTTCAATTTCAGCAGCTCAACATTTTTTTAAGATTCCTATAACAAAGACCTAGCTATTTCTGTACTTTCACAGTCATGACCAACCGGCATACCTCTCAGTTGACATATAAACATCAGGATACCTTGAAGATATTCTGTCTTCTTTATGGGCAATTGCACAGCCCCCTCTGGGGGTGACTTGAAAGCTGGACTCTGCCCTGAGATAGGGTGATGTAGGATAGCGTGGAAATGGAAGGTGGTCTGGGGTAGGGCTCAAAATTATTGAAGTCTGACCTACGTGGCCTTCAAAAAGTCATCCTAAACTCATTATACTCTATAATCAATTGTTACGCTGAAATTCAATGGTTCAGAGAAAGCTTCTAATTAGTAGGAGTCAATGACTCCTTTTGTTGCAGGAGACTCCTGCATTTCATCAAAAACGGTTTGCATGGGCCTTCCTGAGGAGAGTGACGGTTGCGTAAAGTTATTTGTTTATTGGTATGTTGTCTGTCTCCTCCCTTCAGTTTTCCCTCATCTTCTCTTCATTGGCTGCTATGTAAGGTTCTCATTTCATATATCAGGTTGTGCATTCCTTCCCCATTCCTGCTTTGAACGATGTGTTTTCCTATTTCAAAGAGATCAATTGGTTTTAAAATCCTATCTCCACTCAAAGCTGCTGCAGCTCACTCTCAGCCCAAAGTCCTGCAGGGTCCTCCAACTCTGCATGCCCTCCATGAGGCTCCCTGAAGCACCGCCTCCTTTTTTTTTTTTAGTATATATATATATTTTTTCAGATGTGCATCATAATACATTTCGAATTCTGTGTACATTACATCATGTTCACCACCCAAAAACTAATTATAGGCCATCCCCTCACATGTGAGACTAATCCCCCCTTTCGTCCTCCTCCCTTCCCCCTTCCCCTCTGGTAACCACCAATCCAGTCTCCATTGATATGTGTTTGTTTGTGGTTGCTTTTATCTTCTACTTATGAGTGAGATCATACGGTATTTGACTTTCTCCCTCTGACTCATTTCACTCAGCATAATACCCTCAAAGTCCATCCATGCTGTCACAAATGGCCAGATTTCATCATTTCTTATGCCTGAGTAGTATTCCATTGGGTATATATACCACATCTTCTTTATCCATTTGTCCCTTGATAGGCTCCTAGGTTGCTTCCAAGTCTTGGCTATTGTGAATAATGCTGTGATGAACATAGGGGTGCATGTATCTTTATGCATTTGTGTTTTCAAGTTGTTTGGATAAATACCAAGCAGTGGGATAGCTGGATCATATGGTAGTTCTATTCTTAATTTTCTGAGGATACTCCATACTGCTTTCCATAGTGGCTGCACCAGTTTGCACTCCCACCAGCAGTGTACAAGTGTTCCCTTCTCGCCACATCCTCTCCAACACTTGTTGTTTCCTGTTTGGTTAATTATAGCCATTCTCACCAGAGTGAGGTGATACCTCATTGTAGTTTTGATTTGCATTTCCCTGATAGCTAATGATGTTGACATGTTTTCATATGCCTGTTGGCCATTCACATATCTTCTTTGGAGAAATCTCTGTTCAGATCTTTTGCTCCTTTTTCCATTGCACCTCCTCCTTATAATCTGTCATTTCATTAATGGCATCACCATTTCCGTGGCCATTCAAGCCAGAGAGCTCCCTCCCTTCTCCCTCTTTCTAAATTAATCACCGACACCTGTTGATCATGCATTTCTCTCTTTTCCCAATCTGTCACTCCCATACACACTCACACATTGAGGGGTTTCTTACCTGCTGTAATTATTGCCTGGATTACTACAACAGTCTTTAACCTTCTTTCTCTGCCTTTAGCCTTGCTGGGGCCATTTTGGTTACTTGAAAACACAGTAAGTCATCATCAAGGAAACTTTCCTGATGTACATATCCACTGGGGTCTGGGAAGGGAACACCACAGGCCTCCAGTCATGCTCCATCCATGATCCAGGGGCTTTCTGGGGGTGGGGGCAGAGGGAGGGGAGGATTGAATCTGAGCTGCTGATTTGTGGAGGCCTTTAGCCTGGAAGTCCAGACATACTTTCTGCCTCAAGTAACCAAGATCCTGGCTACACCAGAGTATCAGCTTCTGAAAGGAAGGGCAAGTCCTGTGTTGTCAGGATCACGGCAACGCCAGTGTCACTTTAGTACCAAGCAGGAATAAAATCAGAAACAGAGCCTATGCTTAGAGCCAGAGCAGGCAGGGAAAAGATAACACCTGGAAAAGGCAAGGTATTAATTCTGTGGCCATATGAGGGCTTTAGGACACTGTTTTCCAATTATTTTCATCATCTACTATCTTTGGTCCCTGAAATTCCACAGAACAATTATTCCTCTAGCCCAATGTACTACTTTCTGCAAAAATGATTTTTTTCTGAGAAATGCAATATATTCGGCAATTATATTTCATTAACTATTCCTCTGTCCACCCCCTTCCCTCCCTTAACCCTTCCTTCCTTCTCTTCTTCTTTTCCTTCCTCCCTTTGTATCTGGCTTTTTTTTACACTTATCATGTTTTCAAGATTCATCCATGTTGTAGCATAGATCAATATACCAATATTTTTGTATGACAAAGTAACATTCCATCATATGGATACACCAGTTATGTTTATCCACTCATCATAACTGTTTCCGCTTTTTGGCTGTTATAAATAATGCTGTTATGGATATTCATGTTCAAGTTTTTGTGTGGACATGTTTTCATTTTGCTTGAGTATATACCTAGAAACAGAATTGCTGGGTCATACAGTAACTCCATGTTTAACATTTGAGGAATTAGCAAATTGTTTTCTAAAGTGGCCACACCATTTTATAATCCCACTAGCAATGTATATGGGTTTCAACTTCTCCACATACTTATCAACACTTTTTTTGTTTTTTTTTGATTATAGCCATCTTGTGGATGTGAAGTATTATCTTCATATTGGCGGTTATTCACAGCTAAGTTCCCAGAATCTAAATCTCCATTTTTTCCTGTGAGTTTTGTGATACAATCATGGTTCCTCTTACAGAAATTACATTCCAACTCCTCTTGATGGGCTTATAGTGACTCTCAAATGAAGGGAAACTTAATCATAATATCAAACATTTACCGAAGACTTCCGGTGGGCCAGGCCCTGCTCTTAGCATATGTTATCACTCTAAACCCTCACAACTACCTTGTCCATCCTGACAGGAAAAGTCTGACCATAGGAATCTATTATTCTGAAAAGTTATTGAACGAAACACAACTATTTTAAAATCTATTTGTAAAACCCATGTTCTCAACTCTCTGTTTTTTCCTAAATATGTGGTTCCATTTCTCCGACGAGGATCCTTCAAATACTTCCTATTTCAAAGAGTGTGATTTTTCCAGAAGCCTTAGCACACTGCACATATACATGGCAAGTTCGTTAAGCTCACAGAACCCCAGAGGGTAAGGCAAGGGAGAAACCAGAAGGCGTTAATATACCACTCAAGCTTTCAGCAATTAAGTTCTCTCCATATAACCTCTAATCAATGGGTTTCTCAACAAAAGGTAGGATGGGGGGTGTTGGTGAGGAACAAGATAAAGAGAGTATTTGATAAATTAGTTTGAGGATTGTACCACCCAAGATGAAAGGAAAGCTCCTGAACTGAGTAGGTGGAGAACTTCCTTGCGCCATTACTGAGGACAGATTATTTTCCCTCCTGAAATATGCACACAAGAGGATAATCAGCCAACAAGGGTTTCTCATTTTATATTTCTATCCTAGAAATGTTTAAAAGCCAACATGTGCAAAACTATTTAGCAAAATGCCACCATGGGGTTCATAGTTTGTAATTTTAAAAAACAACAACCCAAGGCTGCCGCACCTCATAAATTATGCAATAAGGGGTTTTGAGTAAGATTGAAAAATAGGAGTAAAACTTACTCTCCCAGGAGGCAAAATATTGCTTGACATTTTTAATAATAATGAAAGAAGACCTCAGTGGAGCAAAACTAAAACACATTTGCATGTCAAAGAATAGGTTCTATTGAATTTGTTGAGGTTTCTTCATTAACTTTTCTGTTTCCTATGGAATAAATTCAAGGTTATGAAGAATAAAATACAAGTCTAATGACTGAGAGGTGGCATGAACACAGGTGAAAACAGCTGATTTTCTAACCAGACTTTGAGAAGTGAGAAATTTGTGTGCAAGAAATGACTTCTCCCCTTTGTTTCTTTAATGTGGTTTTGTTTCATTTTCAGAAGGTCAAAAGGAAACCAAAGTATTGGCCAGTTTACATTTTTTCTATGTATATTCTCCTGACTGTGCATAAATTTCAGGACTTACATGCTATTTCTCTTCCTGAGGAGGCTTACCTAATTGTCACATTTTCGTCCTTTCCTCAGGAGAAACACTGTGACTATGATCTCCTAAAGTTTAACACTTCATACTTTATTCACCCGTTGTTGTGCATTCCCCTCTTTAGGACAGAGAAGTTGGGGCTGTGATTTGTAGTGAAATTGGGTTCCACAGGTTCAGATTGAGAATTGAGGCAATACATTATGTAAACTCTGGTGAGCCTGAAAAGCTTTAAGGATATTAGAAAACAAAACAGACAAACAAAAATTTATTATAATTAAAGAAAAATCAGTCCTTCCTATTTTATGATTGGTTTTTGCTTCTCACTTAATAAGTTGAACAGTACTTTTAATGGCTGGTAAATCAATATAAAGGGATGAAAATGTTTTCTATAGATTTTCCTCTTTTAAATTAATGCCATAAATCTCCCTTAGTTGAGAAAAAGCTTTGGGAGAGACTAATTTATGCTTAAACCATCGTTTTATCTCGTCAGGAAAGCATCATGTGGACCTATGGCTGAACGATTCAGTTGGCTGTAACAATGTGTGGAAGAGAGAACTGAGTTTTACAAAAGCTCACACTTTACAGACAAATATTTTCTAAGACTTTGATTTTGTTGAACTGACCTTCAATGCCCAGAAGAGATGTCTGAATGCCATTTGGAGACATGTGGGATCTGAGCTCTGTGTTTGTCGGGATCCGTTCTCTCGACTATTGCCCCTGCTAAGGTGAAATACACTCCTCCAGGGCAGGGCAGACTGGGCCCAAGTGCCTGACATTTACTAGGAACACAAATATTTGAAAGAGTACATGTGTAAGTGCACAAACAAATGGATGAAATGAAATTATGGCTCAACCTGGTTTCTTGGGAACGGCAATGTTGATTTGTTTCTTGTAATGGCATTGGTAGCGGTTTTTGCGGTTGGGTACTCACAGACAGTGAGCACAAGGGTACCGAGCCATGGCTCATTTATTGTTGGATTGACCCATGAATGAACTAATTTCAAATAGGAACCTGGGTATCATTTGTTTTGTTGCAAAGTCAGGTGGAATGATTCTTAATTTCCCAATTCCATGATTTCTCCTCCCAATCTCCTTCTCTCATGGGCCTCCCAGTTGCATTTTTCCAGTCCTAGTGTTCCCAATATAGCTGGGGTTCCAATTTTAGCTCTGTCTCCCTCTAACTCTGTTATTTTGGGTAAATTACCTAATTTTCTCCCAGCTGAAGTCGTTCATTTACAAGAAGGGGTGCAAACACCTACTTCTCAGCATTATGAGATTTTAACATAATATTATATGTCTTCTACTGAGTACATAGACATTTGGAGCAAAAATAAGCCACTGTCAGCTACAACAGCACTACCAACACCAGCACCAACAAGTAGTAATATACTGAAGAAGTTATGAATTAACGTGATAACCTAATCTAAACCAGTCAGTGTCTAAACGGTAAAATGCCTTGACTGAGCTATAATTATATGTTTACTTAAAAAAAAAAAATTTCAGTGGAGGAACTGTAAACTTCAGCACAATCTCAAATTGTTGGTTGTTTCTTGAATGTTAAGACTGCAGTAGAGGGGCCTGCCTGGTGGTGTAGCAGTTAAGCTCACACGTTCCGCTTCGGCGGCTCAGGGTTTGCTGGTTCGGATCCCGGATGTGGACATGGCACCGCATGGCATGCCGTGCTGTGGTAGGAGTCCCACATATAAAGTAGAGGAAGATGGGCACAGAAGTTAGCTCAGGGCCAGTCTTCCTCAGCAAAAAGAGGAGGATTGGTGACAGATGTTAGCTCAGGGCTAATCTTCCTCAAAAAAAAAAAAAGTAGTCTTTTAGTAAATGTTTGCATAAATGCATAAATAAATAATGACTTGAGATGCCCACCCATTTGGAAGCAGTGATATCCCTACCATTGTAGGTGCTCTAGAATTGCCCAAATGACTATACAGCTTGAGTATGTAGCAAGGATTAAAGCATAAATAGAGGCTAGATTAGGTAATATGTAACGTCTGTGTATCTAGTCTAACCTTGATCTTCCAGGATTCCATTAAATTACAACACGTGTTTCCCCTGCATATGAAGTACTTGGAATAGTCATCACTTCAAAGGTGCATCCTCAGGTATTGCATGATTTCTTTTTGACATGATAGTCGAGTGACTTTCTCAGGGTCACACAGTGAGTTCTTGACTAATGCTATAGTAGTGATCTTTAAGTTGTTTGGATTCTAAAACCACAACAGATACATCCATTCTGGTAAAAATTTGCTATTGGCTTCTAGGAATTTTTAGATCCTTAAAGCTTATCCTTTGACTCCTTGTGAAGGATCCTTCTTTACCTGAGGATCATTTCCAAATGCAAGGTTTTCAGGATGTTAGTTTCTTGGCACAACCAATGCAATATTAAAAGCATAGCGTAGGAAAAAATAATTTAAAAAGAAGGATGGAGTCAGAGGGAATTAAATTCAGGTTTTTCGTATATGTGTTTGAAGGCTATTTGCTAAATGAAATGTGAATGGCATCCTGAAAACACCCAGCATTATTATCCTCTTGTTTTAGAAGTTTTGGAAAGTAAGCATAGGATGAGAATTGAGAACATCATTTTTGCTGATGTCTTGGGGTCAGTGTTTCTGAATGCAGATCTGTGGGTCAGCTCTGGCCTTTGACAAAGCTTTCACCAATGAAATGACACAAATAAGGACAGCACATTAGTTTTTCATAAAGCCAATTTTAGGAATGTCCTATATTCTGGAGTACGTCCTTCCCACTTTTCAATGAGAATTTATCCAGTTACGACCTCCATTGATATGTAAACATTTACCATAATCAGGGACAGATTCATTTTGTCACACTGCCTGTTTTAAACCCCAAATTGTATAACCTGAGAAACGTTATTTAGAATCTATGATTCTCAATTTTGTAATCTGTAAAATGAGGAAGATAGCAGTGGGAACTTCTTAGGGTTGCTGTATGGATTCATGGCCCTGTAATTTGGAAAAAGATCTTAGCCTGTTCCTGACTAACGGTAGGGACTCAAAAATTGTTATCATTTTCTTGTCCAGGATCTTTCTAGCACATGTGATTTCATAGCACTTAAAGTGATTTACTCACCTTTTTTTTTTTTCCAAATAGCTCTTATTTTCTGTGCTCTGGTAATATCCTATCTCCTAATTACCACGAAAGTTTAGCTGAGTTTGGCCAGGACATGGTTGGGGAGACTTATGGATATTGCTTTCTAATCTGAAGGCCTGGGTTGCCATGCTAGCTTCACAGTGTGCAAGCTGTATGCCTTGAGCATCGGTTAACTTCTCTAAGCCTTAGATGCCTTAAATAAAGTGTATAATCAGACCTGCCTTAGAGGGTAGTCAAAAGGACTAAATGAGGTGCCACCAGAATGTTTCTAGTGCATTTCTCATCACGTGGTAGGTATTCATTAAATATTAGCCTGAAACAGGGGACGGAAGGAATGCCCCATATGCCATGTCTACTAACTCTTTGATAATGGAGACACCTCTTTGAATATTTATTACTTTCTCTTTTCTTTGTTGAATTTTTTAAGGCATTTGTGATTTGCTACCAATGTTAGTTATCTTGAGGATTCAATTTTCTCTGTAGTTACATGACCAGCTAGAGTGAGACCCTGAGGGAGTGAGTGGTGAGGAAGGCCAGGCCCTTCCAATATCATAAACGCAATCCCTTGTGCAAGGGCAGAGCACCTTTCCTCGGTGCCTTGGAGATGCCTGGTCTTCCAGTGGAGTGTCTGAAATTTGTGAGTTGCTGCTGGGTACCCTGGTGAGGTGGGCTGAGTCTTGCTGATGAGACTATAGATTCTGCATGAGAACTCCTCCAAAGGGTCTATACCGGCATTTCTCAAAGAATAATGTTCTGAAGTCTTATCCCAAGAAATTTTTACAAAAATGGGCCCGTTCCTCATACATGATGTCACTCAGGAGGGTGAGGAGGTCTGAGCTCCGGCACTGCTTTATGCAGGGGCCCAGGCTTGCACCATGCGCAAATCAGGAATCGCCACTTGAATTTTTTTTCATCTGTGTATTTAAAGGGTGGGGCTAGAAGAGAAGATGCCTTGTCTTTCCTCAACGTTGATGTCTTTACCTCTATGAATATATATTCATCTACTCTCTTTTTTTCTCCCCTAGAAGCATCAAATAATGCCTTGAATTTTAGTGACATGTCTACATCACTTCCATAACAGCAAGGGCATAAAAAGACTCTTTTGATTGTTTCTCCATGAATACCCAGCAGTTATTTTCTAAGTCTTATCTTTCCTAACCCAAGCCTGTGTCTGCTGGAGGAAAAATAAGAATTAAACATAAGGAAGAAAGATGAAACTACCATGAAATTTTAATTATGTTTCTCAGAGGGATTACAGATAATTTTCATATTCCTCCTTTTACTTCTCCCGACTTATTATTTTTTCTACAATGAATTGGTACTCATTTTATACCTCAGAGTTCAAAATGAATAAAAATAAAATTGTTAGTGTTCTGATATCATTTGTTGTCATTTGCCTCACTGATATTTTCTCATAGGTGGCATATTTTTAATCTTTAATATTTAGTCTTATTGATTCCCATCTGATATTTATGTTATTAGATTATAACCTCCTTTAGGACAGCACCATTGCTAGAAAAAAATTAATCCTGTGACATACTTATGACCATATTTTTTTCTTTTCCTTATAAATTGAAGGAAATGGAGTTTGATTTTTTTGGAGTAAAATTTTTGTAGATTTTTGAGTTGTTTCTATCTTAGAAATTTCTCTCTGCCTGAATTCAGTTCCAGTTTTTATTCATGTTTTCATGATTCTCAAATTTTTAATGGTTTCTCAAATAGTGATAACTCTCTGCTTACCCAGACAAGTTAAAAATAAAGGTCAATTAAAAGGAATGAATGGGCAATGGATGAATTAATTTGTGTTTTGCTATACCGAGAGCCAATCAGGGGCTGGCCCCATGGCTGAGTGGTTAAGTTTGCGTGCTCTGCTTTGGCAGCCCAGGGTTTCGCCGGTTCAGATCCTGGGTGCGGACATGGCATTGCTCATCAGGCCATGCAGAGGTGGCATCCCACATAGCACAACCAGAAGGACCTACAACTAGAATATACAACTCTGTACTGGGGGGCTTTGGGGAGAAGAAGAAGAAAAAAAGAGCCATTCGGGCATCTTTCTTGCCCCACTCCTCTTTCTTACAGTGGTGAGTCCAGCCTAAACTGTGTTGATGGCATTAGGACCTAGATTCTTCTGTCTCTAAGAGTTAAAGAACTTACGATTTCCAAAGGGGAGACTCTGATCTTGGTTGCAGATAGTAGATAAAGGTCAGGAAACAATCACAAATGCTCTTGGCCACGGGTGTCCCATAGAATCCACCACTCTGCTTTAGACAAGAGCTGTGAGCTGGTCCTCCTATTGTACACTGGGAAAAACCAGTTTATGGGATGCATTATAAATCTGAGCTCAGGGCCAGGATTAGGGTGAAGAAAATGAGGCCAAATCATGCAAGTGCAGAATTCGACCCTGTATTTATCCTGTATTGATAATTTTGTTCTACATAGATTTTTTTGCATTTATTTTGAATTTTCAAAATATTGTATTAAAATATTATTTATTTCGATTGCTGAATATTTTTGCACCCCCTTCAATTGTGTGCTCTGATTGGGCCAACATGTTCTTAGCCAGGAGCTTGAAATGTGGCATTACTTTCTTCCTTACAACATCTGGGTTTCATAAAGATAATATTTTGAAAGTTACTGTGCATTGACTGTGTCTTTTTCCAGGTTATCCTGGGATCCTCTGGAAGCTATATCTGCTACTCTGAAGGTGCTAGAACATGACAGGGAGCCTGTCTCTCTTACTCTCTTGCTCTCCATTATATCTCTAGCACACCTAGTACAATGTTAGACACTTAGGAATGGCTTGTTAAATAGCATTTGGTGATTTTTTAAAAATGAATTGCGTAGTATATATATAATATACACACATAAGCACACATATGCACTATGAACTGAAAGTTCCAGTTAGTCAGAGTCCAGGAGTCCACTTAATCAGGCCTTTAATGAAAACACAAGTGTATTCCTGAGATTTACTTACTTTTAAAGCAAGCATCATTGAGCATTGTCCATGTGGCTACCGTTTATTCTCCCCAGCAACCCTGTGAGGTTGGTATTATTATTGTCACTTTACAGACTGAGATGCAAAGAGATTAACCAACTGCCCAAAATTACACAGTAAATGGAGCAAGGATTTGAACCCAGTTAATCTGACTTCAGAACCAGCGTCTACAATGAGTTAGTGGAACTGCCTCTCAAGTGGACTCTAAACACTACGCACTTTCCACCTTGTAATTGACTTTCCACTGTCTATCGTATTACAATCAGCCCTCTTAACTCATTTCTACTACCTACTGACCCTAGTAAGCACTTGAGTATGCAACGCCTATTGTAGAATCTCTATCTGGGGCCCTTTGCAAAGGATAGCCTGGCTTTAATTCAGTCCCACTCACTGCAAGGAGGCAAAGAAGAGAAACTTGATGGCTTTTTCCTTCAAGTCTATTTGGAAGAAGAGCTTTTCTTTAGGTAGGAGGAGATCTTATCCTCCATTTTTTTTTGAATAAGAGATGGAAAAAACAACAAAAAAGCAAGAATCAAATAAGAGTAGTGTTGTTTCCAAAGGCACAGTCAGGATGACTTGTCTCACTTTCAATTCTAAGTCTTCTTATCAATGTAGTTTGATGGAAGGTTATGACGACTATGGACTGTTATGTTTGTGTCTCCCTAAAATTCATATGTTGATGCTCTAATCCCCACCGTGGCTGTATTTGGAGATGGAGTCTCTAAAGAAATAAACTTAGATGAGGTTATAAAGGTAGGACCCTGATTTGATAGGATTAGTGTCCTTATAAGAAGAGACACCAGAGAGTTCTCTCTCCACCCATCTCCTCCTGAGCCTACACACCAAGGAAGCCATGTGAGGATACAGCACTAAGGCAGCCATCTACAAGCCAGGAAGAAAGCTCTCACTAGAAACGGACAATGCTGGCACCTTGATCTTGGACTTCTGGTCTCTAGAACTGTGAGAAAATAAATTTCTGTTGTTTAAGCCACCTGCCTCTGGTATTTTGTTACGGCAGCCTGAGCAGACTAATGCAAGGATGAACAATCGCTGTGAGGATGTCTGCACATATTTACATTTACACATGCTATTTAGGATACTCATGAAACTCAAGAGCTGGCAGTGAAGACTGATGCAAAGTGGATTTCCTGTTTCCTTTGGAGAAAAGGCTATCTCAACTCATCTCAGATTTATTCATGTTCTCTAAGAAAAACTACAATGTATGTAATACATATTTTAAAAAGAGAAATAACTCCCTAATATTCTTACCTGTTGATGGGAAGAACTCAGTTGTTAGTTATTGGGTGCTCTGTTTCATCAACTTAAACTGAGGCACTGGAGTTCTAATCTCTATTCCTTCACTTACTAGTTTAGTAATTGGGGAGAAGGTGTTACCTTCTCTATATGTCGAGTCTATATTTGCTAACATGGGAATGATAACTATCTGAAGAGCATTTTATATACTCTCTAGTTTATCAGTATATCATGCTAAATGAGATAACAAATGCCAAGCCACTAGCTTGGCTTCAACAAATGCCAGTTCATTTCCCTCCCTGAAGCTGCACTGGCTTGCTTTCCAGTACAGTGGCGTAGAGTAATTTGATGATGAGAGCTGGTGGCCAGACTGGTGGTCTGCCAAGCCCTTTTTGCTAACCTTACCTACTGGTTCTTAAGTATGGCCAATCTAAACTTTCTTTAAGAAGCAGACATTTCTTCACAGCCCAATCTAGATGGCTAGGTCTTTAACTTGACTTGATCAAATTCCCAGACAGGTTTACCTTGTCTGGACTTTGTCCTTCTCTTTAATAGATAGGAATTGCATTTATTAATAAATAGGAAGAGGACATATTTCAGAACAATGTGTTATTTGATTATTCCAATCATGGGCAGCAAAGTTTGGTCTCTCTGCCTTATCAGTAACTTGTTTTGCAAGGATCTAGACCAGTGATTCTCACAAAGAACACCTGGCAATGTCTGGAGACATTTTGGGTTGTCACACATGGAGGAAGGTGCTATTGGCTTCTAGAGGTCAGGGATACTGCTAAACATTTTACAATGCACAGAACAGTCCCTCACAAAAAAACAATAACCTGGTTGTACATGTCAATAATGCTGAGGTTGAGAACCCTAATCTAGACTGAACCGGGCATCTAGCTAACCCCCTTAGACTCACTCCAAGTAAACAGGTGTTAATCTCCCTGCTGGTAAGAGAAAGGTGGGCAGGTTTCCATTGCCATAATCATCATACTTATTAGATACATACCATGGACTCAGCACACCATAAAGTCATGAGTCACCCTTAAGGCATGATGTAGAGTAGTGACAGCACTTTAGATTAAAGGCCACAGCTTGGAGCCAGGCAGATTTTTGTTTGGTTTTGCCTCTATTACTTGCAAATTATAGTTCCATAAGCAAGTAACTGAAGTTTTCAGAGTTTCAGCATCCCTTAACAGGGTGGATGTAACAGAATGAAGAAATTACGTATATAATATCGTTAGCACAGTGTTTTCAATATGCAGAACACTCAATAAATTGTGGATGATACCATTTTTGACCTATTCTTACCATCATCATATCTCAGCTCAGCCTGGCTTACAGCTACCTCTATGATACAACCTAAGCTGTGCATGCAAGAAATCCGTATATTTTTTTCCTCTTTCCCCCCCCAAATCCCTGCAGTACATAGTTGCATATATTAGTTGTGGATCCTTCTAGTTGTGACATTTGGGACACCGCCTCAGCATAGCCTGATGAGTGGTGCCATATATGCACCCAAGATCCGAACCGAGAAACCCTGGGGCACCAAAGCAGAGCGCGCGAACTTGGCTGCTTGGCCAAAGGGCGGGCTCAAGAAATCCATGTTTAATGAAAATCATCTTTGTCAATTAACCCACATGCGACACAATGGAGGAGGCAACATGAAGGGTGTTAAAGGAATTCAAGCATTCAGAGGAAACGGCTTTCATCAACTTGGCCCCACTTTATGTTTCCTTTTAGATGATTTTCAAGGAAATATATGATATGGGCTGACATTGGAGGAAAATCTCAACCTCTGAATGTGCTGGTTGACAGACATTAATACCTCATACTGCAGAATATTTTTCTTTGTTTACTTTTTTTCCCTTCCAAGAGAATCCTTATTTATTTTCCTTGGCTATTCCTGAAACATTCAGGGCTTCTCCACTTTCACGCCTTTGTTCAATTTATCAGTTTGAATTTTTAAATTAGAAGAAATAAATGTTACTGTTCTAAATTATGGAAAATTCCAGAACTTGCTAGCTTTGAGGGGGGCTGTGATCTAAGGCTCAGATTATGACCTCAGAGCCTAGTCTGTCTGCATCTACCTTCTGACTCTAATGCCATGTGAGTTTTAGTCTCAGGATTCACCTAGTATCAAGTTCCTTGCCAGCAGCTCTGGATCTGTCTTCTCAGGCTGAATCCAATGCCACTGGGGATTTTTTTTTCAAATCACTTAAGATCCTTAAAGGCAACAAATGTCACCTAGTCATCTTTTAACACCTGGAGGTCTAGCATAGTATCCTGCACACAGTAAATACATAAAATTAGATTTCCCAAGCAAATATATGGTTAAGGATAGATACTACATTTCAATAGGAAAACAAGAAAGTTGAGTTCCAGAGAGAAAGTACATATATCTTAAACTGTACAGCTGGTTAGTAGCAGAGTGTAGGAAACATTGTTTTTGCCTACGAGACAAAGTAATCCAATTTCCACTACCAATGGGTGTCCTGAGATGTGATTGTCAAAGAAATAAGAAGAGAGGTCTGTTAGGGGTATGCCCTGGAGAAAGAGTTTTTTCTTTTTATCTTTTATAGAGAGCCATGAGAAGAGAGAGCCTCATTCTTTGGCACCGTGTTGCTTATTAGTGCACGCCAGATGGAACTGCAGCACACATTATATGGCCATGGAAGGGGCCAACGCATTGAGGCTGGCAGAGCTGGAAGTTAGGAGGCACCTAGGCCCTGATGCTGTCACTAGGCTGTGTATTTAATGGCTCAGGAATTGCCTGCTTCTGCACTTCTTCTTATGCAAGACAATAAACATGTTCACCATTTAAGCCAGTTGGGATAGTGTTTCTGTTCCTTGCATCTGAAAGCATCCTCATGGGTACCCACAGAGTCACAGTTTTTTCCAAGAGATCAACTCACTTATGGAGAAAGAATATGTCTGTCTGGAACATAGAAGCAGTTTTTGTCTGGCTAAGCTGTTGGAGAACATTGTTACCTGGTCAGGCACTTCATATATTCAAAGCTTGCAGACAGTACATGGGCCCCTAGTGACGTCTCTGCAGCAACAAAGTAAGATTACAAACATAGATCCTGCCCATAAGGAGCCTTCAGTCTCCCCAAAGCCTTGAGGGCTGGCTTGCCCAGCCTGATTAGGTATGACCTAGCATACTGGTTCTTATCACAGTGCTACCTGCTATGTGAGGCACACCCTCAAAATACAGGCTGATTAACTGATCAGGTGAGCTCAGCAATGTGTATCTGGGAGATACAGGTCTCCAGAAACAGACAAGGGGAAAGGGAAATGTGAGAGAGAATAAAAAAATATAACCCAACTTCCCTTATATTATAAAAACATTATTTTGTTTTAAATTACTGAAAGGCCTGTTCTCAAGAACTGGCAGTGACTTGCACTTAGAGTTCTGAGTTTTTGTGTGAATGAATGAGGGACATATCTTCAATCAAGAAGCAGAGATGATGTTCCATGGATTTCCTTCCAAATTGACATCCCAACATGGTGATTCATTTTGACATAGCCAGAACAATTTTTCTTTTGTTTTGATCATGTTCAAAAGCACATAACATTAAATTTCCTACCTTAACTGCCCTCAAGTGTACGGTTCAGTGGTGATAAGTATATTCGTGTTGTACAATAGATCTCTAGAACTTTGTTATCTTACAAAGCTGAAGCTCTATGCCCATTGAACAATAATAGCTCCCTATTTCTTCCTCCTCCTTCCTCCTGGAAATCACCATTCTATTTCCATTTCATTGAGTTTGACTACGTTAGATACCTTACATGAATGAAATCATATAGTATTTGTCTTTATGTGACTGGCTTATTTTACTTAGCATAATGTCCCCAAAGTGTATCCATGTTGTAGCTTATGACAGGATTACCGTCTTTATTAAGGCTGAATAATATGCCTTATGTATGTATATGTCACATTTTATTTATCCATTCATCTATCTGTGGACATTGGTTTGCTTCCACCTCTTAGCTATTGTGAATAATGCTAAAGTGAATATGTGTGTGCAAATATCTCTTTAAGATCCTTCTTTGAATTCATTTGGATGTATACTCAGAAGTGGGATTGCTGACTTATGTGGTAATTCTATTTTTAACTTTTTGAGAAGCTTCCATTGTATTTTCCATAGTGACTGCATCATTTTTACACTTCCACTAGCAATGACCAGAGGTTCTAATTTTTTACATCCTCATTAATGCTTGTTATTTTCTGTTTTGTTTTTGTTTTTGATAGTGGCCATCCTAATGGATGTGAGGTGATATCTTATCTTGGTTTTGATTTGTATTTCTCTAGTGATTAATAATGTTGAGCATCTTTTAATGTGCTTGTTGGATATTCGTAAATCTTCTTTGGAGAAATGTCTGTTTAACTCCTTTGCCAATGTTTAAATTATTTTTGTTGTTATTGTTGTTGTGGTTGAGTTGTAGAAATTCTTTATATATTCTGGTTATTAATCCCTTTTCAGCTATGTGATTAGCAAATGTTTTCTTCCATTCTGTATGTTGCCTTTTCATTCTATCGACTGTTTCTTTGGATGAGCAGAAATGTTTGAGTTTGATGTGGTCTCATTTGCCTATTTTTGCTTTTTTTGTATGTGCTTTTGGTGTCATATACAAGAAATCATAACCAAATCCAATGTCATTAAGTTTTTCTTTTATGTCTTCTTCTAGCAGTTTTGTAGTTCTAGGTCTTGAGTTTAATCTAGTTTTTGTTAATTTTTTTCATTTGGTGTAGCATAAGGGTCCAACTTCATTCTTTTGAATGCAGACATTCAGTTTTTCCAACACCATCTGTTGAAGCTACTGTCCTTTCCCCATTATGTGGTCTTGGTACCCTGAACCAATTTTTAAGTCTTGAAACAGATAAAGAACTGGGGATAGATATTTGGCTAAATATAGTACTGTCTTGTTTTGTTTTTGGTTTGTTTTGCTTACTAAGAGGTTGAGCTCCTTAGATCTGCTGTGTGTGTCTTTAACATGACACAAAACCAGAAATGCCAGTCTTTAGGACTTGAATTCTCATTTTTTGTATGGTTTATTTTTCATATGCTATAAACTCTTTATTAGAATTGATTCTGGCCTCTACTAGAGACAGGTCGATTACTCTTATTTAACTTCTACAGTTGGTGTATAATATGTGCATTTTTTCCCCCAGAAATAAAATATAGCTGTGAAGTTGGGTTTTTTTACAGCTCTTATGAGACCAGGTAAGACATTTTAAATGGCACAAATTCAATTTTCTCTGTCTTTTGGTGTATTTTTATTGATGGGGTATGAGACGAATTGATTGATTACATATTTATTGAATTTTACTTTATGTTTAGTGGTGTATTGGATGAAATCGTGAAGACATATTTTTCTTCTTAAAGAGTAGATGGTTTAGTAGAAGTAATGCATGCATTTAATTATAATATATAATAGCAAATAAATTGCAAGAGCTGCATACAAGTGAAGGAGGAGTTCAGAATGGAGGGAGTTTGTATCCAGCTGAGGGTACTAAAAATGCTTCCTGAAGGATGTGGTTTAGCTGGCATTTGAAGGATGGTAAGAGTTGGAACTATGTAATAATAACTTATATTTATTGATACTTTGTCATCTGGTACTATTCTAAGTGCTTTAATAATCATTTTAACCTTTGCAATCATCTTACGGTATAAATACTATTATTATTTCATTTTACAAATAGATAAAGGCAGAGAGTGGATAAGTCACTTGCCCAAGGGCACACAACTGGCAAGTAACAGAAGTAGGATGTGAAATCCTGTAATCTCACTCCAGAGCTGGGGTTCCTAACCACCCTGATACAGGGTATTCTAGGTCGGGTCAACGCTTAAGCAGAAAAGCAGGATCATAAAAAGATGGGGAGTGGATGAGAGATGGCAGGGGACTCATTCTGTAACATAGAGTCCACTAAGGGGTTAGCAGGAAAGGATATTAGACATGAAGTTTACAGCAGAGTGACACTGCAATGTAGAAACTAAGTTTGTGCTTTATTCTCAGGGCAATGAAGTCATAAAATGTGTTTACATCAGAAAGTGGTGTGTTCAGAGCTGTGTTTCATGAAGAATAAACTTACAGCAAGGTAAAGAATGCTGTGAACTCACAGGGCATCTCCTATATGTTTAATTATGCTCATATTGTTGAGGGAGAATCTGAGGCTCAGAGATACTAAGATAAATTACTTCGCAAGGTTCCACAGAGAGTAAGTAAACATGAGATGAGATGGCTAGCATTATACCTCCAGTTTTGGTGGCTCCCAAATCCCTGCTCTCTTCCTTTTTTTTCTCAAGGAGAAGAACTGCAGGCAGGGGTGCCAGCTAGGCAACTCCAGTACTACAGAGAAGAGGGAACGAGAGCCTGAACTAGGCAGAAAGGGGGCAATTTCAGGGACTTAGAACATGCAGAAACATCTTGTCTTCACTGTTGGTTGGGACTAGGGAACCTGGAAAAAGAGAAATCAAAGAGGATTCTGCAGTTTCTGCTAAATAGGTAGATACTGGAGCTATTAACAAAAATTGGAATAAAGCATAAAGAAGACATTTGGAGATGAAGGTAATGAGTTCAATTTCGGACCATCTTCTAGATACCAGACAATATCCAGGGGCATTTATCCAGCAAGCAGTACAGGCATGTTGGAAGAAACTCAGAATAAAGATGGGGATTTGGAAAGCAATATTCTCAGAGAAGTGACAGCTACTCCCACTCTCTTTTGAAATTAATTGAAGGATTTTGCTGTCAGACAAAGTAAACATGGCCCAATTTTTAAATATGACATTTCATCATGCAGTCCAATTCAAGAAGTTCATTATTTCCTTTATATTTGCTTAATTCTTGAGACTTGTATAGGAAATATATAAATCTATATGCATATATGTATACATGTTTATGTAAAAATAGATAGATGGATAGATGGACGGATAGATAGATAGATAGATAGATAGATAGATAGATAGACAGATAGATAGATAGACAGACAGGTATCACTACATGAATCTTATTAAAACAGAGACTTTTAACATTTTTTCCTCGTGGAGCTAATGAGACTCTGAATCTCACTTTTATCCTGCCTCTACTCACTGATAGAAGAATTTTCTACAAAGAAAACAAAAAAAACTGCAGAGGAAAAGAAAGTCCAGCAAAACATGCTGGCAAAGCCTAGTATGTGAAGTTTAGCATTTCGAGTGACATCAGAGATTCGGCAAGGGGTGAGGATTGAATTGAGCCTCTAGGTGGGTCAATATTGAACTTTCAATAATAATATAGGGCTTGCGTTTTGAGCTCTCTGGGATAGCTGTTAAGTTTCAAGGAAACAGAGGCAGTGATGCCAAAACTCTTAATTCTCAAGATCATGTGCCCAAAGCTCAGTAAGCCAAACAGTAAGATGTTGGTGCCTGGAGATGGAGAAAGTTTCATTTGAATTGGCCAAGACAAGAAGGTGGGAGCATGGGTTCTCTCAAATCCACCTTAGAAGAAAGCAGGGGGTTTTATAGAGCTGATGGTTGTGGCAGGAGGAGTTTTGGAGAAACAAAGGGGTAATCTATGTTTCTTTCATTCCCAATAAGTCCCTGGGCAATCTGACTTCTGGGTGTCAAAGGCAGGTGGGAACTGCCTATCTGGTGATCTTTGAAGTCATTCTCTTTCTTCTGTAAAACAAGCTCATAAATCTTTGTGACCCTTGAGTTACCCCTCAGGTTAAATGAGAAAACAGCACATTGACAAGATTAACTTATTTTCATAAAAATGTTGAAAGGTAATCTTATTGAATATTTACAGTACCCCTGATACCCAGCTTCAGTAGGTGCCCCGACATGAGGTTTCGGCCTTGAGGATCACAGTTAATAAGGGCTTGAAGAGCAGAACTAAGTCATGCTACCAGCTGACTTTTTTGAATTTGAGCTTATTAGGTTTCCTATGAGAAAGAGCAGAGATGGTATTTATATCTCCATCCTTAAATCTAGCATGGCCTTATAACTGACCATGGCCAAAGAGGCAGAACAATATTGTGCAAGGTCTACGTCTAGTTCTCAAGAGACTTTGCTCACTTTTGCTCATTCTCTGGAAATCCCTGTGCCTTCACAATGTGAACAGGCCCAGGCAAACCTGCTGGAGGATGAGAAAACATGTGGAGCAGAGATAAGACAACCCAGCTGAGATATCTCAGTTTAGGCAGCTGTTAGCTAACCAGCAGGTGACCATGGACACATGAGTGAGACCAGACAAGATCAGCAAGTCCTGCACGCATCTGCAGGACCACAAAGATGGGTCCAGCCCAAACTGCTGACCCACAAAAACACAAAATCAGGAACCAAATATATGTTTGTTGTTTTAAGCCACTAATTTTTTTATTTGCTTACTTTAAACGCGACAAAAGCTAACTGGCACAATCTAAGAAGTTGTCTGATGTGAAATGTGAAATCAAATAGCTGGAGCTGAGGGCTGGGAAACCTGCAGGTCAGTCAGATCGGGGCCCTAGGGGTAACTTCACAGGTGCTACTGGGGAAAACAGAGAGTGAGGGTCTCCCCAAGCCTCTTCATAGAGGATAATTAGACTTGGAAAACATCTAAACAGAATTGGCGTATCATGACACAGCATACTTTTTTCTTTCTTTTTTACAAATAAATGCTTAAAAGTAAAGGGGAAAGAAGTTTAAATTGCATCTAACCCTGCAGTGGTGTGATTTTCTTTTATTATCATATCCCAAGGAAGGAAATGGAGGTACTTATGTTAAATGTTTTTTGTTTGTTTGTTTCCTCCTTCCCAAGCCAAGAAGACATAACAGGAAACAAGAAACAAGAAGATACAGCAGGAAACTTTACATAGCCTCTTGAGTCATCTATAGTGAAAGGAAGATAGATAGTGATAAAGGGAAAGTGTTTCAATTACTGTGTGAATTACACCCAGCACAAGAGCCCAGTCTAGATGGAAGGCTCAAAGCTTTACCGTAGCAGTGAGTCTGGAAGTGCAACTAAAGGAAACACAGAGGCTTGAGAGAAACGAGAGGAAACTCAGGCTAGAAAAGGAGATTAACCCTTAAATCCTTCATAAATGTATGGTTCCTTTCCTGTCTTAGATAACAGTGACTTCAGACAGTAAATGTAAGAACACCTGACACTGACTCAGTAACTAATGTATGGGGCAGAAGTGAGGTTCAGTCTTGTGGCATAGGAAGAATTCCTGTACAAATCCTCCTTCTCGAGTTTAGGAATGCTTTCAGAAAAAAACATGACAGAAGAACCCAGCTATATCAGAGTAGCATAGACATTCAGAAATATACACCTGGTTAAATAACTAATAGCTATGCTACAATTAAATATCATCACAACAACCTTATTAAAAATGGGCAAAGCACTTGAATAAACATTTCTCTAAAGAAGATATAAAAATGACCAAAAACTGCATGAAAACATCACTGGTTATTAGAGAAATGCAAATCAAAACCTCAATGAGATACCACTTCACACTCATTAGGATGAGTATTATCAAAAAAAATAGAAACTTACAAACGTTGGTTAGGATGTAGAGGAATTGGAATCCTTGTGCATTGCTGGTGGAAATGTAAAGTGGTGTAGCCATGGTGGTAAACAGGTTAGTAGTTCCTCACAAAGTTAAACAGAATCACCATATGATCCAGCAGTTATGCTTCCAGGTATCCACCCAAAAGAAATAAAAGCAGAGACTCAAACAGATATGTGTAAACCAAGGTTCATAGAAACATTATTCAAAATAGCCAAAGGATGGAAACAATCCAAATATCCATAAGCAGATGTATGGATAAACTAAATGTGGTATATACACACAATGGAATATTATTTAGCCTTAAATAAGGAACAAAGTTCTGATACACATTACAACATGGATGGAACTTCAAAACATTACGCCCAGTGAAATAAGCCAGAAACAAAAGTACAAATATTGTGTGATTCCACTTCTATGAGATATCTAGAATAGGAAAATTCATAGAAACAAAAAGTAGCATATTGGCTATTAGGGGCTGAAGGGAATGGGGAGCTGTTTAAAGAGTACAAAGTTTCTGTTGTGGATGATGAAAAAGTGCTGGAAATGGATAGTGATAATCGCTCACAACACTGTGAATGTGCTTTATGCTACTGAATTGTACACTTAAAATGATAAATTTTATATTACGTATATTTTACCACAAAGAAATCATCACAGTAATTTATATTTATGGACGTGGAAATCTTCTCATTATATGTTATTAAGAAAAACAAAGTCATAAGATAATACTATGCCATCTTATTTTTTGTGAAAAGGAACTGCAAATGCACAAAAAAAAATATGGAAAGTCATTGTAGCAGATTGTGTTTTCACAGATGGTCAGCCTAATACATCCCATCCCAAATCTGTGACATTATGTTCCCTCCCTTTGAATCTGAGAGGGGCCCTGACTATGATTCAATTAACACTGTGGTTTCCAAGACTAAGTTACACAGCAATATATAACATAACACTGAAATAATTGCTGCAGGTGTGATCCACCAGTAAATGCTAAATTTAGAGAGAAAAGTTTAAGGAGAAATAGTACAATTCCATAGCCTCAAACTATTTTTCCCAAAGTATTTGTTAATTACAAAGGGAAAAATAATAACTTTAAGTGGAGTAACCGGGCAAACACCACCTTAACCAAGCAATCAAGATTTACATCACCAATAAAAAAAATATCAACATCATCAACTCCTTGAGATGATGCGCCCAGAAAGGCATAATATCCCCATGTTATCCTTCCTAATGCATAACATCAATCTAATCATGAGAAAACATAGACAAGTCCAATTTGAGGAACATTCTGCAATATACCTGACCAGTACTTTTCAAAAATGTTAAGGTCATGAAATACAAAGAAAAACCAAAGAACTCTTAAAGATTAAAAGGCTACAGAGACAGGATAAATAAAGGCCACGTTGTATCCTGGATTGGATTCTGGAAAAGGAAAAAGGACAGTAGTGAAAAACCTTGTGGACACTGATAAAGTCTAATGTTTACTTAACAGTTTTGTGCCAATGTTAATTTATTAATTTTGATAATTTTCCCATGATTTTGTAAATTATTAACATCAGCAGAAGCTGGTTGAAGAGTATTCAGAAACTCTGGTGTGCTAACTTTACAAATGCTTGTAAGTTTAACTTATTTCAAAATTTAAAAGTCTCAAAAAAGATAGGCCAATACAGCTTCTGCTTGACCTTGTTGAGAAATTTGCCCTTGGAACACATTATTAGGCCTGAGACAGCCAGCATCAGACGTGAGCAGGTGAGTCATTAAATGATTCCAGTCCCAGCAGTTAAACCATTCTGAACAGCCAATGAGCAAAGATGAGCTGAACCCACCAGCCCCACAAACTGCAGAATTGTGAGCAAGATAAATGTTGTCATTGTTTCAAGTTACCAGGTTTTGGGGTTTGTAACACAGCAATAAATAATTAGAATAGACATACAAGAATCTCTTAGGGGTCATTACATCTGGGTGACTTCTGACCTACATTTTCTACTATTATTATTATAACAGTTAATATGAATTACTTATTAAGTTAATGGAATATTGGAAGAAAAAATATTTACAAATTCCCATTGTCTCTCCAAAATGTTGCAAATGATTTTCTGGGCTCTGATGTGAATGGGGCTGGGGCTTTAGGGCAAAAAAAAAATTGGTTTCAGAAATAGATAATGGTTAAAAATTTTTTAATTGAAAAAAGGAAGATAAATCATTGTTGTTTCCCTGAGCTGACATATAGTATCTCATTGTGAGTTACTTAAAAATATTGAGGGGAAATATCTGATATAATTATAGTTAATTCGTTCCAATGACTGTTGGCTATTTTGATCTTCATCATTAAACCAGATTGACAGAAAGATTATATCTTATGATTTAACATGCATGAAATACATCTATTTATTTATTCATTTACTTATTCATTTTCTCCTCTCCTTTGAAATCATAACCATTGTAATAGATTAGATTCTTATTCCACTTATTATACAAAAGCCTGTAAATCACACGCATAGATAAACCTTAATAGTATAAGCTAAAGAGAAAACAATGTTAATGAGACAGGGAGTTCATATGCTCATTAGATTTGAGTGTATTGGGAAGAGCAACAGTATGTCAGAGATTGGCAAAATTATGTTACAGACACAATCAATACCAATGTGGCATTTTTGTTCGTGAATAATTAGTATAAATAATGCTGACTTCATTTTAAATATCCTAAATACTGAAGAAAATAGTGGAATCAATGGTGGGAAAAAGATGGATCATACAATTTATTTCTCAATTACAGCTGACATATTAGTTACAGAAATTTTCATGTCATTTATTTTTTATGGTCCATTTTAACATCTGTGTTTATCATTGTAATAAATAAATAGATTATAGCCTCTTATTAGAGCAGCAATGGAAATTTCTTGTAGCAAAACACTCACATACTCAAATGACAGAAACACCCCAAATGGAACACCGATAAGGGAGAACACTTACTCCACTGAAGAATAAGACCTGAGGGTGGTTGAAGGCAAAGACAGCAAAATGCAGTCATTGTAAAAGGTTAAGATTTTACATTTGGGACCAGGGTTATTAATACTTGAGAAGATTTACATCTCACACAGCCCTTCTAAGAATGCAGACTTATAAATCTGTGTGTGTTTCCCAGCAACAAATGAATTTTGCAAACTACCATCCAGATAAGTTACTACCTCCGTTTTAGATTCTTCCTACAACTAGCAGTGTCTAACAGGCTGAGGGGAAATATCCACACCAGCTTAATATTTTACAACTTCATTTATTATATTCGGAGAAGGAGGTCTTTATTTACAAATAAACAGCTAAATTGTTTTATTTTCTGAGACTCCCTATTAGAGTAGGGTGGGATAGACATTGGGTGAATCAATCAAGTCGTACGTACTTATTGAGCACCCGCAATTTGTCTAGTAACTGCCTTAGGGTCTCATCTGATCTACTTGGGTCCTATGTTGACAGGATTTACAGAGATAGCAGTACAATGTGGAAAACATCTTCTTTGGTTATTTGACTATATTATTCAAACCTGTAATTATGTGGGCATTCTACCCATTTATTATATTCCTTAGTTGTTATAGCCTTGATTAATTGTCCACATAAATCTTCTTTTGTCTATGATTTTTGTCCTTGAAAAGTCCTTGGCAAACTAAGTTTTAGAAACTATTAAGGACTTGAACTTGGAATTAGATAGAGATATATATTAAAATCCTAGCTCTTCTATAGGTTAGATATATGGCCTCAGGGAACTTATCTAAATTCTTTGTGCTTTAGTTTCCTCATCCAAAGTATGAGCATAATAACTGCATCTCATACATAGTGATGTTACTTGAGATAATTACTACAAAGCACTTTGCAAGGTGCTTGGCATATACTAAGTGTCATAGCATTACGTATTTATATTACATGCAATTGTAGTATAATGTGATATTTATGCTGAAATAGGGATACACAAGTTGCTGCTCTGGGAGCTCAATGTGCAGCTACCTTTTAAAAAGGTGGTTTCTGAGAGAACATTTACTGAGCAGGAGGAGTCATGCCACTTTTTAAAGTGTGTGACTTTGGGAAAATTGCTTCAGCTCTCTGAGCCTCAGCTTCTTTTTTCTGTAAAATGGGTAACACCAAAACAGGGGGCGGATGTGAAGACTAAGTATGCTAATGCATGTATAACACCATGCATATGGTAGGCACCCAACAAATGTTGATTGAATGAAGGCCTGAATGCAGCTTCTATTACTGTCTTCTATTTACAGGTAACCAAAATGAAGATCAGAGAGGCGAATTACTCATGGCCTCACAGCCAGTTTGTGACAGATCTGGAACCTAAACCCAGACATTCCAAAGACCTCCAGTTCTGAGTTTTTGACAAATTTTCGTAAATTTGTACTGATTCCTATATGAAGTCAGACTCTGCAAAAGAACGTGGGTCACTCCCGAGAAGTCAGTGATCCAGGTAACCCATTCTGTACCTCCCTGCGTCGCACACTCTAATGTGTTGGGTCAGTTGTCTAATTTTCTATTTCAAGCAATGGCTGAGCTCCTACAATGTAGAAGGCCTCCCATTAGGCCCTGGGCATGATAGCAACATAAATTACACCTAATACCATCTCTCAAGACACTTTGTTTTATACATTTATGTTTTTTGTGCATATGCATATTTTTCTGAATTCATAGTTATTTATAACATTACTTATTCACTAAAGAGCACTCTAAAAAGACATCTGACAGACCATTTAATAAATGTACAGATACACAAAACAAAACATCCAACAAATCAACCAAAATAACACCACTGCCAAGAACAAGAAACAAAAGGCCCTCAAACAAGTCATAACACAAAACTCAGGGTTTAAACAAAAGAGAAAAGAAGGAGCTAGAGGAGAAAGAGAAGGAGAAGGAGCAGGAAGAGAAAACTGAGGTGTAATGACAGAAACTGGAAAAAAATTAATCTACTAGAAAATCAAAGCTTGCAGAAGATATTCTCACAAGGTAGAAAAGTGAACTATGAGCTTCCTGAGAATCAAAACAAAAAGCTAAATGCAACATTTTATATGGAACTAAATGTCTAATAAAAAGAAGTGAAGCCCCATTTACTCATAGAAGTATGTACCTGATTCTTCTTGTTAAGGGACTGGGCATCTTAACATACCAAATTTTTAGGTCTTAAGTTTTTTAATTAAAATGTCAGATGTCCTACATATAATTCTTCTCTAAGAACTATTTTAAAAGGAACAACACTTGCATAGATACACATAACTTGAACTAGTAAAGCAGACCTTTTTAAAGAACGTTTTAAGCTCAGGAGATGAATTCTGATCAAGACAGATATCGATGTTGACCTTGTAGTGTTGACATTATATCAGGGAAGACGAACATTGAAAATAACTAAAAATGCAATAAAAGCTACACAGAGGAGTCTCTGAATTTGTATGTGTATAAGAGGCAAATGTAATTTTCTATGAGACAATGACGTCTCAACTAAGACATGAAGAATGTATTAGTGATGAGGGATGGAGAGAGGAAGAGAAAGAGGACTTCAGTTTTAGGAAATAGTGTGTGCAAAGGCCGTGTAGTAAGAAAGCGCATGGTAGCTGGTAGAAATTTAAAGAAAGCCAGTGTGTAGGAAGTGTAAAAACTGAAGGGCATGGAAATAATGCTGGAGATGGGGGATTGCTGGAGCAGGGGATGAAATAATGCTTGTAACAGGCTTAGCAGAGAACCTTCCAGTTAGTGAATGTTCACTACTATTATTTCTACCACGGACTTACATATATAGCATTTATTCACAAAAGTCTGGTAAATAAGAATTCATCTTCCTTCTGTAAAACAGAGTTCATTTAAAGAAGGAAAAAACAAGTAGTTTGAGGCTAACATCGAGGAGCCAGGGAGGCTTCTCAGTCAGACTTTCTGTGATTCTGAATAATTCTTTACCAGTACTTTATTAATTCTTGAAGACTATTAGGCACCAGCACAAGCGGGGCCTTTCTAACCAGCTCTGCGCAGAAAGAGGATGGACCAGTCACCTGTGTCTTAATATAAAAAATGAGCAATTTCCAAATATCTTTGTTCAATATCCTTGGCTCTTTGAGGAACAAAGTTTGTCAAATTCCAAGTTAATTGGATTGAGTCAAGAAGATAAATACATGAAATTTTGATAATGATCAAAATTACTTCCAAATAGGATTTTATTTGACAATTTTTCTTCTGGACATTGCTGTCTCTTTAAAGTACATGTTTATTCATTGTATGCAGGTCTCTGAGTGGGAGATTGTCAACCACAAGGCCTATGCAGTAAGGAACATTACTTTGAGATAAAGGAAAATCCAGTGATTTCTGAACATGTTTCTTAGGTGTACAGATTGTGTGTTATCTACACAAAGGATTGGGGCATCATGTCAATAAAAAAGAAATGGAAAGACAGCTTTCAAGTCTCTAATTGGAGAACAGTGAACTGGAGGGATTTAGAAGATGTTGTTTATAAATCACTTCCTAGGGAAAGAGAGTTAGGAGAAGCCTTAATGTTCATCAAAACCAAGTACAAAATTCTTACTCAGCTCCTGGTTATGGTGCCTGGCTCTGATCCCTATTTTTGTCACATTTGGTGGTGAAAAATCTCCATTTAACACTGATAGTTCTGTAAAAGCAACACTGGCTTGCAATGTGCATGCAAATGTCTGGCTAAATTATTCAGCAAATCCATCAATATTCAGAATGAGTAGGAACTCTCTTGAGAGAAAAGGGAGAACAGAATCACAGACCTGCACCCTGTAAAATCAACATAATCAAGAGTCACAAACTGCCTTTAAGTGAAAAGGTGGGTGGAGGGAAGGCTCTGTGTTGTTGATGTGAAGAGTTAGGAGCCTGTGGCTACTCTTGGGTCCTTCCAGGACTCCATTTCTGCAGCCACCACCTCTTGTGATTGTCACATTCTCAGCCAAACCATTCTTTAGTCTTATTTCAGATTGTATAATGATGTTTGTCAATTATTATGTCATGAAGAGGGAACTGTTGTTATTTTGTACCTGCAGCTGTCTCTTTTTTCCCATTCTTGCATATAAATTGAACCAGCAGACATTTTTTCACGCTGTATACTGGAGGCATTGCAAATTTACCTCGTGCTGCAATACCTGGAGCCCTACAAATACATAATTAGTTTTCACTCCATATTTTTGAATCTTACCTATTCTTCTAGTTCTTTCTCCTCCGTGTAGCCTCCCCTAATTCCTCAACTCACAGTTGTTATTCCTGTCTCATTTGTGAGAAAACAAACTAAGGGCTCCATTATTTGGACGCATCTTATAGTATCTTATATTATTATCATGTTATGGAATTTATTGCATTTTTCTGGGTATATATGGATTATAAACCTGAATTAAATTCAATGTAGGTCTTAGAAATTCCATAAAACCAAAGGATCATGTCTTAAAAACAACTATAAAAATTTTAGACTTTCATAGCCACAATTTCATTTGTGTTTTCAAAAAACATCCTATGTGGTAGGATGTCTTAATGATTCTATATGAAAGATGAAGACATGGGATCCAATATTATACAACCAGCAATAACTCAGAGATTCTGAGTCTAAATCTTTCCATTCTTCTTTAATGTATTTTATACTTTTATTTCCATCTTTATTTCAAGAACAAGGATTGACTCATAGAGATGCCCAGTAAATGTGTATGATTGAGTTATGAAATATGCATGTACATTAAGAGCCATAGTTAATTAGTAAGTTCTACTTGCTGGGTATACAAAGATGAAACAAACCAACCCTGTTTCTTCTCCCATCAAAATGTTTACAGTCTAACAGTCTCATGTGAATAGAAAAACTTTAAAATTAAACTGTAAGGGCAATTAATGGGCATGAAGAATGCTGTTTGGATTACAGATAAGAGTAGCAATTATCTCACCCACTCCAAGAGAATTAGCTAAGACTACCAAAGATGTTACAAATCTCTGGGATTTGAAGGATTATTAGGAGTTGGCCAGGTGATTAAAGACAGCTAAACATTTGTTGCAGGGAGAACAATATGTACAAAATACATAGAGTTGGAAAATTCACTATGTGCTATGAGAATATTAAGAATCTTATTGTGTCTGATGCTTAGTGGCCTGGTGAGGAAATACTTTATTAGAGGAGACTGGAGAGTTAGATAGGAGCCAGAGGAAGAGAATTATGCAAAGAGGAGAGAAATTATGCCTCAAGTCCAGGCCCTGTGGTACATACTTTACAGATCTTTTCTTATTAACTTAAGGCCTCAGAAGCACAATATGAGATAAAATGCATTATTCTCATTTTCAGATGGCCAATCTGAGGCCAATAGAAGTTAAGATTTGTGTCTTGTTACAATTCTGCTAGGCAGTGGAGTTTGATTCTTATCTGGCACCCAAGTCAAAAGTTTCCCATGAGTCTATTGGCAATGAGGGGGAGGGGGTACACACCTACATAAAAACACACGCACACACAAACACACAAAGGGACCTAACTGTGTAAGCACTTCATAACAAAGCTTCAAACTACGTAATCCAAAACTAGTAGAATTGAAGTAAAAATAGACAAATCTACAATTATAGTTAATGAATTTCATGCTTTCTAAATAATAGTAAAAGTAATGAGAAAATTAGTTAAACTTGAACAACTCTGTCAACCAACAAGACTAACTGACATTTATCTAATATTTCATCCAACAACAGCAGAATACAAGTTCTGTTTAAGTGTACATAGAAGATTTATGTGGACACCCCATATTCCAGACCATAAAATTTTTTCAATGAATTTAAAAGGACTGAAATTATGTAAAGTATTTTCTCTCACCACAAAAGAATTAGATTGGAAATAAAAAACAACAAAAATATCTGAAAAATCCCCTAACTACTTGGGAATTAAACAGCACACTACTAACAAGAAAGAGCCAAAGATGAAATCACAAGGCAAATTAGAAAATAAGTTGAATTGAATGAAAGTAAAGGCAAAATATCCCAAGATTTTGGGAGGCAGCTAAAGCAGTGCTTATGGGGAAATCTATAGCTTTACTGCCTGTACTGGAAAAGAAGAATGCACACAAAGCAATGATCTAAACTTTCACTTTAAGACACTAGAAAATGAAAAGTAAATTAAGCCCAAACTAGTCACAAGGAACAAAATTATAAACATGAAAGCAGGAAAAAAGGGGAAAATGAACAAAATTCTTTTCAAAAGATAATAGCTTCTTCAAAAATAAATAAAATTGACAAACATTTAACCATAGTGATAACGAAAAAAATAAAGAAGATACAAATTATCAACATCAAGGATGAAAGAGTTGACATCACGGTTTTGACATATATTAAAATGATAAGAATATATTATAAATGAATTGATGTAAATACTTAAAAAATTTACATAAAATAGAAAAATTCCCCCAAAGACACAAACTGTTAAAGCCTACTAAAAAATACATAATTTGAATTGTTCTGTTTGCTTAAAAGGATTAAATTAATAGTTAAAAACTGCCCCAATGAGAAAATTACAGGCATAAATAAAATTACTGAAATTGAGAACCAACAAGTTAAAAATCTTCCCTGGAGCAAAAACTTTAAGTAAACTTCATTAACTGCGGCTGTGCATATTCAACATAATCAAGTGTTGTTCAAAACTAAGCAGGTCTTTTTGTCCCTCCTTATATATGAGTGAGCTGTCTTTCCCAGGAAGTCAAGGTCTAGATGTCAAGATTAAGCCTCAGAAGGCTGAACATAGGCTAAAGATGAAAACTAGCCAGAAAAGTCCAGACAATCAAGAAAAAAGAAATTCAATCTTCAAGGCCAAATGCAGGCTGGTGGAAGGTACCAACCAGCAAGGATACATGCTTCCCCTCTCCTACCCCAAACCCCAGCACATGTTCTCCCTCCCATACCCAAAACCCCAGGTAAAAACATCTACCTTTGTCCCTTCAAAGAGGTGGATCCAATTTGAGTTCTAACTCCCATCTCCTCGTCTGGCTGCCTTTTGATAGTAAACTTCTTTCCTTGTCACAAGCCTGACATTTCAGTTATTGGTGGGTAAACGAACCTGTATTTGTGTTTGGTAACATTACTAGGTAATTTTATTAAACATTTAAGGAAGAAATGATGCCAGATATCCACAAACTCTTCCAGAAAATATAAAATAAAACATATTTTCTAACTCATTTTATGAAGCCAAGATTAACCTAATACCAGAAAAAAGAAAGAAAAAAGAAAAGGGATAACAAGTAAAGAAAGCTGGATGACAATATCCATTATAAGCATAAATGCGAAAATTCATAACAAAATTATAATAAATTGAATCTGGAAATATATAACAATTAATCATGATCATGGATGAGAAGAATTAATATTGTTAAAAGATCCACACTACTCATGCCGTCTATAGATCCAATGCAAGCCCTATCGAAATTCCAACGGCATTTTTCACAGAAATAGAAAAAAAATACCCTAAAATTTGTGTGGAACCACAAAAGACTCTTAAAGACCAAAGGAATCCTTAGAAAGAAGGGCAAAACTGGAAGCATCACACTTCCTGATTTCAAAATGTATTACAAAGCTATAGTAATCAAAACAGTACGTTACTGGCATAAAAACAGACACATCCACCAATGAAATGGAATTGAGAACCCAGAAATAAACCCATGCATATGTGGTCAACTCATATTTGACAAGGGAGCCAAGAATACTCAATGGGGAAAGCACAGTCTCTTCAATAAATGGTGTTGGGAAAACTGGACATTCACATCCGGAAGAATCAAATTGTACCCCTATCTTATACCACTCCTGGTGGTTTGCAACCTTGGGAGTTTCCCAGGTGAAATCTCAAAATGGCCGCTTTACACGGAGGGAAAAGAGAGACCAAAGAAAAAGGCAGGCTACTCCAGATTGATAGGTGGCAGTCTTAATAAGAAGGGAACCTACATAAGAAGCTTTTTTTGGGCTGCCTCAAGACAAGTAGAGCTTCACACCCACCCACGAGAATCTGAAAAATTTATATGGAGGCCTGAACTTGGTTCAGTCACTTATACCATCCAGTTGGTCTCAATGACACATTGCTCTTTCAAGGCTGCACTCTTGAAAATAGCTGCCACTGTGGGAATGGTGGGCAGACTGTACATTCCAAGGTCAGGGAGGGGGTGAGGAGCCTCCAATCGCCTGGGTCTAGCTTGTGGGTCAACTGGTGGTCATGTCCTCTCAAAGAGCTCCTTCAACAAACCCTAAAAATTAACTCAAAATGGATTAAAGACTTAAATGTTAGTAAGACTCCTAGAAGGAAACATAGGGAAAAAGCTCCCTGAAATTGGTTTTGGCAACAATTTTTTAGATATGACACCAAAGTACAAGTAACAAAAACAAAAATAAGTAAGTGGTACTACATCAAACTAAAAAGCTTCTGCACAACAAAGGAAACAATCAACAAAATGAAAAGAGAACCTATGGAATGAGAGAAAATATTTGCAAACCGTATACCTGATAAGAGGTGAATATCCAAAACACATAAGGAACTTAAACAACTCAACAACAAAAAACAAAAAATCCAATTAAAAAATGGGCAGAGGATTGAACAGACATTTTTCCAAAGAAGATATAAAAATGACGAGCAGTAGCTGAAAAGACACTCAACATCACTAAGCATTAGGGAAATGCAAATCAAAACTACAGTCACACCTCATAGCTGTTAGAATGGTTATTATCAAAAACACAAGAGATGATGTCTTAGAGAGGATGTAGAGAAAAGGGAAGCATTGTGCACTGTTGGTGGGAAAGTAAATTGGTACAACCACTACAAAAAAACAGTATGGAGTTTCCTTAAGAAATTAAAAACAGAACTACCTATGACCCAGTAATCCCACTTCTGGATATATATCCAAAGGAAATGAAGTCACTATCTTGAAGAGATGCCTGCACCACCATGTTTATTGCAGCAATATTCAGAATGGCCAAGACATGAAAATAACCTAAGTGTCTATCAGTGGATGAATGGATAAAGAAAATGTGATACATATGCATTCACACACACACATTTATATATACACACACAATGGAATATTATCTCAAACTTTAGGGGTTTGGGTTGGTGGAAGTGGAGAGATGTTAGAAAGGGCACAAACTTCCAGTTATAAGATGAGTAAGTTTTGAGGATCTAATGTACAGCATGGTGGCTGTCGTTAACAATACTGTATTACATACTTGAAAGTTGTTACCAGTAGATCTTAAATGTTATTACCACACACACACACACAAATGGTAATTATGTGAGGTGATGAAAATGTTAACCAACCTTATTGTGGTAATCATTTCATAATATATATGTGTATCAAATCATCATGTTATACACCTTAGACTTACACAATGTTATATGGCAATTATATCTCAATTAAGCTTGAAAAAAAAATCATGACCAAGTGTAGTTTATCTCAGAAAAATCAAACAATGTAATATATCAAATTAACGAACTAAAAAGAAAAAAGATTCAGGTGATCAGTAGTTAAAGTAGTTTTTTCAGTAGTTAAAGAATAAACATTTGTCAAAATCCAACAAACCAGGAGGGCCAGCCCTGTGGCTGAGTGGTTAAGTTCATGTACTCCACTTTGGCAGCCCAGGGTTCGCCGGTTCAGATCCTAGGTGTGGACCTATGCACCGCTCACCACGCCATGCTGAAGAACTGGAATGTACTTCCCATGTAGAAGAACTGGAATGACTTACAACTAGGATACACAACTATGTACTGGGGCTTTGGGGAGAAAAAAGAGGAAGACTGGCAACCGATATTAGCACAGGGCCAATCTTCTCAAAAAAAAAAATCCAACAAACCATTTGTTATTAAAAAACAACACTAAATAAACAAAAATAAGCCTAAAAGAGTTGTCTATAAAAGCACTCTACTGCTAACATCTACTTAGTGATGAAGATAAAGTTAAATGAAGATGTCTGTTCCTGCCACTTCAACTCAACACTCTTTGTCTTGGTCAGTTCATTAAGGCAAGAAACGGAAGTGAAAGGCAAACAGATTTGCAAGGAAAAAAACCCCAAACTCTGTGGGTGACATTATTTTCTACATAGAATATGAATCTACAGAAAAAAAAAAATGAAAGAAAAACTAAGAGAACTAATAACAGTGCTGTCAAGCTTACAAGGTTAGTCTACAAAAATCAATAAAATCAATTGTATTAGTATAGACTAACAACAAACATTTTGAAAATGAAATTTTAAAACACATTTACAATAGCATGAAACAATTAGAAATATTTCTAGATAACATTATACCATGTTCTTTGCTTTGAAGTTTCAATATTGTTTTAAGACATCAATTCTACTAAAATCTAACTATAGATTCTTTGCCATCTTAATAAAAATTCCAGCAGACTTAGAGAAAATGGAAATTGATAAACCAATTATGAAATTTGTGGAAATAGGATGGACCTGAGCTAGTGAAAATCCAAGAGACGGGGGAAAATTCAGTTAGATGAATGGGGGAAAGGAGCAGAGGTGACATGGGACAAGTAGTAAAGAGAAAAGAGCTTGAGGAAAGATTTCAAATGGGGGATGAGCTTGGCCCTTTTTACAAGCAAGAGAACAAAAACAAAACAAAAATACCAGTTTGACTAGTGTAAACATGGAAAGGGTGCTAGAATGTTTAGGCTAGGTTGTGAGGTAGGCAAGAGTTGTAGGTGGGGTTGAGACTTGAGCACTGATGCTTATGTTGTAAATTATCCTTATATCCCGGGGGTGGAGACCCTTGATCAACCTCCCTTTATGAGGGGCAAACATCGCCCTTCTTTTTGTTTGAAACAGTTCAGAGTTTAAAGCTCAAAAGTGGCCTGTGCTCCCAGCAAATTTTATCAGCAAACGTATAAATTCCACCCCTTTCAATGAAAAATTCAAAGAAGTCTCTTGCAAAAGCAGAATATAGAACAGATTAAATCATAATAGATCTGCAGAGAAGGTCAGGCAGTTGCTTATAAATCTCTGTGTACTTCCTACACGAGAGGAAGTTTTAAACCATTTCCCTTCAAATGCTCTTGTTCACTTTAATGTTATGCTTGGCTGAAAGAAATTCTTCTTCTGGGGTTTGCAGACATTGGTTTTCACAATATCCAATGTTTCAAGCTCCACATAAAAATATCAGTGAGTTAATTGAAACTTGCTATTTCTCGACATCTGGAATGACAAACCCACAAAGGGCTGCACACGTGCTGACCACAGCAGCTCTCCCTTACAGCAAAGACTCATATATGAATTTCATTATCTGTATCTGGAGAACTTTCCTCCTGAAAAATCTTTGTAAAAACTCATTATTGGGGGGAAATGTGAGAGCACCACAGCTGCTGAGGTAGCATGGAAATGACAGATTGTGCCTCCAAGCACTCCACCTGAATGCCTTTTAAAATCTTCTTTTCAATTGCAGTTTCCATGTTCTTCACTGCGTGGGAAGATAAAGGCATTTCCAGCCTGTTTCCCTGAATCAACCTAGAATTTGTTCTGATATAAGGTATTATGACATTTCTTTCTGAAAATGAATAAGAACTCAGACTTAACTCTCCTTAACCATGGCAACTGATTCTTTCTAATTCTGATTCAGTATTCCTTTCCTTGGGGGGAGGGAATTGTGTGGGGGGTACACTGCAGGGTGATGGTGAAGTGGTGGGGAAGCCCTCAGGGTTAACTTAGCCCTTAACCAGGGAAGATGTCATTTTTTAATTCCTTGTACTTACTCTTCAGTATAATTTTCCCAGGAAGCCAAAGCTTTCTCCAGCATTTTAGAAGTCATTTCAAAGCTGAATGGACTGATCCATAGAGAAGGGAGGAGGAGTTGCATGCAGTAATGGTGGAGTCAGGGGAGGAGTCAAGCCTTCCACGTTCCTGGTTATCTAATCCTACAGGAAAAGGCCATAAGTCAACCCAGTTGTATGCAGGTAGCCGGTGCTCTCACACAGCTGCCCATAACCAGAGTCCACTTCATTTGCCTCCCAGGACACACTCATTTACACAGAAAATTCCAGGTGTCAACGTGGTGCATTTTGCTTTGGGTCTTTCAGATCACCTTCACAAATGAAATAACAATAATAAATATTATTATTTAGCATTTACTATCTGTCTGAGAATTATGATAAGCACTTTCAATAACTGATTTCATTAAATATTTAGAATACTCTTATAGCTATCAGTATTTTCCCTATTTGAAAATTGGGAAATTTAGACATAAAGAGCTCAAGTAACTTGCCCAAAGTCACACCCGTAGCATATGTGAAAACTAGTATTTGAAACCCATTTAGGATAACCACAGAGCCTAAACTTTATCACAGCTCTGAAAAACCTCAGGCCTGGACCAGAGACACAGCCGCGGGTGGGCAGCCTGAGGCACTGGGCATAAACCTGTCCCCTCCTCTTACTCACATGACCCTGGGCAGCCTCTCACAGGAGGTGTAGTTTTCTTATCTGAAAATTGGGAAATAAATAATTTCTTTATGAGAATTAAATAAGATAATGAGAAGTTGTTTAGCACGTTCTCTAGTCAAATGTAGGTAAACTTTACTGGGTTCTGAATTTAAGAGCTATAGCAGAGGTCATAAAACGAACTATATTTTTGCCTTTCTTTGAGTCTCCGTTGCAGCAGCAGAACATATCTGTTTATTCATATCAAACAAGTAAGTAGTAGTCTGCTTATGACATTATTAAAAGTGTTATCTTCCAGCACATTGAATAGGTGGTCAGACCTATACATCTGTAAGAATCATATGAAATGACAAGAAAAGGTTGGTAGAGAACTTCAGCTATGTTTATAATGTGCAGCTGAGAGGAAGGAATATATTATTCATTAAATGTTTTTTCTATCTGAAAAAGCTCATAATAAATTAAAACACATTGAAAATAGTTTTCAACAATATAATTGCATTTTTTAAAAAAATTTATTGAGTTAATGCTGGGTTACAATCTTGTGAAATTTCAGTTGTATATTGTTGTCTGTCAGTCGTGTTGTAGGTGCAACACTTGACCCTTTGTGCCCACCCCACCTTTCCCCTGGTAGCCACTAATCTGTTCTCTTTGTTTACATTTTTAAATTCCTCATATGAGTGGAGTCCTACAGAGATTGTCCTTCTCCATCTGGCTTATTTCACTTAACATAATTCCCTCAAGGTCCCAGACGTGGAAGCAACCTAAATGCCCATCAACAGATGATTCCACATAATTGTATTTAATATTTCTTTGGATTTTCCTCTTCCATGGATTCCTCCCAAGGGCTTCCTTTTGGACCCTCTTCCTCTTGGACTCTGATCTTCTCTGAATGTTGCACTGAAGTCAGTACTTTGTGGCTTAGCAGCAGCCCGTTCTCCAACTGTCTCGTGTGATTATTTTGTCATATTCTGAAACCTAAGCCACAGAAACAGGTCTTGCATCTCATGTTCTTTTAATTCCCTCCTGATGTGAAATATATCACACCATGCAGGATAGTGAAATGTCCACCAGGGTCAGGAAATTGTATGTCATTTGTGTGGGTCCAATGCCAGCGAGCGTTTTACAGACAGCAGGAAACTCAGTATAAGTGTGGACCATCTAGCTTAACTGACATGAGGAACTTGGAATTTTCAAGCTCACATAATGATGGATGGTCTTGCTGAGGGTGGTCATTCCTCAAGTTTTAAGGTTAAGCACCATTTTAGAGTTCAGGTAAAGGAGAAAATACAGATCATACTAGAAGCTACAACGTAAGAACAATATTACCAATAACTTACTAAGTTTTTATTATTTGCATGAACTGTTGTTTTATATTATATACCTCTAATATTGCATTTGGTTCTAAGCAACAGGCAATTGGTATTATTTCCATTTTTTCAGTGAGGTAGATAAGGCACAGCAAGTATTTTGCTGAAGTCCTAAAGCTAATCAGTGGCGTAGAATTGTAGCTAAGGTCCTACTCATAATCCTCCTACTGATTCCCAGTTAAAAGATCACAACTCAGCAGTGTCTGCAAGTTCTCTTTCACAATACGAGACCCTTGACAGTGGAAGGATAAGAGACGGCCTGCTTTCAGCCCTCTGGCTTTTGTTCCTGATCACTACTCTATATTTATAAAATTCATGTCTTTTCCATTTAGAGACATGAGGATTAGGGGATGCAGAGTCAGACAAATCAAGAAGACAGTCTCACTCAGCCTTTAATAGATGTTACTTTGTGCAAATTATTTAATTTCTCCAAAACAAAGTTCCTGTTTTGTAAAATGGTAAAAATGTACCTATTCCCTAAGATGTGCATACACATACCTTGCGTAAACACCTACAAAATGCTTAGCAGAGAGCCCTGAAAAGAAGCAGCTCTCAATCCATGTAAATTGTTGTTACTGTTATTTTCATCATTATCCTCAGTATCACTGTTGTTGTTAACAGGAGATTCTTGGCTTTCCTCTCGTAAGTTGCATATAGAACACCCTGGGCAGCATTAGCAGTAGATGCTGGATAATTTAGAAGCAATAGAGTGCTCCCATATTTATTTAATCCTCCTAATAAGTAGGTTATGTAACCAAAATTATGTAATTACAGTTCCTACATTTCCCACATAAAAAGGGGAGCATTTGATATGACAAAGGATTTCTTTCTGATTGTAAAATATCTATACATGAAAACTTACCAACCATTAGAAAGAATTAATGATTTAGTTGATTTTCATTGAGCTACCCTGATTGAAAATCATGCAGTTACAATGAAAACTTTCTTAGAAAACTCAGTATGTACAGTGGCCATGTCTACAATGCATGCTGACTTCAACAAAATCACTGGTCTCAGTATCCGAAGAAATAGCATATTCCTCTTTCCCCCAAACTCAGAAACTCTCATCTGTCCTCAATACTCACATTATTTTGTGTGCTTGGCATGTGCTTCGTTAATCAATAACATCATTCCCTTTATTATATTTCTAGGTCAATGGTTCCCAAGTGTTTTCAGTTTAGTGGCCTTTGGGTAATTTTCATGCCCAGGACCCTGTTGCTCCAATATCTCTCCCCTACTATGAATCATTGTATAGTGGTTTAAAAACTTGGTTCTTTAAAAAATAACTTTGATCATCAACTCTGGACTTGTTGAAGTTGTTGGAGTTGTTTCTACATTGAAGGGAAGCTTTTTGAAGAGTCAGGGATTCTCGTGGTGTGAAGTGGGAATTAATGGCTCTCTGTGTGGAGTTATACAAACCTGGATTCAAACTTTGGCTCAACCAAATTTAAGCTCTGTGACCTTAAGGAAGTCACCTAATCTTACCATATCAAATTTTTTATGTGTAAAATGAGCCAAATAATGTTACATCCTTTATAAAGCCTACCACAATATCTGCACATGTGAAGCACTCAAAATGGTACCATGAATATCGTTTGTGTACAACAGAAGTATGTTACCCTTTTATTTTTAAACACTGGTACTATATTCCATTGTATGTATATATCGTAACTTATTTTTGGTGTATTTCTAGCTTGTATTCCTATTTGTTTTATGAACAATATAGCAATGAACATTTTTATGTGTGTTTTTGTATGATTGTCTAGAATTATTCTTAGAAGTGGAACTTTTGAGTCAAAGAAGATGAATGTTTCCCCAGTCTCTTACCAACCATTGCTAAAGTCTGGATAGGAAAGATTCTCTGACCTACTCCAGTTAAAAAATATTTTGAAAATGACTGTTAGTTCAAATTGACCTGGCTGTGGATCTTCTAGATTTGATAGGGAGGGCAGATTGACACAGCTGACCACATGTTGGTTCGAGCCTGGCAGCAGTGATGGTCCTTGTGCTGCAAAGCCTGACACTAGCCACTTAAAGTTCACTATCCACTGGAACTCCTGACCATTCTGTTCCTTAGCAGAATAAAACATGAAGAAAATCATACAGAATGATGCCCCACTCCCCAATATAATCAGGCTATAATGGATGTCAAACATATATTTAAATGGGGAAAATAAGGGAAAGGAACTATACGACTATTAGCATTTATTAGATAAAGCTGGAAGAATATTCTAGGATTCCCCATGAAAGAGGCAGGTATTTAATGCTTCTAGATTCCTATGAGTTAAATACTGTTGCAGCCTTCTCTTTGACATTTTCTTATGTATTAAAATTAACCATCAGGTAACAAACTTTATTTTCTCCTTCTCTTTGTTCATATACCCCAATTGTACAAGGAACACCCTTATGGAGAATGGAGAGTCTTAGAATTGATAGGGGCTATAAAATAGAACTATAAAAAATAAAATATAGGGGCTGGACCAGTGGCAGAGTGGTTAAGTTTGCACAGTCCACTTTGGCGGGCTGAGGTTTGTGGGTTTGGATCCTGGGCGCAGACCTACACACCACTCATCAAGCCATGCTGTGGCAGCGTCCCACATAAAAAAAGAGGAAGACTGGCACAGATGTTAGCACAGGTATGATCTTCCTCAAGCAAACAGATGAAGATTGGGAACAGATATTAGCTCAGGGCCAATCTCCCTCACCAAAAAACTAAACAAATTAAAATATAGAAATGAACTTTTCCCTTTTTCATAAAAAGTATACTCAGACCTTCCATTTTGAGCTAAGACATTGTATGAGCAAACAAGACCAAGCCTGGGCGTAAAGGCCAGTTTGTTCAGAAGCTAAATGGAAAAATGAAAGCATCTGGGTCGTTGATGATGTGACTGAGCTGCTCATTTAACCAGTCCTGGCGCTTTCTACCCCTTATTATATGAGAAAATTCATACATTAATATTAAGCTACTTTATTTGTATATTTTTCTAATTAGAAATAAATGGGTCTAGATATAACACCAAAGTACAATATATTTCTTGCACAGTTTTTCATTTCCTCTGTCTGACTTACCACGTTTTAGTTCATGATGAAACCCAATGTGCAATATCAGAGGGGCTCAGGACAAAGATGCAGGCTGTTTAATTTCTGGGATAAAAAATAATTATAAATGTAACAAAATAAATAAATGTTCATGAAATTCACTCCTTAGATTGTGAAACATAAATTTGGTTCTTAATTGTTCTGCCGTGGTGTAGAAATCAGAGAAAAATATAAATATGAATTAAGATGGACAAAAAGAAAGGAAGGAAAGAAAGACAATCTTGAGCACTGAGAGGATGGATAGGAAAGTCCAGTGTCTCAGAGTTAGGAAACAAAGCACGCCCTATGACAGTATAGCATTTCAGGACCAAAGCTAGCAACACTCATGCTCTATTTCCACCGTGGTGTTTCAGCCAATCATGCTACTATGCCAATGTCAGGGATTGTCATCCAGGTAGGATATGGGTAGTTCAGAAATGATGAAGCTTAGGCAAACAAGATTTTTCTTCTAGATATCATAACCCCACACAAGGATCTAGAGAACACAACAAGAGTGACGTCAATGCATATTTATGTTTGTGGACATTTTGGTTCATACATCTTTTGCTCATCTCTTGAAGAATACAATTGTAGTTCTCAATGGTGCTTTGGAATATGGTAGTTTTTTTTCCCTCTTTGAAGGGTCCTAAATGTTATTTTAACATTATGCTTTGATGCTTAAATAAAACACGATCACACAATATCTTCATCCAAATAATTGTATGCACAGCCCCAGTTGCTATTTGGGAGATGTAGATATGCATAAGTGGGTTGACAGTTATATTTTGTTAATATTGACCAACTATTGTTTCATAGAAGAACACACTGTCTCAGAATTTGCCTGTCAGTTCCATGACTTTGCTACACCTTTTCTGTGATCCCCTATGGAACCTATGACAGCTACTTCAGATACCATTTTGAGACCAAGAAGCAATCTTTGGTAAATAAAATGCATTTTTTTCCTAGAAATGGACTAATGAAAGTGCTAGAATTTGGTAACTGATTTGTTTACCACACATGGCATTAAATTCTATTGACAGGATTGTCGTTTTCAGTGGCCACTCAGTGCTTAATCACCTTCTTCAGCACATCAGATCTGGGCTAAAATAAACATCTTGTTTCCAAATTTCCCACTTAATTCACGAAAACAGATTGATTTGCTTTAGACATTAAGAATAATAATGTTTTAATGGCAAAGGGTGAATTGTGTCTTTTGAAATAAGACATGAAATGAATTTTCATATTTATTCCTAATCTGGTTGTTATAGAACTTAACTTTTTTTGAAACTCAGATATTTTCACCTTTTTATTAATAAACCATGGAAAGTGAAATATAGATACTGAAATTATTCAAAATTTTTCAACATTTCTTCTCAGCAAGAATTATGCAATAATTATGGATTTAAATGTATTGTAGGAAAGTTGGATTTTTGATGAAAGATATTTTATATAGTCAGCAGTTATTAAATAATAAGCACTTCGGGTTGCTGAAGTATCTTGCTTTCCATAAACATGATCCAAGGCATTCAATTCAAAAAGTTGCTATTAGGCATTTACTGTGGTCAAAGAAAATCTCTCACTCTTTCCAAAAGATCCACAATAAAGCTAAAAGAACATTGGTCACATTAAGGAAAAAAATAGCACCCTTTTGTTGAAGTTCTATATGTGGCGTATATCAAAAGTAACTACAATCCTATGAACAGCCGACATCACCCCAGTTTACAGTTCTGGAATATAAGGTTAGAGAAGTTGAGTAACTTACTGACCATGAAACTCTGGCAGTAATGGAAACAGGATTACAACACAAATCTGTCTTATTTCATACCCATGCTTTCAATTACTGTATTCTGCTCAAGAAATACTCACACATACACATACACTCACAAATACTACATGCACACACACACATACACGTGTACACACACAGTCACTCACACATGCATCCTCCACACAGGTGCACACACACATAATTACACGTGTGCACAAACACAGTAAAAGCAAGATTTTAGCAGTGCTCAAAGTAAAGATAATGGGTTCTAGAATGTAGGAGAAAAGAATTTCTAGCGAGAGCAGACCTCCACATTTTAATATTCTTCTCCAGCCAAATCCTAGAATGTGTCATTTGACTCTTACAAAGGACAATATTGACTCAGGTTGTGTGAGTTCTATATATTAAAGCATAAATGTGATGTTATATAAATTTTCAGTAACTAGATGGAGAAGAATTCAGAAACAAACTATGTAAATCTAATAAGAAAAAATCTAGAACATTGATCATTTTACTATTTAGTTAATTCTCATTTAGTTAATAATCGTAAGCAAATAATGTTATATCTTCACTGGGTAGTATCATGGATTATATTTTGAAATATGAATAGTGTATCAAACGTACTGTGTCCAAAGGAATCACCCAAAACAGTGCAAACTTGTAAATCTTAAAGGATTAAGGTACTGTCCACATAGCTTGTGAATAGGAAATTTTTTCTTTGATTTAAAAAGGACAATTTTAGAAGTAAATTGTAAAACTGGATGTAATTAGAGAATTAAGTAGAACCTATAATTTCTCCTAGCATATAGTAGATGCTTAATAAATTATTGATGAAAGCTTGAATGAATGGCAATGAAAGTAATTTGTGCTACTGTTCTGTGGCAAGTAAAATATTTGCTAAGATTAAAAGTTCACAGTGCACAGGAAAAATATATATTTCAGGAGAGTTTATTTTAAAATGTATTTTCTAAGGACTTTGTAAGCATGAAGAGTAGAACAAATAAATGCTACATTTTAGTTGTCGTTAAATGCTAAATTTTAGCAAACATTACTGAAATTATCTTAAGTTCATGTTCCACTTCTGATTGTTTTGAGAAAAAATAACTACAAACACTCAAGAAGCATTGTTGTCTATTTCCTCATAGAGAATTTATTTGAGAATAAAGTAATTCTTCCCTCTCCTAAAGTTCCTCTTAGAATATTATTTAAAAACAACATTTTAGGAAAAAAAGATTCTTCTACTCTTATGTTTCAGAAATGACTGAGGTTTTTAAAAAAATTATTTTATTGAGGTCATAATGGTTTATAACATTGTGAATTTCAGGTGTACATCATTATATATCAGTTTCTATATAGACTACGTCATGCTCACCACCAACAGTCTAGTTTTTAATCCATCACCATACATATGTGCCCCTTTACCCCTTTCGCTCACCCCCCTCCCTCTTCCCCCCTGGTAACCATTAATCTGTTCTCTTTATCCATGTGTTTGTTTATCTTCCACATGAGTGAAATCATATCTTATTTGTCTTTCTCTGTCTGAGTTATTTCATTTGAACTAATATCCTTAAGGTCCATCCATGTTTTTGCAAATGGGGCTATTTTTTGTTTTTTTTACAGCAGATTAGTATTCCACTGTGTATACACCACATCTTCTTTATCTGTTTGTCAGTTGATGGGCACTTAGGGGGCTTCCACGTCTCGGCTATTGTGAATAATGCTGCAATGAACATAGAGGTGCATAAATGTCTTTGTATTGTTGAGTTCATGTTCTTTGGATAAATACCCAGTAGGGGGATAGCTGGATCATATGGTATATTTTTAATTTGTTGAGAAATCTCCATACCGTTTTCCATAGTGGCTGTACCAGTTTGCGTTCCCACCAGCAGTGTATGAGGGTTCCCTTTTCTCCACATCCTCTCAAACATTTGCTATTTTATGTCTTGATAATTATGACAATTCTGACAGGTGAAGGTGACATCTCATTGTAGTTTTGATTTGCATTTCCTTAATAATTAGTAATGTTGAACATGGTTTCATGTGTCTGCTGGCCATGTGTATATCTCCGTTGGAAAACTGTCTGTTCATATCCCCTGCCTATTTTTTGATCAGGTCATTTGTTTTTCTGTTGTTGAATTGTGTGAGTTTTTTATATATTTTGGAAATTAACACCTTGACAGTTATATGATTTACAAATATATTCTCCCAGTTGGTGGGTTGTCTTTTTGTTTTGTTCAAGATTTCTTTTCCCTTGTAGAAGCTTTTTAGTCTGATGTAGACCCATTTGTTTATTTTTTTCTTTTGTTTCCCTTGCCTGAGTAGACATGGTATTTGAAAAGATGCTGCTAAGACCGATGTCAAAGAGTGTACTACCTTTATTTACTTGTAGGAATTTTATGGTTTCAAGTCTTACGTTAAAGTCTTTAATCCATTTTGACATAATTTTTGTGTATGGTGCAAGAAAATGGTCTGCTTTCATTATTTTACATGTGGCTGTCCAGTTTCCCCACCAGCACTTATGGAAGAGACTTCTCTTTCTCCCTTGTATTTTCTTGGCTCCTTTGTCAAAGATTAAATGTCCATAGATATGTGGTTTTATTTCTGGGCTTTCAACTCTGTTCCATTGATCCGTGTGTCTGATTTTGTGCCAGTACCATGTTGATTTGATTACTATAGCTTTGTAGTATACTTTGAAGTCAGGGATTGTGGTGCCTCCAACTTTGTCCCTTTTTCTCAGGATTTCTTTTGCTATTTGGGGTCTTTTGTTGTTCTATACAAATTTTAAGATTCTTTCTTCTATTTCCATGAAAAAATGTCATTTGGATTATTATTATTGGGATTGCATTGAATCTGTAGATTGCTTTAGGTAGTATGGACATTTTAAATACGTGTATTCTTCTGACCCATGAGCATGGAATATCTTTCCACTTATTTATTTCTTCTTCAATTTCTTTCAAAAATATCTTATAGTTTTCAGTGTATACGTCTTTCAGCTCTTGGCTAAGTTTATTCCTAGATATTTTATTCTTTGTGTTGTAATTGAAAATGGGATTGTATTCTTGATTTCTCTTTCTGTTAGTTCGTTGTTCGTGTATAGAAATGCAACCAATTTTTGTAAACTGATTTTGTACCCTACTATTTTGCTGTAGTGGTTGATTATTTCTAATAGTTTTCTGATGGATTCTTTAGGGTTTTCTATATAGAATCATGTCATTTGCAAACAGTGAGTGTTTCGCTGTTTCCAGTTCTTCACTGTTTCCAATCCTTTTCAATTTGGGTTACTTTTATTTATTTTTCTTGCCTAATTGCTCTGGCCAAAACCTCCAGTCCTATGTTGAATAGAAATGGCAAGAGTGGGCACCCTTATCTTGTTCCTGTTCTCAGAGGGATGGCTTTTAGTTTTACACCATTCAGTATGATGTTGGCTATGGATTTGTCAAATATAGCCTTTATTATGTTGAGGCACTTTCCTATTATACCCATTTTATTCAGAATTTTTACCATAAATGCATGTTGAATCTTGTCAAATGCTTTCTTTGTATCTACTGACATATCATGTGATTTTTATTCCTCACTTTGTTAATGTGGTGTATCACATTGATTGATTTTCAGATGTTGAACCATCCCTACATCCTTGGAGTAAATCCCACTTGATCATGGTGTATGATCCTTTTAATGTATTGCTGTATTCAGTTTGCCAATATTTTGTTGAGGATTTTTGCATCTATGTTCATCAACAATATTGGCCTGCAATTTTCCTTCTTTGTGTTGCCCTTGTCTGGTGTTGATATCAGTGTAATGTTGGCCTCATAGAATGAGTTAGGAAGTGTTCCGTCTTCTTCAATTTTTTGGAATAGTTTGAGAAAGATAGATACTAAATCTTCTTTGAGTGTTTGGTAGAATTCTCCATAGAAGCCATCTGGTCCTGGACTTTTGTTTTTTGGGGGTTTTTGATTACTGTTTCAATCTCTTTACTTGTGATTGGTCTATTCAGATTTTCTTATTCTTCTTGGTTCAGTTTGGGGAGGTTGTATGAGTCTAAGAATTTATCCATTTATTCTAGATTATCTAATTTGTGGGCATATAGTTTTTCATAGTATTCTCTTAGAATTGTTTGTATTTCTGTGATGTCTGTTGTAATTTCTCCTCTTTCATTCCTTATTTTATTTACTCGGGACTTCTCACTTTTTTTCTTGGTGAATTTGGCTAAGGGTTTGTCAACTTTGTTTATCTTCTCAAAGACTGAGCTCTTAGTTTCATTAATGCTTCTACTGTTCTTTTTGTCTCTATTTCATTTATTTGTGCTCTGATATTTATTATTTTCCCCCTTCTGCTGACTTTCAGCTGTGTTTGTTCTTCTTCAAGTTCTATTAGGTGCAGTTTAAGATGATCTATTTGAGATTTTTCTTTTTTGTTGGGGTAGACCTGAATTACTATGAATGTCCCTTGTATGACTGCTTTTTCTGCACCCCATAAGAGTCAGTATGTTGTATTTTCATTTTCATTTGTCTCCAGGTATCTTTTGATTTATCCTTTATTTTTCAATCTAAGCATTGTTCAATAGCATGTTGTTTAGTCTCCACATACTTCTGACATTTCCAGTTTTTGTCTTGTAATTGATTTCTAGTTTCATAGCGTTGTGGTTGGAAAAGATGCTTGATATGATTTCAATCTTAAACTTATTGAGACTTGCTTTCTTTCCAAACATATAGTCTATCTTTCAGAGTGTTCCATGTGCACTTGAGAAGAATGTGTATTCTGCTGGTTTTGGATGTAATGTTCCACATGTATATATTAAGTCCATCTAGTTTAGTGTTTCATTTAAGGCCACTGTTTCCCTGTTGACTTTCTGTCTGGATGATTTATCCATTGATGTAAGTGGGTGTTGTGGTCCCCTGCTATTATTGTGTTGCTGTCAATTTCTCCCTTTATGTCTGTTAGTAGATGCTTTATATAATTTGGTGATCCTGTGTGAGGTGCACATATATTCATAAGTCATGTCATCGTGATGGAAAGTCCCTTGTATCATTGTATACTACCCCTCTTTGTCTTTCATTGCTTTTTTTATCTTGAAGTCTGCTTTGTCTTATATAAGTATGGCAACACCTGCTTTCTTTTGCTTGCCATTTGCTTGGAGTATTGTCTTCCATCCCTTCACCCTGAGCCTATGTTTATGTTTAGAGCTGAGATGTGTTTTCTGGAGGCATCTTATTCTTGGGTCTTGTTTTTTAATCCATCAGCCACTCTGTGTCTTTTGATTGGAGAATTCAATCCATTTACATCTGGAATGATTATTGATATATGAAGGCTTAATGCTGCCAATTCATCTCTTGTTTTCTGGGTGTCCTATATTTCCATTGTTTCTTTTCTCTTATATTTCTGACTGCCATTTCAATTTGGTGGTTTTTTGAGATAATTTCCTCAGTTTTCGCTTTATTTATAGTTTGTGGCTCTACTCTGATTTTTAGTTTAGTGGTTACCATGAGATTTGTATAAAAAAACTCATAGGCGAAATAATCTATTTTCGGACAGCCTCTTATTTCCATTAGTGGCTTCCATTCCTTTCCTCTTCCCCCTCTGAGTTATTCTTGTCACAAATTTTTCTTTCTTGTGTTCTTAGTTTGTGACTAAACTGCAGTGTTTATAATTATTTTTGATGCTTTCAATCCCTTTGTCTTTCATGTTATAATTATGTGTTTGTTAACCTGTTCTGATAGAGAGCTGCAATTTTCTGAATTTGTCTGTCTATCTCCTTGCTCAAACCTTTGTAAACTTTTTCCTTTTGTTACAGGTAGGAGGGCTTCCTTCATCATTTCTTGTTAGGGAATTCTAGTGGTGATGAACTCCCTCAGCTTTTGTTTATCTTGGAAAGTTTTTATTTATCCATCTTATCTGAAGGAGAATTTCATTGGTAGAATATTCTTGGTTGAAAGTTTTTGTATTTCCATCTTTTGAATATATCATTCTCAAAATTTTATTTTTTTCACGAGGAAGATTGGCTTTGAGCTAACATGTTTCCCATCTTCCTCTTACTGTGTGAGGGAGATTGCCCCTGAGCTAACATCTGTGCCAATCCTCCTCTATTTTTGCATGTGGCTTGCTGCCACAGCACAGCTTGATGAGTGGTGTAGGTCTATGTCCAGGATCCAAACCTGTGAATGTGGGCCGCTGAAACAGAGTGCACCAAACTCAACCACTGCACTACTGGACCAGCCCAACACTCTCGAGATTTTTAAGTATCTAAACACTCTATGTGGAAAAAAAATCTTAAATTGAATTTTAGTAAGACCATGTGGTTTCATTAACATCGATGAAAAATAAAATAAAAGGGAAGTTTAGAGTGATTCAGAATCAAACTTATTTTGGTGGTAACTTCTCAGTGGCTTGCAGAAAATAAATGTATCTTGTTTTGGAACAACAGTAAGTACATAATAGAAAATAAGGTTACATATATTTTCTAAAGTAAGACAGCAATTCTGCCTAGCTGGCAAAATAATGAAAGAAAACATTCAGCTCGGATTTATTATATTATTAATCTACTTCCTTTTTACAAAATAGTTAATATTTGTGATGGAAAGGGAGGCATTGTAAGTTACTTCTGTAGTCAGCAAACTGGTTGAAGAATGAAATTACCTTGCCTCAGAATATGATTTGTTTGCTTATGTTGCTTGTAGTCAAATAAGTTTTATTTCTCATTTATGTGAAAATATTTTAGAAATTCAACATATTTCCTGATTTTTTAATAATTCTCAAATAATCAAATTTATTTTTTCTAGATGAGTCAACATGAATTGCAGAAGCTACAATCTATTTCATTTACATAAATTTTAACAGTATAACTTTTTTGAGTTTCAGTGATATCTAAGGCATTGTGCAGGCTAGAAATCGGAGATACATAAAAACCTGTCTATGAGGCATATCTAACCTAGTCAAGAAAAATGAATACATGTGGCAAAAGGTAAATAGCAGTTCCTGGAAGTGAGCAGTAAGCCAAGTTGAGGAGCAGCGCTTGACATCTGCTCTGGGGAAGTGAGGCTTGTCCACTGTGACAGGGTTTGAGGCCTTGCAGACTCCAATCAAGGTACTCACCCCAATTCTTATTTATCAGGGTAATTATCCTGCCACTTGTTCTTGCATATTTGTTCTTTAGATTCCTCCTAGATCTTTATTTTGGCATCTTGGGCTCCTTCCAAGTAATCAGTGTTTACTCCTGAGAGCCTAGGCTTTTGTCTGTGCGGTACACTTACATGCAGGTTTAGATTACAGTCCAAATGAGATTAGCATATTTCTGTGCCTTCTGGATGTGATTGAAATGAGAATATATTAGAAGAAAGGATAATTACCCTTGAAGGACCAATTAAACTTTAAAAAATGAAAATTATGTATGAGTGTACATCCATATATAAGATCCTAGCCACTCTCAAGAATAAGTAATAAGACATTAAAAAGATTGGGGCAACATAAAATGAACCATCAGGATGAAAAATGCCAGCAATTGTATTTAATATTAAGAAGAGTCAATACAATAGTCAATCTTTCTTACTGACTGTGCAAGAAGCCCACCTACTTTCTTAATGGAAACAATATAAGTCATGTACAGAGAGGATGGGATAGTAGTTTAATCAGATTCCTGCTCCCAGAACTCTACTTTTCCTTTCAGAAATCTTTGTGATTCTATAAACTGCACCCAAGGAGGATACTCTTACATTTACCAGCCTTTTATTACTAACAGTTGATTATATTGAGGGAGACGGCAGGATTATTATACTTTGTTGTATATTTTACAAGAGGGAACAGTATGATGCTCACAAGACAATCCACAAGAAAATGTGGAGAACAAGGAAAAGGGGAATCTCCTTGTCAGTATTTGGGGAAAATAGAAGGATTTTTTATAAAATAAATTAATTTTCAAAACTCTTAAATGAATGCACGCACCCAAATACAAAATTTTTTTAAAATTCAAGGGACAATCATGTTCACCTCAGAAGTGTTGAACACCTTAGGCTTGGGCTAATGAAATGCTCAGTGATGTTTTGGGACACAATTTTTCTCTTTCTTTCTTGCCATCCATCCAAGAAAATGTGCAAGAATTTTATTGATAGAGTTAACTCCTCTGAAAAAATGATACTTACCTGTCAAAGCGTCTGCCATCTCTCACTATGGCATCTCTCATGTGAAAGAATTCAAAAAACTTGAGTCCTGTCAAAGTCTCTTTTACTCTCAAGCTGGATGTTTTTATGATTCCATGTTCAAACTTACAAATAATTGTGCAATTAATTGTTTGCAATTATAGTGTTTCCATTTATCTGCTAGACTCTCCTCTCTCTTTTATCTCTAATTTTCAGGTGTGTGTTTCTAGTCATTGTTAGGTATGTCCATGCTGGTTGGGAAACATGCACGTACCTACTCTTTCAATGAGCTGAGGTCAATTCAGTGATCTGGATTATTCAAGGAGGGGAATTTGTTCCTCCTCATTAGGATATCTTCCTGAGAAAGATCAGTCTCAACACTGAAGCCGCAGGCTATTTGTAGTTATCATCAAGCTTCTTGCTGTGATACAATGTGAAGGTTCAGCTTTTGACTTGCCTGGAACATCCTCCTGCTGTCCTCACTACTTTAAATTCAATTTTTTTGCCTCTTTCACTATGCGCCTCTACCTCACTCCAGCTTCTTTTTCTGAGTTCTCTGCTGGTGTTTCTGGGCTTTGATGAAGAATGGAGTCCTACTGCTGCCATTCTCCTGTCTTAAATTTAAATATTAATAAGCATGTGATGGTCCTGAGAAAGCAGCAAGGGTATGTTTTTTTCCCACTTGCCTGACCCTTTGGAACTTTAGGCTTTTCTTATGTACAACACATAAAGGAGAGAAAATTCTGCTATTTTAATACAAAATTAAAATCCATGAAAGACAATACAGACTCTAGGAAGGGTCATGGGGTAACTTCGTGAAGATTTTAATAGCTAGAAGCTGTTAGCAAAAACAGCTTTAAAGGAATTTGTTGCTGTTCTTGTTAGTAATGGTAGTAATATTATGGACAGAGTCAAGTGTTAAGAGGTGGGGCAGGAGGCGATTATCTCTGTAGGTGACATTAAAGCCGATTCAATAAATCAAGGTACAGCCAAAGTCAGCTGGTTCCTTTTGCCTGCCCATAACCTCTTCCATTATCAAACTTCCTCCCAACACCATGTCTGCAGCCACGCCTCCCAGGCATCCTATTTCTCCAAGGCTTCATCCACCAGGAGGCAGTGTGTTAGGGGGCCCATCTTGTGGCTCTATATTGGAGTTAACTTAAAGCTATAGGCAATCTGCATGTTTGCTTCAGAAAATGTAGAATCTGCGAATTTCTTTCAATTGCTAGAGGTAGAAGTTGGCTATAAGGGAAGCAGAAGGAGATGATGAAAAAGCAAAACTTTGGTATCAGAGTAACCAATATACAAATTCTGGCTCCACCACGTCCTGCCTGTGAGACCTTGGACAATTGCCTAAACTTTGTGAGCCTCAGTTTTCTCTAAAATGAGAAAAATAATACCTACTGTGTAACTTTCTTTGTGAGGGATTAATTAATGTATATAAAGTGGTAGTGTACATGGTACAAATCTATCTCTGTATCTCTCAGATCTCTAACCATTTTCTATCTATCTATCTGTCTGTCATCTGTCTCCAGACTGTGCACACAGAAAGCTCAATAATCAGAAGCATTCAAAAGTACTTGAGCAGAAGGACAGGTGTTATTTTAATTTCTGTTTACTTGTTGTTCACTTTGCACTGAGGGGAGAAATCACATACTTAATGGCCGTGCGCTAGAGTCTTACCCTTTTTCTTGCTGTGAAAGGTGACACTATGGAGATTTTCTAAGATCTCCATCATTTTTTTGTATTTTGATTATTTATTCAGCAAACAACATTAATTATGCATCTTATTTCTTTCGCCTCCTTTTTGCCCCTGAAGTTCATTGTTAGATTTAATCATAATTACTTTATAATCACTGTTATGGCATTAATTGGAGATGACATCAAGTCACTGACAATATTATTCTGCATAAAACTCAATCAAATCTCAGTGATCACACATGGCCCATAGTTGACTTTATGGTTACCTGTCTGTCTTCCTTGGCTGTTATTTTTTTTTTCCTTTCTAACAGATTTGAATGGGGCTTTTTAATAACTTAGATGAGCTTAAATTATTTTCTCCTTTGAATAGGTTCATCTACCTACACTGTATTATGGAATTAGCTTTCTTATCCACAGGCTCTTTCTCTCGAAGGACATTTACCACCCTACTCTCTATTACTAATAGCCTAGGCCGGTGGTTAGGAATCTGGTCTGTGGGCTGACTCTGGCCAGTGGCCTATTTTTGCATAGCCTTTGAACCAACTATGATTTTTACATTTTTAAAGCGTTGCAAACAAACAAACAAAAACAGGGAATATGGGACAGAGAGCATATGTGGCCTGCACATCATAAAATATGTATTAGTTGGCCCATTATGAGAAAAAGTTTGCCAAAACTCAACTAGGCTCATTATTAGCCTTTCCATTCAAAGGAAGCCAGAGAGAAAGTGTCAATGGGAGAGCCATAGTTCTGTTTTGTGCCCTCCTTCAGCACTGGCCTCTTGTCACAAATTGTTAATCTCCATGTTTCTTATTCCATTATATAGTTTTGTTATTTACACCTGAGTATCTTTTTCCTTTTTTTTTTGGATTGGACTCATGTTAAAGAAGCAATAAGTAGGATAAAGGGTAAAGGACTATATTAAAGGGGACTTGATTACTTGTTCCATCTTCTTTGTCCTGTGACCTTGTTTCAGTCCATTCAATACCTCTAGTCCTTAGTTTCATCATCTCTAAAATGGAGGAGCTTGATGGAATGGTGTTGAAAGTCCGTTATAGCTCTAGCATTCTAGAACTGAATCAAACAAAATGCAAGAATCTTTAAATTACTTAGATGCTAGAACATCCATATTGCTGTGCTGGATGAGACCTGAGAATTTTTGGATCTCCTTGAGTAACTATAGGGACAGAATACTCAGACCTACACCATCACACAATTTCAATCTTAGAAAATCTCCTTGTTTTACAGATCTGAGACCAACCTCACTGCAACTTCCATCCATTGGTCCCAGTTTTACCTGCTCAGGACACAAGGAATTAGGATAGGCCTGTACATATTAGAACCCAGCCAACGTGCGCCGTCAGATCTTTCTTCTACCTGTGAAGCAGGCTTAATTTCTTTGAACCATTCAATAAATTGGTGACCTAGAGACATCCCCATCACTCTGCTTCAAGGAAACTATATGTCAGTCCTCTCAAAAGGTGGCGCTGCAGGCTATATTTCAGATGAGATCATATAGGCTTCAGATGTCTGACAAGCATTCAAATGCAGAATGGCCGGTAAACACACTATGTCAAGCTTACTTTCTCTAAGGAGATATTATACCAAATTTGCCTAAGATATTTTCCTTATTGGCCTATCATGGCACCATGAAGCAGTCCAGTCTTCCCAGTAGCACCATTCCTTAGGTTAATCAACAAGTTTAATCACTTTTTTGACAGTTTAAAACCCTGAATCAGAATAAAGGAAATCTTGGGAGTTAATTTTATCCAGTTCTAGACAGACAGTTGTTTAATTTTTTGTAAAGATTTCCAGTATTATAGACTGGGTGATGTCTCTTGTTTATCCACTAGAAAAATTTAAAGAAAAATTTTAATTATAAAATTAAAAACAAAATACTAAAATACTCACAACAAGATAGTGTGATTCTTGCTTCAGTATTTCAAATTCCCAAGTTCAGTTTCTGAGAAGAAACCTGTTTTAAATTATTGGTGTGAAATCATCTTGTCAGTCATGTGTTTATAACGCTATGTCTATATGTTCTTGCTTTATCTACTTTGTACATTATCTGTTGATGTACTATTATTATAGACAGCAAAACAAACAAAACCAACAAAAAGACTGATTGTACATCTAAATGATATTTTCTGTCTTCACATTTAATGAAAGTTTGGCTGAGTACATAACTCTAAGCTGAAATTAATTTTCCGGTCTAATATTTGAAAACATGGCTCTCTTGTCAGTAGCTTCCAATGCTGACAGAGCAAATGCTGCTTGCTTTTGATTCTTATATTGATCTAGCTGTCTCAAAGCCTGTAGGATCTTTTCTTTATCTCTAGCATTCTGAAATTCCACTAATATGTACTTTGTTTTGGGTTCCTTTTATTCACTTTGATCAACACCCGTTGGACTTTTTCAATCTGGATTTGCATATCATTCAGTTCTGAAAAATTTTCTTGTAAATATATTTTTTTGAAAGTCACTATTTTCAATCAGAGGTCCATGGTAATTTTTGTTATTCTCATTATGTCTATTGGAAATTATTTATGTTTTCATCCAATCCCATTCTCCCTGGTTTGATGGCCTGGAGACATTGTCGATATGACAACAATGGTTGCCCAAAAAACACCTGAGTGTCCCCTATCCTCTGCTACACTCAGACACTCAGTCCATTCTCCGCGTCTTATATCAAGTCCTCTCCCTATTTTCCCTTCAACTCTTCCAAATCCTATTAGTCCATCCAGGCCCAGTTTAAGCCCCATGTCCCTGATGAAGTCCTCTGACTACTCTAGTCTGTCTCTCTCTCTTCCTTCCTGAAATTCTATAGCCAGTTTCTCACACTTAATTGTTGTTTTTATACACTTGGCAGTGGGAAATAGGCAACAGAAATTTCTCAGTAGAGCCCCTTTGAGTTCTCCTAGCTTGCTCTGTAAGCACTTTTATTTGAATGTTGTAGGTTGTCTGACGACCATGCCATGTTTTAACATTTAAATTCTTTGTTTTCTTATTCTGGGCAGCTCAGGGACTAGAAGTTCTTGAGTATATAATGTCGTAGTGTTTTATTTTGTTAGTTTTTATCTCCAAAACTACATTATGAATTCCTTGTTATTTTGTAGCCCCAGAGAACATTTTACAGACTTTGAGAACATTTTGCATATTTTGGAAATCTCTGATAGCCTCTTTTGCTCTCATCTCTATCACTTTGTATCCAAAAGGATTTGAGATAGTTTAAAAAGCACAGAAACTACTGACAATACTGTTAATAAAGATCATGGTAGTCTAATATTTTAATTTAATATGAAATATAATATTTTTCAACTCTCTTTTACTTGAACTAACCCTCAGATATTTCATGAAAAAATAAACAATTCCAGTTACTGAAACTCCCTAGAGAAAAGTGCTGCAGCCAATGGAAAGTACTTGAAATTTTCAGTAGAGTACAAGGTGAATGGGTTTTACATACTTAAAAAAAATCAAATGAGATAACCAAGTTCTTACTTCCCTGTGACAGTAATCAATTTAAGGTGTAAAGAGAAGAGGCTGTTAAAGCTGTCAGTGTTGACATTGAACTAAAAGCTTTGGTATGATTCCTCCAGCCCAACATAAATGCCATAAAATATGGCCATGTACACAGAAAATATTTACTTCATTTATTTTGGGAAGAGGACAAATGAGATTTTGTAAATCACTCTGTTTTCCAATTTAAAGACATTTTAATTTAACTGCATCTTAAAATCAACTTCTCAAAGTATAATTTACATACAATAAAATTCAATTTTAAGTCCACACTTAAATGCATTTTGACAAATGTATACAATTATGCAACTACTGCAGCAATAAAGATAAAGGATATTTCCATCACTCCAAAGAGTTGTTTTAGCTCCTTCTTACTCAATGCATTCTTTCCACTCCCAGCTTCTGGAAACTACTTTTCTGCTTTCTGTCACTATAGTTTTACCTTTTCTAGAAGTTCATGTAAATATATAGTCTTTCATGTCTGGTTTTTCTCACTCAGCATAAAGCTTTTGAGATGCATCTGCAGCATTTTGTGTACCAGTAGTTCATTCTTTCTTGTTGCTGAGTAGTATTCCACTGTATGGATGCATCACAGCTTGTTTAGCCATTCATAAACCGAAGGACATTTGGGTTCTTCCCAGTGCTATTATTATCACAGTCTCCATGTGAACATAGCTGGTTTTTTTTCTTATATAGTTACCTAGGAGTGGAAGTGCTGGATCATGCAGGTATTTTATGTTTGACTTTATAAGAAACTACAAAACTATCTTCTCAAGTGTGTACTGTTTTGCCTTCCCATCCACAGTATACAAGAGTCCCATTTACCAACATGTGATATTGTTAGCCTTTTGAATTTTAGCTATTCTACTAAGGGTACGGTGATATCTCATTATGGTTTTTATTTGCTTTCCCTAATAACTAATGATATTGTGCATCTTTTCCTATGCTTGTTTTCCATTTGCTTCTTTTCTTTGATGAAATATCTGTTCAAATATTTTGCCTATTTTAACTTGAAATGGATGATAAATCTAAATATAAAAACTAAAGTTATTAAACTTCTAGAAAAGAACATAGGAGAAAATATTTATGATTTGGATTAGGCCAGGGTATCTTATATAGAACACAAAAAGCACAAGTTATAAAAAATGATAAGACTTTATCAAAATAAAAAAAACTTTTGCTTTTCCAAAAATTCTCTTCAACAAATGAAAAGGCAAATCAAAGACTAGGAGAAAATATTTGCAAAACATATATGTGATAAAGTACTTATATCTATAATACATAAAAAACACATAACTCATTATTAAGACATACAACTTGATAGAAATACATGAATGAATCACCTTTAAACATAGTTTAAAAAATTTTTCTCATTAACTTATCAGAGAGGTTTAATTTCTAAAGTAATGATCCATTTTCTAAATGCACGTAAATTTTTCATAGTCAAGATTTTAAATATTCAATTTGTATTATTTTTTAAGTTCATTTAATTGCAGTAGAATTTTACAAAATTTTAGAGTAGTGGGGTGTGTGATGAGTTATCTAAACTCCATTACAGTGTGTCAACGAAAATAATCCATAACCAATCTATAAATGAAAATTTGGGTGAGTTTATTCTGAGCTTAAATCTGAGGATTATAACCCAGGAGAGTCTTTCCACAAAGGAACAGAGCACTCCAAAGAAGTGGGGGTACACAGGGTGGTTATATACCATCAAAGAGTATGTTTCACATATGATTGAATGCTCCTTTTACAATAGTCACGAGGCTGCTCTGTCAGCACAGCGATTGATGGAAACGGCAGTTAGGTCTGCTGTCTCAGTGAATGCCACGGGGTGGCAGGTGTGTTGCCTCGGGCTGGGCGGTCACAGGTGAGCGCTGCATCAGTTCCCAGCCTAAAGAAAGATGCTTTATCTTTAATGAGATGCCCACGTTGGGAGGGGGAGAGAAGTTGCACTTTTATCTCAAGGGCCTTTGCTCTTGCCATAGGGAATCTCTAAAGCAGATATACAATGCATGCTCAATGGCCTCCGTCAGGCCATTTTGGAAAGACAAGGTCAGGCCGAATTAGGTTTACACAAAATGGCTTCCTCATATACTCCAATATATCCTAGTACTTGCCATTTTTATTTGTCAAGTGTTAAACAAAAGAAATAACAGGCACAAAATGGAGTGGTTTGCCCTGGTGACAGTGAACCAACACTTAATTGTGGTTTTCAACCTGTCCCAGAAATGTGACCTTGAAACAGTTGATCTGAAATTTCCTGAGGAGAATTAATGAAGTTATCTGCATGATACCCTCCCCAACCCCCAAAAGAAGGTGTTCTGGCCTAAAATAATCCTTTCTTTTCTTTTGTTAATGACTCCTTTGTCCCACCCTTCTTCCTATAAAAACCTTCCATTTTCTATAACTCCTCAGAGTATCTCTCTACTTACTAGATAGGATGCTTCCCAATTCATAAATTGCTTAATAAAGCCAATTAGATCTTCAAATTTAGTCAGTTGAATTTTGTTTTTTGACAACAGGCACATTATCAGAAGAATGCATGAAGTAACAAGGAGTTTCCAGGAGCAGAGGCTTCAAGTAGCTCCCTAATGAAGAGCTGGGAGATAGATTTCATCACATACAAGTAAGTGGGGATGTAAATGCCAACTGCCCAATTTTCATATTCACAGCAAATCTTCACTTTCAATGACTTCATTTTGAAGGACTAGGAAGTGTGCTAGTGAGGAGGAAGTTGGAATTATTTGCTGGTCTTAAGAGATAAAAATGAAATATCAGATTTCTAGATTTCTATTATTGTAAGGACAAATTATTTCTCTGAAAGATTGTGCTGATCCAGGATGAGATCAACACTTCTAGGAGGAACAAATCTCTCCTTAAGGTAAACCTCAGGTGAAGATGAGACACGCCTGATTCACAGGCCTGTTCAGGAAAACACGGAGTATATTCCAACAGAAAAGACGACAGGAAAATGGAAAATGATGAATTTAAGTTAGGCCTAGAAAAGCAAGGAATTAAGAGATTGAGATTATAGATCGTATCTAACACTTTTATTGTATTTGCTGTGTGCTGAGCATTTTACCTGTGTTAATACATATCAAACGCTTTCTATATGCAGTCAGGCATGACTTAACAATGGGGATATGTTATGAGAAATGTGTCCTTAGGTGATTTTGTCATTGTGCGAACATCGTAGAGTGTACTTAGACAAACCTAGACGGTGTAGCCTACTACACACGTAGGCGGTATGGTACTAATCTTATGGGACCACCGTCCTCTATGTGCTCCTTTGACCAAAATGTCATTGTGCAGCACGTGATTGTGTTAACTTAATTTGTTCTCATAGCTGCTCATTAGGCAGGTATCTCGCTATGATCTCTATTTCTCATGTGAAAGTAACTGAGGAACAGATAAGTTTTGTTATTTGTTTCAGGCTATAGAGATGTTAAGTGGCAGAGCTAAGCTTTAAGCACAGGCAATCCAGCCCCAGAGGCTGAACTCTTAACCAACCTCTACTGCCCCATCTGTTTTCATCAGTTATGGAGTAGGTTGCAAGTAAGTATTACCAACCATAGTTTAAAAAAAATCTGTCTGTTAATGATTTGTATTTGAATCACTGCTATCTCAGAAATCTCTCCCACTGAATTGCTTTCTTAAATTGATATCTGCTTATTGTATATACATTGAGGAAGAAATAAGAATTGAACTAAATCAAATTGGCTATCCAGGTCTCTAAGCAGATGTCAATTAATCTAGTGCAGTGGTTCTCAAACTTCACCGGGCACATGAATCACCAGGCATACTTGTTAAGATGTGGTTATTAGGCCCTAGCTTCAGAGATTCAGATACATTAGGTCTATTTTGGGACCCCCAAATTTGCATCTAACAAATCCTAAATCTTCTTCTTTTTTCCCCCTGAAACACTGCCTTTAGATATATCTTTACAAAACTTGACTATTGGAAGATCTCACTGATCACAATCTCTCCAAGACTGGGTTAGGTGCTCTATGTATTGCTGCCAAGGAACCCCTATAAACCCATCCCAGCACAGACCACACAGTATAGTAGTTGCCTATTTACTTATCTATTTCTCTTTCTCTTCTGGAAACCTCTTGAGGTCAATTCTTGTACATTTTTTATTCCTGTATATCTCAGATCTTCATAGCAATTTACATATAGTTGGAGCTCACACATAGTTGTGGAGTAACGAATGAATGAATGAAAATAAGATGGTTTCAGATCATGTGAAACATTATCAGTTGGCTGAATTAAGTATGCAAAAATACTGCAATTAAGTGAATATTTGCAGAGAGTAAGTGAATAAAAAACATTAAACAAAGAATGCCATGGGCTCAGTTCCATCATTAAAGGTCATTAAAGGTCAGTTTAACATATTCAGACACAGGCACCACGGCAGCAATGGTAGATGATGCCTGGAGTTTGTCTCACCACCAAGACTGTCAGCAGCATGGGACTACTACCATGATATATGTTCACCTGGTCTCATCCACTGTGCCTTGCTGACTAATCATAAAAATAGGCAGCTATGGTCTGAATGTTTGTGTCCCCTAGAAATTTGTGTGTTGAATCCTAATTCCCAAAGTTGATGGTATTAGGAGCTGGGGACTTTGGGAGGTATTTGGCAGAGCCCTCATGAATAGGATTAGTGTTCTTATAAAAGGCTTCAGACCTCCCTTTGTTCCTTCTGCCACGTAAGGGTATATGCTACCTGGAAGAGGGCCCTTGTTCAACCATGTTGGCACCATGATCTTGGACTTCTACCCTCCAGAACTGTGAGAAAGAAATTTGTGCTGTTTATAAGCCACCCAGTCTGTGGTATTTTGTTATAGCAGCCTGAATGGACTGAGACATTGGTGTATCTGCTATATGAAAGCCTGTGCACCATAACCTGTTGACACAGTAATGCTGTGGCTTAATAAACCTCTCCAAAACTTGGTTGCTTAAATTAGCTACTGTTTATTTAGTCCAGTATTCTGAGTTGAATTTAGCCTGATTCAGATGAGTGGTTCTTCCCTTGTCTTCTTTTCCTCCTGCATCTTTGTTGATCTGGGTGGTCATCTGGAGGATGACTGGTCAAAGATGGCCTTACTCACGAGTTGGGAAGTTAGTTGGCATTTGGCTGGGCTGATTAGGATGACTGGGCCACGTCTCACATCCCTAGCAGGCTAGCCTGGCCTTGTTTTCATGGCGGAGGAAGAGTTCCAAGAAGGTGAGCAAAAGCGTTCAGGGTCTTTTGTATTAGATTATAAATTAAATATGTTATAAATACAGTCCCAATTATCTATTCATACTTATCTATACCCTTTAAAATGAGAATTTGCTGCTTCCTCCATTATGAAGTGGAGTTTGCTTCCCCACTCCTTGAATCTGAACTGACCTTTAGAATTGTGTTGGGAAACAGAAATGAATGAATGTACATCATGCTAATTCCAAGCCTTGGGATTAGAAGGCCTGTCATGCTTCTGCTAGCTCTCTTGAGAACCTGCTCCCACCGTTTGAAAAAGCCTGGGCTTGCCTGCTGGATGGTGAGCAAGTCCTGCAAGATCAGCAGAGCATGGCCCAGATGAACAGAACCACTCAGCTTATCCATAGGTTTCTGTGCAAGAAAAAGTGATAATAATTTTTAGACTTTGAGTTGGGGGGTCATATGCTCTATAGTGATAACTAACTGATATCCCTCTTGCAGCCTAAGGTAGAACAGGCACAACGTCACTTCTACCTTAATTTGTTGGTTAAAGCAAGTTAAAAAGCCAACCCAGGTATGAGGCATGGTGCAATTAATACCAGCTCTTAATGGAAAGAACTGCAAAGTCACACTGCAAAGGATGCAGATACAGGGAAGCCAGGAAAATTGGAGACTGTTTTTTTTTTTTTTTGGTAAGGAAGATTGGGCCTGAGCTAACATCTGTGCCTATCTTCCTCTATTTTGTATGTGGGATGCCACCACAGCATGGCTTAGTGAGTGGTGTGTAGGTCTGTGACCAGGATCCAAACCCGTGAACCCGGGGCTGCCAAAGTAGAGCATGAGAACTTAATCACTACACCACTGGGCTGGCTGCTTGGAGACATTTTTGTAACTAATTTACAGCAGCTTGGAATGTCCATCCTGTTTATCTTCTTTCCTTCCTTCCTTGCTTCCCTTTATTCTTTCTTTCTTTGGGTGTGTGTGTATAAGAGGGAGAGAGAGAGAGACAGAGAGGCGAGGGGAAAGACTTCTCTTTGCATTTTGTACAAATACACTGTGTGTTTAGCGTTTCAAGAGATTGTTCACCTCTTAAACTAATTGTATTCATCTAAATACAGTTGCCTATTGAAGTATTTTTTTTTTCTTATAGGAGCATCAAGCCTCACTTGGTGCATGTAGTTCTTTTTTGTTTTTTTTTTCACATCATCATTTTCGTGGAAGTAAAACAAAGTCAAGTTTGATTACAGTATTCTGAAGCAATACTGATGATGCTGTTAGTTCTAAATTTGCTGTTGCATTTTATTCCTTGAGACTTCAACTCTGCATGTAACTGTCACTTTGCTATTTCCGTTAGATGAATATAATGACGATTTGAATTTTGGAGGGACATTTAACTTGGCATACTTAATGGTACCCTAAGAATTAAGGATGGGCCACCTGCCTCTCTGACCACTGGTGTTAATTATAGTACATTTGGCACTGTAGAGGAATTTCATAAGGTAATAGTATAGGTAGTCATTTTTGAGGATGTGCTTAGCAAATGTATATAATTTTAATATTTCTAAAAGGAGATATTTTTAATAAAGAAGTTATCTGCTTGTTAGTCCTTCCAGTTTTTCCTCATACTCACACACACACAAATAAATTTCAATTTTCATGTTGATATTTGCATTCAGGTCTGTGAATTGCGGTTTTTAGCAAAGACCAGTAAATCAATAAATTTAAAGCAATATGCCAGTGTACTTCATATCAGGAAGGCAGGCATATTTAGGGCTAAAAATGAGGGGATATCCTTCAGGGGCCAATCAAAGCAACAGACTGTGAAGGCTCCTGATTTGCATCTGGAGAGTACTACTATGTTGTAATCCCAGAAAACTACCATCATTATGCCATTAATTATTTATTCAGAAACTTTGCTGTGCCAGGCAATACGTTAAGTGCTAAATGCACACAGCAGACATGAGGCATGATACAGACAGATTGGGCAACTAATACATATTGAAGTCCCATTATGTGCAGGGCATTTGATGTGCATTATTCCATCTTTGAGATACATTTTATTATCTCCATAGATGAAGACCCCCAGGGTTAGAGAGCTTAAGTAACTTGCTGAAGTTTGAACAGCTGAAAACCAGTAGAGCCAGGATTCTAACCTGGAACGATCTTCTATAGAGCTGGACCCTTTAACACTTTACCACATGGTTTCTCAAAGGTCTCGAGTCTAGTTAGAAAAACAATGCATGCATGAACAGTAATGATGTGGGGATAATTGTATGTATTGGAATTTCTCTTAGGGAAAGCAAGGTATTGATTGAGCAGAAAAATTCAACAAGGTAGTGGGGATTGCGTGAGGTCAGAAAAAAGTATTTACTAAACCAAGAATATCGGGAAAATAATCAGTTTATTTTGCTCCTATGAAATAGGGCAGAGACAGGTAAATATGGAGTTTGGAGGAGGAAGAATAGAAGTGTGGAGACCAGTGAGATGATGGAAAATTTCACCCTGCATGTACTTTCTCCCTATGACTGATACACACTTACACGCACACATGTCCCTTACATTTCTTAGGTCTCTAACCCTTGGCATCCAGGCAATAATAATAAAATAAATAAATAAGGGCTGAAAAAGGAGATAAACATAATGACCCTGTGCAGAGACTGAAATGGAAATTGAGGGGCCGAGAGTAAATGAAGTCCCTTGGCTTGCAGAGATCATGAGGAGGCTGAGCACTTTCAATTGCTGTGTCTTTGATGGTTTAAGCCAAGTTAACATAGGTCTCTGAGGAGCAAGGTGTGGAGGAGTAGGGGAGCAGGATGAGAGGAGGAGGGGTGGGGTCTCTCGCAGACATCTGGATTACGAGGACGGCTCCTTCACCTTGAAACTCGCAGTGAGCACATCTGAGAGACGAGATGACTAGTGCTCTGGGAGGTCAGAGGCAAAGGCTGTCACTGTTTGCTGGGTTAGGAGGAGACTTTTCAAAGGAGGTGGGCCCTGAACAGGGACTTGAGGAAAAGACAAGCAGGAAGCTTCCATGTCAATGGGGCAGTGTGAGCAAAGCTCTCAAGCGAGGGCTCAGTATAGGATCTTTCGGGATATTGGTCAAAAATATTTTGGTTGCAAGTAACAGAAAACTAAGTACAGTTGGATTTAATAGGGAAAATTGGTTTATGTTTAAGGCACAACTGGAAATTATATTATCAGAAATATTTCTCTGTCTTTCACCTTGCTTCTTGGTTGATTTAATCCTTAAGCAAGTTCTTTACACCTAGAGGCAAAATGGTCACCAGTCGACCTAAGCCCATATCCCACCTACCTGACAACCCTAGCACAAGGAAGAGTCTCCTTTGCGATGGTTCAGCTGTGTTGTGTAAGTTTCCCATCATCCAGCATAGGTCACCTGTCCACACAAGAACACTTCATGAGTCAAGGATAATGGCCAGAGTCATATGGCCATTTCTAGTTGTTGGTACAACTCAAACGACAGGGGTTGAGGTTGGGGGATGGTCGGGTTCTGCAAATCAAAGATATCTAACAGAATAATGTATATTGGGCAAAGTCAGTAGATATCCACCACAAAAAGGCAAGAAATAGAATATTTAGGGAAACAAGTGTTGGCTTCGTTGATTCATTTATTTAATTTTGTTTTTGTTTCTTTGGGGAGTAGGGAGGATAGTGGTAAATAAAGCTTCATTTGTAGGTTGGGACCAGACCATTTAGGACCCGGTAGTGATTGTCCCCTTTATATTCCATATCAAGACAGGACTCCAGAATTGAAGGATCCACAAAGACCTGTCTCTATGCTGTATTTATTTTCTCTCTCTGCTGATGTCACCCATTTTCAGCCTTTCTTTGTATATACATTTCCCCAGATTTCTTTCCATTCCCAAGAGTGTCTCAGAGAGTGATGACACTCAACAATCACTATGCCATTCTGAGCTATGTGCTCACTGACTGTGAATGCTAACCTTTTGAAGATTTCCTTAGAAGAGTTGATGTTTCGTATACAGCCTTTGTCAATTTCTCTATCTGATCAGGGGACGTGTGCCTGTAATTAAACAATTTTGGACTTTCTCATTAATGTGATTTTTTTCTAATGCAGACCTTGGTTTATTACTGATACATCCACTCAATTTAACAAAAATTCCTAGACGAAAAAAATGACATTTAATGCTAGACTACAATTTCATTGATAGAGTGCTTTGCTACACTGTATTATTTTTCGCTCATTATCTTCTCTGATTCTCCAAGCAGTGCTTTAATGTAGATGGGTAGGTAGTGTCATTCTTATTTTTCCAAGTTACTCAGTGGGATTAGTGACTCAGTGGAGACTAGAACCCACAATATAAAATTTTAAGAGTAATGCAATGCAGAAAATAATTCAATTAATTCAACAAACATTAATCGAGCACTTAGCCAGTGCAGGATACTGAACTAAGCAATTGGGAAATGAAAATAAATAAGACATTGCTCCTGCCTGAGAGTAGCTTGGAGACTATTATTGAAAATAGGCTTATAAAAATATATATCACATTTAAGATTATAAGTAATACAATTAAGGTGGTGTGAGCAAATGCAGAGAATATACAGAGGAAGGAGCAAATAGGTGCCTGCGGCCATCAGGAAAAGCTGGTGTTCTTTAACTTTGGTCACTGAGGATGAGAAGAATGTTCTTAGCAGTGGGAGGGGAGGAGCAAGAGAGTTGATGAGCATCCATGACTCAGGAGACAACACGGGCAAAGGCACAGCAGTAGGGAGCTTATAACTAGGAGCTCCCTTAAACTGGCATTGTTTGTTTGTGTTCTTATTTATGTACTCCTTTATATATTTATTTATATTTACTTACTTATTTAGAAAAGGTTATTCCTAATTGGAGTAATGATCGAGAAAGGGGACTCCTGGGGCGATATTGGGTCTCTTATTATCTGAAGCAGTTCACCTCCACCCCAAAATCCCCTCTCAGAAGAACAAAAACCCTTTAGTAAGCCACTCACACCTTCCTTGTAATTGTCGTGACTTTTGGAAGACTAACTCCAGACCTCAAGCGGCTTACCAAAGTGTTCCTTCCAATCAATGCGAAATTTTTCCCAAAACTAGATCTGGTTGGTACCAATGTCTCCTTCACGTGTCATTTGAGCAATAGTTTCTGGATAGGTGTCCTGGGCAGCAGCTCAACTGGCTCCTTTAGGTAGGAACATAGTCAGCATGGGGAGGAAGGGCAGGCTTCAATGGGAATGCGGCAAAGATGATACTTGGTTTTCTATGCCAAGTGCAATGTTTGGGCTCAATCTTCAGGCTCGAAGGGTTATTATTTATAGGAAGATAAATCTAGAAAGAGCATCCTCTGGACTTGTTAGATAGCCTAGAGGACGGAGTGGATAGAAGTGGGAAGGAAGACTTCCAGAAGGAAGACTATTGTGAGAGTGAAAGAGAACATGGGGCTCTGATTCAGGGAAGTGACAGTGCCTAAGCAAGGTGTGCCTAATTCAGGAGACTCTTGTGGTACAACCAAAGGAATTTAATGATAATTTGTTAGTGGTGTTGGGAGGGGTAGGAAATGAAAGAGGAAATGTGTTTCAGGCAAGTGTAAGAATTCTTATTGTGGAAACTGGGAAGTGGTTATGTTGTGAACCATGACTGAGAATTCAGGAAACAATGTTAATTTGGTCAGAGATTGGGAAGGAAGTGGTGGGGAGAAGAAGTGGTTGTGGACATTGATGTTAGGTTTGTTTAGAGCAGCTAAGCAAACCATCTAGTAGACAGGGGTAAACTGTGGGAATTCTGGTTCTGCCTGCAGCCTCTGGAAGATGAAATATTTTTTTGTAATTAAGTCAACTGAAATTTCCAATAAAATTACACGAAAATAAAATGTTAATGAGAGTTGATTAAAAATGCCTTTCTACATTTTTGAAGTGGTAATATGTACATAGTGAGGTAAAGGACGGCTAAATCAGTAATTCTATGCCACCACTCTAAGCACTCTAGTTGAGACATTTATTTAAAGATAAGCTAAACAAAAATATATAAAGGTAGTTACAGAAAAGAAACTGACAGTGATCAATCAATTCAATGATAATTGACACAGCCTCAGATGATTGTTGTCTGACCCTGTGTGCACTGCTTATAGAAGTTCAATATTGCCTAGAACCTTGATCTGATGAGTTGAATGAGGAGTGAATGAATAGATGAAAAGAGAAATTGATTGTCATTGTTTCTCTCAGGCAATTTTAACATGTGTCTTGAGTTGTCTCAAGCATTGCCAGTGATAAGGAGTTTACTCTTTTGCAAAGCTACCCATAATATTGTATGGCTTCTGAAATTATTACCTCTTCTTTATCTGAGGCAAAATTTACCTCTCTACACCAATAGTCCATCACCATGTTTCAGATTCCCAGAACAACTTCAATTCACAGACAGCTCTATGTCTGTATAGTGACTGCTCATTGTATTCTCTGCACATCACCTTCTCTAGGCAAATTATTCACCTTTTTAAAGAGTTACTTTATTTCACTAAAAAACTTTACATTTATTTTGTACATGGACCAGATTTCAAACCACTTCCTTATTTTCATCATCCTATGCAGGTTGTTATATTTAGTTTGCTCCCAAGTTCATCTGAGATGTCCAGAGCATGGTCCCTTGATAGACATTGTTGGGGGACAGTGTAGTGTGGCATTAAGAGCACGGGCTCCAGCATCAGTAGACATGGCTGCAAAATGGGGATAATATTAATCTCATAAGATTGTTGTGTGGATTAAGTGAGATATTTTATGTAAAGTGCTTAAATCAATGATTGACACAGAGGAGTCATGTAACTAACAAGTCTAAAGATGTCAAAATCATAGATAATGCTTTTTATTATTGTTTTCTTGGTTGGACTACAAGTTCATAATCAGCCACAGGTCAAGGATCCCTTCAGGGTTCTTTTACAGAATGAATTGCTCTGTAGATCTTCCCTTTTATACCCATGAATTTGTATTTCTTTACTTTAAATTACTTTATCTAACAGTAATGAATTTCTTCTTGTTTGTTTCTCAAGTATTGATATACATTCACTCTCCCTCTTAGCTGGATGCCGTATGCGGGATTTCAAGTGTTGATATTTGCTCTTCCTCTGATATGTCGTCTATATATTGCTTAACATGCTTTCGAAGTCTTCATCCATGAAAATAAAAACTTGTTTAAAAAAGAGCGTTCTGGGCCCAGCCCGGTAGCGTAGTGATTGAGTTCACACACTTCACTTCAGCAGCCAGAGGTTCACGGATTCAGATCCCTGGCATGGACCTACACCACTCATCAAGCCATGCTGTGGTCATGTCCCACATACGAAATAGAGGAAGACTGGCACAGATGTTACCTTAGGGACAATCTTCCTCACACACAAAAAAAACTCCTGTAATTTGGCAATGGACCTCTCATCAAATTGGCATGGAATCTTGAATGTCAGGTGAAAAAACTACCTATCTTTAAGTTTCTGTAGCATTAGAGAATGATACAGCGAGAAATGACTGAGAAAACCAATCACATCATCTTTTTTGCCTGGGGTGTACTAAAGTTTGTTTTCTCAGTTCCATTTGTCATTTTCAGATCCACCTCTTAAATTTTCCTTCCTAATCCCATAGCCTTCCACTCTAAAGCCAGGACTCTTTTTAAAATGCTGTACTGAACCTACATTCATTTTGCATCTTGGAAATGGTGAGATTATCCCATAATGAAATCAACCAATGAGTATTTATTTATCACAAAACATTGTGATATCGAAACACACTTCTCTTGTGGAGGGAGTTTCCATAAGTTACAGCATTACAGTTGTGAAAGTCTCCGAGATAATGTAAGACAAGTGGCGAGCACAGTGGAAGACATACAACTGGTGCTCAATAAGTTTCTGTTTTAAATAAAATCTTAGGAAACATTTCTAGGCATGGATGTATATCATTATTACTCTGCTTCCGCTGTGACAAGAGGATTTGAGCACTTTACTGTAGAAAGACTGTTATTCCTTCACTAGATTTAACGATGTTTTATTTTTTTCCTTCAGGAATATTTTTCTTCCTTTAAGGAAAATATTTTAAGCTGTTTTATTCTGTCAAGAATTCTGGGATCATTGTTTCTGGGAGAAACTGTGGCTCAGAGGATAGAGGGCAATTTATTAATTTTGACCACAGGTCTTTTCTAAGATTATTTGCCTTCAGTGTGACCACCAGTGACACATTTCAATGGCAAAATGTGTGAGACAATAGTTAAGTGGAAAATTGCTCCTGCAGATTTAGTAAAGCCTGGTGATTTTTTGCTGTGTAATAGTATTTGTGGCCATTCTACTTAAGACAGCTTAAAAAAATCAAATAATTTTAAGTGCGAAAACTAATGTCTTGAGGGTCAGGAGCTAATCTCCTCTCCCATGGTATATCATGGTGTAATTTTTCTGGTTACTGTACTCTCTTAGAGTTTTGGCATATTATTAATGCTGGGGGCAGAACTTATGGATTAAGCTAGGTGGTTTTCCGCTCTTAAAAGGCAAGACGAAACCCTCAGGAAAGCTAGGAAGACTCTTTCTAGATTTAACCACAGGATCTATAGGAGCTGTTTTTGACAGATGCTTTATAAATAATTTGTTCTCATAGTTTTCAAAGTCCTTGTATTAGCTTTTTCTTTAAGCAATCTCAGTAAGATTTCCCAATAAGTAAAATCGATAAAAGTCAACTATTCTAGTTGCAGTTCTAACTTTTCATCTTATCTGTTTCTGTTACTAAAAATAAGAAACTGTAGTGTTTCTTAATTTCTTTCATTCCTCTATTTTACTTCTTAGATTGGGAAGACAATTATACCTGCGTTACTTACCTCAAAGCATTGTTACAACATCAGAAATTGTAATTCATGTGAAAGTGTTCTTATAAATTTTAAAAGAGCATTCAGCTAGGATAATATTGCTACAGGCAAAGATAAATTCTCAGGGCAATACATGACATGACAGAGTGATAAGTGGGGCTTCAGACAGAAGTATTCTAAAAATTGAGAGAGGGAAAGGTTCTGAATGGTTTATGCAATAACCCTTTTCTGCCCATTCAGAATATCCCAATGGATTAGGGTATATTGTATTTAGAGTATTTGAGATCACACTGATTTTGGTCATAGACCATCTGACATGACAAATAAGATTGACCTTGAAACTTTGGGTGTGGTTGAATGGAGAGTTTCTTGACAGGAATTTTGTGACTTTCTTTGCATTCAGAAGGTGAGAGTTTTATGATAAATTGGTGATTACTGCCATTTCTGGGAGATTGGGGTTGTGGCACTTGTGCCCTCTATTTTGCATTCATGTCATAGATAAGCTGACTTCCTTTGATTTTTCTCTCCCCTTTTCTCTTTTTCATGTCCTCAACCCTGGGTCCTTAGTGTTAGGACTTGCACCATTCCTTAGAGGGACTGAGACCCTACTTTCCCAGAAGTTTTCATTCAAGATGGAACTACAGATTCATCTTGCCATTACACAATAGATTTTATTCTTCTCGACCTCATTGTTTTAAATTCTGGCCAATCTTTTAGCTTATCAGGCTCCTTTATTCTATTGTACACTGTCTCAATGCTACAGCATTCATAGAAAATAACTTGAGATGAGGAAGTTCTATGGGAACTCATATTACTTAGGAATTTGCAAATCTATTAATACAACATTTTAAATGCCTCTTCCCTTTCTGTGGCATATTTTGCCTATGTATCGAAGCATTATTTTTAGGGAACAGATAAACCATACTGGAACATACCAACAGGACCTAAAATTTTCTTGACTTTGATCTTTGGGTTTCAAAGATGGTCCAGCTGCTCAGCAAATGATTATTTTTGCCTGAGAGTTAAGGGACAAGGAGTGAAATGAGCAACTCTAAAGTTCTTCATGGGCTTAATGAGGAAATCAGTGTGCCCCAGTGGCAGCATCACTGGCTCCCAATATTAAGCCTCTCTATCCCTCTGCAAAGTTAAAGGTCTCCGTCGTTTCCATAAGCGTTCTACTACCTGTAGCAATAATCCTAATCACGCCAAAGAAGAGATGAGAACAATAGCGACTCCATCTATAAAGCCTGCCATATAACGGCAGTGGCTCATGAGCATACTGGCCTTAAGTCTATCTTTGGAATCAGTGGAAAACAGCTGTTTTGTTTTCTGGAACAAGTAAAATGACTGATTAGAGAAGGTATAAAAATCACTTCCTGCTTTATGATGCATGAACTAATGAAAGTATTAAACCATTTTAATAATAGATAATAAAATTACTCCACTATGGCTAAAAGAAATAAAACTATTCTATTTTAAATTACAAAATTCTAAAACTTTGCAAGTTCATCGAAAATGTATGGACAACAAAGGCATAAATTTATCACCCATTATGGGCTACCTTTATATGTCCACATTTATTATGTTTCTGCTTTCTTATTATTCTACAACTCCTGAAAATCATGTGGGAATCATATTTTTTCAGAAAAGAAGAATAAGGATATATCAGATTAATATCTTTTTTATAGGGAGTGTTGTTTTTATCCCAGTTTGTTAGCATGCTGCATTATTAATTTCATGTCTTTGACATTGTTTCCTGAGTTGTAGCTGTTTCTTAACCTTGAATGGCATGGTTTACTATGCCTAGAGACTAAATTTGAATTTGAACTAAATTGTTAGACTGTGGATCCAAGGAATGTATTTCCTGAGAAACTCACAGCAGTGGTACAATTTCTTTAAATGGTGAAATTTGATGGAGTTTTGAAGAAAGAACCAAAACTAGCTGTAAAGGAGATGAAAATACTAAAAGATGGGTACAAATCAGACACCTGTTTTGTACAACTTCATATCCTCCTGGCCCCCCGTTTCACACAAGTAACTGTGGTAATAATGTTCTTTGTAATCTTGGACTTGATTCGTGTGGGTAAAAACTGACAGAGCCGCATTTCATGGTCCGCCCAACAACTGGATCACCTTTGACCCATGGGTGTGGGAGAAACTCAGCAAATGCTTTCTATTTTCATTCTTGAGGTGAAAATTTCTGAGATGCATTTCTTAGGCCTTCTCAGATGGTTCCCTATGATCAAGCGCATGTATCCCGTAGCAGCAGACAACTCAATGATGTCTCTTTCTTTTGGCTTTCTGTCTCTAACTCGTCATCCCTCTCCTAAGATCACATTCCCAAATTAATGACCTGAATGAAAGCCTGTGCTTTATATTTTTCTTATCGTTGTACCCAAGCCAATATAGTATCCCTCTTACCCTGTGCCAGTAACAATGATTGCAGGACTCTTGTGCTGACGCTATCCTCTCTTTATCCAATATTAATCTTTGGCACTGAGGTGATGCATGGCCTCAGAATCTGTCTCAAAACAATCCCGGGGAAATGTGGTGAATTGACTGGAGTTGGCATGCTTGCTGCCGTCCTGCTCTCTCTACGCCCACAATGATCAGAGTTCATGCGGTATCTCTGACTCTCATTCTGGAATCAGTTGCTTCCTAAAAACCCGTGAAGAATTAGAGTCCACATTCACCAGACACCACATTTACTGGTTGCAATTTGGATGCTGACGGTTGGCTAGATTTATCCTTAAATTTAGCAACTCTCTCATACATCAGTCGTGTGGCATTCAGAGTTTAATTTTGTGCCATAGAAAGGTTAAAATTGTTAGTGGACTTTCATAGTCAGTTAAGAACAGTAGAAACTTCAAATTTTGACTGAAATTTATATGTATCTATCATATAAAAAGTAGTTGAGAACAACTGTGCCTTGACTTAGTATAAGGCCCGCATTTATTATTCTCTCAAATGACTGGGATTTTTGAGTCCTAGACATTTGAATGTCTTGAACACCTGGTTCAGTTCCCCTGGTTCATGCCAGCACTTGCATCTCAAACTTCTATCTCTATTATCGGCTGCTTCATGTCCCCAGCTGGATTATGATATGCCTTAGGTTCATTGTGCCTATCTTTTTTTTGTAGGGTCTTCTAGAGCAACCTGATTACACAGGTAGCATGGGTCTCTCAGGACTGCCTGTGAGTAAGGGATGCTGGGCCAGTGACATCAGAACCTTGGAGCCATGGTCATGATTGGATGAGGTTTGACCCTGATCTTGAACTTCATCTTGACCCTGATCATCATCCTGATAATATTCCTCTAGTTATACAGCTAGTGGCCAGGAGTGGAGTAGGAGTGGGTCCTGAGTGGCATTCAGATGGTCTTGTGGGAGACAGATCTTTGCATTGTCTTCTAGAATAGGGGGATGGATGGCTTTTAAAAGGAATAGGTGTGCCATTTATACAGGCTCAAAGACTTCAAGGGAATCAAGATCTTTGGGATCAGTTACTCATATGTCCCCTTCCTATGTGTCCGGAACCCAGATTTTTCCAACTAAGCTCAGAACATATTAAACCTGTCTTGTTTGGGTTTTTTCTGTCATTGAAGTTCAACCCCATCTTGGTCCTCTTCTTTCTTTGCTCACCTATTACGGGAGACGAAAGCTTCTTTGTATGCAACCAGAGGGGCCCTCTGGATTTCAATTGCCTATTACCCTTCCTCAGTTGTTCATTGTCTTTCTGTAAACCATTACTATTGCTAGTCATCCAAATTCATTTTCCTCTATCTACTATTTCCTCCATACATCTCAAGTGTCTGATACACTGAACCCACTAGTGTAATCACTTCCTCTAGTATAAGATACAAGTTCATCATATCGATTCAACACTGGTGAAAGTTTTAACAATGAAGCCTCTACTTTGTTGTAGGAGCTGTCTGTGCTCGATCTACCACCAGTGATGTTGTCTTGGTTGCCAGAGTAGTGAACTATGAAATTCCATTTTATTGCCTTTCTCAAGCAATAAATCGAAGTAGCACTTATTGAAGGTAGTAGCTATTGAAGGTTGTGTGCTCCAGAAGCAGATGCTGAGATGGACTTTGGAGTACAAGTTGTTTTTACGGGATTGACACCTGTGAAAGGAAGAGAGAGAAAGCAGAATTGAGAAAAAGTGATAAATTAGACTGCAATTCAGCTCCTTAAATCTCAGACCACTTGGCAAGGATCTTTTCAGCAAATATTGCCAATCAGAGTTGTCTCATGTTGAATCAAAATAGCTTGGCATTTGTACCACTGCCATGGCCAGTTATCTGAGGAGCACTTCCCTGAGAAGGGAATTTCTTCCTTTCAAGTCATTCTGCAGCTGAGGTAGACTCTGAAGGAGCTGAAAGGCTGGAGGCTGTTTGCTGAGCACACTCCCTATAGCTGTGCAGCAGTAAGTCTTTCTCTGAGGTGTACACAGATGGTGCATCTTTATGTATGTTACAGCGTCTTTGTCTCTTCCACAAAACCATAAGTTCCTGAAATGTGGAGACAGTGGCTCATTCTTTTTTATGTGCAAGGCTGGGCTTAAGCTTTTAAATAATGTTGAATGGAAGAATTAATGAGAAAATGAAAAGACAGAAAGATTAATAGTGCTAGTGGTGGTGGTGATGGTGATGATGATTATAAATATTATGGTGATAGCTCCGTTTATTGAATAAGTACTATGTGCTCTAGTACCTGGAACCACTCCTGAAATATAATAGGTGCTCAATAAATATTTTGACTAAATGAAAGAATGAATAAATATACCGGATAATGTGACAAATACTTTAAAAACATTATCATATTTAATTCTTTCAAAATCAAATCAATTTTCTTATTTTACAGATGAGGTTTATAGAGGAAAAGCATCTGAGGTTGCACAGTAACAAATTGAAGAGGCAGGGTTTGAATGCAGATCTGTCTGACATGGTATTTTGCTTTTAACAACTCTGTTGTACTGGGCAGTTATTGGCTGTCAGCAGAATGAAGGAATGAGAATAAGTCTGGTAGAAACCACTGCATAGTGGCCAGACTTCAGGGGTGGCACTTAATCCCTTGGAAGACCTGACAAGGGCACAAATGAGAGCCTTGGTCTCTCTTGGAGTCTTAGTAGTCAGTCAAGAACTCAGTTCAAAGGGACTGAAGTATGAGGCAATATCTTGGTCATAAGGAACAAAGCAAGAAGGAGTATTGAAAGAGGATGTTAGCTTAGGTCCATCAATACAGCTGACTTAGTGCTGTGTAAAGACATTTTCAGTGGGTCATAAAACTTGTCTGCACATCCAGAGACTCAATTGTGCCATTAGATGGATCTAGACTAAACCTGTGGGTAAGGGCTGAATGTTCCCCAAATGCAGGGACTGAAAGAATACTAGAGAGGGTATCTTACTTTCCCAGCATGAAATTTCTCTGCCCAGCTCTGTCTTACTATCACACATCCTTCATGTAAAGAGCCACATGAACCAGGTCCAGACCCATTGCTTTTCACTTGGAGCATATGTGTCTGAAGCATCAGTAAAATAACTTTCAGCCTGAAGCCTTGGTCTGTCTCCTATTACAGGTAAAATACCATTTAAAAAAATCTTTAAAATTATATTTATTCAAAATTCTGTTTATGGAAACTGAGTTCTCTTTCAGGGGAGAAGCCTCTCATTCTCAGGAAATATAAACAAACACCTGTTTAGCATCTATTGCTATTACATAAAGTTGTCACCAGGTCTTGTCTGTTGGGAAGTGTGAGTTATTTGCTCCATTGAGAACGGTTCTTATCCACATATGGCAGAACAGTAGAGCCTTCTGTGAGTAGAGAAGTTGGAGATTAACAAACTTGAATTTAGCAGAGGGAAATTTCCAGACTGCAGATTATCAGATTGGTTTTGGAGGAAGAGGCACATCCCAGTAGTTGAGAAAAAGTAAAAGATCAAATATTTAATTCATTGAGTCAAGGCACCAGAATGCGGGGTCAGTAAACTTAATCCTAAGAAGAAGCTATTAGAGGTCAGAGGCACTTAGAGATTCTGGGAGAAGTTGATAAAGATGTAGAGCGTGGGTATCCTGGCAGATGAAGTAAACAACTTCAGGCAGCTTAGAAGAAGAAGGGAGTTGTCTGACCTCATGCTATATGGGATACTGTCTACTTTTAAAACATGTGCTGCACACTTAAGAAGTAAAGATGTGGAGGGAAAAGCATTCTTTTTAAGGTTCAGATATCGATGGGAAAGAAGTTCATAAATACTTGTTAGAAATATGGACTTATTTGGTTGAAGTGACAGAAATGAACACAAACTGGCTTAAGCAAAAGGTAAGTTTATTGGCTCATTAAATTAAAAAGTTTAGGACAAAGCGAGATTCAAAGGCATCTTGTTTACGATGGCTTCCCTCTACCTTTCTGTTGTGCATTCTGTTTGGCTTTGTTATAAAGTTTGTTCCCTTTTATGGTGTCTCCTGCAGCTCAGGGTTTCCATCCTATTAGTTTCATCCCAGCAAAAGAAGTGTTCTGTTTCTCAGTGGTTCTAAGAAAGGTCTATGAAATAAGTCTCATTGACTCAGGTTGTCTTGGCCTGGGTAACATGTCTATCCCTCCATCAATCAGGCGTGATGTTCCCATTGGCCATTCTTGAATCACGTGTCAATCTCTGGAGCTGAGGGTGGGGCAAATCTCTCTATCCCAACAACATGACGTGCGAGTGGCAGATGGGTTTTTAACAAAAGAAAATGGGGCGGGGATGAACACTGGGCAAGCCAGAGCAATTGTTCAATCTATGCTTTAAGCCTCTTGATTTTACTTGCCAGAAACTTTGCCAGAAAGGAAGATTGTGGGATAGTGCTTTTCTCCTACTCAGCTCTTTGCCTCAAAACCACATGCAGAGACCTCCTGCTTGGACTCACACCTCATTTCCCTGGCTCTCCTGGCAAATATACATCTCTCTACAACACTTCATTAGTTTTGATGTTTGCCTCAGAGCTCTAATGTGTTTGAAGGGTTTCTTTAAGGTTCGCTGGCATCTCCCTTGAATGCTGTCTATGGACTTTTTCCATTCCCCTTCAGACTCATCACTCTTGGGACACTGCTGGCTTCTTCAATATTTATTAGCACTGTTTGATATTCTGTGTGTGTGCATTTAAGCAGTGAGACAGACCTCTTGAGGTCATCAGAATCTTGCTGATGTGATGTGTCAAGCACTAGGAGTCTTTATAGTAAACTGAGGGTCAGGAAATGACATTCTGACTGCCCATTTTTGTCATGGAACTAACAGGAAAGAAGTAATGAGTGATGCCGGATTTACTGGGGCAAGAGAGAAGGCATGGGTTGTTGAATATGTCTAGGAGAGTCTCTTAATTCTTACCTAAGCAGCAAAATATCCAGTCTTGGAAACTGACCTATTCAGGAACTTCAGCCACCCTTCTAGTTTTCATCTCAGCACTCAGTGTCAACCCTGCAGCTCACCCTCTGTGCAAGGGATCCTCTTGCAAACCCTTAACTGGGACAGACACTTCTCCACTGATTTATGACATTGGAACTGCACAATTCTGTCTCAGCTATGCTATTAAAGATTAAAAGCAATGCAGTGCTTAGTCAACAGTGAGGGGTTCAATTCCTATGGGGCTCAGTTAACTTTGTACTGTTCCCTGGCCCAGGTCTGTAGATTAAATCTTCACCAGTCATTTTTAAGGTGTGGTGACTGTCACAAGGGCGATGGGGGAAGGAAGTATATTTGGCTCAGTGCAAAAGAATGTCATCTTTAAGAAGAGTCCTCAGAATGCATGATTTCTTGACCATGAGTCAGGAATATAATTTCTAATATAAAGCACATCTAGCATCCAGAGCAGGAATCATGCATGAGTGGATGGCCAGCCCTGCCCAAGCCATAGAGAATTGACCAGGGTTCCTCATCTCATCATATAGCTGTAGCAAGAAGATGGATTCCTAACAGACTTTTAGTGGTGTGATTATTTTTTAACTTCTGACATTTTTTTATACCTAAATTTAGCATAAGCAGTCAGGGAGGAGAAAGGTAAAGCTTCTGTGATGAGACTTGGAGCTGCCCTCTTTGGGAGAATTATCCTAATTCTCATGACCATCGTAAGTCAAAGAAGTTGTTAAGGTCGCATTTCCCTTCTGGGCTGTGAGAAGGCCCACACAGGCTAGGAGACGGAAACTTCCAGGCAGGCTGGAAGTGTGGCATGCAACACAGCACTGGAATATAGTAGGGACTCAAACCTTGTAGAGAATAGACAAAATTCCCTGTCATCACAGTGTTTACATTCTGGGGATAAGGAGACAAAAAAATATATACGCAATATAAATAAGTAAAATATATAGTATGTTAGTGAAAAAATTCTCTAGAGAAAAATCAAGCAGGTGATGGAGATGAGGGTCAGATGCAATAGGATGGTCAGAGAGACATTTGAGTGAAGAGCTGAAGATGAAGAAGAGAGTTGTGCCTGCCTGGAGGAGGAACGAGAAGAAATACAGAGATCTAAAGTGTGTTCAAGAAAGAGGCAGGTGTGTCCAGAGAGGAAAGAGCAGAGTACTTGAGGTAACCATTGTTTGCCCATTCCTGATCCGGTTGAAAAAATATCAGTCATTTGATTGTCCTCTCGGGGCTGCAAATGCATGTGGCATGTGTGGTTTTATTTATTTATTTACCTATCATTCCCTAGAGAAAAAGACTTTCAAATCTGTGCTCTGGGAAGGTGAAATACCTGTTTCACATTTAGCTATCCTGTTTTGCTAATCTCTTTAATGCACAGTAGATTTGTCACGTTTCTTTTTCATTCATAACATTGTCATTTTTAAATAGCAACAGCCAAATATCTTGTAGAATGATTTTCAATTTTGATTTCTCTATTTTTTTCCCCAATATTGGATCCAGGCAAAAGTCTGGGCAAGGCTATGCTACAGAGTGATACTTTGTTCTTCCCACTGCTTCCCAGCAAAGGCACGTCCATGTGCCCTGCCATTGTTGATGCCATGTTGATCGTTAGATGAGGTGGTGCCTGAATTTCTTCTTTGTAACTGTGCTTATTCTGCTTTGTCATTAGTAAATAATCTCAGAGACTGCATAGATATCCTATTCCCTAATTCCTTTTATCCAATAGTTTTAGCAATAATCTATGGTCCTTCCCTGAATGGTTTATTACATGGGTGGTTTTCCAAAGATGATTTTTTCCTGTTTTATAATGTATTCTGCATATATCAGCTACTATTATTTTGTAAAGAAGAGTTATCCTTTGTTCAGTCACCTTTTTTGGGGGGAGGAAAATGTGATGACATTTTCATGACTATTGGTATAGAAAATACTCACTAAAATATTTGCCATGCTTCAGAGATAAACTAGGTTAATAGTCAAAGAAAATCAAGTGCTCCCTAGATCATGAATTATGTGTTCAGTTGAACATTCCACCACTCTTTAAGAGGACAGAGCATACTAAAGGCTACTCTTTGACCCTGGCCTCCTTATTGCCTTTTCTCATCTAGGTGTTCTATCTCCTTCCTGCTGTTTCTGTCAGCAGTGGCTCCATCAGGGTTCTCACTGACTTAATCGAACAAGTAGATCACTCAGAGGTTTTGTGACAGAGTTGGGAGTGTTATTGAGCTTTTCAGTAAGATGGGGTTCAAAGCACTGGTCCAGGAGACTGGAATCATAGATGCTAATCTAGACTTTGCTGCTAACTAGCTTTGTAAGGCTCGGTTTCAACATCTGTGAAATGAAGATGCTAGACTTAGGTTCTCCCACTTTTACTTTTGGTTTGTCCTGAGATGCTACACCACTATATACTTTTTAATGAAATGTGTTAGTGGATTTCTGAGTATTTTATTTAGTCCTAACTATTTCCAGGTCTTATAGACTATTTGTGAAATTTGCATTTCCCTAAGAAAAAATTCCTTGAGGCCACATTATAGTATGATATCTGATACCATCATCATTGCCAGCATTTACTGAGGGCTTACTGTGTGCCATATGTTGTGCCAAATGCTTTACATGTATCATCTCATCTCATCATTTTAATCTTCAATTAGTCCAATATGAGAGGTTCTATTATTATCTTAATTTGAGAGATGAAAAAACTCAAGTTTTAGAAGAACTTGCCCAAGATCAGCTAGGAAGTGCTAGACTCAATTCTCAAACTCAAGTTTATCTATTGCAAAGCCCATGATTGACATCCTTGTGCTCCATTTGCTCCCATATGGGCACAGTAGGAGTAATCAATTACTGGGCACTTTTGCATGCCTCTTACAAGATCATTAACCTTGCAGAGAGAATGGATTTCCATCCTCAGATTCCCCTCTTCATTATATACCCTACCCTCATTATAACCCCATCCCCGTGAAAACAGACTCAGAGAACTGTCACTGTTAATGTTCCTACTTTCATGATTTCACCTTGGAAATATTTCCCTTACATGTTAAAAGTTTATTTGGAAAGAAGCTGCTGAATCTCTCCTCTGTTTCTGTGCTAGAAAAGATTTTATTTCTGTCAAATTTAATCCATGGACTTTTCAGGGCAGCGAAAGGTTCAAAGACTTATAAAAGCATTAAAATATCTAACTACAATAATCTATCAATAGAAAGCACAAACACAGAATAATTCTCTGTGTATATTTAACTTCAAATCTAACAACAGAACAAGACAAATTAACCTTTTTCCCCTGGCACCAAACCTTTGCCAGTGGGAAGTGGTCAGTCTTGTTCCTTAATCCTGTTTCTTTACCAAAAGGTAAAGCTGGTCATATAGCCCGAGAATCACTCAGCAAGAAGGAAAGGGAATTGTCCCTGTTTCTCTGGACAAGGAAAATACACAGTTTTCTAGGCAGTCTGGACTCCCAGTCCCTCCCTTTCCTCTCCCAAACCCTAGTTTTTGCTAACGTACAGATTTCAGAGGGGTGCCCGTTGAAAAGAATTTGATGTACCCTATAGCTTGCATGTGTTTGTACAATGTGCTTCCAAACTTTTCTCTATGACCTTGAATTATACATTCTAAAATAAATAAATTAAATCTTTAAATATATCTCAACTTAAACAAGGAAATTCAGTTCGGAAAGGATGTACTTATGTTGGTAGTCATTCTACCTAACCTGTAATCATGAGGGAAATGGCAAAAGAAAACATTCAGTGTGAGAATTGGACAGATACGTGCACCTAGTGCGTGCCTGCTGTATGCCACCTTTGGCATTATAAGCCTTAGGGTGATAAGAAAAAAATACAAAAAATGTTAGCTCTATCTTCAGGAAAGTTACTAATATATATGTATACAAAATTGCATACCTACTCTAGATAAGCCCCCAAAGACATTACCTTAATTATTGCTCCAACTGAACAGACCAGACAATAAATACAAAATGTATATGATCCTTATGTAACCATTTCCTATAAACAGTATGCACTGCGTGAATAAGCTGAGTGGGGACTGAGACAGTGTGTAGATTTACAGTCTGGTTGAGACACGAAGGAGCACTCACATACAATGTTAGTAACATGAAGTGGTCTACGATTAGGCACAAAGTTGCTTGATGCAGGCTGCTGCGTGAGGTTAACTGGAGACAGAGATCTGTTCGGGGAAGCCCAGTACGGCACAGTCTGGTTTACAGGGAAAGCAACGGTGTAAGAAAGGACACTAATGTGGGAAAAGAGGCCAACCACGTGGCAAGTGTTCCAATTGGAGTTATACGTCCAGTTGAGTATTGATGTTAGGAGGATGGGATTGGAACCAAATCAGTTATTGTTGAGAAAACATAGAGTACTTTTTGGAGATTGAAATGGATTTTTCTTATGTGTGATCATAGCTTTTAAGGACTATTCAGGGCTGAAGCTCTTGGGGGTTATCTTGATACCACCAGAGGAGCAAAAGTCATAAACAGGCGGAAGGCCCGATGATGGTTTTGAATCCTGCTTCCAGAAACACACTTTAGATTTCCTTTTATTTTATTTTTTTATTTTAAAGTAGCTTGACTTAGATTTCATTTTGTCACTGGTAACAAAATTAAGATTGGCTAACATAGTGCAGAAGAATGGAAGGAAGGAAGAGATCAAAGAGGTAGGGCTCTCCAGCAGAGTGGCTGGGGAAATTATTGAGAAGGAATATCCTTAATTTTATCACATTTATAGAGAAGAAACTCATTTGACTTTAATTTCCCACTCGGTACATGCGTTGATTTATCTCCGTTAATGAGACCCTGCAGAAGTCTAGCCTAGTTGAGCAAGTTTTGAGATCTGCAGGTGAAAGATAAAGTAGGAGAAGGCTCATAATTATTTAACATCCAAGACAAATATTGTTTCACTTTATTTTATTTAAAAAAATTGAAAGTTTGGTAGATACTAGGAAGAAATGCATTTTCAATAACCAAGCATCATTTAACTTACACTAGCTATAATATGATTTATATTATTAGTGATTTCACAAACTGCTGCTTCCAGAATACACACTGCCTCCCTTACCTACATCCCCTCATCTCTTCTGTCCCTGCACCCATTAGTCTTTCTCTTTGCTCTCTCTCTTCCCTTCTCATTTCCGACAGAGAGAGAAAGAAAAACAAGAAAGAGAATGAGAGAATTAATATAGTTAATATGAACTGGGCAAATGACTGATAAGGAACCAGCAGATTATTTTCTTGAGGGAATGTCATGATATTTATGTTGTCATGTATGCACTAAATGACAGATTTTCCATTCTTCATCCCACATATACACCAAAAGCAAGGAGGGATTTGCTTGGCATCACATCGTAAAGGAAAGTAAACTTTGCTGAGAAGCTCTGGTTTCTGATGGTCATATCTTACTCTAATAAAGGTTGATGTAATGGATGGAAGGTAGGTAAATTTAAGTTTATAATGACAATAATCCTTTATCATTCCCAACAGATCCTGTGCTCTGAGTAGGCAGTAATGAAATAAGAGCCTCGGGACTGATAAAAACATAAATGAGCTCCTAGTAACAACTTTACTGTAACTATGCTGGGATTAAGCCCAGAATGTCCATGTAGTTTTCTTATCCCACAATTCCTATGGAAGCCACTCAGGTGGTGAGGAGATTTGAAGGACAATATTAACGCTCCTTTCAAGTGGCAGCTCCTCCTTCAAGTATCTCTACAAATGTGGAGCAGGTTTGAAGGCAGCTACTGACACTATTAAAATATGTGTGGAGTGGATCTCCAGAAAGTCTTTAGACTGGGATGATTTGGACCAACAGTCCAAAGGTGAGCAGACATGAGGGAGGTGACTCCATGTGAAGGACTATTATATAGGATAAAATGGTGGCCAGTAGAGTATAAAGGGCAAGAGCTTGAGAAAGGGCACATTTAGACACACATTAAAGCAAAATGCCCGCTGGAATTTTCTGCATTCTTCCCCTTTACCCTCCCTAGTTGCACAAATAAACTCTTCTGTCATTTTGAGAGAGGCGCTTTACGAATATGAATGTATCTATATTCATGATAGGGAAAGGACTTAGAAGGTGCTCAAAGGAATAGTAGTCATTTTTAATTTTCTTGTCCACCTTCACTCCATATCCCTCTTCTCCAATTCAACTCCCTCTTTCAGCTGTGATTCAGAGTAACAGCATCAGACTGAGTTTCCATCAAAGTAATGCCAAATGGGGTACCTGTCCCATGCTCTAATCCAACTATAGTGTGTGCTGAGGACTCTAAGGTCTGGCTTAGGCTCAGAACGATTACTAGGACTAAATAGTGTTGACTTCTATGGACATAAGAGAAGAGAGACATCGTCTGTGCCTTGCATTTCACAACCCTGCATCTTTAAAAGTATGCCTAGGGACAAACAAGATTTAGAAACCTATTACAGAAAGCATATGTTATCAGGACTGATACTAGGGATCTGGAATTTACAACCACACTGGCATTAAATCACATGGTCTACAGTTGACCTTTGACATTTTTTAGGGAATCAATTCAGACACCTTTGCAAATCCTCAATCTTTGTAACAGTGCTCAGCGTTTATTGAGCACTTACTGTGTGTCAGACACTGTTGTGAGTTCTTTAAATGTATTCTCTTTTTACTCTTCAGAATGGCATTATGAATCAAGTGCTTTTATAAATGAGGAAACAGTCTTAGGGAAGTGAAGTAATTGTTCTTGGTTCCAAAGCATGGTTAACTACTTTGCTATTAAGTACTAACATTAATTGAGCTAAAGATGCAGGATAGTCAGGTAGGTAGGTATAGAGGTATAGTCACCAGTTCATAAACTGGTCTTTCTTACCTGCCTCAGTACTAACTCATTCAAATTCTGGCTAGGCATTTTACATACATTGTCTCCTTTAATCTCCACAATGATCCTGTTGGGTAACTGTGAATATTCCTAAACAATGACTGGCATGGTCGATAGCAAATAGGTAAAACCGAATTTATACATACTAAGGAACAACTATAGTCCGGATTATCTTTCACTACTGCACTTAGAAAATTATCTTTTGAGAACAGAAAAACAAGTGGGGAAAACATTGGATGTCCACGTTCCTTCGCTATAAAGGAAACATTCAATAAAAGTATGCTGATGCATAAGTAGAGAGGATGACTGGAAATAGTGGGATGCTGTATTTATTTGTTTTTATTATAAAGTAATATCAAACACAATCTCAAAGCAGGTAAGTATTTTATAAATCTGACTTGTTTTTATAATTCATTATGTATCTCATTTCTCTTTTGTCAGTTTTATTTGGTTTATTTTAGGGACCAAAACCAGCAATGGAAACTAAAACATTAGCAGAAAGGAGGAAGAAGATCCTCAGTCAGCTGTGTCCCCACCTCCTCGCATAGTTTGTCTCTTGAGAACCTAGCTCAAGTTGATTTATTTTCATTAGAACTTTAAAGTACCATTTCTGTTTTGACACGTGATGTCAAATCATGCTATGGTCATCCTCAGTCCTTTTGCTGGGAAGCTCACCTACAGATGGTCAGTACTTCATACAAGTAGGCAACAGACCACATAAATAATCCTTCAAATTCAGACATTACCATTATTAACAGAGTAATGGTTGACTGCTTCCACTGTTTTTCAGATGTATCTTCTTTGGAAAGTCAAGAGCTACTTTCCTTGATTCCTGTAATTATTCGGCTGTTTCATCTGAGAGACAGCATCAATGGAAGAAGTCTCCACTGGCAGAACTATAGTCATTTCTAATCCATGAATCTAGACATAAAATGCCTAATAACTAAAAAGTGGCAGAAAAGAGCATAAAGGCTACATACCAAATTGAAAGCACCAAAAATATCTACATATGAGATTAACTGTAAATGAAATAGAAGACAACGATAGCAGGCACCATGCTATAGTGAATGGAGTATGGACTTGGCCTTCCACAGACCCAGTTTCAAATCCTGTGACCACTTCTAGCCGGGTAGGTGACTCCAGGCAGGTTGCATAGTGTTCCTGCGACTGTTGATATTTATTTAACCTCTCCAAATCTCACTTACCATTTTTTAAAAGTGGAAATAATAATACTGACATTGTGGTAGATGTCAAACTAAATAATGCATATAAACTGCCTTGTCCCTCCCATAGAAGTGAGCTATAAATATTGGTTTTCCTTCCTGCTACTAACCTGAGTATTTCTTGAGGGTAGTAGGCTTTTATGGTTTGATCTAAGTGACTTTTGAAGCACCTGGCTGAGTGGTAAGCAAATAGTGGGGATTCAATAAAAAGTGAAAGGATGAATAGCAAGGAATATACTCCTGGGAGAAGTAACTTAGTTATTGACATTTTCAAATATGTGGAAGGGTGAGAGCAGGTGGGGGATTACAAGAGAGCATCATTGTGTGTTTCTGTGTGTGTGTAGAGGGTGATGAGACTGAGATGTCAAATTAAATCAACCTTCCCTGTTTTCCCAAAGTACCATTCTGTCATAATTTTAAACAAGCATCTGAACTGCCTTCTTCTGTTGTTTGGTTGAGGGAAGAGGGTTATATTCTTTTCAGAACCAAGATTGTCATCTGGTTACAACCTAGAGACCAGATGTGACCCTGACACTTCTTTCAGGAATCCATACTGTTCTCAGCTGGATCACACAACCTTAATGGAGGGTATTGGGTATGATATACAAGCAGAAAGTCTTTTTTTGATCTTCAAATCAGGGACATATCTGAGAAAATTGGGATGTTCTATCCTGAGGTGCTCTAATCACCCAACATGTAATCTCCCAGGAATTGATCTTTCTCCCAGGTGGCCCTGATGCGGCAGTTTAATGCTTCCTGTGGTCGTGGAAATTATATGTCACAGTAACTAATTACAGGTTATAAAAGTAAAAAGCGACCAGGGGAGTAGCAGACAGAGTCAGGGGTAGATCTAAGCTAATTGGTTTCCTGACAGAGTTCTTCTCCAGGGTCTCCAGGCAGCCTTTTATTTTAATGAGTGTTTGCTAAGATTAGAGGCTTCTCAAAGCTCTCAGGTACAGTGCAGAGTGGCTCAAGAGAATAAACTCTGTAACAGGCCCGAAGGTGTCTGGACTCACATGGGATGTCATCTAAGAAGATGCAGTGCAGCTTAGTTTTAATTATTTCACTTGCTCAATTTCTCCTATAACTAGGGACAAGTGGCCTTATTTGCATCTTATGGGTGATATGAAGATGAGGCTCAGAAATATTTACTCTGTCAAGCAATCCTTGAATTAAAACTAAAGCCTCCAATGCCTAAACCTGAAACTCAAACTATGACGTCTCACAGCCAGGTCATTAATAAATGCTTATTGTTTTAATTACTTATGGAACTTATATTGCATTCAATTCTATAATTGCTCCAGTCAATTTGGTCTAATCTTAATTATACAACAGATAAAGTAGGGGTCTTACCTTGAAGCACTTCTTGCCCTCTGGTTGTTCTAATAACAATATGTGTTCAGAAAGATATCTAACAATATATTCTGAGTCAAATGAATTGTAGAAAGTAGGTGTACAGAGATATGCACAGGCTGTAATTCTAAGGGACATGTTCTTAAAGGACATGACATTTAAGTGGAATCTTTTAAATAAGTGCATGTTAGATGGATAGAAAAATGGAGTAAGAACTTATAAGTCTAGAAAATCTCTTTACTGAAGCAGAATCTTGAATGATGGACTGGGAGGGGTTAGTTTGGCTGCTTCAGATGCTTCGTCCTGGGATGAAGAGGGAGAAAGAGTGGTCAGCTTGGTTATGCGAGATGAAGAAGACTTTGGTTTTGGTCGGAGGGTGTTGGATTTTTATCCCATAGATAAGGGAGAGTAATTATCAATAGGAGGAACAACTTTATAAAAGAATTCTAGCTTAAGTGTACTGATCATGAATTAAAATGAAGGAACCAAAGTTGGATCTTCAGATTATATGAAGCCTCTAATGGTTCGTAGCTGGCACAATAAAGGTCTCAATAAGGCAAGGAAATAGAAGCAGAGATAAGGACAGGGATTCCAGATATGTTACAAAGGACAATCTCTCTGTGACTACACTCTCTTCAAGGGGTCCTGATTTTTCTTGTTTTCTTTCCTCATGGAGCCTTATACATGTTGTGTACATGGTGAGCACTCGAGTATTTGTAGTACGGAGAGAGAGATTGCCTTAGAAGAAAGTGTTGGATTAAGACAGAAGGACTTGGTTCTGTTTTTTGGAATTATCACTTACTGGCCACATAACAGAGAAAATTTAGTAATCTTCTGTAGCTAACTGTCCTCTGTTGAGATGGTCTCATAGGGTTCCTATTGGGACTTCTCCCAGCTTTGCAGCTCCCACATCCTTCCAGGTGACTGTTAACATCTAAATGCGGATGATTTCCAAACTGTTTCTTCAATCCAGATTTCTCTCTAAAATTCCAGACCATTATGTCAACCTGATTGCTGACATCTCCAGCTAGATGGCCACGGGTATCTCAAAATCAGCAGGTTAAAAAATAAAAAGAAATATTTCTCTCCCTCTTCCACTCAATCACCATCAAGAGCCTACCTCTCCTCCTCCACTCTATCCTAATGGATAGTAAATTCTCTACTTCAAACCTTTCCTTCTCAGAGGAATTTCTATCTAAATTAGTTGGGAAAAAAAAGGAACTTATATCAGTAGCCTAAAGATGGTTAAAACCCAATAGGTTAACTTTTCCAAAGGCTGTTTTGTGTTATTACACATAATAATACCTTATACACTGTATTTGTATGACCCTGTGTAGTCTATGAAATATGTTTTCAAAGATCCCATGGCTTAAACACAAAAGAATCAATTTTAATAATAATTTTTTTTCTGTAATGAGAGGTTATCAAAAAACAAGTCTTGGGTTAGGAAAACAACTGAACATCAATTATACTTCAGCATACAGGGAACCAACTGCCTTTTCTAACCAAAAACAACCTCCCCCTATTTACCCTGGATTTTCAGGACTTGGCATTTGTTTACTAAGTACTAATAAAATAAATGAATGAATGCTTGTCTAATGTGCATTGTGCCTACACATGATTCAAGGATTAAGGGGTGCATGTGCACAGATATATACACCCTTATCTCCAAGCAGCCGGAACAGTTGCCTTTCAAACTCAAAACTCAAGAATGCCATATATAGCATAGACTGAGAACAGTGAGTATTGTCCCATGATTTAGGAAGCTCTATGTCCATTCTCTATATTTTCTTCAGCTACCTCTTTCTTGCTTTGTACTTAAAAAATCTCAAAACATCACAGAGTCACCTGACTCTGTAGACCCTAAGGGATCATGAAATGAGAAATCTAATGAGGCTCAGGATGTAAAGGGAGGGGGAGAAATGAGCTCCTCTTTGAAGGGAAACAGACAGTGCACTCAGATCTGCCTTCCTAGGCCAGAGGGAAAGGGAACTCCGGAAAAATCTTCAGGACTTCTTAATACTATAGCTGTTCCCTGTTAAGGATGACATGAAGAATTGGGCCAAGAGATTGTGGCCTCTCATTTTATTTTATTAATGTATTTTAATAGCTTTATTGTGAGTAATTCACAAACATAACTTTCACCCATTTAAAGGGTACAATTCAAAGGTTTTTTTTGTACGTTCACAAAGTTTTGTAACTACTATCACAATTTACTTTTAAAACACAATGTAATTTTGTCATTTCACAAGAACACTGAATACTTTAGCAGTTATATCAATCTATTCCCCTCCCTCAGCCTTAACAAATGCTAGTCTACTTTCTGTCTATATAGATTTATGTGTTATGGACATTTTATATAAATGGGGTAATATAATATGTGGTCTTTTGTGACTGGTTTCTTTCATGTAGGATAACGTTTTCAAGGTTCATCCAAGTTTTAGCATGTTTTGATACTCCATTGATTTTACTGTTGAGTAATATTCCGTTGTATGGATATATGACATTTTATTTTGCTATTCATGAGGTGATGGACATAGGATTCTTAACATTTTTGGCAATTATGAACAACGCTGCCAAGAACATTTGAGTAGAAGTTTTTGTGTGGACATATGTTTTCACTACTCTTAGGTATATCACTAGGAGTGGAATTCCTGGATCATATTGGTAACTCTGTGTTTAAACTTTTGAGAAACTTCTAGACTTTTCCAAAGTAGCTGCACCATTGTATATTCTCACCAAGGTGTATGAGGGTTCCAATTTCTTCGCGTCCTTATCAAAATTTGTTATTATCTGTCTTTTCAATTATAGTCATCCTAGTGGATGTAAAGTGGTATCTCATAGTTTTTATTTTCATTTCCCAAATGATTAATGATGCCGAGCAGCTTCCCGTGAGGTTATTGACCATTTGCATATCTTCTTTGGAAAACACGTTTGTTTTGAGGATGGATGAAGAGCCTAGATTTTTGCACAGGAGAATTTACCAGATTGATGATTCACAGAGGTAAAGCTAGGCATTTGGGTGACTAATCAGTTTTGCAAGGCTCTTAGGAAGATTTCAAAATAACTTCAGCTGCAATCTTATGGCCAGTGATTTACCAAACGAAGTATGACATTCAATTACCCAACTTTTTAAATACATGTTTTACCAGTCAGTGTTAATAGGTCACAAAAGCACAGTTAGTCTCACTCAGAATCCAATCTGAGTATATGATCCAGAGGTCACCTTGCACACAGGACATTCTTTACATTTCTCATATAGGAATATGGATGAGTTGGGTTGCAGCAGCATGTTGAAAGGTTCAGTAACTCATCTAGTGCCTGAGAACGAGGAGTATGCATGAGCAGCCCAGTGAGTCTATCATTTTGCGATACTCCAGAAACTGGAGCTGTGAGAGGAATGTGAGTCATAGTTGGTGTGGCTAATATCACTGCGGTAGCCTCCCTGTATTAGATACCAGGACATCTGGGTTCTACTGCCTAGTCTGAAAGCAGTGGTCATAGGTAACATTTATTAAGATCTTGCACTCTAAATCACTACACCGCACTACTCCTGCCTGAAATATTAGATATCGTATCTCAATAGAGCTAATATACACATGTATTGTTACATCAGCTCCATGTATTAAGTAGCATTGTCATGAGCTCAAATAAAAAAAAAAAGGTAGACGTGAAAATACTTGTAAAATTATGCAGTACTATGCAAAAATGAGCATAGTAAACTTATATACTTACAGAAGCTAGCCAGGTCACATTGAGAGAGAGATCTCTTCCATTTGGCATGGTCACCATCAAGCTCCACAGAAAATCAGAATGTGGATTTAGAACTGCAAGAGTCCCACATTTTAAAAGAAACTAAAAAGCTATAGCTTTCGTGTAAGATCCGAATTTTAAATTTTATCTCAAAAGAAGATATTCAGATAAAAAAAAAATGTCTGGGCTTTGGCTTGAGATACCTGCTCCAAGTGTATGGAAAAACTTATTGTTACTGGAGCCCTTGAATGGTAGAGAGGAGACTAATACTATTGTATGAACTTGTGGAAGTCAGCTAACCTCCTAGTGCCTCAAGTGCCTAATCTATAAAATGATTATGACATCAGGAATTTGGGCCAAGTGCTCTTTCAGCGTTCTTCACTCCCACCCAAGTCTCAACTTTAAAATCTTGGATTCTCATGTTTATAGCAATGGTCTTCATCTTTAAGCATCTTGCATTATTAGGAGATGGGAAACAGATGAAAAAATTGGGAAATAATTTTATAGAAGCCTCTACAAGTACAAAAACCATTCCCCCAAACTACCTTTGGTCTTCACTTATCAAAGGAAGAGGTGATTAGAACAGGAAAGGGAAAATTCCAAAGGTGAGTTACTTGTCAGAGAAGAGAAAGGGCATAGACAACTGAGACTTTAGATATGGAGATGGGCTTGTCAAGAGCATTTGGATGAGGGAAGTAAACCAAAGGCTGGGTTTCAGGGACTGATACTTTGGTCCAGCAGATAACAACCTTAGAGGGGAGAAGTCTAGGGAGGACATGGTAGGTGTTTTTAAATATCCGAAGGGCTGTCAAATAGGAGGAGAGGTTAAATTGTTATGACCCCAAAGGTAGGATTAGCATCAGCAAGTGGAATGTACTAGGTCTAGCCTTGCTTGGATATTAGAAAGCATTCTCTAAACTGCTCAGTATGGACAAGGCTTCTCTAAGAGATGGGGAATTTCTTTCAGCAGGCATATGTAAATGATGGTTACAGCAATACTTTGTGGGGATGTTCCAAAATGGATTTTAGCATTGACACAGTGAGGGAGGAATAGGTAATGAGAAACTAGAGATTAAGGATCCTGGGCTTTTTATAGTCCATCCAGATGTTGCTATTTCTAGTCTGAGAGCCCATGGGAATAATATATAGTAAGCAGGCTCTTGTTACAGCCTCTTCTAGCCCTGAGATTCTCTTTAAAACTATTCTATTTAGCATAGACTGCGGTGTAGTCACTGTGATAGTTTCTTTACATTTGTTCTGTTATTTTACCTGTATCCCATCTCTCTGGAGTATGTTTGAATTTACAGATGAGAAACGTAAGGCTTTGAGAGGTTACGTAGCTGGTAGGTGGTGGAGCAGAATTTTTATTTTAGACAATTTTGAATTCAAACCTCTTAATCACCATACATGCCAAATACTGTGTCTTTTTTACGCCTAGAAAACCTAGGATAGTCTTGGAGACTGGATGAAACATATGCCCCCAGGAAAAGAGTAATACCTGTAACAGATTTGTGAGCAGAACACTCAAAGGGAACATTTGAGATTGCCAGGTTCTTAACCTGCCCTTGTGATCTCGCTGGTTTCTGTGAGTTTATGAGTAAAATTAATTCAAGGGACAGGGACAAGGGGCACGGCGAGGAGGCAAAAGAAAATCTCAGGAAAAATTATTTTCAAAATGGAATGATATTTATCCAATTAATGCCCTGGGCTACCTGCCCATGTGTAATGCAACTCTTCTCTCAACAGCATACAGAGTTTTCTCAAAATAAGCTGGATGGGCAGAAATGCGATGAACATGTAAAACAACCCAATAATACAAATAAGATCAGGATGACCCGTTTCAGAGGAGGGAGCCGTGCCCTTGGTGCTGTAAATTTCAATTTCCCATGTCTCCACATCAAAGTAAGGCAGAGCTGCCCTTTTTAGATGAAGGCGACTCTGTTTACTTCTTTATTCCTTCCCCCAGGAAAGGAAAAGGGAAATAAGAAAATAATGTTTCTTTTTTTTCTTTCCACTCCAAGCTGACAGAATTTTTCTAAATTAAAGTGGGATCTGGATACGTAAAGGTCAGTCCAGCCTTGACACTTCCTTCATTAACAGTAAATCGACATCCAGCTGTCTTTGCTCCCAGCTCTTACACTAAATCAAGGTGCTTAAAGATGCCATCAGTCTGGGCTAGTGAAACACAGAATCTATATCCAGAATTATCAATGGCAGAGGCAACTATTATTTAGGTCAGTATATTTATTTTATATGCATAACGGCACTGTAAATATAATCACTAGATTCAATGCCATACTATTAACTCTAGAATTAACTACTTTTCTGCAGAAAACAATGAAGCAATTGTGTTGTGCAATTCTGCTTGCTCAGAGGCTTTGGTTCCTCTAGATACAGAAGTGTTAAAAGTCACACAGCCTCCACGACATGCTATAGTACTTTCCTCTTTAACTAGGTCTTTGTCTATGACAATAGCCTTTTTATGGCCTCAAATGTATAGGCTCTCTAGAGAGGTTGGATAGATTTCTGTTAATAAATACAATCCAAAGTGAAAAAGAAGAAAGGCAATATCAGAACAATTAGGGAACAGTTAAAATGGAGCTGGAAAAATGGAACAGGCAAGCATGCTTCAAAGCAGTATTTGAGCCTGGCCTATGTTCCACATTTAATAGGAACTGATTAAATGTTTAATAATTAGTAGAACTGGGCAACTAATTGGATGATGAAGAGGTTACTTCTGAAACCGACGTGAATGTAATATGTAGGATAGGAAACACAAATAAAAGGAGGAAGTTAATCTGTAGATTCATTTATGTCATACCCTAACCAGCCCAATTAAACATTAAGTGATTGCAGTGAGCGTATCTGTGAATTTAAAAGAATTAAGGAATTATTTTAGAGCCACCACTTAAGCATTTCTTTAATAGTAATCTTTTTATTTTGAGATGATTGTAGATACACAGCACTCGTAAGGAATAATACAAACATCACATATACCGAGGTTTTGAAAGGTAGTATCTTGTAAAACTATGGTAATGTTTCACAAGCAGAATATTGCCATTGATGCAGCTTAGTAGATACAGAACAGCTCCATCAGCATAAGAATCCCTCATGTTACCCTTCTAAAGCCGCATTCAGCTTCCTTTGAACATTTGCATTCAAGTTTTTGACTGAACATAGCTTTTATTATTCTGGAATAAATGTCAAAGGGTGCAATTACTGGGTTGCAGGGAAATTGCTTGTTCAGTTTTATAAACTTTGCCACTGTTTTCCAGAGTGGCTTGACCATTTTATATTGCCATCAACAATCTATGAATGACCCAGTTCCTCCACATCCTGGTCAGCATTTGGTGTCACATTGTTGTTGTTGCTGTTACTTTAGTTTTAGCCATTCATATGGATGTGTAGTGATATCTCAGTGGTTTCAATTTGCATTTCCCTGATGTCTAATCATGGTGAACACCTTCTCATGTGATTATGTGCCATCTGTGTTTACATCCTCTGGTGAAATGTCTTTTCATGTCTTTTGCCCACATTCTAATTGGATTGTTTTTTGTTTTGTTTTGTTTTATGGTTGAGATAATTTTTTAAAAAATGTTATTGTGGTAAGAACACAACATGAGATTTACTCTCTTAACAGATTTATTTTTTCATCCTCATGTTTATCTACTTTCAAGGCAGAATGGTCTTAATGATTTTAGATTTGAGGTCCACGGGGCATACTCTGTGCATGTTTACTATACAAATATTTCCAAGCCCAACTATCAATTATCAATAAGCCCAAGTTTATTTATTCTCATTAATCTTTTGGGGAATGCAAGGATCTTATCTTAAGAGATTGTGACAAAAATTTTAAGGCCAGCAATAGGTTCACATCTGGTTTCCCAGGCAGGAAATGTGGGCAAACCAGTTAGGTCCAGATGTGCTGCTGGTGGTAAGGAGAATATCACACTATAGGAAAGATTCAATATTCCATAAGAGTAGTATAATTTTTTGCACATTTAAAGGAAATTCTATTTGGTTTGACTGTGTTTATTGAGTTGCTGCCATGTTCAAAGCACTGGACTAAGTGGAGGTCATGGTAGGAGGGAATCTTTAGAGAGTGGTAAACCACAGCCTCTATTCTCCGCGTTATAATCTATAAGGCAGACTAAAAGCTGTGTATATAATACACTAATACAAGACAAAATGTAGTCAATAATCCAAAAGTAGCAACATTTGTTTAGTGGTGTATTGGTCAAAATGTCTTTTGGTACTTTTAGAGGATGAGGACTGGGGCAGCCAGCCAACATCTACTGCCTTTGAAAAATTTGCCCAGTGGCCAAGCATCTTGGGAAGAAACTTAAACTACTTTGGAAATAGTCTCCAAAATAAAAAAAAGCCTTCCATATCAAAGGGAGGCTTCTGCATCACTCTATTCTGTTCCTGGTCTTCCAGCTTTAAGTCACCAGCAGGCATTAAGAAAGATGCTTCTGTAGGTGGCCAACATGGCACCTGACATCACAAATGCTTTTAGGAGATCCAAGCTGTAGATCCTAGAATCCAAAATGAATGCTAAGTGCCACCAAATATTCTGTGTGTCTTCTGCCTTGTCCTTGACCTGACATAAGCCTGTAATTCTCACCTAACCTCCACTCCCTTGGTCTGCCCTGGGCCAAAGCCGAGAGCTCTTTGCTCTTCTTTTTTTTCTCCCAGCTTTATTGAGATATTACTGACATATACCACTTGTAAATTTAAGGTTTAAAATGTGATGATTTGATACATGTGTACATTGTAAAATGATTACCACAATAAAGTTAGTTAATATCTCATCCTCTGATATAATTATCATTTTTGTGGTATGGCGATAACATTTAATATCTACTCTCTTAACACCTTTAAAGTATATGATACAGTATTGTTAATTATAGTCACCAGGATGCAGATTAAATTCCTCAGAACATATTCATCTTATAGCTGGAAGTTGATACCCTTTGACCAATATCTCCCCATTTCTCCCACGGCCCAGCCCCTGGGAACCAGCATTCTATTCTCTATTCCTGTGAGTTTGAGTATTTTAGGTTCTACATATAAGTGAGATGATGGAGTATTTGTCTTTCTCTGAATGACTTATATCACTTAGCCAAAACCCTCAAGGTCCATCCATGTTGCAAAAGGCATGATATCCTTCTTTTTATAGCTTAATAATATTTCCTTGTATATACTGTATATGTGTGTGTGTGTATATATATAATCACATTTCTCTATCCCTTCATCCATTGATGGACATTTAGTTTGTTCCTGTGTCTTGACTATTGTAAACAATGCTGCTGTGAACATGATGGTGCAGATATCTCTTTGAGATAGTAATGTTGCTTCCTTGGGAAATCTACCCAGAAGTGGAATTGCTAGATCATATGGTAGTTCTATTTTTAATTTTTTGAGGAACCTCCACACTGTTTTCCATAGTGGCTGTACCAATTTACACGTCCATCAAGAGTGCACAAGACTTCCTGTTTCTCCACATCTTTTCCAATACTTGTTTGTTATCTTTTTGATAATAGCCATCCTAACAGATGTGAGATGGTATCTCATTGTGGTTTTGACTTGTATTTCCCTGATGATTAGTGATGTTGAGCATCTTTTCACATTAGCCATTTGGATGTCTTTGGAAAATTTCCATTCAAGTCCTCTGTCTATTTTTTAATCAGATTGCTGGGGTTTTTTTTTGCTATTGAGTTGTATGTGTTCCTATGTGTCTATCTAGTAGATTTTAATATTGGGTAGAATAATTTCCCCTACTTCATTCTTCTTTAAGATTGTTTTAACTATCATAGGGCCTCTGTTTCCATATAACCTTAGAATAAACTTGTCTGTGTCTACTGAAACATGCTGGGATTTTTACAGGAATCACATTAAGCCTAGAGATTAATTTTGAGGAGAACTGATACGTTTACTATGTTGACTCTTCCAATTCGTGAACACAGTATGCCTCTTCATTTATTTATGTCTTCTTTGATATGAGAAAGTTTTCCTTAGAGATTTTGTTGTCTGTGACTGTTGGCAGTTCTGGGTTGGAGGCTTCTGCTGTGCCCTGTCCTGATATATGGGAGGCAAAAAGGAAACCCAGAGAACTCACTACCATGTCGTTGCTTGAGTCCTCAGTTTCCTAGGCAGTATGTCTTATTTTCACCTTTCAGTCTTCCTATAGTTGCTGTTGTGCTATTTCCAGAACTTTTTAGTTGTAAGAGGGAGGAGCTGGAAGAGATGGAAATACTCCATCTTGGCAGAACCATTAGCCCCTTTTTTTTCTTTTTAATGTAACTTAACCTGAAATTTTAAGCCCTAAGCTTGCCACTTTATTTCTGTCAGCATTGTAGTATATAAAACGCATATATTATTAGCGCCCCCACACATATGCACGTGCTTAATGGTTATGTGCATCAGATATATGCTTCTCCTATGCTCTTATTTAGGGAGGCGCTTCATCACAATTAATCGAAAATGATGATTTGATTATTCATGGGTCTATTTGATGATTTGTATTTTTAGTATCCAATTTACCGTGAGAAAGAAGCTCAGCACTGTGTTTGGAGTGAAGGCCGTTACCAAACCAGTCCCAGAATCTTACCTATGATGTTCTAGTCCCTAGACCTATTCTTCAAACAGTGACAGTATTAAAATCAGATTACAGTCAGAGTACAGGTTTGTGCATTTCTAAATGAGACATAACAACAATTATTGACACATTAGGTGTTATTTGGGTTCTAATATATCTTTCTTTCCAAAAAAGAACAGAGTCCTTTAACTATATTTGTTCACAAATTGGGAAGCAACATGTAAGTACAAGCACGGGAAAGCATCTAAGGCATCCTCACCAGTGGAGCTGCAGCGACAGGAAGGAATGAATCTGTGTGTTTTATATGCTGTAGTCATAACAAGATGTAACAACAAGAAAGGCATGTTTCAGAAAAATGTTGGTGTTCTATGAACATAGTTGAGGAAAGCCTATCGAGTATATGTTTTGGATTCTTCTCTCAGCATGGTAGTATTTTTATTTAAACAAAAAGTTAAACTTGCATTCACATTTTCCCTAAATCAAATTAATTTTCAATTTTTATAAAATTGCTTCAAGGATATAAACATAAGACAGTGCAATATAATAAATCATTACACAAAAAAGTCATCAAACATAAACCTCAATGTAAAACTGTGAGATAATAAGAACTTATTGAGATTACCTTATAACAGCTTTTTCTTTTCTAAAAGCATTTCTTATTTATAACAAAATGGTGTATTTTTACCAACATATGATACGCTCTCGTATTTGTGCATAAGCAAAGGATAGAGTAGAGCCATTTTGCTTTCTTACTTGGGTATCTCATTGTGTTTAGTGTAAAGGGCCATCAAAATTATGCTGCTGCTGTTGATATACTGTTACACGAAGAGTAGTAAAATTATCCATCTACAGAAGTAAAGAGGATTAGATACATTTTTGCAAGAGTAAAAGATTATATATCACCCATGTCCTCAGAAATTAAGACTAAGTTGGAAAAAGGATAGTTCAGGAAAGGATTTAAGGTGGGTGAATAAGATGAGAAGTGCGGTAGAGGTAAGCCAAAACAGGAAAATTATCATGCATACGTCCTGGGTCTATCAAGATCTTGTGTCCTCAAATAATTGCACCTGTTTTTGCCAGGTGGTTCGGAGCCATCAGAAAGGCTGGATGCAAAGTTGTTGTGTATGCAAAAGCAAGTTTTCCGAAAATGAGCCTTTAAGGGTTGATGAATCCTCCTGGACAGATTGGAAACTAACTATACTTTAAAGATTCAGTCCCTTAGTACATTCTCTGATTCATAAGGAAGTTCATCCAGAGAAACAGAAACAGTAGGATACATATATACAACTCCTATCCATCTACGTATATATATAAATATATATATGTCTGTATGTCTGTATATATACACACACAGTAGATTATATATGTATAGAAAGAGTATATATATATATATTTAGAGAGAGACAGAAATTTTGAAGGAATTCGCTCCTGTGATTTTAGGGGCTGGCAAGTCCAAAGTCCATAGGGCAGGCTGGCAGCCTTAGGAAGGGAGCTGATGTTGTAGTCTTGATGCAGAATTTCTTCTTCTGGGAAATGACTTTCTTTGCTGCTCAGGCCTTTTAGTTTAGATCAGGCCCACCCACATTATTGAGAGTAGTCTCCTTTACATAAAATTAATGATTGTAGAAGTGAACCACATCTATAAAATACATTCACAGCAACACCTAGGTTAGTATTTGATGAAATAACCGGGTGCTGTAGCTTAGCCAAGTTGACACATAGAACTAACCCTTATAAATTTCAACATCGTCTTACAATGGCAATCATTTTGAAAAAATAAATGTTGAAAAACTTCTGAGAGGCTGGGTTTAGGGTCACTTTCAGCAGGTGGTCAACATAGCAGCTTCAGCAGAAATGATGCCATCATACTTCCATCCTGATTTTGTTGAGGGTAGTCTCTCATATTTGCCCAAATGTTGACTTCTTGGGGGCAAGATATCAGAGAAAATTTATAGTTAACACTTCTACCCAGTTAGGATTCTGATGAAGACTTGGTTTGTAATCTAATGAACAGCTTGCAATAAAATCAGCTGTCCCTGATGTGACCCAAGGCTGGCTGCATCACAGCTGTTTGGATCCAAGGTTCTGGTGGGATGCCTGAGTTACAGGTTCTCTACTCTAATCAAAGCAATGCTGATAGATTATTTATTTTAACCACTGATCTGGAAGCTGATTGAATAATTAACCTCCATCAACCCTAGAAATGTCAATTCCCTAGCAGCCTCTACATCTGGGGATGCCTATACTCATCCCTGAATAACTATGCTCTGACTTTGCCTAACATCATGTGGGGAGCTTGTATTTATCGAATATCTATGGTAGATTAGATGCTGGCACAAATTACTCATAGCTGAATGAGCCATAGTTCTTACCCTCAAGGCATTTACAGTCTTCATAGGGGAGTTGAATATAAGAAAATAATAATTAACTTCTATACATTAAGAGCCATAAAAATGGCATGCCAATTTAATCATTAAATTACAGCTTAGGGAGAAGAATGGGGTGGGAGGGAGAAGGCCATTACAAATGATATCCTTGACAAGGTGGTATCTGAACCTTCAATATAAGTGAGGATCTGTTAGGTAGACAAGCTGGGAATATTAATAACAATAGCAGATATTTGTGGAATGCTGACTTATTCTCAAACACAGTGTATATGCTTTGCAAGTATTATCTCATTAACTCTAAGAGGCAGGTGCTTTTATCATCCCACTTTGACATCTAAGGAAGCATAAGCTGAGGGAGGCAAATGGTGGATTCAACATTTAAGCCATATTGTCTGGGTCTGGAGCATCTGTTCATGTGGTCTGTGAGCCCTGCCTTCTTTATAACATAGAAGACAGTCTCTAATAGAATATAAAGGGACAGCTCGTGCAAATGTAGGGAGATGCGAGGGAGGAAAGCTGAGTGATAATAAATACTGGAATGGCAGGAAGGACCATATCATGATGGACTTCAAATAAAATCTAGATTATATGTAGAATGCAATGGAGGGCACTGAAGGATTTCAAGCAGTAGAGTGGCATTATCATACACGCCTTTTAAAAGGTTACTGTGGCAGTCAGGTGGAGAGAGGGGTTGTAGACTAGTTAGATAAGTGATGGGGAGACAAAACAGAGACTTATGTAAATGAGATGAGAAATAAAGAGGCATGAAAAAGATAGGAGCAGGGAAATACAGAAGCCGAGCAAGAATAAAGAGCCATTTGCAAGGTAAAATTTGTAGTGCCTGATGACAGATTGCAAGCAGATGTTAACTCTGGGATAACTCCAAGATTTCTGGAAAGGCCGACTGGATGAAGGATTTTAACTCTCTTTGAGATGGGGAATAAAAGAAGAGGAGATGCAGGTTTTTCAAAGAAGATGATGACTTCAGTTTTTTGATTAAGTTAAATTGGATTAGCCTCTAGGCCTGTTCTGTCCTATATAGTAGCCATTAACCTCATATAGTTATTTAAATTTAAATTAATTAGAATTAAGTCAAATTAAAACTTTAGGACCTCGGTCTCAATTTTAAGTTCTTAATAGCAGCCTGTCGCTAGGGGGTGGTCACTATATTGGACAGCACAGATTGTAAAACATTTATATCATCACAGAAAGTTCTGTTGGACAGCTTTGCTCTAGATCATGCAAGTAAAGACATTCACCAGAAACTTGAATTTGTTCTGGGATTCAGAGTGCCACGAAATGTGTTGCCTCAGGAAGTAACAAATTTCTGATCTTTGGAGATATGTCCTCGATGAAGATGTTGGAGAGGAGATTTAATTGTCAGATGAATGGTTAAACTGGATCCACAAGTGTCACTGAGCGTGTTCCAAGGCCTGCATAGTGTGTTATGTTAATACATACAATTATTATTAATTTCATAATAATCATGATATATGATGGAATTGCATGGTGAAGAACAGTGGTCATCGTTGTAATATTAAATTTATTTCTGTACATTACTCTACATATTTCAAAGCAAAAACCATCAAAAAATATTGTGAAAAGTTTTCAGTATTTTTATGTGTAGTATATGAATATGTAGTTTGTGTCTATTATTATACATTCAACATTTTCAGCACATATTTTTTGGCTCAGCTTTGCTTTGGTCTAGGTAGAGAAATAATTCATGTCTGGTTTTACAAATTTTTGGATTATGACAGTTATTTTCCTTAATCTTATGGTTTTTTTTGTTGTATAATTTGCATACTATAAAATACTCCCATTTTAAATGTACAATTCAGTGATTTTTAGAAAATTTACAGTTGTACATCTTTCATCACAATCCAGTTTTAGAACATTTCCATCCCCCAAAAAGATGCTTAGTGCTCATTTGCATTCACTCCCCATTGCCACCCCAAGCCCCAGGTAAGCACTATTTACGTTTTGTCTCTACACATATTCCTTTTCTGGACATGTCACATAAATGTAATCATACAGTAAGTGGTCTTTTACATCTGGCTTCATTCAGATAACTTAATTTTTTTGTGCTTCACCTACATTGTAGCTTGTATCAGTCCTTTTAACCTTGTCATTGCTGAATAGTATTCTGCCGGAGAGACACATCACAGTTTGTTTATTCACTCATCAGTTAATGGTCATTTGAATTGTTTCCACTTTTAGGCTACGTGGAATAACACTGTTGTGAACATTTGTGTAGGAATCTTTGTGGGAATATAAGTTTTCTTTTCTCTGGGAATGATATCTGGGAGGTAAGTTGCTGGTTAATATGATAAGTTTATATGTAACTGCTTAAGAAACTACCAAAGTGGCTGGACCATTTTACATTCCCACCAGAGGATTCCAGTTTCTCCACATCCTCTCCAACACGTGTCTCCTTTTATTTTGACCACTCCTGTAGGTGCGAAGTAATATTTCATTGTGATTTTAATTTGCATTTTCTAGTGACATGATGTTGAGCATCTTTTCTTGTGCTTGTTGGCTATTCACAGATCTCTTTGATAAGATGTCTTTTTGCATCTTTTTCCTATTTTCTTTCTCTTGATACTCTCCACTTAATGAGAACATTGGAAGTGGGCAGATGAAGGTTGAAAGCTGAGTTCCCTCCTCTACAGCCTCCTTATTTGCATGGCCCGGAGGTAGAACCCCTTTGCTTTTCATTTTTCCTGTGTGCTTTTCTCTTCTTTCAGAATATGATGCAGGGATCTCTCTTTAATGTCAGTTGGCAACTTGCTCAGAATAAATATAAATCATACGTGCAGGGTGACTAACCGTATAAGCAGATATAAAATTATTTTTTTGCTCTACCTCCTTGTTCCAATCCTTCAACTTACATTTAAAAAAGACATTTTAGTAAAAGATATTAAAGTCATCACCAGGGGTTTCTCTGCCCCAAGAGCCTGAGGAAGCCAGACTATAGAGCGAAGCCCAGAGCAGCTTCTGGGGTCTTTGCTTCATTTATTTGGACACATCTGGTTGAAGTTAAGAACGAAGCAGAAATTGTACTACCCTGGTTAATCCTTCTGCAATCAAGGCCACGTCAGTCTACCAGCTCATGTACTTAGGGTCCATCCGTGTATTAGACGTTGATGAGTCAGCGAGGAATATCAAATACACAGCCCCTGACGTCAAGGAGTTGCCATAAGGACATTTTGGGAATGGTACAGAACATTTGAAATGCAATGATCCTTAAATTAAGCTATCCTCAAATTCTGCAGTAATTTTAGGCTCTAGGCAGCACGTGGCCCCAAGAGCTGGTGATTGTCTTCTTGCTGAGGCCGGCTCTGCCAGGCCCACGGGCTGCACTGTTCAGTCAGCTGTCCCCGCTGAGTACCTGGGGTGGACCCTCTGCTCTGTGCCGATCCCCACTCTTCTTTCTGGGCTGCCAGAGTCCATAGTCTCTCTTGACTTAAAGCAACTCTTCATTCCCAGCATCTACAGTCCCCAGGCTGATTGACGAGATTGACAAAGGGGAACAAAACACAGCCTCCCTAATTTCGTAGAACTTATGTTTATCTGTAACTGTTATGAGTTTGTTAAAGGAAAGGGACATAGTATTAAGGGATTTCACATAGGCTGAGGGAGGTCGGGAAAGACTCACAGTTATCCTGGGTGCAAACACAGCTTGGTGATGGCCTGAAGCCCACAACGGTTAGAAGAAAGGCTTTTGCTATGAGGTATCATCCTCTTCTGGCTGCTGCTGCTGCTGAAATTATGCAGGAGGGGAGGAAGGACCTGTGACCTGAGGCTCATCTGCAGCCAACTCTCAGCTTTGGGGGGGTATTATATGTATTTATACCAAAGAATGTGCTGTTTCACATATGATTTTTTTCCCTAATCATATATTATAATATATAGCATAAAATATTTCCTGCTTTGTTCAGCCTGCAATGATGGGTGTGGGCCATAGTGTCCAGGGCACATTTCTTGAATTCTCGTGCTATTAAAGATACTTTATGTTCTTCATAATGGGATGATGGAAAATGTGACCTACTTCAGTGGAAATCTGATATTTATGGCAGTATAATTCTAAAATAATAATTAGAGAAAATCTAAAATGGTTTTCTTTGTTTTGAAGTTTGTTCCACAAATAAATCTACATGCCAGCTATTTGTTAAATAACTTACAAGTGAAAATTTCCTGAAAGATGTGTCTTCTTTTGTCATACTTTTCTACTAATGTTTTCACTTTTTTGGTCTATTTTTTTCCACCAGAAGCAAATAGTAATGTGAAAGTCAATGAACTTAGTAACTGGCTTTGCATAGTTCGTTCTTAATTCCCCACTAGCGTCTCTGATGCGTTTCCTTGGTATGAGCATCTTCTCATCCTCTCACAGTTGGGAATAGGGTATTTTTGTTGATGTGATTATAATAGTGCTTCTGTTTTACTCTGGAGCTATGATAAATAGTGTGTACTAATTGGCTCTATTTTCCCCTCCATTTTCCCACTTATAATCTACAATAGGAATATTATATATGGAATATTTGGCATGATATTAATTATGATCTCAACTGAAAATAATTACATTTCAGGAAAGAAACATGGTGGCCACAAAAAGAAACAAAGACTCAACCATTTAAAATGAAGGATCTCATAAATATTGATGAACAAAATTGACCTGATAGAAAATCATGGACTCGCCTCTTTCAATATGAAAATTTGAACTTGCACAAACAATTCAGCAAGGTTTGGAGAACGATAGTTATTCATAAAACCAAAGGATTCTTTGAATTTCCAAGGGGATCACTTCAGGCTTCCTTCAAAGATTGAGTTATCGTAGTACATTTTAAATGTAATTCAATTTTTTAAAGTCTAAATCACCCCCAGCTTTGCTGGAATGCATTTATTACTTTCCTATAAAGCGAGACCCAAATGACATTAAAATCTGTAGCCCGGTGGGGTAGCTTCTACAAGAGAGGAGGCCCATAAAAACAAACATTATTTATAATCATAAACTACTCAGTGTGAAGTTAATGTGTAGCCCCAGAAAATTTTCCTCCAGTCACTTCCCTGGGAGTCAGCCTTTTAGAGCGGTGGTTCTCCTCTAATGGCTCCAGACACACAGAGAATCCGTGAAGAATTCAACTACAATCAAGAATGATAATGGGGCAATCCTGCATTACCACCGCCCCCCCCCCCCCCCCCCCGCCTCGTCCCCTTCAGAAATGTGCTCTTTGAAGCTATTGAACTTTATTCCTTTTTATTTGTTTGTTTATTTGTTCATCTTAGGCTGTATTTTCCTGAAAATGATGAAAGTCATTGCTCATCAGAGATTGTCATTAAAATGAGGTCTTTTTGTACCTGAGGAAAGACATCTTGATGCTGCTGGCTCAGAGAGATTTGGAAAAATACATCAAAATAAATGAGGCACCATTACCACCCAGCCTGCCACGACTTTCAAAGGATTAAACTACAAATCCATGTATCGACAGTTTGTATTTAAACTTATTTACTTATTTAAGCATATGCATCTGATGTTATAGAAGTACAATCATTACTGTGGAAATATGTCAATTTTAATCTGTGTTTAAAAAGTTAAAAGCATTATAGCAGAGCACAAGGGTATTTTTAATGGGAAATATGTATATAGATTTCTGATATTATGTGGACTTGTCCAAAATGTTATTGGAGTTATTTTAGGTGGAGGGACTAAGATTGACTTTTATGTTTATTTTCACGTCCAGATTTTATATCAAAGAACTTTTATTAACTATTCGATAAAACAGTTTGAAGAAGAAAAATGTGTTTTGAAGCTTATCTCCTTATGATAACACTATTTTTGCCTGAGTTGGGTTTTTCTGAGATTAGTAATTATTATTAGGAAACCGTATGTGAAAATTAAAATTTGAATTTTTCTATTTCACCACCACAAGTCAATTCGCCAAATTAACTAGATTTGGAATTAAAATATGATTGGATGGGGAATTCCTAAACTTTCTAGGGGACAACCTTCCCTAACAACGACATGTACTCATCTATAGGCAACAAAATTGAGAGGAAAAAGTATATTCTTTTTGAAGGAGCTGCGGTAGGACATTTTTCCTCATCTCGTTACAATGTAGCAAAGCATTGAACTTATTGCAGAAGTTGTTCCTTCCGTCTGTTCCCCTGGCAAATATGGCCTGTCACATGGAGTCAGTGTGACATCTTGAACAACTGTCTCCCCTCAGAAAAGTCTCCTGTTCTGTTAGGAGACAGCCTGACTTCAAGGCATTGACGTCAACTTGGAACTGTGTCCACCCACCTGTCTGGATGCCTGAAGGTGGAGACCTTGCTGTGAGCCATTAACTAGATCAAACCACAAAGAGGATCTAAGATTCTCAAATCTCATGATCAAACACAGAGACTGACCTCAAATGAGATCACTCTGTAAATCTGTGAAGGCAAAGAATGGGACCTTCAGGCCCCCTGGGTCCTTACCCCAACCTCCTTTTCTGGCCACTGTCTCCCAAGTCTTCTGTTTTCAAATTGTCCCATACATTGCCCTCTCTTGCATTTCTATTTTAAGCCATTCCTTCTACTTGGGAGCTGTCCCCTCTCCTTTGGTCTGTCAAAAGCCTTTCCCAATACAAATATCTCTTCTTCAAGAAGCTCTGCTTAGAAAGCAGCTTTGTTCGATCACCTCATATTGTCTCTACAATTTGAAGGCAACAGTCCTGCCTTCCCCAGATTGTCAGGCTTTAGTGCCATTGCAGCAACAGGCATCTTGGAGGGGTCGGGGTGGGGGGTTCTTAATACAAATTAATTGCAAGAAGGAACCAACGATGGTTAATGGTCTTACATCTCATACCTTAATGGTCTGTATATCTCATAAAACCTCGACAGGACATTATTTTGTCCCAGGGCCTTATTTTTCGCCCTTTCTTCTTGCATAGTAAGTCTAGTGAGGCCAGGGACTACGTCAAGGACTTCTTAGTGTCCTTCCTCTTCTCACCAGAACGTAACACAGTACCTTTCATTGAGTAGGTACTCAATACAAATTGTTTAAATGAAATAGAATATAAATGAATAAATGAACTCCTATACTGCATGTTTCAACCACCCATATGGCTATAATACAAAATCCCTTGAATCGTTTGCCAGCAGTATTGCAAAAATGTACAGGAACAATGTACCTGTATTGAGCCAGCAGATCAGCAACAATGTACATGACCTGCAACAGTGCCTGACCCTGCGTCAACTTTCCAAGTGTAAATATCACTGCTACTGCATATCTGCCTGCCAAATCTTACTCAAATTTATTTTGTGAATAATCCTATCGTACAGCCTACAGGCAAGGAGTTCTAGGAAACATACTTCCATGTTATCTAAATTGACATAGTGCAAAGCTACCAAAGAGGCCATGTTAACCTGTTTGGATATTATGAAAGAGATGTATAATAAATATGTCTTCAGTTTTGTCTTGTTTTTCCCATGTAAATTTTGATAACTGAGACTACAAGTGACTCAACAATAGTAACGAATTTGTTAAATGCATTAGAAACCAGTAAACAAAACAAATCAAAACAATCTTCTCCTGTTTATTTCACTTTGGACTGGAAGAAAATTGTGTTGTCATGGTCCGTATTTAAAAATCAGGAGTTTTACCATTAAAAAGTAGTAGAATATTTAAAAGGAAATTTAATCTGATAAAGAAACTCTCCCACCCATCACTGTATGAATTTACATATTCCTGTTTCCATTCTCTCATTTCACTTGTAGATACTTAGGCTTACAAAATATCTTCTGTTACACTCAGAACTGTGATTCAAGACATCACAACCAAGTCAGCTTGAAACTCTCTGCCCATAGTCCATCTGGAAAACCAATAGAGAAGCACAGTAATGAGGGCTCAATTCTTTGTCAGTACCGGGCTTTCTGGGACCAGCTTGGAGGGTTCAAGGGCAGAAATTTGTGAACATCTGAAATTGTGTTTGTCTTTTTTCTCTCTCACTCTTCTTCCTTCTCCCCATCTTTTTTCTCCTCATTCTTTATCTAGTTACCATTTTGCTCTTTTTTTTCGTCTCCTTTCATTCTCCTCATCACTCTCTGTCCTCCCAATCAGTCCAAGCTCATATACCACAGGCTTTGTGATTTAAACCTCCTTTTATTTGCATTTTTCTCTTTTTCCTTTCTTAATGGCCTTCATCTCTTATCTCTATTTCTTGGATTCTACCCAGCCTTTGCAGTCCAGCTCAGTTTTCATTCTCCCAGGAAACTTCTCCTAAGGTCTTTAGTTTGGCACACACGTCCCCTTCTAGAGAATTCTCAGCCTCTGAGAATCTGTATCTAACTTTTGTCACTCAGGACTCATTGGCTTAAAATTTTCAAGAAAAAAATTCTGCATGGTATCCTCATTAAAGCACATATGGAGGAAAGAATAGATGCTTAATAAAAGCTCAATAATAAATTAATGGCTATTGGTGGAAATGTGTGCTCTTATAAAGTCTGCCTTTATAATTCCTCTTCTATTTATTCCTTGCGTTTCCCCCATTTTCTCATAATTATCATTTGTTTTCTTTTGCTTTTTCTTGACCCTTCAGTTTCCTGTAGTATGAAGTTGTGATGTCTGCTCAGGCTAGAGAAGACCTGTTTCTGATCAATCATCTGAAAGCAGAGAACCAGCCCATATTCAAGTGTGTGACTGTACAATTATAAGAATATTATGCAGTCAAATTTCAAAGCGCTTGTTCAGAGTAAGTTACAGTTGTTTAAGTGTTCATAAACAAACGACATAATTTATAAGAGTGTACATGCACTTGCTAGCTGTCACAACTTTCCAGGATGTTCCCCCATGCAGCGTTTGTTGGAGAGGCTCCAGGAAGATTGACATTTACTACTGAGAAGATAAGAGAAACAAACCTCTCCTGGGAACTCACAGCGTCTCCAAAACTCTTGATTCTCTTAACCTGTCTGTATACTTTACTAGCAAATGGACAGTTTCATAGAGATCTTCAGAAGAGTGCTGCTCTGTGACATTGTCCCTTGCTTTTCCACTCTCTAGCTTTGTGCTATCCTATGTTCTCCCACTTCCCTTTCTCCTCCTCCTTCTTTGGAGAGGCTCCAGGGGGACCTTGGTGAAATGGTCTCCACATTCTCCCTCCTGCTTTTCCAATCCCTCTTTGTTTTGGCCATTTCTTCTCTTGCTCACTCATATTCTTAGCCCCGTAACCTTTATTTGGAAAGTGAGTAAAAATAAAAGCAAATCAGGGCTTGGATGATGCAGGCCAAACTTTGCCTGGAGAAAATATTTACGGCAAAGTGATAAATCAGGATTATTTTTGAGGACTTGAAAGACTTTTCACTAAAGCAGGGAAAGAAACGTTGCCATAAGGACTGCTGGAAGTAGGAAAGAAAAGGTGTAAAAATTCCTGCAGCAAAACCAAGTATGTAAGTGGCAAGCAAGATTTAGACTTCATGTGGTTACTTTGGGGACAGAGTTGGGATAAAATGTGGCATGTAGAAAAAATACTCACCTGGCCTAGAGATAGGACCACCAGAGAGTCACCAGGGACTGGAATCTAAGCAGGCAGTTAGCAACAAGGGGGTCTAATAGCCAATACCTGGAGCAGCAATGACAAGGATTCAGGAAACAGTGGCCCCCTCCTTTTTCTGAAACTGTTAGTGTTCCCCTGTCTTGAGCTACTCTGTCCATTATAAATGAGATGCTGATTAACGTGACTGGAGTATAGAATTTGGTCCTAAAAAGTAGAAAAAAGCCAATTACAATGAGATGAGGTCTATGAGAATGACTGGCTGGTCATTTACCAACAATTCTCTTTTCTTTTTAGACTCTCAGATAAATAATTTCCTGAGTCTTCCTTATATTTAAATGCAGCCATATGCCTGAGTTCTGGTCAATAAATGCAGATGGAAATGATGAATTCACTCTTTGGGTCCCACCCATAAATCCCTCCCATGGCTGATCTTCCATCCTTTGTAACCCTCTATTGTCTGATAGGAGAGAACTCTGTGGATGCGGATGGTAGAGCCACAATATGGAAGAGACTCAACAACCTGAGATGCTTGCAGGGGAACATCTTTTAAAACAAAAACAAACAAACAAAATCTACCCAACCAGGAACACCTGCCTCAGATTGTTGTGTCAGAGAGAAATACATTTTACTATAATAAGACACAGACATTTTCTAGTGTTAGAAGAATTAATCTACTATTCAAACACGAGGCTGCTGACAAGGCCAATAGTAGAGGTTTGCAAGGATTTTGCACACCCAGTATTACCAGGATCCATTCTCCTAATAGCACCAGCTCAGTATTCCTGGGAACCTTTAGTTCATGCAGTTTCAATGGGTGGACCCCTATCTTTCTCCAGATTCAGAGATGAGCACTTAACTCAGGACTCACAATTACCGTATCAAAGCCCTTTCCTCCAGTGATAAATGGACTCATAATCCGAATTGGGCCAATTAAAATCATTATTAGGATTTTCATCTATGTTACAAGGAAAGAAACATTATATTCTACAAGGTTTGCAGTTAGAAGAATGTCACTATAGAGATTCAAGGCTTCTATGTGGGGAATGCCAGCCAGAGAAAACAGAAGTGAGATACAGAGAAAGCTTTCTGCTGACATTATTTGAACACCTGAATCCAGCCATGTCTGAAGCAAGGTGCCCATGATATTTGAGTTATGTTCGCACATAAACTCTTTTCCAATTAGTTCATATATTGATTTCTTATTGCTGTTATAACAAATTACCAAGAACTCAGGGGCTTAAAACACAAACTTATTTTCCTACAGCTTTGGAGGTCAGAAGTCTGAAATCGGTTTCCCTGAGCTAAAGTCCAAGTGTTTGCAGGGCAGCTTCCTTCTGGAGGCTCTAAGGAAGAACTGGTTTCCTTGTTTGTTGCTGCTTCTGTAGCTTGCCTAGACTCCTTGGTTTATGGTCCCTTCCTTCATGCTGAAAGCCAACAGTGTAGCATCTTCTCTCCTGTCTGAGCTCTGCTTCCACCCTTCTATCTCTCTGACTCTAACCCCCCTGCCTCCCTCTTATAAGGACCTGTGATTATTTTGGGCCACCCAGATAATCCAGAATAATCTCCCCATGACGATCCTTAACTTAATCATGTCTGCAAAGTCCCTTTCTCTATGTAAGACAACATATTCACAGCTTCTGGGAATTAGGGCATGGATATCCTTGGTAGGCCATTATTCAACTTACCATAGTGGATGTGATTTGAATTTTAATCATTTAGACTCTAAAGAGTTGTTCTGAATTTTTAACTTGTGTTCCTTAAATCTTGTAAAACCTGTGTCTCTAGGTTGTGGTCATGGCCCAAGCTGCAAGAAGAAGGGAGAGAAATGGTATGGGGCAGGAAATAGCATACCATTATGTAGAAAAGAATAAAACACAGAAGTTCACAGAGGACATCTAATAAACATCTTTGAAAGATGTGCTGGATACCGTGTGGGATGTAAATGATGTCAGGCTGCCCTTGAGATGTTATCCATAGCAGGGTTAATTAGCTTTGGACTTCCTTACCATACAACCCTTTAATTTTCCTGTCACCTTAAAAGTAAACCTTCTTTATAATTAGGATATTATAATTTATCACCCAAATTAGAATATTTTTGAAAGGGAAAAAAGGCACTTTTTAAAATTAATCCAGAATAACAGGCATAAATTGGGACTCTGCTGGGAAGCCAGGGTGTGAGTTTACCCTTCATATAATAAGACATGATGACAACATGTTATCTGAACCAACTTGTTCAAGTTCTAGGAAAGATGAACTTATACTTATTTCTGTTCTCCAGGAAATAAAATAAAAGTATGTAAAAAGAAGTCCCTATTTCTTTAGTGGGTTTTTTTCTCCCTGAGGATGAAAATAATTCATAAATTCTTTGAAGATATTTTACTCTTACGTAGTCTATAGTAATGGGAAAACATCTAATATGGGGAGATTCTTGTAGAAACTATTCAATTATTAAATATATTCATTCATTCATTCATCCACTTACTCAGTGAATATTTGTTGAGCTCTTAATATATGCCAGTCACTATGCTAGGACAATACAAATTACAGCCATGACAGAAGTATATAAAGAATACTAGGTGAAAAAGGGGAAAGAACCACGGAGGACCTCTTTGAAATGGACAAGAAAGCATCTGACACATCTGACACATTAGCAGAAGAGGATGAGGTTGACTGTTTATTTTGGCTTAAGGGTTGGGTGAAGATGGAGGGGTATTTGAAGGAGAAGGGTGGTTGGGTCCAGGTCTCAAAAAGCCAAGAATGTGAGATTTAGTCATCTCATTTGCACTCAAGTGTGAATCAGCAGGGATGTTGTCAAACTCAATGATATGATCAGATTTACCTTCTAAGAAAACAGTTCTTAAGACTGCATAGTGCAGGGAAATCAGGTGGAAGAGTTCAGGATAGAGATAACAACAGGGATGGCTATAAGACTTTCTGAACAACTACTATGTGCTGGGTACCATTAGAAGTGTTTTTCATATTTTAAGTTCATATATGTCACTACAACTTCCCAAGCTAGTTACAATTATTTGCACAGTTTTCAGAGAAGGAGACAAAGGCAGCAAGACATTAAGTAATTATTTAAGGCCAAACAGCTAGCAAAGAGTATGGCTGGGATTCAGACTTAGTCTGCCTGACTTCAGGTATGAAGAATTAGTTACTACATACTACTGGCTCCCCAAATGAGGATGCCTGAACTAAGAGAATGAATGTGGCAGTATGGAGAAGAGATCAAATTTAGAAGATATCTCTCTTGTCTTAGAGTTTTGATATCCCCATCTTCTGAGCATTTGTTTGCAGAATGTAAGGTGAGAAGATAATTAGAGCTGATTTTAAGGTCCATCACTTGGGACATTGGATGTACAGTGATGGCAATTGAAACAGAAACTCTAGGTCAGGTCCTATTTGAAAAAAGATAATATTCTTAGCTTGGAGTTCACTGAAGTTGAAATTCCTACAGAACACTGTGATAGATATACATGCTCCAAAGTAATATGAGGGGCTGGGGAATGGAGACAGACGAACAAGAGTCCTAAGTAATTGTGGCCAAGGGAATTAAGACAATGTGTAATAGTGAAATTCCTACTTATTCTTCAAGGTCCAACTCAAACATAACTCTGAGCACAGTTCCTGGAACAACATGGACATTCAATGATAGCAGCTGCTTGACCTACTGACTAAAAGAATGAATTTCTGCAAGAAACTTGTCCAGTAATTCCATCCCGCAGTGGGTGACCTTTCCCACCTCTCTGTTCCTGCAGTACTTGCCACCTGGGCTACTCATTAGGCACCCAGATATATTTCCTTCTGTTAGATCTCATCCTCTGCATATGCTCTATCTTAACCAGCTGGCTTTGAAGCTGCTTAAAGACAGGGCAACAGTGTAAATATCTTTGTATTTTCCACAGTTTCCACAAATCCTCTTGCCTGTGATCAACGCTAAAGAAAACTCTTCAGATTCACGCAAACCAGCAGAAGCTTGCTGCAAAATCCATACATACGTCTATGATTTGCAAAGGCAAAGAAACAACAGTAAGAGCAATCATTATTTTTGTATTTGAATACTTCAACATGAGTTAATTGCTATGCTAATTTCTTTATCCATTAACTCAAGCAATTCTCAGGATGACCACCACGAGAGGTTGGCACTTTTTTCCTCTTTGAACAGATGAGGAAACTGAAACCCAGAGAGGTGATATAACACCCCAAAGGTGAAAAGCACGATGATGATGGGGCTGACCCCAAAGTCCACATAAGACCTCTAAACCACTGCTTTTTCAAGCGGGAACCCGTCTGCTTTCTTTTAGACCACTTCTTCCTTTTCAGAACACACAACTTTCTTCCTCATTTCCTGAGTAAGGAGTTTGGAGGTACTAGAGAGTGCAGGCATGTGAAGAGCCACCTTCACTTCATTTCATGCAGGGTCGGGGCCTCCAGATCTCAACACTGAGCAAGCCCAGGCCTCATTAACCATCAAAGGAAAGGACAACGCATTGCAGAAAAGTCTTGATCTTACTTAGAGAACTCATTACCTGGGCCTCTCACAGCAAGAAGCTGCCTTAGCTGCTCTTGCAAGGGTGAAAAGGCCCAGACTGATGAAAGCAGACTTAGCACTCCCTGCCAAGAGAAACAGCAGGAGCAGGCCTGGCTCTCACCTAGAGCTGACTGTGTCATTAACAGTACTCTTTCTTTAAGTCTTGTTAACCCTTCCATCATTTAAAGGAGGTTTCACATCTTAAGTTGCTGTGTCTTTTCCAACCCACTCATCACCCCTTAAGAAACGTTATTTGTGTTTTACAAAGGATTCCTTCGCTGCCTCCTGATGAAATGCCCTCACCTTGAGTCCATTTGATAAGTTATAACATATCTTAATGATGTGTTTTGTGTTTTTTATAATTAGAAAAAATTAATGTATATTAATTGCTAGTAGTAACCAATTATGGCATACACTGCAATGATTTGTAAAGAGTTCAGTTTTAAGTGATCTTCCCATTTTTATCTTTACAGCCTTGCTGTGAAAAGTAGATTTTTATATCTCTTGTTATCAGGTTAAAAAACTGAGGCTCAGAGGCTAGAATTTACTTAACCTGTATCACGTAGTTTTAAGTGGCATCCCTGGAAATTGAATTCAAGTCCAGTTTATCTAGATCATTCCATTATACCACTGCTGCTGTTAAACAACAAGGATTAGCATCATAGTGCTTTAGAGCTCATCAATCCATTCCATATGCATCATCTAATTTTATCCTTATAGGAAGTCTGGCAAGTAGAAATGGCAGGCAGTGTTCTCTTTTACAGATGAAGAAACTGAGGCTTAAGGCAGTTAAACTATTTTTCTGAGGGAACAAGGAAAGTTAGTGGCTGAATAAGGGTCAGAATCTTCTCTGAAGGATGCTCTAGGATGGCTCTTTCCACTGCATCATGAACCGACCATGAATAACCAAAGGGATGTGTGCCTCTGTTCTCTCAATGGCAGGAGATGCTCCAGTTTAGTTTTTTAAATGAACATATGTCAACCAAGAAGGCAAACTGGAGGCCCTTGGAGGCCATGAGGGTAATGCAGGGGAAGGTGGCAGTAGTGGGCAGCGCTTAGTACCCTGAAGCCCAGGTCCTGGGAGCAGCATGTGAGCAGCTGGCCCCTGGGCTTGAGGAGCCCTGTGGTGTGAACTTGAAGGCTCACTGCAAACGTGACTTATGACACAGGCTTTGGTATCAGAGAAGTCTGGTTTGGGTTCCAGGTGTAACTTGGCCACCTGTGGTCTAGGTAGCCTTGGGCATCCAGTTTGTAATTTGTAAACTAGGATACCAATAGCGCTACTTCATGGAGCACCTGTGCTGGCTAACTGAAACAATGCTTAGAAGGCACTTAGCATAGTGCCTGGCACAAACCTAGAGGGAGGGGATATCTACCCATGGAGGTCTTGATGGGGTTGGGGATATGAGAGAAAGAGGAGACAGGGCATGCTGAAAGTTGGATTTGTGTTCTGCTTTGTTCTCAAAATTGATTCTCACTGGATATTATCAAATTTATCTTATTTTTCTTACTCTTTCATCAGCACAGCCCCTTACAACACACAAGGCACTTGCAAAAGGAATTAGCTCATTGAATCCTCACAACCAGTCTGTGAGAGAGATGCTATGAAGGGAGTAGGGGTCTGAGAGCAGGAGAGGGGCTTGCCCATGATTACGCTTTGAATAACTGGCAGGGCGGAATTCAGTTATTCTTTTCTGACCACTTTCATCTCATTATCCTTATCCTGGTGGCTCATCCTTGGCTCCCCATGGCAAGCAAAGCAGAGCCACAAATCTGAACGTCAGAAAGACATCAAAGGACATCCACCCATCTCCTACCCAAGGTGGGACTTCCCTATTGCAATGTTGGTGCTTGGGGAACTCCCTGAAACCCTAGGCTTGATGTTTCCTTTGCTGGGCAATTCCCCTCTACGTCATGTTCAAACTTGTCTCCAGTCCCCAATTTCACATTAACCCAGGATAACTTTGTGTTTTCCTCTGTTTTTAAAAACAAGAGGAATCTGCTACATCCAAGAGGATCTGCACATTGTTCCTTAAATATACCTGCTTCTTCAAAATGCCATACTTTTGTTCAATCCATTTCCTGGGCCCAGAATATCATTTTCCTCATTCTCTTCCTGGCCAAATTATACAAATATAAGGTCAAACTTTATTGTTTCCTCTTCCATGAATCCTTCCTTACATTTACCAGTCCCCTCTTCCTCTGAATTTAAAGCATTTATTGTCTGACAATATGTTTGCAACCGTTCATACACAGACAACTTTGTGACATCGTTAACATATGTTCGTACCTTACTCACCTACCTACATTAGGCTCTCTCTGATGGCAAGAAAGTGGCGTCTTTATTTTTATGTCACCTTTATCTATAGCCCAATGCCTGACATAGTTAAAACCTCAATAAATATTTGTTAAATGTTTTGATTCAATTAGAATATATATTCCTTGGAACTGATATTAATTTACTCCAGAGTTACATTTCCATATTCTTCATAATAGTTTCCATTTATTGGGTTCCCACTACTCAACATCTGCTTTGCTGAGTATTCCTCATACATCATATGATCTAACACTTGGAAAAAGTCAATGTTGGAGAAATTATATTCTCTGTCATTTTTCATACGACTAAACAGAGGCATAGTGAGGTGAAGTAACTTGCCTAGATGTACACATTTGGTAAAATGATGGTGTCAGGCTTGGTTCCAGGAAGTCTGATGTTAGAACTCATATTTTTAACTACTGCTTTATACTGTTTTCCAGAAGTCAGTGGGTTCTGTGGTCCCCTTGCATACAGCAGCTACGCAGTAAGGGTGTTTTGTTGTTGGTAAGGATGGTGACTGCTAATAATGTTGACTGATGAGAAGCCAAAGAGGAAAGCTGTTCTCAGTTCAAGTTCCAGGAAAGTGAACTGTTTCTAAAAGCAGAGTTTCTGACACAGTTTAGATTCTACATATCTACAGTGAAAGAGAAAAAAATCACAAGAGACTTATGGTAATTAGAAGTCAGATTTCAGCTATTGTTTTTTTCTTCTGTTTAAAGTGCATCTTTTGGTCTTCTTGTCACCTGCAAGATCTGAAAACCCTTTTCTATCAATATAAACACTTGCACCTTGCAAACGTGCAAATACTTAAGGGATCTCAGTGGAATTTCTTTTTCCATGGCAGTTCACTTCTGATCGTTATTGGCCAGCTGGTAAATTGACCCAGAGTATGCCTAAAACATATATTTCTTATCCATAATGAGACTACCACTTTGTCCTTTTATTTTCATTTAAAACAGGTGAGATAACCCAACTTTAAAGAGAGAAAGAGCAAAACAGAAATAGGAGAGACTAGTCTACTTCGGGTGAAACGTGTTTAGAATGCATAGTACCTGTTTCTCCTCCAGACAAATGTTTCAGAGGAGCTTCCAGGTTCTGGGCCCATGTGTAAATCAGGCTTTTATTGTGTCTAGTTCATGTTTTTTGTTTGTTTCTTTTTAATCCTTTGGAAGTTTCTCATCTTAGCATATTTGGAATTTAAAGCATTATTTTAAAAAATGGAGAGAAGCAGATTACACTTTCTTGGCAACTTTTTACTGGAAGATTAAAGAGTTTTTCTCCTGGTAATTAATTAGTCTTTGATAAGACCCCAGAGACAGGTCATTGTAACTCAGGTTTCATAATGGATGTGACTTGAAAAAAAATAACCAACTTACCATAGGTCACATAGCAAGGTCTAGCTAGGCATGGTCAAAGTAGCAACCATACCCTTAACTCCTTCAACTAGGAAGGTCCGTCTTTTATACTTACTTACAGAATAAAGACAAATCTAGGACAAATGGAGTTATAGCTTATGATTCTCAAACTTCATGGTCTTCTCCACAGTTATCCAACAGTTATGATCTCAGACTCATTGCGATAGATTTTCCTTTAGAGAAGCACAGATTCCAGGATTTAGATATTACAAAGTGTGGGATAGGACCTGGGAATCTATGGCTGTAAGAGAAACCCAGGTGAATCTTATAATTAGTCAGGCTGTATACCATTGATTTAAGCCACATGCAAGTCATCCCAGCCTAACCCAGCCCACTTAAAGAAGGCTCTTCAGTGAATAAATAGCCCTGGCTGGGAGACGGTGGGTAGGAGATCGCAGCTTTACTTCTGGTTCAGATGCTAACTTACTGTGGGCTTTGGACAAATCACCTCACCACTCTGCTTCGTCACTGTAAAAGGTAAAGATTAGATGACCTTTCTAGATCTAATATCTTGTGATGGGAAAAAGCAGTTTGACGTGAAAAGATGTAAGTATCTTGGTGTAGTCTATGCCACCCCCCACCCCCATTGCCATCCTGAAAACTCACAGCCGCTCCCTATCTTCTTCCACCTCTGAGGGGCACCTGAGCCAAGAAAGGCTGTACAATCAAGAGATGCAAACGCCATTTCTAACAGACTCCCTCTCTACATTCATGTCACAAGTGACAAGGCACGTTTTTAGAGAGTGAAGGAAGTGGACTGGATTTGTCTAGAAGAAAAGAGAGATGAATATTTGAAGAGCTGAGTCTATTGTAGAATTTCAAAGACACGTTTACCCTGAAACAACACTCCTGAAAGAAATCTTAGATTTCAGGAGGACTCTGGAGTATTTTCTGTCTGTAATCTTTTGCTTTTTTTTGTAAGAGAATTATAGCTGTGTACTAAACAGAAAAATCAACCTGTGTGTGTGTGTGTGTGTGTTGGGGTGTAAAATGGGAGTTAAAAAAAGAAAAACTTGAATAAGTGGTCTTTTTCTTTCCAGAAAAATCCTCAGTAAGTTAGATATGTTGGTCGTAGGGCCAGGAGTGCTAATTTCCTTAAATGTTTCTCTAAATCTGTCCCGTGGACCATTAACATAACCCTTTTCAGGTGTTCCCAGAAAAAGTCTATACTTTGGCATAAAAGTTTGGAGAATAAATATATAAAGCTCAATGGTACACGTTAAAATACTAAAGATACTGGTAAGTCTAGCAGTAAAAACAAAATGTTTGATGAACTTAATTATAAAAATGCCCCCCCCCAAAAAAAGTTTATCAAGTACCTACCCAACTAGTGTTTGTGGAAAACAAGCAGCCACTTAGAATTACTTAAGTTGTACACTGCACAACTGAAAAATGCTAGGGGTTGCCATTAACCTTGCGGTCGTCACAAATATGTATGACTTTTAAACTATCATTTGTTAGTTTGGTTTTTGGCAGATGGCAAAAAGGAAGGCCATCCCTTGAGGAAGGGATGCATTTTTTTTTCCCTCTAAATCACAATAATTCAGCTTTTAGGGTAGTGGCAGTGTGAGAGAAATGCTATTTTGAACAGACTAGAGTCATTCCCTTGACAGGGGCATGGGGAGAGGGTGTTGCCTCTTCTAGAAAGAGTTATTTTAAGGTGCTAAAGGGAACTGTATTCTTTGAGCATTTTAAAAAGGGATATAGCTGCTTCAGTGAACTTTAAAGTGGTTGCTCTTGGATAGCCCATGTCTTCAGCTGGAGATATTTCTTAATTAAAAAGTAAGCACGTGACTATCTTCTGTGACTCAGGGCAACTAGCATTCCAAACATCCGGTTCTCTATCGCTGTAGGAGCATGGGAGTCATGGAATCAATTACCCTCAAGGGTCAGTTGCCTGTTGGATTTGTGTCTTGTGATTACTGGAACAATGGAAGGGTAGACAAAGTTTCTAGGTTCGAAAGTTGGCTCTGCAATCCATATGATGTTGGATACGTAAATGTCATAAGCTCTAACCCAGTTCCTTCATGTGGAAAATGGATGTTGTCATGTCTGCTATGTGGAGATCCAAGGCACTAAAGGACACATATATATGTAAGAACTTTGTAGACCAAAGTACACTAGTTCCTAAATTACTAGTTAGGTAACTGCCAATTGCTAAAGTACCGTCTCCCAGCTGGAGCTGACTCATCTCATGTGTCTGGTTTGCCTGTTGCTTCTTTCTAAATTCTGATGGGGCACCATAAAGGGAGACTAGAAAGCTGGAGAAAGTAAAAGGAATTTGTCCTGTTTGCCTCCTAGTGTTTTGCTACTTGCTTTTTTCAACTTTCTATCCTTTTAGCAACACCCTAGCAAAGTTTCTTGACCCCAGCAGTAGCAGGTTTATTCCAGTACCAGCAGCTGATTCTCCTTTGTAGTTTCCCCAACAGTTGTAGAATAGCTTCACTGTATCCCTCAGACTCCAGCACCAGCCTGCCAGCACCCCCTCTTTAGAGTTCCAGGTCCCAGCAAAATGAGGCTCTTCATCCTGTCTTAGAGACACCAACACCACCAAACAGTAACCCCTTCCTACACATCTGAATTTCCACTCTGTGGGGCTCTGCGTTTCCAAGTTTAGATAATTCCAACCTCTTCCCATTGTCCCTCAACCTTTGGGTTGGTAGCCGCCTCTGTAGTATCTTACACCTCGTGAGCATCACGATACATTAATGCTCTCTTTCTACCTTTTCAATTCTTCAATACCTAAATAATAACACTTCTGTCTAAATGACACGTGTTTTTTCTGTTTCTTGGACCCTCACTGATAGAGTAAATTTGAGACCGAGGATTGGTTTCCCTCCCTCCCCAACATGTTCACACTTGTTTGCATTTTTCAAAATGTAGGCCTAGTCTTCACTTCTACAGAAAAGTGTGATCTCCCGCTTATGCATTTATTCGTTACTGTAAACATCTTATTCTCTTGGTCTAACTTGGTCTAACTAACTTAGCGGTCCCACTTCTGCTACAGACATGAAACTAATATTTCCCTTTGCTTTAAAAACTACTGAGAATTTAAGTGTAATTGCTATCTAAAGGACAGCCATCCCTTGTTTCAAAGTTAAGAATTAGGAGTAGTGGCGTTTTTGCAAACTGGAAAGTTCCCTCTAAAGGGTGTCAAAAATCCAGAAATAGTAAAAATTAAAACGAGATCAGCAAAATAATATTTAATAGCTCACTGTGCAGAGAACAGTTCACAATTTGCACCTTCAGTCTCTTGACATGCGGATGGCGTGTAGTAGGTGGGATATAGATTCCAGAGACATAAGAGGATGAGGAGCCTGAGAAAGCCTGAGTCCAGTTTGTAGGTCAACCGGCAGTAACGTCCTTTCAATGACCTCTTCCGACTGTCACCAACTCGATTCTCTCTTCTTAGTAATTTTTTTTCTTTTATTAAACAGGGAGGAGTCACATATCACAAAGACTTAAGAGATATATTAACTGCATGCCAGCAGGGACCTTGTCTGGTTCTTAGTTTGAAGAAACCATCTGTTTAAAAAAGACAGTGTACAAGATTTTGAACACTGACTGGATATAAACGATATTAAGAAATTAATATTTTTCTGTTGTAAAATGTTGGAAAAGTTTTATCTTTTAGAGATATATATTTAAATATTTACAGATGAAATGATATAATGTCCATATTTGCTGTGAAATAATCTCATGGTGGAGTGAAAAGTACCTGGGAATATAGATAAGATAATATTTAGAAATACTTTTTAGCATTTCTAAACATTACATATTTCTTGATGTTCCCAGTGATGATTACCTTAGTTCTCTCCATTTCCACATAGAAGCCATCATTCACATCTTATATATATTCCTACATCATTTCAAACCAGTTGTACTGTCAAGTTTCCCCTGCCAGACAATTCATTCTAAACGTTAGACGTTTTTCCAAAAGCACAAATCTGATCCTCTCTCCTGCTTTAAAAATCCTCTGGCACAAAGTTCATATTCTTTGGCACAGTTTACAAAGGTATTTTTTATCTGGCTTCTCTTTGATTCTTATCTCTATATTCCCCTGTCTACTTTACTCCTGTAAACACGTAGAATTTTCTTCATTTCCTTGAACTTGCCAGGATCTTTGTGAAAATAAGGGAAAACTTCATTTAAAATGGAGTCAGGAAGCCCTGAAGAGGGAGTTCTCCTGCATGTACCACTGCTTGCAGCCTGCGTAACCAGCAGGAAGAAGGAAGATAACAAGGTCTGTTTGTACAGAATTCTTTGTATAAAATTCTCTCAGTCTCAACTTCTTATCTGTGACAAGTTTTGTTACCTTCTTTCTGGTAAAAAGAGGGTATTTTTCACATGGGAATTTCATGTCCTGGTTTTAGGAAAAGGAAGGAAGATTGCTTCCTGCCACAGCAACAAGGTGCTGGCCACTGCTTATAGCCAGTAAGAAACTGCCACAGTCTCAAACTCTTGTTCTTCTCCCCTAAACTTCTATTCGGAAAAACTCTCCCCAATTTCCTTCTAAAATCTAACAAATGTTGACTTTCCCTTTGTCTCTTTAGACATGCCTGTGGTTCACCTTAGTTTGCTTGTACCAAACTGCAATTCTTCTGCTATTCCCAGATAAACTCATTATTCTGAGCTTGACTCAGTTTACCTCTTTACAGTGACACCTTATATCTCCTGTCGCATCAACTTATTTGGGAAGCCATTCCTGACTACTTTAGCCTTTTCCCAACATGTATTAAATATTTTATTTTATGATTTTCAGTTTACTGTATTATAATTGTTTCCTTGTCACTCCGATTAGACCAGAACTGCTAAAGAGGTTATGAAGCACTTGCCAGTTTCTACTAATTGGTAGATATTGCATGAACTTCTGGGTGGAGAGGAATCTGAGGCTTTGCCTAGCCTCATTTGGTGGGGCAAATATACCACGGATAACTGGTAATGTCTGCAGGGGAAAAGAGAGGAGGGGAGGAAGGGTTGAATGTCTGGTTGTTGTTGCAATTGCTGAACTGTATTTGAAAGCAGGTGCTATGTTAGACCCATGATACTTTTAATTTTAACCTTAAAACTATATAATGAACAATTAAGTTGCTCATTAAATCCTTGTCTAAGGACACATTATAAATGGCAGAAGCTGAATCAAGCCATGTCTGTTTAACTTTGGAATCCATGTTCCTTTCAGGGCAAAATACAAAAATGCAGTGACCGGTATTCTTTGAATGAAATTGGTGCTGGGAGAACCTTAGAGTATCCAGTCTGAAAGAGAATTTGTAAGAATAGAGGATGTAGAAGACATTGTTCTTGTCCTCAAGAGGCTAGAAGCCTTTTGAAATGTAACATAAAACATTAAATAACCTGAAAGAAAGTGCTAGACTGTTCTATTTTCATAATTGTTTGGGGAAAGCCAATTAGAAAAAGAAGAATTTGGAAATCGCTGTCTTATTTTTACCCACTTTTTTGGTTGGCCATATATGAGCCCTGCTTCTGCCAAGAGTCAAGTGATTTGTGCCTTCCATCTCCTCTTGGGGTAGGTGTTGGAGGGTTTATCACCCTTTGGATTTCAGTTCATTGTTACCTTGTGAATTCAGCTCTCTTGTGTATAATTTTATTGACTCTCCAGCTTGTGTTTCTGGTTATTGTGGGAGTACCGTTCCTCGGCAGCTTTCCACAGCCTAAGTGAAAGGAGAACAACTCTGGCTTCACCATTTTGTCTCAGTTTTAAATAACAGACCTGAGATGATGATAATGTAGATGGAGTGTGGGCACTCTCTCTCATGGAAAGTTGTCCTTATTGTAACAAATGCCATCTTAAAGACTTCATGCATACTAATCTTGCCTATTTCTAGTGATTCTTCAAGTCATTAAAGAAAAGAGAGGGACAATTACTTTGCAAGTCGAATCCCATGTCTGGTGCTGGTAGTTCCTTCTCTTTACTTACTTTAGAAGGTCATGAAAATATAGGAGAATATGCGGAATTTGAAGTCAGCCAATACGGATTCAAATCCTGATTTTTTTTTTTTCCCTACTTTGTGAATTTAAGAAAACTACTTATACTCTCTTAGCTTCATTTATGACATTCATATAAAAGGGACGACTATTGTTCCAATTAGCTTTACTCTGTATATTAAATTAAATATTGTGATGTGTCCAGCACAAAACAGGTGCTCAGAAAAGAGTAATAGCAGTGGTGGTGGTGATGACCTTGATGACAATGCCAGCGTTGGTGGTGGTGATGTTATTGGTAGGGATACAGCTCCAGGCCCACCATTGTGGCCTCAAATTTAGCACAGATCTGTGGACCAACTTCTGTACACTTCTTTAACTTTCTTTCCTCTGAACTCTTCTTGCAAATATAATCAATGCTATACCTTTTGTACTTGTTGTTGTGTACCTATGCTGGGGAATAGCAACAACTCCTAGATATTTATAATATGTCCCATCTTAAAAATGTTTAATTAAATTAGTTTAAATATGGGAAGCATTTATTAGGGAGCCTGGCACATAGTAACTGCTATATATGTGTTAGCTGCTGTTAATAAAACTTAAAAAATAATGGTACTGTTGCTTCTGTTTTATGCAAGCATTATACTATAGGCTAAGCCCCCTTTATTCCCTGTAAATGGTCTGCATAATATCTCTAGGTCTTTCAATTGTTTCTAATGTGGCCAGGTTTCTATAACTTTCATTAGCATTCTGTGTTATATATACTCTGGTTTCCCTTAGAATGCAAGGCCTAGAACTGACCCTATTAGTACTAGCTAAACAATATATACAGCAATGTAACTTTTACTTCCCTGAACCAAAATATGGTCTTAAGCTCATTCAGTTAGCATGGTTCCCTCACCTGACAGTTAACTCCTATGCCGTGTTGCCAGTTCCACATAAACTTATTCCTCAACATTCCAACATGGTTCATGGTCTTAGTTCTGCCTTCCTATTATGATAAATTTGTTCTACCTCCAAATTTTTCAAGGACTTTTGAATTTTCAAACTTAGTTCATTTTTTCTCCCTATTCAATGGAATTCTCAACACTCCTACTATGACTATGACAGTTTTCTTCCTTGACTGTGATTTGAATCTTCTCCCAACCATGTGGCTTCCAGCTTTAATGGAACAATCTCATTTTACATGGAATGACATCCTTTCCTGATAGGGTTGTCATTGAAAAAAGGAGCCTATGTGTGGAACTCCTGCTTTCGAGCAAGTCTTAGATACTTACCAACCAGTCATTGTGCTGAGCACTCTGTCTAGATTATTCCTTTTAATTTTCACAACAGGCTGTGCAGATGATAGTAAAATCCACACTTGACAAAGATGGAGATAGTAGTTGAATTAGCCAAGACCACAGAGCTAGTTAGTGGCAAATCCAAAATTCAGATGCAGGAAACTAATTCCGAACACTACTGTCTATTCTTGTGCTTTAGTAAAGCATTCACTAATGCGTGTAATTATATTCAAGTCATCATCTAGTTATATAAAGTTGTATTTTATTCTCCATTGTCAGTCTAAGCACTATAGACCTGGGATAGATCATATATTCCCTGAATATTCTCCCAGGATTTAGCACAAAACAAATTCTACATGTGCTCTCGAATTTCATTAAATGAGCAATATTGAACAAAAGTCAACGTTTGAGGAATTAGAGAAAATGTAGGCCAGCTAGATCACCCTATAGTGACACAAATAATAGAACCAAGGAGAAAAATCAGTAAGGATTTTAAGTCATGGTCCTAAGCACTAGATTACCGTGTGTCTCTAATGATTTATGTGTGAAATATCTGTGGTTCAGACGAGGCCACTCACAGACATTTAAATAGCCATTAAGGTTGAATAATGTGTGTTCTATATTTAATTCGTGAGAATGCAGACCCTACAAATTTGCACAAAAAAGGTCAAACTCCACATTTTCAGAGCAGTTCCTTCGAGCTCCAAGTAAGCAAGAAATTATTTTGAAAGGGGCACACTTTTCACCTTCTTCCTAATAAATAAATCACCAGTAGTGTTATATTTATGACAGCTGACCATAATCCCCGAGCTCCAACAAGCCACTTTTTAATCTGCCCCCTCACCTGCTATTCCAGTAATTGTGCATTTAATTGCCTAATAAGTAATGCCATGAATTTTGATATTTCTGAAAATGGTTATCACATGTGTTTTGCATAAAACTGACTGCCATGGTATAGTTAGAGAAATGAATCTTAGCATCTTGATGTCAGCCCGTGAACCCCAAACCAAGGGATATGAGGAGCTCTGAGAGAAAATCTATGTACTCTTGGACAGCGTAATTATTATACTGTCAAGTTTTTGCCTATTTCAAAAAAAAAATCCCTTAACATTTCATGTATATATTGTCTTTGCGACCAAATATCATTTGGTGACATTAGTTAGCAATTAGAAACGGTTATATTAAGAAATGGCTAATTTGACTAATTCGTGAGATGCCATAACCAGACAGATTACCATACTGAAAGCAGGTATAAATATTTGTCACAAACTGGGCCATTAGAACAGGGAGACTACAGGGTTGAGATTACTGTTTTAATAGGTTTTATTATTTAGGCATAGTAAGGCCCACAGATCAGGATGTGACTGCCATTGAAACCATAGTTTGCTATTCATAGTTCCAAAGAAGAGGGAGCATATTGTGACCTGGGAGTGCACGGGGAGGCCCTGGGGTCTGTCAGGTGGCAGAATGAGCAGGGGACTGTGAACAAAAGCCTTCCTTGTGGCTTCTTCGGGAAGGAATGGTGAGATGGGGTAAACAAGTTTAGGATTAGCTAGTCAGAATAATTTTAGAGAGCTCTGGGCCGTAGGAGCCACCCCTCATCCTCTGACACCTGGTTCTGGGATGACTGAGACTGATCCCCCTGCCCTAGAGTCGGAGAGCCTGGTAAAGGAAGCGGTTGGGTGGGGGGGTCTGGATTGTTGTGTCTGCATTCGAAAAGCACCCTTACTGGGTAAGTTGTTTACTACCTCTAGGAATTTTGCTAGCTTTGGGAGGAGGAGTTCCTCCCGGGTCAGGAAGACCCCAGATGTCGGAGCATCAGAATATAGAAAATGAAAGATGTAGTTAATACAATGACAGTTATCAAGCTTGAAAGCCAGAGAGGCCAAAGCACACTGGAAATGTTTGGGAGAGCATTGCAATTTGTTTCTAAGAATTTCCCTTCTACCAGTACTCTTATTTATGTTATGATAGACTGTTAACAACTTTGAGGTATGACTGACACACGTAAGGTACATATGTAAATGTAAAATTTAATAATTTTGATATATGTATGCACCCATGAAACTGTTATCACAATTAATATAATGCAAATATCCATCACTCCCCAAAGCTTACTGGTACCTGTTTGTAATTCCTCAGTCTCAACCCTTGCCACTCTCTCTCCCTAATTCCCAGGAAAATACTAATGTTTTCTGTTACAATGGATTAGTTTGTATTTTATGGAATTTTATATAAAATTACACAATACATGTGCTTTTTCGATTGGGCTTCTTTCAGCATAAGTCTTGTGAGATTTACCCATGTTGTTGATTTTATCTATTGTTCATTTTTATTGCTGAGTAGAATTCAGCATTTGGGTCACCTAGGCCACGGTCAGTTTGGGACTACTACAAATAATGGTGCTTTGAAGTTTGCATACAAGTCTTTGTAGGGACATAAGCTTTCACTCCTCTTGGTAATAATCTAGAAGTAGAATTCCTGGGTCACAAGGTGGGTGTCTGTGTAAAGTTTTAAAAATTACCTGATCATCTTCCAAAGAAGTCATGCTATCTTACATTCCCGCTGGCACTATATGATCCTTCTGGTTCTACCATATCCTAAACGCTTGATGTGGTAGTCTTTATTTTTCTTCTTAATTTTGATACTTCAATAGGTAGCGGTAGTGTTACATTGTGGTTTCAAATTATATTTCCCTAATTACTAAAGATGTTGAACATCTCTTCATATGTTTGCCATCAATATATCTTCTTTGAAGTGTCAGCTCAATGTTTTGCTCTTCTTTTTACTTGGTTATTTTCCTGTTTTGAGAGTTCTTCATTTCATTATATATTCTGGATGTAAGTCCTTTACCATATATATGGTTTGCAAACATTTTCTTGCAGTCTGTGAATTACTTTTTCATTCACCTAAAAATGTCATTTGAAGAGAAGTTCTGTATTTTGAAGTACAATTTACGTCATTTTTCCTTTTATGGACCATACATTAGTGTCGTATCTAAAATTTTTGTTTAGTGTATGGTCTCAAATTTTCTGCTAGGTTTTCCTGCAGAAGGTTCATAATTTTAGGGTTTGCGTTTATGGCCATAATCTGCTTTGAGTTAAATTTTGTAAAAGTTATAAGGTATAGATTTAAATTTTATTTTGCATGTAGATATGTAATTTTTCCAGCACTGTTATAGGGAAACTACCTTTCTCCATTTCCTTTCAAGTTTATTGAAGACAAATGTGTGGGTCTATTTCTGAACTCTTTTGTTCCTTTGATCTACTTGTCTATCTTCACTCCAATTCTACAATTTTTTTGATTACTATAGCTTTAAAACAAATTTTAAAGTCAAGCAATGTAACTCTTACAACCATGCATTTCATTTTTCAAAGCCGTCTTAGCTCTTTTAGGTTCTTTGCATTTCTATACTTTCAGGATCTTGTCAATGTCTATGTGAAAAACTGCATGGATTTTGATTACGACAGTGTTGAATCTACAGATCAACTTGAGGAGAATTGACATTCTATCAACAATATTGTCATCTGATCCATGTAGATATGGTATAACTCCATTTACTTAGGTCTTCGCAGCAATGTTTTGTAGGTTTCACTACCTAGGTCTTACCTATCTTTTGCCGTATGTTCCCCTAGTTTTATATTATGATGTTGTAAAGGATAACTGTTTTAATTTCTAATTGTTAATTGTTAGTATTTAGAAACACAATTGATTTTTGTATATTTTCCTTGTATCCCGCATGTTGATTAAACTTATTCTAGCAAACTTTTGTGTAGATTTTGTAGTTTTTCCATGTAAAATATCAACTAATTTGCAAATAAAGACTCTCTGACTCTTTTTTACTATTTCCTTTCCAATCTGGATGCCTTAAAAGAATTCCTTTTCCTTTTTTTCCCACCTGGACAGACCCTCCAGTTCAGTGGAGTGGTAAACGTTAGTGTAAGCACCCTAAGGACTGAGACAGATCACTTGTTCCCTGTGTCCTGGCCCTAGAATCTAGCGCAAAACAAGCACTCCGTAGCTGCTAAGTCATTAAGGAGTTTAAAAGTCAGCCTTCTCTACCGTGATCGGACTCGTGATTTGGGGAAAAAAGCTCTTGCTCTCCCGTGAAGAATGTTTAGAGATGTGCAAGAATGTAAGTGAGAGACCAGCTGGAAGACTAGTCCAGACAAAGGGCAAGGGTGGCTTTGGGTGGTGATAGGGATGGGTAGAAGCAAACTATCAATGACAAACTGAAGATGGTTGGGTCATGGAACTTAGCACAGTGTCTGGTACACAGGTAGAACTCAGGAAACACTTGTTAGGAGTGATGTGGAAGGAGAAGTGGGAAAAGGACTCAAAGCCAAGTTTCATGCTTTACCAGTGGTATTAATGAAAAATCCAGATTAAACTTTCTCCCAGATTTTTCCTGCTCCTATTTAAACTATCTATGGGCACTTAAAAAGTATAGTTAGTGATGTTTCTTGAAACTTGAAGCTTTCATTTGACTTACTAATACTCTTGATAACCTTTTTCTATATCCCTCTCTAATAATTCATTTTACATGTTTTACATATAGTAATCATGGACAAGCAACAAGTGTATTCTTTCCATAACTAGTTTATTAAATGACTTCAGCTTAAAATGATCAAAGTTCTCAGATTTTTTTGAGAAATGCATTATTTCATTTAATGTATACTCTAATTTCTTAATTAGGTGTGGAGAAGATAATAGAATTGAGCTAAGAAGCTCTAGTTTGTAACTTTAGACTGATCACCCTGGTACAGATCAGATAGAATTGATCAGCTGGTGTGGAAGAGATAGGATTGATTAGGCTTTCTGGCTGAGATGCTAGTTTCCTGTAGAGTAGTCATGTGCCCATACTGAGTGTGTGTGTGTGTGTGTGTGTGTTTGTCTTTAGACTACAATTCACCATGAAAGAGGAAACACCCTTCATCAGCTAGTGGCCTCATGTCTAGTCTCATTGGCCAGGAGTTATGCTAAGTATCTGAGATTTATGGAAATTAGTACTTTGCCTCTAGAGCGTTGCTAGCAGAACCATTGAACCTCTTGGTAAATCTTGTAAGAATGCCTCTCTCTCTTCCCAGAAGCAGCCAAACGTTTATAGCATCCCTTTTATGTGAAATATCCTGTCCTTTTGTCATTTGAGCTGCCTTCTAGGGATGAGAAAGTGTCCTTAACATAGGGTAATTGGGAAAATGAGTTTGGATTGACAATGTCTCAAAGAACATAGGTGCCAAAGATAGATAACAATGACCCCTAATTATGCTCAGTATGGAGAGCACTAAGGGGACTTATCCAAGATAGCGTGTGGTGAAATTTGGATAAAATACAAGTACATCAGAATATGAAATTTCAAGTTCTTTGCTTTGAACAATCCTACACCAAAACCTCAATTAACCAGAATATTTAGAGACTGGCATCATGGAAATGGCTTTGGACTTAAAATTAGGCAATCTGAACCCCTGGATGTTTTTGCAGGTTAGGTTTTCCAAGAAGTACACATTGAGCAGAGTTAAGAGTCCAAGATCTCTGTTGAGGAGCATTAGCTATGCAGAACAAAAGGGCAAAGGGCAGGATTTGGCAAGGGGAGCTGAAAATCATGATGTCAGCCTTACCAAGAGTCTGCTGTCCTAAGAGGGCTGCAGGGCAAAGATTGCTTGTTAGAGGAATTGCACGTCAGGTGAAATTGGCTAGACTCTTGTACAATCACCTCGCTCCGTCATTGATAGGGCCACCCAAGTAAGGCTTGTCCTTAGCTGCCACTGCCTTATTCAGTAATTGGCTGAGCTTACCTCATAAATAGCATGACCTCAGCTCAAAAACTAAGAGGGATCCTGAGGAACTTCATAACAAGAGGTTTCATGTACTACACTCTTTGCCGTTGTCTGATTGGTCCTTGCTTGAAGAGGAATTTGAATGGTGTATCTCCATGTTGGCCACAGATGTGTTGTGATGCCAGCATATACCATGAATGTTTTGTTTAGGATTATAAATTGATGTAATCCTGATCTGTATTTCTCCTTCAGATAAAATAATACACATATTACAGCAACCTTACATAATTACATTACTGGGAGTTTGGTCTGTGGGAGCATCTCATAAGGTCTTAAAAAGTATATGTATCCAAGCAGGAAAAAGATCTAGCAGCAGAGAGTTGCCTGGGGTAAAAGACGCTTAGCCAGAGTGAAGAATCTCATTTTTCATGACAGAAAGGTAACATGACACCATTGAATTTGTTACTAAATTTCTTGCTGCATTTAAATGGAAGGGTAAGTGAGCTGAGTAGCTATATACAGCAATAGAATGGACACTTGAGAGGCATCAGGAGCTCTAACTCTATGCTTAATTCTTATTCTGCCTTCTTTTTTGACCTTAGGTTAATCCTTTTCTCGCTTGATTTAAGGAATTATTTGGTCTAACATTTTAAAAGTATGTGGTTTATCATTTAGAAAAAAATGACTTCAAAGCTACCTTGCTAAGGATGTTTAGAAGAGGGCGTAAGAAGGCCTCTAGGGTTTGATAATGTTTATTTTCATCTGAATGCCAGTTACCTGGGTACACATCACTTTGACAAAAAATCCAAGTTATATACTTATTTGTGTACTTTACTATATGCTGTACTTAAAGAAAAAAACATTTAAACAAAATCTAGTAGCCACTTCAAATCCCTATAGAGCAAAAGATCAAATACAAATATTTACATATATCTATCCTGCTTCATGCTCATATTTGTAGAGGTTACCAGTTTCTAAAGGAAATTGGAGATGAAAAATAACTGCTAGAAAAAAGAAATACCAGTGGCAACCTCAGCATTAAATCAGAATGGCCCGTTCTTGGTAGTTAATCCTTTATTTAAATGACCACTTAATATGGGCTTTTCTTTGAAATATGGACTGAATGCTTCATAGGCTAGTCTGTTTTATTAAATTCTGCTCTGAGGCATTACATATTTAATAAATTTAAGTTATGGAGCACTAGCTTAAGCCTATAGTTATCCAGACCTTAGAATCTTAGCGGCCATGTTATTGCCCTGTGGTGCTATTATTCCATAGCACAATGAAACAGGATATTAAGTTTGTCAAGACATGGGAGACTAGAGCATATGAACCAGATTGCAATCTAGCCTGTTGAAACAGATCGCATTTAGATAAATGCAGCCCTTTATTTGCCCCTAAACCAAACTTTCAATTATAATGGAAACCGCGTTCAAAACAAAAGAATTCTAAATACTTGAGGCTTAGGAAAAAGGAACTCACTACTTTGGACACTGAACAATTCTGGTGGCTTCAGGCCATGAAATAACAGAGATGAGGACACATTCAATGATAATCTTGAGTTGCTGCTCCCGAACAGACACCAGAGTGAATTCGGGACTCTGAGATACAGTCCTTTGAGCAAGATTGACAGCAAACAGTATCATTTTATATCAATGTTCAATGGGCGAAGAGTTAGAGTTTGAAAAGTACAGTTTCATAAAATGAGACTTCATAGGAATGTAAAATATATAACCATTTTGGACAGCTGTCTAGAAAACATTAATAAAATTAAAGTTATATACTATAAATCAGTATTTTCACTCCTAGACATGCCCTACAGCAACCTGCTTATCAGGCATGTTATCAGATGTAGCATTGTAGTAATAGGGAAAACTGGAAATAAGCTAAATTCCATGAACATAGGAGGAGAGAAACGAATTATATTTGTAAAACAGACACTAAAGTAGTGGAAATGAATTAGACATGAATCATCATGAATTTATCTCATAAACATTATGGGTGAAAAAAGTTACAGAGAGTGAATTAAATATTTTATAAAGTTTAAAAATACGTAAGAGTAATGTTATATATTGTGCAGGCATCCATACATGAGTAGGAAAGATACAGAGAGATGAGTGGGAATGATAAACATCACATTTACTACAGCAATTACCTTTCAGTAATTGAGGGAGGAGTGTATAGACATTCAATATGAGTCTGGAGATGTGTCCAGTTATCATATTAGTCATTGTACCTTTTTGTAATCAAATACTTTTAAGAAATTAAATCCAAATTTTCTAAATTTTTGTATCTACTTATCCAATTACCTATATGTACATTCATTTAAAAAAATATTTTTTTGGCTTCCACTTTGGGTGAAGCCACCAAGCAAGGCTTGAGAAAGAAATGGAATTATAAGCCCTCCTCCGTTTCCTCAAAGAGCTTAAATTTCAGTTGGGAGTATTAAACCACAAGGAATTTGAGTATTTAATATCCAAATATTCTCTATGTTTTTAAAACAGACTTTAGTTTTTAGAGCAATTTCAGGTTGACAGCAAAATTGAGCAGAAAGGGATTGTTCCCATACGTCTTCTGCCCTCATACATGCACAGCTTCCCCCATTATCCACATCCCACACCAGAGTGGTGTATTTGTTACAATCAATGAACCTACACTGGTACATCATTTTCACTCACAGTCCATAGTTAACATTAAGTTTCACTCTTAGTGCTGTACATCCTGTGAGTTTTGACAAATACATAATGACACTTATCTACCATTGTGTCATACAGAATAGTTTCACTTTCCTAAAAGCCCTCTGATCTGCCTATTCATCCTTCCCTTCCCACATGACATCTGGCAACGACTTAACTTTTTAGTGTCTCTATAGTTTTACCTTTTTTAGAATATCATATCGTTGGAATCATGCAGTATGTAATCTTTTCATATTGGTTTCTTTCACTTGGAAGAATCTTAAATGTTTATTACTATGTCTTTGCATGGCTTGATGACTCATTTATTTTTAGTGCTGAATAATAATCTGCTGCCTGTTGAATTTCCATTCACCTACTGAAGGACACCTGAGTGCATCCAAGCTTTGACAATTATAAATAAAACTGCTATAGACATCCGTGTTAAGGTTTTGTGTGGACATAATTTTTCAACTGATTTGGATAAATACCAAGCATCATGATTTATGGATCTTATAGTAAGAGTATGTTTAATTTTATGAGAAACTGCCAAAATGTCTTCCAAAGTAGCTGTACTATTTTGCATTCCCATCAGCAATGAATGAGAATTGCTGTTATTCCACATCCTCACCAGCATTGGGAGTTATCAGTGTTTTGACTTTTGGCCATTCTAATAGGTGTGTGGTGGTATCTTATTGCGTTTTAATTTGCAATATCCTAATAATGTATGATGTTGAGTATTTTTCGTCAGTAGTGTGTCTTCTTTGGTGAAGTGGCTGTTCAGTTATTTTGCCCATTTTTAAGCAAGTTATTCATTTTCTTATTGCTGAGTTTTAAGAATTTTTATATATTTTAGATAACAATTCTCTATCAGATGTGTCTTTTGCAAAGATGTTGCTCAGTCTTTGGTTTCTCATTCTCTTGACAGTTTCTTTGGCAGAGTAGAAGTTTTTAATTTTAATGTGGTCTAGCTTATCAGTTATTTATTTCAAGGTTCATACCTTTGGTTTTATATCTAAAAAAAATCAGCTCCATACCCAAGTTCACTTAGATTTTCTCCTATGTTATCTTCTATGAGTTCTATAGGTTAGTGTTTTACATTTAGTTCTATGATCCACTTTGAGATAATTTTTGTGAAAAGTATGAGATCTATGTCTAGATTCTTTTTGTCTTTTTTGCATGTGGATGTCCAGTTCCACCAGCATTTGTTGAAAAGACTATCTTTACTCCATTGTATTGCCTTTTGATCCTTTGTCAAAGATCAGTTGGCTACCTTTATGTAGATCATTTTTCTGAACTCTCTATGCCATTCTATTGACCTATTTGTGTGTGTATATATATATATATATATAGCCAATACCACACTCTCTTAATTACTGAAGCTTTATAATAGGTACTGAATTTAGGTACTCAACTCTCTTTGTCCTTCTCCTTTAATATTGAGTTGGTTATTCTGGATCTTTTGCCTCTCTGTATAAATTTTAGAATCAGTTTGTTGATATACACCAAACAACATGCTGAGATTTTGATTTGGATTGAATTGAATCTATAGATCAAGTTGAGAAGAGCTGACGTCTTGACAATATTGATGTCAAATGGAATATCTCCATTTACTTAGTTCTTTGCTTGATTTCATCAGTTTTGTAGTTTTACTCATAGATTTTTTTTTGTTATATTCATGCCTAAATATTTATTTTTCGGGGTGCCAATGGAAATGGTAATGTTTTTGAGTTTCAAATTTCACTTGTTCATTGCTGGTATATAGGAAAGTAATTGACTTTTGTATATTAACCTTGTTTCCTTCAACTCTGCTATGATTACTTAGTCCCAGGAGTTTTTTGGTCATTATTTCAGATTTTATATGTAGGTCTAGTCATGTCATCTGCAAACACAGATAGTTTTATTTCTTCCTTCTCAATTTGTATACCTTTCTTATCCTTTACTTGTCTTATTGCATTAGCTAGGACTTCCAATAAGGAGTTGAACAGAAATGGTGTGATGGGGCATCATTATCTTGTTCCTGATCTTAGTAGGAAGGCTTCTAGTTTCTAATCATTAAACAAAATGTTAGTTGTAGATTCTTTGTTAGAAATTCTTTATCATGTTGAAAATCCCCTGTATTCCTAATTTGCTGAGTTTTTGTCATGAATGAGTATCTGATTTTTGTCAAATGCTTTTTCGGCATCTATTGGTAAGATCATGTGGCTTTTTTTTTTTATTATTATTTATTTTTAGCTTGTTGATGTTGTGGACTGTATTAACTGACTTTTCAAATATTTAACCAGCTTTGCATACCTGAGATAATCCTACATGGTCATGGTGTATAATTCTTGTATATCATTGTTTGATTCAATTTGCTAATATTTTCTTGATGATTTTTTAATCTGTGTGCAAGAGAGATTGGTTTGTAGTTTTCTTGTAATTTCTTTGTCTGGTTTTGGTATTAGGGTAATGGTGGCCTCATGAGCTAAGTATTTCCTCTGCTCCTATCTTCTGAAAGATTACAAAGAATTGGTATAATTTCTTTCTTCAATGTTTGACAGAATCCATTTGTGAACTCACCTGGGTGTGATGATTTCTCTTGGAAGGTTATTAATTATTAATTCAATTTCTTTAATAGACATAGACCTCTTCAGATTGCCTATTTCTTCCTGTGTGAGTTTTGGCAGATTGTGTCTTTCAAGGAATTGTTCTATTTCATCTAGGTTATCAAATTTGTGGGCATAGAGTTCATAATACTACTTTATTGCCCTTTTAACATCAATGGGATATGTAATGATGTCCCCTCTTTCATTTCTGATATTAGCAATTTGTGTCCTCTTTTTTTTTTCCCCCCTTTAATAGCCTAGCTAGAGGTATATCAATTTTATTGATTGTTTCAAAGAACCAGCTTTTGGTCTCATTGCTTTTCTCTATTGATTTTCTGCTTCCTATTTCTCTGATTTCTGCTTTGATTTTTTTGAGGAAGATTAGCCCTGAGTTAACATCTGCTGCCAATCCTCCTCCTTTTGCTGAGGAAGATTGGCCCTGAGCTAACATCCATGCCCATCTTCCTGTATTTTATATGTGAGATGCCTGCCACAGCATGGCTTGATAAGCAGTGTGTACGTCCACACCCAGGATCTGAACCAGCAAACCCCAGGCCACCAAAGTGGAGTGTGTAAACGTAACTGCTACACCACTAGTCAGCCCCTGCTCCGATTTTTATTTCATTTCTTCTGCTTATTTTGAATTTTTTATTTTTCTAGTTTCCTAAGATAGAAGCTAAGATTGATTTTTAGATCATCCTTTTCCAGTATATTCTATCACTGCCTCCTACAAATTTTAACTTGTATTTTCATTTGGATTCAAAATAGTTTAATTTCTCTTGAGTTGTTCTTTGTGTGTTTTCTAAAAGTTTTTAGTTTAATCTCCACATATTTTTGGGTTTTCTAGTTATGATTATTTCTAGTTTAATTATTTTGTGGTTGAGTTACAGACATTGTATGATTTCTTCTTAATTTAAGATGTGTTCTGTGACCCAGGTGGAGTCTATCTGTTGAATTTTCCATATCAGCTTGGGAATAGTGTATATTCTGCTGTTTGGTGATAAAATAACCTATAGATGTCAGTTACATCCAATTGATTTATGATGCTATTGAGTTCAATTATGTCCTTACTGACTTTCTGACTGCTCCATCTGTCCACTTCTGATAGTTGAAGTCTCCAACTGTGATAGTAGGAGCATCTGTTTTTCCTGTAATTCTATCAGTTTTGCTTCATGTAGCTTGACACTCTGTTAGGCACATACACAGCAAAGACTACTGTCGTCTTGGAGAATTGACAATTTTATCTTTATGTAATGTACCTGTCTGTCCCTAATAACTTCCCATTCTGGGAAGTTGACTGTATCTGAAATTCATGTAGTTACTTCAGCTTTCTTTTAATTAGTCTTACCGTAGTATATCTTTGTCATTTTTGAAAAAGATGTCTTTATATTTAAAATGAGCATCTGTAGACATTATAATAGTTGTCTTTTCATCATTCAGATAATCTGTGTCTTATAATCACTGTATTTACACCATTGATTAAAGTGATTATTAATAAGTTGGATTAATATCTACCACGTTACTGTTTGCTATAAGTTGCTCTTGTTCTTTATTCCTATTTTTATTTTCCACTCTTTTTTCTGCCTTTTGTGGTTTTAATGGAGCATTTTGTAATTTCATTTTTCTATCTTCATAGCATATCAATTATACCTTTTTTGTTTTTTTTTTACTTCTTTTAGTGGTTGTGTTACTGAAAGTTCCATCTGTGATCCTGATGCCAATCCAAATAATGAGAAGAGTCTTAAGAGAAAAAGGAATGGCTTTTCTTTGCCAGGCAGAGGGAGCAAAGCCAAGGGCCAGTGACCCAAAAGCTGCTTGCTCCCCATTAAGAAACAGGTAGGGGTTTTTATTTTGGGTTTTAGGTAGGGGAGGGGGCTGTGGATTTCTTGGTCACCATTTTCCCATTGGCCTGTGTCTGGGGCTGCTTCCTGCAGGGAGGAAGACAAAGGATTTGTCAGGTGAGTGTCCTTGGCTGTTTATCTCCACGGTGGAAGGTAGTCTCTGACCTCAGGAAGGCGAGGAGTTGGGCCTGGGAAGCTTTGGTTTCTTCATATTCTCTGGACATTAGTTTCTCTGTAAAAGAACTTCAAGGTCCTGGGATTAGCCACAACTTTAGTGGGAGCCCAGCATGAGGTCATCTGGACTTTAATAATTTGTAGCTTCTATTTGGCTCTAGAGCTCAGGGAGTCAGAGGTTAAAGAAACAAGCATTTACATGAGTGTAACTAAAGAACCAGGGAATTGGAAATGTCTGCTTTTAGTTTTAACCTGTAGATACTGAGTTCACTGTAGGGGAAGCAATATCAAGGCTGATATTAATTAAGAGCCAGTAACAGTTGCCCTTGAGTCCCCTATATTCATTTACAACTAATCCAAGTCCACTTCAAGTAACGCTATGCCTCTTCATAGGTGATGCAAATACTTTATAATAAAGAAATATTCCTAATTCTTCCTTCTCATCTCTTGTATTGTAGCTGCTATTTACTTCACTCATACATAAACATCCATATGCACACACATATAAGCATACATAATTGAAGACATTGTTGCTATTGTTGATGAGTTTCTTTTTTATTTTTACCTTATTCCTTTTCCAGTGCTCTTCCTTTCTTTACATATAGGAGTTCTGAGAAGTCTAGCGTAATTCTTACCTTTACTCCTCTATAAGTAAGTTTCTTTTTCTTTCAACTTTTTTCTTTGATTTTCTACATTCTGGATGTACTATGCCTAACTATATATAAATACATACATATATTTGCATTTATCCTGTTTGGTGTTCCATAAGCTTCCTGGATCTGTGGCTTGGTGTCTGACACTAATTTGGGGAAATTCTCAATCACTGTTACTTCAAGTATTTCTTTATTCCTTTCTCTTTTTATCCTCCTCCTAGTATTCACATTATGTACAAGTTACAACTTTGGTCAATTGCTCTTTGGTATTCTTTTCTGTTTTCTTCCAGACTATTTTCTCTTTGATTTCAGTTTCGAAAGTTTCCATTGACATATCCTCAAGCACAGAGATCCTTTTCTCGGCCGTGTTCAGTCTGTTAACAAGCCCATCAAAGGTATTCTTCACTTCTGTTACTGTGTTGTTGATCTGCAGCATTTCCTTTTTATTCTTTCCTGGACATTCCGCTTCTCTGCTTACATTTTCTATGTGTTCTGGCATGTTGTCCGCTTTGTACATTAGAGTACTTAGCATATTAATCATTGGGGGGGTTTGTTTTGTTTTAAATCCTGATATGTTCATTCCAATATTCTTGAGACATCTGACTCTAGTTCTGATGTTTGCTCAGTTTCTTCAAACTGTGCTTTTTGCCTTTTTAGAATTTTTTGTAATTTTTTGATAATGGGACATAATTTACTGGGCAAAGGAACTGCAGTAAATAGATGTTGAGTAATGTGATGGTAAGGATGGCAAGGCAGACGAAGCATTCTGTAATCCGAGCCTGGGCCCTTGGACTGTGAACTTGACAAGTGCTTCTCAGTTCCCCCTACCTTAGGATGGGACAGGATGGCTAGAGGCGGCTGGATTTGTGTATTTCCCTTTTCTTCCCCCATGTGGAAGACTAAAGGAAGCTTGAGTTGGGTATTTCCTTATCTCCAAGTCAGTTGGGCTGATAAAAACCCCAATAGGCTCTGGTAAAATAATTTCTCTTGAGGGCAATTCCTGTTAAGAACAGAATGACCTGAGGTGTTTCAAAATAACTACACTTTCTCTCTTGCTACTAGATGCAGGAGGGGAGTTTTCTCTGTGAAGATCTGGTAACACTCTTGGAGTTAAAACAAAAATATAGGGGCCCCTCACGACAGTGTCCCCCTGGAGTTTTTTAACGGTCAGACTTACCCACACTGAGCCTTCAGTAATTTGTCAATTCTAGTTCAGGTTTTCCTACTCTGGTCTGTAGAGGTTTCTGCTTGTGGATTTCTGCTCTGGTAAACTGTGAAGATTTGTGTCCAATCTGTCGCTCTCTCCATTTTGGCGGGCAGTGGTTTGCCCTGTGATCTCACTACACTAGATCTAAGAAGAATTTTGGTTTTGCTTTGTTTCTTTTCAGTTTGGCTGTTTACTTGTTGTTAGGACAGAGTGATAACTTCCAATCTCCTTACCTGCTGGACAGAAACCAAAAGTCTTCTCAATAATTATTTAATAATGGAGTTAACTTTCTAAAATAAAACTGTGATAAACTGTAGTATACACATAACCAGTCTTGTGGAAACATGGCAAAAAATGAGGGAGATCTAGGAAGTAAAGCAAAACCAACACTGTAGGCATAATTCTCTTTATTAGATATCTCACTTTTCTTTCCAGGACATGGTGAAATTCATTAAGTTGGTATGTACTCCCGCTGAAGCCTGGACTATTTGAAACATTTTGCCCAAGTTCTACAAAAACAGTGAAATTTGTTCTTTTGTCTCCTTTTTCATTCTTTATTATTCTATTAACTATTTCCAATTGGTAAAGTATAAAAGTATTACAATTTTCCCAAAGTCCCGCATGGCCAATTTCAACCTGAGTTTGAACTATGGAATCAAGTACTTGGCTTCCAGCCTAATGTTCCTCTGTTCTTCCCCGCTACTGGGACGTAACCTATCTTATTAGTCAATGTACTGATTTAACAATGTGATAAAAGAGGAACGGGGAGATGCCCCAGGGTTTACATTTACAATCATCATTTCAAAATTCCTAAATTCCACACTGCAACTTCACTATTTAATTCCTGTCAAGAACTGACCTTCAAGATTTCATAAAATATTCTACCTGAAAGGAGATCTTGGAGGACTTTTACTTTGAAGTTTCCCTAAATGTCCCAAGACCATTATTTCTGAGGAGTTCATTAATTGCTGTTCCTCGGAAATAAGGGACTTCGTGAATGGATGTTTCTGGGACACACTGGCTTAACTAGAATGAATCAGGTTTCTGTTCTGCAGGATTCTCAGAGCCTCTAGAATGCTAAGTGATGGCAAATCTCTGAGAGCAGATGGAGTCTGCTGCGTCTCCTGGATGTGTTTGTCCATAGAACATTTTTGGTCACACCACTGGTTTTTATTGTTTTTTACACGTTATATTTTGGGAAGTACAGGTCTCATATAAACGTACAGTTTTACTGAAGAGAAAATAAAGTCAAGGAGAGGTGTAGTAATTTATTGGAGGTCATACAGCTGATTAGTGGATGATATCAGAGACTGAGGAAGTGAAAAGGCTATGAGAGCTCACTGAATAGAATTTTACTCAAAGAGGTGTGGGTAATATGTTATAAGACTTTACAGCTCACATGATGATGATAAGAAAAATGTACTTGACAGTAAAATCATAGGAAGGGAAGTACATACATATCATTTGTTTCATACTTCTAAAGATGTCCTTCATCATGTTACAGACCGTATAGAAAGCTCACACGTTATTTGTGGCACAAATGATGTGACTCTCGTATTAAATTCCTATTTAACACCTGGAATACAAAACAGTAGATTTACTTTACTGAGACCATTATTCCCACACATAGAAATATTTTAATAATTTACACATACGTATTATACTTCCTAAGTCCCAGAATGTTAGAGAAGTTCAAGCTGTTTTATCCAAGCATCTCATTTTTTCAGTTGAGGGCACTAAATGGAGACTCGTATTGATTAAACAGCAAAGTCTCACAATTTTTTGGTGGTTGTTTTTTTTTTTTTTTCGGTGGCAAACCTGGGACAGGACCTTGGTTCTCTTTATTCCTGCAGCGCAGTGCATCCAATCCTGTGATTGGCATTAAAATGCCAAATTATCAGCCATGACTACAACATTGTATTTGCGGTTAAAATTTCATTTATTTCCATAGGATAAGGGATAATTCTAGAAAACACATGCAAAATCAAGTAAATCTATCATTCCCTAACTGTGGTTCCACTATTGCTGGCTATGTCTATTACACGCTTCAAGTCACCTAAGTTCAGCTGGTCTAAAACAACTCTGCCATCAGTAACTGCTTCTATCCGTCATGAGCCAGTATCGAGCAAAGACATTCTGCTGTGGCTCAAACAGTGTGCTGAACCTTGTGCTGGGAAATGGGGTTGACCTCAGAGTGGAATAAACATCTCTGTTTGCAAGGACACCACTCACGATGAAATCAGCAGAAGGCCAGATATAGATTTGAAGCTACAACTTAAGAAAAGAGTGTTACAAGACCTGTACTAGAACCCTGTTCTCTCTGTATTATGTATTCATTTTGCAACATTCATTTTGTAAAATTCAAGTTATCCTAGGAGTCCTTTGCTTATTTCTCAGATTGGAACCAAATTAAACAAAAAGGAGAGTTAGGCAGGTAAAGAAGAATAGGACTGCCTGATTAAATAAGCTTTGTCCCATTTTTGGTAACAATACTCAATCATAAGAAAAAAAATTAAAAATTTGCAATTAAAATATTTTATTTCTTAAATTTAGAAATAGCAGAGACTGTAAGGCTGTCTGGAGCTAGGGTGCGTGCTTTCACTTTGCATTTTAGCTTCCCATGAACTGACAGTTTAAGTCTTGATTTTTTTCTTTTCCATCAAACACCTGTGTATCTGTTCCATCTTGAACCTCAGAGAGAGAGAAACCACTGTGAGAAAGGGAGAGTAAGATTGCGATGTTTGCATGATGGCAGCCCATCAGGACAAGCCAGTTCACACTAAGGGAATGAAGTTTGGAGAAATCTTTAGAGCCACTTTCCATCGCTAGATCCTGTCACAAAGTAAGCTGCTATATGCAGAAGAGATATTTGAAACACAAGAGGTCACAGAAAGAGGAAAGGTCTGAGAATATTCACAGTGATCACAGCTTCAGGGTTTAGATTTTGGTCCAGAGCCAGTTTCAGAATCATACTTTAATTGAAAGTTTTCCCCTGATCTATGAAGCAGGAAGATTCCAATAGGAAGAATATTGAGGGAAATAGCTCTCTGTAATGATATGATTTAGCCACTCACGTCTCTGACGTAGTTAAGGAAATTATCCATGAGATTGTGTCATTAGTTTTAAAGCTGGTGCAGTTGTTTTCTGTCAGTATAATTTTAAGTCATCTAAGATTATTAGCTGGGAAAACATGCTTGAATAGGTATAATTGTTTCCACATATCTTTAAAGTGAGGTTAAAGAGAGTAAGTGCCTTTTCATTTATAACCAGTTACACGAATGAGAACAGAATCAGCCCTTTCCTACAGATGTGAAAAACGAATTCCCCTTGTCGAATCTTCCCTTAGGAAGAGAAACATTTCAGCCCAGTTTTGCCTGGCCTGAGTGTGATGAGAGAAAAAGGTCTTAAAACTTCTTTTCTAAAACCATTTCTATAACTGATCACCTGAAAGTATCAGTTGGGTTTCTGAGATCCATATGGCTTTGAGATTATTCTTCCAAATTCTGTATGAAACTCAAGACTTTCTTCTCAATATTGCTTTTGCTAAAGTTCAAGCATGAGTTTATATCCAAAGGAGCTTTTCCTAAACAATATGCAAATACATATTTGTAAAAAATAGAAAAAAACAAAATCATATTCATAAGGGAAGCATTTAAAACACTTGGGAAATCTGCCAAATAGAATATATTCTATTGTCCCAATGAGCAAACATTAAATGCTCAAAACATTAAGAAGGAAGCAAGAGGAAGATCTTGAAGGAGGATTGTGAACAGTGGGACACTTACATCAGGAATATCCAAGAATAGGTCTCCTTTTGCTTTAGAGAAACAAAAGCAAAAGAATAAGCTGAGTTTGTTTTGATATATGGGAAAATTGTACCTTTTCCTCTTCTGTAAGGTGATGGGCTCATACATGCTGCAAACTAGAAGACAGTCATGCTGAATGTGTCCCTATGTGGGCTTCCACCTGGCGGTTTTCTGGATTCTGATTTCCGGAGACCCTCCTAAGTGTCATGGTTCCCTCATTTGCCAGCCTCATTGTTCTTGAGATGGGGTAAGACAAGCAATGCGAAAAGTATGAATTTGTTATTATAAGGGAAAGTAAATTTTAAAAGCCTTTTAAGTTTTTAAAGTTCCTAATAATTTTTGACTAGGTTATTTAGCATCTCATCTGTCCAGATGGATAAAGATGCTTTCCTTGACGTAGCTGGGCTGTCTCCACACTTACATGGCACCTCCATTATATGCAGATATGCAGGTACTGCTATAGCCACTATTACCATTACTCCCTAAGCTTTCATTTACTAAGAATCAACACTCTGCTTCTCACTGTGCCAGGAAATGTATTTATACCTCATGTCTGTAAGGTAAATAGGTGCCTGTGTTCCCTGAAGCAGTCTACCACTTACTAGCTCTGTGTCCTTGAGAAATTCTTCCCCTTTCTCATTCTTAACTTTCTCATGTGTAAAGTGAGTTTTCTAATGTCAGCAAAATGATAGCTTTTTTTTTTTAGTACTGGCGTGCATAGCACGTTGCCAAGCTCTTGGTAAGGGGATTCCTATTATTACAGTTATTGTTAGCTTCCCCTCCTTACGTATGAAGACAGACATGAGAGACATGGGTTTTTGGCAATTTGAAAACAGTAAATCATTAAATAAGGACCAGTCAAGAATCAAATCTAAAGAGGGGAATTGTGGGAAGATGGCCCAGTAGGAAGCACTAGGAATCTGTCTCCCCATCCAGACAATTATATTGGGAGAATCTGTCCCCTCTAACTATCTTGAAACTCTAGAATCTATTAGAGGTTTCTCAACTTCCAGAGGAAGGCTTGGATGATAAACTGCAGTTAGTTTCAGTCAAATTTAGCTCCTAGCTAGGCGACAGCTGCCCATCACCCAGGCCATAGCACCATGGCAGGCAGATGTGCATGTAATTTTTTTTTTTTTTAAGATTTTATTTTTTCCTTTTTCTCCCCAAAGCCCCCCAGTACATAGTTGTATATTCTTCGTTGTGGGTCCTTCTAGTTGTGGCATGTGGGACGCTGCCTCAGCATGGTCTGATGAGCAGTGCTATGTCCACACCCAGGATCCCAAACCAACGAAACACTGGGCTGCCTGCAGTGGAGCGCGTGAACTTAACTACTCGGCCACGGGGCCAGCCCCTGTGCATGTATTTCTGTAGCAGCTTGAAGATAGCAAGCAGGAGCTAGGGTGGGCAATAAAGATTCTGTCCTACAAATATCAAGGATCTGTGTTCCTATTTCTGCTTCTGATCATGAAGGTGCAGGTAGCCATTTTTGTTGTGCCTCCAGGCATTGTTGCAATCCCCATCCCCTCTAGCTGAAGTGACTTCCAGGGGATTTAAAGGACCAGAACCTTCTCCTCCCACTTCATTTTCCTTTGTTTAGCCTTTTGGGAGCCAGACATTAAAGACTGTGACATTTAAAAGCAGTCATATGTAGAGGGGAAATTATAAAGTCAATATACATGTCCAGGGAAAGACACAGGTTCCAAAAAAGACCAGAAATTTATACCTCAACCTGATCCTCAGCACAGAGACAGTCTATATCAATGAAGGAAAGACAAAATAAAATTCCAGGAAACCCAGGGAAGGGGGAGAATCTGATTTCCAGTTACCACATTATTAGATTAAAATGTTCAGTTTTCAACAATTCTCATGCTATAAAATAACAGCACAGCACACCAATGCAAAGGAAAAAATAGACCAACTATCCCAGAGAAAGACTCACTCCCAGACCTATTAGACAAAGACTTTAAAACAAGTGTCTTAAAAATATTCAAAGACCTAAAGGAAGACATGGAGAAAGTCAAAACTATGTGTGAATAAAATGGAAATATCAATATAGGAAATCTAAAAAGAAACCCAGAGGAAATTCTGGAGTTGAAAAATACAATAAAAAATGAAAAATTCACTAGAGGGATTCAAAGGCAGATTTGAACAGGCAGAAGAATTGGTGAACTTGAAAATAAGACAACTGAAATTATCAAGTCTAAGAAACATAAAGATAAGGATTGAAAAAAAGTGAGCAGAGCCTACAGGACCTGCGAGACCCCATCAAGTGGACCAAGACACATTGTGGGAGCCCTAGAAGAAGAGAGAGAGAGGGGGGCAGAGAAACTATTGGAAGAAATAATGGCTGATATTTTCCCAAATTTGATGAAAGACATGAATATAAACATCCAAGAAGTTCAACTACAAGTAGGATGAACTCAAAGAGAGCCACACTGGAATACGTTAAAGTTAAACTACCAAGAAACAAAGACAGAGGATCTTGAAAGAAACAAGGGGGAGGTGACTCATCCCATAAAAGGGCTCCCCATTAAGAATCAGTGGACTCACATGTTTAAGGGGCTAAAAGGAAAAACTAAATCAAGAATTCTAAATTTGGCAAAACTGTCCTTTAAAAGTGAGGGAGAAATTGGGACATTCTCAGATAAACAAAAGCTGAGGGAATTTGTTTACTGCTAGATCTGCCCTGTAAGAAATGCTAAAGAGTCGTGTGTCTTGCAATGAAAGGATATCAGACAGTAATTCCAAGCCATGTGAAGAAATAAAGATTGTAGTAAGGTAAATACGTGGGCAATTGTAAAAGCCAGATATAACTTTTATATAACTTTTTTGTTATATGTATTTACAACATTATGTAAATTTTGTTTTGTGGGTTTGTAAACCCACATTTTGTTTTCTACATAATTTAAAAGACTAATGCATTCCAAAGCACATCATTAGTTTGTTTTCAGACACTCAATATATAATGATGTAGTATTTTGACAACAACTGAAAGGAGTGGGGATAGAGATGTAAAGAAGTAGCACTGTGTATGTTATTGAAGTTAAGATGATATAAATTCAAATTAGAGTGTGAGCCTTTTAGGATATTGAATGTAATCTCCATCGTAAACACAAAAAGAAAACAGCTATAGAATATACACAAAAGAAAATGAGAAGGGAGTTAAAACACATCACTACAAAAAATTAACTAAACACAAAAGAGGGCAATGCAGGAAATAAAAGAAAAAAACTATAAGGAATATAGAAAACGCATTGCATTGCAAAGTGACAAAAGTAAGTTCTCCTTATCAGTAATTATTTAGATATAAAATGATTAAACTTTCCAATCAAAGACAGAGATTGGCAGAAAGGATTAAAAAAATCCAATTATGTGCAGTTATATTGTGTCACATTAGATCCAAAGACACAAGTTGAAAGTAAGAGGATGAAAAGATATTTTTGAAGAAACAGAAAAATCCATTCTAAAATTCATATGAAATCTCAAGGGACCCCAAATAGTCAAAACAATCTTGGAAAAGAACAATGCTTTATGATTTCAAAACTTACTACAAAGTTACTAATGGAAACAGTGTGGTACTGGCCTAAAGACAGATACATGGAGCAATGGAATAGAATAGAGAGCCCAGAAATAAACACGTATGTCTATCAAATGATTTTTGACAAGGGGACTAAGACCATTCAATGAGGACAGGATAATAAATGGCAGTGGAAAATCTGGATATCTGCATGCAAAAGAATGAAGTTGGACCCTTCCCTAATAACTGAATGGATCAAAGACCTAAGTGTAAGACCTAAAACTACAAAAATCTTAGAAGATAACAAAGGACAGAAGCTTCACAACATTGGATTTAGCAATGGCTTGGATATAATACCAAAGGCAAAGGCAACAAAAGAAAAACATAGACAAATTGGACTTCATGAAATTTTTTTTTAAATGTGCATTGAAAGACCCTATCCACAGAATAAAAAGGCAAACAACCAAATGGGAGAAGATATTTGCAAATTGTGTATCTGATAAGGGGTTAACATTCAGGATATACAGAGAACTCCTAAAACTCAGCAACAATAACAAAACAACCTGATTCAAAAATGGGCAAAGGATTTGAAAGGGCATTTCTTCAAAAAAAGATGTACAAATTGCCAACAAGCGCATGAAAAAATTTTCAACATCACTAATCATTAGAGAAGTGCAAATTGAAAACTACAGTGAGCTACCATCTCACACTCATTGGGATGTCTCCTATCAAAGAGTGTTGGCAAGGATGTGGAGAAATTGGAACCCTTGTGTACTATTGGTGGGAATGTAAAACGATACAGCCACTGTGGAAAACCATATGGCTATTTCAAAATATTGAAAATTGAATTACTGTTTTACCTATTTGATTTGATTTCTGGGTATACACCCAAAAGAATTGAAAGCAGGGCTCAGAGATATCTGTGCACATATGTTCATAACGTAACATTATCATTTGCAATAGCCAAAACGTGGTGCAACCCAAATAGCCTTCGACATGTGAATGGATAAGCAGAATGTGGTGTATACATACAATGGAAAATTATTCAGCCTTGAAAAGGAAGGAAACTCTGCCATGCTGCACTATGAGTGAACCTTGGGGAAACTATGTGAAGTGAAATAAACCAGTTGTGAAAAGACAACTACTGTATAACTCTATTTAGACAAAGCACTTAAGTAGTCTAAATCATAGAGAAAAAGTCGAATGGTGGTTGCCAGAGGCTGGGTGAAAGTGGAATGAGTAGTTACTGTTTAATGGGTACAGAGTTTCAGTTTTGCAAGATGAAAAGAAGTCTGAAGATGGTTGGTGGTAATAGTTGCACGACAATGTGAATGTACTTAATACCGCTGAACTGTAGACTTAAAAACGGTGAAGATAGTAAATTTTATGTGTATCTAACCACAAAAAAAAATGAATTCTGACTCCAGAACTTTGCTAATTCTACTACCACACACGATGCTATGTTCACTGCATACTTGCAAAATTGCAAGTCACTTGCAAAATTGCAGTTGATTTTAAACATTTTTAGAAAAGATATTTTCTCACCTTTGTATCATTTTCAGTTAGCTTATTAGTTCAACAGAAACCTCTTAAACATTTCCTAATGTGCTTGGGACGGTGCTGACATAAATTAGACACATCTTCCTAGATATTCCTAAATTTTCCTTTCTTTAGACTTATTTTAAAACTTGTTATATTTGTTGTAATGATGTCATTCACTTTGCTTTTTCATTCAAGAAAGGGTTATTTTGCATTATTTTGGTTTACTCTTAATAGTTGCTTCTGTCATTTGTCCTTTTGTTCAAGCACTTATCAGTGTCTGAGTCTTCTATCTTTATCTTTGTTATTTTTATCATTTTTTCTTTTCCTGTACTGATGAAGCTAAAATTATATCCAGTTTTTATTCTTAATTTTCTGCAACATAAATGCTGCTTTTTAATGCCTCCAATGATAATTGTTTTATTTTCTAGTAATCTTTTTTTTTTTTAAAAGATTGGCACCTCAGCTAACAACTGTTGCCAATCTTTTTCTTTTTTCTGCTTTTTCTCCCCCAAATCCCCCCAGTATAGTTGTATATATTTTAGTTGTGGGTCCTTCTAGTTATGGCATGTGGGACGCCGCCTTACCTGAGCGGTGCCATGTCCGTGCCCAGGATCCGAGCCAGCTAAACCCTGGGCCACCGAAGCAGAGCAACTTAACCACTCGGCCACGGGGCCGGCCCCCTTTAGTAATCTTTTGTTTCTCATTGTATGCTTTTATTTCTCATTTATCATTTTACCCTATCTTCTTTCTCTCTTTCAATTTCTCTCTCTTTTTCAGCCATGTATACTAATTCCTAAAATTTTAGGGGGATATTATTTTGGTAGCCTTTTCAATACTGGTTCTTTATGCTGATATGCATTTTCCCACCTTGGCCCTACATTCTTTGTATTTTCTTTTTTCTCCTTTTTGTGCAGGTGAGAACTTGATAGCCTTAACTTTTGTAAAGAGGGCAGATGTATGACTTTGTCCCCTTTGCATGTCTGTTGCCATAATCATCAAGGTCCTTAACAGGAATTTGCTCGGGCAGGATTCATGTGCACAATCCCTTCTTCCGATTCCCGCTTTATAGGTGATAAAACCAAAGTACTATGAAACTTGCCCAAGGTGACACAGCTAGCAGGTAGCAGTAGCAAGTTAGCCTCAAACTCAGGGAGTGTCTGTAGAGTCCATGACATGTGCCACTGTGTCAAATACTCCTCTCTTTTACTTTTCATTGACAGATAGTATAAACAGAGGAAAACACATATATCATAAGTTTACAGTTTAATGAATATTTACAAACACAACACATCTCTGTAACTAGCCTTTAGAGTACTACCAGCTCCCCAGAAGCGTGCTTTTCTTTCCCCTTCCAGTGTCTATCATTCCCCTGTGGTTAACCACTGTGCTACTTTTTAACAGTAAAGAATAGTTTTACCTGTTGGTGTATCTTATACAAATAGAAATATATGGTATCTACTTAGCCTTGGTTCTTTCTTAAATGACCTTTATCATGTTCGTCTAGTAATTCTGTTACTATGAAATAATGCCATGTGGGAATGTCCCCCTATTTGTTTGTCCATTCTAATACTGGTGGACATGTGGATAGATTCTGGCTTTTTTTGCTATAACAAATATTGTTATATTCCAATATTTGCATTTTGCTTAATGTTTCTAATGTGCACATGTCTAAGTGTAGACTTGCTTGGCCTTAGCATATGCCGTTTTTCAGCTTTATTAGACAGTCCTGAGCAGCGTCCCAAAGCGGCTGTGTCAGTTTAACTCACCAGCAGTGTGTCTGAGCACGCGGGCTTATTCACACCCTTAGTGGTATTTCACAGCCAATAGTTGGTGTTTATCTTTTCACTTAAACCGTTTGTGTTTTAATTTGCACTTCCATGATGTCTAAAGAAGTTGAACATCTTTTCATAAACTTATTGGCTACTTTGGTATCCTCTTTTGTAAAGAGACAAGTCTTTTGTCTATTTTTCTGTTGGGTTGCGTGACTTTTCATTGAGTTGTAGATGTTCTTCATTTATTCTAAATACAGTGCCTTCATCATACATATCACTATCAGTATGTTCTGCTAGCCTGTGGTTTGCCTTTCACTCTCTCATTAATGTCTTGTGAGGGACATAAATTCAAATTTACTAAAAGAAAAACTTACCAGTTTTATCTTCTTGTTATAGTTTTTGTGTCCTGTTAAAGATGTTTACCCACTCTACAATCAAAATTATGTCCTTTGGTGTTTTTCTTTAAAAAGATTTTTTAGTATTTTTTTTTTTATTCATATCTAGATCTGACATTAGGAACTTATTCTTAAGAAGTGAAGTAAAGATGGAGATCTATCTTCTTAAGTCAAATATATGTCTAAATGAGAAGCCCATCTTACAGTTCATATTTTCAGTGACACCAGGTATGTGTGAGTTTATAAGCGTGCATGCTTTCTAGATTCTGTATCCTTGGTTTTGTATCTATCTTTGTACTAAGATCATGCCATGTTACTACAGCTTTGAAGTAAATACTCCTTTGGTGCTGTCCATTTGCTAGCTTCCTTCTTCATCAATGCCTTTGGTGATCTTGGGTCTTTGAGTTTCTTTTTGAATTTTAGAACTGTCACTTTCTACAATGACTAATGTGTATGTGGACACATTCTGCTGAGACTTTAATTGCGATGCATTGAATTTACAGATTGATTTGGTGATAATTTTTCTCTATACATGATTGAGTCTTCCAAATCATGAAAGTTTTATAGCTCTTCTTTTACTTTGGTCTTTTAAAGTTTCATTAGTAGTATTTTTAGTTTTTAGTGTAGAAGTCTTATGTATCTTTCGAGATATATATATATATATATATATATATATAAATTATATATATATAAACTTATATAGTTTCCCTAGATGTTTGATTTTTGGATGTTTTTGTAAATGGCAGAATTTACAATTTCTTGAATGCTAACATAAATGGTATCACTTACAATTTCTTTATCTAGTTCTTAAAATTTCTGTATCTAGGATGTAGAATAAAATTGACTGGTGGAATATTTCATTAAACATGTATTCTGTGATTTTGCTATGTAGACTGATGCATATTAATATTTTGCCTGAAGATTAGCTTGATTTCCTAGATAAGCAGACTTCTACAAAGTATAATTGTCTATTCTTTTCAATTTCATAGGATATTATTTTTTTCCTTCCTTTATTTCACTTGCTAATACTCCCAGCATAATTTTAAATAATAGAGATTCTTTTCTCTGTCTATTTTCAAGGGGAAACCTTTCAATGTTTCAATATTGAGTGATCACAATCATGTGCAAAGTGATGATGCCCAAGTCTGGTTGTGTGTGTGAGAGTAGCAACCTATGTCCTTCTTATCATTCAGCTTTTTTCTTACCCTTTCATCTTCACCAACCACTCTCTGGCTGTGCCATGAACACTCTCACTATGGGTAGATGGGTTATTCTTTTTCCCTGCAATGAAGTCACCAATCCAGGCATCACAGAGAGATTCTTTGAGGTGGATATTCCTTTCAAGATGATGGATATTTAGTGCAAAGACTCTGTGGTTGAGTTCAAAATTCATTTCTAGACAAATTAATGCCTAAGACACAATATATACTCTTCGTAGGTCTTGCTCTGGCCCTTCCAAATACTTCTTCCTTCAGTGCCACCCAACTCTGTCCACTGCTTTGGATCTCCTGGAGTCCCCTCTCTCTGACCGATGTGAAATTTAACTTGCAGAAATTTACTAGCCCACAGGCTTTCAGGATGTTTTTTATTTCTTTGGCATAAGTGACATCTTCAGGCTTGCCTATCTCCCTGGATTCTCTGACTTCTGAAGGAATTCTTATCTTCGATTTCCACATCTTTTGCCTCTGAGCCCTTGAACAGATTCTGTCCTAGAATCATCTGATCTACTCTGTAATGTCTCCAGGTCCAGTTTTGCCTCATTCAGGATAATGGTTACTCTCATTAATAGAATTCAAATAAAATGTGAAAGCTAAGGAGCATGTACATAACTCACGTTCTGAGTAGAGGAACATTAGCAAGCAATTTTTAAAATCCCACTTCACAGTTTGCCACTGTTCAGCTCAGAAGACAAAGCTGTAGGATCTCTTAATATTGTGGTAATTAATACTCCATGTGTGATATCTTATTTTATTCAATTTATTACCTAGTGTGCCCTGCCAAAATTCAATAAAGAAAATTTTAAAAGCCAAGAAGATGTAAATTATTAAAGTTTTTTTCCCCCTGAAGCATGATTTTAAGTAATATTCAGTTAGTGCAATGTCATCTAGGGTATTTGGAGATTACACAGTTTATTATTAATAAACATTTTGGCTGCGGTTCATTGCACAGGCAGAGATAATGCAAATTGGATGTATCTTTCTTTGAGTGTGAATAGATTGATACACAAAGAAGGGTGTTGGGTGCCTTTCCTCTGTCCCAAGGGAGCTTGGTGAGAACTTCTCTCTGAAGAGCAGTGGAAATGGGGATCAGGAGCCACACTTGCCCTCAAACTCAAGCTGATGTCGCCCAAAGTGAATTCCTTGAAGGTAGCATCCATGGAGGAGAGCGTATGGTTTCAGAGCTCTACTTCTGTTGAGCTCCTAGGAAGGAATCATGATTAACAAGCAAATTACTTCTCTGTCCCTGAGATCATCTGTGCCCATGTGAATATCCTTATCAAAACCATGGCTTCTATTTGGATGGTTTCCAGATATCTTTTGTGCTTGAAAACTAATTTTCTTGTGGATAGGGGAACAAAAGGGAGTAGAAGGTATTAGCATGAAAATAGGCAAAGGAGAAAGGATAAGCAGAGAACAAAGAGTGCATCTGTTTTCAAAATAAGGAGAGAAGACATGGACAGTGCTAGAGGTTAAAAGATGCTAGCCTCTGAAGGGATGAGATTGTAGGAAAGGAAAAAAGGTCATCTGATGTCATTCATATAGTGGGCATTTTGAGAGTACGTAGAAGAACAGGGAAAATTTGTGATGTCATATTATCCATTCTGCACATCTTTCTCTTATGTCTGTGATTTGGACTGGCGCAGGGAGGAGCAATTAGCATAGAGAAATAATGGGATTAGCCCAAGGATTGTTTCAAAAAGTTGGACAGACTTCTCAACTATGTAAGAGAGAAAGCTTCTTGGCCATTATTTTTGCCCTCCACAATTCTTTGTATTGTCATACTTAAAAACTATCACAAGGACCAGCTCCGTGGCCTAGTGGTTAAGTTCGCGCACTCTGCTGCAGTGGCCCAGGGTTTTGTTGGTTTGGATCCTGGGCATGGACATGGCACTGCTCATCAGGCCACATTGAGGTGGTGTCCCACATGCTACAACTAGAAGGACCCACAATTAAAATATGCAACCACGTACTGGGGGGATTTGGGGAGAAAAAGCAGAAAGAAAAAAAAAAGATTGGGAACAGTCGTTAGCTCAGGTGCCAATCTTTAAAAAAAAAAAAAGCTATCACAGATAAGATATTTCCTGATGTGGCATGTTGATCAAACAAATCATTGTACACTGCACTGTGTTATTGTTCTTCCTCCCCTAACAGATGTGAAGACCTGAGATGAACACTTTTGAGAAGGGAAACAAAGTTATAATCCTTTCCTCATAAAACTTATGAGAGAGGTTTGTGTACCTAACACAGGTTGCAAATGAGCAAAAACTGAAGTCCTGGAAGATCATTGTTGGTCAGGTTAATTGCAGAAGGGCTGAGTTGGGAATTGGGCCTTGAGAGACATGAAGAACTTGGGTATGTGAAGAGAAATACAAGAGAAATGAGCTTGATTAAAATTCTGGTGTCTAGGTGGAAATACTCTGTAGACCCGGCCTGGCTCAATTAGGATATTCATATAGACAACTGCTCTGGTTACCTGAGTCCTAAATCATCTCTTACTTCTGCATACCTCACAGCTCTTAAATTTTTGCACTATTATGTTCTATTAGGCAAACTACAAATAACTTAGGATCATGGATCATGGTTATTAACAGGTTTTTTTTATCCCTAGAAGTGAATATAATTCTCTGGTAATAGTTTCACAGCCAGAGGCTCTCAGTGTGTCTTCCTGAGCCAGTTGGTACTTTTCCTCTTTTCCTGCATTCCTGACCTGAATAAAAAATATACTAATTGTTCCAGTTACACTGGACACAATAGAAACTGGAAAGATCTGTTTACAGTAAAAATATACATCATATTTATTGACACGCTTTCACATGTCCTAACTCTAAGCCCCACACAGAGCCCGCAGGGGAAACAGGAAAGGAAGGTGAAATGAGCTACTCGAGCCAGAGTAGTAGAGCGCTTCTGTGACAAAAGGTACAGGGAGTTACTGTGTATTTAAGGGGCATGAGATTGTCCTCCTGACTGCAGGATGAACAGCAGCTGGAGATCTCCTTTGGAGACAATTCCAGGATGGTGGCTCCACTCTGCCTGGAGCAAGTATCCTTTTTGTGCTGCTCTCCAGGAGCATTCTGGGAATTTATCAGTCATTCCTAAACATGACTTTCTAATTGAGAGAGCAACCTGTAGAGAGAACTTAATTCAGAATACAGTTTTACAATTAAAAAAAAAAATCACAAAAACCTCAAACATATTCTTTCTTTAAAAAATAGCATGTGAGACTTGATACATTGCGTGTCTTCGTCTACAACAACTCCATCACCTTATCTTATATGCAACTAAAATTTCCTGCTATCTTTCTACTCCTCCTTGACTTTGATTCTCCCTAGAAGGACCTCTATCCAATATCATTTGGACATATATAATAAAAATTACATTTATGTCTAGATACTGTGGTGGTCATTGCAATTGGAACTTGTAAGAAGGAATTGAATTAGTTCTCACTGCTAATGACAATTTCCCCACTATATCATCAAGGGAGTGGAGGGGCGTGGAACTGACAGCTGTCATACTTTCAAACTTGAATCTTTGCCCAAGAAAATATTTGTACTTGTGCTCATAGTAACATTTCTAGGAAAGAATAGGGCCTGGCCCCATGACCAAGTGGTGAATGTTCCGTGCTCTCCACTTCAGCAGCCCGGGTTCATGGGTTTGGATCCCAGGTGCAGATCTACTCCATTCACCAGCAGTGCTATGGCAGTGTCCTACATAGAAAAACAAAAAAAAAAAAAGGGAAGATTGTCACAGATGTTAGCTCAGGGTGAATCTTCCTCAGCCAAAAAGAAGAATAAGAAATAAGTGAAATTACCAAAAATAAAAGAATAGGTAAATAAGAGATGGCATGTTAACCTTTAGAATATTACACGGCTGTTCAAAAGCATGAGGTAGAACTATGTAATGATATGAAATGGTTTCAAAGACTTACTATTAAGTAAAAATAGAAAATTACAGAATATGAGCAATCTGAAATCATTTAGTAAGCCTTAGGTAATACTAGACACAAACATGCACGCATTTATATGTAGAGAACTGTACTTGCAAGGATGAACAAAAAAAGGATAACGAGCACCTCTGAGAAGTTTTCAAAATTTACTATGGATAAAGAACTAGTTAAAGCAGAGTTAGGTCAAGAGTGACATATAAAAATAATGCAAACAAAATAATAATCCACATGTCAACCCTGAGAATTAGCCAATGTAACATCTTGTCTGTTTGTGTCTGCCTTATTATTTTGGTTGAAAGTTATGTGCTCATTTTAAAGATTTCAAGCAATGGTGAGAAGTATCAACATGAAATTGAAAATTAAAATAAAAGCAACTAATCTCTATATCAGATGATCATGATTTCAGAAAACTATGTAAGTGTGTAGACAGGTACACGTTTGAAAAAAATCTAAGATCACATTTTATAAACAATGTATTAAACTGTATTAAATGCAAGTTCACATAAATTATAAGGAGAACAAACTGGAGCAATTGCTGAATTTCAAATGTTTCCTCATCGCAAAATGTTCCATTTACTAATGTATTCTTTTATGGTTAAGAAAAAGTTATTAAATAAGAGAATGCAATCATTATATGTTTCTTTAACCTCATGTTTTAATTTTAGATAATTGTGATTGATTGCCTGCTGCGAAAGATGAAAACAGCAGGGCTTTCACGTTAGCTTTTACTTCCCTCCAACTTCATCTCCCGATTTTTGCTAGTTATGCTGATATGTTTACATAAAGGTGATTTAACGTTCTGTAACCATCAATTCATGGTTTAATACTGAATCTAAATTTGAATGGGTTTACTTCCCACCGTTAATTTCTTTTTAAAATTATTTTCTCCCTTCTTGAGTGCTTTGTTTGAATTGCCAAACTTTAGATGACAAATTTTGCGTATTTTTTTTTTTCAGAATAGGTTTTGTGGGCTTTTTATTCACCGAGACCATCCATATTTAAGCCTGTTGAGTAGCCATGATGCTATTGTCCACCCTTTCTTTCAGAATATTGCAGATACTGATCTTTTATTTCTTGACATTGAATTTTAATATAGGGAAATCTGAGACCAGTCTAATTAAAGGATGTCTGTAGAAAATTTGCCTTTTCTGCCTCCCTAACAGAAAATCATTTTCTTATTCTCCTAGTTCAGTAGCTTAACTGGTACATGGGTTAGGATTATGTTATGAGGTAATTAAGTTCCATTTTAGTTTTCATTTGCCTTTGTGAGAAATGCCCCTAATTTTCTTTCTTTCTTTTAGAAAAATATATTATCTTTATTCTTTGTCCATGCACAGATTTTTTTCCCAGTTTTATTGAGATATAATTGGCATACATCACCACATAAATTTAAGGTGTAGAGCATAATGGTTTTACTCACATATATGTGAAATGATTATCACAATGAGTTTAGTTAGCATTCATCATGTCATGTGGATGCAACAAAAAAAAAAAGAAACATTTTTTTTTTTCCTTGTGATGAGAACTCAGGATTTAACAACTTAAGTCTTAACAACTTTCATATCTATTATACAGCAGTGTTAACTGTAGTCATCATGCTATACATTACATCCCTAGTACCTAGTGATCTTATAACAGGAGGGTTAGACCACCTTTCTCCAGTTCCACCTTCCCCTACCCCCCTCATCTGGTAACTACAAATCTGATCTCTTCTTTAGGTTCCACATATAGGTAAGATCATACAGTATTTATTTTTCTGACTTATTCCCTACTTTATGGCTGAGTAATATTCCATTTTACATACTATATATATATCTATGCCATAACTTCTTTATCTATTCATACGTTGATGGGCACTGAGATTGTTTCCATGTTTTGTCTATTGTACACCTGTCCTTGAATTGTCTTTCCTTCTAAGACTGAATTTTTACCTTTCCTATAATTTCCTTCCTCATTTCTCCACTTAGTTGTTTTTTTTTTTAGTCTAAGACTGGGTGAGGCAATTCTTGCCCATTTTATCTTACAGGCCTGAAGCCTTGATTCTCTCATAGTGAATGAGCTTTGTTGTTTTTTTCCATGTTTCAACACTCTTTGCAGTAGTTATTTCTACAAATCTTCAGTCAAAAGAGGAAAATTATGAATACGCTTTTCACGCATCTCTAGAATGAATGTACTAGTGAGAATATTTAGAATTCTGTTCCCTCATCTGCATAGCTGCTGTGATGTTGGTGGGAAGCTGAGGGAGTTGGCTTGGGGATGGAGGAAGGTAGCGGGTAGAAGGAGCTACAATTTAAATTTCCATTTGCCATACTCTGTGTGCCTGTTATCTTGCTTCTCAGGTTGTTTTCCCAAGGTCTCCTCTTCTCAGTCGGAACACATTTTCTAATTGGTGCTTCAGAGGGAATGCCTTATCCTAATTCAGACAGAATCTCCTTATAGGCTACTGTGTGCCTGTCTCAAATTGTATCCAGTGCTAGAGGTGTTTTCTTATGTATGTGTGTATTTACGTCATCTTTTTTGTTTGGGGGGTCATGTGGAGGTGGCTTTTGCAATCATCTCTCAGTTTTGGAAGGAGTATCATCTGGTCTCTGTGTGTCACCCAAATGCCAGATCTGAAGCTAAGTTTTGCCTTCAGTTTTCTCCAAGGTCTGTCAGATCCATCCATGGCTTCTGAAAAGAAGATTGATGTGGCAGCTCTGGCTTCTCCAGGTGTACAATATGATAACAATAATAGCCAACCTTTCCCAATTTTTGCCATGGTCCCCACTCAAAGCTAATTGCTTGACGTTCATTAGTGCACTTAGCTCTCATAAAAACTTTATAAGGTGAATGTTTGAATTTACTTTTTACAGGAGGGGACAGTGAAGCTCAGACATTAGATAATGAATGCATGGTCACAAGATTGGTGGAGACAGCATTTAAACTCATGTTTCTCCAACAATGAAGGTCGCATTCTAACTGCTCTGACTTATTACTTCTTTCCAGAGTTCTATGATGTGCCAATAATATAATTTATGTGGTAATTAGTATATAAATGCAAAAACAGCATATCATTATTTTATTTTATTTCAGTCCTCACACTTCAGCTTAACAACCATGCAATTTTTCCTCTGTCCCAGAAACTTCTCTGAGGCTCGGGTGCTTCATTTATAAAATGAAGTCCCTACTGAAGTTTTTCATCATGTTTCTTTGAATCTCAGATTTACTTGCTTACTCATTTTATATTGGTTCAATAAGATTTTTGAACTACCTTTAAGTGACAGACAACTTTCTAGGCGATAAGAAAGGATTGTGAACTAGAAAGACGAGGTGCCACCCTCAAATTCCATTGGGGGTGATCTACAAAGAAAAAATTAAAGAAAATAAAAAATACGTAAGAAAGGAGTAAAAGATCTTTTTTAAGAAAAAGGAGATGGAGATATTTGAAGAGGTGATTTTTGGACAGAAACTTGAATAAAGTGAGGGTGAGAGACATGCTAAGGACTAGAGAGAATTTTCCAGGTTAATTAAAGGCACATTCAGAGGGCTTGAGGTGATTTAAAACGTTCAAGAAACAGCAGGTTGAATTGAGACTACCGATGTAGAAATGCTTTGTGAATTATTCCCTGGTAAGGATGATTCTTATACCTTTTGCAGCATACTTTTCATTTATCTTGTATTAGAGAAGCAGCTGGAAAATTCTTGATCTCTCCTGCTAGTTAGTGAGTCAGGGAGATCCAGTCATGCTAGTAATTGATATGCACTTTAGAGTTTATATATTGGATATTTGACTTATATTTTCAAACCCTAGTTTTATGGAAAATAGCTCTCATTTCCCACATCACTTTTACCCCTATCCCAATCTATATGGTTATCAGTAAGGAAGTAGCCATTTTAAATCATATGAACCTGTACCCTGATCGCAGAGGGGTCCCTCACCCCAATTACATTACTCCTTCATCTCAATAATGTATTTGGCACTGAAAAAAGTGGGGCTGATTTTTTTCTCCATTGCTAAAGGACAAAAGACAAAGGTATGGAACTCTCCTGCTCCTTTTGAATATGTGGTAATTGTGCATAAAAGAGAAATAGAATGAAGAAATATAAAGAGGGGGCCATAGACAAGTGATAGGAAAAAAGTACTGCTGATGTGTATTCAACTCCTGATTCTGTTTATTCCCGAAGTCTTGAAGTCTTCCCATCCTTGAATTACCTGAGACAGCACTGTGACAGCATTGGACTACCTTTTGATTAAGGCAGTTTGGGTTAACTCTACTGTAACCAAAAGTATATTATTGGTATTTTCTTACGTACGATTTAATCTGATTCTAAAAATAGCCCTATAGATGAGGAGCCTGAAATTCAGAAAGCTTAACTGCCTTATACAAGATCATGTAACTAGTAAATTGGACACCTTCCTTCAGATCTCTGAGGCATAGAGAATCATGTAGAGAAAGCGATGACAGGTATAGCATATGGGGTTTGCATTAATAATGACTCCCTTGACTTTTTACGCAAACCTAATGGATGACGTGGGGATTTAACTCAGATGTTACTGATGTGCAGGGTTATGGTTGGGCATATTAAACTGTATGCAAGCCAATACAGGAGAGACTGAGGAGTGACGCCAATGAGCACATTCATTGCCTGTTATTGGCTCTTTATCTTGTACTTGGTGATCATGGATTTGGATGGTTTTCCAAGACCAGTAATTTAAAATTCAGCATCTTTCACAGAGAATAGTTGGCTTTGGAGAAGGAAAGACAATAACCACTGGTATGGAAGAGGGCAGAAAGACTGCATTAGAAAGAGACTTTTAAGATTTTTAGTTTAAATTCTCAGCCCTCATTTTCTCCCTATCAGCCGCATGTAGCTGCTATCTTGACCTTAGATTCAGTGGCCCATTACTTCCACTAAAACTTATTACCTATAACCTGACCTCCATTGGCACATATTGTCTCTATTTTCTCTTCTGTTAAAATGAAAAATGTGTCTCTTTCCTCCTAAGTCTAAGCATTTATGTATTGCATCCCGCTCCAGCCTGCTGTTTAGGGACCTCACTCCCTCGGTTAGGCCTCCCTCTTTCTTATATCTTCAAATACTCATTAAAAAACTAAAACATAATTTAAAAAACAACCCTCTATGGGTCTCATGTTTCCCTGAAGATCCTTCTTACTCCTTTCGTAGAGAAAGTATTTAAAGGTGTGACTACTAGTGGTCCCCATTAATCATTTTCCATTAATTTTTCTCACCCCATTATTCCATCCCAGGGTTGCAAATAATATCCCTATTGTGAGTTATGAAATTCCAATTGACTTTTCTTAATCATTAAACTCTAGCATTTAACATTGCTGAATTTTCTTTCTTGAAATAGCCTTCGTTTTTTGTCCAAATCTATGCCCACTCCTCCTTCTTTTGTAAAGGAATTTATTATTTTAATTAATTTTGTTCTAACCAGTCATCTTTGGTTTGTGTTTTTTCCCCGCTCTGTAAACTCTCTTGAATCACCTCCACTCCCATGGCTTCTATGGCTATTCGTATTCTGATGATTCCACATTCTATGTTTCCATGTAGACTTATTTTCTGATCTAAATACTTAAGTATCTCACTTTTTGCATGTGACACCACAAATTCAATCATTATATACCCCCCACAGTGAATATGAGCGTCATGAGCAAAGTTGCATAAGTTAGAAAATGAGATGTCATCCTTGACTCTTCCTTCCCATTCATTTTGCATGTTCAAGAAAACCCCAGATTTCAACCTTGTAAGTAGCTCCCTAACCTCTCTCCATCTCCACTAATAGTGGATATCTTGGGCTACCATGCAGGTCTCTCCTTCAGAACTTAGCCACTAGTCCTTTAACTTCCAGAAGTGTTGCCTGATGCTAGATAGTTCCCATATGAGTGTCTCTCCAGCAATTGCCCTCAGTTGAGGCATGCAATCTCATCCAATATTAAATTCCTCCTCAGGCACAGCCCACATCCTATCACGTGTCAATGTGTGATACAAAAGACCAAGACTCTTGCCTCAATATGAAACTACTCTGACAGGGCATTTTCAACTCCAGAATTCTCTCTAGGACAAGTTGAGATCTTTGTTTTGGCAGCATCAGAGTTCAATTTCTCCCTCTGCCCAAGGCTGCTTCCCTCACTCAAGTTGTCCCATGAATCACTTGCATGTTAGTCTCTATCAGAATCTGTCTTATGAAGCTAATCTGTCACTACTCACCCCATTATGATTACTTGATTGTCTCCTTGACTCTAGTCTTGCTCTTCTAGTACCTTCTTCACATTGTAGCTAAAGTGATCCTACTAATATTCCACATGATCCTATCAAACTCTTGCTGAAGACCATGCAATAGATTTCAATCACAGGGGAGATTTTAATGCTTTTTACTTTATATTGTAAATAATGTGAGGTCAGAGATTATTTCTATCTTATAAATTCCTGCATCCTTCATGCCTGACACATAGTAATTCTCTAGTATTTTTAATGTAAATAAATGATTGATCATCTACCTTATGCCTGAACTCCTTTATCAATAATTAACAGTGAAAAGAACTAATAGACTAGAAAATTTAATCCTAATTTCCACTCTACTCTTAATTAGCTGCATGATCTTGGGCCACTCTGGATGAATTTTACAACCAACAGAATTAGGAGGTTTCTTAACCAGCTGCTTTCCAAAGGACCTGCAAATATGACATTACATGGTACTATATGTCTACCAAATTAGAGTTCGCAAATGAATAAATGAAAAATATGGGGGAAAGAAAAGGTTAAACTGATCAATAAGCAGAATTCATGCAAGTAAAGTTGATATAAGTACCATTAAAATATAAACTTTTAGGATTAACACGTTAAAAAGAGAAAATGCCCCCTACCTGTGTCCCCATCACTCCTCATGTATTGAATCGGACATCTAGAATACATGTGCCAATTACATAGGACACTAGGCATGGGTTGAGTGTTTCCCTGATACAGCAAACAAAGCTAACTTCTCTTTAGTGCGGATTAGCTTATAAACACTGAGATATATTTTGTTTTTTCTGTAAAACCTCACAATGGTCAAATATTGCTATCTGAAACTTTTTCTTGCCAAGCAAGTCAGTCAAAATGTAAAAGTTTATGTGTTTGAGGAAATATGTATCAATTTTACTCTAAGAAAAGTACCAGTTGGCCTTACCTGCATGTTATTTTACAAAACAATAAACTCCTACTGGAAAAATTTGAGTACCATCTGTTATGCAATAAATGTTGAATGGCTAAATATTTTGCCATTTGAAATAATGAAAAACAGTCTTCTCAGCAAAGAGAATTTCAGAATCCTGAAGAGCGGCTTTCTACAGTCAAGACAATTCTCCTTTTCTAACTTAGTACTCTTTAACACAGTAAACAATCTCAGGTAATATTTCATTTTTAAGCTTCGTAATAAATTTCTATTGACACAAAAAATAGCAGTGGAATTCCAGGGAGTAACGTATTACTTCTGGGTACTTTGACTCAAAGAAGCCAAACATATTAAAGCTACTGTGATGAATGGCTTAAGAATTGTTAATCATCAAAATAAGTGCTCATTGCCATGCTATGACAGATGTGCTAGTCTCCATACACAGTAGTAACTAAATGTTGATTGCTGCTGTGAGAAATAAATACAATCATAGCAGCTGGAGGTATTACTCTTAATCATAAATGTGATCTTTCTTGTCTACTTTTCACGCAGGAGTTGACTGCCAGTGGGGAAATTGTGGTGGAGAAAAAGTGACCTTCAGCATTGCCCCACTCCACTTTCAAAGTCTTGACCTCCATGCAAAATGTAAATAAGGCATGCAGATTATTTAATGGGATTGTATGAATGTTTTCTCTTGGCTTTTTGTGATTTTCTTTGGTTATAAAAGTATTAAGCATTTGGAGAAGCTGGTTGAAGGGTTGTATGGGTACTCTTCATTTAAAAACCTAAGTAAAATTGTAGTCCCCGGAATTGAGTTCTGCTATCACAGAACAGGACAAAGAAGGGTGGGTTTGGAGCTGACAGGTAAAAAATTAATAACTGACCCTCTTACTCTGAAGGGAATTGCTCTGTCACTGGATCCAAGGCTGTTTATCTAGGGCATTCTGCTTCATTAGTGCTGCATGAGTTCAAAATGAAACAGGTTGCTGGCTCTGCCCAAGGCCTCCCGCTGTGGCTTTAGCAAGTAAAAACTGCTTTTTAGAAAGTTATCACCTCTGTAAATGGCAGCCTTCTCTTTCTCTGAGACCTGAGCATTGCCATCACTGCCCAGAGAATGGGAAGAGAGGGGATTTACTGCATAAAATGCTTCTTAATAAATCATTAGCCTCAGCAGAAATATCTCCCTAATTTATACAGGAAGTGATGAATCACTAGAAAATACTTCTTCCTATTCAAGTGAGCCATTGGCCTCTTGCCCAGCCCCTCCTGGGAAAGTGTATGGTCTAGGCCAAGAACACCTGGACTTCTATCAATGTCCCAGAGACCCTAAAAAACTGGAGTTCAAGAAAGCAGATGATTGAGTGTGGAGTGCTGGTATACATACATGGTGTAAGGGGAGGATAGGTTCACATTTCATGGCATAAGGCTTAGAGAGAGAAGCCCTGTACTTATTCAGATGAAGAAGAAGCATAAGTTACTGAGTCCTTTACCTATGGCCAGGTGCTTGAATGTTTGGACATTTGAAATTGGTGGACATGCAGGAATCTTTGGAACACGTGAGAAGACTTTGGCTATCAAACCTCTGTTCTTTTTGCAGGATAAGGGAAAAGAGTAGGTGGGAGATTGAAGAAAAAAAATGAATTCAGAATGATAGGATAAGATGGGATGAATGAAATAAGAAAGCAAATGAATAGTTGCTTAAAAAAACCCCACAAAGGCGGCTGGCCCCGTGGCCAAGTGGTTAAGTTTGCGTGCTTTGCTTTGGCGGCCGGGGGTTTCATTGGTTCCGATCCTGGGCGCGGACATGGCACTTCTCCTCAGGCCATGTTGAGGTGGCATCCCACATAGCACAACCAGAGGCACTCACAACTGGAATATACAACCAGGTACCAGGGTGCTTTAGAGGGGAGAAGAAGAAAAAAAAAAAGATTGGGAAGAGAGTGTTAGCGCAGGTGCCAATCTTTAAAAAAAGGAAAAAAACCCACAAAGATATAGAGAATTGAAACCTGAAATCATATTCTTTCTGTAATTGCTCAGTTGTCCACTACCTTGGACCAAATCTAATGTAATTTTTATTTTTAAATTGTTTGGAAGCTGTCAGACATGCATCTGTTCCGTCTCCTCTAATTTCTGAAACTGAAAAATCCTAGACTTCGTGACAGCTTGACAGACATTCCGTGTGACACTGGCCTTAACTCCTTCTGATTGTTCTTACCGTACAGAGACAGCTTTGGGTTCTCAGATTGCGTGGTCCACGGGTCTTACAAGTCAGTTTCTTGACCTTTGGATAAGAGAGAGACTGTCTAACATGAGCAATTTAGAAATATTCTCTCTTAATTCTCCCTGGAGAAGTTGCTTTAGTCTCCCTGGGCCATGTTATGGAGTGCCGCCTCCTCTCCCAAGTCATTGATTAACTCGGGGGTCTCAATAAGGACCCTCTCTCCAAGAAACCTTCATTTCATACTTACCTATAAGACTTATTCCTAATTCCAAGCTATGTGACACTGATGACTTTCCCATGATTCACAACATCTTCTCTTTTATATGACTATCAATCCGTGATGGTTAATTGACTGAAAATTTAAACCAGGCTGTCCTTCCTGTGAGCTACACTCTCATCACCCCATAAAAAGGCATTTTGATGCTACAAATTGACTTATTAAATATTAAAGCTTTCTCTAAATGACCAAATCTCACGTTTTAGTGTCTTTTCTACTTTCCCCTCAAGATTCACTGACATTTAATGATAAAGTCTATACTATCAATGTAAACGAAGTATCTGTAGTTTGTAGTATGAAAATAGGATTGTTTATTTCCTTAATTAAGTTGTTGAATATGCTTGTTCAAGCTAGGTATATTTCCAATGACAAAAAGCCACCATTTAAGAGACTACTTAACACGAGGTAATGCCTTCTCTGGCATTAATTCACCACTTTGGCTGTAGTTAGAATTGCCTGGGGAATTCAATGAGAAACACTAATTCCCAGAACACACTGTGTATGCTCTAGCTATATTCCATACAAAATACTCTACAAATCTGTCCAGATGATGCTATTACCCTATCACTATTTGTAGCCACTGAGATAAAGAAACAAAATGAGCTATTATTAAGCTCCTACATTAGAGGCAGGTATTGCAAGCAGTAACTTTCTATATAAGCCAAACCACAGATCAGTTTCAAAACTAATTTCCTGATTTGACACTGGAGCTGAGATTAAGTAACTTTAGCAAGATCATACACTAGCCAGTAGTAGAATGAGAATTTGAACATATATCATTCTGATTTCTGGCCCTGAGTTTTTCTCAAAGTTATGATGCTCTGTTGTGTTGGGGACATTTCAAGTATCAATAATATGACCATTCATGATTCCTAATAATCATATCAGATGAGTTTATAGTCTTTTCTATTTAATAAGCTCATCATTCATTCATTTGTTCTTTTTTGGGGGAGTGGTAAGAAAGATTGTCACTGAGCTAACTTCTATTGCCAATCTTCCTCTTTTTGATTGAAGAAAATTGTCCCTGAGCTCATCTGTTCCAATCTTCCTCTATTTTGTATGTAGGATATTGCCGCAGCATGGCTTGATGATTGGTTTGTAGGTCTGTACCTGGGATTTGAACCTGTGAACTCCAGGTCACTGAAGCAGAGTACGTGAACTTAACCACTATACCACCGGGATGGCACCTCATTTGTTCATTTTTTATTAGATGCATTTCAAATATTTGACATAAACTGGGAACCAAGATAGATATTGGAGATGTTCTCAAGAAGCTCAAAATCCTAGAAGGGATTCAGAAGAGTCCACAAATATTTTACTAATATGTCAGGTGACTTACAATTCTGATTATGATAGGGTTGGTACCAGACTTCACCTTCACATCCTAAATAATTATAGAATTTGGCCAAGGTCATAGATTGACTGTTGTGAGACATTAGGCAATGGACAGAGTGGGGCAGTGATCCTTGAAACAAAGGAAGCACATAAGATGAGTTCCATGTTCAATCCAGATTTCTGCTTAGGGACATTTTTAAAATGTACAGAAAGTTAAAGTCCCAACAGAGAGCTGAAGTTTCACTTCTTAGAAGGAACAGCAGAGTTCAGGGCTGTTAAAGTAACTGCAATTTGCAAGGCAGGTAACTTAGAGAAGAAGTACCTACAATTTTCTTCGAGTTTCTCACTTTGTTTTTGACTAAATCCTAAGTGACATGTGGACAGGGTGAGACTGCATAGGATCTAGGAGAAAATACATGACAGGTTGAAAGCTGAACAAAGATTTCAGATGTTGCAGATACCTGGGGATATGTTGGAGTTTTGAACTAGCTAGAGTGAAAATAATTTAAAGAATAATATGAACATTCAGTTGAGATACTAGAAAGACATCATCCTAGGAATAAAGTCCATAACCTATTAATGAAGTCTGTGCTTTAGTAGAAAGGAGAAAACTAATATAGATTTTACCTACCAAAGCCAAAAATGAATCCTTGACAGGATCAAAAGGATCTGCTAATAATCTAGCTGCTTTCTTTTAAAAATACATGCACACAAAATGTAGACATATATACAGTATGTATGTACATAAATATACACATATATACAGTATATATATATATACATACACAGTGTAGAAAATTGTAGTCACAAAAGAAGAAGAGAGTGTGGCAGAGAAAACAAAAGATAATCAATAGATAATGACTAAGAATATTCCATATTGGATGAAAGACATTAACCTACAGATTCAGAAATCTTAGAACGTCACCAAGGATAAATAAAAACAAAACCTAGCACATCATAGACAAGCTGCTGAAAATCAAAGTATTAGAAAGATAAAGACATTAAATAATACATGTAGGTTTTGATTCATCAGGAAGACCAAAAAAAATCCAAAATGTATACTTAACCCATAACATAGTTTCAAAGTAAATGAAGAAAAATTGACATAATTTAAAAGAGGAATAAAAAACAAGCAGTTGTGAGGTTGGGGAGAAGGGATGAATAGAGCACAGAGGATTTTTTAGGGCATTGAAAATACTCAATGATACCATAATGGTGGATACATGTCATTATACATTTGTCCAAACCCATAGAATGTATAGCACCAAGAGTGAATCCTAATGTAAACTATGGACTTTGGATGATTATGACGTGTCAATGTAGGTTCATTGATTGTAACAAATGTACCACTCTGGTGAGGAATGTTGATAATAGGGGAAGTTTATGCACTTGTGGGGGTAGGAATTATATGGGAAATGTCTGTACTTCCCTCTTATTTTTTCTGTGAACTTAAGACTTCTCTAAAAAGAAAATAAAGTCCTAAACAACCAAAAAAGACAAATGTTGAAGAAATGCAAGATGGTGATCACCTCCATATAACTCACTTCTGGATTAATTTTTTCTTTTTATTTGTATGTTTTCTCCAACGAAACTTTAATTAGAAAAGAACAGCAAGTACATATGGAACTTTCAGTATTTCTCTGAAGGTAAAAGATAAAATAGACAGATGGACTAATGGAACAAAATAGAGTCCAGAAATAGAAAACTTGAAGGAAACTAAGAGAATCTAGGTGATCTTAGCTTTGGCAATGAGTTTTAAGATACAACATCAAAAGTACAATCTATGAAAGAAAAAATTGATGCTAGACTTTGTTTAAATAATGTCTCTGGGGCAAAGATTTGCCAATAGAGGAGCCTCACGTGAGCAGAAATGACCAGGCCCTAGTACACTCACCATACTCCGTGACTGGCTGAGAGATGCCTGGGATGTCCATGACCTTGACTCAAAAACTCAGGTAGATCCTATAGGTGCTGATACCTGGAGGCTGTTAGCTACAACAGCACGCACGCCTTGAGGTGAATGGAAAATCCTTTCTTTAATTCAGATCTGAGACGCAAACAGCAGACAGAAAGTCAGCCAAGAACATTTATTAAAACTCTGTATGGGGTCTTGTATTTTTCCCACTTAGGAGTAGATCACTACCTCCATCAAGATGTAGTTTATGACCTGTGTAACTTTGGATGTCCCACTGCATTCTGTATGGATACTGAGTTGGCTCTATTAACATGCAAAAGACAAAACAACTTACTGTTGTCTAGTCTGTGATTATCTATTCTGTGTCAGTCACTAGAGTACTGTTTTGATGCTGGAGATATAAAGATGGGAAAAATACAATCCCTTCTCTATTTGTATATGCAGCTTCAAACTTGCTTCTGAGAGTAAGAGCATGAAACATAAGTAAGTTGCCATATCTTAACATTTCTGTGCCATGGGTCCTTTAAAGCGTACCTCTCTGAGGACATTGACTGAGACCTACTCAATTCCACATCTCTGAAAGTGCCTGACTTTCACAGGCACTTAAGAGTTACTTGCAGAAGAGTCATCTTGAAGGATAAAGCATAAATATATTAAAGAGTTAAACATTACTAAGAGATACATATCACATTAGCAGAACAATAGAAAAAGGATCACAGAGTAATTCCTGCACAATAGATATTAAATTGAGTTAATTTGAGAACAGTGAAAGAAATAGAATGGCTAGTTCTTTTGTCACAGATCTTCCAAACTTATGGGAAAAGTAGAAAACAAACTCAAAAAAGATTCTAAATTATTTTAAAAGAAACATGAAAAAAACATGGGAAAAATAAGCACATGCATGTTGTGGGAAGGGTGGGGGATACAAGTTGCCTTTTCAGCCAAGTGCTTACCATGATGTAAGTTGCTATTTGGTAATTTGGTATATTTGATAAGTCAACACCCCAGATTAAGATGAATGAGGGTGACTGGGATGGATGGAATGGGGGTTGGGTGACACTCATAATTTCAGGACTCAGTAACTGGCCTACAACAGGTACGTATTTTGAATTCATAGCCAAAATTTTTGACAGTTTGAAAAGTTTTGAAAATATTCTCTCAGCATCCCAGCATTAATGATCGCAGCATCTCACTGGGCGCTCAGGAATCTATCTGCTCTCATCTCATTTCTTCATTTGAAATTGATGGTTTTTACCTTCAGTTTACTGTCTTGGTGCTCTCAGTGGTTTTACACATTTTCTTAGCTCTTTTTGTCAACTGTCTGTTTTAAACAGAAACCAGACAACCAATGAAAAAAACACAACTCTTGTTTTAGTTTTTGCTGACTACTAAGGGACATGCCCAGTAATTTAATGTGTTTTGCTCTATAGCCCATTTAAAACATCCCAGTAACTTTGGCTAGGGAAAATCATCTGTTTGCTCTTCTGCTAGCTTTTAGAATTTCTTCATTATCTAATTTTCCTACTTAACTCTTTCCCCCAAAGAGTAAGGTCCTGCAGTCCTATCTCGATTTATGGGAATGCAAAGATATTAATCTTTTATGCTCTCTCCAAAGAATCTAATGTGTGCTTCTAATTCTCCCTCATATTCAAATAGAGTAAACCACTCTGAGAAGATGAGGACTCAGCTATCTAATGTTCTTCTTCTGTCCTTTCCAAGGGCCTTAGAGAGAGTTGGGAGGCTGGAAGTAGAGAAGGGGAGGGCAAGAAGACACTTTCTCTGGTGCTTTTTTGTATTCCCCACAGTCACTATGAGAAAAGCTTTTATGTGGGAATAGAGCAGGGGATTCAGGGTTGGTGAGGCCTAAAGCTCAATTTGGCACCCCTATTTTAAACAAAATTGTGACATTTATAGGTACAAACTTAGGAACAAAAGTTTCAGCTTCTTTAGTTCCCAGTGAAATTATGACATCTACTACAATTACGGAAAGCTATAGAATCTCAGGGCCTTGTGAGCGAAATTGACAGAGCAGTTAGACTTCAAGAGAGAAGAGACTACAGGCATTTGGGGAGGAAGTGGTGAAGGATAGCAGGTAGGAGGTGAGACGTGGTCCGATTCACCCAGCCCACCTGGACCCAGCCTGACTCTCCTCCCCTTTTCAGGTCACTTCCTCTTGGGCCCGTTCGGTCTTGAACTTAGCAGTTCAGTTTAAGCCATTATGTTATCTGTGGTTGAAACTGATGTTCAACTCAGAGTGTTTGGAAAAGTTGTGAACATACGCTTCTGTTTCCAATTCTGCTTTCTTGTGTCTTCACCTTTCTACCCTAGTTTGTGTGAGAAACTTCACCAACTTAACCTTAACACAATGAGAATAATTACAGTTCTGCTTATGTTTTCTAAGCCCCTATGTTTTCCTCTTGGGACATCATTACAACAAATTTATTTTCATTTCTCCCAGTGTTTATATGTCTCTCTCCCTTGGTGCCTCAGGAACAGTGTCCTTTCATTCAAAAGAAGTCACATTAGACATTCATTACAGTGACACCTGCAACCACTGGATTCTCTATTCACTAGCTCCATTTATTCATGACTTTGAGTGATGCAGCTTCTGAATGATTGGTGACTTCTGCTTACCTATGCAATACCAGGAAATCACTCTTGTAATCCAAAAGTAGACTTGAATTTAAATGTCATAGTTAGAAACCTGCTCTATAAGGGTAATCTGAGGACCTCTTACTTTGCTATGGTTGTTACTCTTAAGTATTTATGTAAGCAGTATTTAACAGTGTACTTGCTGCAGGGAAACAAATGTAAAGAAAGATATACATTGCTGCTTAGTGAATTTATACTTTGAAAAGATGTGTACGCATTTCCAAATATACATCTATTTATGTCTGTATATGCATTTCTGTGCTCTCTCTCTCTCTTACTTAGAAGGCAAGGAAACCCCCAGGAGAAAATGGAAAGAATGGCCTGGAAAAGAATAATTATTAGATTTCTGTTTAAGGTTGTGTTTTGTGCATGTAGGGGGATGTGTTTCTAAACAGGTGTTCTTACAAAATTCAGAACCCATTCAAAGGCACTTGTGAGACTCTTAGAGTATGTTGATTTTAAAAAAATACAACAAACTAAATTTCACTTGGAAAAATTTTTTAATTTATCTTGGAGCAGATAGGTGGTAATAGTTCTAATATCTTGGAAAAGCTATGTATAGATTTCTGAATTTGAGCAGTTTCCATTTGGTCATTTCTACTGCCTGATACAATGTTAGGATGAGCCTATTTTTAACAACATAGGAAGTCATTTGTCCAACATAATTGTATGGCATATCCACTGTGTACCAAGCACCGGTCTAGGTGCCTGAGATATAATAGTACACAAAAGAGAAAAGGTTTCCATTCTCTTAGAGTTCACAGTCTAATTGGAATGACATATTTACCTGTGTGAAAGTGTTTAATTAGAACTACTATAAAGGGTAAGGACTATGGAGGTCTTATGATGTGGAGCAAGTAATAATGATAATGTCTTTTCTTCTTTTGGAACCCATCTCCCAAAAGACCTGAAAATGGCATCTACGCTTTTAAACTTATCTATCTAGAATTTCTCCTGTTGACCATCTTGACATATAGGAAGTGGAAAAATCTGATTTTCTTTTGCTTCTGGAGACTATAGAGTACTCTGGTGGGCTGCCTGTCTTCTTCTTGTTAGTTTCAGACATCCGTTTCTCTGAGGACCCAGTGTTCAACTGATCTCCAGAGAGGGAGGCAGAAGTGGGGGCAGGGTGTGTAGAGTCTTCAAGAAAGCAACAGCTATTTCATAATGTGGAGCAAAGTCAAACTACTTTCTTTGTTCACGTCCCCCAACTGCCCTCTCACTGGACTTTTGTTCAAATCTTAGTTATGTGGATAACATAGGTAGCAATGGATATTTTTAATGGATTAAATATCAATTTGAAATCAAGTAGCTGAAAATTCAAATTACTGCCATCACTACCTTGAGGCACATTTCAGCTCAGGGAGAGCCCAGAGAAAGGGCGGAAGGTTGCTGTTGATCTAGATACTGCTGCCTCCTCGGTTTGATTAGCTCTTCTTCATACTCACTGTCACTTTCTCCTCCTCTCTTCCTCTTGTTTGTTTAAGGATATTCTGCTACTGTCCACTCCTAAACTTTCCTCCCAATGACAAAAATCCCCACCTCTTAATTTCTTTTTCTCACTTTTTAAAATTTAACTGATTTATTTGGTGAAATCGAGTAAAGAAAAATTTACATCAAGAAATTGAACACAGAAATGTTGTAACAAGGAAGACTTCCTAACATTTAGCTCCCTTCTATAAGTGAATGAGGTCCCACAAGGAATTGTAAGAGGCCCATCTCCTGAAATTTTAAAACTCAACTGGACGCGGTCCTCCATGATGGGTTGCTGGGAATTCCCCAACTTAAGCGAAACAGGAATGAAGAGAAAGATCATTTCAAAAGAAAGAAAAACTTTTTTCTTCCTCCTTATCTCTAATTTTTCTCTGTGCTGAGTTTTTAATTCCTGCTGAAATCGGCTATATCTATAGTCTGCAAGATCCATTGGTCTTCTGTGGCAAAAGTGAGCAGGAACTTGAACAAACGAGGAGGAGGGGGTACTGGGGAGGCCCTTAAAAGAAAAGCAAAACAGAAAAACAGCTTGGTCCCATGAGTAAAGTCAGAATTCTGGGTGGCGTAATCTGTGGTCTTATTTCTTGGGCTGCCCCTTATTCCGTGAGCAAAAGGAAAATTGTCTGAAAATAGAACAGTAGGTCTCGCTAATATTTTGTGAAATTACCTGTTTACCCATCGTATTCTAAAGTATCTCGGTATCATTTCTGTTGGCCAAAAGGCAAAGCTTCTATCTCCATAAAAACTTTTTTCCCCATTACAATGTCAAGGCAGTTTTTCAAAGGTTTCTTGGCTGTGTGTTTGCTTATACACCAGCCTTGTAAAGTATTACAAAACACTTGCCTAACGTAAGAAAATGTGAAATATAAGCATTGCTACATTGGGGTAGGACTGTAAGACCAAAGGAAAGGCATTAAGACCTCCTTTGCTGACATCATCAGAAAGATAAACCTCCCTGAAATTTCAACAATACCTGTTCTTTTATGAACCAAATATGCTATGTACCTAATACTTGCAGTTTATGAAGCATATTCACAAATATCTCCTCCTTTAATATCTTCAATTTAGTAAAATGCAGTTAGTAATACTCATGAGGAAACGAGTTCAGAATGGATAAATAAGTAGGCTCCTTTGCACAAAGCTGGTAAGTGTCAGACTAAGACAAAACTCGATTTGTCGATTCCAGAGCCCCACGTTCTTCGTTGGCTACCCTGCTCTTCTTAAGCTGCTTTCAGGGCTTCAGCCTCTACATCTGGATGATGAATTTAACATGGTAAATACCCACCCCCTGAGTACTTGTACCTTGTCTGCCTCTGTATGTGCCAGCCAAATAACCACAGAGATAACATATATTGCTGTTCTCTACTTTTAAGCAATTTTTCATTCACAGGGAAGTCCTCAGGCAAATTCTCTTGGACTTTATGCCTCTGGGTTTAAGGAATGAGCCCTTCACTTGATCATCAAGGACCTTATCCATTCTGCTTACTCACTTTGCAGGGGCCTCTCACTCCAGTTTTCTTTTATTCTGAGGAAGATTAGCCCTGAGCTAACATCTGTCACCAATCCTTCTCTTTTTGCTGAGGAAGACTGGCCCTGAGTTAACATCCATGTCCATCTTCCTCTACTTTATATGTGGGATGCCTGCCACAGCATGGATTGACAAGCTGTGCCATGTCTGTACCAGGGATCTGAACAGGTCAACCCCAGGCTGCCAAAGTGGAACATGTGAGCTTAGCTGCTGTGCCTCTGGGTGGCCCCTGACCCCAGCTTTTATTAGTGTAATCTACCTCTTCTCTCCCAGACCAGGGCACCTAAGGATATGTATGTGCTCTGAGAAAGCAGAATATGGGAATATAAACAATTCCTTATTTGTTAGGTGAAAAAAGATGGGCAAATAAGATGATATCAAAGCCAGGGAATCATCACAGACCTCAACAATAAGATCAATAAGGAATGATAGTAGAACAGATACAGATTAGTGAACAGGGAATTAATGCTGTGAGTTAGGTGAGTAGCAGCACAGGAGAAAACAGGTGCTTCTAGAAAGATCTTAAGTCCTTCTCTCAGTAGCCTTCAAGGCCGAGTCTCCTTTTGCTCCTTATGCCTCTGTCACTGAGCTTATTCTCTCTTTGTCACCTTTCAAGTCTGTCTTCATCGGTAGGATCTGTGTCTCTGGTTTACTTTGTGATATCTCTTCAGCTCCTTACTGGTGTCTGTCTCATCAGGCTCACTTCCTGAGTTTCAGGTCCTGGTTAACAATGTTCAACTTAGATGGAAAAATTCCAAAAAATGGCTTTTGTTTTTCCATTGTTTTTAAGGTGTTCTTTAAGATGTTCTTAAAAACAGATCTCAGAAACAGATCTCATGACTTTTTGGGAAAATTGCTGCCATTCTATTAAACTACAAACAAAAAAACCATGGCTCTCCAGCCACAACCAATAGACGCAGATCCCAGATGAAATCAGAGGGCAGGACAGAGCAAGCCAGCAGGAAAGTTCTTTATATACTCCAGAATGAGCTAGATAAAGTGTTCGGGACTGATTTAATCATCCCGTTCTAGTTGTAAAAGTAATAATAGAGTAATCCATCTTAATCATAACAATACATAATTTTATTATTTATTCTTTCCTGTGACTAGTAGTGTAGTATGAACATAGCACACTTGCTCAGTTATATCTTATATCAACCCCATCAAGCACGTACTGATGTCTTCATTTTTTCACATGATAAATCTGATTCTTAGATGACTTAAGCATCTTTTTGAAAATACCTTCTATACACAAAGTCTGATTCCTAAGCCCTATCCATGGCTGCCAGGCAGGTGTGAGTGCCTAGCTGACTTTCATAGTTGGTGGTGTTTTGTGAGTGATATGTGTCTGATTTCCTCTCATTTTTACCACCAAGATGAGCAAGATCTAGGAATAAAATTAAGTGGATGGAACTCATAGTCAAGATGAGGAGTTGCAAATAAAAAAATGAGGCAAGCTGCTCAATAGAGTCAACAGCTCATAGGGATGAGGCAGAGAGAAAAAGTCTGAACACAAAGTCAGTGGGATGGAAATTGGCCTGACCAGGCAGAGCCAAAGTCAAAGCAAGAGTGAGTGGCAAAGCTGGAAGAAATCCACAAATTTGATTGACCATATTAGAGTATCCTTGCATTGGGAGCATGACATTAGATCTTTAGAACACGACATAAAATAGGGGCAAGACTGATGTTTTCCCAATTGGAGAGTGGGTTACTGGTGTATTTTTATTGGTACAGGTGTATTTATATAAACACGTGAATTTAGAAAAAAATTTAATTGCATAAATAGAACATCAAACTCATGACTTCCTAGATAAAACACTGCTAGGTTACAAATCAGAGATATTTCAAGTCATATTGAGGTGGTAAATGGATGTGCCAATGATTAGGAAAGCAGTCCTAGAATACCGTCTGATGTCTGGAAAATGCGTGATTATACAATATGATTGAAGCATTTCTCTTCATGATATACTCGTCAGGGTACTAGATGGAAACAAAAGAGAAAAAAAAGTAAACTTTTTGGCTTAATGTCCCAATGTATATATTCATGAAGCTGGAAATGCATTTTGCTTTAGAAAAAATATTCCAGTTGACATTAAAAATATATTCTAATTCAAGAGAACCTGATGACGATGTGAATTCATAGACAGAGAAATCTGTGACAGAAGATATACTATCAGGGCACACCCTGGAGTAAAGGCCTCTTTCTCCATCATCTAATGTTCAGTACAGAGACGATAACTTCTTGAGAGCAAGTGGGAGGTGGCCACTAAATTGTTCTCTTGGTTCAGATTCCCAACTTGCTATTTGACTTTCTGAATCATTTGTCAGTTGGAGTCCAGGGGAGATCTTATCCTTCCTTATGCCCCCATCGGGTGGAATATGCAAGTATACCAAGAGGAAAGAGGAGTCCAATTTGTTACCTTGAAACAATGGACAAACGTCATTTTCACAAGGCCTTAATTGATCCTTGATGTGACAGAATAGTCATCTGACTTTTGAGTGGTCCTCCCTTACCTGCTCTCAGCCTTTGGAGTTTGAATAGATAGAGTGTTGACCGTATTCACAGGATAGGTCTTGGATAGCCAGTTGTTCTTGCTGGATACACGCTAAAATCACTTGGAAAGCTTCAGGCACTAAAAAGAGAAAAAACTTACATTTAATCTATTTCTGTTCTAATCATGATTATTTTCTTCCTTCTGCTTTCTCTGACCTTAATTTTCTCTTTCTAGTTTAAGGTGGAAGGTTAAGTTATCTCAAATATTATGTTTTTTTTTTAATATAGGCATTTATAACTATCAGATTCCCTCTAACCACTGATGTCACAGCATCTAATACATTTTGGTATGTTGTGTGTTCCTTTTTATTCATCTTGAAATATTTTTCTAGTTTCCCTTTGAGTTCTTCTTTGACCCATTGGTTATGTAGGAGTGTGGTGTTGTTTAATTTTCAGATTTGTGGCTATTCCAAATTCTTACATTATTGATTTCTAACTTCATTGTCATCAGAGAACATTTATGATTTCAGTATTTTTTTTTTTTTGAGGAAGACTAGCCCTGAGCTAGCATCTGCTGCCAATCCTCCTCTTTTTGCTGAGGAAGACTGGCCGTGAGCTAACATCCATGCCCATCTTCCTCTACTTTATATGTGGGCCACCTACCACAGCATGGCTTGCCAAGCAGTGCCGTGTTCACACCTGGGATCTGAACCGGTGAACCCTGGGCCACCAAAGTGGAACATGCAAACTTAACCGCTGCGCCACTGGGCTGGCCTCTATGATTTCAGTATTTTTAAACTTATTGAGGTTTGTTTTATGGCTAGCATAGTGTCTATTCTGGATAGTTTCATGTGCCATTGAGAAGAATTATTCTGCTGCCATTAGGTGAATTTTTCTATAAATATCTGTTAGGTCTTGTTGGCTTATAGCGTTGTTCAAATCTTCTATTTCCTTGTTGATCTTCTGACCAATATTTTATCAGTTGTTGAAAGCAGATATAGATTTCTCAAACTATTATTGCTAAACCTCACATTTCTCACAACTCAGTTTTTGTTTCATATATTTTAAGGCTCTGTTAGGTGTATATCCGTTTATAATTTCTGTCTTACTTACTGATAGATTGACTCTTTTTTCATCATTATAAAATGTGTTCCTTGTCTCTAGACACTTGTTTTTCTTAAGATGTACTTCAACTGACATGAATATAGCTACATTAGCTGTCTTAAAGTTATCATTTACATTTTATATATAAATTTTGTTTTCCATCCGTCAGTGTTAATGCGTTTTTGTCTTTGAGTCTAAAGTGTGTCTTTTTTATACAGCATGTTGTTGGAATTGTTTTAAAAAATCATATCTGATGATCCCTGCCCTTTGATTGGATTGTTCAACCCATTCAAATGTAATGTTATTGATATGGTTGGAGTTATTTCTGTCTTTCTGCTTTTTGCTTTTTTTGCGTCTATCATTTTTTCCTCATTCCTCGTTATTGTCTTGTTTATATTAAATACAAATTTTCTAGAGTGCCATTTTAAGTCCCTTTTTTTCTTTACTGTATTTATTCATTTTTTAATTAATGTTTGTCCTAGAAATTGCTATTAGCTTCTTTACTTAAAACAATCTAGTTTGGAATACTACCAATTTAATTTTGATTGTATACAAAAACCTTTCTCTAACATAACTTTATTCTCTCCTTCTTTTTTGAGTTATTATAGTCACACAAATTACATCTTAATAAATTATAACTAGGAGCCATCCCAGTGCTGCAGCAGTTAAGTTTTCACATTCGTCTTTGGCGGCCTGGGGTTTGCTGGTTCAGATCCCAGGTGCAGACATGGCACCGCTTGACAAGCCATGCTGTGGCAGGTGTCCCACATATAAAGTAGAGGAAGATGGGCACGGATGTTAGCTCAGGGCCAGTCTTCCTCAGATAAAAACAGGAGGACTGGTGCCAGATGTTAGCTCAGGGCTAATCTTCCTCAAAAAGAAACAAAGAGAGAAAAGTAAATAAATAAATAACTATATCAGCATAGTATTAGAATTTTTTTTATATTCAGCTATCTTTTAAATAACATAGAAGAAACAAACAAATACATTCATAACTTTTCTTGTATTTATTTATATACTTATTTACCAGTGGTCTTTATTTTTTCGTGTGGATTTGAGTGGTTACTAGCATTCGTTTATTTCAGTCTAGAGGATTTTCTTTTAATATTTCTTATAGATCAAGTCTGCTAGCACCATACTGTCTGTTTTTGTTTATCTGGGAATGTTTCAATTTCTCACTCATTTTTTAAAGATGGTTATTGAGATGTAAAATTTTAAGTTTACAGTAATTTTCTTTCTGCCCTTTGAATATGTCGTGGTTTCTCGTAAACCAGCTGTTAATCTCATTGAGAATCCCTTGTACGTAATGAGTTGTGTTTTTCTTGCTGCTTTCAAGATTTTTGTCTTTTTCTCCTGACACTTTGATTATGATGTCTCTAGGTGTAGATACCTCTGAATTTATCCTTTTCGAAGTTTGTCAAGCTTCTTGGTTTGAGAGATTAACATTTTTCCTCAAATTTGGAAAGTTTTCAGCAATTCTTCAAATATTCTCCCCTTTTTTCTCTTCCTCTAATACTCCCATCATGCAAGTGTTGGGATGTTTGATGCCCTACAGTCTAAGTCTGTTCACTTTTCTTCATTCTTTTCTATGTCTCAGATTGGATAATCTCTATTGATCTATCTTCAAGTTTGCTATTTTTTAAATCTGCCATCTCAAATTTGCCCTATTATGTTTAAAAATCTTAGCTGTACTTTTAAATTCAGAATCTTTTTGGTTCTTTTAAATTGTATCCATCACTTTATTGATCTTCTCTATTTAGTAAAGACATCATTCTCATGCTTTCCTTTAGTTCTTTAGACATGTCTTTCTTTAGTTCTTTGGACAGCTGAGTTAAAGTTTTTTTCTAGTAAGTCTAACGTAAGAACATCCTCAGGGATAGTTTCTGTTGACTTATTTTATTCCTGTGGAGAATAGAGAATGTTATTCTATGTTTCTCATTTCTTTATATGTCTTGTAATTTTTTTGTTGAAAATGCAACTCAGTCATTTTTCTTGGATAAAGGCTCCTCGGATTGTTGAAAGGTTATGGTTAATCTAAAGAGATTTAGAAAAGTTTATAATTTTTCCAGTGTTGTTGCTGATTTTATGGAGGAGAAAAGTTTTTCATGTTTTCACTTTCCCATTCGGGAAGTGCTTCTCTACCTCCCTCTAATTATTTTCAAGTACAGTGTTCTAGTAGTTTGAGGCCCAGAGATATGTGAAGTTTTCCTCTGTTTTTATGTTATTTTTTAAAAATTCCCCCCAAAGCTTGTTGTATTAATTCTTTCTTGCCATCAAGAAATATTCTATTCATGTAGTTGGAAGCACTGGATTACCATTGATCTATCGATATGAACGAAGTTACGTTTAGGGAAAGTTTCTTTGACGTCTTGTTTCAACATGTTTTAATTTGGCATGCAGTGCCAAAAATATATGAATAGCCAGTTTTAAGGATGGAGATTATGTTACCCTTCAGATTAATTTCCATATCTGTTGTGGAATTATTCCTCTGAAAGACAGTGTGTTGATGAAGTATTGTTCCACTATTAGCACTTTGTTTTCTGTAAAATTGAGTTGTCACATGTAATGCCCAAGAGACACATCCTTGAGATGATCCTTCCATGTGGGGTTTTTACCTTTACTTTTAACAATGTCTGGGTGAATTCAATTGTCTGAGGCTTTAGCTCATACTTTTATGTCCCAGAGTTCATATGGTTATTCTGACTTCGAGTTCTCTGTGACATCTGTGGGGACAAAAGAGTTGCCCCAATGACTTGAAACAGTCTCTCCCATTGGCCTCTCAAAGTAATCCAGGCCACTCTTAAACTTGGAAGAATGGAATAAGGAATGCCAGATAATTATTTCTAGGAACTCCAGTCCTAAAATACACTATTAGTGCTACATACTTGTAGAACTTGACAATATCAGCATAATATCAATTGCAAAATACCATTTAATCCTCAGCTATAGAGGATTAATTCACAAATGGAAAACATTTGTTTATTTTCAAAAGTCAATATTCTAGTGATTATATAACTATAGCTAGTATAACCAAGATAATTTGAAATAATGAATAACAATTCTATCCACACTTTTTAAAAACATCTTACTGTAAAGAATAAATGGACTAGCTGATATGGATATTGAGATATAATAATAATGGTATATTTTTTGAAAAGGAAAATAACGTATCTGGAGAAAATCTTTTCCATTTGACATTTTAGAGTAAGATTTGATCCTTAGATGAGGCATTTGAAGGCAGGGTGGCTAGGAAGAAACAAATTTTATCAACGCAGGATGGTTATTGCATTTGGAATTACTGAAGTAGTCTGAATAATTCCAGTGTGTCCTTAACTCATCAAATAACAATGTTTAGACTAGAATATCAAGATAGAAGGAAATATCCATCTGTTTGAAGGAAAAATTAGAGAAGTTATTTGATTCAAATTTGTTAAGCAAAATCATGAAATTTAGGATCTAGAAGAGATTTGAGGGATGATTTAGCACTGAGCTTCCCAACATTCTAGACATGAAGCAGCAAGCTAGGAGACTTTATATCTCTCAGCCTCAAGGAGGATGTGTGTGCTTTTAGACATTTTGTATATAAGAATTATTTGATATTAAACAAATACTTATGTATTACAATATCCCACAAGAAATTTGCCTGATTTGGATAAGTAAAAGTTAATATGTCAGAAGAACTCTACTGACTGCCATACTTAACTTAAGTCTGTGCCAGCAGCCTGCAGACATTTGCCATGGTTCTTCCCTGCCATCAGATATACGCCAAGGAGTGATGTTTGAGAATCACTGAGTGAGCTGCTTGCCTCCTCGTGCTTTTGAGGTTAGGAAAGTGGAACCCTATTCAAACCCAAGAAAACTTGAGCCATGTAGATGGGAATGACAGAGCCAGAGAAAGATTCTACCTTCTGCAACTCCAGGGTCCTTCTGATCCACACTGGGGTTGAAGATCAACACTGGAGTTACTGGGTAGAACTCAGAGAGAGGAGTCTGCCTGACCCCATCTGCTCTAACCTGACCCTTCGGATAGAAATAGATTCTTGGGATGCTCTTTACTGGGAGAAATTGGTCTCTGAGTTAATGATGGTCTTCCTCTTAATGGTATACATTCACTGATTTTTATTCAACAAATATTTATCGATGCCCTACTATGTGCCAAGTTCTATTCTAGGGTACAGAACTTATTTACACAAGTAAATGATCCTTCCATCTCTCCTCTCAGGGAGCTTATACTCACCAAAGAAAATAGTTGTCTTTTTCTAGTTCTATGTCTATTCCTACAAAATATATCTTTAACAAATGACAAAAATAAAACTCTGGAAATGAGTCATTTTTGTAAATATTTGGTGATTGATATTGTGACAATCCTCAGTCAATCCTTGGAAGACCAGTGCTAAGACTGGATCCCTTATCTACATGTCCTGAGGATTTCATCTTTTTTCTTTTTGGCAGTGTGTACTCTCCTTTTTCTTCATCTGTGTGTTCGTGTGGAGCATGGTAGAAAAAAGTCTGTCCCAAGTCTCTGAGGCTTGCAAGGGTAGTAAGGCATGATGACCATAGGTGTCCTGGCTCTGGGGCTGCAGTAGCAGAGGCTTTTTCTCCCTGTGCTCCCCACCCCCAACCAACCCCCTTTTCTCTGATTTTCCTGATGCTTTATGTTCTCCTGCACCATTATGAAGGAGGCAGCTGGATGCTACCTTCACCTTTGTTGATGTATCTTATAACAGTAGAAGCAAGATCAGAAAGCAGGAGATCTTTTCTTTGATAGGTGTGGTGACTGAAGGCAAGCTGTGCGAGTGGAGCTCTGAGAGGAGAGTAGGGCTGAACCTTTTCAGGAAAGGGTGAAGAGTCTGGATTTCAGTTACGTAAAACACAAATTTATCCAGAGTAAACAATGTAAATATATTTTAAAAGTATATTTTGATTCAAAGCATTTTATTCATCTTTCTACACTCCACACCCTACATCCTACCAAAACCAAATATGGTCACTCTTTTCACTGTTCAACTTAGGATAAAAGAAGTTTTTCTATTCATCAGCTGAATTAAAGATTTTCAGAACATGTGTTCCTGTTGTTTTAATAAACAGCACATAGATGCCACAAAGATTTAATGAGAAGCCATGTGAATTTTCATGTAGATTTGATTATTCTGGTTGGGAGATTATAATAAATTCTAACATTTGTATTGCATGTTAGAATTATCACAAAACTTTCATAGGTATCATTTTAAGAACTTATAACAGTTATATGAAATGGAGGGCACAAGCACCACTATACTCACCATAATCACTATACTCCTTTTACTCTGATAGAAATATAATATTGAGTATCTACTATGTGTTATCACTGTGCTGTATATTGCACATATACATATTGCATGTATAGATTTGAGCAACACAATTCTTGTATGTAAGAAACTTGCATCTAGTAGGACATTCAGACATGTGGACTAATAATTAAATTAAAATGTGATATATAGATTCCACTGACACTATACCATTTTACATGCAGGGTACTAATGAATGTTAGAAGTTGCCATTATTATTTAGGATGTTATGTTTGTAGTCATCTCTAATAGGGGAAGTCAAGAGACAGTGTATACTTTTGAGGTAATGCTTGAGTTGAAATGTAAAGGAAAAAGATAAATTTACTCAGAAAACATTGTCAAGAAGGAGGAGGAAATTCTTAGGAAAAGGGACCGTTTGTACAAAAGTATGTCAGCACTCAGTAGTTTGTAATATTGTGTTTTCATATAACTTCATGGGAGGGTGACACATCTTTTCCAAGGTCATGCAACTATTGCACAGTAGACCTTGGGTTCAAGTTTATTACAATTTCCACAGCATTCCTTTTCTCCACTTGCAAATCTCTGGGCTCTGCCTATTGATGAGGATTTTAGGCTGGTTACTTTTAAAACTACAGATGAGAAGCAGGCTCCGAGGACTGGAATTTTGCTTGCCCTTCTGAGAGACGTTTGCGTTTGTGAAGGAAGAGGCGGTGACCTTGTAGGGACCCGAAATTGGCCACCCCAGGATATGTCTCTTTGGCATCAGGATTGTTTTGGGCTGATTGCTTTCGATAAACTGGGACAGGGAAGGAGGCTCTGGGGAATGGAACTTGCCCTTGTTGGGACACATTTACATTTGTAAGGTAAATCTCTATCTGTAAAAGGTGCCTCCCTCTCTGTACCAGGAAGAAGAAGAGAGATGACCTTATCCCTAGAAATTCTTAATGGGGGAGGCAAGAACCTCTGTTGGTTGCTGTCTGGCAATCTCATGTAACTGGTTTAGGGTGGTGGCGTCTAACCTTTCTAACCTTTACTTAATCCGATTTGATTCTTGTCTAAAAGTCATGGGATCACCCAACGCGACTGATACCATTTTAACTTTTTTTCATGTTCTTTCCTTTGTCTTGTAAAGAGATGATTCACATACCCATGCCTTATAAAATTAGCCCTAACCCTCAACTCGGGGCAGCAGCAGGAGCTCTGACTGCCCGTGGGTCCTGTCCCCACGCACCAGCTCTGCCTGCCCATGGGTCCTGTCCCCATGCCAGCGGGGGCAACATCAGCAGCTCTGCCTGCCCATGGGCCCTGTCCCCATGCCAGCAGGGGCAGCAGAAGCAGCAGCAGCAGAAACTCTGACTGCCCATGGGTCCTGTCCCCATGCTATTCTACTCTCTAAATAAAAGAGCACTACTGCCAGATCTTAAGAGTCTAAGAAATCTTTCTTTCGACTCCTTGGCTCACCGACCCCGCATCACCTATCACACTGCTTTGAATTTCTTTAATAGAGTGGCACCAAACCAACTGCTCTCCCTCAAATGTGAGCTCAGAACAAATCATCTGGGATATTCTTAATTCCAAGTCACACTTTTTGGAGGCAGAAGTATCTCTCCAATAGCAAATTGCAACAGCTGTAATCATGGAATTCATATCACAAGAATAATCAAATGTAATTGAAGCAGAAGTACACCAATTTACCATGGGTTTCAAGTATTGTGTTGGGCATTTAAGCTTAATGAACTTCATGATTCCCTGTAAGCTGTAAGAGACTGTCCTCTAAAGTCTGGTTTTGTTTGGCAATTTCTCTCTCTGCTCCTCTCTCTCATTTGAAAGGAGAACCAGCCAATTTGCTCTGATCATATGCATACTAAGCCAGGGCTAAAATAAAGAAGGATGGTCAATTTACAATTATCACTGTTGGGACCAGATTCCTTTGGTGTAAATGTATGAGTGAGTTGCCTTTGAGCAATAATTAGCTCATCAGCTCAGACCTTTTATCATATTTCCGAGTCTGGTGAGAGTATACAGTCTCTTGTTTAGAGTCAGTGGTCTTATTTTGGATGATCTTGGAAGTGGAAGCTAAAAACTTGTTTTGAAACTGTATCTGAATATTAAGGACATTTTTATTACGTATATTGTGGATTTATTTAAGATGGTTTTGGAGTGGGAGGGCTGATTGGGTTTGAGTTGGTATAGCTGAGCTCTCACAGGTCTTCTCTTGGCACTGTTACTGAAACCAAAATGGATTCACCTTCTGGTGAGTTAAATCAGACTCTCCACCAGAAGTAAGTTGTCTCACAAAGTAAAGCATACTTGCAGCAAATAGGAGCCCATGTAGATTCATTTCCAAAGTCATCCCCAAACAAAGAGAAACAGGGACCTTTTATTTGGGATGGGGAATGAATATTCAAAAGGGAGAGGGAGATATTCCCTTGTGCAGGTTCAGTTGGAAAACATGCTTCCACACACACAGCAGGTTATGGTAATAAGGCCTAAGCTCCTCCTGGAGAGATCTTAGCATTAAAAACAAGGCAAAGGTCATAGGCGTAGCTCTTGTGGTGAGGCTTGGTCTGGTTCAAGGTGGTAGGTGATTGCACCTCCTTAACATAACAAAAGGGAAAAAAACACTTTGGATAAACCCTTAAAGCCTTCCAAACCGACCCTTGAGTTCCTTCAGGCAACCAGTAGATGACAGCACCATTGGTGCAGACAAGTTTTGCCTCTCTCCTATTCTAAATAGGCACAGCTAACAAGACTGATTGCGTTTTTACTTACCCCTCTCTCCCACTCTCTTTCTCTCTCCTCTCTTTCCTTCAGTTTAGCCAGTGGCTCTCTATATAAAGAGACCTCTTTGTAGTATATTGTAGAAAAGCAAAGAAACTTACAAAGAGGTGATTGATTTTAAGTGTATTCACTTCAGATTGGATTTTAGAACTTGAAATATAAACCTTACACTGACAGTTTTGCCGCATGGAATTGAATAGCCATGAAACAATGAAAATGGACAGTATATGCGCATATATGTCAGTGTGGTGATGGCAAAAGGCAGTTACCTGAAGAGCAATAGTCAGATAAATTTAAAAGATCTGGTTCAATCCTCCTTACGTAGCGGTGGACTGTCACTTGGCATCGCTGAAACCAGATCTCCATTGACCCTTTCTGCAGAGATGAGCCCCTAGAGAGAAAGAAAGAGGGAGAAAGGGAAGAGGAGGGAGAGGGGAGAGGAGAGCAGAGGCGAGGGAAGAATTGGGGGGAGGGGGTAGTGCGGGGAGAAGAAAGAGAGGGAAAAGAGAAAGGGAAAAGAGACAGAGAGGCATCTATGGCTTCTGAAGTGTTCCAGATCCTGGTCCAAGTTCCTCCTAAGGCCAGCTTTGTGACTTGTCTTTGGGTTCCAGAAGTATCCTTTTGTCCTTCCATTACATTCTCCTCCCTTAAGATATTTTCAGTGACACATGTTTCGGTCGAAGGAGATCTGATAAAAGACACTAAAATTCATGGCCCTATGTTTCAAACCAGCCTTGAAAGAGAAATTCAGAGAGAGGAAAAAAGAAGTCTATACAGCCCACTTTGAAGGAGAAATGGCACTTGAGTGGGGCCTTCGGTCTGAGGAATGTTCACACAGCCAGAGGAGGAAAGTCAGCATTGCAGGTAGTGAGGGCAGCATGATCTGAAGCAAAGAGACTATACGGCCGGTCTGGTTTATACAGAAGGTTTATGCTATGGACTGAACGTTTGCGTCCCCCCCAAATTCATATGTTTAAGCTCCAATCTCCAATGTGATGGTATTTAGAGGTGGGACCTTTGGGAGGTAATTAGGTCCTGAGAGTGGAGCCTTCAAGAATGGGATTAATGCACTTATAAGACTAGACATGAGGGAGATAGTCTTTCAGCTATGAAAGGATACAGCAAGAAGGCAGCCTACTGCAAACCGAAAGAGCGTCCTTACCAGACATAAAATCTGCTGGTTCCTTGATCTTGGTCTTCCTAGATTCCATAACTGTGAGAAATAAATGATTGTTGTTTAAGCCACCCAGTCTATAGCATTTTTGTTATAACAGCCCTAAGTGACTGACTGACTTTGTGCTACAAATGTGAATACTCATGTATCTAGAACACGAGAAATGTTCGTATTGTTATAGATCATGCTTGTTGCCATTTGTCATGTAGACCTCAAAGGTCAGATTGCAACAACGATAGCCTAATTTCCTATTAACAATTAGATGCCCATGCATTTAATCTGATCTCTTATGCAAAATATTGTAACAAAAATGAGAGTCTGGTATGGAAAAAAGCATATAAACATTGAGGAGACCTATTTTGGTGCTTAAAACCCAGATCCATGATATATGAGTTATGTCATTTAACTTACCTACACTTATATTTTCAGCTATAAACTAGAGAAAATAAAGCATACTACATCAATGTGAAAATTAAGTGAAACTCTAAATTCAAAGTCCCCAGAATAGTTCCTCAAAGCCTTTAAGTGAAAGAGATTTTCTTCCTCACTTTGACATTGTGCATCTACATTGCTGTCAATCAGAGTTGAAATACATCACTGATCATCATCATAGGAAAAGTAAAAATACTTATACACCTTATAATAAAGTGATTGTTGCTATTGAACAATGATCAGCATAATGCTTATGATGCATTTTTAAGATTTTATATGTATTCTATTATTTAATCCTTGTAACAACCTTGAGAGGAAGAAAATCTAGTACAGGTTTGTCCTCGTAGAACATTTCCATGAGGTTTACACTGGGATTGGGATTATGGCCAGCTTGTTTAGAGTCTGGACCAGTGAGTGCATCTGTGCTGTGAAATATGGTTAAGTTTTGTCATGGAAACAAATGCTGTTCCTCAAACCAAATCAAAGAATATTTAATGAAAGCCGTGCAGAAAGTTTGGGAGAACATTTATTTGTTCTCTTGGGAGGTGGTGAGTGTGTGTGTGGTGGGGCCCTTAGAAAGCGTTAACCGGGTATGTCATTACTTGTTAATGAGAGAAGAAAGAATGCACTAATTGGTTAAAAGCAATATGAGCCAGGAAACTTGGTCAACTACTTAGATCATCTGGGTGACATCCCCCACCATTTAAATCACTTGACATCTCTAACCTTGAGTTTCTCCACTGTAGCAGATAATGAGTTTTTGATGTATATATTTCAAGGAAACTGCTGTAGATTCTTGATTCTCAAACCTGGCTGTATATTAGAATAATCTGCTAATTGTTAAAGTGATGCCTACGTTTAACAAAATAATCATAATCCCTGGAGGACAGTGCCTGGTCATAGATATTTAGGTTTCAGAACTACTGAGAAGGGTGGTCTTAAGATTTTTTTCGGTCTAAGATGGTATCTTGGTACACAATACTAGGTAGGAAAAAGTGAAGAGGAGGCAAGCATATTTTTTATAATTTGAAAATCAGTGAAAACTATGCAATTCAAGTAGAAATCATGACAGCCTCGTTTTTTGGGGAAAGTACGTTTGACGTTAATGCCAATCTGAGGAAACTTTCTATAACTCGGGATAGACGATATGGAATTCCTAATGACCTAAAGATGAATCTGCTGAGAGATTTTTTTGAAATCCATTCATTCAGTAAATATTTGTAGAATATCCAGTATGTGTGTGTGTCTCTGCTGGGCTCTGTATAGTAGTCAGAAATAATTACTATAATCCTACTGCAAGAAATTTACAATATCTTTGGTAAAAATTAACTATGAACATAAGAGAAATGTTTTGCAGGGAGATTGTAATTTCTTTCCAGAGGCATCAGGAAATAGTTCATGAATTAAGTTGTTATGGACTGAATGTTTATTTCCCCTCTAAATTTATATGTTGAATCCCTAGCATCAGATGTGATAGTATTTAGAGATGAGGCCTTTGGGAGGTAATTAGGGTTAGCTAAGCTCATGAAGATGGATCTTCGTGGTGCAATTAGTGCCCTTACAAGAAGAGGCTAGAGAGCTTGCTCTTTCTCCTCACATGTGCACAAAGAAGAGGTCATGTGAACTCAGAGTATCATCATGGCCACCTACAAGCCAAGGGAAGAGACCTCAGGATGTAACCTACCTTGCAGGGACTGTCATCTTGGATTTCCCATCCTCCAGAGCCTGTGAGAAATAAATATCTGTTGTTTAAGAAGTCTATGGTATTTTGCTATGTCATCCCAAGACGAGTAACTCATAAGTGCTATTGGAATTGAATGTTAAAAAATGGTTGAGAATCACAAGCATGCATGGAACTCAGGACTGGGGTGGGCATGTTCACTCAATGCTAAGTAACACAGTAATGCTGAGTAATCACATGTATCTGATTATAACGTAAGCTCTATGAGATGTCGACGAAAATAATCCATAACGAATCTGTAAATGAAAATTTGGGAGAGTTTATTCTGAGCTGAAATCTGAGGACCGTGGCCCAGGGCCTTTCTTCCCGAAGGAAGAAAGGGCACCAAAGAAGTGAGGTATACAGAGTGGTTATATACCCCCAAACAGGAGGTTTCACATATGATTGAAATGTCCCTCCCACAATAGTCACAAGACTGCCCTGTTGGCACAGCGCTTGACGGACACAACAGGTAGTGGGTCTGCTATCTTGGGGGGCATAGCAGGAGGCAAGTCTATTGTCTCAAGCAGGTGATCGCAGAAATCAGTTCCTAGCCTAAGGAAAGATGCTTAACCCTTAAGGGAATGCCAACATTGGGAGGGGGAGGGAAGTTGCAGCTTTACCTCAAGAGCCTTTGTTCTTGCCATAGGGAATATCTAAAGCAGATATACAATGCATGCTCAAGAGCCAAGGTCAGGCCCTTTTGGAAAGACAAGGTCAGGCCCAATTAGGTTTACACCAAATGGCTTCCTCATATTCTCCAATATATCCTATTGCTTGCCATTTTTATTTGTCAGAGATCAGGAGGATTATCTTTCTGTCTTGTTCATTCCTGCAACCTCACACTAGAGAAAGGCTTGATGCATAATAAACCCTCACTATTTCATAAAAAATGAAAACAAGTCCATGGGAACTGGCAACTTTTGTAATTTGGTCTCCCATCCTGTTTTAAAGTAGCGCAGTGACAGCCAGCACTAGACAGTTTATCTTCTGCCAAATTATATAAATGTAACTTTTGTGGAGTAATAAGTAGTCTAACATATGAAATAGGATTGACTACTAAAATAAAGGTGCAAATTGACTTATATTTTAGAAAAGATTTAGTGAAACAAGTTTTCTTCCCTTCTCCTGGTTTTGACCTTCAGTAAGAGATCAGGTGGAAGTGGCTTGGATTTCAGCTTCCTAAATCCCATATCTATAAACAAGCCAGGTAAAATTTATGCAATATTTTGACATCTAAGCCATACGTGCAGAATGTTTTTGAAAAAAGATACCATGTATTTGTAAATGAGAAAGTAAGTATGTCTTCTCTTGTTGTTAAATCAATAAATTACAGATATTACCCAAAACAGTGTGTCTTGGAAGATATATTCTGATAGTATTTTATTACCGTCATTATGGTGACGATGTTGGTGATTGTAATAGTTAATTTCGGAGGTCAACTTGACTGGGTTACAAGGTACACAGATACTTGGTCAAACTTTTATCTGGGTGTTTCCCTGAGGATGTCTTTAGGAGAAATTATCATTTAAATAGGTAGACTGAGTAAAGCAGATCACCCTTCCTAATGTGGGTGGGTCTCATCCAATTATTTGAAGGTTTGAACGGAATCAAAAGGTTCACCTTCCCTCAAGTAAGAGAAGTCTTCCTGCAGGACTGCCTTCAAATTGGAGCATTGGATTTTTCCTGCCCTCGGATTCAAATTGAAACATCAGCTTCTCTGGGTCTCAAGCCTGCCGCTCTTTGGACAACACCATTGGCTTGCCTGCTTCTCAGTCCTTCATGCTCAGGTTGGACTAAACCGTCAGCTCTCTTGGATCTCCAGATGGCTAACTCACCCTGCAGATCCTGGGACTTGCTAGCCCCCATAATCTCATGAGCCAATTCCTTATAATAAATCTCTCTCTGTATATATATCCTATTCTGTTTCTCTGAAGAATTTTGACTAATACGTTGATGAGATGATGATTACGTATTTTTCGCTAACCACTAGGTAAGAAGTTTGAGCAAAAGCACGAAGAAATGAAGAAGATATATTGCTTTCTCCTGAATTTTTGGGAGCTGATAATAACCATTCATTTCAAAAACTTTGAACCTGTTTATTGTTTTAAAAGCAGACCAAAATGCAATATTCTTTGCTGTTAATATAGCAGGACTACCCTAAATGTAGACATTGGTATACTTATATTCTGGTTTAATTTGCAAACGTCAGGTTATTCTGAATTGCAGGTGACAAATTAGTGCACTTAAATAGTGATTCTTAGGTGGAGGAGATTTTTCCTTGGGGGTTGGAAAAAGGATGTTCAAAATGAATTATGTCTAAGAACTTATTCCATCTATGACATACATATGCATTAATGTAGCTTGTGGAGACAGTAAAGTAATATAAATCTTTGAGTGGATTACGAGTAAAGAAAATGTTTTTCTCCAAGATTGAAATAAGACTCTGACATGGATTCTGTGCTCATGTGCCTCTCATAATACATATTATTTATCAAGTGTCTTAAGCACCAAGCACTGTATCTCATTTAACTTTGATAATAACCCTAGTGATCAGGCTTGTATTCATCACCATTTTGTGGGTGAGAAAATGGAGGCCCAGGAAGGTGAAGTGAATTATTTTAAGTGACACAGTAATGATTAAGCATAAGCTCCAGCTATAGCTTCACCTTCCAATATGGAGAAAAGTCTTACTGGAAAAGACAATTCTTTGCTCTGCTACTTTATCAAAAAACACTAGCATAATACTAGTTGTACTTATCTCCTTGAGCACATTACTCCATTTCAAGTCCTCTCTTTTAGTTGGATGTGGCCATTTAACACAGTACCCGACAGTGGAATGTGAGCAAAGTAATGTGAAAGACTTTTGGAATTGGGCCACAAAATACCTTCTGAAGCATGGTCCTCCATACACTTATCATTCTGAGCCTAGTAGGAATCCAGAAAACCACTAAGAAAATCCTGAAAGCCACTTGTTGAAAATGGTGGCACCTCCATCATCCCAGACTTCTAAATGACTGTGTGGAGGAGATTCTGGCCACTAAACTGTTTAGTAGCCCATTACTGTTATGTGAATATGAAATGTTGATTTAGTTTGAGCCGTCATATATTTGATGTCTATTTTTTGTACCGTGTATCCCATTTTAGCAATAGTTCCCCTGTTTTGGATTTTAACTGTAGTAGTTCAGTGACCTCATTTGTCTAGGCCTCATTTGCTAGACTGAGATGCCTGTGATGTGCTCCCCTCCCCTCCATCTTGAGAAGCTGATGAGTGATTCAGGTTTGTATCTTTCAGATGGTCCAGGGTGCCATGGACACAGCCCAGCGAGGACTGCCTGTCAATATTATCCTCCGTTCCTTGGAACAGCTGAAGTATAAGGTCATGTGCTGGCTGTTTGGGTGAAATGCAGAGTCATTTCCAGGAGCGCGTTGGCTATAACCCTTGCTAAGGTGGCTGTGTTCAAGTGAATTTAACCTGGCATTTTTATCCATGTAGATTTTTAGTCATTAAGTTAAAAATGACAGGAAGATCATCACCACCATGTACTAGATGCACTTCATAAAATCTGTGGAAATGAGTACAGATAGTCCTGCCTGGAAGAGCAAGGTTCCCGTGTGTCACAAGTATTAGGAAGCATTATCTTGTCACAAGCAGTCTGGTAATTCTGAGCAAATGCAGAAAGCGTCTGGCCTTCTGGCCTACAGGAATTCCTCATTAGCCCCAGAGCTACACCCCCTCTACAGGCTTCTCGCTTTCGGAGGACACTTTTGATTCCCACTCCCAGAGGGTCCGTGAAAACTGTTAATACTGAGATGCTAACCAGCAATTGTACATTCATAATAAGACTTGAGGGTTTATTATGTGTAGAGACCTGAGCTAAGCGGGTAAGTGTGCTGCATGGGTCATCTTGAATCCCACTCCCATCTTGTGAAATCCTCTTGTAAACAAGGAAACTGAGGCAGAGGGAGGTTAAGTACATGCAGTGAGTAAGAAGAGGGATGGGATGCAAACCAGAGAAGTTTTTATTCCAAGCTCACATCCTTAATCTCCATGCTTTTCTGTCACCTGTCCAGGATGACATGTATAGTCAAGCACTGGAGAAAACATGTCCATCCCTCACACCTCTTCATTTCTACAAAGAACATGATTCTTACCACACAGCCTGGAATGTGTGTGTGACTTCTCATTTTCATGCAGTTGTTGATTCTGCTCTCCTATGGGGAACACATTTAACTTGGTTCTTATAGACCAAGAGATCCTATGAAGGGGCTTTGAACCCACCTGCATGTATCCTCCTATAGCTCCCTCTTAGAATAAAGGTTGCTTTAACTTTGATGTCAGGGGTTAAGGAAAAGACTTTATGTTACGGTATATCTGGGTAATTTCTCTTTGGACCACAGAATAAATGGCAGATCTTTATCTCTGCTTTCAGGGCCGTCAATGATCTGGCTTTCTCTAACCCTCTACATTCCTCTTCATATAGCACATACTGCAATTTTATCTGGGTTACCACAAGGCCAGGAGACCCCAAATGATATTCTAAAGAATTAGGTATGGTTGGGAATGAAAGAACCTATTAAAGAGTAAGAGGATAAACGTATTTGTTAAGTATGATTTTTTTATTTCACTATGAGTCCAATGCTTACACAACTTAAGCTATTTAAAATACTGAGTAGTGGTTTGTTACTATCTAATATAAAAACTAATTTGTCTCATGAGCTGAGAACTTTATGCCATTTTTTTATGGCATTGGGAGACCAGGGGACCAAGACTCTGGCTATTCTAATGTCATAAGGATGGCTTAGTCTTGATCCTATTGTATGAGAGAGAGAATTAGCTATTGGCTGAGGTGAGCATTTTTACTTTGCTGCTTTAAAACATTATTAAGCTGTATGCTAACACTACACTTGTAATCATAGTAAAACTGTAAAGCCATGAAATATTTACAATGCCATGTCTAAGATAGATGACACATATTTCTCAACTGTTTAGTAAATTGTGGCTACAGACACTCAAATTGTTGCTTTCCAGTGATCAAAGTTAGCGCAAGCAAACATTTCCTTAAATCCCTTATCAGGAGATTTTTTAGTTTTCTGAAAAGTGTTGTTTTCTACACACTTTTTAGGAGGCAGAAATAATTCTAAGCTGTAACACTTTCCAACAGCCATTTGAACATATTATATCTTTTGGCTGTATCATTTCTCTCCATTCCTGCTGTTCCTTACAGAATATAGCTACCTCATAAAAGGATCTTTCTAAGAACCTATTTGTTAAATGAATAAAATATTTTTAGATGAATTTCACCAAGTTCTTAGCAACTTCCCTACTGTTTTGGTGTCTCAATGAAAGGGCTGACTACATCAATAAATTCTCGATTCCTGGGAAATAATGAATACCTAGTCAGTCATAGGCATGGCTTAAATTGGAACATGTCAGGAGCCTTTCCTTCAAGGATTACTGAAACTGTTTACTTGCTTTTTTTTCTTTTTGTTTTCTCTTTAAATCATATTGCCTCTGCTGCTTCCTTTTTCTCCTACAAATATTTTTTTCTCTTTCTCACAATATCCACAGTTATCAAACTGTTTGTAGATTTTGAATAGTTGTGTCTTTACTGAAAATGATTTATGAAACTTTCTAATTGTATTCCAGGTCCTGTGATAGGAAGTGGAGATAAAGTAATAAGGGTTAAAACAAAAATGTTTTCTGTCATCATGGAGTTCATAATATTGTGTGACAATTCTTAGTCAAATCATCAAGCCAAACCAATGGGAAGTTGTTGAACACCATGATAATAAAGCAGAGTTCAGCAAAATTTTTCTATAAATTACTAGATAATAGATATTTTAGGCTTTGCAGGCCATACAGTATTTGTTACAACTACTTAACTCTGCCTTTCTAATATGCAAGCAGCCATAAGCAATACCTGAATCAAGGAACATGGCCATGTTATAATATAAAACAGGCAACAGGGCACACTGACTCATGGCTATAGATTGCTGACTTCATGGAAGAAATGAATACAGTCAGCAGAGCCCATGGTAAGAGGAGTCAAAAAGTGAGTAGGGGTATTGTTCTCATTTACTGATAGCTTTCTCTGTGCCAGCCACTGCAAAATTGACACATCTATTCATAAAGTTCACTGCAAATCAGCTCTAAATAGATATTCTGCAACCCAGCCTAATGTATTGGCCCTCAGGCCCTCGAAGATAATACCTTTGCTGTGCAAATAATGGGGACCAAATGATGAGGAAATAATTTCCATAAGTGATCAGACATTTGAGAGTTCATTGTGTATCTTTGTGGTTAGTTCACATGTTCAGGTAGAATGTGAGCCTTAGAGGAGACCCTGGCGGTCAGTGCCATTGCTACCTGGATTCACCAGCTTCTCAGCCTGAATAGTTGCCAATTATTATCCAGGTGACCATGATAGGGCTACTCAAATTCCTGCAAATACCTGAACAAGACATTGATTCTGGGTCAACAGTATTTAGTTTTGCAAAGTAATAAAAGCCTGTTTACTTACTTTCTAGGGTTTTTAATGATATTGATATGTGAGTGGAGCACTGAACTCATAGTTTTTTCTATAATATCATATGATGTAGGAGGCAGCTTTATACATCATAGTCTTATATGGTTGCATATTAATCATCATTGCATGGATTATAAGAACTAAAGTTTTGACTAACCATTTATTTATAGAAAACTCTTTAAATACGCAAAGTATTCTAATAAGTCTCTGGACTTATTACTTCTATTTCATGTATACCAAATTAAACTGAAGAAGTAGTCTAATTGTTTACCAGATATACCATGCTATTTAATACAAATACAACTCGAGCTTTCTGTCATCATCTCGTAGAATTGAAACTAACACAATTTTTGATGTTTATCTTCTGAATACTACTGTCCCATTGGGCATTTCCTGATTACTCTCTCTCAAATGACTGACTTCTTTTTCTCCTATGCCTCCTTCAAATATTTTACTTGTTTTGAAGCTTGACCTATTTTGACTTCTGTGACACCGTCCCATTTCAGTAGATTGTAGGTACCGTATGCACAGGAATTGTTCTTACCCATTTATATCCTAATCTTTGAAGTACTTAGCTTGTATTAAATCCTCAGTTTGTTGTGTTTAACTGTAACTGAGCTTATGAGGTCCCTGAGAACCTTAAACTTGAAGCTACGTCCTCTCACATTGCCTTGGTAACATGAGAAAACACCGTGATTGAGGCCACTATTTCTATGGTCTGATCTGGGTCTCTGCTGTCAAGTTAACAATAAAGGTGAATCCAAACTTCTCAACTGAGAGAGGATTTGTAGCTAAGAATATTTCAATTAGCATTTATAAAATGTGTAAAAGTAGCTAAAGATGCCAATAGATCAATTTTAATTATAGTATATATGTGTAGTCTTTTCATTTTTTTTTCTTATGCAGTTTCTTCTCTTACATAGCTTTATAATGTTAAGGATATATATACATGGCATTGTTGGAAATGACCATATTTATAACGATGGTTATAGGACCAAATATAAACTATATATACGGCATTGTTGGAAATGAATGGAATCTGTCATACCAAAGGAAAAGGAAATTGCACATAAACACTGCAATCTAGTTGATAAGGATGTTTCTCAGGGCCAGCCCAGTGGCACAGTGGTTAAGTGCGCATGTTCCACTTCAATGGCCTGGGGTCTGCCTGTTTGGATCCCAGGTGCAGACATGGCACCACTTGGCAAGCCATGATGTGCTAGGTGTCCCACATACAATGTAGAGGAAGATGGGCATGGATGTGAGCTCAAGGCCAGTCTTCCTTAGCAAAAAGAGGAGGAGTGGCAGCAGATGTTAGCTCAGGGCTAATCTTCCTCAAAAAAAAAGGTTGTTTCTCACGGTAGTATGAGTAACAACTCTGAGACTGCTATATATGTAGACTGAAATTGAACATCTACGTAAATGGATGACAGATAATGGGAGCCAGGTTTCTCACTGTTGGAATATGAGTTATAGATAAGTATGGGAGAAGGCTAAAATAATACATATGATTGTAGATTAGAGTTAGAGACATCAATAGGAAGCATCTTTAGTTTAATATAAATATATATGGTTACATACAAAAATATTTATAGATACGTGTATACATGGGTTAGTATGCACAAATATAAATCCTTGTTTTGTCAGCTGAGAGGGCCTAAAGAAAGAAGACTCCAGTAGCAAGGAGAACACCTAACACCCAGATCTTGATTTCTAATACATTCTCCAATAAAAGAGCCAGAAATCCCTGAGAAACTGGCTGATTCTCATACTGATGCAAGAAATAAACTGGAGTATTGAATAGAGACAAAAAGTGCTTAAAGAAAAACTACCAGTGATGGAAATATGTCAAATGGACATAGTCAAATGAAAGAGCTGCCAATGGTCAAAGCTGGAAAAATTTAAGCAACAAAATAAAGTAACATTTATTTATAAACTAAGGTATAAAAATCTATATCCAAGAGTCCATCCTGATACAAGTAAATGTTTAAGGGGAAAAAGATAAATCTCCAATGCAGACAAATTTGGGATAATTTCGGCAGATACTCTGCCCTAGAGGATGGGAGCATGATTTCCCATTTCTCACTTGTGTTGTTCACCTAGTGACTTCTTGCCAAAGAGCACAGTATGAAAAAGGGGTGGAGAGAGTAATTTTACAATGGAAAAACCTAATAAGCACTACCTGAACCATATGATCAAGCAGTGATGGATCATGTCGACGGTATGTACCCTTGAAAATAGCATTTTACCATTGTGGTCTTTCTCTGAAATACCCATGTCACTAGACTAATCTTGAGGGGGAAGGGATCAAGTTACAGTGTCTGGGATTTGATGGTGGAAGAGTTACATTTTTAGATAATCTGCAATATGTGCCCTTAGTGTATTCCTTGTTTTTTGTTTTTGTTTTGTTTTAGAGAATTTGTCAATGTATGTTTTGCGACAGGACATTCCAGCATCTTCTAACAGACCCAGTATGTATGTATGTGTATGTGTGTGTATAGAGCCGGAGCTTTCCATCCTTTGAGCTGTGACCAGTCCGAGGTAGATCAGATATCCCAGTAACAACAACCCTTGTTCTCTCCTGATGCCTGTGCTCCTCTAGTAAAGAGCACAAAAAAACACTTAACCTCCCCTTTAAGGAGGGAGAAAAGAAATTGCTAGATTACAGGAGGCTGACACGGGTTTGAGGGCAGTCTTCTGCTGGAAACAAAGCACATAGTTAAGAGTGAAAGCCAGTGATTTTGCCTATTCCCAGGAATGTTTTAGATTTTCCAGAAAATTCTGCATGTCTGGAACCTGAGAGAGCTGTTCTAGTTTAAACAAAACTTGGAAATTAACTTGCCCAAAGAGTAAGGAAATAACTTTGATGGCAAAAGCTCAAGACCATTTAAAAATATAAAAAGATCTCCAGACTGTCATACAGCAGGCAAGAGACCATGAAAACTAAGGATGACTAAAAATAAAAAATTGGAAACTCAGTCAAATTGGGAAATTTATTGTTTGTCATATGCAATGATTATCCAGCCTACTACCTTTCATAACATTTACAAATGTAATTTAATTGCCAGAGACCTTCCCAGAGACGTACTCATTAGTAGGTTGTGCTTAGTTCTATATTTTTAATAATAAAAGTCATAGGCATTTAAAAATAATAGTGTACAAGTTATGTATTCTCTTGGGATGCAGATATAGACTGTGTTGAGGTAAATCATGATAAGGCATTTATTACTGAAGTTTATATCTTGACAACATCCTTAGTATTTCTCCTACTATTCAGCTTTCATTACATGGGCTGTGATTTTATAGTGGTTCTCAACAATGGATTAATCAAATAAATGAAGCAAAAATTCTTTCTCTTCAGGTACTGAAGACTTTGCCCTCACTTCCTACCTTAACTGTTGTAGTTCTCATGTCACGACCACTATAACTAATCCTCCCAATTTGAACTTGAATCTTACCAGACTAATTGAATAACTTTCTCTCTGCTTTAAATAACTCAAAGCTTCTGACTTTAAAGGGAAGCTTTAAAAATAAGCATGTAGTTATCATCAGACCAAGAAGCAAAGGACTGGCAAATTATATTGTTTAAATTGTAAAATATCACTCAAGTATTGAACTTCTTTCATCTAGTTCATCTCTTGAAAGATCTTGGAAAGAGTGAGAAGAGTATATCTTTGGCTAATCAATAATACCACTTAAGAACTGGCTCAATTTCTACCATCTTTGCCCATCCCTGGTTGCTTATAAGTATAGTGGGGCTTATTGGAGTTACAATTTATAAAGTGGCAGGCAGAGAAGTCTAGGAGAATGCAGTAAATGCAGAAGTGGTGATTTCTAACTATTTGAGTACCATAACCTATTAACAGCTCTTTATAAAGATAACCATTCACCAAAAAATACCTCTCCTCAAAACTTGCCCCTCCTCACACACATGTGCAGGTGACTTTTTCAGTATTTACATACAAGTTGAGAAGGGAGAAAACAGATATTACCCAGGTCTTGAAAAACAAAGATGTGCAATTTCCTCAGTCTTCCTGATCTGGTCCAGTTTTAGGAGAAATTATATGATTTATATGTGTGTGTGTGTGTATATATATATATATATATATATTTAATTGGGTTTGTGAATAAGACTTCTTTGAAAGCAACTTGACAAAATGAAAATCAAAGTAAATTCGAGTTCAGCTTATTTGTTGTATGTGTGAGCTTGGCAATTTGCTTATAATCGTCGCCTGAAGCTTTTTCTGTAAAGAGGGATAATGTCTACCCTGATTGGTTTACTGAGAAGCACACACCCTCAAATGAGTAAAAATCCAATGATACTGCAAAATCCTGTTCACACGTATGGTACAGCACTTCTCTTCCCTCCACTAACCCCAATCCTGAGGACCTGCTTAGCTGTTATGATTTCACATTTAGATTTCCTCTCTTATTAAGTAAATCTCCCAACATCTTTAGGGGCAAGTTATCACACACCCACTGAATCTGCCTAGACTTCAAATTTGAAAGGCTTCGCTAAGAACTACTGATTTCAGTAACATTAGAGATGCGCATGTATAGTGATGATAAGCTGCCCAACATTTTTGTCAGAAATTCTGGATGGTAGTCTTGCCTCCTTCCATTTTCTGTCCTGTTCCTTTATAGGTAGACTGACCACAGTTTTGTCAAGTAATGTGTTGGGTGTACTGTGACTTCCTTATTCTTTGGGCTTAGTTGGACCATTGGGAACTGTTGATAGGATTAGGAGAACGTGTGTGGAATCTTTTGGCCTGAAAGGCAGTGTGTATTCAGTCTCTCTCATGAGCAAGACTGTTTGCTTCTGCCTACTCAGGCAGACTGTGCTGTGTCTGGATTCAATTGTATACAGTGATACTTAGTGTGCTGATGCACACGTATGTGTGTGTGTATATTTAGTATATCCTTACTTCTAGGAGTTGGAAAGTGCCACACCATCAATAGCTCATTAATCTTTTCAAAATTCTTATTAGGTAGGTGGCAATCATTAGTGTCTCAGTATATCTTTCTCACATTTTTGTGCTAGGGTTAATTTCAACGTTTTTCACTGGCAATGCCTTTATGGTCACCAAAGAGAATCATCTCAGATAGTTTTCTTGACTCCTAATAATAATATTCTATTCTTAGTGTTTATATGAGAAAGCATGACTGTTTGGTTATTTTTCATGTACCCCTTCTTTGAATTGACATCTTCAACCCAATTTTTTCCCATTCAACTGAGTGCCCAACATGGGCCAATTTTTGCTTTAATCTTTTAGCTACTCTACATGAATGACCTCATTTAAATTTTCAGCCACCTGTGTCATAGGTGTTATAATTCCCATTACATAGAAGAAAGAGCTGAGGCTTAGAAAAGCTCTGTGACTTGGCCAAGGAGATAGAGGAGGTAAAGAGCCAAACAGTTACAGGAAATCCAATTGATCTGTTACCAAAGCCTAGAGAATGTCTTGCCTTTTTAATATAGGATGGAGGAAAAGGGATTTTGAAGGGGCCAGCCCCATGGCCTAATGGTTAAGTTCAGGTGCTCTGCTTTGACGGCCCAGGGTTTCACCAGTTTAGATCCTGGGCGCAGACCTATCACCTCTCATCAAGCCATGCTGAGGCAGCATCCCACATAGCAGAACCAGAGGGACCTGCAACTAGAATATACAACTATGTGCTGGGGGGCTTTGGGAGAAGAAGAAGAAGAAGAAAAAAGGAAGATTAGCAACAGATATTAGCTCAGGGAAAGTCTTTAAAAATAAAAATTAAAAAACAAAAAGAAAATGGACTTGGAAGAATTTGTATTTTAAATAATTAAATCTTGGGTAGATTCCACTGGATGGTAGGAGCAAAATATGTCTTTGGTTCAGATACTCCATCTCCCTGTGGAAAAGAAAGCACAAGTGCCTGCCACATTACTTTCTTTACCTGAAGTGGTGATTGAGTGGTTCTTTCACCCACCCATCTCTTCATTTATAGTGATGGAATCTGCACCTGGTGATTCTTGGAGCACAAGGTAACCTGCGATCGTTCAGGTTATTCAGCAGACCACTTAACAGACCTGCCATTCTTCTGGATTAGAGTCCTTCTCAGAGTTTACAATGAATTCTGATTGCAGTGAATTTGATTCTCTGGAGAGGGTGGAAATCTACATTTGACTCGATGCTTTTTGATACGGTCTTTTCATCTTTTTGGTTTTTTCTTATAAGAAGGAAGGATCAGTTTTCTTTAGCGAGACCATATTTTTTTCCTTTTCCAGGCTCTGGCAATATTCATAAATGAAGTGGAATGTGTCAAAGAAAGCAGGACACTGCTTTGGATGAAGCATAAGATTTGGTAGCACACAGATCTTGTATTGAATGTCAGATTTCCTTCTTACTAGCTATGTAGTCATCAATAAGTTACTTGACTTTTGTGTACTTTGATTTCATAATTTGAAATATGTGGGTTTTGCCCGTGTGACTTGCTAAATATTTTAAGATGACGTGAGATATGTCTAAAGTGCTAATACATAGTAGGTATTTAGTTGATACTCATTTTTATTAGAATAAACAGTTTTCTACTGTGAGACAGGAGCCGCAGGGTCTAGTTCTGGCTCTACATACAGATTAGCATGGAATCATAGCACATCAGTCTTTCTTGGCCTCAGTTTCGTTCTATAACGTTAACATGTTATATTGTGCCATCCAGGTATAAATCAGTGGATCAGTTTTTAGTCTCCAGATACTGAGCACCCACAACATTTAAGTAAAGTACACTAGGTACAGAGATGACATGTGATCTATACCTTTAGTGTAACAATAATAACACATAATATTTCACACACAATGTTGCCCTAGTACAGTTAGGGAACAATGGTTCCCAAATGTTAATAACATATCTATTCACAGGAATTCCTCAAATTTAAAATTCAGGGTGGCTTTCATTTAAAACAAGGTGAAAAATTGACTTTCACATAGATAAACGACCGATGAACTTGTCCTGCATATGATAGCTTTATGTGCAGCAATATGGAGAAATATGTTTATTGACGTGGAGTAAGTACCCACTACAATCAAGCTAAAAAATAAGCAAAAAGTTGTAAACTTACTCTCCATCAAGACAGGTATCAGAGTTTGCATTGTCCATATCAATGTATTCCAGGTACTAAAAGAATATCTGGCATAGCATAGGAGATCGATAATTATACGATACATGTGGCTAGATACATACACATCCAGATAGAGAAATGTCTGTAAAGCAGCAAGATCATTTGTTTTTTCACTTCCAGAAGTGCCAGCAGAAGGAGCTACTAAGCTTTTGTTTAGGAAGGATTTTTTGATTAGAGAAGAGAGAGTTTTGGAAACAACTGTACCAATCTTAGTTCATTTTCTAAATATTATGTGGCCCTCAACCCCAAACTAAAGCTTATCTTGAGCATTTTCTTTGTATTATGTGTGTATATAAATATATATACACTAAATATATAATCTATATGTAGATAGACAAATATAAATATATATATCGATTCATTTATAGCAGAATTTGGTTATTTAGGCTGTGATGCGGGTTCTCCACAATTATTCAATGGGTTTCTGCTTTTAAAGAAGGGGAACATGGATGTTTTTTACCACCTTATGGTCAATCAGGCCAAACTGAAGTACATGATGGAGTGTGTTATGCCAAGTTGGTTCACAACCATTTTTATGTTATTTCCTGAATTGTGCTCTCTTTAGTCAACTAGGTTATATATGTAAATAAGGGGCAGTGGTTGTACATATTAAATCAAACGATATCTCTCAGCATTGTAATCTTCACAGATCTTTATGTAAGAAATAAACTGACAGTATTATTATAATTTGTATTATTATAGTAATTTGAAGGAAGTAACCTGATAGGGTGAAGCTGCTCAGGGAGAAACGTTGAATCTCTGAGTTAAGCATGCTAGGCAGCTTATGGGGTCACCTCCTAGTCTGGTGGGTCAGGGAATTTGAGGCCACATGTAACCAGAATCACTGACCCTCTTCAACATGTTGATGAAACAAAAAGAACACTTGTTCAACATTCTACATTTTCTCCTCAAAATCACCTCCCTCTGATTAGCTTCTAAAAAGAGAGGAGTGTTTCTTATTAACAAATTACTAACTTCATTCCTCTCTACACTGGACAATTTAGACAAAAAATATCCATTTAAGCTAGGCTGTTATCAACAAGTATAACTTTATGGGTCAGTATATAAAAGTACAGCCTCAAGAATCAGACAGGCTGGGTTGAAGTCCTGGCTCTCCCTCTTAATAACAATACGATTCTGGACTAACTGCTTAGTATTTCTAAGCTTCAGTTCTCTGGGTTGTAAAATGGGGCAAAAAATAGTATCTGCATCGAGGGTGATTACAAAGATTAAATGAGATATCCAAATAAAGCATTTAGCACAATGCCTAGGATATAGTAAGTCAATAAAAGTTAGCTCTTTCGGTTAATAACCCACTTTAAAATTCTGTTGGTGATACTCAGCGTACAATAGCTGCTTGGTGGCACATAAGCTTATTCCTGGGAGGTAGTAAATACATGCATACATAAAATACAGAGGGGCTCAAACTGCAGTAAATGCTTAAAGCATTCAGTATTCCCTGTGTCTCAAGTGTAGGAAATCTCTTGTCAATGGAGCTTGGGTGATTACCTGCTTTCCATGAGAGACTGGACACAGCACACTTATCCTTCTGTTGAAACCCAGTCTTGCTGCCATAATATTGTCTGAGTGGCCAGAAAGTCTGAGTTACTGAGTTCACTTGTTGGCAATTTCCTTCATTTGTTGGTTAAAAATTTCCTTGATTGGGATCAAAAGATCCAATTCACTGTGCAGTCATCCTTAGTAAAGTACATAGACCTTTTTTTAATTTCCTGACAGAATCCATTAAATCATTTTAAGATTCCTTAGCACACAGCTGAGAACCAAGTTATCCTGAGTTTCCTCATCTTTTAGTGGAGGGAACTTGGTGTTCCACTGGCACAGTGCCTTCCCCTCTAAGGGCCCCAGGTATCTTGAAGCCAATGAAGCTGGTAATGGGAAGACAAATGTATTTATGATAATCCAAATACTCAATGGATATTTACATTTAGTGTTGATTGGCTATCGACTCCATTTTTCAGACTTTTGGGTGGGGTTAGTGGTCTGCCTAGTCTTACTCTCAGACTTACTAGCATGGTTGATTTTAGGTGAAGTAGGAAGGAGCAAAAGGTTGTAGGCAAGGAAACTTTTTATTGATATTTCCCAAACAATCTGTATGCTTATTGCTCTCAGTTCCTTACTTGGAGCATATCTGACTCTGACACACAAGTTTTGGATAATAGAAACACAAGTAGGGGATCAAGACTTGAGGAAAGGAGTGGGGAGCAAGAAAATGAGGCATGACCTTTCCTTTAGATTTACTTTGATTGTCATAAAGATAGAGACCTTGGGATATGGAGGTCATATGTATAAGTGTGTGTGTGTCCGCATGAGCATGAATATGATTTCAGCTGGACTAAAGCGTCTTACATGACTTTATTCTCTCCCAGTACATGGCTCCTCTCAAGACTCTTCATCAGTAAGACGATAGAACAGTCCTTTCAAGTAGAACTTTCTGCAGTGATGGAAATATACCTCTGTTCTCTCCTGCACAGTAGCTCCTAGATACATGTGGCTATTGGTCTTTGAAATGTGGCTAGTGCAACAGAGGAATTTCATTTTTAGTTTGATTTAATCTTGTTTAAATTTAAATATTAATAGCCATATGTAGTCATTGGCTAGCAACATATTGAATAGCGCAGTTCTATACTGCTGCCTATTGATTGACTTCATCTGACTGCCATATATACAAAGTGCAGGTGGTCTTTATAAGTCATTTTTGAGTGATTTTAAAGCCTGATGCACTATTTTCCTAAGGGAAAGGCAGAAAAGGCCATCTATTCCACCAGTGAGGTCATCCTCAAATTCTGTATCTCCTCTATGGCCAGCTCTATACCCCCCACCCTCCTGTGGCGGCTGAGAGTGCTTCCATAGGCTTTTCAGCTCTTCTGTCATCAGACCTTATCTCTGGAACCCCAGGACAGAGTGTCTGGTTAGACAGATTCCCAGAAATGCTTGCCACATTGGAGCAGCCATCTTACCTGAATTAGTCTATTAGGCTGAATTCTTACTGAGAGGTGATAATTTAGAGCCAAAGGCCTGTGGAAATCATGAAGCTCAGTGTTCTTCCAGTGTGGTACATGCACCACCATGGTGTGTGAGATGATGTTAGTTGATACAATAATATACTTTGTACTATTTTATTTTAATTTCATTAGTTAAGCTTAATTTAATGTGTACTCTTGAGTTAATATTTGCATGATATTTCTTTCTGTTTCTTTTGTCTTTTGTGGTACTCACCATACCTACTCAGTGACATCATGTGCAAAATAGTATGGGAAAGAGGATCACTTTTAAAAGTGATTTTTAAATTTTGAAAAACGTACTCTAACATGAAAGTATCTGTGACTCACTTCTTTTCAGCAGACTAAAATAATTTTATCATTCTGTCAGAGTGGAAAAAAAATTCACATATATCCTATCTGGTTGCCTGGAAAACAACTTGGTTACATCTGATGGGGTCAGGGCTGAAGGAATGAGCTGCAGGCTTTGCCTGGAGCCTGGGACTTCCAGAAACACGTGGACAGGGATTTGCAATTTGGGCTTCTTTGTTCCCGGTTCCCATGACAAACTAGCTCAGTTCTATTTTTTTTTTAGGTAGGTCCTACAATTCTTTTTTGAGTCCTTGATTTGATTTAAGCATGTATTGATGGAGATATAAAGAAATATGCTATCACTCTTTCCCTTGAGCTCACCATCTGGTTGAGGAGATAAGTTGGCTGGTTCTTTGAATAGTAGGAGAGTAAGAATACTTGAATTAATTAAGTTTAATTGCATTTCTTGGGCCAATCTTTGAGGCTCTGTCCCTAGATGAGGTGGACCTCATCGACTTAGTTGATCAAAACAAGAAAGGGAACCAGGCCTGCTGTAAACCCTAATCATCTTGTTGAAATACCACAGATGTGCTTCTGTTCCCACAAATGATTATTTGACATAATTGTTTATTCCCAGTGAGGAGAGCTTTCATGTTAAATAAAGCAAGCTTATAGGAACAATTGTAAAAGCAATTGTCAGGCTCCTCATTTCCCGATCGTCCTGAATCCTCGTGAAGTGAAGGATTTATTTATTCAAGTTTGATGAAATAAATGAAAGAACTAGAATGGATGACTGTCCCTTAATTGCTTCCTTTCCTCTCACACTGCTTTTTCACAGTCATTTGCCTTGATAGGATCATGGAGAAGAATCTAGGCTCGGAAATGGGTCTTGATATGAAAGCCACTGAGAGACAGATAAAAAGAACAGGTGTATAACTAAGCAAGGAAAAGAGAATGTGTGACTGACCGTGAGCACTTTGACAAGTGGCCCAGGGCTATGACTTTTAATGTTAAGTTAGCACTGTGGCTAATGGAGATCCTAATTAAGCACTGAGTTTAATCAATTCCGTAAAAACTGCAGCTTAGTCATTGAATGGATAAGCTTCTATTATTAATAGTAACAGCTTCAACTAAAAATATTAGGGTCATTTAGGTAATTGTATGAACTTTTGTTCATGTATAAATTATATAAAAATGCTAAAATATTCTTTCTGTTGCAGGGAATGGGGGTGCAGAATTTGGAAGTGATGGTACAGCATGCAGTGTGCTCAGGGCCTCTGCCTCATAAATGCCTCCTGCCCATGAAACCAGGAACTAGATTACAGCTCTAGTCCACTTTCTCCAGTCCAGAGTTCTGTTTACTTTGACTTGAAGCTATCAGTGCCAACCACATAGTCTTTAGGGACAGTATCTTCCAAGAAACAAGTTCCCCATTGAAACCCAAGAGTGTGTGTCAGAGGCTGGCTGAGTCCGTTTCTACCACACTGGGCCACCCAGTGCAGTTTACACTTAATTTTACTTTCTTCTTTCTTCAAAAGAGGCTAATTTTGACTTAAAAAATAATTTTTTTCTCTTGGTAAGAGTCGTCATATCTATTGTGACCTGATTGTGTATTTTTGGGAGCCCCGCCAAGCCTACAGAAGGCAAGATGGGGGCAAAACCTCAGAACTCACTCTGCTTTCTTTAGCAGAGCATCAATATTATAAAACAAGTTTGTAGGAATCAGTAAAATTATATTAAGGGCAGTAAAGCAGCTTATTACTGTGGGGTCTGGCCTATCCAGTTTATGAGGTCTGTATAATTAATTATTAAAAGGTAAGCCATTTACGGAAATTGTAAAAGCATTCTGTTAAGGTCGAGGTGGTTAAGATTCAAGTTTAAACAGCTTCCACCTTTGTCTTGATACTAGAACACTCTATTCCATAACGAGGGGTGAAGCGAAGGACTGTCTGCTGTGTGGTTATCTAGACCAGATTACAAAAATCCCTTTATTCTTCTTTCAAATCCAGTTTCCTAATCATAGACTCAACTTGAGGTATGTTTAGTACCTGCCTCTTCACTGGCATACACTGCTCAGATTCTGATGTGCTCCAGACTGAAATGGGAGAAACCTGAACAGAAGTCAGGAAATCTGGCTCTGGGTCTTGTCTGCTGTTTACCTGCTCTGTGACCTGGAGTCAGTCACTTATCTTCTGTGACCTCCTCTCCTCCCATCTGTAAAACATGAGAACTACTATCCACTTCCTCAGGAGGTTGCAAGATGTCATAAGATTTGAGAGCAGCTGGCACAGGAGATTTCCTGCCTGCACTAGGTACACAGTGTTTGCAGGTTGAATCTCTATGTAATTTTTTTTTTCTCCAGAAGAGTACTTTCAGGCAAGTTAGGAGAGCTCATGTTTGCAAACAGCAAATCTGTGCTTCTCAGCCCGTCTCTAGCTATATGTGTGAACCAGTATTTCAGAAGGGCTGGGCTTCGTGTCTGGGATGGTGTTTCTATGCTGAGGAAGGAGCACTGGACCAGATTCAGGAGAATACGGTTTTGTCCTGACTCTGCTCCACAGTAGCAGTGTGGTTTTGAGCAAAGCAGATAACCTTCTCTGGCACATTGATGCCTTGTTTGGCAAATAACCATGTAACCTTCAGCGTGGTATGGCTGTACTCTGAGTGAGACTTTGAGTTGAATCCTAGCTCTGTTTCTTGCTATGTAACCTTGGTTAAGGACGGAAGCTAGGTGCGCATCGGTCTCCTTCTCTGTAAACGGAGCATAATAATCATACCTACCTCATAGGGTTGTTTTGAGGAAGACATACACTGATAGAAGTAAAATACTTACCAGAATGTGTGGCATGTAGAGTAATCAAGAAATCTCAGTTGATACAATTTCTGTTTCCTCAAATTAGTTTATCCAAGGCAAAATCTTCCATAAGCTTTAATGTACCATGGGGTCATATATAGGAGACAGTTTTGTCTTTACCAAGTCCCCTTTTAGAAGATTTAGGGAAATCTCTCTCATAGTGTTGTGTTTTGTTTTGTTCCATGATTATCTGTGTGGAAGAGCAAAATACTTGAAAACACTTTATAAATACTGTATATGCAGAGGATGGACTGGGAGGAAGAAAAGAAAAAGGAAGAGAAAATGGAAAAAGAGAAGGAAGAGGAGCAGAAACAGAAAGAGAAGGAGAAGGGAGGAAAGGAGAAGGAGATGATGATGATGATGATGATGATGATGATGATGATGATGATGGGGTAGATCCATTCTCTGATATGCAACTGTGGCCCTGTGGATTTTTTTGAAAGGAATATCACACATGTATCTTCAGGGTCCACACAGCTATGAGTGCAGAATACTTCTTCCCAAATGGAACCAAAGGTAGGTGGTTTCTCCTATGCCAGGATCATCTTCCACTTCATAGAATGCACTCTTTCATAATTTGGCATGGAAGCAGATGCCTCCCTCCTTGGGTTAGGCCCTAGTCTGCCTGAGACCCAGCCAGGGCAAGGGGAGGTACTGCATAGAGTGATTGAACTGAGAAAATCTTCCAGGAACTTAGAATGAGATGTGGCCTCAGCAGTGTCTTCTTTCTGAGAAATTATGGTGTTGGATGAAAGATAAGGTCACGATCCTGGAGAGAAAAAAATCAGACATGGAGTCTGAGGGACCAATGAAGGTGCTGCCAGTCCTCTGTATCTGTCCTTCAATGCTGGGCCAGTGCTGTCTCTCTTAACATTTGTGGGTTTTATTTTATGTACCTCTTGGCTTTGGATGTATAGCCTTTTGCTTGAGGACTGGCAGGCAGAGCTTTAGGCTGAAATTAGCAAGGTGTGGGCTGGCCCTGGGTTTTGCCACTAACTGTGTATGACTTAGAGTAAGTCATTTACTGTCTCTGAACCTCAGTTTCCTCAAAATGATGGGTGCCATCATCACTATCTTATTGCTGATAATGTTGTTAGCAGTGGCTATTAAATCACAACTCATTACTCTGGAAACTTAGATCTGAGGAAGTAGAAGTAGTGTTAGAGGTCATCTAACAGAGTCCTTAGCATCTGGACAAGTAAGCCTCTAGCTTCTGACAATGCCATCCTGTGTGGGGAGCGTGCTGCCTCAGGAGGGAGCTGATTGTATATTTGGGGAGCTGTGATTGTTATAAAGGCAGGGTGCATGGTAAATTTTAAAATAAAAAATAGACTTCTGGAGGTTTAACTCTAGATAGCTCTTAGGAACCAATAACAAAGATCGCCCTGGGGCTCAGGTATGTGTATGTCACCTGTACGTTCTCTTCAGCACAGGTAGATATGCATCTTGTTGGTCCTGGTGCATCAACCCCTACACACACATTGTCCATGTTTTCTGGTAACACGGGAGCAGCATCTTTGGATAATGTGATTAGCTGTGTTAATCACGTACCTCATATGCCCTCTATAATTGGTGAAACATCCTCTGTTGGTTGCTATTTACACCTGTCCTCTGTGCATTAGTACTGAGAGGAGTTCATCCTAGTAAACAGAAGTTTTTGGTAGTTAATTGTGGTAAAGAGCCATATAACCTATTACTTCTTACTCCGTTATATATTTTCAAAAATCAGAAAATTCTGGTGTTTGAATCTCTAACTTTGGTTCCAATACAGAACACAATGATAGAGGTGGATTCTCTTATGGAGAAAGAGGTTAGAGGAAAGGTACAGGAAGCAGGGTTGTGGTGGGTAAGGGAGGCATGATTCTCCACATCATTCTCATTTTTTAAATTTAAAGGATCAAGTAAATCAATTAAAAATAATAGTCACATGAGGATGAGAGTATGTTTTATTTGTTGGGCCATCATCTAGGGAGCCTCTTTCTCTTCTAGCCAATATGGAACTCTTAAATTTTGCAATTAGGAGTGGTCAGTGGTCAGGTGCAACAGAGCAGATGCCTGTGGGCAGCTCCACTGAGCGTGTGTAGCAAAAATAGCAAGATGTGACTTTATACAAAAAGCCAGATGGACATTTGGGCCTCCTGACACTGTACCTAAGAGAGTGTCTTAATCTTCCTGTGTTCTGTGAAGCATTTAGGAACAGAGAAGTAAGAGTCCTGCATCATGTGCCGGTTCTTCCACAGACAAGAAGAGAAACAGGGACCGGTACTGTCTGATAGCTACAATGGCCTCACAGGGGAAGTCAAGACCTTCCAAACAAAAGCCAGGGGACTAGCAGCCAAGCCTTGGTCTCCATTATGTGGTATATGTGTAAGTGTCCAGATGTCAGAGGAGGGGTTCCAGGGACCTGGGGCAGGGCTCGAAGGATCACAAAGGTGCTTTCTCGAGGTTAGATCAGAGCCGTGGGTTACGATTTGGAGAGATGCACATAGCACAGGGCAGACAAGCTGAGTCCCAAATCAGCCAGACAGGGGCCATATGGACACTAATTCCAGATGACAGAGCAAGACAGGTGGTCAAAACTCCTGGAAAAACAAATGTCTGACAGTAACTAAAGGAGGAGAGCCGAGTAAATAGATACTCTTGGAAAAATGACATAATAATGAAATCTGTTTGTATGAGGCAGCTACTTGCTTCATCCCAGGAGTATTTGTACACTTTTTAAAGTGAGAATTTATCCTCAATTGGTGCCTGATTGGGCCTTTTGAGTGGTAGTAAAACTGCCTATGAGGCATGAGGAGTAAGGAGGACACTTCCACTGGCTCCCTCCGACAGTAAGGGTGGCATGGAGTCTCCCAGCCGAAACTCTTCCAGCTTACCCAGCTCACAATGGTGGCAGAGCTGGGTCAGACGTCTCCCTGGGATCTGGACTCCTTGTTGTTGGTCACTTCAGAGCCAGTGTTCTCAGTGTGTCACCTGCAGTGACTTTTCAGTAAAGATGGGGTAGTGAATAGTGGATCTGCTGTCTGCCCCTCTCCAGTGTCAGACCCAGCAATTAGGGTCTCTCCTGTAGAGACATACTCAGGAAGGAACTGCAAAACCAGGGCCACCGGGAAGTTGTCAATGCCTCATTAGAGACCAAGCCTATTTCCAGACATCACTGGCACCTCTCATTTTTAGAATATGCTCTGGGGAAAGGAAGAAACACTCAACATCCTGACATCTTCTAACCTTCCTCTTCTTTCTCTATTACATCCTCCTTTTTGCTGTTGTTATTATTCTATTTTTCAGACTCTAAGAAGAACCCTCAAACCTCTGTAGTATTTTTTGCACTGCTGTGATCTCCTCCTTCTTCTTTTCATTGTTGGAGAATAATCCAAAACTAATGTCACTGCAATAAAGGCATGTACCCCATGAAGCTGAAAACTCAGGCAGGGGTGTTGCCCCCACCAAAAGCCAGGGTTCTCTGGCCAATGACAGCGAAGCAGCCAGTGTCTCACATGATCAAATTCCAGCTGCGAGTATAGCATTCAAGACGTCTTTATTGTCATGAGAATAGAGTTATGATTGATAAATGAAAATACCAGAGCTGTGTGCCCTCCCTCTCATCCCTCTTTCCCACAGAGCTGTCTGTCTGTGTGGCAGGTGAGCTGGTTCCAGGCCTGGGGGCTGGAAGAGCTGGAGCAGCTGCTACTGATGGGGCCTCCTGAAGAAGCCTCAGTGGCAGGGGGTTTTCTGGGCAGAGGCCGAGAATCCCAGCACTTCTCTTGGATTTCTTGTAACTTCTCTTTCTATTCATTATAAAAAATAACTTTTGGTGAATACTTTTTGCTATATATTTTTGTGATGATGGTTACATGAATTTATTCATGTGTTAAAATTCATAGAACTGTCCACCAAAAATATGTTTTGACATAACTTTAAAAATAAAATTAGAAAGAACAATATGCCTATACAAAATAAATGATACACACAGTGTCATGTGAAAACTTTTAATATAATTGTCATATAACTTACATGTCCTTTCTGATTTTTTCTGTTCATGAATATGCATATTGCATGTGAGTATATAGGTTAAAATTATACATACATACATGCAAATGGGATCATAATATACATATTTATGCAATCTGATTTTTTCTTGGTATTATTTTTTAGCCATCTTTCCATATTGATACATATAGGCCTACCTCATTTTATTTGATGACTATGGACAATTCCATTATATAAACTTATTTGACTATCTTCATTAAACTTTAAACTCTATCTTTAATTTGAAATACTTTAAAACACAAATAAACCAAAACCAACCTTTGGTCATTCACCAAAGCAGCATTGGCCATGTCTGTTGCTTGCTTCAGCTGGAGGCCCAGAAAGTGAAACAAACTGAGTAAACCAGAAGTCCAAAAATCAGGAAATATGGGACAAATGAATTTTTAAACAGCATGTTACACTTTGAAATAATATGCTCAATATCTTTTTTTTCAACTTCTGCCTTTTAGGTATTTCTAAATTTAAAGCAAGTTTGTTAATGTGGAAAAGTACTAGAAGTACCCAAAAGAATGTCCAGAAAGTCTGAAAACACAAGGGAAATGCTGTATTTATGTTCTGAAGATCAAGTGCATCATCAAAGCCATGATGAATTATGGAAGCAATGTTGGTTATGCTAATAGTATGAGATTAATCTTACATAAATACTTAAAATAATTTAGCCAAAATTATTATTATTTTTTTTTCTCTTTCGAAGAATCCTTGATTTCAATTTGCTATGTAGGTGGAAGGAAGGTTCAGAGCTAGTTGTCAGTTACATTTGTGACCAGGACAAAGAAGAATGGAAATGATACTTCAAACTTGAGGTATATATTTGATTCACTAGAAATCAATTCTTAAATGCCTTTGATTCACAACTGCTTGTATTTCTAATATGTTCCATAAGAGGGGCTTAAAATAATGGTTTCTCCTTGAATGATTAGACATTTAGCAATCGTCATTCATCCATTAGTCAACTGCCCCCCAACCCCACGCCCAACAAGTCTAGGGGCCTCCTCTTTAGAACTCAGCTGTTATCTCCTCTGATAGCCTGAAGGTTTCTCTGTCTTAGAAAATGGAGGCTATGAATTGCAGTCCATTTGTAGTTTAAGCAGACCTTAACTCAAGTGTGACGGCAACTCCAGTGTTTGTTCACTGGGCCATTAAGCTTGTCACTTCTCAAGGCACCTTTCAGAGCAAAGTTTGATTTAATTGGCCAAGCCCAAGAAACAAAAATTACCAGGCATCTGAAGTCTGAAGCTTTATGCTTGCGCCTGCCTTGGCTTTTGGCATTTAAGTTCAAGAGAAATAAACCAGGCAACATGGCCCCATAAAGATTGAGGATCAGAATAAAAACATGATTTTGCAAGAGCACAGAGGGAAGATTGGATAATAAAAATGTGAGTCAAAATAAACAAATTTTTGGATGGGAGAAGTAGGTGCTAACTAAAGTTAGAGAGTAACCCTAGGGGGTGGATCTTATTTATCTGATTTGTTTTCTTTATCCTTGTGAAGTTTATGTCCATTGAAGTGAGTTTTCACAAAGAGGTTCAGATATGGGGATACATTCCTTCAAAATACCAGTTACTCATTTCTGGGGAATCATCTCTGCCTCTGATAAAACTTACCATCCAGGAAGAATGTGCCAGAGAGGGGTTCTGCCACCAACTCTTTTTTATTTTTTTAATGAAGAAGATTGGCCCTGAGCTAACATCCATTGCCAAGCTTGAGGAAGATTGTCACTGAGCTAACACCTGTGCCAATCTTCCTCTATTTTGTATGTGGGACACTGCCATAGCATGGCTTGATGAGCAGCGTCTAGGTGCACTCCCAGAACTCTGAACCTGCAAACCCAAGGCTGCCAAAGTAGAGTGTGAGAACTTAACCACTGTGACACCAGACTGCCCCACCCCCAACTCCTTCTTAGCTACTGCTTCTCCAGCTAGAGTAACAGGATTTTCTATGAGAAATTATGCAATTTTTTTTTGAGGAAGATTAGCCCTGAGTTAACATCCACTGCCAACCCTCCTCTTTTTGCTGAGGAAGATTGGCCCTGAGCTAACATCTGTGCTCATCTTCCTCTATTTAATATGTAGGACATCTGCCACAGCATGGCTTGATAAGCACTGCATATGTCCGCTCCTGGGATCCAAACCAGCAAACCCTGGGCCACCAAAGCAGAGTGTGTGAACTTAACTGCTATGCCACTGGGCCAGCCCCATGAAATTGTGCAATTTTTAAGTGTTGGTAACTGATCAGCATTTTGAAAACTGAGTAGTGTAGTAATATAATCCATGACCTGAATTTGGCCCATGGCTGCAGGTTATGACCTCTTAGACTGCAAGCTTGTTAAGGAGGTGCCTAATCACCTCCTTTTCCCCAAGGCCTGTTACACATGATCTGAGTGATTGTTTTCCACACAAGTGGATTATTATCAAGTAGCAGCCACAGTGACCCCTGAAGTGGTTGGTGGTGACCAAGACTTTGTTGTTTCCATCACAATATCTTTGAAATGATACCCTGACCATAATGGATCTTGTCTCAGAGCAAAGGGATTCTTTTCAAGCCAGAACAATGTTGGTCTAAACAACAGTATGCTTTGGAGTTGGAAGGGACCCCATGTGTCATCCAGCCAATCTCCCTGTGTTATAGATGAGAAAACTGAGATCAGGACTGCAGATGTAGTTCAATGTCATGTTGATTCCTAGCCAAGAAACTAGTACTGAACACAGTACTCTTTGCAACAGGAGGTGATGCTTATTCAGCCCTAAAATTCTCAAAGCCTGCCTTGCAAGCAGATACACTCCCTGCCTCTAATCCTCCTCCTGGAAGGCCACCTACTCCTTCTTATCTTTCTAAATCCCTCCTGTTGAGTCTAGTTCGAATCTCACTTGTTTGTTTAAAATCTTTCCTGATTGCTCCAGTTGGAACTCTCTCCCCTAAATCTCTTTAGCGTTTACTTCCCTTTTGAATCTTAATCAGCCATTCCATTTTATCATCACCTCGCATTTCCAAGTCTCCCCAGGGACCATAGTCGTTCCTTGAGTACCAAGGCAAGACATCTCACAGGGTCTGACATTAGAAGATAATTAATATTTTTGATTAGTAAAACTAATGAATAAAGTACTTAATATATTAATACAATAGTGGTGAAAGTGTGCAGAACTGCCAACAATTACTAGCCATGTGATCTTTGGTGAATAGCCTAAACTTCTCTGAACTCTGATTACTTCATTTCTAAAATAGTGATAAGAGAAGTGCCTACCTCAGAGGGTTGTAGCAGGATTAAGTGAGAGCAAATGCTGAGTGTCAGGCCTGACCTCTTTGGGGAGGGCAGGGGAAGTTATTTGAGAGGGCACCTCTGTTCTCCTCATGCATCACAAAGGCAAAAGTCTCTGTCCCTGGGCTTCCATCCACAGGTGCAGGTGTAGTTTGATAAAATGAAAAATAGTCTCCAGAGGCCCCTGACACCGAACTAGGTTAGCTTTTAATTTAGCAGCCCATAAACTATCCTGGGTCAGGCAGGAGGAATTTTAATACTGCAATTACAGTCACTCACTGTATATTTACATGCTATGCTCCCTCAGGGTTTGCAAGCTCCCGAGAGTAAAGTTTACATTTTGCTCAGATTCTTAGTCTCATAAAGTCCTGAAAACAGTTAGGGTAAATGAGTTTAATCCTAGGCATTGTTTTCTTTTATTGGAAGCTTCCAAGGAATGAAGAATAATGGTGCCGTTGTTGCATAGTTACAGTTGGATTCAGAAGAAGAGCAACATCCTCAAGTTTAATCTCTGACATGATTACAAGTGACCTTAAAATGTTTTACAAAATTAAAATCTCACCCTCAAAGGGCCAAGCTCTTTCCTACTTTTCTCATTTTCTGCTCATCTTTGTCTTCTCTTATCTCTTTAGTCACTGCTATCTGCTTTCCATTTCAGCGTTCTACTATTTTTTAGAAGGTCACCAATGCCCTCTTGGTAGGGTGACCATAAATCCCCTTTCACACCTATTGTCTTGGTGTAATTATTAACAGCACTTGCTTTTGGTCTCGAAAGTATCCTGGTGCAGATAATAACCTAAAGGATCGCCTAAGTCTCAGTCACTAATGACTGAGGCCCTTGCTCTGTCCTCAATCTCACTGACATTCTTTCATACATGCCACAGTAGAGAAGATTGGTGCAGAAAACTTTTATTTTTAACTTTTTTAGAAAATGTTTTTTGACACCAGAGCAATATGGATAGTCTTAACTGTTTCACTTATTAGCTGTATGACCTTGGAAAAGTTGGTCAACATCTATATATTTTTTTCTTCAATAGAATATGAAATGATAGTACCTTCCCTGCAGGAGGGATGCATGGGTTCCAAAGTAAAAGTTCCTAAGGTAGTTGGCATGGTGCCTAGCACAGTAAGAGGAAACCATTCCTTGTTGTCTCTTGCTTCTAGAAAGCTCTTGTCCCTTGGTTCTGATGACTTCCCACAGTCTCCTCTCATCTCTGTGATATGTCCTTGTCCCCTTTCTCTCTCTGGTTATCTGCCCATCTTTTGTCCTTAGCTGTGGCCGTTTGCTCTGGCTTGTTTTGTGTGCGTATACACACATATGAACACAACCGAGGAGCACTGCCAGAGCAGCATACACAGATGCAGATGAACACGGTACTGCAGGAGTTGGTGAGAGCAGAGGGTTGTGGAGTAGTGAGTGCCTCACCACATGCTAAAGTGGAAGAAGGCTGTACAGAAGAGAAAGGGCTCAGAGGCAAGGAGATAGACAGACTGGCAGAGACAGGAGGCAAGGCTGTCTTCTGGGCAAGAAGGCTGAGGCAGGTGGTAGCCACCCCTGTTTTCTATCTGCCTGGGAGACAAGGCTCCACTCTGGAGATAGTCAGGGTATGAACTAACCAAGTAGGGATATCTTCAGGGCGTATGTTAGAATTGGGAGGAGATTGACCTTTCATGCATAAGGGGAGGAACAGGGACTTTAGAGTCAGATGAGTTTGGTTTCAAATCTTCTTCCACTTGTGGATCATAAGGCAAGATCTATCCTTTCTAGGCCTCAGTTTTTTCATCTGTGCTTAAGAGTAGAGACATTGGAATAGTTTCACTTAAATTTCTGTTCTGGCTTTTCTAATTGATAGATTTGTGACCTCAGGAGAGTTGCTAAACTCTCAGAACTTTATTCCTCAGCCGTAAAATGAGGATAATATTACTGCCTCATAAGATTATCATGAGGTTGAATGAGATAGTGTGAGTAAATGCTTGTCATATCTTACTGGCTCGGCACATCTTAGATTCTATTAACATTGTTGCCATTTCTGTTATTATTTCATAATATCCTGAAACTCAGTCTCATATATAAAATGGGAAAGGCAATCGCTTCCTAGGGATGTTGGTTGGATTTATTGAACTACCATTTGTAAATGCAGGTTCAAAGTAGTCACGAAATAAATCACAACTTTAAAGAAGCCTAAGACAAGATGTAACTGGAGTTGATTAAAATTTGTCACTAATTACATGATTTTTATACTTCTTACCCCTCCGTATTTCAGTGTTTCCCCTCCTCCCTCTACCTACCTTCCTAAAATATAAAGTCCAAAAGGCTAAGAACTGTGGCTGTCTTTCTAACACTCTGCCCCAGCACTCAGCACAGTTCCTGGAGCATGTTAGATGCCCAACACCCATCAGTTGAATTAACACAGAAAAGTGAAGAGAAGCTGGATACAAAGCTCAGTGGAAATTATAGGACAAAGAAAATGTAGATTTAGGAGTTGGTAAAAAGTTGCAGATGAAGGAATGTTGCAAATTATTTAGAGAGTTATTAAAATGAAGGCTGCTCTGTACACTTCCTGAGTCATTATCCAGCTATCTGACAACAGGTCACTGGTTGATACTGAGGTACCACCTACCCTTGACGTTCAGGACTATTGAACTAATTTGCATTGGATGCAAGATAGCTTTGGTAGTTATGAGTCCTGGTAAAGGATGTGAGCTTAGATTTGAACCTGGAAAAGGCCATGGATATCTCATGCAGAATTAATTTGCAAGTTAATGTACAGGATGCTGAAATTCTGTTTTATACTTATTTTGTTCATTTCCATAGCACGTGGCACTGAGGGCTGTCAAGGAAGCTAACTGGCTGTTTGACATTAGTCATGGCAAACTCAGGGTTCCCTGTTTTTGTGAATAGTGTGGTTGGTCTCCTGCCTTCATACTGAAGTATTTCACAGAAGACACCTATGCAAAGAAAACCATGAGATAATTATTAAAATAAAACCCTTCTTTGGTCTAGAGAATACAACTTGATGAGGTAAACTGAGTTTTATGATTCATTCACTTTGGGACATATTAGCTTCAGGAGACTTCTCTTTGCATCCAGCGGCAACCAGTTTTCTGCAGCCCCTGCTCTTCAAAATCTCTGCCTTTGCTTTAGAAACAAACAAAAAACATAATAAAATATGGGCAAGAGAAGACACTATGCATATTTTTATAGAAGAACTATAAAGAAATGCAAATTTTATCCAGATTTTTGGCCCCTGGGTGAGACATGTCCCTGGAAGTGAGGACTTATTGGAAAAGGCAGATGACTGGGATTATGACTTTCCAGTTTTCTCTGTCCCCTACTGTGCACGGTATCACCTGCCTGGAGCGGGGACCCCTGTGCTCTTATCCTTGCCTTCAAATTCAAGTCATAGATCCTTCTCAAGAAAAAGAAAATAATCACAATGCTTTTAATTGCTGAAAAATAACTTAGTTTACTGAAATTACTTTTTCCAATCTCCAGTAGTGCCTTTTTCTTCTCAACTTTATTCATTCATACAACAGGTATCTGTAAGGCTCTACCCTAGGGACTAAGGGAATGGGATGGGCATAATAGATGTAGTTCCTGTCTTCATGGAACTGATTAAGGATACTGATTCTGAGCATCTCTGTCTTCCACCATTTATTCCCTGTTTTATTCTCCCTTCCTTTTTATCTTGTCCTCTGGCTTCTCTGGATTTCTCCTTCCTCCTTATGGTATCCCAATTTGAAGTGAATGGGGCCTTATAAATAAAGCATATGTCTGGGGAAAAATATTATGATGTATCTACTTGTGCAACTGTGCTGTCTGTCTAATTCCCTGAAAAGGAGACAAATGGGATTTCCCCAGAAAGACCAGAAATGTGCTCATGGAGACAGACAGGAGGGAGACTTGAAGAAGAGAAATGCAAGAAATACAAACAATAACTTGCATGTGGTAGCTTCTCGAGAACTGTTTGCTGAAGTAAAGCTGGTTCAGAATGCAAGAGAGGATTCATGTCTCGGAACCTGCAACCTGGTACCTTGCCACCATTTTTCTATTTTGAACCAAAAGTCCAGCCTTTTTCTATTCACACTGTAGAAGCCTGTCTCTTCACTGGGAATCTCGAAACTCACACTCTCTAAGGAAAGCATTTGTCGAGGGCTCATTCCATGCCAGCCTGTGTGCTAAATTCTTTTCTTTTTTTTAACATGCATTTTGTTACTTAACTAAATCCTCATGGCAACAGCTCAAGGTAGATATTTTTTGCCCTTATTTTTATAGATGGTAAATTAAGGATCAGAGAGAAAAAAATCATTTTCAGAGATTTCACTACTATTTAAAAGATCTAGAGATTGAATTCCAGCATGTTGGACCCCACTCCCCAGGCTTTAATGCCTGGTTCTTTTATCCTCACGTCCCGGGAGATGTTGCCTGTCAGCCCTTTCTTTTTTCCAAGGTAAAATTAGGGTGCATGTACATGGGATGACAGGTGTGTGATTGTGGTTGTGTGCCCATGCACACACTTTCATGTGTGTCTTAAAAGAGACGTGATCATCTCATCGCAGAGAATGTAGCTTTTGGCCAAAAAAGGAAATTTCCTTGAAATGGTTTGAATGTCTCTCAAATAAAAATATCGAGACCTGTTCCTCAGATTTGTCAGGGGAGTCATGATCTTTGATTTCATTTCTTTATAGGGACCTAGCTTGCGGTTTATGAGTGTCATCTTTTTAGCAGGCAGGAGCAGTGGCTTATATTAATGAATTTCTCCTCACTCCCACGTTCTCAAAGGTGAGGAATGAGAAAGCACTGTAGGCAGTTTAGTTACAGTCCAAGATGGGGCCATGAAAAATTGACACCTTCTTAGTCAACACAACTGCTCCCTGGTATGTCTTGGGTCCCCTATCTCAGTAAGCTATGGGGTCCGTTCCTGGCAACAGCTCAAGGAGACTCTCATAGTCATAGTTTTATTTTATGAATTGTCATGAAGACCCAAGCAAGGAGATACTGATTTCATTCCTAAAACTTTACTGGAAATTTGAAAACTCTTTTTAATGGATTTTCTTACCTGGTAAGTATGAATCCAAAGCCGCATAACAGAAGAACAAAATAAATGAACGATTTATAGAATATGGATTTCGGGAGCAGAGGGAGCTGAGTGTGAATCCTGGCTCTGGTATTTACTGAATCTTGGAAAGATTTAAATCATTCAAGCTTTCTGAGCCTCAGTTTTCTCATCTGTAACATGTTGCTAATAATACTTAACTTCATAATGTTTTGGGGAAGACAAAGTGAGATAATGCATAAGTATCCAGCACAGTACTCGCACCTGGTCAGTGCTCACTAATGATAATTAACATTAACAACAATCTCTGTATGCGTCTACTCTTCTAAGGTTTACCAGGCACATTGACATTATGTCTTTTTACCTTCACCACAGAGAGACATATGTAGCTCTATTTGCTTACATGAAACACAAGTAGAATGGCTGACTTATTTAGATCCTCATTACTGTGTTTTTACTAGGAGAAGAGAATCCCTTTGCCCCATAGACTCAGGGATGAGTCTGAGCACTATACTTGAGGCAGGCTCGCTGACCTTGCAAGACTGAACAAAACATCTTAGGGAAAAGTGGCACTTCCTGAGTCTCCCAGCTCATCCTTGGCCCTGGATCGAGGACCATAAAGAACAACGCACAAACCATTTAGCTGGCAAATGCTTTATGCATACCGTGGGTCTGGATTTGTACATGGATGGTTGGGTCTCCTTACTTTTCTGATGTGTTAAAAAAGAATATTATTTTTCTATTTGTCAGTAAGCAATTCTGGGAACTTTCTTGAAGCTGCAGAGTTTGGGTGTTAACTTCAGGACTATGTTTTTTGTCTCTGTAACAAGGGATTGGTTAGGCAACTCCATTATGTGATTCCCAGGCTTTTGGCCCCTGAATTTTCACCTGGAAAGCATTTATGGAGGACTCTCCTGCCAGACACTGAGTTTAAGCCAGAGGAGTCACCTTGCATTTCTGAAGAGAGACGGAGTAGCGTGTAGAAAAACTAAAGAGTGGACAAAGATAGAAAATAGATATTTCATATGAAAGAAAAGTGCTTCAAAGGTAGACAGTGCTTGAGACTCAGAAGAGTGGGAGGTTATCTATCACATTCCCAGAATTTTGCCTGGAAATTCAGTTTCAATGACAAAGCACATTTTATAATTAGTCTGGATTCTGGAGTCACTGCTACTTTGGGGTAGGGAGATGAGGAAAGGAAAATAGGTTGAAGGCCTTGACCTCATGAAGGAGATTAGGGGACAAGAAACATAGAAATGGAAAACAAAGGGTCATCTCTAATGGCTTTATTGTAATCATGGTGTCAGGTGGGACTACGGTCTTATCTGAAGCTCAACTCAGAAAATATTTTCTTCCAAGTTTACAGGATTTTTGGTGGTATTTATTTCTTGCAGGCTGTGAGATAGAGGTCCTCATTTTCTTGCAGTCTGTTGGCCAGAGGCCAACCTCAACCCCTTGTCACAAAGCCTTCCCAACTGACTGCTTGCTTCCTTAAAGCCAGGCAGAGAAAGTGTCTGCCTTTTTGATGGGAGTTATAATCTTATGTATTGTATTCAAGTGTACATAATTATATATACTCTGTCACCTTTGACATATTCTCTTGGTTAAAATCAAGTATACTTGATCTGCCTGTACTCTAGCGATGAGAATTACACAAGAGTGTAAATATTAGGAGGCAAGGATGATGGAAGTCACTCTAAAATCTTTCACAACTATTAAATTATTGATATTTGGAATATTATTTTGATTTAACAAGAATGCATTGAACTAGTTCTATATTTTGGGATCTTCTCTCAACAAAGTGGAGACTACAGAGATGAACAAACCCCAATATGCTTTTGAGAAGCTTACAATCTCAGTCTAGTAAAGAAGATAAGATGTAAATAAATAACTGTAGAATGAAGCACGTAGGATAAGAATCAACAAAGGGCAATCATTGTTGGAATTGGGGATGGATTTCTTCTGGAAGGTAGAAGGTGCCTTTTTAATCAGGCTTATAGCATGTATCAAATGTGGGGCGATGAACAAAGAGAGCAGCGCAATTGTGGAAAAGGACCAAAGAGGTTTCAACATAGCCTTGAGAAGTTAGGGTTGATCCCAAATATCATCATTAAAAAATTGGAAGACCTTTTCTTTTCTGAAGGTTAATTAATAGATATATTGATATCTAAGATGGCCATTACGAAGATAAAATGAAGTAGTGCCAGACAGTTAAAGCAGAATTAAAAGCTTTGCAAGGGATTTCCTGCTAGGCCCGTGTCCTCTCAGACAGCTAAATTATGTAGCAGTGACACTTCAAAATCTCTTATGAAATTTCTGCAGAAGTTTCTTAAATTTGTATTCTAGTGGTTTATAATCCTCAGACACAGAAGTTAGCATTCCTAGAAAATGAACACATATGAAAATGGTCTCCAGGGCCAGCCCGGTGGTGTAGTGGTTAAGTTCGTGCACTCTGCTTCAGTGGCCTGGGGTTCGTGGGTTCGGATGCCAGGTGTGGACCTACGTACTGCCCATCAAGCCATGCTGTGGCAGGAATCCCACATATAAAGTGGAGGAAGATAGGCACAGATGTTAGCTCAGGGCCAATCTTAATCATCTTCAGCAAAAAGAGGAAAATTGGCAATGGATATTAGCTCGGGGTTAAAAATCTTACTCACCAAAAAAATAAAGAAAATGTTCTCTAGAGTACAGATTTAAAGTGTCGCTTGACCCTATTTTAGTCTCAGAGTGGTGGCTTTGCCACCGTCACCAAGGAAAGAAGGTGGGCTTTCCCTTAGTGATGCATCATCTATCATCTGGTGCCTTCCAGAAAATGGCAGCTTGTGTTAAGAAGCTGTGATTTGTCAGGAAAAAATAAAAAAGATGCTGTTTCCTTGAAGTATTTTGTCCCATGAATATTTCTCCAAGAGAACAACCTGTCAGTTATCAACATGGTAGCACTCTTAACAACTTTTATTTTGCTTCCTACTTTTAAAGAATTTCAAAGTTACAGAAACATTGTAAGAATAATGCAACAGAATTCTCTAAACTTTCACTTAGATTCTGAAACCGTCGACATTTAGCACTTTTTCATAATTCTCTAAATCTGCCATAAGTAAATATCCATGTGTATGTGCAATACTTTTGAACCATTTAAGATTAATTTACAGGCATGATACTTCAATAACCTGAATAATTTCATGTGCATTCTTTACATCAAAGGACATTTTCCTACACATATATAAAACTCATCAAATCAAGAACTTGATATTAATAATTACAACCATCTAATCCACAAATTCTTTTAATGATTTGGCCAATTTTACCAATATTCTTTTTCAGAGGAAATACCATATTTATTTCGGTATTCCTTTAATTTTGGATGTCTGTATTATTTGCACAGCTGACCAAAAAAAACGCTTTAAAAAAAATCCACAAATAAACATCAAATTCCTGTTTAGCATGGTGGATGTTATTATATTAAGACCTTATTTTTTACAGAAGTTTTAGATTTATAACAAAATTGATGGGGAGTTATAGAGATTTCCCACATATCCCCTTCTGCCACACATGCACAGACTCCCACATTTATCAACATTACCAGAGGAACACTTGTTACCAGCATAAACTTACATTGACACGTCATAATCACCCAAAGCCCATAGTTTACCTTAGGGTAACTTAGTGGTGTACATTCTATGAGTTTGGACAAATGTATAATGACAGGTATCCCTGATTATATTATCACAGAGTGTTTTCTAAAAATCCTCTGTGCTCTGCCTGTTTTACTCCCCCTCCCCAGCAACCACTAATCTTTTCATAGTCTCTAGTTTTCCTTTACCAGAATGTTAGATAGTTGGAATTATACAGAATGTAGCCTTTCTGAAATTGGCTTCTTTTGCTTAGCAATATGCATTTAAGTTTTCTCCGTGTCTTTTTATGACTTGAGAGTTCATTTCTCTTTAGTACTGAATATTATTTCATTTTCTGGATGTACCACAGTTTATTCATTCCTCCTACTGAAGGACATCTTGGTTGCTTTCGTGTATGGACAATTATGAATAAAGCTACTATACATATCCTTGTGCAGTTTTTTGTGTGGATGTAAGTTATCAATTCCTTGGGTAAATACCAAGAAGCTCAATTGCCAAATCTTCTGGTAAGAGTGTGTTGAGTCTTGTGAGAAACTGCCAAGATGTCTTCCAAAGTGGCTGTACTATTTTGCATTCCACTAGCAATGAAAGAGAGCTGCTGTTACTCCACATCCTCACCAGGATTTGGTGTTGTCAGTGTTTTGATGTTCTCTGAGCTGCCTGAATCTGTGGTTTGTTGTCTGACATTAATTTAGGGAAATTCTCAGACGTCATTTCAAACACTACTTCTGTTTCTTTCTTCTCCTTCTAGTATTATCATATGTATATGTTACAACTTTTGTAGTTGTCCCACAGTCCTTGGATATTCTGTTCTGTTTTTTTTTTTTTTTTTTTTTCAGTCTGTCTTCTCTTTGCTTTTCAAAGCTTCCATTGATAGGGGCTGAACCATGGCCTAGTGGTTAAGTTTGCATGTTCCACTTTGGCAACCCAGGGTTTCGCTGGTTCAGATCCTGGGCGCAGACATAGCACCACTCATCAAGTCATGCTGAGACTTCATCCCACATAGCACAACCAGAGGCACTCACAACTAGAATATACGACTATGTGTGCGGACGCTTTGAGGAGAAGAAGATAGGCAACAGATGTTAGCTCACGTGCCAATCTCAAAAAAAAAAAAAAAAAAGATTTTATTGATATATCCTCAACAGAGAGATTCTTTCCTCTGCCGTGTCCAGTCTACTAATAAACAAATCAAAAGCATCCTTCATTTCTTTTACAGTGTTTTTGATCTTGAGTATTTCTTTTTGGTTCTTTCTTAAGATTTACATCTCTCTGCATTGCTCACCTGTTCCTGCATGCTGTTTACTTGATCCATTAGAGCCCTTAGCATATTAATCACAGTTATTTTAAATTTCCAGTCAGATAATTCCAACATCCCTGCCACATCTGGTTCTGATGCTCTTTCTCTTCAAACTGTGTTTTTTGCCTTTTGGTGTGCCTTGTAATTTTTGCTTGATAGCTGGACATGATGAACCAGATAAAAGTAAGTGCTGTAAATAGGCCTGTAGTAATATAGTGGTGAGGTGTGGGGGAAGAGGAAGGAGTCTATAGTCCTATGATTAGTTCTCAGTTCTTAGGGAGTACATGTTTCTGTTTGTTTGGTATTTCCTACCCCTTTACATGGGACAGGACAGCTAGAAGGCGCTAGAGTTGGGAATTTCCCTTCCATTGGGCATGTGAGGCTTTGCTAATTCCCCAGTAGGTTAGGCTCTGGTTAACTAGTTTCCTCTGAGGACAGGCCTTGTTAAAAAGAACTGAGAGCTCTGAATCATTTGAAAATGGTTCCTTTTCCCCACTCCCTTCTGGAAGCATTGGGGAATTTTTCCCTGATATTTACTGTGAGAACCTGGTTGAGCTCCTTGGGGTAAATCTCACAAAATTGAGGGGCCCCTCCTATGACTGGGTCTCCGGGGCTTCTTTAACTATCAGAGTGTCTGCACTGAGCCTCCAGTAATTCATCAACTACAGCTCACGTGTTCCTATGCAGGTACTGGTCCCCACAGCAGTTCCATCTGGTAAGTCTTGGCTCCAGTAAGCTGTGACTCGCTGTATATGCTGTCTATGTCTACAATCTTGGGGTCAGTGGTTTGTCCTATGTTGTTCTTTCCCTCATAAATCCAAGAAGAATTGTTACCTTTTCAGTCTGTTCAGCTTTTTACTTGTTAGGATGGAGTGGGGACTTCCAAGATCCTCTTATGTGGAACTGGAAACCAGAAGTGTTCAGTATTGTTGTTTTTACAAATGACCCAGTCCAAGATAATGTATTTAATTTAGTTGTCATGTCTTTTTAGTGTTTTTGTAATAGTTTCTAAGTTTTTTCTAATCTTTTATGATTTTTTTTTAAGGACTACATGCAAGTTATTTTGTCGAATGTTACTCAATATTCAATTTGAGTTTTCTCATGATTGGTTCCATAATTTTTGTCCCAAATAACATAGAAATGACTCCATGTTCTCAATGAATTCTGTTTGGTCCTACTCCCTATGTGTTTGTCACATCATTAGTGCTGTCAACATTGGTGTTACTTGGTTAAAGTTGTGTCTTTCAGATTTCTCCTCTATACAATTATTTTCTTTTCTCTTTGAAATAAACAAGTATTTTGTGGGGACAGATTTTGAAACTATGTAAATATTTTTTTCTCATTTCATTTCCTGTTTTGAAATTTATTCATTTTTTTTGCCTGAATCAATTATTACTATGAAGGCTATCAAATGATTATTTTTATAATACAACCATTCTTCCTACATTTATTATTGGGCATTTTGCTCTAAAGAAGTGTCGGTGTCGCAATCCAATGTACACATCAGGATAGATGCGGAGAGGGCTGATGGCCACTCTGAGTTTATTATAACCAGCGTTTCAATATATACATAGCTTACATCTGTTAAACATACACAGGTGTTCTGGATGAAGTAATTAGCGAATGCCAAGAATTCTTAGTGATTTCTCAAGGAGCCCTCCCTTGGCCTCTGTTTTGGTATTATCATGTTGTTGCTGTGCTCCTATATTTTTATCTCAGAGCAGGCAAAGTCTCTTAGGCAACGGTCCCTCTTGCGCCCGATATCGATATCGTTTCTCCATCTGTGCCCCCGGGCGGCCGCCGCCTGGCTTAGGTTGCCCCCCCAGGGGGTCTTACCCGTCATTGGCTAACCGGCCTTCTCACCTCCGGGTCACAGTTTGTTGGCAAGCTTTTTCCAGTGATTATTAACCCTTCCTATGTCAGGGGCAGCTACATTTCCCCGCCTTTTGTTTTTTAAAGCAAGGAAGGCATCATGTTGTGCTGAGGCCAGAAGGCCCATCATAACCAATGCTTGCTCTTGTTGACTTTGTTTTTTCAGGGAGCACAGCAGATGTAAAACATAAACTATTAACATAGATAATATCAAAATCACACCAGCATTAACAAATATGCGTAAATTGAGGCCTGAGAACCAATTGGAGGGCTCTAGCCAGTGTAACCCATTTTCAATGTCTTAAAGTATTTTTTGAGAGAACACCTTATGTACTTCTTGTAACTGCCTCTCTAACCGAGCTTGTAGCCCAGTGATGTCATTGGCCAGGGAGGTATTAAATGCCCCCTGTAAATGTTTTTTTATTTCTTGCCAAGATGTCAGCGAGCTATTATACAGTAGGGGGGTAACGCATTGCATGGTAAATTGCCAGTCACATTTTAGTTTCATATGCATATATAATGCATTTTGCTGCTCTCCCAGCCACTCTACTGCTGCCTCTAATGCCTACAATCCTGACATTAGCCCTTTATCAATATCCACCTGTGTCTGTAATTCTTGAGTGATATTTACCAAGACGGACTCCACCTTATGGGCTGTTTGAACACTGTTAACCAAGGCAGTAGTAGCTGTAGCAGCTGATGCAATGATAATCACCGCGGACACAATGAACCCGATTAGCGTAGCCAAAACTGCTTAGGGCATAATTTTCTCATGGACTCAAGGAGGATATGTAGATCATGCTCTTCGGACCATGTCCGATTTAGAGAAACAGGTAACCAAATATGTGCTCTTCTTTTTAACACCATTACATAGGTCACATTCAATGAGGTTACATTATAATGTGTTAAACAATCAGAATGCCAATATGGGGGAGAAATATTAACCACATACATACCAGAAGATTCTTGGATAGCAGGGACACTGTTTCCCCATAATAACACATAAGGATGGGTGGTACAAATCATAAGGGTATGAGAAACATTTTTGACCAATGTTAGTAAATAATTGCCAGTTTCATTCCCATACTTGCCATGGGACAATTGTCCTGATATAAAAGGCAACCCGATCCTCCATATTCCTTTGTGAGGGGGCTGCACACTGTCTCATTGTGAGATAGTTGTAAAAGGGGTCCAGATAGGCCGTGTTCGCTCCATGTTATAGGTTTCTGACTTGATCTGTTGAAGGCCCAAGTATGACTGTCACTCAAAAGATGTCCATGAGGTCCCTAATTCAGTACGTTGGCCCCAAAGAGGTTGCCCTGCCTTGGATACGCTGTATGGCAAGGGGACCACTGTACTGAGTAATGTTTGTAACACCAATCAGTTTTTGGATGGCAAATTGGGATGGAAGGAACTTGTATGACATTACTTTTGTCTTCGTAAGATGTTGATATAGCAGTAATGTATGTCACATTGGCTGCCTGTTGTCCTTTCTTAGGTTGGTAATAAAATACATTTGTTCCTGAAAGGCGACACATGTTGTGCTTTTGTTTTAATAAACCATACAAAAAGGTGAATTGTTAGCATACCTCACCAGAGGTTCTTCTTCCTTTTGGTGCAGGCCTGTATGTTGTTGTCGGGGTACCCCGGTTCCTCCTGTCCAATCAGAATCATTAGAGGACAAAGGGGGATTGGCAAGCCACCAAGTAACCAGAGTAGAGAGAGGAGGATTAGGAATAAAGGCCCAATATGTGAGATTCTCATGCTCTGAAATCACCTCAACATGCATTAGAGAAGAAAAGAGGAAAAAGAAAAAAACTGATTTACTTATCCGTTTGTCCATTTTTCGGTTATTCCAGAGCAGGCCGTGTGCGTTTTGATGGAATGCACTCAATGCCTTTATCTGTCAAAACACAAAGAGCTCCTCTCTTCCCACATTTAACCATAAAAGGGCCCTCCCAGATATCCGCATAAGGACGTTTTAATCCACGCTTTGCCAAGATATTGTGTCAAAACAGATGTGTGTCATGCGGCCTTTGTTGGGCCATATGGTTCTGAGTTTGACCCATATATCTTTCTGCAGCTGATGTGCCATCCTCTGCTAGATTCAGAAAATTTAAAGTAAATAAGGTGAGATTGAGAATACCTTGCAGATCATTCTTATAATACTCATTTCCCCCTTTCATTTTCTGTAAAGCAGCCTTCAGCGTTCTATGACATCACTCAATAATAGCTTGTCCTGTAGAATTATAAGGGATGCCAGTTTTATGGATAATATTCCAATTTGCACAAAATTGGCGGAAAACTTGCGCTGAGAACTTGGGACCGTTATCAGTTTTAATGCATGTAGGAGACCCCACAAAAGCAAATATAGCAAGCCAATGACGAATGACTTGTTTAGCGCTATTTTTTGTATGTGCCGATGCAAAAAGAAATCGAGAGAGTGCCAACAGAAGCGATAACAGAAGGAAATGTGCACAGCTGCCAATTCTGCAATTTGAGTAGTTGAATGTCCATGAGAGACTTTGGTCTGCCAGTCACTATTAGCAAACCAAGCTATACTGGCTTTTCTGGTTTTTCCGGAGCCGTCAGTGAACACAGTTAAGGCATCAGGAATAGGTTGGGAAGAGATAACTGAGGAGATGATCAAACTGAGAAGATGTGCAAGGTAAAAAAAATGGTCTGAGGGTCAGCACCTCGCAATTGTAAACACTGCAAACGTCCCCTTTGAATAACCTCTGCTATTCCATCAAAATATGTATAGAGTATCTTAGCTGGTGTGTGGGGCAAGTATATCCACTCCAAGCATTTTATAACCTTGCCTGCTTTTTGAAAGACGATAACAGTAGGACTCTTAGGTGTGTTTATCGCATAAAGGCATAAGGGAATTTCTGGAGCAAAGCGATTTAAAAATTGGGAGGTCAGAGCCTTGTTTACTAGGCTTAGTTCTTGTTTTGCCTCAGGGGTAGGAGTGCGCGTACAAGAGGGGGAAGAGTCACCATGTAGCAAGGAAAACAAGTGACTCAGAGAATGTGTCGGGATGCCAAGAAAAGGACGTATCCAACTGATATTTCCTAAAAGCTGTTGCAATGTAACTAATGTTAAAGTATTGGGTATGGAAATAGAGGGAATGCATGGCGTTACCAGGTATCTATCAATCATTAATCCTAGAAATTTCCAGGGGGAGGTAAACTGTACCTTATCTTGAGCCATAAGCAGGCCTTTGCCTTTTAGCAATTCAATTAATTATTGGTATGCTGTTAATGAAAAATTTTTAGTTGGCGCTGCTAATAAAATATCATCCATATAATGGTAAAGTTGTATAGTAGGATATTTTCTTTGAAAAGTTAATAACACATCTCCTACTAATTGTTGGCATATGGTAGGACTGTTTTTCATGCCCTGAGGCAAGACCTTCCACTGATATCTCTGGGGGACCTCTTGATTGTTATAAACTGGGACAGTGAATGCGAACTTTTCCCTATCAGCAGTGCACAAAGGTAGAGAAAAGAAACAGTCTCTAATGTCAATAACAACAATTTGCCAATTCTCAGGTATTAAAGAAGGGTTTGGCAATCCCTTCTGTGAAGCCCCCATAGGTTGCATGACAGCATTAATTGCCTTTAAATCCTGGAGTAATCTCCACTTTCCAGATTTCTTTTTTATCACAAATACTGGGGTATTCCAGGGACTAATTGAGGGTTCAATATGGCCCAATTTTAGTTGCTCCTGTACTAACATCTTTAAAGCCTGTAATTTTTCTTTTGGAAGGGGTCACTGATCTATCCATACAGGCGTGGTAGTTTTCCCTTGAATAGGTATGGGAGGAATGTTAATAACATCAGCGGCCCCTAGGAAAAAGGCTTAATGTTTAGAGACAGTTTCCATTGAGAAAGCAAATCTCATCCCTGTAGAGGAAAATAATCCATAACCAATCTACAAATGAAAATTTGGGTGAGTTTATTCTGAGCTTAAATCTGAGGATTATAACCCTTTCCACAAAGGAACAGAGCACTCCAAAGAAGTGGGGGTACACAGGGTGGTTATTATATACCCTCAAAGAGTATGTTTCACATATGATTGAAATGTCCCTTTTACAATAGTCAGGAGGCTGCTCTGTCAGCACAGCCATTGATGGAAATGGCAGATAGGTCTGCTGTCTCAGTGAACCCCGCAGGCTGGCAGGTCTGTTGCCTCGAGCTGGGCAGTCACAGGTGAGCGCTGCAATCAGTTCCCAAGCTAAAGAAAGATGCTTAATCTTTAAGGAGACGTCAACCTTGGGAGGGGGAGGGAAGTTGCACCTTTATCTCAAAATGTCTAAGCAGATATACAATGCATGCTCAATGGCCACAGTCAGGCCCTTTTGGAAAACAAGGTCAGGCCGAATTAGGTTTATATCCAATGGCTTCCTCATATACTCCAATATATCCTATTGCTTACCATTTTTATTTGTCACCCCCATAGGGAGTATGGAGTTGGAAGAACGTAGGGTGTAATTAAGGCAATTCTGTTTTCAGGTCCTCTGACTTTGAGTACGTGATCTCTTCCCTCAGGCGTCATAAGCCCCCCTACACCTTGTACAGATGCAGAGGTTTGCTTTTTAGGCCAATGGGGAGGCCAAGTGGGCGAGGCTATCCGGAGCCACTGGCCCCCCCTCTTGGCAGCGGAGCTCCCCAAACTTCGTTTTTCGGGGCACTGGGGAGTGTGCCCCGTTTCGAGTTTCCTGATGCCAAGTCATGGTTGATTAGATTACCATCTACATTAATTTTATAGCAACATTGATTTGCCCAATGGAATCCCCTTCAGCACTGAGGACATGGTTTAGAAGGTGGCTTTTTAATATCGGCTGGCCCTCCTTTACCAGGGATATCTTTTGGACTGGACTTGCATTGTTTTGCACGGTGTCCAGGTCTTCCGCACTTAAAACAGGCATTATCAAAAAGCACCTTTGGGCAGCTGCGAAAACGCTGCTGCCATTACTTTGGCCACATGGCTATGAATTCCTACTTCCTGACATGCTGGCAGCATATCCCCTAAGGTGTGAGTTCGCCCTTTAAGGTGAGACATAGCAGACTGGCAATCAGCATTAGCATTTTCAAAAGCTATTTTCAACACGATAATTTGAGCTGCTTCAGGATGAGCTATTTGTCTCTCAATTGCCTGCTGGAGATGGTCAATAAATTCTATGTATGGCTCCTTTGGCCCTTGTCAAACATTCACAAAGGAATTGGTGGCTTTGTCTGCCCCTGAAGGGGGAGTTGCCTTCCAGGCTGCTAATGCCACCTCTGAACATTGTCTATGAAACATTCCATTTGCCTCAGCCTGAGCTTGAGGCGTCGCATATTGGCCGACCCCCTGTAACATGTCGGCACTGATTGGGAGAGGGGGGTTTAAAGATAGATTATCCATAGATCGGGATACAGATATCTCGTTAAACTCAGACCTGAAAAGAGTATATTCAGCATGCGACAAAAGAGTCTTTGCGAGCAAAAGCCAATCACAGGGTAGCATACGATAACTGGCTCCCAGTGCCTCTATCATCCCAACAGTGAAAGGTGGCTGCACTCCATTCTCTCTAATGCTCTTTTTCAGCTCCTTAAACACCCCAAAAAGAAGGGATTCATGTTTTCTTCGCCCATGATTGACCATCATAGGGAAGGCACAGGAAAAAACATCAGGATCTCCACAATTTAATCCTTCCCGAAGGCAATTATGAGCCACACTATACTGCCTGGAATCAACATACGGGGCTGGTGGAGTACAAGGAGGAGCAGTAGGCAAGACAGGAGGGTTCTTGAAGGCGAAACGCCTCTCTAAAAGAGGAGGAAATGGTAAATCATCATCTTCTGAGGACGTTTGTTCAAAATTTGTCTGAGACTTACTAACAGCCTTTTTAAAAGAGTCTCTAGGCGGCGAGCAAGGCAGAGGAGGCAGCGGCGGCGCCTCCTCAGCTTTGCCTGAAGGGCGCTCGGGTGAAGAGGCCGAGTTTTCCTCATCCAATAGATCCCACAAAAGGAACAGTGCAGTACGTACTGTTCCCCAAGTCGTTAAGATATGTACATCCTTTAAAAGGCCATGCTCAAAGCGAGACTTTAGTGCCTTGCCAGCCCTTTCCCACAACTCAATGTCCAAGGTGCCATTCTCAGGGAACCAGGGGCAATGTGTAGATATTGCCATATCCTCTGTAGCTCAGTGGGAGAAACCGAAACTGAAATCGAGGCCTGAGCAGGGGACAAGTAAGGTATTAATATCAACTGAGCTATCCTCGTAAAAGCTTCTATCCCATAATAACTAAACAAACGGAGCATGATTTTTATTTCACCTTGATAGTCAGCATCAATCACCCCGGGAATGATGTTTAAGCCCGTCAAAGCTGAGCTAGGGCATCCAATTAATAGCCCAAAATATCCCCATACATTGGTAGGAACAAGAAAAGTTTCGTCAACACAATCTATGAAGACTGTCTCTGAAGCCGTGAGATCCACTCAGGCACTTCCTGACGAAGCCGCCACTAAATCATTCACATAGAGTTGGCCTGCTGATTGAGAGCTCCCCAAATTTGGTTTTTCGGGGCACTGGAGAGTGTGCCCCATTTCGAGTTTCCCGACGCCAAGTCACGGTTGCTTAGAGATATTGCCAGCAATATCCTCTGTGACTCGGCGGGAGAAACCGAAACTGAAATCGCCTTCAGCAGCCGCTGAAGTGTCTTAAAGTATAATTTCTGCTGAATCGCCAGTTTTTGGCCCATCATTCTCACGGCGGACCGCCGAAAGGCGGTTGAAATTCCCCCATATCCTTACTCACCAATAATGCCGCCGATCTTGGATCACGTCGGGGTCACCATATGTCGGTGTCGCAATCCAATGTACACATCAGGATAGATGCGGAGAGGGCTGATGGCCACTCTGAGTTTATTATAACCAGCGTTTCAATATATACATAGCTTACATCTGTTAAACATACACAGGTGTTCTGGATGAAGTAATTAGCGAATGCCAAGAATTCTTAGTGATTTCTCAAGGAGCCCTCCCTTGGCCTCTGTTTTGGTATTATCATGTTGTTGCTGTGCTCCTATATTTTTATCTCAGAGCAGGCAAAGTCTCTTAGGCAACGGTCCCTCTTGCGCCCGATATCGATATCGTTTCTCCATCTGTGCCCCCGGGCGGCCGCCGCCTGGCTTAGGTTGCCCCCCCAGGGGGTCTTACCCGTCATTGGCTAACCGGCCTTCTCACCTCCGGGTCACAGTTTGTTGGCAAGCTTTTTCCAGTGATTATTAACCCTTCCTATGTCAGGGGCAGCTACAAGAAGAATTTTTCTCTTCATCTATTTAATTGTGTATTTATGTATATCAATATGGACTCATGGATTCCTATTTTACTTAATGGGTTTTAATATGTTACTATAATTGTTTGTTCTTATGCTCAAATTACCCAAATTGGCCAGTGGAAGCTTCCTGCAAGGAGACTACTACATCCTTAAGACATTTTCCTATTATTCTCTGATCACTTTTTTCCAGTTGTGCTTTCACTGTCTTTGTCTTAATATATTTTTTTCCAAGAAGCTCTAGTTTATTTCAATGGAGAATGGTACAGCAGTCCCCTTTATCTTGGGGGATATGTTCCAAAACCCCCAGTGGATGCCTGAGACTGCAGATGGTACTGAGCCCTTATATATACTATGTTTTTTCCTATATATAAACTTATTTGAGGTGTGACAGAAAAACTAGCACAGATTTCTTTTTCATTCTTCACAATTTCACAGATAGAAGATTTATTCTTAAGATAGATCTTAGCAATCTCAACATACGATTTTTTTCTTTCCTTATTAAGTTGAGAACTTTCACCTTTTCACTTACAGGAAGTACTTTATGGCTTCTCTTTGGCATATCCAAATTGCCAGCATCACTACTCTTGTGCTTTGGGGCCATTATTGTGTAAAATGAAGGTTACTTGAATACAAGCACTGCCATACTGCTGCAGTCGATCTGATAACCAATGTGGCTGCTAAGTGACTAATGGGTGGTAATGTATACAGTGTGGATCCACTGGACAAAGGGATGACTCACGTCCTGGGCTGGATGGACAAGGACAGTGTGAGATTTCATCACGCTACTCAGAATGGTGCTCAATCTAAAACTTCTGAATTGTTTATTACTAGAATTTTCCATTCAATATTTTCAGATAATGCTTGGCCAGCAGCAACTGAAACCGTGGAAGGTGAGACCATGGATAAGGAGGACTACTGTATTTAGAAATTAAGATCTGAGTACTAGCTGTGTTCATTGCTGCTTACCTTTCAGTGCACAAAGCTGCAAGTAATGTGTGTTTAGTATACATACACACTTTCTATGTTTATTTTTATATCTATTTGTATTTACTGCAAATTATGAGTTTGCATCAATACTTCTAATTCAGATCCAACAACTTGTGGTTCATTCCAGGCTCTTCCTTTCTATATTGGTAACTTCCTTCTCTAATAATGAGAAAACTGTCTCCCACCATCCTCAATATATTTTCTCATTTTCTCATTCCCCTGTGTGTTACTAATCTACTGACCAACTCCTCACCATGACAACCACTTTGCTTACACAAGTTCTTGCTGTGCATTGAACACCCAGAGGGCAACTTGCTCAAACTCCCGCTTTGTTCAGCCCCAAAACCCCATGGTCCACTCCCTCACTCAGCCACTTTCCTTCTTCAGTGCCAAATTCTGACAACCTACTGTTTTTCCTAGCTGCCTTCCTCACTTGGTTCTAAATCACATCAGGCCACCACCATACTCAGCCACCTTCCTCTCTCATCCCTGAACTTTATCAACTGTCTCCAACAAATACTTGACAAAAGCCAGGGAAAATAAAGAGGAAGGAAAATGGTGAGGTAAAACTTTGACTCATATGTATAACTCGGCTTTGATCTAACACTATAGTATCTCTTGCCTAGAACATTTCTGGAATACAAGTTTGAAACTGCCAGTGGAGCCACTGGTTGGCTTTTTCTTTTATGAGGATATGGTCGCCTGGTTTTATGGATTCTTCCTGTCTGCTTTCAAATGTCCATCACCTTTCTTCAAAAATATATTAGTTATTTAATTCTCACAAAGGATAGGCTGTGTATGAGAGAATATAATTTCACTCTCCAGATTCTGACCAACAACGTGAGTGGGTTTTTCAGAGGTCACAGTGGTAAAGTGATTAAGGGCATGAATGCTGCCCTTGGGCTGCCTGAGTTAAAAGCTCAGATCCATCTCTTACCAGGACAGGAAGTTATGTGTGTGGATGAACATTGGTATCGATGAGACACATGTGTGCTCAAATCCCAAATCTATCTTCAGTAGCTGAATGGCTTTGAATAGCCCCTTAACATCTCTGATCCAAGAGATGGGGGACCTTGGAAAGTTTGATTCAAGATCTGGGTGTTGAGGGGAAACTACTGCAGTGATGAGAGCAAAGAAAGTGGGGATTCTGAGGAGAGATAGATATTCCCTTGCTGTATTTGATGAGCTGTGATGGGTTGTTAGGCTGATGTGGATGCTTTGGTAGAGGGGTCATTGGGGAGGGATATTGGTCACTTCAGCAGTAGAACTAAATTCTAACCTTCTTAGTCTTCCCCATCCTTGTGTGTGCTTACCAGTTGGCCCACACAGCCCAATGGGAGATGCCCCTTTGCAAATAAAGGGGGCAAAGAAAGCATTTCACAAATCACTTGGGATTAGAAGTGTCTGGAGGAAATTAAGTAGAAATGTCCACACATAGGTTCTGAGCTTTAAAGCTCAGTTCTACTATCCTGCTTGCTCTTAGAATCTACAATGATGTGCTGCTGCATCCAAAGACAGAAGTCTTCTCCATGGGATTTGAGCTTATTACTTGTGGGAGAAGCTTTCCAGCCACAGTGAAGGATTCTGATAACTTAGTACCCATAGACCTGCTTCTGTTATGAGGATATCTGAAAGCTTCTTTCCCTCAGAGTCATTGGAGCTTGAAGAAATTTCTGAAGGAGTTGTGTTGGAAACCCTAGGGGATTTGACATTTCAGTATTGGCCATCTATCAACCCATTATCTTCTGATAGACCTGTCCTAATTTTTCTCTCTATCTCTCTAAGCCAGTAAATTACAGCAGGAGAAAACCCACTTTAAAAGTGGCCTTAGGGACATTCTGACATATACTACAATATGGAGGAACCTTGAGGATATTAGGCTAAGTGAAATAAGCTGGTGACAAAAAGACAAATATTGCATGATTTCACTTATATGAGGTACCTAAAATAGTCAAATTCATAGAGACAGAAGGTGGAATAGTGGTTGCTAGGGGCCGGGGGAGGGGGTTAATGGGGAATGTTTGTTTAACACATATAGAGTTCCAATTTTGCAAGATGAAAAGAGTTCTGTGGATGGATGGTGGTGATGGTTGTACCTAATAATTCTGAACTAAATGATTCTGAATATACTTAATGGTTCTGAACTGTACACTTAAAAATAGGATGCTGAATGTTATGTGTATTTTATCATAATTAAAAATGAAAAAGTGAATCATGCATTTTTGAAAAGTGGCATTCAGGTTTTAGTAAAGAACACATTTTCTGTCCATTAATGGGTCACACCATGGGATTTGGGGTTGATATTACTGATTTCTAGAACAGCATGATGCCCACCTGGAGTTTCTAGACTCCTGTTTGGTTAGAATTTACATATTCTAGGACAGCGCTTGGTAGAAGTTGGGTAAGAAAGAAGTGGGGGGTGGGGGAGGGGGAGGGAGGTGGTACAGGAATGCATGAAAAGCATGAAAGGATATAATTTTATAGTCTCTGGAACACCATGTTTTTTCTCTTCCTCTTGAAAACTGTTTGCTGAGCTAGAATGTGTACAATATCCCTGCTTAAAGTCATGTCAAAGAAAGATACACTTGAAACAAACATAACTTGAATTGCCATCTCTACTTTTCATAATCCCTCCAAATCTCACCAAATGTTATTTATTTTTTTATGTGACTACTACAGATGCCAGCAATTTGGTTTTCAGTTTTGCCTTTGCTTAAACTCATGTTTCTGTCACAGCCCCCGTTATAAGGATAAATGTAAGACTGCTTACTCATTGCGGCCTGATTTCTACCTTGTTTAGCCTGGAGAAAGAGAAGTATAAGGCAGCGTTGATAAGCAGCACTGTTGGCAGTGAGTTGAAACATCCTTGGTATCATTAGAAGATCCCTGCTTAACAAGTATTAAATTCCCATGCAGTATCTTTCTGCTTTCCTTAGGGACAAGGGATATGATTTACCAACCTTTCTACATTAGTAGTTATAATGTAAAACATCTATTATTAACATTGGGTTAAATCATACCGGCTATGGGTTGAATGTTTATGTGCCCCCAAAATTCATATGTTGAAACCTAGCCCCCAAAGTGATGGTATCAGGAGGTGGGCCTGCAGAGGTGATTAGGTCATGAGGTTGGAGCCCTCATGAATGGGCTTAGTTCCCTTGTAAAGAGGCCCAAGGAAGCTCTCTGACCTCTTCTGCCATGTGAGATTACAGATAGAAGATGCTCTCTATGATCATTAAGTGAGACCTCACCAGACGCTGAATCTGCTTACACCTTGATCTTGAACTTTCCAGCCTTCTAAACTGTAAGAAGTACATTTCTGTCATCTACAAGCCATCCAGTCTGTGATATTCTACTAGAGCAACCCAAACTGACTAAGACAAGAAATTGGTATCAAGAAGTGGAGGTGCTGCTGTAACAAATGCCTAAAATGTAGAAGTGGCTTTAGAACTGGATAATGGGGAGAGGCTGGAAAAGTTTTGAGATGAATACTAGAAAAAACTTGTATTACTGTGAAGGGACTATTAAGGGCAATTCTGGTGAGAGCCCAGAAAGAAAAAAGGAGAGCTGTAGCAAAAGCCCCAATACACTTAGAGAATACCTAAAATGGTCATGAACAGAATGTTGATAGAAATATGGACAGTCAAGGCCCTTCTGCTGAGGTCTGAGATGGAAATGAGGAATACCTTACTGAAAATTGGAGGAAGGTGATACTTGTTATAAAGTGGCAGAGTTTGGCCAAATTGTGTTCATTCATGTCTTAGTATTTTGTGGAAGGTAAAACTTGTGAGTGAAGAAACTGGATACTTGGCTGAGGAAATTTCTGAGCAGTGTTGAAGGAGCAGCCTAGCTCCTCCTAACTGCTTTAGCAATATGTGAGAAGAGAGAAATGGCTTACAGATGAAATTTTTAATCAAAAGGGAAGCAGAACTAAAAATTTGGAAAATTCTCAGCCTATCCATATTGGAAGAAATGAGAGGCAGCTCTGAAGGAAGCATGAAGGGTGTGGCCAACTTTGACAAGGAGATTAGTCAGTCATCTAACTAGAAGCCAGGATCTATTGTCCAAGACAATGGAAAATGACCCCAAAGGTGATTGATTCAGAGATTATCAGGGTTGTCACCCTCCCACAGGCTCAGAAAGCAAAGGCTAAGGGGGATGCAGGATGATTTTAATGGAGAGGCCAGTCTAGGGCAATCTGTTATAGCAGCCTCAACTGACTAAGAACATATGATGTAAATTTCCTAATACCCTCTGTGAAAACAAGAACATCTTATTTACTTTATACTTCTCTGAATATGAGGAATAATATTTCCATGTATTTGTTTACTAGCTGAGAATTCTACCGATTTTCTGTTCATGAAGCAAGAACTTCTAATACATCTAAGAAAGGAATGCTCTGCTGAGCACTGTGACATTTCCAACATCTTGGATTTCTTTAAACTTAGACTGGACAGCAGTTTCTGGGGATGTGGGAGGAAGGGCATTCAAGAGCAGAGGTTGGAATAAGTAACCTTTGAGTCATTTTCAATCCTGAGAATTCAACAATTCTAGTTGGGGGAAGGCTACCCATATACACACTATGTCTGACAGTGCGAAATCCAGACTAGAGGAATCTTCAAGGTGACTCTTTCTCCCTCTCATGCGTTACCCTCACATCATGTCACAATTTTCTCTCCTTTTTCTGTTTTACTGCTTACTAGAAGATGTACTCCTGATAACATTTCTCTAATGGTCACTTTCTGATTAACTCTTTTAAGCTCAGCCAAGTTATAACTGGGCATTTACGTCCCCCCCCACCCCCCACCCCACACACACACATCTCCAGGGTCAGGAGATCTGCATTGTTACTTCACAAAGCTGAATTTCTCTCAGGAAGTTGCCTTTTTGAAGGCAGGAAGCAATAAGTGGAGATAAGCATGGGGGAAATGTGGTAGGTAACAGATAACTAAAGGTATTGGTCAGATCAAAGGCTGCTGAATCTCCTTGATAGCTGGGCCAACTTCATAGTTTGCTTTGCTTGGATGCATGATAACATAATTTAAAGGTAAACATATTGCAAGAAGTAAAAAAGTTTCATTATTTTAAATTGTTTGGCATCCCTAAATATGAAAATGGTTTGTTCTATTTGCTTTTCCTTACGCTTTCATGAAGAGATTACAATGAATCAGTGTGAGGGTGCCTGACACGTCTCGATTTTTCCACGGGGTTCTATCACCCCCAGTGAGAACCACAACAGTGACAAGTGATGAAGAGCATCACAGAGCATTCATCCCAAATCCTGCATGTGCATGTGTATAAGCATTTCCCAAGTATTATAAATTGTGGATTCGAGAGAGGGGAAGAGTCCTTTTTGGTTCTCATAGAAAAATAGTTTTTACTTTTATTGAAAAAATTGTGATTAATAAGATTCTTTCTTGGGACTACAATGGCCAAAGAATACTGAGGTCAATAAATCTGTGTAAGTCTAAATAGATGTGCTTAAGCCATTCAAAAGGAATATAAAGCAGCATGACAGTGAAATGAACAGCAGATGGAGTATGTAGACCTCATCCTGGTTCTGCCTAGACATATGATTTCATATTTCTGGGTATCAGTTTCCTCAATCATCAAATGAAAAGCCTGGATTGACAGTCTCTAGGGTCATTGCCCACTCTGAAATTTTGTTACGTAGCCATCTTTCAGGTCTTAAAAATCACTAAGCAATGCAATCCCATGTCGTCACCATTAAGTCACTACTCAAACTTGTGGGATCAGAAAACATTTTGTGTTGGTCCAAAGTGACTTAGTCTATGGAACACAAAAGAGATTGTCCATAAAATTTGTAAGCACCCCCTGTTTATGTGTTTCCACAATTATCAATTGCTCTGTTACCAGTTGGTGATAATACCTAACACTTTTGTGGTTGAGCAACTAAACTCTGTACTGAATAATCATGTGGGTTCTGGAATCATGCGACTTGAGTTGGAATCCTGGCTTCTTCACTTGCTAGTTTTGTGAATCTAGGTACTTATTTAACCTCTTGAACCTTAGTTTTCTCAGTTGTGAAATTTCACTCAGTTGTGAAATATTTATAGCTACTTCATTAGGTAGTCAATAAAATAAAACGAGACAATCATATGAAGCCTACTACTTAGTACCATGAAAATACTCTGCCTGGTACACAGTGAAGATTCCAGAAATATTAGCTAGTATTTTTATCCATCCATGTTGGTTATCTATTTTTGCCTCACAAATAACTCCAAAATTTAGTAACTTTGAACAATGATCATTCATTTTTTTCTGTCTTTATGGGTCAGGAATTGGGGAAGCTGCCCTGCTGGATATTTCAGCCCCAAGATATCTCATGAGACTTCAGTCAAAGGTTGATAGGGCTCACTTAGGTGGCCGGCAAGTTTGTGCTGGCAGATGAGTTACTCTCCGTGTGGGCTTCTCCTCAGAGCTGCTTAAGTGTCCATAGCAGCTGGATACCCCTATAACAAGCAATCCTAAAGGGCAAGGAAGAAGCTGCAATGCCTTTTATCACTTATGCTCAAAAGTCACACAGTCATATCCACGATATTCTAATGGCCATACCATCAGTCCCAGCTCAATATTGAGAAGCATGAATTCTAAGAGCTGAGGGTAATGAGGAGCTATCCCATAGGCCGGCTCCCAGAGATGCCCGCTGGCCTAGTGATTTACAATCTCCCATCACGAAAATATTCTCACTACTTCTCAAAGCCTCCAAGCATCTCATCTCAGTACAGCATCACCTAAAAATTTGTGATCCCATTGTCTAAATCAGGTCCTGGTGCAGACAAGGCTCCTCAGATACAATTCCTCAAGTACAGCTTCTGCACATCTGAAGACCTGTGAACCAAAGATGCAAGCTACCTGTCCCTGAGACATGCAATACACACATGTGACAGTTATATGATAATCACCATAGACCTTTCCATGCAAAATGGGAGAAAATGGGAGTGCAAGAAGTTATTAGATAATAGCAATTCTTAAATCCTGCAGAGCACGTGTTGGCAGGTCCTTTGTTAAGGCTAACTTCTATTACAGGGAATTAGGCTCCAGAGCTCTTGGCTCTGTCTTCTGAGTTCCTGGGTCCAATCTCTGTGTCATAGTCCTTCTTCCATAGGAAACGGGTAGTGTCTGAAACTAATATAGGTACTCCAGCTTCCTTTTGATTAGCGTTGGCATGGTATATCTTTCTCCATCCCTTCAATTTTAATTTAGGCTCTTACACAGATTTTTACAGTGATAATCTGAACCAGGAACATACAGGGGTTGAGATTCTGGGAAATACAGTTCAACTGAGTCAATGTGACATGTTACAAAGCCACCACACCATTCCAATCACTCAAAAACCCCATAATTATGAACCTGGAAATGGTGTCAAGTACTGAATGGAACTATCTAGAGGGATAAAGATATTAAGTTTTTGTTTGTTTTGCTTTTATTTTCCTCCCTTTCGGGTTGAATATCAACAGGTAATGCTGGTAAAGATAGTCTTATTTTCCCTACCTCTATCCTCTTGGTGATTTTCCAAAAATACTTTGTTCCAGGAATGTTCCCTTGCTGACAACTTTGGAGACAAAAGCTTCTCATTGACTTTTTGGCTTATTATCCTTTGTGGAAGAGAGAGTGCTAAATTACACATTTAGATGTAGCTTGTCACTGAAAAGAAACTCATTCATTCAACAAATATTTATTTAACACCTACTATATTCTTGCTGTACTGTTCAATATAGTTGTACATACTGAGAAATGTTTTAAAATCTAGTGTTTTTCCTTGCTTACTAAATGATAACAGAGTTCAAATCCCCAGCCTCTGAATTTTCTCTAAGGGTGTGAGCTGGAAGATGGGAGTGGGGAGGCATCACATGGACACCCAGAGGCCTGACCTGTCTGTCATCCCCTCCAGCAGGACTGCAGGAGGCCCGCTGCCACAAGACACTCATCCAATGAGGCAGACAGGAGCTGAATCTGGGGGAAGGCAAAACCTTTTTCTAATTTTTACAAATTTGTTTTACACTAGAGCCCTCCTTTCCACATTTTAAGTATCTGAGACTTCTTTCTTCTGTTCTTTTGGATTCTGACTCTCTCTCCACGGTTAGCAATTTTGTCTTATTTCCTGTCCTTCTCTTTTTATTTGTCTGCAAAGAATGCTCCAAGACACACAGTTAGATTTTTATGAAGTACTTGTTTTGTTATACCCATATATCCTCTTCCTGTTTGTCAAACACATGCAGTGGATGTAAAGAGTTTATATGGACATTAAAGTAGGGCTATAACGGGGCTGGCCCCGTGGCCGAGTGGTTAAGTTCGCGCGCTCCGCTGCAGGCGGCCCAGTGTTTCGTTGGTTCGAATCCTGAGCGCGGACATGACACTGCTCATCAAACCACGCTGAGGCGGCGTCCCACATACCACAACTAGAAGGACCCACAACCAAGAATATACAACTATGTACAGGGGGGGCTTTGGGGAGAAAAAGGAAAAAATAAAATCTTTAAAAAAAAAAAATAAAGTAGGGCTATAGCTTCTTAATTAGATGTCCTACAAAGGAAAGAGAGATGTGCATTAGCTGACGTGAAGGAAGGGTGGGCTGGGAGGGGACTTTGTGCTTCTTGTTTCCGTGCGTTAATCGGGAGGCTGCATTACAGACTCCTCTGATGGATCATGTTCCTCTTGAGTAGGAATTCGCTTGTCAGCCCTTTGCTCTACCAGTTAAATTAATTACATTATCCTCCCTACTGAACTGTAATAAAATCAGAGTCGCACACAAGTGAAGCAAGTAAATTGCATATTTCCAGGAAAAACAGCAGAGGTTTGGGTTTTTAGCCAGCACAGTGGTCAATTCTAGACGCATATTAAAATCACCTGGGAAGCTTTTTAAGCAATGCTGCTGTCTAGAGCCCTCCCTCCTAACGTTTTCTGGTATTTCAGAATATTTGAGAGTGATATCTGGCATGTAATATTTCCTGAAGCTCCCAGGTAACTTTTTATTCTTCAGTCAAGATCAAGAGCCACTGATCTGCATTTTCCAAGGAGCTTACTAGTAGTATAGAGTAATTTAGAAGCATTGTTGCACCAGGTTGAACTTCTTCATACTGTTCTTTGGTCGAATAAATATCAAGCACTTATATATAGCCCAGAGACATTGTCACACTGAGATACACACACACACCTACAACAGACAAGTGAATACATAGACAGAAACAAACATACTTAGAGAATTACACACACACATGTAGATACGTTACCAGAGACTCACGAATGATAGACACACACACACGAGGATGCACATGTACAGTCATAAATCCTGGGACACATAGACATGCACACAGCAGCAACACACAAAGGCTCACACTGACAGAGGTTCTCAGAGACCACCTCCAGATACCCCAAAATAGAAAGGAACGGACATACACACTCAAACTGTGCCTTGGAAGCTTTACTTCATGGCTTCGTGCAGGGTGCTACTTCACCTTCCTGTGCCAGCTGTCTGCGGACTAGATTTTGTCAGTTCAATGTCACAGTGCCTTTCCCTCACACAATTCGTGTATAAGAGAAGCTTGGACGGGAACTATCACCACAAAATAGAGAGCCAAATGGCATTTCAATGCAAAATGAGATTTTACTGAGAATCTTCCCCTTGTGTGAACTTGCAGCCTTGGAAAAGGAATATGAAAGTCACCCGGCTTGGGGTGCTGACAGAGACCAGGTCAGCAGAGCAAAATGATGGTCATGTTGCTAATTAATAAATATCTGTGTGGCCCCTTTACATTTGCAAAGTGACTTTATACTTCCGACGCATTTAATCTCACCTACCTCTTCTACAGAGCTTTACAGCTATGATCTCATTTCATCTTCAGAAAATCCCAGTTAGATAAGTACTATTACTGTACCTTTCTAAGGCTAAGAGAGGTCAAATACATCTCTGAGGCACCCAATTTATTGGTTTCCTCTGGCTGCCATAACAAATTGCCACAAATTCGGTGGCCTAAAACAACAGAAATTTATTTTTTCTCGGTTCGGGAGGCTGGAAGTCTGAAATGAAGGCATTGGCACCGCCTCACCACCTCTGGAGTGGCCATATCATTCCAACCTCTGCCTCTCTCTTCAGCTCACCTTCTCCTCTACGTGGCCCTGTCTAATCCTCTTCTGTCTGTATCATAAGAACACTTGTCATTGGATTTCAGACCGACCCAGTAATCCAGGATGATCTCCTCATCTCAAGATCCTTAATTATACCTGCAAAGATCTTTTTTCCTAATAAGGTAACAGTCACAGCTTCTGGAGTTTAAAACATGGACATGTCTTTCTGGGGTCCACCATTCAACCCATTATACCCAGCTAGTAAGTAGACTGTCTGAGACACAATCTCCTGTGTGACTGGCCTGGGAGGCTGTGCATTTAACCAGCATCAGATCCTGCCTCTACCTCACTGAGAGAGGGATTGATCTGATGTCATGGAGGCAGAGCTCATCAAGCAATGCTCCTCAGGAGGAAAAGTTGCCTGGGATCCAGTGTTCTGATTCTAGTCCTAGGAATTATTCCTATAGCAAGGCGGACCTCTAAATCAACGCATGGGCTGTATGTGAGCTGCACTGGGTGGGGGAAGAGAGGCTTGATTCTGAGGGTAAGGATCCAGCACTGGAAATGAAACTGCAGTGGTGATGCCTTGAATTTCCTTTAAAACAAGGTGGTCTTTCTCTAGAAGGCAATGCAACTGAATCTCCACTCTACTTCTCTCTACCCCTCTCCTTGCTTCTCTGAGGACTCTACAGCTGCTGTCTCTGCATGAAGGCCACAGGTATCTTAAAGGCTTGGGGGTTGACTGCTTCTTAGCTGCCTGAGTGAAGGAAACAGTTGGGCATTGGGAACATGTGTTCACCTCCTTGCCATTTCCGTGGACATGAGTTTGGCTGAAATAACAAATACTAAATGGATGGACAGACTTGGTCATTTTGACTCACTGTGGAATCCCCTGTGAAACACACCTACTGTTTGACTATGGGGACGACTGTGACTCATAAATGATTATGAAGTCCTCTGTCAATCAACATTCAATCAAGATTTATTGAGCATTTTCATGCTTTTGTTTCTGTGATAAACTCCATAGCAGATACAAAGTGAGTACTCCTATGTATAAAGGGATTATGGTTGAATTGAGAAGACAAATAATGTTTACAAATCATAGCATTATTAGAAACAATTAGCATTAGAGGCCAAAGAGTTTAATCTCACCTGAGAGATACATTTTATTTTAACCCACATAATACTTTTAAAAGATGTTTATGCTAGCTGTCAATATTTAAATCAGGAATTTCACACAAAAACCTGTAATCCTAGCAGGAAAAGCAAAAATAACAGAAGATCTGGCAAAGCCAGGACCACATTCTCTCGCAGCAATATTTGGCTTTTTTAGCAGGAACATGTGCTCTCCTTTTAACACAGTCTCCAAAACTCCCAGTTGTCTTCATTCAGGCTCGCTTTATCCACTCAGATTATCTGTTTGCTGCAGGTGTCTGAGCTTACAAGTCTTGTGCGAGGCAAAAATTAACTCATGGTCATCTATCAGGATTCTGGGAGGAGCTTGTCAGGGGAAGGGCTGGAGCAAACAGCAAGCTTCATGAAGGAAGTGGGAATCAAGCTTTCCTATACAGTCAGGAATTACATAAGGTTGGGGGATAGAAAGTACTTAAGTACAGGGGCCATGGGAAGAGGAGCGAAAGCAAATCGTGGTGTTATTAAAGGCCTAAAAGAAAACAATAGAGGAGCGTGCCTTTATGTCAGGGTTGAGAAGGGGACTATTCACAAAGATTATAAAGGACTCCTACAAATACGTATGAAAAGACATAAATTAATAGGAAATAGACAATATTAAATGGCCAAAAACTACAAGAAAATATTCTTGAACACACAAGGAATAAACAAATTTTAAAAAACTGCATACCCATCATATATGTACAAATTTGAAAAGTTAAATGTTTTGTAATTCCAGGGGATTGAGAAGGATATGGGGAAAACAAGAGCTCTTGTGTCCTGCAGAAGGGTGTGTAAGTGATGCGACAGTCTTTGAGGGTATTTAAACAATATCTAATGAAGTAGAATATTTATTATTCTACTTATTATATTTCCACACTTTGGACCCAGTAATTTCATGTTCAGAAATTCTTAGAGGGGTCAGCCCAGTGGCGTAGCTGTTAAGTTCGCACACTCCGCTTCAGCGGCCCAGGGTTTGCCAGTTCAGACCCTGGGTGCAGACCTATGTACCGCTTGTCAAGCCATGCTGTGGCAGGTGTCCCACATATAAAGGAGAGGAAGACAGGCATGGCTGTTAGCTCAGGGCCAGTCTTCCTCAGCAAAGAAGAGGAGGATTGGTGGCAGATGTTAGCTCAGGGCTAATCTTCCTCAAAAAAAAAAAAAAAAGAAAAAAAGAAAAATTCCTAGAGTTCCTTATAGAAAAATACAAGGACATATATACAGGCATGTTCAATGTAGCATTGTGTGAAAGACCAAAGAAAAAAGAAATCATAGGAGTAACTGAAATGTTCTTCAGCAGGAAAATAAAGATCCTGATCCATATTACTCACACAATAGGAAACTATACAGCAATGGTAATGGATGAGTTCAAATTACATATTACTTTGGCTAAATCTTCAAATCAGATGTTTAAAGAAAAATTTAAAGATTGTAACATTGCATATATGATATGAAACTGTAGCAAGTATACAAACTTGCAAAACAAACAAACTGAACAAACATGATCTATGGCGACAGTCCAGAGGGGGCCTGTTGAACAAGCGAAAGTCTGTGTGGGTGGGGATAAGATTGCCCTGTTCAGGCCAAGGCACACAGGAAGACTGGGTAGCCGTGAATGTCATTCTTGGTGCTTTTATTGTCTATCAAAAAGCCATCGCCATTGCTCTTTTTAAAGCCGTTACGTTTGGGAGGGTGCAGGGAAGATAGACACTGTAGATTCATGTGAAAGATGCTGGTTGGAAAAACCTTATCTGAAGGAAGATGAAAGTCTGCAGGAGCACCAGCTCTGAGAGGGGGAGAAAAGGAAAAAGAAACAGACAGGATGCTGTATCAATCTTCTCCTTGCTGTCGTTATGGAAACTCAGAATCCCTCAGATAATTCACTCAGACGAGCACTACCTTTTGCCTGGGGGTTTCCAGGGGCCTCCTGTGGCTCTTTCAGTCCTCACCCACTCTGCCTCCCACTCACCAGCTGAGTCAGTCTCCCAGAAGCCTAGCTCTGATAACTTACCCCCAGTTCTTTGTTCTCTTCTGCATGAAGTTCATCCGCTGCAGCTCCCACCTCCTGGCTCTCACTTCTCTCTCTATTCCTACCCACTCACTCGCTCAGTAGATATTTACTGCAAGCCCACATTGTTCAGGCTTCTTGGTGGGCACCAGCAATCACAGGTGTGCAAGATGAACGCGGCATCTGTTTCTACAGACCTCACGGTCCAGCGGAGGAGGCAGACAAGAGAGACAGTAGAGAATTTAGATAATTCCTTTGGCATAAGTGCTACAAATTCAACAAAACAAATATATGACAGTGAGTGCCTGAGAACATTATATAGGGTGGTCAGGGAGGGTCCTTTGAGAAAGTGGCTTTGAGCTGAGATCAGAGAGATGAGAAAGTATCGGCTATCTGTGGGAGGATATTTCAGTCTTTTCTCCCATGCTCTGAGCAAATTGGTCTGTGTCCTGAATACTTTCTGTTCTTCCTAGCTATCCTGCCTTTGTTCATACTATTTCCTGTGCCAGGAATCTTTCGCCTCCCATCTCCTCCTGTGGGAATCCCACCTTGCTTTAAATGCTGCCTCCTCCATGAAGCCTTACTTGATTTCCTCAACCAAATCCTCTGTTACCTGTAAATGCTGTAGTATTAATGCTACAGCATCCTTTGTTTTAGTAAGGACTGTCCTGATTACAAGTAACCGAAGTCTAGTTGGAGTGAGGGTAAGCGAAAATAAGGGTCAAACGTATTGGCTTTGTAAGTGAAAAACAGGATGGTCAGCTGTAGGGCTGGCTTTAGGGAGAACTGTCTCCCGTTGCTCTAACCGTGAACCATCGCTTGATCCTTTCTTTCACTCCTCTCTCCTTTCTGTGCATCACTCTCCTCTTTCAGGCTTTTCCTCACAAACCCGGACCTACGACTGCAGGTAGTTCTGCACTTACACACTGAGGACTTCTGAACCTAAGAGAGAACCTTTCCCCACCACCTCAAGTGGGAAAAGAACAGGGAAGGACTCTGGCTCAGCCTACCTTGTGTTGCCTGCCTATGCCTGGGATCAGGGGGGTGGGGGAACAAAAACTCAGGCTTGGTCATTCAAGAGTCACATGCCCAGCCCTGGGAAGCGAATGGCAACTTCAGAAGCAACCATTTGGCTGGAGTTGGGGAGAAAGTTGTATGCCAAGGGAAGGAGAGAGTTGTTCTGGGCTAACAAACAGAAAGAGTTCCCTTTGTCTTTTACAGATGCACGCGACACAGGACAACTCCGTCTCCAGATAGAGGCACTATAAAGCATGAGGCATCGTGCTAGGCCCCTCCGCCCCACAGTGCTAAGGGAGAGTCTCAGAGGCTTGGCAAGGTTGTACGCAGTGCATCCTGTCTCCCACAGCTCCTGCAGAGCCATAACTGCAGCCACATTCTGTACTACATTCTTGCAAAACCCGTTTATTCCACACAGCCTTAGTATTTCTATCATATTTCTGTGGCTGACTTGTCCCAAAGGCAAATAGGAATGAGTATTAATGCCACTCTAGAGAAGTGTGTTCGTGGCTTGCCGTGTCACCCCTCTCTCGGAGGCTTGCTGTTAATTTATGGACAATTGCTGTGGCTGTGATCTTCAGCTTCTCTTAGCCTGCTTTTTATCAGTCCAATGTCACTTACTTTATAACTAGAAAGCATGGCCTTCCCTGAGGGGACCCCAATCTCAAACCTTCTTTATTTGGGTCGTACAGATGATTAACCTCATTCCTGCCTTATCCATTCCTATCCACACTCAAAGCATATAGGCTGCCTCCATGCCGCCTCAGCACACAGGAGTTTGTTCATAACTATTGTGACAAGTACCTCTTTGTATCATTTTTGTATTTTTTCTTATTATGAGTTTTCGAAATCCCCCACCCCTTCCCAGTTCCTTCTTTAAAGGAGCAGTTATTGATTCTTGTGTCAGGGCCTGAGTCTTCTTTTATTTATTTATTTATTTATTTGCTGAGGAAGATTGGCCCTGAGCTAACATCTGTTGCCAATCTTCTCCTATTTTGTTTGTGGAATGCCACCACAGCATGGCTTGGTGAGTGGCGTGTAGGTCCACTCCTGGTATCTGAACCCCTGCTGCTGAAGTGGAGCATGTCAACTTAACCACTATGCCACCGGGCTGGCCCTGGGTCTTCTTGTATAGTGCAGAATCTGGGAGTTAAAAAAATTTGAAAAAAGTGCCATAAGCCTAAGTTGATGTGAATGACAAATGAGTGAGCCAGAGATGGAAGATGTAGGGAGAAAACATAAGAACCTGCATGTCTGGTGCTGAGTTGAAAAGAGAGATTTTTTTTTTTTTTTCAGAATAACTTGAAATAAAGGAAAAGAGAACAAATTGAGGACGTGCCACAAGGAGCGTGGAAACTTACATATGAGAGAGATTTAGAAAAATAGATTTAAGAAATTTTCAGAGTAGTTTTAAGGATAATTCACTTTGGTATTTCTAAGGAAGCTACTAACTTGATGTAAATTAATCTGCAGTCATTTTTGATTGTCATACTGAAGTGTCTAAAAATGTGACTCGATGTCAGGACTGTAGCAAAAATCTGCTTAGCTTGAAAAGATTACTTTAATTGTTTGGAATTTCTCTTGGTGCTCCTGTCCCTCTCTCCCAAATATTCTGTATGTGTCTGAGAACCTCCCACAGCACCTGGGCCCTGCCTTAGATATCGTCTTCACTTTGTAATAACAAGTGATTACCTTTCGCATTTTATTATTATATCATCTTCTTAATGAATTGATATTGAGCACTAATTACATGTCAAGCCCTATGCTAAGACTTGTGAATGCCTGATTTCATGTAATCCCACACTCAGCCCAGGCTCATGAAGGGAACACTGCAATAATCCATGTCAGATATGATGACCAGTTTATGAGCTTGGCCATAGTCTAGTGGTCGAAACATAGATAAGTATCATAAGAACTTTGTTTGTGTTTTACACAACAGTTATTGAGCACTTATTAACCTTCAGATGTGAAAATTATCCTGTGGTTAGTAAATGGTGGAAATGCAATTTGAACCCAGGGAATAGGACTTTGGCATCTGTGCTCTTAATCAATACAGTGTAATTCAAAAAAAGAAAGAGAGAGAGAAAGGAGGAGAAAGAAAGAGATAAGATAAAAGCAGGCAGGCAGGAAGCCTTGAAACCTTCTCGAGAGTTACCAAGAAAGGTTGCAGATTCTTCAGAGAGGGCCTTGAGTAAGCTGTTGTTATCCAGAATTAAGGCCCATTAAAGTCTTCCGGCAATGACTTCTTACATGACTGCTTCCATAAAAGGATGGCAAAGAGAACTAACTTCCTGAAACTTCTACTACATGCTATGCCCTCTGCAACAGAAACTATCTTATTCAAGCTACAAAGAGTAGTACTTGCTCACTTTTCACAAAAGCCAATGGAGGCTCGATATTGCTGGCCAGAGTGGTATTTTCTATAGTAGTAAATGTTAAGAAATAACATAAATGTCCAATAATAAAAAAAAAATGGTTACATAAATGGTGGTATATCTATGTAAAGGACAATTAAACAGCTATTAAAAATGGCAGTTTTGAAGGCAGTTTAATGTCATATGAAAATGTTCAGAATATAATATTCAGTGAAAAAAAATCAGGGTACTCCATTATATGCATGGCATGATCTCAGTTTTATATATATATAAACATATATAAACATATATATATCTTATATATGTTCATATATGTGTATATATACATATATGAACATATATATATGTATATATATATATAAACAAAATATCCACTTTCAACAGGAAAAAGGAAATGCAGCTAAAGGGGCCTCTACTCTAGAATGAGCATTCATGTGTCACGTGTCCTGAGCAGTAAAATCACAGTCTTCTCTGCCCTTTGGATGTTGCCCACTTAGATCTGCCATGCCCATATGACTTGTGTGTTCCTAGCTGACATCTCTAAACTCAGAATTTTGTCAGCACCCACGTCACCTGCCAGCTTCCCCCCGCCAATGTCCTTTGCTCTGTCTAGATCTTTCCTTGTGGTTTGTCCTTGCCTCATCCTATGCTAGCCTGACATACATTTATGCATGTAGTGACTTTTAACTTCATATCTCATGTAACTGTAGAATGTCTGTATTAGCACCACCCAACGGAAGTATGCAAGTCACAAATACATCATACGTATGCCATTTTAAATTTTCTGGTATCCACATTAAGAAGTGTGGCTACTTTTTAAGGTAAAACAATAAAAAGAAATAAATTTAATAATATGTTAACTCAATATATCTAAAATATTTTAACATATAATCAATACTGAAATTATCTATGTTTCACATCCTTGTTTTCATAGTAAATTTCAAAATTCAGTTTGTATTTACACTGTACTTACAGCACATCTCAACTTGGACTAGCCGTATTTCAAGTGCCCAGCAGGCATGTGTGGCTGCTGGCTACTGTCCAGGACAGCACAAATCTATACCAAATATTCTTTTCACATTTGCTTTTTAAATTGCTTAGCTTTGCACAGTTCAAATTTAGGTGAAAGGCTAATCAGTACTCAATTCAAAAATGACTTGTCAGAAAATTGTTTCTCTTAATGGAGAATTCAGCTACGGAGCCTCTGTTAATGACTTAATTGGCAAGGGATAATATATTTGGCAAGGGGGCAGTTTTCCATTTGTTTAATTAAATAAAGACAGAGATTAAAATTACTGATCTCTTTGAGTTACTTCAGGCTATAACTACAGAAGCCATCACTTCATTTCTCTGAAACATGAAAGGCACCAGAGCTAAGAACTTGAGAAGAAAAGACAGCCAACCAAGCCAATGGCAAGGGGCCAGCAGGACATTTTCAGAGCCTCTCATGGGGCAAACTCCCCTTCTCCAGCGATGTCTGTATATCATTTAGTCACTTGTTTATACAGTTCTGCAAATTATGAGATGACCTGTGCTTTGACTGCCATTGATCTCACAGGTAGACTTTTTCTTATTCTGTCTTTTTACTCCTTTTGTGTGTAGACTATGCCAACTTAGAGCTATATAGGTTTTCTCCTCCATCGTATTTCACCAGTGGGACTAGTAGGTGACTGGAAACACGAAAGAGTGGGCTGATTTATTACTGAATACTTTCCTCTGGATCAGACCTACTTGCTCTTGATCTCTAAGCAAATCTGATACATCTCAATATCATCACATATCCAATATATTGACCCTTGTTCTCCAGAGAACTTTATATCAGCATCCTTTCTTATATATTACATCCTTTTCTCTGTCATTTCCAACTTTGTGAGTTATATTAGACAGTTGTTATTATCCATTTTACAGATAAGGAAAGTGAGGCTCAAGAGATTTTAAGTGGCTTACTCTGCTTTTCTCTCTCACTTTGCAAAACCATCCTCCACACTGCTCTAGATGATGCTACAAGATACAAAATCCGACTATGTCACGCCCTGACTAAAATGCGCCCGGCTGGTGGGTGGCCACAGTACAAACTCCTTGGTGCGACCCATGGGTCCCTCTATGACTTGGCTCCTCTCTTCCCCCTAATTTCTCACCTCTGCACATTTGGAATGCTACCCATCCTGGCCTATGAGTAATCATAACTAACATGATTGAATATTCACTATATCCTAGCTACTGATGTAATGTTTTCCATGTGTTAGCTTCTTCACGGAAAGCACATGAAGTATTTAGTATTCTTACCCTCTCTCATTTTCATGAGTTGTATCAGCTGTACGCACCGAGGTAACCACTACAGAAAAGAAGATATAGGACATTTCCACCCCTCAGAACTTTCCCTCATGCTCCATTTCAGTGAATTCCTCATTAAAATGAGCTCTTAGGTCTTAAGATTTCTGCAATTTATTGTATGATTATCCCAGTTTTAAAAATATAGCATCAGCTTACAGCATATTGACTTCATAAATGCCTCCAGCAAATGGATTTCTTACTCAACTTCTCATTCACTCTTTCTTCTCCCTCTTTCCCACTCCTCATCCCCAGGATCACCTGATTTTCTCTTGGACTATTTTCAGTCTTTGAGTATGATATATTATGGCCGATTTAATCACTTATCTTTTTGACCAGTTTGGGGCAAATATTCAAATATGTGAAACAAGCAATTATTTTAAGTAATAATAGCTGTCTCCACAGCTATTCCTGAGCAGTTCCTGAGTGTCAGGCATACTTCACATGTAACAGGAGTATATAAGTCTAGGGTGAGGATCAAGAGTGTGGGCACTGGGGAATTGCAAATCAAAGCCGTAATGAGATATCACCTCACACTTCTTAGAATGACTATTATCCAAAAGACAAGAGATAATGAGTATTGGTAAGGATGTAGAGAAAAAGGAACCTTTGTGCACTGTTGGTGGAAATGTATGTTAGTACAGCCACCATGGAAAACAGCATGGAATTTCCTCAAAAAGTTAAAAATAGAACTACCATATTATCCAGCAATCCTACTTCTGTGTATATATCTGGATGAAATAAAATCACTATATTGAAGAGATATCTATACTCCTATTAATTACTGCATATTCAGAATAGCCAAGACATGGCAACAACCTAAGTGCCCATCAACAAACAAATGGATAAAGAAAAAGTGGTATGTGGTGTGTATATATATGCAAGATTATTTAAATTATGTATCTCTATAATGGAATATTATTTAGCTATAAAAGCAAGGAAATCCTGCCATTTGCAACAACATGGATGAAACTGGAGGGTATCATGCCAAGTGTAATAAGCCAAACACAGAAAAACAAACACAGCATTGTATCACTTATGCATTGAATCTAAAAAAGCTGAATTCATAGAAACAGAGAATAGAACGGTGGTTGCCAGGGGCTGGGGATGGGGAAAATGTGGAGATGTTGATCAAAGAGTACAAACTTTCAGTTATAAGATGAATAAGTTCTGGGGGCTTAATGTCCAGCATGGTGACTATAGTTAATACTGTACTATTTACTTGAAAGTTACTAAGAGAGTAGGTCTTAATATTCTCACTACAAAAAAAATTATGTAAGGGGATGGAGGTGTTAACCAACCTTATTGTGGTAATCATTTCACAATACATATGTGCGTCGAATCATCATGTTTTATACCTTAAACCTACACAGTGTTATATGTCAATTATATCTCAAGAAAGCTGGATAAAATGGAGGCATTTGGCCCAGATCTTTCTGAGTGCAAAATCCACTCCCTTAGCTGAAGAGACAATGACAGTGCTCAGACCTGCTGGCTCAGATTCCTTTATCTTTGTCACTGTCGTCTATTTTGATACCTCTTTCCTGCTAAAAGCAGAATGTTGTTTGCCAAAACAATTCCTATCGTGCATTGCTGAAAATTATAAGGGCTCTCCCAAGGAGAATTTGATATGCTGCTGCATATTGAATTTAAATGTTTACTCAATTTCTTAAACATGCTTTTTTATTTTAATTTAGCTCCCCCATACCAAGAGTTTCTAATTTTCAAAATCAAATATTTATTTCTCTTTATTTTTTAAACAGTGACAGTATCTTAATAAAATTTTCTAATACTTCTAGACTTAATGATATCAGTGTTGCCAGTTTAAATATTTGCTTTTATCTCCAGAATCACACTGACCTTCTGTATTTCACAGGCATCTATAGTCCTTTAAATGTCCTTCCTTCTTACTATAACAAGTTGGTTATATCCTGATATTGACATTCCTTATAAAATAAAAGTTTGAATTTTTTTTAAAAAGACAGGGTTTTTTTTTTGAGAGTTGATATGTCAGAGTAACGTTCATCTTACCCCAAGAAGAACTTAGCTATCCTTCCACCTTATACATTTACAAAAGATTTATTTAAGAATTATTGAGCACTACACCCAGCTATTACTAATTAAATGCTCATTAATGTTCTTTTACTTGTTCATTTATTTGGAATCTTCCTTTTTGTCCACGTCAGGGCCCCTGAAAGTGTGTAAATTTCATTAATAGCTTTTATCTGCTCTTTAAACAGATTGTAGAAAAAAGTAGTCATTTTGAAAATTATAGCGGGCCAACATCTATATTTGACAAAGACACAAAATTCTAGGGGATGTTGTTAACCTGACAGTAATTAATAATTTCAGTGAAAGTGCTTCACAGCAAGGATGTATTATGGATTTTCAACTGATAAAAATCAATCCTTTCTAAAATTTGCTTTTAACATTGAGGTTCTGAGAAATCACAGGGAAAAGATTAAAGGAAAAAACTTAAAATACTAGGATAAATGCTTTAAAACTAACATATGTCAGGTATTATGCTTATTTTATTGCATCTTTAAATGGCCCCGGTCAATGGCAGATTAGTCCCTTTTTATAGATGAGAAGACTGAGACTTTAGTGTTTACATGTTGGGTTGGAGGGAGAACTCCCTACAGAGGGGGGAGGACGTGCAGAGGACCAAAACTCAAAGAAATATGGCGAGTTAGAGGAAGTGAGGGAAGATCTGAGCCGAGGCCTATGTTGTAGGCAGCGCTGGCACATCCAGGGTCTCTGGGGAAAGGTTAAGGGTTTGGTGACTCATTCACTGTCTACTGTCACTCCTGTAATCCACTGTCACCACAATGTGGAGAATGGATTAAAAAGGATAAGAGAAGGGAAAAGTTTCACAGTCAGTAAAGACAGATAATGGTAGCTCCAACTCGGGTATTGGCAGTATGGTGGAGTATAGATAGTTTTGAGAAAGATTTTGTAAGTAAGTTGATAAGGCTTATTTATAGATTGGATGAGGATGGCCAAGACTGAGGGAAAGGGAAATATTGAGTATAATTTTCAGGTGTTAAACCTCCAAAACTGAGTAGATGATAGGATTTTTATTTATTTTCTTTTTGACAAAGAGCTCTGGAAAAGGGGAGCAAAAATCAAAGGAGGTATTCTAGGTTTAGCTAACCAAGGAAACAGACTCTAAGGCTGCAATTTGCTTGCAGAAGCTTTATTGGAAAATCTTCCAAAAAAGCACACCTGCAAAGGAGTGAAGAAAGAGACACTGCTGAGAAAGAAAGTAGATGGGATGTACTTGCAACAGATGCCTCAGCCCATCCCACAGGGGAGTCTGATGATGGGATGGCCTTTCAAAGATGTCCCAAATTGAGGCAAGGAGAACACATTGCCTAACCATTGATAGGAGATTCGTGTGGGGAAGAGAGTCTAACCTCAGGTGAATGAGTTCCCAAGAGCCAACAGCAATTCCTGGGGAGGGACTCAGCTGTGAACTTTCAGCAGGCAAAAGTCCTGGCCACTGAGAAATGAGTGAACTGATCCTGTAGGGGTTATGGGCAACTTACAACAGCATCTACTACATTCCTCCCTTTGTACCTCTCAGATCCATTGGAAACAACTTCTCTAGGATTCTGGTTGGAACTTTCCTAGGGAAATTTTCAAGAGAAAGATTATTGGGACAGACTATATGCCCTGTGGCTAGAACTGGTATAGGGGTAGGGGCTGAAACCAACACTGACTCTTTCTCCTATATAGCACATTTAGATTTCTCTCACTCGTGTTGGTGCCTCTGCTTGTCTAAGTGGCTTCCCCGGTTGGGTGATCCAGGTCCTCTGTGCTGAAGTGTGAGAGCCCCTGCTCAGCATGCCCTTCTCAGGTCACGGCCACTGCACTTGTCAATTTACCATAAAAATTGGATAGAGGAGTACCAAGAACTGCTACATGGCAACATTGAGTGATGTTCCCCACCCTGATCATGTGACAATCTAAACTATTCTTCCCTGTTCCCATTGTGTAACAGCAACCCTGCATCCTTCTGATGACTGGGGTCAGTTGCTCCTCTCAGACTGGTGACTCCTCTCTGCTGCTCTCACTGCACAAATAGCTTACACTAACTGAGCAACCACCAAACCTTAAAGTTTACCTTTTCCTCTGACAGAAGCTTCCTTCTCTTCGAACTAGAACATCTCTTTTTCTGCTCTCCAGCCACAGGAGATAAGGGTCTCATTATATGCTGCCACAAAGACCCTCAGACTTTCAAACCTCATCTTAAATTGTCCTTAGACAATCAATAACCTGGTTTTATAAACTACAACAATGCTGCTTCCAAAATGCTACTTAAGACATTTCAAAAGCATTAGGGCCATGCACTTCAAACATAACTACCTGGGAATTACACTTGGCCAAAATTCCATATGGCTTGCACTTGAAATTTATGATTTTTTTTTCCGTTCATGTTGATGGCTTAAAATGTGATTGATATTTTATGGCGGAGGTTGGATAAAGCGCCCTCACTGTTCTATCCTGTTGAAGGCAGTAAGGAGACCCCACAGAGTGAAATTACAAATTGATTTTTAGAGATATAGAAAGGATGTCTTGGAGAGTGACTAAGACTTCAAATTAGAATGATATGGAGGTTTTTCACATGATCTAAGAAACTCGTAATGCACCTGTCTCCTCTCAAAAGCAAGCTATAGACAGCATGTTTAATTATTGAGGCTGTATGTCAGATACTAGCTTTTGATAAGCTCTAACTCAGATTTTTCTTTGCTTGAAAATACGATAAACCTCTTTGCTGGAAGTTTCCCCCACTCCCCTCTCTCTCTCATGCACATGCACACAAATGTACGCACACACACTTAAGCTAGGCATACCCTAAAAGTCAGTAAATAAAAGACCAGATACTCATATTTTAGAATTTTACACTTTGCATGGTTTTTACTTGTGATTTTTTAAACTAAAACTAAATTTTCGTTAGTTTTGTTTTCAAAGCCATGCTAGGCAACACAGTCAGGTTTTTGACATTCAACTCTAAAGGACTAATGAGCTGTTATCTAGAGATGGACCACACAAACTGAAAATCGAAAGCCTCCTGTTCATGACGAACTCTGCACCCTGTCCGCTTGGAATGTCTGTTTCTCTGCAGTCCCTCTGTTAGCGCCTCTCCTTCTGCCTTTTACTGTGGAACCTTGTAACCTGAGCTTTCTAAACACCAGTTTCCCCAGCTATAAAAAGATGAAGGTCAAACATTTCTTCACACACTATTGTAAATATAATGAGATAATAAAATCTCTTCTTTTTGTCTGAACCTATTTCTTCCATCACTATCACTTCCTTTCTGGAAAGATCAGGGACAGGTGTTTTTAGTCTTACAGAGTACCATTTTCACCTGCGGCCAGCTTATCCCCACACAGAAGACTAAGAGTTTATAAAGGTCACCAGTGAGTGGGGAGCTGGAGTGAGTGGACTCAAAGAGCAAAGACTGACCGACAAGTGAGCTCAGATATTAAACAATCAACCTAATGCTATTGTTAGCTATAGTATTTCTCAAAAAATGGCTCCCAGCTACTAGATTTACCTCAGATGATGGTTAAACTTTGAGATTCCCCAGCTTTACCGCAGTTGCATTGAACAGAACCAGTGCAGTTTTGTTTAGAAGTTTTGCTTACTTTTGCTAAACCTTGCTTCTAAGGCTCACAAAATCTTAAACAGCCACTAGCCTACTGTCTGACTACCAATGTAGGAGATTTAAAGGGGGTAGAAATTAGAAAAACTGTTTCTAGACTTAATGAATTTTTAACTTTGGGGAGTAACTGGTAATCCTTGCCCCATTCCCACATCACCCACTGCCACCACTCCCACCACCAGAGCCACGCTGGGGCTGGATGAATGGAACCAGCTCTAGCCCTTTCCCAGCCTGCAACCATGGTACACAGTGAACACTCCTTAAACCGCTTCAAATAAGCTGGCTGTATCTTATGCACAAATACATCGGAAAAGCAGGCACAACCTTGTGTGCTCTAAAAGGAGCCGTAGACTCCAGTGCTCAGATCCACAGGCATCAGGAAACTCACAAATATGAACTCCTGCTCACAAACAGCCTCTGGGAGAGGGCCAGCTCTGCAAAACAGGTGTAAAATGGAAACTTTCTCATGGTGGATAATATAATCTTATTAGTTCCAAGCCAATAGCAAAACTGAAGCACCTTCTTAATAATCCCCCCTTTTATATGTGCTGTAACACCTGTGAGACGTGTTTCGCTTTGGCTCCAGGAGTTCACGCTGACCGGCACTGCATTATTGATATTTATTTCTCCATTTAAGAAACATGCAGCAAAAGAGCCCATAAATGTGTTTGTTCTAAAGCCTTTTAAACCAGGCATAACATTTTTCTGAAAAAACAAAAGAGAAAAAGAAAAATTCTCATTTCTTGACAACTATCGTGTTGAACAGAGCAGGCAGGGATGTAGAAGGTTGTTAAATAGCTCATCTCAGCCACTTTCACGTTCACACTATAGGCATCTCCACGGATGTTTTTCAAACACACACATGCAGATGTCCCCACTTGTGCAAAAGCTGACAAATCATAGTAGAGAGGCAAAATTCATGACTGGACTGTCTCATTCCTGGTTCTATGAAATAAAATTTAAACTTTATTTGTATTCCTTATTAGCTTATGGTCTTTATTTTTACTAGACAGTCAAATATCTAAACAAGCACTGTTTTTCATTTACTTCTTCCTGTGTGTTTTCCTTTGTGCCTGCTTTTTGCTCTTCTCCTATGCATCTCTGCCTGCCTCTCAAGCTCTCTCTCTGTTCCCAGGGAATAAGCACTGTTTTTTCTCTATCTCTGATAGATGCTTCTTAGAAAATTTAACAACTTCTTGCTTCGTTCATCAATCCCATCTTTTTCTCCCCCAAAGGGGTATTATATGGTTTGTGTGTGGAAAGATGGTTTTATCATTTTTAGACTTAGTTCGTATTCCATGTCAAATTTAGTCTTTTGTCTACAGCCATATTTTAAACTATCATCAATATAGTTTTTATCAATACCATGAATGCCTATAGTAAATATATGCATGTGTGTGTATGAGGTCATTGTTAAAAGCAATGGTTTTTCATACCACTGCTTCTTCCTGTGGTCTCATCCATAAATGCAACCAATATTAGTCATTTCTGACTCCAGTGCTTTTGTAGTTAACTTGCAATTCTTTATAATATGCTCCTCTATCTATATCTTGGTTTATCCGCTGATGAACTATCTTTACTTTCCTCATCTCTCCTTCTAGTTAGATCTCTTTAAAAAAAAAAATCTTGATATTGTGCCCAGAGAGAGAAACTAGTGAGAGGCAGTGAGCAAATAGGGATCCCTCGGCTTCCTATTCAGTGCCCTGGTGACCTTAGGATTTAATGTCTACTAAACACTGATCCAAGACCAGAGGTCATACAGGGTAGGGGCTAAAGGAAATGTAGGTTCTATGTATCACTGATTTCATTCATTTTTGCGTTGTAGGATAAGACATGGAAAACCATTCAGAATCCCCTGCATGACCAGCAGTCTCAGGCAAAATTAAATGATCTTTGAGATGCTGTGAGAGCAGCTTCGACAATAAATAACATGCCTTTACTTTTTTTTACCCTCTCCCTGCATCTTAACAGCATCAACACGTATAATCAGACCTGGAATTTTACAGCTGTCAGAATAACTGAGGTACAGCATAAATCCCATTGTTTCATCCTGCTGCACTTGGGGTTGGATTTCTAAACCAATTATTAAAAAATACAGCATTATTGCCTTGTCTCCTTAGGGCAAGGGATGAAGGCTTACTATAAATCAATGCCCAAATTTCATCTGGAGTCAGCCAGTGGCTGATTGGAGATGTTAGAGGGAAAGAGAGATTTCTTAGGAGGAAAAGTGAAAAGGACTGTTTAAGTTGCAGGGAAAAACACTCAGTAGAGAAGGTAACAGAAGAATATGCATTAATGACTCACGTAGAGAAAGCCGATAGAATACCCTTGTCAAAAGAAGAGATCAGACGGAAACTATCTTTAATTTGGATGTAAACAAAGCCATCCATCGAGCATAAAATTTAATCTATGAGAGTCTTACCCAGAGGATTAGATAGTAAAGATAATTTCATGAGATTTTAATAAGAAGAAGAAGAACTGAAGAAGTAGAAGGAAGAGGAAGAGGAGGAGGAGGAGGAGGAGGAGGATGCAGGGACGATGACAGTGAAAGAATTGAGGAGTAAATTAGTTGGAGTAAAATTTGCCTGTTTATAAAAGTTTATAATAATATGGTTCCTTTTTCCCTTTGATTTTTGGAAAAGTGTCAGTAGACTACAATCGCACGCTTTATACATAGATGGCACGTGATAATACAAAAGGGTAATACTATCTTTTGGGGGGGATATTTCTAGCTTTGCAAACCATTTTGATATTTGCTTCATAATTTTAATCTTGAAATAACTGCATCAAATAGGTGAGGAAGGAGGTTTAAACAAAAAAGAAAAGATACCCACAGAATGTAAATGACTTGCACTGAGCCTGGAGTTGACCGTCCTTCTGCTTAACTCTAAGCTCTCTTAAGTAGATGTCAAGATTCAAGAGGACAAAAACAAACAAATGAAAACTTTGTCTTTTTGATATATTAACAATATTTTAAAAGTAGTGCTTCCCTCTTCTTTGTGGTTAGCCAATTAGGAATCCTTCTTCACATACACTTTTCTTTCCTCAAAAAAGTATCTTAAATCCATATTATATTTTGTCTACTCCCAGAATTAAAGTGAGTGGTGTGGAAGGCACACACACACACACACACACACACACTCTCTCTCTCTGAATCGATGGTCTTCCCAGCATACATATCCCCAAGTCAGAATTTGGAAATACAGTTCAGTCTAGTAATTTAGAGCAGAGGTTTGTAAATCAATCAAATCTGGATCAAATCTGACCCAAACCTTACACATGGATGATGTTAGACAAATAACCTCTCTACATTTCATTTTCTTCAAATGTAATATAGTGAAATAATAAAACCTAGCTGTAACGAACATATGAATTTTTGTTCGTCACCTTTAATATTACTCCAGATGCTTCTGATGTGGCCAATAATAACTGGACTTGCTTCCTGGATCTCAAGGTTGGCCATGCAAACCAGACTAGGCCAACCAGAAAATTTCTTTGCCCAAACCATGATAATGGTTAAAGACATGCGACCTAAGGCAAGCCAATTAATGTTCTTCCTTGACACTTCTTAGCTAGAGCAAGTAGGAGTGCCTACATCTTACAGATATAGGTGACTACCCTTCCTGCCCCATAGGAGAGTCATGTTCTTGAAAGAAGAAGAAGATGCCAGATACAAAGGAAAAGAATGAGAGAGAGAGACAGACTTGAGTAAATGTTCTGAGTATAATAGATTGAATGTTGCCTTTCTAGTACCTTGAACTGCTATTACTTGCTAACTACATCCATTTTCTTATCTTAAGCTACATTGAGTTGGAGTTTTCTCATAGAAATTGAGAGTCCTGACTAATACCTTGTAGGGTTGTAGAGCTACAATAAGCATTAAATGAATTAAAGCATGTAAAGGTTTAGAACATTGCCTGGCACACAATCATACAGTAAATGTTTGCTCTGATGAAGGTGATGATAATGACAATGGCGATGATGCCTTCTCTTTCTCATTCATTCCTGAAGAGGTTTTGTAGAGTACCATGTAAATTGTCAGTGCTCACTTGATTTGTCTGGAATTTACAAAGAGCTGAATAATTGGGACTGGAAGAGAACTTTGAATTACACGGGTAAATAATCGGTTTCTGTTGTCAGATCTAACCACCCCTTACTTTCTCCCACTTTTATTTTCATTCATTCTGATCACTGTTAACTCAGATTGAAACCTCAACTCAGGCTCAGGCTTGAAAAAATAATTCAATCTCTGCTCCATGTGTTTCTGGTTGGAGGAGCAAATGCATTTGTTATCTGGCGGACACTGTGACTGTGTGGTGCTGATTGCAACTGGCTGTCATTTATGTGAATTTAAAGTCCTAGATCATGCTCATCACTCTGCAGTATTTTCTGTGGCTGTCTTGAGAAAGAGAACTCCAAAGGTAGTACAAAGTAGAGCGTATTTGGGAAATTAAAAAAAAAAAGCAGTGATACAGTTAATTCCTATAAGCCTTATTAAGATGATATACAGATGAGGAAAACTGTTAGAAGGGTTTGAAACAATTTGGGAGAAATATGTGATAACCATCACAGGCTTATCACTCTTGATTACTGGTTATTATCACTGTTTTCATCTGTGTCCACATTATCAATGATAACATTGTGGTTAACTGCCAAACCCTAGATTTGGAACATACACGTGCATTTGCATTCATAGCCAAGAGTCTAGCCAATAACTTTTAGGTAAGGACTTTAAGCAAAGCAGAAATCCTATTAAGATGGAAGAATAAGTCAGCTTTGAGAATAGAAACTGAAGGACGAATTCTTAACTGTCATTTCTTCACTGTGGATTTGAACCATAGTTTGGAGTTTAGATTTAACTGCTGCACTGGGGAATCCATGGGCCAGAGCCCAAGGAGGGGTTGGCATGGGAGTCCATTTTAAACTTTCCATATCTCTGCAAGAAAAAGTGTCATAAAGAAAATAAAACGTGACTTAGGAACCAAATACCTGCTTTAATGAGTGAGCGTTATCCAAACTTTTTGATTTGCAGACACATTTTATACTCATGACAGGCACTGTCATACAGTCATTGGTGTCTGCATCCACATCACTTGTCTGTATTCCTTAGATTCTTTCCATTGGATGTGGCCATGAGACTAAGTTCTGGTCAATGGCAAGCAGACAGAATTAATAGAGTTCACTTCCATGAGCTCCCTCTCTCCTTTGCTCTTTTTCTTGGCCAAAAGTACAGGATCCTAAAGAAAGAAAGAGCTTGAGGATAGAAGGAATATGAACTCCTGTTATGGCTATGGAAGTGTTCCCAACAATGAGAAACATGGTCACTGGGGATTCATGAGTTATTAATGCATCTTTATTGTGTTAAGCTAGAATGCTTTGGGGATATGTTTGTTATAGTAGTTAGAAATATTTTCCCAAACTAGCATAATAGTAATATGTAAACCCTTGAACACATTAAGAATTATTTGTATTTTACATTTTAAATATTACCTGACAAAGAAATGTGTTTTAGATCAGTATATCATTACAATTGCATTACAAATCAAATACAAAATACAATATATAATATTTGTTACATGTAAGAATGTTTTACCTTACTGTTATTTAACAAATAATGCTCAGCTTTTAGTTTAACTTAAGTATGCAATAACTTGCTAATAAATTTGTGTAAATTATATTACATTTTATTTTGTCTTTCCTTGAGGCACTCTAGTGTGATGCTGCCTGAGTTTGAATTACTGACTAGCTATGTGAAGTTGAGTGACACACATAACCTCTTTAAGACTCAATATCTCCACCTAGAAAATAGGAATAATAACATTTACTTCATAATTCTTCATCCATGAAATGAGATCTCATGGTACTTACCTCATAGGTTGTTGCTGAAATTATTAATTGATATATACAAAAAGTTTTGTCATTATCAATAATATTTTGACTGCCATATTATCACATCTTGGAATCTGTACCCTGCAGGACAAGATAATCATTTTTCGAGTTGGTGACTCTGCTTCTAAATCTTTGTATAAACTTAGAGTCTGATGGGGGTTTTAGAGAGAAACACTGCCTTCCAGTCCATCCCCCAACTGAGCAGCCAGGGTAATATTTGTAAAGTGCAAATCTCATCATATTACTCTCCCTCCAACACCAACCCACCCACTGCCATAGGCCATACAATATATTTCAGTGGCTTTCTCCTGCTCTTACAATTAAATTCTTGACTTGGATTTCATAGGCCTGTATGGTCTTATCTCTGCCAATGACTCCAACATCACTTTCTCCCCATTTTAGCCTCTCTATCATCTTATTTTATTGATTGATTGATTGATTGATTGATCCCTGACATGCACCATGTTCCTGAAGCCACAGGGCCTTTGCATTGATAATTCCTCTACTGGGAGCGTTTTTATCTCCTCCCTCCACCTACTTACATTTTTCAAATCTCGACTTAATTATAACTTTTTCAGGAGAGACTTCCTTTTCAAACTAGGTCAGATCCTCTGCTACACTTACCCATATCTATGGATAATACTTATTCATAGCCACCTATCGCAGTTCATAATTGTGTACCTATGTAGTGGACTCTTGGATGAACTGGTCAGACCCACCTTTAGGACAAAAGTTATTTCTGGGGATCTCTCAAATGTCAGCCCCATTTAGGAATGCTTTGGCTGAAGAGAGTTGCCTTGCTAATTGGGACAGCTTGCATCCGATGACTGGCTGATGTAGGGGTAGAAAGTCCAGACTGCCTAGCCCAACTCAGGAAAACTCTGAAGGCTGTCTCAGAGCCAGACATCCTCATAGGGATGATTGAGGCCTCTGTTGATAGTGTATTACAGCCCAACTTCCAGTGGTGGTCACAAGAGAAACCTTTATACTAATCTCCATCTCAGTCTCAGAGTCTGCTTCCTGTGGAAGCCAATTTGTAACAATCTACTGGGTTTTTTTTGGATTCATGTTCATCTTCCTCACTGTCAACTCCATGAGTGCAAGGGCCAAATCTGTTGTTCCCACTTCTGCATCTTCAACATCAAACACAGATTCTAATACATCATAAATCCTTAAAAATATTTCATGACTTAATAGCATCTGCCTCCTCATTTTATGAATGAGTCAAGATGTAGGGAAGTCATATCCCCAAGAGGCACAGCTGACCAACCTGTTTCTCCCTGCCCCACCTACCACACTAGCTTGTTGTTTCCTGTGCTCTTCACGGGGACCCAGGTGGTTGTGCAGCCCCATCACTGGAAAGGAGCAAGATTTTTATTCTTTGCAAAGTGCAGCTTTTCCCTTCTTAGATAGAAAAAGTTTCTAAGTCCAAAGTGATCTCTGCTGAGTGGCTGAAACTCTGGAAACATCATTGTTAACAGTACATCTTCCCCTGATCTATGGGACATTCCTAGACAGCCCAAGTCCAAAAATTCATCATCCTGACCTTGTGAAAGAAACTCAGCTGACACCACATCCTTCAATTCCCTTTGTTCAGCATCATAGCTAAGTAACAGGAAAATCCTTTAATGGACTGCAGGACCATGTCAGGGGCCATTTGCTCTCCATATAATTTAGGTTGCTTTTTAGACCTCAAAAGACTTTAATAAGGGGTATATCATTCTGTTTTTGAATTGTTACATTGTTGATTTGTTTTTCTTACTAGTCCTCTCTTCTCCCCTGTTCTGTTGAAGTGATAGAACAAAGTTTTCCCCTTTTGAATTGAAAGTCTAGAGTTTTGTGCCAAAACAAATATTTCTGCATAAGATGCTGCGGTTTAACTCAAGCTAAGGGTGTATGCTGCATGTGTTTGGTGTGTGTTTTTCTGTGTATGTGTGTTCTGTGATTCTTCAAAATGTATGTGCTTAAAAATCCCTTGTTGAACTTCCAGGGAAAGTTAATGCCCGCCTGCCACCTGTACCAGGTTAAAAGCAAGTAGTTATTGTTTTGGATGGCACAGAGTTGAAAAGCATGAACTCTGTAGTTAGAACTGTGTATTCTGTATTACGTTGAATATTGGCTTTACACTTATTAGTAGTGGGTCCTTGGGCAACATAGTTAATGTCTCTGAGCTTAGCTTAGTGCATGATAATATGATACACACAGTGTAGTTATGAATTTTAAATGACCTAATAAGTACAGCAAACTCTTAATTAATGCCAAATATTTCAATTCTTATGGCACAGTTGGCCTCAAGTACCGCTAGCAATTCACTCACAACTTCCTTGCAGCCTTATCAGTAGACCATGAGTTCAGAAAGAGCTGGGAAGACTATGTCTTATCAGACTTTAAATCCGTAGAACTAAGCACCATCAACCTGGTTGGTAAATAGTCTCTTAATAATTGCTTAATCTGTGAACTTATGAATTTAAAGTTTACGAGAGTTTCTGTCTTCATTAAAGGCTATTAGCACCTCAATAATGGTATTTGTTGAACCTGATAATGTGGTAAAATATGTATGTGATTATTCTTGTATCTCTAAGTCTAGTTGATGCTCTGAGAGCCTTAAAGAAGATGGGCAAATAAACAGCATAGCAAAAATACAGTCTACTGATTTGCTGATCATTGGTTTATCTATTGATAGGCACTGAAAAAGTAGCAGTTTTGTGGTGGAATATAATGGTTTAAATCTATAAATTAGTATTTATCAATTGAAAAAGAAGTTACAGGTGCTAGTTAGAATCACCTGGGAGGATTTTCCAAAACAATGTCCTGTCTTGGTGTCATTTTCTATTGTTACGTAAAAAACCACCCCAAAACTAAAAGAACAATGTATTATTATCCTTGACAGTCCTGCATATAGACTAGGTTGTTCTCATTGGCATAGCTCATGCAGCTGAGTTACAATACAACATGGTGCCCATGTCTTTCTCTGTCTCTCTCTCCTTCTCCTATGTTTCTTTCCTTTTATCTTTCTGTCTTTCTTTCTGTCATCTCCCTCTCCATATTGTGTCCTCTTCCAGGGTTCTCTACATGGCGTGGGCTTCTCCTAGTTTATTATTCTTCAAAAATCTACACTTCTAAAATGGCAAATGCTTTCAAGTGGCCCAAAGCAGAAGCTTCCAGGCCAGTTAAGGGCTAAGCTCAGAACTTGCATAGGATCTTAAAGGAGAAATAGTCCAAGCATCATGGAGAGGTAATTTTCCTCCCATGTGGAGACAATTACAAGATGCCTTTGATGTGGTTCAGGGCATGTTGCCCCAAGATGTGCCACTCTGGTGTGCAGATTATTTCCAGCTGAAGTCAATAAAGGCTCAGACTCAGCAAGAACATTTGACCTTTCCCCCCTAACTGCCTAAGAGAAATTTAAAATACATGCCTGTCCGTGGCTGGCCTCGTGGCCGAGTGGTTAAGTTCGCGTGCTCCGCTGCAGGCGGCCCAGTGTTTCATTGGTTTGAGTCCTAGGCGCAGACATGGCACTGCTCATCAAACCACGCTGAGGCAGCATCCCACATGCCACAACTAGAAGGACCCACAATGAAGAATATACAACTATGTACCAGGGGGATTTGGGGAGAAAAAGGAAAAAATAAAATCTTTAAAAAAAATAAATAAATGCCTGTCCCCAGGAGAGGCCATCACTATAGATAACTTTGGGTTCTGATAGACTGGGAGGATCCTTGCTAAGCCCACTCTTATCAAAGTTCTATTTACCAAACATTTGCTTTTCCATTTCCACGTGGGTTGCCTTCCTTCCTTTTGAAGACCCAAACCACTACCTCAAACATCCTTCTTGTCTGTAGCTGAAGATGCTTAACAGCCAGCTGGTTCAGTTGCTCAGTTTGCCTGAGCCTCTCCCATGTATACACGTTATAAAGCTTTGTTTAATTTTCTCCTGTTATTCTGTCTCATGTGAATTTAATTTTTTGTCTGGCCAGAAGGATCCAGAGTGCGTAGAGGAAATGTCTTCCTCCCCTACACCTTTCTGTCTGAAGAAGATTCAAGAGGAAGATGTGTTACAGAAGTTGGCTACTTTGAGTTTCTGTCTGCTTTCTAAAATATATTAGCATGTGACATGAGAGTTTTCAGACCACACTTGGGGAAAGAGGCTGAAAGAAGATTTGCACTTGGATTTTCACTTGTAAAAATTTGGAGACCAACCTAGTGATAGCTATTGTTTGTACCTCATGTTTCTGAAAACTTAACGTATGAAGACATGGGTCACATTAATAAGTCTGCAAGAATTTCAGCACCTTAATTCTCTACTGAGAGAACCTAGGAAACAACCTTGGCTATCTAGGTGTTCATTAGTCCCAGAATTTCCAGAGAGGACTCTGTGTCTGCATTTTTAGTAATTGCTTCCAAGGAGTGATTCTAATGTATGATCAGATTATGAAGATAGTTCTCTAGGTCAGTTGTTCTCAAACTTTTGTAGGCATCAAAATACTCTGAAGGGCTAATTAAAACCAAGATTACTGGGTTCTATTTTCAGAGTTTCTGATTTGGTAGGTCTAGTGTGGGGCCTAAAATTCACCTAACAAGTTCCCAGGTGATGTGATATTGCTTGTCTGCGGACCACATTTTCAAAGTCATTGCTGTACATCAGGGGTCTGCATTTTTTTCCTAGAGGGTCTGTATATTTAAAATCTGAATATACTTTGCTGGATTGTCCTCCTCTTTGTCCAAACTTATACTTCACCAATGTGTGTGAATAAACCTTAATTACTCTCCTCCTCATCAATATTTGTTTTTTTCAGACTATTCAGTTTTTGCTAATCTGATGTCTTCTAGTTCTTTATGGACTACTATCTCTGGAGGTGCATCAGTTTCTGGGCTCTTACCAGTCTGATCCCGGGCAAGCAGGTCCTAGATATGTGTGATGAGGATGTGGGAATGACAAACCTTAATAACAGAGTGTGGGGAAATGTATCTGCTTCTTGGTGCTCAGGTTACTGATGGCAAGGGTGGGTAAACACTAACTGACCCTCCTGCAAAAACAAGATCTTGAGAAGGGTTTCTCAGTCTCAGCATTATTGATATTTGGTGGCTCTGAGAATCCTTTGTTATGGAGCACTGTCCTGTGCCCTGTAGGATATTCAGCAGTATCCCTGGTCTCTACCTACTAGATGCCATTAGCTATCCCCTTCAGGTTGTAACAAACAAGAACATCCCCAGACATTTCCAAATGTCCTCCAGGGGAAAAAATTGGCCCAGTTGAGATCCAGAATCTTGGACTGCAGAAATTGTTTTTCATTTTCATCAGTGACTGCCATGACTTTGACCTTTTCCACGATAAGAGCTATGAACTCCTGACTTGTCAGGTGAGTCAGTCAGTATTAAAGGCTTAACATATGATCACACTTTGGTGGAGGCTGTAGTGAAAAGGAAGCAGAAGTCATATTTTCATTTTCAAGGAATTTATGGTTCACTGAAATCAGAAACTAGAAGACTTTGGATCTAATTTGGACCGAAAATACTTTATTTGGCTAGCATATGGTTTTAAAAAAAATTTAACTACTTGCCAACATTTAAAAAAATGGGATAATTCAGATAACAAGATTTCAAGCTCCCTTTTAAAATTGGAAAAATCTGACAACATTAGACTTTAATTCCTTCAGTGATCAGCTAGAGCTGTGTAGTGGCTATCTCCCGGGCATGTGCTCTTCAGATTTCTGTACTTCCCACCCATTTGTTCATCTTCAGCCTGCCATATTCCCATTATCCATGAGTATTTGAGGTGGCAACACTTTGGCTTGGACTGTTGAGTCTATCTGGTTCCAAATGATTATAGGGAGGCAGGATGAATCAAAGGAAAGAGCTGACATGGACTCCAATTTTCAGATAGAATTGCCAAAGCAGAGCTTTGCCCTTTTAAAAGTTTTGCTTTTTTATATTTAGCCATTGCTGGCTAATGAAAAACAACAATCTTTGAGCACCAATACAATGAGGGTGGAGCGTGGAAAAAAGAAGAAGAAAATGGTACTATAAATGTCATAGAATAGGTTTGTTATTTGCAGGTTTTTCTCCTTAATCTTAAATTTCCCCTGGCTCAGTGTCTGCTATTGAAATGATGGAAAGATACTTGGAGCAAAAGCTGAGTGATTTCCTCCAAGGCAGGGAGCAAGCAATTATAAAAATTTAGTTTTCCACTGGCAATTAAAGACTGCCTCTTTGAAAGAATGCCTGAGCATTGACAAAACATACATTATAAGTCACGCTTTCTGCACTCCAAGTAATCAAAACTGTTTTATCTTCTAGACAAGAGTATAGATGTGTTCCCTGGCATTATATCTCTTTATCTGATCTCTGTTCCTTATGGTGAGGTAAGGCCTGCTTGTTTCACAGCATCTCATACATCACAGAGTGTGACACTATTTTGGAGATGGCTAACTGCACAGTATAGAGATCGCAAACAATGACGGCTTAGAAGACACATAAACCTGAGTGAGTCCCTGATCACTTTTGAGTGCTGAGAGACTGCCAGAAGCTCTCTAGTTACTTCGTGTGTGGTAACTGTGTGATGCTTGCTAATCTCCTATTATCTGGGCTTCATGTGGCCTCTGTCTCAAAGTTTTCTAAGCTAGGTCCTGGCCACTTTCAATTTTTTGGGAGAGAAGAAATTATCTTGTTAGATGATATTTCTGCACAGAAGTAGAAGTTGATTTGTGAATTGCAGTGTTGTCCAATAGAACATTCAGCAATAATGGAAATGTGCTAAAACCTGTGCTGTTTAATGTGGTAGCCACTAGTGACAAATGCCTACTGGTCACATGAAATGTGGCTAGTGTGAGCGAAGACATGAACTTATAATTTTAACTTATTTAGATTTAAATTTAAAGAACCACATGTGACTAATGGCTGGCCTATTGGACAACTCAGATGTAGAGTCTTTTAGTCATAGAAATATGAAATGAGAGACAATGATTTATAAGCAGTTTATAATAAGGAACCAAAGGGCTATTGTTATAGTCAGGATTCCCCAGAGAAACGGAATCAACATGATGTGCGTTGTGTATACGTGTGTGTGTGTAGAGAAAAACGTTAATTGACTTATTTTAAGAAACTGGCTCATGCAATTGTAGAGATTTAATAAGTCCAAAATCTACAGGGAGGATGCATGCTGTATGCTAGAGACCCCCAAAAAAGTTATAGTGCAAGTTCAAAGGCAGTCTGCTGGCAGAATTTCTTTTGTCCAGGGGAGGTCAGTCTTTGTTTGATCAAGACTTTTTCAACTGACTGGATGAGGTCCACCCACTTTATGGAGGGTAATCAGCTTTACTCAAAATTCACATATTTAAATGTTAATCTCATCCAAAAATTGCCTTCACAGAGGCATCCTGAATAATGTTTGACCAAATACCTGGGCACTGTGGCCAGTCAAGTTAACATATGAAATTAACCATCACAGCTACTCTAATGAGAAGAAAACCTGATCATCTGTAGAAGAAAGAGGAGAAGATATTGAAGACTCAGAGACAATGCAAGATGAGCAATCATGGAATAAACCACCATCTAAAATGCTTTGTGCTGTTCTGGAAGAGACATTGATCCTTTCATTTTGATCCTTTTTTTCTGGTTACAAGTCTAATTCATATTTATTATAAAGCCTGTTATTACAGAAATATGACTTAGAAAAATAATATGTGCAGGATTGTGCTGTGTCAACTTTTTTAAGGCTGAGCGCTACATTTTTCCAAATCCCTTTTTTTCTATATAGTTTTGTATTCAAGTTGGGCAAAAAAAGGAAGTTATGCGAGACTTAAGGGACAATAGTAAAGCAAAGTAGAACTTTTAGGAGGTCACATGTGACAAGAAAATGTTGAGCTACTCTGCAGGTACAAGCTTCTCTGTATTTTTCCCCTCTCCATGTCCATTCTGTTTCCCCAACTGCTGTTTCTGTTGACCGGCATTGGCCCTCAGCCTATCAGCTGATGGATAGCTGAAGATTCACAGAGGCATAAGCCATATCGAGGGATTATCTTCCAGTGTTCATCTCCATGAGTCCCGCCATCATCCCGTCCCCATGCCTAGATTCCTACCTACAGACAGCAACGCATCCCACAGGTTAAGGACTCAGTACTACAAGACTGTGCCTCCCCGTCAGATGTCAATCATCAGTCCAGGTTGTTACCAGGACTTCTAACCTAATGGCTATAAATCAGAGGTGCCCACCCCCCTCTTTATGTTCTATTAATTTGCTAGAGTGGTTCACAGGACTCAGGAATTCAATTTCCTCAAGAGATTACTGGTTTATTATAAAAGGATATAAGTCAGGAACAGCCAGATGGAAGAGATGCACAGGGCTGTATGGAAAAGGAGTGAAGAGCTTCCACACCCTCTCCAGGCGCGCCTCTCTCCCAATATGTCTACGTGTTCACCTACCAGGAAGCTCTGAACCCTGTCCTTTTGGGTTTTTATGGAGGCTTCATTACGTGGGTTTGATTGATTAAATCATTGACCATTAATGATTGACCGCCCTGGAGGTCTGGGGAGTGGGACTGAAACTTTCAACCCTCTAATTACCCGGTTGGTTCCCCTGGCAACTAGCCCCCATTCTTAGATTACCTGGGGACTTTCCAAAAGTCACCTCGTTAGCATAACAAAAGACACCTTCATGGCTCTCATCATTTAGGAAATTCTAGGGATTTTAGGAGCTCTAAGCCAGAAACAGGGACAAAGACCAAATACATATTTCTTCCTATAAATCATAATATCACACTCCAAGAAGGGAATCTTTTCCCCCTTCACTTCCTAGTTACCAATACATTCATTGCCTTTTTTGGAAGACTTTTTTTTTAATATTCCAGTATCAAAATTTCCATTTTCCAGATTTTCTAGAAATGTTAAATCATTAACAATAAACTGAGGAGAAGGATTTTCTGGTTTCTCTTTGCGCCCTCACACAGATTGGTGCTGATTCTCATGTCCAGTGAGCTCTGTGGTTCCCAGTGATTCTAAAAAGTTGACTGATAACATCAGTCTTCTCTCCACTGCAGAAGATCATGTTAACTCTGGGAACTGAAACCTCTGGTCTGAGCTCGCCGGCAAACATCTGCTCTTCCTTGACAACACCACCAGGCACTTATTTCAGCTCCTCTCTCTGCTCTGGAACCATTTGTGAAGCACCTCTCTTGAGTTTTTTTTGCTTCCCGAATGATATGTTGAAAACATAGTCCAAAAGGTGTAGTTTTGTGAAAAGCAATCAGCTAATTTAATTATTTCCCTTTGCAGAAATGACCTTTCCTGGTGTCTTCACCTAGTCAGAGTTCGAAGTATATAAATACATTACATTTGGGAAAAAGCATATATTATATATTACTGATCTGAAAAAGTAGCTTGGGAGGAAATGCATTTATCTGCATTTCAAAAAAGTTCCTGAGCATCGGTGTCCTAATCAAAATCACTCATTTGGAGGACTGTTGAAGATAATGTGAGTTGAATTGCATCTGTTGTATGAGCTTTTAAAGTGCCTCTTTGAGAAGGATTAATTTGAATGCATCCCTACCCTTTTCCCTGTTCAATAAGTAGCTCCATCAATTGCTGATCAGACACAACAGTTTGCTGAGGAGACTCAGTGACTCAAAGTTACAAAGGTGTGAAGATACCAAGCCAGAACTGTATAATGAAATGAGAACTGGGTGCATCACCAGTTAGCCGTGTGAACTTCAGTCAGTTATGTAACCACTCTGGGCCTCAGTATCATTGGAAAATGAAATACCTTGCCTGCATCCCACCCCATCCTCATCCCCGGGTGGTTGTCATGCTCACATAAGACATTGTATAAAAACCTGTGGTCAGCTGAAATGTCTAACGCACTATTATCCATTACAGCTGCCTTTCTTTCATAAAACAGAATCTGATGGAGGATGGAAATAATTTTGTGATTTTGAAGAAGTTTGAGTAGAAGTTGATTTTTAGATGGCAAAACTGGTTTCATAAGCAAATTGTCTCATTCCAGCTCACCTGCCGTAAATTGCCACCTTCTGAACGCTTTCTTCTGAAAATAATCACCTTTCAGAGTTTGGACCATCTACTGGTTGTATAGTTTGGTGCAGTGACTCTTCACCTTGGTTTCCCATTATAATCACCTTTAGCCTTTAAAAAATTACCCATATCCCATGTTCATCTGAATCAGAATCCCTGAAGATGGGGCCCAGTCCCTGTATTATTGAAATATACTCAAATAATGTTAATGGACAGTGAAGAATCAAGTCACTGGCTTAGTAGAAATAGCACCAGCTTTAAAGTCAAACATCTTTGGTTGTGCCATTTTCCCACTTGTATGACCTTGGACTGAGGACTCTATAAAACGGAGACAGTAAGTACTACATTGCCAGGCTGTTGTGAGATTGGGAAGTCAATTATGCAGCATGCTTAATCCAGTAGGAACTCAATAGTGCTAAATCTGTAATTATATTCTGCCATATATTCTGTACTGTTGTTTCACGAGTGTTTGCCTTGTGGCCTCAATTGCATTGTAAGAGTTCCACAGGTGATCTTTGAGGATAAGCCTGTAGTTTACTTTCCTTCTATATCCTCTGCAGCTTATAATAGAATGCTGAGTCTACAGTATGTAGGTACCTAAGAAAAATTCATTGGGGGAAAAAATTTAAGTCATCTTCAGCTTTGTCTAGTGCAATTAAAAACACCATAAACACATTCTGGTTGATTAGTCAGAGCTTTAGATAAGATTTTTTTGCAGCATTTTCTCATCTGTGCCCAGACCACGGAGAAATGTTTTATAAATCAGCCTATGGAGCCTAGTGGCTTAGAGATTTTTTTTAGAGGAAAGTTTGCACTAAGTCATTCTATTCGTTTAAGGAGTATAAGAAAGCTTTGCATACGTTTTGAGGACAATGCTTGGATGATGTTACTAAGAGGACCAATAAGAAGCTCTATTTGAGAAACAGGGTTAATGGGCCAGGTAAGTGGGAGAGAGTTCAAGGTATAATTTTCAAAGACTTGGATGCAGAAGCAATTTAAGGGCTTGGTACAGACTGGGACACTGGAACAAACATGGGGGACTGGAAGGCATTTGTTGCAGGGCATGGGTAACAAGGATTGTGGCTGGGAAGACCAAGAGTCCCAGGGTCAGGACTGGGTCCTGCATTTACGGTCAATCCAAGCACAGAAGAAGGCATTAGATTTGGGAACAGGTATAAGAAGGAAAACGAGAGATATTAAATTCTCTTTTCCTCCATTCCAGATGTGTCTCCTATACGGTGCAGTTCTGAGCTGATAGATGGAGAAATCATTGATTCCAGTTGTGGCGACCTAGAAAGAGCTAAAGGAAGAAACTGAGACAGAAGGGCTGGTGGTACATGCTGCATCAGTGTGTGAACTTCCTTGCTACTAAACCGCATTGACATAGGCAGCAGGCAGGATACAAAGCAGGTGGGTAACTCATAGACAGGTTTTGTATGACTTATTTGGTTCAGATTGTGTTTTAAAGGCAATTCTATTAGATGCTACTCTTGGTCTTATCTCCAGCATCTCTGTAATAGCACTCTTTTGTGCTATCTTTCTGGTCTCTCTGGATATTTGAGCTTACTCTAAGTAAAGTTTTTACTTTACTCTGAGTAAAGTTAATAGCACTTTTCACCTTTCATTAAACATTCCATGTACCAAGCCCTTAAACTGCTTCTGAACCCAAGTCCTTGAAAAGTATTCCCTGAACTCTCTCCCATCTACCCTGGCCCATTAATTCTTTCTCAAATAGAGCTTCAATCCTCAATCCTATGCCAGTTTGTGATATCCTTCCCACGCAAAATGGGCAACTGGACCAAGGAATGGACATTTAGGTCTTTTCCTGAATTACTCTGTATCACAGGTGTGTGTTGGGTTTGAGGATCAAGGAAATTGTCCAGAAGCATCTTAATGAAAGATATCAAAAGAAGAAGCTGTCCCAAAGTCAGGAAAGCAAAACTAGGTTTTAGGGTAGCCCCAAATCAAATGTTAATGAGGATTAAAACACCAAAGTCTTTAAAGACAATAAATCAAGCCAGTAACTCAGTTATCTGAGTACTTGATATGAACTGGAAGTAGGGACAGTAGAATCTACAGTTCTTTCTACCAGGTAGAGGGGCCCCAAGCTTGAGATAAAGCTTTGATAGTATTTTGAGCTGGCTGAGCAAGGCTATCACCACTTCAAATCAAAATATATTTCTAATGTAAGAAAGTAGCTACTCCTGCTGTTTTCTCACAGTGTTCAGAATAAAAACAAAACAAAACAAAAACTTTTGTGAAGCAATTCAATAAGATTCTGGCAGTAAAGAAAATATGCAAGGTCACTTTTAAACTGATGACTGCATAGGCAAAGGTCCTCCCACTGATTGGAGTTTAGTGGCTAGAACATGTCTGGAATTATTGGGAGAAAGATTCTGAATGTTGGATTTTTGTTTTTCTTTATTTTCCCACCACAAATGGATGGTAAATTTTAGCTTATTAATATTTCATTGTATTACACCAATAAAACTGTGACCCTTTGACATCAGCTGGTGGTGACATTGCATATTTTACCAATGATTTCCGTATCCCAAAGACATGAATAATTTGTCCAATGCAACTGAATAAGTTGTCAGCCAGCACAGTCCCGCTTAGTCCATTAAATTGAACTGCTTTCCATCATGAATGAACTGAGGACCCCAGGTTTGTGACTCAATGAAGCAAAAGAGATGAAGCTTTTCCTGTTTTAGCAGTGGATTCTCATGATTCCATCATGCCTGGTAAGGAGAAATTGCGATTTGCTTTAGGTAACTCTCGCCTCATTCTCTTAATGAGAGTGGGTTTGTTAATATCATTGTGCCTCTGACATGTCGTCCATTACAGTGCCAGTTCCTCCCTGCTCCTGTTCCAGATGGCTTCCATAATTACTTTTTGCAGATATGGTAACGGAACTTCAGGATGTAAGTCAACAACAAAACGCAGCAGGTAATGAAAATGGGCTTTCTCAGAGGACTATTCTCTGTGAAAAAAATAAATTCCTTTTGTCAACATCAAGTACTATGGAATATGCATTCAACATTTCTTAGATATTAGGAAATGTGTTCTCAATTATTTGTGATTCAGAATTGCTCTTATTACTTCCTGGGTGATTGGAGCTATGGAAGTAATTTTAATAGATAAGAATCACATTTCTCTGAGCTAATTAAACCCAAAAACTGTAATTCTAAATTTGGCATTTTATATGAATTTAGAGATTGAAAAGTATTTTGACAATAATCCTGGGAGGAAAGTCAGACAAGCACTATTATCCCTATATATCTGGTGAGGAAACTGAGGCTCTGATGGATTATGTGTCTGCTCATGGTCATATGGCAATCCAGTGAAGAAAGCAGCAGTTTGCTGTTAATATAGCTCTGGTCTTTTTTTTTTTCTATTTCCCAGTAACATATTGTAACTCCTAGATCACCTATTGAGATGCATGAACTAGACTTTGCATCTCCTTTCCCCGTAGCTCTATTTTGATTAGGAAAGCAGGCTTTGTTTTGTGTTTTTTGTGAATTTCTTTAGGACCAAGTGATAGATTCTAGCATCCTTTATCCACAGAAGAAGGCGGGAAGCTATTTTTCACAAAAATAGCCCCAATTCTGTCATTTGGGATTGTTCTTGAAAGTCCTAAACTCAAACATCCAACCCATTGTACACCCCTCTCTGGTCTAGTTACAAAGGATGTTTAACAAACTCAAAGTTAGTGAAAACAATATTTAATTTGCTTGCGCATTTGCATTTTGTGCAGATTTCAGATTTCTGTTCCACTCAGCTTCAGTGGGGTGTCTTGAAGACTGGAGGCTCCTATCATTTGAATGCTCACTCACTCACATGTCTGCTGCCTGGGCAGGGAGGACTTGAATTGCTAGAGGCTAGAACAGATGGAGTTCTTTGCACATCTCTGTCTCAATGTGGTCCCTGCATGCTCTTTCCAGCGTGGTAGCTTCAAGGTAGTGAGTCTCATTACATCCAGCACAGTGCTCCAAAGACACACACACACACACATACACACACACAGAGGTTCTATCACCTTTTTAAACTTTGCCTTGAAAGTGGCGTATCTTAATGTCTATGATAACCACAGATTTGTTCTGTTGTTCACATTCAAGGAGAGGTAATATAGAGCTCAGCTCTCAGTGCAGGAGTGTCAATATCATCATGAGAAGATCATGTATATTAGGATACATGAATACCCTCCTCTCCTATAGCATCTCTCATACTTATTCTAATTCAGATTGGATGTTACTATAGCTGAGTTGATTTATTCCACTTCTGTGCAGTTTTTAGTTAGAGAAACTTTCTTATGAGAGGCTTTTGAAATTAACCTTTTCCTCTTATAATTGGCCTTAGGCTTGTCTTCTGCTATACAAAGGGTAGTTCTGTTGTGGTAAATAAGGAAGGATGTTGGATTTGGTAATTTCAATGTTCAGTCTATCTCAAGTATTCTACTTAGAAATGCTTAACATATTAGTATAAAATATTTTTCCCTCTTAAATATTTTTACTAAACACATCTTGAATTTCCAATGCATCATCATATTGAGATGATGCCTGGATATCTCACTATGTTGGTCATGTTCATACATCAGTATATTTAAAATTTTCCAATATATGCCGACACTTAATTTCTCCCAGTGTGTCTCCTGTTGGTGCGGAAGTAGTAGTAAATGTTATTTAGTTAAGTGTTAGGGATTTCTTTAGGGTGTCACTAAGCAGCAGATTGCTGAGGACCTCCTGTTTCATCCTGCTCAAGTGGTAAGGTTATTTATATAATGGTAGGAGATAAGATTGTACAGTGGAGTGGATTGATGGATGGGGTGAGTGATGAGAACTGTGCTGTAACTCCTAAGAATATTGTCATATCAGTGATGTTGATCTAAATGGGAATTTATTGTACTAAGAGAAAAGTATCAAGACTAGTTAGTATAAATAAATTACATTGAAAAGTAAAACAAAATCTTATTGAATAACAGATAATATAAGGAGAAGGAAACTGTAAATTTGTTGAGTTTCTGAAAACACAAGACTGGCATGAACCAAGCTTTCAGCTGGACTCCAGTAAAGTATATCTGAAGTCTCGATTCATGTTGAATGGTATGTGTTCCCATATTCTGTTGTTTTCAGAGGTGTCCTACCCCTGATGATAATCAGAAAAGATACAACTCAAATACTACCCAGCTACACCTTGAGGGATGGTCTGGGAAAATTTGGCAGGGATTTGTCCAGCAGAAGGATGAGCTCACCAGGAAACAATTATCTTTTGAGAGTCTGTGGATTAGGGAACTTCCTGGCTAGAGTAAACCTCTTTTACTTCTCGTGGGCTTTAGCTGGGCTCATTGAAGGTAATCTCTTAAAGATTTGGGGCATCCACTTTACTTTTAAAAATTCTGTTTTCTGTCATTACATTGAAGGAAATCAGAAAGAGAGCATCCTTTGAAATATTCAGTGTCTATGGCTAGAGGACTTGACTGAGATGGGTAACTTCTTTGATCCTGTCTCAGAGTTGAAAACACTTGTGTTCAGATTTGTTAACTGAGATTAAGTGACTGACTGTGTTAAGTGTACTGCAAAGTGGTTCTATTAGGACTGCAGGAATTTTGCTCCCTAATCTCCATTACTGACAATGAGGATGGAAAAAAATACTGGTTACTTCTCTCTTATACATTGTAGAAATTGGGAAAATGGAGAAAAGATAGAAAAAGAAAACATTTAAATGTACATTGTTTCTATGTGAAAATATCTTTATTTGATTTAGATACAGCTATATTTTTCAAAATTGGAGCCACACTACCTCTATGATCTTTTAAAATCTCTCTCTCTCTCAATATCAAATATTAATTAATGTTGTTAAATATTTTTTAGTCTTCATTTTCAGTGAGGCATATTATTTGACCATCTACATTTTATTTAGTCAATGACCTACTACAGGAATTTAGACTGTTTTCCACTTTTCAGAATGATCATTGTTCATAAACATTTACATGCATTTATGAATATTTCTTCAAAAAAATTTCCATAGTTGGAAATATTGAGCCAAAGTCATGGACGTATTTAGTCATTTGAAGTGTATTGATGAGTGTATATTTCCTTGCTCATGACCAAGACATCATATATATTTTTAAAAATAATAAAATTTTGAAAATTTAATGGACTGACAGTGGCATTTGGCACTAGTTTTCTTTGGTTACCACATATATGCATGCACACACACATTTAATTTCTATAACTATTCTTTCCTTGATTACTGTTTATATGCTTTCTATTTGGATTTAGTCATTTCCTAAATTACTTGCCCGTGCCCCTTTGAACTGTAATACAGTTTGACTTTAATTTAACACCTCGACTTCTCTTTGATCAGCAGTTTTTCTGGTGATTAAATCTCTGGGTCAAAGAGATGAAGTCTAGCATCAGCTAAAGCTTTGACACTGGCAGGCTACATAATTTAGGGTAAAATCTTCTCATTTCTGTGCCTTACTTTCCCCATTTAAAGAATGGATATAAGAGTTCATCCAATATGTTTCGTTGAAATATCATTATATTAGATGAGATGATGACCCAGCTCCATGCCTCTTAGATGACTGTGGAAGGTGAATTTACATTTGCACAGCTTCATTGTGTTATGTATTGGTCCCTTTCAAGTTTTTACTGAAAGTTTGAACCTGGTGAAGTCTTTAGAGATCAGTCTCAACTTTCCCATCTTACCAATATACAAACTGAGACAGCGATGTGGGGAATAACCAAAACTAAACCTGAGATTAGAAGCTAGGTAACCTGATGTTTCTACTATGCCTCTATTCACCTTAGAAAATGATGGCTGCTTTTTGACTCAAGGAAATAATTACACAAGTGCAAAGAGGTGTACATATGTTCAACTAGTATAGTTTCTAATATCAGGAAACTGAGAATGACTCACATTTCCTTAGCAGGAAATTTATTTAAAAATAAATTAGTGAATACAAATACAAGGGAATATGATCCTTTTATTTAAAATAATGATATATAACTCTATTTGTTGACCTAAATACACATTCATGATGATGATTATTTTAAAAACATACATTGCGTAGTCCTCTATGTTTGAAATTATGTATATGCATCTACATAGGCATTGAATACAGAGAAATGTCTGGAGTAATGTTGAAAGGGTTAGAGTATGCAATTATTCTGGTGAGGTTATTTTTAACTCTTTCGAATTTTTCAAATATCCATATTCATCATTTATCCTTTGTATGAGAACAAAATAACGTTATTTAGAACAAGATAATTCTGATTCTGTGTGTTTTAACTGTTCAAACTGGTTTTTATTAAATTCTCTAGCTGGTCTTTTTATTTCTTATTCCATATGTAGTTTCTGACAATCTTGGCCAGAAGACATTTTTTTTCCATTCATTTGTTTTATATCTTTCTAGGTAAATGGAACCCTGGAGTTTCTTGTGTTTTATTGTGGTTAGTAAACATAAGTTTTGGGAATCATTTTCTTAAAGTTGAAGCCCAGCGTTACACAGCCAACAACACTGCCCAATAAGCACCTCTCCCAAGAGAGATCTTTTATCTTCATTCCCTTGACTGAGGATGTTCTCTGATTTTATGGCAACGTTATCTGTTTAAATGTATGAACAACTTGGGAGTAATCATGCTTCTCAAGAAACAATGGTAATTGTCAGGCTATTCAGCAAGTGAAATGAGATCTTAGAATGCTAATTTTAAACACATTTCCTTTGTGGATTTTTATAAATAAAATGTCAACTTTGGGAGGACATTTCATTTCTCAAAGTTAATATGGTGTAAAGCATTCAAATATTTGCTCTAAATTAGTCCTAAGAATGACAACTTAAGAGAATGGACTAAGCTTTCGTTAATAGGTATTGCATGGGTAAGACCCTGGACATTAAAGGAAAGCTGGTTTGTTTTTATACCATGTCTGGGCTTAGTAAATTTATTTATTTATGCTTATTTTCAGTATTCAGCACTGATATGCAAGTGAGAATAACACTAGCTCACAGTTATTGAGAATTCAATATGTGTTAGTCCATGCTCTTTGCTATTTACCTGCAGTTTTTCATTTGCTCCCATAATGATCCTCTATGATTGAGACTACAATTACCTCCATTTTGTAGGTGAGTTCGTTGAAAGGGTTCAGCAGCTTTTTCTAGATTAAAATGATAGTAGGTGGTGGATGTTATACTTTGACTCACATTTACCTGACTTAAACATTTAAACTTTAATCATTGGGCTATTACCTAATATTTCCAAATAACGGTTTTAGAACCCACTGGGTTTTTCTGGTTTTTGCTTTTTAAAATTTTATTTTTAAATGTTTTTTTAGATGAGCTAGTAAGTGTCTGCCTGACCTTGAATTACTTTGATAACGGATTAGAGTATGTGCTCTCTGCTTTATATTTAGCCATTGATGGTCTCCCAAAACCTATTCGGATCAACTCTTAGATAACAACTTATCTTCCATTTCATGTAAAATTGATTCTTACACTTCTTTTCTGTTTTAGCAAGGGAAACTCATGGGTCTGTCCCTGTCACTGAATGACATTTTGCTTAACAACATCTGACAGGGTCCACCACAGCAAATCCCCAATGTTGGCAACCAACAAAAAATTAAAATGAAGGTCGTTATCACAGTATGACTGGTGAAACTAAATAAGTGAGCTAAAAAGTTAAGGGCTGGCAAGATCTTACAGGCTCACTGTGGGCTCTCATGCTTCATTCAGGGCTGGCCTTGGCAACGGTGGGAAATCAATGGGGCTCATCATCTGGTATGCTGGGTTTTCCTCTCTGCACATCCCCAGCCTCTCCTATCTTCTGAGCTCTTCTTTCTCCAGTGTTGCTTCCTTTCTTCCCTTCAGGTTTTCAAAATCATGCTGCTTTCTCTGGATAATTGGTCACTTTGGAATGCCATAGACTCTGCTAGGTGTTTTATATTTTATCCAATCCTGACAACACTTCAGGGCTCACTAAGTTTAAATGGCTTCCAAGATCACAAGCTCAAAGAGGGCTAAAGTGAGCTCTTAATTTAGGGTTGCCAGATTGCAAAGGTGATATTTTTGTTTCTATGCAATGGTCTCTTTTACTAAGCTGCCACAACTATAACATTCTCAGGAAATATTCTGGCTCCAGATATTTTCCTAGAATGTAAATTTCAGTAAAGATATGATATTTCTTCTCACATAGGGACCTGCTTATATTTTAAGGGTTCTATCTTACTGGTGAATGGAAATTTGCATCCTTCTCTGGATATTTTATACAGCAGTCGGCATTTGGGAAAGTATTTTTTTGATCAGCAGAACTCTCCTGTGCTTTTGAAGTGGTCTCAAGTGGGAAAACACCTATCTTACTTATGTGTAAGGACAACATTGTTTTTTATCATGATAGAACAATAAGAAGACTTATATTTTGGAGTCTTTTACTACATAAAGGAGGATCTACCTTCTCTTGGGAATAAAAAATTTAGAGTCTTCCAAGGGTCCTCCAACTGGACAAGTTGTGTTATGACCATCTAGGCTTTCCTTCTTTCTAATCTCTTACTTGAAAACTATTCCTTAGAATAGATTTGAAAGGGAGGAGATTTATGTATGTATGCAGTGTATGTATAGATGTGTGTATGTATGCTTGTATATATTTATTAAATTAGTGTTATCTTTCATGCATTTTAAATTGGGAAATAAAAATATCACATGTTGATTAGAAATTGATGGAAAAAGATGTAAAAAAGAGGGAAGCTCATAAATAAGGAAGTTTTATGCCAGCTTTGCTTTTTCATTCTATCACTTTGTTATTAAGGAAAGCAGCTGGGTCTGTTTATTCTAATACTGTCTACGTTGACAGAGATCATTCAGGCACCATCTTCATTGGCTTTTCCAAGAAAGTAAGGGGCATTCTATCATTTGTCATGTGAGTTACTTAGCTGAGAGTATAATCTAGCAAATCAATCTAGGTTTGTCCTTAGATAGAATAAGAAAAAAAAATATTTGGAAAGGAGATAACCTTTTCTAATGGTGAAAATGTTCAAGAAATTGCTATTAAGCAGTTTTATGATTAACCAATCCCATTTCATAGGTTACTTTGTCTCTCCATGTGGGGATATGAGAGTTCTCTGAGGCCAAAAAGAGGATAATTCAGGCCCTAGACAATCGTTCACAGAATGATGGACTTACCCTATTAAGGGACATCTTTGTGAAGATCTGATTATTTGCTCAAAAATTTTTGTTTCATGAATGAGGAAAGTAAGTCTAAGGAGCATCTCATTGGGTGTTTCTGGTTTTCTATCAGAATTATTTTGGCTGAAAATAAGAGAAATCATCTCAGAATTGTTTAAACCAGACCCAGAGGTAGGGTGAGCTTCAGGTCTCATGCAATCAAGATGCCAGCTGTGGTTATTTATTTATTTATTTTTCCCCCCAAGGTATACTTCCCTATGTGCAGATTCATTCTCAGCGTGCTTTCCTCATGGTTGCAACATGTCTGCCACCAGAGACAGGTGTGTTCTTCCTCATTCACACCTCGGGAGAGTAGAGATTTGCTTCTTTTATCAACAAAAAGGTCTGAATTTTGACATAATTAGAAAGGAAAAAAATTATGGTCAGGGTAATTCAATGATCTGATTGTCTTAGCTCTGCATTAAAAATCTCTCTAAATAAAATTATGGCAATTTCGATGAAGTTATAGTCGTTTCCCTTTAACTATCACCCGGTGGACAATCTGAGAGATCTGAGAAAAGTGGAGCAATGGAGACTGGGTAGGGAACAAAGCACTGCCCGTTGAATTTTTTAAAAAACGTCCTCCCATTTGTCCAATAGTTCTCTATATTAGCTTTCTTTCTTTCTTCCTTTTTTGCTTCCTGTCTTCCTTCCTTGAAGGACATGACAAAATGTGGACTGACTCTATACATCCAGGATTTGTCCCTTCTCTATCCAATCAAACCCTAACCAGCCCAGAGTTCCATGTCAAGTAGGTACTAATCGACATCCAGAATCATGTATTTGACTCTGACTTTTAGCTCTTAAAAATGTTATACTAACTTCAACAATAGAAACCTCTTAAGATTTATTTATACACACTTAATAAATGGCTACCATGTTTCAGGCATTGTTCTAGGTGCTGGGGATATATCCTTGAACAAGACAGATAATCTCTATCTTCCTGGAGCTCACTATATAGTCAAAGTAAAGATACAGAGGTTTTAATTGATTTTATGAGTAGTAGATAAATATATCACTTCTCTCTGGACGTCAATTTTGTCAACCATAGAATCAGAACATTTTATTGTTATCATTTAGCTCTAGCACTCTATGACCATGAGACTTATTTTTTATAACTCCTTTTCTTTTCCCTTCAGTTCACAGTCCTAACTCGTTCTTTCTTTAGGTCACTTTTAGTTCCTTTAATTTTACGGCTTTCGCTAGGTTTCATTTTACACTATTTATTTGTCCCAGACTGTCAATGGCCATGAATAAAAGCAAAGAAGGGCAGATCTGAGAGGTGATCAAGCTGCTGCTGTGAATGCCTCAGCTTGGTAGCAGCCGTATCCTGCCAACTCCGCTCCACCCATCCTTGTCCTCCTACCTGTGCCTGAATGCCAATGGACTATGGCCTGCCACTATGCTTGAGGGCCCCCTGCCATTCTCACAGATGGACCCAGATAATGGGGTCAGGGCATCATGTGTCAGAATCTAATGAAGTCATTAGAAATTATTGCTGACAGCTGTTCATAGGTTTCCATAAAATTAGTTGATCCACCCATTTGGGCCTCAGGTGCCATGGGTCAATATGGTTGGGTTCTTAAGCAAAATTCTGTAATTTAGTCATTTCAAATATAGATTTTTTTTTTCCCCATAAAAAGAACTTGGGAGATACTGGAATGGGGATAAGAGGGTTCTGGGTACAGATTTGCTGCATGATATCTTTGCTGAAAATGCTTGTTTTTAGATGCCCCTCTCAATTTTTCATCATTAATTTTCAGCAAATCAGTAGTTTATTCATTCAATTATATACATTTTAATGCCCATGGGGGATACATAAGTTTTCAATAAAACGTATCCCCTTGTCCTTAAGGAGTCCAAGTGTCTTATAGGACTTAATGATTTTTCTTCATTTTGGATAAAAATTGGGTATGGTATGTAATGCCAAGAAATCTAGATGTTAAGAATTGCACATACAAGTAATAATTGAGATAGGTAAATAAAGGCCTTGCTTTTGGTGGCTAATAATGTATGAAATATATACAGGTGCCCAGTTTCAGAGGAAAAGAACATAAAGCTCACATTCTTGAGTAAGTTGGTAGAAGAGGGGAAGGTATTGCTCTCTTTGGGATTTTATAGACTTTGTACATCCTGGCAGTTCAGACTATAAGCAGAGAAAATAACCTTATTGATTTTTCTCACTAATGCAGGGAAGGAATGGTTTGAGCCATCTGCAAAAACACTTAGATTCTGATCAAGTAGGACCTAAACACCCAGCATTCATTCTCCTTCTATTTTGAGCAAAACAGCCTTTCCTTTTGAGGAAGAATCTAGTCTATCACTGGGCTGCAAATAAGTAACCGACAGTGGCAAGATAAGTCTTTGGCTTGCCAGGAGAAGTCCAAGGATTTTAAAATACGTCCAAAACAGCTCACACTTCCTAGAAGATGAAGCAGCATATGAGTAGGTAAATTGTCTCAAGAATAGTGCTCAATATATACTCACTGTCCAGATGTCGTGTCCAGTTCACTCTCCAGAACTTCCTGGTTGGATGATACATTTTGTGATCATTGTACATACAGCTCACAAATCTTCTTTGCACACTCCTTACAAATTCAACTCTTAAGACAAAGATAGTACTTGAGCACTTTCCAGGAAGAGATTTGGCCAACAAGGGAGGAAATTTTGTAACTGAAACTCTATGTGTCTGTTCCCTGTCATTAAATTCTCCTGACAACTCAGATATTTTCATATACTCGAAAGCCAACTAGTGTGATATTTGCCTTATTGCTTTAGAGAAAGGGTGGGAGGATGGGGATTAGACAGAAATAAAAGAACAATAAAGCTCAATTGCTTGTTTAAATGGATTCCCATTTCTGGCACAGAAGGATGTGATATGTATTTAATAGGCCATGCCTAAACATTATGTGATCACGAACAGGAAATTGCTGAAAACAGCAGAATGGAACATTCTTTTCCAGGTTGGTAAGTATGGCTGCTGCTGGGAGCACTCAGACAGTTATTCCAACAAGAACTGAAAAGATATTCTTTTAAGGGCATAGGAATTTAGAATTAATGTAAATCCGAGTTTGAATGCTGTCTTTAAATTAACTAGCCATACAATCTTAGGTTTCATGCTTACTGATTGAAACCTCAATTTCCTAATCCCTATAAAGTGGGTAGTAATTCCTCTCTTATAGAATCTTCTGAGGATTGAATGAGATTGTAATATATAGGTATATGCATATATATGCACATACACATATATACTATATGTATGATTGTGTGTATGTGTGTGTGTATATATAGTATTTAATAGTATCTGATATCTAGTAAGAGCTTAGTAAATTTTGTAAGTAGTACCACTCTTCTGATTGAGACTAAAGCGCTCCATCACCCCTATTTCTTCCTCTTTATTTTTCCTCTTTGTTTTGGTTTTAGCCAGGTACTGGCTGTGCATGAAGGACTTTATTAGTTCTTTGTGGTCTGTATCTTCAAAGTATTTGTATAGCTCTTTGAAAAGACTATGCGTACATTATATACAAGGCAGCCTCTCTGTTCTTTTAATCTCTTTGATACTTCCATTCAGCAGATTTGGGACAATTGTACAGTGTTTTCAAGGTTTATTTGTGCATTTGTTTCTCAGTAATTATTATTTAGTGTTTTCCTTAAGCACGCAGGCAGGAGCATGCTTCTACATTTCAGAGGATCTCTGCTCTGTCTATTCCTTTACTTCCCATCCTGAAATACACTTTAGGCTCCCTTTTTATCCTCCTTTGCTCAGATTGGATGCTAGCCTACATCTGTGATTGCTGATATAACCACAGCAGCCCCAAATGTAGTTTTTGGAAAATTTTGTTTCTTGACTTTGGAGCATTGTGTGTGCTGAATTCAGAAACCTAAAGCTCCCGTGGCTTTGGAAAGATAACAAAGGAAAAATGGAGAAATAAAGAAATCTCTGAGCATCTTTAAAAATAAATAAACACAAACTAAAAGATAGAGACAAATTGTTTTATTGAATCTGTGTTGGAATTCAGGAGAGTGTAGATCTTTCTGGAATATGAGGGAAATGGGCAAATGAACCAATGTAATTTTGTGTAGCACTGAGCACAGTATAAAATTGGGGTTACCTCTTCCACCTCTGACCACGGAAATACTTGAGTTAAAAACCCCTTTGGCTGCTTCCTATCCACTCAACTCCAGAGTTTTCTTTCTCCTTGCATGTAAAATGTGGATAATAATTCCTACCTCACCAGACTGTTCTTTGGAATAAAAGAGATAATGTAAGATATTTATTAGTGTTTGGAATATGATAAGAACTCAATAAATTTTAGTTATGATCAGTAATATTATGGATTATCTCTTGTTCCAGACACTATCTTAGCCCATTACATATGTTATTTTATCTTTAACATAACATGGCAAAATAGTAGTTCTTATCATCACCCCCAAATCAAGATTAGCCAACTGAAGTTTAAAAGAGTCAAGCAACATGCTCATGTAAAGAACAGAACAGGATTTAACCTCATGTTTGTCTGACTCCAAAGACTTCTTTTTTCACCATAAGACATCCAATATAAAGTAAACACATTCCTATTAGACTTCGAGTAGATCCAAAAGTGTTTCCTGAAACATCAATGTATACAGAGAATTTGGATAAAATACAAAGAATAGGAGAAGCTCGGAGAATTTAATATATTTAAACAGGAAACACTCCAAATGCTGTATGTAACCACGTTAACTGCAAGAAAGTAAACTCTCCCAAATGTTTGATCAGGGAAGGGTCCAATACTCGGTTCTTATCTGATATTCTAGGAGCTTGGGGATACATCAATGAACAAAAGATGCAAAAAATTCCTGCTGATCTTACCTTAATTTCCAGTGAGAAAAGATAGGCAATAATCAATAGCACAACAAATAAATTTAAAATGTAGTGTGTTTTAGAAGATCAAGAGTGTTTTTTAAACAATGACATCAACAACAAACAAACTGACCAGGGTAAGAGGGACTGAAGGGATTGAAGAGTTATTGCTCTTTCAGATGAGGTAATAAATGTAGGACTCATTAAAGGTAATATTTGAGAAAGACTTTAAATAGGTGAATAAATAAACCATTGGAATATCTGCAGAACAAATAGCCTGGAATGATGGGGAGGCCCGTGAGGCTGCACTGAGTTACCAAATAGCAGAGTAGACGGAGCTGAGCTCAGAGAGATTGCAGTGGGACAGGTCACATAGGACACTGACTTTACATTGAGAGAAATGAGACCTTAGAAGGTTATAAGCAGAGAAGCAACGTGATCTAACTTATGTTTTGTATAATTGCTCTGACTTCTATATAACACACAGACTCAGTTCCATGGTTTTCTTATTGCTTTGTTTTTCCCAATTCTCTTTATGGTCACTGCCTCCATCAAGAATCTAGACCACTCCTTACTTAACTCAGAAGGGTTCATGGCATGGACTGCTAACTCTTAAAGAGAGAACAGGATTCCTCCCACCCTACCAATTGGACATTTTAATAATATGTGAAGCATTTTATTGTTAAAACTATATGGCAGAATAAATATTTCAAATGAACACGATGACAAATTAGCCAGGAGAGAAGATACCCAAGTCCATATGAATTCTTATGTAATATTATTGAAAGATTCTCCCTCTCTCTTTCGTGATAATCACTGGAATTGAGCTTTACTCACAGCAGATTGAAAAAAACACCACTTTTTATATATATTCTTCAAAATGTTGTGTACTCTTCCCAGAGGAAGGGAACACTCAGATCTATTAGTCATATTACAGAACTGAACTAGTCACTGTGTTACCAGTGAAATTGTTATCACGCTCTTTAAAGGAAGATTATACAATGCAGTGGTTAACCATCTGTTATTTTTTAAATTGAGGTATAATTTCAATTAAAAAATACACATTTAATTTTGACTGCAACTGCCAACACAATATGTAGAACATTTTTTCTATAAACACAGAAACTCCCTTTGTCACATTTGTACTATAAATTTAGATTAATTTCCTTGTTCTTGAACCTCATCTAAATCAAGTCACACAATATGTACACTTTTGTGTCTGGCTTCTTTCATTTAGTAACGATTTTGAGATTCATTGTTGCAGGTAGCAGTAGTTTATTCCTCTTACATTCCTTTTTGCAGTGTATGTATTCTGCTATAGGCTATACCACTTTTTCTTTGTCCATTCTCCTGCTGATGGACATTTGGTTGGGTCCAGTGTTGGAATATTATGGATAAAGCTTCAGTGAATATGTACAACATATGCTGCAAATATATGTTTACATTTCTATGTTTAAATCCCTGTAAGTGGAATCATTGGGTCATGGGTGTATTTAACTTTACAAGAAACTGCCACAGTGTTCTCCAACATGTTGTAACATTTTATATTCCAACTGTGACTGTGAATTTGTCTACTTCTCCTGTTTAGTTCTTTCTAATTTCGCTTTATTTATTTTGAAGCTCTTATTAAATGAGTAATCACTTAGGATTGTTATGCCTTCTTGATGAATTTTCCACTTCATCATTTTGAAATGTCATTCTTTCTTTCTTATAATCCTCCCTAGTGTTTGCATGGAATATATTTCTCCATCCTCTTATTTCAAACCATATTATACTTTTATATGAAAAATGCATCTCTTATATACAACATATTGTTGGATTTTTTCAATTAATTCATAAAATCTCTCACTTTTAATTTTAGTAAATGTTCCATTTATACTTAATATAATTGCTGGTATGGTTGGATTTAACACACCATCTTGCTATTTGTTTTCTATTTTTCCTGATTCCTCTTCATTTCTTTGATCCTCCTTTCTTATATTCTTTAATATTAATTATTTCTAGCTATTTTATTTTACTTACTTTATTTGCATTTTACCTATACCTCTTTTCATGTTGTTATTATTGCCTTTGTAGTTACAACATGCATTCTTCATTTATTCAGTCTATCTTGAATTAATGTTATACCACTTCACATATCATAGAAGAATATATGATGGTGATGAATTATCAAAGGTTTTATTTATTTGAAATATTTTCATCTTTTATAGAAATTTTTGCTGGATATAGAATTCCAGTTTAACTACCCCCTCCCGACACCCATTTCTTTTAAAGAAGTTATTCTATTGTCTTTTAGCTTCTATTGTTTCTGGTGAGAATTCAGCCATTATTCTTACTGCTTTTCCCTTGCATACAATGGGTATATTTTTTTTCTTCTGGCTGTCTTTACAATGTTCTCTTCATCTCTAGTTTTCAGTGGATTTAATAAACCGTGATCAGGTTGGTTTAATGAGTGTTAAATAAATACCTGAATATTTCTGCTGTGCAACAATTCTTCATGATATAAATGATAATTTTCTTTTTTTCCCCTAAATTCCAAAAGACTTTGCAAATACTCTGGTTGATTTTAAAGCCCAAACAGTTTTTCATTTCTCTAATATTTGTTAGTTAGCTCAGTGTTTTTATGCACCGTCTCATGAACAATTCAACAGGTTTCTATCTAAATGTCACAGAGCTCTTATTTCTAGTCTTAACTTACCTCTTTCCATCATTTTTTTCTTGACTTAATTTTAGCCTGTTTTCTCTTCATTAATATCTTTTTTAGGTAAAATTTATATCAAAACTTATACTTTTCCCCTCCTCTGACTTCTTGAGACTGAATTCTTATTCAATACTCTATTTTCTACTTTTCCTTGGTGTCCACCTAAATACGAAGACAGATTACAGTTGGCTTACAGTTATGGAAGGGAAATTCCATACTTTGCCTCATAACCATAGTGGAAAACATGACCAGACTGGATAGTTTCCCTGACATCTGTCCTACTAGTTGAGTATTTTCCCTATAATCTGTTTTCTCCTTTATTCACAAGGACTGTTATTTCTCCTTACCCTTAAGAAGTTTTTCATAAGGAGAAAGTAATATTAGAGAAATTAAAGTGATCATTATTATTGTATTTATCCAGTATCTACATTTATTTTTATAGATAAGCTTTCTGTAAGCTTGTAATAAAAGAAAAAAATTAAGTTAATGCTATTATCCATAAACCATCACAACCCAATCTTCCCTGCAATTCTCTAACAGTTTTTCTTTGTGAACCCCTGCTGTCTTTACTTATGGTGGTGTATGTGAGTGGAGGAAGGGAAAAATGAAAAGATTTTCACTGCCATGGAAATGACTTTGAAAATGTGTTTTGCCACAAAGGGCTTTATAATATTTCATCTTAAGTGTGTGGATTTACTAAAGATCACGCCAGTCTCTGCTAACAGTTTTGGCAATAAAGGCATTCTAAAATAAAATGAATATAGATATTAATTATGTAAAGATATTAAAAATTGCGAAAGTTGCAATAGTCTTTGAGCTAAAGGACAAAGTCATTTTGACATAATATGCTTTTAAGTTAGTGACAAACATGTCAATGTTCATGTGAAAAATAACTATTTTATGCAAAGCTTGACTTTGGCAGCAGAATGTCCAAAATGCAGGTCACAAATTATAATGAAAGCTCATTGCCAGCAAGACTGAGTTAATAGACCATTGATCTGTTTAATGGTTAGAAGAAAACTAATTTTTACATCAGCTCTGCTATTGCACATTTGTCCATTTTGGAGTCCAATCCAATAAAAATCTCTTATTTAATATAAGCTTCTTACACCATGTAGCATACATCTTAGATTAATTCTAATTATTACTGCAATCACTTGCTGTGTTGATATCACTGCCATTGTGAAGTCTCCCTTTTTAAGGCTTCATTTTCTTTGCCTATATCAAGACTGATCAATCCTATCCACTATGAAACGACCTCGATTTTCAAGCACGAACATAGAGTGGTATTCAATTGATTATGCCATCACCTGGTAACCATCTTATGCTTGACTAAGCTTCCTATTATGGAACTCTATTCAATATTGTGATTAGATACATAAAATGACATTGTTTTAGTGATCTCACCTTCTCGATAAGAGTTCTAACCTTTGAGTGAACATAAAATGAAATAGTTTGATGATAAATAAGCACTGAGTTTCCTATATTTTGAATGTGAAGATACTGGATTTTTAAAAGATAAGACTTCATATTCCCAATTACAAGTGTGTGTGTGTGTGTGTGTGTGTGTGTATTTAGGCTTCAAGGATTTTGTGAAATGGAGGAGGTTGTTGATTTGCTTCTGACATAAAACAACAATTTGGAAAATATTTTCTGTAAATAGACTAATGTGATATGATTGAATAACATATTGCATTTATATCTCTTTTGATTTACCTTTCCTCCAGACTTACTAGTCTACTTCACTTCCTTCAAGAAACTTTTCACATTTGAGAAGCAGAATAGAATTGAAGTCTATCATAATAGATTCTGGAGTCAGACAGCCTAGAATTATGTCCCTGCTCTGCCACTTGGCAGTTCTGTGACCTTGAGTAAGTCACATAACCTTCTATTTCATATCTGTAAAATAAGGTTGATATTAGTACCATTCCTCCTAGGGTTGAGTTAATATTTCAAGAATGTAGAGTGGCATTGGGCATATGTTACCAATTATTATATGATTTAACTATTATAAACTTGTAATAGTCATGTATATCGGACCCCAGTTGAATTGCCTTTTGAGTACCTCTTTTTCCTCCCTTGGTAACAATTCTTTGAATTTCCTTTGGAACCACCTCTCCATTATACATGGCTCTTACAGCACCATCAGTGAAGAGGCCTTTCCTCCCCTAGGCAAGGGTGAATGAGTGACCCTCTTAGGCAAGTCAGAACTTCTCTCCCAAGAGTTTTAAACTTGGGCAGTTACACAAGGGCAAATTTTTGAAGAACAGGTTGACGCTAATATACACCCTGGATGGTGTTCTTAAGAGAATGTTCTTTAGTACTTCACTCAGATATGCACAGTTGACCTGCTATTGCATTTCCTTTTTAAGGGACTGTTTGCTCAGCCTCTCCTTTGGTTTTCTAAACTAATGTCCATATCCTTCCAAAAAATTCCTCTTTATCTTTACTTTAGCCAAAGTTACTTTCTTTTCTTACAATTAACCCTAACTGGGACATACGGTTCATAATATTTCCTAGTTTGCACCTCCCGATCATCCTTCTATTCATACTTTGCTCTTTCTTCAAGCTCCAATTTATGGTCTTTCCCCTTCAGGAAATCCCTGACAACCACGAGACTCAATGACCTCTTCCATTCTGCAGATAATTACCTTTTTCTTTTTGTCTGTATCACTTGTTTAAGTATCATTTATTTCCCTGTATGGTGAGCTTCCTTTGTATACATTATTTTTTTTTTAATTACAGCATAACAAAAAATTATGAATCTTAGTGTCTTAAAGGAATAGCCATTTAGCTCTAGATTCTGTAGATTGGAGAATTTGGGCGTATCTGGGAAATTGATGGTATCCTGGGCTCAGTCACGCCTTTGTCTTCAGATGCCAGTTTAGCTGGATGATAGTCTGTCATGATGGTGGTAGTGCAGGATGGCTCATCTCTTCCATGCAGTAACATCGACATCTGGCAGAGTAGCATGGCCTTCTTTACAAAGTGGAGGATTCCAAAAGCAGCAAGATAGGACCAGCTCTACTGCTTAATTCCTTTCCAAGCCTATTCTCACCAACATCCCATTGGCCAAATCAAGTCATATCAGAATTAAGTTAGTGTGTAATGAAAAATAGACTCCATGCCTTGATAAAAGGAGCTATGAGGTAATATGACCATTGTTACAATCTACTACATACACAGTCTCTTAGAGCTGGAGTTTATCAGGGTCACATAAAGATTCATCTCTTTATATAAGTGGTGCTAGAGAGATGACCACACAGCTTTTTTTGAACACTTCCAGTGATTATGAACTCACTACTTCAAGAAGCAACCTATTCACATTTAGGGCAAATCTAGTGATTGATTTCTTTGGAGTTCTAATCTTCTTTTTCTAATTCCTGCATGTGAGTCCTACTTTCTAAAGGGTTAGAATAAGCTTGCCCCTTCTTCCCACAGAAGAATCCTTCAAGTATTTGTAAAGAGCTATTACATCTGTACTGAACCTTCTCTTCCCGAAGTTAAATACTTTGTATTCCATTAATTATTCCATGTAGGAGATAGTTTCCTTGTCAGCCTTGTCACAGTCTCTGGATACATTCCAATTAACGTCTATTACCAATTAACTTATAAAAAGAAATAGTAGATTACAGTAGAATTACTATTTAAAATTCAGGAACTATTTTAACTTTGCAGTTTCGAAGAAATCATTGTGTAGGCTATTGAAAATAGTAACGTAGAAAGGATGGTTGTAAAAATGAGGTCAAGGAAGGTCTTTCCAGGAATCCTCTTTAATGGACCCAAATTTCAGTCTTCTTCCCACTGTAAATAAGAATCTGTGGGTTCATGACATCTTGTTCTCTTGACCAAATGTTCTCAGTGTGCGCTTTCATTGAAAAAAGGAAGTCTTTTATAAAAATAGTTTATGAATTATATAACTTAAGAGATACTGTATTTCCCCAAAAGATGTGCCACAACCTTCTTCAGAGTTCATTAATACTATTGTGTATCCAAAAATCAATTTATGTATAAATTTCAAGAATATGTCATGCATTTATTATGTGAAATGAAGTATTCCAGTAATCATTAATGTGATTTGAGATTGGAACCTCAGTATGATGGATTCATTAATCAGCCATTTAAGGAGCCAACTTCTGAATTTAACACGATCTCATTGAATGTAACATATTGTGAAAGGGTTACATCAGGATGAGTTTGGGGACAGGAGTAGTGAGGGAAGGAAACCACAGTTTGAGTCTATGTTGTCCTCACAGCTGGGATTTAGATATGCTTGAACACAGCTAAAGACATGGCATGGTGGGAGTGTGAACATGGATTCCCTCCTTAGGCAGGTAACAGAACAGGTACATGAAACAGGCTGTTCAAAGAGTGAAAGAACCGATATTGATCAAAAAAGTGTAATTCAAAAATTTGTTACAACATACTAAGTTCCTATTACTTGATTTGACATGTTACTAAAACTATTCTAGCCATTAAATATAATAATTACAAAATTTATTGTTTTGTTCCTCAATCTCACTTAAAATTGGTATTATTTCACACTAGAAAGGGAATGAACATATTTTCAAATTAATGTCTCCTGTCATGGATATTAGTCAAAGTGTGGCCTCTATACAACTAATATGAGGACTCAGATACTCATATTTAGGCTTCTATAGGTTTTGGCCATTAAAGAAAGAACTGAAGATGGACATTTTCCAGGAAAAAGGAGTGATTTTAAATATTAAAGTAAAGAGGTACTATTTCTATGACTTAGTTATTTATTAAAAAATAACATAGTGGGGCCAACCTGGTGGTGTATTGGTTAAGTTTGCATGTTCTGCTTTGGCAGCCCAGGGTTCATGGGTTCGGATCCCAAGTGTGGACCTACACACCATTCCTCAAGCCATGCTGAGGCAGGATCCCACATACATGATAGAGGAAGACTGGCACAGATGTTAGCTCAGTGACAATCTTCCTCAAGCAAAACAGAGGAAGATTGGCAGCAGATGTTAGCTCAAGGCCAGTCTTCCTCACCAACAATAATAATAATAATAATAGTGATAATAATAATAATAACAACAACAACAATGTAAAGGATACAGCATACCCCAGGTCCTTATCACCTCTTGCCCGACTATAACCAGAGCCTCCTGGTGTTCTCTCCACTTGCAATCATATTTTCTTCAAATCCATCCCACCTGGTCAACAGTGTGATCTATTAAAAAAAATAAGTTAACCCCAACACTCCCTCTACAGATAAGATTTTTGTGTGATGAATATGGTGTTTCCCTACAACACACACCAATTCAACCATAAAACTCTATTTTTCAAAAATCTGTTAGATAAACTAGAATCCTGTATACATTTTACTAGATCAAAACTCTCAATTGATAAAAATAATGTGATGATACTGTTTACAGAACAAACAAGTCCGCTGTGACTTGGCTTCCTTCTCCCTTCCCAGTCCTTGCCTATATTTATTTATCCAGCTTAATTGACCTGTCATGCTCTTAGATTCTGTGTCTTTGCACATCACGGCCCTATGTACTAGGCATGTTATTTAAGCCCTTCTTTGTAGGCTAACTCTTAGTCTACTTTCAGACTCAGTTTAGGAGATGTCTCTAAGGAACATTTGCTTGTTCCCAAGTACTTTTAGGGACAACTCCTCATTATTCTCTGATCATGTTTCTATGGCCAAACTTTCAATCCCTGAAAGGTATTAGAATTCCAGGGGAAATATGCATAAGAACATTTTCTAATGAGAGATCCCATAGTTTCTTAAGCTTCTTCAGATTGCAAAAAGGGTCTAGTGCCCGAAGAAAGTTAAGTTCTGACATGTTGACCTGTTTGGCTCTCTATCATAAGAATGAGAAACAAAATTTTATTCTTCTCTATGTCCTTCATCTGTAACAAAGGGGCTGATATGTGCAGAGTGGGAGCATAATAAATATTGTTGAGTGTATGAAACATTTAATTATTGTATCATATGATTCAATCAGTCTGTGGTTGTTCGCTTTACCCCAGTATTACTAAGGAATGTTTTCTTAGTTAGGATCATACCCTCTATTCCCAAGGCAGCATTTCTGTTTGGACAATGTAGATGTCAGTAGAAGACTAGAAATATATTCCTAAGAGTGGATTCTCTCATGTTCAGAATAAGCATTAACCAGTTGCTTCCTGACTAAATGGGATGGTCTCACAGATAGCTTCTACCCAGGCTTCTGTGAGATGCAGGGTCCCAAAAGAATCTATAAATCCAGTATAACTCCTCCTCCCTAACAATCGAGTATTTATTTTGGGAAAAATGATCACATATTTTAAAGTATGAAAAAATAACTATGCTGGTACAGGCAAAATGTAACAAAAAAGAAAGAAAGAAAGGAAAGAAAATAAAGAGGACTAGCCTTGTCAGGTATTTAAAGAGTGTTATATTGTCATATACTAATGGATACGTCTTTGGGATAAACCACCAAATTTCATTGGAAAGGCCTGAATGTAGACGGGAATAGAGGTTGTGATGAAAGGAATAGCATATGCTCCTGAGGGGCCTCCTGCAGAATTCCTGCTCACCTATTAACACAAATTCAACCTGCTCCCATCACAGCGTATTTTCACAAATTGGTGTTAGATATAATTCAGTTTAACCTAATTTCTCACTGGCAGAAGATCAAGACCACGGCTTATGGAAGCTCCACTCTACTTTTGTTCTACCTGAGAAAATTCTAAAGAGAATCTTTTCTCACTATTAAGAGCAGGTGCTATTACTTTTTAAACACTTAACATTTTTCTGGTATTGTACCACATTCTTTGAGTGTATGGTAACATTTTACGCTTATACGACCCTCTAAGCACTATTATTCTTCTCATGAAAAATGGGGAATCTGGGACTCTGACTCCAAAGTCCAACTTCGACGAGTGGGCTCTACAATTTCTGAAAATCTGTGCTGCTATGACTATGAAGCCCACCCTGGTTAATGTTATATGGTGCATTCGAGTCCACCCCGCACCCCAGTGCCAAACCGCCCTGCTTAGCCCCTGCGGATGCAGAATTGGAGCAGTGCCGTATGGGAAGGTGTCATATCCTCCTGCCTGGATAGCTCTTTCAAGCTTTGACCTTCTGCTACTCAGACAACATAGCACGTAAAGCTCCTCTATAAGGGGCTATCTCCTGCGATTCTGTTTTGTGATCCCCTAAACCTTAATCATGTTTCTATTGGGTTTCTATCATCTTGGGAAGTGTGCGTATGAGCAGGGTAGTGATCTGCTGTTGAGAGAACGCCAGCTTTTAAACCCTGGTCACTTTCTTCTGATTCTTTATTTCCTTTTAACTGCTCACAATTATGACTTTTAAGTCAGAACTGGTCCTTACATCATCATGCATTTTGTGTCTCATTTAGTAGTTTTTTTGTTTAAACTCTCTGTTTTGCAGGCATTGGCTCTTTATATCTAAAGCTGAATTTTGAAGTTAAAATTAAATGAAATTGGGATGTAGAGGAGAAAGAATAACGTTTTTGTTATCAAGCACCTGATTCTTAAAATAAAAAATGATGACTACAGATTTACCAAAGTGCCGTTAGCAGCTTGAAAGTTGCTATCTGACTCGTGACTCCTTTGTGTTTGATGTCTACCCTGAAGATAGGTCACATCTTAGGGCTTCACATATCCTTGAATGGGAGAGGAGGTAGGGAGAAGAAGATAAGGTAAAGAAAAAAAAATGAAAACAAGAACATAATTGAATATCAAAGAATTGCACCCCTATACAAGAAGTTTCTCATGTAGTCTTCCCAACAATGCTATAGAGTTTATACCACTAGCTCATATTACTGAAGAGGAAACTAAAAGTTAGAATAGGTAAGTCCCACAACAGAGACCAGAGCCAGGATTTACTGCAGATTCTCTGATTCCAATGTCTGGGCGCTTAGCACTTATGTTACACTGTTCGTCTGTTGTTATCTAAGCAGCCTTCGAATTGTATCCAGAAATTAGAACCTATTTTCTCCTTGCTAATAAAGACTGAGGTCCCTTTTTTAATTCATCACTCAAAGTCCAGCATTCAAGTTATCATAGCTCACTCTAAGCATTCATTATTGATGAGATATTTTTGCAAACCTTTTATAGGTATTAACTCTCTTAGTGCTCAGAAGAGGTAAGGGTAGGTACTGTTGTTGTATTTATATTTTTCAGTTTAGAAAACTGAGTCAGAGAAAGATTTGGAAACTCACCTAAAGTTACACAGCTAACTGTGGTGGAGACAGGATTCAAACTTATACAATTTGGCTGCGCAGTCTCTTCAAGCTTTTGACAAGGCTGCCTCCCTGGTATGTCTAATACTGTCTGGTATCTAGAATTTAGGGGATATTGCCTGACCAGCCTGTCCTGATTTATTCAGTTAGTGATGCTGGTGAGTTTTACTGTAATTGGGGTAAGCTCTCACGTCAGACTAATAGCGTCTTAGGACCTGAAGAGACTGGGAACTTAATAGCATCAAGGTCCTAAATTCTACTTCTAGAAGTAAGCAACAAAATATTCCCAATGGCACTGCACAGGCTCACAGCATTAAAGCATCCATGTGTAAAATATGGCCCAACAGCCATTTGAAGCCGGTGCAGGTTTTTCATTTGGATGTTCCCTGTCCTGGACACAGAATGATTTTTAGCATAGTTGCAGCACATGTCCACTTAAAAATTGGGAAAAATGGCTTACCATTTCTCCCATTAAATAGAAGACCCATGTGCAAAGGCACATACATGCGCACACACACACACACACACACACACACAAACACACACAGCACTCTTCTTTTTTTCTCCACTTCCCCCTCTATCATTCCTCTCTCTCTCTCCTTCTCTTGATTTGTTCAGAGTTGTCTGTACTCACTCTCTTCCCATGTTGACCTCCTCCTGTCTTCTCCTGAGCATTCTCCAATCACCACCAATCCTCTGAAATTACTCTTATCATGGTTACTAATGATCTCTACTGTACCGAGCCTAAGGATCAATTCTCAACCCCTCTAAGTTGACTATACATCCCATTTTTCCTGGGACAATCCTGGTTTGTGTCTTTTTAATTATTTTAATTATTTATACCTTCTACTTAAACTCTCCCATGCATCCAAGTTTGGGTAGTAAATTATATGGTCACCCTAACTATCAGCAGTTTACGACCTACTGGGTCCTCGGTGAAACACTTTTTACACTTGTCTTCCAAGTCACCACATCCCTTGTTTCTTCTCCTTGCCTCTTTGACTTTTTCTTAATCTTTGCTGATTGCTCTTCACATATTCATATATTTAAATACTTTAGGATTAAGTAATTGGAACTCTTTTCTGTATATCCTTTTGCTCTGGATCATCTCACTTAATTTTGTGACTTTATGTATGATAACTCCCAAATTTCTACCTTTAATCCAGACTCCTTCCTATAACTCCAGACTCTTACGCCTAATGTTCTGCTCAACCCATCCTGCTAAATGTCTAGTAGGCATCTCGAAGGTAGCATGTCAAAAAGCAAATGCTTATCACCACCCCCATCTTGTCCTTGAAAACCTACCTTCTGCAAACTTACTCAGTTAATGTCAACTTCATTTTTTCAAGTTCTTAGCCCGTTAATCTTAAGTCATTCTTCAACCTTCTCTCTTGCCGTGATATGCAATGTAAATACTTCTGTCAAGCAAGAACCAGAAAATATTTTTCTCTTTGTTAGCTGTGAAATGCCTGAGAAACCTTATCTGGCCCATTGTTTTCTCTTTAAATGAACATATGTATTATCCTGGGGGACTGATGCTGAGCCAGAATACTTCATCATAGCTGTTCCTGTATTTGAAATATTCAAATATACTCATATTATTTGGCAAATGATCAACGCATGAGCTCAAGCCCTCCTTTTCCATCTACACTGGCCAGTGGCTGCCTTTCCCCCTCCCTCATCGTCGCCAGACCCCTCTGCTGTCCAGTGCCTGAAAGCCCCGAGGACCTCACTCTAGATCCGTGGGCTGGCAGCCCTTTCTAGTGGTCAGTTTTCAAGCCATTCTGACTATAAAATATTTTGACTCTTACACCGCTTTGAGTACGTATGAGTAAACCACCCATGCGAATTATCATTAGATAAACTTTTTAAGCTCTCTTTAACTCACTTTTAACAAGGTGCAGCTGCCACTTCATCATCAGAATGATTCATTTCCCTTGGCTATGCTTTGCTATGTTTTTAAAAATAACTGCATTCTTTTGTGACTCAGCGGCATTTTCTATAGTACGGTTTCAAACAGCTATTTTCATTTATACCCACATTCTTCCCTGCTTCTTTGATAGGACCTCCTCCATCTGCCTCTCTTGGATCTTGAATATCCACAATTAACTTAGACCCTAATTCAATTTCTCTTTTTCTTTTGACTGTTTCCTAGGAACAAAGATGATTAAGAAAGAAAACTGCTGAATATGTTTCTGGATTAAACAAGGTTCTATTCTTGAGAGCAGAGGCAGGCAGACGGGGCCAAGAACTACTTCAGGTTAGGTCTCCACGTGAGGGAGAGGAGCAGGGACGGTAGAAAGCAGGTGTGAACTAGGAGATACCTTCATATTCTTTACAAAGCTTCAAATCATTGGCTGCCAATTCATTTAGACCTTGCTCATTTGGTGAAAACTACTGTGTACCTTTTACTGTATACTCTTGGGAAGACCAAAGAGATATGTGGACCAATAATTTGTCAACTTCTTTAAACTAATACCTGAAAAATATTTGTCCAAAATTTTAAGAATTTTTCTGAAAATATTCAATTGCCATATCAGGGAAGACTTAGAAATTCGAACCTGGGGGATAGATTAGACGCTTCTTTGTTATCCTGAGAAGTTCAGCTCCGCCAGAAGTTTGCATACTCCTCTAAGTATAATGGGTGACCTACAGGGTCTGGAACTATCTGCCATAGAAGGCAGTTTGATGAGCATCTGTTGTTACCTAGTGGTGCTGACCTCCTGGAAGTCTCAGTTCGTACCCAAAGCAGACTTTCTCTAGATAGCTCTTCCAATCATACGCAGTCCTCCCCTTGAGATAAATTTTCTCTACTTCTTTTACATTCCCAAAGATGTGCTAGTAATCAAGGTTTATCAAAGAGTCCTTTCAGATAAATATACAGGGATATTGGCTGCATTTGTTTCTAACACTGGAAATTCAGCCCCAAAATTTCATTGATTCACCTTCCTTTTTCTTCTACCCATATAGTATAAATAGTTTTACCTGTTGTATTCTTAGATTCTTGTCACATTCTTGCCTGAATTCATGGAATATTAAGGAGCAGGTCTTTTTCACCCCAATAAGCATTTGCAGAACAGAGTGAAGACACAGTTCGAGTGGAGATGTTTTATTAAGTTTATTATCTACAACCAAATCTCACTGAAGTGAAGTGAGATATTTGATATTCTGGAATCATATAAATGTGGGTTATTAATTCAATATATAGGTATTAATTCATCAACAGATATTTATTGATGTCTTCTCTATGTTAAGTTTTGTATTAGGTTTGGGATGCAATGATGAATGAAACAGTCCCTGCCTTGGGGTTTTGGGAACAAATGAGATTCTATTAATATTTTATTGTGGAACTCACAGCGTCTGCCACTGTCCATCGGCTTTGTTGCTACACATTAGCCCTCCCTTATACTAAAATGTGTCTCAGTCATTGCTGGAAATTTCTCAAGAGCATCCATTAAATGTACCTTCCAGATATTTCTAAAGATTCTCTTCACTGAACTGTGGCACTAGTTCAAACAGCATTCAATTTTACCAAAAGAATAGAATTTCAGAAAATAACTATTTAAAACAGGAAGTCATGTTCATAATGCCGTCTAAATTGGCATTCCATTAAAATGCTTATAACATGGGATTCACGGATTCCTTCTGCCTTTGACCTGATCTCTCTCCTTCCCACTTTATTCTTTCCATTAATGTTGTAGTGGGCAGGTATCTCTCATTTTGAATGGAGGGTATGCAAAGGAGTGTTGAGAGAAAGCAGGAATTAATACAACAGAAAACAGTAGCAAAATTTATCTTGGTCATGGCTAGCACTTAAGAAATCTTGATGCAATCAATATTCAGGTCATGATATCTTTCTATAGCACTCACTAGAATTTTTATTTCCCCCCACAGTTTAATTACCAGTGCAGTCATCTGGGCAATTGTGGTTTTATTTGTGACAGTAGGTCTCAGTGTTGAATGGTGGAATATCAGGAAGACACGCGCAAAACATGCAATTATATTTCTGGCAGAGGAAAAGAGGCTTTCTCCGTTGATGAGACTCAAAGAGCCCATACAATCTGCTTTCCACTTTCCTCAGGCTACACCTTATTTTGTCAACTCCTCTTTAGAATAATTCCTATTTCATCATCGGAATTGAAGCACAAACACTTGTGTACCCTTAACTACCCTCTTGATATTGCCGAGAATCTATGACTCAAATCTATTTCATACCTAGTCACTCAACAAACTCCTTTTTTTGTACTTTTTTTTTCCTTTGAGGAAGATTAGCCCTGAGCTAACATCTGCCACCAATCTTCCTCTTTTTGCTGAGGAAGACTGGCTCTGAGCTAACATCCGTGCCCATCTTCCTCCACTTTATACGTGGGATGCCTGCCACAGCATGGCTTGCCCTGTGGTGCCGTGTTTACACCTGGGATCCTCACCAGTGAACCCCGGGCTGCCGAAGCCAAACATTTGCACTTTGCTGCACTACTAGGCTGGCCCCTCTTTGTACTTTTTAATGGAAGATGAATGGGTAGGGAGAGTGGTCACTACTTCTGAGAGAAAACAGGAATTTAAGCTAAATATAAGATTGGATGGGGAGAAGGAGCACTGAGATCCGTGTATCTCCTTAGATATTTAAACCAATTTTACCAAAACCCTTCAGATTAGGGAATAATTCTGCATTGACAATAGACTATGGCCAATCAGGAGACTTATTGTAACAGGTCCTTTTTCTCCCTTACTTACTTAAAAAGTACTATTATGGTGAAAATGGACTGGTTGAATGAGCTCCAATTGCATCTAGTCTTCAAGTCATTTTATAGCTGCTTTGAATCTGGCAATTTAAAAGTATAACCTCCAGATAAATTTTGTAATCCATCTCCATGAAAGAACTAGTCATTATTAATATTAAAGGAATAATTATTCCCAATGACTCTTTATCACACAGAATTATTAAATTATACCTCTCTCGGGTATTTAAGATATGTTGTGCACATTTCCATAATTATAAATATATCCTTGCCTTTTTCTTCATTTTGAGGAAAGTCTCTCCAGATAGCACTTACTCATTTCTTATAATCAAATATTCAAATAACATATTTAAGAAACATTAAAACAACTCTAATAGGGTGGAAATATATTTTCTTTTCAATATATATGATGACAACTTTAATATAACCAATGAAAAAATGAATAAAGTAGAAAGGATGAAAGTCCATCCTTAATGAAATTCTAGAACCTAGCATTTCCTGTAAATTTTCTGAAGAATGAATGAGAGCAGAGCTCATGTAGCAAAGACACTTGGCAATACTTTTACTGAGACTCTAGTGACTACTCTGTGCTCCTGGCCAGTTATTTTCTCCTCTCCTTCCTCCTCCTGTTCCTCCTGCTTCCCCTCCTCCTCCTCCTCTTCTTCTTTCTCCTCCCTCCCCCTTCCTTTTCTTTTTCCTTCTCCTCTTCTCTCTCCTCCATTTATGTTATCGTGACAGTAACCCATGCTTCATCTCTATATGTCAAATACCTTTTTTATTTTTTTAGCGAAATAAGAAAGAGGCTCTATAATTATATATATATTTATCCAAGAGACCAAGGTATTGGAACTTTTATTTTGGAGAGGGCAAGATCATTTTGCCTTAGGGCATCAAGTCAAACCCCAAGGTCCTAGAGACTTGTATGCAGAGTAATAAATTATCTGAATCCTTGAGGCAATAGACTCAGATTGAGCTCTGTCTCAGTTGAATTCAATCTCTCAAAGTTGACAGCAACCAAAATAGTCCTAGCACCAAGTAAAGCGATACAGAGTTCTCTTCAATTCGGGGGAGACATTGTGGGCTGGTATACAACTGCACAATGAGCATAGGTCAAACTGGTACCAGGAACCATCTGTTGGGTAAGAGAAATACTGGCATCAAGGGAAAATGCAGCAAATTCTGACAAGGGCTTCTGTTGAAAATGTAGTTTGCATATCTCCACTTCTAATCTCACTTGGACTATATTTTACATTGCAGAATGTTGTGGCTGATGAGCTTTTTAAACGAAAAATGCTAAATTAGAAAAGCATTCCACCCTCCATTAAAAAAAAACATCAAAACCCAGGTTCCTGCCTTGGTAATTAAACCCTAGAACAGAATATTCCTTATCGTAACAATTCCATCACTACCTACGCCTATGAGTCTGTGAATGTCTGTTGATACCCAGAGATTGGCTTCAGGTCCATTATTGTGGTCTTATATTAAAATAACACCTATTCAAGGAATCACCAAGCATAGCATAAATATTAGCCCCATCACTATTCGTGCATCTCTAGAGCTGTATGTGAGATGCACCCTGAGATGAATTACCCTGTGTTTCATCTTATTGAGGATTTATTTTAATAATTATTCACTGAACAAATAAAGTAAAAGCAACAATGAAACAGTTATTATTGATGTAAGCCACACGTGTCACTGCAGGTTATTATTCCCTCTGCTTGAAGAATTTTACACTCTGAATGGAAAAGTATGCTGGTAGAAAAAAGCTACATGGATAGCATAAAGACCTAATTAATTGATCCACTTATGTATTCATTTTAGAGTTACCTTATTTTAATTTATTGACAATAATTTTGTAATTATCCTTCTATTGTTTAATGTGCGTGTGTCTAGCTCCACAAACATGTTGTGATCTCTATAAATGAAACCTTGGTGCTGTCTCAGTGTTTGAAAATCTCCTAGAGTGTACCAAACTTGATACAAGTGTAAAACTAGCTTCTCCACTAATGTAAGGCCAAAGGCAAAGTCAAAATTAATGTAAAAAAAGAGGTTGATGTAAGGTATACAGGAATAATAGATGGTGTTCACAGAGAGTTTGAAGTAACAGAAATGAATAAAAGTTAGTAGAAAGGAGGCAATATCGTGATTCATTGGTACATCTTGCAAACAGCTCATTGCGGTGTTTTGTATAAGTTCAGAATAGCATATGCTGCTATTTCTTAGGCCTGAGTAAGTGGTACATTTCAAAGACTTGTATCCATGCTTTTTCCACATAATTTTACTAAGTTCCAGTTATGCCAAGATCCATAGCATTTCTTTAAGCATAATAAATGATGCGGAGCGAATAAACTACCAGCTGTTGCTTGGCACCAAATGTTGGTTTTTCATTTACATCTAAGTACTTGTACTGACCATCCTTTAAAAGAAAAAGACAGTATTTCAATATCATCTACTCTGTATGGCATATATCTAATTAAAAGCAGAGCTGTTATGGGAAAGTTGAAGGTTGGGTTAAAAAATTTGGTAATTTTTCATGTCTTGTGTTGATAAATGGCTTATGAAACTTGACATACATAAGGGATATGATTAGGCATCTTGCCTACATGGCTTGAACCTGGTAACTTGGGAATGTGTTTATGTTTACCAGACAGTATGATGAGAAAAAAAAAAAAATCTCTGAGATATTAGATTATCTCAAGTCTCTTCCTAATGATGACTTTCCAAGATTATACAAAAGCTATTGAAGAGTGAGAATATTCTGTGTTGTGGTTCCTTCTAATTGTCTGAATTGTCCCCGAAGCAGGCCAGCAGTAATGAGCATTTATGTATATGAAATGCTCATTGTTGCTAATAAGGTATGTAGATCCAGTTCTAGGACACAGAAAGGATGAGCTCCTCTTCAATTGTGTTCACCTTTTCACTCTTGGACTTCATAGTTGTATGGCTCTGAAACTCATTAAATGAATCCCAGTCCTAGGACCTCACCAGAAGCTAGAGAGAATGTTAAAGTCAGAGGGTAGGGAAGCTTGTTGTAAATAAGAAGAAAGAAAGAAAAACTTCTTCATTTCTGTTCATCACCACCTCTCAAATAGCTATGGAGACTGGATCTTGTCCTACTGTTGTAATAGCAACTAATTTCTAGTAGTGTATGTCTGTTTACAATTGCTATCTCTAAGGCCTGCTCTGTGCTCATTTGGTTAATCCACCAGTGTTTACTGAGAGCCACCTAGGGGCCAAGAGTGACGTTAGGTGTCAGGATTACATGTAAAATAATTTTGTTTAAATGATAAGAGTTTTTGAAGTCAACAAACTGAGCATCATCTATGATGCTTACTAGCAGTGTGAATTGGATAAGTAATTTGATTCTGTGCCTGTTTCCTCATCTGTAAAACAGGAAAAAAATAATAAAACCTATCTTAAGAGTATGTGGTATTAAAAAAAAGATGCATAAAATGACAGCAGAATACTTAAATATTTGAGGATTATTAACTGTTAGAATGATTTTTTTCTTTTCTCTCTCTCTTTTTTTTTTTTTGCTGTGGAAGATTAGCCCTGTGCTAACATTTGTTGCCAATCTTCCTCCACTTTATATGTGGGCTGCTGCCATAGCATGGCTGAGAAGTGGTGTAGGTCCACACCCAGGATCCAAACCTGTGAACCCAGGCTACCAAAGTGGAATGCACCAAACTTAACCACTATGTCATGGGGCTAGCCCCAATAATTATTTTAAATATCAGCTGTTATAGGCTCTTTGCTAAATGCTGTAGTGACAGCAATAAATAATGTTATCTTTTCCCTTGAGCATTTAATTTCCTTTAAAAACAGGGAAATAGAAAAGAAAGGGAGAGAACAATAGAGAGGAGAGAATGGGAGAGGGAAGGGAGAGAATGGGAGAGAAAGAGGGGGCGGGGGGGAAATACGAAAAGAGAGGGAAAGAGGGGACAGAGATAGAGAATGAGAGAGGAGAGAAGGAGAGGGAGAGAGAAAGAGCAGAGAGGAGAGAACTCCCTGTGACGTGTGGTAGAAGCACAGAGTAGGGGTGGGGGAAGTAAATAGATCTTACATGGATATGAGAAGACATGAATGGCTTCACCAAGAAAGTGATATTTGAGCTGTGTCTTGAAGAATGGTAGAAATCTGCCAGCGATGGAAGAGAGGTGTGTGAAAATGCAGAAGGAACAGCCCAGATAAGCATAGTTTAATTGGCCAGGAGTGAGGAATTATGGTGCCTCGGCACCTATCCCTGACTCAGGGAGCCAGGAATCTGATTAGACCAGAGTGAAAGCTTTGGGGACCAGAAGGACACAGGTAAAGAGTGAACTCACTTAGGGCCGTGGCAACTGCACAGAATCCAGGATCAGTGAGGAACCTTTTGTGAATATGGCCCTTCAACCTAAATACCTCAGTCCACCATGCAGATCCCTATCCTGGCTTAGACCCCTCCAGTTCTTCAAGATCCTCACTGCTGAGATCATTTATGGGCATCTCAGAAATCACGTAGATTGTAAGTAGATTGAGTTCTCCAACTCCTTTCCAAATATGCAAAATTATTTCAACTATTCTAGATCCTGTGCTTTTCCATATAAATTTTAGAAGTGTCTTGTTCTTATCCACCAAAATCCTGCTGGGATTTTGGTCGGGATTGCATAGGGCCTATGGATCAGATTTAAGAGAATTGATGTCTTAATAATTTTGTTTTAAAATCCATGATCACAGAATATAGATTCATTTATTTAGGTCTTATTTTCTTACAAGTGTTTTTGGCATACAAATCTTACATATACTTGCTTAGATATATACCTAAGTATTTCAGGTTTATAGTAATATTATAAATGGTATTTTAACTTTTAGCTTCCAATTGTTACTACTAGTATATAGAAATATGATAGATTTGTTTCTGTTGAGCTTGTTCCCTTCAACCTTACTAAACTGATTTAGTAATTCTAATGATATTTGTTTAGATTCTTTGGAGTTTTCTAGACCATCATATCATCTATGAGAGAGTTATATTTCTTCCTTACCAATCTATTGACATGTTACTTATTTTTCTTACATTATTGATGTGATGAGCCTTCCTGGATGCTGTTGAATAGGAACAAGTAGACATCCTTTCCTGGTTTTTGATCTGAGAGGAAAAACATTAAGTCTTCCACAGTTCAATATGATGTTGGCTGTAGATATTCCATAGATGCTCTTTATTTATTAAGTGGAGGAAGTGTCCTGCTGTTCTCATTTGCTGAAACATTTTGCCCTGAACATGGGTACTAACTTTTGTCAGATGTTCTGCATCTTTTAAGATGGCCACGTGGATTTTGTTTTATATTGTGTTGGTATGGTGAATTATGTTGATTACTCTTTAGATGTTAAACCAACCTTGCACTTTCAGAATGAACACTACAAGGTTGTGATATGTTTTATGGTATGTTGCTGGATTTAATTGGCCACCATTTTGTTGAGGATTTTTGCTTCTATTTTTATGAGGGACATTGGTGTGTGGTTTTCTTGTAATATCTTTTGTTTGGTATAAAGGGGAGGCTTGCTTCATAAAATGAATTATACAACTTTCTCTCCTTTTCCATCTTCTGGAAGAATTTGTATAGGATTGGTATTTGTAAGAGAGGCCATGTAGGCCTGGGCTCTTCTTTGTTGGAAAGTTTTAACATGAATATTCATATTCATTTCATTTACTCTCTCTGTATATCTCTATATCTATCTGTCCTTGTGTCTGTCTGTCTGTCTGTCTATTGGACGTAAATGTGATACTCTTAAGATTTTTAATTACTTCTAGAGGAAATTTTAGTAGTTTGTAATATTCCCTCAATATCCTATTAGCATCTATAGGGTCTGTAGTGATATCTTCTCTTTTACTCCTGATATTGGTAATTTTTGCATTTAATTTATTTTAATCAATATATATGGGTTATATCTACATCTTGCTATTTGTCCCATGTATTCTTTATTTTCCCCCTCTTTTACTGTTTTCTGTTATATTAATTAAAGCTATATAAACTAAAATTATTTAATGTCATTTCCACGATTGGTTTTCTTAGTCATACTATACAAACATACACACACACACTAAACACACTAGTAGTGACTCTATGTTATATACAATTACACCACATGATTTTAACTCACCATAGTCTATGGTCAAAAATATTACACATCTTCATTTATAATGTAAGAAATTTACAAGAACAGAACATTTACAATTATTCTCCCCATACTTTGTGACATTACCATACATTATATTACACATACTATAAATTTCATAACACATTGTTAGTACCTTTTCTTTAGTAGTGAGCTATCTTTTATTTATTTATTTTTGCTGAGGAAGATTTGCCCTAAGCTAACATCTTTGCCAAGCCTCCTCTATTTTGTATGTGGGATACCATCACAGGATGGCTCAATGAACAGTGTGTAGGTCCATGCCTGGGATCCGAACCTGCGAACCCTGGGTCGCCAAAGTGGAACACATGAACACAACCACTATGCCACCAGGTCAGCCGCTGTTTTTTTTTTCTCATGTGAGCTGCCATCATAGCATAGCCACTGACAGATGAGTGGTGTGGTTCCACACCTGGGAATGGAATTGGGGCTGCTGGAGTGTAGCACACTGAACTTTAACCAGTAGGCCATCAGGGCCGGCCCAGTAGTCAACTGTCTTTTAAAAGACTTGATAATAATATGAGAAAAGTATTTTATATTTATCCATGCATTTAGTGTTTTCAATGTTCTTTATTTGCTTATATGGATCCCAGTTTTATTTGTTATTTTTTTTCTGTGTCAAGAACTTCACTTAACATTTTTTGTAGTGCAGACATGCTGGCAATAAGTTCTCTCAGCTTTATTTTTCTTTAAAGCATTTTACTTTTTCTTAATTTTTGAAAGAAATTTTCACTGGATGTAGAATGCTATGTTGGTGGTTTGACAGTTTTTGTTTTGCTTTTCCATCAGCAGTATATTAAAATATCTACCTTGTCTTGCACCACTTTCGAAAAGAATTCTGCTATCATTCTTTAGTCCCCTGTACATACTACTTCCTTTTTATCTGACTGTGTGAAGATTTTCTCCTGCATGTTGATTTTTTAATAATTTGATTATCAGTCTTCTTGCATGGTTTCTTTATGTTTATTTTGCTTGTGCTTCAATTTGTTCTTTGGTTGTAAGTTTATTCCAGTGATTGACAAACTCTTTCTGTAAAAGATCAAATACTAACTATTTTAGTTTTGTGGTCACACACCATCTCTGTCACATATCCTTTTTTTTCCTCAACCTTTTAAGAATGTAAAAGTGATTTCTAGCTCAAGAGCTATATAAAGCAGGATACATGCTAGATTTGGTCTGCACTTAATAGTTTGCGAACCCCTGGCTTATAATTTTCATTGCAAAATGATTTTTGTTTCTAAAAGTATTTTTCTGGTGTTCCAGTTTCATGTATGTTTTACCACGTGCCATTGTCTCACTAGTTACTGATGCTTTGTTCATTTCTTTTTTTTTTCTCTGTGCTTAATTTTTGTACTTTCCATTGCTATATCTTGAAGTTTTGTTGTTTTTAAATCTTTCTTCTACATTCTCTATCTTTTGTTATTCCAATCCAATATATGATTAATGTACTTTTTCATCACAAAGAGTTTCATTTTGGATTTCTTTTAAATTTTTCCTTTCTTTATCATGTTCATGGTTCCCTCTGCTCTCTTGACTATATGGAACATATTTATAATAGCAGTTTATATCGCTCTTGTCACTTAATTCCATTATCTTTATCATTTTTATATCCATTTCCATTGAATAATTATTCCTTATAATAATAAATTATATTTTCCTGATTCTTTGCACAACTAGTAATTTTTGATTGGATGCTGGGTATCTTAAAATTTTGCAGTGAGTACTAGGTTCTGTTGCATTCCATCAAATAAAATTGACTTTTCTTGTGATGTGTAGCTAAGCTACTTGGAATCAGTTTTGTCCTTCCAAGACTTGCTTTTAATTTTGTTAGGGTTAGTCAAGACTGCTTTTAACTTAGGGCTGATTTTTCCCCACAATTAATTCAATACTTCTCTTATGATTTTACCTAATGTCCATGTGTCCTGAGATCTTATCACTCTGGTTGGTAAATACATAGACTATTTCCAGCCCCACTTGAGAGCTGAGAATAGTTCTCTGCACTCTGTTCTTGTGGTTATTTCCTCTCACAAATGTGAATTTCAATACTCATTCAAAGGTTCGAGGAGGAACTTCAGATCTCTAGAATGTTCTTTCCAAAAAGTTCCCCTCTCTACAGTAGTCTGTCCCACAAATTCTAGCTACTTTGGACTCTCTGAACTCCAATCTCTGCCTTCTAAACTAAAAAAGACTCCCTGGCTGTTTGGATGCCTCCTTCCTGTACTTCAGGTTGGAAACTTCCAGTAGGCAGGTATCTGGGCAATCCTAAGGCTGACCTCAGGTTTTATTTTCACTCAAGAACCACAATACTACACTGTCTGTTGTTCATTTACTGAAGACCTTTGTTTTATATATTTTGTTTGGTTTTTATACTAGTTGTTTAAGATGGAAGGCCAGAAGTGGAAATCTATTTATTACAAACGTACAGTAGATAAACAACACATTTTGGGGCCTTTCCATCATGTTCTGCAGATAGTTCTACACCCATTAGTATTTGATATTTTTCTGCCAGCTCTGGGTACTATTGTAAGATGGAAACTTTTCCAGCTTGCTTGTCTGAGCTTCCTGCTTGAATTGCCCAGTCTCTTTCAGGCCACCACTGCCACTGAACTCATCTACATAAGGACTGGTGGATCATCACCTCTGACACGTGTCAAGTTCAGTAGGCCCCACTACCCTCTTAAATAAAAACATAAATTAACTATTAAAAATTACAGGAGACTGCATGATGGAAAGCTATTAATTATCCATGCTCTATATTACTGTAATTGACATGGTAAAACAAAACAGTGAGAGTATTTAATGGCATTATTAATAGGAAGGACAAAATTATCCCTCAGTTTTATGTAGCCACATCAGTATAATTCTCTTTCCATTAAAAATCACTATCTTTGAAAAGAAATTTTTCTGCTTGTAAAAATAATGAAAGTCAATATAAAGTCATTAAGAAAGTCCTCTTCCTCAACAGAAACTCTGTTTTGATTGTGAAGTTTTACACCCTGTCACACCTTCTGAAGTGACTGTTCTGTGATTAAAAGCCCATGGGTAAACCAAGCTAATTATATTGTTGGTTTTAGTCCAACAATGATGTATTCTTGTGATTTATTAGTGAGTTTATTGGGTTGCTAAATAAAGAATTTATTAAAACAAACTGTTTTTCTTTAGTTATGCCAAAACGTCAAGGCTATAAAGTCAGGTGCTTTAGGTTAAATATGTTAAATAAAAGAATAGGCTTCAATTACTCTATAAAGCAAAGCTAAGTCGGTTTAAAATTAGGAAAACTTTGCTTTACACATTAAGACCTTAACAAACCAACTATTACTTGTTTAGAAATGGTGCTGTGACATGAGAGGAAACTCATGTCTATAGTTGGACAAAAAGGTACAAAATGTGGACAAATCATCAACACCCGAATGGCATAGATGGAAAACTCTTATTTTATAGACCTTGACTCTTAAAGGACAAACAGCTTCAGAATTATTATTATTATTAGTTATTGTTTTCTGGCGAGGAGGATTGGCCCTGAGCTAACATCTGTTCCTCTTTATGCTTGAGGAAGATTGTCACTGAGCTAACATCTATGGCAATCTTCCTCTGTCTTTTATGTGGGATGCCGTCTCAGCATGGCTTGATGAGTGGTGCATAGGTCCATGCCCAGTATTTGAACCCATGAATGCTGGGCCACTGAAGCAGAACCTGCAAACTTAACCACTATGCCACTGGGCCAGCCCCAATACTTTAGTTTTTTAAGTAAATAAAGCTAACATAATAATGTGTTGGGTTTTGTTTTGTTTTTACCTCGGAGATAAGCAATGATGAAAATGATAAAATTCCATGTAGGAAATGGTGATGTCAATAAAATGGGAAGTTTAGTCACACTTCTGACATGATTTTACTTTGGCTCAAACTCTCTGGAAGCAATTGTCAATTCACTCCCAAAACCTTTAAAGAGTTTACAACCTTTAACATGTCTTTGCTCATGGAGGAATCTGTAGTCAAATATGAGAAAAATCTATTGCATACATACATGGAGTTTTGTTTTTGTTTCAAATAATTGGAAATAATCTAAATGTTCACATGTTAGGTAATAAATTTACCACACCAAAGAATAGAATATCGTGCAGCACTCACAATGTTCTTTTCAAATATATTGGAAGACAGAGGCAATATTTATGACAGCGTTAAATAAAAAAGAAATGCGTTTAGAATTTTACTTCACTGCCACAATTATAAATCACACATATGCACAAAGTCACAAAGTAAATATAATATCGTGTTGTTTTCTCTAAAGTAGGATTACCAGTTATATTATTTTTCCATTGTCTTTTCTTTCCAAAGTCTATCCTGTTATGAGGATTACTATTTTAAAGTAAAAATGTATAAAACAATTGTGTGTTTATTTAGCTATTGCTGTCAGCACGTCATTGTTGGAAAGTGACCTCCGGGAGAACTGAGGCAAAGGAGGTAAAATTATTTGCTCAAACAATTTGATACCTGAAGGTGGAGAGAGGACAGAGTATATCAGATGTTTCTTTTCTCTTCTCCTCTGTTCACACAAACTGTGCTGACACCAGACTCAACCTACAGACTCTCAATAGCAACTTGACATGCATTTCTCAGTCCCAGCTGAAGTCTCATTAGATAGTTTGCATGCTTGTACTACTTCTTGACACTCTTATCAAGGTCAGGCTGGGACAGGTGGCCCACCAGAGATTAACTATTACAGGAACCCCAGGGGAGTTTGCATTTTACATGTTTCTCCCTTTGGAAGATTTGGCAACATTGAGGTTTATTAAGGCTCCCTAGAAAAAGATCTTATCTATAATACCATTCATCCTACCAAATCCTCAGTATTTGCTTATTTTAAAATGTAACCCTTCATTTATGTTTTTATGAGATAACTGATTTCGGAAATTGCAAGTTTTGTGCCTTTGTAAGATGAATTTTCTTAAACGAACAATTCACTGTTTTTTGTGTTTTATTGAGCCAAGTTCAGTTCCCAGAGCTGACATTTGATGGCTTAGAAGTCATGGGCAATTAATATAAACTCTCTAAGTTTTAATTCCAACAGCTTTAAAGCAGATGAACATAGATATTTTTATCAGACAGGATGTTTTTGGTTGCAAGATACAGAAAATCCAATTCAAAATAAATTAAACTGTTAAGGAAGCCTATTAGCTTATAAATCTGAATATAGGCATTAAATGGTTTTTCAGGGTTATGCCTCCATTTTTATGCATTTTTCCTGCCTTTATCATATTCCACACTTCTGCAATATCCTCAGGCCAACTTCCCTAACAATTGCAAGATGGATGCTGCAACACTGTTTCTATAAACTTCTTTATTCAACTCAGGGGAGACAGTGTCTATAACTTTCTACAGCCATTAAACAAATGTGCTAAGAGCAACCAGTCTACCCTTGGGGCATAGGAAAAGTGGGGGTCAATCCTATTGAACCAAGTGGCTGATTTATCACGGAGGAGGAGTGGAATGAGTTTTGAGGAGAAAACCTCAATATTTCTCTCTTAATCTGTTGGGGCTACTGTAACAGAATAACATGGACTGGGTGGCTATTTCCCCCCCAGCATTATTGAGATATAATTAACATAGAACATTGTGTAAGTTTAAAGTGTATGGTGTGTTGATTGATAGACTTATATGTTGCAAAATGATTACTGCCATAGCTAACATCTCCATCATGTCACATATTTACTTCTTTTTTGTGGTCACAACAGTTAAGATCTACTCTCTTAGCAAGTTTCAAATATATAATATAGTATTATTAACTATAAACACTATCTAGTACATTAGATCCCCAGAATTTATTCATCTTATAACCGGAAGTTTGTAATCTTTGAGCAACATCTCCCCATTTCCCTTCTAGTCTCTGTTTCTATTAGCTCTTTTAGAAGCCACATATGAATCACAGCATGCAGTATTTATCTTTCTCTGTCTGATTTATTTCACTTAGCATAATGCCCTCACGGTTCATCCATGTTGTGTGAAGTGGCAAGATGTCTTTTCTCATGGTTGAATAATATTCCATTGCATACACATACAACATCTTTATCCACACATCCATTGATGGGCACTTAGGTTGTTTGCATATCTTGGCTATTTTGAATACTGCTGCAAGGAACACGGGAGTGCAGATATCTCTTTGACATTCTATTTTCATTTCCTCTGGACAAATACTCAGAAGTGGAATTGCTGGATCGTATGGTTGTTCTATTTTTAATTCTTTAAGGAACGTCCATACTGTTTTCCATAGTGGCTGCACCAATTTACATTCCCACCAGCAATGCAAAAGGGTTCCTTTTTCTCTACACCTTTGCCAACACTTGTTATTTCTTGTCTTTTTAATAAAAGCCATTCTAACAGGTGCGAGGTGATATCGCATTGTAGTTTTGATTTGCATTTTCTAGATAATTAATGATGTTAATCACCTTTTCCTGTACCTGTTGGCCATTTGTATGTCTTCCTTGGAAAAATGTCTACTCAAGTCTGTTTTCAAATATGTCTTTTGCAAATATTTTTTACCAGTCTGTGGCTGGTCTTCTCATTCTCTTGGCTTTGTCTTTTGCAGAGGAGAAGTTTTCAAGTTTAATGAAGTCCAGCTTATCAATTCAATTATTTCTTTCATGGATCCTGTCTTTGGTGTTGATTATAAAAAGGCATCACTATACCCAAGATGACCTAGGTTTTCTCTTATGTTATCTTCTAGGAATTTTAAAGTTTTGCAATTAACATTTAAGTCTGTGATCCACTTTGAGTTATTTTTTGTGAAAAATGTATTGTCTGTGTTTGGATCAGTATTATTATTATTATGTGCATGTGGATTTTCAGTTGTTCCAGCACCATTTGTTGAAAACATTATCTTTTCTCCACTGCACTACATTTATTCCTTTGTCAAAGATCAGTTGACTATACTTATTTGGTTCTATTTCTGGGCTCTCTATTGTGTTCCATTGATCTCTTTGCCTATTCTTTCACTAGTGCTACACTGTCTTGATTGCTATAACTTTATAGTAAGACTTGAAGTCAGGTAATGTCAGTCCTACAACACTGATATTCTCTTTCAACATTGCGTTGGCCATTCAGTGTCTTTTGCCTCTCCATATAAGCTTTAAAGTCATTTTATTGATATTCACAGAAGAACTTCCTGTGATTTTCATTGGGATTGCATTGAAACTATAGATTGTGTTCGCATTTTCTACACAATCATGTCAGTTTTTCTTCTTACTTCTTTACTCTTCTTACTTTTTCTTTCCACTTACTTCTGTATACCTTTTTCTGTTTCCTTTTCTTGTCTTATTACATTAGCTAGGCCTTACAGTATAATATTGAAAAGCAGTGTTGTGATGGGACATCCTTGCCTTACTCCTCATGTTAGTGGGAAAGCTTTGAGTTTCTCACCATTAAGTATCATCTTAGGTAGAAGATTTTTACAGATAGACTTTATCAAGTTGAGGAACTTCCCCTCTATTTCTATATAACTCACGGTTTTATCATGAATGAGTGTTGAATTTTGTCAAATGCTTCCCCTGCATCTATTAATATGATCATGTGATTTTTCTTTTTAGCCTGTTGATGTGGTGGGTTACATTAATTGATTTTTGAATATTTATCCAGACTAGGATGAATCCCACTTGGTCATAGTGAATAACTATTTTTATAGATTGTCGTTTGACTTGCTAATATTTTGTTGAGGATTTTTGAACCTATGTTAATGAGAGATATTGGTCAGTAGTTTTCTTTTCTTATAATGTCTTCCCTGGTTTTGGTATTAGGGTAATTATTGGCCTCATGGAATGAGTTAGGAAGTATTCCCTGTACTTCTGTCCTCTGAAAGAGATTGCAGAGAATTATTATAATTTCTTTTGTATACATTTGGTAGCATTCACCAGTGAATCCATCTGGGCCTAGTGTCTTCTCTTTTGGAAAGTGATTAATTATTGATTCAATTTCTTTAATAGATATAGGTTTATTTGAATTGTATATTTCTTCTTCTGTGAGTTTTGGCAATTTCTGTCTTTCAAGGACTTGGTTCATGTCATCTAGGTTATCAAATTTATGGGCATAGAGTTGTTTGTGGTAGTCCTTTATTATCCTTTTAATGGCCATAGGATCTGTAGTGATGTTCTTGCTTTAATTTCTGATATTAGTAGTTTACTTCCTCTCTTTTTCTTAGTTATCCTGGCTAGAAGCCTATGGATTTTATTGATATATTCTCAGGCCAGCTTTGGGTTTCGCTGATTTTCTCTACTGATTTCCTATTTTCAATTCCATTGATTCCTGCTCTCATGCTTATTATTTCTTTTCTCTTGTTTATTTTGGATTGAATTTGCTCTTCTTTTTCTAGTTTACCAAGGTGGAAACTTAGATGATAGATTTTAAATCTTTCTTTTATAATATATGCATTCAATTGCTATTAGTTCCCCTCTAAGCACTGCTGTCACTGTATCCCACAAATTTTGATAAGTTTTGTTTTCATTTAGTTCAAAGTATTCTTTAATTTCTCTTGAGATTCCTCTTTTTGACTCACATATTCTTTAGAAGTATATTGTGTAAGTTCCACATATTTGAGTTTCTCCACTTATCTTTCAGTTATTGATTTTTAATCTAATTCCATTGTTCTCTGAGATCAAAAATTTTATGATTTCTATTCTTTTAAATTTGTTAAAGTGTGCTTTATGGCCCAGAATGTGGTCCTTCTTGGTAAATGTTCCATGTGAGCTTGAGAAGAATTTGTACTGTCATACATCACTTAACAACAGGGATATGTTCTGAGAAATGCATCATTAGGTGATTTCTTCATTCTGTGAACATCGTAGAGTGTACTTACACAAACCTAGATGGTTAAGCCTATTACACACCTAGGCTATATGGTACTAACCTTATAGGACTACTGTCATATATGCAGTCTGTCATTGACCAAAATGTTGTTATGTAATGCTTTACTGTATTCGGATTTTGTTGGATGAAGTAGTGTCTAGATGTCAATTAAATGTAGTTGATTGATGGTGTTTTTAGCTCTACTATGTCATTACTCATTTTCTGCCTGCTGGATCTGTCTATTTCTGATAAAGGGTAGTTGAAGTCTCCAACTATGATAGTGGTTTCATCTATATCTCTTTGCAATTCTATCAGTTTGTGCCTCACATAGTTTGATGCTCTACTGTAATGTGCATACACATTAAGCATTGTTATGTCTTCTTGGAGAATTGACTCCTTTATCATTATGTAATGCTCCTCTTTACCCGTGAAAACTTTCCTTGCTTTGAGTCTGCTTTGTCTGAAATTAAAATAGCTACTCTTGTTTCTTTTGATTAGTGTTAGCTGGCATATTTTCTTCCATTCATTTACTTATAATCTACATGCCTTTTTCTATTTCTTGTAGACAACACATAGCTGGGTCTTGTTTTTAGGTCCATTCTGACAGTCTCTGTCTTTTTATTGGTTCATACAGCCCTTGGCACTCAAAATGATTTTTGATATAGATGGATTATCATCTACCACATCCATTACTATTTTCTATTGGTTGTCCTTGTTCTTTGTGCCTGTTTCGATCTTCCATTCTTTTTTTTCCCTTTGTAGTTTTAATTGAGCATTTCATATGATTCTATTTTCTCTCCCTTAGCATATCAGTTATACTTCTATTTTTTTCAGTCTTTGCAATCTAAACTTAAAGGTAATCCAAGTCCACTTTCAAATAACATTATACCTCTTCATAAGTACTGTGAGTACCTCATTATAACAAAATAATCCTAACCCATCCCTCTCATCTCTTATATCATTGCTGTCATTTGTCTCAATTATATATAAACATACACAATTGAATGCGTTGTTGGTATTATTACTTTGAATAAACTGTTATCTGTTAGATTAACTAATAAGAAGAAAAATGAAAGTTTTCATTTACTTGAACTTATTCCTTTTTTGATGCTCTTCTTTTTATAAATCTGCGTTTCTGGCATATTATTTTCTTTTTCTCTAACGAAGTTATTTTAACATTTCTTGCAAGGTGAGTCTGTTGGCAACAAATTCTCTCAATGTTTCTCTGAAAAATACTTTCTATTTGCTTTAATTTGTTGTTGGTAAGACTTTTACAGCAGTTTCGATTTCATCCCCTTCATTTCTGAAGCATAATTTCACAGGGTACTGAATTTTAGGTTGGTGTTTTTTTTCTCTCAACACTTTAAATATTTTAATCCACTTTCTTATACTGCTTAAATAATCTCCAAGGAGAATTCAGATGTAAGTCTCATCTTTATCCCTATCTAGTTCAGGTTTTTTTCTTCTGGCTTCTTTCAAGATTTTATTGGGGCCAGCCTGGTGGCACAGTGGTTAAGGTCATACATTCTGCTTCTTAGCAGCCTGGGGTTCACTGGTTCAGATCCCGGATGTGGACATGACACCGCTTGGCAAAAGCCATGCTGTGGTAGGCATCCCATGTGTAAAGTAGAAGAAGATGGGCATGGATGTTAGCTCAGGGCCAGTCTTCCTCAGCAAAAAGAGGAGGATTGGCAGTAGTTAGCTCAGGGCTAATCTTCCACATACACACAAAAAAGATTTTCTTTCTTTATCTTTGATTTCCTGTAATTTGAAAATGATATGACTAGGTGTACTTTTTTGGCATCTATCTTGGCTGGTGTTCTCTGAGCTTCCTAGATTTGTGGTTTGATGTCTGATATTAATCTGAGGAACTTCTTAGTCATTATTGTTTCTAATATTTCTTCTGTTCCTCTCTCTCTCTTCTCCTTCTGGTATTCCTATTACTCACATGTTATATCTTTTGTAGTTGTCCCAAAGTTCTGGGTATTCTATTCTGGTTTTATTCAGCCTTTGTTCTCTTTGCCTTTGGGTTTCTGAGGATTCTGTTGATAAATCCTCTAGCTCAGAGATTCTTTCCTTGGCTGTGTCCAGGCTACCAATACGCTCATCAAAGGCATTCTTTGTTTCTGTTAGTGTTTTTTTATTTCTAGCATTTCTTTTTGGTTTACTTTTAGGATTCCCATCTGTCTGCTTACATTGCCCATCTATAGAAGGCTAGATGAGCCTGGAGTTGGGTATTTCCCTTCCCCTGGGTCAGGCAGGATCTGACAGTACCCTAGCAGGTTAGGCTTTGGATAATTTCCACTGAAGGCAGGCCTTGTTAAGAAGAACTAAGTACTTTGGCATATTTCAAAATTGTTCCTTTTCCATTCTCCCTGCTTAAAGCATGAGGGGATTTGTCTGTGATATTTACTATGAGAACCTAGTTGAACTCCTGGAGGTGTATCTCATAAAACTGTGAGGGCCTCGTATAACTGGGTCTTCCTGGAGTTTTTAACTCTCAGATTTGTCTACACTGAGCCTCTAAGAATTGACCAAAGTTCAGGTTTTCCTACCCTAACACTGGTTCCTGAGTTTTTTTCTGCTAATGAGTCTCTGCTGTGTGAAGCTGCACCCCTCTGTATTAGCCTGTCTGTCATTTAAGCCTTGAGGGCAGTATTTTGCCCTGTGTTCTCCCTTCTCTTACATATCCAAGAAAAGTTTTTGATGTTTTAATCTGTTTAGCTTTTTACTTGTTGTTAGGATGGAGTGGCAACTTCCAAGCTGCTTATATGTGGAACCACAATATTATCATTTTTGTTGTAGCATTTGGGAGAAAAAATATTTTTAGACATTAGTTTGTTATGTACAAATACTAATATTGTTGGCTGCCTCCCAAAAGGTGTCTCCTGATCTTAAGAATCTATAGATGCTCTCCTGTTTCCCACAAATCTATAATCTCAGCAATCTGCTGTCTTCAGTGTGCCTAAGAAGGCTGGGAACCAATTGTAAAACATGAATTTTCCTAAGAAATCTGAAATTCAAAGTGAGAGAAACCATCTGCATACAATGATCTCTCTGATTACACCATATAGTCCCTAGTATAGAGTATAGAGAAAGAGTGCTTTTTTTTCCTGTGCTCTTGAAATGCTTACATTCCTTGCACTATTTCTTAAATGAAAAACAAATTTTCTATAATGAAAATTGACCCCAGAATGAGATTAAAGTTGATGAAAATCTTCCAAACAGGAAATCGATGATAAACCCTGCAGTTTAACTTTCTACTTGCGTAGGATTACCAAGGAAATAAACTTGTTTTTCTCTAAGACTAATGTATTTATATTTAATAAAAAAAATCCAGATAAGAGAGTTATTAGAAAATAAGGATTTTGCATAAAGCCCTTCTATATTTGAGGAAAAACACTAAATTCAGTAGTATTACCATCTAGTCATGAAAGGGCAATAGACGAGAGGAAAAACAGGCTTAAATTTTTGGTTGTGAACTATAAAATATCAAATTAATTTGCGTGAAAGAAATAGACCAAACACTTACCTAAGAATAATTTTCCTTATAGCTGTGGGCTTGTGTTAGCAAGTACTCACAGAAATTATCACCTATATACAGAAGAGTTCATCTACCTCACAACCTGATAAAGCCATGGAACATATAGAAGACGCTCAGTATCTCGTTACTGTTCTTTTGGGGAATGACTCCTCTGAACATTATAGAGGATTTATTTCTGGTTTGTCCAAATGGGGCGTGAAACCTGTCTTGGCCCAAAAGATTATTCTATACACTAGTCACTGAGCTGATTTCAGATATGGGCATATGAGTCAAGTCAATCTTGAGACTTATGCTAAAATAATTGGGAACGAGTTGCTTATGTTAATCAGTTTTGAGTAGCCTACACTTTGGTAACAAACCCTGAGATCTCAGGGGCTTTGCACGTTAAAGATTTATTTCTCAATTATGCAAAGTCTAATATGGATTGGGTGACCCTCGTAAATCTTATAGCTGTGCTACCTGGAACATGTGCAAGGATAATCAAGGATACCACAGCAGTAGATGAGGAGCTGAATGATCCAGCAAGAAGCTCTTAAGACTAGGCTTGGATTTACATCCGTTCTGACTACATTTCAGTGGCCAGCACTTTGTTGTAACCCTAAATTTATTACTAGCCAGGCTGAGAAATTTAAGTGTCTTGTGTGCCCATGAAGAAGACAGGGTGGTAAATACATGACACTGACCCTGACTCAGTGCTGTTATACTGGGGTTGCTAGTCTCATAAAATATGAGCCCAGAGTAGTTGGTGATCTATTTTACATACCATGAAAGAGCCTACCTATGGAGACAACATCATAGAAGCTGAACTCAGATTGGAAGAAAATGTTGCATTTATCTAAATGTTTGAGTCTTTAGATATGCATACCTGTGAGCTAATAAATTGTTCCTATCATTTTATTGTTGATTTAACTCAGGTTGAGTTGGAATTCTGCCTCATGTAACCAAGAGTCATCATTAAAAAAGAACCTTTAAACCCTCATACATATGCTTGCTAAAACAAGGTTCAAAAACCGATTAATCAATCCATTTATCAATGAAACAAATGGCAACTCTTTATTGGGTATTAGCAAAGTTCTTAGCATGCCTGATGACTTCTACTCATCTGTCAAACTTTGTTCCGGTCTTACCACCTCAATGAAGTCTTACCACAATTCTCCATAAATAGTCCATCAACAGCTTGGTTCCGATATATAGCACAGGGCAGTAGATAAAGAATAGGCTCTGGAGTCAACTATGTGGTTCAAATCCTGGTTTAGTCTTTTCCTAGATGAGTTACCCTGGAATTTATATTACATATATACATAATATATATAACATATATAATGTATAGTTATATTATATATATCATATAGGTATGTAAATAAGCCCTTTGTAGGTTGTAAGTACAGAAAATACCTTTTCCCACATAGAGGGATACATTTCATGCTCCTAGCAATGTCATTGGATAAACAAATTTTCTCAATTTTAGTGTAGTCCAAATTGTTAAACTTTTTCTTTATGGTTAATACCTTGTTTGTCCTTTTAAAAACCCTTAGTCTACCCTACGGTCTTGAATAGATTCATCTATATTTTCATCTGAAGATTTACTGTTTTACCATTGAGATTTACAATCCCCTTCCTGCCATCAGCTCTGCCAAAACAGTCTTCCCATGGACAGAGATGAGAAATGTGGTGTGAGATGTGTGATAAAATCCCTGGAAACAGCAGACATGATAAGTGGGAAGAAAGGGAGAGAAATCACAAAAGGCAAGCAAGAATGAAATCTCTGTGCCTATCTTTGGCAGCTGTTTTGGGGGAGAAGATAGTTATGTTTAGGGATGTTATATGTCTCCATCTATGTAGAAGCCTCTGTCAGGCTTTCACTCAGTGGAGACACTTTCTTTAACATTCATTCATTCATTCATTCATTGCTGAGGAAGATTTGTCCTGAGCTCACATCCACTACCAATCTTCCTCTTTTTGTTAAGTGACCTGCCGCCATAGTACGGCCACTGTGCATAGGTCTGCACCCGGGAACCAAATGTGAGCTGCCAACGCGGGGCATGCCAAATTTAACCACCAGGCCACTGGGGCTGGCCAGAGACACTTCCTTATGAATGGATTTGAGGTGAATAGTACAAGTAAAGCATGGTAGGCCCTGCATGAGTAGCCAGAGGAAAACACATAAAACAAACAAAAATAAACACAAGTAATCTTAAGAAAGATAAAACAAAAGCCCATTAATGTTAGCAATTCTGCTTGGGCTTTTAAGGCCATCTAGTCCAGGGTTTCCAAATATGCAGTGCCACCAGAATTACCTGTGGTTCTTGTTAAAGGAGAGGTGCTAGGGTCCCACTCTGTATCTACACAGTCGGAAACTTTGGAACCTGGATTATTGAAATTTCCACAAAACTCTTTAGGAGATTCTGAGGCTTAGCCAGAGTTGAGAAACAGTCATCTAATCCAATCCCCTTGTCTACATGTAGCGCAAGTTCCTCAAGGCTAGGCTTGCTTAGGTATTCAAATGGAATCACAGACCCCAAAACAACAAACGTGACTGACTCTTATCCCTGCTTCTGAAACAAGACCTCATTTTGTTGAGAATACCTTTAAAATTTTTTAGAGTCCTTAATGTATGTCTTGGGGTCCCTAACGTATGTGCTCATAAACTGGTCAGAGCAGATGCTGAGAACATTGTTTGGAGGGCTTAGTGAAGATGCCATGAGTAGAAGCAAGGAGACCAGCCAGAAGCTGATGACATTCATCTCCAGAGAGACTGTGGGCAGTGCTGTGAGGAGACTCAGGCCAGAATTAGTGCCCAAATAACTCTGATCTCTTTGTCCCCTAGCCAGGCTCTTTAGATAGTAAGTCACACCTCAACCTACCATAACTGACTACTCCCTCTCTTGATTAGCTTTATGCTAATCTTGTCTGTGAAATTATTTCTTGGTCAAAGGATTTGAGTAGACGTTTCTAGAAAGCAGATATGAAAATAACCAGTAAGGACATAGAAAAATTAGTTATTAGAGAAATGCAAAACAAAACCAACAAAACCATTTCATGTCTACTGGGATGGCTATAATCAAAAAGATGGAAAAGAAGAGTTAGCAAAGATGTGGAGAAATTGGAACCCTCACACATTGCTGATGAGAATGTAAAATGATGGGGCTACTCTAAAAACACTTTGGAGATTCTTCAAAAAGTTAAAAAATAAAATTACTATATGACTTAAGCATTCTACTCATATTTATAAACCCAAGAGAACTGAAAATTTATTCATACAAACACTTGTAAACAAATATTCATAGCAAAGCGTTATTCACAATAGCCATGAAGTTGAAACAACCCAAAGTGCCCATCAACTGATGAATGGATAAACAAAATGTGATATGTCCATACAATGGGATATTATCCTCCCAGAAATGTTAATCAAGTTCAGATACATTGTACATTATGAATAGGCATTGTAAATATTATGCTAAGTGGAAGAAGTAAGATATTGTATGATTCAATTTATATGAAGTGTACAGAACAAGCAAATCAATAGAAGAAGAAAGTAGATTAGCGATTACTATGGAAGGTGGGAGAGAGGGAGTGAAAGATGGCCAGTAATAGTTATAGGCTTTCTTTTGAAGCTAATGAAAATATTCAGGAATTAGTGTTGACGGTTTAACCATCTTGTGAATATTTAAAAAGTTACTAAATTGTATGCCATCAAAGAGTAATTTGTGTCATATGTGAAATATATCTCAGTAAAAATAACCATAACATAATTACATGCATACATACCTATCTTTAAAAATGAAAGCAGTCCCTCTACCTGTGCTTTGGGTCTTAATTCTCTTTCATCTCCTTAAAAGACTCAAGCTGTCTCGTATCTTATACCTCTCTCATATCTTCAAACCTTCCTTCTTTATGCAACACAACACTTCAGTATTTTAAAACCGCTTTTGTCTGTAAAATAAGCAAACAAATGTTGTCTATTAGGATCTTATGCTCATCTCCAGCTGCTGCCTTACCTCCTTCTCTCCACTGCTAAACCTTGCAAAAGAAGTTTTTGCCTCATCATGACCAGCACCTTACCTGCCATCATTACAAAGTATGCTTGGACAGGACTTCTACCCATTCCACTCCACCAAGAAAGCTTTCTGGTCAATAAGGAGCTTCTTAACTTGAAATCTAATGCATCTCTCTAAGTTCTCATTCCACCTGACATTTCAGCAGCATTTGGCAATTCCAATCTTCCTGAAACTTCCCCTTCCTTTGCCCCGTGTCTCTCTGGATCTGTCATCTACCATACCGGCTGCTCCTCCTCTACTTTGTTTTCTAGTTCTTTGTTTTCTATGTATTTGTGAAAGATGGATTTTTTTAATGTGCTTCCTTGAGAAAATGCATATACATACATATGTTTATGGATGTACACATGTGTGTATACCCTCAAATCATCTCAAGTACAGGGAATCTCAGGATTGTATTTTCAGCTTACTTTCCTTATGAGCTCTGGGTTGCTACATTCCATTTCCTATTCAGTATATGTAATTGGATGTTAAAAAATCACCTCAGGGGCCGGCCCGGTGGCACAGCAGTTAAGTGCGTGCATTCGCCAGACCTGGGTTTGGCAGTTCGGATCCCTGGTGCACACATGGCACTGCTTGGCAGGCCCTACTGTGGTGGGCGTCCCACATGTGAAGTAGAGGAGGATGGGCACGGATGTTGGCTTGGGGCCAGTCTGCCTCAGCAGAAAGAGGAGGATAGGCAGCAGATGTTAGCTCAGGGCTGATCTTCCTCAAAAAAAAATTTAAATTAAATTAAATTAAATTTAAAAAGCACCACAAATGCAACCAATCCAGAACTACAATCTTGGTCAATAGTCCCCCAAACTGATTTGTTTTCAGTGTTACAAATTTGGTCTTCTAAATCTGCATTAAGTTGAAGAAACTTAGAAGCCATCCTTGAAACCTCTGTACCCCTTCTTCCCTATATCCAGTCCATCATCAATTCCTGGTGATTCTAAGCATCTCTTGATTGTGTTGCTTAGGTAAATTACTGCAAACTTTTGAAAAGTGATTCCAAACTCCAGATGAGGATTTTTTTTTAACCCTGATTAATGCTGTGGTGGTCGTGCCCTCTAACTCTAAGCTGACTGTGTAAGTAAGAAAGCACTTTGTGATATGGGGTTTAATAAGCTCAGTTAGCTCTAACAATGTATCTGCTTTCTTCAGCAATCAAAGATAATTTCCATGATTGTAGATTCAGGTAAATTTTATGTTACTTTATTGCTTTTGCTTTATTCTCTGTTGTTTGAGTCACACTGTCAATTTAACACAAACTCAATTTGTTCTTTACCTTCCTCATGAAAATGAATTATATTGTCTGCCACTCTACTCTCAGTCTGCTACAGAAGGACCAAATGTAAAACAGGCCTGATACCACACTGTTTTAGGGCCATTCCACATTATACCGATAAATCATGCAGGCACATGTCATGTGTCAAAAATACATTTACTTGAATCAAATTTGTTTTGCATACAGGGGGTGCTGGATTCATATCCAGCTTCCACTAAATAATTTATCAAACTCTAATTTGTTTGAAATATATTTACAGAAATCCATAATAAAGTTAAACAAAATTTTCTGTACCTGGGAATCAATCTTGGATGAAGCGTACAGCTCATCACAATATCACAACACCGTTATGCTGATTTCAATTGTTAAGAGGTTGGTGGTGCATTTCAGAGTAGATATAATAAATTCAATTTAATATAATTTTATAAATCACTGTTGATTTCAAAGTTGTTGATATTCTTCACTTCTTTCTGCTGTTCCACCCACCCCCTGCCTGTTTTCTGCTATGGGATGAGGAGAAAAGAAAACTAATCAGGTGCCGAAGACAAGTTTAGGCTTCTCCTTTGATCTTAATGGACTTGAGAGCAAATAGCATGTCTAGTGCATCAACGAAACGCTTTGGTGAACAAAAGGAAAAGACAGTACTTACTGTTTACAAAATCCTAGACTCTTCGTGTTTTGAAAGAAAAAACTTATCGTGTTTTGAAATAATGGGTATTCAGAGGGGTGGCTATGACTTTAGGGCTAGCGACCTGGTGTGTTTCCCTGTCTGTAGCCAAAGGTGTCACAGTAAGTAGAGTCGTCACTAGAACACAGTGGCTAAAGGTGCAGGCTCTAGAATTTGGCAGTTCAGCGTTGAGTCATGTTTCTGTTGTTATCTTTGTTGTGTGACCTTGGATAGTTTACTTCTCTGTTTTTCAGTTTTCTTATTCAATATAGATCTTAATGGTGCCTATGACTTAATGTTAGTGGGAGAATTAAATTCCAGAATTATGTGCCTCACCCATAGTAGGCACTCAGTTAGGAGGGACTGAGGTCAGCTCCACCAACTTAATCCCCTTGATAGAAAGAACACCAAATGAACCAATCAGCCTCTGCTTCATTCAGCCCCTTTCAAGTGAAATTAATGAGGCTTTCTTCCTTCTCTCTGGCCCTAGCTAATTTCCGAGACATTCTTAAGCAACTGGAATTTAATTAGCACTTCTAGTGTGCCAATTCACAGTGTCTCTAGTGACTCTTGGTCTGGCATTAGTTGTTTCTTTTGTGTGATCTGGATATAAATGTATCCATAGCTTGACAGCCTTCTCAACTTCATCTTCGTGTTCCCATGGTTCTGCCCGTAAGACCGAGCATTTCCCTCTTGGCTTCTTTGCGTTAGACCTGAGTGCCCACGCTGAGTTTCTAATCCTGTCCTACTTGGTAAGGTCCTTGACATTCTATTTACCCTGATCTTGCCATCAACTTTTCCTGCAAAGATAAGTGTTCTTCCTACCTTATCAACCATAGTCTGGCTTTTGTGGTAAATGGGGCAATTACCCAGAGCCGTGGTATTTCCGTGCCATCTACATTAGAGAAAGATCTTCTTCCTGGGGTCGAGCTGGCATTTCTGGAATAAATCTCTGTGAATATCAGAACATATCTGAAACTCTTCTGTTTGCCATACCTTTGGACTTATATTGTGTAATTCTAGCTATATCTGCAAGGGTCAGCCTTTCGGCTTGGTCATTTCCTACAAGTTCAGGCAAGGCTTCTTCCCACTTGCCATGGGCCAGAATAGTAATATTCTAGCTTGCTTTCAGCTAGCCTATGTGTAGTCATTAAATAAATAAAGGATGGTGAGTTTTCCTTTGGTTCCCAAGAAGGCTGTTTATCTTTAGACCTTGTTGGAATAAGTTAGATGATGGCATCTGTAAAACTCAACTCTTGGAGACACTTTTTTATTCTCCATTTTCTCTGTGCCAAAAAATCCCACTATCAATAAGAATTTTGAATGTCATAGAATCTTTGTCCTACATGGGTTAGATTCATCTTACTGTACTTCTTGTAGTTCTGCTGTTGATGAACACTTTCTGCGTTTGTATTTATGAAAAGTTCTTTATTTCTTCTTCATTTTTGTCAGCTTTATTGAGATATAAATGATATAAAATAAAATGCGTATTTTTAAGGTGTGCAATTGGATAAGTTTTGATGAACTTCCACAACCAGAAACCGTCACTATAAATAAGAAAATGAACATATTCATCACCCTAAAAGTTTCAATGTTCCCATTATATTGTGATTCATAATGAGAAATGCATATTTGGTCTTCTCTTTTTCTGGTGCATAGTTCCTAAAACCCTTGGAGGAGATCTTGTCAAAATGGTGGTGTAAGCAGACTCTGAACTCATCTCCTCCCACGAACACAACTGGGTTACAACTATTTTTGGAAAAATTACCCTGGATAGAAAACTGAAAACTGGATAAAACACAACAAGGGACGGTACTGACTAAGGTGGAAGGGGCAGAAATTCCTGCTGGAGAGAAAAAAGCTACCTTTGGGAGCAGCAGAGTTTCTCAGCTGGCCAGGCAGGAGCCACCCTAAGTTATGAAGCCGTCCCTGGAGGAGTGAGCTCTGGAGCAGGGGCCGATACTGCTATAAGCATCCTTCAGACACAGCCCAACTGAGACGAGGGTCTTACTATCTGGTTTTGCTGGCTATTAACTGCAGCAAGGATACCCCCAGGAAAGCTATCGGACGAACGCCAAAAAGACCCAGGTCTCAAAGGGCCCATGCACAAACTCACCCATCTCATCAACCTAAAATCACCAGAGAGAAGGCTAACAGTCCTTTGGTGAAAAGAGACTCACCTGGGGGACTCCAGGGGCGTCTTGGTGAGAGGAGGGACCTCTCCAGAGACTGAGATGTTGGTGGGGTCCATTGTTCTGACCTGGTCCAGGCATGCTGACACAGACCCTGGCAGACGCCATTGAGGTTCTTCCCCTGACCTGTTAGCCCAGGGGCCTGCCACACCCACTAGAGAGTAGATTTAATCCAGTTCAACCTGGGCAGATAGCCCGCCCTAGGGACTGGCCCCACCCAACAGCAAGCCCTCAGGCTATTTGTCGGCCTTCATTGACTGGGTGCCTTGATCCTCTACAGGCAGTCAAGTGTGTCTGCCTCTGTGGGGCAGGGCCTGTGTGAGGACCAGGTGAACTGCGGGGGCCACTGGTGGAGAGGTGGGGGCCTCTGCCATGGGGCATTGGGGTACACTCCAGGGGGTTAGGAAGTGTGCAAGGACCAGGACTGTGTTGACAGTGTGTGCGGTCCTGTTGGGGGTGAGGCTTATCAGCAGCAGAAGACCGGTGCTTCACAAATGGCCATAAAAAGGATCAGCCCCACCTTCCAAAGCCTGAAAAAATTGAGTGCTCCCCTGCCTAGGGCCACCCTCACTCAGCTGCACTCCTAAGACAACTGACAATAGCCTTGTAGGCCTGAGGCCTATAGCAACTGTAAGCCCCTGAGCCTAGCAACCAGCTACACTGGCTACCTACCCAATTAACAGGAAAACTGCAACAGGAGTGTGCTGTTAGACTTTGTAGCCAACAGTGCTAAGACTCCCCTAACTGGATTTACAAACAGCTGGCCATGGAAGGAAAGACTAGACTCCCTGGGTACCTGCATTAAGAGCAACCCTGCCACAGCAGAAGGACACAAGTAGCCCACAAAGCGGTCACTCCTGGATATTTTGGACTGGTGATGAGAGGGAAGCACATTGCTGGGCCTCATAAGGCATCTCTTACATAAGGCCACTTTCCAAGATCAGGAGACATAGCCATCTCACCTAATACATAGAAATAAGCACAGAGAAAAAGACATAACAAGGAGACAAAAGAATACATTCCAAACAAGGAAACAGGGCAAAACCCCAGAAAAAGGACTAAATGAAACAGAAATAAGTGACCTACCAGACAAAGAGTTCAAACAAAATCTCATTAGGATGCTCACAGATATTGGGAGGAGACTGGATGTATACAGTGAGCTCATCAACAAAGAACTGGAAAATATAAAAATGAACCAATCAGAAATGAAGAATACAATACTGGAAATGAAAAATTCACTAGAGGGGCTCAATAGCAGGGTAGAGGATAGAGAAGAATGAATCAGTGAGATAGATGAAAGACTAGAGGAAATCACCCAAGCTGAACAGAAAAAAGAAAAAAGAACTGGACAGAATGAAAAAAGTCTAAGGGAAGTCTGGGACAATATCAAGTATGTTAACATTCATATTATAGGTGTTACAGAAGGAGAAGAGAGAGACAAAGGGGCAGAAAATTTATTTGAAGAAACAATAGGTGAAAATTTTCCTAACCTAAAGAAGGAAACAGATGTCCAAGTACAGAGAGCTCCAAACAAGATAAGCCCAAACAGGCCCACGCCAAGACACGTTATAATTAAAATCTCCAAAATTAAAGATAAAAAGAGAATCCTAAAAGCAGCAAGAGAAAGGCAACAAGTGATATACAAAGGAAAGCCCATAAGGCTATCAGTGGACTTCTCAGCTGAAACCTTACAGGCGAGAAGAAAATGGCAGGACATATTTAAAGTGCTAAAAGGAAAAAAAACTATAGCTAAGAGTACTCTATCCATCAAGGTTGTCATTCAGAATGGAAGGAGAGACAAAGAGCTTCCCAGACAAGCAAAAATTAAAAGAGTTTATCACCAAGAAACCAGTTCTACAAGAAATGCTGAAGGGACTTATTTAAGTGGGAAAGCGATGACCACAAGTAGAGATAAAAAAATTACCAAAAAAAAATAACCCCCCAAAAACCAGGCAATAAAATAACAATAGGGAAAAATCCACCACAGTAAGTTAGAAGGGGATGATCTTTTAGTAAGGTAAAACAATCCCACTATGTCTGACACAGATTGATCAGATTGAAGGAAGAAAAGATGAGCTCTTCACAAATCTTTATTCTGAGTAACAGCAACGTGATCAGGCAGTCTCCTAGAGAACTACGACTTTTATGCCTTCTGGCATTCATCATGTTGCATATTTATATTTTCTTTTTCTTTTCTTTCATTAATAGACTTGATATGGTTGCGTACATATTATTGGTTTTTAATTTAAAAAGTTTTCAGATACATTTAAAACTTTTTCTATTTTCTAATTTAATACTTATGAATCGATTAGGTTTATTTTGCTGCAACTTTTCTAGTTTCTGGAGTTGAATGTTCATTTCATTTAGTTTCATTATTTCTTATTTAGTGAAAAGTATAATTGAGTAAATAACTTTTGTGTTTTTTTTTAAGTCTCAACTACTCCTATAAGTGACTAAATAGCTACAATGAAATTACTATGATACAAATCTTATTGTAGTTCATGTTAATAACATCATAGGAGTTTTGATTAAGGTTTGGATCCAAATATTATTTAGCAGAGGCTTTTGTTTTTATTTCCAAGTGATTAGGTTAATTGTGTTTAACATTTTATACTAAATTTCTAGTTTTATTACATTGTGAATAGAGAATTTTTTATTAGAACTATGATGTTATGTTTGTAAATGTATTGGAACAAAGTTAGGAAATGCTTGTGCTATATAAGTGACACTCCTGGCTAACATTTTTTTATGATTAGTCTTTTTAATTTCCACCGTTATAATAAGTGTTGAGTGGTATATAATATGGTAATAATGTGAATTTATCTAAGGAATAACAATACTTGCAAGTTTTCATGTGCTTATTTCCATCTAAATAACATCTTTAATGAAATGTGTCCCCAAGTTCTTTGCCCGTTTTTGTACTGAGTTGTTTGTTTGCCTATTTTTCAATTTTGAGAATTCTTTATAGATTCTGGATGCGAGTCCTTTCTCAGGTATATGCTTTGTAAATATTTTATCCAAGTCTGTAGCTTGTCTTTTCATTTTCTTAATAGTGTATTTTGAAGAGTAGAAGCTTTTAATTTGATGAGGCCCAATTTATCAACTTATTGTATTATGGAGAATTACTTTATCTCCTATCTAAAAAATATTTGCCTAATCCAAGATCACAAATATTGTATCTTCCATGTTCTTCTAAAGTTTTAGATCTACAGTCAATGTTCAGATAATTTTGGTATATACTATGGGGTATGGATTCACAGTCACATTTTGGCATGGATAGCTAGTCATTCCATTACCATTTGTTGACAAGACTATGCTTTTTTTTTTTTCACTGAATTGCCTTTGCAGTTTTATAAAAATCAGTTTTCCATACATGTGTGTGGATCCACTTCTAGACACTGTTCTGTTCAATTGATCCATTTGCCTATCTTGACACCAATACTTTATTCTCTTGATTTCTGTAGCTGTATAATAAACCTTAGAGTCAAACAGGCTTAACCTTTAAACTTTTTTGTTTTTCAAAGTTATTTGGCTACACTAAGTCCTCTGTATTTCCATATGAATTTTTGAATCATCTTGTCAATTTCTAGGGAAAAAGCCAGATGGAATTCTGACTGAGATTGCATTGAATATGTAGGTAAATTTGGGAAAATGACATCATAACAGTATTGAGTCTTCTGAACCATTTACAAAGTATACATCTCTGTTTATCTAGGTCATCTTTATTTCATCTCATCAATGTTTTATAGATTTCAGTTTACAGGTCTTTCAAGTCTTTGGTCAGATTTATCCTAAAGTATTTCATAGTTTTGAAGCTAATGTACACAGCATTCATTTTAATTTCAATTTCTGATTATTTCTTGCTTATGTATAAAATACAAGTTATTTTTTATATTAATCTTGTACGCTGAAACCGTGCTAACGTCAATTAATAGCTGTGATAGTAAGCCACAGACTGAGTGGCTTAAACCATAGACATTTCTTTTCTCATAGTTCTGGAGACTAGAATTGCAAGATCAAGGTATTGACAGAGTTAGTTTCTTTAGTGCCTCTCTCCTTGGCTTGTTGATGGCCACCTATATTCTCTGTAGGCATGTATCTCTACTGTCTCTTTGTGTGTCAAAATTTCCTCTTCTTATAAGGACACCAGTCATATGGGTTATAGTCCACCCTAAGGGCCCATCTTTTTAACTAAGTCACACTTTAAAGATCCTATTTCCAAGTACAGTCAAATTTGAGGTACTTGTGGTTAGGGCTTCAACACAAATTTGGAGGGAGACACAATTAATCCCATAAGAACAATTTTATTAGTTTTGAGGTAGATACCATCAGATCAACATAGACAATTACGCCATAAGCAAATGAGAAAAGTTTTAGTTTTTTTCTTTCCAATTTTTATGCTTTTTTTTCCTGATAGTTACAGACAGAGGGTAACCCTAGTCCCTGTTACTCTATAGTGATCGAGGTAAGAAATTATGTAAAACTGTCTTGCCCAGGACTCTGGGAGATGAGACCCAAAGTTGAGGGAGAGAAGCTATTTTAGACTGTGTCCCAGAGAGGAGGGAATAAAGAATATCAAAAGATAACAGAAATGAAGTCACCTTGGCTAGAAAGTAAATTCAGGACATTGCGTGATGGAAGTGTGAGAAGAATCGACGGCAAGAATGTACAGAGACTGCAAATGGATCATGCTGAACAAGAGGAAGGTACCAGCTTCTTACTAGATCTTATTATATGAGAAAAACATATTACCTGAAAAAAAAAATGGAGGATTCTCTATGCCTCTGGTTTGGTTACCATGGAAAAACAGAAGAAATTTCCTTTTGCACAGAATGATAAAAGGCATATACAAAGTGTAGAATAAGAACAAAAATATCCACATTGTCATTCACTGAGAACTTGGTATATACTTGACCAATAGCTAAATATCCTGCAAGTCCTGTCTCATATTATCTTCACCATAACCCTAGGTTATAAGTATTATTTTCGCTTCGGTTATACAGATGAGGAAACTGTGCCTTGTCCCATGTTTTACGATTATAATATGGCAACTGTGAGATTCAAAACCAGGTCTATAGGAGTAGAAACCTCTTAATTCTTTCACTGTACATCTAAGATATTATTATATGAAGCAAATAAATAATTCTTGTGTCTGTAACTAATATTTTTTAGAAGAGGGGCAGGTTTTCCAATGCTGTATTTTGTTCAGTGAATGAATTGTGCCATTTGCTTGTCGCCTGGAGGGGGGGTATCCATAAAAGTAACTGGCAATAATAGAGTGAACCCTGGATTTGGATCTGTGAGGTATATGAGAAAAGCACTGAAGGGGTATCTCAAATACAAAGGCAATAGTTTTAAAATAGAAAAATTTAAAAATAAATTATATTCAAGCTATCGCCTTCCCCTTACTTAAGGTAAATTGAAAAATCAGCATACTAGAATAATGTAATATTACTAGTGAGTTTCAATAGTCATATGTTTTCTTTTATTGTGTTTATGCCTGAGGACTTTTGTTTGATTATTGTTTTATTAATGATCCTAAACCAGTGAACAAGCTGGTGAGAGGTGCAGAATTTGCACATTTAAAAGGGCAGAGATAGATAAAGACAGATATGGTAGAGAGAGAGAGAAATAGACTGATTTTCAGGTGTTATACTTTATAAAAGTCAATTTGGCAAGGATGGCATTGATTAATGGTTGAAGGCAAGGAAGTCTTTGGGGAAAGTAAGTGCAACCAAATCATTCATGGAAGAATAAAAGAACAGGGAGGGAGAGGTCAGCGCAGGAACACCCCTCTCCAATATGTGTTTTGCTATTATGTTGTCACCAAGCTCTATTCTTAAGAGAAAGATACACAACAAATTAATTTCCTGTCATTTATATCATATGCCATGGACTGTCCATTTAAGATCCAGCAAAGAAAATCTCATAATCATTCTATGCAGTAAATCAATAGTAGTTTACTGATAGATTACTAGATTTTGAGCAATATTGAAAGATGAATACTGTTGGACCAAAGGAGGTTATTAATTGCAGACAGGTATATAAAGGTATCTAACTAAATTTTAGAACCCTAAGCATTGTCAAACGGAGAACAAGTGCCCAATAACTCTAAATGCATGAAGGGAAGAAAGGGAAATAAAGGGGCAGAGGAGGAAATGGATAGTTTCAAGAGTCAGGCCTCATACCTTTATAGCAGTCATTTTATATTTGGATTTTGATCTATAAAATTACTGTATTTCAGGTGACATAGTTTGGTACACCACATATCTAAATCACCAATTTTAATTCTTCAAAGCATTTTTTGTGTTGTCCATATTTTGTGAAAGAGAAGATTAGGGTTCAGCAAAATTATTAATTACTTGAGATTTTGCCATTAGTTAACAGGAAAGCTGGGATTATAATTTAGATTTTCTGACAAAATATTCAGTAGATGGTCTGCTTTGCCATTAGTTAAAGCCCAGGAAATCAAGATCAACAAAATTCTGATTTTATTTCCTTTTTGTTTATAGCCCTATTCTTATCATGTCTTGTCTATTTTAATCCACTTTTCAAATATTTATTAAAAACCTACTGCATGCCACCAGAAAACAACCAAATAATTGAGTAAGAAAGACGTGTTCTCTGCCCTCATGGAGTTTATATGAGGCAGATATTGAATTAAAAAATGCTACTTATAAAGAGTCCTTGAGAAGAGAAGTGTAGTAGGCTCTTTGGCCTACTACAGATGTTAATATTCCAGTTTTAATAGATTCAGATATTGAAAGTCCTCAGCGAGTTGTCACAGATGATAATCTGAGACATTTTTATTTCAATTTTAGTATTTCTGCCATTCACATCTGTCTTCAGGGTTTTTACAGGACCATCGGTTTATATCAGGTCTTAACCATTTTAAAAGAAATTAGATCACAATGAAAATCTGATGAAAGCTATAGAGTCACTTCCCAGAAAAATACATTTATGAATTATAGTGATTTCTAGTTTGGCCTGCACAATATCCATTCCCACTTCTGGTAAAAGCAGCTTGATTTTCCTTTCAGGAAATTCTCTCTCCACTAATCTGTCATTGCGATTTGGTTCAGAGATATTCTCAACTTTCTAGCCACAGTGATTGTTCAGAAATGATGTTTGATCCAAGTGGACACATTCTGGAGATACTGTGAAAGAGAAGCCTTTTCTTTCTACTGAACTCAAAGAATGTCCTAAGGCTTTAGCCACTGGAGCTGTGACATGGAGAGACCCACCTATGTGAAGCCAACACACAGGGAAGCAGAAGCTCAAGAAGCAGTACATCGGAGATCTGATGACATCCCTTGAGCCTGTGGATCATGCCTGAAGCTGGAATTCTACTCCTGAAGTTATCCTATGTGGAAGTCGTTGCGTTCCCACTTTTCCTCAAGCCAATGTCATTTGAGTTTTCTGACACTTGCAACACAGTGTCCTCTGTAGCTGCTATCTAAACTGTACAGTACAGTACCCATTACAAGAATCTCACCGAGCTCTCCTGGAAGGTACTTTCAAGAAAGAGGAAAATATAATGGAGCTGTCCAGACTTAGAGGTAAATACAAGTTTTTTGAAAGAGCTGTAGGGAGTGAGAAGCAGTCAGAAATCAACAGAAATAGCCACAGGAAATTACCGTGAGAAGAGCTGCTGTCGCAGTTCCTCGGAGCAAAGAGGAGGGAAATCACAGAGAAGAGCTTTAGAGAGTTGACGAGAGTCATCACAAACATTTATAAGCACTGATCATGTGCAAGGCTTTTTGCTAGTTTGATAGAAAGAGTCAGAAAGATAAGACATGGCTTTTGCTCCAGAAAACCTTCTGATCTGGAATGAAAGAGAAAATGTAGATGCAAAACCATGCAACAGAAGGTGGGGACCAAATGACTCGGGTGGATGAGGTTCCATGTAAGAGTTGAAAGTAAAGAGTAAAAAGGTATCTGGGAACGCTTCATGGAGAAGTGGCATTTGAGTATGACCTAGAAGGATAACCATGGTTTTAATGACTTAGATTTTGAAAGGGACATCTGAGGTAAATAGTATAAGAAGAGGACCAGAGACAGAAGAGCAGAGGCCTAACTGTAGACCAGCACCAAGTTTGGATTTGTATAAAGGAACCATAGAAATAGCCATTAGAGTCATTAGTAAATGACCTAAATTTCAAACTAAATCCAGTGGAGATGCCTCAAAGATGTCTGGGCAGAGAGATGTGAGATTCTGGGCAAATTAAGCCGGTAATAAGAGATTCTAAGTGCTAAGAAAAAATATAGCTGCATGCCTGAGTTTGGGGAAAGATCTTGAAAAAAAGATGTTATTTTATTTCCCATAAAATTAAGAGAGCATATGTACCCTCAACCCAAATTAACTTCTCATGGATACGTTTTCGAAAAATTCTTTCTGTATTTCAAATTTTCAGCAATTAAAAAAATCTTTTTAATTAGAAACACAACTAAGCTTTGTGCCAGCAATTTCATTCCTGGGAATTCATCTTCTAGATTTACTTGCACCCTGTGAAATGACATATATACAAAGAGTTTCATGGCAGCCTTCCTTATAATAGCCACCGAATTAAATTACAACAAACTAAGTGTCCGTTAACAGAGGACTAGTTAAATAAACCATGATAAATCTATTTGCTAAAGTAGCAGATATCTGTAAAATAAATGAAGAAGCTTTCCATGAACATAATAAAATTACTGTAAAACATATATCAAAATAAAACATATAGAATAAATGTGCATCATATGTAATGTTTGTTTAAAAGAACAGGTAGTAATAATTATTCTTCATATTTGTTTGCATTTGTGTAAACAATAGAAAAAGACACCCAAGGGGCTGGCCCCATGGCCGAGTGGTTAAGTTCGCGCACTCCGCTGCAGGCGGCCCAGTGTTTTATTGGTTTGAATCCTGGGCGCGGACATGGCACTGCTCATCAAACCACGCTGAGGCAGCGTCCCGCATGCCACAACTAGAAGGACCCACAATGTAGAATATACAGCTATGTACCGGGGGGCTTTGGAGAGAAAAAGGAAAAAATAAAAAAAGTCTTAAAAAAAAAAAAAGAAAAAGACACCCAAGAAATTAATAAAAGTGGTGATGTATGAAGAGGAGGGGGTACATTGAGTAAGTTACGATCAAGGGAGATACTTTTCACTGTACAATTTTAGAATTTATATGTACATATTTTTCTAATATTTAAACCATATAAATATATAGTCAAACATTAAATATAGAAAAATGCTAATGAGTGGACTACATTGAGCAGGGGCCTGAATTGTACATGTGGTTTGGCTCCCATTCATAGCTCAACATTAAAGTTCTGAAGGAAAAGAGCTGGGGAGCAGGTTCATCCGTGCAGACTTGGTCTTACTTAACATCCCTAACCCGTTTAAGCATCTTTAGGAGAAATTGTCTCATTCCTGCTCTTTACTATCATCCAAAACTCATTTTTCTCCTGAAGGTTGCTGTGTGTCTCTTGTGAGGCTGAGACAGTGGTACATTGTGATATGCTCAATGACTAAGATGTAACTGTCATCATGGACCATTCCTAGTGTCCAGCTCTCCTGGCAGAACCAGGCAGTGCCCAAAGCTTAGTGTAACCCTGCATGCAGTGTCAGAGGTTCTCCCTTCATTGTGCTCTGGCCAGGGGTACCAAAAGAGGAGAGAGGAAAACAACATATGCAGCAGCATCAAAGATTATGAAGATATTTACAGCAATGTTCCCTGATGAATCATCAGTACCTATATCAATATCTCTTTTTAATGTGACATTCTCACTTCTCCATCAGCATTGGAATGCATTTCTCCCTGCCCTTCAATCCTGGCCAGTCTTGTTGCTTGCTTTGATCATTAGGATGTGGTGAAAGTGATGTGTGAGTTCTGGAGCCTAGACCTTGAGAGGCTCTGTGTACAGGTTTTCTTCTTGCCTTTTGGATCCCCAAGGCCGCCCTACTGTAAACAGGCTCTAATTTACCTAGTGGAAGCTGAGAAGGAGAACTGAGATACTCCAGCTGACAGCCAGCGCAGACCACTGAACATGAAAGTGAAATCACTCGGACTGTTCAGGCCCGGTTGAGCCATCAACCACAAAGTTCACTTGAGCCACAAAAGTCAGTACAAGGTGAGCCCAGATTGTCAATCCACAGAATTATGATAAATAAGAAATCATTTTTGTTTAAGCCACTGTGTTGTTTTTTTATAGGGCAATAAATAATTGACATAGTTTTACTTTTTGTTCTAAGAGAATTATGCTTATTTACTCTAGCATCTTCTTCAAATATGACTGGGAACAAATATATGGTTAAGAGCCTTAGTTTCCTAGCTAACATTTCTCAAGCTGTGCACCAGGTATTATATTAAAAAGTTGATTTATTTCATGTATTCACAGAAACACAGAGAGGAGGGTGTGCTTATTAATCTATTTTCCAAATGAAGAGAGTAAGGCTCACTTCTGTGGTTATAGACAAAATCATTGGTAAAACTGGCATTGAGCCTCAGACTATCAGATTCAGAGCCCATGCCTCATAACCACTGAATTTTGGGTGGCCTCAGTGGAAGGTTTTGAGGGCTTGTAGGCTCTAGCATTGCTCAGTCTATACCAAGGGGAAGGTTCTGAGCCCCTAGGCCTCTCCTGACTCTAGAGATAAAGACTTATGAGATTCCTTTTCCACGCCAAATGTTGATGTTCCCAACTCCTAAGGCTGGCATTGTGCAGGGCATGTGCCATTGCACTGTTTCCCAAAGTGTGGTCTGCAGAACATCTGGGTAAGAATCACGAGGGGAATTAGTTAAGACGCATATTCCTGGGACCCAAGCCCATTGATTCCATAGGTCTGATTGGGACTCAGCAGGAATCAGCTTTTGAAGTAAAGACCTCTGTTGCTTTTGTTTGTGTTTAGGGTCAAACTGAGAATTATAAGTATATATAAAATAACTAACAAAAAAAGAAACGAATTGGCTTCTTTCTTTTCCCACATAGGTAGGTGTGGTTGTGGATGACAAAGACACATGCATAGCGATATAGGTACAGATATAGAGAGAATATTACTCTGAAAAAGCACAAATCACCAAAGCAAGTAGCCATTTAAACATTCTTATTCCTTTTCTCCTTCTGGTCATGTTTTCCTTTGTAATGCCTAAGGCTTGTATGTTGACATATTTTATTCTTTACAAATCTTTTCTATGTTCCATGTTTATTACTTGCCTCTCATAGATCCAAACGAGGAGAACAGGCCTACAGATGAGGAAATGAAGCCAAACCAGGTTAAATTACTTATCTATATGACTCAGTGTTGGTACCGTTGCTTTGTCTGAGCCCAGAGTCTTTTGTTTATGCCAGAGGACAGGGCCTTAAGTTGTCATCAAAATAGTCTCAAATGAACATAGACTTTCGAGTTCCACCTGGGCCATGTTTCTGCTCCCAGGCCAGAGGAGATTCAAACATCAGGACTGAAGGACAGGACACTCTCATAGGCAACGTGGGAACTGGGTCTCCCAGTGAGATGATTGTCAGAGAAATACCTGTGTCATCAGCACTCCCTGTTCTCTGATGTCTGCAGCCAACTTGGGCCAGCCCAGCTTGGGGCAGGTTTATGTAACTTTCCTCATCCTTCCAACTGGGATCAAAATAGGATTTTGGTATGGAAAATCCCAAGGTTTCAGCCATAATAGAGATTAGGAACCCTCAAGACTTTAGCACCACTTGAATGTGAGTTCCGTGAGAAAGACACAATTAGACAATTCCCAGCTTGTTAGCACTCCACCTGATAGATAGTAGATGTTTAGTAAACATTGATTAAAGGAATAAATAAATAATTTTGGACTTTATTTCCTGTCTTCTATTCTGGGTTCATCATTTCATGTAAGTTAGCTTTCCTAACCATGTGTCTCCATCTATAATGTAAACTCAGGAAATAATCAACAAACGTAGTAATAAGAGCAGTTCCCACTTATTAAGTACTTACTCTTGGTAACAGGCCTTGTGGGAGAGGTTTATCACATACAAATAGAGTTCCCTCCTCCTTCTGGCAGATGAAGAAACAGGTTCAGAGAGGTTAAGTAACTTGCTGTGGTCACACAGCACATTCGTGGAGGAGCCTCCAAAGCCCACGTTGTTAACCACCATGCTACTCTGATACTCCTCACGTATCTCTCACAATGCTCTGCATGACCTTAGGCCTCTGTGTAACAGGAAGTTGGTAGGTCTGCCTTCCTTAAAAATCTGACACTAGGGAAGCTGCTTTTCCTGCCCATTTCCGTTCTGAGTAGCCATGATGTCAACTGTAGGGCTGCCCCTGGCTCCCCGTCACCAAACCCCATTCAGGCCTGTCCTGCCTGGGAAATAGCGCATCCTGGCACTTCCCCAGACCTCTTCTCTTCATGAAAACTTAGTGTCTTTTTTTCTGACATTAATTTGAATGATTTTGATAAGCCAAGCGATATGCTAAACTCTATAGTCTATCTCAGAATTCTAACAATAACTGTAAGAGAGAGATTCTATCATTATCTCCACTTCAAAGATGGAAATTGAGTCTCAGAAAGGTTGAGCAACTGGGCCAGGGTTATAGCAATGTGACCATTTACTTCGGGGCACTTATTTGGGCCAAGGTCCTGAATATACCTTCACCAATTTGGGTACTATTCTAACCATATCTTATATTTGCTGATTTCAAAGATTTTGTTTGTTTTCCAGACACATTGTGTCTCATGCATCTTCATACCAAACTTCTAAGGTGGGCAGAGCCCTGAGGCTCAAACAGCTTAAGTGATAATTGGGAATCGGGTTGTTATCGTGAGCCTGGGGCTGGTGAGTAGGTCTCCTGACTCCGTGCCAAGTGCTCTTCCCACCACACAATGCCAGTCTTTCCAAGCAACACCACTGAGTTTTAGCAGAGCGTTTTTCTCAAATCAGCAGCTGAAAGTGGAAATTGCAGACCCCAGGGCAGGATTGTAAGGGAGATATCTCAGGGCAAGGGGACAATCTTTGGTATTTCTTCAGTCTAACCACCAAGGCTGCCTACTCCGTTGCAGCTGAAGCCCTACCTTCTCTTTCACCCGAGTTATCTTGCTGGGAGACTCGTGTCATAGCAGGTTAGAGCGTGCTGCAGCTAGAGATCTGGAGAGTTTGGGAATCGGGTTTTCTCTCTCTTGTGGTGAAAGAACATTTGTTTCACTTCAGTTTCCTTTCCCTATTATGTGAATTTAATACTTTTTTGTATAGACACTCCTAGAAAGACATTTCCCAGATATCTCTGCCACTCGGTATTGAGTAATTGAGTCATATTGAGTAAGGTACTTTTATTCTCTTTATTATATTACTCAAGAAGATGTCTAACCGATGGAAAGGACACACCTGCTTCTTTCTCATGTGGATTCCTGTGAAGAGAAAGCTCTACCTACATTCACTCTCTTCAGCTGCATGTCTTATCTTTAAGAACACCCACAGACGTTGTGTTCAGAGAACAGTCCAGGTGTCTGGAATTTCTCTTCTGGAGAAATTAGTGACAGTATCCTGTTTTATTTTCAAAAGTATCCTGGGGCCCCCCCGATGATGTAGTGGTTCAGTTCGCTCACTCCGCTTCCGTGGCCCAGGGTTCACCCGTTCAGATCCTGGGCACGGACCTACCCACCACTCATCAAGCCATGCTGTGGCAGGCATGCCACATATAAAATAGAGGAAGATGGGCTTGGATGTTAGCTTAGGGCTAATCTTCCTCAAAAGAAAAAGTATCCTGAGAAGCATAAGAAATTATACAACAGCCTTATATATTTGCACCTTGTGGCTCCTGTTTTCTCTTACGATAGTAAGAGAAGAACTTATCTATTGTTTACTGTTTATGAGAAGTGCAAACACGATAACAAACTTTGGTCATTCCATATATTACAACCTTGACTCCAAACAGTGAGAGGAGCTGTCTTTAAAACTAAGAGGTCATTTCATTATGCTACCATGTAGGCATGAAACAGTGAGAGGAGCTACCCTTAAACCTAATTGCCTACAACCAGCGAGAAGTAATAACAGACCCAGACTGGGGCTGACTATTTCCCCTTATAGATCTGAGGAAATGTGCAGTCCCACTGGCTAATGATGGTCATTTAACTTTCATTATTCCATGTTGCTACAGCCACACCTCTCCCGACAAAACCTTGCATAGTTATGTCTTTGATTGCCCCACACAGACAAGAGCATTCAGTTTCAAACTCCCAAATGCTCTGTATTTCCCTCTCTCTGGGAAGATTAGTTTTCTTTAAACACATGTACAAACACACACATGCACACAACTTATCAAAAAAGGATTGTCACTCCATTGATGGTCTCTGGGGTATGGGCTCCTAGAAGGAGGCTGCTGGGTTTTTCTTCAAATTTACATTATTCTTATGATATTTTCAAGTAAGTTCAGAGAACAGGAAATAGCTTCTTTAGTAAACATCCTTAACCACAAGAAAGTTATTCCAACTTGTCTTAGGACTTTTAAGTAAAGAACTGATTTCAGAGTTTTTTGTATCCTCCTTTTCTTTCTATGCTTCTTCTTTCCTTTAAAGGTAGTATTTAGTATGAACAATAAATTATCTCCCAAATAACTCTAAGAATAGCTACTACTGTTATCTCCATTTAGGAGAATGGGAGACTTAGGCAGGAAGATGTAATTTATCAGTTGTGGGTGGGCTGGGATCAGCAGGGCAGTTCCTACTTGGGGTGTCAGTTTTAGCAACTGCAGCTGGAATTATTTACCGACTATTGATATGAAGACTAAGACAGCTTGTTCGCTCACATGTCTGGCACCTCACTTGGAGCTGATGGAGCAATTGTTGACTGATTAGACATCTCTCCTTCTCCACACAGCATCTCTGTGTGATCAGCCTGAGCTTCCTCAAAGCATGGTGGTCTCAGGGTATTCCTATTTCTTTCCTATAGGCTATAGAAGAAGCATTTCAAAAAACCAAGACACCAGCTAAAAAAAGTCGTATGTCCTTGACTTGGAAGCCACAAGATGCCTCTTTCGCCATATATTATCGGCCAGAAGAAAGAGATAGGGCTGGCCAATTTCAAGCAAGGGGATTATACACGGATGTGGATAGTGGAAGGAGTGGTTCCTTGAAAGGCCGTGTTTGGAGATTAGCTACTTTGAAAATATAGAGAAAAACAGCTTCTTTACCTTTAATTCTAATGCTTTTCCTTTGGTCCTAATTTGGACTCATTTTTCTTCCCCATTAATTGTGTAAATGGAATAAATGATAGTATGTCACTATAAAACATAAAATACCTAAGAAAGAGCATTGGCAAGATGACAGTTGTAAGGGTTAGAAGCGTTTAGCATTTTTACTGTGTTTTGCGTACTTTGAGGATTCTGAGAGTTTATCCAAGCACATATTCTTTTTTGTTTTTGTTTTGTTTTTTTTTGTGAGGAAGGTTGTTGCTGAGCTAACATCTGTGCCAATCTTCCTCTAGTTTGCCTGTGATGTCACCACAGCTTGGCTTGATGAGCAGTGCTAGGTCCACGCCCTGGATCTGAACCTGCCAACCCCGGGCTGATAAAGCAGAGTGTGCAAACTTAACCACTACGTCACCGGGCCAGCCCCCAGCACATATTCTAATCCTAATGGACATTGTGTGTACTTCTGTTTGTTCTATGTACACATTTTTGCTAGTATGAGAAAATCAATGCTCACGAAAGCTTGCAGTTGCCTCCTCTGTGTGGATCTGGTGCTTTGCATATTCGTGAAGCACTTGCCGCTCCAGCTGAGGAGACAAGTGTCAATGGCCAAGATAGGCCCTTTGAGTTCAGCAATGCTGGGATCACTGTCTTCTGATTCTGCGGAGTTTAATTTTTCCCTGAGCATTCTTAGGTTTGTTGAGGGGGCTTCTCCTTGGGCAGGTTTTTCCCTGGGAGGCCTTTGTTTGTGACTATATTATTTTTTCCTTAGTTTTATTTTCATAGCCTTTCAATGTTTCTGAGAAAGCTTAATCATTTTTTCTTCAAGTATCCAAGCCCTCTTGCCTAAATCTTGGCTGCAGGATGATTAGTCTAGAACAATGACAGTAGAATCTGTTTTTTATAGATGCTGATTTTTTGACCAATCTCTACTGTAAGGCCATGTCTGACATATTTTTTCCTATTTAAGGGATTCAATAATAATATTGATATTATTTATTGGGTACTATTTAGTGAGTACTTATCATACATCGAAATTTGATAAATAAATTTACCTGCATTCCCTCATTTACTTCTCACATAATCTTACACAGTCACTACTATTATTTTTATTCACATTTCAAGGATAAGGAAACTGAGGCTGAAAGAGTAAAAGAAGAGTTACACACATAGGCAGTTCTCAGTCTGGTACTCAAAACCAGGCGATTTTTGAGAAGTACATGAGCATGTACTTCTAGCCATACGCTCATTCCCATTCAAGTAAAATCTCTTGAAACTCCGTCTGGGAAAATATTATAATTAGTGGGGTTTGTTGTTGTTGTTTTTGCTTTGTTTATTTGTTTTTATTGTTTCTTAATGGGCTATTTGGGAAACCTCAGAACACTCAAATTGTCTTAATAAGCAAAGCTGAAAGACACAGAACTGCCGACTCTTTCCATTCATTTTTCTAGCTTTTCTTTCAAGAATGATGACTGACTCAGTTTTTATGATTTCTTTTGTCTGCTCAGTTCATAATGTTTTATTTCTTATTAGCAGGCTATAATCTTGAGATATTTTTATTTTAGCATAAATTTATGATAATAAAGTAGCAGTCATCACATGGACAGTTTTTCTCCTTTAGGAATAGGAAAATTTTGAGAATGGGAAATTCTGCAGCATTTAGCAAAGTTTGTCACAGGGCTTTACAAAGTGTGGTTTCGAATACAAAACAGAGTAACCACTTCCTCTGACTTCTAACCAGTGGTCTCCCCAGGTTCCTCCAACACATCTCTCATTTAGCAATCTGTTATAATGTTTTATAATTATCAATTGATAACTTATTATAACACACCCTCAAGGGTGTGTGGATTTCAAAGTAAGGGTGTATAGAGAGGAAATGTTTACCTTAAAGAAATGCATTTCAAGAGAGAATATTTGTGTTAGAGTTCCCCAGAGAAACAACCATTGAGAGATATATGTTTATATGTATAATATAGAGAAAGAGATTTATTATAAGGGATTGGCTCAAATAATACGAAGGCTGAGAAGTCCAGACACAGGAGAGCCAACGGTGTCAGTTCCAGTCCAAGTCAGAAGGCAGGAGAAGACCCAGGTTGGAGCTCAAGAACAGCCAGACAGAGAGAAAAAATTATTTGTTACTCCACCTTTTATTCTATTCAGGCCGTCAGTAGATTGGATGAGGCCCCCCAGGTTGGGAAGGACACTCTGCTTTCCTCAGTCTACAAACGCTAATCTCTTCCAGAAACACCCTCACCAACACACCCAGAAATAATCTTTGACCAAATATCTGGCACCCTATGGCCCAGTCAACTTGACGCATAAAATTAACCATCACAATACTATAAGTCAAAGTATTAATGGTTATCATTTATTATGCATTTGCTGTGTGCCAGCATTTAATCCGCCCCTCAACCTTACCAACCAAATATGCTGATCCTTATTTCACTTAATAAAATAAAAAAAAAAAAACAAAAAAATACCAAACACTACAGCTCAGAGGGGCTAACTAGCTTGTCCTATATGCTAGAGCTGGTCAATAGGGTAAGAGGATCCACTCCGCCTAACCTCTACATTTAGTGCAAGGGAACATGCTGTGGAGGAGGAGAGCCTGTTGAGCGATGGTCAGCTACAGGTGCCACCCACTCTGTGTACACATAAGGTTGACAGAAAGTTAGCTGCGATTCTCCCAGCTTCACTCCGCTATAATGTTTCCTCCCTATTTGGGATGGGTATTTAACTGATTATTAAGCAGAGGGTAAAGGTGTTTCCTGAACCTTGACTCCTGCTAAGAAAGGAAGTTTCCATCAGTGATTCAGAATCTTCAGATCCTGCTCTCCTTGGACATAATCAGCACCCTCTCTTCCATTGCTCTCAGGAGGGACATTTTAGAAGGAGGGAAACAAAGAGGCCTACATGAGAACACAGGGGCACCCTTTTATAGAACACTTGTTTAGTACTGAGGATCATGCTAGGAATTTTTAGTCAAATGTATTTCACAAAAAGCACAGTCCTTTTTGCCTTGATCAGAGTTTGATGTCTAATCACAATTTGAGGGGATAAGATGGATGGGAAACAAACTCTTGATATTCAGTTTGTTAAAACATTACTGTTTGAGTTTTTATGATCTTAATCATGGAACAGAGGGTGTTAGAGGAGAGCTCTCCTGAACTGGAACACTTTGGTACTCTTCCATACCCCCAGATGGAAACTGCTCGCTCTAGGAATAAACATCTCTCTTCCTTGTTTCTTGGTTGATAGGTTTTAAACCAGTTTCCAGCGATTTCTCAAGGCAATCATCATAGCTGTCAGAATGATGGCCCCTTGCCCTGGAGACGCACAATCATGTGATTCTGAGTTCTTTTATTTTCACCCTCACAGAAAAGTGAGGTGAAAGAGGAACATGGTGTGCCTGCATCTTTGTCATTGTAGCCTGGGGTTTGTGTCACTTGGCTGTTTTAGAAGATCGACCCTTAAACAGGAGCAGGAACTACAAATGTTTCACTCATTTCTGATTGAATGGTGTGGACTGTACACCTATGAGGCCATCTAGTGTAAAATGCCACGTGAGGGGTGGTGTGTCACCTTCAGTGCCACTGTGACTCAGAACCTCAGACTGCTACCATTTGAACACTGAGTCAAATTTAATATGTTTCTCCTGGACAGATTTAATGTCCATCAGGAGCTGGGGAAAGAGCATCTGACAAGCCTGAAGATTAACTGTGTTCTAAGGGAAAGGAGTGAAAAAAAAATCTCAGCAGAGGAGTGTTTAATAGGTTGAAACACATAAATTTGTCAGCAAACTTTACTCTTCATGTACATGAAATTAGGCAAGGCTTTTTATGCTGTTTTGAATTATGCACTCTGCAATATAGATATACTGACTGTTTCTTGTTTGTTAGCCAATCATTTGAAAGACAAGGATGGATTATATTTCCATGTCAATCTGTTTTAGAGATTCAGTAGTTAGGGTGACATATTGTCAGGCAGCAGATTAAAAAATGAGCTGTAAGAGTAAGTGCAAGCTATTTTCCATTATGCCCATTGAGATATAATTGGTCCTATTTACAACACTCGGGATGGCATTGATTTTTTTTTTACCAATGGAAAACCTTTAACATGCTTTTTTTTTCCCCATCTAGATTATCCTATTATCACTAACTAGTTGCTCTAAGGAACTCAAGGGTGGGTTTGGAAGCATTATCTGTTTTACCAAATTGTTTTTTCCCTTTTGTTATATTAAGGAGATGCAGTCACCAACCACCCAGAACCAGAACAAGCCTCACCACAAGAGCTATGCCTATGACCTTTGCCTTATTTTTAATGCTCAGATCTCTCCAGGAGAAGCTTAGGCCTTATTATTGTAACCCGTAGTGGATGTGGAAGTATATTTTCCAAGAGAGCCTGTGCAAGCAAATATCCACCTCTCCCTTTTGAATATGCATTCTCCATCTGAAATGAAAGGTCCTTGTTTCCCTTTGTTTGGGGACACCATGACCTTGGAAATGATTCCTCATGGTCTCCCATTTGCTGTAAATATATTTTACTTTGTGAAACAACTTACTTCTGGTGGAGAGTCTGATTTAACTCGCCAGGAGGGAACATACTTTGGTTTCAGAAACCTTATGAGTTTTGAAATAATTCTAAGGAAAATCTATATCATTTACAATTTTCTTATGTGTATCTAAGTTATAATCTTGAATTAAACTTGCACGTAAATCCAAAATGACAACCTAAAAATTACCTGCATTATCTAATGATATCCTCACAACAGTCCTATGTAGTAACTAATCACACTATCCTTATTTTACAGATGATGAAATTAACCTTCAGAGGATTAAGTAATTTACACAGGAAGCATAGTTTATAAGCAGCCTCCATGGAATGCAAACCCACTGACTCTGGAGCCCGTATGCTATGCACCATGGTATGCTTGTTAGTGGCAAAGGACAGATCCTTACCTTCGAGCACTATTGTATTTCGTGACAAACCACCTGTCTTTTTCTCCAGTTGTTACAAACATCTGAGACTTTTCTCCTCTTCTAGATTGTATGTTTCTTATGTGCAGGAACCACAGCACATGAGTCCTGTAAAGCACTAGCCTCGTTGAAACGCTAATTGAACTCTCAAGTACTTGAAGTCTAGCCATACCTATGATTGATTTCAGCCTTCAACCCCACCAAAGACAAACTTTAGCTGTGGTGCTTGTTTTTTCTCATTTTAAGATTGGCCTTCCAAAGATAAAAGATTTGGAGTTCTTTTTCTGATCAGCTGTCAATGATGGGAACCATTATCTCTGTAACAAGTTTATTCTGAAGCAATTGCCGTCAGAAGCAGAAAATGTAATTATATGGCCACTGATTTGTTCTGGTAATTTGCATCACTTGTAGTGTTTTGATAAGTAAGCCAAAAAAAGGTACCTCCCCACTGATATCTCGTATTCTGCCCACCCTACTCCACCCCCAACAAGTACTGGCTAGCGTGAAAAACGGGATCTGTCATTTGCACATACAAAGCCTAGTTTATTATATTGTCTCTACTAAAGGCAGGCTTTAAGACACCTCTTTATCATTAATGGTCAATCAAAACAAAGGAGCACCCTTTATTCTCCCCACTCACTGCACGTTTCCTCCCAAGAAGGTGAGCAGAAAAACATTCAGATGACACTTTCATCTAAACGATGGAGAAAAGAAGAATGATTTGGAGCCAAATGCTAAATGTCAAACTCTCGTGGGTATTATTAGCAATGACCTGTGTCTGGGAAGAAGCTGTTAAGATTAACCACATACCCACCTTCTACACACACACATCTGTGAATTCCTCTTGTTCCAAATCGTGAGATTGCCTGCATGCTGCAAGCAACCCAAAGAAAAGGGATCTAGTCTACAACTTTCTCCAGCTCTTTGCCCTCAGAGTCCCTTCTCTCTATTTGCCCCTGAGCAACACTGAAAGCAGAAAGCAGCATCTGGAGCTGCCAACACAAGAAACTTAGGTGGCTCAGCTAATTAACAACTGTTTGAACTTAAGCAATTTATTTAGCTTCTCAGCCTCAATTCCTCAGTTCTAAAAGAGATTGATAATTTCCCTCTATAATTTCCAGTAAAGTGCTAAATAGATCATACTGTTTTTGTAATCGTAGTTTAATACTGTACCTGGTCAGTAAGAGCAACTGACTTGGGAATAATATCTTTATCCTTTAGTCTACTAAGACAAATTTTGTTTTTTACGTTGCTTTATTGACATCACATTGGTTTATAGCATTGTGTACATCAGGTGTGCATTATTATATTTCAGCTTCTGTATAGACTGCATCATGTTCAACCCCACAAGTCTAGTTTCCAACCATCACTATACATATGTGCCCCTTTACCCATTTTGCCCTCTCTGCATCCCCTTCTCCTCTAGCACCCACCAATCTGTTCTCCTTATCTGTGTATTTCCCACATATGAGTGAAATCATACAGTATTTGTCTTTCTCTAACTTATTTCACTTAGCATAATACCCTCAAGGTTCATCCTTGTTGTTGCAAATGGCACAATTTTGTGTTTTCTCATGGCTGAGTAGTCTTCCATTGTATGTCTATTTACCACATCTTCTTTATCCATGCATCCATTGATGGGCACTTGGGTTGCTTCCAAGTCTTGGCTATTGTGAATAATGCTGCAATGAACACAGGAGTGCATATATTTTTGAATTAGTGTTTTCAAGTTCTTTGGATAAATACTCAGAAGTGGAATAGCTGGATTATATGATATTTCAATTTTTAACTTTTGGTAGAAATCTCCATACTGTTTTCCATAGTGGCTGCCCCAGTTTACATTCCTACCAGCAGTGTATGAGGGGTCCCTTTTCTCTACATCCTCTCCAACATTTATTATTTCTTGTCTTTTTAATAATAGTCATTCTGACAGGTGTAAGGTGATATCTCATTGAAGTTTTGGTTTGCATTTCTCTAATAATTAGCAATGTTGAACATCTTTTCATGTGCCTGTTGGCCATTTGTATATATTCTCTGGAAAAATGTTCAGGTCCTCTGCCTATTTTTTAATTGGGTTGTTTTTTGTTGTTGCTGTTGAGTTGTATGAGTTCTTTACATATTTTGGATATTAACCCCTTATCAGATGTATGATTTGCAAATATCTTCTCCCAGTTGTTAGGTTGTCTTTTCCTTTTCCTGATGATTTCCTTTGCTATGCAGAAGCTTTTTAGTTTGATTCAGACTTCTCTGTTTATTTTTTCTTTTGTTTTCCTTGCCTGGTGAGACCTGATGTTCAAAAAGATACTGCTAAGACCTACATTGAAGAGCACACTGCCTGTGTTTTCTTCTAGGAGTTTTGTGGTTTCAGGTCTTACATTCAACTCTTTAATTCATTTTGAGTTAATTGTTGTGTATGACGTAAGATAATGGTCTACTTTTATTCTTTTGCATGTGGCTGTCCAGTTTTCTGAAAACTGTTTATTGAAGAGACTTTGCTTTCTCCATTGTATATCTTGGCTCCTTTGTCGAAGATTAGCTGTCTGTAGATGTGTGAGTTTATTTCTGGGCTCTCAATTCTTTTCCATTAATCTGTGACAAATCTTGACTTTTTCTAAAGGAAAGTTTTTTTCTACGAAGCAAAATAGCAAAATCTCCTACGTTGCTTTGGCGCCTCATTAAATACCATGAAATCTGGACCTACGCTTCCTATATGCTGCTTTGTCTTATTTTCCAAGGTTCTACACAATATCTGAAAATAGTTCAAGCAACTATTTTAAATGCGTTGGTGGTTCAGTCAGTCATTTCTCACCCTGCTCCATCTCCCTCTTACACATAACAATTTGAATTTCAACAAAAGCTTTCCAAGAGATCTTAGACCTCAAATATCACCGATGAATAGCTGTTGATTTTGCCTTTGTCTGTGATAGGTGGTCCTTCATAAAGGAACTCAGGCTGTCTAGCACAGGTTCCCCTGTACCTGATTAATTTGGGATTTTAGAATAAGTACTAATGGGATAGATCATGGTGAGTAAGACAAATTTGAGTAAGACAAATCCGGTCTTGAATCCTAGCACCAACCATAAATAGACTTGGACAGTCCTCCTAAATGGCAGATATTGTCATCCCATCACTGCTATGATTAGTGACAATAATGTTGACCAAAATGGTTAAAATATTTGTTTATTCAGGATACCCAGTTAGTTCCCAAGTTTAGCTATCTCTGTATGACCATGCCCTACTTTGGTTTCTCCTTGGATGTTGAAGTCAAGTAGAGATTTCCCCAGAGCCTTCCTAAAGGCCAGGATCTGCCCTCTAGAGAGCTGTCTTCCTCAATTGGTCAGGCTCAAAACAATGGATCAGTAATTGAACTAGATTACGGCATGGATCAAGAAGGCCAGATACGATTGTCCGCTAACTCAGAAAGCCTGTAGCTGCAGACACAGCAGCCTGACTGGCTGATCTCTGGCTACAGAAGGCATATCTTATTATCTTCAAAAAGGAGGTCATTCATAATTGATAAGATCTGAGAACATCTCTATCATCTACCGCACTAATTTAATGAAATATCTCGTTAACTAAAACAGTGGTGCCTAAAATAGCTATTGATTTCATCTTTCATTTGTGGCAAACCAATTTCCTATGGACAGGAGGTAGGATGGGCCTGGGGGATCACACTGACAAAATGAGATATACACTCAAGCATTAAGTATCAGGATCCATCCAAAGCCTGGTGCCGCCATCGTTAAAGCAGCTGGACATTGACATAGTAAGTACTCAAACCAAGAAAACAGACTCCATAAAACCTCTGCAAAGGGCAAACTGGGCAGCCCCCAAGGCCTGTAGTTGCTAGAACCTACCCCCTCCCATCCTCTAAAAAAATTAATGGTTATGGCTGCTCATGAAAAAGGAGTGGCAGAGCATATTTGCCCACCTTTGGGATTTTATTTTAAAACTATCTGACCTGAGGAGAAGCAGTGTGTTCCCTCTTAAGTGGCATTTAGGCAAGCAACTTGGTGTAATGCTGCTATGGAGGTTCCAGGTCCTTGCTGCCATCCAAGCTGTGTTAGAATTCTCTGAGGAGTATCATCAGTGGAATTTTGCTGGTTGTTCTTGATGATTTTAATTTGGAGAATTTTTTAAATGAATTATTTTCAGCCTACTTGAGGATTGTATTAGTTTTCCAGGGCTCCCTTAATAAAACGTCACAAACTGGGTAGCTTAACACAGCGTAAATGTATTCTTTCACTTCTGGAGGCTGGAAGTCAGACATCAAGGCGTAGGCAGGACTGAATTCTTCTGGCGGCTTTAAGGGAGAGCTTTGTTTCCTGCTGCTCTCCTAGCTTCTGGTGACAGCCGGCGATCGCTGGTGTGGCTTGGCCTATAAGTGCATTACTCCAGCCCCTTCCTCCATGTTCACATGGTGTTCTCCCTGTGTCTCTGCATCTTCTTCCCTCTGTGCGTGCCTGTCTCTGCACCAAGTTTCCCCTTCTTATAAAGACATCAGTCGTATTGGATTAGGGCCCACCCAAATGACCTCATCTTAATGTGATGACATCTGTAAAGACCCTGTTTCCAAATAAGGTTACATTCTGAAGTAATGTCGTTAGGACTCCAAGGTAAATTTTGGGGGGATGTGATTCAACCCATAACAAGGAATCATTATGTACTTAGTACACTGAACATGCTCATTAGGCTTTCTGACAACCAAAAGAGGCCACGAAATTTTTCCTCCTAAGCATATTCTAGTTCCTTGGGAGCTAGAATGTAAACTGAATTATAACTTAGGGGACAATGATTGGCAGTAGGATATGGTGTCAGTTCTCATAGAATTGACTCTAACAAATACTCTAAGAATCCTTAAGTTGAGGTTGGTTGGCAATATTAAAAATACAGATTTATCATAACCACCTCAGAATTTCTTCAGAAAATAACAGTTAACTGACATGTCTGTGTTTCCTCCAATCTATCTTTTTCCACCCTATTCAATATGGTTAGAGTGACAACTGTTGAGTTTCCTGACAGGTTTTTTGTTTGGTTTTTACAGTGACATAGGGCAAACTGGCATTTTTCTCTCATTTCTCAGTAGGGTGATAATTACTCTTTCTTTGTCAATTCTCCCTCTATCTATCAAACCTCCTAAAAAATTCTTTATCCCTCTAAAATTGTCAGGGTTGATTTATGTATTTACTTATTTTGTAGCATAGACAAGCCCACTTGTTCTTCAAACAGGGACATAGTCTCTGTCTTTATTGGCTCCTAATTTATTCATGTAAAGGACATGACTGTGAGCCTCACTCACCAGCCATACAGGAGACTCCCCAGCTACTTGGACTCAGGGAATGGACATTGTGGAGCAGAGAGGGCTCTTCTAAGGCCCAGGGAAAGAAGTGCCACCTTCGTGGAGCTTTCCCCTTCCCTTTTGCCAGCAAAATAATGTTTCCTCAAGTCATCCTCCATGTTTTGTTACTTTTGTCTTTTTGGACAATAATTTTCTTCTGCCTTAAGTGTGCAATTGTATTTTTTTTCACAAAATTGTGAGATCCTTCAAAACAGGAATTGTAGGTTATATTTTTTGCTTTGTATCATGCACTAGATTCTAGTGCAATGCCAGACAGTGTGTGTTTGGTAAGTGTGTATGCTGAAGTGAATTGCATTGAGATAGTTTTGCTTAATAATACAAAAAAATGCCTACCATTGTAGAAAATTCTAGAAATATGACAGTCTAATAAGACAAAAAACAAAACAAAACAATACTACCACCATAAAGCAACCTAATTTATTCTTATTTTAAAAATTCTTTTGAAATAAACATGGTTGGCTATCAAGTTCTATGTGTAACAATGCTTTTTATAATGTTAATATTATACAAACACTTCCCCCATGGAATTACGAACATAAAATGAAACGTGTAACAACTGCATTATTATACACTACATGATGCAAAAACAATTACCTTATTGTTTCCAATATCATTTTAATATAAATAATTAAATATAGCATAATAATAAATATGCAAAAGGAAATATTAAATTAAATAATAATTAAATATATTTATTATAACTATATTAATAAATATTTATAAATATATAAATGAAGAATGTAAATAAAGTATTGAGGTGAACATCTTTGTGTACAACTTTCTGAAGTTGACTTTTAAAATTCCTGAGAACATATTTCTATAAATAGAATTACTGAGTTAAGGATTACTTTATAACACATAATTGTTTTACTAAGCATTAATAGGTACTTATTTTCCCAGACACAGACTGAGAGTTTTTATATTTGGCTTTAAATATATGTATATGTGTAAATAATATTTGTAATTAAATAAATATTTGAAAATTAGAGGAAATAAATAAAAACGTTCGCATTGTGATCAAGTCTGCTGCACACAGTTTTGGGTAAACTGGGAACTACCTGACGGCCCGGTGAAGGGGTGAATGGACACTGGAATCCAACAGAGGTTCCACCAGCAAAGCTGGGCATCTGAGGCTGTATCTGCTTAGGAACTATCTTTATCTAACTAGTACAAAGATGCCATCTGCTCACCAATATGTGCTCCCATCTGGAGAGAGTGTCTTTTTCTGATTAGTACAAAGCTTGACTACCGGCCTGTTGTGGCCCTTATTGGATTCTTCTGGGAAAGAAGGAGAGAGTGCCATTGGAGTCCTTCATTCCTCTGCAAATGTTGCTTTCTTGAAGACGCAGTATCTTCCGGTGGAGCTAAGATGTAGAGAGACCTGGGGGGTGGAAGTCTCTGTCTGGGATGTGTGAAAGATAAATGCAGGCAGACCTTAGTTAGAGCAGTGAAAACAGATTTATTCAGTAACTACTAATGGTAGGAGATAGCGCTGAGCTCCATTCTGATTGGTGCATAGGTGATGCGGGTGCTTTAAAGGAGAATGGAAGGAGGAAGGAGGGGGAATGCGGGGCTTGAGCAGAGCCAAGGAAGTGAAAAATCACAAAAAGCAGCAAGGGAGTTCTGTCCATGTGAAGCCCATCTGGATTTGCTGACTGATGCTTATCAAAGTTAGTCTCCTCCCTTCCCAGAGACTAGGAGACAGGGTCTCTGTCTTCTGGTGTTAAGTGGAACAAAAAGAAATTCTTCATGCTGTCTTGAGTTTTCTTAGGCATACACTTTAAGGGGGCTGAGGGTCATCCCCGGGCTATGGCCTTGAGCTGTTAGAAACTATGTTAGTGTTGGTTCAAGTCTTTCTAGGCCAAAGATGAGGCCTAGTTGAGAAGAGGGCTCAGAGGAGCCTGACTAGAGTTTGGTCAAGGAGAGAATCTTTGTCAGGTGCTTCAGTGGCAAGATCTCTGAAGGTATAAATTGGCAGTCCAAGCTTTCCACAATTTTCTCTCTCCTTATCTCTCACTGCATTTCACCTGAGGCCTCTCCTCCTGCCTCCCCATGTCTGCTCACACATGCATGCTGATTTTTCTCACTCTGCTCCCCTCATTGCCTCCTCTTTGCCCATATAAATTTTCCCAATCCTTGAAGGCTTAGCTCACCATCTATCTGTCCTATGAAACTTCCTCTGGTCTAATTCTTGATTATCAGTGAATTTCCCTCCTTTGAATTCATAGCATTTATTTTTTGACAGTTATACCCTGAGGTTGTTATACGTATAAGCTTTGGAGCCATTTGGTCTAGATAAACCTAGGCCAGCACTTGCCTGCAGAGAGGTGGTAGTAATGTTTCCTAATCTGCTTCTCAGTTTCCTGATGAATAAAATGAGATGATAGTAGTACATTATCTCTTAGGGCTCTGGTAAGGAATAACATCTTAATATTCAATGCAGCGCTTAGAAAATAGTGTTTTTCTTGGTTGGTTGATTTAATATTGCATTCCTCTTTTTTTACCTAGTGATTCTTTAATTTTTTTGAAAGAAGAAATTATATCTTACATATTCAGTTTTTATTCTTAGAGATTATTGTGCAAGGCAGATACTACATATTTGTTGATTAAGTGAATAAATACACTAACTTTTAGTGATTTGCGTAAGCAATAGATTTGATGTCATTCTTCCTTTCCTTTTTCTTAGCCAATCAATATTTCTAGAGCACCTATGATATTCCAGGTATGGGAATGCAAAGAGGATCATGGTCCTGGCCTCAGGAACCCACACGAACAGGCACATGCATAAATGTGGTGAGAAATGCACTACAAGGGGGCTGCATATACATAGGAAGGCTCGGAGCCCAAAGGCAGGAAGCCTGCCCCTAAATAAACCTGGCAGAGGTTTACACAAAGCCAGAAACAAGCTCACAGATGTGGCATTCTGACCAGGAAGGCATCTATCTAGGACCAAGGAAAAGATGAAAGATAAAACTGGATGACCTGAACGTTTCCTTAAAGCTTTAGCAACAATCCCCATCCCAGGGAGAGGACCACGTCAGAACTGATGATGTTTCCTACAGTGTAGGAGGGGCTCAGGTTTACCCACCTCATGAAAAGTGCTTGTTTTCTCTTGTACATGCACAAACAAAAACCAAACAAAGCATCAACAACAAAAACAATCCTTTTGTATATAATTAGTATGTGCAGCAACTATCGTCCTACAAAAAGAAAAGCATGGGGCTATATTCATGATCATTTTAGCTAAGTCAACTACTTGTTTTTCTATTTTTTGCTGAGGAAGATTCACCCTTAGCTAACATTGGTGCCAGTCTTCCTCTATTTTGTATGTGGGTTGCCACCACAGCATGGGTGCCAACAAGTGGCATAGGTCCACACCCAGGAACCGAGCCTGGGTCGCTCAAGTGGAGCACGCAGAACTTAACCACTAGGTCATGGGACCAGCCCCTAAGTCAGCTACTTTTGTTTGATGCCAGTGTAGGGAAGAGAAGGCTTTGAATAAGGTATTATGTAATTACTGGATCTTACTAAAGAAAGGCAAGTTAATTGGGATTAGCATTATAATAATTTATTTATGAAATGCCAAGATATGCATTTATCGCCTATCATTCATTTACTTCCAATCTGGTACTGTGCATGGCCAATTAAGTTCTAAAATATAAGGTTATTAACCTGCAATTCTAGTTGCATTCCAGTTACTAGGTTGCATTCTGTTCCTGTTTGGTATAGTCTCATTAAGCCCTTCGGGCCATTTATCTGTAGCTACTTAATTCCTCTGTGATCATCTAAAGATTCTTATCACTGTCAATTAAGCAGGTGTGACCTGTGCTGAAAGCAGTTAGCTTTCCTTGAACATCTGGTGACAATCCAAAATTGAGTCAGATCCCTTCAATTCTCACTAGTTCTTCACATTTGCCTTTTGTAATTAGTGGTTCAGGGTGCTTAACACATGTTCTAGACTATCAAAATTTTGAGGGTATTTGAAGACAGCACTGGAACAAAGTATACCATAGGTAGACTTTGAAAACAAATCTGTGAAAGTGAGATACTCCTTAGCATTGATGAGTTGGTTAAAAAAGCGGCTAGTTCAATAGAAACCATCTTCAATGCTGGTCAAATGAGTAAGTGGTATCAGGGTAGAGGGGCAACACCATTTATTGAGTTCCTTTCACTGATGGGGTGGGAAATATTGAGCTGAGGTTTTCATATCTATGGTCCCAGTCAAAGTTTCCAACTGCACTGCATTTTACAACAAATTAGCTGAGGAACTGAGAGAGCTTCCTCAAGGTAGCTGAGCTGGGATGTAAACCCAGGCCTATTGGACTGCAAAGCTCTTTGGAATAATCCACACTCCAGGTGTTGCTGTAGCATCACTATATGCAGAGTGGACTCTTGATTTTACAGAAACTGATTATCCTATCTGAGGATTGTGTCTTGCCTTTATTCTCCTCCTCCCACTTAAAGGTCTATTATTAACTACTTATTGGTTGCAAAAATCATCTACACAGACGATGATCAGGAACTAGAGGATGAAATAAGAAATACATTATAAGTAAAATTTCGATCATTGGTAGCTCTTGGGGAGTGTGTGTGTGTTCTGAAGAGTGAAGTTGTCGTCATGGATAGACCGGTGTGCTGACATTTATGTATTTGGATTCCATGTGGCTTTTGCTGCCCAGGTTGCCATCTCCCTTGTCTCTCTTATTTAAACAACTTGGTTAGGACCAGACATGGTGCACATTTTTCCAGTAGTTATTTGGTCTCACTGTGATACTTCTTCTGACATGACACTTCCGGTTTTTAAATGCACTCCATGGGGAAAAGTTCTGCTGTGTATGTATTGGGTCAAATGATGAGGTGAGGAGACTCACCCCGTCATTTGGCCAATTATTGGTTTGTTAGTCTTCAACAAGACAGCATCCATGTGCCAGAAATAAGAGTTTATTGCCCACTGTAGACATTAGAAATAGATGATTCCTTACCCAATTCCATTAGTGTGCTATTGAATTGTTTTTTTGGTTAAGAATAAAGGGAAACTTGTTTTTGTCATTCCTTAAACTGGTAGACTGGGGCAGTTTAAAGAGTACATTGTGATTGTAATGCAGTTGGATATAAAAAGTATTCAAGGAACAAATAAAATAGCTTTTCATGTTCTACATACACTTTTGCCTGCACAGCTCCACCCCTCAAAGGTGGAGAGCACACAGCAGCACTGGGTTTATTCAACCAACATTTACTTAGACCTTCCTTATGTACCAAAACAAAAGATATCGTAAAGATGTATGCTATCTGTGCACACTGATGCCCTGGGACAAAATTGGCTCTTTAAAGAAAATGTCACTGTTAGAGGCTCAGAGATGACCAGGTGATACGGTGCCTGAACCCTCTCTACACAGCCATAGCTACCTTCTTATTCAGAACTTTATTGACCTGAAACCCTCTCACCCTCATTCTGATACTCTTTTCCTGTAGCACTCATTCAAATATTAGAGAATTGTATTGTATTATGTGGTTGTACATCTTCCTATTGTCTTTTTCCACTGGCTTGTGAGGAGGACACTCAAGCCTAGAGTTGTGGTGTGTCTTACTTATCTGCATCTGCCCAGTGCCCAGCACAGTTGAGTACGTAGTAGCAGCAAACACATGATGTAGTTTATAAAAGAAAATGTGTGCGGCTTACAGTCAGAGAGCAGGTTGACTTAGAAGTCCAAACTGAGACTCAACTTCCTTATTTGGAAATGGGCATAATCCTCACCTTTTTCAAAGACTGAGAATGAGGATTAGATATGTGTAAGTACATTTTGATTATTGAAAATGTGCAAATTGCTGTGTAAATGTGGACTAGTCATATAGTTGTAAAATTGGTTATCTAAAATCTTCCAGGGTCAAATATGTTTATATATTTTCTATTATTACTACTGCTGCTACCACTTACACAAAACACACACGCCTCAAGTAGGAAGACAGAGAGCAGAGCCTTAATAATGGAAGGCTGAGTGATGCTGCGTTGGTTCTCTATCAGTTTTGTGTCTATATGTGTTATTTTTGCTTTGTTAAGTTTTACTTGTAGGAAAAATAGTCAATTTCATGCAAAAGTGTCACAGTGCCATTACCCTTCCCTTCCTGCATTATCTCTGTTGCATTTCCTAAGGTCACCCTAGCAGCACAAGTGGCAGCTGAGAGCCCAGAATCTAGAACTGAGTGGTCTTCCAGTCCTGATTCCATCCCTTCCTGGCTATGTGGCTTAGAGAAACTATTGAATATCTCTTTGCTGTGACTTCTCATCTACAACATGGATGATGGGATAATATCATCTACCTTAAAGGGTTGGTGTGGCTTGAATGTATGTAAAGCCTTTGCAACAACGACTGGCATGTAGTAAGTGCTGTATGGATGGACTATTGTCACTATTGGCAGTAGTAATACCTGAGTTATCCTTCCCCTTCTGCACGGCGCTTTCATACCGCTATGCTGCAGACGTGTGAAGACGAGCTGATCATCAGTCTGCTCATCATGTGCAGAACTTTGTGGGGTAGAGCCATGACACTTTTGTCATTATTCTCATAGTAAATAAAATAGTTCCACTCACGATAATAGTAAAAAAGGTAGTTCCATTTGCAAATCACTGAATATGTGCACTGAATAGTTTCCATGTATTAGTCTATAACCTATATGCAAATTTTCAAGGACAATGCTGTTATCCTTATTTTACAGCGAGGAAACTTAGGTTCTGATAGGTTAAGCCAATTGCATGAGGTCCCCAGGACACTGTAAGAGCTCGCATTCAAACTCAGGTGTTTCTAGTTCCAGCGATTATGTTTTTCCTTGCACATCAAGTTTCTCATCCTAGGAAGAATTCCTCACAGCCAAGTAATATACACAAATGTCCTCTCTCTTCAAGATGTTATAGGAGAGAAGTTAAATGCCCAGGCTTGGGGGACAGGCCTTGGTTCAAATTCTTTTCTGTTATTTCCTCAAAGTTCAGGAATGGGCCAATTACAGAACCTCTGAAAGTCTCCATTTTCTCAACTCCATATTTGGATCTTGCCTCACATTATTCTTATAAGCATAAAATAAGGGAAATAAAAATGTGTCATTATCATGAAATTAAGTCAACACAAAGTTTTAAGTAACAGTTATTATTATTATTATTATTATTTTGAGGAAGATTAGCCCTGAGCTAACATCTACCCCCAATCCTCCTCTTTTTGCTGAGGAAGATTGGTCCTGAGCTAAAATTTGTGCCCATCTTCCTCTACTGTATATGTGGGATGCCTGCCACAGCATGACTTGATAAGCAATGTGTAGGTCTGTGCCTCGGATCTGAACCAGCGAACCCCGGGCCGCCAAAGTAGAGTATGCAAACCTAACTGCTACACCACTGGGCCTGCCGCAACAATTATTATTTTGAGGCAATTTTATGGAGGAACAAAGTCTCTCCTTTTGCAATTAGAAATATGGAAGCGGCCTTATAAGACATAAAATATGTGTCATTTTAATTTATACAAAATTGATTTGATCAAAATAGTCAATTTTTTTAGGCTAAAATTCTGGCTAGTAAAATGTCCTCATTTGGTATTAACTGAAGTCTTGAATATTTCAGTGGATTTTATATCTATTGACCATCCAGTCTCTTCAATCTCTTCTTCCTCAAGATTGCCTTTCCATCCTCTTCCTTGGGAAAGGAACTGGGAGAAAGGATTGTTGCATTTTTACACCAATTTTGAAGATGGAAAAATTAGGCTCAAAGAGATTTGCAGTTTGACCAGTGTCATATAACTTGTTGGTAGTAGAGTCAAATGTCAGACCCAAGTCTGCAGATCCTAAGCCACAGTTGTGTCACTCTGGTCTCCTTGGGAACTCAGCTTCCCTCCTTCCATCTCAGCAGCAGAAGGATTTTATCCTTGTGCATGGGTGAACCGTGTTGATTTGTGTTTTATTTTTAAATTTCATTTATTTATTATTTGAATATTTTATGGGACTCTTTTATGCTGAGATTATGTTCTTTTTCTTTTCTGTTCTTCAAATTCATTTTCTATTATGAAATACAATGTTGGTAGATTGCAGGATATTTTGTTTTTAGGTTTTTTTTCAGCTTCATGAGATATAATCGGCATAACGTTTTGCAAATGTAGTGTGTATGCTGTAGTGATTTTATATATGAAGATATTGCAAAATGATTGTCACAATAAGGTTCGTTAACATGTCCATCACCTTACATAGTTACAATGTTTTGTGTGTGGGCAGAACTTTTGAAATTTGCTCTTAGCAACTTTCAAATATACAATACAGTATTGTTAATTATAGTCTCCATGCTGTGCATTACATTCCCAGAACTTATTCATCTTATAATTGGAAGTTTGTACTTTTTTTTTTTTTTTTCCTTTTTCTCCCGAAAGCCCCCCGGTACATAGTTGTATATTCTTCGTTGTGGGTCCTTCTAGTTGTGGCATGTGGGACGCTGCCTCAGCGTGGTTTGACGAGCAGTGCCATGTCTGTGCCCAGGATTCGAACCAACGAAACACTGGGCTGCCTGCAGCAGAGTGCGCGAACTTAACCACTCGGCCACGGGGCCAGCCCCTGGAAGTTTGTACTTTTTGATGACCTTCACCCATTTCCCCCACCCCCACATCTGTCACCTACCAATCTGCTGTCTGTTTCTATGAGCTGGTTGTTTTTAGATTCCACATATAAGTGAGATACAGTGTTTGTCTTTCTCTCTCTGACTTGTTTTAAATAATAGTGATTCCCTATTCCTGTCTCAGGCCGTCAGATACAGGTTTCCATTAACATGGGGAGGAAATTATTTTGCTTTTTGTCCAAGGTTGGAAATAATAGTTTGTTTCTATACAGTTAAGAATCCCAGGTCTAACACATTTAAGAACTTTGCAAACATCAGCTCCTTAATTTTCATCACCTCTGGGAGTAAGTTATATCAAGTATTGCATGAAACTGTATTGAAATAATATCATGAAAATATTTATGTACAGTTTTGCTCCAGGAATATAGCTATACTTTTAATGTGATAACAGCCCTGCTGGGACTCCTGTCTGAAAACATTTCCCTGACAAATCAGCTTGTGCCAGTGGTGAAGGGAGATCTAACCTACTCAGAACGGGGCAACTTCTTTTCTTCATCGTTGCATACAGTGGAGGGATGCTCGAAAGAGATACTGATATTTAATATCTTCCCTCTTTATTTAGGCCGTTTACTTATTTTTTTGTTTTAATTTCACAAATATCGTTTTATAAATATTAAAAGAAATATAAAATGAAAAAAATACACCTAAAATCCCACATTAGTATTTTGACTACTTTTGATTTTCTGTATGTTGTTTTCCCTTTTGCATCTAGAAACATTTCTAATTTTCTGTTTGGCTTTTTTTTTTAAGTTATTAATCTTGCATCATAGACATTTATCCACTCTGTGGAGAGCTTACTGAAAGCTAGACTCTCTGTTTTGGTTTGGGGAATGTAGAGTAGATTTAGACACTGTCTCAGTATTTGAAAGGCTCCCATTCCTTGGCTCAACTTGAAGATAAAAATGTATAATATTGCAATACAGCCTGGGCCTTCTCAGCAGGGCTGGGCACACATCATTCAGAAATGGGGAGGTATGGGGCAGCTTTCCTGTATGGTAGGAATATATGTGAGAAATCGTGCCAGCAGATAGGTTTGAAGATGTCATCAAGGATCAGTCATGAAGGACATTTTATATGAAAGAAGTTCACCATCATATAGACAATAGGAGTTCTTTCAGGTCCTTTAATCCTTTTTGCTTCATATTACCTAATAATAATTTTTTTAAGCTACATTTTCACACTGTCCCATTTTGACATTTGGAGCAACAATATTTGATTTGCCCTGGGGACCATAGGGCATTTCACTAGATGTTTAAGGATATGATGGTGATGTTTGTAAGCCAAAATTGTAACTACTGACTGAGCACAAGCCAGCAAGCATATTCAAAGTTACATTAGTTGATGGCTATTTAGGAAAAATGTTTGCTTTGTCGCTGAAAGTGTGTTAGGCAGGAGCAGTTGGTGATGGGAAAAAGAACCTGAAAGGCTGAGAGTAGTTAATTATCAATTAAACAATAGGCTTGAATGCCAGAAGGCCTCTTTGACAAGATTTAAAGTGACTCCAATATCCCGTGGCCAGAGATTAGAAAAAACTGACCCTGATCCAATGAACCCTCTGGACTGGTAAAAATGACTCATTCCTTCTCCTCTGTCCTTGCTTGAAGATGATCCAAAGGCCACGCCCCTGCAAGAAGATATTACCTCCTCCCATTTTCCAAGACGTGAGCCTATTTCTCCTCCTTGTTACCAGACCAATAACTAGAATTCAGTCACAACATAATCTGCTGGAGAGATACTGAGCCTCCTAAAGAATAAAAGTTGCCATACCCTGAAGTAACCTTCAAACCTAGACATTAGTTGCCAACATGAACCAGAAGAGTACTTATAGGACTGGATTCTGAGGATTCAGGGTAGAGGAGGAAGAAGAGGTTGGAATATAAAGTTGGATAAGATGATAGTTGACGATTTGGTAGAACTCATAGGAGATACCATATTAAACACCCGGGAAAGGACCAGGAGAGTTGGTGCTAACATGCTGGTGGGTGGGTCCTTTATAAGCTACTTGAAAGTGATAGTCAATACTAAGTGAAGCAGAAATGCTAGAACTGCTGTGGGAGAATAGTAGAAGAGTGGATCAAAAGATTTAGGGGAGGATTTATGCTAGAGTGGATGTAATATGCGAGGCCAGAAAACCACCAGACGGTTGTGTTCTTCAGTAGCACTTGAAAGACACTATGTTGCCAAGGCAATAACGAATGGGCTGGTGAGAGGGGCAGCGGGACATGTAGGTTTGCAACTGACCTCACAGATAGCAATGGGGTGATAGCTCTCTGAAATAATGGGGATGAGGTAATGGCATTCAACGGTCGGGAAAAAAAGTAGGCAATTATCATAATGAGGAGTTAGACTGGAGTTGCAGTCAGTGGAGTTGGAGCTGCAGAGAGCATGAAAGTAGTTAATAGAATTCTATACCTCTAGGGAAAGGCCAATTTTCAGTCAACAATAGTATTGTTTATTCCATACAAGTAAAATTAAACAACAATGAATAATTAGGAGACTGCAGGAAACTTCCCCAATGAAAAGGCATATTTCCTTGCTCGCTTTCTAGACCAAAGCCAGTTTCCTCATCCTGAACTCTTCAAATGAAGGAAAGGCTAGGTCTCCGTGGAGAGAGTTCCCAGATATACCATTGCATGTGTATATAGTGATAATACCCCTAGAATTAGTGCAAAGGGACATACTGCCATTTACCTTGGTAACCACACACTAGGGAAGAGGGTAGACCCAAACATATAGAAACCTGTCGAATTCAGCTCAACTGCCACATTTGTTCCTTGTACTGTAAGATAAGAACTATCGTAGAGAGAAATCCTAATGATGGCCTCTAAAACTAATCCTCACCCCCAGTCAAAATAGAAAATGCAAACAAAATGGGAGTAGGTGGCAGAAATAAGAGCCATCATTAACAATTTAAAGGGTTCAGCTGTGGTCCTTCCCATTGTATCTCCTTTTATCTGCTAGTCTGGCCCCTATAAAAGCCAGATGTATTCTGGAAAAAAAATTAGTGGACTATCACAAACTCAACCAAGTACTAGCTTCAATTCTATTTGCAGTGGTAATATAGAGCTTTGCTAGAGCAGACTAACATGATCTCAGTATACATGCACTAAAGCAATCAATCTGGAGAGTGCATCCTTTTCCATACCTGTCAGAAATGAAATTTTGAAACTGTTCTCAGTCATGTGAAATGAACAGTAGCATTAATTTCTAGTCTTCCCCAAGGGCTGTGCTAACTTTATTGCTCTCTCTCATAGTACAGGTCATCTGGTCATACTCAGAACATTACACTGGGTACACTCTATTGATGACATCATGTTATGAGATTGGATGTTCAAGAAAAGACAATATATTAGAGAATTTAGTAAGACACATGTGCTTCAGCGGTGGGGAATAAACTCTGCAAAGATTTAAGGTCATTCCACATCAGTGACAGTTTTAGGAGCTCAATAATTTGTGGTATGCTAGGGTGTTGCTTCTAAATAAAGGACACATTATTACATCTCCCATCTCCTTCCCCAACAAAGGAGGCAAAACACCTCATAGGGCTCTTCAGGTTTTAGAAGCAGCAAATTTCACTCCTAAGGAAACTGTAGCACCTCATATACCAGATGAGCCCAAAGGCTACAAACTCTGAGGGAGGCTCAGAGACAGACAGCTGTGAAGCCGGGCTAGGCAGCAGTCCATGTGGCCCTGCCACTTGCACTATACAACCTAGCAGAGTCTACGTTACTGAAGGTGTCTAGGTGTCATGCGGAATTTATGAAAAGCCCCGAATGGAGACTTACAATGTAGATGCCCAGAGTTCTAGAGTAAGGCCATGCCAAATGCTGTGTAGAATTGCACATTTTTCTGAAAAGAGTGTGCTACTAGGCCTTGGTAAAAAATGGAGCATTATGAGATAGATTCTGTCGTACCTTCTGAACCATATGGGAAGAAAGATGTAGCAGCAATTTATTGTGAGATGGAAGTGGCACATCCAGGATGAGGCCAGAGTAAGCTGTACAACCAGATGCTCCCGACCCCACGTCACCCAGCAAAGTTGCTCTGGCGCCTCTCCTTCAGTTCGCATCTATGGCTACACTAGAGGTGATGCTCTTTATGACCAACTGAGCAAGAAAAACTGTGCTTCCCCCAAATTAGAATGAACTAAGGCATATATAGTGTTTAACACAAATACAGGCAAACAACAAAAGCTCCCTAAATGCTGCCCATTCATTGCTGCTGTTTATCATCTCAGCCTATAAAACTGGATCTCTCCTTCCACTTTCACAGTAAATTATTTTCTTCTTCCATTGTTTTCCTGAGTTAGTTGCTTTAGTTTCTTCTCCATGTTGTATCAGAATGCACTGCCCAGGGCAGAAAGTCTATAAATGGCTCTCTGTAGCTGGTGAGCGGCTAGGGTTATCTTGGGCTATAGTATAGACCAGTGTCACACATTACTCACAGGTCTCAGGCGTTCAATGTCCCTCTCTTACTTTCCTGACATGGGTTAGAGTTAGTCGAACTTTACTTTCATGGAGAAGTTTCCTTGCTTTCTTTAGATTATTTATTTTAAAAAATGAAAGCATACATTAGAGTTGTAATTAGTATTATATTTCCCTTTCAAAGCAATAAAAATCCATTTTTGCATGAAAATATGTTACCTTTATATTCCAATTTGATTTTCTTGTTCTTATCTTACAACAACTGGCTTTTAATGAGGTTTTACTTCCCTCTGAGAGCCTACGGCCCATGTTGGATTCCTGTTGTGGTTTGCTTAACATTGATTGGCCCACAAAGACTTACAGACAACTCTTGAATTGTGTGATTGTTGAACCCAATGTAGAAGGGTATGCTGAGAGATTTCCAGCTTTACCATTCAGTTAGAGAGCCGTGTGGTTTAGATGCTGGCATTGAGCAGCACTTTCCATTTTCTACACGGAAACTTTTTCAGACTACCCAAAGTTCAAGGACTGAGAGATGCTTCACCTACATTCCCAGAGAGCTTTAGTATTTACATTTATAAACCCATGCCTTCAACAGCTGATTCAATTCATTTGCATTCATGTGGAACTGGGGGCTCAAATACGATTTCTATTTGTACATCTCCAAAGATCCTTGATGGATGTGTTGGTTTCATTGACAATAATATAAGAAATTCTTCCAGGAACTGGAAAGGCTGGAAGGCTAAGGGGTCTCTGTCTTTAGAAAAAAGAATGGAACACACAGCAGTTGCACTTGTCACAGATCATCTTTCTCAGGACAGAACTGTCCCTGGGGGAATAGGTACACAGTTCCATCAGAGAATTCTGCTGATTCCCTCCTAGTCAGTCAGGAAATAGTTGGCCCCACACATATGTTCTGTGCTACTATATTTAGAGAAATGGATTAGTTCAGTCTTTTATCCTATTCTGAATTCTCCTGTATTTTTTTGGTTTGTTTTGCTTTTGGTAAGCCCTAATAATCTTTATGCCTTTAGTTTTAATAGGACTTTCAATGACTTTAACAGTTGAAAATCAATTTTGGCAAAAAATTTTGTGAAATCAGAAATTACAATGAACTGGAGTAAGAAGCTCACTAATTTACTCCTTCAACACGTGCATTATGTACTTACTACATTTGCAGCACTGTGCTAAGCAAAGAATACATATGTAACATACATATGTTACAGATACAGACATGTAACAGATGTTACACTGTACAAGTAAGTATGTATACTGTAATGTATGTATGTACACTGCAATACAGATATGTAACACTGTATTATGTCTTCAAAGAGTTCCTCATCTAGAAACAGAAACAAACAGACATTTATAGTAGAGGTAAGAATTCTGAGAGAGAAATTACAGAGAATGTCTCTAGCGGAATCTGGGAAGCTTTCTGAAAGAAATAACTTTGGAGCTAAGCCAAGAATTATTAAGAATGAAACAATAAAGGGGAAGGGGAAGAGTGTTCTGAGTAGAGGCAGGAAACCCAGAGGTGAGAGAGATTTTGACAGAGTGAGGGGAGCGTTGGGTAGTTCTCTGAACAGGCTAGGATCGTGGAGTCGATGGTCTGAATAGAGAGCCAGATGACACAGGCACCAAGAATGTTGCTTTATGCTTTTAATTTAGAGAGCAGCAGTGTCCCCCAATCCCATGGAGTTGCAAAAATATGTATTATCACACGATAATGTCATCAATAAAAAGTGACGGCAAAGGTGCCCATAGTCCACTTTCTTGCCATCGTGAGGACCCAGCCAGTCTCCCCATCCTTGTCTATCCTCCTGACAAGGAGACTTCCAGACATAAATTAGGGAGAGTTTGGAGGTTGCTGCAGTGTGTCACACTAATGTGTAGGGGTAAGAGTCAGAGAAATAGTTTTGTTTGTTTGTTTTGCTCATTTTGAAGCACTAGGCAGGTGTGACCAGGTAAAAACAATCTATGTTCATATCAAAACTATTCAATTCCTAAGACATCGTGGCAAGGAAAAGAACATAGTCGTGTCCATGGTCCCAAGGTAGGCTTTATAATACAAAAAAAGTGTCTCTAACTTTTTGAAAGGGATGATCATGCTCTTGAAGGGCATGCAGCTTGCATTTCAAAGATGGACATATAGTCACATTCATTATTAAATGTACAAAATGTATGTAAGAGAAGAAATTTGATGCAGGATTAGTGTGTATGCTATCTGTTTCAAGACATTAGAGGCACTTCAGTAACCACTTAGGAAGTATGCTAATTCCTGAAAGAATCAAATATTCCTCTCTGAATATAGAGTACACTCAGCCACAGGGAACTACTTATTAGAAAAAAAAATCCTTTAATTCTAAAGAAGACCAACACACTCCCCATGATGAGACAGTATCTGTTGTGGCATGGTCAGACTTTAGATACCCTTACCAGAACTTCCTCTATTTTATCCTATTCATGAATCAGTAAAGATATAATAGATCACTGTCTTGGAGTGGCACAGGGGATCTAAGCCCCAATATTCACTCTAATCTTATAGCCAACCACATGCACACAGTACTTGAAAATTTGAGTTTCATTTGTGTATTGTAAGCCTTAAAGCTTTGTAAAATTGGGAATGTCTACTCTTCCCTGCTTTACTTCAGTTTCCCACACTAATGTCGAGGCCTCAATTCTAGATCCTCAAGGAAGCTATAGGGCTACCTCTTCCACTCACCAAAGGAAAATTCTCTGTATCTCCTATTTTTCCAAGCCGTTCTCAATCAAGACTCCTTAAAACTTAAACCTCCTTTAGCTTTCCATCATTAGAAATCTTGCTTTTGTACTGCAGTAGTCTCTAGCTCCTTTCTAGATGGAACCAGGGTATCAATTTTTATTATTGAGATGCTTAAAAGAGGAAAGAAAGAGAGAGAATGGTAAGGACTCCAGTGAGGGCACTGACAAACCCTTCGAATATAAGCTGAATGAGATGAGGTGAATTGTAAATATGGTTAGCTCTTGATTAACTGGACAAATGGATTGTACAGGATAGGATATAATGGGAAGAGCAGAATTTGTGGTCTGAAGACTCGCAGTCAACTTTTGACTATACCACTCACTGAGAATTCAGTGCACCTTTTATAGCTCTAGCTGTCTTATTTATGAAGTGGTGGTATTGATCATAGCTATCTCCCAGGATTATAGTTGAGACTAAATAGGAAAATTGAAAGTACTATGTAAATAGTGGCTATCTTTCCTATTGAGATGCTAGGAACTGTTATTTGAAGTTTGATAGAATTATTTTAAAAATAGACCTTCCTGTGCCATGCTGCCTTCTTTGCATAAGTTAATTTACCTTTGATCACGAAAAAAAAATGACTGGAGAAGGGGCGAGAACCAAAGAAATTTGATTGTAAAGATTCAGGGCTGTGATCTAATCAATGAGAAAGGGTAGTAATATCCATCATGCAAGAGATGGTTGAGCGGTTGCTCTTGGAAACACTAATAGGGAAACTTGGAATATGTAATATTTTGCTGCTATTATGCATTTAGCCTTATGGAATGGTGAATGGGGTGGTCGTATGTAAGAAGATGCCAAAATTAGTATTGTAGTAGAAGCAGTAGTAATGATAGCAACACCAGTAGCAATAATAATGGTAGTGATAGTATTTGAGTTCCTTCTGTATGCCAGCTACTGTAGGAAGCTTTTTATATGCATGTGCTCCTTTAATCTTCAAAAAAATAATAAGCAAGCAGTATTATTATCCTCATTTTTGTACATTAGAAAACTAAGGATCAGAAAGGAAATACACTGTGCAAGCTCACACAACTGATTCATGTTTGATGGAATCTGAACCCGGGACACTCGAACCGCAAACCTTATGCTATTATCCAACTTATTACTGCTTCTTAAATATTTACTTTAGAGAAACTGAGGCCACTTGTTTGACTTAATGATATTATTCTTAATAAATAGAATGAATTAATTTAATAGGAATAAACCAATAGTCTGGATAATTTCAAAACTTTCAGCATATCATACAATTTTAAGACTAGATGCGATTTTCAGTGTTGTTCAGTGGATCCATCTTTGTTTTCTACCTGATTCTGGGACACATGTGATGTCATAGCTTCCTTTTTTTTTAGGATAAGACTTTTATTTTTCATCTGAATAGGCTAATACTGATTTCTCTGAGCAATGAGAAGGATAAGGAGAAAAAATGATTCATATCAATATTGTTTCAGCTTGTGGCTCCAGCTGTGTCTGATGACCTAACTCCAGGATGTTTTTCTTGACTTGCCCTTTGTGAGCCATTAATTCCCTCTTTTTTTCATAAACTCATTTGAGTTGAGGTCTGTAGCTTACAATAGAAAGTACAAGGGCACACATAATCCACAAGCACAACATATACTCTGCCTTTCAGCTCTGTGTCTATGAGTTCCCTAAGGCCATTCAGTGAATTATCTTACAGCTGGGAATAGAACTTTCTCTTCCTTAAGATCCCAATCTGAAATTGATGTCATACTGCTTCCTGAATTTACCTTTTCTTTTAAATATTTATATTTTTATTTTAATCCTGCACAATTTACCTTTTACTCATGTTCAGATCAAGGAACATAACAAATGTTCTCTGATGATAAAAAACCTTAGTAATCAAAACAAACAAGTACACTAAGCAAATACCTCTAAGGGGCCTTGGAAATGTGTATGGGTTTTCATAACCAGCACTCTGACCTGCCAGAAATGGGCCTAGACCTTGACTGTCTCATGAGGTGCTTAGACAAATTCTCCATCACTGCAAATGCCTGAGGTCTCAGCATCTTCCGCCTCTTTAGTTGAACATGACAAGAAAAAACACAGTCATGGGTTCATTCAATAGCCATCTAACATGGTGATATATACTCATTTATTTGTCCTACAGACACTTCCTGCGGTTCTTGGCCTAAGTCTGTCAGCCCTGATGAAGCATATTATATATCCTTCTGGTGGATTTTAATATTTTTTTTATAGGAGGATATTACGCCATCTGAAAAGACTTACGTTTGAAGCCTCATTTTAAACCTCCCTTTGTAAGATTTGGGATTTTGCTGAGCCCAAGTTTTTCTTTATCTATCTTCAGCAGATCTGTTATATTTTCCTGATTAATTATAATAGCTTTATTTTATGATTCAGTGTATTTATAATAACATTTCACATTCATGATCATTCATCACTCAAGTGAGAAGAGGCCGCTTTCTTTGTCTAGTTTGTACTTTATCAATTTAATATAAACAATAACCTGTAACTCTTTCATTTCAGATGCATCTGGATGAGAAGTTGGGCTCACAAACTTCTCCCTCCTCATTTCTACTGAGACGTAAGTAGGAAGACTATATTTATACATTAAATATTAGGGTTCTTTGTGGGCTAAGCCTTCTCTTTCTGATTGGCAAATATATTTGTATAAAACTTTTAAAAATAACAACTTATTTAACTTAATATTTAACACAACCTTTTATAGAAACTCATGAAATAACTCAAGTTGTTGCAAGTCACAGATGTTTATTTAATCTGGCTTATTTTCTGGTATATTTCCTTCCAGTGTTTGTTTCTGTGTATATTTTCTGTAAACATTAATGAAACGTTGTGGTTGGAAAGACTAGAGCAAAATGCAAGATGAATATAAGACAATTAAATTGAATTCTATGCAAACTACCAAAATGAATGGCCCAAACACCATTTGTGCTGAGTCTTGGGGTACATTACCCTTTGCAAATTTCATAATCTGAGGACACGGGCTTTAGCAGGTCTCTAAGCCCCCTGAGGTTTAATATGTACATATGTTTTCTTCTAATGAGTTTATAGATTCATCAGATTCTCAATGGAGTCCATGACCAAAAATCTTAAGTATCACTGATGTATTAGTCTCCTCATCTGTAAAATGGAAGGAATTTGATTTTATTTTCTCTGATGGCTATTCTAACGTTGGATTTCTGATCCTTCCTCCTGTGTGATAGCACATCTTGTTTGCTGTTTCTTTAAAAAATAAACCATAGATGGAAAATGATCCTGACAAAGTCATGCAGCTAGATGATCCAGGGTGGGGAAAAGAATTTGTGCAAATACCCCTCCTCGATTTAGAGGGTACTAGATTTTAAGGTGTGTGAAGGTCCTCCCTTTCTAAGGAGCTCTATCATCTTAAACTATAAGGATAATGGGGCAAGAGTTTGAACACACACATATGAAATCAAGGTAGTCTACAAGAGTTTAGTTGGAACCATGAATTGAGTAAGCTAGTCGGGTAGAGCTGGCTTTTGTTTGTGAATAATAAAGGGCTGGGAGGAATAATAGCAGACCACGAAGTGAAGTCAGAAATCTTAGAATCACAGAAAAGAGAAAGAGTAATGGAACAAAGCACAGTACAGTTCTCTAGAAGAAGTGATGTGGTCTCTTGTACCAGTTCTCTCATGTGTTGGCCATGTTAAGTTACATGGAGAGCTTGCTACATCTCAGGGACACATCAACTGAGTCAAGGTCTCTTGCTTCTGTCATTTTCTCTACTATCCTATTTCTTACATACACAGGAAACTCTTCCTAAAACAGCAAATTCAGAAACCATTAAGAAGTTAGGGCTGCTAAAATGAATTGGATTAAGTAGAAATAATTTTTTGAATAGACCAAAGCAGGGAAATTGTGGGCTTTAGCAATGAGGTCAATGCAGCTGGGCATCTGCCACATCAAATGGAGAGAAAAGAATGCATCACAAGTTACCAAGTAAGAGCACAAAACATTATTCACTCAGTATAAGGCCAAATCCTGGTTCCTCTTTACCCAGAGCAAGAAGTGGAGCCTACATTTGAGTGGTGTGGTCTCTTCTCCACTATGACGTGTCTCTTTTATAGAAGAAACTACCCTATAAAGCAAGGACCATTCTCAGCATGAGCACATGGAATATTGAGATTTAAGGCTTCTGAATGCTTTCTTCAGATTTCAGCTACCACGACTGAATAATTATCCTAAGATCATTAAATGAGAGGCAGATGGGCATGGAGCTTTGAAAGCAGAAGGATAAATTTCAAAGTCTTGTCTCTACCATTCAAGAGCTACATGGTTAAGTTGAGGTTTCTTCACATGAAAAACGGGCAACCTCAAGTAGCAACTATTGAGGTGTGCTTAAGATTTAATGAGATGGCAAGTAAAGCAGAACTTCATAAACTCTTTAAAAATGTTTAATATTATATTTATTCAAAAGTAAACAATCTGCTCCTGGGATTTTCAGGGTGCAGGGACCATTTAGAGTCTAAGTTTGCATCCAGAAATCATATCCATGCTTAAATGGGACACAGTGGTGCTCTCTCCCATGGCCGTTCACCCAAAAGAATAACTGGAGGCAGCCAAATCTCCAGGTCCCACCATGAGGCCCATCAGCAAACTGCAAGGGCCTGACCCTTGCCCAGAGTGAGGATTCTTTCACTAGTGTTCCTGTTACAGCCTCTCTGGGCCAAAGGGGCTGAGAATAGGTGGCAGGAAATCACGATTCCTGAGATGCTGCAGCAGCTCCCAGAGCCTGGATATGGAGCAACCATCCATCCTCATTATCTACTGTCTTGTATGAAGGAGGCAATTTAACTTATTTAGGGAAAAAAGTCACTAATGTCAAAATAAATGAAGCTCCCTCTACTCCTATTTCTGAACAGTTGGTTGTGGTAGAAAGTACTCTGGCCCTGGAGGCAGGATGTCTGGTTTCCAGGCTGATTCCACACTAGTTCCTCTCATGAGCTATTAAGACACAAGCCTTCTCTATCTGTTTGCAAAAGTACAAAAAATTGTGGAAACACGTTTTCCAGATATTAGTAATATCGTCAGGAGAAATCCACCTTTCTCCATTTTTCCATTTATGAGACGAGAGTTGATATCATCTTTTCAAAATGTTCATCAAATGAGAATCACAAGAGTTAACATTACAGAAAGAGAGAATTTTTTCTTTGGGGTAACTTGGTGGAAATAAAAGAACATGAACTTTAGAAACAGGGAGACCTGTGTTTAAATCCAGCTTCATTGCTTACACGCTAGGTTATCTTGAAAGTTTTCATTAAGCTCTCTGTTTTTCTGTCTCTGAGAAAATAAGGGTCTCAGTTTCATCATCTGTATAATGGACATCTGTCTCTTTACAACGCTACAATCACCTGCAAAGGAAAGTTTTTTCCAGCATTAATTGTGTAAAAGCTCAGGTATCATGACTCACTTTCACAGTGCATTCTCTGGACTTTTGAGATGAACAAAACATAGGAAGGGTGTGGTACATATGGATTTTAAAAAAAACCTACAACATTTGTATATTTATGTGAAGATAGGAGATTTTCAGTTAGGTCTAATTTCTCTTCGGATTTAAGGAAATATCAAATGAGTTAAATTTAGAAATGAGCAAGTTTCCAATAGGAAAGGTAAAAGTGAGATCAAAAATGGATATCTGCTTTGTTTAGTTTTTTCTTCTGAGCAATGTGAACTTTGACCAAACATATGATGACATTGGGCCTCAATTCCCTTCCTCATAAATTCATTCCAAGGTGTCATTTCCAAATCTTTGGCTTGGATGATAAAATTACCCCTTAAAGAGGGTACAGATTGGATGCTAAATCCCAGTGGGCAGCATGAATTTATCGACCATTGGTCCAGACTCTTTCCTCACTGAAATACACACTGTCTAATGTCTAGTTCCTCAGGACTCTGCTGAATGGGTCATTGAAGGAGCACCTTACACCTCAGTAACCAGCCAATGCTGGTTCCCACTGGCTCCTTCTGTTCAGAAGGGGTGCTTGTTTATGGTTTTCTCTCGGTTGGAAATAATCATCTGTAAACTCATGTAATCCTAGTGACCAGGAACAGTGAACAAGAAAAAAAAAAAAAACTTCTCTATCACTCAGAACATCAGACTAAATTTAACCTGCAGCAGGAACCATTCTCTAGAGTACTGGCTCAAAAATAGCAAGACAGGAGTTCTTATGAATAAAGAATTTCTTTCCTGTGTTTGGTAGTCCTTGCTCAGGTGGAAAATGAGCCTCATTTCTCCAGGAGAGAACAGCTGGGGGCATGGATGGTGGAGGGAGAAGAGAAATCGACACCTTTCTGGGCCAGGGGGGAATTTGAGTTCACCACTGTGATGCATCATGGTAACCATGCTTTTTAATACCAGCTTGCTTCCTGATGCCACCATGTGGAAAGAGTCCTTCTAGGGTAGGAGAGAATGGAGCCACCATGCAAAGAGGTGCTGAGTGACTTAAGCCAAGTAACAAAGATGGACGCGTAGCTAGATAAATACATGAAAAAATAGTGAGAGAGAGAGGCAGTCCTGGTGTCATCATTTGCTGACCTGTATTACACTAGACGTGAACTGTGAAGATAATAAGCTATTTAAAATTGAATTTCTGTCACTTGAAAGAAACAAACAAAAAAGAGTCCTAAAACAACCACACATTATAATGGACCATTTCTTAGAGTAGTAGCCAATATGTAAATATGTTCAGCCCTTTTACTGACCAAGATAGCTTTAAAGTTTCCATCAGGCTGAGTAAATTTTAGACAGGTATCTTCCTGACTCTAGGCCCCTGACCTCCCTTTTCCTAGAGCATTTACTTTAGAAAACTTGTAGTCTTGTAAATTCTTTCTCTGCCCTTTCAAGATAGAAATCATCTATAACAGGAATGTCTTTCTCCAGGACGGAGGAGCCATCTCTTTGAAATGTAATCATCCCAGAAGAGAGCAACCCTATCTCCTAGTCTCTGTGGGGAGGTAGGAACCTAACTTTGATAAGCCTCAATTAGGAAACCCAACTGGCCTATCACATTGGCCAACCTCCCCTGTAAGGTCCTCCAGTGCTTTTCCACTGGCTCTCTCCAGGAAAAACATTCCTGCCTTTTGTTTCAGTGTAGATGCATTCAAATCTCTTCCCTCTTGGAATATTCTTTTTTTCTTTCAGATTTTTAAATTTTTCCTTCTTCTCTCCAAAGCTCCCTAGTACATAGTTGTATATTTTAGTTGTGGGTCCTTCTAGTTGTGACATGTGGGACACTGCCTCAGCATGGCTTGATGAGTGGTGCTAGGTCCGTGCCCAGGATCTGAACCGGAGAAACCCTGGGCCACAGAAGCAGAAGTGCGCAAACTTAACCACTCAGCCACAGGACTGGCCCCCTATTGCAATATTCTTGAATAAAGTGTTTCTTGCCTGTCCAACTAGTGGGGTACAATTTTTCTTTTACCAAATTTCATGACATTTGTAGTCAGGGGAGACAATAGGGTATAGAGTCAGAAGACTTGGATTTCTACCTAAGTACTTAGAATGTACTTAAACAATTCAGTTCAATTCAGCATACCTTTATTCCTGAGCTGTAACGTGGAAGCCTCAAAGATTCTTGAGGAGTTACATAGGGTGAGGGATACAGACAGCAATGTAAATTAAGTAACTACATCTAAATAAAGACATAAAGGAAGGATTTGCAGATATGACTATAAACTAAAAATCCTTCTATATCTCAAAGACAACATATAAAAATAAAGGGTGATGGGAATTATCCAGAATATACAGTAAATTACTTTAGATCAATACAACTTAAAAAAACAAAAAGTAGGGGTAGAGGATATGACCAGTCAATTTATGGAAATAGAAATGAACAATGAACACATGAAAAATTTTCAACCACATTGAGAATCAGGGTAATTCCCAATCAAAATGTCAAGTCATTGTCTACAGCAACGTGGCATCCTATATATATTTAATTTAATGCTGACTTTAGAACCCAGCATAAATAACTTCCACTCCTACCCACTCACCCTAAATATCACTTGAAAGGTCTTGAGATCAGTGCCAAAATACATGGGTAATAGTCATTATTGGTATAACAAGAGAAGGTACCAACTTTGAAAGCAAAAAATGTTGGTGTACTTTGCAAAGAACATTGGAAATGTAGGTCTTATAGAACAAAACTTAGATTTAAAATCTGAAAAATTTTTGAGTGCTTCTAAGTGTCACAACTATGCTAGGGACTTTCACATATTGTTAATTACCTCAATAATAAACAAATCTGTTGGTAAAGGCTTAACATAAAGCTGAATAGTGTTAATCTTATAGGCAAACATGAAGATTTTATTAAAATTCCCCATCCATCCCTTTCTCACACTAGGTATTTGATAATTATCATAAAAATAGAATAATTTCTTACACATCAATGTCTTAGTCTGTTTGGGCTACATTAACCAAATGCCATAGACTAGGTGGCTTATAAAGAACAGAAATTTGTTTCTCATGGTTCTGGTGGCTGGGAAGTCCAAGATCAAGGTCCTGGCAGATTTGATGTCTGACGGTGGTCCACTTTCTGGTTCACAGACGGCCTCTTGTCACTGTGTCCTCATGTGGCAGAAGGGGCGATCAAGGGAACTCTCTGAGGCCTGTTTTATAAGTGTGGTAATCTCATTCGTGAGGTCTTCACCCTAGTGACCTAATCACTTTTGAAAGGCTCCACCTCCAGATACCAACACATTGGGGATTAGGTTTTAACATGAATTTTGGGGCACACAAACATTCTGTCTATAGTAATCGGCATACAGAATTTCCTTCTGTTTTTTTTTTTTCCTTTCTTCCAGGTCAGTGGTTCTCATACTTCAGGGTGCATAAGAATTAGCCTCAAAGATTGACCACCTCCAAATAAGGTATAACATATTTAATGGTTTTGTAAGGTAATTTTAACTACATTTAATTTGCATATTGTATACTGACTTTGGAAACTAATCTCACTTAAAATGCAACCGCATGGTATTAACATTTAACAACACAATTAGCAATTCTTAAAAATAATATTGAGTTGGTCAGATGAGGACATAGGCTTTCTCATACAATATTACTGGTAGTGAAGCATGTATTTTAGGGCATTTTACCAATATAAATCAACATGTTAACAGGGTAAAATTTTCAAACTAATTTTACTTCTATCCATTTATCATTCAGAAATATTTACAATATGTGCAGCAAGGTGCATGTACAAGATGTTCAAAACAACAATGATGCAATAGAAAAATCTAGTGTTGGTGGGCATACTGCTTAAATCCTTTACATATCTCTAGACTTCACTTTGAATAAAATCATAATTCCTGACTTTGACCTGCAAAGCCCTGAACTATCTTCTTTTTCCCTGTCTCTCTAGGCTTATGTTCTTCTAATCCCTGGGCTCACCACATTCCATCCCATGGCCTTTTTCTAGCACCTTAGATATCTATCAATCAGAATAGTGAAAAAAAAATAGTACATCCAAACAGTTTAATACTACAGAGCAATTAATAAGTTTCATCCAGATCTATATATTCAATACAGAAAGATGTCCAAGACAATATTTACGATGGTATTCCATTTGTCTGTGTGCATGTATAAGTCTGTTTACTTATTCACAGGACTCTCCACCAAGTATGTGGTTTTATTATGGTCATGCTCCTTCTACAGATGAATATGAAAAAAACAGATGAAATTAATCAAATTATCCCCTTTCCGAAGATTGCCTCCAATTCTTCTCAAAAAATAAAAAAATAAAAATAACGCCAATTTATTTCTCCCTTCTCTGCTCCTAGAAAATACCCTGATGCCCTCTGAATTACATCTGAAGTATTTTTTAAATTATTAATACTAAGAAGAATAATAAGCAGTTGGAAAGTGATTATTTTGGAAGGCACAGTGCTAAATAGTTTAGACACATTATCTTATTTCATTCTCTCTGCAATGAGAAAGTTATGTTTTTATCACCATTTTACTGTGAGGATCACAGTGGTAAGTAGCTTTTCCAAAGCCATGTCACTTGTAAGTGGCAATATCAGGCTCCAAACCTTATTAGGATGACCATAGTGCTCACTTTCATTCTCAAAGTTGTCCTGATTTCGGTGATAAAATATATAGTCATGCTAACAATGAAGAGAATACATACCTCGAAGGGTTAATATGAAGAGTAAATAATGCAGCATTTTGTAGAGAGTGACAGCCCAGACTCTGGACTCAGGGCACTGAGATGTGGAAGCTGGTTCTAGTGCTTAATCGCTGTGCAGCTACTAACGGGTTACTTAAACTCGTAGACATGAGACATAGTAAGTGGAGCTGCCTCCTCCAGGGGCTGTAAGGTCAGGAAGGAATATAGATGACTAACACACTATACCTGCCTGGGATGGTCTATGTCTAAACATCCCTCAAGGATCTGTAGGTCTGATAGATCTGGAGCCAAATTTGGGGGGACTTTGAATCAGAAATAACAAACGTAATTTGGAGCCTGAGAAAAGATCATTTATTAAACACTTATAATTTGAGGTTTAAAAAAAAAAAAAAGCTAAAGTCTGTCTCAAAAAGGAAGAAAATCTAACACAATTTTTTCCAAATTTTGTTAATACAAAACCAATAAAATTAATATATTTTTTATTTTTTTAAATTTTTATTAACATTGATATATAACAGTGTGATTTTTAGATGTACAATGTGTTGATTTGTTATGTTTGTATATTGCAATATGATTATCACCATAGAATTAATATTTGATTCTTTTTTTCTAATGAGGCGGATGTGCTCTGATTCATCCATGCTTTCTGGCATAGTCCTCTCTGACTGTGTGAGGCCTGAGAGCAGTTGGATACTGTCTGAGCACAGGAGGGAGGCTAAGTGGTCCACACAGGGATCACATTCAGAATACTGGCTGTGTAAGCATCTTCATTTTTCCCAGCAGAGGAGCTAATAGGGCTCATGGACTAATAAAGTCACAAATGAAAGAACTTCCAGCAAAGAGTCTCTAGCTTTGTTATAGTTTCCTAAAAATGTCACTAACTAGACCCACTTGACTCTATTTATCTCCACAGCTGGCCCTGGGTACAGGCATTTTCCAAGCTGTTTAGTTAAAGCAGTTTGACGTTTGATGGTGAATTGGTGAATATCTACTTATTAGTTTCATCTCTGCGAGGGGCAAGGTAGGACTTCCTTTGGTCTGGTGAACTGGTTAGTGGATTTACGGTTAATAATGGGGTAGAGACCATACTTACCTTTGTCCTTACCTAGCCTCTAAATTTCCCAACACACACCAACAGCTGTTCAAATGGCTGGCATTCCAAGCTGGTCAGTGACCCCTTTGTACAGTTCTACCTTCTCCCACTGCCAGGTGGGAACAGAGGGAGCCCAACTGTCACTTGTTCTTGTGTCCATCTGTTTTATGATGGCTTGAAGGAGCTGACTGGTCTTCTCTTCTTTATAAGCTAGTGAGCTAGTGAGCCATATAAGAAAATGGACAGTGGGCCAAATAAGAAAATGGGTAGTTGTTAAACATAGGCAAGTCGCAAAGATAACAGCTATCTGAGTTTTATAAAAGGAATGATTGACTTCTTAGTTTAGGCTGAGGCAGTGGGGAAAAAAATAGGCTTTGTACCTATTTTTTAGGTGGAATCTGGCTCAAATTCTCTCTTTTTAACATACTAGCTGTGTGGTCTTAGACAATTTATTCAATCTCTTTAAACCTCAGTTTCCTCCCCTTATAAGTGGAGATTATCATAGCAATCCAGAAGTGTTGTTAGCAGGATTTTCTATTTCCATTATTGTGTAACGACTGAACTGTGGCTACAGCTACTAAGAGTGAATGATTGGAAGCCAAGAGCTGAGGTATTTGATTTTGTTAATTTCAGCATCACTCACTCATTTGGCCTTTGGCACAAAGCTTTGATTTTCATAAAGATCCCCTGTGATCATCCACCTCATCACTGTGGCAATTTTCCTTTTCAGCTTAAGATCATGGACTTTTACTTATTTATGTTTACAAAATATTTATAGGTGCAGAGGGAGAGGGTTGACTGTGTATCTTCAGCACAATTAAAGTGAGGTTTGGTTAACTAGAATTCTATGTAGAAACACATCCTTGGAAAGAATCATGTTGTATAGAGCAAGGCTTCTTGTATTATAGTTTAAAATAACTTCAGAAGAATTCCTTATTACTCCATCTCTATCATATGTACTTTACAAATTATGATCTTCAGTGTTTATTACCTATTTGATCTTTAACAGGATTATTATTTCTACTTTTCAGACGAGGAAAAGTAGGTTTAGAGAGGTTGTGACTTACCAAGCACAGAGTTCACATAAGGACACATCGATTCTGATTGCTAACGTTGTATTCAACTTTACCAGGTTGAGCTCCATTAATGATATCACTTATGATTTGGTGGTAGTAAGGTTGAAAATGATAGTAATGAGGTGCCTTCAAAGTTCTTCATGCCCAAGATTTTCCTAGTATTTTCAAAATAACAATAATAAAAATAAAGAAAAAATCTCTTCATCTCAATATAAATGATGGATCATATGTTATGTTTCCTCCTCTAAGACAAAGGAATCAATCTTTCAATTGTCTCTAAGAGATCTCCTCACCATTCCATGTAGTTTTTAGATACATTGTCTTAACTTTGAATAAGTTTACAAGAAGGAGCATTCCACCAAATCAACTCTAATTATCTACCAACATAATCCAATAACCTCATTTCACTTCTATTGTTAGAGCAGTTAATTGAACCTGCACAGCTACCAGCTAAATATATTGGTTTATGCAAACAGTAAATCCAATTTCTTCTATAAATATATCTCTGCAGGAAGAGTACAGACAGAGAATACTAGATATAACCTCAAAATATCAATTAAGTCAAATTATCTGCTCTTATTAGATAGAAAATTGAGAAAGTATCATTAATTTATTTAAAGATAAATTATTCTGTATGTATGGTACAAATATACATTATTTATATGGCAATTGTACATAATATGTAATATACTTATATATGAATTATATGTGCATGCAAATATGTATGTTTTTTCAATTTTGACCTATATATCACTACTTGCCAATTGTAATATGTCATAAAAAAAACAGACATGATAAGATTTACAGCACAATTGAGTTCAGCCAAAATCAGCAGGATGGACTTCATTTCTTCCTGGCCCATAATGCCTCCTACACATTATCCCTAGGAACTTAAGGAATTAGTCTAAGAGTAAAGAGAGTTTTGTGCTTGTTTGATTTGTTGGATATTTTTTTTCTTACTTCTGTAGTTTTCTTATGGATATGTGTATCTTTAAAGTATCTTTAAAGTATAAGGTAACATGTTCAGATGTCAAAGCCTTAATATTGATACAATTCAGATCAATGGTTACTTGGTGTATTAGACTGAAATTGAGTCTATTGATTTCTGATCCCCTCCCATGACTCACTCATCTTAGCTCTTGGAAAAGTCATGAAACGTTTTGAAGTCTCACATTTTTGTTGTGGAAAGCTAACAATTCTGCTTTACTTATCTGATGGTGCAAAGTTTAAATGAGAACAGGTTTTTGAACTGCAAAGTATTACACACAAAGAAGAAACCACTTTGAGGTTAAATTAAATAAAAATAATGTAACAAGTATAAAAGAATATGTTAATTTACTTCAAAGAAAAGACTGTTTTCCATCATTCTGAGAACATTGCACCCTAACAATAAATATGCTAATGACAAACCTTCATGAGGAGTTCATTAAACAAGGTGCTCTCAGTGGAATATTTTCTGATGACATTTTGTTAATCAGATTCTAGTTATTGTGCCTTTTAAATATGCCTCAAAAATTTGTCTTTCCACCAATTCAAATTGATTGTCACTTTAATTAATCTAAATTACTGAGCTAATATTCTAATCACTTCAGTGCCTGACTTCACAAGCTTCAAATCTGAAAATATATGTTGAAACACAAACTCCTCTGCCTTCTAGAAACAACAGAAAACTACTCCTGCAAGTTTTCTGAAGTTCTTTTTTTCTCTAAGAAATTAGTTTAAGTAGAAAGTTAAAGAGATGGAATAATGGTCTTTGCACTTCGTGCTCATTTACAGCAATTTATGGGGGACAAATCTCTGTTACTTATATTACAAATACTTGTGTCTGAGCTTTCAGCTTGAGATCATTCCCTCGCATATATTAAGCAAAGAGTGAGTTACCTCACACTCACCTGGTCAGCTTGCTGTGGAGCTATTCAGTGGTCTTCGCATAAGCAGTGCTCAATCTCATCTTCCCAAGATCCATGCCCAAATGTGCTTCCCGAAAGTGCATCCAGCACTGTGGCTCAACCTGCAGGAAATAGAAGGAAGATGATTGTTAATTAATAGTCCTGAACATCATAATTATTATGGAGGTTTCAAGAATTTTAAAATCCAGTTAAAAAACACTTTAAAACAATGTGTGATCAGAGGAGATAATGTGCGAATAAAATTGCCAGTGCCTTGGAAGTGGACACGAGAGAATTTAGTGAAGAATACGATGCTGGGAAAGGCTTATTATAGAAAGAGACATATATTGAGCTCTGGGGGTTAGTGGGATTTAAACAGGATAAAATATAAGAGAACTATTCAACTTGGAAATTGAAGAGCAGGACTGTTGATGGCTTTCACTGAGTATGTTTATTTTTCTTCCCCTCTTTGTTATGCTCTGCTTTGTAGAAAGTTAAACCCAAATCTGTGATGAACTCAGGGCTTTACATCGTTTATGTGGTAGTCCACGACCTCCATAATAACTCTCAAACAGGAGAATTTTGGGTGAGAGTAATGGATAGGGCTGAAATGAGTAAGCTAAGGAGAACAGGGTTTATTTACCTTTAGTCTTGCTACTTGAGTCTTCTGAGTAGAAAAATTGTAAGTTGATTCCTGGTTCATTAATTCTTTTTTACGTTTATACTGTGCTTGGGAACCAAATAATGTTTCCAGGGAAAGTATTAATTGGTATGTGCAAATTATATTGCAGAAGTAAATGAAGCCATATACAAAGAAAATGCTCACAGTAAGGAGAGCTATGCTTTGGACAGCTCTGGTTTTGCTTTATGGCCTGAAAAATCATAACTGTACATGTGGAGGGCGCCCTTCCTTAGATCAGGTCTGGAATTCTGGGAACACCAGATCAGATTGCGGCAGCTCTCAGTGAAAGCTGTCCAGAAATTCTCTAAAACAAAGAGCTGATTTCCTGTGAGTCTTAAGAAACCAGCCTTTTCTCCATGGGGCAAGGATCCTTCAGCATAAATATATAACCATCTTTGTGTAAGTTTCCTTAAAGAAGAATACAATTAAGGTTGTTCACTCAGAGAAGGAAGAGTACTTTTAATGATTAGAGTTTACTCAGGACTGAGAGGTTTCCCAGGACAAGGAATTTTCAGGGCTAAAACCAGAAAAGTCTCAGGCAAAACAGAAGGAGTTGGTCACCCTGCCTAAGGAAGGATTTCCTGGCACGCTGAAGATATAGCTAAAATGGGGAGGGTGAGCTTACTTTAGATATGAACATTTCCCAAGCCACAGATTTTTATAGCTCTACTCCTCAAATTCAAAGTTACAGAAAACAGTCCATATGGGAAGCAGGAAGCTTGTAATTTAGGGTGTTAATCAATCAATAAAGCAATGCTTATGAGCTAAACAGCAGTGTAGTTAGACACAATCCTGCCCTCAAGCTGGGTAATCTCTTTCCACCCCATAGCCCTTTTCTGAACTTTGTTGTCTGTTTTCAAATAAAAACAAGACATAAGAGGCATCATAACATTCAGGGCAGAGCTTGGGCTCCAGAGTCAACAACTGCCTGGGTTCAAATCTTGGCTGGGTAGTTTTCTTGTATGTGACCTTGGTCAAGTTACTTAACCTCTCTGTGCTTTGGTTTTCTCATCTTTAAAATGAGGTTAATAATAGCAATTCTTTTACAGATTTTGATGAGTCACTTTACTGGGATATGTAAAAATCAGGTACATATTTAGTATGTATTTGCCAGTTACCCTTTTTCTCTAAGCTTTCATGCCACTTTGTATATACCATTATAACAGCATTTATTAAACTGTATACTTATATGATAATAGTTCTGTTTCTTCAATTGATTAGCAGTTGCATGATGCAGAGGATCATGTTTTATTAGTTCCTGTTGCCTTAATGCATAGCACAGTTGCTAAAGAGAGAATATGCTTAATGTGTGTTCAGTGAAAGAATAAATGACAATGAAAGAAAGTAGACACACTCTAAATCATTAAGATAATTATTTATAATAAATACTGTGGTAGATTTATATTGTGCCAACTTAGCTAAGCTTGACCTACATTTCCCAGAATTCTCTCCCCTGTATAGTTCTTGTACATGAAGCCACGAGAGACATTTTGTACTCAATCTGAAAGACAAAGAGAATGAGCAGCTATCTTTTTTGTTCACACTCTGAAGGTCAGGAGCAGTGCGTAGCTGCTTTTGCAGCTCATGCACGTTGTCGGTCATTTCTTGGCTCACTTGTTTGGTATGGAGCCACAGACCCTCAACTTGTCCAGCTGCTGTTGGATCTCTACCTTCAACTTTTCAATTCCTGCACCAGGTACATAATTTCCTTTGTGGTGAAGGGGGCCAGCTTCTCTTGCAGTAAACCGATGTCACAGAAAGTGGAAACTCAGAGGCACTGAGAGACTAACATAGGTTCTTGTTTACCATGGGTACCGGCTCAGCCTTGCAGGTTCCTATTTGTCCTTATTCGCCCTGTTCAAGTTGTACTCGCCACTGTAGATTTCAATTTCTAACACCTGACACAGAAATAGCCACCTCATAAAGACTGTTAAAATAGCTCCCGCCATTTGAGGTCAATATCCAATCACGAACCCTGTATGAGTGTGTGTACATATATATGTGTGTGTGTGTGTATGTTTGTGTTCCATGTTTCTTAGTGATTCTGCTTCTCTGTTCTACTCCTGACATGATACAGCTAACAATCAATGGAAAGGTAGGCTAAAGGCTTAATGATACAGAATTTCTCAATGATATAGAATTTCACAGAAGGGGAAAAACTGTATATCAGAGTAGTAGAGAAAGATTCCTGACGGAGACATCTGGAATTGGGCCTTGAAATATAGGAAAGAATTATCTAGGTATAGAAAAGAACCAATGGCCCAATGTGACAGAGATACAGTGATATATTTAAGCAATTCTTAAGAATACTAATTGCTATCAGCTGATTTGTTCACCCCTCCCAAAAAGATATGTTGTGGGGCCAGCCTCGTGGTGTAGTGGTTAAGTTCAGTGCATTCTACTTTGACGGCCTGGGTTTGCGGGTTCAGATACCAGGCATGGACCTACACCACTCATCAGCCACACTGTAGTGGCAACCCACATATAAAAAAAAACAGTAGAGGAAGATTGGCACAGATGTTAGCTCAGGGCTACTCTTCCAGAGGGAAAAAAGAAAGATATGTTGAAGTCTAACTCACAGTACCTCAGAATGTGACCTTTTTTGGAAATAGGGTTGTTGTAGATGTAATGAGGTAAGGTGATACATTATTGGAGCACAGAGCCCCTAATATGATTGGTATCCTTATAAGAAGATGGCCATGTGAGGTCAGAGACAGACACAGGGCATGAGAAGAACACCATGTGATGAGGAAGACAGAGATTGGATTTATGAAGCTACAAGCCAAGGGACGCCAAAGATGGCCAATAAAACACCAGAAGCCAGGAAGAGTCAAGGAAGGATTTCCTTACAGCTTTCTGAGAGGGCATGTCCCCACTAATACCTTGGTTTGAAATTCTAGCTTCCAGAACTGAGAAATAATTAATGTTGTTATAAACCTCTCTGGTTGTGGCACTTTGTAACAGCAGCCCTAGGAAATTAAAACATTAAGAGAGAGGCTGTTCTTAATTATTTAAGAAACGAGGCAGGGTGGAATGTCCTGGATAAATGCATGCAATGGTCAGGACAAAATTGGTCAAACTGTTGTACAAAAGGGGTTAGGTGTAAATGTATTTAGTTAAGGTTGTACCAAATATGTACTATGCATCCTTTTGTTTCTGACCAGCCTCTGTATGCTTTCTTGCCAGTCTACTGGGTGGTCCAGTGGTCAAGAACAGCACCAGACTCTCTTAGTTAGTGCAGGCCAACAGCAGCAAACAAAGAGACTTCATATTGGAAAACGGCACAAAGAATAGAAGAGTATTTTTTTGCTTAGATGGTAGTCCAAGGTCTGTGTTTCTGGTCAGCTGATGGCTTTCCTCCCTATGATAATTCAGGAATCCAGAACCTTCCATCATACCATTTCACTATCCCTTGGGGTCTAATTTTCATATACATCTGGTGGCTGGATGAGGAAAGAACATGGAGATCATCATGGGAGGATTTCTGTCAATCATATCTAAAGGCGGGGCACATGATTTCTGCTCACGTTCATTGTCTAGAATTCAGTTGCATGGTCAGACTTAATGCAAAGGAGTCTGGGAAGTGGAGTCTAGCTTCATATCTAGGAAAAAAGAAAAATGGGTTTTGCTGAGCAGCTAGCAGCCTCTGCCACTCATGATATTTTATTTTCATTAGAGATTACCTCCCTCTCATTCTAATAGTCATTTTCTTCCTCTACTCCTAATGCCTACACAAAGTTGTCATCATTATTCAAGGTCTAGAACCCTACATTTTATACATCACAATCAAAACAGCAACTATGTTATTTTCATGGACATAATTTCCCCCAAGAGTAAAACTGACTACGTGACTTAATATAGTTATCTGATGATCTGAGACTGAATTTTGTCATATTTCAAAGAAGCGTGGTCATCTGATCCAGGAGTAGTTTAACTACAATATTTTTTGTATCTTTCTGAAAATGCAATGCCTATTATTATTATTAGTTGTTGCATTTAACCTCTGTTAACATGTCCCTGAATAACCATGATTTGACTATAATCCCATTATTTATTAATTGCATACCTGGCGCTTCAATGTCACTTTATTTTACTTATAAATCTTAAAACAAACCTATGAGAATGTGTTATTATTATACTGTTTTAATGCTTCAGTGACCCAGAGAGTTTAAGTAACTTGCTCTAGAGATTTGGATTCATGGCTTTCTAGCTTTAGAACTCACACTATTTATTAGCCAATAATTGATTCTTTTCATACCTTAGTGAAGACTTTAAAAAACAGTCATATTGTAATTACGAGACTTCTTGGGTCATGTTGGATGTACAATTTGCATATTTTTGCCTAACAGAATAGCCATTGAGTTGAGGGTCAGGATTCATATATGTCAATATCATAGAAGGACAGTAAAATATTATGGTTACGCCTTCTAACAATGAAAGTACGTTTTTTTGCATAATTATTCCACCTGCTTTAATAGTGAGAGATGAATGATTTATAATAGGCATATGATGTCAGTATCAAGAAAAAGAGGAAGCTAATGATTTGCCTGGATAAATTGAGTTAGAGTTTTGCTGTTGGGGGCCCAAAGATGAGTTGGGATATTGTTCTTTGAAGTAATAATGGAAGTTATTTTAAGGAGTCAGAAAGTATGTCCATGGCTTTTCATGAAAGTAGGCTGGCATCTGATGTATCTCAAATTATTTCTGGATTATTTTAAACCCAAACAAGACTATATATTAAGTTGAAGAGATTTTTTATTTGAATTGATAGAAAATGTTCATCAATCATCTCTAAACTCGAATGCCGTTACTAAAGCACACTGTGCTGCATGATAAAATAATATTTTGTATTAGGCTTGAAATTATCTTTTCAATAGGACGATAACACTGTAGTTTAGGGGGTGTATGTGTGTAAAATGTATTATTTATAAAATGCAAATATCTAAATCATGCCAAAATTTTGTAAGCCCATCTGGACCACCAATTAATTAATTTCCATATCTATTGGCATTCACAAAAAACAGAGATAGGCTGAGTATACTTTGACCACTGAGAAGCCTTGGTTTTATTTCCAGATACTTGGAGGTTCTGAAAGGTTTTTCAGGATGTGACTTTTTGTCAAATGCAGGTGTTATCTGGATGCCCAGGAAACAGCACAGCTGCAAGACTGTCCCTAGGCTTAGCCAGCTGTTAGCTGGGGCTACTGGGGTACAACCTATATCCTCAGAGCATCTGGGCTCTGAGAGCAGGTGACACTGTGTCACACTCTAAGGGCCACACAACATTGTAAGGGGAAGGAAATGGGACTCTGAAGATGAAGTGAAAAAAGCTGTAGTATATCATTTGAAATTACTTGTCTACTCTAATAGCTAATCTGCTTTGGAAGATATTCTCATATACTCCGTTAAGATGAACTCTTTTTAAAGGAACTACAATAAACATTCATCTATTTTTACTGGCATTTCCTGGGATTTCATCCCAGAGGAATCTCAGGACCACAGTAAATATTTGAATTTCCAAATGACTAACTATACGTGGAGGCCATCATTCTCACTCCTGCATGAAGATGTCACAGTGGTGCAGTAGGTAGCTCTCCCAGTGAACTCCCTCCACTCTTAAAATTGTGATTAATACGTCTAACTATCCTTCGGGCAGAAGTAAAGAGCTACCATGCCCTGAACATCAAGATCAATAGCTCTCCAATAAAATATTAAACTTCTAAGATCCTACCAAAGAAGATCTCCTGCAAGTCTTGCTTGAGGGCAGGAGTTATCCATCTTTCTGGAGTGAATCTGAGATCTTCACCACTGTTATTTATTACTATTATCTGAAAGCATCTTGGACCTCTTTAGTATGAAGATCTCAGGACCTGACACAGGCATAAATTAACTTCTCCTTGTGCCCTATTGAGAGTAGGGCCCATTATTGGCTATTAATCTTCATTAATGCCCATTAATACACAGAAGGGATTTTCTCTAGTAAATTGGTCATCAAAAAATCAGGACTTTGGGGTCAGCCCCATGGCCAAATGGCTAAAGTTCCACGTGCTCCACTTCAGTGGCCTGGGTTCACGGGTTTGGATCCTGCATGGGGACCTACTCCACTCATCAGCCACGCTGTGGAGGCATCCCACATACAAAATAGAGGAAGATTGGCACAGATGTTAGCTCAGGGCTAATCTTCCTCAAGCAAAAATAAAAAGAGGAAAATTGGCAGTGGATGTGAGCTCAGGGTGAATCTTCCTCACCAAATAAAAAAAAAAAAAAATCAGGACTTTTCACAGCAAATCAGGGCCAAGGTTGAGAAGGAGAGGCAGGATTCTATTGGCTGAGATCTGTGCTAAAATAATCAAGAATCGTTGCTACATTTCAGTGCTTCTTTTTGTTTCTTTTCAGCAACGAGTTTTCATTACAGGGGATGGTAACATTTGTGTCATGCTTATGTTTCAGTTGTTGTATTTGTTCTATATGTGTCGGTTGCTTTATATACTTCCCATTAGTCTCAGAGTAATCATAAAATCTAGGTAATATTATTCTAATTTTGAGAAAATGTATAACTGAAAGTTCAAATCACATCTCAAAGGTCATCCTTATTCAAATAGCAGAGTCAGGATTCAAAGCAAAACTGAAGTTCCAAAGCTGCCATGTTGCCTTTTGGCCCAGTTATGATGAGTGATTGCCCACTTGATGTGAAAATCTGAATTCATATTAGGATAGCAAGAATAGCTGAGAGGGAGGGAAGTAGTGGGTCTGAGGAAGAAATAAAATGACACATATCCAGGTGGAGGTTGTGGGCAGGATAGAGGGGCAGGATGCAATAGGGATGGAAATAAGAGTGAAGGACAGTATAAGGGCTACTATTCTTGTTTACGTAAGGCTGCCTCCAGCAATGCCCCAGGAAGGAAAACTCGGTCCAGTGCAATACTGCTTGTTCCAGACACTCCTGTGCACCCCTGTATTCTCTCTTCCTCTGTATTCAGAGGCTTACGTTATCACAAGAAAATGGGGTTGGATGCCGTCAAAGAAAAATTGCTCTGGACAGAGTTAAATAGACAAGGAAGATTTTATTCATGCCTACTGCAGCAGGCACAAATGACTGAACTCAACTTCAGTGAAACAAAAGGCCGAAGGGATTTGAAGCGCTTTGGTGATCTAGTGGAAAATTACTGGAGGACGTTAGCAGGGAGGTTGATCAATATGATTAGCCTATCTGTGTTTGTAAATTGGTGCTTATCAAAGTTAGGCTCCTATCCTCCCCCGGACACTAGGAGACAAGGACCCAATCTTTCTGGATGAGTACATTTCAAAGGGATGACTACCAGGTCCTTGAGAAAGACAGTACTATGTTGTAAAACTGGTCAGAGTCTGGGAAATTTAAATCTCAAAGGGGCAAAGAAAGAATTTAGAATTCCAAGTTTTCTAAAGTAAATTCTCTAAGGAAATCGAGGTCGGGGCCTACGGTCAGGAATAAACATGCCTAAAGTTTCATCAAGCTGAAGAGAATGTTAAGGCTGGCATGGTCAATGTCTTCCAGCACAACATTGTTCTTGTCTTGAAGACTGGAGGGACACATGATATCAAAGAAAAATTCTATTTTAGATAGTTATGTGAAAAAACAGCTTATTGAGTTGAAAGTGGCTGTCTCTAGAGAACCAAAGTGTGGGCAGGAGAGACATGGAAAAGGAAATGGCTGAGTTTGCTGTTGTTGTTAATACAATTGAAATAATTTACCACTTTAAAATAAGTACTTGAAATAATTTAATAAAAGAATAGTAATGATAAAAAGAATAACAACTGTGAGACAGTTATCAAATGAGTATAGAACACTGTCACAGGGAAGAGACAGCTAGCTGCTCCTGTCTCAAGAGATGTGAGCCCCTGTATCTTGGCCAAAGTCCCAGTATGCGCTGACCACTCCAGGATGCATGCACAGGAAGGACTCAGCTCTTGGCACATAGTGGGTTCTCAAGGTGTGACTATTGGGCTTATCTTGTTCCCCTATAGCAATGTGCAATCGCCAGGCTAGTTTGACCAACCACCTAACATGTTTTTGGTCAAATTTCAACTGTATCAGTCACATGTGGATGTCTGGGAGTAAGAATTGATTTCACATTAGCTAGAATGAAATCTAATTAGTAAAGTAGATCTTTTATAAATAAAGTAGTCCAAAATCAAATAAAAAGATGTCCTTGATCTTAACAATTCCCACCAAGTAAATGTACAGCCGTAGCACCAGGCTTTGAAGTTGGGGAGTCAGGAGCCCCCTTCCAACTCATTAAAGGAAAGTGGCCCAGGAGAATGTAAGCATGGAGATTGATGAACTACACAAAGGGCACAGCAACTTGGAGCTGATTATCTGAGTTTGTTTACCATATATATCTTAGTTGGGTCACTCAGAAGCATGTCTAGACAAGAACTTCAGTGCAAGGAATTTATTTGGAAGATTAAAGAAACACTGACAGGGGATTTTGTAAATGAGGTAGGGAATACAAGACATCCAACAAAGGGTTATTGTCTCTGGGTGGGTATTAAGAAGCAAACCCTGAAATGAGGATGCTTGTGAGAGTGTTTTATTATAAAGTATTTGCAGGGACAGAACCAACCAATCCACAACAACAAAAATCCCCTAGGATACAGGGAAGTGGGACAAGGAAGGGTCTAACTCCAAGCCTGTGTGTGATACTCATCTGTCTGTACTTGTCCGTGGGTGTGCCTGGCCTCTTACTCTTATGTCCCATCGTTGTCTTCATTATCTTATCCCTATGTGACAAGTCTTTCACTTATTTGTATTTCTGCAAATATGCACATTCATGTTAGAAAAATGCAGAATAATATTGGGTCATTAAGATGTTTAGGACTATGTAAACCTCTAAAATAAAATTGCCCATCACTGGGAGGCACCTTCAATTGCCTTTGCTTTACTTTAATTGAAAGGTATTTCTTGAAGCCCGGACTTCATACACTCCCCACCTCTTTACATTCCTTATATTGAAAGATATTAAAAAATAAGAGCCCTGAGATGAGCTGTCGCTTCTGAGCTGTGAGTTGGGGTGAGGGTGAGAAGGGGAAGATTCTGGAAACAGAAAGGAGCTGCATTTCACTGAGATGTTAAGTTCTAAAGGCACTACTTGGGGATCAATTTAAAATTGCTCCTGAAAACTGCTCAGAAAGCTGCCCCAATGCAGACAAAGGTACCATCCCTCATGGAGACAAACTTAACCCAGGTTCCCAACAGAGTAATGATGGTTCTTTTGCTTTTAGCAGTGACGATTGTTTTGCTTGTGTTTGGAGGCCATGATGAATGGATGATTAATATCCTTAAACAGTAGGATGATACCCAGAGCAGCAACATGCTCACAATATAAGGGGCACTTGCGAAGCACTCTAAGAAAGTGAACAGCAGAGACAGGTCTTATTTTCTTCTAGAGTGAGAGAAAGCAATAATAAGAGGCAGTACCGTGCAGTGTTTCAGTGTTCGAATAGTTTCTCTCCTTCTCTCTCCATCTCTACCTGTCCCTTTACCCCCTCTCTCTTTCTGTCTTCCTCCACACTTGCCCCAAAACAGATTTTGTTGGAAATACTCATAGGCATTGCATATATTCCACTTACACATAACTGGTAAAATAATACTAACTGCATTTTAACTCATGTTCCTTGACTTCTTGCACTGTCCCCTTAGGCAAGCTCCTTAGCCTCCCCAAGCCTCAGTTTCCACTCTACTACGTTGTTGGAAAATTGAATATGATAGATTACATAGCACTTTGCATAGTCCATCCAGTTCAGTAAGTGCTCAGTAAATATCTGCCCTACTGTTATAATCAGCCTCTGGTGGTCCATTTGTAAGGACTTTTGTGTTCACTGGGGTCTTGAATCCAAGAGCGTCTTCAGATTTTACTTGTCCTTAAACTGCGTGTTTCAGTGAATCCTCATATCTGCCATGGCCTGGCACTTAGCTTAGATTGTCTAAAGAATGGGTTCCTTTCACTGAGCTTGACATTTACTTCTGTTGGGATTTTGAACATGTCTACTCAATGTTCACAGGGTTAGATTTTATGAAAGTCATCTGTGGTCTGGACTGGGGTCTCTGCTCATGTTTAAGGTGGATTTCTTCCTTTCTGAACTGGCTTGTTGTGGTAAAAACAAAGTAGTGTCTGGAGAACTAAGAGTCTTAAAGATGTCCCTGAGGGCTTTCACATTGCCGGCTGATATTATTTCATTTTCTTGATATTGCCGGCTGATATTATTTCATTTTCTTGATATTTTGAATTCCTGGCCCTTTCCTCTGCACTTCCTCAACTCTTGGTGAATGGGCAGTGGAGCCAGCACTACAAGCTGGAAAGCTGGAGGGCACTGAATCGAGTATGTGCCGTGGTTGCAATGTCCTACTGCCCACTAATCAAATAACTCCTCTGGGTAAATGCTGTTACCTTGAAAATATTATATTGGAAGAGAGATATTTGAAAAATGAGCACACTATAAGGATATGAGCAGTGAAAATGAACTTTAGGTATTATAGAAAAATTAAAGGAGAGAGCAAACATTCTAGCAACGAGGGAGCCAATATTGTATCTATCAAGAAGCAGTGCTATCCATCTTAGTATATTAAGCAGAAGTGTAAATACTGAAATATTTATGAAGGGGAACGAAAGCGGGCAAGCTGAATTATAACTTAGGGCTCTGGTTTGTATGTATACTATGCTGACAGGATAAAAGGGGAAGTAGAAAATGATACACACAAGGACAGTTTTCCATGTTCAAGTTTGTTTTCTGTGTTTATAAAATTTCTTGTATAATATGACAATACCAAAAAATAGAAATGCATATCCTTTTACGTAGTCCATCAGGAAACTTCTGAGGACAGGCGCTGGCTTGACCAGCTCTTCCTGGGGTTTCTGTCTCCCAGGAATGTTGCTATGTGATATGTACCTGCATATCAGTGGGAGTCCCATTGGTGGTGGACTCAGCAAGGGAGCGAGAAGAGTAAACCTGAGGCTAATGGTTGAAGTCTCAGTAGAGTCCCCAGCCTAATGATTTTTATTTCTCTTTTCCATGTCAGAAAGCTAGAATTCAGTTAGCTCTGCACTTAGATGATGTTACCCTGATGGAAATGAAGGTAGATGTGAAATTTCACTCAAAAGTTGTGTAAGCAATGCCAGTGGGGAAAACCTGGTAAAGGACCAATCTATGGGGTCCTCAGGAAGGAGGCTTTTTGCTTGTCAAGATCTCTGTGGCTCTCTAAAATTTACTTCTGCTAGGATTAAACTGAAATAACTTGCTTTTCTCCATTACATGAAAAGAAATGCCTTTATAGAAAGAGAAATAAGGCAAAGGAGGACTGTGTAGGAGACTATGTCTCCATTTATCAAATCAGCCAATAATGCAGTTGTAAACCTTGCTCATGAAGATGTACAAAGAAAGATAACAAATTGTCCTCAGGCATGTAAAATTACCTGGAAGGCTAAGAATGCTAGCAACATTTGTTTAGTAATCATATAGAAGCAGCACGAGCTGCTCTCCACTAGAAGTAGTTTAATTTTACATTCTACCGTTGGAAAATTCGAATCACCTTCAACAACTTTGATTTAAGGAAAGACTGTCCAGTTTGCCATTTAAATAGGGGTTGCAAAATTTTGTTAGGATGATACCCTAGATAGTGCCTACAAGAGAGAAGAACATGTAATAAATTGATAAATTAAGGATCAAAAGGATATTAGCAAGTTGAACTGTGGGATTACTTCCATTTCAGTTGTGAACAGTAACTAATTTAAATGGAAAATAACCTAAGTGGATTCTTGAGGTAAAACAATAAAATGTATGAAATTAAAACACAAGTGTGGAAATAGAAACGCGTTTTATTTTACAAGTGACACTAGGGTCTTTAGTTAAAGCAGGTCTTCTCCCTAAAGTTCTGATTGACCTTGACTGATAGACGTGTGACTACTGAATTTGCTCATTGTTTCACTTTGCTCCGGATTTGAGATGGGTCTCTGATTGTGGCACACATTTATGAAGCATTTGTCCCCGGTCTGCGTATTTAAGAATCATGTGTTAGTTAACATCTATGTGAATGGATACAGGGCCCAGTCAAAATTCTCCTGCTCTTCCCATACTGTCCCCATTGACTGTTCCAGGAAGAGCTACTGCTTTAGAGACTGTGGTTGTAGACAACTTTGACGCTTTGGTTTCTGTTTGAACCAAAGCACTTGTTCAGACTCAGCACCCTACACCTCTTGCGGTAATTTCACATTACCCAGGCCAGGTTATCGCTGTGCTTTCCCCGATGTCTTCAGCTATGCCTCCATATTGGTACAAGGGCATCAAGATACCTTTAAGCTATTCATAATGATTTTCCTGTAGCCCACACCCTAGCCATTTGGGCATGGATACAATGAAACTTACAATTTTAGCCCATGTTAATACTGCAAATTTTGTAACTACCTAAGTTTTCCTTTTTGCACTGGCTTCCAAGGGGACTGAGAATTGGAATTGCGACCCACCTAACACAACAGCATCACACTCGTGGCTGTCCTTTCTGGATTGGGGGTGGGGGGGGGGGTGTTAAATAAATAAATAATGTAATAATACAATGAGCTTTATTTTTGTATCTTTTATGGACTTTTTTTTTTGGTGGTTGCAGAATTCATTAGCAATATCCCTTTTCCTCTGCCCCGCAGCCAGTTTAACAACCACCTGAGAAGGCAAATATGGGTGAGGCTAGCTGCTGTGAGCTGTCTGCTCTGACGGTTATGTAAGTTCCTAGCTACTCTACTACTCAGTTAGGCTGTTTGAATAAGAAAGCCACAAGATGACTGAAAGCTTGTAACTGGCTTAGTGTCAAAGATTCTGGCAACCATTTCCTTTCCTCCAAATAATTTAAATTTATTGTGACCTGCTTCTAATATACACTTTAAGTAGAAGAACAACCAGCTTCCTAGGAAGAATATCTTTGTTCCCCTGTAGGAATTTTTTCTTCTAGCACTTTTTCTGGCTTCTTTCCAAATAACTTAGACAAGAAAAGATTCAAGGCTAAAGAGAAACTTCAATACTGGCATCTGCTAAAGCAGCTGAATTTCCATATTGGGCTTTGATGTCGACTATGGGAATACATTAGATCAGGGTGCAAATCCTGTCTAGAGTGGTGGTACCCACTGGTTGACATGGGTGCCTTTATAGGCAACTGCGCAGATCCTTCTGGAAGTTTCTATATGACAGCTGTGTCCTGGGGCAGTGTGATCAAATGGGGTGGAGGTGGAGAATGACCTGGAGTGGGCCCAGGATTGTCAAAACCTGATCCATATGTCATTTACAAGTCAGTGCAAACTCATTTGATTCCACTGCAAAACTCTGACGATCTGAAATGCAGGGATCGTCAGAAAAGCAGCTTCCAATTAGAAGAGATCGATAACTCACTCTGCCTCAGGAGAACAGAGCCCATGCCAAGAACTGTGGGCATAGCTTTCTTGATCGAAATGGTCTTAGACAGGCTCATGTAAGTGTAATTTCTTCGTATATTACCTGTAGCTTTCTCTTCTCCATTCCTTTGCCTCCTCTTGATTTTTTTCTGCCATGACATTTCCTCATCTCACTTAACGAGACATGCTTCCCTTTCTTATTCTTGCCTTTAAGCACATACTGTTGCGACTTGGGAGGAACAAAAGATTCCAAAAGGACATCTCCCTTTGGTGTTGTTAACACCTGCAGCTGAGGCTAAAGGTCCTGCTAGCTAGTCTGATTTAACTTTTCTGCACTAAACTGCGCCCCTCCCTGGGTGTCACTAAATCACATCAGTATCTCCGTAGCCATTCAAGCCAGGCATCTTCCTCCCAGTCCCCTAACTTCTCCAACCCTACAGCGAATTGATCAGCGATGCATATAATTTTTTATAAACTTTGAATATGTTTCGTCCCAATTTGTCTACCCTGTGCATCGTAGGGGTTCCCAGCCTCTTTGTTTCTTGCCTGGGTTCCCACCACAGCTTCCTAGCTATCTCCCTGCTGCCAGCCTTGCCCCTTCCCCATCCATCCTCCACCATGACATCAGTGTGATTTTGTCAAAATGCAGAGGTGGCCATGCATATACCTTGCTTAAAATCTTTCAGTGGCTTTTTGACTCTCCTGGGATAAAGCTGAAAGTCTTTAACATTGCTGAGAGGACTCCTCACGAGCCGACCCTTGTCCACTTTTCTGACCCCATACTCTACCATTTCTCATGTGCATCCTTAGCTTTAGCTAGACAGAGTCACTTACAGATCCCATAAAGCAGCACACGTTCACACCCCTCCATGCCTAGTATGCCTGAAATGAATTTCTCTTACTTCTTTACCTCAAAGATGTATTATGTGCCCTCAAGGCTAAGATCAAGCACCATATATTCTTGGCACTGTTTCCTCCTCAATTCCTTATCCACCCTCTTCCATCTCTGATAGGTTAACTGCTCTACCTTTATGCTTTAACTTTGTACTCCATGTCATGTGATTTTACATTGTGTATTTTTATGATGTTTTCACACAACTGTGAACTTATTGAGGGTGGCATTAGGATTAGTTTCTCATCTTCAGGACAGTCATAGTGTTTGTTGTCTGGTACAGGCTAACTATGTGTTTGTTGAATGAATGATTAAATTATTGAATGCAAAAATAAATTTTAGATTGGTGTTTGAATGTGTACTATTGAATTGATGGTTTCTCTTTTTTATTTCCTGTATATAACTCTGTATGGAGCCACTTTCTGATGTTTAACATGTAAATATTCGGAGAAGAGAGATTTTTTTTTCCCCCATCGGAAGCACATCATATTTAAGGAACCAAGGATTCTCTTAGAGAAACAGGAATAGAATCAGAGATCCGAGGGTTCTACTCTAGTTCAAGATTTTGTTAGGGTGGTTATTTGTTTTGCCTTTTTGTTTCCTTTTGTTTTTACTCATTCTTCCCTGTCACTGAATCATCAGCAAAACCCACGCTTCGTAAAGAGACGTAGCAAGTTGGGAACCAAGAGCCTCTAAAATGCATCTTCTCCCACTGGCAAGATGTTGGAATCTGATCAGAGTCATTTTTCTAGAGTTGATTTCCCCAAGCACCTTGAGGTGGAGCAGCTGGCCAAGCACATGGCTGAAGAGTGTTCCTCACTCAGTCAGCGAGCTTCCGAATCCTTTCCTACAAGGCCAGCTGCTCTTGCTCAGTCTGTGTCCCAACATTTTAAATTTGTCTTGACTCTAAATTGGAGCATTCTTCAATGCATGACCTGGATGTGATCCGTTTTCATTTTTCCTAAGCCTGAGCACCTTTGAGAGGAGTCACGTGGCTGTGGCTTGTGAAGCCCTGGGGAAACCTTACTGAATATCAGCCATATGTGTGGCCAGTGGCTTGAATTACCTCTCCTCTCTTTCCCAAGGAGGTTTTGCCTTGGTGAGTCTGGTATTTCTCCTTAGACTTGCCACAAGGACTTACAGAGGTAGCACTCTCTTGGTAGTCCTTAGAGAAGGCTTTTAGTCTTGTTTTTGTAGATTTTTAGAACTCAGAAATCAAAAGCTCAAAGTTGTAATCCAACCTCTGCCACTCATTTCTGCATGACTTTGACATTGTCTTCTTAATCTGAGATTTTCTTCTTTATATAAAATATAGATACAGATAGAAGGACATATCTGCTTACTTGTAGAATTTATTTGAAAACTAGTTTAGATAATACATATAAATTTCTCTTTGCAAAATAGCTGAATCTACTTGAAGAGGTGTAGTGAGTACTAAATATGTTATTACAATAAAATGCATGAAACAGTGCCTGGACTATAGGGAGTACTATGAAATTTTGTCTTTTATTATCATTACTAGCTCGGGATCCTTGGTAGGGATATTACGACATTCATACTTCTACACAGATGAGTGATATTACTATTTGTTAGAGACATTGTAGTACTTCCACTGAGTGCAAACCCTGGCTCCACCTCTTATTTGCTGTGCAGTTGTATCACTCATTCTATTACTTAAAAGAGAATAAGGCAATAATACCACCTATTCTTCCAAGTATCACTAATTCTCACTTACAGTATCTCAATTAACATTCAGGAAAATGAACCTTATTATAATCACCAATCTCTTCTTATCAATTATAAGAGAGAAGGAGGCGAAGAGAGAAGGAGAAAGGTATTGAAATGTTTCCACACTATTAATTAAGAACAGGCCCCTTTGACAATTTTATTTTCACATAGTGAAATTTGCGTTTTACATCTCACTCAAAAAGAAACGTTATGTGGAGCCAGCCCTGATGGTCTAGAGGTTAAATGTTTGATGTTCTCAACACTTTGACGGGCCGGGTTTGTTTCCTGGTTCTGGAACCATATCACCCATCTGTCAGTAGCTGTGCTGTGGCAGCAGCTCACATAGAAGAGCTAGAAGGAAATTACAACTAGGATATACAACCATGCACTGGGGCTTTGGGAAGGAAAAAAAGGAGGAAGATTGGCAACAGATGTTAGCTTAGAGTGAGTTCGTCCCTGCAAAAAAAGAAGAAATATTATCTGCCTCTTATTAGAGCAAGTGTCCAGCGGCCCTCCCAGATCCTAGTACTGTAGTCTTGCTTCTTTTGATCATTACTTTAGAGACAATGGTTCATTTGCTAAAATTGCTTGTCTCTATGCACAGGTCACTTGAGTTTCTTTCACCTCAGTTCCTCCAAGGCACTGCTGCTGATTCATAAGCCTTGAAGGAACAATTCTCCCTCCAGAATGGTAAAACCAAGGCTGAGCTAAAGGAGATGAAAATGAAGATTTGAGGCAAGGGTAAGATTTGGCAGCCTCAGGGTTGGGTAATAATTTTGAGTAGCCCAATGTATCAGGTGGGGTTCTTTGGTTACAAACCATGAAAACTGACTCTTGCTGACTTAAAGGAAAAAATTAAATTATTGAATGAAGTGAAGGAATGACAAGTGCAGAAGGAAGGACGCAGAGCCACATTTGAAATATCCAAGGGTGGATAAACAGAGACTGGCTGCGTCCCCTTCAGGAGCCATTTGACGCCACTCACATCCACCCTGACACACTGGAAGGTGGCACCACACTTTCTACATGATCTGTCTTCTCCTGACCATTCAGATGTGTCCTCAGCTCTCTAAGTTCCCCAATATCCTACACACCTGTCACTAATGGCTATTAATTACCTTTACTAAAGGATTTGAACTGATGTTTAAACTAAGCAAAGTAACCATTTATCTTATCAAACTTCCTGAACCATCGAAATAGCATTATTGCCATTCTTACAAATGGATAAAACAGCTGTTCACAGGCAATAAGTTATTTGTTCCAAATAGTATAATGAGTAAGTGGCCACTCTAGGATTCAAACAGATGTCAGTTTGATTTTAAAGCTCATATTTTGCAATTTATTGAGTTTCAGAGAGGTTGAAATCCCTTTATTAGAGTTTATTCTAATAATGATCACAAGCAAGCAAAAAATTTTGAGAATTGAAGAGATGACCAGGACTCGTTTATTTATTTAGATGAGTATTTATTTTTATTTTTTTAAAGTAATCCAAGTAACATATGACCATTGTGGAAAATAGTGGAACACTGATGAGTAAAGAATAGACAAAAAAGACAAAAACTAAGTCAGAATACCTATCTGAAAACACACAACTCAAAAATAGCCCACTGTTTTTATATTATTATATATTTAAATTCATTTATTAATTCAGTACTTCAATAAATATTTATCGCACACTACATGTGTACTAAACATTGTTCTAGGAGCCAGGAATGCAAGGCATAAAAAAAACATTATCCCTTTACCACGCTTCCTACCATACTTGGATGAGCTTTGGTTTTATTTGTCTAGAGAGGAAGAAATGGACAACAGACAAAGGAATAAAACTATTATACATTATGGAAATTTTATGTAGGAAATAGACTAGGTACCACAGTAAAGACCAGCTGCAGGGGTTAAAGTTAATTCAGAAGGAGTGGCCTGTGCTCTAAGGAGGTGCAATTTAAACAGAGATTGGCAAAATAAGAAGGAATCAGTTACAGGAAAAGCAGAAGAGCACTTCCAGGAGAAAGTGAAATTCCCTGAGGAAAAATATACTTCGGTGGGTGGGAGGATCCAACTCAGGCCAATGGCTGGAGTTATGTGAAAATCAGGGAAGAATGTCTGTGTTATAGTCAGAGGTTAGGCCACATAGGGCTTTGCAAGGCATGGTTAGAAGTTTCAAGTTTAAATTTAATTGAAAGCCACTGAAGGATTTTAAGTAAGAGAATGACACAAATGGATTCATGTTTCTAAAAAATCGCTTGGCTATTTGTACAAAATTGTTAAATGGGAAAGGAGGAAGTTGAGAGAACAGTTGTGCAAATAAATAAATAAGCAAACAAATATATATTTTTGGCTAGGGTTAAATGCTATGAAGGAAAATAAAGTTGTAGTAGAGGTAGAAAGTGATGGTAGATGAAGCAGGATGCTATTTTTCATAGGCAGGTCAGGGACGGCTCCACTATGCAGGTGACATGGAAGCTGAAACCTCAATGCAGTGAAAGAGAGCACCGTGGGAAAACATGGAGGAAGAGAAGGAAGGAATAAAGAAAGGCCTTGGAGTCAAAGGATCAAGAAAAAACTTTAACTCACTTTGTAGTTGTGATAACCTTTACTGTATTGAAAGCCACTTTTATATTAAAGCATCTGGAGAAGTGTTTCTCAACATTAAAAAAAAAATAATGGAATTTTCTTAATATCATTTGAAATTTTCAAAATGAAAATTGAGAACAAATAAAAATTAAAGGGATGCAACAAAATCTGTCTTTTTTCAAGTAATACTTAACCTCAGTCCCCGTACCTCCTTCTTTTTTGTGTTCCCCTAAGAGGATTCATTTAATGGCCAACTAAATCTTCTAGGTGGTTAGGAATTACTCTATAAACCCAGAACTAGTTAACCATATGCAATTATATTTTGTAATAAATTCTTTAGTATTAGAATTTTGGAAGAAAATAGACAACTATCTAGTCCAACTTCTCCATTTTACAAATGAAGAAACTGAGGCCCAGAGAGAGGCACTTGTATTTTCAAGGTAAAATGGCTAATCAATAGCAACAGGCCCAGACAAGTTTTCCTGGGTGCTTAACTCCTAGCGATCTCCTAATTTTTCTTCATGGAAAATAAATATTAAATTTAAATAAACTTTATCTACTTTATAAATCAGAAAACCTTGAAGCGATCCCAGTGGTCAAACTGGAATAATTTTAACAAAATAATGATAGTATTGAATTAAAACCCAAAGAATAAGAGAAATATCATTGAATCCGTACATATAAATGAGTGAATAGAATAGAAGAGACAATGTGTTCTTGCAGAAAAATTCAATTAATAACTATAGAAGGAGTAAAGGAAATAGAAAAATCACCATTAGAAAACCACAGTAAGAATTGCCACAGACAAGTTCTACCAATGAATGCGTAATCTAGTGGGCAAAAGTTTAAGGAAAAACAGGATATTTGCATAATTTCACAGTATTATCCCTCAAATAAATATACACTAATAACAAAAGGAAAAGTATTAACTTTACAGTGAAGGAACCTGACAGACTCCACCCAGCCAAGCAATCCAGGTTTATTGTCTCTAGCAATTAGACATGTTGACACCACAGACACCTACACATAACGCACTAAGAGGAGCACATCATCTTTGTGATATTCTGCCTCAAAATAAATAATATCAATCTAATCATGAGAAAACATTACATAGACCCAATTTGAGAGGCATTCTACAAAATATTTGCCTTCAATACTCTTGAGAAGGAAAGAGTGAGAAATTGTCACAGATTGGAGGAGACTAAGACATGACAGCTAAATGCAAGATGGGATCCCAGATTAGATGGAATCGATCCTGGAAAAGAAAAAGAACATAAGTGAGAAAACTTGGGGAATTCAAACAAAGTCTGTAGTTTATCTAATAGTATTGCACTAGCATCAATTTCTTAGTCTAGATAATTGTCCTCTGATTATATAAGACGGTAACATTAGAGGAAGCTGGGCAAAGAGCTTACAGGAACTCTCTGTACTATTTTAGCATCACTTTGGAAATTCTAAAGTGATCTCAAAATAAAAAATTAAAGATAGATTAAATATGTGACTTTATTTAATAAACTGTTATGGGAAATGGTCTAGTCTCTATTAAAGTTAAGTTAAGATGACAGCTCAGGTGCAATGAAGGGCATGCATGACAAGAGAAATGTGAAAAGGGAGGGAAGAGAAAGTTAAAGAAACAAGACCAAGTAGACTCCAAGTTTAAAATTGAGGACAGCGCTCTCTTGAGAAAGTGATGAGGACTAACATTGTGAGACCTCTAATTGGTGCTCTTTAATCCCAGCTCGCCAACGTGTGATAGAGGACAGTGGTTAACATCATGGGCTACTGCATTAGTTCACTGTGGGCTTAAATATTAGCTCCCTGACTTACTAGCTGGGTCAGCTTAGGCAAGTGACTGTTTCCTCGGATGTAAAATGGGAAAATGGTTGGGTGAGGCTTAAATGCACCCAGCATTGTGTTAGATACACAAAGAAAACTAAATATATGGCAGTTCTTACAATAAGTATGTAATCTACTCAATGGCCAAGGGATACTTCGTTTTAATTTTCCTTTTTGGGGCCTTAGAATGGCCTTCTGAAGGGGATGATTAGAAGCCAGGACAATTCCTTCTATAGCAGAAAGCAATCCTTTGGGTGGTAGAAGCACTAGTCCAGCAATGTGCCCTGAAGTCAAGGGAAAGTCAGAGGCTCCAAAATGGGAACATGCACTAGTTCTTTCTGTTTTATTGCCCAGCAAAGCCTTGGTTTACTGTACCCAACAGGGAGTGTATTTTACTGAATAATCTGGGAATCAGCATGGAAGTCAAGGCCCTTAGCTCATTCATACATTTATTCAGTGATCAGTTTTTAGGAGTCTACTATGTCCCAGGCGTTGTTCTAGCTTCTGATGATCAAGCTATGAGCAAGGCAGAGAATGCAGCTTTTCTTAGAGAGTTTATGCTCTTGATTGTGTGTGTGCAGGAGTGTTGGTGTAAGGTGGTATTAGATGATAAACATGCTAATGACACAATTTAACACAATAAAGTTTAAGGAAGTTTAAGACAGTGTGGTGATAGGGAGGGAATATTTGTTAGGGATGTTAGGTAGGCTGGTCAGGGAAAGCCCTGTAAGGTGGGGCTATTTGAGGTGACACCTGATTGACATGAAGGAGTTACCCATGGGAAGTTCTGGAAAAATATATTTCAGAAAAAGAGAAAAGTGCAAGGTCCTTAAATATGATTGATCTTGGTGATATATAACTTGATTATTTTATAAAATAGACTTGTGATTTGCAAAACGTAACTATGAAATAACAAGGTTCTATTTTATTTGATGTATATATTTTAATGTTTATCAAGTACTTAGATGTTTAACAATCACCTAGAAAAAAAATGTTAAATTTTTGATGTGAATAACTCCTGAGAGTCTTGAGATCAACCTTGAGGAGGGAGAGGTTAACATATGAGTATAGATACAGACATGGATACCTATGCTATCAACATAGAGACAAGGATTTGGATCCCATACTGAATTTGTGTGCAGACTAGGCCCCAATCTCTTATGGTGCATAGTCTGAGATAGCATAAATTTCATGGAAAAGTCATTTTGATCTTGGCAACTAACAGTTATGCCTGTGTACTGCTGGGATTTCTCCTCTTTTCAATCTATATTGATGTTTCACCTGGGCATGTCTCCCTCCCGTTCTTCCCTTACTGTCACCAATGTGATGAGCTTGTAGAATTGAAGTTCAAACAGAAGTCAATATTGCTTTTGTAGCCTCTCCTGTGTCTGAAGTTTCTGCTCTATGAACTGAGAAAGTGAAGAAACGATGGTGGAGTCAGGAGGGGAAAGTAGGGAAAAAGGGAAGTTTAATCTCCCTTCTTAAGAGCCTAAAGCATTTGAGCTGCCTGAGATCACAGTAAATTTACCTCAATTAACTTCTTCTGATCTGTTGAATACCTCAGTAAGAAGCTGAAGCTCCCCTAGGGCTCTGTGCACAAAAAAGCAGATGCTGGGGCTGGAAGAGGAATCCTTGGGTCATAGTGCTCAGTCTTTGATGACATTCAATCATGGGGCTGCCTGGGTTGTGGGGCTACTGGGTCTCCAATCCACTGAGTATGAATGTGTGTCCTGCCAGAAGGAAATGTGGCCTTGGGTAAAAGGGAATTCTGACATCTGAAGAGGAAATTAAGGAATACCTTGATTCAGGAGGATCATGATACATGTCAGTATCAATTTAATGTAAAGTGGAAATAATTTTAGAAATAGTGTAAGTGGCAAGCATTACTCTTATACCAAATCATGCAAAGACATAACAAGAAAAGAAAACTACAGATCAATATCCTTCATTACCACATATATGCAAAAGTTCTTTTAATGACCTATTAGCAAATCATTTCCAGAATCAAATAAAAAGAATAATAAATTATAACCAATTGGAGTATATTCCAGGACTTCAAACTTAGTTTAAAAATTGAAAATCAATCAATATAATTCATCATATTAACAAATAAAAAATACATATGACCAGCTCAATTAATTCAAAAAGAATATTTGGTAATATTCAGCACCTCTTGACAATAAAAACTCTCTGCAAACTAGAGATTGAAGGGACTTCTTGAACCTGATAAAGGGTATCTATAAAAAGTCTGCAGCTAATATGTTACTTAGTAATGAAACGAAATGCTTTCCCAACAGGATTGAAAGCAAAACAAAGATGTTTGTTCTCACTACTCCTATTCCATATTTTCGTTGATGACACATACAAGTGCAATAAAGCAAGAAAAAAAAACACTAAATTAAAAAGAAAGTAAGACTTTTATTCATAGATGACATGATCATGTATTTAGAAAATCCTGTGAAATCTCCAAAACAGCTGCTAGAAATATTGTTAGTTTAAGAAAGTCACAGAAGGTCAATAATCAATTGTATTCCTACATACTAGGAAGGAAAATTGGAAAATGTTTTTAAGATACTATTTACAATACCTCACCAATATGAAATTCTTAGGTATAAGTTTAACAAAATTTGTGCAGAATCTATATACTGAAAAATCACAAACTTTAAAAGGAATTAGAGGATGAAAAGAAAGAAGAACTAAGTAAAAGGCGTGTATTAGTCCAGGGTCTCGAGAGAAACAGAACTAATAGGATGTTTATATATATATTAAGGAATTGGCTTACACAGTTATGGAGGCTGACAAGTCCCAAGATCTGCAGTCAGCAAGCTGGAGACCCAGGAGACAATGTGGTAGTGCTAGACTGAGTCCAAAGGCCTGAGAAACAGGAGAGCCCGTGGCATAGTTTCAGTCTGAAGGCCAGCAGGCTCAAGACCCAGGAAGAGACAATATTTCATTTTGAGTCTCAAGGGAAATACTGATGTTATAGCTCAAAGGCAGTCAAGCAGGAAGACTTTCCTCTTACTCAATGATTTCATTCTCTTCAGGCCTCCAACTCATTGGATAAAGCCCACCCACATTAGGGGAAACAATCTGCTTTACTCAGTCTACCAATTCCAATGTTAATTTCATTCAACAAATCCATCAGACACACCCAGAATAATGTTTGACCAAATGTCTATGCACCCCATGGCCCAGCTAAGTTAACAAATAAAATTAACCATCATATGGAGAGATATACCATCCTCATGCACGGGACAACTCAATATTGTTAAGATGTCCATTTTCCCCAATCTGATCTATAAATTCAACAAAATCACAATCAAAATCCCAGCAGGAATTATAGTAGGCATTATCAAGCTGTTTCAAAATTTATATGGTGATATGAAAACCTAATATAGTCAAATTGATTTGAAAAAGAACAAAGTTGGAGGAATTAAACTACCTGATTTCAAAACTTACTATAAAGTTACAGTAATGAAAGCTGTATGGTACTGGTGTAATGATAGACATACAGATAATGGAACAGAATATTCATCCTAAAATTGGCCAATAATTGATTTTGAGAAAATGTGTCAAGTGAATGAGGGGAAAGGATAGACTTTCCCATAAATTGTGCTAGAACAAATGGATATCCATATTAAAACAGAAAAAAAAAAAAGGAAATCTCACACTAGCTCATGCTACACACAAAAATTAGTTCAAAATGGATAATAGGTCATAGATCTAAATTTAAGAGCTAAAACTAAAATATCTCGAAGAAAATATGGGAGCATATTTTAGTGACGACGGTTTGAGCAAAGATACAAAATATGTTATGACTACTTCATGAAATTACTCTTCAAAAACTACTTAAGGAAATGAAAAAGAAAGACACAGACTGGAAGAAATTATGCCAGAAATACATATTTGATAAAGGACTTAAACCCACATATATAATGAACCCTTACAACTCAATAATAAGAAAACAACATCAATTTATACATGGGCAAATACTTGAAAAATGTATGAGAAATAATCTGATGAAGAGAGACCCAACATCATTATTAATTATAGAAACATGAATTAAAATGACAGAGAGCTACCTCTACACACCCACTAGAATGGCTAAACTTAAGAAAAGTGGTCATATCAGGTGTTGAGGAGTATGTGGAAGAGTTGAAACTCTTCAACTTTGATGAGGGGAATGCAAGATGAAAACTCCACTTTGGAAAAAATTTTAACCATTTCTTATAATGCTAAGTGTTCACGTACTATGTGATCTAGTAATTCCAGCCCAAAGTATTTTCCAAAGAGGAATTAAAACATATTGACAAAATGATATGAAAATATTCATAGCAGATATTACTAATAACTAGAAAACTGGAAATGGAAAATTTCATCAACTGGTGAATAGATAAACAAAGAGTGATATATCTTTACAACGAATTTCACTTGAGCTTAGAAGGAAGAAAACTACTAATACAATAATATGGGAGAAATCCTAAAAGCATTAGCCTACATAAAAAAAAAATCATACACCAAAAATGCATTATGCATGATTATGATTCAATGTATGTGAAATTCTAGAAAAGAAAAGAATGCAATGACAGAACGTAGATTGCTGGTTGCTAAGAAGTGGATTTAGAAAAGAGTGAATAGACCACCAAGGGGCATAAGAGAACTTTTTCAGGGAATAGAAATATGCTATATTATGTTTGTGACTACAGTTACACAAACGGATACATTTGCCGAGACTCATCACATTTTATACTTAAAATTGATTGATTTTAATGTATCACAATTACACCATAATAAAATAATAAAACAATGAAATAGTATACTTGTGAAGAAAGGGAAGAGGCAGACAAAGCCTAATGTTTGGGAAGAAATACATGGTTATTGAGGGGATGATTGGAACAATATTAGGCAGTCTTCCTGTTACTACAATTCTTCTTTATTCATTAGGACTTGTTTCCTGAATTCAACTATTAAAATTTGTTGCTTTATTAAATCTATAAAGGAACTATTTTAAACTATTATATTGGGTATTATTTATATATGTATATATTTATCAATTGTATATCTATATAGATAAATATAGAAGTAAATATAGACAATATCTTCTATTTTCCTGATGGCCAGACTGTGGGAGAAAAGCACTCTTATTATATATTGCTGGCAGGAAGAAACATTTGTACAGTGCTATGAGAGGGAGATTTGGTGATACCACACAAAACTACATATATATCTACATATTGACCCACTGATTCCATTTCTAGGAATTTACCCTGAAGATACACTGCAAACAATACTACACACACATACACAAAACTATTCATTGCAGCATTGCTTGTAAATAGTGGAAACATACTGAATATTCATATATAGGAGAGTAGTTCAATAAACTATAGTATACAAACCCAGTGGAGTACTATGCAGCTTTATAAAAGAGGAGGAAAGTCTCCATGAACTGATGAGGAGTTATTCCCTGGGTATATTTCTGATTGCAAAAAGCGAAGTGCAAAGGCATGTCTATGTATATTTCTTTTGTCTAAAAAATATGGAGAAAAATAATATATATGTATATCTACTCATATGTGCAAAAAGAAATGCAGGAAGGACAAATTAGAAATTCTTGAAATTGGCTACCTACAGGGGGTGTGTGAGAAGTGAGTGGAAAGGATGGGGGGATGCGAACATGGTGGAGTGGATGAGGGGGAGAACTGAGATAGAAGGGAATTGAGTGGTAACACTTTTCTAAGTACAACATTTTAAAAAATAGCTTTAGCTTTTAGAACCATGTTCTATTTCACATACTTGAAAAAGTAAATAAGAAAATCAGCAAGGATTTGGGGGAAAGGGAATATGAACAGAAACACCTGCATCCAAATGTATTTCAAATGAGTCATATAAACAAGTTGGGGTTGGGGGATCATTCTTGAACGCAGGATTTTGACTATATGTCCTGAAGGTAAAGACAAAAATAATTAAAAAAAAATGACTCCAGTTAATAGGCTTCTTTTCCACAATAGTATGCATTAGTCATTTTGAAATGACTTGAAGTATATTTTAGAATTGAGCACAGAAAAGAATTTATCATGAATAGTGAGAGTTAGTCTCTGTCTGTCAGAGAAGAAAGCTCAAATTGTGGAAAGCCAGAAGTTAGAATAAACACTTCAGTGTTAAGACTGGAATGAGAGGTATTAGTGTGAATATGTGTTTTTAAATATCTAGATACAGATATGGATGTACACATGAATATAGATGTAGATTGAAATTTATGAATAAAAGTGGACAGACACAGAAATAAATATAGAAGTATATGTAATTTAATACTTATCTGATTTAATGCTTTTCAATCTTACTAAAAATATTATTGCACAAAACCCAAATGTTTAAAATAAGATTTCTAAGATCTCTGTTGCTTCACTCACTTCCTTCTATCAACTACTTTGTTTCATTTTTTTTCTCTTGAGTCCCCCTTAATTTCTCCCAACTGCAAATTTAACATTTCTTACAGCAGCCTTAGCATTCTGAAGATGCACGGTAAAAATTTATAAACTCACAGTAAACCAATAGGTAAGGCAGAATGAAACAAAGGAAACTTTTGGTGCATGAATTGTTTCTACATGACCCTAATCAATAGGTTTCTCAATGTTATGTGGCTGCAGGGCGGGGGCAAGGGAAGAATGAGAGAGAGAGTTGATAGTATTTGATGGACTATGGGATGCACAGTGAAAGGGGAGTTTACGAGCTGAGTATGTGTTTGGCCTGTGGAAGAGCACACCCTGCTCCCTTAACGAAGCCTCATTAATTTTCATTCTGAAGGTCACATGCAAGATTATAATCATCCAAGAATGGTTTTCTCATTTTTTTTCTGTAAATGCTTGACAAGTCTACATGTGCGAAAACCATTTAGCAAAATGCCAACATAGGCCTCACAGTTTGTAATTTTAAAAAGCAATGGCAAAGATCTGCTGAGACTTGTAAAATATTCAATACAGGTTTTGAACAAGATTGAAAAATTGGAGGAAAATTGGTGCTCCCAGCAGGCAAAATCTCACTGACATTTTTAATAATAATGAAACATAGACCTAGGTAGGGCAAAACAAAAATGCATTTTGCATGTCAAAGCCTTGTTTGCAACAAATTTGTTTAGGTTACTTTGTTAGATTTTGTGACTCAAGCAGAATAAGTTCAGGGCTAAAAAAAGTAAAATAAATGTCTATATGATTATGTGGAGGCTAAGTTTTCCAATAAGGTTCTCGAAGATGAGAAATCTTTGTGAGAGAAATGACTTCTTTATCTTTGCTTCATGGATGCGGTTTTGTTTCACTTTCAAGCCAAAAAGGAAATCAAAGCATCAGCCAACCTGGCTTTACATAATCTATGTTCTCCTGGCTGTGAGGAAATTTAAGGGTTTAGGCCCTGTTTCTTGTTGTATCTGTTGAGATTTTTCCTACTTGTCACATTTTTCAACATTCCTGAAGAAAAATGCAATAATTCAAGTGCTCTAAAATTTAAATATAGAGTAGTTTATTAGCACATTATTGAATCCTTCTACTGTGGAAAGAGGTAAGGGGAAGTTTAGCATGAAATAGGCTTCCTAGTCCTGGGATTATAGTTGAAGAAACACATTAATGGAACTTCAGTAGGCCTGAAATAGTGCAATTTAAAGGCATTTTTTAAAACCCTTAAGGTATAAATAAAAGATTACTCTTCATGTGTTTATGACTAGTTTGTGTCAGTTACCAGTCAAGTGCCTTTTGATGATTAGATGGTTGATATGAGGGGAAAAAATTCTTCCATTGACTTTCATTTCCGATTACTTCTAGAGTGTTTTTTATTTAAAGAAAATATTTGCGAGAATGTGATTGATGCTTAAAACTTTCTATCTACTTAATAAGAAAGCAGGAAGTCCTTTGGGAAAATGATTCAGTTGGTTGTGATAGACTGAACAAGAGAAAACAGAATTTTTCAAGAGCCTATACCTCATGGACAAATAGCTTCCAAAAATTGATCTTGGGTTCCATGGAAACAACCGTGTTGATTTTCCAAACTGTGTTGTCATTGACTCAGGCTGATTCAAGTTATGTTCAAGACTGCTGGCCTCGTGGATAGGAATCCGTGGCTTGTTTATATGCTCAAGCTCCAAGATTTCAACATAGATTTTCACTGATTGATGACTTAATTACTTTAAAATGGGAGCGCAAATGTCAATTGCCTGGCTGTGAAGTTTGGTGAAATCTCTTTTAATATTTTCTTCGATACATTCATGGCTTAATGCCTTCCTTATAGCTTTCATCGATCTCCACTATGACATTTTTCTAGTCCTCGTCTCGTGTCTCCTACCTGGGCTTTTGTTCTGGTTTTACTTCCCACTTGTGTCAAGAAAAGTATCTAACCTCCCCTATTGACATAAAAGAGGTAGACATTCCTGTCCTCAGATTTGCAAAAATTAAATAAAGTATGCATGCCTAGTACTTGTCATAGAGCCAGGTACTTAGAAACCTTTCAGAACATGTTTGCTGTTATCAATATTGCTATTGTTATCAACAAGTAGGAGGAATATTTCCTTAAAACCTTGCTACCTCAAGTGGGAATTATGGGTTAGTGGATAAACTGATCTGAACAATGAATTATTCTTCTCAGGGGCTGAAATGCCTTAATCATGGAACATCTATTTTTTTTTTTAATAAAAATTTTTAAGAGTTATTTTGTAGTGTTTGCTTTTACTTGTGTGTAATGAGGTTATAGTAGAATGTTGTGATACTGGGAAGCAGGACATATTACTATAAATGTGTCTAAATAGCCCTAAAAAATTCAGAAACACTGAATGTGATGTAAAAAATTTTGCTAAATAATATTTGCTGGGGAAAAATAAAAGATCTTACTCCATCTCTAAACTTCTCCCAATTATAGAAGACTTCCTTTTAAAAAAACAATTCTTACAGAATTTTGATGGAATTATTTTATATGCTGAAAATGGTCAATTTTTATCTTAGAACTAGAATAATTTCAGTATCAGTTTTGGTCCCTCAACTTCATTATAAAGGAGATTTATTATATTAAATATGAGATCTACAGTTTTTGAAAGTACTGAAAAGTGGGTAGAAACTACAGTGAGGATTTCCTGGAATTTTGAACTGCAGGGGTGATATTATGGCTCAAATACCCTCTACCTGCCTTCCATGCCTTCCGTCCCCCGAGGATCTAATATACACACAAACAAATATTAGAAATAGTAGAGCAACACAGGTTTGCAGACTCCATATTTTCAGAAAGAAAATATGATAAGATGATGAGCGGTTAAATCTAGTAAGTAATTGAAAGTAAATGATCACTTTCAATTATTTTCAGTGAAAATGAGAAATTTAGGGTACAAGTGCACCTTGAGAATGAAGACATTGCCTAGAATGATTGATACAACATAAGCCATTGTAAAGGAAAAAAATCCTGGTTTAACATATTTAATAACTTGAAAATCTGTTTACTCATCAAGTGGTTATTCTCTGCTGACTTTGTGCCAGGTGAGAGTGCTTTAGAAAATGAGACAAGTAGGGCAGAGCTTCTGCTTGTCTAAAGCTCGCATTTTAGGTAGGGTTGGGGGAATGGGTGGGAGTTTAGGGGATACAGATAATAAACAATTAAATAGATGGATATGATGATTTTGAGTAACAAAATAAGCAATGAAGTAAGTAAAACAAGGTCTGTGTGAGAGAGCGACTGGGATGCTGTTTTAATCTGGGTAGTCAGGGAAGGCCTCTCTGAAAAGATAAGAGAATGTAGGAGCTTTGTTTGCAAAATGATGCCTCATCTCCCTCCCATTGTCAAACTTCCCCCACCCTGCAGAGATGAGGATTCACCCTGGGAGAGACTCGGAAGATGGTCACATCAAACTATCGAATAACCTGTTTTATAGAGATAAGAAAAGCGTGGAGGACTGAATGGATCCAGAGCCCTTCAGTATGCTCATGGGGAACAGGGTAAACACAGGGACTCAGTTCAAGCAAAAAAGGCATATATCTGATAAGGGGTTAATATTCAAAATGTATAAGGAACTCACACAACTCAATAGCACAAAAACAAATAACCCAATTAAAAAATGGGCAAAGGACCTGAATAGATATTTTTTCCAAAGAAGATATACAAATACAAAACAGGTATATGAAAAGGTGCTCGACATCACTAATCATCAGGGAAATGCAAATCCAAACCACAATGAGGTATCACCTCACATCTGTCCGGATGACTGTTATCAAAAAGGCAAGAGATAGCAAGTGTTGGCAAGGATGTGGAGCAAAGGGAACCCTTGTACACTGTTGGTGGGAATGTAAGTTGGGAGAACCATCATGGAAACAAGATGGAGGTTCCTCAAAAACTTGAAAATAGAACTACTACCATGTGATTCAGCAATCCCACTTCTGGGTATATATCCAAAGGAAATGAGATAGTATCTTGAAGAGATATCTGCACCCCTATGTTCATCACACCCGGAGGACATTATGCTAAGTGAAATAAACCAAACACAGTAGGCCAAGTATTGTATGATTTCACTTATGTGTGGAAACTAAAAAAGTTGAACTCATAGAAACAGAGAGTAGAATGGTGCTTGCCAGGGGCTGGGGCCAGCAGGAGAGAGAACGGCAGATACTGTCAAAAGGTGTGAACTTTCAGTTATAAGATGAATAAGTTCTGGGGATCTAATATACAGCATGGTGACAATAGTTGATAATACTGTATTTTATACTTAAAATCTGCTGAGAGAATAGATCTTAAGTGTTCTCACCACACACATTAAAAAATGATAACTGTATGCGGTGATGGATGTGTTAATTAGCTTGATTGTGGTAATCATTTCACAATGTGTACATGTATTAAATCATCACTTTGTAGACCTCAAATATATACAATCATAATTTGTCAATTATTCCTCAATAAAGCTAGAAGAAAAGGAATATTGAGAGGCCTCGCATAAGAGAAAAGAACAGTGAAGGTCTCAGAAACCAGCCCAAGAACAGAATAAATTATCAGTTGTTGTGAATTCGATAAATGGGCTTTTCATGTCTCATAGGAATTTTCAGTGTCAATGTCTAGACTGTACGTTAGAAATTAAACATTTGATAAATTCTGTATACTACATTGTATGGTAATTGTCATCCTCAAGATATTAGTCTATACTGTGGATATATTCCGTAACTCTGAGAAAGGAGGGCGTACCAGCCAGATATATTCCTTTTATTTTTTGCCTGCATGTAACAATGTCTCTTTACAGAGTTGTTACGGAAATTTTTCTCCTCCAAACTACAAGGCATTCTGCAAAGAAGAAATTCCTTGTTCACTGGTGAAGTGAGGTCTTCTTTCTTGGAGTCATGGGGAGAAACTTAAGTTTTGGAGAAACCAAGTGGTCTTCTATTCCTTTCATTTTCCAAATCAACTTTATTTTCACTTCTCCCTCTGTTACTTGAATTGGAGGTACAGTTTGCTTAGGTCTGTGGTAGAAGCTTCTCTCTGCATAAGGACAGAAAAATGAAATATTTTTCTTCAATGATAGAAAATTATAAAGCTTCTTTGGAGAATTCATTTGGGAATCCAGGATATAATTAATAGAGGTTATGTTGTTAAATGATCTGTAAAAGTAGCTTCCAAGTGTCATCCAAAAGGTGAATGTTGTCCTAAGGTATCATGTGTGCTATATCCCATGGATAGATAGGTTGAGTCAGGAGAGAGCAGAAACGGCAGCGTCATAGAGCCTACTGGGTCCATAAAGACCTTTGAAAATAGCACACTATACCGGGAATATTTTTTTTTTTCTATGTGGAAGTATTTGGTATTTGGTATTTTGAAGATAGCTCAAGAACAGCTCCATAGTGTTACTGAACCAAGTTTGTTTTCACCCATCGCTGGGAAAGCCAAACACCAAGACAACAAGATTGCAGCAGAGAGAGGGTTTTAATCACAAAGAAGCCAAGTGAGGAAATGAGAGAACGAGTCTCAAATCCGCCTCCCTGAAAATGGAGACTTGGGGATATTTATGGGGTAGAGCGGCAAGGTGGTCTGGAATGTGGAGATAGAAGATTGGAGGTGAGGAGAGGTGATGTAATTGACTTGTGCAAGTGGAGTCAGACTTCATGCCTCTTCATAGGATGCATGTTCACAAAATGGCAGCATTAGCATGATCGCAAGGTGGAGGTTTTAGCCTCTTGACGTCAAAAGGGCCCAGTTGATGGGTTGGTGGTCTCAACTGGCCTGAAGTGGACAAGAGTTTCTCATTTCTTGAAAACAGTTCAAACACCTATTACCATGGTGACCCAGGTCCCAGGGCGATGTTATCTATAGGAACCTAGTGGGAGTCAGACAGCATTTTCCTCAAACAGAACAGTTAACAATCGATGGGTGAAAAACTAAAAGCTATAATCAGTAATTGCAAAAAAGAAAAAAGTGCTTTAGTTGCTAGCTATCTAATCATCAATGGCTGAGTGTGTACTGCTTTCAATAACATTGTCTTCATATAGGAGCTGCTCTGATTTAGAAATAGCCTTCTGAGGTTAGTTAATCTGCCAGGAAGTAGGCATTTTCCTATTCACTTCATCTCTTACATAGAAATGCCAAATTTATTGGTTCCATTTATTTATTCTTAACTTAATAAGTTTATTGGTGTTCGAGAGCAAATAGAAATAAAAATTTGCAGGAAACAGTCATGGCAGAATATCAACATATCTGCAAAAACGTGAAATGTAGAAAGCATTCAAGCAGAGATTTAAATGACACAAGATAAAGATGCACCCCAAAGAACCATCAAACACAGTAGGTAAAATCTCAGACTCTCCCAGAAGGGAAACAGGGAATGAAGAAACAGTAATACTCCCTTCTATATAGCGTTTATCACATTTAATCTTCACCTCTCTGAAGGTGAATCAGGCAGTCAATGTAACAGTCCCATTTAACGGAGAAGTCAGTTGAGGCACAGTTAGTGACTGAGCCCCACACAGCAATTCTGTGTTTGTTTCTAAGCTACATAGAGTAAAATATACAGATGTTAAAAGTATAATTTGATGAGAATTAAGAAATGTACAAACTTGTATAGACAACATCTCAACCCAGATCAAGAACATTTCCATTAGCCCAGAAACTTTCTGTACTCAGTTGTTGCAGGTAACTGCCATTATGACAGCCATCATCGTTAGATTAGTTTTGCCTGTTATTGAAGTTCATTTAAAAACAAAATGAAATGTACTCTTTTGTGCCTGGCATTTTCCCTTTACCATAATGATTTGAGATGTATTAATATTACCGTGTTTGTTAGTAGTTGAATGTTTTTTATTACTGAATAACATTTCTTTATATGCATATAATAAAATGTTTACTTATTCATTAGTTGATAAACATTATAAAATATATTATAAAATATATTATAAAATTATAAAAGAAATACAAAAATACTGGTTTTTAACATTTTAATATATTTTATAACCAAAAAATCTGCCATTTTAAAATGATAAATAAAAATTTCATTTGCAGTACATACTACCCAAACAAACAAATTGCATTCCAAGGCAAGGTAATTTTATTCTTTGACTAAGCTGCTGACTCCAAAATTCAAGCTTTGATGCCCACTTACCCTTTCTTCCAAAAACATTAACAATATTATAAAAAGGCACTAGATTAATAATTTATAGAAAGAAGCTCAGCGTTTTCTTCCACTATTTTATCAGCTAGGCAGTAACACTGCTTTACTTTAGAATCAGGCTTAACCTTATTTTCTATTATCTACTTTCTGTGTTTCCAAAATAAGACTAATTTTATTTCAGGTAAACCACTGAGTAGTAGCCACTGAAGTAAGGTTGTTTCTCAGTTCTCTCAAGCAAAAGACTTCTTTTGCTCTTTATCAGTGTTAATAAAATCACAGTGTCTTGCAAAATTGAATTTATCATTTTTTTAGAGAGATTTAGGCTCCTAAAAAAACCCCGTTAATGTTGGAACATGTTAATAAGGTTTTAGAAAATAGATATTCTAAAAACAATTCAAGGAGAGAGAAACATTACTCTGCCCTCCATAAATCCTCCTTGGGGAATAGATGCTAATGGTTATTACTGCTGTGTTTCCATTGAGAATAATGTCAGTGTTCATTGGTGAAAAGGATTTTAGTGAAAGACTCAAATGCAATAATATTTTCACTCCATTCTAACCAGAATAAAACATCTTAACAAATAATGCGTTTAAATAAAATTTTATGACCTTGATATTGACATTCATGTTTTGCCTATGCCCATTGAACTTTTGAACATTAATAAGTATTCTATACACTTTATAAAGATAGGTCAATATACTGACATTGGCATTCATTAGCTATTTCAACAAATATTAAGCAACTGCTAAGTACTAGACACTTTTCTAGATACTGTTTAGATCAGTGGTCATGCCACTTTTATAATTATCCTTTTCAAATCAAAAACAATTTATTTTCTCAAACAATGTGAAAATGTCTCTAATTAATTCTTCAGGATAAAATGTTTGAGTTTTGTAAATCAAATATTGAGCATACTGTAGTCCTAAATTGGCTATGGAAATAAATAACTACACAAATTATGAAAAATCATGACCAATGGATATGAAAAGTTCTTCTTAAAATTATCGGCTAAATGCATATTCTTTAACCAAATTTTAATAGGAGCCAAGTTCAGGGCCTGTTCTTACTAGATTTTTTCAGTTCGTTTCTTAATACATCTTTATCCACCCACAGGAAATTTATCATAATATGCCTTGCATCCCAAACTGGAGCTCGCATGCCTGACTCAGAATTGTCCTTTCCGAGAGTTAACAGATGCTTTGCAAGATTTGGTTTGAAAAAGATATTTACGCCATAGACTTCTGCCTTCATCAGTTTCTATACATGTAGCTCATTTCTTTTTCCTTCCTTCCTCCGTGCACTTAGTTTGAGGATGACAAAAATTTTCTTTGCGTATCTGAGTTCTCATGTGTGGGCATGAATACATATGTGTATGTGTGTCCAGTAGCATAGAGAGGTTAGGCGCATAGTGTTTAATAAGAAAACCATGGGGTTATTCCCAGTTTGCCATCACCTCCAGATGGCACTGTTTATCAAGTTACTTCACCTCTCTGGACTTTGTTTTCACAACTGTAAAATGGAGATAACAACAGCTATTCTAAGAGTTTCTTGTGAGAATTAGTGATAATACATTCGAAGCATCTGTCACATAGTGGACCCTTAGTAAATGGTGGCTGTTTATTTTCTGTAAATGATATGGTTATTTTTAAAATTTTATTTTATTTTAAATTTTCCAGATTTATCGAGATATAATTGGCATATAATATTGTGTAAGTTTAAGGTGTACAATGTGATGATTTGATACACATATATATTGCCAAGTGATCACCAAAATAAGGTTAGTTAACAAATCCATCCCCTCACATAACTACAAATTTTTTTTGTGGTGAAAATATTTAAGATCTGTTCTCTTAGCAACTTTCAAGTATATAATACAGTATTGTTAACTATAGTCACCTTGTTGAATATTAGATCCCCACAATTTATTCATCTTATAACCAGAAGTTTATGTCCATTCTCCCCTCTGCCCCTAGCAATCACTGTTCTACACTCTGTTTCTATGAGTTTGACTTATATTAGATCCCACATATAAGAGAGATCACACAGTATTTGTCTTTCTCTGACTTAACTTCACTTAGCATAATGCCCTCAAAGTCCATCCATATTGTAACAAATGGCAGAGCATGGATCCTGTCTGGTCCTAGGTGAATGGTACTGGGTCCAGTACCTTGTTCGCTAGGGTGGTGCTGGAACAAGGGTCCAGGATTGGGTCCTCAGGAAGTGGGCTTATTACCACTTGTGCAAATGGTGAGGCTCCTGCCAGATCCCTGAGAGGGCTGCTGTCTGGCCACTGGATGGGTCCCTGGATGGGTAGGACTGGCCCTGGACCATGGCTCCAGAATCAAGCCACAGGGTTATTTCAGGTTCCACAGCCAAGATTGAAGTCTGAAGACATAGTTTTGGAGCCACACATGGGCATGTCTCCTGTCAGGTCCCTGGTCCGGTTGGACTACTCCTTGACCATGGCAGGAGGGGTTGGAGACAAGTATGGGGCCTTTTGTGGATCTCCTGAGATACACTTGAGTGTCTCCCACTGGGTCCCTTTGCTGGCAGGACTACTCATGTGCTGTGGCTGGGAGGGGCTGGAACTGAGTATAGGAACTTTTCAGGATCTCCTGGAGCACAAACAAATGTGTCTTCTGCTGGGTCCCTAGGCTGGTATGTCTCCTGGTAGACTCTGGTTGTGATGGGGCTGGAACCCATTATAAGGTCCTTGAGGATTTCCAGGGTTGCAGAGATGGGATTGTCTCCCTCAGGGTCCTTGGACTCACAGGAATGCCAGCCGACTGTGGCTGTGAGGAAGCTGGAGCCCCTGTATAGGGCCTTTTCAGGATCTTTGTGGGGTGCAGACAGGAGTCTCTCTTGCTGGGTCCCTGTGCTAGCAGGCCTATTTGTGGACTGCAACTAGGACAGGCTGGAGCCCGGTTACAGTCCATCCCAGAATCTACAGTAGATTAGAATCTATAGTCTACCCCAATTTATTGGGCTTACCTTCAGGGGCTCCCAGACATGGCCAAGAAGGGATGGAGCCACTTCATGGGCCACTTTAGGGTCCACAGCAAGGACTCAATTCTGTATTCCTATTACCCAATTACAGTGGGCATGAGTGCTTCCAGGTCTCTTGGCATGTGGTGCTGGGGACAGGACCAAGCCAAAGAGAGCCGTAGCTAAGTCCTCAGGAGTGTAGAGCTGCGTTTCTGGGTCTGTAGTCATAGTCTGTGAGTCAGACACCTGGATGCAAACTTGCCTTTTTAAAATGGCTTTTCTAGGTCTTGAACTTCATTAAGCTTTCAGAATCCCCTGCCTGAATCCCAAGGCTCCCACAAAGGCATTTTGTCGATGAATGGATGTCAAATTGTTGTTGTCGGTGGGGAGATGTGAGAGATGTCTGGCTGACGTCCCTCTCTATATGGTCTTAAACCTGAGCTTTGTTGCTAGTCTTTTGGATAGGTAGGGAAGGGTGGTAGCTCACATGAACAGTAATAACTCCTAAAGATGTGTTGAAGTGAATGCTTTAGCTTAAGTTTCTGCAAAAGGAACCCTTCAGCACTGGCAATCTCAGAGATAGCAACACCATCTACGCCAAAATGCAGGTGACAACATAAAATACGTCACTATCTGAATCATCCTGTCAAGCATGTCCTGAAATTCAATATCCCGTACAATAAATACTCCAACTCTCTGAATAACTTTGGAAAAGGGTCAAATAATTTTAGCATGTAGCTTTAATTTTCCCCAGCAAGTTAATGAAAGTACGAAAACATCACTTTAAAAATTACTTAAAATACTGTTAGCAATATGATTTTGAAAACTGCATATTTTATTTTAAAACATTTGCTAGATACAGACATTTATCCCATGTTTCTAAAGTATGTATTCTTATTTTTTTTAAGAAGAAGGTATTGTCTAGTTTTGTTACATCTTAACGTATAAAGCAAGTCAATCTAAGAGGAGAGATTTATTGAAACATTTTGATTGTTTGGCATTTTAAGTCTTGTATATCTAAGAAGGCAATTAAGCAATAAAAGATGAGCATAAGATGAGCATCTTAAGCAAGTAGAGACGAGCATCCCAGCAAATGGGAAGGGAGGTACCTGGGTAAAAAATTTATTAGCTATTCTTTAGCTTTCCCTGTCACTGCACATTTTTTTTTTTTTCAGGAAAAAAGTATTTTATTCTTTTCTGACTAAAGGAAATTGCTCAGTGGTTTCAAAAAGTTATTAACCTGAATATCCTCACCAATGAATCCTATATAGTGGTCCACAGCTCTTAGAAGGGCCCTGAGAAAGATTTCAAATAGGTCATAGATGTGGGAGGCCACTGAAACAAATGATTTCTTAAGAGTTAATTAATCTCTTTTTAGAAAGAAGTGCTAGACTCTCATTGTATTTGTACAATCCTAAAGTTTTCAAATAACAACGTATCCCACACATCAACTCATTTGAAGGAATATTTTTTTAATCAAAGAATCTTGTTGAAAGCAGTGATAAATTCATATTTAGGTTCCTGCATTAAAAAAAAAAGAAAAAATAGGTACAGTATTCTAGTTAATTATTGAGATATATAATACTGTTTACAGAAAAGAGGTAAATAAAGAAAAAGATTTTTGAAAATCAAGATGACACAATTTAGATACATAGTTAAAAGTGTTTTCATAAATTTTCCCTAGACCACTCTGCGTTGGTGAATAGGATCAGGTAGAAAAGTTGTGCTTCCCAGGTCTTGGCGTGTCTAAATTACTCACATCCCATCTGGATGACTATCTACACTCCAGGCATTGTGACGTACTGCACTCAAAATTCAGGTAGACAGAGGATATGATATGTGGGTCTCTAGTTGTGCCTCTGAAATGTCATATTGTAATCGGCTATGTTGTTGGCCCATGAGCCTAGGACCCGGTAGTTTATTGTCCAATCTTACCCAGTGCTCAAAATTTTCTTGCTTTCTATGTTATTTTTGTGATTTTTACTCAGAGAATATATAAAACTTTAATTTATGTTTTCCTTTGTTGTTTTTTTGTGTGTGAAGAACATTGGCCCTGAGCTAACATCTGTTGCCAAACTTCCTCTTTTTGCTTGAGGAAGATTGTCACTGAGCTAACATCTGTACCAATCTTCCTCTATTTTATGTGGGACGCCACCACAGCATGGCTTGATGAGCAGTGTCAGGCCCACACCTGGGATCCTAACCTGTGAACCCCAGGCTACTGAAGCAGAGCGTGTAAACTTAACCACCGCACCACAGGGCTGGCCCCTAATTTGTATTTTCAATATAGTAAAACACGTAATATACGTTTGATGGCTCAATTATGTTTTCTACATCTAAAAGGTCATCCTTTTCCCAAGACACTAAGAATCTTACATCTCCATCCTGTAGCCAAATGACATCAATCTTCTTTCGTTATAACAAACTAAAATACAGCAAGTTGGGGAAAGGTGAAGACTTAGAAGGCCTCTGATGAATATAACTAGAAAAATTCTGCCTCAATTAACAGAATAACCAAACTAAAATCAACTGAAAGTAAATGCACTTATTATCTTACCCAGCAAGTGCAGAGGGCTTCAGGGAGTGTCCATTAACCAGAAATGTGACATCATCAGTGGCCAGGGGCTTCTGTCTATTTAGCCATCTTTAGCATGTTGTCTTCCATCCTAAATGTATCTCACAAGAGGGCTACCACTATATCACATTATTCAACAACCATGTCAAAGACAGAAAGTAGAATATCCTACTATTCGCTTATTTACTGGAAGCCTTCCATTAGTCTTCTCTTAGGTCCATTTGCCATTGATCAAGTTACTTCTTTTTTTGTGCCCTCAACTTAAGAATATCTAGAAGAGTAGGTACAGAAAATACATTCTCAGTCTCTATAGGAGATAGATCTTGCCAAAACTGAAGGATACAGTGTCTATGACAGTGCTTGTCATAATCAATTAACACAAAGAAAATGGAGACAAATGACTCTAATTCTGTAGTGCTAAATGACAAATTCTATCAACCTTAATCCTTTAGATTTCATAAATAAATAGGGAGAAGCCTGGACACGTGCATCAGGAGTTGGGGAAGAAGTCAAAATGGAGGAGAGGGTACAGAATAGAATACACATGAGGGGACCCACAAAGACAAGATTTCCTTAGAACTAAACTTTACCAAAGCCCAGGTATCCTAAAGATTCTTGGTGGGCACCCACCAGAGTGTATAAAGCAGCAGAAATCCTGGGAAACACAGTGTATATAGCACAAAGCTTCTCATCCCAGCTTTTATTAATATATTTGTCTGTCTTGATAAAGTTGATGAGAAACTACGTAGAAATCTACCTTTCAAATACAGTTCAGAATTTGTAAGGAAGTTTGTCAGGAAAGGGTTCTGAAAACCTGTGCATTTTATATGTGAGGTGTCCAAAAAGGACTCTTTGGGTACTGATTTGTAGATGTCCAGAGTTTGAAAAAGAAAAATGACAGGGAGGCATCTTTTGAGATTTGAGAATAATTCTCCACTGGAAGTTTCTCATGGATGTTTTTATAAAAGAAGTCACAGAATCATAGACTATCATCCTGAAAGAATTAGGAATAATCAAGTCCAATCCTTTTATTCCATTGATGGGAAAATTGAGATCTAAGAAAATAAATCACAAGGAGGTACCTTGATAGGCCGAAACCAGCATTTGAATCTCATTGATTTTCCCAGGCTAGTGTTCATCCTAACATTTTAATTCTGAAAATAAGGCTTAACTTGCAAGGTGATTGGAGATATAAAATATGAAGTTCATAGTATAACATTTCAAACACATGTGGTAGGTACTCACAAAGGTTAGTTACTACCTGTGACATCACTTCATTTTAAAGGGTCTGTCCGTCTCTGTGGTGTTAATGCTAGAGTAACAGAGTGGTTGTAACAGTGGCTAGCTGATGGCCTAAAGTCAGTACTTTATGATGCTCTACTTGCTATAGGATCCAGCCTGTATTAGACTTACTGGTGTTTGGGGCCTTCTTAGGAGAAGACCTAAGATGGGCTTAGATCAGCCAAGTGCCAATCTCCTAGAGGTTCTACATATCAACCTTGGGTAATGCAATTCACTCAAAACAAAAAGAATGGAGGTAATCCCCAGATGTTCATTTTCAACAGACAAGGAAAAGTCAAAGAAAGGCTATAACCCAGCCCTAAAGATGGGGCTTAACCCTAAAGAAGACATGGATTTAAAAGTCCTGATAATTTAAATGGCAAGCCTGACTACTCCGCTAGGTATTATGTGAGCCATGCTGTCAGCTCTGCTTATGCCATCGTCTTCCTGTGCCACACCCTATTTAGAACCAGGTTAACATTCATTTTGACCTGCTCATCACTCAGTGTTGCAGAGTAAGGAGCTAGCCAGTGTCGACGAAAATAATCCATATCCAATCTATAAATGAAAATTTGGGTGAGTTTATTCTGAGCTTAAATCTGAGGATTATAACCCGGGAGAGTCTTTCCACAAAGGAACAGAGCACTCCAAAGAAGTGGGGGTATAAGGGTGGTTATATACCCTCAAAGAGGATGTTTCACATAGGATTGAAATGTCCCTTTTACAATAGTCGCGAGACTGCTCTGTCGGCACAGCGATTGATGGAAATACCAGGTAGGTCTGCTGTCTCGGTGAACACAGCAGGGTGGCAGTCTCTTGTCTCCAGCTGGGTGGTCACAGGTGAGCTGGGAGGTGAGTGCAGCAATCAGATCCTAGCCTAAGGAAAAATGCTAATGTGGGGGGAAGTTGCATCTTTATCACAAGGGCCTTTGTTCTGGCCATAGGAAATGTCTAAGCAGATATGCAATGCGTGCTCAATAGCCAGTCAGGCCCTTTAGGAGGAAAAAAAAGAGAAGTCAGGCCGAATTAGGTTTATACCAAATGGCTTCCTCATATACTGCAATATATCCTATTGCTTGCCATTTTTATTTGTCACCAGTGTGCCTTCTCCAAGCTCAGCTTGTCTTGAGTCAGCCTGGCCAGCAGCTGAAACGCATGAGGCCAGAATCAGGCCTGGAAGCCACAAACACATGATTGCCACCAGGCTAAATCCAAAAGTCCTTTCTCTGAAGATATTGGCAATTCTCATCAAGTTGCGGAATGTCCATGCTGATGAGGATTTTTAGGCTGCTTAATTTTAAAATGGCTTATGATGAGGATTTTGAGGCTGGTTAGTTTTAAAACTACAGATGAGATTCAGGCTCCAAGGAGTGGAATTTGTTTGCCCCTTTGTTGGGAAACATTTACATTTCTAAGGGAAACCTCTATCTGTGAAGATGCCTCCCTCTCGGTGCCAGGAAGAGGGGGGGATGGTCTTATCTCTAGAGGCTCTTGGTCAATGCCAGAGGCAAGAACTTAAGTTGGTTGCTGTCTGGCAATCTCATGTAACTGGTTTAGGGAGGTGGTGTCTAACCTTTCTAACCTTTACTTAATCCGATTTGATTCTTGTCTAAAAGTCATGGGATCACCCAATGACCAGACCCCACCCGCACTGATACCATTTTAACTTTTTTTCATGTTCTTTCCTTTGTCTTGTAAAGAGATGAATCATATACCTATGCCTTATAAAATTAGCCCTAACCCTCAACTCGGGGCAGCAGCAGGAGCTCTGACTGCCCGTGGGTCCTGTCCCCTCGCACCAGCTCTGCCTGCCCATGGGCTCTGTCCCCATGCCAGCGGGGGCAGCAGAAGCGGCGGCAGCAGAAGCTCTGACTGCCCATGGGTCCTGTCCCCATGCTATTCCACACTATTTTCTAAATAAAAGAGCACTACTGCCAGATCTTGAGAGTCTAAGAAATCTTTCTTTCGACTCCTCGGCTCACCGATCCCGCATCACATGCCAAGGTCAGTTTGCAGTGAGAGTTTATTTCCTCCAAACTTTCAAAATTTTGAACAGGAAGCAGACTCTGTTATCTTTTCTTCTTAGACTGGTTACATCTCGAACTAGATAGGGGAAGATATATGTCTTTGAACTAGAAATTTCAATTCTAAGAGAATATTCTAAACAAATATTTAGACAAGTGCACAAAGTATGGAAAATATATGCACAGAGATGTTCATTGCAATGTTCTTCACAATAGTGAAAAAAAAATAAAAAGGAATGAACACCACATAAACATTCATCAATAAAAAATTTGGGGCCTCTATAAGGAATCAGCAAAACTTTTTCCCTAAAGGGTCAGATAGAAAATATTTTAGACTTTGAATGTTACACAATCTCTATCACAATCACTCATCTGCTGTTGTACTGTGAAAGCAGCCACAGACACTACATAAACAAATGGGCATAGCTTAATTCCAAAACAACACCTTTATTTACAAAAGTAGGTAATTTTGCCCATGGCTGTAGTTTGTCCCTGGCAGATACACACAATAGAAAAATACAAATGCAAAAAAGCATGAGGTAATTCTACTTACATAGACACAGAAAGGTATTTATGATAATGATAATAAAAATGACAGCCTTTATTGTGTGCCTACTATGTGCCAGGTTCTGTGCTGGCACTTTACATGTTAACTCATTTTATCTTCAAAATAGGCCTATGGACTATTATTATGCTCAAGTACAAATGAAGATATTAAAGTTTAAAAAGATTATAGAACTTGCTTTAGGCAAGAAATCCAAAGTGGTAGAGCCATGATTTGAATCCTTTTCTGCCCAATGCCAGAAACACAGCTATTAACAATTATTCTATACTTTGATTCAATAAGAGCCACTGGCCACTTCAAAATGTTCTCTGTGTAGAAACAACTGCAATAAATGCAGTTGCTGATAAAAAGTTCTTTTTAAAGAACTAAATGTTAGAATCACTCTAGTGTAACTCATAGTTGAGGGAATCCTGGGGCAATATGGAGGATGGGAAGAAAATTCCCTGAGGGTCACGAACATAAAATCACTTTGGAACTACTGATCCAGACAAATAATACAGGCAGCAATGACACTGGGTAATAAAGTATTTGGTATCCATTTTGGAAAATGCTAGGGATTTTGAGCTTGAGAAAACGTGGCTGATAGGTTGAGTTCAGTGGAAGCAGATGGTGAGGTTTTTGGAGTACACAATGTTTGTTAAGGATGGACATCTGCAAAAGGAAGAAGGAATAAGAAACTTTGAAGCCAGGAGGGAAGTTGAATTGGGATTTGGGGCTGCAAAAGACAGTCATCTGCCAGCGAGTGCTGGCGTGAAATTTCCCATCAGATCATCCAGTGTGGGGCCAAATAGGCTGGACCTCGACAGCAACTTTATAGTTACTACATTCAGGCTGCTCCAGGAAGGATAAAGCCTTGGATGAGGTAGCTGACTGGCTCTGAGGTAATCTCTAAAGGTGCTATCTGCTAAACGCCAACCCTGACAATACTTCCAGTAGCTGGGGTGACAATTCTGTCATTTAATGGGCGATCTAGATTGTGCATCTGAATGGCCACTCATTGCACCTCTTGGATCAACTTCACCATACAGGCTTGGGAAGCAGATCCTTTAGGATGCTGCTGGCTCTCTCCCCCTGGGGGAAACCTAAAAGAAAGCTAGTAGGATTGAAGCAGAGACCCTGCCAGGGCAGCTGATCTCAGGAATACAATTAGTACTCTTTTTTCTCCCTCTGTTGTGCATTCTAGGTTCTCCTCATATTCAGATAGCACTTCTGCTGGCATTGGTGGCTTTACCTGGTAGTGTTGATGCGGGGACAGCAAGCCAAAGGGTCGAAAGAAAGATTTCTTGGACTCCCAAGGTCTGGCAGTAGTGTTCGTTTATTTAGAGAATAGTGTGGAATAACATGGGGACGAGACCTATGGGCAGTAAAGAGTTGCTGCCTGGGGACAAGACCCATGGGCAGTGAAGAGCTACTGCATGGGGACAGGACCCATGGGCAGTCAGAGCTGCTGCTGCAGTGTGTTGAGGGTTAGGGCTAAATTTATAAGGCATGGGTATGTGGCTTATTTTTACTGCAAAAAGAAAAGATGATGTAAAAAGTCATTAAATGCTTTCAGTGCAGATGGGGTCTGGTTATTGTGTGGTCGTATAACTTTAGATGTGAATCTGCTCATATAGATAGGCATGTAGGCTAGGATGCCCTGGGCTTCTCTCCCTGGGGCAGCCTTAATCCTCATCATAAAATCCATCGGGTCATATAGTTCGGCATGTAGGCCAGGTCACCTTGGGCTTCTCTACCTGGGGCAACCTTGATCCACATCAGTGTGATCCAGACCTTTATTTCTGAGGGACATGAATCCCCAGTCCTCATGTTCTTTTAAGTCTTGAGTTGCTGCACTTGTCTATTTGCATCTTGATTGGGTAAGGGAGTGCCAACAGATACTAAAATGGATCACCTGGGTCTCAAATATATCTGTCCCTAAATTCGCTGTGTAACAGTAGCTCTGTTTTCTCCTGATGATTAAGGTCAATTACCCTTATTGATATGGTCAATCCTTTCCTTGATTCTTAATTCCAAGTCGTAAAGAGCCCAAAGTGTGCAAGCAACTAATAATGGGACAAAAATATCTTCTCTTGGGGCCCACAGTAACCTCACTGTGGGTTGCTGGATCTTGACCAGGATGTCATTTATCGCCTAGACCCCAGGTTTCCCCACTCTAACAAGGTGGGCATGTGGATGTTTCAGGTCTCTGGGTATCAAATCACATCCTTTGTCTAACAGCCCACAAAATGTTGTGGAGAGGACTTAAAATTTCAGCCCCGACACTTACATAGCTTTGAAGTCCTCCGTCCTGTGGTTGTAACAAGAAAAAATTGAACAAACTAAAATCCAGTAACTTTTCTTGAACCCATCAAAGAATAGAGGTTGCAGGGAAAACCACCACCCTGAAACACTGGAGAGACAGGCAAAACCAGGTTGCCACAGCTGAGATCTGCTTTCTGCTAATCTGGGAGCAGAAACCAATGGAGCTGTAACACTGTCTGAACACTTCAATGGTAATTTTGATGAATTCCTGGAGGTTAGATGTAAACTAGGTTGAAAGTAAGAAACTCCTGGGGGCTGCATACTTAGAGGGGCTCCCACATTTTTGTAAGTTTTACCTATAGGAATCCCATCAATTTCTCATGGTGAAGATCTAGGAAAGATCCTTCGTGGTTCTGCAAGGGGTAGCAATCATTTTGAAATATGCCAAAAACACTCTCCACAATAAAGGTCTACTTTCCAGAGTAAAGGACATTCCAGAATCTTATTCCATCTGGAGGAAGGACTTTTATCTCATTCAAACAACTTTTAACTTTCCTGTCTCCCCTAAAGGGGAAAAACTATGCCAATGGAAAACATATGTGTCACAGATCAGAGACACAGGCACAACAAAGAATGAGATTTAATCATAAAATTATAGAATACTTTTCCTACGCTACACCTTAACACTGCTTCAAGAAGGCTCCAGTATAATGACAGTAGATCACAACTGAAAGAAATGCAAGATGCAGACTTTCTGAGTAAGATTACTTAGAAAAGCCCAAAGTCAAGAGGGGGGACAGACACAAAGACATAAGAGGATTTTGAAGTCTCTGGCATCCACTTCTACAGCAAATATTAAGTGTAGCCCAACTCCTAGCCAAGTTAGCATAAATCCTCATACTAAAAACTTATTTGCTTCAAAGCCTATTACAAATAGAGCATGTTTGGCTTTCAACAACAAAAAAGTTACAAAGCACAACAAAACTGTGGGGAAACACAGTCTAAAGAGATGAAGCAAGCATTAGAATCAGACTCAGACATGATATGTGTTGGAATTATCAGAGAAGAAATTTAAAATAACTATGCTTAATATGTTTAGGGCTCTAAATTAGTTTTATAGGCCTACTGTAACAAATTACCAGAAACTGCATAGCTTAAAACAACAAAAATATATTTTCTCATGGTTTTGGAGGCCAGAAGTCCAAAATAAAGGTGTCGGCAGGTTGATTCCCTCTTAGGGGCTCAGAGAATCTGTTGCATGCGTCTCTCCTAGTTTCTGGTGGTTTTGAGCAATCTTTGATGTGCCTTGGTTTGTGGCAGCCTAACTCAGATCTCTGCCTCTATTATCACATGGTATTCTTCCTGTGTGGCTGAGTCTCTGTGTCCAAATTTCTCTCTTCTTATAAGGACATCAGTCATATTGAATTCAAGGCCTACTCTAATCCAGTATGACCTTGTCTTAACTTGGTTATATCAGCAAAGATCCTAGTTCCAAATATGGTCACCTTCATAGGTCTCAAGTAGATATGAGTTTTGGTGAGACACTAAACAACTCAGCACAAAGCCTCACGGAAAAGTAGACAACATGCCGAAACATATGTGTAATGTAAGCAGAGAAATAGAAATTCTAAAAATAATCAAGAGGAAATGCTAGAAATTTTTTTTAAAAGCTAACAAAAATGAAGTATGTCCTCGATGGGCTCAGCAGAAGACTGGACACAGTCGAGAAAATAACCATCGATGTTAAATGTAGTTCCATAGACATTTCCAAACTGAAATTCAGAAAGAGAGAGAAGGAAAATAGAACAGGACATTCAAAAACTATGGAACATTTGCAAAAGGTTTAATACACATGCAATTGAATATCAGAAGGAGAGAAAAGAAAGAACAGAGAAGGAACCTTTGAAGTAATAATGACGGAGGACATTCCAAAATTAACAACAAATACCAAAGAAGAGGGAAAAAAAGAAAGAAATGCAAATAAAAAACTATACCTGAGTATATCAAATTCAAATTACAGAAAAACAAAGACAAAGAGAAAATCTTGAAAGAAACCAGATAAGGGGTCAGGTGCCTTTGGAAAAAGTGGAGTGACATATTTAAAGTATTGAAAGAAAAAAAATCACCAGCTTAAAATTCTATATCCAGTGAAATTATGTTTCAAAACTGAAGGAGAAATAGACTTTCTCAGACAAATAGCATCTAAGGGAATTCATTACAAGAAGCCCTGCCCTACAAAACATATTTTAAATAGTTTTTCAGGGTGAAGGAAGAGATATATGCTGGAAACTTGGATCTGCATAGAGAAAGGAAGTGTTGGAGAAGGAATAAATGAGAGAATGACTACTAATACATGCAAATTTGAGATAATTTAGAGGTTTGGGGACTTCTAGAATGAAATGCAGAAGATGATAAAACAATCCAACTGGATTACTAATGCATGAAACAACCTCACTGAAGGGTGTGAGGGAGAAGGGTGCTGATCCAGGTAGTTTTTTAAATGACCGAAGTCTGTAAAAGCAAAATGAACTGCACATAAGCGCTGTACTCTAGTTGATAAAGGTGTTTCCCACAGGAGTATGGATTAACAATTCTGAAGCCACTATACACATACATGCGTGTGTGCACAAACACTGGAATTGGACAGTTAAATAAATGGATAACAGATGCTGGGAGCCAGGTTTCTCACTACTGGAATAGCAAGTTACAGATAAGCAAGAGGAGAGGGCTAGAACTATCCACAAGGTAATTAATTAGAGCTAGAGACATCAGTGTAAATTATGTATTAGTTTTATACCGATATAGATATTTACCTAAAGAAATATTTATAGATATGTGTATTTACATAGCTTAGTATATATATATTTCCTTTTCCTGTTAGTTGAGAGGGTCTAGAAGCAATGATACTCCATTACAAATGAGCACAACTAGGACCTAGATCTTGAATTTTAATTCCTTTCCAACAGAAGGAACCAGGGCTCCTTGGAGAAATAGCTGAAGAGCTCATTCTAAGACTGGAGCGGGGTATAGATAAAATGAGCCTGGAGCTCCTTGTAACATCAGAAATGAAGGCAGAGCTCAAAGTACAGACAGGTGCATAAACTGATGGAGATATAGCAAAGGAACACAGAAGTCAACTGAAAGAGTTTCCGATAGACAAAGGTGGAACAATTTGAACAACAAAATACATGAAGTAATAGTGGATTGCAACCCAAAATATAAAATGAATGTCCATAGTAACGTAAATAAATGTTGAAGAACATACATATTTTCCATGGAGAAGAATTCTAAATTATTTATGTGGGTGAGGAAGGATAATTTCAGTGGAGAAACCTGACAAATACTACTTTAGCCAGGTGGTCAAGTTTAAAATTATCAGTCATAAATAATGTTGATAGTATGTCCCCTTGATATGATGTGATAAAAATGACGCTTTATCTCTGTAGTCTTCTCCATAACCCATAACATCAGTTATGAGAAAAACATAAGACAAGTCCCAGCTGAAGAACATTCTGCAAGATAACTGACCAATGCTCCTCAAACTTTTAAGATCATCAAAAACAAGGTAAGGCTGAGAATCTGTCACAGTCAACAGCAACCTAAAAAGATAAGATGGCTAAATGTAATTTGGTATCTTGGATGGAATCCTGAAACAGAAGAAGGATATTGAGGGAAAACTAAGGGAATTTGAATAAACTTTAGTTAATAATAATGTATAAATATTGATTCATTTTTAACAAATGCACCACATAATATAAAAAAAATAATAATAAGGGAAACTGGGTGTGCAGTATATAGGAGCTCTCTGTACTATCTCTCCAATATTTCTGAAAATTTAAAGGTTTTGTAAAATAGAAAGTTTATTATTTTTAATGTTTGGGAATCTTCTTTTCTCAGCAAGTGGTTATCAAGTAAATGGCCTAAGGAGGGCACCTGGTTTTTTGAGGAGTGTAGTTCTCTGAAATGTCTTATAAAACCTGGCTACTGCTAGCTCTTGTTTATGGGACAGTCTACTTCTGGATGCCTAAAGATTCAGAGGAGGCTGGCTATGTAACATGTTGGGAACACCCACGCATAAGTCACCATGCCACGTGTCAGGGTTCTAGTGTTTCCCAACCAAGGTCCTGGTTTTGTCATTACGGATCTCTCTTGATGGGGCTTTTAACCTTCTTCAGTGAGGATGTCCCCACTCAGACTATTAGATATGAAACCCAATCCTTGACTTTCCTTAGCTTGCTTCTGCAGGACAGGAGCTTGGTACACAAATAAAAGAGGCCATCTTATTTTCACCAACCCATTTCATTCCAGCTGTTTGTTTCCTTTCTTTAGATCATCAATGATGCTTAGTAGTAACCATCCAATCTTGTTACCCTTATAGCTACTTTTCCTCTATAGCCTTAAATGCCTCAGTGTTCCACCTGTGAGTGCATTTCCCCCACCAGTGCGACCTCCCAATTCATCATCAGTGAAAGTTTAACAATTGAACCATCACCTGTGCTCCACCTACCACCATTGAAGGGGTCCTCACTGCCAGCAGGGAAGTGAATGACTCACTTCCCAAACTCCATGGTATTACCTGCTTTCTAAGACCACTGCACGTCCATTGCTGAAAGAAGTGGTTTGAGTCATCCAGACCAAAAAGCAACAAAAGCTGAGACAATGTGTGAAGTGTAAGACATTAGTCAGGGATTAGCACTTCGAAAGGAAGAGAAGAGAAGCAGGATTGGGCAGAGGAAAAAGTGGAAGTGTGATGCAAGCCCCAAAAAGCCTCAGCCAAGCTGGTAGGGAGCCCTGGACTGTATATTCCCCATCAGAGTATCCTGGTCAGCCAAAACTCTGTAACCCTACCCTGTGGAGTGACTGCATGCAGCTGCCCTGGCAAGGCAGGATCACTGGTGGTGATGTTCTCTGTAGCTGGTGCAGACCCTGAAAGAGCTGACAGCTAAAGGCTGCCTAAAGATGTCACTCCTAGCAGCTAGGAAGCAAGCCCTTCCTCAGAGGAGGATTTGAGAATACACTCTGTCCACCACAAGGAGGAGTGTATTTCACTGGGAGTGGAACTGAATCATTAAGAACAGAGATCCATGGGGGCTGTACCGTTGGTGTGGTGGTTAAGTTCGCACGCTCAGCTTCGGAGTCCAGTGTTCACGGTGTTAGCTCAGGGCCAATCTTCCTTACCAAAAAAGAAGAACAAAGATCCACCCTTATAAAAACCAGATATTACAGATAAGTTGACTGAATTTTCCAAGATACTTATGATTTTGTGAGATTTATTCTTCTCAACAAGGAAAATTCAATAGAAACTCAACTAAATTTACTTTTTATCTTTAATGTTTAGTAAGCCTTTAGTTTTCAGCAAAATTACTTAAGAAATGTTATCAGACCATATGTTCCACTTTTTGATTGGAAAACTACAACCTCTTTAATCACATAATTTCTTTTGGTGGTCCTCTTACTGGGAAGAATAAACAAATGTGAGGGTACTCTTGATTGAAAGTCTACAAGATGAGCCAAGATTTACAGTCACAATTCTCTTAATACTCCAAAAGGACCTTATGATAGAAACCCCAAGAATCCCTGATGGAGATGGAGACGATAACTCACATTCATTTTGCACCTACTCTTTTCTCAGTTCCGTGCTGAGCACTTTGTATGCATTCTGTCTACCCAGGCTCACTTAGGCTTTGGAAGTGGCTACTGTTATTAGTATTTTACAAAGCAGGAATTAGTTGGGAGAGGTTAACAATCTTGCCCAAAGTAACACAGCTGATAAGACTGAGCAAGGACTCTCATACTGTTCTCTCGAAACATCCTGTCCACTCCTTGACCAGACTGCCAAAGGAAAAGATGTGCAATCTACAGATACTTTATACTAACTTGGAACGAGTGCCAGAGAAAAGCTGAGTGATCACTCATTCATTCTGGGATTGTGTCTCATATAATTGGGAGATCAATAACAGACACTGCTGAGTTATGATTTTTGATTGGGAAGCAGTTCATAAGGGTTAAGAGGGGCTCTGTCAATAGACTGCTTAGATTGAAGTTATGTCTATGCCATTTTCCAGTTTTATGCCTTGAGCAAGTTATTTAAACTTGTTGTGCCTTAGTTTTCTTATTAATATTTGAGAATAACAATGAATGCTTCTTATGATTAAATGTAATCCCACAAGTATATCACTTAACACAGTGTATGGTATGGTAAGGACTAAGTGAGTGCAAATGTATTTATTGTTGGTGTTAATGGTATCGTCATTGTTGTTTGGTAGTCTCTAGTCATGCCTTATATCCACTATTTTATTCAAACTCAATTAATGCCAATATTTAAACTTGAAACTTGAGGAACTCATCCTTAGTGATAAGGGCTTAAGAATTGTAACACTTCCTATTGAATAAGCCAATGATCCACACATGTCGAGTGATTACTATATGCAGACATTCTCTTAGGTATTTGGAATCCAGTAATAAAATACAAACTGATGTCCTGCTCTTATTGACATTTCAGTCACCTTTGTTGTGCAGTGTGCTTCGGGATGTGAGGGAAAAGAGTGTGACCTACGGTACTTATCCTCAGGTGCTTCTGATGGCACATAGGAAGGACTCAGTGTGACTTTAAACATAATAATACAGAGAAAGACCACAGTCCAAGGGAGCGAGAGTATCTGCCTCTGAGTGGGCTCCCTGGAGGAGGAAGAGCTCAAGAAATACATTCTGTTTGAGAACTATAGATATTAGCAGGTTTTCTCTGACTTCAATTTATAAAATATTTTTTCAAGTATGCAAAGATGCAAAAAAGAATAACGCAACGATCATGTATGTGTATATTTACCTCTCAACTAAAAAAATAAAGTGTTATCAGTACAAGTCCTCTGTCAACTCCTCCTTGATAATCCATGTGATTGTTCCCAATACATCGGTATCCCTACCTACTGCTGGAAATCAACCGTTCTACTACAGTGATAAGCAGGATTTTTCAGTTATTCGAAGGGCATTTAATCACTCAAAAAAGTCCATTCCATGAATGCAAAATGATCTCAATTGAGCTAAAAGTATGGCCTGTTGTTGTACCTATTAGATATCTCTAGAGTTCAGAACCAAGCAAAATTTCCTAATAGGCCCAATGCTCTCATTGACATTAATTAATAACACAAGGACATAAATTTCTCATAAGGAATAATTTTCCCCTTTTCACATATAAGGAAATCACACTTAAAAGAGATTGATTAGAGTCACATTGACAAACGGGAGAACTGGGGTTTATACTCAGTCCTCCTAAATCCAAGTCTAAAAAGATTTCCCACCCACTATCAGCCTTTCCATAGTCCCTGGAAGGTGTGGGGGTTGCTGGACAATAATAAATTAGCCCATGCAAAGCCCTTTTCCTACTTGTGAGCCCTCATGCCCAGAAACAGTAAGTTTGAATCAACTCACTGACAGTTTACATGAGGTTTGAAAAATTGAATATCGCAAAAACCGACTTCTGTAACCCCCAAGGGCCTCTCTTTCACCAAGAATAATATTGCCCTGAACAAGAGAATTTGAAGGGAAATGGTTTGAAATATTCTTTCATGTGGGAAGTTCAGGAAGATTTATAAGCACATACCTGACCTTCTCTGAGAAATATTTTGATTTAATCTCTTTCATGTTCTGCAATTGCAAGAGGCTTCTTTGAAATTTTCTCAGGATGGATGGAATATAACTCATGAATGAAATTTGCCTGGCTTACAGGCTACTGCTGAGCTCTGACTTGTTTCAAGGGAAAACAATTTAATTCCTTCATCCCCAGGGTGAGAGTCAGTCAAGCTTTTCCAACCTCATGATATTAGGGATACCATTCAATATAGCATGAAATCTCAAACCCTAGTTTGTCCACAAAATCCCATGCATATTACCCCAGCCTTCTTTTGTTTCCCTGATGCACATTCTTTCTCCTTCTCTCTCTCTGTCTTCCCTGATCCTTCCTTCTCTCTCTAACCAGCCATGTTGCTCTTCTTTCTGTTATTTGAATGCAACAAACATATTTTCACCTCAGTTCTTATGCACAAGATATTCCTTCTCCCTAGAAAGCTCTTCTTACCTCTCGTTTCAAAACCACGCTTTTCCCCCTTCATCAAACAGATCCCTTCACATCCTTTGCATTAAACTTCATTCCTTCTGTTAATACATCCATGATCCTAAAATGAATTAGATCCTTGTGCTACCTCTTTCTTAGGAGCTTACATTTTGCTTCATAACAATTGCTTAATTGTTCACTGTATGCATTTTTGCTTGTGTGTTTACTGTTTGTCTCTCTCAGGTGATTGGAACTTTCAAAAGGTCAGGCACCAGATGTGTTTTTTGCATTAATACATCTGTTTCACCTATTTTGCATCGAATCCAGAGAAATGTGACTGTTTAATTAATGTTTGTTTAAGTACTTCATGAACAGGCTTCCTACTCTCTACAGGATTTCTACTCTACACTCCATAGAACTTACTTACTTCTGAATGCCTTAGGAGGGACTGATGGAGGATGCCTTAAATTATTAGTTATTTTCTTCCCATGACCCATTTTCCTTTGTAGACTGTTAGTGACATGAGGGAAGAATCCATCTTATTGACTCCTTCTGTGACTAACTCTCTGTTTTGTATAGAGGAGACACAATCAATATTTATTGGTTAAAATCCTATTTCATAGTCAAACTCCAAATATCTAAAAGATCTGAAGGCTTGAGAACCAGGAGAGCCAACGGTGTAAACTCCAGTCTGAGTCCAAGTCTAAAGGATGCAGTCCCAGCTCAAAGATGGTCAGGCAGAGACAATGAATTCTCCCTTACTCTTTCTGTTCTATTCAGGCCTCCAGTGCATTTGGGGGCACATAAGAGGATTCTTATTTTGTTTTCCCAAACTGTTTGTTTTCAGAAAGTGTTGACATTCTTAACCATATTCTTATTTTGACCTTAATTCTAGTCTTTTGATTTAATTCTATGTCCTGAATTCAGGTACCTCCTGCCTTCCAGTTCCAGTTCTTACCCAGAGTTCTGACTTGTGCCCCTCAGCTTCTGTCCAAACTGAATAATGCAGATCTCTAAATGTCCAAAATGGCATGAGAGCTGTGTAAGCCAAGGAAACAGGAGTTTCAATGCCTGAGTGACCCCTTACCATGGGAAGATTCCCCTAGGCTGTGGCAATATGAATGGTCTCTTTTATCCCAATCAAGGTTTTCTGAAAACTGGTGTTTCACCCTGGTCTCTTATGAGTAAGAACCTATTAACAGTAAAGCCTGTATAATTATATTGCAAAATGCCTCCCAGTGATCAGACTTAAAGGAGTTCACCATGAGTATAATCTGTCTTCAATATTCTCCATCCCATTTAATAGGGTCATTATTAACCTCTCTATCAGGTTTGAGAGACTGAACTCATTTTCAAATCCTTACTCCCCATGCTAGTATTTACACAGACAAGGTCCTTTGACCAACACAGTCTCGTCACTCTAATTACTGTGTTCAGTTATTCACTCAATAAATATTTGAGGAGCCAGGTACTGGTTTAGTCAATAATTATATAGTTGTGGAATAAAACACATAGTCTCTGACCTCAGGAAATCAGGGTTAATTGGGGTGGTTAGCATTAAATAATTATTATAAAAGTTTACAATTATGCAATAATGATAATACATGTGGAAAAAAATTTAACAAGGATACACAAGATATTATCACAAAGGGCTCTGATTTAGAACAGTGGATCAGAAAAGACTTCTTGATTGATTATAAGCATCATAGTGTAAAGAGCTCTGCTGATCCATACCCCTATGAAACTAGTGAAAACTATTATTTAAAAAAGCCTGAGGACAAAGAACAAATGAAAACATTTATTTAAGAATATCTATGAAAATTCAGTAAGAAGGGAAAGAGTCTATGGTATTGAAACAAAGACTACTTTCTCCTCATCCCACCTATAGCTAAGCAAGGCAGAGACCATTCCAGATCACCAGAAACAAGAACCTACAGCACCCTTTTCCCCCAGCTGAAGTCAGAGAGTTTTCTTTCTAGGAGGAGCAAGATTTCACCATTTCCTATCCTGTCCCCGATTACCTGTCCCAGAGGCTAAGTCTTGGGTGAGTGTGTTTAAGAGGTAGGAACCCCCTTCTTTGATCCAGTCCCACTAATGGAATGGAGATTCTACCTTGGGCTTGACAATTTGAGAATTCTGGGGACCCTATAACCCTTGCCCCCTGGCTTATGAGGAAGTGGCTCCACACCAGAAAGGCAAGCTGAAAGGACCTCAGGCTTTTGCCCTCTCTCCACTGAGTTCTCAGCTACTGAAGTGGGGGGGGGGGGGGGGGTGTCTGGGAGGAAGAAGTAGATGGCAAAAGAGATATCTCCTGGTCTCTTCCCAAAAATACTGACTTCATTTGAGAAGGAATTTGGAGAAATTCAATCCTAAAATTTCTTCCAAGAACACGGAGATTGCAATGAAAGGCAAATAGGAGGAGATTTGTGGATTTGATAAAGATACATCTTAGATGATAGGCCAGCTAGTTTGTAGGAAAGAATTGGGGAATAAGAAAGTTGGGAAATGCCCTTCTGGGGTTAGAATAAATATCTAGCATGAACCTGTAGGGGAGGAAGACATTTCCTCTACCTGCTCCGGGTCCTTCTGGCCAGACAACAAATTAAATTCACATGAGACAGAATAACAGGAGAAAATTAAACAAAGCTTTATAACATGAATACATGGGAGAATCTCAGGCAAACTGAGCAGCTTGCCAAAATGGTGGACGCTTTCCCCTTAAATACCACCCTCAGCTAAAGACAAACGAGGATGTCAGGGGTGGGGGAGTCAGTTATGGGAGGTTACCAGAAAAGCACAGTAAACAAGAGTAAGGTTATTATACAGATTTAAGTCCTTGCCTTCTGCATTGATAAGAGTTTCTAGAGATAAGGTCATCCCCCCTTCTTCCTGGTACAGAGTGGGAGGCATCTTTACAAATAGAGATTTCCTTTACAAATGTAAATGTCTCTTAACAAAGGGTAAGTAAATTCTACTTTTCAGAGTTTCTTTCCTGCCTGCAGTTTTTAAAAGTAACCAGCCCAAAATAATCCTCATGCCAAAGAGACATATCTTGGGGTGGCCAATTCCAGTCCCCCACAAACCTCAGCAACTATTCCTTCTAAAGAGCCACAATTTGATTAGATTCATTTGGAGAGAGATTTAAGCTCTAAGGCATTGTTGAAATAGTACAGCAATCAAACGGAAATTAATAGAGTTTAAAATTTGGGTGTAGTTAGGATAGAGGAAAATCGCCACAAATGCCAACGTCATCCCAGTGTGACTGTAGGCATACTCAAAGCTGTGCCTTTCTAAGGAGAAATATCAAAAGCTTAACTTTATGGAGGGGGGAATAGAATTCACTGGAAAAATTCAGTTAATTACTAAAAAATAAATAAGCAAATAACAATAACCATCATTTGTGGGGAGGGCAGAGTTCCACATTACAATATATTATTTAAAGTTATTATTTTGTTTTCAGCAAAAAATTATGACAAGGAAAGAAACAAGAAGGTGCAATCTACACTGGAAAAGAAGCACACAATACAAATTGTTTGTGAGAGAAAACAGATGTCAGATTTAACAGAAACAGAGCTCCAAATAACCATTATAAATATGTTCATTGAACTCAAAGGAAGCATGATCAAAGAAGTAAAGGAAGATATGACGGCAATGTCACATCAAATAGAGAATATCAACAAACAGATAGAAATGATTTAAAAATGAAAATTCTGCAGTTGAAAAGTAAAATAACTGAAATTTAAAAAAAAAAACAACACTACAAAGGCTTAACAGTAGATTTGAATTGGCAGAAGAATTAGTGAAGTTAAAGGTGGACTAATAGATATTATTCAAGCTAAAAAGCAGAGAGGAAAAAGAATGAAGAAAATTAAAGAGAGCCTCAGAGAAATGTGCAATACTGTCAAGAGCACCAACATGTGTGTCACAGGTGTACAAGAAGGAGAGACGAAAGAGAGAGGAGAATTTAAAAAATAATAATAAAAAGAAGTGATAATGGCAGTAAACTCCCCAAATTTATTGATAAAGAATTAACTACTTTTCCAGGAAGCTCAAAACAGTCCAAGAAAGATAAACACAAAGAGATCCACAAATAGACACATTATAGTAAAAACGCTGAAAGTCAAATACAAGGAGAAAATCTTGAAAGTAGCAAGTGAAAAGGACTCCTCATTTACAAGGGAACCCCAGTAAGAATAACAGCTGACTTCTCAGCAGAAACAGTGACAGCCAAAATGCAGTGGCTAGCTTGGGCCAATTCTTGTTATGCATGGTAGTGATGCTCTGTAAAGTCGTCGTGAACATTGAACTAACAAATACTGAACTGTAGTTCCTAGAGGAAATAAAAATTTAGGTTTCTATGAGCCTCTGGTCACATTTTTGTCAAGATTTTTTGTATTACATAGGTTTGTTTCCCAGTCTCTTGACAAAACAAGCCAGTTTCAGCAGGGTTGAAAATCCACTCTTTCACGTAACCTTTTTCCCGTATAATGCTAAGTAGGTATTTTTTAAATTCCTCTGCAGCTTCCTGACTTTTGATTTGGTAAGTATTAGGCGTAACACCAAAAGCACAAGCAAACAAAGAAAAAGAATAGATAAATTGAACTACATTAACATAAAAAAAAATGTGATTCAAAACATACCATAAAGGAAGTGACAACACAACCCATAGAATGGGAGAAAATGTTTGCAAGTCATATATGTGATAAGGGACTTGTATCTAGAATATATAAAGAACTCTTAAAACTACATAACAAAAAGACAAGTTGATTTCAAAATGGGCAAAGAATCTAAAGAGACATTTCTCCAGGGAAGATACACAATGGTCAATTTAAATACTTCTAGGTGTATATTCAAGAGAAATGAAAACATATGTGCACACAAAAAACTTGGAAATGAATATTTACAGCAGCATGATTCATAATAGCCAAAAAGTAGAAACATACCAAATATCCATCAATGGACAAATAGGTAAACAAAATGTGGTGTATCAATACAATGGACTATTATTCAGTCATAAAAATGAATGAAGTATTGACACATGCCACAATATGGAAACTTTATGGTAAGTGAAGTAAGCTGACCACAAAGGCCCACATATTGTATGATTCTATTGATATGAAAGTCCAGAATAGGGAAATCTATAGAGACAGAAGGTAGATTAGTGGTTGCTTAAGGCTGAGGGTGGAGATGGGAAAATAGGAATTGCACATACATGTGAATATACTAAAAAATATTGAAATGTATCTTATGTGAATTATATCTCAATAAAGCTATTTTTCACAAAGAAGAAAAGATATCGCTAAGGAAGAGACCCAGGTGCTAAGACCTCAGTGATGAGTCTTGGTGGAGTGTGAAAAGAAGGGGAAGAACATTCCAGGAAAAGGAATAGCTAATCCAAAGACCGTGAGGTCTGAAAGAGCTCATTACACTAGCAGAACTGGATAAAACCAATGTTGGTGGAAGTGGCAGAAAATGAGAAAAATAGGCATGCATTTTATAGAAAATAGGAATTTGATGACTACATGAAGAATTTTAGGCTCATTCCTAAGTCAAATGAGTGGATATTGAAAAACTCTGAGCAGGAAAGAAACATGATATAATAGGGCTTTTCAAAAACATTCTGGGTCAGGTTTGTGGACACTGGATTGGAGGAGTTGAGTAGGCACAAGGGTTAGAAATCTCTAGTGAATCATGCCTTTGGCATCTTTTGGATGCGGAGGTTTCCTCAATATCTTCTGTGTTATAATGAGGAAGAGAGGGCTGCTCACTGCCAACACACTTAGGGGAAGCATGACTGATGCAAAATTTAGGGAGGCACTCACTCTCAGGATCATGCTAGTGTAGGGCTGGCACTTGCAAGACCTTGAGAATGAGCGCCTCTTTAAGTTTAAAAATTTTATACCTTGGGCACCTTGCTTGTAATGCCGCCTCCAAGCCCTGATGAGAAACCTAAGGGTTTGATCCGGAAGAAAATCCATTGCCTATTACATTTGTGAGCAGAAGCGAGTTTCTTAACTTCTCTTGGGCTTAGAGTGGTCACATGTAAAATGAGATTCATGTTACCTACTTCATAATGTGGTTCTGCAGCATTAATTTTATAAGATTACAACTGTGAAACTCTTCCCAAAAGGCCAAGGGATTTAAGAAGCAGGGAGTTCTTATAATACCTTGAAAATGGATTATGTAGCTCCCTGGTGAAAAAAGAACAAAAGAAGGAGACTATTTCAAACAGGCTTTTACAAGATCAGCTTCTTTACCTGAGACATAAATCTTTTTACCACTTGGTCCAAATTTGCTTCTTCAGCCTCATTTCCTCATGTTGTAATTTCCCGTGAGGTCCTTAGGCTCCAGGCAAGCTGCAACTCTCACCCTTCTCGGAGTGTGTAGTCATGCTTCCTTGTAACTCCCTGTCTTCCTGAACATACTGTTCTTTCTGTATAAAATATCTATGTCTGTTCGTTCACCCAGCAAACTCCAATTTATCCTACAATACTCTGAAAATGTGATCTCTTTGGTAAAGCCTTACTCCATTGCCACACTTATCAATACCCTGTAACACTCCATTTATAGCCCATGAATTTACTTAGCATGTTATGTTATGTATGTCTATTTATATGACTCCAGCAGACTGCAACATTTTGAAGGCAGGAGAGATATGTGTTTTTTTTTAAACCTAAACCCTAGGAAGCAGCACATACTTATCAAGCACAGCTTATATCCATATTTATTTATTCATTCACAAGCATTTCTTGAGTTTCTATATGAGGTAGTTCCTGTGCTTGGCCAAAAAATGGGGATTAAAAAGTATAGAAGGAACTATAGTAGAAAAAAATTATTTAGATTCAGAAGCTACTATTGTAGGCTATTATCTTTGACCATGCATCTTCATCTTTAAAATATAACCATTATCAAATCCTCCTTCAGAGAGTTTTCATTCAGGCACTCATTTAATGGCAGCCACAGAACTGCAAAACATTATGGGGTCTTCAGTTGTCATTGCAGACAAGGTCTTTTGTTTCTAAGGATGTTGTCACAATTTGGGTAAGTAACAACCCATGTGTATCTAGGTAAAACATAATAACATTCATAAAATGATAAATACACAGGGAAATTAAAGATGTGTTACAAAAATGGCACTGTTATTTCTTTTATAAGACAGAAATATCACTATGACTTGAGGTAGTAAGTAGGGGCCTGGATTGGAGCCAAGGTTGCCCCCAGGTTCCTAACCTACACATGAATGCCAGTCTTCCCTCCATCTGCGCTTTTGCATAAAGGCAGTTTCTGACTCTCAATGTTCATCTCCACAGGGTGCAAATCAGTGATTTTGCTCTCCAGATCTTCCTCAGGACTGTTCCTACCATTTCTGAATACCAATGGATTTCCTAAGCAAGTTTGCCAGACATTTGCATGTAAATTACAAGCCCAGCTCCCATGAAGAGACTGTGTTGAAATGAGATTCTCACCCCACCCCACAAATCAATCAATCAATTAATCAATCAATAAAACAGGAGCCAGAGATTTTTATTAAACATTTTAATGAAAACACACTTTCTCCAATTCTCTTTCCCTAGTCATTGATTAAGGAATAAGATTGCTTCCAACTCTCGCCAGTTCACGCTTCTCCAATTACAGACATAGCAGTTATTTTTCTGTTGCTATTTTATTGGCCTGATTTTCCAGTCCTTCATTTAGAAACATGCAATCCATATATCTAATAAACTTATCCAAAACTCTTTGTGTTTTTCTTTAATTCCAAGTATTTTTCTTTCCTACGGAGGCATTGCACTTGGCAGTTGTCTTCCTGAGACCTGAATAAAATGAATAAATATATACTTTAAAGAGATACTGTTACCCAGAAAAGAAAATGTAAAATAGAGAAATGTTTGAAAACAGTTCTCATCATATATCACAGGTTCATACATTTATTGTCTTCCCTCAATCAAATGAAATTGGCATAAAACAAGCCCTGTTTCGCAAAGAATAAAGGTTGTTGCATAAGAATATTTGGAAACAATATCTCATATTTTTAAAAATAGCTCAGCTCCTTCTCCAGAAAGGATTTATTTTTTTCCCTGCACAGAACTGGCTGGAAGGCCACAACTATTGATCGAGTCCTGTAAGGGCTCCTCTATCTCAGCACGAATTCTCTTCTTACACCTTATAAGACCAGTTCAGAGGAAATTATTTTTCTTTATAAGCCCATCATGAATGAGTCACACAATTTTAATTATTATTAACAATAATAAATATAATAATATCAACATGATTGAACATTCACTATTATTGTCATACTTATTAAGCCCTGTATTAGCTCCTTTCGATTTTATAATAACCCCTGCTCATTTCTCCAGTCTGGTTTCCTCCTCAGTCTTTGCTTGCTAATTGCACTGAACTCCTCTAACTTTCTTGTACATACCTTGCTCTTCCCCATGAATGAACGTTTGCCCATGCTGTTGTTTTTAATTTACCCAGAGTTTCTCTCTCTACACCGTCACACACCAACACTCACCCCTACCATTTCTTTGTGTAGTAAATTCTTAGTACATTTCTATTCACCCTTCTGTATATTTTGAAATATTCCTGCCTTTGAAAAGATTGAGTGTACTTGTTATATATATCTGTAAACTCATCCCTCCATTTCTGTTGCACATGTCCAATCATCACTTGTGCCATATCTCTCCTCCCAGATAGATTGCAAACTTCCAAAGGCGGAGACAACAGCTGTCTTATTCAGAGTTCTGTCCCCCTTCTGCAGCTTCAACTGGTCAAAGTCCAGGAGACCTTAACTTCTGCCGGAAAGGAAAAACTCCTTTCAGTTTTCACTCTGTTAGTTATGGATCCTGGATTTGTGTAAGTATGGAATTACTATTTTTTAAATAGTTCTTAAAGAGAGGTCCAATGTAAGATATTTACATTTCAAATAAACCTGTGCTATAAAATATTATATTTAGGTTGTCTAAAGTCCTCTACAAAAGCAGAATGAGAAATGTCTGAGTTTAGAACTGTTTAAAATAGTTAAGACTTGGATTAAATTACTTTAATTAGAGAGTAAGAGCTATGTTATATATCCTGTATTAGCTTTTGCATTGGTTCCTAGGTTGCTCATGGCTTAGTTTTAATGCTCTGTAGGAGAGGAAGACATTTCCTCTTCCCAAACGGGGGTTCGTCTGGCCGGAGAACGAATTAAATTCACATGAGACAGAATAGCAAGAGAAAATTAAACAAAGTTTTATGAGGAACCATGACCCAGGGCCTTTCTTCCCGAAGGAAGAAAAAGCACCACAGAAGTGGGGTGCACAGAGTGGTTATATACCCCCAAACAGGATATTTCACATATGATTGAAATGTCCCTTTTACAATAGTCACGAGGCTGCTCTATCAGCACAGCACTTGATGGAAATGTCAGATAGGTCTGCTGTCTCAGTGAACGCCATGGGGTGGCAGGTGTGTTGCCTCAGGCTGGGGGGTCACAGATGAGCGCTGCAATTGGTTCCCAACCTAAAGAAAGATGCTTAATCTTTAAGGGGATGCCAACGTTGGGAGGGGGAGGGAAGTCAGTTACAGGAGGTTACCAGAGAAGCACAATAAAATGCATATTTAAGTCCTTGCCTTTGGTATTGATTAAGAGTTTATAGAAAGAAGGTCATCTCCTTTCTTCTTCCTGGTACAGAGAGGGAGGCACCTTTTAAAGATAGAGATTTACCTTACAAATGTAAATGTGTCCTAACAAAGGGCAAGTTCCATTCCTCAGAGCCTCCTTCCCTGTCCCAGTTTATCAAAAGCAATCAGCCTCAAATAATCCTGATGCCAAAGAGACTTATCTTGGGGTGGCCATTTCCAGGTCCCTACATTATATATCCTGTATTAGCTTTTGCATTGGTTCCTAGCTTGCTCATGGCTTAGTTTTAATGTCCCATAACAAAACCTTGCAAAAGTCGAGATTTTCTAATATACTCACTTTGACTACCTCTTGGTCATTACTATATAATTCTTGCTTTTTTCTCCTTCTGGTTTTCATCTTTGCTTGTTTGAAGGTTTTTGATTGTTACCGATTTGGGAGAGGATTGCGTTGCTTTGGTATCTCTACATTTTATTTGTGTTCCCTGAAATATTTTGTGAAAACTCTTGAGAAATCAATGTCTAATAAATGTCTATAAATCCATAGAAAGACAAATCACATAACATACATAAAACATGTATTTGACTATTAGGAGATAGTATTTTGTATAATTCATTGTTTTGCTCAGTGCCTAGCGTGGTGTCTTTCACATAGATGGGGCTCGATTACTTTACTAAAAACAGAAAGTTATTATATCAGTGCAACGAATTTAGATATGAGAGGAAGGAAGAGAAAGATGAATGTTTCCTGCTACAGGAATAGCGTAGGGAAACCTGTGTGCGCTACTGGGGATTTTCTAAAACCCAAAGCAAGAGGGGAAGGTGTTATGTTCACAAGCTTTGAGTCAGACAACCTTGGTTAGAAACTCAGCTCTGTCACTTACTCTCTGTGATGTCTTTGCTAAGTTTCTTACACTCTCTGAGACTCAATTTCACTACTTGTAAATTAAAGATAAAAGTATCTGCACTCTACATTCAGGAATTCATTCAAACAATGTTTATGAAATGCCTACTATATGTTAGGCATTGTCCAAGAGGCTTTTTTGTATTCGCCATTTAATCCTCATGATAGCACCGTTAATTTGTTATTACTTATTTTATATATGAGAGGAAGTGAGACTTAGAGAGATTAAGCAATTTGCCCAGGATATGCAATAAATAAATGGCCAGAGACCACCTGCTGCTCTGAAATTGTCTAGCATACCTGTAAATCTCAGGGCTATGATGAACTCTCTCTCTCTCATTAATAGCTTTACTTTCTCTTCCAATACTATTGAGATTTATCTTTATTAGTATTTTACAGACACTACTAAAATAGTATATAATAAGTGGAACAATAATCTAATCTATTACCCTGGTGACAATTCCCGATGAGATGGGAAAAATTCACACAGGTTACGCCTCCGGATAAAATCTCTATGCTAATATTATTCAGAGGTGAAGGGTGAGATACACAATAGGCTTTGGAACTAATTAAACATAATTGTACAAAATTTCCCCCATGACTTGTTATGATTGTCTTGCCATGAGAGAGCACATGGTATTGCAGAGAAAAGTAGCAATAATTACTTCCCATATTTCAAAGATTTTATTTCAAAGATTTATTTTAAACATCCCTGTTCAAGAAACTTTACCTTTTCTTTAGTCACCAGTTGAGCAAAATATTCATAAAACTTTGGGGGGAGGGAGGATGAGAAACTCAAATTTTAAATATCTTTATTGCCAATGTTTTTTAAAAATTTATCCAAGAAACCTTTGTTTAAAATATATACAAATAGGGGAAGGCCTGTGGGCTATTCCACAGTAGTGAAATAGTGCGTACCTACTCCACTCATCAGCCATGCTGTGGAGGCATCCCACATACAAAGCAGAGGAAGATTGGTGCAGATGTTGGTTCAGAGCTAATTTTCCTCAAGCAAAAAGGAAAAAAAAAAAGAGGAGGATTGGCAACAGTTGTTAGCTCAGAGTGAATCTTCCTCACTCACACACACACACACACACACTATATATATATATATATATATATATATATATATATATATCCACTAATATAAATCATTCAAATAAATATAGAAATGATATACACATCCTCATCACATAAAGAGAAATTACCAATACTTTGTTGGTTTTTCATACACATGACAGACTTTAAAAATGAGATGACAACACTATTTAATTTTCTTCTCAATAAATATATTCATGTGTTGTCATTTTTATTATCAAGACTGCAGGCAAATTGGTTAGTTAGCCAGGACCAGTTTGGTGACACTTAGACTATGTTGGTGTGTCCAGCATTTTTGATTTGTTTTGAGCTTATTTCTGCTAGCTTCCTGGAAGCCCCTCACATCTCTTTGGTCAGTAGTGTGAATACTCTTCAACCAATCACTGGCACGATGAATGAGATTATGGTGATTGGCTTGAACTAAGAAGTATTTCTAGGAGGCTTCTATACATGATGTTTTCTCTCTATTTTCCTAAAACCCCTTTGATTTATGTATTATTTGTTTACTTATAGACGTATGAAAGCTGAGGTCCAGAGGTGGTAAGTAACATGCATAAGTCACAAAGCTTATAAATGACAAAATCAAAACCAGAATTTCCCAAACCCTACATTTTAATTTAGTGTTCTTTTCCTACTTCAAGATCTGTCCATAGGAATAATCTGTGACTTCATTCTGTGCTGACCTGTGGTAGGTGCTTAATAAGTACTAGTGAATTGGGACAATGGGTACTGCCAGCCATGCTTTTTTATAGCATGGAGTTTAACATATTTTTTCAAGGAAACTATACTCAACGAGGGTCTTATATTTGGCTAGAAATTAATATGGGAGAAAAATCATATATTTCTTTCTACGGTAGTAAACACCAAAAAAATTAATTTCTCTAAATTATACCATATTTCTATTTCTCACAGCTCCACCTATCAGATTAGAAAGACAAGACCAGAAAGATAACCTACACTGAAATTGGGACCACGACAGGATGAGATCTGCCCCTAAAAACTGATCTTTTGCATAGATCCCTTCTTCTCCAGAAAAGTTTAAATTAGAGTGAAAACTACCAACAGTTGGTGTTAGGAAAATGGCTGGGAAGATGACCATTCAAATCATCCGTTCCTATTATTGAATTTTCCTAGGGAAATTAATTTTAATAGACAGGAAAGAAGGCAGGCTTCATGGAAGGAAAGAAATCATCATATAATGAAAACCAGCTCTTTATTGAGTGCGGACTATATGCAAAGGATCATGTGTCCCTTGGGGGATCTTAACCTAGGAGATAAAAGGGGACGTATATCTCAAAGGTAGATAATAGGTCCAGGCAATGTGAACTAAGACCCAAAGGAGAGGTATGGTTATTCTCTAGGACCTAGAAGAGAAAAATTCCCCAACTTCTGCTCTGGGGAACTGAGGTTTGTCCATTCTTAAGGAGTCTGGGCTATATCCAGTACTCACTTAGAAGACCTTTACCACAGATCTTGTTATATCAAGGAAAAGATGTTCCCCTTGCTTTTGTGTATTTATTGGAGTCCGGGTATCAGGCATCGAGGTTGGTGCAACTGCTCAGTGATTCTGTCAGATGGGGGGAAGTAGGGGTGCAGTTAGCCAGCCTACAGTGTCAGTATCTTTCCCTATAATAGCTAGTGTGCTTTCTTCCATCTAAGTAAATCGTTATTGAAAAACTCCAAACCTTGGTGTTTTGTGGGGTTTTTTTGGAAGATAAAAAGCTGATTTTTATTTTAGGGCAGTCACAAATACCACTTAGTTTTTCATTATACAGATGTCATAGCTGAAAAGTTGTACAAAAATTGCTCTAATCAGGTATTTCTGACTCTTTGCTTTAAATATTATGCTATTATAATTAGCCTTCTAAGTCTTTAAGACTAAAAGAACTCCATTTTTGCCTTTGGTTTGTTTTCTTTAAGGTTTAATGACAGTATTTTGTTTTTGTAATGTAATGGAGCTTCTGAACTGCAAATAAAGGATCTAAGTGAATAGGCTTGAGAATCAGATCAATCTGGGTTCAAATTTTTAATTCTTTTTACTAGCGAAGTGTTCTCTTGAAATGATGTTTAATTGCCAGACACCTTGCTTGTGACATCTCTTGTCTAAAGGAACTTAAAAAACTTTAGTCATGTCACTCTGTTTTTTTTTTTTTTTCTCATTATTGTTGTCTCTACGGATCTAGATCCAAAGGACATTTCATTCAATTTGGTGAAAACGCAGCTAACTCTTCGCGGTTTCATATTTTCTATTTATTACTTTGATTGACTTGCCTCTTGCTGTTTGTCTTTTCTCTCTAATTTTCATTTGGGTATTTCTAATTGCCCAAATAGTTCATATGTCCCCATAAGGTGTAGAAAAATTGTCTATTGAAATGTGTTTACTTGTCTTGACACTTAGACACGAAGATATAGGCATACTATCAGAGATGAATTTCTTGACTACGGGGATTTTCTTCTGTTCTCCTCCATAAAATGAAAATCCATTTCATTGTCTTCTGTTCTCCCCAACCCCTCATTACCTCCTTCCTGCTCCAGTTTCTCTTTCTACTTTCTCTGCTTGTGTTTGTGGGCTTTGATTTATGGTAGAGCACCTACTGCTGTTCTCCTCTTGAATTTGAATATCAATAGGGATTTGAGGCACAGAGAAAAGAGAAGCTGCAGGGTTTCTTTCACTGTCTTGGCCTTTTGTTTCAGGCTCCTCTTATAACCAAGATAAGAAGAGAAAACAAATTCTCCAGGTCTTTCTCCTTGCCGCCTGTCTTTATGTTCACATAGCATTCTCCCATTATGTGAGTCTGTCTCCAAATTTCCCCTTTTTTATAAGGACATCAGTCATCTTGGATTAAGACCCACCCCAAGGGCCTCATTCTAACTTGATAACAGACCCTGTCTTCAGACGAGATGACATTCTGAAGATACTAAGGATTAGGGCTTCAACATATGAATTTGAGGAGGGAACAGGTCAATCCATAATACCCTCAGCTAAGCTGGACTCATTATTTATTAGCTTTTCCAGCCAAGGGAGACTACAAATGAGATGGAAAATACAGAGCCATAGTGCTATTTTTGACCATCCCCAGGACGAGTCTCTTGCCATAAAACTGAAGTATTTATGCCCATTATCTGCTATTATGGAGCTTTGTTATCTGAATCTAGAGATCTTTTCCTTCTTTGAATCAGCCTTCTGTCAGAGAAACTCTATATAGTAGAAGGATCAAGGAAACTTGAGTTCTCATTCTGTCATGACCCTAAGAATGTTCCTTCACCATCTTTGGTTCTTGGTTTATTCATCTATGAAATCAGGTAGTTAGACTTGATGGTGGTCATAGTCCTTTATGATTTCATCTTTCTAGAATCGATTAAATTAAAATGTCATTTAACCTTAATCACTTACCGTCTAAAAAGCACCTCTGCTAGTTTTTGTGTGGATTATGAAGAACAAACAACTTTCCTTTCTCATTTTCTGGAAAATTGCCATAGTAAACACATATATCTATGTAGATTATAAATGTCAATGTTATCCTTAGAGTTGTTTAAATGCAACTTGTACCAGGAAGTTATTGAGGAGGTGAATGTGTGAAAAGGATAACATGAATCAAAGATAAGAAAGCGTCTCTGATCCACCCAAAGCACTAATATGGGTACACAAGTCAGAACCTTCGGGAAAGTACATCCAGCTGCCAAACCAGGCCCAGGAAGGGAGAGCTTGTGGAGAGTTCTGTGCAAAGATATTTCTGTTGTATAACTACCACTTCCATGTCTGCAGCCATACAATTGCTGGTGGGTTGGAGGCCCCTGTTGGTCAGCATCTTTGGCTGTCGGGACAATGAGTTGGTTGTCAGGCACTTCTTCATTCATCCATCATTGCATCTGAATTTAGAGAGTAATGTCTATTGTTACTCCTGCTTTCCAAGTCAATTCCAAATTTCTATTTTCACCAACTGTAACCCAAAATCATAGCATAACCTAATGGATTATATTAGTTTTCTGGACTACTGTACAAATTACCACAAACTTAGTGGCTTAAAATGCTCTCTCGCATTTCTGAGGCTAGAAGTCCAAAATCAAGGTATCAGGGGGCCATGCTCCTGCTAAAGGCATTAAGGGAGAATTCTTCACTGCCTCTTCCAGCTTCTGCGAGCTCCAAGCCTTCCTTGGCTTGTGACAACTTAAGTCCAGTCTCTGCCTCTGTCTTTACATGATCTTTTCCTCTTATCTTCTCCTCTTCTTTTTGCCTTCTCTTCTTTTAAGGACACTTTTATTTGGATTTAGGGTCCACCCAGATAATGAAAGATGAACTTATTTTGAGATCATAAACTTAATTGTATGTGCAAAGACATTTTTCACAAATAAAGTCACATTCACAGAATCCAGGTGGTCATTTCTTTTGAGAGGCCACCATTCAACTCATCATATGGACATTTTGGGAAATAAAGTTCCTAGCTTACTTAATCGTGTTGGCACAGAACAATTGAGAACTGACAATCTCTTTTCAACTTGTCATCAAAATACATACCTTTTTTCTTTAACCAAATTTGCTTTTAAATAAACTCAGTAGCAAAATCATGCTTCCATATAAAATGATACAGTTATTGTTTGTAAAACTGAAAACACTAATCTTCTTACCAAAGAAGACAGAAAAACTACCATTTGTCATGTTTTTCATATTTATTCATCTTTGGGTGTATTCCTTCCTCATTTAGTTAATTTGTACTCCTCCTGTTATATTCTGAACCTGCAGTACTGAGATATAAGTTTTATCATTATTACTCATTCTTAATACCACCTATTTTTAGATGTTTGATGAATAGGAAAGGAAAAATTATTTAAAAAAATTGAGTTATACATGTAAAAATGTTCTGTCAAAGCATAGAGGAAATATTCATAAAGAGTAAAGGGCACATTTGTACAATTGCTCACATGCTGATACCTGATATTCAAAGCTTCTGTCTTCTAATGCCTGTACCATATATCCTTTGCTTTCAGAAAGTGCCTCAATTGGTCATGATTCTATGTGTGGTGGGGTGACCCAATCTTTAATTCCTGAAATATCTGTGCAATTAGAAGCTCTGCCTGTATTTCATTATTGATGTTTATTTGTTTATTTAACGTTTTTTTATTTTAACACTTATTTAACATTTGATTATTTATTTGACTTTTTTTATTTAACATTTTTAATAGGGCAGAGAAGTACTATCACACTGGAGGACGTCCTACATCCCAGACATATTATTCCATACCTCTATTTTTTAGAAACAATCCAGTTTCCCCTTGGTAATCAGGATCAATCTCTCCAATCAGCATGGTATTCTGTTCTTTGCCTATTAGTTCTTTGACATGAAAAGCTCGTGTTTGCCAGTGGCAGCATCAGCAGCCAGTAAAGAGAAACATTTTATTATGTCACCTGTTAGAAGAATTCCTTCATTGAGAACAAAATTGTCTGAACCAGCAAAACCCAAATTTGGGTATTAGGCAGGAAAAACTTTTCTAGTACATCATTGAGGCAATAGTCAGAATAATCCCCACCATTTGCACGGCTTCATCCCTGGATCAGTGAATTCTAGAAATACGAAAAAGATTACTGGATATTTATCACAGATTCAGACAATATAAGACATCCTGGAGGATACAACCTCACAGCCTCAAAGTGTTTTCATCCTCTGATGCTATCAGTGCATCTTTAAAAGGCCAGTCCTCCATTCTGTCAAGCCAGCTACTTCATGATGATGGGGAATGTGGTAAGACTGATCAGTTACATGAGCTTGAATCCACTTATATAATTCATTTTCTGTAAAAGGAGGAGTTCCCTAGTCAGAAGCTATACTATGTAGCATGCATGACAGTAAATAAGGCATCCAGTAATTATTCAACTGGGGATTTTGGCAGAATCATTGCAGCCAGGAAAGAAAATCTATATCCAAAATAAGCAAATCTATATTAAGGAAAGAAAGTCTATATCCAAATAATATCCTATTTCAATGAGAATAAAATACTGTCTCTTTCATAATGAAAATAGTTCAGTGTAACCAACTGGCCACTTAGGACCAGCTGGTTGGTCCCTCCAGCTAATTGTGGGCTCAATGTTAATCTGTGCTGTTGGCACAGTGAGTTCTCACCCATAGCTGTAGCCACTTTAGTCTTGTTGAAGTGAATCCAACTTTCTGAGCCCATGCATAAACTCTAACTCTGCTGCCATGGCCAATTTGTTCCTGATCCCATTGGACAAGGACAGGATGTTCTGGGGAGAAAGGCCAATTGACTTTCATTGAATATTTTATCTTATCCGTATGATTATTGAGATTCTCTCCTAGCTGAGGTTGCTCTTTTGTGAGTATTGGCATACCCTCCCCAGATTCACTGGTCACCAACTTTCCATTGCCTTCTTTCTAAATATTTGAGCATCCACACAAACCATTAGTTATTGCCTAAAAATTAGAGTAATTCCTTATCATTAGCAATCTTTCCTTAAAGGCAAAATTCACTGTCCTCTGGACTGAGCGCATCTTTCATAATAAATCAACTCAAGTAGTCTGATATCAAAGTTTCCTCTGTAGTAAACCACGAACTTCCTGACATCTCAGCTTGATTCAATGCAGACCACCTCTGAGTTCAGTTTTCAGACATCTGACTGAGAAACTGTTAGAGCCACTTCTCACTGCTCCAGTTTATGGAATCCAGGAATTTTGGCCAGTGTACCCATTTGAAACAGTAGGCTTAAGTCAACAATACATTTCCTGACTCTGATCCAAAATCTGCCTAATTCATTCCCATACATGTTCCAGTTCTGGTAAAGTAAATTGGCTAAGTCTCACCATTTTATTGATATCTACAGTCCCTCCTCATGGCTCACACCTTGGATCCAGTCTCTTGAGACCTGCTGGCACTGGATCTGGTTATAAACCTAGATGCAATGAGATATGTGTGGATAGGTCTTGATCGAGATCGCCATTCTCCCACAAGGACAATACCTTAGAACTCACTGCTAGTTCTTTAGGAAAGGTAAAAAGAATGCATTCACATAGGGCAGAATAGCTGCTTCTACTGGCAATTGAGATGTGGCAGAATTTGGAACTTCAAGGCCCTCAGTCTCATGAGAGTTTTACATTTTATTTTTATTTAAATTTTCAACATCCCGATGCTTCCCAACAATATCCTAACATTAACATAAGAGAACCTAAAAGGTTTAGTTTGGGTTTATATTTTCAGAAATCTTAACACTGTGACTAGAGGAGATACGGGTTGCTGTCAGGGCAAAATAGATGTGTTCTGGTTTCTTATTCAAACATTTATTTGGGAATTTGAAGTCCTGTCCTCAACTTTTTTTTTTTCCTTCCAAATATTGCAGCACTCTTAGAAGCAACCACAAACACCCACAATCATTATGCTCTTTATTTCCACTAAATTGTTCTTTGACTCTATGACAACAACTACTTGATATCCAAAGCCTTGCTTTCTGAAAGCACTTTACTCCAGGTGACTAAAAGTCTTAGTTTTAGCAACTCATTTGCCAAGGCTGAGCAGGTACTATAAATGTCTGGTTTATCTCTGGCAGCAGTGTCATTAGTCTGGCTAAATGTTGTCAGATCATTTAGCCAGTTCCACATTTCTGTCCATAAGTTTCTCTTTCCATGGAACCACTTCTGACACCAATCTCTGACTCTTTGAAACTTTAGTCATGGAAGCAGAGTAGGGTATTAAGAGATTTAAGGATTTATTTTAGATATTTAGATCTTTGCAAGAGCTGGAGAGATAAAGGTCAGAAAGGAGGAGTCAGAGGATTAGAGAAGTATCGCTAATTGTTCCTCTGACCCTCTGGCACAGTTGAACAAGTCAGAGCTTTGGCTGAAATCTGAAAAGCCTAGCAAAAGCCATCTGCCAAAGTAGACCTGAAAGGGCGAGCTCATGGGGAGATTGACTGGAAGGTATGCTGTTATCTAAAGACCACCTCTGTGGTTCTGCAGTTGTGCATCTGGGAGAGGGCTGATCACAGCTAGGTCTGCAGTCTGGAAAGTAAGCCAGATGCAAAGAAGAGGACAGAAGGGCAAATGAGACACACTGAGCTATTCTGTATCTGTACATAAGCATATCTGCCCATGAGAACCTTCTAATATTAATGGCAGTTGCTTCATTTCCCCCTTCCAAATCTCATGCAATATTCTCTTTTTTGTCAATCCTAACCTAGGATGACACAAGGGTGGGTATTCTGGGATACATAGCTCTTGCATAGCTAAGTTCCCACCTTAACCAAGTTGCCATGGAAACATCCAGGACATATATAACAATATTTAGTTAAATAACTAGTCACTATTTACCTTGCTGTGGTACTATAGACACTGCTCAGTGCAAAGTAAAGCTTTCTGTGCGCTACACCTGACCTCTCATATGCCAGCCAATATTTCTTTTTCCAAATTCCAAACTGAATCTCAGAATCTGTTGACTGAATCTATTGAATTTTGTTCTCCTGGAGCTCCACATTCCAGAGACTTCTGACCTCCTGCTGAAAAATAGATTACCTTCTTTATGTTTTATATCTACTGGGTGTAGCTGTTATTTCCTGGACACTGATGTCCTGATCTTTGTTTGTTTATTTGTTTGTTTTGTTTCATCTATGTGGTCCGAAACCTTCTAGGTCAGTAGCTTCCTGAAGAAATATGTAGAAGGGAGAGAGGAGTAGAGGAGAAGGAAAATGAGAGAGACTATGCTTATCTGAAAATTCTCTGTATTCTATTGTCACACTGGATTGGAAGTTTTGCTGAATATGCAATTCTAGGTTGAAAGTATTTTCTCATAATGTTCTTGAAAGCACGAATCTTGTGTTTTCTATCACCAACAAGCCTATTGAGATTCCCTACATGATTCTATTTTCCATCTTGTTTTAGCTCTCCAGAATTCCTTATGATCTTTGTACTTTTGAATTCTGAATTTGGCAAGGTATGCCTTGAGTTGGATCCTTGTTTTATTTGCTGTATGGAATACTCAGCCTGCTACTTATTCAATCTGGAAATGAATCAATTATTTCTTAATTTTTTTCTCTCAAGCTAGTATTTTAAATAGGAAGTCCAGATTAAACTTTTTCTTTTTATTCCTATTATTTTTACAAATGAAACAAACTCAATATCCATTCAAACCTATTTTCCTTATTCTGTAGTATGCTCACTATAATCATGATGGTTACCAAACCTACTGTTAAATGCCTCCTACCGTATGCCATGTTCAATACAATTTGTGTCATCTTTGCACTAGTTCTCTCTTCTTTTTCATTCCACTCATCCAAATCATACTGGTCAAAGAAGGTCCAGTATATGCCCTATTTCCTCTAGGGAAACTTCTGATCATTCTATTTATCAATTCTCTCTTTTTCTCTGAGCCCTTGAACACCTACACTTTAGAAATTTTATATGAATAGTAGTAGGCAGCAAGTGTTATACTGTTCTAGGTAATGTTTTTTGAATCCAGGATAGTTTGGTCATTCTAAGTAAATTTGTGTAAATATTTCAGAAACTTTTGTAGTAGATTATGGCTTTCTTCTCTTTTTATTTTATTAAAGACTATTTTTTAAGAGCAGCTGTATGCTTACAGTAAGATTGAGAAGTAGGTACAGAGATTCCCCATATACCTGCTGTCTCCACATCTGCATACTCTCCTTTATTATTAACGTTGCTTACCAGAATGGTACATTTTTTTACTGAGGATGAACTTACATTGACACATTATGATCACCGAAATCCATAGTTTACCTTAGGGCTCACTCTTTGTGTTGTCCATTGTGTAAGGTTGGACAAATGTATAATGACACATTGTCCATCATTATAATATCATATGGAATATTTTCATTGCTCTTAAAATACTCTGTGATCTGCCTATTTATCTCCCTTGGCAATCACTGATTTTTTTTACTGTCTCCATAGTTTTGCATTTTCCAGAGTGTCATATAGCTGGAATCATACAGTATGTAGCCTTTCAGATTGGCTTCTTTCATTTAGTAAAAGGCATGTAAGATTCCTCCATATCTTTTCATGGCTTGACAGCTCATGTCTTTTTAGCAATGAATAATATTCCATGACCTGGATGTACCACAATTTATTTACCCATTTACCTGCTGAAGGACATCTTGGTTGCTTGTATGTTTTGACAATTATGAATAAAGCTGCTGTAAACATCCCTGTGCAGGTTTTTGTGTGGACATAGGTTTTCAAATACCAAAGAGCACAATTGCAGGACCGTATGGTAAGAGTTTGTTTAGTTTTGTAAGAAACTGCCAAACTGTCTTTCCAAGCAGCTGAACTATTTTGTATTCCAACCAGCAATGTAAAAGAGTTCCTGTTGCTCCCCATCCTTGTCAGCACTTGATATTATGAGTTCTTAATTTGGCCATTCTAATAGGTACATAGTAGTATCTCACTGTTTCTTTCATTTGCATTTCTCTGATGACACACCATGTATAACATCGTTTCATGTGCTTATTTTCCATCTGTATATCTTCTTTGGTGAGGTATCTGTTAAGGTATTTGCCCCATTTTTTAATTGGGTTGTTTACTTTCTTACTTTTGAGTTTTAAGTGTTCCTTGTATATTTGGTTAACAGCTTATATTGGATACATCTTTTGCAAATATTTTCTCCCAGTCTGTGGCTTACTTTCTCATTCTCTTGATAATTATCTTCTGCAAAGCAGAAGTTTTTAATTTTAATGAATTCAAGCATATTAATTATGTATTTCATGGATAATGTCTTTGGTCTTGTATCTAGAAAGGCATCACCATACCCAAAGTCATGTAGGTTTTCTTCTATGTTATCTTCTGGGAGTTTTAAAGTTTTACATTTTACACTTAGGTTTATGATCCATTTGAATTATTTTTTTGTGAAAGGTGTTAAGTCTGTGTCTAGATGATTTTTTTGTGTGGATGTCCAGTTGTTCCCAGCACCATTCTTTTAAAAGGCTGTTTTTTCTACATCATATTGCCTTTGCTCCTTAGTTGACTTTATTTATGCAAGTCTATTTCTGAGCTCTCTGTGCTGTTCCACTGATCTATTTGTCTATTCTTTCACCCATACCACACTGTCTTGATTTCTACAGCTTTTTAGCAAGTCTTAAAGTCAGATAACATCAGTCCTCCAACTTTGTTTTTCTCCTTCAATATTGTGTTGGCAATTCTGAGTCTTTTGACTCCAGATAGAAACTTTAGAATCCTTTTGCCCATATCTGTAATATAACATCCTGGGATCTGATTGAGATTGCATTGAATCTATAGACCAAGCTGGGAAGAACTGACATCTTGACAATATTGAGTCTGTCTTTCTGTGAACATGGACTATCCTTCCATTTATTTTGTTCTTTTATGATTTCATTCATCAGAATTTTGGAGCTTTCCTTATATAGGTCTTGTATACATTTTGTTAGATTTATATCAAAGAATTTCATTTTGGGGGGTTCTAATATAGATGGTATTGTGTTCTTAATTTCAAATTTTACTTGTTCATTGTTAGTTTATAGAAAATGATCAACTTTCCTATATTAATCTTATATCCTAAAACCTTGCTATAATTGCTTATTAGTTTCAGGATTATGTTGTGATTTGACGCATAAAGTTTCTTATTTCTCCAGCTCTGCCTTAATTATTAATGATGACAGAGGAACAGTAAAAACTTGAATATATAACTTCATCTTATTTCACATTGTTAGTCTTATCTTTAAAACTGTGTTATTTGTTTAATATTCTGTACGGTCTTAGTATATGGTTTTAGGAACAGAGAAGGAATTTCAGAAATTCACTATTTCCTCTCACTTTTTTATTATTTTCATATTGTTCCAAAAAGAATCAAAGATTTTGAAGAGCATACAAATTACTTATAAAAACCACATTGATCATAATAACTTAGATGTGTTTTATGGCCCAGAATGTAGTTTATTTTGGTGAATGTTCCTTGTGAACTTGAAAAGAATGTGTAATCTGCCCTTGTTGAATGAAGTAGTCTATAGATGTAAGTTATATCCAATTGACTGATAGTGATAGAACTCAAGTTCTACTATGTCCTTACTGATTTTCTGCCTAATTGATTTGTCTATTTTTGATGGAGAAGTATTCAAGTCTTCAAATATAATAATGGATTTATCTATTTCTCCTTGAAGTTGTATCAGTTTTTGCCTCATATATTTTGACACTTTGTTGTTAGGTGCACACATGTTGAGGATTGTAGTGTCATCTTGGAGTATCGATCCCTTTCCTTTATCATGGTTCTCTTTATCACCGATAACTTTGCTTGCTTTGCAGAAATTTACTATGTCAGAAATCAATCTACTATGTCAAAAATTAATATAGTTACTCCCACTTTCTTTTGATTAGAGGTAACATGGATTATCTTTTTGTATCCCTTTCCTTTTAATTTTTATGTAACTTGATATTTAAAGTGGTTTTTTCTAGACAACATGTTAAGTGAGTCTTTGTCTTCACCCACTCTGATAATCTCTGTCTTTCAATTGGTGTCTTTAGACCATTGACATTTAAGGGGATTATTGATATAGTTGGATTAATATCTATCATTCTTTTTTTTTTTTTTTTTTACTGTTTTCTAGTTGTCCTTGTTCTTTGTTCCTATTTTGGTCTTCCACACTTTTTTCGGCTTTTGTTGTTTTAATTGTCATTATATATGATTCCATTTTCTCACCTTTCTTTTCATATCAGACTTATTTTTAATTTAATTTAATTTAAAAAAAATTTTTCCTTCTCCCCAAAGACCCCCATACATAGTTGTATATTTTAGTTGTGGGTCCTTCTAGTTGTGGCATGTGGGACGCTACCTCAGCATGGCCTGATGAGTGGTGCTAGGTCCATGCCCAGGACCCAAACTGGTGAAACCCTAGGCCGCCAAAGCAGAGTGCACAAACTCAACCACTCGGCCACGAGGCTGGCCCCACAATAAGACTTCTTTTTTAAAAAAAACTTTACTAGTTGCCTTGGAGTTTTAGATATACATTTACAATTAATATAAGTCCACTTTCTAATAATATTTTATCATTTTATGGGTGTGAAAGTATCTTATAATAACAAAATAATCTTACTTACTCCCTCCCATCTCTTGTATCATTGCTGTTATTCATTTAACTTATACATAAGCATATATACACATACACAAAGTATATGTAATTGAATACATTGTTGATAGTATTATTTTAAGCAAACTGTCATCTATAGATCAATTAAGAATAAGTAACATGAAAGTTTTTATTTTACTTTCACTTATTTCTTCTCCATTGCTCATCCTCTCTTTATATAGATTCAGGTTTCTGAACTATATCATTTTACATCTCTCTGAAAAACTTCTTTTAACATTTCTTACAAGGTAGATTACTGGAAATATTTTCCCTCAATTTTTGCTTGTCTGAGAAAGTGTTTAATTCTCCTTCACTTTTGAAGGATAGTTTTTCAGAGTATAGACTTCTGGATTGGTGTTTTTTTCCTCTCTACACTTTAAATATCCAGTCCACCCTCTTCTTCCTTGTATGGTGTTTCAGGAGAAGTTGGGTGTAATTCTTATCTTTGCTCATCTATAGGTAAGGTGTTTTTTTCCTCTAGCTTCTTTCAAGATTTTTTTTTTATCTTTGAGTTTCTGAATTTTGAGTATGATATGCCTAGGTGTCATTTATTTTTTTTTTTTGACATTTATTCTTTTTGGTGTTCTCTGAGCTTCCTGGATTTGTGATTTGGTAACTGCCATTAATTTGGGGGAAATTCTCAGTCATTATTGCTTCAAATATTGCTTCTGCTCCTTTCTCTCTTTCTTCTTCTCATATCCCCATTATGTATATTTTACACCTTTTACAATTTTCCTGCAGCTCTTGGATATTCTGTCATTCATTTTTTTTCTCTCTTTTCTTTTCAGTTTTGGAAGTTTGTATTGTCATGTCTTCAAATTCAGAGATTCTTTACTCAGCTATGTCTAGTCTACTAATAAGCCCATAAAGGTCATTCTTTATTTCTATTACAGTGTTTTTGATCTCCAGAGTTTCTTTTTGATTCTTTATTAGAATTTCCATCTTTCCCTGCCTTGTACTATCCATCTGTTCTTGCATGTTGTCTACTTTTTCCATTAAAATCCTCAACATATTAAACACACTTTTATAAATTAATTGTCTGATATTTCTAACATACCTGCCATATCTGGCTCTGGTTATGATGCTTGTTCAGTCTCTTCAAACTTTGTTTTTTTGCCTTTTGGTATGCCTTGTAATATTTTGTTGAAAGTAAACATGGTGTACTGCGTAAAAGGAACTATAGTAAATAGGTCTCTAATAATGTAGTCAGAAAGGGGAGCATTCTAGAGTTTAATGATTAGGTCTCAGTCTTTTGGTAAGTCTCTGACCCTAGACTGTGAAATTCATCAGAGCTCTTCTCAGTCTCCCCTGCCTCCTTAAGTAGGACACGATGGCTGGGGAGACTGGAATTGTGTCTTTCTCTTCCTCTATGTGGAAGGCTAGAGGGGTTGGAGTTGTGTAATTCTTTTCCCTCATGTGGAAAGTTAGAGCTGACTAGAGCTGAGTATCCTCCTCCTCAAGGAGATTAGTCTCTAATAAAACCCCAGCAGGCTAGGCTCTAGTAAAATAATTTCTCCTGAAAGTAAGTCTTGTTAAGAAGAACAGAATGCTCTGAGGTGTTTCAGAATGGTTCCTTTTCCCCTCCCATGATGGAAGTAAGTGAGGATTTTTCTTTTATATTTACTGTGATGACCTGGTAGAGCTCTTATAGGCACAAAAGTGTGGAAGCCCCTCTATTACCAGATTCCCTTGGGGCTTTCAACTCTCAGAGTTGTCCCCACTGAGCCTCCGGTAATTCATCAATTATAATTCAGATTTTCCTACCCTATCATTGGTTCCCACAAAGGTTTCAGCTCCTGGGTTTCTGTTCCAGTAAGTTGTGATTCTTTGTATTTGCCTGTGTTCTCTCCAATTTGGGGGGGGTGGGGACAGCAGTTTGCCCTCAGACCTCGCTTCTCTGCCAGATATAAGAAAAGTTGTTGATTTTTCAGTTTTATTAGGTTTTTACTTGTTTTTAGGATGGAGTGGAGTCTAAGCTCTTACATTCTGTACCAGAAACCAAAAGTCCACAATATATTAGTACTTTCATTTCTATAAATAATTAAATATTTTTTTCAAAGCTTTTCTAATTGGATTGATCTTCAGCAAGTTCATATACAATAAAAAAAAAAAGATTTGCTTCCAACCTTTTCATAAAAAAATAACCATTTTAAATGACTTGGAAATATCCTTGGTAGAGAAGGCAAACAGTTTTTTTTAAAACTAATAAAAATCTTATGAGAAAATCAAACTCTTACTTGCACATGATGAGGGTAATAAATTTTTGCTCCAATGAAAAGAAGCTTACATCAGTTTCAGCCTTCTTTTTGAGCTGCAAACATTGTTATTTTTCCCCTAGCATAATATAGATGTCATAAGCCATGCCTAAATGTGCAGAAGACATTTACTTCTGTTAGGTTTTTTTGAGCCATATAAAACTTTATAAGTGTCTATTTTATACCTTGTAAGTACATTTTAATTTAAATGTGTTTTTAAACAGATTTTATCTGCTTACTAGCTGACCAGAGTGGTTTAATTTCCAAAGTAATGGTGTGTTTTAAAAAATCTCTTTAAAATGCTCTTAAAGTCTTTAAATATCATACTTCTATTATTTTTAAGTTTACTTAATTACATTGTAATTTTATGAAATTTAGAGTAGTGGAGCATAGGATGTGATTATAAATTTTCTACGCTTCATTTCTAGGCACGCTATCGAAAGATTTCATGAACTAACAGGTTGTTTTCCAGAGAAAAGATCTTCAACAGGCCAAATAGCAAAAAGCCAGTGTATACAAGTATCTGAAAGTTAAAGGACAGAAAGTACATTTAATCATGCATAGGTATGTTGGAGTGTGGAGTGGAGCAAACGATGAGAAATTCTACTTTATACACAGCACACTGGAGGAAAACACGTCTGCCGAGGTTCACATGAGCTTCTTAATTTTCATATTTAAGGTTCATTTTCACTTCCAGTGACTTAAGAGAAGGAATGGATAGTGTGCTGGAAGGGAGAAGATGATTATTTTCTTGGTACAAGATATACAAATGGAGCTTCAGATTTATTGATAGATCTTATCCTAAGGAAAAGGAAACTGATCAATTCCCTCAAAGTCTGTGTTGAGCAAGGACGGGACCAATTCTACCTGAGGAAGCCAACCTCTCCTCGGGACATCCCTCAGATGAGATATAACCCTTTCTGTAAAATCAAAACAATACTCTGAATCCAAATATTCTGTTAGAAAGACAACAGGGACCTTATCTGTAAAGAAGGAAATGATAAATGATGAGAGTTAATGAGGATACTAAGTTAGGCTTAGAAAGAGTAAAATGAGTAAAACTCAGGTGAATAGTAATATCAGATGCTTAAGTAGCACATACTACATGTCAGTGGCTACTTTGGGTATTTTACACATACTAACTTATTTAGTCCTAGCAATGGCCCAATGAGGTAGGTACATTTATCATCATTCTTTAAAAGCAAACTGAAAAGAGAGGAAACTGGGGCATTGAGAGTTTAAGTGACCTGCCCATATTACAGTGCTTAATCTGAAAGGAAGCGAGGTTTGAACCCAGCCAGTCTGACTCCAGAATGTGAACTATTAACTTCATAGGATACTGTCCCCTGTGTTATGCGGTAGCTTTCAAGTAATTTGATAAAATCATAAATGGTTTTTAAAGTTTTGATTTCTACTTTGTCCATAACTGAGTAACAGTTGCTGGATTAGCTCTGTGATGTAAACATTTAGAAAACTGTACAGATATATGAAAAAGATCCAATGTATTCTTAAATGTTGGATAATAGCAGCAGAGGAATATATTACTATGAAAAGGAAAGCAAATAGAATGAACCCCATGATCATTCTGGCTTCCTGCCTAGAGACGTTTACTAAACTCTGACCCAAGGAGACAAGGCAAGAGGAACCAAAAACAAACAGGACTTTAAGAGTATGTGTGTGTGTATGTGTATACATTAAATTTGTATATATATTAAATTTGCCACAACTAGAAGGACCCACAACTAAAATATACAACTATGTACTGAGGGGATTTGGGGAGAAAAAGCAAAAAAAAAATTGTATATGTATTAAATTTATAAATATATGCAAACAAACATAAAATAAAAAGTGGATATAAGGTCAAATAGAAAATGTAAAAAGTAAAGAATTTCTAGAACTGAACAGTACAATAAATGAAATGAAAAATTCGTTGGTAGACTTAGTAAAATCTACATTACAGAGGAAATAGCAATAATCTTAAATAGGATTATAAAGACTATCCAAGCTAAAGCACAGAGGAAAAAGAAACAGAGCCTCAGTTATCTGGGAGACAAGTTTCCTAAGAAACAAGTAATTCATGTTCCAGAAGGAAAGAATGATGACAGAACAAATATTTGAATAAATAATGGCCAAATAATTTCCAAACTTAAGGAAAAAATCCTGTACTTTCAAAGAATTTTAATGAATTGCAAATAGAAGAAGTAAAAAGGAAACCACACCAAGGCATATGATAAATGACCTTCTGACAAGAAAAAAAAATCTTTAAAGCAGCCAGAGGAAAAGGAAACAATAAGTATCAGGGAACACAGACAAGGTTTTCCACTGACTTCTTATCAGAAAATACTTTCTTTATATGTTTGGAGTGATTGGGGAGGATGAATGTCAACCTAGAATTCAGTATCCCTTGAAAATATCCTTCAGAAATAAGTGAAAAATGAAGATATTTTCAAGGCAAACAAAAGACGAGAGAATTGTCACCAGCAGAACTGTAGTATAGGAAATCATAAAGGAAGTTCTACAGGCAGAAGGGAAAATATTTCAGATACAAACTTGAGTCTACACAAAGGAGTGAATAGTGCTAGCAATGTTAAAAATGTGAGCTGGAGCCGGCCCAGTGGCATCATGATTGGGTTCACGCATCCTGCTGCAGCGGCCCAGCGTTTGCTGGTTCAGATCCTGGGTGTGGACCTATACACTGCTCATCAAGCCAGGCTGTGGCGGCATCCCACATAGAAGAACTAGAAGGATTCGCAGCTAGGATCTACAACTATGTACTGGAGCTTTGGGGAGGAAAATAATGTGAGTAAATATGTAAGATATTTTTCACATTAAAAATGTAAGAAGTAATTTACTATTTAAATCAGAAATAATAGCAACACAGTGAAGTTTGTGACATATGTAGGTGTAACATATACGGAAACAAAAGCGGGAATGATAGGTGCTATGAAATATTTACATTGCAGTTAAGGGAAATGATCTTATTTGAGATAGATTGTCATAACTCAAAGATGTGTACTGTAAATCCTAGCATAAACACTATGTTATGTTTCACAACATGAAACAAAGAACTATAGCTAATAAGAGAGCAGAAGGGATAAATGGAATATTAAATACTCAATTTATCCAAAACAAGGCAGGAAACATACTCAAAGAAATTTAATGGGGAAAGAAAAAAAATTGTTCAACAAATTGTGCTAGACCTACTGGATATCCATTCATAAAGAAAGTGAATCTCTACCCGAACCATGCATCATACACAAAAATTAATCCAATGTGGATCAGTCCTAAATGTGAAATCTTAAAACCATAAGATTATTGGAACAAGACAAAATAATATGTCTTTTGTGGATGGGCTAAGCTTCTTACACGAGTCACAGGGAAAAAAAACTATAAAAGAAAAAATGGTAAATTAGACTTTGTCAAAGGATAAAACTTCATCTTATAAAAAGATATTAAGAAAGTCATACACTTGGAAAAATATTTGTAAAACATATATCAGACTATAAGATTTCTATCCAGTATGCTTAAAAAAAAGTTGAGGAGAATGATCATGTTGAACTCTAACATAACTTTTAGGATAACTTTTTTCCCCCAGGATTCATTTCGCTTGAGAGCGAGTGATACTCTCTACGAGAGAGTTTGTTGGCATTTTTACACTCAGTTGTCCTTAGGCTTTATCTCTTTCATCTTAGATTTGTGCGTTTAATAAATCAATTTATTGTTCATTTATCTAAATTTTGTAACCTGCCATTTCTGGCTGCTAAATGTTTTCCTTTTTGTCTAAAAGATTTTTGGTGTTAGCTTTCCTTCTAAGTTTGTGTCATTTGCCTTTTGGACAAACATGAACACTAGGCTTTGATTAAGGCAGTGAAAAGTTGTTAATTAAGTCCACTAACCCAATATTGGATCTCCCATTAATTAAATGGACATTCAGACTTGAATGACAGATGAAGGATTAACTATTTTCAGATCTTCTAAAACATTAATGACTGATAGAGCCAGGCAAATCCAAATAATCTAATTCAGTTTTTTTTTTTTTACCTTAAATTCACTAGTCTCAGTTTCTTTCTTTAATTTTTAAGTTGTACTTCTCAGATCTTCATTCCCAGCTCTCCCTCAGAAGCCAGGGCTCTTTTCACAATACTCTATTGTCTCCAAATTTACATTGCATTTTGGAGATAGTGTTATTTCTCCATGTAGGTCAGTAAACAAGCCAAAAGATTATAGTGTCTCCAAATAGTTATTTTACGGAAGGATTGACCTGAACTACCCTAAGTGATTACATCACAGAGTTATTGTGTTGATATTATAAGATACTAGACACAAAGTCCCTACCATAGTGTTGGCATTTATAAAAGGTGTACAGTAAGTAGAAATTGAATAAATAAATCTCAGCAGTCTTGGGCACGCAAAGGTCTCAGAGGTCTGTTTCCACTGTGACAAAATAGGACGGTTTCAGTTCATCACAGGAAGACTTTAGTACACATTGCTTGTTGTCCATGCCTCTATCATATTCTTGTTTTTAAGTTACTGAAGAATAGATATGTAATGAGCTTCTCATATATAAAATGTACAATTTGATGTTTTAACATATCTACACTTGTGAGAAACTACCACCACAAGCAAGATAATGATGATATCTATGACCCCCCAAATTATATCTTGCTTTTTTGTAATTTCTTTCTCCCTGCCCTGCCCCCGTCCCCAGGAAACCACTGCTCTGCTTTCTGTCACTATTAAGTAGTTGGCATCTTCACGACTTTCATTTGAATGGAATCATACTGTGTGCACTTGCATTTTCTCAGGCTTGTTCCACTCAGCATGGTTATTTTGAGAGTCATCAGTGTTGCAAATATCAACTTTTTTTCCCTTTTTAATACTGCAGGCTATTCTACCATATGCGTACACCACAATTTGTTTATATATTTTCCTTTGTTGAACGACGTTTGGGTTTTCAGTTTGTTGATATTATAAATAAAGCTGTTATGGACATTCATGTACAAATCTTTGTGTAAACATGTGTTTTCATTTCTCTTGGGTAAATACCTAAGTGCAGAAACTGGGTTATAGGGTAGGCATTTGTTTCACTTTTTTTTTTTTTTAAGATTTTATTTTTTTCCTTTTTCTGCCCAAAGCCCCCTGGTACATAGTTGTATATTCTTCGTTGTGGGTCCTTCTAGTCGTGGCATGTGGGATGCTGCCTCAGCATGGTTTGATGAGCAGTGCCATGTCCGCGCCCAGGATTCGAACCAACAAAACACTGGGCTGCCTGCAGCAGAGTGCACGAACTTAACCTCTCAGCCACGGGGCCAGCCCCTTTGTTTTGCTTTTTAAGAAACTATATAACTGCTTCTCAGATGGTTGTAACATTTTCATTCCCACCATTAGTGTATGAGAGTTCCATTTGCTCATATCCTCACCAACACTTCATATGATCAGCCTTCTTAATTTTAACCCTTATAGTGGAGGTGTAGTGGTATATCATTGTGGTTTAAATTTGCATTTTTTTAATGACTAATGGTGTTGAATATCTTTTTATGTGCTTATTTTCCACTCACCTATCTTTTATCTTTTATAATAAAGTGTTTGTTCTAATATTTTGTTGCTTTTTATTGGGCATTTATTATAGATTTGTGCCTTTTGTTAGATATTTGTCTTGCAAATATTTTCCCATATTCTGTTTCCTTTTTATTTGTTTAATAGTATCTTTTGAAGAGCAGGAGTTTTAAATTATGATTAAGGCCAATTTATTGATTTGTTCTTTGCTTTTTCTGTCCTATGATTTTTCCCCTGCATTTTTTTCTAAAAATTTTATGGTCCCAGCTCTTACATTTAGATTTTTGATCCATTTTAAGCTAATTTTTGTATACGTGGTAAAGTAACAAAATTTGCTTGTTTTTAATATGACTATTCAGTTGTCCCAGCATCATTTGCTGAAGTCAAAGTTATTCTTTCTACCCTGAATTGCCTTGGCAGTTCTGTCAAATATCAAGTTTCCACAAATATGTGGGTCTATTTATGAACTGTCTATTCTATTCCTTTAATCTGTTTGTCTATGTTTGTGCCAATACTATCTTGATTACTAGAGCATAACGACCCTTTAATCAAGTCATTCCAGCCCTTCCACTTTGTTGTCTTTTCAAAATCTACATTTTATCAAAGTATACTTTTTGCCTGAAATATTTTTCCTTTCAAAAGGAAAATACTGCTACTTTATTCTACCAAAAAAAAAAAATCTAGACATCCAAGTCTGGACGAAACTCTGGCTGTAAAGACAAAGTGTAACTCATTCTTTTTGACCACAGATCTTTTCTGAGACCAGGATGGTAGTGGGTCCTCCAATGGCCTTCTGCATTTCAGTGATAGTGCAACACAAGTGATGATGAAGGGAACATTATTCCTGTCGTTTTAGTAAGGCCGATTAGTTACCTGGGCCTAATATTTATAGCCAGTCACATTGACAGCTAAAAGCGTAACTAAATATCCTTTTTTGGCATATTTAAAAATGCCCTAGATGATGAGAAAGGCATCTTTTTCCCCTGAAATATTGTTGTATAATTTCTGGCTTTCTCTAATTTTAGTATCTTGAGATACTATTTATATGAAGACAGAATTCCTGGATTAGATGAGGCAGCTTTCCTTTACAAACAGGACTCAAGAGAGATCTCGGGAAAGCTAGGAGACCCTTTCTAGCTGTAGCCAAAGAATTCTTAGATGCTCTTCTTGGAATAGACGTTAATAATTTTTTCTTGAACTTCATTTCAGCAGCTAGTTTTTTTCTTTTAAGTAATCTTGAACATGTATGTGTGTGTGTGTGTGTGTATATATATATATATATACACATACATATATATATGTAAAGCAACTGATTTGGTTTTTTTTGGTTTGGTTTTTTTCTTTACTTTTTAAGTTTTTAAATCTTAGATTAGTAATGACTCATTTGTCTTGCATTACCTCATATAGTTGTTACAAGGATCACAAAAGGTAGTGAGTATAGAAGAATTGTGCAAATCATAGACTATCGTACGTACGTGGTAATGCATGGTAAAGTGATAAATAGTTACTAGATATTCTAAAAGTAGTGAGAGGGAATATTTCAGGTAGTTTATGAAAACGCTATTTTTTTTTAAAACCCACGTTTAACACTCCCTCCATATTGACACATTGTATTGGGGATCAGGGTGTGAGATAAAACTGCATATAATCATGGATCAGAGATTACACATACATTTCTCTTTAAAAGGTTGGGAATGTTTGCTTGGAAGTTTATGTTGCAAAAGGTTTTTGAGATTTCTCAGTACTCTGAAATGAAACAGTTTTTTGGTAGATTAATGTTGTCTTATATGGGAGGAAGATGGGAGTGCTGTATATTTTCCATTCATATCATAGGTTATATTTACTCTTGTGATTATTTATTTCCTTTTCTCATCATGAAACTCTTAATTCTGCATTCTTGGTGTTATATCTCATATTATTTTATGAGATGGCCAGAAATCCATAATTCCCCAAATTGTTGATAGCACTAAATTATCAGGCTTGCTCTTAGTACATATCATCTGAGCCTCTCTGTTTTTAAATTATGGCCAGTGGCCAGTCTACCAGCTCATCAGCTGGTCTTTCCTTTATAGCACATGTGGTTCTTCATACCACAGCAATTTTAGAAAATCAACAAATATTATAAGTTCCATTGGAGCCCATATCACTTAGGGACTGAATAATTTATTATTACAGTGTTATAAATGCCTCTTTCCTCTCTCCAATACATTTTGAATACAAATTGAAGTGGTGCTCTGTGTAAAGGAGAGAGAGAGCCTTTTGAAATGATGTTCAATAGATGAAAGGAATAAGATAATATTCAGGGTTCCTCCGGAAGCAGTGACAAACATCTTCAGCTCTGTGTTGAGCTGCTACTGTCAAACCTAGCCTGTATACTTTGCTAATGAGAGGTTTTGCCGCTGAGAAAAGGGGTGAGGGATGAAGGGAGCATCTCCAGAGGTCTCCCGTGCATTTGGTAAGGAAACTAGCTCCCTGTTACCAAGAATCATCATTGGTGCCTTCCACTGTTACACATCCAGCACTGCATTGTGTGATTCTGATTTGTCCCAAAGGCTAACAGTATCCCTAATCATGACTCTAAGAAAATAGTGGCAATAGAAGTCCCGTCTCTTTCTTTTCCCATTCTAATTGTGATGGATCATATAGATATTGGCCTTAAGTCTATCTTTGGAATCAGCAGAAAACAGTGCTTTCTTTTCTGGAACAGGGGCAATGAGTGATTGGAGGAGGGATGAAAATCACTCTCTGCTTTATGATGTGTGAATTAATGAAGGCATTAAGCCATTCTAATGATAGATAAGGAAATTATATCTGCTATTGCTGAAAGAGATAAAACTGTTTCCTCATAAATTAAAAAGGTCTAAAACATTGCAAGCTCATCAATAGTGCATGGGCAACAAAGAAGTACAATTTTATAACCCATTATGTGGCACCTTAATTTATTGACATCTATCATTTTTTTCTGCTTCATATCTGTTGGTTTTATTCTCAAAAACTTATGGAAAGCATCAATTTTTGCAGAAAGTAAAAAGAAATATAGGTCACACTACTACAATTTTTAAGAAGAATGCTGGGATTTCCCTATTTTATTAGCATGTTGCACTGTTAACTTTTATTTAGTTGACACTCCTCTATAGAAAGGAACTGTGCCCTAAGCTTGAATGGCATGATTTACTGCTCAAAGGTTAAATCCAGATTCATAATAAATGGTTAGATGTATTCCTAAACTGTCACAGCAGGAGTGATGTTCTTTCATATTGGTAAAACCCCATGGAATTTGTTGATTCATCAGTCAAGGGTATTACAGAGTATAATGTCATAAAAGTGCACGGAGGAATATCTTTATTGAACTTCTCTTGCTATGACTTTATGTCATCTCCACAGCTGCAGCGACCGTTATTGTGACCAACTTTCTGCTGGTGCAACCTGGTGCTGCCTTGCCTCAGGCCTTGCATCATGTACTTCTCACTGCTTGTTTGCAGCTTCTCCAATGCCAGGATATAGGATGCCTAGAGGAAACTGCTCAACACTCATACATGTCCAATCTGGAAATACTATCTGGGAGTGTAGAAGAATTGACACACTGCAACTACTCTTGACAAATTCAGGATGAAAGCCACTGAATAACTGCTTCCTCTTTTGATCCCTGAGACAATATCCCTCTCACTCCCTTTTCAGGAATGGCAAATAAAAGACGTGTCTGCTGACCCTTTGCATTCTCTTGTCCATCATTGATGATAGATGGAGTTACTCTTCACAACGTGGTCTCAGAAAGTCACATAAAACGATGTTCTAGGCAGGCATCAATTAATTGGAATTAGTATCCTTGTCCTACTTCTTTTTCCACTGCTCCAAAGAGAATTAGTTTCATGGATTCTCTGTCTTTAATTATTAATCATTGATTTCTGTTATACCAGAAGAACTAAAACTACCCACATGGAATGGACAATGCGTTCACTGCTGCAATGTAGAAGCAAGACAGTAGGCAGGGCTTGCTCATTTACTTACTCACTCTTCTTATACTAATCTTATGGAAGTAACAGGAAATCAATTTGTTTCTCAGTACAATTATAACTATTTCACCATGAGAATAAGTTGAAAATAGTTGAAAACACAAATGCTGATTGTGCAAATTGCATAACTCTACCATATAAAAAGTACTCAAGAGCAATCATGACCAAGGAAAGACCTAGCTCTATGTTTTGGCTCCCTCAATGGACCGGACCTTTTGGATTCAGAATTGCTTTGAACTGTTGACTGCTGTATTACTCCTGTTTTCACAATTTTGAAAAAGAGATTTATTAGTGGTTACCCTGTGTTTACCCCACCATTATATATTGGGTGTATGGACAGTAGCTACTGTCCTATTCCATGTTTTGGATGAGAAATACTGGAAGTGTTCCTAGCAGCATGGATCACCAATGATACATAGTGATGATATACTTGGTAACATAACCTTAGGTTAGCTTTCTTTATTATCCTGTTGCTACCCAGTCTCTACACACATTCCTTAGAATTATTCCCTAAGATAAATTATCTGTATACAAGGTTATACAAAGCCTCGTTTGTCAGACTCTGTAGTTTAAAAGAAACTAAGTAAAACACATGCTTAAGAATTTGCATACATCATTATTATTCTGAGGAATTCCAGTGATAGAAATCTAACTCAAACTAATTTTAAGCAAAAGTGATTATTCACTTACTCATACACATGAAAAATATGAAGAAACTGAATAAGAGCTCAACAGGTTTATTAGTAATTGCCCTCTCTCTTTCAGATCTATGTGTGTATGTGTGTATGTGTGGGCTTCATTCTAAAACAGGATCCCCCATGATGGTAACCTCATACATCTACATGTTTGTACCTTGCTAATTTCTGAGTCTAGCAGAAAGATACATTCTCTTCCCAAAGTTTTCAACAGAAGGTATAGAATTGAGCGTCATTTTCTCTGGTTGGCCTGACTCCATTCACATGTTACCCTGTGGCCAGTAAGATGTGATACTCTGAGTAGACATTTCTGAGCTACATGTCAATCTCTATAGTTAATACATACCCACCTTAAGAGCATTGTTTGAGAGTATAAAAGTAGTTGCTCACAAGTAAAATCAGAAAGATAATATCATAAGAATTGAAGATGAATGTTGGGCAGAAAAAATACAACAAATGACAATACACAATTCAATCATCTCACTCATAGTTCACAGGCCCTTTGACAGACAGAGAGCTTATGGGTTTGTGCTTCCCCATCCCTTCCGCAATACCCTAAAGATCACTTATGAGTCTCCTGCTTGTTCTCTTGCCTTATTTACTCTGCTTTCCCTGGTTGTTATATGTCCTTTTATAAGCACTTCATTGGCTTTGATGTTTGGCTTAGTGCTTTGTTGTATTTGTAGGGTATATTTGAGGTCAGATGACATCTCCCAAATGCTCACTGTGGGATTTCTCAATTTTTGTACATGGCCATCACTCTTAAGAATGCATTTGCATCATCAATGTTATTTTTCAGTGATCATCTTTATTGTGACATTCAAGCACTGAAGGTGGTCTACTGAGGTCATGAGAATCTCCCTGATGTGTTTCACCTTCTAGCGAGTCTTCATGACAAACAGAAGGATGGGGTATGGAATTCATCAAGCAACCAACAAGATATATATGGTGGGATGATGGTAGAGACATTGTGGTGAGAGACAAGGAAAAATTTGTTCAGTATGTCGAGCTTACTCGCCTACTCATTATCTCTAAGAAAGAACATCAACTCCTGTTCAGGAACTTGTATAATCATTTTAGATTGGATTTCAAGTTAAAAAATAAATAAATAATGCATTAAGGATCCATTGGGTAATGAATCTGCATCTATGTAATGGATACACTTTTGTAAACCCTTGGTTGTTTCAGACAATTCTCCACTAACTCAACTCAAAGGAATTGCAAAATTTTGTGCCAACACTTGTATTAAAAATTATTTTGACCATCGCTAGTGCATAGTATGGAGTCCACAGGGGTGTATTCAATTCTTGGGTGGCCTAATTAACTTCAGTTTTTTCCCTTACTCCAGGGCTTAGCTCAAATATCTCCCATTGAGCTTCAAATCTAGTGTAACATTGTTAGCATGAAAATGGAAGGATAGAATACACTGGGCTTAGGGCAATAGTATCTCCCATGGAAAGCATGCTTTACTGAAGATGAGTTGGGAGAGACATCAATTATAAAGAAATACAGATAGTGGATTAGGACTCAGTGTGGGCAGGTGGTCAGCTTTGACCAAGTCCTAGCAATTGGCCAGAATGTCCTATCCTCTTATGTTGCCATAGCAAGAAGATGGATTCCTAAGAGACTTTGATAGATTATTTTGTGTGTCTACTTTCTAGAAAGACGTCTCTTAATCACCCCATTAAATGCACCACACCATCCTTTTGCAAATCGTATTAAAGAAATGAATCCTCTAAGTTTTAAGTTTCTAAATGATGTATGATGTGAATCAATATTGGGTAATTTATTATCTAACACCAATTCCTTCAACCTTGAAGAGAATCAGGGACAGTATTTGCTATGAAGTCTGTATATGCCTTCCACAGAATTAACGATACAAAAATATCTATGGACATTTCATATGAAGATATGGGTATCATACCTGTGCATTCAACTTTCCTTTCTGGGATCCGAAAAGTTGATGGAGATCACTGGACTGCAATTCCATAAAGGCAAGCTTTAGAGCATCTAGCATAATGACTATTAGGCACTGAAATATTTTTGAATTAATTAATAGGTAAAGCCTTCACTGCTTTGTGAATGTTGTATTCACTCTGCCCACATATCTAAATAGTATTGTCATTTCTACCCTAGAAATCACTTTTGGAAGAGTTTCCACTGCTGCTTCCTTAACTCAGCTCCTTATTCTTAATTCTTTACTCACCTGGATTGTAGCAGTTGAGTTTTGTTAAGCATTCCTGCCACTGTCTCTTCTCATTACAGCCTATCATATATAGTACCATTAATCATGATCATCTCCCACCTCTTTAAAATTATTCTGGCTTTTCAATTGCCAGAAGATAATGTACATAAACTTTTTGGCCCATTATATAAGAAATTATATGGAGTGCCCCAATAAAAGAAAACTTGTAGCAGACCAGTTAAAACAGGCAAGGAAGACTTTACTCAAGTGTCTTGCAGTAGCAGAGAGAGATTGAACTCAACTCCTTAAACAAAAGGCAGATTTTTTTTAAGCACTGGAGTGAGCCAGTGGAAAAGTAATGGGGGATATTGGGGGAGGTTGGTCAATGTGATTAGGCCATCTAGGTTTACTAATTGACTTTATTCAAGTTAGGCTCCTACCCTTCCACAGAGACTGGGAGATAGAGGCCCTATTTGTCTTAATGATTATGTTTCAAAGAAACGGCTCTCAGGGCCATTGAGAAAGACATTACTCCTCGCTCTTTGGTTAGAATGAAGAGCATACTAAACTGCTCAGTGCCTTGCACATGGTGCTGTTCATTCTTGTCCTTGCTGTTTCTCTCATGCTGGATTCTTCTGTGTTCCCTTTGGATTAACCTTATTAAACAGATTTCTCAGAGATTAGAAGTAAAGTAAGCAGAAAAGTTGTATCTCTTTTCAGTGTGCAATTCAAAGAGAAATGCTCTGGAACTCTACAGCCAAGAGTACTGATAACCAGCTTTGTGATCCTTAATTTCGACCACTCTAATGTGTACCTCTCCTTTCTTCCGAGTCTATTATGGGTTGCTCCTGGAATTTTATGCCTCTATGCAATTCTTTGTGATACGTTTTGGTGGAACGCAGAAGGTTTTATAGAGTTGTACTTGTTTTTTAGATTTTAGAAAGTTTCTGTGAAATGTATATTTTCCCAAAAAAGAATTAATTGAAGGGAGAGGCCATATTGAGGGTGTCATATCTGGCATTATCATGAAGATTATCATCAAATTTATTTAGCACTTATTATGTGCCAGACACAGTACTTAATGCTTTATGTTCATTACCACATTTAACTTTCCAATAATCTAAAAAAATAGCTTTTATGAATATCCTAGTTTTACAGATTTAAAAAGTGAGGCACTGAGAGAGGTTTACTAGTTTTACAAAGGTAGGAAGTGATTGAACAAGTTCTCAATATCAGATCTTTCTGATTTCAAAGCCCACACTCCTTGACAGTATGCCACACTTATTCCCATATGGACATAATCACGGTCATAATAACTGGGCCATTTTGCAACCCTTTATGAAAATGTAAACCGAATTCAAAGGTATTATTTTTTAATTCTCTGCCTCCCTTTTCCCCTCATCATGGATACATAGTTCTCATTACAACTAATTCTTCATCTCTTTCCCATCTCATGAAAATAGGCCTAAAAATCTATTAATGCTAAATTTTCCATATCCAGGATTTAAAACTTAAAAACGTTTCCCTTAGATTCTCAAGTGCTTTAAACTTTTCTCATTAAGAAGCTACTAACTCACTCTCCTTCTCTGTGCTATTTAATCCCTACTAATCTTCCAGGACTCTGAATGTTCCCTTGACTCCTAAGACCACTAAAATACTTAGCCCCAGTAATCCACACATTGAAAGTATAAACAAATGACCTGGTGTCCATAATTTGAAAACAAATAACAGAAAAGATACATGAAACTATTTTTTCTTTGAAACAAATATATTCAATGATGAACTAGACACAATCTTTATTCGCACTTCTTTTCCAAAAAGTAGACCTGGTCATTTTTCCATGAGCACCACTGAGAGAGAGGAAATTTACCCTCAGACAATTGCTTTGGAGTCTTTGATGGGAGGTACCCACCCATCTGCAGATTTGACTCTACCTAACACCCTCCTCTATGCTGACTCACAAAGATTTTCAGAGATCAGAACCATAGAGAAAACTGCTGGAAAGAATTTCCATATGCTCTATTCCTTGGATATTTATTTAATCTGCTTCCAAACATTTCTCTATGACCTTAGGTTTGCACATTTAAAAATCAAAACAGAAACCTTCACATTTCTATTCATTGTGAGGAAAGAGGTGCCGAAAGGGTGCATTTATAATAGTAGTTGTTCTAATTATCATGGTACAGGATGGAAATGGTAAAAAGGAGTAGAACTTGAATGTCAAAATCAGCTAGACTGTCAGATATACATATGTAGTCCTACCTATATGCCAGCTTCAGCTTTACAAACCTAATAGTAGTGATAATAAAGAAAAGATAGATAAAGCCTCACTTCTGAAGAAAAGTATCATCCAGAGGTGTGGTATACACACACACGCACAGACACACACACACGTACATTATGTATTGCATACCTATTTCTACACTTTCAATTTTTTAATGTTTGTTATTTTTTTCAACTTAAGATATTTTTAGTTAGATTTTTGTCACATGTAGACAAGATAGTCATAATGAACGTAAACTTGCATAACATGCAATCTTGAAGAATGGTCATAATGTGGTTGAAGTGAGAGGCAGGGGAGGATAAGTGGTAAAGGGTGTCCTTTCTCCCCTTCTTATTTGCAGAGAAACAACTCCTTTGGCTTTAATTACCTAATCAGTGAAATATAGTCTGGGTTTTTACCTCTATAAACAAGACTTTGCAAAGTTCTAACTAAGCTAAGCAAAGGAACTTGAGATCTCTGGGTGAAAGTTAAAGGAGGCAAGGAGTAATATTTATAATGCCACCTCCAAAGTGAATGTGTTCCACCTTGTTTTATTTCGCAATATTAAAGTGTGGTGGAAGCTGGGAAGAGATGCATAGAGAGGCATTTTTCAATAACTAAACATCATTTATTTAACTTGCAATGGCTGCTTTATGATTTCTTTTATAGACATCCTTTCACATATTTCTGCTTTCAAAACAGCAGTTGCCTCTCTCTCCCCCCTTTTGTCTGTCCTCGGTTAGCCAATTAGTCATCCTCTCAGTCTCTCTCTTACTTTCCCTATATCGTCATTTTTTCATCTCAAAAAGAGAACCCTTTTACTCTAAGTGGGCATATAACCCAGTGAGTTTACCTAGTTATTTTCTTAAAGGAATATAATAATTTTTAAAATTTTTTAATTCATTTAAGGACACATTCTCCAGGTCTCATATCACACTCAGCTGGAAACAATACGTTGCTTGTTTCCACATCTTAAACAAAATTAAACCTTTCCTCTTTTGCTCTGGTTTCTGAGGGTCATAAAATATGCTAGCAAAGGTGATATAGTGGGTGGAAAGGAGGTGAACTTGAGTTAATTATGAGGGTGATCTTTTATCATTCTCTACAGAGCTCTTGTTCTGTGTGGGAAGTAATGAAATAAGGGTTTCCAGACTCATAAACCCATAAATAAGCGTCCTGGTAATCTATCTTTACTGTTACCAGATTGAGACTGAGACCAGAGTGCTCAAGCAGGATTTCTTGTTCAGCGACTATTCTAGAAATCATGTGGGGGAGGTGGAGGTTGAGCAAAGGAAGATGGTATCCTTGTTCATGTGAAACTACCCTCAAATATCCTTGGAAACATATGGAAAGATTGAAGAGAGCCCTCACAAATATTAAGCAATTGGCGGAATAGATCTCCAACAAAGGTAACAGATACTAGAATTACTCAGACCAATTTAAGAAAGTAGAGCAGAGTAGAAATGAGAAAATGACTCAATATATAAGAATTTTTTACAAAATGAACTAGTGACCAATGCTCAATATTTTCTGAGGCCTGAACAACAGGCAGTAAGCTCGTGAGGCACCTGGGCTTAGATTAGGCCGCAGAGAAATTCCTTTGACAAAGTGAATCAGAAGCTGTATAATGGGTAACAGAGGGCAATTATTGGAGCTCCCATGTCTCAAGATCTTGTCAGAAATGATTCTCAGTTGGGATTAAAGGATATACAACATCCTCACAAATGCGTTCTTATCATAGAAACTGGGATATAAGGTGTGTTTTTGAAAGGAAGGCATAAAAAAGTGTAGGTACATATCTTTTAACCTGCTGTATCCTCTTGATTTCACTGCATGGAAAGAGAGCAAAGGACAGAGAGAGAAAGAGGGATGAGAGAATGAAACAGGAAAAAAAATGGAAGAACTAAAAGAGGATAAAAAGATGATAAGCAGGAATCTCCTGAACAATAACAAGGCATAAGATCATATATGCCTATGATCCAGGAGAAACGAGGTTGAACCAAGCATCAACTGGCTTGAAGAATAAAAAGAGAAAAACAGGTGCCACAAAGTGGCCACTCATGGCCTGGGGATAGGAGAATGTGGAATCTAGGAGAGAAGTGTTACTAGAAAGCCACCTACCATGAACCTCCTCAAAGTTAGAGATATGACTAAAGAGTTTGGGCTAATGCTGATGGCAGGCCTCTCTGGTATGATTTGGTCCTGTTTGGAAATACAACCTTTTTCTGCTTTTTCATTTTTACTGTCTTCCTGATCATCTCATGTAGTCATCTATTCTTAAGAGCAGCGCAAGGAGAGGCTAAGTGAACAAGTTGGCTATATCCTAGTTATGACTGGAAAGGTAGGAGAGGGGGTAGAGCTGGGACAATTAGGGAAACATTTAATACAGTGTTTAAGTGCATCACTCAGATAAACTTGGCTGCGATGCCCAAGCACTTATAAAGTCAGTGACCTTCAACATCTCTTAATGTCTCTACTGAGTCTTTAAAATTTAGCAAATGGGAACAATTACAGTCTACCAAGAATTACAATGAAGATTAAGTTAAATAACGCTTATTGATTTTTTAGTGTGGCTCTTGTCAAATTCTTAAGAAATCCTATTTGTTATTTTTTTTTAGGTATTTTTTTAATTAAGATTATGATAGATTACAACCTTGTGAGATTTCAGTTGTACATTATTGTTAGTAATGTTGTGGGCACACCACTTCACCCTTTGTGCCCTCCCCCACCCCCCCCCCCCTTTCCCTGGTAACCACTGATCAGTTCTCCATGTCTATATGTTAACTTCCACCTATCAGTGGGGTCATATAGAGCTCATCTTTCTCTGTCTGGCTTATTTTGCTTAACATAATACCCTCCAGGTCCATCCATGTTGATGTGAATGGAACAATTTGGTCCTTTATTATGGCTGAGTAGTATTCCATTGTGTATATATACCATATCTTCTTTATCCAGTCGTCAGGTTCTGGGCATTTAGGTTGGTTCCACGTCTTGGCTATTGTAAATAATGCTGTGATGAACATAGGGGTGCATGGGATTCTTGGGATTGCTGATTTCAGATTCTTAGGGTAGATACCCAGTAGTGGGATGGCTGGGCCATAGGGTATTTCTATTTTTAACTTTTTGAGAAATCTCCATACTGTTTTCCATAGTGGCTGCACTAGTTTGCATTCCCACCAACAGCGTATGAGGGTTCCTTTTTCTCCACAACCTCTCCAACATTTGTCACTTTTGGTTTTGGATATTTTTGCCAATCTAACGGGTGTAAGGTGATATCTTAGTGTAGTTTTGATTTACATTTCCCTGATGATTAGGGATGATGAACATCTTTTCATGTGGCTCTTGGCCATACTTATATCTTCTTTGGAGAAATATCTGTTCATGTCCTCTGCCCATTTTTTGATCGGGTTGTTTGTTTGTTTGTTGTTAAGCTGTGTGAGTTCTTTGTATATTATGGATATTAATCCTTTGTCGGATAAGTAGCTTGTAAACATTTTTTCCCAATTAGTGGGCTGTTTTTTTTTTTTCAATCCTGTTTTCCCTTGCTTTGAAGAAACTCTTTAGTCTGATGAAGTCCCATTTGTTTATTCTTTCTACTGTTTCCCCGGTCTGAGGAGTTATAGTGTCTGAAAAGATTCTTTTGAAACTGATGTCAAAGAGTGTACTGCCTATATTCTCTTCTAGAAGACTTATTGTTTCAGGCCTAACCTTTAAGTCTTTGATCCATTTTGAGTTTATTTTTGTGAATGGTGAAAAAGAATGATCGATCTTCATTCTTTTACATGTGGCTGTCCAGTTTTCCAACACCATTTGTTGAAGAGACTTTCTTTTCTCCATTGTAGGCCCTCTGCTCCTTTGTCGAAGATTAGCTGTCCATAGATGTGTGGTTTTATCTCTAGGCTTTCAATTCTGTTCCATTGATCTGTGGACCTGTTTTTGTACCAGTACCATGCTGTTTTGATCACTGTAGCTTTGCAGTATGTTTTGAAATCGGGGATTGTGATGCCTCCGGCTTTGTTTTTCTTACTCAGGATTGTTTTAGCAATCCGCGGTCTTTTGCTGCCCCATATGAATTCTAGGATTCTTTGTTCAATTTCTGTAAAGAATGCCCTTGGGATTCTGATTGGGATAGCGTTGAATCTGTAGATTGCTTTAGGTAGTATGGACATTTTAACTATGTTTATTCTTCCAATCCATATGCATGGAATGTCTTTCCATCTCTTTATGTAGTCGTCCATTTCTTTCAAGAAAGTCTTATAGTTTTCATTGTATAAATCTTTCACTTCCTTGGTTAAATTTATCCCAAGGTATTTTATTCTTTTCGTTGTGATTGTGAATGGGATTGAGTTCTTGAGTTCTTTTTCTGTTGGTTCATTGTTTGTGTATAGAAATGCTACTGATTTATGTATGTTTATTTTATGCCCTGCAACTTTGCTGTAGCTGTTGATTATTTCTAATAGTTTTCCTATGGATTCTTTGGGGTTTTCTATATATACGCGATCATGTCATCTGCAAACAGTGAGAGTTTTACGTCTTCATTGCCTATTTGGATTCCTTTTATTTCTTTCTGCTGCCTAATTGCTCTGGCTAACACCTCCAGTACTATGTTGAATAGGATTGTTGAAAGTGGGCACCCTTGTCTTGTTCCTGTCCTCAGAGGGATGGCTTTCAGTTTTTGTCCATCGAGTATGATTTTGGCTGTGGGTTTGTCATATATGGCCTTTATTATGTTGAGGTACTTTCCTTCTATACCCATTTTATTGAGGGTTTTTATCATAAATGGGTGTTGGATCTTGTCGAATGCTTTCTCTGCATCTATTGAGATGATCATGTGGTTTTTGTTTCTCATTTTGTTAATGTAGTGTATCATGTTGATTGACTTGCGGATGTTGAACCATCCCTGTGTCCCTGGTATAAATCCCACTTGATCATGGTGTATAATCTTTTTGATGTATTGCTGTATTCGGTTTGCCAGAATTTTGTTGAGGATTTTTGCATCTATGTTCATCAGTGATATCGGCCTGTAGTTCTCCTTCTTTGTGTTGTCCTTGTCAGGTTTGGGGATCAGAGTGATGTTGGCTTCATAGAATGTGTTGGGGAGTACTCCATCTTCCTTAATTTTCTGGAATAGTTTGAGAAGGATGGGTATTAAATCTTCTTTGAATGTTTGGTAGAATTCTCCAGAGAAGCCGTCTGGTCCTGGACTCTTATTTTTGGGGAGGTTTTCGATTACTGTTTCTATTTGTTTACTTGTGATTGGCCTATTCAGATTCTCCATTTCTTCCTGGTTCAGTTTGGGGAGGTCGTAAGAGTCCAGGAATTTGTTCATTTCTTCTAGGTTGTTCAATTTGTTGGCATATAGCTTTTCATAGTATTCTCTTATGATCCCTTGTATTTCTTTGGTATCTGTTGTGATTTCTCCTCTCTCATTCCTAATTTTATTTATTTGAGATTTCTCTCTTCTTTTCTTGGTGAGTCTGGCCGAGGGTTTGTCAATTTTGTTAATCTTTTCGAAGAACCAACTCTTTGTTTCATTGATCCTTTCTATTGCCTTTTTAGTTTCAATATCGTTTATTTCTGCTCTTATTTTTATTACTTCCCTCCTTCTAATGACTCTGGGCTTTGTTTGTTCTTCTTTTTCTAATTCTGTTAGGTGTCATTTGAGGTTGCTTATGTGAGCTTTTTCTTGTTTTGTGAGGTGAGCCTGTATTGCGATGAATTTCCCTCTTAGGACTGCTTTTGCTGCATCCCAAATGATTTGGTATGACGTGTTCTCATTTTCATTTGTCTCCAGATAATATTTGATTTCTTCTTTAATTTCTTCAATAATCCATTGTTTGTTCAGTAGCACGTTGTTTAGTCTCCACATTTTTGCACCTTTCTCTGCTTTATTCTTGTAGTTGATTTCTAATTTCATAGCATTGTGATCAGAAAAGATGCTTGATTATATTTCAACTCTCTTGTATTTATTGATGCTTGCTTTGTTTCCCAGAATATGGTCTATTCTTGAGAATGTTCCGTGCACACTTGAGAAGAATGTGTAGCCTGCTGTTTTTGGATGAAGTGTTCTATATATATATATCTATTAAGTCCATCTGGTCTAATTTTTCATTTAATTCTATAATTTCCTTGTTGATTTTCTGTCTGGATGTTCTATCCATTGGTGTTGAGGTCCCCTACTATTATAGTATTGTTGTTGATGTCTTCTTTTAGTTCTGTTAAGAGCTGCAAATTTTGGTGCTCCTGTGTTGGGTGCATATATATTTACAAGTGTTATGTCTTCTTGGTGGAGAGTCCCTTTTATCATTATATACTGTCCCTCTTTGTCTTTTTTACCTGTTTTACTTTGAAGTCTACTTTGTCTGATATTAGTATAGTGACACCTGCTTTCTTTTGTTCATTATTAGCCTGGAGTATTGTCTTCCATCCCTTCATTCTGAGTCTGTGTTTGTCTTTGGGGCTGAGGTGTGTTTCCTGGAGGCAGCATATTGTTGGGTCTTGTTCTTTGATCCATCCTGCCACTCTGTGTCTTTTGATTAGAGAGTTCAATCCATTTACGTTTAGAGTGATTATTGAAATGTGGGGGCCTACCGCTGCCATTTTATGTCTTATTTTCCGGTTCTCTTCAATTTCCTTTGTTTCTCGTCCCATGGTTTAGTCTGTTCTGATGTAGAGCTTCTACTCTCTGCTGTTGTCCTTCTACTTATCTCCTTTGCTATTGGTTTTGCAGTCCCTTTCCTTTTTTTGATTTTTCAGGAATGAGGGTTTTCCTGAGCATTTCTTGAAGAGGAGGTTTGGTGGCAATGAACTCCCTTAATTTTTGTTTATCGGGGAAAGTTTTTATTTCTCCATCGTATTTGAAGGATATTTTCACTGGGTAGAGAATTCTTGGCTGCAGGTTTTTGTCCTTCAGATTTTTGAATATTATCATTCCACTCTCTTCTAGCCTTTAAAGTTTCTGCTGAGAAATCTGCTGAAAGCCTGATGGGGGTTCCTTTGTAGGTTAATTTCTTCTGCCTGGCTGCCCTTAGTATTCTCTCCTTGTCGTTGACCTTTGCTAGCTTCACTACTATATGTCTTGGGGTTGGTCTACTTGCATTGATCAAATTTGGAGATCTATTGGCTTCTGTCACATGAAGTTTCATCTCCCTCCCCAGGTTTGGGAAGTTCTCAGCCATTATTTCTTTGAATAGGCTTTCTGCCCACTGCTCCCTCTCTTCTCCCTCTGGTATACCTATAATCCTTAGGTTGCATCTCCTAATTGCGTCAGATAATTCTTGGAGAGTTTCTTCATTTCTTTTTAGTCTTCGCTCTCTCTCCTCCTCTGCCTGCAGCATTTCTATATTTCTGTCTTCCAAATTGCTAATTCTTTCCTCCATATTATCGGCCCTACTGTTCAATGTGTCTAGATTTTTCTTAATCTCCTCTATTGTGTTCTTCATTTCCAGTATTTCTGTTTGGTTCTTCTTTATAGTATCGAAGTCTTTTGTGACATAGCTCCTGAACTCTTTGAGTTGTCTATCTGAATTCTCTTTTAACTCATTGAGTTTTTTAATGATGGTTGTTTTGAAGTCATCATCATTTAGGTTGTATATTTTGTTGTCTTTGGGGTTGTTTTCTGTGTGTTTGTCATTTTCCTTCTGTTCTGGAGATTTAATATATTTTTTCATATTGCTTGATGGTGTAGATTTGTGCCTCCACATAGAGATAGAGTTCAGTTACTGCTTCCACTTGTTTCTACTGGTGTGGTCGGGGCACAGCTGTTTATACTGCTCCAATCAGGAACCCTATCAGCTGTTGCTATCTGGGCCTGGGCCCCTCCATGCAGTCACAGTGATCCTATGGGTTTCCTCTTCAGCTGTGGAGGCCGTCACAGGGGGGCTTCAGACTGCTGATGCCTACTGTTGCAGACCACCTAGATGTGGTCCCTCATGTTTTGCAGTGGTTTTATGGGCTTTCCCAGCGGCCAGGGGCAGGATCACTTATATTTGCTGCTCTGTCACTGTCAGCGCCCACAAAATCTCGCTTGTCCACTATGGGTCACAGCAGAGCTATGGGCATTTTCTACAGTCTGTGGTTAGCTCCCCTAGCTATGCTACTTTTGTCCCAAGGTCTTCCAGCCTTGTGGTTGCCAGATGGGTGCTCTCTACTAGAGCTGTGCAGAGGCTATCGCTGAGGCTTCTGTGAGACTGTAGAGTTTCCCCCCTGGGCCACAGAGCCAGGTAGCTGGAACTCCACTCAGCCCCAGTCCTCTCCCCTAGGATCTCGGGGAGCTCATTGCCCTAACTGGGGGATAGCCAGATACCTTGATTTCAGTGGCAGTTGGTCTGCTGCTGCCCTGCCTGAGATTCTCCTCTTTGGGACCCTCCCGGAGTTGTGGATGCTGGGCGGAGCCTCTCTGCTAATGGTAGGCAAAGACCCTGCCTGCTGCCCAGATGGGCCTTCAGAGTTTCTCCCCTGGGCCGCATAGCCGGCTGCTGGAGCTCCACTCAGCCCCGGACCTCTCCCTGGAGATCTCCAGTAGTCCCGAGCCTCTCCCGGGCGAGAGCCCGGTCAGCGGAGCTTGCTGCGGCAGCTGGCAGGCTGGCGCGCCGTCCGGGAGAGCCCCCAGGCATTGTGGAGGCTGGGCAGGGCCTCTCCGATAATGGCAGGCAAAGTCCATGCCCGCCGCCGGGCTGGGACTTCAGAGTTTCTCCCCCAGGCTGCGTTGCCAGCCGCTGGAGCTCCACCCAGCCCCGGACCTCTCCCAGGAGATCTCCGGTAGTCCCGAGCCTCTCCCGGGCTAGAGCTGGGTCAGCGGAGCTTGCCGCGGCATCTGGCGGGCTGGCGCGCCGTTTGGGAGAGCCCCCAGGCGTTGTGGAGGCTGGGTGGGGCCTCTCCGATAATGGCAGGGAAAGACTCTGCCTGTGGCCAGGACTGAACTCCAGAGTTTCTCCTCCGGGCCGTGTAGCCAGCCGCTGGAGCTCTGTCCAGCCCTGGACCTCTCCCAGGAGATCTTCGGTAGTCCAGATCCCCTCCCGGGCGAAAGCCCGGTCAGAGGAGCTGACAGCGGCAGCTGGCGGGCTGGAGCGCTGCTTGGGTTTCTCTCCGGGGGCCCCCAGGCATTGTTGATGCTGGGCAGGACCTCTCTGCTTATGGCGGGTAGGGGTTTTCCCCACGGCCTCCGGTGTGTAACCTGGAGCTTCCCTCTGGTCTCAGGTGTAATTGCAGGGGGCTTAGGTAGGGGTCTGTTCACCTGTTTCCACCGTCGCTCCTCTGGTGTGCGCTCCCCCCTGCCCTTGGCGTGTGGCGATGTTCTGGGGGCGTCCGCAGGGAGAAAGCCGCCCGCAGGATCTAGGCTGTTCCGGGGGCGGGGTCAGAGAGTTTTCACTTATCTCCACCTCCGCCCGGAGGGAAGTCTGTCCACCTTCCCATGTATAGCAGTGTGGGTCTCTCCGACGTCCTGAGATGCTATATAGATAGCCTTTGTCAAGAGATGAATGTCCAATTAGTTGTAGATTTGAAGGGGGAGAGATAAAGAAGTCTGCTCATGCGGCCATCTTGGATTTTCTCCTCCTATTTGTTATTTTAGTTGAAAGAGTAGTGACAAGAGTCTTCAAGGAAAAATATGAGTTCTTTCTCACCTTTCAACAACTCCTGTACTGGACCTTGCTTGAGATCTTATGTTTAGACACTATGGGCCATTCAGTTTTCAACTTCAGTGTCCAGATGTGTGTAAATATAGTGCTGCCTGTTCTCTGGAAGTTAATTTGGACTACTAAAGCTAGAGAGAATTAATTTTAGCAAAATGAGAAGAGTAAATCATTCATAAACAGTTTTGGAAACATAAAGAAAATTGTTTCCAAATCACCCACAAAAAAATATATTTGAGAGCCAAGGTATCCTTTTAGCTTTAAGGTATTCTTTTCCAAAACAGAAGGATTCACATGCCCATAAGTTTCTGCATGGTGGCCTGGAGCATTTGAGGAAACTATCCAAATAAACTTAAACAATCTTGGCACAGAAGAAAATAAATCCAACTTTAGTGCCTGTAGCCATGGGTAAGCAAAGGATCTGAGGATGATTGCTTGTTTATGAGAAAGACGGAGAAAAAGAATGTTGCCCTATAAATAACTTTGTGATTTCCAGCCATCCTGGGTTAACATTGCAAACGTGTCACTTACCAGATACTTAGTATTGAACTAATTTGTTAATCTCTGAGTTTCCAGATGGATGCATCTGTAAAATGTAAACATTAATGTTTATCTTGCAGTTGTTGTAAAGGTTAAAACATTGTACTCGTTAAAGAAAAGGCATAATGAAGAGGTGGAAAAGTTCAAGAAAGATGGTCATGGTAAAAGTATGCATTAATTGTATGTCTCCCATTGACTTTGACTGGAAAGATTAGGGTAATGGCCTGTTAATCCAGGAGAAAAAGCTAATCTCATGTGCTAACTTGAACATTGAAGCTATGTAAACCTGCTTTTTATTTTTAAGAAACATCTCTCATTAGGAAGTTGGATTTATATGTAAAAAATACGGCTAGTGAAGAACAGAGTATCTTGATGACTTTTAGAAGCCATTAGAAGAGTTACCAATGAAGTAGTCTTGAAAGAAGGTAAGGGATGGTTCAAAAGAACGAGTCAAATAATGGCCTTAACAGGATGCAGTTCCTTCTGACCAGCTTTCTGGTAGCCAGTACTCCTGAAGAAGAATACAGCCAAGCATTAGAAAGGAGCTAGATCTTGGGGAAAAACTTGTTTTTGTCCAATCTCTTTGAATATAGTCTCTTTTTGTCCCCATCCATGAACACCACCCTCTTCTTTCATTCCTTACAGACTAACTCTCACTGTGACTTCTCAGTTCTGAAATGTATATATTGCCAGTCCAGATATGTCCGGACATGTAAAAAAGACTGATAGATCTTTTTTGTAAAGATAAATTCTGTCAGTTTTACTTCAGTACCTGTATGAACCTAAATATTTTATTATTTGAGCTTTTATATAGACGCATTTTGAAAATGAGCTAACTGTATAGTTTTACAAATCATCTTGCTGGGATAATGAAGATGAATGTTCACAATAGGGAATAGCCTTCGCTGATGCTACTGGGACATAAGTCAGGCTTTGTTCTCTTTCTACCCAAATTTGTCATCTTGACTCCACCAAGTCCATTGCTCCTGAGTCTCATATGCTGGCTCTTATCATTTAAATAATCATTGCAGTAGGCTGAAAAATAGCCTCCAAAGATACTCAAATTCTATTTTCTGGAACCTGTGGTTGTTACCTTATATGGCAAAAGGTACTTTCCAGATGGGATAAAATTAAGGGTTTTGAGATGGAGACATTATTTTGGATTATCTGGGTGGGGTACTAAATATAATCACAAGTGTCCTTATAAGGGGGATAGTGTGAGATTTGACTATAGAAGAGGGAATAGGAAACAGGACAGTGGAAGCAAGATGTGGAATGATGCAGCCACCAGCTAAGGGATGCCAGTAGCCACTAGCAGCTGGAAGAGGCAGGGAAGAAATTCTTCCTTGGAGCCTCCAGAGGTATCAACTCTGCTAACACCTTGATTTTAACCCCATAAAATATGAATTTCTTGTCTCCAGACTGAAAGGGAATAAGTTTCTGTTATTTTCAGCCAAAAATATTATGGTAATTTGTTATAGCAAGAAAGGTAAACTAATACAGGGGTGGTCCAGATTTATATTGAGAAGGATTCTAAGGACTTTCCAGAACTCAGAAATAGTTTTGGGATTTATTGGTCTTGCTTGTCATGATTTAGGAAGAAGTGCAAAACCATTTGTACTGTTTATGTTTAATTTCTGCATATTTTGAAAGACGCTACAGAACAGACAATAATTTAAAACCAATTGTAAAGAATAGATGTCATGAAATCTGGAGCATGTTGTCCTGGCACTTACCACATGAATAGTTGACCCTTGGCATTCTGGAGAGATATATTCAGACGCCTCTGCAAATCACTCATCTTGGTAAAATTACTCAAAATTTCCTAAGAACTTTTTATGTGTCATTCACTATTCTGGATACTTTATACATATTCTCTCTCTGTTTTAAATCTTCACAGTGGTCCCATGAACTAGGCACAATGATCACAACCCAGTTAACCTATGAGAAAACAGTAGCTTAGAAAAATTAAATAATATGTTGATGATTACACAGCTAGCAAACAATGGAGTTGGGAGGCAAGCCCAGGTAGTCAGACTTCTCAAATCTTAACCCTTGTGCTGTAGGGTCTCCAACGTGTAGGGGAACTAAAAGTAGCTGAGATGGGAAGGTAGGGCCATTGGGTAGGCTCTCTCACTATCTTGCTCCTTTACACTAGTCTCAGCATTGCCTTATTCAACCTTGGCTGAGCACTCTACTTACACTGTCTTATTTAATCTCCACCACAATTTTATAGCATAGCTGTGATTTTTCCTAAATGTTCACTTTCAGGGTCTCTGCAAAACATTAAAAGCTCTGAAATTGTAAGCATCAGTGGAGAATTGTAGCACAATCTTTCACCATTTCATCGAAAGATCGGAAGATTAGACCTTGACAACAGAGCAGTAAAGACTAGTAGGCAAGGTCGTTATTTCCAATGATGGAAAAGTTCAATAAAAATGAACAAAAAGAGGTCAAAGTACAGAGAATGTGGCTGCATGCTGAAGAGCTACATTTGTCTTCCCCTGTGCTCAGATAGCAACGTTCCACTTCACTATACATAACTCATTTGTATTTACAATACATAATGTGCATAATTTCTTTTTTGTAAATTATTTGTGGTTTATTTTAAGGGATAAAATGATCAAACAAAGGAAAAACCATGCAAATGCTGCACAGAAACTCTCCCTCCTCTCCAGTGTTACGGAAATTCCCAGAGCTGGACTCATGAGGTGGCACAGGACCCGAGCCACATCATTCTCAGTGTAGAAAAATATTGATATGTTTGTGGGATATCTGATTGCTCCTTATGGCTGCAATGTGGGATGATGAAGAGAAAAGAAGATAAGAATATTCCTTAAGGGAAATTAATATTTAATTTTAAGGGTTAAATTGTCTCTAAATTAATAGAGTTGTCTGATTCATAATTCAAATATTGAACTCAGTCAGTTTTGAATTTGTTATTGGATGTCGGCCAGTGAAATTTATTCATTGCTATATTCTAAGAGATTTGAACATTAGTATTTTTTCTGTATATAGGATTCTTTTTTTGAGAGAGAAGATCAAATAATAAATTAATGATCAGGTGATGTTTTTGATCCTACTTCATCATCTTTTTAGTTTTATGATCTTGAATGGTTTATTTAACTTTTCTGCTTCAACAACAACAAAAAAGACTGAAGAGAAAATACTAGCCTTGTCTATGTGAGGGAGATACATATGTATATGTATATATGTAAATATATGTATATACATTTATTATTAATATTTACATATATAGAGAGAGATTGTAAGCATTTTATGAAATGATGAGATGAGAAGTTTGTTCCCTATTCTAAACTCACACAAATCATAGTTTTCCTTCTCTTTTTTGGCCACAGATACAGTCTGTCATTTTGTCTTTTCTCTAGAAGATTTCATGTTCCTTGAGGGTAGGGCAGAGTCTTTTCTCTTGTGCTTATCATTATCAGAAGTCAATAATAATGACTCTCAGCCGTGCTTGCCATAAAGTGAGAGATGAGTGTGCTGGAAAAGGAGAGGGAAAGGGAAAGAGGCAAAGATAACATATTATTTTTATTCAGTTATTTATTCAAACATTTTATATATTTTCATATATGCAAATGTATATATGCATGTATACACACCCACACACATACGTAAAAATGTTGTATCACATATGAGCCAGATATCCTTATGATTTTCAGCCACTAAGTTAACACCATTTGGACCTCATCCTTTCCAGAATGAGCATTATGGTTTCGTGACTGTACCTCTGATTTTGCTCTTAGGTGAGCAGACTCCATTAATCACTTCTATAGGATGGGTCAAGGAATTATTTAGGCAGTAGAGCCCACTTCTTCTTCAAAAGAGAAGGAAAGCAGGGTTGGAGGTGATAAATCTCTCTCACAGAGGATCTCTGGGCATTTTATTTCTACCAGCTACAAGAGAGTGTGGGAGGCAGATAATTGCCCCCCTTACCCCTGAACGCCAAAGACGTCCATGTCCTAATCCCTGGAATTTTTGAATACATGACCTTACATGGCAAAAGGGACTTTGCAGATGTGATTAGATTAAGAATTTTGAGATGGGAAGATTATCCTGGATTATGTAGGTAGATCCAAGGTAATCATTAGGGTCCTTATAAGAAGGAGGCAGGACTGTCAGACTCAGAGATGGAGATGTGACAATTCAAGCAGACGTGTGAGAGATGAGGCCAAGAGCCAAGGAATGTGGGTAGCCTCTGAAAGCTGGATGGACAAGGCTCTCTAGAACCTCCAGACAGAACACATCTCTGCTGACATCTTGATTTTAGCCTGTAAGACCCATAAGACATTCTTACCTCCAGAACTGTAAGATCATACATCTATATTATTTTAAACCACTAACTTTGTGGTAATTTGTTACACTCGCAATAAGAAACTAGCACAGAGAGGAATCTATAAGTTAGAGAGACCCAAACATCCAGGAAAGGTGCCGTCCTGGCAGATAACGCTCCTTCCGCCTCAAGGACCTACAGATATCATTTTTGCTCTGTAGTTTGGAAAATGCTGCCTTGAATCTAGCCCTTAAAACCAAACCTCCTGGAGCAGGGCATACTACTCAAAGGTTTTCTTAAGCCTGAGATTTCCAGTCCTGATTTTGTGAATCCACAAAATGATTTCAAAGAACTCCCAATATTCTTGATATAAATTTAAATTTCTCTAAAATTTCAAAATAAATATGTTGTTTTATTATTTGTTACTTTTTTCTGCTATGGGTATGGTATAGCAACAATTAAATACCTAATAAGATTGTGCTTAATATGGCACACCTGTGTCCCACAGTAGTTCACCACAGGATACGTTAAGGCACAGGATAAATATGATCCATCTGGTTGGATAAATATGATTTATTAGTATTCTGGGAACATGTTATTATATTAAAGCACACATGAACGTAAGAGTCAGATGCTCATATTTTCAGATATTATATGACAAAACACAACCCAAAGTTCCCTGATGTTTTTGAAGAAAAAGTACAAGACTTCAGAGGAATGTTACACTTTCTACACCAATTCAGTTGGCACTTGCACTTTCTCCAAGAAATCCCCAAGGCTGCTGTGGAGGGATTTCGTGGAATAATTTTATTTGGAATATATCTTTTAGCCACAAGTTATTTATTTCTCTACTTATGCACATACAGTCAAATGTCTAATACTCCACCATCAGATTTGTGTCCCTGTAATACAAGGATTTTACTAACACTACCTCTTTGTACACTTTCCATTCACACTTAAATACTCACTGTTCTTCAGACTCAATCTAAAATTTCACATCTCAATGCCTTTATTCATTCTGGTCCATATTCTATGAAACCCCTTCTATTCTCTCAGTTCCTGATTTGTGTCTGTCCATTCTTTAAAACCAAGCTCCAATTCCACTTCTCTCTCCAGGCTTTTGTAAACTCTCCTTTCTCCTTCTGTGACGTTAGGGAGGAAAAATCACTCAACAAATGTCTACCAATTCCCAACTTTGTGCCAGGTACCATGCCAGGCAATGGGTGTACTAAATTGAACAAGGACAATGTTTGGATGATTTCTCATCTGGCTTTTTTCCATCTCACCTAAGTGATTACTTTTTTGCCTTCTATTTTATTTATTTGTAAACATATAATATAGTTGAAAAGATAGGGAATTTGGAGTTTGTAGCTCTGAGTAACAATCAGAGCTCTATGAGTGATAAAACTGTAATAACGAAAAATCACGTAACTTCTCTGAACGTCACTCTCATCACAGTTACTTCATGGTGGATTTTTAAAATAATGTATATCCATAATCTTGCCTGCTAAATAGTCAATGATCCAAAAATATTGGTCTTCCTTGTTTCCTACCAGCTTACGTATTAGTCGAGGGCAGCATTCTTATTTAGTTAATCATTATCTCCTCCATAGCACCCAGCACAACTCTAAGCAAAAGGTGAAGACTCAATAAATAGAAAACAAATATCAATAAATTTGCCCTCCAGGAGAAGTGATACAGTCATGGATGCTCCCAAATAAATGGAAGCTTTGAAAACAGTTTAGAGGATGGAGTACTACTGAGTATGTGTTTGAAGAGGCTGTCAATGAATCCTGGGCCATTAAAGAATGGCATACAATAATAATAGCTTGGCATGAACCCTAAGCATATCATGTGCATATTCCTTAGAAAAGAAAACATTTAGTAAACTCATTGTGAAGGAACTGATTAGTCAGGGTACTGGGTTCAAAATAAAAGAGGAGAAACTCTTTCTCAAAATAGGTGGGAAAATCTGAAGTAACATTTACTGAATACTTTATGAGATATTTAAGTACAATTAAGGATAAATGCTAATCGGAGAGTGAAATTAGATCCTAAGAAACTGAAATGACTTGAGGGAGATATTCATTTGGAAAATTCATTTGGGAATTCTAATTCAATCTATAGCATTAAACAAAAGCTACAGATTCCTTCTCGTACTCCATATCCCTGTAAATGTTGGGAAGGCCTCCAGTGAATGAGAAACTGTGTCATCTGAAAACGTGGAGAAGAAAAAGGGCATGGATTGATGAAGAAAATCCCAACCACAACGTGCAAATCACGGAACCGCTGTGGGTTGAGGAGCTTCATGAAGCGTTCTCCATGCCTGCAGGTGGTGGATCCTGAAGGTAGGAGAGAGTTCAAGGACTATGAGTTCTTTAAACCCTTTGAGGGCTATCCCATCTCAGTTATCACCATGAACTTGGCTTTATTAGCCTTCTAGCCTCCTTTTCTCCTGCTTCTCTCTTGAGCCTGCTCAATTCAACCTTCTTGTGTTTGGGACGTATACCTCCCATCCCATCTTGCAGCCTTTCTCTGGCTATTAAACCAACACTTGGGATAAAGGCTGACAGCACCTTTACCCTTCCAACAGAAATGTGGCCTTTCTATAAGAAGCACGCAGAGTATAGCTACCAGAAGCCTCTCCATGCAATAAACGCTTCACTTGCCATAAGGATTCAAGCAACTTCCTCAGCAGATAAATCTTTGTGTGTGTCTATGCATCAGTGCCTCAAATGCCTTCTCGCCACTGACTACATTTCCAGAACTGGGTAAATCAGTGATACTGACCTAATCAGGAGATGGAAAGAGAAAGGCAAAAGCTTTATTTCTCTGATTTTACAAAATGGGAGACAACAAAAAAAAAAAAGCACACATTAATCTTGTGTGGATTTTCCAAGCTAGTAGGATTTAGTAAGAGAATTGTTAAATGTAACCCAAAATCCTGGGAAAGAATATGATTTTTGCATTTTAGACTTTATTAAAATGAATGAGGTTTCCAGTTCTCATTTCAACATCTTACTATGCTAAGTTTTGTGGCTGATCTTTCACATGTGTATTTTCACAGAGGTGCTCCTCGGATTGCCAGCTAAACAGAAGCAGATGAATCTCTGCTTTCCCCTCTGATCTGGTTGTATCACTTTGTCCTGTACTTAGTGGAGAATTTGGTTGCTGTCTCAGGGCTTCATTCTGTTTTGTTTCAGTTTCCCACCACTTTAGATCCAAAGTAGAACTGGTCCACTTTGAAGCAGGAGAGTTTGTGGGTCAAATTTGTCAGTCAGTTTCACACTGGTTACACCATAAGCTGGATGTAGAGATTTCCATTGATATAACAGGCTAAAATGCAAAATAGAAAGTATACCTGATGTGAGTACTTTTGGAAACAGAACACAGATTTTTAGTCCCTTTATTCCTGTTTATTCGTATCTTTCTTCATCACCTCAGAACAATGTATTATTAGTATCTCCCTCCATTTATCTATATTGTCCATCTCTACATGTAAAAATTCTGTCTTCCGTCCATCCTTTAATATCCTGGCCAGATTTTAAGGCCTATCTCAAATCATAGCACCTGCCTTTCCAGATTATTCTGATTTATTATTAGATCTTCATCACTGAATTCATATGACCCTTATCATCTGCATTATCCACTTTAATATTTAATCATTAGCATCTGCTTTTATTACAGGTAAAGAGTTTAACTAAAGTATGTACTTTTCATAGGCTGGTTGCATAACTTTGAAGTCACTGTGATACCTCCTACGTGGTAAGATATGTTGCCAGAGTGATTCTAATAGTGTGTTTCCTCAAATCTCAAATATTTCACATGCTCTAATACTACTCTAATTATTCTTTTATTGATTAAATTGCTCAGAAACTCCCATAGTTCTAAGTGATTCATTTTCATCAGAGGTGTACATTACAAAGGCAGACTCCTGAGCTCTTCCCTCTAAAGACTGTGAAGTTTCTTTCACTATGAGTTTGAAAACTTTCTTCTATTCATTTTCTCTCTCTCTTTCATTTTCTTGTATATTTTCCCTTTTTTGTGTGGTGTTATTTTTGTTGTTGTGTTTACAATTACATCAGGTATTCTGAGGTGGGTGAGCTAAGGAACAAACTCTAAAATCTGCTGCCATACATGCTTCGGACACTTTTATCCATGTGGCTCCAGAGGCTTTAGGAAATACCGTCTCAAATAGATTTCTGCTCTCTGAATCTGAATTTTCTTTTGCAATATTTGATCATACAACTGTTATGGTATATTGAAAAATTCAGGGTCAAATGCATGAAAGTGGAAAAAGAAAAAAGATCATTGAGAATTTGATGTCTGGCTGCAAAGTCTGTCTACCCCCTGGCTTGGGGCTGAGGACTCTGAATTTGACACACAGATAAATTTTGCACATTATGGATTTAACACAGATAGAGTTGCCCACTTAGGTGGCCAATGAATTGTACAAGGCTCTTAGCAACATTTGAAAAGGAGATCAGCCACATTTCCACAGCCATTGATTTACCTAGCAAAGCATGAAATTTGATTATTCTCTTTTTTTATTCTCTAACAGTCATGGCTAATTGGATGTAAAACCATCTAGTCTTATTCAAGATCAAACTAAATATCTAATTCAGTGAGCCCTGCTCACACAGGGCAATCATGAGATTCTCCACATAAAAATCTTTGGGGGTGGATGTGGTTAGCACAGAATGTTGAAAGTGTTCAGTTGCTCATTAGGTGCCTTGGAGATGAGACATTCAGAATCTCCCCATTCCATACAGCTTTTACTTTCCACAGCAGCAGAGACGTGGAATTACGGAGGTTCTGAAGAAGTGCAAGGTGTGAAAGGGAAGCACGGTAGGAAAATTTCTGCACTAGAAATCAGGAGATTTTAGTTCCAGTTCCCAACCTCCAATAATCTCAATAGTGAACATCTATTAAACACTTTGCTAAAAGTTTCTATTCTCTTCCTTAATTTTTCCAGAAATGCTGTCATATTGAATGTATCAATGAAGAAACCACATCTCAGTAAGTTTAAGTGACTTTCCCCATGTTACCTCGCTACTAAGTGGGAAAGCTGGGATTTGAAGCAGACCGTTTAACTCGAAAGCAGAGACCTCTAAACCACTGTGTTTCTCTGACACCATTTGACTCATGTAAACTCTTGAGATAACTTAGTCCATATATATGTATATACGTATATTTAAATGTTTTTTTGTGTATGTGTATTCCAGTTCTGTATTGCCTTAGTTGTCTGACAATAGATACTAACATGTTCATAAGAGTATATGATACTATACCAAGGTTTGGCTTTCAAATGTAAATGCCTACAGGAGTCAGACAGGATGTATGGAGAGAGTTTTCTTGATGTAAAACATGTCAGGTACCACTGAGCTGTTGACAGGAACCAAAAGCAACATCCTATTATACATGGAACACAGACCTAAGATTTACAGGATCTCTCAAGTATTTTTACATAGTTTTACGTGAAGCCTTCTAATTTAAAAATATTGTGTCAGAAAAAGAAAGAAAATGCCGGTCAACACAAAGTCTGCAAGCTGGCTTGAGATATTTGCACTACAAAAATGCATAGTCTTGTTGTTACCAAGAGCCCTTGTTTTACGTGGCAAGGGAATGTTATTTGTATGAATTTGGGAAATATCATATAACCTCCTAGAATCTTAGTTGTCTTATGCACAACACGGGTCTGATAGTTGCTCTGGTTGCTTGTATCTGTTCTCCAAATCTAAAATTTTAGATTCTCATAGTAAGAGTCATGGTCTTAACCTTGATTACCTCACATTATGACTGAGAAGATAGAAAACTCATAGATAAAAATAACGTGAGAAACATTTTATGGCAGCTTATAGACAAGAGTATCTTTTGCCCTCAGCACTCAGCGGAAGGAATAGTTAAAATAAAGCAATGCAAAACTTCAAAAGGTGGGCTAGATATCACAGAAGAGCTGTGATATATTTGACAAGCATTAGGTAAGCAAGAGGTTGGTACTTTAGTATGGGATAAGTTATCCTATGGAGAGAAAACTCAACAGAAAATGTTAACTGTTTTCAAATAACTGTAAGACTTTCAAATGGAAATAAAAGTTAAATTTATTGCTTGTGGCCCCAAGGAGCATTGCTGAGTGAAAAGTTTAAGAGACAGCTCTGTTGGGTAGAATTAAGATGTTATATATAGGAGAGTTGCTCCAAAAGGGAATGCATTCACTATCATGGAGGCATTTAGTCTACTTAAGTACTTATCTTTATCTGTGCTCTTTAATTTATTTGTGTGGATTCACGTTAATCTCTAGTTTGCTTTAATTTCAGCCTAAGGACTCCCTTTAGTATTGCTTGTCGAGCATTGCTAGTAGCGATGAATTCCCTCTGTTTTAGTATATCTGAGAATGTCTAATTTCGCTTTCATTTTTGATAATGATTTACTGGGTATAGAATTCTTGGTTAAGAGACTTTTTCCTTCATCACTTTGAATATGTCATTCCGTTGCCGTCTGCCCTGCATGGATTCTGAAGATGACAATTTGTAGTGTATCTAGGTGGGGATCTATTTGACTTTATCCAACTTGGAGTCTGTTGAACTTCATGGTTGTATATGTGAATATTGTTTCATCAAATTTCGGAAATGTTATGCCATTAGGCCATCAAATATTCTTTCTGCCCCCTTCCTTCTCTCCTCTCCTCCTGGAATTGCCTTGTGTAGAGGCTGGCGCACTGATTGATGCCCTGCACATCTCTGAGGTTCTTTTCATTTTCCTCCATTCTTTTTTTCTTTTTTTTCTTGATCTAGATAATCTCAATTGAAGTATATTCAAGTTCACTGATTTTTGTTTTTCTGCCCCTTCAAATCTGTCTTTGAGTCCCCTAGTGAATTTTTTCATTTCATTATTGACTTTTCAACTCCAGAATCCCTATTTTTAAAAGTTCTATTTAATGAAAGTCTCTGTTTAGCAAGACATCATTCTCATACTTTCTTTTGTTTCTTTGGCTATGATTTCCCTTAGCTCTCTGAACTTATTTAAAATAGCTGATTCGTCTAGTAAGGCCAATATCTGTGTTTCTTCAAGAGTAGTTTCTATACTGACTGCTTTTGTTTTTCTGTGTATAGGCCAAACTTTCTAGTTGTCTTGCATGTCTCCTAATTTTTTATTGAAAACTGGACATTTTACATAATACAATATGGCAACTCCAGAGATTGTTGTTGTTTCTGTTTGTTGTTATAGTTGTTGTTGTTTATTTAGGGACTTTTGTGATCTAAATATGAAAAGTTTGCATTCTTTGTTGTGTGTGGCCACTGAAGTCTCTGTTAGGTTCACCTTAGTGGTCAACTAATGACTTAGGAAATATTTCCTTACGTGTCTGAAACCAATAAGTCTCCCAAATGAAACAAGGTCTGTGATGTTGGATATTTCAATTTCCCAGAGGTTGAAGTATCATGCAGCTCAGCTCTGTTCAAATATTTTGTCTACTTATTTCTCTAAGTCAGGAAAATGGAAATGGGAGAGCCTTTTTTTTAATGTTAAGGACACCAAATTTTGCTAAATGAAAATGAACTCTGAATATGTAACAGTCAGCATGGCACTTTTTCTTCATTATCAACAAATCAATATGTAACCACGATTGCTTTCAGCTCTTTCACCAGAGAAGCTTGGAAACACCATCAGAAGGGATCAGTGATGCATATATTATATTACAGAAATAGAATTGTATGTTTCTGAGGCAAAAGTTAATTATATATTACACACACAGATAGATAGATATAGATAGATAGATTTGACATGATGGCATAAAAAGCATACTTAATTCAGGGGCTGGCCTAGTGGTGTAGCAGTTAAGTTCGAGTGTGCTCTGCTTCAGTGGCCTGGGTTTGCAGATTCCGATCTTGGACACAGACCTCTACCAATTGTCAAGCCATGCTGTGGCGGCAATCCACATACAAAAAGAAATAGAGGAAGATGGGCACAGATGTTAGCTTAGGGCCACTGTTCCTCAAGCAAAAAGAGGAAGATTGGCAATAGGTGTTAGCTCAGGGCCAATCTTCTTACTATATATATATATATATATATATATATACACTTGAGTTAAATGCCACACCATTAACTCTAGAGACATAATAGTTCTGGAAAGAAGATTGGAGCCATTATGTTACACAGTTCTACTTATGTGGATATTCTGAGTCCATCAAATACAGAAATATTGAAAACAAAGTAAGTCAGATGGCATCTACGACAGGGTATGGTAGTTCTTCCTTTACCACAGTCACCGGCTATGTTGATATCTTCTTTATGTTACAAATTTTATACGGGCTTTTTGAGAAATCAGTTTAGAGTACTGCCAACAAATATAATTGTTATGAAGAACAAAAAGAGGAACAAGGCAGGAGGACAAATAAGAAGATTGTAGAGATGGAGTAGAAAGATGGAAAGAGGTGCATGCGTGTGAAGCTTGCCTCAGTGTCAGGATTTGTGTCTAAGGTGCACCACTCTAGGACATAGTACCTCCTAAAATCTTTGCTGAACTGAATTAAGTTTGGCAACTAATTTGACAAATGAGAAGTTAAACCTGGTAGGAGACCCTTGAAAAGGTACAGATTTGTGGTAGGTGGAAACTGTTAAGTCTGTTTTAAAGTTGTTGGGCTTGCCAACAGTAGATGTCACTGCAAATTGAAGAGGAAAAGAAAGAAAAGAAGTGAAATACGGCAAAAACTATAGCAGAATAAGACAATATATAGAAAACTATATATCATAAGCTGTGTTTATATCAAAAATGATCTTTACATTGAGAAATCTGGAAAAAAAATTTAACATTTTTATTTACTATCCTTTTTTCGAAAAGTGTAGAGTTATAAATGAAATGAATTGTAATGAATGATGACTATTAGAGTTTTTCTTACAATAGTTCATTTTATTTTAAGGAGAACAAAAAGATGTATTAGAATAGTATATCAGTCACAGTCCACTCAGAAAAACAGAAAGCACCTTAGTATTTAGTAAAGTGAATTTAACGTAGGGACTTGGAGTTATTACAAAGATCCCATCCATGTATGGTTAGTTTTCTCAGAGATGAGAGGTCAGGCTGTTTCCATTGGCAAGTGAAGCACTGAGAAATTCAAGAGTTTCAAGATTGTCAGCTTCTTTTAAATTCATCCAGCTGTCTCTATTCCAAAGTTAGGCACCTACTTGGTTCCAATGCCCTAACGTTCACGTAAGAGAGTTTGTATCTATAAATCATATTTTCTTGTAATTATGCAGCCCATACAATAACATTTGAATTTATTTTTCAGAAATGTTTCCCTATGGTTACAAGAAATAAGATATTAGTTTCAGGCCACCATTGAAGCCTTCTGCTACTTTGATATTGAATTGATCTCAGAGATTAGACTCAAGCTTATATTTCTTTCAGAAAGTGCCCTAGTGCAGTGAGCGTTGGCCACCTTACTTACAGCCCTTATTGTCCTCATTCCTTGACCAAACAGTCAAATGCAGTCACCACTTAGGGCCCAAGGCATTTGCTCTAATAGCATCTTTGTCAAAATCAACCACAGGCGGCATTTTGCTTAATTGTAATGAATCCGTATGCCATGGACTGCCAGTTTTTTATTTCCTTTTGGTAAAGAGCTCAGCATTATGTTCATTGCCAAGTAACCACCACACTGTTTCCAGAAACCATTCTCAGATGGTTCTGCTGCTTTTGAAGAGGCATAGGAAGAATAGTTTAGGGAATAGCAAAATAAATCGGAGCCGGGAACACTGCTGGTGCTAAGGTGGAAGACTATTGCTGATGGAAACAGCAAACAAAATAAGAAGGAGCAATTCCTCCTCCCCTCCCCCTGTTTTCCTTTGTGCCTCTTGGACCTAGTAGGAAGCCATCTAATAGAGGATAAACGTTTGTGTTTCAGTTCCCGCATTATAAACCAAAATACAGAAGGATAAATTGGGGGGGGGGGGGGGGGTGGGGCGGGGAGTAATAGCTTAATGATTGGTAGAGCTTTGTTGGAAGTAATGAATCATTCTTCAAAGTAAGCTTTCTTCAGATTTTGACAACATTTTTCTTTAAAATAGAGAATGAATCTCTAACTTCAAGCTCAAAGATATTCATATATATTCAGTTATGCATTCAATTATATACAGATGCTCCCTGACTTACGATGGTTTGACTTACAATTTTTTTGACTTTACTATGGTGTGGAAGCAATGTGCATTCAGTAGAAAGCATATTTTGAATTTTGATCGTTTCCCAGCCTAGTGCTATGTGGTACGACACTCTCTCGTGATGCTGGGCAGTAGCAGCGAGCCACAGACCCCAGTCAGCCACGCAATCGCAAGGGTAGACAACCAAAAGACTTAGAACCAGTCTGTACCCACACAACCACTCTGTTTTCCACTTTCCGTACAGTATTCAATAAGTTACTTTATTATAAAATAACACTTTATTATAAAATAGGCTTTGTGTTAGACGATTTTGCTCAACTGTAGGCTAATGTAAATGTTCTGAGCCTGTTTAAGGTAGGCTAGGCTATGTTATGATGTTCAGTAGATTAGATGTATTAAATACATTTGCAACTCACAATATTTTCAACTTACAATGGGCTTATCAAGACATAGCCTCATCATAAGTCAAGAGACATCTGTGTATATATATATAAATTGTATGTAAAAGTAAAAAACTTTGAGTTTTCCTTGAAGATATTAAGGAAAACTTGATGTGTTTGTGAGTGTATGTGTGTGTTTCTGAGTTCTGACCTTCCTGGGTAGTGCTTGAGCTTAAACATAGAACTAAATTTACATACATATTTAACCAATTCTATGCCTGTTTTTGAAAAAAAATAATGTTTCTATTGAGTTAAGTATAATGCACTGCAATATACAAATTAATACACAAAAATATCAGATGTGAAAAAAATAAAACTGAGGTGGGGTTTATTTAAATTTATAACATCTTTTCCTTTACTAAAATGTTCATCATTTATAATAAAACAGTATGATGGAACTCAAATGCAATAAGCCATCCAATTTGACTGTCTGTGAATAAAAGAATAAGCCTTTTTGGACATTTTACTTGGATTTCATTGAATTTCTTTTTTTGGGCCTTCAAAAAAATCTTGCTGGCTATAATATATTTTTACATAAACAATAGCTCCATTCTCCCTCAACGGGAACTGAACGGAATCAAATATGTTTTTGCCCAACTGAAGAATTGTACATAACTCATGCTTTTGAGAATCTGGACAAAATGTAAAAGGAGGTCTTTTGAGAAGATATTTAAGACAAATGAATAAGAAGGAAAGCACAGAGTGAAGGAGAGGTAAATTGTAAAAGCCAAATCATGTATTGGCAGACACAAAATTCTGGTTTACACTCAAGCATTTGTTTCTACAAAGAATTTCACCAATAATTGTCAGGTAAATCTGAACAATGGGAGGGAAGGCTTCTGGAGATGTCTGGTTCCTAGAGCAAGGATTTCAGAAAGTTAGTCTTGGTGTGCTGAGAAATTCTCCTGGAAAGCTTGAAAGCCAAATACATTTTTAAATATTTGGCTTCTCAAGTACATTTGAAGATTGATAAGCAAGTTCAGGATATTCAAAGAAGAAGTAAGAGAGGGAAAACAATATCCTTTATAACAGGGAATGAGTTTTAAAACTGCAGATAACACTTCAAATTAAAAAAGCATATTTGTAATACAGGAAATAGTGACCTTTCTAGAAAGACCAATGCATTCAAACCAGTGAGGGAGGGTGTGAATTTCTAGATGGAAAGACGGAAAATGGTTCTCTCTTTTACGTTTGTAACTTTTGGAGCGGTAGAATGAAAAAGGTCATGACAATAAAGCTGAGGTTTTTACCTTGTCATCTTCATTTTGATGAGGGAAGCCTCTTATATTTGCCTAAAATACTGGATTCTTTATTACAAAAATCTTCATAATTAAATAGCACTTGGCACTTTTTTGCCAATGCAAGATTCTTTAAGCTACAATGGGTTTGGAACCAACAAAATAGGCTAGAAACAAGCTTACTTGTTGTTGATGAAGGTGAGGCTGGGTGGATTACAGCTTGGATTCATGGCTATCATGGGATGTCTAGGGTACCAGCTCTTCCTGCTAGTCAGAACATCACTGGAAGGATCATACATTCAGCTACCTATTTTTATGTTGATTAAATGGATAAGCTCCACTGAGTCAAGGAAGTCAGTCCACTGGGAACTTCTACGTCTACCCAGCCTCATGCCTAAAAACATTGTGACTAGTTTAATAGACCTGAATGTCATTTACCTAACAATAATGGTTGCACATAATGGAGTTGAAGAAAGTGAACTGTGGCCACTCTATAAACTGATTTTGTGTTCAGATGGAAAATCATCACAAAAAAATGGAGCTGTGAAAAGTCTTCAGTATTTTAAAATACATGCGCAAATTGCAAATAGGCACATGCAATTTTGAGTATTAATATGCAAATAATATTTATGCATTCCATATTTGTATAGTTAGAGTGTTTGACAGAGGAATTATGTTATTCTTGGTAGCACAAAGTGTTGGACTAAAAGCAAACAATTTTCTGGAATCTGAAGTTTTTATCACTTAGAACAAGTGATAGCCTTGCAGCATGTTGGAAGAGACCATTTCAGGTTAGGGGAAGGCTCTTTGCTTTCCATTTTTCTCCTGTGTGCCTTTTTCTCCTTTAACATGTAACGTGCTTTTTTTCTAGCTTTTCTATTAGAGAGCGTCTTACTAGGAAAAGTACAACAACAAAAATAATGATGACTCTCCAGGAAAACAGACAAAAAATTCTACTCTGTCTCTCCACTCCAGCCCCATCATTATCTCTCCCCCTCATCTCCCCCCAAATAAGGTTCCTGATCCAAGAAGCTGCATTGATGGGCCTGGAGTTTACTTGCCCAAGAATCAGAAAAACAGCAACTTGGTCTGCGGCTCCTGAGCAACACCCATAGCCCTTGGTTCAGAAGTACATTTTCCAAATCTCATTGGCAGAAAAGATGGGAAGTTGAATTGCCTTGGTGAATATTTTGCAGTCAGAGTTTTCAAACCCAGAGCAGTCTATCAGAAAATCTGTTTGGAGCCAATCCCAATTCTTGTTGGGGGAAATTAGAGAAAGAAATTAGGCAAATCTAAAACCTAGGCTTTACCTCGAATAGCTCCATCAGGCACAGTTTAGAGCATTTGAGCTGGACTGGGCCTTAAATATTGCTGCCATCCTGGCACTAGTCTATGGCTCTAGCCATCCTCTGGCCCAGAAAGCTGATTACTGTTTCCTGAAATAGCACAATTGTCTTCCCTCTGGAGGCTGGCTCTGACACAATCCCAGCCTTTAATTTCAGCTTTCCTGACTAGGGACACAGGGTTGACCTTCTGTTTTGCTCTGACCTCCTATTGTTGGTTGGGCTCCCAGAGTCCAGACTCCCTTTGGAGTTATTACCCATTCCTAGCATCTACCTTCACAGATCTAGGACTGTGTGGTAGTCAGAGTTCTAAAATGGCCTCCTGTGTTTTCTACCTCTTGATATCTATGGCTGTTTATAATCTCCTCTCCTTAAGTAACTTGATTCTAACCAAAAGATTACAAGAACATTGATCGTTATTACCTCCATGATTAGATTACAAAATATTGTGGCATCTCTCTTGCTAGCATACTCTCTTTATTTCCCTATGGTTGGTATGCTTTGATAAAGCCAGCTGCCATTTTGAAGAGGATTACATAGCAAGGAACTGAAGACACCATGCAGCCAATAGACAGTTAAGAACTGAGGCCCTCAATCTAACAGCATTTAAGGTACTGATTCGGCAAACAACCACAGGAGCTTGGAAGCATTCTCGTCTCATCTTCAGATGAGACCCTAGCCCTGGCTGCCAGCTTGATTGTAGCTTTGTGAGAGACCTTAAACAGAAGATGCAGTTCAATTGTATATCAATTTCTGGCCCACAGAAACTGTGAGGTAATAGGTGTGTGTGTGTGTGTGTGTGTGTGTGTGTTGTGGTAAACTATACATAACATAAAATTTACCATTTTAATCATTTTTAAATGTAGAGTTCCATAGTATTAAGTACATTCACATTGTTGTGCAACTATCTCTGCTATCCATCTTCAGAAATTTTTCATCTTTCCCAACTGAAACTCTGTATCATCCAACACTAACTTCCTATTCCCTCCTCCCAGGCCCTGGCAGCCACCATTCTACTTTCTGTCTCTATGATTTTGACTATTCTGGGTACCTCATATAAGTTGAATATTGCACTAGTTGTTCTTTTGTGACTTTGATTATTTCCCTTGGCATTATTTCTTCAAGTTTCATCCATGTTCTAGCATGCGTCAGAATTTCTTCCTCTTTAAGGCTGAATAATATTCCAGTGTGTATATACTGCATTTTGTTTATCCATTTTTCTGTCAGTGGACACTGGGATTGCTTCCACTTTTTGGCTATTGTGAGTAAAGCTGCTATGAACATGAGTATACAATATCTGTTCAAGTCCTTGCTTTCACTTATTTTGGATATATACCCAGAAGTAGTAATTCCATGTGTAATTTTTTTTGAGTAATTGCTATACTGGTTTTCGTTTTCTGCACCATTTTACTAGATGTGTGTAGTTTTACATCACTAAGGTTTATGGTAACTTGATGCACAGCAATAGATAACTATAAGGAAAAGCTGTTAGGATACACAAAAGTGAAAAAACACATAGTCCTTGCCCTCATGGTGCTTATAGCCTAGTAGAGGAGATGGAAATAATCAAATACTCATGGCATTGAACATATAGTCACAACTTTTATGTGTATTAAAAAATAGAAGTGTGTGGTATAAGAGAATTTTGTAAAAGTTGGTTTCACCCAGGCTAAGGAGTCAGGATTACTATGGACACAAGCAGCAGGAGTACCTTCAAGTGAGCCAGCTGGCTAAGAGCCTGCAGCCCAGATTCTGCAAAAGAAAGTTCCTTGCTTTGAGATCTCATCCTTCCCTTGCAGCAAAGGGTGCAAACCATGGGAGAAGAGAAGCAAGCATATTATCAAGGCCTCCTCTGTAACCAGCTCTAATGCCGACTGTCTGACTTTCTCTTCCTATATGCAGCTCTTGTAGAGTGGCAGAAATTCATTGTATCTTCATAGAAAAGATTTTCTGGCTCAGGAATTACTGTTTTGTTTGCTTTATTTTCTTTTAAAATACATAGTATTTTCTGCATTGTTCAGCCTCAATCAACAGCTGTGAATCTTAGTATCCCTCAAAGCAAAGATCTAGAAAGATTCAGTAACACATGAGCTGAGTGTGGAAATGTAATTGAGCAGGCATTGTTAGAATCTCCTGCTATTAGGACTACTGGAAATTTTTCGTTTTGGACCCTTCATTGCCCCCAAGTGAGCTTGCAAAAATTGTGGCCTATTTTGGTTGAAATCCTAAATGTATAGTAGCTAAGCTCCAAAATAAAAATAAAGAAACTAAAATATTTGGTCTCTCTCTTGGAGTTTTCTCTACAAATATTTTGATTCTAGACTTGAGTACAAAATTCAGAAATGACAGTTCTCCAAAAGGTTTGATGTCTCTTTCTTTTCCACCAGGAATAAGTAGCAAAAAAGACAAATCAAATTTATTAAGAAAAATAAATTTTGGAATTCATGTAGCACAGTTAGTTTGGATTCTCCACTTCTCCACTTGGGTGGGATTCTCTCCCGGCTCCCGCCCCACCCCTTGCCCAGGCATGAGCAAGCTCACGTCTTCTCACAGCTGGGACTGGGGGATTAATAATGACATAGTTAGGACATTTTTTTTTCTTTTTTCTTTCCTTCTTCCCTGCTGTCAGGCTGATGTAAGTCCAATGCTAATTGGTTATGTGATTTGGAACAGTGCATTTTCCATATCCTATATTTAGAACAACAATGTTAAAGATGAAAAACTAAAGGACTGACTTTCAGGGGAAAAAAGGACACATAGACTGCAATTGAAATTAACACTCACCATTTAAAATGAAACACCCTCATAAATAACAATGAGCAGAATGGACTAAAAGCAAGCTGTAGCTAATCCTACACAATTATAAAAAAACTAAACTCACACAGCCAATTAGCACAGTTTTGAGAACCATGGTTTTTCCCAGGATAAAGAGAATGTTTGAATTTCCAGAGGATGCATTGCAAAGTAACTTCAAGATTGAGTTTCTCTAATGCCTTATAAATGGAATTGTTTGTAAATTCTAACCTGATTACGCAGGAATGGGCTGTTACTCTTGAGTAAAGAGAGGATGTGCAGAATTGGGGCTGGGCTGAGTGTAGTACCCCTTATGGCCTAACAGCGTCTCTTCTTCAAGAGAAAAAAGTCCATACATTTTTAAAGTATTATTCATAATGATTCACTTTTTGGGTATAAAGTTAATGTCTAGGCCAAGAAAGGGTCCCTGCAGTTGCTTCCCTGGAAACCAACTTTTTACAATTGATATTCCACCTCTAGTGGCTCTGGGCCAAGGTAGTGAACATCATTAGTGAACATCACAGTACAATCAAAAGCGGTGCAGTAACAATGCATTTTTTCTTCTCTTTCTTTTCCCAAGCAATATGTTTTCCAAAGCTTTCTGTGATTTTTCTTCGCTTGTCTGCCATTTCTTGAAAATGATAGAGGTCATTGTTTATCAGACATTGAGATCTTATACCAGCCTATAATCCCCAAGGGAAAGACAGAGTGACCACACCGGGAGGGTCAGTTGAAGAAGGAAATCAGTGAACATGAGCCCTTCACAACCCAGCCTGTTGTGGCTTATAGAGTTAAACTTTGTTTTAAACCTATGCATCTGAAGATCCATCTTTTATCTCTATTAAGAAGAGAAGCCAGTGAAGGGATTACAGATCTTTCCTTTATTTTTTTTTTTTAATTGAGGTAACATTGGTTTATAACATTATATAAATTTCAGGTGTACATCATTATATTTCGATTTTGGTGTAGACTACATTATCTTCACCACCCAAAGACTAATTACTACCCGTCACTGTACACGTGTCCTATTTCCCCTTTCCCACCTTCCCTTCTGGTAACCACAAATCTAATCTCTCTATCTATGTGTTTGTTTTTGTTTTTTTAATCTTCCACTTATAAGTGAGATCATATAGATCTTTCCTTTTAAGATTCCAAGGAAATTTTGGCTTTAGTTGACACTGGAATTAATAAGCGGATCTTGATTATTTTGCTTGTTTTACTTTATTGTAAAGCTTTACAATTTAATTTAATGCCATAGTTATTTAGCAGTGCCACGTTCTGGCTTGTGGGACATAAGGAATATAAGGGGATTTGATGGTTCAGTTAACCACTCCACCAAGCAGTGAGAAGGCTGTGCCTGCCCTACAGTGTTGAACTGTTGTTCTTCCTGTCATATCAGGGGTTTTGGGTCTGTCTACTTTGGTCACTAGATTCATACTTGACCATTTTCCCAACATTAGATCACCTGTCTAATGTTCCAGTTAGACTAGATATAATCATAATACACTTGCCACCCCCCAAAGAGGTTGTGGTTGTAGTCTTTGTTGAGAGAAATATATTTGTATGTGTACGTATATACATATATTGAGAGAGCATTCTCCTGACAAAGACTATTATCTATCTATCTATCTAAATTTTATCTACTTATGTACATATACGAAGAGAAAGAGAGAGAAAATATATGTATATACTTGAAGGAGTTAGTGAAGGAAAAACATTTTTAAAGAAATGTAGTGGTTTTATTGCACAAAAAGCTGAGTTTGAAACCATGCCTACTAGAGGGGTGATACAGAATAGGGCCACTGCCTTCTTTAATTCTCAATTTCTTAATCTGAAAAATGAGAACAAAGGCAATGTTTATATTACAATTTCCTCTATTCAAACTTCAAGACACTGATACTAGAGGATTTATTTATAAATTTATAGGCCCCTGAGTGAGTGGGATTTGTGCTGTGTATGTATAAATTTTAGCAATAAAATACCAAAATGTCTTTGGTGCTAGTAACATTGTCAGTGGCAGAGTCACAACTGGAAGATCAGCCTTCTAGATTCTATGTATTCAACTTATTTAATTGATTGAGCATCAGCTATGATAAGTTAAGGAATATAACGGAGAAGATAATTATATATTATTTTTCCACCATGGCCTTTACATTCTCAAAGCTGGCACTTTGAGAGGAGAGACAAGTAGACAGACACATTACACACAAGCAAACACATAACACACATGCAAATTAAAATGATAACTTTAGAGGTATATTGTGTGAGGAAACCATAAAATAGAATGGCTTGGCTTTGGGATATGTTAGTATCCCTGAGGAGGTGACAAATGAGCTGGAACGTGGGAGATGAACTGGAGTTTCTAGATGTGGTTGGGTAGAAGGGAAAAGAGAATCAAGGAGGAAATGCAACAGGTGTAAGGGGCATAAAGCCTACGGGTGGGATTAGGGAGAACAGAGAAAGAGGAGTAAGAAGTATGAGATGAGACTGGAAAGGTAGGTGACTGTTAGACTATGGAAGCTCTTGTTATATCATGTAATTGTCACTCTCAGTTTTGATAATTCACTGGAAAGACTCACAGAACTTACTGAAACCTATTGCATTCATAGTTATGAATTTATGGTTTATTACTGGAAAAGATGTAGGTCAAATCAGCCAAGGGAAGAGATACATAGGGCAGAGTCTGGAAGCTTCCAAATGCAAAGCTTCCACTGTCCTTAGGACACATTACCCTCCAGGTATCAATGTGACAATACACATGGAATATTACCAACCAAGGAAGATCATCCAAGTTTTAGTGTCCAGAAATTTTTTGTCTATTATTTTTGGTGTACAGCGACATCCAAGTTTTGCTGTCCAATACATAGATGTGACTGATTGATTTATTGTCCATGGGACTGAACTAAATTTCCAGATTGACTGATACTAGATGACCCAAAACTCCCACCCTAAATCACGTGACTGGTCTTTCTGGCATGGCCAGTCCCTACTCTGAGATCTAGTATGCCAGCCAGCACTAAACAAAGAGACTCCTCTGAGGTATGAAATAGATTACGTCCAAAAAGCCAATGGCCAAGGCCAGATTTCTCTTTGGGAAAAATCAAATTATTTACTACATAGTAACATTCACAGTTTGCAAAAATTAGGATGTAGATATCTATAGAGATCTTTCTTTGGGGGAAGGGGCATTATTCAGTCTACAACATGGATATTTATTAATTTATCAAATTCTTGTTTGTTTCTCATTGTATCCACATTATCTCCACATAGGTGGAGAGATCTGAGTAGAAGTTAAGAAATAAAATAGACAAGAGTTGATGGTGTATTGGATATGGCTTGAATATAAAGGATGAGGAGGTTGTAATGTTTACTCCTACGTTTCTGGCTTTGAAAAATGGAATGGGGGTGGTAAAGCTGGACAGTGGGGTCAGGTTTGCAGATAAATATTGTATATTTGGTCCTGACACATTAAGTTTGTAGTTCTTTTGAGATATCTAAATACCAATTTCCAAGTGAGAATTGGAAATCCAGTAGAGTTGTCCAGGCTAATGTGCCATTTATCACTATATTTGCTTTTCCCATCCAAATTCTTACTTTATTGCCTGCTCTGTGATAATGAAGATAGACCCTGTAACAACTTCTCCTTTGCAGTGCCATTCTGCAGCATAAGGGGGCCAGCATGCCCCCAATAGCTTCTCCTGGCAGTCTTTCAGGCAGCTTTTCAATGAGTTCTGATGAGGGTACCTCCCGGGGACCTCCCCCGACACCTCAGAAGATGGATTCCCAGCAAGTTTCTCAGATGCAGTATCTCAGAAAACTGCTCCTTCACACAGTAAGCCACAGCTGGGCCTTCTCCAACCAGGTCTGGTCTTAGCCTTGGGGCTAAATGGAGTAGTGCTGATAAAAATATTTGTTTTATTTAGTTACAGGGAAGTTATCAATGATCTTATGGAGACCTCTTTGGGTAGAAACACGGGCAGGAACAGACTGAGGAGGAACAGACAGAGGAGAACGTTGAGAAAATTCTGAAAATCAGTTTGGCTGCCAAAAAGGGAAGAGAAAGTGATGAGCGAAATTCTTGTCCCACCACATCTTGCAGCTTTGCTTTTGCCTCTGCAATTCTAGGATTTCTGCCTCAATATTCCCTCTCCTATAGAATTTCCCAAGGTCAGATCTCAACATGTCACTGAGGCAGCCCCTGCACATGCTCCAGGGTATTCACTCTGCTTCTGAGATGCAAGTGAAGCTTTGGCAGAAGGCAAATCATCACAGGACATGAGGATCCAGCATTCCCTTATCCCAAAGTCAGGAAACTGTTGGAATGGTTCCAGGGATAAGAAGATAACATTTGATAGTTTCATAAAGGTTTTATCTTTAGTAACAAAAGTGCAACTCTAGGAAATATCTCAAAAGCAACAAATGATGTTTCTGTTAATGTAGCCAGAATTCAATGATAACAAATCCACTCTTTTATGTAGCAAGCAACAGAGACATTTTGTGTCCTAGATAGTCTGTTTTATTAACTGAAGCTGTCTACGTTCTTAGCATTAACTCATTTGATTCTCTGACTTGAATAAACACAAACTGTTCTACACAGTGTATATGCATATATCTTCCTTGTGATCTCTAAATGCTGGTCTTCTATGCTTCTTTTTGTTTTTATTAATGTTTTATGATGGTAAAAGTTTGCAAACCATCACTTGCCACTTTCTCACGGCAGTAATTTAGCATCTAATGGCCAAAAATCATGAGCACAGGGAAATGCAGAAGCTTGACAGCTGATGATGGGGCACAAAGGGGAGTGACTTCAAAAAGGGAGTAAATTGCAGCTCAGAAATGGCAATTGTGCTGAAGAAATATGTCCCAAGTATGCTTGGGAATGACATACAAGGAAGAAACTCTAAAGGCAGATTATTGATGGATGTACACTACAGAGGGTCAGCTGATATTTTGGTGTAGTACACTAGTAGTAATAAAAATCATTATCATAATGGGTTGATATTGTCCCTCTTTTATCAAGTGCCGTGTACTGTGATAACATGTATTATGCCAATGGCTTTGCGAGATGATCTTATTTGAACACCTAAAGGTCACATTCATTATATAGAGAACACTCTATGTACTGGGCAGATTATTTACTTCCATGAACATCAGTTTATAAATATGCAAAATCTGACTAAGGTTACAAAGCTGGCTTAAGTTAGTAGACATAGATTCTAAACTTAAGTCCAGCACTTTTGAGAGTAAACTTGCCATCTTTAAGGATTTGGATTGATAATAAGGCCATCTGTGAGTTCTCCTTATGACCATGAATGAACTGTGTGATGCAGAATCAGAAAGTCAAAGCAACTTTACCCTTCATGCAACTTTCTGCAAGTTTCCTTATTTGTAAAAATGAGGAGGTGGCCTGAGGTGATTTCTCTGGTCCTCTCTAGAGTTGACATTTTACCATTTTCCTTATTGCAAGCTTTTGTAGAGACTTCCAATTTTTTTCTGCTGTCACCAGGCAAAGTAATCCTTAACTAGCCCTTCTCAGTTGTAGACCTGAATGAATACATGAAAGAATGAATGACTAAGGATCATTACTCACAGCACTGTATCAGATGTCACAGGAATAGAAGGGATATATGAGGTACAGAGGAAAATCAACCTGTCTCTGACGGCCCCAGACTCTGGGGTGTCAGTCCAACCAGAGAACACAGACTGGGAGGAATCACAGACATCAGAAAGAATCAGTTTCCAAATACTCTTGCTGCAATGACCTTTTGATTTTTTCCTTTTATCTTGATTTCCCAATGATGTGGATTAAGGCTGCCCCAGCTAGAGAAGCCCAAAGTGACCTGGCCTACATGCCAAACTATACGACCCAGTGGACTTTTTTTTATGGTATGAATTAGGACTGCCCCAGGGAGAGAAGCCCAGGGCATCCACACCTACATGCCGATCTATATGGCCAGATTCGTATCTAAAGTTATATGACCGCACAATAACCAGACCCCATCTGCACTGAAATCATTTAATGACTTTTTACATCATCTTTTCTTTTCTCCAGTAAAAATAAGTCATGTACCCATGCCTTATAAAATTAGCCCTAACCCTCAACTCAGGGCAGCAGCAGGAGCTCTGACTGCCCATGGGTCCTGTCCCCACGCATCAGCTCTGCCTGCCCATGGATCCTGTCCCCATGCCAGCGGGGGCAGCAGAAGCGGCGGCAGCAGAAGCTCTGACTGCCCATGGGTCCTGTCCCCATGCTATTCCACACTATTCTCTAAATAAAAGAGTGCTACTGCCAGATCCTGAGAGTCTAAGAAATCTTTCTTTTGACTCCTCGGCTCACCGACCCCGCATCACCAACATCTAATGACTCTGGAGTCCAGAGAACCAACTTATGCCCAAGGATAACCAACCAACTGAAGTGGAAAAGGCGGGTATCAGCAGGCCCTCTCTACCCCACCTCTATGTTCTTAGCCTCTCAGGGAGGTAGGTGAGCTGGTTATAGCAGCAGACACTGGTGGACTCTATAGTCCATTTTCAATTCACAACCTCTGCCAATGTGTGAACTCTGTTATCTCCCAGGCAAACAGTTATTGGAGCAATACTGAATGGCATAGTGGGTAAAACAATGGGAATCTGCTAGCATTGATTTATTTACAGAGAAAGACATAACTCAAGAGACCCTAGAAGTACCTGCTTGGATTTATGTATTTACAGAAAACCTTACAAGCCTTTGCCTTGTCTAACAAGCTCCTCTCTGGAGCCAATCTGTACTACCACCTGGGTGGTCCTCTCAGTGCTGTGCATCTTCTTTAACAAATTAGGCCTTTCCAGCCGCCTCCTTATGTTACTATGCTATTAAAATATAAGAGTGGCTTGGGGTCTTAGGTGATGCCTAGCATTCTCCGTCTATAACTCTAATGCTGCTCGATTTTCTTTTAAATGTATGCAAATCAAATTTCCTTTTGAGATACAAATGAACGCTTTTGTTTTTCATTATACTTTAGGTCACTACCTGCTGTTAAACTGATACTCTTTCCTCTGTCCTTCTACTTTTGATTTTATTTGCTTTCTTTCTTTTTCATTCATTTTTATTTTCTGGCGTTTTCTTTCCTTCTTTTTTCTTTTTTGCAAGCCTCTTTTCCATCTGTAAAGTTTGTTAATTCCAAAAATTTCCTTTACTTCACTCTGTTAAAGAATGGTCGGTCAGACAGGCGCTATGTTTATTGCCATTGAAACCAAAGGAAGGACTTAGGAACACAGAATATTTAACTCTACTTTGCAGCCAAAACATCATACATCTTTTCCTCCAGCCTTGTAATGTATGTTAAATATTTAAAATAAAATCAAGGTGCTCGTTCTGTAAATAACTCAGATATAGTTAAGCTAAGCCCATGCAGCCTTGTTCTTTTTCATTCTATTTCAACAGATTGCTAGAGATGATATGCAAATATCCAGATTTGGTTTTGTTTTTATTTTTCACTTCTAAGCAAAGGCTTGGTGCAGCATGACCATTGCTTGGGAGGATGGGATTTGGGAAGTGGTAAGATAAGTTCTCAGTTGCCCATTTTGGCTTAATTCAACAATTTTGTAAAAGTATATGTCCTCTTCCCTTAGAGCCGTGGACCTCAGGCTGGCCACAGAGAAGTTCACAGCTCCATTAGGCCCTTCCCATCAACGCCTTTCTCTAGACTGTGCTTGGTAATTGCTTGTCCTGGGAGAGCCTTCAGCTGTCCTGGGCAGAGTTGGAGCAGGAGATCGCCCACAGCTGTAGGATGTTCTACCTTCCCCTGGTCCTGCTTGTTCCTTTCTTTTGAAGGTATTTGTTAGGTTGTTAAATCTAAGCATTTGTTGTGGGATTTTGCTTAGGTCTCATACTGACACACAGCCCAAGTTCCTTCTTACAGAATCTATTTAGCTCCGCTCCTCCTCCTACACAGCTCCCTCTCCCCCAGCGCCCACTTACCCATACAGCCCCTTTGCAAACTCATGCACCTTGTAAGCCTTTAACAGAAGGAGATGCTTCCCTGCCTGGGATCTGAAAATATGTGGAAAGTGAGTGTGTATTTAGGCTTTGGGATGGTAAAACTATATTTTCTTTAGTTTCCTTCAATGAAGAATTGGTGATTTCAAAAGCAAGGTCCTTACTTAGAGTCCAAGATCTTAGGATTTCTGAAAAGTCAACTTTGGATTGAATAATTCTTCCCTATCTACTCCTGTTCAGAGATTAATTGACTCTGAAAGGATGGTGGTGGAAGCTCTTTAACCTCTCTGCCATTAGGTCTTAATAGATAATGATCCCTAAAAACAAGCTGAGGCTTAAAGAGGTCAAATCACTTAAGATTTGAGGTCTTCGCATGTTCACAGCATAAATTATAGTTACAGAAATTGGTAATCGTAAAAGTTGAAAAATACTAAACTGCCATCTGTTTACTCTTCCTTTGTCGAGCTGTTATTTCAATGAAAATTTATTTCTTACACCATTTGGTTCAAGAATTCCATCTTAAGAATTTAACCAAGAAAATAATTTTTAAAACCTTGTAGGACTATAAATGCGTGGATGTTTACCAAAGCACAACAAATCAAAAACATCAAGTACATTAGACAATTGATTAAAAACCAATACACTGATTGAAATGAATGCATTTAGCTTTACACACGTCATTGCCAAATCAATGTATTGATGCAAAAATGTCAATGTTAAACTATTATGTTAACAAAAGGTTAATAAATATTATAGTATGAGCCTATTTTTGAACAAAAAATATGTAGATAGAGAACATATGTGGATGCATATACACAAAAAGGTTTAGAGGTTATTTTTAGGTAGGGAGTTTATGAATAATTTCAATTTCTTATTCATATTTATGTTAATATTTTATTATAATTAATTCATGCAGAAAAATGTCTTATCCTTCACGAGGGTTGATTGTATCCTTACGAAAACTTTAGTTTTTTTTGAAGGGGGGAGTTCTTGAATAAGTGATTATAATTGTCAAAAATATATGATTGCATATTCATAGAATATATGAAGCACTTAGAATTTCACAGTTCTTATGTTTTACAGTTGAGAGGCAATTAGGCAAATTAATAACAATCTTTTAGAATAAATCATGTAATTGGCTGAAGAATTCATATATTCTTTAATTGTCCTTCCTTCCTAGGGACATGTACACACCCCCACCTATGGGTTGACCACAATTGGAGAGATACAGATGGAGAACTCTCGTGGGGTAAGCCATAGCATGACCTTATTCCTCATTCTAGTCTTCAAAACTCTCTCCGGGCTCTGAGCAAAGCCTTGAGTGTTCATGATGTGTAGTCTTGAGTATAGAAATCGTTCTGCTATCAACCTGCTACATTGTGAAATTTAACCTGATCACATGGATAAAATGTGACCTTCTGAGTAGCTTGTTTCCCTGGAGAAAAATATCAGAGAGGAAACTGTCTGGCCTCAAGGCACTATGAGACAGTCAAGTGGTAATTCTGTTTCTACTTTTGTCCCTTATTCCATAGTGAATAAAGATGGAAACCTCGCTGTGAGTCATGAACAAACTCATCCCACCCAGTTAATCTAAGAATCTAAAATATCATTGTCTTTACCTAGAGTAGCTTCAAAGTAACTCATTCTGCAGAGAATCAAAGATATTACAGTTATCCTTGTCTTTAACCCTAGTCTTCCTTCTGACCTGATAGTGATTGTTGGACATGGAAAAAAGACCTTGTTGTTACCTTGGACTTAACTGAAGGGGCCAGGCTGCACTGGAATCTGGACCTTAGGGCGCCAACGGGGTCCTTAGTACAGATCCAGGTGGAGATGCAGAGAGAAGCTCCAGCTCCAACATTCGGGTTTGGAACAGAAGACTAGCACCAGAGGTCATGGTCTGGGCCAGCTGTTCACTCTGAAAATTCTGAGATATGGCAGCAGTATGCACAAGTGTAGGCAGACATGCATTTGGCATCATGGAAGTCTGTGAGCTGGGAACTGGGTCATGGCTCACGATGAACCTCAGGAACAGGATTCTAGGGATTGGAGAGTACTCTGAAGGAAAATGGCAGTGCCTCTAGTTTATAGAAATTAGGATAATAGGCAGGTTAATAGACACTGGGGATGTGGTTTATGTGATGTGACTTGAATGGGATCTCAGATCACAGCTGCCTCACAAGCATGAGAAGACTGAACTTTCCTGTCTGAGGTTGATCCAAGAGATGAGGGTAGACGAAGCTGTAGATGGTCAGAGGGCAAAGGGATCAATCAAATGTGCAACTCTAGTACAACTTTCAGATGCAACTACCACAAGCATGAGGAAAAGCTGACCTTCTTTCTGAAGACATGGGAATTTGGCAACAAGGAGAGGGAATGCTGCTTCAAAGCGTGCTTAAGGATACAGATGAACAGGGACCACTCTGCCTGGAAGCTTGTCAGAGCATTGGAGAAGATCCCTGAGCCACAGAAATAACTCCTAAAGTAAAAGGGAACAGAGGCCCAGCTTTTCTCAAATTCTCTGACCTCGTGTTAGGGTCTCTCTGATGTTCCTGCTGTACCTCATAGTGAGGAAAACAAAGAACAAATGAGTCACAGAGAGAGAAGCATGATCCTTCTAGCCTGCTCAGCACACATCCATTGTGTTGCTCAGTATCTGTGTTCTCTACTAGAATGTAAGCCCTGTGAGGGGAACAATGGTGCCAGTCTTATTCACTGGCATAGCCTGTAGGCTGATACAGTACCTGGGTCAGGTTGAGTAATTGTAGGAAGGAGTCATCTAGGAAGGTGCATGAGGTGTTGCTCCTATGCTACATTGGTCATACTGGCGCATGTCTACTGGATTTGTCTACTAGCGGAGAGGAAAGTAAGTCAGAAGTGAGATACTGGAGGCCTCCTGTGCAGTGTGAGCTCTCAAATGCAGGACAGAAACCAAAATGGGAAAGTGAGTGGGACAAGGGAAGCAGAGTGGAGGACTGAAAGAAAGAAGAAGATAGTATCAGGTAGCCCAGAGCTGGGCCAGTTTCCAGACAAACACAAGGGACCATGAGACTAGCCAGAAGCTTGGAGGAAGCAATGTTCAAGTCTTGTCCTAATAAAAGGAGCTTTCTACAAGGAGGTGAGCTCTTCCAGGAATCCGCCTCCTCGTCACCATCTCATTACATGGTGGTATTGGTGGTGGTGGGTATCTGAGTTCCAACTGTCTTGAAGTAAGAATGCTGGTTGTCAGCAGCTCAGCTGAGCTGCCAGGTGTCTGAGTAGCCAATTGAAGCTACAAATGACAGTAATACTTGTGTTTAATAACTTACTGGAATAGTGTAAGCAAGAGGCCAAATTGGAGAAAGCAGTAATCCCCCTTGGTCCGTTTTCCCCCACGGAATGGCATACCTACCCACACCTGTTGAGGAGTGTCTGGGCATAGTGAGCCCAGTTTATGGACCCAGGGACCAGGAGAAGGAAGAGAAGGAAAGGCTAAGAAGGAATAAGAGTGGAAAGGTACTGAGTACTGAGTCATAGTGGAGACTATGTCTTTACTAGTACCCACAATGATGGTAATAGCCAGTATTTCCACAACAGACTTGCTTTCAGTGTCCTTATGAGGAAAACGAGGGTCAAAAGGCTTATTCACTTGTCAATGGCCCAGTCTCATTGTTATGAAATGTAGATCCCATTGCTCCATCCCTAAGTCCAGTGTTCTCTTCCCTATCCAATTCCACCTCTTCCTCCCATTCCAGAAAGAGGCAGCCTTTTCGAGAAAAGACTTAATAGACCTCTAAAACTCCTCACTTATCACATAACCAATGCCTAAATGCAGCTAATATTTAGTATCATGATAACACCATTCCTCTATCCCAGAGAGTCCAATATAGCCATTTGGGCTATGTGCCTACTGCTTTCTCCATGTGTTCAGAGTATTTGAATGTATTAATTCAAGTAGTGATAGCTGCATGAATACAACATGCCAGATTCTGTGCAAGGCACTAGGGGCATGGCCTCCAGACTCACAATACGTATTTGGGGGAAATAGTGCAGGTCCTAACTGATTATAGTGTTACAAATACTAAACTTGGAGAACTGCAAACTACTCCAGGAGCATATAGTGGTTGAGACTATTCATTGACCCACATTGGCATAGTAGGGGAACCTCTGATTTTAGTGGAGACACGGGCACCTAAAATAATACTACATTTTCAGCTGTTTTTGCAGCTAAGTCTGACGATGTAGACAAAGTTCTGGCCAATGGGATGTGAGGGGAAGTAAAATGCACAGTGTTCAATTATTTCCTTAGGAGAAAGCATAGAACTTATCTTTCTTCTTTCCTTGCTTCCCCACTGGTTGGAATGTGGAATATGAGTGAGCCAACTTGAACAATGCAGAAGAGGGCAAATCTTTAGGGATGGAGGAGCAACAAAGAGAAAAGGCCTGGATCCCTCACACTATGAATCTTCCTTCCCAGGTCTGAATTTCTTAAGCCCTGGATGGTAAATGAGGGATGCATAAAAGTTATTCCATCAGAAATAAGCTTTTGTTCTTTTGACTCTCTGTTATAATAGTTAAACCTATGTTTTAACTATTACAACTCGTAGTGTAACCCAGCTTAGAGGATCAGGGAAAGCTTCCAGCATGGAATCTAAGATTTTTGGTTGAGTGCTGAAGAAATTTATTCAGATAAGTGGGTTTTGTAGTGGTGGGAAAATTAAGGGTATTCATGTTAGAAGGAATAGTGTCTTCAAAGGCCCAGGGATGATAACCAGCATTGCATTTTTAAGGACCTGAATGTAATTCAGTTAGCTAGACCTTTGAATAAGAGGGAATGCATGGAGGGAGATCAGGCAAGAAAAATCAGACTGGTGCAGCTATGAAGAGCTAGTTCTAGGCCATGTTAATGCGCTTGAACTTTACATTATGTGTATGGGGTGGATACATTTTGTCTCATAAGAAGATTGATGATAGCGGTTCAAGTGAATCTCAATAATAGCAAATGTATAAAATGCTTTCAAAACTACTATGCAATAACTACTTCATCATCATGTATTTTATTTCCTTCTTTACTGTAGAAAACTCCATTTTTATGGTCTAGATCTTAAACAATAAATAAATAAATATTAGAAGAATAGCTTAAAAAATCAATTTGATACATTTCCTCCTCACCATTTCTGCCAGGGTGTCTATGCCTCTGTTTCTATGCCAGCATTTCAGCTGGTTATATTGAGGCTTGCAGAATGGTTATTGTTGCATTTGGAATGACAAGTCAGAACAGAGGCCAGGAGTCAGCCTGTGGCACTTCTACTCACCATCTGGTAAAGAGACACAGAAGCTCTGTCTATGGGGACTGCTAAACTCTTCTTAGTGGTGTTGGGTTTCCTGAGGCCATCAATAGTCCCAATCCTGGAAAACTTGTAACTGTATCCATCTCTATCTCTCTCCCTCATCCATTTTTCCTTCTCTTTCATCTACCTTCCTAATTCTCCTTTTTTCCCCTCATTGCTCATCTCTTTCTTTTTCTGCCATTTGATTCATTTTTTTTTTTTTTCCATACCTATCAAGAGAGGCTCATGGACTATAGGTTCCTAGAATGAATTGTGCTTATGTTTATCTTTTCACCCTGTCCTGCTTAAAGCATCCTCAATCCTTGGCTCTATTCCTCAGAGCCTACTTGACCCTAAAGGCTCAGCTGAACCTCACTTCTTCCATCTATCTTTTCCTCAGTTCCCCAACTGGAACAGGTCTCTGTTTCTGAAAGTCTATGCACTAAGAACCTGCACAATCCGTTTGTTACTCACCACCCACTGGCTGAAATTCATACGAAATTTGCACTATTTTATTTTGCAAAGGTGATAACTCATGTAAAATACCTGTCCAAGGAACAGTGGATGTTCACTTGTTGTCGTCAGTGCCACGGAGTTCATTCTGATTCGTAGTGACCCAGTGTACAGCAGAGCAGAACCCTGTCTGGTCTTTTTGCGCCATCCTCTCATCTTCCGGCACTATGTCAGAAAATGTTCAACTGCTGTTTATGGGGTTTTCATAGCCATTCTTTTGAAAGTAGGTAGCCGTATCCTTATTCCTAGTCTGTATTAGTCTGGAAGCTCTGCTGAAAACTATCCACCATGGGTGACCCTACTGGTGTTTGAAATACCAGTGGTATTGTTTTCACATCATAGCAACATGCAACCCCCACCGTATGACAGCCTACAAACGGACGATATGTTTCCCCCACAGGGAAACAAACCCAGCCCATGGTAATGAGAGCACAAAATCTTAACCACTAGACCACCAGAGCTGGCTAGATGCTCAGTAAATGTTTGTTAATTCAATAATTCAATAAAGAGAAAGAAGATAACGGAACAGAGGCACACTAAGCTGGGCCCCCTTTTTGAAAGCTCTCTTATTTCCTTCTAGCTTTTTTCAAAATCATTTTCTCTCATTTATTATTCTTTTCTGACCCTCCATTTGGTCCTTTTCTCACAGTCAGTCTCTCCCACGTGCTCTCTCTCCTCTTCTCATCCTCTTCCATCTTTGATAAAGCTCTGTGGCTTTGTCGAAAGCTCCCATTTTTCTCCTTATTTCCCCTTATTCCTTTCTCAGACTTTTTCTTTCAAATTTCCTCTCTTGCTCACCCCCCTCTCAGTTCAAGTCTGTTCAGAAAGTGATACAAATAAAATTGTTCCAAAGCTGAGACAATGTGGGTAAGCTTTGCCCGTAGAAAAGCTTTATAGCTGATAAATTGGAATCGTTATGGAGACGTTCACAAACTGTGAACTAATGCATTTCTGGGGATGTTTTCACAAGGATTACTGCAGGTGAGAGAGTCAATGCTTAACAGATTCTGTAGTAAAATTAAGTCAGCAAACAGCAACTATGTATAAGAGCTACTGTGGTCAATTTGGGGTGGAATTGGGGTAAAGTTTGTCAGTGAGGACAGACTCTGGCCTGACCTGGAGACAGTTCCACTTGAGTAGGGTAGGGACTGGGAATCCAGGAAGGCAGTTAGCAATAGGGGGATTCGACACCTGGTCCCTGGACCAGGAACTTGTTGGAGCGTCAGGGAGCCTTCACTCCCTATCTTTCTTAGCTATCAGTTCCTTGTATTGAGGTACTGGAAACAATTTCAAGATAGAGACTCAGACAGAGGAAACAAGACAAGTAATTGGTTACTAGGGTGAGAGCATAATATTTCTCTAAAGAAATGAAGGAGAAAGCAGTTACTAATTTGAGGCATAAGGTTAGTTGTAAAGACTGTTCACCAAACCGTTTACTTTCTCCACTGGACACAAACATAAATTACATTTGCCAGCCTCTCCACACTTCCTCATAGTATGGAAGGAAATAATATTTGCCAATTCCAGGCCTGCTCATAAAGCCATCCCATGTGTGATCCTCCCAATTTTTTTCCCTATCTGATGGACTACTGGACAGTTGTTTAAAGATTGAAAAATGGTAGAGCCACAGATGGAAGGGGCTCGAGTCCCCAACTCCCCACTCATAGAGTAGCTGTCCAGAAGAACTACCTAATCAAAGATAACTCTGTGAGGGTTAGTGGAAAAACTGTATTGGGTTAAACAGCTGAGATCTCATTTTGTTGTTACAGTAGCAACCATGGGCTCCACTGCTAATCCAAGGTCAGAACGCAACTGGCAGCAAGGCTGACTGATGGATGTGGGTTGATTTGGGTTGCTCAGCATCACTTTTACTTATCATTCTGAAAACCACAGAATAGTATTCTTAAGAAATCACTCCTGATCTCAATTTGTGTGTCTTGCGTGTATTGACATACTCCTTTCCAGATTCAAAGCGTATAACACAAACCTAGCTAGTTAGCATTCTTCATCTCCTTACCATAACAAATATCTATAAAACCAAATTTGGTCTAATAAGAGTGAATCTTGAAATTTTTATTGGCATTTACAGGAAAGAAATGATCACTCCTCAATGACTTATCTCCACGAGATCATGAGTCTATAGCTTCTGGGGTCTCGATGAAAGGAGAACATACCTGGAAATAAAATGGAAATAACAGAAGGCAGAATTGAAAACCAGAGATAAACAGGTATATGATGATATTTATTGACCATTAGGATCCAGCTGTGTCTGAAGTGAGGCCATGCTTGGGGTTTTCAGTTTTGTGGACAAACACACAGTCCATGTATGTCAGAATTGAAATTCTGTTACTTTGACCCGGCACAGTTTCTCAGATCGCCTAAAACTTCTTCAAATGATTCAGGCCATGCGTCTAAGTAAAATTCAGACGTGTGGTCCCACATGAGAGAAGAAAGTTGTGTAGGAATAGGGAGAGAAGGAGATTATCAGGCAGAGGAAAATGTGATTACAGTCGTGTAACTTAACCGCAGGAATATGTTCTGAGAAATGTGTCATTAGGCAATTTTACATTGTGCAAACATCATAGAGTGTACTTACACAAACCTGGATGGTGTAGCCTACCACACATCTAGGTTCTATGGTGTAGCCTATTGCTCCTAAGCTACACACCTGTACCGCATGTTACTGTCCTGATTGCTATAGGCAATTGTAACACAATGTTAGGGATTTGTGTATCTAAACATATCTAAACACAGAAGAGGTACAGTAAACGATATGGTATAAAAGACAAAAAATGGTACAACTATATAGGGCCCTTATCCTGAATGTAGCTTGCAGGACTGCAAGTTGCTCCGAGTGAGTCAGTGAGTGAATGTGAAGGCATAGCCCATTACTGGATACTGATGAGGATCAAGGCTGCCACAGGGAGAGAAGCCCAATGCGTCCTGCCCTGCATACCGGTCTATATCATCCTCCAGGAAGTATAGGACGTCCTGACCTGATCCGATCTAATTCTTATCTAAAGTTATAGGACCACCCAATAACCAGGCCCTACCAACGCTGATACCATTTTAACGTTATTTTTTTCATGATCTTTCCTTTGTCTTGTAAAGAAATAACTCATATACCTGTGTCTCATAAACTTAGCCCTGATCATCAACACGTTGCAGCTCTTCGCTGCCCGTGGGTTCTGTCCCCAGGCTATTCTCTGAATAAAGGAGCACTACTACCAGACCTTGAGAGTCCAAGAAATCTTTCTTTCGACTCCTCGGCTTGCTGAGCCCACATCATACACTGTGGTAGATTTTATAGACACTGTACACTTAGGCTATACTAAATTTATAAAAATATTTTTCTTTTATCAATAATAAATTAACCTTAGCTTAGTGTAATTTTTCTACTTTATAAATTTAATTTTTAAAAACTTTTTGACTTATAATACTCTTGGCTTAAAACAAACACATTGTACAAATGTACAAAAATATTTTCTTTCTTTATGTCCTGATTCAATGAGCTTTTAAAAGATTTTTCTATTTTTAAATTTTTTATTTTTATTTTTTTACTTTTTAAAGTTTTTTGTTAAAATCTAAGAGACACACACATTAGCCTAGGCCTACACAGGGTCAGGATCATCAATGTTACTGTCTTCTATTTCCACATCATGTCCCATTAGAAGATCTTCAAGGCAATAACATGAATGGAGCTGTCATCTCTTATGATAACAATGCCTTCTTCTGGAGTACCTCCTAAGGGACCTGAGGATGTGTCACTCTTTTCAGAAATATGTGCATGGTAATTTGTTTGGTTTGCTTGTAAACAGACAACACACCACAAACATTCCTCTCTATTAATGAAAACCTTTCATTGTTGGGATCTATGTTTTCAATCTTTTCGAGGAGCTTCTTGAGGTCTGCAAAAGTTTCTGTTAAACCCTTCCCTGTGAATTTCCTTGGGGTTCTTCTTTTTTCTTTTCCTGCAGTTTCCTTTCCTCTTGCCTCTTTTTCAGCCATGCATTCCTATTCCAATTCCAACAACTCCTCATTAGTCAATTTCTCAGGAACCTTCTCTAAGGAGCCTAATGTCATCCTTATCGTCATCCCCACCCAGGTTGAAGTTGTTTGTCATCTCAACCACAGCCTTGTTGATTTTCGCAGCCTCTTCATCCTTGACAGATCCTGTGAAGTCATGAACAAACCTCTGAAGTATCTTCTTCCAGGTGTCATTCATCTACTCCTTGATGACATGACCCCAAGCTTGAAAAAGGTTCTTGATGCAGTCATAGATGTTGTGATCCTTCCAGAATTGTGTCACTGTCTTCTCAGTTGCAGCAATAGCCTGGCAAAGGTTCTCCTTAGGCAGTAGGCCTTAAAAGCTGCTGCAACTTCTTGATCCATTGACTGGATCAAAAAGGTGGTGTTTGGAAGGAGAAACGCCACTTTGATGCTGGAATGAAGATCGTGAATAAAAGGATGATGTTGAAAGCATTATCAACAATAAGCAAAATCTTGAAAGGTGTCTTATTCTCCAAGCAGTACTACTCCATTTTGCTAGCATAGCAATTCAGGAGGGCATCTTGTAAGAGAAGCTGGATTATCCATGACTTCCTATCGTTCCTGTGGTACACTGGCAGTGTGTGCTTACAGATATGCTTGAAGGCCCCAGGGTTCTCACTGAGCCAGATCACAAAGGATTTCCCTTTGCAGTCTGCAACTTTGCCCTCAAGCAAGATTTTTATCCTGTCCTTAAAAGCCTTGCAACCTGGCATTGACTTGGCCTCCTTACCACTGAAAACCCTTTCAGGCATCGTTTCCAGAATAGGGAGGTTTCATTCTTACTGAACATTTGTTCTTGCAAGTAATTTTCCTCCATAATCAGCTTATCTAGAGTTTCCAAAAATTCTTCAGCTGCTTTAACATCAGCACTTATAGACTTACTGCTCACTTTCACATTATGTAATGAATAATGATTCTCAAATTGTTTAAACCACCCAGAACTAGCAGTAAATTCAACATTATAGTTGGGTCTGGCCTTTTCTTTCAACATTACAAGCAAACTCTCTGCTTTGGTGATGCTCATCGTGGTGCTAATAGGGATGTGCTTCTGTGTCTGGTCTTTAATCCAGGTCATTAGAAGTTTCTCCATGCCTGATATAGGCCCTTGTCGAATTTTTGTTAGTCTCGTTGCCTTTTATGAAGCAGATCCTTTAACAGCTTCTGTTACTTTGTTCTCGTTCTTCAAGATCATAGCTATGAATGAACGAGATATGCCTGACTGGCAAGCAGTAGCCATCACTGATTTTCCACTTTCGTAGTCCTTAATCACTTTTAATTTTGTTTCATTTTTCCAATCACTCGATATGGCCTCTTACTGGCAACATTAGAAGTGGATTTTGTACACTTAGAGGCCATGATGAACAAAACAACAGGAGATTAAATCAAGCGCAAGAGAAAATGATGCAATCAGGAGAAGTAGTAAACACCAGATGTATGAGGCTGCTGCCAGGGTAACATGGCATACTATTTTACAGTGAACTTTTCTTTTTTGAGGAATATTAGCCCTGAGTTAACATCCACTGCCAATCCTCCTCCTTTTTTTTTTTTTTTTTTTTTTGCTGAGTAAGATTGGCCCTGGGCTAACATCTGTGCCCAGCTTTCTCTACTTTATTTGTGGGACACCTACCACAGCATGGCTTGATAAGTGGTGCATAGGTCCACATCTGGGATCCTAACCGACGAACCCTAGGCAGCCACAGCAGAGCATGCGAACCTAACTGCTGCACCACTGGGCCAGCCCCTAAACTTTTTATTTGTAAGTAGAAAGAGTACACACTAAAATAATGATAAAAAGTATAGTATAGTAAATACATAAACCAGTAATATAATTGTTTATTGTCACTATCAAGTATAATGTACCGTACCTAATTGTATGTGCTATACTTTTATTCAACTGGCACTGCAGTAGGTTTGTTTACATCAGCATCACCACAAACATGTGAATAATGTATTGCGGTATGACGCTGTGATGGCTACAACGTCGCTAGGTGATAGGAACTTTTCAGCTCCATTAGTCTTATGGGATCTCTGTCACATATGTGGTCCATCATTGACCAAAACGTTGTTATGTGGCACATGACTGTATTATTTCCGCATAATCCAGAGGCTATTACACAGAACATATTCACAAAATATTTTTTGATTCATAGAATTCATAACATGCATCGTGTAAATAATAATGTAATAGATTTGGGATATTATTTGTAGACAAGGATTTGCTCTGTTTGGATGTCTTAAACATACTATACATTGATTCTTTCTATCACCTTAAACATAAAAATACTTTATAACTAGAGTGATCATAAAATTTATAGTTCAGATCAAATCACTTTTGAGAGTCTAAGATAGGCAGGATAAGAAGGTAGGATAATTGGCTTACTTGAGAAACGTTCTGAACAATGGTACAACTGTGGTCATTCTACTTACGTCATTTTATAAGACCAAGTGTCTAAACCAACTTCCTCGAAAGCTGTGTTAGTTTTCTATTGCTATGTAACAAATTATCACAAACTTAGCAGCTTAAAACAATGTCCATTTATTATCTCAGTTTCTGTGGGGCAGGAGTCTGGCCATTCTGCTCAGGCTCTCTCCATGCTGAGATGAAGGTGTTGGCTGGGCCTGTGAGCTCATCTGATGGGCAAGCTCAACGGTTATTGGCAGAAGTTAGTTCCTTGTGGTGTCAGGACTGAAATCCCTGCTTCCTTGCTAGCTGTTGTCTGGGGGTTACTGTCAGCTCTTAGATGTCACCCTCAGGTCCCAGCCAAGTGGCGCTCTCACAGCAGAAACTTACTTCTTCAAAACCAACAGGGGATTATTTCCATAGCCTGTTTCAGTGGAGTCTTATATCATGTGACATAATCGTGGAAATGACTAGCCTGTCACCTTCACCACATAATGCACCCAAATCAAGGGAAGAATTATCCCACCGTATTCTCAGGTCCATCCTAAACTCAAGGGGACGGGATTATACAGGAAATGTACACAAGGGACGGGGAATCTCAAGGGCCATTTTATAATCCTGTCTATCACAGAAGGGATGCTCTTACTCTGAATTCTGCTTTATAGAAAAAATAAACAATAACAACAAGAAAAACACAATCAAACAAACAAAAACCAGGATGTTTGAGTAAGAAAACCAACCCCAAATTAATGTGCAGCGTGCTTTCCTCCCGAGTGGAAAGTAAGTTGGAGTTTCTGAAAGACCTTGACCTTTCTTAAAAACTGTGAGTTTGTGGGGGCCGGCCCTGTAGCATAGTGATTGGGTTCATTCACTCCACTTCAGAGGCCTGGGGTTTGCGGTTTCACAGCCTGGGCATGGACCTACACACCTCTCATCAGACCATGCTTTGGCAGTGTCCCACATACAGAATAGAGGAAGATTGGCACGAATGTTAGCTCAGGGCCAATCTTCCTCATAAAAAAAAAAAAAAATAGAAATCCTGGTTTTGGGAAAAAATACTTTTTTATGATGAGCTATTACTAGGACATAATTTTTTATTTCATAAACCACTACAGCTGACAATTTTAGGGCTTTCATTTATTTAGTTATCCACTCATTTATTTATCATTTATTGAGCATCTACCCTGTGCGAACTGCTATGCTAGGACAACAGTTACACATCGATATTATTCTAACCTGGAAAAAGGAGCTCAAGAAGATGCTTATGATGCACTGTGACGAGGGCAATGGCAGAGGTATATATGTGACTCTCAGGAGGAAGAGAAAGGACGCATAACGTCACAGAGGAATTTGCTGAAAGGTTCAGAAAAGGCTATGACAGGTTTGGAGAAGTGAGAAATGTTTATTTTATCCTAAATGTTGGGTGAAGTGGAGGACTGTTTAGAGAAAAGGATTAAGCTGGGTTCAGATCTTGAATGACCAGGAAATATGATTGGGAGAGAGAGGGAGAGAAAATGAGTGAAGTCATATATAGCAGTGGCAGTGGTTATGGAAGAGATGGACAAAGAATGTTGAAATTTGACTTTTTCTCACTTTGTACCCAGGACAGATTCTGTGCTGTGGATATCAAATGTATTCCTTTTTTGGATTTTTAAAATCTTACATTGACACAGCTTGAGACAATGTACAAGGCACTTTCACTGAAATAACTTCATTGAATATGCACATAAAGATGCTGGGGTGGGAATAGGGATTGAGTGAAGGACTTGCCTGTGGTCAAGTGAAGGGACCAGAAATAGCCTCTTCATTCCATCATTTCCATTCCATTGGCCCCCACTGCAAGCGTGATAGAGTCAAGGAATATCACTGTGAGAAAGAGTATCAAAAGTCTTCTACGCATCTCCCAACCAATGTAGGATTTCTCTCTAGCATTTTCTATGTTGGCAAGCTCCTTTCTTCTCTGGGAAACCCATCCTTACACTTTGCTCTAATTTCTAGGGCATAAACACAAGTTTTATTTTCTTCAATTAAAAAAATGTAAAAACTTTTTCATGAACACAAGTTGTAATTCTCCAATGCAGTTATAAAGATTCTGAGGAATGGAACATATCACGTGCTGACTGCTTACTGCTGTCAGGGCCTAGCATAAAACAAGACGTCAACACATCCTCTTCATGTCTGCTGAATTCCTTTCAATGCACGACATAAACAGAAATGAACTTGAGAAGTTGAGATAAATGCAGACAAAGTAGATTGACATAAAATGACATGAGGTGCTGATGCAAGGAGGTACGTCAATATTAACTTCAGCCCCTGATTCTAGATTGTTGTCTCTCTCTATGTGATTTATGTGTGAAATTTCTGAGGTTAAAAGGGGAGACTGCTCACAACCCTTGAACTAAACATAAAACTAACGTTCTTTACTGAGCAGTTGCTTTGAACTTCAATTCAGGGGAAAGCTCTTTTTGTAAAAGTGTACCTTTGTTCTTCTCACTAATAATAGATCATCATTGTTATGTTACCACATCTGACCAGCACAAGAGGATTTGAATGGCTGTTTTTCTCTAGTTCCATTGGGGTGAAAGCCAGCCTCTTAACTGTGCACATGGGTGAATATATAAGCAATACCTTGGATTTGGCACCCTTCTGAAAAGCAAGTATCGAAAAAACATTTTCCATAAAGCGGCTGCCATGGTACCATTAAAGGAGAAATAAATCTTACCATCTTGATGACAGCCTGTGAAACTGAAACTATGCAATATAGATTTCTCGGAGAAAATGGAAACTTATATTTTTGACAGTGTAATTATTACGCTTTGTCAAATTACTTGGCTTTTTTCCATAAAAATCACTTAATGCTTCATGCAGATATTCCTTTCACCATCAAATATCACTTTGGGGAAAGTTAATAATTTAGGAACTTTTATATTTAAAAATGGCAAATCCAATAATTGCATGAGCTGCCATAGCCGGATAGTCCTCCCACTCTGAAAGTTTTGTGTGATTGCTTCAGCCTCAAAGTAGTGTTCCAGAGAGAACAAGGGGATTGCACATTAAGGAGACTCTGCTTAGGCGATCTGGAGGTCCGAGTGTCAACAACAGTGCTGGAAATAGTTTAAGACAGTGTTGTGACTTTTATTTAGAAGAGAGACATTTCCTCACCAGCAATAGTCTCTTTTATTTTATGACACTTTGAACGCAGAGATCTCATTTTTGCCAAGTCTATACACTGAGCTGATATTTACTGGTAAGTGAAATGCATTTTTATTCCTATGACAGCAATTATAGTAATAATGATAATTTTAACTGGCATTTACTAAATGATTAATATATGCCTGACACTCCTCTAGGCTCTTTGCACATACTATCTTGTTTAATTTCCTTAAACAATAGAGTATATTATTAATGATAGATTATATCATTACCCCATTTTTCAGAAGTGGAAGTGGCAGTTCAGCAATAGTAAATAACTTTCCCAAGGTCACACAACTAATTGTCCTAGTGTGAATTTGTACCCAGACGATCTGAGTCAGAGCCAATCATTGTAAGCACCACACTTTAACGCTTTCCTGTAACAGCTGTCAATTATTGAACACTTGCTCCTGAGCACATGGTAAGCGTGTTTTCATTTGGAACTTACAACAAATTCAATATATCTTTTGATTCTCATTTTATAGATGAGGAAGCTGAGGCTTTTCATGATTAAGCCATCTGTCCACAGTCACTCTCCTATTAATTAATTTTCAAACACATCTTTAAATCTCAGTCTTAGAAATTACAGAATGTTTAAATTTTTTTTAACAGCAACATTATCCTATTTCTTTATTGATTTTTATTTCTCATTCATCTCAACATGACACAGCTTTTGCAGTTAGAACGACTTTTTGGACATGAATAGAAAGAGTCTTCCATACTTCAAGATAATGAAGGACATAATAAATTATATTTGGTAGAAAACAGATTTTGTCTTTATCTTGATTTTTTTCAACTTTGATTTTTAAAGGTTGAACAAATATATACTCAAATCTAATTGCATGAGTTTGACATGTAGAGGGAAGTTTTATATACATTTCAGCATCAAATTGTCACTCAAGAAGCTACATCTTTTTCCAAGGACGAAGAGTTAAACATTTCAAAGCTAGATAACTTATATTAATGCCTTTTTTGTGACCACTTTAGAGTTAGAAGCATCTGCTACCTCAGAAAGATGTATAAAGGGAGTATTTGGTGGGTTTTTCCAATGTATTTGTGATAATAATATTGTGTTTGGCTCTTTTGTCTCCCATAAAATACCCTGAAGCACTTTATGTAAGTATTTTAATTAATCCTCACTGTACTTTGTACATCAATGCTATATCAATCTTACTGAGGCACAGAAATGTGGGAAGCAAATGTGAGGAATTAAGATCAGATCCATGGACTGATGGGAATGATTTATGATTTATCATAGTGGAAGTAGGTCCATGAGAAGATGGAGTAGGAAACAGCACCCAAGAAACCCTAATGTCTGATGTTTTCCCAGCAATAGCTAACCTTTAGACATCCCAGTGGTCCTTTGGATATCAATTTCTCAATGCATTTCCAAATAAGAAAATATCCTGATTCTTTACCCTACACTCCTTCCCAGACTGGAATGTAGGTCTACAACAAAGGAGAGGTGTGGTGAGGTATGGAGGGGTTATCTCTTTTCTTGATGACCATCAAAATTTCAGTCCAATCTCACACTACTGCCAGGTACACTGTTAGGTATCTTTAATTATGTTCATGATGTTCTTTGTTATCATAGTATTTACACAGTAGTGTCTTATCCATGAATAGTTAGTAGTTGGTCTTCCTATGAGAGGGAGTGAAGTTAGGAATGATCTATGTTGCCATCTTGGTGACGCCACCCCTTCTTTGTCAGCACAGAAACCGAAGCTGGTTAAGATTTTTTCAGGGAGTGACATCAGCATCATGGCAGCGTGAACTTGCCTGGGATTCTCTCCCTGCCAACGTACAATGAAAAGGGGCATCCATACTCCAACAGGGGACATCCTAACACAACATAAAAACATCAGAGAAACATGCAGCCATACAACAGAGGGTGGAGAGGTAGGAGCCCCCCTCAGAGAAGCTGGAATGGGGTAAGAGAGAACTTCCCTCCCTCCCTGAAAGACTGCTATCCATGACAACAGCAGGCTCTGAGAGGGAAAGAATGGGGGAGGGGATGTTCATTCACACAAGCATCAAGGACCCCTGAAGGTCCATGCAACCTAGAGGGAAGACCTCTACCATGGTGAGAACTTTCATGGGGGGTAACCTCATCAAGCCAACACCCAAGGAGAGTAGATAGTGAGAGCAGAGAAAGCCCAGAGTTCATGCAGGAGAAAGTTCCCCTCCCCCCATCATTCCCATGCCTGCTCCACTGCCTAGGATTTCAACTGAAGGCAGAGGGTTCAGAATACGTGGCTCTTGACCCCCACACAGTGGCGATCAGTGGTAACTGCAACAAAATAGTATCAGGATGCATAAGATCCAAGCCACCTCCTCTAGCAATATCAAAATTATATCAAATTTCCAGACCAGAGAGAAAATGACAAGTACTGAGAATTCAGTCCTGAGGATACAGAAATATGTATGATGGATGACAATGAATTCAAAATAGCTATCATCAAAAAACTCAATGAGGTAAAAGAGAATATAGAGAAATACTTCAATGAATTCAGGAGCTGCTTCACAAAAGAGATTGGAACTATAAAGAAGAATCAATCAGAAATATTAGAAATGAAAGACACAATGGAAGAGATAAAACAAAATATGTATTCCCTGAATGCTGTAGTGGACATCATAAGGGAGCATATCAGCATAATCAAAGACAGACATATTGAAATGCTCCAGACAGAGGAAGAGAGAGAACTAAGGCTAAAAAGAAATGAAGAAAGTCTTCAATAAATATCTGACTCAATTAGGAAATGCAACATAAGAATTATAGGTATTCAAGAAGAAGAAGAGAAGGAGAATGGAGCAGAAAGCATGTTCAAAGAAGTAATAGCAGAGAACTTCCCAAATCTAGGAAAAGAGATGGAAATCTGTATGGAAGAAGCTTCCAGATCGCCTAGATTTGTCAATGTGAAAAGAACTACTGCAAGGCATATAGTAGTAAAACTGGCAAAAATGAATGACACAGAATGAATACTAAGGGCAGTAAGGCAGAAGAAAACAACCTACATAGGAACCGCTATCAGGCTTTCAGCAGATTTCTCCACAGAAACCTTACAAGCTAGGAGAGAATGGAATGACATATTCAAATTTTTAAAAGACAAAAATTTTCAGCCAAGAATACTCTATCCAGCAAAAATATCCTTCAGATATGAGGGAGAAATAAAAGCTTTTCCAGACAAACAAAAGCTAAGGGAGTTCATAGCCATGAGACACCCCCTTCAAGAAATCCTCAAGAAGGCCCTCATACCTACCCCCCAAAAAAGGGAGAAAGGAGTCACAAAGCATGGAGTAAGGAGATAAATAGGTAGACAGAATCAGAATAGGATTGCAAATACTCAAGTATAGCATTAAAGATAAAAGGAAGGAAAACACCAAAAACAAAGATAATCTTAGGGGCCAGCCTAGTGGTGCAGTGGTTAAGTTTACACATTCTGCTTCTCGGTGGCCTCAGGTTCACTGGTTCAGATCCCAGGTGTGGACATGGCACCGCTTGGCAAAAGCCATGCTGTGGTAGGTGTCCCACATATAAAGTAGAGGAAGATGGGCATGGATGTTAGCTCAGGGCTAGTCTTCCTCAGCAAAAAGAGGAGGATTGGCAGTAGTTAGCTAAGGGCTAATCTTCCTCCGAAAAAAAATAAAAATGTAATCTTGTCACTTTAACCAGAAACTCACAACACAATATGGAATAAGATGTGACAAAAACGACTTATGTAGGGGACCTCAACACTCCTCTCACATCAGTGGATAGAGCATCCAGACAGAAAATCAACAAGGAAACAATGGAATTAAATGAAAAGCTAAACCAGTTGGACTTAATAGACATATATAGAATACCATGCAAAAACAGCAGAATACACATTCTTCTCAAGTGCGCATGGAAGATTCTTAAGATGTTTTCAGAACAATGCTTCAGTTTGAAGCTTCCTTCCAATCCACCTTCCTTCCTTATCTCCTTTCCCAGGTTTCAGACCTGCATTTTGGTTTGTAGGTTATTGTCACCTACCCCTGTTCTCTCTCCTTTTACTTTTCACAGGTTTTTCCTCCGATAAATCTCTTAGATGTCTCACCCTATGTTGAGATCTGATTCTCAGAGAACAAAAAGTGACATATCTAAGCTGTCATATACTCAAGTGATTATAACTCTCTCTTGAGCAATATAAATTTGTGGGGGCATAAATTAAAGCCATTACTTTCATGTTAATATTCATCAGATTCCCCAAGAATTGACTGGGCAGGTGTCAGTATCCACTGCATATTTAGAGACTTTAAATATAAAAATTGCTGGGTTCATGCTTTCCTTCTTTCTCTTCCTCACTACTCCACATCCTCTCAGCTGTCACCAACTCCTGGGCGGTTTTGAGTATTGTTAGCTATATGGGGTGGAGAGTGTTAAAGTGGGCTTTGCAGATGTGTTCTACTCTCAGAGATCCCCAATCCTTTTCTCTTTTAGGGGGATTTACAGCACCTATCCCAGTCAAGTGCTTCAATAACGTGTCTCTACAGAGAAAACTGGATGGCAGAATCTATGGACGTTCGAAGCTTAGGGTAAAAACCAAGAAATCCCCAATTTCAAGCCAAGTTCCAAGGTAGTCCTTCAATTACTGAAGAGACTTGACCTTTAAGCATGCTACCACATATCCCCTTCCAACTTGCCTTTCCAGCCTGAGAACAAATGAGCTTGAGGGACTGAAGATACTACCACTGCCCTTTCTTAGTCAAGGTCTTCAGAGATGACACTAATGAAGCCCTGGCGCATGCAGAGCACCATGCGGGAGCAGGAGATGTCTGATGCTCCTCTGGGCAATTTGAGATAGAGACTAGACCAAGTTATCAGGGAAGCTTGGCTGCTTCACAAGAGTCACGTGCATCTCACCACAGGAGAAACTCCAGTAACTCCACACTGATGCACCCTGACCACAGTAATGCCCTGTCTAAACTGGCTGTTAGAGCAGACAATCAGACAACATTCAAAAGGGAAATGATGCTGTCTCAATTTGGTGTCATCTCAGTTTGCAACCACAAAATATTGCAAAATCAGCATTCTACTTGGTAGCAATTACCTTTGTATCTGACCAGGATTATTCTCCACTGTTCCCAGCACCACCACCTAGTCTGCCCAAACCTGTTCCCCTTCTTTGCCTCACATGGACCATTTCTGTCCTTATTTCTTCCCCAGATGACTGTGAGCCATGTAATGTCTCTCTCTTCACCACCATGTTTCAAATCCAGTTTATCCCCTAAACTCAATGCAACCCCTGGCACTTCCATGTACAATTCTTTGCTTCCCATTGGCCTCATCTCCCATTCTATGAAATACAACAAACTTTCCTTCACTACTGAGCAACATTAATTACCTACTGACTGGTTTCTCTCTCCTTTTCCTCAAGTGCTATCTTATCTCCTTAACTAGACTATTAGTTCTCTGAGGAGAGGCCCTGTGCTATATGATTTTTCATCTCGTTATAGCATCCAATGCAGAGCTTCCAGCATGGTAGGCTCAATTAGGATCTGTTGGTTGATTCATATGGCTTTTGTGTAAATATATTCAGTAACATTTTAGGAGATTATCACCCTGAGTATAAGACAATACAACTAGTGTTTCCTCTAATCTTAAGAACTCAGAATTTTAAAGATAGAGGAAACTCAGAGGTCTGTTATCCAGCTTCCTTATTTTCAGAGGAATAAGCCCAGGGGGTGAAGTGACTTGATTAAGGTTATACAGCATATTTTGATGTAGTCTCACGGTGTTAACTAGCTTGATTGTGGTTATCATTTCATAATGTATACGTATATCAAATCATCACATTTTGAGGCATCAGTGCTGATAGTGCAGGAGGAGAGATGGCTAAAGCATAACGCTGTTGTGAAAACCAAACGCAGGTCAATGATCAGGCAAGGGGCTTTTAAACTGTACGGTGCTTCATCCACATGAAGCACTGTGATAATTGTTATTGGGAATGATAATGACAGCAATGTCCAAGGAAAATCATCAGAAACTGCACTCAAGTCCACCAGGATTTTTCCTCCCTAAATCTGTGTCCAACTTTCTTCCTGGTGTTCACAAAAAGGTATTATTTAAAACTAGGTTATACCTTTGAAAGATTCTGAAATATTCTAGGAATAATTTGTTTAAAGCTTTGCATGTAAAACACAAATGACGATTGTCAGAAGACCAGCAGCTTATCCATGGAGGCCATCCACCCCACTTCCATCACAAATGTGACTGCAGGAGAGGAGGACGCGCTAATGTGCTGTCGATGTATGAGCAGAGTACAGCTTAGCTGAGCACAACTCTGGTGTAAGCACACTTTCTATGTTTGATTTATTACTCTCTAGTGCACTGGTTATTACTATTATTGTTATTATTATCTTTCTCATCCTTATTATTATTATTATTGTTTTTTGAGGAAGATTAACCCTGAGCTAACTTCTGCTGCCAATCCTCCTCTTTTTACTGGGGACGACTGGCGCTGAGCTAACATCCATGCCCGTCTTCCTCTACTTTATATGTGGGGTGCCTACCACAGCATGGCTTGCCAAGCAGTGCCATGTCCGCACCTAGGATCCAAACCAGCTAACCCAGGGAAGTGGAACGTGCGAACTTAACTGCTGCGCCACCAGGCTGGCCCTACATCCTTATTATTTTTGGGACTTAGATTGGTGCCTCTGAGGATGTACTACTTTTATTTTGCTGTCTAACAAATTAGCACCAACTTATCAGCTTAAAACAATAGACATTTATTTATTGTCTCAGTATCTGTGGGTCGGGAATGTAGGCATGCGTTAACTGAGTCCTTTGCTTAGGGTCTCAGGAGTCAGAGGACCATAAAGATTTCTAATTTCTGCTTCAGAGGTCCCCAACAATCTGAGGAGGCAAAGTTACTTAATCCCCCCTGGGTCTCAGTTTTTTCATTAAACACCAAAGTCTAATACCTCTTTACCTTCTCACAAAGAATTTTGAGAAGAAAATTAAAATTGAAATAATAAAAGTGATAATGAACTTGGGAAACTTAAAAAGGATGAGAAACTATATAATAAAATATAGATATATATTAAATATGTATAATAATAATTAAATATATAATAAAATATAGAGAGAAACTAGCCAACACTTTTATAAAGTCCTTAATTTGGGCCAGATATCCTTTTAAGCACTTAAACAAAAAGTACATCATTGACTAATTAGGAAGGACTAAATTTAATAGAAATTTATCCATGTGGCTATTCACATTTTTAAAGCAAATTAGAAGCACTTTTCACCTCTTGCTAAATGCCGCCCCATCTCAGTTGCAGAGCAGAAAGTAGGAATACTGTTGACAAGCCTTATATAACACATAGGAAAAGTAGGATAAACTGTTTTATCTCTAAGGGGACTTGAGTGAATGGCTTCTGATCTTTATAGTCCTCACCAGAATGGATTATGCAAAGTCACTGCTTTTTTATCTCTCTGACTTAAACATCAAGGTCCCATGTAGGCTCTTCTGCTTGGCAGAGCTCAGGTCACATGTTTGTGACCTACTTGCGGAGGAAGCTAGGAGCATGAGTGTCTTGCATTCTCAGCTTCTGGAGAGGGAGGCAATGTCTGCCTCAAACCAACACTCAAGCATTAAAGGAATTTGCCGAATATAGCAATGAGGTATATGTGTTGGGTAGTGAAAGAAAGAATGATAAATGTTCACACAGCCAAGAACTGAGTCTTTAACACATTTTATTTCCAGAACCTAGCACAGTGTCTGGTGCATAAATGACTCTCAGAAAACATACAGGGAGTGAATGAAAGACAGAAATATGAGCACTTACTTTAGTCATTAAAAATGTGTCCCAAGCAATGATGCACACCATCTTCATAATATAGGACTGTTCATTTGCAAAGTAGAAGAGGAGGGTATATTCTTAACCCTTAATGCTGATACCACGGATGATTATAGTATGCCTAAAATATATACCTTGAGGGCTTCAGAGCCATTAATTAGTAGCAGGATATCAACATCCTCATCTTAATTAGAAGCCACTGAGAGAGCCAATGTAATATTCATTCATTAATTTTTTAATTATTTCATTTAGTTATGCCATGACTTTTTAATGCATACTTTGTGTTCTTCTTTATTATTTTATCAAAATGGTGAGCATAAACAGACTTTGTACCTGCCCAGATGCAATGTACAGTCAAGTCCTGGAGAAAGACAATAATCCTTAAAAAAGGAAATAAGTGAACAATAGTTGTCTTATGTGTTATCAAAAAGAGCACCTGGTGCAAAGAGATTGTGTAATGAAGGATATAAGACCTAAGCACTGGGTTTGAAAAGAGGCTTCTTTGAAGATGTAATGATTGAATTAAGATTAAAATAACTAATAGAAAGTAACCAACTAAAGGGACTAGAGGCAACACCTATGCAAATACCCCAGAAGGGCAAACGTATAGTATTTTTCAGAAACTAAAGAAAGACAAATGTTGCTGGAGCATAGAGTGTGCCCTGCAAGATGAGGCTATAGGGTGTGGCAACAGAGAGACCAGGCAGAATTTGAAGATTGTATCAAGTACCTGTATTTGTATCTGAAGAAGAAGCGGATTCATTAGAGGGTTTGAATTAGGAGACCTTCCTCTGCCATGGTCAGATTTGTGATTTGGAAAGGTAATCATTGTTATCCTGTGAAGAATGGCTGCAGGATACAAGAGAGGAAGTAGGAGGCCAGACAGTAGATTAGCTCAGATGAGAGATGAGTGGCGGCTTTGACAGAGGTGGTAGTGGATTTGAGAAGATGCAAACTCTTGATGACAAACTGAGGTGTGAGTGTGACGTGGGAGGAGGAGGGGAAGTGGGAGGGGCAAACACCAGCTTTGTCTTAGTCCAGTTATAACTCTATTCTGTGCAAGGATATTAGTGAGAATCTAGCCATCTTAGATTTCTCCCTCAAATTCATTATGTGCCCCTATTGAAAATTATCACGCAAACCAGTATCACCAATTCTAATTAGTCTTTTTACTCTTAGCCAATAAAACTTGAAACTTTCATTTTCTCCAATAAAACTCTTAATAACCCTTTTTTATTTCCCCTCTTTTAAAAGCATTTTTATACATTCAAAGTAAAATAATTACTGGCTAGTGAAAAATGTATTCCTAATTCCACAATTACTTTATTAAAAATTACCAGCTTAAAAATGCTTAAAGTCTGAGATTTGTCTAGGAAATAAATGACTTCATGTAATGTGAATTATAATGTTCTCTCAAATAATCACTTAGGGATTGTGGGGAAAGCAAGTTGGGCTGAGAAGTTGCAGTGTATAATTTTAGACCTGATCTTCCTGGCGCAAATCAGGCAGCATTGATTGCTATGAAATGAGGTTGTGGTCCTGTTTCCTGTGGGTTGTGAATGGGCATATATCTCTGTGTGTATTTACATGAGTGCCCATATGGATGTGTATAGTTGTGGTTTGTCATGAACTGGGAAGTGTCTTCACCAACAAGAAGCTCATTTTTAGTCTCAGTGCTCAAAAGTTGAAATAGGTGTCCATGTGGTAAATCCCCTCCCACCCTCACCACTGAAAGATTCCTCTCCCCATCTCTATTACAGCACCTTACATGCACGTTTCAAAGTTAATGCTTTCTAGGTAGGTGACATAGGATACTTTAGTCAATTACTAATGACCCAAAGGGAGAATAATTATTAAATTGTTTGTATTCTCCAATAAGTGAGAATAAATACCAGGGTTAATGAAAACTTTGGTGGAGGGCTTGTTGGAATCCTAAGTTGAGACCTAGGAACTTTCGAGCACCTGAAGAACAAACGCAGAGCCCTGAGCACTACCAGGTAGCGATCTGGGAAACAGAGAACCAAAGACCAACTTCATCAGTTGGTCAATTTCACGAATTTCTGGGTACCAGTTCTGCTTCCTCAGTGAATTATACGTTAAAGTTAATGTGATATTTGTTCACGTACACGGTCTTCTCCAAGCTTTAGCTTGGCTCACCTCGTGTCACAAGAACATAGTTTTCTTGTATTTCAGGCATGGGGCCAAACTCTAGGGCACCGTCTGTATTGTAGCATAATTAGATACTTTAGAAAATTCCTAAATAATTCTCAAGTCCCAATGTCCCCTTGGGTTTACTGTTTTTTTCTGGAGAAATCGCACTACCCACTTTGGATGGGTTAGGCATTACTGGAGGAGTCTAGGGTGTAGACTTTGTTCTTTCAATTCTCCCTTTCATCTCTGTTTTCTCTCTCTCTTTTCTCTCTTCCTTCCACCCCCTTTCTCTCTCTCTCAATTCCTCTCCTGGATCCTGTACATGAGGATCTAAACATGTGAAAATCTTACCCATTTTCATTCTGCTTCTACTCTTCATTTAGGCCTCAGCACAAATGGCATTTCCTCTGGAAAATACCCTCTCCCCTCGGCCACCCACCTAATCAGACTTGCATTCCTCAGACTACATTAGGCTCTGCTTTGCATGTCATCTCATTTAACACTGGTAATTATTCTTCACTTAAGTGCTGATTTGCTTGTGTAACACCAATGTCAGATGGGGGCCTTCTTTGCCTTTTGAAATCTAAGTGAAACTGGATTGAACTTCTCAGTGCCATGGCCTAAGAAAGCTCATCTATCTACAGCCTCACTGCTAGTAAAAAAGGTGAGGTGAGAGGGGTGGTGAGCGGGCATTTATTCTCCTAGACAACACTGGTTTAGAGCTGGTGAGAAAGTCAGGACGTACTGTTCTGCCCTACCTGGACCCGAAGACGAAACTCATGCCAGTCCTCAGTTTTAACAACAGCAAAACAACAGTAATAATTAAAAGCATTTATGAGTATAGCACACTTTATTGAAGACTTTTCGAGGGAGAATTTCTAGGAACGGGCTCACATGCAAAGCGTCTAAGTGCCCCTCCCATGCCTATTTCTGTTCCTCATCTTCTGCCTCTGAGCTATTCTAGGAAGCCTAAACTAATCTCCTTTATTCAGAGTACCTTTCTCCCTGTGAAACCTGGGCATCAGCTGGCACTTGGGCAATTGGGGTGGGGTGGGGGAGGTTCAATGTCTACCCCAACTCAAACAAAATTTATCCAACAATTTCCTCTCTCCAAGATAAATCCTGGAGTTGCTGCTCAAATAATACAATTTTCTCCTACTCATTACATTTACTTATTTCCCTTATTAGATTATAGGTTACATGAGAAAAAGGAATTGTATCCATCCTATTTATCCTAGCAGAATGTCTGGCATATGGAAGTAGCTAGAGAGAATTTGTTGAGTGAATACATGAATGAGAGAGACACTATCTACTTGTTGAAATGACTGAAATGATTGGAGTCTTTCACATTCCAGTCACTTAGTCAAGAAACCATTTAATTAATCACTGAGTCCCTCCTTAGCATGACTCAGTAAAACAGGAATATTCAGGGGGGGGAGGGTGTGTACATTGATTTTTGTCTTTGTCCTAATAAAATATACAGTGATAAAGATAAAATGCACACATCTGAAATAATTAGCTGATTGGTAAGTAAGGGTCTGTTTGGAACTGTCTATAAGACAAATAAGCTTACAGAAGTAGAGAATAGAATGGTGGTGGTCAGGGGCTGGGGAAAGAAAAGAAATGGGGAGTTATTGTTCAACAGGTATAAAGTTTCAGTTATGCAAGATGAATAAGTTCTAGAGATCTGCTATACCACACAGTACATTATTCTATGCTTAAAAATTTGATAAATGCATAGATCTCACATCAGTTGTTCCTACCGCTATTAAAAACAAACAAGCAAAAACTTGGGAGAGGGGTATGCTCAGTGCTTGTTGGAATATTTAGAAACTGTGATGGAGGAGGGGGAGCTTGATCAGGGCCTTGAAGGATGGGTAGGATTTGGACTGGAGGTGGGGGTGGGGTGAGACGCTCTCTCACTTGGGGGCATCATGAGTCAGGATGAAGTGAGCTTGGAATGTAAACTTGGCAGGTAGAGGAACTTAGCCTGGGTGGAAGGACGTGTATGTTGGGGAGGAGTAAATTTCAGATCAGATGAATAACCTGTACTTGGAGGTACCAGAGAAAGCCAGGCAGAGACATTTGAACTCCATACTTGTAAGTAATGAGGACCCACTATAGGTTTTTAAGCAGAGGAGTTGCTCCCTTGATGTTTACTTCAGTTACCTCTCACATGTCAGGCTCTTTCATATTCAACATTTATACCTTCTAACTCTCCAGTGGGTTGAAACATGTTTGTATTTTACAGGTAAGTAACCTGAGACTCAAAGAGGCTGATTAAATTCCCCGAGGACATACAGCAAGCTACTGGCAGAGCTGAGATCCCTCTCTGATCTTCAGACTCCCAATTGGAGGCTCTTTCCGTTCCATCATCCCGACTATAGAAGGGAGATTACAGACAGAAAATTCTGTGGAGACACAATTTTCAGAGAGGAGGGTGGTGAGGTCCTGAGGTGGCCTCTTCTCTTCTGAAGAGTGGAAGGAAATATGGTCAGAGGGAGGGGGAAGAAACTCTTAGTGGGCAAAAACTCCATGCATCAGTTACTGAGAAATACCTCGGGTTCTCAGTCTACTCTGAGCTAAGTGAGCCCCGGAGACAGCTGAAGCCCTGCAAGAGAACACTCAAAGGGGGTCCTTTGGAACTCTTGCAACATCTCCCTTCTCTGGCCTGTGAATTATGTCCCAGAGAAATCACAGCAGGGGCAGCCAAGGTGGGAAGAGAATATTCCACCTTCCAACTCTATGAGCAAATGCCAATTTGTCACTCCAGTCAGTCTAATGACTATGTTGACTAAGTCTGTGTCCATTTGGGGGTTTCTTGATTTGCTACTGGGCCTCTAACCAGCTGTGGGCCCTAGGGTGCAATTGCAAAGGCAGGGAGGCTGCAAGGTGAAGCAAGAGGAGGAAAGAAAAGAAAGCATCTGTGCACAAAGTATCTGGGGCCAGTGGCCTGTTTCAGGTGTTTATATGGACAAGCATCAGGGAGCCTGACTCTGCAAGTCAGACATTGCTGTGGGGACCTGAGGAGAGTGCTGAAGGCCCAGCAGGTCAGCCTACCTCTTTGATTCAGGGAAATGGTTCCTAAACTACTCAGAGGACAAGTTGGACACTACCGCTGGATGCTTGGCTTTTGTTGACAATCCTATGCAGGTGTTTCCCTTCAGTGTTCACAGAGGAACCACCCATCCATGGTTTATCCCTTACATGAAAGTTCCCTGTCCTGTCATCTGCTGAGCCCTAACCTGAAGATAGGAAATTGTCCTTGCAACGTGCCTTTAGGGCCATATCATCATTTGTCCAATACAAGGTAATATCATAAAAGGTATAGATGATAGAAATAGAGAATGTTAGCCCCTGAGTAAGCTTAGAGTGCACATTTGAGATGACTACGAGGGAGATGAATATTCTCATTACAGGTTTTAGACATTTTTATGTGTTTATTGCTTTTAAGAAGTCAAGCTCTGAGATTATATTATCAAGAATTCTATTAGCAACTCTCCCAGATTATTTTTATTCTCATGACTCTACAGATGAGATATAGAATGCAGAATTCTACAAATACAAAGCTTAAGGATCTGAGGTAACTAGACTAAAATGTACATACAGGAAATTGAATTATGATGTTGGTTTCCAATACTTCATGCTCTCTTTGTTGCATCACAAGATAATGAAACTACAATTAATCAGAATATTAAGTAACTGACATCACAAAAAGGGATTTGGGCTTAAAGGGAAGAATTGCAGTTGAATTGAACATGTCCAGATTTCAGCACATGCTCTGAAAATTATGTCTTGGATTACACAGCTGATGCGTGCTTGACTTTTGTAGTCATTTCTCTTCTTCTGTTGGAAGTTAAATTTTGCAGTGCACTGCTCGTGCTAATTGTGCTCCTTCTATGACCTTGAATGAGTTATTTCTTTGTTCTGGGATTTACTGATATCATATGTAAAGGGCCTATTTGATGTATTGTGTGTATTTAAAACCCAGAGAAGCACTTAGTTAGTTCAGAGGTTGGGAGTGCCTGAAAGAGGGAAGCCAGGGGCCCTGAAGGGGTGGGATATGTCCTGTTGATTGATCTACGGTTTGGTTACAAGCTGCATTCACCTGGTGAAAATTCACTGAGCTGTGCACTTATGATTTGTTCACTTCTCTATCTCATGTTTTATTCAGTAAAAACATTTGCATTAAAGGCAAATAGGCAACAACAGCAAAAACATACTCACATCTAAAATCCTTGTTGGTTAAAAAAATGGCAGGTATAAATGCATAGAAAATAAGCAAAGAGACAACACCACCAAAAAATATAAAACCTCATATGAATCCTCTTCTCTTTTGAGGGATTACTACTTTCAGAGGACTCAAGTGAAAAGTAACCATTAGAAGAGAAAGATATACCAGTAGCAACCACAGCTCTAAATGGGATGAGTTATTTTTGGTAGCAGATACTTAATTAAAAGATTGCCTAATGCAAGCTCCCCTTTGAAATATGACTTGAATACCACAGAGTCTGATTTTTTTAATTAAACTTTATTCTAAGGCATTATGATTTTAATAAATTGAACATAGGGATGGTAAATTGAAAACTGCAGTTATCAAAACCTCAGAACCTTAGCAGCCATACTGTCGCCCTGTAGTACCATTAACCCACAGCAGGATGTAACAGGATAGTAAAGCTCCTGGAACACAGGAAGACCAGAAGAAGGCAAATAGGAGCATAATCACTTCTGTTAACACAGATCAATTTAGATAAATGTGAGCCTTTCTTTGCTGTTAATGGTAACCTTCAATTATGCTGGAAGCTCTGTTTGCAACAAATAGCAAACAATTGAGGATAAGGAGGAGAGAAATCTTAGACTCCGGACACTGAGCACCGCTGTGACCTCAAGTCGTGAATTGAAATTGGAACCCATTCAGACGGTGGCGGGTCCAATTCTCTGCTCTTAAACACACATGAAGTTTCTTAGGAGCTTTAAAACACAGCTCCTTGAGCAAGCCTGGGAGCAAAGATTATCCTCTTGTAGAAGTTAGTGCCCAAAAGGCTAAGAGTTAGCGTTGGAAAACTGAAGTTTTATAAAATGAGATTCATAGGAGTATAAATTGAATAACCATTTTAAGGAGATGCCTGGCAATCCCTAGGAAAGTTGAATATACGTACACTTTATGGCACAGCAGTTCTGCTCGTAGGGCTTTTCCCTAGAGAAACCTACTTACTTGTGCAGTTTGAGACGTTTATAAGAATGTGTACAGCAGCATTTTGTGAAAAGTAACAAGACCCCAATTTCTATCAACATAAATATATAAATGAATTTGCTATATTTATACAATAAAAAAACGATTGAGCAGTTAAAAGAAATATATTAGAACCTCTCAAGTGAGTGAAAGTTACATGCAGAGGAAAAAACATGATAATTTTGAAAATATTAAAACCACTATATTATTTAGGGATTGATTTATAAGTAGTAAATATGAGATGCACATGAATGATATTGTGAAGTTCGGTATATAGTTACGTCTGAAAAAATTTGTAAATTAGAAAATAAAATCATAATCCATCTGCTTAGTCATTTGACCTTTTCTTCATATATGCAATAAATATTTACAGACGTTCTTTCTGGTCCTACTCCCTCTTCTAAAGGTTAAGAGACCAGAGAAAAAATGCTATGATACAGTCCTTGTCCTCCAAAGACTTAGAGTCTAATCGGAAGGTACACAGGAGGATTTAGGCCACACTGTCTACATTTAATAGTGGAAAACTGTGTGAAATTGAGATGGAGCTTGAAGCAAAAGTATACGCAGAGGCTGACTCCCAGAGAATGGCTGAGGATGAGAGAAACAATGCATGTGGTGCAAAATCAACTCTGCAGGCAGAGTGTAAATCCCCTCATTGGTTTCTTCATTCTTCTTTCCAAGATTCAGTGAAATCCATTGATTTGACAAACGATCCCATTCAAGCCTAGTTGCTTCAAACTCTTCTTACAGGAGCCTAAAGTTCTGCACAGGAGTGTTGTTTTCTGTGGTATGTGTACTTTTTTTTTTTTTTTAACGTGTGATGACTCTCCTCATGAAGCCGGATCAGTGATAGGTGTCTAATAAATTAATCATTTTGTATTTGGAGACCACAATATTTTCCACAGAGTCCTTTATTAAAGAACATAAGAGAGAAAACAGGGATGTACCATAGGGTGACGCACCGTCATTCCCGACGACATTTGTGTTAGATTGTGTAGGGAATGTTAAGGGACAGACTAGGTTAGACAACCTGGAAGGAGCTTTTCAGACTGAGACTCTAACTTCAGTTTTCAAAAGTGAGAATTGTATTCAAATATTGCCGCGGATCTTTAAGAATCTACTGTGTCCTCCCTTAGAGCCTGCAATCCCTTGTTTAAGATGTATTATCATGATTAATTTTAGTTTACTTACTGCTTGGATGATCTTGAAAATAACAAGCTTGATGCAATTGCTTCATTTATTTCTGACCTAAAATTATCTCTTGAAATTCAGACTGGTCTCCATAAGTCATGTATTTCAGAAATTAATTTTAAAAACTGAGTCCTTCTCATCTGAATTTTCCATAATTTTTACAGTTTTAAGCTTAGCTCCTCATTCTGCCTTCATTTCTCTAGAATGAGAAGCTATTGAATTTTGAGCCCAACTTTACGCATTTTATTTTGAACATCCTTATAAGCAAGAAAAGGCAGCTACTATTGGATCCATTTTCCAAATAAGAAAACTAACACGTAGAGAGATTAATTTGCCTAGAAGATCGTGATGACCAAACACAATCTGAGGAAGTTAGTTTCCAACTTTATGTTCTTCTCTGCTACTGGCCTCCCATGTAGAAATGTAGAAATGTTTTATGCACATACAATGAAGAAAAGTTTTATACACACACACACATACACACACATCTCTGAAAGTGTGTACAGAGAAAGAGACTATATACTGATTACTAAACCTGTTTTTTTTTCCCTAAAATAAAGAAAGAGTGGGTAGGGAAGGGCTATCTCACAATGAGGATTTGTAAATTCTGTTACATAACTGAGCAGTCTCACATTGCAACAACACAATAGTTCTTAAACATTTTTTTAAGACTAATTTTTAGAGCAGTTTTAGGTTCACAGCAAAAGTTGAGAGGAAGGTACAGAGATTTCCCATATACCCCCTGCCTCCACACAGGCATAGCCTTGTCATTATTAACATCCATGACCAGAGTGGTATGTTTACTACAATTGATGAACCTGCATCAACAATCTTATCTTCCAAAGCCCATAGTTCACATTAGGGTTCACTCTTGGGGTTGTATATTCTTTGAGTTTGCTCAAAAGTAAGTGATATGTAGCCATCATTATAGTATCATACAGTGTATTTTCACTGTCCTAAAAATCCTCTCACAAGGGTATAGTTTTGATCTATATAAACAATCCAAGAAACCTTGGAAATTGTTTACTTTCAAGTGTCCTCAATGCAAATCCAGAGATTATTGCATCTGATGGCCCTTTATTAATTGCTATTACTCAGAAATAAAGAACTCCATACTTAGATAAGTCTAAGATAAACTGAGAGAATTAAACAGGTTTCTTCCTTGTCATACATTTCAGACTCTCCAATATGTTGATGTGAAAGCCAGATTTCTAAGAAAGAACATAGGTTGCAGCATTTTACAAACATTGAACTGGAGAACTCTTTTTATTTTTTTTAAAGATTTTTTTATTTTTTTCCTTTTTCTCCCCAAAGCCCCTCCAGTACATAGTTGTATATTCTTTGTTGTGGTCCTTCTAGTTGTGGCATGTGGGACGCTGCCTCAGTGTGGTTTGATGAGCAGTGCCATGTCCGTGCCCAGGATTCGAACCAACGAAACACTGGGCCGCCTGCAGCGGAGCACATGAACTTAACCACTCGGCCACGGGGCCAGCCCCTGGAGAACTCTTTTATTTATGGTGCATTTTACAAAACTCATTTTGGGGAATGTTGCTCTAGTCCAACCTTATTGTGTAGCAAAAGAGGGAACTAAGGTGTATGGAGGTGAAATGATCATCCCAGAATTGACAGATTGATAAGAGAAATTAAGCCAGAGAGACAGGGAGAGATCATTGAATATCATTTTGCCCAAAAAAGGGGTGAATACAATTAGATGATATTTTACAGTCCATATAATGCTAATAAAACAAATGTATTCTCCAGAAAACTAAATAGGGAATTATGTAATATATCTATACTTCACACTTCTGAAAACATCCATCATCATTAAACAGTATGCAGAAGGCACACAATTTTATTTTGACAACAATACTACTATGCATACATTAAATACCTATTAGACATGTGGAATAGCAACAAGAGCTTAAAATCACTAACATTATCCAAATATATAGAAATGCTCTGTTAATAATATAGTGGAATGTGTTTATATACTTCATAGGTTCATAAATGGACCTAAGTATTAAGGAGGACAGTATTTTGATATCATTTAAGCTAATCCTCTCATTTTGAGTAGACTGAGCCCCCGGTGGATCAAATATCAAAGACAAACACCTGGCTTTTGGCAGCTCTGGCCAAAGAGCCTATATTCCCACAGCAAAGTGCTTTCAGTCTTATCTAAGCATGTGTAACCATGCCAACTTTCTGGAGATGGGTCATGGAGTACCCCATTCCATTCTCATTTAAACTTCCATTTGGGTTTATAGGATAGAGGACAATTATGAAACAAAATGGCTTGCCATTCCTGAGTGAACAATTCTCCTGTTCAGGTAAAACGAAATAAAGACACACTTTCCCTTCTGAGAAGGGTGAGGGGTGAGGAATCGCTGCTTGATGCGTGCGGCATTCGTTAGCCATGCATGCCCTTGTTTAGAAACCCTGCTTTATTTAGAGAGGCACACCCTTTTCAAGGAGAAGAATAGCCATTTTTTCTTGTCTGTAAATGTCATCTGTGCTGCAAAGCATAAATAAGAGTAGTGAATGCAAGAAATGTGATCATTTTTCAGACCAATAAAAAGTTTTAATTTCCTTTGAAATACATAATAAAAGAAGAGAGTATAATTTGTTATTCTTTTCCTGTTTGTTGTTTGTCACTAGGTAGGCTCGGTGTTATTACAAATGCTCTGGCATCTCATCAATTACATCAGAAGCAGGCATTTATTCTTTCTTTTTAGGGTTGAGCCCTGGATGTCTGATTGCTCTAGATTTCCAACTCTGGAGTCCAAGAAACTCCCACCCAGTCACAGAAATGGCCAACACCTACATATCTAACTTCAAGTTCTTCTCTGTGTGAGGTTCTTCTTGGAGCTTGGTATTACTGTCTTGTTCCAGTGTTGGATAGGGTTCACCTGACAGCCTGTCTGATACTAAAACCAAGTAGTAACCTTAGGGTTGGCTCACTATCCTGTCACCCTGGGCCTGCGTTTGCCTTGAGCACCCCCTTGGCTGGTCAGTGCTTCTTTCCCTGATGTGCTGGCTCTCAGGTTTTGGATCACCCTGCCTAGAAGACCAAGATGTGCCTGCAGGTGTGCCTGCACCTTGCTCCTTAATCTCCATTCTCTGTTCTCAGATCCCTGCTGGTCTGTTGCTTATGGTCCCTTGGGGTCCTCTCGATTATACACTATTGTTTGGAGAGTTGCAGTGTCTACCGAGAAACTCTTGGCCACTTCAGTTCTTTGTCTTTCCACACGTGCCTAGCCTTATTCTACTACCACCATAATTTTTGGTGGAGCATCCCATCTGGAAGCTGTAGGTAGCTCCAGCTGACTTGGGACGTGATTATAAAACATAAGAGTCTGAATGTCAAAGATGATGTTTTCACTGAGGTTGCTTCATCTTGGAAAAACCAATATTCCTAAGCATCAGTTTGGCCAATGAAAATAGAGATAAGATCATTTCTACCTTCTGATAAATAGAAGGAATACTTGATGAAATTCTGAGGCTAGATGAGTGTCACAGTCTAGGACATCAGCAATGTGTGGGCTACCTAGGAACTCAGGTCCAAATAGTCACAGTGTCTCTGCTATTATTGATTTTTCCATCCCCTTAAGGAAGCAAAGTAGAATCATTTCTCAGAATCTAAATCCATCTGGATTGTGTCTGAATGTCTGAATTTCTTACTTTGTCAGATGATTTTGATCCTTAGATATCAAAGGGTAGTATGGGTTCACTGTAATTGAGAATCACAAGCAGAAAATGGAAATGAAAAATGACCTGGCTTCATGGTTCAGAGCTTCCAGTACATATTAGTATAGATCCACTTTTTCTTTATTATTGATTACATGATTGAAAAACAAGATCTGTGCCTTTGGCTGTCGTTTAAAATCTAAAATAAAAGCTTGAACATTATGACTCCACTGACTAGGCCACAGAGTAAGGACTCTTCAGATCCTCTAAAACTGCTGTGAATATGATTGGCTATATCTGCCACACTGACGTTTAGTGAGTATCTTTATCTAAGGCTGATAGAAGGGGCCCTCCTGTCACCTGAAATGAAAAGCAAACTTTTCAACACCAAGAATTTCAACTCATATTCCTGAAAGTGAGTTGTCTGAGAGCATCTCAGCCTCAACAAGTGAATGATGACTTGCTTGTGAATTACACCTCTTGACAGGGAAAAGGGGCAAAGTCCCAGACGATAGCTCTATGCAATGAGGGACAGAACTCTTCCCTAGCTAGCTGCCCTACATAAACCAAGTCCCTGGTGAAATTTGAGATCCCAAAATGGCAATACCTGATGAAGTAACTGTATCTCATCAGAATCTCCTGTAAATCTTAAATTTTGGGATTAGAAATATAGTATTTTTAATAGGTACCTTTATTCAAAATGCAAATCGGTGATATGGTGGAAGTGGAGGGAGTTACAGACTGTCATGATTTAGCTCAACTGGTGTCATTCCAAACCAAGCCTGTCTAGCTGTTCATCTTGGGACCAGTTGCCCAACTTTACAAAGTTTTGTGTCTTACATTTAAACAAAAGATAATCCCATCTCTCACCCAGAGTTACTCAAAGATTAGCTATAATAAAACATATAACATATTTAGAATAGGCCCTGGTTTGGCAGTCTCCTCTTGTACCACACTCACAGGGCAAACAAAAGGAGTAGAGTCTGGATTTTCAGCCTTTGTAGCATTTGTACCTCTCTGACGATACATCTCCATCTCTCTGTCCAGAGAAAGGAGATGAGTAGTAAGGCAGCCTAGTAGGGAAGTCGAATTTATACTACTGAACTGAGAGAGAGACGACCAAGATTACTCAGGCCTTAGAAACACACATTAAGACTTCAGGCCAGTGTCAGAAGATGTCAGACTGATGCTGTGGGCTATTTACTGTCTTTGTGGGCCAAAGCTGCTTTCAGACCAAGTACTCCAGAGGATGGAGGACCCAGCAATCCCTTCAGCCTGATAATAATTGACTGCACCTGCCTTGTTACATTGTAGGTAAGCCTTTATGAAAGGCAGCATGGTGGAGTAAAGCACCCAGTGATTCAATTCTGACACATAGGAGGTGGTGGATTTTCCCAAGGCAGTTATATTTTAATATCTCTGCATACAAATATAAACAACTGTGTATATGTACATGTGTGTGTCGTATTACTTACAGTTTACTGTGTGCTTACCATATGCTTGGCTCTTTAGGATCTTTACACAATTATCTCTTTTAGTTTTCATCACCACTCTGTGATGTAGGTACTTGGAATTGCCTATTATGCATGGGAATAATAGGTATATTACAAAAGGAAGAGGATAGTTACTCAAGACCAGTTGGACCTAAATGACAGTTTTGCCAGTGGTTAACGTCATTGAAGCCGTACAACTTGCAAAGAACTAGCTGGAGAGTCTAACCCTGCCCTGATCTGACACACTGTCAATATCATCAGCAGACTCTGACCTGGTGCCCATAGAGCCACAGGTTGTAAAGAAACAAACAGTTTAATGTGGAGATGACTCCTGGTCCCGTAGAACATGAGGCCACCAGAACGGGAAGGCAGCCAGGCAGGTTCTGATCCCAGGTCCCATGCCTTCATAGTCTTTTCTCTTTCCCTCATTAGCTATGTGGCCTAGGATAGTTTCATAACTTCTGTGAGTCTCAGCTTCATCATTTATAAAATGAGATTAATGAAACCTATCTTAGTGAGGATTACTGAAGATAACACATACAATGCATTTCTTGATGTGGTGCCTGACAACAAAGTAAGCTTTACATAAATGGTTGTTAACTCTCAGAACTATTACTATTAGTAGTAATATTAGTATTGCTGCTATCAAAATATGCAGATTAATTGGCATATATTATGCCACAAAAGTGTTTGTAGAAGAAGGCTGGCCTTTTCAAAGGTTATATTTTTAACCTTACAAACATAGAGAAAAATAGACACAATAGTACATATCAATCTTTTTACTTACTTCAGTTTGCTCTGTTGTCCCCTCTGTTCCATATCATGTAGAAACCAGCATAGTTATTCTAAGGTCTGATGACCAGACAGTTCCGTGACACTAAACGTGTTGGCATTGCTCATCATTGGCATTTTATGACTTCTCAGTGGAGTACTCAGAACAAGTATCACTTCCACTTGGTTAATGAAGTTATCTAACTGGTTAAGTATTAGAAAAAGAGCCAACCCCAAGATTGCCTGATTCCTCACCATAAATTCTGATTACACTGTTACCAGCTGAGTCTATTCTATATCTCCATCTCCCCAAAACCTGTGAATCAACTGATCAAAAGTAGTAAATCATCTGTAACTGCTTTCACCTGACCTAAGTCAGTCTTGAATAAAGCTATTCTGCAGGGTACTAAGAACGGTCAACACAGTGCTACTAGATGGATGGGGGTAACACTGAGCCACAATAAAAACCCTGTCTGTCTATAAGCACCTTCTTGATTCATTGGAGGAACAAACAACACTCATGGAAGTTATGAGTGGAAGATATGATGAGAACAGGTATAAATCTGCATCCCCTATGAAAAGTAATGAACATTGGAAGAATCTGGCTCTTATGTTAGTAACTGGTTCTGCATGGTTCTGCCTCAAGAACAGATACAGAAAAAAGCCAATGCATTACAGTGGAGTAACAATTCAAATGACTCGATTTTTCATCAGAAATTATGGAGACAAAAATACAAGGTTTATCCGCATGTTTAAAGAGCTGGAAGAGAAGGAAAAGAAAACAAGGTAAAACACTGTCAGTGAAGAATTTAGTATTCAGCAAAAATATCTTTCAGGAATGAAGATAAAATAGATACATTTTAGAGAGGGAGTACTTAATAGAAATTGAAACCATCAGATCTTCTTTATAAGAAATGAAAAAGTAATTTCTTCAGACTGGAGAAAATTAATAGCAGAAGGAAAATTGAGTTTTCAGAAATGAAGTGAGAGCATCTGAAATAGTGTTATCTGGGTAAATGCAAAAGACTATTTTTTTCTCTTAAGTTCTTTCAGATACAGATGATCACTTTTAAAGCAAACATTATAACATTGTCTCCAATTTAGGTTGAGTGAAGTAATATTAAGAGTAAGCAAACTGTTAAAGTTTAGGTTTGTAAGTTAAAATCCTTATTGTAAAAAAAAAAAAAACACCAAGAAATATAGGAAAAAAATAATAGATGTTTAAAATAGTATGGTAAAAATATTAAAAAATACAGAAGATAGTAGAAAAGGGATTAGAGGGACAAAAAAAACAGAAAAAGATGGAAGCAATCAGAAAATAACAAAACCATAGACAATATAACTATATTAATAATTATGTTAAATATTTATATTCTGTAACATTCCGATTAAAAGACAGAGATCGACAGTGGATCAAAGCATACAACCAACTTACCTGTGTGCTATCTAAAAGAGACACATATAATATAAAATACAGACAGGTTTAGAAGTAAATAGAGGGAAAACAGTGTACCATGCAAACTGTGCGTAAAAAGCTGGAATAGCTTTATTAACACCAGATATATAAACTTCAAGATAAATAGTATTGCCAGAGATATAGAAGGATATTTCACAATAAATAAGGACAATATGCATTCTAAAGATATAATCATATATCCATGTGCTTAATAAGAAAGCTACAAAATGCGTGAAGAAATAAAGTTGAGGGAATTAAAGAAGTAAAGAAAACAAATTTCCCAACCACATTTGGAAATTTTAAACCTTTCTTTCAGCAACTAGTGGAAACATCAGACAAGAAATTCAAAAGAAACACTAATTTGATCTAATTTTTATTTACAGAATGATATTTCCAACTGTAAAGTATAACACTTTTTTAAGAGCACAAAATACATTGATTCAAATAGACCATTTTCCAGGCAATAAAACAAATTTCAATATATTTAAAAGGATGGAAATCATTACATTATTTTGAATGACTACAATAAAATTTGCAATAATATATCTAGGAAAATACCACTTACATAAATTAAACAATACATTTCTAAATAATTTCTTAGTCAAATATGAAATCTCAACTGGTATTAGAAAACACTTAGAGATGAGAAGGGAAATGCAAAATAACATCTAAGTATTATTATGAATGTAGTTTTGACGATTCAGTTTACTCAAAAGGATTTTGGGGGCACTCACTAAAATCACAAGCCCCATGAAAATATGAAAAAATCTTGGAGAAGTTTTAAGACGTCTGATAGGTGGTGATTGAATCAGTTTTTTCTGGATCATGAGAGTCAGTGAAATCCTCCTGGGACATCTGGATTCAATAAAGACCTGGAGAAACAACCCCACGTCTATCAAAGCTTCACCACACTGCATTTAAAATGAATTTGCAAATGATGCTCCAAGAGAAGTGGAGGGTAGATAGATATATCAGATAAGGAGGCTCTGTTTAATTCAAGGAAGACAGTTCTGCAATTTAAAAAATTTACAAAAATAGAATACTTGATTATATGTTTTAAGTGTTTACATGTATTGTTTATTTAGTACCTACAGGTTATTCTTGGTTTTGTAGCTAAGATTAACTCCATTTTATATCTAAACAATTTGAAGTTAAGCGAAGAGAAATTGTGTAGTCAAAGAGTAAGTAGTGAATTAGGCTTTAAATTCATAGATGAAGGGATAAAGAAATGCAACATATATGAAAAATGGAACATTATTCAGCCATAAAAAGAAGGAAATCTTACCGTTTGTGACAACATGGATGAACCTGAGGGTATTATGCTAAGAGAAATAAGTCAGATACAGAAAGATAAGTACTGTGGGATTTCACTTCTATGTGGAATCTAGAAAATCCAACTCACAGAAGCAGAGACTAGCATGGGGGTTGCCAGGGTCCAGGGCAGTCAGTGGGGAGAATGAGGAGATGTTGGTTAACGGGTACAAGCTTTCAGCCAGAAGATGAATAAGTTCTAGGAGTCTAGTGTACTGTATGGTGACTATAGTTAATAATACTGTATTCTATATTTGAAATTTGCTAAGACAGTAGATCTTAAATGTACTCATCATACTCGCAAAAAATTAACAGTGTGAGGTGATGGGTGTGTTAATTAGTTTGATTGTGGTAATCATTTCACAGTGTATACATATATCAAAACATCACATTGTAAGACCCTAAATGTATCCAATTGTTATTTGTCAATTATACTTCAATGAAGCAAGGGAAAAAAAATTCAAGAAGTTTGATTCAAAGTTCTTGGAACTAACCATCATGTTATTAGGGCTTCTTGCCTATAACACATAATATGTACAGAATGGAGAGAGAATTTGCAGAAAGACTACATCAAGGCAAAAATGACAACGGTGAACTGAAAAAGCCACTAAGTGCTTTACTTTTCCTGCCAGAATCTAAAAGAGTATCTGCCAGTGACTAAATCAGATATGCAAACGATTGTAGGACTTGATGGCAGAACCCTTTGAGCAATTATGTCCCAGAATTATCATGATTCTCTGGCAGAAGTTTACCAGTTCCCCTCCTCCAAAACAAAAGTTGCCCTCCTGGAAAAACAAGGAAATATAAAGTGGCATTACGAATGAAGGAAAATTGGCAAGTGATATTTTTAAATCCCATTTATTTAAATTTGCTCTTTCTGAGAGTAGAGGCAGTATTTCTTAACATTGTGGTAATTAATACATGATGTGTAATGTCTTATTTTCTTCAATGTATAGTTATTAATCTCCTGCCAAGATGCAATAAAAGAAAATTAAAATAGCCAGGGAGACATAATATATAGCATTTTTTCCCCCTGAAGCATGCTTTTAAATAACATTCAGCACAGTGTCATCCAGGCCATTCGGGGATTACACGTTCTATTAGTAATAAATTGTTTGCCTGAGATGAATTGAACTAACAGAGACAATGCAAGTTAGAAGCATCTTTCAAAGACTAGAAGAAACTAATACATATGGAACAATATGGGATTCACATCATCTGATGACAAATTAACCCAAGTTAACATGGTAGGTAACAAGGATCAGCAAAGGTCTACTCCCTGCTACCCACTTCTTTCTTCCCAACCCTTTGTAAATACAAACAACCTTCTTCAAGGTGCATATCCTGAAGACTGTACGCAAAGAAGATGGACACAGTGTCTAGACTTCAGAATAGAACCAGTGGTCATAGGCTTCTGCCTCTACCAGCAGATAGAAGAGTCATGATCTCAAAGAATCTTGGTGGTTGATTAGGCCTTTGACCCTTTCAAGAACTCTTGCTCCTAAGTATTTCCTTATAAAGATCCTGAAAATCTGGGTAGTGTCCAAAGTTTTCGTCCATGCAAATCCATGTCTTCCTGTGGGAAAATACAGAGTAAGTAAGAGCAGGATATTATGTGAAGAAACAAAGAAATACAGGGACCATGAATTTTTTTCCAATATTTGCTAAGATGAGAGAAGAGAAGTAGCACAAAAGATTTAGGAAAGAAGCTACAGAAGGCCGGTGCAAGAAAGAAAAAAAAAAAGAGGCAAAATCTCCTACAGAAGGCTGATGATATAGAATGCAGAGGGAAAGCTGATGAATGGGAAGCAGGAGCAGGAGGAATGTAGAGGGATGCACAAATGTGAAAACAGCTTGACCAGCACAGGAGATTTGCAAGATTGTTTTTGCCTGTTTTTGTACTTTATCTCTCAATGTTACATTTGTGAATCTGATTTCTATTGTTGTATGTTGTTGTAAATCATCAGTGTGTATTGTATAATATTTTATTTGGCAAGTATACTACAGTATATCTACTCCACTGCTGATGGAAATTTGCGTAATTTCTTATCCATGTATATTACAAATTGAGTTTTTATGAATACACTAATACAGGTATTTTGGTGAACACGTGCATGCATTACTCTGGGTGAAGCTAAGAGTAGAAAGTCTGTCTTACTTAATATCCATATTATCTATATTAGATACTTCCAAATGCCTAGACTGCTGCACGAATTTTTACTCCTCACAGTAGTGTATGAGAGTCCTGCACACTCCATGTTGTTGCCGGAACTTTGATATTTATCTTTTATATAAGGTTTAGCAATTCTTATGGGTATAGAGTGAGAGCTGATTACTTAAATTTGCATTTTCCTGATGAATTAAGAAGTTGTGAATTTTTTTCAGGTTTTCATTCATTTGGATATATTTTTTTAATAAAATATCTGTTCCAGGTATTTTTTCATTTTTCTAATGGATTGCCTATTTTTTAATGTAATCTTGTTGATTTGTAAGTAGTTTATAAATTTAGAGTGCAAGTCCTCTGGCAGATGTATGTACTTGAAACCACCAGTTTTTAAACTGTGGATTGCCATTTCACCCTCTTATTGGTGTCTTTTAATAAACTATTCATTTTTATATATTATTATTTACCTTTGGGTTTAGGTTTTTGTGACCTTTTTAAAGAAGTATTTACTTAGTTCAACATAATGAAAATGTTCTTCTATTTCTCCTACAAAGCTAAAATATGTTGTTTTAAACCATTATTCAGATGTGCAGTGAATCTGAAATATATACATATTCATTCATACATACATATACATATATGTATGTATGCATGAATGAATGGATTCCAATATACTTTTCAAATAGAGTATCCAACTGATCCAGCATTGTTTATTTAAAAAAAATAGTGGCAATCAGGTGAGCAAAGACCTGCTTTGGATTCTGTGACTGTATTGAATTCATAGATTACTTTGAGAAGAAAACATGACTTTTACATTATTGACTTTTTCAGCCTGTGAATATGGTCTACACTTTGTCTAGGACTTTATTGATGTATGTCAATAAAATTTTGTAGTTTTCAATTCAGTGGTCTTGTACATCTTTCTTTAAATTTATTCTTTAGACACTCGCTCGTTTTTGATGCTATTGTTAGAGACATTTTCTTTTTAAATTGCACCTTCCATTTATTTCAGTGTAGCATAGAAATCCAATATTTTGTGTGTATTGATCTTATATCTAACAAATTTGTCAAGTGCATATTAATTCTGTTTCTGTTATTGTTTTATGCTCTTGGTAGACAAGTCATCTATGAATTTTGACAGGTTTATCTTTTTCTTTGAATTCTGGATGTCTTTTTTAGTTTGTTTCTTACCTTCTGGTGATAGCTTGTCTGTCTAGTAGAATGTTTAATAGAGGTAATGTCAATAGGCATGTTTTCTCCCATTCCCTATGCCAAGGGAATACCTAAGTATTAAGTATTCCTCTAGTAAGTACGATATTTACTGTAGGTATTTTTAACAGTTTTCCTTAATTTCCTAATTTGAGAATCCTTGGTAACCTAGAAAAGCAACTGATGAGAAACAATTTTATTTTCAAACCCAATTATTTCTGGTTTCTTTATATTTCCTGTATTCTTTTTCTTGAAAACTGAGCAGATTTTGCTTGTTATTTCTTATTTATATTTGTTTTGTTGGTTTGTTTTGCTTTCTATCTCCTCTCTGCGTGTCTTTACTTTGCTTCATTATAAGGAGTTCAGAGAAACCAGTTGGCACTTTTGAGATCTAGCCTAGAATTTCCTTTTCCAGATCCAAGAGTGAGTAGATAGATACTTTCTTTTCCATGTTACTACAAATGATAGTTTTGCTAAACATTCTGCAAGTACACGAATGAGTCCAGTGGTTCCTAAGATCAATGGCCTGCCTTTTGAGTTAGGAAAGGTTGAGTGTGTAGGGCAGCCCTAATATCTGGTTTATGATTTGGCACCAAACCATGAAATAAAAGAAGCTGCTGCTTTAGATGAAAGAACAAGCATAGTTTTTTAGGAAGCTGTGTCCATTTTAATTTTCAAGGCCCTGGATTTGAAGTACAGGCATATTCTCCTTTCAAGATATTTTCTCCAGGAATGGCCCCACTTTCTACCTATCCATATAAGCTACCTTTAATTTTAGTTGCTGAGGCTTGGTGAGCTGGCTACGTGTTGTCTCTATAGTGCAATGTAATATTCAGTACTTTTGTCATCATTCAAACTGTAGCAAATAAGTCAGCAAAAGTGGAACAAAGGAGCGTGTCTATGTGCTGGTAATTTTTTTCTTTGTATTACATAGAATATAGACATTTAAATGTATTAACACTGTTTTTCAGGATTAATGATGGCATTTTCTATGAGGTCACGCTTTGATTCTTATACATACTCAGATTCCTCATTGAATCATTTTGTATGCATATAGAATAAGCACTATGATATACATTTATCTGCATCTCTGGAAGTGTCTAACATCTACAAGTATTTTATAATAGCTTTCATTAAAAGAACCATCTAGCTGAGAAGTCACAGAATAAATATATGAAAAAGTTAAACAACATTGCAAGAGACACATAATTCAACACAGCAGTGTAAAAGGATCATAAGATAATTCATGCTCAACAAACTTTTATTGAATCGAACTGAATAGAATTATTAAGGGTGACAAAGGAAATAGAATTCTTAGTTCATTTTCTCATGGATTTTCCAAACTAATGGAAGGTGTAGTAACCACCCTTCTAAAAAATTCTAGAGTATTTATAAAGAAAATCAAAAACCCATGGGAATGCAAAGAGCAGGATGTGGAAATTGTCAGGTGGCTTGCTCTTTATCTAGATATTTGCAATTGTATAATTTATCCAGAGAATGGGCATTATGGTGAATTCTTAACAAGGTGACGGATTGGGTTAGATTTGGTTCACACGGCAGTGACAGATCCATGAGTCAATTCTAGCCCACAACAGGTACTTGCTTTGAATTCACTCATGCTCATAAAACAGCCGGAAGTGTTTTTAAATGATTCTGCTCCTATCTTTAATAGTCATACTTTCTCATAGGACATCAGAAAACCTCTCTCCTCTTGCTTCTTTCTTTCACTTAAAATTGACAGGGTTTTTTTGCTGTCATATTTCATTTTAGATTTGACTGTATGTGAACTCTTCTTCATGGATTGCTTTTATTTTAAAATAGAAAAAAAAATCTACAATTTTATTTTTTGGTAGTGGCTGTGAGAAAATTCAAGTAATTTATCTATGTGTTTTGCTTTACTGCTTATTTTAAATACCCCCAATCATCCTGGGTAGTAAATTATCTGTTTGTTCTCTTTAAAAAATACTTGTCTAAATCTAATTTTTCTACTTAACTTCCAACTTTAGAGTTGGGGTCAGTGACTATGCCAGGCTTCATGATGCTGCTAAGTTATGAATCCTGGATTGCTTTCTCCCAAGAACTCTATCTTCCATGCTTCCATTCCATCTCATAACCATGCTCTGATATTTTGACTCTGACAAATTTATAACTTGGTTGCCTATTTTTTCTGTTTGTGATGGCTCCCACTTTATATTTTCCAAGGATATTCAGATGTGTTAGGAAGCTTGGAGGTAGGGAGAAGTTATGGGAGCAAAGTCATCGCGTCATTTCCAGATTTCTACCAGTCACTCTGAGACAAGGCATTATACAAAAGGAAAGCAGAGAAGGATCCGGATTTTGTGAGGCCTGAATATCAAAAATTTGGGGAATATCATCAAGGAAAAAAATACAACACTGTGAATACAAGACTAGATAAAAGTAAAAGTAGATAGTTCCTTAGAATCAGGAAATAAGAGGCCTTAGAAAGGGGCTCTTCCAAGTGTGTGGCCCAGAAGAATAAGCTACGTTAGTTCAACTGAAACCACTCACGGGGAAGAGGACGACAGGGAATGGCGTTTGAAGAACCATCAATAAGATCCCTCGTCCTTAGTCTACCGAAAAGAAGTCTACTAGGTTAACTGAGTTCAAATGTAATTAAATGATGTTAATTTTATTTGATAAAATGAATCTAAGTGAAGTTCATTTTTTTCTTTTTTTATTGAGGTATGATCAATACATGATATTAGGTGTACAACACAATGATTCGATATTTGTATATATTGCAAAGTGATCATCACAATAATTCTAGTTAACATCTGTCACCATACACAGTTACAAAATTTTTTTTTCTTGTGATGAAGACTTTTAACATCTACTCTCTTAGCAACTTTCAAATATGCAATATAGTATTTTGAACTCCAGTCACCATGCTGTGCATTAGATCCCCATGACTTTTTTATTTTATAACTGGAAAACTGGAAGTTTGTACCATTTCACCCCTTTCACCCATTTTGTCCAGCCACCCCTCTGGCAGCCACCAATCTGTTCTTTGTATCTATGAGCTTGATTCTTTATTCCACTTAGCATCACGCCCTCACGGTCCATCCATGTTTTTCCAAATGGGAGGATTTCATTATTTTTTATGGCTGAATGATATTCTATTTTGTATATGTGTGTGTCTGCGAGTGTGTGTGTGTGTGTATGTGTGTGTATATATATATAGATAGATAGATATATCTTTATCCATTTTTGTATCTATGGACACTTAGATTGTTTCCGTATCTTGGCTATTGTAAATAATGCTGCAATAAACATGGAGGTGCATATATCTTTTTTAATTAGTGTTTTCATTTTATTTAGATAAATATCCAGTAGTGGGATACATGGATCATATGGTATTTCTATTTTTAACTTTTTGAGAAACCTCCCTACTATTTTCATAGTGGCTGCACCAGTTTGCATTCTCACTAACAGTGTGCAAGGGTTCCGTTTTCTCCACATCCTGTCCGATGTTTGCTACTTGTCTTTTTTATAATAGATTTTTTTTTAACAGATGTGAGGTGATATTTCATTGTGGTTTTGATTTGCATTTCCCTGATTAGTAGTAATGTCGAGCATCTTTTCATCTACTTGTTGGCTATCTGTATGTCTTCTTTGGAAAAATGTCTATTCAGATAATCTTCCTCCCTCCTTTTTTTTTTCTGATGTAGATTTGCCCTCAGCTAAGATCTGTGCCAACCTTCCTCTACTTTGTATGTGGGTTGCTGTCAAGCATGGCCACTGACGAGTGGTATAGGTCTATGCCCAGGAACTGAACCTGAGATGCTGAAGCAGAACACACTGAATTTAACCACTAGGCCACAGGGCCAGTCCCCATCTGCCCATTTTATACATCAGATTTTTTTTTTGCTTTTGAGTTGCATGAGTTCTTTATATATTTCAGATATTAACCCCTTATCAGATATGTGATTTGGAAATATCTTGCAAATAAGTGAAGTTCTATGACTTGGAGTAAATAGTATGACTTGGACTACAAACTCAAGTACCCTATGTCCTTCTGCTATGACAAAGACAACATAGATATATCCTGAGAGTGAGGGTAGAAAAGAGAGAATAAAAGAGAAATTTTAAGAGGGCAGATAAAAGAGCCAAAGGGAAGCTTAGTGCTGCCTTGGGGAAAGTGAGAGAGGGATCCTGTTCACAGAGTTGCCCAAAAGTCCCTTCACAGTATAGCAAGTACAAGGGGGAGAAGCAGGGGTTGGATGTTTAGATTTCTGTTTTTCGGAAGTGTGCAGTGTAATCCACATCCAGCCCCCTCCAGCCCACTCTTGTCCCTCCTTTCCATATTGCTCATTGATGCCTTGAAAGAGTCTTATGTGGAATCCAATTTGCCATTGACCCAAACCGAGAAGAGACTGTATTACAAATCTCATGAAGAGCGTAAAGTGTGAGGCATTGAGAGTTTGAACATGAAACTAGGAGAAACAAAAATATAAAGAAAACTCCTCACTTGTGTCTAATGTTAAAATATTTGTTTGATAGATGGAAACAAAAACTAACAATGTGTGTGCTTTGCCTGCGTGTGTCAGTGCCAGAGCACACACCTCTTGCTTCCATATCCAGCTCCTCACTTTGCTTGCTTATCCACAGTTCTTTTCTTTCCTCCAAGGGAAAACATCTCTTAACTGCACTAAGATTTGCACTGACATCCACCTGGAGTTCATGGGCTAAATTTGTAGAGCCCTGTGAGTGTCTAAGTCACAGAGACTGAGCTTCCAGGCAGCGGTACACTGGTAGAGATGTCACAGCTGCTTACCCTACTGTTCTATATGGTCAATTTCACTGCTGAAGATCTGGGCAGTCTCTTCATGAGCAGTGAAGTGACCTGAAAACATTAAGCATTGATGAGACTCTTCTCAGTGATGCCATATTTTTTTAATTTAACGATTGAAGAGGAAAGAAAAGAAAAAAAGGAGATGATTACATTTCCTTTGCTTTGCACTTTGATGATCAGAACTCATTTTTTATTTAAAGCTCTCTCTAAGGCAACAATTTACATGAACACAGTTAAACGGTGAGTCATCCTGTCTTGTCTGTCTTATAACAGTCCTGTTCTTGGCAGCTTGTAACTTAACCATGCTGTTTTCTGCCATATCTATTTGAGTCTGATAGAAGCAGGAATCACGCAAGGTGACAATGTAGCGATGCAATGCTGCTCAGGAATTGGAACGCAGTTAAAGCAAAGAGTGTACCAGGTTTCAGAAGACAGAGCAGACACAGGATAAACTTTGAGAAGTGGGCACGTCTGGGAGAAATGTGTGAGTAATCTCTTATTCGAGCCTGTTGGCCAACTGCATTTTGGAGTTACTCAGTTTTATTTGTACATAAGGTTTAAAAACCTGAATCATTTAATATTTGCGCAAAGTCTATTCTATATGCCAAAAGCCACAACCACAATTATTTTCAGATATGTCTTTGTAGACTATATGTGCATGAGGCTTCTGTAAGACCACATCTTCAGTATTTCTAAAACCCTGCTGGGTTCATTTGTCTAGCTAAAGGGATCCACAGAATGCCACTTAATACTTTCAGAGATATCAGCAAGAGTATGATCGCCACATCCTTGATTGTATCTTTGCCCTGATTCTTGGTCTTAATAGCAGTGCCCTATTTTTTTTTTAGCAGCTTAAAAAAATCACGCATTTATTATGCTATACTTTCTGGGTGTCAGAAGTCTGGGCATGGCTTAGCTGGATCCCTGTTTCAATCTCTCACAAGCCTGCAGTAAAGGCGTTAGCCAAAGCTAGGGTCTCATCTGAAAGCTTGACTGGGGACAGATCTGCCTCAAATCTCATCAGCTTGTTGGCAGAATTCAGGACCTCAAGGGTTGTTGGACTAAGAACTTCAATTTCCAGCTGGCTTTTGGCTTAGACTTCCTTAAGTCCCTTGCCTCATGGGCTTCCACAACATGAAAGCTTGCTTCATCAAAGTATATAGGCCCAGTAGGCAATAGAAAGACTCTGATAGCACAACAGAAGTTACAATCTTACATAGGCTAATCATGAAAGTGACATCCCCTCACCTTTGTCATATTCTGTTGGTTATAACCAAGTCCCTAGACTATATTGCAGGGGAGAAAATTATACAAGAGCATAAAAACCAGGAAGTAGGGATAATTGAGGTGGAGTATTCTAGTGTCTGTCTGCCACAACAATTATGCACTCATTATTTTAATTATGTGGTTAAATTAATATTGTTAACCTAGTGATTTAAAAGTAGGAAAAGGAAGTGGTCGGCATAAAAACTATTTTATAGTTTGTAAAAACATGATAAAGACAAGTTGCTAAAGATAAAGGTTTTGCATTATGTTTGAGCTAGACAATTGCAAACACCAATACAAACCTAGGATTATACCTACAGACTTTTTTCACAGGTGTCTAATCTCTCGTACTTTAAAGAAATGGGAATTAGAATTATACATGATCCATTATGGATGTGACTTATGCAACAAAGACAATGTAGAAATCCTATCAGCCATACTTAAAGAGGTCACGGAACTCCATCAAAAACATGGGCTACACCAAATGATTTGAACAAGTTGACTTTTGGTGTAGACGTTGAAAAACATTATGGGACCTACATATTAAGTGCTAACTAGGAGAAATTCCTACTGAGATAAGTGTTCCTCAGAGATTTACAGAAGAGTTAAAGGCATTTGTGAGTAGACAAAATTAGATCAAAGAGCAACTTTACAAAATATAAGAAATATAAATAAAAATATTTACATATAAAAGTATAAAAAGTAAAATCAGAACAAGTGGTATCTATATAAAGAAATTCAAATAAGAAATCATATGTGTTTATTTTTGGTTCTAAAGTCCATAGCATTTAAAAGTCCACAGTTTCATTTTATAACATCACCATTTTCATACTTCTAGGCTCTCTCTATTTCTTCTCAATTCTGTTTGTATACCAGAGAAACTCTTCTGTGCTCATCTCTTCCTTGGTTAACCTTTGGAAATTCAGCTACTAACAGCTTACCTTTTCAATATTCTTCCTTGAAGCGACCTCATGCAACACTTTATGTTCCTAAGGTACATTTTCTGTCTTCACGTTGTTGCAAATGTGTTGATATTTTCCTAGCCTCCTGTACTAGTTTCCTTACCATCGATTGTCTTTTCTCAGTGCCAATGCAATGTATTTTAACTTTTGTCACGGCAGCATGTAACTTTTAGTACTGATTTCTATATTGGTCAATTATTGTGACAATATTATTATATAAAAAGCTATCTCAAAATTTAAAGCAGTGTTATTCTTATGCTCATGGGACAATAAATTGACTAGAGTTCAGCTGATCTGGACAGACTTGAGCTTCAGGCTGCCGCTTCAGTTCATGTCTATTCCCAGTGTGTTTGTTCAGAGACCCCAGCTGAAAGTCTGATAGCGATGTGGAATATATTCTTCTCATGGTGGATCATCAGAAGAAGCCCACACATGCAAATACATTTCAATCCTCTACCTGTGTAATAACTTCTAATGTTCCATTAACTAAACAAGTGATATGGCAAAGCTCAGACTCAGTTTGGGGATGGATGTATATTCTGCCAAAGCAATGGCCATGACAATGGGGTGGAAGTGTGAATCTGTTACTGGTAGTAATAAAACAGAGGCTAAATAGTTAACTTACCATTGCGTTAGACGCAAACTGGGCCAATCAAAGCCGTTTCTTTGGGAGTGGAGACTAGAAAACCAGGCTTTGTTAATGTGATCTATACAACTGTAGCACAACCCGCTCTACAATAAGATTTGAATAAAGAGAGCCGATCTGAAGAGAGAAGATTCAAAGTTGCTTTTATTTGTCTTTGAGAAACGCCTATATCCTTATCATATATTACTATTTTTAATTTTAAACTAGCTTGAATGTTTCAGCACAATTGGAAACCAAGTGTGCCTAACTAATGCAGAAGGACAGGGTGTTGCTGAGGTCAAAGTCACGGATCGTATTCCGTAGAGACCAGCTGTCCAGCCCTAGGCAATCAGACTCCAGACTACATGGTCTCTTCGGTCTCCTTTACACCTAAAACTCTATGGAGGGAGACTCTGAATTACCCCGCTGTCATGGGGAATCAATATCTTCTACAAAATAGCAAGTGAAGACCTCCCAAGAGTGACTGAATAATTAAAGATACTACCACCCCATTATTATGAAAACAACTCAAAGTACATGCTCTACAGGCAGCATGAGGTATTAGACATTCACTGAGAATATTCTTTCTGGTTCCAGTTCCAGCACACTGAGTTCAGGGTTATTGAATTTTTCTTGTTTATGTATGTGCAAAAAAAGGAAGAGTAAGCCATAGAATGAACAGAGAGCAAAAATAATTTACTTTATAGATTGAAATAGACTTTATAAGTAGCAATGACTGTATCTATACACACATTGCAGCCTGAGGTTGGGGTTGACAGAATCTTTTCTTGATATACTTCCTTACATGAAAGCTTCTGCGTTCCTTCCTATACTAGGGGGGTTAGGGAGTCATGCACTGGGCATCCATCACATTAAACCTAGTAACATAGGGGCCGGCCCCGTGGCACAGCGGTTAAGTTCACACTTTCCGCTTCCGTGGCCCAGGTTTCGCCGGCCCAGATCCCGGGTGCCGACATGGCACCGCTTGGCAAGCCATGCCGTGGTAGGCGTCCCATAAGTAAAGTAGAGGAAGATGGGCACGGATGTTAGCTCAGGGCCAGTCTTCCTCAGCAAAAAGAGGAGGATTGGCGGCAGATCTTAGCTCAGGGCTAATCTTCCTCAAAAAAAAAAAAAAAACAACTAGTAACATAATGAAATATACAGAATGTCCCCTAAAGTTGTGCTTCTTTAAGTGATGGTGGTTCTATTTGGTCTTGCATTGGGTAGAGCACATTGTGCGCTTTCTGAACACACCAGCTTCTATGCAAAAGCCATGAAGTCAGTGCCAGCTCAAGGATAACTAACAATAAGCCTGCCGTGTATCTGTGTATGTGGTGGGGGAGGGTGGAATCTGTGGTGTCTACAGAATCCAAGTAGCCAGATTTTAGAACATGTCTTTCCTCTTTATACCCAATTTATAGACTTTCATTTCTACAAGAGACCCTTTAATCTTCACAGAAAATTCCTTATTCTAGGTCTGAATGTCAGAATGCCAGTCCTATTATATTTGCCCAAGCAGTGGAGGCAGAAAGTTTCATATCATATCTTAGATCCTACTGATCATGTGATGATTAGTTCTTCTCATCATAATGACAAATTGAATGAAATCAATACTGTCATAAAAATTTTGAAAATAGAAGTACCACAGAGTGTTGCCTACTACCAAAAAAAAAAAAAATAACATTTCACTGTTCTTACTCATCATTCCTTCTAGTATTTGCAGAATCTCCTGAATTAATGTTTGTGGAAATCATGGATGCTTTGTTTAGTTCATTCCAGATAGAATATAGGAATGGTGGCTTTAAATTAGAAAGATATGAATTTGAATATAAGAACACAACTTACAAGCTCTCTCACTTTACTCTCTCTATACCTTGGTTTTCTTATATTTTAATGTGGAGATAATAAGCCCTCCTTCTTAGAATTGTTGTAAGGATAATAATAAAATGCTACAAGAAAATTTTTTTAGCTTGATATCTGGCTGGTAGTAAATATATCTTTTTGTGCTTACTGCTTTATTATCTTTTATTTGATTTGTAAAGTAACATTGCATGTGAATGTGCCATTGATGAAAAATTAATTTTTATAGATGAAAATGGAGGACATTGTTTTAATGGCATTCTGTGTTCTATTAATCTTTATTTCATTCATATACAAATATTTAATAGACCAACTCAGTTCTATTCCCCTTCAGGCTTTGAAGGTTTCGAGCCATGTGTTCACAGAATTTTAAGTTAGAAAAGGTGTTAGAACAGTTTGCTTTACTAAACTTTTATTTTATAAATGAAGAAACAATTCTTCAAAAGATAAGGTGATATTTTTCAGGGAAATTTAGCTGGATGGTGACAGCTGAAATTAGAATCTCAGGTAGACATCTGCAGTAATGATGCTCAATTTGTTGATGCCTCCCCATGTCCATGCTCATGCCCTTGAATAGTCCCCTCCCACAGTGACTCTGGGCTTAGCTGCATGGCTTGTTTTGGCCAATGAGACAATAGAAATCTGACACATGCAAATGTTTGAAAAGAGGTTGGGCATTGAAAGTTGAAATACCCTGGAGTGATCCCTACTATAAAAACTGAACCAACATTTCACTGTTATCCATCATTGTCCTTTACTGTTATCCATCATTCCTTGATGTGTCTTGGAATCTTGCCACTAAGATATAAAGAGGACCATGATTGATGGTGGATGAGAGCCTATGTGGGGAGAGACGCCAGTCATCCCAGGTGTCCCAGACATTCTAGTCATCCTAAAAAGGCCTCATCCAAAAACAGCCAAGCAAAACCCCAAAATGTGGGATAGTCAAGCTTAGTTCAGCCCAATTATGTAATCCACACCAATATAAGGAGCTGTTGTTTAAAGTCATTATGTTCTTGGGAAGCTCGTAACAAAGCAAAATCTAGTGGGTATAGAATTGATTCCAGTTTACCTTGGGCTCTGCCATATAACCTAAGGGCTTAAACTGAAGTTGATATGACTTTTTTCTGGATTGACTTCCTATCAGTTATTGAGGCTAATGTAAGTAGGTTGAGAATCGAATTTACTTTGTTCACTTCATCGTGGCTCCATATTATGCACCTAAGTATTAAATTTCAAGTCTCATGAACAGGAGGTAAGAACAGAGGTGATTATGAGTTTATTTCAGACACTAGTGCAAAGTAAACAAATCCATCAGCCAGACAAATTTCTAAAAAACAATCGTTTTGGAGAGTTCACCACAGGTCCCAATGTGAAAATGAAAGACCACTCTTAGAACTCTCATATTGCCTAGCATCCAGGAATACCCCGCAGGCAACCAAAGGCATAACCTGAAAACAAACCTAATTAAACGATCGTGAACAAATCTAGACCACCTGCACCGTCAAGACTCAGTGTTTCTTCAAAACAGAGAGAAGAAAAAAAGACAATTCCTCTATTGTAGTTCCAAGGGAAACATGTTGTAATTGCTGTGATAGTCTGCCAGGGAGTAAATACGTCACAGATCTGAAAATAGCTGTTCTCTTGGATGTCCAGCACTAGAACCCACACTTTCTCAGAAGCCTATTTCTAGAACTGCTCTTGAGAATGATGACTGTGGCTGGGATGTACAATGGCTATTTGAAAACTTAAGATTCCTATAGGCACCGAGTTTCTTGCCATGCACTGCCTTGGCCAAGAGAATGACAGAAGGTGGACCATAGTGTTCTTGAGCATGGTCTCTTTGACCTTACTGGATAGTCAAAGCAGACCACACCCTAGAGGTAATGATCACTGAAGCGTCAAAACCTCATTACCATCTGAGTAAAACAGGCAATGAGTGCAGGAGGAATCCAAGTGAAAAGAAACCTCTGTGTTGGAAGAATGAAGGATGTCTTCATGGACTAGCTTCAGTTGGCCTGTTCTCATTTGAACCCCCTTTTTCATCCCCTTGTATTGACATTTCAGTTAGGGGTACATGGGTTTCAGCTACTGCTGAACTTCATATTCCAATGTAGGACATGTAGAATAGTTGCAACTGTAAGCTCCTGTTCTTGGGTCTACCTGTTTGAGTGTTCAAATGTCTGCCCTGGAAGCTCTTCCTCAACTCAACTTTAGCATGATGATAATTGTTCTGCTTCTACTTACATACATTCTAAGGCCTCGTGTCTTCCTCTCGGGGACCTCATCACCACCTATTCACTCACTTCTCCACATGTGAATGTGCTTTCATCCTAATAATGCCTCTGGAACAGTCCTGCTTTCTCCCCAAAACTAAGGTTGCTTATTTGTGCACGAACCACTGAAGTTTCTACCTATCTTTCCCTTTAACACACACTTTCAAATGAAACAGCTTCTGAATGATACATGATTTTTGCCTATCTATGGAATACCAGAGAATCTCTTCACTCTTGTAATGCACTTGTCAACTTGGATTTAAATATCACAGTTATCTACCCGCTGCATAAGATAAAAGTGCTCTGAGAGCCTCTTAAATTTCTTTTGATATATGCTGTGATTGTTATCCTTAAGTAGTATTGTAAGCATTATTTCATAGCGCACTGACTGCTGTGAAAAAAAAGTATGTCTCTTTCTCAACAGGCTTACAATTTAAACTAAAAATCTATCTATAAGAAATGGGAAAAGCAGGGAACACAAAGGGAAAGAATGTTGAGGAGAAGTGAAATCATTTCACAGGGCTGTTTTAGCTATGTGGCGGGAAGCATGTGTGTTTGTCCTTTGGAGCATCGCTTTGATGACTCAAGCAGGCAGGGAAGTGGTTTACATTTGGGAAAGGCTTTGTTTCCTAATTTTAAAACAGATAGATATTAGTAATTCTACTCAGCTCTTCCAAGATGTGTCACACCTTGCTATAAATAGGCTTTTTAAAAATTATAAGCTGTAACATGCACAGCTATTTAACAAAAGGATGTAGGGGTCCATAATTCAATGAGCACTGAACAGGCACTAGGAGTATGTTGATGAATGAGAGAGACAAGGTCTCTGGCCTCATGGAGCTTACAGTTCAGGGAGGGACATATTTATATGTTTTCTAGTGTGAATACGTGTTTAATTATACCTACTGTAGAGGAAAAGTGCGGGTCATGGGAGAACTTACAGCAACATAATGACGTGAACTGAGGGTAATGTTAATCAAGGAAGGTTTTCTTGAGAATGGGAAAATCAAGCAATGCTTCCAAAAGTAAGGAGAAGGGAAGGAAGATAAAGTGGGACAGAGGAAGAGATCCGTACAATATGAGAGAACTGTAGCGTGTGGAGACCCCTGAGGCTTGGGGAGACATGGCACATTTGAAGAGGTCTAAACTGGCCAATGTGACCAGAAAGCAGGGAAGATTGGCTAGAGGTGAGGCTAAACAGACAGACAAGGGCCAGAGCTTGCCGTGTCCTGTTCATTTTGTTTATCCAGAAAGCAATGTGACCCATTGGATTACAATTTTCTGGGTTCTGGAAATGTTAGCATTATGTATATATATATAAAATATAGCAAGGCTTAACTTCAAATTAAAACATTGCCTAATTTTCCCTAACATGGATGAAGTAATACTGTGACTTTCTCCTTTTCAGAAGTCTTTCCCAAAGGTACCCTAAGAATTTTATCTGACAGTTTTATCTGTATAACATTCATCAAAAGAAACTCTGTCCTTGACTACCCCAACAGGCAGGGTAAAAAAGAAGCTGGTTCCATAAATCTATCTTGCATTCTGTTCATCTGCTCTTGTGTCATTACTTACCAAAATCCACCTATTTGAGAACTTAAGTTTCAAAGAAGATATTCATAGAAATGTGATGAGACAGGTGGGAGTGAGTGGGTATCTGTGAGACAGTCATAATTTTATTAAAGCCTGAAGAAGAGTTAAGTCGTTCACAGTCTCCCACCCCAAATGTCCCCACAGCTGGTGGGTCCCACATTATGTCCGTTAATCTGGATAGAAATGAGTATTTAAATGGGTTAAATATTAATTTGAAATTAACAACCTGAGAATTAAACAAAAATCTTAGGTGTTGCTAAAATCAGCATATTGAGGACCATTTCAGCTCAGAGAGTTCCAGAAATGAATTAGGGAGAGAGTTTTCCATTGATTCTATTGATAGTGCTGCTTTCTAAGATTCATTTGGAGGAACTATTTTTCTCTCCAGCCAGTCCTTTCTTTTGATGTAACTGATTCTGCCCACCTCCTTTCTTTCCTGGCATGTTCTCTATCAGTGCAGCCTCGCCCAACCCCATCCCACAACTCCTCACCCCATCCATCTGCCAAGTGCTTTCTTTTCTGTTTTTGATTCCCATTGATTTCTCTATGGAGGTGGAATTGTGCAGAGGAAATTTTCTCAAGAATTGAGCTCAGGGATATTATATCAAGAAGACCTTCCTAACATTGCTTTCTATTATGTGATAGAACAAGTTCCAGGAGCAATAGTAACAGGCCAATCACCTGAGTTATTTAAAACTCAACTGGACAAAGTCCTGGTGGATGTGCTGTCAGGAATTCCCTAGTTTCAGCCACAAGAGAATTCAAAAGACAAAATGATCATAAAAGGATTTTTTTCTCTTCACCTCGGTTTTTATCGAAGTTGAATTCTATAATTTCTTCTGAAAGCAGCTGTAGTAACAGAAAACAAGATTCTCTGCTTTTCTGATGCCAGGTTTATCAAGATGGGTAAGGACAGGAGTACCACAGAAAATCGCTAACTATAAAGAAGTAGCCTGATCACATGAATGAAAATTTGAACTTGGTGTTTAGGAACTCAGGTCCTAATTCTACTTCTCTTTCTGATTCTGTGGTCAAAGAAAAGATTATGTGAGAACAGGCAGTCAGTCCTGCTAACATCAAATGATAAACTTCCCACAGTGTCTATGTATCAATTTTGTCAAGCAAAAAGTGTAATTAACCTTAAATTAGTATCTGTTTTGCCACTAAAAGCTTAAGATGATTTCTCTGATATCCATTTGCTACTACTCCTATGACTACGATGGTGATTGTGGTACATACCAGCCTTGAAGAACATTCTGTAAAATTGCCCTAACCCAAAATATGTAAAAATATATGCATTTCCATTTTAAGATACAACTATGTCCCTAGTACAGCAGTATAATGGCTTTTTACTATAATATCAGCGGAAAGAAAATATGTTCTTAAAATGTACTGAACTTTTATAAAAATCCCACTATGATTCCATAAGTCAGTAGCCCAATTATAAATGCAACTCATAGTTTGTGAAGTCCTTTCATAAGCATCTTCTCATTTAAACCTAAGGACAACCCTGCATGGTCTATATCGTTATTTAGACTAGTTGACACATTAAAAAAACTAATGTTCAGAAAGAAGTATGGTTTGCTCAGATGAGAGTAAGTCCAAACTTAAATCCAGCTTGGATTCCAAAGCCTTGTACTCTTCCCAGTCTACATATCTGCTCTTCTCTAGCATTTTGGGGTCCTCATTCTCTAAAAATATTCAGATGACAAATTGGATATCCTAATTTTACTTTTCTCCTTCCACTTCTTCCTCTATATATTCTGTTCCAAATCCATAGACAGAAATATATACAGTATTTTCATGAATGGCTAAGAAAAAAATAGAGGCTTATTTACTTGCAGGTATCTAATTTTTCATTCACAGAGAAACAATCATGCAAATTCCTTTGAACTGATACCTCTTGGTTGAAGTAATTAACCCTTCACTTCATCACCAAGGAACTGGATCTATTCTTTCTGTAGGACCCTCTCACCCATAGTCTTCTTAACCAATTCCATCCACCCACCAGGTCAGAGACCATAGCCTGTTTCTCTGTGATTTGAGAAAAGAGTCTGTGAGTGAAGAAAGAACTAATTTTTGGTTAGTTTCAACAAGCAAAGATGGTAATGTGTGTCTTCACTAAATTGTGAGCAAGAAACTTTGTGTCTGGCTGGGATTCGTTGTTTATGCCAGGGAACCATCAAAAGCTGTAAATCCTGATGTTAAGAATGAAACAGAGTAAAAGAAATAAACTGGTGAACAAAGAAATAATGCTTTGACTAATATGAATACAGCTGAAAAGAAATTGTTACCTCCATAGTGATCATAGTAAGATGTTTTCTCCATTGTCAAGAGGAGCTAGTCCTACACAATAATGTAAATGAATGTCACAAATATTATATTCAACAAAAGAAGACACATGAGTACATACTTTATGGCTCTATAGATGATTTCAAGAATAGACAAAAGTAATTTAAGGCAATTGAAGCCAGAAGAGAGGATCCCTCTGGGGGAAGACTGGCTGGGAAAGGGCCTGACAGGGCTCTTGGGGATATTAGAAGTGGTCTCTATCTGGATGTAGGTGTTCACACCTGTGTATTTAAATGTTATAATTTATTGAGCTTTACATCTAAGAATTATGCACCTTACTTAATGTATTTTATATTTATTTTAGGAGAAAGCAAGTAGATCATGACAGCCTTTTTCATTTATGTGTAGGACTTTGTCCTATGGGAGGTGGAAATCACCAATATAAATATTAAGCAATTAAGTGATTAAATTTGCATTTTGAAAGACCGTTTGTTGGATCCTTGGAAGACTGACTGGAAGAGCAGAGAAGGAGGAGTCACGTACCTGCTCCAGAGGCTGTTCAAATAGGCCGGGGGGGAAGTGATGAGAGCAGAGAAATGTAGGAACGGGGCAATGATTATTAATAATACCTATTGAATATTTGGCTGTGGAAAACGATGACAAAAGAAAAGCTAAGGGTTATTTTCAAGTAATTTGTGATCATCCTAACTGAGATAATTCAAACTAGATGATCCAATAACTCGTCAAATGCAAGGATGAGCTAATTGTCTTCCTCCTATATTTTCTGTGAAATGTGCAAATGAGTATGACTCACCAGGGAGATGTTTTGACTGGTGAGATAAGCTTGTGATTCATTAGCATAAACATATTGTAAGTCATTAGCATATTAAATATTGTCCAGGGATATTGTGCAGTTAGAAGAAGAGGCCGAGGAATGAGAATTTGGAAAAAGAAATTAAAGGATGAGCAAAGAAAAAGAAGGTAAGGCAGCAAAGCAAAGAGGAACAATTAGAAAAGCAGAAGAAGATCTAGATGGTCACAGAAGTCAAGGAAAGAGAGAGTTGCAAAGATTAGACCATCAATGGTATCAAATCTACAAAGTTCAAGTAATATACAGATTTTACACTGTCCATTAAATTTGCGTGTTAACGGTTATCAGTGATTCCTGCAAGTGAAGAGAAGTGAAATTGGTAATGTAGGTGGTGATGGTGAAACTGATTGCCATGAACCGTGGAATGATTTGGAGGTGAGACATAGCAATTGCGGAAATGACTGTTCAAGTAAGTTTGGAAATTTAAAAAATTGAGGGTAAAAGCTAGATTCACAAGGCTTTTAATGAATGCTGTGTTTATAATATTAGAGAGACTTGTGGAATTGTCCTTGAGGCCAAAGTGTAGTTGAAAGAAAAGAAATTAAAAAGAGAAGATGGAAGAGAATGAAATTCAATGCCACAGTGGAATAGTTAGCTTTGGGCAGAAGTGCAGATTTCTAGGCCTTTGACATTGGAAGAAAGATCTTATGGACATTGTAGACATAAATAGCTTACAAGCAGAGACAGAGGCAGCAGGATGCTCTGAACTGTTCAAAAAGGAGGAGGTGAGGGAGTAAGTCTAAGGTATAGAGCGAGTAGAGGTTAGAATAAGTACTGAGCAGAGTGGAGGAAGGATTACAAGCAGGCTCCGCACCTTTTTTCCCTTAATATTGCAGTACTTGGCTTGAAATATTGAAACATGGTAGTTAATAACCATTCATATTTAAAATGTAATTGTAACATAATGAGAATAAAATGCTACAATTCTCTAAGATAAAGAGAAAACATACAAGCCGTTCATGACCCTAGTCCCAAGTGACCACGGAACTGGACGTAAACCAGCCCCTCTCCATCAACAGCAGCCCGGCTTTAGTACTCATGCTTCAGACAGGACAGGACCAGGGTGAGGCAAGGGAGGCACTCAGACACAGCTTTTAAGGAGGCACCAAATAACTCATTTGTCAAGATAATATTACAATGCAGTGTCTTACAAAAATCAAAATTAATGCAAAAAAAGCCATACTGAACAAAATAAAATTTTGTTTTGATTGCATGACCCTGTCTCACTCTCTTCATCCTAATTTCCATCCGGTTTCTGAAAGTCAGCCAGTCTCTAAACCAACCCTCCACCGCCATGCTTCTAGTCAGCCAGTCCCTGAACCCATGCTTCCCTAAAATACTAGGGGAAACTGTTTCCCTACTTCCTTCTAAATGACAGTTCTTTAACCAGACTTGTCCTTTGCTTAGCAAGCAATAAATCGTGCTTTGTTTCAGATGTATTTGACTGCTGATTTTTTCCCTCAATCCAAAAATACGAGCAGGACATCTATATTTTCTGTGTTAGACAAGGGTTTCTAACCCAATCTTGCCATTAATAGTCTCTGAGACTTTGCTAAAAATTGTCCTTTGTAGGTGTCTTTTTACTTGCGTTAAGCAGGGTCTTAGGGTTCTAATTCAAAAGATTCTTTTGGATACTTTCAATGGAGAGGGTTATTTCAAGGAATCGCAGAAACAAACCTGAGGCTGGTATGGTTGCTGCCTTTTAACCCTGAGGGATAGAGCAAGTCTTAGAGAAAGCCCAAAGAAATAATTCTGCTTCTTTCATGATGGAGCCAAAGTAGTGGTGACTTTTTTTCCTTTATTCTTCAATATCAAAGAAATGAAAATTTTAAGTAAATAATTTCCCCAATATTTCCCTCTCATAAAAGAAAAAGTTAACCTATGAAAGCTGACAAATTATCTCTAATTATGACACACACTCAGTCACTTTATTTTAAACAAAACAAAACTAACAATTTGAGAAAGACGTATTATTCTTAAATTATGTCAGTCATTGTTAGCTTGGGCTGCTAATAAAAATAGAATTCATCAAGTGCTAATAATGCTCAAGACCATCATGTTTACTGAGGTTCTCTTTTAATCTTTATATTAATTCTGTGAGGCAGATGTTATTATTACCCCATTTCACAGATGAGAAAACCGAGAAGAGAGTGGTACAAGCTTGAACAGCTGTGATACAGAAAAGCCAAGGTTTCAACAAGGGCTGTCTCTCTCTGGAACTCATTCCTGGGCATTGCAGTCTCTTGCTTATAATTTTTATCACATCCAATCATGTTTTTTGAAATTAAACAGGAGGACAAGAAATTATAAACAAATTTAGTATTTGGTCAGAGGAAAATACTTCCACAATTGCAAGTCATTGATATTATTGTAAATAAGCCTTTTAATGATGGTTCTATAAAACAACATAGTAAGTTTTTGCTGTGAAGTTAAGTTATAGAGATCATAAATATATATTTCAGGGCTGGTTAAAATATATCACTTTAATAGTATGTAAATGTGTACTTGTGGCTTAGGATAAAATCTTTAGGATTCACATTGGACACTGATTTAAAAAGGGCTGTGTCTCAAACAACTTCACTTTAGAAAATATAATATCCCTCCTCTTTTTTATACTACATGACTTAAAAAGTGATTCCAGTGATGAAGTCCCTAAGGCTGAAGCTGTCTGCGAAGAATTTAAATATCTGTCTATAGTTACTGCTCATTTATAGTAGTGCACTTTGTGGTAATAACTGATTTGTTGTGGTGGTTCATATTGCCTCAAAATTCTTTATCATGTATTTTCTCATTGTGAAATGAGATATGCCTTTGTATTTAGGGAAGTAGAATATGTGAGAATACATATTTTTTATACTTCCCACAAAGCAATTTTAGTTGTGGCACATTGCTACTCAGATATGGAGTATCCTGGGGCTGGCCTGGTGGCATAGCAGATAAGTTCACCAGCTCTGCTTCTGTGGCCTGGGGTTTGCAGGTTCGGATCCTGGACACAGAACTAGTACCGCTCAACAAGGCACATTGTGGTGGCATCCCACATAAAATAGAGGAAGATTGGCAAAGATGTTAGCTCAGGGTCAATCTTCTCCACTAAAAAAAAAAGAAAGAAAGATAAGGAGTATCCTTCTTTAGTAAAGATTGAGACTAAGTCATCTGAGAGACAGGTGGCCTTGCTCTACTCTGATGGCACAGGGTTCTCTTTAGCCCTGATGCCATCTCTGTGGCCATGTTACAGGGCTTGGTTTCCCTTAGGATGCACTGAGACTCGAGCCTGTGGGCATGACAAAGTGCCTGTGACTTCACGGACACCTCCATTGTCTGATCGCAAATCTCCAGTCTGATAAACAGAAGTGGTATCACCTGCTCCATTCCTTTCCCAGAGAGGAGATAACCCAGCTTTTTCATTTCTTTCACACAACTATTGACAGGGCTTCTTTGTAATACTTAGTGGAATACCTGAATACGTTATATTTTCTAGCCCAGAAAGCGTTTCCAGCCAGCTCTATGAAGGTGAGGTGTTTGCCACAACAGTCAGGACCCTTCCAGAGTTTTTGCTTGCCCCCAATGTTGATAGAGCCTAGCCTGGCACTCACGACATATTCCACGGTTTAGTGATGTACTTCATGAATAAGGGAAAACGAAAACCAGTGATCTGTCCCTCCAATGTCCAAAGCTAGTTATATTTGCCTTCTGTTTCCCGCACATTCTCCCAACTCCAGGCTCTGGCTTCATGACTTATATCCGTGGTATTCCTCCCAGAGTGAAGTAACGGAGTTCAGAGACTGCCACTCAGAACTGCTTGTCCTCCTCTCATTGTCTCCATATTCTATACCTGACTGGTGAATGGAGGAGTTGTGGGATAACAACAGGAGAAGCAGGATGGAATGAGGTCATCTAAAGGTCTAATCTTCCTACTTGCTTTGTGACTTTGGGCAATGCATTTCACCTCCTGGATATCATTTTTCTCCTCTGTAAAATGAAGGGGCTGAGTTAAAAGATCTCAAAGGTATCTTCAAGGTAAGAAATATGTGAGTCTATGATTTTATACATATTAGTAAATTTATTTTTTCTCATAAAACTTTTGCAAACGGAAGCTTAGCACCTTAAATATGGCTAGGTCATTCATGAGGATATGCTCTGACTATTTCAGTGTCGCTACTGCTGTGACATGACAGCTACTTAACACCCCTATTAATGTGTCATCGATTTATTTGTGTGCATAAAGTCAGCAAATCTCAAAGACCTGGGATTAATGGAAAAGCATGGCTTTCTGTGTCAGAAAATCAAGGGATTAAATGTAGGCTGTGTCACATATCAGATACTTATATCATTTAACTTCTCTATGTCTCAATCTCCACATCCATAAAATTAGGATAGTTACACCTACTCTTAAGGTTTTTATGAGGATTTCATGAAGTAATATGCCTGAAGATTGGAGAACAGTGCCTGGACCATATTAAGTACCCATGACAGCCAATTTTCTTTGCTTCTTTCCTTAATATTGAAGCTGGGCAAGTCTACAAGACCTATAATTATCCAGTATTTTTCAAAACTTAGGCTGAATGAGTATCTCTTTCTCCTGACATCTCTGCCTCAGGATTCAGAGATCTAAAATCACTGGAAAACACTAACGATGTCCCTCCACCAACACGCGTAGACATTAAGATAAATGACTTTCGATGTTTACCATGAAATACTATACAATAAATTATCTTTGAGAAGTATGTGTTTAGGATAATAGAATCCAGAATTTTTGAAGCCACATTACAAATGCTACCATTTGATGGTTACTAATTTACTGATTTTTAAAATTACGTTTATTACAAGGATCTGTATTTCTTAAATATCAACAAGTGATTCTCCGTTATGTCAACATCCAAATACATGTTGCCTTTGGACACATATTGACATTGTCCTCTAGTTTTAATACACATGTACATTTACAGAAACCTGAAAGATACGTGTCAGTATCTCAGATGTCTCACAGTCATTATGTGCATTATGTGTCATTTAATCTTGAAGTGGCAAAACCCAGGCTGTGGGACCACTACTCCTGGTTTTACCAGCACCTGAGCCTCCTATAATAGCCCACATTAACCTTGGTTCATAATAAGAAAGCATTTCCACTTAGCCCTTCTTGTTAGACGTCTATCCTCTTGACCTGGGCATTAACCAATGAACAGTTTATCACTGATGGGTCAGGGTGTCAAGTCCAGCAGAAGTATTCCCTCAGGGGCCCGTCACCACTTTCATACTAACTTGAATTTCTTTGGGTCAAATGTTTAACTGGTCTCGGCACTCTCCAGAGCTATAGTTCTCAATCTGGATAATAGATTGTACGGAGGACAAGTCATTTTCTATCTCAATTTAGTCAAGACGGCAAAAGTAATCTGTTGCTTTGATTACTATAGGCAAGTACCTTCCTTGCCTTTTGATTTCATTATTGTCATCAATAATATAAAAGAATTGAACTAATTCACTTTTCCGTTACATCATCCTCTGGGATTTTATGACTCTAAGTATTTTTTAGTAACTGTTATGTACCAGATTTCATGAGTTTTAAAGGAAATAAATGCCCCTGACAAGAGGTAAGTAAGGCTCTCCTACTCAATGAACATGTAGAAGTATTGAGGTCACAAAACAGTCTCCAGGAAGGAATGGGAAGACAGAAGTAATTGCTCCAGCTGTGTATCTTCTTATCAGCCTCTTGCTCTGAAAGCAACAGCAAGAAAGTGCTCAGGTATGCCTGTGCTGCCCAAGCAAATAAAGACACTTTTATCTCCTTGTCGAAGATATATAGGGACTGTGAAGAAGTTGCCGACTTGAGTATGAATTAGAGGAAGCTAAAATCTCCTTCCCAAACCAAAATATCTTCACTACTCACTGCCCATCTCTTTGATCTAAGAAACATTTAATGAGCAGCCATTTTGGCCAGACGTTGTGCATGGTGCAGGGCACTCCAAAGCAGATGAGGTAAAACTATTTCTCTCCAAGAGTTAAAAATCTGAGGCAATGATTATTCTTGCAGGAAGGAAAATTGGCTTCTGGAAAGGTTAACACAGTGGGTGTGGTATGTTGAAAACACCTGGGTTCAAATCTGGCCTTTGTACCAGAGTGACTTGAGAACAATTACTTAACTCTCTGACCCTCGATTTCCTTAATTATACACCTAGTTGCTAATAATGTATTTCTTTCTAAAGACCTTAGTGGAGAGAAGGGCAATGAGAGGACAGAGCTCCAGAGAGTTTTGATATGATTAGGGCAGCAGGGGGTAGAAGAGCTCAGGGAGCCCCAGGAACAGATGTGGTTTAAATGTGAGATATTTAGCATTCAGGGCTGAGCAGGGATTTATTTAGCATGTTCCAAAATATGTTGGGTCATCAAAAGTGTGACACTAAGGAAAAATCTGATGCATCACTCTGGGACTTTTTATAGGCTCTTTAGAACTGATGTCAACTTCACAACTTCTCAGGTAATAAGCAAGTTAAGCATGGATCTCGGTTACACAGTCATTGCCTTTTAAATAATACACTCAGGACCCTGGGTATTATTTTAGCCTCAGGCTGTTTATTCTTGATGTTTCATGTTGCCTTGATGTGATTTAGTACCTGGAAATGAGGCCAAGGCAACAGACCAGAAGATAATATCCTCATTTAAAATTTTGTAAATCTTGGGATGAATTTAGGAAGGTAAGGAGAGAGAAAGGAACAGGTCAGTTGAGTATAAAAGCCATTGTATTTCAAAGGAACATGGAAATCTTGTGAATTCATTCTAGGACTAATATTCACAACGTGGGGACTCTAAAGGAAAGGGAAAGTTCTCGAAAAAATCCCCTGGAGAAAAGACCACACTTCATCATCTGATGACGAGGCAGGAATGTAACTTCTTGAGAGAATATAAGACAGGACTGCCCAGTTGCATTCTGTGTTGTCAGGACTCCCTGCTCTCTGGTTGTTTGGCTGCTGCACCATCTGGCCTTAGGAGCCAGCAGTCCTCATGCCCACACAGAGGATAAAATGGAGCGAGGCGGATGAAGAAAGGGCTTTAATTTGTTCAGCTTGAAATAGTGGGCATCTATTTTTATCATTTAACCTTCTTCTTTTGAAGTCTGGCTGCCTTGGATGACCCCTCCTTGAAGGTTCTACAGAGATGACTGGGGCTGGGGGAAGCAAGTGCTTGCTGACCCGAGGGTCTCTTTTCAGGTTGTTCTTGAATACCTGGGGCCTTCCTGATGGGCATGATAATTTCCCCTCTAGAACATGGCTTTGTCCCAGGCACAGGCAGAGCTAGTTTGGGGTGCTCTTGGCCAAGGGTGTTACGGGCCATCTGGTTTTTTAACCTAGTCTAAAGGCACCCAGAGCAAATATACCCAACCCTCACCCTCATGGAAGATTCACCTCCACCCAGGTTGTCCTCACTCTCTCTCCTCTTAGGAAAAGGCTGGTTGAGGCTTTTGGGTTGGCCTTGGTCACACACACAGACAGAGCCTGTGCTGAATCTGTCCCTGTCAAAGGGACTGGTGTCTTGGTCTCATCATTCCTTCCTAGTTCTGCTGTTTGTGCCTCTGAAATAAACAGGACTTGATTACAAAAAAAAAAAAAAAAGTTTAGGCACATTGTGCAAAGTTTTATCAAGAAAAAATTTTTCATGACTTTGGGGCACTTCCATGCAAGGTCAATTACTTGGGTTATTTTGGCATGATTAACTGTGCTAGTAAAAGCTGTTAAAAAAAATAAAAAGGCACTCGCAAGTGGTCAGGGTAAGTCCTGTGCATATTTCAGTACAACTACCACTTAGGGCTAGCTGCCACTCAATAATGGTTATGCAGGGTTGGGTGGACCAACACTGTCACACTTGTAAATCCCTTTTTGTTTTGCTGCCCAAATCTGAATAAATACTTTTGCTAACTGATAATTGCTCTTTTACTAAGAGAGAATTCTTTTTTGAAGAAGATCAGCCCTGAGCTAACATCTGTTGCCAATCTGCCTTTATTTTGCATTTGGGATGCTGCCACAGCATAGTTCGGTGAGTGGTGTGCTGGTCCACACCCAGAATCCCAGCGCAAGAACCCAGGGCCGCTGAAGCAGAGCATGTGAACCTAACCACTACGCCCCCAGGCCAGCTCCATACTAAGAAGTAATCTTTACTTATAGAAATGTATTTTGCAAACTTATTTTATACAGCAATGTTTTATCCATTGAAACTAACCTTTTCTCAATAAAGCACTATTGTTTAGATACTTTAAAAAGTACTTCATTGTAATTTATGTTTTATTTAAGAATCATGCCCAATTTTATTATTTCATAAGAAAGAAGCTGGAGCTAAAGGTAGGCTTAACACTTCCTGGCTGCTGATTACTGGCAAGCTGCTGCCCCCTGGTAGACAATCTGTATTCACTTGGTACTCCGTATTCACTGGAGTACAGAATTTTAAACAGACAGTTACGATATAAACATGTGTGTGACTGTTATACATAATACAAAGCTGGTTCTACAAACTCCAGTCTCATTAGTAGACCTGAAAATTCCTCAGAAGTAGCTAAAATTACCCTGGGTGGATCACACCTTCTCCACTCTTAGCCAACATGTTTTGGCTACAGCTGACCCTACTCACAGCTGCAGGGATAGATACTGAATAGTATATGACATTTCTCAAAGTGTGGACTGTGACCCAGATCATGAGCATCACTTGGCAACCTATTAGAACTGTAGTGTCCTGAGCCCTGCATCAGACCTACTGAATCAGAATCTGCCTTTTGAAATATTCCCCAGGTAAATTCTGTAAACGTGAGTCATTATAGTTCCGGTCTAAACTGGTGGTTCTTAATTCTGCATAAACGCTGAAATCACTCTGGAGCTTTAAAATATACTAATGGCCGATTCCCACTCACAGATATATAGGCTTAATTAGTGTAAGGTTGGCACCAACATAAGTTTTATTCAAACCTCTGCAGGTGATTCTAACATGCAGACACTGATTTTCAACCATGGGAGAGCTCACCTCCCTACCTCTACTGACTGCTTCAGAGGTAGGAATTCAATCTAATCCAACCGATGAGAGGCTTACCTGGACATTTGTCTGATTCTGAGGGAAAGATAAACTCTCTCTTTCAAGCTGAAGGTGAAACTAAAAACGTATGAAATTCAGAGCAGCTGTACACAACCGAGGACAGGAGCCATACCTGCATGAGGGCAAAGCCAACACACGGAAGAAAACAGAGCTGAACAGAGAGAAGAAATGGAGTGCATCCTAGTGATGTTTCCCAAGCCCCACTTGAAGTCGTTCCTGAAGCCATTTAAGCTTTGCCTTTGTAGTTATGTGAGCTGGTAAATTCTGTTTTCATTTATCATCAATTGATTGATTTTCTGTTTTATGCAACAGATGGTGCCTTTACTTGGTAAACTCAGACTCAAGAACCCTCTTGCTAGATTCGACCTTTACAGCAAAATACGTCAATCCATAACAAAAGCTGTAGAATTTTAACGTTTGAAAGGAACCTGTTGAGCTCTGAGTCAATACATTTGCTTTACAATTGAGAAGACTAAGAGCCACACTGGATCGGGGAGGGTTCACTACAAGTGAGGCACAAGGCGCTCAGTAGGAGCTGGGTGCAGACCAGCCAGAGTAGAATCCAGGACCTTCTCAGGAGACTTGACTTTACCACATTTTCCTATTGCAATAGTCTCCACCTCATTGACATTTCTCCTTTCCGTTAATTGCTTGAGTTCTAAAACTCTTATTGTAATTTACTAAATTGTGCTCTAAAGATCACCAGCAAGGGGACAGCCTGGTGGCATAATGGTTAATTTCAGCATGCTCTGCTCTGGTGGCCTGGGTTTGTGGATCTGGATCCTGGGTGTAGACCTACACCACTCTTCATGCCATGCTGTGGCGGTGACCCACATACAAAAGAGAGAGGAAGATTGACTCAGATATTAGTTCAGGGCCAATCTTCCTAACCGAAAGAAAAAAAGAAAAAAATCAACGCAACCTGGTAGATAAATGCACAACAAAAGGAATGCTTTGATCAAGTAAATTTGGAAAGTGCTTTTTAATAATTTCTGCTGCCTCTAGGAGCATCTTGATTTGCTTAAGGTTCTGATAAATTCTTCAGTAAAGGAAACTATTTAAATCCTCCTCCTTCCAGAAAATACCTCTAAACATTGTAGTTCTCTGAATTGGGGTTTTAGAACACAGTTGATGTCTATTAATAAGACTTTAGAAGAGTTTGAGTTCATAAGAGAAGAAATGCCTGGGGTTAGTTGCTCCCAAAGAAAACCCTGACAAAAATATTTAGATAAAATTATTATTTATTTAGGAGGTAATCTCAGGGAGCAGGGTGTGAGTGAGGGAGTAGATGAATGAGGGGTGAGAGAAAAAGCCAACGGATTATGTGGATTGGCGAGTAAGTCACCACTGTTGGCAACCAGAGTTCCATCTTACTGTGAGGGAAATGCATGGAGGGCCAGGCATCAACACTGTAGACAATAGAAAGAGTCATAAGAGATTATGCATATTTTCATCTATTTTTAATTGTTTAGATCCATTCCCCACAGTAGGTCCTCAGGTAAACTTACCAAACAATTTGGGAATGATGAAAAGATGGACAGAAGGTACATACATGAAGAATGATAGAAGACAGAGAAGTGTATGCTGGCATCTCATAAAAAATGAGGGCTCGAAGAAATAGGCCAAATAAATTTTTGCAACCATCTACATGGTCAGAGGCAGTAGGAAGCAAATACCCTGCAAATGAATAAACAGAAACTTGAGTTTGATGTGCTGTCCATAAGTGTTTCTTCTTTCGCAGCATGTTTTACATTATGAGGATTGTACCTTTGACATGAAAATATTTCAGCATGAGAGCACATGTCTCTCAACCCTACAGGATTTTGTGTTTGTAATAAATTGTGCTGGAGGATTTGAGTAGGAAGGGTTAGCATTTTTATCCCCAAGGTGAAATACTGATTAGTCAATTTCACATACATAGGCCAGCAAACAGTCATCTGTTTATTCACTCCATTTTTTTCCACCTTAGGGGATATCATTCAGAGAAGAATGGTTCTGCCCTATGCTATAGGCTTGGCTTGGTACAATTTCAAGTAATTAGTACATTCTAATAATTTTCTGTGAGATTGACTTAGTGGGGTTTAAATCACTCATATTATGAGTTATTTTCCCCTGAATACTGAATTAAATTACGTTAATTTAGAAAAAGAATTTTAACTACAGATGGAATAAAGATATGGTAAAAATGACCAAGAGGAATTGAGGGTAATGAGTATCATTTGGCAGATTCTCTACAGGTTTTTTTCAAGGCTTATTTCAACATACAACATATATAATTTTGTATCTTGAATAACTTAAATTTATAACATTAGCATTATAAAGAGTCTATGCCAACATCATTTAAATCTAACTTACGCAAACTACTAAAAAAATTCATGAAAATTAGGATGTATAAATAAAATGTGGCATGTTCACTCAGTGGAAAAGTATACAGTTTTCTACTGATGAGGAACAATCTAATACTGTATGCAAAAAGAGATGAATCTCAGAGACCTAATGTTGAGCAAAAGAAGCCAGACGTAAAAGAATACATATTGTAGCATTCCGTTTATATTAAGGAAAAAAAATTGCACAACTAAGCTATATTGTCATGAGTGAGAATAATGTTTACCATTCAAGGAGTGGTGCTTGGAGAAAAGAATAAGGGAGCTTAATGTTCTATTAACTGATTTGAATGCTGGTTACACGGGGCGATCAGTTTTTTTTAATTTTCAAATTGTGCAATTGTGTATAATTTTATGAACATACTTTTTATATAATATCATTTAAAATACAAAAAAAAATTGCCTAAGCAGTTATTTCACAGCCTTCAATGAACGTCTACCACAGAAGACTAGAGACCTTGACTTCTGCTCTCTCCTTCAAAAATGACTGAATAATTTGTCTCTAGTCTCTTGCTCCTCTTTTTTTCACCTCCTCAATCACCATTAAATTTTTAATTTAATTAATGAACTACTGAAATGTTTGTTATGAGTGACTCTTTATTATATCCTGCAGATAGACAAAACCCTCTCATTTTGATAACTTTGTTATACATTCCTTAATTCGGAATCAGAGCCTTGGATAAAATTAAAATCTCGAACTTGCAAAAGGTAAGATTACCAAATTGTTTTCCTAATCATACTTAAGCAGTGTTCTACGTGGTCAGAGGGTCTAGGATAAGTGATGTGAATCTCTCGTGTTTACTTGACTTCTGTTGGCTCAGACTGCATATAGTGTATTTCTGAATCACATGGTATATTGATACCAAAAAATGTTTCTGTCCAGCAAGGCAGATTCTATCCATGTAGTTGGAAGTACTGGGTCAGCAACAACCTATGAGTTTATGTTAGAGTTATGTTAATACCGTCTACACAAATAAGCCATAATCAATCTGTAAGTCAAAATTGGGGTGAGATTATTATGAGCCAGGTCTGAGGACTGTAGCCCAGGGCTTTCCTTTCCCCAAAGAAAGAAGAACACCAAAAAAGTGGATTGTACAGAGTGGTTACATACCATCTTGGAACAAAGAGCATACATCACATATGATAGGAATGCTTCTTTTACTATTGTCACAAGATGCTTGGCTGGCACATTAGGTTGGTGCTAAACTAATTCTTAGTTTCCAGGAAGAGGTGCTTATCCTTAAAGAAATGCTAATATGGGGGAAGCTACAGCCCTATCTTGAAGGGCATCATTCTTGTCCTTGGGACATAGTAAATGTTTACAGCAGGTTTACAGCACATTCTCTATAGGCCACGTCAGGCCCTTTTGGAAAAACAAGGTCAGGCCGAGTTAGTTTTACACCAATGCCTTCCTCATAAATTCCAATGTATCCTATTGCTTTTCATTTATTTATCAATACAAATTAACTTGGGGACATGTTTCAGTGTGGATGGATTAATTATGATATGGATTGTTAAACATAAGAAATTGTCAGTTGTAAGGGTAATGATGCATTTTTCCCATTCAGATTAAATTCTATTATTTCTGTCAAATTGTTTCCCCAAAGACAACTTGCTAATCAGTTCTTGTTCTGAATACTAGAAAATTCTTTTTGTGATATGGATTGTCACATGTGCTGACTGAGAGATGTATCTCGGGAGAGTCCTTCAAGTTGAGCATGCATCTTTGATTCTAATAAATGTTTAGGCAAATTTAACTCATTTCCTGCCTTCCTGTCCCAGGGGTTAGAGATCGCATTCTAATTTAAAGACCTTGGCAATTTTGGGGGGCATAACACCAGCGTCCTTCCAAATAATGCCTCCAATAGAGACTTTCTTTCGGGCCCCAAGCAGTGAATCAGGCCTTTACTCAATTCGGGAGGGAACTTTGGGGAAAAGCTGGTAAATTATCCCCTGGAAATTTTGAGATGGAACATGCTTTTCATGCCAAATAATCCTCAAACTTCTCAATATGTATTACCCCTCAGCAACCCAGCAATGTAAATGCTTAAACATAAAACACAGTAGTCTGCCCCTGACACAATGGATCTAACAATGATAAAACTGATAAGTAAAACGACAACAATGAAAACGAAAGCAAGGAAATGAATATGCCTTCTATAGGAATTTCAGCAATGTATGATGAAGAAGCAAGTGGGCTAGCTGGTATGACATAAAATATTATGACATTTATGACGTACTTTTGAAGAAGGGAGACAAATTTTACTGGGCATTTAACACGTACCTTGATTTGGTTTGTTGAGATGTAAGGTGGCTTGGAAGCAATGCATCTTATCAATCAATAAAGGATGCTTAATTAATTCAAGAATTTGTAAAGGTTCCCCTATATTAACTGTTCCATAAATTTATTAATCAATGGACAATTTTAGTTCAAATTATCATAGTGTAGCAGAAAAACAAAATTGTGTTACTTTGGGGGAAAAGAAGGATAGTGATCTTCAAAATTATTTTTACGTTTAGATTTTGGATGTAAAAGACAGCTAGACGTCATTTATCTCTATGCTTTTGTACCTGGGATCCAGTACTCATGAGGGCATGAGGTGGTATCCAGGGTTTACGAGAAATCAAAGGCTAAAACTGCCTCAGCTTCAAGGAAGATTTATCTTCCCTCAGAAGATTCCATACATAAAAATTATTTTATGTTGAAACAAACATGGGTGGATTTTGAATTCAAGCGAAGGATGTGCTTGAATTTTAAAAAGTAAAATATGATAGAGCATAGAAATGCATTTCTGGTTGTAGAATCCTTAGGCTATGTCTGAGTTTGGACCTTCTCTCGCCTTTGCCATCAGGCCTATCTGAGAGGAATTGGTTTAGAAGCACCAAGTGACTTGCCAGCCTCCTGACCATTTCTTAGGTCAGGAAAAGGGGGACCTAGAAAACGAAAATTGTTGTCCACACTATATAGCTGACAATCACAGGGACTGACCTGGGTCTCCATTTCTTTATCTTGAGGGTTCTTCCATCGTGGTGGCTTTGGGAGGACACTGAGCACAACTGGCACAGAGGCAAGTGCTTGACCACATATCTGCCTCATTCTTGTGCCTCAGGGTAGCAACACACCTTCTAGAATGTTCTTTCATAGAGAGATTGATCTCTGGGTTAATGGTGCCCTGCCTCAGCTTTTAAACGCCCTGTTTTTTCACCATTACAGCACCCTCCTCTTTAAATAGACTTGAGGTACAATTCTCTTTGAATATGTCATTATTAAAAATATTAATTCAATCATTGTTATTAAACAAATATTTCTTAGTTACCCATTATGTGTTAGGTTCTGTGCTGGGTGAGGGGAGTTTCATGGAGCTTATTATATTGTCTAGACTAGCAGAAGAGAAGAATGAGTATGAATGTATTCCTTTGACATGTATTGTACATTCCTTCTTCCCTATCCTTACTCCAGGAGGAGTTTTAATGGCAAGGGGAAGATGGCCCAACTGCTCCAGTTGCAGTGTGTTGTACCCCTCTTCAAGACTACCAAAGAAAGTTGTTCCTGTTTCCATGTTGTCCCCACACCCACAAAATATATCTGCAATAAAGTTAGAGCTAAGCTGTGGGAATAAGTTGTATTTTCAAAGATTTGGCTATCAATGTTATCATAATCTTCAGTCAAATCTTGGGAGAACAAGTGTTGGTACTAAGACCAAGACTGAGATGCTTTTGTGTTCCTTGTTTTTTCTTGTTCCCACATATCCTCTTATATCTGGATAGTATGTTCTCTCCTCTGCTTCCAAGCTGTGATCATATGAGCTCAGGATGGATAGTGAGGCCATCACAAGCCCAGGTAACCATCTTGACCAGCAGTAACAGAGGGTGACCCAGTGTTGTCCTGACAATAGTTTGTAAATATTTTAATTTTTTTCTTGTGTTTCAAAGTGTGTCTCCATTTGCCGTGCCACACGTCTCCATACTCTGTCTCTTACTTGAAAACAAAACAAAATAAGAAATAGGCACAAATATTATGGCTTCACGTTTCCTTTTTTGATTCAATATATAGTGTTTATTTGTTTTCCTTTCCTGATGAACAGCTTGTGCGTTAGAGTTTTCACAATACCTAGATTCCTGTTCTGTTGATGAGCAATTATATGATTTCTCAAAATGATTTTCCTTGTTTGGGACATTATAATAACTTCTGACATATGAATAATTTGTTAAATTTATTAGTCATATTTTACTATCCATAATTTCATTGATCCAATATTCTGGGAGATGGAGAACATAGCCAACGCTATCTCGTGATATTGAGGAAAATCATTATTCAACCGTATTTACGAAATGTCTACTAGTAACTGTATGATAGGTGATATGGATGTATGGAATCAAAGTTGAGCAAGGCACGCTTCCTGTTTTTAATACACATATCTGATAGGGCCAGCAGGCATGTAGACAAAAAATCACAAGAGTGTGATTAATGAACCCATTACCACCATAAGGTTTTATATTTATAATATAAATAATAGAAGTTGTCATTATTATTGAAGACATTTTACAGTCAGCTCTGATTAAAAAGAGCCAGAAAAGACCAAATGAGGCGTTACTTGAACAAAGACTTGAAGAAAGAGAAAGAATGTACTAAGTGGTCCTTATAGAAAAAGGAGGAATGATTTTCCTGGAAAGGAAACAGTTTGTGCAAAGACATGGCAGCATTAAAGAGTTTGCAGCATAGTGCCTTTCATGGAACTTTGTGGTGGGAGTAGTATAACTTGTCCAGCATCACATGTCTCTTCAATGACATGGCATAGAATCAAGATCAGTGATCTTTCCAAAGCATCTTTCTCCCTGGTTGTAAGTGTCTGGGCCATGCCTAATACATTGAGCTTCCTGAATGGAACACTGTCCTACAAATGGGTATTCAGAAAAAATAATCTTTGATATTCTTGATTTCAAAACACATTTTCTTGGGTGAACCTCCTTCTATAGTGGCAAAATGAAACAATTTTAATCATCGTAATAACATTAAAAGAATAATCAAATGTAAGTGAAATAAAAATGCAAATTTTAGCCTGGGTTTCTACTCTTATAATTACATTTAAGTTTAATGCCTTTTATAATTACCTGCAATCTGTGAAGGATTGCCTTTGAATATGGTTTAGTTTAGCAATTAATATTACGTCCACTCCCAAATTCAAAATGAAACCAGTCTTTTTTCTGAAATCAGATCATATGCAAACTAAGCTAAGCCTAAAGTAATAAAGGACAGGAAATTCATAAATAAGAGTATTTAAAATATTATCACTGGTGGGCTAAAATTGGACTATTGTAAGCAATGTGTAAATAAGCTTTATTTAACATGGAGTTCAGTAACTTAGCCCTTTGCTCATTTTCCTGAAGCAGGGCAGAGAGCAGTCTCTTACCTGTTGTTCATGGTCCAGTTCCAGCTGCTTTGATAATTCACATAAGTTTTATTAGGGACAGCATCTGCTAGACTTGTGAATGGGGTGACAACAATTGTTTTGAAGGTGCATTTGAATATGTGACACTGTTTTTTGTTTTTTAAAGATTGTGTGTTTACTCGAAATGGTTTGGGATGTAGCTAATTGAGACTAAGTTGGTACAACTAGAACTCACCCAAGTCACTCCCAGTGACAACACTGGTTGGAGGCCAAGGTTACTTCTATCCACAGTAAATGCAGTCAGCCTTCCTATGGGTTGATGGCTTACTGTAATGGAGCAGTTATGTACACTTCCTGTGCACATGTGAATGAGAGATGACACTCAGGCTTTGTGACAATTTACACTAACAAATTGGAATTAAGTTTCTCCCTCCTGGCTTCATGCTATTCACATGTCTGTGGAAAACACACAGAAGTTTGTTCCCCAAACTGGAAGCCTTCTGGAGTAACTGATGTCTGATAAACTATTTTCCCCAAATAAGGGACCTGAGACTAGATACTGACAAGTCTGAAAACAAGTTGTCTATTGAATTTATGGGTCTACACTGTGTACACGTACTGAGATGGCCCTGACTACAGTAATTTAAGACTCATAAGCTTCCCGGCCAATGACATGTTCTGTGACATAACCCAAAAATCTCTGAGGGAAGAAAGGAAAACTACACCTAGAAATACTACTGTGTGGGTTCTTGACATAACTAGCAACATAAGCCCACTAGTGTTCATGTCAGATGTGGCCTCTCAGCTCTTATTCTAACAAACTTTGGATAAAATGACTATCTGCTAACAAAAATGAAATAGGCATTGGGGATTAAATGTTAAGAATTTTAGAGTTCAGTCAAGATAGTGGCATAGGTGGACTTTGAACTCACCTCCTCCCATGGGCACAACAAATTTACAACTACTCTTGGAACAACTACCCTGAGAACTGAAAACTGGATAAAAAGAACCCCCAAAACCAGCGACAGTGCTGACTGACGTGGAGAAGGCAGAAATTCACTTCTGGAGAGAAAAAAAATGCCACCTTCATGAGCCACTGTGCTTCACAGCTGGCCAGGAGCAATCCTAAGGTGCGTAGCCTTCCCTGGAGGAGCAGGGGAGCGTTACTGCTATAAGCAGCTTTTGGACTCAGCACAACCAAGACAAGCATCATAACATCTGGCTTTGCTGGCTATTAACTACAATGGAGAATACCCCCAGAAAAGCTATTGGGCATAAGGGGAACAAAGCTTGCCCTCAAAGGGCCAGTATACAAATTTACTCATTTTGGAAAGCAACCTAAAATCACCACAAAGAAAGGTGAACAATCCTTTGGTGAAAAGAGACTCACCTGGTAGGCTCTGGGTGCATCTTGGTGATGGGTGAGACCTCTCTAGGAACTGAGATATTAACAGCAGCCGTTATTGTGACCTAGTACAGCATGCTGACACAGACACTGGCAGATGCGGTTAGAATACTTCCCCTGGCCTGTTAGCCCAGGGTCAGCCCCACCCCACCCAGTAAAGCACAGATTTAATCCAGCTCAGCCAGGAGAGGCAGCCTGCCCTAGGAACTGGCCCCACCCAAAAGCAAGCCCTCAGGCAACTTGTGGGCCCAGATAGGTGGGGTGTCTGAAACCTCTGTGGGCAGGAAGAATTAACATAGTTAAAAATGTCCATACTTCTTGAAGCAATCTACAAATTCAATGCAATCCCTATCAAAGTTCCAGTAAGGGCCCAGCCCAGTGGCACAGCAGTTAACTGTGCACATTCTGCTTCGGCAGTCTGGGGTTCACTAGTTTGGATCCTGGGTGCGGACATGGCACTGCTTGGCAAGCTATGCTGTGGTAGGTGCCCCTCATATAAACTAGAGGAAGATGAGCACAGATGTTAGCTCAGGGTCAGTCTTCCTCAGTGAAAAGAGGAGGATTGGCAGCAGATGTTAGCTCAGGGCTAACCTGCCTCAAAAAAATAAAATAAAATAAAAATAAAAGGTAAAAAAGTTCCAACAACATTTTTCACAGAAATAGAACAAACAATCCTAAGATTTACATAGAACACCAAAAGACTCCAAAGAGCCAAAAGAATCCTGAGGAAAGAGAACAAAGCTGGAGGTATCACACTCACTGACTTCAAAATATACTACAAAACTGTGGTAACCAAGACACCATTGTGCTGGCACAAAAACAGACACAAAGATCAATGGAACAGAATCAAGAGCCCAAAAGTAAACCCACACATCTATGGACAGCTAATTTTTGACAAAGGAGCCAAGAACATACAATGAAGAAAGAAAAGTCTCTTCAATAAATTGTGTTGGGTAAACTGGACAGCTGCACACAAAAGAAGGAAAGTAGAACATTATCTTTCACCATACACTAAAATTAGCACAAAATGGATTAAAGACTTGACTGTTAAGACCTGAAAAGCATAAAGATTCTAGAAGAAAACATAGGCAGTATGCTCTTCGATATTGGTCTTAGCAGCATATGTTCAAGTACCATGTCTGACTGGGCCAGGGAAACAATAGCAAAAGTGAGAAAATGGGACTACATCAAACCAAAAAGCTTCTGCACAGCAAAGGAAACCATCAAAAAAAGAAAAGACAACCTAACAATTGGGGGAAGATATTTGCAAACCATATATCTGGTAAGTAGTTAATATCCAAAATATATAAAGAATTCATACATATCCAGAACAAAAAAACTAACCACCCAATTGAAAAATGGGCAAAAGATCTGAACAGACATTTTTCCAAAGAGGATACACAGATGGTCGACAGGCACATGAAAAGATGTTCAACATCACTAACTATCAGGGAAATGCAAATCAAATGCACAAGGAGGGGCCATCCCAGTGGTGTAGTGATTGAGTTCACATGCTCTGCTTCCGTGGCCTGGGGTTTACCGCTTCAGATCCTGGGCGTGGACCTTGCACCACTTGTCAAGCCACACTGTGGCAGCATCCCACATAAAATAGAGGAAGATTGGCATAGATGTTATCTCAGTGACAGTCTTTCTCAAGCAAAAAGAAGAAGATTGGCAATAGATACTAGCTCAGGGACACTCTTCCTCACCAAAAAAACCCCACACAGAAACAGAAAAAAAAACTACAATGAGATATCACCTCACGTGTTAGAATGGCTATAACTAATAAGATAAGAAATAACCAGTGTTGGAGAGGATGTGAAGAAAAGGGAACTCTCATACACTGTTGGGGGGAGTGCAAACTGGTGCAGCCACTATGGCAAACAGTATGGAGAGTCCTCAAAAAAATAAGCATAGAGCTACCATATGATCCAGCAATTCTACTGCTGGGTATTTATGCACAGGACATGAAAACATGAATGCACAAAGATATACGAACCCCTACCTTCATTGCAGCATTATTCACAATAGCCAAGAGTTGGAAGAACCTAGGTGCCCATCAAGGGATGAATGGATAAAGAAGATATGGTATATATACACAATGGAATACTACTCAGCCATGAAAAAGGATGAAATCTGGCCATTTGTGACGCCATAGATGGACTTTGAGGGTATTATGCTAAGTGAAATAAGTTAGAGGGAGAAAGTAAAGTACTATATGATGTCACTCATAAATAGAAGGTAGAAACAACTATCACATAGAGACAGAGATTGGATTGGTGCTTACCAGAAGGGAAGAGGGGAGGGAGCAGGGAAAAAGGGGTGATTAGGCACATGTGTATGGTGATGGATTGTAATTAGTCTCTGGGTGGTGAACATGATGTAGTCTACACAGAAATCGAAATATAATGATGTACATCTAAAATTTATATAATGTTATAACCAATGTTATTGCAATAAAAATAAAGTTTTATTTTTCTAGCAGTTTCCTGGAAAACAAATATACTATGGTCTATTTTAACCCATTAAGACAAACCCTAAAACTGTATTAAATAAGAGAGAGAAACAAATAATAATAATAGTTTTATTTACATATTTACACTATTCCTACAATTATACAGAGAACCTTTCAGATATCATCTTATTTAATTCTCACAACTTTTATTTTTAAGAAAAATTGGCCCTGAGGTAACATCTACTGCCAATCCTCCTCTTTTTGCTGAGGAAGATTGGCCCTGAGCTAACATCTGTGCCCATCTTCCTCTGTTTTATGTGTGGGATGCCTGGCACAGCATGGCTTGACAAGCAATCCTAGGTTTGCACCCGGGATCTGAACTGGCAAATCCTGGGCCGCCAAAGCACAGCATATGAACTTAACCAATATGCCACCAGTCTGGCCCCAACAACCTTTTTTTTTTAAGTAGGCTTTTTTCTTTAGAGCAGTTTTGGGTTCACAGCAAAATAGAGAGAAAATTACATAGATTTCCCGTGTATCCTCTCCCCCCTTGACAGTGTCTTTTGCAGAGCAGAAAATTTTAATTTTATTGAAGTCCAACTTATCAATTCTTTCTTTCATGGATCATGCCTTTGATGTCATATCTAAAAAGTCATCACCAAACTTAAACAACTTTTTGAGATAGTTTTGCTATCAACAATTTTTGGTGAGAAAACTTAGAAACTTAAAGATCAATAAAACCTGCCCAAGAAAACGCTTAAGAAACTGGTAGAGTTGTTAACTGAACGAGGTTTGTTTTTGCCCATCACGCAGAAAGCCAATCCTAGAAATGACAAGGTTGCAGCAGAGAGAGGGTTTTAATCACAAGGCAGCCGTGAGAGAAGACGGGATAACGGGTCTCAAATCCGCCTCTCTGAAAATGGGGACTCAAGGATATTGATGGGGTAGGGGGCCAGATGGTCTGAAGTGTGAGGATAGATGGTTGCAGGTAAGGAGAAGTGAGGTAATTGATGATCGCAAGCGTAGTCAAAATTCATGGCTCTTCATGAACATTCAGGATGCGTGTTCACAAAATGGTGACGTTAGCGTCATCTGAGAGTGGAGTTTTTAGACAGTTGACATCAAAAAGGTATCTTATCAGGCACCTGTGCAAGCCCAGTTGATGGCTTATTGGTCTCAACTGGCCTGAACTAGACAAGGGGTCCTAATTCTTGAAAAACAACTCAAACATCTATTACCACGGTGAACCAGGTGCCAGGGAGCCCTTATCTATAGGAAGTTAGTGAGAGTTGGACAGGGTTAACAATGGGTGGGGGAATAACTGAGAGCTATAATTAGTAACTGCAAAAAAAACATTAGTTACTAGCTACCTAATCATTAATAGATAATTGTTTACCAGTTTCAGAGTCAGAACTTGAACTCACATCCATCTGACCACAAAGCTACTCCTCTTAATCACACGGCTGGCCTACCTCGACGGAGGGTGGCTTCCATTAGTTTAACTGCAATTTGACATTCTTTTGATTAAAATAAATCCATCACTTTTTATAACCTCGTTGTATTCAAGGCATATCTCTAAGCATTTGGGACATATAAACATGAATAAGAAATAACCATGTCCCAAAAAAGCTTTATTCTAGGTTAAAAAGTACTCTACTTAAAAAAAAAAAATAGATGTTTAGTGAATGTGGAATCTAGCAGCCATTCACATTTTCAGGAGAATCAGTTTGATTAGATTAAGTTACTCTCAGTGTTTCAAAAACTCTGCTGTGTGTTTGAATCAACCAGAAGGCTTGTTAAACACAATTGCAAGGCCATCCCCACACCCCCACCCCCAGCTCTGATTCAGTAAATCTGGGGTGTCATGTGATAATCTGCATCTCTAACGAGTTTCCCAGTGATGCTAATGATGCTGGTTCAGAATGCACTTTGAGATTTGCCAATCTATCAGCTGATTAAACTGATTTCCCTGGATTGCCAAATGAATAGTAGGTTTTGCCTTTCCTGAAGGCAGGGAGAGAAGAGAAATTTTGCTATTATGAATGAGCAAAGGCGTGGTGATGGCTTAAAGAGCATCACAAGTTAGGGTAAGAACTAAACATTGGCTGGGAGTTTGGAGTGATGGAAAGTAACGTGACAGTGCTGGGAAGCTGAGCAAATGAAAAGCAAAAGTATGATATAATCTAGAAATGGGCGTGGGCCACCCTCAATGTCAAACTCACCCACCGGGTGATTTGGGTCAAGGAAGACAATGGAAATCAGTGCCCATTGTTCTCTTGCTGCTGTAGTTTTATGCGGCGAGTTCCATTGATTGGATAGCTGTGTGAGATCCTAAACCTCCAAAGTCCCCATTTGACAGGGCTCAGGCTTATAAAATGATAAGAAAGGTAACACAATGCTGCTTCCAGAGAAGTCCTCAGTGGTGCGGGTTTGGGGTGATCCCATGGCTGGGTGAGTGGTTGTATTGACCTCATAGATGGAAGAGTTCTCTTCATCGCCCAGCTGTTTGCCATGATCCTGAGACACATTTCACCGGCCTCTCCCCACCTGTCTCAGCAACAATGAGGTCATCTCTGGACCTGAAATAATTTTGAGCTTCCTAATTAGAGCATTTCAAGGCAGGAAGGAAGAAAAGTACTTTTGTTTTCACGCTGATGTGATCAGACTTCATTTGTATTGATGGCTTGGACTACAGTAACCTGCGTCTCATCAGAAGATAGAAATCTGAAATTAAGGACTCTGAAGCCACCAGGCTGATTTTAAATTCAGATTAGCTTCTTAGACAAAAGTGGGACATGTTGGTATAGCCATTAGGAGAAATGAAGACTGACAGTTTAATTTCTCTAAATACTGTAAGCCGAAGGATGTCAGCTCCATTGACTGATAGGGTTGCCTGGGTTGAGTGTAATAGACTATAGTGGAGAAATATACTATTAAAACATAGCTTATTAAGATTTTACATGGAGAAACTGGGGTGAAGGGAGACCTCTTCTGGGAGAGTATTTTAGGCTGTCTTTTGCTGCTTACCCTGGCCCAAATCTTTACAGCAAGATTGATGGATTGATTTATTTACTACTACCTAAAACCCTAAAATGACCTTTTCTGTTTATCAAAGTGGCCCTGTGTCTTCTGTATATCACCACTCATATAGTCCTTAAGAATGACTCCCTCAACAAGTGACAGGTACATATAGAGGGCTCATATCTTCTTCATTTAGAAGCATCTCCTTTTACAACCTATCAAACACTTTGGGTGCAAGAGACCTGACATTATTGAAACTGACAAAGGATACACGCCATGTCTGAGTTTCATTTTTGCGACAAGGATTGCAATCTTGGGATTCATTTTGTAGGCCATATTTTATCAACACAGATAGCAGGACCAGTTCTGCAGACAGAACACTGGAATCTACATGGTGGGAGAAGATGACAAAGTCAGGAATGTCAGGTACTTTAAGCTTATATTTGAGTAAATTTGAGAATAATTAGAAGAAGAATTCCATGTTGTCAATGAAGTAATTTGGTGTGTGGGAGGCAGAATCGTCTATAAAATAATAGTAAAAATATTTCTTCTTTGTTTTGTTTTAGGACATCTATCTTAAAATATATGCAACTGTACATTATGATGATAATAATTATAGCTACAACTTATTGAATTTTTTATATCAGGGATTAAGCTAGAGGCTTACCTATGTTAACTCTCATATTTGCATGGCAAGTAATCTATCATAATGTACAAGTGATGACAGTGAGGAGAAACTAAATAATTTCTTACTCAAGGGAAAATAATTGTTTATACCGTTAACTATAGAGTTTGTATTGTTGAGACGAATTTCTAGGCCTAAGATGGAGCCGCTCCTGCCCAGGTGCCATGTCCGCAAATCGAAACTTAGGTAACTTTCATGTCCCTGTAAATGCTCCATGCTGAGCCTCACATGGATATGACAGCTATTCAATGATGCAATAGGTCCTGACCCTTCAGTTTCTCTCTCTCTTCCTTTCTCTCATTCTCTTCCTTTCTCTCTATCAGTCTCTCAGTTTGGACCATTAGTCTCTTCACAGAAAGATAAATTTTTCCTAATCTCTCCAAATGAAGCTGAAAGAGGGGGAAAAAAAACTTCCAAAGGAATGAATTGTATTTCAGGTTGTACAAGTTAAATTCAATTTTAAAACTTCTAGTATAAAGAAAATAACACTTTTGCCACCTGGAATGGCAGAGGTGTGAAACAATGAAGACAGACTGTGTGGGTGCGAAGGTAATGGGGTAAAGATGGTGTTTGGGAGGGATGCTTTCTGCTTGAGCTATAGCGGAAGAAATAAAGAGCTCTTCAACCCTTTACTCTGTAGCCAAATGTCATTTATTCCCTGTCTCTCCCAAGCTTGATGTGGCTGAAGCCAGGACTCCGTGGATGGTTTCTACAGTGACAATCTGAACCAATGGCTTGTGGAGCCAGGGACTTGTGGGAGAAAAAAGGATGCTTTTGCGAGTCTGGACATCTCAGAAAACTGGAACACTCTTTACCCTGCAAATATCTTTCTCATAACGTGGAACGTTTGCCTTTGTCTCTGACTTGGAAAGAAAAGGAGAGAACAATGGATGGGAAGGAAAAGAGTTGCCATATGAAGCAATCATTTTCTATCCTGTGATAACCTTGACTTCTTTGAAGTCTGAGTGTAAATTCTAGTTATCTTTTTTAGTTATCTGAATCTACTTATTTGTTCCTAACAAACAGATGACGATACTCTGAGAAGTTCAGAGAGTTAGCTCTTTTTTAACATGTAAATTAGATCCTAATGAAAATCTTTTCTCGTTCGCGTGGGAGGGATGGTGGTCATGTTTGACTCTGACTCTTCATTACCTATTATGCTGTTTAGCATGTAATAGTTTCCAAATAAATGCTTATTAAATTACTAAATGAATGTATTGACTACTTATTTAGTGGTTTGTTAGCGTCCTATGGCTGTGTAACAAATCATCACAAACTTGGTGATTTAAACAACACCCATTTATTATCTTTCAATTTCCTTGGATCAGAAGTCCTGGTACAGGTTAGCTGAGTACTCTGCTCAAGGTATCACCAGGCTGAAATCAAAATGTTGGCCAGAGATTCAATTCTCATCTGAGGCTCAGGGTCCTTTACCAAGCTCACAGATTGTTGGCAAAATTCATTGCCTGGCAGCTGTATTACTGAGAACCTGTTTTCTTGCCATCAGCCAGGGATAGCTCTCAGCTCCTAGAAGTTGACCTCAATTCCTTGCATTATGGCTCCAAAGACAATTCACAACCAGGCTGTTTGCTTTCTTCTGTTCAGCAGGATTGCATGTGTCTAACTTCTTAATTCTCTCCAGTGCTCTGAGCATATTCATGGGAGTGACTGTCCTATCACCATTTGCCGTTTATAACACAACCTAATCAAGAGTAACTATCCCATCATATTCACCAGTTCTGCCTCAGAAGAGAATAGGAATAGGACAATACACAGGGTTGGGAAACTTGGCACCATCTAAGAATTCTATCTCCTACAAGTGGGAGATATCCATCCTCTCTCAGGATGAGGAACATATATATTTGATTTATATATGAATTTCGTGTGGCTTGTTTAAGACATGACCAGGTTTGAATCAGCCATCATGGTTAGTCTATTTCCTGTATTTTTAAAAAGCTCTGTTTGTCATTAGTATTGCAGGTAAAAATTATCACCATACCCTAAGGCACAGAGAATACAGGCCAAGCTTATCCAAATATGCACAGGTGGTTTGGCTTCTCAGATAGTCCTCTTCTTGGTCAGAAGGAAGACCCCTTCACGTTAATGGTTCTTTTATTATTTCCCACTGAATTTTGGTAATCCTCTGCTAGGGAAAGAAAACCATTCGCATCAGACACACACACACAAAATTGGCTTTGTCATCCATAGTCTTCCTCTGTGACCCCAAACTCTTATCTCTATTTGCTAGACAGTGACTGACCACCAGAACACAGATGAGTTAACAAGTTTCATTGGAAATAGAACATAAAAAGTGTACTTTGTGGGAAGGTCACTATGTGCTCAGGCATGTACCAGCCACCATGAGAAACACACACACACATAAAAATCACCCTGTCTACAGAGACAGGTGTAAAATGCCTCATTCCTGGGGAGAGCAATACAGGTCTTCATGAGTGGTAAGATATAATTGCCATTCTCAGAGGCTTTTCCAGCATAGATGTTGATCATAACTAGGGAATTATTGCTCTGTTACAGAAAGTAAGGGCCACTAGAAAAATAGAAAATAGGCTGGAAAGAGCATCGTTGGCCACAGCATCATACCACTCTGCCCAGTCTTCCAAACATATGATTCCCTGGAAGTGGTGAGGCTAGGCCATGTTCTTCCTCCAGTTTGTTCACCCTGACCTGGAAATTATTTAGAAACCTTCAAAATCATCCCTTTATATTTGTCCACAGAGGCAATATAGTCTAACATTCCAAGGGTAACTTTGTGGAACTGTTTCTTCATGTAATGAGATCAGATTAACCCAGGTCCTGCACACCGTGTCCCACTTTGTTCTGCTCACAGCTGGCTGTTGAATGCAACTCTCTTGCTCCTTGGATATTAGCTCGACAGTGTCTTCATTCTCGCAAAGTATGGGGTGTTAGAACGTCTATTCACATACCCTTCAACGTATTAAGACTCAAGGATATTCCTAACTAGCATCCTTCAGCTTCCTTCAATGAGTTGCTAAACTAATCAACCATAGGATGCTGAATACCTGCACTGTGGAGGGCACAAAGAAGTCAAAGCCATTCTCTTTTCCATAAAGAGCTTTATATTTATGTGAAGTCAGTACTAATTATTATGCATTGAAAAGTAGAAAAGGCAGTGTTTATCAAATGGTGAAGTAGATTAAACCACCTACCCTCCCCCAACAGCTGTGACTAGGTCACTGTCTGAATGGACCAGAAATGGACACTCGAACAAAACTGGGACAGTAAGTCTCTTTCCCACAAAATTTGAATTATCTGAGTCTATACTGGGCACTTGAACCAGAAGGACATGTATGATTTAGGGAGTCGAGGCCACATCATGATGTGGCACAGAGAAACCACGTGTGAGGAAAGAATGAGAATAAAGAACAGAGGCAGGGAGAGAGGAAGAAAGAGAAAGAAAGAAGCAGCTTTAGCTGAAGCTTTGATTCTTGAAGTCTTTCTGATCTTACTTCACGTCCCTCATAAGGTCCACATACATGATGTGGCCTTGTTTCACAGAAGATACCTTTAAAAAAAAAACAATTTATTGTGGTCTAAATAGTTTATAACATCGCGAAATTTCAGTTGTACATTAATGTTTGTCAAACACCATATAAATGTGCCCCTAAATCCCTTGTGCCCACCAGGCCCCCCTTCCTCCTAGTAACCACTAAATTGTTCTCTTTGTCCATAAGCTTGTTTATATTCCACATGTGAGTGAAATCATACAGTGTTTGTCTTTCTCTGTCTGCCATATTTCTCTTAACATGATGCCGTCACAATCCATCCATGTGGCTGCAAATGGGATGATTTTGTCTTTTTTATAGCTGAGTAGTATTCCATTGTATATATATACCACATCTTCTTTATCAGTCGCTGGGCACTTGGGTTGCTTGCACATCTTGGCTATTGTAAATAATGCTGCAATGAACATAGGGGTGCATAATTCTCTTTGTATTGTTGATTTCAAGTTCTTTGGATAAATACCCAATAGTGGGATAGCTGGATCCTATGGTATTTCTCTTTTATATTTTTTGAGAAGGCTCCATACTGTTTTCCAAAGTGGCTGCACCACTTTGCATTCCCACCAGCAGTGGATGACGTTTCCTTTTCTCCACATCCTCTCCAACATTTGTTGTCATTTGTCTTGGTGATCATAGCCACTCTAACAGGCACAAGATGATATGTAAGTGTAGTTTTGATTTGCATTGCCCTGATGGTTAGTGATGTTGAGCATCTTTTCATGTGCCTGTTGGCCATCTATATATCTTCTCCGGAAAAATGTCTGTTCATATCCTCTGCCCAATTTTTGATTGGCTTGTTTGTTTTTTTGTAGTTCAGTTGTGTTAGTTCTTTAGATATTATGGAGATTAACCCCTTATCTGATATATTATTTGCAAATATTTTCTCCCACTTGGTGGGCTGTTGGTTTCCTTTGCCTTCCAGAAGCTCTTCAGTCTGATGAAGTCCCACTGTTTATTTTTTCTTTTGTTTCCCTTGTCTGAGAGGACATCATATTTGTAAAGATTCTTTTAAGTCTGATGTCAAAGAGTGTATTGCTATATTTTCTTCCAGAAGTTTTATGGTTTCAGGTCTTATCTTCAAGTCTTTGATCCATTTTGAGTCCATTTTTGTGTATGGAGAAAGATAATGGTCTAGTTATGTTCTTTTGCAGTCAAGGTAGGATTTAAGTTGATCCTGAAAGCATGAGGATATTGAAAGACCTAGGAAGACAGATGGCATTATGTGGTGTCAGCAGTATGACCAAAGGCAAAGAGACAGTAATGGACATGTCGTGTGTATAGACCATGGGACCATCTTCGTTTCCGTAGAGAGTTCATATCATGGGTTTGTGAGACATTTAGGCTGGAACATCAGAAACGCTCATTTTGTGGAAGACCATAATATTTGCCTCTTTTATTTAATTTCAGCTGTCAAGTTTGCAACAATGGGAGCCCTCATTTCTAATCGATGGTCAGTTACTCACGCGTTTAATCTAACTCCTTTAACAAAATGTTGTAACAAAAATGAGGAAGCTTGTATGGTCAAAAATCAAATATGCTGTGGGTGGCACCTAGACCAGTGCTCAACACCAAGCTCCATCACTTACCAGCAGTATGATGCTAAGCAAGTTACTTAGTCTCTCTGAGTTTCAATTTTCTCATCTATAAACTAGGGACAATAATACTTCATATGTGGAATGAAATAAAACTATCCATATATAATGATGTTAGAGTCACGTAAGATGCATGATGTGTGTGATTGCCTTCCTTCCTCTGTTGTGCATCTGCATTGTTGCCAATTCAGCACTAATCCAAGACGATGATGACAGTTATTTTCATGACTGTTTGAGACAAAATATGACCCAAGAGCTTTGCCCAATGCCTTATGTGACATCTCATTTAATCCTCATAACAACCTCAGAAAGAAAAATCATCCAGTACAAGATTATCTTTATAAAGATTTTCTATTGTGCTTATCTCTGGAATTACTTCCAGCTTTTTCTAGATTCTGGATAAGTGAGTGTATCTCTGAACTCTCAAATGGTGTTTGATTTTGTCATGAAAGCAAAATGATGTCCCTCAAACCTAGGCCATTAGAATGGGCTTAATGAAAGTCAAGCATCACTTCTAGAACAATATGTGTTTATTCTCAGGGTGAGTATTGTATGTTGTTGGGGACAGGGAGGCAGCATTCAGAAAGCATGACTGAGGATGCTTGTACTTGGTAATTTAAGAAGAAAGCAAACAAGGATTGGGCTCCAGGTAGATTAGATTATTTCTGTCACTCTTGGGCAAGTGACTTGACCTTTCTGAATTAGATTTTCTTCAGTTGTAATAGGTAATGAGTTTCATAATATGCAATATAACAAAGTTCAGTAGCTTTAAACTGTGGTTTCAGGCTCTACCTCAGACCAATTAAATCAGAATTTCTGAAGGGTGAAACCCAGAAACAGATATTTGAAAAGAGTGTGCAAGTTATTTAAATGTACAGCTAGGTTTGAGATCACTGAAATAGATGATTCTTAATATCTAGTCCATGTCTAAGATTCTAGGTACTAGCTACCAGAATGAGTAGGGATACTGTTGTTGGAACTGAAAGGGGTGAATGAAAATGATATGTTCCGAATAAAAGTTATAGTAGCCTAGTGTGTTTGGAGAACTATTTGTAGGACTGAGTCCAACCTAACGAAAATGAATTTGAGATAAAAGCTGGTCTTGGTAATGAACTTAGAGGTGGTTCTGCTCACAGATTAGTTTAATTCATTTATTCAATAAATGTTTTCACCATCGACTATGTGTAAACCCATATTGGGCATCACAGTAGGAATAGAGATAAATTAGATATGGATCTTAGCTCCAAAACAGTTAGCATTTGCGGAGGCCAGCTCGGTAGTGCAGGGGTTAAGTGCGCACATTCTGCTTCAGCAGCCTCGGGCTCAATGGTTCAGATCCCAGGTATAGACCTACGCACTGCTTGTCAAGCCATTCTGTGGCAGACATCCCATATATAAAAAAAGGTAGAGGAAGATGAGTATGGATGTTATCTCAGGGCCAGTCTTTCTCAGCAAAAAGAGCAGGATTGACAGTAGATGTTAGCTCAGGGCTAATCTTCCTCAAAAAAAACAACTTAGCATTTGGTGGCGATTCATTATGAGCTCGAGAGGTGCTAACATTTCTTTCTGTGGACATCTGAAAATACTTCATGGAGGGAAGACGTGAAATTTGAGTTGAACCTATAAGAACAGGTGGAGACATATGCACATTTGGAACCCAGGATTGGGGAGATGAATGAAAGAACATTCAAAACAGAAGTTTGTAATTAATGATTTTATTTTTTCCTCAGCAGTACTGAATTTTGCATGTTGCCTCATGCTCTTTTATAATTTCATACCATTAATCAAGCTATTCACCCTGTCTGTAATGTCCTTCACCTTCAAGAGTTGGCTGAGGCTGTGTCGTCTAAGAAAGCTTCCTTGTTATACTTGATCTGGTCTGTCTACCATAAGTCCCTGTGCTCGTCTCCACTGTGATATTTATGATGTAACATCCTCACTAGGTTTGGAGTTCTTCAAAGCAGGGACCTTGCTCCAAACTTTCATTTACAGGGTTATGCCTATTACATGACCTAGTTCAAAACAGGCCATAAATAACGTTGGATTGAACTGTAAAAATTAAGTAACTTTTAAAAAATATGATAAATTATAATTCAGTTCCTAGCTAATTTCTCTAATGTTTCTTGTTTGTTTGTTTGCTACACTTAAAATAAAACTCACCACCAAATTTAAAGTTCTTTGTAGGTACGACTCATGTCCTTGCCTAAGCCTATAAAGACCCATGTGATTTGTCTCCTGAATATGTTTCTACCAGTCTCACACCCTTCCCCTCATCTTTTACTCTGTACCAGCCACACTGCTTTCTCCCTCTCTAAGATGTGAAGCTCAGTCCCTTCTTAGGATCTTTGTCCTTGCTGTTTCTACTTCTTGAATCACTCTTCTCTGTCACATGGCTTACTCTTTCCTATTGTCCTCTTTTTTTATTACTTAGTATGTTTTCCAACTTTATTGAGGTAGGATTGACAAATAAAAATTGTATATATCCAGGTTGAACAATGTGATTTTTTTAAACGTGCACAATGTGATAGTATAATATACACATACATCGTGAAATCATTACCGTAATCAAGTCAATTAACACATTTATCACCTCACGTAGTTACCATTTTTGTGTATGTTTGGTGAGAACACTTAAGATCTACTCTCTTAGCAAATTTCAAGTATACAATACTGTGTAATTAACTATAATCATCATGCTGTACATTAGATTTCCAGAACTTATTTATTCTGCACAACTGAAGCTTTGTACCGTTTAATCAACATCTCCCCATTTCTCCCACCCACTAGCCCCTGCAACCATCATTCTGCTCTCTGGTTGTTCTATGGGATCTCACATGTAAGTGAGATGATACAGTATTTGTGTTTCTGTTTCTGGTTATTCAACTTGGCATTTTTCTTGTCTCAGCTTAAATGACATCTCTTCACAGAAGCCATCCCTGACCACCCCTTCTCCTTTCTTGTATGCAAGCCCTTGCTTTCATTGAATGTATTGTCCTGTTTAATCATCAGTTTACTTGTTTACCATTTGACACCTCCCGACTGGAATGTATGATATATGACAGCAGAAATATTATCTTATTTACTCATGTGTCCCTACTCATAGAATGGAGCATGATATATACCTGGTCCTTGATATTTATTCTATTTTAATAATTGAAAATAACTGCATACGAAAGAACAATTTGTCCAGTTTGCCAACTCATCTGGTCTGGAAAGGAGAATAATGGAAGGCAGGGCTGGAAAGTTTGCCTCATGACAATCAAGTCCAATCTTAGATTCAAATATCTATATTTGTCACAGATTCATGTGCTTTTCGTTGGCAAAAATAACAGCCCAATATGAAAAGTGGATGGACTCCTAGAGAGACAGGTGTAAACTGGCTTACTTTCTAAAAGGTCATATTTAAAAAAAAAGGCAAGTCTTCCTTCCAACTCCTGATTTTGTCCTTTCCCAGGAAAAATGCAGTAATAGCGGCCATGCATTTCGCTGCCCAAACCACAAATGCATAAACAAGCTGGATGACATTTAAACAATGGCGACATTTACACTACACACTCAGAATCTTTCTTCAAAAGGAGAAAATATATTTGGAAACTGGAGAGAGTAGTGAGTATAATCTTCCCTTGGCGTTAGATCAACAAAGAAATTAGGAACAATGTTACTAAACAAAGTAGGTCTTAGCCTGTGTCTCCCTTTTGTATTATTATTTTCATTGCAACATTTTTTTTTCTTCAGTGGCCACCAATCTTAAGGTTCCTGGAATTAAAGGGATAGAGAGATGTAGAAAAGATAACTGTTTTTGCCTTGTTTGTATGTAAATGATAGCAAACTCTTATTTGATAAACTTCAGCCCCGCTAAACCCTAAACAGAGACTTTGATTCATTAAATATGACACAGACAGGAATATAAACAAGAAAATTCCAAATGATATTAACAACTGGACTGGGAAACCCTGACTTACCTCCGTCCCCTGGAGAATGGAATTCAGGAAAGGTAAAAAAAGTCAAACTTTGTACATAAATCTGAGCTCAACCATTTCAATAAATACTTAAGAGGTACATGTTTTTGCTGTTGTGTATTTCCTGGTAGAGGACAGAAGACAAAGAATTTGACTGTTCCTAAATATGTGAGCTGGTTATGGTACGGTAACAAGGGCTTAAGCCCAAGGATCAGTCTGAGTTTTACTCCAGATTCCGTCCCTAAATAGCCATGCGACTAGGGCATAGTGACTTCCCAAGCAATGGTGTTCTTATCCCTGAAATGATAGCATGGGGTTAGGTGATCTGAAAGTCCCTTTTAGACTGAAAATTTCCAGGACAAGGTATATGCCTATACCAGAAATCCTTAATATTTATGAAATACTTTATAAGACACCAGGTGTCCTAGCTCCAATAAATTTGAAAGGAATGAACTGGCCTATGCCCCCAATTTTACTACGTTCCCAATATTACTACCCATACCCCCAGTGTTCATTTTAAAGTTGAGCAAACAGAGTTTTAACTAAACTGAAAGACACATCCTTGCTAAGCAAGCGAAAGTTCTGTTTCTGGGATTCAGCAAGCTTTTCTTCTGAATTATGGATGTGATAAGAAAAAATGGTCTTGGAAGACATTTAGGAAGCACTCCTAGCAAAAAGATCTCTGAGGAAGACCCTTGGATGCAATCTAGTCCAAACCACAACTCTGTGCTGGAATCTTCCATTTAATTACTGACACAACCTTTTACCATGTGTGATCTCTGTTATTCTTGTATTTTAAAGTGTGAGAGATGATATGTAGAATTCAAAGAGATGAAACTAGTCATGTCCATGTCAGACTGGACAGTATACCAAATATTCCTTTAGTGATGATGTATGTCTAATGTCTTTTTAGGTAAAATCATAGAATGATGAAATATTAAAGAAAATAAAGGCTTGAAAGCAATGCACTTGGAAAGCATTTATTCACTCCTCTTTAAGAGCGTAGACCAAAAGTTAATGGAAATCCTCCCATATGGAAGAAGACAGAGGTATTGGATGACCCTTGTAGGCCACTTAGAGCAGTTTTACTTTGCAATGATTATTATTAGTATTGCTGAGTCCTCTATCATTCATCTCCTTACATCGGGTTTGCTAATGATCCTCCATTGCTGGAGTAAGAGGACAGCTGTATTGTCAATAGTTGAAAAAAAGCACCATCTGCACATTTTCAATTTGGCTCTTTTAAGGAAAGGATAAGATTATTAAATGAATCTCTATTTTATGAAAAAAGGAGGAAATTAATAAATTGGGAGTTCAATTGCCCCAGATGTTTTGTGTGGTTTTCATTTTTTATGGTGAGATGGCTCGCGCAGTACCAATATCTCCATCAGGGTCAGAAGTAGAACTGCTCCCTGCTTTCTTGCCACACTGTCTTTGCTCACACTCCTTCCTCTACCTTTAATGGGGTTCTCTCTTTGTATCCTCTCTTGTCTAAGAACGGTTTGCTGATTCTCGCACCTGGAAGTATTCTTCCTCTATTGTTTATGAATTTTTATGAAATACTTAACCTTGTTCCTGTCATTGGCAGAATCATTTCCTTTATTATGGTTATCCCCGTATTGTCTTTTCTCCCATATTAAATGCTACAATTATCTAAGACTAGGTGGCTTTACTTTCTACAGGATATAAAATTAGGGGGTCAAACGAGCATTATTCAAATCATCATGGTGCCACAGGATCCCCAGTTGACATCCTGATTACACAAATATTCTTGGATAGTAAACAGCTTTAGACACGATGATTAAAATATATGTTGAATGTTGATTATTAGTTAATTTGTTTATTTGCTCTTCTTCAAGGTCACTATGTAATGGATTGCTCTTTTCTAATACCGAAAGAAAATTTTAGAATAGCTGAGGAATTTCTGTCCATATTTTTATAACATTTTCTCCCAGAAAAAAATGAACCACCAATGAATCTTTGTAATATGTCATTTCTTCTATCACCAGGAGGGTTAGGGCTTGGTCCTTATATATGAGCGATAGAATTAATGTTGTGATATACTTTAAAGCCTCTGAAACATGTCGGTTTGAAAGGAAGCATTTTTATTTTATTATTATTATTATTATTTATTGATGCTTTAAAACATAATTCAGATAAATTTAACCTGTTTACTTAATCATCATAGATGTTTAAAGCTATGGAATAATTATAATCCTATGCCTAGAGTAGACGAGATATGGTTATTCACGCTGTAGTTTGGTAAACTATGAAGACTCAAATTGATGCTTTTATTTTTTTTATAAACCTAGGTTTTTTTTAAAGAATGGCACCTGAGCTAACATCTGTTGCCAATCTTCTTCTTTTTTTTTTTTCTTTCTCCGCAAATCCCCACAGTTCATAGTTGTATATTCTAGTTTTAGATCCCTCTAGTTGTGCCGTGTGGGACACCATCTCAGCATGGCTTGATGAGCAGCGCTAGGTCTGCACCCAGGATCCAAACTGGTGAAACTCTGTGCTGCCGAAGTGGAGCATGTGAACTTCACCACTTGGGCATGGGCCCGGCCCCAAACTGATGCTTTAAAATGATCACGTTATTGGAAAAAGTCAAGTTCCTTATCTGGAATTTTTTTTTTTAATTTTGAAAACATCTTATTTTCCACACATCTTTTAGAAGAAAAAATAAATCTAGGCTGTGCCATTTCCGGACAGTCATTAAAGCACATTCTTTCTTTGGCTGTATCATTTCTGTACAGATAGTACTGCTACTGCTGCTCCTTACAGGGTACAGCTCTTAAAAGTATACTTCTGAGTACATATTTACAAAATGAATAAAATGTTTTCTTAGTCAAATTTCAGAGTTTGAAATCACTGTCCCCGACTGTCTCAGTGTCTCAGAGGAAGTGCTAGCTGCATGAATGACTTAAAGAGGGACATGTCAGGAGCTTTTCCTTTGTTGGTTCCTGACACCATTTTTTACTTTTACCTTCTATTCATTTGTCTTTTAAAGCTATGTGTCTCTCTTACTCCTTTTATCTAATTGTCTGAAAACATTCTCCTTACCTTTGTTTTATTTCCTCACAGTGATTAATATTTATGTTTAGTTGTAGGTGACCAATTAATATTTACTGAATAAGGAGAAATTTATTTATGAAACTTTCTTGTTCAATGTAAGGTTCAATACTAGAAACCAGAAATACAATATTGAAAAATAAACATTCTCTTTTCTACCCTAGTCTGTAGTACATAGAGAGAGAAAGACCTTAATCAAAGCATCAGATAAATCCAGTGAAATGCTATTAAAGACCATAGTACACAGCAAGCAAAGCACCAGAACTACATGGACAAGTGAGAGAAATATTAACTAGAGGGTAATAATAATAAATTCATATTTATTGAGTAGTTATTGAGTACCAGTCTCTGCTAAACTGACTTATCTGCTCTTAAAGTAATAGTCCATTCCAAGACAACTCCAAAGAAATCCTCTTTAGCCTAATATCCTGTCCTGATCTATAGGCTTGCAGAATAATAAATTTGCAGAGAAAATAATGAGATACAAATAATAAAGAAGAATTACAATAACCAGGCATTTGTAAATGTATTGAAAATCCCAATGTCTATTTAACTCATTCTGTAAGAGTTTAGAGATCCAGAGGATATACCATGTTCAGTTCTACTCATAGGGGCGATCCAGTTTTGACTATTACCAAGCTCCATACTATACTACCATCCTTGATGATCATAATGTTAAGGTGTATCATGGTTCCCAGCAGATGAACTGATATTCTGCCCCTCCCATGCCTGCAAAAACTCAACAGATGTAATTTATTGATCTTGGCAAACAGCATTGGTTTTGCAAAGAAAGAATGTTTCATTTGTTTATGATCTAGGGTATTTTAATAGCATAAAATCTCACAAAAGCATTGGAAACCTACCTCAGCCATGGAATTATCTGATATAATTGACAGCATTATTACAGAGAATCTTACCTATGGAATCATTCTTGGATGCACTGCAAGAATAATGTGTGAACTTCCTTGTTGTTATTGCTATGCTCTAAATACCAAAAGCATTCTAGTTATGGCTCTGACACTATTACTTTGAATTTTTATCTTCCTTGTTAAACTGAGCAAACTATAACATAAGAAAGTGGTCCAGTTGACCCATATCCCATTTAATGAATCAGAGCAAAACTCTTGTGAAGGGTATAAGGTCTGTGTCTAGATTCATTATTTTGCATGTGGATGTCTAATTGTTCCAGCACCATCTATTGAAAAGAATACCATAGCTCCATTGTATTACTTTTGCTCCTTTGTTAAATATCAGTTCATTATATTTACATAGGTCTATTTATAACTTACCATTTTGATGATTCATTGATCTATTTGTCTGTTCTTTACCAATACCACCCTGTCTAGATTATGGAAGCTTCACATGAAGTCTTAAAGTCAGGTCGTGTCAGTCTTTCAACTTTGCTTTTACTTCAATATTGCGTTAGCTATTCTGGAACTTTTGCCTGATCGTATATACTTAGAATCAGTTTGTTAATACCCACAAAAAAACCTAGGATTTTTATTGGGTATTGCATTAAATCTATAGATGAATTTGGGAAGAACTGACATCTTGCCAATATTGAGTCTTCTTATCCACGAACGTGGAATATCTTTACAATTATTTAGAGAAATCATCCTTACTCTGTAACTTGGTCTTAGTGGGAAAGCTTTGAGTTTCTCACTATTAGGTATGATGTGAGCCATAGGTTTTTTGTAGATGTTCTTTATCAATTTGAGGAAGTTCTCCTTTTCCTAATTTACTGAGAGTTTTTATCATGGATAGGTGCTGGATTTTGTCGATGCATTTTCTGTGTCTATTCATATAATCATGTGATTTTTCCTTTTCAGTATGTTGATGCAATGGATTACATTAGTTGATTTTCAAATGTTGAACCAGCCTTGCATCCCTAGGATAAAGAACATTTTGTCTTGGTGTATATTTCCATTAACATACTGTTAGATTCAATTTGCTAAAATTTGTTGAGGATTTTTGCACCTATGTTCACAGGAGATGTTATCTGTAGTTTTCTTTTCTTGTAATGTCTTTGACTGGTTTTGGTATTAGGGTAATGCTGACCTTATAGGATGAGTTGGGAAGTATTACCTCTGATTCTTGCTTCTACCCTTCGAAAGAGATGGTAGAGAATCGGCATAATTACTTGTTTAAATGTTTGGTAGATTTCACCAGTAAATCCATCTGGGCCTTGTGCTTTATGCGTTGGAGGGTTGTTAATTATTGATTCAATTTCTTTAATATATATAGGCCTATTGATTATCTCTTTCTTCTTGTGTGAGTTCTGGCAAATTGTGTCATTCAAGGACTTGCTCCATTTCATCTAAGTTAGCAAATGTGTCAGCATAGAGTTGTTCATGGTGTTCTTTTATTATCCTTTTAATGTCTGTAGGATCTGTAGTTATGTCCCCTTTTCCATTTCTCATATTAGTAATTTGTGTCCTATCTCTTTTTTCTTAGTTTCATTGTCTAGAGGCTTATTGATTTTGTTGATCTTTTTAAAAACCATTTTTGGTTTTGTTGATTTTCTCTATTGATTTCCTGTTTTTAATTTCATTAATTTGTGCTCAGATTCTTATTATTCCTTTTCTTATGCTTATTTGGATTTAATTTGCTCTTATTTTCCTAATTCCTTAAGATGGACATTTCAATTCCTGATTTTAGATCTTTCTTCTTATATAATATGTCATTCAAAGCTATAAATTTGCCTCTAAGCACTGCTTTCACTACATTCCACAAACTTTGATACATTGATTTTTATTTTCATTTAGCTCAAAATATTTTTAAATTTCTATTGAGATTTCCTCTTTTACCCATGTGTTATTTAGAAGTGTGTTATTTAATCTCCACATATTTTTGGCTTTTCACTCATCTTTCTGTGATAGATTTCTAGTTTAATTCCACTGTGGCCTGAGAGCAGACATTGCATGATTTCTAGTCTTTTAAATCTGTTTAAGATGTGTTTATGGCCAAGAATGTGATCTTAGTGAATGTTTCATATGAGCTTAAGAAAAATGTGTATTCTGCTGTTGTTGGATGAATTATTCTATAGATAGCAATTATAACCAGCTGATTGATGGTGTTTTTGAGTTCAACTTTGTTCTTACTGATTTTATTTTTTTTTTGGCCTGCTAATACTGTCCATTTTTGGTAGAAGAGTGTTGAAATTTCCATCTCTGATAGTGGATTCATGTATTTTTCCTTGCAATTATATTAGTTTTTGCCTCATGTAGGTTGATGCTCTCGTGTTAGGTGCATACACGTTAAAGATTGTAACATTTTCTTGGAGAATTGACTTCTTTATCATTACAAAATGCCTTTCTTTGTCCCTGATAATTTTCCTTGCTTTAAAGTCAATGCTATCTGAAATTAATATAGCTAACTACTGCTTTATTTTGATTAGTTTTAGCATGGTATATTTTGTGTATTTTTCATTTGATGTCAATATAATAATAAGTATGAATCCAAGCTTATCAACCAAGAAAAACTTCTTTAGCTGGTATGATTTCAAGCTCAATTATGAAAATTGATAAAGATTATGAGATTAATATTAGTCAATATAGAAGTAGGGACTTTTATTCATATGTATAGTCCACACTATGTTTCAGCAGTATGCTTTCCTTGCAGATCATTTTACTCTTAAGGAAACAGGGCTTTTTTTCTTTTATTTTCCTTTTCTTTCTTTTTTTTAAAATACTTTATCATCATCATAAGAAAATATTTCTTTCTCTCTTATAATAAATCCAACATTAAGCTAACAATTTTAGAGATTAATTTATTTTCCTAAGGTTGCACAGTAGGAAAGTAGTGAAACTGAAATTCTGGGGTAATCTGTCTGACTTTTGAGGGCAACCTCTTAACCTCCAAACTACTCTTTAAACATTTGCCCTAATTATTCAGGTAAATTTGAACATATAGTCAAATAATAGGTGTTGCCTAAAAATAAGAATTAAAAGTCCTTTTACATAATCTTATAACTTGCTTAATGGGGTGATTTGTCATCATAGTAATATTTAAAGTAATCCTTTTCCTTTGGTAATTGCACTGATAATAAAAATATTGTCATTTGCTTTTTGTTTAAAATGAAATAGATTTTTGAGAATCTGGCTTCGGTATCTCTGGTTTTTTGATCAATATCTGTGCCTGTGATATTTAAGAAAATGATAGCATCTAGTTAAGGCTAAGAATGGGTTGAGGAAAGGGAGCAGATATGCCTGTTAACCTTTAGAATTCCCTCCCACCATTGAGAGTACTATGGAATGTTTTTGGTCAATGTTCACATAACATTGGTTTAGAATATCTTTTAAAATTACCACCATATCCTGCTTGTCCAGAGCATTTTAAACTTTTCAAAGATGTTCAAATATTAATATTTTTGAGTCCATACACACTCTGTAGCAGTCATTTTGAGCATAAGACAGTGAGTTTTACAGAAATTAACAACTTGCCAAAGGTCACATTACAAGTAAATGGACAGAAACAGAAATTTGTATTTCATTCAGACATCAACACCCTTAGATAATTCTATGGAACTGTATCCCATCAATACTAAAAATCATCCAGACCAGCCATTCATCTCACAGTCCTATGGAGTGTGAAATATCTTCCATATAACACAACCAGTGTGTGGCAGACTTAGGACTTCAAAAAAGGACTAGAAAGAAAGGCAGAAAATCTTCATTCATTACACTGAATTGCCTTTGCAAAATTACTCCATATCATTACAAAAGCCTTAAAAATTAAACTCACAGCTGATGTTGCCTTGAAAATCTGGCATTCATCCATGCATAAAGTTGCTATTAGCTCAGCTCTGGCTCATTAGACATCGTGAATTTGAAGCAAATTGCTTAAGACGCAAGATGTGTGAAACCAGTATATTGATTAAACATGACAGATGACATAATCAAAACACAACTTTATTTTTCTCTCTCACTATTACTTTAAAATGTTTAGGAGCAGATCTTTCTCTGGTCCTGAGTGAAAATTCCCTAAGTCCGTGTCTTTTATGTCATTTTTTTGGTAAGAGGAAATTCTACTTTAAGTCACAAAACAATCTCAAATCAGGAAGTAGAATGTCCAATCTAAGTTTAATCAGAAGTTTGAACTTAATTTAGCATGTAAATCTCTCCTCTCCCCTAGCTGCAGCCTACTTCTATTCAAAACCTGTAGTGACAAAGAGACTTCTCTATTTCTCTGTCACTGCAATGGCCACTTGAACTTATACTGACATATTCTGTTGGAATATTATGGCCTCTAAATCTACCGAATTTGGATTCAATTAACCTCATTCATATTTGTATACGCTCTTTGAAAACAGGTGGAAAGAACTAATAGCTTCACTTCTCTTGCTGCCCTTCCTCCAGCTAATCATCCCAAAGAAATTATGATGAACAATTGGGCTCTCCAATTCACTCTTTTCATGTCTGCCTTTCAGAACTGGCTTTGTGAATTCAATACATCATATTCTTTTTAACTTGGACTAGTGTGTTAGAAAACTGTAGGGGCTGGTTGAAGATGGTTCACTTCAAGACTAATGTATGAAATGACAAAACTAAAATAAAGTATGTTAGATCATTTCAAGAATAATTTGATCTAATATTGTATTTTAAGACTTTACCACAAAAGAAATATTTTGGAAAATCCAATAAAGTTGAGTTTCCTTAACATGTAGATTAAAGTTTTTCAATAAAGCTGGAAAGTTTTCTGCCACCATTTCTTTGAATATTTTATTTGCTCCTTTCTCTGACTTCTCTTTCTGGTATTCCCATTACACGTATGTTGGAGAATTTAGTAGTATCCCACATTTTTTTGAAGCTCTGTTCATTTATCTTCGTTTCTCTTTTTCTCTCTGTTCTTTGGACTGCATAATCTCTATAGATCTATCTGAAGTTCTCAAATGCTTTCTTCTGTCATTTCACATCCACCATTGAGTCTTCTAGTGAATTTTCAACTCCAGAATTTCCATTTGGTTCTTTTTTATAATTTTTGTCTCTTTTGATATTGCCTATTTGAAATGACATTATCATACTGTTTTTTCTCTTTTTTTTTTTAACTGTATTCACGATTTCCTTTAATTCCTTGAGTATGTTTATATTGACTACTCTTAAGCCTGTTAAATCTGCCATGTGATGGCTCTCATAGGCAGTTTCCATAATTTGCTTTTTTTTTCTTGTGTGTGGGTCACGCTTTTCTGTTTCTTTATGTGTCTCATTTTTTTTTTTTTTTTTGGTAAATGGACATTTCAGGTAATATATTGCAGCAATTCCAGACACTGCCCCCTCCTTTTCCTGGGTTTATTACTGTTATGTCATTCCTTGCTTGTTTGTTCAGTGCTGGTCTGGATTATTTTAGTGAAGTCTACCCCTCCTACACACACATACACCCAGTGTGAAGCCTCTGATTTTACTCCCCAGGGGACACACACATGAGTATGTCCACAGCCACTCTATGATGACAGTGATTATAGTAGAGATTGCTTTGTCTCTTTTTCTGATCTCACACAGCTGTTATCTCCATTAATTGCTGGCCAATTGCTCTGTTGTTTTCAACAATGCCTTGGGGCATAAATTCCTTTACAGAACAATCCAATCAAATTCAGACTCCTTTGAAGGGATAGTTCCTGAGATCGGTGTCTAATATTTGTTGACCCAGGAGGCCTCTTCCCAGCTGGCACTGTCCTCATTTCTCTCCACTGAAACGAAGACAACTAATGTAGCGTTTATTGTGAATCACTCTATCCATCTCCTCCCACTTACCTTTCCCCATAACTTTTACTCCTTTTCAGAGTGTCCTTAGGCTTGAACTTCTCCATACTTCATTGTAAATACAATCAGTTCCTTGGGGAATCGGGATGGGATTGGACCTCTCTGTTCTATGGTCTACTTCTCTCCCTGGGCAAAATATTTGAGCCAGTGCTTCAGTACTGGAGGTGGAGACAACACTGCCTTCTCCTATCAGTGAAACTCCACCTTGAGTTGCTGAATACTCAATTGATATAAGGTGACCAACAGTGGTCAGATTACCACCCTCACTGACCAATTCGCCCCTGAAGAAGCAGGACACCTATTGTAGCATCCACACAATTTTTCTGTAAATGTACAACTGTCCTAAAAAGGTAGAGTTTATATGTTAAATATCCTGAAAAAAGTTGCCCAGCCTCAGTGAATTCCCATAAATGAATCTCTTAGACCACCTCTTTAAGTAGATGATCTAGATACATGTATTTGGGAGGTTGGGAAAAGTAACATTTGTATGGAGGAAAACAAAACCAAACCATAGCATTTGTATCTTTAAGAAGTATCTCTGGGAATTATTTTAGTTTGGATAGCCATTCTGCTTTCATGCTAGGAGGATGATAAATAATCTAGGGCTAAAATATTAAGAGCATTATTTCAAAATCAACATTAGTCCTACTCTTCAAATTTATTTATTCCCTCTTTCCTTGTTCCTTTGCTTTATCCAGTTCTATCTCTGTATATGGAGCTACTTGTACTTTGATTTTTCAATCTGGTTTCCTACCTTTGGAATCATTTTCATATACTTATCATGGTTAGATAGGAGTTAGGAAGGCTTGTAGAAAAGACATTAAGCAAATGCATCTGCAAATCTCTGAAATCATTGTGAGAGGAGAGAGAAACAGCTTTACTAGTCTTTAACAAATAACATTTGTGGTTTGAGTTGGGGGAGACTACAGGTTCCCTTCTCCCATCTATAGACCACAACTGGACAGCATCTTGCTTTGTTAGCAGAGGATAGGTCTGATTTCCAAGGATATGCCCTTATTCATGGGAAGTAAAAGTATTTTTGAAAGAATATCCCAGGCTCCTTGAATGACTGAACTCATCAGCCTGACATTTAGGACACTCTCTTGTTCATAGAAGCACTGAAATTTAATGGCTGAGATGGCTGCTTTTCTTGCATTTGCTCTTGTCTTAGATTGGTCTAAAGAATAGCTCTGAAGATTCTTCCCAAAATACACCTTACAAAAGAGCTCGTGTGAGAGAACTTTCCTTTTCATAAGTTAGAAAAGGTTTAGTTATTAATGAGTAATGGTTACTCTGTTATCTTCCAGGTGGTCCCATCACAGGTCTAGAAATTATATTTTTTCAATTAAGTTAACATGAAGGAAACAAAGTATATATTTAGAAGTTATAATTTTTCCTATCTTATTGTTATAGCTATCATTCTTTCTGGCACTCATATATTGAGTACCTCCATCTATATACAGGAGTATCATTAGTTTTGTGAAGACTGCAAAGGAATCTGAAGACATTTCACCCCTCTAGACATAAACCGTCTATTTGAAAGGTTTGGATTTTAAGAAATACTTTGCAATTTTCAAAGTCCTTTTTCCCCAAAATCTCCATTTGAACTTTATAACAGCAGCAACAGGAGAGCTGGCTTGGCAGATATTATAGTCATACAATTGAAGAATTTTGGACTCAGAAAGGTTTCAAAGGTCATTTAATCCAATTCTTTCATTACATTTTTATCATAACAATTTTTTTCATTTTTATTTTAAAATAGTATCAGATTACAAAAAGTTGCAAAATGAAATTCATATATGCCCTTTATTCAGCTTCTACAAATACAAACACCACACAATCACAGGACAATTTCAAAACTAGGAAATTAAATGTGATATGGTACTCTAAACTGATCTACAGACTTTATTCTAATTTTGCCAGTCGGTCTACTAATGTCCTTTTCCTGGTCTAGGATCTAATCCAGGATCACACAGTTTGTTTTCTTGTCTCCTAAATCTCCTTTAATTTGGGACAGCTCCTTAGTTTCTTTGCCTTACCTGATGCTGATATTTTTTAAGTGTATTGGTCCCTTATTTTGTAGAATGTTCCTCACTTACAACCCATTTTCAAGCGTAGGCAAGGGAGGGTGGTAATTCCCTGAGATCTCACAGTGAATTAGTGACAGAGAACCTTGTTCACAAATAGAAGACTGCTAACCATATGGAAAGTTCATCCCAAGGTTTCAGAGGCATGTTTTCTGCTAGAAGGGTGAGGACTGACACAGGTAAATCTGAATTTATCCAACAAACAATCATATAATAGATGCAATAAATATATGTCTCTAATAGATTACTGATGTTCTGTGGGGTCTTGGGTTTTGTGCTAAGCCCTGGGACTACAACAGTTTGCAAAAACCAAAATGTTCCCAAGCCTACAGTTTGAGCTCCTTTTTTTTTTTTCCCCACGTTCTCTGCCCCCGCCCCAGGACTTCGTAGTGTTTTAGAAGACTCCGAAGTGTGCGTCCACACAACATTTAGAACACGGTTAGTAGCAAAGTGCTCTTTCAAATGGGATTATGCAAGAACACTGATTTTAGACAGAATGAATGTTACAGAGGGTCAAGAAAAGAGAACAAAGAATGGCAACTGATAGAAAAACCCCTAAATATACGTATTATCACCGTCACTGGAGAGATGATAAATAGATAGACCTTAGATCTATAAATATACGATCTATGTAGATATATGATATGTATCCATAGGTATCTATTTGTCTATTGATATCTGTAGATAGATCATCGATATCTATCCATCACACACACCCAACCCCACGCCATCCCTTCTACCGCACTTCTAGCGCCTCTCCCAGGCCAGGACACATTGCCTGTGTTCTGGGTTAGATCGAGGGGCCAATTCACAGAGACTAAGAGGGAAAGTGTAGGAATCCCCCAATTCCTCTCCTCCCAAGGTCACTGGCGAGTCCTGGAGGCAGAGGAAAACTAGACTCCTTGCGGAACGGACAGAAGGAGGACAAAGCCAGAGGTGGTGAGCAGGAGAAGGAGGGTCCGCGGCACGTGCGGTCCGCTCCCAGTCCGCGGGGGCGCGGCGGGAAGGGGGAGCCACTGAACCTGAGCCCCGCCGCCCCCGGCCCCGCACTGGGCTCCGCAGGCGGCTGCACCGGGGCCGCGGGGTGCCGGCTCCAGCCCGCGTGGCGGCGCCTGGCTCTGTGCAAAGCACGCGGCCGCCTCCGCTAACCTCCTCCGCGGCCCAACTTGGATGGAGTTGGGGTCCCGAGCGCCTGTGCCCCACGGCCAGCCGGCGGGGAGCCCCGCGCCGCCACCTCGGGTCCGGGACTGCCCTCCGCTCCCGGGATGGGAAAAGTTGGCGCGGCCGGCGGCTCCCGGCCCGGCTGAGCGCGCTCCTCGCCCGCGTGGGTCTCGGTCTATCGCGCCCCGGGCGCCCGCGGCGGCGGCTCCTGCTGTATCCCGCGGTCCCAGGGTTGCTACCCCGTGGATCCCATCACCAGTCGCTGCGGGGACCGGCTCCTGCTGCTCCTTTCCTTTCTCTTCCCAGAGAAGCCTCGGGAGAGGTGAGCAGGATCGAGCAGGAGTAGAATCCGCTTTGGGCAGCGGGAGCCTGGAACTCTGGAGCAAAAGTAAGAAAAAGCCACAGGCTTCCGGGACGGAGGAGCTGAGGCTGACAGCGTGTGAGCAGTGACGAGGAACTTCGCACACAAACGCCGCTCCATTGGTCTGACCACAACAGCGTTGTGAGTAGAGAAGCGGCGCTGGGGCGCGTCAGAGAGGTGAGAGGCAACGGGTGGGATGCGTTAAAGTGGGCTGGGGGGAGTCAGGTGGAGAAGGGCAGTTGAGGTTTCTGACTGGGAAGGGTGCAAAGTGAAGCCTCTGCCCACCTTCTCCAGGAATTATATCACTTTCAAGATGTGCCTACATCCCTCCGGGACCTCCGTCTTCTCCAAGCCTCAACCTTGAAAAACACTTCCAAGATAGCAGACAAATCCTGTTTCCTGCCGCAATGGTCTGTGGGGTTGAAGGCCAGACAAAGAGTAGGATATTAAGTATCCGGTTGGTAGGGGTGAAAGAGTTAACTTTTAGGGCCATCTGACATTGCCTGGAGTGATTTCCCGTTTACTTGCTACAAACTTACTGATGGCTCTAAGACGACATATCTACAAGGTAATTTAGAGTGGGTGAGAACTGCGTGGGCAGTCGTTGCCCTTTCATCTAGGCCCCCTCTCTGGGAACTCATGGGATGCCAGCGCAGAGAAAGCCTGCACTACCTTCCACCTGCCCCAGTGTGTGTTTAGAGCTGGAACTTTGCAGCTTGTAAACTTTTGATTGTTCTCCAGTGTCATCCAGTCCTAGAAACATCAATATCCCAGTGACAACACTCCCCCACTGCCTGACCTCTAGTGAAGAGCACAAATAGAGGCTTGACCTTTCCTTATAAGGTGAAAGCGATTGACAGATTACAGGAGGCTGACACTAGGGAGATAGGGAGGGGGGTGTGTGGTGGGCTGCTGCTGGACCCAGAGAGGCTATTGGGGAGAAAGTCAGTGATCTGGGGTCATGCCAGGGGAGGTTTTAGATTTTGGAGAATAAATCTGCAGCTCTAGCTCTTCAGTCTGTCAGAGCTGTCAGTTTAAAAAGAACCTGGAAACTCTTATTAGCAGAAATAGTAAAAGAGCAGCTTTGTCCGTAATGATTAAAGAACATTTAAAAAGTGTCAGAAAGTTCTCTAGGCTACCATAAAGCAAGTGTTAAGAACATTATGATCAAGGATGGGCAAAAAATAAGCACATAAATAAATAAGTGGGGACTTAATCAGGAAATTGAGAGTTTACTCATTGAAATATGCACGGATTATCCAGCTCAGCGCCTTCCACCATGTCTTTATTTGTAATGTAACTGCCAGAACGCTTTCCAGACACAAGCACGTTGGTTATGCTCATCATTAGCTTTTGAAATACAAGTTTTGAATATTTTAAATATCTGCTCAGTAGGAATTCTATTAGTACATATGTATATTGATACAAATCGTGGTAACAGCATTCCAGATTGATAGCCCTGTCTTGAGAGCATCCGTGACACCCTAATGTCCAGCCTTGAGGACACAAGTTTTGTGTGTTGTTCATGTGCAAGTTTACTGAAATGACTGCAGCAGAGATTCTTTCTGTTGAGCTCCTGGAGACCTTTGCCCTCACTCCCTACTTTAATAATTGTATTTTTAATATCATTACCACTAAAATTATTTATCCTATTTAAATATGAAATTCTAAATGTTTTTCACTTCAAGTAGTTAACTCAGAATTTCTGGCTTAAAGGGAAGTTTCAAACACATCAGATAGGTGAGTACCATGAAGCAAAGGGCTTGGACTAGAAATAGATACTGTAATCCAAACTGCAAATTATCCCTTACCTAGTCTTGAAAGATTTTGGACAGAATGAGAAAGGGGGAAAATACATCTTTGGCAAACCAGACACTTGTTCATTTAAAAAAAGGGCTGAAATGTATGGCCAGGGTGTGTGTGTATGTGTGTGTGTGTGTGTGTGTGTTGCATATACACTCATATGCTTAGAAGCTGAATAGGGACAGTGTGGCTCAAAGCTTGGATGGGTGGCATGCAGTTGGTCTACTAAGACTACTTATGGTAGGAAGTAATAGGGATGGTGGCTGTTAATGTTTGAGCGCCCAAAGTTTGCTAAACAGTGAGTTTTCTCTTTCGTCTGAAGTCTTCTATTTCTTAATGCCAACCCCTCACACACACACAGAATACTTTTCCAGTATATATATATATATATATATATATATATATATATATATATCCTCAAAAACAGTTAATTTCATCTAGCCAAATTTATGTCTGAGCATCGTGGAGAAGGTAAAGTTTAAAGTTATTATTTTTGTAAACTGGAATATGGGGAATCAGAAGTAACGTCTTAGTTGGAAGCAACTTGATGAAATGAATAGCAGAGTGGAGATCTGAATTCTAGTCCAATTTAATTTCATGTTTCTTTGGCAAGTAGATATAATAATCTGAGTTTGAATTTCTTCATCTGTAAAGCAAGGTCAGGGCCAATCAGGATTAATCAGGAGAATCACATATCTTATACACACAAAAGGGCATTGATGTAACATCCTATACACATGTGTCACTGCCATGCCCAACACTTTCCTTTCTCTCAATCACTAAAGGGAATAGCTCATCAACCCCAAATCTGAAGACAACATCAGAAACTCATGACTTGCCACTTAGATTTCTTCCCCCAGAAAGCAGGGGGACTTAGATATCACACATCTGTTTGACCTGTCTGATCTTTAGCTAAAAGCCGTGGCTGAGAAAGACTAATGATTAGAATAACACCTGAATTAAAGGTATGAAATTATGGTAATCATAGCCTGCCCACCTAACTTTTCAAGAATTCTGAATGGTTTCCCTGACTCTTTCCCTTCTCCTTCCTGTGCCTTTTGCTGATGCTCGTGGGGCAGCCGTTTGAAGATGTAACTTTGATCTTGGACATGATTAGACCTTTTCCTGTTGTATGAGTATGTGTAGCGTGTGCGTGTGCATTTAGAGGAATTCCCAGTATTTGAGAGCCATTATTTAAATCCAGGTGCTCATCTTTGCAGCTTTGTCATAAAGGACAGCCTTTCTTGATGAGAGCCTTTGCAAGATCTGAACCAAATGAGAAAATCCTATGGCATGGAGGATGCTGAGTACAGATAATTTGTCATAAACAGGAACATATTGCTTCTGTGCCACTCATTTTATACATGATTTAATTTTATATGATATTTAGTGCCGTGTGTGTGTGTGTGTATTGCTTTCTTCCATTGAGTTCCAAATGCTAACCAGCCTTAACTCATTAATCCCTATGAAATTTCTGTTAGGTAGGTGGTAAGCATTAATATCTTTCCTCACATTTTTATGCTGAATATAATTTAAATGTTTCATTTTCTCACTCCCAGTCTCTTTTTCACTAGCATTTTGCTCAAAGACAGTTGTCTGCAGTACATTACTTGACTTACATCATTATGATGGTATTGATGCCACGTTTATCAAATTGCATGACTATCTGATTGTTTGACATGCATGTCTTCTCCTTCAGCTATTTTCAGACCTGAGATGTATCAACACAATGTTGGTATTAAACTGGGCCAATTTTTTGGTAAAATGCCTCATATTCATCATCTTTTTAATTTTCACAATAATCTTGTGAGAGTGGGATTATCGCTCCCATTGCACAAAACAGGAAATGGAGGTTCAGAAAGGATAAGTAACTTGGCCAAACTGATATGAGGGGTCAGGGACAGGGCACAATTTGAAAATTGCTTTGGTCTGACTCCAAAATCTGTGCTTATTTTGTAGATTTTAATGTAGAATTTAGAAATGAGAACCTTTTAAGATCTGTTTGTAAAATTATTCATCTTGAATGGATTTCAGAGGAGGTTGGAAAGAGGCAAATCCTGGCTATGGAAACTCCATCTCCTTCTGAAAAAGGAATGCCTTTAACCTGTGCCTGTCACATTGCATCCCTTACTCCGTTGGTGACAGTGATTGATTGCACTGGGCTCACACTCCCCTCTTGATCTGTAGAGAGTTTTAAAATCAACACTCGAAGGATTCATTGAGCACAAGGTCATCTGCACGTTTTGAGATCTGGTCTTGGTTAATACATTTCTGAGTTAACAAAATCAGTTTTATTTCGACATTGGCTGTGAAAATCGGGTTTGGTGATCATTTGTATAAGATTTTTTCACCTGACCCTTAATTGACTTTCTTTAACAAACTCACGTTTTCCCTTTTCTGATCAGAGCTCTCGTCCTAATCAAGAATGCAAATAGAGCACAGCAGGGAAGGCACGATGGGTGGAATAAGAAAGCTTACTAGATGTGGAGGCACATGGACCTCAGTTTGAATGTCCTTACCAGCTATCTCTTTTTTTCTTTTTTTGAGGAAGATTAACCCTGAGCTGACCATCTACTGCCAATCCTCTTTTTGCTGAGGAAGACTGGCCCTAAGCTAACATCTGTGCCCACCTTCCTCCGCTTTATATGTGCGATGCCTGCCAGAACATGGCTTGACAAGCAGTGCATAAGTCTGCACCCGGGATCCAAGCTGATCAGCCCTGGGCCACCGAAACGGAATGTGCAAACTTAACCGCTGTGCCACCAGGCTGGCCCCACCTTACTAGTTATCTTAAAAGTAGAGAGACTGTCTGCTTTCTGCTGTCTGGTGACGCATAGTCAATACTTCCTCTGAAGTCCACCCAGGTCTGACCCAATGTGTTAGTGTCTTCCACTTGAGAGTGTTGAGTACTTTGTGCTTATAAGTTCTGGGAAAACAAAGATGACACAGTGATCTGTGTCCTTGACTTGGGAGCAAGCAAACCTTACATTTCACGTGATTAGGTCCTTCCCTATTGTTCCTATACATAGATGTTTACAGAAATTCCTGAAATTTGAATGCGATTATTTAAATCAGGTAGTAGTATTTGCACAGTAGTTTGTTTTATATCATCTCTGTATTGGCAAACATGCCATCTTTACTGACAAAATGCATCATCTGAGAGTAGAAATTAAACCTCTTTTTGAAATGAGCTGGTACCTTCTAGAAAAGATAATTAAATATTGACTATGAGAATGAGTCACCTCTTTTTTAGAAAGGTATGAATAGAATAGAATTGGGCAAAAAGTACATGGAGTCTTTTCATTTATTTATGATATTAATAAGTGCTAACATTTAAGGAGTACTATCTGTGTGCCAAGGACGACACTAACAACCTTATACAAATGATCTTATTAACTTTTAATTCTGCAGATATATGCTAAGCACATAATATGTTTCAGGAACTGGTCAAGAGGTGTGTGAAGTGGTACAAAAAGTTATGAACATTCATATGAGGGAGTAGAAGATGCATGTCGTCCGATGGCAGAACTGCTAGAGAATTAATGGTGAGATGGAACCTTCTAGCTAGGCTGGTTATGAAGGCTTGTGGCAAGCGTGATGCTTAAATTGGACCACGAATAATAGGGAGAACTTTAAAAGGGGAGTTTTGAGATGAGCGTAAGTGCATGGTAGGGGAAACAACTTCAAGAGCAAATATGGGGAGGAAAAAGATTAAAATTCCTTAATCTGTAAAATCAGTTTTGAATGATTACAAGTATATTGCATGCCTAATGAGAAGTTGAAAATCTGTGTCAAAAAGAAAATCAATGCCATTCCTTAAAGATATGATTACCTTAATTTGCACATTCAAACAGTTAAATCTCATCTTGGATGTTGTTGCTTCTTTTTTTCCTGACTTATTTCTCAAACACAGTTTTCAAAACAGGCTGCCCAGACTGCCACTTTGCTTTGTCTTCAAATTTATATACAAATTCTGTGACCTGCCTTTCTGTTTCTTAATTAGTGTTGTACACCTCCAGAAAACATAGAGAATACATCTATGTCTCCCAAGGGGAAACGGGCCAAACAGCATCCCTGCGGTGGCCAAAGGTGACGGCCCAGAAGAGGTGTGGTCAGTGTGAGGAGGAACCAGACTCTCGAAATGTAATGGTCACTCCTGACCAGGACTCGCTCTGCTCAGATTAGATGGTTGCAATAGTTAAAAGTTTGGCCAGAAACATAGGTAAAATCTTACTGTGCGAAGTTCATACTGAAAGAGCAGAGTTTATTCTAAAATGTGGGTAGGCATAAAAGGACCGGAATGCTCTTGTAGGAAACCCTACGTGAACTTTTACATGGTCTTTAAAGCTTTCATGTCTGTTTCTGCTGAGATCTGCTCGATGTTTTTATATGACCTTAAATCAGTAATGTGCCTTTTCACTTTTCAAAATGCTTCGGTTTTGAAGAATTTTGCCAGGTTCCTTTAGTTTTATTCTCATCATAGTCCTAAGAGATAAGAAGGACAGACATCATTACCTCCGTTTCGTGGGAGATGACCTGAGGCTCTGCTGTTTCGCAGGGTGAGGTGCAGGTCAGCTGCTGCAAGAAGAGGGACTAAAGCTTAGGACACAGCCTGATGCCACTGACACCTGGACTTGCTCGGGCTTTTCTCGCCATGGGTTCGGGACAGAGTTTATGTTTTGACTGAAGCCTATGCTTCTGCCCCTCAGGGACCACTATTGAGGACAAGTATAGAAATTAGGCTCAGGGCTCTTGGGTTCCAGGAGAACCTATTCAAGTTCTCTGTGCTGGGCTTTAGGCAAGTTGCTTGGTGCAGAGTGACTTCTGGGTCATTATTAGCCTTTAAAAAGTGGCCGACCGTACAGGGTACTAATAAGATTTACTGCAAGTAAGGTGCCATTGCCTATTGATACAAGTGTTGTTTTAGATATTGACAATTCTAAGTGAGTCATCAATGACTCCTTTTTCTCTTCTTGTATCTGATGGAGGCTGGGGGTTGGAGACAGGGCAGAGGGGAGTTTGCTGAACAGGAGAACAGGTCTGCTCCACCCAGATATGCTATCTATGTGATAACAGAAGTTGACTTTTAGCAACAATAATAACAATTACCACATCTTTTGAGCAATTCTCTGTAAGCACAATGCAGAATATCACTGCATTATGTAATTTAATCCTCACAACAACTCTTGAAGTAGATATTTTCCTCATTCCAACATTGTGGAAACTGAGTCTCAGGGGCGTTAAGAAACGTGCCCCAAATTACCTAGGGAAACGTGGCAGAACAGGGGTTTGAGGTTTGCTCTGAGTTCAGCTCCAAAGCTCTTTCTGCTGGCTCACACTGCCGCTGTGTGTGGGTTTATTATATTTAGGGAATTCACAAGTCAGTTCAGAGCGATGGTTGAGAGAACTCTTGACAGGAGCAGAAAAATCTAAGTGTGCCCCTTTCCATGTCACCCTGTCTCAGGTTGCTGACCTGTTTTATGTGTTTCACGACCTCCATCCATCCCTGTGAATGGCTCACATAGCATCACTAATGTGTGTCCTCTCCAGCTTGTCATCCAGGGAGAATGTGTGGGAGCTGGCACTTGATTTCTCCCTGCCGGCTACTGATCCTGGAGACATGGCAGGAACAACATGGACACTCGGTTTAAGATAGTGCTACTGAGACCAGGTATTAGGTAATTGGCTAATCATACTGTGCCCAGGAGCCAAAGGTTTGAGGGCTCTGGTCATCTTCTGCGTTAGAATACCAGAGGATGTGGGAATTCAGACCCATAGGCCATGTGATGCAGGGCTTGCCTGTTGGGAAAGTAAACGATCTTCTGTTTGGTTCTTTGCTTCCCACCACTCTCTTGGTTAGAATCATCAAGAGGGCATTTGTCACTCTGCTTTAGAAGCACTGCCTCTGATCTCCACCTGCCCTACCCTGCATTTTGCTGACTGGATGGAGGGATTTTGAAGTGGGCAGACCGGGGCTCTCTCAATGGCCACTAAAACTATATTCAGGCATGGTTGTCAGGCCCCAGCATTTAAATAACCTGGGGTGTTTGAAGAAAATTTAGGCTCCAGATAGTATTTTGTTGGAGGGGGCAGGGCAGTGAGCAGGAATTTTGTGTGTTAATCACCCCCCAGGTGATTCTTTCTAACACTAAAGTTTGAAAAATGTTTCCCTAGAGGATTCTTCTATGGGCTTCCCGGTCCCTGAACTTCCTCAGATTGCCTGCATATTGTGTGTATATGAACGTTTTTTTTTTTTTTCTGGAAAGAGTTGAAGTCCACAGCTTTCAACAACTTCTCTAGGAATCTGTGAACACAGTGCGGTAGGACCCTCTGAAGCAGGCTGACAGGGAGACGATGATGCACCTACAGTATGGGATGTCATGCCAGCTCTTCAGAAAGAGGAAAGACAGTACCTTTTCCTGGAAAGTCGTCTTTCTACTGTTGAAATAAACACTTTGCTTTGTCATTTACATAATGGGAATGAGTTCTAGGTACTGTCTTTCCTGGGTATCCACGGAAACGAGGTTTGTGTTCTGAGGATAAAAGGCTGAACTTTTCTAACTATAGCATAATGATTAGTAGTAAAGATTCTGGAAGCAGACTCCTTGGGTTTGAAGCATTGCTTCAACATTTACTAGCTCTGTGATGTCATGAAAATAAGTCTGATTCCATGCCTCTATTTATTTCCTCATATGTAAAACATATCCTTCTTAAAAGTTTGTTATGAGACTTAAATGGGTTGATATACATGTAGTGCTTAAAACAGTAACTGGCAGATAGTAAGCCCTCAAGAAATGTTAACTATTGTATTACTATTATTACTTTGTGGTTATAGTCATCAGTGAATTAATAACAACAATCATGATAATAAGCATAATGCCTAATGCCCACTTAGCAAATATGTATTATATGTTGTTTGTGACATTACCACCTCTTTTGTAATGATGCTCTCTCCCTTTTTCATTTTCATGTCTTGTAGGGCTGAGGCCCTTTCTCATCTTTAAAAAACTGTTCTTTGTTTTTTCGTATTCATTCATTACAGCATTTATAACTATACACTCAGAGTAAACACTTAGTAAATTATTGCTGTTTTTTTTTCTTTTTTTGAACTTCACTTGGTCCACAAGAAAGCAAAACCCATGACCTTGTACATGAATGTGATAAAATATTATACAGCCATTAAATATCTTATAGACACAGATTTGATGACTTAGAAAATATACACAGCAAAGCAAAAAATAAAACGTAAATTTCAAAAATAGTAAGATTTTAAGTTCCATGAAGGTAGAAATTTTTGTCTCCTGTTCTCTGATGTATCTCAGATATTTAACAGGGCATCTAGTATGTAACAGGGACTCAGTAAACTGGTGAATCTCTTTCTATTTTTGTAAAAAATAAATAAATAATGGAAAGAAAAGGTGAAAAAAATCTGGAAAGATAGAGCTAAAATGTTACCCTTGATTATAACTGATTTTTTTTTTTTAAAGATTTTATTTTTTTTCCTTTTTCTCCCCAAAGCCCTCTGGTACATAGTTGTATATTCTTCGTTGTGAGTCCTTCTAGTTGTGGCATGTGGGACGCTGCCTCAGCGTGGCTTGATGAGCAGTACCATGTCTGAGCCCAGGATTCGAACCAACGAAACACTGGGCCGCCTGCAGCGGAGTGCGTGAACTTAACCACTCGGCCATGGGGCCAGCCCCTGATTATAACTGTTTTGATTATCATTTAAATTGTTTTGTATTTTCTGATATTTCTTTCATGAACATGCACTACTTATATATATTTTTTTAAATATTTAAACTTAACAAAAAGAGATTGTGAACTCAGATTCATTATATTTAATTCTAGGCACCTAAATTTGACACACATACACAAATCTCTCTACTAGAGTTGTTAGATAGTTTATTGAAAAAGGTGGCAAAAAATATCACTTTATGTTTTTTCTTCTGAATGTGTAATAGCAGCTGTTTCCAGGCCCTTCTTCATCAGTTTTTTTAATTGGAGAACAGACAGATATGGAGGTACTTGCAACAATAAGACTATACACTAGACTTTCTGGTGACCTATAATTCCAAGAAAGAGAACATATATATCTCAATTTAAGTATCAGACATTAGCTTGGTCTTGATATTCATCTACCCATCTACCTATCTATCTGTGCATAGAAATTCACATACGCACACACCCACACACATGCACACCCTTAGCCATATGTATAGATAGTGAGTTGAGCCTTATATTCCACCTGTGACCTCTCACCCACGGAGGTGAGTCATTAGATGGTCTCTCCTGGCCATGGAAAAGAAGTTTACTGATTTAATGGCTTAAGTGGAAGGCAACTGAAGAAAAAGAGTGAAAGGAAGAGGAGGAAACAGAAACTGAGATACAGAGAGATGGAGAAAGAGAAAGACAGAAAGAGTATGAGAGAAGCAGAGCGAGGGAGATGGAAAAGCAAGAGAGGAGTTGGGAACGAGTGAGAGGAGAGGGAGCAAGAGAGAGAAGGACAGGGACAGGAAGAGAGAAAGAGGCTACATCAGAAGCATGGAGACCCAGAGATCCAAAGAGAGAATCATAGGAAGAAGGAGCAATCAAGGAAAGCCAGTGACAATGGAGAATTTGTAATTCACCAATGTTTTTTAAAAGTTCCGGAGTAGAACTTGATCTTGTATTCACTAGAAACTTTCCTAATATACTGATGAGGCTTTTTTTCTTTTAAGTTTTGGGATAAGTTCTGATTTTTTTATTCATAGACATCATATCACACTACTAAAGTATCCCTGAGATGTGTGCCAGATTGCGGGGCTCAGAGGTAACACAGTAGCCACCACAGTTCCTTTTCAAAGTTATGTGCATGTGGCTCCTGAGTTTACAAAGAGAGGACGTTTCACACTTTGTTAATTTTTGGCTTGGAATGGGTTTGACCTTTAAAACAATATTCACCCTAGTGGTTAGATTTCTAGGTAACCCACAAAAACTCAGGGTCCTGGTTTTGGAGCTTATGTTGTGATTTAGATGTCCAGTGGTTTGATAACTTTATAGGCTCATCTGGGCATCAAACTAGAGTTGACAATTTCATTTCTGGATGAAAACTATACTTCAGAGCCAATGTTGAGGAGTAGATGTGGTGGCACCAAAGACTTGGATAAATTTGCTTTCTTTGACTGCAGACGCTCAACAAAAGTAGTTGGTAGCTACCTAAGCCACATATGCTTCTCTTCTCTATGGAAAAAGCAAAGCAATTTGGGAATTTTCCCTCTTTGAAGAAACTAGCACAGGTCAACCATTGTGTATTTTTGCAGTTTGTAAAAGCTACATTTTGTTTAGCTTGGGCTGCATAAAGGATTTACTCAACTAGCAATACATTTTATAGGAAATTTTTGACAGTTGTCAATTTAGGACGTGAAACTATGGTCGAGGGTACAGATGGGCAAACTATGTTCTGTGGGACAACTTTGGCTTGCTATCTGTTTTTCTACATAAAGTTATATTGGAACACAACCTCATTCACTTGTTTTTGCATATCGTCTGTGGCTGTTTCTGTGATGCAACAGCAGACTTGAGTAGTTGTAACAGAGACCACTTGTCATGCAATGCTAAAAGTATTTCCCACCTGGCCCTTTACCCGAAGAGTTTGCTGACCTCTGGCCTAGATCATGGGGAGGGAATTTTTAACCATTCCGTTTATGTTTGTCTACGCTGTTTTGAATTTTTTTTGCCACGTGTATATGTTCCTATTGTAATAAAACTATTAAAACATTTTAAATGATTGTGCTACATGCTAAGATGTAGCCTTTGCCCTTGAGGTTGCATATGCTGATGGGAATAGATAGCTATACAGACAGAAAACATTGCAATTTAATATGATAAGTGCATAATAAGTATCATAAAGATTTGTCCAAAGTGCTATGAGGACAAAAATGGGTGAAGTCAACTAACCTGCCTGGGAGAGGGAAGGAGTGATTTTATGAGGAATTAATATTTGACCTGGCCTTTATACAAGGTTAGGAATTGGCCATTCCAGGGACCCTTGAGAGGGGGACAGGATGCCTGTAACCATTTTCCCTCCTTATTATGAGAATTAGGTCCACCTTAGTGGTTCTCAGTACATTTAACAAGATGTGACCAGTGTTTTTATCCTGTTAGTCATTTCCATCTCCATGCCAATTGGACTCAGTCTAACAATCTTTAAATATCATGTTCGATTTCCTTTTTCCTTTTGACCATCAGTCTCTGACTAGACCAAAGAATCTCACCTCCCAAAAAGATAAAGGCTTGCCTTAAATCTAAACAAACATTTTCTTTCTCATCTCTTCACAGGAGAATTTTAGTAGCATGGTTTTGACAGAGTTTTCCGTTGATATTTATTATGTTGCTGCTTCTACACAAGACAAAAATGGGTGATTCTGTCATGTTCTGGGGCCTGTGGCCTGAATCAATGTGGCTATTGGGTGCCATATGACAAGTCAGTTGTCATTTTCTATTAGTGCAATATTGTTACCCCAGGAAGTATGATGATATGCGCTAGAGTGCATGACATCACTATTATCTACAATCAGCCTGATATGTACATAAAATGAGAGGGGTTGTGTACCTAAATTAGGTCAGTGCATATCTTATGATTTTAACCTTAATGTCTCTCTCAGAGCTGCGCCCAAAGAAGAAAGTTAACTCTTATAAGACGTTTAAATTTTTTTTTCTCCCAAGACTCCCATCCATCTCTTCTTCCCACTATGCTTTTTTTTTTTTTTTTTTGAGGAAGATTAGCCTTGAGCTAACTGCTGCCAACTTCTCTTTTTGCTTAGGAAGACTGGCCTTGAGCTAACATCCATGCCCATCTTCCTCTCCTTTATATGTAGGATGCCTGCCACAGCATGGCGTGCCAAGCCGTGCCATGTCCTCACCTGGGATCCGAACCGGCGAACCCCAGGCCTCCGAAGCAGAATGTGCGCACTTAACCGCTGCGCCACTGGGCCGGCCCCTGCATATTTTTTAAAGGTAAGTGTACATAAAAAAGTGCCCGTGTCGTCATTACACTGCTTGTAGGACTTTCACAAATGAACACACCTGTGTAGCCAGCACTCAGATCAAGAAAAGAACATCAGGATCATCCCAGAGGCCCCACTCGTGTCATTTTGTATTCAGTTCCCTCCTTCAGGATAACCTCTGTATTGATTTCAGATAGCATAGGTTGGTTTTACTTGCTTTTATACTTTATGTAAAATTTATATAAATGGAATTCAATTCTATGTCCTTTTTTACATCTGACTTTCAATATTATATTTTTTAATTTCTCCCATATTGTATTTATTTTTAAATCATATGAGCTGTATAATTTGAGAGTAATATGAATAGTTCTTTTATAAACATTCTCATATGTGTCTTTTGGTGAACATATAGAGTCATCTCCAATTCTGAGGACAATCATGTTCAGCTTTAGTAGATATTGCCAAATATTTTTCCAAAGTAATTGTACCAATTTATATTCCCATTGGCAGTGAATGAGAGTTTTGGTTACCATACATATACCCACACTTGATATTTTTCATCTTTTTCATTTTATCTATCCTTTGATCATGAAGCATTATCACATAGTGATTTTAATAAGTATTTCCCTGATTACTACTGAAGTCAGTTCATTTGGATATCCTCCTTTGTGAATTATTTGATCCATTCTTTTGAATTTTATTCTGTTACCTGTCTTTCTCTTACTGATTTTTGGAAGTTATGATTTTTTGCTATATTTGTTGTTATGTATCTAATGTGGCTGAGTTGTTTGTCATATGTATATATGTATATGTATGCCTACTATGCGGTTTGACTTTTCATCATCTTAATGGTGTCTTTTAATGCATAGAAGTTCTTAGTTACAATCTATTCGTATATAGTTAGTTGCTGTTCAGAACTTTTCAGGGACTGATGTAATAAAACTAGCCTACATCAAATCATCAAAAGGTTTTCCTATATTTTGTTGTAAAATATTTATTACTTTATCTTCCACGTTTCAATGTGTAATTCATCTTGAATTGATTTGTGTGTATAGTATGCGATAAAGTGAAGATGCATACATACATGATTTTTCTCTATGGCTATACAGTTGACACAGGATTCTTCCTTGATAAGATCATTCTTTTCCCACTACTTTACTGAGTTACTTTGTCACAAATTTGTTGACTGTTCATTTGTTGATGTCTTTCCGAACTCTCCATTCTGATCAATTAGTCGGTTTTTCCTTGTATTAATATCATATTATTTTAATTATATGGCTTCATCATAGGTCTTTATATCTACCGTCTTTATATGTTTAGCAGTCTTCTGTTGTATGCTAGACAGCATAGAAAAGAATCACAGAGACTATAACTGAGGTTATTTTCCAAAAGAGGATTTTTCTTTTTCTCTGTTAGGTTTATAAGCTGGGGCACTGACCATCTTAGGCTTATCAAGGACTAACCTGGGTTTTGTCTGGGTTTCAGCTATAGCAAGACTCAATCTTTTCTGATTAGCCCCTGCTACCATGGTGGGGTTCTCCATGGCTTTTGATTGAATTCTGGGGTATCTGGTGTCTTCAGCCCTGGAAACCAGCTAGAAATTCAGTTTTCTTCACAGATATTCAGCTTAGCTTTGATCTCCCATCCATGCACTCCTCTCCTCCCTTTCTTTTTTTTGTGGAAAATGGCTGTAGTTTGATGTCTACCAAACCTCCACCTTTGTCACTTCAGCAGTGCAAAAAATAGCCAAAATAGCTGCTAGTTTTTCTGTCAGCTAAGGAACTGTAGTTTTCTGCCTACTGTCCAGACTGGTCCTCAGACTCTAGCTTTGCCCAATATTAGGATGTGCCCCCAGGTGAAATGTGATTAGATTCTCAGTATCAATTCACCATTCCTTCTAGGACTTTAGTCAATTTCCTGTGCCAGGCCCCTGCCTCCTCCTAGTGAGTTTTGTTTACTAAGCAGAAGACTGCACATTTGCCTCTTTGTGTTCCTGTGCATCCTCAGAATTCAGCAAATGTTTGTAGAACAAAGTAGACATACAGGTCTCTTAGAATGGAGGCAAGGAGAACAGTTAGAAGGCTAATCTGGGCAAGAAGCTATGGTGGCCAGAATTAGCAGGTTACATATTAAGATGGATGGATGTAAATTAAAGTGGAAAGGTTTGATACAGATTTTAGGATGTATAACAAGTAACCATGGGGAATCTAGGAAGGAAGGTGGGAAAAGGAAGAGTCAAGAAAGGCAATGCCCATGCTTCTACCTATGGCAATTGAGCGGTATGTGAATCTAGGCAACTGTAAGCCTTAAATGAGTTAAGTCAACAGAACTGAATTTGTAAATTCAGTTCAACCTAAGCTCTAGTTAAGATCACTCAGCTGGTTCTATCCTCTGAGTCTGCTACTAATGGAATCATTTCTGTTGCTTATCCACCCTTTCTTGAAATATCCTAATATAACTAAGTTCTCATAAAAGACTGTAAGATGTGTATGTTAATTCCTTGGCAAAGAAGGTTTTTAATGTTAAAAAAATAAAATTGAGGGAACCATTAAATGTCTTCTGCCCCACCACAATAAAGTAACAATCAATCCCCTATACCAGCAAGTGCCCTATCGATCTTATGAGGTGAGGGGTTCATTTATTCAAATGGTAATGAATTAACAAATGAGTGAGAAATGAAGGCTGCCCCTTCTTTGCTGATTTTCTTCTCTCACATCTTGCTTCCTTCAAAGTTATCCTTCATTTAAGCATCTCAGAAGAGAACCTAAGATTGGAGTTGGATCTTAATGTTGGAGAGCGAGAGAGTGCAAGAGGTGGTATATAAAGAGTATAGAGAATGTGTGACTTATTGTTAGTGATTTGACCAACGTTTCACAGCAATGACTTTTAATGCTCCATTCCCACTGCAAGCTATGAATGTGGCTAATGGAAAAACGTAATTAAGAAACCAGCTTATCTTACTCTGTAAAAAGCACAACTTTTGATTGAATTGGTGGGTTTCTATTAATAGTAATAATCAACTACTAAAAGTATTAGGTTTCTATAGGTAATGACGGGGACTTTCTTTCACTGATGGGTTGTAACAGAATCCATTATTATTGTAGGTATTATTTTCTATTTCAGAATGTGTGGTGAGGTTGTTCCCAGAGTGGGCACCTCTGTGTCCCCAAGGTCTCTGTCCAGTGAATCCCTTGCCATTCTAGCATGAGCAGTTGGCTTCCACTTCAAGTGCAATTCTTCTGAAAACAGACTGCTATTTTACACTGTCTTAGTGTTACAGACTTCCGTGTGCCACTGACTTTAGACCTTCGCTGAAAGTATCTCCATGAAACTGGTAATTCGTTAAGTGCCAAGGGCTGGATGAGTTCATTCCCACCACATCGGCTGCTGTGTGATACACAATCATTTTCTCTCAGTCTCTGTCTCTTTTTCTCTCTCTCTCGCTCAATCGAAAAGTGAATCTGTTCCCTTCTTTTTGGAAAGGCTTGCCTCCACAGTTTGAACTGGACTGTGCGTTTCAGGTTGCTCACAGTCTATGAGAAAGTAACATGGAGGCTAATCCTTAGAGAAACCAACTTGCTTCCTTGAGAAGGACATTTCTTTTGTGAAAAGTGATTGCAGACTTCAGTAAAATTATATGAGGGAGAGTAAAATACCTCATTACTGGTAGGGTCAGGCTCATCCTGTTTATGAGCTCCATTTAATTAATTATTAAAGGCTAAGACATTTAGAGAAAAACTTAACAGCATTCTATTAAGGTCAAAGTAGCTAAGATTAAAATTTAAATAGTTTTAACTATCGTGTTGTTTCAAGAATGTTCTCTTCCGTTTGGGGAGGTAAACTGAGATAGGAGGTAGAGAGGTCTACAGTAAGAGTCAGGAGACTTGCTTCAAATTCCCCCTCTGCTGTCAACCTGGCTCTGTGACCTCAAATGTGACACTTACTTCCTGTAAGTCAGGGGATAAAAATGCCCATTTCCAAAGCTGGTTGTGAGGAATCCATATGCTGTGAGAGCGGCTGGCACAGTGAGGGTCTGGCTCACTGTCAATGTCCAGTGAATGTTTGGTTCAATATCTGTGTCAATATTTCCTATGAGAGTTTGTTCAGGAAGTTTCTCTGAACCAGGAATTATTATAAGATGCCAGTGCTCATGATTTGTGAGCACTGGTCGGGAATTCTCTTTTTAGGCTGAGGGAAGATCATCAGACCTGATCTAGAAGATTAGTTTTAGTTCTGATTTGTCCTTCACCAGTTGTGTGACACGTGCGTAAATCATATAACCTTTTTTGAATATTTAGTATCCTCATCTGGGCTATAAGCATAATACTTAATACAGTCAATACATAATACAGTTCGGGGTAGCATGAGCTCTGAGTGGCACTGCCTGAGTTTGAATCTCAGCTCTACTACTTACTAAATGGTAACTCTGGGCAAGTGACTGAAACTTCTCTGTGGATGTTTTTTTATCTATAAAATAAGCATAATGATAATAACCACCTCATAAGATCTCCAAGAGGCTGACATGAATCGACACATGGGAAATGTTCTAGCAGAGTGTCTGTCACATGATACGTGCTCAATAAATGTTAATTGGGATGATTTTTATTTCTTCCTAGCCCTTGCTTGAATGAAACCACCAAACATGGAAACTAGAATGCTGAGTGCACTGTCAATACAGTGTTAATGTCATGACAGTTCTCTGAAGAAAAAGAAAACCTGTCTGATGTTCCCAGTTATGTCTTACCTGAATTTTTTTCTCATTTTTTCTTTCCCCTGATTCTTTGTGCCAGAGTAGCAGCAACTACAGCAATAATAGCCACTATAGTCCAGGGCCAAACTGCCAGAAACCAGGATGAAAGAGATCACCTTCCTCCGCACTCTGCCACTGTGCCCCTGGGTTTTCTTTGGCAGGAGTGCTTCACGTATTTCCTCAGAAGCCACATAGCTGTGAGCGCAGCAGTTTTCCTGGAACCAGCGTCAGGAGGTCCCTGCTTCCCTGTGGCAGGCTCCTGTTCTCACTGAGGGTATCAAGCGTTTCTTCATCCAAGTGGAAGCGCATGGCCTTTCCCTTCCTGTTTCAGCAGCTCCCACTCCCAGCCTCAGACCCAGTCAAGACAAGTGGGGCTGCTGCATGGAGTGAGCCTCTCTGAGCCCCTGAGGGAGGTTATAAGAGCTTCTCAGAGAACAAAGCTTTGGACTGGACTTGGCTTTGCTGTGATCCATTTTCCTGGCAAACTATGGTGTTGAATGAAGTTAAGAAGATGCTCCCTGCAGATTGCAGTCCGGTCACAAAGGCTGAAAGTTGAGGGGAAGTGGCCATTGTTCCCTCCTGTTTTATCACTCCAGGGTCTGTCTCCTTGAATCTTTGTTGGAGTTATTGGTATCCTGGCTTTGTCCATGTACCCTGGTATTTGAGTACTGGTGCTCATAGCACTAGTAAAAAGGGAAACCTAGAAAAAAAATCTAAAGAATAAAATGAAAGTCATTTGTAACCCATCTATTTGTAAAGAAAATAAAATTATGTTTTTATACCTTATACTTTGGTTGTTTCCACATATATTTTGATGTGTTTATGTTTAATTATTGAAATTATGTGACACATGTGTTTCCGTGGTTCTTCATTTTGCTCTCTTACTGAACATTATGTTGTTTTTTCCCATGCCATTACCAGTTATTTATAAGTGTTATCATAATTGTCACATCATAATGTATTGTTGAATGAATACACTATAATTTACTTAATGAACCCCCTGTTGTAATCCTTAATTTGTAGCCAGTCTTGAGGAGCTTTAGGGATATTCTCTATGAGAAATGGAATACAGGAGAGGACGACACCTCGAGATTCCCATTGTAGGGTTTTCCTTTTCACACATTGGGGTAATCTTTTCACCCCTTTCTTCTTTTCCGAAGTGGGCAGAGTTGACAGGATGTGTAGATCAGATCCTACCAAAAGCTGAAAAAACAGGCTGATTCATGTGTGTGTGTATCTGCACTTTAAAAATTCTTCTTTAAAATACTATTCTGGTGATTTCTGTACTTAACAAGAAGTTTGGGTTGTTTAATTTACTGATACCAACTGTGCCCACCTAGCGCTTGAGCTACGTCTCTCTTCTGACATCAGAGATTTTTCTTCATCAAGGAAATTCATCAAGGACATTCAAATATCAAGAAATCACTGGCTTTCAATGTCAAGAAGAAAACTTTTAATACACTTGAACCCAGAGCCGGAAATCAAAGAATCCCAGACATGTCTTCCATTTACATAATCTGGGGCTGCCCAGTTTGTTAACTTTGAGCATAACTTTGGCAGCAGGAAGGCTCTGCTATCATGTAGTCAGATCAGTCGTCTGGGGTAGTTGCTCAGGGGGCAGTATCCACACTCCTCCGCAGACTTACAGAACCAGCCGCCAAAATAGAGAATAGGAATCTATATTTTTAACAAACTCCCCAAGTGAATTTTGTCAGGTAAATTTAAGAAATGGATCATGTCCCCTACACAATAAAAGATTTCTAGGCCATCAACTCAGCCTGAAAGACGATTGCCTTACCTTGTCCTCACACTTCTATTTCCGAGGAGTGTTAGCCTCTTAGATATTGGGTTTTTCTTAAAGAATTGTTTCATCTTTTGTAATTTTCAAAATCACGATTGGCAAACAGTAGCTTCATAAACCTGTAGCAAGGCTGATGAAGGAATTTTTGTAATGCAGAAGTGATCATTTTTGAAAGAAACATCCCACATCTCCCCAAAGGCACTGCCACTAATAGAGAACCAGCTGCATTCCTCAGTCACAGGCCAATACCACTCTTGTGGAATGGATAAAAACTGTGTTATCGCCTATGGGGACTGGCTGATTTGAGGCAGTAGCATATGGCTGACTGTTAAAACAAATCAAAATAAAACCAAACAGAATGTTCTGGTGGCTTGGCCCCAATAGAATTTTCAAAAGCCAATACAAAAGGCTAAGCCCAGACGCAGCCTCACTCCATCTGTGCTTCATCTCCAGCCCAGAGAAACTTGAGCCTTCTTGGGCCTAGTCTACTGGGCTGCTTCCAATGCACTGTTTGTCCAGACTTTCCTCTTGTAACAGGTTTCTTTTTGTGCGGATGAGAAACTACTCATTGTGTATCCTCGTGTACCTGTTAGAAAGGATGAGAAGTCTTCCACTAAGATGACCCACTGGTCCCAGTAGTGAGGGTACCCAGATGTGATGGGCAGGTCCTCATGGTCGTCAGCTGCCATAAAGAGGAGTGAATGGTCTCTGTTCTTCCCCTTCCTACGTATAATTTCAACTACCAAGGAAAGTAGATCTTTAAACTTTTATGGTCCTAATGCAGACAAACGTGGTAGATAAGAATTATCTTATGAAAAAGCAGTGAAGGGAAAAGGTATGAGGAGCAGGAGTGGGAGAGAGTTACAGCCAGTCTTCTCTACTCTTCGCATTTAAAAAAATTGGGAAGTGCAGGGCGAATCTTCCTCAAGCAAAAAGAGGAAGACTAGCAACAGATGTTAGCTCAGGGTGAATCTTCCACAGCAAAAAGAGAAAAAAATTAAGAAGTAGGATAAGCTTAATAATAAGAATAGATTAATGCAAAAACTTTTCTTTGTTGAGCCACCTGCAGGAGACATTCCTGTTCTCTATTCCCTAAGTATTGTGAAGCTGTTGGATTTTGTGGGTGAGAGTTGTGGGTACCTGGCTTCTAGCAGAGCAGGAGCCACAGTAAAGTGGGGACATCCCTCCATGAAGTGGTGTCCCCTATAAAAATTGCAATGGACCTCAGGGCCATTTGCCCATTGCATATATTTTCTGGAGCATTAAGGAAATGACAAGCAGGTTTCTTAAGTATGTGCCCAGTTCTCCAGTGAAAGAGGAGAGAGGCGGAAATGGCCCCTGTAAGTTAGCTCTGATCATGCTGGGTCCATGAAACCCTTCACAAAAGCAGCTGGTCCCTCCCGGAGTCTGGATGTTAGTCAAGCCCAGACTCTTTCAGTAAAGGGTGTAGATACTGAGGAGATGGCCAGCTGGGTGCCCAGAAGCAGGGTTTGAGGGAACAGACCCTAAGTAAGAGACCCTAAGTAAGAGCAAACAGACCATAAGTGAGACCAAAGCCGCAGGTCGCAACTGGCACAGACACAGGGCAGACCAAATGGGCCCAGACAGAACAGGAGCCAGAGGGACAAAACTTCCAGAGGCAGAGCAAAGTAGGTGGCCATAAGTCTCACAAAACGCAACTGTCAGAAGTCAAAACGGCAGGCCTAGCAAGCAGAGTGTGGCCAGGAGTAAGAGGTCTCTTTCAACCTGGGTAGCCACTTGTTTTATCCCAGGAGCCTTTGTCTACCTCATAAGGGAAGAGTACCATTTGGGCCTTATGTGTGGTATTAAATAAAAGCACCCATGAGGAATGAGGGTTGATGGGAGCACTCATCTCCCCCTCCTAAAGGAAGCACAGCTTGGGATTCTCCCTGCTGGATGCTTCCTAGATGGTGGCAAAGCAAAGACTCCTGCCTCTCTGGAGTCCAAGCACTTAACTTGTTTATGTGTGTGACCCCAGCATCCCCATGCCTCTCACACACGGGAGCTTACACTACAGTTCTCAGTGGAGGCTGGTTCTCTCTGTCTGTCCCTCTGAGAAGTGGTCAGAAAGGAACTCAAAGAACAGGGGCATCACCATGCTCTCAGCAGAGAGGCCAGACCAACCTCCAAACAGCACTGACTCATTGCTACATTTTTTTAAAGCATGCTTTGGGGTGAAAGGGAAAAAAGTTAACATCTCAGAGTCCTGACATCCTCTACTCTTCCTCTCCTTCCTTCCTTCCTCCCTAATTTTTTTGGGGAGGTTTCAAACTCTAAAAATGTCAACATAATGATAACTAAACTACTCATTTCACATTTTCTTGCAAACTTTTCATTATTTTGTCTTTTGTGGTTGTTGAGTATGATCCAAGAATAAAATCACTGCACCAATTGAATGCCCACTTGGAGCTGAAAATTTGGATGGGGGAAGGCTTGGAAGCCGTGTGGCTCTGGCCGGTGATGGTAAAACGGTCAGTGCTCCAATGTAATTACGTTCCAGGTGAATATTCATGACGGCCTACGTGCCATGACATTGTATGTCTGATCAGTAAATACAATAGAAAGGCTGCGCTTCCTCTCAGTCCTCTCTCTTTGCCCACAGAGCTGTCTCCCTCACTGTCGGATGAGCTGGATTCAAGCGTTGGCTGTGCATGTTGGAGAATTTGCTATTGATGAGGCATCTGTGCAGAAGTTTTGCAGACAGAAGAACACTCCCCCGACCCCCCGATCCTGCCCCAACTTGAAGAGAGAACTCTGGCATTTCCTCAATCTGTCTGGCTTAATTGATTGTAAACCTTGTTTTCTTTTCTTTTTATTCCACTTTTTTTCCTGATTATGGAAGCAATACATATTAATGCTATAAATATCAAGCAATGTAAATTATAGAATCTAATGTGACAGTCACCCATGATTAAGCCGCCACCTATAGATAACCACCATTCACTAGTATATAGTTTTCCTTTGATGATTTCAAGAACATATTGAAGGATTGTGTATGTATTTATAAAATAACGTTTAAATACACAGCCATGCACATGCACAGAAATCAGTCCATACAATGCATATTATGAAACTTGCCTTTGTTCCCTGACAATAGATTTGTCATTTTTTCTATCAATCCATGCAGCTCTACCTCATCCTTTTTTTTTTTTTTAAGTAACAGATTTTATTTTTTAGGGAAGTTTTAGAGTTACAGAAAAATTGAGTGGAAAGAACAGAGTACCCACATAACTGCTCTGCTCCTCACACACACACAGCCTCCCCCACATTCAACATCCCACAGTGTAGTGATACACTTGTTACAATCCATGAAAAGACATTGACACAGCATTATCCACCACTCATTGTGTTGTGTATTCTGTGGGTTTTGATAAATGTATAATGACATGTACTCACTATTATCACATCCTACAGAATAGTTTCTCTGCCCTAAAGAACCTCTGTGCTCTACCTATTTATCCCATCTTCCCCTGAACTCCTGGAAACCACTGATCTTGCTATTGTCTTCATAATTTTGCCCTTTCTAGAATGTCATATGTTTAGAATCATATGGTATGTATCCTATTCAGATTGGCATCTTTCACTTTGAAATATGCATTTAAGGATCCACTATGCCTTAATGTGGCTTGATAGCTCATTTCTTTTTAGTGCTTAATAATATTGTATTGTGTGGATGTACCAATTTGTGTATCTATTCACCTACTGAAGAACATCTCCGTTGCTTCCAAGTTTTGGTAATCATGAATAAAGCTGCTGTAACCATTCAGGTGCAGGTTTTTGTGTGGACATAAGATTGCAACTAATTTGGGTAAATACCAAGGAATGTAATTGCCGAATTGTATGATAAGAATATGTTTAGTTTTCTTTAAAAAAGCCCCCAAAACTGCCAAACTGTCTTTCAAAGCAGATTGAGCCTTTCATGGATCATTTCTTTGGTTTTTCATTAAAAAATCATTGTCAAACTCAGTCATTTAGGTTTTCACCTGTTATCTTCTAGGAATTTTATAGTTTTGTGTTGTTCTTTTAGGTCTCTGATCCATTTTGAGTTATTTTTTGTGAAAGGTGTAAGGTCTGTGTCTAGATTCATTATTTTTTTTTTATTTATTTTTTTAAAGATTTGTATCTAAGCTAACACCTGTTGCCAATCTTATCTTTTTTCTTCTTCTTCTCCCCAAAGCCCCACAGTACATAGTTGTATATTCTAGTTGTGAGTGCCTCTGGTTGTGCTGTGTGAGATGCCTCCTCAGCATGGCCTGATGAGCAGTGCCATGTCCACGCCCAGGATTCGAACTGGGAAAACCCTGGGCCGCCGAAGTGGAGCACGCAAACTTAATCACTTGGCCACCGGCTGGCCCCAAGATTCATTATTTTGCATGTGAATGTCCAGTTGTTCCAGCATCAGTTGTTGAAGAGACTACCCTTTCTCCACTGAATTGCCTTTGCTTCTTTGTCAAAGATCTGTTGACTATATTTCTGTGGGTCTATTTCTGGACTCTCTATTCTTTTCTGTTGATCTATTTGTTTATTCTTTTGTCAATACCACACTGCCTTGATTATAGTAGATTTATAGTAAGTTGTAAGTCAAGTAGTGTCAGTCCTCCAACTTTATTCTTTTCCTTCAATATTGTTTCAGCTATTCTGGGTGTCTTGCCTTTCCATATAAACTTTAGAATTTATTTGTTGATATCCATATCACAACTGGAATTTTGATTGGGATTGCATTGAATCCATAGACCAAGTTGGGAAGAACTGACATCTTAACACTATTGAGTCTTCCTATCCATGAACATGGAATATCTCTCAATTTATATAGCTTTTCTTTGATTTCTTTCAACAGAGTTTGGTAATTATTCTCATATAGCTCTTAAACATGTTTTGTTAGATTTATACCTAAGTATCTCATTTCTTTGATCCTAATGTTACCTCATCCTGTTTAATGGCTGCAAAATAGTCTTTAATGTGGCTGTATTTAAGAACTCTCGTTAATTCTTAAGTGCATCTTTAGTTTGGATGACTTTGAAAGGTGAACAAACAAAAGCATATCTTTGGCCATCCACTAAAGCAGAGGTGGTGATATATTACTTGTTCAAGCTGGAGACCCAGAAAATGAAGGAAACCAGGCTGTATTTATGACCCAAGATGACAATTGTCAAATAAATCACCATAAATAGCAGCAAACTAAATTGCACAAATAGGGCGAGCCAAAAAAAAAAAAGTACCTAAAAACAACTTAGCCAGATAGATAGGTAGATATTTTTTCTCATGCTCTTCTAGGAACCACTTATTCAAAATACCATAGTGAAACCTAAATACTCGTCTAGTTCTTGGGTTATATTTGTAACCAATCCAGGGAAGCTTAAAGTGATGTTTCACAATAGTAGTCTAAACTTTGATTCATTAGAGATTATTTTGGGATGCCTTTGATTTATATTTGCACGTATCTTTAATGTACTCCATAAGATTAGACTTTAAAGGAGCCTTCTCCTTGAACATTTATGAAGGGATTTAATTTATTATTTGTCTGGTGTCTCCTTTAAAAGTCTGGAAGCCTCCTCTTTAGGAGTTTCTACGATATGCAGTTGTTTCTACGATATCCTGAAGTCTCTTCCATCCCACCTGCTCAGGAAGTGTGAGCCCTGAATTGTAGCTGATTTGAAGTTTACACAGACTGTAACTCAAGTGTGATGGCAACTCCACTGTTTGTTCACCAGGCCGTTAAGATTGTCATTTCCCAAGGCAGCCTACAGAGCAAAGTTTTATTTAATTGTTCAAGCACAAGAAATAAAAATATCCAGGTGCCCTGCTTGTCTGAAGCTTTTCGCCTGGACCTTGTCAGCAGTTAGCATTTAGCTTAGAGAGAAATAAACTAGGTGACATGACCCGTGAAGATGGAAGACCACAATAAAGTTATAATACACAAGATATCAAAAGGATGATTTGAGTATGAAAATCTTGCATGAAAGAAATGTTCTTCCTCACTTTTACATAAATAATTAAAAAAAATATTTGGAGAAAATCGTCATTAGGCTAAAACTACAAAATAAATACAGATGACCAGACTCTATTTTTTTGACACACTACTTTCTCCTTTTCTTAAAGTTTTTTGTACAAGACCAGGAATTAGTACAAGTCTAGCAGTAATGGTACTGGATTCCAACAATTACCAGTCATTCTCATCAGGTTGATTCAGAGTGGGAAATTTTGACAGGAGATTTAAAAGGAACTGAGAGTGTGATCACCAATCCTGAGCAAGATTTTGGCATTGGTGTTCATCAACCATTGGTGAGTTTCCAGTTCCTTGGGAGAACTGTGATGGAATTCTCACAAGGATCTTGTCTGAGGCACTTTGATGCACTGTTTAGCAATAGCACTAGCACTTTTGCCTTTGTGGAGATGGATGAGTATAAGAGGAAGATGTGTTGGGCTATTTTCAAGGCTCTACCATAGTTTTTAATTACAATGATAGTTAAGGGTGTCGATGTTGAGAATTGAATAATGTGCATAGTCTGTAAAGCCACAGATATCAGGAAGATGAGGCTCATGAGTAGGTGGGCAGGATCAGGTGGGAGACTGAGAAGTGACCACCATCCCTAAAGGGGAAGCAGATGTCCATCTCCAGCAAAGTGTTTCAATACGCCAAAGAGAGCTCAGGAGAAGAGCTGAAAAACTTCAAGTTTGTTTTTAAAGCTCGCTCTCAGCTTAAGCAAGTGATTTGCTTTGGTCAATAGAATGTTAAGAGGTATTATTTATGCAGAAACAAGAAAAACTGCTTGCATGGGTCCATCTCCTCTTTTGGAATCCCGCTCGCATGAGTACAAGCCTAGGATAACCTGCCTAGGGTGAAAGGCCACAAGAGAAATGTGCCCTAAACAACCAGCGTAGAGCCAGCCAACTTCCAAATGTAAGGGAGCCCAACCAAGATCAGCAGAACCAATTACACAGCTATAGCTAGCTGCGGGCACAAGGTGAGCCCAGCTGAGCCTGGTCTATATCAGTGGAATTGCTCAATCACCCCATAATTCATGAGCAAAAATTAATGTTGATTGTTGTATAACGCTGAGGTTTTATGGTTGTTCTGGTTAGACAGATTTTTTCGTTTGTGTGTCAGGAAGATTGGCCAACACAGCATAGCTTGATGCGTGGCGCTATGTCTGTGCCAAGGATCCAAACCTGTGAACCCTGGGCCACCAAAGCACAGCGTGCGAACTTAACCGCTACACCACCGGGCCAGCCTTGGTTAGAAAGCTTTAATGTGGCAATAGGTAACTGGTACACCAGTCCATGGAATGCCATCAACGAATGTTAGCTATATAAATTCATATTTCATTGATTCTAAGGTGCTTTGATGATGGTGCCATCTTGATTTTTTCCAGAAGCTGTCTCTAGAAAGTTTTCACCTAATAGCACTATAACTGCCACCTGTCTGACAATGACTATTGCATTCCGTCATTCTTAGATGCATCCTGAATTTCAAAGATGTTAAAATGCAAAAATCCTGCTTATTGTAGAAAATTTCACCAAGACTTCACCAAGCGTAGCTGAAGTCCAGTTCCTTGGAGCCAGTGTGCTGCAGAGATGAAGGTCGTCAGCGTGATACAATACAGAATCAGAATTTCAGGTTCATAGAGAACAGCAGGACCCGGAGAATGTGTGGCCAACAGTCCCCTCCATTAAAGCAAGTCACTGCTGTCCTGTTTTACCTCCTAGCTGACCAGAGGAGGAACAGTTTGGGCGACCCATCAGGGTCCTCCAAGTTGCCTAAACATCACAAGGACAAAGATTTCAGAAACAAAGCTTTCTCTCACACTTAGAGTTTGAAGGGATAAAATATGAGGTCCCCTAGGGTCTCCTTATGCTGAATTGGGGCAATGTTTTATTAAGCTCCCCATAAATAGCGTTAAGATAACAAGGGAGACTTTAAATCCTACAATTAAAAACATTCATTGTATATTTTGCTTTTTATTGTTTCTATCCAGATGCAAATTAATATTTTATTTTGTTACCTAAATCTTTTAAAATTTTTAATAGAATGGGGTATAGGGGGTTAATGCTGGACATTTATACTTTTAATAGACATTTACAAGCATTACAAGAAAATCAAAACTGTCATTTCATTGTTATATGTTATTTTGGACCAAAAACATTCCCCCGGTTGAGTCCTATCTCTGGCTCCAAATAATCTTCATCTGCTGAAAAAAAAAAAAATCATATTCTCCTTCCAAAAACAAACTTATCTAAATCACCTTCTATAGACTCTGAGGGTGTCCCCAAGCTGTTTGAAACAAGAATGGTGCTACAGAGATCCTGATTGCCCCTTTCATGGTTAAAATCCTGAAGGGGACAGCTCTCAGTCAAGAGGAATTAGCACACTGCAGCTGAGTGCTGAGCTGATTCTGAACCCTCTTTCTGCCAAGATATTCCTCTTACTCCCTTGTGCCCATGTTTAAGAAAGTGCCTTTGGCATTATTAATTATCAGGCTTGAGAATCAAGCTACTGATTTATCCTCATTTTCTGAGATATAGCTTTGATTTCCTGCCCAGATGCCTTGTAGTTCCCTGGAAGGGCGAATGTACTACCATTCGGGGTGGAGAGAGCATGGTTTGGGGGTCAAAAAGACCTTGACCCAAATTCTGGCTCCACTGGCTGTGTGATGTTGGCTAAGTTCTCTGGTTCTGAACCTCAATTTCTTCCTTACTTAAAAGGTATGGTGGTGATAAATAATATTGCCTTAAAGCTATGGTGAACTTTAGAAAATCTAAGATACAACAAACACCTGTACATGGAGAGGTTGATTACCATTCTACCGTCTTTCTTTTCCGATCCCGAGCTTCTCTCTCTGGGCCTGGCTACTGCTGCTACACTTTGATGTCAAACATCTGCCGGAATATCCAGGTTTGCTCACTCTCAAATGGCACAAGTTCATGTTCTTCCCATTTGGTGGGGTATTCTGCTTTTTGATGGACTTCTCTGAAGTGACCACCAGCCTAGATTAACACTGCTTATCTTACTGTTCGACACAATTTCTCTGTTTGTGAGTGTTTGTGTTGCTGACCATCCCAGTGGGCATGCTGGGATCTCTTTCCTTTCTCAGGGGAACCATGAGACCCACTCCTTATTTCTTTGCAGCCCTGGCCTCAGCAGCAACCAGGTAAGGAAGACTGTGGATGCACCAGTGCAGCCCATTGCTATCCCGGGGAGCCTCGTTCAAAGAGAACTTGATATGGAAGTTGGGTCACCTGTGTCACCTTTATATAAAAAAAGGTGACATTGTCTGGATCAGGGCCATTTGACTCCACTGGGATCACTGTAAACATTGACATCAAGTTCTCTGGAAAGTTCATGTGTCAACACAGAATAAGAGTGAATATTTAGTGAGATTTTCTCTGTGTCAGGCTCTCTTCTAAGGGCTACACATGTATGATTCCATTTAATACTCACAACAGACCTATGGTTTGAGTGGTATAGTAGCTCCATTTTACATATGTGGAAACAGGTTTAGAGAAACTAAGTGACTCCCAGAAGATTGTATAGTTACTGAGTGGCAGAGCCAGTATTTTACCTCAGGCAGTGTCACTCCACAACTCTTTCTGTTTTCCTCTAATTGCAGCCATCCTCAGGGGGGTTCTGGTCATTTTCAGACTCAAACAGACCTCCAGATGAACTGGGTGTGTTGGAGGAGTTCTGGGGAGCTGGGAGGAAAGGGACATCCATGTTTCTGTTATGAAGAAAACTGCGTTTGCAGCCACAAGTGATAAAGTTCAGAACCCTGTTAGGCTTTCTCAGGGGTCAAGAACAGCAGAGTTTGAGGCACACTCAGTCAAGTATCCGATGGCAGGGAGAGGACTACATTCCCACAGTCAAGTGTTTGGGCATCAGTGGAGGAAATGCCTTGTGGGTATAAAGGGGAAGACAGGTCTGCATGCCCTTCCCTCTCCTGGACTCCACCCTCTCCCCTGTGGCATAAGGAATTAGAGGACAGATCTGAGCCAGATCTGATGCTAATTAGAAGAAATGTTCCCTCATTGCTATATGAACAATGTTCACTAATTAAAAGAGAATTCTCTCAGTGACTATAAAAATTAAAATAAGGGCATGAGGAATAGTATATCCTGAAGCAGAAACACAGCATAGTTATTTCAATTCTTGCACTTTAGTATCAAACTATATTATTTGAAACCGTACCCACTCTAGGAGATTTTAAGATCCCTCTATTTGCCTCTTCTTAGGAAACTTCATACTTAGCTTTGAATCCTTGGGCTGTGGGGTCATCTAATAGCTTTTCCTATTTTTTGGCAATGTCAGGAAGTGAAAACTAATTATTCTGGCTCTCATCAAGGAGAGGTGGCAGAGGGAGGTTGAACTTCCCTGCTGCCAATATCTCACGTCTTGGAGAATTCTCCTAAATAGGAGATGGAATGCTACAGAAACAGAGGAGGAGAAGTGGTGAATGCTAACCAGTGAGCAACAAAATTTTTCTTCTAGAAACAAATGTAAAGACTACATATGTTATGTGTATGTGTGTTTGTGTGTATGTGTGTCGATCTTGGCCTTATATAACACATAGGTTCTGAAAAGCTGTGTTTAAAACGTCTCATTTCAGTTGAAAAAGGGTAACCATCTATTTGCAATAATTTGGGTGCTGCATCTTTTCACAGCTAGTAATGCAACACAGAGCCTCAAATTGATTTTCTTTAAAAGTAGAATTGCCCCATAATGGCTTTCTTCAAGGGAAAGAAGCTGAATATGTAATTGAGCTCCTTTGGGGAAGGAAATTCTGAATCCTGCCAGCAGGAAGCTCCTATCTTGAACAGATCTTGATGGAAAATTCCATCACAGATCCCATTACTTCAACCAGTTATCTCTTAAGAACTGAATGTACTGGAATCCCTTTCTCTTTTCTTTTTCTCCATATGTGAGCATGTGTGTGACTCTTCTTTGCGACAAGGCATGCTATCTCAACTCTGACTAGAATGATTGATTTTATCCTCTTTTCCAAGGAATTAAATAAATCGTTTTTGTTACTTAAGTGCCTGCAAGGAGCCCCTACATTTTCTTTAAAGTCTAGTTCTGGTGATGAGGCTTTTCTTGAGGACCACCAGCCTAGGGCACATTTTTCCTTTTCCAGAAATCCATTGGGGCACAGAAATCTCACGCTTGATACCTCTGTTCTCTTTTCCTTTCCTACATGTGGACCACACATCCCCTCCTAGACTTTCTGGCCATTGTTAAGGGCTTTTGATAAAACTGATAATCTGACCTGATACTCAGGGAAATTGATACTGTTATTTGCTCTTTGTGAGTGTGGATTACAAGGATGGAAAAAACTTTCCCTCTCTTTATCCCTCTCAAGAAATATCAATAATTGTTAACTGTGGGTTTTGTGGGCGCCTCTGAGAGTCTGTCCACATCAATTGACCATCAAAGGTAGCAATAACCAAAGCCCAGAGCCTCTGGCTGGCCTGTAAATCACAGAAATTTAGGAGGCTTCTAGCCCCATGGAACTCAAGCTTGGCAATTTCAAGGCCTAGTCAAATTTTTTAGTATGGCAAAATCTGGGGCTGAATTTGCTAAGTTACCACGTTAAAATGAAAACAAGATAAAAAATAAACAAAACACCAAAGCTAAACTTCCAGCAGTTAACAGTGGATTTCAGAAAAGAAAGGATATCAACAAAACAACAAAAGGATGAACACACATAATCTCAAGTGAAAGGACAATCACTTATTTTGAGCAAATTTAGCTTTATGAAAAACATACTTCATTTTCTCATATTTTTTCCTTATATTTATAACATACATCATTGAACCCTTCAACATTACACTGTACAATAAGAATAACTCTCACAAATTTAATGGTGAGTGAAAGAAAGATATAAAACAGTTCATACTGTATAGTTCTATTTATAGAAATTATATAAACAGGTGAAGCTAACCTCAGCAGATAGGCGTCAAGGCAATGCCTTATAATTGAGGGACAGATGGGGAGTGTCTGGAAGGCAGTGATGGAGAGTACATTTTTAGGGTATGAGTAATGTTTTGCCTCTTGATTCAGGTCATGTTACACAAATCAATTCATTCTGTGAAAATTCAAGCTGTATACTATTTTATGTGTAATCTGCAGTATATTATGCTTCAATTAAAATAAATTAAAAAATAAAGGATACCTCATCATAGCCTATATAGACTTACAGGCATTTGAAAATCACTGATCAGTTTGGTTTCCCTTTCGACAGATGAGGAAACTGAGAACCTGAGAAGGAGACTACCTTGTTCAAAGTCATGAAACAAATGAGTAATCCAACTGGGAGCTGAGTCCAGGCTTCCCTGGGTTAGTCCAGGGCCTTTGCCATGCTGCAGGCTTCTTGATCCTGAGATAATCACCGTACTTGAGGCCTCTCTGCCAGGAAGGGCCCAACTTGTATTAAGGAGCTTGTTCAGGTGCCAGGCACTCAGTAGCCACTAGAACGGATGTTGGTGTCACCCGTCCTCACCCAGGCAGCTGGGGTCTTCTTGCTAGATAGCTGGCTCTTTCATACTTGTACATCTTTGGGCCATTTTATTATCTCCTTAAGAAAAGAAATTGCTTCTACCTCGTTCCGAGACAAACTCCACTCCTTGAAAACTTGGAGCTCTCCAACTGTTCTTGTTGTATGTTCTTTTCTCACATTTGCACCATTTATCTCTTTCGTCCTTCTGGGTCCTTCCCCTGTGCCTACAGATACACTCAATATTTTTCTGTCTTAGAAAATAGACAAGATAAACAAAAACAAAGAAAAGCAAACAAAAGTAGCCTCTATCTTTGTCTCTGTTAGTGAGTCATCAGATATGTATTGAGTGCCCACCACGTGTCCATATGCCAGCCCAGCCCACAGTCATGCAGGCTCAGCGTCCCTCTCTCGTTACTTCTTTACATCTTCAATTTTTTGAAGAAGACAGGTGATCATTAGTTCTTCCTACTCCTCATCTTCATTTTTTTCCTGAGTCCATGGCTATCTGGCTTGCAGTTGCACAGATCTGTAGACACTGTTCTTTTGAAGGAGACCCATGTCTTCTTCATAGAACGTCCCTACATCCTAATTTTCCTGGGATAGTTATAGTATACATATGTGGTCCTGCAGCTCATATTAATGGATCCTTGTTTTTAAATTGGCAAAAATCACACAAATTGGAGGATAAATTGTGTGCTCAACACTACCTCTTGGTCACCATATAAATGGGTGTTACTGAGTCTTTGTTCTCACTGACACTTGTCACATTGGGCACATGTTTATAATGATTATGAGCATAGGCTTTGGCATAGAGCCCTGATTCAATTCCCAGCTGTCTTATGTAGGAGCTGTATGATCTTAGACAAGTTAATTAATCATTCTGTTGTCAGTTTCTCCATCTGTAAAAAGAAAATAGTAATAATAGTATCTACCTCATAATGTAGTTGCACAAGTTCAGCAAGAAAAGTATCTACAGTGTGCTGTGCAGTGCCAGGCACAGAGGTAGCATTCAGTAAGTGGGACCAGTTCTCACTGTATCTTCCTTGTTTGAATCTAATTCACGTTTTCCTATAGTGGCCTCTCATCTCCGATGATGTTTCTTGAGAACCTTCTGTCCTCTCATCTTTTACTCACTGCACACTCACTGTACTTTCCATGTTTACAGTTTCTGTGCTTGACACTGCACTAGTGCCTATGGTTAAGCCTCTGGGCTGAGCAGCCTGACCTGCATTCATTCCTCCCTCTCCCCTGCCCCAATGGAAGAGTCTGTGCTTAGTCCTGTGCATTCGTCCTCTCTGGAGCCCTCACAAACCCTCCCCTTTCCTTCACACCTCCCTTACCCTAATTCAGATCTTTGATCCTTCTTTCTGACCTGCTGGAGTAACTTAATTACTTTTCTTGCCAACCATATTCCCCCCTCAACCTATTGTCCATGATAAAAGAGTTGAATTTTCCTGAATCAGGTTTCTGATCATGCCACTCTTTGACACTAAGAACTCCCAGAGTTCCTCATTTTCTATTGATTAGATTCCAAAATTTAAGTCCTGCTATTCAAGCTCTCCCATATCTAGACCCCACTTACCTTTCAAACTTTACTTCTTGTTTGCACACATTGCTGTATTGAGTGGCCCAGCCTGAAGGACCTGTTCCATCTTCCTCATGTCTGAAGTACCCCATCGAAGACATTGTTTCCATTCTTCTGTCCATCTCAATATCCTCCCCTCTCCAAATGCACAACTTCTACCATCCTGTACAGTTCAACCAAGGTGTCATCTTTACTTTGACTGCCCTGATATGTCCTCCGTCTCTAAAATGGTAGAATTTTCTCCATCCTGTGCAACCCTCTGAGATATTGTCTGACTCTTCCCGACAGATGCAACACTTTTCTACCTTGTGTTCTGTCTAAAGACATTTTTTTCCCACAAGAACAGCACCTGCATGTGCTTGCTTTCCTTGTCTGTCTGTCCTCTGCTTTTCTTTGTGCAGTTTGCATCACTATGTCCAGGGGAGGGAGCAGGGTTGCTTGATTTCACTAACCTCATTGTGCACAAGAATTGAACCAGGCTCTGTGGAGGCCACTGCAAAAACCATGAAGAGCTCTATTCCTGCCTTGGAGGAACATAAAGCTGAATGAAGGAGCAAGAGTGCACACATGAAAATGACTTAGGAACATTTTCAGAGCAGCACATAAACAGGTGCAGATTAATGAAGTGCCCATGGAGTCTATAAGTGAGAGGATGCATAATACGGAGAGCTCATTGGCCTTGTGACATAGAGGATGAAGTTTTGGCAAAGAAGCAGTGATTTACAGAAGGAGCAGAAGGAAGGGAGGCACAGGTACTGTCAAAAAAGAGAGGGAAGGTTATCCTGGAGGGTAGGAGTGACTGGGCAGGGTGCGGCCATTTCTGTTTCCTCTACCGCCTGAGGAGAAAGCCTGGCTTTCTCCTGGAGAAGTTTAGGCGCAAATCAAAATATCACCAGGTCTCAGTTTAAACACTCAGAAAATGAATCCTTCATGTTTGGTAGTAAGAACATGCACTTGGAGTCAGATATGCTGGGTTACATCTTCTTTTTACTTACCAGGTGTGTGATCCTGGGCCATCACTCTCCCTCTCTAATCCTCAGTTTCCCCAAAAGTCTTCAGCACAACTTTCGGTTCAGAACACAGGGTCTGGCCATAGACTAAATTCTACCACTCCTAAGTGTTGACTGTATGACTGGGAAAGTCTCTCAACTTCTCTGAGCTTCTTCATCCTAATGGGATAGCCATGAGAGTGACTGAAATAGTGTACATGAGGGTTCTGCCATATCATGAAAGGTCAATGCACTTTAGATAATATTATCAACATTCTTCATTACATTCCGAGAATTAGTATCCTTTTCTATAAAATGAGTAAACTAATAATCACTTGCTAAGGATGCTATGTGAGTTTAGTGAGCCATCATCCAAAGCGCTGGGCATAGATTGGGCACTCAATAAGTGAAAGATTGATACTATTCCAAGACGATTTATGCCTGAGACTAACCAGAAAGATGGATCACCACTGTATTTAATCTATGTGTAATTTTGTGTTTAACATCTATCTCCCATGCTCAAATGAAATCCCAAGAGTTCAGAACTCTGACTGTCTTCTCTACCACTGGATGCCTGATACGAAACAGTTTCTAACACAGTGTCAGTGTAAACTAATAGAAAAACAAGAGGGATTAGGAAAAAAAAAAAAAGTTGTAGTGGTAATTACACAACATGCACAGCTGGTAGATGGTAGATTCCTATGGACTAAGGAATTGTGCAAATTATTTCCAGAGTTGTTGGAATGAGGCCATTTGCATTAAATATGCAGAGCATTAGTAATTAAGCTGCAGATTCTAGCTATCTCCAATCTATGTTCCTCTATTTTATTTACACCTTATTTGCAACAAATTCCTGCTTTTGTTCCCATATTCTCTAACTTTGCCCATTGATTCTTCTAATTTTCTCTTATGGATTTTATTATTTCCTACACAAACTGAAACATTTGCGGGCAAAGAATCATCTTGGTTTTAAGAAAGTGCTTACTATTAGAATCACAGGCATCGTATGTCTTCTGGCAATTACCATAATTATTCGAAAGCTCTAATTAGATCCTGGAAGGTGAGAACGTTTCCTTGGGGTAAATTCCACAGAGAAAAACAGAGAAAGGAAGAAAAAAAGGGCTGAAAGAAAAAAGGAAAGAGGAAGAGATTTAGTCATGACAACTTGATTAGCTTAATTAGACTTTATCAACTTGCAATCTTGAAAGTGGTTAACGACATCATTTGCAAATGTTTATTAAGCGCCTGCTACATGCAGTGTTGTGAAGTGTTGCACTCCGCATGATAGAGATTAGAGAAAAGAATATGGCACAGCCTCTGCTCTCCAGGATCTCCTACCTTAGTTGTGGAGGGAAATATAAATCAATGAAACTTGAGTAAGCCTCTGGAACACCTTGATTTTAGCTCAGAGAAGACAGGCCAGGATGTTGAAGGAGTTTGGAAACTAGTCATCTGAGGAATGATGAAAAGACGTCAATGTTGTTGTCTTAGAGAGATTAAGTAGGAGCGGCCAGGAGTCTCAGGGACTAAACAGCTGTTATATGGAAGAGTGTCAGAATCATTTCATGTAGCTCCAAGGTGGCAGAGTTAAGAGTGATTAATTTATTATCTCATTCATTCATTTATTCTTTAAATACATACTTATAGAACATCAAATAAATGCTAGGCATTGTTGTAAGTGCCACAGAGAAAAAAAGTGCACAAAAATCTGTGCGCTAATGATCGGAATGCCCTAAAGGAAGATACAAAGGAGACCAGCTTCAGGAGATGGACACAACCAGAGCTTTTCAGAGATGGGCCTCCTATGGGCCTACGGTCAAAAATCTCTCACAGAGCTTTCTAATTGTTAATACACAGAAAGCATTTGACACATTCATTTATTGACTTATTTGGGAAATACTACTATTTACTGTAACTCATGAATCATGCTAAGTGTTGCGAATATAGGGATAAATAAGACAGAGAAGGTTCCTGGCTTCTTGGCGCTTACATTCCACTTGAAAGGAGAGACACAACAAACATATACACAAATAAACATGATGGTGAGGATACATGTAAAAATTATGATGTATCATTTATAATTGTAATAAGAATCTGAATGGATGTTTTAAATTTGGTGGTCAGCTTGCAGATGAGTTCCCCACTCTAGTGATTGCCTTCAGCTGAAAAGAACTGCCTCACCCAAGACCATGTTCCCTTCCAGGGGAGTATGAGGGGTGTTCACAAGCAATGACTCATCAAGTAAGCAAATATAGACCTGGGCAGCCCATCCTAAAAAGGAACAACTCTGTAGGGGCTTCTTCGCTACCGAACTCCCCATGGGGTTGACTGAGACTTTCATTAAGATTGCATCACATTTCTACTTCTCTTTCTACCCAACCCTGCTTTCACCACCCTCCCCTGCCAGAGTTTGATCCTGAAAACACTCCCCAGTAAATTTCCTACACACAAATCTCTGTTACAGGGTGGGCTTCCCAGAGTCTGTATTCACGTGACTTGTGACAGATGTAATTGATAAGGAGTTGACCATGCAAAACTACATTAAATCCACTCAGCCATTAAAATAAAATAACAAAATTGATGACAGTATGGTACTGTTATTGATACAAGGCAGTCCTGGAAGATAGGATCCTTTTCTGATTCCCAAACAAACATGATCCCAGCCAACTGCCCTCTCATGGATGTTCTCTCCTGACCAAGAATGCCTCAGCATTCTCTTCAGCTTGACTAAACTTCAGACAAGTTTCTTTCTGACCACAGGTTCCTAACCTCCATTTTCTGAGAGCATTTACTTTTGAAAACTTGAGATTGCAAATGCTTTCTCTTCCCCTTTAAGATGTGAATCTTCTCCCAGCACTTGCCAGTTTTATAACCTAGAAACATCTTTCTCAAGGACAGGAGCTATCCCTTTGAAATATAATTATCAAGAAAGATAGCAGTCTTATCTCCCAGTCTCTGTGGGAGAGTAGGAGCCTAGCTTTGATAAGCACAAATTAGCCCACTGAGATGGTCTAATCACATTGACCAAACTCTTCCCTAATGCCCTATAGTAGTTTGTCACTAGCTCACCTGGAACTTAAAAACTCTACTGCTTTTCATTGCGTCAGAGTTGAGTTCATTCTCTCTCCTCTATTGCAATAGTTGTGAATAAAATCTTTCTTGCCTGTTTAACTATGTCTGGTGCAATTTTTCGTTGACACCCTCTTTCTCTATTAGTCATTTTGGCAAGCAGAGAGGCTGGCAGAGGAAAAATGGCTGGAGTTAGCAGAGCCTGGTTCTGCCAGCAGTAAACTCATGTTTTGGATTATTCTTTTGAATTCCTCCTGATCACGACCACAGGAGACTGTAAGAGTCACTTTGGTTAGACTTCTGTAAGGACAACAACACTATATTCACTGATATCTCAGAAACTGAATCTGATGATGAGCTGGCGAGGAGCTAGCCTTGGAGAGTCAAGGATGGGCACAAAGCCTGGGCTCTGACATGGTCTGTGTGAGCAACTGAGATTTCAGGCCTTAGGATTTGTGTTAGTTAGCAAGCTCCAAAACTGAGATGAGCATCCAAAGAAATGGTTGAACTTGGCTAGTTTTAAGGGCTCTTCCAACTCTGATGACTTCATGTCAACTTCTCTAAGCATCAACATGGGCTCAGAGAGTTCATTTGCTATGGTTACACGATGGTTTATTGAGCCAACACACCAAAATTTACCTTACAAACTCCTACTAGAATTTGACTTACCTGTTTTTTGCTATTTTATTTGTTTACTTTAATGTTATTTTTTTTATTTGAATAAATTCCCAACACTGGGATTACTGAATCAAAGTTCATATCCTTTTAATGGCTTTTTTACCTATTCAGAGTGCCCTTTTAAAAGATGGAAAATATTTAATTTGCTGCCAGCATTGAATGAGTATACCAGTATCCCACAATCTTATTCCTTTTAATAATTTAGATTTATTGTGTTTGTTGTTTGTTTGATTAGACCTGGTAATTATTTTAATATAATTTGCATGCATTTAATTACTATCTGGTATATTAGTTCCCTCCAGGTAGCATGAAAAAGACTCTTGAGATACTTTGTTTCAGGTATCTGTCCCTGAGGCCAGTTCTCTCATTTTGTCTTCTCCCTGGCTAGGTTGCAAGGACACTTTCTGTAGTTATTTAATTAATTAAGTGGTATGAACAATGGTAAAGGAGAGATCCCAGGGAGACTATGCCAAGCACAGAGAGGTCTCTAAAGCAGGGCTCATTCCTGGACTGTGAAAGAGGGTCCTTCTAGGTCTAGGGAGGTGAACATCGAGTTCACTTCCTCTACTCCTTCCCACCTAACCAACTATGGGACATTGTATTAAAATCAACTAAGAGCAGCTCAAAAATGTAAGAAGCCCCCTAGGGGTCACTTCAATATGAGGCAGCCAGATAAGAACAGGAAAGATTATCTTGACTGGTGGCTCACAGGCTAGCTGTATGAATACGAGACTTAGGTTTGTTATATTAAAAAAAAGAAAACTATTGAATTCAGCATCTTGTAAAAAGATTACACATTTTAAAACAAATTGAAATGATATGCAAGGGTATGAATTTTTAAATGATGATTATTTTTCATTTTTACTTCTGGAAGGCATACCATTTTAGGGTTTCATGTACTTAGATTTTTAGATATTATTTGGCATATTCTTATGAAATGTAAGCATACAAGAAGCAATAGGAAATAATGTAATGAATGCTTCTTTACCTGTTACCCAGCTTTACCAAATTTGTCAATTTCCCATATTTCAAATTTTTCCATGTTTTTTTTTTCTACGCTTATACATATTACTAGGTTGGCAATTTTTTCCCTCTTTCTTTCGTTTTTAATGTAACAACAATCTGCATACAAGTCTTCTCCTTGCACCGACATTTTCCCAAGTCAGTACATCTTTGATAGTAATTCTCAGACTGGCTGCACGTTATAATCACATGGAGAGCTTTTCAAAAATTTTCTCATATTTATATTAATATGCTTAAAAATATAATTTGGGCATTCTTTGTCTTTGCTAGATGTCTATATAATCTCAAATTTTGTCCCCCAAATTAACTATTACAAGGAGGAAAAGAGTGACCTCATGGTGAAGAAACCTGGACACCACCTTAATCATGTTATCAAAGCCAACATTACCAATATTGGGACAAAATGATACCAATGTGCCTCCTGATATGATGCACTGAAAGCACATAACATCAATTTTCTGACATTCCTATCAAAAATACATAAACTGGATCTGATCATGAGGATAGCTAAGACAAACAACTATTGAAGGACATGGTACAAAATAACTACCTTAATTTTCAGGGCTAGAAGTTTTTGTTGTTGTTGTTAGGAAGATTCACCCTGAGCTAACATCTGTAGCCAATCTTCCTCTTTTGGCTTGAAGAAGATTGGCCCTGAGCTAACACCTGTGCCAGTCTTCCTCTATTTTGTATGTGGGATGCCACCACAGCATGGTGTGATGACTGGAGTGTAGATCCATGCCCAGGATATGAACCCACAAACCCTGGGCCACCAAAGAAGAGCACATAAACCTAACCATCATGCCACCTGGCCAGATAACTTATTTGTGAAGAAGTAAAATGAATGAAATATGTCAGTCTTCCCAGACAGTGAGCGCTCCAAAAGTATTCACTGAACTGAAGCTAATTCAGAAAGATCAAAGCAAGTCCCCAGTTGGTCACTGCCCAAAGGATATTTGGGGAACCTGATGCTACAGAGCAAGCTGCTCTTCTTCAAGTCACCTCACGGTGTGACCTTCAGAAATGGACCTCTCTACCAAAAGGATATAGGACTGACCTGGGTGGAAGGGCAGAAGCTTGAGACTCAGGAAGTCTGAAGTCAATCTCAGACTTGTCATCAACTTACTGTGACTCAGGTAGGTCATAGTACCTTTCTGTACATATCAGCTTCCCTTCCAAAGGGAAATAATAATAGCTGCTGAGCACTGTGAGGTTGACGATGATATAGCACCACAGCTGTGGAAATCCTTTGGGATACAATGTTAAAGTTTTTACACTATCATAAGAAAAGAATATCTTAAATATCCTATTATCAGGTGTGTTACATTAAAAGAATAAAATTTTACATTGACTGAGAACAATGTTTTGTCACCTTGGTCTTTCTAGGTAACCCTCCTGAAGTTAGATTCTCAGATCCACTACCTCTTTCTCCTCTCACTGATCATTCCGTTCTTCACCCTCTTCCTTTCCCTGATGCCCCAGCTTTTTCACTGTATGCACAATTGTCTCTTCTGTAAAGCCCCACAGTCTCCTGAAGTTGAGAAATGAAGTCTTATCATCCGATAGCCCAAGTAGATGCCATCCTCCAGCCTCACCCCCAGCATGTCTTCCTTGTTGATATGTGGGGCCATTTTACTTACACAATTCGAGTGCAGCAGTTAGTACGGCACAACTGAACTGCCATCAGAGGTAGCTGATGACATAAAATTGACAGAAAAGCTTTTTCAGGATCACATTGTCTTTGTTTTCTGTGTTTTCTCTAGCTTATCACCAGCAGTCAGGGTTGTTTTACTCCAGAGGGCAAAGACTAAGATCGTTTCAGCCAGCACCCTCTACTCCCAAACATTTTCATTTTAATATCAATTGAACTCCATTCAAGGGAAGACTTATGACTCTGATGAGGGGCTGACTTTGGAAGGTTTCAGGATTCCCCATCTCTCTATCACTGGGCTCTTCAGCACTCCCTAAAAGGAGAAGATGACTCCAGTTCAAGATGACAACAAAGAAACTGCCGATTACTAGCTGTATGGCCTTAGGCAAGCTGTTTGATTTCTCTGGGCTTCTATTTCATCATCTATGAAACAAATGAGAATTTGGGGCTTGTAAGACTACCTTCAACTGTGGCACTTCTAATTCTGGATTCAGTGGGAAGAAAAGTGAGATTTCCTACACACCACTTGCATGTGCTCTGGTCACATTTCAAGCTTTCTGTGTACCAGAGGAAATGAATGCTGATATGTCAAATCACCAGTAGGGGGAGCCTGATAAACTCTATGAGGAGGATGTGATTTCTTAGTCTTGTTCTCTTCACTTCTCCTGACCTGAAGGACTGAAGGGAAAGGGAGATACCAAGAGGCTCTTACAATGACCCAAGGGAACAATGAAGAGGGCATTGACCAGGACAGGAGCATCCAGGCCAGCACCAGCCACACAGTGGGAATGGGATAAACATATGTTTATAAAAGAATTAAATGTCCCTTCCCACCTCCCTCTAGCAGGAGAAATTCCACTGTCTGCATAAAGCAGTCTAGGGAAGTGCTCCAGGCCTTTGTCATTCAGGTTACAGAGCGTAGTGTGGGCCTCGGACTGCAGGACCACATGTCTTCAGTCTATATTATTCATCCATCTTTTCCTTCATTCAATATTTATTGAGCAACTTCAACATACCTCCTATAGCCAGACATTTTGTATTAAGCATGTAACACTAAATGAGACTGTTACAGTCTTTGCTGTCTTGTAATTTATAGTCTGTATGGTTCACTTTATCTGGACTCTTCACATCATGTAATCTCTATCAAAATCCTGCAGACCAGTTCACATGAAAGTTTTCCTCCCCGAAATGTCTGTGCGCTCCTTGTCTTTACCATAGAAATTGGCATTGTGTTAGTCTGCTCAGGCTGCCGTAACAAAATACCGTAGACTAGGTGGCTTAAACAACATAAATTTATTTCTCACAGTTCTGAGAGCTGAGAAGTCCAAGATCACGATGCTGCCATGGTTAGGTTCTGGTGAGAACTTTCTTCCTGGTTTGCCTACAGCCATCTTCTCATTGTAGCCTCACATGGCAGGGAGAGAGAGAGAGTGAAAGAGAGTAAGTGAGTGAGCCAGCAGCTCTCTGGTATGTCTTCCTGTAAGGGCACTAATCCCATCATAAAGACCCCATCCTCATGACCTCATCTAAACCTAATTATTTCCCAAAGGCTTCATCTCAAATACCGTCACCTTGGGGGTTAGGACCTTAACATATGAATTTGTGAATTTTGGAGAGACACAATCCACAATTCAGTCAATAGCAGACATCAAGTGAAATATTTAATCTGCAAAATGGGCATACAAACCACTGCTCTACGCAATACACAGGATTATGGTAACATAAAATTTCCCTTGAACATTTTCAGTTTACACCACCATAAGTCAAGGTGTGATGAACACTGAAAGCGCTGTCATCAACTCTCACTTATGCATTTGCTTAATTTAAGCAAATGAGGTACTTTCCCTTCAAGAATATTAAAATATTTTTGAACACAAGGAAAATTGTTCCTCCACAGTATGTTCCACAGCACATAACACAGTGCGGGCACATAACTCTGAAGAAGGCAGAAAGAAGGAAGAGACAGAGGCTACCCAAGTCTTCTCATCAGTGGGTCTCAGTGTGTTGGTGGAGGCTAGCACTGTCCATTCTCCTTGTTATGTGTCACCAGGACCTACTTTTTCTGAAGAATTAATACCAACATTTTTAGGAATCCCAGAATTCAAAAATACGACCAAAGTATAACATCCTGTTATTTCAGAAACATAATAAGTAGAATACAAGCAAGCAATGTGCTGTTCCTATTGGTTTGTCAGATTCACTCAGAATCTAATTCTAAGCATGTTGAATCCACATTTCAAATGTGTGCTTGGCAAAGTGGCTAATTCTTCCTATTCTGAAGCTTCAAGAGCCATTCTCTAAAGGTCAAAGTTGAATGAGTGTGAGCACCCCACCACCTGTAGTTTGTCTTAATCAATGGCTCTGGAATGCTTGCGTCTCTCTTTGCTGAGTCCCCACAGTACTAGTGAGAACTATTAAATTTGTTGCAACATGAAACATTGTCTGGCTCCATCCTTCACTTGATGGAAGATCCTCTCATATCATATTCTCGAAAGATGGTATTTGAGCCTCCAACTTAACAGTGTAGATGTTCTTCTACTTAGAAAGTATCTTACTGAGAGAAAATTTTATTCCCTATGGTTTTTGTCCTTTTATCTTAATTCAGTCACACATAATATCATTTATATTCAGTGATAAAGCTTTTGTTTCCAAATCTTGAGAAATCTTTTAAAAGTCTTCAAAGATTTTTATAAACAAATGTAAAGGAGGGAGATGATGGAACATACTAGCCATAATCTCACTCACCAGTCATAATTATTCTTAACTTTTCATTATATATTTTTGAAAATTAAAAAAAATTGGCCTGTGGTAGATTCAGCAACACATGTATGAAAAAAAATGGCCCTTTTTAAGATACTATTATATTGCGATACTCTTCTACAGATGTCATCTACCACCACACGCACACTTATAAATACAATATCACCATTTTTGATATCAGTTTATCTTCTTTTATGATTTTTTATGATTTTTTTGTGATTTTTAAATGTTTCATTGCATAGTTGTATCATAATTATCTAGAATTACTCATAAAGGGCTTATTAAATAGAAAAAACTCTTCTAGGAAATGCTGCTCTATTTTGGATAGTCTATATTTCAATGACATTTTCTTGATTTTTGACTTAGAATAGAATGCTAGAATTGAATACTGATCAAAATCTGTATTTTTTCTTGATTGTTTTCCAACGTATGACATTTCACCTCTGTTTTTCATTATCTCTAAATGAGATAAGTCTTTTATGTATTTATCTAAGTCAATAAAAAGAAATGTTGTACTAGAAAGATCCAAGTAAAAAGATGTCTGGCAGAATGCTAGATATCAACATCTAGGTTGACCCGTTCAACAACTGAAGGCTTGCATTACATGTGTGTACGTTGAATAGTGTTCTTATCTGTCATTGATGTTCTTCCCGGAGGACCCTTATAAAGAGTCACCCTTAGACTCAACAGCTAATAATTTCTGGAATACAATTTTGTCCTATATTCTAAAATCATAACAACAGCAATGAATTATTGTGAGATACTAACATAAGACTACATAATTCATCTCCCTCCCTAGCTCTTGTTCTTTCCCTATCGAGTGCATTTCAGAATCATGTGGTTGCACAATATTGGGTGACAAAGAAAGACAAACACGAGTTTTCATTTTAAGAGTCATTCTGGATTTTAAGGATTGCATCTAATTTTTCTCCCTCCTTCCTTCCATGCACTTGCGAACCATCTGCTTAATAATTATCTGTGAAGTTTTGACAAGTGTGTTGGGAACATACTAGGTGGAATACATCGACGTTTTATTATTAGAGGAGAATTGGAGTTGCCTGAGGATGATGTGTATCCATTTACCTTCATTATTATTAGACTTGTATTTGTTTACTTTTTTGGTTCATGTTTAATAAAACATTGCCTATCAACACTCTTTCATAGGATCACAGGCAAAATCTTAGACTATCAGAGTTGAAAGTGGTCTTACAAAGCAACTCCTCTAATGCTGGAATTTTTATTTAATATGGACCTCAGGGGTGGATTGTGGCTCCTGTTGAGTCACAGTCAGTCGATGGTAGAGCCTGGACCAGATTCCAGGTCATTTTGATTCTTAGCTTAATGTTCTTTCTCTACCCTCTGCCCCCTGCTTTTTAATTTTTTCTTAATTTTACTACTACACTACCATGGGTAGAATCCAGTAACATCTTTTTGAGGCCCAGGACATGGAATATAGAATCTGGCCTCCACTTTCTACCCTTGGATGCAAATCCTACGACTTTTTCCACTATCCCATTGGCAGAAGACTCATGGCTAATTTGGATCCTAGGAATGTACGTGCTCTGCAAAGCATTTCTTTAGTTCTCACTGCACATCAGGCCCTGTGATAAGTTATTTTTCTTGAATCGTATCCTTTAATGCAAATGTATAACAATCCTATTAAAGAGACGGTATTATAAGTAATTTATAGTTGTGGAAAATTGAATCTCAGAGAGGAAAGGAATCTTATTTAAGTTTTACAGATAATGCACGATGGACCTAGAATCTGAGGAACAGTCTGTCAGACGCAGTGCCAGCTATAAGGTTTGATTCCTTCTCTCTCTTGAGTTCGGGGTGTGTGGACCTGTGTGTGTACATGTGTGTACGTGTGTGTGTGTTCATGCATGTACACCTGAGTCTCAGTCTTTTCCCTGGAAAGAATGGCTTCTCACTTCATCTTTTATAGAAACATATATCCCCAGCCCACAGTTTATGAACAGCATTCTGTCAGTGGGCAGGAGTGTTGGCTCGCTGTAATTAATTTCCTTCTCACCTCACACCTCTGAGAATGAGAAATGAAAGGGCGTTAAAGGGAGTGCAGTTACAACCCACAAAGAGACCACATAAAATGTCACCTTTTGGCTCAACACACTGCTCCCTTCATGAGTCCTAGTCCTGAGTTCCCAGCTCAGCAGGGCAGACAGGGTTTATTACTGGCTGATACTCAATGACAGATTTGTTGGCAGTTCCCTCTTCATGATTCGGTAGGAGTATTAGCTCAAACTTCACTGAAAGTTAAGATTTCGTGCCAAAGGTCTTTCTTTATCCCATATGTATTACATGTGAGACAAATAAAGGTGAAGAAAAGAGATGAATTATTGGTGGAATTTAAACTTTGGAGTCAGAGAGTTGAGTGTGAGTCCCCACAATGCCATGTAACAACCTAGAGCGGGGTTAAGTCACTTAGACTTTCTGGGCCTCGATTCCCCCATTTGTAGTATAAGCATCATGACACGTCTCCTAACATTTGGGGAGGGTGAAGTGAGTTTGTATATATATGGAATCCCACAGTACCTGGCACATAGTCAGTTCTCAGTGCTGATAATGATATAAATTGAAAACAAAACACTCCCCCCATTTATCTTCCCACATATAATTGATAAAGCACGTTCACATCATGTCACTTCATCCTCAGAGCAATCCATTCAGGTAGGCATGCACTGTTTTTCCATTTGCACACATTCCATAACCTGAACGGATGGCTTGGTTAGATTCCATCCAGTGGCCTTTCTACCATGACAGCTGCCACCAGGAGAAGAGGACAGTGTTCTCCTAGCTCTGGAACATGCTGGATAGCTCTGTGAGGGATACTCTCAAAACACAGGTCCTGCTTTTCTCCTATTGTAGGACAGATGGTCTTAAGGAGCAGAGGCCTTATAAACCAGATCGCACAGTCCTTACCATCAGTCTATGGTAAGCACCTTGTGCAGTACCTCAATCTTGTTTCACCTTCTTGATAAATGTTGGTTCTGTTAACTTTTCTGTTTCTTTTAAGAAAAAAAAGCAGTGTTTTCTCTGGGCAACGTGCAATTCAAGGTTCTGTCTTCCTCTGTGAATCAGGAAAATAAATTATGGAGAGAATTGGTGCAACTCCAAGTCTTGGATTTGATTTTCCTCCCAGCAGGTGGTGGACTGGGAAAGGCCATAGGATTATTTCAAGTGTTCATAGAAAAATACAGGAAAAAGGCTTATTCAGGAAAGGGAGACTTCTAAGCTAAAATGCAGATATCCTTTCCTAGCGTTCCTAGCAATCTTTGCTGATACTGGGAAATAAAGAAAAATAAACAAGTTGAGGGATTTGTTCCCTTACAAAAGGTGAAAGAAAAAAAGGTAGAATATGGGAAACTTCATCAGCTTTACACTTTTGAGCCTTGTTTTCTTAAGTTGCCAATTTGGAAAATAAAGAAAGTACATAGTAGTAGTAATATCTTTTTAATTAGTAAAATGTATCTATCTACCAATCCTTTGTTTACTCATGCTGAAATCTGTTATCAATGCATTTGGGTGAATGTAGCATCCTAGAACCTAGAACCCCAGGAACCATAAAATAGTGCAGTGTGGACTCACAGAGCCAGGGCCGTGGACCCTGATTGGAACTCTGTTCCTCTATCACTTGTCCATTGATTTTTATTTATTTATTTTTAAATTTATCTACAAACATTTACTGAGCATCTACTTTATGAATGGAGGAGCTTTCTTAAATGCATTGTTGCTGAATTCCAGGATACTTTGGTGAAGTCTGCGTTTCTGGAGAAATAGATTCAGCACAAGTGAGCGCCATTGATCACATACAGGACCCAGGAAGAGAGTGTAGATGGATCATCCCCCAGTGCTGAAGAGCAACTAGAATGTTCCTAGGGGCCAGGTGGTATGTGTGGATACTCAATGCCCACCACCTTCTGTACTAGAAGATGGTTCTACCTTGACACGCTCTGGCTGGACTGTGACTGCTGCATACTGAAAAGTTCTCAGAGGTGTACATCAAGATGAGATGGTGGAGGAGGAAGCAAGAACCGCTTAAATTTGGGTGGTTCATTCCCTCTGAACCGTAAGAGAAATGGACAGTCTCCCAGCCCAAGTCCCATATTTGGAAGATGAAGAATCTGAGATTCAGAGAGGGAAGAGGACTTCAGCTAGCTTAGCTAGTTAGGCAGCAGAGAGATTAGAACTCACATCTCCTTAGTCCATGTTTGATTTTTTTTTCCATAAACTATACTGCCTATGAAACATAATGTGAATAATCACAGAGAGTCTTCATTATACAGGCGCACCTCATTTTACTGTGCTGTGTTTTATTACACTTTGAAGATACTGCCGTTTTTACAAGACCCTCTGCCAGCAAAAACATTACGACTCACTGAAGGATCAAATGATGGTTAGCATTTTTTAGCAATAAAGTATTTTTTAATCAAGGTACGAACATTGTTTTTTAGACATGATGCTATTACACACTTAACAAACTACAGTATAGTGTAAACATAACTTTTATATGCACTGGGAAGCCAAAAAATTCATGTGACTCACTTTATTGTGATATTTGCTTTATTGTGGTGGTCTGGAACTGAACCCGCAGTATCTCCGAGGTTTGCCTGTATCTTTATGTGTTCTACATGGTGTTGTTGAAAGTATTTTGTCATATTTAATCATTACAACAGCTCCATGCAGTAGTGCTATTATTTCCATTTTATGGGTGAGGAAACTGAAGCTCCTAGTTAGATTAATTTCTCAATTTCACACACCTTTTAAGTGATAGAATCTAGTCTAGGACTATTGTCATCCAGGGTTTATATTTTATTGAGTTGTCTTTCTTATTCTAAAAAGTAATCCCACAAGTAGATGCCATTATTTTCCATATTTCATAGATGAAGAAACTGGAGCAGAGAAGATTGGCAATTTTCTTAGGCCATACAACTAGCACACAGCAGGAGCACATTCCCACACTCTTAAATGTTATGCCATATTGCCTCTTAGCACAATGATGAAAATAAAGAATGATGTGGTTGAATGCTCTGTCTTCTGTCCATCAAGGCAGAGACGATACCAATGTACCACAGCAAGTCCAGGGAAGAGAAGAGACTAACTGTGTCTTTTTATCATCTAAGGGCTTCATCTCTCCCTTGCTTCTTAAAGGAACTATCACACTGATGTCTTGGTCATGGCCCATGAGCCAGTATGAAGGAAACACAACAAGCCTGGTCCTCTACTTTTTCCTAAGGAATTGTGTCTCTTTTATGAAGTATACTTCTCCAGATAGACCAGACAGAGTCCTAACAGTGCTACGAACCCATTATTTAACACTTTCCCCACTCCAGCTAGACAGAGGCCCAGTGCTTCCTGCTCCTCTCCAGACTTTAGTAGCTCCTGGGAGTAAAACAGTCAAATTTGTAAGAAGATAGGTCCGGGGCCTGCCAGGTGGTACAGTGTTTAAGTTCTGCTTCTCAGCAGCCCGGGGTTTGCTGGTTTGGATCCCGGGTGTGGACATGGCACTGCTTGACATGCCATGCTGTGGTAGGTGTCCTACATAGAAAGTAGAGGAAGATTGGCATGGATGTTAGCTCAGGGCCACGATTCCTCAGCAAAAAGAGGAGGACTGGCAGTAGTTAGCTCAGGGTTACTCTTTCTCACAAAAAAAAAAAGAAAACAGAAGATAGGTCCACGAAGCAGACAACCAAAGGGGTTTAAGAAAGAAAGCCTGGAAATTATAACTCCTTTTTGAGGTCATTTGGACCAATCATAAATTTTGGCAATGTTCATTTTTGTTTCTCGAGATGTACAAATATTTCTCAAGCCCGTAAAAATAATAGGAACCCAACATGAAGTTTTTTCTAGACAATAACAGAATGGAAGTTAAGCACATTCTACTTAGAACAAAGGAAGTGTTTGTGTTACCCATAGTTTTCAATGGTTCAAAGTTCAAGGTAAATGGTTCAATCTTTCAAAGTAAATAATATTTTTTAAAAAGCGTTTACTGAGTGCTCACACTTCACTTCACTCTGAGGGCACAAGAGGAAGCCAAAGAAATATGATGCCCCTGACACACTGAGCTTACAGTTTTGCAGAGGTAGAGACTTTAGATAATTATCAATTATGGTGGATCAACGCCATGTAGAAGTACAGAGCTACATGAGATTAAATTACAGAGACAGCCTAATCCAAGGAGGCAAAGATATGTCCCCAGAAGAAGGACCATTTAAGTTTAGATGCAATGGATAAGTAGAGGCTTGGCTAGGTGACAGATGTCAGAGAAGCACTGAGGCATTTTGAGAGCGTGAGCGTGCAAGTTCTCCAGGCAGAAAGACTTTAATTTTACAATAAATTTGTAGGTGTCACTCTATCTAAAATAAAAAGAGAAGAAAAATATCAATAAAACCAATCACCAGGATTCTTTTCACAGTTGTATGTGGTGGCTGCCAGTAAGCGACTGAGGTCCTTAGTCCAACAGCCTGTGAGGAGCTCAATCCTGGCAACAGCCATGTGAGCAAGCTTGGAAGGAGACCCTCCCCTGGGTAAACCTTGAAAGGACTGTAGCCCCAGTCTGCAGCTGGATTGCAACCTTGTGAGAGCCCTTGAACCAGAACACCCAGATTCTTGTCCCATAAGAACTGAGAGACAATTGATAACTATTGCTTCTGAAGGGGCTAGGATTTGCTTTAATTTGTTACGCAGCAGTAGAAAATTAATACACAATTTTTTGCTGGGATCAAGACATAATCAGCCTAATTTTTGTACATCTTCTCTTTAAAGTCTTTGTCCGAAGCCCTGAAAAAGAAGGTCATGAAATTTATCCTCATAATTGTTTAGTGAAGACAGATATAAATATTAATTATATAACTTAAGACATTATGTCTTTCTCATAGTCATAGAAGTCTGAACCTGTGGTTGATTGACATGGAAACCTCCAGTTATTCAGAAACTAGGCCTTAACACTGATAATACGTCATGTTAAAGTGAGGCCCTTGGGAGTTCTCAGGCCCAAGGTACACTGCACCTTAGGCTAAAGGATATAAAAGAGGTCAGAAGCCAACTCTAAGAGGAGAGCAGAGTTGCTGCCACATTCCTCTCAGCACAGGCTTTCCTACTACTGTAGCTCCAGAAAGCCTCCTTGGATGCCACACCTTGTTCCCAGGGAGTCTGTTTCTCCGGCTTCCTTTCACTCAGGGTCCCAAAAGAATAGAGAAGTGATTTACAATCTCCTGGAAGCCTGTTGCAGCTTCTATGTTAATAACTAAGGAGACCCTCCTTCCCTTGGGGGTTCTAGATCCTTCTCGTGCCTTCTGCCTCCCTCTTCTCTATGGGGAAATATTATTGACAAGCATATTCTTAGAACTGATTAAAAAACACATACCCAGCAACATGTCCTGGCCGAAATAAACGCAAGAATGAGGATAGGCTGTTTCTAGACCAAAATACAAGAGATGTATGCTTGGAAGAAAAATCAAGCGCACACAAATTTCCTGCTTCTCCCACAGTCCTGGGGGCCTACATATCAAGAATTTGGTTTTCTTTCTGTTTGTTTGTTTTAGTATTTTAATTAGGGAATAGGTCAACCTTATCCAGAAAAGAGAGAATAATATGCTGAACTCCTCTGCACATTAACTCATCCTCAATAATTATTAACTCACTTATAACTTATCTATACTCTTTTATCACTTTATATGTTATCATATTTCATATATTTTTTATAGAAAAAATTTATATTTTATCTATATTCCTTACTCACTCCCACCCCCAACACTCCCAGTGGATGTTGACTGTGGACTATTTTTTATGAATTTCCAAGACAATATACCATTAGTCTGAAGATTTTATATATAGACAGAGCTATAAACATATCTCTATATAAACGTATAAATATCACATACACGCACTTTCCAATGGTATTTCTTCTTTCCTAGTACCATGCTCAGGGCTGAATCCACAGGTGCTGAGGTAATGACTTTGCCCAGATCTCCTGTTTGTTAAGCATTGTCTGATTGAATCCTCACAACAATGCTCTGAAGACAGTCCTATTAATAATTCCATTTTACAGATGTAGGAACTGGTTTCTGGTGGAATGAAGTCACTTGCTCAAGGTCATGGAGCTGGTAAGTGGCCAGCCTGTGACTGAACAGAGATCTGTTGGAAAACTAATGAACCCCCTTTAACAAATAGTTATACTGTTTCCTCAAAAGGGTTAAGTTTTCCTCTTTCCTAAAATAGGTTTTTAGTTTATTTTCCATGCAAGACGAAGCAAGATGAGCCCTCATTTTTTGCTCTTTGCTGAAGTAGGAAAGTTAGATGCCCAAGGGCCTGGCAGTGATTATGCTGAAAGGATTTTGTGACCAGAAGCCATAGGTCAGTTCACACATCCATCTGGGATGATGGGGAATAAAAATAAGGAAGGAGAACAGTTTATTTCAGCTCCAATCAAAATAAGAGCAAATGGATCAATGTTTACCAAATGCAACTTGTCTAGAGTAATACATTTCCTAAGTCCCATAGGTATTATAAACTGAAACAGGAAATGAAAAGCTATTAAAATAAATGATCCCATAGTGTTCTTTAAACAACTGTCAGCATTTTGACAAAAAGGAAACCCATACCCCCTCTTATTTTATATTCCCTAAATTCAAACTCCTGTATCTTTCTCTGTAGGTGAGCACTAAATTTGGATAACGACTGCTAAGTCCTAGACAGGCTACTTTAAAGGAAGTAGAAGTTAAACAGAAAAACAAAACAAAAAAGAAAGGATTTTCAATACGTGTGAGTTTTATGCTCCCAGGTAATCTTGCTGGACCTAGAGGAAAGTTGAAATTGCGGCTATAAAAAATACATATGGGTCAAGTATTACATTTTAATTTAATGTGCTGGATAGAAATGATTAAGCAAGATTTCGAGAATTCCTCTTTCCCATTTCCCCATGAACTTTAAAGAAGATTCTGCTGCTTCTCTTATGCTTTTTTTCTTCCCTCATCCTCCAAGAAAAGTGTCTGGGGAAAGGGCAAAGGGAGGAAGACCATAGGGGTAAAGTAAAAGAAAAAATAATGGTCTTCTTTTCCAACATTATTTCTCATTAGTACCTAGAGTTATGATTGCCATGTAGTTTTACAGAAGTGGGGGCTTTTTAAAGGAGTTTTAAGGAGGGCAGAGTAGGGGTTACTATAGTAGATGTTTAAAAAGTATATGAATACATTTCATTGTATATATATATATACACATAGTATATATATACATTGTATATACGTTATATATATGTGTGTGTGTGTATATATACACACCAATTCTCTTTATTTACTCAGATGTCAATGCATGTCTAAGTTGTTCCCTATCTTGGCTATTATGAATAGGGCTGCAATGAACATGGAAAGGCTAGTATCTCTTCAAGATCCTGATTTCAAGTTTTTTGGATAAATACCAAGGAGTTAAATTGATGGATCATATGGCACTTCTATTTTTAATTTTTGAGGACTGTCCATACTGTTTTCCAGAGCAGCTACACCATTTTGCATTCCCACCAACAGTGTGCAAGGGCTCCAATTTCTCCACCTCCTTGCCAGCACTTGTTGTCTTTCGTTTTTTTGTTAACAGCCATCCTGACAGGTGTGAAGTGATATCTCATTGTGGTTTTGATTTGCATTTTCTGGAAATGAGTTATTAATCAGTAGGCATAGTTTCACGTATACAAGATGAACACGTTCTATAGATCTGCTGTACAACGTTATACCTCTAGTCAACAATACTGTACTGTACATTAAAAATATTTGTTAAGAGGGTAGATCTCATGTTAAATGTTCTTATCACAACAACAACAAAAGTATATGAAGAGATTCAAGTCATTTTGTAATTACTTTCGTATGTCTGAATGACGTGCCCTTAGTGGTTGCATTGAAGTGTTCTAGGCCTGAACCACATGCATCACAGCTTTTATAAGCAGTGCATCCAATCTTCAAGAAGAATACAAGCTATATTGTTCCTCTACATTCTTTTCTCCTCTGCAGACTTTCGCTGGCAATAGGAAGGATTGATTTAAATGCCTGGTCAGTGCAGTGGAAAAGTCCTTATTATGCAAAAACTAAAATTTTGGTAAATTAAATAAATGCGTAAAGAAGGACTAACAGTTTTGAAAGACGTAGGCTTCAGTTTCTGAAGTCGTGCAGGTGGTTTCTGCAATTACATTCCTGAATTAAACTCCTCTTCTATTCTTTCAAATTTTTATCTCCCCAAGGATGCTCAGAACAGACTTTTCCCTCAAATATCATTGTCTGATTTATCCCCAGGAAGGTTCATTCACAGGGACCAGGATTTACTCAAGAGGTGACTAGTATATTTGCAGAGTACTTGACATCCAAGCTTTTCGTTTTGGCTGAGCTGTTAGTAGCCTGGGGAGAAGTTCAGTAGAAGCGGTTGTGACTGAGGCAGACTGCAGGGACTGCTGCTGCCCATTAGCAATAATGATTGGGAACAGAAAGTTCACTGCTTTCACAAAACATGCAAGGAACAAAGAGGGCTTGCAGTGAGTCCACCAACAGCTCACCTTTACTAATATATTTCAGTGCCCACATGTACTTTCATACCTGACTGAATGCCAGACTTGAATCTTCTAACCCTATATATATGTTTTTAAGAATGTGGAGGCTTGGGGCCGGTACCGTGGTTGAGTGTTTAACTTTGTGCGCTCCGCTTCGCGGCTCAGAATTTTGCTCGTTCGGATCCTGGGCGGGAACACGGCACCACTCATCAGGCCACGCTGAGGTGGCACCCCACGTTCCACAAATAGAAGGACCCACAAGTGAAATATACAACTATGTACTTGGAGGATTTGGGGAGAAAAAGCAGAAAGAAAAAAATAAGAAAGAAGATTGGCAACAGTTGTTAGGTCAGGTGCCAATCTTAAAAAAAAGAATGTGGAGGCTTAAGAATTAGCATGTGGACTGCTAAGTGTGAGCCATTACCCAAATGTGATCACAATGTAGTGTAGAAACAGATATGACAAAGACAGGACTTAGAAAGGCTGCTTACAAAATTGAAACCAAAATTCTTTCCCCAAACTTTTACCCTTTTGAACTAGAACCTCCCATTTAGGGACTTCATTCTAAATACTTATTGATCATTCTCTTGTTCTCTACTTTCTTGTAAAATTTCCTGAAGACCCGAATGAGCTGAAATAGTAGAATTCTTCCATTTACAGAAAAATAGTATCTAAATAGGTTGATTTGAGAAGATATATCTGGAGTACATCTGTGTGGTATTTGCTAGTATTACTAGAGTACTCAGCTTTTAAACAATTCTACTTCATACTTTGAGACTTTCTTTGTAAGAGAGTTTCAACTCGCTAAAGTTCACAGTTCTAGAAATAACTTTTTAAGACTATAGCTAGGTCGTGAAACAGAGTAGGCACACCACAATGCCTAGAGTAGCATCGTGGGTGAAACAGCACACAGGTCATCTCTAACCCTTAAGCTGCCTTTGTGTCTTTTAAAAACAAACAAACAAAAACCTTGTTCTTTTCTGAAAACAATTTACCTCTTTTTGACAGAATGTGGTCATAATATACTGATATATTAAAAATGACATCTCTGGGGTCAGCCCTGTTGCTGAGTGGTTCACATGCTCTGTTTTGGTGGCCCAGGATTTTGCTGGTTCAGATCCTGGGCACGGACCTAGCACCACTCATCAAACCATGCTGAGGTGGCGTCCCACGTAGCACAACCAGAAGGACCTGCAACTAGAATATATAACTATGTACTGGGGGGCTTTGGGGAGAAGAAGGAAAACTAAGAACAATAAAAAATCTTTACAAAATAAATGGACATCTGACTCCTGGCTGTCTGAATGTTTCTCTTAATAAATTTACAAATATCTGATGTTGGTGATGTGCTGGTAGCCTTTGGTGTGTTATTGTTCTACAATACACAGCTTGCACAAGCACAGACAGTGGCTCTCTGATTTGGTGGGTGGGTGTGAGGTGCTAATGAGAAGGCCTTTCTCTATTGACTCCCAGTAAGTCCTGCCCGCTGAGAGTGGAGTGGTGCTGAACGTTTGAGGCCACGTGGGTGATGCTCAGATATCTTTATCTGGCAGAGGTTACGGTGGTCTCCACAGAATACCTTGAAATCTTGATACAAATATAAAACATTTCAGCCTGTATCAGACTTCATCTTATATTAGATCCAACACCACAAGTTTAATCAAGCTTTGAGCATTAAATACTTAGAAAGAAGGATTTAAATTTGAGAAAAACTCAACCCATTAATTTACCTTTTGGCAAGTGAGTAAAGCGTCCCTTTTAAATGTTATCAGCGGAATATCTCACTCAAGTTTCTACGTGAGTGGAGATTGATAACCTCCTTCCTGCTTTGAGGCAAGGTCAAAATGTTCGCATGTGACTTAACCAGGATCTCCATTTCCACCATGGGGAGAAACCACAAAGCTGAAGGCAACTATATTTGTCACTGAGGCTGTTCATATATATTCATTTTCTTCTTCTGGGCATGTTGTAGGATTGCACTTGAAATCAGGTGTGGCCATCTGACTTGCTTTGCTCAATAACATGTAAATGCAAGTAGCATGTATGCTGGAGGCTCTGCACTTTGGGCCTCCCACTGAGCTTGACTTGGAGCAGAGCTCCCAGCTAATGGGCATGTACTCTGAGAGAGAAATAAGGCTTTTAAGTATGAAAGGATTTTCAATATAAAATGGAACTGGAGGATATGAAATGGAGAATCTTATGTGTGCACCCTCAGAAGAATAGAACTTAAGAACCAAGAGGCTGATTTCTCTTTAATTGTCTGATTTACAGCAAATTGAGATTTACCTCCTGACCAGTGAACACCCACCAAGAATCTCTCCCCATCCTCAACCTGTGAACTTACTGCTTGAAATTTGGCTAGACGTCCTCCTGCCTTTGCACTCCTTGCCCATAAATACAGCCCGCCCCAAACCCTCAACTAACTTGCCTGTAGTTTGCTCCAGCATGAGTTTAACAAATTGCCATCCCTTGGTACTCTTGAATACATTCAATTTCTGATAATTAGAACTTACCTCAATTTACTTCTTTATTTAGGTTGACAAAAGTCACTGAGATTTGAGACTGGCTTCTCAGAATCACCTGGAGTTCTTTTTAAACAGATTGCCGGGCACACCTCCAGAGTTTCTGACTTAGTAGGTTGGTGCGGGATCTGAGGAGCTCTAACAAGCTGCCAGCTGATGTCAATGCTGCTGATCCAGAGTCTACACTTCAATACCAACTGCCTAAGACTATCCTGACCCAGGCGGAGAAAGAGATTAAGAAATAGCGAGGGATTGGGAGAGCGGGCAGAGAGGACGCTCTGATTTATTTGGCTGAATATAAATAGTGCATATGTATTGGTTACTTACTATATGGTAGGCATTATATTTCTTCACAACAACCCTAAGAACTATGTTGCGCTTATATTGCCCATTTTATAAAAACCCCAGACTTATAGAGCTTAAACTTAAGCCCATGGTCTTTTAGATAGTACCTGTCAGATCTGGAGTCTAAGTCTGTCTGCCAGATATTAAAGACTGTGCTTCTATTATTCTCTTCTATGGTTCAGACTGTTTAGGTGGTGTTTGATCACCTAAATGATGCTGGCTATCAAAGTACTGGGTTTTGAACATATTCTCATTTAGTTAGGGCCTATTGAATTACTTCTATTTCAATATAACTATATTGAAATATAATTAGGCTCTTTCTAGATACGGTGGAAGCCACAAAGATGAATAAAGTCCAATATGTTTTCATGGAATTTGCATTCTTATAGAGTAAGTATCTCTTAAGGAAGGCAGTTTATAAATGCCATAAGACAAGAATAAACAAAGGACTACAGGTGACCAGAGGAGGATGAGATTCCTTCCAGAGACTGGAAGAGAACCTGTAAACTAGGCTATTAAGAGTGAGGGGGCCTTTGGAGCAAAGTGAGGAGGAAACAGTACAATTGGAATCCTAAGCTAATATTCACCACTGAGAAGATTGGTTTGATCCATGATCTCAATTTAAAAATATCCTTGGGACATTCCAATTCTTCTAAAGGTTAATTAATAGATGCATTGAGTGTTACGGTAAGGATTAATTGAGGTGGTGCTGGAGGAATGATGAGGAACTGGAAGTATTATGTGAATTTTCTGCTAGGGCATTTTCCTATGAGACAGCTAAACCTGATGGCAGTGACAGTACCAAATTGTAAATGATATTTCCAAGTAAATTTTTTAAATCCTCAACTTAGTGTTTTTTTAATCTAAAAATGTAGTAGCTAACAAATTTACAAAGTGCACACAGATGAAAACGATCTGTGTGGATTATAATTTAAAATGTATTTTGACGTATGTTTAGGTCCAGTGGAGTGAGCCGGCCATGCTAAGCAGATAAAGAATTGGAATGTTTCTTGAAGAAGGATATTCTAGCATCTTGTGCTTTCTACAAAAGAGCTGGCACTTGTTAAAAAGCTAGCATTTGCCAGAAGTAAATGGAGCTGTTTTCATGATGCTTTTTTCACACAAACATGTCACAATGAAGTCAATGTGTAAGCTGCCTCATAAAGTTGATTGGGTTTTGAATCTCACTTTATAGTAATCACTTGCTTGGGGCATGTCCAAAACGTTGGTTTGAAACTGCCAAGAAAGCCACTAGTTGGCCATCTATAGAGACGTTACTGTCGAGTGCCCAGATAGCTTTTTTTCTTCCAATCTTCTCCAAAGTGTTCCTCCCTTTGCTTCACCAACATTTCAGTGATTCTGGTGCTGACAAGTGGGGACTATGCAAAAGTAGGTGGATTTCAACAGCCAGAGTCTGACCGCCAAGCCCAGTGTGTGCTCTCCAGGCCGGAAATAAAGTCACTAATGGTGTGAACTCTGCATTTAGACTGTTTGGATTAGGATTCGCAACTCCACCTCCTACTAGAGGAGAGTCAGCAGGTCATTCCTTTGAGGGAATTAAGAACATGGATGGATTTTGGAGTCAGACAATCACACGCCTTTGTTTAAATCTGAGCCCTACTCCTTTATAGTGGGGCATCCTGGGATGAGTCACTTAACTTCCCTGCGGCAAGGGCTAGGAGAGCCAGGGGGGCTTTGCAGAAGAGAGAAATGTTGGAGAACTGGAATATGGAAGGGATTCCAAGAAGGTAGTAATTCTCCAGTACTCCATTTGATGGCCTAAGATTAGAAGGATCCACAGGATTGATGTGGACATTCAGGTGGCATAGAATTGGACAAGAAAGTTGACCACTTCCAGATGAAAGTTCCATTAAATTCTTGACAGGATTCTCCCTTCTGACATGTGTTCGCTGGATCTCTCCTAGGTTCCAAGGTTTCCATCTCTGCGTGTACTCTCCACTTAGCCTATGTCATCTAACTGAGGTTGAGCATGACACCAAATCACAGGAAAAGAAGAAAGCAAGGACAGCATTTCTCTGTGTGTGTGTGTGTCTGTGTGTTTTAATATAGAAATATGAACTCTAAAACTCAGATAGACCTGTCTTTTTTGCAATCAGAATTCACAGTAAAATGTTATTAGGTCTTAAGACGTTGACTTTCCTGACAACCAGTGGATTTGAGTTTAATATTTATGGGGAGAAGGTTACCAGGCATGGTAAAAAGTTCAGGTTAGAGAAACCTATTACTTGTAGATAATTCATCAGAAATCAAAGCCATGTATTCTAAAGAGTTTTTGGAGCATAAGGGGATTCCTGTGGTGGTTGTGCTAGATTCTTAACATTCTCTAATTTTCATTTCTCAACCAAGTGTTTGTCTAACTGGTCTGGTTTGATTGCCATTGTCTCACGTGTGTGCCAGCAAATGATGGCATTACTCCTCTCCCTAAGTCTTGAAATGTGAAGTTAGAATAGTCAGAAGAGAACACATTTTGTGTCCACTAACGTGTCAGGTCACGAGCATTGGGATCAATATTACTGAGTCCTAAGAAATAGCCCATCTTTAGTTTTCTGATTCTGACTTAGCTGAGGTTTGCTTAGACTGGACAGTAAGAGTTGGAGAGGCTGGAGGCGGGAGAAAGGCATGAAATGAAATATCATCAGAGATCTGCTAATTCCATTACTCTCACTTTCTTTTTTTGAAACAGAGCTGGGATATAAAAAAGGGTAATATTTAAAGTAAGTTAAATAGAATTTTTATTTGAATAATTACAGCACGTACTGTCCATTTCCACTTTTTCATAATCTCTCTAAATTTCATCACATAGCATTTATTTTCCCATATTATAATTCAAGATGTTATTTGAAAATTTCAGCTTACTTGGTAAAACCTATTGGGTCTGTCACAGACTTGTTAACTAAAGAAGAATAAGATTATTTATTCATTCTAACCTGATTCAACTGCTTGAACCTTAAAAATAAGGAAAAAAACAAACATTTTTGACAAGCAGCCCTGTTAGCAATGAGATGAAATATCAGTGGGTTTATGGGAAAATCCTCTGTAGAAAATAGGATTAGCCTTCCAAGCTTATGAGAGAAGGTTATCGATATTGTCCAAATTAATTCTAGAGAATGGTGATATGTGTTACAAAGAAGAATGTTTTGTGATTTGGGAAATATTATGTTAAACATTTTTGACTTTAGGATTTGCCATAGCCTTTAACGTACTACTGTTCTTTAAGAATCTCCAGTGTATTTGACAAGAGAAACATTTTTTCCTTGGGCCTTATTTTTGGACTAATCTTCAGTGGAGGACATTTGGGAAAGCTGATTTAGATGGTTGAGTTTCATATTGATTGCTTCAACCTAATAAGTTTATGGAGCACGTACCTAACCTTTAAAGGGTGATATTATGATGACTCATCATATGACTTTATAATTTCATCTTAGTGTCTCTGTCAGAGGAAGTCTCAGATGGATCAAGGGATTAAGCCAATATAAATAGCCTTGAAAGATACTCTTAGCTGTTGCCAACCCAGTAGTTCTACTTAATAGTACTTCTTCCTGATAACAATATTTGGTTTTGTATACAAGCCGGGGTGGGAGTGCAGCATTAATTGCAATAATTCTGTTGCCCCTTTTACAGTTTCCCTTCCGGCTAGGGGTGTCTAGGCGACTCAATTATGGTCAATGACATAAAATGGGAGCATTCTTAATAAAGGTTGAGCCTCCCGATAGGAGACAGTGTTTTCAGGCACCAGACCTTTCCATTTCTGCTTGCATTGAACATGTTTAGACTTCTTGTGACCATCTTGTGACGGTGAGGTGAGAAGAATGAGGATGAAGATAGCAGACCAGGATAGGGGAAAAAATGGTTTCTTGATGGCATTACTGAGCTCCTGTCCTAACTGTGGAGATGCTCAACTCCAGACTGTCTGAAATCATGAATGTCTTTCCAGTAGACATTGCTATTTCTTAGCAGCTTAAAACATTCAGTATGTGTATTTAAATTATTGGTGTTCCCTGGTATAAGCAACTTTATCTCATTTTCTTTATCCAGCCTCCGTTCTTTGTATTGTAAACATTCAAAGACAGCAAGGATCTTTCTTTGAATGTCTGAACCATGACTGGGAAAGTTGAAAACTTTTCCTAACTTATCCGCATTCAAACAGTTTCTATTTTGACCTCTCTTTTCTTTTTTTGAATGATAGCCAGGCAAGCCAAAGACTCCTAAGAAGTTTACTCATGTTCCTCAAAGGCACCAGGGTAGGACCTGTGAGTATTTCTTTTTTTTGGTGAGAAAGATTCATCCTGAGCTAACATCCATTGCCAATCCTCCTCTTTTTGCTTGAGGAAGATTAGCCCTGAGCTAATATCTGTGCCCATCTTCTACTTTGTATGTGGGAACCTCCACAGCATGGCTGATGAGTGCAGTACATCTGCACCTGGGAACCAAACAGGTGAACCCCAGGCTGCCGAAGTGGAGCACGTGAACTTAACTGCTATACCACTGGGCCAGCCCCTATCATTCACTTTAGAAAGCAATTATTATTGGTTAAAGCTTTGGATTTCCTGGGACTGTTTCAAACAGGATTGTTCAACTAAGTTTTTCGAAGCCTTTGAAGTGAATCTGTACTTTGTGTTGATTCTGGTCTGCCTTTCTCCTCACCCCTCTTCCTCCCTCATTTATTTCTTTCTCTTTCTTTTCTTCCTTCCTTCTTTCCTTCCTTTCTTCCTTCCTTCCTTCCTGTCTTTCTTTCTTCCTGTCTTTCTTTCTTTCTGTCTCTGTCTCTTCCACTCTCACTCTCTTTTTCTCTTTCCTTTTTTATTCCAGTTGCTGCTGAGTTTTGTATCTAAACAGCTGTGCCACATGGCTGGCAAGGATTCTAGGATGTAGGTACAGGTTTCTTGGGACTTAGGATTTCTATGCAGAATCAAAGGTATCACAGAGTGCTATGAAATTAGGGATTCTGGGATGCAGTATTGAGATACACTGCATGGTGGGGCATGCTATTTAACGTGATTTCAATTTATGAACAGTTTAGACACAGTAGTTGATGTTCTTAACTCTGCCGTCAAGGTGTTAGCATGTACTGAAGTTCCTGAATCTCAGCCTGTCCCAGTGTAGCCCTCCCCACTGCGTGCTTTACCCAAGATTGTGGACTATGGCCTTGGTCAAGGAGTTTGAGAATGTGGGGGAATGAACTACATCCAAAGGCTCATTCCAGCTATCTACCTGCTTGTCTCCTTAGTTACCTGTCCAAACTCACCTTTTGCCTAACCTAATGACTTACCTATTTTTCATATTCACTTAGCAGCTTACCTTTCTAACCTTTCAAAATAGAATTAATGTATGTAAGTTAATTTTTTTAAAGTTTTCAAAAGTGTTGGGGCTGGCCCCGTGGCCGAGTGGTTAAGTTTGCGCGCTCCGCTGCAGGCGGCCCAGTGTTTCGTTGGTTCGAATCCTGGGCGAGGACATGGCACTGCTCATCAAACCACGCTGAGGCAGCGTCCCACATACCACAACTAGAAGAACCCACAACGAAGAATATACAACTATGTACCGGGGGCTTTGGGGAGAAAAAGGAGAAAATAAAATCTTTAAAAAAAAAAAAAAAGTTTTCAAAAGTGTTAAGGCTTTGCTTCATACATGTTTTTAACTTTTTGTATTGATTAATTAGGCTTACAAAAGAGTTGCAAATAGTACCAAGATTTCGGAGATAGTCTTTATTCAACTTCTCCTAATTTTAACTTAACCACCGTGCAATTATCAAAGCTAAGAATTACCATTGGTAAAACGCTATTAACTAAGCTGCAGACTTTTGTTAGATTTCACTAGTTTACACTAGTATCCTTTTTCTGTACCAGGAAAAATACAGAATGCCACATTGTATATCGTTGTCATACCTCCATTGTCTCCCCTAATCTGTAATACTTCCTTAATTTTACCTTATTTTTCACAACTCCAAAGTTTTGAAGAGTATTGGTTAGTTATTTTGTAGAATATCCCTTAACTTAAGTTTGTCTGATATTTTCTAATAATTAGATTGAAAATATCCATTATGTAAAGGTGATGAGTGCTTCTCAGGGCATCATATGAAAGAGTATTATTTCCTTCTTTGTAATAATAATATTTTCCTATAATTAATAAGTATTTGAGGGGACGACAGACTTTAAAACTATGTAAATATTCTCTTTCTCCTTTTTGTTGTTTCAAAGAACTTGAAGCCAAGTATTTCAAGAAACAAACCAAATAGGATATGCTACCAATGATTTTCTAGTTTCCTCATTTATTCCATGTTTACTGAGATTATTTGGTAAGGAAGAATTATCTTTTCTTTTCAATTTATTTATTTATTCAGTGTGTGCTTATATTAGCATGAACTAATGGATCTGTGTTTTATTCTTTGGATTATGATCCACACTTTTATTGTTTGTGTTGCTCAGATTGTTTAGCTGTGGCCACTGGAGCTCTTGCCGATCAGCTCCTTCACCCTTTCAACTCCCATTCTCATACTCCCATTCTATATGGAGGGATGCAAGGGGGGCTTCCTCACTCTCTAGCATCACAAGACAATCATGGATCATCTTGTGTTTTGCCTGTCTCAGTCCAGAAATGAACCACCTCTCCAAGGAGGTTGTTTTCTTAGAACACAGTATTTAGAAACTAAGGTCCTGATGTTAGGTGTTCTTATTGCTACTAAGGTGTCACGGCTCCTAGGCCCACACAATGCACACACATATAATTATTTCTGTGTCTATTTCTATGTATTTTCAAAAAATAGTTTGTAATAGTTTCTCTCATTCCAATCTAGCAAAACAGGGTTTATTTATTCTAATTTTTACTCTTAATTTTAGCTTCCGGCTCTGACAGCGAGAAACTCTCACTGAATGCTAGTGTACACACAGAATTGCTAACTCTTAAAAAAATGTACCAACCAGAATACAGTTTTTGTGAGTTTTCATTATTTTAAGTCTTACACTATCCAATCAAAACATTCTCTGCAGAGTTATTTAGGTTGGTTCCTGTCTTTTCCATCCCATTCAGAGGGGTAAAATGATTCATCTGCTTCTTTCTAGTCAATAACTCACTACATCCATACTCCATGGCAACTATTGATCTTTTTCCTATCTGTGTGATTTTGACTATTCCAAATTAAATTATATGCTATGCAGCTTATTGGTTCTGGCTTCTATCACTTAGCAAAATATTTTAAGATTTATTCATGTTATTGTATATCAATTGTTTGTTTATTTGCTGATCTATCCTTTCTATCTATCTGTTTATCTATGATCTATCTACCTTGTTTATTAGCTTTTTTATAGCTGAGTAGTATTCCACTGTGTGAGTGTACCACATTACTTCACTAGTTGAAGTATATTTGGGTTGCTTTCAGAAGGTGACAATTTTGAATAAGGCTGCAATAAACATTCACATATTTGTGCGTGAGTTTGTGTATGAGTGTGAAGATACATTATCTCTTCTCCTGGGTAAATTCCTAACAGTCAAATTGCTGGGACACATGGTAGGTTTAAATTTAACTTTATAACACTACTAAACTATTTCCTTCTTCAAAGCCACTGTATTGTTTTCTATTCCCACCAGTGATGAACGAGAGTTCCAGTGGCTTTATTTTCTTTCCAGCACTTCATATTGTCAGTATTTTTTTTTTCCATTCTAGTAGGTTTACAGTGGTCACTCACTGTGGTTTACATTTGTGTTTCTCTAATGACTAGTCACGTTGAGTACATCACTATATGCTTACTTACCACATCTATATCATCTTTGACAAAGTGTCTGTTTAGATGCTTTTCTGTTTTACTGTGCTGTCTTAATTTTATTTGAAATTTTCTCATATATTGTTGATACAATTTTTTTGTAAGAAATGTAATTTACAAGGATGTTCCTTCGTATTTAAAATGGGATTCTTGTAGACAGTATATATGTAGTCTTGCTTTTCTGCCCAATTTGATGATCTCTGCCTTTTAAATGATGTTTTAGACCATTTACATTAACATAATTATTGAAAAAAATTGAACCCAAATCAGCCATATTATTCATGTATGTGTTCCATTTGATTTTGTTTGTTTTCTTCTTGTTTTTTCTGTCTTCTCTTGGATTATTTGAATATATGATTCTATTTCATCCTCTCTATAGACTTATTATTAAAGCTTTAAAAAATTTTGGAATGGTTTCCCTAGGATTTACATTATATATCTTTATTCAATTAAACACTACCTTGAAATAAGGTTATACAGCTTTAATATGTAATTTAACAGCCATGCAACTGTGTAGTCTCAAGTCTTCCCACCCTTGTGTTATTGCTCTCATGTATTTTGCATATTCTATAAATACACATATTCTTCATGTCTAAAGAATTTTCTTTAACATTTCTAAACAATCTGAATCCAGCTTCAAATAATATTATGCCACTTCATGTGTAGTCTAAGGACCTTAGAACGGTATGTTTTTAAGTCTTACCTTCCATCCTTGGTGCCATTATTGCTGTATATTTTACATTTACATATGTTATAAACATAAAATGCATTATTACTATTTTTGCTTTAAACAACCAGTATCTTTCAGGGCAATTAAAAATAAGAAAAACGAGTTTTATGCTTCCTTAATTTATTTCACTTCCAGTGCTGGCAACTTCATTGTGTGGACACAGGTTTCTAACCATTATCTTAATGCTCTTCTCTAGATAATTTCCTTTGATATTTTATGTAGCATATCTATGTGATATTTCATGTAGAATATTCCTCTGGCAAGGAATACCCTCAATTTTTGTTTTTGATTTTCTGAGAGAGTTTTAGTTTTTCATTCGCTCTTTATAGACTTCTGGGTTGACAGTTATATTTATTTAATTTTTTTAGCACTTTAAAGATACCATTCTATTTTCTTCTAGATTGCATGATTTTGAACAATGACTTCTTCCTCTGGTTGCCTTCAAGACATTCTCTTTGTCTTAGGATTTTTTGAATAATATATGCCTAGGAGTGTGTGTGTATATGTGTGTGTTTGTGGACTGTTGGAGTATTTATCCTGCTTGGAAATCTCTTAGATTTCTAGATCTGCACTTAATTTTTTAGAAAATTCTTGGCTATTACTTCAAATATTTATTCTGACCCCGTCAGCCCTCTCTTCTTCCGGGATCCAAGTTCTCACGTTAGCATTTGATAGTGTTATACAAGTCTTTGATAAACTGTTCTTTTTTAATTTAAATTTTTAGCTTTTCTCTGTTTCTATGTAATTTTAACTGATATATTTTCACAGTTATTGATTGACTCTACTGCATCTTTTGATGAGCCTCTCAAAGTCAGTCCTTATCTTCGTTGCGTATTTTTCATTTGAAGCTTTTACATTAGGATTTTTCTTATAGTTTGCATCTTTCTGCTGAAACTACTTTTCTGATCTTTCATGCTCTACACCTTTTTAGAGGCTTGAGCATATTAATTATAGTTATTTTAAATCTTCTGCTGAATGGTTCCAACATCTATGTCATGTCTAGTAATGATTGCTTTGTCTTTTGGAAGTATGTTGTATTTTCTTATCTTTTTGTATGTCTCATAATTTTTTGTAGAAAGGTGAATATCTTGGGAAGGACAGTAGAAACTGGTTTTATGCTAGATAACTAGTTTTATGCTAAGTAACTGGTTTTATGCTAGGAAACTAGTTTATGAGCAAAACCTTCCTTCTGCTAGGACTTTAGAGTGAAGGTCTGAGTTGTTCTAAATGGGAGTTGGAGGGGATTGAAGTCTGCTTTTGATACATACGGTTATCCTTAGTGTGCCACAGCCTTCAAATTCTTCTAGCAAAACTTTGTGTTTAAAGCAGGGATTTATTTGTCAGATAGCTTTTTTCAATGTCTGTTCCACACTGAGCATTTTTACTCCACCTTAGAAAGGGCCTTTTTCCACACTCTTGTCCCTCTCCTTCCCCATCCAGCATTATTTCCCTGCTCCTTGTTATTTGATGCTTGTAGGCATGTAAGGCATTGTCTGTTACTCTGATTAAGCTTCAGTCTAAGGCCATGCCAGGGATCTGTGGTCTTGTGAGTGCTCCTAACACTCCTTGGCTGTAATTCTGGATCCAGCACCTACTTCTACCTGCAGGCGTAGATTTTTTTCTGCTTCCTTCCTCTAGCTGAGATAGGTTTTCACCAGTGTCCTTAGGGTGTCAGTGTTACCCTTTTGTATTAGTATCCTGAGGCTGCTGTAACAATTGCCAAAACTTGGTGGATTAAATCAACATGAATTTAATCACTCACAGTTCTGGAAGCTAGAAGTCTGAAATCCAGCAGGGCCATACTCCTTCAGGGCCTCTTTGGAAGAATTTGTTTCTTTCCTCTTCCAGTTTCTGGTGGCTGCCCTGGCATTTCTGGGCTTGTAGCCACATCTCTGTCTCTGTCTTCACATCACCCTCTCCTCTATGCGTCTTCTCTTCTGTGTGTCTATCTTATAAAAATATGTATTATTACATTTAGAGCCCACCCAGATAATTCACGATAAATTCCTCCTCTCAAAATCTGTGACTTAATCACATCTTTTGCCATATAAGGTAATATCACAGGGATCAGGGATTAGGGCAAGGACTTACATTTGAGGGGGCACCATTCAACACATTACCCCTTCTAAGTCAGATAAAGTCATTTGTTCAATAGGAAAGCAGTGTCCCAGTGGAGCTGTGTGCCTAACTAGCAGTGGTTGCAGTGCAGGTCTGCACTGTAAAGGACATTTTTTTAGGAATCTCTATAATTTTTAGTATGAGCACCTGTTGGGCTTACTACAGAAAAACCCAAAGAGGGTGCTGATTCTTCTTATTTCTGTCATCCCAGGGTCTTTAAAATTTCTCATTTGTACACACCTGTCCACTACCAATTTTCCAACCAAACTCTTATTACAAATATCCGCTTGTGTCTACCCCATCTAAACCAATAGTTGCATCTTGTCCTTTGTTGCAGGTATCTTTCTCTTTCCCTCTCTCAGTCTCTCTCTATATATAGTTATACTTTTTTTTTTTCACCAGTTAGTTTCCTTGCAATCTCACCTCTCTGATAATATCAAGAAAAGCTGTGAATCTGCATGGGGTATCACCACTGAGAAATATATTTTGCTAATTTACTTGTTATAAAATGACATCTTGCTGTTTTAGTTTGCAAACCTCTGATTATAGTGAAAATGACAGTATTTCTCATTTGTTTAAATAGTTGAGAATCCCACTTAAATTTTTGTTTATGAAGAAGAAGCATCATAAAAACATTTAAAGAAGGGATGAAGTGATGAGCATGTCCATACATTTAACATTCCAAGAGCTATTTAAGCATGGGTTAAGCATCTCCTTGGTAGGAATGTCTCAAAGACAATTAGAGAGAAATATTTGGAATAAAAGACCTTCAAGTTTCTTAGAAGCCTGACAGTGTAGTTGGGAATAAGAAAACACATAGAAACTCAGGGCTAAATTCAGACTAAAAGAATTTTTGAGGACTTTCCCCCTTTTAGACGTTGCCTCAGTTTCCTCACTTCCACTCTACTTTTTCTTTATCTTTCCCCCTTGGAACAAGACGTTGGTATCATTTATCTAAAGGCCACTTTCAGATTAGTACCTTCTAAAACATGCAAAATTTTAACCTCGAATTTTCCATCTCTCATCTCCATTGTCTTAAGATTTTCTTTTTCTTTCCAAGGGAGATTTTTCATCAATAAGTTGAAGCTCATTCCATTTTAAAGTGAAGTAGCTGCAAGTAGCGTCAAGTGCAGGCGACTGTTGTGTGTGAGAGACAACAGACCGTTGTTGTCAGACAAAAGCTTGGTCTAAGCAACGGCAGGATCAGTTTAGCAAATTGCTGTACTAATTTCTAATCATGATCTGATTTAAAAGACTACATAACTTTGCATGAAAATCCTAAAATTTTAGTGTTTCTGGAAAGCTTCGGGGAAACTACAATTAGAAAAAACTTTTTCGTTACTTTTCATGTTTTGACTATTTTTACAGATTGTGTTGCAGAGATTTGATGCTGTTTGTATGTAAGGGTAAATATCCCTCCCTAGACTGCAGGAGTCTGTCACTCTAAGTCAGAGGCCAAAATGATGGCGAGGGCTGTCACAAAGGATTCATTCTAAGGAATACAATTGCATAATATTTGTAATTATTTCCCACATGTTATAATTGCCAAGGTCTGGGGGAGAAGAGAGAGTCTTTTTTCGTTACCATTTGAAAAAAAAATATTCTTTCTATTAAGAATTCATTTTGGATCATTGGGTAGAAACCTCATGGGGATGTTTTACTCTAGTCAGAGATCAATGAGGTAAAAAAAAAAAAAATCTGTCTTCCTGCCTCTGCAGTACTTCAAGAAGAAGATTAAACATCTGATATCATCGAAAGATCTGTAGTTACGGCAAAACTGAATTCTCATCCTAATTTTATCACTGACTAGTTTTGTTACTGGAAAAATTTCTCTATGAGTATGGGCATCAGATACCTCAACCAAAAAATAACAGAAATAGAACTTGGTGGTCCCAGGGATAGGTATAAAATTTTGTGGGATGGCCATCTTTCTTATTGTAAAAATTGCCAAGAAAGCAACCTCATACATTCCACAAAAAGTTACTCCCAAACTTATGGAGACAGTATATACTTTGAGCTCTAAGTGTCCTATCATATAGTATTTAAGGAACATGAATAACACTCATTTCAACCAGTCCCCATCCAAAGTTCTTCATCATATTCAGTAATTGATCTGTCAATCAAGACATCAGTGGATATGAGAATGGTTGGTACCTGGTACTTCTGTGGTTGAGAAAAGCAAACAAACAGTGTAGTGATTAATTGTGTGGGTTCTGTAGTCAATTGACCTGTTTTAGAATTCCATATTCCCTCCTGCTAATGAGAGCTTATGCAAGTAATTTAACTTCTTGAGTCTTAATTTTTCCTACCTGTGAAATTATGGTATCCTAAAGCAACTTACTGAGGTAAAAGAGAATATGAAATGAGGCCTTTCATGTAAATCATGGTATGAGTACATAATGGAGTTTCAGTAAATTTTAGCAATTATTTTTACCCATCCAAACCTTCTTAACTGAGTTATATTTAGATGCCATAAAGTATTATGTAAAATATGACTGAAAGTTACGGATGTATTGTTGTATTAATGTATTTTCTCTGCTTTATTTTCCTTCTACAGGCATGAACGTCATTAAATTATGCCAATAAACACTGACTCATATTTCCTACTTCTATTTCTATCCTATTAGGTTTTTGTTTTTTTAGGAATACTTTTCTTCAAATCATAGTTCCCTTGTGAGAAATTTCTAGGCCAAAGAGAGTTTTCTCATTGATTATTCTGTTTCATTCTGTTGAAGAGAGAGATCTCCAGGTAGCCTATTCATATCTACCAGATTGTTAAAACCAGACCAGTCGTGTATTTATTCCTGAAACATTTATTGAACACTTAGTGTGTGCCATGTAAACTTTTAGATGTAGTAGTGGATGGTGAGAATATTAGGGAACCTAACTTTCCTCTAGTCTCAATGAATGAAAGTCAGCTATCCACCTGAATTCATCACTGTGAATGTCAGAATTAAAATTCTCAGCACCTTGGAGAGTTCTCTATGGGGTGTGCTTGGGTGGTAGGTTTGTAAAAAGCCAACTATCAGTCTTTCACTCCAAAGAGACCTCCTATCAGTACTGCAAGCGGGGTCTGGACCCTGAAGCAAGGGGCTCACTCTTTTTTTCTAATTCTCGCATACGTAGTTATTTTATTGTCTATGTCCCTCTCTCTCAGACTTTAAATATTTGAGATTTTATGTTTCTTCTTCCCTCTTCTTAGATTCTCCCTCTCTCTTAACTTTAGATATTTACTGTGCACCACTCTTTACATTTTCTCTTTCCTGACCATCTCCATGAAAGAAATGTTGCAAAACATGCATTTTTTTTTAAAAAAAGGAAGCACTTATTTTTATTTTACTAATAAATTCTCTTGGGGTTTACCAAACATCCACGGTGGGTCTGAAGAATTTCTGCGGAAATTAAGGCAGCACTACATCTGCCTAATTAGGCAGATGTACTCATAAAAGGAGACAAGTGTCTACTGGAATAAGAAGAGGATTGGGCTAGGAGGGGAATTCCTCCTCAGCTGTTTTCATAGGTTAATTTAGGGGCTGTTGTCCATCACATGGGCCCTAGTCTCTTGGGACACTTCTCTGCACCGCAGGAAGGTGAAGATAAGTTCTTTTTCACATCCCAAAAAGTACTCAAATTAACCTCCTTTCCCACTGTGACATAATTAATGTCAAATATAAGGAAAGAAGGTTGCAGGTTTCCAGAAGAATGGCAGAGACATAGCCACTTTACTGGTACAGAGGTTCTATTTCCTCGTTGTACATTAGAATTACCTGGGGAGCTTTACAAGTGCTTATGACTAGGGCCACTTAAGACCAATCACTGTTCATATAACATCCTCTCAAAATCAACCTGAGGAGTAGGATATGGGTCTCAATGTAAACAAAATCAGAATTCAAAATCACTGACCTGTGTTTTCCACCATCCCTGTTTGAACAATTTAGTAACATTGATGGGCCGAATTAATCTTGCTCGACCTTGTCTTTTGTAGCAAAAATACTCCTGCAAGTGCTCATAACTGATATGGACTCACATAAACACAAAACATAGACCAGGCACAGAGTGACAAATGCTAACACATTTAGAACCTACACCTTAGAGATACAGACATGCATTCAGGAGCACAGAATTTCTAGAACCTCAAAACAGGCTGATAGATACACACACTCAGACACACATAGGTCCAGAAATCTCATAGGAAAGAGATGCTCAGACACAGGTTCAGACAGACTTAGATACTGGTACACAGAGATACAAACACATGCATATTTGGATGCCTTCAGAAGGGCATGTATATAAACTTAGCCCCATACACAGAGAGAGACCTCAGAGATACTAAAAAAGAGCTCAAGAAAAGTCACAGAATGAACCTTGTGATTTGTAAACTATAGCTGAATAAAGCTGTGGAAAAACTAAGAGAAAGAATTGCTGAGATAGACTTAGACACCAGCAAACAAAGATGTAAAAGGAGACACACACACTCAGGAGTTCTTCTTCAGTAGCTTTGGCATCTTTTTTATTTGTGCATGTGTGTGGACAGGTTCTTCGACTGTCATTGGTTGTTATTTGCTGCCTCTTGGTGAATGTGCTTTTGCCAAGCTTGCTTGCATGCTCCCTGGCCCATTCCAAGGCAGTATTGGAATTATAGCCTCCAAAGAAAGAATTATACACATTTTTCTGGAAAAGGAGATTCTACTGAAAATGCTCCTCTCATGGGAACCTGAACATTTGAGGAGCAAGTAAAGAATATTTTACTCAGGTTTGGAAGCTTCAGACAGCAGAACAAAACATCCTGTAGAAAATGATAATTAAAAAGTAATATCTTTGTAGCCTTTTATAGTGTAATGATTTCTCTTGTGCCTACTAACTCAGTTAATCATAATCACAGAGCTGTTCAGTGTGATCTCATTTGATATTTAGAGTAACCAAGTGAATAATAATTACTATTATACACATTTTACACTTGTTAAAATGACTGCCAAGAGAGGCTATGTAACATTTTCTAAGTCATCAGGCCACTAAGTTGCATGTTTGGAAGTCAAATTCATGTCTAATGGACTTAGAGTCAGTACTCTAGGCAACTATGTGGTGTGCTTTCTGCAAACACTGAATTTGTTTTGCATATGAGAAAACTAAAAATCAGAGTGGCTAAGCACTTTACATCAAGTGCCCAGGAGCTCATACAGGACTTGAATCTAATACTCTGATTCCTGGTCCAGGGCTGATTTGACCAGAGAAATGAGCATTTGGAATGTTTCATGGACCATATGTGAACTGGACTAGATGAAGAGACTGAAACTTAGGAACCAAAACTGAACTAAAAGTGCAATGGCCATGCCTTGAACATCCTTGGAGGAGACTGGATTCCCCTAGAAAGTAGTGGGGTCCTCTCTACTTCTCTCTACTCCTCTGTTACTTCTCTGAGGACTGTGGAACTGCGCCCAATAGCATTTGGTCCAGTGACATCTCAAAAAGCTCTCAGAGGGGATTGCATTCTAGCCACAAGAAAGGAGGTATGGCCTTGACTTCAGGAAGAGGTTTTGTCTGTCTGCCATTTTCACAGGGTGTGGGTCTGGCTGGAATGAAAAATGCTCAGTAAGTGGGAAACCACCTTGATCATATTGTAAAATTTCCTCTAAATTCTCTCAGAATCTGAGTGTGATTATGAAATTACCTGTTATTTCACAATTCTTGAGAATGTGTTATGTGCCTGACCCTGTAGTAGATTCTGTGTGGAGACAGAGTAAGAGCTCCTGTCCTCAAAGAGCTCATGATTTAATTGGGGAAAAAAAATAATGGTTAGGCATTATTGATTAGAAACCATCAGACTATTCTCAACAAGGCAAGAGTTGGTTCTTGGGGGCATAAAAGTCTTAAGTATTATAATAATCTGGGACCCTCTCTCTAATTCTCAACCTTATCTGATAAAACCATATTCTTTAGTATTTAATTCCATGGGAAAGTGATTAGGAAAAAAAAAATTATTTAAGGCCCCTTAGAGAGGTGATAATGACAAAAGGTTGAGAAATACTGCACTAGACCAGACATCACAAATCCCCATGTTACTCATTTAAGCATTTCAAATTGTTGCTGACTTTAAAAATTGGGAGATTTTATATAAAAATCTAAATTCATGATTTCTTTTAAAAACAAAAATTGGAAGATCCGGAAACTCTGGAGCCATATTGTTCCCACGGCAATAATTGACCAGACCTGTGCAGCGGCCTTACCCTTTAGGTGGGTCTTGCATCCTTTGTCTTTTACAATTTCCAACATTCCCCATTAATTGTGTTCATTCTGACCCATTTCACTCAATTAGGTTACCTGTCTGGGCAATGCAGGCATGTATCTATATCCCCAGTATTCAGATAAAAATAACGACAATTTCAGGGACAGATAGTCCAGAAATCCAGGGAGGGAGAAGTCAGCGAAGGCTTGAGAGCTCAGAGATGGCTTTATAAGGAAAGTAGAACTAAGTTGTCTTATGAAAAATCAGGATTCAGTGAGGGAATAAAGGAGGAACGTTCTTTAATGGAGGGGCCATACGAAGAGGAACGAGAAATAATGCAAAATTAAATTCTGATGCACAAAAGACCAACTGCACAAGGTACAACGTTTAAACGTTTAAAATAAAATGTAAAACATTATATTTACAATCTTAGGTTTGCAAAGATTTTCCTTTTCAAATGACACAACAAAGGACAAATTATAAAGGAAAAGGTGGGCAAGTTTGAATCCATTCAATGAAAAACATCTGTTCATCCAAACATTTCATAAACAAGGTAAAAAGACAAGAAACAGATTTTGAGATGATATTTGCAGTGCATAAAACTGACAAAAGATAAGTATCCAGAATTTATAGAGAGCTGCTACAAATCAAAATGAAAAAAGATAAAGAACCCGATGAAAAAATGGGCAAAGTATATGAAAATGTCATTCACAAAAGAGAAAAGATAAATGGCCAATAAGTACACAAAAACATGCTTAATCTGACATGTTTTCAGGGAAAGGCAAGTTAAAACAATCACAAGATGTTATTCTGTACTTGTGATGCTTATATAAATTAAAAGTCAAATTATTCCAAACGGCCAGTCAAGGATGTGGCAAACTTGGAAATTTCATATAGTGTGGCAGTGGGAATCGTACATTCCTTTGGGGGAGCAATTGACAATACTAAATAAATTGTATTATTTATATACTTTTTAACCCAACAATTCTAATGCTATGTACGTACCTTGAAGGAATTTTCACACATGTACTAAAGAAGATGTATTCTTGAATGTCCTTTATGTTATTGTGTGTGGTTGGGGAAACATTGAAAACCTTTTAAATGATGCTCAACAGAAAAAGTGATAAATAAATTGTGATATAGTCACAAAATGAAAAGCTATAAGATAGTGAAAATAGATGTACTAATACAACACACATCAATTTAGCTAAATCTCCAAAACTTTAAAATCAAAATGCAGAGAAATACACAATGTTTCATATTTTACTAAACATGAAAGTATGCGAAACAAAAGACTGAATGACATGATTGGTGAGAAACCCGTTGAAATAGAAATGTGTTTATGTGAAGGGAGATAAGGTTGCCAACATCTGGCCCAGCGCACAGCGGGGCCTGGAGAAGGGAAGTGTACGAAAAGCTGAACTTTGTTGTAGAAGCTTTAAATGTTGCTGTGCTTTCATCGTCTAGTCAACCAACCACTGACAAGGGCTCTTTTCAAGGCTGTTACCGGGAGGAAAATTAGCCATCGAAAAGTCGTGCGGAAGATGGTAGTTTCTAGTTTCAAAAATTTTATCTAAAGAATTAAGAGTCTTTGCGGAGCAGCCAGTCCCGAGAGACGGAAAAATCAGCTGATGTTCTTTTTGCTGTGAACATCATGTAGAGGGAAAACCTGAGCTTTCATAGATCATTCACTAAATTGGATAAACTTTACTTTGTTCAGATGCTTACAATGACCTTAGTGCTCTTCCTGCTAGTCTCTGCCTCTCGCATGCATAAAAATCTTCCAAAAGAAGAGCTCTGAAAATTACGTTTCCCTTCTCAAAAACCCCTAGATCCTTTTTATTCTCTGAATGAAGTCCAGATCCTGCATTCTGTTTTTTTCTCTTTTAAATAGACTATTTTTTAGAGCAGTGTTTGGTTTACAGCAAAATTGAGCAGAAAGTACAGAGAGTTCCCACAGACCCTCTGCCCCAACAAAAGCACAGCATATGCCGGTATTAACATCCCACGGCGGAGTGATACATTTGTTACAACTGATGAACCTATATTGACACCTCATTATCACCCAAAGTCCATAATTTACATTAGGGTTCACTCTTGGTGTTGTACATTCTATGGGTTTTGATAGATGCGTATCACATGTACTCACTGTTCTAACATCACACAGAGTAGTTTCCCTGTCCTAAAAATTCTCTGGGCTCCACCTATTCTTTTCTCTTTCTCCTCAACCCCTGGCAACCACGGATCTTTGCCTTTTCCAGAATGCCGTATGGTTGGACTTATACAATATGTAGTCTTTGCAGATTGGTTTCTTTCACTTAGTAATATGTATTTAAGTTTCCTGCATAGCTTGATAGCTCATTTCTATTAGCACTGAATAGTATTCCGTTGTCTGGATGCAACACAGTCTGTGTATCCATTCACCCACTGAAGGGCATCTGGGTTGCTTCCAAATGTTGACAACTATAAATAAAGTTACTATAAACATCCATGTGCAGGTTTTTGCGTGGGCATAAGTTTTCATCCCATTTGGATATAAACCAAAGGGGTATGACTGCTGAATCATATGATAAGAATATGTTTAATTTTGTAAGAAACTGCCAAACTGTCTTCCAAAATGACTGTACCATTTTGCAATCCTACCAGCAATGTATGATTGTTCCTGTTGCTCCCCATCCTCGTCAACGTTTGGTTTTGTAAGTGTTCTGGATTTTGGCCATTCTAATAAGTATGTAGTGGTATCGTACTGTTATTTTAATTTGAATTTCCCTGATGACATATTTTGTGGAGCATCTTTTCATATACTTACTTGTCATCTATATATCTTCTTTGTTGAGGTGACTGTTAAAGTATTTTTGTCACTTTTAAATCAAGTTATTTGCTTCCTTATTGTTGAGTTTTAAGATTTCTTTGTATATCTTGAAGACCAGTCCCTTATGAAACATGTATTTTGAAAATATTTTCTCCCACAGAGAAAATGGGTTGTTTTCTCCTTCTCTTGACATTGTCTTTTGCAGGGCAGACAGTTTTAATTTTAATGAAGTCTGGTTTATCAGTTATTTCTTTAATGGATCATGCTTTTAATGTTGTATAATCTCTGATTATTGACTCCAGCTTTACTTTCTATCCTTCCTCAGCTATTCAGATGTTTATGTGAACATTTATGTCACATAATGACATAAATGTTCAACAGATGTTTACTGTGAACTGTGTTGTGAACACTGGCAATTGAAGGGAGCAAGACAGACAAGGGTGTTGTTCTCATGTAGCTCATATTCCAGGATAGAGACAGATCATAAACAGATGGCCAAACAAATCAGAATTTCAGAGAATGTAAGTGCTACAAAATCTGTAAAACAAAAATATGGTACAGTTTAACCGGGGAGAGGAGGCAGCATGATCAGGAGAGGCCATATTGGGGAGATGAAATCTGAGCTGACACAAGTAGAATATGAAAGAGTCAGTCATTTACGTCTGTGGGAGAAATAAGTCAGTCTTCTCTCCTGTGTTCTGGCCCAGATGGCTTCCCTGCCCTGAACATATGCTGTTCCTTCAGGTCACTGTGCCTCTGTCCATGCTGTTTTTCTGCCTAGAGCACTTCTCCCCTGATACTTGCATGTGAAAGCCTACCCTGCTTTAAATGCCACTTTGTCTAGGACATCTTCCCTGACCCACCTAGTTCAATGCTATCTATCTTGGCACTGCTGATCCTCTCAGTATAAGGCTGCTATCTTCTCTCTGTTAGTCTGCGCTATTTTGATTACAAGTAATTGGACTATTGAAATGGGCATAAGGAAAAGAAGAGGGTATATATCGGGTTGGTAAATATGCCATTAAGAACTGATGACTAGTAAGACCTTCCTAACCCCACCTTCTAATGTTCTGCATGTTTTTTGGAGGCAGAGATTTATTATCTCTGGCATAATCTATCACTGTGTCTTGCACGTATTAGGTGCTTACAAAATGTATGTTGAATAAATCTGTGTATTTTGTTTATCATTGTTATTATTGACTAATATTTATTGAGCACTTATTACGCGCCAAGCCCTGTGTCAAGAATTGCTATGTGTGGTCTTATTTAATCCTGTATGTAGCCTGTGAGTTAGACTTTATGATTATTTTCACTTTACAGATAATGTTTTCAGTACAAATAGTTAACTACAACTATAACAAGATAAGGTATTATCCTTTGACCATTTCTTTGGGTCAGAACAATTTGGTGTAATACTTCCCTTTAAAACCTTTTAACTAACCTAACATTTTCAGTTGATTAAATAAAACAAATTGGTGGTGACTGGGGCTGACGTGTTGGGTTGCATCAGTTGGGCCTAAAACTATTTTCTAGGCCATTACAGCCCATAGGTTGTGTACAAGATTATTTTACTGGCCCCTGTTCTTTGTCTCTTTCTTGAGCTCTTTGTTTGTTTTTTGCAATGCACACCAGCTTTTCCCAAAAAAGGTAGAGTATACTTCCTCACTGCTTGCCTTTGTGCTTGGCCTTGGTCTTTGACCCATAGAGTATAGGAAAAGGTGACAGGGCTCCATTTCTAAGTCTGGGCTTTAAAAGGTCTGGTATGTTTCCACTTATCCTCTTGCACCCCTCTGGCTTCTCCCTGAGAAAAGTTTAACCTGGGTCTCTCCTGCCCCCTCAGTCTGGGCCCCAGAATGAACTCATGTGAAGCAGGGCTGCCCCAACTGACCACTCACCACGTACTGCAGCACGAAGTAGGTGGCGGCAGCTTGAAGCTGAGCCATACCGTGAGAAATAATATGTACTGCTGTATGTCATCATTGGTGCTTGTTGGTTATGCAGCCATAAAATTCAAATGCCTACCTAATATTTTTTATGAGGAAAAGAGGTAGAAGTGTTTAGGGAGAGCTGCCAACACAGAAATTAATATTTTTAATCATCATAATCTGTTTATCCTGAGGCACAGTGTCATTTTCTCCTTTCATTGGGTTTCTCTTTCTTTTCTCTAGCATTTCCCTTTTGCCTAAATCATATTAAAGAAGATTGTGAGCTTGAGCTAGCACAGTGAAGTTTTTTGCAATAAAGAATGTCACATTGTGCTGAAGCAAGCCCCAGAAGGAACAGCAAAGTCAATAAGACAAAAAGGGAGAGCTAGGAGGAAGCCACTGTGGATTAGAATGGTTTGCTTTGCTATCCGGGAATGTATGTGGTAGAGAATGACTCTAGATCAGGTGCAGGCACAGGTTACTTTCATTTGCTCTCTACATTGGCTGGCTCTGTCTACTTGTCCCAGGTCCAGAGCTTCAGCTTCACAACTTATATTTGGCAAAGGAAGAGACATTCTGAGGGCCTTGTCTATTATAATACCTAGGGCATGGCAAGATGGTACCAGATGTTGGTAAGGTAAATGAACAAGGGAATAAATAAATGAATGAATGAATCAACCAACCAACCAATCAATGAATCAATGAATGCATAGAAAAGAAAATTGGCCAGAAGGAAGATTATCAATGGTAACAACAACAATACCATCCGCAATATGATTTATTACACTTACAATGTGACAGGACCTGAGGTTAGTGCTCTTCTTTCTGTTTCCATTAATGCCCTGTTGATGCAGATGAGATTGAATCACAAATAAGGACATTGAGGAGTGAGCCATTAGCTCAAAATAAAATGGGTAATGAATGCTAGGTTTGAGATGTAATTCCTGGTTTCTCCATTCCAAGTAAGTCTCAGGCTTTATAGAAACCCAGTCATTGAATTACTTTTATTATTGCTGACTCATTCTTGTTTTACAGATGAAACAACTTGGGCTTAAAAAGATATGGGAGACTTACATGAAATCCCTTGAATGAGTGACAGTGGAGAACGTGGAGATGGGGAGGACCTAGGACTTGGATCCAAGTACTCTGATTCCTGGATAACAGATGGCTCTACAGCATGAATGATCTTTTTGCTCTGTAGAAATAGCAAAGTTGGAGGAAAGAGGTGTGACTCCAAGGCCAAGACTCCAGGACTGGAGATAACACCAATGCCACACTCTGAAATCAGGCTTTGAGATTGACAGAAGACTCAGCCACTGTCAATCTTCTCCCTACCGTACTGATTCTCCCTTCTGAGGGTGCAGATCTGACTGCATCTTGCTGCTTACTTAGACTGCCTCTCTAGGAGACTGTCATTGTCTTTGTACACTGTGATTCGTGTAAACAACAGCTTTGATTTCCTCTCAACAAACATTCTTTCTTACTCTCATCACTGCCAGTTATGCTGAGAATTATACTGTTTAGTGCTTTATTCTCCTAGTCCAGGATTTATCAACTCCATCACTATTAATTTTTTGCAGTCAAATAATTCTTTTTTTTAGGGGGGGGCTGCCCTGTAAATTGTAGGATGTTTAGCAGCCTACCTAGCCTCTGCTTAGTAGTTGCAAAAACCTCCTAACTACCACTCACCATTTGAGGTTGTGACAACCAAAAGTGTCTACCTGAGTTCAATTAAGAATTTAATTCTTGTTAAGATTCTAGGATGGTCATTAAGTTGGATCATCAGTCAATTGAACCTTATCTGCATGAGTTTCAGACTCCTTCTTGAGAATAGGTGTGAATGGAATGGTGATTAGAGGAAAGGAAATAATGAAAGCCCCATGAGTAATATGAGAGGAGGAAGTTTCAGGTGTAAAGATATGGACAGCTAAGACTTGAAGTGACAAAGGCTAATTTCCATTTCTTTATATTATGCCTCTTTGTCTTCATATTTCCACATTTCCTCTTGATTCACATATATGTTTCTATCATCTAATTTATCAAAAAGCATATTAAGAATCCCTCACATTTAAGGTCTTTGGGCAGAATATCAAAATAAGATATAGGCCTGGACATTAAGAAGCTCATAGTCTTGTAACGTTTTCGCAACCCAGATCTTTTCTTGCTAATGTGGCCTTGCTTCATCCCACACCAGGCTGATACATACAAAATATTTCTCTTGAAGAATTTTTAAGTACTCAACATTGCAAGGTCCTAATTTAGGTGAAAGGCTAACAACACTCAACCTGAAAGTGAACTGTCAGCAATTTATTTTCTTTAAAAGATGGACTATTCAGGGGCTGGCCCCGTGGCCAAGTGGTTAAGTTGGCACGCTCCGCTGCAGGTGGCCCAGTGTTTCATTGGTTCGAATCCTGGGCGCGGACATGGCACTGCTCATCAAACCACGCTGAGGCAGCATCCCACATGCCACAACTAGAAGGACCCACAACAAAGAATATACAACTGTGTACCGGGGGCTTTGGGGAGAAAAAGGAAAAAAATAAAATCTTTAAAAAAAAAAAAGGTGGAGTGTTCATCTATTGAAACTCCACTAAGGATTTAACTGTAAGGTGCTAGTAGACTTGTAAAAGGGAAGTTTCTCATTAGTTTAATTTAAAAAATGAAGATTTAACTACTGATCTGAGGGTGCTACCTCAGGGTGTAAGTCTAATGTTCATTCATTTATGGAAAACAATAAAGTTCACTGGGTCTCAGGTCATCAAGGGCCAGTAGGGTGTTCTCAAAGACCTTGTCTCCCTGAGGCAGTTTCGTTCATCCATTGATCCCTTCAATCATTTGTATTCACCCAAGAGTAGTATGACTGGTTGGCCCCACTTACATGGCCAGTTATTTTTCAAGATAGACTTTTTCATGTTTCACTCGTTCTCTCAGAAAAGAAAATGCCATTTTGACCATAGAGATATCATTCTTTACCCACATCACATTTTATTGACGGGTCGATTAGCAACTGGAAGGGATAGCTAGGAGGGAAATCTCTGCAGGAAAATGGTGGGTGATTTGCTATTGATGATATTTTCCTATGGATCAGAGAGGTTTATTCGTGGCGAATACTCTAAGAAGCTCTAATAAATAAAAGATCTCCAATATATTTATCACATCATGCCTTGTGTGCCTTATTCTTCATATTCCTTTATATTTGTCATCATTTTTTTCTAATACCTTTTTATGTTGTCTCTTTCATGTAGAATCACGAAGTTTATTGATCAGATGTCATCTCCATTCTAAAGGTGGCAAAAGTGGAGCTCAGAAGGGTTAAGTGACTTGCCCTGCTTTAGTCACTCAGTCCTCCCACTTATCCCCAAAATGACAGCCAGGATTGTCTTAGTTCCCTAGGGTTGCCGTAACAAAAAGTGCCACTAACTGGGTGGCTTAAAAACCAGAAATTTATATCTTAGTTTGGGAGACTAGAGCGTGAAATCAAGGTATTGGCAGGGTTGTTCCATCTGAGGGCTGGGAGGCAAGGACACGTTTCAGATCTCTCTCCTCGGCCTGCAGATGGCCCTCTTCATGTTCACACGACCTTCTCCCTGTTTGTGAGTCGGTCTCCAAATATTCCGTTTTTATAAGGACATTAGTCACATTGGATTAGGGCCCACCCTAATGACCTTGTTTCAATAGACCTTTTTAAAGACCCCATCTCCAAAATAAGGTCGCATTCTGAGAGACTAAGGATTAATTAAGACTTCAACACATGAATTTTAGGGAAACAATTTAACTCATTTCAGGGAACTTCATGAAAACAAATCTGACTAAACCACTCCTCACTGGCTATGGAATAAAGTATAAGTTTCTTATTATGAGCCTTGAGTCCCCTCCTTATGAGGTCCTTGTCTCTGGCCTCAGCCTAATCTCTTATCACTGCACAGTAGGAACTCTAGCCATACTGAACTATTTAATAAAAATAACTCGTTTATCAAGCACTTAAGTCACTGTGCTAAGTGCTTCACATGTGCGCATAATGCAACTCTATGATGCTGATCCTCTTATTACCACCACATCATAGATTCATTTAGCCATTTGTTCATTTCGTCATTCCAAAAAGTTTTTGAATGCCTGTTATTATGAAGTTTTGTTCAAGATGCTAGGGGTACAGCTGCCAACGAATTGGAAAAGAAAATCTCTAGCCTCACAAACGTACATTCTAATGGGGGAAAACAGATGATAATGTATTAAATCAATTTATAGTATAATAAGCAACAGGATGTGCCATAGAGAAAAACGGGACTCCAGGGGCAAAATGCAATTTTAAATAATTATATGAAAAAAATGTATATTTATAAAGGTAGAAAGAATACTCTGCATCCAGTTTCCCCAAATGTTATTCTGAAATTAATTCAAATGTATAAAGAAGTTGCAAGAAGAGTGCAAACATGAGTACAAACAAGTCACGTATCCCTTTAATCCAGAATTCTCTATAGTTCATTTGCCAATATTCACTCACACTCTCTTCCTTCTCTCTCTCCCTTTGCACTTCTATATTTCACACACATGTGATACTGTGACATACTTCTTACTGGATTATACTACTGATAATCCTTATATAATATACATTTCTTCCTTAAACAAATCAGTATTCTTGTAGCTTTTATTAGGGTAATATTAATCTTACCTCAACAAGAACTTGGCTATGCTTTTACCTTAAACATCAACATAAAAGTTCAATTAATTTTCAAATTATTGAGCAGTGCACTCTGCTATTACAAATTAGATGCTAATTAATGCTCCTTTACTTGCTCATTTACTTGGAATTTTTTTTCTTGTCGGGGCCCATGAAAGTGTATAAATTCCATTAATTGTTTTTGCTAACTCATTAAATGGGTTGTAGAACAAAGTAGTAATTTTGAAAATTATAGCTATTCAACACCTACATTTGAAAAGTATGCAACATTCTAAAGGATATTGTTAACTAGACAGTAATTAAAAATTGCAAGGAGAATGTTTCACAGCAAGATTTGTGATAATTTTAATGAATTTTTGAAATGAGATAAACAAATCCTTTAAAGGACACGTGTAACCTTGAGAGTCCATGAAATTACAAGGAGTAAAATGGTGGAAAGGAATATGCCATTTAATATGTTTTAAAATGAAGATTAGGAGAAGATAATTAAAAACGTGTGATTATATTTAGAAAAATTAAAGTTTATTGAATATATAATATTTGCACTTCATAATTTTTGGGGATTTTTGGGGGGGGGGATTTTTTGTGAGTAAGATTGGCCCCGATCTAATACCTGTTGCCAACCTTCCTCTTTTTGCTTGAGGAAGAGTTGCCCTGAGCTAATATCTGTGCCAGTCTTCCGCTATTTTGTATGTGGGATGCGACCACAGCATGGCTTGATGAGTGGTGTAGGTCTGTGCCTGGGATCCAAACTCATAAACCCAGGCTGCTGAAGTGGATCATGCTGAACTTAACCACTACACCACCAGGCCAGCCTCTGTATTTCATAGTTTTATCAACTCTGATCTAGTTAATTTATTCCCATTTTATAGATGAGACAGCTGAGACCTAGAGTTATTCAGTCATTTATGCTCCTCTAAGGGGAATATTTCAGGCAGAGGGACACATGTGACAATGTGAAGCCAAAGCAACATACGGAATTGGAGGAACTAAAGGAAGGTTGACATGCCTGGAGTGTAAGTGTCGCGATAAAGTGGTCTGAGCTGAGGCCCGTGAGGTAGGGAGGATGACATATGCAGAGTTTTCCAAGACATGTTAAGGATTTTAGTCTTCATCTATCATGTTTTGAAGAGATTACTCTTGCCACAGTGTGAAGAAAATAGCTTGTAGGGGACGAATGGGAGACAAGATCCAAGGCATTTGCAAAAATCTGGGGAGATGATGATGATGGCGATGATGATGATAATGATGATAACATAGACTGCAGAAGGTAAGAGCTGAGTTTGTGAGAGATTTACTAAGAAAGAGTGATAGGGATCACTTGATTGCAAAGAAGGTTGATGATGAAGGAAAGAGAGATGTGAGGATGATTGCCAGGTTTTCAGATCTACTCAGATGTGTGGAAGGTTGCGGGGAGCACTGAAGAAAGAGAAATTAGCAAAGAATTTTCTGAATTTGTTCCAGGACATGATGATTTGAACTGAGACATGTAGAAAATGTGTTTGAATGTACAGACATGGATTTCAGAAGAGATATCTGGTTTGGGACTGCAAGTTTGACAGCAAAACTAAGGAGCATTTAAAAAGTTCATTTTAGTGTTTTCCAAAGTGGTCCTTACACTATATATATGAGAAGCCCTTGCATATTTATCTCCTAACTGAATGGTTTTCAGGCTCTAATATGCAACAGGATCACCTAGGTACAGTGTAGTGAGGGAAATGAAAGCTCTAGATTTCAACTGTTTGGTTTGAATCAGCTCAGACACGTTCTAGAATAAACTCGAGCAACTTAGCCTCTGTGCCTCAGGTTTTTCTTTCTGTAAAATGGAGATAATATTAACCTCACTGGGTTTCTTAAAGCTTAAATAATAAAAATAACTAAACACATCACATAAATTGGTTAATATACAGCCTTTAGAACACTAATGCCATTTAGCCAGCAGTCAAAAAGTCTAGGGTAGCCATCATTATTTTTCAGATAACTTATTAAAATGCAGATTCATGGATCCCCAACTCAGGATTCTGATGTAAATGTCGAGTTACAGGATAGTGAGGGCATTTGGTTGGTTGTGTTTTGGACTAGAGATAGAGGATGAATTAGAATTCAGTGGTTCTGCTCAGGATAATCCTGGACTCTACCACACTTACTAAATCACAATTTCTTTGTTCAGAGGCCAGGAAGTCTGTATTTTGAAAAAAAAATTACCAAGTCATGATGATTCTGATCTACAGCCATGCTTGAAAGGGATTATATTAGACAAGATCTTGTGATTCTCATTATATCAGGCTGGCTGTCTACCAAAATGTACAGCCTCCTTTCATAGTGGACATCATTTTGCAGGGAAGTGATTGGCCAGCCAGTGAGTCCATTGCATGGCAGGTATGAATATATGACTAGTACTCACCAATAGAGTGGACGTGAGAGTGATGTTTGTCACTTCCAGGCTGAGGCTTCTAAGAAGCAGTCATGTCCTTTCCACGTTCTCTTTCCTGTTTGGCTCACCAATGCAGAGAACGACACGCTCTAGGTGACGTTATAGCCATAAGGTGAAGGGAATCTAGGGCATTGAATGGATGGCAGTAGGTTAGTCTGTTGTTACAGTGAACGAGAGAAAGACTACATAATTGAGAAAAAAGGCTTATGCAATGACAGGGCAGTGTTGGAAATTACTTTTTACAACAGTTGGTGTAATCCTAATAACTGCTCTTAAACATGAGATTTCTCTTCTAAGGCAATATTCATCAAAAGCCCCTTGATGAACACTATCACTTCATTACAATCAATGTGCTCGACTCTCATGGTGCATAGAATAAGATCTCTTGTTTGGTTCTTGGGACATAACTCTATGTCTGAACAATCGCATGTTTCAGTGGTTACTGGTTGTTTGTTATTCTTGTTGGTTTACAGTATAGTTATTAGGGAAAAAGTGTGCATTTGGAGGAAACTTTTACACTTTTCCTAGTAAAATTTTAATATAAATTACTGAAATTGATAGTTTTCTGTTCGATGTCAGCACTCTACTTAGTTAGCTCAGGAAACATCCATGTGGTTTTGTTTCCCTGAAAGTAGATGGGTCTCTATTCTGTATCTCTTCTCTTTTTATAAAATGAAGGAATGGTGTTTGTATTTGGATCGTTACTTAAAGTAATAAAAAAAAGAAACATTGCCAAGCAGTGTAAACATCAATACTCATGAATTATTAATCTTTTAAGAATGTTGGCTACATTTACATATAGATTAAACTTAGAATTTATGAAATGTGATTTTCTTTCAATCTGATGGCTTAATGCCACTGGTGTTTTATGGATAAGGTTCCTGCACGGAATGCTCTATGTCTTTCTATATGACTGAGGACATGGAAGACCCTATCACTGGCAGACCCCATGGCATTAAATTACAAATTGAATTTGAGATGGAAGAGAAAGGATGTGTTGGAGAGTGACTGAGGGTTGGAAATTAAAACTACATGGAGCTAACACATGTTCCTGAGAAACTCATAAAATGAGACTTCCTCCCCTCAAAAAGGGGTTTACAGAGGGTAGGTTTCATTTCTGAGGCCATATGTTTCATATCAGCTTTTGATCAGCACCAAGTCAACTTATTCTTTCTATGGAAAAGACATTGATCTTTTTTCCTGGAGGTTCATTACATGTACACACACACACACACACACACACACAAACACACACACACACACACACACACACCAACACAATCTTAGGTTGGGCCCTCTCTCTCACATAGCCTGACAGTGGGTAGAAATGAAATAAGACCCTCACACTTCACCTTGATGTTTAGTGCTTCATGGACTAATGACTCTTATTTGCAACTTTGGTGACAGAATGTAACTTCTTTGGCAGATCCCACAATATTAAATTGCAAATTGATTTTGAGATGCAGCAAAAGCCTGTGGCAAAAAGTGACCGAGGACTGGAAATCAGAATGACGTGGAGTTAATACATGTGACCTGGGAAACTCACAATGATCCTTCCTGATTTCTAATGAGAGTTTACAAACAACAGGTTTAATTATGGAGGCTGTATGTTCGATGTCAGCCTTTGATCAACACTGACTCAGCTTGTTTTCTGCCTAGAGAAGACTCTAATCTCCTTTCCCGGTGGTCTGTTACACACACGCATGCACACACACACACACACACACACACACATACACAAACCCATCTCTCCCACAAAGCCTGACTGTGAGTAAAAGAGAAACCAGATCTCCATGGTTTCACCTTGACTCATTTAAGCTTTACATCCCAATGGCTTTCCCATTGTGACTTTAGTGACAAAACCTAACTTTTTGCTTCTTTCTTTATTACGTTATTTTTGCCCCTAGGCCACATTATTTAACACCATCAATTTCTTAGTGATCATCGACCCCTCAAGAAACAACCAATGTAACAAGATGCACACATTTTGCGCTCTTCCTACCTCTCCCACTTCTCTCAGACAGTGGCCCAGTCCTTTGACCTCCTCAAACACCAGTTTCTTCAACTGTTAAAAGGGCATTTGTAATAAATTATAACATGAACTTTCTCAAATTGTGGAATAAACGATATCATCATGTCTCTTTTTCTAAGTCTGTGTCTGTTATATGTACCATTATCACTTACTTGCTGAGAGAAGCAAGGACAGATGTTTTTAGTCTTAGAGGGAGACTTCTCCACCAGAGACCAGCTTAACCTCCCCAAATAGACAGTGGGAATAGGAGTTAGGGTGAGCGGGAGAAAGGAACAGGAATTGACCAACAAGTCATGCACAGAATACTAACAAATCAGTCAGTGAGTTTTGATTACCCTGTGAATTCACAAAATATGGTTCCCAGCTCAGCAGACTCGTCTTGGTGCCTGTTAAATGTTGAGATTCATAGACCTGACTCCAGACTCATAGAAAAAGAAGATCTGGAGCTGGGACCTTGGAAGCTGCTTTTAAAAAAAAACTCCCAGGTGACCGTGGCAATCATTTAAGCATGAGAACCACTGGCCACGCGTATACCTATTGCAGTGGGGGTTTTAAATAGGATGCACATAAATAAAATTCTCAGAATAACTGGTTTTCCATTTTGCTATATTAAATGAAAATCCCCGCCCCTTTCCCCTAACCACACCCATAACCAAAGCTGTCCTTTGCTGGAACTCAACAGAACCAGCTCTAACTCCTTTCCCAGAACCAGGAGAATAGTCAAAAACAGCCCTGGCAGGTATAGAAGGATGTGTGCTTTAAACCATGGCAAATTCCTCTTGTAAGCAGAAAGGTATAACTTAGGAATAAATAAATTAGAAAATCAACAGCAACTCAGTGAGCTCTAAAAGGAGCCTTGAGGCTCCAGTCCTCTGATCCAAGAGTAGTGATGAAATTGGCAAAGCAAGTCACAGTCCTTGCAACCCGCCTCAGAATTATCACCCGCTCTACAAAGCAGGTGTGAAATGAAAGCTTTTCCTTGTGGAAAAGTGTTATCTCTTATCAGTTCCAAGCCAAAAGCTACAGTTAAAACAGCTGATTCATTATCCCCTTTTTTATAGGTGTTTTAACACCTGTATGATATGATTCTCTTTCCCTCCCAGGGTCCCTGTTGGTCAATGCCGTATTATTGATTTTTTTTCATTAAATTAAGAACAAGTGGCAGTGCAATCTATAAACTGAGAATAAGAAATAAAGATTTTTTGGGTGGTGGGGTACAAAAAATACCCTCAAATTTCCTGATTTTTCTGATGATTCTGGGTATCCACATGGACTGCAAGTGAACCACAGTTTAGCTAATATACTCACTTGGGTCGTGTTGCTCATGTTCATTCTACATGCATCACATCTATTCTGTACATTTTGATGCACATATGTTTTTACATACACAGCACACACAGACATACCCGCACCCTCACTCACCCAGGCTGTGTGGAAACCGGTAGATCATTGCGGGCAAGCAAAACTCATGACTGGACTATCTGATGCTTGGTTTGATGCAATGTCTAAATTCAAATTGTGTTCAACATCAGCTTAATTCCTATTATTTTATTATTTTCCTCAAAAGCAAAGGTCTATTATGTGTTGTTAGTTTTGTTTTTCTTTGCTCCTTGTTGTTTGTCATAGACAGGTCTAAAGCATGGAAGGAACGCTTAGCAAAATGGAAATAATGGATGGAGAGTTCTGTCTTGTTTTGTCTCCCTGTATTTTTCCCCCTCCACCTTTTTTTTGACACCTATTTCCCTTTCTCAAAATTCTATGAGCTAATGTTTATTGGACATTTAGTGTATTCCAGACCCTGTCCTACGTGCTTTAGGCACGTTTTACTTCCCTCACATAACTACCCAGAATACATACTTGAATTTAGAAAAGAAAATAAGTTACTTAAGGTCATAAAGCTAGTCAGTGAAAGAGTCAGCTTGCTTGCTCATTGATTCGTTTCTTCATTAATGCCGTTGATGTTTATAGTCCACTTATCAGGTGCCACTCCTTGGTCCTGGGATGCAGCAGTGAAATAAAGGGCACAGTCTCTGCCTAACAGAACTTTCATTCTATAGGAGACAAGCATACACACACACACATATATATGGACTATAAATGCTGTGCAGAAAAATGAAACAAGATAAGGCCTAGAAGCTGATAAGGATGACATGTTAGCTCGGGTGCAGTGATCAGAGAAGGCATTTATGAGAATGCGATGATTGAATTAAGGGAACTGAATGATATAAAGGAGTGGATCACATGGGTTTTTGGAAGATGGGAGAATCTAATATGGCCCATAAGTCCCTGTAGGATCACTTCTTGTCCTTCCCTGTAATCCTATTTTTTCCTATTGTAGCCCTCACTCTAAGCATTCTTGAATTTCTCTTTGCTTCCTAATTGGCCATGCACTCTCTTAATTTAGAATTTTCACCTGCGCCATCATTTTTTGTTCCTACTAGAATCCCCTCCACCCAGGTTCTGTCTGGCTATTTTGTGATCCTATGTCATGGGATATGTGTCCCTGTAACGCAATATTCAAAAGTTGCCATTTATCTGCTCTATTTCCTGTTAAAGCGTAACACCCCTGAAGGAAGTAGGTATGTACACAAAAGCATTGAAAGCAGGGTTCAAATAGATACTTGGACACCAATGATCATAGTAGCATTATTCACAACAGCCAAAATGCGAAAACAGTTTAAGTGTCTATCAACAGAAGAATGGATAAACAAAATGTAGTATATGCAATGGAATATTATTCAGCTATAAAAAGGAATGAAATTCTAGTGCATGCTACAACAAAGATGAACCTTGAAAAGAGTATGGTATGTGAAATAAGCCAGACATGAAAGTACAAATATCATGTGATTCATTTCTGGGAGGGACCTAGTACCGGTAAAATGATAGAGATGAAAAGTAGAATAGAGATTACCAGGGACTGAGGGAGAGAGGAATCGGGAGTCATTGTTTCATGGCTACAGAGTTTCTGTTTAGGATGATGAATATGTTCTAGAAATAGATGGACGGTTACACCACATTGAGAGTGCACTTAATGCCACTGAGTTGCATATTTAAAAATGATTAAAATGGTAAATTCTCTTATGCATACTTCCGATGAAGGAAGATTCTTTTATTCTTCCACCATTATATTCTAGCACTTTGCACAGTACCTGACACACAGAGCAGGTGCTTAACACACATTTTGGGAATGAATGAGCCAGCGTCAAGTCCAGTTCTGTGGCCAGAGTCAATCCACACTCTCAACCATTGCACTGGGGGTTTTTTAAAAGAGTGTTATGCAAGCAGCTGATTTCAGGTGGAGCTTGACATGATTTTACAGGGTATAGAACAATAACACCATATGATACTGCATTGTATCTCATGAAGAAAAAAGTTTTTACTTACTTTCCGATTCTTTTTTTTAATATTGCTGTGATTTTTATCAAGGAATAACTCTCCTTTTTGTTGTTACATCTCAACACTTAATAATCTTTTGCATTCTCTTTTTTCTTCCCTCCCTCTCTCTTTTTCCTCTTCCCCCTTTTTTTTTTTTTTATGAAATGAACCAGAAACTTCAAGCTCAGAGGCTCTGATGGGGAGTAAAACTGAGCTAGGATGACATATAATTTGTACAGTTGTTATTTTGACTTTTTAAATTTTAATAGTGATACTAACTTTTCATAGGTGGTTGTACTAAAATGTTGACATAAAAGCTATCTTATTACTTTTTTTTTTTTCTGAGAAAGATTCACCCTGAGCTAACACCTGTTGCCCATCTTCCTCTTTTTGTTTGTGAGCTGCTGCTACAACATGGCCACTGACGAGTGGTGTAGGTCCATTCCTGGGAACCAAACCGAAAGCAGATCATGCCAAACTTAACCATTAGGCCCCCGGGGCTGGCCCGTAAAAAGTATATTAAGTAATTTGATTCAAGGAAAATATTAAGAACAATAAAGGTACAGATGGGCCATGGATATTGCAAAATCCAGGAAGTTGTTACAAGAATGACTGAGGTGAGTGAAATCATCCCTAATTCTCGGGACCCTGTACATCTTGAACTTGGGTCTGCCTTTCTCTTTGTCGGCAGCAATGTCCTTGTTGGCTGCCTCTCCCTCTTTGTGTCCTTGTCTGCCCCTCCCTGTGTGCTCTGTGCCTGCTTCTCTTTCTTTCTGTCCTATGCTCACTGTCTGCTGCCGCATCTCTTACCTCCTCTCTCTATTGAATCTTGGACTCTGTCTCTGCCTAGCCTTGTCATTACCACTATGCCTAGAGGTAGGGGAAAGTGCTGATGCTCTGGGAGTGGCTCTCTATCTGGAATAAACTGTTGCTTTTTTCCTGTTTCAGACAGACTCTCGATGAAAAGCTCATGGATACTTGCTTTATTTACCACCTCTGACTTTCCCCCTTTGAAAACTCTTGAACTCCCAGTCTTCTTTAATTTTCACTGTTGATTCCAAGTGAGTGGATGATGACAGTGGTTATGAAATTTCAAATGGGTGACATCTTGGATCATAGAGGAATGTCACTGTAAACTGAAGTGCATTTATTGGTTTATCTCTTCTACACGCATGCACACACACACACATACTGTCCTTCTTATGATTTGTAATTTAGACAAAACTACAGGTATAGATAAGAGACAAGGGAAGATGGGCTGTTGTAATCTGCTCGGTGATTAGCTGACTCCTCCATTGGAAAGGAGATTCAGGCCACTTCTCTTGTAGGGGGGACCTTGAGAATGGGATATGAGAGGGGCGTGTGTATGTGCATGTGTGCACGCCATATTGGTAACGAAAAGATATTGATATTTTCTCTTCTTCTTTTAACCTATGGAATCTTGTTTCCAGAATAGTTCTCCAACTTCCTCCCTCCCCTGTATTCAACAACACGGTGACAAAGTGGATTGAAGGAGAATGAGAGGACTTTGGTATATTCAAACTTTGCTTCTACTTCCATGTCACTTCATCAAAAATTTTCATAAGAAAATTATTTTAAAAAGTATGAACTGCACCGAGTTGTTCAAACCCAGGGCAGAGCCTGTGCAGAGAGGCACAGAAGGGAGATGGGGGTCAGAGACATAGCACAAAAGGTTTTAACTCCGACTTTTCCCCCAAAAGGCTGATTTCCATTGAGAGTGAGACGGAGACTGAATAACTAATGTGCAGACACATTTTGAATTAATCTCCAAGGAGAAACCATTCAAGTGTCACTGCAGACAGATCCATACAACAGGCTTTACACTTCACAGCGATCGAGACAATCAGGAAAGCCCTGGATGTGGCAAACGCCCTCCTCTTCTTCAGCAAGAGTACCGTGATGAATGATGGGAAAGTGGTCTAGGCTGCTAGGTCTGTCCCTGCTATTTATCTGTACAAGTTATGTACCAGTCTGCCTCCTTCCTACTCCTTTCCTCTGGCCCCACTTTAGTGACACAAATATATTCCTTGGCTCTGATGTTCCCTAAATCTCAGCATTGCCACACTACATCTGAGTAACGGTCCACTGATTCCAGTATTCTTTTTCTGTAAAAGATGATAAATGGAAAGGCATTCTTGTCAGCCTTACAGTGTTAGGGCTGTGACTCACTGGTGTCTAATCTCTTGTAACCTGTGTGGCTCAGTGGCTCACTTATGCATTATTTAAAACAATCTTGAATCAGTTTGTATATTCAACATGTTTCAAGTCTTAAGCCATGTCTCTATGTGTAAGATGGCTTTTTCTTCCTGCCACTTGCCTCAAAATCCTTTAGCTCTCGTGGGAGGTACCTGCGAATATCCCTTTTGTCGCCTGAAGGGGGGATGGGAAGAGCGCTTATCTCTGAGTAGGGACCTGGGTTCTCTCCTCATCACCGGGTCTCTGACTTCTGAGTAATCTTGGAGAATTCTCTAACTTTTTGAATCTTAATTTTTTCACTTCATAAATGGAGAAATAAACTTTGACGTCCCCATATTAAGTCCCAATTAGACAGTAAGCTCAAAAGTTCGTATTATTAGTCAATGAACTTGGTTCACATTCCATACATCATGTTTTAGCCATATTTTATAGCATCTTTATTAATTATATTTATCAAAGTAATACATTGCATAGTAAAAAAAAAATCTATGGATTTAGGATGAAAAGCAACAATTTTTACCCCATTGTTCCTTGCCTGCACCTTACTCCCTGAAGAGTCTTATTTTAATAATTTCTAGCCTTAATTGTAATAATTTCTGTTTTTAAGTGTTTTGATTATTAACTCATAGGTCTTCAGCAATATTCTTAAAACTCTATGGGTTAATTTGTTAAATCTAGACATATTTGTCTTTATTTTTTGTATTTTTTAATCTCTTCTCGGAATATCTCTAATTATTTTTCTCTCTCAAACTTGTGCCCAAAAGGGAAACTGAGTAAAAACACAAAGAGAATCTTTCCTTGTTCCTTTCCCTGTTTCATATATCTCGAGCCTCTACAGCATCATTGTCCTTGCCCAGACAGAGCACTGACCTGTGACCAAAGGTCAAGCTGGAAGGATCAGAGATGGGGCTGTCAATGGAAACATGGGTTCCCTGTGTGACAGCTGTTAGCGGGTTATTTATTTATTCAATGGTCATATGACAAATGGAAAATCATTCAGAATCTCCTTCCCGATCAATGATCTGCCAAGAACACAGAAAGTAGCTTGGCCTTCTCCTCAGGCAAAATTTAATGGTCTTTCAGCAGCAATGAGAGTTGCTTTGACAATAACATGTCTTTTCCTTCTTGTCAGCCTCTGCCTGTAATTTTAATAGCAGCACAATTGGACCTGGATTCCTGCAACTGTCAAAATGAATGAGATGAAGCATGAATTCCATTGCTTTATCCTGCTGCATTTGGGGTTTGTTTTCTAAAGTAATTATTCACAAGCACTTCACTTTGTTTCTCCGTGGTGGCGGATGAAGGCTCACTATAAATCAGTACTCTGTTCTTATCAAGAACTACACAGGAAGAGAGCCCTGAAGATGATTGGAGATGTTTGGGAGAGGGAGAGATTTCTTATAAGGAAAAGTGAAAAGGACTGCTTAGCTTGTAGTGGAAACAGTTCAGGAAAAATGGTGCTAAGGAATATAAATGATGGACCAGTGTGAAGAAAGCCAAGAGGATACCCCTGTTTGCTGAAGAGTAAAAACTATAAACTGAAATATGTTTAATTTGGATTAAAGCAACGGCTTTTGTTGGGTATAGCACTTAATCTATACGAACCCTATTCCATAGTACTAGTTACAAAAGTTATCTTCACCAGAATAAATAATAATGATGATATGTAAGAAGAGAAATAACAGAAATTGATAGGCAAATTAGTTGGTTCAAAATTTTCCTCTTCTGTTACAAAGTTATAAACCTACTATAGTGATAAAGACCTACTTTTTCTCTGGTTTTAGAAACAATATCAGTAAACAATGGCACATGGCATGCCCAGAAGGAAATACATATTATGAAATAATAACAATATTACCTTCCATCTGGATTGTGTTTTTAGGCTTTCAACACACTCTGAAATTTCCTCCTCAATTTGATTCTCAAGAGACTCTGTGAAGTAATGCAACAAGTAACGGTGTTCTTTCTTTCTAGAGGAGAAGCAGCCTGAGGCTCACAGGGTAGATGTGACTTGTCCAAAAAATGTGAGGTGAGCAACTGAGCCTGGCCTTGAACCTGCTTATCTTTAGCTTTTAGCCTTCTAAGTCAACTGAAGGGGAATAAACTAATTTGTCTTTAAGTTCCATAAAATTTCAACTAGAAGTAAAGCTTTGGTTAAACCTAATTAAGAAAAGTATCATTTCTCTTGCCTTTCTGTTTAGCTAATCCTATCTTCTTCTTCAAATCCATGTAAGATACTTTCCTCCAAGAAGTCTTTTATAATTATTCTTACTACACTCAAATACTCCTTGTATTTCATTCCTAGAATCAAAGAGAACAGTCTGATTGTTCTAAACTGAGCAAAGAGTATATTAATAATAACCCTTCCAATAGGTTGTACAAATAATCAGGCTTCAAATCAAATCTTGCTCTCACAGATATACATGGATGATCTTCCACAATTTACATAATTGCTCTAAACTTCAGTTTTCTTATCTGTAAAATAGTTAACTAAATATACCTCCTTGTTGTGGTTACCTGATTTTTTATTTTTATTTCTTTTGTCTGCCTCCTCCACCAATAAGATTTATTACAGCAGACCTACTAATCAAAAGATCCTAGCCCTGGGCCTTAGGGTTTGACATGTGACTTAGCACAAGTCAACCAGAGAACTGCAACCCCATGACTATGGCAATTGGTATAAGGATGGATATGTGACCCAAGGAAGATCAACCAACGCTCTCCCTTAGGTCTTCTCTGGTGGTGCAATCATACGTCTTGCAGCTGCATTTGTCTGTCTTCCTTAACATATGGATGAAACATGTCTATGCAATGGGAGGTGAGGCTAAAGCACAAAAAGTCAGTGGGAGGGGAAAGAGTGTGCAAGAAGTGGATCTAATAATGCCTAATCCACTCATTTCAGCAGAATCTTCACCTCTAAAGCCTCCTTTTGTAGTTATTTTTAGTATTAATATTCTGTCTCATTTTCACTTAATCTAGCTTGAGTTGTTAGACTTTTCTCATTCATAATTTGAAAAGTCCTGATTAAGGACAACTTGTAGAGTTATAGTGAGTATTAAATGAGGTAATGAATGAAAAGTGCTTGGCACAAAAAATCACACAATAGGAACAACCCACTTCATTCCTCTAATAGTATTTTACTGAGGCTCAGAGAAGTGAAGAAATCGGCCCAAGATTGAACACCTAGAATGTGGTAAGGTAGGTTTTTAACTCAGGTCTGCCTAACTCCAAAGTCCACGTTCCAAAGCACTGGCTTGCTGCTATGTTGGTTTTTCTGTCATCTAGAGGCAGTATTTTTGGTTATATAGTTGCTTGATCTTGTTCCTTTCCCCAATGTATCATTGTTTTTCTCATTATTCTTAGGGAGCCCAGTGCTCGTGTGCTCCCATCACTAGAGAAGAATAGGCTTTCTAAGCCACAAAGAGCAGCCTTCACTTCTTAGGTGGAAAAAAAGATTCTACTTGCAGAATTATCCCTGGTGAGTGGCTGAAACTCTGGAGGTGTCCATCTAGGTGTCTTCACCTTGGTTCTCCATTCTATAGAACATACTTTATTCTCAGGCACCTGAGTTCATCGCCACACTCAATTCAAGAGGATTCATCTATGACTAACCTCTTTTGAGGTACATTGTTTGCCAGCCCGGCTGTAACATTTTAATGTGCTTCAGGGCTGCTCTCCTGATAGAATTACTACACATGTTTTGGACTGTTTTGGGGCCTGCAAAAGTCCTTGAGGGGAACATAATTGATTGCTTTTTCTTAGCAGCCCTCCTTTCCCTGCCCCCAACTCTTTGCTAACTAAGAGGTAGCGAGGATAAAGGTTGTTTCCTTTTGGATTAAAAGGCCATAGTTTGTGGGCCAGCCCTGCTGGTCTAGTGGTTAAGTTCAGTATGCTCTGCTTTACCTGCCTGGGGTTTGGTTCCCGGGCATAGACCTACACCACTCTTCAGCAGCCATGCTGTGGCAGCACCCCACACACAAAGTAGAGGAAGAAAGTCCACAGTTTGCTGGCAAGAGTGAAATGTTTTTGCAAAAAGTTTGTGGAGCTTTGGAGGGGTGAGTGTGTGTATGTGAGTTTGAGGGGATGTTGCATGGTGGGCGTATTACCGGCTCTTAGTTAATATCAGCCCTGACATTGGTTCCCCTACAGTGAACCCAGTATATATGGGTTAAAACTAAAAGCACACATTCCCAGTTCCCTGGTTCTTTAGTTATACTCATACGTAAATGCTTGTTTCTTTAACCTCTGACTCCCTGAGCTTTACAGCCAAATAGAAGTTACAAATTGTTAAAGTCCAGATGGTCTCAAGCTGGGCTCCCATTAAAGTTGTGGCTAATCCCAGGACCTTGAAGTTCTTTTACAGAGAAACTAATGTCCAGAGAATATCAAGACACCAAAGCTTCCCAGGCCCAACTCCTCAGCTTCCTGAGCCAGAGTCTACCTTCCACCATGGAGATAAACAGCCAAAGACGCTCATCTGAGAAATCCTTTGTCTCCTCTGCTGGAAGCAGCCCCAAACACAGGCTGATGGGAAAATGCTGACCAAGAAGGCCACAGCCCCACTCCCCTACATAAAACCCCAAATAAAACTCCTACCTGTTTCTTAACAAGGAGCTAGCCATTCTTGAGGCACTAGCCCTTGCTTTGCTCCCTCTGCCTGGCAAAGTAAAGCCTTTCTTTCTCACTCAAGACTCCATTCTCCTTATTTGGATTGGCATTGGGTTGACAGATGGAACTTTTGGTAACAGATGTGTGTGAGTGCGTGCATGCCCTATGACCTGGAAATTCATAAGGTTAGAAGTCCATGAGTGAATCCCCAGTTAGTTCTAATGTCTGCCATCAGTGTGGTGGACAGACCTTAGGGTTGCCCCATGCATCCTGTATCTTGGTGTTTACACCTTGTGTAATCCCCTTCCCTTGATTGTGGCAGTACCCCTTTTTTGCTTTTTACCAATAGACCAGGGCAAAAGTGATGAGAGTTCACTTCTGTGATTATGTTATATTATATATGACTCTGCTTGCTAGCTGACTCACTCTTGATCTCCTACTTGCCTTAAAGAAGCAAGCTGCCATGTTGTGAATGGCCTATAAAGTCAGGTAAGGACCCAAAGCAAACAAATGAGTTAAATTGTGGCTGAATTCTTGGCCCACCGAATCTGAGACAATAAAGTAGTGCTGTTTTAAGCCACTAAGTTTGCAGTAATTTGCTAGGCAGCAACAGATAACCAATACAACAGACACCAAATTATGAACAGATTGTTACAATTCATATAATTTGTATAAAAAAAAGGGGTTTGCAGTCAGATCTTCCTGGTTTTGAATATTGGCTGCACCCTTTACCAGCTGAATGTGTTCTTCAGAAACTTATTTGATGTCTCTAAGCTTAGCTCAGCTTTCTTAAACTTAAAAAAAAGGAAAGAAGAAGAAGGTATGCTGTGATATGATTTATAATGAGAAGTATATATTTAGTCTTCCTCCCTATTTCTGGTACAGAACTCCTAAAACCCTTGGAATTTCCTAAGCAAGGAGAACAATAAATTCTTTTGTCTTTTGTTATGTTGATGAGGTGACTTTGGGCCTTACCTAAGCTCGGGAGCTGGTTGCCAGGGAACCAATCACACAATTAGAAGGTTGAAATTTTCATTCTCTTCCCTTCCCCAGACCTCAGGCAGGGAGAGGGGCTGGAGGTTGACTCAGTAACTAATGGCCAATGATTTAATTAATCATGTCTATGCAATGAAACCTCCACAGAGACTCAAAAGGAAAGGGTTTGGAGAGCTCCTGGGTTGGTGAACACTTGGAGATTCAGGGCGAGTGGCTCTCAGAGAGGGCATGGAAGCTGCACGCCCTTTCCCCATACTTTGCCCCATGTATCTCTTCCATCTGGCTGTTCCTGAGTTATATCCTTTTCTAATAAACTGGTAATCGAGTAAGTAAAATGTTTCTCTGAGTTCTGTGAGCAGCGCTAGCAAATTAACTGAACCCAAGGTAGGGGCAGGGAGCAGTGCTTGGAACCTCCAATCTGTAACTGGTAGGTCAGAAGTACAAGAGACAACCTGGGCTTGCAACCAGTGTCGGAAGTGGTGATGGGGGCAGTCTTGTAGGACTGAGCCCTTAACCTGTGGAACCTGGCACTATCTCCAGGGAGATGGTGTCAGAATTTAGTTAAACTGTAGGACACCCAGCTGGTATTGGAGAACTGCTTGGTGGTCTGTGGATACACACATCTGAATTGGGTCCTCAGAACCTGCACATCGCTATAGCGGTCAACTCACAGGATGGTTATCAGCTTTAAATGAGCCTCTTCAAACAGTAAGCACTCAAGGAATGTTGCCTACTTTTCACCCTTTGGATAACCTCTGCCATGGTTAACCTCACCTCCCATAGTATTTTACTAATACCTTAATTTCCAGACTGTGAGATCAGCAAGAACAAGAAGATTCCTATCTTATTTACCTTAAAATCTCTAGCAAAACCGCAGCCAACCTGGATAACAAATAGCCTTGATAAATTATCAGATATGTGAATTTGTGAATCTACATTAGGGGTTCAGAGCACATCAACATGTTGTTTGTTGAACTTGAAAAAGTGATAAATTATATTTGTGTTTACTCTTTCATCCCTGAGGCTAACTGATGTGCCAAGAGTTTAAATTAAGATGCATTAAAAAATTCTTTATTAAATTAAAAGTTGGGTTTTTACAAATATAGCTTACTGAATTGCTGACCACTAGATGGCTCATTAACAGTCATTGCCTGAGCATCAGTGTTGTCTGAGGAAGAGAACATGGTGTTTATCTCAGAAAAATCTAGGTTTAAAGATCTAAGAGAGATCTAACATATAGCAAGCATCACCCAGGAAGGCTTTTCCAAAGTACTTTTTTTCTGGATCATTAAATTCAGGGTGTATGTTAGATTACAAAATATGGCCACAGATTCTTCCCATCCCAATATGCCCCCAGTCTTAAATGTGACATTGTCAGTCCTTGCACTAAGGTATGGAGTCTATTTAACCAATCTTGAAATTATACCAGCCTTATGACTTGTATTGACCAACTGACTTTTGCCTGAAGTGATGTTAGGAGACTTCCAAAGCTAAGTCTTAAAAGGACTTGCAGCTTCCGCCTTCACAATCTTGGACATTTCCCTGAGACCAGTGGCTGGTCTAGCCTCATAGAGAATGAGATACCATGTGGAGAACTGAGATTCCCAGCGAACAGCCTGCAACCAGTATGAGACATCTAGATCACACAACCATATTGCTAATGAAGCTATGTAAGTGAGACCTGGGAAAACCAGCACAGCAATCACCCAGTCAACCCGCAGAATCACAAATAATAATTAATTAACTTAAATGAATTAAGAAATCTAATAAAATAAAAAATAAATGTATATTTATATAAATAATGTTTTGATTATTTATATAAAAATAATAAATCATTGTCATTTAAGCCATTGACTTTCAGGGTGATTTGTCACACAGAAAAACCAACTGAACCTTCCTCCCTAAATTTGCATGTGCACGCACACACGCATACACACACACGTGCACACACATGACATTGAGATTCATTGCTAGTTATTCAGTGACTCTGAAAGGTATGTTTTCTATCCCGTAGACATATTTCAGCCAAGGGAAAAAAACAAGCAAACAAACAAAATATGATTAAGAACCATAAACACATTTTCTGAGGCTGTTTTCCTTGTGTGTAGAATAAATGTCACAGTGTTGTTTTGAGGGTGAAAAGCATAGGGCCTGAAACACAGTAAGGCTTTATCTGGTTTCATTTGCTTCTCTGAATGCTCATATTACTTAGTTTCCTGCTTTACTCCTGCTGTCACTCCATTATAAGCTTCCTTAGTTCTCAGTGGCTACGTTCTTTCTCATGGTTTATTCGTTTTACATCTAAACTGTTCCCAGGAAGAAATCAGAATTATTCAAACTCTTGTCTGAATGTCAATCACTGTCAAAGACTGGCAACTCATTTTGTCTTTCCTGTATCCCTTCATTTTGAGAACTATCCCCTTCAGGTTCAATGTGATAAAGGAGGAGCTGCAGTTAATCAAGGCTGCTTCCCAATCACGGCCATGACAGACCTCTTTTAGAAGACGGCTTCAGATTCTGGGAGAGGCAAGACCTCTGCCATTCAGAGATCAGAAGCAGCACATGAACCAGGATGGTTTACTCTCTTTCCCAACAGGAGGAGAGCACTCGCCAGAGATTAAAAGTGTCCCAGAGGACAGTAGGAGAGAGAGAGAGAGTAGGATGATATATTGAGATGTATTTCTATATTTCTTAAAAACATCATTTGAACCCCTACAACCAGCTATTTCTGATATTTTGGGGGTTTTTTTGTTTTGTTTTCAGTAACATGATCAAATGAAAAAATTTTATTTCCTTCCAACAAGCTTGAAATTAGGTTTGCATCATTCCAAGTAAAAAGCCCTGTGGTTAATATATTGACATAGACTTTGCTGGTGGATTTACATAGTATTTACATTTTTGTCTCTTATATTGGGATGGAAATCCTATTTTATATTAAGGACATTTCAAATATCAGACTAGCAAGGATGTTTATTTGAGGGTTGCAGCAAGAATTTTCAGGGGGTTCCTAAAACTACAGCCATAGAGGCATCAGCCCAGTCCCTTATGTGCTGTCGTTTAGCCTAAGATTGTTAAGTACAGGGTAAAAGGGTTACTGTATGTGTGTATGTGTGTGTTTGTGTTCTGAACTGATGGCACAAAATGTACTATAGGAGCTGCATAAATGTTTCAACAATTCCACAGATGTATTGCTATATGACTTCAGGCATATCACTTACCTTTTCTGACCATCTAATCTTCTCTATCGCCAAAATAAAGTTGTTAATGCATCTACATGCAGTGCTGTTAAGATAAGTAAATAGGATACCTTCATTAAATCAATGGATAAATAACTTGGAAGAAGCTACAATGGGATTAAGAAAGTTTACTCAGTAAACACTGACCAGTCCAAGATCATTGTTAATCTGGGCAATGAACGTTTGGATTCAAAGGCACAGCATTCTATTGTATTTAGTCACTGATCTTATATTTCAAAGATCATCACTGATAATTTGTAAATAATGAAATCTTGCCATTTAAAAATAAAGACTATTAATCACAAAAAAGACAAAAGTATGACCTGAAGTATTGCAAAACAATGAATGAAATTATTTCAGAATCATTAATGGGGAAATGTGTGTATATGTATTTGTAAATATTCATATCTGTATATATGTGTGTGTGTATAGATTAGTGTGTGGCTGTATACTACTTTTGATATTAATGGTATTCATCCTTGTTTTCCCCTTTTCATTCTGTTATTCACGTGGGTGGCAGCTTCTATTCCATCGCCTTTCACCCATCTCCTGGAAGGCCCAAGGGAGTGTAGAAAGCAAGAGGACTATGTAGGTCCTGGCATTTGGATCTGAAAGCCCAAGTCTGTAGAAGGGAAGAGAGGTGACAGAAACAGGAAAAGTTAATTGGAGGGGCTTGTAAAGGAAGGATTTTTCTTGAGGCAAAAAGAAATACTCCCAAGTGGATGGGAAAGAGAGACAGAGCTGTACAACACCTGAGTGGAGAAAGAAAGAGGGTTCTGAACCTGTTGTTATATAGGCCCCTAGAGAAAAATGGCTGTGTGGGGCATATGGAAGATGAAACCATATGCCCTTAGACACAGTCTCACTCCAGATTCCTTGATATGCACATGGTGTGGGGAAACCAAGCTCTCAGTCTTCACCATAGCCCTGCTTCATGATGTCCAGGATGATGAGAGGGTCAGCAAAAACCACACTCAGAGATAAAGAAGGCCTTGCCTCCATTTTCTGGATACCAAATACACTTTCAGATACTTGTGTGGCTCCTATTAGTGGAAAAGGAACCACTAATGACCAAAGCGAGGTTTCATGCCAGTCCAAGTGTATGAGAGTTCAGCTGATTCAAAAAACTAAAGAAAATGATACTGTCTACATTGCGGCATAGGATATTGTGGTGGCTAATTTTGTGTGTCAACTTGACATTGGTCAAGCATTATTCTGAGTGTCTTTGAGGGTGTTTCCAGATGAGATTAACATTTGAATCAGTAGACTGAATCAAGTAGATTGTCCTCCCCTAATGTGGGTAGAACTCATCCAAACCTTTGGAGATTCCCATAGAACAAAAAGGCTGACTCTCCCTTAAGAGGGAATTCCTTCTGCCTGACTGCTTTGAACTGGGACATTTGCTCATCCTTTACATTCCTCTGCCACAGAGGAAGAACTTAAAATACTAAAATTCTAAGACTCCCTTGCAGTTAGAGGTGTCCATGTGACCCAGTTTGGGCCAATGTGTTTTAAGTGGGAAGTTTTAGACAGATCTTCTGAGAAAGTGTTTAAGATAAATAGATTCGTTTCTGCATGATCCTTTAGCTTTTTGTCTCTCTCCTTCCTGTCTGGAATACAGATGTAGTGCCCGGAGGTGCAGCATCCATAATGCAACCATGAGCATGAAAGCCATGCACTAAAAATGGTAGAGTAGATACATGGAAAGAACTTGGGCCCCTGGCATAGTTGATTGCCATATAAACCTAAAACTACCTTCTTTGGGGCTTCTTTTTGCATGCAGCAAACATTTAAGCCAATATTAATTTTATTTTCTATTTTTTGAAGCCAAGTATATACCTGACCTATGCAAGGCACAAGTTTGATAATGCATGCAAAATGTTTAATGCAGTTGTGGTTTAATAAATATAAAATATTATGGAGACTACTGTCACCATAAGTTATCTTCTAAGCATAGAGGGAAAACCAACTCTTCTTTTTTTTTTTTTTTTTGCTGAGGAAGATTCTCTCTGAGCCAACATCTGTTGCCAATCTTCTTCTTTTTCATGTGAGCCACCACCACAGCATGACCACTAACAGATGAGTGGTGTAGGTCCATGCCTGGGAGCCGAACCTGGGCCAGTGAAGAAGACTGTGCCAAACCTAATCACTAGGCCACTGTGGCCAGTCTGAGAACCAACTCTTAACCAGATCCAAGACCCATGAGGTGATGTCTTCTAGTGAGAATCTAGAGTTGCCATATACAGATGTTCTTTGTTCTGGATTTTATTCTCCATCAGGGCAGGAGGTGGTGGCTCATTCCTAATGCCATGGTCCTGGATGCCCTGAGCCTCCTATTCTGGCCCAGCTTCCTTGATAAAAACAGGGGTCCTATGTCTTTCTGGATCAGAGGCCAATAGGTTGGTCCTGGAGATCTTGAGCGCTCAGGTAAATGCCTGGTATCACTGCTCATTGGAGGCCATCCAGGGGCAGAGAACTGTCTGGACAGCTTTCAGAAGAGTCTGTATAACATGAAGCATGGAGGGGAGGAGTCAGTCTACTGAATTAAAGCTGGGAATCAGGGCCAAAGCTCTGTGAAAAGGATCAGTTATGATGGTGCCTAAGTTTTGTGCATTTAGTCATAAGCATCAGAAATCAACCCTAACAATTAAAAAAAATTAATTAGAACGCTTTCTATTATTTCAAAAATCTAAGGTAAGTTTGGTTATCTTAGAAAAAGCCCTAAACCAGGAAGGAAAAGAGTAGGAACAAATCAATCAATAATATAATCTACAATGACTTCAATGAATTTCAACCATTTTTTTCCTTGCCCCTTGTTGACTCCACTAATCTGTTAAAATCCTACAAGAGAGGGCACTATTGGGCAACTTGAGATTAAGCAAACTTCCTTTAAAAAAAAAAAGAAAGAAAGGGCCTGTGGGAATTTGATTTTACAGAGGCTCCTAGGAACCCAATCAGCTTCCTCACGGGAGGACTGGACTGACAAACTCAACAAGCCTGTGCCCCATGTGAAGTAAGAATTAGGAAGTAAACCTGGGTGCTGTTTGGAAGGAGGAATAGTGGGAAGCGACCAACAGTTTTGTCTTTGCTAAGCACCAGTTAACTTCTCTGTACATACTTTTTTGTGAGATGTGTAACCTCTTTCTCTAGTGCATGTGCCAAGAAGTAGAAATGCTGAATCACATAGCAAATATATTTAACATCTAAATTAGCCCTGCTGGACTGCTCCTCTCTATGGCTGTCCCAAGTTATACTCCAAGAGTATGTAAGGTTAAATCTGTTTCCACTTATCCTCGCTAAGACTTAGGCTTATTGGATTGTTTACTTTTCACCAATCTGATGCCTTTCAGCTCTTTAAGGGTAACTGATCCAAGGCAGACAAGTGTTTGTGTGTGTGGTCAAAGAGGTGAAAGAGTCCTTGTGGTGGGGGAGAGGAGGAGATACACATCTGGAAAATGGGATATGAGGATAATTATCTTCCCTAAGTCCTCACACCACCTGAGTGAGGGAAGGGCAAATGATAATTGACCCTCAATCAGGGAGTGGACTGAAGACACTGTAATGATGGATTATTTCCATCTTCTTTTGATCTTTTCCTACGTAGGAGCTGCTGTCTAACTCCTGATCAGTCAGTTTGTCCAGAAGGAGCTCTGTGGACCTACACTCTGGTGGAGGCTTCAAGGAAAGAGAAAAGGAAGCAGAAACCACGTGCCTGTTTGCAAAGAGTTTTTGGATCACAGAAATCATAAACTAGCAGCCCTTGAATCTAACTCAGATCATTGATGTATTTTGTTTTACTGATAAAGTGTTTAAAACTTTTAAAATTGTTTGTTCGCAGTTAAAACTCAGGACATTTTAGTTACTAATTCAAATTCCAGCTTCCTTTAAAAATAGGAAGACCTGGCATCATTGAGCTTGAATTTCTGGTCCCTGTAGAAGGTTATATATTCTCCAGGTTCCCATAGTCTCCCTGTTTTATTATCCTCAGGCTGCCTCCTTCTTTCTAGTTATCTGTAGGCACTTGATTTTGGAATGCTTTGTCTAACGTTGGTTTCGATGACTTCAGGGAGGTGATATTAAACAGAAGAAAACAACAGACGAGGACTCCAGTCAATTGTGTAACTATCAAATCAGAAACATGTTAATGACTCTTATAAACATCTTATTTTCTTGCACTTAGCCAATGTGTGGAAATAATAGGCTTTTAGCACCAGTAACATGGCATCACAGTGGGGAAGAGGATGGATAAAAATCTTGCTTAAAAGTATTACAAGAAATGGTGTGTTTCTTATTGACTTATCTGTGGCTTTTTTGTTTGCTTAATCTTGAATTTCCCTGGACTCAGTATCTGCTATTGAGATGATATAAATGTTCCAGGAGTGAGAGAATAAAAGATTTCCTCAAAGGAATATACCAGGCAGTAGTGAAAATTAACATTAGGTTTTCACCTGCAACCTGAGACTGCCACTTGAAAGAATGCATGGCTAGTGTGGAAATGTTCATTATCAGTCATTTTTTTCCTCTGTTGAGATACATAAAGCTGTTTCATGATCTACAGGAGAGTATCAATGTGCTCCCAGCATTATATCTCGGTGTCTTATCTCTCTGCCTCAGGTGGAAGAAGGGACTGCTTTTACATATTCCTTCATATTGATGATGGCTAGCCACAGTACAGACCACAAGCAATCCAGGCTTAAAATCATATAAATTCCTAGTGTTATAAGTATTTTCCTCATCACCTTTGAGAATGGCAAAACAATGGGAAACTCTCTGATCACAAGTTAGTATGGGTAGCGGACTATTTTTTTTTTTTTAACATTAGCTTACATTGGCTTCCATCTTAAAATTTTCCAAGTTGAAACCTGGTCATCTTCAACTCTTTCAGAGAGGAGGGATTGTCTTTTTAGCTGTTTGTTTTTTTTTTTCATGCTCAGGTATGGCAGGAAAACATTGGATAATTTGGTATTACTTGGTACTTTGGTTACAATCAAGACTGAAAATCAGTAAACTGAGTAGGAAGAGATATCAGCAATGGTTTGTAAAGAAGGATTCATAGTGGGTACCTGAAGGTCTGCCACGATGGAGGTAAACCTGGTCAGCTATACAAAAAAAAGGAAAAAGAAATTGAAGCTCTCCACATGGGCATGCTCCCCCACCTACAGTAGACCTTTTAACACTTCTGGATGTGTGGCCCAAAGCTAACATGCATTCATACATAAAGATTCACCTCAACATACTCAACCTAACAAGAAGTTCAAAATATTGACCTCTCCTCCATGTAAATGTTACTATGACCAGCAACAGAATTGGAATATTTAATGGAAAAGCTTCAGAGAAAAGTTCCCCAGTGTTCATTGCTGAGGTCCTTGGAAATGTCCATGTTCTGATATTTCCCAAGAATTGATTATTTATTCATTTATTAGATCAAAAAGATACCACAGTTCCCTTTCCTATTTGCTTAGGATGGTTTCTTTTGTGACCAAAGGAACTTAATGTATATTCTAAAGTCCTCACAGCTTTTGAGTAGCTGCTGGGGATATGAACCCAGATCTATCCGACTTCAAGAGTTGGAACTGAGGCTGGCCCAGTGGCACAACAGTTAAGTTTGTGCATTCTACTTTGGTGGCCCAGGGTCCACCAGTTAGAATCCCAGGTGCAGACCTACACACTGCTTATCAAGCCACACTGTGCCAGGAGTCCCAGATATAAAATAGAGGAAGATGGGCAAGGAGTTAGCTCAGGTCTAATCTTCCTCAAAAACAAAACACAAACAAAAAAGAGTTGGAACTATTTCTTCTCACATCAAAACAGTTTTATGATAACAATTCCTCAGTTAAGACTAGTACTTTGGAGAGAGTGATGTCAGTATCACAGAAGAGTGAGTTGTTCCCTGAGTCTTACCCCTCTAAGTCACAAGTGAATGGACATTCATTAACCAACAGAGGATTCCCTACAAAGCACAATAGGACATCTGAGAGATCCACACAGTATACATCTGAAGGTGACAGTACTGGATCCCCAGGAAGCAGTGAAGGAGGTGAGTGGATCCCGCCCTTTCCCTGGCAACAGTAATCTAAGGCTCAGATCCTCACACAGCAGCTGGTGTGCAGCTGTAAGAGGAGGTGGGGAGCCAGGCAGGCCTGTGTGTGAATGCTTTTGCTTTGGCAGTTGCAGCCCAGCCTGTGGGAGCACCCACTGTGTGGCAGGAGCCCTGCCTATGGAAATGCTGCATACTGAGTGACATGGTTCAGCCACTGTGAAGGAGTGGCCCACACACGTGAAAGAAATTGCCAGTTCCCTCCCACCTAGCACATCAGCTCAGTCGGTCCCTAGCCAAGGCAGTAGGCCCTCATCAAAGCCAATGTGTGTGTGCATGTGTGTGAAGGCCAAACAGCTGCAGCCATCAGGCAAATGCAGAGAAGTCCTAATGGCACAACTTCCAGTAGATGCAGTGGGTTCAGAAAACACAGCATTTGCCCCCCGCAGAGGGGAATCTGTAAACTGATACTACTACAAATGCCTTGGCAAAGGATCAGTTCATCAAACACAGTGAAAAACTACAGTAACGTTTCAGAGCAGAAGGAAAACGACAAGTCTCCAGAAACCAATCCTGAAGTAACAGAAATTTACAATATAAATGCCAGAGAATTCACAATAGCTGTCATAAAGAAACTCAACAAGTTACAGGAAAACTCAGAAAGACAGTTCAATGAACTCAGGAATAAATTAATGAGCAGAAGGAATACTTCACGAAAGCGATTAAAACTGTAAAACAAAAAAACCTAAACAGAAATTCTAGAGATGAAGAAAACAATAAAAGAGATTAAAAAAAAAATCTAACATCCTTAGAAAACAGAGCTGATGTTATGGAGGACAGAATTAGTGATGTAGAGGACAGAAACATAAAAATGCTTCAGGTGGAGGCAGACAAGGAGCTAAGACTTAAAAAAGAATGAAGAAATTATTCAAGAAATATCCAACTCAATTAAGGAACACAACATAAGGATTATTGGTATTCCAGAGGAAGAAGTGAGGGGAAAAGGAGCAAAAAAGCTTCTTCAAAGAAATAATGGCTGAGGACTTCCCAAATCTGGGGAAAGTATTAGACTTACAAGTACATGAAGCTAATATACCTCCTAATGACATCAATGCAAAAAGACCTTCTTCAAGGCATATAGGAGTAAAACTGGCAAAAGACAATGAAAAAGTAAAAATATTAAGGGCAGTAAGGCAGAAGAGGATAACCTACAAAGGAACCCCTATCAAGTTTTCAGAAGATTTCTCAGCACAAACCTTACAGGGTAGGAAAGAATAGAATGATATATTAAAAATACTGATAGATAAAAACTTTCAGCCAAGAATACTCTTTCCAGCAAAACTATCCTTCTTGGATGGAGAAATAAAAGCCTTCCTAGATAAACAAAAGTTGAGGGAGTTCACCTCCAATAGACCACCCTTACAATAAATGATCAAGGACACCCTCATACCTGAAACAAAAAGGCAAAGGTTTACAAAGCCTTGAGAAAGGAGATAAATAGACAAAATCAGAAAATTGCAGCTGTCTATCAAAACAGGTTAGCAAAAACTTAATTATAACATAAAAGCTAAAGGGAAGGAAAGCATCAAAAAACAACCATAAATACTTCAGTTTAGGCACAAACTCACAACACAAAACAGAATAATTTGTGACAACATTAACTCAGATGGGGAAGAGGAAATGGATGCATCCTGCTTAGGCTAATGGAGATAATAGGCTGTCAGAAAAATGGAATATCTCATCTATGAGATCTTTTATACAAAGCTCATTGTAACCACTAAATAAAAAACTGGAGCAGAGACACAAATCACAAATAAGGAGAAAAGTGAGAAAACCATCACAGAACATCACCAAAGTGCAATGGCAGTCAGAAATACAAGGGAAGAGAAACAATGGGAATATAGATCAATAAGGAAAGAAGAGATAAAATGGTGGTATTAAACCCTCATATATCTATACTCACTCTAAATGTAAATGGATTGAATTCTCCAATCAAAAGACACAGAGTGGCTGGATGGATTAAAAAACAAGATCCAAAAATGTGCTGCCTCCAGGAAACACATCTCGGCTTTAAAGACAAACACAGATTCAGAGTGAAGGGATGGAAGATGATACTCCAAGCAAATGGCAAGCAAAAGAAAGCAGGTGTTGCTATACTTATATCAGACAAAGAAGACTTAATGATAAAAAGGCAATGAAAGCCCAAGAAGGGCAGTATATAATGATAAAAGGGACAATCCACCAAGAGGGCATAACACTTAGGAATGTATATGCACCTAACACAATAGCACCAAAGTATATAAGACAACTATTAACAGAGAAATTAGCAACAACACAATAATAGTAGAGGGCCTCAACATCCCACTTACATCAACAGATAGATCATCCAGATAGAAAGTCAACAGTGAAATAGTAGATTTAAATGTAACACTGGGTCTGATGGACTTAATATATATAGAACATCCCATCCCAAAACACATTCTTCTCAAGTACACATGGAACATTTTCAAAGATAGACCATATGTTGGGAAACAGGGCAAGCCTCAATTAATTTAAGACTATTGAAATTACATCAAGCATATTTTCCAATCACAATGCTATGAAACTAGAAATCAACTACAAGAAAAAAGCTGGGAGAGGGACAAAGATGTGGAGACTAAAGAACATGCTACTGAATAACCATTTGATCAATGAATAAATCAAAGGAGACATCAAAACTACATCAAGAGAAATGAAAATGAAAATACAACATACCAAATCTTACGTGATGCATCAAAAGCAGTTCTAAGGGGGAAATTCATAGCACTACAGGACCACCTCAACAAACAAGAATAATCACAAGCAAGTAATCTTAAACTACACCTAATAGAACTAGAAGAGCAAACAAAGCCCAAAGTCAGGAGAAGGAGGAAAAAAATAAAAATTAGAGCAGAAATAAATCACATAGAGATGAAAAACAGTAGAAAAGATCAATGAAAATAAGAGCTTGTTCTTTGAGAAGATAAACATAATTGACAAACACTTAACAAGACTCACCAAGAAAAAAAAGAAAGAAGGCTCAAATAAACAAAATTAGAAATGAAAGAGGAGAAATTACAACAGATACCACAGAAATACAAAGGATTATAGTAGAATACTATGAAAAGCTATTTGCCAACAAATTGGATAACTTAGAAGAAATGGATAAATTCTTAGACTCATACAACCTCCCAAAACTGACTCAAGAAGAAACAGATAATCTGAAGAGACCAATCACAAGAGATTGAAACAGCAATCAAAAATCTTTCAAAAAACAAAACTCCAGGACCAGATGGCTTCTCTGGAGGATTCTACCACACATAAAAAGAAAATTTAATACCTATCTTTCTCAAAATACTCCCCAAAATTGCAGAAGACACAATGCTTCTTAAGTCATTCTATGAGGCCAAGATCACCCTCAAACCAAAACCAGACAAAGACAACACAAAGAAGGAAAACTACAGGCCAATATCATTGATGAACATAAATGCAAAAATCCTTAACAAAATACTGGCAAACTGAATAAAGCAATACATTAAAAGGATCATACACCATGATCAGGTAGGATTTATATCAAGGATGCAGGGATGGTTCAACAATGCAAATCAATCAATCTGATAGACTACATTAACAGAATGAGGAACAAAAATCACATGGTCATCTCAATAGATGCAGAGAAAGCATTTGACAAGATCTAACATCCATTTATGATAAAAACTCTCCATAAAATGGGTATAGAAGGAAAGTACTCAACATAATAAAGGCCATATATGACAAACCCACAGCCAACATCATCCCTAAAGGTGAAAAACTGAAAGCCATTCCTCTGAGAACAGGAAGAAGACATGGGTGCCCACTCTCACCACTCCTATTCAACATAGTAATGGAGGTTTTGGTCAGAGCAATTAAGCAAGAAAAAGAAATAAAAGGGATCCAAATTCGAAAGGAGGAAGTGAAACTCTCACTGATTGCAGACAACGTGATTCTATATATAGAAAATCTAAAGAATCCACCAGAAAACTATTAGAAATAATCAACAACTACAGCAAAGTTTCAGAGTACAAAATCGACACACAAAAATCAGGTGCGTTTCTATACACTAATAATGAACTGGCAGAAAGAGAAATCAAGAATGCAATCCTATTTACAACTGCAACAAAAAGGATAAAATATCTAAGAATAAATTTAACCAAGGAGGTTAAACATCTATATACTTAAAACTATAAGACATTATCAAAAGAAATCAGAGAGGACATAAAGAAATGGAAAGATATTCCATGCTCATTGATTGGAAGAATAAACATAGTTAAAATGTCCCTATTACCTAAAGCAATCTACAGATTCAATGCAATCCCAATTAGAATGCCAATGACATTCCTCACAGAAATAGAACAAAGGATCCTAAAACTTATGTGGAACAACAACAAAAAAGACTCCAAACAGTAAAAGCAATCCTGCGAAAAAAGAATGAAGCTGGAGGCATCACAATCCCTGACTTCAAAATATGCTACAAAGCTATAGTAATCAACACAGTATGGCAGTGGTACAAAAACAGACATGCAGATCAATGAACAGAATTGAAAGCCCAGAAATAAAACCACACATCTACGGACAGCTAATCTTTGACAAAGGAGCCAAGAGCACATAACGGAGGAGGGAAATTCTCTTCAATAAATGGTGTTGAGAAAACTGCACAGCCACATGCAAAATAATGAAAGTAAACCATTATCTTACATCACACACAAAAGTTAACTCAAAATGGACCAAAGACTTGAAGGTCAGACCTGAAGTCATAAAACTTCTAGAAGAAAATATAGGCAGTACACTCTTTGACATTGGTCTAAGCAGCATCTTTTCAAGTACCATATCTACTCAGACAAGGGAAACAAAAGAAAAAATAAACAAATGGGAGTACATCAGACTAAAAGACTTCTGGAAGACAAAGGAAATCATGAATAAAATGAAAATACAACCCACCAACTGGGAGAAAATATTTGTAAATCATGTATCCACCAAAAGCTTAATTTCCAAAATATGTAAAGATCTCATACAACTCAACAACAACAAAAGAAACAAACCAATCAAAAAACAGGCAGAAGATACGAAAGACATTTTTCAAAGAAGATACACTGTTGACCAACAGGCACATGAAAAGATGTTCAACATCACTAATTATTAGAGAAATGCAAATCAAAACTACAATGAGATATCACCTTACACCTTTCAGAAAGGGTATAATTAAGAAGATTAAAATTAATGGATTTTGGAGAGGATGTGGAGAAAAGAGAATCCTCATACACTGCTGGTGGGAATGCAAACTGGTGCAGCCACTATGGAAAACAGTATGGAGATTTGCAAAAAAATTAAACATAGAAACACCATATGATCCAGCTATCCCACTACTGGATATTTATCCAAAGAACTTGAAATCAATAATTAAAAGAGATTTATGCATCCCTATGTTCATTGCAGCATTATTCACAATAGCCAAGACATGGAAACAACCCAAGTGCCCATCAACTGATGAATGGATAAAGAAGAGGTGGTATATATATACAATGGAATACTACTCAACCATAAAAAGACAAAATCATCCCATTTGCAACAACATGGATGGACATTGAGTGTATTATGTTAAGCGAAATAAGCCAGACAAAGAAAGAGAAACCCCCCATGATTTCACTCATCCACACATGGATGTTCTCTTTAGAACAGATTAGTGGTTACCAGAATGGAAGGGGATTAGGGAGTGAGCAAGACGGGTGAAGCGGCACATATATATGGTGACAGAAAAAAATTAGACTATTGCTGGTGCACACAATGCAGTCTATACCGAAACTGTTAAATGATAACGTACATCTGAAATTACACAATGTTATAAGCCATTATGATCTCAATAAAATAAATGAAACAAAAGAACAACACTCTGTAGATACTTGGTTTGAAGAATAATATTGACATTTTGATAATTTTTCTTTTATTCATTTTTTACTTAAATCAGTATATTCAATTCATTTTCTTCGCATTTTATTTTAAAAGTGAATAAAAGACATTGTAGTCACTTAAAAACTTTTTGTTCTCACTTTCTCCACTCCACAATTACCGATAGCCACATAAGTAAGTTCAAAAGACTTTCTTGAGCTTTTGAAGACTGCGGGTGTTTCTTTTCCTGAGGTTTTCTAGAAAAAGTAAAATTCTCTGAATAGCACAAAAGGTAAGTGTTGTGGTCCTTCCTTCCACGTCCTTCAGAATGGAGCTGGCTCTCACACACAATTAGTTACACAGTGTGCAGAGATTCCACAAAAGTGACTGAGAACATCAGGCTTTTTTCCTTTTCAAAGATCATTTTACTCTTGAAATTAAAGTCACTGATCCCAGCTCATGAGCAAACATCTGCTGTTCATTAATAGCACCACCAGACACTCCTTACTCTCTTGTGAAAGCGTCTGTGTAGCCGCCTCCCAGAAGATGTTTATTCTGAAATGGCATGCAGGAAGTACAGCCCTGACAGCAAAGGTTTGCTGAAACTAGCAAATTACTTTGCTCTTTTCCTGTTCTTGAATGGACTTTCCTGATGCCTTCCTCTGTTCATGGTCAAAGTATATTTGTTTATTATATTTGAGATAATACATATTAATGTACTTACTGAGGAGCTTGAGAATAAATTTACTTATCAGCATTTTACGTAAAGCTAATAGGTATGTAATTCCTAATCTGAATAATTTATTTAGAGGGATGATTATGACAAGGTGGTTTGCATTGCAGCTATCACATGACCCTTGGTAGTGCTTCTTAGAGAAGTGATACCTTTTAATGCATCCATAAATGGTGCCTCATTCAATTAGTAGCTCCTTGAATTATTGATCAAACAGTTAAACTTACTGCAGTGTCTTGACGTCTCAGTCGTGTTGGAGAAGCCAAATTAGAGTGGTGTAATCGAAAGAGCACTGGATAGGATAATTAACAAGCTGTGTGACCTTCAATAAGTCACTTGACCACATGGAGCCTCACTTTTTATTTTGGTGAGGAAGATTGGCCCTGAGCTAACATCTGCTGCCACTCTTCCTCTTTTTGCTGAGGAAGATTGTCACTGAGCTAATATCAGTGCCAATCTTCCTCTATTTTGCATGTGGGATGCTGCCACAGCATTGCTTGATGAGAGGTGTGCAGGTATGCACCCAGGATCCAAACCCACAAGCCTGGGGCTGCTGAAGAGGTGTGCATACACTTAACCACTACAACACTGGTTTAGCCCCTTCACTTTTTTCATAGGTAAATAAAAATACCTCCACCATCCTGCCTGTAGATTAATATGTTGCTTAAATGAGATAAACTATATGGAAATATATGATGAGTAGCATGTATAATGTGTATGTTTGATATTATTCACTGTATCTATCTTTTATCAACAGAATTTGATGAAATAGAGTGGGGTGGATTTTGTGAATTTAGAGCAAATTGATTATGTATTTGTAAAAGGTATATTTACTACATTTTTATAGATATTTTATATCTGTAGCTATGCAGATATAGATATTGTATACATATTTTATGGACAAATTTTCTCTTTCCAGCTTACTTTCAGTGAATTACCACTGAAGAACAATTTATAGTCTGAAACTGTCAACCCTTTATAATTTGAGCCACATTGATTCCATAAGGTTTCATGGAAAGAGTACCACCACTATTTTAGGGTTTGGTCTTGAGTCCGACCCTGGTTTGTCATCTCAAGGGTAGAAACTGTAGTATGCTTTTCCTTTTGCAAAGCAAAAAAAGAAATATTCTATATGGAGACATAACACATTTTGACTGTTTTATTGCCAGGGGAAAAAAAGAGAAAATATAAAGGCATCTTTAGCTTTGTGGAATCTATTAAAAACTATGAAAGTTGCAGCCATAACTCTTGTCACGTTTTATGTGAGATAGTAAGGACAGCATTCATTTGCTTCTAGGCCACACACATTTATTTTTATTTTTTTAAAAATTAGTTTCTGGAGCTTAGATATCTCATTTAAAGGATGAACATGTTTGAATTGAGGCATTCTGTTTGATTCAAGATTCCAAGAATAAGGCTATGCCTAGAGATTTGAGAGTGCCTGGGTCTCATTTCTGGAAAGATCAATGAAGAAACTCAAGATTAGAAAACGGTGCTTCATTGGAATGCAGGTGTTGGGAATATAGCTGAATAGCTTGAGTGCATGAATCCTGTGAACAGAATAGAAAAATGAAAGAAGTGTGTCCTGGAATACTTTGAACAATGTAGAGAATCAGAGGTCATTCATTTCAGATCAAAGCAGAAGTAGAAGTTCAAAGTTCACCATTGGGATCCAAATCCATCATCAGCTTCACAGGCAAATAACTTAATCGTAATTAAGATTAACTGAATGAGGTGAAGGTTATAGGGGTAAAGTTGGATCAATTAAATATTTTCTTCTCTAACCCAATTTTGAGATTTAAAAAAGGGGGAAGGGGCTGAACTTCAGATGTGGAGAACAGTGGACCTGAAATTGGTGAACTGGAGAGAGCCAAGTCAAGAGATACAAAGGGAGAGGGATGACATTGTCACTAAGCTGAGCATAAACCATTTCACTGAGTGAGCTTCTGTTGTGAGATGAGTACCAGGCATGATTTAGAGAAGAACTGGTGCCTTACTGAACAGAAGAAGCAGAAGTAGAGTTCAGACTACTGAGCAGCTGCTATATACTGGGCATAGTAATAGAGAAGAGAACGCTGTGCTGAATGAGGGGCCACAGACAGTTCCATGATTCCTCGGAAGTCCTTGGCTTGGAGATGGGCTGCAGATGTGCTGGACCAGCACTATGAGGCCTAGCAGAGAGCTGTTTCTGTTTGATTGAGACTGGGGGAACTTTCCACAGGTTGGACAATTGTTGAAAGATGCTGAAATTGTAGCCAAACCAAAGTGAAGAGACATCACTAAGCACTTCACGCATTTATTTGAGACTTCAGAAAGGCCAAATGAGGAGTAAAGAGCATGCCCAGAACAAGGTAGAAGAATTAGACTAAGAACCAAAGAAATATTAAACCACAGTAGCAATGAAAAAAGAAGTTTACCAAAGCAATAGATCGGCCATTAAACCACATGATAAAATAAAATTTAAAACCCTCTAAAGGAAGACATATTTCAGATTCCCTACAACATATAATATTCAATATGTTATATGCAACAAAAATTACTAAACACAGGAAGAAGAATATATGGCTGTTACTCAAGGGAAAAATAGCAGCCAATTAGAAAAAGAATCCAAGATAAACCTCATATTGGAATGCGAGGACAGAATTTTAAAGTAACTATTGAGATTATGTTCAAGGACTTAGAGAAAATGTGGTGATAATGAATGAACTGATACAGAATCCTAGCAAAAATTAAAAGCTATAATTCTGTTCTGAAAATAAAAGGAACAGTTTCTCAAAGGGAAGAAAATCACTATATAGGCTAAACAACATATTTAAAACTGCAGTTGGAAGGGTCTATTAGTGGGGAGATCAATAGACATTATTCAATTTCCAGAACAAAGAGAAAAATTATTTTAAATAGAGACTTAGAAAATTGAGCTTCCATATTAAGCAGTCTAGTTAATTGGGTTCCCAGTAAGATAGGAAAGAAAGAATGGGTCAGAAAAATTATTTGAACAAAATAAACACATGTTCCAATTTGGTGAAAAACATCAAACTAAATATCCAAACTACATATCCAAGTTCTTGGAGTCAAAAATCTCAAAAAGAATAAATACAAAGTTAATTTTATATAGACGCATCATAGTCTAACTGATGAAAATCAAAGATAAAGAGAAAATCTTAAAAGCAATCAGATAATAGACATTACAGAGAGAGAACAATATGAATGATAGTGAATGTCTCAGAACAAATATATATATGAGTACATACACACATATACATAGTACGTACTAGTATATGCTAGTATATAGTATATACTATACATATACATATAGTCTATCAAATATTTAAGGAAGAAATAATATCCATCTTACACAAAATCTTTTAGAAAATAGAGGAAGAAGGAACACCTGTCAATCTGTTTTATGAGCCCAGAATAGACTATTACCGAACCCTAACAAAAGTGGTTTTAATAAAGGAAATTACAGACAAATATCTCTCATAAACATAGTTATAAAAATTATCAACATAATATTAGCAAAATAAATCCATATAAAATAGATAATAAATTATTACCAAATAGAATTTATTCCAAGAATACAAAAATCAATCAGTGTAACTCACCATATGAAGAGAAATTTTTACTATCCAACTATCTCAATACATGTATCAAAAAATAAAATGGATCTATGATTGGATAAATTGATTGATGGGGGATCTGTGATAAAGCTCACATATTAAACATTAAAAGTTGAAATTATTTAGTGATTATATAAGTATTCACTGTAAAATTCTTTCAAATTCTCTGTAATTTTAGAAATGTTCACAATAAGTTGTTGAAAAAAGGTCACTAAATATTTTGGAATTATTTTTTCTTTCTTTTTTAGAATTATTTTCTAAGAACAAATTCCAAGGAATGTGATTAATAGGCTAAAAGATCTGAACAATGAATAAGACTTTCCAGTTGATAGAATTTTTTCCATAAATGTTAGTCTTTAATTCTTACATGTGCCTAGTGAATGGAGCATGTCGAATATGACTTCCCTATTTTATGGCTGTGGAATCTGAACTTCCTAAAGGAGAAGAACTGGCAGCCCAAGGTCTAAGAAACAGTAGGTATCAGGGGAACCTACATCAAAATCTTCTGCTCTCAGGATTTTTCTGTAAACTGGGTTAGCAAGGGTAGAGTATGTCTTTTCCTTTGGTTTTAAAATTGTTATTTATTACTTTACAATTTTTATGGGTTTCTTTTGTTAATTACATGATTTCACGGGGGGAATATGTCAAGAGAGGAGAAAGAAGAAATTCATTCAGTGGCTTAGACGTGCATCATTGAATTATAACAAAATAAAATACAGAAAGTTTTGCTTTTACTGAGTACTAAGTACTATGTTATGTGCTTTCTGAATTATATCATTAAATTCTGACTAAAGTCATATGGTATTTTCACTATAAAATTTGAGAAAAAAAGAAGCCCAGAGAAGTGATATAATTTGCCGATAACAGGGAGTTAGTAGGTTGCAGAATTAAGAGTTAAAAGAGGATAGGTGAGACGCCAAAGCATTTAACTTACCCTATATTTAACATCTCCCTATTACTATAAAACAATACTAGTAGGTTAAGAATTTTCCAGACTTATTAGTAACACCTTCTGAGTTGTGGGTCTGGCTTTTGCTTTGTTTCATCAACTACACAGGAATCATGAAGCTCAGTATTAGAACAACCATCATGTTTCCTTCTGTAATCCAGCTAAATCTTTAGGGTGGTTTAATGGCAAAATGTTCCATTTTTATCAATGAGTCTAGTGCCCTGAGAACTTGAATAACTTGCCCCAAAATCACTAAATGTGTCCCAATTCGTGCAGACAATTGAGCTCTGCTGGTTGCTATGATAGATGAGCTAAGGGCCTCGTGCCTCTGGACAGGTAAGCAATAGATACAGATGTTCAGTCTGTTTCGGGAATGAATTACCATGGAAACTCCACCATGACTGATCATAAGCAATCAGTATTTCCTTTTTTGAAAACCTCTTTCCACTCTCCTTTAATGATAGTGGGATTTGTAACATCACTGTTCTTTGACGCATCATCTATTACAGTACCAGTTATTCAGCAGAGAGGTGTTTTTTTCTTCTCTCTTCTCGCTCCAGATGGCTTCCATAATTGGTTTATTAACTTTGCAGATGTTGTAGGAAAATTTTAAGACATAAGCCAATAATAGATCACAGCAGCTAATGAAAGAAAGCTTTTGAATTGATTATTTACTGTTAGAAAACAACTATATTACATATGTCAATACAGGAAGTACGGATCTTGAGCCCAGAGTATCCGATATTTTAAGAACAAGTTGATCACTAAGAAAGTAAAAATCACCATTGCCTATTAGAAGACTAGGGCTTATAAGTAATGAATTTACTAATAAAGAATCAGATCTTCCTTTCACTTCCCTTAGAGAAAATTTGTATAATTATAATTTCTTGTATTTTTACCCCATTTTCCCTTTTATAACTGTTTTGACAACATCCCTGAGAGGAAATACAGAAAGAAAATATTATCCTCATGTTTCTGATTAGTAACAGAGCTGAGGCTCAGAGAGGGATATGACAGCTCATCATACAGCTCTCCAGTGAACGAAGAATCCAGACTTATGATCTCAAGTCTGGTACCTTTTATTCTATATGATGTTACATCTCTTATTATTTATCATGTATACATCTATACAGGAAATAGATACTCCTTTCTCTCAAAGGGCCCTTTCTAACAAAAGGTTTAACAGGAAATCAAAAGCGTTTATCTTTTGTAGATTTCTTTTTCATATGGACCTTCATCACTCATAGAGTGAGGGAATTAACTGGGGAAGAGTGCGATCCTGTAGGTTAGGATAGGGACCTGTGGGAAGACCATGATGAAAGTGGTCACATGGAGCCCCTAAATTCCGATGAGTCTTCTTTGTCAGTGGAAGAGGACTTACCATCCCTAGTGGACACCGGCTCCTTAGCACCAGAGGAACTGACTTCCCCTCTCTCAGTGGTATCAGCCTCTCCACCTACAGTAGTATCACCTTCCCACCTCCATCTGAGGGGATTAACTCTGCATTGCATGAGGAAACTGTAATGGCCTCCACTGAGGCAATTGCCCTGCGAGACAATGCTGATTCTACTCAGGACCCACTCCTGACCCCTCTTTACTTCTAGCCCTATAACTAGACTCAGTTTGTGAAATTTTTTATCAAACTGTAATATTTGTGAATAGAATGACTTACAACATGAATGTTAATATAATGTGTAGAGGGAGATTAAAAAGTTTGAATGATTATCCCCCCATGTAGTCATTACCTTTGCTAAATTTGTTTAGAATTTCAGAAGGAAGTGGTGGGAATAGGGTGGCTGACTTTATAATCTAAAATAAATTCATGACCATTGAGTACAAAAAAAGCAGCAGGCCACTAAAGGTGAGGTACAATATGTGACCCATGAGGAGGAACATTACACTCCAAAAGAACTATCTGTGTTTTCTAATTGATACAGAAATTCGGGAGCACATGTGGGAATGGATAGTTAACTGGTGTGGGATAATGGTGGAAGGAACATAAAATAGGATGAGGCTAAATTTATTGACATGCACTCACTAAGCAGAGCTTCTGCATCTAATGTTGTAACTTGGGGAGTTAGAAAGGGCTCTAACTGTTTAGTTGGTTGGCTGAAGGATGGGCCAAAGATGCTTCACCATGAGGAAACTGGAAATGCTGGCCCTGCCTTGGTTTAATGAACAGTAAGGGATTCAAAGGCTTAGGGAGATTGGAATGTTAGAGTGCATTTGTCATTTAAGACCTACTCACTCACATTGGGAGTGTCCAAATGACATACCTCCAACCAAGACTGTGAGAAATAAATTTGTGAGGGGAAAACTGGCATCCTTGAAGAGCTCTGTGATTGCTCTTCTCTTTTCTTTTTCCAAACCTTATAAGAAAATGCAAATGAGGTAAGAATACATAAGCCTCATTGAACAAATACGTCAATGTGTCTTAAATTATCTAATAAGATAGATACTATCATTCACATTTACAGATGAATTCAATGAACATTAGGGAATAGTGCTGTGACTTGTTAGAGGTCAGTAAATAGTGTATTTTCTACTTTGATCCTGCCCTCTCCAACCCCATAGCTCAAATTATTAACTTAGAAATGTATTATCTAATGGGTTAAAATAATGAGAGATGCTTTAGAATCATCTAGATGATGTAGACTTTTTTTTTTTTTGAGGAAAATTAGCCCTGAGCTAACATCCCTGCCCATATTCCTGTATTTTATATGTGGGATGCCTGCCACAGCATGGCTTGATAAGCAGTGCATAGGTCCACATCTGGAATCCAAACAGGCGAAGCCCCAGCCACGGAAGCTAAACGTGTGAACCCAACCGATGCACCACGGGGCCAGCCCCTATACACACGTTTTTAGAGGAGACTGTATGTGCCTGCTCATGAATTACTTTAAACCGGTCGTAGATATAGTTTCTGTCCATTTATTTATACTTAACCAATGACAGTTTCCAAAGTGGCATTCTGATCAACCTCTGCATGGCAAATTCCTTATTCTCCATATTTTACGGAAAAGTTATTCTCTAACTTTCTTTTATTTTTCTTTTCTGGTGTAGCAATTAAAACTCATTTTCCCACCACTGTCCATAAATGAAATTTCTTCTTAAAAACCTGGCAGGGACTCCCACAGTAAATCATTATATTGGCAAAAAATTAAAACTAAAAGGAAGGAGGAAGAATGTTCATCCTTCTTAGAGTGTGGGAGTAAAACTAAGACATTTTAATTGGAAAATATTTCTTCAGCTACCCACTGCAGGATTATGAAGATTTTTACAGCTCGTGGGGGGATCAGTGCCACATTAAGGACTGGCCTTCATAAAAACTAGAGATGAAAAGATTTTATTATTCGTATGCCCAGTCTCCTGTCTCCATTCTCTCTGCTGTGCCCCATCTTTCCCTCCATGTTGCCTCTCATCTGCCTTCAGGCCCTCAGGGCAAAGCTTTTCTTTTCCAGTAATCATTTCCTATATGTGTCATGGACTTTGCTAGACACAGTAAAAAAAAAAATTCTTTTCAACCCTTACGGAAACATTCCAGGAAATTTTGGATTCTAGTAATGGTGGCATAGCTTGGATAGACTAAACCTCCTATAGATACCATTAGAAAATCTAGAAGAAAAAAAACGAATTTCTAGAGAACAACCAAAAATAGGGTGGAAGAAAAAACAAAAAGTTGGGAAATCAACCCTTGGAAGACAAACTGCAAAGGGTGAGATTTCAGGTTTTTGGCTTTTTTCTGTGAAAATTCTCAGATCCACAGCTGACTCTGCTAAGCAAAGCTGCAGACTTGATTTCAAGGGTGGGGGAGGGCAGATGTGGAGGCTTGTAAGATAGCATAAAGTTAAAGGGAACCACAGAAGAAATGAGCCCTAAAGTCTGTGTATAAATTCCTCACGAAAACTTGTCTGATCACTAACCTATACAAGTGTCAACAAGATCCCGGAGGATCTGATGCAAAAGCGACAGCCGGAAGCTCACAGAACTGAGACAATTTCACATGCTGACTTCTGCAGGACAGGCAGAGTTTTGAATTTTTTTTTAATTATTTTATTGAGGTCACAATGGTTTATAATATTGCGTACATTTCAGGTGTACATTGTTACATTTCAGCTTCTGTATAGGCTGCATCATGTTCACCACCAATAGTGTAGCTTTTATCTGTCACCATATATATGTGCTCCTTTACCCCTTTTGCCCTTCCTCCATCCCCTTCCCCTCTGGTAACCGCCAATCTGTTCTCCTTATCTATGTGTCTATTTCCCACATATAGTGAAATCATATGGTATTTGTCTTTCTCTCTCTGATTTATTTTGCTTAGTGTAATACCCTCAAGGTCCTTCCTTGTTGTCACAAATGGCAGGATTTTGTCTTTTTTATGGCTGAATGGTATTCCATTGTGTATATATATATATATATATATATATACATATATATGTAGTATATATATGTATACATTGTATAGTATATATACGTCTGTCTTCTTTATCCATTCATCCATTGATAGGCACTTGGGTTGCTTCCCAGTCTTGGCTATTGTGAATAATGCTTCAAAGAACATAGGGGTGCATATATTTTTATGAACTACTATTTTCATGTTCTTTGGATAAATATCCATAAGTGGAATAGCTGGATCATGTGGTATTTCTATTTTAATTTTTTGAGAAATCTTCATACTGTTTTCCATAGTGGCCGCACTCGTTTTAATATAACAAAGATAGCTTCTCTTTAGCAAAACATCATTCTTCAGAGAAACATAACAGGAAAGATCAAAGTGCTAGCAGAGAAAATAAAATGTGTGTGTGTTGTGTGGTAGGTGGTTAAGGTAAGTGATTAAATTAAACAAAATGACCAGAAAAAATCACCATTTAAGCTAAGATATGAAGTATGAGAAGCTGACAGCCAGGTACAAACCGAGCAATCGTTCTGAGTTGAAAAGATTACATGGCCTGGGGTATAGTGCATCTACAATAAACAAATACTTTTTCAACCAATAAACCAAGAAATGTTATTAGTGACCAAGCTCATAGGAGAAATACTGACTCTTAATAAAATCTTTGGAGACAAGAGGATGAGGATGAGGATTAAGCTTGGTAAAGCTTCTAACTGGTGGTCTGACTGTCCTTCAAGCAAAATATCCACTCTCTGGTTTAGTCTGAATAAGATTGAACAGGTTTTCTGTGGTTGAATATTTGATTTCTCCTTCTGAACTCATTCAGTACTCAAAATTCTTACTGAATTCTTCATATTTATCATGTATTTTTAAAATATTAATAATTTTCTTTGGTACCTGTCTCCTCTCCACTCCTAGATCACGAGCTTATTGGTCCCCACTGTGCCTAGCCCTCTGCCTGCATCTCTTAGCCTGCCCTGTGTTGGAAACATCTTAGGTGTCTGGAATTTATAGAATGCAGAGACTGTGTCCAGTTTGTATCTAATCCTGGACTTATTATCTTAGCACTCATCACTTTATAGGTTTTCAATTGTGGTCTAATAATGGCATAATGCATCTTCATGTTATAATCTCACTACAATTTTGAGACAAGATGAATCAATAAAGGAAAAAAGGCTCAGAGAGATTGAGTTATTTGCCCAAGTTCACACAGTCAGCATTCTCCCTACACTGTGCTTCCCCCTTTAGGACTGAACGGTTGGTTACAGCAGAAGTAAGAAAATGCTGTGGAACACAACATGCTTGAAGTATGCATGCTATTCTATCTCCTTTCAAACTAAAGCGGAGGGTGCTTGATTAGAAATAACAAGAGACAACACTTAGCATGCACTTACTACATGCTAGGTATTGTGCCAAGCCATTCATCCCCCATTTGAGTTCATATCCACAATACTCCTATGAGAGTAAGTGCTATTATTACTACTATTTACAAGAGAGGAGTTGTTAAGAAATTTGTGCAAGGACGCACAGTTAGAAGTGACAGAGCCAAGATTCAGACTCAGGTCTATCTGACTCCCCGGTCCATACACTCAACCATTACCCTGGAAGTCTTTCCTAGCCAAACCTATTTGCTAGTCCTAGAGACAGCAGGCATAGCTGCAGGTTAGGTGGTGGTGGAAAGCAGAGGGTCTCTGAGTCCACACCTTATAATGGTGTCTTCAAGGTGAGCTAAGCACTGAAGACAGAGATGCTGCATGTGTTAATGGTGGCAGTTTGGGATTGTTCTCATTAACTTTCAGTTCTGCATTTTTGTTTTTTACAGTACTTCATGCCTCTCCTGTCTCTCTTCCAATGTATTTCCTTCCAAACATGGCTTCCAGAAAAACACTCCCTGTTTTTAATGGATTATTTTGAAGGCTCTCCCCTTACTTTCTATTCTTTTTGTATCTCTCTCCATACAAGCATCATGCTTTCTTTTCCATCTGCTGTTGTTTGTCTGTACTTTAAAAAAATTAGTCATCTAAATTTTAACTATAAATTATTCTATAATTAGACACTTGGATATTTGACTTTCTTGTCCCATGGGAAATCCTAGTCCGAACTCAGAATCAATTTGTATAATTTGTCTTTTATTCTGTTGCTTAATCACTTTGAGTTATTAAAATACGCAGTTATATTATAACATTTCAAGACTTTCATTTGGAGCATAATGTCCTTTCTCAGCAATTAATACTGTAAAAAAATGTAGGAGGGAGGGCTCTAATGAAATTCATATTTATTTACTGGTGAACTTTTCTGCCTAAATTATGTGAATCTGGACAAATCACTTATTTTTATAACATCAGTTTTGTAATCCATCCTATCATTCTGAGCCATTTTTAAAGTTTTTGTTGGAGTCAAATGAAAACTATTCTTGTCATAATGCAATCTATATTTGTGAGGAAATATAGGACAATGGCGCCCATTGTTTGCGTTGAATATTTGTTGAGTACTTTGTCTGTGCCAGGCTGTGTAAGATATTCTGTATGCTTCATCTCATTTGGCCTCCAATTTGAGACTTAGAGAGGTTCTGGTACTCAAAGTCACAGTTATATTTAACTGAGAAAAGCAGATAAAAATTCCTGCCTTAGAGCACACTGTTTAGATAAAGATGGAGAGACACATATTTTTATGTGCCTTGATCACTTGGATTTATGATATGGAATGAGAGATGGACAAATTCATTCCCCTTTCTGAGTCTCAGTTTCTTCATCTGTAGAATGAAAGGATATACTCCGAGGACACTATAAGCTAAAGCAATCTATAACAGTAAACTATCAAAATATTCTATGCCTCTTCTTAGTTTCTGCCACCAACTTAAGGCATATTTGTGGTACACTTGATAACTTGTTTTGCTCTTTGATTGGCTTTTCTTTTGTATTTTTTTATTATGCCATGAATGGCAGCTGAGAGAGTTTTAAGGAGGCCAAGCTGCTACTGTGGTATGACATGGCCTGGAGTCTCACGGCAGAGTTCTGTCAGTTCTGCTCACCTAGCCCTTTTTTCTCTATCTGTGCCAGACTGCTGATGACCTGCTGTCTTGCTGGTGGGCTGTCTGCCATTCTCACAGATGGGCCCAAGATGAGAGAGTCAAGAGACCACCTAAGGAAATCAAATGTGGTCATTAGAAATTATTACTGACAGCTGTTTAGTGGTCACCATGAAATGAACTGACCCACCCATCTGGGGCCCAGAAGAAATGGTGGGTCTATGTGGTTGAGTCTTTATGCAATATGCTGTAATTTAGACATTTTGAGGCTGACTTTTTCAGCCACTTGAAAAGAATTTAGGGAGTATTAGGACTAGGCTGGAAATATCTTTCTATGTGATATTCCTGAAAAATAATATGTGTCAGCAGACAGTTCAAGTAGCTCAAGCCACTCTAATTTTGCTATTGCCTCTATTGTCACGTCATTCATTCAAACCCATAATGACGTATGCATCTATATAGGCTTCCCATTATGTGCTAGGCATCTTGCTGGGTTCTGAGAATATAGAAACCATAATTAAATGAAGACCATTTTCCCCAAAAAAGCTCACATGATTTTTAGACATACTGGTTTATAGGATTTTAGTGTACCCATTTAACGTAATTGCTGGCATGGATATGTAGAATGCCAGAAAATCTGTAATTTTCAGGACTGCATACAGAAAAAAAATGGGAATACAGTCTTGAACTATATCTTTTGCTAACCAATACATTTTGAACTATATAAAAGTGGCTGATTTGGAAAGAAAAGAGAATAATTGTTCACATCTGGGGGTGGAGTTGGGAGAAAGAGGGACAGTACTTTTGACTCTGTGTTTTAATAGATAATGTTAAACCCTAGTATTTCAGAATAGTTTATAAGTAGAGAAGATAATTGTACAGATAGTCTGTCCCCTGTGAAGCATACTCATGACTTATGACATCTGCAATAGATGTATTTATTTTCCTATTCAAATAGGACAGACTCCCAGTGTCAGTTTTGCTGAGTTTTGAACAGACGTCTCTTTTTTAGTGAAGCATTGTCTCCTTGAATTGCAAATAAGTAACTAGCTGAGGCAAGATGAGCCCCTGCCTTTCCCAAGAAATCTCCAAAAACTTGAAATTGGTTTAAATTCCTTCACAGTTCCTTGGGGGTTTTGATGGTTAATTTCATGTCTCAACTGGACTGAGCTTAGGGGATGCCCAGATAGCTCCTAAGACATTATTTCCGTGAGTGTTTGTGAAGGTGTTTCAGCAAGAGATTAGCATTTAAATCAGACTGAGTAAATATCCACTTTCATCAGTGCACGTGGGCCTCATCCAATCCTCCCTTGAGGGTCTGAATAGAGCAAAAAGGTCGAGGAAGGCTGCATTCTCTTTCTCAACTAGAGCCGTGACATCTACCTCCTCCCGCCCTGGGACATCGGCACTCTTGGTTCTCAGGCTTCTGGACTCAGACTGGGACTTACACCATCATCTCCCCCGTTCTCAGGCCTTTGGACTCAGAATGATTTATACGACTGGCTTTCCTGGTTCTTTAGCTTGCAGATGGCAGATTACAGGACTTTTTGACCTCCATAATTGCGTGAGCCATTTCTATGATATATCTCCTCTTGCCTATCTATCTATATGCTATTGGTTCTGTTTCTCTGGAGAACTCTAACACAAGAGTAAAGTAACAAATAAACAGAGCCACCAAAAGCCCTAGTTCCCCCAGAACAGTCCCTATTTATGTCAGTTGCGCTGGTGTCCTGACTGATTGGGATCCTTTTTTCTCTCTCCAAAGTGTCCTTGCCTGGAAATAAATTATACAGTTATGCAATTACCTTACCCATGACCAAGCTTCTCTGCACGCCTTTGGAATTTCAAAGGGCCCGAAGAAAGCATGGTGCTCCAGTACATTCCAGGAAGAGATTGAGCTAATAATGGGGACTACATTATAACAGAAAACATCTTCATTCCTGTTCACTATAATTAGATTCATCTGCTCATACAGACCTTTTCATACACTCTTAAGTCTAATATATTTGCCTTAATGCTATAGAGTGAGTGGTAGGTGGAGCTGGTAGTCAAAAATAAAATAAAAATAAGGCTCAATGTCATATTCAACTGAATCCTCATGACCTGCAAAGATGTGATATATTTTTGACAGGCCATAGCTAAAAGCGGTATGTCCATAAAGAGCAAAGTGGATAAAAAATATAGTAACATACTAAACCTCTGCTTTTCACTTTGAGAAGTAAAGCCATTTCTCCAGTGCATTAAAGTCCTCAATTTCTTCCTCAGAGTAGGGTCTCAGCTAGAGGATTCAGTTGCTAATTTGACAAGGGAGCAATGATAACAAAGAGTGGCTTTCTTAAGAAGAGAGCAGACTGCTTTAAAGCGCAGGCTTTGAGATAATGCAGATCTGGGTGTGAATCCTGGTTGTAGAAATAAGCAGCAGGGTGACCAGGACCCTGTTACTTAAGACTTTGAAACTGAATTTCTTTGTTTTTATAATGAGGATAATAATTCTTCTCTAATAAGGCTGTTGGAGCAATAAGTAGTAGAAATTCTGCATAAAGTGCCAAATAGTGCCTGATCCTGAATAAAAATCAGTAAACAGAAGGTACCTCTTTAGACTAGTGCTAAGGCCCTTAATCATCTTGTCCTTTTTCTTCTTCCATTATATTTCTGGGATTGCCTGAGTCTAGCCAACCTGCAAAAGTTAATTATTTCTCTGTTGCGTATAACTCCAAAGAATTCATATCACTTTTGAAAGGAGCGTGTTTACACTGTGTACCAGCACAGTATCTGTGCATTTCTTGTTCACTTAATTCTTCCCCTGACAGCTCAGCACATATGGACATTTTACTCAAGCAGGTATTCAACTTTTTTCTACCCAGAAATTATTATTCAGACATGTTTTGTGTGTGCAGACAAACAGCACAGTGTTTCTACTTTTCCCCAGCTCTCTAGCCAGTCTATTCTTCTGCTTCTATTCCAGGACAATGCTTCAGGCCCCCTGTTTACCTTTCTTTTGTTTGGATTTCATGCAAGCTTACATCTGTGATCTTTGCTATAACCACAGCAGCAATAAACAGAGTTTTCTAAAGGCTTTGTTTCCTGATTTCATCTATGCTCAATTCAGAAACCCAAAGCTCCCTCATCTCACCTTGGGTGGAAGTGGAGGTGTACATCATCCTTTCATTAGAACACAGACTTGTCTCTATGAATCACAATGGATGGGAGAGAAGTATCTGGCAGTCTGATGAGGAGGAAACAACAAAATTATGAATTAAGGATGACTCCTGAGGAAGAAATGATAGCTTGGAAAAGGGAAGATGAAGACAAAAGGGTAAGAGAAGACTCTCTGAATATCTGAAGGTGTTAAAAAGTTATCTGGTCCAGTCTGGTATATCAGGAGCTTGGAAATTGCCACTCTTGTTGTCGCAACAAGAAAAAAGCTGAACAAACTAAAAATCAACAAATCTTAGATTCACCGGAAAATTGAAGTCACAAGGCAAAACACTGCCCTCAAAATCGGAAACAAAGATTGGCAGATACAGAGAATACTAGCTTATTGGAGCAGAATTTCAGGACCAGAAGCCCACCACTTGAGTCCATAATGGTGTTCAAAATCTTAAACTTTGATGAACTACTGAAGGCTCAGTGTGGATAAGTCTGAGAGTTAAAAACTTCTAGTCTTAAGGGGATTCCAAACTCTCCTTAGATTTACCTCCAGGAGTCCCATCAGGTTCTCGGGGAAAAAGTTAGAAAAAGATTGCCTCCTGCTTCAGGCACGGGGAAGGGGAAAATAGCCGTTTTGAAATACACCCAAAGTGTTCTATTTGCCTTTACAAAAGCATGCCCTTAAGGAAAAATAGTTCATTGCAGTCTGATCACCTTGAATTTTACCAGAGACTAACTGACCTAGGAGAGGTAAATACCCAACTCCAACCCACTCTAGTCTTCCTGTCTCATTTACGTGTGTGTGTGTGTGTGTGTGTCAGTGGAGGAGCTGAGAAGCACTTGTGAAGGACACAATTCAGGGGCATAGTCTCACAAAAATGACTGAGACCTAATTATATGACTATAGAATACTTCCCTTCCCCCACATATTACCATGTATCAACAGCACTCCTGTATAAGGAGATCACACCTGAGAGAACTGTACATCTCAGCAATTATTTAAGAAGTCTCTAGAGAAACACAAAGACAACAGTGGGGACAAAGACAAGGGTAATGGAGGAAACTTTAGCCTCTGAAACCTAAAGCTATAGAAACAGTAAACCCAGCCTAACTCCAGGCCCGGTAACTGTAAGATTTCATGCTAAAGAACTATTTATCTCAGTTCCTTTTACCTGGTACATCACGTACAGCTTTCATACAAAAATTACAAGGCATACTAATAGACAGACAACAACGTTTGAAGAGACAGAACAAGCATCAGAACCAGGCATAGTTATGACAGAGATTTTGGAATTATAGATCAGGAATTTAAAATAACTATGATTAATAAACAAAACGATATTGAACCTGAAGTGATTTTGCTCAGCCGTTGCACAGCAAGCCAATCTCTGACACTACATGTAGTGGAAGAAAGTAGGAATTTTATTATTGCACAGCACTGAGCAAGGACAGAGGGCAGCTAATGTTGAAATACCAATCTCCCCAAAAAGCTAAAAGGAAGGGTTTTTATTTGGAGTTTTAGATAGGGGAGGAGGAGCATATGGCCTTGCCGGTCAGAGCTTTCCCACCAGCCTGTCTTTGGCCTTGAGACTACTTGCAGAGAGGAGGAAGCCCATGACCTTGCTGATCAGCAGCTTTCCCACGAGGCTGTATCTCTTTGCGGGGAGGAGATAATGAATCCAGGTGCTTGTCCTTGGTGGTGTCTATCTCCGTGGATGATAGGGGATTCTGGAGCCAGGAAGCCAGGGAGTAAGCAGGAAATGAGTGTTTTGGTTTTAACCCCATATATGCTGGGTTTAATGTAGGGAAACTGATATCAAGGTTGATATCAAAAGAACTCAATGAAAAAGTGGACAGATATAAAAATAGATGCATAATGTAATTAGCTACATGGGAACTCTAAGGAAGAATCAAAAGGAAATGCCATAAATAAAACACTCTAACAGACATTAAGAATAACTTTGATGGACTCGTCAGTAGACTGAAAACTGCCAAGGAAAGAACCAGTGAGTTTAAAGCTATGTCAATAAAAACTTCCAAAACTAAAATGGAAACAGAAAAAAGAATGAAAAAATGGAACAGAATATCCAAGAACTCTTGCATAACTACCAAAGATGTAATATTTATGTGCAATAGGAATACAAGAAGGAGAATAAAGAAAAAGAACAGAGAGGAGAGAAGAGAGACAACCAACACAGCAGAGTGTAGAGCATGGTAGAGATTTGTGGTTATAAGTCCTAACTCTGAAACTGGAGAGACTTGGGTTCACATCTCATTACTGCTTCTTCCTTCCTGGTCTGTTGTCTTTCGTCAATTTATTTAATTCTGGGGAATCTTTATTTCTTCATATATAAAATTGGAGAAAATAATACTTAATATCCTATGGGCTTGCATTGAGGAATAAAGGAGATACTGTATGTAAAGAAGTTGGCATAATATTTGAAATATAGAAATTGCTTAATAGAATTTAGTTAATATCAATGTTTGGAGGGTGTATTCTATTATAGATACTAGGCTATCCCTATTCATATAGTATTAAATGTGGTCCAGACATCATAGTTTTATCACCCCCGTATTACACAGAAGAAAACTGAATATTCAGAGAATTAAACAACTTAGTCAAGGTCACATACTGAATAAAGAGCAGAACTTAGATTAACTTTAAGGTCTGTCTTATTCCAGTGTGTGTTCATTCTCTCCCCCACTCCACTAATATACGTCATTCTGCATGCCATTTAAAATAAATACATCTATATTTATCATATAGTTACTTAAATTTTCCTGCGTCCAAACTAAGACATCCATTTAGGTTGGAAATGTGAATAAAAACAGGAAGAACAAGGCAGAGATCTTAGGACTACATTATTTAAATATGACCATCTTCAATTGCCATATGTAGAACACTAAATTCAGGATGTGTAAAATGTCCAATGTTCAACTCTTTGACAATGCCTCTTTATCTTAAGAAATATTGAAGCAGAGAGATTTTGAGGTTTTCAGGTTCAGATTTTGCCTTTAGACAAATGCCCATCTGAATTTCCTGGAACAATTGACTCATCCTTTCCTTAGGACTGCACGTGTCCAGAGCTGGGTCTTTTCTCTTCTAATGCAATTAGACTGTAATTCTTTGAGACTGTAATACTTTGAGACCATGTATAGTGATTTTCCATCTTTGGATTTCATAATTTAGCACAATTTCTGGCACTAAACAATTCCAATTATGTATATTCTAAATATGTGCTAAATATATATAAATGTCTGAACATGTCAGCACTCCCAGAAGGAAGATTTTTCTTTCATTTTTGTATTAGGTTATGATAGTTTACACCCTCGTGAAATTTCAGTTGTACATTATGGTCAGTTATATTATAGGTGCACCACTTCACTCTTTGTGACCACGCCCCACTCCCATTTCCCCTGGTAACCACTAATCTGTTCTCTTTGTCCATGTGTTTGTTTATCTTCTGCATATGAGTGCAGTCATACAGACTTTGTCCTTCTATGGCATATTTCACTTAACATAATACCCTCAAGGTCCATCCATGTTGTTGTGAATGGGACCATTTTATCCTTTTTTATGGCTGAGTAGTATTCCATTGAATATATATACCATATGTTCTTAATCCAGTCATCAGTCGATGGGCACTTAGGTTGCTTCCACATCTTGGCTACTGTGAATAATGCTGCAATAAACATAGGGGTGCACAAGTTTCTTTGAATTGCTGATTTCAAGTTCTTTGGATAGATACCCAATAGTGGGATGGCTGGGTCACATGGTATTTCCATTTTTAATTTTTTGAAAAATCCCCATAGTGTTTTCCCTAGTGGCTGCACCAGTTTGCATTCCCACCAGCAGTATATGAGGGTTCCTTTTTCTCCACAACCTGTCCAACATTTGTTATTTTTTGTCTTGTTTATTTTAGCCATTCTAAGGGGTATAAGGTGATAGTGTAATTTTAATTTGCATTTCCCTGATGATCAGTGATGATAAGCATCTTTTCATGTTCCTATTGGCCATCCATAAATGTCTGTTCATATCCCCTGCCTGTTTTTTGATGAGGTTGTTTGATTTTTTTTTTGTTGAGTTGTGTGAGTTCCTTATACATTGTGGAGATTAACCCTTTGTCAGATATATGATTTGCAAATATTTTTCCCAGTTGGTGGGTTGTATTTTTGTTTCAATCTTGTTTTCCCTTACCTTGTAGAAGCTCTTTAGTCTGATAAAGACCCACTTGTTTCTTCATTCTATTGTTTCCCTTGTCTGAGATTACATGTGTCCAAAAAGATGCTTTTAAGACTGATGTCAAAGAGTGTGATGCCTATATTTTCTTCTAGAAGTATTATGGTTTCAAGTCTTACTTTTAAGTCTTTGATCCATTTTGAGTTTATTTCTGTGACTGGTATATAAGAATGGTCCATTTTCATTCTTTTACAAGTGGCTTTCCAGTTTTCCCAACCCCGTTTGTTGAAGAGACTTTCTTTTCTCTAATGTATGTTCTCAGCTCCTTTGTTGCAGATTAGCTGTCCATAGATGTGTGGTTTTATTTCAGGGCTTTCAATTCTGTTCCATTGATCTGTGTGCCCATTTTTGTACAAGCACCATGCTGTTTTGATTAGAATAGCTTTGTAGTATATTTTGAGTTCAGAGATTGTGATGCTTCCAGCTTTGATCTTTATTCTCAGGATTGCTTTAGCAATTTGGGGTCTTTTGTTGCCCCATATGAATTTTAGGATTCTTTGTTCTATTTCTGTAAAAAATGTCATTGGGCTTCTGATTGGGATTACATTGAATCTATAGATTGCTTTAGGCAGTATGGACATTTTAGCTATGTTTATTCTTCTAATCCATGTACAAGGAATGTCTTTCCATCTCTTTATGTCATCATCAATTTCTTTCAGGAAAGTCTTGTAGTTTTCATTGTATAGGTCTTTCACTTCCTTGGTTAAATTTATTCCAAGATATTGTATTCTGTTTGTTGTGAATGTGAGTGGGGTTGTGTTCTTGAGTTCTCTTTCTGTTAGTTCACTATTAGAGTGTAGAAATGCTACTGATTTATGTAAGTTGATTTTGTACCCTGCAACTTTGCTGTAATTGTTGATTAATTCTATTAGCTTTCCCATGGATTTTGTGGGGTTTTCTATACATAAAATCATGTTGTCTGCAAACAATGAGAGTTTGACTCCTTTGTTGCCTATTTATATTCCTTTTGTTTCTTTTTCCTGTCTAATTGCTCTGGCTACAACCTCCAGTACTATGTTGAATAAGAGTGGTGAGAGTGGGCACACTTGTCTTGTTCCTGTTCTTAGAGGGATGGCTTTCAGTTTTTCCCCACTGAGTATGATGGTGGCTATGGGTTTGTCATATATGGCCTTTATTATGTTGAAATACCTTCTTTCTATACACATTTGATTGAGAGTTTTTATCATAAATGGATGTTGGATCGTGTAGAATGCTTTCTCTGTGTCTATTGAGATGCCATGTGGTATTATTTCCTCATTTTGTTAATGTAGTGTATCACATTGATTGACTTGTGGATGTTGAACCATCCCTGTGTCCCCAGTATAAATCCCACTTGATCATGGTGTATGATATTTTTAAGGTCTTGCTGCATTTGGATTGCCAATATTTTGTTGAGGATTTTTGCATCTATGTTCATCAGTGATATTGGCCTGTAGTTTTCCTTCTTTGTGTTGCGCTTGTCTGATTTTGGATCAGGATGATGTTGACCTCTTAGAATGTTAGGAAGTGCTCTATCTTCATCAAGTTTCTGGAATAGTTTGAGAAGGATAGGTATTAAATCTTCTTTGAATGTTTGGTAGAATTATCCTAAGAAGACATCTGGTCCTGGACTTTTATTTTGGGGGTTGTTTTTGATTACTGTTTCAATCTATTTACCTGTGATTGGTCTATTCAGATTCTCTATTTCTTCTTGATTCAGCTTTGGGAGGATGTAAGAGTCTAAGACTTTATCCATTTTTCCTAGGTTGTCCAATTTGTTGACATATAGTTTTTCATAGTATTCTCTTATAATCTTTTATATTTCTGTGCTATCATTGTGATTTCTCTTCTTTCACTTGTGATTTTATTTATTTGAGCCTTCTCTTTTTCTTAATGAACCTGGTTATGGGTTTGTCAATTTTGTTTATTTTCTTGAAGAACTAACCCTTTGATTCATTGATCCTTTCTGCTGCCTTTTTTGTTTTGACTTAATTTATTTCTGCTCTAATTTTTATTATTTCTTGCATTCTACTGACTTTGGCTTTGTTTGTTCTTCTTTTTCCAGTTCTATTAGGTGTAGTTTGAGATTGTTTATTTGAAATTTTTCTTGTTTATTGAGTTGAGCTTGTATTACACTGAATTTCCTTCCTAGGACAGCTTTTGCTGCATTCCCATATGAGTTTAGTATGGTGTGTTTTCATTTTCATTTGTCTCCAGATATTATTTGATTTCTCCTTTGATTTCTTCAATGATCCATTGGTCATTCACTAGCATGCTGTTTAATCTCCACATCTTTTCCCTTTTCCCAGCTTTATTCTTATAATTGACTTCTAGTTTCATAGCATTATAGTCAGGAAAGATGTTTGATATTATTTCAGTCCTCTTAAATTTATTGAAGTTTTCTTTTTTTCCCAACATATGGTCTATCCTTGAGAATGTTCCATGCACAGTTGAGAAGAATGTGTAACCTGCTGTTTTTGGATGGAGAGTTCTATGTATATCTATTACACCTATCTGGTATAGTTTTTCATTTAATTCTACAATTTCCTTGTTGACTTTCTGTCTGGATGATATATCTATTCATGTTAGTAGGGTGTTGAGGTCCTCTACTATTATTGTATTTTTGTTGATATCTCCTTTTAGTTTTGTTTATAGTTGTTTTATGTACTTTGGTGCTCCTGTGTTGGGTGCATATATAAGTGTTATGTCTTCTTTTGGAGTGTCCCTTTTATCATTATATACTGTCCCTCCTTGTCTCTCTTTACTTGTTTTGACTTGAAGTCTACTTTGTCTGATATAAGTATGGTGACACTTGCTTTCTTATGTTGGCTATTAGCTTGGACTATCATCTTCCATCTCTTCACTCAGTCTGTGTTTGTCTTTGGGGCTAAGGTGTGTCTTCTGGAGGCAGCATATTGTTGGGTCTTGTTTTTCAGTCCATCCAGCCACTCTGTGTCTTTTGATTTGAGGATTCAATCCATCTACATTGAGAGTGTTTATTGAAATGTGGGGGCCTAATGCTGCAATTTTGTCACGTTTTACAGTTCTCCTACATTTCCTTTGTTTCTCATCCCATGAATTTCGGACAATCAATTCGGTTAAGTAGTTTTCTATGTTGGTTTTCTTAGTTTTCTCCTTATTTGTAATTTGTGTCTCTATTCTAATTATTTGCTTAGTGGTTATCATGTGGTTTGTATAAAACATCTCATAGATGAGATAATCCATTTCCTGATAGCCTCTTATTTCCTTAGACTAAGCTGGTTCCATGTCTTTCCTCTTCTGCTTCTAAGTTGTTATTGTCACATCATTTTTTTCTTCTGGCATTGTGAGTTTGTGGTTAAAATGACAAGATTATATTTATTCTTGGTGTTTCCCTTCTCTTTATCTTTAATGTTATACTTAAGCATTTGCTAACCTGTTCTGATGGAGAGCTGCAATTTTCTGATTTTGTCTTTCTACTTATCTCTTTGCTCAGGGTTTTGTAACCCCTTTCTATTTTTCTTTTTTTCAGGTATGAGGGCCTTCCTGAGCATTTCTGGTAGGGGAGGTCTTGTGGGAATAAACTCTCTTAGCTTTTGTTTATCTGGGAAAGTTTTTATATTTCCATCATATTTGAAGTATATTTTCGCTGGTTAGAGTATTCTTGCCTGAAAGTTTTTGTCTTTCCAAATTTTGAATCTATCATTACACTCTCCCCTAGCCTGTAAGGTTTCTGCTGAGAAATCTACTAAAAGCCTGATAGAGGTTCCTTTGTAGGTTATTTTCTTCTTCCTTGCTGCCCTTAATATTTTCTCTTTGTCATTGACTTTTTTAAGTTTCACTACTTGGGTTGGTCTTTCTATATTGATAAAATTTGAAGATATATTGGCTTCTGTCACATGGATTTCCAGTTTCTTTCCCAGGTTTGGGAAGTTCTCAGCTATTATTTCTTTGAACAAGCTTTCTGCTCCATTCTCCTTCTCTTCTCCCTCTGGGATACCTAGAATCCTTATGTTGCATTTCCTAACTGAGTCACTTGCCCCCTTGGGCTGCAGCAGAGCTGTGGGTGTTTAATGCAGCTGGTGGGTAGCTCACCCAGCTATTCCACTCCTGCTCCGAGGTCACCCAGCCTTTGAACTTGGTGGGTGGGACCTCTCCACTAGGGCTGAGCAGAGACTCTAACTGGGACCACTGTGGGACCATGAATTTTCCTACTGGTCCACTGAACAATCACAGGGGGCTTAGTGCTGTAGTCACCTGTTTCCAAAGTTGCACCAATGTGCATGCCCACCCTCTGGGCTGCAGCAGTGCTATGAGCATGTCAGCCAGGAGAGAGTTGCTTGCAGATACTAGGCTGTCTGGGGGCTGGAGAGTTTTCACCTATCTCCACCTCCTTCCCGGGGTAGTCCATCCACTTTCTGATGTATAGTACTGTGGGTCTCTCAGGCATCCTGAGGTGCTGTGTGAGTATCCTCCATTGATCAACGAATGTCCATTTAGCTGTAGTTCAAAGGAGGAGAGACAAAAGAAAGTGCTCACTTGGCCATGTTGCTGATGTCACCCCTAGTCTTTTCTTTCATTTTTATAATCAAGGTGATTCTCTCTCTCTCTCCCCATCCCTTCCTCCCTCTCTTTCTGTCTTTTTTCTCCTCTAATTTCTTAAAAGTCCACTTATATGTTGGCTGATGCTAAAAAGGTCCAGTACTTCTTTATTCTAATATTAATATCTGTTAACTAGCCTGGAGGCTTTATGAAACCTCCTTGGACAATAATTTCAGTATCTATTTACTCCATATGTTTCTCTGTTTTATATCTGTCTTTAACTTACCTGTGTTCTACAACTCTATACGTTCTTTGGTTTGAATTAGTTTTCTTCTAATTTAAGTCTGTTTTATAAGAATTTGTTTTGTTATAGTATTTTTCTTCTCCCTTCTCCTGCCTTCCCAACATCGTAGGTTAATGCAGTATCTTCCTTCCCAAGGCTTCTTTATGTAGGTCTGTGCCATCATGGGAAGTTTCTTCAAATATTAGGGATGGAAAACAATGTTGGTCTCAGAACAGAAGATTGAAATACACAAGTTGGTTGGTTATCCTGGCTTCTGCCACACCAATGGACTATTTTACCTACACAAAAAAGATTCTCTCCCCTTAATAAAAAAGCTCTGCTATTGCTCCCCACTTTGGAGAAAGATATCACATGAGGAAATTATATTTGAGAATAGGAAGAGTGGATCAAATTATCTGTGCAAAAATTCCCATTCTTTATTATACTAAATAAGCTTTTTCAATATTCTATTAAAATGAGATATTTAAAAAAAAAAAATGTCATGTAGTTCTTCCTTTTGTTTCCACTTCATTTCTATCCTCCATTGTAGTTCCTTACAAGAAACTTCTCTATGTGGACATTTGTTAACTCTGTTCTCCAAGTAGCCCCTGGGTGAGTAAGAATGAGAATATTGACACCAAGTATGAAAGTGACTTTGGGAAGCTATTTTTCCATAAAGCAATACATAAGAGTTCATCTGAATTCTAAAGATTTACTAAAGCTCGTGAATTTCTGCTATACTTTCTGCTCATTTAAAGAAAACCTTCAGACTATTTTAAGCTGAATAGAATGATAGAAATATAAGGATCTTGAAAGGCCATGAATGTCAGCAGCCTTTGAGGGAAATGACAAATTTGTTTTGAGTTAATATTCAGGGGCAGGTGTGTTAATAATTTGTAAAGGTAAACCTTAATTTCACTCAAAGCTAGTCTTTTGATGGTAGATTGTTAGAAAAACACAGGTCATGTCTTATAATGAAAACTACCATAAAAAGATTAAAGTTAGCAGATTGATATTGATCCATTTAATGGTAGGTAGCAAACTTATTTCTTTTCATCAGTTTTGCATTTGCACATTTATCTATTTCAGAGGCCAATCCAATAAAGTCTTGTATTTGACATTACCTTCCTGTGTCCTGCAATATTTGCTTTAGTTGGATTAAATCCTGATTGTTGCTACAGTTTCCTGAGGGCATTGGTATACTTGCCATTGCAAAATGATTTCTTTCATAAGACTTCTTTTCCTCTGTCCCTTTCCAGACTAGCATACTTTCCACTGTGAAATAACCTGGGTTAGCAAGCAGGAAGATAACCATGGCATCTGATTGTGCTATGCTTAAATAACTTTCCAATTATGTGACCCTATTCAATTTTATGATGAGGGACCTGAATAACATTTTCTCAGTTATCTTTCCCACTTCCAAGTAGAAGCTTTCATCTTTGAATGAAGAGGAAAATGAATCATTTGGTAACAGGAACACTGAAGCCACTAATTTTGAAAAAGAAGATACTGAGCTTTGGTATCTGAGCTTTAATAACTTCCAATTATATGTGATACGTCATTAAAAATGAAACTATTATGTGTGTGTATGTGTGTTGATAATCTCCAGGCTTTAGTGAACTTGTAGCCATAAACTTGTCTCTGATTTATAAAATGAAGGTTGAAAACTTTTTCTATAAGCAGAATGAAATGGAACAATAAAATAGCTTAATGTATCCATGTCTTTGCTCCATTCTTCCTGGTTTACTTCAACCTCCTTGAACATTCGGTGCACATTTGAGAGGCAGCATAGCACAGAGATTCATAATGTCATCTCTTGAGACTGGTAATCTGTGTTGAAATCCAAAATCTGGCTATAAGTGCTCTCTGTGTCTCATTGACCTGAAATATAAAATATAAATGAAGACCATACTCGCTTATAGGACTGTTGTTTGAGTTAAATGAGACAACAACATGTTAAAAGTTTTCTTAAGCATAAGTGTCAGCTGTTATTAACGTCCTGCCATTACCATATTTGGTAGCCATCTGCTGATTTGGTTCACAACATCCCTCCTCCATTCTTGGTAGTAATTTTCTTAATTTCCTTGGGAAAACCTCTAATGTGGTTTTGTGAAGTCTTACTCAAGGTGCTTTGTCCTACCTAAGCCAAAGGGTGAGCATGAGAGCCTCCTAAGCCAATCAGATCTTCATCCTACGTAATTTTTAAAAACGTCTTCATTGTCGTGTTACTGATAATCAATAAAGTACACAAATATTGAGTCCAGAATGATGAATTTTTACACCCGTATAAACCTATGAAATCATCCTGAAGATAAAGACAAAAAATACTTCCTATACCACAAAACCTACTTCATGCCTCTTCCTAGTCTCTCCTCCTAAGGTAAACAATAGTCTGATTTCTATTATCAGAAGGGAGTTCTGTATATTTTTTTAAGTTTTTATGAATGTGATCATGCAATACATATTCTTTTATGTCTCTTTTTGGCAGTAATATGTCTGAGATTTATCCATACTAGGTGCACTCATCTTTTTTCATTGCTGTGCATTTTCTGATTGTAGGAATATGCCACACTTTATTCATTCTTGAACTGATAAACATTTAGATTTGCTAAATAAAGTTGAAGGAGCATTCTGGCACATATCTTTTGATGAGCAAATGCATTCATTTCTATTAGTATATAACCAGGGGTTGAATTACTGGATTGTATACTATCATGTATAGAATATTACCTTTAATAGACATTACCAAGGAGTTTTCCAAAGAAGTTAAATTATATTTCTACTATCTCTGAATGAGAATTCAAATTGTTCCATACCCCTGCCAATATTTGGTATTGTTAGTCTTTTTAATTATTGCCATGTAAGTAAGAATTAGTGGTGTCTCATCATCTTACTTTGTTATTTCTCTGAAAACTACTTATGTTGAATTACCTATCACACAATTTTTGGCCAGTTGGATATCTTCTTTTGTGAACTACCTGTTCAAGTATTTTCTTCAGTTTTTATCACACTGTCAATCATTTTCTTAATAATTACTAGGAGTTTTTTATATATTCTAGAAATGAATCCATTGCTGAAATATTCTTTGCAACTAGCTCTTCCCAAATCAGGGTTGCATTTTCACTCTTTTAACGTCTTTTGATGAACAGAAGTTGTCAATTTTAATAAAGTCCACTTTAATCTTTTTTTCCACTAAGATTTTCTGCTCTGCATAAGAAATCTTTACCCACCCCAAAGTCATGAAGATAATTTCTTCTGTTTACGTCTAAAAGATTTATTGTTTTACCTCTCACATTTATGTCTATGATCAATTTCAAATTAAATTTTGTATATACTGTGTAATCCAGCATCATTTATTAAAAAGACTATATTTTTCCTATTAAATTACAGTGGCACCTCATCACAAATCAAGTGATCTCATATATTGGTTCTGCTTATGGACTTTTAAAAATTATATCCAATTAGGCTACTTTTCTATCCTTAGTCCAAAATTTACACTTTCTTAATTACTGTATCTTTATAATTTATCTTATTATCTGATAGTTTAAAACCCACATTGTTGTTTTCTTCTTTAGGAATGTCTTGGCTATTCCTTATTTCTTTGTATTTTCCTACAGAATTTGGAATGAGCATCTCAATTTCCATAAAAATAAAATACTTGGATTTTGATTGGAACATTTTTCTTACTCTACAGGCCTATAAAGAGGAATTGATGTAAAATATTGAGTCTTGCACACTATAAACATAGTATATCCCTCTTTTTATTTATATCATCTTCATTTTCCCTAAATATTTTGTAGTATTCAGTAGAGAAGTCTTGCATATATTTTCCTGGATTTATTAATAGTTGTACAGTAGTATTTTAAATGGTATTTTCTATTTAATTTTCTATTGTTTATTGCTACTATACAAAATACTATTGAATTTTGTATAATGACTTTATGGCTAACAAATCTTTTAGATTTTTTTATGTGCACATGCATGAGAAGTTTTTTTTTTCTTTAACTGATAATCTTTATAGCATTTTCCCCTATGTCCTATCATAGTGGCTGCGATATCTAGGAAAATATTGTCTGGAACTGGCGAGAGTGAATAGGCTTGTCGTTTTCCTAACCTCAAGGAGAAAGTGAAAAGTTCTTTTGTATTCCTAATCTGCCAGAAATTTTAAAATATTAACTTTTGGTAATTATTTTTCTGCAACTATTCAGATGGTCATACTTTTTTCTTCTTTAGTATGTTTTTCAATTAATTTATCTAGTTCACCTAAATTGTTAAAATTCTTAGAATAAATGTAAATATTATGTCTTTATTGTACATTTTGATATCTGCAGATTTGAGACACATCCTTTTTTCTAATCCTGATATTAATAATTCGTGTGTTTTCCTCTTTTTACATCATCCGTACTGAGGGTTTACTGATAATAGTTTAATAAAAAGAAAAAGAACTAATTTTGGCTTTGTTGATTTTATTCATTTCATGTCTTTCTATTTCAATAATATTTTTAATGTCTCTATCATTATTTAATCCCTCTATTCTTTTGAGATTAATGTATTGTATTTTTATAGCTTCTTGAGATGATAGCTTAATAATTAATTTTCAACTTTATATAATTCTAAATATGTCTCTCTCAACATATCTTTAGCTGCATCCAGCAGACTTTGATGTCACATTTTTATTTTGTTTAGAATACTTTCTAATTTTCATTGTGATGTCTTCTTTGACCCACACATTATTTAGAAGTATGTTTCTTAATTTGTAAACAATTTTTTTGAGGAATTTTAATCTTGATGAGGATACCACAGGGAAGTGGTCAAATGTGATCATACTAAGTATTGTGGCCTGATGAGGCTGTCTTTGAGTCTCTGCCATCAAGATCTTCACAGCTGCCGTGTCCCTGTCCTGTTCTCCCTTGAGTTAATGAATTACTTTGTATCCATCCAAGCAATTCTCTTTTTTCTTATGTAACCCAGAGTTGCTTTCTGTCTCATGTTACTAAGAGCCCCTAACTGACACACTGTTCACAAAATACTCTGCTCTGCAATTCCCTGTTATCTTTCTATTAAAATTTTGCCCAATAGCCAAGGTCCAATTTAAGTCATACTTCATTTAAGCAATGTATACTACCTCTTGACTTTTGCAAACTAATAACATTGTTTTTTTCCTGATTTATTCATTAAATTATTTTATACTTAATTATTATTAAGCATTCTTTCTATACCCAGACTCTCATAGCTGGGAGGTAGTGAAGGAGCTAGAAATTACATAGGAGATAAGATCCTGGGTTAGGTAGTTACTCAGATTCTATCTGACCACTACCAGTGACTGGAAGTTCACTACTTGAAGAGGCAGGGTGTTCAATGGTTGGGTAATTCTAATTATTTTTTAAAAAGATCTTTTTAATAAAGGTAAATAGTGCTTACTGTAATTCATATCTGTGGATCCTAGTTCATTCAATTCCCTGAAATATTACAATGCCTATAACCTTTTCTTCACAGCAAATCTGCAGATATTTGGAAAGTGTTATCCTGTCTACACTGAAGCTTCACTTTGACTCTTTCTACTCCATTAATTATTCTGTAGAGTAGATGACCTCCAGCTTCCTGTCAGACTTCATATAGACTCTGGATTACATTACGTTTACCTTGTCAATGGCTTTCAACTAATAAAACAAGGCATGCCACTCAAGATATGTTCTAACGATTGTAGGTTAGAGTGGAATTCTTACTTGATATTCACAAACTATTTTAACTTTGCAGGTACTAGGAAATATAAAATAGTCGTATGTTGCAGTAAAAGAGACTGTTGCTAAAATGTGATTAGGGGTGACTTTCTATTAAGGCATTTTAAATGAACCCTAAATACAACCCCTTAACAACTGAAAATGAGACTGTAGCACAAGAATTATTGCCTCCTTGACAAAATATCTTATGGGCTGGATTCATTTTTTAAAATTATATATTAAAAATGTAATTTATGAACTAAGTATGTTTGGAAGAGATTACTTATTTCCTGAAGGATAGGCCACAATATTCAGATCCATTAAATTATATATATTTGTATATATAAAAAATTAATTTATGTATAACTTTCAGGAATATGTCAACATTTTATTACGTGAAGTACAATTATCTAATGCTCATTAGTAACAACTAAAATAGAAAGTAAATATTTAACATGATAAGATAATTATCAAGTGTTAAAGAGACAAAATTTTAATCCAACAGAATCTAATAATATGCAATATATATACAGTAGGAGGTGAATTTAAGAAAGGTCAATAGAAACTACATTAGTAGAACCACAAAGAGATAAAACAGTTAAAGAAAAAAGGAATGGAGAGTTTAAGAGGCATGGAATGATATCAAATGATCTAACATATGAATAATATGAGTAACATATGAGCAATTGGAATCTCACAAGGAGAATAAATCTCACAAGGAAAGCCGTTATTGGGGAGATAACGGCTGAGAAGTTTCCAAAATTAACGAGACACCCCCAAAGCACAAATTCAAAAACTAATATAACTCCAGAAGGATAAATACCAAACCAAATCAAAGAAAAACAAACAAAACCTAACAAAAAGCCATAGAAATATTCTTTAAGGAGAAATTATGTTTGTTTCTAACAAAGGACTTGTCTCTAGAACATATCATGAATTCTGATAAGACAATGCAATAGGAGAATTGGTCAAAAGACTTGAAGAAATATTTCACAAAAGAAGATACATAAATGGCCAAAAAGCACATGAAAAGATGCTGAACTCAGTCATCAGACATATTTCATTGAAATTGCTGAAAATGAAAGACAGAGAAAATATTGAAGGCAGGTAGAACAAAAACACACATTACATACTGAAGATCAAGGAAAATATTCAAAGCAGACTTCTCACCAGAAACTATGAAAACCAGAAAATAATGAAGTGATATCAGTAAATTCAGATTTCTATGCCCAGGGAAAATATTTTTTTTTAAAATGAAGAGGAACTAAAGAGCTTTTCAGACAAACAAGGCTGGAAGAATTCAATGCCAGTAAAACTGTACTGCAGTAAATATTAGAGGAAACACAAAGAAACAAATCTTAAAAAAGAAGTAGAGTTGGAAAAGGCACATATAATTGTAAATATAAAATAATTTTATGGCTGTCACAATCAAAAACAGTGGTAGTATATTACATGCTTATAGAATATGTCAACACAAAATGTACGACAAAAATACAAAGAAGATGGAGGGAGGAATTGGGAGTACATTATTGTAAGGTCCATATATTATGTACGAAGCTGTATAATATTTGAAGTTATTACAGACAATTAGCATACATACTATAAAACATAGGGGAAGTATTCAAAAATCAAAAAAGGTATAAATATAAGCCAATAGTAGAGGTAGTATGAAATTGTAAAATATTTGCAATTAATTTTTAAAAGTCAGTAAAAAATGAAATGAGAAACAAAGGACCAAAAAAACAGGAAACAGCTAGTAAAAGCTGTCAATATGAAAAGAGTAAATACTATATGATTCAAACTATATGACATTCCAGAAAAGGCAAAACTATAAAGACAGCAGAAAGATCAGAGGACTGCCAGAGGTTCAAGGGGAGGGACAGTTGAATAGGTGAAAAACAGGATTTTTAGGCTAGTGAAACTATTCTGTATGATACTATAGTGGTAAATGTATGTCGTTATATCTTTGTCAAAACCGGTAGAATATATAACACAAAGAGTGATGCCTAATGTAAACTATGGAGGTTAATTAATAATAATGTGCCAATTTTGGCTCGATTGTAACAAATTCACCACACTAAAGTAAGATATTAATAATAGAGATAGTGGGGGTGGAGGAGAGAAGAGAAGGGTTATACGGGAACTCTCTATAATTTCTACTCAATTTTTATGAAAACGTAAAACTGCTCTAAAAATAGTCTATTAATTTAAAAGGGCAAGATCTAATTATATGTTAGTTAAAAGAAATTTGATTGTATATGAAAGGATAGATAGATTAAAAGTAAAATGGATGGAAATAGATATACCATGCAAACACTAATCAAACAGTAATGAAAGCTGGTTTGTCTATATGACATGAGATAAAAATTGAATTCAGAACAAAACATATTACCAGAGATTAAGGAGGAGGGAATCATGTAATAATAAAATGTTCAATTAAAAAAAACCAGCATAACACTTCTAACTGGGTATGAACCTAAAAACAGAAGTTCAAAATGTGTGAAGCAAAAATAGATAAAACTGAAAGGAAAAAGTCAGATACAAAATTAAAGTCAGAAAACTTCAAGACTCTTCAATATTCAGTAATCAGTAGAAAAAATAACTAGAAAATGGGAAAGAACATAGCAGATCTGAATATTACTATCAATGAATGTGAACTAATTAACATTTATAGAACACTTTATCCAATAATAGCAAAATGCCAATTTTTTTCAAGTGCACATGGAACATTCACCAAGATATAGACCATATTCTGCGGCAAAAGTCAGCAATTTTTGTTGTTTGCTTTTCACCCACTTGTGAAAAGCACAAGCGTAATTCCCAAGAATGGAGCAAAGCAGCATGGTTAAAACTCTAGTAGCAATCTAGTCATCATCAAGGCAAAAAGAGCCACAGAAAGGAGATGATGCAAGCCAAAAGATGAGGAGAAACTGTAGAGGGGAGAGAACCAGAGAAGATGCTAACAAATTCTGTGTGTGGATCCACACAATTTCAGTCTGATTCCTGAAACTCACAAGTACCAGATAACCCCAAATCAGCAGATCAAAGGCCTTGAGAACTGAACTGAGTTTGTACCACTCTGCCCAATCTGAACCTAACTAATTTGATTGCCTTTTAAGACAAAAACATCAACATCCTCCAGAGGATTATAATAAAACCCAGAGTTTGTTTAATATATCATTTACAAGGTTTGACTTATGTCATTTAGCTCAATTTCCTCAAGGTCAATCCATGTTGTTGCAAATAGGAGGATTTCCTTTCTTTTTTATGTCTGAATAATATTCTGTTGCATTATCATATATTATTCTATTCCTATATATCTTTCTTATCTTTCTTCATTTTAATCATATTTCCCTTTAATTTCTTGTACATTTTTATAATAGCTCTTTTAAATTCTTCATTTGCTAATGTCATCATTTCTGTTACTTGTGGTTCTGTTTTTTCCTTTTCATTTTTTTAGTAGTTATTGGGCATTTTCTGCTTCTTTGCATATCTAGTACTTTTTACTGCATGCTGGATGCTGTGAGTATTATTTTTAAATGGATTTTATCGCCTTTCTTTAAAGAGTGTTAGGTCTTCTTTGGGCTGGTGGCTAAGTTTCATGCTAATCAGTGTGATTCTTTGGAGGCTTCTTCAAAACTTGTTCTTAAAAGTCTGGAGTAGCTTTTACTCTAAGGCTAATTTATCTACACTGACAAGGTTTGATCCTTCTGGAGTCTCTTCTGAAAATGACGGGTGTTTTGTGGGTTATTTCCACCCTGCCAGGTAGGCCCTTGAACTTCTCACAGATCCACGTTAGGTCTTTCTAAGTGCACAGTTCCCTTGTCGTTGTACTTTCTCCAGAAATTGTCATGTATGCAGCCAAAAAAAGTAACTGCTGACAAAATATAGGGATAATTGGAGGGAAAAGGAAGTTTCTTGTATCTGCATTCATTATTATTTAATATACTATGTATTTTCCTTATTTTATTCACTATCTTTCTCTCCTATCACAATTTCATCTTGCGAGGGCAAGTGTTTTTTTTCTTTTTTTGCTAGAAAAGTTCTAAGTGCATAGAAATCGTATAATAAATAGTTGTTGTTGACTATTTTGGGGTTCAGCACTGTTGGCTGATTACCTAAAAATCCCCTATGATTCTGCTGAAGCCCTATGGGCTGGTATCCTTTCTGAGTGATTGATGTCCAAGCCTTTTGACTATTAAATATTTTGACTGTCACTCCTGATTATCTTTTCCTGGAATGGGAAGAATAAAGTTTTCAAGATCTTGAAAATAAATCAAAGTACTAATTACATTTGGTACATTTTCTTAGCTCTGATTAACTCATTTTTAAAAAAGATGCTGCTGCTACCTCATCATTAGAATGATTCATTTTCCTGGGTCACGCTTTAAATATAACTGAAACCCTTCATCACTTGGTAAAATCATCAGCAACCTTTCAACTTCTAACAGCTATTTTCAGTTATACCTACTACCACCTCCACCCTCAACACACACACAAAGTGCTCTGCTAAAAAACTCCTTCATTTGGCACTCTCCGTTATGAAGCAGCAGCTTCTACCAGCCTATGTCCCTAAGCTGATTCCTTCAACAAATACAAGGAAAGATTACTAATGAATGTGCTTCTATACTTATCATTATTCTTTTCTTGATTGTCCTGTGAACAAAGGAGAGAACACCAAGACTTAACTCAATCTGGGAACTTTTGTTGAAGGGAGAAGGAGGAGACAAGGAAGCAGGCCTGAGCTGAGGAAGGGTAGCTTCGTTTTTACTTACTGTGCTTCAGATTAGAACTATATGACTTAAGTCACTCTGGATTATTTTGTTAAGGCTGAGAGTCTATAAAAATTTGTGACTGGTAGCCATCAATTTATTTAGCCTCGTTCACGTAGCTATAATTTATGTACCTCTAATAGAATGGAACTGAAATATATGGATCAGTAATTGACGATATTACACTCTTCGTATATTTGTTTAACTTATTTTATGGAGAGAGATTGAGTGCTCTATGGGTAAGCATGTAGAAGAAGGACCTATCCTAGGCATTAGCTATCCCTCCATTATCCTAAACAGTTCAGCTCTGTCCCAAATATGCATTCCCTTCTCAGTTAAAGAGGAAACAATGGTCCTACAGACATATCCTCTATATGACCTCTATAAGAATGACCCTGTGTTGTAACATGAGTATATCTCCCGGGAAACTCAGGTCTCACCTGAAAATATCAAAAAATAAAAAAGGTCTATATATGTATTCTTTTAAACTATCCCCAGTTCTCTGCTTGAGCTAATTTTCAAGAAACTCAGTTTTATTCAACTTGTTACCTTTTAATGACATTTTTAACACCCAAGTAATATTATAAAAGCCCTTACATGCAGATATTTTGGAAAACTGTCTGGCTTTTAGGACTGACTTCAACCCCAAGGTATTTTTATTGATGACAAATCACATTTATGGAATTATTCATTTACTGTTCACCCTTTTGATTTAAAGATTTTAAGCTCTTTTGTTCTTTAAGATGTGCAGTTTTTAGCCTGAATGCAATAAACATTAATGAGTTGGTGGTTTTTACCCAAATAGCTGTTAGCAGAATAGATGGAAGACAGTATTACAAATGGAAAAAATTACTCATTTAGTTTCTAATGGTTGACCTCATTATAGGAAATGTACACATGTGATATACATTTAACATTTAATCTTTCATTCATTCATTAATACACCTAACATGCAAATCTGACTTTGCACTAATGATTGTGTTTAGTGTGGGGCTACTAGGAAAGATGGCAGAGTCTTTGTTGTCAAAGAACTTATTAACTAGTAAGAGAGACGTGTATCTGTTATGTCACCAGTATGACAGACTTTGAAGATAAACAATATCATATTAATATTTAATCTTGAAATCAAAATGAAGGACAGGGGCTGGCTACGTGGCGGAGTGGTTAAGTTCCCGCACTCCTCTGTGGTGGCCCAGGGTTCGGATCCTGGGCATGGACATGGCACCGCTCGTCAGGCCACGTTGAGGCGGCATCCCGCATCCCACAACTAGAAGGACCTGCAACTAAGATATACAACTATGTACGGGGTGGGGGATTTGGGGAGATAAAGCAGAAAAAAAAATGAAGGACAGACCCCCACCAACTTTCCAACCATACTACAGACTCTCTTGACTTAAAAAGCACCTTGATCTATTTTAGAAGCCCTTATAGCTGGTCGTCACACGTGCCATCGAAACGTTTCCCTATTTCTACTTAAACTCTACACTGAATTCTAGCACAATTCAAACACTTTAAAGGATGTATTCTTAAGACTTTAAACTCAGAATTTCAAAATGCAACTATGGTAAATGGTGATTCTGACTCACGGTGGACGTCCTCTAAAACGCGTGTGAGAGGTCAGTGATTCCTGATGCCTCTACATAGATCCTCTCTCACCCATCCTCCGGGATCCTCTCCAGTGCAGTGGAGGCCAGAGACCTCTCAGCTTACTCAGTGCCGTTCACTGGAGTTGTGAGAAAGTGAGAGTTTAAAATCAGCTGAAGCTTATGGAAGCAACTGAACTAGGTTATTTCTGGAAGTAGCGCCAGCAACTACAAAATGAGGTAAGAAAATATTCATAGAAGGTGCCTTGGCCAGGACTGGCATTCAAAAAGTCCTGCTGGAAGACGTATCAATCTTTGACATTTTTCCGTAACACTCTCTGAGTTTTTATTTTCCCTCAGTGATTTAATATCCAATGCAAAGTAATGATGATTAATTTATAGCAGTGAATCTAAGTCCTATCTGTCACAACATGCAGAAGCCATGGTGGAGAATTTAATAGCAATTCCATTTCCTCCTCAAAGAGCAGTGGTCTTTCCCACAGGTGAGCCTCACGGACAGGTGTATATGATGGTGACTCCACTGTATCTTCAGGACCCATCACACAGACCATCCGAGCTCCTTTGCGCTTCCTCAGGTTCCCTCTTATTGTCTCACCTTTTAAATAGTGCTTATTCCACCAGACAGCACAAAATTGCCATAACAAAAGCATTTGTGCTACCTCAGGCATTGCCTTCTGTAGCTAGGACCTGTGTGCCAATTTCCCTTCATGCTTAGTTTCCTAAAATATCACTTTCTTTTCACTTTTTAATGAGAGAGGAAGAGTTTGATAGAATAGTCATTATTGCTATTAGGAAACAGGTTTTCAAGTTAAAAATAATAAGGCCGTGAGATCTGGGTGTCTTGTGAGTCTGGAAAAATCCTTACAGAAATTATAGTAGAGAACAATTCTACATTGTGTCAATGGCTGAATCAGCCCTTTTTTTTCCTCGGTGCTCACTTCTAAGATCCTATTATGATGGAAATGGGCTGTGAATGAACTCCAATTGCATCCAAACTTCAATAGCTATTTCACAAGTGCTTTTAATCTGACTATTTAAAAGTATAACTTTCAGATAAGATTCTCAATCTATCTCCCTTGTAGAAACAGAAATTACTAATAAGAAAGAGCAGTTATTCTCATATTCCCCATATCACATGGATTTATGAAATTATGCTTCTCTTGGCTGTTTAAGATAGAGGGTGCAAATCATCATAATTAAAAATACACCCTACCTCTCTTATTCATGCTGGGAAAAATCAATCCAGAAGTTGCTTATTGATGACTTACAATCAAACGTGCAAATAATATGCTTAGCGAACATTAAAACAGATCTAATAGCGTGCCAATTCATTTCCTTTTCAAAATATATGAGAAGAAACTTTAACAGTGGCTACCTTTAACATATTCACCATGAAGAATGAAAGTCCAGACTAATGTAATTTAAAAATCTAGTGTTGCCTGCAAATTTCAGAGGAAGGATTAAAAAGAGCAGAAGCTTATGTAGCAGAGACCCCGGGCAATGTTTTTCCCAAATATACTGACTAGATCATAGCCTCCTGCTAAATGTTTTCTTCTCTTGCCAGTAACCCATGCTGCTGCTTCTTTGCCAAATTCAATATAAATTGTTATTATAAAACCAATAAGAGTTGTGTGCATTTGTTTTCGTGTGCTAGTTGTCAACCATCTGAGACCATTGATGGGTTTGTGGGATTCAATGTTGAAGACAGCCTTGGCTCTTTGCCCCTCTGAGTGATTATTTCAAAGCTTCAGTGGCCTAGTGATGTGGTAGGCAAAGTATTGGATTGTCTGATGTCCTTAAGGCAATGGACCTAGCTGTACCTTTTTCTCACCTGAACATGGCCTTTCAGAGTTTGCAGCATCTAAAATACTCCTAGTACTAAGTAACACAGAGTCCTCACAGAGGGAGCAAAGGGTTAATATTTTATATCACAATGAGGACAGGGTAAATTGACAAAGAACACTTATTGGGTTACAAATAACTTAAAGTAAATCTTGAAGAGGCCTGCTTTCGAAAATGTAGCTTGAATATCTTCACCTCTCCTTTTTATTTTGTCAAGTCTTGTTGCATTGTGGAATATTGTTGCTATAATGGAATAATGAGCCTTTGTTTATTTTTAAAAATATTTTCCAGGTTTTTATTATTTATTTTTTAAATTTTTAAATAAAAATTGTATATATAAAGGTGTACGACATGGCGTTTTCATATTCATGCACATAGTGAAATGATTACTACAGTTAAGCTAATTAACATATGTGTTTCCTCGTACTTTTTTTTGTGGGCTAATGAGCTTTCAAAATGAAAAATGCTAAATTAGGAAGTCATCCTAACTTTCATTAAAAAATCATCAAGGCTCAGCCTCCTGCCCCAGCAATTAAAGACTAATATGGAATATTCATGATGGTTATAATTCCTTCATTACCTTTGCCAATGAGTCTGTGAGTGGCTATTGATATCCAAGTATTGGCTTCCACTTAATTATTATGATTTTCCCACTAACAGTAATTTTTTTCATCCCAAAAGCTTGAGCCCTATAACTATTCATGAGTCACTTCCCCTGTATGTGAGATGTAGCTCAAGATGAATTACCTTAAGTTTAATTTTATCAAGGACTTAATTTTAATGATCACCTGCTCCACAAATAAAATAAGAGAATCAACGCACCTCTCATTGATAAAAGTCCTGTGTGTTTTGGTACAAGCTATATTTAGCCACTCTCCTTGAAGTTTTCTGTAAATTTTGAATGAGCCAGCTAATATGGGGTAGAACAAAATCACAAAGATTGCGTAAAGAAGTAATTAACAGCACACTGATACATTTGAATTGCAATGTCTTGTTTTAAATTGTTTACAGTGATTTTATCATTGCCCTTCTGTTGTTTAATGCTCATGTGCTTAGTTGTATAACCAGGTAGTAGTATTCTTGAAGGCAGTTTCTAGGATATCTCAGAATTTTGAATTTCTTTGAGTGTCCAAAACCTAGTATGAACTCAAAATCACCTCCTTCTTTATAGAAAGTTTAGGGGAATGGGCAGATAAAATAGTTTAGGACAGACAGGCTGAGACGTAAGATGATGCAAGAAGAGAGTGCTCAGGAGTGTTTAAAAGGTTAAACAGGAATTAAACACGAAGACTTACTGGAACATCCACTCAAACAATTGTGGATTTCTGGATAAGCATAAAAGGGCATATAGGGCCACTTACTTTGTAGCATTGAGTAAATAATGCATTTCAAGGTTAAGTATGGGTGTATTTTTTATTTCATTTATTTTACAGGCTGCTAGATGTAACAAAATCTATAGTAGTGCTGGTAAGCATAATAAATGATGTTTACGGGATGAATTATCAGATGTTGTTTGGTAGCAAAAAGGGGAAATTTTCTCTTGCATCCAAAAATCCAGAAGTGATGTTGCTTTTTTTTTTCTTTAAACAAAGGAAACAATGTGTCCTACAGGATGATGTACAGTTATTCTAACATTATTAAGATCAAAGTTCTTTGGGGTCCAAGCCCACTATGCATGATGGGTGAAGGTGATATTCTCGTGATCTGACTCTTTGTCATTTCTTATTTTGCAAATATCTTATGATGCCTGAAGTTCATGGAAGCAAGAATCAAGCATCTTGTTTGGACTTCCTGGAACTGATGACTTGGGAATGTGTATGTCTGTCAGACAATAAGATAAGAATAAAATTAAGGAAAATAAGACATAGGGCTTTGTATTCTTTGAGTATCATCTGAAGTCTTTTCCTAAGAGGGGAATTAAATTTCCCTGATGATGCACAAGATGGTGAGAGGAGAGAGTGCCGCTGCTTTTGTGGTTCTTGCTAATTGTCTATGATAACCCTGAGCCAGGCAATTAGTATAGAGAAATTGGAGAACGTGAAATTCCCCATTAATTATGAAGCAAGTATACAGACATAGTTCTAGGACACACAGGGTGGTGGGCCAGCTCTTGCCATTGTTCTCACCTTTTGCCTTGAGCACGTCACTGCAGGGCTTTACTGCTGGGGCACACCAAGTCTTATTATCTGGATTTCAGTCTTCATAAGTAACTAAGGAAAAAGATGGGGTAAGAAGAGAAAGCCTGTTGTAATTGTAGCTCAGAAAAAGAAAATGTTTCCAGCTCTGCTGTCACCATCTCTCAAATAGCCATGAAGACTCAGCCAAAACTCCCCATGGTAGAAGTAGCTAGTTTCTGGTCATACAAGCTCGGCTATAATGGCTGTCTTTAACAACCACTCGATAACTATTTGGCCATCTCCAAAAAAAATTAATGAGCCCTAATTATGTGCCAGGAGTTGTGCTAAGTCTTGGGGTTATAGGAGGAAAAACAAATCCATTCAGTGTTTAAGAGCTCTGGAGGCAGGCAAACCGCTTAAAACAGCTCAGTCACTAACTAGCGTTGTGAATATGAGCAAATTAATGTATTTTCTGTAGCTCATTTTTCTTACTTAAAGATGGGAATAAGAATAGTATCTATACTAGCACAATGCAACCAGTATTAATAAATTAACATAAAGTGCTTAGAAAAGTATGAGGAATATTTATATATTGTTAAACGTTGTCAATATTACTGTTTCAATGAGTGGTAACACTGTGTCAGACACTATACTAAGTGCTGGATTACAGAAATGCATGTATCTTGGCTTTGTGTGCTTACCTGGATAGAATCTAGGATGAAAATGCTTCTCAGTAGAGTGAGTTCCCTCCTGCTGGGTCACACCTGCAGGATGTTCCGCTGGTAAGGAGCTTCTAAGTCTTAAAGGGTCTCATTGGTGAGATGATTCCTGGGTGTCATCAGCTGAGAGATTCTCCTCTAGGGACTAGCTAGGGGCTTTCAGTATGTCCTCATGGAGAGCTTTATCTACTAAGTAAGTGAGGGATTCTGCCACTTACCCAGCAGATCCATTGGCCAGACTACAAGAAGAGCCCTATATTCATTCTGAGATTTCTTCCCTCTAAGTTGTGCCGTCTGGTTTCAGGAAGCTTAAAGCAAGGTCAGTAAACACTTACATAAATTAAAAGCAGAATGAGGATAAGTGTAGAGTATGCAATTATTCAGCCTCCTCATGACTCAACTATGAATTAGAGTTAAGGGGTAGAATTTTAAAATCCCCTTGATTTCTTAGATCCTTGCTCTGCCATTTATAAGCTGTTTGAAGTAGGCAATTTACTGCTCTTAACGTCAGCTTCCTCATCAGTACAATGAAGATGATCACCACCACCTAAGTTTATGTGAGGCGATGTCCGGCATCTGGTGTCTAGTACAGTGGCTGACATATAATGGGCTCTCAAGAAATGAAAGCAATTGGAACAACCCCAAGGTGAGCAGGTTAAGGACTTTTAAGCGTGTTTTTTCCCCTCCCCAAAGGAGGGGTTAAAATCATACAAGATAATTCCCAGGAACTTGTCGAATGAGTCTCATTAAGCATCCAGACTTGTTTGCTGGCTCCCTATTTTACAGATTTCATGAAGCATCTACTTCTGCTGGGGATCACCAGGCTTTTAAACCCAAAATCTGTTTTATTTCTGCCTTTCCCTTCCATTCTGATTCTTAATAGAAACAAATTCTAAAGATAAGGACTTCCTGTTTTTCAATGATTTTAACTATTTCTGTCATCCACAGTGTCATCTTAAAATAAATGAAATAAACATTAATGAAATGATAGATATATAGATAAATAGATACATATGTGTGACTGTATGATAGGAGGCTGTTAAATTCTCCATGCCTTACGCTAACTTCATGTATGTAAATAAAACAGTGATACGACAAAATGGAATGAAGAACAAGAGAGAAAAATTGTACCACAATTGTATTAAGCTCAGAATGATATAATACTGCACTTATTCATAAGAAAGCTCTGTTTATATTGTTCACAAAAAAATTATAAAAGTGAAGATAAATTAAAAAAAAATCTTATTCCTCCTTAGAAAATCTCTTCTGGTTGTTGAAATGCTAAATTCTCTCAATTCTCTCCAGCATTATGAAGTGACTATTCCATGTCAAAGAAGCCAGGGGTGCACTAGGATAATTATATTGTTGGTTTCAGTCCAACAATGACTTATCCTTGCAAGTTATTAGTGAGTTTATTGGACTGCTAAATCAAGAATTTATTAAAATGAACTGTGCCTCTCCGTAGTTTTGCTGAAGCATCAAGGTTATAGAGGAAAGTAAGTAAGGCTATAAAACATTAAATAAAAGATCATAATCTTGAGTTTCTAGTTAAAGTGAAGCTAATTTGATTTAAAATTAGCAAAGCTTTAGCTTCACCTTTGGAATTCTTAGCAAAATAATGCACTTTATGTGAGAAAATTCCATTTTGATAGGAAACTTTTTCTATAATTGGGGCTAGAGGATGGGGAATAGAGAGGTCATTGGCAGCCAAACTGTTATAGGGAAAGATGTTTTTTTTTTTTTTTTTTTTTAATAGTCCTGGCTTCTAAATGGCAGGTAGTTTCAGCACCATTTACCTGGGAATCATTCTCTTAATTCTCATTGGATTCTCATGTAAAGCTGCTATTTATATTATGCTGATAATGAGAACCCACCAGTAGTATCTGAATCAGTGAAAATTATTTGTAATATGAAAGTGTCATTTCCTCACTTGGAATGACCACTTCTCCTGCTAACCAATTTCCATTAATATTTTAAGATTCAGCTCTATTGCTTACCCTCTGTGAATTATTCCATGAGTATTCTCATTCCCAGTGAATTCCTATGGTAGACTATGTTCTAACAAATTAAGTCCTTGATTTTGTGCTACCCACACAGTTCCTGTTTGAAAACTCATGGGTAACAATTTGTCCTCCCAAATAAACCGTAAACTACTCACTAGCAGAGAGAGTGATGTCACATGGCGGGTAAAATTGGCTGCAATTAAAGATCACGCATCCTTGGAACTGTGTGAAGAACACTCTCTTTTCTACAGAATGGCGTCAGAAAAAGGAGTGTAACCTAATCTATGGCCCATGTTCAGACTAGGCTGAAATATTTGCAACTGAACTCAATATATTTGCTTCATCGATGCCTCTGAATAGTAACGAAGTTAACTAGCTTAGACGTAAAACAGCAAAGACAGGGTCCATATAATAAAACAATAAGGAAAATAGTGCTTGCTGATTAGGTAGTGGGAGATTAAGCGTGCTGGAAGGTGGGGAGGGGAGAGCTGTTGGAGGAGAGAGATACAGCTCACATCTGAGTGAAAACGATATATGCCTCCCAATCCATGTCAACATCTACTCTTATGAAGGCTCCAGACGTCCCCAAGAGAGAGTCTGTTCTGTGGGAGAAGAGGGATGATTCTTTGCACATCATGGAGTCCATCACTTGGCTGTGTTCCTGGTCCATCTTCTGCACAGTTCATCTGTAAAATGAATGTGGAACAAAGGTTTTCAACTTAACAACAACAATAACAAAAACAAAACAAAACAGGACTTATTGCACTGAAATATCTGGAACGCTTGGGGCATAAGCAGCATTTCTTGTGTGCCTGTCTCACAGAATGTGACCCAAGAGAAGAGAGGAAATATTTCTCTTCTCACAGTAATACACCCTACAGCTGTGGCAGAGACAGAAGACTTGGGTATTCTTAGAGGAAACAGCAGCACCTGGTGTGCAAGTGATTACTCATCAGAGTCTTATAGGCACTTAGGAATTCCATGGAACAGGAGCAGCAGGAACCAGCAGAAAATTGGCTTGTTTTGTGAGCACGTGGTATTCATCTTCTTGAGGATCCCGGATATGTTTGGCTGGGAGGGAGAAGGATTTTCTGGAGGACTGGAAATCAGAGCCGATGAAAGTTACTTTATTATTATTACTGTGACACCACATGCACCACAGTCAGTTATAGCACAAATAATCTTCGATTTCAGGCAAATCATTCAAACTTTAGGAAAAGAATCAGAATAAAGGATACAACACTCTTCTCTGAAGTATAGTTATTTACATGTTTTGAGTATGAACTCAGCAAGAGCTAGGTTAGTTCAGGCTCTTATTGGAGAAATTAACAATTCTTCCAGGTATACCAGGAATCATTCAAAGGAGACAATAATTCTTTCTTTGAACAATTATTTTAAACACTGATAGTAGTCAGACAATCATTACTGAGTGTGTGAAAGATACAGTGGGACTTCTTTTTTTAAGATTTAGTAAGGCAAGCATCTTTGGACAAGGAAGAGGAGTAAAACTAAGGAATGTAAGCACGCCATGGAAAAATATTCTGGCCTCTTAAGTGTGAAATTTTAGACCAGATACAGAAGTTTATTGGTAACTTTCCCATTAAACCCAGAGGTTAGACTTTTAAGACTTTTAGAAGGAATAACATTCTAGAATTGAATTTGAGCAATCACTGAATAGGGCAGAACAGAGATGTGAATAAGCTCTCACTAATGCTCCTAGGAAGACTGCATGGTTTGCCTTCTTAAAGGCAACCATGTCTTTGCAGAAGTACCTGTGGGTAGGAAATAGCAAGAGATTTAGAGATCTGGCCCCTCTTTAGCCAACCATATCTGAATCAGCATTTCCACCATCATCGGTATCATGAACATTTAATTGAGTACTATGTATATCACAGGCACTATGATAAATGACCTACTTATTCATTTATTTGATTCTCTAAACAACTCAATAAATAAAGTAGCTTTAATTCGACTTTTCAGAAGAGAAAATTGCAAATAAGTAAAATGTACAAATTCATGGATATGATAGCTAGGATCTGAACTTAGGTAATCTGACTCCAGAACCTGCCTTATCAAGGAATGTTTCATCCTGCCTCCCAACAGCTCCCGGTTATTTAAATCCAAGTACTGTTTATATCTACCAGAAAGGAATGATGGAATTCATCCTTTTTGTTTTATATTTGTCTAGATAAGGTATCCTGCTGTTGTCTCTCAAAGAGAGTTGTAGCCAAGCTGTTTATGGACTTGCTTTAAGTGAAAAAAAATAGTGGTCAGTTAAAAACAGTTTCTATCCATTTGCAGAATGATCAAACATGTATTTCCATATAACTGCAAAGCTAGGATGTCTGCTGTTTGGGGGAGGATGTTAAACCCTTTCATCCTCAGAGAGAAGATTAGTATTCCATTTGCTTAAAATGATCTTTCCCATGCTTGTTGTTATTCGCCAACTTGAAGGACAATCTCCTCCTTCCTCAATGATCATTGCGATCTCCACTCACCCTTGCATTCCCAGGTATCATTGTTTTCGAGAACCTTGCAATCATGTTAGTTTAATAAATTGAATTCACCATTCTGTCTCAGCAACAACTTACTTAGATGTTTTGCCACAATCTCAAACTTGGAATCACCCATATGGAACTTCCTTCCCTCTCTGTCTCCCTCACTCTCTTCGTTTTTCTTTCCTTCCTTTCTTAGTCCCTTCCTTCTGAAAGGAAGGTGTGTACCAGACACTGTGATGGAAGCTGGGGTTTTGATAAAAAGAAAATGATATTCTTTGCATCTGATAATATAGTAGGAGATGATCAACATAGAAACTCATAATTGTAGCATGGCAAAGAAATTGTGTAACGGGAGCTCAGAAGAGGCAGAAGCAATGGAATCTTGGTAAAACAGATCTCAGAGGAAGAAACAATATGTAGAGCTTACCAATTTCCAGGTTTTGACTACTTCCACTCTGGAAGACATCAAGCTACCAAAATCATTTCACTGAATTTGGAGTTGGAAAGAGATATGTGTGTTTTGCTCTCATAAGCCAGTATAAGCCACCTCAGTACTCTATTTTCTGTAAGTGATTCACCATGCATGGGTGTTGAAGGAAGTTTTCACATTAGAGTTGACATTTGGTTGTCCCTTAGTCTCTTAACTCCTTGGTATGTGTCTTTACATCCTTTATCCCTACCTCACCCATGTTTATTACAAATACATGATAAGTTTACCAGCTCAATATAGATAGATAAATATATACTACTAGGCTGAATTAGAAAACATACATATAGATAGAAAGATAGCGAGATATGGATATAGATATAAATATAGATATACATTCCCAAGGGGCAAAATGATTACAAGGAGGCCTAAACTACTATACTGCTACATGAAATTAAAAATTAAAAAACTTTATTGATATCTGCTTATGAGTTCATTTAATTCACTTGAATTTGTCCCTCATTACCATTCTGCCATCCTTTTATTCATCCCTTCTTAACTCTGTTTCTTTATAATTGTTGTTACAAATCTTTTCCACTATTCTGCAGTCATCACTTCCACTTTTGAGCCCTTTATTCTCACAAAATAACCCCAATTTGTTCTCTTCTGGCATCAAGTTCAAGCAATACGGAGCTCTTCTTTTGGGTACCACAAAATACTGCTTCTGTGTCTTGAACTCCTGCTCAACTTTTTCATCTGTGCTCCTATACTTGTTTATTTCTGACTTCCCTGAAACCCTGTTCCAGCATTTGTCAATATTCTCCCTTATATCTTCATAACTTCATTTTTATTAGCTATTTCCCCACAACTATAAACAAAGGACATTTTTCCCGTATGAGAGATTTTCTTCAATTGGACATCTCCTCAAGTGATACTTTTAGCTTTCTTCTTTCCTGCAATGCATACTTTTCAGGAGAGTTTTCTAAGTCATTTCCCTCTCTTTCTCCCTTTAACATTAATCCTTTGATAACTTTCACAATAGCTTTTATCCCCATTCCTCTGTGATAATTTATTTCTTAAAGGTCACACTGTGTGCCTAAAGAGGAACTCCTGAGACTGTTTTATCAGAGCACATATCTAGCCTCTTTGCAATTGATTTTCTTGAAATTTGCTCTATGCTACCATTTTGCTGTCCTCCTACTTCTCTGGCTGCTTTCCTGCCTCGTTCCTTGGTTTCCTTCCTAATTCCGACTCCATAAGCATTTCCTCCTTTGACTCCTTTTTATGGTAGTTGTACGTACTCCAAAATTCCAGCTGAGATAGTTAGATGCTCTACCTCCTTTTGAATATTTGGTGTTAGACATTTGACTTTAGTCATTCTAGTGGGTGTGCAGTTGAGTCATGTTGTGTTTCCACTTAAGCTTAATGATGTTGAGTGCTTTTTCATGTACTTCTTTGCCAGTTTCATGTAGGAATATATAAATATTGCTAATATTGCTTTTTTGAATTTGTCTTTTCAAGTCTTTTACTGCGTAGTTTGTTTTTCTTTAGTGATGTGTAAGAGTGCTTTATGTATGTTCTAGATGGCAGCCTTTTGACAGATGCATATCTTTCTTTCTAGTGACTTGCCTATTCAGTTTTAATGGCATCTTTTGGAAAGCTGATGTTTTAATTTTGATAAAGTCCAATTTAATTTATTTAAATTTATCATAGTTCTGTCAGTGTTCTATTAAGTAAAACATCCTGCCTATCTCAATGTTGTAAAGTTAGCTTCCGATGTTATTCTCCAGAAGCTTGAAAATGTTAGCATTTATATTTATGTTTATGATGCATTACATATTAATTTTTGTGTGTAATGTGAGATAGTGTTGGGGTTTGCTTTTCATCCATATAAATATTCAATTATTCTGGCACTATATGTTAAAAAATACTGTCCTCTTTGAATTGTTGTTGGAGGAGGTCATTGAGAGGACATGACCACTAGTTGATGGGCGAGCTGGACCAGTGCAATAAGAGGCTGCTCCTCACACCCTCCCCTGTCCTTGGAATGTATATTCTGCCCACTATTCCCACAGTGGGGGCTGTTTTCAAGGACACAGCCTTGAGAGAGCCATGTGTTGCTGAGACCATCTAGACAGTATACCTGATTGAACCCAGTTAGGGCCTCTATATAAGCTTTAGGATTCTGGCGGGTGGGGATAGAGATCTATGTGTCTTGTGGCCACCCAAACAACCCTCGTATGTATGTTTCCTTGCTTATTAAACCTGCAACCTACCAATCTGGAGTGGCCTGCCTCTTTCTTTGGTCTCTCCTTGTCTTCCATGTATGGGGACCAGTTTGCAAAGCAACAATTATTTGACATCTTCATAAAAACAAATGATGGTGGGTTTATTCCCAGTGTTCCGTTTATCTATTTTTCTATTCTTACACTACCTAACCAAATTGTTTTGATTACCATAACGTTGCAGAAAACTTGAAATTAGATAGCTTAAGTCCTTCAACTTAGTGCTCCTTTTTCTCAATTTTTTTTTTTTTGAGGAAGATTAGCCCTGAGCTACCATCTGCTGCCAATCCCCCTCTTTTTGCTGAGGATGACTGGCCCTGAGCTAACATGCGTGCCCATCTTCCTCTACTTTATATGTGGGATGCCTGCTGCAGCATGGCTTACCAAACAGTGCCATGTCTGCACCTGGGATCTGAACCATTGAACCCAGGGCCACCAAAGCAGAATGTGTGCACTTAACTGCTGTGCCACCAGGCCAGCACCCCTCAACTTGGTGCTTCTTTTTCAAGGTTAATTTGGGAGTTCTAGGTCCTTTTCATTTCCACACAGATTTCAGAATAAACTTGTCAATTTCTTTTAAAAAAAGGCTCCTTGGATTTTGAATGAAGTTGAGTTAAATCTTGAGATCAAATAGGAGAGAACTGACATCTTAACAATATGGAGACTTCTATTGTACTAACATGGATTATCTCTCCATTTATTCTTATCTACTTTAGTTTCTTTCAGGAATATTTTCTCTTTTCTCTAATATATAATTCTTACACATCTTTTATTATAACTATCCCTAAGTATTTTACGTTTTCTAAATAATGACAAATCATGTATCTAAATTTAATATTCCAATTATTTGTGTTAGTCTATAGAGATAAGTTTATATTGTTTAATGGCTGTGTGTCTTGTGACTTCACTAAATTCTCTTATTAAGTCGTGGAATTTTTTTGTACATTCCTTTAAGTTTTACACATATATAATAGTATCTGAAAAATACATTTCACTTATTTCTTTCCAATCTGTGTGCTTTATGTTTATTTATTTTGCTATAGATCAACCCTTTGTACAATGTTTAAAAACCATGATGAAAGTGAAACATCCTTCCTGATCAGGGGAAAACATTCGATATTTTACCATTAAATGTTATGTTGGCTGTAGGTCTTACATATGTATGCTTTATAAAATTGAAGAAGTTTCTTTTTATTCCTAGTTTGATGAGATTTATTTTTTTTTATCATGTATCTATGTTGACATTGTAAAATGCTTTTTCTACATCTACTGAGCTGGCTATATATTTATATAGCTTTTATTCTGTTAATGTGTGAACTATATTTATCTAATTACAAACATTAACTCAACTTTGCATTTCTGATATAAACTTTTCTTGGTTTTTTTTCCTTTTTATATAATGTTAATTTTGTTTGCAACTATTTTGTTAAGGATTCTGCATTTAAATTCATGATGAATATTGCTTTGTAATTTTATTGTCTTGTAATCTTATTGTCTGATTTTGGTGTCAGAATTATTTGGTTATTCTGGCCTTATAAAATGCATCGGAAATGCTTCCTCCTCCTCTATTTTCTGAAATAGTTTATGTAGAATTGGTATTATTTCTTCTTTAAATACTTAATACAAAATTCTAGTGAAGCCATCTGGGCCAGGAATTGTAATTGTAGGGAGCTTTTTGTATACAAACTTGGTTTCTTTGATAAGTATTGAGCTATTCAAATTGTGTATTTATGTGTCAGTTTTAAAATTAAGTATTAGGGAGTATAACAGAGTTTCTCCAAACTTTACAGTTGACATACAACAACTCAGTTTTAAGATGAACAAAATTTGAATATTTTGCAAATGAAGGCAATTTTAAGATGTATTTATCTAGACAACCTTCATTATGTCAGATAGAGTTGAACACAGATAATGCCGAAATTCCAAAGAGGAGGGGAAATGTAGAAAATGTAAAACTCCCCAGGATTCCCACAGGTAATCAATCACTGACAGGCTGCCTACTTCGGACTGACCTCGATATGGATGTCAAGAAGCATCCAAGTTGCCTGTTAAGGTTTTAGCTGAAGCTCACAAATGCACACCAGGCTAATGTGCGAGTGAGCACATCCATATGGTTAAGACCCAGTCAAGTATCAGAATGGTGAAAACAACAAAGGAGTGGAAAGAAAAACCTGATGCACCTGCTGCTCTTCCAGTAACCAAATTGCATTGCATCCTGCTTGTGACTGTTCACCTCCTTTAACATGAAATCATTCTCCGACTACTAAGATCATCTGACAGCAGCACCTAATATTTTTTAAGTTTATTTACACTTTTAAAAATTTTCAAGTGTAATACAGACATGATTATTAAAAATAATTTGGAGGATACAAAAAAGGAAAAGAAACAAAAACAGAAGAAGACTCAGAAGCTTATTTTCAGAGTTAACCTAGGATATTTATTTAACAAAAGTGTGTGTTTATAATTCATAATTAGTATCATACTATATTTATATTATATATTCATTTATTTTTCATTAATATGTTATCATTTTCCCATTCAAGGAATAGGTTTTTCAATTTCTTGATAGTAAATATTATGCTATCCTATAGCTACGCTACAATTCATTCAATCATTACTTGCTTTGCTTTTGATTTACATAAAATCTTTTTATACAATTCTTTGGTAGATTTTCTCATTCTTTGGATAGAGTCATATAAGATGAAATAATGAGTCAAATGGTATAGACTTTCTTCAGGCTATTGATAATATATTCCTAATTTGTTTCTTACAGAGCAATAGGAGCATTTAAATTCACGTCATGGATAAATGAAAGTGGCATTTACCTGCACCCTTGCAAACAATCAATTTTTACAAAATATTTGAATATTTGCTGGATAAATATTTCATTGTTGTGTTCATTTTAATTTACTCAAGCATACATAAAATTAAACTTTTTAATATATTTGCATTCATATATACTTTCTTCTGTAAACCACATCATTTTCTTTTCCTACAAACCTATTGGGATTTTAGTATAACTCTTGCTAACAAATAAGTTCTTTAGGGAATAATATCAATTTTTTTCTGCAATATTTTAGGAAATGTTCTCCTTGGCTTTGTTTGCCCTTTATGTGTTTTTTTTTTTTTTTTTTATAGTTTGTGTGTGTTGATATGGAAAGAATTTTGTTTGCATTTAAATTTTTCAGTTTCTTACTGGTTTATTTAATTGCGCATATTTTTAGAAAATCTCTTTTCATATTTATGAAAACTATTTACCTATATATTGGTGAGTGTTTCACAGGTTTTTTTAGTGCTTAAAATTCAGTCCATCTGGAATTTATTTTGGTGTCCTAAGCCTTGCCATAAAGGGATTTACTTTTTCCTTTTAAATTATTAAGTTCAAAACTTATTAGGTAATGAATTTGGTCAGTGTATCTTGTGTTCATCCCTTCATTACTCCAAAACTGTTGATTGTGTTTGTCCTGTATGTTCGAGGGTCACACAGTTTCCAGCCCTTAAACAGTGCACTACAATTAGCGACTATGCATATTTCTGTAGTACAAAATAAAGAAGACAACTTTCCAAAGGTGGGTCGAAGAATAATTACAGAAGAGGAAGAGAAAAAGAGAACAGTATTTGAGCTAACGTGGGAATAACAGAAAGTTTATTTTCAGAAGTGACCTTTGAGCTTTGAGCTGCTCATGTAGATTGTTTAGAACATTGTCCTAACATGCCCCATATGTGATCTAAATTCATCATTATGAAATTATCAGCAAATCAAGAATGTGAAATATTTTTTAGGACAATTGACCTGGAGTTATCAGAGGATTCAATATTATGAGAAATATAGCATGGTGAAGAATCTAGTCTAGATTGCAAAGACTAAGAAGATATAACAACCAAATTAGATACATCAATTTTTACTGGATCTTGCATTTAGAAAGAAACCATAAGTATGCTCTTTCAGACAACTGGACATGGAAAATAGATGGAATATTGTAGGATATCGTTGAATTAATATTGTATGTATACTACACATATGTATGTATATATCTATTATCATACATGTATTTTCACGTATGATAGTAATGGTGTGGCTTTGTAGGAGAATATTCTTGATATTGAGAGATCAATTCTTCAGTAATTTTGTTCTTGAGATGTACATTTGGAAGTGTTGCTGTGGATACATTCTATCTTCAAATGGTTTGGTATATGGACCGTGTGTGTAGAGAGAGAAATGGAGCAGTTAGTGAATATGGAGGTGTTTATTGTAATTATTTTCTCATTTTTCAAATTGGTCTGAAAAGTTTCTGATTACACATATGCATACACACATAGGGATGACATCAGTTTCTACCTTCCAGGCTTGTTATGAGCATTAAATGCGCTGGTCTATGTAAAGAGCTTACTACCATGTTTGGTAAATTATTACTATTTAATACATGTCACTTGATATTAAGTCATAGAGAACCTCAGTACAAGAATACTAAGCATAAATTTTTCAATGGATCATCATAATGATGATGATGGTGATGATGATGATGATGATTATAATTATAATTTACTTCAATCCTCCATGTAATTTCTAAAGCAACCCTGCTGTATGGTTCCTCTATTTATGATTGAATGTCTCAAATAAGAGGACCTTATTAGTTTTTAATTGTTATCCTTGCACAAGCCCTCTTCATGCGATTTTAAATCCCTTTTCTTTCATGAGGTTTATCAAGAGCATTCTTCTCAATTGAGATTATCTTTTTCTCCCAAATCTCTGCAAACTAACTTATTGCTTGTATTACTGATCTGGGCATTTAGATGTCCACCTCTTATTTCCCTTGCCTCTTACTACTCTAAAGTACTTCACAGCATTCAGTACAGTACCCATTTGTAGTATGGAGCCAAATATAGCTTTAGAGCACAGAGAAAACTGCAGCTTGAGATGAGAGAAATAATCTATACTATGACAGGAGTTGCCCTTTAAAATTGTGCCCAATTGTGGAAGTAGCGTTTTCCTAAAAAGTCTGAAATTTAAAGTGAGAAAATCGTATGCCTTTAAAGATTTCCCTGATTGCACCATACAACCTACAGTACAAAGAAGGACTGAATTTCTCCATGTACTTTGAATTTTAACATTTCCTGCCTACTTCCTAAGTGCACAGATATTTTTTGTAATAAAAATTGGCCCCAGAATAGGATTAACGTAGATGAGATTCCCTAAAACACAATACTAACCATGATCCTTTCGATTTAACTTTCTACTTCCATGGGATTTGCAAGGAAAGAAATTTAATTTTTCTTGAAGACGAATGCATTAACATTTAATAAAAATCAAGTCATATGACAGTATTAGTAAAAAATAAGAAATGTAAAAACCTTTCTATATTTGAATAAGATGACTGAATTGAGCAGCATCAACTCCTAGACACGAAATAAGATGCGAGCGAGAAGAAAAATTTCAGGCAGAAAAAAAGTGTTTGGTTATTGAGCTAAAGCATTGAATAGGCTCACATTATGGAAATAGACCACAGATTTATTCTCAGAAAGATTATCCTTTCATACATTGTTGGATGTGGATGTGATTACCAATGGTCTAGGAAATTGGCTACTATGTTTAGTATTCATTACCTACCATAAGACAAATAATGGCTATAGAATATATAGTGGGCGCAATTTTATTTTTCCATCTCTGTTCCTTTGCATTCTGACTCTTCTAATATTCTACATAGTTTATTTTTGGGTGGTTCCAAGTTAGGCCTGGCCATTCAGATTATTCCAAACTCTTGCCGTAGCACTTAATTCAGAGACTGGCATGCAATACAAGTTAGTCCACCAAGATTTATCTCTGAAACTTGAATTAATCAAGTAGTTGTATTAATCAGGACAGGCTAGGATATGCTGCTGCAACAAATTAGCCTGGCAGCTTCACAAAATAAACATATATTTATAGGTCAAGGTAAGTCCAATTTGGATTGAGTCACACTCCTGCTTGTGACTTCACCATTTGAAACATGTGGTCTCCAAGGTCACTGCACCAGGGGGAAAGAGGGCTGGAAGACCCAGAAAAAATATTTCTAAGACCTGGGCCTGAATGGATTTAGACCATTTCTCCCACAACTCATTGGCTTGAGCTCAGTCACTTGGCTCCATCAACGTGAAAACAAGGCTGGACAACAAGTCATCTTCTGTGGCTAGAAGGAAGAATTGAGGTAGTGAAAATGTCTCTATCTCAGTGCTCTTTCTATAGAGGTTAACAGTCCCATAAAATATGAGTTTGAGTAACTAGTGTCCTTTCTTTTTTTTTCTTTTTTATCCAATATGGAAAAAAAATCCTTCATAAGAATGAAAGCAGACAGAGATACTGTCCTGATTATATCATTTGAGCTTTGCAAGCGACTTCATATGTGTTCCTGTCCTTTTTTGCAAGTACGATGTAAGCTGGATTTCTCCTTCTTACAACCAAGTCATCACTAATTTAGAGCTTTTAGACTACCTAGCCCAATGCTTCCTAAAATTAGCTCCATTAATCAATTAATTAATCAGTACATCCAGGGGAAAGAATTTATTAATTAAAAATCATATCCTTAGCACTATAGTGTACCTGGTAAACTTCTACTCATCAGTCAAATTTTCTTCTAGTGTCACCTGCTCCATGAAGTGTCTTGATCACATTCGGTACACAGCTCTATCAGTTCACATAATTCTCATGGGCAGCATGGCATAGAAGGTAAAGCATAGGCACCGAAGTTAGAGTCCCTAGATGTAAATCCTGGCCCTTCCAATCACCAGCTTTGAAACCTTGGGCCATTGTGTTTAATCTTTTTGTGCCTCAGTTTCCCCAACTGTAAAATTGGAATAATACAAAGAAATTATTTTAAAGAACAAAGGGGTTAATACATAGAAAGATGTACAACAGTGGCACACCTCAGGCAAGCTTCAATAAATATTAGATATTTTATTCCTGTCATTTTATCTCCATTACACTGTGAACTCCTCAAGACAAAAGATAGTGCTTATTAATTGAACTTTTGTCCGGTTCTCAAAGCATACTTAGTACATAGCGAGCACTCACCAAATTATATTTGAATGGTTTGCACTAGTAGTAACCATAGTAGTAGTAGTAATTGAAACAAAAACTAAAACATTATTAAGCACAAATTATGTTAAACATGGTTGTGTTTTGCTTGTATTAATTCAAATAATGAGTAAATAGTGGAAGTAGTATATCGCTAATTAACTTACTGTTGTAAATTGACAAAACTTCCAATGTTTTTTTTTAAAAGTAAGAGTTTATCATTAGCATAAAATTCAATGTTGCTGGTTGGAGACATCTCCTAGGCAGGACTTCTGACAGTACTGACTGAGGTCTCAAGGCTTTGAACTTGGTACTACACATCCTTAACAAGGGCTTTCAAGGTCACCCTGGAAGGAAAAAGATAAAAGAATTATGAAAGGGATTTTGTTTTATTTTTAAATTAGGGCAAGGCCTAGAAATATGTCTATTACTTCCATACCCATTCTTTCACTCTATTGGACAAAACTTGTCACATGATTGTACCATAATTTTTTAAAAATCAGCCTCCTTTGTGATCATTAGTAAAATTAAATCATCTGACAGACAGGAAATTTAAAAAGTCTGCCTGGGGAAGGAAAGATTAACAGTCAAACCAATGAAAAATAAAGACTGTTATCATTAGAGAAAGCTCCACTTGAATGTGCCCTGCAGGATGAGAAAAAGTTGGATTGGTTGAAAAAAGGGGAAGACATTCCAGGTGAGGTGAGAGGCACAGCTAAAAATGGAGGAAAATTGGCAGGAAAATTTCTCATTACAGTGGCCCCCCCTTATCCGCAGTTTCACTTTCCATGGTTTCAGTTACCTGCGGTCAACCTCTGTCCGGAAGCAGACGATCCTCCTTGTGATGAATTGTCAGAAGGTCACTAGTAGCCTAACAATACATCACAACGCCTACGTCATTCACCTCACTTCATCTCAACATGCAAGCGTTTTATCATCTCACATCATCACAAGAGGAAAAAGAGTGAGTACAGTACAATAAGATATTTTGAGAGACAGAGAGACCACATTCACATGTTTTATTGCAGTATATTGTTTAATTGTTCTGTTTTATTATTATTACTGTTGTTAATCTCTTACTGTTCCTAATTTATAAATTAAACTTTGTCATAGGCACGTATGCATAGGAAAAAATATATATATGTAGGTCTGGTACCATCTGCAGTTTCAGGCACCCACTGGGAGTCTTGGAAGGTATCCCCTGTGGATAAGGGGGGCTGCCATAGAGAGCTAAAAGCTGTGAAAAATCCTAACTCAGCACAAGTAAATCCAGCAGCAAACGCAGCACATGGTCATCACAATCATCTACCAATTGGTCCACTGATCCTTCTTTCTAGAGAACACTTCTAGAACTAAGCATACTGCTAGTTGCAGGTTGAGATTGACTCCACTGCACCTGGTTGTCAGATAAACAGATCCTTTATATCTGAATCCACTCCTTTGTCAAATTACTGTTTCACACCAGATAGTCTACTGATCTGGTTTAGGATGATGTTGTTGGCAATATTTTCTGACAGTTTCAACCTGTTGAACCAATTCTGAATCCTGATTGTTTTCACACTGTTTAGTCCTGCCTCCTCACCTAGACTATACTCAATTTGAAAATCGAGACTTTAATCTTTCCACAGTTCTAAGCACAATGCAGCAAGCACAACCATTGTTTAAATAATGCTTCTTTATCTCTTGATTCACTGGATATCTGGCCCTGCAGTTGTTTTTTCCTCTCTGTATGCTGCTTTCTAAACAGAAGCAACAACCTAACCCCTGAATCCTATCTATATACTTTTTCAACTTTTTGACTGACTAGTGAAAGAACAAAAAGTTAAGTTGTAACATTTCGAGTCACGGACCTGTATTGGTCCCTATAATGCATCTTGTGAGATACAGGACATGGCTGACCATTAGTAAATGATTGATACTTCCTACTCTACCCTATTCATACCATCACCACTAACCCACATTCTGTTGACTATGCTTTCCTCTGATATACTCTTCTTTCACTCTTCTGACTTATTTGAAAGTCGAGTGCCATGTTAGCTTGTGTGGATGTCCAAACATGGCTTAAAATTCCAATGCCTTCTCTCTCTCAAGTTCTAAGGCATTTAGGGGAAGAGTAATTGCTTCCTGGGAATGTATCTACCAAGTAAGGAGATTAAATAAGCAAAGAAATAGAGATGGCATAGCCTGTAAAACCCAATTCAGGTCTAAGTGAGGTGTCTCCAAGGAGCATCTTTTAAAATTAAGTTTCTAATACATGCTAAATTTATATCTTTAAGTAAATGATTATGCAGATGAATGGATTGCTCTCTCTATGTGAGGAAACAATTTACATAGACTAAATTTCACTCAATCTGAAACATGTTTTCCCTGAGATTCAAAATATATTGTTTGTTCTACTCTTCAAAGAGTTGTATCTTTACGATTCTGAGTTAAAAAAACATAATAAAGCCTATATTTCTTCTGCTGAGTCAGTGAAGTCTGCTGAAGGCATCTGAATTGAATTTGGAGACGTAGTGTTAAAAACTTATTATGTAGACTGGGGGTATATTTTATCTTCGTGAATGCAGGCAAAAACAGAGACCCAAGGAAGGGATAACAAATTGGCTAAACAAAGCAGCTTTGTTGTTCCAAGAAACAAGATTTGGCCACCAACCTCAGTACATGGGACTAATGAGAAGTCTGTAAATGCAGGGACTCTTCTGGTGCCAGGAGATATCATTGTATTGTCTTCAGGCATCAGAGTTCAAGATTATAGAATTAGGCTAAAGAAGAAGTCAGGCAGTGGACAAGAAGAAATAGCAGGAAAAGGCCAGGATTAGAATAAAGACTTCAGGCAAAACAGGAACTGAGGTAGGGAGTTGCTGAATCTGTGCCCACTCCACCGCCCCCCAGCCACATGTGTGTGTGTATGTGTATGTGTGTATGTGTGTGTGTGTGTGTGTGTGTGTGTGATTTCAAGCAGTTAAGGTTTCCTTTACCCCTCAACTTATGAACGTTTCCTGATCTAATCATTTGTGAACAGAGTAGCAGTGTTAGTTTTATTCACTCAATTCATGCAGAAATAATAAGCATTCACCACCTAGTCAGGAAGAAATATGTCAGGGATGTTTTCCTGAAGCAATAAGTCCTCCACTTTTGTAAATCAACTGTATAAAACTTGAAATTCAAGGCTGAGGATCAGTGATGAGGATGCTGATGGATCAAGCGATAGATAGATAGATAGATAGATAGATAGACAATGTTGCCAATGATGACTAGGATGGTAATCGACATGATGATGATAATGGGAGTGATCACTAAGACTCAAGTTTTACTTTCATTCAGGCTCTGTTTTAAGTAAATGTCATATAACTTATTTAATATTTAAAATAACACTTTGAAATAAATACTATTATCCCATATTATACAACAAGGAAATTAAAGCCAAAGAAAGGTTAAATAATTTATCTTAAATCACAGAGTTGGTAGATATCAAAGAAGACATACTAGTGATACAACCAAAAAAAACAGTTCTCAATTGCAACAGCTGAGACTTCAGGGAAGAAAATAGCACCAACAATCCTGGTGCATTTCGGTATTTTTTTTCCCTCAAAGTAGCACAGATCTTCCCAGTGAATCTCTTTTAGAGGACAGATCACTTCAAACCCATGTCTAACAGAGGGATGGAGTTCTCAAGGAATCCCAGTGCCTACGGCTATGATGCCAGAACTTGAGTAATTCTGATTTTTTTCTTGGGATTTTAAACTCTTGGGATTTTAACTCTTGGGAGTTAAAGGATTCTGTTCTCCTTCAACTAGGTTAGATGGGTATCTAAATCCTAGCAATCATGGATGGATGGCTTAGACACTCTGCCCAACTACCTCGTTCCATTTTTCACTTACTCATTTGATGACCTTGCAGTAAAGACTGCATGCAAGCACTCAAAGACGTTATAAGACTTATGCCTTATATGTAGTTCCTGTTCCCCTGATATCACAGGAGACAGACTATGAAGAAGCAGCACTCCTCAGGTTACTGATGCCTCCAAAGTGTGATTCCAAAACAATATGTAAATTACTGTTGAACATATCTCCTTTCTGGCTATTTTCTTGCTCCTGTAGACTGGCATGTTAGAAGACAGGTTTTATCTCACAACTATAAATATAGCACCTTGACATTAATATAGATTACGCACCAATATGAGATCAGGCAAGAATGGTGCTATCCGATAAATCTGATGAGAAGAGTTAAATTTCTCTCCATGTACCAGCATTGGCAATTAGATTTGATTGAAAAATGAGTTGTTCTCACTGGCACTAGAAGCAGCATATCTCAAGTATTCATATACTATAAATAGCTAATAACAGGCATTGTATATATCATTAAATAATCATAATAATTATTCTTCATCAGTAGGACTAGAATACCTTGTGTACCACAGCTGAGTAAATCACTGCACTTGATGGTTTCCTGTTTTACTCTAAAAAGCAAAGACTGTAAATAACGTAAGCTGTTAGGTGTCACACAACTCATATCGTTAACAGAAGGAATATTTATAGAACCCTAAGCAAACCTAATATGACAGAAAAAAGATGAAAGGAAGATAGCAAAGGCATGAATAAAAATGTTAGGAGGAGAAATAGCAAGTAATATCATAGATGAAATGTAATAATATCCAACTCGATTTTGCATAAGCGTTCTTCCAGTCAACTAACATGTTGATGCCTAGAAATTGAGTTATACTTTGGTAGATGTCTTGGTGGAAAAATATGTCCTGGGTTCTAGTATTATCAGTTGCTAGGCGGATGTACAAAAGTCTGTTCATCACAGAATAAGAATAAAATGTTTAGGGGCCAGGCCAGTGGCACAGCGGTTAAGTTCACATGTTCCGCTTCAGCGGCCTGGGGTTCACATACGGGGTAGGACCTAAGCATCGCTTATCAAGCCATGCTGTGGCAGGCATCCCACATATAAAATAGAGGAAGATAGGCACAGATGTTAGCTCGGGGCCAATCTTCCTCAGCAAAAAGAGGAAGATTGGCAGCAGATGTTAGCTCAGGGCTAATCTTCCTCCAAAAAAAAAAAATAAAATGTTTAGGTAAATATTAATAGTTCTTTGAAATTGCATTCAGATATAACTTTTATATAGCTGTTCATAACAGTGTCTGGAAGGAATAGTAGCTTTCAGAAGATAGAAGTGAAGAGCCAGAACCATAGATTCACATTCATTGGAAACCCAGTCTTCTTATACTTTTCTTTTCTGCCACTTATAGCGCACATCATGCATCTTCAAATGTGCCTTATGTTTCAAAATGATTTTTGGAACTATGGAAATCATGTCTGTGTGCTAGACAGCATAAAGGAGTAGGATGAAAGGGGCTGGCTCAACTCTTTTAAGAAGCTTTTCTGAAAGTTGTACAAAACAACTTCTATATACATTTAATTGGTCAAAAACCCAATTTAAAGGAGGCTAGAAATATCATAGTTAAGTGGGCACATTACCATATTTAATAAGATTAGTATTATGATCTCCTCTCCTAATAATAGCTTAATTCAGTATTTTTGACCAATGCATCCTCTAATAACAACTGAAAACACTGGAGGAAAATCATAGGGAGAGAGAGAGAGATACATGCACACACAGTATTTGAAAGCATTAAAGAGCTGCTAAGGTAGTGAGGAGTTAGGGGACCAAGATCTATTGGAGGAAAAATCCCAGTGATAGTAACCAGAGAATTTGGGCTTCCGAGTTCCAATTCCTAATTCAGTGGCTGAGACATACTACTGAGAATAAAATTTCTGACATATTTATGGGGATGGTGGGACACCAAAAGGAAAGCCTGATAGATACTTCAGATTTTTGGTTGTGTCCACAATAAGAGAAGGGTGCAGAGGAAATATGTCAGTCCCTGCATTAAATAAAGCCCAGCTTTAAATGATCTCATTCCCTAGTTGGATTAAGATTTACTGGGATTTCTAGTGCTACTAGCCTCCCTGCATGTCAAAAGCACAAATAAATTCTTTCTGGAGGAACATAGTATTATTTAATGCCTTATGTTATCTTTATAAGTTTTCATACTTAGTGTCTGGATATCAACAAAACACTACTCAGACACATGAGAAGACTTTTTCTTCAAAAAAAAAAAAAAAAGAGCAGATTGAAGGGTCAAGTCCACAGGGACTCCAAATAATGAAGTCATTATACTTAGAATTTTAAAAAAACAAACCCAACCTTCATGTGTTTATGGAATTAAACAAAACACTGAAATTTTCAGTAGAATAGTAAAAACTATAAATAAAAACGAATAAAAATCATATAAATAAAAATACAACTATTGAACCCCAAAACAATAGGTAGCTTTACCAACATATTAGACACAGACAAAGAGAGAACTTGTGAACAGGAAAATGGAAAGGAAGAGAATATCCAGATTAAAGCACAGAGAGACAAAATGATGAGAACTTCAAAGAGCATATGCACCATATGGAATATGTTGCAAACATCTAGCATGCATGCAATTGAAATCCAAAAAGTTATGGGGGTGAGAGAACAAGGCAGAGATAGTGACAGTGATTCTTTCCTAAACTGATGAAGATCATCAACGCACACATTTAATAAGAGCAATGTACCATATCAGGAGTAATGCCAAGGAAATCCATGAAGAACATCACAATAAAATTGGTAAAAGCCAAAAATAAAGAGAAAGTCTTATAAACAAGCATATAAAGGTCTGTACTATCCTCCAAGGAACCATAAGAAAGTTACAGCTGCCTTCTTAACAGAAACATTGGAAGGGAGGAAACAAATGAATGATTTAATTAATAAGTTAAAAGCTTATAATTCCCAATCTTAAATTATCTATCCAGAAAAAAATTTTAAAGGAAAAATAAATATTTTATTAATAATAAATAAATTCAGAATTTATTTATTAATGGTAAACAAAGTCAGAAGAGGGATAAATAATGTTGAAGTATTCTAAATACTTTGAATTGTCTGGAAGGCAGGAAAGTACTGATTTATATTTGTTAGATGCATTATGTAATCTTTAGTATACCACTAAAACTATAAAAAATATTATGTAATAAGCTAATATAGGGAAAAATTGATAATAATGTATTAACTTAACCACAAGAAGTCAAGGAAGCAGAGAAAAAGGAACAAGGACAGGCAGATCAAAACGACAATAAATAAAAGATGGAAAATTGTAAAATGGATAACCATATTATTCACCAATAGACTAAATATTCTTACTTAAAAGAAAAAAAGTACTTTATTTGTTTCTTAGGGATGCCAGAACAAATAACCTCAAATCTCTTGGCTTAAAATAACAGAAATTTATTCTCTCACAGTTCTGGAAGCCCACTCACTCTGAATGCTCCAGGGGAAAACTCTTCCTTGCCTTTTCCAGCTTCTCGTGGCACTAAGCATTCTTCAGCTTATGACTACATAACTCCAGTCTCTGCCTCTATCTTCACATGGCCTTCTCTTCTTCCTGTATTTTCTATACTTCAGTCTCTCATATGGATACTTGTCATTAAATTTAGGGTCCACCTGGGTGATTCAAGATGATCTCTTCTAGAAATATTAAACATAGTTATATCTGCAAAGATCCTTTTTCCAAATAAGGTCATATTCACAGGTATCAGGGATTAGATATTTTTTTTTCCTTTTTGGGAACCACTATTCAACCCACTACAATTGGCCACCAGACTCGGGGGGAAAACTCATCTATATGCTGCTTACAATAGACCCATCTTAAATATAAAGTTGAAAAAACAGGAATTTAGAAAGGCTATCATACAAACACTAACAAAAAGAAAGCCGCAATAGCAAATTTATATCAGGGTTTTCAGATTTTAAGACAAGAATCATTATTAGAGATAAACAGTGACAATTTTGTAATGATGAAAAAGTTCATTCACCAGGAAAAATATAATGATTCAAAATGCATATGTACCTAATGATATACCTCAAAATACGTAAAGTGAAACTATACAGAAATAAATAGAAAATAGATAGGTCCAAAATTCTGATAGAAAACTTTAGCACACCTTTCTCAGTATATGATAGAACAGTCAAATAAACTTAACAAAATATAGAAAATCTCAAAAACAAATGAACAAACTTGATATACCTGAATAAACTGGAGGACTGAACCCAGGAAATTAAGAATACACACTGTTTTCAAATCCCATGCAGTGGATTTTTAACAAAATGATTATATGTTAAGCCATTGCTCAATTCTCAACAAATGTCACATAATTGAAATACTAAAGAGTAGGTTCTCTGACTATTTTGAAATTAAGCTAGAAGGCAGTAACAGAAAATTGCCAAAATTTTGGAAATCAAGCAATATGTCTAGATGACTTGTAGGTCAAAAAAGATATCACAATCAAATTAAAAGTTACTTTCAATTGAATGACAATGAATATTGTCATTGCAACCAAAAATACAACACTCAATAATTAAGGAATGCGGACAAATCTGTGAATAGAGGAAATTTATAGTCTTAGACATACACATTAGAAGGTAAATAAGTCTGGGATATAATCATTTAAGAATCCATCCAAAGAATTTTAGAAAGTGACATCAGGAAAATGCCCCAAAAGAGTAGAAGGAAGGAGATAATAATGGTAGAAGTAGAAACTGAAAAATAAAAGAAAATCAAATACATATGGGGAGAATCAAAAAACCCAAAGTTTGTTTCTTTAGAAGATTAATAATATGGATGAATCTATGATAAAACTGAAAGAGAGACAGAGAGAGGTTACAAGAAGGGCCTTTGTGAGCCAGGTGGTGGGCAGCAGTGTTGAGATTAGCTCCAAGATGCTCATTTCTGGAGTTTTCCTTCCATACCTAGTTGATTGTATCCACAGATAGCTGTCTTTTGCTTCCTGTTGACATGCCTCTTAAGGTCAGGCTGTTTTAATAATGTTGGCGTAGGGTATTGAATTTTAATATTGAGATTAAAGCAAAAGTATTCAATGCAAAGACAATCCGACTGAAAGTTATGCTTTGCTCAGATTTCACAGATGTAAATAAATCAGATTTAGTAGCAGAGTCTTTGCTTCTGGTGCAGGTGCTTGGGGCAATTCTTGTTAGAAACAAAGAGAAAATGTGGTTTATTAGAGATTTATAGGACTGAATATTCTAAACACAGAGTCAGAGTGAAAAAAATAGGCAGAAAGAGAAGTCACCGGGATAGTAGCTGCTGGGAATCCTGCCAGTCACATTTTCAGGTTAAACCTATTAAACTATTGCCATATTCATAGATCCAAAGCTTATACTCTTTCTCTCTGAAATTTCTTTTTAAATTTTCTTAGCTAAAGCAATCCTAACCAGATTATGAAGATCACATAGAACATGGGATGAAATTTTGGTTTCATTCTAAATGTCAGGGGAGGTCATTAGAAGGGATTTAGTATGAAAGATTACTCTGGTTGTTGTGTGGAGAATGGATTTCCTGAACACGAATGGAAGCAGAGAGACCCGTCACGTAGCCGCAGCAGTGGTCTCCGTGAATGCGCCCAGCAACCACTGGGAGACAATTGTACATAGAATGAGTGGGGCTAAGTGACTCTGACCCCAAGGCTATGTCAGATATGGGGTTAGTCCCTCAGGCTGTGTTAATTAAACATGCTCTCTCCTAATTATCTTGGGGCAATCATTTTCCCTGTGAAAATGATTTTTGGAAGAATACCTCTTGTTTGCCTTTTTCTTAAGCCGAGAGGAATCTGAAAATCAAAAGCTCTTGTGTTTACAGCCAAAAGTAATGAAAGACTTTAAAAATCTTTCAGCTATAAAAATAATTATCCAAAATCAAAGGCATGAAAATGCCGGCTGGCTCTTATAAATGTGTTTTAGATCACGTAAATCTTGTTAAAAGTTGCAATTAGCGATGGATTTTTTTTCCCCTGGGAAGGCTACATGCAATTTTCAGCTGCAGAAATTTCCTTTCTTTCTTGAGCTCTAGGCAAGCACCCCTGAAAACTATAATTTGTTCTCCTATATTACATGTAAGAATTGTTGCCGTGGTCAATATCTTAGTGACATAAAATGTCAGAAGAATCATCACCTATGTCTGATATGTGTCTTCTGTTAGGAATATTAGGCTAAAATAGCTTAATAGCAGGTATTATGGAACTAATTCTGCACCTTCTTTTTGATTGCTAGAAAATTGGTTTAACTCTCATCCATCGAAAATTATTTTCTAAGATAATTTTTCTCCAAGCCTGCTGTAGGGCTCTTAAGATTATTTTAAGAAGCATCTTTTTTTTTTTTAAAAGATTTTATTTTTTCCTTTTTCTCCCCAAAGCCCCCCAATACATAGTTGTATATTCTTCATTGTGGGTCCTTCTAGTTGTAGCATGTGGGACGCTGCCTCAGCATGGTTTGATGAGCAGTGCCATGTCCGTGCCCAGGATTCGAACCGACTAAACACTGGGCCGCCTGCAGCGGAGTGCACAGACTTAACCACTCGGCCACGGGGCCAGCCCCATTTTAAGAAGCATCTTTGCTGCTATATTCATCATGGGATGTGAAAGAACTAAGTCTGAACATTTTTTGTCTGGAGTTCTTGGTCATTCTTTATTGTAAGCCTTTGGGTTACATTTTATTTGTGAAGTAAATTCTAAAACAACTGTGAATAACTTCTAAGAACTGTTCGGGTTTAGGATGGAAAAAGGTCATTTCCATATTCTTATTTTACAGGCTTCTGATGTGTCTACCTGCAAGGCCAAGTGCAGTAATTTGTGAGCATGAGTTCATCCAGTCATTAATAAATACTTTACAGCATCTATATACCAGGCACTGTGTTTGGTTCTAGGCGTACAACCAAGCTGATGGGATTCTTGTTCACAAGGAGACTTCAGTCTAGTGTGAACAAAAGTCTATTCATCCAAGAAGTTCCCTCACTCTGCTGAGCTCCTGATAGGATGTAGAGAAGATGCCAGGCTCTGCATTTAAGAGCCTTTATTTTATTTTGAAGGTGGGAGTCTGATATTTCCTCTGTGGCTTTAGACTTGCATGCATATTGCCTGTGGGCCTGGTGGCAAAGTGGTGTCTGTGAGACACTGGCATCTAAATGGTTTTTAAAGTTTTCTAAAAATGTCACCCCCAGACGCTGACTCTGAATTCTTATTCTGTCTGTGTCAGGCACTTTAACGTCTACATATGTGCACACATGTGTGCATGTGTTTGTCTGTACACTTTGCACCTTTGCAGTATCCCCTAAAAGCAGATTAGTGTGACTGATTTACAAATGAGGGAACTGAGAATGAGAAAACGACTTGACCCAGCCCAAACAACAGGCAAGTGGAGGACCCAGGATTCAAACCCAGGACTGTCAGCTTCAACAACCTGCACCCCCCCGCCCCCACTCCACCACACCACTGACTCTTTGGCCTCCAGCTCTTTCAGCCCCTTTCCACTTATCCATGTGGAATGGGGCAGCCTTCATCCATTTCTCATCCTCAGACCTAAAATTATACTTTCGGTGCCCCCAGTTACTTTCTAGTTGTGTCTTTCTCTTGAAGAAAAAAACATCAAATGGGAAATTAAATTAAAGTTAGAGATTCAACTTAGATTGTATACATGGGTATTTTTGTGTGTATAATGCTTCAAGCTATAGGACTAAAGCATATAAACCCCCAAATTAAGAATCCAAATGCTATTATGGACTGTACTGTGTTCCCACATAATTCACATGTTGAAACTCTAATTCTCAATGCAGCCACATTTGGATTTATGGCCTTTAAAGAGGTAATTAAGGTTAAAGGAAATCATAATGGGATACCTAATCCAAAAGGATGGGTGTCCTTCAAAAAGAAGAGACACCAGGGACACACATGCACAGAAAAAAGGTCATGTGAGGACTCAGTGAGGAGGCAGCCATTTTCAAGTCAGGGAGAGAGGCTTCAGGAGAAGCTGACCCTGCTGACACCTTTGATCTTGGATGTCTGGCCTCTAGAACTATGAGAAAATAAATTTCCATTGTTCAAGCCACCCAGTCTGCAGTATTTTGTTATGGCAGCTCTAGCAGAATAATACACATAATAACACTCTAAAAAGAAGAAGGAAGAACAACGACTGTCACTTGGAAGGATCTTGGAGAGAAGGATGAGAAGATTATTTTTAATTACAAAAGGGAGGATATATGTGGACAAAATAAGGAAGATGTATTGCCATGAAGGCAGCCCAGTAGCATCGTAGTACCTGGTGGTAACTAAACTCCTTCACTCACAACATTTGACTAATGTGCTATCCTATGGGTCATTCTGAGAGTCAAGTTTCCTCCCTCAGCTCAAGCTCTCTACCTGGGGTTCAGAACCACCACCATCCCAATGTGACTACCAAGAGATTGTCATATACTAGGTATATGATTTATGCTTCCTCCCCTGACCATATCAGTGACCCCATTCCTGGCTCTCAACAGTAGAAATGATGGTGGAGCCTGCTAATCTGTGGTGAGCAGAGGGGATTTACGGAGCAGTTCACTCACGGGCTCTGTCTGGTGCTCAGGTGGACACTCTACCAGACAGAAGAGACATCTCTCTTTCACTTGGACAGTCATCAGCAGAATCTTCTGGCCAATCTTTGTGAGGCCCTTGGATGCTTCTCAAATAGGTCCAGTCTCCACTAGACACGTTGGAATCAATAGTTGAAAATCAAAAGCCTCTCCAGGGTGAGTGGTGGGGAGGTCTGATATCTCATTGAACACCAGAAATCTGTTTTAGTACCTGCAGCCTGCCTCACAAGTCAGTCCTCATCTCTTAGTCTTTCTAGACTCGATTTTATCCAATGACAATACCCCTATTAAAATATCTCTGGTGCCTTCTACCATGTGCCACAGCAAATTAATTATACCACCTATGTCACACACAAAATGTGTGTGACAAAACATTAGTGGTGCAATCTATATGGCGCTCACAACCTTCAGCACCCTATGCCTCAGTCTCTTCACCTGTAAAATTGGGATAATAACAGCTACCCCTCAGAACTGTGAGGATTACATGAGTCAATATGCTAAGTTACCTAGAATAGTGCCTGGTATATGTAAGTTATCCGATAAATAGAAGCTAATGATACTGCAATTATTCAAAATAAGCATCTAAATTAAGGCTTCTTGGGAGAATGATAATAGTAGCAAGATGCTGTACAACTATGGGACGCTGTAAAACAGCCTCCACTATTACCTAAGTGGTATTTCCAGGGTGGCAGACTGTTGTTCTGAGCTAGAATGTCTAGTGTCTCTCCCAGTACACCAGGAAACACCGGCTGCTCTCCTGGTGGAGGGAGGTCCTGCCTCCTGTTCCCCACTCCCTTCATCTCTCTGTAACTAAGGACCAGAGCTAAATGTGGAACGATTCTCATTTTGATTTGCAATTTGAAGGGTATGATGACTCCCCAACAAAATTCCAAACGTTTATTTCTTCTTTTAAATGCATGCTAGGGAATGCTATAGATATCAATAACCATCCAGGGGAGATATTTTAAGTATACAATGTGTAACCTCAGGAAGAATTCATTCTTTCTTAAGGCAGAACTCTCTTCACATTTCCCTTCCCTGGGGACACAGTGAGTAATGTACAAGATTTCAGGAGTAATTAAGAGTAATGGCGGTGTCAACCTCAGGACAAGTGGTAAATCTTTGTTTATAACTTAGAAATTTTATTAATGTTTAGTCAAAAGACAACTTTCGAGTTGTAACTACTATATGCTAGAATAGTTCTTTATCTTCATAAATGGAGAAACAGAGTTGTAAAATCTGCTCAGAAATTTCCTCCCAGGAGGCATAAAGTAAACTTCGATACTCCACAGATTATTCTAGAGCATGTGCAGTTTCAAGGCTTTTGTACAATATTTCATTTACTTTTAAATATGCATATATTCTGAATGCCTACTTTTGCACTGATGATACAGTCCCTACTCCACGTACTCATGGCGAGGTGGGGTGAAGACACTTATGTGTAAATAGTTACAAAAAACTGTGATCAGCACAAAAATAGTGTTCTATACAAAGTGCTGTGCGAGTACAAAAGTTATGATGTTTGAATCGGTCCTTCTTAGAAAGGAAACGATATGTCCTAGCCCTAAAGATTCTGACTGAATTGTCTTGCTGCGGGACCTAGCTTAGTTATTTGTTTTCTAAGTTCCAATCATGATATCTATGTGCAGCCATATTGAGGACCACCACCTTCACAGGTATCAGTCCTGCTGAGCTTCCTTATTCTTGGCAGTAGTGGCTTTATTATCTCTCCCAGGGAAAAGGCAATGGAAAACTTTTATTTTGAGGTTTCAGGATTTTCTTATGATAGAACACCAGATGCAACACTTCCTGTGTGCTGCATCTGCACAGAGCTGCCCTCCTGGCAGAGGGAGGCAAAGGGACGAAAACTAGTCAGATATCTTCACAGACCAGGACTTTATCATTCTGAGTCTCAGTTACTCCCTCTGAAAGAACTGGATACTGCTGACCTATAAAATTAACAAGGACAGAAAATGCTGGCTAGAAATAGGCTAGGGCAGTGGTTCTAAAACTTAGGTGGGTATAGGAATCTCCTGGACAGCTTGTTTTAATGCATATTTCTGGGCCCCATCCCCAGGGGTCTTTTTTCAATAGATCTGCAGCAGGGCATAGAAACGTTTATTTTTAATAAGCTCTTTTTTAGGTGATTTTAGTGTTGTAGGAGATTTAAGAACATACTTTGGAAAAAAACTGCACTGGGGCTTGAGGAATCTCAAGTGGTGCCAGTCAAAGGATTCCCTGAATTTCAGATATTTCTAAGAAGATAAAGAGGGGATGGACAGAAGAGAAGAAGGCTTAGACATAACATAAAAGAGACTTTGTATATGTGCCAAAGTACCTCTCTTTTAAAAACAGTGCTGCAGTGTTGGAAAGGGCTGTGGAGGTGATTTGGTCCAACTAAATGTATTGATACCAGTTTTGACATCATAAATAAATGGCCATGTAGCCTTGGCTGAAATTCTTATAGGAAGTTCCCTACATTTCTGTCCATTTCTGGACGACTCTGGCTGTGCAAGTGAGCTGCCCATATCTACCAATCTATACCTTCGATCTTTCGGCTGTTAGCGACATCAAACGAGTCAGCTTGTTCCTCCCCATGGCACCCTGTATATATTTGATAATGGCTCTCTTGTTGGCATCACTCCTGTCAGCCCTCTCTTCTCCCTGAAGAGGGCTCTTCCTCCAATATTCTTTGTTCAGCAGTTTCCATATCACACATCATCCTGGTCACAACACCTTGAAATCTGTGAACCTCAGAAAGGGTCTTCTTAAATGCTCCCAGGAGAGCAGTGTTACTGATGTTTCATACCCACATCTGCTGCCCCCTTCCCAAAGTGCAATGAGAGTATTACTTCCTGAGATCACTTCCTATTATTTATTCATTATTCCTATGCAGTGTATTTACAGAATACTAGCAGATGACTCTGAATTGGATCTTGAAGAAATGAATGATTTTCTGTGGATTCCTTCAAATCATTTACAGATATGGAAAGGAATAAACTCATTGCAACAGAAAAGAAATTAAATAATCCAGAATCAGATAACCAATTCTAACCTGCCTGGAATCCCTCTCAGAACTGGTTTCCAGGTGGACCTGGACTAGATGTATTGTGAATCCTGCTCCGAGGTAGAGGGAATAGGGAAATTGCAAAAGCTGTGGAAGATATTAGGACATTACCTCTACTTCACACCCAAAACCATGTGTCTGGATTGTGATGTTCTGACTCCACAGAACTTGCCTCATCTCTAGAAGTGATAAATATGCCACTTTATGGCAGATACTGTCTACTGGGCTGGCAAAACAGAAAGTGTAATCTCCTCGGTGAATCGTTGATTTGCAAAGTTGTATTTCTAACAACTGTAGCAGGATTTGTATATACCGTGCCCAAACAAGGCTTAAGGCTCTATTCTTTAAGAGGCCTGGAAGTGGGGTGGGGGAGCATAGAGGAGGGGGATAGAGAATGTCTGTTCCTACTCATGATTTGTGCCATAAGAAAAGGTGTTGTGGAAGAAAAACTGGGAATGTGGGTTAAACAGTCTAAAATGCTGTAAAGGAAAACAAGTGAAACATTCTATTCCTGGTGAAATTTTTACTATGTTGTTCAATTCACTAAGGTGGCTGACAGTGGAGTGGGAGGTGAGTGGTGGACCAAGGATCACAGAACTATAAGACTTGGACAACTCCTTCTTTCTGTACCATGCATTTCACCAAACAAATCTGAACCTGTTTAGTAAGATGGTGTAGGGACAGAATAATTTTCTTCTCCCTTATAGGATCTTTGGCTGGTCTAATAATTACATTGATATAAGAGAAATGAAGAAGAGAAAAACCAAGAGAATTTTAATAATATTTATACCTCCTGTATACATGGGAAAAACCCATGAAAATTGAGTAACACTCCGAAATGGCCCAAGACACCACCTTAAATACTGTCTTCAGCTAAAGACAACAGAAGGTGTTGGGGTGGGGAGTCAGTTATGGGAGGTTACCAGGAAAAGCATAGTAAACAAGAGTAAGGGTGTTATGCACATTTAAATCCAAGCCTTCTCCACTGATAATAGTTTCTAGAGATTTAGATATTTTCCTCTTTGTGGTACAGAGAGGGAGACAACCTTACAAATGGAGATTTCTCTTACAAATGGAAATGTCTCTTACAAGAGGGTAACATTTACTCAGCTTTCAGAGCTTCACCTGTGTCTATTGTTTCTTAAAAATAATCACCTTAAATAATCAATATTCCAAAGAGGCATATTTTGGGGTGGCATATTTTGCTCCCCTTCAATGTTCAAGTGTACATTGCTGCACAAATATCCATAATGATGCTTAATCCACTTAGTATGCATCTCCACTGCAGGCTATCTGCCTATTTCATGAATTGTTACGTTCTCATGACAACCAAAGTCCTCCATGATGATGCTTCAAACCACCTTCCTCCAGAGTCATGCCCCACTGGGGACCTCAGGACACTCAGCAATATTAGCTCTTTGCTGTGCTCTGAACATGGTAGTCTCCTTCATACCCAGACCATTGTGCTTGTTGATTCTTCACCAGGCAGGTTACTACTTCTGACCTCCCTTCAAAATTGACTCCAGTGATAGAATATCCATGAAGCCTTTCTTGAATTTTTAATAATTGCCGGATTTATAGAGCTTCTATATGGTAACAGGCAGTGTGTTAAGTGTTAAACATATTATTATCTATCTCAATCTTCATATCCATCCCATAAAGTGAAGCATTATTTTTCTTATTTTAGGAGTGGGACTGAAAGCTTAGACAAATTTTATTTGTTTACTTCTTAATGTCACCAAGTTTCTAAGGGTTGATTCGGACTTTGGACCTAGATCAGCAGCGACAAAATCAACACTCATCATCATTGTCCTCTGTCACCTTTCATCATTACTCCTCTGTTTATACTTCCCCCAAAATAATTGTGTCTCTATTTAGTACTTATTCCAGTTTGAATATAATTAGTTGGCTGCAGGTCTGTTTTCCTTGCTCTGCCGTAAGCAATTCTTTGTCATCTCCCTTTCCTCCCTCTCGGTTTGAGAAAGAGCCATACCCAATAAATATTTATTGAACCCAAAATGAAGGAACAATGGCTAGGACTTTTGCTTCCAACTATGATATAGTAGCCTGTATCAGAGTAACTCACATTGACAGAAATACAAAAGGAAACCATTTAGCTAGAAGAAAAATAATCCCAGATGAAAAATGAAGCTAGTTAAAACAAAAAGAGAAAGATGTAAGTAAGTAGATCTAAATAAATAGAGACTGTTTAAAACAATAGCAATAATGGTTTTTGAATTTTAATATCTGTTGCCAGTAAGGATTGTAAAATCTTTTCAATTTGGGGAAAGTGGAAAAAGTAATAATTTGTTATACACTCTGATAAGAAAAGGATAAACATTGAAGTGAATTAAAGAAATACATAACAGGTAGACTATTGGAGGGGAAATGCAATGATTTTTAAAATTCATAATTATTCCAAAAGAAGGTAAGACATGTAAACATACAGAGAACAAAAATTAAGATAGTAGATTTAAGCCCAAATATATCACTAATTAAATTAAAATAGATTAAGTTCCCTAATTAAAATAATAATGATAGAAAAGATTTAAAAAAGAATAAAACTAAACTAGCTAAACTCTGATGTAAGAAATATCTTTAAATATAAGGACATAGAAAAGATGAAAATAAAAGGACAAAGAAGGAGAAAAGATACATCAAGCAAATACTAACCAAAAAGAAAGCTCGTATTGCCTTACTACTATTGAAAAAGGAAATATTTATGGTCAGAAATATTTCTGAAGCTAAAGAGCACATTTAATGATGATAAAAGGGTCAGCCCAACAGAAATATACATTCATCTTAAACTTGTATGCCCTTATTAATAAGTCTGGAAACAATATATAAAATGAATGGAGGTGATTAGATCACAGTATCTGATTTCTCCTTCTCCTGACTTTCAATGATATAATCATTCTTTTCATCAAGCCCACATAAAAAGCCTAATTCGGAATGTTTCACATTCAAGGTGGCTTTTGCGACATTATTATTAGTGTTAATATGAGTATTTTATTATATATTCATACATATATATAAATATATGTGCACGCACATGTATGGAAGAGAATGTGTGTGTGTGTGTGTATGTGTAATGCAACTGAGTAAGATGCTAAGGTGCATAGGCCAATAAAGTGATTCCAATTTGCAAGAGAGCTAAACAATTTGCCCAACCTTAAACATCCTATTGGTGATCAGATCATACACAGGATATGCAGACCTATGCAACCCCTGGCTTTATATGAATTTCTTTGGGATGGTGATACTAAATTAAGACGATCTTTTAATAACTTCTATACTTTACCTTAATATTAATAATTTCAATAATTAATAATTTTGTTTATTGATTATTAAATAGTCAATACATGCACATTGACCAAAATCCAAAAACATAGAAGTGAATACAGTGAATGGTGCGCTTCCCTCTATTTTGTTCTTATATCTTCAAAACAAACTGCTCTATCAATGCTCTGCACCCCGACTCTGTTTCAGCTCTCCAGTGGGTCTCTATCTCCTCTCTGTTCTATATCTTCAATTGCTGCCTCATACTCCCCGCATCTTATCAGCAGCTGAGCGTGCAAAAATCTTTTCCAGTTTTTATCAAAATCAAAGAAACCAAAGCCAAAACTAAAACCATAACAGCTACTTTTGAGCCCATCCTTCCCTCCAGCTACTTCCATGTCATTTCTTACTCCCAGGTGAACCTCTCGAACAAAGTGTCTTCACTCTTACTCTGCCTTTTCACCACTCATTCCCTACTCAACCCACTTGAATCTGTCTTTTACTCTTTCCACTCCAGTAAAACTGCTCTTACAAAGGTCAACAATGGCCTTCCTTTTTACAAAGACAACACACGCTTCCAGATCCTCTTTTTAATTGATATCTCAAGAGCATTTGAGACATTTGAACACATCCTCCTTTGAAAACCACTTTTCCCTTGGATCTGCTGCTATCATAAACCCTTGGTTTTCCCCTTTTCAAGCTGCTTCATTCAGTCTTCATTTCCGACTACTTTTCCCTACCTGACTTTTAAATTTTGACTTTGATTTACATGTTTTTCCTACTTATCGATTTATGTATTACATATTGTTATGGGCTTCATTGTATGCCCTCAAAATTTATATGTTGAAATCTGAACTCCCTGTACCTCAGATGTGACAGTATTTGAAGATAGGAGCTTCAAAGAGGTAATTAAGGTAAAACGTGGTCATATGGGTAGGTCTTAATCCAATATGACTGATGTTCTCATAAGAAGTGAAATTTAGACAGAGATATATACAGGCATGGAGGAAAGACCAGGTGAGGACACAGTGAGAAAGCAGCCATCTGCAAACCAGGGAGAGAGGCCTCAGAAGAAACCAACCCTGCCAACACCTTGATCTTGGACTTCTCGACTCCAGAACTGTGAGAAAATAAATTTCTGTTTTTAAGCCACCTGGTCTGTGGTATTTTGTTATAGCAGCCCTAGCAAACTAATACACATACACTGAAAGATAAAAGTCTTGTGTTTAGTGTCATGAAATCTTACACATTTATAAGGTGATGTGCAGTTACCACTTTAATAAACCCACAGCTCATTGTCGCTCTCCCAAGTGGCTGCCCGAAAATAACAGCTATTTGATCTCTATTACCACATATTGGTTTTGTTTTTCAGCTCCGACAGAATTATATTGTAGAAACTTTTTTGTGTCCTGTTTCTTTTGCTCAAAATTACATCTGTGAGGTTCATCCTTGTTACTGCATAAAGTGCTAGTTTGCTTTTTATTGCATAGCTGTGCTGTGTTCCATCATATGAAGATACAACAAAGTATTAGTTCCTCTGTTTATGGACATTTGTATTATTTCTAATTTTTTACTATTATAAATAATTACACATGGGACATTCCAGCATATGTCCTTTATGGAACATAGTGCTCTTTTCTCTTGGGTTCTTGCACGTCTTTTATCAAACATGAGCACTGCTTTCTCTTGGATAGAGGTCTAAGGATGAGATCACTGGATCACAGAAAGCATATGTGTTTCACTGATTGGTTTAGTTACCCATTCCTCAGAAGTCAGTGTACTGATTCACACCACAACTCATTGTTATCTGCGAGTCCCTGCTGCTCCACAGGCTCACCAGCAAGAAATAATTCTTGTCATTGTAATTTCAGCTATTCTGGCTGGGAGTGTGGTAGAGTCTCTTTGTGATTTTAGTTTGTATTTGCCTGACTGCTAATGTTACTGAGAACCTTTTTTATGTTCAGCTTTATGAAATATAATTGACATATAACATTGTGTGGGTTTAAGGTGGACAACGTGATGATTTGAAACACGTATATATTGCAAAATGTTTGTCATGATAAGGTTATGCTTACTCCTCATCAAAATATCCTCTTCTGTGAAGTGCCTGTTCAAGTCTTTTGTCCACTATGTGGTGGTTTGTCAGAATATTTCTAATTGATTTGTGGCAGTTCTTTTTATATATATTCTAAACACAAATCTTTTGCCATGTGAGTATATATGATATGTACATGTATAAATTATATACATATACATCATATATGTATACACAGATATATGTGAGTATATATATATACTCTTATATATACTGAATTTTATTTGTGGGAAAAATGTCTTTTTAATTGATAAATCTATTTATCAGATATAACACTTCAAATTTTCTATTTCATCTTTTTATCAGTTTTGATAAATTATGTTTTTGAAAGAATATATTATTTTATCTAATTTGTAAATTATTTCCCATAATGCTTTTTAAAATACCACAGGATATATTCAATGTCTATAAATGTATAGTGATTTGTCTTTTCATTCACGTGTACTACATGTCTTTTTTACTTCTTTTTGTTTTAAACTTTCATTTTCCGTCTATGCTTCAAAGTGGATATTTTCTGTTGACCTGTCCTTGAATTCATTAATCCTATCTTCTACTTGTCAAGTTTTCTATTCAATCTATGCAGTGAGTTACATATTTTGTGTTTCAGGATTAGATAAGGTGAGGGGCAGGTACCCTCAACCATCACGAGACTGAGCTGGGTCAGGGTATGGTTGATGTTTTAGTAAGGTTCAGTTCACTTCTGATTTGTCTCTCTTCCTCATGCAGCAATTTCCTTTTTTTTTTTTTTTTCCGTTCAGATCATAGTGTGTCTCTCTTTTCTCATCCCAAAAAATAATGAAGGATATTCAGCTCAGCCCTTCTGATGTTTTGAACTTTTGTCTTTAGTCACATTCTTTGAAGCTTCGATGGGGCAAGTGTCTAATGGCGTGACAACACGGGTGCTTGAGGCAGGCCTCTCCCTGTGGCAGGGCTTTGCTTATGAAGCACTGTAAGCTTACAAGAGCTTTCCTCCTGCCTTTTAGAAGCTGCTTTCTAGTCCTCAAGTCTACTGATCAGCCTCAGAGGCCAGAAACTGTCTCATGGGGAAAACTGGCTGTTCATTCAAGTCTCTACAAGTTTTCAATATGTAACTTTGCCCATTTGTCTATCAAGGTCCTACTGATTATTTTCTCTCATTTTATTAAATCTATGTGAGCCCAACTTGATACTCTGTCCATGCCCAAACTCTGCAAAGGCCCCAGTCTTGAATATGGGCAGTGATGGTTCACTCAACTTGAATGGGCTCCTTTGTCTCTGGAATTTCAATTCAATTGCTCTCATTGTTTACATGGGGCTTTGGTTTCTCTAAATACCATTTGTATAATTTATACAGCTTCTACTGTTTGTTGCAAGGGCTAGGCAGAGTGGCTGCTACAACCTACTATATCGTACACAGGATCAGAAGCCATCTTCTAGGATATTAAAGTTTAGGATTTCTTAGGACTTAAGTGTAGGTGTTCTTATATTTCTACATTTTTCTTAGGTGATCTCATCTTTAGGAGACTTTTACATGTATTTTGCCAGGCTAGACTCATTTTCTGAGTTCCATATCATTGTACAAAATGGCCTCCATAGCATGCCTATGATGTGTTACAAAGCACCTCAAACTCTACAAGTCTAGAACGAAACACATGTTTATTACCACCTAATTGAGCCTCCTGAATATTTTGGTGAATAGTAACATCATCCAGCTGTAGTGTTTCCATTCACTGCCCAGAAGCCTGGGAGTCTTCTTTGACTTCTCTCTCTCTCTAACATCTCCAATCTAGGGCACGACCAAGTCTTTATTGTTTTGCCCCTTAACTATTTCTTGACTCCATCCACTTCTCCATAGGTATACTACCCTCCTCCTAGTCATTGCCACCATCGTTGTCCACTTCAACTTTTGCAGTAGCTTCTTGGTCCTTCCTGCCTCTATGCTTGCTCTTTTCTACTTCGTTCTTCAAGGACGACAAGTGTTTGTTTTGTCCGTTCAAGCAGCTGTAACAGAGTTCCATACACTGGGTGGCTTATAAACCACAGAAGTTTCTTTCTCACAGGTCTGGAGGCTGGAAAGTCCAGGATCAAGTTGAAGGCAGATTCAGTGTCTGATGAGAGCAGACTTCCTGGTTCTGTGTCCTCACAAGGCTGAAGGGGTGGAGGAGCTCTTTGAGGTCTCTTTTACAAGGACACTAATCCCATGGCCCTTATGATCTAATTGCCCACCAAAAGCCCCACTTCCTCATACCATGACAATGGGAATTAGGTTTCAAAATAAGAATTTTAGGAGGGGACACAAGTATTGAGTCTATAGAAGTATTCTTTTAATATCTCATATTTAATGATTTTTCTCTGCTAAAATTTATTCATGGTTTCCTATTGTTCATAAGAACATGTCCATAATGTTTAATAAAGACATGAAGACTCTACGTGACTCAGCTGTATCTATATAAGTAGACTTATTAGCAGCTCTCTCTGCTTTACTTTACTTCACTCTGCTTCATTTGGGGTTTTGGGTTTTTTGCTGTTGTTGTTAATCTACCTAACTTCTCTCCACTTCAAAGGTTTTCACGTAAAAAAAATCTTAAACACATTTTCTCCAACCTATGTCACCTGGATAATTCCCACTTATTTTTTAACTCTAAATGTAAACAGCATTCTAAGACTCATGTTCTCTTACACACGTTATAGTCCCCTTTACTTTTCTGTTGCACTATAGAGAAAGGGTTTCTTTTTTTTTAAAGAAAATTTCTAGCATAAACAAAAGTGAAAATCAAATATTAAACTCCAGTATACTCATCATCCAGCTTCAAAACTTGCCAACTCATGGCTAGTTATATTTCATTAATACCTATACTCACCCCTTCCTCACTCTGATTATTTTGAAATAAATCCTGTAAGCATTTCAATGTGTATCTTTAAAGATAAGGATCTTTTAAAAAATCACACGTCTATCACATCTAAAAATCGACAGTATTTTCAAATTATTGTAGAATAACTAGCCATTATTTTTATGTCTCTGGTCCCTCTCTCTCCCCTACCACAGTTTGTTTATTTGAATCCGGATTCAAATCATGAACCAGAAAATAGTTATTACATTACAGCAGATTAGTATCAATCTTAAATATGTTTTTATACATGGTTTCTTTTTTTTTTTTTTTGTATGTCTTGCTACTTATTTGTTGAAGAATCATGGGTTATTTGCCCTGCCCTGCTAATTCTTCTGCACTCTGGATTTTTTGATTGCACCCTCATGATGACGTTTAACATCTTCCTGTCTACTTTGTATATGTCTTATATTTATAGTTAGATCTAAAATCTTACTCATATTCAGCTTTGATATTCTGAGAAAAATATGGGCTAGGTGTTCTGATGTACTTTCATCAAGGAGCACATTGTTCTGTTTTTCCCTCTTTTTGTGAGCTTAATTTTCATTAATTTTTTTGTGCAATCATTTCTCTAGGCTACTTTCATAAATTGTACATTCCACAAGGGCAGGAAATTCTCCTGTCTTGTGCCTAGTATAATTTGTAGCATAAATAATGTGTTCAATGTATCTTTGATTGACTGAGTGAATGAGAGTGCAGCCTGTTCTTTTAAGGTATTGTACTGTCATATAGTATTTGTCGCCATATGGATTTTGGGTTGCTGCAGTGACAGACTTTTTCATAGATCTTCCTGAGCTGGACTGAAATTTTTGTCACATTACATATCAATGAAATTTTGAGTGGATGCTTTCAACCAACCATGTGATTTCACGAGCCATAGAGAACCTCAGCTGGTGAAAGATCTCAAGGTATATAAACCTCTGCAATTTGATCACCTTTAAATCTGAGTGGTGGTCAAGAATATAACTTCATACACTTTCCAGCTGTAGCATTTTTCAACCAAACTACTCCTAATGCCTCATTAATCCATGCTAGTGTTGTTGTGACCTCTAAATCTAAACTCACTGCAACCCCTTGGAACTGAGATTATGATATGAGAAGTCACTTTGTAGTTTACAGTTTAATATGCTCAGTTAACTGTAATGGTGATTTTTTTCTTTCTTCGGCAGACATAAAGAATTTTCATGATTGAAATAAAAGTAAACTTTGTGTGTCTTTATTGCTTCTGCTTTATCTTCTATTGTTTGATCCTTATGCTGTCAACTTAACACAAGCATAATATTTCTCCAACTCCTCTGTTATATTTTCGTATTTTCTGCTTTTCTCCTCTTGGTCTACAAAGACAGAACCAAGTGCAAAAGAAGGCTCCTACTCTGCTGCTGTCGGTCCCTTCCACATTAAATTGATAAATCATGTAAGCAGAAGTCATTTGTCAAAAATGCATTTATTGGAACCAGAATTACTTTATGTGCAGAGATTGCTGGATTGCTTTGCCAACTCTTACTAAATAATTCGTCAAATCCCTATTTGCTAGAAACATAATACAAAAGGAATGTATAATAACATTAAACAAAGTTCTTCTATCTTGTAACAGTACTTTGAAGGTAGTGTAATTACACCTCATTGCCATATCATAAATACCGTTATGTTGAACTCAGTAGTCAAATACGTGCTGATGTATTTCAGAATAGACACAGTGGTTATATTTTATTACCACTCTTGATTTCAAAATAGCGAATATTTTCCAATCAGAGCATAACCCCTTCCTAGGTCTCTCTCCAGCTGATGAAGGAAAATTACAATAATCTTCTCTGAAAAGACAAAATCTTTGGTTGTCTCCTGAATTTCTAATTGCACTCCAGGTACCAATGAACCACTTTTTACTTACCTCTGAAATGTTCCGTTGAGTAATATTTTACCATGTGTTTCTGTAAAAACCGCCGAGAACCTCCCTCTAACCAACCCCTGAAATTAAAATGCATTGATCTACCTTAAAATTAAAGAAAAGTAAAAATAAAGCTCTTTCAAAAATTATTATAATGCCTGCCACTGACGACCATGAGAACAAACCTTCTTGTCAACAAATCTGTGACATTAATTTAAGGAATGAGGATGAGCACATCCTCTTCATAAAAACTCATTGGGAAATTTTCTTTCTGTTTCTCTTATGAGACCTGCTTCTCAATCTCTTAAATGTTGTTTAATTTTGTATCATATGAACACTATAATTCATGTAGCTAATCATATTTTCTCTTTGTTTTGTTTATTAGGTAACTGTAAAGCCAACCTGTAGCCCACCTAGCATTTGAGCGTGATTTTCCACCTTTTAAATATCTACCACCCTTAACTTGGGCTTGGATTTATTTTTCTATTTTTATGTTTGTTTACTTATTTTCTAATGTAATGTCCTTTAGTGTTATTCATGACAAATAGAAATGTAAACTCAAGATATTTTATTTTATTGTATCCAATCACTGTATTCAAACTGGCTGTGGGAGTATTATATTTTTATTCTATGTTCCATTTCAATTTATTCTATCAAGTCTGTTTCTTTAGAAGTTTATTTTTTAATCTTTTATTTATTTATTTATTTGGTGGGCAAGATTTTCTCTGAATCAATATCTGATGCCAGCTTTCCTTGTTGTATTTTTTCCTTGAGGAAGATTAGTCCTGAGCTAACTTCTTTGCCAGTCTTCCTCTATTTTGTACGTGGGTTGCCACCACAGCATGGCTTGACGAGTGGTGCATGTCCACACCTGGAACTCCAACCCACTAACCCAGGCCACCAAAGTGGAGTGTGCCAGATTAACCCCTATGCCACAGGGCTGGCCCCAGAAATTGATTTTTCTGTTTATGGAGTTTGGTGTTTTTGTTGATTATTTGTTCATAAATTCCTAAGTGCTTGATAATTCCTAGTGTTTTCTGTTTCTTCATTTGTTTTGTTTATTAAATCACTTCCAGATTACTCTCCTGCATATTTTTTCTAGTTATCTTTCTGTAGATCTCATTTCCTATGCTGTCTTACTTTGAGAATTGCCTTAATTTGTTGTATGCTGATGGCGGTTATGGTTTTTGTTGCTTGTCTAGCATGTTTTCTATAATTTTGTTTCTTTAATTTCACGAATGAGAAGGCCCCATCGGCTCAGTTTGCCATCTTATTCAGTCTCCTTCAATCACCACTTTTTCTCCTGCTGGAAGAGGGAGTCTTTTTTTTTTCCAAAGATTTTATTATTTCCTTTCTCTCCCCAAAGCCCCCCGGTACATAGCTGTACATTCTCCTTTGCAGGTTCTTCCAGCTGTGGCACGCGGGACGCCGCCTCAGCGTGGTCTGATGAGCAGTGCCACGTCCGCGAACAGTGCCCAGGACCCGAACCAACGAAACACTGGGCCGCCTGCAGCGGAGCGTGCGAACTTAACCACTCGGCCATGGGGCCATGGGGCCAGCCCCATGGGAGGAGGGAGTCTTTTACTTGAGGATGTGTGTGGGTCTATCTCTGGACTCTCTATTTTGTTCCATTAATCTTTGTACCTATTCTTTCACTGATACCATACTGCTTTGATCATTTTCGCTTTCTAGTAAGTCTTGAAGTTGGGTAATATCCATCCTCCAACTTTGTTATTATTCTTTCAAGAGTTTTGTTTTTGCTTTTGCTTTTCCATATAAATTTTATAGTTTGTTGATATCTGCAAAATAGCTTATTGGGATTTTCATTGGGATTGTACTAAACCCATAGATCAAGGTGGGAATAATTGAAATCTTAACAACATCAAGTCTTGCAATCTACAAACATGGAATATTTCTCCATTTATTTAGCTCTTCTTTGATTCCTTTCAGCAGAGTTTTGTGGTTTCCCACGTATTGATCCTATAAATATTTTATTAGATTTTATGTATTTTGTTTTTTATTCTAATGTAAATGATTTTTTTTTTTTTTTGAGGATGATTAGCCCTGATCTAACTGCTGCCAATCCTTCTCTTTTCCCTGAGGAAGACTGGCCCTGAGCTAACATCATGCCCATCTTCCTCTACTTTATATGTGGGATGTCTACCACAACATGGCTTGCCAAGTGGTGCCAAGTCCACACCCGGGATCTAAACCAGTGAACCCTGGGCCACCAAAAAGTGGAACATGCGAACTTAACCGCTGTGCTACCAGGCCGGCCCCAGCAACAGATTTTTTAATATTAATCTTCTATACTATACTCTTATTTATAATCTTTTATTAGTTCCAGAAAATTTTTGTTAATTCTTTGGAATTTTCTGCATAAGCAATCATGTCTTCTACAGGCAAGAACAGTTGAATTTATTCCTTCCCAATCTGTTTATTGTTTATTTCTTTTTCTTCTCTCATTGCATTAGCTAGGATTTCCAGTAAAATGCTCATCAGGAATGGTAAGAGTACATTCTTCCTTTGTTCCCAATCTTATAGGTAAAGTACTCAGTTTCTCATCTTTAAGTATGATATTAACTGGAGGTTTTTATAGATGTTATTTACCACATTGAGGAAATTCCTCTCTATTCCCAGTTTGCTGAGAATTTTTTTCATGAATGGGTATTGGATTTTGACAAATTATTTTTCTGCATTAAATGATATCATTACATTTTTTCTTCTTTAATTTGTTGACATGATGGATTAAATTAATTTATTCTTGAATTTTGAACAAGTTTTGCATACCTGGAATAAATCACATTTGTTCATAGTGCATGATTATTTAAATATGTTATTAGATACAATTTGATAATATTTTGTTGAGACTTTTGCATCTACGTTTAAGAGATATTGTATGTAATTTTCTTTCATGTAATGTCTTTATCTGTTTTGGTATTAGGGTACTGCTGCCATCATAGAATGAGTTAGGAAGTATTGCCTTTATTTATATTTTTTGGAAGCGATTGTAGAGAATTTCTTTTTAAATGTTTCTTCTTAAACGTTTGATAGAATTCACCAGTGAAACCATCTGGGCCCAGCACTTTCTTTTATGAGAGATTATTATTAATTAAATTTATTTAATAATTATAAACTTGATCAGATTGTTAATTTTTCCTTTTGTGAGTTTTGTTATTTTTTTGTCTTTCAAGGAATTGGTTCATTTCATCTGTTATCAAATTTGTGGGCATAGAGCTGTTCACAATGTTCTATCTTCCTTTTAATATCCATGGGATAAATATTTTTATTTGGCATTCTACTATACGGATACACTGCCCTTTCTCAATTATTTATGTTTGTTTATTTTTGTAAATTCTCTTCCCCACTCTTGACTTTCCAATAGCCAGTCTTCTTCCCAGAGGCAACCAATGTTATCAGTTTCTTTTGTATTTTTTAAGAAATACTTTGTAAATAAAATTAGATGCATATTATTTTTTCTCTTTTTGCACAGACATTGACTTGCACTTTGCTTTTTTTGTCTAACAGTAAATCTTAGGGACCTTTCCATATCAGTTCACTGGGTGATTACTCATTCTTTTTATGCATATTCTATTGTTGAATGTAATATAATTTATTTAATCAATGTATCCACACTTATTTTTAGTCAATCTTTTGTTTTTACAAATGACAATGCAACAAATAGCTTTGAATTTATATCATTTAGAAGGAATCTTTAGGCTCAATTCACAGAAGAGAATTTGCTACCTAAAAAAGTGTGTGCATTTTAATTTTGATGCATAATGCCATATCATGCTTCATGAAATTGTACAGCTACATACTTCTACCAGCAATGTAAAAGATTGCCCATCTCACTTGAGCTTTGACATTATAGAATTATTTTTTTCTAAGTTTGACAATCCTGTAAGTGGAAAAAAGTTTTAGTATAATTTTATTTTGCGTGCATTTTATTTTGTGTGTTTGAATATTTTTTCAAAAGTTTAGTGCCATTTGAATTTTATTTCTGATGAACTTTAATCATAATATTTGATTTAGATATTTCTTAATATTTAATTTTTTAATAGAAAATTTACTGCTTTTCTTATGAGTTTATAAGGGTTCTTTCCATATTGGAGGAGGTGGCCCTTTGCTTGAAATAAGATTTTTAATTTTGTTTCCCTTTGCCATTTGTCTCTTTTCTTTTTTTACAGAAATTTTGACATTCAAACTTATTATTATTTTTATGTTGGAATTAAACAGATTTTTACAAGTGTGACACAAAATTCAGAAGTCCAAAAATCTTTGAAAAGTCTGAGATTAAAAAAAATTAAAATTCTCTCCCATTTTCTATTTTACTAGTTAAATCTAGACTTCATTGTTTACATTTAAATGTTGGATCTTTTTAGGATTCATTCTGGTATGACACATAAATCCAAATTTGTTTGGTTTTAAATAGGCACCTAGTTGTCCCAACTCTAATTCATTCTAAAAAAAAGATCCTATGCTACAGATTACTCTTTGCCTAAATACTAGGATAGATTTAGATCCTTGTAGAATCCTCCTGTCTGAAATTCTGGCCGATATACTTTCCTGATTTACAATTCTCCCTAGAATCAGAGAGAATCTAGAGCAAACTGGATATATTTAGAGGTCTTCTAAGCCTTTGATTCCTGGCATGTCATGTTGATCTTAATCCACCACTTAATAAAATTTAGTATTTTCCTGGCCACTGGAACATATTGAATGTTATGGTACTTTGATGACTTTCATATTCATGAAACTCTCATTGGAATGTAGCTATTTATTCCTACTTTTAAATTCAGTCAATTCTACAAAATATGTAGTCTATATTTGCTAAGAGCAAGGCACTCAGCCTGACACTGCAAGGCATACAAAGATATATAAGACCAACTCCTGCTCTCAAGGAACTTAAAGATAAGTATAGAGATAAAATAGTAGGTCAATACTTACAATTAAAATCAGGAGAAAATATTTTTCTCAAGAATATACAATGTGCTAATGTTATGGGAGTGTAAACGAAGGAAAGATCTCATTGGTTGGGAGGGAGGTAAGCAGGAGAGGGTTCATGGAAAAGGAAATAGTTGAGTTGGTTCCTAGTAGGTTGAGATGGCCTAAGGAAAAGTGATTCTAAAAAATGGAAATCTGAAAAAAAAATGTCAGAGTGGTCAGAAAACTGTTCCCATACAGAGAGAAGTCTGGTTTAACTGGAACATAGAATAGTTACTGAGGAGCAAGAAGAAGTAAATTTGAAAAGATAAATTGGCTTCAGATCAAGAATGGCATTTGTTCAACATTTCCAGATAGTTAAGAACCATTAAACGTTTGACAAGGTGGAGGGTAACATAATCTCTACTTTCAAGTAGAGATTAACCAAGTAGACAAGTAAGGGTATTGACACACTTTTAGCTTATTTATGAAGGATTTAAGAAGAAATGATTATTTCTGCTGTAAGGAGTCAATCCCCCTGCTTCTTTCCATGTATTTGTGTATTTTATGTGTGTGTGGTGGGTGGAGGTGGGAGATGACATTGAATATGGGGATCCCTCCTAGAACCTGGTACATCTAGGATTAAAATAATCACTCACTGATGGCTTTGTATTTTTCTCCTTGAGTTTGTACTCTTTGTAACAAGGAAACACCATGCAAATGATCTTGAAGTTTCTGTTATTCTATAGGGCCATTTGGGCACGTGAAGGTGCTTGAGGTGAGTCTCCATCTGTGTTGTCCCCTTGAAGTTGCTTTGGGGGCTGGTAAGAAGTAATATAATGTCTTCAGTTGGGGACAGGAAGAGTATGCTGCGATCCCTTGTATGTTTGCCTAGCTTTTTTCTGAAACTTCCTGGAAGACTTCTAGCCACTAATGCATTAAAAAAAAAAAATCTGTCATGTAAATTTAACTTGCTAAAAAGCTTATGAATAAATAAGCAAAACCACATTCTAATCAGTATTTCAAGCCGGCAGTATTATATGATGATAGCCTGGAGGAAAGGGTGGAGAGTTGGACGTGAATGCCTTTTACATCCTGCCCTGCACCCACTCACACCTTCCTCCCTTCCTTTTGAAGCATCAATTTATAATTTTTTTTTTACCTATGAAGGCTGAGAGACAATTGATCATGGCTGCCTCTGAAGGATCTGACCTCCAAAGGTCAGAGTTGACATTTTAATTTAGCACCTGGACATCCATATTCATTTCTTTTCATTTGATATCACCAGAATGGCCTTCCTGGGAAAGCAGGATTTTCAATAGCTAAGCCCTTTGAGTAACATGTAACATCTAGGGTTCTTTTAGAATGATGTAGCTGGGGATCTGGTCTGTAACCCAGCCCATGAGGGAGAAACCACATTTCACATTTTACCATGCTGGTGATTACAGTAGACAAGTGAATGAGAGAGAGAGATAGAGAAAAAAAAAAGAGAGGCAGAGACACAGAGAGAGACAGAGAGAAAGACTGAGAGAGAAAGAAGGGGGAGGAGATTAAGGAGGAAGAGGAGGGAAAGGTGGGGGGGGGAGGGAGAGGGAGGTTTACATCCATAGGATAGAGAAATTCAAGAGGGAATGCATGTGGTTTAAAAGTGATCTAATAATGAATGTCCATCCCTATACACAAGAGTGTAAATTTCTGTGTAGAATGGTGATTTCCATATTGTTAAATAAAGAAGGACTTGAGATCAGAATCAAGTCAAAGAAACAGAGAAATTTATCATTATTGAACCTGGTAATGTAGTTGATTGAACTCCAGAGAAAGTTGTGTGTGGAAGAGCTTTTCAAAGGTAAGGATTACTCACACTAGGCCCCTGGGATATGCTTAAGAGAGGTTATAACTGGGATAGTTTGGAAACCATCACAAGTGGAGAGAGGGGGCTGCATTAACTGACCTCTCAATGCTGCCAAATAACTAAGATCTAACTCTGGGCTCTTTGACCCCTTCTTCCACTCTGGATCTTGACACCAGCTTTGATTGCTGAGAATGGCATAACAGCATTTCTACAAAAATGACTCAGGGCAAAGAGTATCAGATTTCTATTCATTAGGTGACAGATTGATATTTCTAATTGTGCAACTTCCGAAATTCATGTGTAAGGGGCCATGTTTATAGTTTCTGTGATGTTAGTTTTTTAGTCCCCTATTGGCAGAAGCTCTAGAAAACATGGAAAGTTAATGGAGAAAGGCTGATATGAATGAACCATGAATTTGAAAGAAAGAGGCAGAAGAACACTGAAAAATAACAGACATGGAGGAAGGGGAGTTAGAAAGCAAATGCAAGACTCCCCTTGCTGTAGCCCTGAGAAGGGATACCAGGAATGTAGAAATATGGCTATAAGTCAGGCTGACAAGGAAGAGGGGAAGGTGCCCAGGATAGTTAGCAACACTTAGCATTTCTCAAACTGCAAAATTTCCTTTGTCATGGGGCTGGTTACATTCTTCAGCCAAAGACCAAGATATTTCCTTGCTTACTTAGCAATAGCAGGTAGCCGTACAACAAGAACACCACACGTATCTACCATTGTCATTTACTAAGTTCATGACATGTGCCAGGATCTCTATAAATTTTTTTACAAGCACATCATTTAACCCTCATCATGATCCCATAAGGTGGTACTATTATCAATTATGTTGAGAAAAGGGGAAACCGTGCCTTACGGAAGGTAAATAATTTGTCTAAAATTTCAACACTAATGTCTATTAGTGCTGGTGTTTGAATCCAGATCTATATGAACAGAAATGTCTTACTTCTTGGGCTGTATAACTAAGATATTGTTATTATTAGGCTACTTTTGAAACAATTGGAACCAAAGAAGTACTTTCTCACATTTAGAGTAACTGCTTTCCGTGGAAGAGAGAGGGGTCAGGCCTTCCAGGGCTGTATTTTATCCTGTCAAGGAGGGCCTTCGGCTCGCCATCAAGTGTGAGCACCCATACTATTAACCAAGCATTATTGAAGTGAACTCTGGCTTTGAAGCCTAGAAATATGCTTTTGAAAGCAATTGTAGGAGAGGCAGAGCTAAAAAAAGTCAGCAGTTTTGAAGCAGAAAGAAAAAGGTTTATAAAGAAAACTATTAAAGTCATCAACTTTCCCTTGCTTAAGGTCAAAAACTTACAGTATGTTGGAATACTATTATATTACAAATGAGTTCCAACAATCATCTGTTTTCTTTCTCTTGTCAGCTCTCTGCCTGGGGTCTTTCTATTTGATCATTGTTGTTTTAATGACTGTGAACCAATGAATAAGCTGTGATACCTACAGGTTTAAAACAGCAGAAGGGAGAATATGTGGATGGATACTGTTTTACATCATGGAAGTCAATCTCATATAGAAACTGTTGATTTATGGTTGAAGAGAAAGAAATCTGTCAGGAAAGTAAACACAAGCACATTAGCCCTTCTTGAAGGGCAGAAAATTCAAAGAAAGGGGTAGTGGGACAAGTCCCTCTCCAAGGCGTGTTTGGCTACCTCATTGAGATTGAAGCTCTACTCCCAGAGTATTATGCATCAAGGTGAATTAGATTCTGTCATTTGCATAATGCATCAAGGTCAGAAAAGAAACTTTTTCAAACACTTAATGAAACAAACACATGGCTAGAATTTGAGTCTTATCAAAGATAGAGACTTCAGCCAGAATATAGGTGCTTAAGTCAAGGCAAGTACAAAATATTTTTGAACTTCCCTCGAGCAGGCACATACAGACCAACTGTTTAGTAACTGTATAAATACATGAAAGAAAAGCAAGGAAGGAGAGGGGGAATGAACAGTCCTAAGTTTCAGGACATACAAGCATTTTCTATAACTACAGAGCAATCACTGTGTATCAGAATTTTAATCTATGAAATGGTAATAAATTGGGAGGGAGGGCATCATCCTTGGGTCTATGAGGTAGTTCTATAAAGAATTTCAGTAATCATCTACTCTATTTCTGATTTTTATAGTAAGAAATTTGAGGATCGGGGAAGTTTAATAATTGACTAAGGTTATAACTCCAGTCAGTGACAAAGCTAATATTAAAATCCAGATTTCCTGATATTCTCTTAAGTGAACATTTGGACCCTCCATTAATTTGAGCCTAGGGCCAATGTCAATAAAATTTTAGTATTATCTGCCCGTCCTCCTGTTCTATTCATATTATTTATCATCTAATTTTATTCACTTTTGTCAAATATCTACTGAGCACCTTTTGAAGGTGCCAAGTACTGTGCAGAGGACTAGGATTCAACAATGAATAAAGCAAGTGTAATCTCTGCTGTCATTGAGTTTACAATCTAATGGAAGCCAGACATTAAACAAGTGTTTAGAAGTGCAAACGGTGTTTGGAAATGCAGAGTTTAGTACGATCCTTGTCAGAGCAAGCTTTATTATTTTTACAGACAAGGAAAGCTTACAGACAAGGAAACAAAATCCTCCAGGAATTTCTTAGGCAAATGTTGGAGCAAGAATCTGGGACTTTAATGTTTCAGGATTCTTGACATCTTACACTTTACATGTGTGTATAAAGGATCTTAGACTTATATCAGTTTTAACTATTTTAAAGTTAAATGACAAAGAAAAATTATACCAGATGGAGTTAAACAGGCAAGGAAGATTTTATTCAAGACTGTACTGCAAAAGGGGAGAGAGATTGAACTCAATTCTGCTGAAACAAAATGTAGGGGAGTTTTAACTGCTGGGATAAGCTGTGGAAAAGTACTGATGGACTTTGGGGGGAAGTTAGTCAAAGAGATTAAACCGTATGAGTCTTCTAATTGTTGCTTATGGAAGTTAGGCTCTTACTCTCTCACTGAGACTGGGAGATAGGGTCACTATCTTTCTTGATGATTACATGTCAAAGGGATTGCTCCCAGGTCCTTGAGAAAGACATTCCTGGGTTGTGAAACTGCCAAAAGGCTGGGGGAAGAGAAAGTACAATTGCAAGTTTTCTAAAGTAAATGTTCTAAGAAAAGGGAAGTCAGATGCCCATAGTCAGGAATAAACCTGTCTAAACTTTGAGAAGCTGAGGGGAATGTTAAGTCAATCTTGGTCACAGAACATACTGAGAAGCTGGTAAAAGCTGTTGAGCCCTCTTGCCAAGAAAATACACTTATGGACTAGAGCAGAAATCTGTCCTTTTGCCTAAACAACATCAGTTCCCACTACTGATTTGAGCATCTGGGTTTCTATTTCTGGGACCTCCTGCCCCCTACTCTAAGTCCTTATGATTTGAGTGGGGGACAAGGGGCACATACTCAACTCTCTGGCCACAGGGATTGGTTAAGGAGGGAGCATTTGACTCAGCTGGTCCAATATGGAGGTGTTGAGAAAGAGGAATCTTTTCTTTCTATTGGACATGAAGCAGGAACAATCTAAGACTGGGTGCTAGGGGCCATCAGGTGGAGATAGTGCCCCTGAGAGTGAATCAAGCACACAGGAAAGTAGACCAATGAGACTGAGACCAACAGAGCCCTGATGACATCATTGCAGGCCTTGGATCTAGCCATGCCTAACGTTGGCATACTTTTTTTTTAAAGGAAATTGAATTCATTCCCTGTTTTAATTGAAACCAGTTTGAGCTGAGTTCTCTGATATTTTCATCTTGATGGATGAGAGATATGAGTAGGAATGAGCATTTTTTCCTTAATTGTCTGATTTTTTCTGAACTATGAAAGTATCTTACACAGTCAACATATTAAATATTGTACAAGCATGCTACTGAGTGGAACACAACATGCAGGGCACTGAGATATGCCTGTCACCAGACTCTAAAACACAGCTCAATCCAAAGGAAGGAAAGAAGAGGCTGAGGACAATGAACCTCCTTGCATACTTAGGTCTGCTTAAGAACATTAATTCTTTCAAAAATCTTCAGGAGAATCCCCCTATTTTCTACTGTGTGCCATCAGGCAAAGTTGATTATTCTCCCATAGCAAGCCCAGGCCTCTAATAAGGCTTTAACAGCAATGAGCTGGATATGTTCAAGAATAAGATGTCATTTTGATGATGGGCTGTCCCCATGCTCAGCCCTCCTTGTGGAAGACAGCAGACAGTCCAGCACTAGCTAGTTCCCAGAGCTCAGTGGGTCACCTGACTGCAGCATCATTACTCTCTAACAGGGTATGTGTCCTCTGATAGAGAATAATCAGGACAGTGTTGGGTAACACTTATCGTTGTGTTCGGTTCAGGTGCAGAAAAGGGAGACAGTTCCATAGAAAGTTCTTCCATTTGCTTGGGTGAATATACCTGAAACCATAGGTGGTGGCTCCTTCATCCGTTTCCAGGGATTGTTCCAATTCATTTAAAATATTTCACCAGTCAATTTTAATCACATATTTAGCAAGCTCCCCACAGGTGATTGGGAGCTCATTGCATGACTTAAGAGCTTTATTGTTCTAGATACCCAAATCTATTAAGCCCTCACTTAAGGCTAGGTGGTGTAATAAATAAATTTGTAAAGATCCTTATATTTAGTAGTCTCAGAAACTCTGTGAGGTAAGTATTGTTATTATCCCTATTTTAGGGAAGAGGAAATTGAAGCTCAGAAAATTTAAGTGCTTGTCCCAAAGTTACACTGCTAATCACTGGGAGCAACGGGATTCAGCCCTAGGCAGCATGCTTCCAGTGTTCATGTTCTTATCCACTGCTTCTCTGATGCCTCTGTGAGAGTTCTAAGGAACTAGGAGCTTATATTAGTTTTCTATTGCTGATGTAACAAATTCGTGCAAACATAGTGGATTAAAACAACAGAAATTCATAATCTTACAATTTTGAAGGTCAGAAGTAAAAATGGATCTCACTGGGCTAAAAGCAAGGTGTTGGCATGACTGCGTTCCTTATGGGGGTTTGGAGGAGAATCCATTTTTCTCTTCTCCAGCTTCTAGAGGCTGCCCACGTCCCTTGGCTTGTGATCCCTTTCATTTTCAAAGCCAGCAATGGGCAGTTCAGTTTTTTTCATGTCACATCCCTCTGATACGTCTGCCTCCGTTTCCCACATTTTTTTCAGCTTTATTGATAATCAAGAAATAAAAATTGTATATATTTGCAGTATACAATGACGTTTTGATATACGTATACATTTTGAAATGATTACAATCAAGCCAATTAACAAATCCATGACATCAAATAGTCATCATTGCGTGTGTGTGTGTGTGTGTGTGGTGAGAACATTTAAGGGATGCTGGAGTAAAAATCATCTGGGATGCTCATTTTTAAAAGATGATTCTGAGGCTCTAACTCAGGCCACCCTCGGGTAGGAGAAGAGCAGCAGGAATTAACACTGAAAATAATTCTCCCAGTGCTTTTTATGCGGCTGGTCTGCAGACCACACTTTGAGAAACATAAACATTCTCACCTTTTTCCACCTTTAAGGACCCTTGTGATTACATTGAGTCCACCTGGACAATCCAAGATAATCTCCCCATCTCAAGTTCAGATGATTAGCAACTTTAATTCCATATGCAACCTTAATTTCTCTTTGCCATGTAACTTAACAGATTCACAATGTAAAGGGACTATGGAATGGACATCTTTGGCCACCCGTTATTCTACCTACCTCTAGGCTCAAAGCCTAGAAATACTGTAGTGATCAGTTCTCACCTCCTGATAAGCCTCTGGTTCTGAAGACACTGAACATACAAGAAGCTTTTCCTGGGGCAAATGTTGGTACTGCCTGAATTACTTATTTCAAGTTTCTCGTCCCTAAAACACGATGAGGCAACATTCCTTTTTTCGCTCATCTGTGCACATCACCTGTTCAGTTAAGCCTAGCCAAGTATGAGAAATAGAATTTGCAACATTTGCTGTGTATTCCACAAAGACCACATCCTCTATCCCTGATATGGCAGGTCTGCATAAGAATCACCTGGAGAATTATTTCAAATGTTCATTCCTACTCCTCCTCTCCTACCCAAGATTGGTCTGAGAGCCTCAGAATCTTTTAAAAATGAGCATCATAGATGATTCGTACTCCAGAGTTGTAGGCCCACATGTCGAAAAACACTGACAAATGTACACAAAGTTTCCAAAGAATACAGACATATAGACTCTGTATTTTTTATTAGTGTGTCAGGGTGGGGGGGGAGGGAGAGACAGAGACTGAGAGAGAGAAAGAGAGAGAGAGAATATCAATGGGAACATGCTTAAATTATAAAAATAATTGGCATTTAATCTCTTTTCTAAATCTTGCTCATTTCACCTTCAAACTGTAATCATATACCTTATGTATTGAGTCCATTCCAGTCATTTCACATCCAATTTTTAGTTTATACTTTTAATAATAGCATATATCGCAGCGTTTGTTGTCTTTTGACTCTGAGTAAGGACCTCATTATTAGTAAAGATCCTTAACTGCCTTTTAAATAGTTTCCTCACCATCATTCAATGGTTAGAGCTGGGCAAACTCAGAGCATTTTTCTTTCTGTCTCTAAGCTAAAATAAAAATAGTTCAGGAACAGGAGAAGTCAGTACAAGGTAAAAACATATAAAGAAAAATCATTGAATGTGGCAGAGGGGATTTTCCGCTCTCCTCTTCATCCCTGAGGTCTGAATCATCTGAGCTGAGAACTTAATACAAGAAGGCATGATGCACAGTCATATGTCCAAAACCAATACCCTCCAGACAGCTGATTTCCTGCCCTAGAAACTATTTGCTGCTTATTTACAGAGGCAAATCAAGGACCATGGCTATAAGTTTCCTGCAAATTCTGTGGATTATATTTGCCTGGAAGAGATGGCAAACAGACAGGGAGCACCTGGAGAAACCAGACATCCTACCTTTGGGAGAGATGAGTATTTCCAGGTAGAAGATGCCCCACTTAGACCTTTTTGATCAGGGGCAGTGTGCAGCTTGAGGAGTGCAAGGGCACCCTGCACCACAGACTCCTACAGAGTCACCAGCCCCACTAGACAATAAGAGCTGTGAGAATCAGGACCTTCATTTCCCTCCAAGATTGGCATCATGTCATCCTAGGGCTGCCCTATCCATTCAGCGTTGCCCATACCAGGAAGTGCCCCATCTAGTACTTTCCATGACTTCCTCTAATATTGAAAACTTAACCATTTTGTTTTGTTTTATTCTTTTATATAGATAGGTAGATGATAGATAAAGATAGAGTTCTTACGATATGTCACTCTGTGCTACCAACTTTTTATAGAGTCTCATTTAATATTCATAATAATCACATGAAGTAGATTCTTCTAGCATCCCTATTTTAAAGATGTGAAAACCGAGGCCCATGAAATATAAAATGACTTGGCCAATGTCACAGAGATATGATACACACAACTGTCTTCATACATTAGCTTTTTTCCTGCTGCCTATTTTGGGCGTAATCCCTTAATACAGACAATGACTTAATGATTGAGTTACCATAATTCATTACTTTTGAAAATTAAATAGGTGAGTGTTAATAATTATGGTTGGACAAGAGGATTGAAGTGGGACTGTCCCAACCGGCTAAAACAGAATGTGCTGTCATTTTACATCAAGGCTACTCATTTAACCAGACTCTGCATTAATGGCGGACTCTGCTAACTGCAAAATTTTCCTCAAGTAGTCTCTCCTTGGATCTTCACACGACCTCCCTGAGAAAGACAGAACACTAGGCTTAAAATGCTTAAGAGACATTCGGGCTGCTCGAGGCCTGGACAAGGACTGAGCCCCTTATTCTGAGTCAAGTGTTCTGCCGACTGCATCACACCAGCTCTCCCAAGCAACATGCTCGGAGGGACCATACCCCAAACAGTGCCCGAAGGTGGAAATGACAGACCTCGCAGTAGGTTTGTAGAGGAGACACTTGGGGCAGGGGAGCATCTTTGATTCACCTTCAGTTGCAGCACCAAGGCTACCTGCCTTCCTCTAGCTAAAGGCAGTCCTTCTCTATAACCCAAGTCATACTGGGTGAACTGGAGTCAGGTCAGAACGGGATTGGAAGTGCAGCATTGTGGGGTGCTGGAGATTTGAGGAATAGGAACTCATTTTCCTGCAGTGAAGAAACATTTATTTGAATGACAAAATTTCCTTTAATGTCACATTAGTTTCTTTTTGTCAGACAAATAAAGTTTTATATATATGTAATGTATATATTCAGGCTTATATAATATATATGTGTGCCTTGTGTATCACTAATTGCATATATAATTAAAAATAACTATATTATGTCATTCTATTATCATAAAATTATTCAGTCTATGTATACATCCATTCGTTAGTCTCTGAACAAATTGATAGCTTATGAACAATGTGATGACTAGAATAATTTTGATCAAACAAAAATACTAATATTTCTCCCTGTTTGGGAAAAGCTATTTGGGATAACTTCTTTTGTGTTCTATTTTGTTTTGTACTTTTCTTCTTAGCTTAAAATTTCATAATGAATATGTTAACTTTTTTAAAGATGTAAAATTTAAAAAAGAAAAGATTTAAGGTTGTTTTCAAAGGCAAAATGTTAATTAATGAAAGATCCATACCTTGCTTCCTGTGTGAGTTTCCACAGTACAAAACCCTAACCAAATTTATTTCCTGCTTCAGCTACAGTAACTTAGGGTTGCCATAAGTTCCTGTTTGCTGAGAACGGTGTTAAAGGCTGTTGTCCCAGTAAAGTTATTAGGAGCACCTGTTCCTCTCTAAAGTGTCCTTGTTTGGAAGATAAACATATAGTTGCTACAACAGACTGTGTTCTTCAGGAGACAGACTATGATTAAGAATTTAGCATGTAGGATGTTTATATGAAAGTGCCCTTGTAATCACCACCTGTGGAAAAGAAAGGAAAGAAACAGGATTAGGCAGAAACTGAGCTGGAATGCAGGGCTAACAATAGCCTTGACTGAGCCCATGGGGAGTTCTGGAGCTAGAATGGCCCTTCAGAGTTGTCCAAGTTGGGCTGAGATGCACTGCTCAGTCATTGGATATGGGCCACCTTCAAAGGAACATGACTTGGGTGGGGCAGCTCTCTCCTGCTGAAAGAATGGCTGAAGGGTCCCTCTGCTGACAGCACTCACGGTAGTTGGGCCACAGGATCTTCATTACAGGGACATCTGAGTGGTATCTTAGTGTTGTTCTCCTCTCACTGAAGTGTAGTTTCGTGAGGTCTAAGCACCTCTCTGGGGAACAAATTGGTTGTCCCTTTTACTAGAAAAAGAGTGGCCTCTAAAAGTAGCTACCTAATGATGCTAAGAGATCCCAGCAGACCCAGGTTGGAGTGAGATACTTTCCCTAATGGTTCTGAGGATATGTGTGGTCATAGTGGTTAATAAAAGACACTTAAGTTACATTAGGCTCCTTTGTTGTAACTTCCCTTGTAATTATGCTTTGTAATTGAACAAAAAGGACAAAGGCTTTCTCTGAAGTCCTTCTAGCTAAAGACTTTCTCTGCTGGAGCGAACAGCCAAGGTTCCACCTCCCCCATTGCTTTCTCTGGAGAGGTTAATATTTTTAAACACACACACATACACACCAACACCACCAGCACCAACACATCAATATCAATACAAAAAAGTGGATTGTTGTTACCCTGACGGCCTTTGGGACTTAGTACCCTAGAAGGAGGTTTCTCATTCAAATTCACACTTTTCTTGATTGAGAAATTTTCAATTAATTTCAAGGAGGAGATCTCAGATTATGGGAAGGATTCCTCCAGACTGTTCTATCTCAGGTCTTTTATTGAAAGATGTGTCTGGATTTCTCTTTTTTTTCTCATTCTGAATTTATTCATTTGTCAAAATAAATAAATACTCTTGCCAATATCCCTACAAGTAGGCAATACTCTTATATTCATTTTAAATATTCTAGACTCAAAATGTTAAGCAACTTCCCCAAAGGCTGGGTTCAAACCAGGTCTGTCTACATTGTCTTCCCTGATGAAAGGGTCACAGTGTTTAAATGGGCAGCCTTGCAGAATGGCAGCTCTCCCTCCCTATCCTGTTTCATTGACACTTAGAAGACAGCTGACTCAGCTCGTAAGGGATGATTGAAATGTGAGTGCTTTAGAGGAGGCTTTTGAAGGACCCAGGTTCATTCTGGGTAGTGGCAATGTGTGGATCATTCAACTCAAAGTAATTGAAGTCGTGGTAATAATCAGTTCTTTTCAGGGTGGATTGTGAAGTGTTTAAAAATAGGGTTCAGGGGAAATGTGTTATTTAGCAAAGCATCATTACAGCTTTAGCAAAAATGACCCATCATTTGTGTTTCATTCTAGTTTTTTTCCTCTGGTCCCTAATTTGTACCCAGGGTTTCCTCATTAATTGTACAAATGGGATTAATGACTTCATACCAGCAGAGAACATAAAGTTCTTAAGAACTCCAGCCATATGACACATTATTGTAGTAGCAAATGGTGAAGCAGTTAGCATTTATGTAACACGTTCTTTGCAGTATGCCCATTCTGGTGGCATATTCACACACACGTTATACCCTAATGATCACTTTGTGCTTTTCTATTTGTTATGCTTGTATGTATTTGCAGCATTTATAATTTGTAATATTAAGGAAAATTAATGTTCATGAAAGCCTGCAGCTGCCTGCCCTGTTTGGTTTGGTGCTTCATTTATTCACAGAGCTTTTGTCTTCCCTGCTGAGGACCATAAACCTAAGTCTCCCAACCAGTTGGGTGGGCTTTTTTGCATCAGGGATGCTAGATCGGTCATCTTCTATTAGAGGAGACTTGAATGATGCCTCAGGGTTATTTGGTTCACTGAGAGCCCTCTACTTAGGGCATCTTCTCCACTGAGAGTTCTCTACTTCTGGCTACAAATTCCATAGCCTTCAATCCCTTTAAAAATGCTTAGACTTTTCTTGAGGTGCCCCAGTTCTAATTGACCAACTCCCAGCTGACAGCTATCTAGGAAAATTCAAGATCGACTATGGTGTCATTTTCACACCTTTCCCTTGAAAGTCATTTATGACTCTTCTAGTTTCTGGAATAATAAATAGTCCAGAATATTAACAACAATAAGGGCAATAATAAAATAGAATAGTAAGCATTACTCAAGCAGCTGGGTAAGTACCCTCTGAGCACTGTGATTTACTCCTCAGAAAGTCTTGTGAGTTAGTTCCTACTATTAGCCCCACTTTGGAGAAGAAGAAGCTAAAACTTAGAGAGATCAAGAGACTTGCCTATGGTCCCATATCTAGGAAGTCCTATGCTAGTATTCAGACTCAGCCAAAAGAGACACCAAAGCAACTATTAACCGTAAATTTCACTTCAAATCACTTGAGTCTCACAATCAGGAAGAGGATTTCATGCTGGTCAGTGAAAACAGGCGATGCCATCTATGTTCTGCTCTGTGCACTCAAATTGTTCTAGTGCTTATAGTTAAAAGTCAAGGAACTATCCTTAACAATACATTCCTCTTTGTCTTCCTAAGCCTTTTTTCTTCCCCCTCATTTCTTTCCTTTCAGGAATGATTACCACTTTCTCAGCACTGTGCTTTTTCTGTTCAGTTTGCAATTCTGAGTTTATAACTCAGCTCATACTACCACATATCCTAATAGGATTTAAGTGTCTTTGGAGTGTTGCTGTTTAATGTCATGTTTGTGGTAATGAGACAACATCTGGCAAGTGGCCTCATATCTTTCTATAAAGAAGGTGAATTTCATTGAGATTTGGGAAACTGCAACCTCTTGTTTGTTTGCTCCTTCCTGTATGCTCTTACCTCTGTCTTCTCTCAATTCCCCAAATCACACTTCTCATGTAGGAAAGTGACCCAGGATCTGGATTCATGCTTGGTGTGGTAACTTAATGAGGGACCTCTGTCAGGGGAATTGGCATTGAAGTGACTGCACATAGGTGGAGTGAAGAGTGGTGTTTAAATTGAAGGAATGCTTCCCTAGAGTTTTAGGTTTTAGGTAAAAGCAATGACACATTTTTTTAAAAAAATGTGCTTATTAGTTCTCAGACAAGATACTAAGCTCTCCGCACAATATCTCAAACTCTGATCTGTTTGCTATTTGGTTCTACATACTGCACCTAGCACCTATCACCTAACCACAGATGTCTACATGCGTGGAAGGCACAAGTAGACAGGAAAGTCTTTCATGTGACAGTCAGCCAGAGGTATCACCCACTCTGTTTACAGGCACCGGGGACCCTGATAGAGAATTAGCTGGAATTCTCCTTTACTCCTAGGGTGCTAACATTGCCTTCCCATTGGGGTGGGTATGTACCTGGCTTCTGGAGGTAAGGTGACAGAGGGTGAGGGGGATTCCTAAATTATAGCTATAGCTGAGGGAGGAGTTTTTTGTCACAGACTCAGGGAATCGGTAGGTTCAGCTCCTCCGCGGGCAGAATTAACTCTTCCTGCTTCAAGTCTAGTAGGAGAAGACCAGGGCATCCTTTGTGAGCAAAGAGGGAGGACCCCTTTGCAGGCACCTACTGTGTGCTAGGCACTTTTAGACTCATTTCATGGAAAACCCATTGCTTTTTTTCTTGTTTAGAGTTGGGGGCTGGAACACTGCTGTATGAGGCAAAGAGATAGAAAGAAACCCTAGAAAGCTCAGTTTGCAGAAGTATTGCGTTCTTGGCTTTCTCACAGCCTTCATTGCCCAACAAAATGTTGTAGATAGAAGCCTTCCCAAACCTCTCCACTCTAGAATGCTTCAACACACACAGCAAGGAGATGCCACCCATGGAATAAAGATTTTGCCCCTGCCTTTTCTCCAAAATGATATTCTTAAATTTTCAGCATTGTCTTGAAGCTCTTTTTGTCTATTCCTGTCCTCTTTGATCTGGAGGCAAGTGAATCACATGGTTCTGAGTTCTTTTTATTATCACCCTCACCACCCCCCAAAAAGCCAAAAGAGAAAACAGTGTGGTTGAACAATGTACTCAATTGTCCGAGGTTTTGTGTCACAAGCCCATCTTATAGTGTCAATCCCTGTAAAAGCCACTCGGGGGAATCTGTGTCACTTTTAGAGCTACTGCAACTCAGAGCCTCAGTCTGCTACCATTTGTAGCATCAAATCAGATTGAATAAGTTCCTCTCAGACAAATTTAAAGTCTATTGAGACCCAGGAAAAGACCTTCCAAATGGCCTGAAGATTAACCGATCTTTCTGTTCTCAATGGGAAATAAGTAAAAAAGTCAGTGAATGAAAAGTGTCAGCATGTTGAATTTCATAAATCTGTCAGTAACCCTAACTCTCCATGTACATGAAATTAAGCCATTTTTTTTGTCTAATTTTGATTTGAATGATATCCTCTGCATTATGGATGGATTAACTTCTTCCCAGATGGTAGCCATGCTTGTGGAAGACACAGATGCATTTTATTTTAATTTTAACATACTTCTGATTCAGTGGTTACAGTGACAAGCTATCAAGCATCAGGTTAAAAAAATAATCTGTAATAGGTGAGTGAAAACCACTTCTGATTATACCCAATGAGATATAATTAGTGATATTGATAACACCTTGAATAGCATTGATTTTCCAATCCAGATGAAAACTTTGATGACACTTTTATTTTCACCTGTACTATACCTCTTTTTTTTATGAAACAATTTGAACAGTAAAAGAAAATGCCAGGCACAAGATCCATGCATGTATCTGTGCTGTTTTCTTGAAGGAAATGCACTTGGATACGTCATCTGCAAAGGCATCAGAATAGTGACCCATTAATGATTGCTGACTATGCAGAGCCTCCATATACTGTTAGGCAGGTTGTACATCACACAAGTGCACTCAGCCAAGGACAAAAATAGTGTCTGGAATCCTGCCTATACTCCACTTGCCAAGTTGGTCACTCAAAGGAAGGGGCTTCTTTTTCTAATTTACACAAAAACACTGTATGAGCAAACAGAAGTCAGGTACCATGTGCTAGAAACAAAACAGAAGCTCAATAGCCTGTACTATATTTAATGTATACAAAACCCACATAAAATATCTATTTATCCACTCTAGAGATGTGGGAACTGAATCTCAGAGAAGTGAAACAACTAAACCAGAGCCACATAGCTAGCAGGCAGACATGCTGGATTTCAAACCCTGGTCTATGCCACTACAGAGCTCTGTGCCTAATCCAGTGGGTTCTGAGGCTTCTACTGCACCTCAGAAATGCTTTCCTAAGGAAAAGTTCTGTGTTGTACCTTAGATGAAGCGGGAAAAAGTAGCTTCTCTGTCATTGCCCCAGCCAGTTTTTTTTCTTTTTTTTTTGGCTTACTTCTCCAAATCACTCTCAAAGCATCAACCACTGTGCATTGTCTCTTCCAGTTGGGGGGACGGGGTGGAGAAAAAGTTAGTTTACTCCTAAAATTCTTCTTTCAAAATGAACACAGGCATACTCCTCTAGCCAGGACCCATCTTGTGGCAAGAAAGACAGACAAGCTCAAATACAGATAAGCGAACACAATGAGGTCTCACAGGGACATGAGGACACAAGGAAAGCTGAATGCCAAGCTTTGGAAGATTAAGGCTTGAATTTCTCTGAGCTTGATCTCTTCTTCTCATGGCTTTTATGGAGCACTTTCCTCAAATGTTCCATTCTATTTTCCTCATCTGCTTTCTCTGGGACTCTAATCTTCCATAAATCTGTGTAGACATTTTCTGATACTTGGAGCCCTGATCTTGACTTTGTAGTACCTCTCACATCCACCGTTTAGAATTTAATTCTGTGTCTTTTGATTAAAATTCCCAACATGGAGGATCCCATTGACTTACTCTTCTTTTCATGCTAGATAGCCTACTTGTTACCTTCTCCTCTTATATTTAGCTGGAGCTGCTTTCTGCAGAGATTTGGCATGGGGAAAGCATCTAGGATTGGGGTACATAGTATAACATGCACTCCAAGCTGCCACGATTTGGGAGCCCAGATTTGTGGGCATAGATTGGCAGTTTCCTAAAATAGATTTAATGTACTTTACAGATTCTCTAACTGGTATTACACTTCAGAAAGGTTATTAACAGATCCAATCCATGGCAGAGGTTACAATGGCAAAGACTTATTCTAAGGATGAAGTTTGACAAGATAAAGTAATAAACAAGTCTTAGAGTAAGGATGAAGAGAATGAGTTCTGCACTTTCCCCTTCTCAGTGCTGTTTTTTTCTATTTTCAATTTGTCAGGTACTATGTGATATCAGGAAATGATCCAAAGAAGCAGCTTACTTCTGTTAAATGGTTGAGTTATCTCCCTCCCTCCCTCACTCCTCCCTCAACCCCAAATACATCACAGGTTGAATTTGAACACAGTCTTCCATGGTATCTCAAAGGGATCTCAGGCCCATAGAAGACACTCAGGATAGATTTTAGACCAGTGAAATTTTGATATCCTCTAAAATCTTACTTATATCCAGCTGCCGATTTTTTGTTCATAGGATAGAGTGCTCCTACAGCAAAAAATAAATAAATAAATAAATAAGGGTTTATCTGATTCAAGTTATGTGGTTTTGTAGATCATGAAACTAGCAGGTATTCACACAATGTTAAGATCATGGGCTTTGTAATAAGAAAAAACTTGGCTTAAATTCTGGTCCCACCAATTACTAGTCATATTGCCTTTCATAGTCACTAATTTTGCGTGGTCTAAGCTTTAATTTTCTCATCCAAACAAATGATGATGGGAATAACATTCTTCTCATAAGATTGTTGCAGAATTAATTGATATATATCACTTAGGGCAGTACCTGGCACTAAGGAAATACCCTCTAAATCATTGCTAATACAATAGCATCACTGTTCTTAGTAGCTGTAAGAAGTAATAATAACGTTTATATGTAGTGTTTAAAGATCTTTGTCTGTCCAAGACACCCAGGAAGCTCCCATATTTCATTTAATTTCATATGAGTCTTGTCCTATTTAGTTTCTCTCATCCAATTTCCCCAGGGGCTTCCTGAAGGTCAGGCCTGCTTTGTAGGGAGATGTCCTCCTCAGTGAGTCAGGCTGAGCACAGGAGATTGTGATTGCATTAGATTGGTGCCTGGATCAGCAAGGCCAAATCTGATCACCAACTAACTCAGAAAGCCTGTCCCTGCAGAGGCATACCCTGGCTGATCTCTGCCAAGAGAAGCCCCATCTTGTTTTCGTCAAACAGAAAGATTATTCATAATTGATAAGATCCAAGGACATCTCCATCACCCACCACCCTAATTTAATGAAATATATTGTTAACTAAAACAGTGGTGCTCAAAATGGCTATTGATTCCAACTTTCATCTGGGCACAAACTAATTTCCTCTGAACAGAGATTTCACTGACAAAATGAGATGAACATCCAAGCATTTCTCTTCCTAGTTCATCTGAAGCAAGGTGTCACAACTGCTTAAAGCAACCAGACATTGACGATGTAAGCACCAGCATACCAAGAAAGCAGTCCTTAAGAAAGTCCTGCAAACGAGAAAATGGGTTCTGTGGGTCCTAGTTGGAACCAACACCCTCCTACTATTAACGGACAATGTGTTGCTGAGCAAGAAAAGAGACGGGCAGAGTTTATCTAATGGCTGCTCTACTATCGTTAGAAAAACTACTTAGTAGACCTGGGGAGAAGCAAAATGTTATAGCTTAAGTAGACCCTTAGCCAAGAAACGCAATGTATTAATCCATTGATACGAAAACTATTTAGCAGCTTAAAAAATTGCTTACTTATTAGCTCACAGTTCTGAAGGTGAGAAATTCAGTCAGAAATTCAGACACAGTGTAACTGCATTCTCTGCTCAGGGTTTTACAAGGCTGAAATCAAGGTGTCAGGCTGCATTCCAATCTGAAGGCCCTTCTGATTTACTCAGGTTGTTGGCAGAATTCCGGTCTGAGGTCCCCATTTCCTCGTGGGCTGTCAGTGGGGAGACACTCTTAGCTACTGGAGGCCACGCATATGCCTTAACACATGGCACTCTTTATCTTCAAAACCAACACGAGAGTTTCTCATAAGTTAAATCCCTTTTATACTTCTAATTTCTGACTTTTTCTGTGTTTAACCTCTAGACTCAGATTTAAGGGGTTCACGTGATTTTGTCAGGCTCACGTAGATAATCTCCCTATCTTAAGGCCAAATGATGAGGGCCATAACTACATCCATCAAAGTCCTTTATGTCATTGCCTACATTGGTGTTTGACTGGCTATCTGGGAGAAGCTGTGTGTACACGAGATGTCAGGAATCTTAGAATTCTGCCTACCACCCCAGGGATAAGGATTATATGAATGCCAGGGTTGGAGGGCCTCTAATGTCCTCTGAATTGGGGTGAAGAACTCTTGCAGAAGTATCAGCTGCAGAGTTTTGGTTAATGTTTCCAGTAACCACCATTTCAGAACTTAAAGAAATGCTCTTCAGCTCACTTGAGTGGTCATGAAACACATTATATATTGAATATTGGACTTAGACATCCTTTGAACCAAATGAAGGCAGGAGAACTTCCTTCAAAAACATAATTACTTTGTAGAATAGAAGGTGAGCAGCATCACAATTCAATGAACTAATAATACTAGTTATAACAAATAATTATGTAATTACATATTTCACTTCCATTATCTTATTATCTTCCTTCAAAAAAAAATCTAAAATAGGTGACATGAGGTCGTTTGTGGTTTCTAAAAGTGTGGCCCAAAAGTCAATAATAATAGACACCCCAGGGTTAGTGAGGGAGGAGGGGAAGGTTAAAAATATAAATTCTCGAGCCGTATCCCAGAATCCACTGAGTGACAATCTTTGTGGGTTTGGCTTGGGAATCTGCCTTTCAAACAAGCTTCAAATGTCATTTATCTGCATTGAGAATATTTCTTTCTCTGTGATGAGAACTCAGTGTAATATCTGACCTCTTCTCTGATCCTTTACTACCTTTATCACAAGGGATATGGAATATGTCTTTTGGTAAAGTTGTAAAGTTGCAAAAACTAAACTAAGCATTCTTGGCTTAACTCATTTTCTTCTGCTCGGAAGGACCTACTTGAGGGGAAGAGGTGGTTCTGCTGTTCTTCTGGGGCAGCCACTTTCTCCATGTCCTCCTTAAACATGGGGGCTGCTGTGTTCCAAACTGGATCATAAGTCTGCCTAATTCTTCTATTTCTGGGATTATTTGTCATAATCATTAGGTTTCTATACTAAGCTATGTTCTCCAATTTAGTCTGTTTTATGAAGAAGATAATATTTTGAGCTCTTATCTGCCTTGTTATTTTACTTTATTTCTCAGTTCATTCAGAACCTAGGTGAGGCAGAAGGCCGTTCAGAATCCCTAAAACCTTTAATTGGCCTTTCCTCTGTTTTCCACAAGTTCACTCAGCATAAAAGAGCATTCTCCCCAAAAACATGTTTCCTTTCATCTGTCTACCTCCACTCTGTCACTCTAGTTGGAGAAACATACTTTGTTTGATATTGGCAACCTTATTTTTCCCCAGAGTACAAACCAGCACCTTTTCCTATAAATCATGAACTCTTTCCTCTGCCAACTCTCCCTTCCCCAGCCTAGTCTCCTCACAATTCTTTTCTCCTTTCTTTCTGTATTTTGGTATAGAATTTGCTATTCAAGCAGAAATGATTTTCCTTTTCATTAGGTCTTACTTTCAATCAGAAACCCCTTCATTTATTTCAAAGTAGGAGATCCTCAAAGCTCCCCGGCTGACCCTCCCACAGGAGACACTGAAGCCAGGAGAAGCTTTCCCTTGCGACCCTGAGCACATAACTGTCCCTTCCATGGAGTTTTACTCTTCCCTTGACCAATCAGTCCTTCCACTCACCTCCCAGAACATGCTGCATGCAACTTTTTTGAAAGTTAAGATTTTTGTTTTTAATCACTAAATTGTGAGTTCCTTAAAAGCAAGCAACATGTTATAATGATCCCTTTAATCCTTTGAGAATCTAGCATAATGCCAGGCAGAGTAGATGTGTCACAAAGGTGTATTTAAGGTGAAATTCCTTGGAATCTCTTGCTGTTATTTTTAATCACGCAAATAAGACATACATTGCAGAAAATTATGGGAGTATGAAAATAAGAAAAAATATGGTACCATATTTGCTGTTCTACTTTAACACATTTAAAAATAAGTTGGATAAATAGAATTTTATAGTTAAATAAAATTTATGAACATTTCCCAATATTGTTATAAGCATAAAAAGTAAAAATTTAATATTTGAATTATACTCTAATAGATTTACTAATAAATATTTTATTCCTTCCAATTTGATTATAGACTACACTAAAGATTTTTATGTATAAAGGCTTTTTGAAGTTTAGAAAACACGTTTCTTCAGTATTTACTATCATACTAGAAATACTGGGTTAAAATTACTACTAATTATATGATTATTTTTATAAACTTTTTATACAATGTTTGCAGCAACTTCCTTTCCTTGCTTTTTTGTGAGGGCTTCTTCAAATTCGAGTATTCATATATATACATAATATTTGTAAGTATATAAAATTATATAAATCTTCACAAATTTGTAGGATACTATTTTTTAAAAAGCTTTTCCTTGATATCAGTGCTATTCGGTACAGTGTCATAAAGTTTGTGCACTGTACAAAGGCTCCTGGGTGAGGGAGTAAGGAGGAGGAATAATCTGACTAGAGTTGTACTCACCATCTATGCACTGTGGGCTGCCTCGGCTCAGTGGTCCTCCTTTTCCTAATCTGTACCAGCATCACTTCCTCACTGAGCCATTTGTCCATCTGCAGTCGGTACTTTTTCTAATTAGCACAAATTACTTCTTATGGGACAGAGGGGCCATGAATGAGATTTTCAAGGCTAGTGAGTCCAATTTGTGTATTAGGTTTTCCTGTTAATGTTACTTTCTGAAAGAAAAGGTGATCAACTTGTGGAGTTTAGCTTTTAGGGGGGCCCAGGTAAAGTTGACACTGTGAAGAGCTTGGGTAACAAGAATCTGTAGGTTTTCTAAAAATTTTATTTTAATTTAATTTAATTTTTTATTGCTAAGGGAGATTAGCTCTGAGCTAACATCAGTGCCAATCTTCCTCTATTTTGTATGTGGGATGCCTCCAGAGCATGACCAGTGAGTGGAGTAGATCTGCGCCTGGGATCCAAACCCGTGAACTCGGGCTGCTGAAGTGGAGCACGAGGAACTTTAAGCACTCTGCCTCGAGGCCGGCAAGAGTGCTTAAAGAATCTCTAGTTTTTGTTTTTTTTAACATGGCAATTGAAGTTCCACTTTTGGCCTGTCCAGCTTTGTCTCTCTTTCTGGTAGATCTGAGAATTTCACTCATACCAAATCATGTCTACCACTAACTTTATGTAACCTTCTCCCTGCTCCTCTCATTTACTTCTCTTTGTATAAATCTGCCCCATCTTTTAAGAATTAGCTGATTCTATACCTGATGTATTAGTAGGCAATTCGCCAAATGTCTCTTGTATTTCTGCCTGTCTTATGAGCAGAGTTACTGATTACTTTTTTTCCTGGACTATCTTTTCAAAGATGCTTTTATACTGAATAGTTTTGGAACATAGAAATAGCAAAGGACAGGTTTACTTACAGCCTTGGAAGATAAAGATACTCTCTCATGCAGAAGCACAAGGGCTAGTTTGTTTACTGCCCCTTATAAAAGACTTGCATTTCCCAAACTTAGGGTTCCTCTTCTGTAGCGTGCTCCTGTACTCCTGTGAATGCCAGGGATTGAGGAATTGATGCAAAAGCTGACTGCTATAAGTAATAAAAAGTCCAGTGTCTCTCACCCAGAAGTTTCGTATCTTCCACCAGCATCCATGAAACTCTGGCTGGCTGACTTGTTCTTTTGCAAGTAGGGTAAATCCTCAGACTTTTTACAGTTCTTGACATTTCTGTGAAACTTCCTCTTGTTATAATTCTTAATTATCGATGACCTTTTCCTCTTTTGAATTCATAACGATTATGTTTTTGACGGTTACTTTATGTAGCAGTTAGTGGACAGGTTCTGGAACCAGATTACCTTACTTAGAAAATGGTCTTTGTCACTTAATCTCTGAGAGGGCTCCGGGAAGTTTCTTAAACTCTTTGCACCTCAGTTTCATCGTGTATAAAATGGTAACGACAATAGTACCTATTGCCTGGGCTTATAGTGAGGAGAAACAAATTAATATGCTTAGCACTGCAGGGCTTGGCAAGTAATTTTTACATTGTTGTTGTTCATTTGTTTGTTTTGTGTATATAAACCTTGTGTCATTTGAATGCAAGATTTTTTCTTTTCCTCTCTCTCTCTCTGTCTCTGTGTTTTCCTTTTTTAATTCTCGTGGCTCTCTGCACAAGGCAAGCACTAGTTATTTTTTTTAAATGAACAGCAATACAAAAGGACAAGCAATGACTTGACTGAACTGCAGGTTGTACCCCTTTCTTCCTTCCCTTGCTTTTTTCCTTTCTTCAATCCTTCCTTCCTTCAGCGGATTAATGTTCCTTGACCACCTGATGTGTTCCAACATTTGGGGATACCAGAAGATCCTGATAAAGACCACAGAAGTCCACGGAAGCAGACAATGTTTGGTGATTGCAATGTGGTGAGAACAGTGCTCTACAGCTCTACCGAGGAGGCTGAGAGCACGGAAGGGGGACAACTGACCTGGATGAGACCAGGAGAGGTCTCTACATAGCTGGAACCACGGGGACAGTTTGCTGTGTCATTCCTGTCTAGAGTGACACTTATACAGTATGATTGAATAGGTGATAGGTGAAACTGAATGACTTGGAAACAATCCTCTCTTGGAGAGAAGGCCCAGTCAGCACTGACAGTGCTTCTTGCAGGAAAGAGGGCCCAGGTTTACCAACTTGTTATAATTGTGCTTTTCCTATGCAGATGCATATCCTAAAAGGGAAACAAAAAAGAACAAAGTCATCCTTTACATATAATTACTATTCCCATCAACTTCCACCCTAATGAAAGACAAAGTTTGGAGATACACTCACAAATGTTTTAGCTGAGTCAAATACCTTTGTTTGGTGCTTACTCAGGCAAGTACCAGGCAGCAAGCCACCTGTGGCTTAATTACTAGGTCATATTAAAACAAGACAATTTAATTGCAATTAGTGTTAGAATAATTTATTCATAAAATGCCAGTATATGTATTTATTTCCTATAATCCATGACTTCCAGCCTGGTGAAATGTGCTCCATTAAATTATAAAGTACAAGGTCATTAACCTACAGTTCTGCTCGTGATCATGGTTTTAGATTGCATTCTGTTTGCTCTTCAGTTAAGATTAAATTGTTAACCCTCTTAGGTCATTTATCTTTAGCTATTTAATTTCTCTGTGATCATCTAAAGGTTCTTAGTATTGCTAATTAAACACGTGTGACCTGCCCAGCAAACAGTTGGCTTTCTTTGAATGTCTGGTAGAGATCCAAAATTGAGTCGGTTCTCTTTAGCTTTCACTGTCCCTTGTAATTGACTGCTGTCATTAGTGATTCTGAGTTTGTAATCCATGTCTGCATGTTCTGGATTATTAAAGTTTTAAAGGCCTTTACAGAGAGTATTTGGCATATGGAAAAGTACACACCTGTAGGCACTTTTCTTCTTCTTCTTCCTTTTTTTTTTTTTCTGAGTCCAGGCTAAGACTCACTTTTGGTTGGTCAAGGATGATCAGCTGAACACACGGTAAATCTGGAGTGGTAGAGTGAGGATTCCCAGGCAAGTAGCTTCACATGGAGAAAAACCTACATTTCATCAGCACAGAATGCATGAACCTCTAGTCAAGGTGAGTCCTCCGTAGATCTCTCTGAATATACTTGTTTGAGGGGGAGGTGATGGCTCCATCCAAACCCACTCACACTGTTGGTAGAGTGACTGCTTGTTGGTAGGAGTAGGGGAGAAATCCAATTTATTAAGTTCTTCCTGCCAAGGTAGCAGGCCATGTTGAGATACAGATTTTCAGATCCATGGCCTCAGGCAAATTTCCCAACTCTTCAGAAGTGCTGCTGTAAACACCATCTTATACAGAGGGAGAAACTGAGACCTAGAGATAAAGTTACTTGCCCAAGATAGCTGGTATGGAATTCAAACCTAGGTTTCCAGAATTCTAAGGCTCAATATAGTATACCACATTCTATTTTCCCTTTAGCATTACCATATGCAGAACAATCAATATTCTAGGAAATAGTTAAAGTGTTTAAGAATTAACCACATTTTGCCTTTATTTTTTCTATTCCACATTCTTGCTATCATCTACCAAGCAAGAGATTTCCTGAGAGGCAGGGAGAGAAAACATAAGGCAGTCTGTATTGTGTATTGTGGTGTGACACTGAGATCACCGCTTCAGGACTAAGGCATCCACTAATCAGGGAATGTTTATGCTGATGGATCTCAACTGAGTTTCTCCCAGAAAATGCTCTTGGCCATAGGGAGCTGCTTGACCTAAGGTTACACCCTCTCTCCACAGCAGTCCCCATCTAATGGCAGGCTGCTGTAGGAAAATAAAGGTCTAGGCTTTGTCTCAATTAGGGATAACCCTGGCTATCCCAAATTCAGGGCTCCCTATGTGATTAGCGGAGGCCTCTGTTGCAAGCGGATCACAGTTCAGCTTCTTCCTCTGTCTGTTCCTGCGTCCCTTACTCTCACATAGCTGTGATTGAACACACTCCCAAATAGAACATTAGCATGCCAATCTGCATCTCAGAGTCTATTTTCTGACCCTGACACTCGAAAGTAGAAGAAGTCGGAAGTAGCCCTAGGGAACATTCTAAACTGGTGTTTTGGAACAAGACCACCCACAGGCTGGCAGTGAGAACTCCATCATTGAGAGAGGGTGGAACATTGATAGTCTCTTTGATGCCTTTGCACTGCATGTCTTTAACTTTCACCCGTGGTGATATGGGATGGGATAATTGTGAAAGGGAATGCACTGGAAGGTTGAATATCTCTGAAGTTCGAGATGTGCAGAGAAAGTGGTTATTATGGGAACATTGGGACAGCATGGTTGTGGCTAGGGATGATCAATGTCTTGCAGAAAGACAGTGGCATGCTGAGGGTGATTAATCATCAGTTTAAAGATAAAGTCTATTGGTTTTGCAATCAGAGGACAGAAAAAACCTGAAGATCGAGACCATTACTGGATGGGGCCGGCCGGGTGGCGGAGCAGTTAAGGTGGCACATTCCACTTCGGTGGCCCGGGCTTCGGCGGTTCAGATCCCGGGTGCGGACATGGCACCGCTTGGCAAGCCATGCTGTGGTAGGCATCCCACATATGAAGTAGAGGAAGATGGGAACAGATGTTAGCTCCAGGCCAGTCTTCCTCAGCAAAAAGAGGAAGATTGGCAGCAGATGTTAGCTCAAGGCTAATCTTCCTCAAAAAACAAAAAAAAAAAAAAAAAGAGAGAGAGAGACCATTACTCTATTATAAGGGGAGCAGAAGTCCAGAGAAGTGAGAATTCTCAAAAATATCCAGTCTGCTCTGCTGAGGCAGAGCCCTGACTGGTGAGATCACGAGAACTGGATTGTAGAGGGTGTTGCAGCGGCCTCATTACATATTAGTCTCAGTGACCCACTGGGGAATTTGTGCTTCCCATCTCTGCAACTCTATTTCTATAGATGTAGAGCTCCCTAATAATCCCACTTACCTTACCTTGTTACTATGAGATACAAGTGAATGAAATAATTCCTGAAAAGTGATTTTTCACAGTGTTCAACATACAGTGAACGCTTCATATAATGTTATTTATCATTTAGATATTCAATTAAACTGGGATAAAAATCTCTCTTCTCGCAGTTTGAGATTTGTCATAACAAAAATTATCTTTTAAAAGGTAGAACGGTTCATTCACTTAAATTTATATTTAAGTACTTAAATTTATTTAACTAAAATTCACACTAAGATGAAAATGACTAAAAGCTGCATTCGTTGACATCCTCACACTCTGTAGAAGATTTGGTGTAAAAGAAGAATACTAGTGTATGGGCTGAATTGTGTCCCCCTAAAAAACTCGCATTGAAGTTCCAGCTCCTAGTACGTCACAATGTGAATTTATTTGGAGATAGAGTATTTATAAATGTTATTAAGTTAAAATGAGGTCATTAGGGTAGTCCCTGATCCAATATGACTATTGTCATTTAAGAAGGAAAAATTGGACACGTGCAGAGGGAAGAGGATAAAACACAGGGAGAAGACGTTACCTCCAGGCCAAGGGCAGAAGCCTGGAACTGATCGTTCCCTCACAGCCCTCAGAAAGAAACAACCTTACTGACACCTTGATCATTAACTTTAGCCCCCAGACATTTAGACAATCAATTTCTGTTAAGTCACTCAGTCGGTGGTGCATTGTTATGGCAGCCTTGGCAAACTTAAACAATTAGGGAGGCATTTCATCTCTTACACTTGCTTGTTCCTGCTTTTCTGATAAGGACTGTTTTATTTTCCTTTTTGTCTTGTGAGAGGAACTAGCGCCATTCAATTCCTGTTAGGTGTGCTTTAAGAAATTAAAGCCAGGACTCATGAGGATTACACTTTCTGAGGTACAACAAGGACCTCGCCTGGATGATCAAAGCTAAATATTGGACCAAACAAGAAAATAAGGAGGGAAAAAATGTTTCCTCAGCAGAAAAAGACACTATTTTTCATCAAATGACACATCTGTTGATTTCTTGATATATATACATTTATGTCTATACTGATGTTGATTTTTACGCAACATTAAATTGATCTTTTTTTGGTGTAAAATTCTGGTTTAAAAAAATGTTTTCACTTGGTATTCCCTTGCCATTACTTATTTAACTATAATCTGAGATACTTTGGTGGAATTTCAACTAAGCAACATAATCACAGGACATGAAGGAACCAATCTGTTGTTTTGTTTTGTTTTGTTTTCTTCCAAATTGGCTCTGTTCTCTTCTGACTTCAGAGAAGAGTAGGAAAAAGGAAAAACAAATGATTTATCTGCGCCATGTGGTGAACTACTCTGGTCACTTCATTTAGAATTTAGACAAATGAGGGCAGCTGTTATAACTGTTTTAAAGATGAGAAAATAGGAGTTCAATGACATTTGAAATTTTCCAATGGCTGTGGATAGTAGATGGTAGAGACCACTGCCTTCCAAGTCCTGGCCTCCTTGCTGTCTGCTCTCAGTGGAGACTAAATGCTGCTGCCTTTGTTGTAATAGCAGGAGGAATTCAAGTTCCTACATTAACCACATTTATTTTCTTTATTCAAGCAGACCAGCAAATAAATTGCCTTTTGCATGGTAAGGGAGACATTTTGCTGCAAGTTTTTGCTGTTTTCTCAGGCTAAGGTAAAAAAGTAGTTTCTAACAAAATAAAAGTATCAACTATTTTCAATTTCTGGATGAGACGTTTTCCTTCTCATGATCAATAGGCAGACATATTTTTCTCATAGATGTGCGTGATCCAACTTTCTGTTTTGTTTTTATTAAAGTCATGTAATCAATATTTATTCTTTCTTTCACTGGTTCAGCCCTTTTGAGAACTTACTGTAGGCCAGCTCTCTGCTAGTCCTTGGAGATGTGCAGGCTCATTAAACATGCTCTTTGACCTTGCAAGTCCCACCTTCTATGGGGTAAACAGATATGAAGGCCAAAAATGACATGAGAAGAAAAATGTTATAATTGACACCTCCGTCTGCTTAATTCAAGAATGATTAGAACACAATGAAGGAAGTTCTCCTTGACAGAAGTGGGAAGAAAGATGGAACAGCAATTCTAAATGGCTGGAAAATGTATGGAGGAGGGATGCCAAGTGCTACGACTGGGGGGAAGAGTAGGGATCAGATCATTCAGTTGAACATCAAAGGATTTGGATTTAAACAGTAAGCAGGAACTTTAACTTCTGTTGGCTTGCTATGTAGTCTCTGTAACTGGCAGTCAATGAACTTAGCCATGGTTCTACACTGCCTTGTTCTGGCGTCTGGAGGTAAGTCCTACCACCACAGGGGCAATAGAGAGATCTACTAGAACTATAGGGATTTGTTGATCCTGTTTTCAGAGCAGTTTGGGATTATGTCTGACTACAAGCCAGGGCACTTTAGATTCAAATGGTTAAAGGAAATCTAGGTCAATATGCTACTATTTAGTGTTCTCTGGGGGGAGTGAATTGCATTACTGTCTCCTTCTCGTTCTGTCCAGTGGGTTCTTTTCTATTCAGAATTTGAATCCACATTTAGCTGGCTCTAGAGACTGAGTGCTTACTAACATTGCTGCAATTCTGACACGGTTTCTAGGTATAACTGGATATTCTGATGCTACCTGGTTGCTGATGACTACAAATCAATATCTCCATTCCAAGCTTCTTTCCTTAGCTCTCTACACATTTTTTTCCTTTTTTTTGGCTCCCTGCTGTTAATTACTAACAGGATATCCCATAGGACAATCTAACACATTTAAAACCAAAATTATTATTTTTCTCCCTAGAATTCCTCTTGCTTTTATATTACGTATATACCAAAAATGTGAACATAATTGTAGATTTCTCCCTTTCTGCCAGTACCTAATCTCTCATATCCATCTGGTCACTGGCTATGACTTGGTAGGGTTGTTATTTCCTGGCCTCTCCATTCATCCTCACAGTGCTTGACAAATGACCTCCCTAGGGCTTGTCTACAATGTTGGCTGGACATCAGAATCACTTGGTAGTGTTTAAAAGCCCTGACACCCAAGCCAAGCCCGTGACAAATTCAATCAGAGTATCTGATATCTAGAGACTGGACCAAGGCATATATATATATATATATATATATATATAGTCTCAGGTTATTCTAATGGGTATTTAAGATTAAGAATGACTACTGTGTGGTCTTCAGCCATGAATCCTTAATTTTGTATTAAATTCACTCACTCAGTGTTCACTGTGTACCTACCATGTACCTGCTAGCAGAGTATCAAGCAGTGACTGGAACAATATCAGGCAAATTACAGAGATATTTTATATCAAGGCTCAAGTCAAACATATGAAATGGTTAATGAAAAATCAAGAGATCATAGTGATAGGTTGCCACATATATATCACCAGAAATATGTGCCCTTTTTCTTTGAATAAGGTTACCATACATTTAAGTTTACCCAGAGACAATAATGACTTACACCTGTTTCCTTGGAGTAATAATTAATAACACTCCATGCACTTTAAAGTTCCCTAGTGTGGATGATAAATTATATTCTCACTCTAAATATTAAATAATGAAGCAATGAGAAATCATGGGTTGGACCTGGGGAAGAGGAAGATATTGATGGGCAGTTGTGGAGGAACTGGCCAACAGAGGAAGAGAAAAAGATAGAGGGACACACATGAGTACGTAAGTACTTAGAGTCAGGAGTGATCACAGCCAATGGAAAGACAGTGAGCAGAAGCTCCAGCCAATACAAAGGAGAGTGAGAGAAATGGATCTATTCCCAAATAATGAAGAGGAGCACATTAGAAGCCAAAAGATATTTGTAAGGAATTTTCCTTAGGTGGAGAAAGCTATTAAGAAAGGTCAGTCTTCCCTATGTCCACTTTACCTGAACGTAGTGCTCCCACAACTAACCTTTCGCTCTTTTATTTTACTCAATACAGTTCAAACAGCATTCTGGTCCCCCTGCCCTGGCTTATCCTCGATTTCCCTTCCCTTCTCTTTTCCTGTCAACCTTTTCTAGGCTATCTTCTATCCATCCTTTAAATATTAATTTAAATATCAAATTTTCAGGTAGACATTCCTTAACTCCAAAACTAGGTTACCTCCGTGAGGGACCAGGACTGAATCAAGACTTTGTCCTGAGAGTTTGCCTGGGCCAGGGCAAAATATGCAATTCAGTACTCATATAGAGTTAGTCTCCATTCTCATTTTCTTTCATGCCTTCTTAACATGTTTTAAAGTTGGCATAGCTTCAGTTTATGGGTAAGACCCCTTATCTCTGTAGAGCTTAAATTACTACTTAAAAAAATAAAAGACAATCATTAGAAGCACTTTTTCCATTCAGAGCAATAAAAATTTGTTTTGCACAGATGAAATGGCAGCTTTGGCCTCTGCTTTGATTTTCTTTTCTCTTCCTGCAATAATTGTCTTGTTATTAGCCTGTCACTTCCCTGAGTGCCCACAGCCCACTCTGGATTCCTGTTTTGGTTTGCTCAGCATCGACTGGCCCACCAAAGCTTTTAGAGGATTTTTGTATAATGTGATTGTCAACCCAAAAGTAATGTGATTTGTTGAGAAATTTTCAGTTCTATTATGCACAGTAAAATGGCCACATTGGTAATATGGTGTCATCAATCAGTACTTCGGATAAAGTTGGTATTCAATAGGCTGAAGAAGAAGCAGGTAGGTGAAAAAAGTAATGAGGTATCCACACATGACGATTTTCAGGGCCAATACCTCTCCCTTACAGAGTCACAACCACCACAGGAAGTTAATTAATTCAATTTAGAATTATTAAATATCAATACAGTGCCGAGCTCTGTGCTCAGTCCTAAGCACCCAGCATGGACCCCTAGTCCCTGATTAGCTTCATGGTCTAGCTGCTTCATGTTCTGCACAAAGGCCTACGTGGAGTTTTCAAATAAATTATGAAACCGAGGGGCTGGCCCCGTGGCCGAGTGATTAAGTTCGCGTGCTCCGCTGCAGGCAGCCCAGTGTTTCATTGGTTCTAATCCCGGGCGCGGACATGGCACTGCTCATCAAACCACGCTGAGGCAGCGTCCCACATATCACAACTAGAAGGACCCACAACGAAGAATATACAACTATGTACCGGGGGGCTTTGGGGAAAAAAATAAAATAAAATCTTTAAAAAAAAAATTATGAAACCGAGATAATTATTTCGTACTCTCGGCCGCACCATACTCTCCTTGCTGGGCCCATGATCAGCAGTCCAGCTGATGTGAGGCAGCTAAGAGATGCTACATCCACAGCACCAGAGCTATATTTTATTTATATACAGAAATCCATTGCTCAGCAACTTCTGTGGCCCATGAGCACATGGAGCTCTGTGTTCAAGGACAATTTCCATGTCAACATGTCCAAGGAAACTTACTGAAATCATTGGTTTCAATCTGAAATTCCCCTAGAAGCTTGAGGAGCTGGCAGGCTGAAACTCTCTAAGCAGATGAAACAAAGGAATATTCAGTTGTATCTTGTCATCAATATCTTGTCACAGAACCTCTTCCTCAAGAGAAGATTGTCCCTGGGGTGGGCTAGTTGGGTGTCTCTAGGCGACAATTTAGTTGAATTCCGCCAAGCCAGTAAATAAATCATTTATCATAAACATGTGCATTCTCCAGTGCTATATTTACAAGGCAGGGTCAGCTCAATCGTTTAGCTTGTTTTGAATTATTTTTATTTTTATTTCTTTTCTTCCGTCTTTCTTTCCTTTCCTCCCTCTCTCCTTCCTTTTCTCTTTCCTTACTTCCCTCTTTCCTTCCTTCCTTTCTTCTTTCCTTTCTTTCTTTCTTCCTTCTTTCCTTCCCTCCTTTGTTTCTTTCATCTTTTATTTTGTCAGCCTCTCATCATCTCTCTGACTTGTTTTGTTTGCATTTTTACCAAATTTTTAGCGAACAAATAACTGATACATGAGCAATTATTGTGCATTGAATACATAGATTTACTTAAAACCTAAAGCAGACAAAAGCAGATACAATATTAGGCAAAGCACATAATAATAATTGGTTTGCTTCTTGGAAATTCTTCCCAAGAGTTGTCTGTCCTTAAATCTTGTTGGCATAGAGATGAGCTTAAAGGCCACTCTTATACTGTAACTAACAATCGCATCAATAGCAATTTATTTTCTGTTAACACCTATTAAAAGGAGCAGCATCATGGGGTAGAGGGTGTGAAGAGCCTCAGTCAAAAGAAATTAAAGGAGCAATAGAGTGGTAAAGGCATAATTTATTTATTCAACACATATCCATTGTGCCATCTTTATGTTTATAGCATAAACTGGGGGATACCAGGATGTGTGACACAGCACCCTGAGTTCTCAAGGAATTCACAGACCAGAGATGAATGTAAACACACAATTACAAAAGACATAAGTGCTATAGGGAAAGAGGAGTGGGGATAAGAAGGTATCCTCACCTAAGGAAATTGGAGAAGTCTTCCGGGAAGAAGAGATCTTGGCGCTCAGATCAGAAGAAAGAATGGCGGATATTGAGAGACAACCAAGGGGAACGGAGCGGAAAGTGTTCTAGGCAGAGGTGTAAAACACAGAGATGAAAGAGATCGTGACACAATGGGAAGCATTAAGTAGCTCAATATGTCAGGAACATAGAGTTGAAGGAAAGAAATAGGAGCAACGTGGCTAGAGAGTTCAGCGGGGCCAGATGATGCTGGCCACAAGAGGGGCTACTAATTGGAGAGCCACTACACCTTCATGGAGCTCGTGATAATAAACATGGACTTTCCCACAGATAACATCATCAGCATATATAATAAATAGCTATGCTCACGAGCTACTTCTCTCAGGTGGTGGGTACACAGGAATGGAGGTGAGGTTTGCAACAACCAAGGCTAGAGGAGGGATGTCTTTACCAAAAGCTGTGCAATTTCAGAGCACATAGACTCAAGAGATAAGTTAGAGGGTAGACCAAGTCTGGTAAGAGAGAAGACTCTAAGTGAGTCATCAAAGTCAGATGGAAGTTAGAAGCACATTTTGCAAAAGGAAATTCCCAAGCAGGGAATCATATAGAAAGAAGCAGTAGATGGACTCAGTCATGCAGAGAACACATCTGGGCAATTCTTGACTCATGGGTTAATGCCTGTGGCTGGTACTCATGTGCCTTATGCTTTTGAATGCCTTGCTAATGTCAAAAGTTCAAGGGCAGAGAAGACTGATGAACTCATTGATATTACCTAGTCACATTCTAGGCCAGATTCCTCAATATTGTTTCACTTTAGCTCTATGCCCTTGATCTCCTTGGCTTCTCTGGTGCCAGGATTTGATTCACACAGAAATGTACAGATCTGTTATTTCTTTGTTTTCCATATCCTTCTACTGATATTCACGGTGTTTTTATACAGAAGAGACAAAATGATACTTTGCCAGATATTTTTATCTGGTATCAAAGAATCTAATCAAGAGCTCTAGTCCCCATGGTCTGGAAAAATATTAAATTATAAGCAGTGATATTTCCAGCTTGAGTTTTAGGTCTATCCTACCATTAGTGTTCCAACATGTCTGGCTGATGGATGGGGCAGCTCAACAATTACTTATTTACATTTGGGAGCAAGTTGCATCCTGGGAGAGAACTCTCAGGGAAGAAGGTAAATTCTCAGAATAGCATGGGTTTTGCTAGGCAGTTTGCTCCTAGTCCAGCCCTGACGGACTTATATCTGGATCTTATAGACAGATGTGCATTAAGCAAAAATAAAAAGATTGCTTACACTAAATGTTTTGTAAGACTTTGGAGAATAAGACAAGATCCTATTCAATAACTATGTGGCAAATTTTAGTGCAAATAAAAATCCCTGTGCTCAGTCTGCTTTATGACTTACAGAATTCCAGGAGCTCCAGGATTGCAGCATATCACGCATCAGCTGCAAGGGCTGGCAGGAGGGGCCATGTGGTCTATGCCTGGAGCTTCCAGGAGGAAAGCATTACATTCCTTGAGGGTACAGCTGTGGAACGCAATACTTGAAGTTGTGGGCCCAGCACACAATATTGTCCTTGTGGGAGAAGGAGTAGTCAGGTACTCAAGCAACTTCCTGGGCAGCAAAGAACCAGATGGAAGGTCTGTGGTAGCAGAATTTCTTCAAGGGCATATGAGGCCCCTGCTGGGGATTTCCAGATATAAATTAATGAAACTCTGAGAGGGACTGAGATTTTTGTCTATAGCAGTGGGTGGGGACAAGATCCAGATAAATCCTGTTGATTTCTGTGTCTGTCTCATTTTAACCCTCATCATGGTATGATCTGGAGAAACACAGTTTGTGCATATCAAAACTATTAAATCCCAAAATAATCACAGAAATAAAAAAAAATAATTTTGAATAAAATATTCACATAGAATTCGATTAGAAAAATATTTCTGTTGCTCTGTATCTATTTTGAAAGGATAACCTTGTTACTGAAAGCCATGTCTTCTAAGGCCCATATATAAACATGCATTCATAAGAACACAAAATATAAGTTAGATATAAAAAGTTTTCTTGGATGCAGTGGCATGTTCTTGGTTTGAGGACTCCAATAGCTCCTTAGGGATCCCCCTAATTTGTGAAAGATTCTAATGTACCTCCATAAATATCTAGTACCCTAAGCTAGGGAACACTGTTCATTCAAAATCGCAAATATCAAAGTCATCTTCAAATTTGGGGAAGATAAATATAGTATTGATGGTTGGAGAGTATCCACTATGACACAATCTGGATTCAAAAAGCTTCCCCTTTTTTCCTTCCTTCTCAAATTTTTCCTATATCTATATTTGATGGTGTTCCCCCCATCTAGCGTTTCTCAAAGGTCTCTTTATGACTCCCTCTTGAATGCCAAGAAATCTCTATCATGTTTTATTTCATTTTAACAATGCATTCAGAATTGGTTTGGGGGTTTTAAATTTGATAGGTCTGTGTCTAGAGACATGAAAGTAGGTAATCCTATGAAGTTTTAAAGTTTGTTTATTCATTCATTAAGAAAGCACTATTGAGAGCTCATTAGAGCCCATATTCTAGGGTAGATAGAAGAAATACAAAAGAGAGTAAGGACAGTTTACATTCTTAATGACCTAAAATATAGAGGGAGGATAAAGAGAATTGTTAAAATGGTGATGGGGCATTGACTAAACTTATAATGTAGATTTAGTGACTTCATAGAGTATAAATATAGTCAATTCTTTATTAACCATACACACATTAGGTAGGTGAAATATTACACTGCAGTGTGAAGAAAACCATTTGGGATGCTGGATTTTTCCTATGCTTGGAGAATCTTACAGTATCTTATGATTCAAAAGAATACAAAAATCATCTAGTTTTACCCAATCTTGTAATTGTTTCTGGGACACATTTAATGGTGTTATTCTTTGTTGAGGTTGTTATTTTTTTCTATTTGGGGAAGATTTCCTTTTTTTATTTCTTTAGATTAATTTCTCTCTGAGAAATAGGGCCCTATGATATTATTTAAATAGATCCTGGCATGTCTGAAAATCTACTTTCTGTCTAAGTGTTGAAAGTGAAAATTTGACCCAGAAACATAATATCTACATAGAATCAAAAACATCTTCCCACAAATTGTTGAGTAGAATGCAGGAAAATCAGGACTTTCAAATTGAAAAAAGTGGTGAAAACCACCTGAACTAATTTATCAAAGTTAATATCACCAATGGTGGTTCAAATTAGTATCAGGTGCCTCCTGATACAGTACACTGAAAAGGACAATCATTACTTACATGGTTTTGTTGCCAAAAATGCATAAGATGAATATATTTATGAGTGAAACATCAGACAAACACAAATTAATAGACATTCTACAAAATAACTACACTATTCTCTTCAAAAAAATGTTAAGTTCCTGAAAGACAATGGTAGAATGAAGAATTCTGCAGAATAAAGAAGACTAAGGAGCCATGTCAATTAAATGCTATTTGTGACCCTGGTTTATATGCTGGACCAGGAAGTGGATATAGAGACAAACAAAGTTATAAAGAAAATTATTAAGAATTGGAGACATTTGAGTATGGATTGTGGATTACAAAATATTATTATATAACGTTACATTTCATTATTGTGCTAATTTTACTTTTGTTATGTAATAGAATGCTCTTGTTTTAAGAAATATACTTTGATGCATTTAAAGGTAAAAGGATATGTTTCCAAACTCCCATAGACTATTTCAGAAAAAATACTGTGTGTGTGTGTATGAGACAGAGAGAGTCAGACAGAGAGAGAGAGACATGGATATACAGACATCGCTCTCCTTTGATTCCATGGCTTTGTTATGGTCATGTTCCAACAACTAAGCTTGATAGAATGTCAGAAGAAATTGAAATCCTCTCTACAACCCAGGACAATTTGCTCCTGTTCCTTAAGATAAAAAAGGCATATTAGCTCCCTTATTCATCTGCTAAAAAATGTTCCCTGGGGTCACTTAAATTTTGTACTAAAAAATAATTAATAAAAATAACAGTTATCAAATGCTTCCCTGCAAAGGCGCTATATTAAGGACTTTGCATGCTTTATCCCATTTAATCCCCAAATTGTCCCGCAAAATATTATAGTCATTATCCCCATGTTTTGATGAGGATCTGAAATTTTAACTAAGCCATTGATGATCACACCACTAGTAAGAGTCAAAGTCAGCCTACAAATCCAAGTGATGTTATTCCCAAATCCACTCTCTTAATCACTAAACTGTTTGACACTAAGAAGTAGACCTTAACATTTTGATCTTAAAGACAATTCCAAGCTCCTTTGGCCTGCCAACAATGCCACATGGCCAGTGGCACACAAGGAGAAAGCACCAGTCTTTTGCACTGATGTTGGAGCTGGAATGATCTTACTGCTCTGCTCTTTTATGTCAGTGCACTTCACAAGATGTTGTCCAGAGATGCATGCCATTTCACCAGTGTCTTATACACAGAGATGACTGCTCTCCTGAATGCCCAAGTCCTCAGACCCCTCAGAGATATAAGAATTGGAATGAGGCATGATGCATCTCCCCTCCCAGGTCACCTGCCAAGCACTCAAGTTAACAGGGAAGACACCTACAATGTTATGGTCAGCTTTTTTGCCTTTTGCTAGGGATATCATGTCAGGAGTAGGTGCCACAAATGTAGACCTAAATGTGAATAATGACTTGAAGTCAAAGGGAGAAACTCTTTTCTTTGCATAGGTTGTTTCCTTTTCTTAATTCAAAAAATGTATTCTCATCTCTCTATCTTCTTGGCCTCACTTTTCACCAACTATTTAATTGAAGATGTAGATCAGCTTTCTCCTTATGATTGTTTGTGTTTGTGTTTTGTGACTAGTAGTGTTAGCTGCTGCAAAATACGGGAAAGGGGAGTCAGAACACAATAGAAGTGAGATGGAATAGCCCCGGGGAGGACTTCCAGAAATCTGGTTGGCCCTGGCCCTGCCAATGATGAACCAAGCATCTCCAGGTCTCAAATTGCACATCAGTAATAAACCAGGAGACCAAACTCCTTGTGTGCTCAGGACAGTCCTTTTCATACCTATTTTCCCACCATAGTTATTAATAGTGCTCAATTTCACTCTTAAACGTATCCCCAATTGGATGACAAATTATCCTTTCATTCAAATATTAGAGAGAATATTGGGGTGATATGAGGATCAAATGGGATAATGCAAATGGTGTGGAGATTACCAGCACAGACCCAGTCCCCTGGGTTTGAATACCATCTTGGTCCTTTATTAGCTATGTGACTATGGACATGTATCATGGTAAGTTGAGCCACTCCCTTCAGGGACTATGGGTAGGTCGTGAAGTGATACACATGCATAAAAGAATGTACTTTCTGAGATGGTCCTTTTATGAACATTCCTCATAAACCTGTAGAAGCGAGGTATTAGGGCATTCTGACTGTCATTAATATATAGCCTCTCATGATTAATATAGATAAACCAGTTCCTGTCAAAGGGCATGTAACCACCATTTCTACTTGCAGGGAAATACATACTTACACACATGCATACACACATACACACAGGCATGCATGCATACACACATCTGTACATATCTACATACATAAATGAGCTTAACTAGCTCTAGGAAAAAGACCTACTAATGTTTTATATATACTAAAAAAAAAAAAAAAGATGCTATTGTCCCACTGCCAGTAGAAGTTTCCCTCGAAGATTTCCCCTGACAGTGGGGATGGGTTTGCTCTGGATAATCTGTACTCTCTGGCCTAGGCCCCGCTCTGAGAGAGCTGGGTTGGCACTATCTGTACAGACTGTGTTTATTCCCAGGACTGATCCTTCTGCCTCTTGACTGACCCTGTTGGTTCCCCCTGTGGCCCTGTGAGTAACAAAGTATTTTTTAATGGCAATTGTCACCTGATCTGTTGACTTCACCACACCAGAATAATAATAAATTCTACATTGTACAACAGGTCCTGGGGCTCAGAGTCTCTCATTTACCTGGTCTTTGACATTTGACTCTGGTTTTTTACAGAGGTGCTTGCTCTTCTCCTCATGATACATTCAATCACAGTGACTATTTGCTTTTGCAATCAAGCGCCGTGGACTATCTCGTGCCTTTAGAAAATCCCATTCACATCCACAACATATTTGCACAAGTAAGGAAAAGGGATGATTAGTAAACAAAAATTATCTTAATATTACATTAGGAAGAATTTTATTATATGAAACATCTCCTTGCACTATAATTTAGAATAACTTCAAAAGGAATACCTATTATTCAACAGTGTTTCATAACCAATGTCTTATGATTTTTACTTGTTAAAGCACACCATGTACGTTCCCTCATTTGATCGTTGTGGTAAGAGCCTTATTATTTCCACTGTCTAGGTGAAGGACGTTAAGTTCAGAGAGGCTGTGACTCACCGGCAACAAAGCCAACATTAGAACTTCCTTCGTATCCCTTTGTTTCCCATCAATGACATAGCTTTTCATGGCAAGATAGAGATAAGGATGATAATAAGATGTATTCAAAGGGTTTCATGTCTGAAAGTTTTATTCTTATTTCTGCAAAAGTAGCCTTTCCTTTATGCCCAAACACAAATAAGAGGTCATGTTTCATGATCTAGAAAGAAGAAAGTGTTCTTCCCATTTTTCCCTAGGCTTTTTTCTTCCACGCTCAGAAATATTTTTCAATGCTGTTTTCTTAGCTGTAAATAAGGTTACAAGAGGGTGTATTCAACCAAAACAATTATAATTGGTTACAAACATTATCCAGTAGCCTCATTTCACCCATATTGTTAAAAGAATTAATTGGACCTGCACATACAACTTCAAGCTAAATATATGGTTGTGTACAAACAGTGAATCCAATTTCCTTCATAAGCTTCCCTCTGCAAAAGTGGTGTACATAAGGAGGAAGGAGAGAGAATTCTACTGTGTAAGCCCCTAAGTTCATCCATTTGTCCATTTAGTTCCAAGTATGTGATCATGTCAATTCAGGAAGAAGAGAGAATATGTATTTATATATCTAGCATCTATATACCTTTTCAAGTGAAAGCTAAACAATAAAAAGAAATAACTATACTGCAGCCAAGCTCAGCCCAAATCAGAGAAGGCTTCCCCCTCTTTTCTGTCCCAAACACCTAGTAAATATTGCTCTTAACATTGACACATATTAATCTGGAGAAGATGAAGTGTTTTTTTTCTGCATAATTGTTTCTCCTCTGGACACATCTGCATATATTTTTCTCTCTAAAAACTAAGAATGTTGTAAAATCTTATTTTTTTCAGACCATCCTGACTTAGAATTGTTGCTGTAGGTCAGCAGTTACCTCATCAGAAGTATTTAGAAAGACGTCTTACGTCTATGGGTTTCTGGTCCCACTGCACTCCTTGTTCACACTGCAATCTGTGGCAAGTCAGGGCGTCTTTTAAGCCTTACATTGTTTGGTTCCGAAAGGGAGTCATAATCATGCTTTTCTTTTACTTATGGGGTCATGAAGAAATGTGAATGTATTTTTAAAATGCAAAATACACACAGAAATGAGAAAATATTTAATAAATGAGTTCAACAAACAATAATGTAAACAAGTATAAAAGAGGAAATTTGTCTTCCTTCCAAATACAAGTTGTTTTCAGTTAGTTACTCTCAGAATATAAATTATGCCCTAACAATGAATTTGCAAATGGCCAATATTCATGGTTAGTTCACCCTGGATGGTCTCCCCCTTGAATGTTTTCTGATAGTCCTTTGTTAGTTTAGATTTTACTTGTGGCTTTTCAGTACACCTCATAATTGGGACTCCCCCCTAATTCAAATTGCTGGTCATTTCAGTTAGTCCAAATGAGTGAGCTTAATGCCAGCCATTTTCATGGTCTGAGTTGACAAGCCTCAGACTTAGAATTTTGTGTTAAAACACAACTCCATTTTTCTTCTAGAAAATAAATCATTTCTCTCTGTAAATTTTATTAACTACCTCTGCTTCTGAGACATTCCCTAGAAAAGGAAGAGGAGAAATAGAACACTGGCTCCTCATTCCAAGCTCATTGCTAGTGGAGCACTTTAGAAATCCTGTGTGTTTGAGTTATCCCTTAATATATTACTTAGCTTTTATTATTCAATTTATGTCTCAAGAAAGAGACCATGGCCCTCCACTCACCTGTTCTGCTTGCTTTGAGCATCTTCAGTGCTCTTTGTACAACTGGTGTTCATCTTCCCCAAATTTGTTCCTATTCATGTATTTACCAGGAGTATACTCAGCATTGTGCTCTAAGCTGCAGGACATGGAACAAAAGCAGTTTTAGTCATTGTTGTACCAATAATAGTCATTATAAAAGATTTATCGAGGTTATACTCCTGTTGGGGAGATGAACCATAAGCCCAAAAGTTAACGAACAATACAAGACAGTATATGATTAAGAAGAGCCATTTGTGAATCTGGTTCTCAGTGTTATGAGAATGGAGAAAAGATAAAATATAATACTTAGAGAAGTTTCTTAGAGGAGGTCGGACATGAATTGAGCCTGGGGTAGGGGATGACTAGGACATAAATAGAATAAAATGTGAGAAGAGACCTTTCAGATTGAGGTTTCAAAGTAGGACTTCAGGGCTGAGCTATTGATGTCTTTGGGTGAGTGAGTATAAGAGGTTACACTTTTTTATCCTTTGCTTTAAAAGAAGGTAAGTCCATGAACATCAATAATTTGGGCTTATCCTAATTTATGTAGCCTCCGTGGCATTTAATTGTTTCATCTGGTCTTGAATACTTCATATTGGAATGGCAATACACTTCTTGGAATACTGTTCCTTAACTCAAACCTGGAACTCTGGAACTCTGGTGTTATATATACCTGCCAGCCATATTTGATTGGTTCAGGATAGGACCTTGACCTAAGCTTAACAAGTGAGTCACCTATCCAAGATTTTTGCTCTTGGAACAAGGGAGATCATTAGGTCAATTTTTCCATTTACATCTGTAAGATGTGAAACGTGGAAGCTCTCACCAATCGTGTGTTTGGCCATGTGTAGAAGAAAGCTGCTCTGAGAGAGGAGAATAAGTCTGACACACAGAGGGAAATGGGGATGTGTGTGTGTGTATGTGTGTTTGTGTGTGTGTGAGAGAGAGAAAGAGAGAGACAGAGAGATCATCTTGAACACATGGATAGTTCTGTTATTTCTAAGACTCAACCAAAACATTGTTCTTAGTTTACTTTTATGGTGCTTTAAAGTAAAAAAAAATATTAACATATTCTTTAGCACATACTACGGCCTGAATGTTTGTGCCACCGCCCCACCCCCACCCAAATATATATTTTGAAACCTTAACCCAGCAGGATGATGATATTAGGATGTGGGGGCCTGTGAGAGATGATTAGGTTATGAGGGCTGTCAAGGAGGGAAAAATCCCCCCAGGAAACTGTAACTTGGTTCCTGAAATCATGAATGTTTTTGACAGTTACACTAAGCTTGGGGACTAAATAATGTTCCTAGAGAAGTTGGAAATTGGTGTGTACACATTATATTGCAGCACCAAGTGAAGTCATAATGCAAACAGAACACCCATAGCAGGAATAGCTATGCCCGGACACGTCTGGTCATGCTCTAAGGTCTCTATAAACAGAGGAAGCCCTCCCCAAGGCTTGGGAAAAGTCCAGGACATTATATTTTGTGTGTAGCGGGGATGACCTTAGTTGGGTAAATTCTTCAGCCTAAATTGCTGCACAACTTGTAAGCATTTTTATAGAGAATATAATTTAGCTTGTCAGCTCTGGAATAGAAGAATCCATTTTATCTATAGAGGAGATACTTGGCAGGGTAACTGAATATGGAACTAGGAGAGAATGCCCTTACTAAAAACAGAAATTCTTTAGCAATAGATTTAATGATGAAGAGAGCAATCTCACTGGAGGTTGGCAGCTTGTGATTTATGAAGCCAATCAATCAATCAACCAAAGTTTATGTGACCAGCAGGTGGAAAATACAATTGAAGACACAGTTCCTGCCTCCTATTGAGTATTTCTTTCCATCCTCAGAACAGTTGTTTAGATCTTCATTTTCTCTTATCCAGATTATGACCTTAGCTTTCCCATATCTCTGATCTTAATATTGTCCTGTGAGCTCTGTGGCCAGAGTTACTTTGCTTTGCTCAGTCATGGGAAGCATTATTATAGCTCTATAGTCGGACTGCCCTAGTTCGAATCTTGGCTCTGTCACTCTTCAAGTATGGCATTGATCAAGCTGTCTGTCTTTTCAGGATCTTGCTTTCTTCTTGCATGAAATGGAGGTTCAAAAAGGAACTACCATGCAGGGTTGTTATGCAGCTACAACGGGTGTATATTTAAGTCCCTTAGAATAAAGTGTGGCTCCTGGCTCAATAAATATTAGTTATTACATAATGTTATACATCCAGCTTAAAAATACACCAAAGGTTTCCTATTCGTTATCAAATCTGATCTAAATTATTCATCATAGCATTGAATATCATTTGAATTCTGGCTCCAACATTTTATATCACCCACAACCACTACCACTCTCCACGCCCTCATATATTCCCCTTGTCATTCATTCTAGACTCATAGAACTCCTCCCTATGCTATCAGTATGACCTAGGCTTTTCATTCTCAGTACTCTTTCTGTTCACCAGAACCATCCTTTTCTGCCGCACTTGGTAAGTAACATTTTGTCCTTCAAAACGGGGTGTTGAGAGCCAATGCTCAAGTCTTGGGAATAAGAAAGCCTGAATTTGAATCTCTACTCCACCACTCAGCCACATGATCTTGAGTAAATTATGTTAATTTTTATGTCCTGGTTTCCTTAGTTTTATCCTCTACAAATTGTGTTTTATAGTTCACAGGATAGTTATAAGGATTAAATTAAATAACATACTCGCAGAACTTAGAATAGTGCTGGCACAGAATAAGAACCTAAGTACCTGTAATAGTAATTGTGCCTTGACCCAATTTTTATTTTCTTTGTGAAGCTTTCACTAATGCCTCAGGACAGAATGGAACCAATAGGATGTGTGTGCATATGTCTGTATCTGTGTGCATGTGTGTGTGTGTGTGTTAAGAAATTGGTTCACTTGCTCAATTGTGGGGGCCGGCAACTCTGAATTCCTTAGGACAGTGATGGGGTTGAGGGCAGGCCGGCCCCAAGATGCACCACTCTGGTATGTGGATTATTTCAAGCTGAAGACAATAAAGCCTCAGACTCAGCAAGAACATTCGACTTTTCCCTGCTAACTGCCTAAAAGAAATTTAAAATAAAGGCCTGTCCCCAAGACAGGCCATCACTATAGATAACTTTGGATTTTGGTAGACTGGGAGGATCCTTGCTAAGCCCACTCTTATCGAAGTTCTATTTACCAAACATTTGCTTTCCCATTTCCACATGGGTTGCCTTCCTCCCCTTTGAAGACTGAAATCACTACCCTAAATGTCTTCCTTGTCTGCAGCTGAAGATACTTGAACAGGTAGCCTCAGCCAGTTAGCAGAGTTGCTCAGTTTTCCTGAGCCTCTCCCATTATACATGTTATAAAGCTTTGTTTCATTTTCTCCTGTTATTCTGTCTCATGTGAATTTAATTCCTTGTCCAGCCAGAAGGAGCCAAAGTGGGAGAGGAAATGTCTTCCTCCCCTACACCAGACTAGGAATTCCAGCAGGCTAGAAATTCCAACAAGAGTCGACGTTGCGGTCTTGAGCCCAAAGGTGGTCTGGAGGAGAATCTTTCCTTGGGGGATCTCAGTCTTTTCTTTTAGGGCCCTCAACTGATTGGACAAGATCCATTCACATTATGGAGGGTAATCGGCTTTATTCAAAGTCTACTGATTTAAATGTTACTCACATATAAAACATATCTTCACAGCAACATCTAGTCTGGTGTTGGATCAAATAACTGAGCACCATGGCTTAGCTAAGTTGACACAGAAACTTAGCCATCACAATTGTGTAGCGCTATCCATGGCACTTATTAACTTGAATCGTAACTTTAAGGTTAGAGGTCTGTTTCTAACTTGGACTGTAATCTATTTGAATGCAGGCGACTATGCCTTAGTCACATCTATTGTTCCTTGGAAACAGTAGACGAGGTGTCTAAATGTGATGGAAATAAATGCCGAGCATGTAAAAGATTACATGCAGACTCTCAGTGCTGTGAGTTTTAATGGAGACAAAGAAATCTGTGTTTTAGAGAATATGGAGAGTTGTTTTTTTGTTTTTTGTTTTTTTTCTTTTAGAGAAGGCTTAATTTGAGCTTAGCAAAAAGCATTAGTCAGGTTTGAGTGGGTGGAGATGATACCATTGCAGAGATAGAGTAACTCACTTAAGTAATTGTTATTATACAAAGTCAGTCCAGTCTCAATTAATTGGGGAGTTAGGCTGGTCTGGAAATTATGAATAAATTCAAATCATGACTAGGATAAAACCGGTAAAAATAAGGTTAAGTGTACTTAATTAAAATAACACGTAATATTTAGTACACATTTACTTATGACTGATCAATCTATGTACACTTTATGCACAGTGTCTGGGCAATCTAAGAGTTCCAGCAGAGATGCAGGCTGTATTGACCAGGATAGGTCATTTACCAAAATGTATAATAGCTGTATAACTTGAAAGAAGTACCTTTTCCCTATGTAACTGTCCAAATAATGAGAACCTATTGTACCTCCAAACAAGCCAACATACAGAAAATTTCCCTCATAATAAAAATGTTCTGAAAAAGAAACTCTATATCCACTATCAGTCACTTTCCATTCCCCTCCTGCCAGCTCCTGGCAACCACTATTCTACTTTGTGTCTCTATGGATTTGCCTACTCTGGAATTTCACGTAAATGGAATCATACCCTATGTTCCTTTCTGTGTATGGCTTCTTTCAGTAAGTATGACGTTTTCAAGGTTCATCCATGTTGAAGCATGAATCAGCATATCATTCCTTCTTATGGCTAAATAATATTCCATTGTATGATTATATCGCTTTGGTTCCCAGTTAATAAACGGATGGATATTTGTAATATTTCAAGCTTTTAGCTATTATGAATAATACTGTGATGAACGTTCATGTACAAATTTTTGTGTTGGCGTATGTTTTAATTTCTTTTGGGTTATATACCTAGGAGGGGAATTATTGGATCTTATGGTCACTCTATATTTAACTTTGAGAAACTGCCAAACTGTTTTTCCAAAGTAGCTTCACCATTTTATATTCTGATCAACAAGGAATGATTGTTCCAATTTCTCAAAATCCTTACCTGTTATTGTAAATTTTTTGATTACAGTCATAGTCATGGGTGTGTAGTGGTATCTCGTTGTGGTTTTGATTTGCTTCCCATTTATGAATAACAATATTGAACATCTTTTCATATGCTTGATCGTCATTGGTGTATCTTCTTTGAAGAAATGTCTATTCAAACTTTTGCCCATTTTTATTGTTAAGTTGTAAGAGTTCTTTGCATGTTCTGGATGCTTACCCCTTGTCATATGTATGATTTGTAAATATTTCCATCCATTCCATGTGTCGTCTTTTCACTGTCTTGATAGTGTCCTTTAAAGCATAAAGTGTTTTGATTTTGGTAAAGTCCAGTTTATCATTTTTTTCTTTTGTTGGTTGTGCTTTTGGTGGCACAGCTAAGAAATTGTCGCCTAGTACAATCACTAAAATTTTTGCCTATATTTTCATCTAAAAGTTTTATAGTTTTAGGTCTTTTACTTAGGATTTTGATAAATTTTGAGTAAATTTTTATATGGGGTGAGGCAGAAGTCAAATATTACTCTTCTGTTTGTGAGTATTCGATTTTCCCAACACCATGTGTTAGAAGGACTATTGAGTTTTCTTGGTACTCTTGTCAAAAATCAATTGACAAAATGTAAGGATTTATTTCTGCACTCTCAATTCTGTATCTCTCTATGTATTCAGATATCTATGTTATCTCCTATGCTAGTATGATACAGTTTTGATTATTATAGATTTATACTAAATTTTGAAATCAGGAAGTATAAGTCCTATAAATTCATTCTTCTGCTTCAAGATTATGTTGGCTATTCTTTGTCCCTTGCATTTCCAGATAAATTTTAAGATCATCTTGTTAATTTCTGGGGAGGAAAACCCTGGGATTTTGATAAGGATCGCATTGAATCTGTAGATAAATTTGAGGAATATTACCATCCTAACAATGTTGTCTTCTAATCCATGAACATATGAGATTTTTCCATTTATTTACATCTTTAATTTCTTTTAACAAAATTTTGTACATTATGGTATATGTGTCTTGTGATTTGAGTATATTCTGTCTTTCTGGGAATTTTTTTCATTTTTACCTAGTTTATCTAATTTGCTAGCATCCACTTGTTGACAATATTACCTTATATTTCTGTAAAATTGGTAGCAATGTTTTCTCTTTCGTTTATGATTTTAGTAGTTTGAGTCTTCTCTCTTTTTTTCTTCCTCCATCTAGCTAAGGGTTTATCAATTTTGTTGATCTTTTCAAAGAGCAAACTTTTGGTTTCACTAATTTTCTGTATGTTTTACTACTTTCTATTTTATTTACTTCCACTCTAACTTTATTATTGCCTCTCTTTCACACACTTCAGGTTTAGTATGCACTTCTTTTAATGGTTTCTTAAGGTACAAGGTAAGGTTATTGATTGTGAGTACTTTCTTATTTTTTAATGTGTGCATTTACAGTTATAAATGCCCCCGTAAACACCATTTTTGTTGCATCTGATAAGTTTTGGTGTATTGTACCTTCATTTTCATTTATCTCAAAATATTTTCTGATTTTCCTCCTGATTTATTTTTTGAGTCATTGGTTACTTAGAAATGTGTTGTTTGAGTTCCACATATTTGTGTATTTCCCAAATTTCCTTTTGTTATTGATTCTCAATTTTATTACATTGCAGTTGGAGAACATAGTTTGTATGATTTCAGTCCTTTTAGTGAGATTTGTTTTATGGCCTAACATATGGTTTATCCTAAAGAAGTCTGCTATTGTTGGGTAGACTGTCCTATAGACATCTCATAGCTCTAGTTGGTCTTCAGTGTGGTGCTAGTCTTCTTTTTCCTTGTTGATCTTCTCTCTAATTCTTCTATGCATCATGGGAAATTGAGTATTAAAGACTGCAATAACCCAGCTAATCTTTGCCAAAGTGTTCTTTATGTGTCTTGGTTCATGCCTTCAATGCTTAGGCAAGAAGTTTACAACTCTGCCTTGGCTTTAACTTCTCAACTGCACAGAATCTCAAGACGAGCCAGAGGTGAGAGAGTAGAACCTTTCCTGTACATACTCACAGTGCTGGCACACAGGAGAACAGCCCCATGTATGTGTATGGCCTTCTGCACTCCCAAGAATATACCAGAGATTTCCAAAGCCCCTGTGAACATCTGTTCATCTGTTTCACTAGCATTTCCCTTTGTGATAATTATTTTATTTTTATTTTTTGATGAGAGCTCATTTTGTGCCCCAGTTCTTACCTACACCTCAGGCAGCTGTGATATTAAACAACTGACAATGTTATTTTTTTACAAATACCCTGGGGGAAAGTGTGTTCACATAGTGTGATGTGAATTCTCAGTCGGGTCAAATAAAGACAAGTGAGTGGGATTTAATAGGGGATTTCCAGACAGATCAGATAACAGTTCTTTGGGAAGAGGGCTTTGGAGGAGCTCCCACCCTGCTCTGCCCCTTCCAGGGCTGCTGAGCTCTTGGTTTTCACTGTGATTGTGGGGCTGTTCATTTTCAAGGCTACCACAGAGCTGGAAGGAGGGAGATGGGACTAGGCAAGGTAAAGGCAATAAAGGTTGCTATTATTACCAAAGTTCCGCTATTTCTCTCTAATAAATGCTTGTCAGATTGTATAAGCCTTTGTTTAATTTCCAGAATTCTAAAAAAAATTATTTTCACAGTTTTTCCCACTTTTCTTGTTACTTGAGGGAAGAAAGGATTTTCAGAGGTTCTCAGTCTGCATTCTCACTGGTTTCACCCAGATGTAATTTCTATTTTCATTCGTCTGTAAATGTCCCTATTTTTATTCCGCCCTCAGTCTTTTAAGTTTTCATTTTTATCTATTTTTTCAATCTTATTAGGACATTCTCTCTTTTTTGGTGATTTTCTTGATTCAAGTTATTTTAATTTTTTAAATTTTCTTTTCTTTTCTTTTCTTTCTTTTTTTTTTTTTTTTTTTTTTTTTTTTTGAGGACGATTAGCCCTGAGCTAATATCTGCCACCAATCCTCCTGTTTTTGCTCAGGAATATTGGCCCTGAGCTAACATCCATTCCCATCTTCCTCTATTTTATATGTGGGATGCCTGCCACAGCATGGCCTGACGACCGGTGCCTGGGTCCGCACCTGGGATGCAAACCAGCAAACCCCGAGCCGCCGAAGCAGAACCTGCAAACTTAACCGCTAAGCCACCAGGCCAGCCCCTTGATTCAAGTTATTTTAGTTTCTTGGTTATGTAGATTAATGGTTGTTTCATTAAATTTGAAGACTGTTGGCCATTTTTTTTATCTTTCTCTTTCTTTCTTTTTTTTTTGTCTGTCTGCCTACCCCTCATTTCTCCTCTCCTTCTTGGACTCAAATTATACATATGTATAAAATCTGCTATTGTCATGGATTCCTTGGTTGCTTTTAATCCTTATTTATTTTTCCTGATTGCTTCAAGTTGGATAGTTTCTATAACTATAAAGTCAAGTTTATTGCTCTCTTTTTCTGCTGTGTCTAATCTGCTGATGTGTCAATGATTTTTATTTTTATTTTAAGATATGATATCTTTCATTTTTGGAAATTCTATTAGGTTACTTTTAAAATCATCCTTTTTCTTCTGCATTCTATTTGTGTTTTCTCTTTCCTTGAGTATAATTATAATAGATACAATAAAGCCCTTCTCTGCATATCTCATCATCTCTCTCCTTTGAAGTATGTTCCTAATGGTTGATTTTTCTCCTTGTCAAGGGAACTTTCTTATTTCCTCTCATATCTAGTCATTTTTGATTGGTTATTGTACAATTGTGAGTTTTCTGAAGCTTTGTGCTTGATTTTATCTTCTACCTATGTTTGCCTATTATTGGACTTTGATCTAGAAGGCAATTAAGTTACCTGTAGAACAACTTAATCCTTTCAAGACTAATTTTTAAGTTTTTTGGGAATAAATTTAGAGTAGTCTTTTCTTCTGTGCTTGTTTGATGCTACAGACCCCTCTTGGGTTGCCACAGAATGTGCTAGTTGTTTAGCAATGACTCCTCGCTCTGCTGGTCGGATCTTGAAAGCCTCTCAGCCCTGTGTGAATTGCAGGAATTGTTTAGCTTGCCATCATTTGATAATTCTTTGCCCAGTATTATGGATTTTCAAATAAGTTTCTTAGTATTTAATCCAAATCTCGAAGAGACTTGAATATAGGTTTCCGATATTCTTTTTCTAGGAAGAAATCTCTCTAGCACTCAGCTTCTCAAATGCTACTTGCCTCAGCTGCCTTGAATTCTAAACTCTGTTGTAGAGTTCAACTCAGCAAACCTGCCGACTTCTATTGGGTTACCCCCTTGACCCTTCAAGTTGTGATCTGCAAAATATCTCTCTCCAAGGCAATCATAGGACTGACATTATAAGTTTCCCTTCTATCAGAGATGATGGCTTTGCACTGCCTGTTGGCCAATATCTGAAAACAATTATTTCAGATATTTTCTTCTGCTTTCTCATTGTTAACTTCAGGAGGGTAAGTTCCAGCTACAGAATCAAGGTTGGAAGCAGAAGTTCCAGTTCCCCCTAGCTGATTTGTAATTCCTTGGTATTTGGGTCTTTTTTTCCAAAAAATACTTTATGTAATTAGCAATTTAAAAATGTACTAAAGGGGGCCAGCCCTGTGGTCGAGTGGTTAAGTTCACGCACTCTGCTTTGGCAGCCCAGGGTTCGCCAGTTCACATCCTGGGTGTGGACCTATGCACTGTTCATCAGGCCATGCTGTGGCAGCATCCCACATAGAAGAACTAGAATGACCTACAACTAGGATATACACTACGTACTGGGGCTTTGGGGAGAAAAAAAAAAGAGGAATATTGGCAACAGATGTTAACTTAGGGCCAATCTTCCTCACAAAAAAAATTAAAAAGCACTAAAAAATTATTAATAATGGTAATAGCAAGGGCATCAGTCTCTTGCTTACCACTTCCCCATTTCTCATCAAGCCTTCTAAAAACAATTACTTTTCTTTCTTTTATCTATTTCTTAAAACAAATTAGCTGTTAGTTCCTTGGACTTTCCTTTCAATGTTGACACTGATTTGTTACTTTTGGTTAAGAAAATTTCTTCTGTGCATTAATAAGCCAGTCTTACTCTTTATACATTAGTGCTGCTACATTCAAGGACAAAAGACAAAGCTAATTAATCACTTCAGCATGTACCAAGACCTCTGCATCAAAGAGTTCAGACATGCTTTCAGATGAGAGGTGGCACAGCATAATGGTTAAAGACCCAGGATCTAGATTTAGAAAGACAATTCAATCTCTGTCATTTGCAAACTTTTTAGCCTTCTGCGAGTTGTAGAACTCTTTAAGTGTCATTTTTATAATGGCTCTAGTGAGAGTGCCTACTTCATAGGAATTTTTCTGAGAAGTAAATAGTGCCAGTGAAGAGCTTACCCTAGTATATGCTGCATCTAGTATATGGTGCACAGTTACATTTTATCAGTATGGTGGAGAGGTAGAAGGAGGAGGTGGGGGAAAGAGGAGAGAAAAGGAAAGAGAAAGAAGAGGACATGAAGTACGAAAAACTATCAAGAAGTATCACAGGATGCCTTGGGTGGCATCTTGCAACTTAAGTTTTTAGTTTTAATGAGAGAGTTTCCCTCTGCGATTGCAATGGACACTTATTCAGCCCATTGTTATTGAGCTGTATAACTTTACTTCTCTACTAGAGGAAAATCGGATCTGTCACTAGTTAATTACATTAGTTAAATACCTTGAAAGGGGATAGGAGTAATTTACTGGGGGCGATATCTACCATGCTATCCCAACATCTTCGTGTGGGCACAGTTAATGAGAGCCTCATTACAAATTTAGTCACATGTAAATATACAATCTGGCTCTTGGGACTCCAACCAAAATTAAGCCCCAGGAAAATGACAATACAAAAAATAAAGGGGATGAATGTTTCAGGAGCTCTTTTTTAAAATTTTATTTTATTTATTTATTTCTTTTTAAAGATTGGCCCTGAGCTAACATCTGTTGCCAATCTTTTTTTTTTTTTATCCTTCTCCCCAAAGCCCCCCAGTACATACTTTTATATTGTAGTTGTAGATCCTTCTAGTTCTGTTATGTGGGACACTGCCTCAGCATGGCTTGATGAGTGGTGCTGGATCCGAACTGGTGAAACCCTAGGCCACCGAAGCAGAGCACACGAACTTAACCACTTGGCCATGGGGCTGACCCCTCAGTAGCTCTTTTTAAAAATAGTTAATCTTCAGGCAGTACAATAAGAAAGTTTTACAAACCAGAATGATTATTGGGGTAGATAAATATCATTAACATCAGACACACTAGGGGTTTTCTCCTTTATCTTCAGGCACCTCTTGCTTCCTTCAAGGTGCTGTTAAGGCCATAAAGTATGACACAGTCAGCTGCTCTCCGAGCCCAGTTATTCTGTGGACATGGTGGTTGCAGCTCACAACCCAGCTCCCAGGTAAATCACAGCCAGGGATAATCATGCAGCTACATGTTTCCAGGGCTCTCAGAAAATCTCCAGCTGATGCTACAAACCTCTCCTAACAAGGAGTCAGACACAGAACCTCTCCTGTTTCCAAAGATAGCTCGGCCTCTGAGTACATACCTGGGAATAGAATCGGGGCTTCAGACAGGTGAACAACTATATAGTGACTATAGGCATAGAAAATGCTAGCAACTCAGAGAAGGATTTCAGCTTTTAGCACGATGTAAATTTTCAACACAGGAATGTTGAACTGATCTCAATTCCTGTACAAGAATGTAACAACCAGGCTCGCTCCACCAGATCCCAAACATTTTCCTAGTCAAATACCATGTCACCGGTGTTCTAGAAAGAGTGGTTTCTTTCACAAGAGCTATAATGAAATTTACTTAGGAAAACAATCTGCGATAAATAAAAATATAAGGCCACATAGAGGTGATATTATAGTTTAACTGTTTCTCCATGTCCTACTGAGTAAAATTGGGCAGCTGCATTACACCTGTCAGATTGGGACTTAGTCACTTATACAAAAGCAGCATGCTAGCTAGGGGGCCATTTTCATAACCAACTAATTTATTTTGGTTTTCATATCACGTGTATATATATATATATATATATATATATATATATACACATCTGTGTGTATATGTATATATGCATACGTGTATATGTGTATGTGTATGTATATGTGTGTATGTGTGCATGTCCTGTGAGCAAAGTATTTATGAACATTTGTATCTGTAAGCAAAGTAAAATGGAGCATAAACAACATATCAGACAGAAGTACAATTTTATTTGGATCAGTTTTGTTGTTGGCCACAAGGTTGTGACTTCTACATGATTCAGATGTATTCAGTATTCAGATAATAAAACAATGCCCACTCCAAACAGTCCGTCTTAACACTACATTTATCTAATTCCAGGAAAGGCAATTTCTCATGAGGAATGTATATACTTTCTTTCAATAAATCTCCATTGTCAACATATACCTCACTGACATCACCAACACCAAAAGGTACTGATGAAAAATTATATTTAGAACATGTGCCTTAAGGCACAGAACACATTGCAGAATGGAGAGAGACCAGGATCTGTTTACTGATTGTTTTGTGCCAGGAATTTTACATTTATTTTTATAATGACACTGCATGATAGTTCATTTTATAAATTAAGAGAGGAAGTATCACAGACATTAACTAAATTGCCTAAGGATACACAGCTGGTGGATTACACAGCAGGGATTCCCACCAGTTCTATATTTATTCACAATTCTTGCATTCTCCATTGCATCAAGATAAAAATAGAAAGAAGAAAGGTGCATAGGAGTATCTTTATCGTACATGTCAAAGCAAAAATTGCACTGGACAATATCAAACAAGCAAGGAAGATTTTACTGAAGGCTATTGCAATAGGGAAAAGAGGCTAGAACTGAATCTGAACACAACTCCCCTGAAACAAACAAAAAAACAGCGGGGTTTTAAGAGCTAGGGTGAGGAAAAGATCATAGGCCATCTGTGTTTGCTAGTTGTCTTTACCAAAAGGAAAAGTAAACTTTCTTATATGTTCATGGCAGGAGATAGTTTTACAACTTGGAGCTAGGCACCCCCAGGGGAAGTTAGGCTCCTACCTTCCCACAAAGACTGGGAGATGGGGGCACTATCTTCCTTGATGAGAACATTGCAAAGGGATGGCTCCTGGGTCCTTGAAAAAGACCTTCTTGGGTTGTAAAACTCGCAAGAGACTTTTAAAAACATTTACATCTCAAAGAGGCAGAAAAAGGATTTTTAATTACAAGTTTCAAAAGGAAAACGCTCTAAGAGATGGAAAATCAAGAGTCTAGAGGCAGAAAGAATCCTGTCCAAAATGCAGTCGAGCTGAGGGAGTCTTGGTCAATATGAATGCATCTGTGCCTAGCTTCTTGCCTCTTCTCCTTTGCCTATTGTGCCTTTCTCTGTCTCTTGTTTCTGTCTTTGTGTACCTGTCTATCATCTCACACCATTGGCAAAGGAAAATATAAAAGATAAATATAACTCTCACACAAATATAAACACTATGAATAGCTCACTGGTTTTGCTTATTGATGATGGCACCACTGCCCACGAGGGCCATCTCTCTAGGCATTTCCTCCAGTCTTACATCTGTTGAAACTCTTTCTTTCAATGGTTCCTCATGTTCTTCAAGGCATAGGTTATCTAAAGAATATATTGTCATTGTTATTATTATCTTTATCTTTCATTTATCTTTAGATTTCTGTCGGTACACTTCATTGTCTTTTGCTCCGGTGTTCACAGAGTTAGATTTCAAATCCTGTGTGATATGTGGTCGAATTTATTTTTTAGGTATGCATCTTGCTGTCTTAACAGGCGAATTGTGGTAAAAATGTAATCACAGCTTGGCAAAGTGATGAGCTGCGAGTATCCTAGAGGCATTTCTTTTCATCAGGTGAGCTTCTCTCATTTCCTTCATCTTTCTCTCTCTCTCTTCTTTCTTCGTAGTTCCAAACATTGTCTGGTACACCTTGTCTGAGTTCTTTCTCAGGTCGTGGTGAACTCACAGAAGGGTCCTACATGAGAGAAAGCAAAGTTGAAGTTGACTAATTTGAGCAGGCTGCACATTTGAAACCCCACACTGTTTTCACGAATCAAATAATTCCTCTGGGTAAATGCTATGACCCTGAAACTATGATCTTAGAAGATGGAGATTTCAAAAATGAGCATACTATAAGGCTAGGAGCAGTGAAATGAACTTTAGATATAATGGAAAATTAGAAGGGAGAATAAACATGTCAACAACAGAGAAGCCTAGGTTGCTATCTATCAAGGGATAGAGTTATCCATCCTGGTGCATTGAACAGAAGTGTAAATACTGAAATATTCATGAAGAAGATAGAAGCAAGGAAGCTGAGTTACAACCTAGATCTCCTGTTTGATGAATTCTATGCTGCCAGGATAAAGGGAGAAGAAATGTCATAAACAACGGTCCATCTTCAATTTTTTTTGCCTTTTGCTTTCTGTAACATTCACTTATGAAATGAGAATGCCAGGAAATATAAATATAAACAGACATGCTTTGTGTATACATTGAAACTTTCTGTAGACAGGAAAGAGAGTAGGTCTCTCTCTGGGATTTCTGTCTTCCAGGAATATTTTGATATATTTTTGTGAATAGTCAGTGGGGGGTCCTGTTGATGATGGAATCAATGAAGGAGGGGGTACAGCTCAATACAATCTCACTGTGTGTTGACACTGGCTCCTTGTGCATGCATGAGAGTCAGAATCCACTGATCAGCACTGCACTCAGACAATATTTCCCTGAGGAATGAAGGCAGATGAGACACTTCACTCACACAAGATGTGCCAACAGTGACAGGGGAAAGACTGGGGAAGGACAAGTCTACAAGGTCTTCAGGAAGGAGGCCCTTTGCTTATCAATATCTCAGTGACCCCCTGAATTTTCACTACTGCTAACACTCAACTAAAGAGATTTGCTCTTCTACTCTCCCTTAAAATGCATTCCAGAAAGCAAGCTGAGGAAGTAGTGACCATATAGGAAATAATGAATATCCTGATTAGATTTCCAAGAAAAGCAGCCAACAATACTGTTGAACTCTTTATTATGAAGATATATAGAAAAGACAACAAATTGTGCTTGAGGATATAAATTCCCGGGAGAGCTAAAAAGGCTAGTTTAGCATTTACTTAAGGAAGGTATAGAAGACATGCAAGCTGTTTTTCATTAGATAGACTTTGCTTTTGCACTCTATAATAGCACAATTTGAATAACTTTCAACAACTTTTATTCAATGACAGATAATCCACCTCTTCCATATTTTGATGCCACAAAATATTGAAGCTTAAGATGAAACTGTGTCTAGTACTTATAGTCAGGAACATTCAGTAAATAGATGAATTAGGAACATTCACCAAATTAATGAAGTAGGGGTCTGCTTATACTTCTATTGTGAAAGATAATTCATTTTTCACATGCTGGGAGTTAATTGTAGAAACAGAACTTAAGGGACGTTCTAGTGCAAACTAACAAAATATATGAAGTTAAAACAGAATTGAGCAAAGGAAAACATTTTAATGGCAGCTAAGGACTTAATTAGGATAGAGCATCACATTGTTAACAAATTATTACCCTTGATGGATAGAACTGTGCCTAATGTATTTGGCCATTAGTTTTCTCTGCTCCATACTTGAGGTATTTATTAATCTCTGTGTATAACACATATTTATCATGCATTTATCACCAATCTTTGTGTAGCTAAAGAGGCTGGTAGGTTTTCAGCTGTTCTTTCTATACTATTCTCATGTAACTGTCCTTCAGAAGTACTATTTGGGAGGCTGTGATGTTAGCTGACATTGATGCATGTGTCCTGGTTGGCCGAAAGTGCTTCCTCAGAATCAACTGCCCCTTCCCTCTTAATTTTATGTTGAACAGACTTGTCTATTGCTACATTTTCTCACTTGTCTCCCCCTCTCCTTCTCTTTTGTCATGCAGACATCAGGATGCTTGTGAAATGTTTCACTCTTTTTGCCCTCCCTGCAGCTCATTGCTTCTAGATGGACTGAAATTTATAAGCACAGTACATTATGTTATTGGGAATTACAAAGCTCACCAATTTTTCTCATTATACTCACTATAAGGAAATTCAGAGAAGGACTTATAGTCCACCACTTAGAAGCATGCAGAACTGTGTTTCAGTTCCTCTGGGATGGTATTTTTATTTCAGCAAACAGAGAAAGAAAGAAAGAGAGATGACAGAGGAAGGGAGGAAGGAGAAAAGGATGGAAGGAAAGAAAGGAGAAAAAAGGAAGGAAGAAAGAAGTTGTTTATGTTTTTCTCTCCTTTATACCTTTTGGCTATGGCACAGTTTATAAGCAATATTCCCTCCCCATCCCGCTCCCAGCTCACCAACCAACTAAGGAGGCTAAAAAGGATGGATATAACTGTTGTAACTTGTTTGCTCTGGAGAAGCTCCCTATTTTAAGGTTGAAATTAGATAATACATAATTTTAAAGGTTGAATACAGGCGTCCTTGCTGCTTTTCAAGCTTTTTGGAAAAGCTACAAGATAACTGATGTCCCAGCTACGGCTGAGAAGCAAGAAACATGCCCCTCTTCACTCTTTACCCACCACTTATAATAATTGCAACTTTCTTTGATCATTCCCCTTGACTTTATGAACTGCTGGTTTCTCATGAGGGCATGCTTGATTCCCCATAAGAACTCTGTGTTTTGGTGTTATTTGGGGCCTTGCTCCAAATAGCTTAGACCCAAAAAGGTTTAAGGTGGGAGGGTGGCATAAATAGTGACATACACTAAGGCAGCTAATTTGACTTTTTATGGGGTTTTACTGCTAACCACTGAGTGATATATGATTGCTGAACAGATGTTATTACAGAGGTTCTCATCCATACTCTATGCTGGTCATTGGTGGCCATAGGGGCCATTATGAGCAATGGTACAGCTCACTACAGAAGTGCCTGCTACCCCAAGTTCATTGCTCTCTTTTATAAAACCCCATTAATCTGAAATCCAAGGTTCTATAGAAAGTGTATTCCAATTAGAGGAGATCTCCTGGTGAGAACAGAGCACTCATTAAGAATTATTTCACAGATTTCAAAACCCTATAGTTTAGAGAAAGGTTTGTGAAAAATATAATTTCTTCATTTGTCTGTCATTTCTCCTTTCTCCTCTCTCCACTGAGTCCCTGTTCTCCTTCTTGCTCTCCTGTGATCCATCCGAAATTTTATGTAACACACTCCCCATGCCTCCTCTCTGCTGTGAAGTATATGCCACTGCTATTAGGAGAAAACAGTCAGTTTGGGTCTTGAAAGATCATCTCTACTTGTTATTTTTAACAATCTCTTGTTTATCCTCAGCAGAAAGTCCATTAGCTTCTTGAATCAACAAATCCTGCCCAGAATTCCTCCTCTTCTCCTTCAAACAACTTTCTCCTTCAGTATTCATCATCCCAGTAAATGGCATCACTATCTCCTTTGCCATCTCAGCATACATATTTTTTCCATTTTCTCCTTTCTCAAATCTCACATCTAATTGTCAGCAATAGTTATTGAGTTTGCATTCAATATTATTTCCCAAGCTGCCAACGCTTTGTCAACCACAGAAAATCCCAATATGTTTTCTTCAAAGTGAATTACTGCAAGATCCACAAAACTGTTGACTTCAATCTTGTCCCTTATCAGCTATATCCCCACTGTCACCAGTATGATTTTACTAATATGCAAATTGGATATTATTTCTTCCCTATTTAAAATCCCACAGTGTTTTCCTAAATCTCAGAGTATAAAGCTTAAACCCCTTTGTTAGAATTACATACCAGGCTTTTCATGATCTGTCAACTTTCTCATTATATGTTAGTCTTTCCCTTTTGTGCCCTTTGGTTCCATGTCCATTTGAAGTGTCATGCTTCCAAATGATTGCACCAGTGTATACACTGTTTCTTCTTAGCATGCTTCACTCACACTTCTTTCCCTAAAATATCAATACCGAGACCTCAAAACCTTGAATATTACCTCCACCCCTTCCCACATTATGAACTAATTACCTTTCCTTTGCATTCTAATTTTTACTCTATATTACACTATTTTGTAATACAATATTTTGTGGTGTTTCCACAGAACTGTGAGCTCATAAAGGCAGGGACTATATAGAATTGATGAAATAAATTAAAAAACAAGTGTGAATACTTCTACTTCCAGCCAAGAAGGAGTAAACAGGCCCAAATTTAACTTTCTACACAAAGTAACTAAAAAACTGGTGTCCAATGTCTCGAAACAACAGTTTTTGAGACATTGGACACCAGGCAGCTGAGAACCATGATCCCTGAAAATAAGAAAATGGACAAGGCTAACTATGGTTAACAGCTAAGTCCCTGGAGAGCATATCTATGCCACGACACAGTGAGGGGGACCCAGGGAGAGCGGGTGGTCTCCTTGAACTGAGGAGACAAATCTGAGGGTCAGGGGCCAAGGCAGCTAGAGTTTGTAGGAGAGAGAAGAGACCTGCTCAAGGAGAATAATCAATTTGGTTTACTTGTCTTTTTGATGGATTGTCATTATAAACGTTGTTATGTAATGGCTCTCTCTACCCCTGGTAATATTCTTTGCTCTGAAATCAATTTTATAATATATATAGCCACTTCAGCTTCAGCTTTCTTTTAATTGGCATTATCATTTCTCAACCTTTTATTTATTTATTTATTTTGAGGAAGATTAGCCCTGAGCTAATAGCCACTGCCAATCCTCCTCTTTTTGCTGAGGAAGAGTGGCCCTGAGCTAATATCTGTGCCCATCTTCCTCTATTTTATATGTGGGATTGCTGCCACAGCATGGCTTGATAAATGGTGCATAGGTCCACACCCGGGATCCCAACCGCCCAACACCAGACCACCAAAGCAGACTGCGCAAACTTAACTGTTATCCCGCCCGACCAGCGCCATTATCCTTTTACTTTTATCTCATTTCTGTCTTTATATTTGAAGTGGATTTTTTCCCCTAGCTTTATTGAGATATAGTTGACATATAACAGTGTGTAAGTTTAAAGTGTCCAATGTGATGATTTGATACACATACATATTGTGAAATGATCACTACCACAGAGTTAGTTAACACTTCCATCATGTCACAGAATTACAATTTTTAGTTTTTGGTGTGGTGAGAACATTTAAGATCTACTGTCTTAGAACTTTCAAATATATAATACAGTATTGTTAACTAGTCACTATGCTGAATATTAGATCTCATAACTTATTCATCTTATCACTAGAAATTTATACCCTTTGACTAACATCTCAATGATAAACACCTGTGTTTTGCTTTTGAACCAAGCTGATAATTTGTCTTTTAATGGAGATGTTTAAAACATTTAACTTAATGTTATTGATAAAATTGGATTTAAAATTTACCATCTTCTTTGCTTCCTAGTTATTTATTTGTACTTTCCCTTTTTCTGACTTTTTTGGGCTTTTGTGTATATAAATAGTTTCTATCTATACATTAGGCTTGTGGCTTGCACAATAAAATTGTGATCTAAAATGATTCTCTTCGTTAAGATTATTTCATTGTTAAAAAAATCAAGCACTTGCAAACTAAAGAATGATCTAGAAGGAAAATATTTGATTCCTCACTTAAAGAAGCTTGAGTACCCTCTAAGTCTAGCCTAGAAAGGAAGGGATTAAGACTGCAGTAGTAAAGATATAGATGATAAAGATGGAGATAGATGCAGAGATATAGACATAGACATAGATATAGATATACTTTTGACACTTGGATCCCTAGGCTGAAGTATCTGCAAGACTATGGCCCAATATTTTGCCAGCCTATTTTGTGATACAGCATTAATATCTCAGAAACATCATTTTGATTTCAGCACATGATAAGTCTTGCTAACTTCACCCCATCCCCATCCCCATTTGTCTCTAAACAGGGCTCACATCCTGTCTGTCTTCCGTCTGATGTCTTCTGGGTAGCAATCTTACAAAATTCTCAGTTTAGAGTTCTCCATTGATTTTATAGTCTTGCCTTACTCTGAAATAAATGATCAGAGTAAATCAACTGAAAATTGTTTGGAAAAGAAAACAGAGGGAGGCAGTATAATCTCATTCTTAGAGCCAAAGCCATTTAGGCAATCTAAGATCATAGTAAGCCCAGTGTCAATGAACCACTTCACATCAGTTATCTCCTTCTCTAGGGGGCTGAACACCCATTGAGAACTGGGATCTGTGTGCACAATAGCGAACACTATTTAACTACTGGTGTGTAGTGCTCAGACCCTGAGATGGTCAGGGATTAAGAACCTTCCTTTGTGGGCTGGGCTGTGGTTTGTCCACCATGCTGATTTCTATAGCTTATTGAGTTTAGACAAGTTTTCTGATAGGGGAAATAAGATTCTTTAAATTTTGTATATTTGCATATGTTAGGGCCTACACTGCATCCCCCCAAAATTTATATGTTGAAGTCCTAACCTCAGTCCCTCAGAATGTGACTGTATTTGGAGACAGAGTCTTTAAAGAGGTAATTAAGGTAAAATGAGGTTATATGAGTGGGTCCTACTCCATTATGACTGAAGTCCTTATAAAAAGAGATTAGGAAATAGACACAACACACACAGAGGCAAGACCATGTGAAAACACCAGAAAAAGATGGCTATCTACAAGTCAAGTGGAGAAGCCCTTATAGAAATAAAACGTGCTGACACCTTGATCTTGGACTTCTAGCCTCCAGAACTATAAGGAAATAAATTTCTGTGTTTAAGTCACCGAGTCTGTGGCACTTTGCTATGGCAGTCCAGCAAACTAACACAACTTATTTATTTACTATATTAAATTGCACTAGTTCAAGCTCAGTTGTTCAAATATCACCTTTTAAATATTTATTTCATCTTCTACCATGAAAATTAATAGGAAAAGAATAATCTTTTCAAAAAATGATCCTAGGACAGCTGGATCAACCTTTGCAAAAGAATAAAGTTGGATCCCTTCATTAAACCATATGCAAAATTTAATTCAAATTTGATTATAGATCTAAATGTAAGACCTAAAATCCAAAGGAAAAATATACCCAGACTTTAGCTTTTATGAGGGGGAGAGAGAAGGTTCTAACTGAGTGGAGAAGTCTAAGTATCCCTCCATAGTGGTGGGTCCTATGACACCAGCATTGGGCATATAGTTCTCAGGTTTAGAAGCATAGTTAAGGGAAACAGGAAGAGGGGAGAAAGCAATGGAAGGAGTGAGAGTGGGAATGAAAGGTAAACTTTATTCACTCTGTTGTGCTAATGCTGGATCTAGAATGAGCCATGATAAAGGAGGGTACATCTCCTACATGAATGAAACACTGTCTGGAGGAATTTGAGAGAACGACCTCTTTTTTTAGAGTGTGCATATGGCTGGGTTGTGGTTCTGAGAAGCAAGGAAAGAAAAGAGAATTCAGATATTATCGGGCCTAAGCTGAGACTCTCACTACTCTTGACTCTCCACGTCAAACACTGTGACCTCAAATGAGCTGCATCACTTTCTGTCAGATTGTCTATTCGAGCAAGCCAAAGACGAAGCTGGTTTGGAAACATCATGAAATCATGGATCACATACTTTGTGAAGTCCAGTTTTGAGCAAGGAACGCTTTGTCAAGCTCTCCTTATTTTTTTTTTGCACATATTGTTAACAGTACCACGGGCCACCATTATTAGCTCCTCGGCATTGCTTTTGTGCCTAGAACCTAGAAAAGACAGTATGATTTTCCTGCATGTTTTTTGTTGCAATTAGGGACCCTTCGAAGGAAGTTTTGTCCTAAACTCGACAGAGTTAGGTTGATTGACATAAAGAGGAATGTGATGAATCTTAATAGCACCTAACAATTATTGAGCACTTACAATATGCAACGACCAATGTTTAGCACTTTACATATCATGTCACCCTGGATTTTCATAACAACCTCTGAAATCTTAAAAAAAAAAATGTATATGTACATGTAGATACATATATGTGTATAGGCATATACATGCACATACATATAGATTCACATATATATGTATAATGTGTATGGGTGCATATACACATATGTGTGGATATATCGCAATTATATAAAATTACATTCTTAAAATTCTAGGACTTCCGTTAGCTATATTGCTTTATATTTCCCATATGTGCCCCTTAAATTTCACTTACTTCAAGGGGAATTATTCTTCTGGCAGGCTTACACAATGGAGACATATAGTACAAATTCATGAAATACACAGTACCCCAGTGTGTAAGGCAAAAGCAAAAACCAGCAGTCTTTAGGCCTCACACTTTGTCTTATACAAAATCTATATAGGTATGTATATATATATATAACTGATACAGAGTTTCTCAAAATGGGGGAGGGTATGTGAGGGAAGAGAGAGAGAGAGAGAGAGAGAGATTGAGAGATAAAAATAATAAGTAGACTACGGACTATGCCACACAAATGAAAGGAGAGAGCCCATGAACTGAGTATACAAGGCATCCTCTAAAGATGGAAACATAGGCAGATGCACATGATGTCATCAAGTACATCTTCAACGTTAAAATTAATAATTGTCATATTATTATCTATGTTTCCAGACTGAATGGATAACTGGTATGCTGTTGATGAACTCAGCTAGCTCTCTCAATGAATTCCTACTATTTCTGCTTCTGATGGTCACACACAACAGAATAATTATTCTAAGACTGTTTCTCTCATTGCATTTTTTTCTAGAAATTCTTGACACCCCTATATGTGCAACAAGCACTGAACAAAATGTTGTGAGTTTATAGAGGTAGAAATCATAAACTAGGAGCCCCAGCCACTATGATTCAAAAAATATGAAATAAGGTATTTTGAGAAAGATTGAAAAACAGGAAGAAAATGTGTGCTACCAGCAGGCAAAATATTGTTGACATTTTAAATATAATGAAACCCAAGAACTCAATCCACTTTGCGTGTCAGAAAATAGGCACTTAATTTGGTGAGGTTACTTGGCTGTTTTGTGTTTCTTATGGAGTAAGTTCAAGAGCATTAAAAGTAAAATGAAAGTCTAGTGATTTTAGAGAGGCAAGTGACTGACAGTTGACTTTTCCAACCAGACTAAAGATATGTATGAAATAAGTGACTTCTCCTTTCCTTCATCAGTGTAGTTTTGTTTCACTTTCAGAAAGCATAAAAGAAAACTAAATATTAGCCAACCTACACTCATATGATCAATGTCCCAGTCAGTAGAGGTTTTGGGTAAAAGAAGGGATGAGCCATGTCATAATGACAAAGCTGCAACAATATGAACAAAATAAATAACAGCAGTATTGGATTATAACACATGGAATAAGATAAATAGATGGCGTCCAAATTAATATAAATAAATTAATGAATAATGAATAATGGTAGAGAAGGGATATTTCTTCCTTACATAATAATTCCAAATAATAAATGTAGAAAAATGAAGAAAATAGGAAATTCTCATTAGAACACCTCATTAATAACCACTGCAGGCAAGATCCTCTGAGGAATGCTAAAATTCGTGGGCAAAAGTATAAAGAAGCAGTATATTTGTATAGCCTGCAAGCATCTCTGATCAAATATTTATTAATTACTGTGGTAGCTTTAACTTATGTCCACAAATTATTTGATATTCTTCTCTTCAGAAAGTGGAGCTTAATTCCCCTCCCCTTGAGTGTAGGCTGGACTTAATGATTGACTTCTACCAAATGTAATATGGAGAGGGAAAAGTATTATTATAAGAAAATCTCTGAAGAAACTAAGAAGAAATTGGGCAGATACCACCTTAAACAAGCAATCAAAGTTAACAACATGGCCAATAATAAATCATGCTGATATCATGTCAGAAGGACACAGAATCCACTCAGAAAGACCTTTAAATGGCCAAAGTTGGAAGAATACAAACAACAAAAATATACCAATATTTTATATATAGAAAAATAAAAATATATTAAAAATACATATTGTACATATATATATATAAAAAATGATATAATGCAATGAGAGGGGCACTTCACTTCTGTGGTATTTTTTTTTCCAAATATCCATAACCCCAGCCTGATCATGAGATCTATTCAGCCAAACCTACGTTGGGAGACACTTCACAAAATACCTGACCATTACTCTTAAGAAGCGTTAAGGTCATGAAAGACAAGGAAAGCCTTAGAAATCATCACAGATTGGAGGTGATTATGTAGACATTATTACTAAATGCAACTGGATTGGATTTAAAAATAGAAATAAGACATTAGTGCAGAAACTTTTGAAATGCAAGTAGTTAGAAGTTCAATTATTAGTGTTATACCAATGTTGATTTCTTGGTTTTGATAAGTGTACTATGCTTACATGTAAGATGCTGACATTAGGGGAAGTTGGTGAATGATATACAGGAATTTTGTGTACCATCAGTGAAACTCTTCTGTAAATCTAAAATAATTTAAAATAAAGTTTAAAAATGAAAGTTACTTCCCAAAATGATCTTTTAGAACTGTTTAGTATTTAATATGGATCCTGGAATCTAAACCCTTACTCTAAAGAAGTTTTATTTTAAGAGAGAAAATGTATGCATATTTTTGAAAGTGTAGCACTACTTCTTACGAAGTTAACTGAGGGTTTCTTCTGAAGTCTGAAACTCTGAATCAGAGATACTTTGTCATTCGGGTGGCCTTGCTTGCCTTTCCTCCCTACTAACTACATGTGTGTGTGTGTGTGTGTGTGTGTGTGTGGGTATTAGGAATTCTATAGAAACACAGGCATCCAAATTCTAGATTTTCATATTGAAAAAAGAATATGTTTAGTGATTAAGCAGCCAAGTCTATTAATTAATTGAAAGTAATTTGGTGCATGTCTTTATAATTATTGTCAGAAAGAGGGGCTGGCCCTGTGGCCGAGTGGTTACGTTCGCACGCTCTGCTGCAGGCGGCCCAGTGTTTCGTCGGTTCGAATCCTGGGCGCGGACATGGCACTGCTCATCAGACCACGCTGAGGCAGCGTCCCACATGCCACAACTAGAAGAACCCACAATGAAGAATACACAACTACGTACCGGGGGCTTTGGGGAGAAAAAGGAAAAAATAAAATCTTTAAAAAAAAAAAAAATTATTGTCAGAAAGAAATCAATGCAGGAAACAAGACTATGTAAGGTACAAGTGAATTCTGAGAGTAAGACATTTACCTAGATTGATTGACAGTTCTTTCTAAGATAAGTAAATTTTAAAGCCAATGTACGTCCACCTCAAGCATGCCTTCAGCAAATGCTAACTGATGATTAGTGTCGGCTGGGAGTGCCTTGGTAACACACCTACCAGAGCCTGGCCTGCCCTCATGGAGCATATATTCCAGCTCAGTGTAGGATTACGTGGAAATGAAATAAAGAACAAATTTTAAAAATATATATGTATAAATTCAATCCAGATACTGAAAAACTGCTATGAAGAAAATAAGACAAGATCAAGTAAGAAAGAGTTACCTGAGATTTATTGTTAGACTGAGTGGCAAGAGGAGACCTCTCTGAGGAGGCTGCAGCTTAAACCAGTGTCTCTCAGCTTTGAACACATCCTTCTTAACTCTTCTTCATGATGTTGGGGCTAGAACTCTGCAAACCATGTATTTACTTTGCCAGCTGCTCCTGATTAGGCCCCGCCAATAAGTGGCACCAAGAGTGTACGTGTCTCTAGAAGGGGAGAGACATCCTCCTTTCTGTTGCTGTCAGCATCATCTCAACCAAAGTTTTCACCACGGCAGTGGGAGTTCATCCTAGAAGCAGCGGTTAATTCTAGAATACGACAATTTACTTTATTCTCAACACTTTCATGATAAACCTCATCACATCTTAACAAGAAGCCAGCATCACCTCTCCAGTGCCTTTTCTCCAGAGGTCCTTATCCTAGCTCTGCTGAGCTCCATTTCCAAACCCTGCAACACTAGTGCCAGGCAAACAGCATCCCCACCTCATATTTACAAAGGTAAGATCTTCTAAGGTTTTCAGTTTTAATTATTCTGATGGATTTTCCTTTTCCCAGCCCCCAGAGTTGGTAGCAGCTTTCTGCGCTTAATGACGGTAAGTCCTCCAATTTGGCACTTTCAGTTCTCCAAAAGCGGTTAACAAATACATTTTCTCCCAGAATACCCTGTGTGGTTTTAATTGTCAACCAGAAGATTCCTGGTCTCCCACTCATCTAAATCTAACCCAGGGTTAAGGAATGGCAATGGGAGGATATTCAGAGAAGGAATAATGATGTGCTTTTTAAAAATCATTATAGGTTTTTAAAAAACAGCTGAAATTTCAATCATTTGGTATTAGATCATACCCACATATCTTTATGGGAAGATGGCTATCATTAAAATATTTTAGACTCCTGTTTCTGGGAGGATGGAGTGGACATGCTTTCCCTATTCTTCTCACTACACACAGCTACAAACCCCAGAGAGTATATAGAGAGCAAACATAAGAAGTCTCTGAAAGGTGGAGAGAAGGCAAAGTGGTTAGCGACCTTGAGATCCAAGAAATGACACAGTAGTGAGTTTCATGGATTGTTTCTTTGCTTCATATATTTCATTCTTGGAGCTGAAAAACTGGCAATCCAGAAACGTTAATGGATGCAGACTAAATAAGGCCCAACAAAATCTTGCTCTTTAGCCAAAGGACCATGAAAGGGACAGCCTAGCAAGACAGAAAGCTTCTAGACGCTAACCACTCTGCTGCAGTCAAACACCGTAGAATAATATGCCGCCCCACCAGCACCCAGGCCAGGATAGGCTCCCAGGCCGGGATAGGCTGAGTGGAGAGCTGAGACTTCCACTCTCCCCAGGTTGTAATGAGGCTCCCCAATCCTAACATCAGTGCAATATCGCAGAAAGCTGAATAGGCAGCTAGTATTCCATGCCCACTGTGTGATAACACACCCCTTCACTTTTAGGGTTTGGGTAGAACCACATGGGGAGCCTGCATTTCCACAGCCACTTGAAAGTAATGAGGCATTCTTCTCTAAGCCCCAACGGTGTCAAAGAGGCCTAGTGGAGCATCAGGACTTTGACCACTGCCCAGCAGTAAGGCAGACATGATGTCAGTGGAGGCCACATGTGCAACAAGGCTCTCTGACCTCTCCCAGGCAGGGTAGTATCAGCAGAGGGCTAGTGGAATCCAAACTTGCACCCCCACTAGGCAGTAAGGAGGAGCCCACCACACTCAGGTGTCCACGGAGGCAGAGGGGAGAATGTGGACTTCTATTCCCACCTGGCAGTAATAAGCCAGCACACCTCCCTTCCCTTGCTGAAACACTGTCAGAGGAAACAGCTCAAAGAGAGGATGGAAATAGATCTAGAGTCTCATAACATAATAACCAAATGTCTAGGTTTCAATTGAAAATCACTTACCATGCCAGGAACCAGGAAAAATATAGACTTGGCATATTTCATATAACTCATTGTCTTGGTAGGTTCATTGCAAGTGGCATGAATGGACATTTGGTTACGTACTCAGAATAAAAATTGCTCGAAACGGAACCTATGTTACATACTTTTTTATGTAAATAGCGATTTCTTAACTTTGGCACTATTGACATTTGGGAACCAATAATTCTTGGTTGCAAGGGGCTGTCCTGTGCATTGTTGTATATTTAGTAACATCCTTGGTTTCTTACTAGTAGATGCAAGTAGCATCACAGCTGTGATGACCAAAAATGTCTACACACATTGCCAATTATCCCCTGAGGGGCAAAACTGTCCCACTAATGTAAATAAATCTTTATCATAGTGTTTTGGTCAGTATTTCAAACAGCAAATGAAGCAATATTTCTTTTTTTTTTTTTTTGAGGAAGATTAGCCCTGAGCAAACATCCGCCACCAATCCTCCTCTCTTGCTGAGGAAGACTGGCCCTGAGCTAACATGTGTGTCCATCTTCCTCTACTTTGTATGTCGGATGCCTGCCACAGCATGGCTTGAAAAGCAGTGCGTAGGTCCACACCCAGGAGCTGAACCAGCCAACCCCAGGCCTCCGAAGCAGAACATGCGAACTTAACCACTGCACCACTGGGCTGGCCCCCAACTGGAGCGATATTTGAAGCAATGGTATATGCAAGAATGGTCCATAGGACAGCTACTGAACGTGGACATTGCGTCTATGTTCCGATGGGGTTCAGGACCTCCTACCCCAAAATACAACACCTTGTCACATTCAATATTTTAAGCTGAAGGAGTTTGAGAAAATGGCAGAAGCAGGAAGGTCTCCCTGACCGTCCCCCTCCCCTGAAGCAGATCATAAGACCCTCCTGTGACATGTGTCCTTTCTACACCTGGAGGAAAGGAACATCTTTATCTCCAAGACAGAGGGACAGCGAGAAGAATCTATAGAACAGGACTTCTTGAGTTTACCCCCGTTAGTACCCTCAGCTCATACTCTGTCCTATCCCATTTCTCCATGACTGTCCACTCTTCATCAAACGCAGCGCAAAGACAGTGGGGCTTCACCTTATCTTCAGGCCTTCATTTCCTTATGAAGACTCCCAGATTGTATCAGACTTATATTACATGAGTGTATATCCTTTCCTCCTGGTAATCTGTGTTTTTCAGGTTAAATTTCAGACCCAGCTAGAGACCCTAATAGGGTCGAGGAAAACTTTTTACTCCCCTACAGTTTTTATCTGTTGAATCTCCAGGGCCTAGAACATAGTCGGGATCAGAAACTGACTGATAGATTCGTGAATAAACAAATGAACATCGATGAAAATTGTTAGTTTGCAAATGGAACTTGATAGTTGGCTTGAAATTCCTTATGGGTATATTCAACGGGAGAAAATTAGACTTGTGTTTGATGTTAGGGGTGTTATCTCAGAACAATGAGTGTGATTTGAGGCAGAAGAGTACAGTTTCGAATAAGAAACATTGTTATATTACCTTTGCTGATTCAATTTTATCTCTCAATATATTCTTGTTTCTCTAGAGTGTAAGTCACATATCCCTTGATCACTGGTATATTTCCCTTGCTAGCTAAGTGACTGCTAAATAGTAGACATCTTTTTAAAATTATATACATTCATAAGTGAAAAAGTTACAACTTTTCAAATATAAAAGTAGTGAGTTCCCCATCATTGGAGTTAGTTTGGCACTCCCCAAATGATTACACGATGTGGATCTCATAACAAGGATGCAGACATCAGGTAGGGTCTGTTGTCTGATGTTATATAAGTCTATTTGCCTATTCTGATCATGATATTTTAGACTTTCATTAAATTTATGCACCTAATTTGCCTACTTCTTACACAATTGTTAGGAAAATCTGTCCCACCATCTGTAAAGCCTTCCTCGAAAAACGAAACTCCTTGGACCATGGGAGACGAGAGGGCTGGGGCTACAGGATGAACTTTTTATTATGGTTTAAAAATACTAAAAATCCCCTTTCTTTATTTTCCTTCCAGATCATCTCACTCCATTACATCAATTTCAGAAGTTTCGGGTTTCTAGACATGTTGGTAAGAGCCCCCATCGCTAGAGGCTAACTGAGTAAAATTTTCTTTCTAAATGGTGGCTGGTTATGGAGTTTCTGTAAGGGAATACACCACGGAAGCCAGGCCATAATCAATAAAACTTATGTTGTTAAATGTTCCTGTAGTGTTGCTCCAAAGTGCCATACAAATGTTATGTATTGGGATGTGTGTGTGTTCTCTTCTTTGTGGATGCATTAACAGAGTAAAAGGAGAGCAATAACGGCAGTGTCTTCAGGGCCTTCTAGCTCCTGGAGCACCTTTTTCTTGTGGACAAATCGTGCTAGTTGAAATTCCTTTTCTGGTGGAAATATTCTATTATTGGAAGGCATCCCCATAGCAGCATTGTCTGTTGCCACAGAAGAACATATTAGTTTTAAAAATAGCACCTGCTGAGGTTTTCTTAATCTGCCTGGAAATGGTTGTGTGCCATTTGGGCATTTCCCTGTCTATTTCATCTCTCATGCACATATTGCTCAACAGAAACATAATTTACTGTTTTCATTTTTTCTTAATTTAAAAATATTATCAGCTTTTAACAGCAAACAGAAATAATTGGTAATAAATGATGATTGCAGAATGCTAAAATCTGCAAAGGAGACTAGTAGGTTTTAAAAATGGTCACAATACTTTGCAGTATCTCTGATTAGAAGATGGGGTTTGAATCCCCAACCCTCTCTGCCGTGTTGTGGCATCTTGACTTGCCTACGGCAGAGTTGACCTTGTGTGGGTTCTGGGCCCAGGCTTCACGATGCCTTGCAGCTTCAGCTGTTGCTGCTTTTGGATTCCTGCACCCCTGTGTGAGGAAACCGAGGTTTGCAAGCCCTCACTGTTGCCACAGGTGACAATCTGCCAAATGCCGGCCTTGGGACTGAGTGTATCCTAGTTCACCCAACTGCTGGCCCATCTGCTAGCTGCAGCCAGCTGGCCACAGACTTACAGTGAGCCCAGCTGAGACCAACCATGGGGTGTGCCCAACTGACTCCCGTTATTGTGAGCTAAAAAAGGTGGGTGTTTTAAGTTACCAAATTTGAGTGTGATCTGTTACGTAGCAACAGATAACTGATACAGAAATCACTTCACGAAGTGAGGTAGCACAATAACAGATTTGGACTTTGTGGCTATTTGTTGATTCCTCATCTAGAATGAAAGCTTAATAAAAGCAGCAACCTCATCTTTCTTGCTTGTGGCTATATCTACAATAACTAGAACTGTACATGAGAAAGAGTTAATGATTTCAATTTAGGGGCAAATACTTTCAGCATGACATTGTCTTAATTTTACAAGATTTTGTCCTCTTTTACATTCTAAGAAAACTTTTATCAAGGGGCAACCTCTGTCCAAGCCAAACCAGAAGATCTCACTTTTGGGTGTAGATTGAATTTTCCTCTCATCCTGATATATAACACTATACGAAGAATGATATCAGGCAAGCAGTCTCTCTCTGTCTTTGTCTCCCTCCTCTTTGTGTATAAAGTAGAATTTAACATACACTATGCCTTGCCCCAATAGTCCAATAGTTAATCAGCCATAGGCAACTGGTTACAACTGGTTTTAGAGTTGGGTTGCTGTCAACCATAATATTTAAAGATGCTTGTCTTTGGAGAAAAGGGCTTTCTCCAAGATGAAAATATGACAGTGATAGAGACATAGCTCTCAGTTGTGGTTTAAAATAACTGTGTTATGAGCAGGAATAATATCATGCCTACTTCAGGGGCTAAACTCCTCTTGGGTGGACTGCGGTTTGGGAGAAGAGAAGAGCTAGGGATTATATTTCCTTGATTAGGTATGGCAGATAGCAGAATATTGTCCCGACACATTCACAGAAGGCAACAGCAATCTCATAAACTCTATAAATATAGACAACCCCGACAATCTCGAGCCATCAGACGGCTAATGTCGACGTACAGGCAAGACAAAAACCAAAGCAAACCCAAACAAAAACAACTTACAGTCTAATTCAATAGAGGAAAGAGTGAAATGTTGTAACTTAGACCTTAACAAAATACCTAACTTCATAATTGATAGTTTTTAATTGCAGGACACAATTCGCTATTTCATATTATAAATGTTTATATAAAATAAAGGAAATAAAATATTTGTCTTATTTAGTTAATACATTCACATGAGGAAATTACTTGAAGGGTTGATTGGTTAACTTCTATCATTTTCCTTCAAAAATATTTAAATTTCAAAATGTTACTGATTTTTGCTTATGGTCTGATTAGTAAGCGCTTCTGGCAGAGTCTCCCTGCTCTGAATGTGTATCCTGACATCAGCAGCCATTAGAAAGGAAGGATTTTAAAATCAAAACTTATTATTTTACTACTGCGGCAAAGGTGTTTATAGACAGATTTAGAAAAAGCGAATCACATTTTTACCTGTTCATTTAGGACTCTTGATGACCGATGCCTTTGAATCATGGTGAGGAGCGCAGGGAGGAGGTAAAGCAGCTCAGAGAGCAGAATAACTAAGCCAGTTAATCCCACCTCCCTTTCTGTTCCCTGCCCTGGGTTCTCCAATATCAGAAATACAGCCAGTATTTAAGTATGGATTTAAATATGTACATTGTAGTATATTAAGTCAAAATTAAAATTCAGTTCTCCAGTTGCACTAGCCACATTTCAAAGGTTCGGTACCCACATATGGCTACTGCCTGCCAGTTTAGACAATGCAGATACAGAACATTTTCATCATCTCAGAAAATTCTATTGGACAACTCTATTGTAGAATGTGGTTTTTCCAGGCTCAAATCCCACTCAAATAAAAACTATCTACTATAGCCACATATGGGTGTAATTTTGTCTCATATAAAGACTTTTACACATGTTATTAATACAGATCAGCATTTCCTAAGTATTATGTACCAGGAAGACTGTTCCATGTGCACTGAGGAAGACAGGGTATTTTGCAGTTCTTGGGTGAGTTTTTCTGCAGATGTCTGTTAGGTCTTGTTGATTTCTAGTGTGGTTCAAGTTTTCTATTTCTTTTTTGGTCTTCTGCCTAGTTGTTCTTTATATTATTAAAAGTTATCTGGACTTCTGCTTTTGCTCTAATATGTAAAGTGCTTGGAAGTTCTCACTCCCATCCTACAACAAGAAAAAATTTGAGCAAACTGAAAACGAGCAACTGTTAGATCCAGCAGAGAATTAAAGTCACAGGACAAATGAACGCCCTGTAAACTGGAGAGGCAAGTGAATACAGACAACTAGAGCCTACCAGGAGCTGAAGGAGCTGGAGCCAGGAACTTAGAGGAAAACTTACACTGTAACTGACAAATTTCTGGAGGCTGAGCCCTGACTAGCTTGAGAGTTAGAAATTCACAGGCCCCAGTCTTAAGGACCTTCACACTTTTTTCAGTCTTACCTCTAGGAGCCCTACCAGGTTCTCACAGTGATGATCAGAGAAAAATCCCCTTGTGCTTTCAGCAGAGGTACGATAAAAGGAATCGTTTTGAAATATTCTCAGAGTATTCTACTCTCACCTTTCCTCAAGGGAAAGAATTTCACCCAGGTCTAATAGGTGCAGGAAGGGAAATATCCAACTGCACACCCTCTAACCTTTATCACCTAAAGGGTAGAGAAGAATGCTGAGAGGCATTTGTGACCGTCACAGTCAAGGGCCACAGGCCTACTTAAAAACTGAGACCTAACGTAAGACTATCAAACCCTTCCCCTCCCCCAACACCTTACCACCATGTTCACAGGTCTCTTGTGTAATAACATAGGATTACAGCTGAAAGATCTGCAAATCTCAGACTTGATTGAAGAAGAGTTTCTAGGGAAACTAGAAGACAACAGCAGAGCCAAAAACAAGGACACCAGAGGAAACTGAAGCCTCAGACACCTAAAGCTACAACAGAAAGCAAACACAGTGTGACTCCTAGCCAAAAAATACAAATTTCATGCTAAAGGCCTATTTACCTCAGTTTCTATTATTCAATCCATCACATCCAAATTTTAATAAAAAGCTATAAGCCATGCTAAAAAGTAATAAAAACACAATCTGAAGAGACAAAGCAAGTAAAAAAATCAGACTAAGAATTTAAATAACTACAACTAATTTGCTTAGTTCTAATGGAAAAAGAGGGCAACACACAAGAACAGAGAAGTAATATAAGCAGAGAGATGGAAACTCTAAGAAAAATTTGAAAAGAAATACTAGGAATCAAAAACACTGAAACAGAAATGAAGAATGTCTTTGATGGGCTCAGCAGTAGACTGGACATGACCAAGGGAAGAATCAGTGAACTTGAAGACATGTCAATAGAAACTTTCTAAACTGAAATACATTATTGAAAGTTGAGTACTAATTTCTTCAGCTATAATTGGATTGTATCTCTCCCTTCAATTATGCCAATTGTTTCTTCATGCATTTTGAGGTTCTGTGGATAGGTACAAAAATATTTATAATTCTTGTGTCTCCCTGATGTATTTACCCTTTTATCGTTACAAAATGTCCCTTCTTACCTCTATTACTGATTTTCTTGATATTTGTTTTTTCAAGGTTATTATAGCCACTACAGCTTTCTTTTGATTCACATGGTATATCTTCTTCCATTCATTTAGCTTCAACCTATTTTTGTCTTTGAATCAAAATGTGTTTCTTATAGTTAGCATAGAGTTCAACCATGTGTTTTTAAATTCGTTCTACCAATATCTGTCTTTTGATTGGAGTCTGTTATCTATTTATATTTAATGCAATTAATAATATAGGATTTACATTGACTGTTTTGCTATTTGTTCTCTATATGCCTTATATATTTTTGTTGCTATATTCCTCCATTACCGCCCCTTGTTTTTTGGTAAGGAAGATTGGCCCTGAGCTAACATCTGTGCCAATCTTCCTCTACTTTATGTGAGATGCTGCCATCGTGTGGCTTGGCGAGTGGCACTACATCCATGCATAGGATCTGAACCCACAAACCCCTGGCCGCTGAAGCAAAGCACATAAACTCAACCACTACACCACCAGGCTGGTCCCATTACTGCCTTTTAAAAATTATTTTTAAATAAAGATTGTCTAATATACCATTTTAATATCCTTATTGTTTATTTTACTATACACTGAAGTTTTAAAAAGTGTTTGTCCTATGGTTACAATTAACATCCTTAGTTAAAATAATCTAGTTTGTATTAATGCCAAATTAATTTCAATAGTGTATGAAAAACTTTGTTCCAATATAGTTTCATACACTTTTGCCTACTATGTGCTATTATTCTTATGTTTTACCTCTTTATAGATTATAATCCATTAACATTTTTATATTGTTTTATTGTTTTCAATCAAATAATTAAGATATACATTATTAAAAAATGCACATGGACTGCCTTTTACATTTACCTATGTAGTTAACTTTACTGGTGGTGTTTGTTTCTTTGTGTGGACTCAAGTGACTGGCTTGTGTAATGTCATTTCAGCCTGAAGGATTTCCTTTGGTATTTCTTGTAGTTTTGCTAGTGGTAAATTCTCTCAGTTTTTGTTTATCTGAAGATACCTTGGTATCTTTCCTTTTTAATGGCTTGTTTTGCTGGATGTAAAATTCTTGGTTGGCAATCATTTTCTGTCAGCACTTTGAATGTGCCATCCCCCTGTTTCTGGCCCCCATCATTTTGGTGAGAAGTCAGCTGTTAATCCTATTAAGGTTCTTTTGCATTGAACGAGTCAAGTTTCTTTTGTTGTGTTCAGTACTTCTTCTTTGTCTTTGTCCTTCAAGAGTTTGATTATGATATGTCTAGGTGGGATCTCTATTTTTATATTTCTAAGTTTATTAGATGTGCAGACTAATTTTTTTCATCACATTTGGGAAATTTTAAGCATTATTACTTCAAATGTACTTTTTACCCCTTTCCTATCCGTTTGGATCTCCCATTATGTGTATGTTGGTATGCTTGATCATATCACACAGGATTCATTTTTCTTCATTATTTTTGCTTCTTGTTCCTCAGACTGGATAATCTTTATTGACCTATCTTCAAATTTCCTGATTCTTTCTTCAATCAGTTCAAATCTTATATTGAAATCTTCTAGTGAATTTTTCATTTCAAATATACTTTTAAATACCAGAATTTCTATTTTCAAATAATTTTTACCTCTATATTAATTTTCTTTATTTGTTAAGACACTCTTATTATACTTTTTCTTTAATTCTATAGATTTTCTTTGTTTTAGATTATATATGTTGTTGATGATGATGATTTAAAATCTTTTTCCAATCACTTCAATATCTGGACATCCTCAGGAACAGTTTCTTTTGATTGTATTTTTTTCTATTTATAAGCCATATTTTTTTGTTTCTTTGCATTTTTCATAATTTTATTTAATGTAGTGACTCTGGAAATCATACTGTCCCCCACCAGTGTTTGTTGTCATTGCTATTTGTTAGTGACAGACTGCTCTGGACTAACTCTGTAAAGTCTGCATTCTCTGTTATAAATGGCTGTTGAAATCTCTGCTTGGTCAGCTTAGTGGTCAGCTAATGATTGAACAGAGGTTTTCTTAAAGGCCTTGAATCAATACATATCCCACCCTTTGTTGATGGCCTTTCTGTGTGTGTGTTGGGGCACATCTTCAACATTCCAGCAGTTTAGATCTCTGCATTAGTCTTCATTTATTTTTTGTGCAGAATCTCAAGGTCAGCCAGAGGTGAAAGATCAGGGCCTCCTTAGATTTTTAAAGGGATGAGCACACTCTATGTATGTCTCTGGCCTTCTAGATCCCCAGGAATATATCAGAGCTTATAAAAACTCTCTGCAGACATCTCATTCTCCAGATTTTAATTTTAAGTTTATTGTCTAGCTTCTTGTTTGACTCAACTCATTCAACATTTCAAGTAGCTTTAATGTTAAACAATTGCCAATGGTTGTTTTTGAAGGGATTCAGAACAGGCCTTCCAAAAATGTTCCTCTATGACGTGTGGAATATTTTGAGCTAAAGGCAACTGAGACCCTGTGGACTCAATAGAAATTTTTACCTCTTGCTTAAAGAATTTAAATTGGAGGCCTTGTCCATAATAAGAGTTATTGCCAGATATAAATTTTTATGACCTATGTATATGGCAAGGCAAACCTCTAAAGACTGAACATCTGCTCTTCTTATCATCCTGTGAATTACCCTCCACCCCTCTGAAGCCTCAGACCCCTATTCCATTCCTTAGCTCAAGATGGCATATATATTTTGTTTTATCTTTTTGTTTCTGAACCTCTCATGAATGTGGGGTGTCTGATCCTCTCACATATGTAGGGTTCTCATATTTATGCAATTAAATTTGATTATTTCCTGTTAATCTGTCTCATGTCAATATAATTCTTAGACCAGCCAGAACAACCTAGAGGAGTAAAGGAAAATTTCTTGCTTCTCTACATTTTCACCAAACACGTTAGGGAGAGGCCTTTTGTCCATGACCAAGCTCTGAGAAAAAGTAAGACAAGCCCTATGAATAGAACATTTCCAGTGAGCTCCCCAAAAGTCAAATAATGACAATTGGGGATCACAGTTTTGGTGGGGGTCGCCAAATCCATCCTGGCCCCTCCAGTGATTTTTAGATTGCTGATTTTCACAGCTTCCATGATTCTGAATCTATTAGCTGTCAAGTTTACCTTGGGCCTGTGGAGAGAGGTATGGGAATAGAGTAAGTTACAACACTGTAAATCTCGTTCTTTCTGAGATTTAGCCATTTTTCTAAAATAAGTTCTCCTCAGATTGTTGTAAGACTTTGGTTAATTTCTGGAGTTATGAAAGATTGATTTGACAAAGTTTGCCAGTGTTCTGATTGCTATTATGGAGGAGTATATTTTTGGCAATCCTTACTCCTTTATTCTGGATGTGTTTCTCATATTAGCTTTTAATTGAAAAAACTAGAATTAAATAAGTATATTTAAGATGAAGTCAACCAAAGTTAAGTCAAAGTTAAGTAAATATGGCTAATACCATAGTCTTTCATATATTCACATGGAATAGAACTTCCCATGTAGTGACTAGTATAGGGAAACCGTCCCCAAATTACTTGACTACAGGTACTTTTTATTTGGAAGTTTTGTTTGTTTGTGGGATGAGCAGTGTGCAGAATATACTTTGGGAAATGCTGGAGGTAGATTTTGGTTATTCTCACTAGGCATTTATAGTCAGATTTAGCAAAAGGTCACCAAAAAACAGCACAGAAATTTACCCTCTCAGTAGACCTTGTATCTTCTCTCTGTCAAGTGAAATTTCCTGCCCTTGCTCAAGAGGATGAGTGTGTGTTAATGGAGGGCTTGATTTCCTTCTCAAATAACCCCCTCTAGGTTTAGCAGTTTGTTAAAAATCAAATCTTACAGTAATAGGAAAGCTTTCTCTAATCTCTTCAAGTAATTGTAAGGACAATTAAATCACCAACATAGTAATAAATTACAACAGCTTTTAAAGGGAACTTAAATTTCATAAAGGGGATGAAGATAGTGAACACTCACAGAGTTGTGTGAGCTGACAAAGGATAATTAGTACATGCTGATAATCTTTCCTCTGATTTAGGCTATTTAATGAGCACAAACTATGTGACAGACAATGTGCTAGCAAGACTGGAAAAAAATTTGAGAGGTTAAAAGTTAAAATCTGGGCTCATTTATTCAAAATTACCAAGAACTTTAAGTGAGTAAAGCTTTAAACCAAGTGTGGGAACCTTCTAAGAATGGGGTTCTTATATGATAGCATAGATTGCATGTTTAAAATCTGGCCCTCTGTGCTAGACACACTCATAGGTGGTATCACATCTAATAAGATAAACTTTTTAATTCTCTTTTGTGAGGCATTCAAGCCTCAAAAAATCAAATATTTGCCCAAGTTATAGAACTTGTAAATGATGGGCCTGGGATGGGAACCCAGGGCTTCTGGTTTCAGTCAGTCCTTTCCACCCTGCAAATCAGACCATGAACACATTCAACTTACCCTTCTTTGTGGCTTGGAGAAGGAACATCAGAGTGATACACAAAAAATGAATCATCCAGAAAATAGGAAAATAAATTGTTTTATGAAACATTATGGGGTGGAAAAGCACGAGGCTTGCTAATAAAATGATCACCATCGATAAACGTACCTGTTATGAGACAGACATTGAGCAAAGTGCTGTCACAAGTTACTGTGTCATTTATTCTACACCATGACCCTCTGATCAAGGTACTATTATTATCACGCTCAATTTACAAATAACTTAACTGAGGCTTATGAAGAATGAATTACATGTGTAAGATCACAGAGCTGGGGATTTAAATTTGAACGGTAGTCACTACATGATATTCCCCTTGGTTGGAGTCAGGAGGTCGCACTTATACTTCTGGATCGTTCAAGGACTCCGGTTGTAAACATCAGATAAATCACTGACCTTAACTTGGCTTTTGTTTTCTCCAACCTCTAAAAGGCACTGCTTTTATAAAAACTGAGATAATGGGTTAGGAAACTAAACAACATCCTATCTTTTATAAAGTGTGTTTTTTCCAGTGATAATCTCCCAGCTGAAATGAAAACACTTCTCACAATCATGTACAGAGGCATTGCTCTTACATCTAAGGTTTATTGTGTACTATCAGCATCGATTTTCATTTTGCAAAGATTTAGCCTACGTGCTAATTCCTCAGCATATTAATGGATATTACTTGTAAAAAGGTTCCAGCATTAATAATTTCCAGGTTCTCTCTAGGTTAACTTAAAATACATATAGCAAGACTTTTCATAGCATTTAAAGTGTTTATGCTCATGTGGCCCTTTAAAAAGAAGTGTAATATATGTACTGATTCCTAAAGTTATTTAACCCAAGATACCTATTTTTAAATTTTTCACTGGGCTGTTCTTATTCAGAGCTCATAGTTCTATTGGCAACGTTCAGCTTGCTTTATCAAAAAGTACCAGATAGCAACACATAAATTCAGTAACACTCCTCAGGACACAAATCTTCTCTGTGCAGAGTAAATTAGCCCATCCAAGGAAAGTTGTGTGTATGTTAATGTCATGGCCTGCCTATTCTCTCAAATTCTCTCCTCTTGTCTAGATTTAGTAGGTTGTTAAAACCAAACTTCTAAGTAATAGGCAAGATTTCTCCAGTCGTTCTAACCTAAGTAAGGGGAACAATGAGTCATTAGCATTCACTATTATGGTTTATCAATCACTAAAGTATTTGCATTGGTCCTTAAATCCCATAAAGAAAAGGAAGAGTGATGGAAATCCAAATAGATGTCTATGTTGCCAAAGACTTAGTAGAACCTGACTTAGGGAGCACTATTTCCCTCCCTGATTCAAGTTAATACCTACTGAACACCTGCTATATGTCAGACAACATGCTCAATAGGCACATTATAAGTGGTATCTCATTTGGTCCTGCTGATAATTCTATAAGATCTTGTTATTTCCCTTTCAGTAAGCATCTAATGTTCAAGTAATTTAAATGTTTCCGTAACTTATAGAGCTGGTGAGTGGTGGAGCTGAGATGGAAACACAGGGCTTCTGATTCCAAAAAGCCTTGTCCACCTTCTTCAGCCACAGTTTTGAGTGATGCAACTGGCCCTTCCTGGTGGCAGGTAAAGGAACATTAAATTCATGCCAGGAATATGAGCTGAAATAGAAAACCCTCTCAACAAAAAAGAAAAGAGTGCAATAAGAGGCAAATAGCAGTCATCGGCCCACAGTGATTCAGAAATCCAGCTGGAAACATGGTGCCTATTTTTTGATTAGGGCGCAGTTCTACTCCCTGAGAATGATTCTCTGGAGCTCTTGGATCCACCTTCTTGCCCTGGTTCAATTCTCTGAATCATTATTTTATCTTTTTTCCTTAATTGCAATTCTCTTAAGATCTTCATGGAGTTCTTCTGAATGTTTTTGGGTTCAGTTCATCAGAAGTCACATCTGCGAACCTCTCCAAGACAGGTTCTTCTCTGCTTGGGCTGTGAGCCAGAATGCTGGACACAACACTCTTAAGATTCTTAAAATCATCTTTATCTTCTTAGGAGGGTCTATGAAGCATGGCTTGATATTCTTTTAAAATCTTAACAAAGGGTCTTGGTTTTAAACTTTTAAAATTTTATTTATCCTGATATTTCTTACTTCTAGATGCATTTACCTTCTGGATAGGCTGGTAATAAAAAATGGTTTTATTTTTGAATCCAGAAAAATCTGGCTCATTTATATTTCATATAAATTTTTCCAGAAATCTGAATAGTTATTTTTTTATATTCTCTCTCTCTCTTTTAGATAAATAGATAGATATAGATAAATATTCATATCTTATCATCTGTCACTGCAAGAGACCAGATGGCACTTTCAATGATCTGTATAGACATCTTCTTAGCCAAATCATCAGTTCATTAGGTATATTTTATAGTTTCCATTTTACCCCAGGTGAAAATATTGCCACACTTTCCACCACCACAACGCAAGGGTTGCTTTTTATCCATATTCCCATAATTTCCTCCCTGTCCTTCCAGGCTTCATCATCAGTCTGCCTGAGCCCTTTCCAGCTTCTCTGCTGCCCAGGCAAATTTCAATGCCATATTTTTTAAGCTGTTGTTACAGTAGCATCCCACTTCCAGGTACCAAATTCTATTCCAATAAGCTATTGCTGTGTTACAAACTACTCCAAAACTTTGAATTATGGCTTAAATTATAAACTTTGTAGGTCAGGACTTTGGGCAGGTCTTGGCTGTGTGATACTTCTGTTTACACAGCATTAAGGTTGATCAATGGATTGTATTCATTCACAGAGTGACTTGGTCTGGAGGGTCCAAAATGTCTTCATTCACATCCCTTATCGCTGGAATCCTGGGTTCTTGTGGGAGTCTCCAGCAAAGTACGTTTGTGTTGCTTCTTCAGCAAGGAGGTTTCGGGTTTGGATTTCTTACTTGATGGTTCAACACTCGCAGAGGGTTTTTCAAGAGGCATAAATGTAAACTGCAAGGCTTCTAATGACCCAGTGTCCGATACCTCAGAACATCACTTCTCCATGTACATTTGGTCAAGCAAGTCACTAATACCATACAAATCTCAACAGGAGAGAATTGGATTCCACCTCCCTATAGGAAAAGTAGCAAATGATGTCTCAGCCACCTTTAATCATAAAAGAGTTCCCTTCTAGATGGTTTTTCACAGGAATGTGAAGTGTGGGCTCCCACTGGATAAAAATGTCAGTTGCAGAGAATTTGTTGTTCTCTAGAGATTTTTCCCTTCTACAATTTGTGTTTTTCTCTGAAATCCTAGAGTTTTCCCAACTTTATACATCTCTTCAATAATCAACTGGATCTTTTATGTTATAGATGACTGAAAATCTGACTAAAATCAGATTTTCAAATACAATTTTTTTAAATGTTGGTAAAAAGGACAAATTTTCTAACCTACGTAGTAGGAGAAACTAGTCGTGGCTGGCTTCAGATGACGCTCAAATGAGTGGATCAAATGATGTCATCAGGTCTCAGTATCTCCCTCTTCTGACTCTATATTGATTCAGTCCCAGGTCTACACAATGACAAAATTCCTATGAGGTTCTTTAAACCTACATATTCCCATGTTCAAATCCAGAGACAAAGATACCTGTTTTTTCAGTAACTCAAATAGAACTCTCAGGACTAATTCTGATTGGACCTGAAGCAACCATTATGGACAAGAAAACAGAATAATGAAACTAGATCACATGCCTGTGATCACATATACTCCTGGAGCAAGAGAGGAGTGTGTGAAGTCATCTGGATTCAAAAAGCATGAGAGTGGGAAAGGCGCTTCCACAGAAAACAATTGGTATAGTTCTACCAAGAAAATAATAACCTGGTACCCAGGGGCAGATACAAGAAGTTTCTGTCACACTTATGCTCTTCCTTCACTTGAAGAGCTGTCCCTCACCGTCCCTACTTATTGACTCCTACCCAACCTTGCAGGTCTGTGAACTTCCTCTGTGAAGCCTGTCTTGACTCATTCACCCCTTTGTTACCTGAATTAGATGTCCTCCTCATATTAGATCACATTTGAACTTTCTCTTGTGGCTTTATATAATGAGCATGTCTTATAGCTGTTCTTGCACTTATCTTAGGTTCTCCACAAGAATGTACAGTTCCTAAGGGTAGAAACTGCATTTCAGTCATGTCTGATGCCTTTGCAGATCGAGATCAGTAACCTACACTCAGTAGATATGTTGCAAACATATGTTGAATTAGATGAGCTCAGTGACCCCATAAGTACCAGATAGGAATAATGCTTCCATTATGTATTTTTAAATTTTCTAGAAGATTTTTATAAATTCGTACAGCTAATCAAAAACACAGTGCAATAAACTGTGTATTTTCCTACCCTGGGTGTTAATTACTTCGTATATGATTTAGGGAGGAAATATTGGTTAATGTAAACCAAATTAGCCCTTTTACTCTTTTCTCTCTCTCTTTTTTTATTTTCTCCTTTGATTAGTTTAAGGGTATCCATATGACTAATCCAAAAGGTGTGAGGAGAGATCATCTGGAGGGGTCTCTGAGTAAAATGTCTTTGCTCTTAAAAAAAAAATTGAGACGAGAAAGTTCCATTTCCTTGATGAGATGTTTTCACATTTTTAGGACCCATGGAACTGTAGCAGATAATTTGTGACCATTAGAGGAGTTGGCTTGATGGGTAAGGCAAACACAGTGAGGCTGGAAGACGATAGATGGAACGATCACAAGCTGTGATGATACCGTTAAGCTTCTGTTTTAATAATCCTTAAACTGCCAAACTCTTCACTTGATAAATATATTCGTTGTTTAAGCCAGTTGGTTTTGGGTTTCCTGTTATTTGTAGCCAAAAGCCTCTTTATTAATGACAAGAGTTAAGAATTGAAGGTGGGTTTATTGATTTCCAGGCCAGGGATTTTTCCAAGAGATCTTTACATTTAGTGAGAAAGAAGAACTTTGCCAGGAGCGTGGAAGCAGTGCAATTTGCGGGTCTGGACTAAGCTGATGGAGAACACTGCTCACCTGCTGAGCCATTTCATAGATTTAATGCTTAGGAGAGGAAGTGTTGAAGTCTTTAGACATTCTTGGAACAGTAGAACGACATTCAGAACATAGTTTCTATCCTTAAGTATCTTTCATTCTTACCATATGCTTCAGAACTGACCTGCCCAGACTCTTAATGCATGTCATGGCAGATTTGTCTGTTTTTCATCTCAGCAATGCTTGGTAGGAGATAGATAATGGGCACTTGGTCCCTTGATATGTACAAGGTGATTGGCTGATTGTGTGACTCCAGAGAAAATAAATCCAAATAAGCAGAGAGGGAGAACGGGGAATGCAGGGCAGAAAGAAAAATTGACCAATTTCATTTCTGTGGTGGAAATATCACCCTAATTTTACTTTGAAATACTATCAGGCCTAGTCTCAGAAATTGGCAGTGACTTGCACTTAGAGGTCTGAGTTTCCACGTGGATGAATGGGGAACATATCTTATAAGTCATAAATTCTAAGGCAGTAGCTGTTCCAGGTAACTCTTTCTAAATTGCTATCTTAACATGGTGATTATTCTGAGTGGGCATGCCCTGAACAGGTATTTAAATAAGGAAGCAGAGAAGAGAGTGGGGAGAGACACATGGTTGGATGACAGGAATGATTCTTTGTGCAAGTTTTGTCTCCTTAGAGCTGAAGTATATTTCATAAACATAACACAGAATCAATTGTCACATTTTCCTAGGTATTTGTGGTACCATTAAAACAAAATAAAACAAAAAAACTAGTCAGTATATTCTCATTTGTCATGGTTTATTTTTCCTGTTTTATAAATTAAGCTCTACAGTAGAACCCACCCTGACCTCTAACTGATAGGCAGATGAAATTGAATTGTAATTTAACTTCCACAGTTTTAAAACGTCTTTTATTTCCTGGGGGAAAATATAGCTCTGAAATTGGTATTTTCTTTTATTCTTGTGAGCTGATTGATTAAGACCTTTTCAATTGACTTGACTTAATGAAGTCTATCTTTTTATTGTTTGGGCTGTGTTTGTAATGAATTTATTTGTTAAATATTTATTGAAGACCTACATTGTGCAAAGCATCCTATCGGGTGGTGCGTTAGTTTCCTCTCACTGCTGTAATAAATTACCACACCCTTAGTGGCTTAAAACAGCACAAATTTATTTTCTTATAGTTCTGGAGGTCAAAAGCCTGAAATGATTTTTATGGGGCTAAAATCAAGGCGTCAGCAGAACTAATTCCTTCTAGAGGCTCCAAGGGAGAATCTGTGTCTTGTCTCTCCCGCTTCCAGGGGCTGCTGGGATTTCTTGGTTCATTACTACATCACTCCAATCTCTTGCTTTTGTCATCAGTATCTTACTACTCACTCTGATCTCCTCCTCCCATTTGTAAGGATCCTTGTGATTATATCAGATCCATCTTAATAACCCAGTATAATCTTTCCGTCTCAAGATCCTTAACTTAATTATATCTGCGAAACCTATTTTTCCATATAAGATAACATTCATAGCTTTGGATGATTAAGAAGTAGACATCTTTTGGGGGATGCACTATTCAGCCAATCAAAAATTGAAAAGAGACAGCTTGCTTTCTTAAGAGTTCCACAGTGTAGTAACGGAAATTAATATATTTAATTACAATATTTTGTAAAAACAAATGCCAACAGAGAAATACTGAGGAAGTGTGAGATCAGAAGAAAGAATGCTCATATCTAGCTCAAGGCCCAGGAAATGTCTCCTGAAGGAGATGGTTGAGCTGGAATTTGAAGGATGGGGATATTTGTGGCTGGAGTAACGAGAACTAACATGTTTTGAGTACTTTCTAAGAGAGAGGGCACTTTGGAAAGTGCTTTATGAATTCTTTTACTTGTTAGAGATGTCTCACAAGGTGGAGACTACTATCATTCCATTTTAACAAATGGCAAAAGGGAGACAGAGACAGGTTAAGCTATTTGCCTAGAATCACACAGCTCATGAGTAGAAAAGCTCTGTTGCAGGAGATCCCAGACTGAGATAATAGTAACTGTAAGGGTGGGGGCATAATGGTAAATGGAAAGTGGCTTTACTTCCTGGGTCCCTACAGCCACCGCAATGGCCCCAGGTCATGGTCAGAGGTCTCAAGACCCTATCTAGGAAGGACAGTTGGCTTGTGTAACAACAAGAAATGTAGAGACTGGAGACATGGAAAAAATAATTTTCTCTCAAACTCTTAAACACAACACTGCCTTTGATTTTCCAGTTTCAAAAAAGAGTGACTTCTAGAAGGTATTCTTCTTGCATAACTGAAACTTTGTACTGCAATGTGACTTTAGTTAACAATACTGTATTATATACTTGAAATTTGCTAAGAGGATGTTCCTAAGTGTTCTTATCACAAAAAGAAAGAAAGAAAAACAAAATGGTAACTAGATGAGGTGATGGATATCTTAATTAGCTTGATTGTGGTGAATATTTCACAGCATATATATATATATATATATATATGCTGTATATATATATGCTGTATGAGATATATATATATCTCAAAACATCAAGTTACATACCTCAAATATATATAATTTTTATTTGTCAATTATACCTTAATAAAACTAGGGGAAAAAGTGAATTCAATTGGGTAGAAGATTTCCTGTCACTGAACCACAGAGCCTCTAATATGTGGGTCAAAAGCATCGTCATTTCAGAGGCAAGTTCTATACCAGTCTTCCCACTAGACTACAGGAGAGCGATAGAAAGAAACCAAACCAAATACACTGGCTGTACCCACATAGCTAATGTACAACAATGGAAAGTGGCAACATACCTTGTATCTGTGCAACCATTAAAATGGTGATGTGAATCTATGTTTATAGACATGGAAAGATGTGCTATTTTGTTCATTGAGAAAAATAAGCTGCAAAAGAGTCTCATATCATCTCAATTTTGTTTAAAGAATATGCATACAATGCATAGATAAATGCTGGGAGGATGAATAACAAGGTGTTAACAGTGGTTATATTTGCTTGATGAGAGTGTAGATGATTTCAGTTTCTTTTCTTTTTGGTTCTCTCTCTGTTTGTTTGTTTTTTTTTTAACAGAGAACACAGATTTCATTTGTAATAAAAAAAAAAAGAAAATGATACCAATAAAGACCTTTTGAAAGAGAGCTTCACATTTCTGTTTCCTTCCATCCCACTCCAACTGTTGCAAATATTTTATTGGATTATCTCAGGGATGTCCCTGAGGGTTCAAGAAAACAAAGGAATGCTCCAGAGCAGAGAAGCATGAACATGAAAACGTTTGAGAAAACAAACTTTTTGCGGCTTTCCCCAGCACTGACTTGTGGTTTCTCAGTGGGATAATTATAACAATGAAGTAGGAAAAAGAGAAATGGTACAATTATATTTAATTAGTTCCAATGGCTGTTGGCTATTTTAATCCTCACCTATGAATATTATTAGCAGGCAGATGTATCTTTGTTGTAATCTGCATAAAACAGGTTTTTTGTTCACTTGTTTATTTTGTTTGTATTCCTTGTCTGTTTTCCTTTTTCTTGGCAAGCACTGCCAGGGTAATAGATTAGATTACTGTTAAGCTGATTATATGATATATTATTTTAGCAGTGCCTATAAGACAGTAATAAAGAGAAAATTCAATAGTATTGGCATGATAAAGTGAAACTATTAATAAGGAGAAAGAGTTCATCATAGTCATTAGATTTGAGTGTTGGAAAGAAGCACAGTCTGTTAGGGGTTGGCAAAATCGCATTACGAAGTCATTTAATTTCTACATGGACTTTTTTTAGTGAGTAATTAGTATAAATAATTCTGACTGGTTTTAAAAACCGTGGATACTGACAAAAATAAAAGAGTAGATGATGGGAAGCAGATGGATCATTGAATTTATGTCTCAATTACAGTTGACACATTGGGCACAGAAATCTGCAAGTCATCCATTTCTTTACGGTCCATTCTGCAGCTGTGTTTATTGTCATAACAAATAAATACATTATCTCATTAATGGGACGCTGAATAAAATTTTTTCCAAAAAACACATTTACATACCATGCTTGTGCTCCAAAGAAAATACAGAAAGGTGAGAATATTTACCCAACCAAACGCAGCAGTGGAGTAAGGCCTGAAGGGGTAAAGGCTTTACAAAATGAAACATGGTCATAGCAGAGTGTAACTTGTTACCTTTCAGATAGCATCCATTAGTCATCGGGACAGTTTCCTTCTCAGATAGCTACACTATCAAATAGAGTCACACTTGGAAATCTGGGTGTATTTCCTAGTTAATGTGTATTGCATCTCAGATGCAGATGGATAATAAAGTTTATTACACTCCATTTTAGGATCTCTCTTCAACTGGAAATGCCAGAAAGACTGGGGAAATATTAGAGCCTACCTCTAAGGCTATATTGAAAGTTGTTAAAGCAATACACCTTGGATGAGGAGCAGCTAGGTCCTTTATTCTCAAGAGAACAGATGGATTGCTACATTCTAACAGCTTCTGTATTAGAGCAGGGCCATTAGTGCTGGGATTGTGGGTGGGGTGGTTGCTATAGATTGGGTCTAATGATCAAGAAGCATGTAAGCATTGATCACATACTATTTCTTCACTTCAGATTAAGAACTGTCTGGTCTGTGAGTATTCAGTGTTGGCAAGGATTATGGAAATGGGTGTGCTACTAGAAACACACTCCTTGGCTTTGTTTGAATCTATAACCCATATGTTGACCCCCTTCACTAATCACGTGGGCCACCTTTATTCAATAGCTGTATCCATTAAAAGTTCATGCAAACCCAATTTTAGGAATGTTAGATGTAGCGTACAAATTCATACAGATCTATATTCAAATGTTAGTTTTGCACATTATAGTTTTATGACCCAAGGTTTTTGATCTAATATCTCTGGGCCTCAATTTCCTAATCTGAAACATAGGGGTGAGAAGAGTGCCTATTTCTTTGGATTGTGACGTTATCTGTAATAATTCCTATGAAAGCTTAGGGAAATAACTGGCACAGAGTAGGTGCTAAAGTTATTGTTTTACATTATAAAATATATGGCTACATTATTACATGTGCATTTAACATATTGTTATAATCTTTAATATATAGTAAGGAAAACCGTCAAATATTCCTGTAAAGAGGAGAAATGTATTATGTATGTTACTTATCAACTTCAGTCTTCAGTGAAGTAAAAGTGAGTGAATTAAGTGTGCAGTTGTGCCATTAATGAGGAAAGCATGAAGGATTGAATTTTATGTCTGAATAAGGGTCTAAGAAGCAAATATGGATACCAGCTCCAAGAAGCCTGAGAGGTCAAGGTAACTGACTCCCCTATGAAGTTCATAGAAATCTTTTGGGGAGCTGTAGATCCCACCGGCCATGGAATTGTGCATGTCCTGCATTTACGGAAAGTTTGCCCTAAATCTTTAAGATCAGAAGCTTCAGCAACCATTTGGTTTGCAGTTATAATTTTCAAGTCATTTGCCATTGAGAGCTTGTCCCCTAGATATGCCATATGATGAAAAGCCTCTGTTCTCCAGACAGTGATGGGGAGGAAGGATGCTACTGCCTCTATGAAGTCGCCTTCACAGAGGATGTTTTTCTCTTTCACCAAATGATGAGCAAAGAGGATGCAGCTCTCTCTAAGTCTTCTCAGAAGTACAGTCTGTAAAACTCTGTGCTCTCTCTCTTTGTGAAGTTCAATTTTCCTGAGTTTACAGCTCAATTTATTCATGAGCAAGTTCAGACAATCACTCTCTTGATCCCTGTTCAGTGGGTGTGTTGCGTGAATAATGGTGACAGCAAAGACAAGCAGTCCTGGGGAACAATTGTGAGAAAGCAGGGGTGGTTGGCAGTGGTTTTCAGGAGCCTGAAGGGATGTGTGGGTTCCTTTAAGATGCCAAATCCCTGAGTCTCAGTAGGCAGCAGTTGGAAGGATAAATGCGGAAACAGAGGAGTTTTAATTTCAGGCTTAGGTCACAATTGCAGTAGAAAAAGGGTGACAGGTGGTGGCTGCTTCCCTACAGTGATTTTAAACTCATTTAAAAATTATGTAACTTAGCCATCAAGTGGCAAAAAAACTAAGGCTAGAACAGACGACTTCTAGTTTTTAGTTCACTGTTGCCTTCTTCCACACATATCATCTCTATTTCAAGTTAGAGCTAGGATTGGCCGTGAATTTGCACATGTTTGAAAAACAAAATGTTGGAGAGAGCGTTAGAAGTAACTGGCATAGCAGTTCATGAGTATTCCTGCATTATAGAACTTCGCACAAATGATCACTTAATCCCCGCACAGTGCACAACAAAATTTGTCATTTCTTCCTGGAAATAGATCCCGAGTCTCATAGTAATTAAGTTTTGGAAACGAAATAGAAAACTTCCTATTCACTGCCATAGCTATACACCTATTCATGTTTTCTTTCCAAAGCAATTAGTTCAAACAATCTTTTAGATACTGTCACTTAATGGGTTTTATTAGACTGTATGTAACAGAAACCCTATGGCTTGGCCAAATGGAGGTTGATGCTCATCATGTAACGATAATCCAGGGATAGGTAATTCTGGTCTGCTGCGGCTGCTCAAAGAACCAGCTCCTTCTATTTTCCTGTATCTGAAGCTGGCTTTCTTTCCCAACTTGTAAGAAGGCTTCTCCTCTTGCCTCATGTCAGCATTCCAGGCAGAAGAAAAGAAAGAGGCAACAAGAAGTGGTAATACTTACATTAGAAAAGCAAAACATTTCCACAAATTCCCCATAGATAGTTGCTTATATTTCCTTGGAAAGTACTATGTCATTTGGCCTCTGCTATCTTCAGGAAAAACTCAGTAATTTAATATTTTATTTGGGCACATCACTGACCAAAATAAAATAAAGATTATAGAAAAGTAGAAGAGATATTGGGAAGGCAACCAGTCATGCCTGCCACAACTATGGTGATCTCAGGCAGGTGAGCTTCTACTGTAGAGGAATATAAGCCATGAAACAAATGATATTAATTCATACGTATACTCACGTGCTCATTAAACAAATATCAATTGAGTTATTGTAATAGCGGAGCTAATGGTACAAAGGTTATGGGCGATGCCTTGGTTCAAGCATATTATGGTCCAGTGCGAGAGAACAGACATATAGATGATTGCCCTGCAATGTGGTACCTGCTGTGATAGGAGGGCCATGGTACAGTCGGGCCCCCAGGAAAGAGGGTAGTGAAGACTTCCCAGATGAGGTGCTCTCTAAAGAAACACATTTTAAATTTCAAAAGGATGGCCTTGAATATCAAGTCAATTAGAATGTAGAAAATTTCAGAGCAGATGGGCCACTTAATAACTATTTGATCTTGGCCAAATTGCTTAATCCCCCTTAGCCTCAGTTTCCCTCCACTGTTTTTACCACAGTCATAGGGCTAATATAAAGATTAAATAAGCTAATAAAAAATGAAATTAGCTTGTACCAGTAAGTATCAAATCAATGTTGGCTGAACACAAGACTGAATGCAGATTCTACAGCTATCTCCATTTCATAGCTAAGGACAATGGATTTAGACAGGTTATGTACCTTGTTAGTCTCACAGCCAGCAAGTGAAAAAGCCTAACCCAAGACTTCTGACTCTAAAACTCACCTGCTTAGCACCTTCCCCACTTTCACCTTAGGAATTAGAAAATGTCCAATAGTATAGATTACAGAATGTAGTGTAAAGTTTACACAATGTCTGTGAAGAAAATGTATCATTCCATAAAGTCATCAAGTTAGGGCAATTTGGCCTTTCTCTCCCTTCACTTCTCATCCGAGTGGTCTGATTCAAACATGTTGAAAGTACTGTGTGCTTTCAAAGAAAAACACAAAGTATGCATTACACATAATGCTTTCTTTAATGGAACTTTGATTATTATGTGAAACTATTTTGCTCTCTATGAATGTCTAACGTATTTATAAATATTAGTTATTCTTCTTTCCCCAAGAGCTTTCAAAAAACACTTGAAGCAGTATTTAATAAAACATATAAACACCAAAACAGGACAAAACCCACTAACTGAAAATTCCAAAACAAAAAAAAGCTCAAACAAAGCTAAATAAAACCACCAAAGGAAAAGGAAGAACTAAGTAATTGTGAGTAATAATAAGAGGGACGGAATCAGAAAATCTAAATTTAAGAAGTGTAAGATCATGATATATAAAACTCAGTAATGATCTTCCTGAGAACCAAGACAAAAAATGAAATAAGATGTATGAAAGAGATCTTATTGCATCATAAAAGGAAGTGATTCCTCCTATATAATAAAAGGCACTGTAGTCAGCTTGTAATTTGTTGCACCAGCTTTGAAATCACAGGAGTTTGTCATTTGACTCTTTATGGAAGAGACACTAAATGGCCTCATTTCTAAGATTGTTAGGTTACAGGTATTCTTAACATACAGATGACTTACTTATCAATCTTCTCAAAGAACTGTTTTAAAATAGGTAATATGTCTATAGACACAGCTAAGACCCAAAGTGGTTTGATGCTGAGATACAGAGTAGACAGAGAAAGCTTTTTGGGAGCACATGTATTCTGTTGCTCTGGACCAGTAGGGATCTCTCATTGGGCTAAGTCTTTCACATCAACAAGGCTGTAGTACTAGTTGGGACTTCTCAGTCAGCTGTCTGTAGAGAATAAACCAATCACATCCTGGAGAAAGAGACTAGATCGTTCTGCCTTGCCTTTAATTGGATCAATATTGTTTCCAAACATCTTTCACAATGCCTTTGGGTATTTGAGAAACAAAGTTTGTTTTATGACAATTTCATTGAAATGAAGCAAGAAAAGAAATATGGAAACATCGAATATATGATCAGGTCGGCATTGTTTTCACATAGTACTTAACTTTACCCTTTTCTTCTAGACCTTCCTACCATTTTAAAGTTCCTATTTATTCATTTTATTCTGATCTCTAGGTGGGTGACTGCCAAGTGCAATGTTTCTTCAAGGGAGAATTATTTTGTGAGAAGAAAAACCCAAGAATATTGGGATGTGTTTGTAAGAATACAGCTTCTGTGTTTTCTTAATGAAGCATTGGAATGTCATACTAATAAAATAGAAATGGAAATGGAATCCATTTTATGCATGTAATTGGAGAAGTGGATACTGGAGTGACTTGGAAGTGATCTCATTTGGCCATCAATGCCTGGGAGGGGGAGTTAAAGAAAGTCCATGCAATCATTAAAATCACTGAACAAAAAAATCTCAGCTTCATATGAATAGACATATTGTTTCTCCCATTTTATTTTTAGTATATTTACAAAGGGGAAAAAAAAAATCTCACTTCAACACTGACAATTCCATCAGAGCATTTTTGACTTACAATTGACGTGCAAATGGCTGTCTAAATTGTTCAGCAGATTCATCACTCTTCAGGACAGGAGAACACTCCTGAGGGAGGCAGAGAGAGCAGAATCACTGACCTGCACCTATTAAACCCACATAATCCAGAGTTGGAAACTGCCTTTAAATAAAAGATCAGATGTGGGGGAGCAGGGGGAGATTCTTTGCCATTGATGTGGGAGCTAGGGCCCAGTGACAAACCTTGGCTCTGGATTTGGTCTCCACCTCTCCAGATCTGCCCCTCGACCTCTTATGATCTCTACGTCTTACCCAAATATTTCTCTAACTCTATTTCAATTTTGTAATAATAATAATGAATTGCAGTTTCCTAAAGAATAAATTCTTGTTGTTTCATTCCTGTGGAGTTCCTTCTCTCACCACCATACACTTAGAACAGACAAGGAGAGAGCTATGCCAGTTGTTGTAAATTTAGATTGTACTACAATATGCTGGAGTTCCACATATAAACTCAGGAAGACTCCATGCACTCTATTTAAATGTGGCTGTACCAAATTGCTATTTCCATGAGGTTTTAACATCCTAAGTGGAACCAGAACTCTTTATAATATTTACAAACTTGTTCTCTGAGATATTTAATGTTTGTACCCAGGACAACCCTTCAAATGTCAAGCAATAAATACTGATGGTCAGTTCTTTGAGAAAAACATAGTGTTAGTCTCCAAAATACTTAAAAATAGCATATCTGCTATCACGAAGCTTACAGAATACAAGGGGTACCAGAAAAATCATAACAAACCAGTTACATGAAATGGAGAATTAGGAAGTAAGAGCTAATAGTACCTATCTGTGTATTAATTCAACCAACTTTAATGATCACTCTGACTTGGCCACTGTACTAGGTCCTGCAACTACATTAATGAATAAAACACACAAGACTATTGCCTTCCTTAAGCTGCCAGTGTAACTAGGGGACAAACATTAAATAAGCTGTCAAACAAATTTGATATTGTGCATCAATTCTTATGAAGGAGTAGTCCAGACTACTATAAAGGAGAAAAACATGGGCACTTAGTTTATATTGTACTCAAGACATCCGATCTGAAGATGTAAATTTTATTCTGAACAATGGGAATAAATGAAGCATGGAGGGAAGAAAGGAGAGGGAAATTCCGGAAAGAAGATAGAGCTTGAACCCAAGGGAGAAATCATCTTGGGACAGTTAAGAAGCAGAAAGAAGACAAACATAACTAGGGTATGTGCCAAGAGAAAGTAAGTGTGGTTGAAGTTAAGAGAGGGGAGGTAGGCAGGGGTTTTGTGGAAGAGATAGAGCTTGAGTCTTGATGCTTCTATGGAAAGTATTCATCCGATGGGGAACAAGCTTGAGCTGCTCTTATCCATGCTTTCTCTTGAGGCAACATAAAGCCCAGCAATGGTCTGTGGTCCCAACTAATTTTGTCAGTTATTGTCATCCATACTGAAAATTTTCAAAGAAGTCCGTTGGAAAAGCAAAATGTGAAACAGATTAAAATAAAAAGTATCTTGGAGAAGGTCAGCTGTTTGCGTACAAATTTTCCTTTGCTTCTCATAAGAAATAATATTCTAAACAATTTTTCTTCAGATTCTCTTGTTCACTTCAGTATTTGTGTTTGGCTGAAAGAAAGGCCCTGTGGTTTGTGGAAGTTGACATTCACAATATCCAATTTTTAAAGCTTCATGTAAAAATACCACTGAGTTGATTCAAACTTACTTTCACTGGTCACTTAGACTGGTGAATGAGCAGAGGGCTTTACATATGCTAATTTTTTAGAGTCTGCTTCAGGGAAGACTAAATACAGATCTTAGTATCTGCATCTTAAGATTGTTCTTCCTAGAGTTCTTTGCAAGCAATTCATTATTTGGGGGCACCACAATCTTCTCAGCCTGCCTGGGGATGAAAGGTTTTGCATCCAAAACATCGATTAGAATGGTCTTTAAGATCTTATTTTCAAATAGAGTTCACAGGTTCGCCATTGGGAGCATTCTTGCTTTGAGGAGACAAACATATCATTTACCTTGGCCCTGAATCAGCCGGGATTAATTCTGAGCTGAAGCAAGAATTAGCAAGAACTAAGATTCACCCTTTATTAACAAAACATACATGCATATACATATATTAATATATACATATATCATTTTATATATGACATATGTACATATATAACTATATAATATATAATAAGAAAGACTATAGGCCAAACATAGTTACAATTATGTCAGCTCAGCTCCCACAGGTTTTTGGCACTCACAAATTACCACTCTCTCCTGATATCAACATCATTCACACCATGGGCAGACTCTCCCACTTACAAAGACATTTCAAATGTGAGCACGTTTTGCTTTTGAATTTTCTAATCATCTTCTCTAAGAGAAGGGGCAATAGTAGCTATCATTTATTGAGTATTTACTGGTGTCAGACACTGGGCTACTCACTTTACAATAACTTCATTTACTATTTAGCACAACTCTGTAACAAAAATATATATTATGATACTATCTCCAGTCTTAATGTAAGCAAACTGAGGTTAACATCAGTTACTTAGATTGCCCAAGAACACACATGTGTAATACATCTGTACTAGAAACCAATCCAGGATGACCACAGAACATAAGCTTTGAAATATCTATGAAAAAGATGATAATAGATAGAGAAACAGCCTGGATTTGGAGTCAGGAAGACTGAGTTTAAGTCGCAATCACCCCAATTTTTGTGCGTCCCTCTTATTTGATCATCCCAGTTACTCAGAGGTAAAGCCCTCTGAGATGTAGTTTTCTTAGCTTGGAAGAGGGGACAAATCTCTGTAAAAGTGCACAGTACCTTATCCAGTATTAAGGTAGGAAAATATTATTTAACTTGAACTTTAGAGTTGTACCAAAAATCAGATGAAAGGCCAACATTTTTGCTCATGTGTGTGGCTGCTTTGCTGCAATACAACACATGTTCATGAGTGATTAGCCATTCATATCTTCCAAGCAATTGGGAAATCCTGTCTTTAATGACACTGACAGCATTAGTCACCATTGCATTGAGTGGTCAGGACTACATATTGGTAATAATCACATGAAATATTAAGAGAGTTTACAGATGGCTTAAACTCTGTTGATGATGTTCTATTTCTTCAGTTGGGAGTAGGTATACAGATATCCATTAAGTTACTTGTCATATACTTAGCTCCTGGGAAAAAAAATAATAAATCAAAAATTTACTACTGACAAAATGAACCCTCTCAAGACCTGTGGTTTTCAGACAGGACACCATTATACTTTGTATTACTTATGGTCCCCATCTGTGATGGAGATGGTGCTGCATCTTCCAATCTAGTGTTTGTTTCCTCATGGCATAAAGATAACTGCAAAACCAAGAAGACTATGACCTCAGCTTTCCATTCTGTCTCCGGGACATTTGGCAAGTTCCTGCATTTCTCTGGCCTAGGTTTCCTCTTCTGGGGAACAGAAGTGTTAGATTTGAATAGCATTTTCCTTTCCTAGAAGATATTCTATGATTCTGTAAATTCTTGTGTAAAAATACCTATTAATAATCTCTTGAAAAGAACAGCTCTCAAACTCTCAGATACCTCCCAAATCATAATGTAAGCAAAGAAAGCTTACAAAAATCTGTGGTAATCAGGATGAAACTACAAAATTTTGGAAACAATACTTCTGACTTTGAAAGAAATAAACTATGGTAATTTTTCATAAATATTGTGTCTGTTTTTAAAGGCTATAGTTTTCCTTTCCAAACTCTGGCCATTTAAGTACCAAAACTCAAAGACTGTTTTTGGATGTCCCATATGTGACATCTACAGTGTAAACACACAAGTTTTTATAACATTTGCTTGCCAAGTAGCCGTGAAGCTTTTAAACTGTGTTTCTGAGTATCCTTCAGTGCAGTTTCCCAGATGATTTCTGAAGCAAATGAGAGACTTTGGCATTTGGTCTCTGGCTGGTTCATGGATACCCATTGATAAAACTGGGTTATAGGCAAAGCCAGTCCTAAAGATCCCTCCATGTCTTCCCTATTCTGTATTTCTATCTCTTCTCCCCGCTCCTCTCACTTTAACATACGTATAGGATCCTCTATACAGACTGCTGGAATTTGAACGGTTACAGCTCAAAGATGGTACCCATTTGAACTGAAGTGGTTTCATGGCTTTTGACTCTCTCTGTGCTCCCTTTATTGCTTAGAAAGCCTGAAAGTTCAGATAATATACTTGATTTCCTCACCTACTTTCAGATTAGCTGAGACTTAAAGTAGGTCAAAGGGACCCAGAATAGGTTAGAGAGTATATGCCAAGCAATATCAAGTGTGGCAGAAAGTAAGATGGGGCAGGTAGGCAGAGAATTTACTGAAGAGATGCCTGAGAACATATTTCCCTTCCTCCTATTAAGCACGGACATGTTGAGGCGTGCCTGTAGCAGTGACAACCAGCTTGTAAGCTGGAAGGCACAGACCTGAGGATTGAGGCTAGCAAGCTAAAGATGGCTGAGGAGAAAGATGGAGGCATTGGGGTTATTGATGATCCCTTTGTAATGCCTAATGAATAAACCCTGGGATCCTCTATATTTTGCTTAGTGACAAAACAAATACACTTATTCCAAGCCATTTTTAATCGGAGCATTCTATTAATTAAGCTGAAATCTTTCTGATTCAAGTCTGACACAGACTCTTTGGGTTTTTTCACCCCACTGCCTTTTCTATCACGTTTTAATTTACAGCCACACTATAATGTAAGTGATGCAGTCTCCCTGATTTCTAATAATTGGAGGAAATTTTAGATGTAATAAGTGAAAGAACTCTGAAAAGAACATGGAATGACTAAATTTTTAAACGTCAGAATTATTTATTTTGCAATTGTATAAAAACACACCTTTTTGATTAAAGTAGATATAAAATCAAGGAAAATTTGAGAAGTAGGAGAGTGTGGACAGGAAATTCCAGGCCCCAGGGCTAAGGGACATAAACATACTCTATTACAAAATAATAGTTCAGAACCAAGGCTAGCGACACCCAAGGCTCATTCAAATCTGACGTTGAGTCAGGCAGCCTATAACACCTGTAGCTGGTCTTCTGGGTGGGGCGAGGGTAATGTAAACATGGCTAAATCAGGAGGCACTATTCGTTGTCTCCTGGCTCCTGTCAGCAACACTCGAAAGTCTAGGGAATTTCGTTAAAGCAATAATAACCACATATTCAAACTGCGGCCTTTGTCTTGGTTTAGTTACCTGTTTACCCCCAAATCATTCCTTGCAAATAGTATTGAAATTAGCTGAAAGATGGTAGCTTCTTCCCCTAGTGTCCCATAATAAATAAGTACCTCCCTCAGAATAAGTTCACACACAACTCCAGGACTAGTTACAAATTTTGGAGATTTAAGAAGGGCACATTCATTGTCACTTGTCCAAGTTTTGTTCACTAGAGAACACTTTTAATCTGTTTATTTATTTTTGAAGTTGGCTTTAGCCTCACATTCGCTGACCTCTGGAGATCTTACCGTGCTCCACCCATGACTGTGGCTGACAGTGTTGAATATACTGATCTAGATTACTAGTTTGATTCTTTTAAAAAAATGCAGACAGTTTCGTTATCGAAATAAAAATTTAAAATGTACTTTGTTTCTGAGAACATGGTTGGGTTAAATGGAAATTAGGGGAATATAGTGAGTGAACTGCTCTCCACAAATGCACTGTGTCCCCTGGGCTGGGCTGCCATTCTTGGTGGCAGGCCTCATGGCTTAATTGCTTTCATCAGCATGTCAGATCGAGGTTGAAAAACAAACAGTGTGTTTCGAAATGTCTTCTCTTTTAATTAATTATGACAGAGTAATTTGCTTCAATCCTAAACCAAGTCAGAACTTGACAATTATTTTTCCTTAAAATATTAACAAGAACAAGTTTATAAAGGCATGGAATAAAAGTATGTGTCCTTAAACAGTTTTTTAAAAAGTGAGATGTCCAAATGATTTTTACAATTTTGCTGAACTCACTGTTATAAATATTAACTTTTTAAACTGACATAATCCTTATACTATCATTAATGAACTTTAGAAAATGAGGTCTAGATGCTAAAATCATTTGGCAATTATTCAAATAGTTGGAGTGTCTTCTCCTAGGAAGAATTATGAAAGATGAAGTGTCAGTGTGGATGGGAACATATTTTATACATTCATCAGTAATTGTGTAATCAGTGGAGTTATTTCTGATATTGGGAGTGCTGAGAATTCTTAACATTGAATATTGAGTAAAAGACTTCAATTCAACAAATATTTGTTAGACCTTTACTGTGTTTTGAGGGACCATCCCTCCTGTCTCCAACCACACCCAGCCAATCAGTTACAAAACTGAGTTTACAGATAGTTTCCTACTCAAGAATAAAACCACCTGCCATTTATTGAGGCTTCTTAAGTTCAATGCTTAAAGCCTGTAATACTCAACACATTCCTGTAAGGAGTTAAAACAATACTCATTTCATAGCAGTAGAAAATAAGGACCAAGGAATTTACAAATCATGCTCTTGAAGGACTTGAACCAGGATTCAGAGAGAGGTTTATTTTGTTATTCCACAGCTAAGCCCTAACCCCCTATGCAACTCAACACATGCGTGCACATACACACACACACACACTTATGCACATACTGCAGCATAAAGAAGATTCCTATAGTGCTGATGCTAATTGAGGTGAAGGAACAGAGAAAGAAGTGCATTCTAATAGGAGAAATTAATGAAGGCCAAAGCCAATGGGTCCATTAACCTTCTCCCACCAAATTCTGAAAGGTTTTGGTGATTGACACCAAGAACAACTATGAGACATGGCTGTGGGCTACAAACTGAAAGCATGAAAGCAAAGTTATGAGGCACCTCTTGTGCCCAGATAGAGATACACTAGAAACTAACCCAAGAAATGCAGTACAGAGAGGAGCAGAGGATAATCCCGCTTAGAAATACTTCCTGTATTTTATACTTTACTCCATAAACGTAAGAATGATTTTAGATATACATTTTGTCGTATACACTAGTCTTATTTCCCATTTGGTTTTTAGAATAAATATGATTAGCAAGAAATATACCGTGTTCAACTTAAGGATTTTAAAACAAACAGCCAGAACAATATAATCTTATTTTTATTTTTTAAGTATTATTGAAAGGTACTATAAAGCTGTTTTAGGAGTGGAATAAATTATGTTAGATTTGCAAAGGACAATTGTAAAAGTAAACATGACAGAAAAAATAAACAGCACCTAGCAGAGCGTCTAGAATATAGTAGATGCTATGTGCTAGATTTACCTATATTTAGTTGCTAACTAAATATTTGACAGATGGTTAAATAAATGACGATGGCAAGATATGCGGTATATGAACATTTGCTATGGTACAAAATTTCATCGGACATTGGCAAAATGTCATTATCTTGAGATTTTATATAAGAAATAATATCTGAAAAGATGTTTCACTCTGGGAAAAACAGAAGGAAAAAAAATCCCGCCTTGAATCATATACTAAAATACTAATTTTCATAAGTAATATAAAAAATATTTCAGTAGCTTGTTTCATTTTAGATTAAGACTGAGTAAATAATCACTAAGAAATCCTTCAAAAATAATGAGTATTGCCTATTCTTCAGAGAGGATATACATGTCGACAGAGAAATGTTTCCTTTTTTTTCAAAATGACTTTAGATTTTTCACTTTATAAAATTATTCTAGAAAAAAAAAATTCCTGTATCTTACTTTTATATTCCATAAATGAAAGATTTTTTTAGGAGTCTAAAGCTCTCCAGGTGGAAAATAATCTTAAATTGAATTTTGCAAGACTGTGTTTTTTTAACACTGATGTTAGTAATATAAAAACAAGGAGGGGTTACTTGAGAGCGATTCGAAATCAGTCTTATTTAGTGGTGACTGCTGAGTGACTTGCATAAAATAAATTAGTCTTGTTTGGAACAACAGGAAGTACATAATAGAAAATATGGTTAAGATTGATTTGAAAGTAAGATAGTGTGGTTGCCTATCTGACAAAATAACAAAAGAAAATATTCAGCTCATCTTTGTTAAATTATTAATCTAGTTCCCTTTTACAAAATCATTAATGTTTGTGGCAGAAAAGGGGAAAGGTATGAAAATCTAACTCCTCTAGCCAGCAGCCTGGTCAGAGAATGAAATTCTTTCCATGTAAATACATTATGTTTGCATTAAGCTTATTGTAGTCCAAACAAAAGATTATTTCTCATTCTTAAGAATAAAGTGTGGTATGAAATATGTAACAAAAATTTATTTAACTTCTTGCTTTTCATTTTGTACTATTCTCAAATCTTCAGATGTTCTTCTGGATGAGACATAATAAACTAACGGATCCAGGCTATTGCATTTGCATTGATGTTAACAACAGATGTTTGATGTGGCGCTGATTATACACAAAGCATCGTGTGTGCTGGGAATTGGAGCTATGTCGAAGCTCCGTCCTCCAGGGGCTACTGACCTATCTAAGGAGTGATTGGAAAGATGCAGTTATTTTCCAAGTTTAGCAAAGGAAAAGCTTTCTGACTTCTGATCCAGGAAACTGAGGCTCGGCCACTATGACAGAATCAGCACCTTTCTTAGACCCCCTAAGAAGTTTCTCACCCAAATTCTTGCATTAGGAAAATTATTTTCCCCCTTAAGCCTGAATACTTATTTTTTTCCAACTGTTCTCAGAAGGTTATTTTGGTATTGTGGACTCTCATTCTGTAATCAGGAGTTTAGATTTTTTTTTCTGGATTTTTCTCTCAGGAGACTTATGGCAGGTTTAATGCCACCCCCTATTGGCGCACATCCATATTAGCACATGTCTGTGTTAGCACGTGTCCCACGTCAGCAGACACTTGATAGAAGTCCATATCCCATGTTAGCTCACCCCAGTTACCTCACATTCTATTTAGTGTACATTCATTGGGAGTGTGCATCCTTGTTAGTACATAATAGTGCACATCCCAAATTTGTACATGTGCCATGTTAGTGTGTGTCTCATTTTACCACACACCTAGTACAAGCACACATACCACGTTAGCATGTTTCCATGTCAATGCACACCCCATGCTAGCTTACATCTCAAGTTGGCACATATTGATGTTAGCACACATCCCATGTTAATACATGCTTCGTATTGGTACACCATCCATATTAGTGCATGTCCCATGTAAGCGCATGTCCAATATCAGTGCACATCCTTGTTAGCAGACATGTATGTTAGCATACACCCCCATATTGCCCCACATTTAAGGAGTTGAGATATAGGGAATCCAGAGGTGGTATAACTTCTTGGTGATGACATCTGAGGCATAGATTCCTTTTGTCTTTTCTCCTGCCTTCCTTGGCACATTTTTTCTACATGACTGTCACCTGATGATCCATTAAAGATTTCTGTGCTCCAGGCCTCCTGTCTGCATTCTGAAAAGGAGAGAGATAATGCGGAAGATGTACAAAAAGTAACCTTCTTTGTGTCTTTTTGGTCAGCGCTGTGTTTTATGGCCCATCTCTAAGAGAGCCCAGGAATTTGAGGTTTTACCTTTTACAGACTCTACAACAGAAAGTGGATGAAAAATGGAAATCATGTCACCAATGTAGTGTCTGGTAGGGATGAGAATGTGTAAGTATTCCCCCATTTTATGTGATGTTACTAAGAGTTAGCACTAAAAGCTCTGGGCAGTTCCTTACAATTTGAAGATTTTCTCGCCTTTAATATCTAATGTGTGTTTTCTTCCACTCAAGTGGGAGAAATGTTTTAAGAAACCCAAACCTTCTGAAAATTCTATCCAGTTGTCAAAGAATGTTCAAACATTTGAAAAACCTTGGTTATGTCCTTTTCTTATTTGCTTTCAAATTGACTTAATTCATTTTTCTGGATCTAAAATTTGATTTAGTCAATTTCTGAAATGTCATTCATGCTAATTCTGTTAAATGTTCTGGGCTTTATAACTGTTTCTGATGGACTACTTATGTCTGTTTTTCTCTCATTTTTATTCTGGCATCCATCAGCGTCCTGTGTGGTTATAGGAGCCTGCCCTGGAGAGAGAAACATCTATTAACGTGAGGCTGACTCTAAGATCTGTATCGCTCAAGGAAAGTGATTCTCCCTTATTTATTAAATCATCCTTCTGATGCGGCTCTATCTCAACACTGAAGACATGAGATATTTTTGGTTGCCATCCAAACATCTTCCTTGGTGCAGTTTCAAGGATGAATGAAGTCCTTGATGCTTCTTATTCTGGTGTCCTTCTCCAGCTCAGCTTTTCTTTCTGTGTTATGTGCTTGTGTGTGTGAGCTTTGATTAAATGTGGATTCCTCATGCTCTTTCCTGTCATAAATGTGAATGTCAATAGAAATCTGAAGGTGCTAAGAAAGTAACGATGATAACATTTCTTTCATTGGCTTGGCCCTCTGGTGTTTCACACAGCTTTCAAGTCAAAGACACAAAGGAGAAGCACTTTTTACTCTTTAAAAATAGCATTAATAACGTGGAAAAGATTATGAAGGGCCAAGAAATGAACTTCATGTTCATTTAAACAGTTTAAAGTTTGAGCAAATGTAACTTTGGAGAAGCTGGCTTTTCTCCTTAAAAGACAGCAGCAGAAGTTAAGGGCCGGGAAGGTCAGCACTTAACAGTCAGCCATACAGGTTTCTGCAATTTATGCCTGTGGTTGATAGAAGAGATGATTCAAGGTAATCAAGTTACAGGCAAAGTCAGCCGGCCCTGCAGACTCTTCAATTGTCGGTCCCCCTACCCTTCTCTCACCTCGCTACTATAGTTTCCTCATTTTCCAAAGCTCCAGCTGGAAAGAGGCCATGTGTGTAAAGAGAACATGTTTGAGGATCTCATGGCAGAATCTAAAAGCTGAGAAGGAGAAGCATTTGTGAATAATAGAGAATAAGGGGGCTAAAGGAGAGACAGCTCAGAAATCTGGAGTAGTACCTAATGCTAGCATCAGGACAGGTGTGATTTTAGCTATGTTAGTTGTTTTCCATAAAGAATTCTCTGTGCTGTGGGGGGAAGTCCTTGCTTTATAGCCACATGATGGAAGTGCATCCTCCTTCCTGCAGTGAAAGGTGGCAGTGCAGAGATTTTCTTAGAAGGCCATCATTTTTTATGTTTTCTATTATTCAATTTCATTGCTGAATTTTGCATCTTATTTTCTCCATTTCCTTTTTGCCTATAAAGTTCATTGTTGGGATTTAATTATAATCACTCTATAATTACGGTATTATAGCATTAATTGATGTCACATCAAGTCTTTAGCAATATCATTTCATGTAAAACTCATCAAGTCTCAGTGATAATCTGTGGCAGCCCTATAATAGCCAATATCTCTTCTTGGGCTCTTTTGCTGTTTTTTCTAACAGATTTGAAAGTGCTTTTGAATCCATAGATGGTCTTAAATCCTATCCTGTTAGTTACCCACAATACCCACAAACTTCCTAGGGAGCCTTCATTCTCAAACATAGCTTTGTCTCCCTTCACAATTACCATGTTCCTCTCTCCTTCTCATGATTTGTCTTTCCAATTAAAGAATATCAAAAAGGGAGTAACAGTTTCAGAAATATATGACTTCCCTCAGGACTGGCTTCTTGCCTCCTAATGTCAATCTCCATGCTTGTCATTCCACTATTAAGGCTTTACTGAGTCTAGATGTCTTGTGTATTCTGGATCAGAATGCTGTGAGAGGAGAATTATGTTAAAATGGAAGGACTCTTTGAAGAAAATTCTATTTTATTTCTACCCAAATTGTATGTGAGAGCCTCAGTAAGTCACCTCGCCATTGTTGGACCAGAATTTTCTCATCTGGAAAATGTGGAAATTGGGCAGGATAGTGAGGAAAATCCATTACAACTCAATTTTTATTATATTCAATTCAATTTAAATGGAATTATATCTTAATTGCTTACAAGCTAAAAGAGTCCCATCACTGGCTTTTACGTGAATAAAAAATTCTTCCCTTTATCATTTGCTGGACATTAAAAAAATATATATATATATATTACTTTTTAATGTAAATGAGACTCTTCTAGAGTCATTTGGTCCACAACCTAAACAATTGTATGCGATCTCATTAAAAAGAAAAAAATGAAACATTCTATGCCACTTCACCGCTAGGCAGGGATTAGCAGGTACAAGATAGGCATCCATGTGAAGAAAGGCATATAAAAGAGAATTTCAAGCAGGTGGATAAAGTTGCTGGTATGCTGATGGGAGATACGGCAAGAGGTCAAGCTTGTCCTGGAGCAGAGATGACAGTGAGGTTCCATCTGGCATGCCAACTTGGATTTTAAATGGCCAGATATTGTTTTGAGGAGGATTCTGAGATAGCACCCAGTCAAAGAAATAGTGTTCTATGAGTATTTAACAATGGATGGGAGCGAGAAGAGGTGGCACGTGTTTTCTTTCTTTTCCCCAAAATTATGCTTATTTATTTATTTATTTTGGGTAAAGAAGATTGGCCCTGAGCTAACATGTGTTGCCAATATTCCTCTTTTTTTTTTTTTTTCTCCCCAAAGCCCCAGTATGTAGTTATATATCCTGGTTGTAAGTATTTCTAGTTCTTCTATGTGGGACGGCACCACAGCACAGCAGGATGAGTGGTGTGTAGGTCCGCACCCAGGATCCAAACCAGGGAACCCCGGGCCACCGAAATGGAGTGGACAAAGTTAACCACTTGACCATGGGTCAAGCCCTGGGCATGTGTTGCCCTGTCCCATGCACCCTTTGGAACAGGATACCCTTGAAGACCAAAACCTAACTCATTTCCAGCAGATTTATATGCCCAATCTGTCTCAGTCTAGGATCTTCAGCTAAGGAGTAGACATTTGTGGTAGAGAGAGTGCAAAGGAGAGTAACACAAATCAAAGATCCTGATGCTTAACCCCATTTTACTTTCTAATACTTATTTATCTGCTCTCACATTTAAGCAGTTCTATAAAGCTGCAAAACGTTGCAAACCAGTCTTCCTCTTAGAATCCATTGTTTCTACTTGAGGAACTCCAGGGATAGATAGAGAACTCATAATCTGCTTATTTAGACATGTTTAACGAAAGGATACATCTTCTTGATGAGAAACCTCCATCAACTTATTCCAGTTCTACTCTTTCACAAAACATAAAATGAGGTTCCCCTCTTGCCCCACAAACAGCTTTCAGTTATTTCAACCCAGTCTCCACGTCCCACCAAAGTTCGTTCCACAGGTGAAGCAGCCTCAATGACTTGAACTTCCCCTCATTTGGTTGGTGTAGAGACGTGCCCCTCTTTCTGCTCCAAGTACAGTACAGTATATTTCACTTCACTAAACAGGTGGCTCCAAAGTTATAACTTTAGTTGTAATATGAATATCAACAAGGAAGAGGATGGGAAATGCTACTATTATTTCTTAAGATCCCTTCAACGCTTTTGAAGACCACATCATAACGAAAACTTATATTTGAGGTCATTGTCAATCCAATGATCTAGGTCATTTAAAAATAGTTAGCTATAGGGGCTGGCCCCGTGGCCGAGCGATTAAGCTTGCGCGCTCCGCTGCAGGCGGCCCAGTGTTTCGTTGGTTTGAATCCTGGGCGCGGACATGACACTGCTCATCAAACCACGCTGGGGCAGATTCCCACATGCCACAACTAGAAGGACCCACAACAAAGAATATACAACTGTGTACCGGGGGGCTTTGGGGAGAAAAAGGAAAAAATAAAATCTTTAAAAAAAAAAAAATAGTTAGCTATACCTATCTCACACGACTCACAGAAATTAACCCAAAATGAATTAAATTCTTAATTTTAAGGCCTGAAACCATAAAAGTCCTGGAAGAAAACATAGGAGAAAAGAACGTCTGTGACGTTGGTCTTGGCAGTTATTTTTTAGTGTATGACACCTAAAGTACAAACAACAAAAGTAAAAATAAACAAGTGAGACTTCAGCGAACTGAAAAGCTTCTGCACAGCAAAAGAAATAATCAGTGAAATTAAAAGGAAACCTACAGAATGGAAGAAAATATTTGCATTCCATATACCTGATAAGGGTTAATATCCAAAATATATAAAGAACTTATACAACTCAGTAGCAAAATAAAATAAACAATCTGATTGAAAAATGAGCACAGGACCTGAATAGACAATATTCCAAAGAGGACACACATATGGCCAACAGGTACATGAAAAGGTGCCAACATCACTAATTAACAGGGAAATGATAACAAAAACCATGAGATAACATCTCACACCTGTTAGAATGGGTTTTCTCAAAGAGACAAGAGATAACAATTGCCGGCAAGGATATGGAGAAATATCTCCCTTATTGGCCTGGCTTGGCACCAAGTAGAGCACTTTAATCTGACAAGACAATCCTCCTATTAGCACATTTCTTTGAAAAAGATAACAAACTGTGTCATTTTGTGAAAACTCAAACCCTGACTGTTCTTATCTTCCAATATTTTCCAGCTTTGAGAGATCATTTGATTCATTCCAGGACAGAGAATTATAACTATTTTAATTTTACAGTTAAAATTTAAGTATAAAAATGCCCATATCAGAGGCTGGGGATCCAAGATGGCGCCGTGAGTAGTCCTCTTTGTCTCTCCCCCTTCGAGGCTACAATTATTTGGACATTCATCGCTTAACAAAGGATATCCAGATAGGATCTCAGGATGTCTGAGAGACCCGCGCGAGTACACATCGGAAGGCGGACGGACTTCCCTCCGGGAGGATGTGGAGATAGGTGAAAACTCTCCGACCCCGACCGAACAGCCTAGTACCCGCAAGTGGCTTTCTTCCAATGGACGCCCCCAGAAGATCAACACACACCTAGGGCAGGAGCGAGCACACACCAGAGGAGTGACGGTGGAAACAGGTGACCAGAACCCTACTTAAACCCCCCGCAATTACTCCTAAACGCAGAGGGAAACTCTAGAGTTACACACCTGAGCACGCAGGGAGAGTCTCACCCCGCCATTGACAGGAAGATCCCGCCTAGTGTTTACGGTGCCCGGAGGGTCGCAGAGAGAATCACTGAGGGTATGGCGGCCCCCCGGCTGCCACTGCCTGCACAGTGGGGAAAGGGATTGCCGGAGATCTCTGAGAGGACTGGGGCTGGGTGAAGCTCCAGAGGCCGGCTCCGCGGCCCGGAGGGGAAGCTCCAGAGTTCCGCCCTGGCAGCAGACAAAACTCTCTGCCTGCCATTAGCGGAGGTGCCACGCCCAGCATCCACAACACCCGGACGGTCCGGGAGAGGAGAATATCAGGCAGTGCAGCAGCTGACCAGCTACCACTGAAATCAGGATCTCCGGCTATCCCCCAGACAGGGCAAAGGGCTCCCCGAGTTCCTGGGGAACAGGACTGGGGCTGGGTGGAGTTCCAGCAACCCAGCTCCATAGCCTAGGGGGAAACCCTACAGGCTCACAGCAGCCTCAGGGAAAGCCTCTGCACAGCACTAGTAGAGAGCACCCATCTGGGAGCCACAAGGCTGGAAGACCCCAGGACAAAAGTAGCATAGCTAGGTGAGCTAAACACAGACTGTAGAAGATGCCAATAGCTCTGCTGTGACCCATAGTGGACAAGTGAGATTTTGTGGGTGCTGACAGTGATGGAGCGGCAAATATAAGTGATCCTACCCCTGGCCTCTGGAAAAGCCCATAACACCATTGCAGACCCCAAGGAGGGAACACGTCTAGGTGGGCTGCAACAGTAGGCACCAGCAGCCTGAAGCCCCCCCGTGATGGCCCCCATCACAGAAGAGGGAATCCAAAGGACCACTGTGACTACGAGGAGGGGCCCAGGCCCAGTTAACAACTGCAGATAGGGTTCCTGGTTGGTGCAGTATAAACAGCTGCTCCCCCACCACACCAGCAGAAACAAGTGGAAGGAGCAATTAAACTCTATCTCTATGTGGAGGCACAAATCTACAACATCAAGCAATATGAAAAAATACATTAAATCTCCAGAACAGAAGGAAAATAACAAATACACAGAAAACAATACCAAAGAAAATGAGATACATAACCTAAATGACGATGGCTTCAAAACAGCCATCATTAAAATACTCAATGAGTTAAGAGAGAATTCAGATAGACAACTCAACGAGTTCAGGAGCTATGTCACAAAAGAGTTTGATACGATAAAGAAGAACCAAACAGAAATACTGGAAATGAAGAACACAATAGAGGAGATTAAGAAAAATCCAGATGCACTGAACAGTAGGGCCAATAATATGGAGGAAAGAATTAGCAATTTGGAAGATGGGAATATAGAAATGCTGCAGGCAGAGGAGGAGGAGAGAAGTAAGACTAAAAAGAAATGAAGAAACTCTCCGAGAATTATCAGACACGATTAGGAGATGCAACATAAGGATTATAGCTATACCAGAGGGAGAAGAGAAGGAGAAAGGGGCAGAAAGCCTATTCAAAGAAATAATGGCTGAGAACTTCCCAAATCTGGTGAGAGAGATGGATCTTCAGGTGACAGAAGCCAATAGATCTCCAAACTTCATCAATGCAAGAAGACCAACTCCACGGCATATAGTAGTGAAGCTAGGAAAAGTCAACGACAAGGAGAAAATATTAAGGACAGCCAGGCAAAAGAAACTAACCTGCAAAGGAACCCCCATCAGGCTATCAGCAGATTTCTCAGCAGAAACTTTACAGGCTAGAAGAGAGTGGAATGATATATCCAAAAATCTGAAGGACAAAAATCTACAGCCGAGAATTCTCTACCCAGCGAAAATATCCTTCAAATATGATGGAAAAATAAAAACTTTCCCAGATAAACAAAAATTAAGGGAGTTCATTGCCAAAAAACCTCCTCTTCAGGAAATTCTCAGGAAAACCCTCATTCCTGAAAAATCAAAAAAAGGAAAGGGGCTACAAAACCAAGAGCAGAGGAGATAAGTAGAAGGACAACAACAGAGAGTAGCAGCTCTCCATCAGAACAGACTAAACCATGGGACGAGAAACAAAGGAAATTGAAGAGAACCAGAAAACAAGACATAAAATGGTAGTGGTAGGCCCCCACATCTCAATAATCACTCTAAATGTAAATGGATTGAACTTCCCAATCAAAAGACACAGAGTGGCAGGATGGATCAAAGAACAAGACCCAACAATATGCTGCCTCCAGGAAACACACCTCAGCCCCAAAGACAAACACAGACTCAGAGTGAAGGGATGGAGAACAATACTCCAAGCTAATAATGAACAAAAGAAAGCAGGTGTCACTATACTAATATCAGACAAAGTAGACTTCAAAGCAAAACGGATAAAAAAAGACAAAGAGGGACAGTATATAATGATAAAAGGGACTCTCCACCAAGAAGACATAACACTTATAAATATATACGCACCCAACACAGGAGCACCAAAATTTGTAAAGCAACTCTTAATAGAACTAAAAGAAGACATCAACAACAATACAATAATAGTAGGGGACCTCAACACACCATTAACACCAATGGACAGTACATCCAGACAGAAAATCAACAAGGAAATAATAGAATTAAATGAAAAATTAGACCAGATGGACTTAACAGATATATATAGAACACTTCATCCAAAAACAGCAGGTTACACATTCTTCTCAAGTGCACATGGAACATTCTCAAGGATTGACCATATTTTGGGAAACAAAGCAAACATCCATAAATACAAGAGAGTTGAAATAATATCAAGCATCTTTTCTGATCATAACGCTATGAAACTAGAAATCAACTACAAGAAAAAAGCAGAGAAACGTGCAAAAATGTGGAGACTAAACAACACGCTTTTGAACAAACAATGGATCATTGAAGAAATTAAAGAAGAAATCAAATATTATCTGGAGACAAATGAAAATGAGAACACGACATACCAAATCATCTGGGATGCAGCAAAAGCAGTCCTAAGAGGGAAATTCATCGCAGTACAGGCTCACCTCACTAAACAAGAAAAAGCTCACATAAACTTCCAGAGAGGACCAAGAGTAAGCAAGAACCCTGGACAACACTTGAACAAAGCTGGCTTAGGTCTTTGGCCCCAGGCTTTCTTAGGCCAGTCAGGGGTCTGCTCCATGGTGGAAGAAAGAATGTCTAAAATTGATAGTAAGAGAGGGCTCACTTCAGAGGAGTTGAACCAGGGACAAGCTCATCTTTTTACATGCAATGCTTCCATCCATTATACCCACCACCACGTTTGCCAAGGAAGTATCACCAAATGTGACAGATGACAGTAACACCTCATTGAGGGTGAAGTTCTTTATACCCCACCCCCAATCCAAGGACAGCAAAGAAAAGAAGGGAAGGCCTTGGGTTCTTTCTCCTAGAAGCCAGGGATCCAGTCCTCCTTCCAGCTGACCCCACCAAACCCCACCACGTTGCCTAAGTGTTATATTCAGATCCTTACTGGAAGGAAGCAGAGTTCCTCTTCCCATCTTGCAACCCAGGGCAGCTACTTGTCACCACGGTGCTGGGAAGATGCAAAGAGACTGCCTGGCTCCCTCGGCCAGGAGTGTAGACGCTCCCAGACCCACACAAACCAGCCGAGGCTGCGTCCTGGGTGACTGTCCACGTAGACACTGAGGAAAAGCTTCCGGGTGCGTTCACAGCCTGGGACAAGGCCAATGCTAACAAGAGCCAAGCAGCTGGAAGAGGAACAAGTGGGACTTGGGAAATGAACTGAGTAACCTTCATGACAAAGTCGAAGCTGACGCTTTGCTGGAACCAAGTGACATCTTATCAACTATTGGAAAAACAAGCTACAGCTGGTTGGTCTTAAGGGATTTAAGTGGTATTTATTTTTATTTTTAAGTAATTCCAGACTTAGAGAAGAGTTGCAATAGAATATAAAATTCCCATAATAGCTTCCTCCAGATTCCCCAGAAGTTCATATTTTGCCTCTATCACATGTGATTCACCACTCGTTCTGCATGGCTGGCTGGATGGATAGACAGATGGAGATATAGACATACATGAGTGTACACAAAATATATAATTTTAATAATATATCTAATAAGATATATAATTTTCTTTCTGGATTAAGTTGCAAGAATTATGTCCTATTACCCCCAAATCATTCAGATAATATTTTCTAATTGATAGACCTTGTCCAAATTCTTCAGTTGTCCTAATGTCCTGCATCGCAAAATAAAATAATTTTTTTTCTGGTTCAGGGTTCAGTCCAGGATGATGTTCTGCATTTAATTGTCACTTTAGTCTCCTTTAAACTAGAATAGTTCTAGAATCTTTCTTTGTCTTTCATGACCTTGAAATTTTTGTAGAATGTCCCTCAATTTGGATTTGTCTCATGTGTCCCCATGATTAGATTCAGACTATATACTTTTGGCAGGACTGTCACAGAAGGATGTGCCCGCCCCCCACCCCCAACATTGTGTGAGGAGGCACGTGATATCGATTTGTCCAGTTAGTGGTGAGGTTAACTTTGATCACTTGTTAAAGTTCAGTCTGCCAGCTTTCTCCACTATAAAGTTACTGCTTTCCTCTTTGTAATTAATAATAATCTCATGGGGAGATCCTTTGCAATTAAATCAATATCCTTTTTCTTCAAGCTTTCACCCACCAGTTTTAGCATCCATTGATGTTTCTTACCTGGATCAACTGTATTGTGATGTTTGCCAAATGATAATTTTCTAATTTCACTGTTCCCCCTACACTTATTAGTTGGCATTCCATTTTTCTTTCTCTCCTACTTATATTTATATTTTTATTTTTTGTTTATATCAGTGTTGACTCATGAATTCTTATTCTATTCAATGGATAATCATCTTTTAATGTGAAATTTATTTTTAAACAGTAACAGTAAAGAGGCCATAAAAAAAAAAATGCCCATATCAAAACGGAAATTTCTCCCTTAACACTTCTCCCTCTCCAATTCTGCTCCCTGGAGAAAAGTCCTTTTTAATGATTTAAATATATTTATCTCAGTATTTCTAAATAATATGTGTATATTGATATGCCTTAATTTGCTTGGCTTGTCAAGTTTTCACATTATCTGCTTATATAACAACAGGTAGCATTATCACTCTTACACACACCGCCATCTCCTCTCCTCTCCATCTCCTGATAGAGTTGTATCAAGTGTTTTAATTAAATATATAATCACTGTTTAAGTGACTTTTATACCACTGTTTGAGTGATTATATATTTGTTTATATATAGTATATATCTGTTGCTCACTAAATAGGTACCCATATTGCTACCTATCAGATGCTCACTAAATACGTAAATAGCACACAATGATCATGGGCTTCTTTGTTGAAAAGTGTTGGGTTTTCTTTCCTAGAATTAATACTGGTCATTTTTTACTTGCAGAGTCTGTCATGTACTTAGCATTGCTTATTTCTATCACCAGTATCATGTGTCAATCAATCGTTTTGCTATCATTTATTTGTTTTGTTCCATTCCCTCTTGACATGGTTGAACCATTCAGAGAATCTATAAATGCCTTCTTTTTTCTTTTTTAATTTCCCTAGACCCTCCCCTCCTGGAGCTTACACGCTGCATTGCGTGGGTTGCCCATTTGTCCTACTTCAGAGCTACTTTTTCCTCAACCTAGTCTCTTCCTTTAATTGGATTTATTCCCCATATTTCTCTGGGAACATGCTCAACAGCTTTCTCAGAAAGGATTCTGGGAAGAAAAAGCAAGTCAGTGCGTATCTCAAAATGCTTTTGTTCTGTCTTCACACTTGCTTGACATTTTAGCTGAATGTGTAATTCTAGTTTAAGTCTATTTTCCCTCATAATATCATTGAAGTTATGAATCTGATGTCTTTGGCCGTGAGAGCTGCTACCGTGAAGTCTAATGACATTCTGCTCTTCATACTTTTTAGACACTGCAGAAGCTTTCAGGATCTTATCTTTGTCCCTGGTATTCTGAAATTCCAAAATAGGTTCCTAACTTTGGATCTAGTCTTATTTATTGTGCTGAGCTAACAGTAAGTTTTTTCAGTCTAAAAATAAGTGTCATTTACTATTCAGAAATTTAGAAAATTTGGTAAAGTATTGATTTTCAATATGTTCATTGGAAACAATTTCACATTCATTCACACCCTTCTTGCTTCTTTGATGTTCTGGAGACATTGTTTGGCATAATCATTATGATTTCTAAACTCATGGCTCACTTCCCTCCACCTTATGTCATACTCAATCCAAACTGCATATTTTGTTCAAGCCCTCTGCCTTCTCCCTTCTACCTGTTCAAATTCTATTACTGACCAGGGCTGGGTTCAAGTCTTGGGTGCTCTAGCAAGGCCTCTGACAATTCAAATGTTCATGTCTCTATTATTTACTGAATCCTGTTGTCAATACCTCACACTTTAACACCTTAGCACGAAATTATATTCATGGCCATAGAAATGAGGAACCGTAAAGTTATTAGCTTTTCTTTATTGCTTCTATTTAAATACCTTAGTTTCTCTCTCTTTCTCTCTTTCCTTTGTTGTCATAAGACTTCAGGTGATTTAAATAGCATAATAACTAATGATGATAATGTTGTTAATAATCATAATAGAATAGAATTTTAGTTTTATAGAGAATTTATATTTTTCAATCACTTTCACTTGAAATTTTCCTCCATGATTTCACTCCCAGATAAACTATACAACTTCTTTCTAACATTCCCAAGGAAAAATGTTACACAATCTCAGATTACTAAGAAATTTTTCTTTGGGGAGAAAACAGAAAGCTTTTTGAATGCTTAAAAGAATTAAATTTAGAAAATTAAGCCCTTATACTCTTGTGGTGTCTGACATAAATGCACATGCCAATGAAAAGGAGCATAAATCAATTTCAATGTTCTCATTGAGCTGCAAACTTTGTTATTGTCCCTCTAGCACAATACAGATGATGCCACAAAACGTGTCTAAATAGGCAGAAGAAATTAGTTCAGTTAGATGTTTTCATTTGGATGAGTCTTTTTAGGTTTCTCTGTTCCACCTTATCAGTGCATTTTAATTTAAATGTATTCTTAATCGTGGTTTAAGAAAATTCATCTCCTCACCAACTAACCAAAATGCATTAATTTCTAAAGTAATGACATATTTTAAAAATTTGTGCAAAATATTCTTAGTCAAGGTCTTTAAATATTCTACTTGTATTGTTGTTTAAATGTATTCAATTGCATTGAAATTATCTGGAGCTTTTTTAGTAGTGGAACAAGTGATGTAATGCATACTTTCCGGCTTCCATTTTCAGGCACATTATCGGAAGAATCCATGAACAACAGAGTTTACCAAAAACAGAGGCATTCAGGAAGCCACCTGATGAAGAGCTGGAGATGCAAACTTCTGAAGGGTAAGGCAGGTTTAATCAAATACAAGAAAGTGGGGTTGTGAGATGAGGAATAAAAGAAATTCCAATTACACACAATACTTTGGAGGATATTTGATCTGTTGAGGTAAGATGCCAACTTCCTAATTTTCTCATTCATGGCAAATTCTCACTTTCAATGCCTTCACTTCAAAGGAGTTTGCCAGGGATAGAAGAGGAGGTTAGTTTTGGTATACGAGGGATAAAAATGAAGTGCCAGATTTCTGGACATATCCTCCTAAGGACAAACTGATTCCCCCAAGATAGTGTGCCAACACTGTTTCCACTGAGATGCCTTTGAATATAAATGGGCATACGATTTGTATGCAATCAATAAAGTGCAGCAGAAAGGACACTGTATGACTTTTAGGTCAATTGCAGCTTCCACCTGATTCACTGAACACCTCTCTTTGGAAACTTGAGTTTCCCTGTAAGAAGTTTAACTATATTGAAGCATCCATGCTTTGAAGGAGCCAAGCCAAACAGAATTATCACATGGAAGATTTAAGGTTGGCAGTACTAATCTTTGAGTCATTAAAGCCATGTGAATGAATATATGTGAATTATCCCTTTGATGATAAGAGCCTCCAGCCATAGAGTGACCTCTAGTCTCTGACACCACCCACCTGAGGCCCCAGACATGATGAAAAAGAGATCAGGTAACCCCACTGAACAACAACCAAACTCCCAAGTTGCAGAATCCACAACAATAATAAAATGGCTATTTTAAGCAAATGAATTTGGTGGTAACTTGTTACATAGCAATTTGACCTAGAAAAGAAACTTGTGATTTGCAATGTGGGGCAAGTAAAACAACATATATTCAATAGTAGTGGACAAGGAATACAGAAATTTGAATGAAATAAGTGTGTTTTTTAATTTCTTTCCTAAATTTTTCATGGGGGAAGTTTGGAGGTAGATAGACAATGTAAGTAATAGATAAACCTAGAAATGTTGGTTGGAACTAATATGTCCTTTGAGTAGAATTTCGCTTGATGTACTATTCCAAAAGAGGATATGCAAAGACCTTCCTGGATACCATTTCTCTTTATATTCTTCTTGGCAGATTTTGCCGTATTGAGCCTTAATTTGAAAATCCAGTACCCAAGATTTTGTTCCACTTTCCAGAGTGTCTCAAAGATGCTCAGGCACAGAAGTATTGTGAGGACCTTTGAGCGTCACATACTCACTGACAACGAATGCCATACTTTGGAGATGTCCTTGGAAGAATTAAGATTACAAATTGTGATGTTTATGGATTTTGCATTATCTTTAGTCAGGAAACATGGCCTGTAATTAAACCTTGAACTTTTATGGGTTCTGCACCAGCCTGGTCCTTGATCTGCCGGTGATCTACTCTCTTCCATCCTACACTGGATCAGTGTGCAGATTGCAGAGTGCTTTTCTCTTCTCTTTTCTTTTTTTTAAGCTTGTTCCCTTTGAATTTGGAATGAATGCTTCAAAGTAAGTGTGACATTTTTCTTATTTTTCTGAAGCACCAAGTCTCAGAAATAGAGCTGCTTTTTCAAGGTTAAACAGCTGGTTAGTAACTCATTCAGGACTAAAACCCACACCAAAGAAATTAAGAGGTAATTTAACAAACACTTATAAAGCACATCTCCAGTACCAGGTTATGGGTTAGGCACTGGGGTTACAAAGACTAATAAGATATTCCTCTTGTTCCTGAGGACTGAAAGCCTGCTACAGAAAAGAGAATTTGCAATAAGCCTGGTAAGTGATAAAACTGAGGTTGGAACCAAGTACGTTGAGACTACAGAGGAAGAAGAAAATCAAGCGAAAAGGAAAAGCTGGTGTGTTTTAAGCTAAATGATTGAGGATGAAAATGATATGAGCTGGGGGGAGCAGAGGGGCATTTAAATGTGTTCCAGTCTCAGAGACGAGAACCAGCAAGAATGCTCAGTGCCCAGGATGTTAAGGGAGCAGGAGGGCATTCAGTATAACTGGAGTAGGGCCAGAAAAATACCAGTAGGGATACAAACAGGCTGATATCTAGGTGTCCCTTTAGACCACTATACATAAATATATATCAATATAAATATACACACACATACACCCACAAATATTAATTTATTTAAAAAAGTGTGGCTTATTGTCAATTAAGATAAAGACCAATGAAAAGGACCACTGGGAATCTGATTTCTATCATAGTGAGAAGTTCACCCTAAATCCACCCTAACTTCACCTTTAGCCATACTTATGTTCCATAGTTACACTTGTCTTAGACGGAAATGTAGTGACAAGATGATGAAATTCAGCCTTGAATTTTGGAAGTCTCACCATAGAATCAAAGTACCCCAGCAAAATATTACTTATACCTATTGCAAAATTACCCCAAAACGGGATGTGGTCAGTGAAACTTATTGTAACAATTTCAGCACTATTTTAGTTATCTTTATGGATTAGTATCCTGGGCAACCAGCAGGCCCCTTTGGGCTGAAACATAGGGAGAAAAATCAAAGAAGTAGCAGGGGACAGGCTGACAGTGAGTGGCCTTGCATGTCAAGTTACAATATTTAGACTAAATTCTGCAGCCCATTGGGAGGGGAAAGGGTCCTCTGTGTGTGTGTGTGTGTACAGAGTCTGACCTCCCCTTAATCTGGCAACAGTTCTTGAGTGCGAGGTGAAGCATCTGACTGTTTTTTATTGGTCTACAGTTTCAGCGATAGATATAGCCAGGAAGTTTCCTAACAACCTGTTTAAGTCTTTAGGTCGTATGTTCATTGGTTTTCATTTTCTCCCAGCTTTATTCTTAATCTTAGTTACACCTTAGTTCTTCCTTCCTAATTCTACCTCATGACCTCGATTTCCCTATTGTAAACCGAGGACTCTTTTCATAATACTATACAGATTCCAACTTTACTGTGTGATTTGGAGATAAAGTAATCGTTCCCTTAATAAGTCAATAAACAAGCCAAAATATTATGTCTCAAAACATTTCTCTTCTGGAAGGAATCACCTGAGTGACCTAAAGTTGCTGTATCAGAACTGTATCACAAGATGTTGACAATCCCAGGAGATAAGGTTCATAGAGAGCCTAGCGCAATACTGGGTTCAACAGATGCTCCATAAATAGATGCCAATGATTACATCTCAGAGTACTAGGCCAGGCAAAATGGTGTCTCATTATAACTCTGTTTCTACTGTGACAAGCTAAGGGGATTTAAGTTGTTCATCAGAGGAAGCCTTCATTGAACAATGCACCCCCATTAGATTTAATGATTTGGTTTTTTCTGAATTCTTTTTTCCTCCTGTAATGAAAATACGTCATTTCATTCTACTGAAAAATTTGAGCACACAATTTCAGGAGTCAACTGTGAATCTGAGGCTAGAGAGCAACTCACGGATTTTGACCTCAGTTACTTCCTGATACTAGCACCTAATATTGTGCTAACCAATGGCACGCTGCATTTGAGTGTTGTGAAGTGCCTATGTATAGGCCAGGATTATGTGGAACTTGTTCCATAATTTTAACAAGGCCAGGTATTATCCTGGTACCTAACATCATTTGTAGGCATTCCATTTAAGTCAGCTAGAAAAGTAGTCAAGTTTCAGAAGTAAAACTATTGCCTTGGAGGATCAAAAAGTATTCTCTCCTCCCATGGTGCATTATTATATAATTTTCTGAGACGCTGTTTGGTCTGGGAACAAGATTGCTGCATTATACAAGGCTGCTTTCAAATGCAAATAAGTCACACAAAGACTTCAGGAAATCTGGGAAGTACCTCTATTGTCTCTTTAGTCCCTCTCCGAAGACTTCAGGAAATCTGGGAAGTACCTCTATTGTCTCTTTAGTCCCTCTCCGTAAAGGACTTTCAAATGTTTTTTTTTCATGATTCCCAACTTCTTTTTGCTACTGACTTTTTTTCCCTTTAAGTCAATCTTGGACAATTAATTCAACACAAATAATATGTAGAAGCCAAGTGCTCTGATCAGAGATCCAAATTTTTATCTTAGATCCTCCGGTTCCTAAAAACGTGAAATTGAAAAGTCACTTAACTTCCCTGTGCCTCACTTATTTTTAATCATTGAATGGGAATAATAATACCTGCCTTACTTCACAGAGTGGTTGTAAGACTCAAACAAGTATTTTATGTGAAAATACTATACAAATATCCTATGTATCTAAGACGTTATTAGGACATGAAAATGAAAGCACACAAGTTAGCACATTTTTAAATTAATAAATTGTGTTGTAAACCAAGAGTAATCTAAAAATGAAGAGAATGAAATATTCTTGGTAGTTTACATAATGACCATTTCCTGGACAGTCTTTGTTTCCCATGCATTAGGATTTAGCATATGCAAGGTTTGGGGATAAGAGTACACGCATTTTGACACGTGCAGGAGGGGAAAGTGCTGTGCATCTGCCACCCCATCCTAGATCTTCTTTCTTCCCTCTCCTCTTTGCTAAATTCTCCATTTTTGTTCCTTGGTGTTTGAATCCATACTGTCTCTCAGGACACATAGGGCACACTATTCACAATTGCCCAGTGGGGCTGGGAACCACACACTCAGGATTTCATTAGCACAACCTGTGTCTCAGCAGTCAGAGCCTTGCTGTTGTGAACTCTGATGAGTCTGCCAGCATTTCACTGCCACAGTCCACTCTTTAAATTACACCAGACTAAATGCTCACCTAAAGGGATAAAATTCCATTGGGATCCATATCACTGGGGACTGACAAATTTACTAATACAACATTGTAAATGCCTCTTCCCTCTTTCTAGCACATTTTGAATAGAAAACCAAGTGTTCCATGTAGGGACAGGGAAAGGGAGAGTATCCTGAATATGTTCAGTAGACTAGGGAAACAATAGCCCTGGGTGGGGCTCACCTGGGAACAGTGGCTATAACTTCTACGCTATGACATTGTTATCTGTTTTCAAACCTGGCCCACTTTTCTGGCCACTGAGGGATGGAGCAGGACGATGAGATATGCAACCCCACAGGCTTCCTATAGATACAATGAGGAAACAAATTCCTTGCACCCCAGAGACAGGCCTGGTGCCTCCTGATTGTCCCACATCTATGTGCTGCTACAAAGTCAAGGGTCTCTGTTGTATTTGAAAACATTCTGCTGCTCATAGCAATAACCCAAATTATGCCAAGGGAGAGGTGGTGATAACAGCATTTCTATGTCTCGGTCTTGCGCCTATAATAGTGATGGCTCATGAAGATACTGGCCTTAGGTCTATCTTTGGAATCAGCAGAAAACAACCATTTTCCTTTCTGAAGCAGGCACAATGACTGATTGGAGTAGGTATAAAAATCACTTTCTGCTTTATGATGTGTGGATTAATGAAAGTATTAAACCATTCTAATGATAGATAAGGAAATTATTTCCACTGTAGCTGAAAGAAATAAAATCGCTCCATCTTAAATTAAAGAGGTCTAAAACTCTGCAAGCTCATCAAAAGTGCATGGGCATCAAAGAGGTACAAGTTTATAACCCATTCCGGAGCACCTTAATTTCTTAACATCCATCATTTTTCTGCTTCATTACTGTTGGTGTACTTCTCAAAAGCTTCTGGGAAAACTAATTATTGCAGAAAAGGATAATAACCATGGGTCATGCTAATATCTTTTTTTAAATAGGGAATACTGGGATTCCCCCATTTTATTAGCAGACTGCACTGTTAATTTTATTTCATTGACACTGTTGCCTTTGTAGCAGCTGGGTCCTAAGCTTGAATGGCATGATTTACTACTCACAGATTAAATCTGGACTTGGAAAAAATCTGGACAATATCATACCTGAGAAGGTCATAGCTTCTGTGCATATGCCCTCGAATTGGCAGTTGTGGCCTAGGAAACTGATAGGAATTTATTTGGCATTTGTGCATGCACAATGTGGTTCAGTCAATTAATGACCATGGAGCTACCTTTGACCAGTGGGCCAGGGGCTTAGGAATACTTTCTTCCACCTTTCATTCCCTGGGCAAGAAATTTAGAGAGCCGTTTCAAAAGCTGTTCATAAAGCACCCTAGGAACAGTCACCATTAACAGTGGCCAAATCGATAACCTGTTCCTGTTTTGGCTTTCCTTTATTGCCCCTGTCCCTCATACCTTCTCTATGAGATTACATTCAGAAGTAAACTCCCTTCTCAGAAGCCTTTTTCTCATGCTTAGTTCTAAGGGGAACACATACTAAGACAACGTTTCTCTTACCCTTTTTAAAGATGTTAATTATAGGTCACTTGTGCTGATGTTCTCTCCTCTGCTACACAGCACTAATGAATCAGGGAACTCTTCTGCACTCAGTCAAGGAATGGCTCCACAAACCTTTGCACTAAAAGGTCCAGTTAGATTTATCACTTGTTTTAATTTGACACATGTTAACCATCTTTGCCTTAAGTGCCCTACCTCTGCTTCAGAGGGGATCCAGGGTCAACATGGGCCTCTGTCTCTCTTTTTGGAATCAGTTGCTTTCCATAAATCCATGAAAAATTAAGGACTCCATCACTCACCATGTAGTCCTTACACGTGTTTCAAGGTGGATGCTGAGCAGCAGGCTAGGCTACTCGTTAGCTCACTTCTCTTTCTTACGTGTCAGCCAATGGCATTTAGGATTAAATTTTCTGTCTCATAAAGTATCAATCACTATTGGATTTTCAGAGGTATTAATAATAGTCAAAACTTCAAATGTCAACTCTAAAAATAACATGTTTCTATTGTTTAAAAATACTACCCAAGAACACTTGTTCCCTGACCTAGAATAGGGTCCACCTCTGCACTTATGTTTTCCCAAAGACAATGGAACTCATGTTGTGTTGCCTTGTTAGAGTTACCAACATCCCAGTTTGTCTGGAATTGAGAAGGATGCTGGAAGGTGGTTTTAAACCTGATAGTCGCAGGCAAAGCAGAAGAAGTTGGTCACTCTACCCTTGGTCAAGGTTTTCCCTGATTAAGAAGAAGGCTCTCCATATCCATGGGGACACAATGCCCAAATGCCCAAGTGGCTCACTAGGAGGGTGGAGAAGCAGGCCCACTCCTATCTTTACCCTTTAAGTCCCAGACCCATATATTCTACCTGTTCAAACCACAACACTGTATAATGACGATTGATTTAAGTTTAAAAGCATTGCCCAGCACTCACAGAACGTCACCTCAATCTGGTGCCTCAGCTGTGCTTTCAAGAGGCAGCTGTTACTGCAGTTTGTTCCACTAACCGTGGTGTATGAGGTCTTTTGAAGAGATTAAGGTTTCTCATAGCTTAAGAGCCTTTTTATGGATTGGATTTAATGTGAACACTAGGGGACGTGAGTAGCTCAAGGGATGGACTATATCAAGTACTTCCTGTGTTCTGCGAAATAGACCACCTGCAGGAACCTACTCAAACATTTCTAATACCTGCGCAAGTCTGGGAGTGGAAAGAAGTTAAAATCCCACTGGACACTCTGTGACCCATGAGGACAGGAGTCATTGGGTAAATATCCTCCTTTTCCATTCCTTGTACATAAAACACTGAGGCTTGTTCTACACAAATTCTCACAAAATCCCTCATGGAATCCAGCCCATTTGCTCCTAGTGGTGATAAACTTGCCATCACATTGTTGGATTTGCCTCCCCTCCTTCACTGTATCACCCTTGTTCCTTGAGATCAATTACCAGAATAACTACCTACACACAAATTTTGTTTCAGGTTATGATTTATGGGATGTAGGGGTGAAGTGAGGGGATTGTCTAGCCTAAAACCAATGCCTTAATATTTTGTGTACATCAGAACCCTTGCTTTCAAGTGGCAGAAATCTAACTCAAACTGGTTTAAACACACAAAGGGACTCATTAGCCAAATTAGGTGTTAAATCTAGGCAAGTCTGGATCCAGATAATTTTAGCAGTAACTCACCTTTTTGTATCTTTCTGCGCTGCTTGTTTTTGTGGCAGCCTCCTTTTCAATTAGGTTCTCATGCACATTGGCCCCATGCAGCTACAGACATAGAGCAAATAGTTTCAAGTTCAGCATAAAGAGATATTTTCTTTCCCAGCAATTCCAACAAAAGGCTTGGAATTGGATCTCATATCATTGCTTAAATAAGCCTGGGTGTATCCAGCCCAGAAAAAAAAATCATAGCCTGGGATTATGTGATGCTCTGGCTGACCACTGTTGAGTTATATTTTAATCCCTGGAGTTGGGGGTAGGGAGACTCCACATCCCTAACTCAACAATAGAGTTTGAGAATTGGAAAGGATGGTTCACCAAGAAATTAAGGAAGCAGTGATCATTGAAGGGGAAATGGATATCGGGCAGGCAACCACCACTATACACTTCAACTCTCTCAATCTTACTCCCCGGTCCATTTTCATACATAAAACTTGGGAGCTTGTGTTCTTCCCCTGTCCTAACTACTCTTAAACAAAACACGCATCTCTCTTGCCAGGACTCCCTCTTCTCTTCCACTGCTCTTCCTGGTAAATGCACATCCCTTTACAAACCCTCCATTAGTTTTTACATTTGCCTCTGTGCTCAAGTATGCTGAACAGCTTCTCTAAGTTCTGCTGACACATCTCCAGTGCTCTCTGTGAGATTTTCCCTTTCTTTACAGGACCATCATTCAGGGCAAGTCGCTCACTTCATCAATATCCTTCAACACCTTTTGCTTTTGTGTGTGTGAGAGCATTCAAGCAGCAGGGGAGGCCTACTGAGGTCATCAGAACTTCACTGATGCATTTTGTCAAGTACCAGGGAGTCTCTATAATAAACAGAGAAGAAGGCTGAGACATTTTGACTGCTCGATTCATCATGGAACTAATAGGACATATGAAGTGGGGTGATGGAGGAAATTCTGAGGGGATAGGGAAGAGATACATTGCTAAAAATATCTAGCAGAGCCTCTTATTGTTTTGTGTTTACTACACATGGTGAGGACTTGAAAATGGATCAGTTTTTCAGGAGCTCATGAAACGATTCTATCTTGAACCTCAAGGAAGGTTCAGTCTCTGCTCACTCTGCTGCTCATCAGCTGTGCAATGGGGAAAACTCAGCTATCCTTGATTGGATCAGGCCTCCACCTCCTCCTGTCAAAAGAGCTGAAAATCATTGCCTATTGCAACTATTAAGTTGTTCGTGGTTGGCACCCAGTGCAGAGTCCACGGTGAAGGATTCAGTTCCTGTGTGTCCTAGTTAACTTTAGTGCCTGTCCTTTGGCTATGACTAAATTCTTACTAGTCATTTTATATGGTGGCATCACTTTCTTACAATGTGAATGAAGGGAGAAAATATATTTAGGTTAGTGCATAAGAACTTACCCTACTGGTAAGGAATTCAACGTGGATGATTTATTCATGATAACTTCAGAAAGGTCATGTTCAAGGTAAAGAAAACCTAGCAATTAGAGCATGATTCATGGATGGGCAGGTAGGCAAGGTGTTCTAGAGGCTTTGTGAGAACCCATATCCCTGCCTATAGCTACAGAAAGAAGGTGGATTCTTAAAAGTCTTGGAAGAGTTTATTTTAGTTTCTTCTGTAGCTCAATATTAGATCCTCATTAAATGGCTCTATCAGAAGGATTATGCCACCATTTTTTAGAGTTACGAAGAATTTCTGTATTTCAGGGAAGACTTATTCTTCCCAAACTGGATTAGGTACACACTGACAGCAGATTTAAATATCAGACACTGTATCTCCACCACGATTATATATTTCTCTTGGCTTTGTACTGTCTACAGACTACATTACAAATTCTTGGCATGTCATTAAAAATTTCAGAATTTTGTCCCAACTTGATATTCCAGCCATAGCTACAATCACACTCTGGCCATTTCCCAAATATGCTGTGCTCATTGATGCCATTCTGATGTTACAAATGGTTTTAGTTCAGTCTGAAATTACTTTCTCTGACTAGTGATGTCCTATGTCCAATCAAAATGTTACATTTCTGAGAAATCTTTCCAAATTCTTGAGCAGATTTTAGCCCCGTCCTCCTCTGTGTCTTTCAAGAAAAAGGACTCTTTTTTAGTTTATTATTATTATTATTATTATTTATGCTACTAGACCTAGCTTTTGTCACTATGCTTCACATAAATGGTTTGTAGTAAATTTTACTTTGTTTATTTAATGCATAAATGAATTTTATCTTAAAGTTTTCACATTGTTAGTGCCCCTTCTTCTATTATGATGCCTTGCTTTTTCTTTTTCCTTTCTTTCCTCTTTTTGTCCTTCCTTCCTGTCTGTTTTTTCTTCCTTCCCTCTTTCCTTTCTTCCTTCTTTCTTCCTTAATTCAATCTTTTTGCCTTCTCATTTAATATATATGTACTTACTATAAGTATAACTTACTACATGCACAACCCTAAAAAAATGGATAAAATCCCTGGCCTCACAGTGTTTTCATTTTAGTGGCATGAGACCCTATGCCTCATGGTGTATGTTGAATAGCGTTAAAGACTATGGAGCAAAGTAAAGCAGAGAAGATTGACACAGATTGATTTTAAATGACATGCTTAAGGAAGGTTTCGCTTAGCTGGATATATTTCAGTAAATTGCTGAAAAAGACAAGGGAGAGACTTATATCTAGCTAGGAGATAAGAAAGGGCCAGAAGCAACAGCATACTTGGTGTGTCTGTGGTAAAGCGAGGCAGCCGGTGTGGCTCGAGTAGAGTGAACGCAGTGCCTAATTTAACAGAGACAGTCACTGATGCCTTCTCCTAGAGTTCCAAGGTAGATATATGATATCTAACTGGACCAGTTTGTTATTGCTGTGTGACAGATCATCCCAAAACTAGTGGCTGAACACAATAGCCGTTCATGAGTCTCATGAGTTGAGCAGTTATGCTGGTCTAAACCAAGTGTGGCTAATATCAGCTGAGCTCACTTATGCATCTGCAGGCTGTTGGTGAGTCAGTTAAGGGTTGAGTACTCTTGGATGGTCCCTACTAAGATAACTTGGCTCTGATCTGAGTCATCTTTCATCCTTCAGCAGACTAGTTCATTCTTTTCCTCATAGTGGAGGCAGGTGTCCAAGAGGAAGAACAAGGGCGTGCATGACCTCTAGACCTGGCACACCGTCATTTCTGTCATATTCTAGGGGCCAGAAAAAGCCACAGGCCAGTACAGACTAAGGATAGGGAAACAGACTCCACTGCTTAATGACAGGGCCTGCAAAGTCACACTGAAAATGGCATGGATATAGAAAGGAGCAGAGAATTTCATGATTTTGGCAATAGATCTGTCAAAATCTCCTCTTGGCCACAATTATTCACATTCTCTCACATGAAAAATGCCCCTACCCCAAAGCCCTCCAAATTCTAATTTGATCATGCTTCTCATTCAAACTCCATATTGGGATCCTATCTATCTGATCCCAATATGGTATCTGTTAATTTAAAGTACTATGAATCAAAAAGACATATTTTCTGCCCTCCTCCCAGATATAAAAATATTCAGTAGTAAATAGGAGAAGGATAGCTACAATAGATGCTCCCACTCAAGAAGAGGAAGAATGTGAGGGACGCAGTGCCCAGGCTATAGCAATTCCATGACTGTCCTCGGAGATCTTGCTGGATACCTCAGCTCTTGGGGTTGAGAGTGTTGCTTGCTCAGCCTCCAGCTCTCCCTGAAAGCAGGTCCTCAGCTCAGCTGTTGTCTACTATCTGTGCCTGTGCCTTCTGAGATGTCTTTCCTCATCTGCCCTCTTTGGTCACTGATTAAGGAGATATTGAAAACTGTACCCTTTGAACAACTGTCTCAGCCTGCTTCCAACCCATAGTAAATATGAGACTAAGAAGACTTTTAAAATTATAATCAAAGATGGCATAACCTTCGCTAAGTCCTTAAAACCTGGTGGAATTTCTATGGACTTGATACAAGTTCACGCCATTCGATAAATACCACTTCCACACCTCTCTTCAATACAGGCTTTTATCTTTAGTCTTAATCAGTCTTACCTGGGGTGCAACAGGCTACTGTGAGATATTCCTTTAAAGTTGTTAGAAACCATTTTGTCCAGATAAAGGGGTGTATTAGTCAGGGTTTTCCAGAATAACAGAACCAACAGGATGGGTGTGTGTGTTTGTGTGTGTGTGTGTGTGTGTGAGTGTATAGAGAGAGAGAGAGATTTATTTTACAAAATTGGCTTACACAATTACGGAAGCTGGTAAGTCCAAAATCTTCAGGGTGGAATGGCAGGCTGGAGACCCAGGAAAAAGCCCATGATGCAGTATAAGTCAGAGGCTGTTTGCTGCAGAATTCCCTCTTGCTTTGGGGAGGTCAGTCATTTGTTCTACTCAGGCCATCACTGATTAGATGATATGCACCTACCCTATGGAGGGCAATCTGCTTTACTCAAAGTCCACTGATTTAAATGTCAACGTCATCCAAAAAGACCCTCACACAAACATCCAGAACAATGTTTGACCACAGACCTGGGTACCGTGATCCAGCCAAGTTGACACGTAAAATTAGCCACCACAAGGATTTTATTAGATACTATGTTAATTCTTTAAGAATTCCTAACAAAGGATCCTACAGCCACACTCTTAATTTAATCTTTGCCCCCCAGGCTTCATTTGACTTTGAGAATCTTTTAACTAGTGGGAAATTGGGAGAAGACACACAGTTTAGTTTTGTAAGCGTTCTTGGCTCCTCTGTATTCCCTCTAAATTCTGCTTGCAAACTGAACAGTTCCTTCATTAACTAATGTCTTTCTTCTAGTTTTTTATCATACTCACATAGTAAGGTACTTTTTTTTCTGAAAGTCTCGTTACTCTTATCTCTAAGATTGCTAGGTAAGTTTTTTATCTGTTGACTTACTGCAGATGATTGATTTACCAATAAGTTAATTACTACATAGCAAGAGTTGACATTTTTCCAGCCACTTATAACAATATCCTCGTGGTATTTCCAGCCCATGTCTGCTGCTTGCTTACAAAGGCACTGCTCCCTATTTTATGTTTTTTCATGGCAGCACCTCATGTCTAGCTACCAATTTCCATGTCAGTTAGTTATTGCTGCTTAACAAACTACCTCAAAACTTAGTGGCTTATTGTTACTACTTATTATTGCTTATGAATCTATAGGTTTTCTGGGAAGTTTTGCTGATCTGAGCCAGGCTCAATCGATCTTGTCTGGACTTACTTATCTGTGATCTTAAGTCAATAATTATGTCAGTTGTGGGATATCAAAGCAAAAATTGCACGAAGCAAAGTTCAATATGCAAGAAAGACTTTAATCGAGGCTATTGCAATAGAAGAGAGAAGTCAGAATTCAGTCTGAACTCAACTTTGCTGAACCAAAGGGCAGGAGAGTTTTTAAGCGCTGGAGTGAGTGAGTGGAAATGTACTGGGGGATCTTTGGGGGGCTCATAGGCCATGTGGGTTTTATCCAAAGCAAAAGTAAACTTCCTGTAACTTTGAGAGGAGACAGTTTTGCAGCTTAAAGGAAGAGGCCTGTGGAAGTTAGGCTCCTCCTCTCCCTCGAGTCTGTGAGGTGGAGGACTCTATCTTCCTTGAAGAGATGGCTTCCAGATCCTTAAGAAAGACATATAAAATGGGCAAGAGGCTTTTAAAAAGCTTTACATCTCAAAGAGGAAGGCTAGGAATTTATGATTACAAATTTATTCTAAAGAAAATATTCTACAAAAAAGGAGGTCAGGGGCCTAGAGTCAGGAAGAACCCTGTGTGAAGTTTAGGAGAGCTGAGGGAAACATGAAGGGCACCTTGGTCAGGGCTGACTGCTCTGGCGTAGTCTTGGGTAACACAACTTTGCTCTGCTCCGAGTAGTCCCTCATCCTCCAACAAACCTGCTCAGGCTGGTTCCCATGTCAAGTCCAGCGGTCACAGAGTCAGAGTAGAATCAGAAAAGGCCTCTGAGGCCTAGGCTCAGAACTGGCACACTTTCACTTCTACTGCATTCTTGACCAAATTACACAAGGATTTTATAATGGGGCCGAAAATTGTGGCAATAAATTCCACCTTTAATGGTGGGAATAGAGAAGTGTGGGAACATGCAAGTCACTTTGAAAAATGGTGTGGGTTGGAAAATTGGGGCATTTTGGCACTCAATCAATCAGTCACAGTGATCTTGCTGTCTGTAATTTTATATGGCAAAAATATGTACATATTATTTTCAAACTCCTCTGAAAACCAAGACTTACTTCTCTATAATCGGGAAAGATGGATTTTTAAAAAGGCACATTCTGAAATTTTCTCATAACCACTGGTGTAGAAAACACTTAGTAATCCCTTAAATATATTTCATCAGTCACGTATTAATTTAGCTTAAATTTCAAAAGCTGAATGTGTTCCCTATGCTCACAGCCAGCATGTGCGGCTGAGTATTCAACACTCTTTGCACAATGCAGAGAGCTTGCTAACTTGCTTATTGCTTCTACACTTCTGCCTTCTTCCTGTGGTTTCTGTCTGTACTGTCTCCATCTGTGCTGTCACAGGTTCACCCTATTGAATAGATCTCTTAGAGGGTTTGGGCAGAAGGTGGAAACTTATGAAGGTGGAAACTTTTCAGTGTGATGTAATTCACAGGACCAAGAGTCAAGAGTCACCCATGCTGGTAACTAAGTTATTGATACTCACTTTCAACACCTGTAAATAAAGATGTTGGACTTGATTTTTCCAGTTTTAACATTGGTTGTTCCTGGGATTCAGTACCTTTATACAATTTGTCATGAAACATTTTTTGTGGATTTCAGAGAACTTTATAAAGTTCTTTTAAAAAGCTTCATGCTGGGGGCCGGCCCCGTGGCCGAGTGGTTAAGTTCTCACGCTCCGCCGCAGGCGGCCCAGTGTTTCGTTGGTTCGAATCTTGGGCACGGACATGGTACCACTCATCAAGCCACGCTGAGGCAGCGTCCCACATGCCACAACTAGAAGGACCCACAACTAAGAATATACAACTATGTACCGGGGGTCTTTGGGGAGAAAAAGGAAAAAAAAACTTTTTTAAAAATCTTCGTGGTGTTTTATATTGTATTTGCAATATCTAGAATTATCATTGTCATTATTACTATTTTTAACTGAGTGCTTTCGATGTATCCACTACCTTGTTTAACCCTCTCCTCAGATAACCCAGTGATAGATGTACTATTATCCTCATGGCATAAAAACAAAACAAAAAATCAAAAAGCTCTGAAACTTGAAGGGAGCTTGCCCAAGTTCCCGTATCTGGGAAATTATAGAATCTTTCTTAGGTTTGGGTCAATGTGAATCAAAGATCAAGCTCTCTTCCACTCAGCCTTATTCCCTCATAAATGCAGAGTAAGAACAACAAATAATTGGGCTCTTTCAAGATTCTTTACAAGATCCAGAAATATGAGAGGGACAGGTTTTCGTGTTCTTGACCACTCCCACCCTAACTGACATACACCCACTGAGTTCTTTAAAACCAGTTCTCTGTGTCTTACCCCATCCAATGAAAATAGCCTCAGAGACCTGGTAATACTAAGATTTCAATCTTTATAGTTGCAAAATATTTCCCTTATGTATTTTTCAGTTTTAAATATTTCTCACTAAGAAGCTACTGGCTGTGACCTTGAGTTCTGTGCTAGAAATTATATATATGTATCCACACATACACAAATGTATATATATGTGCAAATATGTATGTATATACATAATTTTTGCTACATTGAACTCCTATGGATCTTACAAGATTCTAAATTTTCCAAATATAAATAAATTTAGCCACAGTCTTCCATAAATTAAAAACCAAAATTCAGAGTGACCTGCGTGCAGATGTTCTCAACTAGCAAACGAACATTTGAACAAGACCCATGAACATTTTTGCCTTTGCACCGAACCTTTGAAAATGGGAATTAGTCCTACTTACTCCTTAGCTGAATATCTTTACAAAAAGTTGGAGCTGGTCATTTCTTTAAAGGCACCACTAAAAGATGAGGAAAGCAAATAGTTCCACAGACAACTGCACAGGGATCTTAAATTACTCTCCAGAGACTGGGGCCAGAGGGAGGACGGCTGGAAAAAATTTGTGTATATTGCTTGTCTATGTTTATTTAACATAATTCCAAATGTTTTCCTATGACCTTGAATTATATATTTAAAAATTAAATAAAATTTGGCTACTTTCACTCATTTTGAGGAATGAAATTCAGAAAAAGTATGTTTATAGCAGCAGTCCTTCTATGTTATGACCATGAAGGACATGGTAAAAGTAGCAGGACCTGTGTGTCAGAATGAAGCAATCACATGCATATATTGAATGTCCAATGGATGCCATTTTAAAAGTCCTGTTCTTGAGGCTGGCCCAGTGGCATAGTGGTTAAGTTTGCAGACTTCACTTCGGCAGCAGCCTGGGGTTCACAGTTTCGGATACTGGGTGCAGACCTAGCACCACTCGTCAAGCCATGCGGTGGTGGCATCCCACATAAAATAGAGGAAAATTGCCACAGATGTTAACTCAGTGACAATATTCCTCAAGCAAAAAGAGGAAGATTGGCAACAGATGTTAGTTCAGGGCCAATCTTCCTTACCAAAAAAAAAGAAAGAAAGAAAGAACACAAAGCCCTACTCTTGAGTAATTTGTCATACAAATATGGATGCATATGTTGTGTACAATTTATTAGTTGTATACCTACTAAATGGTGAGGACAGACATTATCTTACACCAGCCCTATCAAGTTAGTTTACTAGTATTATCTCCATTTTATGGGTCACTAAATGACTGATACAAAATGTAGTCTTTAAATATATAGAGTATAAATACGTAGTGTGTTAGGTGCAGTGGATTACAAAGATTAAATCTGTAGCATCATTGGGAAACTAAGTATGACATGAAATGTCAGTAAATAAGACAAAATATCCTATTTTAAGCACAAAGTTGGGTGTTCCAGACTGTTAAGGAGTTTCTCAGCAAAAGGAGTTCTCTTAGGAGAGGTCTAGTGGAAACAGGATGAGGGAAGAGCTTTTCCAGAGCAAGAAACAGCACAAGCAAAGGCATTCAGGGGGATAAACGTAGTAACTACATTGTCAGTTCAACGATTTGCATTCTGTACCATCCACTAATATTAGGAAGAAAGGAATGGATTTAACTGAGGTTAAGCTGGGAAGAAGTCTTCGGAAAACAATGTGTCATAGACTGTTACTCTTCTGTGAATTTTCCCTTCCCCTCCGTGTGATTCTGGATGGCTGTTAATCAAGGGGTGCTCCACGTTCCTTCCCTAGGAAAGGTTTGCCCCGGCTCAGCCAATCACAGTCCTTTCAAATATTGAGGTAGATGACTGTCTCTGTGGTCATGAGTGTCAAGGACCATTTATGACTGCAGCTATTGGAAGTCAGAGTGCTACCACCACAGGATAGAATCTGCCTGAGAGAGAATCCAAGTAGGAGCCACAGAGCCAAGAATCAGAGAGAGACAGAATTCTGATGATGTCATGGAACCACTGGATGCAGCCCTTGCCGTAGGTATCATTGCAATTCCTTTTTTTTCCTTCGTGAAAGAGAATTTGATAGCTTTAACTACATTGAGTAAGAGACTTTGGGATCTCTAAACAAAAGGTAAATCAGGAGAACATGAATATTTATTATAAACCATCCCAAATGAGTGTTGTTCCACTTTGTCATATTGAGAAATATTAAAGTGTGTTAGAAGCTGGGAAGAGATGCATTTTTCAATAACAAAACATCATTTATTTGACTTGCACTGCTGGTTTATTATTTTCTTTATAGGAGCAATTTCACATACTGCTGCTTTCAAGAGAGCTGCTAGCTCCCCTTTCTTCATTCCTTTCATCTCTTCTATTCCTTTGCCAGTCTATGTGATTGTTGGTTTTTCCCTTCACTTCCTCATCATTTTCCATCTCAGAGAGAGAATCTTCTAACTCTGAACTGAGTAAGTGATAGGTGACCTAGAAAATTAGCTACTTAAAAGGATTGAATTATTTTTATATATCCACTGAATGACATTTTCTATTCATCATCCCACACCAAAACAAAAGGCAGTGACTTGCCTGCCTTCACATCTTAAATGGAAGTAACCTTTGTTCATTATCTCTGGTTTCTTACGGTCATAACTGACACTAATAAAAGTTGATGCAATGGGTGGGATAGAGGTAAATTTGAGGTTATTATGAGGATGATCCTTTATTGTTCCCAACAGATCTTGTGTTCTGTGTAGGCAGTAATTAAATAAGTACCTCAGGACTCATAAAAACATAAATGTTTCATAGTAACAGATCTTTATTGAAGCTAGGTTGGGGATGAGCTTATCTACGTAGGCTTTCTTGTCAAGGGACTGTTTCAGAAATCATCCTGGTTAGGAGGAATTGCGTGAAGTATATTGAGGTCCTAGTTGATGGCCAGCTTTGTTCTCAATAGTCCTCAGAAATGTAGAGAGGTCTGGAGGGAGTTGTCTTAGCTAATAAAGAAGGGCAAAGTGGATCTCTGAGAAAAGTTTCAGATTCAATGTGAATGGTTCTTATGTAGGAAAAATGTTCAGTTGCTACCTTTAATAAATACTGACATCTAAGCAAGAGGGAATGAGCTGGCCAGGCACCTGGAAGAAGTTAGGTTAGGCGGTAGTAAAATCCTCTGACCAGGTAGATGAAAAGGCTTTACAATGGAGGCCAAAAGGTAGTAGTTGAAGCTACATTTCTCCTGGTCTAGACAAGACAGATTCTCACTCAAGATACAAAGTCCCACAATGTCTTTGCAAGATTACCTCCAATTACAGAAATAAATGTTAAGGCATGTCTTTTGGAAGAAGACATAAGAAGGAATAGATTAGTTCCTCCTTTTCCCGTCTCTATTCCAAAGCATAGAGGAGAAAGAGAGTGGAGAGAAAAGAATGAGGGGGGTAGTGTAAAGAATGAGTGACTGATTGAATGAATGAGTGAATATGGAAGAAGCATGACAAGAAGGAAGGAACAGGGAAGGCAGGGAGAAAGCTCACAGTACATGCATCAGTCATTCAGTGACCCGCAGGCCAAGTGTAATCAGGTTGAAATGAACATCAATGGTGTGTAAGGAATAAGAACAGGAAACTGTGCTATGCAACTTTCAGTCTTGGAGCTGGAGTATATGGCAGCTAGAGGAGGAATGTTACTACAAAATTATCCATCCTAGTTTTTTCTCAGGGTCCAAGAAGACTTACACCTGGGGGTTTGCTTGTTAATTGCATGAGTCCTTGGTTCCTTTTGTCCTCTGTGGGAAGTAGCACCTTTCTCCTTCTCTCTCTGCCTCCATTCTCCTTTCTGTTTCTCTAAAATAGCGCGGCAAATCATCTGATCTTGAGAGCAGCACCAGGCTGGGTCAAGCGTCCTAGTTTGACACATGCTGATTGTGGCTGGTAAATAAAGGAAGGAACAAATATTTGAAGTGAGTAATGTGGATTGGGAGAGCAGCCAGGCATATCTGGGTGTGATGCCATATGTTACAATCTATGAATGCTGTGGCCTTACCAAGGTTGTTAATCTCTCTGAGACTCAGTTTCCTCATCTTTAAAATGTGAATACAAGCATTCATTTTAGGATTGTAATGAAGAATGAAATACAAACGTGCTTAATGTGGTTATTGGCATTGAATACTGTAAATTCCCATAGGAATGAGGTAAACAAAGAATTGAAGATTAAATTCTTGATACTGAGGAAGAACGAGAGGCAGTACAGAGTCCTAGAAAAATCTTTGGCTTAGGAGACAGGCAGTCCTCAGTTAAAATTCCAACCCTTCCATGTACCAACTCTTGGCATTGTCAACGCCATTTTAATTTCCTGAGGATTTTTTTTTTTTTTTTTTTTACCACTTGCAAATGGAAATAATAAAATCTACCTTGTGGCTCTTGTAAGGATTATTCACAATGCTCAGGAAAGAACAGGTTAATCATGAAGAAGGATGATTTATGGGAAGAGGATCTGGAAAGTGGATGTGTCCTTCTTATGCTACCTCTTGACCTTGGCTACAAAGATTGGGGGACAATGAGTAGTCAGGTAAAGATTGTCAATCCCTGATCACAAGATGCAGAAATTGCCTTGACGTGTTAACTGAAACTGGAGTAATCTCTCTCATTGGCAGTGGAATTAATGTCTAAATGTTGGAGATAGTGAAAAAAATAGGATAAACTGATTAGTGCTTAGAACTGGCAACTGCTAACATGATTTTTCTGTGAAAAGGCATAAACAATACACCTATCAAATAACTGCCTTAACAAGCAGTGCTTGTCTCTGTTAGATTCACTCTGAGCAGTTTTCCTGACTAAACATGCAGCCAGATCATCAGAAGTTGCCAGATCCCAGAAAATCAAAACGTTTGGGAACCTAAGACATAGCCACTTAGCTTCTTTATAGTCCTCATTTCCACTTCTCTCTGTTTCTGTCTTGTTCCTCTCTTTCTTTCTCTCTCTCTCTCACTGTCTCTCTCAACTCTTTACAGAACTCTTTTCTCTGCTACAGAGGACATATGGTGGTAGAATACAGCTTCTCTCAACTCTAAAATGTGCATATTGTAATTCCACACATAAGCAAAGACTCTCTGTGTCCAAATCATTTTTGAGTCTATTAGAGAGACCATCAAAAACACCTAATAGAGAGAAGGAAATATTTACTCAACTTGTATCAAGTCCCAAGGGATAGTTCAATCAGCCAAGACCAGAGGGTCAGGGTCATCCTGTGGTCAAGGAAACTATTATGCACTGGTAGATACTACAAAACGCAAATGAGCAAGAGTTGCCTAAAGGGATAGGCCCACAGTTTCCCACCTTACAAAGGGAGCTTAGTGAGTGGCAAATTTTGGCTTCATTCTAGTGAAGTGTCAGGAGGTAGAAATGCTGAAGAAAAGAAATGCTCAACTGGACTGAATGAGAAAGAAGAAATATGGTGGACTGTTGTTTTATTCCACTAGTCAGAAGAATAATGTATAGAGACTTTTCCATCATTCTTTCCATATTTGAATTTTCCATCAGGAAACATTTATTTTTTTACTTTAAGCCAAGAATTTTCTTGGGAAGTCAGAGTGAGAGAAGTTTCCCATCATAACCTGTTCAAATAAAGGATCATAGCCAGAAAGAATGCACCAAATCTCATTCATTTAAAAGTAAACCCAACGTTAATCCAGTGTTAATCTGCTTTGGGGGTTAATCAACCTTCCTGTAAGTGAAAGAATAAATTTCATAGTGTTTCCCCACTCATTAAGGATAACTGCCAGGTGACATTCTCTGCATCTTCCCTTCTCTACATCCTAAGCTGCACAGATACGTTCTACTGTCATTTTTATGGAAGGATCTATATGAATCTGAAACTTTTATTATGTTAGCTTTTGCGTTGATAAATTTCCAAAATTAGCTAATTTTAAAGTCTTGTAAATCACCATACTGGGTTAATGAAGAAGGACAGGCAATGAGTTTAGCAGAAGCTACAGGAAATATCAGTCAATCTTTGTCCTCTTCCAGACCACGTTAGCAGCCTCCCCTCCTCTCTCTGGCTTAACTCTCTACGTGACTGTTAATTCATAATTAGGTCAGCACAGGGTTGGCTAATTGGCTATGATTCAGGTACTAGAATAGATTAATAATGTTGTCTAGAATATGTGTTGAGAAGGATTCTGAAGTTTTTGTCTAGAATCAGTTTGGAAAGAATGCAGGGATTGATATTATTGACTCTCATAATGTGGAAGAAAAGTCCAACATTGCTGCCTCTAATGAAAGGAGCCCTGAGCCTGGGGCAGTGCTGTTGTTCCCATACTGGCATTCAGATTATGGATCCATATCTGTATGGATCCATAAAATCATTTGGAATATGATTGACACTACACATATGTAACTATGCTCAACATAATCTCTCTCTCTCTCTCTCTCTCTCTCTCTCTCTCTCTGTCTGAAGTAGGTACTATTAACTTTGCAGATCAGGAATCTAAGCCATTGAGAATTAACATTCCCATGGTCACATAGGTAGGGAGTAGTGGCATTAGGAATGTAGGCCAGACAATCTGAGTCCAATACTCTTAAGCCCTGATCTGTAAAGGCTCCAGAGCGTGGGGCATTAACACTAAGTGAGATATGGATGGAGGACAGTCAGATAGAGACCCTTATTAGCTCTTTAATGTGCTGCTTCACATCGGCCTCACTGCTAACTTGATTCAAATCCCTCACTGTCTCTCTTACTTCTACAGCCATCCTATGGGACAGCTGTAATTATTCGTAAATATGCACCTTTAGAAATGCTTGCAAGTAGTCAAAATTGTGACGGTTATAACCATAAATAACAAAGGGAGATCTAAGTATATCTCACCCTATAGTTAAGACATTAGCATTTAGAGAAGGTGGCAGTAGAAACATGAAGACAAACACATTTGCAAGTCCTTCTAAGTCTCAACACTGGTACATTTAGGTTAAAAAAAATTTAAAGGAACAAGTTAAAAAAGAATTCTAGTTTCAGTGAAGTGCTATATTTGTGCATATTTATTGTCAAATATTATCAAATCCACTTCACTGAAGGTAAATATTTTATGAACGCATTTGTGTTTATAATTCATTGTATATCTCATTTCCTGTTTGTCAGTTATTTATGCTTTATTTTAAAAGATAACAAATTCATAAAAATCACAGCATTAGCAAAACCTTTCATCAGCTGCTTCTCCCTCCCCTAAGTAATTTGTGTTAGAGAATCTGCTTCAGGTTGATTTATTTTTATCAAGCCATTGCTTGAAAAAGTCCTTTTTCTGCTTATGACCAGTGCAGATAAATCTTGGTCTCCTCATTCCCAATCCATTGCCTAGGCAACGCACACAGATGGTCAATAGTTCACAGAAGTAGGCAACAGACCATGTAAACAAGCCTTCACACTATTACCAGCACATCTTGGTAATAAAGCTAAATTCTGCACAACAGCTGACTGCATGTCTACACCTCCACGTCAGTCCCTTTGGGGAAGGCAGCAACTAGGTTTTCTAATGCTGTGTGATTTCAGCCTGTTATTGCATGGCTCCTTCACCAGATAGTCAGCGAATATCAGAGGAAGAGGCCTCAATTGGCAGAAGAGGGGTTCATCTTCCCTATTAACTTTCTACAGTCTAAAAAATATATATAAGAAATGACAGAAAAGGGGATGTATCAACGTGCCAAGTGGAACGCTGGAACTGTATCTGCAAACCAAACAGAAGACAGGGAAAGTAGCCCCCATGATGCAGTGGAATAAGCAAGGACTGTTACAAATACAGACCCAGGATCGAATCCTCTTTTGATCATTTACCATGTGTGAGACCCCCGAGCATATTGTGAAGACTGATTTCTCCATCTGTGAAATGGAGATAGTGATGGTTCAGATTTTTGTGCTTATTAAATGAGATAATGTCCACAGCACTCTGGCTGCCTCAAAGAAGTTCTTCAGTAAAAGCCAGTTCCCTGAGAAGTACAGTCCAGCACCTCCCAACAGAAACTAAGGTTTAATTTGGGTCCCAAACCCATCATTTCAGCAAAGATCTTTAGTTAATTGCCAAATGAACAGTTCTACAGGAGGAAGATAGCCTCTATTTTGTTGAATTCTAATGATATCAGGGCTGGTATTTCTTCTTCTTTTAACATGTGTATCTGTGTGTGTGTATGTTTTGTATGTTTTGAGTGAGGTTGCCCAACTCTTTCAAGGTCCCTCTGCCTTCAATCCATCTAGCTCCCTTTAATTGTTCAACATATCCTTTCCTCTGGGTAATTGTATCCTGCACCCCCTCCAATATGCTCTTCAGACATCATCCCTTTTCCATTCTCTGTCCATTTAATTCAGCTTGAGTGGGTTGTACATCCTATTTCTAGGGGTAAGTCCATGACTCAGGTTCTGGCCAGTGAAAGCTCTCACTATTGTTTTTATTAAAGCAAGTTCAAAAGATGCTATCTTTCCTTCAGAGTTGGTGGAGCAGAACCCAACACATGAAGAATGTTTGTTAATAATGAGTCTAACATTGGGACAAAGAAGAAAGACAAAGATAGATTTTTGTTGGCATGATTTGAGACCTTAGATCCAGCTGTATCTGAAGTGTGAATCTTTTGATATTAGCACAATATGCTAAAGGATGAGGGACGCCTAATCCAGAATGGGTTCAGAGAGCCAGAGGTGTCTTCCCAGAGAGAAGTGTTTGGTCAGAGTTAGCCAGGAAAAGAACACAGGTAAGGAAAGCCTTGAGGAGGAACAAGTGCACCGCTCATTGTACGAAAAGGGAGAGAGGTTTTGGCGACAGGAAGAAATCAAGAAAGACTGGAGATACTGTTTGATGGGCAGGTATGTGTTGGAGCATTTTTGTTGTTGGTACTTTCATAGTTTTTCTTTTTAGTTCATCACCCCTTAACTACAAAAGTGAGTGATGGAAGAACTCCCAATAACTAGTGTAAATAATAAAGACTGTATGTTCTGAGGAAGGAGAGCTGAACTGTCTGGATAATAAAGCAGTTCAAAGAAATAAGGTGGAACAAAATATTCATGGGGAAACAAATGAGAACAGTATTTACTACCATCAGGATGGTTCAAACTTCCTACTAGGAGCAGAGAGGCACATTTTCCTTCATATAAAGCTGTGATTAAATTGGCTTCTCATGCATTGTGTAAAATATCCCCTCCTTCTATGCCATGTCTGTTTCCTCCTTTAATCTGGTTCTTTCTACCTCTTCCAGAAAGCTATGGTAACTTCTTTCCATATGAGCCCAGCCCACAGCATAATCCTTGTCTCACACTATTATGATCTTACAGTTATCTTTACCAGAGTTCAACAAATATTTGTCGAATGAATGAACAAGTGAATATTAAATGAATGTGCATTGAATCATTTCTTCATTTATTCAATGAGCAATTGTTGAGCCCAGACTGGGCACTGGGGATCTGGAAATAAAAGATTCAGTCCTGTGCTTAAGGAACTCCCACAAGATGACTGCTTACCAGTGGAGAGTTTCCTGAGAGCAGGATTTGTTTCTTCTTTCCTCTGCCTTCTGTGTGTGTGTGTGTGTGTGTGTGTGTGTGTGTTTAGAGCCACAAGATGAAATATCTAGAACATGTGTAACATTAATTGTCATACTCTGCCCATTTCATGTCTTATGAAAAAAGGAACAGGTAATTTTCCTTGCAAGAGAGTTGGAGTTGCCAGGGAAGTGGAGTCAGGCTTACTGGATTCTTCTTGATGTCTGCTATGAAAATGAGTCCAGAGGATTGTAGGGCTCCAAATACTCTGATTAATTCAAAGCTGAACACTCAATCTCTCTCTACTATAGAACTAGAAAAATTCTCAGAATTGAGCTCCTGCGGTGGGGCATGGCACCAACACGCAAGAAGGCACAAAGGATTGGGTCATATCGTCCACAGTGTGAGAAAACATCAACATCTTCATAAGAGAGTTCATTCTCCCTTCTCTGGCTACAATGCGGAGTGATGTAAAATCTGGAGAGAGATAAGGAGTTTTGCTTTCAGTGAAATAAATCTTTAATACTACAGTTCTAAATCATTCCAGCATTAATAGATTTGTCTGAGTCATAATTCATAAATCAAATTTGATCAACTTTGAATATTTCAACTAGATATGAGCTTGTATTATGTGTTCATTGATAAATTACAAGATATTTGAACTTTACAATTTTTCTGTTTATATAGGATTTTTTTTCTATATTTTCTACTTTTTGAGAACGAATATGTAATAATGAAATAGAAAGCAGGTGACAGGTTTTTAGTTCTTCTTTACAAGCTGGTAGGCTTTTGATTGGGAAAAGATACTTAGATTCTCTGTGCCTCTATCACCTCACCTAGAAAATGGGGCTAATACTCTTGGACTATTGAGCTGAGAGTTTATCTAGGATCCACTGTCATCATCACTTCCTTCTCTTAACCTCCCTCTGAATCATTCTTTTCCTTATATGTTGAATGCTAAGACACAGTCCTTTACATTGTCTTTTCTTATTAGATTGTACAATCATTGAGGACAAGGATAGAGTCTTATAATAGTCACAGCACAGAGTAGATGCTCAATTAATGTGCATGGGAGGGGAGAGAGAGAGGGAGGAAAAAATAATATTTATTCATTTACTCATTCATTCATTCATCAAATACATATAGGAGAAAGTGCCCTATAAATACCAGGTATTGTCATTTACAGCCAGCAAGACAATATGATTTCAGCTTCAGCTCTGTTTCTTCTGTTTCACCAGATGATGTTCTTTTTGTTCTTCTCCTGTGACAGTGGTCTGTGGATATAACACCCACTTTGTTGTCCTACGAAGCTCTTACAGATCTCAAGCAGTGGTGCGTACCTAATCATCTACTGCAGGTCAAACAAGAAAAGGACTGGTCTGAAGGTGATATGAACTTTTCCCAGCTCATTTCTCTGAGTATTAGTTTTCTCCAGCAAATGTGAGCAGGACTCCTTGATGTCTGAGGAACCACTTTCTCCCATGCTCCAGTCTACTCTTTGTTCCGTAGAACAGTGTTTTATAGAACACAAGTATTGTATATATTAGCAAGTATATATTTGTAAACAGGATATAGTGGAAAGAACATTTATTTTGAAAACAGTAGATCTTTGGTTCAAATCAGATCTCTACCACTGATCATCTGTGATCTTAAAAAATTATATGACTTCTCTGAACTTCATGTTTCTCCTCTTAAATATGGAATAACAATATTTACCACATGGTGGGCATTAAATAAAATAATGCATGGGAATAGCCTGGCCTGTGTGTAAGGTAGGGGCTAAGTAACGAAGATTCTAAAATCTTTAAAATTCTAAGACGCCAAGATTCAGAAATCAAATCTAAATAAAATTCACTATTTAACAAAGATTTGTCTGTTGTGTCATAACCCTAAATGTGACTGCATCTATCTTTATTTAGTTCTTTGTTGGTGGGAGAGGGTTGTACTCACTTCAGAATCGAGGCCAAGACCTGACAATCTCCCCACCACCCACAATCCAGTCTTGGTAGTGACACTTGTTTCAGGAACACCTGCTGTTCGCCACTGGATCACACAGTCATGATGGAAGGGTGCTCTATGGATGATGACAGGATGTCTTGGGTTATTCCTCAAAGCAGGGGCCTGTTTCTGGAGTTAGGACCTTCTGTCCTGAGATTTTTTGATCGCTCAGCATCCTCTCTTGACATATTTAATCTTCTTTCCAAGTGACCTGATGTTGCAGATAAGTGCTTCCTGTGGTCTGGGAATTCATAATGGGCAGTAATTAATCACAGGTTAAGGAAATAAAATAAGAAATAAGGTAGTAGTTTTAAAGTCTTGAACAGGGAGAGTCAAGGGTTGGACCTTAACTAATTGGTTTCCTGATAAGGTTTTCCTCCAGGGGCTCTGAGAGACCTTTTATTTTAATGAGTATTTGCCAAGATTAGAGGCTTCTCCAAGCTACTACCACTCAGTTACCACGTAAAAAGCCTGAAGAGTCTACACTGTCACAGGCTTCAAGATTTGCTGGATTCCAAAGGAGTGTCATACCAAACATTACACTGCAGTTTGTGGGTGATTAGTTTGCTTTTCTCCAAGTTGTCCTAAGGGATCTTATGTGAATTTTATGATTGTGTAGAGTTGAGACTCAGAGTGGTTGGGATTTGCTCTGTCAAAAGTTTCTAAATTAGAGCTGAAGCTTCTTGATCCCCCAACCTGTGCCTCTATCCATAGCCCCACCCAGCCGGGTAATTAAGAAATCTCTATGTTTTTACCAATTATGACATAATTTATTTCAATTATTGATATAATGAATGACCCTCTAACATCCTGAATTAATCAATGAATCAGCCATCCAAAGAAATTCTTTTCTTTTAAGGCTTCAGTATGTCTTTCTAGTTGGGGAAGTAGAACACGCACATGCAAAATGATACCTAGCATAGCATGTTGTATAAAGTATTGAAGAAAGTAGTCCTGATATCACCAGTGGCTTCTGTGATAAGTGCAGGTTTCCCAGAGGAAGTGACAGTTAACTGTGATGTTAAAATAAATAGGACATAGATGAGTGGAAAACTGGGATAGTCCTGGGAAATAGTATCTCTATTAATGCAGAATCTTGAAAGCACAAAAGATTTTTTAGAGGTGTAATGGTTTTACAAGGCTCCAATCAAGAGTTGGAGTCTAATTCCATACCCCTTGAGTATACCCTGGCCTTAGTGACTTCCTTATAACAAATAGAATGTGGCAAAATGATGCTGCATGACTTCCAAGGCTAAGTCATAAAAGGCGTTAGAGCTTCTGCTTAGCCTCCTTTTTATGGTACATGTCACTTTGGAACCCTAAACTGCCATGTAAGAACTCTGGCTACACTGAAGCTGCCATGCTGGGGAGACCACATGGAGAAACCACATAGAGAAAGATGGAGATGCCAGAGGATATTCAGCTGATTCATCCTCCAGGTCTTTGAGTCTTCCCAGTTCATGTACTAGACTTGTGAATAAAGATACCTTCAACATGACATCAGCTCCAGCTGCTACCTCTCTTCAACTGCATGAGAAACCCAAGCAAAGAAGGCCTAGCTTAATTCAGACAACCCCAAGAGCCATGAGAGAGAATAATAGTAAGTGGTTATTATTGCTCATGCCTCTAAATTTTGGGTATATTATTACATAGCAACAGGTAACTAAAACAGGAGAATAGTGCTAGGATCAATCCGGCTCGAGAGAAAACCTCATGCTGAGGATGAGAGTGAAATAAAGCTGGAAAGCATGGTTAGGCCAGACTAAGGGAACCTTGAACATTGGACTGAAGAGTTCAACTTTTTGTCTTTCATGAAACTAAAATATTTGGTATCTTCAGAAGATAATTCTGACAGGGGTATGCAGACCATGACTTGGAAAGAGGTGACCAACTCTGGATAAGGAATTATTAGAAAGCTCTAATGATTCACAAACAGCACAATGAAAGCCCTATAAGAGGGGAGTAGAAATAAAGAGACTGATTCTAACCTCAGAAAAAGAACAGTCCCAGGTTGACTGCTAGCAGATCAAATGCTCCTGCCTTATTCTTATTTTCTTATCACTATAGGGCCTTCCATAAGCTGAGCACATCGTAGGCCTTCAATGGCATAATAAAAAAAAATATTTTTTGATTAAGACGGGAAAAAATTGCTTCTATTTTTGGCTTCACAACTTAGTGATCATGAAGAAATTAAGTAAACTCCATGTGACTAATTTTCTTCTATTGAAGATGCAATGGTGTTCTCTGCCTCATAGGCTTGCTGCAAGTGACTCATCTTACTTTTAAGCCTCTCCTTAGCCAATTACATCCATACCTATGGCTTTTACTACCTCATATGGGCAGACTCTTATAAAAGTAAGTCTCCAACCCCAAACCGCCCCTTAATCCAGACCAGTACATCCATCTGACATCTCCACCTGGGTGCCCACAGATAACTCAAAATAAATATGTCAAAAATGAGATTGAGCATCTCCTTACTCCAAATCCCCCACTACCACCACAAATAGTTTAAAAAATTGCTCTTTCTAAAGAGCCATCACTTAATCAAATGAAGTAAACTTTAATGACAAAATCTGGACCCAGTGAGAGACTATTAGGAGAAAAATATTTGATTTGGGGAAACCGATACTACTTATGTTTCCCACCATTATAACCAGCTATCTCTGCTAACCAAATTTAAGTGTGTCCAAGTTACCTCTTGTGCCCTGTATTTGATGTTTATTAAATATGAAAGAATTAATGAATAGAAACTCTGACGTGCAGTGTATACAAATGTAACTGGTGGATTTAAAAGTCATATGTTCACAGTAACGTACTCAAGTGTACCTACAGCTGAACCAGCTACATTCCAAAACAAACAACAAAGAGGAAAATAAAATATGTAACCAGGATGCCCAATGATACCACAGACTATGTAGGTGTGTGTGATCATAGCTTCATTTCCTATTGTCTCCAAAATATCTCTTAATTTCCTTTCCTTAAAAAACATGAAGAATCTACAGTGACATCTGACTGGGGTTTTCTCGAATCACAGGATAAGAACTCAAATTGTAGTTAGCAGGATTTTGAAGAATAGCAATTTGGACTTCCATTTGCAAGGATCCAGATGACGCAGTTTAGTCCATATGTTGGTACCAGAGTGAACATGGAGCCTAAAAAAGACATATGGAAGTAAAGTTACTGTCACTTCCCCCTGCTAATGATGTCTTAAAGAACTTGGAAAGGGATTCTGGACATCACCAAGTTCTCTTTGCACCTTCAGACCTCTCTCACTCTCACTCACTTCTTATCTCCTGTCAAGAAGAACTTTTGGCTAGATTTCAAATCAATCTTAATTAAAATCACAGCTGAGATAGCTTCTCTTCTAGTCTGAATAACTGAACTTTTACTCAGAGTAGGCTAGATACATTCTTTGACATAGCATTCCACAGGAATGTGGAAGAAACTGTAGTTCTTCTTTCTAGAAGCTTCTCATAAGTCAGTGGGATGGAGAGTTTTGAAGAATTTCTTCTCCTCTTTCGCTTAAAGGATGCTATTTGATTTTTTAGCATTTGGCAGGTTTAGAGGCAGCTGGGGCAGAGCCCAGGTTTCCTGAGCAGGACTGGGGAAGCTAAGGCTGACAGGAAAGGACAAGCCAAACTCTCATTTGCATAAAAAGAGGACAGGTTTGACACTACCAAAGATGTCACCTGTTTTCTGACAGCCCAAACCTGCTTTGGACTGGCTACAGATTATCGTTTATAGACAGGCTCAGTTGGCATCGATTCTGAGGAATGAGTCATGAATGCACAATAATGTAGCTACTTCTGCACACGAGATACATCACAAGTACAATTATTGCTCCACTCAAGGCCTTAAGAACCCATTCTTTAGGATCCTGTTAAAAAGATCCTAGATCATAATGAAAAGATAGGAATTTTTTTTCTAGTAGTAGGAAAAAATGATACTTAAATAAGATAAACTCACTGCCAAAAAATATTTAAGTGCAATTAGGGGCAAATGTTTACCAAAGAGAGTCATTTAATAACTACTTTGGAAAGTTTTATTCATCTGAATAACTAAGCATAAGCTATAGCCTGATCTGCTCCAAGTCACCAGAAATGCCAGAGATAACAGTTTTAAAAGTATAATTTTTCTTGAATACGAGGAGGAGCTTCAGTAGATGAGAAATGTAGAGACATCCTAAATATGGTAGAAATTGAAATGCAATGGGTTGATCCCAGTTCCAGTAAGGCCAGAGTACCTTGTATTATATTAACTCCCTTAAATAAAAATTTAAAACTCTGGAAAAATTGTAAAATATTATTTGCAGGTACTAGAGAATGACAAAAAGCAGGCAAAAACTCGAGGCCATTTGACCTTTGCAGGAATAAATGGCATCATGTGAGATCTATATATTACAGATTTTATCCTTGGGGTACTCCACATTACTAGGGTATACGATGCACGTAGAAAATTGCCAGCGTATTTGTCTGATGTGGCAGAGGACAGACTGCAGCTGACATTGTGGCTGTAATTGAGAGAATAATCCTGAAAAGGAAAGAGCCACAATTGGGGCAGCCCAAAAACTTATGTATGAACTCCTCTCAAATCCATAACTGACCCTTGAATTTCACATCCATAGGAGAAATTCCAAGGATACCAGTAGAAGGCAATAACTGCAAAACTGAAAAAACTGAATAGAAATTTCAGCAGCTCACCACCCAGAGGGAAAAAATAGAGTTTAGAGTTTGAATCTTACCACATTAGATAGGTGTGGTAAGAACATTGGGCTTTCCATTGAAACCCCAGAAGGGCTAAGCCTTGTGAGTAAAGACTAGATCTCAAGGCTAAGAATTCACCACAAGACCACAGGAAAATTTGAAGGGAAAAAAAATACCCTTATAAAGTGTCCATCTAAGAATGCACAATTTCAATGAGTTAACTAATAATTTGTTTATTAGAATGAAAATGAACATTGTTCAGGGGAAGATAGCTGAAGCCAGATTCTACAGTGTATCACTGAAAATGTCTAGTATTCAATCAAAATCTTCTAGGAATGTGAAGAAACAGGACAATTTTAGCTAAGATTAAGAGGAAAAGCAGACAATAGAAAAAGTGGCAATGTAACACAGGTGTTAAATTAGCAGAAAAGGAGAGATCTCAAGGTGAAAAAAATCAACAGATAAATTAATCAACTGTAAAAAACAGTAAATGGAAATTCTAGGATCTCCAAGTAAAACATATGAATTGAAAAGTGTACTGAAGTCTTAATAGTCAATTGGAGCAGCAAGAGAAAATAAGGTCAGTGATAACAAAACAGATCAATAGAAACTACTCAACCTGAAAAAAGTAAAAAATAGGTGAACAAAGCTTTAGTAACCTGTGAGACAATATCCAGTGACTTACCGTATGTGTAAAGGACCCCTATAAAGAGAGGAGAGAAAAACTATTGGATTATTTACTAACAGTTATGATAATTATCACTAATATTTATTAAGCACTTACCATGTTCTAGGCATTATGTTAAGCTCTTTCATATAGAGTATTCCATTTAATTCTTCTATCAACTCTTAGTGTCAGGTGTCAGTACACCCAATTTTGTAGACGTGTAAAATGAGACTCAGAGAACTTAACTGCCTTTCCCAAGTTCCCACAGTGACAGAAAAAACAAAATACTGCCACACATATTTAAGTCTGCCTGATCCCCATTCTTGTGCTCCTAATACATCTTACCTTCCCTTAATAAGAGTTTTAGGAAATATTTCAAGTATTCAGAATCTTCCCCTACTACAGTTTTAATAGGGATGTTATTCTTCATTCTCTACTGACAAATTAAAGAGGAAGCACTCCAGACATCATCATGTCACAGCAACATTTTATAGATGGGGAAAAAAAGTGTATGTTTTACAGTCAGTTCTTATGAGGCTGCAAGAGCCAATTATACATACACATCTCTTTTCAGGTCCCTGTTCAGTAGCATTAGGCTGCTAGCTTGAAATTGGCATGGTAGAGCATTTGCACCAGAGACTGACAAGCACCACAAATTGGAACTTTACTTCCACCCCAATCCCGCTTCCTCTCTCCCTCTGGAGAGCCAGTTATAAATATTTGCCAGCATGTCACTGACATTTATCAACATACCACTGAATCCTACCTTAATGGCTTGAAATAAAACCTCTTTTTTCATGATCTCACACAAACACACACAAAAATCAAAGACAAAATTTATCTTCATGTGTAGCATGAATTAAGCGGCACATGATGTCAATTTATTTTCTCTCTATACGTGGGCTCCACTTTCTTCTCTGCATTGGCCCCATTCTCAGACAGGCTCTCGCTTTGTGATGAAAAGATGGTTACAGAAATTCCAAGAGGAAAAGGAAAAAAACCTCAAAAAACAAAAGTATGTCCCTCTCTTGGTCATCCCGACCACATCGAAAGATTAATTGTATCTGTTCTGAGTTGGTTCCCTAAGTACCTGTTTATCCAATTTTGTAGTCAAACGAGAGATTCAAGCCTCTCTCTGGAGCTGGAGGTGGGATCAGCTTCACCCAAAGCACACACTTGGGGATTAGAGGAGCTGCCGTTCCTCAGAGGGAATTGAGAGCATTTTTACCAAAGAAGGGCGATTCTAAGTTGCGCAGCTAAAATAATAACAGACATCCACTGCACTCAGCATGGACTTGGACGTTCTATTTTAAACTCTCATGTGAAATAGGAATCACACTGCAGTTCCTAGACCATCTTAGGGAATAAGGCTGACAACACCTTTCCAAGATTGTAGAGACTTTGGCCTTGCTGCAACATGCAGGCCTTTGACGCCCATCACAGGCCCCTCTCACACAACACCTGCCTTGCCACTGAACTATTTGAGTAAGAGCTCAATCAAATTCTTTAGCAGCTGAACCTTGTCCACCCAGTGGCTTCGATGCTGTCTGGCCACCAAGCACAGCGCCAGGGCAGTGTGAATGAATGACACTGACCTGGTTAAAAAATGAAAAAAAAAGGAAAGGCAAAAATTTTACTTTTCTAATGTTGCAGGAATATGTTGTTTTGTTTTTTTTTAAAGAACAGGAGTTTAATCTTCTGTGGGTTTTTCAAGCGATCTGGGATTTGGCATAAGAAATATTAAATGCAATCTGAAACCTTGAGAAAGAATGTGATTCTATGTTTTAGTCTTATTTAAAATGAATGAGACTGCCAGTTCCCATTTCAGCAACAATATTTTATAAAGCTGTGCTTTGTAGGTTGATCCTGCTGCACACACGGATTACCAGAGAGGTACTGCTCGGGTTTCCAGAGCGGAGGAGTCGTCCTTTGAGACACAGCTAAAGAGACAGGTAAATCTCTGGCTTTCAACTTATTTCCCCTTTTGCGCTTCCTCTTTTTCTTTGAATAGGGTTACATTGCTGTCACAAATGCTTCATTCTGCCTCTGATGTGTTTACCATCTCCTTTTGCCCAAAGTAAAGCTGGTCCACATATTTCTAGACCAGAGTCTTAGGTGGGGGACAAGGGATGCTGTGGGTCAATTCTTGGTCAAATTTCACTGCTATAGAAAGATGTGTGTTTTCTACGCTGGATCAAGAGATCACCTTTTCTCTAAAACACAACAATGCACTTTGAAATTGTTGGATCTCAGACCTTGTCGTTACTACTTTTGGACACCCTTACACAAATTTGTATACCCTTTATCTTCAATACAGCCTCTCATCTCTCTATTAACCTAAACCCTATATTTATTACGACTTCACGTTTATTCATATTGTTCGTTCTCCCACTGCAAAATCTGTTTTCTCTTTCATCCATCCAATCTAAGTCCTGACCATATTTTTAGACATACCTATCTCATCCTTTCCAAACCATTGCCACCTATGTTCAGGGGCCGATCACTGAAACGCTATATCACTTATTATCAGCATTGTTCACTTTAATACTTATTCAGGGAAGTTCTTTTTCCTTACATACTTCTCATTTTTTTTCTTTTTCTTTTTTGTTTTTTTTTGACATTTTTACGGCTATAGCAACTTACACACTGCTAAACAGCTGGGCCCACGACTTTGTATTGCTCATATGTCTGAGTTTATAGTAGCACTTGTTGCTGTAGTGGCCTCAATTCTTCTTACATACATTATCACATTTCTCTAACTACTGATTTCTTAATTCTCAAATTTGATGTATTTCAATATTTTCTAGGGGATTTGAAAAAATATGTATAAAGTCACATTCCTAGGATTCACTCCTCAGGTTTCAACTGAGAAGATTTTGGATAAATTCAGAAATTTTCCTTTCATCTTAATAAAATTAAATCAAAGTTTTCTGAGGCAGGTGAGGCAAAACTGAACTCTGAAAAAATGTTTATGAGGAAATTTTGGCTTATTCTTTTCAGAGTGTTTCTGAGGCATTGTAAATGCTGTCTCAAAACATGAGAATGCCTCTGCTCTCCACACAGCCCCCAAAATTTTAAGCATTAAAGAAAAGTTAAGGGGGCCAGCCTGGTGGCACAGCAGTTAAGTTTGCACGTTCTGCTTCTCTGCGGCCTGGGTTTGCTGGTTTGGATTCCGGGTGCGGACGTGGCACTGCTTGGCAAGCCATGCTGTGGTAGGAGTCCCACATATAAAATAGAGGAAGATGGTGGATGTTAGCTCAGGGCCAGTCTTCCTCAGCAAAAAGAGGAGGATTGGCAGTAGTTAGCTCAGGGCTAATCCTCCTCAAAAAAAAAAAAAAGAAAGAAAAACAAACAAAAAAAAATTAAGAGCCAGCCCTGATGGTCTAGTGGTTAAAGTTCAGTGCTCTAACTGCTTCAGCGGGCCAGATTCACTTCCCGGTGGGAGAACCACACTCCCCATCTGTCAGTTGCCATGCTGTGGCATCAGCTCACAGAGAAGAACTTACAACTAGGATATAAAACCATGCACTGGGACATTGAGGAGGAAAAAAAAAAAGAGGAAGATTGGCAACAGATGTTAGCTCAGGGCAACTCCTTCCCTGCAAAAAAAAATGTTAGGGTTGAAAATAGAAGAGATTTGTGTTGAGAGTGGGAAGATGGAAGACACCTAGCTGCCTCTGGGCCTGAAGATACTGAGTAGCCTGCATTTTTCTCACAAGTGAATTTTCCAGATTGATAATTCCACAAAGGAAAGCCATACACTTACGTGGCCAGTCAGTTGTGCAAGATTCTTAGGATTTGCAAAGAACATCAGCTGGAACCATCTACCTAACAAATCGTGTAATTTGATTCTCTCATCTCTGATTCCTTAACAATTCTTGCTAAACGTTCATAGAAGAATCCAGTAGTATCCACAATCCAATCTTTTTATATGATTGGGGGTCATCTCACAGATAAATCCTTCTGCATATTTACCATATAAGAAAATCTGGGGGTGGAGCAGGATGTTGAGATGTTTCAGTGGTTCATTTAGTGCCCATTAACAGTCCCAATGAGGTTTTCACATGTGAAGTTCCAGAAACTGTGGACTAGAGAGGCACTTGAGAGATAGAGGGATAGCAGAATGGGACAATAGAAATAGCCCCATTTTGCTTCCAGAAGATACAGGTTCCAGTGCCAGTCTGTACAAAATAATGATAGCTAACTTTATTAAACTTGATGGGGTCCAGGGCAAGCTGCCCCAAGATGCGCCACTCTGGTATGTGGATTATTTCTAGCTGAAGACAATAAAGGCTCAGATTCAGCAAGAACATTTCACCTTTCCCCCTAACTGCTTAAAGGAAATTTAAAATAAAGGCCTGTCCTCAGCACAGGTCATCACCATAGATAACTTTGGGTTTTGGTAGACTGGGAGGATCCTTGCTAAGCCCACTCTTATCAAAGTTCTATTTACCAAACATTTGGTTTTCCATTTCCATGTGGGTTGCTTTCCTCCCTTTTGAAGACCCAAATCACTATCCCAAATGTCTTCCTTGTCTGTAGTTGAAGAAACTTAGGCAGCCTCCGCCAGTTGGCTGAGTTACTCAGTGTCCCCTGAGTTTCTCCAATGTATACATGCTATTAAACTTTGCTTGATTTTCTCCTGCTAAGCTGCCTTTTTAATTATTTGACCAGCCATAAGAACCTTAAGCAAGAGGTGGGGGCAGAATTCTCCCACTTCCCCGACAAACTCTTTGCTAAAAGCTTTCATTCTTTTTCTCATTTGAACTTCTCAATAATGTTACATTATCCATTTTGCAGCTGAAGAAACCATGTCACAGAAGATTAAATGATTTGCCTAATGTTGCAGAGCTTGTAAGTGGTAAAATGGGGATTCGAAGCAGACAGGCTGATTCTCGAAACTACTCCAAACCACTAAAATTCTGTGTCACAACTTCCCATCGTAGGCCTCAGATAACTTAATCTATACACATCTATAATATATGGGTATGTATATGCCAATTCTGAATATTGCATAGGATTAACCTACAGTTCACATTTAAAAAAAAAACAAAGATTGAATACAAGAGAGGCAAGGTAAAAGTAAATGAATGTCGACAATGTCTAGGTATTGTGGAGCATGAAATTTCCATTCAAATGAGCATGCGACATTTACCTCCAGCCCACTGTTACTATGTGGGTATGCTGGTGCAAAATTGCAAGATCACTCAATGTTTTTTCCAGAGTAGTATGTGAAATATTTGACTTTAAAACATTAACTAAAATAAGGCTATGATTAAAAAAAAAATGCAGGTAGAGTGCTAACCTGAGTTCTATGAACTATACAAATACAGTCTTATTAATAGAAGTAGACTTTCTACTAGATAGAAGACAGGAGAAAATCACTTAGCCTACCAGGGTCTCTGATGTCTTATCTCTAAAATGCATCTGAGAGCAGAAAGTTGCACCATATGTTTTCTTAATGCCTTCAACTCTATCCCATTCTGAATCTTCAAATTCTATATGAAAAATCGTACTCTTGGTCTTGAGCAACTTATTTCATAATTGAGGATATGATATCTTGTAGATAAAAAAATTCTGAGATTCCTTTTACAAAAGCTTACAGAAAGAACATATTCCCTGCTTGTTAGAGGAAGAAGTAATTGGGATAACAAATTTAAAAACACTTCAAAGGAGGCCAGTTAGAGAACTATTAGGATAAGGCAGCTGAAACTAGTTCTGGGAGTACAGTTGGCAACGTTTAGTCAAACACGATGCTGGGCTTCTAGGCCATGTGCTTTGTTGGGATGTACAGCCATATGAGAGAGAAGACTCAGGAAGATGTCTTTTCAAATAACCGTAGGATTTTCTAACTGGAAGAAGGACTCAATTTGTTCTTCTTAGGTCCAAGGATTAAAATTAGCATCTGAAGACAGCTTTTGTTTTGGTAAAGAGGACTTCTCAAACCTAGCACGTGTAGACAAGTCTGCTCCAAGAGATAGGTGTCTTCCTTGTCACTGAAAACATCTAAAGAGAAGCTAGAGGAACAAATATTAGGGCTCCTGAAAGAGGAATTTGAATTTTAAAAGGTGTGGTGAATGTGATACTGATACACAGAACTGGCTGCTCATCAAATCACCTAGGAAGATTTTTCAACGTGCAAACATAAGAGAATCTGATTGACTAGGTGTAGGGGGAGACTGAGACCTTGAGTTTGGGGCAAGAAACGCCCAGCTTACTCAGTTGTAGCCACCAGCTTTGGAACCAATGGACTAAGTTCTCCAAAAGTCTTTTTTCAGTTGTAGCATTCTCTAAAACAGTTTTCGAAATATTTACCTTGTACTGAGCACACACATTGTTCGAGGGACTATGATCTTTGCATTCCATTCATTATCTTTTCTAATGCCTGCCCCATCCCATGAGGCTGGTTCTCTTTTATAAATGAGGACAGTGATACTTTTTGAGGTTATGAAATGATGGAGTAGAAAAACTACTACACATACTGCCTGATGCATGTTGCATTGTGCCTAAAAAGAGGTACCCCCAGAATCAGGGGATGTGAGAAAGCAGAAAGGAGGTGCCTCCAGGTAGATAGCAGTACCTATGTGAGTTCTGTGAGCAATGGCTCCTATAAATTCTTCTACCTCACACAGAGCAATCGTGATTATCAGTCTCCCAACCCACCCTTGAGCACTAAGTGTCTTCTCTAGCACAGGAATGAAATTAATGCAAGGGACAGGGAGAACAGGGAAGGGGGGGGGGTGGTACAAGAGAAGAATCTGGAAAAAAAAAGTATTTTCCAAATTCAATGATATTTATTAATACCTTGGCTTCCTGTCCAATTTAATGCATATTGGCACTTAAGGACGCACAGAATTTTCTCAAAAGGAGTTGATTCAGCAGGTATGTGGTGCATATGTAAAGCAAACCCAATAATACAAACACAATCAGGGCAACAGGTTCCAGAGGAGGGACAGTGCCTGCGGTGTTATAAATTTCAATGTTTGATGCCTCCTTGGCTGCAGAAAGGCTACAGAAAGGGTACCTTGTGATGATCACATGGCTCTATTTCTTCGTTAGTTTATTTTTTCCCTCAAGATAGGACAAGAGAAATAAGAAAGTCAATTCTTTTTCAACCCAAAGCACATCAAATTTCGCTAAATCAAAATGATTCTGGATAAGTAAAGGTCAGTCAGGTTTTGGGGCTCTTTCTTCATGAACAAAAAATCAACATCCATTTTTGTTGATTGCAGGCTTTTTTTAATCAAAATAGAGGTGCTGGCAGATGCCATCAGCAGGGCCCAGCGAGGGATGCATTACATTACCAAATCATAAACAGCTGAGGCAAGAGCCAATTATTATGTGTATATATATACAGATAAAACATTCATTCTTATAAATAATTATAATTCTTTGTTTTAAATAATACTATTTATACTATAAATAATGATCTTTCTGGAAATAACAATAGGGCAATTGTGCAATTATGAGTACTCACGTGTTTTGAGTTCTTCAGCAACAAGGCTGTAATAACAATGGAAGTCAGATGGCCTCTCGGACATGGTATGACAGCTCTCTTTAACTGTGAATTGGGCTATGTTGGCAAAGTCTTTGTGGCACAAAATATCTGTGAGATATCTAAAAAGGGTATCTTCAAATCTTGCCAATAAATAATGTGAATGATGTAGAAAGAAATTAGACAGAGGACCAAGTTGGAGGCTCTTTAAAATGAGACAGTAAGAGTATTATTAAAAGATAAACTGACACAAATTAAAAATTTTAAGAGTTTATTTGAGCAAAAATCTAATTGATTCAGGAAATGCCAAACTGGAAGTAGTTAGAATTCCCCCATTGACAGGAGCTAAGGGAGAGACATTTATAGAGAAAAGGCAGAAGCAAATCAAGGGAATTATTTGATTGACTGTAGCTTAAGTAGTTGCATTATTTAGGAAAGCCTACTTGGCTGTCTGTAATTGGTTAGATTTCCATTTTTAACCTTGAGGCATTACAGACTTTATTATAAGTTTTACTTTGCTTACATGGGCTGCTATGGCATTAAAGCCATCTCAGTCTAATGGCCTCCTTGTGTAATCGATTTCACAGTATATAGTGGTAGACATCTATAAAACTTCATTCAGAAATAAGATTTGTGCCTTTCACTATGTCAGGTAAATAGTGTGTACTCAGTGAATGTTTGTTGAACTGACTTGCCTTTGGAATTTGATTGGAAATAGAAGTTAAAAATGATTATCAAATATAGTGCTTACATCAGGCAAACTACCTCCCAGGGGCCAGCTGCCTGTTTTTTTAAGTAAAGTTTTATTGAAACACAGGCATGCCCTTTATTTACATACTATCTATAGCTGCTTTTGTGCTACAGTAGCAGAGTTTGAGTAGTCCTGACAGAGACCACATGGCCTTCAAACCTGTAGTTTAAAATATTTGCTCTCTGGACTTCCTAAACTGTTTGCTGGTACCTCTTCCCCATGTTTGCAATGGTGATGGTAGGAAATACAAGAGCTTGTTTGAGAGTGGGTAGAAGGTAATGAGTTTAATTTCTCCAATTGATTTTGTTAATAGTTTCTATTGCTGTAAAAAAAAAACAGAAAAAAGAGGGCACAAAAATATACATGATATGTTGTCAGTATTATATCAAAATATTGTCTCTATATTAAAGAAATATGGAAGTTTGGAATCTTTTTTAATACTAGATGCTTTAGTAAAGTGTGATTCTGCATTGCGGTCTGGAAGCAAAGAATAAATAATACTCAGATGTTATGAAAGAAAATGGATAATTGTTATTGTCGCTTTTTCTCACATCTTGAAATTGTTTTGTAAATAAAATTAAAAATTAATTAAAAAGATCTATCAGAATTGTGTGTTAGTCAGAGTGCTGTCACGAAATTAAAACTCCACTAGCTATTTCAACAGGACGAATTTATTACAGGATTTTTAGGCAGGGAAAGTGCAGGCTAGGCTCCTTTGATATTGGAAGGCAGAATGTTTCTGAAGAGACTCAGAAAGACTCGGTTTCAAGATTCTTAGCCCCATTCAAATCCATCCAACTATTTCTGCCAACTTTCAGGACCCCAGTCTATCTCTATCAATGCCCTTATTATCATGTAACAGACACAGCAAATCTGTGAATTCCGCTTATGCTGTAATTCTGCAAACCAAACTAATATACTTTCAGCGCATTTATCAATAAGGTCATCTTTGCAGATACAAGAAATTAGAGAATCTTTTAGGAAGGTCAAAAATACATTCTTAAGGGGCTGGCCCAGTGGTGCAGCAGTTAAATTCACATGCTTCGCTTCAGCGGCCTGGGTTTTGCCAGTTAGGATCCTGGGCACAGACCTAAGCGCCGCTTATCAAGCCATGCTGTGGCAGGCGTCCCACATATAAAATAGAGGAAGGTGGGCACAGATGTTAGCTCGGGGCTAATCTTCCTCAAAAAAAAAAAAATTCTTAATTCATTGATAATAATTTAAGCTAGGGGCTTAAGTGTCAGAGTTTGTAATTTTCTTGCAGTGCAGTCACAAACAGTCATACTGCTCCCACAGTCCTTACAGTTCTTATTACACCCATAATAGTGAAGTGCTTCACTTACTAGGTCCTCCTAAGCTCCTGCTTAGTAAGCCCATCATTACGTTCAAGCTTCAGGGAACCTCAGTGTATCCACCTACATTCTGCCACAAACATCTTACTATATATAATTGACCATGTGTCTATCCATAAATCGGTAGCTTTATCCATCTTATTGTTGATGCATTTAAATAAATTGCATATATCATTATGCTTCACCCTAAATATTAGTAACCAGAGTTCAATACTTGTTTAAAGTTTTCCCCCTTTTAGGCAAGAAACAACAATGGGGCAATTGTAATCTACAATTTTGACTCAAACCTATGTGAATATTTCATTTGTTCCATTGTTTGCAATTATACTTTAAAATACTATTGGTTTTTAGCTATTAACTCATCCTGGGCTTTTGCTAAATGCATTTACTTGTTCTAGCAGTTGTTTTGCAGATTTTAAAAAACTGTTCATGAAAATAATTTATTTTTATTCATTTTATTTCATTTTCTTTATTTCAATGATTTCTTTTATTTATGTCAACAGTTGGGACCTCCAGTACAACGCTGAGTAGAAGAGGAGAAAGGGAGCATATACGCTTTGTTCCCACTCTTAAGGAGAAAGCATTCAGTATTTCACCATTCAGTCTATGTTAGCCGTAGGTTTTTCATAGAGACTCTATTAAATTGAGAAAATTCCATTCTTTCCTTTTTTCTGAGAGATGTTATAATGGATAAAAGTTGAACTTTTCAAATTTACTTGTGCAAATATTCAAATGATCATATGATTGAATAAATTCTTGCAATATTTCTTATTGTTAACTTATTCTGGCAATTAATTCTCTTGGGTCTGTTTGTTTGAAAAAGTCTTCACTTGATTTGTTTTTTAAAGATACTTCTTACGATTATAGAATTCTGACCAGATAGTACTTTTTCTTTGTTTTTTCCCTTCTTTCAGTACTTTAAAACTTTAGAGAGAGTGCTTCTTTGCGTTTTAGTTTTCCCAGCTTCTGAAAAGAGATCTATGGTAATCCATATATTTTTTCTACTATATTTTGTGTTTCTCTTCTTTCTGGCTACCTTCAAAGTTATGCCTTTATCTTTACATTTCAGGAACTTGACTATTATATCCCTATGTGTGTATGTCTGTTTTGTTTAGTTTGATCTAGTTTGGGATTTTTTTGGTTTGTTTTCCAAATTCTGAATAGGGATTTCTGAGCTTCATGGATCTGTGGTTTCTTGTCATTTATTGATTTTGGAAAAGTCTTGGCCATTATCCTTCAAATATTTCTTGAGCAAACCTGTCTCCCTCCCCTCCATTTGGGACTCTAATTACATATATATTAGATGTAAGATATTGTCCCATGATTCTTAGATGTTCTATTTGGTACTTTCTTCACATTTTTTCTCTTTTTGTTTATTTTACATGATTTATATTGACCTATTTTCAAATTTTCTGTCTTCCTCTGTTGTAATCAGGTTATTGAAAAGTCCTTTGAAAACATTATATATATATAGTATGTGTGTGTGTTATATCTAACATTATTATTTCAGTTTTTTTATGGATTTCTTTTGTGGTAAGCAGAATAATAGTCCCCCAACTCTATATACAATCCAATCCTCAGAACTCATGGAAATGTTATATTTCATGGTGAAAGGGATTCTTGAAGATGTGATTAAAGTTAGGACCTTAAGATAGGGAGAGTATCCTGGATTATCTGAGGGAGCCTAATCTAATCACATTAACCCTAGAAAACAGAGAACTTTCTCTGGCTGGAGGCAGAAAAGATGTGGTAGGGGTAAAGTCAGACAGAGTTAAAGCATGAGAAGGCCTTGACGCACCCAGATTTGTTTGAAGATAAGAGGGGATGATGTGGTGAGGAAGTGAATTAGTCTTAAGTAGATAAGAGAGACTCCTAACTGACAAAAGGAAAACAGAGACCTCAGTCCTACAACCACAAAGATTTGAGTTCTGCAAACAATCTAAACATTGTCTGGCCCTCTATTTATTTAAGACTTCTTGATTTATATTATCAGAGTATTGTCGTTTTCAGCATCCAGACTGCTAATATTTTGCAGACTTATAGTGAATCCATTTTTTGTTACTGTCGTCAATGGCATTTTTTAAATAATTTACTTTCTAAAAAAGTGTTTTTAGAGAATGCCCTGGAGTTTAATGCATTAAACATATTTCATTTATCATATTTTCAAGTATTTTTATACTACTTCATGTGTTGTGTAAGGTATGGTGAAAATGAATTCTCTCAGTGGTTGTATGTGTGGAGGATTGGAATTGGCCACCCCAAGATATGTCTCTTTGGCATGAGGATTATTTTGGGCTGGTTACTTTTAAAAACTGCAGACATGAGAGAAACTCTGAAAAGTAGAATTTACTTACCCTTTGTTAAGAGACATTTACATTTGTAAAGGAAATCTCCATCTGTAAAGGTGTCTCCCTCTCTGTCCTGGGAAGAAGGGGGATGACCTTATCTCTAGAAACTATTATCAATGTGGAAGGCAAGGATTTAAATCTGCATAATAACCTTACTCTTGTTTACTGTGCTTTTCTGGTAATCTCCAGTAACTGACTCCTGCCACCCTGAACATCCTCCTTTATCTTTAACTGAGGATGGTATTTAAGGTGAGATCTTCCACCATTTTGGGGGAGTTACTCACTTTTTCTGGGCCTCTCCCATGTATACACATTATAAAGCTTTGTTTAATTTTCTCCTGTTACTCTGTCTCATGTCTGTTTAATTCATTGTCTGGCCAGAAGGACCCAGAGTAGGTAGAGGAAATGTCTTCCCCCTCTACATCTGTATGAGGAAATCTTTGCTTCTCCTTCATTTTTGAAACATGCTTTCTCTGGGCATAGAATACCGTGTTAATGTGCTGGGGTATTTTTTGTGGTTTTTCAGTTCATCACGTTAAAGACATTAATTTTGTTTTCTGTTTCTTTTTGTTTTTTGGGGGGAGGAAGATTGGCTCTGAGATAACATCTGTTGCCAATCTTCCTCTTTTTGCTTGAGGAAGATTGTCGCTGAATTAACATCTGTGCCAGTCTTCCTCTATTTTATGTGGGATGCCGCTAGAGTATGGCTTTATGAGTGGTGCCAGGTCCATGCCCAGGATCCAAACCCACGAACCCTGGGCCACTGAAATGGAGCATGTGAACTTAACCACTACACCACTGAGCCAGCCCCTAAAGATATTATTTTATTTCCTTTTAATTGCATTGTTTCAGATAAGAAGTCTTCCATAGTTCTTCCATATGTTATATGTCTTTTTTTTCTCTAACTGCCTTCAAGTTTTTCTATCTGACTTTTCTTTCTAGCAGCTCAAACATGATATGCCTAGACGTAGTGGTCTTGGTATTTATTCTGCTTGTGTTCTCTGAGGTTCTCAGCTCTGTTGTTTGATGTCTGTCATTAGTTTTGGCAAGTTTTCAGCTATTGTTTCTTCAAATATCCCCTCAGCCCCACTTTTTTCTCTTTTCCTTCTGTGATTCTAATTACACATATGTTAGACCATTTGATATTGTTCTACACGTGTCTTGATGTTTTGTTCTGTTCTCTGTCTCTCTCTGTTTTTTTATTTCAGTTTGATAATTTCTATCAACAAATCTTCAAGTTCACTGATTCTTTCCTTCTCTGTGTTCAGTGTACTGATGAACCAGTCAAAGGGACTACTCATTTCTGTTATTACGGTCTTCATTTCTTACACTTCCATTTGATTATTTCTCATGGTTCCCATTCTCTCTGCTGAAACCACCTATCTGATTTTATGTGTTTTCCAACATTTCCATTAGAATTTGTATCATATTAAGCATAGTTATTTTAAATCTTGTCAAATAATCCTAACTTCTGTCTTATATATATGAATCCTGTTCTAATGATTGATTTGTTTCTTGGCAGTGCTTGTTTTTTTCTTTCTTTTTCATGTCCCTTTATATGTTTTGTTCTTGAAAGCCAGACATTTTGTGCAGAATAGTAAATAATGAGATAAACGTCTTGTATGCCTGGAAATGGGCACATTTTTCTTTCTGCTTGCTTTTTATCAATGGGTTTTGATTTAATGCAATTAGAGATTTCACTATACTAAGTTTTTGTTGCTATGGTTTTTGTCAGTGCATCACATTCTTCAGATCCCCCTGGCTATCCCCTTATTTAAAGAAGCGGCTAATATCTGGAGGTTTGTCTTGTTTTCAATGCTGCTCCATCCTCAGCTTCATTGGCACTGTGTCTTGGGTCTTGGGAGTCTAGCCTGCACTATGGTCCTGCCCCTACAAGCCCGGCACACATTCCTTTCCCTCCCATAGGATAGGGACTCTTTTTTTCTGTTCTCTTCCCTCGGTTACAACAGGTCTTCACCAGTGCCCTAAATACACGAGTATTTTTTGCATTTTATCACCCAGATTAAAGCTTTTGTTCCCTAAAGCACGTGGAGGAAAAAAATTTTTTCCTCTGCTTGAACTCTTGGCATCCTCCCCCAGCTCCGTATCATGAGCACTTTCTTCAATTTTTTCCAATCTTTTCTATGAGCACTCAGTGTGGTTTGTGGAGAAAAAAAATTATATTCCTGAAAAGAATATAGAATTCCTCAATTGCTGTGGCTTCCAGGGGCTTCACACTCTCTCAACAGTGCATGAAAGCCTCCACCAACTTAACCAGTGATCATTGCTGAGCTCCATGATTGGTGCCCACTTTTGGAGTTTTTTTTGAGGAAGATTAGCCCTGAGCTAACATCCCCTGCCAATCCTCCTCTTTTTGCTGAGGAATATTGGCCCCGAGCTAACATCTGTGCCCATCTTCCTCTATTGTATATGTGGGACGCCTGCCACAGAATGGTGTGATGTGTACCATGTATGTCTGCCAGGGATCTGAATCGGGAAACCCCGGGCCACCAAAGCGGAGTGTGGAAAATTTGCTAACACCACCAGGCTGGCCCTGCACCCACTTTTATCTATCCCAGGGAAGCCAGAGCTCATGTCTCATCTTTCCTAAAAGTCATTCATTCTTCCTTCAATTTTAGGCTAGTTGTTTGCCCTGAAAACTCAGATCTTTGATAAATTCAAGAAAATCCATAAAATTTTACTGTGTCTGGGTGATTTTTGTTGTTGTCATAAGAATAAGCATGATGGTCTTTCTATGCCCAAGCATCTCAATTAACTTTGGAATATTAAATGCACATTGAATTCCTGGGATACACAGGTGATAAATCAATTTGTAACAAAACTGCTTGCAATGATTTACTACTGTCCAGTATGACATTTGTAAGGAACTCAATTTTGTGTTCAAGGACAGGGTTATGACCACACCAGTCCCAGAATCCTTAACTTTGAATATCTGTTCTATATGGCCACTACTGATATTAGTACAATACGTATCAGGGTCCAATAAGAAAAATGTAAATCACATTGGATAATTTAACAGTGCATATTTAACTTAGAGTGCTGTTAAACAAGGCGAGGAATCATGAAAGAGGAGAAATGGAATTATGATAACATAGAAGTAATAACCATAGAAAGTAGCTGTCTCCCATAAGTCTGTGGGAACAAATGGAGAAAGACAGAGTTATCAAAATCTATAATTTCAGAGGAGAGGCCTTGCAGAGATGGAACTGAATTCAGTGTTATCACAGGAGCTTGGAGAAAGGACCTTTCAGAACTGGAGATGAGTTGCTCAACTATTTCTCAGACTCAGGAGAGCATAAGAGGGCTCCTGTGGATCTGGGTTCAGATTTCCAAGGAGAGAGAACTGCTCAGCCTTACTAGTGGTAGGACTTGTGAGGGGCAGGTGAGGCTGGTTCTAAGAGTGCTGAAAGAGGTTGGAGGCAGGAATCAAGTGCTGCTACTGGGTTCAATTCCTTAGTTGGGGTGATGCTGATAGGGGTATCAGATAAAAGAAGAATCACGTCCTTTGTTCCCTCTCCCTCTGGAGCTCCACTTCTATTGGTAGCACCTGTAAAGAAGCCATAGAGGAGAAATATGTTTTGCCTAATCCATTTCTAACATCATAATACAGAGTAAATAAAGGTAAGTAATTAACAGAGATAACAGCATAATAATTTCTAATATAAATGGCTTAAAAAATGGTTTAATGTCACATTTGATTGTATTTTGTATAAAACTTGGGGGAATGAATAAATTCAAGGGAAAAGGGAGAATCAATGGGATGTACTTGTTTGTGAGAAAGGAGAGAGAATAAACATAAATATGGTTATATGTTATATATACATATATACCCTATGGAGGTATAACATACATGTCAGTATGCTTTTAGTACTCCATTATCCTACTTAAGAAAAACCTGGTGCATACATGTGTGTGGAAGAGTCCAGGTACAAATGTGCATGTATGTTTCTATATTCTTATCCTTCCCATGATCTATGAACTTAAACAATGAGTTTAACTCGTACACACACTTACTCCAAAGCATGTAAATTCTCATTTAGTTTGTCATACAATTACTTTATTAAGTATAGGTCAAAGCAATACAACAAATCATTACATAAAAAGGTATCAAACAAACATAAAACATAAAAATATTAGGTAATGAAAGCTTATTGAAATTATCTCATAAGAAGTCTTTATTTTCTAACCAGTTTATCTTTCATAATGAAACAATGTATGGGAACTCAAATGCAATGTCATTTGTCCAATCATAAAAGAGTACAGCCATTTGAAATTTCCCACTCTATTTCATTATTCTTCCTGTATAAGCCACAAAAACATACTAGAGATGGTGAAATATTACTCCCTCTACAGGAAATGAAAGGAACCAGAGTGTTTTTGCAATAGTTAAATATTATATATAAACCATGTTCTCTGGAATAAAGACAAATAGGAGAAATGGGTTATATTGAAAAGGTTTTAAGCGAGATAAATATGAAGGAAAGCAAAGAGCTAGCTTTTGAAAATGAAAGCACAAATTGGCAGACAGAAATTCTGGACTTCTCTCAAGCTTCTGTGTCTACAAATAATTATACCACTAATTGCCAGATAACTCAGAGCAATCAGGGAGAAGAGCCACAAAAATGATTTGGAATCAAAAGCAAGGATTTATGAAAATGAGACTCTTGTGCTGAAAAATCCTGCTAGGAAGTTTGAAGGTCGAATGTATTGTTAAAATTCTGCCCCTCTAAATGTGTTCCCTGATTGATGAGCAAGTTCAGGAGATTTGAATAAGAAATACAAGAGAGGAGAAAACAATCTCCTCTGTAAATTGTAGACACTTTCTCAAGGTTAAAGATCATATTCTTATCACCAAAAATAGTGAACTTTCTAGAAAGAGCAAGTAGTCAAACTTTAAGGACTGATTTGAAATCCCGCATGATTAAGATGAGAAATGGGCCTCTTCCCCATGCTTGTTGCTCTTGGAAATTTAGAAAAATTGGCAGATTCAACAAAATGTGGCCATCATATTTCCATCAGATGTTAATGATGGTAACTTTTCAGTTTTGGTTTCTCAATGTTGATGTTTTCATAATAAATGAAACTATACAGGATTCCTTGACTGATCCTGGGTTTGGAATCAACTGAATGGTTTAGAATCAAAGCTAGCTGTCTTTGTCTTGATCCAAAGCCTGGCTGGATCACAATTATTTTGATCTAAGTTTCTTGAGGCATGCCTGATTTACCAGCTCTTGTGCTGGTCAGTTCTCAGTTACCAAGATATAACCTGGAAGTTGACTGAGTAAATAAGTCCACGGTGCCAAGAAATTTCAATCCCCTAGCATCTTCCTCATCTATGGCTACACACCCTCATTCCTGCTGAAGCTGGATCCTGATATTCCATATCTTCCAAGGATATGAAGTGAACTAGACATTGGTACGAGGAATTCAAAACTGAATGGGGCATTGTCACTTCCCTCAGGATGTTTACAGTCTTCTGAGGGAAGATAGGCATTAGAAAGGGAAAAGAAGTTCCATATTATATAATAAATGCTATAATAAAGTTATGCCCAGAATTTGATGGCAACCCACTGGAGCATGAGAATGGAATATGGTAGCATAATTTCAATCCAAAATAGACCTTCAAAGATGTATGGTTTAAGTCTTGAAATTTTAATAAGGCCTTCAGAGATAGAAAAACAGGAAATGAAATTATTAGCATCAATACTTAGTGTTGTGAAGTGCTTATTTGTGCCAGTAACTATGCTAACTTATTTGCATGCATTATTACCTTTAATAGTCTAACCAGCCCTATGAGGTAGATGCTGTTACTATTTTCATTTTACAAGTAAGGGCAGTTCAGTGAGATTAAGTGGGAACTCAACATTTGGAATCAGGGTATCTAACTCTAAAACACTTGCTCTTAAATACCATGTGCTCTTCCTCCTATATTGCAAGGGAGGGAAGAGGACTGGAGGTAGATATAAGTACCCATTATAACAAGGAGCTGGGCAGGAACACAGCAAAGCAATAAAATGACAATATACTGGAGGGGCAGGAAGAAGTCAGATCAGGAAAGACCTTGACGACATAGTAAGGAGACTGGATTTTTAAGTAGAAAGCAATTGAGGGTCACTGATACTTAGCTAGAGGAATGCCATGGTCAGATTTTCATTTTAGGAAACCTATTCCAGCAGAATTGTGGATAACTGGATCAGAGATGGATGAGATCAGGGACAGGGAGATAAGTCCAGAAGTTGTTGTGCAATCCAGGTTGAAAATAAAGACAATCTGAAATAAAGCAGGAACAATAGAATGCAGAGGTGAAATAAGAATTAAAAGTCAGTTAAGGGTAGAGTTGTAGAACTTGTTAAACAGTTGTGCACAGAAGGTAAGTCAAAGTAGGAATATTAGATACTTCCACGGTATCAAGATCAGGCAGCTGGATAATTGATTGTATTACTCATTGAAATACGGAGTATAGGAAGAAGAGGGACAGTTTGTGGAGGAAATGAGTTTACTTTTTTTATCCAGGTCAGGAGGGGTTTCTAAGTCATCCACACAGAAAATTACAGGAATATGTGGGCCTAAGATTCAGTTGAGATGACTCAGGGTATCTTGAGAGTCTTACCTTTGGAGAGATTGCCTGAGTGGAGATTTAGAGAGGGAATTCAATCATCAGATGGGTATTTAGGTCAGATGCCACAAATATTGACTGATTATGTTCTAAAAACTAGGGTTGCAGCACCAGAGTATTTAGTAATACATCTGCTTGCATTTGTACATGATGATGGTGATAACATACACAGGATTTTACAAAATGACTCCAATTCTCCATTCCTTCCTGCATTCACACCCTTTGATGTATGTGAGTTCCTTTATAGCTCCTCCCATCATCATAAACATTTGGAGTATACTTCCTCAACCCTTAAATCTGGGTTAACTGTTGACTTGCTTTAAACATTAGAATTGTTAGAAGTACTGAGCTAAGGTCTCAAGAGGTCTTGCATGCTTCCCCCTCTGTCTCTTGGAACATCACCACTGTCCTGACAAGAAGTCATGACTAATCTGCTGGAGCTTGAAAAATGACATGGAGAAAAGTCCCAGTTGATCCAGCCAAGGTCGTTCCAAAGCAACCAGCTGACACACCAGCCGAAGTACAACTGAGTCCTGTGGAACTTCCCACTGACCTGTAGACTCAGCAGCATTATAAATGCTTGTTGTTCCAATCCACTGATTTTGAAATGTCTTGCTGGCTAATAAAACTTCTTTTAATGTTTAAATCATGTTTGGGGTTTTCCATAGAAATTCAGAGAAAAATAATGAGAATATAAATTCTAAAAAGATTTTAGTAATAATAAATAGATGTTGAAGCCTATGAAAATTTGACTTTGTTTTATTATGCATTTAGGTATTTATGTGACATAGTCATATATTTATGTGATTTGAGCCAGGTAGAACACAAATATCACCATCCTAAAGGGAGCTTTTCTCTGGAATCTGAATCACTTGTCATTTAGAAAGAGTGATAATCACGCCAACCCTTGGAAGAAGAATCCACAGCTAAATCCCACTCTACACGCTCATTATCATCACGGCCCAGAGCAGAAGCTCCTTTGCTGCCTATTTTTCTCTACAATATTTTGTATTTTTTGTAAGCTTATATGATGGTTTCTCTTTATATTAGTGGGCAGCTTACTTCTTAGAGAAGAACAAACATATTCAGATGAATTTTCATCAAAAGAGTCATAGAAAGATTCTCTTCTGCCTGCTCAAGCTCCAGTCCCTTCAACATCTCCTTAAACAATTGTCTTTTAATTAAGAAAGAATTCTGGTAAAAGATCTTACATTGCTCACACATGTTTCTGACCAGGAGCCCATGAGTGCGGGACTGTGCGTTGCAGCCTCTGCACAGCTTTCGTAAGCTCTGTTTTAGATCTGTTTGGACACATCTGGTTGATTGGATAGAAGATATTCTTCAGTAAAAGATTTCCAGGCCCAAATCAGTCTACCAGCTCATTTACTCCTGGCCCAGCTTTCTATTATGTGTTTGAACTGGACTGGTCCTTAAGTATCACTGCCATCCTGCAAAACCTGCACTGTTCTTAGGCACTAGGCAGCCCGAGGTTCAGAGAGTGTGTCATTGTTTCCTACAACCACATAAGGGGTTTCCTGCCTGAGGCAGGCTCTGACAGGCCCCAGCCTGCAGGGCTGGTCAGTTTCTTTACCAAGGACACTGGACTCTTCTTTTGCTCTGACATCTCCATCTTTCTGTTGGGCTCAGATTCCACTATCCCTTTCGACTTAATTCTCATGTTCTTTCTCCACATCTGCCGTAACAGTCCCAGTACTGACTGGCAAATCCATAAAGATGGACAAAAATCTGCATGGTCCCTGCACTCATGGAGCTTGTTCTTGGTTTCAAAGTGGAATCAATTTTCACTTGTGGCTTTCTGTGTCCTAAAGGGAGTAGAAGCTCCCACAGATGCCAGTCTAAGGGACTGCATTTCTGCAAGCAAATATGTGACCACAAATTGAAACTAACACTTACCATTCAAACCCCACCCCATAAATGAGCATAGCTGATCTGATAGAAAGCTCGGTAGGCACCTTCACGCCAATGTGATCATCTAAATTTGCACAACTGTATACAAATATTTTTAAGGTCTCTGTTTTTTAGAATAAAAAAATATTTAAAAAGACAGATAAATGTTGGCAAACATTTGGAAAAACTGAAAGTTCATACACTGCTGGTGGGAATGTAAAATGGTGTAGCTGCTTTAAAAAACAGTTCGGAATTTCCTCAAATAATTAAACATAGAGTTATCATATCATGCAGCAATTCCTCCTCTAAGAATATACCCAAGAAAAATAATATATGTGCACATGAAAACTTGTATGTATTTATACCAACATTATTTATAACAGCCAAAATCTTTAAACAACCCAAATGTCCATCAACTGATGAATTGATAAATAAAATGTGGTATATGGATACAATGAAATATTACTTACCAATAAAATGAAACCGGCTCAACACAAGGTTGACATAAGGGAAGCCATATTGTAGAAAAGAGACCATGTTGTAACATTGAATGACCTCTGACTAACTAACCCAGCTGGATTTGCACCCTCCAGGAGATCCACCTGCTCTGTAAATTTTATGACCCCTGCTAGTGCATATACCTCCCAGCTGTGATAAGATGAGAACTTAGTTCTTTTAAGTTCCTCAGGAAACTGATGACCCCCCAAACAGAGTCTGTGCTGATAGCCATCATCAGTGAAAACTGAAAGATCTGGTGTGGCGACTCCCAGTCTGTAACACCAGAGGGTCAACATTCCTAAACCCCTCCCCTATAACCCACTGGCACATATAACTGCTTCAAGATTCTGTGCCCCCGTGAAGATTGTTCTTTAGGACATTAGTCGGCCATCTTCCCTCTTGCTAGCAAGCTGTAATAAAATGCCCTTTGTCTGCCACCATCTTGCCTCTTGACGATTGGCTTTTGTGTCACGGTGAGCAGATCATGCCCTTTGTGCCGTAACAAAAAGATATGAAGCACTGTTACATGCTACAACATACATGAACTTTGAAAACATTATACCGTGGGGGACTGGAATTGGCTACCCCAAGAGATGTCTCTTTGACATGAGGATTATTTTGGGCTGGTTACTTTTAAAAACTGCAGACATGAGAGAAACTCTGAAAAGTAGAATTTAACCCTTTGTAAGAGACATTTACACTTATAAGGGAAATCTCCACCTGTAAAGGTGTCTCCCTCTCTGTATCAGGAAGAAGGGAGGATGATCTTATCTCTAGAAACTCTTATCAATACAGAAGGCAAGGACTTAAATCTGCATAATAACCTTTCTCTTGTTTACTGTGCTTTTCTGGTAATCTCCCATAACTGACTCCCCCAGCCCCAACATCCTCCTTTGCCTTTAGGTGAGGAGGGTATTTAAGATGAGAACCTGTGCCATTTTGGCAAGTTGCTCAGGTTGCCTGAGTCTCTCCCACATATACATGTTATAAAGCTTTGTTTGATTTTCTCCTGTTATTCTGTCTCATGTCAATTTAATCCATAGTCTGGGCAGAAGGACTCAGAGTGGGTAGAGGAATTGTGTTCCTCCCCTACAATACTAAGTGAAAGAAGCCAGACACAAAAGACAACATATCCTATAATCCCATTTATATGAAATATCCAGAACAGACAAATCTATAGAGACAGAAACAGATTAGTGAGGAGGGCTGGGGAAAATAGGGAGATTTGGTTGATGGCCAAGGAGTGAAGCATTTCTTTTCAGGACAATGAAAACATTCTAAAATTAATTGTAGTGATGGATGCTCAATTGTGTGAATATACTAAAAGCCATTGAATTATAGACTTTAAAAGGGTGAATTATAGGGTATGTAAATTATATTTCAATAAAGCTGTTTAAAAAATAAAGAAAACAGAAAGAGTCTTTAAATGTTCAGAATATTCACTGCAGTTTTCCTTCAAATATTGAATTGTCCTAGTGAATTACCATAGTGGATATAATAAGATTCAGTTTATAAAATCTAATACTTTGGTATAAAGTAAGGCCCTGAGGTGTGAGAAGTGAGTGAACTATATTGCCACTTGTAGTCCAGTGAAGTCTTTTTCTAAGAGAAGTCTCATAAATCTGTCAGCCTTATTTTTCCCCCACAAGACCTTTTGGCGTGAAGCTAATGTGTAGCTCCAGAAAGGTTTCTTACAATTACCTCCCTGAGAGTCAGCCTTTTTAGGGTCTGATCCACCCTTAATGGCTTTTGACAGAGGTGAAATTAGGGATCACAGCAAATACAATCAAGGATGATCCTGGGGTCTAGGAAGGTCCCATCACCAGCAAGATTGTGCTACCTGAGGTTTTTAGTGCTTTTTAAAAAATACGTTTGTTTGCCGTACCCTAAAGGATGGTGGCCCTTCCTTCTCACGAGTTGTGCATGTGGGGAAAGACAGTGTTGGGGCCAAAGTGAGAAAAGGAATTGGGCATAAGAGAGGTGCTATCACAATCCAGTCCATCCTGCTTATAGCGGGTTAAACCTGTGCACTTACAGTACATCATTTTTATTTCTATAAGAGTGAATATATCTTTTCTTTTGTATTTCCAAGGAAAGTTAGGCTTCAGTTAATACTGCATTTAGAATAGCAAATCTTGGCTTTGGTGCTTTGTTGGAAATCTTTCCAATTACTTCAACACTATCTTTATTTTGGGCTACCATGTGCTGCTACTGCAGGAGATACAGAACTCTTAGTGTTCCAAGAAACTCTGTCTTCGTTCCAGGTACAGTTAAACCTATGGACCCAGATCCACCCCACTAGCTCTAAGTAAAGCATATCTGTCCTAGAGTCAGAACTAACTTAGTATCCTTTGAACACTAGTGCCTTTATCTGTTGATGTCTCTTCTCTGATATCAGGCACTTGTCCCCAGCTTTCCATTGTCACTCTCTCCAGCCTTGGGTTACAGTCTGACCCAATATGGAATCATTGGACACTATTCCTGCACCTTAGGAGGTTATAGTCTGTGTTGTACGTGGATGTATGTGTGCATATGCGCATGTACGTGTGTGAAAATATATGAACGAGTTAGGGAAAACAAAGTTGTTAAGCAATGTAGTAAGGAAACTCACTGGTTTTAGAGTCAGGAAAGTTGACCTTGAAGTCATCTTACTAGAGGGATGATACAGAATAAGCCACTGGCTTCTCTAAATCTTATTTTCCTAAACTGAAAAATGGGCAGAAAGAGTATAGCAATTACAGCCTTGTCCTGAAGATAAAATGCAATGATATATGAACTAGGGCAGTCTTTGATAATAGTAATTTATGTGACCCTGGGTTCAGACAGTGTGTTCTGTAAAAGGTTCAGAAGAGGGAGATAGTAGCCTTTCATTTTGTGTGGTTCCTAATCAGAGGTTTACTTCCTTTCTCATGGGTGTGGCGTCCTATCTTCTGACTATACTCCTATGCGGGACTAAAGTCTATTTCTAGCTGTTTCAAACCATAGGGCAACCAAGGCAAGCTCTGAGCATCCCAAAGTGCGAATCAGCCAAGCACTTTCTCTTCTGTCTGCGTTTTCAAAAGGATTCAAGCAGCTGACCCTCTCAGAACAGGCTCCAGCTATAAAGCTCAATTATGTGAAATATGCACCCTGGGGCACTCGCAGCTGCCAATGGAGGGAATTTGGGAAATTGGATTGAAATAGTAAGGGCTGCCAATTTGCATTTGCAAGCTTCTAGAGACTAAGGCCACCACTTAAAGGATTAATAGGTAAATGTGTTGGTTCCCCTGCAAGACTTGTGCTATTATTAAATAAATTTCAATAACTAAGAACTAGTCACTTTCATGCAAGTAGAATTCCATTGGCCTGAATGCATGTAAACAACCTGTAACCTTATCCCATTGAGACACCCTTGCCAAAATAAGACCCTCAGTGAACCAGAGAGAGAAACCTATTACACATCGCTTTAAGGTTTGGCTACTTGGGCAAAGTACCTATCCCTTGCCTGAGGCTAGAATATGTTGCAAAGATGTAGCCTAGTCCAGGATGTCTTTATCTGAACCCAATCTTAAGATGCAAGTGGAGCTTTCAACCATAGGCACCCTTATATATTATAATATCAGCAGATGATTTGTGTGAGATCTCAAGGCACGTTTCTCACATTTCTTCTTCCTGACTACCAGTGATGTCCCTTCCATTAATCAAACAACAATTTCCTTCAGCTGTTTCTCTTTTTCCACTTTAACTTGAGTTGACCTCACCCCTAAGTCTAATTGAAATAATATCCCAAGAAAAAATCTGGTATAAACCATTTATCCTTTACAGTGAACTTCAGTTATGAAGGTAGAATCACTGTGAAAGTGACAAATAAAAATGGCAAGTACTAGGATATATTGGAGAATATGAGGAAGCCATTTTGTGTAAATCTAATTGGGCCTGACCTTGTCTTTCCAAAAGGGCCTGACCGAGGCCGTTGAGCATGCATTGCATATCTGCTTTAGATATTCCCTACGGCAAGAACAAAGGCCCTTGAGATAAAGGAGCAACTTCCCTCCCCCTCCCAACTTCAGCACCTCCTTAAGGATTAAGCATCTTTCCTTAGGCTAGGAACTGATTGCTGCACTCATCTGTGACCACCTAGCTCGAAACAATAGACTTGCCTCCTGCTACACCCACCAAGATAGCAGACCCACTACCTGCTGTGTCCATCAAGTGCTGTGCTGACAGGGCAATCTTGTGACTATTGTGGGAGGGACATTTCAATCATATGTAAAGCATCCTCTTTGGGGGTATATAACCACTCTGTGCATCCCACTTCTTTGGTGCCTTTTCTTCCTTCAGGAAGAAAGGCCCCAGGCCATGGTCCTCACATTTTAGCTCAGAATAAACTCTCCCAAATTTTCATTTATAGATTGGTTATGGATTATTTTTCATTGACAAAACCATAGCAGTTTTATTAGGAGCATCAACTGAAATTGTTACCCAACAAATTGGGTCCACTTCTCAGTGAGTTGAAATCAAAGCCTTCACCAGAAGTAGTCACACGAAGTAAAATGTACTTGCCACAAATAAGGGGACCACATCGAACCATTTCCAAAGCTGTGGCTCCCAGAGCAAGAGAAAGCAAGCATCTTTATTTTGGGTGGGGAATGAGTATTCAAAAGGGAAGTGTCATCATCCTGTAAAGAGGTCGGTCCAAGCTTGCGCAGACTCAGTTTGAAAGCATGATCTCACATACATCGCATGTTACATTAATAAGACTTAGGCTCCTCTTGGGGCAGAGATTTTAGTATTAAAATGAAACAAAGGATGACTCCTGGACATCTCTCGGCTCGTCAGCAGAGGTGCTGCTCTTGTGGTGGGGGTTGGTCTGGTTCAGGCTGGTTGACAACGGTATATCTTTCTAAAAGAGCTCTGAAAAACAACCTTAAGGAAGTGTTAAGTACATTTGAAACCTCCTTTGAGTTGCTTAGGGCATACACTGGTGACAAAATCAGTAGCAACAGTCTGGGGAACTTCATTAAGTGAGATTCTGAAGTAGTATCACAACTCAAAGTGGGGACTGTGGTGGACAGTAAAGGGCTGTGAGGAAGGTGCAATGACTAACTAGCAATGGCTACTATAAGTTTACACATCTCTTCTTCTTTGCATCTCCACTGTCTTAGAACTTTAAGCCAACCTTTAAAGAGACTTCTGATAGTCTCTCTCTCTGCATCACTAGTGGGGAGGGAAGAGCCATATGTTGGCATGGCTGCCTCAATGGGACTAGACAAGTGTTTGTTCACATGCATTTAGGCCAACAGAATTCTACTTGCAGGGAAGAGACTGATCTTTCGCTATTAAAATGTATTTTATCATAGCACCAATCTTGCTCTCCAAGTAGAAAATTTTATTTCTTCTTTTTTTTCTGTCACACTATCAAAATAAAATTCCTCTAAGGATTCTGGAATGAGGTATTTCCACTTCAGTATGAATCAGAGTTGGCAAGTTGTGATCTTTAGAATGGGGCATAGGTTTCAACTTGTGTGCCTTCATTGACCATTAAAGGCTGCCCAGAGTGATATATCAAGGAGACCTAAAATATATTAAAGACCTAAAATACACAGAAAGTAGTTTTCGGAATTGTTAACCCATCACTGTGAAAAGAAATCTACTAATCCAACTCCAACATATTTTAGATTAGTTTTGTCTTTAGCCTCAGGCATATAATCTAAATACTGAAAAATTTACCCAATTTAGTTCTTTATTTCTCTCCCTTCATTATTTCTCCAAATATGGTTTATAAAACCTGCTTCTATTTGTGTTATGTTTTAGTATTCCCCTCATGCATTTTTATTTATTTTCCTTTTTCGACAATTTGAAACATTAACAGAGTTGTAAAAGCCAGACTGTTCAAAATGGTTTGCTCAGAGAAGCATCATTCCCCAACCTACACTTCCATACTTTCCATCTTTCTCGCCCATGCGGTATGAATAACTAATTCCATTAATCTCTAATTTGTCCTTCCTGTGTTTCTATATACATAATTAAAAGATAGAGACATATTTTCTCTTTCCCCATCTTTCTTTCACAAAGAATAACATACTTTTTGTAATTTTTTGTACTTTGACTTTTTCACTTCCTGGTATATCCCGAGAAGCACTCCATGTCACAGAGATCTTTCTCCTTCCCATTCTTTTATTCTGGCTGCACTGTATTCCATTATGTGGATATACCACACTTTACCGAATCTCTCTTCTACATACAACATATAGGTTGATTCCAATATTTTTCATTTATAATCAATACTACAATGAGTACCCCTACATACAAATTTTTCTATTTTTTAGAGACATATTTTCAGGGTAAATTCCTAGAAATTGGATTATGGGGACATAATGTGAACATGCATGCAGTTTTGTTGAATATTGACAAATTCTCCTCCATAAGTTTATTACCAAACTGTATTCCAACATGAGTATCAGAATGACTGTTCTTTCACATTTTCACTAACAGAGTATGTTACCACATGTTTATTTTTTGCCAATCTGATACATGAGAAATTGTAACCCAGTATAATTTTATATTCTGTTTTCTCATTATGAGAGAGATTAAATATCTCTTTATATCTTTATAGCCTTCATGTGAATTATCTGTTAATGTCTTTTGACCACTTTTCTATGATGTTTTCAATATTCTTTCACTCATATTCAGAGTTCTTTATATTTAACTATCTTAATTCTTCATTTATGATATATGCTGATGATATTATCTTGCAATTTTTCAGCTCTGGTTTGAATTTTGGTATGGAATCTTTTTTTAGCCATGCAATTATTATTTTCTTGTCAAATTTATTAATATTCTATTCTATTGCATCTTGACATGAAAAGACTTTAGATATTATAACTCTAGCCCCATTAAATAGATGAGAAAGTTGAATCTCAGAAAGATTGAACTGCCAAAGTCAAGCCACATTATATAAATGCACATATTATATATATTAGATAAACTTAGCCGTATATATGACAAATATATGATAGTCACATATATATATATATATATATATATATATATATATATATTTAAACCTACCAAGTTCATTGATTCTGGAGATTCATGGGAGGATAACAAGACATCCTAGTTCTAATTAATTTATGCTCTGGGAAATATATTTTAGGGGGGTGTTACAAATATTAATTGAATATAGAAAAGTTACATTATAGTTAGTTATAATTTAATTTTTGTATGTAAGAGCATATAACAGAAATGATTGACCTTGTCAGGGAGGTTACTGTGAATATTTAAAGGAGTGAGAAATGAGCTTGGATTTAAAAGATGAGTACATGTAAATTACAAGGCTACTGAGGGAGAGTAGAATTGGGGACTAGAAATAAGATACTGTTTCTGCAGGGAGTATGGCAAATGTAAGGAGCATAAAGCAGACTGGTGGTTGTCACCATGAGAGAAAGGCAGGGTGTGGGATGTGATGGGTCTGTAGACAGAGAGACTGGCTAATTGATGCAGTTCTTGAAGATCAAAATTTAAGATTACTTAAGCTGAGGAAAGGCAGATGACATGGTCTTATTTTGTTTTGTAATATATACAACTTAGCAGTAAAATGGAGAATTCCTATAGTGGGGGAAATTTAGATTGAGGAGACTAATTCAGAAGCTTTGCAATAGACCAGGCTTTTACTGGAGTATTGATGATAGAGATTCTTTACTTCAAAATTTAATTGATTTCCTATTATATCCCAGGCCCTGAGTTAGGGGCTGGAACTGAAAAGAGGTAAATGGATACAAACAATATTTAAGAGTTAAAATAGACAATACATATGGATAGATTGGAGATGAAGTGTAAGAGGAGCTAATTTAAGGATAACACTCAAGGATTCTGGCTTGTGGAAAGCAAAATGTATAGTGGTTTTGAAGGCCTATGTTTGGGGAGGAAATTCAACCATTCAGACTAGACACTTTGAGAATTTGTGAAAACTCTGAGCCATCTTTTGGGAGATGTCCAAGGTTCATCAAATCACGTGGTTCCAAAGCTCAAGGAGATGTCTGAGTCAGAGACGCAGGAGGTGCAGGCCAGTTTGAGAGTTGCCTGCAGTTAGGCATACTCAAAGGTGTGATAAGGTAAGATTCTCTAGGAAGAGTGAATAGAAGGAGAAAAAAGCAGAGCTTGTACTAAGTTTTGAGGGACACCAGTATTTAATGACTGAGTGGAAAGAAATAAACTTGGCAAGAGAGAGAAGAGGGAAGCTAGAATAGTATAGAATCATGGAAATTAATTGGCTATGGTTCTTAAAGTAAAAGTGATATATTGATAGTGTGAAATACTTCTAATCTAGTAGAAGAGGACTAAAGCTATTCATTTGGGGTAGTGACCTCGAGCCCATTCTTGACTTCTGTGAAAACTAGGGAATGAGGGAGAAGAGAGGAAGTGGAGGAGAATGGGGAAGTTTGACTGTGAAGAGCAAAAAGGGAGATTGGAAGCTGGCTAATTTTTTCAAGGAAAACATGCACGTTTTCTCTGGGTCTCAGATTCTAACTTTGGGTTTTTTCTCCCTTTAGTTCCATGCTTTATCCAACCATGCAGGTGTGGATCTTAGGTTCTAATAGGAGGTGCCCCCAGAGATCAGTTCAGAGAATCCACCGGGGTTCTGAAATACATGTGAAGATCCCACACTAACCAGATCATCTCAGGGATCAGCCCAGATTCTGTTGGAAGGGTTCCCAGTGGGAAGATAACATTTGACAACCAACACAAGGGTTTTATCTTTATTAGCCAAAGTGCAGCTCTGGGGAACATCTCTATATGAATAAATAATGTTTTTTGCTAATGCACTCACCTTTCAAAAGTAACAAATCCACTGCTTAATGGCAAGCAGTACTGACAGTTATGTTTTCCTAAATAATCTGTCTCATTAACTGGAGCTGTCTACTTTCTTAGTATTAACTCACTGAATGCTGCCACTTGAATAAACACAAACTGCTTGAAACAGATATATATTCTTTATGATCCCCCAAACCCTGCATCTTGATGGCTCCTTTTGTTTTTATTGAGTGAGTTTTATTGTGGTAAAAAGGTTGCAAACAGAAACTTGTCACTTTCTGGTGGCGGTAATTTAGCATCTAACAAGCAAAACTCAGCAGCCCCGGGGAAATGCAATAGCTCAGGAGCTGATGCTGGGGGGTGCAAATGGGGTTGATTTTAAAAGGGAGTCATGTGACTCAGAAATGGAAATCACGTTTGGAAAGCATTCTCCAGTGTGTCCGTGAGAATGAGCAAAAAAGAAATACTGGATTCAGATTACTAGAAGACATTAAACTAAAAAGTAGAGGCAGCTTATATCATATAGCAATGTTAATAAAATAATAATCATGATATTGGTAATACCCCTCATTTATCAAGTGCTATAAACTATGGGGTCATACACTGCACCATGGGCTTTGCAAACTCAGATCATTTCATCATTACCTTATGAATTGTGCAAACATCTTAACTTCTTGAAGCTCCATTTATAAATCTGAAAATTTGAAATTAAAATAATTACTGAAGTCACAAAGCAAGCTTCAAGTCATGGAGATAAATTTTGAATTTGGATTCATAGTTCAAATTCTTAACTATCATGCCCATCATTGAACTAGTAATGCAGATCCTTCCACACGTGGCTACAAATCAACTATGTGATTCAGTGAAGGAGATGTTAAGAGAGAGGTTTACATACGAGTTTTCCTATATGGAAGATAAGGAGATTGAACTAGACAAATTCTCCAATCCTTTCAGAGTTAACCATTTACCCTTTATATTGCTAGAAACTTTTGCAGAGGCTGCTGCTTAAACCCCTACTATCACCACTAGGGAAAACAAAATCTAAATAGTCCTTCAGAGCTGAAGACCAGGATGCAAAAATGAAGGGTTAAATAGGTAAATGAATGATCAATCAAAGCTCTATGGTGACTGTATTGTTTTAGGTGCTGTGGAGATAAAGTGATATGTGAGGCTCAGAGTGAGTATTATCTTTCTCTGACATCCCTGGCCTGTATGTTTTCTTATGTAAGAATTCTTAGGCTGGGTGGAATACTCAGACATCATCAAAGTGATCTATTGCTAACATTTTTAATGCAACTAACATCTTGAATTGTTTTCCATTTTGATTTCCCATGTAGTGTTCCTGGAGTGCACAATGTATTTTCCCATGAGAGAGTAAATATGGGCATTACTAGTAAGATACTATTATGTGACTATTCATAAACACTAGTGTGTTCATATGTCTACAATTATGTTAATATCAGGACATCTGGGACTGAAGAGTGTGCCTGGGCATAAAACATAATGCATATCTTATATGTTGGAAAACTTTATATTCAAATCAGCTTTCTCTGATATCAATATTAATATACTAGATTTTGCTTAATATTTCTTTCATTTGTTTTTTCTTCCTATATTTTTGTTAGTTATATCTCTTATTATCAGTACATTAAAATAATTATTTAAAAAATCTGCGACACATTTTTAAACATTCAAAGTGTAATCAGATATTTAAGGGCTCCTTCTGTGATGTTCTGACTTATTAATTTACTGTTGCATTTATTTCTACTTTATTATTTTGCTTTATCCATCTTCTTACTTTTTTCCTTTTTCTCTTCTTCCTGCATTTTGTTATCTTATCTTTTTCTTTTCTTCCTGCGTTATGCTGTGTTAAATTTTTTTCTAAAATTTCTTTCAAATACATTATTGTTTCTATAGATGTTTGCCATTTTTCTTCTTTTACCCATTTGACAATTTTAATAGTTATTTTGTAGTCCTTTTTCAGTTGTTTTCTTTTACTTTTGATTTATTAAAATAGATGACTGGTTACATCTTATACATTTATTTGATATTTATATTTTTATCTCATCTCATTTTTTTTCATCTCATTAAAAATAACCGTAGGGTTGGGGCTGACCCAGTGGCATTGTGGTTAAGTTCACAAACTCTGCTTTGGTGGCCTGGCGTTGGCAGGTTTGGATCCCAGGCACGAACCTATCACTGCTCATCAAGCCACACTGTGGAGGTGTCCCACATAAAATAGAGGAAGACTGGCATAGATGTTTGACCAGGGCTAATCTTCCTCACAAGAAAAATAAATAAAATAACCATAGGGTTGTGGAAGCAACCCGAGGGTCCATAGATGAATGAGTGGATAAACACAATGTAATATATACATAAAATGGAGCATTATTCAGCCTCAAAAAGGAAGTAAATTCTGACATACGCTGCAACATGGAGGAACCTTGAGGACATTATGCTTAGTGAAATAAGCCAGTCACAAAAAGATAAATATTATCCACTTGTGTGAGGTACATAGAGTAGTCAAAATCATAGAGACAGAAAGTAGGATGGTGGTTTCCAGGGGCTGAGGGGAAATGAGGAACGCAGAGTTATTGTTCAATGAGCATAGAGTTGCAGTTTCACAAGATGAAAACAGCTCTGAAGACGGATGGTGGTGATGGTAGCACATCTTGAATGTGTTTAATACCACTGAGCTGTACACTTAAAAATGGTTGTTGGTAAATTTTATATTTGCACATTTTACCACAATAAAAAATATTGGATAAATACCCAGAAGTGGGCTAGCTGAATCATGTTCTATCGTGTTCTATTTGTTTTATTCCTAGATTTTTGAGGATTCTCCATACTGATTTCCATAGGGGCTACACCAATTTACATTTCCACCAGCAGTGTGTGAGAGTTCCCTTTTCTCCACGTCCTCTCCAACATTTGTAATTTCCTGTCTTTTCAGTAATAGCCATTCTGACGGATGTGAAGTGATATCTCATTGTGGTTTTGAGCTGCATTTCCCTAATAACTAGTGATGTGGAACATATTTTCATGTGCCAGTTGACCATCTATTTATCTTCTTTGGAAAAATGTCTGTTCAGATCCTCTGCTGATTTTTTAATCAGGTTTTTTGTTTTTTAATTGTTGAGTTGTATGAGTTCTTTGTATATTTTGGATATTAACCCCTTATCAGATGTATGATTTGCAAATATCTTCTCTTGATCGGTAGGTTGTCTTTTCATTAAAGACAAATATCGTATGATTTTACTCATATATGAAAGATTAAAGCAACAACAACAAACAAACACATAAGTACAGAGAACAGATTGGTGTTTATCAAAGGGGAAGGGAGTGAGAGAGAGTGAAAAGGGTAAAGTGGGTCATCTGTACAGTGATGGATAGAAACCAGACTTTTGGTGATGAACACAATACAATGTATACAGAAGTCGAATTATAATGATGTACACCTGAAATCTATATACTGTTATAAACCAGTGTTACCTTAATAAAAAAAATTGGGAAAAAATAACTCTATGGTCATTTCCTATGGCTGGTCTGTGGATTCTTGTGTTTCTATTGAGAAATTTTAAAACTTCTTTTGCCAGGAATCCAGGAATTCCGAGACAAGTTTTGTGTTAATATCTCAAACAGAAATTTCAAACTCATGTAGCTCTTGAAAATTTGAACTACAAGTCATATGTGGTCCAGGAACAGTCAGGGATTTTTCAAAGATATTTTTCAAAAGCCCTTTTTGTCCAAATACTGGCACAAGTACTGGTTATTTCAGCAGCTATTGGAATAGGGATCATGTTATCAATTTAACAAAGAGAGAGATGAATGTCAAAAGTATATTAGCCAAGGCTATTCATATCTTGCAAGAGAAATTAAATAAGAGTTTAGTCCTGCATTTATTGATTTTTAGTTGTCTTTTTACATATCTATATACAAACTCAAGGCATATGTTAAAGCTACAGACAGCACACAGTAAAGGAAGAAAATAACAAGTATGAAGTAGCTGGAATTTTCATTCAATTACATGTTTTTTATCTTTTGATCCAATAATTCCACTCTGTGAATTTACTCTAAGGATATAATTGGAGAAATGTGCAAAGATATAAATATAAAAATATTCATCACAGCATTGTTTATACTAATGGAAAATCTGCAACAATATATATGTTCAACAATCAGTAATTGGTTAAATAAATTATGACATCTATGCAATTGCATATGATAGAGCTATTAAAATGATGTTATATAACTCTATTTATCAAGGTAGAAATATGTTCACACTTTGTTCTTTTTAGTTACAAGATACTACTGTATAAATCCATTTTTGAAAGAGAAAATTGAAGAGATAGAAAAATTTGTAGAGACTTACATATCAAAATTTGTAGAGATTATTTTTGGATGATAGGTTTATGAATAATTTTTATTTTCTTCTTCAAGCTTATCTTGAATTTTTGACTTTCCTAAAATGAATACATAATTTTATGCATTAAAATAATTTTTAAAAATAAAGTACAAACATCAATGAATATATTGAGCCTTTAAAATATTTTTCTCAGTTAGGTTTTGCTGAAATTATTGCTTATGACTGGCTAATAAATGTGAACCTAGTATCTTGCAATTCTTTTTTTTCCAACTGAGAACCAATTAGTCAAGCTAACATCCAGATTTTAGAATTAAGGCGTGATTATCTGCATAATTCATAAATTGGTTTTTCATGCTTCCCTGCTAGGGTCATGGTATCCACCCATGGGCTGACCAAAATTGGAGAGAAAACAGACAATTTATTCTCTTGGATGAGAGCTTCAGTAGGAGTGTCAAATTCATTCTCATCATGAGTCATTTTGCACCCACTCACACCTCTTTCCTGATATATAGCAATTACTTAAGGACTCCTTCTGTGACGTTCTGACTTCAAAAAGGATTCTCCTGTAAGTCTGTTCTTCTATCAAATACAACCTGGTCACATGGAAGAAATATGATAAGGAGCATCTTATCTCCCAGAGAAAATCTTCTTGGCAGAATGGAGACTGTGTGGCCTCAGAGCTCTGTGGATAACTGTTCCACTTTGTGCTGCTGTGAGGGAAGATCTGACCAAGAGTCATAACTGCTTACACTAACTTCTCTGAGAATCTTAAGTACTAAATGCTAAATGAGTAGTATAAAACATGCATCATGGCAGTAAATTAATTCATTAATGTATAAAATATTGCATTTAATCAATCTGTACTGAATTGATTGTGTTGTGTTGTGTTGAATTGAGCTGATCTGAGAATGCTTTGCCACGAATAAACCAGTAACTAAACCTTAAAGTGAATTGTTCTATAGTGTTGAAATGCTGATACTTTAAGACATTCTTTCTCCTTACCCCCTATCTCCCTTTCTTACTTTCTGTTTTGTAATACTCCCACAATCAAATTACACGGTACGTATGTTAGGGCATTTGTTTCTCCTACCCCTGCCTTTTACTTATGCCATTTATTCTACTTTGAATGCCTTCCCTGTCCATATTGCTTATGTAGATCCTATCCTATCAAATATTGCCTCCTAGAAAATTGATTACCTTGCCTCCATTATGCAGGTAAGAGTCCTTTCTTTCCAGGTGAGCAGCATGTCTTAGTTCCTATGACATATATCCAAAGTAAGGTAGGACCTAATGGATGCTAGTTGCGTTAGTGAATCAATGGATAGATTCTAACATATAACACATAAGATACACACATACACATATATATATGGCACATTCCTTATGTTTTACATTTATTTGGAGAGCACATTTTCTTCCTTTTTTGATGTTAAGCCGTTTTAGGCCTGAGATTGTCATTGGTATCTCTCTACTTTGCCTCCTTTGCTCTAACAGTGACAGGCACAGTTTTTCATGTAGATTAGGAATTCAATACAAATTGATTAAATGCAAGACTTTATGTATTAATGAATAAACTTACTGCCATCATGCATGTTTTATACCACTCATAAAGCAATATTCTTGTGTTGCCATGTATTATTTGTAAGTCTTTTTATTTTTATTGTACAGTAAATCAGTTGAAGAAAGAACCTATATCTTGTGCATATTTATACACGCTTTACATTTTTTCACTTCTGCGTCTGAAGGTGAAGAACTTGCATCATCTACTCATTATGTATTTGTTGAATAAATGAACAAACATTTAAATAAGCAGACACTTTCACATCCTTTCAGTCATTCGTTTATTCCCTCCTTCATTCTTGTTATTTGGGTCACTTTGTCTGTGCCAGACATTAACTTATTCACTGCTTATCCCAAGCACTCAGCACAGCCCTGCTCAGAGTCAACTCTGTGCGTGCATGTGTGTGTCTACACCCTCATAGAAGCGTTCATTGGTTGAAAAGGGTCAAGGAGGTAGGTGTCATGCTTACATTTAAGGAAAAGATGGCTCATCGTCTACTTTCTTACCATGATGATAACAATTGAATGTGTGCAAAGGGCATGGCTAGAAATTGAGTTTCCAGCAGGAAGAGCTAGACTGCTCTGAACATAGACCCATGCTTTGTGTTCTAAGTACACACCCAGATGAGGAGGTTGAGATCAGCCTTAAGGTTTTGAAAAAGCTAGAGAACTAGAAGCCTCTTGTCCAGGCAAGATGTCTACTTAAGAAGTTCTGTCAGCAGAGAGGAATTCAGGACTGGAACAACTCAGATATGAAGGAAGTCAGGCATTTGGCATGGTGGAGATCTGTTACTGGGCCATGTCCTTGATTACAACTTTCATTTTAAAGAGCCAGAATAAAATAATAGCAAATCAGGTCAAAGAATGTAAAAAAGAAATCATGAAGCTATCATGGCATAGAAAATTAACATTCACTTTATAAAATAAACAAAGAGCAAAGTTGTTTCTTTCATAACAATAATAATATAACACTCCCAATCAAGAATTATCAACAAAAAGGTAGAAAAAATATATGAATGTCAAGATTAAATAATGGTAGATAACTTCAAATTTATACAGATACTAAAAATAAGAGAAAATGAAATGAACAAACATCATTATCAGTGGTGAAATATTAAATAATTTCCCGCAGAAACATGGAAAAAGAAAACAATGCCCCCTGTAATCACTTTGATTTAATATTGTGCTGGAGATTTTTACTATTTCAACGAGATAGGCAAAAATAAATCAAAGGCGTAATTTTGGAAAAGTATTTTAAAAACATCATCAATTTTATCAAATGATGAATATGCTCTTGGAATATCTAAAAGAAATTTACAGAAAAGTTTACCTTATTAAAGGAATTTAGCAAGGCAGTAAAGTCTATATTAAAACATCAATTTTATTTCTATATATGAACAATAAAGAAATACAACAAGAAAATGCAAAAAAATAAGTCCAATTTGAAATGACAACAAATATCATTAAATACTTGGGAAGAAATCTCTTTAAAAATGTCCACAGGCTTGCCCAGTGGCATAGTGGTCAAGTTCACGCACTCCACTATGGAAGCCGGGGGTTCACAGGTTAGATCCCAGTCGCAGACCTACACACCTTTCATCCAGCCATGCTGTGGCAGCGTCCCACATACAAAATAGAGGAAGATTGGCAACAGATGTTAGCTCAGGGCCAATCTTCCTCACCAAAAAAAAAAGAAAGAAAGAAAGAAAAGAAACATAAGAAAGCTATCACTAAATTGGACTTAATTACAATTAATAATTATGTTAACCAAAACAGACATTTAGAGAGTGAAGGAGAGTCTTTTTGATAAATGTTGCTGGGTCAATTTTTATACCTATATCTACATATCTATCTACATTTATTGGTGGATATAAGTATATATATAGATATGGATAGAGGAAGATAGATATATAGATATAGATATAAACTTGACCCCTCTTTTCATCATATGTTAAAAAAATTAATTTGAAATGGATCATAAAGTAAATGTTTAAAAAAGTATATCTTCTAAAAAATAGAGAAATATGATCTCGAGAAGGGCAAAAATTACCTCAATATAAAGCAAGAAGGACAAACCACAAAATAAAATATTAATAATATAGACATTAAAATTAAGAACTTTTATTCATTCAACAAAAATATTAGGAGAATTAAAAAAGCACAGACTGGGATGAAATATTTGCAATACATTTATTTCATAAGTGACACATTACCAGAATATACAAATAACTCCTTCAAATTAATGATTGCCAGGCTAAAACCCAATAGAAAATGGATAAACTAATTGAAGCATCTCTTCACAGAACGAGATATGGCAAATAACCGCATAAAAAGCTGGTCAAATTCATAAGTCATTGTGACATGTAAATTAAAACCATAGTGAAATACCCATACACATACTCACCAAAATTACTACAATGATAAAGACAGATGATGTTCAGCATAGATGGTGATGAAGAAGAACTGGAACCCTCACTAACTGCCAGCGTGAGTGTAATCAGTAAAAACACAGTTTATACCTCTCTGACTACATCGACTCTAACTGGGTATATGCTACCTTAGGATGCAATGACCCTACTCCTAGGTGTCTACCCAACAGAAATTCTGGACCTCAAAATGTCTGCACAAGAATTCCCAACACTAATTAAATAGATTGTGATGTGTTCATACCTTGAAATACTAAACATCAATGAGAACGAGTGAACTATAACTGCATACAACAATGTGAATGAATCTCACAGTCAGAACACTGAGCAAGAAAAGCCAGACATAAACAAGTACAGACTACATGATCCCATTTATATTGGGTTTAAATACAGACAGTACTCTACAGTGTGAGAAGTCAGTAGAATCATTACTCTTCTGGTGAGAGAGGGCAGTGTATAGAGACTGGAGAGAATGAGACTTTTGTTATTTGGAAATTTTATAAATTTGATTTTGGTACTGGATTCACAGGTTTACTCTATGAAAATCCGTTTGCTCTATAATTTTCACTTTTTTGTGTGAATATAGAAATTGTTTTAAAAAATGAAGTGCATGCAATGCTGGGTGCTCCGGATACAGCTCCCATTCTCACAGGGCCCAAGAGAGGAATCCATGAAGTAACTGATGATTGCAATTCTCTTAGTTTGCTAGGGCTACCATAACAAAATGCCACAGAATGGGTGGCCTAAACAACAAAAATTTATTTTTCACAGGTCTGGAGGCTGGAAATCCCAGATCGAGGTCCAGCAGGGTTGATTTCTGGTGAAAGCTCTCTTCCTGTCTTGTAGGTGGCTGCCATCTTCCTGTATACTCAGATGACTTCCTCTTTGTGTGCTTGCGGAGAGAGAGAGAAAGAGAAAAGAGGATAGGAGAGAAGAGGGGCAGAGAGGGGAGGGGAGGGAAGGAGAGGAGAGGAGAGAGAACCAGCTCCCTGGTATCTCTTCTTGTAAGGGATAAAGGCACTAACTGTATCAGATAAGGGCCCACCCTATGTCCTCATTTAACGTTAATTGCCTCGTGAAGGCCTTATCTCCAAATATAGTCATATTGGGGATCAGGAGTTCAACATATGAATTTTGGGGGGACACAATTCAGTCCATAGCACATGATCTTTCCTCCTTGTGTACATCCACGGTGTCTCTTTCTGTGTCCATATTTTCTCTTCTTACAAGGACACCAGTCAGATTGAATTAGGGTCCACCCTAACTGCCTGATTTTAACTTAATCATCTCTTTTAAGGCTCTATCTCCAAATACAGTCACTTTCTAAGGTACTAAGGGTTAGTGCTATAAGATATAAATTGTGGGGCAACACAGTTCTCTCAGTAACAGCAATACTATTCGGTAAGTGACAAGATGGGAATTAGACGCTTCCATAGAAGCATATATAAGGGTGTAGCAGAGACTACATGATGCCCCCTAAAACTTAATTTCCCCTTGTTTTGTATCTGGGCATCTGGCCATAAAAATTGCATTTCTCGATCACCCTTTGTAGCTAAACACTACCACCACATGCAAACTTTTAGACAATGGTATGTGTGTGGTAATTATATGTAATACATTTGGGTTGTAACCTTAAATGAATGAGATGTCCTCTCTCCTTTTTCTCTTCTTGCCACTGGATGATATGCGGATGTGGCTGTGAGCTATCTTGGACCATATAGATGAGAGTAAAACATTAATATTGGAAAACAATCATACAGCAAATACCTGAGTCTGTGACACTGTGGAACTTTGAATTCCAGCTCTGGGCTGCTTAAGCCCAAACTGTTGCATGAGAAGTGAGTGCATCTTTATATGAAAAATAATTATCTATAAATTTTGTGTAAATCATCTTATAGCAACCAAACCTAGTAAGATATTACTCAACTAGAAGGAAGTGGAATCTAGTCTATTCTTAGGTGGTCATGGAAAGTTCCTACTTCAAAGTTGATCCCTGTTAGTAGAATGGTTGAATAAAGATAGCCTAGAAGAAAGTTTGCAGGGGTGGGTTGAAGGGTCCGGGGTGAATTTTCCTGCAGGAGCAAATAGTCTGAATACAAGCCAATAATGTGTAGGAAATTATTCAGAATACTGAAAGTGGTTCAGCTAGTATGACTTTTGAGTATGAGTAGGTAGTGAAAGATGAGACAAGAATGGTTAAGCTTGCATCCAGTTATGAAAAACTAGGATTATAGGTGGTATTAAGGTGCTTAGACTTTATGATGGGGAATTTGATGAATATTACTTTTGTCCCACATAAAGACTGATGACTGACAGATAAGATGAATCTTAATAAAGTAATTAATTTTTGAAGTGCGCTAGAAAATATTAGGTTATAGCCCACTTCCAAACTTCTCTTAATAGTATTTGGATTAGGGAAAATGCATTTTATGGTTTATAATTTAAATTTTAGATGTGATGCATTTTTTTTTTAATTCTCTAAATAAATTTTCCAGGAGAAATAAAATGTGATTGGAAATTTCCTTGCCTATCATTGTCTGGGTTGATGTGCCTCTGTTTTAACTCCAGCATTTCAGTTGGGCATGTTCAGGTTTATAACATGGCTCCATTGCCAACAGGACTGCAATTCAGGGCATCCAGCCAAGGATCAGCCTGAGATTTTTCTGCTCACATCTCACCAAGGGGATACATACAGAAGTTCAGCCAAGGGCAGAGCTAACTCTTTTTGGAGTGCCCCATGAGGCCAACAAGGTGGTTCCAGACCAGAAAATCTGTAAGCATCGGAAAGCTTATTTGTCCTTTTCTCTCTCCATGCCTTTTTCTTTTATTCCTTTTCTCTTCAATCCTTTATATATATTATTTTCTTAATCTTCCCTTCTATTTTTCTTTACTTTCTCTCATTGGATTCTCTCTGTTTTCTTTCTCTGGCCCTGCCTCCACCAAATACTTCTATGAGTTAAAGTTCATGTACTGCAGATTTCCTGTTTGAGACCTTCCTTTATGTATCTCTCTGCTTCTCTCCCTGCTGAGAGTGCCCTCAGCCCTTGTGTCTATTTCTTTGTTCATACCCAGACCTCATGAATCAGCTGAACTCCCTTAGGCCTCTCCCTCTTCTGAAAGCCTGTACCTCTGAGAATCTGTCCTATCCACTTGCCACTTACCCACCATTTCACAAATGTTCTATGCACTTCATAGCATACATTTGTGGAGACATATATACCCAGCAAATAATAGGTGCTCATCCAATGCTTGCTGCTCAGTTAAATGATGGCTGGTGAGAAAGAGAAAATGGAAATATAGAGACATGGACTTAAACAGGCTTCTTATTTGATCCCTCTCCTATTTCTTTCTATAATCTTTTCTCTGCACACGTTCTCAGTTACAACTTGTCTCTCATCCTTTCTGGACTCTCTATTTTATCTTCCTATCTCTTTTATTCTCTCACTTCCTTTCATCTTTTGATAGCTGGTGACACACTTTTTCTCCTATTCCTTCTTTGAAAGATTGCCAATGCTGTACAGGTATCTCTCCCTTTCTCTCTCTGCCTCTGGCTCTCCGTCTTTGTTTCTCTCTTCTCCTCCTCTTCCACCGTCTCCTTCTCTTCTTTCTCCTCCTCCTCTTCTCCTATTCACTCACCCACATACTCTGAGTAATTCAAGTTTTATTTAGAATGAATAAAAATAAAATTGCTTCAGGGCTCAGACCATGTAGGCCAAGCTTTGCCTGGGGACAATATTTACAGTTGCATGATAAATTGGGATTGTTATCAAGGAGTTGACAGCCTGTTAACTAAAGAAAGTCTGGAAATATTGCCATAAGAATTGCTGAACATGGAAGAGTAAATACTTAATGGCTTCTGAAGTAAAACCAAGTTGGTAAACAGCAACCCACACAATCAGACTTGCTGTGGTCAGTTTGGGGATAGAGTTACAATAAGGTTAGGCCTGTCAGAACAGATTCCCACCTGGCCTGGAGACATGATCTCCAGGATAAGAGAAGGATTGCTTGGGAGTTCAGGCAAACAGTTTGCAAGATGAGAATTTGAGAGCTGGTCCCTGGACAAGTAGAGGCTAAGGGATTTTCTAAAACTATCAGAGTTTTCTGTCTCAAAATACTGGAACCATAATAGAGGCTGAGACTCAGACAAAAGGCAAGAAGCTGATTTTTTGGGCTGAAGTATAGATTCTCTTCCAGGAGCCAAGAGGAAGTCATTTATTAGATTCAGTGAATAACATCCAAGTTTCTTCCATACTCAGAGGTGAACCAGATCTTTCAGTCTCCCTTCCAGTTAGGTTTAGCCATGTTCCTAAGTTCTGACCAACGAAATACAGGTAGAAGTCATATGTGAACCTTGAGGCCTGTTCCATAAACCTCTCCTGTGCATGCTCCTATCCTCCATACCTTCCCATCTGTGGTTGGGTGGAGAAAACTTTGACAGTGAATCTCAAGACGGAAGGATCCTGGAACCCCAAGTTACTTCTAAAGAAGAGTCTCTCAGAAAAAAGGAAAAAGGATATGCACAAACACATGCACAGACACATGCCAAGTCACAAGCACTAAGAAAACCTTGGTCAGGCTGTAGACTGAATAGAAAATAAGCATTCACTGTATGAAGGAAATTAACAATGGACAGAAATCAGTCTACATTTCAAATATGGGATCATAGAACAGTTGGCAGCAAAGTTGATCAGGACGAACATGGGTTGATTGTGATCTTCCAGTTTTGCCATTCTCATTTTATTTTATTTTTTTTGGTAGAAAAAAAATTGGGAACAATCTTAAGTTTATTATTCCTCATTATTCTTAGAAAAATATTCTTAATCTTAGTCCATATGGTTTGGATTGGTTGACCCCAACTTCCTCCGTATTCAGAGGTAGTATATAACTCAGGCCTGGATAATCAGCATATTCAATCTCTCAGCCTCCCAGTTATAAAGGGATTCATAACCAAAAAATGGTCCAATCAAAATGAATCTTGAGACTTGCTGGAGTCAACAGGAAAGAAGTCTTTCTTTCTTGTGGGTATACAGTTATGAGGATGTCAATCTGGATCTTCTAGGGGGTCTCCGTGAGGGAAAAGACTTCTTGAGAATGAAGCCAATACAGTAGAAAGCAAAACTGAGAGGTAGCGAGAGCTACCCAAAGCCAACTATTCCTGAAGTGAGGTATCTTTGAACTTTTTATTTATGTAGGCAATAAATTCACTTTTCCTTTAAGAAAGTCCAGGTGGGCTTTCTGAGATCCAGAACTAAAATAATTGCTTTGAACTCTTTTCCTTGACCTCCTGTTACCCTGCATCTACAGGTTAAGCGAAGCAGCCACAGATAAAGATAGAAATGGGAAGAGAAATTTCATGGAGCAGGATATCTCCCTGTCTGGTCATCATTCAAAGGAACATGTAATACTGAGCTTAGTACACTGAGAATACTCGATAAATGTTTTTGATGGATCAACTAAATATTCTATACCATGTAAATAATATTTGACTCTAATTCCTTAATTTCTCATACAATCTTAATCATAAAACTTCCTTATGATTGGTATGACAATATGATTTATCATCAAAACTGAGATACTTTTGAGAGTGAAAGAAGGAGCTATTAATAATTACACCAGAATAACATGCATAACCTGGAAATTTCCTGGGCAAAGCTGGGCATATACTGTCCCTACATGCAAATAAGTATTTTTGATATAAACTCATGTATAAATCCATTTATTCAAATCCCAGGAATGATACCCAATTCTGAATTCTTCTCTCTAGAAAATAAACAACAATAAAGGGAAGTATGAGTATGTAAGTAAATTAATAAGTCCTATCCAGTGAGTTTCTTTATTCCTTCTAAGACAACAAAACTAATTTGTGAATAGATATAAGCTAATACATTTTTATCAGGAAAATGGCCATAAGAAACTACGGTCATTTTGATCTTCTTCCAGAAAGTAATTCTTGCTAAATGCGCAACTTCTTAGCTTGCAGATCTAATTCTTTCTTTCTTCCTTTCATTCATTCATTCATTCATTAAGGCAATATTTATTGAATCTTTAATGTTCCATTCACTGTGCTGAGACATAGATTAGTCACAGGAATTTAAGGAGAAAGGAAAAAACAAAACAAACTGAGAAAACCAGGAAGGTGTTTATTGAAAGGAAAGCAAAAAATGAGTTATGTTTGAAGAAGAAGGACATGTTAATTTATGACTTAAATATTACATGAAGGGAGAGAGTATTTAAAGGAAAGAAGTAGAATGAGTCAAGATCTTGAAAGGCCAAAGATTTGGAATTTTGCCTTCATATCTGTAGCCAGTTGGCAGGACTGCTCTCGAGTATGTGAATGATCTGATTCTGAAGACTACGTGATGACTGGGATACCATAAGGTTGGAGTTCATGATGAAAATAATAATAATGATGGTAAATATTTACTGAGCTCTTACTATTTTCTGGGCACTATTACAGGTACTTTACATGTTATAAATCATATAATCGTCTTACAACCCCATAAGTTAGTTACTCTTACTAACCCCATTTTATATCACAGGAAAACAAGGCACTAAGCTGTTAAGAAACCATTCAAGGTTGTAACGATTGCAAGCAATGTTGCTTGGATTCAAATGTTGACTGTTTTTCTTCAAACCCCACATAGAATCACTAAATTATAAGACCTCCCAGAGATGAATAAGGGCAATAACCTTAGAAAAAATATGGAGAAAATGTGGAGAAATCCTATACATAGGATATAACTTTGGAGTGGCAAGGTTTTGATATTCTGATCATATGGCATTGTGGTTGTAAGATCCAGGGAGAGGAAAGAATTGGGAATAATCCTAAGTTTAGGCCTTGGACTATTGAACGGATTGTATCAGAGAAGAACCCCAACCTCACACAGCAAGGAATAACAAGACTCTGAAGGACATGGCTAAGCCAGCAAGCAGGTTGGTTTTCAATAATTCCAGAGGTGCAACAAGTAGACACTGAGACTCCATGGATCAGGATAAGACAGGGTACTAATTGCTGCTGCACAGCAATTAGCAGGAGTGTGAGCATGGTAGTAGCAACGTGCTGTCCCCAAGGCCCACAGAATGATGAGATGGTCTCAGAGGACAGTTATACACTCAGTGGGCTGCGTTGCAGCTGAAGAACCCAGGGCCAAGTGCCCAGTACATTTTATAGCAAGCAGTAAACAGATCAGTTCCCAGGTCCCAGGAGAGTAGTTGTACTGTAGTCATGCTGCAGCCGTCTTGGCTTACGTAATTGCCTACATGACTAGGAACAGAAATGCCTCGGGGTTAGAAGACAGTTAGGCCTTGAGGTGGCATACCCAGCAAGAATGGGCAAGGATGCTCAGGGCCCTGACTGATGGCCTCTCCTAGTAGATTGTGATGACCTTGGTAGAGATAGGAACTATATTTAGTGCCCATTTTTTAAGAAAAGATAATACTCTCAACATGCGTAAGAATGTGTTGAATTTGAGATATTGTTAGGACAACTAGAGACAGCTACTTTCCTAGAACCAGTGAGAGGAGTTGGGGGTGAAGGCACAAGGATAGGACTTATCAGTAAGTGGTTAAAGCCACAGCTAAGGAAAAATCAAATGAGATTCTTTTTTTCTTTTTTATTCAGTTAGATACATGGAGAAATTAATTCCAATTTCCCCTCCCTCTCTGTGTATTTCCTATTTACCCTTCAAGTCCAGACTAAATGTGATCTCTAGAACAGTTCTTGGAACAATATTGGTATTCACTAATATTAGTAGTTGACAGACTAACTGGCAGATTGATAGATGAAATAAAACAAAACATGATTTTGTGTGAAATGTTTTCCCAGATCATTCCATTCTCTCATCTCAGTTCCTATAGCATTTGCTATCTTGACTGTTCATTAGGCCACATGTGTATACAACCTTTTGCAACTCATTTTTTTCCTACTTATGTTTTACTGACTTGGAAGCTATTTAAAGACAAGGCCTAGTAGGTAAACATCTTTGTATTCCCCACAGCTTCTAGCAAACTGCCTTGTCCAAGATTAGCACTAAATAAAGGCCTTCATTTTGACACAAGCAGGCAGAGGTTTAACATGTTTTTTGTGTTTGTATCTATGTTCTCAAAAGAGGAAAACATCAAATAAGTAGCTTTCATATTTGAACATTTAGTATGTGTCCATCACAATACTCATTTCGTTTTATACATTATCTCATTTAATCACAACAGACAAAAAAGGCTGGCATTACATCTCCTTTAAACAGATGATGAGACTGAGACTCAAAGAGAATATATAATTTGCACAGAAATATACAGACAGTGAATAGCAAAGCTGAGTTTCATACCCTTGTATATCCTATTCCAAAGCCATGTTAAGTGCAAGTGTTAGCTGTCTAATTTTGAACTTTCTTTTAGAAAGGCAGAGCTCTTACCATCATTATCTCTGGAATCTGAATTTCAGAGATAAGCCAACCCCTTTTCAGGCCAGCAGGTTTCTAGGACACAGCCACTGAGCAAGTTTGGGATACAGCCAAAACTTAAAGAAGTGGGTGCCACAGGTGGTAGGAAACTCCTTGACATTGTTCCAAGTGCCTGGGCAGCCCAGCTCATCCTGCACAGCAAGACGCTGCTGCATCTGCGTTCCCAGGGATGAAGGGGCTGAGGCTGATGAAGGCAGATCCATCAGTGCTCCCTCCTCTTGATAACAGAAACAACAGGGACTTGCCTAGCTTGTGCTCCTACCAAGATAACTTTATTAGCAGTACTAAACAGTCTTCTATCCAACATGTCTTCTTAAACCCCCGTCACTGAAAGGAAGTTTTAATCTCAGGCAATTGACCCTTTTGTAGCCTACTGACACTGTGGAGCATAACCATTTAGGCCAGAGTACTCCATGTTTATACAGGCTTGTTTGACAGCCTCCAAAAGGCTCCAGTAGCTTGAAGCACTTTCAACAAATCATACTCATCTCTAATCCTTGTGTACATTTACTTGCACTTTATAAATACCTCAATGTGTAGTATTTTCTACCAACAATCCATTATGGTAAATTTTAGAATGATTTATGAACTATTAAGTTCTAAGTAAATACCCTAATTAATTTTCACAGAAACCCTATGAGAAGTCCTATGTCCCCGTTATTCAGATTAGAAAACTGAAGCTCAGGGACTTTACTTGACACGCTCAACCTCGCTCTGACATTAAGTGACATCACTAAGATGTAAATTCAGATCATGTTCATCTGATTGTTTCTCTACAGCAAAGCTGCCTGCCAAGTAACAATGCCATCCATTTGTTCAGTGCTTTACAATTTAAAATTTTCTCCATGTAAATTATCAGACTTAATCCAGAAAGGGGTTGAGTAGGGAAGTACTCCAGAAGTAATCCAGAAAGGGAATGAGTAGGGAAGGCAAGCAGTGTTCTCCTCTTTTATAGAGGAAGAAACTGAGGCCCAAAGTGTGAAGATATTTGTCTGAGGGAAATTAGCAAGTCAGTGGCTAAGTCAGAAGCTAAAGCTGCTCTTGGGAAAGTTCCATCATTGCTCTTCCCAGTGCATCACTATGTGGCCATTCATTCCAGAAAATTTCAGTTTATTACTGTGTTTTGTCTGTCAATGCCAAGAAGACACGATTGTGTAAGTTTTCAAAGGAACACATGGTTGACTGAGAAGAGAGGGGAAAGGGCATTTAGGAAGCACAGGGATAAAGCAGGGGAAGATAGCTACAGTGGGGAGTCACAGGTACCCTGAAGCCAAAGTCTTAAGGAGCAAACTGTGGCCAGCAGGCCCCTGGCTGCAAGGCCTCTGATGTAGAACTATAGAGGTCCTGTAGTGAAACTTTGTAGCCAGACTTTGGCATCTTACAGAGCTGGACTAGATTAAAGGCCTGACTTTGCTCATTAAAGTCTATGACCTTTGGCTCTTTACCTGCCTTAGATCAGTACTACTTTCTTCATCAGGGGAATGGGGAAACAATAATCCCTACTTCATGGAGACGTGGTGGTGGGGGGGGCAGTAAATATATATGTCAGTTACTTATACAGTATTTGCCACTAAAAAGAGAGAATATAAAGTGAGGGTTATTTACATAATGGAGGTGATGTTGTATATGGAGTTGGTATGGAAAGGAAGTATACCAGGGGTTGAAGTCTAGCTCTGTCTACTGCCTTGTTGCCAGTACCAATCATGAGTTTAAAACATCAAATGATTCTACTACCTTCAATCTTACATTGACAGTGTTCATGACAATTTAGAAGGTACTATCATAGAAATTAATTCCTTGAATCTTCACAGCCATTCAAATGAGAGACAGTGGATGAGGAAAACTTCCCCTACTCCACCCATGCCATATGCTCCATGTATGCCCCACTAGACAGGGAAAGGGATACACTCATGGAACGAGTGATAGGGGGATGGCCAAGAAATCACCTTTTTAGCCCAATATACCCACATTGGCAGGACTTCTCAGCCAACCTACAGAATTTGAGCTTGAGAAAAATGTTGGAAGTCATCCACCTATCTTCCATCCAAGTCAAGACTTCCCTGTGATGATTTTGGTGCTGAGTATCTCCCTACAATCTTAGGCAGCTTTTCCCTCTCCTGGAAGATTCTTTGCCTGTCCTCAAACTTGCCTTCCAGTCCAAATTCCACCATTAACCTTTAAGGATAACCTTATTATCTCCTTTATTCATCTAAACAAGAGAAATCTGCTCCACCCAAGAGTATCCACTCACTGACAGATAAACAAGCCCACCTTTCCAAATGCCACATCCTGCCCAATTCATTCCTAGGTTTGGAATGTCCTTTACTTCCCATTCATCATGGCCAGAAGTATTCTTCCCGCAAAGTCTAACTTATGTTTTCTCCATTAAATGGTCCCTCTATAGTTCACACCAATCTTTCTCTCCTTTGAATTTTAAGCTCGTATTGTTTATGCAATTTGTTTGACAATTTATCATAAATAGAATGGCTTGTGATGTCATTGACATATATTCACGCTTTACTATCACATCCATGTTGCCTGCTCCTTAAAGGAATGATCATTTTTATTTTTCATCACCTACTTTGTATAGACTGTTGCCTAGCACATATTAAGAATGTGATAAATATTTGCTGAATAATATATTTAAAGTTAAAAGGAGAACAATGTTTCTTGGCATTGTGATTGATTTAGCACAGAATTACGTCCCATACAGTTAATAATGATAGTGCCCGTTTATCAGGCCTTCATTATTTGACAGGTACTGTACTACATGTTCTGAGGGACTCTGATTTTATATTTGCAGTAATTCAACCAATGACAAAGCAAAGGAAGAGAGTTAAGTAAGTAGTCCAAATGTACACATCTGGCAAGATGGTGTAATTGAGCTTTGATCTCAAGTGATACCACTTCAGCTCACATTTTTACTCTTTTATATTGCCCTTCAGTGTTTGGTTGACCCTGGGATTCCTTTAAATCCAGTAGGTACTCATAAATAAATTTTGTTGTTGGTCACAGAGTTGACTGGCAAGATGCCATGGAGGAAAGCTATTCTCACCTCAGATTCCTGGAATGGAATTGTATCTGAATAGGAGATTTGTAATCCAGTTTAGATTCTGTCATATCTACAGTGGAAAAAAAAAAAGATGACATCAAACAGATCTACTTGCACAGCTGCTCCCACCAGTTTAGTCCAAAACCCTCTTTCCATATTTGTGTATATATCTTCCTTGTAAAACATGTAGATGCCCAAATAACCTGGGGGGAATTTTATTTTCCATGGCAGTTCCTTTCTAGCCATAGTAGGCTGGCTGGCAAATGTCTCCAGAACACAGTTAAAACATATATTTTTATCTGTAATGAAAATGTCACTTGTCCTATTATCCCCATAAGCAGCAAGAGAAAGAGAGAGAAAGAGATCTGTTTAGTGTGATTCTGCTTTTTAAATGCATGTCACTCTCCCCGCTTCAAACAAATGTTTCAATCTCTGAAGAATTTTTGAGTCCTGTGCCCAAGATATTTTTTAAATCACTTGCATTTTTCCGTAGTTTTGGCTTATTTGAAATTCAGAACCCTATTTTTAAAAAGAAAGAGAAATGTACTTTCTTGTCATGTTTTTTTCTGGGTCAAGCCTTTTCCTCCCATTAATTAATTGTAGTGGGACCCCAGAAGAGCAGGCTTGTAATCCAACTTCATCAGAGGATGCAGTCCTGGAAAGGAGAGAGTAACTGGTTTATCAAAGGCCCAATAGGAAGAACATGCTACGAAGAGCTGTTCCCATGTCCTTGGTGTCAATTCACTGTGTCAGCTCACAGCCTTAAAACTGAGAAGGGAGGAAAACTTTATGGCTCTAGAGAATAACAGAGAGAGAGAAAAGGAAGGACCAAAGAGGACTTCTCTGCAGTCAATGTAGAATATGTCACTGCTTTAACTGCTTTGTCCTCTGGTCTCTGACACAATCAGTCTCACATATTCATCTCTTGGTTCCCGATTCTCACTGAAATTTGTTTCGTAAACATTCCCTTTACTATTTCCTTTTCCTGGAAAATTTCTCCTCACCCTCCACACCTCAGTTCAGTCACTGCTGTATCCATTCATTCAGTCAACGTAAATTTTACCAGCTCCTCTGCGTCAGTTATTGTCCCAGACACTGTGGATAAGCAGAGAACAGAAACAAGTGCCATCTCATGGAGTTTGCATTATATTCTAGGAGAAAAAAGTCAATGTTCAAATAAGCCAATGCATACATACTATTTCAGGGGTTCAGAAGTGCTGTGAAGGAAAAGACAGCAAGGTAAGGCCACAGGTCCGGGCAGGATGGGAGGGGACTATTTTACTTAGGTTGCTCAGGAAAGGTTTCCTTAATAGTTAACATTAGGGTTGAGTCCTGAAGAAAGCAAAGCATGAGCAAGACCAATCATTTGACAGAAATGTGTTCTGGGCAGAAGGAATAGCAATTACAAAGACACTGGAGCAAGAGCATATTTGATGGGCTTGAGAACTGCAGGGAGGAGACTCTGGCTGGAGGGAAGAGAAGTACTATATTAGTCAGAGCATTAGTTGGAGACATTATAAAGAGGCCTGTAGGCCATGATAAGGACTTTGAGTTTTATTCTGTCTGATAAGTGAAGTCACTGACCCGCTTATGAAGAGAGATGTGATGTAATGTCACCTATGGTTTAACGGGACACTGTGAGGCAAATAGGCTTTCTATCAGGTGGATAGATGGAAGGAGATAAGTGTGACAATAGTAAAGAACTTCAGGAGCGGGAAGATAACTTAATCCAGAGCAGTAGAGGCAGAGATTTTATGAAGTGATTGCGTTTTGCGATAAATGTTGGTTAGTCTCTGCATTAATCATGACTACATGTGGTGTGAGGAAAAGAGGAGAATTAAGAGTGACTTCAAAGTTTTGAGTCTGAGAAAATTAAGAATGGGAAGCTGAAACTGCCGTTTACTAAAAGAGGAAAAATACCGGCAAATATGATTTGGGATGAAAAATCAGAATTTTCTTTTGAAACTATTAAGTTTGAGATGCCTATGAGATATCAAGTGGAGAATGTCTCTTGGGTTCCTCCTACTATTAAATATTTTTATGTGAAAACAATTTTGGGGCAAACAGTATGGCCTCATGAATCTCTAGAGATTTCTAAACCTGGATCCTCATAAGACACAGAAGACATTTTTTTAAGTTTCTTTGTAAAAAATTGTGTCACTACTTGTAACCACTTCTGACACAATTTTCCAGCAGCCCATGACCACCACAAGTACAGTGTTTCTCTACAAGGACTCAAGGGACTCAGCATACAGTTTTACTCATGGGTGAGATTTATTTCAGGGACATAGTAAGAATACACACCCAGATCAGTAAGGGAAAAAGATATCTCAAGCAGTGTCTAGTGTCTAAATCCATGTGTAGACTGCTTTTGCTCTCCCTAAAGGGGCCACACAGCACACACTCTCCCTCTGGCCACAAAATGCAGTAACACATATGCAGTTGTTCTGCCCAGGAAAACCCATTTGAAACTCATAGACCAGGATTTTATTAGAGACTGGTTACATAGGCACAAAACCAGCCATAACTATCAAACTCCAGACTTCTAGAAGGAAATCAGGTGATCGCGATTGGTGCCACAGGCAGGCAAAATATTCTTATCACTTAGTCAACTTTACAAAATCCAAGTACCCTGAGGCTAGTCAAGGGCCACCCAACAAGCAGATCCTTCTAAAGATTAGGCTTGCTATATTAATCTTTTCATGCCTAATTACAGATTTGGCAACAAGGACACTGGCATCGATTCAGATATCACAAGGTATGGAATGGGACTTGAAATCTGTAGCTTTTCCAAAGATTTATAGCTAAGTCAGATGATTACCCAGATTTGGACACAATTCATTTAAATCACTGGCAGTTCATCGCAGCCCCAGTCACCTGAAGTGACTTTTCCAATGAATACACAGCAAGGCGTGGGAGAGGAGGTTGGCGACTTCCTCTGTCAGTAACTAACCGAGTTCCTAGGGAAATCACCTCACTACTCTGTTTCTCCTTCTGTAAAAGAATGGGGGGTGGATTAGATGATCTTCAAAGTCCCTTCAGCTCTAATATTCTTTGATCTGGTTTAGAGAAAGCAGCATGAAATGAAAAAAATACAAACACCTTGGTCAATGTCCTTCCCACTCCCTCCCCCACCCTGCTTGAAATCCTGAAAGCAAAGCCCATTCTCTGCCCTCTGTCTCTGTTGGCACTTGAGGAATCCTTGAACTGAGGCATGCTGTAAGATCAAGAGAAGCGAAGACTGCCTTTCACAGATTTCCTCTCTATATTAATGTCACAAGTGACAAGACCATTTTACAGGGGAAGAAGGAAATGTACTTGTTTTGTGGGAATGAAAGAGAAGGATTAAAACATGAAGCGCCACAAAGGCCTTCTGGGGAATTTTAAAGACAATCTACCCTAGAACAACTTTACTGATAAATCTTAGATTTCCAGGGGGAGCTCTTTAGCCTATTTTCTGTCTGTAATCTTTTATGGTCTTTATGAGAAAACTGTGACTTCATGTTACCGGCAGTAACCAAGATGAAATAAGAAACTCAAGTCTGTAACTCTCTCATTGATTTAAGAGATGTTGATGCCGAACCTCTTCCTTGACAGTTAGGGGTTACAGAGGCGTTGACTGGGTCTAGGTCCCCTAACCCCTAATGTGTATCAGGACTAATAAAAATGATAACACTTGACATGTGTTAAACTATTAGCAGAGTCGATCCTCGATAATAATATAATATAAAGGCAAATTCTCTTAAAATTCTCAACTTTAAAGAAAAACACCTCTCTTCATTTATCCTCCCTCTCTTCTGTTATCTCAAATTCTTCCTATCTCTTAAATTTTATCAGTATACAAGCATACATTAGTATCCTCAATCTTAAAACAATGTTTCTTGGATTAATTTTCATCGCCAATCCATTTCTCTGCTATTCTTAATAGACAAATTTTTCAAGAGAGATTTCTAACGTGATGCCATCTCAAATTTCTCATCTCCTGTTCAGTTAGACAGTATAAAATGGAATTTCTCCCCTACTATTTCCACGAAAAGTACTCTCTTCAGTAGTATACCATCAAGCTCCATGTTGCTTGATCCAGTACAAACTTACAGTTTTCATCTGACTCAATGTTTTGGCCACATTCATTATTGTCAAACATTATTATCTCTAGCTTCTGTGATACTATACTCAACCAATTTTTTCAGTAACTCATGGACCATTCCCCCTTATATATTACAGGGCTCCCAACTGCAGCAAGAGATGGCAAGGCCTGTTGAAAAGAACTTTGCATGCATTTGTGTGAGAAGCATTTTTCTAATATTCCATTAGTCAAATCAAGGAACATGGGCAAGCCTAGATTAAGAGTGGAGTAAGACACTCTACTTCTTGTTGAGAGGAGCTGAAAATTCACAGTACAAAAGTTTTCCCACTTTTGCTAAGTACAGAGAGAGAAGAAGAAAGAGATTTGCCTGTATATCGTCTCCCACTTACCCACTGCCACTGTGAGTTGCATCACATCATGACAGGAACCAAGTCTACTATGTTTTCCAATTGGTCTCTAGAGCCTGGCCCACTGACAGTAACATAGATATTAGTAAATACTTTGTGGAAAGAATGAATGACTAATGATTGATATGTATTTAGGCTCAGGTTCCATAACTCCCATTTCATGCTCAGAGAATGGCCTAGAACAGGGTCTTTATAGATTCGCAGAAGGAGGAATCTGGGGTAGGGGTACAAGTTATAAACATGGGTAGATATTGCAAACAGAGATAAGGTGAGATAAGGTGACCATCTTCTCCCAAATCTCTATGGTCCAAGCCAAGGAAGGATCTGTATCCCTTTGTCCTCTCAAAAATCCCTGCTTCTCAGGGCTGACCCAGTGTCGTAGTGGTTAAGTTTGCATGCTCCACTTTGGCAGCCTGGGGTTTGTGGGTTCTGATCCTGGGTGAGGACCTACGCACCACTTGTAAGTCATGCTGTGGCAGCATTCCACATGCAAAATAGAGGAAGATTGCCACAGGTGTTCGCTCAGAGACAATCTTCCTCACCAAAAAAAGAAAAAGAAAACCCTGCTTCTGTTTTGTTTGCTTGTTAGTTTTCTGCTGGAGAAATAGTTTATTGTTCCTTCTGCTTTTAATTACATTCAATAATAATGATAATGATAATAGCTAATATTTGTTGAATGCCTACAGTGTGGCAGGCACTGTGCTACATATCTTTAATTATCACATTTAATTTTCAAGATATTTCTATGTAGCAGTGTTGTCATTATTCCCATTTCATAGGTTAGGAGACTGAGACTCAGAGAAATTAAGTAATATTTTCAAGGTATCAAAGAAAACATGTGGCAGAACTGAGACCCAAACAAAGATTATCTGTTTCGAAGATCTTATGCACTATGCCATCTTGGCTCTCACAAATATATTTGGAATTTTTAGAGTTAAAAATTTAGTGGAATTTATCTACAAAAATAAGTTTTTGGGATTGTACACAACTTTAAATGTCATCCAGTTCAACTTCCGAAGTGTGAAACTTCTCTCCAGGATACTGGACAAGCACTCACCTGGTTATTTTGTAATCTCTCCTGTAATAAGGGAGCTAACAACTTTACTAGAAAGCCCATGACATTTCCAGGGTAGAAAATGTATTTCATAATCATTGTGAGGTTGAAATTCATCAGAGCCTCTTGAATTTTCAGGTGTGCCAAGTTTACAATCACCTTGCTCAGTGCCAGTAAATTGGTAACAGACAATCAAAAACAAGAGCCTAATGGAGATTAAGTTGACAATGCACTCATTTTATTATTGGTAAAGCTGGATTGGAGAATCGTTTATGGCTTCCTACCTCAGACCTTGATTTAAATTTACCTGCCAGATCACGAGTGAGGAGACTGAGAATGGAGATTTACTCCATTGTGGGGAGAAGGACAAAAGAGAGAAGGGATCTGATCATGGAAGGCTCTGTAATATGGGGCAAGTGCTCAACAACCAAGAGAGAAAGGAACAGAGTCAGCTAGATGGGCCTTCACTCCCACGGTTTCAGTTCTATACTCATTCCTTACTGTTTGAGATAAAACAATTAATGTCACATTCTCCCCAAAATCTCTTCTCAGATTGGGAAATTCCTTTGTCAGCAGGGGCAGAAAGTGAAAGAATCAACAAATGAATAAAAATATCTATTCAGAAATGCTAAATTCAGAGTACGCGTTTATGTCTGTGAGCATGTGCGCGTATGCACATGTGTGTGGATCGGAAAAGCTGAAATAAAAATCTCTTCAGGAAATCGTGAAGCATGAGAAGTAACTGTCCCATCCCCACCCCAAAAGATGCTCCCACATCATCACTTGGGGAGGAGTGGGGCTCCTCTTTCTCAGGAAAACTAAAGTAAAGGGTAGTGAATATAGGTGGAGATGAGGAGTGTAATTTCTTTAGATAAATGTTAATCCAGATCTGTTTCACAGAACATTTTCCGCGTAGTTGGTCCCTGAAGAAAAGATTTTATTCCACCTCCACCACCCTATGGGCCTAAAAATCTGGGGAATGCAGTTATCCTTCTATTTGGAAATCTATAAAACCCATTAGCCTATTACGCCAACTACAACAACTGCAACAAAGCAGACACTAATTAAACATAACTATCAATCACCCACTTCCCCATTAACACCTGTTAGTAGGCTGTAGAACTAGTATCTGAGAAAACACAGGCTACCACTTACCATTGTTCGAGTTATACACTGTACAAGTTCAGAGGATGACTTTCACCTTCTTATCCTCATAGATTTATGTAGCTGTTATTCCAACTTCCCGGCAGATGGCAATAAAGTTTCTTAAGGAAGGGATGTCTTTTTTTTTTTTCCTAATTCACCTAAATTCACCCTTTAGAGATGCTAGGAAAATATCACCACCCATCCCAGTTCCACGCTCTTCACTGGCACTGGAAGAAATTCTGCAAACCAAGACATGGTTCTTTAAAGGTAATAAGCTGAGTTGTATTCCTTCAGGGTTTTTAAAAGACATAAAATTGGTGTTCCAGAAAACATTAAATTCAATTGCCCTCAAATATCCCAATACCTTCAACTGGAGACACATTTTTTTCTTCTTCTTCTTCTTCAGAACTTAGTAAAACCAGTCAGCAAACAAATAGCTTTCATCTGTGACCTGGGACAATGAACCATGCCAAACACCAGAGTTCTTTTCCCAAAGGCAGTGGGATTCGTTGACTTCATTAGTTTTAAGAGTCCAGTAACCTGTGGATTTATAGAAGTCACCTGCCCCAGTGATTAGACAAGGAGCTGGTAGACAGGCCCTCTTGGTTCCAATTCTGATTTTGTGACAAATGATTTTGCCATATTAATAGCATTCTCTCTACCCTAATTTGCTCATATGGAAAATTGAGATGATCATGTCTGCCATTCCTGTCTCTCATAATTGTGGAGTTGAAATGCACAACATTGACAAAAATAAATTGTGAGGAACATTATAGACCATAATTTATAAAATAGAAGGGTTCTTCAAATATCATTTCAATTTTGTCTTTAAGGTGAAGGTCACAAACTCTAGTCTATAACGAGCAAGTTCGGTATTTGTATCAGCTATTAAGCTATCGACTCAACTTCCAACCCACCTTTCTTTATGCTATTTTGTGATGTTAGGGACTGAAAACTTCATCTTGACTTAGCAAACTACTATAAACTCTGTCTACAGAGGGCACTAGGGGGAGACCAGGAGGCTAGAGGATGAAAGAACTCGCTCCTTTCAGTTCACTTCCTTTTCCTCTTCTATTTTGGTCCCTGTTTTCATTCTGTTCCTACTTTTAGATTTCTGTTTCTATCACTGTCAGCATAACAACTTTTCTCCACTCCGGTAGCAGCAGTACATTCCAGAATTAGCAGTTGATTCCAGTTTGCAGATTGTCCAATCTTTGCAGAATAAGCCCTATCATGCCTCCTCAAAGACACCCACACCAGGTGGCGCCCCTTTCCGCAAAAGTCCAGCTTGCAGCCTCGGGGGCTCCTTCTCAGGGGTTGATTTCAGCCTTGCGGGGACCTTCAAATTTTCACAAGTGCAGCCTCTAGCCTGTATTTCTCCCAACCCCAGAGGTGGCAACTGCTTCCAGCAGTTGTATAATTTCCATCTCCTCACTGGCTCCTGACTAACACAGAAATATAAATTAGTGAAGCAGACTTGGTATGATTGTAATTCTTACATATTTACACTTGATTTGCATAGTGAACAAGTAACGATCTTCATTTCCATAGATTTATGTGCTCTTTCTATTTCTCTTTCCCCTTCTTTCTTTCTCTTTTTACTGAAGCAGATAATCCTCTTGCGCTAGCTTAATTTACCCACGTCTGCTAAACATGTGTAGCCAATGAATATCTCACTTTTCTCTTAACATTAGTGGAAAATTTGAGCACAATAGCAACGAAAAAGGACAAGTCTCACTGGAACTCAGTATCGAGGGGAAACAGGGAAAGATGGGGAAAGTAACCTACTGGAGAAAGGTAAGGACTGACTCAGCTCCTGATCATTGTCACCTGGGAGGCATGTGAGTTCTTTGCCACTATATCCCCAAATTTTTCAGGAGAATCCAGAAATCCAGAGCTTTGTGTCTTGAATTTAAATGCTCATAAATTATTGGAAGACAATATTAAATATTGTGCTAGGTAACATTGTGTGGACCAAACAGTAGACATCTGTGGTCAGATCTGGTCCAGTAGGTGTCAACGTTGCTTCACAGCATCCGATCGTGTTTCTATAAGCCAAGTATAATCATGTTACAGGAGGAGAACAAACACCCTGCAGCCAAGAGGAAAAGCCGAGTTATTAATAGATGTCATTGATCACGTAACTCCCATTTCAGAAAAACCTATTAAGAAGTAAGTGCTCCTTATTTCTGAAACAATTTAGGAAAAAATTACTAGTGAAAGGTTTTGAGGAATAGAGGCTGGCTTGGAAAGAAAACCCTCTAAATTACCTTTTAAAATCTCTTGAATATAATTGGCATTTCCTTTCAAAATATAAACCTGAGAAAAGCAACAGCAAGTTCCAGACCCATGAATAGGACAACAGTGACTTATGCAGAGCAACTGCTGTTCACCAGAGGACCTGTGACAAGTTTTGGAAAATGTTGGTGGCAAGTTATCACTTTTCAGTGGCATATGCTTTTAGAACTTTTTAACGGTAGGGAATTAAGCTAAATTTGGAGTAAAGGATATTCTTCCGTATGATGGTGGGCTGTGAACATAGTATTTACAAAGGGAAGATTCCAATTTTAATTTACAATAATTAATTTGTCAACAAATCATTCATTTAGTAGTACTAGCTGCTAGTTGACTGAGAAACTTTGAGGAATGTTTTTCTCTTTCCTCTTCACTTTTGCTCAAACTGTTTCAATTATCTAGATTCCCTCCCTATCTTATCTCATTTCCACTGTCAGAGTGATACTGAAATTTCATTGCCCACCTACGTAGATAACCTTTTTTTAAGACTTTATTTTTTAGAGCAGTTTGAGGTTCACAGCAAAATTGAGAGGAAGATGTAGAGATTTCCCAGAAATTGCTGAATCTACATTGACACATCAGGATCGCCCGAAGTCCATCGTTCGCATTACTATGTAACACATAGTTTTACATTTTGTGGGTATGTACAAATGTATAATGACATGTATCCATCATTGTAGTATCATACATGATCATGAGGTATCATACATGTTGTATCATACGGAGTATATTCACTGCCCTTAAAATCCTCTGCTCTCTGCCTATTCATCTCCCCCACTCCCAGTCCCTAGCAACCACTGATCTTTTTACTGTCTCCTTAGTTTTGCCTTTTCTAGAATGCCATTTAGTTGGAATCACACAGTATGTAGCCTTTATAGATTGGCTTCTTTCACTTAGTAATGTGCATTTAAGGTTTCTTCATGTCTTTTCATGGCTTAATGGATCATTTCTTTTCAGAGTTGAAGAATATTCCGTTGTCTGGATGTACCACATTCATCTACTGATGGACATCTTGGTTGCTTCCAGGTTTGAGCAAATATAAATAAAGCTCCTATAAATATCCATTTGCAGATTTTTAAGGGGATATAAGTCTTCAACTCCTTTGGGTAAATACTAAGGAGTACAATCATTGGATTATATTGTAAGAGTATGTTTAGCTTTGTAAGAAATAGCCAAACTGTCTTCCAAAATGGCTGAAACATTTTGCATCTCCACCAAAAATGAATGAGAGTTCCCGGTGCTCCACATCCTTGTCAGCATTTGGTGTTGTCAGTGTTCCGGATTTTGGTCATTCTAATAGATATTTAGTGGTATCTCATTGGTTTATTGGGGGCTTTTTTTGGTGAGGGAGATTAGCCCTGAGCTCACATCTGTAGCCAATCTTCCTCTTTATTTTTGCTTGAGGAAGACTGTCACTGAGCTAACATTTGTGCCCATCTTCCTCTATTTTGTATGTGGGATGCTGCCACGGCATGGCTTGATAAGTGGTGTGTAGGTCCTCCCTGGGATCTGAACCTGCTAACTCATGTAAGCAGAGTGCACAAACTTACCCACTATGCCACCAGCCCGACCAGCATTATTGTTTTAATTTGCATTTCCCTGATGACATATGATATGGAGCATCTTTTTATTTGCTTACTTGCCATCTTCATGTCTTCTTTGGTGAAGTGTCTGTTAAGATCTTTGGTCCATTTTTTTAATTGGGTTGTTTATATTCTTATTGTTGAGTTTTAAGAATTCTTTGTGTTTTTGGATAATGGTGTTTATCAGATGTGCCTTTTGCAAATGTTTTCTTCCAGTCTGTGGCTTGTCTTCTCATCCTCTTGATTTGTCTTTCATAGAACAGAAGTCCAGCTTATCAATTATTTCTTTCATGGATCATGCCTTTGGTGTTGTATTGAGAAAGTCATCACTATACCCAAGGTCATCTAGGTTTTCTTCTAAGTTGTCTTCTACTTTTATATCTGTGATTCACTTTTAGTTACTTTTTGTGAAAAGTGTAAGGTCTGTGTCTAGATTCCTTTTTTTTTTTTTTTTTTTTTGCATGTGGATATCTTGTTTTTCCAGCACCATTTGCTGTAAAGACTCTATTTGATCTGTTTTGGTTTTACTGATTTGTCAAAGATCAATTGACTATATTTATGTGGGTCTATTTCCAGGATCTCTACTCTGTTCTCTCAATTTATTTGTGTATTCTTTCACCAATACCACATTGTCTTGATTACTGTAGCTTTATAATAATTCTTGACATTGGATAGTGTCAGTCCTCCAACTTTCTTCTTTTCCTTCAATATTGTGTTCGTTATTTTGCATCTTTTACCTCTCCATATAATATATAACCTTTTCAATATCCTTCATCAATTTCTCTAAAAAATAATTTCTTGTTTTTCTTCTCTTCCTGTGGTAAGCTTTTTGTATAGTTGGCTTTCATATTTTATCTTCCTTCTAAGAATTCTTCAAGTGAGACTTTTCCATTGCCTCTCCTTAAATAATGTATTTCAAAGTCCAATCTTCAGCCCCTTTTCTTTTATACCCTTTATACACTCATCGTGAGCAATTTTATCTACACTCTTTGCTTTAATTATAGTCTAAGCTCTGAGAGATCCTGAAGTTATATATTTGGTGTCCACCTCTTTCCTTGATTCCAGACACATCACTCTACCTGACTGCTGGGCATCTCCAACTGACTGTCAAATAGGCATCTTCACCTCAAAATCTTCACAACAGACCCTATTGTCTTTTTCCAACAAACTTCTCCTTTGTCCATTGATTTCTATCATCTGTCTTGGAGATAAAGCCATTAAATATAGGCATTCTTTTTGACCTTTCTCTCTCGCTCATCTCTCAAAGAGAATCAGTCACCAAACCTACTCTTTTCTTGCCTCTTAGTATTTCTCACATCTCTCTAACTTCTCCCCATTCTCACAACTGCTATCATCTCGGGTGAGGATGTAATTTCTCTCTTACCTATATTCCTGGTGCAAGCTGTGAACAACTCTTACAGGCTTAAATCCTGCCATAAACCAATCCGTTTTCCACACTGTGGCCAGAGGAATTTTACCAAAGCACAATTACAATCCACTCCCCCACTTACAAAACATGCTTTGACTTGGTTTTTAAATATTTTGTCATCTAGCCTGAGATTGACACCACGGCTTTCTTTCTATATTTCCCTTTGCACCCTTTACTCCTGTGTTTATTTAGGATCATTTTCATTTCACTGAACTTGGCTTGATCTTGAATTTCATATTTCAAATACTTGGAAAGCCATTTCTGACCTCTTCCCCTTTCTTCTACTGTGTATTAATTATCTTCTATCCTTCCATCCTTTTATTCAGTGTTGAAATTATGTATTTGCTTCCTTCTTCTATCCTTGCTTCCTTTTATTCAGTGTTGAAATTATGTATTTGCTTGCTTGTTTCTCCAGTCAGATAAGGGACAATATAAAGATCATACCTATATACCAAATTCAATTAGTTAGTAGATGTGGTATGAAGCTCTGTGACCTGCTTTCTGAAGATTAACCAGACTCATTAAGGAAAAAAAAAAATGATTGATTATTATTGTTTGCTCCAAACAAGAGGGCAATAAACACATTTTTACATTTCTTGCATTAAGGCATACTTGAATCATATTTATCTGAGCATCTGCTATATGTAAGGCACTATGTTAGAACGATTATGTCTATTGTTTTACACTTACAATCATTGTCTGAGGAACATTACCTCATTTTTTCAAATGAGAAGAAAGAGATTGTTAAATTATCTTCTTGTATAAGGATATACAATAAACGACAAAACCAGAATTAACCTCATGACCTCTAACTCAAAAGCCCATATGTCTTTCAGAAACACATGCTACATCCAATGGTATTGACTTAAATAGATTGATGAGAGTATCTGCTATACATTCAACCCCGTGCCAGATACTGTAAGAATAAGAAGAATACAAAAGAAGGCATTATCCCTGCCCTCAGGAAGCTCATACGAGTGCAACAGAAAATATGAAGTAACTGGCAGAAAAATTAAAGGCTAGATCTTATTCTGTATCCTTGATTGTTTGGAAAAGCAAATAAGAGAAAGGAAGAGGAGGCATTTTAAAACTGCAAGGCTGTGATGATGGTAGTGTAAATGTAGATGCTGTGAAGTCTCTCAGGGAGAGTTAATTACCCCTTATTAAGACAAACTTCATTCTTTTTTAGAAAAACATACTATCTTATATCCATTAGGCCTTGTTTTTTGGCATCCTATAGCTTTCTTGAGGAAAGTTAGAATGGATGTAGATCTTGTTATTGGAGCTACAATTAGGAGGTGAGGATTATCACCATTCCCATGCACAAAAGGCCATGTAAGATACTGGAAAGAACCTTGATTCAAAGTCAACCAGGTACAGATGCAAATTCTCGTTCTATCACTTACTAATGTCATAATTCTGTGTAAGTAACATATTCTCTCTGCATCATGCATAAAATTAGATAATAGTACTTACTTCCCGGAATTTTTGTGAAGATTAAATGAAATAGTACATGCAAAGTGCCTGACACGAAGTAGGTGATCATGAAAGAGCCACGATGGTGGTAGCAATGATAATGATGGTGCTAATGATGACAGTGACAAGGGGATAATGACGATGTTACTGGGGACTTTGGTCAGGATACAGACTCAGGACCTTCCAACTCTGTATTCCAAATGTAGCATTGAGGCCTGGCTGGTCTCTCTGGGCCTCTTTGGCTCCCATTTTCTCTAACCTCCTCCAGCATATAAAATCTGCACCACAAAATTCATTGCAGAAGCACATTCATCTGCTTGATGTATTCTCATACTCAGGGATAATAGCTACATTTTAAATTTTTATTATAATATTTGGTAGTTCACAGCTGTTTTTCTTATTAAATCAATTAATATACACACCACACTTGAAAGAAAGCCTGGCAGATAGCAAACCCTATAAAAATCTTAGCTGTGATTAGTGTTAATGTTTTCATCAATATTATTTGTTAGTTCACTTAATTTTTGCAACAAAATACTGTGAAGTAGGTAGAGTAGATTTTTAAATTCTCATTGAATATATTAAGATACCAAATCTCACAAAGATCTAGTGGTTGCTAGCGTTTAGCTCTGTGCTCAGGGGCAGAGAACTTTTATGCTTAAGATTATACTTCTCCCAACACCTAGTGCCTGGCTGCTCACACAGCAGGTGCTTGCTTGATATCATTAAATGCTTATGTAGCTGATTTCCAGGGGCTATGGGAAAACATTGGTTTGGAGGATCATTTAGGTCTAAGGCAAGTATAACATCCATACTAATGTCAAAAACAAGAATTAATAACTTCATTCAAACATTTATATATAGATATAGGACTAATTAAATATAGATACTGTACAAATTGCATAAAGCTCTGCTTAAAATCACAAGGTTTTGAGTATCCACTGACCCTTCAAATACCCTCAAATGACTTTAATTTACTTGCTTTTGTTATTTTTAAAGACAGTCTGAAAGGGCTGATAATCAATACTGTGCTTAGAGAGTTGGACAAAAGAAGTAAATGCTCAGGCCCTTGACTAGGGTTAAGAATGACTGAGACCCTCTTTGTGATTATGTCTTAAGATAAGGTCCACTTACTGAGCAGACACTGGTCTTCCCCTTCATAGGATGTGGTAAAAAGAGGCAGAGACCTGGAAACCAGTAACTGCACTTACAACAACCATTTGTTATAGAAATATATTTAACTGAGGTCAAGAAAAAAATGCTCTAGAGTAACGTGATCCAAATGGTGAAGCAGGCTTTGCACTAAGTTGGGTGGGGAGGATCTGTGCTACATAAATAATTCAAAGAACTTCAATTTTTTTTAATAACAACAATGTTCATCATTCACTGTGTAGCATTATTTTGACGAATGTGCTGTGGTCATTTAAGCTGATAACTGGTGAAGGAGTATACAGAATACTCTGCAGTATTTTTATAACTCTTCTATAAATCTAAAATTATACAAAAATAAGAAGTCTATATTAAAATGTCTGATAAATTTCCCTTGTTAGAGTGGCATGAGAGTGCGGAGGATGACCGGGATAGTCTAGAAGTATTTTCATGAAAAGGTGGTAGTTAAACTGAAAGTTTAGAAGAATGACTAGCAGTTAATAAGGTGGGGCAGGGATAGAGAGAAACATGTTTAGTAACCTAGCCTTTTTCCCTAATAATATTTCACAAACATCTTTCTATGTCAATTCCTAAGGATCTACATTTTTATTGGGTTCATGGTAGTTTCTGGAATAAATGTAAACTAAGTTAATTATTTCTTTAGGAATATTTAAGGTATTAAAATTTTTCCTTCCTTTATAACCAAATCTGTAGAAAACTCACAAGACTATTTCTAATTAAATTTTAAGTGCCTGTTTAATATTCTCCCATATACTGTAATCTTCCTAAGGACAAAGTTGTGTTTATCTTCTTCACTTGTTAGTCCCCAGGATATGGTATGATGCTCCAAAACTTCACTGAATGATGAGATGTATCATATGCAAAGATCTGGACAGAAACAACAGCAAGGAATGTAAGAAACTTGCAAGTAGATTTCTGTAGCTGGAATGAGGGATGCCTATTAGGGAATTAAGGAGGCAGGGAATGAATTTAGGGGATGGCATTCACTCTCTAATACAATCAACAAAATGTTTATTTTGGACTCAGTCTGTGCCATGCACTGTAACTACGAAGATAAGGAAGACAGTTGCTCACCTAGGGAGTTTATGGGATTGCAGGACCTATGCTGTGAAGGCTTTTGTTTCTCTTCATCATAAAAACTACAAGAAGCCTTAGAAGTATTTTAAGTAGGAACCTCAGCAAGAGATTCGCATCACCTATCTTTCTGCAGAAGGAAATAGAGAAGGAAGCAATGTTAGAAACAGAAGCTCAGTTAGAAGTTTGTTGCAATAATCCAGGTAGAAGCCATGAGTGCTTGCACTAAATTAGTTGTGTGGAGACTACAAAGGAGTGGCTAGAGGGATACCCGAGATTAGGAGGATGTGACAGGGTGGCAGCTGTGATAGGAGATTCAAGAGGAAGAAGATGGATTAAGATCGATTTGGAGATAGTATCAACTGTCCTGTATGACTTATTTGAGATGGAGGGTGACGACCAAAGAAATGGAATATGGTTCTCAGTTTAATGGCTTGAATCACTAGATGGGCAGAAATAGCACACACTGAGGAAGGTAAGATAGCAGGCAGTTCAGTCTACTGTGGGTATGGGATGGGCTGTTGGAACACACTGAGTGAGGGATAACTCTAGGACTCCTTAGGTGAAGGTACCCAGTGGGCGGTTGAGTACACTGGTTTCTAGGGAGAGAGCTCTGGGCTGAAGATACGGATCTATGTTAAATAGCATAAGAGTAATTATTGATTTGAAAGGCCATATCTCTAGCCCTTTCTTTATATAATTATTGTAAAAGACACCATTCAAGAAGACTATGTAAGAAAGAAAAAAGATAACCCAGGGTGGACTCTGGAGAACACCAGCATTTAATACAGAAAAAGAGCAGTATGAGAAAGAAGCACTTTTGGAAGTCATGGTCAGAGTGGTGGGAGGGGTAATAGGTTAGAATCATTTCTGAGAGCCCATTGAAGTCTGATTCAGGAAGGAGGGATAATTGCACACTACCAGGTGTGAATGAGGGGTCAAATGATGAAGCTTCCATAAGTGGTAGGATGTGCAATTAGGAAGCCATCCATAGCCTTAATTAGAGCAATGCCAGACACTGTGCCAACTGCTTTACATGGAAAATTGCATTTGCTTCATACAACAGCTGATAAGGCACATAATGTAATCCAAATTTTACAGATGAAGAGACAGTTGCTTAACTAACTGACTCACAGTCACACAACTAGTTAGCGGTAAAAGTCAGGTTCAGACCTAGGAAAGCTGATGCTGAACACTGCACTCTGAGTAACTAAGCTCTACTGTGCCACCCACTGATGTGTCTAGTTATTTTCAATTCAGCACTTCATAGTTTAGAGGGTTTTTTGTCCTCCAGTTTCTCATAAACACAAATATCAATTCTCCATAAGGATATTCTAAAAGTACTCTTAGAACTGAGACACACCATACGGCTCCGCGTGTTCCTCCAAGTTTTTAGCCCAGAACAAGGTACTCATAGGTGTCCTGTAATTCCATTCAATAAATGATATTGAAAAAGAAAAGAGCATTGAGGATGTTAGAGTAAAGGCAGACCACTTAGATTGTCCTCCAACGACACAAGTAGCAGACTATGCTCTGTGGTTCATATTATTCTTCTCTAATGATTTATGTCTGATATTTCCAAGGTTATAATAATACGCAGACCTTAATACAATCATATTGGGTTAATAAATGCATCCTCCATACTTAATACATGAGAAAGCAATTGCACAAAGGAAGTCAAACTCACATCTCTGGTGGGTAGTTCCTTTGAGCTTAGAGTCTGGAACAAAGTATTACAGAAGGAGAATACCTTTCATCTTCCAGCTAATAAATAAATCACCAATTGTTTTATATTTTAAAACATCTGAACAGCACCCTAGAGCTCTGTAAAGGCTTTATCCTCTAGTTCCATTGGCGTGCAAGTCATCGTCTTAATTATGTACAAAATCACCTGCTTAAGACACACCATGGATTTTGCACCTTTCTGAAAACGTAGGCATCACAGACATCTTTTGCATAAAACTGGCTGCCATGGTGCAATTAAAGGAGAAATAAATCTCACCATCTTGATGACAGCCTGTGCAACTGAATCTAGGCAATATAGATGGCTTTGAGAAAATGGAATCTCGTATTCTTTGACAGTGTAATTATTACCCTCTGTCAGCTTATTCTACTTTTTCATAGAAATCACTTAATACTTCACAAAGATATTACTTTTGCCATCAAATATCACTTTTGGAAATGTTAATAATTTAGGAACTTCTATATTAAAAATGGCTAATTCAGTAAATGCATGAGATGCCATAACCTGAGCCCGCCCATGCTGAAAGTTTTGTTTGAATAGTTCAGTCCCAATAGGACATTGGAGAGAACAAGGGGGATGCATTAATGATCTACTGTCTGGTATTTGGAGTCCAGATGGCCAACAACTCAACTGCAAAGAATTTAGGAAACTAATGCAACAAGTTTTAGAAGAGAGAAATTTTTCTCTCTAATAATAGACATATGTTATTATATGCTTATTTTTTAAACTGCAATCTAAAGCCTTGTCTTTTCTCTTTGAGCTAAAGTACACTGACAATGGAAAAGTTTTACTTTTTTTTAGCTGGCTTTCAAAATTTATTTACAAAAAGTAAAATTTAGGGGCCGGCCCCATGGCTGAGTGGTTAAATTCGCACACTCTGCTTCAGCGGCCCAGGGTTTTACTGGTTCAGATCCTGGGCACGGGCATGGCACTGCTCATCAGGCCATGTTGAGGTGGCGTCCCACATAGTACAGCCAGAGGCACTCACAACTAGAATATACAACTATGTACTGGGGGTCTTTGCGGGTACGAAGAAGAAAAAAAAAAAAGATTGGCAACAGTTGTTAGCTCAGATGCCAATCTTTAAAAAAAAATAGTAAAATTTATTCTTTTTGCTGTAGACTAACGTGAGTTTTTACCAATATATTCGGTCTTCTATCCACCACCACAATCCAAATACAGAGTAATTCTGTCATCTGCCCCCCCCACCACAATTCCATTACTTTGTCCCTTTATAATCAACCTTTCTCCATCCCAAGCTCCTGGCAACCACTGATCCATTTTCTGTTCCTGTAGTTTTGCTTTTCACTGTTCTATAAATGCAATTATACAGTATGCAATCTTTTGAGGCTGGATTCTTTCACTTATAATAATGCATTTGAGATTAATTCACACTGTGTGTATCAATATTTCATTATTTTTTATTGAGGAATACTGTTCCATTGTATAGAATACTACAGCTTGTTTATCTTGAAAAAAATGCATTTGTAGTGCTATCATCGCAATGATAATACCAACATCTGGCATTGTGTGAATGCTTATTGTGTTTCAGGCATTGTTCTAGCTCTGCCTACATACTACCTCATTTAATTTCTTCATTGTATGAAATAGACAATATCACTTTATTCCAATTCCACTTTATAGAAGAGAAAGAGAAGGCAAGGATATATTAAATAACCTCGCCAGTATCACACCTTTTATAAATGTCATAGCCTTTACTTGAATCTGGGTAATCTAACTTCAGAACCTATCATTGTAACCATTATCATAAATTGCTTCCTAGTAATAGCTACCAATTATTGAGCATTTGCCCTTAGGCCATAGTAAGTATTTCCTCAATTCGTTTTCACACAAGTAATGGTAGGTTAAGGAAAAGGAGGCTTAGGAAGATTATGGAACTTGCCCCAAATCACCCTAATAATACTAACTAATTTTCAACCAAATAGTGAAAACTGGGTCTTCGTACCTTTAAGGATATTTAGTTTTGATCAGTTTCTGGGTTTCAATCTTTTGTTGTTTCTTCCTATGACATTGCATTTCCAATTCATTTCAGCATGCACAGAGCCTTTTGCAGTTGGAATAACTTGTTGGGCATTGCTACAAATCATCTTCCAGACTTTAAGATTAGATAATAAAATATATTTGGTAAAAAAGAGAACTAGTCTCTATCTTGATTTATCTCTGCCTGTGGGGAATTGAAGGGATGGAAAAATCTACTATCCTGAATTGAACTACATGGAGTTGACATATGGAAAAAAATTTTACATTCATTTTAACTTCACGTTGTTCCTAAAGAGGTTAAATCTTTATTCCAGAATAAAGATAAAAATAAAATTTGATGCTAGATTGCTTATGTTATCACCTTATCATGAGCACTGTAGAATTGGAAGCAATAATCTCCAGTAGAGGTGATAAAGGGAGGATGTGATTTTATTTTTCAATTGTATTTATAGTAATAATACTGTACTCAGCTCACATCTTTAAGAGAAAGGCCTTGAAGTACTTTCTGTATTTTAACTAACCCTCACTGTTCTAAGGACACAGATAGTTTTATCTATTTTATTGAGCTGTAGAATATAGAAAACAAATTGGAGGTCTTAGGGTTGAAGTCGTGACCTACTGGTAATAGTAACGTTTTATGATGGAGACAGATATGTTAAATGAAAGAATAGGAAACAACACCCAGAAAACCTGTGATCTGGAATTTCAGCAAAAATGAACCCTTGCACATCCCAGCAGTCCTTTGGCTTTTTAATTTCTTGGTAAGTTTCCATATAGGAAACATATCCTGAATACTCTTTCCTACCCTCCTTTTTAGATTCAGTTGTAGGATGCAATTGTAGAATAGGGAGGAATGTGTGAAGTATGGAGGGTGTATCCCTTTTCTGAACAACCTCAAACATTCTGGTCAACTCTCAAGATTCCTAGTTAGACATCTAGACACTTATGATTTTGAATCCCACATATGTTTGGGTTATTATAGGAGCCATGCCACGGAACAAAAGATGCACTCTGAGATGAGGCTAGGACAGGACCAGCCTTGCTATATGGAGCAGGCATTACAGTACTGCTCTTAGGTCTTCATAGTAGTGGTGATTGTCAGCTATGTACAAATTTCAGCTCAATGTAAGGGCAAATTTTTTTTTTTTTTCAGATAATTGGAGCTGTCCAGAATGGGCTAGCTTGTCCTGAAGGCAGTGAATTAAGAAGAAAAGATTCCTGCATCCAGTGGGTGATTTGACTAGTTGCAAAGCAAGGCTTCATCCAGTTCTAAGAAACTAACCAGAAAATTAGTTTAAGCTTTTTTAAGTAGCTATATTGAGGTATAATTGACATGTAATAAACTACACATATTTAAAATATAAAATGTAATAAGCTTATTTTGCCATGTTAACCATTTCTAAGTGTATAGTTCAGTAGTGTTAAGTATATTCACACTGTTGTGCAACAGATGTCTAGAAATTTTTATTTTACAAAACGGAAACTTGATACCCATTAAGCAACTCCCCATTCCTATAATCACCAGCTCCTAAATCACCATTCTACTTTCTCTTTCTACAAATTTGACTGTTTTAAATGCATCATATAAGTGGAATCCTACATATTTGTCTTTCTGTAACTGGCTTATTTCACTCAGTGTAGTGTACTCAAGGTTCATCCATCTTGTAGCAGATGACAGGATTTCCTTCCTTGTTGAGACTGAATGATATTCTATTGTATGTGTACACCGCATTTTGTTTACCCATTCAACCACTGATGGGCATTTGGGTTTCTTCCACCTCTTGGCTATTGTGAATAATGCTGCAATGATTATGGGTGTGCGGATAGCTCTTTGAAATCCTGCTTTCAATTCTTTTAGATATATACCCAGAAGTGAGATTTCTGGATTATATGGTAATTCTATTTTTAATTTTTTGAGGAACTTCCATACTGTTTTCCACAGTGGCTGCACCATTTTACTTTTCCAACAGTGCGCATGGGGTCCAAATTCTCCACATCCTCGCCAACACTTTTTTTTTTTATAGTAGCCATCTAATGGTTGCAAGGTGTAGCTTAAACTTTTATAACTAGAAAATTTATTAATTGAAAATCACACAATTTTCCTGGATCAGATTATTTTCATTCTGTTACTAATTATAAACTTGACCGTGTACAATTTCCTTCACCTCTCCTTGCAGTTTTTCTAAGAATAATAATAATACATATCTTAAAAATAAACAGTTTTGAATGTTATATGTGATTATATGTGATATGAGTGTACAGTATAGATACAGTATGTAGAGAGATATAAATATAGATGATAATATGTAATGGATGATTATATGTGATTAAATGCTTATATATAATAAGATATAGTAAACAGAGATAAGGTAACCTCCTTAGCAAATTTCCCCATATAGCTGCCTTCCTTTCTCTGTCTTATTTTCCAGTCCCCTGAGATCACCTCCCAAATTAACTCCTTGCCTAGAGTCCTTGTCTCAGGGTCTACTTCTAGGGTAGCCAGGTTAATACAAGTACCTAATCATTCCTAATCATTCAGCTATAATACTGACCAAGAAAAATGGCAAGAACTAGGATATATCGGAGAATATGAGGAAGCCATTTGGTATAAACCTAATTCAGCTTGACCTTGTCTTTCCAAAAGGGCCTGACCGAGGCCGTTGAGCATGCATTGTATATCTGCTTTAGAGATTCCCTATGGCAAGAGCAAAGGCCCTTGAGATAAAGGTGCAACTTCCCTCCCCATCCCAACGTTGGCGTCTCCTTAAGGATTAAGTATCTCTCCTTAGGCTAGAAACTGATTGCTGCGCACACCTGTGACCGCCCAGCTTGAGACAATAGACTTGCCTCCTGCTACACCCACCAAGATAGCAGACCCACTACCTGATGTGTCCATCAATTGCTGGGCCGACAGGGCAATCTTGTGACTATTGTGGGAGGGACCTTTCAGTCATATGTGAAACACCCTCTTTGAGGGTATATAACCACCCTGTGTACCCCCACTTCTTTGGAGTGCTCTGTTCCTTTGTGGAAAGACTGTCCCGGGTTATAATCCTAAAATTCAAACTCAGAATAAACTCACCCAAATTTTCATTTATAGACTGGTTATGGATTATTTTCATCGACAATACTTACTTAAAGTTTGAATCCGGAGGAGAAAATGTGATGGACCTAGCAGTTCTTGCAAATATCTTCATTTCTGGTGTTATGTTTTTATTGTTATACTCATCATATAGTGTGAAGAATGACTCATAATCCTTTATCACTCCCAACCCCCATCTTTTCCTCTAGAGGAAGAGTGATAGCCATGTAGAGAGCAGTTACACAATCAGAGGTTGAGAATCTCAGACCTAAGCGAGACTGATAGCAGAACAAGGAGCATTTTCTCCATGTCTATAAGCAAATATAAGGGTTGTGTTTGACAGTCTCATTTTTACCCTTTGCATTTCTCTTCCAATCATAAGAAGATGAGCAGTGATGAAAAATAAGAGTAATAGAAACTGGAATTAATTTCGTGCGGGTTTAAAGAGTGTTTGACCTTACTGAGTCTGATTCCTGCAAAGAAGTGCATCAAAGGTAGATTTTTCTGCTCCAGTGAGGCCCACATTAAACACTCTGATCTTCGGAGAATGGGTAGGGAGATAAATGAGTACCAGCCAAAATGCAGTATGGGCATAAGGGTGCAGCCTCCAATTTTGTTATGAAATCCTTCCTCTTAGTGATTTCTGCCTGCTCTAGTCTATCTCAATAATCATCTGGATACTCTGCCTGTAGGATCAAAAATGAAATGAAGTGTGGGCCACCTCTGTCTGCCTGCAACCTCCGCACAATTCAAGTTCCAAATCACCGTCCTCACTAACTCGTCCTACCATTCACTTATTCCCAGGCCATTTTTTTCCTTCTCTGTTTCCATTGCATTCTATACTTGCTTCTGCTTCAGAGGCTAACTTTTTGTGTTAAACTTCACTTAATTTTACCCTGGCTTGAAGGTGAACTCCTAGGTCATAGGAACCAATATTTTTCTTCTTTCTTCCTCTGGGATCCAACATAGTGTTTGGCGTATATGCATAGATAAAAGGTTTAATATCTAGCATTGAATCTATAAACTGTTTTATTTCAGTGATTCAGGGGAGCAGCTAACATTATTGACTACACACTCTGCTAGGCCCTATGCTAAGTGCTTTATGTATTCATTTAATCTCACAAACACTCTATGCTTCATATTTTGCTGCAAAACAAACCACCCTAAACTTAGTTGCTTTTAAAGCAAATCAGCTTCTGAATCTGATCATCAGAGGCATGGGATGTGTACAAAGTCACCTTGGGATGACAAGTGGTTTAGCAGGTTTCTGTTTCTCTTTCTCTGGTCTCTTTGTTAAATCCTCTGTCTCTTTTAGTATCACACCCATCTGTTAGTCTCCATGATTTGCTGGCTGATTGCTCTATTGTTATTGACAATGACCTGGGGTATAAATTGCTACATAGTCTGAGCCAATTAAATTTGAATCCTTCCACGGGGTAGTTTTTGAGACTAATCTTTGAGATTTGTTCTGGGAAGGGGGTTGGCTCTTAGTTGTCTCTTTCTATGGTTCTCTTTGGTAAACTAGCTGACCTATGGTTTAGCTTCTTATTTTCGTGAAGCTACATGCCTCTTCTTATTTGCTTACCATCAAAAGATCCATTTTTGGGCACCAGCCCGGTGGCATAGCGGTTAAGTTCGCACGTGCCGCTTCTCAGCAGCCCAGGGTTCGCCAGTTCGGATCCCGGATGCAGACATGGCACCGATTGGCACGCCATACTGTGGTAGGCGTCCCACATATAAAGCAGAGGAAGATGGGCACGGATGTTAGCTCAGGGCCGGGCTTCCTCAGCAAAAAGAGGAGGACTGGCAGTAGTTAGCTCAGGGCTAATCTTCCTCAAAAAAAAAAATCCAGTTTTGGGGAGAGGAGTGCCTTTAGGCTTGAACTTGTCCATACTCTGTTTCAAATAAAGTGAATTTATTCAAGGACAGCTTCAGGGCTCTCTGCTGTTATGGACTACCTCCACGCCTGGGGAAATTCTCAGAGCTGCTGATCTGGAGGCACAGGAATAGTGATCTGCTTTTCTTATAGAGACACCCCTGTTTTATGAGAAGGAGCTGTTTGGTGGCAGTAGCTTCTGGTCTTCCCGGCTCACATGCCCCAGTATGGAACCTCTGCCCTATGAGTGAGCTGCATGAGGGCAATGGGACTCTATTATTCTTAGCTTGCTATGCCTAATGTAGAGTCTCTGCTCTATTTGTGGGAGGAAGAAAGGACACACTCTTAGCCACACTCACCAGGAATTTACCCTCTGTAATTCACAGCTGGGGTAGAGGGGAGAAATGAGTACCCTGATGAGGATTTTAGGCTGGTTATTTTTAAAACTGCAGATGAGAAGCAGGCTCTGAGGACAGGAATTTTGCTTGCCCTTTTGAGAGACATTTGCATTTGTGAAGGAAGGGGGGATGACCTTGTAGGGACCAGAAATTGGCCACCCCAGGATATGTCTCTTTGGCATTGGGATTGTTTGGGGCTGATTGCTTTTGATAAACTGGGACAGGGAAAGAGGCTCTAGGGAATGGAACTTGCCCTTGTTGGGACACATTTACATTTGTAAGGTAAATCTCTATCTGTAAAAGGTGCCTCCCTCTCTGTACCAGGAAGAAGAAGAGAGATGACCTTGTCCCTAGAAACTCTTAATGGGGAAGGCAAGAACTTAAGTTGGTTGCTGTTTGGCAATCTCATGTAACTGATTTAGGGTGGTGGCTTCTGACCTTTACTTAATCTGATTTGATTCTTGTCTAAAAGTCATGGGATCACCCAATGACCAGACCCCACCTGCACTGATACCATTTTAACTTTTTTTCATGTTCTTTGCTTTGTCTTCTAAAGAGATGACTCACATACCCATGCCTTATAAAATTAGCCCTAACCCTCAACTCAGGCCAGCAGCAGGAGCTCTGACTGCCCGTGGGTCCTGTCCCCACGCACCAGCTCTGCCTGCCCATGGGCCCTGTCCCCATGCCAGCAGGGGCAGCGGAAGCTCTGACTGCCCATGGGTCCTGTCTCCATGCTATTCTATTCTCTAAATAAAAGAGCACTACTGCCAGATCTTAAGAGTCTAAGAAATCTTTCTTTCGACTCCTCGGCTCACTGACCCCGCATCATACCCTATTTCCCGAAAAAAATGGCCAAAGTCATGCCACGTGTCCCATGATGATACCATTGTGCTCAGATATTTAACAGTGATCTGCACTGTTATCACTGCTGCCTCCACTGCTTCTGGACTCTGCATGTGGCTCTTTCTGCTCCTGCCCTCACCAAAACTGACTCTAAAATATCCTTGTGTTCTTGATTTTCTGCCTCACTAGCTTTAGAATCAAAGTTGAGTGTGGGTGCAATTGATTTGCAGAATTTAGGTCACATCCCCACATCCTAGCTGTATGAGAAGTTGGGAGAGTGAGCATCTAGCATTTTCATCCCTATGGTGGGAAGTGAAATTTGCCTTCTGTTAATACTTATGAGGTTGGAAGTTCCTCATACATAGAAAGGGAGTACAGATGCTTGTTATACATATCTTTGGGAAGCATATGCTGAATTAGTGAATAACAGAATTGCAAGTAGTTACTAAGAGACGTTATACTTAACTGTTAATGTGGATTTCCCTCAGGTCTCTCTCAAGGATGAAGAATAGGCTCACAACGCGCCCATCCTGATAGGAAGCAAATGAAAGGGCTAACTTGAGTTTCACTCTTTCCAACATTCTCTATCAAATACCTCGTCTGTGTCTGCCATTGTGTTAGGTCAATGGGATTCAGCGGTGAGGACAAACAGATATGTGTCTGCATTGATGGAAATTATTGTCTATGAGAGGAAAAGCATGTTAATTTTAAAATATATAAACGTGTAAGTATCTTATAAGTATCATGAGAGTGTGTCATCGGTATATGACCTAGGCAAAGGATTCAGAGAAGGCTTCTGGGAAAGGAGTGATTGAACAAAGATCTGAAAGATAAAGAGAAAATAACTCTATAAAGGAGGAGATGGGGGTGCTAAATGAAATGTATTCCTCAGGAAGGAGGAAAAACGCTTGGAAAGATCATGAGGAAACTGCTTCAAGAGCTCTCTAAATTACTGAAAAGGAGCAGTTGTTGGATGCCAGAGCATTTTGTGCAGTTTTAAGATGCAAACAGAGAAAGGGATAAAACAATACTGAGTTTGGAGAGTTTATTAAGGATAGGGACTTTTATTCTAAGAACTATGGGAAGTCATTGAGGGGTTTAAAAGAGAATAACTCTTCCTCTAATAATTATTTTCATGTTTGGAAAAGATAACTCCAGTCCCAAGGAGGAGAATGAATCGGAGGGTGCAAGAGTGGTTACAGGACTCCAGTTAGGAGGCTGTTGGACTAATCTAGATAAGAGGGGATGGTGGCTCTGCCTGGGGTCATAGCAATAAAGGGAGAAATAAAAATATATCCATCCTAATCAGAAGCTGAGGAAGACAGTGGAGAAGGAGGGAGTCAAAGAGGACAGACACCAGCTTTGCATTCATTGAAGTCCAAGTTAATGCTGTACAGAAATGATAGTAAGAGTCCAGCCAAATCAGACTTTTCCTCAAATTCATTATCTGCTGCTATTTAAAATGAACTTTTGGCATATAAAACAAAAAAATATAAATATTTAGGGTCTCTTTATTCTTCTCTAGTAAAACTTGAAACATCCAGGGGCTGGCCCTGGGCCATAGTGGTTAAGTTCGGCGCACTCCACTTTGGCAGCCTGGATTCCTGGGTTTGGATCCGGGGCACAGACCTACATCACTTGTCAGTCGTGATGAGGTGGCGACCCATATATAAAGTGGAGGAAGATTGACTTGCATTTTAGCTCAGGGTTAATCTTCTTCTGGGAAAAAAACAAAAAAACTTGAAATATCCATTTGATTTGGTAAAATTCTTAATAACTTTTCATTTCTCCATATAAAAAGTCACCTTTCACATATTTTAGGTAAAATAGTTATTTACCGGAAAGAATATTTTCCTAATCCACAATTATCTAAATATTTTAAAATTTTTACATGGCTTTAAATTTTTAAATTACTTTAATACTTTTAAAATGCTCAAAATTCTAAGTTCTGTCTGACAAATAATGTTTTGTTTGATAAATATAATAATTTCCTTTCAAATTATATAAGGCATGAGGGAGAAATTTTATTGGGGCTAAGAAGCTCTGGTGTTTATTTTTTGATGTGATCTCCTCTGGCACAAGTCAGACAGAATTGATCTGTCATCAAGAAATGAGACAAAAAAACAAAAGAAATGAGGCAGGATTGATTATGTTCTTTGTTTCCTGTGGAATGTGAATGTGTGTGAACATGTATGCATGTTTTAATTTGTTTTTGTGCATGTGGTATGTGTGTGTGTGTGTGTGTACATGTGCGAGCATATGGAATGTGGCTTGAATAAAAGAAAAGTGTGTTTCACCAACAGATAGCCTAATATTGAGTAATTACACACGAACTTCAGTGGCTAGGAGTTGTGACAGGCATTGTCTATACGGCATGAATCTTTTCCCACCCTGATCCCATGCCCCAAAATGCCCTCTCCAGTCTTTTTCTTGGTATCTAAAATGTCTTTGTGTTAAATAGAAATACTCCTTAGATAAGTGTCCCAGGAAATTTGGATCAGTTCTTAAATGCTCAATAGGAACATAATTACCAGATCTTCTGTGCTTGCCGATGGTGGAAAATAACCATCAGGAGCCATGGAAGCTTTAAGGAATGACATGTCAAAATCATAAATTTGGGGCCCATGGTACTTCTGGGAACTAAAGTCTACAAATATAGGGTACTGGCCACTTGTTGGTTAGTGGATAATAGTTGTAAGAACAGGTAACCAAAAATAAACTTACTAATTTCACAGAATTGCTGAGACCAGTATTCCCAAGCTTACCATGGATCACTCTTTTAGAAACAGATCTGTGATCCTCCAGAAGACAGTAGTTCTCCAAGTACGGTCTCCAGACAAGCAGCACAAACATCACCGGAGGACAGCATTTAACACATTCACTTATAAGTAAAACACGCTTTACAGGACATTTCAGGGAAATCAGAGGCAGGGAACTGAGTGTAGTTTCCCGTCTCTGGAAGGTCCATACTGCTGTGTCTACTCATCAGCATCTCCCTCTAGTGTGGTCCTGGGAGCTCCAAATCCTTTTGCTTTATAAGCTGCACATTACTCTCACTTGTCGTCAGACGCTCAGAATGTCATCCTCTAAACTTAGTCTTAACAAAGTGATCCAACAAATCATTCTCCCACCAAGGAAGAAGCTGGTCTTTGCTGTCAAGGTAAGCAATTTTCTCTGCCTCATTCCATTTTCTTATTCCTTCCTTAGATTATATGCTACCTGTGAACTGGGGCTGTCTGCCTTACTTACTCCTGTATCCCCAACAGTGTCTGTGGACATAGTTCTAGGAAGAATTTATTGAACAGGTAGATGAATAAAATGCAAAGCTAAAGATTAAATTAGAGAAACATCATCCACCTATGGAAATGACTCAGGTCTTTGGACTTGTCATATTCTTAGTCAATGAACTCATGGGATGGTCAGCACTGTAGGGAGATCATTCAAGGTAATGAGGGGGAAGGGAGGACAGTGTGCATGCACACAGACAATGGTGATGTGCCAGTGGAGAGTAACGTGTGTGTTGGGGAAATGTGAGATCCACAATCAGATCTCAGCTCAGATCAAGCTGGGGTTGTAGATCCCTGTGGCAGAAGACAGAATGTAAAGAAATGTGGGCCCACACCTGTAAGTAATAGACTCTTGCACAGACAAGTGACAATTGACTTGCCTAATTGTTAAGAAGTATTTCCTATGTAGCAGATATTTTCACATACATTATTTATACCTCCCAACTACCCTATGGGTGGGAGCTTGTCTGTGTTTCAAAGAGAAGAGAACTGAGGCTCAGAAAGGCTGAGTAACTTTCCCAAGGTCACAGGGCAAGTGAATGACGGAGCTGAGATCCATCCCAGATCCCCTAACTTCAAGGCCAGTGCCCTTTAAAGAAATAGTAATTAGGTAGTAGTGTGTAAGGAGGCACAATTTTCAGAAAAGAAAGTTATTGGTTCTATGCTGGCCATCTCTTTTCTGAAGGTTGGGAGGAAATAGTGGAAGGTGGGGGTGAAACTCTCAGTAGGTGAAGCCTCCACACAGCAAATACTCAGAAATACTCTGGGTTCTCAGTCTACTTTGAGTTAATTGAGTGTTGGGAGGTATCCATAGCAAATAGCAGTCTGTGAGTCTTTTTCTAAACTCTCACAGAATCTCTCTTCTCTGACCTGTGAATTGTGTCCCAGAGAAATCACAGCAGGGGCAAGTAAGGTGGGAAATGAATGTGAGCCAATGCTGCTTTGTCACTCCCGTCAGTCTCTCCTGACTTTCTTGGCTGAGTTTATGTCTACTTTGTGGTGTCTTGATTTTCTGCTGGGCCTCCAACCTATGTGTGGCCCAGAGTGCAACTGTGATGTCAGAGATTGGTGAAGCAAGGTGAACAAAGTGAAAAAGAAGGAAGAAAGGGAAAAAGACCATACACAAAGTCTATAACTATTCACTGACCTGATCCAGACATTTATGTGGACACAACAAGGAGCCATCTCTGGAAGTCAGACATTTCTGTGGGACTCTGTGCAGGCCCCCACATCAATATGATTACAAGAGAGTGTTGGGGGTCTCAGCAGGTCAGGCTGCCATCTTGATTCAGGGAAGGATGTTGGACACCATCTCCGCTCTCTAGTCAAGCATGGCTTCTGTTGATAATTCCATGAGGGTTCTTTCCTTCAGTGTTCACAGAGGCACTGCACACTCAGCGTCTCTTATATATGTGGAATATATTGCTCTTTCTCTCAGCTGAATCTCTCTGCTGGAGGTGAGAAATGGTCCTTTCCTCTTATACTGTCTTATATGAGATACGTGCTAAGAATGGAGAATATTAGATCCTACTGGAGTTTCAAGGAAAGAATTAGGATATTCGTAGAAGCTATGGAAATAATTTTATTCACATGATTAGTTTTAGATATATTTCTCATTTACCAGCACATTTTTATGAGCCAGGCACTGGGCTAAGCTATTTTTATATATTATCATTAATCCTAACCATGCACTTTTAAGTAAATGTCATGTTTTCCTGTTTTTCAGTAAAAGAATCTAAGAATTAGAGAGCTGAGGTGACTTGTCTAAGAACACACAGCTCGCATCTGGTAAAATTGGGATTAAGACTCTGATTTATCTATCTCTGAAATTTTAACACTGCTGTACCACTGTGCACTGAAATCTCAATTGACAAAATATTTGGAGGTTGGAGTCAAAGACAGGGCTCTGCTTAGAGTCCTGAACATGGTGTATTCTATATATCCCATTTCCAGATCAAGAGTTGCTGAAGGTTCTTGGTTTTGTTTTTCTATGATTGATATATCTGATTATTTTTCCTCAGAAAAGACATATATAGCAAAACACTATATAAATATTTCTATCCTATAAGTTAATGACAGTTGTAAGCAATATTTCTTTTTTCATATTCCACTATTTAGCCATAAAGTACTAAAAGCTGTATCCATCCAAGAGTTTCCTTCTCAGGGAGATGCCAGGCAAGGAACTCAACATGAGTGGGAACTGGAGAGGCTTGGCCTCTAGTATAGAAGTAAAATGATGTCATTCCAAGGTCATAGCATTCCTTGTTACATTTCTGTGGAAGAGAAGGTCAGAGGAGTAGCTAGCAGACACAACAAATTGGAAATAGTGCATCAGGAGGCGAGTGATCTAGCCCTCAATCTTCCACTATCTCCCTGAGGGACCTAGGAAGGGAAGCTTCTTTCCTTTGGGTCTCAGTGGAGTCACATGTAGAAGAATAGTTTGCTTAATTCACATTTATATCTACTTAAATTTCAGACAACATTACTAGCAAACAAGTCCTTTTTTTAAAAAAAGGCTATGTATAAATCCATAAGAAAATTGATGTAAAACAAAAGTTATTCAAACCCTCTATGAATTCCCACTTTATTTGCAGGTATTATCAGTTAGTATAGAAACTCTGGGGACAAAATTAACTGTTAGTAAATAAAGAAATATCAGTGATAACCTCAGCTCTGAAACAGAATGGCCTATTCCAGGCAGTAAATTCTTAAATGATTAGTTAACACAGGTTTCTCCTTGAAACATAGCCTGACTACTACAGAGCTCAGTTGTTTTAATAAACTCTGTTCTGAACACTAGAATATTAATAAATTGATGATAAAAAGCCCTAAGTTGAAACCCTGTTAGTAACAGTGACCACAGAATCTTAACAGCAATGTTATTACTTGGAGTGCCATGATCCCACAACAAAATAAAACAGGATATTAAGGGTGTCGGACAACAGGAAGTCCAGGAGCATATGAACTGGATTCCACAAACTCCTGTTAACACAGATAGTATTTAGATAAACACAACCATTTTTTTGTTGGTCTTAAAGGCAAAACTCCATTATGTTAGAAGCTGTGTATAAAATGAAAAAGCTCTGAATAGCTGATTACTAAGAGAAACAAATTATCATACCCCAGTCACTGAACAATCTTGATAGTTTCAGCTCATGCAGCTGTAGTCACGCCCTATTTCCAATCAAGGTAGAACAGAATCTCTATACTTGAACAGACACCAAAGATTTTTTAAGAGCGTGGAGGCACAGCACTTGGGCAAGCTTGGCAGCAAAGAATATCCACCGATAGAAGTCAGTGCCCAAAGTACCAAGACAGAGTTTTACAAAACTAAAGGTCATAATGTGAGGGTTCATAGGAAAGCAAATTGTGCAAGGTTGCCTCATAGTTCACTGAAAAGTTGAGGATAAGAAAACCTATTACCTGGCAATTACATTTTGGGGAGTATCCCTAGAGAAAACTGCTCACTTATGCACACAAAGACATCTATCAGAGTGTTCAATATTTTAAAAAATTGAAGCAATCTAGATTCCCATCCATAGTAGAATGAAGGCATAAATTGTAGTATGGCTGTACAATGGAACGCTGTTCAGCAGTGGAAACAACTTAAGAAGAAGAGCCTTATCTGAGGGTGGGTTCTCCAGAAAACAGCCTCCAGGTCACACATTGCATACAGGAAATTTATTAGAGATTGCTCTTTGGAACAACATCTGTGAAAGAATAAATGAAACAGGACTGGGCAGTAGGAGATGTTCTGCTGTGATGCAGCCACAACAAAGGCCTCAGTTAATCCCATGTGGAGCTCTAAAATGGTGACAGCTTTTCCAAGTCACCCAAAATTCAAGCAAGGGGGCCAGATCTTTGTAGCTTAATCGGCAAGTCATTGGATAGTTGCTCCTGGAGAAGTGTAACCTGGGGCAAGGCAGATCCCTTTGGATGAGGGCAATCCCTGGAGAGGGTCTCAGCTGAGACAATCAGCAGCCAACACATCTGACTGCTGAGGGAATGAGTGGCTCAGTCCTGAGAGTTCTGAAAGAAAATCTGAGCAGCATACTAGAGCATCCAGAATAGGAATACGTCAACATGATTTCATTTTCTAACATAACATTGATGTAAACAGCAAGTTTCATAAGAATACAGAAAAATGTGATATAATAACTGTACAGTCATGTGCCACATAATAATGTTTCAGTCAATGATTGACCAAGTATGTGATGGTGGTCCCATAAGATTAATATCATATAGTCTAGGTGTGTAGTAGGCTATACCATCTAGGTTTTTGTAATGCACTCTACGATGTTCGCACAATGACCAAATCACTTAATGACGCATTTCTCAGAACATATCCTTGTCATTAAGCGATGCATGACTGTATAACATTTAAAAACATGCAAAAACAGTGATGTATGTTGTTAGACATCTGTATACAAGAAATAACTTCTGAGTACACAGGGAGGTATATGTAGGTGTTCACTATCTAGGTGTCTAGATGGCACATTTAGCAATTCATATTATTCTTTGCAAATGTTTATACATTTGACACTTCATTGGAAAATCTTAAAAGTTTAATCTGAAAAAAATTAGGATTTCTCATAGATTCATTTATCCATCTATTCATTCATTCACTATATATATAACTATATATATATATACATTTTTTTTTTTACTGAGCCCAAACTTTGAGATGAGCCTCTTTCTAAATGCTAAGAGAGAAAGACGAAAAGTACAAATGTTGACAGTTGCTCTCAAAGGGCTTTAGTGTAGTTGGGAAAACCAGACACGCAGGGAAATTAAGATATAAGATATATAGAGGAAACTTGTGTAAAGTGAAGACGTAGCTTTAGGCAGTAGTGCATAATATAAACTGTCTCTCAAGGACCTGGCTAAAGATAAGAGAAATCATAGGTGTGAAGCAAGAACACAGGAAAAATGAAACCCTCATTGAGTCCTTCACTTTCCTTTCCAGGATGCAGAGGAATCCATTAACTTGACAAGCACTCCCATTTGAGCCTCCGTTATTTTATTTCTTACAATGGCCTGAAATCTTGCACCAAGACTGATTTCTAGTCATGGCGTGTGTTTTGTCTAACTATCAAACTCTCCTCTTGGAGGTATATCAGTGATAAGAGGTGTATTAATCAGTCATTATGATATTTTGTGTTAGGTAATATTTGTAGCTATTTTTCTACCCTAAGAACGTTTTCTATAAGACCATATGGGTTCATACCAGAGCATCTCCTCCTTTTCATAGGAGAACAAGTGATCTATTGTAGGAGGGTTCTGTGCCCTTGACAACCATTTTGTAAGGATTGTGTAGACAGGATTTACTTACCACTTAAAAGAATGGCTAAAAGACCAGGGAGGACTTATCAGTACTGATATCCTTTAGTTTCAGCTCTCAGAAATGAGGTCTGTGCTATAATATCACTGGCTGCCTTTGAGAATTATTGTGCCTTTGTCCTCCATAAGTCTCCCTAAGCCCCATGCTCCACTGTAGTTATTATTGTTTACGGAGGAAATGCATTGGATATCCTACATAACAATCTCCAAAATGGAAGTAACGATCTCCAAAAATGACTTCCACTTATGTGAAGGTGATGGGGGGGGGGGGTGGGGGGGGGCCGTGCTTATTTTATTCCTCTGGGCCAAACAATCTAGTTTGAGTTTCAAAGAAGACTTCAATATTCTAATATTTCAACATTCTAATAATTCTCTGAAAAATGTTCAGACATCTCTGATATTATCTCATTAAGCTTCCCATACTTGTGATAACTTCAAACCTGGCTACTCAGTCTGCTTTCATTTTTACTCCATGAGAAACTATCTAATTTTGAGTTATATCTCACATACGTTTTTACATTTTTATTTTTTATAACATCCTCATAAAGTAGAGATATTCAGATGAGGAAACTGAGGCCAAGAGAGATTATGATTTTGCCTCAGGTCACATGGTGACCATTGTAAAACTGAATTTAGAAACAGAAAGCCTGGCATCAAGACTTCTTTATCAGGTTTTTAATGCAGCTAGAGAACTATCACTCAGTATTACATTGAAATGTGAACCAAGAAGCAATGTCAGCAAGATGGTGGAAGAGGAGATTTCTACTGTCATCCCCCCAACAGAAGCATCAATTTTGACAACTCCTGGATAACACTGCTTCTGTGGGAGTTTGGTAGTCCAGCAGAGAAGTTCCAGCAGACTATTGGAGCAAAAATACTCTAGAATAGATGCATCAAAGAGCGTAAGAACAGTTTCACTTTATTTATGTCAGCCCTCCCCCAAGACAACACAGATTAGCACAAAGAGAGACCCCCTCAGCTTGTGATTTCTCCCAGGAGAAAAAGTAAGAATGTAATGATTGAGTACCCAGCTATCCCAGCCATGCAGGACACTGTCCAATATGCCACCTCTTTCTCACCTCACCCAGTAGATGACTGAAGTGATCAGCAGAGGCTGAGATCAGGAACGAAGCTGCATACCCTACCATCTGCTCAGTGGACTCTGCTAGGAAGCCTGCCCAGGAGCTGCCTGGGACACCTTGACTGCAGACCCCTCCCAAATGGTGTATGGCCATGCCAAACTCTCCACATGCCTCTTCCTTCCCAAGGCCAGCTCCCCAAGTATGCCCCCACAGACAGTGAGTGCAAGTGTCTCAGACAGTCAGCTCGACTCTGTGGGGTTGGAAGAAGGTACACAAACTTGAACATTTCACAGTACCACCCTAGAAAAAACAAATGGGAGGCTCTCAGCACATAGCCTTGTTTTGCAGGATTGAGAGAAGACATTCAATCTCAAGAAATCTCCCTCAAGAAGTGTGGAGTGGGCACATCAATAGAAAACATATGAGAGAGCTCAGATCCCTATCTTTCTGCTGGTGAAGGTACTCCTCCAATCAATCAGTAAAGACTACAGACAGTGACTGCTTCTTCAAATGGGAAGACAGCAATGCGAGATTTCAAGGAACATGAAAACTCAGGGAAATGTGACACCAAAGGAAAATTGTCGCTTTTTACAGATGGCATGATCTTATATATAGAAAACCCTAAAGACTCCAAATGCTATTGAACTAATTCACAAATTCACTGAAACTGTAGGATACATATTCAGTCAATGCACAAAAAATGGTTGTAATTCTATACAGTAATAACTATCTGAAAACCAAACTGAGAAAACAATCCCATTTACAATAGCATCAAAGAGAAGAAAATACTTCAAAATAAATTTAAGTAAGGAGGTGAGAGATCTGCACACTGAAAACTATAAAACATTAATGAAAGAAATTAAAGACAGATAAATGGAAAAATATCCTATGTTCATGGATTGGAAGAATTAATATTCTCAAAATGTCCACACTACTCAAAGCAATATATAGATTCAATGCAAACCTTATCAAAATTCCAAAAGTATTTTTCACAAAAATACCAAAAAAAATTAAAATTCATATGGAATCACAAAAGATCGGAATAGCTAAAACAATCTTAAGCAAAAACAAAGCTGGAGGTATCACACTTCCTGATTTCAAATTATATTACAAAGCTATAGTAATCAAAACAGTATAGTACTGGCATAAAAACAGACACATAGAACAATGCAACAGAGCAGAGAGCCTAGAAATAAACCCATGGTAAATGATTAACTAATCCTCAACACAGGTTCACAAACACACAGTGGGGAAAGGATATTCTTTTCCATAAACGGTGCTGGGAAAACTGGATATCCACATGAAAAAAAAAAGAAATTGTATCGTTATCTTATACCATACACAAGAATCTACTCAAAATATATTAAAGACTTAAGCAAAGGCCTAAAACCTTAATACTCCTAAAGGAAAATATAGGGAATAACTTCATGACGTTGGTCTTGGCAATGATTTGTTAGATATGACATGAAAGCACAGACAACAAAAGCAAAAAAAAAAGCAGTGGGTCGACATCGAACTAAAAAGTTTCTTCACAGTAAGGGAAACAAACAAAATGAAAAGGTAGCCTACAGAATGGGAAAAAATATTTGCAAACCATATATCCCATAAGGGGTTAATATCCAAAATATATAAAAAACTCATACCATGTTATAGCAAAAGTAAATAACTCAATTTAAAAATGGGCCAAGGACCTGAATAGACATTTTTTCAAAAAAAAACATACACATAACAATCAGGTGCATGAAAAGGTGCTCGATACCATTAATCATCCGGGAAAAGCAGATCAAAATCACCTCACGCCTGTTAGCAAGTCTGTTGGATCACTTCCTCTGAGGACGGATATTAATGGTTGTCAGCCAATGATAAAGGATGCCCTGAACAAATGAGTGTGGAATAAGCTCAGTGAAATAAGGTGAAGTACATTTCTTTGCTGCAGGAATTTTCAGAGCCTTTAAAATGTTGGTATTTACTCTCTAAGCATCAATACAGGCAATATTGAATATATTTTTTTCCAGATTTCTGTGATCACAGAACTCTTTTGGGTATTGCTGTATCTTGCCAAACACATGTTGGAAAACACTGATCTAAGCCAACTCTATTAATGTGTAAAATGAAAAATTAAAGGATAGAGAAATGGAGCCATTTATCCAAGATCACTCAGCCAATTAGTGAGTGATACCTAAGAGGAGGGAAAGAAACAAGAGAGTGCTTACTGAATAGCATTACCCAGATATATCTGGAAAACTTGCAGCTATTTTTTACAGCCTGTATAATGCTAATTCTAATGAGAAAATGCACCCATCCATGAAACCAAATAGAGAGTAATGTACAATACATATGATGTTTTTTCATATTTTTAAAGATGTCCATCATCATTAAACGGCAGACAGAAAACTCCGAAACAGATTATGGCAATAATAATACTATTCTTTTGTTAAATACCTATTAGAGATCTGGAACAAATAGGAGTAGCTTAACATTGCTAACGTGGTTATCCTCTCACATGTACATTATTTAATAATATGCATGTTGCTGTTAAATTATGCTTCCCATGTTCCTAGGTTGTCAAAGGATAATGGGACCTTAGGGATCTCCTACTCTAAACTTTAGTCATTTTTCAGAAATGGAGACTGAGACCCAGTTTGGGTAAACAGCAAAGCCAAAGAACTAATTTGTGACAGCACTGGGTTGAGACCCTGGGTCTCCCTATTTCCACAGAAAAGTGTTTCCAATTTTGTATGAGTGTGTGTAACAATGCCAAATTACTGGAGATGGTTCATAGGGTGCCACATTTAATTCTGATTTAAACTTCCAGCAGACTTTCATGAAAAAGAATGATTCTAAAATAAGATGACTGGTCTTTCCCTTGCATCCAGGTCCCTATTCAGTCAAGCCAGAAAATGAGGACTGTGGCTTTTCCCTGGCTACGGTGAGAGGTGGAGTGTAACTGCTTACCACGTGCAGGAGTCATCAGCAGCGAGTCTCTGTTTAAGAAATATGTCCATATATATCTTGCTTATCCCCGTTCTAGGGGAATAATAGCCCTTCTTTCTCATCCATAAATGTCACCTGTGCTGCAAAACATAAATAAGAGCAGTAATCAGAAGAAATATGAAAATGATATAGCTCAGAACAAAAGAATGGCAGACGGCAGATTTAGCTTCTCTTTATGATATACAATGGAGGGAAATAGTGAGGTGCATTCCGTTATTTTGATTTTTGACCGTAGGGGAAAGGAAGATCTAAGAGCATTGCTCCTCAACCACTCAAACACGTCTTATTGGGTAGGCTTGGTGTCATCAGGAAGGCTCATACTCTAAGAGGAAGAACCACATTAACTCCATTAGCTTCTCAATAACTGACTGCAGCTACTTATCATTGTGCAGATTTACATTTAGGGAAAACCAGATAATACACTGCAGCATGTATTGGATTTATTTTGCAAAAGATGAATTCTGTCTCTTAGGGCTTAGGAAGTTAGTCGACTTGTTTTTATGCATATATACTCTATGACATACATTAGACAGGTAATAAAGATACAGACATGTGCATGCACATGTAAGGGTAGAGTTCACGGATCTTTCACAAACTAAACGTGTGTGTGCAATCAGCACCCAGGTCAAGAAACAGACTGTCACTAGCACCAACATTCTTTCCTGTGTGTCCTTTTCCAATCACTGGGCCCTGTTGGATAAAGACTACCCTCATTTCTGACAACATGGATTCATTTTGATTGCTTTTGAACTTTACATCAGTGCAGTGTCACAGTGTGTACACTTTTGTGTCTGATTTCTTTTGTTCAACAGTTTGTTGATACATTTCATCAAAATTGTTGTGTGTAACTGTAGATCGTTCATTCTTAATGCTTTAAAGTAGTTCATTATCTATACATTCATTTGTTGATTAGCATTTGGCTAATTAAACTAATTTCTGTAGTTTCCAGTTTTTGGCTATTACAAATAATGTTGCTATGAACATTCTAGTAGGTGTCTCATGATTTATACATACGTGCTTTTATTTTGAGTAACATATATCAGAGTAGAATTATGGGGTCATCTGGAACATATATATATATATATAATTTTAGTAGATACTACCAAAAAGTTTTCTGAAGTGGTTTTACCAATTTATATGCCCACCAGCACTATATGAGGGTTCTGGTAGCTCTACATCTTTTACAACATTTGATATTTTTGGCTTTATCATTTTGTCTATTTTGTTGGATGTATAGTAGTATTCCACTGTGGGTTTTTTTCATTGGGGTATATTTGACATACCATTATATTAGTTTCAGATGTACGACATCATAATTGAATATTGCATATATTGCAAAATGATCACCAAAATAAGTCTAGTTCACTGTTTTTAATTTGTATTTCCCGTTAATTACTAAAGTTGAGCATCTTTTCATAGGTTTGTTGGTTATTAAAATGTCCCCTTTTGACATGCTTGTTAATGTTTTTGCTCAATCTTCAACTGTTTTCCCTTTATTGATTTATAAAATCAATCAATTTATGTGTGTGTGCATATGTATATTGCATGTACATATGTATGTGTGTACACATGTATGTGTACATATATATAATAAATACAAGTCCTTTGTCATATGTATGTACTGTAAATATAGTCTTTCTCTTTTTGCATTGCACTTTCACTCAACTAGTAGTGCCTCTTGCTAAAGAGAACTTCATAAATCTCATATAGCTCAATTTGTCATATTTTTCTTCTTTGAATAGCAACTTTATGTGTCCTGTTTAATAAAAATTTTCCTACCCTGATATCATGAATACCTTCTCCTACGCTTTCCTCTAAAAGTCTCATATTTGTGAATGATGTGAGGGACAGGTGAGATACATTTTTCCATGTGTATATCCATTGAACCAGTACATGTGTTATTTTAAGAAACAAAATCTTTTCTTCACTGTAGCCTCAAATTCTGTCATAAAGCACTTAACTGCATTTACGTGGAACTGTTTCTGGATTGTTCTCTTCCCTGCTCAGTTGTCTATCCGTGTATCAGGAGAACACTATCTCATACGCCCTGTGGTACAATGGGACTTTCCACCTCGTAACCTAAGTCCTCTGGCTTTCTTCTTCTTTGTCAGTATCCCCCGGCTCTTCTCTGCCATTTGTATTTCTGTGTGAGTTTTATAATCAGCATGATGTGAAAAAATAAAGTGTGTATCATTCTGATCAGGATAGAATATGAGAGAATTAATACTTCTACAATATTGAATCTGTTAATTCCTCAATAGGATGTATCTCCCTATTGATTTAAGTCTTCTTTAATTTCTTCCAGTAAGATTTGTAATTTTCAGATTAGGGATCTTGCATATTTTTTTTCTTTTGTAGATTCATTCCATTATTATGTTTTTTGGTATTATGAATATATATTTTTTCATTTCCTATTTGTTTATTTTAAAATCATGAAAATCAAATTGATTTTTGGGGGCCAGTCCAGTGGTGTACTGGTTAAGTTCGCACATTCCACTTCAGCAGCCCAGGGTTCACAGGTTCAGATCCCAGACGTGAACCTATACACTGCTCATCAAGCCATGCAGGGGCAGTGTCCCACAGACAAAATAGAGGAAGATTGGCACAAATGTTAGCTCAGGGACAATCTTCCTCACTAAAAAAAAATTATTTTTGTCTATTGATCTGATATTCTGACATGTTGCTAAGATCACTTAGTCTTAAATTTGTGTATAGATTCTTTTGGATCTGGTAAGTACACAGTCATGTATCCTATAAACATAACTGCTTTGTTACTTGTTTCCTCATTCTTCTGTTATTTTATTTTTCCTGCTTCATTGCCCTGATTGGACCTTCAGCAAAATGTTGAATAAAAACATTGAGATCAGATTTCTATATTTTTCTTGTTCTCAATCACAGAGCAAAATTTTAATTATTTTATGACTATGTATGATGTTTGTTGTAGATATTCTTATAAATATATCTCATCAGATAAAGAAGTTCTCTTATATCCCTAATTTGCTAAAGAGTTTTATCATTAATGTGTGTTACATTTTGCCAAAAGTTTTTGCTGTGTCTGGACAAGTTGAAACTTACAGGGAAAAATTTAAAAGCCAAGCAGTTCCACCCACCGACATGGGACCACAAAGAGGGAGTTCATAAAGAGGTCTACGGGAAATTGTACATCGACGAGAAGCATCTAACACCTTTGTGGGTCCACTGTCAAGCATCTGGTGGAGGCCTGAGACCAGTTTTTATTAGAAAAGTCAGCAAAGGAGAGTATCAGATAAAGTATACTTTAATACAAAAACAATTACCAAAGGTAAAGAGGACAATTTCATAATGATAAATGGCTAATAAAACACAAAGATATCAAATTCAACTTTATCCAATAACATAGTTTTGGAATATATTAAGCAAATATTGACAGAACTAAAAGGAAGAATGGGAAAACCTTAATCATAGCAGCAACTTTTAATAAATCTTTCCCAACAGTTGATGGAACAAAACAGGAAAAAAAATCAGTGTGCTGAATTATGCTATGACAACTTATCCAAGACTGGCAACTACATTTCCCAGAACCCCTTTCTCTGCATCATTCTGGGTTACAGATGACCAATAGTGAAACCTGTATGATATCGGGAAGGCAGAAGCGAAGCAACAAACATTTCTCTTAGGATTTTCCACAGTTAGGTACGGCACTGGACAAATGTGAAAATGTCCCTGCAGGTTTCGGTTCACTCTAGTTCCCTCTCCTCTTGTCTCTCCTATCTTTTAGACTGATTGCCCTGCTGGCCAACAACATCTCCAAGCCTATCACCTGGATTGTGCTTGACTGTGAATCCACAGAAAATGCCAATGATCAGACGTGATGATGGATAAACGCAGAGGTACCTGAAGTTCCCAGAGGTGAACAACCAGGTCTTGCACCTCTCAACACCTATCACAATAAAAAAAGCAAAATGCCTGATGGGCATTTTTAGGTTTTGAAGGCAACATAACACAATTGAGTGTGTTATTTCAAACCATTTACCAAGAAAAGTTAAACTGCTTCCTGGTGGTTGCTGCAAATTGATGTGAAGGAAAAAGCATTAACTGGATCAATGGCTGACCTTTAAGAGTCGAGATCCGTGGTGATTTACTCTAGGAAATCTAAATCTGAAGTTACCACCAGATTAGGATCAATATAGTCCACAGTCATTACCCAAGATCCATCTGATTTATTCACAGGCAAAGCAGCAAGTTAAAGGAGACCTGATAAGTGTCACCACCCCTGCATCTCTCAAGTCTTTAGTGGTGGCATTGATCTCTAATTCCCAAAGGCATACAGCACCGTTTCTTGTGTACTGTATTGTAGCGAAAGGGAAATTTCAGAGGCTTCTGCTTAGCCTTTCCTACTGTAATGGCTCTCATTGCGTGGGTCAGAGAGCCTACGTGGAAATTTCCCCAGTTGTCAATTATGTTTACTCCAATCATACATTCAGGAGTTAGGAAAATAGCCAGAGGGTAAGTCTGTGGACCCACTGGGCCCACTGTAAATGGAATATGAACTAAGACCACTGTAATCATCTACTTTGGTTAATGATAGTAGCACTCTGAATCTCAAGGAATTAACATTAATTCAGAGCCAGTGTCTGTTAATACCAAAAAATGTCTAGGTATTTCCTTTTGTGCCCAGTCACTGCAGTGAAGTGCCACAGGTCCCTTTCGGGAGGGTTTGGAGGAAGATTCAAGCTACTTACTCGTAGCAATGCTGCCATTGGCTTCCAGATCAAGTTAACTAGCTTAAGTCTGGAAACTAGGAGAAAGCTAATAACTCTCAATTGTAGTAACTCAGGTCAGGATATTGGCCACTAGACCTGGAGTATTTCTATTATATAGATTTAAAAAATATTCTAGCAAGCTCCCCATCTACTTAATTCCTGGGGAAATCGTGATCAAATAGCCAAGCAACAGATCTCTGAAGTCCAAAATGACCCTGATTATCAATACTTTCTTACTCCCTTTAGTAATTCTTCTCTGGAGTGTTTAAATTACACTGTCATGCCTCTGCTACTCAAGGATCCAATCACTACCAGTAAAATAAGAAAGCCCATCTATTTGGAGGAATTTCCCATGGTCATATCTGGCCTACAAAGGAGAGAAAACACAGAGTATCTCAAGGTTGAGGGTGCTCCCCTCACTAATATATTTATCAATTTTTTAGTGAAGGAAATGTCTTCTGGCCTTCAGAAGCTGGGGTATAGATATGCGGGTTGCACATGATAAATCCATTCACATTCCTATTTCCCTCTTCTACGATACATTCTTTCTGGTGGAAATTGATATATGACAAAAGGATCCTTATACTCTATGTCCTCTCTCATGTATCCATCCCTAGACCTTTTTTCCAGAACCATTTGTTATTGATTTTCTAATCATAGTCCTTTAAGGCCTCTAAGCAACCAACCAAGCCATTTACTTCTTTTGGGGCATTGCTTTAGCTTGGCCAACTGAGAGGATTTCTCCTCTCTACTATCTTCCAAGGCAACCCCTAGGTAGGATGTAGTGCACCACTAATCTATTATTGCCTTAGAACAGCTTACACAGATGACCCATTTGTCAATAAGGCCCAGGTGTATTTTTCCTCCTCTATCATACTGTCGTAGGGAATCTCCCAAGAGCCATGTGTTATAGGAGCAACATTAGTGCAACAATGATGGTCCCATGGAAATATAGGGCCCCTGCTCATGCAGCTTACTGTGCCATTTTATCCTGGTCAGGTCTAATCCTGAATTTTGTACCACTTTCATTGTATAAGACATTGTTACTGGCCCTGCTCGAACTGAGGATTGTGGGTATGAAAGCATTCAGCTCATGATAGGCAGCACTGGTTACATACTCATTTGCTGTATGATGGTCAATTACTTGGTCTCTACCACAGTCCAGTAGCCTTCCAGGAGTTGCTATTTGAATGGTGAATAATTCTTTGCTGCAGAACTCAAATGGTCTGTACTATGGCACCTTATTGAGTTTATCTAGTAGATCCATATAGTGTCTTTTTCTGCCCAATAGATCAATCACTGTGATATCTACTAGGTCATATCATTCAAGAAAGAAGGCTGCATCTACCATAGCCTGTACCTAATACAGAGCTCTTTCTTCCTCTACTCCCAAGCAAAACTGACAGCTATGCACATGACCCATGCATGCGACATAGCACTATTCCTAAGTGCAGTATTTGCAACCTGAATTGGCCTAAAAAGTTCTGTGTTCCTTTTCGAGAGGTAAGAGGTGCAACATGCAATAATTTGTCCCTTACTCTGGATTATTTTTCTAACATGACCCAAACCACTTCTTGAACCCTAAAAAATTCTCCAACACAGCAGAACTCTAAATTTTGCAAGGTTTATCTCCTACCATCTGGATTGCATGTGTCTTACATTGCACTTGATACTTCTTGTTCAACAGGTCTAAGGTTATTAATATAATTGATCACCATGATGGCCTTTCAATTGTCCCGATGATCCAGGTACTTTCAGACTATAGTGAAGCAGAGAAGGAGAATAACATAGCTCGGAGGCAAGAGAGTGAATGTCTACTGTTGTCCATCCCAGGTGAATGAGAATCTCTCTGATCACCTGTCATGATGACTACTGAATATAATGCATTAAGCAGATGAACAGCCAAATTTTATGTATTAGAGATGAGGCAGATCATACCTGGCACAAAAGCTACATTTGATTTCCTTTTGACTTAATATAGCCAAGACAGTATTTCCACAGGCTTCTACCTTTCCTACAACGATAACTCTTACTTCAGCATGTCAAGGAAGGAATGTGAGGTTTCTGCCAATTGTTAATTATTCTCATTACAGTTAGCATTTGAAAAGGAGAAAATGACTACTGTGTTAGAGCCTAAGCCAGGAATCCATAAATTACCTGACCCTCATATTCTCTTACTTCATCAGAGGTCCCTAACGGTGTTTTGGTTCTTTTAATATTGGAGCTTGTTTTAGAGACTCAGTGTTGTAATACAGCATCTCTTCAATGATTTTTTGGTTTTCCAAGATTTGCAAATAGAGCCTTGAGAACCAATGAGATGACTACGTATGACACAGGCCTGGTGACTGTTTGTTACTTGAACACCTTATGCTTTACTTTTTTGGATGGAGCCTGTATTAGTCAGGGTTCTCCAGAGAAACAGAACCAATAGGTTGCCCAGAAGCTGCAGGGTGGGTCAGAGGCTGGAGATCCAGGCTGGGGGCACAGGGAAAAGCCAAAGCTGTAGTTCAAGTCTGAAGACTCCTGATGGCAGAATTTCCTCTTTCTCAGGGGAAGTCAGTCTTTTGTTCTGATTAGACCTTAAATTGATTGGATAAATCTGACCCATATTATGAAGGGCGATCTACGTTACCCAAAGTTCACCAATTTAAATGCTAATCTCATCCAAAAACACTCTCATAGAAACATCCAGAATAATGCTTGATGATGTATATCTGGGCTCCATGGCGCAGTTAAGTTGACACGTAGGACAAACCATCACTGTGACTCATGGCATGTTGTTTCCCCTTGTATCTGTTAAGCCAGCCCTTCTATCCAACAGCTCTTGAAAGATTTGGGCATCCTGCTTTCTCTTATGTACAGTTAGTTGGGTAACTCAAGGACAGTCTCTTTTTAGAAAGAATCACTGCAGTTGCACTAGCTGTGCCATTGCAAGCTTTTTTTCTCAAGTTGGTTTTGCCTCTTGTTCAAATGATATGTTCTATGTCTGAGAACTGGCTCTGATTTAGAAACTAGGCAAAGTATCATGTCTTTTATTGGTATGACTGAGATTTAGCTTTTGTAAATCATTCTTTATCTCTATTATGTATACACATATAATATATAATTATATATGTGTTTATGTGTGTGTATATATACATATATATACAATGCAAACTCTTGTCAGCTGCCCACCTATCTTGAACCCAAGGATACATCATCTTTAAGTCATCTCCACAAATCCTTGCAGAACAGGGTCCACTGAATGTCCTTTACCATAATTATACACACCTTACTTTTGATATTTATGTGCTGTCACCTGGCTTATGCTATTCCAGAATCCTGTCAACCCCACTGATACTAGGGAACCCAGTTTCCTAACAGTATCTCCTATTGTCGTTTCTGGCCTACAAAGGATACCCACGGCTGAGCTGCGCACCAATATTAATGCCTTCTTCACCAGCACATTCCTTATCATCTTTGCAGAAGGAATATCTTTTGGGACCTCATGAGGAGCACAGCTAGATGATGATTTTTCAAGTCCTATATAATAGACCTGTTCTAGCATTCTAGCTTCTCTGAGCCTCTTTATCTCTACATAGACACTCTGCCAAAGCAGTTCTGAGATCTCTACTTCACTTAATGTGGGCTATTATTTTCTCCAACCTTCTAAAAACCATCCTAGAAACACATTAGAACCAGCTCCAGGGGTGCCAGCCTGGGTGTCAAGTCTTGAGATTCAGGGGAGTTCCCCTATACAGACAAGATCTACTATCAGGCATGATCTCTCAGTTCATGCCTGGATATATCATCCAGATCTTCTTCAGTGTATAATCCCTGCATATAATTCTTCTCTCTCCTTAACTGGTACAGTGCTTCCCCATAAGGCCATGTTGAGACTTGATCTTAGTTGTTGTTCTGATATCCAGAGGGAAGGCTCTGCAGACATCTGCCTCACTTGAGGTCTCTGCAGAGTTTTCAGCCAAAAGATAGACTGTGAGTCTCTAACAAGGGAAGAAATATGCTTCTCCAGGCCCAGAGGCTTCAGAGGAATCTAGAGATTCAACATTCACAGGTAAATCTAACCAAACATCCCCATCCCAAGTCTAAGTATCCCACTTGCTCCCTGTCAGGGCCCTGATTTTGGCTTTAGAAACCTAATGAAGCCTCCAAATGCAGTCTTCTCTCAGGCTCTGCTACTTCTACGTTTAAGTCCTGTCCTTAGTGGTAGGTACATTTTGCTCTCTGGCTGCCCGTGAGGGACACTTTAAATGCTGCTATGTAAACCACCAGGATTTCCTAAATTATCTTAAATTCTTAATGAGCCACATTTGTCATTTTCTCTCTTCAGTGCTTCAGTGGTGCTCAGCAGCCATCACTCAGTTCTACTACTCCAATAAGCAGTGGAACTCTTTTTCCCCATGCCTCTCAACCCCCAGAGATACGGAACAACCCCTTTCATCAGTATCCTTCCTCAGTTCAGCAGAGATAAAAGCTGTAGCAATTGTAATGCTATCGTATGCCAATGACTATCGACATTCTGCTTTCCACCAGGAATATGTTCCCTGTTGCCAGTTGGCCAATGAGTGCTCCAACTTCAGAATCTTTTTCTTAGAAGTGCCAGCTGTTTTATGTCAGATTTTCTGAAAGGATTCTCCAAAGTTAAAATTCAAGTTCAAGAGGTTTATTAAGTAAAAGTTCCCAGGGGAAACCAGTGAGTGAGTGGGGAATGCACATTAATGAAAGAGAAGAAGCAAAGTTAGGACTCAATTTCAGTTGAAGCCCCATCTTCAGTCTGATCCCATGAGAAGCTCTAGAATCTAAACAACTCAGAATCTGTCCTATGTTGATAAAAGAAAGTTTCGCTTTTGTATTCCTTTACCAAGTGTTTACTGGTCGTGAGCTGCTGTGGAACAGGGTGAGTGGTGTAACTCCCAGAAATTTCAAGATCTCCATAAAAACAAAGTGTGTCTAGAAGCCCAAGGGCATACTCTGAAGAAAGTTGTGGGTGGAAGACCTTAACAGGACAGCTCATAGAAGCTGGACTATGGTTGCAGAGGAGTGGTAAAGGGGATTAAAATGAATCTGGGAAGAGCACCAGCAACATCTGCTATCCTTCCATAGTGATTCCGTCACCTAGAGAGCACTGTGGCACCTAGGATGAGGTTAATACTGACGCCTGGGAATTTGCATGGCATTAAACATTTTTTACATCTATTATGTCTTTGATATTCACAATATCCGCGTAGAATAAGCAGAAGAGATATTCTCTCTTATGATTGATGAAGAAACATAGTTGCAAGACCATTAAATTAAAGTGCCACAGATAGAGACAAAGCTCAGATCATCTGACTCCTTGACCAAGCGCTGGTTCTCCCATTAATGGATGCAACTTATTATACACTTGAGCATCCCCCAAACTTCATATTCACCTGTCCAAAGAAGCATTCTCATCTATGAATCCTTTTACCTTCCATAAATCAATTTTCTACAGAATTGATAATCTGTAGTGTACCAAACAACGAATATTAGTGTGATCAATACTATGCCAGAAGACACAGGTGACTCAGAAGAGGACGAGAGCAACTTATTTGTCTATGAAGGACCTATGGTCTGTTCCGGGTTTAACTCTGCCCCTGAAAAAGATATGTTGAAGACCTAATCCTTACTACCTGTCAGTGTGACCTTATTTGGAAATAGAGTCTTTGCAGATTTAATCAAGTTAAGATGAGGTCATTAGGGTGGGTCTTAATCCAATATGACTGGTGTCCGTACAAGAAGACAGCCATGTAAAGACACAGACACACAGGGAGAATTCCATGTGATGATAGAGGCGGAGATTGGATCCTGCAGTGCAAACCAAGGACCAACAGGATCGACATCCTCCAGAAGAAGCTAGAAAGCAGCAAGGAAGGACGCTCCTTTACAGGTTTCAGAGGGATCCTGGCCCTGCTAACACCTTGATTTCAGACTCTGAGCCTCCAGAACTTTGAGAAGATCAATGTCTGTTCTAAGCCTCCCAGTTTATGGCATTTTGTCACGGCAGCCCTAGGAAACTGACACATGTTCTATGTGGAGACACGAGAATGACACTCCCGACAAGACTCAGCATAAGACTGTAAGTGTAAAGAAGGAACATTAAAAGACTCACTTCAGAATCTTGAATCCATGAAGTCTAGGTGTTAATTTGTATAAGTTATTTGTCCTCCCTGAATCTTAAGTTCCTCATAACAGCCCTCTCGTTCCTCAGACCTAGCACCAGGTCAAGCAGAGGAGCAGGCAGGCAATGACAAAGGAACGGCACTCCCTGCCTGATTTCTGTTTTAATTTGAGGGGAGAAATTTGTATTATTCCTTTTTGATGCTGGTATAACAGCAAGTTTCCTTATATTATTTCTTTTAAAATATTTCAAAAGCAGTCCAAAGATACGAAATGCTCTCTCGAATTGGGCTACGTTTAGCCTCCCTTCGCAAATTTACAAGGACTTCCAGGCATTTGGTTTGTTAAAGTTTCTTGCTTAACTGACATTCATACACCTTTGCCATATTCAAGAGAAGAAAGGAGACAACGAGAGGGGGATAGTGTTACATCACTTGGACGATGGCAACTCATCAGGAAAAAGCCACACTACATTAAGGAGCTTAAAATCTGTGCAGAATTGTTGGAAATCACTTACGTCACCGGAATACTTCACCAAGCTACTGTGCATGGAAGAGAAATGTTTGGAACACAAGCTCTCCTGCTGAGTGGAAAGGTCTAAATATATTCACAGCTGGCTCCCCTCAGGGTTTAGGTTTGCTCCAGAGCCAGTCTGAGAGTCATTTCAAATAAAAGCTTTTACTCAATCTGTAATGAATTGAGATTCCAGCAGGTAGAACTCATTGAGGGAAATTGCTTCCTGCAATGATATATGATTCATTCATTCACATCTCTGAGCTATTTAGAGGAAATTATCCATGGGATTGTATCATTATTTTAAAAGTCGCTGCAATTGTGTTTTTGTCAGAATAATTTGAAAACATGTTAGAGTATTAGTGGGAAAAATATATTTGAAAACACATCTAATTCTTCCCATGTTGCTGAAATTGAGATATAAGAGAGAATTTTTTTTCATTTGTAATCACCTGCATGGATAAGCTTGAGAAGAGCTAGCCCTCTGCTATGTGTGTCAAAGCTTTAAACCCTCTGAAGTCCTCTATTAGAGAGACTTTGCCTGATCTGGTTATAGTGAGAGAGAAAAAGTTGCCAAGTTCCTTTCCAGAAAACTGCTCTATGGTTGGTCATCTGGAAATATCAATTGAGTTTAAAAGTTCCATACGGAATTTCAGCTACCATTCCAAATTCCAAATGGAATTCAAATTATTCCTCTATCACATATGAAATTGTTTTTGCTAATAAGACAAAAATAGAAAGTCATTTTCATGAAGGAAACATGAAAACACTGGGGAAATAAGTGATGCGAACATTATGCGTACACAGCATCTCATCTGGGTTTCCTGATGAGGGAATTTTAAATTTTTAAAAGAAGCAAGTAAGTAAATATCTAAATAAATAAACACACCAAAGAAGTAAATGAATGAACATTGAAAGAAAACATAGTTGAAGCTTATTATGTAAGCTTTTGCTTCAGATCAGCAAAATCATCTTTGGTTTTCATTCTGTTTCTTTGCTTTGTTTTGCTTTGCTTTGCTTGTGAGACCTGTTTGTGGGTTTACATGAGGGAGAGTGGGTGTTTTTCCTTCCCTGGATTATTGCTACACCATGCAATATGCAAAGTTTCTCTGTAGTAAGCAGTATAAAGTTGATTTTTGCTTATAAGTAGTCTGAAGATTTTAAATTTTCACCTGGCATAATTAACCCAATTACAGTTAATGCAATTAATGATATAGTGGGTTTGTATCTCCCATCTTTATTTTCTATTTGCCTTCTGTTTTCCAATCCTTTCTTTTTTCAACTCTTTCTTTTTTTCCTTTGAATTAATAATTTTAATTAATCTATTTTATTTTATCAGTGTGTTAGTTAAATTTTATTGCATATATTAGAAATGGCAGACTGCATCCTTGGCTGATAACCTAATGAAAATCATTAGTTTTACCATTTGCTCTTCCTATTAGAAGTTTAAACTTTGGGCGGGGCGGGGGGAGTGGTGAGGAAAATTAGCCCTGACCTAACATCCATTGTTAATCTTCCTCTTTTTCCTGAGAAAAATTGGCCCTGAGCTAACATCTGTGCCCATCTTTGTCTATGTGAGTTGCCCACCACAGCACGGCTTGATTAACAGTGTGTAAGTCTGGGCCCTGGATCTGAACCTGCTAACCCCAAACTACCAGAAGTGGAGCATGCTAATTTAACCACTACACCACTGGGCCAGCCTCAGAACTTTAAAATTTTTAAACTGTATGTACCTCCTCCTCATTTTTAAATTATTTTTCACTGACTATCTGCTTCTAAGTTAGAAATTATTTTCTTTCACTACTATAGTTGGCTATCTTCTCAACTTGATCATACATATTGAGAAATTCACTCAGTTTTATGACGGTCCCTTTGAAAATAATGTCTTTTATTCATCTTATGTTGCTTTTAATATTTTCTTTCTCTTTGGTTGTTAGCATTGTTTTCATGATATGCCAAAGTGTGTATTGTGTTTATGTGTGTGTGTGTGTGTGTCCTGTTTAGTGTTTAGTGTTTGCTGAGCTCCTTGAATTTGTAGGTTTGTCTTTCATCAGTTTTAGTATTTTTTCAAACATTTTATCGTCAAATATTGTGTCCCATTCTCTCTTTCTTCTCCATCTGTGACCCCACTTATTTTTATATTGTACCTTTAGATATGGCTCAAATATCCCTTACATTGTGATCTTTTTTTTATCTCCTATATTCTATTACTCTCTATATAATTCTATTTGGGTAATTTTTTGGAATTGGTTGGATTTTGAGTTCATGTCCATTTGGCTGATAGATCTATTGATTTAATAATTGTTCCTTCTTTTTTTCCCCCCACTTCAGTTGAGGTACAATTTATGTACAATAAAATTCAATAATTTAAAGTATTCAATTCAATGGGTTTTGATAAATATACACAGTTTTGTAACTACCACCTTAATCATTACGTATAACATTTCCATCACGCCAAAATATTTCCTGTGCACCTTTCAGTGAATTCCCTTCCCCTGACTCCTGTCTCTGACTACCACCAATATTATGTCCTTCGTTATAGTTTTGCCTTTTCTAAACTTTTTTATTAATAGAGTCATATATTTGTATTTTATTTCTGGCTTCTTTCACTTAGTATATTCTTTTTGGATTTTATTAATGATGTTGCTGAATAAAGCAGTCATTTCTTCTTTTGTTATTAATGGATGGCAAGTCCTTATATGGATATATAACAATTTTTATCCATTCTCATGCTGATAGATAGTATGTTGCTTTCAAATTTACCTATTACAAATAAAACTATTGTGAACATTTTTATATGAGTCTTTGCATGGATATATGTTTTCATCTTGCTCAAGACAATAGCTAGATAGAAAGTCTGGATTATTTGGTAGGCATATATATAACTGTTTTCAGCTTTATTGAGGTATAATTGACAGATAAAATTGTAATATATTCAAAGTGTACAACATGATGATTTGATATACATTGTGAAAGGAATCCCCTAGTCAAGTTAACTAACACCTCCATCACCTCACCTCACATATTTACTTTTTTTTCTATTTTTTGGTGAGAACACAAGTTCTACTCTCTTAGCAAATTTCAATTAAAGAATACAGTATTATAAATGATATCACCATGTTATACATTAGATCCTCAGACCTTGTTCATCTTATAACTGAAAGTTTGTACCTTTTACCGTCCTCTCCCCATACACTCCACCCCCAGTTCCTGGCAACCACCATTCTATTCTCTGTTTCTATCAGTTTGACTTTTTTTTGCACATACATATACAATTGTTGGAAGATCGTTTATTGAACAAACTGTTCTTTCTCCTCTGACTTGCCTTTGCACGTTTGTCAGAAATCAATTGACTCTGTGAGTATGAATCAATTTCTGAACGCTTTACTTTGTTTCTACTCTGTTTTATTGATCTATTTGCCTAACTTTAGTCTAATATTACACAATCTCCGTTATTTAGATTTATTTTAAAAGTTGATATCAGGTAGCATAAGGTCACCAAACTTTCTTGTTCTTTTTCAAAGACGTATAGGTAATTCTAGATTCTTTGCATTTCCTTATGAATTTTAGAACAAGTTTGTCAATCTCCACCAACTAATGTTTTCTGGAATTGAGTTTGTGTTGAACATATAGATAATTGGGGGAGAATTGACATCTTAACAATATTGAATCTTCCAATCCATGAACATGGAATACCTCTACATATATTTGGGTCTACTATAATTTCACTCAGCAGTATTTTCTAGGATACAGTGTACTGATTTTGAACATCTTTTCTCAGATTTACTCATAAGTATTTTATATTTTGATTTATTATAAATAGTATTGCTTTAATTTCAAACTTTCATTTTTCATTCTAATGTAGAAGACAATTAAATTTTTTGTACATTGATCTTGCATTCAGCAATCTTAGTAAAATCATATTTTAGTTCTAGTACCCTTTTTGTAGGTTTAATACATTTTCTACATAGGCGATCAGGTAACATGTTAAGAAAGTCAGTGTTAATTCATAATTTCCAATCTGGTCTCCTCATTTTCTCCTTTCTTTTTATTGTTTTATTTGCACTAGCTAGAACCTCCAGTAATAAAAGTAAACAGAGCATTAAGGATTTCACTATTTAGTCTGATGAGAACTATAAGTTGTTCAAAGATGCTCATTATCAGGTTGAGGAACTTTCTTTGTATTCATACTTGGCTCAGACAATTTTTCAAGATTAAATATGTGATATTGTCACATATTTCTGCCTCTATTGAACTGATCTTTTTTTTTAACTATTAAGATGGCATATTATGGAGCTGGCCTGGTGGCACAGTGGTTAAGTGGGCACGGTCCACTTTGGCGGCCCGGGGTTCGCCGGTTCAGATCCCGGGTGCAGACATGGCACTGCTTGGCATGCCATGCTGTGGCAGGCGTCCCACATATAAAGTATAGGAAGATGGGCATGGATGTTAGCTCAGGGCAGTCTTCCTCAGCAAAAAGAGGAAGATTGGCAACAGTTAGCTCAGGGCTAATCTTCCTTAAAAAAAAAGAAAAGACGGCATATTACATTATTTGATTTTTTTTATGTTAGCTAACCTTGGATTCCCAAAATATACCACAATTGGTCACGAAACATTATCGTTTTTTATACTATTAGACTCTGTTTGACAACATTATACTAAAAATTTTTCATCCGTGTTCATGAGAGACATTGGACATTTTATTTTCCTGTAATTTTGTCTAGTTTGAATATCAGAGTAATGCTGGCCTCATAAAACGATTCTAGGAGTACTTTCTCCTCTTTGTTTCTGAATGATTTTTTTTTTTTTTTTGTAGAACTTCTGTTATTTCTTCCTTAAGTATTTACTAGTATTCGGCAATGAAGGCATATGTGCCAGGATTTTTTTTAACTACGTTTTAAATTTATTTAATGGATATAAGGCTATTAAAATAATGACTATTTCATTGAATGAATTTTGCTCTTTTGAGTCCTTTATATTGATCCAGATTCCCATCTAGGAGCATTTTTATTCTGCCTGATGGATTTTCTGTAATATTTCTGGTGCAATGACTTGACGGGTCATGAATTCTTTTAGCTTTGGATATATGAAAACTTTTCTTTTTAACCTATCATTACTGAAATATATTTTCACTAAGTATAGAATTGTGTTTTGACAGATTTCTCTTTCTGAACTTTAAAAATGTTGTTCCACTATTTTTGGGCATGTATTGTTTCCAATGAGAAGTCAGCTTTGATTTTTATCTTAGTTCCTTTGGATATAATGCAAGTTGTTCCTCTGGCCGATTTTAATATTTTCTCTTTATTATTGGTTTCGAGAAGTTTCGTTATAATGCAAGTTTTTCTGCTGGCTGATTTTAATATGTTCTCTTTATTATTGGTCTTAAAAATTTCATTATGAGATGCCTTGGTGTAGTTTTCCTCATATTTCCTGTGCTTTGTTTCTATTGAGCTTTGTGGTGTTATAACTTTCATCAAATTAGGAAAATTTTTCATCTATTATTTCTTCAAATATTTTCTGCTTGTCCCCCATCTTCTTGTTCCCTTTAGGATGGTTTATTCTCAGGGATTTTGATGACATGTATATTAGACTTCTCAACTTTGTCAGTTGTTTTTTTTTCCCCTCTGTGTTTGATTTTTTGTTGTTAGTGCTGTTAAGTGGATTCTGACTCCTAGCAAGCCTGTGTACAGCAGAGAGGAACTATGCCCGGTCTTTTTGTGCCATCCTCTCACCTTTTAGTGCTAGATCAGGCAATGCTCTGCTGCTATTCACAGGGTTTTCATTGCCAATGTTTTCAGAAGTGAGTGGCCAGGTCCTTCTTGCTAGTCTGTCTTAGTCTGGAAGCCCCACTGAAATCTGTCCACTCTGGATGACCCTGCTGGTATTTGAAACACATAATTTACTATAAATCCTCTCAATTATAATTTTTATCTCAGACATTGTAGTTTTCATCGTTAGAGATTTGATTTCAATATTTTTTGTATCTTCTACTTCTCTACATAACATGTAGAGACTTTACTCTAGCATCTTGAATATATGCATATTCTTATAATGATAGCAATGTAATATTCTTATAATAATGGTAATAGTATTTATAATAAATGTTGCAATGCCATTGTCTACCAAGTCTGTCATTTTGGGATGTGTTACTACTGATTAATTTTTTCTTCTGTTTATGGATCTTTTATACTACCTTTTTTCATGACTCATAATTTTTTGTTGGATATCATACTTTGTAAATTTTACCTTCTTGTGTGCTGGATATGTATATAGGATGAAAAAAACAAATACGTTCTCAGCCATTCCTGAAGCTAAAGGAGGTTATGTGACCCAAGTCTGATCAATAAAATATAAAGATCAATTTGATATGAAAGAAAATACTTTGCTTCATGATAAAATGAGAGTTATAAAACAAAACCCATATATCCCTATTTTGTATTCCTTATTGTGTGAAAAACTGATGCTTGGAGGAGGGAATCGTGTTGCAAATATAAGAAGTGACATCATCAACATACTGAGGATGGAAGAATAGAAAGAACCTAGGCCCTTTATAGTGTTGTTGTGACGTCATATCATGCCTGCAAATCTAATTTTGAAATTTGAAATTTAACTATAAATGCCATTGTAGTTTAGGCCATTATTATTTTTATTAGCGTGGTCATATTGTTGTTATTTACAGTGTAAAGTCCCCTAGGTTTTTTAAGCACTACATCTGTGTAGAACCTGATATCTTATGGGCTAGTAATGTGTTCAACTCTTCCGGAGCAGTGATCTTTGGTATTGAGAGTAACAATTGACTGTTCCTGGGAAAGAAGTGGAATTGATCAGAGACGCAAGAATCTTTAATTTTGTAATTGTCTCACAGATATGCTATGAGTCATATTATAGGAACACAGAATTAGAAATGAGATGTCGAAACTTAAATTGTCCTCAGAAAAGACAATTTTCTTTCAAAAGGAAAAGACTCTTTTCCTTTTGAACTGTCTCTGAACGGTTAAGTCTAAAAGGATACAGTTCCACTAAAATAGTGTGGGATTTACATGTATCAAATTATAATCTGTCTCCTTACACAAAAGTTACATTCACAAACATCCTGGAGACTGGGTTTTCTCTAATTTGGATTGCCAATGTGGGTGCTGTAGAACCCCACCCTTAATATTACTGGAAACCCTTTAATTTTCTACCTGAGAATATCCACATGGCAGCACTATAAATCTTTCTGAGTTTTTAACAAGGGATGCTACAGCCATGCATTCTATGTACCTGCATCCTAAGACCGAGTCTTACATGCAGTAATCAAGATTTCATCTTCATCCTAGGACCATTTCTTATTTTAAGAACCTTTTGCCATCTGGAAAAGTTAAAACTTCTAGTTCAGTATATTCCTACAGAATTCTTCCTTTCTTTCTTCCCTTCCATATTTATACCTATTTTTGTCCACAGGGGGAACCCAGGGTCATAATGTTATCAGCACTTTTGCTCATTGGTGCAATCTTATAGTACACTAAAATAATTTCAGAGTTGCTTCATCCATACCACTTAAAGAAACAAACTCAAAACAAAGAGTTCAGTTTACTTCCTCTCATCCCAAATGAGCAGGTATAGTCAAATTAGTCTAATTCTGTGCATAAAAAATTGTTTGGATTAAGTTTCTCTGTTTTATTTTTTCATTTTTCCTTGAATGTGGCTACATTATCCCTTTGAAATTGAGTTGGGTTCATTTGCGTTGGTATGATTTGTTTTAGTTCTCTCCCTGTTATGAATTTAGTGGAGTTTTTCTTTGCTTGTTTGTTGTTTCTTTTAGAATATCAACACGTGTCTATAGATCAAAAACATACTTATGGCTCCCTTTGTATGAGCGAATCCCTTTTATATTGTAAAGTTACTCATTACCTTATTTCTTTCACCCGTCCTCTGAACACCTTGTAGGTATTAGCTTCATCATTTTCTGCTTTATCCACCCTCTTTCTTTTTTTCCGTAAATTCATATATATATATGTATATATATATATATACATATATATATATATCTCCACTAATCTCTTACATACTATCTATAATCTTTTCTATTTGGCTTTCTTTGTACCAGAAATCACACCATTTTAGTTCATAATTTTCTTTATTCACAATTACAACTTCAAAGTACTTTATTTGGTAAATATACCATAGTTTATTCAACAGAATTTAGATATTCTGTCTAGATATTTAGGTATCCAATATTTGGCAATTACAAATAATGCTGAAATATTTGCATATGAGTTTTGTATTGGGAATGTTTCTTCAGAGTGAATTCCTGAAAGAGTCATTTCTGAGGAAAAATGTAAATGTAGATATAGTTTTGCTAGATATTTACAAATTTTCTCCCCTAAGCTGCACTAACTTTCAGATTCTTGCCCATGTGATGACTGGGAAATGGTATCTCAATTTAGTTTTAATATACATTTGAGCATCTCATAAATTTAAAGCCAATTTTATTATCTTGCTGGTCAATTGTTCACATCTATTACCCACTTTTTGAGTCTACTTCCCATTTTCCCATAAAAATATTATTTTTCTCAATTTTAAAAGATTTTTATATTGGAAATATTAACCTTTGTCTTTGACATTACAAATATTTTAACTTTTTATTTCTCTTTTATCTTTGATCATAAAGATTTGGTCATGAAAAAATTTTTATTTTAATATTATATAATCAAATTAATCCATGTTTACTTTTATTTAACATAGATTTCACTCATAGTTAGAGAGCTTTTCCCTACATTCAAATTATTAAAAAATTGGACTTTCTTCTACTACTGTATAGTTTCATACTTTTACTTGGGTATGATGTGAGAACTATAACTAATTTTGTGTATTTTGAAATAGTTATGTATTGCCCCACATTATTTATTTTAAAGACCATCTTTGATTCATTTATTTTAGATACCATCTTTATCGCATACTAGATTTCCTCAGGCAATTGAGTCTATTCTTTGAATTTCTATTCTATTCCATTCTCCTGCCTACTCATTTGCCAGTATCACAGTGTTTCCATGGAGAGGCTTTTACTAGTTTTAATGTCTTATAGAGCTAATTCTCTTTCCTATGTGTTCCTTTTCAGTATTTTCTTAACTATTCTTACATGTTTATTTTTCCATATGAATTTTACAATCAACTTTCTAGTTCCATAAAAACTTGGTTGATATTCCCTTTGGAATCACACAAAATTTGTAAGTTGATTAGGGAAAACTAAACTTTTGATGATTTTGAGAGTGCTAAGCAAAACAAAGCTGGGTATTTGCATTTTTAAAATTTACACTTTTGTCTGTAAGGGACATATGAATAGTTTTCCTGATAGAGATTTTCAACAAGAAAAATAGTATTATCGTAATAGCCGATACTTGAGATTCTCTTGGAGCAAAAGTTGTCTTTTATTTGGAAAAAATGTCTTGATAATTGTGTTGGATATAAGGAATTGTGTTTGCCAAAGTGTCAAGATATCTGATAGAGAAGAAATTGCATTATATACAGGGAACTCTGAATTCTTGGGAGTAACCCAGAACAAAGTGGGAAAGATAAAATTGATAGGCAGAGGAGAGAGGCGCCAAAAAGATCATAGAAAGATGTACAAGACATAATGTCAACCCTATCCCTTTCAGGTCTTCTCTGAACTTCAAAAATTCCTCTGGAAGTTTTACCAACGTCGCAAAAAGGTACTGGGTTTCACTGAAAATTAATAGTTCTTAGGGAGAGACCGGGTGCACACACAGAAGCAGAAGTACAGTGATTCATAATGTGGAATCAGAAGTCATGCAGGGTCAGAAGTCTTATGGTACTTTGTTGAAATCTTGAAGAAGGGACATATATCCAACTGGTGGGGGTTTAAATTATTTTTACCCGGATACTTAGTGACAGTGAGGCCCTCAGTGACCACCTGAATTACAACAATAAATAGGAAACAAACAGCATCATACATAAGTACTTTGACACACTAACTTAAAAATGGACTTGAGGATGGTATCATCTCATCATCCAGCAAGTATGCTGCAGTTAGGGAGGTGTATGTAAAAATGTGTAGAGTAAGGGAGAACTCTTTCTAATTGAGGAAGGTCAAATTTGTAGTAGCATAATTGGCAATAATACCATAGTGGCTAATGGTTTTTGGGTCTGTGTTGTGTATATTATATATATATATATATATATATATATATATTTAATACCTACAATATCCATTTGGAATAGTTACTATGAATCTACCAATCTTACATATTAAGAAATTGAAGTTCAGATGGACAAAATCACTTGCCTGAGGTCACACAGCTAGTAAATAACAGAATTAAGATTTAAAATAATGAAGTTTGATTCCAGAGTGCAAGTAACTAACCGCTATGCTGGTGCATCTCAACCCGTTACTACATCTGGGTAGATGGAAGCTCACAAACTTCAGGAGAGAATGTATGACAAGCAGAGATGATGTTTGGAGGACTTAGCAGATCTAAAAAAGGGTCAAGGGTGAACTGAAAAAGCCATTCAGTGCTTCTCTTTACCTGCCAAAAAACAAAAGACTATCAGCCAAGAAATAAATCACATGTGTAAGTGACACTTGGTGTAATAGCCCTTTGAACAGTTTCTGTGTTCTAGGTCATCAGTTCCTGTCTTTCTCTTATCTAGGACAAGAGTTGCTCTCTTTAGGAGAACTGAAAGAAATGCACGGAAAAGAAAAGAAAAGAAAAAAAAGAGAAAACTAATCTTTGCAAAACATTTATACTTGTTCTGTTTTGGAGGAAAAGTAATTTCTAATTTTTTTCAATTTTTCCCCAGTTGGCTATTGTTAGCTCTAAAGGCACAGCTACAGGATCTGTTAATATTGTGGTAATTAATCCATGCTGTAAAATGTCTCATTATTTCAATGTATGCTTAGTGTGCATTGCCAAGATGCAATAAAAGAAAATTAAAATAACCTAGGAGGCATAATTTATGGAATTTTTTTTCTAAAGCATGCTTTTAAATAGCATTCTCTCAGAATAGTGTCATCCAAGGCATTTGGGGATTACACGCAGTATTATTAATAAATAGTTTGGGTAAGATGAATTGTGTTAGTAGTGGCAATGCGAGTTACATGTATATTTTATAGTGTGAATAATGGCTTTCTGGGGGAGGATGTGGGACATCCTTCATCTAAGATAACGTGAACCCTGGGTAGGTTATGGAAGAGAGGTATTGGGAAAGTGTCAGGGGATCTATGGAGACAGGAGTCAGGAAACACCACTCCCCCAAATTCAAGTATATTTTGACTGAAGACAGAGGATGTCTCTCCAAGACTGGGGGATTGGGTAAAGCCAACCCCAATTTCCCTTCTGTTCCTTTGAGGGAGTCATGGTCACAAAGATCTTGTGGTGGATAAACTAGTTCTCTGTCCCTAGGATGATTCCTATGGCTCTGGGCTTCCAATTTATCGACATCATGGCTTTGTTTAGGGTTATGTCTGGATATTTGCTATGTGCAAAATCTTCTCTCCCCATGTAGAGGGGAACAGCACAGAGACCAGCAAAGTAGAGTGATACATGGGTAAAAAGTAAATAAATAAATAACAAGGACTAAAGAGAATGCATTTTATTTGAAGATTTGAAGAACTAAGAAAGATGAGACACATGAGAAATAAGAAAGAAAACTCAGGTGGCCAGCGCTATGGGAAAGGAGGCCAGGTCCCTGAGAGGACTGATAATGTGGTGGACTAGAGGACAGCTGGTGGATTTAATGCAGGAGGAATCGAGGGTACCTGTGGAGAGGGAAGATACAACTTTCAGGTCAGCTCAACCACAATGGGAGTATTATTTAAAATTTTTTATTTATAAATTTTTAATATAATAAAGTTGAAGGACAGTGTACATATCATGCATATAGCTCAGTAAATTTTTACAAACTAAATCCATCCAGATCAAATATAGAGTATTACTAGTACCCAGAAGCTTGCTCAAGCTGCAGTCCGCTCACTATACCCCAGGGTAACCACTGCCCTGACTTGTAACATTATAGATTAGTATTACTTGCTTCTTACTTTATATATAAGGAATCATGTTTTGTTTTGTGTCTGGGTTCTTTGACTCAACAACATGCTTGTGAGATACAATTCAGCCCTATTATAGCATCATTATTCACAGATCGTTTATTCTCATTACTGTACTGTATTTCATTGTGTGAATAGAACACAATTTTTTTTAAAGATTTTTTTATTTTTTCCTTTTTCTCCCCAAAGCCCCCTGGTACATAGTTGTATATTCTTCGTTGTGGGTCCTTCTAGTTGTGGCATGTGGGACGCTGCCTCAGCGAGTTTTGATGAGCAGTGCCATGTCTGCACCCAGGAGTCGAACCAACGAAACACTGGGCCACCTGCAGCAGAGTGCACGAACTTAACCACTCGGCCACGGGGCCAGCCCCTAGAACACAATTTTTATCATTTTTATATAGTGTCCAATTTTGCCTATTAAAAATAGTTCCACTATAACCCTTCTAGTTCATGGCCTTTTGTGAACCTTTGTACGCATTTCTCTTAGGTTTTAACGAAGAGTGATATTGTTGGTGCAGAGAGTATAAATATGTCCAGTTTGAGTAGATACTGCTGGTTTTCAAAATAGTTATACCAAAACACCCTCCTACTATAAGTCTATGAGAATTTTGATTAAATCTTCTAATAAAAGCTTATTTTTGCATCTTTAACATTTTAGCATTTCTGACGGTTCTGTAGTAAAATTTTATGATTATTTTAATTTGCATTCTTCTGATGATAAATGAAGTTGAGCGCTTTTCGTAGTTTCGTTGGCCATTCAAATATCCTATTTTGTGATGTGTCTAATCACCTCTTCTGTGCATTTTTTCTACTAAACTATCTCTGTACTTTTCTTATTAAATTTTACGAGTTAATGATAAACATGATTACTCTGTCCAATATGCCCCAAACATCTTATTACTCCATGCAGTCTGCGTTGTCGCTCTTTTAATGTCTTTTCATTGACCAAAGCTCTTAATTTTAACATAGAAAAATTTATTACTTTCTTCTTTTTTGGTTAATGTTTTGCCTGTCCTGTTTAAGAAAATCTAGTCAACCCCCAAATAATAAAGTTTTTCTCCTATGCTTTCCTTTAAAGATTTTATCTTTCTTTCTTAATTTAGGTTTGCAACCAGTCTGGCAATTATTTTTATATGGCATAAGGTAGGAATCCAGATTTATTTTTCTCTGATATGAGTATCTAATTATCATGTCATCTTTATTCAAAAAACCATCCTTTTCCACTTTTTGTTGTAAGTTACCAAGTAACTGTGAGTTACCAGAAACTTCCCTCTGTTCCATTGTTTATCTATCCTTGTACCAAAGCTATTCTGTGTCATTTACTGTAGATTTTTAAAAGTCTTAATATCTGTAACATAAGTTAATCAAATTTGTTCTTCATTTTCTCAGCAATACTTGGCACTTTATGTTTCCATATAAATTTTTTAAAGAGCTGATCAATTTCTGAGAAAATCACTTGAATTTTTACTGTAATTATATTTATAGAATAATTTTGGAAGAATTGACATGTTTTCACTACCTAGTCTGCCAATATCTGAACAAGACTTCTCCCTCATTCTACTTGGGTCTTCTTTAATTTCTCTCACGTTTTATAGTTTTAGGGCGATATCTTTTGCAAGTCTTAGTAGAGTTGTTCCTAGATGATTGAGTTTTTAATACTAACATGAAGTTGAGACTGGAAGCAGCCAAAAATGTCCTTCAATAGAAGAATAGATAAACTGTGGTATATTCATACATAAAAGCTAATCAGAAAAGTCTACATACTAGAAGATAACAATTACACGACATTCTGAGACAGGCAAAACCACCGTGATGGTAAAAGGATCACTGAGTGTCGGGGGTCCACAGGGAGAGAAACAGGAGGAAGGATTAAATAGATGAGTCACCATGGCCTTTTTAAGGTGATGAAAATATTCTTTATAATTCTGTAATGGTGGATACATGACACTATTTATTTGTCAACACCCATAGAATTTTATAGTACAAAGAGTAAACCTTAATATATTCCAACATTAGAAAGTTATTTAAGAGGTTGGGGATCCTAAAATGGAATTAAGCATGTGACAAAATAATCCAACCAGATTATAAACGTATGAAACAACTTCACTAAAGTTTGATCGGTGAAAGATGGTGATCTCAATAATTTTTGAAATTAGTGGTATCACTAACATTAAAGGCAAAAGAAACTGTATATAAGCATCACAATCTAGTTGAAAAAGCTGTTTCCCATGGAGGTATGTTTTAACAATTTTGATCCACTATATATGTTTGCTAGAATTAAACAATTAATGAAATGGATTGTGGATGGCAGGAACAGATTTCTCACTACTGGAATGGAAGATTAAAGATAAGCAAGAGGAAGAAGCTAGAATAATCTATGCAGTAATGGATTAGAGTTGGAAACATCAGTATGAACTTGTGTTTGGATTAATACCAATACAGGTAATTACATATAGAAATATCTGTAGATATGGGTATATTCATGGATTCATGGGTGTATGTATGTGTGTGTGTGTGTGTATATATATATATATATATATATATTTCATTGCTCTGTCAGCTGAAAGGAGCTAGAAACAACAACACACCAGTAGCAAGAAGCACACGAAGCATCCAGTACTTGGTTTCTAATGCCGTTCTCCAATAAAAAGAACCAGGATTCCTAAGACAAAAGACTTATTCTAGGACTGGGCAGGGAATGTAGAGATAAACCTGGAGCGGCTTAGAGTATCAGAAAGTATGAAAGGACTCAAAGAAACACAATGATGGTAGTATGTCAAAAGCACACAGAATCCAACTGAAAAAGGGTTCAATGGTCAAAGCTTGATTAACTTGGGCAACAAAATTAAGTAGTACTGGATTATAACGCAAAGCATAAAATAAATACCCATGAGACCATACTAACATAAGTAGATGGTTGAATAAATAAATAAATGGAGAAAGGACCAATCTTTTATGCAGAATTCCAAAGAACTTGTGTATATTTTCTGTCCTCAAAGAGATGAGTATGCTTCCTCACTCTTTGAGTGTGGGCTGCACATAATGAACTTCTTCCAAAGGCTACAGTATAGAAAGGATGGAGGAGAAGGAGAATCAACTTTACAGTGGAGAAATCTGACAAAACCACAGCAAAATGGTCAAGGTCAACACCAATATTGATAGTAATGTTAATAGTATCTACCTTTGATATACTGTGATGAAAATGACCCCTTGTTTCTATGTTCTTCTTCCTTCTCCAAACCCATAACTCCAGTCTAATCATGAGAAAAATACCATGCAATTCCCAACTGATAGACATTCTTCAAAATACCCTACCAGAACTCCTTAAAATTAAGATCATCCACAATGAGGAAAGTCCAAGAAAATGTCACAACCCAGAGAAGCCCAAAGAGAATTGACAATTAAATGTAATGTAATGTGGTATTATGGATGGGTTTCTAAAACAAAAAAAATAACATACATTCAGTTAGAAAAAACAACAACTAAGGAAATCTAAATAGGTTTTGAACTTTAGATAATATCATCCCAATATTGGCTCATTAATTGTAACAAAGGTACCATACTAATGTAAGATGTTGAAACTAAAAAGGCAAACTACATGTAGGGCTTAGGAGAACTCTGTGCTATCTTCACAGTATTTGTTTTGGTATATCTAAAACTGTTGTAAAATAAAAAGTTTATTTTGAAAATGAAATCAAGATCTTTTTTATTTTCTACTTTTCTCATTTTTCTCTGTCTACAGGTTGTTGAATAAAATACGGTCTATGTTTCCATAATTATCTCGAATCCATTGACTTCATTTAATTCACTTATTAAATTTAATCTTTTTTTAGATTTGTATTTGGATTTTCTTGGTCCAAAATCAAATCATTTGAGAATAATGACAGGTTTTTTCCCCTCTATTTCAATCCATAGGCTTTCTCCTTTATTTGTTTCTCTCATGACATTCGTTAGGCTTCCAGCACAGTCTGCAATTTCTTGTTCTGCCATGTCCTTGTCAGATTTTGGAATCAAAGTTATGCTGACCTCAGAAAAAGACAGTTAGAAATTTGTCCTTATCCTGTTTTTAATTTCTTGGAAATGTCTATTCAAGATTAATGATATCCTTTTCTTAAATATAGTTTTTTAATCACCAAATGATTCATATGGATTTGTAGGGATTTGGTGGAAATTTATTTTTTTAATAACACTTTCAACTTCTTTAATAGATGAAAGAATCTTCAGCATGCTATTTATTTTACTATCAGATTTGGTCAGTTTAATTTTTTGAGTATTTTGCTTGTTTAAATCAATACATTAAAAATACGGCATAAATCACAAAAATGTTTTATTCTCTTTTTCGTGTTTGTAGGATTTGTAGTGCTGTTTGCTTTTTTCAGGTTAGAAGAATGAAAAATCAGTAAAGAATGAACATATTAGACAAGATGAACATAAATGTCAAATTTTATTGAACATCTAAAGCAACAAAAATGGCAAAATCTTGGAGGGATTATAACATAAGCTTGAGTAGACTATTCAATAACAATCGAAAAATGAAAGAGTTAAATATATTTATAATATTTTAAGGTTTTCAAATTGTTTGAGATGTGGTAAAAGTTCTAATAAAAGATAGGCTATATAAATTAAAAATGAATTTTTTCCCTAGGAACCCAATAAAAGAATAATAAATAAATAAAAACCTATTAAATGAGATAAAACAAAATAGCAATAATGAAACATATGATTAATGCAAATAAAGTGAGAAAGGAATAAGAAAATAAAATATTTTTAAAATCATGAGGTGATGTACGTACTACCAAATATGTCAATATTAACCTTAAATAAAAATGAAGTAAGAACTCCAATTAAAGAGGAAGATTGTCAAACTGGAAAACAAAATCTGTATTTTGTGTAAATGAAACACACAAAATTTAAAAAGACAGATTGAAATTAAAAGTATGGAAAAATCATATACCAATCAAGTATCAACAAGTAGGGAAATATGGTGTGATTATATTAATATGAGACAAAGGATATGTTTTTAGAAAGATATATTAAAAGCCAGAAAGAGGGAGATTTGTGAGGAAAAAGATTATTCAAATAAGATATTGTAATGATACATCTCCATGCACACAATAACACTGACTATTTATAGTCAAAAAAAATTCAAATTCTAGAAAAGAAAAAAAGTTTGAATATCAAAGAGCATACCCTCCAGTAGCAGAAAAGAGCTAAAGGAAAGCATATTAAAACCAAAGAAAGTAGAAAAAATGAAATGGAAATCAATAAAATAGATACAACAGGTATAATGAAATGTATTTTTTTTTTAAGAATTTATTTTTTCCTTTTTCTCCCCAAAGCCCCCCGGTACATAGTTGTATATTCTTTGTTGTGGGGCCTTCTAGTTGTAGCATGTGGGACGCTGCCTCAGCGTGGTTTGATGAGCAGTGCCATGTCCGTGCCCAGGATTCGAACCAACGAAACACTGCGCCGCCTGCAGCGGAGCGCACAGACTTAACCACTCGGCCATGGGGCCAACCCCAGTGAAATGTATTTTTTAATAGAGATTCAATAGATAAATCAGCAAGGTCAAAACTTAGTTCTTTGAAGGGATTAAAGCAATAATAAAGCCTAGAAATCCTGATCAAGAAGAGATGAACATAGAGACAGGGAGAACTAACAATAAATATCAATACACACCACAACCAAATGGGACTTATCTCAGCAACGTGATGCTGATTAAACATTTGAAAATGGTTGAATATATCGCACATTGAAAGGATAAAGAAAAAGCTTATTATAATAGATTTAAAAAAGCATTTGACAGCTTTCAACATCCATTCATGGTAAAAACCTGTCAGCAGGGCAGAATAAAAATAAGCTTCTCCTCAACAATGTGTCGGATGTCCTAGCCAGAGCAGTTAGCTGATAGGTAGACTTAGATAGACGGTAGATTAGATAGGCAGACAGACAGATATAAAATCTGTAAATATTAGAAAATAAAAAGAAAACTCTCTTAATCCTTTAATATTAAGGTTTTGTGTTGAGAAATTTTTTGAAAATTATCTACCAACAAAATACGAAAATTATAAACAAATTTAGCAAAGTTTCTGAATGCATACTCAACCACAAAATCAAATGTATTTCTATATACCAGCAATCAAAAATAACAGAAAACAAGTTTTAAAAATTAAATTTATTACACCATAAAAATAAATATCTATGAGTAAATCTAAGAAAATACCTCTATGCTAAAAATTACAATATATTGCTGTGAGAAATTAAAGAAGAACTGAATAATTTGAAAGATAATTGATGCCCATGAATCAAAAATTTAAACAATGTTAGGATGCCAGTTCTTCTCAAATTTGTGTATAGATTCAAAACATTTCTCTCAAAATTATCATAGTAATTAGTAAATGTGTAAAAATTGGCCTGCTGGATTTGAAATTTTTATTGAAATACATAAGACCTATAAGACCCAAGACAATCTTGAAGACAAAGAAAGTTAGGGTAACTGGGCTACCAAATTTCAAGGCTTATTATAAAAGAAAATAATTATTTTAGTGTTACATTGGCAGAAACATAGACAAGTCAACTGACAGACTATAACAGAGTCCCAAAATAGGTCAACATATAATGGGCACTTAACTTATGACAAAATATGTGCCCATAATTCAATGGTGGAAAGGATGGGCTTTGCATTAAATAGTGCAGAAGCAATTATATATTCATAAAGACCATATCCTTAATTCCTAAAACACATGTATTTAATTAGAGATGAATCATATACCTAAATATGAAAGTTATGGTTGTAAATTTTCTAGAAGAAAATGTAGGATGATATCTTCATAATCTTAGGAATTTTTAAGCAAGCTGCGAATGCACTAACCAAAATGGATGATTGATAGAGAGAGAGAGAGAGAGGGATAAATAGGAATAGATAGGAAATAGGCAGAGAAATAGGTAGACACAAAAACGTTAGAAACATGTAAATAGATAAATAGATAGGTATTATTAAAATCAAGAACACTTGTTTATCAAAGGACAGCATTAAAAAAGTGAAAAGTCAAGCCATAGACTTAGAGAATGTATTTGGTAACAGAATATATCTGAAAAAAACTATGTCTAGAATATATAAATAATTTTGAAACATCAGTAATAAAAAAATCAAACAACCCAAATAAAACAAAGAGAAATGGTTTTTTTAGTTAAAGTCACCTTGGTTTATAACATTATATAAGTTTTAGGCGTACATCACTACATTCCAGCTTCTGTATAGACTGTGTCGTGCTCATCACTAAAAGTCTAATTGCCATCCATCAACATACAGACGTGCCCCTTTACCTCTTTTGCCCTCCCCCATCCCTTCCCTTATAGTAACCACCAATCTGTTCCCCATATCTATGTGTTTATTGTTTGTTTATCTTCCACATATGAGTGAAGCTATACAGCAATTGTTTTTCTCTGTCTGACTTATTTCACTTCGGATAATACCCTCGAGGTCCATCCATGTTGTTGCAAATGGCAAGATTTCATCTTTTTCATGCCCAAGTAGTATTCCATCATATAAATATATATGTATATGTATATATATATATATATGTATTTCACCTCTTCTTTATACATTCGTCTGTTGATGGGCACTTAAATTGCTTCCAAGTCTTGGCTATTCTGAATAATGCTGCAATGAACATAGGGGTGCATATATCTTTTCAAATTATGTTTTCATGTTCTTTGGGTAAATATCCAGAAGTGGAATAGCTGGATCATATGTTATTTCTACTTTTCATTTTTTGAGGAATTTCCATACTGTTTTCCATAGTGGCTGCACCAATTTACATTCCTACCAGCAGTGCACAAAGGTTCCTTTTTCTCCATATCCTCTCCAACACTTGTTATTTCTTTTCTTTTTAATAATAGCTATCCTGAAGGGTGTGAGCTTTGATTTGCATTTCAATAATAATTAGTGATATTGAACACCTTTTCATGTGCCTGTTGGCCATTTGTATATTTTCTTTGGAAAAATGTTTGTTCATGTCATCTGATCATCTTTTGATTGGATTTTTTTTGTTGTTGAGTCATATGAGTTCTTTATATATTTTAGGTACTAACTCCTTAGGGGACATATGATTTGTAAATATCCTCTCCCAATTGGTAGATTATCTTCTTGTTTTGTTCATGGATTTCTTTGCCTTGCAGACACTTTTTAGTTTGATGTAGTCTCATTTGTTCATTTTTTCTTTTGTTTCCCTTGCCTGAGGAGATATGAAGAAAACTTATATCCAGATTACATAAATAATTGTCAAATATCATTAATAAAAAAATGAACAAGCCAATTAAAACATGGGGAAAATTTTTAACAGTGTCCTTACAAAAAAGGATAACCAAATGACTAATAAGTATATCAAAGATTGTTTATTTGGGGCTGGCCTGGTGGTTAATTTTGCATTCTCCATTTCAGCAGCAGCAGTTTGTGGGTTCAGATCCTGGGCACAGATCTACCCACTGCTCGTCAAGCCATGTTGTGGTGGCATCTCATGCATAAAATAGAGGATGATTGGCACAGATGTTAGCTTAGGGACAATCTTCCTCAAGCACACAAAGGAAGATTGGCAACAAGATGTTAGCTTGGGGGCAATCTTCCTCACCAAAAAAAAAAAAAATTGCTTATCATGTAAATGCAAATATTGCATAATGTTATGCCACTACAATCCCACAAGATGAATTTAAAAAAGACTTAAATTACCAATGCTGGCAGTAACGGGAGCAAATGGAACCTTCAAATATGGATAGGAGTATAAGTTAGTTCAACCTCTTGTAAAAACTATTTTGTAGAATTTGTTAAAGCTAAACACATACCTATACTATCGTCCCAGATTTCTACTCCTTGGAATATACATGAGAAAAATAAGTACATAAATCTACCAAAATATGAACATAACTTTATTCATCATGGCTCAAAACTAGAAATATTATAAATGTCCATTAACAGTGGAATGGCTTAATTGTTGGTTGTTGTATATTCATAAAAATAACAAATTATTCATATACATAACAACGTGGATGAAACTCACAAACTTTATGTTCAGCTAAAGAAGACAGAAACAAAACAGTGCATGTCATATGATTCTGCTTATATGATGCTTAAGAACAGGTTAAAATAATCTATATGTTAAAAGTTTTAGCCTCAGAAAATTACCTCAGTGGAGGTATTGACTTGAAATGGACATCAGGGAACTGAAAATAGTCTATACCTTGATGTTTTCATGTTTACTTGGGTGACTACATATTAAAAATGCACTGAAATGTCACTTAACTGACTGGATGAATAGGAAGTAGGAACGTATTAATGAGTGAATGATTAATTGAATGAGTGAATGAATGAATGAATGAATAGATAAAACAGCTTGTGCTATGCTACCTCATCTTGTAAATATTAAGCACCTGAACACAGCCTGTCAAGTGAATACATTGTTGGAGCAGTCCATAATGTGCTGAGTATCAGGATGCCCATTTTACTGTGACGGAGAATCAACAAAATGCAAATGACCATGGAATCCACTTATCCTACCATATACTACATCTCTCAAATTTTACCAGCTAATAGAATACTGAAGTGACCTCATAAAAGCTTATCTAAGGCACCAGATGAGGATGATCCTCTGAGGGATTCGTGCTGTCCTTTAAAATTTGTTTTATCCTTTGAAACAACAGCCATCATATGGGGTAATTTCTCTAATAGGTAAAAAACGTGGGTGGGGAAACTGGTGGGCGGGCTTAGGAACAGATCCACCCACCATCACTTTCAGTGATACATTTGAGGACTCCGTTCTCTGCTATATTAGAGGTTCAGCTTTCCAAGATGAGAATGCTTTTATTAAGGGATAAAGCAAAAGTTCTTTTAAACCTGTTGCTGTTGGTCATTTGGTCTCTTATTCTCATTATATAAGCAGGCAAAGAAAGGAGTTGCTATTCTGGTAGTGGTAATCTTCCCAATTACCATGAGATCTTGTTACTGCTACACAATGGGAAGGGAGAGATGACTGTAATTTAGGGTATTCACTGGGATATATTTTGGTATTTCTATCCCCAATAATAACCATGAATGGGCAATTACAACCAGAGCTTAACAAGGGCATAATAAATAGATGAGACCCTGTAAGAATACAGGCCTATTTATGCCAGGGGCTAATCAATCTAGAGCAGTCAAAGAGCTAGGAAATTTGAAAGCGAATTTAGATGTTCGGTGGGGGAGAGAGATGTTGAATAGCAGTGGTTGGCTTAACCACAACAGCCCCAGTAGAAATTCTCTCTCTCTCTCAAAAGTGATAGGCCATACATTGAAGTCTTAGTGACAAGATGGAGCAAATTTAATACACTGCTGACTGAATGCATGGTGCAGAAGATGGCCTATGGAAGAAGCTGTGCTGGCCAGCATATATGCTCCCTGAATCACACTATCCACTAACTACTATGGTACACATCTCTTTGATGGAAGGTCTTCTCTGGTTAACTCTCCCAGTTCTGCTTACATGTGCAGTATGCTGAACATTCCAGGCAGTCAGTCCCACCTGGAGCAAACTTCAACAAATGGCTAATGGGTAGTAATATAGATATGCTCTCTCATTCTTTGGGTGAAATAACTCTGACACATGTATTATACTGGCTTCAAGAATTCTCCAGAAGGATTAAGCCTTATGCATCAAATGGTACCTTGTTTGACAATGCATCCTCTATTGACTGCTTCCTCTTACCTGTATCTTCTTCCCAGTTAGATACCAGCGTGTACTAGAATCACCTCCCAAATAAAATTCCTATGTTAATGTTGGCTTCTGGAATGACAGCAAGCAGAGTACTATACACAATATTGTCCAATACGTTTTGAAACCAAGAGAAGACTATGTGTCATTCAATTAATTTCTCTTGCCTCTTAGAGCAACTGTTTATTAAAAAAAAAAAAAAAAGCAAATCATTGACTTTAAGAGGTAGCATCTAAAGCCCCAGCTTTAGTTAGCAAGTTACCTTGGCAGAGTCACATAACCTCTCTAGACTTCATTTTCTTCCACTATAAAATGAACTCTTTAGGATGCAAAACTGATATTCCATAATTGAATCCTTTGCATTGTTCTACAAAAGACTAAAATCTTATGTTTTTCTGCTCGCGCCCTCTTTCCCCTGTTCCTCTCAGGCATGGCCTCTGTACCACATCACTTTCAAATATATTATGCAAATTGTATTTTTGTCTAGTTACTATGGTGATCAGTGCAACTTAAATCCTTAGATAAGAGTGCTGGATTTTGTTCTCATCAAAAATAATGTGTATTGTTCCTGCTGCATCTTGTGGCGAGTGGAGAAACTTGAGAGCTGGTGGCTGGTGGTACTTGAGAATCTGAACACATGCTGAAATCCTCTGCACTAGGGGTAGTAGAGGCACAGAAAAAAAAACGTGCAAGACAGCAGAACCCTCAATAATTGGAAAATAAGATTGTACAAAGGATCAGCAAATACCTGTGACTCTGAGAGAACTCACCTCTTTACTTAATTTCAGCAGTGAACCAAGTAATTAGGTGGTGAATTTTGGCTACTGAAAGATAAAGACATTCAAAAGCTGCAAGGAAATTTCAGGTTAGTTTTTCAGAAGCATAATTCTTGTCTCCTATGTGTCAAATGATAGGCACACATGATGTTTCCTCTACCAATCTCTCTGACCCCAACCCGAAATACTTTCTCCTAAATCTTCACAATGTAAATGGAGCCTCTTACATTTCCTTAAAATGAGAAAGTTTAGTCTTTCGAGGTTACAAAATGGCAGCTCTTGGGCTGGATATGAGCCTTATACGGGTTTTGTAATTAGGCTGACCAACAGTCTCGGTTAGCCTGGAGTGCAGGACTTCCAGTTTTAAAGTTAGGACACTACCAGGCAAACCAGGATGAGTTGGTCACTCTAAAATTTTTCTTTGAACTACACAGTATTTTTAAAAATATATTTTTGAATCAACGTCCCACATATAAAAATTGAGAGATTCCACATAGTTACTTTGAATTTGAATTTCTCTTGCAAAATCATACCTGGCAACATCAGATCTGTAAGGTCTCATAGCAGTGGGTCTTTGAATAGGAGCCTCTGTAGGGTATGACACCTCCCTTTGTAGATGGGGTGTGAGCCCTCCAGTTTGTCACTATTCTCAACTCTCCCTATGGTCTCCCAGCAGTGGGGCCAAGACTTTCTTCTCTCTTATGCTATTTGTCCTACCCTTGACCAACTTCACCTATTTATTTTACCTGCCTGGCCTCTAAAAGTTTTTGAGATTGCAACCCTGTCCTTCAAATGTCTTATTTTTAATATCTATATTTGCGAGGAAGGGCCATCCTCCAGCTATACTCAGGGAACACATTCTTATCTTTCAGGACCATTCATACTCGACATTGACAAACTCGAGTTGATTATTTTCATCTCCACTTTTCCTCTCCACATATCCACAGAACATTCACTATATAATGGCTTAACTATATATTAATATTTCTCTATCCTCCACAGGACCATGACACAGAGAGGGAGAAAGACAGACAGAGACAGAAAGACACAGAGAGAGAGAGAGAGAGTAATAAACATTCATTCTAAATATAAGATTTGCAAAATGTGAACTGAAGTAGGGAGCTTACACCAACTAAGCATCAGAGAATGGAAACAGCTCATTTTGAAAGGTACAATCCTGCTGATGAGAATGTAAATTTGTAGCGACGCTTTGGATAGCAGTTTAAGGAAGAAACAAATCCATGGTCCTAATGATCCATCATTTTCACTTCTCCACATCTACCTTTAGAGAAACATACTTGAGACTCAAAACACATGCACAGTGATGCTCATTCTAGTGTTTATTCAAATTGCAAAGATTTGGAAACAAACTAAATGATAAGGAACGGAGGAATAGTTAAATAAATTGCTCTGTGTCTACATTATGAAATATTATACAGAGTTCAAAGAAGAAGGTAGATCTTTACCTTTTTGGTAAAGATCTTCATAACTTAGCAATTTTAAAAAGCAAATAGTAGAACAAAACGTGCAGCACCAACATATTACAAATATTACAAATAAAGATGAAACTATATGGGTAAGAATGTTAGGAAATGCATAAAAAAGAGTCTGGAAGGACACATGCCAAACTGGTGACAGTGCGTGTCTCTGGCATGGGAAGAAGATTTGGAGTATCATCAAAGGAGACTTTAGTGCTTTATCTTTTTTTCAAGAGGGAGAATTAAAAATACAGAAAATATGGGAGAAAATAGTAAGCATCCATATTGCTATCATTGATAAGAAACCACTGTTAACTATTGCATTTTGTTTCCACTTTGTTGTTTGTAAAAATAGTGAATGTTTGGGTTGGTCTGGTGGCGTAGTGGTTAAAGTTCGTGTGCTCCACTTTGGAGGCCCAGCATTTGCAGGCTCGGATCCTGGGCGTGGACCTAGCACTGCTCATCAAGCCGTGCTGTGGTGGCATCCTCTATACAAAATAGAGGTTGATGGACACTGATGTTAGCTCAGGGCTAATCTCCCTCCGCAAAAAGAAGAAGATTGGCAACAGATGTTAGCTCAGGGCCAGTCTTCCTCACAAAAATAAATAAATAAATAATGCATATTTATTATGAAGATTTCAAACAATGTGGAAAACCACACAAAAGTAAAAATAATGCCCCATATCGCACACCCAGAAAATAACTACATTTTACATTTGGTGGATGTCATTCCAAAAACTTTCTTAAGAGTATACACAGAGAGATTGTTTGATATACATACATAGGATTATTTTCTAAGTATGTCTTCATACTGCAGATAGATGCTTTTTTATATAGAAAGTATTAACTTCAATTTTATTTGAATTAACAGAGGAGAGTAAACTAAAGTAGTTCTTGAATTTAAAATATGTGATGCATTTCCACAGAGATATTATTTCCTAAATTATAGCTTAAAGGTTAAGGAATAAAAGATTAAGAAAAAAGTGAGGATACAAACATAATGTGTTTTTTAACCTTGCATTTCACTTAATGCAATATCAATTCACTCCTACTGTGAAAGATGAGAATAACAGACTGCTCCCCCGTGCCTCTTGCCTCCTGGTGTTTTAAGTTGTGTTATTATTTTACACTGTCAACTTTCTTTTAACAGACTGTTCTGCAAGAATAATTTAATATCATTTTATATATAAACTTATTAACTGTCCACCACCATCAGTCCTTTTGCACAGTTTATCCATTCTTGAGGATTTTTTTTTAAATATCTTAATTCACAGGATTTGATCATTAGAATGTTTTAATTCAAGAAGAATTCATGGGTGTTTCGTTCCCTGAGATATTTCGTATTTGAGACTTCTTGCCCCTCACCTTTGCATTTGAATATTCTTGGATCCCACTTTCTTGTCTTCAGAACATTGTTGCTGTAGAGAAATCTGAAGCCCAACTGATTTCTTTTTCAAACTTGTAAGTGCCTTTTTTTTTTGATGCCTGAAGATATCTTTTATTTTTGATGTTCAGTAGCTTACCTAGTAGCTTGAAAGCGTTGTAACAAATTTTCATGCAGTATTCATAATCTTCAATATTTGGATACAGTTCTTATTTTTTTTTCTAGTTCAGGATATGTTTTATTATATGGTTGAATGAATTTCCTACTTTATATTAACTCAAATACTCCAGTTATTCTTACATTGGAAGGTGTTTATCAAGCTATTTTTGTTAATGTATTTCTGTTGTGATTAGTTTAAATCTGCCCTTTCTGTTGATAGTTTTCTACTTTGTACCATTTTGTTTCCGTTCATTTATTACTTTTGCTACTATTGCTCTGAATTTGCTTCCCAGATCTGCAGTCCTCTGTCCCATCTCCTTCTGTGTTCCTTTCCTCTTGTCTCTCATTTCTCGTTTTATTGAATTCAAATTATTTTAATGCAGTAACATAAAATGAAGAAACTGTGAATAATTTCTCTATGTTGCTTGAAACATATTTTTCATTTAGATCTGATTGGTTTTATTTTTCATGATTTCTTCCTTTCCTTTTTTCTTTCTTTTTCTTTCTTGTCAGTTAGGTGACCTAGACAGAGGGAACCCTTGGAAATTCTATCAGTTCTGTATTTCAGTGTGCACCCTGAAGTCTCGACATTTGTCAGGGGCAGACAGTTTGTTCCGCTTTTCACCAACTTGCAATTCTCTTAAGTCAAAATAAGGTGAAACTTATAAATATTAATTATGGTTCTTTCCCTATTGAGTGTAACAGTAAGAATTCTCAGAATTTTATGAAACATGACTGTCTGAGGTGGTGGGGATCCAAGTAAGAATCAAAGTCTCATTGTAGCCCTCTGCTTCACTCCAGAACCTTCTGTTTCTTTCATGTACCACTTGTTTGTGAAGACTATCGATTTCAGTTCTAAATTCTAGATCCATATCAGACTCATTTGGGATTTGTGTGTGTGTGTGTGAGAAAGATTGGCCCTGAGCTAATATCTGCTGCCAATCTTCCTCTGTTTACTTGAGGAGGACTGTTGCTGAGCTAACATCTGTGCCAATCTTCCTCTATTTTGTATGTGGGACACCATCACAGCATGGCTTGATGAACGGTGTGTAGGTCCACTCTCGGGATCGAAACCTGTGAAATCTGGGCCACCGAAGCAGAGGGTGGGAACTTAACCACTACGCCACAGGGTCAGCCTCAGGAATTAATTTTTTTTAATGCAAATATGTAGGTCCTATCTCTCAGAAAATCTGCTGTAATGGGTCTGGAGTGGGATCCAGGCATCCTTACTTTTCTAATTACCTAGGAAATTCTAATAAGCAGACAAGCTTGAGAACCACTGTATTATTCTCTGCCTCTCCCCTTGTTTGACTGCTGTTAATAATTAATTACTTTTTAGGGAGTGGGCTTAAATTCATCTCAGTTAATTAAGAGTAAGAGTCTGAGACACAGTGTCAATTCACTCTCTCAACCTTGAAATAGCTTGCATTTTGCGAAAAAGGCTATCTCTGTAGCAAACAGTCCCCAAACTCACCGTCCTATGACAATAAAGGCTTATTTCTCTTCCATCCTACATGTAAAGTTCTGATGTTCCTGACTGTGTAATTCTCTTGAGTGGCTCAGAAATCATAGCTATGCATGTTATGGTTCCACCATGCTCAACACACGATTTGAAAATTATGCTGTCATCATCCAACTGGCAGTTGGGGGAACAAAGAGATGATGGATAAAGCATACCTGCTGCTCACTGCCACTGCCTAGAAGACACCTTATGTAAGGTGAATTAGATGCAATGCAGTGTGGTCCAGGAATACGAAATAGGTTTGGTGAGGAGCAGCCAGTCCCTGCCACATAGGCTCGCTAAGGTTTTCATATTTTTCCACAGCAAATATTCATGTATTATTTGTTATAACTAAATTTAGTTTTTAAAATAAAGGAGCAATTAAATAATTTTGACAAAGAGATCTGGCAATGAAGAGACCAGGCTGCTTAGAGAAGAGAAATCTTTCTGAACAAGAGAAAAAAAATAATGGTAGATTGGCTAGAATAAACAAACCAACCAACCAAAAAAGGGAGGAACCTAGACATCCAGGCCGAGGAATTTAAACTGGATAGAATTGGCAACAAGAGCCACAAAGTTTCTTGAGCAGGGCAGAGACATTACACATCAAGTCAACTTGAATTAAAGTGCGGAAAATTAGACAAGATCTTTGCCAAATTCCCCAAAGATATCAAAAAGTATATATTTAGAAGCCATAAGCTCTTTTTGTCCCAATTTGTTCATGACTTCCTGGCAGAACAGGTAGAGTGGAACTGTTTTCTGTGCTTCCAAATCATCTCTTTGACCTTCAGGTGCAAAATTAGAGAGGCAGGAATGTTTACAGGAAAATGGAAAAGCATCCAGAAAGCAAATACCATACCCCAACAAGAGCCTCCATTTTTTGTGGAAAAAAGCAATAATAAAACTAGATAAATAAGGGCTCATGCAATCTGAGAGGGAAGAATGGCTTTGTTTCCTGCAAGTGTTTGGAACAGAACAGTCTGCTGAAACAAACCACCACTGACCTCTCTCAGACAAATTCTCAGAGCCTGTGTCTAAGAGGAAACTAACTGGTGAAGTTGCAATCTGCTGTGGAATAACCTCACAATTTCTATTTTCATGCTTTCCTGCCATGCGCAAATCTCTCAGAAACGCTGGATGCAAAGATTTCCTGAAATGCAGTGCTGTGGCCTATAGGCTGGGCCCAGTGGGTGGCCTCAGCTCTGAGCACCTGCTCCAGAATTAGGGCATTGAACAAGTCTCCCTGGGCACAGAGCAGGACTGAAATTTAGACCGTGTTCACTGTCCCTGCCAAGCTATGAGCCTTTGCTCCCGGCTCCACGAGGTGGACACCCATGGGGAGTCCCCCACACTATAACAGCTGCATTTTCTAATTGCTCTCCTAGAAAAAGTGACTTTTTCCAATTTGCACCTAAGTCCCACTATAATCGAGCTGTAAACCATCCCAAATAGGAGCCATTTCTGGCTTATACTTGATCAGAAATGATTCTTGTCTTTGAGATACATGATAGGTGCTTTCTCATTTTATTTTTCCGGTCAAAACCAGGTGGGAAGCAACTTTTCCTACACTCTCTCACTTTGCACGGGTGTTTTCTTGCCAAGGATGCAGACACAGGAGTTTGCACATTTTTTTCTGAGGCCTATCAGATCCATTGTTGAACTCCATTGAGAAAGCAGAACCCCAGTTCTCTCGTCCATATCCTAGGATAATAATAATAGTTAATATTTTTGAAGTCTTTCTATGACCACTTTCTGGCTTTAGCATTTATATCCACCAGTTTACTGAGGCCTTGCAAATAGTCTTATTGCTTTCATTCAAGGGGCAACCCAGAGAGAACTTAGGTAAGAAGTGCATAATCATTCTCCCGGTAGAGGCAGAGGGATGGAGGGGTCAGAATTGGAACCCAGGTTTTCTGTGACTCAGAGACCCATATACTAATCCAATTTCCCCTACACACTTTCTGTAGAGTTCTACTGATGTTCATTGAGCTAGTGTTTGCAAAGTGTGCTGCATAAAAGGAAAAGCGGTGTATTATCACTGGTTGTTCTCTTCCAGTCTTCAACAGTGGTGTGATGTTGGTCTGTCACAAATCTTTTTGAATTTACATTATTCCATTGTATAATCAGGACTTAATCCCTATTTTCTTCTTAACATTGTTTCTGAAAGACCTAGATTTATTTATTCATTTATATTTACATTTGATTAAAAATATTTTTGATTTCCCATGTGTCAGGAATTGTTCTAAGTGCTAGGGATAAAAGGGAAAATAAGCAAGAACATTGCCCTCATGGAATTTACATTCTAGTGGGGCAGTGCAATAAAGAATTAATGGCACAGGCAATGTTAACTGGCGCTCTTTAACTTGACAGTAACTGTTCCTCCGAGGAGGTAATATTTGAGCAGAGACCTGAAGGCATGAGGGAGGGAGCTGTGCTAAGCTTCCTGGAGAGAGTATTCCAGTGAAGTCAACACAAATTTCAAAAAGGTGAGAAAGGGGTCCAGGCCCATGGCTGAGTGGTTAAGTTCGCATGCTCCCCTTTGGCGGCCCAGGGTTTCGCTGGCTCGGATCCTGGACACAGACATGGCAACGCTCATCAGGCCATGCTGAGGTGGCATCCCACATAGCACAACCAGAAGGACCCACAACTAAAATATACAACTATGTACTGGGGGGCTTTGAGGAGAAGAAAAAGAAGAAGAAAAAAAGGTTGGCAACAGTTGTTAGCTCAGGTGCCAATCTTAAAAAAAAATGAGGAAGGAAGAGCTTAATATACCTAAGAAATAAAATGTTTAGTTAAGACTATGTATGCAAAAATGTCTTTTTAATTTATTCTTATTTCTTCTGAGTTACACTTAATCTTTATTATTTATTCATATTTTTAATTAAAGGAGCAAGCGGCAAAATTCTTATCTCCTGCAGGTTAGGGAGTGAGAGTGATCTTCTGACCCTAATGGAGAATTTTATGTCCTTCAGAATAACATTTCTTGGCAAGAAATCCCAAGAATACTGCTAGCCAGTGGTAGAGGAGTGTGAGAAAGGGGCTGTTTGAAGAGAATATAGAAAAGTGGGTGGGGATGTTCCTGCATGTGTGGTGTGTGACTGATGAGTGTGTGTGTAGGGGTGTGTCTGTGTGTGATATGTGTGTGATAGTGGGAGGAGTCAATTAGATGGCAAGTAAGGGCACTTTCAGAGCCCTATGATAAAAGATAAAATAGAAAAAGGACTTGAGAGAGGTCCATTTAATTTGATCCTGGAGAAAAAGCAATCCAGGAGTATATGGGGACCAGAGGATAATAAATTATAATCTTATAATAGCCAATTATCTAATTATAATTGCACCAATACCATCCATTGATATGGTCTATCATTATTTATCCATTGATATTCTGTTTCATCTGCTCCACCCAGCACTTTTGTTGGATAGAGCCCCCACTCCACCCTCACTGCCACCATTGACCTTATGGTTACCATAGAGTCAGCACAATTTTGTGGGATATTGTTTTGAACTCCTGTTCACAGTTGATTAATTCATAGTGGACACCAAAATCAAACTATATTATTCTGTTTCCCTCATTTTTGTGGGCCAAAAAAAAAATAGCTTTCTTGTTGTTCCAATGCCAGTCTGCATAAAAAGGGAGAAAAAAATGAAGCAGCTGTGGAGAGGGGATCAGAGTCAAGCAAGGAGAGAATTCTGGTAGTGTTGAAACTCCTGGTTCCAGTTGTTTCTGGTGCCTGGAAGATTCCCTATCATTGAATTACATCTTAATCCAATCTTTTAATAGTATTTTCCATTTTTGATTTAAGGTAGTTGGTGTCAGGTTTCACTGCGTTGTAATCCAAAGTGTCAATAGAATTTTTTGTATATTTTCTAATTTGATCTTCACAATATCTATGTGAGGTATATATATATTATTTCTCCTGTTCTCTGTTGAAAGCAACTCTGAATCAGGAAGTCTAAGTGAAGAGCACACAGTCACTTAGCTCCTGAGTAGAAGGCCCCCCTTCAGTGTGGTCTTCAGCACAAAACCACGCAGAGGAGAATAGGTGGATGTATTGGGCTGGCATTTATAAAAGTTTCTAATGACTTTATTATCAAACTAATCAGAAAGATTCCTTGGTGGTAGGTGTGGCATTGCTAGCTGGCTGTGATCTCTGTCTCCCAGGCTACTTTGCACAGATTGCTTTCGGTTGGTCAAGTGAAACTGTACACTGAGGAGTAACAGAGGTGGAGCTGTGCCTTGCACAGTACACCCCCTCTGCAAATTATGGCCCATCATCCAAAGACCTTCCAGCTCCAAATCCCAGAAGAAAATAGAAGCCTTTAAAAGAATGTCAATGTACTGGCACAACACATACACCACGTCCTCCATCAGAATTCATCTTCTTCTCTTCTATTTCAGTGAGAAAGGTGTCCACTCTCCCTCCATTGTAATCATTCCTTGTATGTGTTCAAAATCCTCCTCATCTACCCCCTTTCAGGGACCTTGTTCTCATGGTTATCGCCTGCCTTTTATCTTCTCTCATTCCTCTAAATGTTATTTAAAGTAGTTAAAATACCTTCCCAGCATCTCACTGCCCCCTCTATCATCATATTTGCCCACTACCCTTCACAAAGTAAGTTCTTGAAAAATTGGCCCATGCCTGTTGTAGCCATGCATTCTTCACTCCCCTATAATCCAGCTCCTTTCTCCCATAATGTCATTGAAATTTCTCACTACTTGGTCAAAAATAATTTCTTTTGGCTAACACACAATAGACTTTTTTCAGTCCTTCTTTCTCCTATACTCTGGCAGTATTTAACACTGTTGACTTTTCTCTCTTTCATAAACAAATTCTTTCAGGTGTCTTCCCTCCTAAATCTCTGACTATTCCCCACTCTCTGCAGGATTTCCTTCTTTTTTTTCCTTCATCCATCCCTTACTGATTGATGCTCTGATGGTTGTTCCCTGAAGCCACTTTCCTTTTCATTCCATGGTTGATCCATTGCTTCCACTATCATGGCTTCATTAACTGTCCATATTCTAAAGCTTCCACCGCTAATGCCAAAATTTGAACCTCCCGCTGCTAAGTGGACCTCTCTCTTTGGGTGTGTTGCCATAACTGAATACATTATTTTCCCCCACAGTGAAAACCAACACCATTAACAAAGTTGCTCAATTCAGAAAATGAGAAGTTGCTTTTGCCTCTTCCCATTATTCATCTCCCATTTCCAAGTAAATACCAAATTAGGGTTTCACCCTCATCAATATTCCCCAAATATTTTTCCATCTACAACATTATAATTTTGTTATTCTTTTGCCACACTCTCTGACCGCACTCTTGTCCATCTAATGAGTTCTCCATCCTGAAGCTGGCAGGAACCCAATGATATGTCACTCTGACTCTGTCAAACTTTTGTTTTATTCCCTTCAATAGATTCCAATTATATTTATAATAGTGTTTGATGTCTTAATATCTTACCTCTTACTGCAAGGCCAGAGATTGTGTCTATCTTGCTCACAACTGTATCCCCAGAGCCATGACACAGTTCCTGGAACATAGTAGGGGTTAATGATATAAATAAATGCATGCTTACCTGCTTTGCCGTTTGGTAAATATTCCCAAAAAAGACTATATAATAGAAATATGTTGGAGTCCAGAGAACTGAGTCTTAATTTCTACTCTGCCTCTAAATTACACTGTGACCTTGGATCAGTCTGAGAATTTTGCAGCCTGAAGAAACAGCTGGTCTCAAAGTTTCCCCAAAATTTAATATTCTGTGGTTCTGTTTGTTTACCAATCCCTCTAACTAGTCTGTGTCAGAGTTCATAGATGAAAAAAAGAAGAAAATTAGAAGAAAGAGTCAAAATTTACCAATGAACAGAGTCTATAAAAATAAAATAGTTTGGGGCCAGCCTGGTGGCGCAGTGGTGAAGTACACTCATTTCGCTTCTCAGCTGCCCAGGGTTCACCGGTTCAGAGGCCGGGTGTGGATGCGGCACATGTGGCACCGCTTGGCAAAAGCCATGCTGTGGTAGGCGTCCCACATAGAAAGTAGAGGAAGATGGGCACGGATGTTAGCTCAGGGCCAGTCTTCCTCAGCAAAAAGAGGAGGATTGGCAGTAGTTAGCTCAGGGTTAATCTTCCTCAAATAAATAAAATAAAATAAAATCATTTTAACCAGTGTCTTTTTATTACATGACCTTCTAGTAGTCATGTATTAAAAAAGAAAAAAGTGTCCCCATCCCACTTTCTCTATGAAATTGAGCTTATAGAGCACACATTCCCATTAACTGGGATGCCAAGTGTGAAATTAATTCACGTTGCCCACGTAAGTCAAGAAAAAGAGAAACAAAAGCTAACGGCTCAATGTTTGCTAGCTTGCAAACACTGGAATACACTATTATAATATCCTTGAGTGGCCATATTACTCCATCCATACATTGTTATCTGAATTAATTATTCCTGCCAAAGGAGTTAATCAAGATGAGAATACTAATGTTTTTGAGGAAACATGTAAAAAAGTTAATCTGGGAAAAAAGTGCCAATTGGCCTTAATTGCATGTATGATCTCAACATAATCAATTCATATACATTTCTAAAAGAAAATCTCTGAGCAACTCCTGATAGTCAAAAATATTTAGTGAAATGATTCACCGCTTGAGATTACAAAATCTTCTCTGAAAAGGACAGCTCAAAATGTTTTCAATGAAGCAAACTGGCCCTCCTACATTCATAATAGTTTTCTTTTCCTCTTTGAATAAAGTTTAATGACATGTACAATACTGACTTTGCTTGTTTCCATTCACGCTATTTTAAACAACCCTGGAATATTTCTAGTTGTGTACTCAGTTGCAGTTCAGTATCACAAACTGGCAAAGGAATACTAGGAAGTGACTTGTTATGTCCTGGGTACTCTGCCACCAAAAGTAGCCAATATGTTAACAATATTGTGATGAATACCTCGAGAATTATTAATGATTGGAATAACTACTCATTTGATTGTTATGACAGATGTGTTTAGTATCCATGTACAGAAGTAACTAAATGTTGATTGCTGCTTAAAAAAATACAAAAATCATAGCAGCTGAAGTTATTATTCTTAATGGCATAACATAAGCCTTTTGGTCTATTTTTCACCCTAGAGTCAGATGCCACCAGTAAAATTAGGAAAAAGGTAAGGTTATCATCGGCATTTCCGCAATTCTCCTTTCAAACCTACTCCACATGGTATCACATTTAGACACAACACAATCAAATCTTGCCTTCACGTTATGTTGTAGACACTCAGTGAACATCCATACACAGTCCAGGCCTCCCTAATTGATATCCACATGCACAACATCTCCAGTTTCTCCACATCAACACAGTCTAAGCTTTAGTTCTGTGTCCATTCATTGTTATCTTGTCTTAAATAAGTGCCAATTGAAAAGGTCTGGTGGATTTCATGAAGACTGCAGGTTATCCTGTTCTTTTGTTTCCAGGAATGAGAAAAGGGTATTTTCTTTTCTTTTCTTTTTATTTTTTTTTTTTTGAGGAAGATTAGCCCTGAGCTAACATCTGCCGCCAATCCTCCTCTTTTTGCTGAGGAAGACTGGCCCTGAGCTAACATCCTTGCCCATCTTCCTCTACTTTGTACGTGGGACACCTGCCACAGCATGGTGTGCCAAGCGGTGCCGTGTCTGCACCAGGGATCTGAACCAGCAAACCTCAGGCCACTGAAGCAGGATGTGCGCACTTAACTGCTGTGCCACCGGGCCAGCCCCAGAAAAGGATATTTAAAGTATGCTTCCCATCCTCGAGGCTCAAGCTTTCATTGTTTTTCCTACAAGAAGAGTCACTTACTTGCCTGGGTAAATCTAATCTGCTGACCTTTAATTTCCTGCCTGTGCTGCATGTTCTAAGGAGTGGGAAACCCTGGACATCTTCTTTGGCTGTGTCTCCCTTTCAGTGAGCAGACCAGGCTAGACCCGATTAAATAAATCCAGCATCCCTCAGGTTCTCATCATGTCACTAGGGTGATACAAAGCTTTGGTTCATTTCAACACAGAAAGAAATAGAAAACCCTCTTCAGTCCTCTGGTCTAAAGCTAGGGTCTGCATTTCAAGTTTGCTATTAATGGTGTCTCTCCTTATTCATCATTGATTTTTAGAACCCAAAGAGAGAAGAAATACTCAGAGAAACTCAATATTAACAGAAAATTATACAGTGCTTGCATTGAAACAAGAAGTTATATCTTAGTTGTCACAGTGAAAACAACTTAAAAGACATTTGCTTTATCCTTGGTAGACCAGAGTGAAAGTATCTGAGGCTAGGAGGCTTTTTTACTGCAAGGCAGATACAGGGAAAGAATGATCTCCCCTTCTCTCCACTTCAAAGATATATATATTTAGGATTGATCATGCCATCAGATTTTATATCATTTTGCCTAAAAATGCAGACTCTGGATCCAGAACATCTGGCTTTTGATTCCTGTTTACTTTCCTAATAAATCAGTGACCCTGGGCAAGATACTTAAATTTTCTAAGCCTCAGTTTGCACATATGCAAAATGGGGATAATATTATGAAATTCATAGGATTGTTTTGAGAAGTGAATGAATTAATGCTTAAAAATTCATTGAATAATAGCTATAACAAAATAAGCATTCAAACTCAATAAATGTTTATTGTTATGATTATTGTAATAATTATAATGATTGTATTTATTCCTTCTTTAGCTCTCATACCTTTCCCTTGTATCTTCCTCGCTCTCTCCTTCCCTCCTTTCTGGTCTCATGAGTTTCTATCCTTCATGCTTACTACAACATATTGATTACATGTATTTCTTTCTCCTTGGAATGTATTCTCTTCTGAGGTTTGGGGGAAGTTGACATTCACAGTTCACAGTCAGTAATGTACTGAAAATTAGCTGGACACTTGGAATACACTAAGCAACTTAAAGTGTTGGGGACATTTAAAGGCGTTAAAGCTAATTGCTTCAACTGGAATTTATCCAGAACAGCCATGGAAAACACATCGTGAAGATTTTATTGACTATAAGTGGCAAAGACCTTGATTTTATGTGTCCTCCAAATGATAACACCTCCCTTCTCTCAGTTGTTTGCCAGAAGTAGAAGAAAGCAAACTGCGCTTCTGGACAGAGATTACTTGGACCTAAAATGTCACAAAACTAATTCTTTTCAGGGGTGGCAGCAACATAAGTAGAGACTCAAAAGTCTGGTTTTCCTCAATATCTAATTCTCAGCCTGTTAATTACTAGCCCAGAAGATTAGACAAATGACTTATTGCTTCAGAATCCCAATATCCTCTTTTGAAAAATGGGAATGAAATCATCTATACAGGTTTGCTGTAAGGGATGAAAGAGATAACACTATTAGTGCCCCTTGCACAGGGCCTGGATCAAGCAGGGTAACCAATAAATGTTACTTTTATCCACATGATTTCAAAACCTTCCCCTGCTTTCAGATTTCACCTGGGCTGGAATCAGGGTGAAGTCACCTCTTTCCTATGTCAGTATGTACTCAGACAGAGCAAGAAACGATATCTCCAAATCTGAGCTCAAGTTCAGAAGGCTTCCGCTTCAAGATTTTACAGATCCTGCTGCTTATGAGACACTCTGGTACCCAGTCAATAATTGGGATGCTGAGTTATTATTAATTTATTTGAGGCATTAAATAAATAATTTTTAACATTTACTATGGACTAGGGACTGTTCAAAGTACGGAGTAAGACAATTAAATGGTCTCTCTCTCAAAGGACTTAGATTCTGATGTTGGAGAGTCAGAACGAATAAACAAACAAGAAAGATTACAGAAATTCAAGAGTGCTGAAAATTAAAACAGGAAACTCTGCGAGACAACGCCTGGGTGGGGGATACAACTTCATTGATGAGTTTCTTTGATAAGTCTTTGAACTCACTATTTCTAAACGATGAGAAGAATCCAGCTTTGAAACAATCCCTGGGAAGAGCCCTCTAGGCAAAGAGAGAGAAGTTCAAAGGCCTTGAGATGAGAATGAGCTTAGAATATCAAAAGAATGGAAAGAAGGTCAGTGCTGCTGTAGCATGGCGACCTGATAGAGGAGTGGTAGAAAGGGAGGCAAGAGCCAGATCAGGCAAACCTTGACATCATGAGTCAGGCTTTGGTTTCATTCCATATGCAGTGGGAAGTGACTGAAAAGTTTTAAGCATGGGAACAACTTGTTCTGGCTGCTTTTAATATTTTAAGCAATGCCTTTGGCTGAGATGTGGAGTAAGACATAGACTCCTGGAGCTGGGAGGAGCTAATAGATCTTTAGCCTCAAATTCCTCATTTTAAGGTGATAAAATTGTGGCCCACAAAAGCAAATGTTTTATTAAAAAGCTTATATGTTGTTACTGACAGAAACAGGAGCTAAACATGGAAGTTTGGTCGCTTGGCCTATGTTCTTCTACACCAGGACTCAAAACTCTGCTTAATAGCACCCAAGTGCTCAATATTGCTTAATTATGGGAAAATAAAGTAGACAAAGCACTTCATGAGAGCCCTCCCAAAATCTCTAAGAGTCTCCAGGGATGACCCCATCTATCAGCCAGCATTTCTGTTTTAATCTTTCTCTCTTGCTCTGTCTCTTGTCCACTTATTGTGCTTGTGAGAACACCAATGTCTCTCTCTGGAATGCCAGCATGCCATGCTCCAAAGTCTATCAGTGCTGAAGAGGACAACAAGGTCCCCTGCAGTACTGGGAAAAATGATCCTTTCCCAGCTCCACATAACATTTTGCCTTCTAGGCCCCAAACTGACACTAGGGTCACAGACTCACAGAACTCCCATTAAAGCAGCTCTCTCACTGTCTCCCCTAAGCATTCTCCAGTCAGGGACCAAAACTGGAGCAAATGACTAGGCATCATTCATTTGTCTCTGCTCCCTCTTTTCCTTCTCCCTCCTGCCTGTAGGGATCATCAACCAAATACAGTCCTGCCCAAATCAAAACCTTACAAAACAAAACCTGTGCATTTCAATTTATGCAATTAGCTGCCCTAAAGGGTCATTTATCCATAATTTGGTTTTATGAATAACACTACTCTGGATCCATTTCCAGGTCACTCAAGAGTCCCTGCTAAATGAGGACTGAGGGAGATATGGCTGCTGACTGAGGTTTTGATCCTGCCCAGAGTCCTCCCTGTTGTGGCTTTAGCAAGTAAAATTTTGCTTTTTTAGGAAAGCTTCACCTCAGCAAAGTGTAGCCCTGTATTTCTCTGTGACTTAAGAAATGTTATTACTGCCTAGAGAATGGTGAAAGAGAGGATTTACTGCTTGAAAGATCTGTTAATAAGTCATTGGCCTCAGCAAAGGTGCTTTTCCTTAATTTATAGAGGAAGTAATCAATCACTAGAAAATGCATCCTGCTCATTAAAGTGAGCCATTGGCCTCCTGCTAGCTCATCCCACTAAACTGGAGGGTCTGGGCCAAGGGTCTGGGCCAAGGGCACGTGGGATGGTCTTTTGCTGCCACGGTTTTTGAGGGCACAGTTATGAGTTTTGTCTTTGCATCAGCAGCCCCAAAGCCTATAAAAGAGCTGGGTTTTGGAAAACAGTTGTGTGGAATGAGATAGAAGAGGAGAGGAGGTTTATATTTCACAGGACTAGTGAAAGAAAGAAGCTTCCAGCTCTTCCTGAAAGTATGACCCTGGGCCTATGGACCGTGATCACCTGTAAGATTTGGCAATCTGAGGCTGATGGTCAAACTAGGGATTATAAAATGAACAATGAGCGCTGAGTCATCAAACACCTATGCCTTTCCTTTTCAGAACAAGGTAAAAGGGCAGGAGGAAGATGGAGGAAACAGGAAAGCAAGAGGAAGGACAGGAGGAATGAAAGAAAAAAGGAAATTGATGCTTATAAATCAAGGAACCCAAAGAGACAGAGGAAGCTGAAATCTAGAGTCATAATGTGTCTATAACTGCTCAAGAGTCTGACCAACTTGGCCCAAATCTAATGTCGATCTTATTTTCAAGTGCTCAGGAACACTAAACTGTTTCTTGTCCCTGTAATTTATGGAAACGGAAGAACCCAGACACCGTGGCAGCTGGGCAGGCGTCCCATGTGACACCGACCTGAGTTCCCGCTGGTTCTTCTGACCATACAGAAACAGTTTTGGGGCCACTGCTTCCTGACCTATAGGAAGTTATCATAAGTTCTTTGCCCTCCAGTGAGGAGGAAGGCTTTGGTCAATAAGAGCAACTGAGAGATTATTTGCTCTCCTCCTCCCACCGAGGCATTACTATAAGGACCTAAATGGGCCAAATTATGAAGTAGCACCTAGTATTTTTGTTTCTTTCATTCAAGGCTCTCATAGGAGTTTATCCACCTCTTTCCCAATGCAATCTGCTCTCAGAGACATCATTTATATCAGTGGAATTTTCTCCCATTTGTGTTTAGACCCAAAGTCTAAAAGAATGAATTGCTAAAAGTGGAACTTAGCTACTATTTAGCCTTACAGGGTGTCTGTAATCATCTTGACTCCAGTGAAATCACATTTGATATGGTCTATCAGATCCTAAATGATCTGACTTCTTCCCAGGTCTCTGACTTATATTCCACCACCTGTGACACTCCTTCTTTCTCATAGCACCATTCCATCATCCACAAGGCCTTTGTACATGTTCTTCTTTCTATCTGGAACTCTTCCGCTGCTCTTCACCTAGTTAAATTCAGCTAGCTTTCACATCACAGCTGAAATGTCTCTCCTCCATGGAAGTCTTCCCTGCCTCCCCAGACTAGGTTGGGCCTCCCTGCTATTGGTGCTCACAGCACCAGGAACCACTCCCCTATAGCATTTATCTTTTGTTTCTTATTGGTATAATTTGATCAATGGCCATCTCTTCCCCTGCACTTAAATGACAAAGGCTGGACGTTTGGGTTTTTTTTGTTTTTTGTGTTTTTTTTGGTGAGGAAGATTGTCATGGGCTAACATCCACTGCCAATCCTCCTCTTTTTGCTTGAGGAAGATTGGCCCTGAGGTAACATCTGTGCCAATCGCCCTCTATTTAATATGTGGGTCACTTCCACAGCATGGCTTGATGAGTAGTGTAGATCCACACCTGGAACCCAAACCCATGAACCCAGGCCACCAAAGCAGAGCCCACCAAACGTAACCACTGAGCTACTGGGCCAGCCCCTGTATGATTATTTTTTTAGTATTGTTTTCTCAGTACTAAATGAAAACCTAGGGGGAGAATATTCCAGATAGAAAGAAAAGCTATCCTAGAGGCCGTAAGGTAGGAACAAGCTTGACATACTGCAGCTAACAGAGGAGAGCTGATATAGATGTTCAGTGGGTGAGAGGGAGGAATAGCAAAAGATAAGATGAAGAAAGGAGACGGGGGTGGGGGCCGACCCAGTGGCATGGCAGTTAAGTTCACACATTCCGCTTTTGCAGCCCAGGGTTCACCAGTTAGGATCCCAGGTGCAGACCTAGCACCACTTCGCAAGCCAGGCTGTGGCAGGCACCCCACATATAAAATAGAGGAAGATGGGGACAGATGTTAGCTCAGGGCCAGTCTTCCTCAGCAACAAAAACGAGGAGGATTGGCAGCAGATGTTAGCTAAGGGCTACTCTTTCTCAATAAAATAATTGTTGAATTAAAAAAATACAAAAGGGAGGAGACAGGAACACATCGTGTAGAAACTTCAAGGTCTAGTTCCAGAATTTTTTCTAAGAAGATGAAGAAACATTAGAGGAGAATTTTTATATGTATATTTGTTTTGTTTTACTTTTTCTTTTGCAAAAATAGTATAGAGTTCCTGTTTACCTTTCAAGCAGCTTTCCATAGTGAAAACGTCGTTACAAGTACATTATCAAAACCGAGAAATGGACATTGTTCCAGAACCATTAACTAAACTACAGACTGAATTTCATCAGTTTTTACATGCACTGTGTGTTTCTGTGTGTGTGTGTGTGTAGGACTATTAAATCACATCACATGTACAGATTTGTATAACCAGCAGCACAGTCAGAATACAGAACGATTCCATCACCACAAAGAAACTCCCTCATGCTACCCTTTTGTAGTTACGACCGCTGGTCCATTACCCAACACTATAATTTTGTCATTTCTAAAGTGTAAAATAAATGGAGTCATATCCTGTGCAACTTTTGCAATTGGCTATTTTCACTCAGCATGATGTGATCATTTATTGTCATCTTCCAGAGATGAAATGGACACCTAATCCGAAATTTGGTTTGGATGTCACATTTTGGTTTGGATGCCACGCACCCACCATGAGGGTATGAAAATGTTTATTATTTACATAACAAGGCTTTCTGGAGAGATCAGAATATGCTCCCAAGCAGATCTCAAAATGTCTTGAGAGACATTTGTTATTGGAGGGCCAACTGGTTTTGTATTTTACTGTGCTCAAGGAGTGGAACTGTGGTGAGTGTTCCCAAATGCAGCCCGGGGCTTGTGTGATTTGACTTTTCCACCAGCACCAAAGTAAAGAGAATCCAGGCTTTCCTATCACCTTGCCTACATATGGGCCAAGAGGGGAAGAGGAAGTGGTGGGACTTGAAAGAGCCAGAAATCAAACATCAAAAATGGTGCCAGGTATTTTTTTATATCTTGAGATCCATCTAAAAGTTGTTGCATATATCAATAGTTTATTTTTATTGCTGAGTAGTTTTCATTTTATGGCTGTGCCATAGTGTGTTTATCCATTCACCCACTAAAGGATTTATGGATTGTTTCTAGCTTTTGGCTATTACAAATACATCTCTTACGAACACTTGCATACAGGTAGTTATGCAGATATAAGTTCTCATTTCTCTATAAGAAACACCCAGGAGTGTGATTGCTCAGTCCTATGGTAAGCGTATGTCTACCTTTATAAGAAACTGCCAAACCGTACTCCAAAGTGGCTAGGCCATTTTAATTTACAATAGCAATGTATGAGGGGTTACAACAGAGTGCTTTAAGTATCATAATGACATGAACTGATTTACACTTTTAAATGTTGACCTCAGCTACCAAGTGAAAAATGGATAGGAGGAGTTAAGGGCAATAGCGGGATCTGGGAGACTAGTTAGGAGACCAGGTGAGAGACAATTATGAAATAGACAGAAAGTTAGCAATAGAGGTACAGATGAGTAAAGAAATTCAGCAAATTTGTTGAAAAACAAATTCAATGATTTTGACAATGTGTTTGTTACAGTGGTGGAAGGACAAAGAGAAATTAAAGAATTCAGATTTTTAGCTTGAGCAATTGGATAAAAAATGGTAGCTTTGTTTATTGACATAAATAAAATGAGACAAAAGCTGTTTATGGAAGAAATCAATTGTTGTATTTTGGTCATTTTAAGTTTGTAGTGCCCTTTATCCAAGTGAAAATGCTAGAGACACAGATGAAATTGTTAGAAAAGGTCAAAGGTGGAAATAAAGATTTGGCAGTAATTGACAAGAAGACAGCTTTAACCAGATTTGAGATTTTGCACTTGAGTACGACGGAGGGGGAAGGACTGGATAATTCATAGTGTTTACAAGACAGAATAAAGTGGACCATAGAACCCAGCAGGATAAAAGTGGTGAGAAGGACATGAAATAGTAAGAACAGTGAAAAAATAATGACATCAGAAGATTGACGGCTTGTGTAATCAGCAAAATGGAGGTAGCAGGTAAGTGAAGGACAGAAGGCAGTGGTCCTAGAACGTAATTAGTAGTCAGGAATCTGCTCTTCAGAACTACCTGTCCTGTGTATTCCCAATCTTAAGCCTTGACTAAGGTGGTGGCGTTGTCATGATCCAGGATGCTGTAATGGTTCATTTTGTGTATCAGTTTGGTTAGGCCATGGTACAAAGATATTTGGCTAAAAATTATTCTAGATGTTTCTGTGAAGGATTTTTTTTAGCTAAAGTTAAATTTTAAACCAGTAGATTTTTGGTAAAGCAGATTACCCTCCACAGTATGAGAAAGACTCAGTCAATCAGCTGAGTCCATAATATAAAAAATTGACCATCCTCAAGCAAGAAGGAAACGCACCAGCCAACTTCCTTCAGACTCAAATTGGAGCTCTTCGCTGGTTCTCAAGTCTACTGGCCTACTTTCCAGATTTTGGACTTGCCAGCCTCCACAATCACATAAGTCAATTCCTCAAAAGAAGTCTCTTAATATGTGTGTGTATGTATGTGTGTGTACATATATATATATGCATGTGTATATATATACATGTATATGTGTATATACATGTATATATATGTATACATCCTATTGATTCTATTTCTCAAGAGAACACTGATTAATACAAATTCCTTCCCTTCTTTTTACGAACAAATCAATCCACATTTTTTGAAGCTAATTCTGAAACTTTAGAACAATTTGATATTCCTCTGGGCTATGCACACATTCAAAAATAAAAGGGAGTTGAGAATCTTCCAAAGATGTTTATGAAAATGTTTACAGAATACTTCCTGTTTGTTGTTGCTTTGCTTGGTTCCTAAGCTGTGTGCTCCAGTTTCTTCGTTCCATTATCCATTTGGCTTCCTGCTGCCCACCTTGGATTCTCTACTCCAGTTTGCATCTTAGATCTCAACCCCTGGCTGAGACGGCACTCCAGCTGCGGGGAAAGGATTGCCTCTGGAACCTTTCCATAGGAAGTCTTCTCTAACTGACCCTGTCTCTACCCGGTCTTCTCCCAACATGTGGAAATATGTTCCTTTGTGACTAATCTGGTTGTTCTACCTGTCCATTTTATTTCATTCAAACTTAATTCCATCCCTATTATCCATGGGCTCTGTTTCTTCTAATCTCTTCTTCTGAAAATGACTCACTTTCATCCTTTAGTTACCCATACCAGGTTGAGACTCTAAGAATGTTCTCCACTTCCCCATTAAAAATTAAGCATATCAGGGCCGGCCTGGTGGTGTAGCAGTTAAGTTAATGTGCTCTGCTTCAGAGGCCTGGGGTTTGCCGGTTTGGATCCCTGGCACGGACCTATGCACTGCTTATAAAGCCAAGTTGTGGCAGGCATCCCACATATAAAGTGGAGGAGGATGGGCTTGGATGTTAGCTCAGGGCCAATCTTCCTCAGCAAAAAAGGGAGGATTGGCAGCAGATGTTAGCTCAGGGCTGATCTTCCTCAAAAAAAAATTAAGAATATCAAGTGATGTCAGCAAGATGGTAGAATAGGAGTTTTCCATGTACCCCTCTCCCACATAGAACATTGATTTTGACAACTCACAGACAAGAATACATTTGTGGGAGTTCAGAGTCCAGCAGAGAAGTTCAAGCACACTACTGAAACAAAAGAATCTAAGAATAGACCAGTTAAAGAGGATAAGAAGAACAGTTTTACTTTACCTGTATTACCCTTTCCCCAAGGTGGCACAATTAGTGCCAAGAGAGACCTCCTCAGCCCACAATTTCTCCCATGGAGAAAGAGAAAGTGTAGTTACAGTTTTTGGCTTCCATAGCCATGCAAGATGCCAGTCAAGAGGCCCATTTTTTTCTCACCCCACGCAGAATACTGAGGTAAGTAGCATAGCTGAGGGGTTGGGAGAGGCAAGGAGCACAGCAACCAGGGCATCAAACTCATCAAAGCCCCATGGGTTATTAACTGCTTCATGGCCCCGTGGAGAAGCCTATCCATGTGTTGCTTGAGACATCTCATCTGTGGAAACCACTAACTGGCCCATGGGTACCTCCAATGCTCTGCATGCCTCACCCCTTCACCGTCATGACCAGCTACTCACATGCATTCCAATGGATGGCAAGTATGAGTCTTTTCAGACGGCTCACAAACACATGCAGAAAGTAGGCCCTCTCTGTGGGGTTGGGAGAACGAACACAAACTTGAGTATTTCAGGGTACCACCCTAGAGAAAACAACAAGAGGCTCTCAGCACCTGGCCTGACTTTGTAGGATCGAGAGAAGACATATAATCCTAAGAATTCTCCTCCCCACAAAAGAAATAAGAGGTCTGAACTGGGCACATTCATAGAAAACCTCTTAAAGAGCCTTAGAATCTCTAACACTGGTGAAAGTATTCCTCCACCAAAGCCAGTCAGTAAAGACTGGAGGAGGTGACTCCTCCTTCAAATGCAAAGACACGAATGCAATACTTCAAGGAAAGTGAAAAATCAAGGAAACATGACAGCACCAAAGGGACACAATAATTTTCTGGTAGGAGTACAAGGAATAGAGGGTAACTTTCTCAATTAGATAAGACTATCTACAAAAAACCTAAAGCTAACATTATAGTTTCAACATTTTACTGGAAATCCTTGCTAATGTGATAAAGAAAGAAAAGGAAATAAAAGGTATATAGGGTATGTATTTCTGTTTACAGAAGAGATATTCATCTATGTAGAAAATTCAAAAGAAACAACAAAAAACTCCTGGAACTGATAAACAGTAACAGCAAGATTGCAGGCTAAAGAGTTAACATGCAAATTTCAATTGCTTTCCTATATATCAACAATGAAGAAGTTGAATCAGTAAAAAAGGGAGAAATAGACAGCAATACGATAATAACAGGGAATTCAATACACCACTTACAACAATGGGTAGATCATCCAGACAGAAAATCAGTAAGGAAACATTAAACTTGAGCTACACTTTAAACCAAATGGACCTAGCAGACATATACAGATCATTCCATCAAACAGCAGCAGAATACACATTCTTCTCAACAACAATGGATCATTCCCCAAGATAAATCACATGTAGGTCACAAAACAAGTCTTAACAAATTTAAGAAGGTCGAAATCATATCAAGTATCTTTCCCAACCACAGTGGTATGAAACTGGAAATCAATTACAAGAATAAAACTAAAAACATCCACAGATATGTGGTGATTAAACAACACATTTTGAACTACATAGGAGTCAAAGAAGAAATCAAAAGAATAATCAAAAAATATCTTGAGAGAAATGAAAATGGAAACACAAATTATCAAAACTTATGAGATTCAGCAAAACAGTTCTAAGGGAGAAGTTTATAGCAATAAATTCCTACATTAATAAAAAGAAATATGTCAAATAAACAACATAGCTTTACATCTCAAGGAACTAGGAAAAGAAAAACAAGTTAAGCCCAAAGTTAGCATAAGGAAAAGAAATAAACATCAAAGCAGAAATACATGAAAGAGAGAGTATAAAGACAATAGAAAACTCAATGACATAAGAGCTAGCTTTTTGAAAATATAAACATTGACAAATCTTTAGTAGACAAACTAGGAAAAAAAGAAAGAAGATTCAAATAAATAAAATCAGAAATGAAAGATGAGACATTAACTGACACCACAGAAATACTAAAGATCATAAGAAATTACTATGAATAATTATAACACCAAAAAATTAGATAACCTAGGAGAAATTGATAAAATCCTACCTGCAAAGACTGAATCATGAAGAAATAGAAAATATGAACACATCAATTACTAGAAAAAGATTGAATCAGTAATAAAAAACCTCCCAACAGAGAAGAGTTTGGAAGCAGATGACTTCACTGGCTAACTCTACCAAACATTTAAGGAAGAATTAATGCTAATCCTTCTCAAACTCTTCCAAAAAATTGAAGATAAGACACACTTCCAATCTTATTTTACAAGGTCCACATTACCCTGATACCAAAGCAAGACAAGGACATTACAAAAAGATAAATTACAGGCCAATATGCATGATGAACATAGATGCAAAAATCAACAAAATTTTAGCAAACCAAATTCAGCAGAACGTTAAGAGGATTATAGAACATGACCAAGTGAGATTTATTCCAGGAATGCAAAGATGGTTCAACATACACATATCAATAAATGTAATACCTACATTAACAAAATAAAGGATAAAATTCATTTGAGCATCTCATTAGATTCAGGAAAACCATTTGACAAAATTCCACATATTTTTGTGATAAAAAATGTCAACATATTGGATATAGAAGAAGTGTACCTCAACATAATAAAGGCCATATATGACCAGCCTACAGCCAACATCATATTCAACAATGAAAAACTGAAAGCTTTTCCTTTACTATTGGGAACAAGACAGGGGTGACTACACTTGTCACTTCAAGTGAACATAGAACTAGAAGTCCTAGCCAGAGTAATTAGAAAAGAAAAAGAAATAAAAAGCATCCAAATCAGAAAAGAAGTAAAATTGTCTGTGTGTAGATAACATGATCTTATATATAGAAAACCATAAGGACTCCACACACACACAAGAACTATTACAATTAATAAATGTATTTATTGAACTTGCAGGATACAAAATCAGGATGCAAAAATCAGTGGTGTTTCTACACAGTAACAACAAACTGGCTGAAAAAGAAATTAAGAAAACAATTCCATTTATGACAGCACCAACAAAAATATAAAATAGTTTGAAAAAAATTTAACCAAGGAGATAGGAGGTCTGTACACTGAAAACTATAAAACATTAATGAAAGTAATTGAAAAAGACACAAATAAATGGAAAGATATCTTATGTTCATGGATTAGAAGGGTTAATAATGTTACAGTGCCCATACCACCAAAACTGATCTATAGATTTAGTACAATCCCCATCAAAATCCCAATGGCATTTTCACAGAAATAGAAAAAACAATCCTAAAATCTGCATGGAACCTCAAAAGACCCTGAATAGCTAAAGCAATCTTGAGAATAAGAACAAAGCATTACACTTCTTGATTTCAAATTATATTACAAAGCTATAAAATAAAAGCATTATGGTAGTGGCATAAAAACAGACATGTAGACAAATGGAATAGAATCAAAAGTACAGAAATAAACACATGCATATATGGTTAACTATTCTTCAAGAAAAGTGCTAAAAATACATAATGGGAAAGGACAGCCTCTTCAACAAATGGTGTTGGCAAATCTGAATATCCACATACAAAATAATGAGATTGGATTGTTATCTTACACCATACAAAAAAAATCGTCTCAAAATGGATTACAGACTTAAACACAAGGTCTGAAACCATAAAATTCCCAGAAGAAATAAGGGGAAAGTTCAATTATATTGGTCCTAGCAATGATTTCTTGGATTGGACACCAAAAGCACAGGCAACAAAAGCTAAAATAAACAAGTAGGACTATATTAAACCAGAAGCTTTTGTAGAGCAAAGTAAACAATCAACAAAATGAAAAGGTAATCTCTGAAATGGGAGAAAATACTTGCTAATCGTAAGAGGTTAATATCCAAAATATAAAAGAAACTCATACAGTTCAATAGCAAGAAAAGAAATAACCTGATTTAAAAATGGGCAATGAGACAAAGTAGATATATTTCCAAAGAAGACATGCAAAAGGACAAAAGGTGTATAAAAAGATGCTCAACATCCCTAGTCATCATCAGGGAAATGCAAATCAATACCACAGTGAGATATCGCCTGACACCTGTTAGGATGGCTATCATCAAGAAGTCAAAAGATAAGTGTTGGACAAGGATGTGGAGACAAAGGAACTCTTGTACACTATTGTTGGGAATGTAAATTTGTATGGCCACTATGGAAAAACTATGAAGGTTCTGATATAGACCCCGATATCAGTTTCCCCACATCAAACCCAGCATATATGGGGTTAAAACAAAAACACTCATTCCCTACTTACTCTCTGACTTCCTGGCTCCAGAATCCACTATCCTCCACGGAGACAGACACTGTCAAGAACAAGCACCTGGATTATCTCCTCCCTGCAGTGAGATACAGGCTGGTGGGAAAGCTGCTGACCAGCAAAGCCATATGCTCCCCCTCTCCTACCTAAAACCCCAAATAAAAACCCTTCCTTTTAGCTTTTCAGGGAGTTTGGGATTTCAGCATTAGCTGCCCTCTCTCCTTGCTCAGTGCTGTGCAAAAATAGAATTCCTACTTTCTTCCACCACACCCAGTGTCAGAGATTGGCTTGCTGCACAATGCGTGAGTGAACTCAGTATCAGTTCCTTAAAAAGTTAAAAGTGGAACTACTGGGGCTGGCCCCGTGGCCGAGTGGTTAAGTTCGCGCACTCCGCTGCAGGCGGCCCAGTGTTTCGTTGGTTCGAATCCTGGGCGTGGACATGGCACTGCTCATCAAACCACGCTGAGGCAGCGTCCCATATGCCACAACTAGAAGGACCCACAACGAAGAATATACAACTATGTACTGGGGGGCTTTGGGGAGAAAAAGGAAAAAATAAAATCTTTAAGAAAAATTTAAAAAAAAAAAAAAAAGTGGAACTACCATGTGATCTAGCAATCCCACGTCTGGGTGTATGACCAAAGGAAATAAGATGGCTATCTTAAAGAGACCTCTGCACTGCCATGCTCATTGCAGCATTATTCACAGCAGCCAAGATGTGGAAACAACTAAGCATCTGTCACTGGGTTAATGAATACAGAAAATATGGCATGTATATAGACAAGGAAATACTATTCAGTCAGAAAAAAGAAGTAATCCTACCATTTGTGACAACATGGATAAACCTGGAGCACACTATGCTGAGTGAAATAAGCCAGACACAGAAGGACAAATGCTTCATGATCTCACTTTTATGTGGAATCTAAGAAACGTCAAACACATAAAAGCAGAATATAGAACAATCATTGCCAGGGACTAAAATGTGGGGAAAATGAGGAGATGTTGGTCACAGGGTACAAACTCTCAGGTATAAGATGAATATGCTCTGGAGACTTCATGTACACCAGGGTGACTAGAGTTAATTATAATATATTGTATACTTGAAATTTGCTAAGAGAGTAGATCTGATGTCTTCTCATCACACAAAAAAGAATAATTGTGAGTTGATAGATATGTTAATTAGCTTGATTTTACTAATCACTTCATAAAGTATACATTTATCACAGTATCACACACATCTCAAATATGGAAAAATTTTGTCAATTGTATCTCAGTAAAACTGGAAAAAATTTTTTAAAATAATCAAGCACAGTTACATGCAAAGATATTGTGGTGATTGTTTATAAAAATGACCAAATTTTTTCCTTTTCTGTTCCCACATCTTTATGTTAATGTCTCTCGGATATTTGGTTTTGATCATCTGAAGCTTGTTTTCTAGTAGAATTCTTGAGAAGAACTCATGGGAACAATATTTTCTGAGTTGAATTGCTAATAACAAATTGTCTTCCATCTTTATACTTGGAAATCTATTTGTCTGGATGTAAAATCCTTGAACTTTATTTTCTTTCCTTGGAAATACTAAAGTATCACTAGATTATCTTCTGATATAAAGTGTTGCTGTAGACAAGGCTGATGATAAGTTGATTTTCTATCATTTATAAGTGGCGTGGTAATTTTTCTGGGGTACCCAGGGATGTTTTTCTGTAAATTTGAGAAATTTTACTAAATAAATCTCAATTTTTGGATATTCTGGGTCAATTTTTCTCAAGTATGTAATGGGCCTTTTTAACATAGAATTTTAAACTTGTCTTTTTTCAGCAAAATTACTTAGAATTATAATTTTTATTACTCACTCTGTTTCCATATTTTGTTATTCTTCTTTGGAGACACCTATTATATCATGCTATATCTTCTGGCATATGTTTAAATTTACCACTTCCACTCAAATCACTTGTATGTTTCTTTTTTTTTTCCTTTTTAATTCAATCTTCTGTTTGTTTATCCTGAATTTCTGAACCGATTATTTTTAAATTTTATTTATGAATCTTTATTACAATCTAACACATATCCTAATGTATCTAAATATGATTTTGTGTTATACTTTACATCTCACACCATTATCTTTATGTGGTTATCTTCCTTTGAAATATGTTATCATCTCTTTTGTGGTCATGTTATTCTGGAATGCTTTGATTGCTGTAGGAATATCATTGTAATATTTATTCTCTTTGTCTTCTGAGAACTTTCTATAAACTTTCATCTTAATCTCTTTGTTATTCATTATGTAAGAAATTAGGTCTTTTCCCCCTTAATTCATGTCTCAAGAGTACCCTCTTCTGTTTTGGTATGATGTTGAAAATACATTTTCTTACTTGCTGATGGCTCCTAATCCTGTTTCTCTCCTCCTCTGTTATCTGCACTTTTTCTTTTGTCTATGTAGTACCTCTTCCCAGTGTAGGAATTTTCCTGAAAGGGAGCTTTGGATGACTGATTTTGAGAATTCATGTGACAAACTACTCAACCCCTTTACAGCTTATACCAATGCCCTACTTTCACTCACTTTTGGAATTTGCAAAGCCCTTCCAGTTTCAGCAGCTGTTTTCAAGTTGGTTGTCTGAGGTTTCCAGTGAGCATATGTTTATTCATGTCCTTTTTCATTTGTATTTTGGGCTTGTCAAGTCCAGTAAATGCCTAGTTATTTCCCTTTTTCACCCTGCAATTTTGTAATATTATAATTTTGTGACTGATAGTAGTTTATCCCCACATTTTTATGTTATGTGATTCATGTTGAAAAAAAATTTAACAGGTACTAATGCAGACATTGTCCAAATTTGTTATGTTGTTTGTTTGTGTCTTTGTTGCTAATAGGTACTCTGTCTATTTTATGGAGATTTGGAAAGTTTTAAATTATGCTACCATTTCAAGAAATTCCTTATATTATCTTATTTATTATTTTTTACAATCCTTGGAGATATTTGATATTATTATTCTCATTTTATGGAGAAGGAGACTAAAGCTTTAGATATAGACCAATTTTCAAGGTCAAACCTCTACTAAGAAAAAGAATTCAGATATGAACTTGTCATTTGTGTGTGTGTGTGTGGAGTATAAACTATTAAACACCCTCCTAGGCTGCCAACAGAAGAATAGGTAGGAAGTCAACAAGTGAAAGATAGGGAGAAACTTGTCCTTGTTCCATGTGAAGAGAATGGAATTGTGAGAAACCATGATGTTTAGTTTTTGAGAAATTGAAAGGAGGTCAGTGTAGCCAGAGCCTTGCTGGCTAGGAGAAAACCATGAACTGACACATAAGAGGTAAACAGGGACATGTGATTCAGAACATGGTGGAACATAGCCACGATTTTAAATTCTCTGGGAAGGCGTCAAAGTATTTCACATGTGTACAAAAAGCATGAGTGCTCAGAAGACAGATAAATTAAGTATTAGGTATCTTGGGCTTTGAATCATTCATAGACTATAAGTCTAACAGCATGGGGGACAGGACGTGTATAGAGCATTCATGGATCAGTGGGATGTTAACCAAGCCTGAAATTAAAGTGGTACCCAATGTGGGGACAAGCCACAGAAATGAGCTGTGAGTTGGACCAGGTGAGGCCAGTCTTTGCTCAGAAGATCATGGCAACAATGGCTTTGCCATTACATTAATTGCTGTAGGACAAAGACTTGTCCTGGAGACCAGGGTGCCATGTTGTGTAATCAGAAACTGAAGAAAACAACAGCCTTAGTTTGAAATAGGAAAACACATTTTTTTAAAGTCACATTATCTTTTATAGTTTTCAGGATCCTGCATCAGAAGATGCGTGATATATACATGTGAAGATAGTGTGGCAACAAGACTTCACTTCTTTGCTTTTTATATCAGCTATCTTTTATTACTGCCACTGAGACTTTGTGAGTTGGTTTTGTGATGTCTCTTAGTACGATGTAACATTCAGTACTTTTTCCATTATTATTCAACAAAGCAAATACATCAGGGAAAACAGCGGAGAGGAAAATGCCTGTGACTCAGATATTATTTTCATGTGCATTCAAATGAGTAAGGATGTTGAAATGCTTGTAACTCTGTTTATATAAGACAATATGCAGCACCACTAAAATATAAATTAAAAGCATATATAAATCAAAGCCACAGTTTCACACTTCACTATTCCTTTAGTGTTAATGGAAGTCTTATGTTTCTATTTACACTTTCGCTTCTTCTGTGTTTGGGATGTGTGGGAAGGCTTTGTGTAAAAACCACTGGACAATCTGATGCAGATCAAGGGATGTTATCACCTTCAAGGAGTGAGTTAGCAATATTTTTAAGGACTTATTTGTTTTATTTCTTACATTGTTCTGAATTATGAGTCATCTCACCACCTCCAGGGAGTTGAGTGATTGCGTTATGCATCCTGACATGTCCAACTGCATTCTGTCTGGATACAGAATTGTATGATAGTCCCAAAAAACACAGACATTACTGGACATCTACTCTGTACCAAGCACTGTTCTTAATGTTGGAGACTATAGAGATGATGAAGATGCTATACTCGCTCTTAGTAAGCATACAGATTTGCTTAAATTTGGGCATTATAAGCAGCTTTAGATGAAATAAATAATTCAACGCATGTTATAAAGAGTTGGGTCTTGTGTTATCTTCCTTTACCCAAAACCTCTGTGAGAGAATTGACTAAGTCCTGATCAACTCGGCATCTCTCAAAGTGCCTGCAACTTAATATATTTTTGTTAAAAGTATCATCATGTTGGAAAGACAAAGCAAAAATACCTAAAAAACTTTAACAACATTGTGAAGATACAATAAAGATGCAATACAATAATTCAGAAATGATAAATAGCTCTTTTCCATTTTTGAAGGCAATATAAGAAATAGAATGTCTATTTTCTTTTTTCACACACCTTGAAATTTTATGGGAAAGTAACAAAAACAAGCACTGAAAACATTCTAGAATATTTAGAAAGAACATGCAAATAGACAGGAATATAAAATACATGTGTTGGGAAGGGTAGAGAGTGCAGCCTGCTCTTTCTTCAGGTATTTTCCCAGAGTTTAACTAATTCTTCGGGAAGCAAACACCCCTGCACTACGGTTAACAAGGGGTAAGAGAGCGTTTGAGGTTAGGTGACAAGCAGTGGGATCCAAAAAGCAACAGGCACTTGCTTTGAATGTATTTATGTTATAAAATAGCCACAGTACATGACCTACTGGAGTATTCTGAAGAGATTCTGCTCCTGTTGTTAATAATCATAACATCTCATCAGGCATCACAAAGCTACTCCTCTCTTCCTCTCTTCAGTGAAAATTGATAGCGTTTGCCTTCAGAATTCTCTTTTGGAGTACTTAGTAGTTTTAAACACTTTGTTAGCTGTTCTCTATGAAATGTGTTTCCCATTTAAATCTAAAAAAAAAAGTCTTCTATTTCAGTTTATGACAACTGCTAGGAGAGACAAGTTGATTTGGATAGCTTATTCTGCTCTAACTGGCATGGAAAATGTCTCCAGAGTCCCTATCCGGTGTAAATTGTCAGTTTTCTTTTCTATGGGTTTTAGATTTCTCCATCAAGTTATTTTACTACTAACTCCCACCACATGTTAAAATAGGGTCTAACGACCCTATTTTATTTCCTGCTAGCTCCAAAATAATCCCCTTTGCCCAGAATTCTATCTTCTGTGCCTCTAACCATCTCTGATATCCAAAGGGCAAAGCTATAATCCAACCTGTGAGACTCTGGGACACTGATAATAGCCGTCTAGTTTTCTTTTTTTGCAATTCTGCCCACCTTACCTTAGGGAGAATTTGGGCAGCCTGGCAGCAGAGCGAGGAAAGCAGGGGCACATCCTCGCTGCATTTTCAGGCTCCTGTCAGTCATTATAGGGAAGATTATATATATAGCAGGAGGGCAGGGTTGAATTCAGGTTTTAGGGGGCCTAAGCTAACAAAACTTTGTGGACTCTTTTAAGATAAAGAATCCAAAAGTATCAAGGACAGTCAGATGCAAAAGTAACTCTTTATTAGAATATGAAAATAAGGATCTTCGTTTTAATGTGAGTTCAGCAAGGTCTTCAGTCCTGGCTCTCTTATAGACATAAATCCTGGGATGGGGAAAATAATATAAGAGATGAGGAAAAGGTTATTCACTAAAAGAATGTCTTGGGGCATGATGTTTAGCTAGAAGGTAAGACCCCAAGTGCAAGGTCAAGGACACAGATATATTCATTGGACTGTTTTGTTATGTCAAGGAAGAAAACGTGTGGCTACTGACAGAGATGATAGAAGAGAGTGAACAGAAAAAGAAGAAATGAAAGGGCATGTTAGAATATTCTAGAGTTCCCTCTGGTGGTGCAGTGGTCAAAAAATATCTTTAGGAGAATATAATTTCTTATAGATGGGTTTTAGATTGTCTTGCTGAAAAATGAACTATATGAAACACTCTCACCACTCTCAGCCCATCCTTATATAGCCCATGCTCTCTAATCTACTAGAGGAGAAATAGAGGAAGTACCGTGCTTGAATCCAGAAAGCCATCATCAATAGATGCCAAGCATAGCTGCATCTTATACTTTACAATCAGAGTAAGTGTGAGAGTCATGGTGGGAGTGAAGCAATAAAAGGGCAGAAATTCTTTCTTGGGTTAGCTTAATGCAGAAGCATTTTTGTTTTACCTCCCATTTTACAGTTGGAGAAACAAATAAAACATAAGAGAGTGTGCGCTTTGTGTAGGCTAGATTATGTTTGTCCCAGAGTGCAAGTCCTTTGATTCCAAGTCTAGCTGTTCCGTATGTAGAGCAAGCCACTCTTACTTTTACTGGCTAAACTAATCCCTTTTCTTTCCTCTTGGTGATAAAAGGAATGTCTGCAACGTGCCCTAAGATCTGAGCATTGATATCTGCTGGGTATCTGTAAACAGAGCCAGCAGAAGCCCTAGAGCATCGTACTCTCAAAATCTGAACGTCAAGTCAGTGGAGCCTAAGTGAGAATACGTGAGAGCATCCTGCTGCCTGTTCTTTCTACTCATATTCCTTGTGATCCCCAAGGCAGGCTTTTATCAAGCGGGGAATCGACTTGGAAGCATTAAGCATTGATGAAACCCTTGTCAATAATGCTATGTGTTTCAAATTTAATGATTACAGAAGAAGGGAAAAAAGGACACATTTCCTTTGTTTTGCGTTTTGTCGACCAAAACTCATTATGATTTAAAGGTCTTTCTAGATATTCTGATAATTTTTAGGAACACATAAAATGCTGAGATTTTGTCTCCTTTGTCTTGGAGCCATCTCCTTCTTGGCAGCTTATAGGTAACTCACCCCAGGTGTTCTCTGCCTCACTGTATTACCCTTTATTCAGGCCTAAGAGAGAGACACATCAAGCAAGGTATGGGTTTTGATTGAACAGGGTGGCTTAGGACAAGAAATCTAGCTGCCTGTTTTCCTGGATCAGAGAAACCCAGGTCAAACTTGGAGACGGAAGACGGGCTGAGAAAAACTGGTGGATAGAGAACCAGTAGACCTCATCTGAAACCCTTCGGCCAATTGCAATTTTGAGATGCTCATTTTCTATCTGTGTATTGAAAGGTTAAAGTCGGCAATTAATCTAAATGTGTAGAGAGTTGTATCACCTTAATCCTTCCAGAGGTTCTTAACAAAGGATGTGACCATCATATTCTAGACTTCCTTTCTCCTTAGCGTATGTCTTAATGACAGTGTCCACAATTTTAGTTCTGTCCTAAAGATTTGTTTGAATGGCCAAACATTTGAAATGATTAAAAAGTTTTATTTTTAAACCTTGCAAATATTGGAATGTCTGGGCTATACATATATTCCCTCTCAATCACATTTGCAAATTTTTTTTTCTGAGCTCTTTTTTTTGGTCACAAAAACTTACCCATCATCTAGTAGCCACCACCTCATATTTTCAATATTATGACTCAAAACCACCCAGCTGAAGGCTAGCGTTTATTAATAGCATCTTCTGTATCCCAAGCTACCAACGGTGATAGATATACCAAATATTTGCCACTACGTAACATGGGTTGCCACTTTCCAGCTTCTTATAAGTGTTTTCTCACTGCTCATTCCCAGTCCTGAAGACAATACTTTAGACTTCTGTTATGGCAACACACTGCTTCCAGTACCAATTCCTGTATCAGCCAGCAATTGCATAGTAATAATGCTGAATACACCATCCCAAATGTCAACAGCTTACAACAACTAGTGCTTAATCTTATTTTATGGCTCTCTACATTGGCTGCAGTTTGGCTTATCTATACTGGCTCAGCTCTTGGCTGCATGTTTGATTTATGTCTGCTGCACACCTATTTATTCTGAAGTCCATGCCAAAGGAACAGTAGCTAGTCAGAGCATGTTCTTCTAATGGCAGGTCACTAGAGCATAAAAGAACAACCTTCTGAGCACAGTTAAAGCTTCTGCATCTACCAAATCAATTTAAATACTGTTGGCCAAAGCATATCACATGCCAAGGCCCAAAGAGTAGACTGCCCACCATGAAGCCACTATAAGGGTGTGAATGCTATTATTCTTCTATGGGGAAATAATGCATTAGGGTCAATGATTTAATTTACAACAGCATCCAACACATGCCAAGCCAATCAGTAAGCTTCCATTGACATTAAGCAGTTACTTTTGATCTAAAGAGTCAAAGGACAGCTCTTCCTGCAATCTAATAATTGAATGTGGGGGCTGTCTACAGAGAAAGAGGAGAATGAAGCAGAATGACCACTGCATAAAGCAGAAATGTGAGAGGCACAGAGGGCTCCCTTGATTCCTGACACCTTTCTCTTTCCCGCTTCCAGTTCCTTCCTGAGGCTCAGAAGCTTTCTTCCTCTTCTTTTAAATCCTTTCCTTATCCTTAAAATATATTTTAATTTTATTCTTAAAACTAGATCAAGACGTTTTCCTGTAGAAACTAAACATTGCCAATGAATATAGAAGGACAATAATGAGGGCAAAGTCCTGTACTAGACCCCTACTGGATTCAACATCTCAGCCCTGGCCAGTATGAAACTAGACTCGACAGTGCCTCAGGTCACTTCTAGCTTAGAAGTTCTAGAGGAGGTTCTTTTGAGGGATCCAGCTGTCATGAAGAATCTATGTCTTCATCACACTAGCAAATGTTGCCAAAGTCAGTGAAAACCACTCAAAAGTGGGTGAATAACAGCATACTCCCATGCTATACAAACAATTCTCAGTGTATATGTTCTACTGGTAGAAAATAACAATTATCTAGGCATCCACTATGTACCTTCTTTCAAGGTCCTGAATAAGAACACTAATTCTAGGATTCTTGTCCTTTTTAATGTGAGCATGAAAAAAGAATGACGAGAGAAAGAATGGACAGGAAGCAAACGAGTTTCCTTCATAGATGGTAGTCTTCACAGGTCGCAATGAACTGTGTGTACAACACTGCTTGGGGCTAAAATTGCTTTTTCGTTCTAGGCACAAGACCATTCCTGTAATCAACTTAACCTACTCTCCACTTCTTCAAAAAACTGGATGGCAAGTTGAAGAATCACATCCTTGGAGATATTGTTGGTCAATACAGCAGAGATACCGTCTCCTGGGAAGAGACAAGCGCAGCAGTCCTCCATCTTGTATCTACTGACATGAACAAGATTTTTTTTCTTACTTAGTCAAAGCTACACTGGTGAGAAACATGTGAGTTGCAGATTTCTTCACCCATCACAGAACAAAACCTCCTACAGTCTTTCCTGAGACAGTTGGACTATGGAGTTTTCCAGAGTACATCCAAGTCTTAAACCTGGTAAAGAATTTGGTGTGAGCCCAGTCTCCATCCCTCTTGGGTTGGCAGTGTTATTTAATTCAAGAAGTTTTGTATTGGAATACAATATACACAATTTGTGAGTGATCTGACGTTAAGCAAATTACTTAACTTCTTTAAGGCTTATGTGTAAGGTTCAGATAATAATGCAACTTCATAGAGCTGTTATAAGAAAAGGATATGTGCTGAGTGGTCAGCATAGCATCTTACAAATAGTAAGGTTTGTTCTTATCTCCTTTCTATTTTCCCTTACCTTGCCTTATTGCAGTAACATTATATATGGATACACTATGGATGATACACGTTTTCTTGGAGAAAATAAAGGCATTACCTCTTGACATTTTAATATCTATTGATCTTTACTTCAGTCTTATCAAAGTATTCATTGGAGTAAAGCAATTCTGTCCCTCTCCAGGGCTTTTGGGCATCTGTGCTGTCTTCGTGGAATATTAGAACCAGAAAGAGCCTTATAGCTACTCATTTTGCAGGTGTAAAAATCTTCAACTGAAAAGATGAGATAGCTTGCTGAATGTCATTCAGCTAGATATTAACAATACTGGGTTTAAACTCTATTCCAGTCCACATTTCACTTTGCCATCCAACCTGATGTCTGAAAATGAAGACCCTATAAATTTCTCTGGTTAGTTTCCTGCTAACATTTTAGCAAAAACCACAACAAAAATAAATAAGAATAATAGCAAAATGGAAAAAGTCTATTTTTCCAACTTCTTCTTAGCTCCAGATTATGTGTTTATATATTAAATCTAAAGTTTCATGAGCTGGAAACAGGAAGACAAACAACTGTAGGTGGATTTCAGAAATCAGTATGAACCAAACAAGTTCATACAGCCCAAATATCTCTAAAAACCAATGATCTCAGAAGGGTCCACCACAGGATCCAATAAGAGAACTCAAGGGCCCTCCCGGAACCCCTACAAAGTGTAGGATCTGGGAACACTCAGCAGGGAACCAACAATATGACCCAGAAACAAGCTTAATTGAAGAACACAGCAGTGTGCAAAGCTGGACCACCTGCATTGCTAAGACCTGGAATCTGTTCAAAACAGAAGACTAGAGAGAAGAGAAAAGAAAACAAAAAGAAATTCCAATGACTTAGTCAGCTCCAAAAGAGCTATGCTGTGGTTGTTATAATGTCCCAAGAGCGTCTTCAAGAAGTTGCCAGGCCTGAAAATTTACAGTTGTGAAGTTGGGAGTTCAGCTTTAGGATCAAAATATAAACGGAGAGTTAGTAGGATATGCCTGGTGATGCTAACGTGCAGGTGGGAAGGATGCTGTGACTTAGATGCAGAGAATGGCTGTTTTCAAACTTGAGACATCTGTAGGCACCATGTTTTGTGCCACGCACCAAGGAGCAAAGAGGATGGCTGAAATGCTGCATTTAAAGATAATGGCCACCAGAAGCATCAAAACCTCAATGCCTTGTGAGTAAAAGAGGCAATAAGTGCAGTAGAGTCTAACTGAAAAGAGACCACTAGGGTTGAGGGAGGGAGGAAAGCTTCACATAGGAAATAAGACTGGGCTCAGCTCACCCAGCCCCATGGATTCGGGTTGAGCTCTGTACTCCTTTGCTGTTCATCTTTTACTGGGGTTTTGGGTCTTGACCTTGACATTTCAGCTTAGGTTGTTGTGGCATCATTTATTAAACTTTTGAATTCCAGTTCAGAAGTTTTCCACAAGTTATGACCATGAGACCCTATTTCTGAGACTGCCTCATATGTTTTCAACCTTCAGTGCCAGTCTTTGTGGAATGCTCTTAACCAACCTGGACTTAGAGCACTGACTGTTTTTATGCTTCTGATTACATAACTTTCAAGCTTCTGTATTTTTCTAACAAAGGCCATAAAACACTATTTATTCACTCTTATTCCTACAAATACCTATGTCTTTTACCCCAGCAATAACTCTGGAATAGATTCTTCTCCCAAAACTACTAGCGTTGCTCCTTTTTGACATTGACACCTGTAAAGGCTGGATTTTAAATTTACCAGTTCCCTTTATTCGTTTCTTTGAATGATTCAGCTTTTGAACGGTTGAGGAACTTCGCCCACCCATAATAGGGAATCTCTTCACTCTGCTAAGTCAGTTTTTCTATCTACATGAATTTGAATATCGCAGTTAACTATATCATAGTTAGTGATCTGATAACTTTAGACTGCTCTGAGAGTCTCTTAATTTTCTCAAGATATGGGCAATTTTACGTATTCTTAACTAGTATTAAAACCAGTTTTTCGCTGGTAAATGTTTAACAACCAGCTCTTCAGAAAAAACAGCTCTGATTTCTAGTCTTTGGTGATTTCCATGTAAAATTCCATGCTGATTTCCATATAAATGTTCCCACTATGTCTGACTTCAAACTCCGTATTTGGCATGACTGAACACAGAATTGGGAAAAGAAGCACAAAATCCCCTCTTGCAAGCTAATATGAGCTGGCTCCAGCACATCACTGAATAACTATCATTTAATAATGTGCTTTCTGCTGTAACAAAATAAAGATGTCATCATTCTTCGGTGGGTTTACAGTTTGAATAAGAAAAAAATACATGTATGCACAAATATGCGTATACACATATGTATTCTAAGAAGGTGCAAAGAATAAGAAAAAATTTTTCAGAATTCATAGTGGAAAGGTAGCTATTAGTGCAGAGAAGTGTATGGAGAGTAGCGTGTGCCATCATGCTGTATCACAAAAGCAGGAATCTGTTACAAGATACTTGCATACACTTAGAACATTGCTTTGAAGACTTAAAAAGACAGAAAATAAGTTTCCACATAGAAAATGATTTTTTTTTACTCCTCAATTATTTTGAACAACTACCCACAAGTGTCTGAATTTGGGCATTACTCTCTGTTCATTCTCAGTTGGGGTTGTAACATACAAAGTTATTGATCCAACAGAAAACTATGTACTATACTCTGTATCAGGTGCTACACTAAGAGCATGGTACAATAGAGAGTGAAATAGAAAGGTCCCTGTCCTCAAGGAGCTTGCCATCTAGTGGGAAAAAAAGATACATCTGCATATTTACCTATGCAATTGTGTGATTAATTATACTTGCTGTAAAAGGAATGTGCAGGGTATTGAGAGCTCATGACAGGGAGATTAATCTAGAATGGGATAGGGATGGTCAGAGAACTTTTTTCTGAGGATGTGATAATTAAACAATAATATAAAAAGTAAATGGAGTTTAATTAGGCAAAGAGGCAGGTATTGGGAGGTGCAGTAAAAGCCAAGGGTACTGCAGCAGGTTGAGACCCCTGAGGCAAGGAGGGTTGTGACTCATTTGAGAAGCTGATCAGTGTGGACAGGATGCAAGGAAGATGGCCACAGATGAGGCTGGAGAGACAAAGACCAGAGCAGGCAGGGTCTGGTGGCTGGTGTTTAGGATTTTGAATTTTATTCCAAGACTAAGGTAATCAGTGGGTTGGGGGTTGGAGAGGAGGTTAATGGGAGAGTGACAGGATCAGAGGTGCCTGAGGGCCTTGAAACTATGGCATTAAATGTATAAAACATGGAGCGGGTCTTTATTCCATTTAAAGCATTTCTGGTTTGGGATGATATAAAGAAATACTTCCTTGAACATCACTCCTATTTCTGGCTTCTTTTTACAAAAGAACCTTGAGAATGTCATCAGATACTTTTCTTTTTGTGGCAGTAATGGCTACCTTGGCAGGTAGGTGGGGAAAAATCTGGTGCTTTTTGTCTCTGGAGACAATAGAGACTTTTTGAGCGCTACCTGCCAGCTTCTTGTTGTTAGTTGCCGAAATTCAGTAATTGAGAACTCAGAGTTCCAACATTGATGGACATGAGGATGTCTTCTGGGGTGGGGAAGGGGAGTGGGTTTGTTGTCTGTGAGAAAAGCAGCAGCTATGTTACAATTTTAGAATTTGGAGGAGAGTTATGCCAGCTCTTCACCAGGATTCCCCAATCCCTCCAGCACAAATGTTCAAATCTTTTTTGTGCATGTTAACCTACATAGAAATGGATTTTTAAATGGTTAAATATCAATTTGAAGTTAACAACCTGAGACTTGACCAAATCCATAGAAATTACCAAAATCAGGACCTTGAGGTTCATTTCACACAGAGAATGAGAGGAATTAGACAGGGCATTTGCTGTTGATTCCTGGCTGCTGCTGCCTCCTCACATCCATGCTGAGGGATGTGTTTTATTTTTGTCTCTTCTCCTCCACTCATCCTTTCTTGTACTGTGTCCTGGCCCGCCTCCTTCTCCCCACCCGAATCAAAACAAAACAAAACAAACAAACGCACTCCCTTGCCCCAGTCGATCTCACTTCCACTTTCTTTTCTTACTTTTTTTTTTTAAATTTTTATTCTTATTGATTTCTTTATGGAGGTAAAATTGAGTAAAGGAAAATTTCTCCAGAATTCAACACAAGAATATCGTATCAAGAACTCCCCAGTAGTCAGTTCCATTACACGGTGGAATTAGATCCCAGGAGAAATAGTAAGAGAGCAATCATCTGAGTTATTTAAAACTCAACTGGACAAAGTCATGGAATATGGACTACCAGGAATGTCACAGCTTCAGCCAAACAGGAATGAAGAAAATGTACATGAAAGATTTATTTTCTATCCTCAGTTCAATTTTTCTCTAGGCTGAGTTCTGTAGCTCCTACTAAAGATCAGCTATAACCATAGACAAAAAGATTCCCTATTTCTCTGCTACCACATTCCTTAAAACTAGCGGGGGGAATGATCACTCTTTCAAATAGCAAGTAGCAACGTGGACTTACAGGTAAAAATTTTAGAACCCAAGTTCTCATTCCAGGCCTGCTCCTAGTTCTGTAGCAATTCTACGGAAATTATAGGGAAAAGGTCAACATGTAACATTTCAGCAAATGTGCCTACTTATATACCACTTCCTGTAATTTCCAAGTGCATTTTTATCCACAAGTGAGTAATGCTTTCGTCCCCCCAAAAAAGCACCTATTTTCTGACTGCAAGTTATTACAGCAATTACAACAAGGTCTATTCATGTATTTCTTTGTTTATTTGTTTTTTTAATACATACCAGCTGAGGAGTATAGCTCCAGACCAGAATCCTATGTAATCTGTCAGCCTGATCATAGGCAATTACAAGGCTTTGCTTGGCAGGCCTCATGGGGGAAGCTGTCCTCCCCACGCTGGACTTGGCCCACAGTCAGTGCATTGCAGTTTTCTAGAGGAAGCTGCAGTCAAGGACTCAGGCTCAAGCTCAGGCGCCTCCATTTGGAGGTCTCCTTGTTGGAGGCGTCTGCTCAGGCACTTCCTTGGAGCTTCTGCCAAGAACTCCTTATCAGGGGCTTTGGCTAATGTACTTTTTCTCACTTGGACACAATTTTCCTCCCCTCCTCGATCTTCTCCCTCTCCCTCTCTCTTGTCCCTGGGTCCATACAAAGGCAGAAGTCTTTTCTGCAGGGCTCCTCAGCAATAAGATGATTCCCTCATCTGTGCTACGTGTCATCTGACCCCAGCCCAGTGTGATTCTGGGAGTAAAAATGGAACACTGGGGAGCTGGCACCTTTTTCTTTTGCCTCTTGGCTGTATTCTCAGTAAGGGAATAAATGCTTGATTGCTAAGTTTCAGCTTGTCTCATTGTCTGCTCATCTGGTTTCTCAACATGAGTATTATGTAATATTACAGAAAACTGTTCTGCCCCCAAATATGTGAAATATATGTACCAAGGCATTGAGGTGAATCAATGTCCCTGTCACCTAGCACTCTAGGTCCAAGGAAAAGTGAAGTGGTTTTTTATGACAATGATGAAAGAGAAATAAATATAGCCCTCATCCCTCCCTAAAACTTCAATAAAAAATCACTATGCTCTGATAAGCCAATAGTGCCATGTGCTCATAGTTTTTGGGGCTCCCTGGTAGACAGAATAATGTTCCCCCCAGAGATGTCCACATCCTAACCCCTGGCCCAACGTAAGTGTAAGGATTCGTAAAAGTGGAAAAGGCAGACAGAAGAGGAAGTCAAAACGATGCAACAAAGAAAGACTTGACCTACCATTTCTGGCTTTGAAGATGGAAGAAGGGGCCATATATCGAGGAATGCAGAGGGCTTCTAGGAGCTGGAAAGGGCAGGGAAATGAATTCTTCCCATAAACCTTTAGAAAGCAATACAGCCTTGCTACCGCCTTGATTTTAGCCCATTGCGACGTGTATTGGACTTCTATCCAGCAGAATCGTAAGATAATAAGAGTTTGCTGTTTTCAGCCACCCAGTTAGTGGTAATTTTTTTATAGCAGCAATAGTAAAGTAACACGGGCTCTTTCACAAATGGCCTTTCACTTGATCCTCAAAACAGCTTCATGAAGTAGGTATTATTATTAACTCCATTTGAAAGACTATGTCCTATTTCTAAGCTTTAGGTTGTCCATTTTACCTGAATCTCAGGTGGGGGAAATAATTTTATCAATGTTTTACAGCCAGTAAGAGGCAGAGATGGAACTCAAACACAGACATACACGAATCAAAGCCACGCCCTCTTTCTATTATATCCTCTGCCCTTCTCAAGTGTTTTGGGGACTCAACGTCCCAGAAAAGTTCAGATGAGTTTTACTGCTCAATACTCACTGTCTCTTAACCCAGTCTTCTACGCATGGCTGGTCAAATAACCACACACATAAACACAATGTTTTAATTAGGACCCTAGAAACACTTACTGCTTGTCTGCTTGCAATCAATTTTAATGCACAAGAAAAATCTTGTGCAAATTCTCTTGGATTTCATGCCACTGGGATGAAGACATTAACCCTGCACTTGATCATCAACACGATTACTTTGCAGGACTCTCTGTTCCTGGATCCTTACCAACCCAACTTCCACTAACACCAGGCCACAGCACTTAAAGGCCTTTCCATGTGCTTTGAGATGGCAGCATATGTGGGTAGCAACAGCTTACTGCTGATTAGAGCTACCAGAAGAGCCAAGTGATGTTTACCACCGCAGTGTCATAAGCAAGAGCCTGCTCTCTCCTGCAGCTGATTGGTTCCTTTTGCCAGGTATAGATAACCACTAAAACCCTCAAAACCCTGGCATTCAGGGTGACGAGTGCAAAAGTATCAGACTGGTGGACACGGAATGAATACTCTGAATATTGTGACTACTGCTCAGGAGGAAAACGTGCCTCAATGAAGACGATAATCAGACCCCCACCCAGTTGTCCTTAAGGACGAACCGCTCTACATTCACTTTTCATGTCTCCCCAGTCAAAAGGTTCTGAAGTGTCACCTGCCCACAGAGCTTTGGGTCTCTAATCTTCTGTATATCTCTTTTTTTCGATTTAACAATTCCTGTATTATTGGGTCCCACCTTCCAATTTTTAACAAAGATTCCTTTCTGAAAAATTAAATAAAAATAATTATTTCTGTTGATTTTTGTCTTGTGGTTCCATGATCTCTTGGTTCCCTGAGGAAAAGCTTACCTTTGTAGGAAACAGCTACCTACACAGCCAGCCAGCAGGGCTGAGGTTCCAGATGTCAGGTCAGGGTGAGTCGGCAGGAATACTCTTTGAATTCTCTAGAAGTTGCCAAGAAATGGAGTATTTGGAGTTGTTCCAGTTACTTAGGCCCATTGTTAATAGTGGTAGTGGTATAATAATAAGTATAATAATAATAACGGCACAATCTTTTATTGAGTTTTTCCTATGCTAAGAAAAATAAGAACATTAATTCTTATTCTCACTTAATCATCACATAACCCCCAGCAGGCATGTATGAATATTCACATTTTCTTTCAGATGAGAAAATTGAGATTTAAAGAACTTAAGTATATTTCTGAATATCATATGCACACAGACCTGGGTGTGATGCATAAGCGAATACTCTTTCTACTGCTGCTGGGCAGGGTTAGGATGATGGTTTCATGTTTGTAATGAGGCTAAGTTTGGGTAGGTAGAATTCAAAGCCAATTAAGGAAGCACTATTAAGTACATAAAATGGGTGGTACAGTTATGGCAAATTGTATAAGGCAAAAGTTATTAAGCTCTTATGAGAATATTGTTTAAAATAAGGAAAATCGTTTATTAATCAATATAATTTGAGGATTCCCAACCAAAAGAGATGAACGACTACACATTTAATTGAGCAATATTTCTTGCAATTTCCTTATAAGCTCACCAGTGTGTTGTTTGCTTTAGTGTTCGACAAAACAGAGGAAAGATAAAATACCTATTATCTGTCCCCAAGAAACATATAATCTATTGTGAGAAGAAGATAAAAACCCATAGAAAAAATTGCAAAAACAAATTGAGTCTGAATCCAAGAGGACCTTATAATATATAGAGAAAGAGGTAGTGAGGCGTGGAGTGGCCAGAGACGGTTCACGGAATGGAGGAGGCATTTTCCGGTCCTTGAAGGATATATTGAATTTGCCTAAGAATGGAGGAAAGGAACAATATAGGAGGCTAAACAGTGTTATTTAGGGTAGAATGAATATGCTGTATTTTTATGGAGACTTGTGGGTGAGGTAAGGGGAGTGGACATTAACGAGGGAAGCTGATATTAACGTATCCAAGTCATTCAGCCAACATAAGGGCATGGGATTAGTGCCTACTGCTTATTGGGAGAGTCCCTGGACTGGTAATGACACAGATTTCCCATCTCACCAAATTTTCCCTTCACGAATAATAGGGCTCAAAATTCACTTCTTTTAAACAGTCTCCCTAAATATAAAGTCTATAGTGGTGGAGGCAAAAATATTCATTAATAAACCCACTAAGAAATGACAAAGCACATGCTATGTGTCAGGCACTATACTAGCAGACTCTGAGGATACTGAAAAGTACAAAACAAAATCCCTCTTAATGAGAAACTCACAATCTAAGGAGGGGGAAAAACATCTGATTACAGTATATTATGAAATTAGTATGGGGATACTTAAAAACAGAGTTTCGAGACATAATACTAGAGAATTAATCAATCCATCCTAGTTGTGAAAGAGAGGCAGGTAAAGATGGTTGAAGGACAAGTAGACATTTACAAAGTCGATGAGGTAGGGAAAAGTATCGAGGGAGAATAGTAAATATTTCAGTATACTGAAGTATGGGCTACATTGAAGTAGAAGTTAAAAGAATAAAGTTACTAAGAGAGGTAGAGGCACAGCTTACCAACATGTGGATTAGATTAACCTTCCCACTGAAAAGAATTACAAATACGAGTACACACACAAACACACAAATGTATACATAAATGATATATACGGTTAGACGTTTGTATTGAAAAGCAACCCATTCAAACACTACCTCAGGGGCCACAATACTTGAGATAAGGATAATACACAAGGTAAAGGACACATTATTCTTGAGTTTTTTCTGAGGATATTTTCTGGTTGGCAGCACAAGGAATAGAGCCCAAAGCATTAAGTGTCAGTTTTAGTGAACTGAGGAGCGAAGAGTCAGAGACCAAACTCCAAGACACCAGATAGCGTAAATATGAGGGACAAAGCTTTGGAGCAGGGGAAATGACAAAGAAACCAGTCTTAAAATCTACAAATATCCTCAAGCACTTTATGCACCAGGAAAATTCCATGAACCCCAGCACAAAATATTAGCTAGTCAGTAAAAGACAAGAGCACAGATTTCTATTGTCACTCAGTGCTGGAGAGATGGAAGTTGGAATTTAAACACTGCCAAGAGGGGCCTTGGTAAACACCCGAGGATTTCTGTTGCAACTCCAGATGGACCTGGCCTTAGGAATAAGGACAATTCCCTAGGATTAAACACACAACTAAAACAGATCAATAGAGCCTGAAACCATTCTGGAAAGGATAAAGTTTATTTTCCGCAACACTACCTGTCTGACAAGAAAATTCAAGCATCTTTGCAGGAAGAAAATGTCAAGATTCTCTACTTTTTTTCATTTTTAAGTCCAGCATCCAATCAATATATTACGATACATGACAAAAATGAAAACTAAGTGACATCAAATCAACCGTAAAAAAGGAAGAAAAGAGAAAAAGACCAAAATAAATTGGATTTTTCAGGAAAGAACTTTAAGATAATTATAATTAATACATTCAAGAAAATAGAGTAAAAGAGGGAAATTTTGAGCAAAGACTTAAAATATGAATGTCAAACCAAAAGTTATAGAAATGAAAAATTCAATCACTAACATTAAGTATTGTGCATAATATCAGATAAAAACCAGCAGAAGGCTTATAGAAAATATCCAAATTGAAGGCAGAAACCAAAAATGATAGAAAAAGAAGATTATTTTAAAAAACACGAAATGCGTTAAAAAGATATATAAAACATGAAATCAGTCTCAGGTAAAGGAAAAGGTAGAGAAATACTAGCCATTTTTTTAACGTGAAAAAATTCAAGGAACTCCAAGAATCCTAAGATGGAAAAATACCAAAAAAGCTCCATTTAGACAAATGACACACAAACAAATAAAAACCAAAGACAATGATAATAAGTTAAGAGCATCCAGAAGGGAGGGCAAAAGATGGGTTATGTTCAAGAAAACAATAATAAACTGATAACTCATTTATTTATGTGAATGATTAAAAACAGAAGCCAATTCTATGATTTATCTAAAGTGTGGAAAGAGGGAAGAAAAAAAAAAGCAAAGAATGTGTCATCCTAGAATTCTATCCCAGGAGAACACACCCCAAAATTGACAGCAATTTATAGACGTTTTCAGATTAACAAATCTGAAAGAATCTGTTGCCCATATGCTTGTCTGTAAAGTATACTAAAAGATGAAAAATAATTATCCCAGATATAACCATGAAACTCCAGAAAAAACATAAATGAAGGGGATAGGAAAGGGAAAATATGAGGATGTTACAGGTTAGATTTTCTAGAAAGCTCACAGGAAGTTCACTGGGGAGTAGAGCTCTCAGAGTCAACAACTTTGGGGAGTAAAAGAAGCAGGATTGGCAGAGGAGTTTGGCTGCCACATGGTAACAGGAAAGGCCTCAGCTAACGCCCCAGACCCCTCTCCTCTCTTACCTTCCATTCACTGCGGGAGGGCTGCCCCAGGAAGTGGAGGTGATCTTGGAGAAGACGACTCTCTTCAACCAAGGGCAAATGCTGCGAAAGGAAATCAAGTTTTGTGCTGTTGGCTATTAACACTCCCGGCAGCTGAGCAAATGAGTGGTTCAGTCCTAACAAGGTTAGATCTGGGCAGTGCAACACCAGGTCTAGTACAGCCCACCTCTTGGGCACTTGGATCCACTTTTATCTTATAAATTCTGGGAGCAACTTCTTCAGGATTCTGGTAGGCTTTTTTTTTTTTTTTTCCCTCTGAATGAATTGTACAAGGAGAATATTTGTGGTATTAATAAGAGCCCTAACTACTGTACCGGTTTCTAGGCCAAAACTGATGGTTATCATCTTCTTTATCTACCATTGTTTCCAGATTCTCCTCATCCTATGGCCTCTGCTGGTGTAGGTGAATTGCTTGGTGGGGTGACAGACCCTCCTACCTGGTTGAGTGATCAGTTCTCGCTCTGGACCAGGTTGCTATGTTTGTTCAATTGCCGTCAAAACTGGACAGCAGATTCCCACGTGGATCATTTGGGTGCCAAACATATGCTTCCCTGCCCCATTTCATAACAGCAATCTTAGCTCCTCCTAATGGTCAGAATTTATGACACAAGCCATGACGATGACTCCTTTCCTTGCCTAGTGGTTCGAGGAGCTCAAATGTTTGGGTGGCAGTTGCCGTGTGCAAGTTAGCGGCACTACTCCTGTCTGGAAGACAAGACCTCTAAACTTGCAGAGCCCAAGATTGGTTTTTATCAGCAGGCGCTGGGCTTTGTGGGGCTGAGATCATGGCAGGGACCTGAGGATTCACAGACTCTCCAGAATCATCCTCCATCTGCCACATAATAATGAAAGTACTTGTTCCAACCTCCTCCCAGGAAGGAGATAACCAAGCTTTCTCATTCCTCTTTTCTAACTGTAAATATGAGAAAGAACCATAGAACTACAGGCAGGAAGCTGTGGTCCTTTGCAGTACTTGGAAGAATGCCAGAATAAGTTACCTTCTCTGACCTAAAGAGCAGCCCATGAGTGACCTATGGACGTGAGATGTTTGCCACAACAGTCAGCCTCCCCTTCAAGGGAGGGTGTTTTTCCCCAGTGTTGCCAGGTTCCAGTTTGGCTCCCACGACATGAACTGCTATTTACTGATGTGCATCGTGACCAAAGTGAAAAGAAAATCAATAAGCTGTCCATCCAACCTCTGATGCTAATGATATTTGCTTTCTGGTTCACCCACCTCCTCCATACTGCAGGCTCCTGCTGTCTTGCTGCCAACTCCTATTACATCCTCACTGTTCTTCTCAGTGTGCAGTAAGGAAAGGCAGGAATGCCACCAGGATTGCTTGTTTTCCTCTGAGTCACTGTGCATTCTCGTCCTCCCTAGATTTTGTAGCTGGCATATTCCTGGAGACAATTGGAATAACAGTAAGAGGGCAGAATTGGGAATTTGGAAATCTAAAGCTCTAATCTTCCAACATCACTTTGGGCAAGGCATTTTATACTTTCGATATCAAGTCCTCTTATCTCTAAAAGGAAGGAGGTTAATTGACATATTATTAATTTTCCTTTCTGCTAAACAATTTTGTAATTCTGTAATCAAAGATATTTCAGGGATTTTAATTTGCCAAAGATTTTCCAAAGGAAATAAGTATCTTACTTAATCTTCATACTTTCTAAGGATGAGATAGGCCTGATTCTTTGCTACTGTTTCTGCCACATGGCATCTATTTGAGCTGGATCTGAGTTAATGATTCATGAATGGAGTTGAGTTTATGTAGCCGGTTAATTTCATGAACATGGTATAATGAAAAAGCATTGAATGAGGGTGATATACACTGAGTCACATGACACCTGAGCAGCTGTAGTTACAGCTCAGCTTTCTTGTTTATAAATTAGGGACATTACCTACCTCACAAGGTTTCCATAAGATTATATGATTTAATATTTATAAATCACATAGCCAAGTGCCTAAGCATATTAACGGGTTAACATACCTTGCCACTTTCCTCAGGTTTTGAACATAATTGTGATTGCAAGGTCAGTAATTATGTAAATAACAAGTAATATCCATGTTGACAAAGATTAGGAAGAATGTTCCTCTTTCTCCTTTGACTAATAAGCCTCATCAACAGGGCTATGAAAAGATTAAGTTCTAAACCCCCAGCCCTCTTACACATACATTAAAACTAATGGACACTTTAGATTTATTGATAGCATACAAGTGAAGTGAAGGACAGGGAAATGGAATTGAAAATCTCTTCGTCTCTATGAAATGTATTAACACAGCCTTTGGGAACATTAACAGCACTGCAGAAGCCCCTACCTTGTGCTCCCTTATGGTCACAACACCCCCTGGTGGCCACTCCCCTCTCTTCCAAGAGGGTGGTCCATGCTAATTTTTAAACGTTTTATAAAATACACAAGTTCATAAGTTTCTTTAAGTCCACTTAACCAATTTTTTTCTTCTATAGCTCTTCCTTATTAGGTCCTATCTAGAAAACTGCGGTTTCCCAACAACCAGGAAGATTTTCTCCTACAGTTATTTTATGTTATATGGTTTTAGTTTAGTTATATGATCCATTGTTAGTAAATTTTTGCATATAGTATGAGGTAAGTGTCAAAATTTTTTGTTTTGTTTTGGTTTTTTCCCAAATAGATACCCAGTTGTCCCGCCTCCATTTCATGAAAAGGTCATTCTTCCACACATTGAGTTACCTTGACATTTGACATCTTTATGGAAATTCAGTTACATATGGATATGTATATATTTGTATATTTCTACTTCTAGTCTCACTATTCTATCCAATTGATCTGTCTTTATTTTATTTTTTTTTATTTATTTTTTTTTTTTGTGAGGAAGATTGGCCCTGAGCTAACATCTGTTGCCAATTTTCCTCTTTTGGGCTTGAGGAAGATTGTCGCTGAGCTAACATCTTTGCCAATCTTCCTCTGTTTTGTATGTGGGATGCCTCCACAGCATGGCTTGATGAACAGTGTGTAGGTCTGTGCCTGGTATCTGAACCTGCAAAACCCCAGGCTGCTGAAGCAAGCACTCAAACTTAACCACTACACCGCCGGGCCAGTCCCATGATCTATTTGACTATTTTTAATGCAAATATGATGCTAACTACTGAAGTCGGGTAGTGTGGTTCCTCCAGTGTTTTCCTTTTCAAGATTATTTTGCAATTTCAAATCTTTTGCACTTTCATAAAATACTAGTATCAGATGGTATCTGTTTTTTTTTTTTTTTCTCTTTTTAATGCCACTCAAATTTTGACAGAGCTTGTGTTGAATCAATAAATAAGTTTTGGAGGAACTGGTATTTTAATAATACTGAGTATTCCAATTCATGGCTATGTTATGTATCTCCATTTATTTAGATCTTTTTAAATTTACGAGAGCAATATTTTATAGTTTTCAGTCTATAGTTTAGGTCCATATTTTGATCCATTTATGGCTAAGTATGTCATATTTTGATGTTATAAATGCTATAATTTTTAATTTTTATTTTTAAGTATTCATTACTTATATATATATTTGTGACTATAAATCTTGTCTCAGGTGACTGCTACATTCACGCCTTAGTTTAGTAGATTTCTTTTTTGTAAATTCCTTGGCAGCTCATCCATGGATTAAGGCAAATTAATTCTTCCTCTCTAATCTTTATGGCTTTAATTTACTCTTTCTGCATCATTAACGAGTAGGACCTCCAGTACCGTACTGAATAGAAGTGGTGAGAGTATATAACTTTGTATTATTCCCAGTCTTACACAAATGGTATTCATTCTTTCATCTTTAAGTGATTTTATAATTTTAGCTGTGGGTTTTTTGGTAAAAACACTTTATCAGTTTTAGGAAGTTCCTTTCTATTCTTTGTTTAGTTTTTATAATGAATGTCTGTTGTCTTTTGTCAAACTCTATTTCAGCATATATCAATATAATCAAATGGTTTTTCTCCTTCATTTTGTTAATACAGAAAATAGAATTGATTGTTGTTGAAATGTTAAAACAAACTTGTTTATTGGTGTAAATCTTATTTATTCATTATATATTGTCAATTTTACATATTGGATTTAATTTTCTAATACTATCTTAAAGATGTTTTTGTCTAAATTCATAAGGGAAATTGGTAATTTTTATTCCTCATGATGTCTTTATCTGGTTTTGCTATCAGTATAAACTTGGTTGAATAAAATATGTTGGGAAATGTTTCTTTCTACTCCATGTTCTGAAAGAGTTAGTGTAGAGTTCATATTATTTCTCCCTTATATGTTTGATAGATTTTACCTGTGAACCCATCGTCGCCACAAGTTTTTTTGAAAGTTAGTATGTTAATAATTCAATATATTTACTATTAATTGGGCTATTTGAATTTTGTCTTCTTCTTGTCCTCGTTTTGGTCATTTGTGTCTTTTATGAATTTTTTTACATTTAAACTACCTAGTCAAATTTTTTGGTATAGCTTTTCATGATAGTTACTTATTTTCCTATTTAAATAGCTTTAAGGGTCAGCCCCATGGCATAGTGGTTAAGTTCAGTGTGCTACACTTTGTCAGCCAGGGGTTCATGGGTTTGGATCATGGGCAGGGACCTAAACCACTGTCAGCCATGCTGAGGTGGCAACCCACATATAAAGTGGAGGAAGATTAACACAGATGTTAACTCAGGGCTAATCTTCCTCAGGGAAAAAAAAATTTTGATGCAGTATTCTTCACGTAAGATACAATTTATCCCTAAAAAAATGCACAATTTGAGGGCCAGCTCCGTGGCATAGCAGCTAAGCTGGCATGCTCTGTTTCAGTGGCCCAGCATTCGTAGGTTCGGATCTCAGGCATGGACCTGGCACCACTGTGAAGACACGCTGTGGAGGCATCCCACATAAAATAGAGGAAGACTGGCACAGACGTTAGCTCAGCGACAGTCTTCCTCAAGCAAAAAGAGGAAGATTGGCAATAGATGTTAGCTCAGGGACAATCTTCTTCACACACATACACAAAAAAATTGGACAGTTCAATGTTGTTTTGTTGCTTTTTTGTTTTTGTACTATATTCCCAGATCTTATCAGTCCAGATAATAATCAGTTTTAGAGCATTTTGTCAGCCCAGAAAGAAACTTAGTACCCATTAGCAGTCACTCCCTGCTTTTCCCTACCAACCCTAGCCATGAGCAACCACTAATGTAATTTCTATCCATATGTTTGCCTCTTCTGGACATTTCATGTAAATGGAATCATTCAATATGTGATATTTTGCGACTAACTTATTTCACTCATAATGTTTTTAAGGTTTATTCATGTTGAGCATGTATTAGAGCTTCATTTTTTATTGCCAAATAATATTCCATTGTATAAATATGTAACTTTTATTTATTCATTCCTCAGTTGATAGATGTTAGGAGTGTATACATTTTATGAATAATGGTGTTATAAACATCAGTATACAAGTTTTTGTGTGAACGTACTTTTCAATTCTCTTGTCTATATACCTAGGAGTGAAATTGCTGGGTCATGTAGCAACTTACTTTTAACCTTTGGAGTAACAACCAGATGGTTTTATAAAATGGCTGCAACATTTTACATTCCTGTCAGCAATGTATGAAGAGTCTCAATTCCTCCAAATTCTTGCTGACACTTATCATCTATCTTTTTTATTTTAGGCATCCTAGTGGGTGTGACATAGTATCTCGTTGTGACTAATGATGTGGAGCATCTTTTTGTTTGCTTGTTGGAAAATTGTATAACTTCTTCAAAGATGTGCGTTTTCAAATTTGCCCCAGTTTTGATTGGGTTAATATCCTTTTTTATTGAGTTGTACTGGCTCTTTATGTATTCTATATACATGTCCCTTAACAGATACATGATTTTCAAATATTTTATCCCATTCTGTGTGTTATCTGTTCACTTTCTTGCTGATATCCTATGAAGCAGAGAAGGTTTTAAATTTGGTTAAGTCAAACCTATACCTATTTTTTTTTCTGATGTTTATGCTTTTGTTGTCATAACTAAGAAACCATTGCCTACTCCAAGTCATGGAGATTTATGCCTGTGTTTTCTCCTAAGAGTTGTATGGCATTAGATCTCACATTTAGATCTTTGATCCATTTTCAGTTAATTCTGAAAACAGTGTGAGGAAGAGTCCAAATTCATTCTTTTGCATGATAATACCCAATTGTCACAGCACCATTCATTGAAAGGACTATTCTTTCTGCCACTGAATGGTCTTGGCACTCTTGTGATGTATAAGTTTATTTCTAAATTATCAATTGTACTCCATCAATCTATATGTCGATTCTTATGCCAGTACATAATGATGTTGATGCTTGAGTACTGTAGCTTTGTAGTGAGTTTTGAGATTGGGAAATTTAAATTCTCCAACTTTGTTCTTCTTTATCAAGATTGTTTTGGCACTTCTGGGTCCCTTGCATTTCCATATGGCTTTTAGGATTAGTTTATTAATTTTTGCAAAGAAATCATATGAGATTTTGATGAAGATTGCATTGAATCCTTAAATAAATTTGAGAAGTATTGCCATATTAAAAATATCAAGTCTCTGGTCAATGAAAATGGGACGTCATTTTATTTATTTAGATCTGCTTTAATTTCTATCAACAATATTTTATAGTTTTCAAAATAGAAGTATTGTGCTCCTTATGTTAACTTTATTCCTATTTTATTCTTTTTGATTTATTTAAATGGAATTACTTTGTTAATTTCAACTTTAGATTTTCCATGGCAAGTGTATAGAAAAGCAATTGATTTCTGTATGTTGATCTTGTATCCTATAATCTTAGTGACTTTAAATTTTCTTTATTGGATTCTTCAGTGTTTTCTATGTGCAAGATGATATCTGCAAATTGGGATAATTTTACCTCTTTTTTATAATCTAATGCAGTTTATTTATATTTCTTGCCTAATTTTCCTATCTAGAACCGCCAGTTCAAAGTTGAAGAGCAGTATTATTGTCTTGTTATTATTATTGTCTTGTTCCTGATGCTAGGGGAAAAGCCACTGTTTCAGCATTAAGTGAGATCTTAGCTGGAAATTTTTCATACATGTCATTTATCAGGTTGTGGTAAATACTATCTACATCTAGTTTGTTGAATTATTTATCATGAAGGGAGATTAAATTTTGTTAAATTATTTTTCTATGTCTATTAAGATGATTATTTGGTTTTTGTCCCTTATTCTCTCAAGATGATTTTCAGACGTTAAAGAAACCTTGAATTCCTGGATAATTCCAACTAGGTCATGGTGTGTAATCCTTTTTATATGTTGCTGAATATAGTTTGCTAGTATTTTGTTGAGGGCTTTGCATCTATATTCAGAAACAGTATTGGACTATTATTTTCTCCTTCTATGACATCTTTGTCTAGTTTTGGTAACAGGGTAATACTGGCCTCATAGAAGGATTTTGAAAGTGTTTCTTCCTTTCTAATTTTTTGAAAAGTTTGTGAAGAGTTGGGATCAATTCTTTAAAACTTTGGTAGAATTCACTGGTGAAGTCAGTTGGGTCTGGGTTTTTCTTGGCAGGTAGTGTTTAGATAACTAATTCAATCTCTTTAAATTTATAGGTGTTATGGAATGAATTGTGTTCCCCCTGAAATTCATACGTTGAAGCCCTAACCAAAATGGGACTGTATTTTCAGAAAATGCAACAGACTTTTCAGAAGTCAGGAGCACTGTTTATTTGTTCGTTTGTTGTGAATATAAAGTATTTTGTGAATTTTCTATCATAAAAGCAATTCGTCTTCATCATAGAACTTTTAGAAAAAATAAATTTGAAAAAAGAGAAAGAAAAATATTCCCATAATCCAAGGATAACCATTGTTATTATTCTGACGTGTTATCTTTCAGAATAAGTTTTTATACAGTCATATGTGTGTAGTTGGGATCATGCTCTACACACAATTTTTCATCCTGGTTTTTTTTAATAATTGTCATTTATAATAATAAATATGCTTCTATATGATGTGAAACTATTTGTAAGCTCATTTTAGTTGCCATATCATGTTCCCAAGTAGTGATAGTATGATTTATTTAAGTAATTAAGATTAGAGGAGTTCATAATAGTGGAGCCCTAATCCAATAGGACTGGTGTTCTTTTAAGAAGAGGAAGAGACAACAAAGCTCGCTCTCTCTTTCGATACATACACGGAGGAAAGGCCATATGAGGACACAGTGAGAAAGCTGTTCTTTTCCAGCCAGAAAGAGATCTCTCACCAGAAACCAAATGCAGAACCTGGTTCCAGGACTTCTAGCCTCTAGAAACATGAGAATATGTTATGCTTGTATAAGCCACCCAGTCTGTGGTATTTTGTTATGGCAGTCTGAGTAGACTAACACAATAGGTCCATTCAGATCTTCTGTTTCTTTTTCACCCAGTTTTGGTAGTTTTTGTCTTTCTAGGAATGTGTCCACTTGATAAAATTATCTAATTTGTTGGCATACAGTTTTTCATTGTATTCCTTTAATATACGTATTTTAATTTACATAAGGTCAGTAGTCATATGTCCTATTTTACTCCCAATTTTAGTAATATGAATTTTCTCTTTTTTTCTTTGTCAGTCTAGATAAAGTTTTGTCAATTTATTCAAACATTTCAAAAACACCAAATTGTGTTTTTTTAATTTTTTTCTATTTTTCTTTTCTTTATTTCATTAATTTCCATTTGATATTTTACTATTTCCTATCTCCTACTTGCTTTGTGTTTCGTTTGTGCTTCTTTCTCAAGTGTATAAAGGTAGAAAGTTAGGTTGTTGATTCCAAATATTTCTGATTTTTTAATGAGGCTGTTTACAGCTAAAATTTTCCATCCAGGCACTGCTTTTACTGCATTCCATAAGTTTTGGTATGTTGTGTCTTTTTTACAAAATTCACATAAAAATATTTCCTAATTTCCCTTGTGATTTTGCTTTTGACTAATTCATTATTTACTATGTTGTGTAATATCCACATATTTGCAAATTTCTTTCTGTTATTGATTTCTAATTTTACTCCACCATCTTTGAAGAATGTACTCTACATAATTTTAATTCTCTTAAATATGTTGAGACATGTTTTATTAGCTAGCAAATAGTATCATGGGTTTGAGAAAAATCCATGTGCATTTGAGAAAAATGTGTATTTTGCTGTAGCTGTTCAGAATGTTCTATGGATGTCTATTAATCCTTGTTGGACTACAGTGTTGTTCAAAGCTTCCATTTCCCTTTGGTCTTCTGGTTAGTTTTTTGACCCATTTATGAAAGGGGCTACTGAAGTCTCCAACTATTATTGTTGGATCATCTGATTCCGCTTTCAACTCTATCAGTTTTAACACTTCCTCTATTTTAGGAGTCTGTTTTTAGGTGCATATATATTTATAGTTATTAGATCTCTCTGATGGGTTGACTTTTATTCTTTAAATTGTGGTAAAAACATTTATGAGATTTACCCTCTTAAAGATTTTAAGTGTACAATATAGTACTGTTATGTATAGACACAGTGTTGTACAGCAGATTTCTAGAACTAATTCATTTTGCATACTAAAATTTATACCACTTGATTAGTAATTCCTATCCCCTTCCGCCCAGTCCATGGCAACTTCTATTCTTTGCTTTTATGAGTTTGATTATTTTAGATACCTCATGTAGGTAGAATCATGCAGTATTTATCTTTCTATGCTGGTGTTGTTACATCTTGCATAATGTCATCAAGTTTCATCTAAGTATATTGTGGGATTTTTCTCTTTTTTAAGGCTGACTAATATGCCATTGTATGTATATAACATCTTTTAAAAATCCATTTATCTATCCATAAACATTTAGGTTGTTTCCATATGTTGATTATTGTGAATAATGCTGCAATGAACGTAAGAGTGTAGATATCTCTTTAGGATCCTCATTTCAACTCTTTTGAATAAATACCCAGAAGTGGGATTGCTGGATCATGATAGTTCTATTTTTGCTTTTCGAGGAAACTCCACAGTGTGCCCCATAGTGGCTGCACTATTTTGCATTCCCACCAACAATGTACAAGAGTTCCAATTTTTCTGCATTGTCATCAACAGTTGACATCTTTGGTTTTGGTGATAATAGCCATCCAAACAGATGTAAGGAGATATCTCATTGTGGCTTTGATTTGTATTTATAACTCTGATTATTAGTGACACTGAACATCTTTGCATATACATTGGATATTAGTATGTCATCTCTAGAGAAATGTCTACTCAAGTCATTAGCCCATTTTTAATCATGTTATTAGGGGTTTTTTTGTTATTGAGTTGCAGGAGTTATTTATATATTTTGGAAATTAACCCCTTATCAGATACATGATTTGCAAATCTCTTTGCCCATTCCAAAGATGGTCTTTGCACTTTATTGATCGTTTCTTTTCCTGATGCTTGTTTCTTTTCCTGAGCAAAAGCTTTTTAATTTGATACAATCTCATGTGTCTATTTTTCATTTTGACTTCAGCTCTCTAAGACAAGTGAGATAGAAGCCAGTCTCTCAGTAGCACCTGGAAAAGTTAAGATACTAGACGAGTAGTCAAACTCTTTCCCTCTTGAGGGAGAAGCTGGTAACTGGGCTATATCACCACTTCTTCTGCAGTGAACTGGGACAAGAAGCTGTGGTAAGTGCTGCATGCTAGTTTAAACCACCATTATATTCTCTGTTGCTCCCCATTGTCTAGTGTGTGCAGGGCCCCATCAGCATTTCGAGACAGGTGAGATAAAAACCAGTCCCTCAGTTAGCAGTTGCAAAAGTTGGAATGCTAGACGTATGGTCTAACTCTTTCACTCCTCAGGGAGAAGCTGGGAACTAAGGGTTCCCTCCCAACTGTATGGCACTGTGATAAAGATGGGGATTATAGAGAGGATGTCTCTGATCTTTCAATCTATTTGGATGTTGTTAGTTTCATGCTTGCTTAGGGTGCAAGAGTCTCTCAACTAGTTTCTTGATTTCTCACAAAGGGAATTATCCATGAGAGGAAGAAGGGTCCAGAGCTTCCTATTCTGTCATCTTGCTGATATCACCTCTTGACCACTTTATTATTATAAAATGTCCCTTTTTAATCTCTGGCAATATTTTTTGCTTTAAAATCAATTTTGCCTTGTGTTAGTATAGCCACTCCAACTTTCTTATGTCTGCTGTTTTCATGATATATCTTTTCCATCCTTTTCCTTCAGCCTGTTTGTATCTTTAAAACTAAAGTGTGTCTCCTGCAGACAGCATATATTTGGATCTGTCAGATCGTTTTTTATGCAACCTGACAATCTCTGCCTTTTGATTGGATCATTTAATCCATTCATATTTAATGTTATTACTGTATAGTCAGATTTATGTCTGCTACTTTCCTTTTTATTCCTATGCCTCATGTCTTTTATGTTCCTCTTTTCTTTCTTTGATGATTTCTTTTGCAGTAAGTGAATAATTTCCAGTGCAACATTTTAATTCTTTGCTTTTCTTTTTTTTTCAGTTATTTTTCTGGTGTTTGCTTTAGGGCTTACCAGTTACATCTTAATTTATCAGAAACTAATTAAGATTATAACTCCAGTGAGACAGAAATATTATTCCTATATCATTCTATTCACCTTTGTGCTATTTTCATTATATATATGTTACAATGCTCGCAATATATTGTTATAATTATTACTTTATATAATTTTAGGTCAATTGAAAAAGCTGACAGAAGAAAAGTGAGCTAGTATATATTTATAAATTTTGTTATATTGATCTTATTTGTCATTTCTTGTTCTCCTCTGTTGTTCAAGTGGATTTAAGTCACCATATAGTGTCATTTCCTTACTTCAATACAGCTTTCCTTCCACTCAATTTCTTTGTGCTTTTATTGTCAAATATACTACATTTCAACAAATTATGCACCCAACAGCTCAGTAATATACATATTGGTTTATATAACTGCTTCTTAAATCAGTTGAGAGACCAAAGAAGAAGAAATATGAACTTATACTGTCTTTTATAATGGCATAATTACTAGTGCTCTTTGATTTTTTTGTTTTTGCTTTTTTATGTAGATTTGAATCACTTTCTATGTCTTTCTATTTCAGTCTGAAGAACTGCTTTTCATATTTCTTGTAATACAAGTCTGTAAGGATGAACTATGTCAATTTTTGTTTATCTGGAATTATCTTTAATTTGCCTGTATTTTTGAAAGTTAGTTTTGTTAGACATAAAAGTTTTCTTTGCTAATTTTCTTTTTGCATTTGAGTATAACGTCCACTTCCTTCTGGCGTCCATTTTTTCGCCTGAGAATTTGACTGTTAATATATTACTGATGTTCATTTTATGTGAATAATCATTTTACTCTTGCTGCTTTCAAGATTTTCTCTTTCTCTTTGGCATTCAATATTTTAATTATGATGTGTATGGGTGTGGATTTCTCTGTATCTTTATCCTACTTGGAGTTCACTGAACTTCTTGGATTAGATTAACGATTTCATCAAAATTCAGAAGTTTTTCCTATTATTTCTTTGAATGATTTTTCTGTTTCTTTATCTTTCTCTTCTCCTTCAGGTACTTGTGTAATGCATATGTTGGTGCCCTTAATGGTACACCACATTTTAATAAAACTCTGTTCATTTTCCTTCATTCTCTTTTTTTTGTTCTTCAGATTGCATAATCTTTATTGATCTATTTTCAAGCTGCTTGATGCTTTCGTCTGTAAAAGTCATCCTTTCATTGCTTATCACCAAAATTTCCATTCTTTTCAAGAGTGGCTTTAGGCACTTCCCCACACTCTTTTTCAAATAAGGTCAGCTCCTTTAGAAAGAGTTTTGGAGCTCTCTGTTTTTATGGGCTACTTCTTTCCTTGGCCAATTCTGAGCCACAGCTCCAGAGCTGGGTGTGAGGTCAGTGGCCTGCTTCTCTGCAAATGACACCTCTGCTTTATGAGCAGAATATTGTGCAGGGTCAGTAGCTTCTGGTATTCTTGACTTTCCTCCCCCAGGATGGACCTTCCACCCTCTGAGTGAGCTGAGAAAAAGTTAATCAGGGTCCCAGCTTTCTTAGCCTCTTGCACTTAAGGTAGAGATTCCACCCTATCAGTGAGGACTGGGTGCAGTAAGGGATCCCTTGACCTCTCAGGCATACTTGCCAGAAATTTAGTCTCTGCAACTCGCAGCTAATGGGTGATGTGAAATGCTGGAGACCTGACTCTCCCAAAGAGATACCATATCCTTTGACTGAAAACTGAGTAGAGAAAGATCCCCATCTCCTTGGCCATGCCCACCCAGAATGTTGCTTTATGCTCAACTGGGAAATGGGGAGGGAGGGAGAATGTCATGGATCAAGTGCCACAGACTCATTGTACTTTCTAAGATTGAGTAGATTTTCTTGAATAAATGTTTCTCCACTGCTGTATGCCCATGCGATAATTTTCATAAAATTTAAGTTGTTATTTTTTTAATAATACTCACAAGTTATGGTTGTATCACTGGAGAGTGTCTTACACAACCATTCAGAAGTGGAACAATTCCACTTATTATTCTATATATTACTATAGGATCTGTAGTAATAGTCCACTTTTCATTCTGATATTGGTAATTTGTGTATTCTTTCTTTTTACTTCATTAGTCTAGTTACAGGTTTACTAATACTATTATTCTATTTAAAAATTCAAGTATTGATTTTATTGAATTTTCTGTATTTCTTAAACCTTTCCTATGTCAGTTATTTCTACATCCCTATTATTTCCTTCCTACTACTTATTGTGGGTTTAATTTGTTCTCTTTCCATCTTTGCAGATGAGTCTCAATTACCGATTTTCAGATTTTTCTTATTCTCTAATATAATCATTTAAAGCTGTACATTTTCCTATAAGCACTGATTTAGTAATAGGACCAAAGTAGAGTCACAGGTAAAAGTAAGAAAGGAAGAAGTAGCTATTCATGTATTCTGTTACTCACTTGGCCTGAGAACAAGTAAAAGGAAATGGTCTGGCACCCCAACCTGCAGGAAGACTGTGGATACTTCTAATTCCTTGGTGATAACAGATACAGTTGATCAATGAGTGTGAGGAAAGAGAATAGGATGCTGAAACATCCTTTCACAGCCAGAAATATTCTTACCATCCACCTGCCTATCCACCTGCCTATTGCTTTCACTCAATCATTCTTTACTGAGCACCTAGTCTGTGCCAACTAGTGCAGAGCAAGTGACCAAGGCACTGCTCTCAAAAAGGTGAAAACCTCAGACATTAACTATTTTGGGGGAAAGTAAATTTGGTTTCTGGATAAGCTTGGTATAAAAACAGTCTCAAGTTCTAAACCTAACTTTTCAACTTACTAGCTGTGTAAAATTGAAACCAATTACTTACCTTCTCTGTGTCTCAGTTTCTTTACCTTTGGAAGCAAATTAAAATGCTATATACCTCATGTGGCTGTAGTGAAATTATTAACTATATAGCCCTGGGGCAGTTCCTGCCATAACATATGCATGTATTAATTTACTTTTTCTTTCTGTTAACACTTGTTACATCTCTGAAGATCTCTGAAGACGTGGTGAAGAGGATGGAGCCCTGTTGAAGGAAAGTTACAGAAGCTGGAGGTGGAGATGCCTATGAAGTCAGACACAGGTGGGGTTTTAGATACAAAATATTTAGTTTTTCAGGTTGTGAAGGAATTTATTTTGCATATGAGAAATATGCTACAGCACTGAAAGGAAGATAAAGTAGTCCCTTAGGACTGGGCATCTTAGAATTTCTAAGACTCTTAAGGGTGGACCTCAGTTAGAGTCCCTATTTCCTGGAAGAAGCACTCATGTGTCTGGGTGTTATTCCAAGGCTCATATTGTTTTTCTATTAGTTTTATATTGCTCTGACATGCTTTATTGCCCGAGAATATGCCCAGAATGTGAAGCTGGGAATTAAAATCCTAATTTAAATTTTCATGAAGCCAAGGATGCATTTTTCTTCAGGAGCACATGTCATTTACTGGTAAGAAGAATTAAATCTCAAAGGAACATGAAGATGATGTGAAAACTGTGGATGGAAATCATAGACAGATAAATATGTGGGACACGGCAATGTTTTAAGGGGCCCTTTCAGACAAAGGCACTATTGTATCCACTGGTGGCCAGTGTAGATACTATAACTTCTTGGAAGAGAGACATGACTATTCAAATGTTCTCAAATATTAACTCCCAACCTTCAGATTATTTTATATGCCAGACCATATGACTGCAGGAGCCCACAGGAGTCTTATCTCTTACTCTTACTCCATGCTCATACAGGAAAAAATAAGGAGGCATAATAGGAAGACGGAGGGGTCCAAATTTGTTTGGTTCAAAATAGTGGAGCCCAGGGTTTTTTAAGTCTAGCACCCATAAAACATTTTCTGGTAAACAGTTGTCCAAAGTTCATTTGGGGATTTACTTTTTAACCCATGCTCAGCTCACATGTTTTGAAATGAGTTGGCCTCAGTCACCTCTCCAGGTTTGGGTCCTAAATTATCTGAACTGGATTTCTCGAACCAGGATTCCCACTGGAATCAGATAGGGCACTTTCAAAAAATTAATGCCTGAGTTTCATTCTTAGATATTCTGACTTTATTTCTCTAGGATGGGAAACATACTTTAAGTGTTTTTTCAAAGCTTCTCAGGAAAGTCTAATGTGGATCCATCCAGATCCTAGAGCTTCAGGTATAAGTTTATCAGTAGATCTAATCTCAGTTGCAATAGTGATTGGTTCATGGGTAAGAATTCAACCCAACTAGAGCCAACGAGAGCCTGGCCCTGCACAACTGTTAAGGCCTAGGGAGGAGGAAGTTCTCTCTTTTCAGCTGGACCTCAGGATAGAATGATATAAGATGTGGAGCTTCTGTAGCCATCTTGTAACCATGAGGAGGGTGTCATCGGAGAATAAAGCCAAAACACAAAGGGGAATAACACTGAGCTGAGATAGAGAGAAAGGGATCCTGGTGACATTGTTCGAGCCACATTTGAAACCAGTCCTATCTCTGAACTTTACAATTCTAGGAGTCAGCACATTCCTTTTTTGGCTTATGGGTTGGATTTCCTAATATTTGCAACAGAAAGTGTCCTAAGTGATACAACAGCTTGGAAACTTGGACCAAAGTTAATTTTCAATCATGATCTCCAGACAATAAAAATCAACAATAGAGTTATTGAAATTAAGAGTGTTTAATCCAATATTTTTAATCTAGAAATGAAGAGACTAAGGTCCACAGTGACTAGTTAGTGATAAAGCTATATTTCAAATTGAAGGTTATCGACCAGAACACCAGTGCATTTCCCACCACCCTATACTCCTTTAATATTTTATTAAATTTTATTTCTTGAGAGCTAACAACATACTGAGCTTTATGTATTCTTTAATGTGGTAGAGAAAGGGTAAATAAATGGGCCTATACCCAAACATCAATTGAGAATACCCAAACATGAGTTGAATCAACATTGCTAAAAGTCTTCTATAAGCAAGAAAATTTTAAGATATGGGAAAAATAATATGAGGCATGGTTTCTGTCCTCAACAAGTTATATTCAACCTCAGAAACTAAAGAGATATTGATTTTACATAAGTAATGTATTCTCCAACTTACAGAAGTGAAGAGTTATACAACATACAGCATTAGTGATCAGGCGTCCAGACTTAATGCCAAGCACAGCCTCAATCCTGCCTCTTCCACTTACTAATTTTTGATCTTGTACAAACTACTTAACCTATTTAAAAGCCTCCATTTTGTGGTCTTAAAATTAGAGATAACCATGTCTCCTTTCCTAAAGTAAAAATTAAGTGACATCTTATAGATTGAGTGCTCATCACAGTGCTCGATGAGTAAAGTTCAATAAAATAATTGATATTATTTTCTTTAGACACATAAAAATACCTAGAAAAATGCATGATCTGAATATCATTATAGCACTATGGTATGAAAAATATACCATAAAGTAGCAGATGCATGTTATTCATAGGTTACAAATGAACAGTTTATTGGTTGAATCTGGTGTGCAGGTCAATTTATTTGGCTTATACGGTATTTTTAAAACATTCTAATTATTTGTCAAGATCTGACAATAAGATTTCACATAAACATGTGGATTACTGCCTTCTCTTGGGGAGTCAAAAGATCTGAATATACTATGCCTAAATTTCTCCAAGGCAGCAATCAACTGGAGCAGGACAGTGGCTGTCCAGTTTTTATGAATATGAATTTTCCTATTTTTCAAAGTTCCTACCTTGTCTCCTTTACTCATTTGCCATATATACTTGGTCCTTGTAGGCATTCATATTTGGGGACTGTAATGAATGTGTATGAAAATATCATCAGTTCCATGATATATTAAAAAGCTTTTACACACACATGCACACAAATTATATACACACACAAACAATTACTCAGCCAAAATGGTTGGAAGTGCTTCCTAATGAAACTTCCCCTGCCTGGAGCATCATAATTAACTTAAGTCTCCAAGAAATGCTTAAGTAAATAAACCTGTTTGATAAATTAATTTAAACCAGTTTTTCCCCAAAGAAGTCTTATTAAGAGTGCTAAGAAGTGGTGGTGTAACACAATTGCAGTCTGAGGGTACAGATGTAAACATACCTGTGGGCTAATAAGAGAGAAAAGTTCATACGAGGTTGTATGCCATATTTCTCAGCTTTAGATACATTCTCTATAACAGGGTTTCAGAATGGAATTAATACATAATCTAAGAGTAAGGAAATGTTGGCTCCAAGGTGGGAATAAATACTAATGTGAGATGAATGTTGGACTCTCATGAAAAGTGAGAGTTACGGGAAATTAACCCAAGTAAATTTTTTATACTATTCCTTGAGATGAAGGGTGTCTATGATAATAGCACATTTTAATGTAATCTTAATTCTGGGCCATTGTCAGTTTTGTGTGCTTCTCCTTTTCCTGAACATTTTACATTATGATGATCACACAGCTGATATCAAATGTGTCTCTATTTGGACTGCTCTCTATGAGAACTGCATATTTTCTTGTTTCTAATCAAAAGGATTGGAGGATTTGAGGACTAATGATTTTCTTTTCTTCTCTGACATAGACCCAGGGTGATCAGTAAACTTTCACTTAAATCTTTTCTCTACTGATCTCATTTTTCTCTCTTTCCTTGGAGGGATGTTACTCAAAGAAGCACGGTTTTGCTCTGCACTATTGGCTTTACTTGGTAAGTTTTCAGATATTAATAGATGTTAATAATCAAAGTGAGACTGATTAAGATATTTCTTACTTATAGTAGACAGTTTAGAAAGTGCAGAATAGTATAAAACAATGAAAAAGAGATAATCCAGCAATAGTGCTAGCTAATATTTTACCTGTTTCCTATGACCAAGATGGCCTTAACGTCCATTCTCCTTAGCTTAACTAAACTTCAAACAGGTTTCTTCCTGCCTATAGACCCCTGCCTTCCCTTTTCTTAGAGATTTACTCTAGAAAACTTGCAATTGTAAATTCTTTCTATGCCCCTTTGTGATATATCTCTTTTCACAGTCTCTTGACAGATTTACAACCCAGGAATGTCTTTCTCAAGACCTGGGAGCCATCCTTTAGCATCAAGAAATATATGACCCCCATCTCCCAGTCTCTGCTGGAAGATAGAACCCAAAGTTCAAAAAGAGCCAATGAGCAAACAGGGCTGCACTAATCACGTAGACCAAGTTCCCCCATAATATGCTCCAGTGCTTTTCTACCAGCTCATGCCAATGGTTAAGAACTCTCCTGCCTTTTGTTTCAGCCAAACTGAGTTCAGTCTCTCTCACCTATTGTTATAGTTTTGAGGTTTTCCTTTGTCTGTTTAATTCTGTCTGGTGCAATTTCTCTGTGACGACTATTTGCTTGTTTGTTTGTTTGTTTTTCCCCAAAGTACAGTTTAAGATAATCCTAATATTCTTTTCCATATCATATAATAGGTACTTTAATTACAGGATTATAAAAAGCTCATTAAACACTATTTCAAATTAATCTGAGGAAATAACTCAAATGCCCATCAACAATGGAAATTCCATTGTAGTATATTTACAAAACAGTATAGTATACACAATAAGAGTAAACTACAACTTCATGCAGGAGTGTGGATGAATCTCACAAATTTAATGTTGAGTAAAATAAGGTTGATATAAAAGAGTAGATACTCTATGATTTCATTCATATAAATTCCAAAAACAGGCAGAACTATTTTACGTTAATATAGTTAAGGATAGCGATTACCTTGGGGGTGATAAAGAATGGGAGAGCATGTGGAGGGATTCTGGTGTGGGGGTAATGATGTGAGTCTTGATCTGGGGTGCTGAGTTGTACTCTTTTGATATATGCAAGTTTTCCTGAGTGAAATTTGTTTAAAATTGTATATATATATATATATATATATATATATATATATATATATGTCATGTATATATCAGAGCCTTTTGAGGACATCCACCTGCAGATGATGGAGACACCATTGTTTCTCTTTTTGATTTGACAATGTTTATTATTGTTCTTCATAACGTGTTAACAAGTTATTTTATAAGATCAAATATCACATATTTCAAAAAGTTTTGAAAAGTCACTAAAAAGATTCCTTAGGTAAACAACAAACTAGGGAAGAAAATCTCGTGTGTGTTGAGATTGTGATGTACGCAAAGAGTTAGTATCTTTAATCAACACAAAAAGCTTTTACAAATCAATAAGAAAAATATCAACCAAATCTATGGATAAGCATGTCACAAAAGAAGAAATACAAGTGGGCAAAAATACAGGAAAATTAGAATATAGAAATTTGAAAAGTATAGGAAAAATTGTTCCACCTAACTAGTAAAGAAACAAGCAAGAAGTTAAAATGATACCATTTTTTACCTACCGAACTGACAAAGAGTTAAAAATTTGTTAGTATCTGTTGTTAAACAAGATACGGGAAAAGGGGAACTCTCAGCTACTGCTGGTTGGACTATAAAGTAGTTCAGCACTTGGCTTGTTTATCTATTATGATCTTCTACAACTTTCACTTGTCAGGTATACCTCAATAAAGCTGAAAAAAAAGAGATAAAGGAAAGTTTTCTGGTGGAAAAAAAAGAAATGGAGCATCTTTATAGGCTGACAGAGTGAAAGCCTTCTTCAAAAACAAGTGAATCATTCTTTAATTCCCTCTCTTTGGTTCCTCTCTTCCTGGTCTCTCTCCTCAGTCACCATCACCACATTTATCAGCTGATACTGAACATTGCTTCCTTCCTTGGGTTATTTGTTCACTGGTAACATTTAATTGAGAAGGCCTTAAATATATATTTTAAGTATGTATATATGTACATAAATTTACATATATTATATATGTATATGTGTGTATACATATATATATAGTTATAGTTATTTTTAATTGAATCCCAGCTTGCAATTGGAAGCAAATAACTCCCACTTTGATGATAACCTTCACATTTCTTTATCATAAAAGAATTAATTTCTGATTCAAATCCATAAATAAAATTAAAATTTCTGCTTTTAAATATAACCAAGAAGTTGTCATCACCCTCCCTCAGTTTAATTTTAGACATAGTGTTCTAGATTTGTAGAAGTTCAGGGATAATTGGTGCCCATCTCATGTTTTCACTTACTTTCAGTTGGTTCAAGCAAAAGATATATGATGTCAATTTTAAGAAGTAATTCCATTCATCAAGGGAGAGTCTATCCATGTAGTTGAAAGTTCTGGGTCAGCAATAATCCGTAAATGTGGATATTGTTATAGACCGAAAGTTTGTGTCCCCCTAAAATTCGTATGTTGAAAACTAACCCTCAATATAATGGTATTTGGAGATGGAGCTTTGGGAGGTGAGTAGGTCATGAAGATGGAGACATCATCAACAAAAGTAGTGCCCTTTAAAAGAGATCACAGAGAACTCCCTTGCCCCCTCTGCCATGTGAGGACACAGCAAGAAGACAGCTGTCTATGAACCAGGATGCAGGTTCTCATTAGACACTGAATCTGCCTGTACATTGACCTTGGATTTACCAGCCTCCAGAAATGTGAGAAATAAACTTCTGTTGTTTAAAAGTCATCTAATCTGTGGATGTATTTTGTTACAGCAGACTCAACAGAATAAGACACTACTACATGAGAAACAAGTTGATTTCAGGGATTTGTTTCAATAATGGGCATGTAAATATAAATGCAAAGGATAACAATACATTTTTCCCCTTGAGATTAATTCCTATTTCTCATAGGGAATTGTTTCCCTCAAAAGACAACATACTAATAATTTGGCATTCTGGAGCTGAAACATTATTTTCTGTGGCATGCAGTTGTCACCTGAGATGACTAAGAGATGTACCCTTGAGATGGTCCTTCAAGCTGGGAATCGTATTCTTGCTTCTAATCATTTTCAAACCAATTCACCTAACTGGGAGTGGGGCTCCTCCCTTCCTGTCCCAAGAGGTAGAAACAGCAGTCTGATTTAAAACAGTATTCTCCCTTAAGGCCTCTGTAATTTCTTTGTTCTCATTTTGAATGTGTTCTTCCAAGGACTGCAACCTGGGGAGAATTTCCTTCTGCTGTGTGTGAAGGCAGGAGGAGGAAAGTCGGCAAAGCATCCCGAGCAAATTTAGAAGCGGACCCTATTATTTTGCTACACATTCCTGGCACTTCTTATTGTTTATTAATACTCAGAATCTCAGGCGTTCTTCTTATATGGAAAAAACAGTTGTTTACCACTGCCAGAGCAAGCTTGCAATTATAAATCTAATTACTAAGACAAAAAAAATATGAAAAAAATGAATAAAAATTTTAAATGAGGTTTTTCAACAGCTATTGTCAGCAAGCAAGTGGCCTAGCTGTCATAAACACTAAGGAATGATCATGGCATGATTGTTTAGAAACTGGAGAAACTTTTCACTGAATGATGTCTACCTAATTTGATCACAGACTTTGAGATGTAGGATGACCAGAGAGGCATGAGTTTCATCAATCAATAAAGAAACTTATTGAACTCAAAGATATATTGAAGAAACATATGTAAGTTTGCTGTCACAGAAGTTACTGCTCAAAGAACAATTTTCAGGATAAAATACCATGGAATAAAAAGAACCAATTGCTGGTCTACTTTTTTGGCTAGGGGGTAGTCATGGTGGGAAGAGTCGTGTACTCCAACTTGAGGCCTTGGAGATCCTCTGGCTCTGAGTTCACCAACACTCAGGTTATGTGATAATGCAGGGGACATGATGAGGTTAAACTGAGCTCAGCTTACAAGGTGATCCCTTTGTCCTTTGAAGCCTCTGTAAACAAACATTTTATATTAAAACATACAGATATGCTATAAATTCAAATGAGCAACTTGCACGAATTTGAAAAATAGAAGTGAATATTGAAAGGAATTTTACTGATTGTTGTAAGTTGCTTAGTTGTGCCCCACTAAGGCATTTGCCTTCGCTCCCTTCTGCCATCAGGAAATGTCAGAAAAGCACAGAATCGAACTGCCTTTTCACCAATTTTGAGATAACCAAAAGGAGGACTCAGAAATCTAAAGTGAGTTTACCAGAGCACACAGCATCTACCAGCAGAGCTGGAGCTAGAGCTCCCTTTCTCCTCCCGCAGGATCCTTCTGCAGACCCACACAGTGGCCGAGAGGTAGCACCCAGGGTTCCTGGGCAGATCTATGCTAGCCGACGCCGCCTGATCACACTTGCTCCAGCCTGGATCTCTGCATAGACAGATTCACCGGTTGTTTTCTCAGGGAAGAAATCAGTCCCGGGGCTATTAATGCCCATCCTCTGTAGGAGTGATGCCTCATTCCTTCCACCCCCTGTCTCCACCCTCCTGCAACACTCTCCCCCTAAGATAGAGCCAGGTTCTCTCCTCTTTGCATGGATTGTTAAGATAATTTATTCATTCCTTTCCTCATCCATTCATTTTTATTTAACAAATAGTTATTCATAAACTATTATGTGCCACAAGCCATTTCGCTCTGAAGTGTGTACTCAAGAAAGGTTGACACATAGGAACATGTAATAGATAGTAAAACAATATTCATAGCAGTTTTATTCATAACAGTACAAAATGAAAACAGCCAAAAATGTCTGTCAACGAAAGACTGTGCATGTTGCTGGAGATACAGAGCTAAGTAAGGCGGCCATCATCGCTTCCCTGCAGGGGCGTGCGGTCTAATCTAGCAGGAGAATGAGTGAATCTGTCTACTTCACACATACAGCCTTCATGAACCTCAGCCCCCAACAGGAGTTTTGCTCTTCTTTGTTTTGCTATACTTTTTATTGAGGAATTACAGACATGGGACAAGGTACACAAATCTGAAATGGGCAGCTCAATAATTCTTCATATCTATGTAGAACGTTTTCAGCGCCCCGAGAATCTCTCATTCCCTTTCTCAGCCAAAACACATGCAGAATTAACCACTGTTTTGACTTCCATCACCATATATTACTTTTGCCTGTTTTTTAACCTCATTTGTGTGGAATCATACAGTGTTTTTTCTTTTAAGGCACTGGCTTCTTTGCTTAATGTTACATCTGTGTCAATCTCTCAACTGATCGCATTGGTAATAGTTCATTTTTGCTGTATAGCATTTCATTACATCTATACATCATAATTTACCTTTTGATTCATTGTGGGTAGACATTTAGGGTGATGCACAGTCTTGGACATCATGGTAAAGGAGCAGGTGCTACGTAACCATTCTCTCTTCCACTGAGACCTTCAGAGGAGGGGAAAGACCCCACATTTCAGAGTCAAACCTGTTCAGCAAAGTGTAAGTTGCAAAAAAATAAATGTAAATAAAATTTAATGGAAATTTTTATTCAAAATATCTCATCATCTTGCCACACCCTACATCTCTCCACATGCTGCATCTTCCTTATAAAAACCACATATGGGGGCCGACCCCACGGCCGAGTGGTTAAGTTCACAGCCTCTGCTTTGGCAGCCCAGGGTGGACATGGACTCACTCATCAGGCCATGCTGAGGCGGCATCCCACATGGCACAACCAGAGGGACCTACAACTAGAATATACAGCTATGTACTGGGGGGCTTTGGGGAGAAGGATAAAAAAGATTGGCAACAGTTCTTAACTCAGGTACCAATCTTTAAAAAAAACAAAAAGAAAAACTACCACATATGGACACTTCTTCCCCTTTTTAACACAGGGTAAGTTAGACTTTTATATTCTGCTTGAGCAGCTGAAGTAATGAGCTTGGGTTCTCACCACGCCTTGTCCCCAGTAGTATTAATGAGCATCTTTGTGAGTTTTCATACAGATTCTATTTGCCTAGGTGGGCGATCATCATAACTTCTGATATGTGTGAAGTACTTTTTAGTTGACACAGAATTTTTATACGTATCATTTCATTTGATTCTTGCAACAACTCTATAAGATGGAAAGCACAGATATCATTATCCTCATTTGGCAGAGGTAGAAACTTATTCAATTAATATTTATTAAATGTCTACTCTATGTCATCACAGTTCTGAATGCTGCAAACATAAAGTTGAGCAAAGCACATTTCCCCCCTCAAGAATAGTCTGTTGCAGAAGATAGAAATATAAACAGAAAATTAAAATGCAAAATGGTATAGGAACCCTAATAACACCATACAATTTTACATGCATGAAAGTGGTGAGTGTTATATTATCATTTTCATTATTCAAGGATTTTTGATAATCAACTATACATGGGGAAATCAGGGGGAATGTATATTAGAGGTGAAACTTGAAGGAAGGGGAAGAATTCACCAAGAAGATCTTGGGAGAAAGGAAGGGAGGAATTTCCAGTAGAGAGAACGCCTTGTGAAAAGGTCTGGTGGCATTATGTAGTTTGCAGCATCCGCAAGGTCATACAAACGTTTAAGACAAATCTAAGTTTCAAATACAGTGTTCTTTCTACAGAATTTTTCTCCCCAGTTAGAAGTGTTCAAACTCTGACCAACACATGGCTTTGAGCTTCCTGAATGAAATACTGTCCAATCAATTGCCTCTAAAATGGGTGCTCAGAGCAAACCATCACTGGCATTCTTGATTTTAAGCCATGTTACTTTGGGGAAGAAATCGCTCAGGACTGATACATAACAACAGTTATGAATACAGTAATAACACAACAAGAATAATCAAATACAATTAAAATGAAAAGGCATCAATTCAAGATGGGTTTCAGCTCTTATAGTGTTCATTCAAGTTTAATGTCCTCTATGATTTTCTGGAAGCTATAATAGACTGGCTTCTGCAATTTGGCTTCATTTGGCAATTTGTGTTCCCAGCGACATTCTCAAATTTTTGAGAGGAAAACCAACTCACATAGTGTCAGCTGGTCAATACAAACTAAGGTAGGGCTAAGGTAATGAAGGTTGGGTATTTATATTCATGTTTAATCTATCATCATCATCAGGCTCAGATTGAACTAATGTGACTGTATGTATAAATAACCTTTGAAAAGCAATTTGCTCAAAATTTGGTTCTTTTATTACTTATCTGACATCAGTCAGAGATTATTGAATCCTGCCCAGTGTTGATGATCCCATTCTGGCCGCTCTGGCGTATTTTAATATTCTTCATTGGTAACACTTTTCACCATTGATTTTCCATTTTTAAAAAAGGCGAGTGGAATCTGCCTGGAAGTGGGGGCTACCAGACTTGTTTTGAAGCTGCATTTTTTTTTAACTGAAATTGAGAGGCTGGAGGAAAAGATGAGGGAGTTTGGTGGTACAGCTAGAAGACTCCCAGGTCGCTCCTCACTGCCACCAGTAAATGGAGTTCAGGTTTCCCTCTCCTCCATTGTAAATGGGGTGAGCCTCTCTCAATGGCTAATTGTATGTAGTAATTAAGTCTGCTGTGGACACATTCTGTAAATGACAGTGAAAGAGGACACTGTGGTTATGAGACAACTCACATCAACAAACGAACATTATTCTCCCTGGATTTGTATGCGTAGAGAAAACAGCAAAACCCTTATACTCTCTCTTTTCCATTTAAGGTCCAATGGACTAATATTGGAAGCCTGCTACAGTAACTGATTTCCTAAACCAACCTGAAAACCCTAGATTGACAAGCTGCTGAAGTTCGTTATTGAATCCATTTACTTTGGCTTCACGTCCTAGGATGGTCTTGCAATGTATGTCTTATTAGCCTCTGTGCCAAGCACGTATTCCCTGATAGGACTAGGTCACCTACTCTAGAGCTGCACTTGTCAGTTCTTGATGGAAATAATAGTGAATCCACTCTGATTCACCCATTCTACTGTGACTTCAGATACTATTTGCAAACTAAAGCCTGGGAACCAAATCCAGCTAAGCACCTCCTCTATTTTGCATGTGTGTGTGTGTGTTGTTTGTTTATTTCTTAAGCAAGCATGTAGAGTTTATTAGGAGGATACAGTGGTGTCTCATGGATGCTGGATGGAAGGCAAGCCTTTAAAAGGCACTCAACTGAGGCATCACCCTGTGGCGAACTTCACTAACTCAATGTTTCCCTCTGGTTTTTAATCTCCTTCACGTCGCTGCCTCTTTTTGTAAATAAAGTTTTATTGGAACACAGTCATGTCCATTCATTTATGGCTCAATGGCAGAGTTGAATAGTTATAATAGGTGCCATATGTTGCCTGCAAAACCTAAAATATTTACTATTAATCTTTTATAGGAAAAGTTTGACAACTCCTGCTCTATTCTAATGAGCTTCAGGCACAATGATCTTACTCCTTCGTATTATGTACAGAAATAAAATAATGATGGTAGTTTAAATATTAGAAATTTTACTTTTCTTGCAGTTCAAATAAATCAAAGCAGAGAGTTATCCCACTAATTAACCCTCTTTCATAGTATTGGTATTACTATTACTGTTATTATTATGAACATGCATAACCTATGTGAATGTCACTAGGCAGAGCACCTTAAAAATATGTTCTGTAATCCCTACATCAACTCTATGAAATAAGTAAGGTTATTATGCTCATTTTATAGATGAGGAAATGGAAACTCAGCAATGCCGCATAACTTGCCCACAAAGCACACTTCCCCAAGTACATAATAACCAAAACCCAGAGTCTAAGCCTTTCTGACCCAAAGGCTTATGATTTTGACTACAAAGCTAAGCAGCCAAATGGAGTGTGTTTCATAGAGTTCCATTTAGTAACTTTAAATTCATTTGATCACAGTGAAACCAACATTTATCCAAACTCTCAACTTACTCAAGGCACTGTGGCAACTCCTGAAGGACACAGACACATGAATAAGATGCACATATGCCTTTAGGGAGCTGAGTTTTGGTTAGCATGTGCTCTCCTTTAAAAAGTAAATACTGCAAGGTTGTAAACTATCATAATCTCAATAAAAAAATTGTTTAAAAAGTAAATGCTGCATATAAATGATAGAACTTCACGCTTATCTCCAGCTTTTCCTCTGACCCTTGGCTAAATAAACTGGTTGCAATGGAGGTGTCACTGAGGGATAGCTGTAGCACTTCCTGAACATCCTTAGAGAATGTAAACTTGGCTATGAGAAGGGTAAAGGGATATGCTTCTGAGTTCAGGAACATCACAATATTAGAGGAAGAACTGAATATGGGTCTGGTCTGGGCTTATGGAAACCAGCATAACCACCCAGGCTGTCTGTGTCAATGAGAAAGTGAGAGGTAAGAGAAGACCAAGAAATTGACCCAGGAGGTCCTCAATAGCAAACCTGCCTACTGGGCCATTCTATCAAAATCCAGCTGGTTGGGAGATTTGGTGAGAAGATGAGTGAGTACGATGGCAGTTTCAAGTATTTCTAGTCTGTGTTGCTATTTGTGGAAGGTCTGGTTGATCAGAGGACTGTGTCAGGTCCTGAATCTATGAAGTACACTCTGTGATATAACTCAGGCAGCTGAAACAATAAGAAGGGTGACACAATGCCACCTCCAGGGTTGCCCCTCATAGAGCAGTTTGGGGAGGTCGTCACCTGGGTGAGCTATCTTATTTTGCCAGGCCCTCTGCCTTTCTGGTGCAAAGATCCCTGCTCACCTCTAGTCTAGTTGATATTATGTTGGGGCTCAGTCACAGACCTATCCCACACCCCATCTCAGCAACAATGAGGGCATTTCTGGGCCTGGAACTCTCCCAAGCTTCCTAATTAGAGAATTTCAAGTGAGTAATGGGGGAAAATGATTTCTTCTGCTTTTATGCTGCCAACCTTCATTTGTCCTGACGTCTTTGCCTCCAGTATCCTGGATCTCATCTGAAGACACCAATCTGAAAATAAGAGCTTTTAATTCACCAAGACTCTATTTAAAACTAATGCTTAAAAAAGAAACAACTTCTTAGTCAGAAATGGGTATAGCACTGAAACCATCAGGAGAAATGAAGACTGACAGTTTAATTTCACTAAATACTATGAGAGAAAGGATGTCAGCCACGATGACTGGCGGGCCTGCCCTGGGTGACAGCGATAGACTATGCTTGAGAAAATTAATGGGTTTGTTTTTTTAAATGTTTTCAAGATTTTTACATGGAAAACTCTGGGAGTGATGACACTGGGTGAGGACTTCAGACCATATTTTGCCTCTTTTCCCCTGATTTCAGTTTACCACATAAGCTAAATTGGGCTTCCTTATTTATGGATGCACAAAACAAATTTCCAAAATGCCTCTTGGTGTCCATCTTGCTTAGGTGGTATGCCCTGCGTGCATCCCGAGCTCATACAGTCTTTGAGGATGAGGCCTCAGCAGTGACAAGCACATTTACAAGGTTCAGGTCTTCTCCATTCAAATGCTTCTCAATTTAGAATCCATCAAACACATCAAGTGCAAGAGGTTTGACATTATTGAAACAGGCAAACAATACACACCATGTTCTCACTTTGACTTGGAGACAGGGACTGCCACCTTGGAATTAATTGCAGAGGGCAAGTTTACTCAACTGAAAAAGCAGGACTGCAGATAGAAAATAAGACTCCACACAGTGGGGAGGCAAGGATAAAAATAGGAATTCCAGACAATGTAACCTGTGCGTAAGTGATTTAGAGGAGAGTTAGAAGACTGAGTTTCAAGGTGAAGATGTGTGAGAAGGATCTGTCAAAGGTCAGGACATCAGGAAGCAGACTCTACAGGAAATGTTCAAAGATACACTCTTAGGTCAACAGCTGTGGAAGAAGTGAAGGACGCAGAGTTTTCAGGGAGACATTGCCCTGTGACGCAGGCACCCAGGTGATCTTTGGGGGAACTCTGAGACTGAAATGCCTCTCCAGAGTTATTCCAATTTGGAATAGGGGAGTGCTCACATTTATATCCCCACATCTACCCCCAAGAAAGAGGATGTGATGTTGGGAAAGATGTTTCCATTCATCCTATGACATGGTGTTGTGGATACTCAGCTTCAAAGTCTTAGCCTCCAAAACCATCGGCAGCTCGAGGAATGAGGGCTTCAGTTCTGAAGTGGGGCAATTGGAGGGTGCAATGCAGCGTCCACGGCAGCTTTCTCCCTGAGTCAGTCAGATTTGCTTCCCTCATTTAAGTTATGGAAGGCACCCCCTCGGGATTTTGGTGGCCTCTTTCCCTAAAGTACACTTGTAAGAGAAAGGCTAATGGGACCAATGACCTCTACCACTGCAGCTTGTCTTAAGGCCACAACGACACTTACCACCTCCCTCTGCTATTATCCATTCTAGATTCCCCTTTGCTTGCCTAATTGACTTACCTAGTGGGGTAACCCAGATCCTTATTCCTTAGAGCTTGAGACACTTCTCAGTCTGTTACTATTGTATTTGTCTATTAATTACCCACATTGGTATCAAGAGACAGCTGTGTGGATCAGTAGAATGAAAATCATATTTCTCCCCACTTCCAGTGTAGAAAATTATCTCTACTTCCTCCCAATAACAGGGTCATGACCACTTCATGGTGGTGATCCTTTTCCTTGCCTGCTGGTCTCTCAGTGCAAGGAGCCCAAAGAGACTGGGTATCAGCCAAGGGCTATTTTTTTTTAAAGAATAATACATTACTGCAGATTATATGATCTTGCTACAGAATCCCAGGATAACACATTGTGAATGTCCTACTTATGCTTGCCAGAATTCCCTGGGCATCTTTTCCTACCAAAATCACCTCTAATACACAGAGCCTGGCATGTCCTATAGACCAAGCAGCAGGACTTCTTGTACCAGATCCTGGTCCTGCTACAGGGCCCTTTCCTGATGACTTTGATGTGACCTTATACGTGGGTCAGTGCAGTACTCCTAAGGTAGAATATGCTGCCTCCAAATGCCAAAGAGGTCTGCCAGGCACTGAGCTCCCTTCTTCATGATAAGCATTGTGAGATGCAACAGTTTGTCCTTTACTTTGGAGGTGAAGTCCTGGCACGCCTCATTGGATCCCTAAATAATTCACTGATGTAGCAAGTTCCTGAATATTCATGGGCTTTATCTCCCACTCTTTGAAGTGAATGTCTTTTACCAAGTCCTCTAGTGAACTTGTCAATTCTTTCTTATCTGGTCTGATTAGCATGATGTCATGAATGAGTTCATTACTGTGATGCTCTGTGGGGTGTCCAGATGTCCTAGGTCTCTTCAGACTATATAATAACATGGGGTAGGAGAGGTAACGACCTCTGAGCTTCTCAGGGATGCTGGTTTCCTGCTCACTAGCACATTCCTTACTGCTTTGGTAAGTGGATGGTCTTTCAAGTCTTTCCAAGGAAAAATATTCATCTGGTGTGTTTTCAAGACTTACTTGGTATATAATTCTAACAAGTCTACTTCTTCAAATTTTCTGAATCCTTCATCTACCTTCTCCAACAAAAATTCTGGCATTTCTTTTTTCACTCAGGCAGGAGCCATTGCTTTTTCCAACTCCTGAATGCGTACTCCCATGTCAATAAACTCTCTGAAACCCAACTCCATATCCTGCAACCTTTGATCCAGCACACTTAGAATCTTATTCCATATGTACCATTCCAGTTCTGCCTGTATGTGTTTAATAGGTCTTACAGCTTTTTAAAAATATAGTTCCTTCCCAGATCTGATCGGTGGTTACCAGGGAAAAGGGGGGGTTGGGGGAGGGCACAGAGGGGGAAGTGGTGTACCCACAACATGACAAACAAAAATGTACAACTGAAATCTCACAAGGTTGTAATCTATCATAACATTAATAAAAAACAATATATATATATATATATATAGTTCCTTCCCTTCCATAATAATCCCAGCATTTGCTGGCTGGTTTATGTTGTGGATTAATCCTAGTTATTGATCTAGTACCCAAGAGTGGAGATTCTGTCTAGCAAGGCAAAGGCTTCTACATAATCCTCAAGTAAGGGAATGGGGGTGGGGGTAATAGGAAGAAGTTGTATTCTTATGTAGGCACAGATAATTTGAGGAAATCTAAGGAATCAACTTTTTTTAATTTTTTTTTTTTTTTTTTTTTTTTTTGAGGAAGATTAGCCCTGAGCTAACATCTGCTGCCAATCGTCCTCTTTTGGCTAAGGAATACTGTTCCTGAGTTAACATCTGTGCCCATCTTCCTCTACTTTATATGTGGGACGCCTGCCACAGCATGGCTTGCCAAGTGGAGCCGTATCCGCACCCAGGATCTGAGCCGGGGAACCCCGGGCGGCCAAAGTTGAACGTATGCACTTAACTGCTGCACCACCGGGCCGGCCCAGGAATTAACATTTTTTTACTTCATCAACCCAATCCCATCTCTCAGGATCTTATTCTTGCCCAAATAGGATTCTGACCTTGGCTTACCAGCCGTATCAGGTCTGAGAAGTTAGCTCTCTTTGAAGCTCTATAGTCTTATGAACAAGTCCGGGGACTTGTCCTCATCTTTTTCAGTCCTCCAGCAGCTGAAGAATATGAATCTCTTTCAGTACTACCAAGGAGGTCCTCTGGCTTTCATTCTTAGCATTTAATTGCTGGTTAATTGGCCCTCATCCTTTTATTATCTTTCTTCAAAGCATCTATGGAATCCAGGAATAACATCCTTCTAGTTCCTATTTCCCAGCATTTCTCAAATACCTAATATATTGCACCTACTAGTACTCTTCCTTTCACAGTACTGTCTTAGTTCATCGCTGGTAGAAGTTTTTAAGTGGTGTGCTATCTTGTTCCAGGACCTATCCATGCTCCACATAACACCAGAGATTGGATTCTCATTTTCATCCTGCCAATGGGTGCTTCAGCTCCAAAATCTCATTGTAAGACCTGCTTTCTGAGACCACTCCTGGACACAACTGTCACAGGTTTTGTTCCTGGGAGTCAGATACTAGGGTGGAGATTGAGGTACAGGAAATATATTGGGAAATGCTCTTGGAATCAACTCCTGTGGGGGAAGTAAAGGAAGTGAGGTTGAGTAGAGGGAGAAATTGGGCTCTGAGGCAGTTATAAAAAAGGCCTGAGACAATCCTCCAGGAAACTGTTGATTTTTAGAGTTTTCCCAAATTGGAGCCAGGGGACTGGACCTTTATATCCAATATCCACCAGTCATTATATGTGGATCCTCTTGGGAAGGGCAATGTGATCTAGACAAGACAGCTACCATTAGTGAAGGATGATCTCTGAAGGGCACTCAGTGATGAGCTGCCAGTAGCCCTCAGCCTCTGAGGGAACAGTTGCTCCAATCCTTAACCAGGAGAATGTAGACACAACACAACATCCAATATAAGAACAGAAACATCAATAAGATAATTAGAATGTGTTCAGTGCTGGGAGTAACAGGAGGCCACTGAGGCCTCAGGAGAAAAATTTAAGGGGGATCCAAAAGAAGTCAATAGTCAAAATAAATAATGTTCTAATCCAACAATGTTGTAACCAAAATTAATGCAAAAATAATGATGAACAAGATAAAGTTTTAATCAAAGACTGGCTCAGTATCACTGGTTTTCCCATTTGCCTAAGACTCTAATATGGCTTGGCACAGCACTGATATATATGATTGGTTTTATTTGTTGATAGTAATTCCTTAAAATATAGCTAACTGTTTATTAACCCCAGGAATGGTGCACACAATAATGAAATGACAACAAAAATTTACTGAGGATCTTTTGTACCAGGGATTGAAGTAGGGACTTTAGCAAAGCACAAGCTCCAATATTTTCAAGACAGGTCTCGTATTCCCCGTTTCACAGAGGAGGCGGAGATGATCTAAGAGATAACAATCTTTATGCTCAGGAAATATGCATCCTTACACGAATCCTGGTCTATGTTTTAAAATAAATCAATGTCACTATTTTATAGTCACACTGCAAACTCAGGAAATGACTCAAAAACCTTAATAAAACTTCACACCAGCTACTACAAAATGTCAGGTGCAAATAAGAACTTAATAAAAGTTTTTACTTGACATGGGATGAGTGTACAACCATAGCTCTCGAGGTCTTAGCAGCCTTGCCCTTGGGGAAAGAATGCTTTGAGATCCAAGGTCCAAGTTAAATTCCATATTCCCAAGAATCCTCCAGGCAGCCCACATTGACTACCTTTTCTCCATCATTGTGTTCACCATGGAACTTTCCACATTCATCAGCGCACTTTTCACCAAGTGCCCAGGATTAAAATTACCTAAGGTTATATATCTTTTCTCCACTAGATCTTGAGCTTTCAGAAGATAGAGTGATTCATTTATCTTTGTCCAACACACATGTTAAAGGGTCAAGGAATATATGTTGAAATATATGGAAATAATAGAAGCAATATGTATGCCCCTCTCTGACTGCTGATTGCCTGTCTCTCTGTCACTCTGTCCCTCACTCTCTCTCTCCCTCTACGTCTTTCTCTATCTCTGGGTGTATACACACACACACATACACACTTTTGGCCTATGGTCTCTTCAGAGAAAAATAAAGCAATACCAACCCTTCTATCTGCAATAGCTTTCTAGTTTTAATCTATTCAGAAAGAGACAGAAAAAGAGTAACTGTCTTTAAGGTTTTTTTAAACTAAACTTGATTTTTAAAACACATAATATACACATTGTACAAGTCTCACTGACATCATTAACTAAAGAAGTGTGAAAAATGAAAATAGAGATTATGTGTGTGTGTATGCATGTATGTTTCCTAGATTGTATTCCCCAGAAACAGCCTCTGAGATGAAGAATTGTGTGCAAGTGATTTGTTAAGAACATGCTCCCAGGAGAAATCAGAAAGAGAGTGGAGGATAATAGCAAGACAAAGAAGAGGAGAGAGCCAGAAAAAGTTGTGATTATTGGCAGACCTGGCATCAGCCTGATCCCATAGGGTGCTCTGGAATGTAAATTTACAACTCAAAGTTTGCCCCATTTCCAGGCAAGGGAGTTCTATTTCTTACTCCTGTCAGTCAGTGGCCAAGGGTTGCTGGTGAGACAACTTCCAGGGACTTCAGAAGAGGCTCAGTAGCACAAGGTCAGTGCTCTGAAGAAAATCACAAGGATGAGACATTAGGAAAGCAGAGCACTTAGAAGCTGGGAGTGGGCTCACAAAACAGTAAAATGAAAACAAGAGAATAAGAGTAAGACCCCACCAGCACCCACTGGAGTCTAGTACTTGCGCTACTAAAATCCACTCACTTCTTACATTTACTCCATACACCATGTGACTCATCTGATTTGACAACTTTTGAGGGAAAATTTCAAAAGGAAGTTTAGCAAGATGAGCTACAGCCCCTGTTGTCACAGTTCATCTCCAGGATGTAACTGAAACTCATACTCTCCTGCCCAAAAAATCACCTAACTCATTCCACGTTCCACTTACACTTTGCTTGTAATTCTGTTGGTCTAGTGTGCTATCAGAAGGCATCACACAGACCTTAATTACTGAGGCGTCTAAACCCCACGTGACTACGCACTTTCCAGGCTATGTCTACTGTGATTACTCATTCAGGGGGAAACCTGGTCAAGGAAGTATCAAGAGACCCCAGACGGATCACCTGAGAAGCATACGCCACCCTACTACCTTCATGTAGCAGCAACCCTATCTCCTCTCGACAACGAGAGGCTATTACTCTCATCAGGATGGTATTTCCCTTTTTTGCCTTGGGATCCCCATCACAAGGAAACCAAACTTATCAGGCAGCAGTGACAGTTTTAAGTTTAGTGAGAGTAATGATGTGTCTCCTGGTGTAAGTATTCCCTATTCATGGACAGAGGACCTCTCCTACTTTGTCCAATATGGTAGCCCCTAGCCACGTGTGGCTTCTGAGCTCTTGAGATGTGGTTTGTGCAACTGAGAAACAAAATTTTTTATTTTGCTTAATTTTAATTAAAGTTAAATTTAAAAATTGAAAAAGTATAATTTCTTGTTAAACACAACCTAATTGTCCTGGGACAGTAGCATTTCATTTTAAGAATGAAATATGTAAGATATTGTTGTGCTGTCATGCTCATTTAAGGTGTGTGTGTAATTTCCAGAATTATTCATAGACACGTTACCAATCTACGCAATGTCAACGGATTGATTTAATTAGATTTTTTCTATGTATCAATGTAACATTGTAATGTGCTTATTTGAATATGTTATGCAGATAGCATGAATTAAGAGATACCTATGTGAATTACAATGGGTAATTAAATTAAAGTAGCTTTTATTTTTATTAGACTATAATTAAGTTACTTTTCATGTTTAAAAAATAAATATGAATAAAATTTTACAGTTACACTGTAGACATATAGTAGTCCTCCCTTATCTGCAGTCTCACTTTCCATGGTTTCAGTACCTGCTGTCAACTGGGTCCAAAAATATTAAATGGAAAATTCCAGAAATAAATGTTATGTTTTAAATTGTACGCCATTCTGAGTAGCATGATGAAATCTCACGCCATCCGATTCCATCCCACTCAGGATGTGAATCATCCCTCAGCCCAGCGTACCCACGCTGTATACGCTCCCCGCCCCTTAGTCACTTTGTAGCCGTCTCAGTTATCAGATCAACTGTTGTGATATCGCACTGCCAATGGTCGAGTACCCTTATTTGTCTTAATAATGACCCCAAAACATCATTAATATCTTAAGTGCCTAATTTATAAATTAAACTTTATCATAGGTATGTGTGTATAGAGAAAATCATTAATCTCTTTCTGTGCCTAACTTATAAATTAAATTTTGTTATTGGTATATATGTATATACAGGAAAAAAACACAGTATATAAAGAATTCAGTACTATCCAGGTTTCAGGCATCCACTGGGTTCTGGGAACATAACGCCCGCAGATAAGAGAAGACGACTATGTTATTGATGCAGTATACAGTGGGGGGCAATACTACAACTAGAACAGTTTTCCATGAGAAACAAAAAGAGAGACAGAAACTGGAAGTAAGTATGTCATAAATTTTATATTGAACAGCAGTTGTGATTTTCTGAGATGGAGCAAAATGAAAAGCTACTGTTTCCTTGTATAAAAAAATTTAGATAATAGGGGGCCAGCCCCGTGGCCAAATGGTTAAGTTCACGCGCTCTGCTTCTGAGGCTCAGCGTTTCACCGGTTCTAATCCTGGTCTCGGACATGGCACCACTTGTTGGGCCACGCTGAGGCGGCGTCCCATATGCCACAATTAGAAGGACCCACAACTAAAATATGCAACTGTGTGCTGGGGGGATTTGGGGAGAAAAAGCAGAAAGAAAGAAAAAAGAAGATTGGCAACAGTTATTAGCTCAGATGCCAATCTTTAAGAAAAATTTAAAAAATAAAAAGACAAAAGAGTCTCTCTCTTCAAAACTATAATTTCTGTGAGTTTTCCTTAAGCACTTGAACTGGAGAAACATGTAAGAAATGGGAGGGTCCTGACTGGGATATATGCGTGGAATAGCTCAGAAAACACATCCGTATATAGAACAAAGAAAATGTGTACAGGAAAATAGAGAGAAAGAACAAGAGAGAAAAGGAGGGGGCAAGAGTAGCAGCTTTGTTTCCTGAGGCTTCTAGATCTGGTTGAAGGCTTCACTAGGCCAAGGTGCAAGATCAACCCTCAGATTCAAAGAGACATTCTTGGGCCCTTCCAGTCGTTTCCCCTCATTTGCTAAAGTACAGGAACACTAGAGCTGGAAAGTCATCATTTTGCAACCAGCAGAGTAAAGATTGGATCAGGCAAGAATCATCAATGGATGCTAAACCTAAGGGGAAATTTCAGTGAGAATCAGGATATTTGCATCATCTTAAAGGAACTCCCCACCTAATGTTTACTCCTTTCAATGGAAAAAAAATAATTATACAGTGCAAATATCAGACAATACTATGACTGAGTAATAAAATTTACATCATGAACAAGGCACATATGGCCATTATGTGCCTCCGGATGTGATACCTGGAGAAAAACACAACCTCACTTATGTAGTATTCTGGCACAGAATGTATACTCTGAATCACGAGCAAACATCAGACAAACACAGAATGAGCAATAGTTTATTAATAAAGGGGGAGGGTGACTATATTAGTATTTTATTTTATTTATTTTACTTTTTTTGAGGAAATTTAGCCCTGAGCTAACTACTGTCAATCCTCCTCTTTTTGCTGAGGAAGACTGGCCCTGAGCCAACATCCGTGCCCATCTTCCTCTACTTTATACCACAGCATGACCTTTGTCAAGCGGTGTCATGTCCGCACCCGGAATCCAAACAGGCGAACCCCAGGGCACCAAGAAGCAGAACGTGTGAACTTAACCGCTGTGCCACTGGGTCAGCCCCTGTATTAGTATTTTAAAATGTTAACTATATATTAGAAACGTTCCAGATTAAAAGAGGCTAAAAAGCATGACAACTAAATGTGATACCTGACCACAGACTGGATTCTGGTTTGGAGGGGGAATAATGCTCTAAAGCACATATTGGGTCAGCTGATGAATTGAAACACAAACAGTATTAGATGAAAATATGGTACTAATGTTAGATTTACTCAAGCTCATACCTGTATTGTGGTTGTGTTAAAAAAATTCTAATCATCACTAGCAGTAATATAATTATTCTTATAATTATGTAGGAATATATATAACTATATATATTACATATTAATTATGTAATATATATAATTATATAGAGTATGTTTACCATTTATTGAACTCACACTGTGCCTAAAAGCTTTATGTGTGCTGTGTCCTTCAATCCTCACAAAACCTAAAGAAAGAGAGAATCCAGTGGAGGTTTGTCCTTGTAAAGATTTTCCAATGTGGCTATCTGGGACTGCAGCCAGCTGATTATTGAATCCGGACAAGTGGAAGCATGTCTGTTGTGAAATGCAGTTTAATTCTGCTTGAAAACAAATTCTATCCCTCAAACCTAAGCACATAAGGATGGACTTAATGAAAGCAAAGCAAGAGGCTCAGGAGCATGTACTCGCTCTCATGTGAAGTGGGGATTTGGAAAGAGATTCAGAAAGCATTAAGTGAGGATGTCTTTACTTGGTACCATGAGGAAAAGGCAGTACAAGATGGTCATGGTCAAAAGTGCAGTATAAACCATGAGATGTGTATGGTTCCAGAGCCAGCTTTGGCACTAATCATATTTATTCTATGTCCCCGTGATAAGTCACTTGACTCTCAGGGCTGACTTTCTATACCCCTAATTGATAATGTGAAAAAGCGTCATCAGATCTGTATTTCCGTTATAACACTAGCTGCAGATTAGAATCACCAGCGGAGCTTGACAAAGTAAAACAGAAGCAGACCCAAGGCATGACAGACCAATTAAATCATTCTCTGGAGGGTGGAGTACAGAGAGATATACAGATCCAAGTGATTTTTATTGTTGTTATTGAAGTATGACTTACACGCAATAAAGTGAACAAATCTTAAGTGTAGAGCTGAGTGAATTTTTACTATGTAAACACCTATGTAATTACCCCCTGGATCTAAAATATGATAGAACAATTCCACCATGCCAGCAGACTCCCTCAGGTTCTCTCCTAATCAATACCCACCCCAAAGTAACCACAAAGCTGACTTCCAACACCAGAGATCAGTCTTGCTAGTTTTTGAACTTGATGTAACTGGAATCAAACAGTATGTCTACTTTTATGGTCTGATTTCTTTCACTCATTGTTAAGCATGTACAATTTATCCATAATATTTTCTGTAGTTTGTTCATTTATTATTGCTTCCATTGTTCCGTTATATGAATATAGCACAAGTTTTTAATCAGTGTTATGGTTGACGGATATTTGAGTTGTTTCCAAAATCTTATGTGTTATAAATAGTACTGATGTGAACGTTCTTGCACAAGTCATTTGGAAGATAAACACACTCTTCTCTTGAGTGTATACCTAGTAGGGGAATTGTTGGAACATGGGTTAACTCTATAGTTTCCTTTAGTAGATAGCACCAAAACACTTTTCAAAGCAGTTGAACAAGTTTAACTTCCACCAGCAATATATGAGTTATATGGTTGTTCCACAGCCTTCTCATTATCTGGTATTGTCAGTCATTTTCATCTCAGGCCTTCCAGTGAGTGTGTAGTGCCATTACATTGTCTTGTTCTTTGCTTGGGTTATTGCAGTTTGTTTGTTTGTTTGTTTTGAATCTCACTGCTGACTGGAGAATTGAGTACCTTTATCTTTGCTTATAGGCCATATGGATATCCTGTTTGTGAAGCACCGTTTTGAGTTCTTTCTCCATTTTCAATATAATTGTTTTCTCATAGATCTGTAGAAGTTCTTCATCTATTCTAGATACAAGATAGTTTTCAGATATATGTGTTTCAAAGATCTTCTCCTGGGCAGTGGCTTGCCTTTTTACTCTCTTAATGGCATATTTTGAAGAGTAGAAGTTCTTAATTTGAATGACTTCTAACACAGTTTTGGTTCTCCAGACAACAGGCTCTGAGAGAGTCTAGTGCTCAGATTGTTCATAGACTGTCCTTTGGACCAACACCCATGGGAAGGAGGGGAAAAATGGAGATGTTTGTTAATGATGCATGCCCAACAGAATTAGCCAACCACAGGGAGCTCTAAAACGTATGTAGCAAATTAAAATTGTCCTGCATTGGGCCAAAGTGGCAGAACTTTTATACTTTTGTCTGGATCAGTCATTGATTGTAACTGACCCTGGAAAAGCAAGATCTTGGACAAGGTGGCTGTCAGCAACTGAGGCAATCCCTAAAGTGGAATGAAAGCTGAATACTCTCCACTGACAGCCCTCCTAGAACCTGGGAAAACAAGTCCTTCCTTGAAGGGGAATCTGGGTATCACATCTCTGTGTCTGTTCCAATGTCCAAGTCATAAATCTTTTATTTTATGGTTCGTGCTTTCTGTGTTAGGGTTAAGAAATTTTTGCCTACTTTGATAGGATTTTCCCTATGTTTTCTTCTTGAAGCTTTTAAGTTTGCTTTTCATCTTTAGACCTTATAATACACCTAATTTTTGTATATGGTATGAATCAAGAGTCAAAGTAACTGTTTTTCTAATATGGATGTCTAATTGAACCAACGCTATTTATATAAAGACCATTGTTTTCCCACTGTATCTCAATGGCACCTTTTTTATTTTAACACACAATCAGAGTTATGAATTGATGCTTGAGATATATTGTAAGCTCTCTTTCAAGTCCAACATTCTGGGTCCAAGATAAGAGGTAGTAGTGTGTGAATAAAGGGATGTTATGCCATTAGTTAACCTGAAAGTGGTCAATAATAAAGTCATGTAACAAACAGAAGTTATGGCAACCTAATAAATTTGGGAAAATGTTTGTGAGGCCAAACCAAACCCAATGAAATGTCATCTGAGGTTGGATAAGGAAAATCGAATTGGTAATGGAAGATTTGTTGGCTGTGTGCAAGTTATGAAATATTGTGGAAACACATATAAAATAGGCAGAGATAATACTGGCAAAGTCTTTCCAATCTATTTATAGACATTTAGACACACAATAGAGATACCAACAAATTTTTCCTGTGGTCATCAGAAAATTCTTCTTGAAGTGGGTAGTATTTAATTAGGTATTTTAATAAAGAGTTGAGAGTGAAGAATATGCACATGGAGAACTTTGGATTAAAGTCTGAAGAATATTTGAGACAGGAGGAATTCTGTAAACAAACCTTTTCATTCCACCCAGCAACAATGAAGTCTGACTTTTTTCTCCACCTTCTCTAGGTTGTTTCAATTCAACTTCAATGATTAATCTTTTTTTTTTAATCCTCTCATTTTTTAAGAGTCATCTGAGGGCTACATTCTCTGGGAAACCATCTCTTGTTCTTCCATCTCCCAACCCATTACTGCTTGCCACCATTGTATTTATCATGTCAAATCCTCAATTAAGTTGTAAGCTCGTCAAAAGAAAGGATCACGAAGTATATGCTTCTTCATTGTCTTGTTCATAGTGCCTATCACATGGCCTGGATCACAACAGGCTGTCAATAAATTTTTGTTAATCTGGACTGTAATTTAACAAAGATAAATCAAATAACATCATTTCCCAACTCAAAGTCTAAAATGAGGCTTGACAAATAGTAGGCTCTCAATATTTCTCTACTTAAGAAAAGTAAATCCTTCTCACAGCATTCTCATTTTACTGCTATGGTGGTAATCATTTTGCAATGTATAAGTGTATCAAATTAACACACTGTATAGCTTAAACTTACACAATGGTATACGTTAATTATATCTCAATAAAACTGGAAAAAATAAATATATATATTTTTTAAAAACAAAGAAAAGGGTGAAAGTAAGTGTGTGCGAAATGATGATTTGTTCAATCTGATTAGTTTATCATGTTTGTGAATTAGAGCAGTGAGAGAAAAAGCCAAGTTTGAGTGATACCAAATCATAGGGGTGAGGGGGATTATCGTAAAATACAAAATTCCTACAGTTGCTATTTGTCTTTGTGAGCAAAATTAATAGCCCAATAGATAAAGGAGGATAGACTCCTAGAAAGTTGTGTAAATGACTTACTTTTCCGAAGTTCATATTTCACAAAAATTATGTCTTTCTCACCAAAATCACTCCTGTTTTTGAGAAATAGGTTAGCTGTGGCTATGCACCTTAGTTTTCCAAGACTCCAGTGCATAAACAAGCTAGGTGATTTTTAAACAGCATGTCGACATCTAAGCCACATACTCAGAAGCTTTCACTTTCTGTAAAAAAGAGAAAATACATTTATAACCTAGAGAAAGTAGTAAGTATATCCTTCCTTGTCACCAAATCAGTAAAGAAACTAAGATCATTAACAAAAACGGTGGCTCTTGGAAGATAGTTCCAATTGTTATTTCTATTTTTGCCCTTATCATTACTAATTATAACACTTTTTGGTAGTCCCAAGTAAAAAATTTCCTAGAATTGAAGGAGTAACAAGATATAGGAAAGACATTGCTTTTGCCTGAGTTTTATGAAGCTGATATCAATCTTTTGTTTCATAAACTTCAGACTGGGTATTGCCTTAAATGCAGGTGTTGGTGCATTACAAGTGGCATTGACAGGAATACGAATAAGAGAATTCCCGATGATACTAACCAGTGAGGCTGGGGAAGGATTGACTTCCCTCCCATGCCTGGAGAATGGAATTCAGGAAAGGTCACAAAGAAGCCAGACTTTGGAGCTAGATTTGAGTTCAACTGACTCAGTGAATGACTCAAAGGCACAGTTTTCACTGTTGTTTTTTCCCAGTAAGAAGGGAAAAGAAAAACGTTTTCCTAAGCTGAGGATGGTGCAGTTGAAAGTGCCCAGGAGATTTGGAGGGGTTTTTTGACCCATTCTTTAAGGGTCATGTGACCTTGGATAAGCCATTCAACTTCCTGAGGTCTTTTGGTTTGGTTTTGTTCCATTCAGTATTTTCCTAATATGTGAAATGATAGGACTGAATAAATAATTTCTAAAAGCCGTAAAAAATGTTCTTATATCCACAATCCTTAACACTTGTGAAAAACCTCACCACACCACTTGACCACTGACAACCTTGAGAAGAACTAAGAGTAAATATCATTATCCTAATTTTACAATTGAGTAAACTGAAGCTGGCCTAGGCACATGACTCATAACTGGCTAAAAGTTGGTGAATTTGATTCTAGACTTTACGACTTCTAATCCTGTGCCTTTTCTGTGCTCCCACACTGCTATTCAACAAAGGAAATGCGAGTCTTATTTTAATTGAACATTCAAATAAAACTGGGAAATAGTTCACTTAGTCTCCTGGCCATACTCAAGTGCCAGGGAGGCAAGGAAATGAAGTCTTTACTACAATAGGTCTATGTTGGACTAAACTCTATTTTTATCTAAGAAGGGGAGAAGGGATAATCAGAGGTCAACAAAAAAAAATTCAGTGGAGAATGGATAATTAGAGGTCAACAAAAAATCAGCCACAGGGAGCCATCAAAAGCTTCTAAGCAAAGAATGACGTGATTAAATTGTGGGAGGAAGGAATGCATATTTATGTAATCATTGAAGACATTTCAAAATACATTATAATAACTACTTAAACTTTACCTTCTTCAAGAGAAGTTAAAGCTGGAAATAGTATATATAAAAAGTAAAGGTTACTAAGTAAAATATATAATAAAAGCAATGAATGCTATGGGCAATCAAGCAGCAGAGAGATCTGGATGAAGAAAGGCTTTCATTAAAGCCTTCATGGGGGAGGTGGGACTGAAGCATGACGGGCAGGATTAGGCAGGTAGATCAGAATGGTGAGCGCTCCTTAAGTAACAGGTGGCTTGATTTTTTCTCTTAAAAAACAGGGCAACATGTATAAGTAGCCAGGTAGCAGATTTCACATATAATGTAGTCTGGATTTGTCTTAAAAAAATGAGTAATAAGTCTTAAAAAAGAGTTATAAGATTCAGGTGACAAATAGATGTGTGACCATCGGGGGTTCTTCAACAGAAGCGATTCATTCTGGGAGTTCAGTAAATATCTACTATGTATGAGACACCATGCTAGGTACTTCACATTTTACTTTACTTTTACAGTTTAGTTCTGTTGGCATAATATCAGCCCTACTTCATAGATGAGGATATACTAGTTGATAAAAGTGAAAGTAATTGTTTTAGGGCATCCACTAGTAAGTGATTTAATCCCAGGCCTCTGAGACCTCAAATCCCTTGTTTAGCAGAAGATATAAGAAACTTCTAGTTGGAAATGGCAACTGTTATCTTATTCTCTGTGTCATAGACTGCCAAGTGATTACCAAATGCTTCACATCTCCTTCAACACAGACTAGATGGAGACTCTGCCATATTCAGCATGTAGCTTTCATCATGGTGGTTTCAAGGATCCCAATCAGGTAGAAGGAAAATAAACACCATGGAGAAGGAGACATGAGAGTTTCTTATATGGGCTATTTCTGGAAATGGCATGATCTCTTTGTTTACATTCCATGACTAAAACTCAGTCCTTGGCTACATTCACACTAGTCCACACTCTTCCTCTCACGGTCTTCTACTTCCTGTCAATTCTTCACCTTCAAGCATTGAAGAATTCTCTCTATCTCTTTAGGTCTTCATTTTTACAAAGAAAGAAATTAATTTCTCACAATCGCAAGCATGCATGTAACTTCCCACTCATGCAGAGTTGATAACTCTGCTCTGCTTCAGGAGGTTCTTCTAGAATGTGAGATGTTGGGAAGAGGACTTGGAAACTGGTGGATTTTCTCTCCCTTCTGTCTTCCTCAAGGAAATCAGAAGTGCTTGTTTTAACAGTGGTGTAAGGGGATAAGGAAAGGATTTTATGTTACATAGCTTTGAGGAATTTCTCCATTGTCCACAGAATAAAAAACAAAATCCTGGGCCAGCCTGGTGTTGCAGTGGTTAAGTTCGCATGTTCTGATTCGGTGGCCCAAGGTTCACTGGTTCGGATCCTGGGTGCAGACATGGCACTGCTTGGCATGCCATGCTGTGGTAGGCATCCCACATATAAAGTGGAGGAAGATAGGCATGGATGTTAGCTCAGGGCCAGTCTTCCTCAGCAAAAGGAGGAGGATTGGCAGCAGATGTTAGATCAGGACTAATATTCCTCAAAAAAAAAGAATCTTAAATTTCACTTTCGTGGTCTTCATTTGACTGGTCTTTTTCTTGCTTTCCAGTCTTGTCTTCGCAACTACAAGTTTTCTCTGTTCCTGCCGCATGGTTCCCTAACATCACATTTTTACTCACACTATTTTCTTTGTCCCTATTGGTCTTCACCTTTACAACTACCATCTTTCCAAGAACCAGTTCATGGTTCTCCCATAACTCTCTCTCTCTGTCTCTCTCTCTCTTATCCCTAAACATCTGTAGTTATATTACTTCTCTCTCCTGTATTAGCATCTTTTCTGAACTTGCCTTATCACCCCTATTAGATGCTAGATTCATTCAGGGCCAGAGGGATTCAGACTTCTACAGTACACGGAATTAGGGGAACAAGGCAAACTCATCTATATTTACACAGTCCCAGAAGACCAAGTGGTATGCTGATTAAATAGGTATGTTTGAATATGAAGAAGCCTGTAAGATAATGTGTTCAAAAGCGTTTGCTGAGTTTTATTTGTTTGACTGATTAATTTTTGAGGTCACTTTAACATTAAAATTATTTCACTCATTATTAATGTATTCATTAAAACTGTGAGCGTCAAATATATATAATTTGTTACTGTATGAGTATCCTATAACGATTGCCACTACAGTGGCTTAAAAGAAAAAAACTTCATATCTTACAGTTCTGGGGACCAGAAGTCTGAAATGGGTCTCAATGGAATAAAATCAAGGTGCCTGCAGGGCTGCATTCCTTCTACAGGCTCTAGAGGAGAATTTCTTTTCTTGCCTTTTCCAGCTTCTAGAGCTTGCCCGCATTCATTAGCGTGTGGCTTCTTCCTCCATTTTCTAGCCAGCAGCATATCATCTTCCAGTTTTTCTCTCTGATTATGAATCCTGCTTCCATCCTCAAGTGTCTTCTCAAGATTCTTAGTTTAATCACACCTGCAAAGTCTCTTTTGCCATGTAAAGTACATAAGTACAGGTCCAGGGATTACAATGTGGACATCTTTGGAGGACTTTATTCTGTCTACCATACATATCAAAACAAATCTGTGGCCTAGTTGAGGATTTGTAATCAGAATCTTTATAGCATTTCCTCCTAGAACAGGTAAGAATTGCCCGTCACACACAAGACTCGTTCTTTCCCTCTCTCATCAGAAGAATTTTGGGTTTGGTCCTAATTTATAAGGAATAAAATGAACCTTGTGACATATTTTGAAAGCTCCCAGATAAAGATAAAAAAGAAACTTTTTCATTTTGGATGCTGTAAAACATTATTCAGTTGACTACTATAACACACTTAATCATAGTACATTTATAAAGCCATGAAATATTTACAATCCAAGGCCTAAGGCAGATGTCATATAGTATATTCGTTCCACAGTTCAGCCAATTATGGGTACAAACACTCGAACTGATGCTTTCAAGTGTATTAGTGAAAACAAACCTTTCTTTACTTGGAAATTTTTATTTTTCATTCTAAAACATACTGTTTTCTAGGCACTTCTAAAACAACATAACTAAAGCTAGCTTTCAGTCTTTTGGCTCTATCATTTCTGTACAGATAAGATGATCTAATTGTTCTTTACCAGATATGGTATGGTTATGCCATGACACATAATTTAAGTAGGTACCTTTAAGTGTACTTTCAGATACGTATATCTATAACTATATCTCTATAGAGAAATATATAGAGATATAATTATTTTCTGATTTTCTTAGAGCTCTAAACAACTTTCCCCTACTGTTTTGGTGTCTCAGAAGTAGTTTTGGCTACATTACTGAGTTTGTAGTCCATGGAAAACTGGAAGCTTATGACAGTAGGCACAAAAGGAAAACAACTCATGCAAGTAAACTTTCCTTTGTAGAAGATTGAAACTGCTTTACTACCTTTTTTCTTGTATACATTTACCGCTTGATGCTACATTGACTCTACTTTATGGTTCCACAACATTTATTTTTTCTTTTATTTATTTATTTTCTCTTTTAATTTAAGCAATTGTCACCAATTTACTTACATAGTGCTCAATATCTATTTGTTTAGAGGGTAGAATATTATTTATGAAACCTACTGTGCTATGGAGCAGGTTCTGGGATACAGTATAGAGAAAAATCACATTGCCCCTGCCCTCATGGAGTTTATTGTCTAGTAAGGAAGACAGATATTGGTCAAATTATCACAGAAATAGAGACTTACGTTTGTGATAAGTGCTAAGAAGGAGAGGCACGTGATGATATGAGGGTTTATAACATCTAATCAGGAGTCAGGGAGAGCTTCCCTGAGAAAATGTCCTTAAAGCTGAGACCTGAAGGATAAATTGGGGGTGACCAAGTGCAGAAAAATGGAGCTAAGCATTCCGAGTATGGAAAACCACATGAGAAAGCCTGTGTAGAAAGCTGGCAGCAGGTGAAGGAAGGGTTGTGGAACTGGAGCAAAGAGATTTACCATCAACGTGATGAGAGAGAAGTCTACAGAGGAAGGGCGACATCAGATGATGCAGGAACTAACTTCTGTGTTACAGAGGCTTTATTCTAAGAGCTGTGGGAAGCCACTGAAGGACTCTAAGCAGAGAGTCAACATTATCAGTTAAGATTTCAAAACGAGTATTTTGGGTTTTAAAATCAATGTGGTCATTTTGAAGACCATGGCACAAAGGAGGGAGGTCAGTAGAACTTCATAGTCAGAAAAGGGAAATATTAAGTAAAGGATGATAATAATATTAAAGTCTAATTTATTTCTCTCTAACTGTGTGCCAGCCATTTTGTTAAGTTGTCATATCTGATACTAAAAGAAAAGTCCATTTTAAATCATTTCCAACTTTATCCTTGGCAGCCTAACCTCTTACTGGTCTTTTGACCTCCAGAGGTACTATCTTTTCAGGTGAAATAACAAAGAAAAAATAATGGAGGAAAAGTCATCATTATGTGACCATATATTTGAAAGTGTGATACTTATGTCAGTGGTCATTAATTATTTCATTCAGCATGAGTTGGAGACTAGAGCTCAGAGGCCATCTGGTGGGCAGTCCCCATGGCCCCATGTGCTAATCAGTTTCATATTGCTGTTAAGTTCCAAACTCCCTACTATGCTGGCCATTATGTGAATGTGCATCTTTGTTATAAGAGGACCAGCTCGCAGAGTACAACCACCGCTGCAGAATCTTAGAGCATATGACTTATTGAGCACAGGTCAATGGCATTATTTTTACAAAGAATGAACAGCACATTTGCTTATCATCTGGGACATTAATGCCAATGATACCCAACAGAGTTCTGAACTTCTAGTTCATACTACAGAACTATCTGTTAAGTTATATAGCTTAATAAATAAGGATCTTGCTCAGTCATGATTTTAATCACCTTTTCATAGTTTATGAGATGGGTGTTTGGATTATAATTTAGTTATGAGTACTCTCTATGTACCAAAGGCATTCTAATTAAATATTTGACTCTATTACTCTTAATTTCTGTCTTCCTAATTAAACTGAACAGACTGTCTCCTGAGGACAGTCTTATTATTTGCCAGCTCTCCCATATTCATGAATTCAAACACAAATCATTAGCTTTTCCTTGTCCTTTTCTTCAGTTGAAATCCCACCCAAGCTTCAAGGGCATGCTACTAGCAATACCACATCCTTTGGGTTTTTGCTGAATACTGCTCTTCAGGTGGTTCTAATGGTTGTCTCCCTGGAATCCTAAAATCTTTCTGTCTCCAGTATGAATTACGTCACATTTTGCCTTCTATAACAATCTCACACATTAGATGTTAAGTTACTTCAAGGCAGAGGATTTTTTCCCCCGAAGCACTTACTGCAGTGTGTTGTAGGTGCTCAATATACTGAGTTTAACTTTAACAGATTTCGAGAGAGTCCCCGAGACCCCTAAGTTGAGGCAGTGTCCTCCCACACCGCCTTGACTCTGTGGGAAAATATGCTTCTCACATTAGAGCTGGGCCAGGTCTCCATGCTGCCAAGCTAATAATAAACATGAATCCAGGCTTCTCAACTGAGAGAAGCTTTTTAGCTGAAATGATTTCAATCCCAAGTGTTAAAATGTGTGAAAATAGCAAAAAATAACAATTACTGTGTATAAGGGATTTCTTTTCTCATTTCTATCTTTTGAGCAGTTAGGTTTTTGTTCTTCTTATAGAAACAGAGAGGAGCAAGGCTTGCTTTTATTTGTTGGTTGGTTATTGGTTTGTTTGTTTCATTGCATTAAAGATAGGAAAATCTTTACCTCTCTAGTATAGTAGTTGCTATGAGAAGCTAATATAAGGTGGTTGTGATACAGACTTTAAAAAGTTCACAGTACAGAGAAAACTAGAGACTATCTAAATCAAACTATCAACAAAGATGTAATGAGCATCTTTTTCTGATACCAGGCCCTGTGGCTCTTCTACCACATACGAACGTTTCCATAGTGCTTACTATAGGAGGGCACTTTTCTTAGTGCTCCACATACAGCACCCCATGCATCACCCTCTTCGATCTTCCAACAACATTGTGAGTATGGTTCTGTCATTACTCTCCTTTTATAGACTGAACTGAAGTACAGAAAGGTTTGGCAACTTCCAGAAAGTCACGCAGATAAATTGTGGGACTGAGATATGAGATCAAACAGAGCTAAGGAGTCTGCTACATTATGTGGTAAGGCTTGAGACCTTCTCAGAAAAGGAGATAGAAGTACATCCAATACACTAGAACTATTGTTTCAAACTATGAAGTAGAGAGTACGACAAAATTTTATGGAAGATAGATCAGTGTGATTGAAGCTAGAGAGTTGGGAAGACCCTTTAACTGATGTTAATAATATGGACTTGAATTTGGCTTTGAAAATAACAATTTATCAGAGGGAAGGGGGAAGTCACTTCAGGTAGAAAAATAGAAAAAGACAAAAGGGATTAGAAAGGGCAGGAGCAGGGCCAAGCCTAGCGTCTGGTGAAACTACTACTGTATCTGGAGACAGCGCGTAGAGGAGACCCTCCAGTTGAGGCAGTGGGAAAAGGTTAATTGGCTCAGAACTTACATCATGCCAGACTCTGGGCTTACTTATTTTATTTTTAATTTTTTTTATTTTTATATAATTTTAAACTTGGAAAAGTTGAAAGGATATTAAAAAAAGATTTTATCCAAATTCTCCAATTTTTAAATGTATTGTCACATTTACTGGATTTATGTATGTGTATGCATGTGTGTACACACACGTATATCTCCTCCTGAACTATTTGAGAGCACTTTGGAAGCATTGTTCATCTTTATCTCAAATTCTGCAGTGTATATTTCCTGAGAAGTTTATTCTCTTACACTGCCACAGTACAATTTCCAAAATCATGAAATCTAACTTTGATACAACATTATTAACCAATCCACGGTTCCTATTCAAATTAAGCCAAATGCCCCAATGATGTCTCTTGTAAATTTTTTTCACCCAGTCTAAGATCTAATGAAGAATCAAGCAATGTATACACTTCTTACATCTCTTTGATCTTCTTTAATATGGAAAATTTTCTCAGTCTTTCTTTTTCTATCTTGATCTTGACGTTTTCGAAAAGCACAAGCCAGTCATTTTTTAGATTGCCACATAATTAGGGATGGTGTGGTGTTTTCTCAGGATTAGGTTGAGGTTACATCTTTTTGGCAGATATATGGCAGAGGAGAGTCTGTGTCTATCTCGGTACATCATATCAAGGGTAACAAAATGTCAATTAGTTCCAATATTGATGGTGTTAGTTTTGATCATGTAGAAGTGTGAGCTCCACCAGGAGACATAAAATACCAGGAGGTTAAACAGGAGAGGTTTAACATGAAGAATTATTAACTGTGATAAAAGCCTAACTATAAGACACAAGGAAAATCTACATGGTGTCCTATGGCTGAGGGAGAAGACCCATGAAAGTACAAACTTGGAAGGAGTTCAGACCTCAGTGGAGAAGGTGTAATTCATCTCAACCAATAACAGAGAAATTGGCTGGTTCTGGAAGGCTGGAGCTGATGTGAACTTGCTGGGTGACCAACAGACCCTTCTCTAGAGAGCTGGTGGATGTAGGAAGCCATCAAAGCAAGCAGGCCATGGAGGCTTGCAGAACTGTGGGACGACCTAGGCCACAGGTAGGCAGCTTATAGGTGGCTCCATGAATGGTTTGGCTTCCATTTCTAAACAGCTGTAGAACAGTTCTTACAACGTTGAGCCTGAAATGTCACAGAGGGATCACATCCTGACCTTCTGGGCTCATGCTGGGGAAGACTCGACTGAATATCTGTGTGCGTGTGGGTGTGTGTATGTACACATATGCACATATGTATACATGTATACATACATTTTTTAATACTGATCCTTCAAATTCCAATCCAACACAATATGGTACATTAGAGTATTCTCTCCTTCCACATTTGTAAGTCTCTTCTCGAACAATGAGAACTCTGGCTCCCATTACAGGCTATAGATTTACTCATTTCTCAATTCTAGAAAAATGAAGGAAGTCTCATAACAGCAAACCCCCATGGATAAAAATAAGCCTAGTAGAATTCACTATTTGTGATTTTCCCCCCTTTTTGGTAAAACATTTACATTTATACAATGAAATTCACAAATATTAAGTGTGAAATTCAAGAATTTTTAAAAACGCATCTATTGTTATCACCACAGCAAATTCACTTGTGCCCCTTATCACTCAGCCATGCCTCCACTCAAACAAAATATTTCTTTAGGTTTTAAGTTTGCCTGTTTTAGGATGCCATATAAATAAAACAATACCACATGTGCTTTCTTGTGTCAGGCTTCTTTTGTTTAATATAATGTTTTAAGATTTATCATATCATTGTGTGTAACAGTAATCCATGATTTTTTATGGCTAAGTATCATTCCATCATTCCATTTTTTGAATGTACCACAATTTGTTTATACATTCTTCTGTTGGTGTGCATCTGGGTTGTTTCCATATTTCTAGTTGTTAACTTTTATGAATAAGAGTGCTATAAATATTCCCTGGGTTTTTTTGGTGAGGAAGATTGGCCTTGAGCTAACACCTGTCATCAATCTTCCTCTTTTTGCTTGAGTAGGTGTGTAGGTCTGCTCCCAGGATCCGAACTCACAAAACCCAGGCCACAGAAGCAGAGCAGGCAAACTTAACCACTACACTACCGGACTGGCCCTGAAAATATTCTTGCGCATACCTTTCAGTGGACATTTATTCTCATTTATTTGGGCCAAGAACCTAGGAATATATTCATGTTGACCTTTGTAAGAAAACCTTCAATTATTTCTCCATTTTCACTACTACCATTAATGAATGAGGATTCCAGTTGCAGCACCTCAATGCCAACATCTGGAGTTATCAGGCTTTTTTTGTTTGCTTTTGCCATCCTAGTAGATGTGACATGTTATATCTGTGAGGGTTTTATTTACTTACAAAAATGATGTTCAGTATTATTTCATGAGCTCATTGTTCACTGGGATATGGTTATGGACTAAATGTTTGCGTCCCCTCAAAATTCATATGTTGAAACCATAACCCCCTATGTGACCACAATTGGAGATGAGGTCTCTAAGGAAGTAATTAATGCTAAATGAGGTCATGAGCATGGAGTCCTGATCAGATAAGATCAATGTCCTTATAAGAAAAGATGCCAGAGAGCTCTCTCTCTCTCTGTCTGTCTCTCCACACACATGTACTGAGGAAAGGTCATGGGAACACACAATGAGAAGATGGCTAAACTGTAACCCAAGAGGAGAACCCTCACCAGACACCGAACTGCTGGTACCTTGATCTTGAACTTCCAGTCTCCAGAATTGTGAAAGAATACATTTCTGTTGTTTCAGTCACTCAATCTGTAGTTTTTGTTATGGCAGCCCAAGCTTACTAATACAGATATCTATATCTTTTTTGCGTGAATTATCTGTTCTGTTTGTTTGTCCATGTGTCTTATTCAGGTTGTTTGCCTTCTTATTGTTGATTTATAGGAAGTCCATCATACTTATATCTCAGGTAAGTGATATGAAAACAGGTTTGGTGGCTGTCCTTGAGCAGTTAACACATGCTGGGTACTGAACTATGTGCTTTTTGTATTCTGTCTCATTTAAACATGAAAAGAACCCTTTGAGGGAGAGTATCATTATAGGTCCATAGGATCTTGCACAAGGCTCAACATTACCCAGTTGGATTAATTATTTTTCTGACTTTTACAAACCAAAATTATTTTGATTAATAAAGGGGTCATTTTACCTTTTTATATATTTTTTTCATTTTAAGAACTTTTCATAATGTGTCTCATATTACATATTAACTGATCAATATGTATAAATACGTGTATGTGTGTTTGAATGAATGTGTGTAGAAGGCACTAAATAACACATTTAATTTCCATCACAAGTTTCTTTTGTGTTTCTCTTTTTTTACTGCTATATAGCAAACCACTGCACAACTTAGTTAACAAAAACACAATGACTTATTGTTACTCTCTATTCTATGGGTTCACTGGGCAGTTCTTCTGTTGATCTTACTTGTAGATCACTGGGCTCCCTTGTGCAGTTGAAGGCAGATATGGCTTGAAAGGCTGGCTGGTTTAAAACGACCTCACTCACCTGTGTGTCATTGTGTTGCCTGCCAACTAGGATGCCTCAGTTCTTCTCCATGAAGCCTCTCATTGTCCAGTAGGTTATATCAGCTTCCATTTAGCATGCAAATCTCAGGGCAGCCTGACCACAGGAAAAGTGCCAGTGAGTACTTTTCAGGCTTTACTCTGCTGATGGTCCCTTGCCCAAGGCAAGTCATATGGCCATGCCTGAGTAAATGCCTGAGAGGACTTGCATGCACCTCTTGATGAATAATGTAGGTGTCTGTCCTCCCTATGGGATTTTAATTTATAGAGGTGACCAAATGGTGACATGGAGAGGCCAGTGACATCAAAAGACAAATTTAACTTTACTCACAGTTCCCCTAGAAACTGGAGGCACGGCATACCATATAGGGCACAGTGAAAAAAAAGCAGTGTTGATCAGGGGCAAAAAGGAGGGAGGGAAGGCATAGGGCATGGCCTTTATTGGGGTTTCTGAGAGTCAGGCAAGGCAAGGCAAGGCAAACATCTTAGGATTGGCTAGTTTGAGTAATTTCAATGGGCATGAGGCATAGGGACTGTCTCTAATTGTCTGATACCCATCCCTGTGTTGAGTTAGGGCAGGGGAAATATTGTCTTGGTGTGTGAAAGTTGGATAGAAGAGGTGGTTGTGGTATGGACTTGGGATTAGTTGGTTTGCATATGAAAGACAGGCTCATGACAAGTTGTTTACTCTCGCTGGCAATTAGCCAATCTTGGGAGGGGCAATCTCTCCTCAGCCAGCAAGGACTCCCCAAAATGTCAAAACAGCATAAAATATAGAAAATTAAAAACATGATGTTGTGCCCGATATTAATCCACTATTAATCTGGGGCCCCCAAGCATCAGTGTTCTGTGTGGTCCATGTCAGAAAGGAATTAGGTAAGTCTCATCTCTACAGATAATAATAGCGTCAGCTAATGTTTATTAAGGCCTTACTGTGTGCCAGGCATGACACACATAGTCCATCATGCATTAAAAGAATGATGACCATTAATTCTCACATAAATCTTACAACACAGGCACTATTATAATCTCTACTTTTCAGATAAGTAAATTGGAGTTATAACAGGAGGATTTTTTTCATTTGGATCTTGGGAGCAGAAAGTTGAGTAAGCCATTCTCTTTAGTGCAGAACACATTATCATGTTTGGCCTGTGCAATAAAAATCAGCTCTTACACAAGGGGCATTGCCTAGTGTTGGAACAGAGGAGGGCTTCCTCTAACATCTTTTTATCAATGTCTTAACAGTCATCATAACAAAATAGAACCTTGGAAAATAATGTTGAATAAGGACTATTTTTGTAGAATTTGTACAGAATTTGTACAGAAATTCTGAACTTTGTCTTTCTGATAGACAGACAAATCTTAAATATTTGACCACCAAATTCCGTTTGCCTAAATAATAAGCTGTGGAGAACATTTCCTATGTTGCTCAATCTGTGTTCTCTCCTGTATCACAAACACCTTTTCTCCTGTATCTTGTGCACGTTTCCATAGTTTAATTCCAATTTACCTTCAAACTGAACTCCCTTTGCTCTTCTTTATTGAGCTAAAGCAGGCAAAGCTTCTCAGTCACAGATACACTTCCAATAAATTGAGTGGAAAAAAAGTGTGTGAAAAGTGCATAAAATGATCTGCTAGACTATTTCATTACTTGTCTCCATCTAGATTCCTCCCCCTTCCCCACCCCCCCGCCAGTTTTTGGAAAGTAACATTTGCACACTTTACAAAATCATTTTCTTTATTCCTTTAAGTGCAAATCTAAGGTGAATTTCTGAGTATTTGAAACTTTTTTTAAGGAAACTGCATGTCTCATTTCACACTTTTCTCTTTAAAATGGTAACTCCATGAAGCTGCTAGTCCCCAGTGTTGTGATTATGTTTCCTGAATGTTCTGGGTGCACTCCTAGGAATTACTGCCAGAACTTCCAGTGGTAGAGGAAGAGAGAAGCAAGCACAATTGCCTACTGATCTTGGAGGCCTAGGTCTGAAAGAAAGAGCTTGGAAAAACGCTACATCTCTGCCAGTTTCATGCCTTTCAGTAGGCAGCTTCATTTCCTTTCCATGAGAACCAGTCAAGGAAATCTTGGGGGGAAAAAAGGAAAGTTGAAATCTAGGAAACCAGGTGTATCCTCATATTTTATGGATCATACTATTTAGAGCACTAAACAAACAATAATTCTAGCAATATTTTACCACAGAGCTATGCCAAAATCACATCTGGAATTAATTTAAACTTTTTTTTTTACCAACTAGCAATCACTAACATCAACCCTTCAAATCTGAAACATCCTGAGACTGGATAAAATCTAAGACCTTCTGAGAGATGATCAAAGCCATAAAAACAAACGCATTCACTATTACATTTTATGTTTCTAGCCTGGAAGCTACAAAAGGACAATTCAGATGATGACAATATTACTATTTATTGACTCAAAGAATTTGAAGTCACAGATACAAGGGAGAAAGGAGACCCAGCTGTGTCAAAATTCTGGAGAACAAATGTTCATATTTTTAAATTTAGGAATGGTTTGAGCAGATTTTACTTTATAGCAAAACACAGGATCAAATAAAAATGTAAATGAGTTAGCTGAGCCATCGTGGGGTTATGAAATTTTGTATATACAGCATCAAAGATGTTAGGCGAGAGAATTTTTACATGCAATATCATTGTTAGTGTGGGTCTTTTTTAACACTATGAATAGTGAATCATCCCATTTTGTTCTTTGGAAACATTTTCCTACTTTGGTTTCTGAGTAGGAAATGATCTAGAAATCATTAGCAAAATTAAGTTCACAAATGTATTTCCATTTAAATATCAGTCAAGTTCCAGTCAGAAGGCAGAAATAAATCCTCCTATTTTAACAGAAAGAAATTTAATATAACATATCATTAGCCAGGTATTAGAGAACTGAATAAAAAAAAACGAGGGATCTGAGGTATGACAGAGGTGCTGACTGAGGAAACAGCTACTACCCATAGGACTGGGCGAAAAAAGGGAAGAAGTTAGGATTATTCAGTGTTAGAGAAATGGCTACAGGGAGCTGCAACTCAGGTCTTGGAGGAGGACCTACCGTTTGACCAACACACGTACCTCAAAAGTTCAAAGTAGGTCCCTGAAGAACTGGGACCAACACTGCTGATAAGTGGCCACTTCTAGACTAGTGTTCATAGCTAAGGAGCTTGGAGGTCAACCCCTGTGGAGCTGGCTCTCAAATCACTAAGGAGAAGGTGCTGGAGAGCTGATGTCTCTCTAGCCTCGGGGGTTTCTCTGTGAAAGGCTCAGAGTGGCACACTAAAATATGTATAAATTGCCTGCAAGACACAAAAAGTCCCACTAAGCACCGTACCTCCTATTTAATAGTATCAATGCACAATGAAGCAACTGTCTTTCACCTCAGAGGGGATATCTCAATGCGATTCAGACCATTAGACCTTAAGAAATTTCAAAAAGACAGTGTGTCACTGAACTTTCATAAAGTTCATCTCCCACCATCTGGCCTACATGTATCTTTCTACAGTGACTGAAATAATTGCTATTTTCTGTTCCTCTGGTCTGCTTGGCACAATGTCATCAGTGTAGTAGACATTGGTAAGACATTCAAGAGTTCTGCAGACTATTAGAGTAAAAAATTTGATGTTGCCATGAGTCAAGTTTGTGGATATCAGTTGTGGGGTAAAATCAAACTACTTCTGATAGATGAATCTTACAAGCTTGTATAGAGGAAAAAACAGCATTTGCTTGGTTAATAGCTGCATTCTAGGCACCAGGAGCTGTGTTGATTTGCTCCTAAAGTTACCTTTCCACATCTGGAATAGCAGTTACATTTGGAGTTTCCATCTAATTAAGTTTAAGATAATCGTAGTTTTTCTTGGAGATCCTTCTCCCTTTATCAGAGGCTAAACAGGAAAACTAAATGGGGTGTGCAAGGGATCAGCACTCATGAATATTTCAAGGTTTTTTTTTTTCCTTAAAGATTTTTTTTTTCCTTTTCCTCCCCAAAGCCCCCCAGTACATAGTTGTATACTCTTCGGTGTGGGTCCCTCTAGCTGTGGCACATGGGACACTGCCTCAGCATGGTTTGATGAGCAGTGCCATGTCCGCGCCCAGGATCCGAACCAACGAAACACTGGGCTGCCTGCAGCGGAGCACGCGAACTTAACCACTCGGCCACGGGGCCAGCCCTGAATATTTCAAGTTTTTCATGGTGACTCTAATCTTTGCAGCAATTTTCATAGGGATATGGTATGGTTTTTCCTTTATTATTCTTATAAGAGAAGGGAACTTCCAGGGGCTTCCACTTAGCTTTTCCTTTCATAGCAGCCCTCAATCAATGGGTCAGAGAGACGTTATGTGGATTCTGACATTTGCTATGTCTGTCTATTAGAATTATTCACTTAAGAAGTGGAGAAATATACATAGAGTGTATTGATAAAAGTACTGGGCCTACTTTAATTCAAACTTGGCCCCAAACTCTGTTTATTGGCCAAACGCCACTGGCCCCTAATAAACACGTAGACCACTAGATTTATTTCCCATCCTCGTACTCAACCTAGATCGGGAAGCTGCCACAGAGCTTACTAGGGATACCCATGCTCTCATAATTACCGTATTTCTCAATGCTTTAGTGACGCTGTTGTCTCCTGGGCACTGGGGGGGATGAAGTAGGGGAGTGACATAACGCAAGCTTTGAATGCCAATTCCATTCCACATTTCTACCTCCCTGAACCTTTGGATTCCTGCCTTTACAATATTCCATGGAAGTTCTGGCATCTCAATCACATAAAATGAGGGAAAACATTAAGTTCAAGTTTTAGTCAACCACTAAACTGTCATAAACTCTTCCAGATTGGTGAAGGTTAAATCCAGAATTTCTGGTAAATGCAACCACATCAACATATTTAGGCTAATCAAGAGTTATATTATATCCTGCTTTATCTTTAAGAGGCTACCATAGCGGCTGTTAGAATCCATTCTCATATATATTCCCCTGTTTCTGCTGGTATGAATTAGCAAAGTCTTGAAAAATTTTAGAGTACCAGCTATTTTCTGCTCGGTCAGATTTTGAGTTTGTTCTAAAGGTTTCTAAGGTATGACCCTAGGATTCTAACACATGACTCTAGTGGCAATAATAGGTGGGTGTATAGAGGGACTTGAGGAAAATAGGCACCCTCCTGTACAGTAATCCCCTAAAATTGTGCAACTCGCACAATTATTGTTTGTGTTTGCATTTATTGAGCTTAACCCTGTGGCTGCAAGAATAAGATATTCTTTGAGGGGCCACTATAGAAGTCCTTTGGTTCCTCAACTGCAACCTCATCTTGTCATTTCCTTTGTTAAGCACTCCACAACACTCAGAAGCAGTTACCCCACAGCAGAATCCTTGTTATCATCATCACTGCCATCATCATCAAAAGCAACAAGCGTTTCATCTCCCAAAGGCCTTATTTCAGAGGTTCCTTTATCACAAACCATAGTTGTTAATTTAATTAATCATCATGTCACTAACTGCTATGGATTACTAGTATTTGCTCCTATCTCAAAGAATACAGCACTGAGTGCCAGCTCAAGGACATAAACAAACCAATCCCAACCCCATCTTCGAGAGTTTGTCTCCTGGCACCACTCTTATTACCAATTATGTATTATTCAGGTGCCAGTCAGGATACAGAACTCACCAAATTTTAACAGAGCAAATTTAATATAACATGTTTAACCAGATATTAGATAACTGAAAAGGCGAAAAGAGATCACTGAGGTAGTAGCTTCAGTCAGCAGCTACCACCTCTGGGCTCGGGGGAACAAAAGGAAGAAGATGGGAAAGAAGGGGCCCCCAGAACTGAGTCTCAGCCCTCTGAAGAGGGGGACTGGTAAACTGGAACTTGTGTCTCAGAATCTCAGAGAAGCACTTCGATCAAGATGGAACTCAAGTCTCCACGGAAGGTGTGCTGATATTTCTGAGGGGGCCCTAGCGGACTAGTTTTGTAGGTGGGGAAAAAAACAGCAAACTGCAACTAACCACTGATACCAAAAACAGCTACCGCAGTCAGGATGAACAGTTTCTGTGGTGACACAAATAGTAAGTAGCAAGTGCATTGGTCATTCTCATCTTACAGACTCCGTCTAGCTCCCTCTGTTGGTTGAGCCTAACAGGAAGCCTGCAGGCAAATGAGAAAAGTAATCTGCACAGTCGCAGATCCAGACTCACACAGAATAAAAGCGTGAGTTTTAAAAGGAGACACACTACCTTGGTAATTACCACCTATTGAACAATTCAAATAATCCCGATATTAAAATAAATGACATGTATTACCTAAAAACAAGAATAGAAAGATATACTTTGACATTAGCTCAAAACTTATTTAACGTGGGGCTAGTTTCCCATATTAATGTGTAGAGGAGACTTTGTTTTTCTTTATGGTAGTACAACGAAGAATAAAATAATGATGTGCTTTTAAAAAATCTGTCCTAATTAAAATGAAATGAAGTTTGTGGTAATATAAATTGTGAGATTCTAGAACTGGTGACTAAGAGTATTTGCTGAATTTCTGTGCATGAGATGTTTAAGAAAAGAATATACCATCTGGATAAGAAGAAGAATGAGCTGTGGAGGAAGGAGCAGCTTCTCTGGATAACCTTGAGAATTTCTTCCCCACTCTGGGCAGCATTTTGGTATGTTTTTTAAAAATCAATGTTCATTTCACATCCTTGTATGCTGTCTATCTTTATGACCACCAGAGCCTACATTCGCACAAGGTTTTTAACTTTTTTAAAAATATTCACACTTGTATTAGTTTTCTGTGGCTGCCATAACGAATTGCCAAAAATTTAGTACCTTAATCAATACAACTTTATTATCTGAAGGTCAAAAGTCTGAATGAGTCTAACTAAACTGAAATCAGGGCATTGGTGGGACTGTGTTCCCTTCTGGGGGTTCTGGGGAAATATTAATCTCCTTGCCATTTTCGGCTCTAGATAATTCCCATATTCCTTGGCTATGGCTCCCTTTCTCCATTTTTAAAGCCAGAAACTTTTCATCTCTTTGTCCATTCTATAGTCATTGCTCCCTCTAACCACAACTGAGAATGGTTATTTAATTTTACAGACTTGTGTGGCTAGATTAGGCATATCTGGATAATCTACTCCTTTGTAGGTCCTTAACTTAATCATATATACAAGTCCCTTTTCCCATGTAAGGTAATATATTCATGGTTTCCAGACACTAGGACATCCTTGAAGCCTATTATTCCAACTACCAAAGCACTCATTATCTTTTTGAGCTACATAGCCACCTTGTAGCCATGCAAGGCAAGTATTTTATGGGTAAGGCAATTATAACATAGGGAAATTAGGAAACTTGCTTAAAGATCACACTTCAGGCTAATTGCAAAGCCTGAACTAAATGTGCATTTCACACATTAATTTGTTTCTTATAATAATGTCATGAAGTCATAACTGTCACCATTTAAAATTATCCAGCCCAGTCTTCTATGACACAGATGAGGAAACAGGTCTAAAGAATTAATGGCTTACTCTATATCACATGCTAGGGAATGGCAGACCTAATACTTCAAGAAAGTACCAGAAATAAAACAAGAAAATCTATATTTATTACACCACTTTGCCCCTACAAAATTTCTCCATATCTTTATAAACTATTTTAAACATAAAATTCACAGTCAACGTTTCTTTGGGCATCTGAGCACATGTCCACATGTGGACTTGCTTTAGAATAAGTTTCACGTGCACAGAGCTGGCTCAGCTCTGGTTTTTTAGAATTTTTGGACTTGAACCAAATTGTTTAAGGCTCAATCTGTGTGTAACCAGTATGTTGAGCAAGCACGACTCCTGACATAATCAAAACACAACTTTATTTTTGTCTCTCACCATCCCTCTGAAATGTGTTCAGTTCTGATAATGTTTCTCTACCCCTGGATAAAAACTTCAAGCCCATGATATTTTTGCTCACTTCTTTTATTTAAAACATCCTGGAGCCACTTTCAGTAACAAACTGGACCTAATTCAGAAATGAGAATGCCCAGTTCAAGATACGAATACAAGCTTTGGGTCTGACTTAGCATTAAAATGCTCTCAGCTTCCCAGCCTGCAGAAGCCTGCATCTCCTGGAAGCCTGCAGTGGAAAAGATGGGCATGGCTGACTTCTTTTGTATTTCATTACCTGTGCTTTCACTGCCCTCACCCACCTTGCTAGATAGTTTCTGACTCCTACACACTTGAAGCAGAGTGAGGGTGGAATGAAAAAGAAAAGTGAAATCTTTTGTTTAAATTGTAGTTTCATCAGCTAATTTTCTGCTCTCTGGGCTTGGTAACTGTGTAGAGCTGGTTCTTTCTCTTTGGATGCTGTCAGAGACTTTTTGGAGCTTCTTTACCAGGCCCCTCCCTCTATAGGTCTCATACGTTGGCATCATGTTATGGGTAGTGGCTTGTCCTAATTTCACCAACCTCTAGTTATCCGTGGTTTCCCCTTAGTTTGTTTTGTTTTGTTTTGTTTTGCTGGGAGCTGAAACTCTTATTCTTGAAATCTCTTGGTGGCACTCCTAGAGTGGACCCAAGATGACTCCAGACTGGATATTATTCTCCCGCATGACCCACCTCAGGCCCAAGAGAAAGACCTACATATCCTTTGTACTGGACAATTTGGGGAGTGTAGGTTTGCTGAAAGACAACCGCAAAGCAGCCCTTCCAGCACTATCTAGATTCCATTGATAGGAACTAAACGATAATCTTTGATTACAAAAATTATATATTGTTTCCTGTATTCTCAGGAATACACACACATACACACACATTTGTATATATCACCTAGCTGAAAGTCACAAGAGATGTAGAGCTAGTTTAAAGCATTTCCTTTGAATATTTGTATGTCTTAATTTGGAAAGATACTTTGGAATTTTCCACCTCTTGTACCTTGGTGCCTAGAGGAAACATCACGTTTAACTTTTCCATGTCATTCATTGCCATATCCTAGAGCAGTGGTTCTCAAAGTTTTGTGTGCATTGGAATCCCCTGGAAAGTCTGTAAACTTCCTGTTTCTGATTCAGTAAGTCTCAGGAGAGGACAAATAATTTACATTTGTAACAAGTGCCCAGGTGATGCTAATGCTGCTAGTTCTGGAGACCACACATTGAGAACCACTGCTGTAGGACAACAGGATGCCAGGGTAATGCTGCTCTGGTACCGTTTTGGAGTGAACATTTGGGAGATATAGAAAATTCCTTAAGTGTAAAATTCTTATATAAGACTAAATAAATGTAACCCTTCCTCCCATCATCTCTGATCCTAGTGTTATATTTAGAATTAGAAACTTTGTTTCCATGTTGCAAGTGATTCTATAGAGCAACATGATTATTTTTGTTTATCAACCCATCTATTTATTCAGCTATTCAATGAACATCTATTGCTCACCTATACGTGTCAGTTATTGTTTCTCTGGGACAGCGGTTTTTGAAATGTGGTCTCTGGACAGGGAGCATAAGCAGTGCTTCTTTTGCATGTATCAGAATCACCTGAAGGGCTTGTTAAACACAGATGGTTAGGCTCCACGCCCACAGTTTCTAATCTGGGAGATCCAGGGTGAGGCATGAGAATTTACATCTCCAACAAGTTCCCAGTTGTTGCTGAACAAATGTCAGTAGACACTTCTAAGCTGTCCTGAAGTGTTAGGCAGTTCTCTTTGCTCTTTACAGTTTCTAAACTGAAGGCAAAACAATATCTCTCTTTAAAAGTGAAAGTCTCCATCTAAATCATTTTGAAATTATTTGTCAACTGAAGAAAAAGACTTATTCTTTAGTAACACAGTACATACCACCTTTAATGATGAAAAACTACAAATATGGTTCACAGATCATTATATTGCAGCCTTCTCTTTTTTCTCATTATTTTCTTTCTTCCAATCAGCTCTTTCAAGATCAAGTTAAGGACTACAGGTGACAGTGATGGATAAGAATTTCTATCATCTTGTCAATAAAATAAATTCCCAGCGTAAAAATGTCATACTCTTGTTGGCAATGTCTAAAACCCAGTGATGTATTTAAAAGGATGCAGTGGACACCGAAAAACAAAAGAACACCGTGATATTTTAGACCTCTGGTTACAGCCAAGTTGTAAGGGCTTGAATCAGACTAATCCCCCCATTGAAAACAACTGTAAAACTTAGGCAATAACATAAAATAACTGTTTTAATAGGCCTTGGAAATAAACTCTACATAGAGGACTCAAGGGGCTACAATTCACACAATGAGTTGAGTTTCATATTCCCAGGGCTTTATTCCTGAGTCCATTTGTCAATTCATGCTTGGGGGAATATTGTCCTAAAAAAAAGTAGTGGTCACATTGCATCAAGTAGACAGAAGCTAGAGTTTATGGTGGACAAAGCAGCTAGGACTTTAAAGGAAGCTATGACAGACAAAGGAAACATATAAAGTGAGTAAAGGAAAAAATACGCATGTAACCTCTCCTTAAGCAATGAGTGATTTGCACATTGCAGGATAAAGCTTCCAGAAAATTATCAAAAGGTAGCAGCTGCTTGGAGATTAAAGAGCTGAGCTACACAGTGATTTCAGCTACCATACACTTCTGGGGAAACAAAAGTTGAAGTTCAAAGTCCATCAAGGTGGAGTGGTCCTTTTCATAGTTTTGTTTGAGACCCTAGAATTATATGTTATCATAGTAGGGAAAACTGACATAGAGCAGTTCTAACAAACTCTAAAGCCAGCTCTCACCCAGATCAAGTTTGTGTATTCAATTCATCCATAAAAAATGTGTATAAAACTATAATAAAGATAACATGGTCCAGAGACTAAATATTTGTATTTTGTCTGGGATCCAAATAAAAGTAAGAAGCATGCAACAAAATAGAACTCAAAGACAGACAGACAACAGAAACAGACCCACAGATGATTCACATAGACATGCACTTGAGAACAACTATAATTAATATGTTCTAAAAAAGATGAATAATGCCAGAGGAATCCTATAAGCCATAAAAAATAAATTATTAATTCTAATACAAAAATATGTAATTTTGAACCTAAAATGTCAATAAAGTAGTGTAATAGAATAACAGATTATTGTTTAATTGGAAATTACATCAGAATAATGTAATCAGATTGATGCTCAGAGAAAAAAAGGATGGGAACACAGAAAAGAGCAAACAGTTTTAACACTCTGAATCACAATCCAGGAGGACAGGAGAGAAAGATTTATAAGCAATATTTGAAGAAATACTAGCCAATAATTATCGAAAACTGGCAAAAGAGTGAAATCTAGCATCAAGAACAAATGAAGATCGTGTAATCATGAACTTCTAACCTAATACCATTATTGAAATAGAATTTTAGGGGGCTTATACTGGTTGTATGGCTTGCTTTGATCTCCTGGGTGGTAGAATGAGCTTCTTTGATCCTTGATTTTGGGCTTAGTTATTTGAGTTGCATAGGCTAAGGAGATAACAGCAAGTAAGACATAGAAGAGACTTGAAATATACTTTCATACTTGGGCTTCTTCTCTTGTTCTTCTGAGGAATAATATACCTCAGACAGCCTGCTGATCCAACGGGGATGGCAAACAGATAGGGCACTTGTGCAAACAGTGTGCCTTCTTTAGGCAGGCACAGCTGAATTCACCAGAGATCACCCAACCCCAGCCAACCCACACATGGATGACTAAGAATTAAAGATCATTGTTTATGATTCTATATTTAAGGTAATATTTTGAAGGATTATTTCTTTACAGGACTATATGGCAATAGCAAACAGTGTAAAATATAAATGTACTAAATTCTCTAATTAAAAGAAAAAGACTGGATGTGAGGGCAACCTGGCTGTGACATCTGTCACTCCCTTGATCATCAGGGTTGATTTGGCTGATCTGGCTAGCTAGGCAGGTGTCCCCTTTCTCCCTCACTGCTCCAGGTGTGTTCCTTCTGAAGCTGCATGCTCAGTTGAAGAGGATTACCTTCCCCAAGAGAGGAGGACCATTCTTTGGTCAAGCACATACTAGTAGATGTGCTTCCCTGCTAGAACCTCTAAACTAGTTCTCAGGGTCCATTTGTAGGAGAACATAGGGTAGTCAAGCTCTCAAGACTCCAGACACATCCAAATGAGGCACTGCATGTGACAGTCTGCCCCTTTCTAAAAATAAAAAAAAAAGGAAAAGAACAAAGAAAAAGACTGACCTTGGTTTCTGGGAAGATGGAGTAAACATACTTTTCCCTATTCCTCTCAGTAATACATTTAAGAACTTTGGCATTATATATTAAACAAACATAAAATGATTCTGAAAGGTGAAAACAAGAAGGCAGATGAGTTAGGGACCTTTGGGCCCAAGGAATGATATGGTAGTGAGTTCCCTGGGTTTTCTTTTTGGCTGATATGTCACAGATTTGGAACTGGAAAAGCTAACAACCTAAAAATGCTCATAGGCACACACACAAAAAGTCCCAACAAAGGCCTACTCTCTCTAGCCAAAGGACCAGGAAAGGTGCAGACTAGTAAGGCACAATACTTTTAGTCAATAACTGTACCACTCAAGCCAAACATCACAGAAACAAAAAACATAGCCCCACTTCCACCCATACCAGCAAAGGCCAAGTGGAGAGCCTAGACTTCCACTCTTGCCAGGCTATAACAAAGTGTACCAAGCCCCCCACCAGGGTGATGTTAGAGCAGACAGAGTAAGGAGACAGGATTTCTGTTCCTGTCAGGCAGTAATGAGGCACTCCTCCTACAGCAGTCAAGACCATATAAGGAGCCTGGACTTCCACACCTACTGGTAGTAATGAATTATCTGAAAATAATTTTAAAGCACCCATCAAAAAATACGTTAATGAACAATTGTGAACACACTTGAAACAAATGTAAAAATAGAAAATCTCAACAAATAAACAGTAAGTCAAGTCACAGAAAAAATATAGGAGATACAAAGAAGAACCAAAAGATAATTTTAGAACTGAAAAATACTGTAACTAAAATACAACACTCAATGGATAGGCTTAAGGGACGAATGGAGCCACCAAAGTAAAAAAGCAGTAAACTGAAAGAGAAAGAAATTGAAATTTCCAATCTGAACAACAAAGAGGAGAAAAAAAGTGAAAAAATGAAGACCAATTCAAGGACATGTGGCACTATAAAAAATGGTCTAACATTTATGCCATCAGAGTCCAAAAAGGAGAAGAGAAAGAGCAAAGAACTGAAACGGTACTCAAATAACAGCCAAAAACTTTCCAAATTTGTAAAAAGCAGACATAACTTACAGACTTAAGAACAGAGTGAAACTCAGACACATCATAGTCACACTTCTAAAAACTAAACACAAAGAAAAAATCTATAAAGTATTGAGAGAGAAAAGACACCTAACCCATAGGAGAAAAACACAACAGAAGAACTTCTCATCAGAAACTATGGAAGCCAGAGAAGGTGGCACAAAGTATTCTTGTGAGCTAAATGAAATTCTTTAAAGAGAAAGGCAATGGTATAGGAAGGAATCTTTGAACACCAGGGAAGAAGGAAAAAAACAGTAAGCAAAAACTTGAATAAATTCAACTGACTTTCCTTCTTCACTTGCATTTTCTAAATTATGTTTGACAATGGAAGCAAAAATTAACACATTGTCTAATGTGGGTCTAAATGTATGTGGAGGAAATATTTAGGACAATTACTTTATAAATGGGGAATGATAAAGGGATGTAGAAAAAGTTGAAGTTTCTATAATTCACTTGGTCTGGTAAAATGATGATACTAGTAGATTCTAATAAGTTATGGATGTATACTGTAATACCTAGGGCAATCACTAAACAACATAATAGATAAGTCAAAACGAAATTTTAAAAAATGTTCAAGTTACCCACAGAAATGCAGAAAAAATAGAGATTGCAAAGAGAAAACAAAGCATAAAATGCCAGGCCTAATCCTTATGATATCAATATGAATAATTATATTGAATATAAATAGTCTAAAAAGTAAAAAACTTATGTGCAAATCTAACAAAACATGTACAGCACTTGTATGCTGAAAACTGCAAAACACAAATGAAAGTAATTACACAAGATCTAAATATATTGAAAGAATATGCTGTGTTCATGGATTGGAAGACCAATTTACTAAAAATATCAATCCTTCTCAAATTTATATACAGGTTTAATGTAATCCCAATAAAAGTCTCAGTAAGGATTTTTCATAGATATATACAACATTATTCTAAAATTTACATGGAAAACCAAAAGAACTGGAATAGGTAAAATAGTTTGTAAAAAGAAGAAAAGCCTAGGTGTATTGTTTTCAAGTGACAGAAAATCACAGATGACAAAAATTCCAAAAGACATTAGAGACAAAAATACCTTACATATAGTGGAACAAAGATAAGAATTATATCTGACTTCTCAGAAACCATGCAAGCAAGAAAAGAGTGGAGTAAAATATTCAAAGTGTTGAAGGGAAAATACCATCAGCCTAGAATTCTGTACCCTGTGAAATTATCCTTCAAAAGTGAAGAAGGAATAAAGACTTTTTCAGACAACAGAAATTGAGGAAATTTGTTGCCAGTAGACCTGTCTTGCAAGAAATGATAAAAGAATTTCTTTAGAGAGAAGGAAAACAATATAGGTCAGAAACTCAGATCTACATCAAGATCGGAAGAGCATGAAAGAAGAAATAATTGAAGGCAAGAAAAAAACTTCTATTTTTCTTATTCTTAATTGATCTAACAGATAACAGTTTGTTCAAATAATAATAACAACAATATATTTCATTACGTATACTTACATAGATATCTGTGTGTATAAGTATATACATATATGTGTGTGTGTGTGTGTGTATGTGTGTATGCTTATATATAAGTGGAATGAATGAAAGCAACAATGAGAGGGATGAGAGGAAGGAATTACGATTGGTTTATTATTATAAAATACTCACATAATACCTGAAGTGATATAATGTTATTTGAAAGTGGACTTGGATAAGTTATAAATGTATGTTGCCAACTCTAAGGCTACTACTAAAAAAAGTAAAACAGAAAGTTGTATGCTAAAAATGTAGAGAAAACGGAACTATATAAAATGTTAATTTAAAGCTGTAAAAGGAAGAAAAAGTGTGGAAAACAAAAATAGGAATAAAGAAGAGGGGAAAAAATAGAAAATAGTAACAAATATGTTAAATATTAACCCAACTATATCAATAATCACTTTGAATGTCACTGATCTAAATGCAACAATTAAAAGACAGAGATTGTTGGAGTGGATCAAAAAACAGGACCCAACTGTATGTTGTCTACCAGAAGCCCATTTTAAATATAAAAAGATATATAGATTAAAAGAAAATGGATGGAGAAAAATATACCACGCTGATACTAATCAAAAGGAAGCAGGAGTAGCCATATTAACTTCAGACAGAACAGATATGAAAGTAAAGAAAGTTATCAGAGATAAGAACAGATTATTTAATGATCAGGGAGTCATTCTCCAAGAAGATATAACAATTCTGAACATGTATGTGCCTAACAACAGAGCACCAAACTACATGAGACAAAAAACTGATAGAACTGCAAGAAGAAATTTTTAAAAATCTGCTAGCATAGTTGGAGATTTCAACATCCCTCTCTCAGAAATGGACTGGTCCAGCAAGCAGAAAATCAGTAAGGATACACTTAAGTCAACAACATCATCAATCAACTGGATACAATGGGCATCTATGGAATACTTCATCCAACAATAGCAGGATACACATTTTTGTCAAGCTCACATCGAACATTCACCAAGATAGCCAACATTCTGGCCTATAAAACAAACCTTCACAAATATAAAAGAATAGAAATCATATAATGACTTCTTTCAGACCAAAATGGAATTAAAGTAGGAATCAAAAACAGAAAGATAAGCCAAAATACCGAAATATGTGGAGATTAGAAAACACACTTCTAAACAACATATATATCAAAAAGAATGTCAAAAGAAATAAAAAGGTATTTTTATATAAATGAAAATACAACTTATCAAAATTTGTGGGATGCAGTGAAATAAGTACTTAGAGGGAAATTTATAGCATTGAATGAATACATCAGAAAAGAAGAAAGATCTGAAATCAATAATCTAAGTTTCCACCTCAGGAAACTAGAAAAGGAAGGGCAAATTAAATCCAAAGTAAGGAGAAGAACAGAAATTATAAGAATCAGAGCAGAAATCAATGAAATTGAAAACAGAAAATCAATAGAGAATACCTGGTTCTTTGAAACAATCAATAAAATTGATAAGCCTCTAGCCAGGCTAACAAAGAAAAAGAGAGAGAAGATACAAATTGCTAATATCAGAAATTAAAGAGGAGACATCACTACAGACCCCATGGAAATTAAAAGGATAATATAAGAATACTATGAACAACTCTATGCCCACAAATTTGATAACATAGATTAAACGGACCAATTCTTTGAAAGACACACTCTGCCAAAACTCACACAAGAAGAAATACACAATCTGAAGAGGACTATATCTATTAAAGACATTGAATCAATAATTTATAACCTTCCAAAACAGAAAGCACCTGGCCCAGATGGGTTTACTGGTGAAACATTCTACCCAATATGGAAGGAAGAAATTACAGCAATTCTCTAAAACTAGTTTCAGAGGAAAGAAGCAGAAGGACTATTTCTTAACTCATCCTATGAGGCCAACATTATGCTAATACCAAAACAAGACTAAGACATTACAAGAAAAGAAAACTACAGGCTAATATCTCTCATGAACATAGATGAAAAATCTTTAACAAAATATTAGCAAACCAAATCCAAAAAATATATTAAAAGAATTATACATCACAACCAAGTGAGATTTATCCCAAGTGTGTAAGGCTGGTGCAACATTTGGAAATCAATTAATGTAATCCATCACATCAAGAGAATGAAAAGGAAAATGACATGTTCATATCAATAAATGCAGAAAGAGCATTTCACAAAATAAAACTCCCATCCATGATAAAAACTCTCAGTAAACCAGGAAGAGAGGGGAACTTTTTCTAAACTTGATAAAATCTAGTTACAAAAAACCTACAGCTAACATCATACTTAATGGTGAGAAAGTTGAAGCTTTTCCACTAAGATCAGGCACAAGGCAAGGATCTCCCCTCTCACCACTCCTTTTCAACACATACTGTAAGTCCTCACTAATGCAATAAGGCAAGAAAAGAAAACAAAGGTATACAGATTGGGAAAGAAGACATAAAATGATCTTTATCACAGATGACATGATCACCCATGTAGAAAATCCAAAAGAACTAACGAAAAAACTTCTGGAACTAATAAGAGTTTGTAGTAAGGTTGCAGAATACAAGATTAATATACAAAAAAAAAAAAATGCCTTCCTATATACTAACAATGAACAATTGGAATTTATTGAACAATAAAACACAATACTATTTAAATTAGCATCCCCCCAAGATAAAATACTTAGGTATAAATCTAAAAAATATGTGCAAGATCTATATGCGAAAAACTACAAAACTCTGACGAATGAAATCTTAGAAGAACTAAATAAATGGAGAGCCCTTGCATATTCATGGATAGGAAGACTCATTATTGTCAAGAGGTCAGTTATATCCAAATTTGTAGACTCAATGCAATCCCAATTGAAATTCCAGCAAGTTATTTTTTGGGAATTAACAAACTGATTCTAAAGTTCATACGGAGAAGCAAAACACTCAGGATAGCCCACACAATATTGAAGGAGAAGAACAAAGTTGGAGGACTGATGCTACCCAACTTCAAGGCTTACATAAAGCTACAATAATCAAGAAAGTGTGGTATTGGCAAAAAGAAAAATAGACAAATAGAGCAATGGAACAGAATAGAGAGCCCAGAAATAGACTCCAATAAATACAATCATCTGATCTCTGACAAAGGAACAAAGGCAATACAATGGGGCACAAATAGTGTCCTCAACAAATAGTGCTAGAAAAACTGGACATCCAATGCAAAAAGAAAAGGAATCTAGACAGAGACTTTACCCCCCTCACAAAAATTAACTCAAAATGGATCATGGATCTAAATATAAAATACAAAACTATAAAACTCCTAGAAGATAACATAGGCAAAACCCTAGATGACTGTGTGTGTGGTGATGCCTTTTTAGCCATGACACGAAAGACACAATCCATAAAAGAAATAATTGATAAGTTGAAATTCATTAAAATTTGAAAAGTCTGCTCTGTGAAAGAGAAAATCAAGAGAATTAGTAGACAATTCACAGATTGTGAGAAAATATTTGCAAAGACATATACCTAGTAAAAGACCAATACACAAAATATACAAAGAACTTTTAAAACTCAACCACAAGAAAACAAACAACCCAATTAAAAATGGGCCAAAATCTTAACAGACACCTCACCAAAGAAGATATACAGATGGCAAATAAGCTTATAAAAAGATGCTTCACATCATATGTCATCACAGAAATGCCATTTAAAGCAACAATGACATACCAGCACATACCTCTTAGAATGGCCAAAATCCAGAACACTGACAAGACCAAATGCAGACAAGGACATGGAACAACAGGAACTCTCATACATCATTGCTGAGAATACAAAATGGTACAGCCACTTTGGAAGACAGTTTGGCAGTTTCTTACAAAACCTAACATACTCTTACCCTATGATCCAGCAATCATTCTCCTTGATATTTAATGGAGTTTAAAATTTATGCCCACACAAAAACCTGCGCAACGTTTATAGTCTCCGTATTCATAATTGCCAAAGCAATTTTAGAAGCAACCAAAATGCCCTTCAGCAAGTGAATGGCTAAATAAATGGTGGTACATCTAGACATTGAAATATTATTCAGCACTAGAAAGAAATGACCTATCAAGCTGTGAAAAGACATGGAGGAATCTTAAATGCATATCACTAAGTAAATGAAGCCAGTATGAAAAGACTACAAACTGTATGGTTCCAACTGTATGACATTCTGGAAAAGGTAAAACTATGGAGGCAATAAAAAGATCAGTGGTTTGCCAGGGGTTGGGGTGTCAGGGAGAGTTGAATAGGCAAAGCACAGTGGATTTTTAGGGCTGTGAAAATACTCTTTGTGATATTATAGTAATGGATGGATATATGTCACTATACACTTGTTCAAACCCATAGAATGTACAACACCAAGAGTGAATGCTAAGGTACTATGGACTTTGAGCGATTATAATATGTCACTATAAGTTCATGCTTGGTAAAAAATGTACTACTCTGATGAGAGATGTTGATAATGGGAGAAGCTATGTATATGTGGGCATAGGTGGTATGTGGGAAATCTCTGAACCTCCCTCTCAATTTTGTTGTAAACCCACAACTGCTCTAAAATAAATAAAGTGTTTTTTAAAAAGGAGAAAAAGTGGGCGTAATCAATCTACCCAGTTTCACGACTTATTATATAGCTACAGCAATCAAGGCTGTGTGGCATTCGTGGAAGGATAGGCACTCGGTTCAATGCAATGGAATAGAGCTCATAAATGGAAAACCAACATGCCCAACTAATTCTTGAGAAAGGTGCAAAAGTGATTCAATGGAGGAAGAAAGAAAGCCTTTTCAATAGACGGTACTGGAGCAATTGAACATCCATAAAATAGATAGATAGGTAGGTAGGTAGGTAGATAGATATAAAAAAGAACCTAGACTTAAGTCTCACATTTCATGTAAAAATTAACTCAAAATATATCATAGACTTAAATGTAAAGTATAAAACTATATTACTCATAATACCATGATTTACAGTACTATAATATAAGAAAAATAGGAGAAATCTTTGGAATCTAGGGCTGAGAAAGAATTTTTAGTCTTGATACCAAAAGCATAATCCATAAAAGAAAAAATTGATAAATTGGATGTGCACAAAATTGAAAATTTTGCTCCATGAAAGACCCTGTTAAGAGGATGAAAAGACAAGCTATATATGGGAACCATATATCTGAACAAGGACTAGTATCTAAAATATATAAAGAACTCTCAAAACTCAACAGTAAAAAAAAAAAAATCAAACAATCCATGAGAAAATGGGCAAGAGAGATGAAGAGACATTTCACAAAAGGTGTACCTATTTTAAAATGTTTTACGTCACTAGCCATTAGGTAAATGCAAACTGGAGCTACAACGTGATGTCACTACACACTTATCAGGATGGCCAAAACTAAAAAAAGTGACAGCACCAAACCCTGGCAAGGCTGTGGAGGAAATGGACTGCACTGCTGATGAGAATGGAAAATGGTGCAGCCACTTCAGAAAGCCGTTTGGCAGTATTTTCAAATTAAAATTGTATCGATCATATATGTGATCCAGAAATTGCACTCATGGGCATTTACCACAGAGAAATAAAAACTCGCAATTGAACAAAAATTCATCCATGAATTTTATAGCAGCTTCACTTATTATAGCCCAACCTGGAAACAACCTCATGCCCTTCAATTGGCTAATGATCACACAAACAGTAGTACATTCATACTGTGGAGTATTACTCAGCAACAACAACAAAAATGATCATTTAATATATATAACAACTTTAACGAATTTCTAGAGAGTTATGCTGAGTGAAGAAGCCAGTCCCTAGAAGTTACATACTGTATGCTTCCATTTATGTAATATTCTTGAAATGACAAAATTGTAGAAATAGAGAACAGATTAGTGGTTGCTAGGGGTCTGGGGTGGGAGAGAAACGGAAGTGGTTAAAAAAAGGGCAACATGAAGTATCTTTGTGGTGATGAAAATGTTCTGTATTTTGATCTTATCAACGTCAGTATCCTGGTTGTGATTTGATGCTGTAATTCTGTAAGATGTTACCAGTGGAGAAAACTGGCCAAAGAGTCCACGGGACCTCTCTGAATCATTTCTTACAACTGCTGAGGATCTACAATTTTCTCAAAATAAAAAGATTAATCTTAAAAAAGACAAATAACGCCAGGCAGAAAAAACTATATGTTGCTTTAAAAGACAGACTTTATAAGGAAGATTGAAAGTGAAACTTTGAAAAATAAATACAGTGCAACAATATATATTTTTTAAAAACAGGCATAGCTATGTTAGTAACATACAGAGTTAATTTTAAAGCAAGAAATAATACTAGAGACTGAGAGGAGCATTTCAAAATTATAAAAGGATGGATTTTACAGGAAGATATGACAATTGTAAATATATTTGACCCCAATAACAAATCTTCAAAATATGTAAAACAAACTGGAAAAAAATCAAGCAGAAATACAAAACATAACCGGAAATTTTGATACACCTCTCCTAGTAAGTAAAAAACAAGCAGAAAGAATATCAATAAGATCATGAAATATTTGAAAGACATGATTAACAAACTTGACCTAATGAACTTACATAAAACAGCAAATATAAATACTGTAGAGCACATCCCTTCAAGTGTGCTTTGAACGGTTATCATTATCAATCATAGGATAGACTGAGCAGGTTGTAACAAATTTCAAGTAATTGAAATCACATCCAATATGTTTTCTGATCATAGTGGAAGCAAACTAGAAGTTAAACACAAAATGGTAATTAGAGAAATACAAATTCTTGAAAATTAAAGATAATACTTGTTAATAGCTCATTAATGAAAGAATAAATTACAGTGGAAATTAGAACATATTTTAAACTCAACGATAATGAACGGGGTATTAAAAACTTAGGGGATGCAGCTAAAGCAGTAATTAGAGGGTATATATAAAGTTTTAAACACTTATATGTGTGTGTTTGAAAAAAGGCTGGAAGAAATAACAAACTTCTACATCACAATAATTATCACAAATTAAGCCCAAGGTGAAAAAAGGAAGAAAATTATAAGAATAAGGAAAAATAAATAAAAATAAAATATACAAAATTGGTATAGCCATAAGTTGGTTTTAACAATTAATAAAACTGATAAACTTATAGTAAGATTGATTGATAAAAATGAACGAAAACAAAAATGACCAATATAGGGAATCAAAAGGGGGCATTAATATAAACTTAGACAGCAAAACAGGAAGACTCGTATAAGAGGATAATAGAAACAAATTGATGCTGACAGATTTGAAAATTCAGATTCAATGTATAAATTATTTGGAAAACACAATGTACCAAAATTAATGCAAAAAAATTAAAAAATAGAAATATATATATATATATATATATAAAAGAAATTGTATTTGCCAATAAAAGTTTCCCATAAAGTAAACGCTAGGCCCAGATTACTTTACTGGTTATTTCCCTCAAACACATAAGGAAGAAATAATACCAATCTCACCCAAATTCCCCCACAATATAGAGAAAGTGGGAACACTTATCAATTTGTTTTATGAGGCCAACGTAACCTTGATTCCAAAATCTGGCAAGAACATTACACAAAACAAAAATTAAAAGTCAAGATATTTCCTGAATATAGTTGCAGAAACTCTAAACAAAATTTAAGCAGATCAGATTCACCATATAATAGAATAATAGATTATATTCACTTGCAATTTCTTCTAGGAATGCAAGATTACTTTAACATTCAATAATCGATTTATCATAACAGAACAAAGGAAGAAAATATGCAACCATTTCAAAAGATGCAGAAAAAGCATGGAAGAAAATTCAAAACCTGTTTATGGTTTTCAAAAAGTCAGTAAACTAACAATAAAAGAAAATTATTTAATGTGATTCATTTACAAAAAAATTCCCCAGTAAACAACATACTTTATAGTGAAATAAGGAAACCTTTCCCTCTGATTTTCTAAGCCCACAAATAAAGTAGCCCACTGCCACAATTTCTGTTCAACATCACAGCAAAGCAATAAGCAATATATAAATAAATAAGTATATGGCAGAAACATTTGAGGGAAAGAAACAGAAGTTTAATTTGCATATACTATTAGGCACATAGAAATTCTAAGGGAATCTAAAAATGATTAGAATTAATAAGTAAAACTGTAAGGTCGCTAGATACAAAATTAATGAACGGATTAAGTCTATTTCTACATAGGAGCAAAAATTAATTGAAAATTAAGATAAAGAGATAATGTAATGCCACCAAATAGCTCCAACATCTGGAAATAAATTTGTTGAAAGATGTGTAGGACTTCTACACTGAAAACTAATAAATATTGCTGAGAGAACTTAAAGAAGGTATAAAGAAAGAAAGAAAAGTAATATATTCATGGATTAGAGGTCAATACTTTTAAAATGCTAATTTCTCCCTAATGGATCTATAAATACAATGCAATTCCATTAAAAAGTCCAGCATCTTTTGAAAATTGACAAAGTAACTAAAAAGTGTTTTATTAGCACAGAGTTTGACAAACTGATCAACTAAGCGGAATGCGAAATTCAGAAACATACATACACACACAGAGTCACCTAATTGATAATGTTACAGCAATGAAGTGGAAAAAGGGTGGTCTTTTTAATTAACGGTGCTGGGTTAATTGGTATCCATATGAAACAATATGAATTTCACCTTTACCTCACACTATACACACAAAATTAATTGCAGGTGGGTTACAGACACACATGTGATAAATAAAACAATACAGCCTATAGGAAAAAACTAAGAGAATACATTCATGAACGTAGGGTAAGAAAAGAATTCTTAAATTGAAAATAAAAGTCATTAGCCATAAAGAAAAGTTTTGAGGTAACTGATAAGTTGAATTAGATTAATATTAAGAACTTCTATTCATCCAAAAAAAAGCATATAGAAAAGGAAAAAACAAAAAGACTGGGACCTTATATATAATTTATTACTATTCTCGATAAATTATGTGTGGAACAAGACTTGTATTTAGACTACATAAAAACTCCTAAAAATCAAAAAGATAAAGATTGACCATCCAATATTTTTAAAACTGATGAAAGACCGGAACAAGTACTTCAGAAAACAGGATTTCCAAACAGCCAATAAATATTTTAAAAAGTACCCAGCATCATTATTCTTCAGGAAAATGCAAATTTAATGATTATGAGACCTCCTACACTCTCACGGGAATGGCTATAACTTTGAAAAACAATTAGATGCTGGTTATAATGTGGAATAACTGGAATTCTCATACATTGCCATTTGGAACAAACACTGAAAAACTGGCAACATATAGTAAAAGTAAACACACCCCTTCCTTAGGATTTGTTTCCAGGCCCAAGAATATATCCTAGAGAACGGGAGCTTATTTCTACCAAATGACATGTACAATGAGGCTCACTGCAGCTGTATTCATTATAGCCAAAACGTGGAATCTACCATACATCCATCAAGAGTAGAATGAATAAATGAATGGTTTATATTCATACTATGGAATACTACACAGCAATAAAATAGGCCAATCACTATTACATATTACATGCACAGAGAATCTCATAGATATAATATTGAATGACAACAGCTAGACACAAGAGTACATACTGACCGACCTATTAAATAGGTCCAAGAAGAGCAAAGCTAACTTATGGTTATGGAAGTCAGAATAGGCATGCCTTTGACAGAGTGGATGTGCATTGGTCTTATGGACTTACAGGAAGCCTTCAGGATGCTGGAAAATATTTCTCTCTTTATCTTTCTGGTTGGGTGTGTGTAAAAATAAAATCACTGGGCAATATAACTAAGATTGGGACCCTCTTATAGATGCAGGTTAAATTTCAAAATAATTTTTAAAGTATTTTTTAAATGCTAAAAATCATTTTCCTTTTTATTGGGCAGAGTTCTCTTCAACCAAGCTACAGCTACTGGGTTACCAATAGCAATAGTTTGGAAAACATGTACATTTTCAGTTGATGATATTTTGGTTTACATTGCTTTATTCTTCGATTCAACTTTTGTCTTAGGTGTAAATTTAACTTTATGTGACATTCACGGTAGGTGTCTGTGATTCATCCTAGTGATGAGTATCTGATGATATTCAGAAAGGCTATCAAAGATAGGAGAACAACAGCTTTGTCATTCATTCATTCAACAAACACTTACTGAATGTCTACTCTGAGCCTGCATTGGGTCAGGTCCTAAGGCAAAGAAATAAGTACATAAGACATACAGGACTCCTTCAGGACTTTGCAGTCTAATGGCGGTGATGGATGAGTAAGAGAGATAATTATAATAATAAAAGTACAGTGTCAGAATAGATACAGAGTGTCAAGAGAATATAAAAAATGAGATGCTGGTTACCTACTTAGCACCAGAACAACAGCACTGAAATATATATTGTAAGATAATTCACATAATAAGAACTCTTAAAAGTCTATGGGTAAATTCCAAACATTCCCTAATGAAATGTCAAGATGTAGGGAGTGATGCCATAGGCATCAGGCAGAACCAAGAACTAGGCTACAAAGGATGGCTGTTAGGCACTGGCTGTTAGGCATCAATTCAGGGTTAAATCCATGGTCAGCAGATATCAGGAAAACAGAAGTAGATGGTGTAAGTCTAAGTAGGTAAGAGAACCAAATTCTAGAAATGTTACGGAGTTGGAGTAGGAGATAGAGAAATGGAATAAAAGGCTTTGGCACAGGGCCCCTGCAGAAGTCCAGCATTGGGATAGCAGGCATGTAGCACCAGCTTCACAATGAACCAATTGCCTTCCTAGATAGGGATTCATTAGACCACCACCCCTCGGACAACAACTGACTGTAGAAAACGGACAGGCCTCAGCCCACAGTGTGACTCAGTCATACCCTTGATAGTAACTAAGCAGGTAAAGGTAGCTGAGCACCTTTACCATCCATTGGAAACAAGTGTGGATCCACATCTAGGCATTTATCTAAGCTTATTCATGTCTTCAGACTTTATAATATCTCTGCGTGATAAATTGTATGTATTTACTACATGATGTATTAATAAGGGATTTTCTTAGACCTTTTCCATAGTTAACTTTTTACATTGCAAAGAATAATTCCAGTACCTCGTCAAAGGTTCATTATAGCATCCAATCTAGTGTTGACCTCCTAGACGCTTGTGAAGCTCAGGTGCTGATTCCTTGTGGTACGATACACATAGAATACTGGCTTGGCAAGAACTAAAAAGATAGCAGTCTTTTCCATCCTTTCAATTTGCTTCCAGAGCAAAACTTTTGAGTTTCAACTCCTGTTTCTATTCCTCTTATTATAGCTTATGGGGTAAGGTAGCCTTCAAATTTTGTTTTATTTCTAAAAGGAAATAATTTTATTTTTGAAAAGTTGCCTGGATTTTCACTTCTCGTCTTTCATCTAAGCAAGCATGTTGGAGAACAGTGTCAAGTTAAAGTTGGTATTTGAAGTGTGAAATAACTTTAAAAACAGCTAATGTGTATTGAGCATTTGCTCTGTGCCATACAGAGCAGCCTTACATGAGAAAGGTGATGCAATTTCCATTTTGCAGATTAGGCAACAGAGATTCAGAAATGATATTGTACAGTTAGAGGGTGGCATACATACTATTTAACACTAGGATTTTGACTTCAAAGTTTAGGATTTCAAGCCCCACACTATACTGCCTCCAAGCACCAGAAGCAGATAGACACAATAAGCTTTGGGCTTTCATCACTTCTCTTCCTTTCCTCTTCACTGTACTTCTGTTTTGCCAGCACTGATTAACATATGGTTGGACACTTGAGGGCTGGAGTGTATCTATTCTTTGTTCAGATCAAGCAGAGAAATGGGAAGCAGCACAAGGTAGTTAATGTCTGCCCAACTGTGCTACTTATTCTTTGATTTGTTTCTCCTTTTTTTTGCAAGCTATTCTTGTGCCCTGAGAGGTATGAAATTAATAAAAGAAACCTCAACTAGAGTTGGGAGGGCCTCTAGGGGGAGCTCTCATGCCCTATCACATGTCGTCAATTACTCCAAGCAGGAAAAGTAGACAAGCGCTTGCATCTCCCACAGGAAGGTGTTTTGTACCTAACTACCCAGCAGGAGGAAGGAGGATTTCTCTCCCATCTATCAAAAGCCCAGCCAATGAGAGATTGTAGCAACCCAGCCAATGAGAAGCCTCTATACTCTGGACTCCCAGTTTGTTCCAACGGACTTTTTATTACAGGCCCGCCCAACTCCCCCTTTTCTTTATAAAAGCAAGCTCCCTTTGTTCTCCAGATTTGCCTCTGGTCTGCTATATAGACTGACTATCCTGGATTGCAATTCTTTTGCTTGTTCCTGAATTGCTCTTTTTGCGTGTAAAACAACTGGCCAGTTTACTTTTTAATTTGACAGAGAGAAGTCCCAAAGATCTTATTTTTCAATGGCTACTGTACATTTTATAGACTTGTATTCTGCTGGAATATTACACCCTAGAAATCTGCTGAATTTGGCTTCAATGTTAACCTCATTCATCTTTGGATCACTTTTCTGGAAAGAAGACAAAAATAACCAAAGCCTTCTTCTTGTGCTATGGGAGCTTTTGGTTGTCATCTCTGTGGCCTGTAAAGAATTTGGAGGATAGCTTTCTGTTTCTCTTGTCTTCTCTCCTAAAGAGAGAAGTAGTCTAAGGAAACAGAAGTGAAATGTAGCTCCGACTGAGTTCATTTCTTCCTATGTGTACTTTCAAGGAGACTGAAATCGAAACAGTATTATAGAGTTGGTTTCATGATTTACTACGTCAAAGCCTATTTATGTTGGACTAACAGACTAGAGGAGGACAGGAAAGAAAAATGATAGAAGTTACTTTTTACAGTTTCTGTATCATTTTAAGACTATAATGAATTTTTTAATGCATTCTAAGACTTTTGGGTAAAGGCATATTTTTAAAAGTCTAATAATACCTCTAGATAAACTTACTTAGTCATAGTGCACATTTTATCTATTTCACATTAAGTATGACTATTTAAATGGTAAGAATATATATGCATATATGAGTTCACACAATGACAATGATATTACTACATGAGTCTCTCTTCTTATTTAATTGTATAAACTCTCTTTTGAAACCTGAAATGGTTGTGTAATCAATGCATAATAGCTAAACAAAAATAATGTGGCATTTTAATTCACATATGTACAAATTGAGGGTGGATTTCGATGAGATGAAGGGAAAAAGGATAACAAAATTCAAGTCTAAGATTTTTTCTCTAACTCTATGACCTTGGATAAATTTCTATTCTGTAAGATGCAGGCAAAAACTGCCCCCTACCTATCTTTTGGAGCTGCTGCAAGATTTATTAAACTAGGGGAAAAAAACCCAAAAACTGTTTAGAGGACTGATGAGATCCAAATTACATAAATACAGCACAGTACTGTTATCTTCAAGAGGTATGTGAAGTTGAATTAACTTTTACAACATCCTTATGAGTCAGGTAGATAATCTTAGACCCATTTTTACAGATAAGAGGGCTTAAGCCCTTCTGTTAAAGCCACTTAGCTTGGGTGTATGAGAAGAAAAAAATTACTGGATTCAGACCTAGCCCAGTATTTGTTGATATCTGAAAGTAGTTTAAAGGGCAGCTTTAAAAAAACATCTGCTCATCCCCTTGGCAGGCAATGAGAAGAGTCTGCATATTATTCTCCCCAGTTTTCCTTCTGAGGTTCTTCATGAAATTGATCTGAAATGCAAGACACCTTGTCTCAATGGTATCCAAGGGGAGCCAAGTATTTTGAGAGCTATTAAAAGACATTGTTCTAATGATGAGACATATAATGTGATTTAGTGCAGCTGAAGCCAAGATATCCATCAGCTATAGAGAGACCTGGGAGAAAAGGAAGAAGAAAAACCAATGTGACAGCCACTGTATTTTGTGCAGTAAGGTTATGCGTGTGATGAATACACCACTCTCTTTAACGTTACCCCACCCCCACCAATACAAGAAAATATAAATTGGAGAATACAAATTTTTCCTTCAGCTTAAACAAACTTGCTCACCTGTCCAAAACTGCTTGCTCAATGTTACTAAAAATGATTCAAAGTGCTAATTGGAGTGCCTGGCACATAGTAAATTGTCAATAAATGTTATCTGTTATTAGTTAGATTGGAACAGAAACAGTATTACATAAAGTCAAGAACATATTAGGGATAAGATGCCTGGGTTGAAGCCTTGCCTCTTGCACTAAGTTGCCATGTGACTCTGGGGAGTTTGTGATCTGTTAGGACACATGATAAAGTGAGGACAATGATAGCACTTAGTTGAGAGAAATTGTGTAGAAAAACGAATGAGCTGGTAGGTGTAAAATCCTTAGCATGGTTTCTGGCACATGTCTACATCTGTTTTACAAAGTGTTAGCTACCAGAAGTTGTGCAGGTAAGGCTGCTACACGAGTGCTGCTCAGCCAGCCAAGTGTTATTTATTGAGCACTTACCTTGAGCCAGGCACTGAAGGGGAGACAGGTCCTTATGCACATGTAGCTTTTTTGAGGAGTATTAACAAAAAACATTCAAATAAAATAATTGAAGGCTATAACATATGCTGGAAGAAACTAATAAGGGACTGACACAGAAAATGTGAAAGGAGTTTCTTCTTAGGTAGGGAGTCAGGGAAAGTCTCTCTAAGGAAGTACATTTAAAGAGAAGATCTCAAAGAAGATGAGTCAACCATGTGAGGTGGAGATGGTGTTGGGCATTCCAGGCAGGTGGAACAGCATATGCAAAGGTTATCAGTTGGAAAAAAAAACTTGGCACATCAGAGGAAGGGATTGCCTAGAGTGGCTGGAATATATGGGAGAGGACAGAGACTGCTGCCAAATGCGATTGAGGACCGAGCAGGGCCCAGCTCATGCAGGCTTGTTTGGCCACGGTGAGGAGTGTGGATTTTCTTCTGTTTACAATAGTAACTCAGCGAAAGATTTTAAACAGTGGCAAGGAATGATATTTTTTATGCTTTTGAAAGACCACTTTTGCTGCTATGTAGGGCAAGGCATCTGACAAGACATATATATATATTATTATATATATATTATATAATAATATATATAACATATATGTGTTGATCAGTAATTAAATGTTAACAAGGCTATTGTTCTCTTCCTGCACACAAATGAATCATCTTGTGGTACCCTTTGGGTACTTGTACCCCAGTTTGGAGATGACTATTCTAAAGAAAGGATGGAGCAGAGCAATGTGGAGTAGGGAGCGCGGGAAGGAGGCTGTTGTGCTAGTCTAGGTGAGAAGTGATGGTAACTTAGACGGGGAGGTGACATATTTTTCATATACATAACAAAATGTCCTTATTGGATTATAGATCTCTCTACTGGCCTTTGATATCAACTATGTTCCTAATTAATGCACTACATTAATAGAACCTATTGGGTTGCTTAGTGGGTTGTTGGATTAAGAACACCTTGAAATAGTCTAGCCCGATTTCCCCTCTGATTAGCTTATTTCTTGAAGTCTTCTGGAGCAGGAGCATGGTTTAGGGAATTACTGGTACTTTCCCTTTCTGCTGGTTGACAAAATTCAATGGGGATCAGAGCCATAAGAAAAAAAAATGAATTTATAAAAACAACAACAATACTTGGAGCTAATTTCATCTCCATCTGTGTAATTTTTTTCTCAAATGAATAACGAAAATCAGGCATTAGAAAAGTGCCTGCCCTTTACGAATTCTTAGCAAATAGCCTGCAAATGCTTTCACTTTAAAGGGATCGTTGTAACAGGTGTGTTTTAAAAGATGGGCGTGGTAAACTCTTTGGGGAGGAAAAATCAGTTCTACTTGTACCAGTTCTTCAGGACGAGCTTCATTTTGAAACCAAAACAATCTAAATTTTGGTCGGGCAATAATAGACTAAGACGAGAAAATTTGAATCCATTAATTTCTTCTTTTCCATTCTGCCTTTTCCAGTCCTAGATCTGGATAGGAATTTATATGGGTTCTGACTTTTTTATATGGGTTTTCCTCTCTTGGAGAATTCTCGCACACTTATTCAGACTGGAAAGGAGGTGAGCAGGGCATAGAAAGAGGGCATTAAGCAAATGAACCTACAAAGCTCAAAACCTTGCTGAGGAGAGGAAAACAGGTGCCCTGGGCTGTGACAAAGGACATTTGTAATTCTGGGAAGAGCGAGGACCCCTGGCTCTTCTCTCTTCCATCCAGAAGCCACAATCTGCCAGACAGTGTTCCTTTCTCTGGAGGATTCAGGCCCGGGGAGTAAACGTGCTTTTGGGAGAACAGTCTGTGTCTCCTTTAATGACAAACAGGACACTCTTTTGTCCTTTTAATTATTCAGTTTAATGGCTGAGAAGCCTGCCCTCCTTGCATTTGCACATTTCTTGGATTGGTCTTAAGAACAACAATTTAAATTAACGTTTTGTAACACAACTCTGGGTTGAACTGATTTAAGAGAAATTCCTCTTGGACAGGCATCAAAAGGGGTGTCATTAATTGAAGAGTAATCCTCATCACTGTTACTTTCAAGTTGGTTCCATCACAAACTCAGCATTCAGAGTATTCAGTGAGGTTACCTCTGCAAGTGTTGAAATGAACAAAAATGTAATTAGAAACTGGAAATTGTACTATTGTGTTGTGGCATTCATTTATTCAATCAGCAAACATTCATTAAATAATTTAACAGTTAACAGGTGATAAGGCAGTATTATTAAGCACATGAAGAGTACAAAGAAATCTGAAGGTATTTCAACCCTTAGAAGCAAACTTTCTATTTGAAAAAGGCTTCGGTTTTGAGAAGTTCTTTGTAATTTTCAAAGCCCATTCACCTACTATAAATCTTCATCTGAACTTTTGAACAGTAGCAGGGGAGCTGGGCTGGGCGGCCATTATAATCATACAATTATAGAATTGTGGGATTGGAAGGGATTTTAAAGGTCATCTAATGCAACCACTTAATTTTAAAGTGTAGGAAGCTGAGAGATTGCCGCTTGTCTGAGGTCCCACAGCAAACTAGTGGTAGAGCACCCAGCATAGACTTGAAGTTGGCTAATAAGAGTCTTAAGGCATGTGTTAGTAGCTCTGGGCTGGGCACAAATGAAACGGAATAAATACAGCACCATGCCTCCTTTCCTGTATTTATTTGCATTTGGATACAGAATAGACTCACAATAAATATTTATGGAATTAACGACTGGCAGATTTCCTATCAGGTAGGGCCCTATGTCAAGCACTGGGGACAAAATGGCAAACAAAATAAGTTGGTCGCTTCTTCCAGGATGCTCCCAATTTGGTCTTCCTGTCCTCAGTGAGTTTGTAGTCTCTAAGGAAGCCAAGATAGAGGCCCACAAAAATCAGGAAGATCGAATTCAGACAAAGTGGGTGATTTAGGAGGTCAGGAAAGGAGTCTAAGCAGATAATTGATGGAAAAATCCCCCCAAACTACACACACACACACACGCGATCATTTAATTACATCATTCTCTGCTGCAGCCTTTTCGGGATCTCCCCCAGGCCGGACACTCAGACTCTGCTCGAGGTAAGATCCAGATGCCAACTCACCGAGACTAAGAAGGGAAAGAGCAGGAGCTCACCCATCCCTACCTTCTAAACTGGAAAAGACCCAGGGAAAGAGAAACAGCAACAGAGACTGATAGAAACAATAAAACAGGAATAGGAAATTCCCGACACAGTGACCACTCCGCGAGCTCCGGGCTGGCCGCCCCCGCGGGAGGGGCGCGCGGGCTCACCGCGGAGACCCGCGGCCGCGCGGGCGCAGAGCGGGCGGCGGCGAGCAGCGGGCGGAGGCAGCGCCGGCGAGCCCAAGGGGAGGGTCGGCGGCGCCTCGGGTGCCCGCAGCCACCAGCTCGCAGCGCAGCTCCGGAGCGGGACGCGGCGCCGGGAGCCCCGGCAGCGCCAGCCCTCCCTCCCGCGTCGCCTGCCAGCGCGCCAGCGCCCGCTCCGCCCGTGACTTCAGTTCAGCTCCACCCCCGCGTGGCGGCTGCTCGCTCGGTCCGAACCGGCGCTCGGCACCAGCCCAGCCTGGACAAGCGGCAGCCACCTGCCCCGCGCCGTCTCCGTCTGCCCCCGCCGCGGCCCAACTTGGATGGAGTTGGGGTACTGAGCGCCTGCCCCCACAGCCGGCCAGCGGAGAGCCCCGCGCCGCCACCTCCGGTCCGGGACCTTCTCTCCACTCCTCTCTGCTCCTGCGATGGGAAAAGTTGGCGCGGCCGGCGGCTCCCCAGCCGGGCTGAGCGCGCTCCTCGCCGGCGCAGGGCTCTTGGTCTTCTGCGCCCCGGGCGCCTGCGGCGGCGGCTCTTGCTGTTCCCCGCTGCACCCCAGCCCGAACCAGCGCTGGGCTCCGACCCCAGGGGGCTTTCCTCACCAGGGAGCGCGAGGCAGGGCTCCTGCCACGCCCCTGCCCCTCCTTGGGCGCCCTCTGTTCGCAGTGGCCCCGGGAGACCGAGCGCTGTTCCTGGAGCGGGCCCCCGGCCCCGGGGGGTCAATGGTGGTTGCTCCCCGCTCTGGCCGGAGGAGACGGAGTGGATCGGATCAGGAGAACGCACAAAGGGGAGAGGGCGCGAGTAGAAGCCCCCGGGGAGTGCTAAGGGACGGAGGGCAGCAGGAGCCTGGGACTCCGGAGCGGGACCCGGACAAAGCCACTCGCTTCCGGATGGAGGAGCTGAGACTGACCAGCACCACGTTCGCGCTGACAGGCGACTCAGCACACAACCAAGCCATGGTCCACTGGTCTGGCCACAACAGCAGCGTGAGTAGAATGAGACTGAGGGCAAAGGAATGAGAGATGGAAAGGGTTAAAGTGGGCTCTGTGATCTGAGGGAGAACTTGGGGAAATGGGCTTTCTGGACTTGAAAGATGCTGCAAACTAAAGTCTTGCTTGCTCACCTCCCCTAGAAGTTAATGTTACCTATTAGATGACCAAACACCCCCAGCCCCCAGCACCATCAGAGTCCTCTCCAAACCCGAATAAAGCTTGTAATGGGGCAGGCGAATCCCTATTTCCTGTTTCTTTGGTCTCCTAGGTGTAGTATGGATCTGAAGACCAGGCAAGCAGAGGGGGGTTAAAGTATTCTGAATGCAGAGGTGAAAGGGTTAAATTTCCAGGCTGGCTGACATTCTCTCAAGTGACTTTCCCTTTACTTGCTAGACTTAATGGATGAGCTCAAGTAAAATCCAGAAGGCTTTATTTGTAGGCTTTTAATTTTATTTTTATGCAGAGCTCCTAACCTCCTCTTACCCATAAGGGAAGAGAGATGCAATGCACAGTGGAGGCTAAGGTGCCCTTAGTGTATTCTGTGTTTCTGGGGACCAAGTGGATGCAAGTTTCAGGACGGGAACTCTCCAGCATCTTCTAACGGCACAAGCCAGTGTGTTTTGAGAGCTGGGGCTTTCCAGCCTGTGAATGAGTGGTTGTTCTCTGGCATGATCCGTCCCAGGGAGATCAGATATATCCCAGTGACAACAACTCCCTGTTCTCCCCCACTGCCTGACCTCCTCTAGTGAAGAGCACAAATAAAGGCTTAGCTCTCCCTTTCTGAGGGGACGAGAGGGATTGCTGGATTCCAGGAGGCTGACGCTGGGGAGAGTGTGTGCAAGTCCGTGAGCTTTGGCCACGGCAGGAAAGCTTTTAGATTTTTGGAAAAGCCTGCATGTCTGGAATCTTAGGTAGCTATTCTAGTTTAAAGTGCACCTGGAAACTTCAATGAGCTGAAATAGTAAAGAACCAGCTTTGGTGATGATAACAGAAGGCTATTTAAAACTGTGGAAACTTCTGGCTTCCATGAAGCAGTCAAGAAAAACATAAAAACCAAGGATAGGTAAAATGAAAAAAAAATTGAAGTTCAGCTTCTCTGACGTTATTGAGATTGTAGTATTGGTAATATGCACCGTCTGTACAACCTGGTACCTTTCAAAATGTTTTCGGTTGTGATGTAATTGCCAGAAACCTTCCTAAGGCAAGTGCCACTTCAGTGAGTTGTGTTCGCTGTCAGCTTTTTAATGAAAGTCGTGAACATTTAAAAATAACACTCTGTCATTATGCATTTCATGGGTGCATAGTTATAAACTGTGTTAAGGCAAATCGTAATAAGTAGTGTTTTGTATTATGTCTCTGTCTTGAGAACATCGGCAGGATTTTTCCTACAATTCAGCCTTCGTGACTGAGGCTGTGGTTTTATATGGTTCTCAGGAGCGGTTTAATCAAATAATTGAAGTCGAAATTCTTTTTATTCAAGTTCTGCAGACCCTTGTCCTCACGCCTTACCTTAACTATCGTCTCTTTTATATCATAACCACTAAAATTAATCCCGCAATTTGAACTTGAATCTTCTTAAACTGATTGAATAACTTTTGCCCTGCTTTCAGTGATTAACTTGAAGCTTCTGGCTTTAAGGGGAGATTTCAAACACATCAAACATATTAGATCTTATTGTATCAAAAAGTAAAGGACTTTGGACTCAAAATATTTCTGGCTTTTAACGTAATTCAAGCTGTAAAATATCACTCACCCATTAGACCCCTACTTTAGTTCATCTCTTGAAAGAGCTTGGAAAGAGCGAGAAAAGGAGAGTACATTTTTGGCAAATTTGAAACTTCATTTAAGATATGGCCCCAAACACTGCCAGACTTTTTTTTTTTTTCTGCATGGTGCTTATAAACCCAGTAGGGCTTATTAGGGTCACCACTTGCATAGGCGACGTGCAGGGGAGTCTGAGATAATGTAGGAAATAATCAAGGCATGTTAAAGGTTTGAGCACTCAAATCATGTTACTAATGAGATTTCTATCCCCTGAAGTCCCTTCTTCTGTAAGGACGCCTCTGCCCGCCATCCTGCTGCCTACACACACATTGGGTTTTTTTTAGTATATACGTATCAATGGTAGAGAGAAAGCAGTAGTCTTTATCCAGGTCCTCCAAAACAAAGCTGGCCCAGATTCCTAGGAGGGACAAAGTTTAAAATATTTTTTAAAGGGAAAGAAGGCAGAAAGAAACTTTTCTGGGCAACTTTGTCACATGAAAAGCAGAGTGGAGATCTGAGTTCTAGTTCTGCTTATTTGTGGTTTGATCTTGGCAAGTTAATTGCACTCCGAGTATGAATTTCCTCGTCTCTGAAATGGGGGCAATGCCTGTCGGATTCATTACAGAGAATTGTGTGCCAGATAGATATAGAGGGCATTGTGACTGTAAAGTGCCATACACCTGTGTGGAACTCTCCTCTCACAGCACTTCACTTTCCCCCAGAGTGAGAGATCTGCTATCCCACACCTGAGGACAGGACTGGGGGCTCTCATTTTTTTCACGTTTTGATTTCATCCCCCGTAAATCCTCCCTCAACCCATTCAGGGCCACAGACAATAGGGAACTGAACTTGTCTCACCTTTAGCTAAAAAGCCTTTGCTAAGTATGGCTCCTGATTCCAATAACACCTGCATTAACAGTGTAAATGTATGGTAATTATAGGCTGCCTGTCAAACTTGTGAGAAATTCTGATGTTTCTCTCACCCCCTTCCCTCCTCCTTCCTGTCCCTCCGCCGTTGGACTTGTGCAGTTGTGTAAAGACATGACTGCTTTGCCTTCTCCGTGGGTGTGATGTGATTGCTTCATCCTGCAGTCTAGCTTGATGGAAACTGTTGCCAGAGTTGGTGGAACACCTGGGGGGATCTTTTGGCATGAAAGGTGCTGGGTATGAATCATTTGTCATGAGCTTGGTGTCATAAGCAAGAACATATTGTTCCTACCCTACTCATCCGAGGCATGCTGTGCCCTGATCTAAATTTATATAGTAATCCTTAGTTTGTTAAAAATATACATTTGTCTATATATGTGTGTGTGTGATGGGACATGTGTTTATTCCTTATTTCCAAGGAGTTTCAAAGTGCCACACTCATTAAACCTTATAAAATCCTTGTTAGGGAATAGGTAGGTGGCAAGTGTTAATATCTCTTTTTCATATTTCTATGCTGGAGTCAATTTGAATATTTCAGTTCACCACCTTGTCCCTTTCTCACTGGAAATAGTGTTATAAGATTTGCTAACAGAGGCTTTTGCTTGACATATTTTGCCATTATGATACCTTTACTGCAGCATTTATCATAGAGCATGATGGTCTGGTTGATTTCCATATACTTCTTTGCTTTAGCTGTTCTGTGACTTGACATGGACCATCCAACCTTAGTGAATAAACTGAGTCCCAACCTTGGTCAGGTTTTTTGGTAGATGCCACCATCTCACTTAATTTTTACAAAAATATTGTCAGTAGATGTTATTATTCCCATTACATAGAGAAGGAAATTGAGGCTTTGGAAAGCTAAATGACTTGCCAAGAGGGTGCAACAGTTGAGTGGTGAAGCAGAGACTGGGGGATCTGCCCTCTAAATCCCACAGAATCGCTTGGCTTAGACACTTTAATGTAGGCCAGAGAAACTCAGACTTTTGGAATCTGTACTATAAATAATCCTATCTTGGGTGGATTTCAGATGATGATGGAGGAGGGCATAGTCTTATCTGGAAGCTCCATCTCTTTGTAGAAAAGCAAGGACTGTCACATGTGCCTGTCACGTTGTTCTCTTTCCCTTAAGGAGTGATTTGTTGTTCTCTTATCTGCCCACCTCTTCATCTTTTGTGAGACATGGAATCTGCACCTGGTGATTCATTGAGCACGAGATACCTTGCCATCATTCAGCTTTCGGATCTGGTGTTCTTCAGGCATAGATTCCTTTTCTAAGTTAGTTACAAATCTGCTTTTATAGCGAGGTTGGATATGAACACTTCATTGGCTATACATTTTGAAATATTTTTTTTACCTTTTTTTTTAAGCAAAATGGTGAAAGATTTAGCTTTCTGTAGCAAGCCCACATAATTCCTTCTCTGATCAGTGCTTTGTGCTATTAATGGATGTTAATGTGGTATGACATGGAAGGCAGTGGGTTTGGAAGCAGACAAGTTTGAGTTTGAATGTTAGTTCTGCTTACCAGCACTTTGCCTTGAGCCAAACACTTCAAGTCTTTGAACTTCAGTTTCCTCAACTAAAATATGGGGAGAGTATATCTTTTGCAGGCTTTTCCCTGAAGATTTGACGTCATGTATGTGAAGTGGCTGGTACACAGTAAGTGCTTAATAAATGCTACTTCTTATTGTAGTTGAAGAAATGATTTTCTGCTGGGTTGAGAATCCTTGGTTATAGTCCTGGCTGAATACAAAAATTAGATATGTAGTCATAGCCTCTTAAAATTTTGTGGCCTCAATTTTTGTCGTCTGCAAAATGACACTAATAGACTAGAGCACCATTGAAATCCCTTACAGGCTGAAATTAATTTAATAGGTTGTTCAACCTGTAGGTGTTATGCACCTACTACATTTAAATAAAATGCCCTGGGAGAGTTGGAGATGCAGAAATGGCACAGTGACCTATACCTTTGACCTGTAAATGAACAGCCTTTTATTTCACATTCTTCCTTTTTCCATGGTTCATGTTTTTATTTCTATTCATATCTAGGAAATCAAGACATTTGTGATCCAAGCAGGCATTCCTTTCAGTGTGGATTTGCAGCAAAAATAGTCTATTAGGTTTATTATATCACATCTTCATGTTAGAGAATTTCGTTTCTTTGGGCAAAAGATTGCTTATTATGAAATTGGAAAGTAAAGATCTCTTAAAATATTTAGTGAGATTTTCTAGAGTAAATTGACGTGAATCTTGACTCTGGGAACTGCATCCGGATCCTTTTAAAGAGAGACCCCAGAAACTCATAGACTAGGGCACAAAAGCGGATGGAATTATCTAATTTATTTAAGAGAATAATAAATGCTCACATTTAAGGAGAAATTGCCATGTGGCAGCATTATGCTAAGAATCTTATATAAAGCATGTTTACTTTTAATTCCACAAATATGTATTGAGTCCTACTATTTGTCAGGCACTGATAACGGGATTATATGTGGAACGATGCACAAAGATGAAAAGAAGTAATACTGGCCCTCAGAGTGCTTTCAGCCTTGTACCCATAGAATCATCTGAAGAGGCAGCGGGAGATGTGTCCTATGAGGGCATGTCATGCTGTAGGATTTCAGAGGAGGGATGGACATCTGGCTGGGGAGGTCTTTAAGCTTTATTGCAGAGAAAGTGCTTCAGCTGAACCTTGAAATGGAGAGAAAATTTTAATCAAGAGATGGAGATTATTACAAGGATATTTTAAGATGAATGAGTGGTGTGAATAAAGGTCGAGAGATGTAAAAATTCCTGTCTATATCCAGGAAATTAGCCTACATCAAATGTAAACTATGTTTAACTAAAGTTCTAATCTTACAAATAGTTTTTAAAATATGATATTTAAGCAAAAAATATACACATCCATCTTCTAATGAGTTTGGGTATGTTCCATGCCCCCAAAGAAAATAAAAACCTGTAGGTCACCTAAAGGCATGGCTGGCCTTATTTGCACATTAAATCCCAGCTGGAGTCATCATTGTTTCGTTTTTACCTTAACATTTTCAACACACAGTTTTCTCAAAAGGATTTTCTTTTGTTAAAGTTCTTGGTTAGAAATATCACTGGCCAGGCTGCCTGGTGGGTAAATTAATTTGGCTCCCTGCCAGCTTATGTTAAGTCACTAAACCTATGTAAAATATTTGTCTTGTCTTTGTGTATGTCTCAATTACTGCCCTATATCTCTGGCTAGAAAGGGAGGAGAATGTGTCTGTGTGTCCTAGAGGGGAAAATAGCCAAGCAGTGTGCTGCAGTGGCCAGAGGGGACAGCAGAGAAGAGGGGATGGTGGTCAGTGTGGGGTGGAGCAGGCTCCGTGGAGGTGTAATGGTTACTCTTGAGGAGTGTGCTGTCTTCTCAGATGGGATGGATGGAATAGTCAAACAGTTGGCGGGAAACAAAAGTGGAATCTTAGTGTGTAAGGTTTATAAGGAAAGAACAGAGCCTATTCTAAACTGTAAGTAGGGAAAAAAAGAACGTGAGTGCTCTGTAGGGAATCCCACATGAAATTTTACACGTGTGTAAAAGATATTGTGTCTATTTCTATAGCACTCCTGAATGTTGTTATACCACGTTAGATTGGTTATAGCCCTTTTTCCTTTGTAAAATGCTTCAGTTTTCAAAGACTGGAACATTACTTCAGTTTAATTCTCCCAACAGTCCTGAGACAGGAAAGACAAATATCATCTACGTTTTTCAAATAGGGAAACCAAGGCATTGATTAGAGTTAAGCAGGTCAATTAGTGGAAGAAGAGGGTCAAAGACGTTTTGTCACAGTGTACAACTGATTCTTGGGTTAGCCCACTGCTGGCTTTCCACAGGCAAGAGTTAGAACAGCTGCATCCTGGCCTCATGGTTTGCCTGAAGCCTGTGCACCTGTGTCCATAATGTTTGCCATTTGGGGAAAAAGTATGGATATTGGCCCTGGAGCTCCTGAGTTCTAGGCCCAGCTATTCAAGGCATCTGTTCTGGGCTTTGGAGCAAGTGGCCTCATCAAAAGTCACGCTCTTGGCATTGGTTAAACCTTTAAAAAGGGACCTTAAAGAGAGATGGTGGGACTTTCTGCAAGGGAGGTCTCCAGCAACAAACTAGCCACTGTATGTGTTCCCCTGCTAATGGACTTCGGAGATAAGATTACTTATGACTGGGTTTATCGTGGCAGGGAGTTGAGGGAGAAAAGGGAGATAGCCACCCCTTCTGCTCTTTCACTGTTAACAGATGAAATCTAGTTGAAAATAATATTAAGTATGGTCTCAGTCGAGGGAACTAGAGTGTCAGTGTTTGGGAGCCACTGTAGTCAAACTGAAGGGGTCCCGTTTGATACCAATGGGTTTTATTTGCTCAAGATTATAATTGAATTACCAGCTATTGCCTTTTCTACTTCTTCTGACTTTTGGGAGTAGGGTTGGGGGTGGGCATGGGGAAGGAAAGTTTGCTGAAGACTAGGGACAGCTCTCTGTAGCAAGATATGTTGATTATAACAGAAGTCCCTCTTAACAATAATAACAGAAATAACCACCAACTTAGTAAACAGCTTCCCTGGAAGTACATTCTAGAGCATCACCACATTATTCACTTCATCCTCACACCAGCCTTACGAACTAGGTATCATTATCCTCATTCTAAAACTGTGAAAGTCAAAGCTTAATGAACTTGCCTAAGGTCACCCAGGTAGAAGGTGGCAGAGCTGGAATATGATTTTTGCCCTTTCTGCCTCCAAAGCTTTTTCTTTTTGATCGCATTGTCCCTTGATGAGGGTTTATTTCTGACTTTCTTTAGAGAGAACACCACAGGTCAGTGCATAGGGCTGGCAGGGGAACTCTTGGCGTGAGCATCCCATTGTAGGGCTTTCCCTTTCACATCGCAATGATCTCCGGTAACTCACCTGATACACCTTACTTGGTAATAAGCTGCTCCAAGACACATCTTGATCAGAGCCCTAATGTCCGTCCCTCCCCATGAGTGGCTCGCCTGGGGTTATTAATGTGTGTCGTCTTGGTCTTGTTATCCCCGCAAGAATTGTGGGATATGCTGGTTGGTTTCTCTCTGCTGGCTAATGACCCTAGAGTGACAGTGTAGAACAACTTGTACACTTTTTAAAGAAAGTGCTAATAAGAATCATGTTATCAGACAACCAACTAATCATGTTGTGCCCTGCAGCTAATGGATTGAGGCCTCTAGTCATCTTCTCCTAACCAGAGTGGCAGGGTTTATTGAGATACAAAATAGTGGGCCATCCATCCTTCTGCTCCAGGGCCTGTGTATGTGTGTGAGGAGTTAAAAGTAAAAGGTCTTCCCCTTATGGCAGCATTTCCCACACACACTCTTGGTTAGAATCCTTAAAGGGGAGAAAAGGCTATTTTAGACATGGTTATCACCCTGCTTAGTAACCTATTTGCAGCCCTCTTTACCATAACTTGCATTTTGCTGAATTGATGGAAGAATGTTTACCTGGGCAGCCATGGGCTCTCTCCTTGGGCACCTGGGGCAGTGTTTCTCAGAGTTTGTCCTCATGGGACCTACTTTTGAATCTGCTGATGGGGACTAGGAATCTTTATGTTTTCTAAACTCTCTAGGAGATTGTTAGGAACACAAAAGTTTGAATATCATTTCCCTAAGATTCGTGTGTGAATTTGGGATCCACGAGCCCCTTCCATTATCTACACAATCTTGTGTCAATATATTTTGTTTTTTCCCATGGAGAGCTGAAGCCCACAGCTTTTATCAGCTTCTCAGTAGAAACTTTGACCCCAGTGGTGAAAACCTGTGGAAGGCTCTGTGGGAGAGTGAGAGATGATTACATGGGACAGCACACATTCCCCTGGGCAGAAGAAGATTATGCCTTCCTGCAAGATGGTGATATTTCTATCACTGAATGTATTCTAGACAATTATCCTTCCTGGCTGTCCATATGACCATGGGAAAGACATGTCTTAATTGACTAAAAGAGCACTTATTTTAAATATAACATAATGGTTAGTGATTGGTTTGAATTCCCATTCCACAATTTACTAGATATGTGAACTTGGGCGATTAACTTTATAACTTTGTACCTTTGTTTCCTCATCTGTAAAATGGAAATAAAAATGGTATACTCTTTTTATGCTTTCTTATTTTTAAAGATTTTATTTTTTTCCTTTTTCTCCTCAAAGCCCCCCGGTACATAGTTGTGTATTCTTAGTTGTGGGTCCCTCTAGTTGTGGCATGTGGGATGCCACCTCAGCGTGGCTCCATGAAGGGTGCCATGTCCGCGCCCAGGATTTGAACCCACGAAACACTGGGCTGCCTGCAGCAGAGCACGCGAACTTAACCATTCGGCCATGGGGCCTGCCCCTTTATATGCTTTCTTGGTGGTTAAAGGAGACAATAGATATAACAATGCTTAAAGTGAGACCTGGCATATACTAAGCAATCAATGAGGGTTAGCTATTATTATTATTGTTATCATCACCATTATTTTGTTAGTATTAGTACTGGTACTAATAATATTCAAGCATGGCCTACTAAAAGATATTTGTAATACATTGCTCATGATGTTGCTTCTGTTTCTGCATTTATGTTCTTTTACTCCAGTTCCATTTTCTTATAATGAGAGACAGGACCCTGTCTTACTCTTTCTGGCGTTCTGCTCAACATCTTTAGCTTTTGCATATAATACTTGTAATACGGTTCTGGGCCCAGTTTCTGTTGTGTGTGCGGGTGGGGAGGGGTACTGAGGCAGTTTCCCCACACCAGCAAGCAATTCTCAGACACCAGCGGGTTGTGCTACAATTCACCTCAATTCTGACACTGTCTACCTGACTCCACAGGTTAAGAGCTCAGTCCCACAAACTGGGACTGAGTTCAGACGCCAGTTTTAAGCCCAGGTTGTCACCTGTGCCTCTGACTTGCTTGCTATAGAGAGGAGGTTCCCCAGCCCCCTCTTTGGGTTCAATTAATTTGCTAGAGTGGTCCACAGAACTCAGAGAAACATTTTACTTACTAGATTATTGGTTTATTATAAAAGGGTATATCAGGAACAGCCAAATTGAAAAGATGTCCAGGGCAAGGTATGAGGAAGAGGCAGAGAGGAGCTTCTATGCCCTCTTGGAGCTGGGCGTGCATGCTCTTCTTCCCAAATCTTCATGTGTTTACCAACCCTGAAGCTCTCCAAATCCTGTCCTTTGGGTTTCTTATGGAGGCATGACGTATTGAATCATTAGCCATTGACAATCAATTTAACCTCCAGCCCCTCTCCCCTCCCTGGAGGTCCAGGGGGTGGCACTGGAAATTCCAACCCTCTAATCACATGACTGGTTCTTCTGGCAACCAGCCCCATCCTCAGTTGTCTAAAAGTCACCTCATTAACATAACAAAGGACACCTTTATCACTCTCTTTACAGGAAATTCCAAGGGTTTTAGGAGCTCTGTGGCAGAAATGGGGACAAAGACCAAATATATCTTTCTTATTATAAATCACAGTATCACAAGTGCTTACTAAATATTTGCTATTTTATTTGCTATTTCCATGGGGAAAACTGGCTTTTCACATAGGATGAACAACCCTTGACTTTGCCCATGAGTGTTGTAGAATATTCATCCATTAAAAGATTGCTTAAGTAAATATGTATAGCATATTGAGTTGGGAAACCTTCCACAAAATACCAGAAAGGGAGAAAAAACACACTAAAAAATAGTACAGTTGCAAGCCCCATGAAGTCAAGGTTGTTTTTGCCTATGTTCTTCCCTTATATGTCCCAAGTCCCTAGAAATATACCTAGAAATAGTAGGAGCTCAATATTTTAGAAAAAATTTATTGTGTACTATAAAATTCCACTTTCGTAAAACAAAATACAGGAAGGGTACGATTCAAAATGTTTGCCTATGATTATGATGAATGTTGGGATTACAGGTGATATTTTTTGTTTGTAGTTTTTGCTGTTGTTTCTCGATAAACACGCATTGTTTGAGTTCTTTTCAAAAGCTATCTGAAAAATGAAAAACAAACAAACAAAACAAGAGAGAGCAAGCAAGTCTGTGAACTTGGCCTCATTAGAACTGAATTCCAGGCAACTGAAGTAGACAAAGAGCCCATGTTCAAGTTGCCTGATTTGCTTCCAATCACTTTTGTTGGGAGAGAGCTCGTGCCCAGGGTTTTTGCAAAGCAGCAAGATCACTCTGTGTCTCTCTCTTCAGGGTGTGCAGCAGCGGGGGCCACCAGGCCTTTCGTTAATCATCCCCTGTGCTGATGCGAGAGAGAGAGCTGGAGGTAATTTCACCAACCTGACTAAACCTCCCGGAAATTCTAGTAGCCTCCAGTCCCCAGGAAAAGAGCATGTATTTCAGTTTAAATCTCAGTCTGTGTCTTGATCTTGGTATCCTTCTCTACATCATATATGTACATTTGAGTGCATACATAATAGATGTGTGCATCCTTGTGCTTCTCCGTACATTCACAGCAACTTAAGCACTGATGTACAACCTTTAACTCTCCACTCTTGAAAGTAAAACACTAGATAGTGTTGTGGGGCCATGGTGAGGGTGTTTACTGATTGTGAGAGCTGAGTGAAAAGGATCTCCAGAAGGAGGAGAGAGAAAGAAACCAGGAGCAAGAGGCAGAGAGACAGTGGAAGCAGAGATGGAGAGAAAGAAAGAATAAGAGGGAGAAGGAGAGAGAATATGAGAGCATGACAGAGGCAGAGAGAGACAGACAGAGTGAGACAGAGACAACAGAGGTGGATTAAGAAAGAGGGGGATAAAGAGAAGATGAGAGACAAAGAGACAGAGAGACCGTGGACAGAGAAAGGCAGATTGAGAGACAAAGAAAGAGTTGTAACAGCACCATGAAGATGTGACATAAATCACAGAAAGAAAGTGAAAGATGAAAACGAGAGGAGAAGTGTCAGTGAGTGGAAAGAACTTGTTATCAACTCATAAAAAGTGCAGAGTAAAACTGATTCCTAATCTTTCGGTACCCTTCCTACTATAGTGACAGCACTTCTCTGCCTTTTTCTTTGGGGCAGGGTGGGGCGGTTTGCACCCAGCCAGGTCATGCTGCTGGCAGAGGCAGCCAGTGTTGCACGTATGACAGCTTTGAGAACCATATATGTTGGTGGCTGGGTGTGGGGTGGAGGGGTGCGTGTAGTATTTATGCATTTTTAAGAATCTCTTGAGTGATTTCCTTTGCGAAATGGGACTTATGGTCTAGATGGTGGAAAGGCAACTGTTAACCTTTCTTTTTATACTAGTCTGCGCTGTTTTGAATTTTTAACATGGACGTGCATTACTTTAATAATAAAAATACTAAAACATCTTTTAAGTGGCTGTTGTGTCAGCACTATGCTGAGCGCTGAGAATGCAAAGATGAATAAGACCTGATCTTTACCCTTGAGGGTGCATATTCGAGTGGAAATAGACAGACACATCAACAGATAAATTGCAATTTAGTGTGGTAAGTGCGTAATAGCTGTAATAGAGTTTTGTGCAAAGTGCTACTGGAGCAAAGATGAGTGAGGGACAACTAATTTTGCTTGAGAGCAGGAGGCAAGGCTTTAAAGGGAAGTGACAGTTAAGCTGGGACTTTATATAAAATTAGGAATTTTGCAGACAGAAGAGGGCTGGCCAGGAGGCAGGGCCACTCCTGCCCATGTTAAACTCCCCTAATCTCAGGTCTTGGGTTCATTCTAGGTTGTCAGCACAGTCAATAAAGCTGTGACTGGGACTCTCTTTCTTCATTATCTCTGTGACCAACATATTTGAAACCAAGGCTCACAGTGTGTTTACATTATCGGATTATACTCCCCAGTTTAAAATATCCTATTAAGTACTTGGCTTCAAATTGGCCAAAGGAATCTGATTTTCCCAAAGGGATAAATTGTTCCCTTGAATCTTTACACCCCTGTGTGTGTTCACACAAACATACACCCATGTGCACAGATGCACAAAACAATTTTAAAGTATTGCTATCTTCTCTATTCACAGTAAAATTTGATTAAGGAGTGATGGGATTTTTCCTTGGATATTTGATTTTTTTGATTTTAAAGAGTTAAAGGTGGGTGTTTATGTCATTTTCTTGGACATGCTTCCCAAATCGCTGTGGGGAACTGAGTACGTTAGGCTGAGTTGGATGGTCGCCACTTAGGACTGCAGTATGATTGTTGAAGGCAGTAAGAGAATGCAATAGAGTGTTCCTCATCACTGTTATCCATGCTTAAGTAGTTATGCTTTGCAAACAGGAGTCAGAGCGTACATAAATTAAATGTGTAGAAAATTCCCGAAGAACACCTTTAGCTTTCAGTTGGTTGGCCTCTTTTCCTCCCTCTTGTCTGCCTTCTGGATTAAAAGAAAAAACAATGAGGGTAGTAGGTGAGGAAAGGCATGGTTAGAGACAGAGGGAGCATGTGCTCTCAGAATTGGCTGACCAGCCCATAAGTGGTTGAAGAGACACTTCTGTGGCTATTGAGTTCCACCCTTTACATGCATGTGACTCACACAGACTATGGTTTGAGATGATGTTACAAGGTCCAGATCTGGCTTTGAGGTACCATGACTTAGGAAATTTCACGTAGCATTTTGTGCTACTATGGTACAGTCATGTACCACGTAACAATGTTTCTGTCAACGACAGAGCACATATATGATGGTGGTCTCAGAAGATTAGAATCATACAGCCTTGTTGTGTAGTAGACTATACAATCTAGGTTTGTATAAGTGCACTCCATGATGTTCACAAATGACGAAATCATCTCATGGCGTGGTTTCTCAGAACGTATTCCATTGTTAAGTGATGCACTGCTGAGATTAGACGACTCAGGAATTTTGTCATTTTGTAATAGAAATGACTTGAGAATGAACTTTTCAGCTGAAAATAAATATGCCCTGACATATAAATGAATACCAGTAAAGACCAAGATGAGCTTTGCTGTGGTCTGAATGTTTGTGTCCCCCACAACCCCTACAATTCATATATTGAAACCTAACCCCCACAGTGATGGCATTAGGAGGCTGGGCCTTTGGGAGGTGTTTAGGGCATGAGGATGGAGTCCTCATGAGTGGGGTTAGTGCCCTTATAAAAGCAGCCTAAGAAACTCCCATCCCCCTTCCACCATGTGAGGACACAGTGAGAAGCACTGTCTGTGAACCAGGAAGTGGGCCCTGGCCAGACACTGAGTCTGACTGGGTGCTGATCTGAGAGTTCCTAGACTCCAGAACTGTGAGAAATAAATGTGTGTAGTTTATAAGCCACCCAGTCTGTGGTATTTTATTTATAGCAGCCTGAATGGACTGAGAAGAGCTCTCTTCCAGTCACCTAAGCCCTGGGTTATTTCCTATATGAGATTCCCTTTGGTATTCACTTAACTTAGATTAAAATCTTAGGAAAAAGACAAGGAGAAAATAATATTTGCCTTAAAAGCTTACCAACTTTAAAAATACCCTGGTATCTCTCACTCAACCTAAATGTAGATCTTGAAAATATCTGTAAAGAAGTAACATTACATTTCCCATTGCAGGGAAAGACATTAATTTATCTTTCTCTTGCAGGTGGGCTTTGAGGCAGTTTACTTAGGGCGGGGGTAGGCAAATTATGGCGCGTGGGCCAAATCTGGCCGACCACCTGTTTTTGCATATCCTTCAAGCTAAGAATGGTTTTTACCACTTTTTAGTGGCTGAGAAAAATAAAAAGAAGAGTGGTATGTTGTGACACATGAAAATTATTGATAATAAACTTTTATTGAAACACAGCCACACTCATTTGTTTACGTATCTTCTGTGACTCCTTTTGTACTACAATGACAAAAATGAGTGGTTGTGACAGAGACTGTATAGATTATAAACTCTGAAATATTTATCTTTCTTTTTTTTTTTTCAAGGAAGATTGGCCCTGAGCTAACATCTGTGCCCATCTTCTTCTGTTTTTTATATGCGGGATGCCTGCCACAGCATGGCTTGATAAACTGGTGTGCAGGTCTACGCCCAGGATCCTAACTGGCGAATCCTGCGCGACCGAAGTGCAGCATGCAAACTTAACTGCTACGCTACTGGGCCAGCCCCAAAATTTAAAATATTTATCCTCTAGTCCTTTACAGGAAAAGTTCACCACCCCCTGATTTAGGAGATTGGAGAGAATGTAAGCAGTGAGGCACAGGAAGATGCCGCAGTTGTCATCTGCATGCTAATTTGAGGGTGGTCCTTTGACCTTGGTTTTCTTACCTCAAGGGCATACATACTCCTAGCCTTTGCAAATTCCTAGTCACACATGGGCCTTTCATTCTCTGTTCCTGTCCCTTTGCTTATACTACTTCCTCTGCTTAGAAACTTAATCAGCCACGTCTCTGCCCAGTTAAATCCATTTCATTCTTTAAGTCCTCACTTGGATAGCACCTCCTTTCTGAGAATTTCTCCAAGACTTCCAAGAAGAAGAGATACCTGAGTCTTAGGAGAAGAAATCTTATCCTATGTGCCAGGTCACTCTCTTTATGCCTCTCTCTAAGCACTGAGCATCATCAGGTTTGTATTCCAATTAATAGTGAGCTCCTTGAGGGCAAGGCTCTATTTCATTCATTTTTTTTTAATATAGGTAATTTTTTTTTAATGAGGAAGATTAGCCCTGAGCTAACATCCATTGCCACTCCTCCTCTTCTTTGCTGAGGAAGATTGGCCCTGAGCCAACATCTGTGCCTATCTTCCTCTATTTCACATGTGGGACGCCTGCCACAGCATGGCTTGATAAGTGGTGGCAGGTCCATGCCTGGGATCTGAACCAGCAAACCCTGGGCCGCTGAAGTGGAGTATGTGAACCTAACTGCTATGCCACTGGGACGGCTCCTCATTCATTTTTAAATACAAGTATTTGGCACATAGGAGATGCTGAGCATATTTTAAAAAATCAGAATACTAAAGCAGTATAGGATCCTCTTATTGGCCTTTCTTGCTAAGGAAGGGAAATGGTCAGCATGGAGACCCCATAATGATAGGCTGCCTGGATATTTTTCACTGTCCTGATTCATGAAGTATGAATTATCTGGAGTGCCTCATCCATATTGTTCTGGAAAAATGGCCTAAAGTTCAACAGAGAGAGAGACAGAGACAGAGACAGAGACACAGAGAGAGAAAGAGACAGAGAGAGAGAGGGAGGGAGAGACAGAGAGTGGAAGCATAGATTCAAACCAAATAAATCCAACTGCATTGGAGTCACAGCTTCCTTATAGCAGTAAGGGTAGGGATGTGTCTTAATGAAGTCTGATGTTCCAGCTGCCAGGATGCACTGATGGCTGGTAGGGGCTAGCATTGCCTCAGGGCTGAGGGAGAAAATAACTTCATTTTAAGGAGCTGGATTGAGAACCAGCCCCGATGATGCAAAAGTCCAAGCAGGGCCAGAACATTTGAGAAACTGTGAGGACTCTTGCATTGTGAGAGAGAAAATTGCATTTGTGATAATTGACTGAACTGAGAGCACCATGGCAATGAGAAAAGAATAATGGGTTAAAACTACATGTTCTTTCAGGCACGTTTACCTGAAAAGGTAACTCGACAGTTGCTGGCTTTTCCAAGTGAGTTTGGACATCCTAGGCTTTCAGTTAAAGGTGAGTAAGGACTGCTATTTATTGAGGGATCAGTGATAGTTAATATAATAACCAGCACTTTTTGGGTGTTTACAATGTGCCAGGTACTATTCTTGGTAATAAACACATCAGCGACTATAGGAAGTAGGTACTCTCATTATTCTCATTTTAGAAATAAGGAACTGAAAAATGGGAGGTTAAGAAACTCATCCAAGGTCACAGGGACAGCAGAATGTAGAACTGAGATTCAAACCCAGACAGTTGTGGTCTAAAAAGCTCAGCTCTTAGCCATTATATTCTACTGCATTTGGAACACTATGGCTTTTCTTCTTCAAGGAACCTCAAGTTATTCATGTCTTCAGCCATTATTTGTCAGATGCCTAATATATGTCAGGCATATGCGAGGCACTAGAGATTTATTTATTCATGGTCAAAACCAGTAATAGTCCTGACCCTCCATGAGCTTAGAACTTGATGGTCCATCCACTGACTCTCTGTAGGGCTTGAGAGGTTATGATCAGGACTCATTTTGAGAGGTAGAATTTTCAGAACCCCCAAAGCGTAATCATTTCTTAGGAGTTAATTGAAAAAAAATGTGAGGAAACATTTTTTGGAGTGAGATGAACATTGTTAGTCAACAGGTAGAGTGGTGGTTGTCGTGGTTAAAATCATGTAAAAGTATATTCACAGAAATCATTGTTAGTCAACAGGTAGAGTGGTGGTTGTCGTGTTTAAAATCATGTAAAAGTATATTCACAGAAATCTCTATCTAAAGAAACGTAAACACTCGGGGTTCTCTTTATCATGGACATTGGCAAATTAGTGTGTGTGTTTGTGTGTGAGTGTGTGTGTGTTTATGAAGGACATTTATTTATACACACACATCTCTGCTTCTGCCTCTGTATCTGTATCATCAGCCATACTTATACCTATAGCTGGCTAATCTCATTCAATGTCTGTGCTTTGTTTTCAACTTTTGATGCAAATTCTATAATATAAGGATATAATGAAACTGTAGGGCTGCTTTTCTATGAAAACCAAAATGCTTGACCCAGTTGTATGATTAAGCAAACATTTTATGTGTAGATGAAAAACATGATTAAACTATTTCAAAGCCAGTAGTGGCTATAGCACTGAATTAAAAATAGAGCTAAAGTGACAGGTATTTAGCAAAGAATTTGGGCTCCTTCCTTCTTGCAGTAGTTCCTTGTCTCACTTGGAAAATGCTCCTTTCTGTTTAAGGAGTCCTTGGTTTCTTTTTCCAAATCAAGGACTCTTTAAGCTAGATAGTGTTGTGTGCAACTTGCTGTATTTCACTCTAACAGCTAAGTTGCTTTAATTCACTCATAACAAATCTGAATGGTCTGATCTTTATTTAATATTAAAACTATCCTATAGCAACCTTGCTCGTATTTTTGATGGACTTTCTTATTTTTAGGCCAGCTTACATTTTATTTATGTTAAATTGCTTGCAAAATCATAGGTGTATAATTAAGACATATTCTCTTTCTTTGTTAAAACACTTAGTGCATGCTGGTTAATTTTCTTGCACAGTTTCTTAAAATGCCATATTAGTACTGTGGTTGAGACAGAAAACCAGGATAGTAAATGGGTTTTGCATTCTTTAGACAAGACCCTTTCTGCAATCTGCCCATCTGGGATGACTGGCAAAATGTTTCATTCCCAGAAGTTGCTGGTCTCTGGCCTTTCTCCAGTCTCCTCATTTTCTTTTTCAGATGATTCAATTCAGCAACCTTCCCTTCACTATTCCTGGTAGTTCAAATAACTGGTAGCATCAGGAAATGCCTAATGTGTTTGCCCAAGATTTTCCTACCAAATGACCTGCTGTATTCATTGCTTGCCCATGTTTTAACACCACCCACCACTCACATCAGTGTTTGTCACATTGTTTGCTGATGGTCATGAACAGGGAAATCAGAATGCTTTCTCACACCTCTCCCTTCATCCAGTGGAAGATAGAGATTATTGCTACCTTGCTGAAGAGGGAGCTAGATTAAATAGCACCACACACCCTGATAACTTAATTCTTTAAGAGAGACACTACAGAAAGCCTTGGCATATTGACATAACAATTCCTTTTCCTTCCTTTCCAAGAGGATATTGGTCACACATATATCCTCATAATCCTCTACAAAATGCAGGCAAGTGTCTGAATGCAAAATGCCTCTCTGTTCCCTCTGTGATGCTATCATTTCTCAAAAATTGTGACCATTCCTTCACTTGTTAGAAGAAAACTGCTGAAGGGGATAAGGAATATCACGGACTTCAGCAGGTGGAGCTGTTCCCTGTGAGACAGTGCTGAACCTGGCTCCTGTGTTGGCCTCAGCTGCTCAGTGTTGAGTGCCGACTAGGGCAAGGCCATGGGCTTTTATTTGTTTGGCAGAGACAAGCTAGCTGCAGGATCATGCTCTGTCTTTAAATTCCAGCAGTGTTCCACATAGATATGTCCTTTTAAATGATGAGATGGGGTCAATGTGTGCCTTGTTCTGTGGCTGACCATTCTGATACTCAGGAACATCATCTATGGTCAATAAAGACTTATTAGAAGGAAGGAGAGGGTAATAGTTAAAAATATGGACTGTGGTGCCTCATAGTTTTGTTTTCTATTTACTAACTCTATGACTTTTGTTGTAGCATCAGTAAACCCTACCATGTGCTTAACTTTTTGGTAGGGTTGAGAATACAGAAATAGTACTCCCCTCAAGTGGTTCACAGTCCAAGGGGAAAAGAAATAGCTAAAATACAGTTTGGTAGGCGCAATGCCCAGGTATTTACAGAGGAAAAGACTCTGGCACACAGGGGTAAAGTGAGGAGATGATGTCAGTGAAGACTTCCAAAAATAGGTAACATATGATGTCCTTGGTAAATAAAAAGGAATACTAGTAATTTTCATTGAAGAAGTGGAGAAAACACCCTCCACATGGAAGGATTGGCACATGTGGCAGCTCACAGGCATGAGAGGGAACAGCTGATGAAAGGAAGCACAGGTTGGAGGGTGAGGGAGGGAAATGAGGCTAAAGAGGCAAAATACCATCATGTCACAAAGGGCCTTGGAAACCAGACTGAAGAGCTTGGACTTCATTCTGAAGGTACTAGGGAGGGACGTGATCAGCATTTCAGTTTGGAAGCAAAAATATGGCAACAACAAATTGGATGGATGAAATATTGGAGAAGGAGAGAGTGGTTAGAAAGCTACTTGTAGAAGTCATTCATCCATTGAGCCCATTTGGGAGGCATTGTGTGAGCAGCTGAGTGCCTGACCATGGATGCTGATGGGGTTTTGTGATTTTTACACATACTTTTTCAAGATAACACTACAGAGGGCAGGGCCCATGCGCACAGTCTGTCACAGAATGAGTGTAATCAATAGTGATATTTTTTGTGTGTTATGCCCTTCATCCTTTGCCTTTGGAAGCATAAACATACATTACCTCAGCAATGCTGGAAGCCAGCTGGAGGGAGGCCTGTGCTAGGAGTCAGGATGCCTGGGTGTGGGCCCAGTTCCACCACAAATTTCCCGTGTGCCTAACGAAAGTCATTTTAGTTCTCTGGACTTATTTCTTCTATTCCAAAATGAAACTGCCAGTCTGGACAATAGCAAAGGTCTCATCCATTCTATAAACCTGTAAAAGTGATCCTGTCTATGATCTAGTGATGGGAAGGATTTGAAATAGTTTATAAGGAGAGCTGGGAGAAAAGCCACAGCTGAAACTTGACGTTGGACTGAAGTGCTAATGATTGAGAGGGCTTCATAGGGATAGAGTGTATGGATTTGAACCATGCTAAGACATTTTAATATAGATCACCACACAAATAGCATGTAAATATAGGCTACAGGTAAATCTACTAAACCCACAGGTGTGTTTAATAAATATTCAAGTTAGTTTTGAGCAGCTTTAAGGAGCAGATGACATCTATCTTCCTCTAGTCACCATGCCTAGCACAGTGCCCTTCTCACATTAGTGCCTGAGAAATGTCAGTTGATAAAGATGACTTAAAATGTCTTCTTCTGAGCATAGTTGAACATTTATGTAAGAAGAGCACTTGTGGTTTCAACTGCTTTTCGCAGTGCTGGTTTTCTGTGCCACAAATCCAAGCTCCCACCACAGTCCCCAGTAGGATTAATAGATTCAGTCCCCCATAGGAACTTCCTACAATCCTTATCTCTTGGGCTCACATTTTAATATCTTTCCTCCTCCCAAACCTCTGCTTTGTTTGGACACCACAAGAAAATGGATAGCGGTCCCTGGGAGGCAGCAAACGAGAGGGCTACCCCAGGATCCATTTTCCCAGAATCGCACAGGAAAACTTTGGAAGACTAAAGCAATTGAATTGTTTGGGGAGGATAATATAAGATACCCAATCTCTTTTTCCTCCTCCACCATCTTTTCCCACTCCTTAAAGTGAAGGAGCTTTAAATGTTTAAGTCATTAAGAACTGTTTTCCCCATAGTGCTGCAAGTCAGGGGGAAAGAATGAGGCTATTCTGTAGGAAGGTGAATACTGGTGTTTTTGATTGTGCTGTATTCAGGGAAGTGAGAGATGGTGCCGAAGACAGAAAATGACACTGCTGCCTCAGCATAGTTCCCTCAGCGCAGGACCTGCCGCTGGGACTGTGCTGGGGAAGCTCCTGTGTTCAGCATGAAGCCAGGCAGCTGGGGAGTTGTGATCAAAGGCAAAAACTCCCCTTTGCTACAGCCAGCCTTTAAAATAGACCCAATTAGGCCCTTAACTAGGATCCCAAGGGACTCCTCTGCCCCATGCCGTCACCACTCCACACTACCTAGGACTTCTGCATGCACGCAGACAAGAAACAGTAATAATAACTTCTTTGTATTGCATGATAAAGAGCTAGGAACAATTTCGAGTCAATGATCTGAGTGCTGCCCCAAAGCAAGTCTGCATTACATAGCTACTACTTTCTTGAAAAATAGTCCAATAATCCCTCTTGGGAACACTGCGACTTTCTCAGCTTATTCAGCCTGGAGAATAGTAATAGTGCTAACAATTGGCCCAGGGAGGAAATGCTGAAGTTTATGTTTTTACCTAGAGGAGAGAGTAATAATTTTAATTTGTTTTCATGTTAGATAATGTGTGTTTCCCCCACCCCTCCATAGTGTCCCTCTCTGGAAACGTAGCCAGGATAAAACTTTGCCTGAGGGATGAGTGCAGAGTCTTTTGAACTCAATTTGAGTACACATGGGGATTTTGCTGATACTTTCATTTCTTGTTTTTCCATCAATCTGATTTTGGTCATTGAGTGTTGTTAACTGTTGGGTCCCTTACGAAGCAGAAAGATCTCTGAGGTCATTCCCTCCAGTGCCCTCATTTTACAGATGAGCAATCTGAGGACTGTAGAGACTGAACTAAATATGTTGTGAAGGACTTCCAAGTGTAGATGCCCTTGATTTTTGAAAAGAGTTCAAAACACTGGCACTGTAATATGACACTTAAAGACCGGATTTGGATTCTTGGTTCTGCTTTTTACTAGTCGGGCAACATTGGACGCGTCATTTAATTTCTCCAAGACAGTTTCTTCATCCATAAAATGAAACTAATATTGCACCCACCGAACAGGGTTAACCTGAATATTACCAGAAATCATGTATGTAAAGCATTTTGGATAATGCCCCATCCAAATTAAGTAGTATGTATGTTAGATGTTGGGATATTGAAAGACGTTTTGAGAGGATGTGGCTATAGATGTCTTGAAAACATTTTTTTACAGGAATATGCATACATGTGTTATATATATATTTTTTTCCTTATCACAAAGGTTGATAAGACAGCAGACCCTCATAGCATAATAATTTTCTACTAAAAGCAGGTTGTAGAATGCATTTCACTTAAAAAGCAGCATTATAGGCATTCACTGAGAACATTCAGAGCTTTAGCTCAGTCTATGACAACATGGTCCAATAAGAACGAATGTGTGTTCATTTATTTGAAAACTCAGCGCTTAAAAGTCAACCACAAAGAAACAAACCACAAAATTATTGCTGACAGTAAAACTGCATATGTCATGAAATTAGAAGTTTGAATTTTAACAGCTTTTATCATAGCACACTTTTTAAAAGCTTTTTGAAACCCTGTGTTGCTGGAATCGATATGTATGAAAGAATTGTGATGTTCGTGGTAAACTCAACTTAATAGGTCTTGCAAGGCACTTTTGGTCGGCCGAGCTTGAGATATTTACCATATGTTCAGATAAACATAACTGTGCACTCATTTTGTTTTTGAGTGGTAGGCAGATGAAAATTATGAATGATTGTGACATCAATATTGAGACTGTTTTATTACTGGATTTAATTTGAGTGCTGCTTCAACATTCCTTTTGTTCATATGAAGGCATGCAATGTAATGGTTAAAAGAATGACTAGAGGTCACAAACATAGGTTTGCATCTTGTCTGCACTTTTCACCAGCCAGGTGACTTTAAACAAATTACTTACACATTCTAGACCTCAATTTCTTCAGATTCAAAGTGGGGTTCTTAATGGTACTCACAGCCATGTTGTGAGAGGCAAATGAGAACATACATAAAATACCTTTTGTTTGGTTAGGTGCGTGGAGGTTCTGGAGACCAGCTGTTATTATTATTGGCTTTATGTCTGGGCCGTTATTATTATGTCTTGGTGACTACAGGTTTCTTAGAAAGGACTATGCAATCACTAGAAATAGTTCAAAGAAGAGCCTGCCAAAAGACTACTCCACAAGGATTGGTTATGTTTTGTCTTGTGGAGTATGGATTGCATCAAAGCAGTCATTTGGCGACAGAACTGCCTAGTATAAACAGGCTTCACTCCTCGCTAAGTCTTGGTGTACATGTATGAAGGCCTGACTGTACCTTTAAGGATCTACTTTCCGTTTTTTCCTATGTCTTCTCTTTTCTCTTTCTCTCTCTCTCCCTCTTTCTTGCCCCTCTCCTTTATGTCCTCTGGACACAGGGTCCAGGTGGCAGTGTCCTTATTTCATTTGGAAAGATTTTAGAAGGATAAACAATAACGGAAATTGTGTTTTGTTTTAGCTCCCCCCCGCCTCTCTGCGCGAAGACTTTCCAAATAAGCTAGTCTTCCATCAGCAAGCCTAAAACTCAGTGTACACCTCTGCCTATTTCCAGCTTGGTTTCTTATTTTAAAAATTGTGTTCATATGTGTCTTTCCAAAACCAGTGACTTAAATGTCCTTTTTTCTACCTGGAATTTCTTTTTAATAAAGAAAGACTATCTTGATGACTTAGGCAAATGAGAATTTAATTCATCAGATTTAGTCTTATTTCTGTGCTTAGATTCATGGCTTTAATCTGTAAACAAGCACATCATTAGGGAGATAGGTAATTACACAAATTAGATTGGAGAAACTTTGCCAGGGGAGATGGATTTTGTTTACCCTCGTGTGTTTGGCACCAAAGGAATTTCTCTTTCACACAAAACTGCATCTTGTGTGGCTGGAGAAGGGAAAAAGAGCAGAAAGTCTAGGAAAGGAACACTTTTGTCTCTAGGACTAAATCTTGTAGCAAAGAGCTCTTGTCCAGCCTCTTCACAGGGGTCAGTCTGAAGTGAAGGGTAGCAGAGATTGTGGAGCAAATAGAGGCACTAAGGTTTTCACTTCCCGGGAGCCTGGCACGTATTTGTTGCTCAAAATATGTTCTTTTGACTTAAATGAAAAGTATTCTAAAATTTTAAGATGTGCTCTGCTCATGTTGAAGTACACCCGTGAAGAATCAGTCAAATTGCCCTGGGGATCTTTACTCTTAAAAAGAATTTCCAAGATTTAAAGAAGATATGTTGTTCGCAGAGTGTGCATAGTCTACGTGAGAAGTAAAATGTAAATATGAATTAATGTCTCAGTCTGTTTGCTCATTTTCAAAGGAGGGACTGGTAAGAGCTTGATGAGTGGTGTAGACCATCAACCTTGGAAGACGTTTGCAGGCAGATATGATTACTAAGGGTTGAGACAGGCAAGGAAGGATAGGAGGGAGGAAATAAATTCTCTTTGGACAGGTAGATCCTGATGAAAAGTAATAAACATTTTCAAAGATAGTTTGGGTCCTGGACACCAAGTATTGTGTTTCTCTTAGGGGCTTTAGGGAGCAAATAAACACTGTAAGTAAAAAGAGGCCTAAAGAATGTTGCATTAAAGTAAGACTGATCAGGTATGAAGTTCAGAAAGGCTTGGAGGAATGGAGAGATCATTTCGAAGATAAAGCATTCATTCTTTTATTTGAAAAATATTAATTGAGCACCTGCTATGCATTAGGCACACACTAGGAACAGTAGATTTAACAGTAACAGAACAACTATGAATTTTACCCCCCAAATTTTCAGAAATCAAGAACTGAGAGAAATTATTATAGCTTTGATGATTTTGGTGATAATGAGACTAGAAAGGAAACTATTCATCCACCCCTTCAAAATCTCACTGGACAGGCACATGTAGAAAGCTTATTCCAGGAAGATAATAATAGGACACAGAGGTCCTGTGATGAACAGGATACACATGGGCCCTGTTCCCTTGGAAATCAAAATTTAGTAGGTAGAGAAAGATATCAAATACAGAACAGTATTGGTTTTTTTCTTGGTAAAAAATTGTTGAAGTATAACATATACAAATCATAAATGGTACATTTTTATGTGGTTAAATACTGTGTAGCTAGCACCTAGAGTAGGAAATAGAATATTATTAGCACCCAGAAATACCCTTGTGCTCTCTCTCCCAGTCACTACTCACCAGGGGTAATCACTGTCTTGCTTTTAAAGGCAAAAAATTAATGTTGCCTATTTTTGAACTTTATATAAATGGAACCATACTATACATGCTATTTGTAACTGGCCTTTTTTGGTGAGATTCACCCACATTATTCCATATAGTAATAGTTTGTTCATTCTTGTTGCGGCATAGTATTCCGTAGTGTGAATATACACCAGTTTATCTATCCATTCTCCCAATAATGTGCACTTGAGTAGTTTCCAGTTTGGGGCTAAATACTGCTACTAGGAACATTCTTATAAAGAGCAATATTGCAACAATTGTGCTACATTCTGTGAAAGGATGTGTCAGGAGGAGTTAACCTAATCTGGTGGGGCAGAAGAAACTTTCTGAGGAAGTGAAATTTGAGTTGGGGGAATGCAATTCAAGGCAGAAGGGATGGTATATGCTCACATGCGGACGTCCAAGACAGGAAGCAGATTTGATTCAAGAGGTCCTCGAGGGGAAGAGTGAGTGGGGGCTGGGTGGGAACGGTACAGTGAGCCTCACTCAGGGTGCCCCAGAGCCTGCGTAAATTACTGTCCATGCAATACCCAAAGTCTACTCCACCCCCTCTGCCATTCCCACCTCCCAAGCCTATCCTGTATCTGGCTCCCATGCTGGAGGAATGATGGCTGAGGCCCCTGGCTGGGAACTACAGAATGCAGGGATTTCCTGGTGGGAGACAACAGATGAGAGGGGCAGAGGGGAGCTACATGACCACAAGTTCCCAGATTCTTCTGTTGATGAGACACTTCCTTTCCAAAATGGAACACTGGGCATGCTTTTTCATTAGGAGAGTGGCTAGACCATGGTTTTGGACCTGTCTGGTGGAGTGATTTGAAGGGACTGTGTTCACAAATAGAGTTAGATAGGGCTGATCGGTTCTTCCGGGTTTGTTTTTGCAAATGGGAGAAAGGGAATTAGGAGAAGCTCAGTGGAGTGTAGGGAAGCAGTGGGTGTGCAGTGGGTTAGAGGAAGTGTGGAAAGGCCAAGAGAATAATAGTATTTTAGTAGACACTTGACCTGGCATATTTTTCAGTATTGGTGCAGGGCAAGGACAAATGTCTGAACGGCTTACTTAGTAGATACCAGTTCCTGATGAGAGGCAGTGTTGCAAAGAGTCTAAGAAAATGAACCCTCAGATCAGGTGGCCTGGACTTGAATCCGACCTGTGTGTTTACTAATGCGCTGATCTTGAGCATGATGCTTAACCTCTCTGTGTCTCCGTTTCCTCATATTTAACATGGACATCATAATAAATGTAGTTGTGAGGATTAAATGATTATATCCAAGGCATTTAGAACAGTGTCTGCTATATCTCAGCATCTTGTAAGTGTTAGTTATTATTAATTGGGCTTCATCACTCACCAGCTGTGACTTCGGACAAGTCACATTCCCTCTCTGAGCCTCAATTTCTTCATCTACAACCAAACTCTGAGATCTCCAAGGCTTCTTCTGATGGTAGCCTCTATGATTCTCCAAAACTAAAATGGTATGATCACACAGCTTGGTGCTGAAGTATGTTTTGTATGCTCTCGATGTTGACAATTACAGCCCCAAATTTGTCCAGCAGAACTCACTGCTTTCAAGCTTTGATGACCTGCAGTCTGAACTTGGTGCATTTTGTTTGCACTGCAGGTTGTGTGGAACCCTAGTTTGGATCAGAAAAAGTAAAAGTTTATTGTGTGTGTTCTATTCTCTTACTCCCTTCGGTTTTTAAGATTTCAACAGATCATTTACATGGGGAGAAGCCAGGCGTCTTTGCCCTCTCCCTTGCATGTGGGTTCACAAGCCACTCCAGTGAAAAGTCTGTGATGAAAAATGCCTGATAAGTTTTTCATACACAGATTGCTGGGTTCTGTCTTCTTGATTTCGTCATCTTTTCCTTTCAGCCCTTTTTTGTTTCTTGGTTTTTTATTTTCCCCTAGGACTTCAGAATCTTTACTACTAAACAGGATCCACAGTTTACTTTCGTCCTGATGAACGACTTAAAAGGAAAACCAGAGGTTGTGTATCTGAAAACAGGATCATGGTGAAGGGTGGGAAAAAATGAGAGGGAGATCAGGATACGCTTTCAGTTGCTATAACAACCATATATAATATTTGTGTTTTCTTCCCTCTTCGCTTTTAGTAGCTTATCTAATCTATCTTCTTGTTTCTGATTCTAAAAATCATTTTATGAAAGGACATGTGATTTTTAACAACACCTTAACAATACCTTGAAAAAGAAATGCAAATGCAACAATGGCTATCAAATTGTATGGATCTCCCACCTGCCAGGCACTTCACTCAGTGTTTAGTATATGTCATTTCATCCTAATTTTCTCTTTTTTCTAGAACACTGTAAAAGATGTATTGCTTTCTGGAGAATACAGTGTTAACCTGATACACTCATAGCTGGAGTCATTAGGAAACTCCCAATGCGTGTTCAGTGTCTGATCTTCTAGAAGGAGCACCTGTATGGATTGGCAGGTGTTGGATGGGGAGGGTAGTTTGATCAGTGTCCTTTTAAGATTTGTCCAGCAACTCCTGTTCGTTTCATACAGTTGAAGTTGTATGTGGTCACAAAATTGTCTGGGTATCTTTCTCGTTTGTTGAAGGGAATTCTGATCTGTGTGTATGACACGGTTGCCCCCTGAATGCTTAATTAGAAGAGAATACAGACCATGATTACACTTCAGTGCATCCAACTTTGCACCTACTCTGCAGCCTTCTGGAATTCATATTCCAATAGGGGAGAGACTCACATATGTGAATAATACAAATAATCTTACAGTTGTGGTAAGTCCTAGAAGAGATATACAATGATTAAAGAGGCTGAAGACTTTGCTTACTTCAGAATAAATTTGCCGTAGTGAAGACTTAGCTGTCGTTGTATACTAGTTCCTTCTTACACCCCCCCACCCCCCTTTTGGGCTATTTGAATTCAATTCACAAATATTCAGGGAGCACCTATGCTGTGTTATCTCTGTATTCTGCACAGAATTTACAGTGGTAAACAGGACAGGATCCTCAGTCAAAGATATATTTGTACATATTTACATGTGGACTAGTGTGAGTGTGATTTCCAAAGCAACTTCACCTCTTTTCCAAATTTCCATTGTGTTGTATGTTCTTTATCTGAAGCAAAACCAATCATCCAACTAATGGCCCAAGACATAAACCTAAGCAGCCAGAATTAGGTTTTCAAAGATAAATTTGATATTGTCACTCCCCTTAAAATCTTACTGGGTTCCCTACAGCATATCTGGGAACAATAATGATCTGTCCTCTGCTGACCTTTCCATGGCCCACTCCACCCACCCTTCACATTGTGGTCCAGCTACATTAAACTCCTGTGGAATGATGGAATGTAGATCTTAAATGGTCAACTCTAGTCAGAGGTGGAGGGAGGAAAGGCTGTTCGGTCGGAGTTAGTAGTATAAAGTTTAAAAGTTATAAACTATTTTTAGTAAAATGACAGTTATTTCTTTATGGAATGAACTGTATCCACGTGATTTCTTTTCTTTCTTCCTCATATCTCTTATCCACTCCACTGCTCACTCCTGTTAGAATGCAAGGATGCCACTTACTTTGCCCAGGGCCAGGGAGACCCTCTGACCCCTTTATTATTTTCAGGAGTACCAGTAGCAGCAGCAGTACCCAGGGAGAAGAATCTCAATGACTCACACAGAAATTGTAGCAATTTGTGGCAAAGGTTGTTGGAATCTATAGTTCTTTATACTCTTCCTTCTTTCAGAAGCCCTGTCTCACTCAGTGTGAAAGAGTGCTAGAGGAAGCTTCTTATGTTTGTTAGAGTGATAGAAACAGACAGGAGAAGAAAAGCATTTAACTGGAATCAAAATCTGAGCATCCATTTAGGATTTCCATTCCTTTCGAGGATGTAGCTAGACCCTATTTTGGTTTGCAGATTTCTGGAGTTCTGATTATTAGCAATTTTCAAAAGTTGTGGTTGTATTCAAGGGCCAAGAGCAGTGAAAGAGACACAGAGAAGATGTGAGAAAAGCAGCAGGACTGAGTTGAAGGGCTCTTCCTACAAAGTCCTTCCTGCCGTCTAGATTTCTAACTCCTTTAAAGACATCTTATATTCCTGACAAGGGAAAAGCAAAACAAAACTGCTCGAAGACTCTTCCAAAAATGCGACTATTTTTTCAAAGCAAAGAAAAAATCTGTGTGTGTATGCTGAGGTAAGCTGTGCAAGAACGCATTTTCCTCGATTTTTTTCTTAAATTATATAGGAGAGAGGAAATAATAACCGAAATATGGTTATGCACATGAAGTAAGAACAGGACTGTTGACGATGGTAATCTTAGTGAATCTTGTTAATGCTTTAACAAACAGACAATTATCACAATCAGCACATTGATTCTTTGAATGGAAGCAGCCACGGAAGTGTTGCTTAAAATAGTGTGTTGATTTTCGCCTTAAAGTAGGCCAAACTCTCTCTGTTTACAGTATTAATTTGCTTAGCAAGCCTTTTATTTCATTGACAGTAAGGAGATAAGCTTCAGCCCAGCTGTGACTGAATTTTCAATCAAGCAACAAGTATTTGTTGTCTACTGTCTGTGTGCTAAAGATTGCTTGGCATCATGGTGGATACACAATATAAATGATAGATAATATCTCCAGTTTTTAAAGGAGATTGAGTCTAAAACTAAGGAGTCTATGTTAACCTATTTAAAAATTAAGTGCTACCTTGTGGAAATGAGCGTATAGTATAGGAAGTGAGAGGAGAGAAGGTGGTATAGTGCTTTCTAGAATGAAGAAGGGTTCTCATTGGGTGTTTAAGGATAGGTAGTTTGGTTAGGAAAAATGTGAAATTTTCCATAAATGGGTAAAGGCTTGGATATAGGAATAAATAATGAGATTTCCTGGAGTTTGTAGAAACTTGACTCTGTGTTGTAGAGGTGTGGATGAGGGGTGGGGATGATGAAGGAGAGGAGAGAGGGAGAGAGACAGGGAGAGGGAAGAGAGGGAGATGGGTAGGGGGAGAGGAGAAGGAGGGAGACTGGTAAGGAAGTCTTTAGGTGCTAGGCAAAAGAGAATGATCATAAATTCCAACTCACTTGAGTCTGAGAGGTTTAATTTTTGAGGTTTTATTTTACTGCTTTCTTCTTCTTAAAGAAAGAAACACTGATGGAAAACAAATTTTCTCTTTTTTGGTCAGTAGCAGATTGTGCTGGGGACGAGTGACAAGGAGGGAGTGGACAAGGAAGATAAAGGATTTTCTCAACTGTGATTGTGCCTCAGCTGCCCAGTTTGTAAAATGGATGGGAGATAACTCAGTCACAAAGAATTGTCATGGTAGTGTCCTTTGTGTAGTATAGACTCTGCCTAGGAATATTCTAAATGATAAAAGAGTGAGGTACCTTTTCCAAGGTACCGCTACATCCTGGAGAGGGCTGAAGCTGGACCAGGGGGAGCAGCAGTTTTTGAAGGAGACTCTGCAGTTGTTAGAAGAGGGAAGTGAAACTTGGAGGAGCTGGAATTGGGTCAGAGCATAAAGCAGAGATGTGATCTGAGAGATCGCAGTAAGTAGACCCAGGGAAGGAGGGCATGCCAATGATAGTGGCTATGGCAATAATAATGGCTATGCCAACACCAGTGGACAGACATAAAAAAGATCCAAATGTGAGATAGTTAGCTCGGAATTAGGATAGATAGTGTAAGGAACAGGAAAGAGTACACAGGCCTAGCAACTTGTGTGCGCTGTTTGCAACAAGGAAGCATTGAAAGTGAGTTCAACTTCTAGCCCTTTGCACTTCAGGGGGGTACCTAGAATAGGAAAATTCTCAGAGACAGAAGGCAAAACTGAGGTTACCAGGGGTTGGGGGGAGGAGCGAATGAGGGGTTATTGTTTTATGGGTCCAGAGTTTCTGTTTGGGATAACGGTAACATTCTGGAAATAGATAGTGGTGATGGTTATACAACACTGTGAATGTACTTAATGCTAGTGAATTGCACTTAAAAATGGATGAAATGGTGAATGCTATGTTGTGTATATTTTACCATAATAAAAAAAAAATCCAGCCCTTTCAGGGTTAACAGAATAACTGCCTGCTTAGAAGGAAGTCTGGGGCTCAAAGTCTATGAGGAAATCTGTTCACCTTCAAGTTGCGTAAAGGCCAAAAGTGGGAGCAGAGGTTAATATTAGACGGTTCCTAAGTCTTAAGATCTCTGTAACTTTGTGCTCCTCTCATTGTGTGCTGCACAAAACCTCCTCTCAGTCATGCAAAGCTACCATTATGATGTTGAATGACTTGCAACTCTAAATACATTGTTCTAAGCCTTTGCTCCTCTGGGTAGATTTTGGAAGGTTTCTGGTTAATCATTTATAATACGATTTCTCTCTTAAAATTATTTAACACTGTTACTGCTTGGAGAATATTTTACATTTCCCATTTAGAGATATTTGAAATATCGAGCTTCATTTCAAGAAATGCTGATAATTTGTCGCTATGCAGTCTGTAACTCTATAGCAGAGTCAACTTCTTCCCTCTGCAAATAAAAGCAGCCATAAGACGGAGTATCCCATTCTTTTGAAAAACTTACTCTGCCCCAAAGGGCCTTGAGCGGCTAGATTTTCCAGATTCCCTCAGTATTGTTGGTTCTACTGAGAGTGTTTGGGTTCTCTTAACTCACAATAAAGTCTCAATTTCAGGACTGCAAAACAGTGATTCCTTCCAGTCGGACAGTCCGTTATTGCATGTGAAGCTCATACTGTGACAGTTTGGTCTTTTTTCTCTGGAATATATAGAAAACTTGGGCCTATCTGAAGACATTATTAAGTTCACTTCAGATATAGAGGATGGAATCTTCTCTGTGATGCAGGACAACATAATTCCATCTCCAGTAAATACACTGACGTTGACACCCACAGAAACTCCCACTTGAGCAGGGCAGAGCCTTTGTGAATTTCAGAGAGTGACCAATGGTCTCTCATGTAGAACCCAACAATAGCAATCATGCTAGTGACGGGGAAACCAAAATCAATAAAGAAAAGAGATTTCAGCCAAGGCGTCAAAGAGGTTATTAGGGCGATGAGAAAGGAGAAGTAGGAGAGAAGTTGAAAAGGATCTTAAAGATCTCGCTTTGAAGAGGTTTATTCAGAGAAGCCTCTTCTATGTAAGATGATGGCGTCTGCCCTCCCATTTTCAAATTAAATGGCAAGTTGTGAAAAGTGGATAAAATATAAAAACTTAAATCGTGCACATGTGAAACATTTTCCTAATTAATAAGTTAATCCATTCACCTGGTTTCTTCCTAATGAACCGTGGCAGTTGTATTATTGTTCTGGCTCGTGTGGAGCCTTTGATAACAACAGAGTTATTTGTACATTCTTTTTCCTCCCTCCTTTTTATGCCAGTGAGCAATTGGGCCCAATCATTGTATTTCTTTTAATGTTGAAGGAACTGGCAGCTCCTGCTTGAGCCTGACTGATTTATTCCATGTTCTTTCGTCCCACGGTAACTAAATTCTAGTTAAATTTATTTTTGAACAAAGGTAGTCAGCCTCTCCAAGAGATTCTCTTTTGAATGAATGACAGCAGACAGTTGCAAGACCATTCATTTGCTTATATCTATTTGCTGTATCTAGACAGCTATTATCATGCATGTGGTACTTCAGAGCAATTTCACCCAGTCTGCTGTCAGTAGCAACCAGCTGGAGGAGCCTGCTCCAGCCGGACTTGTGCTTGGCATCTTGAATCTGAGCTCAAACTTTCGATATTGCCTTAATATTTGTACAAGTTCATGCTGGAAGACAGGTGTTGGGAAAGAGCATCCTTATTTGCAAATAATTTATTGGTTAAAGGGAGCTTTAAATGTGCATTATGTGTTTTTCGGCAACCATCTTATAAACAAGTTTGCACAAATGAAATGTGTTCCTTCTCGGAGCCTGGTCACTACCTGGGAGTAAAACCCAGGAAACCTTATGAGATACTGAGCTGATAGCTAAAGGGCAGTAAGGAGAAACGCCAGAGAGCTAATGTTAATCAGTATTATGAAGCATCAGCATTACGAAGCAAGGAGAAGACTAGGGGAAATGCTCCAGTCCAAGTTAAAGGGATGTTAGAATTGATGTTAGAATTGATGAAGTTCCAGCTAGGAAAATGTGTCCTGGAAAAATAATGTTGGCAATTATTCGGTAATCCCGTATGTTGTGGTTAGGATGTTTGTTTGTTTGCTTGTTTGCTTGTTTGTTTTTGCTACGCACATTATATGGATTTCATCATTAGATTTAATCCTCACAAGGCACTCTTGTTCCTTCCATTTTACGGAAGAGAATACTGAGGTTCAGTGAGATTCAGAAACTTGTCCAAAGCAAAACAGATGGTAGATGGCAGAGAAGGAGTCAAACACTTACAGACCTGATGATTCCCAAATCTTAGCTACACTGACCATTTTGCCTTTCCTTCTTGTCCATGCTAGTGAAAGTTCACTCTTGCTTTTTGCAGGCTTCCTAACTGTGAAAGGAGAATGGAGGATAGTGCCAGCCCTATATCTTCTTTTCCCAAAGGACACTTTAGTCTCTTGTTGCTTTTGTGTAAATTCTTTCTCACGTAGGGCATGGTTTAAGCTAAATTTTTCTGTATCTGAAAGAAGGGATTAACACTCCTGAGCAGAAATGTAAATGTTGTGGAATTTGTTTCATGCCTACAAAGATTTGTAAGACCTTTTGCTTACCTTGAAGAGCTTGTGATCTAGTAGAAACATTGGAAGGAAAGTAAAGTAACGTGTTCAGAACCTCCTGAGTTCCAATTGCTTTCATAGCTATTTTGCAGACTACTTTTATTCAATCCTTGAAACAACTGAAGACACTATTAGTGTCCCCATGTTACAATGAGAAAAGATGATGCATTATTGGCCCAAAGTCACACAGCTGGTAAATGACAGAGGCAAGATTTAAACCCAGGTGTGCATGACTCTAAAACCATCTTATTGCCATATTCACCCAATCTCCTATTATGTATGACTGTGGGCCATCAAATTCATAGGTGGAAGTGGGTTCTATATACCAGTTGGAAGAAATCAGGGGAGTCTGTATGGCTTTGAACAAAGCCATATGGAACGGCAGAGTCTGAGCATGAGGGCAGAAGGGGAGAGCCAGTCTATGCAGGAAGAAAGCATAAGTGAGGTGATACAGAATGAGAAAGGTGTAGGATGCATACAGAAGACATGATTAGAGCTTGTTCAGTTCTTTAAGCTCCTCTGCTATCTTTAGGAAAATGATCCCATCTTTGTACTATCTTGAAAATTAGCCAGACAGTAGGTAAGGTTATGCCATGTGGGAAAGATGCACAAAGAGGACACATGAACATTTAAGAAAATGAACTAAAAGACATGCCAGTTACGTAGAAATCCCAACAAATAACATGTATTCTAAGGAGGTCAAAGTACTGGTGGGGTAAGGACCTGGATAGGGTCAAGCTGATATATCCTGGAGAATTAGAATTTGAAGCATGGTGCTGAAAGCAAAAGGAGCTGTATTCAACTGAAAGTACCTTCCTTGGTCCAAACAACATAAGAAAAAGAAATGCCCTAACTGGCAACACAGAATCCCGGACCAGTTAGTTTCTCTTACCTGGCAAGATCTGGCTCATTATCGGCAAACTTCCTTGAAGAGCCAATGTACCATGGGCATTTTTTGCAATTACATATCTCCTCTGAATAATCAGCCTGTCACGAACAGGATTGAGGTTGGCATCTCATTTCCTGCTGAAGCCACCAAAGATCTGTAAATCATGTTAACCACTGCTGGGCTCAAATGAGCAGGTGAGTGGGAGGAAAGGCTGCTTGCCCATGGCGCTAAGTTGTGCACTATTCCCTTGCTGTTGCTATTTATGGCAAGCAGAGTGCTTACAAGTATTCTCCCAATTTGCTCATTAGCTCCTAGCAAATCTTTTTAGACTCTTTTTCCTGTCATGGACAGACTGTGTCTCTTCTGCTTGGAATTGATTCATTAATACAATTATGTTGAGGTCACAGATCCTCCCTCATAACTGGGATACAGGAAAATGCCCACAATTAGAGGAGATAAACTCCACATCCATCAAAAGAAGTGCTCTGGCAATGAGCAGAACTGTTGTGTCCCCTCTCCTTGGCGTTTCATAATGAGCCTAGAGGCCTGGAGACAGGCTCTCCACAGACGGGCAGGGAAAGGGTCCTGAGAAAGATTTCTGACTTCATCCCAGAGGCTGAAAAAGGTTTAGATCAAATTATTGGAATGCAAAAGATCACAGGGGTTCTTCTCTTGTAAAGGTCAATAGGAGGTCATATTATTTTTGTTTCTCATTAAAATTTGAGTACAGTCTAGAGTCCAAGAATTTTAATAAGGCAGATACCTGTCTATCTAAGATTTTTCTTCTTTATGACCATAGTATTCTGAGTGGCACAGGGAAATTTTCAAAGATTCTGACTATATGTCCTAGAAGTCCTCAGAAGTCAGCTTTTTCTAGGCTGATGATCTAAGTGTTTTATCTAATTGCAATTTTTAAATTTAGGAGCAGCCATTGGAGGATGTTTTTGTTGTATTGCTTGTTTGTTTATTTGTTTTAGAAAGGGTGAAGTGATTGCTAGTTTCCTTGGGGGAGGTCAGGCTTAAAGTGAGCTTAAAATGAAAAGGAATTCTGTGGCCCAAGGGGCTCTTCCAGAGCAAAGACATAAACAAGAAGGAAAGAAAAGGGACAAGTAGGTCAAAGAGGAGATAATAAAGTCAAGCAGAGATAAATGTGACCCTAAATAGGTATTTAATCAGATTGAATCATGTTTAATCATTTGCTATAGACATTTGCCGACATGTTAGTGTATTGGCAAATCACCTTAGGGACGAAGGAAGGAAGAACATTCCAATTTAGACGCGTTGGTAGCATTTCTTCTGGGACCTGAAGCATTTCCCATAATGATGGTTTAATACAATCTTGGTCAATTACCTTTCTGTGAGAGCTGGGGATGTGTGCCACCTTGCTGGAAATGTTAAAATCCCATTAAACTTCAGTTATTAGTAGCAAAGAAAAAAGAAAAAACTGAGTGATTCAATTAAGACACAAGCGACCAGATGTCTGTGGCACTGAATTAGTTTTCCTGTTATGACCAAGAAATACTGATTTTCAAGCTGGCTGAAAGGCTATTTTCCCCCTTATTTGCCAATATTATTAGGTTCCAAGCTTTCTGATGCTCCCTCCATTGCCAGATTTTCAGAGATTTAGCCCATATCCAAACACATTAAGCATTATTTTCTGAATGCACAGGTGACATATAGCCACCACCAAGAAGGCAGGTGAGCAGTGATGAAGACTGAGTATCCACACTCCCTCCATTGCTTTCTTTCCAGAGAATGGATGGGGAGATGTTGCAAGGGTTTGGGATATTGCCTCTTGGGACTAGGGAACTGAATCGAGCTACCTGACTTATGTGTAGGGCACATTTCTGTATAGTTCACTAGCAATTTCTAAGAAACAAACAAATCGTGTGTATCTTCAATCCTTTCGCAAAATAAGCCACAAATTGCAGTGTCTATTGGGGAAGGGAGAAAATCAACTCCGAAGAATGTTGGGTTTTAGATCCAGCTTTACTAATATTCAGTGGTGGGTAAAGTGCTTAATCCTGGAGGATACCTATTTTTTTTTCTTCTATAAATTGAGGAAAGGGTTCTACATGATTTCTAAGGATCCTTCCAGCAACTGTGTTACATAATCTTGTGAAATGGTTCTATGAACACCAGGAAAGACCAAAACAAACAAACAAACAAACAATAACAACAAAAAACTCTACACAAAAATCTTAGAATCTGCATGTTAGAATCCAGTGGATTTTCCCATAATGATCATTTTTATATTGAATCTCTTATGTCATTGTGTGTGTCTGTAAGTCCCTTAACTATTAATTTTGGAGGAAATCCAGCTTGATTTTAATCATGTTTTGATACTCAGGGACGTTGGGTGAATAGAATTATTCTAGTTAGTCATTAGTTTATAATTGATTAATATTACATTGGTAACATAAAATCAGGCTGATCCAGTAAGCGTGAATGAAGCTCACTATCACTGTCTGTGTAACATATAAGAAGGAGATCCAGAGAGGCAGGCTTTCTTGTCTGACATTTCTAGGAAAGCCCTTCTAGTGAGAGAAGGTACAGCCAGGTGGGATGCTTTAAGTTGGTCCCAAGTTCTAATGGCCAAGACGATTTTTGTGTTGAAGTGGCTAAGTATCACTATAATCCTTGCAAATTTCTGGCTGAGCAAATTGGTGAAGCTTCCAGACCTTTCTGGAAATAAAGAAAAATGAGCATTTTTGTTTTGAGAAAGCTGAGAGGAGTGGGCAGTGAGGGAGAATTCAGCTCTCAGTAATTGCATTTTGTTGACCAAAAGGCTGACAGTTCCCTTGATCAGGTTGGAGAAATGCTGTCTGCTTTGTGAGTTTTGTAAAGAGAAAATTACACATTTCATACACAGCCTGGCTGGTTATTTACCAGGTTGGGATGTTTTTTTCTCTTGTCTTTTCTTCTTCTTCTTTTTGGTTTTGCTATTAGATGATTCCTCAAGTTGCTGGATCACTGACTCATAGACTGGATTACCTCTCTTTTTTTTTGGTACTTCCCACCACTAGTAATTACACTAGTGCTCAGATCAAATTGGTTACCAGTTCCCAGGAAAAGGAAGACAAGGAAGAGTTGATGCTATTAATGATACATTTACCTTCCTTTTCAGTTTTCTGTGCTCAGTTATGAATACTTTGGAGTTAACTTAAGTAGTCACTAGTTTGGGAGAAAAACAGATTTCCAAACTGACCAGCCTTGTTTCTATTTTATGTTAGCTGTCTGACAGGTTTCCTTTTACATACTTGATCTTAACGTTCAAATCAGACTTGCAGAGGGAGTACGACAGGAACATCTGATACAGCTTGTCTCCACTGCAGACAGTGGTCAAAATTGGGAACTCTAGTGTTGGAATATGTCACGCACATTGAGGCCAATTGCACACATCCCCTCTCTTTTTGAGGCTGCTTTGCTCAACAAGAACAATAACAACACACGTTCCCTAAGCACACAAACACTCAGGCATGGTGCAAAGGAGTTTTCATTCATTTTCTTACTTAATCCTCACATTAATTTTCATTGGTAAATTTTAGTGTAGTTTCCATTTTGCAGATGAGGAAACTGAGGCTTAGAAACGGTACTGTGCTCACGACATCCAGCTAATAAGTGGTAAAACACAGATTTAAACCATTATTTGTTGTCTCCAGGGCCCCCAAACTTAAACACTTAGCTATATCTTGTAGGTAAAAGAAGATTCTGACATTTTAAGTTAAATATTCTAAAAATTATCCAGTGATAGTATCATCTTCAGCTCTGGACCATCCTCAGATTCTTGTTTATAATCTTGACCTTAGTTTATGATACGTCAAGTTTACTGAGTGTGTCTCATGTGCTAGGTTCTGGGCTAATTCCTGGAGTACAGAAAAGAATTTAGATGTATCTCATATTCCCTGCTGTCAAAGTGTTCTGTCTTGTGACTTTCCATCTATTCACTTCAAGGTTCTCTGGTGGAATGTACTTTCAAGAATTAACATTCAAATAGTTCTAGGCCATTTTAGTTCCCATTTTACTGTTTATTGAACAGCATGGTCTTCTGCCATATCACTTCATTACCATATGTACATTATTTTATCTATTCTAAGCATTCAACATCATTTATGGGCAAAACTGTGAATGTAGGTGCCAATTATGTCACTTTTCAGTAGGGAGCTGCAATTTCATTTAGAACTTTCTACCATGTACCCACTTCTAAGTTGGAATTGCTTTGCCTCTTTAATTAAACACTTTGGGCCTCATTTAGTTAGTTTGCTTGTTTTCTTACCTTTTTTGTGTGTGAGATTGTCTCTGTCCCATAATTTTTACAAGCTAGAAGAAAGTGAAAAAGAGAGAGGGGAAATTGTGCATGTAAAGGAATATATTGTCTTGTCTTGCATGTGAGTGTAACCATCCCTGGGAAAGCAGTAACAATGAACAGAAGGGGCTTGTCAAAAGGACTGATATTGTCTGGTCATCTCTAACAATGTCTAGAATGACATCAACAACTCTGAGGATTTACTTATCATTATTCCAACTTCAGTTTTCTTTCCTGCTCCTCTTCATGCCCAACTCATAGCTTATCTCCAGCTGCAAATTCAGGCTGGAAGACAAGTGCTAAATTGGTGCCTCACTTTGGACCATGAAACGAGATTTTTCCCCTTTTTGTTTAGCTAGTGAAGAGATGATGGACATTTTATAATGACACTGAGGTTTTCTGGAAGCTGCCAGCATGCTATTGTGCCACCAATATCAAAACTAAAAACAATCAACTTGAAAAGCTTTTTTCTCTGATAAAAAATAACTAAATACTACAGCTATTGATTTATGAATCATTTAAGATTGGGGTCTTGGTTCTTTCCTTCTTCAGATTCACACACACACACACACACACACACACACAAAATCAAATGCCCTATTTTTACCTATAATTAATTTGAGTAGCTTCTTCCCCAACTTTTCTGGTTCAGCGATCAGAGAAGCAGAAGCCTGACATTACAGCAGAACTCCTGCTACTTTCTGCTCAGCAGTTCTCTTCCTGAATGGAAAAAAAAAAAAAAGGAAGGAAATGAAAAACAGACTTTTGATGGTTTTACTTGAAGAAAAAAAAACACGGAGGAAATATCAGGGTTGACCAAGGTCAGAAAAGGCAGGCACTTGGGTGTATTGGGCTTAGGGGTGAGAAAGAGAGAAGGAAATAAGGATGTAATTTATAAAGGATATTTTCCCTTATGCAGTGACCTCTTTGTGCCCTTTGGAGTCGATGACGCCAGAACCAGGCTCCATAGCACTTCTCTAGCCTGGCACTAAGTACAGACTGCACATCTGCATTCACAGAAGCACCCAGTGGCTGAGCTCCTCCCCTTGGGTCATGCCCTATCCACCAGCCACTTTCTGCATACACATGCTCTTGCCTTCGTTTCTTTTTCTCCTTTTTTTTTGTTATACAGTTAATACATGGCAAACTTTCATTGTGAAAGATAAAAACAATCAACAAAAATATTGGTTTCCTCTGGTCCCCTCTCCCTGTGCCCAAACCACAGTTCTTTTGCCAAAGGGAACCACTGTGCATTTTTTCAGATAGTTTATATTTGTTATGTTTATACAAGGAAATAAAAATGCAGTGAAAAATTTTCTTTCATACTAGTTTCAGACTCTATGTACTGTTATGCAAGTTTTGTCTTTTCTCTACATGCTGTTTCTTGGGCAATTGCCATGATGTTACTTAAAGGATACTGTATGATTTTTACTGTAGACTGGTGTTTTATAATGTGGTTAAATCACAGTTAGCCATTTTACTATTAATGTATTTGATAATAAGGTGATAATAGGCACGTGTGTCTAGCCTCCTCTGTTTTGCTTTTCTTGAAACAACTGAAAAGCTAGATGGGATGGTCCCAAACTCATCTTTGTATGAATTTTGCACTGTGAAAGCCTGACTCTTGAAGAGCAGGGAGAATGCTTATGTTCCTACGGTCAGCTCAGCTCTGAACTCCTGTTCTGCTTAAATCAGTGCGTTTTATGGGTCTCCTCAACATTGCACACGTTTTGTTTAATCAAAAATGTCTCTGAGAAGAGCCATAAAGGAACTATATTTTACTGAGCTCCTACTGTATGTGTCAGACATGCTGATGAGTGACCTCATGTCATCCTATGGCAATTCTGAGGAATAGGTGATTCTGAACCCAGTTTATAAGGAAATTGAAGCTCAGATAAATGAAGTAACTTGCCTGAGATTACACATATTCAGTAAGTGGTGCATTATAAAGTTAAATACTCTAGCCCTGAAGACATTAGTGATTTCCACTCTGCCGTGTTACCTTCTAACTTGAACTTCATTTTGAAAATACAAAAGATAATAAGAAAATACTATGAAAAGCTATACACCAACAAATTGGATAATCTAGAGGAGATGGATAAATTCTTAGAAACATACAACCTTCCAAAGCTAAACCAAGAAGATGTAGAAAATTTGAATAGACTGATCACCAGTAAGGAGATTGAAACAGCAATTAAAAACCTCCCAAAAAATAAAAGTCCAGGACCAGATGGCTTCCCTGGTGAATTCTACCAAACATTCAAAGAAGACCTAATACCTATCCTTCTCAAACTCTTCCAAAAAATTGAAGAGGAGGGGAGGCTTCCTAACTCCTTCTACGAAGCAAACATTATCCTGATACCAAAACCAGACAAGGACAACACAAAAAAAGAAAATTACAGGCCAATGTCACTGATGAACACTGATGCAAAAATCCTCAACAAAATACTAGCAAATCGAATACAACAATACATTAAAAAGATCATATATCATGACCAAGTGGGTTTCCTTCCGGGGATGCAGGGATGGTTCAACATCTGCAAATCTATCAACGTGGTACACCACATTAACAAAATGAAGAATAAAAATCATATGATCATCTCAAGAGATGCAGAGAAAGCATTTGACAAGATACAGCATCCATTTATGATAAAAACTCTAAATAAAATGGATATAGAAGGAAAATAGCTCAACATAATAAAGGCCATATATGACAAACCCACAGCAAATATCATTCTCAATGGAGAAAAACTGAAAGCTATGCCTCTAAGAACAGGAACCAGACAAGGATGCCCACTATCACCACTCTTATTTAACATAGTATTGGAAGTCCTAGCCAGAGCAATCAGGCAAGAAAAAGAAATAAAAGGGATCCACATTGGAAAAGAAGAAGTGAAACTATCATTCTTTGCAGACGACATGATTTTATATCTAGAAAACCCTAAAGAGTCCAGTAAAAACCTTTTAGAAATAATAAAGGATTACAGTCAAGTTGTGGGATACAAAATCAATGTACAAAAATCGGTTGCGTTTCTATACACTAGCAATGAAGTAGCAGAAAGAGAAATTAAGAATACAATCCCACGTACAATTGCAACAAAAAGAATAAAATACCTGAGAATATACTTAACAAAAGAGGTGCAAGACCTGTACACTGAAAACTATAAGACATTGTTGAAAGAAATCGAAGAAGACACAAAGAAATGGAAAGATATTCCGTGCTCTTGGATTGGAAGAATTAACATTGTTAAAATATCCATACTTCCTAAAGCAATCTATAGATTCAACGCAATCCCTATCAAAGTTCTAACAACAGTTTTTACACAACTAGAACAAAGAATCCTAAAATTTATATGGAACAACAAAAGAACCCGAATAGCCAAATGATTCCCAAGAAAAAAGAACAAAGCTGGAGGTATCACACTCCCTGATTTCAAATTATACTACAAAGCCATAGTAACCAAAACAGCATGGTACTGGCACAAAAACAGATACACAGATCAATGGAAGAAAATTGAGAGCCCAGAAGTAAACCCACACGTTTATGGACAGCTAATATTCAACAAGGGAGCCAAGAGCATATGATGGAGAAAAGAGAGTCTCTTCAATAAATGGTGTTGGGAAAACTGGACAGCCACATGCAAAAGAATGAAAGTAGACCATTCCCTTACACCATGCACAAAAATCAACTCAAAATGGATTAAAGACTTGAATGTAAGACCCGAAACCATGAGACTTGTAGAAGAAAACATAGGCAGTACGCTCTATGACATTGGTCTGAGCAGCATATTTTCAAGTCCCATATCTGACCGGGCAAGGGAAACAAAAGAAAAAATGAACAAATGGGACTACATCAAACTAAAAAGTTTCTGCACAGCAAAGGAAACCATCAACAAAACGAAAAGACAACCTAACAATTGGGAGAAGATATTTGCAAACCACATATCAGATAAGGGGTTAATATCCAAAATATACAAAGAACTCATACAACTCAACAACAAAAAAACCAACAATCCAATTAGAAAATGGGCAAAAGATCTGAACAGAGATTTCTCCAAAGAAGATATACAGATGGCCAACAGGCATATGAAAACATGCTCAACATCATTAGCTATCAGGGAAATGCAAATCAAAACTCCAATGAGGTGTCACCTCACTCTGGTCAGAATGGCCATAATTAACAAGACAGGAAACAACAAATGTTGGAGAGGGTGTGGAGAGAAGGGAACCCTTGTTCACTGCTGGTGGGAGTGCAAACTGGTGCAGCCACTATGGAAAGCAGTTTGGAGTATCCTCAGAAAATTAAGGATAGATCTACCATATGATCCAGCCTATTCCACTGCTGGGTATTTATCCAAAGAACTTGGAAACACAAAGGCATAAAGAAACTTGCACCCCTATGTTCATTGCAGCATTATACACAATAGCCAAGACTTGGAAGCAACCTAGGTGCCCATCAAGGGATGAATGGATAAAGAAGATGTGGTATTTATACATGATGGACTACTACTCAGCCATAGGAAATGATGAAATCCGGCCATTTGTGACAACATGGATGGACCTTGAGGGTATTATGCTGAGTGAAATAAGTCAGAGGGAAAAAGTCAAATACCATATGATCTCACTCATAAGTAGAAGATAAAAACGACACACACAAAAAAAACCCACATAGCATTGGAGATTGGACTGGTGGTTACCATTGGGGGAGGGGGCAGGGCAAAAGGGGTGATTAGGGTCACATGTGAGGGGATGCACTATAATTAGTGTTCGGGTGGTGAACATGATGTAATGTATCCAGAATTTGAAATATGATGTACATCCGAAAAAAATAAAAATTAAAAAAAAACAAACCCCCCCCAAAACAAACAAACAAACAAAACAAAACAAAACAAAACAGAAAAGAAAGTGCTGGTTATTTTGCTTTTTGTCCTTTTCGTTTCTCCGTATAGACCCTAAGCAAAGCTGTTGTAGCCCCATCTTCTGCCACTCCTCTGCATAGATCAGTGCTTGCTGCTTTTTACATTTGAGGCTTGAAATATGAAACCTAGAGATTTTCTTGCTGTAGTCTCCCCTACAAGGAGCATGTTGCAAGAAGGGATGTTCTATGGAAATTAAATGGGTTTTCTTGAATGTGGTTAGCCTGCTTTCGGTATTTTCAGTTGTAGCAATTTGATGCCACTGATGCATGGCTGCTTTAAGCAATCGTGCTTTGCCTCTCAAGTTCGTCATCTCTGATTTCATGGGAAGAATCCTCCCTTAGAGAAATAACAGGTGGGAAAGATCTATTAGGTTATCCTGTGCGTTATGAGATTGCTTACTGCTGTGAATTTGTTGGGTCTTTGCTTTATCCCTATTTCAAGTGACCCATGTTATAAGTCTTTGGTCTCTTTCTATAAACTAATAAGTATCACTGTTGTGATTTGCTTAGTCTGAATGTCCTCTTACTTATTTTGAATCTGCCAGTCTAAATCAGACTCTTACCGTCTGAGAATAGCATAATATAGTACTATGCAGTACTCTCTTCCAGGCATTTGGCTACAGGTAGGTGAATTTCTTTTATCGGTTTGTTTTGTTATTCATAGACTTATTTATTCAGTCAGCAAATAAAAATTAAGTGCCTGCTACATGCATGACACTATAAGAGAATACCTTGTTGTTAGTGACATAGAGTCGATTCTGACTCCTATTGACCCTGTGTATAGCAGAGCAGAACTCTGCCTGGTCTTTTGTTGTCATCCTCTTACCTTCTGGCACTCTATAGACAATGCTGCGTGGCTATTCACTGGGTTTTCCTGGCTAATTTTCAGTCTGGAAGCTCCACTGAAACCTGTCCATCATGAGTGACCCTGCTGGTGTTTGAAATACCAGTGGCATAGCTTTCAGCATCATAGCAACATGCAGCCACCGCAGTATGACAAGGGACAGATGGGTGGTGTGGTTACCTGACCAGGAAACAAACCCGGGTCATGGCGTTGAGAGCACTTAATTTTAACCACTAAACCACCAGAGCTGGCTAAGAGATACCTTATGACCTATCAATCTGTGATGTATTTTATGATGTATGATGATGCAAGGTAGTTAACATCCAATACCTACTCTCAAAGAGTTTGGCTTCTGGGAGGGGATTCCAAGATGGCGCCGTGAGTAGTCCTCTTTGTCTCTCGCCCTTCGAGTCTACAATTATTTGGACACTTATCGCTTGACAAAGGATATCCAGACAGCATCTCAGGACGTCTGAGACACCCACGCGACTATACATCGGAAGGCGGACGGACTTTCCTCCGGGAGGATGTGGAAATAGGTGAAAACTCTCCGACCCCGACGGGCAGCCTAGTACCCGCAAGCGGCTTTCTTCCAACGGACGTCCCCAGAGGATCCACACACATCTAGGGCAGGAGCGAGAACACAACAGAGGAGCGACGGTGGAAACAGGTGACCAGAACCCTACTTAAACCCCCTGCAATTACTCCTAAACGCAGAGGGAAACTTTGGAGTTGCACACCTGAGCCCGCGGGGAGAGTCTCTCTCCGCCATTGGCGGGGAGACCCAGCCTGGTGCTCGGGGCGCCCGGAGGGTCCCAGAGAGACGCCCGCCCCAGGGGACTAGGGATTGCCGGAGATCTCGGAGAGGACCGGGGCGGGGGAACTTTCAAAGGCGCATCCGGCGACCCGGTGGGGAAGCGCCGGAGCTCCGCCAGGCAGCAGACAAAACTCTCTGTCTGCCAGTAGCAGAGGGGCCACGCTGAGCACTCAGGGCTCCCGGCAGAGGCCCGGAGAGAAGCCCAGAGGGCGGGGCGACCCCCAGCTGCCATTGCCCGCCCCGGGGGACTAGGGATTGCCGGAGATCTCGGAGAGGACCGGGGCGGGGGAACTTTCAAAGGCGCATCCGGCGACCCGGTGGGGAAGCGCCGGAGCTCCGCCAGGCAGCAGACAAAACTCTCTGTCTGCCGGTAGCAGAGGGGCCACGCTGAGCACTCAGGGCTCCCGGCAGAGGCCCGGAGAGAAGCCCAGAGGGCGGGGCGACCCCCAGCTGCCGTTGCCCGCCCCGTGGGACTAGGGATTGCCGGAGATCTCGGAGAGGACCGGGGCGGGGGAACTTTCAAAGGCGGGTCCGGCGACCCGGTGGAGAAGCGCCGGAGCTCCGCCAGGCAGCAGACAAAACTCTCTGTCTGCCGGTAGCAGAGGGGCCACGCTGAGCACTCAGGGCTCCCGGCAGAGGCCCGGAGAGAAGCCCAGAGGGCGGGGCGACCCCCAGCTGCCGTTGCCCGCCCCGTGGGACTAGGGATTGCCGGAGATCTCGGAGAGGACCGGGGCGGGGGAACTTTCAAAGGCGCATCCGGCGACCCGGAGGGGAAGCGCCGGAGCTCCGCCAGGCAGCAGACAAAACTCTCTGTCTGCCGGTAGCAGAGGGGCCACGCTGAGCATTCAGAGCTCCCGGCAGAGGCCCGGAGAGAAGCCCAGAGGGCGGGGCGACCCCCAGCTGCCGTTGCCCACCCGGTGAGGCTAGGGATTGCCGGAGATCTCGGAGAGGACTGGGGCTGGAGAGAGTTCCAGAGACCCAGCTTAGTAGCCTAGGGGGAAACCCTACAGGCTCACAGAAGCCTTAGGGAAAGCCTCTGCACAGCACCAGTAGAAGGCACCCAGCCGCCAGCCACAAGGCTGGAAGACCCCAGGGCAAAAGCAGCATAGCTAGGTGTACTAACCACAGACTGTAGAAGATGCCAATAGCTCTCCTGCGACCCATAGAGGACAAGTGAGATTTGGTGGGTGCCGACAGCAACGGAGCGACAAATATAAGTGATCCCACCCCTGGCCGCTGGAAAAGCCCATAACACCGTTGCAGACCCCAAGGAGAGAGCGCATCTAGGTGGGCAACAACAGTAGGCCCCTGCAGCCTGAAGCCCCCCGTGACGGCCCCCACGGCAGAGGAGGGAATCCAAAGGGCCACTGTGGCTACGAAGAGGGGCCCAGGCCCAGTTAGCAACTACGGACAGGGTTCCTGGTTGGTGAAGTATAAACAGCTGCTCCCCCCACCGCAGCAGCTGAAACAAGTGAAAGGAGCAACTAAACTCTATCTCCATGCGGAGGCACAAATCAACATCATCAAGCAATATGAAAAAATACATTAAATCTCCAGAACAGAAAGAAAGTAACAAATACACAGAAAACAATCCCAAAGAAAATGAGATATATAACCTAAATGATGATGACTTCAAAACAGCCATCATTAAAATACTCACTGAGTTAAGAGAGAATTCTGACCGACAACTCAACGAGTTCAGGAGCTATGTCACAAAAGAGTTTGATACGATAAAGAAGAACCAAACAGAAATATTGGAAATGAAGAACACAATAGAGGAGATTAAGAAAAATCTAGATGCTCTGAACAGTAGGGCCGATAATATGGAGGAAAGAATTAGCAATTTGGAAGATGGCAATATAGAATTGTTGCAGGCAGAGGAGGAGAGAGAAGCAAGACTTAAAAGAAGTGAAGAAACTCTCCGAGAATTATCAGACACAATTAGGAGATGCAACGTAAGGATTATAGGTATACCAGAGGGAGAAGAGAAGGAGAAAGGGGCAGAAAACCTATTCAAAGAAATAATGGCTGAGAACTTCCCAAATCTGGTGAGGGAGATGGATCTTCAGGTGACAGAAGCCAATAGATCTCCAAACTTTATCAATGCAAGAAGACCAACTCCACGGCATATAGTAGTGAAGCTAGCAAAAGTCAACGACAAGGAGAAAATATTAAGGACAGCCAGGCAAAAGGAACTAACCTACAAAGGAACCCCCATCAGGCTATCAGCAGATCTCTCAGCAGAAACTTTACAGGCTAGAAGAGAGTGGAATGATATATTCAAAAATCTGAAGGACAAAAACCTACAGCCGAGAATTCTCTACCCAGCGAAAATATCCTTCAAATACGATGGAGAAATAAAAACTTTCCCAGATAAACAAAAATTAAGGGAGTTCATTGCCACAAAACCTCCTCTTCAGGAAATCCTCAGGAAAACCCTCATTCCTGAAAAATCCAAAAAAGGAAAGGGGCTACAAAACCAAGAGCAGAGGAGATAAGTAGAAGGACAACAACAGAGAGTAGCAGCTCTACATCAGAACAGATTAAACCATGGGACGAGAAACAAAGGAAACTGAAGAAAACCGGAAAACAAGACACAAAATGGTAGTGGTAGGTCCCCACGTCTCAATAATCACTCTAAATGTAAACGGATTGAACTCCCCAATCAAAAGACACAGAGTGGCAGGATGGATCAAAGAACAAGATCCAACAATATGCTGCCTCCAGGAAACACACCTCAGCCCCAAAGACAAACACAGACTCAGAGTGAAGGGATGGAGAACAATACTCCAAGCTAATAATGAACAAAAGAAAGCAGGTGTCGCTATACTAATATCAGACAAGGTAGATTTCAAAGCAAAACAGATAAAGAAAGACAAAGAGGGACAGTATATAATGATAAAAGGGACTCTCCACCAAGAAGACATAACACTTATAAATATATACACACCCAACACAGGAGCACCAAAATTTGTAAAGCAACTCTTAATAGAACTAAAAGAAGACATCAACAACAATACAATAATAGTAGGGGACCTCAACACACCATTAACACCAATGGACAGAACATCCAGACAGAAAATCAACAAGGAAATAATAGAATTAAATGAAAAATTAGACCAGATGGACTTAATAGATATATATAGAACACTTCATCCAAAAACAGCAGGTTACACATTCTTCTCAAGTGCACATGGAACATTCTCAAGGATTGACCATATTTTGGGAACCAAAGCAAACATCAATAAATACAAGAGAGTTGAAATAATATCAAGCATCTTTTCTGATCATAACGCTATTAAACTAGAAATCAACTACAAGAAAAAAGCAGAGAAAGGTGCAAAAATGTGGAGACTAAACAACACGCTTCTCAACAAACAATGGATCATTGAAGAAATTAAAGAAGAAATCAAATATTATCTGGAGACAAATGAAAATGAGAACACGACATACCAAATCATTTGGGATGCAGCAAAAGCAGTCCTAAGAGGGAAATTCATCGCAATACAGGCTCACCTCACTAAACAAGAAAAAGCTCACGTAAGCAACCTCAAACGACACCTAACAGAACTAGAAAAAGAAGAACAAACAAGGCCCAGAGTCAGTAGAAGGAGGGAAATAATAAAAATAAGAGCAGAAATAAACGATATTGAAACAAAAAAGACAATAGAAAGGATCAATGAAACAAAGAGTTGGTTCTTCGAAAGAATTAACAAAATTGACAAACCCCTAGCCAGACTCACCAAGAAAAGAAGAGAGAAATCGCAAATTAATAAAATCAGGAATGACAGAGGAGAAATCACAACAGATACCAATGAAATACAAGAGATCATAAGAGAATACTATGAAAAACTATATGCCAACAAATTGAACAACCTGGAAGAAATGGACAAATTCCTAGACTCCTACAATCTCCCCAAACTGAATCAGGAAGAAATGGAGAATCTGAATAGACCAATCACAAGTAAGGAAATAGAAACGGTAATCAAAAACCTCCCCAAAAATAAGAGTCCAGGACCAGACGGCTTCTCTGGAGAATTCTACCAAACATTCAAAGAAGACTTAATACCTATTCTCCTCAAACTGTTCCAGAAAATTGAGAAAGATGGAGAACTCCCTAACACATTCTATGAAGCCAACATCACTCTGATCCCTAAACCTGACAAGGACAACACAAAGAAGGAGAACTACAGGCCGATATCACTGATGAACATAGATGCAAAAATCCTCAACAAAATTTTGGCTAACCGATTACAGCAATACATCAAAAAGATTATACACCATGATCAAGTGGGATTTATACCAGGGACACAGGGATGGTTCAACATCCGCAAGTCAATCAACGTGATACACTACATCAACAAAATGAAAACCAAAAACCACATGATCATCTCAATAGATGCAGAGAAAGCATTCGACAAGATCCAACACCCATTTATGATAAAAACCCTCAGTAAAATGGGTATAGAAGGAAAGTACCTCAACATAATAAAGGCCATATATGATAGACCCACAGCCAACATCATACTCAATGGACAAAAGCTGAAAGCCATCCCTCTGAGGACAGGAACAAGACAAGGGTGCCCACTTTCACCACTCCTATTCAACATAGTTCTGGAGGTGCTGGCCAGAGCAATTCGGCAGGAAAAAGAAATAAAAGGAATCCAAATAGGTAACGAAGAAGTAAAACTCTCGTTGTTTGCAGACGACATGATCTTATACATAGAAAACCCCAAAGAATCCACAGAAAAACTATTAGAAATAATCAACAACTACAGCAAAGTAGCAGGGTATAAAATTAACGTGCATAAATCAGTAGCATTTCTATACACTAACAATAAACTAACAGAAAAAGAACTCAAGAACTCTATCCCATTCACAATCGCAACGAAAAGAATAAAATACCTTGGGATAAACTTAACCAAGGAAGTGAAGGATCTATACAATGAAAACTACAAGACTTTCTTGAAAGAAATAGGCGATGACATAAAGAGATGGAAAAACATTCCTTGCACATGGATTGGAAGAATAAACATAGTTAAAATGTCCATACTACCTAAAGCAATATACAGGTTCAATGCTATCCCAATCAGAATCCCAAGAACATTCTTCACAGAAATTGAACAAACAATCCTAAAATTCATATGGGGCAACAAAAGACCGCGAATTGCTAAAGCAATCCTGAGCAAGAAAAACAAAGCCGGCGGAATCACAATCCCCGATTTCAAAACATACTACAAAGCTACAGTGATCAAAACAGCATGGTACTGGTACAAAAACAGGTCCACAGATCAATGGAACAGAATTGAAAGCCCAGAGATAAAACCACACATCTATGGACAGCTAATCTTCGACAAAGGAGCAGAGGGCCTACAATGGAGAAAAGAAAGTCTCTTCAACAAATGGTGCTGGGAAAACTGGACAGCCACATGCAAAAGATTGAAAATTGACCATTCTTTTTCACCACACACCAAAATAAACTCAAAATGGATCAAAGACCTAAAGATTAGGCCTGAGACAATAAGTCTTTTGGAAGAGAATATAGGCAGTACACTCTTTGACATCAGTTTCAAAAGAATCTTTTCGGACACTGTAACTCCTCAGTTGAGGGAAACAATAGAAAGAATAAACAAATGGGACTTCATCAGACTAAAGAGCTTCTTCAAGGCAAGGGAAAACAGGATTGAAACAAAAAAACAGCTCACTAATTGGGAAAAAATATTTACAAGCCACTTATCCGACAAAGGGTTAATCTCCATAATATACAAAGAACTCACACTGCTTAACAACAAAAAAACAAACAACCCGATCAAAAAATGGGCAGAGGACATGAACAGACATTTCTCAAAAGAAGATATGAATATGGCCAATAGACACATGAAAAGATGTTCATCATCGCTAATCATCAGGGAAATGCAAATCAAAACTACACTAAGATATCACCTTACCCCCGTTAGATTGGCAAAAACATCCAAAACCAAGAACGACAAATGTTGGAGAGGTTGTGGAGAAAGAGGAACCCTCATACACTGTTGGTGGGAATGCAAACTGGTACAGCCACTATGGAAAACAGTATGGAGATTTCTCAAAAAGTTAAAAATAGAAATACCCTATGACCCAGCCATCCCATTACTGGGTATCTATCCTAAGAACCTGATATCAGATATCTCAAGAGTCCGTTGCACCCCTATGTTCATCGCAGCATTATTTACAATAGCCAAGACGTGGAACCAGCCTACATGCCCAGAAACTGATGATTGGATAAAGAAGATGTGGTATATATACACAATGGAATACTACTCAGCCATAAAAAAAGACGAAATTGGCCCATTCACAACAATGTGGATGGACCTCGAGGGCATTATGTTAAGCGAAATAAGTCAGTCAGAGAAAGACGAACTCTATATGACTCCACTCATAGGTGGAAATTAGCATATTGATAAGGAGATCTGATCGGTGGTTACCAGGGAAAAGGGGGGGTGGGGGGAGGGTACGGAGGGGGAAGTGGTGTACCCACAACATGACTAACAAAAATGTACAACTGAAATCTCACAAGGTTGTAATCTATCATAACATTAATAAAAAAAAAAAAAAAAAAGAGTTTGGCTTCTAATTATTTCTGATGTTGAATCTATTCACTTGCAAAGGTAATGCCAACATGAAGTAGGATTAAGAACAATGGTAATAGCATAGGACATATGTTGTAAAGCAGGCCATCCATGATTAAAAGCCTGGTATTCATCCCAGATGTCATGTGCTTTGTGCTTAGAAAAGGTAGACCTCAGAATGAACCGGAAGAGGCCATGAACGGTTCTACTGAATGAGTGGCAGGTTTCGGATGGCTGTGATTGGTCTTGGCTCTAAATGGATAACTCCACATGCGGAGACTCTCCAGCCTCCTTCATTTGCCACAACTGCGTTGTTTTGATGATCAACACACATATTATTTTATCTATCTGAAAATTATTTTGACTGAATCTGTTACAGATCTACTTGTTTGGTCCTCGGGAAATATAAAACTATCCAGCACCCATGAGGAATCACAGCATGTTTTTCTTAACTCTACTGACCAGCTCTGGGGTATGGACAACTAGGTTAACCTTTTTGTGGATTAGCCTTCATTTGTAAAAGAAAAAGGTTGAAGGGTTTTCTAACAATTATTGTTTTTTTTCTTGGCTGAGGATTTATTTGGATTATTTGATTGTCTCAGCCTTGCCATAAGAGGCACAATACTCTCTATTTTATTAATAAAACAGAAATCAAGATTAAGCCAGACTCTCTAACTTTTTCAAGGCTGCAGACATAGTAAGGTACTTTTGATTCCAAATCCTGTGCTTTATAATTCCCCTGACGGGTTACATGGGATTACTGCTAGGGAATCTTGAAATGCAGATCTTACACAAACATATCCTTTTTTTAAAGAAAAACTATATACCTCAGCTGAGTGCATGAAATGTACAAAGCAACAAGATTCTGTAGGTAAACAATAACAGCATTTCTAATATTTCTTTGCTCTATCTGTCCATCCTAGTAACTTTTGTCTTTCATCTCCAAACCCTTCCCAATTCTTCTATACAATTTTGAAAGCATACTTCAAAATCTACAATGAAACATTGATATTTTGCCTTCTCCTTTCACTTCCTGTACTAGAAGGTTTGGCTACTTTGGAAGATTGTCTACTATCTTCATTTGACTTGCACTTCACTGCATTTCATTAGGGGATATAGCAGTCAGGGTAGGTTATCTCATGCTGCAGTAACAAATAGCTCCTAATTAGAGGCTTAAAACAGGAAATGTTGGTATTTTATTGATACTGTATGAGCAGTGTGAATCACTTGGGGGCTCTGCTCTACATAGTTATTACTCTTGGACCCAGGCATTGAGGAGTCTACCATCTGTAACTTTGCTAGTTGTTGAGGCTGGAGACAAGAGCCGTGGAAAATCTCACTTTATAATTGAATGTTCTGATCTCGAACGTGTCAATTATACATGTCACCACTTCTTTTTCTTCTTTTTCCTTTTTTTTTTTTTTTTTTCTTGCTGAGGACAATTGACCCTCAACTGACATCTGTTTCCAGTCTTCCTCTACTTTGTATGTGGGTCGCTGCCCCAGAATGGCCACGAGTGGTAGAGGTCTGCTCCTGGGAACTGAACCTGGGACACTGAAGCAGAGCATGCCAAACTTAACCACCATGCCCCTGGGGCTGGCCCCCTACATGTCGGTTCTTTTCACTGCCCATTGCCCAAATCTACTCACATGTCCCCATGGTGCCTAGAAATGGAACAATCAAGATTCTGATGTACGCAATATATCTTTATTTTTACAAAAGAAAAATATGCTTAATGTTGCAGGTATCCTAGAAAACTAAAAGGAAGTGGAGGTAGACAAGGGCATACAAACCTGAATAGGTATTATTTACCTGGTTAGCAATTCCTGTGTATAGTCATCCATTGATCTGTTTATCCTTTTATATTATATAAACTTTATAAAGTTTCTTACAAGCTTATGGAATGAGATAGGTATATTATTTAAATCAAAGGACCTTGGATATTAAGTAAAATCAGTGGAGGAAACTAATAAAGTCCAAGGATAAATCTGTTCTTGAGCATATACAGATGAGATGGTCTTATTCAATTGATGGATTATTCCCCAGATTTATTCCAAACTTTCTAGTAGCTAAAGCAAAAAATAAACACATGTATTTATAAGATTAATAATGTTCATTTAATTTAAAAATGTGGTTAAGGAAAAGCATCTTTATTCCTGATACTGAGAGCTGATTGCGATTTTTCTTTGGGACTCTACAGAAGCCATCCCCTCAAGATGTACAGCAGCTCTTTTTTTATAATCACATTCAATATTTAGATGCATGGCTTGTGGAAGAGTGGCACTTCTTTGGGAGCTAAATAAATGCAGAATATGTAGGTAGTTCTCAGTTCTGGTTTGATCCCAGTAAAAGATGTTTTATACTCATCTGTCTATAACATCCATTCAACAAATATTTATTGAGCTTGTGAGATGCTGGGCACTGTGCTAGATTTGGGGAATACCAAGTTAGGTGCTCACTATGTACCTGGGTTGATTGACCTAATGCATAATGACTGATGGGGAAAAGCATCTTGCTGTGGTCAAATGTGGAATAAAGGCAGAGTTTGTCCAGCATAAAATTATCTGAAGAGTGTGTCCTGTTTATACACCTGAATGTACACAGTAATAGGAGAGCACATTTGGTGAAGAGATCCTAATACGACTTATCATCATCTTCATCCAATAGCAGAGGCATAACTGCCTCTTGCTTTGATTAGCCCTGGGGATCCAAGGACATCCAAATACAGCACAGGTTGTTAATGTTGCTTTGTCTACTGTTCTAACCTTCTGGCCCTTTTATACTCTGCCCGCCCCTCTTTCTGCCCTTTTCATGCAGTACTCCAGCCATCAAAAAGTACTCTCTCTTCCCTGATCTCTGCATTCTCAGACCTGCCACAAGGCCTGTGTATACACTGTGTTCGTTTTCTAGATCAACCTCCCTCTACACCCTGCCTTTTACGTGTCCTTCAGATCTTAACTGAGATGTCAGCTCCTGTCCTAATACTTACCTGTTCCCCAAATAGTTAAATTTGAGCCACTTCTATTTTCACGTCCAGAACTTGATTCCTCATTAAGGTTAGATATGCTAAGCACAGTGTTTGATCCATAGTATTCACTCAATACATGTTTACTGCTTATCAATCTTATTATTATACTTTCAAAATATGGGTTGATTACTGAGAAATAAAATTAAACTTTCTCTCCAGCATTTCTTTTCCATGTTGGTTCTTCTGGAAACACTATTGGCGTTCAGGTCATTCTTGGCTCTTCTAGCTCTGCTCCTCCTGATTCTATCTCCCACACAACTGAGATGTTTCACACTTACCAGCTCACTTTTTCTTAGGTCTGGCCATTAACTCCTGACCTGCCCTTTCCTGCAACCTAGAGCTAGATCTGACTTTTAAAAGGTAACCAATGCCTATGTATCCAGATGGAACTTCCCTGGACTCCTAAGAGAATTTGGTGAACGAGACCTGAGCAAAGGAAAGGGCTCTTCCATACTAGCATCAGATGAGGTTAAGTATTATTCCCAAATGCCAAATCATGGAAGGTCTTTTGGGCTTCTCTCTCTGGAGTGGAAATCTTTGGGTTTTGGCCTATTAAATGTGCTTTTCTTCTGGAAACATCATGCTGATGTTCCCTTACACTTCCCCACTATGTGGTTGCAGTAGAGCAGATCCCACACTCCAGATGCTGAATGGACACGTGACTTTGGTCTGTCAATGAGGGTATAGCATCCTTCTTAACCAAAACATTGATTCAAGAAAAGGAGGTGACCAAAGCCAGACTTTTCAAGCCAAAGAGACTCAATTTCTAGACCTTTTCTGAAATTAATGGATAATAGGAACAATTTCGTGTTAGGGTTACTGAGCAGATGAGATATAAACCTAGTGCAAGAAGATGACAAACTGGTGAGAATTTGCTTGAGTATAATCCAACAGTAAGGAAAGCTGAGCTGAGAGGTGGGGAGAGGTTGATTCCTGACAGCATTTGAGCACCTGGAGGCAACCATACCTGAGATCTGCTCCTTGAACTTCTCAGTTGCATGGGAAATACATCATCTTTGTTGTTTAAGCTTGATAGAGTTAAGTTTCTGTCATTTGTGTCTAAAAGAGTTCTGACAGAGGAAATTAAGGTTGAGGAAAAACCATGGCTGCAATATTTTTCCCAAATAGAGGAGTGGACTGTGAGTCAACTCACAATGAAATTATGGCGTGTTTAGAGCTTGGGTGTGACCTACTCTAAAATGTTGCCCATGGCAGTGGCCACAGGTGGGCAGGAGGATTTGGTGTTTGAGTCACGCATGAAGGAACATAAAGGGGCATTATATGGCTAATAGATTCCTCTTTCGGATCCCCTTCTCTGCTTCCTACTGAAATGTAAAAGCTTACACAATGCAGATGGCATATTTCATTAATACAAACAGAAGTCCAGGCAACAGATGCTTCTGGGACTGAGGGGAAAGGAGATCTCTATATTTCTCCAACAGCAACAACTCTGATGACAAATTTCTCCCACTGAGCATATTGAACCAAGAGCAAAGAAACATGTAGTTTTCAAGCCTTAGGCACTCTATGGTATTTAAAAGTAGGAAGATCAAAATCTGTATTTTTGGACAAAGAGTGTTTATGCAGAGGAAGCTGTGGTGAAAAGGAATGAGCAAGAAAAGTAAGGCATGCTCTGTGAATTTCTAAGGATGGGCAGGACTTCTAGTGTTCTGTGTCTCTCTGGAGATCATATCTTAATAAACCTTAGTCAGGGCCACTGCCCTCCACAGTGACAAAAGCCAAGACAGGCTGATTATTTGCTCATCAAGGGCTGGGTTAGGATGGCTCTTGTTCCTTTGTTTCTTATATTGTTTTATGGAAAATGTAATGCAGAAATGATTAATTGCAGAGCAGACCCAATTCTCTTTCTGTTTGTGATCAGGTTAAATCAAAATGCCCAAGTATAAATTATGAAACTATGTCAAGGTGTAGTGATTAAAGAATTATAAAAATTACACAATACTTTCTGATCATATTCCCCTGAGCTCACTGTGACTTTGGACAGCTGCCCAGACAGAAGTGTGGAAAAGAGAGAGGTATGGGGATAGAGAGAATAAGTTAGACACAAAATGCTTCTGCACCATTTTGGTGCTGTTTCACCAAAGAGGGGTTGATAGTAAGCATTTGGAGGCAATATTGTGGCGATTTTTGTGACCCTTCAATAGGGTGGGCATAATGCTAATAAAATATTGTGGACAGTGATCACAGAACATTTTCTACTCACAAAATGTAAAGATTTTACATTACTCTTTATGTACATACATATATATTCCTTAAAATACTTGTCCCTCTAATTGTGTGTGCATTTTTAGCCTATTCAGTTGTCAGAGTAGAAAAGGCTGTGTTAGGCTGAAGAACCACACTTCATAGCTTTGAATCTCATAGATTTTGCAAGGCTTTTTCTTTCTTTTTTCTTTTTAGTCCTGAAGTAAAACCCTAATGAAATGCCTGCTGAGATGTAGGAAGCAAAATAAAACACCTTTAAGAAATCCCAGTTAGAGTCCCTTTTTATGTGTAATTCAAAAGAAGTGATACCATTAAAAGTATAAGGCACTCATGGTTTGATACCATGCTGCTGCTGGATACCAGTCTTTACTTGGTAGGACTTAACTGCTCCTACTGTCCTGGCCCATATCCCTAATACCTTATCATTTGCCTTGACTTCCCTGAATTCACAGGTCTCCTCAAATCTAGCTCTAGGAAGGTGACCAATGCAGCTTGTTTTGCATGAGAAAGGCCACAAGTTTTTCTTTCTATACTGTAAATATTCGCAAGTCCACACTGCTTGAATGAATAGTAAAATAAAACAATGAAGGCTCAATAATGAGAAGGGCTTAAACTGCAATGATTGTTATCGACCATTCATTCGTTCATTCTTTACTTATTGATGTAACAAATACAAGTTATGCGATGCGTTGTGCTAGTCATAAGGGGAAAATGGTAAACAAGATAGATATAGTCTCTTAAGGTCTAGGAAGGAAAGCTCTCTTTCTGTCTTGTCTAATCCATATTGAAAATGCACATTGAATATTCCATAGCAAGGAAAAAGATAATAAATAGAGTCATTGTAAATCAAGAATTGCATACTCAAAAGACTAAATGGACCAGGTAGGTTACATATATGTACAAATTGGGTCAGCTGAGAGTTGATAGGTCATGATGGAACTTGCAGTTGACTGGAGAATGTCATGCTTGAAGATATTCAGGTTATTTTAAAGACTCTTGAGTCAACTTTCCCTAAATATAAACACACACACACACACACACATGCACATTTAATCCATGGAAGACTTGTTTCTGGAAACATGTTATTTAACATTTTCAAATTTGAGGTTATTGCTTTTCATTCAAGAACACGTCTATTTTTTCTCAGCAGACAGATATTTTTTTAACGAGGGGGAATTTTGAAGTAACTAAGAATCTTGGCAGTTAAAGTTTTGCTCTTATATAGGTATTTCCTTTTCTTTCTTCTGAATCCTTTGTAGGAGTTGATCTTAAAGCAATGTTGGGAGAGAATAATCAAGATCCAGCCCACTAACTGCCAAAGTTGTGGGTTAGAACTAGTGCCCGCTCCTCTGAGTAATATTCAGGTTGAATAATTGAAGATAAGAACTGTTCCCCCTCCACTAGGATGACTTAAACCAACCCAACCAAAGGCTATTTTTCAAGCTCTTTTTTTAAGATTCTTACTAAATGCTGTTTTCTCTTGTCCCTAGACATGAGATAGCTTTGACTCTATCATGAAGGCTACTTATTTACTTACCTATTATTACAGTTTACAAAATTCACCCATGTTTAAAAAACTCTTATTTGAATCTATGTGAGGTAAAAACACTAAAATGCTTGTTAATAAACCCACACTTCAAAAACTTACAGAAATTTCTGGAAGAAAACTTTCCTTTAGGGGCCAGCCCTGTGGCCATGTGGTTAAGTTCACAAGTTCTGCTTTGGTGGCCCAGGGTTCACTGGTTTGGATCCTGGGCATGGACTTATACATCGCTTATGAAGCCATGCTGTGGTGGCATCCCACATAGAAGAATTAGAATGACTTACAGCGAGGATATACAACTACGTACTGGGGCTTTTGGGAGGAAAAAAAAAAAAAGGGAGATTGGCAACAGATTTAGCTCAGGGACAGTCTTCCTCACCAAAAATCATACCTTAAAAATGAAATTAAAAAAAAAACCAAGAAAACAAAAAACTTCCCTTTAGTTGGCAGGGGGTTTATGTGACTCAGACAGATTCTAACCTCTCAAGAGACAAAAATGTCTGCTCCTCTTTGCATGTGCAAATGTAAGAGAATTGTCATTTTTTGTTGTGATTACAACAAAATTGGAGGTAGGAGTAAATAATCAATCACGTTCTATTGAAATTACATATTTTATTGTTTGTATTTTCTCTAGGTTTTAAAATGAACAAGTTCAGGAGTCATATCTATTTTGTCCATTATATCTCCAACTACAAGTATAATGCCTGGCATATGGTAGGCACTTAATTCATATTTGTTAAATCCATACAGAACAAATAAATGAATCTAGATTACTTTCAGCTATAACATCTTTATGATTTTCTATTTTATGCTTTTATTATATGAACCTATGGTTCTTTGGTTCAAAAATTTTAAGGAAATTGTATTTCAAAGATATACGAGTACTATTCGATGGAAGTTTCCACAAGGATAGAAATGTTCTATACATGCTCTTTTCAATATGGTACCCATTAGCCACATGTGGCTCTTAGCAGTTTAAGTGTGACTAGTCTGACTGAGAAACTGAATTTTTTATTTAAGTTTAGTTTTACTTGATTTAAATTGAAATAGTCACGTATGGCTAGTGGCCACCATATCACACAGTGTATCGACCGTTCCTCAACTTCAGGGAATGTTTATTGATTAGGGGCTCAGTGTTTAGACATCCTTATGGAAAGGGTCACAGTTTAGGAGATGGATGTGTAGAATTCTTGTATTTTCTAGTTGTCCCTCCCTCAAAAAAATTCTCAATCAAAAGTAGATGGGATTTGAACCTGAGTTAAAATGTAGAGAGATGCGTTATGTAACGTGTAGTTAATAGAGGAAGAAAACAGACATTTCCTCTGAAGAACTTGTATCTGCCAGTCAAGACCGAACCTATTACTCCTCTGTGGAACCTTCCTTCCCTGCTTCCTCTGGAACTCCACAGAACTTTGTGAATACCTCTAACACTATATATGCCTCTGCTCTGGATTGTTTTCAAGGCAACTAAAACTTCTTTAATTGAATGGATACTGTATCTTATTTATTTTTTGTGCAGAAGCTCATACCGGGCCCAATTCAGTACTTCACATATGGTTGATCTTTCATGAATAGTTACTGAAGAAAGAAGAATGAAGTTTGGAGTCAAAAGATCTTAGTTCTAGTCCTATCTCTGGCATTTCCTTAGTGATCTTGGGTCTAACACTTAACACCTCTAAGTTTCAGTTTTCTTATTTTTGAAACAGCAATATTAATACATGCTTCTCAAGGATAATGCATGAAGATCACGTGGGAGAAAGCATACATTTGCAAAGGTTATCACATGTAGATCTAGTTGTTGTCAGTATGGGACTTCATATTGATATCTCCAAGGAACTGATTTCAGTTCCAGGAAAAGCCCTTCCAAAAATGTTGGGAGTTATGCCACATGCATTAGTTACATTCCTTCATTCCTTATAAAATGGTGACATCTCTAAACACAAGGTGTTAGGTAAGCCCCAGCAGAGAACAGTTAATTTCCTAATTTGACATATCTCCCTGCCATATGATACACTCTCATATGCCAGGTCCTTTATTTTTATAACAGATGAAGGTAGCTTAAATACCTCATGGGGGAAAAAACAAAACATACAATTATTGATTTAGACCATAGGTACAGCTCCCCAGACCACATTAGGAAAACTGGCTAGTTCTTTAGAATGGCAAGCAGCTCTTGGAAAGCATTGCTTGTTTCTGGGCCCCTCATTATCTGCTGAATGACATTCTAGATGTTCAGAGAAGAGCCACAGGATTAAGGGGCTGGGATGGATTGACTTGGGAGGAAAGATGAAAAGAACTAAATATAGACAAGTTGGCAAAGAAAAACGTAATGAGAAATATCATACCCACCTGCCAATAGTTGTCTAAAATAATATACAGAACAACCTGGATAGTATGCCAGAAAAAAAAAGAGACAGAAATTACAAAATTGGCCTCTGTGCAGCTGACCTAATGATTGTCTGCATACAACTAAGATGTGACCTGTGCAGGGAAGAATCCTTTCACAACAGTGCTTTGCAGAAAATGCTGTTTCGTACGTAGGATTTAACAGATATTCATCGATCACCTTACTGTGTAACAGACACAAAATGGAGCATTTTCACTTATTTTAAATTATTTTAAAAATGTTTCAATGATGTAGACTGTGTATGACCCGATCCTGGCAGCAAAGAGATGTCACAGTCAAATGAAGATAAAGGAGAGTTTAATGAAGGGACTATTCAACGGTTGTTGTCAGAGTTAGCGGAAACCAGTAAGCAATGAGGAAGCACCCAGGCACTAGTAAAAGTGTGCAGTTATCACCTCTGGTCCTGAAAAGACAAAGAGAGAATGTGGGGACCAGAGTTGAGAGGGAGCCATAGCAGAGGATAGGCAGACAGTGGGAGAGCTGCAGGCACAGATAGGATAGAGGAATGTGGCCGTTGCTAATCAGTGGCCTGATAGAGAGGCAGATGGAAAGGAGAGAGAGATAGAAACTTTGCTCTCTCTTTCTAGCCTTGGAACTCCTGCCAGTTCATCCCATTGGCCCAACGAAAGCAGGGCAAGGGGGCCCAGCTGATATAGCCCCAGATGTCAGCATCCTATGGTGCACGTATGGGGAAGGAGGGTAGGAAAGGATCTGGAGGGGCAAAGGAAAATTGTCCAACCAATGTTTTGCCTTTATTTTGCAAATGAGGACATTGAGGCACAGAATAAATAAATCATTTGAGTAATGTCGTGCAACAGAGGAATCAAACCAGAGATTTCTGATTCCAGAAATTTTGTTTTTTAAGTTCTCCATTCTGGTTCACTTCTTTAAAATAAAGTATAAATTGAACTTGGTTCCTGAATGTCATCCCCTGAGCACACACGGTTTCAGTCAGTTCCTTGATTAAAGACTATGTCCTAACACTGCCAGTCATTTTCCAGAAATTTACATTTATTAAAAGTGGATATGGTGAGAGTGAGTGTGTGTTTTCTTATCTTTAAGCAAAGATCTCAGTGCTGAGAGAGGTTATTCTCTTTAAAATACATTAACTGTTTAATTGCTTTGGGGTGTTGGGGAAAATTAGAGTTGGGATAGCATAGAAAAATGAATGGGCAAAGGGAGATGGGAGATTTAAGAAGGAATTGGGGGAAAAAATTTGTGGACAAAATCTTGGGTTAAAAGCGAGTGTTGGTCTATTGGTTATGTTAGGAATTTGGCCTTTAAAAACGTTGATAATTTTAGCAAACCTTTACTGAGTGCACATGATATGGCAAGCTGTGTGCTAAAGCTCATTCTTTATGTACATAATCTCTGTGTTCCCTATAGTTAGCTATTTAATCACTTACAGGCGAGAAAATGGAGGCATTTAAGAAGTTGAATGTCATACCAATAGTATATGGTAAACAGGATTTGAACCTAGTCATCTAGCTCACCTCAAAGCCAGTCCCTTTGACCTTTTAACGCTTATTGAAGCAAAGTGCAAAGCTTTCAAGATCTTATTCCTCATTAAATATAAGTTAAAAAATAACTTCATCTGTTCTTCCTTCTGCAGTACAATAACTTAGCCATATATTATCTGCCTTTCAGGTGACTACAAACACTGGATACGATGTAATTCATCTATTAGCAAATATTAGTAGCTGTGTTAATTTAGTATTTATAATGGAGATGGTTGTTTCGAGTTGGATGGAAATGGGGAATAGGCATTGAGGGTTTCATAAATACAAGAAGAAAATTCCTGGGCAAGTTGTGAAGTGTGTCTTTATTCTTGGGTTTTTATGCAAATTGAATCCCACACACCACTTGGAAATAGCTGTGTTGGGGTTATATGGTTTATTGTAAGAAGGGGACATACTATTTTTCATATTTGGTGTTATAATATTTTAGCTGAATCACTTTGACCATGCTTTCTTGGAGGAGAGGTAACTTTTTTTTTTTTTAATTCCTCATGATTTCTGCCCTATACTTAGCCATTTGGTAACTTTCTAAAATTTTATTTTACTGTAAAACTCAGCACTGATAAATCACTGGCCTTACATATAGAGCGGATTTAAAATTTATACACTGTGACTCAGGCGGGTAGAAATATAACTTTATTTCTTCATAACTGAATATTGCTTGCTCATTTCTGCCTGAGGAAGGAAAACTCACATGCCACTTGAATTTATCTCACTCACTTCCGGTTTAAGTCTATGGCTTTTGAGTTAAATCCAGCCCTCTGAGGAAGATGTTTACCTTTTCAGAGTTTTTTCCTCTTCCTTCTCTTTCTCTTTCACCTGGGTTCATGGGGACTATGAGCCCAAGGGCCGGATGTAGCATGATGAAGTGGGGAAGAGGCATCTGGTCAATGTGTACCCTCTGGTTCTTGTGGAATTCTGCTGAAGAATCTCACCCCATTTGTCTTTCCTGTTGACTCTGGCTCTGATGCAATTGTAGATAAGATAAAGTGTTTTCTGTTTCCTTTTATGTGTTACACTTTGAGATCACTCCCCTGGGAAAGTAGGCTTCCATCTTAACACTTACTTGTGCAACATTTTCCCTAAGACTGACTATGACTGCCATTTCCTCACTAGCTTGGACCCTCTGCTCTAACTCTTTCTTCACTCACTTTGCCTCTTGCCTAATGACCAGCCAGTGCCCTTGGGAAACATTTGTGTCCTACACTAGGACAGGAGGAATTTCCGTATCTCTCCACACCATGGGGCTAGTCCATGTTGATGTGAGACACTCTGAAAGACTGCACTCTCCCATGTTCCAGAAAGAAATCAGATGAGTCTCTCCTAACCACAGATCATCAAACCCATCTATGAGACTTGTATTATTTCCCCAACTGAAGATTTTCTCTCCAAAAGGTACAGGGCTGGCTGTGCCAGGGACCACACTTGCTAACCATGTTTCTTCTCTAGTTCTCAGGGTTCCTCCCTCCAGGTCAAATGCTTCTCTCATATTTTGGCTGGCAAACTGCTCCTGTATCTTTCCATGCTCAATGCTTATTCTACCCTCTGATTCTACCAACCATTGATATATGGAGACTTTTAAAAAATTCTGGAACAAAAATTACTTCTCTATTTCTCGTATCTAACTATTGCAAGTCAGAAAGTGTTGGGCTCTAAGTCTCTTGTATAGGCTCTGGCTTTGGAAAAAGAACAACTGTTTTTTGGAAGATGCAGTTAAATGTGAATTTATTTCTCTAGTCTATATCTGTTGCCTCCTCTTTTGAGACTATATGCCTTACCCTCCTGGTCTATTCTTAATGAGGAGGACTGCTTAAAGGAAGAAACTGCCAAGAAGTAATCATATAATTTGAGTAATATTTAGAGACATTAGCTAACTTTAGTAATAGATTGGAGCTGCTTAATGTCAATTTGGAAGAATACTTAATAGAAAGGATTTCTCAGTGAGTTAAGATTCTCTTTAAGGTTGACAGATGTCCATTAGACTATTAAGGCTATGTATTATGCACTCTATGACAAGTATTTTCCATACATCACTGTCTGAGGGCTGAGGATGTAGCAGAAAATAAGAGAAACAAAAACACCTGCCCTCTTAGAGTTGATATTCTAGAGAAGAAACAGAAAATGTACACATGAGAAAAATATGAAGGACATTACACCGTTGTCAGTGTTATGGAGAAAATAAAGTAAGGAAGAATGATAGGAAGTCTGGGAGTAGAAGGGTTTTTTCAGTTTTAAGTAGAGTGATGAAAGTTAACATCTTGAAGAGATGAGGGAGTGAGCCATGTGTACATCTCAATAATAGTGGTCTAGGCAGAGGCAAGAGGAAAGTTTCTGAGGTAGGAATGACACTGCTGTGTTAAATAAAGGGCAAGGAGACACAGTAGCTGGAGCAGAGTGAGTGACAGAGACAATACAAAGGGATGAGGTCAGAGAGGTCAGGGAGGAAGAGATAGTGACAGGCGGATTGTGTAAGGCCTTGCAGGTCATCATAAGGAACGTGGCTTTTATTTTGAGGGAGACAGGGATCCAATGGAAGGTTTTAAACAAGGAGTGACATGAAAGGCTCACTTTTTAACAGAGTTGCTCTAGTTGAGAATAGACTAGAGTGAAGGGTAGAATGAAGACATTCCATTCAGGAGGCTGTATCAGAAACTGAAGCAAGTGATAGAGCTGGTTCAGGCCAGGGATGCAGCACTGTAGGTGGAGAAAAGTGGGCATGTGTTGGATGTATATGTGGAAATCACTCATACATTTTGGGAGCCAGTACTGCGTTACGGTTTAAAAAAAATGGGCTCTGTGTGAAGGCTGCTTGAGTTCAAGTTGTAGTTCAAGGGCTTACTAACTATGGAATCTTGGAAAATTCCACTAAAGCCTAAGCCACATGGGCTTTTATAAGGATTAGATGAGAAATGGCATGAAAAGCAACATAAACAGTACCTGCTCATAAAGCTCAAGCCGTTACCTGGCATTATTATTGTCATGGTTACTTTTATCATTGAACTTGAGAAAAGTGAAGTTGGAAACACAAAGTATTTAGGGTTTTTTTTTTTTTTTTCTTCATGGTTTGCTTTCAGCCCATGAATCTGGGAATATTTTCCAAAAAGCTTTCAGCACTTTCAGGATCTGTCTGGTATAGGTGCTTAGAAGTAAAATATAGAGCCTTCTGCTTCTTGAGTCCTGCACTTGGTTCTCAAGTTGAAAGCCACAAAAAGATGCAGTTGGCATCTTAGGGTTATTGAGAAAAGAGGGTGTAAAAATAGAATTGTGATACGTCTCTCACATCAAGTTACTAAATTCTCAAGCCTGTTCTTTGCTGATATGTAGTACACATTTGGTTCCTGAATGGAGACTCAGTAGGAAGAATGAAGCATATTAAGAGCCATTTGGCTGCTAAGCGTATTGGATTGCGTTTTGGATCCTTTACGTGTCCAAGGTGGGGAGAATGATACCATTGAGAGTCAACATTAATAGGTGTCATGCATTTAGCACTTAGTGTGTGCCAGGCCCTGTGCTACATCCTTTAACTCTTATCCTGCAATAAATACCACTGATATCATTCCTGCTTTCCAGATAAGTGAGGCTCAACACCATTCAGTTTCCATAGATCTAAACAGCCATCTCCTAAAGAATCCTTGTCTTATGTTCTGGGTGACGAAATATAGTAAAGGATGGGTGTATTAACTAGTTGTTTGGTGTTTTCCCAGGTTGCACCATACCAGAGGGCTTGGGTCACCCATGCTTTTTTCCTCCAGGAAGCCCACGGAGGAGATAGTTTTTTTCCCATATGATTGCTCTCTTTTAGGACACTGGCTATCTCTCCTTTCATTTCACTCACCAGATTTGTGTGTGTGTGTTGTGTGTGTGTGTGTGTGTGTACATTAGAAGAGTTTTTAGAGTTAGCTTACCTCAATCTCAGACAAAATAAGCTCTTGAATTGTTCTTGGCTTCTTACAGTTTAACAGAGGATATATCTAACAGTCAGTGAATCTCCCTCTTTTCTGAGCTCACACTTTTCAGTTTCACTTAACATGGCTTCCAATCCTCCTGTGAAGGAGCATATCTGAACTTCAGGTGTATGCATGTTCTCCCTTTACCACATTTCTGTAGTTGGCTTAAGTAAGAGATCTTCTCATCTTCCTTTATAAATCGATATACAATTCTCTTAAATTCTGTTTGCAGCTCTTCTTGGAATTCTCTTGGATTAACCGGCATCTTCTGGTCGTGTAGGTGCTCCCGTGTGTACTAAGGTGCAGAGTGTTGTGCACTCTGATGGTGTCACTGAGGAGCCCACTTGTACACAAAGACAAGATAATCAGAAAGTGAGTGATAGGTCATGAAATCATGTGGCAGCTACTTGGCTGTTGAGGAATACTAAGATTTTTCCATTTCACCATCCAGAAAAGTGAAAGGAGTTGAGGAAATTAAAATGTAGCCATATGGACCATTTAGGCTTTGAGGAAACAGAGTCCAGCTGTTAGAGACAGGTGGGGATCTCTGGTGGTTAACTATAACTTTAGCGTTCAAAAGTTTTTAGGCAAGGGGCCCTGAGGTAAGCATTACTGTAGAAGGTGATTGAATCTCAGTGACTTATTCTTCACCTGGCACCTTTATGTAGCAGCAGATGAACTCAGTCAGTCTCTAGAGTTTCAAGCCCATGCCTATGCATAAACTGTTAAAGATGACTTTAAAAAAAGACACTCCATTCATCTTCCCGAGTTTACAGGACTGTCGGAAGGCCAGAGGCATAGGTTTAGAAACGTCAGAAGAGTTATCCTGCCGGAAATGGAAATTAACGTCCCATCTTAACTTCACACATTCCCCTCCTGTTTATGTGATCCCACTAAACGATGAAAGAATGGATTTTCATCATCAGAAAGCTGATTCCATGAAAAAGGAGTGGGAGCAGTATTCGCTTCAAATCCTAAGGCATCAATCATGATTGATGCTGGGGACTCATAAACAAGTGGTGAGGATTATGGGATTTATCAGAGAAGGCTCAAATGGGACTACTCACCAGCTCCATTGCACAGGCAGGAAGGGATTAGTACAGGAGTTATGTCAGTAGCAGCCGCAGGACAAGGTTGGTGACGAAATATAGTAAAGGATGGGTGTATTAACTAGTTGTTTGGTGTTTTCCCAGGTTGCACCATACCAGAGGGCTTGGGTCACCCATGCTTTTTTCCTCCAGGAAGCCCACGGAGGAGATAGTTTTTTTCCCATATGATTGCTCTCTTTTAGGACACTGGCTATCTCTCCTTTCATTTCACTCACCAGATTTGTGTGTGTGTGTTGTGTGTGTGTGTGTGTGTGTACATTAGAAGAGATTTCTGGTCATGTTATTTTGGCTAATCAATCCTAGATCAGGGATTCTCCTGACAGTGTCTTTCCATATCGTTTCATCTGTGAGATCTTGGTGTAGAGACGGGCAGGAGAACACGGAATGAAAAACTGGCTTGTACGTCCCACAGACTTGGGCTCTGCATCCCAGCTCAGCATCTTACTGGCCAAACTTTCTGGAACTCTCCTTCATCAAAATAAAGGCTTTCATCCAAATTAAATGTGCAGTCAATGAGGCTATTATTATTTATCATTTTACCATCTCTCCCTTGCCTAGAATTTCCCAATCCAGCTAAGCATCCAGGTTTAGTGTTCATTCCACACAGTTGGAAAAGAATAACTAACAGCTACCCACTGCTTTAAATTTTATAAAGTAATTGCATACTCTCATTTAATATCTTAACAAATATTGGAAGATAGAAAGTATTATTGTTATCAGTCATCATCATCATCATTACTGCTACCATCATTTTATGTATGAGAAAGAGGAGGTCGGTGAAGCAGTGATGCAGCCCAAATTACAAATCCAAAGCACTCTGTGCTCTCTTCCTGTGGGAACAGTGCTAAAAAAAAGATTAGTGACAAAAGGAAACACGTAATTTCTCCCAAACTCACATGGTAATTGGAAGCGGATGCCTCCCATTCAGTTTTCTCTCCTACTCTACTTTCTCCCTCAGAGTGCCCAATTGGGCTCATGCTTCCATAGAGTTCTCTCTAGGGATGGACAGACAGTGACAGGCTACTGGTGGGGAAAGTACTCTTGGGGCTCTTCTTTCCCTTTCAAGGAGTTGTGAGTGAGAGGGAAGGAGATCAAGAAGACTTATTCATCCCAGAGAGAGTCCTGAGCCCCTGTGCGTGGAATCCATCCAGGCTCTCCACCTCTTTCCACTCTATAATGCCGCTCTGTCATTGTCGTCTGAGTTATGAAGTGAAATAAACACAGACTTAAGGGATTTGGTGGGTCTGTGGATAATTCTTTTTTCCTAGTTTCCTATTCAAGATTTTACGTCTGAAAAGAGCTTTCAGCAATCTTAGAGTCCTTTAAAACATTGTAAGGATGGACGGAATAAGTATTGCTAGGCTTTGGTGGGTTTATTTTAAGACTATAAGAACTTAGAGGAACTTGAATCTAGTTTTGTGCCATTTTTCTGAGTTCAGTGCTTTCGGTGGATAAAGATGGAGTTTGAGAAGGTGTGCAGGTAACTGCGTTGTATCCATTTTACACTTGGGAGAACTGGTTTGCCTTTCCCTGACAGCATCAGACTTGAATCCTGTTGTCTTTTGGTTGGGTTATTTTACTTCTCTACATCATTCATTTATTTTTTTCATTAATTTCATTTCATTTCTTTAATTTAATAATTGGTTTAATTATTAATTTAATTATTTTAATTATACGATAGCCAGTTTGAGAACTCTGTGCTTAGTGATGGGGACACAGCAGTGAGAAGGACACACATTTTCTGACTCTTCAGAGTTGGGTAGACAAATATGTGTTAGATGATATTAAAGCATATGAATATATGTTTTAGTTTCTGCAGACTTTTCAAGACAAGATAGATTTTCATGTGCCTGGATTAATTTAGACTGGTCTTCCCGGAAGCTCAGAGGAATAAACTATGTACAATATTTGTATTACCAGGGTAAAAATCACATAAAAACTAGAAAAACTGTGCCACTTTTGTGTTTACCCCACTAAACATTCTTAGTTTATGTCAAGTAAGATCAACTTTATTATTTATCAGTTTATTTTATGAAAACTCTGGTTTTAGCTTTTATTTTATTTTAGCAAAGATGCCAACAAAATTAACAAGTAAAATGCTCAAAAAAATGACAAGCTTTCTCATATACTTGCATGAAAAGTAAAGGAATTTGATTTAGGTGATTATACCTGTTGATGTTTTAGAGGTTAGCCATTGTTTAGTATAGTCTATTTTTTAAGAGTGACTTTTGCATATCATGAGATTCTAAGTCAGATTCTTACTGCAATTTGAGTACAGTTAATAGCAGCAATTAATATTAGTAATAGTAATAAATTATAGTAAAATTAATAGAAATTGTCTCAAGTCAGCTTGATAAACGGGACATTAATTAGGAAGGACATAGATGTCTCTCCTATAATCCAAGGAAAAGCTGAACAGGAAGGTTCCAGGCAAAGGAGGAACCATGACAACTGCAGTAGAAAGGGTGCAGTAGAAGTTGTTCATGAACTTTTATTCTAAGGCCCTACCATTTGTGTTACTTAAACTCTGCATCTCAATTACAAATGACTAGGAGAGTTACTCTAATTGTCCAGGTTTGCTTCAACTGCCTATGAACTGTGCCCAGAGGGATAGAGGCAAAAAGCTACTAATCACCCAGTACGGGCTGTAAGGTCTGACTTTCCAAGAAGAGGTGAGTCAGACAATCACCAAAACACGTCCTTCATTATGCCTTTGGGCCTGCTGTATCAATTTACACTAGTCTCCCTATGTGTCGAAGATACCCCAGCTTCCCACGATCCACTTATCACAGACAAGCAGAATGGCAGTCATCCCATACCAACCAGGGAAAAATTAAGTCCCAACCAGAGGCTGCATCCAGATGCAGTGCAGTGAGCCACCTTAAAGGCTGCTTGTGAGTCACTGAGATTCCTAGGTTTTGTGCTTGCCTTCATAATGTTTATCTCCACCTTGACTCACAGTTCTGAGATCTGTGGATAAAATAGTGAATTTAACTATCACCAGTGCAACCTATATACAATATTTAGAGAAAAGAGTGGGGAACAAAACAGAGTTAAACCATTTTGAAAAATAAAAAATTCAGTTGCTGAAATAATTACCCAACCCATAGCAACTGAGCAACTTTAGGAACTGAAAGAGAAACAGGTACAGGCTATAAGGAAGGTTTCTGCACACAGAAATCCTTCACTAATATTTATTTTTTTCCCTTCTCTACTCTTCATTCCATCTTTGACATGTCTTCAAGATGAATGAAATGTTTATTCCTCAAACATTTGACTGCTTGGTGGCCCTGCCTATATAAGGTTCTAGTGATCTTCCAGTTAATCCTTATTCCTTGTCATCGTCTTCATTATCACCGCTACTATGTACTGAGCACCCACCAGGTGCTAGGAATCAGGCTTGGTAAAAAATATATATATAGTTCAGTCTTTACAACAATTCAAGAGATCATTATTATTATTATTTAATGGCTATCCAGATACATTAAAAATTTGCCTAATATTACAGCTAGGAAGTAATAGAACCAATCTATTTAAGTCTTTCAGGATCTTTCCATTATACTATGTTGCCTTTTATTCATAAAATGAAAATGTTTTTCTCCAGGAAAACTGAACATATGGAACAAGGATTAAGCTGCTTAATAAAATCAGACTGGCTAGTGTCACTGTGGAGTTTTCCAGCAACAAACAGATTGTTCTCAGCTGCTGATAACGCTCCACACTTGAGATGCCAGCCAGCCTCATAGTGGCAGGTTAAATTCAGCGGGCTTCTTGAATTTTATAGAGGACAAATGTTTGTCCTTACTAAGAACAAGACCAAGACTGACAAAGTAAAAGAGGCGATGTCACAGAGGAAGAAAAAAGAAAATCTAAATTTTGTAACTCTCAGTCTAGTGCTCTTTCTATTACTGGTAATATTTTCTAGGTGGAATTAGTGTGACTAACAGTGTTCTATTTACAAACCATGCTGAGAAGTCACTTAATCCATCTAATAATTATAATATACATGTTATTTCTATAGCTTTTTGCTTTTTTTTTTTTTACAATGAGAAACAAAAAATCCAAGTGGTTAGTTTGCCTAAAGTCCCACAGCTATAAGTGACAAGGTCAAAATGTTGAATCTAGACCTACCTGGCTCCTAATTCATGATCTTTCCACTCTGACATATTATTTATAGTTTCATAAATTTATTATTTGAAGAGATAAAAAATCTAGGATAAAAATTTCAGACTATCTCAACATTTTAAGCTATTCTATATTAACTTTTCTTAATTATTAAAACTGTAGTCTCTTAATGAGTTTAGACATCCCCACTCACTCCCCTCAAAATAATCCATCTGTGTCATTAAATGCATCATTTGCTCACACTGGAGTTTGAGAATGGATTAATGCAAAATTACTGTATATTCACATTTTGGACTTTCTGTGGTCGTGGCTGGGTTTTACTGTAACATACAATGGATTAGGGCTTCCGTGTGAATTGCGAAACTATTAAATGATTATACGTCTCTAGAAAGCAGTGAGCCCTCTAGGTATTGTTCTTATATGAGAGTACTCAGATGCTTCTTCAGTGCCTGAATTCTCTTCACTGGGAAAGCAAGCTTTGCAAATCTTTATTTTGACAGCATCTGTGGAAGTTCTTTAAACCCCAAGTCACTTCCAGGCTTTGGACTTCTTTATTCGGTCACATTCTTCTTTTGAACAATACGGCTTAGAAATTTGTTTGGTAATGGGAAAAAGGCCTTGGTTTGTTTTATTGTCAAATTCCAATTGCTTTGTGAGTGATTGTAAAATGCAGAGCTGGTGTCTGTAATGCAATTGCTTCGACATAATACAAAATGCTCATTGTCAGCTCCTCCTGAGAAAAACATTGTACGGCTGTTAAAGAGGATTCTGCTTCCACTTCTACAATGTTCAGCCAAGTAGGATCTTTAAGATGCATCTTCAACGTGGGACATACATTTGGGTGTCACCAAACTTCTGTATTTTCTGAGTTGGGAAATGAAGTAAATGCTCTCGGGAACTTGATTTACTTGCCCTGTTTCTCTTCATAAGAGCCCCAGGCGCTTTTTCTCCCACACTTTCCCCCGTGGTCGCATTGTGTCTCCCTTATTGCAGTCTCTAATTAGGATGCTATTTGATGGAAAATAAATTATTTAAGAGTTTAATAAAATAAAACACGATGTTAGTTGTCCATAAAAGACAAACTGTAAAATGAGCTTTAATCATGTTTCTGTGTTTTGGAAGTAAATTTCTCATTTGTTTGCAGAAGGCTAACCAGTAAACTCTGTAATTAGTCACTCCAGTTTGAGAAGACCCATATTAAGTCAGTTTAGATGTTGTATGTTGATGCTCTAGCCAGATTTTGTTTGTTGTTGTGTTTAAATGGGATTACCTAAGGACCATCAGGCTTTCCTAAAAATCAGTGTAGTTTTCAGAGCTCCTTAAGGTTTGATTCAGAAAAGCCTAGATTCAAAAGCGACCTTGAGTGACATCTCTTTCTATGTGCCTATCTCTATCTCTGCCTGTCTCCCTCACTCTGTCTGTCTCTTCAAATGTGAATAAGCTAAAGGACTTGCCTCTCGTGTCCCTAAGATTTTATGTATCTGGAACATGAGATCTCTTCAGTAAAACAGAGGCCTTGGGGCTTCATTCTGCTCTCACCTTTCAGCAAGTCCCCATATTGGTGTTGAGAGATGAGCACAGTTTCAGAAGCTGAGATTTTGAAAATTTGCATGCCCTTGAGTTTATATCGATGGATCATCAATATTTTAATAGGTTGTCATGAGGATCTCATGAACCATGCTCCCAGTGTTTTTCAGGAAATGGAATAGATTAGAGCCCAAAATAATTTTGGAAACTGTATTCTTTTTAGACAAATTCACAATGTCTTTTGAATAATTTGTCTTTATGGTTTTGTAGCATTTACTTAGTCTCATTATGGGGCAGGAAGTTAGTTGAGAAATATAGCAAAGAATGCGTTTTTGTACTTCTATTTATCTTTCAGATGAAGAGGCCAAAGAGTGCATTCAGTTAGCTTGCACTTGTAACTCTAGTGTAGACCATTATTGACCATTAATAGATGAAATTACATTTCAATTTTCCAAGTCCTATTTTTTACACCAGAAAATTCAATTCAATATTTTCATTCTCTCTCTCTGCCTCTTGCTCTCCTCTCTCTTCTCTTCTCTCTCCATATACATACATACACACACACTAACATCTGTGCCCATTATATGAACTGTGTCTTAAATGAAGGTTTGGCTTCTAACAGTAGGAAATAGTAGAGTTCTTGTTCATTTACAACTTTTTCCCCCTTCTGTAGACATTCACATTAGCTTTAGGAACTATTCCTTACAGTTATAGATGTATACACTTTAAGAAGTTCTTTTAGCTAGAATATGGAATGATATATCATATTCATACACTCAGGATGAATATCCAGCACCTTTCCGCACGTGATATCCTTAATAGCAGGGCAAAAGGCCACAGGCTGGAGCCTGAGTATCATGTGCAAACCCTTAATATGACCTGTTTGCAGTCAGAATTTAAGTGAAATGCCATGGGTGGCCCTGTCACCAGCAAATGTTTCCTGTTAGAGCACTCATATACAATTCTAACAATTTCTTTTAAAGATGTAAATTCCTTGTGAAGACGAAAGGCTTTCACTAGAGTAGTTCTGACTCATTTTGAAGACTAGGGGTAGGGTAAGAATCTTCTGAAGATGTGTCCCATTTCCTAGAATTGGAGAGGTCCTTGGTTTGAAGGATTACTGGAGTTCACAAAATGGTTATGAACACTACTAAAACTTCTGCCGGTAAGGATAAAGAAAAAGTATGACCTGTGACACTCTTGTACTTTAAATGACTTGGGCATGAAGGGAGTTAATTAAAATGGGATTGGAATAATAATATGAGAAAAAAATACAAACTGATAATAGAAATAAAATCATTTGAAAGTCTAATGGAAAAAAACAGAACACGAGAAAACCAGAAGTCTATTTTGAAATATATGAGTTATAAGATTGACAGTCCTCCAAGATTTTATGTCATAGGATGTTGCTTTAGACTTAAATATTCTCCTCTTCAAATATGCTCATCAAAATTCCAAGTTCCCCTTAGTGATGTGGGAATGAGCATTTCCTTGAATAATATTAGACCTTTTCAGATATTCAAGCATCTGACTCGCATAGATCCTGTCTCACATTAGGAAATCCAGCTCTTAGATTTTAAGAATCTTATTTATTAAAAAAAAAAATTACTTCTTGTTGTAGTAGAATAAAAACTGTTTATCTTTGAACAGAACTGTATCTAAAGTGAAAATAAATGAGAAGACATACCTCAAAACTGTTTAAAAAGTAAAATAAAAGCCCTCTTAAAGAGTAGTGAAATAAAGTTTTAAACATTTGAGCCATTTCACTTCCCCCTCAGAGCCCCTGTTCTGACAGCTGGGAAACCGTGCTTTGATGACAGGGTAATCTTTGCTCTGAGAGTTTCTGGACGTGCAGGTGTGATTCAAAATCAAACAAACCCTGAAATTAAAATGATGCAAAACTGTGCAGTTCCACAACAAATTGGACAATTTAGAAATGGTGCTGTTGCTTCAAACGTGCCAAATGGGAAAGTGCTGCTGTCTCTTTGTGGGATCTCTTTTTATCAGCTTTAAACTGATTTTTTTTTCTTCACAAACATGGAACACAACCATGTACGTTTTATGTGTTGTGAGTTGAAAGACAACAAGAGGCTTTTTCTAACACTTTCCCATTGGTCTGGGTAGCTCACAGCGATGTTTTACTTTGTGAATTCTTCTCTTTGGTTTTCTGGATCAAATTAATAACGCATTACCTGGGTAGCTACAAAAGGGGCCACTCTTGCTTTTTTGCTTATTGATGTTATTCATGTTCCTTCTTATTCTGTTTTTCTTCCCGTCATACATTTGTTGTTTTTTTTTTTTTTCCTTTCTCTTTGTGTTTGTGTATATTTACTAGCTCTGAAAACTTGCTACCTCTGGAAATAGGCTAAGTGATAGCCATGAGCAGGCAATACATAAAATGTGATTAACTTTTTCTGAAAAGGACAAGATGCAGTTGTTACAGAATGCAGAGAGAGAAAGCAGCACTGAGGGAACCTGGTTCTCAAGTCTTTTACCCACAGGAGGCCAACGTGGGGTGGAGGTCGCTGAGAACAATTCTCAAAAAGGCAGATCTTGTGGCTCAACATTACAATGGTTTAGTACGGTGGTAGGCATGTCCCAGAATTCACACTCTGTTCCCATCAAAAGCGATCAAGTCAACTCGCTCTGTTTCAATGAGTTATAGAAAATTCCCTGTGAAGAAATGCATGATGATTTCCTCTTAGATCATTTTACTTGGGGTCAGCCTGTGACTTGGTGACCTAAGATTTGTTTCACGAGATGTTTTCTTACTTTGGCATGGTCCACTGAGGTGTAAAGTTGTGATCAGATTGGACTCCTGTCGAACAGGGAGGGAAAGATTAAAGAGGTGGCTTAGCAGAGTGCTTAGGGGTGCAGCTTTTAGAATCAGACAGACCTCAAACTGAATTGTGTGTACAGTACTTACTAGCTTTGCGACCAAGTTGACTGACCTCTCAGAATCTCTGTGGATTCATTTCTAAAATGAGAATATTGATAATACTTCCTAGTATGGTTGTGAGACTTAAACGAGATGATGAGTGTAATGCATTTAACACAATATCTCTTATGGATTATATAAGCTATAATTGTGAAAGATAGAAAGGGGGCAATAGAGAGAAGTCTCTAGGTGTGCAATAGCAACCTGGGGACCAACAGTGCCTTTTGAATTTTCTATAACATTTTATTTGAAATATAATATTTTTTAAGCCATTGAGATCAGTCAGTATCTTCAAGTTACAATTAATATAGGAGATTGTGTACTATTTTTATTGCTTTAATAAATGAGTTTAAGGATGAATAAAGAGAAGAACTTGTTAAAATCTGCTTTTCTAGTTATCATAGCAGTAGGGCAATTTTTAGTTCTTGCATGCAAAGCACTTCTGATGGAAGTGCAATGCTTAATATTTTGATTACAGAACAGCCAAATGTCCTTCCTGTGCAAAGCTCTTTATAAAATTTGCTCTATTTGATTGAAGACAATCTTATCAATAAGTATGTTGTTACCAGACAGAGGGTCTTGTAGAAAGGATTGTGGGTGGTTGCTCAAAGAGCATGTGACTTTTTTTTTTTTTGTAAGGAAGTAAGATCCTTAGTGGTGTTCAAGATCCTTTCTTTCTAGTGCTGAAATGACATGGTTTTCATGGAGAGCGGCTCAGTTTACTAGTTGCCTGTAGGTTGCAGAAGATATCTCAGTGAGAGATTCAGTGCCAAGGAACCTTACAGAAAGCTCTTACTTGGCAGTGCGAAGACTAAATACTGAAAAACCATGTTATTGTTCAGTGTCAGCCACTCAGGAAAAGGCCTAGGGCTTTTGTCATTCATTGGAAGACTTTGAGGGTGCTAATAAAATACGTTAGAAGCAGGTTATTCAAAATGGTTCTAAAAATGGAAAAGAACCCAAATGTTTATTGCAGCAATTTTATTGCCGAAACATGGGCTTTATGACCAGAGTGTTTGTGATATATTCGCTTGGGTCTCTGAGGAATTTTAGCCTGAGAATTATTTGGATTGCATGAGCATAATTATGTTACAATTTGAGAGCTAAATCTCCCTTTGTTTTTATCATACATTTTATTTTATTAATCTTTTAGATGAGAGCAGCTCATGAGGAAAATTGTAAGCCAGCCAAAGGCAGGAGCTGGGGTCCATCCAAGATACCTTCACTATTGGCCAGTAAATCCAGGTTTTTTTGTCAGCGCAGAGTTCTCCCTTTGGCAATGTTTGTGTGGCATCTGTGCTGACTTCCACCGAGTTGTGGCTCCATGAAGGGTACTAGTCAGATGGAATGTGTTTCTCACACGGGACCTTCCTGATTTGTTTCTGGAGAATCTCTTGCTTCCAATTTTTATTATCCATTTTCCAGAACTGAAGGGCAAAGTTTCTTTGGAGGGTTAGTTAGCTGATATCGCAGCTTGCTCTTTACCTTACACTAAAAGATGTAGCAATAAAAATCTTTGGTAATGGTGGTTACTGGAGCAAGTGGTGATCGTTCACTTCTTTGACATCTACTCCTTCAGGAATAAGTGCTAAGATCACGTGAGGTCAAAGCCAACCCTCCACTCTAACCAATGTTATAGAATGTGGCTATTTAAAGATATGTAGTCTCAGTTGCTTCACACCAGTGACCCAATTCCAGGTAGAATCTGTGTTGGCACACCTATAGAACTCTTCCAAAATTTGGTGAAAATTCTGTATATAGGGAGAGAGATCATCTTCTTCAGAGTATCACCTTATGATCTCACCAGTATGTTTAGTCAATTAACTTCTTGAGTGCCTTTTATGTATTTCATAAGGGACACAGTGAAGCAAAATGTGGCTCCCGGGCTTGGCGAATTTAAGGCTAGTTGCAGAGAATACTTTACATAAGTGCAACCACTGTGAAACAACAAATGACCTTACTATTGTTCAGTGCTACATTTCATGAGATATGGGATGTTGTTGCTTTAGAAGCTCAGAAGAGAGGGATGATGATTAGTCAAACTTAGCGGTGGTCCTGGAAGGATGATCAGGTACAAGGGTTTAGCTAATTCAAAACATGAGGAGTTCCCTAAACACGGTGGAGAAAAATGCAGAAAGCAGCTTGTGCAAGAAGATTGGGTGCTGAGTGAGCGCTAGGGAACTGGGTTGAATGGGAGAGGTATCTCCAGACCAAAGTCATTCATTATTTTTGGAATTGTTTTCATCACCAGAGAACACTTCAGTCTGGGATCTGAGCAAGAATGTGATGCAGAAGGAGTTCACATGCAAAGTTCCTGTCCCATAATTCAATGTCAAAGACAAGCTCCCCTCCCTTGGGTGATAAATTACCTTCTCCTTTCTAATCTTGTTTTGAATTCTCTGCAAGCTGAGCTAGAACTAGATTGAATTAAATGAGTATTTTTTATCCCAAATAATTCTATGACTCTAGGGTGGAATCCCCTTTTACTAGCTGTAAGTTATTTAACGCAATGGCCTCCTCAGGAAAGTTATGATTGTTACATTGTTGATCAGTTAATGAAATAGAACCACAGTCCCAAAGCCTCTTATTTAAGGTTGTACATCACATAGGAAAGACATTGCAAAACTAATATTGGGCTTCCTCTAAAATTTTCTAATTCCCTTTTACCCATATAACACTTTATTAATTTATTAATTGTTATATCCATTGATAAAATGGATATAATAATGGCACCTACATAAAACATCGCTGTGAAGATTAAATGATGTATGGCATGTGAAATGCTTAATACAATGCTTGCTTTGTAACATTCGATAAACTTCATTTACTAATACACTATATAAAAATAAAATAAACACCTAAAATTCATCCTGCATTTCCTTTCATGTGAGCATCCAGAAAATACCACAGTAACATTGTGCCTGTTAATTTATAAATTTGACAATAACTAGTGGTAGATATGTAGTAACAGTTTATAAGAATGGGATGATTTTATAGTATGTATTTTTTAAACATTTTGAGACTGAGTTTAGAATTTATAGAACAGGTAACATTCATTGTGTCACCTAATTTGAGCTTAAAATGTTTATATAAATGGTGTTCAATTTTGAGAATTTAATTACCTAATTATATGTGTACGTATTTTGAAAACTGGAAACATGGCTAAACCACATACAAGACCTCAGAGACCATAGGAGAAACACTAGCAGAACATCAGAGGGGAAAATGAAACAGGAACACATGAAGCTCTAGGTCAGTGGAGACAGAAAGTATGAAGGAAGAGAGGCATGATTGAAATGAAAAAATAGAGCGAATCCCTCTGAGGTAGAGTCATTAGGAGTAACAGATGCACATAATCAACAAGCTACTTTCATCTTGAAAAAGCATAACACATAAAGGATGCATGTCACATGTGAAGGCTGCAATGTAAGATTTTTCACAAAGGAGCTGAATATGTTGAATAAACATACTAACTCTTCTCATGATGAAAATAGTTCATTCATCCCAATGTCCCAGACATCTGTAGTATCATGAGTATTGCATTAAGGGATACGAGTGGAATAACAGCCACCGCTAGAACAGTCAAAAAATAAACTCCAGGGAACACCTAGAAGAGTCCACCTCACCATGATGTTCAGCTCAATGGGAGCCCAAATAAAATATTTACCTCTATTTCCTCAAAAATAGCTCTCTGTTTTTTTCTCAAACGTTCCATCTCTGGGCTCATTAAAGGTTGACTCTGAGAATGGGACAGTGAATTATGCTTAGACTGAACCAAGTGAATAAACAACTTCCTTTATAGATTACTAATTATTAGTAAATATTTCTTGGATGAACGGACTAAGCCTTGTTCAAACATTGCGTGTTATGCTGGGCACAGCTGGTTTTGTGCTCAATTGGGTACTGTGCTTATTGTTTAGAGGAGATTGCTACAAGGATTATCAGTGCTACAGGTTATTAATGTGTGTTAACGAGATTGTTAGAAAGCCTTCCATAGTCAAATATGTTTGGGAAACGCTGGCTTATGCAATATTAAGATTTCTTGACTGGACGGCTTGAGAAACGTTAATATGCAAGTGTGCACTGTGAATCACCAAGAAGGCTATATTGCTAGGCTTATTTTCCTACAGTTTGTTTTCCAGAGTATCTCACAGTCCTGGTGTTCTGCTAAACACATGCCAAAAACTTAGCAACAGATTTTGATATTCACAATGTCACTAACTTGTGGGCCGCCCTCAGAAGCCTGTGATCTGAGATAATTTGTCCAAGTTAGTACTTGAATTTCAGGCGCTGTACAGACAGTCACTTAGTTAATTAGTGAGTCTAGCTATTTCCCACATTCTCAATTTTTCTTCCTGGAGGTGTCACCCTTTTGAAGTGAAAAAGCTTTGTTTCTTTATGAAAAAAGGCATCAGAAGAAAGTCAGAAGATATGGCTGGTGACAATAATAAAGTGAATGTGAAACCCTCTAAGAAAATCTTAGCCAGCGAAAGGAAACTGTAGAGATATTGAGTGAAAAATTGTGTTCAGCTGTGGCTTCTCTTGATAGGAACGTGTCTACCATGTGATTTGAATGGAAACAAGAATGATTCAAGAGCAGACGTTACTAAGTTCTCTGGCTAGCGCAAAAATTGCCCTACATATACATATAAAAATTGCCCTACATATAACAAATAGAACTTCTCAGAAAGATAAAGAGGTAGATAATGTGTGTGTAAAGCTGTGCATAAGAAGTGCATGACTTTAGAGACATATGAATGGAGAAGTTCAGGATTCTGAAGACTGTTCTGTATTTGTGAATCTGGGGATTTCTGACAATCTTTTGGATTTATCCTGTGAGAGTATTAACAGTCTCGCGTCTGTAGGGTGGTAATGTTTATCCAGTTCTCTGTGCCGTCTTCTGAGCCAAGAACATTTACTCTAAAGGAGGTATTGATTTCCACTTTGCAGATGAGGAAACTGAGCTCCGGGGAGGTCAGGCGCTTACATTTCATCACTCAAGGCTGGGGATTCAAAGCAAAGCCTGCCTACTTCCGAACTCTCCCCACTGCATCATGCTGTTTTCTAATAAGGAAATGGCTTCTTAAATTAGGGTTAATTGAGGAGTCACTATTTCTGGCTTGTGTTAGCAGAACCTCAAACCCTATATTTTAACATATAAAATTCAGTATATTCTGATTAGTTATACAACTGAACTGCCCAGTTTATAAAATCCCCAGTAATTATTTTGAAGATTTCTTCCAGGTGAATGTACTTAATGAGGCTGATTTTTATAGCTGTATACTATCCCATTTTTGAATAGTTATGCCTTGAATATCTGTTGCCTAATGAATAGGAAACATTTGATAAATGTGAGTTATCACTACTGGTGAAAGCCGTCATAGAATGCATCTTATTTAAAAGATATCCAAGCCCAGATTAAATATTATCTTTCTCCATGTCCTCTTCTCTGGTCTCCCAACTAAGAACGTACTTCTCCAGTCCCTCTGTGTCTGTAGTGACATACGACATTTAGCATTTCTCTGTGGTTATTATAAGAGGCATATGGCCCAGGTAAGCACAGGATTTGGAGTCAGAATACATACCTGGGATTAAATGCTGCCTCTACCGTTTATTAGCTATGTGACTTGGGCAAAATAGCTTAAATTCTCTGTGCTTGTTTCCTTATCTGTAAAATGTGGGTAGCAAGACTATCAGCCTTATAAGTTGTTGAGAGTGTTTAATGAGTTAGTACATATTAGACACTTTGAACAGTGACTGACAGGTATTAGTACTAAACAAATGGTAGTTGTTATTGAATTTATGTCCCTTCCCTCAACTGGACTGCAAGCTCTTGAGGACAATGGCCATAGCTGATTCATCTCTGTTGGCAAACTGTGGGCCCTGGATTCGTATTTTCATTGAATGAATGCCTACGGAGATATTTCTCATAGTTTTGCTGTATTTTTCATGTATTTTTAAAGAACCGTAAACATGAGGTGAATGTTCCTTAGGAAATTAGTTGCATCTCTTTACCGTTTTATTCATGGCCTTTCTATCTTGGCTGATCCCATCTCTCCAAATCTTTTTCTCTGTTTAAAGCAGTGGCCTTAGGGAAGAATTATATAAGACTATCTGTGCTACATGTAATTGAAGCTGTAGCTCATTGTAATTAAAAGTAATTGAGACCATACAGTGAATGGGTTTAGGAGGAACACAGCGGGCATCAGCTAGACAGAGTATCCCCGTGCTTTCCTAGCCCACTGAACTCCAGTAACCCCGCGGCATTGGGGCACAATGGGCCTTTGTGTCAGTATCACCGAAGATCACTGAGCACCCTACTGGGGAAGTGGCCTTTCAGACAGAAATCTGGTGTGTCCCTTGTTGGCATTGGATAGTGGTATAGATGGAGTAGTTAGGAGCACTGGGTTGAGGGTCAGGTCTGCATGTGGCTTCTGGGGCAAATATTCAAACTTTCCCCATCTTGCTAGTTCCTTTTTTATTTTGTTTTGTTTAGAAATGAGTATTATACCAGCTGTCTCAAGTTTATCCAAATAATGCATGTGCTCTCATTTTCTTTCTCTCTCTTTCTTTATACAATATTGTGTTCTCACTTTTTTCTCTTTTTTGCTCTCTACACATATATCTATATGTGTATCTATGAATATATGTATGTTTATAATATAGAGAGAGAGAGAGAAAGAGAGGGAGGGAAATTCATGTTATAGAGATTAAATGAAATAATACAGAATAAAATAACTAAATCATGACACTCTTTAGCATGTAACAAGTGCTCAATGCATGTTGTTAGTCTGATTAGGTGTTATAAGGCCTCTGTATGGGTTAGGTAGATAGACACTTGTTTAATTGCTGATTTGAAAATTTTTAGGGGCCACCTGGTGTCATAGTGGCTATGTTCTTACGCTCCACTTCAGTGGCCTGGGGTTCACCAGTTCAGATCCTGGGTGTAGACCTACACACTGCTCATCAAGCCGTGCTGTGGCAGCATCCCACATAGAAGAACTAGAAGGACTTACAGCTAGGATATACAACTATGTACTGGGGCTTTGGGAAGAAAAAAAAAAAGCAAAAGAGGAGGATTGGCAACAGGTGTTAGCTCAGAGCCAATCTTCCTCAAAAAGAAAAAAAAGAACAAAGGAAAAAGAAAATTTAAAAAAATCTTGGGACTCTGAGAGAACTTGGCTTGCCAGTTATAGCTCCAAACCCACCCCTCTGTTCTTTGCTTTTGCAAGCTGAAGCTGGGCCTGGGCTAACTGCCTTTCTGCTTTCTCTGGGGCTCCATGTTAGGCTCTGCCCATAGATGGCGCTAGACAAAAACTGCAAGAGTGGAGAGGCTGTAAGGACTCCCCGCTTCTTTGTTTCCTTCGGGCTCCCTGTCTTCCTGTTACCGTTAGCATCACCCTAGCAATGCTTCTTCACCTGGGCAGCAGGAGTGCTTCCCTGTAGCTGCAACAGAATACAGTTTTTTTGCATTTCTCCAGTGCTCCAAGACCCAGCTTCATCGTGCCCCTCAGAGATGCCTCAGGAGCCAAGCTGCAGCCCCTTCTCACCGGTAGGAGTTTCGGTCAGAGTTTCTAAGTTTTCGTAATTCCAACCTCTCCCCATTTCCCCTTCAGCTTTCTGCAATTACTACCTCCATGATATCTTTAAGTTCTCTTTGTACACTGTCCGTTACCGAGTTAACAATTTTATACCTAGCTAATAACTCTTCATTTTAAGTTCCCTCTGTTGAAATAAGTGCTGTGGTTTCTGGGTGGTGACTGGACTGACTGTGTTTTAGGACCAGTCTTTGTTAATAGTGCCAGAGTGAGTGCCAGGTGGCAACATGCTAGTTGGGTTGTGGCTCGCCAAGTATAGTTCTTAGATTCAAGGAAGTGGATTAATATGGAGGGATGATTTTCTAGGATTCTGACACCCTCAATGCTACTTAAAGAAATATCACATTTATCATCCGAAACTAGTGATTATGATCTAGCGATTATAGAGGACATTCTCTTCCACAGAGCAAGTACTAAAAAGGTGAATGACTCGTCCTAAGGCAGGTATCCCGGAGGGGTTTCTTGGGTTGCTTCCAAAGTGTTCACTTAATCTCTTGCAATTGTGTGCAAAAGTGGAGGGCACCAACAGTTTTTTGAAGGAAAAGCTTTCTTTCAGTAGGCTTTTCATGGAGCCCTGACCCATAGAAACTTCACAAACACTGTTGCAGTGGGATTATTTGGAAAGAAAATAACATGGATTTTTTTTTTAAGCTTAAGAATTATTTTGGGAATGAACATAAGTAAAAATAATTACTTAAAAAATCTACCAGGATATTTCCTTCCCTTGAGGCTGATGTTGGGGAGGACAACTCCTCTTCCCTGCCAAGTTGTGTGCTCCCTCTTTTGGCAGCATGACTCTGAGCCAGATGGACTGGGATTCTGAGTCATGCTGGTCATTCTCATATGCACGACCTCAGACTGGATAGAGCCAAGGCGAATGTTTACATTTTGCATCTTTCCCTTATTCAGTCTTAACACTTAGTAGATGCCAAGTGGAAGCTTCCTGGTCACTTGACTCAGATCAATTGCAAGTCTCATTTATGGGACTTTTTTCTTTTTTTTCTTTTTTGAGATATCTTACCTTCTCTTAAAATGATCATGGGGAGATTTATGTCACTCTCCTTATATAGCATGTATATTCACAAGATAAATATATATATGTGTGTATGTGTCTATATGAATTAGATTATCCAAAATATTCAGTAACATAATCATTAAATAAATAATGATAATTTTTATTTTGAGAATTTTCCAACAATCCATACAGTCATTACAAACTATGTATTATTTGTCTGTATTACTCATGCCCCATGAGAGTTGGTAGAGTGGATTTAAAAAGGAATTAAAAAAATGACAAGGGGAAAGTAAATTATTTGTCTTTCTTGAGTCTCTGATTTTGCAACCACCAAATGTGAACACAGTAGGAAGCCTAGGAAAAGATTCTTTAAATCAAGGATAAGTGTTCAAAACTGAGTTTTTAAATTCTGAGATTCTGCTCTGCTATTTTTCATTAACTCTTGATTCTTTCAGAGTGAGGAAAAAGGCAGTGAAATGGGAGTGCAAAGTGGTTCAGCCACTGTAGGAAACAGTTTGGCAGTGCCTCAAAGAGTTAAGCATAGAGTTACAATATGACCCGCAATTCTACTCCTAGCTATATACCCAAAAGAATTGAAAACATACATACACACAGAAAACATTGTATATGGATGTTCATACAGCATTATTCCTACTAGCTAAAATGTAGAAACAACCCAAGTGTCAATCAACTGATAAATGGATAAACAAAATATAGTCTAGCCATACTTTGGAATATTATGCAGCCATAAAAAGGAATGATGTACTGATTCGTGCTTCAGTCTGAATGAACCTTGAAACATTATGCTAAGTGAAAGAAGCCAGATACAAAAGGTTACATAGTAAACTATTTCATTTACATAAAATCTCCAGAATAGGCAATTCCATAGAGAATAGAGATAGAAAATAAATTAGTGGCTTGGGGGAGGAGAGAATGGGGAGTCACTGATAAGGGGGATGGGGTTTCTTTTGGAGTGATGAAAATGTTCTGGAATTAGATAGTGATGATGGCTGCACCACTCTGTGAATAAAACCCATTGAATTGCATGCTTTAAAATGGTGAATTTTAGGGTATGAGAATTATATCTCCTTTAAAAAATGTTTTTAAAACAGGCAGTTGATAAAAATTGATTTTTTGCATTGAAGGAGAGAATTTTTGAGTAAGATGTTTGAATTCTGTACTCCTTCCTCTTCCAAACAAAGACTGATTATCTAATTCAAAAGAGATTTTTAGGGATAAGTACATGATTTTTCTTTTTTTTAAAGATTGGCACCTGAGCTAACAACTGTTGCCAATCCTTTTTTTTTTTTTTTAATGCTTTATCTCCCCAAATCCCCCCTGGTACATAATTGTATATCTTAGTTGCAGGTCTTTCTAGTTGTGGCATGTGGGACACTGCCTCAACGTGGCCTGACGAGCGGTGCCATGTCCGGGCCCAGGATCCGAACCAGCAAAACCTTGGGCCACCGCAGCGGAGCACGCGAACTCAACCACTCGGCCACGGGGCCGGCCCCCAAAGTACATGATTGTTAAAATTTAATCTGCAATTGGATTCTGGAAACCTGAAAATGATAGAGATGCAGACAGGTTTAGTATGAACGTCTTGCAGTTTTGACCACATCCCCTTCCCCAGGTCAGGTCCCTCCATGCTGCTAGTGGAGGATGCTCTCAGCTGGAGAACGCTGAGCTCATCCAGAGGTGCTTATTCGTTCAGTAGCTACACCTACAATATCAAACCAAATTCAAGACACTCTTTAGATTGAGAACTCAGTTTTCAGTCGGAAAGACAGATGAAATAATCAATACCCACAACAAAGTAGCAAGTATGTGCCTTAGGGACTACTGGGAATCTGCTAGTAGTGTGTTCTCTCACCAGCTAGATTTCATATGTACTAATTATTCTTGTACTTGGATGATGCCCCCCCGCCTCAAGATCACAGTGAGCTTTCTAAGGGAAAAAAACACCCCTCAATCTTTAGAGTCAGACTGACTTCTCCCTAAAGTAATTCTTGTTCAAATTATTTACGAGTCAGGTAGCCTTTAGAAGAGTACTAAGCACGTTAGTACCCAGTTCTTCATGGTTTGTCATAAGATTTAGCAGATATAATGCATCTGTGGCCTGATAATATCTTGAGCAGTTAACCTGTCATCCCTCCTTGTTACCTTCTGCTTCACCAAATTCAAGCAGATAGTATGCTTGCTGCTCAATTGCCTCAGTCAGGAAGTTGGTAGGAAAAACGATGGTTGAGGTTTATAGGTCTTCCCGGCCTTCTTTCTAAAAGCTCAAGCCCAGAGTGGACTCAGGATTTGTAGGTAACAGAACAGATTAGAAAGAGATTCCTCCAAGCTTAGGCAGGGAGGAGGATTACAATTACCAAAAACAAGGCAGACCTTGCCTTGTTTCCCAGCAATGCCATTGTGATAGTGGCAAGACCATGGAGAGGGGATGTGGGATGGGGTCTTAAGAGGGCTAGCAAAGTTATTCTGAACCAAGCTTGCCATGGATGCAGCAGAGAGCTAACTTTTCTTCTTTTTCCTTCCTTTTCTTTCTCTTGAAAGCTTTGTGGGATAGGGGTTTAGAATCATCATCATCATCGTCGTCGTCGTCGTCGTCATCATAGCCAACACTTAAGGTAGTACTCTTAATGTGCCAGGCATTTTCTAAGCACTTTACATATATTGCTTTATTTAACCCTCTGAACAACTCTATGACATAGATACTCTTTATTATCTTCATTTTGCTAATGAGAAAATTGAGTGAGGATCACAGAGGTACAGTGAAGTGTCCAACATAATACAGCTAATAACTGAGAGAACAGCATTTGAACCCAGAATGTCTGATTCCAGTTGCTTTTAGGCACCATCTTATATGCCTCTCTTAATGATAAATTAAATCTTGTTTTATAAAATAAGGAAACTAATAGTTCCTAAAAAACTGTATTTATGGAGCAAACTTCACACCTGCTTGCCTGAAAAGCACACTGCATTCCATCAATCTTATTTATATACTTATATACATACAAAAATTATTCTAAGATGTTTTGGAGTGCTGGACTAATTGATAGCCCATTCCAAAGGAAATGTTCTTGACTGATGCCTTGCAGAAGAGATGAGTCTAGGAGGCCTCTGTGACCTTCCTCTCAGACCACCGGGCAAGGATGAGAAGATGATCATCCACATGGGCATCCAGAGACTGGCCAGCAACTTGTTGCCTGGGAAGAAAAGTGGAACCAACTAACACTTTTCTTCCCAGGATTTGGATCTGGATCCAGGAAAAGTTTGTCAGTTGGTTGTAGGAGAGAAATCAGGCTACATTAGAGAGCAGATGAGTCCATGAATGGCAGAACCCAAGAGGAATGACGTCAAAATCTCACGGCTGAAATTCCTGGAACTGCTTCATCTCCAGAAGGATTTTGAGTTCTAGCCAAGCCCCTGTGAAACCATGCTGCGCTATCAACTCTTTGTAGTTTTGCCATACCCTACCCACATTCCCCATTTTTAAAATTTTATTTATTTATTTTTGAGGAAGATTAGCCCTGAATTAACTGCTGCCAATCCTCCTCTTTTTGCTGAGGAAGACTGGCCCTAAGCTAACATCCATGCCCATCTTCCTCTGCTTTATATGTGGGATGCCCACTACAGCATGGCTTTTGCCAAGCAGTGCCATGTCTGCACCCAGGATCCAAACCGGCGAACCCCAGGCCACTGAGAAGCGGAACATGTGAACTTAACCGCTGCGCCACCAGGCCGGCCCCTCACCATTTTTTCATCCTTGAGTTGTTTGAGTTTCTTAGCCTAGCAAAGAGCTGTGTCTAATGCAGTAGGTGTTAGAACTTCTCTGTGTTAACCCCACATTTTTAGTATTAGTGTTGGATAATTGGGTAAGTAAGATTGTATTACAGCAGACCCAACTACCACGAGAAACAGGATTTTTCATATCCCAATGGCGATAAGTCAACATCTATCATTTCTCCTTTTCCTTCACTTACATGGTTGGGAACACACTATTTATTCTCACTCCTTTCATCTCTCTTAATCTTTAGTAGAGGACCCAGTTCTGTTTTGAATTTCTTCCCTAGAAAAATTTCTATAGTGTTCAGAAAATAATAATAGAAATGATTAAATTATTCTAACAAATTAGGCATTTTGAATCTTATGATGTAAGAGTCACGGCTTAATCAGTGTTAACTAAATGATTCTTCATCATTGAAGTTCATTTCCCTGTAGCCTTGGGTCTCCAGTGTCTAGGGCGATAGATTCATTTGTGGAGCCTTATAGCAGATAGCTGGCTTCTCACTTTCAGAAAGCTAATATCTTGAAAAGGAAGATTAAAGAGACTAAGTAATATTTCCAGATTTCTTTATGGTTTGCGTAACACATTCTCATTTCACTCAAAAACAGTTTTATTTGATAAAGCAATTGAAGCATAATGAAAATGGTAGGAACTCACAGACTAGTTTTCTGCCTGAAGGAATCTAAGGCTGTTGAAGCACAGGGTCCAGAGCCAACTCCAGAGTGAAGTGTCAGGGCTGTCTCTTGGCTAAATGGCAATGGAAAGAGCTCATGATGCTTGGAAGCCCAGGGGTGGCCTCAGAGCTACAAACATCCTCTCAGTTTCAGACAAAATGAGAAGAGGAGCCATCTACATTGATTTGATGCAACCATTAAGACTTGGGGAAAAGTCATAAAAATATTAATATCATTAACATTTCCACTTTTCCTCAAAGATGCAGTCTCCCTGGGGACTGAGAACTTCCTTGATGAGGGTTCAGAAATATGTTTTCATTATAATGAGGAGGTGGTGGTAAAGGTATGGGTTCTAGAATCAAACAGGTTGAATTTGAATCCTGTCTCTACAACTTTTCAGGCTTGGGAGCTTGAGCTTCAGGTGTTTTATTTGTAAAACGAGGGAAATAATAGTATCCATCCTTAGAGTTTCTGACACGTTTAAATGAAATTGTGTATGAGAGTGTTCAGCATAGTATTAGAAGCTTGGAGCATTCACTAAATGTTAACTATTGATCTTTGTGTTATTGTCTTTTGCCACATTCTCATACTGGTTAGGAATGCTGACTATATGCAGAGCTTCTTAGGATTTGTCGTATTGGTAGGGGAGGAGAATACTCTTTCAAATTAGAGACATTTCCAGGATTTCAAAAGAAAGTGGTGTTGCCTTTGAGTTCTGTACTCTGCTTTGCCACTATTTAGGTGATGTCCTTAGGCAAGAAGTCTGAGACTCACTTTCTTCTTCTCTTAAATGGGAGTCACGGTAAATGACACTTCATGGTTGTCTTGAATATGGATGGAGATCATTGTGGTGGAAGCTATTTACAAAAATAGTACTATAGAAATATTACTTTCTGTAATCTGTACTAAGACCCCGGGGGGTGTATAATAAAGTCTTGTGGACAGAGTTTACAGAGACGGTATAATTACACAAAAAAATAACACAGTGCATCACCAATAAAACAGATTGCTGTCAGCAAGAGAAGAGGCAAGAATTCATGTCTGCTGAGGGATGGGTAGGATCGGGATGGTAGATCCTACTTCTGGATAGATCATCAATAAACACATCTTCAAAGGGATTTCGTATGAATAAAATTCAAGCAGATGAGGTGCAGGTCAATGTGCAGCAGGCTATTTACATAAACTGGAGCTTGCTAGGAGGCAGGCGAGGGGGAAGTCTTCAGAGGAGTCGTTTTACTGGTTATTGCTTCTTGCCCTGTGCGCTGTTTCCTTGGGAACAGCTGATAACCATGAGCCGCAGTGGATCTGCTTCTCCTCACTATTTCTCTCCCTCAGGTGGAAAGAGTATAGTTTTGAGTGACAGGCTGTTGATGACCTAAAATTAATCAAGCCAAATGTATGAGTTGATTGTGGGGGTCGGGGGAGACAGGAGGAGTACAGGCAAGTCTAAATAATTTCTAACGTTCCTTCCAGTTCACAGTTGAGGATTTCAAGATGGTAGACCCAACTGCTGGTACCTTATTCAATCTTTTCTATTCTTAGCCAAGATAATTATTTAAAAATGAAAATAGAAATGAATTGAACTACTTGAGAACTTTAAAGCCATAGGTAGCTGCCTAAAAGAATTTTAAACATTTGTGAGCAAAAATTATTAGTTAGTGGAGGGAATGGTGGTAGAGTGGGGATTTAATGAAGAAAGTTGGTTAATGTCTTTCCACTCAATGAGGTTTAGCAAGTATTAAACTTCTACTGACCATTTTAAGCCTGGTATCTACTGTTCTGCCCATTCTCCATTTATTTCAAGTATTTTAGAATTCACTCAGATTTCATTGCAACTAAAGAGTTACTGTCATGAGCTTGTACAAGACCCCAGTGAGTTTGCATTTTTAATTGGGAGTCTGGAGAACTGAGGAAAAGGTTTCAAATTCATTCAGGTACTTAACTGTGATATGAGAAAGCTAAGGATTTATGTCAAAATCTTTCCATCTGCGTTCGTATATGTTTATAATATGTGAGTTGATAAATGTATAAAGCCAAGCTTCTTTCATTAAGTATGCAAAGAAGAAATCTCAAATAACCAGGCTTACTTTAGACTCATGGTCAATGAGAACTTCTGTTTATTATTATGACTGTGAAGCACCATGAGGTTTTGGATTGCCTTTCAAATTACCAAAAAGGTATTAAATCATGTTAAGCATCTTTGAGTGTCACACATCCTAGTGTCTGAGAATTGATTTTCTGCATATGGTACACATGGTTACTTTTTATTAACCAGAACTCAAAAAGCTGCTAGCTTTTTAAATGGACTTAAATAGTTTGTTCTGCAGAAATGTGTCAGCTGATTATAATGTCGGAGTGTTCTCCTTTCAGAGAAATAATCATCTAAAGTGTTTATCCTGATTTCCTCAAAAAGCTTTTTTGTACAGTTTTATTATAAAACTACTACCTACTCATTTTAGAAAACATGAAATAGAGAATTGTATAGAGAACACAAAAGCACCCATTTTCCTGCTAATAAGAAATAAGTCATAATATGTTGGTGCATTACCTTACGTACCCATACACATTTACATAAATATATACATATATAAAACGTGTGTGTAAACATATGTAAGAATAATTATACATGCACACATACACGCACACACAGACACACACCTTCCAGTCAACTTTCTTGTGTCTAGCGGTCATTCATCTGGGAAGCTGCATATAGTTCAAGGAAAGGTCATCCACTTCTACTGTCTGATTGTCTGATTTTATGGAAGCATATTTATTCCTGTATAAAATGAAACAAGCAATATGGAATTTTCCCTTGGCAGAAAGAATTATTTGAAAAAACAAACCACGACACTGAACCACGGTAAAACTCTTATGTCTTCACACAACCTTACCACCAACTTCACGTTTCAAGATGCAGTATCTCTGACCTTGTTGAATTTATGGGAACTGGAGAGAGCGGAGGTACTAACGTAAGGAGAAAGGAAGTGATAAAGGCATGGCATAAATCCAGGTGTTTTGCACATCAGTTCCCACTCACCTGTGGAGCAACCACATTTCCTTTTGTGGTAGTCTCTCTGGGGTATTTGAACAACTAATTTCTATTCTTTTCACCATGAAATTCAGACCTAGTGTCTCAGCCAGACTGTATTAATTACTCTTGAGCTATGGCAGGTAGGTTATCAATAGTTTTAGCATCCTATGGTCTTTTAACATTACATCTCCTTCTGTTTTCCATGAGTATTTTAACGCAAAAAGTGCCTTTAGGTAGCTCTAATTATAGTAACCTAAATGTGCCCCCCCCAGATTAACTTCACCTACTTCACTTATCTGTAATATTGTGATTGAAATAATAGAAAACAATACTATTGAGGTATTAATAAATTTAGAAATGTTAATATTAATAAATAACGTGGTGAAGATTAAAATGATGACTTTTGATTTTTCCATAAACTTCAGAAGAAATTAAATATTCATTCCTTTTATGAATATTATTGTTATGAATATAAGCTCTTTCAAGTTAAGAAAGCCCTGCATTTAAAATCATGTGCAGGTAGCCTGCAAGCTGTGTGGTTTTAGACAGATCACTTAACTTCTCTGTGCCTCAGGTTCCTCACTGATAGATGAGAAGCTGGGGACTGCTGAACCCACCTTGTAGGGTTGTTGTGAGGATTCATTCATAGGGTAAAATGTGAAGTACACTTAACAGTGTCTGATACACAGTAAAAGCTCAGTAAAGGTTAGCGACTAGTAGTATTATCCACACAAATTAGCTTCTAATGTTTGTTTCACATTTATCATCTACTTAACCTTATTCTGTTAATGTATTTCACATTTATCATCTACTTAACCTTATTCTGTTAATGTATTTCTCTATTGCAATGTAATCAACATATTTGCAATTTTTAATCATTCATGATTTATTATGCCCTGCTTATTTCCAAAATAGTTTTGAGATATTTTACATTACATGATACAGATAAAACGGAACCATATGTTATATGAGTGAAATAAAACACCAAACTATTAAAGGGGTGAAACAAGAAGTACATCAGAATGTAGGTTCAGAAAGCTTCCCTACTGGAACCCTGGATTTTGCTCTCAACTGCCCACCAAAGGCAAAAAGGAAAACAGTGAATTATGGAGCTTTTACTATCTTATAAAGGGAAGCATGATGATTTTTCAGTTTTTTCTCTTGTGCTGCGGTCTGAATGGAATGTGTTGCATTGGCCTTTAAGTAAGGGAGGTTGAAAGACCTAACAGAGGGTGTCTCCAGTATCAGTTTTACTATTAAAAAAGATCGTGAATAATCTTCAAGTTGTGTTCTTTGCTTTGCCTTATAAAAGCTGGAAATAAGCATTTTAATTAAATGCTGTATCAATGTAGTATTTTTTTAGGATGTTATGGCAGTATTTGTTTGGAATACTACTTATTTGATTTATTTTCTGTGTGTAACATTATGGATGTTTTTGAACAAGTAATTTTTTCTTTTATCTTTTGACTACTGATTTGTAGGCATTCTTCTCTGAGATAGATTATAATAAGTGGTAAAAATTCTCGTTGAGTACCATTAGAGTACTTGGTAGAGAGTCTGAACTGGTTCATTTTTCTGTCTAATTTTTCTTAAAGTTGTCTTTCGTTTTTCTTGATGGACTACATCCCTGGCATAGCTCTTAGACTTGTCAGACAAGCTTACTGTTAGTTTTTACTCATAGATGTATCTGTTGGAATAGAGACAGAAGATAAATTTTCTTGACGTAACTTGGAAAAAGAAAGAGAACGTGTATTTGAAAATGTGAGTACTTGATTCACTATACATTTGTTGAGCCTTTTTAAGGCATTGGTTGAGGTGCTAGTGGTTAGATAAGATTAACTAAAAGATGATTGTTTTAAGCTCCTTAAAAATGTTGTCAAAAAGAAAAGTCAGCCAAACATAATACAAGGCAATAAAGAGAATGCTGAAAGAAGTGGCATTCAGTTATTTTTTTCATGTAAAAAAGACATTGTGTAAGTTAGGGGCCACATAAGTACAAGAATCAAGTGAGAGAGGAGAAAATTTTGAACTGGGGGCTTGTGGTCCTAATTATGACAAAGTAAAGGAAAAGGGTTGTTGGCAAAGACACTAAATTGGGCAGCTCACTTTCCTGATCCCATGGGGATGCCTTTGATCAGAGAGGGGTGCTTGGGGGCCAGCCGCATGGCTGAGTGGTTAAGTTCCCTCAATCTGCTTTATTGGCCTGGAGTTTCACCGGTTTGGATCCTGGATGTGGACCTACATACCACTCATCAAGCCATGCTGTGGTGGCATCCCACATAGCAGAATTAGAATGACTTACAACTAGGATAGACAACTATGTACTGGGGCTTTGAGGAGAAAAAAACAAAGAGGATGATTGGCAACAGATGTTAGCTCAGGGCCAATCTTCCTCACCAAAAAGAGTATACCTTTAAAAAATAAAAGAAGGAAGTGCTTGAGGGCTGAGGGCATGTTGGGGAAGATAAGGATGGAACAGTCCTGTGTGAGCAGAGGGCAGGACAGGTCTGGCAGCCTCCGTTTGCAGGTTTGGGACATCTGAGACCTCACTAAGTAAATGACAATAAAAACTATAGCAAAGAGACTTACTTCAGTGTCCACTTCATTATCTTCAAAGGCCTTTCACATCTATTCATTAATTTTAACCTCACGAGAACCCTCCTCAGTCCCGTTATCCCAGTTTCACAGATGAGGAAGAAAAAGAGGTTGGATGGGTTATAAATTATTGAGAGTCCGATAGATAAAAAGCACTGAAGACAGGGGTAGAACTCAGATTTTCTAAATCCTTATTGCCACTTCTATCTTTCTCTCTACATCCTAATACGGCAGTGTCCATGTGTACACGTGTGCTTGGGTGCGCGTGTGTATGATGGGGCCTGGCAGGGGATTTGTCCGCTACGGGAGAGTTGTGTGCTGTCACGGATAAGGATTCTGTGTATGAGGACAAATGATAAATTAAACATCACCGTGTCTTTGCATTCTTTGACCCTCATGATAATCAAATCTCTGGCATTCTGATGGACTTCGTAATTGAATTTTATTTCATTTGGTAGAACATCTACTGTCAAGTCTGTGAGTAGATTACTGAGTTTTTTTAATTTACCTTTTTTTTGTGTGACATCCAAAAATGTAAAATAAAGCAAGATCTCCACTGTCTGGGCTTGTGGAGCATAAGCCCACTTGGTGGCGGGAAGGTGGACTTCTGAGGTCCCTTTCATTTTATAGAATTCATTATGGTTTCATCTCCTATTGCTCCAAAGGTCCTTTCATATTAAAGCTCATAGTCAAAGCACTAAACAGGCCCATCCTTTATACAGAATCCCTGGATTCTTTACAACAGCAGGACCTCAGGTCCTTGAATCTGACATCCACAGCGTTTCTGCGACTTTTTCTTTCATTGTTCATTATGACCTCGCAGGAATCTGGGCTTCTTGTTTTCCTGAGATGTGAAACATCTCTTCTTCCATCTGAGCAGTTACCAGGCAGCAGAGGGGCTTTGTCTCAACTGGAGATAATGCCTTTAAATGGTGTAAAAGATACCAAAGTAATTGCTTTTGTTTTAAGACCTTTATCTTGGAATAGAAAACATTGAAAACTAAGATTGTGTGGAAAACTATAGCCATATCATGTCACAGGTTCAGCGAAACTAGAGTGTTTGCATTTGTCACTTTTGCCGAAAGAGTGTCTTTATGATGTGTGCGTGGGATTTGCTTTCGGCCTCGTTGTAGGAGCTGGCTCTGTGGAGGGAAGTCTCTTGTTTTGAGCTTATTGGCTGGCCTGCATGTAATCCTAGGCTCCAATGAAAAAAGAAGAGAAGGTTTTATGTTCTGTGTTAGAGATGACTTAGATTATGCTAAGGAATTTTCATATAGATACTAGTCATAGGAAACAAATTCAGATCAATGAAAACATAAAAACGGCTGACTGGTTTCCTGTCACAAGATGCATTGCAAGGAATGGTTTCAGCACATGAAAGAAACCTGGGGCAGCACTACTAGCAATGTGCTTTTAGATTGGTGCTTTCCCTAGTTTTCTCTGAAAAGTTGGAAAATCGTGTTTACATTAATGCCATTTGATATCAAATAGATTCAGATTTGCAACACTTTCAGTTGCACTACTGGGAAATAAAGTCTTAGGCAGTTGGAATTATAAGTCAAAATTCTGCATCAGCTAGTACTTTAATGTAATGATATTTAATATTTGCAATATTTGTGATTGCTAACATTTATTTTCTGGTTCCTGTGTGCCAGACACAGTTCTATATATTCTAATTCATCACCATCTGATGACCTCACAGTATTGTTATCATCCCCATTTTACCCATAAGAAAACTGAAGCATGGACATGGTAACCAACTTACTCAAGACCAAACAGATAAGTAACAGTGCTGGAATTCAAACTTGGGAATTCTGTATTTTTGAGGACGATTAGCCCTGAGCTAACATCTGCTGTCAATTCTCCTCTTTTTGCTGAGGAAGACTGGGCCTCAGCTAACATCCATGCCATCTTCCTCTACTTTATATGTGGGACACCTACCACAGCATGGCTTGCCAAGTGGTGCCATGTCTGCCCCTGGGATCTGAACCGGCAAACCCTGGGCTGCCAAATCAGAACGTGCGCACTTAACGGCTGCGCCACCGGGCGGCCCCCATACTTGGGCATTCTGAATTGAGAGTCCTTGCCTCCTGAGACAGTACAACAAACAGCCTGGAGTCCCTTCTGAATCATCAAAGAAAATTACAGTTAAGGTAACTTTATTGTTAATAATCTCACACATTCTATATTTCTGAATGATAATCCATCTGGATTATTTAGATAAAAACCCTCTGTTAGCCAAAATCTTTATTAACCAGAAATCCCTGTTTCTTTGTCATGTTGAATAAAAATTGCTAGGTGTCTCAAATGTCTTTGAAATAGGGCTGATGCACGTATTTCTGCTATAGGAAGATTGTCATTCCTGTTTTATAATAGCTGCACTGTAAAAGGTTTTTTGTACTTTTTCCATTAACAACAAAAAATGTTCTGCAAATCAAATGGGTTTCTTTTCACTTTAAGTGCTTATAGTTTATAACTGAATGTTTGTGACCCCCTCCCCGAATTCATATGTTGAAATGTAATCCCCAGTGTGATAGCATTTGGATGTGAGGCTAGAAGACGGCTATCTGTGAACAAGGAAGTGGCCAGAAGACTTAGTACTCATGTGTTCATTTCAATATACTTCTATTTTCATGTATCATTTAAGTATGTCATTTTAAAGTGAAGTGACTATATAGAATTTGGAATTTCCAAATTGAAAACAAATCTTGTCTAAAATTTAGTATTTTTCCTATTATTGTCCTTTGTTAAGTGATAGAATCTATGGGCAAAATAAGATGTTGAAGCTCAGTTCTGTTAGACACTGTAAGACCCTGGATTTAAAGAAGGAGGGAAGGAAAGAGGGAGGGAAAGAAGGGGAGAGACAGCCACAGATCACGCGTAGAAACTCTATCCCTGACTCTAACAGGAGAAAGAATTGCTTTGTCTGTTTGGGTTCAGGAGTTGAATGCAGTTGGGCCCTTGTGGGAGGAGGTACAAGTTGGAAAGGTGAGCCCAGGATTTGGGGCTATGACTCCATGACTCCAAATAGGCAGAAACGGATGATGTTTTATTATGCCTCTTAGTTAAAGGACAGACCATTATCTTAATTGATTCCTTTTTCTAACAATTAAACTTATTTATTGAGTTATGTTTGTGTTTGTATAGGAAAGAATACGCTCGCTGGCTTTATAATGATGATCCCTTGAAACTGAGATTTGTGTTCAAGATATGCATTTTATGGGCAGTTTTTTTCCAGGGGATACCTCTGTTCCATAAAGTGGTTATGCACTGATTATTTGAGAATAAGCAGTGCTGATTTTATCCTTTTCTTGTCGTTTGAGCTCTGGTGGTGTGTTTTTCACTTCTTTAAGTGTCCCAGTGTTTGGAGTTTTAATGATGACATTTAGAACAGAGAGAGGTCAGCGGTCAAGCCATTGAGGATTTGGGAAGGGGGAGATTGGATGTTGGAGCTGATAAGGAAAGTTTCTGAGCATATGGTGACAGGAGAGCCACCCAGGGCATGGTGAAAGAGGGACAGACAGAAAAGGCATAAACAGAAGTCAACTTAAAGTGTTTCATCTGTGGGGTTATCAGTTAACTGTGGCTTCTTCATGACATGAACCTCCCTGTATGATTGGGCCGTGGATGTTCCCTACAAAACTGTAACACAATTAGAGACAGAGCTCCAGCTTTCTCTCTCCGCCCTGGAAGAAGTTTGGTGAGCGGAGAGTAAATTTCACCATTGCATCAGCCAGTTGGATCAACTTATTTCCCCTATTTCTTGCCCTCTTGCCCTTTGTCACTTATAAATGAGTTGCGTGAAAAAGACAAACGTTATTTTGCTTTCTAGAAATCTTTGAATTAGCTATCAGTGGTTGTGTGCTGGTTATATGATTAGAGATAGCTTTCTCCCGTCCTCATGAGCCATTTCCTTCTGCAAACTAAAGTTTCTATGCTCCCAGAACGCACGGCAGATCATCGTGTTTCCTAGTAATTGGCAGAGAACAATTAAAATGAAAAGAAAAGCTCACTGGCAAAGGAAAGACATTATATCTGTGTCTCGCAGACCAATGGCCCATAGCTCTCCTTCTGTGCTACCCGGCAAGGTGGGGCAGTGGTTGTGCTCCATGCTTTCCCAATGAGGCAAGAAAGCAGTGTTGTAAGTGACTTGTTCTTCCAGGACATGGTGGCTGTTGAGTCTCTCGAGTCCTGGCCCATTGCTCAGCTCACTGAACTGTACAAGTACATCGCCTCATCTAAGCTCTTTTATGAGGTTCTTTCCCATTTCTGAGCACATTTTTTAAAATGGTTGATGGGATGTTTGTCGTGATTAAAGCCCCCCAGATGTCTGTACTCTGTGACAACCAATGTCGACAAAGAGCTAGCTCCGCAAGTTCTCACATTCTTTTCTGCCAAATGTCGTAAAGAAACTACTGGTTTCTGAAATTAAATAGCTGTGTTTCTCCATGGCTGGAGCTCAAATTAGAGAGATGTGTGTAAAGAAGGATTCTCTCTCAGAGTAATCCCTCACAGGTGACTTCAGCCTTTAGAAGAGAAAAGCCAGTTACGGATTGCATCTGGTACTCAAAGCAACTGCTTTGAAGGGAACATCTCTCCTGGTTTCTGTCCTGATATGGCCCATGCTGAGGCAGCCTGTGCTCTCCGCAGGCTGGTGCCCAGCGTATCCTGATATCTTCTTTATTTCTGTAGCAACCATGAGACAACTCCAGGTGTTAATTAGAAATGTCTCGCTGTATTATTTTCCCTGTCTCTTGTCACCCTGATGGGCTCCCCTTCCCTTTGAGTCAAACTGCCAATGTTACTATCTGGTAGGAAAAAAGCACAGAACTTTGTGTAGTATTAATAGACGAGTTCAGTTATCAAGTCAGACCCCACAGGACACGCTTACAACGGCACTAATATGCTCACAGCAATATTCTCTGCCCACTGGTAAAGTATACAAATATAAGGTGGATGTTGCTTTTAAAAAGTGACTTTTTAAAAAAATTATTTTTTCTATTGTTATAAAAATGTATCAATCAAAATCATCTTCATTGCAAGTAACATAGGACGTCTTTGGACATGTATTAAGCATGCTTCTTCATTAAATCTTGTCTGTAAAAATCGAAGTCACCAGCTTCTCCTTTATGTCAATATCTGTTTCCCCTGTTCCAGACCTCTGCTTCTCTGCTACATTCCTGTCTCACATGAAGGGACACTGGTGCTTTGCTCTATTTAGTACACAGAAAGTAACGGGGATGCAAGAGTTGGTGGTATGGGCAAAATAAACCAGAGGAGCACAGGAAGAGGATGCTATTTGTTCTTCAAGGTTTCTCTCAGACATCTTCTCTCTCCATGAAGTCTTCTCCAGCCCCACGATTCAAAATCAATCCCCTTTCAGTCTGTGCTCCTAGAGAATTTTATTTCACCGTGGTCCTCAGTGCATTCTCTGTTGGATCCGGGGCACCTGTGCTCATGTCTGTTCTCAGAGTACATGTCAGGCTCTTGTGAGTCCTAATGAGAGTACCTAACACTTATTAGGGATGTCCTAATGATGGGGCCTCAACAAATGTGCTCTCATTCAATCTTTACCTAGTAGGCACTAGGAGGAGAGTCTCCTATTTATTGTGTTTTATAGATAAAGCAAAGAGACAGTAAATAATTTGCTCAAGTCAGCTAGGAAGTAAGTGTTGGGACTCAGTTTGACTCCACAGAACCCACTCTGATCAGTGCGTAGCTCCTGCCCTCTAGTTGCCGCTGGGCTATTGATTGATAAGTGTCCAAGGGAGTAGAGTTCTTGGCTGTTAGCTGACCCGTTTCACCGCCTGCCCTGAGCTGTCATGTTAGTCTTTCAGCAAGGCTCTGAATGTGACATTTCCCTGGTAACCCTTGACTCCCAGTTAAATATCTCCCTTTTGCACTCAGTTCAGCCAGACTTTCCTTCTTTCTGTCCGCTGAACGTGCCCTGCTCTTTTCTGTCACACAGGGAATGTATCTCTTTGCCTGGAATCCTTTGCTCTTCACCTGGTTCATTTCTTCTCCTGCTTTAGCTCCCACTGAAACTTCCTCAGGGAATCCCCCAGTCACATGCTTTCACAGCACCCTGCACCTTTTCTTTTGCAAAAGTTATTACACTTCGAATTCGTCATTGTCTCAGGGCACACAACTAGTTATGCTCATTGCGGTGTCCTCACCACCTATCATAGTGAAAAATCTTAAAAATAATTAAGTTGTTCACTTTTCCACTTGCATCTTACCTGTTATAAAGGTTTGCACTTCCTGTTTTCCCTTTCTGCACCATATCTCATATAGTTCTCCAACCATCTGTTGTTGAGGCATTTCAAAATAAATATCTTCTAAAAAAAACTCAAAAAAAAAATATCTTCTAAGTCAGAGGTCTTCAACACTTGATGAATACTGGGGATCTGTACATCTAGGGAGCTTTAAAAAATTTAGGAGTGGGACCAAGGTTTCACTCTTGGTCAATTAAATTGGAATCTGTTTGGGGTGGGTCCCAGATGTTGACATTGACATTGTTTTATTCCCTTAGGGGATTCTAAAGCACCGCAAGGATTGAGAACTATTGATTTGAATGGTGATTGCACACCATAGGGACTGTGCATAGACGTGCTCTCTGCCAAACAGGTGTGTGCATTTCATAAATATAGACAAGTTATTTCCAGCTGGAGGTGAACTTGTATGTCTGAAGAACTCTTGCAAACTCCTAGCAGTAATGGTAAGAAACGAAAATCTTTATGAGACACCAGGGTTTCTGCTTATTTGTTTGTAATGAAAACTATTTGACTTCTGAATCCTTTGATTTGCCTCTTCTTTTGCCACAGGCAAATTCTTGCAAGCATTTTCGATGAACGCGGTAGGAGGACTTTGTATTGCCACCCATGAATGAGTTTCGAATATTGTAGCTCTTCAAAGTTGCAAGCCGCCTTTTCCAGTTTGAGTCACTTTTTCAGTTGACTAAAACTGTTTTTCTGATTCAAGAAAAGAAATACACAAATGGAAAAGAATAAATATTCGTATTTGGCTCACTCTGCATTTCATATTCGATTACCTACTTAACCTTTGCCCATCCAACTTCATTTACCTGGGGCAAAATGTGACCTGCAATTTTTTTTTATAGAAATAAAGATTTTAAAGGCTTCCAGTAATGCCAAAAAGCCTGCTAAAAGCTGTTCTTATTTCAATATAGTAAATCATAAATGGGTAAAGTGGATTTCCCTAGAAGTATGTATTTTAAAATTTAAGAGGGGCGTACATATTTGGAGAGACTAATGCACCTGTACTCTGCTAGTGGAAATCACAATTAAAGTTTTTAAATAAGAGAATTTGACTTGAGACAGGGTTTCTTAAGCAGTCGAGTGAATGATTGAGTAGCTTTAAGTGAGGGAAAAGCAGTAGTGTTGCATGTAAGCTTTGAATTTACACAAAGGAAATGTACTTGCAAGTTAGATATGTCATTGTCTCATGATTTTGCCACACCTAGAAAGTAGTTGATTCCTGTTTTGTGCTGAATATGTCCTTAAACTAATAGTGAGCCAAATGGCTTTCAGTAAAAATGCTGAGAGGAGACAGGGCGGAAATTCTTTGCTATGAGTTTTCCATAGAGCTCAATGGGGGGAAAAGATCATTTTCTGCAATTATTGATTTCAGGCATTTTCCTATCACTAATGTTCTGAAAAGGGCTTATTCTGCTAGAATATAATCCATAAAATTTGATGAAGAAAAAATTCCCATTGTAGGATAGAAGTTGAGAAGTAGCAGAACAAAAATTCATAGGGACAAGTGAAAAGAAGACAAGAACAAATCAATGGGAGGCTAGGAGCAGATTTAGGATTTCTGTAATACTCTGTCCTGAAAAGTGCTTCTGTGACTGCAGAGGCTGGAATTCAACTTGTGTCTTTGCATTCTCCTGTAAGGAGAGGACATGTGTGTCCATATATTTATACCTGCCACATAGTGGGTGGTCAGTAAATGCTACTTGAATCTGAGGATGCAGAGAACTAGGGTGACCATATATCTTGACTTGTTCTGGAGAATTTCAGTTTATTATCTGTTGTCCTGGGTAATTATTCATAGCCCTTTTCAAAAACATTCTGGTTAATTGATAACTTTTATGGTCGCTTTCCTTAGAAGCAGAGTCCTGCCTCTTGGGGCTTGATTAACTGACATGCAACTGATTGGATAAATTCTGAAATTTGTAAATGATCCTTGATTTGGACTAAAATGTCATCCTCATGTCTGAGTTTGTCCATAGATTCCCAACAGCTGAGAAATGATAAATGAGTCTATCCTGTAACCATCAGGCCTCTGCAGGGGTGGGTCAGGACCAGAGGGATTTAACAGCTCCATTAATGACCCAGAAGAGCTATGTAAGCAGCTTGCTAATGAAACCTGCAGATGACACTAAATTTGTAGGTGTTGGAAGCAACAATTGAAGCATGAGTTAAAAAGGATCCAAGCCCAGGCAGGGGCTAGAAGAGAAAAGTCCATTTAAGCTAACTTTGTAAAACAAATCTATGCAATATCAATAGTCCATAAGACCAAGGCAGAGTAGGGCACAGAGATGACTTATGTCATTGAAAAGTCCGTGGCAACAATTTTCTTAGTCTCTAAGGCAGGGAAAGGATAGTGGCACGACACAGGGTTAGCATCAAAAGAATTGGGTTCAAATTCTAGTCCTTTCATAGACTAGCATATTTTGAGCAACTCACTGCAGCTCTCTGGGATTCTCAGTTTCCTTTTGTAAATATTAAATTAGCAATGTGTCTGAAAATGCTTGGCCAAACATGCAACTTGATACAAATTGGTCAGATCAGATTTTAAAAGCAGTGTCATAAGACCAAAAATCATTCTTTCTTCCACTATATCAAGAGTCCATGAGTCTCCAGTAAATATACAGATGGGCTTCAAAGGATCCATGAACTCCCTCAGATAGTACATCAGATATTTTGTGTGTGCCTGTGAGCATGGCTGGGTGTTTTTCTGGGGAAAATGTCTAATAGCTTTTATCATGTATTCAATAGTGTTGACAGCTAGAAATACATTAAGTACCTCTGCACTGGACTGTGACCTTCTTTTAAGTTCCTCTTCAGCATCTAGCCACACATTGAGCTTTCTGTACCTTCAGCATCCACAATGGCTCCATCTCAGAGCCTGGGCAATTGCTGTTACCTCTGCCATCCTCCAGAGATTTTCAAGGCTGGCAAAGTTTCAGCTCCTTGGAAGGGTCCAAAGTATTGCCCCATCTTCAGGAGCTCTCTATCACTGAGCCTTGTTTTGTTATCTTCATAATACAGAACTATCTAAAACTTGAAATTGTCTTGTTTATTATTTCTACTCATTTGTGTGCTACTATCCATTAAGCTACAAGCTCCTTGAGAACAGAGTCCTTGACTCTCTTGTTCACTGCCAAATCCCTAATACCTAAAACAGTGTCTGATCCATAATAGGTGCTCAATGGTTGTTTGTAGCAGGGAGGGAGGGAGAGATGGCGGGAGAGAGGAGGGAAGGAAGGAAGGGAGAAAGGAAGGAGCTTGGGAACTTTTCACATAGAATTTGTCACGTGGTATATATTAAATGATTTGGTGAATGAAAGATGGAAAGGATGTATGAATGAGTAAGTACGATTTACTGAGATTGTTGTAAAGATGTGGAGAGAAGAATGATGCCTCAGCAATGGAAAAATTCACCCTACTCTTCTTTGGTACGACAGGGAGTTTTTGCTCTCTAGCCTGCAAAACCTTTGACGTTATCTAGTCCTTAAGTTGTTCTGGATGGTGCTTTTGGTTCTAAAAAGATAATACCCAGTCACAGTTCCTCTGTGTTGTAAGAATAGACTAAGCTGTCCATTGATGTAATTCTTGGATGCATACAGGAGCTTTGGTGCAACTGCTGATGAGATGAACTCTTTGCCAAGAAAGTCTATCTAGAATTTAGTTTTGAGGAGAGGTTCCACTAAAAGCATTTTGTGCCACTTGCATTCAGCAGGACTAGAAGGTTCCAAAAATAAAGCCTAAGTGGAGTGGCATTTTTATCACTGGGATTTCTGTTGAGCTGCTCTACAATCAAAATATATCCTTCAGAATCAGAAAGCCACGTCTTAGGTGCTTCTCCTCACAGGAATCAACCTCTTCTGATTGTGTAAAAGGAATTTTCCTTGTGGCTGAAGCCTATACTCCTGTTCTTATTTGATTGATTCATATCTCACATCTGATTTTCTCTGTCAAGTGTTTAAAAGTGACCATTTTCTCTGAAAGCCTGTCAGCATTGGATAGTAAGTTGCAGAATAAAAGAAAATATCTGACCCTTATACATAAGCATCAACCATTGAACCAAATCTACCAATATCTAAGATTCAGAAAGATTAACTAACAAATATATTTGTTTGGCTAAATCTCTCCCTTAGACTAGTTTTTAAAAATTAAGGATTTTGGTTGATTAGACTTCTTCCCAGAGGACTGTGTGTTACTGGGCCAGGTTTCTTAAAACTCTTGGGATATTCATGTGTACTTGTGGAACAACAAACCCAATTTCATATACTAATATCCCTTATTAAATGGGCTTGGAGCCAAAAATCCTAAACTGAGGCATATTGCATGTGTTCCCTGATTACTCTCTCTTCACACAAGCCATTAGCCAGAGCTGGAACTTTAGCAGCATCTATCTATGCCAAAAGTACTGGAAAAATTTTTCTCCTAAAAATCCAGATTCATTTTATAATTTTTACTGCATAATTAACTATAATGTTTGACACTGTCATCTTCTTGACAGATTCTAACTTGGAGCATCTGGTATTATTTAGCCGAGAGCCTAGTTCTATTCTCCAGATACAAAAGGGTTCTGATTAATTAATCATTGCCCAATCTGAATAATACATTAAAGATAAACTTCAATGCTTAGTACAAAACAAAGGGGAAAGTTTTCTTATGTTACAGAAGATGGAGTTTCCTATTAATAGAATGTAAAAATGAGTAAGTTTTAGCACTTCCTCGTCACAGGTCCAATGCCAGAACTGAAACAGGCAGAGTATCTTCTTAGATGGTTGTAGTTTGGGGTTCAACCAGCAGAGCTTAGCACCCGCCCTGGAGTGTTTATCCCCAGCTCCTCTCTCAGCCACCGCCTCTTGCCTTCAGTGCCTCTGTCTCACATCTAATACATCCTGTTGTCTGTGCCATGAAGGACTCAATGAGAGGACAGCTCATCGAGAGTCTAGATTGTAAATTCTCTATGAACTTTATCTGTTCAATTCTGGTGCCCAACAGAGTCCCTGACACCAGCAGACACTCAGTAGGTGTTTGTTCAATTCACGAATGGGAATCCTTGCTGTGCCAACCAGTGGTGGCATGTAGATTCCCAAGCTATCAGTGCCCTCTTCTTTACAAAGGCTAGAAATTGGTGTAGTTCATCATTTCGTCTGTTTTCCTTCGTATACATGCGGCTCTGTGACCCACAGGCTGTATAACCACAGACTGTCAAATGCCTAAAGTATGTGATTTGCATTGGGTTAAATACAGCAATAACCTATTTATGATTTGTGTTGCTTTCTGTCCCTTTTTTTAAGAGTCCTTAACATAAGTTTTTCAAACACAAAGTCTCTGTTACTGTCATTAAACGTGGCTTTGTTGTGTGGCTTTGTCAAACTACCTCCTCCATAAAAGCCATCCTTCTGCTTGCTAGTTGTGTCCCTTCCATGGCTTTTCCTTTAGGCCTAATACTGATGACTTTTCTATTCCATTCCAAAGATCGTCTTCACCTACAGTCTGAATAAGTGTGAAAACCTGTACTTAACTAAAGTTACATAGAAGACATAAGTCAACTCTGAAGGTCATGAGGCATTGTCCATCTTCACATACCCCCCAAAAAATTTGTTTATAAGTATTAGTTATTAATTCATTCAAAAATATTTACTTTGCCAATATTACATCCCAGGCGAGATCCTAGCACTGGAGATACAGAAGTGACCAAATGGCAGGCTTCTGCGTTCATGGAGCTTAGATCCTAATTGAAAGACTAATTAACAAGTCAATGTACTATTTCAAGTGGTGTTAAGTACTATGAAGAAAAGTAAGGCACAGCAAGTAGAAAGACAGTGCGATGATATGCTAAGGTCGTTGTGTTGTTACTAAGGAGCTTACTGGGCATTCTTGAGCACCAATTGTATTCAATGCTTTGTACTAAAAGCCAGTTCCCTGTAAGGCACCTGCAGTCTGATGATGGAGATAGGGAATGCCTAAAACAGCTAAGACATAAATGTTAAAAATAATCAAGCCAATAAGGGAGGTACAGAACAGTATCCAAGGGCTTTGTAAAAAGAGAAGGGGTCCATCTGGGTAGCAGGACTATAAAGGCTTCCCAGAAGAGGGTTGTGGGAGACGAACCCAGGTGAGGATGAGCTTCCATTTCACAGGGAGCCACCTGAGCAAGGACATGCTGTTAGGAAAATATTGGCACTGCACTGAAGTTACAAATGGCTTGAGTGCAGTGAAAGAATCAGATGCTATTGAGAGAGCAGTGTAAAGTTCCCTTGTAGCCAAATTTTGAAGAGCTTTGCATGCCAAAGTGAGAAATTTGAATATAAGAGTAACTTTAAAAAAATAAATATTTAAAACATTTTTCCTGATTATCAGAATAATAGGTTTTCATTACGTGAAATGCAGACAGTTCCTTATAATAATGTTTCAGGCAGAAAGGTGAGTGAATCAGAGCTATAGTAACAAAATAATAACCTATCAGTGGTGTGTAGACAACCTTGGAGTAGAAAGAGTTGCAAAATATCATGTAAGTTTATTGACGTCACCTGCAGTAGTTTTGTTTTGTTTTGTTTTTAATTACTTGTTCTCCAGACATCTGGTTTCTATCTAAAATAAAATTGAAAGCCAGATGGGCCTTTTCCAGAAACCTTATGAAATTCAAATATGTAGCCATCATCATGGTTTAAGGACTGTTTGAGAGACACAAGACTTCTTTGCGTAATGCTCTTTCTTGCACCCTTTACTCTAAATGGTTGTCCAAAACATTGTGAGTCCTCGGTGGGGGGAGGCGCCCTAATTAAAGATTACATTTTCTGGAAGCGTTTTAAATTCCAGCACTTAATGCAGGAATTTAGAAAGCCAAATGATCTCTTCCATGGAACCAAAGTCCTTCCTTTTTCAGATTCTTTGCTTCCTGTTGGAATAATAAATGTCTCCTTTGACACACTCTGATGCACGTAAGACCTGTCAGTGCCCAATGTAAAGAGTTTTAATCCTTTTGCGTTTTCTTATCCTCTCTTTCTGGGCTGCATGTTGACTTTTATGGGTGGTAGTCACTTTGCCTTTGGGGTCCCTTTCTCTGTAAAAACATATTAAAATTATATTTTATGACACCATTGATATAAAGACAAATATATGTTAATTTACTTAAACATTTTCTTTGGCTAAAAATTATTCTTTCTTCTCATTTTAGAGTAAAGTAAAACATTGCCTTGGTCCCCTAAAACTAACATGAGCCTTACGAACTCTGCATGCTGCCTACTAAAGGGTAGGTTGGTTCTTCGTCCTATCTGTGGAGAATTGATTATAAGGTAAATTGAAAACCAGTATGCATGGCTGGGCCCAAAGTTGTTCATGCCCCATAAGCCTCTACAAATATGGACTTCAAGTCAGATATTGCATACTTTAAAAATACCTCCCAGTGGTACACTAGGAACATGGAAAAAGGTCAGATCCATTTTACTGACCTTTTCATTCTGGTCAGTAGTGGCAGCTGCAATTTCCTATTTGCAGTGAATTTAGGAAAAATATGGGCCTCAGAGTACTTACATGACAGCCACCGGGGCAGTTAACTAGGGCCCTTTTAATGGAATTTCAGCTTCCTAGGCTGCTTTAATGGAATCAGGTATTGTGGATCAGAATCTCAGTGTTTGAGACGTGTGAATCTCATGCACACTTAAGCTTGTAGCCACTGTCCTAAAACAAAAATCTGTTTGGGTTACTCCCTCTAGTAGCTCTCCATTGTGGAATAAAGCCCAACTCTTGAACCTGGCATGCACTGTCCTTCGTTATAGGGTCTCACTCCTCTCAAAGCTCCATATCTGGTTCTCCAACCCCGCTGAAGTCCCCGAAGTTACTCACATGCTCAGTCTTCTCTTTGGACCTAAGATCCCCTTCTTTCACAGGACTGTCAGTTTCACATGCATTCCTAAGGACTCATCCCAAATGCCACCCCCTCTCCAAAGCTTGTGTGGACCCCTTGGTATAAAATTGGCACCTCCTTTCTCTGTGCCCTGCCCAGATATCTGATTTACCACCTGTGACACATCATTGCATTTGTTTAGTTTCGACTTTTCCCTTACAAGTTAGACTGTTCCTTTCTTAAAAGCAGGAGCTATTTCTTCTTTATTTATTTATTTTACAAAATACAATGCTTATTTTTAAAGGCAGAGTACATTTCTTGTTTATGTTTGTTTGCGTTTTGTGTTTGTGTGTATATGTGTGTGTTTGCTTATTTATGTATGTTTAATTTATATATATATATATTTTTTTTTTTTTTGAGGAAGATTAGTCCTGAGCTAACATCTGTTGCCAATCCTCCTCTTTTTGCTGAGGAAGACTGGCCCTGAGCTAACATCCGTGCCCATCTTCCTCTGCTTTATATATGGGACGCCTACCACAGCATGGCTGGCCAAGTGGTGCCGTGTCTGCACCTGGGATCAGAACTGGGGAAACTCAGTCCGCCGAAGTGGAACATGCGAACTTAACCGCTGCGGCACCAGGCCAGCCCCTTAATTTATATTTTTATTTCTCAAGGCTAAACGCATACCTATTAGGCATGCAGGATAGGATATCTTGATTCTTGGTTTCTTTCTTTTTTTTTTTTAAATGAGGAAATAGTCAGGCATGTATTGGGTTAGAGGAGATTGAGATTCAAAAGCAAGGTGAAAATCACCAGAAAACTATTGAATGTAAACAGTTAAAAAATAAAAATCCTCTGACTTTGTTATAAACAGTTCTCCATCACAGGTCTTTTATTTTTTTCAGCAAGAGGGAGAGGAGAAGAGCCAGCCAGGAGCCAACATTGGCTATTGGAGGTGATCCGTTGTTGGTGTGAGCAGGGCGGGGAAGCTGACGTGGGACAGGCGTGAGTGCCTGTTGAGAGAATATAAAAATGCACAAGCTCTGTACCCCTACTTTTCTGGAACTCGTAGTCTAATGTAGACAGCATTATCAAAGACCCAGAGACAGAAATGAGTGGGCCTTTCGGAGGGACAACTTAGTTCAATCCGTTGAAGGTTTATTGAACCAATCAAAGATACAGATCTTCCCTCTTGGAGATTTTTCCTCTAGGTGGTAGACAGACATTCAACACCAAATCCTACAGTTATAACTGCAAACTCTGGTGAGCATTATAGGCAGTTTCCTGTGGACGGGCTGGGGCAGACGGGGCTGGTGGTAAGTCTGGAGGCTGAAGGGATAAGATAGGACCAGATTTGGGCAGTGAGGAGGGTGGCTTGGAGGCCATGATAACAAAGCATTTTCAGTCAAGGGAGAAAAGAGACACTTAGCAAGCTTTTGGGCCATGGAAGGAAGCTGAGAAAGACCTGGTAACTTGTTGATAATCTTAAAGAAAATCAGGGGGCTGGCCCGGTGGTGCAGCAGTTAAGTGTGCACATTCTGCTTTGGCGGCCTGGGGTTCACCGGTTCAGATTCTGGGTGCAGACATGGCACCGCTTGGCAAAGACATGCTGTGGTAGGCGTCCCATGTATAAAGTAGAGGAAGACGGGCATGGATGTTAGCTCAGGGCCAGTCTTCCTCAGCAAAAAGAGGAGGATTGGCAGCAGTTAGTGCAGGGCTAATCTTCCTCAAAAGAAAAGAAAAGGAAAGAAAATCAGAAAGACTTTATTGCTTTGTGTGTCTGGAAAGCTATTCTTCCTCTAAACTCAGTGCAGCTATTTCCTGTTTCCCTTGTGTCTTCATAGCAGGAGCATCATTTCATCTGGCAAGGGAGAACCTGAACTATTCAAATGACAAAATCAACGTGACAAGACTTATTTTCCAATATGAAACCAGCAGGTGGAATAAAAACTTATGACAGAAAGGACCTATTAAACTATCCATTCCTAAGACCTCCTCCCTGAGGACATGAAAGGATTTTATCTTTCTTGTTAAATGCTTTCCACCTCTTTGCCTGGACTGGATTTTAATGACTGCGGATCCAGAGGTCTTAGTATTTCCCTGGAAATATTTTCCTGCCATCAAATCGACTTGTCTTGCAGGATTATTGTTATTATTATTTTTGCTTCTGACAAAGATATTTTTGCTTAATTTAATTCTTTATTCGAAGAGTGACAGATGAAGAGGAATGAATTAGAAGCCTGGGATCTTTGGTATAATAAGTTGGGAAATCTAGTTCAAATATTTTAACAAATGTATTTTGGGATAGCCACAGAACCTCCAACATGGAGTTCGTGCCTGCCACAGTTGTGTCAGTGTTTAATGGCCGGTCATTACTTCCCCTGTAGTAAGATGGAAGTCGGAGGTAAATCAGGGATTTCCTGTACACAGCATGAGAGCTGCGTTCTACCTACCCATGGCAAAGGCAGACATTGCTGATTGGTCACAGCACAGCCACACCGCTCTAGGATGGCTCCAGAAAAGTATGGACAACCGACAAATTTGAGTTAGCATAAGAGAGAAAAGTTATTTGCCAGCCTGGTTCTAGAAGATCTCCAAGTTCCCTTATAACTCTCGAATATGTGAGTCTCCCTGAGGTGTTTGTTTTAGAATTTGGTCAATTTCAAGCCTCTTCCTGCCAGTTTAGAGCTATTCATTATTATTATTCTTGTTCCTAGTTCTTGTTTTTGTTGAGTTACTGGATAATGTTTCCCAGTACCGTGCCAGAAATGATTACACCTGACTCAAAGGCAGAGTGAAATATGTAGATACAAGTTCTCAACCACGACAGGAGACCTGTAGCCTGTCTGGTTGGTCAGCACCTTTTATTTAGTGGGGTTGTTCCAAGAATAATTATAGACGCTGTGCTTAAGAGTTTGCTATACTTTAGGGTTGATAGCATTGTGAAGTTTTGAAGACTATCATGTCTTCGCTTGAGATGGTGCATTTTTCACGTGTGTGTGCGTGTGTGAGGAAGATTGGCCCTGAGCTAACATCTGTTGCCAATCTTCCTCCTTTTGCTTGAGGAAGATTGTCACTGAGCTAACATCTGTGCCAATCTTTCTCTATTTTACATGGCATGCCGCCACAGCGTGGCTTGATGAGTGGTGCCAGGTCCACATCCGGGATCTGAACCTGCAGATCCTGGGCTGCCGAAGTGGAGTGCGCAAACTTAACCAATACACCACCGGGCCGGCCACAAGATGGTGCATGTTAACAAATCTCTGTTATGGTCTCAGATTGGAAACTGGAACAAGGATTTTAATTTTAAAAAGGTTTACATTTTTCCGAAATGCCTTAAGAGCTGTTCTTTCATGTTTCATCAAAAGCTGAGTGGTAGATAGGGAACATATTATTATTCCCATTGGTGATGAAGAAATCAAGGCACAGAAAGGTTAATCAGTTTGTCCAGGCAAAAACAGATACATACTCTGAAAGCCCTGTTTGAAAGCCATGCCCCAGCCAAAACCAGGCCCCAGCTGGCTAAGAGTTCTGAGGTCTGTGATCTCCTCCCTCCTCATTTTTCATTGCATAGTTGGATTTACATACTGTGTTTTTATGTAAAATTTTATTTGAATGTAGGGTTAAAAATGTTTGAAAACTGTTGGTGCAGTGGCAGGAGAAATGAGCTGGGAGTTTGAGTGTATTTCATTTGCAACTAAAAAACACAAATGAGAGTAACCTGCCTCCAGAGCTGAGGGGATTACTGCTGCTCCAACTACAACATCAAGGGTATAGGCCTAGCTTCAGGCCCGCTTGAATCCTAGGGCTTTAGTCCTCAGAAATCTGCCGTCCCAGCTTTCATCTCGACAGTGCTCTGAATTTGTTTCATTCTCAGCCAGGGTCTTTCAGAAGGTGGCAAAGATAGCCAACAGTCGTGAAATGCTTAACTCACAGCAGGAGAGACCCTCTTCCAGTGGCATTAACCAGAGGTCTGGCTGCTTCACATTGTGTTAGACAGGGTCACATGCTCTCCTGGATAAATCATCATGTAGGAATCTATGTGATAAAATATGCCATATTTTAGTGTTTTTTCCCTCCTAAATACAAATTATATCATGCTATATGGTTGTTTTGAATTTGCATTTTTCCTCCCATTTAACAATATATCCTTTTTTTCTTTCTTCTTCTTCTTCTTTTTTTTTTTGCTGAGGAAGATTGGCCCTGAACTAACATCCTTTGCCAATCTTCCTCTTTTTGCTTGAGGAAGATTTTCCCTGAGCTGACCTCTGTACCAATCTTCCTCCATTTTGTATGTGGGATGCTGCGACAGCATGACTAGATGAATGATATTTAGGTCTGTGCCCGGGATCCAAACCCATGAATCCCAGGCCACTGAAGTGGAGTGCGCAAACTTAACCACCACCCCACCAGCCTGGCCCCGACAATATATCTTATAGATGTTTTTGTGGGTGTCAATGCATGTAGATCTATTTTACTCTTTTCAACTGTTGCATGGTATTACACTGTATACATGTAATGTTGATTATTTAACAGTTTTACCAATAATGAGCATTTAAGGTGAGTTATTTTTGTTAGAGCAAATGATACATCATATTGACAGCCTTTTACATACCCTTTGGGCTGTGTATGAAATTATTTCTCTAGGATAGATATCAAGAGGTAGATCTGCTGGGTCGAAAGCTATAAACTTTTCAACTTTGATGAGTGCCACTGGACCTCCAAAAAGTTTCATCCGTCCCTTAGATTTTTGGGTTATAATAATGTTCCTGCTGCTGCTAATAGCAAATCCTTATTGAGTACTCACTCTCTGCCAGGTACTATGCTAAGTGTTCTCATTTAATCCTACAACAACCCAAACACGGTTACCCTATGAGATACATGCTAATATTATCATTATCATTTTACAGGAGAACATGGTGAGGTCTAGAGAGTTCTAATCACTTGGCTAAATTTAGAAAGCTATTTGTCTGGTCTTGATAAACTAAAGATGAGCTTTATATTCGACAGTTTGAGGGTATGTTATTTGGACCATCCAAGCTGCTCAGGGAAGAAATTTATCCCTGAGTCTTAGGCCAAATACATTAAGGGGCAGATCCACGAATGTTCCATATATGTGATTTGGATGCTTTGCAGTATTTCTGCAGTCATGATCTGGCATAATTAAATGTGGAGTGAAACATAAAGTCAATAAAAGAAAGTCGCTGCTGAGGTTCTTACTGATCTGAGCATTAGCGAGAGAAAATTAACATAGCCAGGAGAAAACAAAAAAAGGGGCCTTTAGTTAAAGCAACAAGCACATTTCATAGAGTAGGGCGTATTTCTCAGTACAGTCATTGGCTGGTGTGTAAAATGGTTGATGTGGTGGTGACAGTGACTTAGGAATCTTTGAAGGATGTAAACGTTATCGCTTTGTTGCTGGCTTCCTGGAGTCAGTCGCTATTAAGTAGCCTTACTTTACTTAATCCTGGGAGGAAATGTGTTTATTTAATCTTCAGTTATTGTGGTCAGATGTTTAGCTCTGTTTAACATAGATTGCAGTGGTGGAAGACTGTCTGGTCTCTTTAAAAACTAGATCAACTGCTGAGCTCTTAGGAGGTGGTTAATTGGTAGCTGCTGAGTCGAAAAGGCCCCCCCATGCCTCCCAGCTGAACCCAGAGGAGAGCCGGAGAGGAAAGAAGGCTGCTTCCAACTCTTCCAGAAAGAACAGGCTGAGCTCAGTCATTCTGAGAACCAAGAAATAACCAGACCAGGTAAATTTAAGATACTTTGGCTCACAGTAGAGAATATTAAAATATTCTTGGCACATTTAAGTTTTAGAAGTTTCTAGAGAACAAACTAGAAAGCAGCATGATATAGGGCCAGAATTTTCAGTCATTTATAAAGAGGCTTGGTATACTTTCTACTTTATACTTTTTGGATTACCTTCCCATTGCTTAGCTCACTTGTGTTTGGTAATTTATGTTTTGCTTTTGTAAATGAATCCTCTGTTTTGGCATAAACTCTTGTGGCATTCCTTTAGCGTTTGTTAGCAATCTAAACCTAAAGCCTGTCATGTTTTCACTTTCATATTTCTTTTCCTGCTATCTTCAAAAGAAGAACCAATTGCTGCTGACCTGTTGGCAAGGATTAGAAGGTAGAGCATAATATTGAACATTATAAATATCTTAACTGATTCAGCCAATGGGAGGCCAACTCACCTCTCATAGATGGGGACTATTCAGTGGGAGCATATATTAGTATCAGTGTTACCCAAGTTTATAACATAACAGAAGTACTAACATTTATAGACTTTGTTGCACTTGAAATGCACGCCGTACACTGGGCAGTGTTAAACGAGTATTATCACATTTAATCCTCCCCCCCGCCCCGCCCCGTGCCGCAGGGAGGTTCTCCTTTCACCTTCATCCACATTTTACCAGTTAAAAGCAAAGAGAATTTCAGCTGCTCACCTGGGACCATACTTACTAAACGGCCAATTCAGAGCTAGAACTTACTCCGTCTGATTCCAGGATTCCTTACACCGCCTTGCTAGGTGCTTGCTTTCTCTTCTCCACACGTTTTCTACAGCTTTAGGAGAAATTCATTTTGTTTTTTTTCTGTTTTGTTTTTCCATCCAGAGAAGCTTGTGAAGTCTCAATTTGGTGCTCTTTAACAAATCTCCTTTTTTCCTCTCTAGCTTTCTTTGGTGACACTGGCCATAAATAACTAAGTGGAGGAATGAACAAAGTGTCCTCAAAACAAAGCACATAGAAAGTTCCTTTTAAAATTTGATTCGGGACTCGTTGAGCAAGGTGCTCCTATTAGCCTTTCCAGCTGAAGCAGTTGGGACTAATGATCCTTTTCTGGTGTTTACCTCAAAGGGACATTATAATAATTGGATGCATTGTTTGCAGGAATAACAATATAATATGCAATATTTTGAGAATTGCACCAAGTTTCTCCGTGATTTCGCCTGGAAATGATTTTATCTGAGAAAGACGCTGGGTTTCCCTACTCCCACAGCTCATTTATAAAATATGCCAATATTTATTCAAGCTTTTTTAGATCCAGAAGCCAGATAGAAATGCAAGCGTATTATAGTTGTTTAATCCTTATTGAGTTCCCAGCAGGGCTGTCTGCAGCCCGAAAACATGTACCTAGACCCTTCTCTCCTCTCCTGGAGTCTGCATACCAGTGTGGCCCCTTACGCTTCACAGTTAGTTACGTAACTTCTTTCGCCATGGGAGCGTTTTACAGTCATTTAGCCTATTGGAAAACCAGCTTCATTTCTTTGGTTCCTAATTTAAAACATAAATGGCCAGTAGAAAACTAGCCAAAAGGAGAGTTCTTTTTAAATGGAACCCTGAACAATAAAGAGGATGATTATAGCTCTCAATTAAATATTTTAGAACTTGAAATTTTCTTAACCAAGAGATTTCCTTCACCCAAATGAGAGCTGAGTGGTCTGAATCTAGTTATTGTGGTGGGACATTCAGGAGATGCAGAAAAGGAAGAAGCACTATCTAAGGAGGTCCCAAGTCTAGATCTGAGCTGATTCTAACAGCTGTAGGTCTCACTTGTGTTGAAAGCAACATTACAAACAGTTGTGTGGAACCAGCTCAGAGAGAAACAATGAATCTCTTGGTCAAGCAACCTAAATAGCTTGGTGAGGTCACCTGCAAGCTTGGTGGGCCAGAGAACTTAAGTTCGTTTATATTAGTATCAGTAACCCCCTCGTCAACATGTTATATGTGTGTGCATGTCTGTGTGAACATGAAGTATACTGGTTAAAGGTTCCTCATTTCTACCTCACAAATGCTCCCTCTAACTGGTGTCTAAAGTGAAAGGACCTAAAACCCAGCATTTCTTATTACCAAAGTATCAAACACTTTTCCCTTCATACTGGGTAAATTAAACAAAAAATATGCATCCAGGGCAGGCTTTTAACATCACTCTATCCCTAGCAGGTGTAACATTATGGCACAGTGTAAACATGTAGGCTCAGGAATCACACTATCTGGATTCAAATCCTGATTCTGCCACTTACAATAACTATGACTCTGAGATATAAAATGGGGATAGTAATTATAATATCTATCTCACAGGAAGTTTGTGAGGATTAAAGGAGACCAGGTAAAGCATCTAGAGAGTCAGAATTCTAGAAGTGTTATCCCTTTAACTATTAGTCTATTCTAATACTCATTCGATGTTTAATGATCCTCAAATGCGAAATAACTTTTAATTGAGGTGGATTTACCATTGACAGACAAAAACAAGTTAGAAGAGGAAAAACCCAAATTATAGGTGATGTTAGCAATCAGTCAATGAGGCCTGTGTCTCATCTGTCAGAAACTCATCGGTCCTGGAGCTCCAGATGATTAAACACCGTACATAGTATCTTGATTAACTTGGTTCCTAATGATAAATATGAGGTTTTCACTCCATTCTTCTACCAAAGCATGGTTCTGCTGGTATAGTGTTGGCCGAGTGGGGGGGGCTCTAGGTTCCTGGGTTCAATCGAAGGTACTTTTTAAAAAATCAGTAGGAAGAGACATTCTTGGTGGGAGGCAAAGCACCTGATTCCCTGTGCTTTTTCTCCAAAGAGTAACCCTGCATAATATTATGTGTGAAGATTTTTTTCGAGAAGAATTCTCTGAAGCAAGATGCTCTAAGATGCCTTATGATAACACTGGAACGGAATGTGTCTCCACATGTGTAAAGATGCAGAGAGTCTGGAGGTCATCGGCAGGGTTGTCTTCCATCCACTGTGGATGTTGGTTGAGATTAAAGAGGCGGTAATAAATAGCCTAAGCTTTTTTTTTTTTTTTTGATGCTACTAGTGTCCAATTGAAATTGTGCATATATTTGTGTTCTTGATTATACAAAATAGCTAAATCATTCAGCTTTTGGCTGACGTTCTTTTAACGTGATGGGAATTACATTGATTATATCAAAGTGGTCTATAGGTCAGGGTAGCATTTTTATATATTTAATTAATAAAAGTGGGTAAATAGATAACTCACTATATATTTATTAAAAAGAAAAAAAATCGTGTTTATGGGGGACAATTGTGAAAGGAGTTCTGGTAGAAAAAAAGGATAGGAGTCAATGTCCTAATAATTCATCCTCCTCAGACAGTAACGTACGTCTTCTATTCTTCAGGTCTTGGATGGAGCTGGAGAGAGGCTCAGTTTTCTCCCTTAGAATTATGAACACTGTTTTAAATTGTCTCACAAATGCGTCTCACCCACACTTCCTCAATCAGCCTCTGTGCTCCTCACTCTTGACTCTTTTCTGATACTTGGAGCATGGCCAACCATACTGACTCAACAGCCTTGAGCTCCCTCCCCACCCCTCCCCACCATTTCTGTTTATGAGATCTTTACTACACAGTCTAATTAAGACTTAAGCAGGCTGCTTCCAGATGCGACAAATAAGAGATTTTCCTGTTGAATTGGTCTGCCTATCTCCATTCTCTCCGAACTGTCCCGTGGAAATCTGTTTCCAAATGTGTTTATGATGCTGATTAACAGTTTCCCCAGCCTACTACCAACGAACTAGGGGATTAACTGACATAATTGCATCTCACTTCTCCCAGAGCATCAGCAGTGATTAATGTGCCACATGCAGCTGCCTTCCCAGACTCTGTATTTCATTATCTGGGAGGCTCACCAGCTCCAGGCTCCCTCACTCCACATGCCTGAAAAGTTCTCCTGGAAGCAGAAAACTCACTTGTAACGTAGACAACAGAACTTTGAAAATATGGGACCGGGGGTGAGGTTTTAAGAAAAGCAGCAAAACCTTACTAAACCTCAAGGAGAGAAAAACAACCAGCTAAACTCCAGAAGCCTTCTTTATGCTGTTAATGGGAGTATATAATCTCTCTCACCTGTAGTTTTTCTGTCTCTAAAATGAGCGATTGTCTACCTCATTGAATTATTACATGATCATTTATTAATTAATTGAAGTAAGAGCTTAGCATAGTTCTTGGCACATAGAAATTAGTGTTCACTTTTAGATAAGTCAGTGTTTTTGTTCTAGGTCTTTAATCATCACCTGTTGGCTGTAGCGACCGGACACTTTGCACAGACTGTGCCATGCCCCAGACAGGAACCAAACCGTTGCCATTTTGTGGCTGTGAGACTGAGGCTCTTTGGGAAATAAGAATTGGTAAGGGTATAGCATATTATATTGGTTCTTGGAACCAAGTCTCTCTTTAAAAAAGAAGATGATGAGCTGCTTCTGTGGGCGGGTTTTGGAGTGGACAAGTTTAGTAGTGATTGTGGCAGAAATCCTTCCAGTGGTCAATTTTTGTTTCGAGATTGCTGGCTGCAGCAGTATGTTTGAGGTTGTGATGTAGTCTGAAGTGTGCTGAAGGGGCTGAGGAGGGAGCCTCAAGTGTGTTATTCCGGCCTCCTCTGATTGCCTTTCTCAGTGAACAATTTCTGGTGACAACAGCTCTGTTGTATTTCTCTTTGGCGTTGGACGCTGTGGAGAACAATCCAACTCACAAGACGCCTCTTTTCTGGAGACATCACCATATATCTGTGGGACAATGAGGAGAGGTTTCCAGCCAGCTTGTTTATAGTAAGTAACTTAGCTCTCCTAACTTATAGCTGGTTGACATCATTCTGATTTCCCACCCGAGGAAACTGGAATTGGGACTGAGAGAGAACAACTGTTTCTATAACTGGTGGAAACTCTGAGAGTTCTGGGGTGGCTGTTTTCCATCCAGCATGTGGACTGAATTGCAGGAGAGGGACGAACAATGCAGATAAGCAGAGAGGAATCAAGAAAAGATATGGGCAAGGAGCACTCCTGGGATCTTCATGGTTTTCATGCCTGGTTTTAGCCCTAAGGCTTTCAATCCATGCCATGCCCCATTATGCAAGTAATAACTTTCCCTTTATTTTCTCTTTCTTGCTTGAGCTAGTTCCAGCTGGTGTCTGTTAATTGTTGCAACCACAAGAGTCCTTCCTATTAGATGTATGTCTGTGTGTCTTATGTGTATTTATGTGTCTGGAATGCAGGTCTGAGTACAGATCCAATTCAGAATGTGATCCCTCAGAGTTGCAGTCCCACAGAGAAGCAGTGAGGCTCTGCTCTTGAGCCTGACTATCAGAAGGTTGCAAATGCTGCCACTGATTCCAGTGGGCTCTCCTTTCTCTCCGTTGGCCACCACTGGATTGCGCATATGTCAGAGATTCTGAACATGATCGAATAACATATGGGGGAGAATAATATATCAGAGTTAGTCCAGATTCTGGCTTTGGAAAGCAGAAACACAGGGTCCTAATGCATAAAAGGTAGGAAGGAGAACCAAAAAGAAGCAGAGGAGATGCTGAGTTTAGTGTGGAACACAAACATGCTTTGACATGTTAGAGGGAAGCCCAGAGAGGATGGCCTCTAAGCAGTTAAAAATAATGACCTGAAAGCCAGGGCTAAATGTAGATTGGGTGTCATTCACATTTGGAGACTGTTAATGCAAAGTTCTTCTTTCCTACCAATATCACAGAAAGCTTCCAAAACAGTCAGTCATTTTCAATGAGTGGAAATAATGTCATTCAAGGCACTTTGCCAAATGATGTTACTCGGTGCCTCCAAGCCCTAGGCATTGATTCCTCAAATGACTATGGACATGATCAATTGCTTTCGGATTGCTAATTGGATGAGTATTATGGGCCATGGCTAGAAAAAATGCATTAGAAATGGAAAAAAAAAATTCTGGCAGGGGTTGGAAAGGAGGACTGGAAAGCTACTATTTAATGAAACCAAATGAGGTAACTTAGCCATAAATGAAAGAAGAAACTATTGACATGCCTGATAGTTCACATGATCTCTAATGATTTCAAAGGTTAGGCAAAGGAGAGTTTGTTATATCAATATTTTCCAACAGAGGAAGGAAATTTCTGGCTTTGGACGTGATTTTATCTGTTTAGACATCTGCTTCAGCCTGGATGGTAATGCTCCCCAGGTACGCTAGCTGTCCCATTGGGGAACAGGCCAGTTTCTGGGAAAAGACCAGTTGGAGAACTGTAAGCAGTGGTTATCCCTCTAATTGTTTCTCTGAGGTCAGCGATGAGGGGGATGAGATTCTGAGGTTCAGGTGAATCGCACAAATGTTCAAGAGGGACTCAGTGTCCCCTGTGTGTCTCCACTTTGTGGCATTTCTCATTCCTACTGGTATTTCTCCTGTTCCCTTTTTGTGTTTGTGATTTTGTGACTTTTTCCTTAGTTCTTTATCAGCCTGTCTTTCTTCTCTCTTATATTGTCTTTCCCCCTTATGTCCGTTTCCCTTTCTCTATTGTTTCAAATCTTTTCCATTTTAAACTCAGTATAATATAAAAATGAGTTTTGCCCTGAAAAGGATTATTGTAGTAATGGAGCAAAGTTTTGTTCCTGTTCAAAATCAAGTGAGTTTAAATCTTAACCTTTTACTATGCTTCCAAAGAAAAACGCTGAGTAATTAAAGTTGCTATTTCACTTCCGTAAAATCAGATTTAAAAGTATCTTATTAATATATGTGTATACCTGTTATATTTGTGATTTTCCTTTGTCTGCATAGCAGAGCTATGGGTATGGAGAACTGAGACACACAAGGTCAGGCATGGGTTAAAGCTCAGAGGACTTTCGGATTGCACGAATTTTGGATTTAGATGTGGTTCAGTTACTTAGTATGACCTCAAGCAAGATATTTAACCCCATTTTCTTATCTGTCACTTAGGGATAAAAATAATGCCTACCTCATGGTGTAGATAGGAGGATGAAGTACCATGTCATGTAGGTAGAGTAGTTAGCCCAGGTGTTTAAGGCATTCTCAATAAATGATTGTCATTATCATTAATAATGCTATTATTAGGCTTGTCTCAGGTCACCTGGTACTTAAGTATTGGATGTGGGAACTGGTGCTTGAGCAACAAAACAGATGTTCTTATGACTAAAAGAAGCAACACAAAGTAGACCACACTTGATGCCTTAAGTCTTTCAAGTGGCAAAATGGTTAAAATAATTTTAAAATCTGTAAGTTCTTGTGTGACATGGCAGTCCTCTCTGGACCTGCACACCCCTCCAGAGCTCTCCTTGGGCACGTCTATTTTCTGCTTGCTGCACTCCAAACACACCTTCCTTCTATCAACTCTTCCTTTGCCACGATGTTCTTTCCTGCCTCAAAGATGTCACACAAGTGTTCACTCTGCCTAGAATGCTGCTTCGGTTTTCAACACTAGTAGGTAAAGAATAAATAAAGACCCTATCTACCAACCTAGATCTTGGTTAAGAGTGGGATAGAGACAGAATGAGTTTGCATATATATGTATACATACAACTCTGTGTGTGGGTATTTGATTAATGCCTGCTCCCCGTGCTTAATTGTAATGTCTGTGAAGAGACCTACCTTCTTTACCTCCTCCCATATCCCAAGCATCTAGTTCTGGCCTGACACAAAGAGTTCAGTACATATTTATTGGGTTATTTGAATGACCCACTGAGAATTTAAGCAATAAGCTTAAAATGGAGAGGTTCTCCTTTCAATCTTGGTGTTTTGTTGGGAGTGAGTGGACTAACATTTACTTCATGTTTACTGCATACTGTGGTTTGGGGGGATTGTGGAGAAAGGAACATCAAGACTGAATTTTGCAGTTGAATGCTTGAATGACTAGTGTTTGTAAGGAGGCAGCGAGTTCCCCTGTGAGAAGGTAGATTTAGTGGGATGTCTTCTGTGTACTCCCAAACCAATAAACCCCTCTTCCTGCCTAGTGGAAAGGAATATTGATCATAATGTAAATGCCTTTATGGCACTCTCTCAGTATTACAGAAAGATACCAATTTGCTAATGAATGACCAAAACATCTTCATATACACAAAACATAATGTCAGACTCACATAGGGAATTTGTTTTAATGAAGTATAGCTATTGATTGAAATCCCATATGAGAGCATCTAGCACAGTGTCTCTGTATCCTATGGGCTTAATATATGTTAATCTTCATTTTTTTTTTTAAACATTGGCCTTGAGCTAACATCCATTGCCAATCTTTTTTTTTTTCTTATTCTCCCCAAAGCCCCCCAGTAAGTCGTTGTATATTCTAGTTTTAGGTCCTTCTAGTTTTGCTATGTGGGACTCTGCCTCAACATGGCTTGATGAATCATGCTAGGTCTGCACCCAGGATCCGAACCAGTGAAACATTGGGACCCTGAAGCAGAGTGCGCGAACTTAACCATTTGGCCACGGGGCCAGCCCTAAACTTCTTTCCATTAGAGCAAAGTTAAGAATATTGTAGGGCTCCTTTTGGCTTAATATCTTTAACTGGACTGATTTCTGTTTTTTTTTTTTTTTTTTTTTTTTACGCTCATGTAACTGTTCAGATTTTATTTGGAGGTTAACATATAGGAGGGTTGTCCACTTAAGCTAATGATTAATAGAGTATAATATTTTAAACTAGAATTCACTATACAGAAACAGCATTTTCATAATTTCAATTTATCATTTTAACTGGACTGATTTCTTGATTTGTTATCTAGGAACTATGAATGTTCATTTCCTAGAATGCTAGACCATTGAGCTGGAAAGACTTTAGAGATTACAGAGTCCAACTGATTCCTTTTGACAGTGAGCAAAGAGAAGCCAAGAGAGGTTAAGTGACTTGGCAAAGGTCACACATCTGCTTCTTTGATTTAGAAGTAAGCATATGCCATCTGTTTATGCCTCTGCATTGAAAAGAAGGGGAGAGAGAGAGAGAAAGAAAGGGAAAGAGAATGAGACTTGATTAGAGATGAGAACCTTGGGGGTACACGAGCAGATGTAGCATGTTTCTGCTAGAGTTCACAATCCTATTTCCCATGGTTTGTTGGTTGGTTGGTTGGTTTTCCGTAATAGTGCTTAGTTGGGTTGTAAAGGGTTTGCTGAGGGTTTAGTCAATATAGCCAGCCACTCACACAAACTAAGTATTGCTAATCTCTCTCAAGAGAGTGGATTGATAACAGTGGTGCCTTCCACTTAATGAACATTTGCTGAGTCCCAGGCAGTGCGTTAGAACCTTTACACTCAGAGTTTCACTTAAAGTATTGTAGTCACTACAATTGAGTGTAGTTTAGAGCGATTTTGCAGATAAGGAAACTGAGGTTCTAAGGACATCAACACGTTGCTAAAATGACAGAAATAGGAGGAAGTGCAGATGGGACTCTAACGCAATCTGTCTGAATATGAACCACTTTCTGTTCCCTGTTTATTTCACACGCGGAAAGGATGGGAAATTCAACATTTAAGGATAGTCAGATGAGAAAATATTTAGTGCTGCCTTCTGATATGTGTTAGCCTAAACCTTGAAATTCCTTTTGCATTGAGTAGTTTTACCAGGTAAAGATACAGTGGCCCCTGATCCACCTGGCAGGAGCCAATTGATCTAGAAAGCACCTCCCTCTCCATCAGTAACTGATTAATTACTTCGATTTGAGGGATAAAATTTAAAAAAGCAGAAGAAAATTCAACCTCAACTTCCTGTTTTGTTTGGTAAAATAATCATTATCTCATTTACCAAAACTCATTTATTCATTCTTTCATTCACTCATCAAAATTAGTTTGAGAACTTATTTTGTACCAGACACCAGGTGGAGAACTGAGGCTACAAATGAATAGGTCTCTGTTCTTTCCATCAAGGTGTTCATATTCTCACACCTTGGGGTGACAGGCCAACAAATAATTGTGATGCATGGATATGGGTACCTTGACAGAGATCTGTTTGCCACAGAGCTGGTGAGTTGTGTTTGGGGTCTTGGGTAATTCTTGATATAAGGACCTGCCAGAGCTGTTGAGGAGTTGGGCACCTTCCCCTGCAGCAGTGGGTGATTGAAACTTCTGCGGTGCCCTTGCCGATCCTGCTAATAAATCAGATCGGATCCACTGTGTGGCTTTCTGTGGCTGCCCTTGAGGGAAGGTGTCATACAGCTGCTCGGGGATGAGTGTAATGGTTTATGACTTCAGCACCTGAAGTCCTATCACACAGCAAGTTCCCTGGAGATGGTGATCATACAGAACGAATATTGCTTAGCTGGTGATAATGTCATGCTGCCACGCTGAGTTACACGGCTTGCCTGATTCCTGCAGCTAAAAAACTCTTGGTTGATTAATCCCGATGCCATGTAAATAGAGTCGGTGTCAAGGAGATCATAAATGAGAAAATAGATGTTCGGATAAGGACATTAGTGAGCAGTAGAGAGCCCCTATCACCTCGCTCATCCCTCCGTCAGCCCCTGACAACATCATTATCCAGGTGAGAGGAGGCACCTCACTCGGCCAGATTCTGGAAGGCGTCCAAATCTTCCTCCCCCACACCCACCCTCCTGGCTTATTTTAAACTGTAAATATTTTACAAATCATGTAACCAAGCTTCCTCTTGCTTGCCATGCCTTCAGGGAGGAGTTACAGGACCACCCCAGTTTAAGAAAACCTGATCCGTCGAGCACCTTAATTACTAACCGGATAAATTCGGACATGAGTTATTCATATTGTTAAAGGAGTCATTAGAGAGTTCCTTTAAGAGATGCTCTCACACTTGACTTACAGAAATTTAATTGCACATATAAGCTAGATTTCACATTTGCTGACACTCAGCTCTTTAATTGGGCTTTTTTTTTTTTTTAAATATTTTGTTTTTCCGTTTTCTCCCCAAAGCCCCCCAGTACGTAGCGGTATATTTGTGATTGTGGGTCCTTCTAGTTGTGGCATGTGGGATGCCACCTCAACGTGTCTTCATGAGCGGTGCCCTGTCCACGCCCAGGATCCGAACTGGTGAAACCCTGGGCCACCAAGCGGAGTGTGCGAACTTAAAACCACTCGGCCACAGGGCCGGCCCCTTTTGTTGGGTTTATACCCAGAGACGTACAAGTCCACCCACATCAATTATCTTGTGTGTTCGATAACTTTACTGCCAATGTGAAGGGTCATGGGGAGGTGCCACATCACACTGGGCACCATCTCCCACCACCCCCCTTGCACTTCTCTTTTCTCTTTTTTCCAGGTCCTTCTCTTCTCTTCTATCTGTTTCTCTGTCTGTCTCTTCCTCTCTTGGAAAAAAAAATATTTTAGTAGTAGCCTCTGCTTCAATCTTTAATCAAGGCCTCCCTTCCCAATAAATCGGTTGCTTTTCCAAATAAATCCATTTCTCCATTCACCTGAAGAAATTCATATTGTCAAAGAAATTTAGGCAAATAACATTTTTCTCCATCTTATTAAACGTTTCAAAACATTCCAGTGTATAAATGAAGTTTAACTCAAACTCATTTGAAAGTCTGTGAAGATTTGGAGTCATTTATTCCTTAGCAAGATGCTCAAGATTTCCTTCTAAGGTGGGTGGTCACATTCCTGTGGCAGATGGTTGATTTTCAGGTCGGCAACCAGGGGTTCCTGGGTGGGAGAGAGGAGAGCTTTTAAATTGTGTGAGGAGAGGCTGATGTAACTCTTAAGGCTGACATTCAATTGACCTTCTTTAGCCATTCCAGGGCTTATCTCTTCCTGCCAGGATTATTTCAGCAATCCCTTCACTGGTCCTCCCACTTCTAGGTGCTTGCTCTTGCTCACTGCTGTTGTCAGATGCACCTTCCTCAAGGGCTGTTTTTATCCCATCAAAGACTCCTGCGGCTTCCTACTGCCTGTGGAATTAAGTTCCAGCTCCTCAGTCTGACATCTGGGGTCCTCCAGAAAGTAACCTTCCCCTGACTGAATTTATCTTCCTGAAACATTCCATGGTTTTTAGATTCCCCTTGGAGTACCCTGGAGACACAGAAATTAACCATTTTTGTTATATATTGTAATCAATTGGTTTTGTTTTGGGTCTTGTTTCCAGTGTATCTGATTTTCTTCATCTTTTCTATATTCAAATACACTAAGCCTTTTAAAACTTAATACTGTCACACTTCTCTCTCTCCTAAACCCCACAAATAGCTTATGATAGTTTATATCATGGTTAGGCTTCCGTTGTAATTTCAGTCACCTGATTCCATAGAGGGGCCTTATCCTTGGAAGCTCCCCGAGGTGACAAGTCTTCCTATAAGTCTTAGCCACATATCCGGATCTCCTTGAGCCCTCAAGAACTATTTATACCCAGGCTGACATTTCTTGGGTTTGATCCCTTCTTTTAGACGGATGTTAGTTCTAAATCTCTGTGTTTTAACTAGATTTTTGGCTGGGATGTTAGTAAATTAGTTTTCTTTATAGCCTAACCAATCACATAGTTTCTTTATTTATTTTTTTTTTTAGTTTTAACATTTTCAATCCCATTTACTCCCTTGGCAAGCCATTTATTATCAATACACGCTCTTCAATTTTAGTTTTAGGTTTTGTGACCCCTTATACAACACCTGACAAAAATCGTTTGACATAGTTAATATTATTAGTAACATCAGCAGGGAATTTTGTGGGCATTATTCAGCTCCCCATACTAAGAAGAGTAACGCTCAGCTCCAAGCCAGCTAGTTAAATCTCTGCAGATTCTTTCAATATAGAATATTCTTCTTCCTTACCTATTCAAATCCATCCAGAATATTTGATGATAGGAATTATCATATTTTTAGGTGTGGTAAATGTCTTGCAGTTATTATTCTTTTAAAGAGACTATATCTTTTAAAGATGTACCCTGTGAAACAATTACTAATGAAATGATAGGGCATATTGGGTTTCCTTGAAAATAATCCTAAAGGAAGGTGAGAAAGTGATCAGAGGTACAGATAAAACAAGTGAAAAGCCTTCTGAGAAACACATCAATAAGCGATTCAGTGGCTGTGTGAGCATCAAAGTGTGCTTACACAAACGGAGATGGCATAATCTACTACTACATAGCTGGGCTATATGGTACTAATCTTATCAGACCATCATTGTATATGTGATCTATCCTTGACCGAATCGTCATTATGGGGGCATGTGACTGTATTATCTTTTCATTTGGAAATATTCAGAATTTTCCAAAACAACAGCAACAACAAATTCTTCCCATCCTTCTTTGCGTAACTCAAGTTCCATGGCTTCCTTAAGATCTTTACCCCTCATTTCAGGACAAATTGATTGCTCCATGTTTTAAGCTTCATTAGGCCTTCTAGCCTCTACTATATATTGATAGATAACCATATGCTCTCTTGAATTGTTAGTTTAAATTTGTGTTTTATTATTTGTGTGAGACTGCAGATATTCTCATGTCACAAGCTACGCCTTATGTCTTTTGTAGCCTTACTGCCCGAGCACATGTTTATAGGGTTAGATTTGCCTCACAAGAAAAAAAAATGGGAAATATTGCCTAAATTCTGAAATGGTAAAATGAATACAACCAACTCAAATGCCCAGAAAGGTTGTTTGGGGACAGAGAGTGGCAGAAAATGAAAGAAAAGTTGTGAGCCTGAGAGAGAGGGCCCTTGATCATTTCCCTTTCAGGTAAGTAGGTCAACATCTCCTGGAAACCATTGTGTTGGGGTGAAGGAGCACTTTACTGACAGTGAGACCTGGGGGGTCATCCTGACTTTATAATAGTGAGCTGTGTGGCCTGAAGCTAATGGTAAATCTCAGTAGATGGTGGCCAGAATTACATGCCACGCTCTAGACTCGGTAATTTACATGCATCATCTGATGTAACTCTTACAATAAGACTGCAATAAGTTACTATTACTTTCATTTTTCTGAATGCATACTTCACTGTGAACTTGGACGGGCCACCTTTTTTTTTTTTTTAAAGATTGACCCTGAGCTAATATCTGTTGCCAATCTTTTTTCTTCTTCTTCTTCTCCCCAAAACCCCCTAATACATAGTCATATATTCTAGTAGTAGGTACTTCTAGTTTTGCTATGTGGGACGCTGCCTCAGCATGGTTTGATGATTGGTGCTAGGTCCGTGCCCAGGATCTGAACCGGCAAAACCCTGGGCCACTGAAGCAGAGCACGCAAACTTAACCACTTGGCCATGGGGCTGGGCCCTTGGACAGGCCACTTCTCTGAATCTATGCCACATCAGGATTCAAACCCAGGCTTCTGACTCTGGAGCCCAAACCCTTCAATATCAGGGTCTCACACTATTGAAAAGTATCTCAGGTGTGCTCTACTGAACACGAGGGAAGACTACCTGGGTATTTCAGCTCCTCCCTCCCCACACCCTCAATCAGCATGTTGGTTGGGAGTGAGACTTATCTGCATTTTAATAAATTCTTCAGATGGAGTTGGGTACCCTAACGTCTGAATCACTGCTGTGTTGTTCTTCTGACTGATGCAGTTGCACACACGTGTGCGTGCACACATACACACACACACAGACACACACACACCCCTCAGCTTTAATTTAGACTCTGACTTTCTGATGGCTTTATGCATGCCCTCTGCGTTTGTTTTCCTATCTCTGCTTTCTTTAATTGTTGTGAGGTTTAGTTGAGATTTTATATGCAAACTATCAGGCACACAATAGGCACTGAATAAATATCAGGACTTTCTTTGTTTCCCTTTGTTTAAATGGCGAGGGGAGAAATTTCTAGACCTTTAAGGGCACGTAGTATGTGTATAGAGAGAATTAAGAGGGGAGAGGTAAGGTAGATTTAGTTGAGAATTTGCTTCCCTGGAAGAAAATCGTTTGCCTGAAAATTTTAGGAATTGCTCCTCTGTGTTGTCCAAAATTTCTTAAAATTGCTTTCTCTGAATCAACCACCCAATCAGAAATGTGAAATTTTGCAAAGCCTCCAAAACCCATCAGAAAGGTCTGTTTCTAAATGTGTAGGAAAGACAAACATGACAGACAAATTGAGTGCATTTGTTTTCCACACTGTCTGAGGGTTGAGGCACAAAAAACAAGTCCTGGAACCGAATTCCCTTAAAATGCCTTTTGAGGAACATTGATTCCCTCAGTGTTAATAGGTGATGTTAATCACGGAGACATTTAGGAATGCCAGATTCAAATAGGTTTCCTCATTGGAGCATTGTTTTCTATCTTTAATATGCTAGCATCTGTAGGAACAAAAGTTAAATTCCTCAAGCATATGGACACCGCACATTCTCCCTCCCCATCCCCCCACCCCAAGCATTGCAGAGGACAGATAATCCAGGGAACACATCCCAGCATCAGTTTTGAACCAAATACTACAGCCCAAGTCATTTGAGGATTGTTCTAATTCCATACTACAGTCCATTTACTACATGTAATTCTGAAGAAAGAAGCTTTTTTTTTTAAAGCCCATTAGTGAAATCCTGAGATTAGGGGCTGAGCATTTAGTTAGCATAAAAGGTAAAGGCATTTGTCCTGTTCGTTTCTCCTTTTAGTCCTTGTCTGGGCAGAGTGACTTGGATAATTTGAGATAAAAGCACACATTCAACATAGTGGTCGTCACTGTTGGGAACATGGGATGACTCTCCCCAGGAGGAGGGAGCAGGATGGCCTTGGCTCATTGAATTTTAGGTCCGTATCTCAATGACTTCATTGCTTCTCAAGAGCCTTCTCGGATTTTCTGCAGTTCACAGTGATTGCTCCTTCCTGGAACCCCAGAGCGCTCACTCTGTTTGCGGCTCTTGTTCTGGCATTTACTTTCCCTGTCAGTCCAACCGATTCCTGTGTTGGAGCTGCCTCTCTAAGTAGATCATAAGTGCCAAAAGGGCAGAGTCATGCCCCAGTGGGCTCCGCACAGAATACCACACACAGTGCACGTCTGATGGAAACCTACTCTTGGGACCGAACGCACAGCCCATCTGTACTCGCCTTTGGCATTTGAGAAATTCCAGTGAGACATTTTGACTGAAGGGCAGTTCCCGCACTTCGGCTGTTAGGGCTTTAAAAGGGATGCCTTCTAGAAGCAGCCTGCAGAGACTGAAGTATGCGGCATAGGGAAAGGAATGGCAGAGTGAATGGGCTCCCTGTCTAGCAGACCCTGACCTCTTTGGTTCAGTCTGGAACTCTGCAATCCGATTGTGTTTTCTGATTTAGACAAGTTTGAAAAAAATCTGAATGACAACATTTTTCGTGGATCCCAAACTCATAGTCCTATAAAAACCAGTCTAGCAATAAGAATGAATGGGGGAGACTGGTGAGCCTGAGAAGGGTGGTCCGTTGACAGGAGGGCAGCTACTCAGCATCACTTAGGTGTTGCCATCAGGGATCTGAGCCAAGGATTGTAAGATCTTTTTGTTAAAAACAACAACAATAATCTGAACCCAGTATTTATAATGACAAATCTGATTTTTAAAAAGTTTGTTTATTGAAAGGAAGTTTACAATCTAGATCTATATTCTGAATCCATAATTTACCCATTCGTCTTCATCATATATTTATATGGTACTTAAGAGTTTACAAAACACTTCACAATTGTTATCTTATTCAGTATTTATAACGACCCTCTGAGATGGGCAGGGCCCCCTTCTCCAATGTAAAACCTGAGGTTCAGATTAGGGAAGTGTTACCTAAAATTATACAACTATTCAGTAACAGAGCTGGGACTAGAGCCTGGAACCCCCAGTTTTTTGGTTTGGTGATCTTTCCACCAAACTGCTGTGTCCTAGCCTAAATTTATTTTTTCTTCAGTTTTTAAAATATATTTTCTTAAAGTATAGTATATTCACATAAAAATGCAGAAATCATGAATTCACTGCTCAGTGAATTATCACAAAGGGAATGTGCCTATAAAACCATCACCCCTAGGAAGAGGCGGAACATACCCCCCATCCCAGGAACCCGTGTCATGTCCCTGCCTTTGTCCTCAAAGCTAACCACTCTCCTGACTTCTGACTCAGTAGATTGAGTGTCTTAGGTTTTTGCCTGTTTTAGTTCTTTTTGTAAATAGAATCATCCACTCTGTATTATCTCCTTCTCAGAAGATTCTGAGATTTATTTATGTTTGCTGTTTCACGTAGCAGTAGTTTGCACATTTCAGTGCTTTATTGTATTCCATTGTATAGATATTCTACCTTTAATTTGTCTGTTTCACTGTTTATAGACATATGAATTGTTTCTAGTTTTTGGGTGCTACAAGTAGTGCTGAAATGAACATTCTTGCACTTATCTTTTAGTGCCGCATATATATACTTTTGTTGCATATGTGTAGGAGTGGAATTTCTGGGTTATAGAGTAAGCACGGTTAATTTTAATAAAGACTGCCAAAGCATTTTCCAAAGTAGTTAAACCAATAATCATACTCCCACCAGCAGGGTGGGAGAGTTCCAGTGGCTCCACATTTCACCTGCACAATTTTTTCATGTTTTTTAGTTTTAACTATTCTAGTGGGTTTGTTCAGGTGTATTGTTATAGCTTTTACTTGCATTTCCCTAAAGAGTAATAAAATTAAGCATTTTTTCAATGATTATTAGCCACTTGGCCCTCCTCTCTTGTGAATTCCTTTTCATGTCCTCTCTCTTTGTTTTTTAGGTTATCTTTTCATTTTGTTTGAAAGGTTCTTTATATATTCTGGATCTGAGTTCTTTATCCGTTGTATGTGTTGCAAATATCTCTTCCCACTTGACACCACCTCTTTTTACTGTTAATGGTTTCTTTTGATGAGTAGAGGTTTCTCATTTTAAAATAGCCAGTTTACCATTCTTTGCCTTTCTGGTTAGTGTTTTATGTGTCCTGTTTAAGAAATCCCTTGTCTACCCCAAGGTCATAAACATATTGTCTTAGGTTATCTTCTAGAAATGTTATTGTATTGCCTTTCACATTTAGATCTATGATTTGCCTAGAATTGATTTCTGTGTATGGTACAAATTAAGGGTCAGGATTTATTTTTTTCCATATGGATGTATCCAGTTGACCCTGCATCATTTGTTGAGAAGGCCATCTTTTCTCTGCCATTCTGCAGTGCAACCTTGTCATAAATCATGCTTCTTTCACTGCGAATCTGTTTCTGAATTCTCTGTTCTTTTGTATTGGTTTGTCCTTTCATACTATCTTAATTATTATAGATTTATAGGAAATCTTAATACCTGATAGTGTAAGTCCTCTAAATTTTCCTTCCTATTTATGATATTCTTGGATCTTCTTGGCCAACTGTTCTTCTCGGTTAATTTATAATCAACTGCTAATAGTCTATTTTCTTGACTTGGGCATTTTCTAGTCCAAAGTTGCTTCTTTGAGACTTTTACAAATTTGTCACCTACAAGCAGAAATGAGAAGAATGAAACTGTTACTGCTAACTCATGCACGTTTGCAGGAAGGTAATAGGGAAAATTCCATGCCCAACACCTGTCCTCGTTGTTTAAGACCATAGTTAATTCAGAGAGCCAGGGAGCTATGTGTTACATGTTACTGTATTATTTTAGTTATTATTTTAAAATTATTCAAAGTCTATATGTTATTTTCATATATAGCATATCAATTCTCCATATTTTGATTCCAGGAGAACTGTCCTTGTCTAAGCCAGGGTTGCTTCTGCCTTTGAACCTTTGCAGTGGCTGCACTCTATGCCTGAAATGCCTTTCCCCCAGTAACTGGCATGACTCACTCCCTCACCTTTTTCCAGATCTTGCTTAAAAACCTAACTAATGTTAAAGTTACAACTTCCAACCCCGTTACCCTGCTCTATTGGTGTGTGTGTGATTACAGGAACACTTGTCCCTGTCTAATATACCATCTAATGTACTTCCTGATTAGGGGCCATCTGTTATCTGTCTCTCCACAGCTGCGGTGGTCTTGGCTTTGTTGGCTAATATATCCCAAGAGAAGAACAGAGTAGGTGCTCCACAAATATTTGTAGCATGAATTGAATGAATGAAAAGTTTCCTTCTTAAGCCTAATCCATGTCTACCTGTGATTTAGACATATATGGGACGGTCTAGTGAAAGGATGTGGCCACTCTAGAGAAGACAGACAGTGTGTGTGAGGAGCCTCCTGGAAAGAACTCATCCTAATCCTAAATATGGCATTTCAGTCCAGTAATCGATTGTCTTAGTGGTTGCAGGGGAAGGATGACTCTGACCACACTCTAACACTGGCTATTCTTTCCTCCAGAAATTCTTGTCTGCATCCTAGAGTGGGGGAAGATGCAGAAATAAAATGATTTTTTTTTCTACAGAAATTCTGTAGAATAGAGGTTCTTTTCAAACTTGAATGTGAATCAGAATCATTTGGAGGGCTTGTTAAAACACAGACTACTAGGCTCCAACCCCAATATTTGTTTGGTGTTTTTCAAAATTTTGGCATTGGGCCAGATGACTTGTATTTCTGTGTCCCTAGGTTATGCTGATGCTTCTGGTCCAGGTGCCATACTCTGAGAACCATTGAAATAAAGTATCAGAAAACTTGGCTTCAGTAGCACTTTAGTATGACCTTAAGAAGGAAAGAAGTACTTTGGCATTCCCCAACCCTCTCACCTTACCGCAGAAAACTTTCTGAACTTTGACACTTTGAAGCATCTTAACAGCTCTGAAGTATCCACTGGAATGGACAGTGGCACTCGTGGAGGGCTGGTGCCCTGCAGCACTAAGCAAATGCAGAGAAGGGGTGGAAGAAAAAGGTGAATGCCACATGGTGGAAGATGTTCCTTTAATGTCCCAACCCCTCTTTTTCCCTTTATGTTTTTTTTTTCTTTCTGCTTTTCCTTCCTTCTTTCTTTTTTTCTTTCCTTTCTTGCTCCCATCCTCCCTCCCTTCTTTTCTTTCTTTCTTTAATGAGCATATTTGAATCATCTCCAAGGATTACTGGATATAACTGAGTGGGCCTTCTTTGTGGGCGTCTGGAGTTTCTGAATTAGCAGGAGCAGGAGTCAAGAGTTACACGGGTTACACATTTTTACAAAACTTTTCACTGTGATAAGCTTATTAGGAACAAAATCTTCAGCAACCTGGACCTACATCCTTGTAGCATAAGGAGGTCAGGCATGTTGGCAGGAGGAGGCCTGGAGGGAATTTATAGTGTCATTGCAGAGTGGATGTTTTATTTAATTCTATCTCCCAACCACTGGTCAAAGGTAGCCTACAAGCTGACGTGGTTCAGCATTCTAATAAACATCCCTAAAGAGCTGTTTAGGTTTTACCTAGGCTTAATTACAATGTGGAAATGTGCAGACAATCCAGTATTGATGTTAATCCTAATGCTAATGCAGGAAGGGAGAGGATCCCAATGAAATAAAGTATGGATGGGTAATGACCTCTTACTAGCCCATCCAAAGTAAGAGTGAGTCCCCTGGTGGTGGTGATTCGAAGTTACCTCAGAACTAATTATCTTCTTCTTGGTGGCAGGTTCCACCTCAGTGCTCCATGGAGTTCCTGGCTGGATCTGAAACTTTCATGCCATTTACTTTAACTTCTGTAAGGCTTCTTGTTGAATTTCAGCGAGGCCTGGGCTCTGGGTTAAATGCCACTGGAGTTACCCAACTTTTCCCAGAGGTCTGATTCCTCCTCCTCCTCCAAACCTACTGAAGGCAGATGCAGTTTAGTTTTGTGAAGGGAACCTAGCAGGTGCTAGGGGGCAGTACCTAGACTTCTTTTTGTTCATTAATTCAACATTAATTAGCTACCTACGTGTACCAGGTACGCAGTAAGCCTCTGGGAACATAGAAGTAAATGTTATTTCCCTGCTTTTCAGGAACTCAATCAAGGGAGGAAATTGGGCACGTTGACAGGTAATGGCAGAGACATGAACAGGAATTCATTATAGAAGGGGGACAAGCATCTCAGCCAGAAAGGGGCAGGTGCAAGCTTCTTAGTGGAGGTGGCAACTTGAGATATGCATCTTTACTATTTAGAAGAAGTTAGGGAAATGGGGAGAGACGGGAACATGCCAAGTGAAGATAAAAAGGTTATAAATTAAACATAAAATGATGAGTCACATGGTATCTATGGGGAACTATAATGTTAAGAAGGTGTTGGAGGAGAAAGGATCACAGTGAGTTAACAGTCATTCTGTTAACAGGCATTGAGTGTTTGTGTATAATATAGTGGTAGAGTACACGGATTTTGGAAGCAGATTGCCTAGGTTCAAATTCTGATTCTTCCAGCAACTAGCTGGGTGATCCTGGGCAAGTAATTTAACCTCTGTGCGGGTTGCTTTACCTTTTTGTGTCATAGTCATTGCATGTAAAATAAGGATGATGATGCTATCTTTCTCAAAGAGTTTTTTGTGAAAGCAAAATAAGTTAATATGTGGAAAGTGTTTATCATAGTAAGAGCTAAATAAATACCGGCTATTATTATTATTTATTATTATTAAACATTTAATATGCATCATGTTCATTATTTCTCCCGACAACCCTTTGAGTTGTAAGTGTCCCTGCTTGGATTTTTTCCCAAGCCTGTCCAACTCCAGGACTTTGGCTTGTAATCGTTATACTACACTGCAGTTCCACAAACCTCTGCTGGTATGCCTCAAATGTCTAGCCAAAAAATCAGCAAGGGTGTGTGAAAGATGAAATTAGATTGATACTCAAGGTTGTTCCTTGAGGCTAAACCCAATTTGGAGTGTGGAAGGCAGATGCAAAATTGAAGCCAAGCAAATGCCCCCATTTCTTTCTTAGGCACGTTCTCATGGGAACTCATGAAATACAAATCCATTGCAGTAACAGTTCACTCGATCTGTTGCCTGGCCAGATCCACATGGTGGTCTTATCATCCTCAGGCAATTGCTTCTTTTTTTTTTTTAAGGATTTTATTTTTCCTTTTTCTCCCCAACGCCCCACAGTACATAGGTGTGTGTTTTTAGTTGTGGGTCCTTCTAGTTGTGGCATGTAAGCAATTGCTTCTGATATAAAAAATAACCAAAAAAGAGAATGAAACAGTAAATATGTTTTGTGATTCTTTTTTCCTTTTAGAAATGAGGATCTCCTTATGCCACTAGTGATTGTAAAGATAAAATAGTGAAATCTCCATATTTGGACAGATTCAACTTTTCAATCCAGTGTCTGCTAACCTAAAGGACTCCAGATATGGTAAATTAATTGGTCTTCTGTGGCAAATGGTAAAGAAGCCTGGGGAGAAAGAACCCCTTGTACAGGCAATGACTTTTGGTGTTTAGGGAAGTCGAAAATAAATAAGTGGGAGTCATGTAGGGAGAAGATGGAACATTCTGTTATCTTCTCTTGTATTCTCTGATAAATTTCTAAACACCTCTTTGGACCAGGTTTCCAAGAAATGGGAACTTGTCAGGATCTTCAGAGAATTGGAATTCTTCAAGAGTTTGTGGCTAGCTGCAAGGTAAAAGCCTGTGGTTATACAGATTGGATGAGAGTTCACATAGCATCAGGTGGTTGCAGGGCAGAAGAAAGGACATGGCTTTTGCAAGAGAGAGAGCGAGCAATTGTTTGAGGCTTGCATGGATTTCTACTGAGAAGACAAGAACATGCCTTTCTCTCCTTTATGGGGAAGGTCTTGTTTCTTGTAATCTGCTCTTGGTGAGTTATCTCTCTTCCCTCTCAGACTTCCAATTAGCACATTCTTCCTGCAGGAGGTGGCATTTCAATAAGGAGTGAGAAGTGGTTTGAGAAAAAGAAACTGGCAAGTTTTTCCCACTGTGAATGATGCTCTGTGCAAGAGAGAATAGAACTAAAACAGACCCAAAAAGGGGACTTCATTTCGTCCACGGACAAAAAAGTGGAGAGGTCAGTAAAAGGAGCTGCTGTTCGCTGGGCACCTGTTGGCATTACTTGGTGGTTAGGTCAGAATTATTTTTTTCATTCCTGCAGTGGTTCCTCTGCTCAGCCCAGCATGCGGGAATTGCCCTTGTCATTCTAGGCAGGTCTTACAGTGTGTCGCAGAATAACAAGGCTCGGCTCCGTATGTTTCAGTTGACTTACGCATTTTCTGGTGGGGCGTGTGAAAAATCATTGTGTTCCTGTCTCTGTTGGGGATATCTGATTTGAAAGCTCCAATGTGAGAGAAGCTAAATTTACCTGCAAGATGTGTTAGATACAGCAGAAAAAGACAATGCAGGACAGCTCTGCCAATAGACCCTGCTATTGCTTTTTGTGGCCATCAGAGCTTTGAGCTCTGACTTAGAAAAGAGAAGGGAGGCTAACTTATTTAGAGATGTGAGGCCTGTTTAAATGACCACAGCCCTAAAGTTAACTTAGTTATTCCATCCGTTCCTACTGGACTTTATTGAGCTAGGCTGATTTTCCAAGTTTTGAGCTTGGTAGCTAAGGGAAGAGCCTAATGGAAGCTGATGCCACGGTACTTGACATCACAGAGCTGTGGATAAACACATCTGCAGGAGAGATGATCTGAGTGACGAATGTACACCTACACAGGATATTTAACTGAATGGCATTTTCTTTTCAAGAGTCATTCAGAGAAAATTGGGAAAAAAAAGGCTCTGCCTTCTGAGCAAGTAACTAGGCTTCAGATCAGTGGAGCATGAGCAAGTATCGCTAGAGTTTTCTTTCATATTCTGTTCTGCAGAGCAACTGTTGAAAACGTTTCTGGCCCAGTGGCTTTTCAAACTTATTTAGCTGGGAACTCATTTTATAAGTGAAACCTTTTGTGAAATCTCCCTTACTCCGTCCTTCCAAAAAGATTTAAACAGCATTTCATTTAACTAATTTATAGGTTCAGATTTACATGTACTTATAAAATCTATAACTTCAAACATTGAGATTATGTTGAGAAACAAAAATTTGAAAACAGGTTTTATGGGTGACTATTACAGATTTTAGAAATTTCTTTGATGCTGTGGTTATGTTAATTCGGTTTTTCAGAAATGAGCTTATACTGGCTCCCATAGTTAAGTAGTTATATATCATAATTTTTGAACTGCTCAAATCTAAAGATGTACTTCAGTTTTCCTACTGATCTTCTTTCCAAGTGAATCCATTGAATCACTAACGTCATTTAATAATTATTTGCATCTCTCCATAGGTAAAGTCTCAGTAAAAAAAAATAAGTTCCTCCATAAGCTTAAAATCTTTTTGTTAGAAAATACTTTTGTGTATATTATGAGATTGTGATATTTTCAATCATATTTTTTTAAATCGTGTATATTTTCATGTGTTTCTCAGTGACTCAGCATTTCAAAGCAGGAAATTTTATTTTGCTTTGCATGTTGAGTGAAAACTTTAAATTCCATTTCATCCCAGTCACTTTGTCCATAGTTGTAAGCTCAGTAACATGCCCTGCATTGCCAAATTGAGCATGTTCTGCTTACGAAAAACTTCAACAAGATACACAAGAATCTTGTTGCAACTCTATTCTGTTTCAGGGAGAAACAAACAAAAAAGTAGTGATTTTTTGTCTCTTTTGAAATGTTCATACTTGTACCTTGCATTGATCAAAAGAGCTGAAGAACTTCAGTGAAAAAATAAAAATTGGAACTTTCTACCCAAATAATTCTAAAATGTCTGTAATTTAGCTAACAGTATATGATGCATTCTCCAACAGTTTTGATAGAAGATGGCCCCTTAAAAAGTGACACTAGTCTATGCAAAAGATAAAGACTACTTGAACATATTCAAGGAATAGCTTTTACAAGGGCCATGACATTTTATAGTTTTTTCTATTTTTTTTCCATACTAGATCACGTGTTTAAAACACTGATCCAGACCCTTAAGAGTTTCCATTGTGTGAATATAGAAAAGTTTAACCAAATAGAACTTCCTGATATCTCTTTGCTTGATTACAACTTACCCAAATAAGCAAAATGGAGAGAGATCCAGGATAACCCTTTTCACATCCAGGTGAATTCTCATGATCCGTGTAACCCAGACTGCAAGCAAATTTATCCAGTATATGGAGTGCACTTTCTTAGCTCCATCGCTGCACTACATTTTCAAATCATGTTTCTAGTGGTATTTTTTAATGTGACCTGTTCATCAGACTACTTATTGCATTGCCGATATCAGATGCATTAATAATAAACTTTTTGTTTATTGTGGGCACATCTCTCTTATAAAGCAATTTATATTGAATAGTGCTACAACTGCATTTTCATCAACATATTTGAATTTTCTTTGCATACATTTCTTCAATAACGTTTATATGTTTAATTGTCTCAGAGAATCTAGGATATATGTTTTTATTTTGTGTAGAAATAACCTTGTGACTTGGCTGGAACACTATTTTGTAAAATGACACTATGTAAATTATGGTGAGGGCTCAGACTTATATCACCTTAAAAAAGTGAAACCAATGATAAATGCTTATTGTACTGTCTTTTTATGAGTGACTTTATGAAACATATTGGGGACACTGCTATTTTATGTATTATGAAAGTTGTCATTGGCAAGAGTTGAAGAAATCATAGGATGTCAGTATGGTATAAATTGCTATCTCATTTTGAAGCTGATCATTGTCATCACAGTCCTTCTAATTTAAAAACGAAATTCTCTATAAATGTGATGATACATTTCTAATGTGACTAATCACTCTGCAGTAAATAAAATAATATCAAAATTTAGATTACATACAAAAATTATATAATAATTATCATAGGAAGACCTAAAAGTGAAATAAGCATTGCAATTCTATAAGAATGTGTTGTATATTCATTTGTTATCACATGATTCCCAAACAGTCGTGACAAGGGCCTGAGCATTGCATGGCACTCAGTTGGATGTGGCACAGATATGCTCGGGTAGGGCATTCCCTACTAGTATACTCACGTGTAATAGACAAGCACAGGGCCGATTTTGAAAATAATTTTTAAAGACTCATGCAGAATATTCCACTTATCTATTTCTGAGTTACCAACCATTCTAAAACATTATGGCCTAAAACCCCAACATTTGTTTATTTTGGTCATGAATCTATAATTTGAGCAGGGCATGGCGGTGGCATTGCCATGCAATATGAACTGGTGAGGCTTAACTGGAGCTAGAGGATCCGTTTTCAAGAGGGTGCACTCACATGACTGGCAAGAGGGTGCTGGCTGTTGCCTGGGAGCTCAGCCAGGGCTGTGAGCCAGGAGCCTCCCCCTTTCTCCATTGGGCCATCTCTATAGGGTTTCTTGGGCTTCCTCATGCATGGAGGCTGGGTTTCAAGAGAGAATATTTCAAGAGACAGGAAACAGAAACTGACAGTTTGTTAAGGCCCAGTCTGGAAGATGGCACAGTATCGCTTCTGCTGTATTCTATTATCAGAGAAGTTAAAGAGCCAGCACAGATTCACTGGGATAAGGCAAAAGACAGTCCTTTTACTTGGGAGTGGCGTCAAAGAATTAGTGACCATTTTTAATCACCACACCAAGTTGCCACCTTGATAGTCAATGAATCTTTTCAGGAAATTCCAAATAATTACACAGGAATTGCAGGAGAAGTTGTAGACTGAAGTTAACACAGGGAAATAATTTAACCTGGAAGAAAAATTAACACTTTGTCTCTACAGTGTTAATATTTGCTCTAGAACACATTGGAGTATGTAAGTTCGTATTTTAATTATAATCATTTAAAAAATGAAAATATAGTTTAAAAAAATGAGAATAATAGAAATGGAGTTCTGTAGAACATAATTTCAAACTTTCTATTTTCACGTACTCCTCTTTCACAGTCCAATTCTTTCTCTTTCCACAAAGATGTGCTTCTGAGTTCTGCTTCTCACCCTCTTGAGTTTCCCTCACTTCCTCATTTACTTATATAGTTTGTCCCTGTGCTATCTATTCTTTTGTTGCTCTGATTTAATATATCTTCATTCATTCAGTCATTCATCCATCCATTCATTCATTCATTTAACAAATGCCTTTTGAGACCTACTGGGTGCTAAGTACAGGTTGAACTGGGACAGAGACAAAAGGACATAAGTTCAAGTTTTCTGTCTGTTTTATTCCCCCACTATTCCATCACCAGGACCTCGAAAAGGGTCTATGATATAATAAGTTGTCAGTAAGTATATGTTGCGTGCGTGAATGAAAGTTCATAGTCTAACTGAAACCATAACGGAAGAAAGAGAAATAAATAAGTAAAACTTGCTGTTATGTGTATTATAATAGATAGATATTCAGGATGTTAGGGACAGATCAAGGAGGGGGTCCAAATCCAGACTAGATTGTACACCTCAGCCGAAAACAAATTACAACAAAGTTGAGAATAGACAACTAACATAATTTTCGATCATAATAGTATACAAACTGGAATATTTATTGATTCTAATTATCTCTATATGTTCTATATATAATACAGAATAATTCTTTCTATATATACGGACACACATAAAATGTGATAAAAAGAGGAGAAAATACAATTTGGGAATTATTATGCTCATGCAGTTTTAAAAATTCCTCCGTATTTAAGTTAAAATTCTATACTCAGCCTTTATTGATGAAGTACTTTTCAAAAAATTGTAATTTCTGATATCTATGTTATTGCATTATGTAAAAATTCTGTAATTTGATTAACTTCTATTTTTTTAACATTTTTTTTAAAGATTGGCCCTGAGCCATCATCTGTTGCCAATCTTTCTTTTTTCTTCTTCTCCTCAAAGCCCCCCAGTACATAGTTGTATATTCTAGTTGTAGATCCTTCTAGTTCTGCTGTGTGGGGTGCCACCTCAGCATGGCTTGATGAATGGTGCTAGGTCCATGCCCAGGATCTGAACCCATGAACCCCGGGCCACTGAAGCAGAGTGTGAAAACTTCACTACTGTGCCACCGGGCCAGCCCCTGGTGTTCGGCTTTTTCTTTTTTTATTATAAATAATGCTGTGATGAACTCCCTTACACACATATCTTTGACCGTATTTCAATTATTTGCTTAGAATTGTTTGCTCTATCCAGGATTTTTTAATGACAGCCATGAATATTCCAGGACTCTTTCCATGTACAGGTATATTCTTTTTCAGATGTTTGTGTTAAAATATCTGTCCAGGTAGTTACTTGGTTGGTAGGCAATTGGAGAGAGATTCTTTGGGGCCAAATGACTTGCGGTTTTTATTTCTTTTTTGTTAGGTGACTGCTTTAGCATACTTATGAGGCTTTATCTGGTTCATCTTTTACAAACACCTCGACTACAGTGGGGGTGCCATGCTTCACATTTTTACAGATGGTCTGCCCACAACCAAAATATGGGCCTAAAGGAGAGGGATCTAAGGTGGACTTCCCAGAAGAGCAGACACTTGAACTAAATCATGAAGAATAGTTAGGAATTAACCCAAAAAGGGAACTGAAGAATGATTGTAGAGGCCTGTTTCAATCCAAACTTGTATATGGGGAGTTAGTACACACAGTGACAGTAGGAGTCTCTGCTTTCAAAAGGGATATGCTATGGATTGCTTTTTATTTTTTATTTATTTTTTGAGAGGGTTTAAAGAATCTCTTTATTAACGTTTTCTTTTTATGCAATGCTCTATAAAATACACTTGATGGTATGGAAAGTGTTACTGGATAAGTCATTCAATGACACTCTTTTTTAAGTGTGTAAAAACGTTATGATTTATTCATACAATAGAACAGACTATGGGGATTATTGTGGTGAAATACTTCTGTATGTGTTTATAATGGAAACATTGGTAAATTATACATTAAAAATAGATTAGAGAATAGAAGGTATAATTGAATCTCATTCCTTTTTTTTGACAAATATAATTGTATATATTTAAAGTACACAATGTGGTGATTTGATATACATATATACATTGTGGAATGATTGCCAAGATCAAGATAATTAACAGATCCATCATCTCACATAGTTCTTTGTGTGTGTGTGTGTGTGGTGAGAATGCTTAAGATCTACTCTTGGTAACTTTCAAGTATTCAATATCAAATTATTAGCTATAGTCACATGGATTGCTTTTTAATTGTGAGTTTGTATAGTCATACTATTTCCCTCCCTCTCCCTTCTTCCCTCCCTCCTACCGCTTCCTTCCTCCCTCTTTTCCTTCTTACCCTCCTGCCTTCCTCCCAAATATTCAGAGCCATGTTAGTTATATAATGAGAGGCACAGTGGTCCTGAGCCAGAGGTAGGATCTTCTCTGTGACATGGCCTCCATCCCATACAGCTTCCCTCTCAACAACCCAGAGACTCAATCCAGAATTACAGATCCTGCAGATAACATCACTAGCCTGAGGACTGCAGCGCAGTGTGATGGTGCATTTTTATGGCTAGAATTTTAGATCTGGAAGAGACTCCAAGAAAACTTCAGATCTAATATTCTCCCTTGAGCATTTATTTAAATGATTAATAGCAGGAAACGAGTCTCCAGGAGATGGACATATTGATTGCTCGACTGATTGATATTGTTTATATATATTAGTATATATACTGATTTCTATCAGAATGTGAGTCCCCTAAATGGAATCTCAGTGACAAGCCCCATGCTGAATGATGCATGTCAGCAAATAGTGGCACAAAAGGCATGTGGCACCTTTGCACATTTGTTTAAAAATAACCCATGCTATTTCTTCTAGGATTTAAAATCAGAGGTGCTGGGGCCAGCCCCGTGGCTGAGTGGTTAAGTTCCCGCTCTCTGCTTCGGCGGCCTGGGGTTTCACTGGTTCGAATCCTAGGCGTGGACATGGCACCGCTCATCAGACCATGCTGAGGTGGCATCCCACATGCCACAACTAGAAGGAGCCACAACTAAAATATATACAACTATGTACTGGTGGACTTTGGGGAGAAAAAGGAAAAATAAATTCTTTAAAAAATAAATAAATAAATAAATAAAATCAGAGGTGTTAAGTTATGAAGAGACAATAGTGGAATATACCAGTTGAGCTCTTGATAGATACAGATGAGATTCTCTTCACAGAATGCAGCCTGGATTTGCCAGACATAATGATCTTAGTTCACGTGTGGGCAACTCTAACGTACATACCATTCATGTGATATGCCATCTTCAGGAAAGTCATACTGTGTTCTCTTAAATTCTCCAAGTTTTTGCAGCTGTAGAAATGAGGACTCATTAGCTAGTTTCCACTTCAATATGTGCTGTGTGGGCTGGAAGGAACTGCATACAGCGAGAGAGAAATGGCACCCAATAGCCCCAAAGAGTGACTGTTTCCCAAGGCTTCCTAAATTAGTCTCAGGTAGGCGCTTTCCCAGGAGCTGGCTCTGACACAGTAATTAAAGGAGACTGGGAAGATTCACTCACTCCCTAATTACTTTTTAGTTCCCATATAGTGTGACCTTACTAATTCAGAATTATTGAGAGAGAGATTAGTTTGGCTTAATGAGAAGCATGAAAAATGTAACATTTTAAATTGAAACACGGCTTTGTTACTAGGGGCTATCTTCAAAACCACAAACTAATAGCTTCACACCTTTTGTGGTGATGCTCCAGGGCCTGCTTTAATGATGAGATAAAGATAATTTGAATTCGCTCAGGGCCATTCTTTTCCCTGATTTGGCATACCAATCCAGTGATCTTTGCTGTGTGCATTAGCTATGTAACACATTTTTAAAAATTTATATATTCTTGGAATTTTTCCCCTCAAATCATAAAAGTGACACATCAGCCCTATAAGAAGCCAAAGGAAAAGAAATTATATGAAAAAAAAGTTAATACATTCCTTCTCTTCCAACTGAAGTCTTGAATATAACCAGTAATGACAGTTTGGCATGAATCTTTTTAGAGCCAAGTTTAGCTGCCCTAGCCAGAGCACATAGTAGATGCCCCTGCTATGAACAGCTTAGTTCTATCTCTTACAGTGACCCACTTCTTTTCATTCAACCCCAGCTTGAATCTCTGTGGCTTTGCTTTTGACTAGACTATTGAAATGGCTTCTGGCTTCCCCACCAACAAACTCGTCCCCACACTGTTCTGCGTATGACATTTGAGTAACTGGTCTGAAGTGTGCCCTGTGTCTATGTCCCTGACAAGAATCCTCCCACCACTCTCCTCACTGCCTAAAGAAAAGGATAACATTCCATTTAGACATCTCTACATCTGGCCCCGGTCTAACAGGACCACATTTTTCATGCAGTTTTCTACCTTACACATCTTAAAGTCCAGACAAACTAGGCTTCTGAGATTTCTTGTCTACACCTTGCTCTTTCCTGCATCTCTGCTTATGTTCATGCTGAGTCTCAGCCTGGGATTCAATTAAACATTAATTTTAAGGAAGTACTATGTTCAAGACACTGGGCCAGTCACCCCAGTCATGGTAGAGGAAAGTAAGACTTTTTGCTATCCTTCAGTCTAATATGGAAGGTTTTGAGATAATTATCAAAGCTCTAATGAAGTACTCTTTCCCCCACCTCACAGTATTTTTGTCCATACAAATAACATCCTCTTCTAGTAGTCTCTGAAAATAATCACTGAATCTTCCCTTCCTACCCTCCCCCAAACTAACATTGATCCTTCTTCTAGATCTGTCCACTCTTTATATTCTGCCTCATATTATAATTATTTGTGTCTGTATCTTATTCCTCCCACTGGATTGTAAACTCCTTGAGACGGGGACTCTGTCACTCATTCCATGGGTCCTCTGAAGCAAGCACAGTACTGAGAATAATGTATTAAAAATATGAGTATCACTTATTGATTTGTATTCAGTGTTGCCTGTACAATCTAATTTAAATACTTCGAGTAAGCCAGATAGTAGCTTGACTCTTACTAAAATTCAAGTGTGAGGTAAAACTGACTCCTGCAGTTAATGATCTTCCCAAGGTTTCTTGGGGAGGGTTCTTGTTCTTGGGGGAGGGTGGGAGTATGTTCTCAGGATCGCTTTGGCATCAAATTCCTGGGTGTGCACCATGTACAGTAAAAGATACATTTGTCTCTGGCATCCACAGTAGCAACTTTTAAAAAATCACTTATTTCAAATCTTTGTTAGTTTTGTGGACATAATTGAAGATTTGGCAGGCAGTGGGGAGAAAGAAGTGACACCGGAGCACAGGTTTCTACCATGACTCTGGCTTGGCTTCCCTGTTCCCTCTTCTCCGCACCTCCTCCTCTCCTGCCCTTTCTAGATTGCTCCCAATAACTCCAAACCTCTTCTCTTAGGGCCCAACTGGAATCTGCTGAGATCTTTTTCCAAAACTAACAAATAGGACAAAGCAAAAAACAAAAAAAACCCACAGGATCCAGCTCTATTTCCAAACAGAGACAAGTTTCCTCTTAAGAAGAATTCTGGTATCGATTGTTAAGATAATAAAATTTTCCCTATCTTGTTCCACTTGAGAAATCCCATTTTCATCATGCATAAGTAAAATTTGAGCTCAGCCCTTGGCTGAATTTGTAAGGCCTGAATTAAGGAGGTATGATCTTGATGCTACTGCCTGATCTGGAAACAAGAAGGGCTCAGAGTCCCTGAAGCTAAGTTATTGTTTGAATGAGCTGAGCTCCTGTTGGTGCAAATGGAAGCAGTTTGTCTTAGAAGTCAACTCGAAGTGATTTCTCTTCTGACAAAGAGAAGAGATGGGAGAGTAAATATGTACCCTGAACTCCAGAATCCTGTTTCTGCTGTGTAATTTAAGGCCAGGGACAGAGCATGTTTTCTTAAATGAAACAAATGGTGCTATAAATGGTAATAGAAACAATGCATCTTCACTTTTTGATGCAGCGCTGATGAGCTCCTGCTAGTGAAACAGGACACGGCAGATGCAAAACGATCAGAGTACAAGATGGGAGATGGGATTCCACGTGAAATACAGACTCTAGTGCTTGGAGATCTGACCTTAGAGAAGAAAAATGATGTTTGTCTGTGTGTGTGTATCAGTGTGGGTTTTGGTGATGGTGGGGTGTGTGTGTATGTGTGTGTGTGATGGGATGTGTGTGCATCAGTACGTGTGTTAGGTGGTGATGTGTGTGTTTGGCAGTATATGTGTGTGTATATGTTTGATGGGGTGTGTGTGTGAATGTTAGTGCATGTGTGGTGCTGGTGTGGTGGTATGTGTGTGTTGGGCAGTGTGTGTGTTTGGCACTGTATGTGTATATGATGGCATGTGTGCTTATGATGGGATATGTGTGTATATTTGATGAGATGTGTGTGTATACATGCATATTTAGTGGTCTGAAGGTGCTGGGCGTTACGTGTGTGTTTCCAGCAAACCTGAAGATTGTAAATCTAAAGCTGTGGTTTGACTTGCTCTCTTGGGAAGGCATTTGAGGAGCTGCCTTCATTTAACCAAATGTGGTACTTTAGAAGTTTTGTTACTAGTGATTTCTTAAAGTTTTACTTGGAGTCATTCCTTGCCAACCTAAGATCCCAAGAATTATTCAGCACCGAAATTGTATAGTCAGTGACAAATGGGGGAACTGAAAAATAGTACAAGGAGCTGCTTTTTAATTGCTCGTTTATTGTCTTTACTGTCTGATTCTCCTCTAGAGACTGTTAGCTTTACTAACTATAGAGATTAATTTTTGCAAAGTCTAAAACTTTAGGATCTCAATGTATCAGAGAGGTTATTTTTAGAAGAGATGAAACTGCTGGTTGTTTAAAATGAGGTAATGGTATGTGTGCGGGGGAGGGAGTTTGGAAACATTTAGTGCTAATGAATAATTCAATTTGATTTACTGGAGAAATGAAAGGGGATGGCATTCTGCCTTTCTCTTAATGTAAAAAAGATAATGGCCGTTTCGCTTTAACGGTATATCTGAAAGTATCTAATACAGCTTATTTTTATTCCAGGTCAAGTCATCAGCCTTTAAAAGTAGTTTAAGACTAGCTGTCATATTAAACTGCACTTTTAAAAATAAGAGGAGTCTGAGATGAAATTGTGCTCACTTGCTCCTACACCACACCCTACCCAGGTCTCCTTGCAAAAGCAAAATGTGTTTCTTAATTGAACATTAAAGATAGGGAAAAGGCCAGAGGTTGGGAATCCTGATGACAAGAAAGGCCAACATGAATGACCCCAGTGGTTCAGGTAACCAAGCCAGCTTTATTAGTGCCGTTGTGTTGACACTGCAGAGGTATGGGTTCTCAGAAGCTGAGCGGCTTCTTGTAGCTGTTATTTTCACAGAAACTTCTATATCCCTTGACTCACGCACGTTTTGGTAGAAGACTAACAAGTCACATAAAGGCAGTGGATATGAACATGGGTGAATGCATGTGTTAGGACGTGCTTATGAAATTGTGGGGCCTGATGTTATCAATACAAGGAGGTTTTGTACATTAGGCTTCTGTTCTGACTTCTGTTTGTGAGGCTGCTCATCTGTTGCATTCAAGTGAAGTCATCCCCTACATTAAAAGCAGATGGTCAAAGTATCTGCTGAATCTCTGAGGATAATGGTCTCCAACACCAAGTCCTTTCTATCTCCTCTCCCCACCCATGGAGCAGTGAACAGGGAAGTGGGCAGCTCAGAAGGGGATTCTTGGGAAGGGAGAAAGAGTGCTGGGTAGTATGGTGGAGAGAGGGAGTTCACCAAATGGAAGCACAGTTTTGAATTTACTTTTAGTTTTTTACTTTGCAAAAAATGGACAAGTCATATTCTCACACTTTAAACCACAGTGTATATATAGACATTTAGGAAAAGCCATTAAGAATACCACACATTTCTCTGACTTCTGATGCCCTTTGAGAGGTTTCCTGAATAAGGGAAATCTCTGTGCTTTGGTTATAATTTTTCTTCAGATGGCTTGGATGTTTGCATGAGTGTAAAGTGCTTGGGGATGAGATGAATGGGGATAGTCATTTTACTGGGGGCTGAGTTGGGGGATTGTTCTGTGGCAGCATCTCCAGTACAGCATGGTCTAGCTATAGGCAGAGAAAAGCAGTGAGTCAAATTCAGAGAGTTTATGCCAGCAGTGAAATGCTAGGAGCACGGCAAAGCTGCAAACGTGGAAAAATGAGTCAGGAATTCAGAAGCAGTGACAATCAGGAGCAGGACTGGGAAACAGCGGGCCACACAGCGAGTGGCTCGGGAGGAAGCCTAAAAACAAGCTGAAGACTGAATTCACACCCATTTGTAACACACCTCCTGTGTGCCAGGCACTGTGGTGAGTATAAAGATAAGTTAAGTAGTGCATAGTTCGTGCCCTCATGGGAGTTAAATTTACAGAGAAGAGGAATATCAGAGGACTCTTTTATGTGGTACCAGCTTTGTGGTGACAACACCATACCCAACAACTTAAAGGCACCAGGCTATTCTGGTGCAGCTTTGTAAAGAAAAGAGAATGTAAAAAGAATTTTGTGCATTCCTCCTACTCTTTCCTTTTCCCTAAATGAAAAGAAAATCCAAGAAAAAAATAGCAATGGAAATGGAGTCCCATATGCTTCTCTTGTGATTTTCAACTTATTTCCTTTCATCTTTAGAAAACATCATGGATATTCCTTTGTAACTGCCATGAAGGCACTGGGCAAGGTTCCCTGAGTGTTAGAGACGTTGAGTTTAAATTCCTTACAAATTAGGCTTTATCATTTTCCCAAAGAGTATCGGCACTAATCACATTATGTAGGTGACATGCTCTGGTCAAATCAGCCAGAATGATCACCGCACTGCCTGCCTGCTATTATATCATTGGGATGCCTCATTTGCAAATGGGAAAATTGCAGCTCTGGAAACAATATGCTTCTGATTTCTTGGTACAAAGAAAGCCGGGTGGTGGTCGGGGTAATGCCTGAGAGAAGTTATGCATGCGACTTTAATGTGGAATTCAAATTGGTTTCTAAGGATCCTGGGTTTCCAGTTTTAACTCACATAATTCACTTTGTAGCGAGAAATCTGTGCCTCAGTGGAAAACTATACATTGTCTATAGCACACCCTTCTGGTAGTTATCTGATGCTGATTTTATAAGAACTCTTTTATAATTCCTTAAATTGTAGATAAACGATAACAGTGCAAAATAATTGTCGTCTACAGACAAGCAAATCTTGTCCTGACCTGTAGAGGCTCCATTGACTTTCTCAACCCCCTCGAGGTAGTTTTGCCTCCATTTGGACATTTATTTCAACATTCTTTTAATCTATATAAATTGGTGTTGTTTGGGACTTCTCCTTTGACTGGTTCTAACATCTGCCAGGTTCCCTCATTACGAGTTAAAACAAATCTTTAACTCCTGTTCTTTTTATATGTATAAGAGCCATGATTTTAGCATTTTTTGAAAATCGTCTTTTAGCACTATATTATTATCATTGTTACATCTGTTGTGTCTACTACTGCTCAACACCTACTGTTTCTACCGTGACTGATATTTTTGGGACCATGTTGGTGCCCAACTTCCCAACTTAGGAAGAAAAGAGCAGTATAATGCTCTAGAAAAGCAGCACTTTAATTACTTTTATTAACATACCTCACCTGGCAAAGCCAAGGCAAGATTCCCTGCCCTCACAGACTATTTTCCCCTACGCCTTCCCAACTTAGAGGATAACCTGGTGTTCACTTCATCTATGGTAATCCTCACCAGGGCAGAGCAGAAAAAAATACAACTTGATGAATGGATCCCATTAGTTCTCCTGCCCACCCAGACAGATGTGTAACTCTAAGATTTAGTACCTTTTGACTCGAATTCCTAATTCATTCCTAAGGCTGCTCTTCTCTTCTGTTATTCTGACCTCACTTTTTAACCCCTAATATCTACCCTTCTCACATATGTTTTTATCCCTCCTTTCAGTTATTACTAATAGCCATTCTATTGACAAGGTTTCCGTTTGATTTTTATGAGACAGACTGATAGGTTCACTTTGCTTTCTGTGCACAAAGGGCGGAGAAGAGGCAAAGGCATTCTGGCGCCTGCCTCTAGGGTATCTGTCAACCCTTAGCCAGATTGCTATCAATGAGTTATCGCCTCTTCATCTAACCCTCTCCTCAGAAATATTCAGCACCATTTCGGGATGTTATATCCTGAGTTGTTAAACCTTCACCAGTATTTTCATATTCAAGTAATGCTAAATAGCACATTTGCCAGCAAAATTTAAATTGAATCGGAACTATTACTTTTACTTCAGGGCAAAAACAGCTCCATGGCATATAGTTCTGTCCAAAATAGTTTTAATCAGCTGCTAAAATAAAAATCACCATTTAAATTGACAGCATTTTCAAGAAAAATAGTTTCAGAATCTTTTCCCAAAGTGTCTGCTGGCTTAAATATGGGTCAGTTGCTATCGTTGTATCTTTGAAATCTTTATTTGCTATTTATATGATATAATCCTATTTTTTTATTCCCTGATTATTTAGAACTGAATGATATACTGAATAGTAACATACTTGTAGAGAAACAGATACCTGATTATAATTTTTCTCTGACCCCTATTTTTTAAGACATTCAGCATATATCCTAAGGATTTTGTCATGCTGTGGTCATATTACATAAAGTGCTGACCTCAAAAAAATCAATTCTGTAGGGAGGAGAATTTCAATATCATGCAGGTTCCCTGAAATTCCTTGAGACCAGATTTAATCAGAATTTTAATGGGCCTATATTAATAGCAAAATGGGTTTATTTTTCTTATCAGAATTATGAATTAAGAATACGTTTGTTTCTAATTTTCCCTTCTATAGATCTTATTTCCCCTTCTTCATGTCACATCCTTGGGTGAATAAAACTTACTTGGTTGATTATTACCTTCAAAAAGAGTATTTTTTTCTCCTATATACATTCAAATAAAATGCTGGTAGTTTCAACCGTGAACACTGGGGTGTGATCCCATGCCAGACTGGCACTAATATTTGTTATAGAATGGATAAAATATATCATCTAGTTTTTAGCTTTAAGGAATTGTTTGTTTAAAAAAAGAATTCCTGTACACTGCTCTAGAAGTCAAGAGCTCTAATTCAAAGTTCAGCCTCCATCATTTCCCTTATGTCCTTGATAGTTAAATCATTTATTTCTTTGAGCCTCAATTTTCTCATCTGTGAAATGGAAATGATAAGTACTAACAGGGATGCTTTGAGGGTTATGCTAAAGTGTGAGTGTAGTTTGCACTCAAATGTAATAAAAACTTCCAGTGGAGCTTCATGTAAAGTTGGTGTCACAAACCAAAGCAAGTGAGCAGTCTATTGTCAGAGCCTATGCACAAAGACCTTCCGAAAAGAGATGTACAAGAAGAGTTTCCAGCCCCACTTGGGGAACTGAAGAGGAGCGTAGACCCTTGGCCTACGAAAATGTATCTAGACCTGACATGAAAGCCCTATAACAAATTAGCTGGCGGCCGGCCTGGTGGTGCAGCAGTTAAGTGCACACATCCTGCTTTGGTGGCTAGGGGTTCACTGGTTCGGATCCCAGCTGGGAACATGGCACCTCTCAGCACGCCATGCTGCGGTGGGCGTCCCACATCTAAAGTAGAAGAAGATGGGCATGGATGTTAGCTCAGGGCCAGTCTTCCTCAGCGAAAAGAGGAGGATTGGCAGCAGTTCGCTCAGAGCTAGTCTTCCTCGGGGAAAAAAAAAAAAAAAAAGAAAAGAAATTAGCTGGATCTTAGAGTTGACAAGAAAGCCTAGTGTAGGGGTCTGTAACACATATCATTAGAAACCACTTTATAGTTTTCCTATCTTGGAAAAAGCTATCTTAAATGTATGATATTTTTCATTCCGTTATAATCCATTGCTGTTAAGTCCAAAATCAGCCTCTATTTTCCTAGCTTGAGCCTATACAGAAGACAATTCCAGTTCCTCATTATCTTGACTAGCAGAGAAAGTCTAAGCTCTGTGACTGCGGAAGCCAAGGGCTCCGTTGTCGATGCCCGTGCTTTTACGCCCATGCAGACTCTAGTTCTTGAGAGATGTATCAAGGAGCAAATTACAAACAAGCACTCACAGCCTATCCATTGTGATCCTTTGTCGATTGCTCAGTTGTCACCTTTTTATTTCCTGTACCTCTCTTCACTCTAAGTTATTGAAGGCAGTATTCACACTGAGTAACATTATAATATACAATATTTAATTGCATAAAGTATTTCCTCTCTCTCAGATCCGTCACTGGTAGAAGTCAAGATAAAAAGACCCAAAAGAGTAATTTACTTTTACCACCAGAATCAGATTCAAAATGTAGAAATTAATGACACGTTTACATAGTTTTAAAATGAAGCTGCAAAAGGAAAATGCAAAAATGACTTGATCCAACCTCAACTTCATTTCCTCTTCTTTCTCTTCCTCTTATCTCTCCTCTTTCCCTCTCTCTTTCTCTCCTTCTCTTCTCTTTCCCCCTCTTTATTCTATTCTCTTTTCCCCTTCTAGTGCTTTCTGTAACATACCTGAGAGTAAAAGTGCAGTTCTGCTCCAGGGATAATGATTTTTTAATCAAAGGCAGATAATTATTAGTGATGTTCAAGGCTGAAAATCATGGATCCACCTTTTCCTGGTTCTGTTGACTTTGTTCCAAAAGGCATAACCACTTTTGTCAGTAAAGCTGGCAGGCGTAAGTTGACGACTCACACAGAGAGGATCTGTTCAGAGAAAATCAATTTTCGAGTTAGAATTGCCCACTACAATTAAGATCTATGCACTTTCAAACACTGCGGCTCAGCTCACCAGTGAAATCCAGCTAAACGTGTTCTCATTGTTTCAAGATTTGGGTTAATATATTTGGGGAATAGAAAGGCCAGGATGAGGGTGTCTTCTCCCCATCTAGCTTGTCAAACTCATCACTGTGGGGAGAGTTATTGAGCCATTTCACTTCTGCAACCAGGAAACATGAAAGCTGAAATAACACTCTTGCTTCTAGAACACATGCTGAGTAGGCATTGGTTTGGGTGGAAAGCTCTCTTGTATCCCAAGGGCTTTACATGTCAAATATAAAACATAAGTCAAGGCAATGGAACATAAACTTCTATGCTGTACCTGGTATTTGACAAATGGCTAAACGTAAGCATAAGTCAGATTAGTTAGGCTCATGGAATACTGAACAGGTGAAAAAGTGACAGCTTTCTTTTTGACATGATGTAGAATAACTGAGCTCCAGTAATCAGTGGCTATGGATGAGACTCCCTTTAAGCAAAGCTGTTTTTTCAACAGTTATAACTATGAAAAGCACGAATTAAAAGGTCATTATTCATTTTGCAAAAGGATAATTTGCCTCCGTTAAAAGAAATGTCTATAAATCTCTAAATTATAAACTCTTATAGTGGAATTATAGTCATTTTTGTATTTTAATTGGTTGTTTTTGTTTATTTTAGGAATCAATTTACTCACAATCTTTCAAAGGTAGACCTATTCATTAAGTATATGTGCATATGCAAGATGAATATGATATAGGTAGAAATGGAAATTGCGAATAATGAAGGCTGAGGTTCTGTGTAGTCTCCTTAATCCTTAACAGCAACCATTTGGTCCCCATTGGCCCTTGTGATTTGTACTATCATACACCATGGGATCTGTAGCAGCATTCATTCTGAAGAAAGGGCAATTTGAAACATGCAGTAGACTTCCAAAGCTGTGTAGGCTGTGAGAAGGATTTGAGTTTAGAGAATAGGATGAAAGTTTGCTTCAGTCAGGCCTTGGCTGGATAAGATGTGTTAGGATTGAAGAGACCTAAAGAGACTACTTACTCCTTCTACAGTTCTCCCTCTTTACCCTCTGCAGATACCAAAATCCGTGGATCCTCAAGTCCCTTAGTTGGTCCTCTGTATCTACAGGTTCCACATTCATTCATTCAACCAACCAGGGATAATACATGTATACTATATCTACTATCTGCGGTTGGTTGAATCCACAGATGTGGAAGCCATGGATACAGATGGCTCACTGTATTTGCTTCTGAGCAGATGATCTTAAAGAGGAAGCTATAAGCTATTTCAGGGGTGTCTTCAATGCAAAAGAGTTTTTTACAGGGCGACTCTTTTCGTACCTGTTCAATAAATGACCATTAATATTAACAGCAACATGGATGAAGCTGAATTAAGGAAGTATGTACACATAAACAGAAGTTCTGCTTTAGAATGGATTATTTCAATGAAGGCATGCCTAGTACCAATTGCTTCAACCTGGAAATCCTATGCTATAAGGGAGAGAAGATGGCCTGTGGTGGGTAATAGGAGGAGGCTCTGCTAGGGAAACTGCATTATGAATGAGCTTCAAAGTGTCAGCAAGTCCTGCTGAGGGGAGACAAGGAGTGGACCAGGCTTGAAGATGAGTGGTAGAGAAAAAGAGTGAGAGAGAGTTAACGCCCCATACATCAAGGTTTCTGCTTACTGTTAGTGAACTTGACAGAATGAGGGTACTGCCAAGGGAGATAGACAGCCTGAAGGGGAGTTTTAGAAATGGCACCCGCAATATTCTAACATCATTTAAATTAGAGGAAAAAAAAGCCCCTCCTAGGGACCTTTGATCCTTGTCTCATCAGTACAAGACTGCGTTTTATAGAATAGTGTCTTCCGCTTTGCTCAGTATACTATAGTTTCACATGTTGGGACTTCTGGCTGTTTCCCCTGAGAGGTTATTACAAAGTCCAAAGATATTTCTGTGTTAGAATTGTGTTAAAAAGGCACATTTTGGGACCTGATTTTATTTATTGTAGAGCATTGCAAGCATTTATACTGCTATATGAGTGTTAAATATTAATGCATTTTTGCTGCTCTATGGATACCCAGGCATCCTGCAAGTGCATAATTCTGGAAAAGCAGTCAAAAGCTTCCTAGGCGCTGCCCTACTTTACCCTTAAAAGACTGCCCTCTTGCAGAGAATTCTAAAAAAAAAAAAACAAAATTAAAATGATTGTCTACCCATTTTTCAGCCCAGTGGCTCCTTAGAAATGGGTTTCTCTCCAGAAGTAGACAGATTTTCTTGGATACTGAGAAATGAAGCTGAGGGGTTGGCATAATTCTCAACCCTCTAGCTCCAAATTATACTAAGCAGCCTTACTTTAGCCAGTGGTAGGCAGAGACAATGTGTTTTTTCATCTACCACTCTCTTGTCAGCTGAGATATGGATGCTGCCCCTTCTTCAGTACCTCCCTGAAAAAAATCATTCTACACCCACCACTGTTGTAGATCTTGGGGGTGGGTGATAGGTCCCTTTGCCCCATGTGAATGTGGGTATGGTGTGACTCACAGTGGATAGAGTAAAGGTGCTCTTCACTGTTGACACATGAGATAGAGGTCAGCTTCTGCCTTTCCTTTACTTCTTTGATGACTTAATTGATACAATACAGGAAATTTAGCAGGCATGGAAATAAATGGCAGATTGATAGCTTCCTATATTCTTCTGCAATACAGTGAGGGGGAAGGGGGATGAGTGGCGAAATGACGTTACTCTAACAGTGTCAGTATATTTCTGTTTTTTATCACTTCTTGTTAAAGTTGACCCTGAAGGAATCTACCATGAAAAAATTAAAAAAAAAAAATTTAAAAAAAAGCATTCTAGAACATGAGTATGCAGGTGATTTCTATAATATAATCTTCAAGATCATCATCTTCCAAAGCTTGTTTAAAATAGAGTTTAAAAAGAATACGGCACTTTTGAAAAACACAGAATTTTTTTTTTGGAAGGAGCCCTAGGGTGTTGGAGGAGTAGCTTGTATTGGACCAACCTTCTATAGATAATAATGATAAACTCTGAGGAGAAAACAAGGCACTAAAGGAGGGATCAGTGCTTGACGGACGGCACTGGAGAAGGATCAACCACAGGCAGAAACTGGAAGATATTTAACCCTTGGAAGAAAGGAACTGAACTGGGTGAGATCTGTGTATGTATAGTTTTTCCTCTGATAATTTCAACTTTATTTTTAAAATGTTTCATATAATGTTTCCACTTGCAAGGCTTTGCATGACATGCATTGAAAGGGTAGAACCCTGATAATTTGCTCATCCATATTTTTAAACAACTTAATGAGAAGGTAGTTCATGTTTACTAATGGTCTTATCGTGTTCGTGTCCATGAGGTTTCAGAATTGAACGCGTCTCTGAAATGCATTCGGAAGTGTCTGCCTACAAAGATAAAATTCACCTCTATGTCTTTTAGTACCACATGAATGATGGTGAGAATGGCAATTCTTATGATTAAGAATAGTGATCACTATTTCATTTCTGAAAAATTGGTTTAGCTGTGCCTAAAGCTTTGCAGGGAATCTGAGAAATACTTGAGACATTGGGTAGACAATTTGCATTATGGTAAATATTTGTGTCACTGGAAATATTTCTAAATTGGTTAAAAATATAACTAATCCCTCTCACCTATGAATTATTCTAGCCTCTTGAAGTCTTACCTTTTGTGAAATAATCTTTCAGTGGGATTTCTTTTTTGATTCTCTTTTATAATTGATTAAAATGTCTCAGCCTGTTTGAATATGTGGCCCCTTATTACACTCCACTCCTTTGTTACATAAAGTGGGTTGGTAATTTCCATTAACCCAGAAATTGGTAAAAGCCATTAGCTCCTACATTTACAGTTTCTTAACAACTGGGTTTTAAAAAAAAATTGTTGGGTGCCAGCCCAGTGGCATAGTGGTTAAGTTTAAGCGCTACGCTTCAGTGGCCCAGGGTTTGTGGGTTCAGATCCTGGGTGTTGACCCACAGACCACTCATCAGGCCATGCTGTGGCAGCATCTCATGTATGAAAATTAGAGGAAGATTGGCACAGATGTTAGCTGAGGTCCACTCTTCCTCACCAAAGAAAAAAGAAAAAAAAATTTCATCTTTCTTATTAATTATCACCTTATTTATGAACACCAAGTTAGATGTGACCTTTGTAAGTTGCCATTAGGACCCTGGACAACTTAGAAGACGTAACAAAATTATGCCATTGGTCCCCTTGCTAGAAAATTCCCCACAGTTGCTGCTGTTTAGATAATTTAGGCTTCTGTTTTGTTACTGTTGCTGTTTTGTATTGAACTCTTCAATTGGAAATTTTGTGGTAAAGTCAAACACAGAGATGGCAATGCAGTGTATGAACTTAAATAAATGTTTACTAGTGGTTCCTATTCATGAGTGGCTGCTAAGATGGATGCAATCTGGTTTCAAACACCATAGGTGGTGTTGCTTATGGGAACTGTGGTAGTGACAGAAACACAAATAAATCCTTGGGAAGCAGGGAGCACTTTTTACTTGAATGGCTGACCACATTCAGTTATTACTTCACAGAAAAAAAGCATTGCTGTTTTTGGTGGGGTCCTCATTGTCTTATGGAAAGAGAAGAACCATTGTCTCTGATAGTCAGAATTCTATACATTGGGCTGTCCACTGCCTGTAAGCTAGATTATATAAGAAAATAATATCAGGATGCAACTGTATGTGTAATTATTCTGAGTTAGTGAGGCAATAAACTTTATACTGTTACCCAAACAGATACTTAAAAGTCAGCATTAGTTTGAATGGCCTTTTTGGGCACTTTTGGTATTTCATTCATTTTACCAACAGTTGTAATACTCCTGTGCCAGGAAGCTAGGTACTCATGATATAAGGAGAATGTAATAAGGTCTCTGATATAAAACAGCCTCCATAGTCTGCCTTCAGGACTCACTAAATGTTCTTTATTTGGTAATTTCCCATCCTTAAAAAAATTAACAGTAGGGGGAACAATGTAGTAATGGATGAATTTTAACCAAACTCTAATAATATTCCAATAATATTAAAATGCAGTTCTAGTAAGCTGCAACCAGCAAGCCAGAGCTTTGTCTTTCCTTGAATATTCAATTGTCCTGGTTCTATCTTTTACCTGTGAGATGGATCCCTGTGAGGAACTGAGAGCAAAATCCAACCCGTAACAGACAGAAAGCAGCAGAGAGCTTGTCTAACAGCTGAGTGCCTTGAAAAGATACTTTTCCTAGCTGTTGACTTCAGATAGATTTCTGGAAATGGTAATAGTTTGATGAAAGAGAAGCGCCCCCCTCTCTTAAATCTAAATTAGTTTGCTCATCCTTGAAACTGGGCACAGTTCTCTGTTTACATTTCCACATTCCACGGTCAAACATTCTGTGAAATTTCAAGCTTAGCTGTCTTGGCTAATGAATATACAGTATGTTGAAAACGCATGATCCTTACCTTAGAAGGCAGAAGCACACTTTCGTTAGCAATTCCTCTACATCAAGGGTTATTTAGCTCTAGTTATATATATCCCCCTAGTGTTTTTTATATATTAATATGTATTAATGTATATTAGCGTTATTCTTATAAGTCAGCACAGTGAGAATTGTAGGCATTGAGTTGTGGTTGAGTCTAAAGCTTGTATTTTCCCTGATCAGATTTCGGTCTTGGCCTTCCTTGGGGTTAAAGAATCCAGTTTAGCATCTTGCACACAACCTAATCCAAGACTATGTTTTAACTCTTTTAATTATATCTGACAACTTCCGGGTACCAAAATCATGCTTTGGCTAATGGATTGATGTCTGCTTCCTGGGGACCTGGGATTTGGAACTCTACAAAAATGATAGAAGTCAGTAGGTTTGAATGGATCTTGGAGTCAGGAACTCAGGAACCGTCAGTGAGTGTTTAGTGTTTATAGCACTTTTTGAGCCTCTCATGGGAGAACCGTGAGGGTTTCAAACCCTAAAGGACACAGAAGAATCAAGTAGCTAGGTGCGCATTTACAGGGAGAGAGGTGACAGGAAGAACAAACAAACAAAACAGTCTGTTAAATGCCCCCGGTACTGTAGTGAGGAGCCCTGTCCTACCTGTCTTCTCTTTGGATAACTGGTTATTTTTTGTAGACAGGGAAAGAATTCTCTAAGATGAAAAATCACGTATTTTTTTGAATCTTCGGAGGTTATAGGCACTCAGGAGAAGTGATTATGTCATCTGCCTCTCTGCTCCGTCTGTTTTGAAAGCACATTGATTGTAGGAGAAAGATTATCTGCATCTCTATAACCAAAGTTCTTTACCCAGAGTTAAATGAATGAGCTTCAGGAGGTTGCCCCAGAATTTTGTTTATAGCCGTTGTTCCTTAGAAGTGGCGTAGTGTCCATAGCTGTCATTAGATACTCAAAGAAGTTTATAACCTTTCCAAAGAAACCAGATACAAGTTCAGCACTCACCACCTCACCAGAATTCAGATTTAATTATTTTCCCAAAGAAAGCATTTGGACAGACTCCTGACAGTGCACAATGATAGCAGATACATTCTTGCAAACAAGTTGAAACTCCTTTAGCTTCCAGTATTCTGTGCATTTTGGCAATATTTGCCTCCCATTTTATTTATTTATTTTTTGCAGAGGAGGAAGGATGAGCACTAAGCCTCTTGTATACTGACAACGTAAACTCATTTTCTGGATCACTGGAATCCTGGAAAATAGACTTTATGGAATCACTCTTATCTGAACTGTAGTCTTTTGATTGGTTCAAATCTCTCGAAACTTGTTAAGGAATTACCTACAATGTACCATCCCGTTTTGTTTTTTTCCCTCATAAACAAATGAAACCTTCAGTTCAAAGTTCAAGGAATCATGCTTAAATGAAATAAATTAAAGCTCTTAGGGCAATGAGTGTTGAAGGAGAAGAATGAAGAATCAGTGACCTATTAACAGTTGTAATTCTCCACCTTGAGTTATTGACAGCATGTGACATTATAACCTTACAAATTGCAATCTATAAACAGCTTAGAAAATATGACCTTTGCATTACAACTGGTCTCACAAAGTCTTCAGCTTATTACAAACAGCTGCCATCAGCGTATTTTCTTGTAGGCTGCAGAAAAGAGGGAATGCGTTTATATAAGCAGAGACCTGGATGCTATTTAGACAGAGCTCGGCAAGGCCACTTACAGGCAGAAGTGATGGATGGTGAGTGGCAGCAAACTTCTCAGCCAGAGTGAAAGTATTAGAAGTTTGCTTGTCATTGATTTACAGTCACCAAAGAGAAAGAACTAATTAGCCGAAGTTGTTTGACTTAGCACTTTTTCTCCTCCACTTTTGAAACAGACAGAGACTTAGAATTCATAAACAGGACAAAGTAGCTCCAGGATATTTTTGCCAGTCTTTCTACCTGCAATTGTTCTCCAGAGTAGAAGTCACCAAACTTTGATATGCAATGTGGCTTGGTTTCTACTCTCTGTCACAAACGATAGAGTAAGTGTTTAGAATTCCTTTATGTGGCTTTGGCAAAAAAGTAAGTCACAGACACATAATTATTGTATGCTTGTTCCAATATGGTACATTTGAGTATGACCCATGGAAATGGTTCAACATACTGGCCCATCATCATATCTGACTCATTTTTTTTTACTTTCTCTACTTGGCTCAGAACATACCTTTGTTAGGTTTTTCAAACATCCCCGCTGCATTTGTGGTGGAATACGCTCAGAGGATTGCAAATAGCACTGGAGTCATGAGAAATGAGTTCTATTACTGGTTCTGCAACCAACTGACAGCGTGGACTTGGGTAATTCATGTAACTTCTCTGGGCTTCAGTTCTCCATGGTGATAATAATCACACTGTTTAACATTTGAGGGACTAGCATGAGCCAGTGCTCTACATATAATGTTTCAGTTAATCCTCAGAATAATCCTATGAGGCAGGAGCTGACATTACCTCCTACAAGAAGATGGCAAAGCCAGGACACCAGCCTGACAGTCTGACTCCAAAGCCTAGACATTAAAATCCGGGCTCACCAACTCAAATGCCTGCTAGGGCCACATGAGTGATACGAGTGAGTGATGGCGTGGAGTTTGCTTCAGTGAATGGAAAGCCCATATTCTGTAAGCAGGAGCTGTGTTGCATCCTTCCAGCTGATGTTGCTGTGTGGGAATGTAAGCCAAGTATTGCCAGATCTTTTTTTCTTTTCAAAGAAGTGAGAATTCCAGCTTGATATTTCAACTTCTGATTTTTACATGCTGGCAACTGATCACTTTGTTTTTTAAACATGTTGAAGGCCAATATTGTGTATGACAAACAAAACATGATTTGGGGCCGCTGTTGTGTGACAGTCATCTGCTTAATGATCTGATTTAAACACCCAGCTATGTTATAAAATGACAAATTTGGACTAAATAATCTCTAAGTCACGCCTAGCACTGAAATTCTCTAGAATTCTTTGATTATCTCAAGTTTCTGATCTCTGTATGTGCATCTTTTCAAATTTACTTTCTTCCAAACTTTTTAGGAGAGTTTTCCCCAGATGGCTGACAAAGAAGACCCTGTCCACCTGTGCCTCTGTTCCTTCCGCTAGTCCTCTTTTCTCAGAACCTTAAAAGGTTATTTTTAGATTCTTCCTTGTTTTTCCCTACAGTGTCCAATTAGCTTCCTCTCTTTTTCTCTGGAATCTCTCTTCCTTTTGTTCTTTTCTTTCCATTTCTACTCCTGCCACTCTGGTACAGCCTCCAAAATTTTACACCAGTCCATTTAAATAGACATTTAAATGTCGTCTTAACTTTCAGCCACTTATTACTCTAATCCAGAAGTCAGCAAAGTACAGCCTGAGGGCCAAATTTGGGCCATCACCTGTTTTTGTAAATAAAAGTTTTTTGGCACACAGCCATACCCACTTATAGACATACTGTCTGTGGGGGACTGGTCTTGGCCAAGCCAAGATATGTCTCTTTGGCATGAGGATTATTTGAGGCTGATTGCTTTTGATAAACTGGGACAGGGAAGGAGGCTCTGAGGGGTGGAACTTGCTTGCCCTTTGTTAGGAGACATTTACATTGTAAAGGAAATCTCTATCTGTAAAGGTGCCTCCCTCTCCGTACCAGGAAGAAGAAAGGGAATGGCCTTATCTCTAGAAACTTCTGTCAATACAGAATGCAAGGACTTAAATCTGCATAATAATCTTATTCCAGTTTCTGGTAACCTCCTGTAACTGACTCCCCCCACCCCAACATCCTCCTTTGTCTTTAGATATTTAAGGTGGGGGCTTCAGCCATTTTGACGAGTTTCTCAGCTTGCCTGACCTCTCCCATGTATACATGTTATGAAGCTTTGTTTAATTTTCTCTTGCTATTCTGTCTCATGTGAAATTAATTCATTCTCCGGCCAGACGAACCCAGAAAAGGTAGAGGAAATGTCCTCCTCTGCTACATGTCTATGACTGCTTTCATGATACAACTGTGGAATTGAGTAGTTGTGACAAACATTTTGTGGTCCACAAGCCTAATATATTTACTATCTTGTCCTTTAAGAACAAGTTGATAGTACCTGTTAATCCATTCCTTACATAGGTGTCAGATTAAACTTTGCATGTGCAGGATTGTGTGCATCACCTCTGTGCTCGAAATCTTTCACTGTTCTCCGTACTTCACCACACACACACACACACACACACACACACACACACACACACAACAAAGACTTCTGGTGATTTCTCAGCTTGGCATTAGAGATTGTCTAGAAATGACCCTTGTCTATCTTTATAGCCATATTTTCTGAACATCACTGTGATCTCTGATCACACTGGTTTAAATGATGACCCACAAACACACCATGTTCGCCCTAACTCTGAACTTCTGAGAACGTGCTACCACTATTCTGCAGTATAATTTGCAGCCCATCGTTCTTTGAACTACGGTATTCAATGGGCATTTATGATTCTAATGAAGCTAATTATTTTCTTCAGAATCTACTATGATCAAGGATGGCAATAGTCTTGCACATATAAGTAATTTCATTTGTCCCATATTGAGTTATATTGTTAAAGACGCATGTCTATACATTGTGTAAATATTCATTGATCGTATATTGGGGATTCTTTTATGTCAGGCTTTATCCTAGGACAAGAAATGATATAAAAAAAAATTGAACAACTAGATCGCAATCTAATGAAAGAGACAGGTAAACAAGTGATAAGAATGATGTGCACATAGTAGAAACATAAAACACTAAAGAAGCACAGATGACGCAACAAACTCTGCCCAGAGAGGTTGGGATGGCTTCATGGAGGAGATGACGTTTGAGCAGGGTATTGGAAATTTAGAAAGCCCCAGAGGCTTGAAAATTCATGATTGTTCAAAGAATAGCAAGGAGGTCAAGATCACAGGATTGAAAGAAAAAGTGGCAACAGATGAAACTTTGTGGATTTGTGCTGTATAGAATGGACCCTGTGTGTCCTTTGAAGAATGGTGAATTAATCCTGTTGAGGCAAGGGAACCTTGAGTGTTTCTGAGCGACGATCAGATTCTACCTAGATTGTGAATTCCTGGTTGACAGAAATGACATTTTACATGTCTCTCTGTCTCCCGTGGGGTCTCCCAGTTCTGCCTCGAACATAGTGAACATTCAATAGAAAGTTGTTCATTGATTAGTTTCTTCCTGAGAGTGAAGCATTTCTGACTGGCTGGTAGCCAGCAACATTTTGAGTTCTCTCGGAGCTTGATAAAATGCTGACACCAAGATGGTTAAAAAAAAGCAGCAAATATCGTTAAGGTGATGAGAAGCGTCAAATTCATGACATTTCTCAGTGCCTGTCACCTTCACTCTAGTAGCCAGAAATGGTGTTTTCAGCTTTCAGCAAATGTTGGGCAAAGTTGAAACTCTCTAAAAGAGGCTGAAAGTTTATTCTTGTATCAACCACTTACAGTGGTGTTGGGAAATACTCACTCTCTAAGTCCTTGAGGATGACATGCTATTCATTGTTATTATTTAAGCCAGAGGAAAATGAGAGAAATCAGAAACCTTTGATGCAGTTGATAGAATGGAAGGGTTGGGGCTCTTCCTCCAGATGTGTAAACACCAAGCCCTTGGCCTTCTGTGCTGTAAGTGACAGGAATTATCAGCCTGTAGTAATTGTCACAAGTTGCCAGGAGTAATGGAAGGCTGTGGGCCTCTCAGCGTTGAGTGTCAGCCCTCAGGTTATGTTTGTGGCATTGGCTTTTAAGAAAGAAAAAGGCATTTCAAAATTTGTAATCTGAGATAGTTTAGCCCTGTGGGAACTGTTTCTCTTCTTTCCCCAACAAGAAATAGGATTACGGTTTCATTCTGAGAACTTTACAAAGCTGGGGCAGTAGAGGTCTTCCTCCTCCAATTTTCCTGTAAGGAGAGGACCCAGGGTCATTCTGGTTTTTGAGCTGAACCAGTTTCCCTTGCTGTGGTTCCAATGCAGATAGATGTAGTAATTGGAAAGGCTGGTAAAGAAGAGCATTAACAGCCTTGCCTTGCAGACTGAAACTGGTTTTGGTTTTTGGTCTGTAGGGCCAACTTATCTAAGAGGCACAGTGTCTAGGGGCCACGAAGATCATCCTGTATCCCTGCTGATCTCCCCTTAAGCCTCTTTTCCTGCCTCCTTTCTCTCATTTCCTTCTCCACTCTCACTAAGTTGTACCACGTCAACATAGAGGGTCTCCACCCAAACCTCACGTGGGCTTCACACTTGCATTTGTCTGCTCCCACCCAGATTTCTTTAGTGAAGGTTCTTCCCCTTTTTCCTAAACCCTTGGCTAAACCAAAGTCTGGATACAATGACACTACCTCTATGGAATCTTTTCAGATTCCCAAGCTCCTACTAAGCAAGTTCTTAACAGCATTTCATATGCACTGCTATCATAATACTTACCACATTGTGTAAAGTGGTCTGAAGCCCCCAAAGTTCAAAATAAACTCGGGCACAGAACTCATTGCTTTGTTTCAATGGTGTATCCTTGACAGGCTCTGTGCTTGACCCATAATCATTGCAAAAACAAAATAAATAAGAACAGCTATGATGTATAGAAAGTTACTCTGTGCCAGTCATACCATCAGCTACATTAGCACAAGTAGGTGCTCATTTAAACCTTGCTCATAAAGGGAATGGTCTCATTACTGAATCTCATTCAAACCTAGTCTCCTCCAGATCCAAACAAAATCCAGTTATGCAAAGATGTCACCTTTATCTTTATCGTGCCTGCCTCCCTGCCAGGCACTGCCATTCAATAATTCTGCCAAGTGGTATCTTTCCTCGGGACAGAGTGCTAAACAGTGATTTATTGCTTGAATACACATTGCTTTCATGGAAGTGATTTGTTTAAAACAACAGTAAAGCACTAAATAAATTATTCATTCCATGCTAATTCTTCACTTTTATGTGCTGTAGTAAGCGTCAAAATAAGCAGCCTGTGGGGCATTTTATTTTTGCCGCATTAATCTTGGACAGTTTAAAGAAAAAAAAATAGGGAATCTAAAGAAGAGGTTCAATTTTCAAGAAAATAGATTTCTTTCTTTCCTACAGCCTCCTGCGGTAGCCAGGCAGAGAGTTCTGGCAGCTGCTTCCCCTTCCCTCAGTTGCCGTGAGTCACTTACTGAAGCCACTGACTGGGCCCAGCGACCCCCTCACACTCATGTTCATCGTTGTGAACACCTTAGCTCCTTTGCTCTGCAGCGGGATTTGCAATGGCCACTCACTAGCCCAAGGCCAGTAATGGGGCTCTTTCCTGGGAGATTTGCATTTCCTAGGGCAGACAGGGTGTTGGATTTCTAAATTTCACTGGTGTCTTGATTTAGGATTAAAGGATTATAAATTGAGAGAAGAAGCAGTGACATTCTTACCATTTTTGCAACTGATTTCCCAAGTGAAATAGAGATAGCATTCATTTCTAGCCTTTCTTATCCTTCTTTACTGGAAGCCTCATTTCCTCATTAGAGTTAGGGACATTTGAATGACATTCAATTTATGAAAATTCTTCCTTAACAGAGGAGCAGATGGGTGATCTTGTAGATTCTTGGGAAGTTCCTCTCCTCTTTTCTGAACATGACCCTTCCATGTTTTGTACCTGCTAGTGTGGCAAGGAGAGGTGTGGCTCTCTGACCAGTGGAATCCACAGTGTCTCAGTAAGTGAGCTGCAAAGAGCTAACTCAGTGCATCGTTCAAGGCTCCAGCTCCAGATCAGAAGGCAAGAAGATCTAGGCTTAAATATGTGCAACTTGAGCCCCAGCCCATCACATCTCCTGTTTGAGGATAACGAAACCACCTCCCCAGGGTTGTGAAGTGCATTAAATGCCCTGTTGTGTGTAAAGCATCTGACTTGCTGTAAGACTTGAAAAGGACTCTATTTACATCTAGCTAGGGATTGCTCTTTTCTCTTTATTCCCACAGCACTCAGTTTCTAAAGCATTTGATTCTAACCTGTCAGCTCCAGGAGTCTCTCTCCAGCTGTCCTGTGTAAGGAGGGCAGGTATCTGCTTCCTCTTTTTGTATCCTCAGTAGCGCTTAGAACAAATATACACTGTGGTCTGTGCCTAGAAAATCAGTTGGATGGATAGCTAGATAGATGGACAAATAGGACAGATAGACAGTCAAATTGAAAGTAAGAAATATAATCTTTGAAACTCTTTAAAGCTCTTGTCTTTCCCTCTCTAAAGAGGCTGTGTAGCTTGGTGGTTAAGCACTTGAGCTCTGGTCTCACTTTATTTGGTTTTAAATACCAGCTTTCCTAGTTATATGCTAGCTGATGTGCAAATTTCTTAAATTCTCTAATCCTCCTTCTGAAAATGGCCAAAACAAGAAAAGAAAATATTGGCTTCATGGGATAGTTAAGAATATATATAGATTATATCATTTAAAAGTGCTTAGCGGAGCAACAAAAATAAACAAAAGTACTCAATAAAGTCAACTGGTGATAATAGTCCAGTTAGAAAAGAGAATTCTAATTTTATCAATCCTCTTTAATAAGAAAATGGGTTGACTAAGGTCACACGAATTAAAATTGGCTCTGTAACCAGAATCCAGCCCTCTCAACTTCTAACTTTAGACCTCCACCCTGCTGCCCATTCAGACTTTATTTAGCTTTGTCCCCATTGTACAGGAGAAGCAGTTTTGAGGGTCTCACACGACATAGGTGAAAGACCTGGAATTCAGACTTTGATTTCAAATCTGCCCCCGATATACTTGCACTTATCCGGGGCTGTCCATTCCTAGACAGAAGAAACTCACAGAATGGGAGGTAAATCTGGGCAGCATCCTGGCCACCCTTCAGCTATCTCACAGATCTGCACATGAAAGCTAACACTTTTGAACGAAAGGACAGAAAAATCGATAAACCTTTGGATTGGATCGTAGACATGTTTTACAAGGACTCAGGACTCCCAAAAGAGATACACAGCATTGAATTATCTGTAGCATTTAGTCCTTTAATCAGCCTAACCTTTCAGGAGGAAATCCAAAATGTTTGGAATATCCTTCCTAAAACTGGAATTTGATGAAATACCAATGCTTTTCTGTTACAATCAGTCAGGATATTGTGACCTCACTCTACTTTAGAGACTTGCTACAATAAGTGCTCATATAACTGGAACATGTTGTTTTCACCTGGAAAAGTCCATTACCGATATACTTACAGTCTGTTAGTCTCACCATCAACAAATATTAAAGTTCTTTAGGGGGCCAGCCCAGTGGCGCAGCGCTTAAGTTCACACCTTCCGCTTTGGCGGCCTGGGGTTCAGCAGTTCTCATCCCAGGTGCAGACCTGTACAGCCCTTATCAAGCCATGCTCTGGCAGGTGTCCCGCATTTAGAAGTCTCACTTATAAAATAGAGGAAGATGGGCATGGATGTTAGCTTAGGGCTAGTCTTCCTCAGCAAAAAGAGGAGGATTGGTGGCAGATGTTAGCTTTGGGCTAATCTTCCTAAAAAAAAGTTCTTGAGATTGGCAGGAGAACATTATGTCTAAGTTCACATGGACTTGTGAGAGTAAATGAGACATTAGTATGACATTGGTTTGAATGTGAGTGTGGGATCCATATCATACTTGGCCTTGTAGGTCATATTATAAAATTTAAACTTGATTTTAAGATCAACGGGAGACCACAGAAACATTTTAAAGAGTGGGAAAATGTGACAAGGTTGCAACTTAAAAAGATTTTCCAGTGGTAGCAGTGTTGAGTGATTTGAGGAAAGCAGGGTGAGATGCTGGCAGAGTTGTCAGGGGCCTTACAATAGACCAGACCAAGTGGAGGTGAGCCTAGATGGAAGAGGTATATAGGACTTAGTGACCAATTAAGTTTGGGAAGAAAAGGGGTGGGTAGAATCAAGAAAGATTCTGAGCTCTAGCTTGAGCAATGACAACGGCATTTACTAAGCCTGGCAACACTGAAGATAGAGTAGATTGAGGCCTTCAGCCTTGAACGGTATTACAATGGGCAGAGACCTTACAAATGTGTAGTGTCAATATGCAGGAAACTGAAGTCCAAAGAGGTACGTTGGCTTCCACAGTGTCACAGTGTTAGCAGCGCAGCTCGGGCTCACGTCCATATTCCCTGATTTGTAGCCCAGGCCTGCTGAAATGGATGGCTCCATTGAACAGGTTTGATGTGGAATCCCACACGAAGGTGGATTTACAGCGAAGCTGATGAAACTTAAGATTCTGAGCTTTCAGAGGCGTGGGTTCCTGTGCGGTCTGGGAGTTCGGGGGAGTTGCAGACTGTTTCAGGTGCAGATGGAAAGCCAGGTTGCAGTCAGAAAATGTCTTTATTCTTTCAATTCTGCCAAATTTCCTGAAGGTATCTCAGAAGAAAAGTATGTGGATCTTTAAGGCATTGGTAATTTGTTGTTGTGATCTAATTTCTCATTCTAATGAGTATTCACTGTTAAAGTCTCATTTTATTCATAATTTTGTATTATTTTTCTTAAAGAGAGGCCCCCAAATTGTATGACTTCACGAAACCTGGGTCTGTGCCTGATCCTACTGGTTTCAGTCTTCACTCTCCCTCTTCCACCTCTCCCATCTCAGAACCGGCCTAATCCAGTCTTTCCTTCGGTACACGGGGACTCCTGCCTCATGCCCTAAATGACATATGGTATGTTAAGATTGTTCTTTACTCTCAGAAGCTCCTTATTCATAGAACTGATTCTTCTAAAAGTATAACCTACACCATTTGTCAAATGAGATGGTTGGAATGAGATGATCTTTACAGTCCCTTCCAGTTTTGTCTTAAGTTTCTTTTAAAAGAGTGGCAAATGCTAATTTTTTTTTTATAACCACCCACCAGCCATCTAAATGCCATTGTAGAGGATTAGAGCTAGCATTATGTAGAAGCAGTTTGGTTCTGTGACTAAATGACAAGGAACATATAAAAATCACTTAACCTCTGTAGGATTTTTTTTCTCCAGTGAAAACCCTTATTACCTATTAGTACATTTTACTTGGGATTTCAAGATGTTATTTAAATTTCACTTTCAAGCCACTTTTGTAAGCTTTGAATTTCCTTTTAAGCAAGTTGTGTCTCATCACACCTTAGCACTCAGAGAAACCAAACAAAGGATTTGCTAATAGAGAAGTCAGTTGTTCTTCCGTCTTTATTGTTTTTAGAGAGTAAAATGTTTCTCTTCCTCCCTGGTCTATCTTAAGACTTTTAGTCTTAAGGAAAATATTTGAACTTAGCTTATTGACTGTCTCCGGAGTTTTATTCTTGTTGCTTTTGTTAGTTGTGCTGTATGGTAAATGAGAAGAGAAAATTAAAAGGTTACCTTCTTTTTATTTTTTATTCCAGTGTCTTATTGAGGTTTATATTCTGACACTTGGATCACCATAATATGCATATCTTTATTTATTAGCTTCCTGTAAGTATGTTGTGTTCACCTTGAAAAATAATATTTAAAAAAATTGAGTTAACTTGTTCAGACCCATGAATAACGCCATAAACACCAAGATGGGGAAGTGGAAAAGGAAAGACTTGCTTACTTCTTTGTAGTGAAGCTTAATATAAGGAAGCCTGTGAACAGAAGGGCCCCTCATCATTAACACGCAGTTTGCTGCTTAATGGTGTGTTCACTTTGTGTGTGGGTTCTCACATAGAAAGAGTCTTGATATTTAGATAGTGTCTATATTTCATACCCATAGTGATCTGAGAGCTTGGAGATCTGTCTTTCTCAGGTCGGCACAGCAGAGAAGTTGACAGGGAATTTCTGCATTCCTCAAATCCCCTCGCCCCCTTAACAAACTCAGGTTGTACCCTTCTTACTTAAGCATATGGCAGGTCTCCTCTCTTTGTTTTCTAGATTTCCAGAGAGAAGATAATGCAGGAAATCTCTTCTTATTGTTTTACAACTCTGCATTAACAATTCTCTGCATTGTCTGTGTTTCTGTAGCCAAGGACCAGGTGACGTAATTTGAACATGGATTGACTTGAAGGAGGTGGTTTGGATATAATCTCTATTCTCTTCTGGCGCTACAGAGGGGAATGAGGAGAATGTGGTATACAGGTTGTTTCTTTAACTGTGAAACAGTGGACTTGCATAGGATGTTTTGCATGATTTTCTTGAGCTGTAGCTCTCCAAACAACCCATTGAGCACTGTGTTGCCTGCTTCTCTGCCCCTCCTCCTTGGCCCAGCTGCTTTCAAGTCTTGAAACTGGCTTTGGCTTTCCAGGCCTGTTTAATTTTTCCATTTTGCTTTCCCTATATAGAGAAGGCTTGTCTTGAATATGCATTTTCGTCTATTTTGTACAATCATTTTAGCTTGGTGCTCTTTGGGGATTACGTTAGTGCAGATATCTGGCTCTTTTCTAGAAAAATTTATTTAATTTAGCATTTCCCTACTTCCTTTGGTTTAATGCAGAGGATTAAAAACAAATATAATTTATGGCAGAGTAATTTAACTAGAGGAAGAAGAATATGAAATGATCACCATTATCCACTAGAAATGGATATACGTTTTGGGGATTATCTTTTTTTTTTATTATTCAAGAATAAAAAGAGGGAGGAAGAGGAGGGAGAGGACAAAGAAAGAAGGAAAGAAGAGAGGGAGGGAGGAAGGGAGGAAGAGACATAGGGCTGAAGTGTCATCAGTCTGTTTGGTATGGCATTGTGAGATTGATAGATTTTGAAGAAAGTTTTGTTTTTGTTTTTGTTTTAGTTGATAGTGTCCCTCACCTTGGGGAATAGAAGAGCAAGTTGAAGATCAAAGGTTGTATTTTCAAGATTTGCATCAAAAAGTAATTTAGGGCTAGTGGATTTGATGAGCTGAGATTTGTTTGCTAGATATAATGACCAGCCTCTAGGACTAGAGCATATGACTAGCCTTTTATTGCGAGCATTTCTTTGCTTGTTACTAACAGGAAAGAACTCAGTGAGGGAGTAGTGAAGAGATCCGAGTTGCCTTGAGTGAGAGCTGCGGTTTTTCTCATATGGAGGCTCCTGGGACAGTGCTCCAGAGCTCTTGTGCAGGCCGTGGCCTTACATATTGGCTGCAAGTGACCTCTATGGGGAAACAGGCTCAGAGGGAAGACATAGCAAATTTTACTAAAAACTTCCACTGTCTGCAAGGGCTCTTCCACATGCTGCAGTTTGCTCTGTGTCTAGCGTTGATTCAGTTTTCTGTACGCCCCTGTTTCTGTCTGCATTCCTGTTGGCTGTCTTGTCTTTTAAGTTCCCCAGGGGAGGTGCAGTGGCTGTTTAACTCACACCATTTCCATGTCGTGGCGAGGATATTACATAAATAAACATTACATTTAATTGTGTGTGGGCTCTTGCAAAATGTGAAGCTTGTTTGGGGATTAAGGCCTTTCCAGAGACAAAGGTCTACTAACTGCTTTCTGGTTGGCCCCACACCCTAAGTTCATCCCACTCTTTCTAGTGGTTTTTCACTTCTCCAGTGTGTTTGCATCCGTTGGATTGTCTGTCTGATGACTTGCAGTGCACATGTGTGGTTGTGCGTGTGCATGCACATCATGCCATCCTTTCAGCTCCCCTCTGGGGTTTCTTAATCCAGTTTAGTAATTATTGATTTCTCTTCTCTTTGATCACTCAAACGGAGTGCAATTACATATTCACTTAAATCTTCTGAAAATGATGATACTATAAACCACTCTGTTGAAATCTGCATTTAAATGTGTGCACATTCGCTGTCAGGAACCCCTGATCTAGGGGCAGCCAAGTTCTGCAGCGAGTTAAGTGGAAGCATCAGCTCCTAAAGCAAGATTTCACTAAGATTCAAAGAATTTAAAAATTAAAATGACAAAATTGCCGTTGACTTGAGGTTAGTAAAAAGTTAAACCTCAAGTTTGTCTACAATAAGGAAAAAAATACTCCAGGAATGTCTAAAAGAAGGCATAATGAGAGAGAAGGAGTTTGTGACCAGCACCACGTCTGATAGATAATAGGTCTTGAGCACTTTGGAAATTAATAGAAAGGATCCGTCGTCAGTGGTTCCACCTTGCCTCTGATAACAATCATACTCATATTAGGCAGCGTACCATGGGGACAGCTTAGCACAGTGATTTAGAATCTGCATATAGTGTGAGTTAAACTTATCCGCCTCTTACTAGCTGAGTAATTTGAGTTACTTAGCCTCGGTGTGCCTCAATTTCCTCATCAGAAAAAAAAAAATCAGATAATTACTTGAAATGCCCTTAATAGTGAAATTTGCCTGGTAAACAGTGTAGGCATCTGATAAATGCTAGATGTTATAATAATACCAACTATCTACATTTGCATAGGACTATAACATTTATACAGAGTTTTTCCACTTCCTATTGTGTTTGCTTCCCACAATGCTACAAGATAAAGGAGAGGGATAACATTATCTTCTTTTTTTTTAATAAGAGAAGACCCTTTAGTACTTAAGTGACTTATTCAAGGTCACACAGTGGCAGACACTACTAGTTGTTACTTAGCAGCCACTCCTCACTTTTTCTTTCCTAATAGATCCCACCTCTTACCATAGAAAATACCAAGGCAGGGCCTGGCCCTGTGGCCGAGTGGTTGGGTTCGAGTGCTCTGCTTCGGCAGTGTGGGGTTTCACCGGTTTGGATCCTGGGCATGGACGTAACACTGCTCATCAGGCCGTGTGGAGGTGGCATCCCACATAGCAGAACTAGAGGGACCTGCAACTACAATATACAACTATGTACTGGGGTGGCTTTGGGGAGAAGAAAAGAAAAAGGAAGGTGGGCAACAAATGTTAGCTCAGGGCCAAGCTTTAAAAAAAAAGAAAATGTCAGGGCAAAACACCATCTCCTCATTTCCGCAGTCTTTATTGCAGCCATGGTGTGGGCATGTGGCTGAATCCTGGTCATTGAGACTACAGAGATTTTGCTAAAAGGGCTTTTGAGAAAGAGTTTCCTTTCTAATTTAAAAACAAAACAAACTAAAAACATACAGATGCTAGAGACCCTTCTTTTCTTTGCTGGATGTGGCTATGTCTGCACGTGATTGTAAAGAAATGTTATGGCCTCCTTACAAACATGAAGGCAAATAGCACCAAGTGTTGACATTGTCAGAGAGGAAATATGCATATCACTTGGGTCCTTGATGACGTTGTTAGCCTAAATTAGTCCTGGAACTGCATAAACTCTGGACCTCCTGTTATGTGAGATAAAACATCCCTTACTGTTTGAGTCACTTTTAGTATTGTGTTTCTTGTTGCTAAAGACAGTCCAACAGATATGGTTGGCTAGACCAAGATTCAAAATCTGGTCATTTTCTGATTCTGAAGTCTGTATTTTTTTCACCAGAGCACATTGCCATCCTAATAGTAAGGCCCTCCACAGTAGAGCAAAAGGCATCTCTCTATTCTAATATTCTGTGCATCTCTACCCATAATCTAAACTTTAGCTACACTTGATGACTTGCACTCTTCTTACCACTCTGTGAGCTTTCACACCTCTGGATCTCTAGCCTCATGCTCCCTTCCCTTGGAAATACCATCTCTACAGCCTCTCCCCTCCATCAGAATCACACTGTAGGGGATCAGAATTTGCCACCTCAAGATGTGTCTCTTTGGCATGAGAATTATTTTGGGCTGCTTACTTTTAAGAAACTGCAGACGTGGGAGAAGCTCTGAAAAGTAGAAGTTACCCTTTGTAAGAGACATTTACGTCTGTAATGGAAATCTCCATTATACAAAAGTGTCTCCATCTCTGTACAGGGAAGAGGGGGATGACCTTCTCTCTAGAAACTCTTATCATTGTGGAAGGCAAGGACTTAAATCTGCATAATAACCTTACTCTTGTTTACTGTCCTTTTCTGGTAATCTCCCATAAGTGACTCCCCGACCCCGAATATCCTCCTTTATCTTTAGCTGAAGATGGTATTTAAGGTGACAACCTTGGCCATTCTAGGGAGTTACTCAGCTGTCCTGGGTCTCTCCCATGTATATGTGTTATAAAGCTTGTTTGATTTTCTCCTGTTATTCTGTCTCATGTCAGTTTAGGTCTTAGACCAGTCAGAAGGACCTAGAGGGTAGAGGAACTGTCTTCCTCCCCTACAATACCCAGCCTCTGGGATTTGTCTTGAATGCATCCTTTTGTAAGAACCTATTCCTGATTTTCTTTCTTGCTCTCTGAAAGATATACACACTGTTCTCCTGCTGCATACCTTTTTCTTCCTTATTTTGTAACATCTGTGTACACCTTTGCCTCTCCACTAGACTGAGCTTCCTGAGACTGGTACCAAGTCTCATTCTCCCTTTGTGTTGTCAGAGTACAGATTTTTTATTCCTGCCTCTTAAGAAGACTTCGTAAATGTTTATTGAATTAAATGGGTATAATTTTAGAGCTGAAAGTTCTTTCTTCTGAACAAAGTTCTCATTTCTGGCAATTATAGAAGGTTCTGTTTCTTGGATTCATGACCCCCCTGGGATTCAGGAGATCAGTGATATCATTAAAGTAATATTCATTGTTTTATGCTCATAGCTTTTATTAGATTAGATTCTTAAAGAATTCATAGCTCCTCAAAATAATGAGACCTCTGTTTAAGTTGGAAAGTTGATAAATGCTCGCTGAGACAAAGACATAATCTGGAACATGCATATTTTTAGGAAATATGCAAGTTTACTTCTTTCCTTAAAACTGAAGTGCAGAGGAAACAACCAAAAACAAAACAAAGTTCTGGCTATTGAACATCTCTCTTACATTTTATTCAACTCTTCAATCCCCGTGGAAGGTTCTTCCAGATCTCTTCAGGCCCCTTATAATTCTCTGTCCCCATATTCTCTTCCGTCCACATCTGTAAAAACATCCAACTGAATGGTTCTGGCAAGCTGCTATAAGCAACAGAGAGGTGGCCATTTGAGATTGGTGATGAGGAAACACCAGAGCCTGCTGAAAGCTGGTGCGGAAAGGATGGAGGTAGCCATCTTCAGCCCCTGCCCCAACCCGCAGGCATCTTCAAGCCAGACTGTGACCCACCTCAGAGGAGCAGAATTATGAATCTTAGCATGATTGAGATCTATGCAGTCTCCCCATGTGTTACAATGACAGAAACACCTGCCCAAACCAGCCCTGAGTCACTAATGACTGAGAGGAATACAAAAGAAAATGTCTTATTTTGTAGACTAAGACTCCTTCCACCCTCTTCACTATTCAGGATTTGGAACTATAGACCATCAGGAATGAAAGAGACTTGAGGATCTTCTAGCCCAAATTGCTCTGTCAAGAAGCCCAAGGCCACACTTTTGTCCCTGAGATTAGATTCCCTTCCACAGTTGGACACAGAGAAGGAAAGAATGCAAATCATTAACAATTGAAAAATGAAGAGAGGTGTCTTACTTTTCCAAGATTTCCCTGAGATGGAGGTGAGATGAGGTGAAGGGCAGTGGCCGGGCCAAGTGTCCTGGTGGACCTCAAATTTCCCTAAATGTTCATTGAGTTCTCCTAGAACTTCCCTAAAATCATAGTTTAGGGAGAATTGTTTGCTGAGCAAACTCCCCCTTCAAGAAAGATTCTCATTAGCCCTTTGCCTCCAACCAGATTGCTACTCCTAAGCAAAAGAATCAGGAGAGACGTTCATAGGAGGAATATATTCATTCCTTAAGGAGTGAGGGGAATTGAAAATACACCAACCCCCACAACCCTCCATTAGCCCTTCCTCTGAGGTGCATTCTTTAAGTTGTCAAAGGAAAAGGTCAAGGCACTATGTTTTTCCTTGAGAAAATAAATGGAGAATTCCTATGCTGTTACTTGGGAAGTATGGAATGAATTTCAGTTCTCTATAGTACGTAATTAATGTAGACGTTTTCAAAAGTATACTGTGTAGCATCAGGTTACCAGGGAGGTGTTTTAGGGGTTCCTTAACTGTTTGGGGTTTTGTTTCTAAATTATATTTTTATATTAAAAAAAAAAATGTCACATTCACAGATGTCACATGTCTACATCCTTGGCATAATGGAGACTGCTGACGTATTAACCCGGCATGCTGCCCTGCTAATTCATTCTAACGCATACCTGGAAACAAGCCTTGCCCTGCCCTTTTGATACAACAGGACATTTTTGACTGGCTTTTGTTGATTTACTAAAACACAGTCATCAACAAACAAGTGTCTTTATTTACCTCTGTGAATGCTTATGTTTTGTAACCAATCGCAGAAAGAAGTTGGTGTTAGAAGGGGGAAGGAAGAGGTTGTCATTTTCCTCCCCCAAGGTCCTTTGTGATGGTTTCTTTTGTTTTCCCTCACTTTACTAAGAAATAATTGACAAATATAATTGTATATAATTAAAGTGTACAACGTGGCGATTTGATATACATATACGTTGTGGAGTGATTGCCGAGATCAAGATAATTAACACATCCATCACCTCACATAGTTAACACTCTGTTTTGTTTTTCTTTTGTTTGCTTTTTTTTTTATTAAGAATGCTTAAGATTTACTCTCAGTAACTTTCAAGTATACAGTATCGTGTTATTAACTATAGTCACTGTGCTGTACATTCGATCCTCAGAAATTATTCTTTTAATAACTCAAAGTGTGTACCCTTGGTCTACATCTCCCCATTTCCCTTTCCCCCAGCCCCTTAGCAACCACCATTCTATTCTTTGTTCCTATGAAATTGTTTTTTCTTTGTTGAAGATTCCACATATAAGCATTACCATACAGTAGTTGTCTTTTTGCTGTGTGACATTTCACTTCGCACAGTGCCCTCCAGGTTCGTTCACGTTGTTGCAAATGGCAAGATTTCCTTCTTTTTTATAGCCGATTCATATTCCGTTGTATATTAAATGTAATGCCACATTTTGTTTACGTGGTGGTTTCTTAACGCCTGTGTGCAGAGGTGAGGGATGAGAGGCTGGAGTTGGTGGAATTATTCAGTAGAGCTCTGGAAGACCTTGGGAAAAGGGATAATAGTTTGGTGAGCCCAGGTGGTGAAAATGTGACTCAGCACTGTGGAGGAAGCCCACGGTCACTCCTTCGAGGACCTGCACTCATCCTGGCACTGTTTGTGGCACCCTCCCACCTTCCAAAGAACAGATGATTTGAGAATAGCAGCTTGGTGGGTGGGCTTCAGCATGCTCTTTATATTATGGACGAAGTGAAGTTCACCCCAGAAGCTCCGTTAGTGATGGATATGGCAGGAAGGAGCCACAGCAAAAGAACAAGACAGATGGCATGTGGTGACAGCAGCTCCTTGACTGCCTGGGGGATACTTAGACATGTCACTGCGGAAAGTCCTAGAATAACTGGGCACTGAGGTCCTGCACATGTAGGTAGAAGTTGTTAAGCCATAGTTATTTAGATTATAGCTATTTAAAGAAAGTATCCTAAGATTAGAGAGGAATCTTAAAAAACTACTACCATATGGTCACCACTTATTGTTTTGAGTCAGGGATATTTTGGTACTATATAAAAGAAATGATGGGTATTCCATTGTGTGTGAGTGTCTGTTGATCAGAACAGCCTTGCTCTCATTGATTGGATTTATAATTAAATGCTGTACACTTGGACTCATAGAATCAAATCTATACCTGAAAATTGTTTACTGAATGAATAAAAATAAATTACCACTATGTATTATTTAAGGACATATAACATTTCACTCAATTAAAAAGTTCCACGGGGGCTGGCCTGGTGGTATAGTGGTTAAGTTTGCACGCTCTGCTTCGGTGGCCCGGGGTTCACTGGTTAAGATCATGCACACAGACCTGCACACCACTTATCAAGCCATGCTTTGGTGGCGTCCCATGTAAAAATAGAGGAAGATTGGCACAGGTGTTAGCTCAGTGAAAATCTTCCTCGAGCAAAAAAAGAGGAAGATTGGCAACACATGTTAGCTCAGGGCCAATCTTCCTCCCCCCCAAAAAAAGTTTCATTGTTTTTTTTTTTACTTTGAAAAGTAGGCACAAATAGTAAACACTGGGACAAGAATAGGCAGGCAAGTGTGTTTTCCCCTTTTTCTCATCTAATAGTGCTGTTTTGGGCTATGCCCCTTTGAACAGGCACTAATTCTATTAAATAGTATTGCTGATTAAACAGAACAGAAAAACAACCAACCAACCACCAAACAGATATAATATAACGACACCTCACTCTCCAGGAGTAAGGTGCTAAATAATGCACGTGGACAGTGAAGGGAAAAAAGAGAGGAAGAGAGACTTCAAATAATCGATTGAAAACATAACTAAAGGTTAGCAGTTCTCCCTTTCTTGCTCTTGTTCTGAAAACAGAAAGATTAGACTGGTTCAAGCAGATATCCTTTGAAATGCCATAAAGGACACCTCTTCTGGTGCAGTATTGATAAACTGCCGAGTGTATCACTGGCATTTGAGTTCTACTAGCCCAGCAAGAAGAGTCAGGGAGTGGATTTTTACCTCCCTGCCCGCCGGCCTGTGAATTGCTTAAACACTTTGTGTGTGTGTGCCTGAGGGACTCCACACCATTACATGCTGGGTGAAAAAGTTCCTTCTTTGAGGTTCTTCTGAATTCCCTCTGCAGATGGATGGGAGACGCAGCTTGTGACCAGCTGAACTTCATTATTTAGTTTACTGCCATATTGTATCAAGAGAGCAACTGCCTAGAAATGCTTTATGCCCACAACCCCATTTTCTTAGTAGGGGATTTATAGGCCTATTCGGCAAAATCGTACTGAGGTGGAGCAGCAACACGGCTCTGTGTCTTCAAACAAACAGCTACCCCGCTGCCGCTGATCAGTGTTCCTGGGATGGTGGTGATTGAAATTTAGCACTTAGAGCCACTTAATTGGCACATGGATCTGTTTAGCATATGCCCCCACCACGGGCATGCCATCTGATGTGCCCGTAGGGTGCCTAGTACCTCACACATGCTCACATTTTGCTAAAGAAGCAAGTTTTGAATAGGTCCTTGAAGGAAGCCTGTGCTGCAGTTTAGGAGAGGGGTGGCCTCAGAGCACAGCTCCTTGGATCTCTACCTGCATTTGGGTTACCATAGTTCTTCATTCCCTTGAACTTGGAACAAATCTAAGGTCATGAATTCCAGTTTGCTTACTGTGAAAGAAGTGTCACAATCCGCTCAGTGATGCTTATGCCTGTAATTCGAGCCTCGTGCTAGCACGGTGGATCTTGGAACGATTCAGCACTCCTCAGCAGCTCGCTGCCTTGGAATTCAAGGTTAGAAAGTTCTATGCTCATTGTGGCTAGAACTGATCCCTTGGCCTTCAGAGAAAATCCAGGAAATCCATGTCAGCATTTTTCTACTGAGTTGGAAACAGTGGGTCTGGGCCAAATGTTCTAGGTAATGAGTATCAAGAGAGGAATATGGACCTCAACAGAAAACTGAGTGGACTCGTAAGGTTCTTTTTCCTTATGTAAGAAGAACAAGTAAGGGGTCTGAACATCGGTGGTTAGGTACTCACTGCTCTGCTGCATCTTCCCAAGTCTCCTGGTGCTTGTATACTTCAGGTGACCAGGTGGACCTGAGTTTCATTGAGATGGGCCTGAGTTTCACTGGGACTGAAAAGGGGTAATCAACTGTCTATCAACTAACATTTTCCTTGAGGAACTCATCCTGTCCTAACTGGATCACGGACTCCCAGGCCTCATTTGTATTTATGTCCTCTGGCATCAGGCAAAATCCTGGGCTCCTAATAAATGCTTAATAAGTGTTTGTTGAATTCTGAAAGAATGACCTAAATAGTTTGGGCTCCTCTGAGAGAGGTTGAAAACAGTGATAGGTTAAAATCAGAGGAAGATTCGCTGTGATGCTAATGGAGCTTAAGTTTCAGTGTCCCTCAATTGCACAGGTCCCTTCCCAGGACCTGTTCCTAAGTTTGAATTCATCATTTTATATTCTGTTCCTAGTAGAGGGTTCCCCAAGTTCTGTAAGCTTCAGGATCCCATAAAACATAGATTTGCTCCTGTTAAAATGCTGTTGCTTAGCCCTGTGGCTTTTATCTATTGTCTTTCCCAGAAAAGATCAGGGAGATCACAGGAAACCATTAAAGCCAAACCCACAGAGAAGAAGAAGGGGGAGGATTAACATTTAAGAACCCCATGGAAATTGAAGAGTAATTTGCATTTCTTACCTAAGTTAACTCCTCCCAGCAACCCCTTCTGGGAGATAGCATTACTGCCCCCCATGCACCCCCCAATAGATGGGGATATTGAGGTGTAGAGAAACTAAGTAACCTGCTCAGTGTGGTACAGCTACTAGGGCTGGGACCTACATCGTTGACCTTCTTCCTCTCTTCCAACCATGTGCTCAGTAGCTACCTTGCAGGGTGTATATTTAAAGGCTCTGTCAGCCTTCCTGAAAGTGTTAAGCCCACCAGGGTAAGAAATGCCTAGATGGGCAGCTAACTCTTGCTGCCATGGGAGTTGAGGGAGGAGCTGGGGGAGAAAGTTGAGGAGGGGATCTGCCTTGAGCAGTTTAATGGAAGGCATTGGCAAACCCTTCCCCGGTCAGGGTAAGGGAAGGCTGTAACAATTCATTCAATTATGTTAAGCGCCCATTAAAGGAATCCTAAACCCTCCCTTGGGCCGTTTCAATTCTGTGAGACTGTAATTGTTTGAGACTAACCCTGATGTCTTCTTTTGCCTTCAGGTGATTCTCATTTTGACAAAGCTGTATGACTATAACCTGGGGAGCATCACTGAGAGCTCGCTTTGGAGGTACGTGGATAAATTGAGCTAATAATTACTATGTTATTTAAACACAATGACCGTGACTGCTCTCTCCGCAAGGTTGCTGGTTATGTGTATGCCTTCCTTCTGTTTGCTTTCTGTCTTAACTATGAATTGGGGTTTATCTCCAGGCACGCCAGATCCAGACCTTCTTTATAGACCCCTTCTTTAGGTCACAGTCAGATCTCTTTGCTAAACTTTTCATTAGATTGTCTTTCTGCGTTTTGGTTCACACACTTCTCACTTATCTGTGAGCTTATTGTAGCAGAAGCGAAAGAATGAAGGTATCTTTGCAGAGGGGATCAACACAACCTGTAGGTCTGCAGAACCCAGGCACACTACCAGTGCAACACTCTTTCACGCGTCCCTTGCGTGGTCCTGAAGGTGTGCGCGCAAACTTATATGCACACCTTTATCTCTAGGATTCACGCTGTATTCCCTCACACATATAGAGTGTGCAAGAAATAGTTTTTCAACATATGATACTAATCCTTTAGGGACAGACTAATTCAATTGGATACCAGCACAAAAGAAAAGTCCCCAGAAACCCAAGCAGGTGCTCTCTCCTCCTTTTTTTCTTGGAGACTATACACGTATGTTCTGTTGTCTCTTTTTGTTTCTAAAAATTGGCTGTATTTATCTCATTCCTGATTGGCTCTTCTTCGCCAGCCTGTGTCATGTGCCCACATCTGAACCAGTCTCTGAAGCCTAAGAGAGCACTACCTCTGATTGGTTAGGCCTGGGTCGTGTGAAAATCTCTGAGTCTCTGAGAGGATAGAGACAATCTCAGGGATAATAGTCAGTGATCACTGGCTTGGTGGCAAGCCCAGGGTCTGTCCTGATTGGTCAGTGCCCTTCTCATAACGATGGCTAACTGTTGGATATCACCTCTGATTAGTCCCCGTGCCCCCGAAACACACATATGTGCACACAAGGACTGAGTGGTCATACTAATAACAGAAAAGCAGGGAGTGGTCTTTGTGCAGACAAAAGCTGTGGGTGTCCACCACATAAGATCCGTGGAGGATTCCATCACCTGTCAATTCACATGACTAGGAGAGACTGGCTATCAGCTCTCAGTCTCAGACTGAGGTCTAGGGAGAAAGAGTCCACTTGTGTCAGGTGGCCACCCCTGGTATAGTCAACAGTGACTGGGGAGGGAAAGTTGATTTATGTAGTAGTAATTTGGTTGCAGGGCCTGTCCCTATAGAGGAATGCAGTTGTCATACAAGAGAAGGATCACGGATTGGATAGGTACCCCAGAGGAATCTACCATACTCCAAAAAGGGGATTGTTCATTAAATTTTACTTTTACTTAATTTCTGTTTTCCATTATGCTTGACATTATGTACAACAAGCCCCAAATAAATTGTTCTGTATTAGGAAAACCCTAGTAGACTAAAGAAAAGAATAGAGTCTATTCTTTTATTTGTTGTCAGGCATTTAGACTATTGAACTCCTCCTCCAGCTCGGAGGTCAATTATGTAGAGTTTCTGCCCCAAGGAAATTATGTCACTGAAAAAAAGTGTGGGAAGTTTGGTAAGAGCCTCAGAAAATGCAATTCTTTAATGCATTAAGGGCCTGACACCTGCTGTATTGTTTAAATTCAGTACCTATTCATCAGAATCTCTATGCCTCTGAGTAAGCTTATGCTTCCTTGATAGATTTCTCTAATGTATGTACATATATGAAAGTGAAAGCCAGCTTTTATTCTGCAGTGCATCTGCCCTATAGAGTGTAGTCGGCATATTCGAAAATTAAAAGATGTGCACTTCTGTCTCAGTGGGACAGAGGCTTTTAGTAGCCATAACTCTCAACCTGAGCGGTGGGAAGGGCATGCTTTAGGAGATGAGGAGAGCTTGTCCTAGACTGCTGAAGCTCGTGTTCAACGTGCTTCTAACTCTGATGGAGCATTGTTACCGATGCCCCAGTCTAGAAAGAATCTTCTTTTCTGATCATAAGGGTTAGTGAAATAAAAATGATATCACCTTCCAATAGTATCAGGCCTCCCTTCTGAGCGAACAACCTCCACGGGCTTAAGCTTGGGAAAGTGTGGCAAGAATGACGTGCTGACTTTTCAGTGTTAAAATTCATTTCACTAGAGGAGATGTGTGTATATGCACACATACATGCACACATAAATATACATACACACATACATACATACTTATCTATATACACACATATACATATACGTATATAATATACCCACAAACATTCACTTTTCTAATATTCCCACAATAGTCATTTGCCATACATGTCATATGTTATATATGCCATTATGTTGCAAATGACTACTGTGTGTATTCTATACTATTAGAACTACTTGTTATAATATTTTGATAGAAAAGCAAATGCCTTAGTGAAAATGTAATGTAGAAAAGAAGGAAGGAGAAGGAAGAATATTTAGAATACTTCTCAAGTGGTTTGGTAGGGCTTGCATTTTTGAGTGGCTCCTGAGGCCAATAGGTGGTCTTTAGGTAACCTCTTTGGGGATATTAATATAAAGGAGGAGGGGGACAGGGCTGGATGGGTGAAGGATGGGGATCAGGAAGGGAGGGGCTCATGGTTCTGAGTCATCTAGTTTAGCCCTGCTTGACGGAGACTAGGCTGCTAAGTATGGGCTCATTTTCTCCTGTATCATGTCTTACTTTCTTCTCAGAAAACCTACCCATGCCAAAAATTGGGGCCTTGCTCGGGGCACAGGGTAGATTTTAGATATCCTCATGGCACCCAGAGCACAGAGCACTGGGCTTAACACATAGATGATACTCGATAAGTATCTGTTTTTGAACAGACCAGTGACTACTACAATTTTCTCTCTACTACATGGTCAACAACATATAATTTTCTTTCTCATTCATTTGGTCAACAAGGATGTATTGATTAAGTCCTTTAGGCCTTAGATTGTTCTGGTCCAGGGAGGGGTAGGTGAGTGAGTACATAGATTGGCAGCACACAAGCTCTTCCCTTCAGGTATTCATTGTCTAGAGGGGGCAAAGATCTGTGCAGTTAAAGTCAGAGAGAAATGCACTTACATGTAACCTGCTATATCTAATTGTATTAAATAAGATATTTAAGCAGCCACCCAGCACTGCCAGATCCCAGAAGAAGATAAATCTAATGTTAACAGACAATCTGTCATACAACCATAAGTGTTGTAATAAAGACATGAGATAAGTGTTGCTTCTTTACTTTGTTCCTGTGTATGTTTTCTCTTTTTTTTCTTTTTTTGAGGAAGATTAGCCCTGAGCTAACATTTGCCACCAAACCTCCTCTTTTTGTTGAGGAAGATTGGCCCTGAGCTAACATCTGTGCCCATCTTCCTCTACTGTATATGTGGGATGCCTGCCACAGCATGGCTTGACAAGCAGTGTGTAGGTCCACACCTGGGATCCGAACTGGTGAACCCTGGGCCGCCGAAGCAGAACGCCGAACTTAACAGCTACATCACCAGGCCGGCCCTATGTTTTCTCTTTTCAACTAGACTTTAAGTTCTTAAACCCAGAACCTTTCTAGTTTAATAATAATGGCAATGATGCTGAGAATAATAATAATGAGAACAACAATAATAAAAATGAACTTTTATTGAGCACTCAATATGTGTCAGGCACAATGCTAAATGGTAGAGATGCATTATTGCAGCCTCTTAATTCATTTTTATAGTGTGCCCAAGGTCACCAATTTGTAAATAACAGCCCACGCACTTACAGGCGTGTTAGTTAATAAGCTTCAATCATTTCACTGTTTAACTGTTGTTCAGAATCCCATCTGCCTTCTGGTGGATCTTTCTAGACGTAAGCAAGCACAATTTTATATATATATATATATATATATATATATGTATATGTATATATGTGTGTGTATGTGTGTACACATATACATATATATGTATATATATATGTAGGGTTTTATATATATATAACACTGTGACATTCTGAGCAGCATTTGCCCTACTCCAGAAAAATACTGGGCAACAGGGAAATGGCTTCTTCTCCAACAAATAGATACCTACACTTTTCAATTGAGCCTTTATTCTTTACAAAATTTATCAGCTGAATAGTCAAGAGGGGGAAAGTGGCAAATGCCTTTGGGGTGTTAGAACAGGAGAGAGGCCAAGAGGCAGCTGACCTCGTAGTGCTGTTCTAGGGCGGGAAACCTCCCACCATCAGCCATCAACAAGCCCTGTATGACAGAGTTAAGATGCTGCTGTACCAAATTAATGAGCTTTTGCTCCCAATTGGCCTTGTCATTGATTACACCTTAATCCTGGAACAAGTTGTTGATTTTGTTTTGTTTTCTGTTGTTGTTCACTCAGGAGTCAAACTGAGAGGAAAAGGGGATGATGTGACACGGAACAATTAACTACACCTTAGAATCTTCTCCATCTTGCAGTGGATTAAGCTTTGAGATTTGGTAGAGCTGCCTGTTTCACCATACTGAAGCAAGATAAGCTTAAATGTTGAGATAAATAAAATGTCAAAATCTAGATACAGTATCTCTGAAAAGAAATATATTCATCTTTTTTCCCTCTAGTGCCAGGGTAATCAGCACTCTGAGGAGAGAGGCTTAGCTGCTGAGAAAGCCCCAGGCAATTCTGGCAGGAGCTAAAAGTATCCCCTCTTAAAGGGACACATATTCTGCGGTACCTCTGGCTCCTGGAGCTTGCCTGACATGGCTGACTTCTCAAATTCAATAGTATCCCATTTTCAGATCCACACGAAACACAAGCAAGCTTCCAACAGATCTTCAAACCCGTGTACTTCTCAAACAGCAAGACCTGCTTTCTGGGGACAAAGGAGCATATGGTTAAAGTTAAGAGAATGGGTTAGACTATTTGATTCTACATTGGAAGCCGGCCCTGTTTCCTTGTCATAGGAGCCACTTTGTTTCTTGTTGGGCGTTACACACAGGGATTTTCAAGAGAGATTTCCCAGTAGAGTTTTTGTGGAGAGAATGGCCATAGAGTGCCTTGAGGCTGCATCTGGTCAGTGTAGTTTTGGCTGCAGCCAGTGCTCTCTGGAGGGCACCGGGGGGCTCAGGCTGACAGAAGCTGACCTGAAGACAGTGACTCTGCCAGCCCTGAGAGTGATTCTTATTACCTGGAAATCTCTTTTCCCTCCCCACTCCTCAACCAGAGGAAGAGCAAAGGGTGGCTTGGGAGAAATTATTAGTCCCTACTTTGAAGGATGTTTTGCTACAAAATACAGCTTCTAGTCAACAACAAAAATAAGAATATAGAACAGGGAAACCCACCCTCAAAAAGAAAAAGAATAAAGTGACAGTGTGATAATTTCCCTGCAAGAGGACTCTGTGTGTTACACAAATCTGAGGATGTTATCCATTAGCTACAATTTTGCTATGAGTGAAAATGGTTTCTGATCTCATTGTGTTTTAAGAGGTATTTCCCTGACTACTAGTTCCGTTTTTTCTTTTTAAAGATTGGCACCTGCACTAACAACTGTTGCCAATCTTTTTTTTTTTTTTCTGCTTTATCTTCCCAAATCCTCCTGATACGTAGTTACATATCTTAGTTGTGGGTCCTTCTAGTTGTGGCATATGGGACGCCTCCTCAACGTGGCCTGACAAGCAGTGCCATGTCTGCGCCCAGGATCCGAACCCGTGAAACCCTGGGCCACTGAAGCAGAGCACGTGAACTTAACCACTCGCCCCTGACTACTAGTTCTGTTGAGCATCTTTTCATATATTTATTGGTCTATAGCACTGTTGACCCTCTGTCTCCACCTCCTCTCCCCACAAGCAAAGGTAATTGTTTCTTTATCAGTAATCCTGTAGTGTGTTACTATCTTTGTCTTTTAATGGATATCAGATGTATATTTTTTGGTTCAGTTCAACAAACACCTACTAGCCCCTTATTCTATGCCAGGCACTGTGCTAGGTGGGCACTGGGAATACAGATACAAGCAAGAAATTGTTCCTTCCTTAACTGAAAATCTAGTGAAGGGCAGACACTAAATGGGTATGTGTTACACATACAGTGTAAAAGTTAGGTGCAAGTTATTGTTGATGTTGATCTATTTCCATACTAGCCTAGAAACTGAAAGATTGTGACCATGTCTTAGTTATTTTTGTTTTCTTAGCATCTAAAATAGAACTTGAACATCATTAAGATGTTTTTTTGCCTGGAAGCAGTATATTAAGAAATGGTTTAGGGTCTCTGCAAGCCAGGTCAGTGTCTTATACCTGTTTATATCCTAAAATTTTAACCTAATGCCTTCCATGTAAGAGATTCTGTTTTGAATAATATGCTACATGATCTTGTGAAATGCCATGACATTGCACTCAAAAAGTAAGAACATAGCCAGCACCAAGTGTGAAAAGCCCAGATTCGAGCTGGTGAACCTATGTCCGTACAGCACAATGCATGCATGTTAGCCCCGTCAATTTTGACAAAGTCTTCTTGTACACCCACATGAAGGCTGTTTCTACTAGGATCTGGCTGCATTCTGCCCCAAAACACAGCAGGCCTTCCTGAGATCTCTGTGAGAGCCTGGCCTCAGATTGCACCTCTAAACTCCTTGTTTGCCTCAGTGATTAGCCCTCTGCTGAGTTCCCCACTTCTCCTTTTAGCAAGTAATGGATGAGATACACAGAAAAGCAATCATCGCCCTGATGTTTATCGATATGAGCCCAGGAAACGAGTGATGAAAATTTTACTAGAGAAAGCAGAGCAACTGGCATTCCAATAGCAAACCTGGTTACAGATTCAGCAAGTATTTGGAATGTTAATTCCCATTTTGCTACATTGCCTTTGAGCACCACATGGTGGAATCTTACATCTGTTGAGTCTCTGGAGATATAGGTCATTCCATCCAATTCCTTGATAGGAACCAAATGTTTCCATAGCCTCATAACCCCTCAGAGGGCTTTCCTACTCACCTGATGATTTGGTCTGTCCTTTGATGTCAAAACTTGAGCTTATTATTAATTAATAATAAAACAGTGAGGATTAAATGCTCTTTGAGTATAGAGTTCTGAACCGGGCACAAAGAAGTTCAAAAGATACTGAGGGCACTATTTAATTCTCCCCTTCTAGCAGCATGCAGTCTTGTTATTCAGTCAACATGACTAGCTCTTCCTCATTTTTCAGGTCTCAGTCTGAATACCACCTTATTATTCAAAAGCCATTTATATCCTCCTTATGAAAAAGAGGGCCCTAATTTCTTTCTACGTTAGCTTTTTATTTCTTTCACTTCATGGATCACGATCTGTAATGACTTTATTTATTACTTACCTATTGTCTGATGCCACCACTAGAATATAAGCTCCCCGAGGACAGACACGTTGTTTCACTTTCCAGTTTATCTCAAATGCCCAGGAAAGTGCCTGGTATATAGACATTCGAGTGAGAGTTGTCAAATTAGTTGAATGTATAAATTAAGTACAGACCTGGAATCGTGGTAAATGGTGTGAATCTGATATGAATAGGATCCGATTGTTGCCCTCAAGGAATTCACGGTCTGGTGGAGGACACAGATACATAAATGAGACATTATATTAGTGTATCAATTGCCATAATAGAGGGACCATAATATGCTCTGGGTTGGGGAAGGGAAAGCTTTGTAAATGAAGGATACCTGATCTGAATCTTGAAGAAAAAGCAGGACTCAAACTAGAAAGAGGACTAATTTTTCATTTACTGAATGTGTGCTGTATTCCAGGCACCTTTGGGTGTTGATGGCATCGCGCCTTTAGGAAACGGCACACATCTCAATATAGTCTATGTATGGATGGAGTACTTGGAGATGATTCTGGAAAAATAGAAATGGACCAGTTCAAATTCTTCTGTGCTAAGTATTCTGACATTTATCCCTTAGGAAGTTATGCATCACTGAAAGGTTTAGGGCAAGAGAAAGACTTGATGAAAGGTAAATTTTAGGGAAAAAAAATGATCGCGATGTCACGTTGAGGATTCACTTGGAAAAGAGCAAAACTGGTGACCATGAGAACAGTGGTGGGTAAAGTAAGAAGAGATGAAAAAGAGCTGACTTTTTAGGGCATGAGGAGATGCAGTATGGGATGTGGGGGTTGTGGTGATTCCAATAGATCTTATAAAGTAAAAATGAACAGAACCCACGGGATGAGTGAGAATGTGAGAGGAAGAGACATATCTACAGTGACTCTCCTGCTTTCGTTTGGATGGTGAGGTTATTTATTGCATACATCTGCTCTACTGATTTCTACTGAGCACCTACAACTGGAGAATGAGAAAAAGTTATGGAGATATCTCTTTCAGGGAAGAAGCTGTGAAGGGAAATAAAGGAAGAAACATGATTTTGCATAAAGGAGGTCATAGACTAAAGGAATAGCTTCCTTGCTTTAAATGAGGATAACCCTGACCATATTGTATGGGGGGGATAAATCAGTGGAGAGAGATTGAAAATATAGGGAAACTTAGTAGGGAGTAAAACTGGTAGAGGATTGAGTGGCAGAGAGGGTATGCATTGGGAGCTTATAGGAAGAGGATTATCCAGCTGTGATAGATCAGGGTTGGGGGAGGGTGGGCAGAGGGGGAATGTCTCTTTCATCAAGCAGGGAAGCCAGAGTGGGTCTTTCCTGAGAGACATAGATCAGCTTTCCTGGGAGACCGGGAGTTGAAGGAGCTCCTGCTATTTGGGTGTATGGTGAGTGGGAAATGGACTTGAGAAGAGAATTGGCAATTTCCAAGAACTGCTGAGGAGGCATGAGGAGGGACTACTCAGGGACACGCAGGTGCTGTGCAGGGCAATGCTTTGATCCCAGCTGAGGTTACCAACTGGGGTTAATATGGCTGTGCTTTTACTCCAGGGAGCTTGTGTAACACTCAAGAAGGCAGTTGGTTATGTAGTTCTGGAGAAGTGTTGAAGAAGGATGAGAAAGCGAGGGGGCTGAGGTGTTGAAGTGGTAGATGAGGAGGTCTGTGCTAAATAGAGAAGAAAGTGAAGCTGGGGGCTGAGAGAGGAGAAACAGTGAAACAGCAGGACCCTCAATCCAAGCATAATTAAAAGTCTAAAGAACACTTAAAAAATAATATCCAGAGGAGTGTGACTTTTTATAATACTAAACTTAGAACATATCTAGCCCCCAGGGGACTCTGTGAAAAGGAACTGGTCAGAGCAGGTGGAGTTAATCAGAAAAGCCTTTTATTAAAGCTGCTATTAAGAAATCCACTTACCTTTGTAGAAGGAGCTGCTATTTTTCTGCGTGTGTGTGTGTGTGTGTGTGTAACAGCTGGATCTGCTTGTCAAGTCCCTCACGTTCCTGAGATACTCATGAGTGACAACCCACCTCCGCATCTTTTCTCCAGGCAGCTCCTAACTCCAAGACCTAAGACCTGTATATTGACCACATCTGGTAGTCACAGTGATACCTTTGTCAACAGAGGGGGGCCAGCCCAGATGTCACATTGAAGTGATGTTGATTTCTTTTCTGGTCCCTTTTTTTTCCCATTCTCACAATTTGCTCTGGAGCCCATGCTAATGATTTGCTCCTTTTATGTTTGAAAGTCTATTTTTTGGAGTTCAATTTTCTGGATTCTCACTTGACCTTGCCTTTGATTTCTCCTATCCCTTTCCTATTGGGTATTTATATTCCTTGACTTTGATCGCCGCATTTACTACAATTCTTAATAAAGGAAGATCATTATATGTTCCAGCAAAGGTGAACTACTTGTAGGTTCTGCCAAATAACATGTGCTCTTGCAGGCCATTCTGGAAATAGGTCACCACTTGGGCTCACGCATAGCACTGCCTGAGCGGGAATCCAGGCTCTGTCCACTGACTAGCTCTGAGATCATGGGGAAGTTTCTTAATTTTTCTGCTTCATTTCCTCATCAGAATAAGGGGCTATAATAGTATTTATCTCATAGGATTATGGTGACACTTATGTTAAATATATGTCACCTAGTAGACACACAGTAAATAATGCAAAACAGACAGCGTTGGATTTTGTACTTCTTTGGTCTTCTTTGCTTGAAATGTCTTTTCCCTTCTATTTTATTTGTCTAATAATTAATGATTATAGCCATTTATACTGACAATTTACTGTGTGTCAGGCACTTTTCTAAGTGCTTTTTTTACATAGTAACTGAATTAATCCTCACAATAACCCTATGAGTTTGGTACTATCATTATACCCATTTTATACATGGAGAAACTTGGGCACAGAGCCACAGGGATGCTAAACAATAGAGAAGAGATCTGCATCTGGCTCCAGAACCCAGGCGTTGAACCCTACAGGGACCATCTCTTGTGTGAGCCCTTCCACACAGAGAATCAATTACTTCTCATGTGCTAACTTTTACTGTTGTACATATTTTCCTTTTTGAATATATTACTTTGAGTTATAAGGACTTGCTGTATATTTATTCCCCTTACTGCAACTATTTTGAAAGTTGCCTGTTTTCTTATTCACCTTCATATCCCCAGCACCAAGGACAGTTCTTGACCCATAGTAGGTGTTCAGTAAAATGGAGCACCAGGACAAATATATTGGGGAAAGAAGATTTTTAAAAATGTTATGTTCATTGTCTGTGGATTTAATGAATTGTTATAAAGCTTGTCCTATAGTATATGTCACAGGTAATCAAAGGCTAACAGAAGATAGTTGACTCAAATGTCAGGTCTTGCTCTCGTTTATTGTCATTGCACATGAAGGAGGTGACAAATATTTAATGTGATTTCAGCACGTAGATTGACACTGTTAAACTGCGTGTCTATAACGATGCTTCCATGAGTGTTGGAAGCTGGTATGATGGTAAAGCAAGGATGAATTTATTCCTGTTAATGTCCCCTAGTGTCTTTTCCTCTTGTTACGTTTGAATTCCTGGTCCTGAGCACTGCACTTGGTGCTGTCCCTGGAGAATTAACTTTAGGTAGGGGGATATGAGGCATCATTATGACCAGGCTCAACTATGAGCAAAGGGCGGGGAGCTCTGTGTGTCAAGGAAGCCGATATCTAGGGCTGGGGGCTTTGCCCTATGTATCTTAGGGCAAAAGGGATGAAAGAAGCATTACTGGAGAATTTTAGAAAATGCTTTTTCTTATTTCAGGTGAAGTTTCTGAAAGACTTTTCATCCATAAATCAAGCTGGGGCATTTTCGGCTCCGTTCTCCTCTTTCCAAAGGGAAATGGTGTGCTGAAGAGTTATTCCTCAGCATGGCTTTATTTCTTTCTCCTGCTGGGATGTATTAGCAAGGTCATCACCTTTGGTTTATTGGCTTCAAACAATCTGTGATTGCAGAGGATTATGACTTCTTAGCTTGCAGAAGCAGGAGATGCAATCAATTCATGAAAGGCACAGCACTTTTTTTTTCTTTTAAAAAAATGTGTATTTATTTCTGCTAGCATTTCTGGGGACCAAGACTTAAAAGAGTTTTTTTGAAAAGAATTTATCTTTGAATGTCCTGCTTCATTGCTCCTTTCGAACAGGAACATTGAGTCAGGCCAATGTGAACTTAGCTTTAACTCTTTGAGTTTGAAAGAAAAAAAGATGATGTCACAAAAAGTCTGTCTTCCTCTTCCCCAACTCTAAACCAAATTAATTGGGAAATTTCTACTCATTGTAGTGTGTCAAACACATACCCTTTGAAATAACTGGGGGCATGGGTTAGCCATACCTGCAGGTTGATAAATTAAGTTCTCTTTGGTGGGGCAAGGGAATTTTTTTTGTCTGAAATCCCTTGATTAGTACTATTTTGATATCAGTTTTCTCCTCTTGATGTCATTGCCCAACTTCCTGGATCACCCTTTCTCAATTTATTGCCCTTTTTCCAGTAGGGAGTCTATAATTTCTGACCTCAAAGAAGTGTCAGAATTTAACACTTCTTCCTCTTCTTTCTACAGTGCAGGAGACATTTTCTTTATGGGGGCTGCAGAAAGCAATCCCAAAAACCTGTCTCTTCAAAACTTAATGAGGGGCCCGCCCCGTGGCCTAGTGGTTAAGTTCGCATGCTCCGCTTCTGTGGTCCAGGGTTTCGCTGGTTCGGATCCTGGGCACCAACACGGCACTGCTCATCAGGCCACGCTGAGGTGGCATCCCACATGGTGGAACTAGAAGGACCTGCAACTAGAATATACAACTGTGTGCTGAGGGGCTTTGGGGAGAAGAAAAGAAAAAGAAAAAGATTGACAACAGACGTTAGCTCAGGGCCAATCTTAAAAACAAACAATAAAACTTGACAAACAAATGTTGTAACATGGAGACTCTACTTTTACCAGGCTGCACTGGGTCCTGGCCTGCAGTAGTCTTGAGAATCAGAATTTTGCTGACACTGTGTGATTCGAGTTACTGCTGCACTCTTGATGGAGGAGGTCTGGCCTCTGACTTCCCTTTTTTTGCAGCTCTGCAGAGGTCAGAGACTGATGCTCTGATGCTGAGATGATGTATGAATCTGTGGACTTTGTCTATACTCACTACTTTTTTTGTTTGGGTCAGTTTTACAGTATCTACAAAACTGGAAGACTCTTAACAAGGACCCTACTTCCATATTCATTGGGCACTCTGAGCACATGGTGCAGTTGTTTCTCCAATCACCAGGAAGCATGTAGGATCAGGGATGGGGACAGTGAAGACAACTACTCTCTGGACTCCAGGCAGCAGGGAACAGCTGAGAATGGCTGCTTCCGTGGCTGTCCTAAATGGCTTAGCTTCACTAGCCAGCATGGCAGCCTGAGGTACATCCATGTGTCACCTTTGCTCTTGGGTCCTAATTCAACTGTGTTCCTCATTTTCTCCAGATATAACTCTGCAGGATATATTCAGAATAGAAATTAGGGCCATATTTCTTATTCCAACGACCCATTGTAGTAGGGCAAAGGTCAAGGTGCAGATACCAATGTAGTTTATAATGGCAAATATCAAGCTAGTAGGTGTGTGGTGTGTTAAGCCCTGAAATAGGCCCCATAGACTAGAGCATATTGAGACTGTGGCTTTTGGTTCCTCTTCCCTCCACTTTCTGGACTTGCTCTATCCATTGGTTTGACACTTTCTACTATTTGACAGTCCTTATACCCACTGGAAATAATCAGCCCTTCCTTTCTTTATGGATTCTTTATGGAAAAAATAGAGTTGTGATGGTTACTTAATCTATTCATGCCTTAGTTAATGTAACCCTTTGTGGTCCTCATTTTCCTTTTGGGGTAAATTGGGCGATAATACTTCAGCGTTTCAGATTCAAGAGAACAGACATATGCTAATTTAAGATTAGATTGAGTTTCCATCGTATTTAACCACGGGCAGAAATTTATCTAAAACAAGGTGGTCACAGAGAACTGCTAGTGATTTTGTCTGTGTAGGATAGAGCCCTGCCATATCTGAGAAGTCTACTATTTTGATTTTCCATTATGCTTTTAAAGTTGAGGCTTGCATTATATTCAAGTACAGTCTTTGCACTTGATGCTTCCTTTTAAGGGAATGAAGACATCTTTTTCCTCTGGGGCTTATGCCAAACCTGTCATCATCAAGGCTACATCTGATCTATGGAGGAAATCGGAGTTCAGTAAATCCCTGAACAATATCTCTGCTTCCAGCTTCCCAGTGTCCATGAAACCTTAATCCCCCACAAGTACATCTCATGTAGGTTTATTGTGAGGAAAAATGTATCTAAAGTTCCAGATACATAGTAGGTTCTTATTAAATGTAAGTTCCCTCTATTAAAAGCATTTTCTATATATTCTTCTTTTTTGATGCCTAAAGGTATTGGTATCAGTCCACTGAAAGACGTACTGGGCTAAGAGAGTGCCTGCTCTTAGACTGGCTAACCAAATCTAAGCTCCTGTCTTGGACTTGAGTGCCTCTTCATGACATTTCATCTCAGTTTTGTGCTGTCTGCTGGGGGCAGGATCCTGGGGAAGTGAGTGAGTCACCATCCTGTTGTTTTGCCTCAGAAAATTATGCAACTAGTGCCCACAAGATGCCAGTCAGGACCCAAGTGGCAATGCAAAGGAAAAAGCTTAGTAAAGCGTCTGTGTCACAACTGATGGCTAACGGAAAGTTAGAGAACAGAGCAGTTGAGATTTTCATCAGTGACTCAGTAGTTAAGAATAGTTAGCTTCCTGCACCATCCTACAAAGATCACTTTTTCAGATTTTCCGGAGGTAGGATAGAATAGTTAACATTCAAATGTGCTCCAGTCAGGTAGTGATAGCGGTGTGTATCCAAAAGAATGGAGGTTACAAGCTCAGTTTAATTCTTAAGTTTCGGCGTACTTTCTAGAAATGTTAAAAATTCTAAGTGAATATGGAATAAACTTCATCTACTTTACTTTTCCTCAAACTTTTGCAATATATTCAAATATTAAATCTATTAGAGATAACTTCTTTGATGAGTCCTATGAAACGTAAATAATATATCTCGTCCATGTTTGAGAGTTAGTTTGAGCATGTCTTGTGTTCCAGTCATAGCACTGCCACTAATTGTGTGATCTTATCCAAATTGTTTTATTTCATAGAGTCTTATTTTTTTTTGGCTGAGGAAGATAAGGTAACATCTGTTGCCAATTTTTCTCTTCTTTTGCTTGAGGAAGATTAGCCCTGAGCTAACATATGTGTCAGTCCTCCTCTATTTTGTGTGTAGGTCACTGCCACAACATAGCTGAAGAGTGGTGTAACAGCATGCCTGGGATCTGAACCTGGAACCCAAGCCGCCAAGTGGCGCTCACTGAACTTAACCATTATGCCACGAGGCCAGCCCCTTGGGCTTCTAATTTTTAAGAAGAAAGGTGTGTGCTAGATGGGCTCTGATTTTCAACCTGGCTTTTAACATTTCATATTTCTAAGAATTGTTGTCCCACATATCTGCCTTACTTGAAGCAGATGTCCTAATATATTTTGGAATGCTAATGAGAAAACATTAGTGCAATCGTGTGTTGCTTAATGACAGGGATACATTCTGAGAATTGTGTTGTTAGGTGATTTCATTGTTATGTGAACATCATAGAGTGTACTTGTCCAAACCTAGATGGTTTATCCTTACTACACACCTAGCCTGTATGGTACTAGTCTTATGGGACTGCCATCATATATGCGGTCCATTGTTGGCCAAAACGTCATTATGCGGTGAATGACTGTGACCCTAGTCTCGAGGAATTTTTCCCCTTTTAAATGTGTCTATCATAACTCATTAATACTTGATTGGAGGTAAACAGAGGCTGGTAACTCACTAGGTTTTGCAGGTAGGAAGCCTGGTTTTCACAGCTACTAAATTTGAGAACCCATATCCCAAGTTAAAATGATAGAAAATAGAAAATTACCTTGACTAAATTACCTTATGTCTTTGAACCTTGATTTCCATATCGTTTTGGAGATAATATTAATTCCATCAATTGGGTTACTGTAAAGAACAAATAAACTATTTTAAGAACTTATATGGCACATTTTAAGTTATAAGAGGTGGAAACATAATTGAAACTCAGTCTTCTGATTGTAAAGGCAAAAAGGGAAAAGAGCTAGCTATCATTTACTGAAAAACCTCTGTGAGCCTCAGTTTCCTCATTTGTAAAATAGGGATTCCAAAAATTCTTTCCTTAGTTAAGGTTGTTATAAATATCTGGTAACCAGATATTTTGATGGGCCACCTGCTCTGCCGGTTAAGACGTGCTCTTTGGATGTTCATTACCCTTAGTTGGAGTTGGAGCAGGGGCAGCAACTTTTGCACTTTCCTCCACCATGGCAGGGGCGCCTGTCCTAGATGTAGCTGTCCAGACTTCATTGTAGTTCAGTGAATATTGGACTCCTTGAAAGGAAGTGTTTATTTTGCAACTCTTTTGCCTTGTAGCTCTGGAGCAGAGAATAATGCCTGTCACCTAGTGAGAACTCAATAAGTATCTCTTTAATGAATCAGTGAATTAATCGCTGATTTTATTTTAGCTTCTATTCTATTGATCGTATGGCTGGCAATATGATAAATATATTTCATACTCAGTGGCCCTTAATCCTGGGCACATTAGAATCTCCTGGAGAGGTTTTGGAAATAGTGAATGTGTAGTCCACCCAGAAGTAATTGAATCAGAATCTCTGGGACCGAGCCTGGGACATAGGTGGTTGAAAAGCTACCCAAGTAATTTTAATGTGTGAGAGACAGAATCACTGAACTCTTGATCCATGTTTTCCTGGGGTTTGCTCAGCTGGGCTGCTTGCTAATGTTGCCAGTTACTTGTGGGCATCCAAGTTCCAGTGAACATGTTCTCCCATCTTGCCATTTGTCATGGTTAAAATAGTCCACATTAACAAGGATGCAAACTTATCATCCACATTAAGAGTATAATCTCTTTTTCATGTAGTTCCTGAAACCCACTCATGCTGTCCATTTAAATCATAAACTTAGATCCTTTTGTAGTGTGAAAGAAAACAGGTGAATCAGGATGGAGGAAATTAACGTGGACCAAGATCGCTGATAATGTTGTAAATTGCAGAGGCCTGGATCTCAGACTGGTTTCAGAATCACAACCATTGGTAATTGCTCTACAGCATTAGGAAATCAGGAGGCAGTACCTGGAAGGTGGTTTGAATTGGAGGCTAATTCCTCTTTAAGTGTTTGGTTTGCAACTGTGTTGGCAGAAACCGGCTAAATATTGCCATTGCCACTAGGGGGGAGTGTTCCCCTTGAAGGTAATTCTGATTCTAAGGAGGGCAGAGCAGGCAGGCTCATTTTGTGTGTTTGTTGAGGATGGCCCTAGAGGAAAACCTTGTCTGGATTCTTTGGAATTACGTTGCTTTGTTTTCTTGGATGGTTGACATTTTCATTCTTCTTTAGTTCCTGAGTCCCGCTAAAGTGTCATTTTGTCCAAGAAGCAAACGTAAGACATGCTGCAGATGGGCATCCACACGTGGTGAGCAATGGGGGAAAGACCGCTATCACTAACGCAGCATCCACCTTTGCTTTGTCACCCAGTGACAAAGTTAAGTTACAACTCAAGATTCTAGTAATAACACAGGGTGACAGCAGTGCTGGGACCTGCTTCAAGAAAGGGCGATTAGATGCCAAATGAATGGTATCAGGGGAGCTATCAGCAGCCAAATGTGAAGTTATTTTACTCAAGACAGTGATTTCTACTCTGTTTTTAAAAACCTTATGGTATCTCCAGGTATTTCAAAAAATGTCATACAGTTCTCAAAAATAATAACATACTTGTGGAATATATTAATACCATCATATGTGTTTAGCAGTGAGCATGGAGGTGGGTGAAAATTCACATAATGTCAATGCTCCAGAAATGAGGGATCAAATAGGCAACGGATCTACTTGACACCTCATTTCTCTCTGTGAACACCCCCAGAGTATAACTGTCAGTGTCCCCAAGCCCTGTGCTTTCTCGAGCATCCTCAAACCATGCAAGCCTATGACTATTCCTGCTGTTCTGGAAGAATCTGCATTTTCTCCCAAGATATTTTTCCTCTTTCTTGGCACATGCAACCCGGATTTGCAGTTCATTTCTCTCCTGTCACTTTTTTGTTTCTCTTTTTGTTCTTAACTTTGATTACGGAAATGTTTTAAAAATAATGGATGTTAGTTAATAAACAGCATGGCAGGAAGGAAAAAAATGAATAGCTGTGTGCTCATTCTGGTAGACTACGCTGCCTGCAGATAATTTACCAGGGCAGAGTGCTGACATACACAGCCCCACAAGAAGGACTTATCCCTGATCTTAAACCAAAATCATTCTTGAAAGTTTCCAATTGTTCATAAGATGTCAGCCATGAAAACTGCAGGAAGCTGACCTGTGATGATGCCTCTGAGCTGGTGGCTCTCCAGTTCAGGAGGTAGCAACAAGCAAATATCTGTATTTCTGCACTTGGGGAGATTGCCAACTTTCAGAGAAAGAACTTTATGCTGGAGTCCAGCATGGTGAAACAGTTTCCTGCCTTTACTACCAAATATGTTCCATACCCCCTTCCATGCTTTCCCCAGTGAGTTGTGAGACCCTGCTCTTGCAGCTGCTCTTAGCTCCATCATGTTGAATATATTTCATCACTTTTCTGTCTTGCCTCTACTGTAAACCCTTTGATGATAGACAATGTTTCTTTGTGTGTCATCACCTACTGGAGTGCCTGGCACATTAAGTAGTCTCCTTAAAGTGAATTAAATGAATGACTGGCTGAATTGAATGAATGAATGAATAAAGATCCCGAAGAATATTTCTACATTTCTCTAAGTAGGATTTAAGTGAAACCTCCTCACAAATATTGTTGAACCCTGAGAGTCTGCTGGGAGAGGAAGGGGAGGACATGGATTTCCATGAGTTTTCTGAAAATTAGGAAAGAACTCAGCCAGTCAGTATTTATTTTCCTAGGATTCTACTCGCAACATGTGAACGTGTGGCTTTTCCAGCATCACACACCCTGCCCATATTGTGTAGGGATCTTAAGGCTGCAGTATCTGCGTTAATACACCTTGTAGCAGGTTCCACCACAGTTAGACTCTAGGAAATTCTGATGGCAAAACTCCACTGAAGTCTGCTGAGATTATCTTGTCTTTGAAAGGCAGATTCCCTCACGTCTGTCCTCAGTTACTAAGAATTTTGTGCAAATATGATTTGAGGAGGAGGTCGTGGGAAGCATTAGCACCCTAGGCTTCCTGAACTTTTGATAGAAATTCCACTCCTGGTAAGAAATTTCACCAGGTAAGGTAGGAGCCTTACCCGACTAACAGTGTGATTTGGAAAAATAAAAGAGTCCTGACTCCTAAGAACCAAACTTCCCAGATTCTATTAAAGAAAAAACAAGACAACACACAAAAAAAAACACAAAGTAAGTTGCACCTCATCCAAGCACATGGGACATAGGTAGAGCTCTCCTGTGTTGGGGCTGTGCCTACAAGCTGGCTGTTTCCTTTAATACAAAGAAAATAATTTATAATGAGATGCACAAATGCACATGTACATGCATATACCTACATATGCGAGCTTCTGCATATTCCCAGTGGCAAAATGAGGCAAGGCTAGCAGAGGATTCTGCAAATAATTTGTATTCAGAAATACAGCAGCCCTGCCACTTATTTTGCAGGGTAAGCTGATGGCTGTTTGCCCTAAGCATAATGACTCTGTTAGGAGTGACCTTTCCTGGTGATTTGTTAACCAGTCAGTCTTAACCCTTTAATTAATTAATTTTCTTAAGGTAAAGGGGCTGTCCCATCCCTTCTGTCTTACCATTCATTTTACACCATATTCAAAATTATTAGTTTGAGAATTTTAATGACAGTACATCATTTATTTTCGTCTTTCTGGCTGCGATCTCAGCAACCAAGTGTTCTGATTTGTACTGTGTGTGTGTGTGTGCATGCATATACCCTTGCAAATGTGTGTGGTTGTTTGTTATGGAAACCTTGCTGACTGCTCCAAAATTCAGCCAGGAACAGCAGCTTAAGTGACAAAGTTTGATTTTCTATACACTCAGGGTACTAGAACAATGGAGGGAAAATGAACCAGGAAGCCTGCAATATAGCCTTTCTCAGCGATCTGCTTTTCCAGAAGCTGATTAGGGCTCTGATCTGTCTCCTTGTGGCTTCATTATTAGAGAGAGGGAAAGAGGAAGAAAGACAGTGCCTTTGCTTTTATAAAAAGGCCATTTTAATCAGGAGGGAAAGTAAACACAAGCCGTATCTCGATGGATCTCAGTTTTCTCTAGTGGGCCAATTCACATCTTTTTCTATTCTACTACCCCAGTTTGTTTTTCTTTCTTGTTTTTATGGTTTGAATTTTTATATTAATGGCTACAGGGAAATCTATATGTAATATATAGTGGAAGGGAGATGGAAAAGGATAAGCAATGCACAATTCCTAAGGATTTTGGAAATATTTTGTTCTGGGAAAATTCATTCTCTTCTAATCTTTGATTTAATCCCCTTGTAAGTCGCTCCTTTAAGGCTAAGCCACCCTTGAGCAGGAAATGGTTCTTAACCACTGAAGCATATTCGTGGAGACAAAGTGGCCCAGAAGGAGTCACTGATTTCTCACCTGGGGGAGTCTGTGCCTTTCCTGTGGGTGTTTTCATATGCCTCATGATCAGTATATTTTAATAATATTTTTTAATTGGATGTAACTGCAAGTAAAAAAAAAATTTGTTTTTTTAAATAAAATTACATACATTCGCACTATGGAAAAACATTTGCAGAATATACAAAGTTTATTTGCTAAGGAAAAAGGCAAAAGAGAAAAGTAGGTTTGGGGGGTGAGTTGTTGGATGAAAGCTGTCACCTCCCCTCCCCTATGTGGAGCTGCCTTCCTTTTCCTTCCTCCTCTTTGCCTCCTCCCAGGAAAATGGAACCCCTGCCCAGAGTCTCTTAAAATGCCAGATCACATGGTCAGATGAGGCTCCTCCTTCTGCAGGCCCAGGGCCTGGCCAAGACTGGATCCTGCACTCTCCTCACCTCTGCCCCTCTCTACTATCTGTGTACTTAGCTTGGAAGAACCATGGCTCTAACCTTGTACCATATATTATTTTTCTTTTATGTTCTACTTCTAGTAACTGGATAGATAAACTCTTGTTATGACTGACCTAGGCGTTAGTCATTGTCTCTTGGGTATAGATATCGCCCTTAGAAATGTTTTGGGAAGAATGTTTATGGTTAAAATCCTTGATCTAATATCATCTTAATACTACTAAAATTATTTAATAATTCTCTTACTTCAGAGTTAACTGTTGGATTTGTGCCTATTTATACTTGTGGATGAGATTTGACAGGCTACTCATGTATCTTGTCTTTTTTCCTAATATTTTGTTATATTAGTTTTAACCACATGAAATTGTCAATTTTTGACTATGAAATGGTTCAATCTAATAATAGTAGTGAGTGCTCAATAAAAGATAACTTTGTCATTCGCTAAGCACTTCACACAGGTCATCTCATTTAATTTTCACAACAACCTGCTCAGGTACTTACTTTTTTTAATCCCCACTTTTCAGATGAGACAATTGAGGCTCAGAAAGTTAAAGTGACTAGTTCAATATTGAATGGCTGGTAAGGAGGCAAGCCAGTATTTAATCTCAGTTCCCTTTGACTTTAGGCTTTTTTTATTCAATGCACACAAATTATTTAAAAAATAGATATTCTTAATGGCCACATAATAGCTCATTGTATGGATCTACTTTAGTATTTTTATCTTAAGATTAAATTCTCTGATTCACATTTACATTGCTTCTGTGTTTTCTTCTTGAAGAATGCCATGATGAACATAACTCTTAGTATCCATATAACTAGATGCTTTAGCTGGGATTGAATGTGTTTACTGTGTTCTCCATTACTGGATTATATCCAACATGAACTGCAACATTTACCAAGAAGGAGGTTATTATCTATTTGTTTAAAAAACGTCATTTTTTGTGTTCAAAGTGTTTTATTTTGGAATCTTTTTAATGGCAGAACCCTGGTAATGTGTTTATATAAAACATTAGGTTTGTGCACAAATTTCCAAGAACACAACTATTTTAGAAAGCCTGATAGACTTGTAGCTCCTCCTTTTCATCATCAAGAAAATCTTAACAAAACCGTTGGCTTCACTTCTCCATGGAACATACTGTCCCTTGGGCTCTTGTATTACCCCCAAAGATATAGGGCAATTGTTTTCTATTGCATTGTTTTGCTGAGAAGGAACACTTTTATCATAAAAACACAAATAGACTTGAAGCCATTATACGTGAAACGGTGCATGAACAAATTTCAGGTTATCTAGACATAAAAGGAAAAACTAATTGTCTGGGCTGAAACGTTCTTACTTCCTCTCTCAAGCAGTTGTCAAATGGAGGGAACAGTGAGGGGGAAATTGCTATTCAGGGTTGGAGAGACTCTCGCTCTTGTCCTGTGGTCTCGACCCGTTAAGTATCAGTAAGCGAGCTTGAGGCCATCAGGAGGGGCTGTTTGTTGGCATCTGTATTTCAAGCCAATTTCATGCTAGGCAGGGAGCCGATGTAATTTGGGTGTTAAGTTTCTGCTGCAGGGACAACCGGTTGAGTGTGGTGGTGGTCCCATCCAGGAGTCGACAAGCAGAGAGTGAGTGCTGTGCCTTGTGGAAAACTCATCATGCAGAGGGGGCGAGGGGGCGGCATGAGTTGTGGCTGGCAGTGGGCCCTGGGGGAAATCTGAGGCTGCTCTGGCTGCAGAAGACAGGATAGGGGAAGGGGCCTTTTGTGCCACACAACAGAAAACATGGTGTAAGGCAATCATTGATCCAGGATTGGGAGGCTTTGCCCGCTCTAAATTAGCAATACCGCCAGACTTTTGAGATTTTAATTCGCAAGGACTCAGTTATTGCGAAAGGATATTCTTAGTGCATATGATATGGTACATACTATGGGATGAAGGAGTAAAAGTACAATTTTAAAAATAATTTTTGAAGTACATGTATTCTAGAAAATACGGGGAGATTTCTTGAGTATAAAAATATCTTGTGAGTGAGCAAAAGAATTGTCATTTTGCATACATCAGAACATCTGAAGTTTGTTGAAAGAAGAATGAAAATTTATGAAACCCTGGATACTTATGAAAATTACACATTTCACTTGCTTGTTCTTGTAGAAGAAAATGTAAATTCACACTACAATCATGTCACCTTAAAATGCAAAAACAAAAAGCAAAACAAAATTAGTTAAATGTAAAAAATTTAAAAAATGAGTAGAGAATTCTTATTCATCTGTCTCTCAGGGGATTTCCAGCAGCAGCATTAACATCCGCAGAAACAGACAGGATGATGGGCAACTCTTGATAAAGTCCTTCCATCTCACCCATCCTCGTGTTCTTATACTTCCCTTTCTTTTCAAATTCCTCTTTTGCCTTTTGCATACCTTTTGAAATAGTGCCTGCATATTGTATAAATATATATAATAATTTATATGTAATAGTGAAATTTGTGGGATTTTTCGTAATATTAAAAATGCTAACAAAATTAACAAATGTTAGAGCTTTTGTTTGTTTGTTTTGATTTTGTTTTGCTTTGTGTTATTTTTTACCACATTGGGCAGTTTTATCATATCAAATAGGCTAAAAGATTCCTTTCAGTCGTTGAGCAGTTTATCAGACACCTCCCTCGTCATGCATTTCTCGCTAGAACAAATTGTCTTAATGAAAAAGTAGATGATCATTTTAAAAGTCTTTATCAAAAGAATGAGAAGACAAGCCACAGCCTGAGAGAAAATATTTGCAAAAGACATATCTGATAGAGGAGTGTTATCCAAAATATACAGAGCACACTTAAAACTCAGTAATAAGAAACTCGCTTAAAAAATGCTCAAAAGGTATGAACAGACGTCTACCTCACCAAAGAGGATATGCAGACAGCAAGTAAGGGTATGAAAAGATGCTCAACATCATATATTATGAGGGAATTACAAATTAAAACAACAGTATTCCACTACACACTTTTTAGAATGGCTAAAATCCAAAACATGGACAAAACCAAATGCTAGGGAAGATTGGATAACAGGAATGCTCATTCACTGCTGTTGGGAATACAAAATGGTACAGCTACTTTGGAAGACAGTTTGGCAGGTTTTTATAAAACTAAACATAATCTTACCATATGATCTAGCAACCTTGTTCCTTGGGACTTTCCAAATAAATTGAAAACTTATGTCCACACGCAAAAAAACATGCACATGGATGTTTATAGCAGCTTTATGTGTAATTGCCAAAATTTGGATGTAAGCAAGATATCCTTCAGTAGATGGATGGAAAAATAAACTGTGGTATTCCTAGACAATGGAATATTATTCAGCTCTGAAAAGAAATCAGCTATTAAGCCATGCAGGACATGAAGAAACCTTAAGTGTATATTACTAAGTGAAAGAAGCCTGTCTGAAGAGGCTACATGATTCCAACTATATGGCATTCTGGAAAGGGTAAAATTATGAGACTATATAAGGATCAGTGGTTGCCAGGATCTTGGGAAGGGAGAACAGATGAATTGGTAGAACATAGGGAATATGTAGGGCAGTGAAACTATTCTGTAAGATACTACAATTGTGGACACATGTCGTTATACACATTAGTCAAAACCCGTAGAACATACAACACCAAGAGTGAACCCTAATGTAAACTATGGACTTTGAGTGGTGATGTTGTGTCTATGTAGGTTCATCCATTATAACAAAATTACCGCTTTGGTGCAGATGTTGATAGTGGCGAAGACTGTGCATGTTTGGAGGCCAGGAGTGTATTGGAACTTTGTGTCCTTTCCACTTAATTTTGCTAGGAATCTAAAACTGCTCTAAGAAACAAAACCTATTAACAAAAAAGAATATAAAGTAGTTTTTGAACAATTCTATTATTTGATGGTCTTCAATGATTTGACTTTCTGATCAACAGTTTTGTCTGTGTGTGTTGTTTACTTTTATAAGGCCTTCAAAGGGGAAGCAGGGATCTGTCCAGATGACAGAACCTGCTGGAGGCTTCATGTTGACTTGAAGCTCCTAAGTCTCATCCTCCAAGTCCTTAGCAAGGCAACCCTCAAATTTCTTACTCTGTTGAGTTTCTACATTAGTGCTCAGTGCCGACTGTATGTTGAGCACTTGGCACATGGAGACTGCTCAAGGGAAATCAAAACTTTGTCCTTGGCTCAGAATTAAAGTGCCGAAAGTAACTTATCCCTTTCGTTCTTTCTTAAGCCCTAATGTTCACCACCTGAGGACACCTGTGTGCTCCATTAGACTGTCCATTTACAAGTGACATTTTCAGATTCTTGACCTTTTTATGTTTTTCTTAGTGTTTTCAACTTCAGGGATCTCAAAAGTTCAGTAGGTCAGAGGGGAGTTCTCAACTTGGTATAAGGTATAGCACACAGGAAAGCAACTTCTTGGATTTCCATTGTGGGAGTAAGGTGCTTGGATCATATGAGGTAGGACCCTCGAGAGACCTTTTCTTGAAACCTGGGTGACATGGAAAGAAGTGAGCTTTGTTCAGACTGAATTTGTAATGGGCAGAGGAGGTGTGTCAGCCTGCATACTTGGTTTTGCCTTCCTGGGCTAGACCTTTAACGTTAGTACTCACAGAGGGTTTATAGTTTCTACTGAGTCTGTATAGTTTCTGCTGAGGTGCCCATGTCATGATTTCAAGGTCAAATGTGAGATGGATGCTCACCTCCCACTTCAATCTCTGCCTCCTGTGTACTAATTTATAAGGCAAATGATTGTTGTAAGCTGTGTCAGGACACTCATACCCTTCAATCAAATAGAGGAGTTGGATAAAGGATATACAAATAGTTCAGGAGAGTGAGAGAATTTTTTAAGGTGGATATCATTACAAAGGGATCCAGAGAAAGTTATACTCTGAACTCCATCTGCCCAGTTTCAGGAGATGGGTGCCTGTCACATAAGTTGAGCCTGGTAAGGACCAGGGAGGTAGAGGCATTCAGTAGGACTTGCATGTGAGGAGCTGGATGAAGAGGATTTCTTGAGAAAGAATTGTCAGAGTACTGGGCTATTTCCTGTCCTCATCACATGGTGGTGAAGAAATGGGTTACAAGAGAGCTTCACTTCTATTTCCCCAAATTTGGCGATACAAAGACTGGCACCTGACTCTTGACTGAAACAATTAAAGTGGTTTGTGGCTTGGGTCTGACTTCTGCCTAGGAAATATAAAGCGAGAGGCAAGAGCTGACCTGCTACATAGCAGGTCAGACAGGGCACCATAGCTTTGGTGCATTGGGGCTGGGAAAGTGGGAATGTTTAGAGAGGACCATGCAGGACAGTGTCACTGGGTCCTCTCAGATCTTGTTCAACGGGCCCATCTAAAGGGCTGAGGAGACCCCACAGTGGAAAGGGTTGGAGTTGGGCTTCCAGGTGACCACTCAGCTGGGAAGAGGGTCTCCAGTCATTACTTGGCCTGGAGATACAACTGTACAGGTCATGAGAATGCAGGGGTGGGGCCCAGCGGGGGCCTCTGAAGACCTCAGCAAAGAACGAGTCACTTTCACCATCTGCTATGCCCAGAGTGCTGGAAACCACCTGCCATACGAATGGCCCTACTCCTTACCCCTCTTTCCTCTCCTGCCCTCATGCTGCAAGGCAGCAGGTGGAGAGTTGGGAAAGCTTGATTAAACTGCTTGGCGAGCAGGAGACCACACCCCCTTCCACAATGCAGGTGTCAGCCTGAAAGGGGTGGGGGAGTTCAGGATGGCAGGTATGGGGAGTGAGAGAGAAGAGGGAGGATGTAATACAGGCAAATATAGCTTTTTGATTACTGTCTTCAACTGGACATTGTATTAACTGAATTAAGACAGCACATATGATTTAAAGTGACTTTGAAGCTATCTATTACATTAAAATAAACAGAAATCCTGGGATCTGCCAGAGATTTCATCCAGGAGTAGAGGAAGAGTGCTTCAAAAGAATAAAATTTAAGGGAAGACAGACACAAAACCATGTTTTAAGTCACTAGTCCTATTTGTTTAACACCTGGTTGCAGATATAGGTGTGACTGTGGATGTTGGCCCTAGGTCCCAGTGGGTGGGCGATGGCCCCCTGCAGCTCGTGCCCAGTGTGTGCTTTGCTCTTTGCAGTAGTCATTGTTCTCTGGCACACTGAAGTGATGGCAGTAACAGTGGTGGGAATATAACAGTCCTTCTTTGGGAAATAATATTGTAGCCTCTGAAGGCGGGGGAGGAATTTGTCACCCACTCCCTAAAACCTATCTAATATCACGAACAACCTATGGGAGGAAACAGCCATTTTAAATGTGATTATACTTGAAACTGGATAATACACTAAATCAATCTTGCACATTGTGAAACTGGAGCCATATTTAGCATGACTATCACTTAGCTTTCAAATTGGGACCCTTTTGAGAGGGGACACTATGAATAATCATGTTGAGACAGCAGGAATAAATTGGGATTGTTCTCAGCCAACTAGGACATAAATGGTCATTCTATCTATCTTACGCTTCTCCTAACCTGTTGAGGAAAGAGGGTTTTTTTTTTCCTGCCAGAAGTGAGAGCTGAAATCATGTCTTGCTTTTTGCGTCTTCATGACATTTACTGTGTAACACCATGAAGCATCCCCTTAATCAAGTAGCTCAGGGAGTTGATTACTCACTTCATGCTTGGTGGTTGGGGGGTCACACACACTCCTATCAGAATCCAGTGAAGGCACTTAAGCCGAGGTATCAGATTATGAGGCACCATATAACTACCCAAGAATCCTTACAAGCTCCTGATTACAGGTCCCAGCAGATATTCTTTTCCGAGGCAAACCACATTCAAGAATAAGGGAAAAAGCATGACCACACCTGGCAGGACAGAGGATGGGAGTCAGCAGGATTAGGTGTGTTCCTTTTAAGAGTCAGTGCAATCAGGATGGAAACTATATAAGATGTAAAATCAGGAGACCTGGATTTAAGTACGTCCCATTGGTACTTTGCGAGATTTAGCATTTACTTAACTTGCCCTTGTGAAAAGGCCATTGCTGTCATACCACCCCCTCTTTATAAAGACGTTGAAATGATCAGCACTGTAGAGGCCATTAAAATATATTTTATGTTATACAACTTGCAAGGCAGTCATTATGAATGCTCCTGTTAGTTCCTTTTGTTTACCACTAAAATTAAGTAGAAAACTTTTTCAGCCTTGCCTCTTCTTCTCTCTGCATCTGAGCCCAGATGTTGAAACTTCTAGAAAGGAGATAATTACTTGTTTTTCAGTCCTGCTCACAGATTTTAGACCACTGAGTACAGTCTCTCTCTCTCTGTCTTTCACTGTTTGATGAGATAATGTACGGGAGAGTGCACAGCAAATGGCAAAGTTCAACCAGATATTCATCATTAAGAAGCCACTTTGCTCAGGTGCTCTTGTGTCTGGCAGAAGGCACTGCAATAAGACAGGTGCAGATTCTTAGCCCTCAGGAGGATGTAGCGGACAGGAAGATTTAAAAAAAAAAAAGTTACAATGATGAAAATTTAATTGGTGAGTTCAGGGAATAGTAAACAAGATATAAATTCACCTAGTGTTTCAAGGATGTCCAAAATGAGCTCCAGCTATTGAGAAAACCATTACTAAGGAAGAAATTAGCATAAGCTGCTGGTCAATTTGGCTTCAGTTTCTAGCCCTTGAAGTGAGCACTATGTGTAGGAGCTGTCAGGTATTTTTAGATATTTGTTCTATTCCTTGGTTATAGTGAAAAAATTCCTCCAAGAGTTTGAGGGAGTCTCGAATGCAGAGATTGCCAAGGCAGTTTGCAGTCCATTAATCAACCTTGATTGAATTAAGCACTTAACCCAGTGGTTCTCCGTGGGGTGTTAGGGGGTGGATTTTGCCCACAGAGGATATTTGACAATATCTAGAGATATTTTTGGTTGTTAGCACTGAGGGCAGGCCTTGCTACGGACATTAAGTGGGTGGAGGCCAGGGATGCTGCTGAACATCTTGCAGTACACGGGGCAGCCCTGCATGGAAAAGAATTGTTGAGTCCAAAATATCAGTAGCGCCAGAGTTGATAAACCCTGGCCTAACCTATCAGCACTATGGGGCATACGGAGCAAGAAAGAAATATGATCTCTACCCTTGAGAGATCATTTACAGCCTTAATGCAGAGACAAAATGAATATGCCCATCCATTAGTTGAAATAATTCTGCATCCAGCAATACTTCCCAAGCATGTAATATGTGCCAAGGACTCTGCAGGGTTTTAGTAGTATTTGTAGTTGTGGCAGTACCTGTCCTGAAGAAGCTTAGAATTTACTGAGGAGGACACATGTTAAAAAGGAAATCATACAAAAATTTGCTGAGTAATGGGATAAATCATGTTTGGAATGGAAAATCAGTGTTGCCCTGAGAGAGAATAGCAAGAAGACTTTCTTTAGGTTGGTTAGTCAGGGGAGACCTCTCTGAGAACTTGCTATTTAAGCTGAGAAAGAGTTGGCCAAGTGGGAAATAAAGGAAGAGAAAGACAAGTAGAGGTGAATTCATCTGGCCCCAGGCTCAGAGGCAGGAAAAACCTTCTGGTTTTGAGCGATGAGGGTGGATATGCCTGGATATAGTGGAGTATAGTCAAGCCAGTAAACCTGGTAAGAATTCAGAGAAGGGAGAAATAAATATGAATAAAAGTCACCAGGGAAGATCTGGAGGAGGAAATAGGGAGTTAGAGACGGGGGTGGCACATAGGCGATGGTTTAGAGAGAGAAAATAAGCATCTCTGGATTATAAAGGGAAATAAAAGAAATCTGGCCTGCCTGGTTAAAGGAGGACAAGAGAGAAATAAAGTTTGACTTTCATCAGAGTGCTTTTTAAATGGAGGTCCTTTCTTTGGTGACATTGTATCTAAGTGATGGGAAAAAATGAAAAATTGGGGAAAGTAGACCCTTCTTTGTAAAGGGATTGTTGTAGTCAGCTTTATGTCGAAGAGATCTCTAGCTGGGAAAAATCATACAATTCGAAGCAAGGACTTGAACCTGGAATGACCGATGGTGTGAGGGAAAAAAAATAAAACTTATTGTTATCAGCACCTGTTCACTTCATTCACTCAATAAATATGTTTGAGTACTGTTGATGTATTAGACCCTGGAAACATATTGGTGAGCAAAATCAGAAATGGTTTCAGCTCTCAGGAAGTTTACATTTTAGTGGGAAAGACTCCACTAAAATAAAAATAAAGTATTCACAGAGTTAAGTATTGAGATGAACAGATACTTGTCCTTATTTAAACCTATGATTAGAGGGTTTTACCTAGACCATAATGACAAGGAAGACCTTTCTGAGAAAACGAAGACCAAGAGGCATGTGAAAAATTGACCAGGTGAAGTGGGGTGGACAGGAAGGGTACAGAGACCCCTAGGCAGAGGTCTCAGCATGTGGAGGGAAGAATCATGGCAAGAAAGAAGAAGGAACTCCAAGATGACTGGAATGGAGAGGGCTGACAGGAAGTAGGGTATGAAATGAGACCACACTGATAGGAAGAGTAGGAGGGAGGGGGCAGGATGAGGTTGGGGTAGAGGGGAAGGAGAGAAGTGCGCACACACGCATTTTGGAAGGTCCAAAAGAAAATGCTGCCAAATCATGTAGGAAAATATTGCGGAAAATATTGCAGAAACTCCAGAAAGCGATAATGCGTGGGTTAAGGTCATGGTGTTGGGAATGCATTGTTTTGCTCATATTCTGGAAATGCTCGGGGTGGGGGTGGGGGTAAAAGATAAAACTTGAGGATAAGCCAGTAAAGGAGATGAAGGTGTCAAGGATGAGGGCTAGTGCCTGGAGTGCCTACCAAGATAGATAATGGTACTTTCCACTGAAAGAGGAAACTCCGGAACAGGGCCTGTTTGGAAGAAGAAGATTACAAATTCACTTTAACAAAAGTTGATTTTGAGGTGTGTTTGAGACATCCAAGAGGAGTTATCAAAGGCGGGTCTGGAACTCAGAGACGAGGTTTGGGCTGCAGATAAGCAACCACTGGGCTCCGGCTTAATTAAAAGCTGACAATCTTCCATCTGCAGAGGCTGATATCTTGCCCCCATCATAGTTCCATCTCTGTTCATCTGCAGGCTTGAAAATGGGTGCAGCCTACCCCTGCCAGCTTACAGCACCACTAATCTGAAACTAAACTAGGAACCAAGGAGAGTTTAAATCCAAGATCAATGTTGAGCATGTGTTGAGGGAGAAAGTGAAGTGTTAACAAGTGGATTTGCCAGCCTGAAGAGGGAACACTTCCACCCACATAATTAGGAGAGAAGAGAATTGGGATCTCACATTAGCCATCATGTCAGCCCTGAAGTACTGATTAATGCTTCGCTGGTTAATGAGCTAACTGGATGACAGGATTGCGTTTTGGAAAGGGATCTTCAAAGTTACCTAGATCAATCCATGCCTTTCACAGTTGAAACAGAGGTCCAGAGAGAATGAATGACTTATCCAGGTTCACTCTACATATTGGTGACAGGGCATGACTGCCATTTATCCCAGTTTATTTCACTGTCCTACTTACCTCTATCCCCTGGAATTTTGATTGTGAAGGCGGTGATGTACAGTATTATTTCACTGTCCTGCACTTTGAGTAGAGATGTTGGTCAAATAGCCCTAGGCCCCTTTAGCTAAAGGAAAAAGTGTTTTGTGGCTTTTCGATAGCACACACTTGTAAATCACTCCACTGAAATCCAGAATAGCTTGGATAATGATATGAACCTTAGCTACGAATTTAGCAGTCCGTTACGGCATCCAGCAGTTTCAGTTTATCACTGTCCCAAGGGGAGAAAAGGAGGGGAAACCAGTATAAGAAACAAGCTAATAAATTTGTTTTTAAAACCCCTCATCCTCTTCCCTCCCTCCAGCAAATGTTGTAAATTCCAGGCATTTATGGTTTGCTTGAGGAAGCAAGCTCACTGTCAAAAGTGTTTTAATAGCCTTTGATTTACTTTTTAAGTGCTTAGTAGGATGATTGATGAGTGTTTTGAAGCTGATCACAGACTTGGGAGAGATGAGAATTCACTGCTGTCTTCCCCCTGACTGGATGTGTGTGTTGGTTGGTTCAGTTTGGGGAGAACTTACAAGCAGAGCAGGGACTCAACCTGCATTTCCTTTTCTCTGTGAGAGGCCAGTGGCTCTTATTTTTCCCTTTTGTCACCTAAAAGAGTATGGTTTTGACACACAAGGGCATTTCTTAGGCTTCTGTCTCTCAAATGCTCAGTTCCAGTAGCTACCCACTGAGTGGGAATAGAGTGGCCTGCTCTGGGGGCTTCACCCCTGCCTTCAAGACTTACAGGAAAAATTATCCTTCTATGTTAAGTCATGAACTCAGCAAGAACCAGCATTCCATCTTGCATGCCTCTAAGTCCTGCTGAAAAGCAAACCATGTGGGTACAGCAGTAATTGGCTTGGGTTTCCATTTGTTCAGGCCATAATAAGTGCCTCACCGTGCACAGCACCCAGCAGGGTGAGCTGTGAAACCCCTCTCTCCTTAATAGACAGAATTAAGTTGCATCTCATCCTGTGCTCATTCTCCAAATCCCCAATGGCCAGCATAACTGAGAAGGCTATAGATGTGTGCTTTTCACATGTAAATACCATTGCCTCTACGTGTGAATCCAGGAAGTCAGTTCCTGGGTCTTTACTTAAAAGACGTTTAGATGAAGAATCAGTGTATTTCAGTTCCAGCAGCATTTTTCTTCCCTCTAAATCTAGCCACAGTGTTCATCAATTTGTTTAATAATGCCTGGGGAGCCTTTGGTTCCGGCATTGAATAATAAACGTTTGGAGTGCCCTCTGCTTTAAATACTTTCTAAATTTGTGTTCCCTTCTGTGCAAAAGACAAATTGACAGGAGGGAGACTTTCTTTTTCTCATTCTAAAGAGAATTGACATAGTGGAGTTTGTTTTAGTAGTGACACCTGGCCAAAGAAAAGATACTTCAGCAATATAGTGGCTGCATTTCTTTTTTCTTTTTTACTGCCCAGCAGCACTGCCATTGTAATAGAGGCTCAGAATCTGTCTATCAGAATCCTATATGAAGCTTTAAAAAAATTCAGCAGTGCAGGTCCCACACCTGAATGCCTGGGTAGAATCCAGGTACCTATAATTTAATAGCTCAGTTCTTCTTGTGCAACCAGAGTGGAGAACCCCAAAAGGATTACACTACCAGAAAAAGATTGTATAGCTCTCTAATTAATGTAATCACGCAGAGAGCAGTGGTCCTCAACTTGTGTGGACTTAGATGCTCTGGCCAGCATGTTGAAATGCAAATTTCTGGCCCACCGAGACTCTGATTCCTATAGGTGGGGAGTGAGGACCAGGAATCTACAATTTAACAAGAACTTCATGTGCAAGAAACAACAGGATCATCTCGTGAAAACGGGGAGCAGGCAGACTGTCAGGGGTTGTTGCTATTGTGTTTGCTTTTGTTTCATTTCTTATTTGGTAATCCTGACTTACAGGATTTGGTCAATTTAAGCACTTCATGGGATTTCATTTCTACTTCTCTCCACTCTCAGTAGGTGCAGCCTTAGTGTCTGGCCACGGTTAACCTAAAGCAGTGACTCCCAAGCAGGCTTCATATTTGAGGAGCTTTTAATATAAACTGATGCCCAAGCCCCTGCCTCCACCAAGTGATTCTAATTAAATTGGTTTGGGATGGGGCAAGACCAGAGTTTTTAAAAAATTTCCCCATGTGATTCTCATGTGCCACCAGGATTGAGAACCACTGGCCTGGAGAAGTGTGCAAAGCCACAGGAGTTCCCGATCAGCAGAGAAATGTGAAGGGCTCCACTGTGGCTGCAGGTGCTGACATTGCTAACTGGGGTCAGGTCTTCTGTCTGTGGGGACTGCACTGCCCAATATTGAGTTCAAGATCCTGGTTGCCTGATACTGGTGTCGTGAATCTAATCTATAGAGAGAATAGGGCTACAACTGTGTGACAAAAAAAAAAAAAAGAAAATCAAGAGAAGGAAAAAAGGAGATTTACAGGTTTGTTCTCCTTGATAAACTCCGAGGTGACGTTGATAATCTGTTGTATGACGATGGGGAATCCCAGTGTGCCACTGGCTGGCGGTGCACTCTCTTCTGGAACCCAGAGTGACACATCAACCAGGGAGCTTATGGATGAAGGAAACTCTCTTCCCTTGGAAAAGCCAGCTTCTTGGTTGTGGAAGCTTATCTACAGATAAACTCAGCAGCAACAAGTATTTCTTAGACATCTACTGAAAATTAACACTGTACTTGCACAGTGCTTTACAGTTTACACACTTTCACACACATTTTCTCCCTTGACCTTTACGTGAAATGAGGCAAATGAGGCCTAGAGAGGGTTTTTTTCACTCCTTTTTTTTTTTTTTTCAAACAAGGAGTTGCTCTTTTTTTCCCCCAAAGATTGACCCTGAGCTAACATCTGTTGCCAGTCCTCGTCTTTTTTTGACTCTTCCCCAAAGCCCCAATACATAGTTGTATATCCTAGTTGTAGGTCATTCTAGTTCTTCTGTGTGGGATGCTGCCACAGGATGGCCTGATGAGCGTACTAGATCTGCACCCAGCATCTGAACCTGTGAACCCCAGGCCAGCAAAGCGGAGTACGCAAACTTAACCACTCGGCCACGGGGTTGGCAAGGGACCTAGAGAGTTTAAATGATTTATCCAAGGGCACACGTTAAGAATATATCAGACAATAGAATGGGACAATAATTCAAGTCTTGTGATTCTGCTTCCAAATGCAGGTAATTATCATGGTTGGGACATGGATAGACATATTTAAAATGTTAGTTTTTTCCACTTATTTTATGCACATGAAGCAATGATTAATGGCACATCAGATATACAATGTCATGGTTATTACCTTAGATCAGGCCTAAGAGACATAGTTGTTTTAAAGAAGAAAAAGAAAATGAAGTGAATAATAGCACGTGTTATGGTCCAGAGATCAAGTAGAACCCTGGGGGTGGCACACTTGACCATGGTTGGGGCGATACTGCTCCAGTCACGCCATCATTGCGTGTGTATAGATGTTCTATAGATAATGCTCATTGGATAGGTTAGGTGGAGGAAAACTGTGCAGTGTAAAACAACTTACTAGAGCTTTGTTCGTCTTCTACGGGAGACACTTCTGTTAACTGATGTCACTGGTAGTAATATATCTGAACACTACACTTCTTGCAGTGCCTGATGGGAGAGAGAGATGGGATGAGAACTTGTCTGTGACTCTCTGTGAAAGGCGAACAGTAAAGAGAGTTTACTCTGTGCTAGGCACCTGATGAGCACCTTTCCTGTGTCATCTCATTAATGCCTCATGCAACCTCATGATCACCATTGTCATTAGCCACATTTTTTTTTTTTGATGATGATCAGCCCTGAGGTAACTGCTGCCAATCCTTCTCATTTTTTTTTTTTTTTTAGATTTTATTTTTTCCTTTTTCTCCCCAAAGCCCCCCAGTACATAGCTGTATATTCTTTGTTGTGGGTCCTTCTAGTTGTGGCATGTGGGATGCTGCCTCAGCGTGACCCAACGAGCAGTGCCATGTCCCCGCCCGGGACTCGAACCAACGAAACACTGGGCCGCCTGCAGCGGAGTGCGCGAACTTAACCACTCGGCCACGGGGCCAGGCCCCAATCCTTCTCTTTTTGCTGAGGAAGACTGGCCCTAAGCTAACATCCGTGCCTATCTTCCTCTACTTTATATGTAGGATGCCTGCCGCAGCATGGCTTGCCAAGCGGTTCCATGTCCATACCCGGGATCCGAACCAGCGAACCCTGGGCCACTGAAGAGGAACATGTGAACTTAACCGCTGCACCACCAGGCCGGCTCCATAGCCACATTTTTTATATAAAGAGACTGAGGCACAAAGGTGTGAAGTAGCTTACCCCCAAATGTCACACAGTAGAAAATCAGGTTTCTTATACCCACAGCCCAATTCTTAACTCCGTTCCTCCACCTCAACCATATTGACGTTCTACATATGCAGAGGGGGCAGAAGCAGACCTAAGTTTGGAGGGGGGCACCACAGAGAACAGAATTTTTATCTATTATATATTTAGAGAAGTTATTTTACTTTGCTAAAGTGGAATGGTGTGGCTAGAAAAAAATGCCAGTAAGTAGGTGGGAGTGAGTGAAAATTGCTAGAGAACTTTTAAAGTCATTTTTCCTGCCGTGATATACAACATGGCTTCCTCCCCACTGTGCCAAGCTCTGGAAACTTAACTCCCCCCACAGATTAGCAGCCACATCACAGCAACACCTGCACACATATTGTGCGGATGGGTATTGTTTGTTCTCTGTACGTATATGTGTTGTAGAGTGTGTGTGTGTGTGTATGTGTGCAGAGATATCAAGGAAAGGGGACTGAATTTCATGGATCAGAGGGAAGGGAACAGCTGCTAGAGGTAATAGGTAAAAGAGATGGAGAAACTAGCTTGGAGTTGGAAGTAATTTTGAAAATTAAATGTTCTCAGAATGCGTAAAAATTTTGGGAAGGATGTGGGATAAAGAGATGAAGCTGTTAGCCAGGCTTGATAAGCACAACCCACTACCCACTACCCTTTCTTCATGCAGTCATTCCTGGTCATTAGAAAAGGCAGCCCATATGCTATTTGGCAGAGGGGAAGTAGGGGGAAGACTATGTCGACTTCAGAGTTGATATGATGCCGTGGTCTGGGGGAAAAGAATCTCTCTCCATAACTGTGTTCTTGTGTGGGAGTCTGCATTTCTCTATCTTAGTTTTTGTTCCTGAATATATTGTCCCCCCTCTCTTGCCATCATTTTGTATTCTCCTACTCTTATAACTATAGCCACTTTGCAAGGAAAAGATGGTGACTTCTGACAAAAGGAAATATATTCTTTTCACCCTAGTGAAATCAGCGAGGGTCCTCAGCATGGGAGTGATAGATTGAGGGCAAGTGAGGCAGGCAGGCAGCCAGCATAAAATTGAATGCAGTCCTCAAAGGCCATGTGTTCTGTGGATTTTCTAAAGGCCTTGTCAGAGCCTCCCTCCCAAACACTGAGGGGGCTAGGATCCTACACTCAGGGAGTGAAGGTGGTAGAAAGGGTAAGATACTGCTTGCCTGGCGGCTGTTGTATGATTAGCTGAGGTGCACATCTCACGGAAAAGCTGAGCCTGGAAGGCATGCATACATTTCTTCCAAAGCATACCGAGGGGCAAGGAAGACAGGAAGGATACAAGTACTGTGAAGATGAAAAATGAAATACATGGAATTTTTAAAGATGATTGGAGGGAGAGGAGTTGGGTGGTGAAGGCTGAAGATTCCTAGCACAGACTTTAATGATTTCCTTAGATGCAGCTTGGGATAATTCTTGAAATCATACATGAACCACCCAGGAGCTGCCTGGAGGAGCTGAGCAGTGCAGGCTGCCTTCCTAGGATGGCTTCCATTGCCTTAAAGGGAGCAATTCTGTTGCAGAGTTCCTCCAGTGTTCAGGGTGTGCTGTGTGTAAGGGCTAGTGGGCCCTTGGGAAAGAATGGGCACTGTATCTCACTGAAGATGCATCCAGCTTGGGACTGGGAGGGAACAAACTCACCCACACAGTGAAATACTTCAACTGTACAGCTAAAGCAGAGAAGTACTCCCTACATCAAGCTCTCCAGCCCAGAGAAGGGACAAAATTGGTCGTTGGGATAAAAGAGGATCAATGCTAAGAGCTCCTGGAAGCCCTCAGTGTTGATAGGCAAGTTACACTATCTTCAGGTTTGACATCTAAATTCTGTGATTGTATTGTTCCTGAAACTTCTTAGTATAACTCAGTGGTAAGAACACTTATCCTGTATGTTGGATGTTTCCAAGATTGTTGGGAAGTTAGGACCAGGGATACTGGCATATGCCCACAGGTGATAACCCGTGGAACTATTACCTGACAATACTGGGGGGGAAATGCAGATACTTGAGTGTGACTATATATAAGCTGCCATACTAGGTACAGGGGGAAGGGGACAGAGTTACAAATACACATGTAGACATATAAATGTATGCATATAAATCATGATTGCCGACCTCTATAGTGAGACCTCTAAAAGAGAAAGTCGTTGAATAAGAACTCAAGGCAGTGTATGCAGGGAGTCAAATGATGGATCCACTCAAGACTTCAGAGGAGGGACAATGGTCTGTGGCTGTTAAATAAGCTTTCCCAGGAAATTTGGAGCCAGGACTATACTTACAGTATGAGTAGAGTTTCTGTATATGTGGCATAATCTTTTTTGACCTTATTCATAGTTAGGACAAGGGCTACTAGCATATGTCCACAGGTCATAACCCGTGGAACTATTACCTGACAATATTGGGGGGAAGCGCACATTCTTATTTTATTTTCATTATCAAAATAGGAATATCTTGGGGCCGACCCTGTGGCTGAGTGATTAAGTTCATTCCCTCTGCTGTGGCAGCCCAGGGTTTTGCCAGTTCAAATCCTGGGTGCGGACATGGCACTGCTCATCAAGCCATGCTGAGGTGGCATCCCGCATGCCACAACTAGAAGGACCCATAACTAAGAATATACAACTATGTACTGGGGGACTTTGGGAAGAAAAAGGAAAAAAATAAAATCTTCAAAATAGGAATACCTTTATTACTTTGCTCATTGTCAGAGTAACATTTATTTTTTAAATATTAGAAAAATGAAAGCATATAAAATCTACTGTAATCTCAGCACCCTAAAATAACGGCTTTCAATATTTGTATATATATGATTCTTTATTTCTAAATGTGTAAACACAAATAGAAAGCTAGTTTAATGATAATATATTTGATCTATATCCTTTATTTTTTCTCTTATCATGTGTACTAATCATATTTCCACATAAATAAATATCAATCTACATCATTTTAATATGTGGTAATATTCATTTAATGGATATATAAAAAAATATTTGTAGGTAATACTAGGATAAAATCCTTTGACATAGCAATTTCACTGCTAGGAAATGATAAGAAAATCTTGCAAAAATTCTTGCAAGCTGGGGTAAACAGTTGCTCCCCAGAATGGTTACACTGAGTATACACCTACCTACAAGTTACTTGAGTGCTGTTTCCCCAAACACTTGACAGAAATGGGTGTTATTCTTTTTCCATCTATGTCCATCTGCCAGCTTGGAAAGAAGGCATGGTGAAATGGCATTGTTTTGGTCTGTATGACCTTTATAATGTCTGGAAGCCAATTCTTTTGTATTATGACAAGTTGGTCACTTGGCACATCTCTCACCTGAATACTCAGTCCCTTCCCCAGGGTGTTACAGCTGAACAAGCCACACTCTGTTGATTAGAGGTCCTTTGGGTCCAAGCAGAACATTGCATTTCTGTGCTCTGGCTTCTCATGTTTCTATTTAAACCAGACTCACCTGTTATTATAACTTACAGTTGTGGAAGCTAAGTGTTTCCCCAGTGGAGAGAAAGGCGCTGACATGAGATAAATAAAATTGGGGCTGTAAGAGGATAGAAATATACGTAGTTATAACCTCAGAGACAGTACAAAGAGGTTGCGATAGATGATGGGAGGGACTGACAATAAGTTGTGACATTGTTTTAAAATACTCTAGAGCTTCCTAACTCTAAAATTCAGCATTTTCAAGGTTAATAGTAGAGTTGGCTGGCATTTGATATAATTCATCCTTCAGACACATAAACACACATATGCATGCACGCATGTACATGTGCGCCAATGCTTGTGTTACAGAAGAGGAAAGTGAGAATCAGAGAAGTGGAGTAATTTGAGCAAAGTTACACAATAAATTATTGGGAAACCAGAGCCCTGAGCCCCTAGGCTTGTAGGCAAATTGGTTCCATTTTCCATGATAATTGACCATTTTAATTATAAAATTACTTGGAGAGAAAATAACATATTTTTAAATCACTCACAAAATAGCCTTACACTGTAGCCTTTTTTGAGGAAAAGGAGAGAGAGAGAAGAAGAACTAATAGTTTGTTAACTTTTAATAATATTGCCACATAATTCTGGTAAGATTTTCAAATTTTTCTTTATTACATTTTGATAATATCTATTTTTTTAGAAATGTATTTATTTCACTGGCATAGATGGACATTGAATCATATTGATGTTTTATCACTATCAGCATCAAATTAAATAGAGGAATTTATATGTTATTTACACACTGTGCATTTATGTTTTTCTTCTCCAACTTTATTTATTTTTCTGTTAATAAATTCAACACATTCGTATATTAATGTTTACTATTAATATACTACTTATATTTCCCTAAGAAACAACAACTGGATTTACTGAGAAATTTTAATTTTTTTTTTTCTCCTCTCTAAGTCATTGTTTCCTTCCTTATTTTTATTATTTCCTTCTTCCTGTTTTTGTAAGGATTGTGGTTACTATTCTACCTTCTTAAATTTAATAATTACTTTTTTAACTTTTATTTTAACTATTTAGTTCTTAAAGCGTTTGAGGTTAAACGTTTATTTTACCTGCTCAGTGGAGTTGTGGTGTATCCCATGTTTTGATAGTGTTTGCATTTTCATGAGTTTCTAAGTAGTGTGTAACTGTAGTTTTTTGTTTTGTTTTCTTTTGTTTTTTGCTGAGGAAGATTAGCCCTGAGCTAACATCTGTGCCAGTCTTCCTCTGCTTTATATATGGGACACCACCAGAACATGGCTGACGAGTGGTGTAGCTCTGTGCCTGGATCCAAATCCACGAACCCAGGCCACTGAAGTGGGGTACGGCAAACTTAACCACTACCCCACGGGGCTGGCCCCTGTAACTGTAGTTTTTATTTCCTCTTTCATTCAATATTTCTTTTGGGAGAATGTTTTTAATTTCTTAGTATAACATTGCTTTTATTTAAAAATTTGTTTGATAATCTGATTTGACTTCTTGAAGTTAGCAAATACTGTGGCTCAGTACAGAAGTCATGGGGCCCAACTTTCCCCCTTATTCTAGACTAGATGTCTAAATACAAGTTGGCCAAGAGGGACCTATCAGTCAGACTCATCTATGGGATAAGTAGGTAGGATTTTTCCAAACTTGGCATCGTTTAGCTGTAACCTTTCCCACCTCTATGGCTGTGCATCTTTCTTTGATTTTATGGGTTTGTCCAAGGGAGAGAAGGGAGATCTGGGTGTTGTTAAAACCCTGAAGTTCTATCAAAAACAGTTAATGGTCTATTTGAAGTCTCAGTGTAAGCACCCAGGGGACTTGCCCTCCACTCTCCTCTCAAGCCCAGGAGTGTGATCTGTCTTACCACTAAACTCCTGTGGTCATTAGATGCATTCCTCTCTGTGGCACTTTTTGTTTTTCCTCTCCTGGGGCTAAGACATTGATATATGGATCTGCTCTTCTCCACTAGAAAGTAAGCTCCTAGAAGGCTTTTCTGGGTTCTTAGATGTCTTGATATAGCCCTGAGCATATACCATGCTCATAATAAGCACTGAATAAAGGGTTTATTTTTTGAATAAACATTGAGACCAAGTTTAAATTTTAAACTTGATGTCAATTTGCTTGATTTGGCGAATTTCATTGCCACCTATGAGACTGGTGGCAATAGGCAGAGCTCTATCTTTACTGTATGGAGGATTTCCTTGGTGTCAACTGTTGAAAATATTCCAGGGAGAAATTTAAAAGAGCTGGATGATATGCGTGTTTCCAGTTGCAAATATGTGAACATAGGCAATGTCAATTAAGTTTTCTGTGCTTAATCTATAAATAAAAAGAAGCTATGTTTTCCTAGTGCTAAGAGTCCTAATTTCTAGACTGAGTCAGAGCTGGAGGAAGAAGGGTGATTTTTCTAAGTTATTACAAGGCAAACAATGGCAATGATGCAAAACCCATCACTTGTCTCAGAGAGACTGCAGTAAACAGGCAAATAAAACTATCTAGTTCTAGGCATGCAACCATGGACATACATTATGAGATTCGCAAATATCTGCAGTCCAGCCCCTAAAACAAAACCAAACAAATGAAGAAAGGAAACCTTTTCTCAAGCTAATGAGAAATCTCATAGTAAGTAGGATTTGATTTCTTTGTCCCACTGAGAATGTTGTTATTAATGTAAATTAAAGGTAATTAAAAATACATTTGGTTTGGTTGTTGCTTTCTCATCAAAATTTGCATTGTTTCTTGTCTCTGAGAAAATCATGCTGAGTCAGTTAGGTCTTCCAAAATAAACAATTTTCATTAATTTACAGAATCTTAGGCAAAATTGTTAAGGGATGATGGTGTGGTAAATGCACACAGAGTCAAGTCACAATAGGATTGTCTTGGATTGTATTTTTTATCTTGTAACAGTTATTGTGTCATAACTCTTAGAGATGACAAGATGCAACTGGAACTCACAGTAAACCTCTTCTTTTTCAACTCAGGGAAGCAGTTCGTTACCAGATGTATGGCCTTGGCTTTGCTACTTTATGCCTCTGTGTTGCCACCCTAATTGAAACTGCAGAAACAAGTGCCTTCATAGGGGTCCATGAGCCCTTAGAATTAACACATTCCCATTAACCATATAACTTTCCAGTGGTGGACATTATGACTGAAAACATTAAAATGGAAGGGAAAAGTAGGCATGAACCACCAGATTTGGAAGATGAGTTAGACAAAGGAAACAACATAAATTATTTTGTTTATTTCACCTGCTAGTATTTCTTCTTGATTTTTGGCATCCTGTTTTGCAGGAATAACCACCCATAGATTCACTTCCCAGGCATAGCCAATCTATATTTTAAAATAACTTCACATAAATATAAAAGTTACGAATATATGTTGCAGAAAGTTTGGAAATGTTATAAATGTAAATAAGAAAATGTCACCCGTAATCCCATTACCTATTATAATAATTATGAATCACTTGATGTGTCTTTTTCCTGTCTTTTTTTCTGGTTTATTAACATTAAAGAAAGTAAGTTCATACCATGTATAAAATTATAAACCCTATGCTTTTTAAGCTTTATGTATTATTTTCCATGCTGTTTTGTAGCTTTTAAAACCTCAAATATTAATGTTATTTTAAGTATCTAACATACCGTTGAATAGTAATTTATTTATTTTTCTTCTTTTGGTTGTCATTTAGGTGATTGCTTTTTAATTGGCTATTATAAATAATATTGTAGTAATTTTCAGGACATATTTTTGTTGTGTGTACATATATGTGACTGTGATTTTTATCCTTAAGGCAAATCCATAGGAAAAAAATACTGGATTAAAAGTTAGGGACTATTTTAGAAATTACTGGTTCAAACTGTAGGGTCTATATTAAGGCTTCTATTATAAAAATGTCAAATTAATTTTCAAATATGTCCTACCAATTTATACTCCCACTGACATTGTACCAAGTGCTTATTTTACTAAAGTTACACAAGCATTACACATTATCTATTCTAATCTTTGCTTAATATTTTGTAATAGAACTGAAAAACCTCATTTTTAAAACTTTGTGTATCTTTGATTGCTTAGGAACTTGACAATTTTAATATGTTCTCCTCCCTGTCCTTCATGTTGTAGATAAATTTCTGTCTCTTACATACCTTTCTACCTTGTCTGGTTTTCATTTAAAAAAAAGTCTAGGGGCCAGCCCCATGGCCCAGTGGTTAAGTTCGTGTGCTCCGCTGCGGCAGCCTAGGGTTTTGCTGGCTCGGATCCTGGGTGCAGACATGGCACCGCTAGTCAGGCCACGTTGAGGTGGCATCCCACATGCCACAACTACAAGGACCCACAACTGAAAATATACAACTATGTACTGGGGGGATTTGGGTAGAAAAAAGCAGAAAAAAAAAAAAAGATTGGCAACAGTTGTTAGCTCAGGTGCCAATCTTTGGGGGAAAAAAAAAAAGAGGGAGTAAAAAAAAAAATCTATGGAAATATATTTTGCTTTGTGTATTGCGTTGGGCTGCTTTCTACTTATTGTCGTTGGATCCCTCATATCCTGGGTGATCACCATGATGGCAACACTGTCCCTGAGACTTTCTGTAGCGATCTCTGTGTCTGGTCCTAACATTCTCTTAGGGAGAGAGTTTAGTTTGCAACTGTACTGATTTGCCAGACTCATCTCTTTTGGATTATCTTTTGGATAAACCTTCCCCAGAGGGCGGCCTTTGGATGAAGGGCACCATTTGCAACTGGGATGTGAACTTTTCAATTAAAGACGTTAAGAGCCAGCCCTGATAGCCCAGCAGTTAAAGTTCAGTGTCTTCTGCTTCGGTGCCCCGAGTTTGGCCCTAGTACCTTGGGCCGAGGTGCAGAAGGTACTGGGGCTTTGTTGGGGGTGGGTAGAGGAGGAGGAAGATTGGCAAGAAATGTTAGCTTAGGGCAAATCTTCCCCTGGGGGGAAAAAAACAGCAATTTTTTTTAAAATAGAATGTTCAAGGGACCAGTGGAAGACCTAAGCTGGTTCTTAGTTCTTAGAACAAAGCTAGAAAAAACCTGATGCCTCCTACTTATGGTAGATTGTCCTTCAATTACCCTCTCCAAAGTTAACGGAAGTTTAACCTCAGCTTCCTCATATGTGTAATAAGGATAGTATTAGTTCCTACTTCATAGAGTTATATAACTGTTTTTAAACTTTAAAAGAAAGGTAATATCAGATACTGCCTTGGTTGAGTTCCCCTAGAAACAGATTCTGAGTGTAGGATTCTGGCACAAGTCATGTCTTTGTGAGGTGATTCCTGGAGACAAAATTTGGAGAGTGGGGAAGTGAGACAGGCACAGGAAGTCAGTCAATAAATGGCACGTTATCAATCCAGTCAACACTGTTGATGATTGGAGCTTCATCTCGCTGCGGAAGTCTGGGAGTCAGTGTAGAACTCGCACCCTTGAGTTATCCTAGATAAGGGGTGAGGGATTTAGATTATTTTTATATCAACTTTTATCAGTCATTGATGAGGGCTGCTGCAGGGGGTGTTAATTCTCTGGCACCTCCTGCCCACCTTTGCAATCACTGAAGGAGAGGGTGGTCCTGCAACCAGAGAACAGCCATAAGCAGTTGGAAGTCAAGTTATTAATACGTTATAGTGGTGAGACCAACGAGATGTGGGTAGAGAACTGGCAGCTTTGCTACGATTCCAATACCAGAGAGACTAAAGATCCCTGGAGAGTCCACACCTGAACATTGCTGTGATTGTCATGCCCTATCTCAAAACATGCAATATAACTTCTGATTTCAATTCTATTCAACACTCATTGTTGCCAGAGACTGTAGAAGCCACTGGGGATATAATGACTTAGACGTAGTTTCTGAACTCAAGTAGCTCACAATCTTGTTATTACAGAGGAATAAGCCAACAAAAAGTGTGATAAGTGCACAGTATTGCAAATGCAAAAACAGGGTATGAAGAAGATTCATAGGAGAAACAACCATGAGAACTCGTGAGGGGAAGCCACATCTGTTTAGTGTGTGGTTTGGAGGATGGTTCCAGTAGAGATGACCCTTCAGCTTCCTTTTGAGATATGAGTAGGTGATAGCCTTTCAAAGAAGGAAGGGATGGGCATTCCAGGGAGAAAATCTATATAATATAATGAGCAAAAGCATGGAATAGTGAAATAAGATGGCATTGCCTGGAGTTTACAGGTACTTCCATATACCTGGAAGGAAGAGTTCATTTGGTCAAGTGGTAGTTGTTGAGTCTAGAGAGCATGCACGTGCCAGGTCAGAGAAGACCTTGGGAAAGCCTTGGGGAATCATCGAAAGACTACCGAGAGAGCTCTTTGAGTGCAGTTTGGAAGATACTTCGTAGAAATGTGATCCTGGAAGCAACGAGCATTTCAGGGGCAACTGTAGAAACTTTAGCAAAAACGTAATAAGCCTGGTGGCAGGATGGATTTAAGTAAGAGTAAAGAGTTGGAATCAAAAAGATGTGAGGTAGGCCATAAGGATTGGGGGTAAAATGAGTGAGATGGAGCAGCTCTGGATGATTTTCAGGATTTCATATTAGGTAGCTGACTCCATGGTTATGCCACTCATCGTGTGGGCACTGGACAGAGAGGTTGACAATCAAGGGGATGGAAGACTTGATGTTGTAATAGGGCAGGGTGTTGCTTTCTTAACTTTCTTTGGTATCCACCATTCCTTCCCTCCATCTTCCCCTATTCGTGCCTAGTTGAATCCTCAGTTGCAATAGAGCATATTTCACTTTTCTTGCCAAACCCATATTGTTAAATCCCCAGGGCTCAGTGGGAATCCATACAGAGAACTTTGTGGTGGCCACTTGAGTTCATGCATAGACTGAAAGGAAGAACAAATGGGTTGAGATAGGGTTAGTTTATAACTACTACAGAGAAAATGTGGTTTGGTCATGGATTCTCATCTCAGTGGTACCACTATCTACCAGTAGGGCTTTGGAGTGGGTCCTTCACCACCTGAAAAGAGTGTTTTGAGAAATGAATGATATAAGGAGTAAAATTCTGCCTGGTAACTTCTTAAGGACCATGTAAATATGAAAGCAATTGATTGGTAAATTAAGAGAAAGATTAAGTAAAAAGCCAGAACTACTCTGACAAGAGTAATCAAGACCATGCAGTGGGTCCCTTACTTATGAACTGGGGACATAGTATGAATAATTATACTTTAAGGTTTGTGGGAAAAGGTGATAATAAAGAGAAAGGCAGACATGGATGGCTTAGAACAGAGAAAGAAGCCATCAGAATGATAAATAAAATCAGGAGCAGGTTCTTTGAGAAAAAATAAGGAAGAGAAAACAGAGGAAAAGAAGAATGACGTAATCAGGCTAGCAGCCCCACATATCTTTCACTCCCCCACAAGTCTGACTCTGGCTCCTGTCAGCCACACCACCCACATCTTCTCAGCAGTGTAACCTAGATCTGCACTCTGAGAGCCACCTCCTGGCCCCCCACGCAAAAATCCATCTTCTGATCAGTGACAGTGGCCATTTGTTTGACCCTGGGAGGGTGGATTCCTCTGCCACTCAGATTTTGGAGTGGTTGGGCTGGTTATTCTTTCATGAATAAACAGAAGAAAAAGATTATGGATGTGGGTGGTTAACTAATTCCTAATCTACCTGTAAAACTCCTGCATAGAGCCCAGCAGAAGGACAGAAATCCTGCTGAAGGCGTTGGCTGTCAGACATCTAATTAGATGGGAGGCTGATTAGCAGGCTCAGTGCTGTAGGTGGGTTTATTTTAACAGTGTTTGGGACATCATTGGGCAGAAAAGCAGCTGATTGGTATGGATTTAAAGAACTCTGAAGAGCAAAATGACAAGACTGGAAGTAGAAACATGGAGACATTTTCAAACCTTTCTATAAAAGAACCAGAAGGATAAGAGGCTTTCCCAGTGCTCTAGGAGCTCGTTGAGATGGCGACCACAGCATTGCTCTTTTGAAGTTACCTGTGCAAATAAACATTGTTAAGTAGGATTTTCCATTTGCAAGCTACAAGAACTAACTTTGGCTGATTGTACTGAAGGGGAAGTTACTTGCAGGATAACTCGTGCTTAAAGAATCAATAAGGGTGAATTCCAGCTTAAGAATGAGTCATGTCCAAGCCTGAACCAAAGGGCTGGAAAGCACGAATTTCAGTAACCCATCAGGTCAGGATGCTGAAAGCAAATGTCCAAACTCCAAGTGTTTCTCCATGCTTATGTTTTTCACTTCCAGTTCAGAATGTTGGGCTAGAGTGCCCCATTGGCTAAGCTTTGGTTACAGGATCACTCTGGCCCTACCGAGTAGAGGGAAAAGGATTCTGACCCCTTTGAATTCCAGAGAGAGAAGCAAACCCCTGTTTTTAACCATCTCACTCAAGACCCTTCTTAGGGGTGGAGAGGTAATTCTCTATAAGGAATTTGGATGTTGGGAAGCAAGAATGGGTGTTGAGACACACTCACTCACTCACCAAGGCAAATTTCCATTGTGGAAGTGGTATGGAGGTGGTAGAAAAGTCTAACCGCCAACGTTGATTTTTTTATGATGGGATTGTCAAATATTAAGATTTCAGACCAAAAAGGAATGAATAGAAAAGGTACATCCTTTTTCCTGCGAGACATAGTTTAAGGGTAAACTGAAAGATAGAAAGAGGATTACAAAGGGCAGCAGCAGATCGATCGTGGGCAATCAAATCTCCTCAAAACCTTCTGACACTTCTCAGCCCAGGCACATAAATAAAATGATATTTGGGACTTACACGATGGAAATAGAGTGAGTAGGGCGTCAGAATACCTGAGCCTGTGACCTTGAGTCATTTTGCCTTTCTCTGTGAACTTCAAGAACACTGAGATCCAGCTCAAATATCTGTAATGGGTGGGTGTTTTGGTTGGAGAAAGTTTCTAGTATGTAGAAACTAGGCTGTACATCTAATATGTATACGAAGTTCATTTTTATCTTTTTCTAAAATTATGGTAAAAAACATTTACCATCTTAATCATTTTTAAGTATACAGTTCAGTAGTGTTAAGTATATTCACATTTTTTGTGAAATGTATCTCCAGAACTTTTTCATCTTGCATATCTGAAACTCTATACCCATTAAGAAATGACTACCTTTTTTCTTTCCCTCCCCCTAACCCCTGGCAACCACCACTTGACTTTCTGTTTCTATGAATTTGACTACTTCAGATTCCTCAAATAAGCAGAATCACACAGTATTTGTCTTTTTGTGACTAGCTTATTTCACTTAGAGAAATGTTCTCAGGGTTTATCCGTGACGTAGGATATGACAGAATTTCCTTTCTGTTTGTTTATCCATTCATCCATTGATGAACGTTTGGGTTGCTTCCACCTCTTAGCTATTGTGAATAGTGTTGCTATGAACATGAGTGTGCACATATCTCTTTGAGACCCTGCTTTCAATTATTTTGGATATATTCCCAGAAATGGAATTGCTGGATCACATGGTAATTCTATTTTTAATTTTTTGAGGAAGCTCCATACTGTTTTCCATAGTGGTTGTACCATTTTATAGTCCCAACAACAGTGCACAAGAGTTCCAATTTCTCCACTTCTTCATCAACTACATTTTTATCTTTTAAACAAAACTTACACTATCTAAAAGTCACAGACCATGTATGGAAGAATTACTGAGTGTCTAGCATAGGTGGAGATCCCTAAAATGCTGTTTTATGTCATCCTGGGAGCCCCAGAGACTTCAAAACCCCTGCTACAAAGGGATGGGACAGAGAAAGCCCAAGAGGGACGTGTGGAAGGTAAATAGGAAACCATCTAACTTTGTGATCTTAACTGAACTGCTCAATGAACTAAGATGAGTACAGTCTAAAAGCTTGACTAGACCAAGTTTATAGAAGTATCGCTGTCAGGATTTCTCCCAGCTGACATCTGGATTTACATCTATATGATAAAAGCTAATATGTTGGAGTACTTACAAAAAGAAGACTCATGTAATTCTCTCAGCAGCCACATGAAACACGTGCTCTGATTATCCCCAATCTATGGGTTGAGAAAGCTGAGGCCTGTGGAAGAACAACCTGCCCACATTACACTAACAGGGTTTCTGAATCCAGCCAGAGCTCTTGGCCCTTCCTCCAGAGTTTGGGGTTCTTGGTAATGCCAATAAGGTAATAAAATAACAAATCACTTTTTGTTTTACCTGTTTAGAAAGCTTTGGTTTGCTAGTATTACATATATCTACACCTAGATATAACTTGGTTTGAAAGTCATGAGCAACTACTTGTCTTGGTGGAAATGGTCAGATTGACAGCTCTCTCATAGGCTACACCGATTTATTCTCTGCAACCTTTGTAATCCTGCATTGGAGGTTTCCAGCGTTGCTGCTGTCCGTCTTGGGTTTATTTTTGTAAGTCCCTTCTTTTAAGGACCTGGCCTGAGATCACCACATCTCATCTAATAAAGATGGTCTCTCCAGCCTATATAATTGCTTTAGACTGCTCTCAACGTGGATTGGAACTAGTGACTCAGAAGAAATGTTTCCTACACAGGACATGTAACAGTACCCTCCTCCTTCCCTCACCTTCACCACATGAGCCTTCCTGTTCTCCCTCTACACATACTACACACATCCACACACACACATGCCCCACTAACTCTCCATATGCTCACAGATTTCCCCAATTGGCTGTTCATTAAGTTATATTAACTGTGGAAATAAAATATGTCATGTGATCAAATGCTGTTAGGTAGAAATGAATTTGCCACCTGCTGCTTCACTCCTGCCCCTCTGGAAAATAAAAGGAATTGAATTGGCTGAGAAATCCCCCTGACTTGTGTTTTTTTTTTTTTTTCCTCCTTTAAGAAGCTTCATGGGAGAGAGCCACAGCTGCAGTAAGTCACTGAAGGTCCATCGCTGTTATTAATGAAGAATGTTTATGCAAATAAAAAGCTCCATGTTATAAGATAAACTTCCTGTTGACTTGCAAACTCATGTTTTATATCAGAACTGAGGATGTATTCAACCTCATGCTGCTGGCCTGACGAGCTGGGGAGATAATTACCCACTTTTGAAGACTACGAAGTGTTGAATAAAAATCTTTAGTTTGTCATATGAGCTGAACTCTCCCTTTTACTCTTCCTTCTCCTATTCTTTTCCACTCACATTTTTTTTTTTTCTGTGAATCTTCTAGGAAAAAAAAAAGAAAATTACTTTTCCTGGCCGTTTGAAATTGTCTGCAGTAATTTTCTACTTATTTTTAACTAGAGTGCAAGCAGCAAGTGGCAACAGCATCTTTTCATTTGAAGGCTGTTTAGGGATGTTTGCAACTTTGGGTGTGTAAGATTATATTGCATTACTTTATGTCATTCATTAATTCATTTTATCCATTCCATAAATAACTGTTGAGTCCAGTATATGCCAGGCATTGTGCTAGGTGCAGATAAAACATTAATGATCAGACGTGTACATAGCTAGCTCTTGTCCTTATGGAGCTTTTAGGCTAGTAGAGAAGGAAAACAATAGATAAATATTAAATATAAATAAATATTTTAGGCCAAAATAAGTGTTTCTCGTTCATTTTGTTGACTTCATACATTATAACCTTTTAAAGTACTTATTGAATGTGACCAAATTTGCTATCTGATGACAAATCTCTGTTCTTGGGTGAGGGTTGGGGGATCGCAGTTGATAAAGTTTCAAGTGAGTCTTTTTTTCCCGTGATTTAATTGAGGGAGTTTTAGAAACTATCAAAAAGACAATAAAAGATGTTCGTTTGAAATATGGAGTTCCTTACGTAACATATTGTGTTAAACTGGCTTTAATTTATCTAAAGCCCTTTAGAATGTTAATACTATACCCTATGATCCCTAGAAGAGTAGGAACTCTGCTTATTTATATTTATATCTTGCCTGAAGGAGACTCCTTGAGAGATTGTGGAGTAATTGGAATGGACATATAAATGAATGAGAAAATGGATGGATGAATCATGGGCCTTGATAAAGTCCCAACATATGTGCCTACCACCTTTGTTATTCAAGTTTAAAGGCTTTCAACTGTGAGAACACTTTGGTAAATGCTGGCATGAAATAGTGAAATGTGCTAGGTGTTCTATAGAGCATAAGAATGACACAGTCCCAGAGCTTTCCCAGCTAATACAATGACGTGATTGAGGACATTGTTTAGGGACTATTTGAAATGGGTGAACAGCCACATCTGTTTAAAATAAATCAGACTCTAGGTGACTTAGAATAAAAGGTTGTTTTCGAATCAGAGAAATAGCATACAGTTGCAATCCTATTTGAACTGTTGCTTAATTCTAGGGTCACCAAAGAGTGTCAGTGACCTGTTGACGGGTATCCTAGTTGATTTGGTTACAGGGGAAATCTTGGTCTATTTCATTCAATTTCACATCTGCAGGCAGCCTAGTTGCAAACTCACTTGGGGTATAAAATTCAAGGAGGCTTTGCTCACAGATATGGAGAAGGCTTTGGAGCAAGCGTATTGATGGTCACATGTAAATGTAGTCTGGCATAGAATGTTAGATTTGGAGTGAACTGGTCAGAATTAGGCAGTGTTGATGCTTACCAAATTGGGAAAGCTGTAGTGGAAGGAATGGTTCATCTCCTGCCCAAAAGGAAATGAAAGAGCAACATATCTCTTAAGTGAGTTAGACATGGGAGTAGATTATAAAATAAAGCTAGAGGCTTTTTAATTCTCCTTTTTGTCTTTAAAAAAGAGTAATGGATGGATTGGTTTAATTGAAGCTCTAAATTAAGACAAAGTCTGTGATGTTGGTTGTGTTTTGGTCTGTTTTAATCTGTTATTCTGTGTAATTGTCAAAGAGGAAATCATTATATTCCATTTAAAGAAGACCCAAATGGAAACTTCTGACTACTTTAGTATATTGCTGTGAGTCAATAGAACTGTAAATTCAAATCTGTCTGCTCCTTCATGTATTTAGCACCTACTGTACACAGACATTGTCATTTATTCTGATCACTCTATCAACTTTATGCTAACTTGTTTATGTCTCATCCAAAAATAATTATTCTTTAAATTTCTAAGGGGCCACTGGTTAATAGTGCCATTTACCAGGTGCACTGTAAAAACAGCTTCCTACCCCCTCCAGACCAATCATCAGCTTGATTAATTAATTTAATCAAACACTCCAGTGTGACAGTTCATCCTAATTAGCTAATAATATTCTATTTCTCAGCACCCTTGGGACCTAGATAGTTTTGTTGCGTAAAATAACACAGTCACCATGTTGCCTTTCTATTCCTGAAGGCCTGGGGGCTACCCAGATGTAGGATGAGTTCAGAAGAGTGTTCCACTGAGAGTGACTCAGAGAAGAAAATGGATCATAAATAATACTTAAAGAATAACCCTTGAATCTGGAACACGTACTAAGTACTGGCCTTTTTGCTGGAGCAGTTATGGCCTCAATGCTCTGAACTCTGTTTCATAGGACAACTTATTCAATCCCTGTTGAGATATGGACCCAAGACTCTACTGTTAGCATAGTTGTCCAGAAAAAAACAAAAACAAAAAACTCATATAACCACAAATGGTCCCAGTAACTGGCAATCTACTTGGGTTCATAGTGCCACAAATGGGGCTAGTAACTAGGCTCTTCCCACCGTAAGCCTAGAGTGGATTTTGTTAATTTCAAAGCTGCTGGTGAGTTAAGAATTGAGAAAACTTCCTTAGGTTTCTGTTCAGCATTCTCCCCTAGTAGCCCACTGATTTATTTGGCCATCTTGTGTTCCTTTGTCTTCCTAAGATGTCATCTAGAAATGTTTTCCCATTGCTAATACCTCTCAGGGCTGATTTTACATACTCATCACCAGCGATCACATTTTAATTACATGGGCCTTTGTTTTGTTTTCTCCTTTTTAATAAGGCTGGCAGAGGAAATCTTCCCCTTTCTGGGTCTAATCAGCTTGTCAGATCAATTAAGGTAATTGACAGCAGGTTTATCACATTCCTTAATCAGGAGTGTAGCCATTTTATTAGAGGAAAACAATCCCCACATAATTTAGAGATAGAAAAAAAGGTTCAGTCTGTATAAATAGAGGGAAAAAGAAAGGCAACCTGAAATGTCAGCGTACTGAATGAGAGAGGGAGATGGGATGGAAATATAGCCCAGGGTCTTCAGAGCCGGGTTCCATCGGAGAATACTGCAGCGGTCCCCAGAACCGAGTGTGCATCAGAATCACCTGGAGTGATTATTTAAAAATTTAGCTTGCTGCTTCCCACACGAGTAATTTCAGTAGGTATTTGGTAGAGCCCAGGAATCTGTAGTTTTACAAACAGCCCAGATGGTGTCCTCTGCACAGTGCACTTTGGGAAACATTAGTGTAAAGGTATCCAAAGAGCAGAGTGTCCTAATATCAAACCAGGCCTAGGGCTGTGCTTCTTATCCTTTAATGTGCCACCAATCATCTGAGGCTCTCTTTCATTAGGGGTGCGTGTGGTATAAGGCTATTCCTAAGAAGCTCTCAGGTAGTAGTGCCATTGCCACTGGGCAGTGGAATGCCCTTGGGGCGGCAAGGCCCTTGAACTTTGGTCTGTTGTTCTTGTTTCCCCAGAGCTGTGCTGAAAGAGGAGTTGGCAGGGACAGTGGCCGGTTGTCTGCCCATTAAAGCTGCTAAAAGTCATAAGGCAAGGAGGTCGGGCCTTCTCCCAATGTCTGGGCTGCCCAGGAAACCAGAGTATGAGGCTTGGTCCTAGGATTTGTCAGCCTTCTGTCTCAAAAAGTAACATCTTGACTTTCTTCATCATTCTCTGAAGCTATAGAAGGATTATATCTAATTTCTGAATATATAACACAAAGGCAGGCATTCTTTTTTTTTTAATCTGTCTCCCACTCAAAGAGTTTATTGTAATGACCTTGATGTTTTTCAAATAATTATTCTCCAGTAGTTCTTGTGGCACATAGGCCTTTCCCTAAAAACAGCAACTTGGAATTTTAAATACGTTCAAGTTTTCCAGATGCTTGCACATCTGCAGTTTATTAATTTATTGAATGTGAGTTCTGTTTTGTTCCTCCAGCGCCTGACACAATGCTTGGAGTGAGGTCTAGGACGCGGGTTCTTCTACCTTTAAGAGCTTACAGTGTAACTGAGGAGATAAGACATCATTCCATGCTTGGTATCATTGGCAATATTTTTCATTTTATATGCAAATAAGATGTTCATTCCAGTGGAGAGTAGGTTATTTCTATCTGAGATCGTCTTTGAAGTGACACTGGAAGTGGTCATGGAATAAAAACCCGTGAGGCCAACTAAGCAAAATATCCCTACCCTCATTTTAACTAATGTAACCAAGACTAATTCATTTCCCAAAAGTAAAGCTAGAATTGGAGACTTTGATTTGAGAAATCCCTGTTGGTCATCTACCATTTCCAGGTGCTCAGCAAAATCCTGACACTATATTGGTGGTAAATGGGGCATCCTTGATTACTTCCCAGTGTTGCTCATCGCCTCCATCTTTTGACTTTGTTTCAGCTCTATTTCTACCATGGAAAAAAAGAAAAAAAAAGGCTCTAACCTCCTTAAAAAATGGCTCCTTAACCACAGCCCTCAAATACCTCTGATGGTTGAGCAGGCCTTGGTCAGCTTGGTCTTATTAAGGAGGCTATGAAGTTAGAAGGCTGGAGACCCTACCTGTTTATTAGGCCACCATTATTTTATTCTTTCCGTTCATTCTATAAAATGGATACCACCTCAACCAGCTTCTGAAGAGTGGAGAAGTATTTGTGTCCCATGTGTTTTCCTCTAAGAATCCAAAGAACGTCCTCAGATTCTATTCCGTTTATCTTGGTGACACCATGGAAGGCAGGGAGGAGCCACCATTGTTCTCATTTATAGCTGATAGAACTAAGGCCCAAGGAGTTGGGAATTTCCTTCCTGTCATCCAATAGGTCAGTGATAGAGGAAAAATTAGAAACTTGTCCTGGTGAGCACATAGTTTATGGCTTTTTCTACTCAACCACTCCATCTTCAGATATAGTGCTTCTGTACTAGAGAGAAAGAACACAGAACTACAGGGTATTTAGTAAATTGCCCACACTTTAGGAAACAATGCATTTGTAATGAAAATTGTAGTCATTTAAACGTTACAGAATGTAGCTTGGGAAAGTGAATCTCTAAAGCGTTGAACACTAGATTCTATTTCTCTTTTAGAGTGATTCTGTAAGTGTCACACAGACGAGTATTTTGTAAGCTAATTATTTGTGCTACTAATAAGGGTTTCCACTTATTGAAAGGCTACTATGTGCTAAGCCCTTTATATCTGCCTTTTTTTTTTTTTTTTTTGAGGAAGATTAGCCCTGAGCTAACATCTGTCAATCCTCCTCGTTTTTTTCTGAGGGAGGCTGGCCCTGAGCTAACATCCGTGCCCATCCTCCTCTACATTATATGTGGGACACCTACCACAGCATGGCTTGCCACGTGGTGCCATGTCCACACCCGGCATCCAAACTGGTGAACCCCAGCCGCTGAAGCAGAACATGCACACTTAACCGCTGTGCCACCGGCCTGGCCCCTATATCTGCTTTTTTATTGGGAGGTTCTGTTTAAATTTAGAGTCTCATGACTCTGTGCCACAGTAATAACATTTTTCATTTTCCAATAACCCTTTAATCCATCTACGATTACTGAATGTCAGGTATGATTTTTGCCATCTTGATCTCTATTCTTTTTAACTCAAAATACTATAAAGATGATGGTGTGAATTATTGCTGAAATCAAATAGTGATGTTATCTCAAAATGGTGTAAATTAACACATTGCTGCTTTCATTTTCCTTTTACCTTAACAATAGTTACATAGTTTTAACAATTTATTGAACTTATTGAAATATTGCAATCATGATCAATTGCTAATATTGATATTAATTAGCATTAATATATTAATACTGTCTTATGTGACTCATAAGTGTCCATTGGTACTTTACTGGTGTTTTTGAATCTATTTGTAAGACCTGTTGTAACTGGTATTTCTACCTCGTTTCAGAAGGGTTTGACTCTTTGGTCTCTGCAGACCACTATGTTTTCAAGGTTGTGGGCCTCTCCTATGTCTCTGGTCATCTCTTTCTGAACATTCTCTGTTTAGTGCCTGGCATGGCCCTGGACACATGATAGCTTAATAAGTTAGCCTCTGGCTGTTGAATCCGACTACTCCAGACCCGGCTTTGCTCAGTTATTTGAATTGTGTAATAAAGCTGAGCTTCCGTGTCATGCTTTGCAAGTAGGTGCTTCCCCTTAGACCTGCCTATGCTTTCGGACCTTAGAGGTTCTAAGTTCTGGAAAGGGAACGTATCTGCTACATAATCTTTTTGTACGCTTGGAAGTCAGTACATTTAGTTTACTTCTAATGAATGATACCTGCAGAGCAGCTACTCAGGATCTTTAATAACATCCATCCTTCTTTCATGACCGGCCTGGTAAGTTGAGTTGCAATGACCTGAGTAGATCGATAGTAATCACAGGGTGCTTGGAAAGGACAGCCTCCTGTATAATCTGGAGACAGCTTAGTTAAGTGTTGCCACTCAACCCACGAGGAGGGAGTCAGAGTGTGTGTGTGTGTGTGTGTGTGTGTGTGTGTGTGTGTGTGTATAATGTTTGACTTTAGGGATTTTTAACAAAAAATTCCACATGCTTCCATGACCTTGTCTTCCTATTTAGTGGAAGATAAGCATGTAAACAATGCACTGAGCGTGCCTGCTTCCCCTCCCCTGAGGCTGCCCTTCACGTCTTTCCCCCAGTGGTGCTCAGGGAAAGCCTTATTAGTTGTTAGATTTGCTGAAACAATGAATGTGGTTTTTTTGTAAGACCTGCCAAATCTCAGTCCTTTGCTGCTGACCTCATGGGCAAAAATTGTCTTTAGAGGTTTGGCCATAAGATCTTTTCTTCAGAGTAAATTATGAACCATTTAATAATTGAGGACCAAAAAGCAGAGAAAACCAGGACATCCAGTCCTATTTGATCTGAGACTGACCTGAGGAAATTGAAAAAGAATTCTTTTTTTTCTCTCTCTTTTCTCCAGGCTCTCTCTCTCTTTAAAAATTTGTATTATCTTTTTAACAAAATATTCATGTAGAATGTCAAAAATTATAAAACACAGAGAAGCAAAAGAAAAAAATGAGCACCCCTAATGCAATGACTGTAGCACTACCTGTCTGTATATCTGTCTATCTAAATTCAGTGTTTATGATATCTTTTCTGTACCATAAAGTTTTCCCCAGAAACCCAAACCAACATAAATTTTCTGCTATCTAAAACACAAACAGTCAGGCACTGCATAATGACATTTTAGTCAACAACAGACCCACATATCCGACGGAGGTCCCGTAAGATTAGTACCACATAGCCTAGGTGTGCAGTAGGCTGTACCAACTTTGGGTAAGTGCACTCTGTGATGTTCGCACAACCATGAAATCACCTAACAACACATTTTTCAGAATGTATCCCTGTCCCTGAGTGGCGCGTGACTGTACTGTCTTCAGCATAACACGGGAACCATGATTTTATTGAACTTTGTCCTTGATGATGATTACTTCTTAATTTCCAATTGTTCAGGTGTTTTTGTATCCACTGTAAGACTCATAAGATTCAATAAGGGCTTAAAACCTCCCCCCACTTCTTTCCTCAGTAATAGATATTCAAATGCTTGTGGCCTTGAACTGATTTTAATTATCCAGTAAGATAATGTTTTGTTTTGGTTTTCCATTACCATCTCGAGATAGCTTTTTAGTATGAAAAAAAATTCCACCTCATGAATAAATAAATATTCAGATCTTAAAAAATGTTCTCAGTTGTTGTTTTGGGTGGTTTTCCTAATTGACAACCACTGGTGATATTCAGCATTGAACGTGTGCTCCAGACAAGTGGAGGAAAATTTAATTTGGTATGGGCTTTGACTGACACATGTTAGAAATTGACCTTTTCAACAGAAATTTACTTGGAAGTCCTAAGCGAAGCTCTGCTTTAAGCTAAATTTGTCACCAAGACGTGATTAAATTCTCTTAAATGTAGATCAATTGCACATATTATTAATGGGAATTGAAATCTCCCTAAATGGTGTCCATAAATTTAAAAAGGAGGGAAAAAAAAGGATGTGAAGGTTAAGGTGCCTCATCCTCGAAGTGGTTAATCTTGTATCACCTCAGAACTCTGTTTGGGGTAAAGAAAGCTGTCCATTCCATAGCTGGCTGTGGCTAGACTCTTCAGAATCTTGTATAAAGAGATTAAATGCTAAGTTTTTCTTATCACTGGAATCCAAGAGCCACACATCTCATAGCACATGGTGGGAATGCCATAAATGTTTAGAAGGAGAGAAGGAAAGAGAGAAGGGAAGAGGAAGAGAACGAATAAGAGAGGAAGGAGTAAGTTTTGACAACTTTCCTAGATGGTAAGTAGCTCACACAATTAAGGAGAGGAAGCAATGTTGTAGAGATGTGGCCCAAGAAACGGCTGATCTTTTTAGTGGGGAAATAACAGTTTATTGGCTCAGAACTCCAGCTATGGATGTATTAGGAAGTTTGAGCAAGACTTTGTGCCTTGATTAGAGATGCCAATATACAAAATCAGTGAACAAACCAGGCTCTTCCTGCTGTGATGGTGTATGAATGGTCAGCTTACCTGGGCAAGGTCACAAACAGCATTATTTTCTTTTCCCTGGTGAGTCAGTAAAGCTTAAGTCAAAGAAATGAGTAGAGCTGGCACCAGAGATGCAAGCAGGACCATTGGTTAACAGATGTGCTAAATGATTTTTTTGTTTTGTTTTTTATCATTGTGCACATTTGCTCCTATGTTCTTCATTCAGTCTTTGAGCATGTCTTAGAATCTGTAAGATGAAAGAGAAATGAAAACTCTTTCAAAGAGTAAAAGAAAAAAAAATGTTAAGGTGTTATTAACATTGGTGATAATATATTCTAAACTTATGAACCTCACCCCTCATTCAGAGGTACTTTTAAGGCTTATAACATGCTTGTATAGATCAGACACATATCTCAGGTTGGCCGCAAGTGGCTCTTCTAAAAGCATGTCAAATTGAAAGACATCTGCTTGCTCTGAAATGTCAGCGACGTTCTACAAATGGCAAGAGCAACAGGCTGGGTGGATATCTCTCAAGCATGCTTGGAACACCTTGTGTTGAACCTCTTCTGCGTCTTTCAACAATTATTTGTTCATATCATCTAGCTTTTGTGGTCAGAGTGATGTAAAGTCTAATGCACATATGGTGACAGTTATTCACTATAAACAGAATGGAACTTGAGTCTATGAAGGTTTTACTGTGTTTTGTTTTTGTTTTAAAATTGAGTCATTCAACCTCAGCAGTTATCAAGAGGTCATTTAGTACAGAGCTCCAAATCCAGACATAAATTTGTTGTTTATCCTATTCTTATTAACATTTTGTAGGAAAGCCCTCTGTCTGGAGAACCACTGCTCTTTTTGTTTTTGTTTTTGTCATCCCCCCACACACATTAGAGTGAGTGTGTGTGTGTGTGTGTGTGTGTGTATGTATGTACTCTCAGCTCTTAGGATAAAAAGCTAAGGGTCAACAACTAGGAATTCTGGTCTAAAAAATCTAGAATGGGATCTGTGAGCTATGCCAAATTCTGCCTACTCCCTGTTTTTATAAATAAAATTTTACTAGAACACAGCCACATCCATCTGTTTACATATTGTCTATGACTGTTTTCCTGTTACAACAGCAGAGTTGAGTAATTGCAAGGGAGACCCTATGGCCCACAAAGCTGAGCATATTTAGTGTCCGACCATTTACAGAAAAAAGTTGCCAAACCCTGATCTAGACCATATTCTGAACAGTATGCCCAGAATCAGGTTGGTAGAACCAGGTGAGTTCCAAGCATTCTGCAGATATCTTATTGAAGATGAGAATGATACATGGGCAACCCAAGAGCAACCTCGGTAAATCCAGAGGCAGAAAATTTAGGTATTTACTGCCTCCACTGAGCATCTGAAAGAGATAGTAACTTAGATTTCACTTTAGGTGAGCTTGCCCTCAGAGATCCCAGAGGGAAGTGGACCGATTCATTTTCATTTCTGTGCCCAAGGTATTTACAAAGCCTGTGGCATATCGTTGAATGTTCAGTACATGTTGGTTGAATGAAAACACGGATATCAAAGGGCACTTGGCCCCATGGTTATTACTAATCCATTAGGTAAGAAATATATTCAAAGAACAGCGGGTTAGTAGAGTGACAGCAAATTTTAATCTTCTCAGCGCTTGCTGTTAAGCCCATTGGTCTTTGACTACCTTAGTCGTCTCATTTTAATTTTTTCTTTTCTCCATAAGTATATGTTCTAGATGGATAATAGGCTTGAGTTTTATTAGGTGGGATTTGAAGAAGGCATTCCTGGTATAAATAATGTTACTGGAATAAATGACTAAGAGATGTTAATGAATTTCCTTTTCTGGCCTTTAAAAAATAATGGGATGCAAGCTCTTCTCTGTGAAAAGGTTATAGACCAAGGGCTGGGATTAGTCAACTTCGAATATATTTATCAGCCTTGGAAGTTTTGTTTCTAACAGAGAGCAGACAGAATAATAGATATTTATTAAATAACTACAATGTGCCAAAATTATGATAGTTCTTTTAATCTTTACCACAACCATAAGGGTTAGGTACCATTGTTCTCATTTTGCAGAGAAAGACATTAAAACGTAGAGAAGATGGAGAAATTACTTGTAGTTCACCTTGTGGGTGAACCAGCCAGGACATGAATGAAGGTCTAGCTGTTTGCAAAGACTAAGGTCTTTCCGCTGGGTCATGGTAGCCTTTCTGTTGGAAAGTAAATGGTCCTTTTTGTCCTCTTTGAAGGGATTTGCTCTACTTTTGAAAGTGGGGCTACTGCTTGGTTCTTAGGGTCGCACTTGATTCTGCACACAGGCACAAAGAGGGATTCTGATTGTTTTTGTTCCATTTTCTTTCTTCTACTTGTTTGTTAGCCTGCTCTTTTTTCAGCCTATATAGTTTCAAATGCTCTAAACCTTTTCTCAAAATAGATTGTTATAAATCTAAGAAGCTTGTGAAGTTGTAGATCCTGAACACTTCTAGGACCTGTTGGATTAGAAGCTCTAGGGAAGAGACCTAGGAAGCTGAATTTTTAACAGGCTCCCTTCCTCTACCCTCTATCATAAATGTCAGGCACACTGTCTTTTAGAGAGTTGGCCCTTTAAGGCCCTTCAATGACATTATATTTAGGAACCCCTCACATTACAAATGTTTTCCTAATTGTATTTTAGATATTTTTAACACAAAAATATTATTTTATAGTTGTTTAGTTCCAAGGCTAAGCTAGTTAATAATTTTAACTACAATATGACTGAAGTGCAGTAACTTTTTACAACTCTGACTGTCAGGAAAAACTAAACATGCTTGTATAAAAACTAAAATGGAACTCTTGTACACAGATATTTCATTTTGGGCTATCCTTGGAGCCTGATCAATATCTGTCCCAGGTTCCAAATAAGGATACTGACTACACTTTGTATTCCAACCATCTTCGCCACCAACTGCCTAGTGCAACATTCTCAATCATACAGAACTAATATCTCACATGAAACTGTATTAGATTTCTACTGCTTCCTAACAAATTACCGTAAATTTAGCAGTTTAAAAAGTACACCAATATACACACACACGCACACACACACACACACACACACACACACACACACATATATATATAAAAAATACTTCATAGTTCTGTAGATCAGAGGTCCCGCTGAACTCTACTGGTTTGCTGCTTAGGGTTTCACAAGGCTGAAACTGAGTATCAGGCTCCCATCTTGGGGCTCTAGGGAAGCATTCTCTTCCATACCCATTCCGGTAAATCCAGTTCCTTAGGCTGTAGATCTGAGGTTACTATTTCTTTGCTGGCTGTCATCTGGGCCTCGTCTCTGGTCCCAGAGACCATCCACAACTTTTCTCACATGGCCCCTCCATCTTCAACCCAGCAATGACACCTGTGGTTCTTCTTACGCTTACTCTCTGGTTTACTCTTCTGCTTTTCTTCTTCTGCCCTTAAGAGCACATGTAATTATATTGGGTTGACCCAAATAATCCAGGATAATCTCCCCATTTTAAAGCCAACTGATTAGTAACCTCAATTACATCTGCAATGTTCCTTTTGTCATGTAATCTAATATATTCATTAGAGAAGGACATCTTTGGAATGGGAGGCAAAATTCTGCCTACTATACTCACCTACACACATCATTAAAAATAAATAAAAATAAATTGCCTAACTGTAATATAAAGTAGACATAAAAGAAGTGTTATATATAATAAATGAATGCATTTAAAGTGCATTTTAATATGGGAGCATTTAGACACTGTGCCATTAGAAGTGATGTTGTCAGAAGGAAGAGTGTGATGAAGACTGATACAAGTGAGTAGCGTTGACCACCCAAGTTCCACAACCAGTGTGGTCATCAGTTAGGCGACTTTAGAAATGGTGAACAGCTCTCGGTAAAGTTCTCAATAAAATTTTTAAAAAATACAGTCTTCCCTCAAGTTAAATGGGAGTCAGATTCTGTAAAATTTGGTATATGTTAAAAATGGAAAAAAAAATATGTTTATATGTAAAATGTAGTGTGATTCTAGAGGTAGTTTTGTAGCTACATGAAAGGCTAGTAAGATATTTGAAAATTATGTGTGATGATGTCTAGCATCCCCCAGCCCCCTGCCCTGTATCACCCCAATCATTATGACAATTAAAACATCCCACAAATTTACAAAGGATCCCCTAGGGGATGATGGCACCCCAGCTGAGGAACACTGGCAGAGAAGGGAAATCTTTCAGCTTGGAAATATTGGTTGGTTCTCTCTGGATCTTTAAAAGAACCCCTGTCTGTTCTTGGCCTGCTCATGAAGGTTTAATAACTCACCAAAAACAAATTCTCTATGTCTCGTATGACCTGGCCATTTATACCATAGGGACATGCATAGGTAAGGGGTGAGAGTCAGGGAGACCTGCAATATTTAGTTCATTCTTGGGTACTAAGTCGGGGAGATAGTATAAGGTAGAGATTACTATGTAGTATGGACTTTGGAGTTAGACAGACTGCCATTTGAAACCCAGCTCTGCCTATTATCAGTTGTGTGAGTATGGACAAATTCCCTCAATTCTTGGAGCCTTGTTTCCACCATCTGTAAAATAGGGAAGTATGCCTATAAGAATACCTTGCCAGGTGCTATAGAAGAAGCCCCCTGCTTTTTTCAGGCATTCCCTCTCCCATTGCTTCCCTTCTCTGCACCCCAGAACCAGAGCAGGGGTCTGCATATAGCAGATGATTCATCTTTAGGGGGAGGTGTTTGTTGAATCTGCATAGTGAGGTTGGGTTCCCAGAGGGACGGGACTCTTCCAGAATATGCACATTCCCAGATCCTTCTCCAGAATTCTAATCCAACAGGTCCTAGACATCTGCCATGATGAGTAGATCAAATATTTAATTTATTTTCCGCTGCTTACCAAACTTTGCCCATGTTTTTTGCTGAGGGCTATGCCCTTTTTTTTAATAGAGAGAATTCTCCTTCTTCGGAAGTAAACTGATGCTTGCATTTTCTCCTAAAGCCCATTAAACAGCCTGAGTTTTGTTCCCTGAATTTTAGGCAAGATTGGTTATTATTCATAATTTATATAAAAACCCAGCTGTAGCAAAAACAAAAGGTCTCCTTTAGGATTTTCAAGTACCTTTTAAAGCAAACAAGGGTTGAAATGCCTTTGGAGGTATGAAAATAGCAGCTGATTCTCATTATCCTCATCATTAGTCAGAAACATTTGGTAAAATTACTCAAGGCCTCATGCTAGCCACTGTGCAAAGAACCCGTACAGGCCCAGTCTCTGTCCGCGGGAAGCTCACTCTAGAAAAACCTCTTAATGCTATGAAAACACCACATCTTTGGGTACCGGGATGGAAAGACTGATTAAGCTGGTGCTCATGGTGGTGGTATTTGCAAGAGACACAAGAGGTTACATTGTGATGTGGGAGGGAAGTTTAGATGACAGCTAACCACATAAATGATGCTCAATAAAGAGCTGAAGATTGAGTGAATTAAAGAGTCCTGGAAACGCCTTTCCCAAGGCAATCTCTGAACAGGATTCTGGGAGATCATACTTCATTTTGAGAGAATTAGGCTCATGCACCCTGATGTGGAAATGCCGGGCCTCCTGTCTGTCATTTCTCTGCCACCTCTCTGTGTAGCTTTGACACACAATCCACATCACTGACCATTTTTCTTCTGGGAAGCAGCCAGAGAGTGCATTCCCTTGAACACTCACACTGGCATTAATCTCCAGCTATGTGCTTTCATTTCACTTCCTATAAAAATCCATCTGCAGATCCTGTGCTTGACCTAAGGTTAGATGTCAGGGGAACAAATACTGATTCTCATTTTGAATCACAATTGTTGCTATAAATAGCATACTTTATAACTTGGTAGATTCCTTGGATGCGAAGTGATGGATGAGCTTCTGTTGATTAAAAACGTGTCCGTAACTCTCAAGCTATAGTTCGATTTGAAGTAAACGATAATAATAAAGCACAACTAATACACTACTGAATTATTCCTGTTGATTATGAACACCGCACCCTCACTGTGAAAGAACCCATGCTCCTTACAGTGTGTCTGTAACCAGAATGTCTCAGGAATTGCCTAGTCCTAAGTGAAAAGGAAGAATCAGGCATGAAATCAGGATTATGCTAAAGAAGAGCATAAACTGAAGACATTATTGTAAATTATAACAAGAAAAGATTATAAATAATAAATAGAAATTATTAAGAATTGTTAATAAAGAAAGTAATTGTAGGTTGCTATGTTTTGATGCAAGTGATAACTCAGTGATAGCCTACAAGCGTTCCTCACTGTCAGATCAAGCCCAGGAATGACTCCTGGCCTTTGTCCCTCATCCAAAGCACCCTTATCACCTAACTGATCCCTGCTTTTCCTACTTCTGCATTATCTAGTTTACTCTCCACACGGTAGCCAATGATCCTTTAAAAGAGTTGTCAGTTTCTACCATGCCTTTGATCAATCCCTCCTATGCCTTCCCATCTCACACGTGAGAAAATCCCAACTTCTTACCCTGCGCTCAAGGAAGGCTTTACCTGATCTACCCCTGCCTGTTCCTCTCTAGTCATCACCCTCTAAGCTATAAGCATGCAGCTTTCTTGTGGTTTCTTGAATATACCTTAAGGACTTTGGACTAGTAGCTTCCTCTGCTTCCAGTGCACGTCCACCCGCCTCCCCAGCTTATGTCATCTGCTTAGAGAGGTCTTCCAAGGCCATCCAATCTAAAGTAGCCACCACATTGTCATTTTTTACAGCAACACTTGCTTTTGTTTTCATCTGAGTACTTATGTAAACAAGAAAATATCAAATAGTCTTATTGGCGGAATTGATTCTCTTCTGCTAAAATGCTAAATCCTACTTCAGAGTAGGATTCTGGCTTGTTTTACTGAATATTTATCCCCGGTATCCAGAATAGTGTCTAGCATATGTTGTCCTCAATTCACCAGGTTTATTGTGTGATAAGCTCAGTGGTACACACATTTTATTATAAGAGTTTATTATGTATACCTTTTTCCCGGCATACAATTTTACCACTTTAACGGACTAGAATCGTTGTTTTCTTCATCTAGTAGGTGACTAAAACTTCACTGCTCTGATCCATTCCTCTCGCTTAGGATGAGAATTCTAAACCATCCCAGGATGATGGTATCCTTAAATTTTAAGAGAAAAGAGCCATTTCAGGCTTGATGTCGCCGGTTATTCTGGGGTCCAGAGAGGGTTTTCTGTGGTTATGTAAATGCCACTGCTCTCAGCTACAGTGAGCTCATTGTATATTAGTAAATATTTATAAAGTGCTCTATATTGACTAAGTGTTCCACAATCAGGTTGATTAGTGATTCCTCCCAGCAACCTTGTAAGGTCAATCAGCATTATTAAAGAACAGCCCAGAGAGGTTGGGCAGGTTGCCCAAGGTCACTCAGCAGGTCATTGGCAAAGCCTGCATTGGCAACTTCAGAGACTATTACTGTGACAAGCCCTGGCGTTGGCTCCTCTTGGAAGGGTGACCCCTAATCGCTTTTCTTGTAAGGTAGGCATATAAACACTAAATGTTCTGAAGTGAGAGGAGTGTAAAGGCCTTGAGCTGAAGAAGTTATTGGTGCAATCAAAAACTGAAGCCAGCTCTTGAAAATTGAAAATGCTGCTTAATGGAGGTGAGTTGGAGGACATATTATTTTTGAGAGAATAGAAGAAATGTAGTTTGAAAAATAGGAAGGTGAAAAGCAGGGATGTATGAGGAAAATTAATCTGGGTGGCTTTGTGGGGTGAGGAATAATGAGTTATAGGGCCAAAATAGTTTAGGAAGAGTCTGGGTCACGGTATCAGAAATAAATTTTCTCCAAAACTATATGCCACCAACTCACCTCCATCAAGCAATGTTTTCTGATGTTTAGGGGGGGATGAAATCTCCTTTTCAAGTACATAGTATTTCAGTCCTTGAAGCCCAACATACAAATTACACGGGCCCTACACTTGCACCTGGCTTAGTGTCCTTGCACTTGCTTTTCCCTCTGCCTGTACCGCTCTTTCTCAACATATGCACTTCCCCACTTACATCATTCAGATTTATTCTCAGATGCCTTATCAGAGAGGCCTTCTCTGACTCTATATAAGGTAGTACACCCCATCTTCACTCTCTATCTTCTTTATTCTGTTTCCCTTTTTTATGGTATTTACTGTCACCTGAAAAATTATTTGTACATTCGTTTATGTCTTTATAATCTGTCTCTTCCCACTAGAGTTTAAGTTCTACAAGAACAGCAATTTTTTACTTTTTTTCCCTTTCTCTGTTTTGTCTCCAGTGCCCAGAACAAGGCCTGGAACATGGGAGACACAACATAAATAATGGTTGAATGATTGAATGAATGAATGAATGAATAGGCTGTCACTGTATATTGCTACACTATGTTTCTAATAATTAGATTAAGTCCATAGAGGCTATACACTATGTCTGGTTATGAAGAATCAAAGTCTTGGACTTTTGGTGAACGTTTTGGAGCACCTGTTATCAAGTATTCAGATACCACCAGTGCCATGGAACGATGCAAGCAAAGAAGGATCTGAGTGTCTTAGTTGATACTGTGTTCATCTTGAAGCATTTAAGAATTCAGGGAAGGGACTGTGGTAAAATTGTGGATGGGACTGCCAGTTTTTCCTGGATTACTTTGCTTTTTAAGTAAAACTGGAAAAACTGAAGGCAGTGGGACCTGGCAATTCTCCTGGGTACTTGTGGACAAATGTCAGTGTGACCTGGAGTGAGGGTGTAGGTTAGAGCTCCATCCCCAGTTGACTGGACCATCCAGATTTTGTGAAAGGGCTATTGCCTCTGGGACGTCAGTTGGCTATGACTGTATGCAGACTGGAGAGATAAACATCAGTGACTGGAGTGTTTCTGGGCTTTTAGAAAAAACCTCTGTTCCATGAGAAATATTGGAATACATTCTCTGTAGGGATTATATGTAATTTTTCATTTTAATATTCTCTTTCATGGACTACCATCCTTAGTCTTGATCCTGTTCCCAGATGTAACCACAATTTTCAGTTTGGTGTGATTCCAAAGTATAGTTGTACATAGTTTCTTATACATCTAAGCTTCTGTTATGTATTTTTGTTTCCTCCCCAGAGTCCCAGTACAAAGTTGTATATCCTACTTGTAAGTCATTCTAGCTCTTCTGTGTGGGACACTGCCACAGCATGGCTTGATGAGCAGTGTGTAGGTCCATGCCCAGGATCCAAACTGGCAAATCCCAGGCCACCGAAGCAGAGCGTGCAAACTTAACCATTTTGCCATCAGGCCAGCCCCACAGCCTCTGATATTTTTATTTGTTTGTTTGTTTTGTTTTTTGTTTTGGAGGAGAATTAACTTTTTCATATATAGTACATGTTCCTTTTTCACAGTATTAATTAATTCTAAGGTGGCCAGGCTATATTTATACAATGTTTTTCTTTCTCTGATGAGATGAAGGTACTTTTCCCTATTTGATAACCTGTAATTCTGAGAAATGTCTTAGCACAAGAATCAGAACACCTGGGTTCTCTTCATGACTTGGGCCTCAACTAAATGCTTGGCTTACTCTACCGTGAGTCTCAGCTTCTTCATCTGTGGAAATCATAAGGTTGGACTTACTCTATTGTGTGGAAACCATGCTTTATTGATCCCAAGAACTTGTGTGAAAATGTTTAAGAGTTGCTAAAAGTGGGAAACTAGGATGTGTGTGGGGTGGGTTGGGGTGGACGACAGGTGTTTCAGTGAGGATAACTCCATATCTGTCTAATATATAATTAGATTAGAGCTTAAACTATCCCGCTGCCTTAAAAGAAGATGAAAAACAGTGAATAGAGATGAAATCATCTTTAAGACTTTATTGAAGCTCTAACATTTCATTTCCTCAAAATGGAATTTTAAAAAATGGTGATATTTTAAGATATTGCAATGGTATGCAATAACGAACAGACCATGTTTTCTGACCATCCTCAATCATTTCATTCTTACAGAAGCTAAGGTGAAAACTGGCAGGATGTAACAAAGAGGATATACCTCCGTCTTGACATTCTAGTCCCTGGTTGGCTCCTACAATTGTGGGATGATAGTTAACTCTAAGCCTGACTTCTTAGAAGTGTGTTGTAGGCTTCACTATGGATGTAGAGTTCCCTAAAACTCCTGCAGCTATAGGAATTCATGAATGTTACAGTCAAGGCTAGAGAGCACCTGGTCCAGTCCTCTCAAGTTACATATGAGGAAGTAACTCACTCATTTTCTACTTCACTTAAACTTTGAGAAAACTCAAGGTAGCAAAAGCTAGGTTACACACTTGTCTTGTGAGGCTGGGGCTCCCATCATCTACAGAAAAAATCTAACAAGCTAATCTTAGACCATGACATGCAGAGAACAACTTCCACACTGTAGGATAACTGAATCATTTCATATCAGGGAATCAAGTACATACCATTGTCACTGCTAAATGTTATTTGCTTATTCTTCCAGAATACATTTTTTCATAATTTTCATATGTATGTTTTGGAGGACAGAGTAACATTAACTTCATTTGATAAGTATTTTACTTACTTTTGCACATTCCCAGGCAAAGTAATCACAGTGCTCTTTCAGCCAACCCAAGCACCATATGAGAGGACAGTGAAGCCCTCAGGCAGAAATAGCAGATGACAATGAGCAGTTGCAGCTTAAATTAATTTTATGACAAGGATTCTAAAACAAGGGATATGTATATATATGCCATTTCATGTCTGGTACAGTGCATTCTTCACAACTAGGGGGAAAGTCTGCAGTACTCTAGTACCATCAATACCTTGGTTTGTTAAATGCTTGGACAAGGGGTCCTCATACAAATAGAGAATTGACTTTAGTATGATAACTGGCAGATGTTATAAACAGTGGTTGTTCATTGTATGAGAAGCAGGTGATCTAAGTTATGAACTCCACTTGGAAATTCATTTTTTTTTCCCCAGACAAACTGTCTATCTTTACCATCTATAAAGAACACGACACTTGAATGGATGAGCCACCGTGTCTTTGTATTAAGCATGCTGGCTTTGGAGACTGACTGCCTGGGTTTGAATCCAGGCCCTGCTTATTATTGCTGTGTGGCATTGCGCAAGTTGGTCATCCTCTTTAAGTCTTAATTTCATCCCTAAAATGTGGATCGTAGCAGTACTTAACTCATAGGATGTTATGAGAATTAAATGATGTAATCCTTGTAAAGTGCTTAGCCCAGAATGTGGTATGTTTTAAGTATTCAATAAATGTTCAATTGAATTAAACATAAACTTTCAATAAATGTTCACTATTATTATTCATAAACTATTTGGTACAGTTATGGGTATGGAATAATGCAGCCTAGGAGGATGTCACTCAGCATGTTGATGGAAGCTCTATGTGTTGGGTCAGAAGTGCCTGGGGATTAGAGCTATATCAAAAGAGAGAACCCTTTATAAAGCTGATCAGACATGCCCCACCCCTCCCAAGTTTATATTTACCTGTATAACTAAGTGCATATTATGTTTTTAATTGCTGTTTTATATATAATATTTTAATAAATTAATACATAATACATTTTACATATGTATCTGTATGAGTTTTTCCTAAGTAAGCCCCTAAATTTTCTTATATTTGTGTCTCATAATTACTCTTGACTTATACAATCTCAGAAGGGAACCGCGAAGTTTTCTTGCTCTCTCAGCCTCTCAAAAAAAAATGCAAAAACCAAATGTGAGGGGCTGGCCTAGTGGCGCAACTGTTAAGTGCACACGTTCTGCTTCAGCAGTCCAGGATTCGCCGGTTCGGACCCTGGGTGCGGACATGGCACTGCTTGGCAAGCCACGCTGTGGTAGGCGTCCCACATATAAAGTAGAGGAAGATGAGCATGGATGTTAGCTCTGGGCCAGTCTTCCTCAGCAAAAAGAGGAGGATTGGCAGCAGATGTTAGCTCAGGGCTAATTGTCCTCAAAAATAAAACCAAATGTGAAATGTCTCAAATTATATTTTCTAGTAATAGAAGAGAACATTTAAGAGTAGTGTGTTCAATTCAATCGACAACATTGTTTGAACACCTTCTGGATTGTAAGAAGCTGCTACAGTGTTGGAGAGAGACAGAGGAGTAAACATAAATGCAACATGCTCTCTAGTAGATGACCATCAGGTAGGGGAGATCAGACCCATATAAGGTAAAACATGGCAGAATATAAAAAGCAATATAGGACGGGTTCAAATGAGTTACATTGATATAAAGGAGAGGGTCATTCCACTCAGCAGAGGGATGTGAGAAAGTTCAGTGAAGGAAGGGACATTTGAGTCCAGCCTTGAAGCAGATAAGTTAATTTTGATGGGCAGAAAGGGGACTAAAGGATATACATGAACCAGTCCTGCCTTCAGAGAACATAGTCTATTAGCACAGAAAACTGTGAACATCGACAATTTCAATACAGTATAGAGGGGTCTGGGACGTCATAGAAGAAAAAATAAAGTCCACTAGTTGACCAGCCTTGTCAGGAGAGGCATCCCAGAGAAGGGGACTGTGGAGTAGAATGTTGAAAGACGAGAAGGAATTATGTGCCCACGGCCCTCCCCACCACCAGCTTGTCTGTCAGCAGTTGATGTTGCACTTGCAAAGACCTGGAGGTGTGGGAGAGGCTGCATCTGTGAGAAAAAGCAAGTAGTAGTTTTGCCGAGACTACTGCAAAAGTTCTAGCCACGGCGCAGATGGTAATGGCCTGCCCCGGGGCGGGAAGAGCTGAAGTGGAGGAGACAAATAAGATACTGGGGGACAGACAATCGTGTGTGTGTGTGTGTGTGTGTGTAAGGAGGAAGTCATGGACATCACCTAGTTAAGGATAATACTCTGCCCTGTACCTGCTTCCAAAAAAGCTCACCAGGAGACCTCTGCTTCAGTTAATTTGCTTTTCCTTTCTGAAGCAAAGTAGTCAGACCAAGTATCAACTTTGGTTATTTTTACACTCAAAAAATGAACTAGCAGACGTTTCAGAGGCAAAGGTAAACTCTTATCTTTAATACTCTCCATATTATAGACCAACGATTTTACCTACAGCAGAAAAATATGGCGCATGCGTGACAATGTGTTCTATACCTCATTGCCACCTCTTCCTTGGAGCAATTTGCAGATGGTCACAATCAAAATACATTCAAGTTTCTTATCTCAACTGCCCTGTATGATAGAAACATCAAGAACGCAACCTGATGATATAACAAGGAAAAGAAGACAATGGAACAGAAAGATCAGAAAAATGAAAAAGAATTTTTCCAACTTCTTAACACATGGTACACATCCATTACATTTAAAAAATAAAAGCTTTTTTTGTGACAAATTCCAAATTCCGTGACATATGGCAGAGTAGAAATATTATCACATTGACGCACCTCCCCCTGAGCCCAGTGATTAACCCCCTTCCCTCTAATTCTGCAAGTTAATCTGAAAAGCTCAGAGAATCCAAGAAACAGAGGGAACCTCGCTCAGCTCACGGGGCACCCTAACGTCTCAGCAGCACGTTTAAATTCTCTGTTTAGGCTGACAGGCGCACGTATTTCAGGGCAGAATCCTTAGAAAGCAGGAGACAATTTCCTTCAGCTCCACGTCATCGTTTGATGTAGATTGCCTATTATATTCTCAACGTATTATGAAAAATGGATTTGGAGATATTTTCTTGACAGTGGGTAGACTAATGGAATCGGGTGACTGTATTTAAAATGTGCAGGGGTTTGTTATAACGTGGTAATAGAAATATCAATTGCACTGACAGGTAAAAAAAAAATCTGTCAATGAATGATAATGAAGTTATTTAAATGTCGACTCACTCGCAAACATTTTCCAAACCCTAAATTATCCTCACTGCTTTAACCTCATGCATCCTAAGTTAGTAAGGAGCAGAGTCTGCGATGCAGCCAGTGCGCCTTTGGCTTTGGAAGCTATTTTTATGCCGCCAAATGCACTAGGAGCAATGACAGTGGCTGCTCTTAATGATTTTAGGAAAGAAACAAAAGACAGAAACCCCAGTTGTTTGATTTAGAGGTACACGTTGTTCCCCAGTTGCTTGATTTAGAGGTAAACATCGTTCCCCAGTTGCTTGATTTAGAGGTAAACGTTGTTCCGCTTTCAGGACATCTTGTTGGCGCCGATTTGAGTAATGCCTTCATGCTTCCTGTCCCCACGCTTCCCTCTACAGCTCAAGTCCTTGTTTTGTGACCTTGGCAGTGTGGTTTGGCATGACGGGGGTAGAGCTGCTTCCTTCTCTGGGGCCTGGAGGTGGAGAAGGAGGAGGTCAGGTTATTTGGATACTTTCTAAAGCCTTTTTGAGGAAGTGGCCTGGCTCATCCATGGTTCAGAGAGTGTCCAGTGCTTCATGCATTCATTCACCCTCCGTATGCAGAAGGCACCTGATGTGCCAGCACTGTCCTGGGGACTGGGGAGTTGATATGTCCTACCCTTGTGGCACTAGAGCAGTCAGGAAATGGGTTTTAGGCAGAGGTTTCTTGATTAAAAAATAGAGGAGCACAGAACATGCTCACCGCGCTAGTCCCACTGCATCACACACAGCTGACTGTGTCTGCTAAAGTGGGGACTGCAGTGTTCCTTGACAGACTATGTGAGTTCTTCATTTTGAATCTTAGGAATCCAGTGGGCCACAAAGAAGAGCAAGCATCTATCAAGTCAGCCGGTCAGTCAAAAACAAATCAAGAGTGCCCGCTGTGTCCGGGCCTCTTCCGAGAGGTAGGGAGACAGCAGTGAAAAAAACAGACATTTTTCCTCCTCTCATGGGGCTTGGATTCTGGTGGGGGAATGTAAACTTTTTATTTTATAAGAGGAAGTAAGTAAAAATCTATCAGATAGGGTAAATATTATGAAGAGAAAATAGAAGAGGCCAACGAGGATCGAGTGTGCTGGGGGAGAGGATTTGCTATTTCATATAGCATAACTGGTGTCCAGAAAGAAGTGAGGGGGCCATTTGTCTGGGTATTTAGGGAAAGAGCTTTCCAAGTAAAGGGAATAGCGAGGCTGGAGTGGGCAGCGGGTGGGGAACAGGCAGAAAAAGCATAGAGATGAAGGGCTGGGCGTCTCACAATTATATAGCTAAGGTATTAGATAAAAACAGTAAATGTGCCATGTCCGTAGCAAGTCTGCAGTTTATTTGTTGAGGAAACCAGGCACTGACTGGTTACTCAGCTAGCGAGTGTCTGAGTCCAGTTCTGTTTGACTTCAAGTACTTGTAAAGAGCTTAGATCACATTGTAAGCACCCAATAAACGTTGGTTTTTATTATCTGTTGGGTTTCTTAAGCACTATAGAATATTCAGCAATGAAATCCTGGCACAATTATTATAGAAGCAGAGTGTGGAATCTTTAACTCTCAAATCTATTTCTTACCTTTACCTGTTCGATACAAGTACCAAGCAAAACTCCCTGGCACATAGCCTTTCAACTACGATAGACTAAATTTGGTTACATTTAAAAATGGTAATAGCTTCCCGAGAAACCAGCCCTGGTGGTGTAGTGGTTAAGCTTCAGTGCTCTCACCACCACGGCCCAGGTTCGTTTCCCTTCAGAGAACCACACCACCTGTCTGTCCCTTGTCATCCGGTGGTAGCTGCATGTTGCTGTGATGCTGAAAGCTATGCCACTGATATTTCAAATACCAGCAGGGCCACCCATGGTGGACAGGTTTCATCGGAGCTTCCAGACTAAGACAGGCCAGGAAGAGGGACTTGGCCACCCACTTCTGAAAAAAACTGGCCCTGAAAACCCTGTGAATAGCAGCGGAGCATTGTCTGATATAGCACTGGAAGGTGAGAGGGCGGCGCAAAAAGACCAAGCAGGGTTCCACTGTGTTGTACACAGGGTCACTAGGAGTCCGAATCCACTCCATGGTACTAACAATAGCTTCATGAATATCTTCTCTTCTAAGCAAACTAAAGCTAAATCATTTTCAGTGGTTGAGATTTTCTTTGAGGTTTCATGTTATGGGTTTTGGTAGGTGTTGGGCAAAGAATGCAAAGAAAATCAAGGAAAACATGAGTGATAAAATGAACAAAAGCTATCATTTACAGATTGCTTATTAAATGCCAGTCATTGTGCTCAGCACTTTTTATGGATTAATTTAGTTTACAAATGATTCCATATTTATTTATCATTTGATGGTGTAGGATTATAATAGAAGAAATCCAATCACACATTTATTTCTGCCACTCCTGGTGGAATCTAGTCATGCCCCATATTGATCCCTTCTTCACGTGTGCTGAGAGACTTTGCTGTCTCAAAGAGGTCATAAGGTCTTGCCAGGTAGGTGCCATGACTTGAATGTAGTTTCTCCACCCCTCAGAGCAACTCAGCTCTATGTGTATAGTAAATTTTGAAATAAAGACATGCTTTCAAATATTCTAAAAGTCGCTGTTTGTACAAGGGTAAAGATTAAGGATCAAAAGCAAAAACATGCCTTGATTTAATCACCTGCATATTTATTTTCCTGGAATGCTTATTTTTTAAGCTTTCCGCTTCTTCTGGCACAACATAGATGTTGACAGAAGCTCTGTTTTTCATCTGTAGATAAGTCAACCTGTAAACAAAAACTGCAAAAAAGATGCTTGCTTTGGGATGTTTTAAAATTAATGGTACAAATTGAGAATTCAAGGCTGCTTATATTGCATCTTAAATATGTCTGCGCAGGATACATTTTTTTTAAGATTCTTTTCTTTTTTTTCCCCACCTTAACAACAGTAAGTCATTTTATGGTTAGCATAGGCTGGCATTTCTCTTTGCAAATTTGATTTGTTTTAAATATTTTTGTTATTCCCCTTTTCTTATGAAACCAACATCCATAATCTTTCTTTTGCTTTCTTTATTTTGTCTTTGATATTCTTTCCCAAAATATGTTGCTCAGAACACTAATCTCATTACATATCTCTCAAGAATGGATCCTATAATCAAATGTGTTTGTAAAATACTTCATTACATATGCGTTTAAGAGGTTCACAGTATATGTTAGGATAATAAAATTTATGTATGTATGTAAGAATAATAAAATTTATAAGTTCTGAAGCAAAGGAATATTAAATTTTGCCTAATCGAGCATTTCCTAACATTTTTGATCTTGGATAACACTCCTCTCCCCTGTACCTAGGGATGATACTTAAAATATTTAACAGCTAGTACTTTGCTCACCAGCCAGCCTGATGCTCAACTGTCTGTCTCTCCTCTGCTCTTCAGAGCCCACGTCCCTAGGACACTGCAGTTCCTACCGTGGACCATGCAAGGATAACTGGAAGCATCTGTTAGCTGTGAAGGGGAGTTTGCAGATGGGCACTAGGAATTGCCTTCCAGAGTGCAGTGCCTCCTCCGAAGTCACTGTCTCCTTCACTGGGGCTCAGGCTGATTAGCATAGGCACTGACCAATCCAAACAGGTACTCATCCTAGCCCTACAGCAGGTTTCTTGAGGACCTCTGCTGTGCCAGCCCTCAATCTTTTGATTGCTGGAATGTGAGGAGATCTAGGAGGTCTCCAAGGGAGAGACCATGTGGTGAGGCTGGCAGGAGCATTACTCAGAGAACTTGGTGCAGTAACTATTCACCACCTGGTTTGCAAGCATCAGATATTTTCACTTCTGTACCATTGTACCAATGTATCCCAGCTGATCGTTAGTTTTACTGATGACATATGCCAATGCTCCATCTAATTCTAGTTCTGTGAGACAACCTTAGACAACTGCTAGTCTATGTCATTTTGGGTGTGTGGAAATGCATCACTTTGTCTCTTACTATTTGTTGATTATTACAATGCCGTAATGCTTAAACATGTAGCTGTGCTGGAATTGAGAATTAACAAATTTTGATTCCGTTTTTGAGCTTTGAACAATCAAGAGACAGGAGATAGCACAAAAAATAATGGCATATATCTTGAAGGATCTGGGTTGGTGATGTTATAATAAGAGAACAGTGTCCAATAAGATATTGTAGGGGCCGGCCCCATGGCCGAGTGGTTGGGTTCACACGCTTTGATTCAGCAGCCCAGGGTTTCACCACTTCAGATCCTGGGCGTGGACATGGTGCCACTCATTGGGCCATGCTGGGGTGGCGTCCCACGTGCCACAACTGGAAGGACTCACAACTAAAAATACACAACTATGTACCAGGGGGCTTTGGGGAGAAAAAAGAAAAATAAAATCTTTAAAAAAAAAAAAAAAAAGAGACCTTACAATTAAGGTCTCTGAAAAAAGTTCCTAATGTAAATCTGAGGTAGTTACTCCATTATCTTATCACGTTGGGATTCCAATTAAACACACACACACACACACACACACATACAAATGTACAGTTTGCCCTTGTAGAGTATCTTTTTTTTAATGTAAAAATATCCATTGAGTAGAGTAGCTCAGGGAACAAGTTAATATAAATTATAGGAAACTGATTATCACCCCTGTATAGACTGGTCTCTACTTCTTTAACCCCCTTTCTCGTTATCTCACTAGGAAAATTGAACCATTCTCTCATCTCCCACATAGTCCTACTGATTTCCATCTATCTCTAGGAAAGTTTATTAATGTAGCAGTGTTTGCACATTCCATCCTCCTCCCGTTACCCGCCTAGATAGATTTTGCATCTGTTACTTCTTGAACTTGTGCGTATGGTTCACAATAATGAATAGAAGCAGTTATCCAATAAAAGGAGCTAAAGAAAGTCTAGTGAAATTTTGGAGACAAGCAGGTTCTAGTAAGAGAAAGTTCTCTTCCTACCCTTCTTACTTCTTACTTACCCAAGTAAAGCCAGGGTAAGAATGGAAAAAAATGCCCAACACCAAGGTTGGACTGAGTAAGGAAAGAAGTCTCAGCTATTTCTTAGAGAGTAGGAGGAAATTTCACATCAGAATGAGTTTGAGGAGAAAAAGAGGAATGTGGAAGGAGGATTTAAAGAAGTCTGTTGTGGTTCATGGGTAAAATCTCCTGTGAAAGAGTTCTGGAATGCCCTTCAAGTATTCTTGGTTATGAAGCCAGTGTTTGATTGGAATAGAGCACACACTGATCCTGAAGAAAGGCAGTTATACTTTGGGTTACACTGGCACCTTCTGGTTTACTGATTTGATGATACTTTTACCACCTCCCTTTTCTAAAGTCCTACCCATTTTCTATTTTCAAAGTCTGTACTTCTTCCAAGAAGCTTTGCATAACACTGTAGTAATTTGGCATACCATCTAAATTCTATAAAGTATTGACTATTTGTAATATATACATATATAATATATGTAGTTATAATAATATTATATTATCTATAATATTTATATATAATATATGTAAATTTCAGGGGAAAATGCCCCAGATCCCTAGCCAGAATAAATTTTAAATTCCTTCATTCCAGGATCACATATTATACAGCTTTCTTTTTCTAGTGCCTGGTCCAGAGTAAGCTTTTAATACATGGTGATGAGATCGTTAAAACAAACTTCTTCTGTTTAGTTTTTATGACCTGTGAGAATTTGTAACATCAGAAATGAATTAAAATGATTACATTTTTGTGTTTTTCTGATTAAACCGACTTTATTGTCTAAGCCTTGTTAATTCTTATCTCTGTCATTGCACTTATATTATAACTTTATATTTCTGCCTCTCAAGTAAAGCTGTTAGATTCTTGAGAGTAGGGGCAATGTGTTGTATCTAAGGCCTGGTACATTTTAGAAGCTCTACAAATGTGAATGAATGAATGAATGAATTGCATTGGAAATCACTTATATGTAAAAAGAAAGCTGAGGTATATCTGTTTCCTTTAAATTGAAAAAAAAAAAAAAGCTGTGGTATAATGTAAATAACATAGGGCTTAGGGCCAGAATACCTAGCTGGCTGTTTATCACCTGTTGTCTTTGAACTTAAGTTCTCTCAACCACTTTCTTTAAATACAGATAACATTTCCTGCTGAAGAAAGTTGTAATGATTACAATTCTGAAATACACAATACTCTTTCATGGAGAAGATGATTAAGGTTTATTTATTTAATCTGAATTGATAAGTTATTGATCAATGTTTAGATAAAGATGAGAACATCTCTAAAAAGATAGCATTAGTGCCAAGACATAATGTCTTCCAAAGTCCAGGTTGCTTAACAGTAGAAAAGGCCACTGAATAAGACTGTGAAATTTTGCTTATTATTAAGACATTTTCTTACTCTTAAATAATAGGAAAAGACTGAATGACCTTTGGAGGGACTGACCCACCATATTTTCTATGACTCATGAAAGAAAACACAGTTTGTAGATAAATCAGGAGAACCTGCTTTTCCACTGTGCCAAAGATAAAGCAAAAGTTTGCAAATATCAACTCTCACTAAAAGCTCCTTATTTCTTTGGTCAAGTCAAGGGACATCCTGATCTCTTAATCTTTTAAAATTACCCACATTCTTCATGCAATGTGCGTACATTAAGGAGCAGTAGAGAGATGGAGTTTTAATTTTTACCAATTCAATTTAAATGCAAATGTTAACCACTCACATGATGCTACTGTGTACATAATTAAGCTTCATTATATACTACATGAATCATTTAGAAACCTCCCGAGAGTCGTTCTGCTGTGTAAAACATGCATTATACGGACACACAGCCAAATGACATAACTTCTGTCCTCATTAATGCTCCTTTTGAATTACAGGTCAACTGATTATGGGACAACCTATGAGAAGCTGAATGATAAAGTTGGGTTGAAAACAATTTTGAGTTATCTCTACGTGTGTCCTACCAACAAGCGTAAGGTAAGAAGTGTGTATTCAGAATGCTACTTATTCATGATGTGATTTCTGTCTTGGTTGGCTAGCCTCTCTAGCTGCCTAAAAATCCATTACAGTTAAATTGGGATTAGAGGTATAAAGATAAGTTGATGGATGTTAAGGTGGTGAAATGTCTTGCACATTGTACTTTTCACATCAGCAAGTATGAATGTTGGAGGGCGAGGGGTGGGTATATCAGTGCCACTTCTGAAAGGCAGCTATAGGGGTTGAGTCTGGTTGAGTGGAGTCTGCTGACTCCGTTTTAAGAGCTCTGACCAATCAGTGAAAAGAATCACAGTGAGCTTTGACAAAAGAAAACGTGGGATTTTCATCTGATGTCCTCGTTTTCCCTTGACGTGGAGTAGACAGATGAACTAGAGTTGAAGTGAAGGTGTGGTCCTGCAGCAGGTTGGAAGTTTCATTTGTAAAGTTTATTCAGCCTGTATACAACGTCAGGAAGGGGCACTGCTGGAAGGAACCTTGGAGATCCTCACATACCACACCCTGACTTTACAGATGAGAAAACTAAGGTTCAAAGAAAGGAAATGGTTTGCCCCATCACAGGGTTAGGGGCATAACTGGGACTAGAATTTGGGTTTCTTGGTTGGCAGTCATACTGTTTCTACTACATTATACTGCTCCTATTAAGAGGATTAATCTAATCTTCAGAGAGTGATGCTATATTCTCAGGAAGAAAATGTTTGCTTTTAAATGAGAAAGACCTAATTGTCTCAGGAGGAAAGAGGTGCTACATCCATTGTTTGGTTTTTATAAACTTGCGTTGTCAAATTCTGAATTCTGACATATCTACGTATTACATGAATTACATGAAGTAACAGTATCCATCAGGAAATAGAAAAGTGCTGTTCATTAATATGTCCTAAGCCATGTTCTATTATGCTGGTAGCACCAGTGTCCAGGTTCTCATTTCAGATCTGTCAGTAGTTATTGTTGGTGACCTTGTGTAGGTTCTGCATTTTGTTACCTAGATTGTGGCAGGTGGATGAGAACATCTCTAAACAGTCATCCTCAACTCTGGCTGCACATCCAAAGCACTGAGTGGTCCCCAAATGTGCAAGCCCTGGTCCCACCCCTGTTGCTCTGGCTTAGGGCTCAGGTAACTGTACCTTGAGCAAGCTCCCCAGATGCTTCTGGTATGGATCTAGGATGGAGAACCACTTATGTAAAGTGTAGTGTCCCCTTTAGCTCTAAACATTTCAGGTTCTTCAGTAGAAGCAGCATAACTTACCAGTTGCGCACAGACTCTGGAGTCAGATGGCTTGAGTAAAAACCTAGCTAAGCCAGTTAACAAATGTACAACTATGGTCATTTACTTAATCTCTCCAAGCACAGTGGCATCCAATTTAAAATAGGGAATAATTATAGTACCTACCTCCTGAGGAAACTTGTAGGGATTGTATGAAATAAGGCATTTCAAGTGTTTAGCACAGAATGGTTAAGGCTTAATCAGTGTTTTCTCTTCATTTCTCGTCTTCGTCCTTTTCCTTTTTCTTCTAATTATTGGAAGTATTAGTAGTGATTATCCTCTATAAGTAGCAGTGTTCAGTAGAACTTTCTGCAGTGATGGAAATATTCCTCTATGCGGTCAAATATTGTAAACACTAACCACTTGTGGCTATTGAATATTTGACAGATGGCTAGTGTGACTGAAGAATTACATTTCAAATTTCACTTAATTTTAATTAATTTAAATGTAAATAGCCACATGTTGCTGATGGCTACAGTAGTGGACAGCACAGCTTAATAATGTCAACCTCACAAATTTAGAGATATACTCTGAACATTACTGTCTTCCCCTTAGTGGCTAATTACTGGTCCATCATCAGCAATGACATGTAAACAGTCATGTAAACTGCTGTATACACTCCTAAATTGAGGAGCTGAACTTCCATCCTTTATTTTTATCGTGAGATTTAGTCATGTTTGTTGGCTTTGAATCAGTTCTTATAATTCCTATTGATTTTTCCTCTAGTTCACATTTTTAGTAAATTTCGTTTAACAGTCAACAAACTGTGGGTACCATAGAATGCAAAGAGAAATAAGCCAGCATTCCACCCTCAAAGGTCCTGTATTCTAATAATAAATGCAATATGACTTTTTGTAATGACACTGCTTCCACCTAAGAGGGGACTTTGGGTGAGACATTTATATTTTCCCATTTGTAAAGTAATATAGGCAAAAACAAGGGAATTTATAGCTGGAAGAGACCCTTCGATTGTTCTAATCTAGTGATAGTCTCTGTTTTATTGATGCCATTAGAGAGGAATATGATAAAAAATAAAAAAAAAGAAAAAAGGATGCCAAACATTGAATGTGATCATATACTTTGCTGTAGCTGCAGAATATGTGCTGGTGATCTCGAGACTCCAAGCTTGTTTACAGGAGCAGGACTGGAAGATGAGACTCTTAAGTTCAGATGTAGCTCCTAAGACTGGAAGGAGAGCTTAGAAAGAATATAGCAAGGAGCCCTGCTATCAAATCCACTCATGTCAATACAGCAGTATCAGTCAGGCTGCATACTTAATCTGTTGTTGTCTGGAGGACCTTAGAAAGGGTATTTGGCCATGAGCATTTAGCTGGAATTAAGATTTGACCTACTCTATTTCCTGAAAGAGAAGTCATTGCCCGTGACTATGAGAGAGCAGCTCTCTCTGGCCTGGTTACCTTCCAGAAGCAGAGGCAGGCCTCAGCTGTTTAAATCACAAAGTTTATGGGTGAACCTAAGAAAAGGGATCTTTTCCTCTACAGAGAAATGAGACCTTCAGGGTCACTTTCTGAAATGCTGATAGACTTAAGAAATATTGGAGGTCGATGAAGGTCTTTACAATGGTGCAAAAATCAATAAAGTTGACATAGCAATATATTTGTGTACAGTTTTCCTACTTATGAGGTGAATTTATCACCATGAAATATGTACTTTTCCCCTAAAAGGACATACTTAAGCCAAAGAGAGGGTACTTCCACAACATTCTAAAGAGTGGATATGTTTCCCCCACTCATTGAGAGTTTACGTAAAAAAAAAAAAAAGAAGAAAAAAGAAATATCAGGCTCTATTAATTATGTAGGACAAAGGCACTCAAGTTCTCTCCAGCTCTCCTAGGACTTCTGGGTCCTTCACTGAAAAGGCAGGCTCCTTTAAAGGGTTGGATTAATTCCTTTAGGTCTCTAGGGTGCTATCTAGCAAGTTAACAAGTTAACATCTTTTGTACCAGATACTTCTCTCTGCCTTCACATCAGCGGGAGCAAGTGGAATAAAACTGACGTCAGGGTAACTGTCTTGTTTTCCCAGAAACTTGTTTTGCCTTCACGTTCTGCTGTTTTTAGCTGCTTGTGAGGACGAGCACAGTTCTTCAGTCATGTCTCCAACAGCGGGCATCATGCCCTGGCTTTGCAGGCAGCTTGTTAGGGGCATTAGTGGGATCAGAGTCCAGAAGAAAACAGGCCCTTAGTTACAGTTTGAATTGATGACCACCCATTGGCTGTTTCTCTGCAAGCCTGCTGTAAATTACTGCAGCTTTCCTTGGATATGTCTGTTACAGTAAAACCTATAATCTCATCATAGGTCAGTCTAGGAAATCTTGACTAAGAGACTTAGAAAGCCTGCTCCCAGGTATTATCCTAGTTCATGCCAACTCTCTTTCGAAGGATTCCTGCACCTGGCCTCTGATATATCAGGTAGCCCCCCCCCAAAATAAGGATGAGTGGATCCTAGTGCCAGAAGCAAGGCAGGCTAGCTATCTGTCACCATGTCTCTGAGGGAGAACACTCCCCCACCCCTAGTCCATGATAAATCCCGAGGCTTGTTGGTGTCTGCAGTGGTTTATTGGCTACGTACATATAATCTTCTGTGAGAAAAGATGATTTAACCTGCACCTGAAGCGAACAGCTGGGATGTAGAGAGTGATGGAAAGAACTAATACAAATGTAACAAAGAAAAAAAAAAAATCAATGCCGAAATCTCCATCTCACTTTTAAATTCTCACTGAGTTTGTTTGTATTCTGTCTAAAAAGGAAACTTCTTTATACTCTGTGTATCTTTCCCATCACCCCCGACCAACCTTAGCTGTTCTCCCTTCACGAGGTGTTGTATAACATCTTCAAGGATTAAAGAATACAATATCCCAAGTGGAATTCATTGAGGAAGAAAAGAAGAAAAAAAGTGTGTTTTGTTTTAAACTTGGAACAGCCAATTCATTTAGTGGTTATATCCTTGTACTCCCTGCTCACTATGTTCCCAGCAAAGAAAAAAAAATCTAGAGTATTGTTCTTTATATTTTCTGTGCCCCCTCCATACCCCCGTTCCTTCTCCTTTCTGTGTTATCACTCCTTGATTAATATCATTCCTGCTGAGAGAGGCTTCTAAGACTTTCATCCTATAACTAGGACCCTAGCTCCTCAGGGCACATTGATCATTCTTGCAGGTCTCTTGGTACATGCCAACATTAAACACTGTTTGCATTTTCTCCAGATGTTTAGGTTTTAATTACCTTACTGTATGTGGCACTTTCTAAATAAGCTCTTGATTATTGACTCCTTGCTTCTTCTCTTTATGTCCTGGGCATGCTTAATTCCTCTTGTCACTTGCTTAGGTGGCCTATATCATGGATGTGACCTTAGGGGACAGATAAGTGTGGTTGATAGTGTCTGCCAACTTCTTTTAAGAAAAATTATGGAATCATTGAATCAAAACCTAAAAGATATTGCAGGTATTAAGATTCTGCTTTTTCATTTAACCATATATGGAAATTGAGTCCTGAGAGTTTAGTCACCTGCCTGAGGTTGCTGAAACTAGTGAATGAAAAGCTAAAATCATCAGACCTTTAACATAAACCTCAAATGCCGCCTGTTCCATAAAATCTAATAAATTCTACTAATGAGATTTTTTTCATTCCCCCTTATCTCCCAGGCATCTGCTTTTCTTTTCTAGCACATTTCTCTCACTTCTGATTATAGTTGTTTTTGACATGTATAATACTCCACTTGGAATGCCAGGTCCTAGATGGGATCAAGTGCCTTGATCAGCTGTGTAGTCTCTAACATGCCGAGCATAGGGTCTCGGTTTACAGTAGACATCCAACACGGAGCTGAGGATTTGAATTGAACTTAGGCTGGGTTTTGGACTCCTAGGCAGTAACTAGAAAAGGAAAGTACATTGTGAAACCAGCTTTGACTCATTTATTTTCTCTAATTATAAAATTAACACTTTCAAGTGGATAAAACAAGGACAGTAAAAAGTCCCCATAGGTTTTAGTCATTTCTAGGTCATAATATATAATTTTATCTTTTCTAGCCAAGAAGAGCATGATTAATATTTAAAATGCCAGGACTTTGCATAGCACTCACTTGACATTATCTGGCGAGGCCAAGGGGAACCAGTGGATTGTATAATACATCAAAGGGGGTGCATGACATTTCCCTTGGCGGACGCTCAACACTTGCTCATTACACCCTAACTCTTTCATCTGTCCCTTTGTACACAAGATTATGCGTTTGCCTCTAATCTTTTAGAAATAATGTATGTTTCATTCATAAAGAAGTGCGATGCATGAACTCAGAGACGTAGTGGAAGTGGCATTTTCCAAACTTCAATAAAAATGATTTTTTAGCAAACAAATGCTTACTTCCCTACACTTAACCTGGGCAATGATGTCTAAAGGGAAAGATCATCTCCTTTGATCCTTCCTGGGTACAGCAGAGTGTTTATACTCTTTCAGTCATCGAACATTATTCTGTTCTCTTCTTGAGCATACAAAAATAAAATCTAATTCAAGAAAGCATGTCACATCTACATTTTTTTTTATCTTGCTGATTTTCCAACAGTCATCCAAGACCCTGGGTTTCAAACAAGCTACAGAATAATAAGTGCAAAGTGCTCTGTTTGAAATGGGGTTAGAATGCTAGGAGCAGTCCCTACTAGTGTCAGCCCAGGGTGGCTCAGGGAGCCCTCTGGAACTCTGGGGCTCCACAGAACACAACTGGGAAAAAAACATTGATCTGGACCATTCTCCTCTGTATGCTGAGCTATACCTGAAACTGACGTGTACATTGCGCTATTTTATATAGATCAAAGCACCTATAATAACATTCATAAATAAGTAAATGCTAATAAAACCACAGTCTTTTTTATTTTAGCACAAGATGTTATATAGCAAGTACCTAGTTGATTTTTATTGACTCTTATCTGTGTCTGTCTAACACTAATGTTTCAAAAAAAGAAAAAAAGAAAAAGATAGGTTCATAATGTACCTGGCTTCTCAGAACTGATCAGGTTAACTGGTAGTTCACTGTTCTATTTCGTGTAGCACTAAGTAGTGCTAAATACTTTTTGGTTGGAAAGAAGCTTCTTGCATAATTAACATCACATATTTGTCATTCCACATTCATAAGATGTTGTGTCTATCACATATAATAACCATCTAATACATTAAATATTAATCGTGAATTGCTGATTTTAAAAAACTAAGTTATATCTGTATGAAGCTGACGTTTATACCGTGTTGTTGTTATAGTTCAGTTTTATTATCCACATTTATGTTTCAAAAATACATGCATATAACTAGCTAGATAAGTAGGTAGGTAGAGAGATGATTGATAGATCCACAAATCAACCTTTTCTAAGTTTAGGTAATGCCTTCTAGTTGGCTTAAGGTGGTATTTCTTTACCAAGGGGTGGGGGTGATCATGGAATAGAAGTCTGTCTTTTGGTTTTGATTTGTTCTTTGAAGATTGGCCGTGAGCTAACATCTGTTGCCAATCTTCCCCCTTTTGTTTTTCCCCTAAAGCCCTGGTACGTAGTTGTATATCCTAGTTATAAGTAATGCTAGTTCTTCTATGTGGGATGCTGCCACAGCATGGTTTGATGAGCGGTGCGTATGTCTGCACCCAGGATCCGATGCGGCAAACTCCAGGCCGCCGAAGCAGAGTGTGCAAACTTAACCACTCAGCCATAGGGCCTTTTGGTTTTATTTCTTTTTAACAAATGAAGTTATCAGGATAGAGATAACCTGAATTAGTCTCCAAATATTATGAAGTAAGATTGATCCTGAAACTGCATGTTTCTTATACTGCTGACTGCATCTCAGAAGGAAGGTTGCTTCTGTGGCCAGGTGAACAGGAGTTCTCAAAAATGAAAGGAAGCCTGTGTCAGAGGCTGATCATCCTCCAAATATGCATAATAGATTATCTGTTTCTACTTACTTATTTATTTTTGCCTCATCATCTGTCCTCATTAGAACTGGTATTCTCTGAAGTCTGGCTGGCCTAATGTTAAATGCCCATCCATTACCCTTTTATGAAGGTCAAATGTATTATTTCAGGTTGGTTCCAAGTTATGCTCTGCTGTGGAAAATGGTCAGAGGTCTTTTCAACATTCTGGTCTGTTAGCTTCCAGCTTACTCCCTGTGGTTTCTCAGAGGTTTCCATCATCCGGTGTTTGACATACTGTATCTAGAACATTTGTTTCTAGTGAATAGCCCATGCTGCTCTCATGATGGATGGAGATGAATGCTGGCTGCTACAGGAAATTTGCCATCTTTACTAGGGTGGGGATGTTTCACTCCAATATATCAGATCGGCCCCAAGCTTTCTCTTGGTGCTGTCAGGAAAAACAAAGTCAGTGTCGATGAATCTTTAATAAAACTACCTTTTTCTTCCCTGGAGAAATTAAGAGAGCACCACCAGCCTCAAAGGCTCAGTTGTTTCCATTTAAACATTGCTTTTTCTGACCTGACTTTTCTCTTGACCAAATCTTCTTTTGATAGTTTTGTCCCTCTGTTCTCTAGGCATCCCCCTCCCATTTTACTGGGTCCCTAACTGCTAACATGCTTCTCATTCCATAACCCTCCAAGTCAACTATTTAAAATAACTTTTACAGAACAAAATGCTGTAGCTTTTAGGTAACAAGATGGGCTTAGATCTTCATAGGTAAAAAGGCCTGCAGTGTGGGATGTACAATTTGGTGACTGGGAAAGAGCAGTCTCTTCTTTTTTGGCTGCTTGAGGCTGTGTGTGTGTGTTTGAGGACTGGAATACTAAGTATTGCCATGATTGACAGCATCTGCCACCAGGAAATGAACATGCCTGTAGTGGAGAAAAGGGTGAATGGATGAATCCAAAAAATAAAGAATGAGGAGAAAATGAAACACCCTGAATACAGTCTCTCACAGATAAAAGAAGGCATAGGAAGAAAGGTGCAGATGTTAAGCCAAGAGGGAAGATGGCAGAGATTACAACAAGGCATTTAAAGTAACAAAATAATGATGAGAGAAAGCTAATACAAGGAACACCGTGAAGACATAGGTAGAAGAAAAAGAAATAATAAAATCACAAATATTTGCAGCTGTAGATTAGGAATTTCTTGAGATCTCTCAGAAAGAGCAAGGCTAATTTACCCGGAACTTATTAAGACTTTAAGAGGGAGTACAATTACCCTTATCTCTCTGTTCTTCCTGAGTGCTTTCAAAGGGGTAAAAGATGCTGATGACTGTGGCGGAAATTGGTTTTGCCAGGAACGAAAACACAATTATGACTCAAGTGTGGGAGAGTAGCAGGCCTAGATCCAGGCTCCCTAGCAGCAGATTCAAATGTCATTGCTGCTGCCTACACTTAATGAACTTTTGTCCTTTTAATGCTCTCTCCTGGCTACTCCCACATCCCTCTGTGGAATGGCCTCTTCTATTTATGTGTGCAACTTGTAGTTTCTGCACTTGTCAGGTATAGCAACCATGCACCTCTTCACAGTCGTGGTGGAGCTTTACTTTGTCACTGAAGGCAGTCATTGTGAACTTTTGCCTGGTGGAGTCATTAGCTGTGGTATAATAGTTAATATAATGGACCTTGTAGCCAGTCTACCTGGCTTTAAATTCCAGCTAAGCCACATACTAGTTGTATGCTTTTAGACAAGGTTTTATTTGTGGATTTGTTTGTTATTAACCTCTCCAAGATACAGTTTTCTCATCTCTAAAATAAAATATAATGATTGTGTCAATATCATAAGGTAGTTATGAGAAGAGTCAAAATAAGCAAAGAACAGTTCTGGACACACAGCAAGCTTTCGATAAATGTTAGACGCATTGTTATCATTATTATCTGTTTCAAATTATATGGCCATGCTTTATTCTGTCATTTGTCAACTCAACCGAAATTATTAAATGCCAGATCTTTTCTAAGGACTAGGAAGTAGAATAGAAATATAAGACATTGTCTTGGCTCTTAAGGATTGTGCAGTCCAGTAGAGGAGATGAACATATAAACAGTCAACTATTGTAAAGAACTTATGTATCATAATAGCTATGTATATAGAACTCTATCTTTGGGGACTTAGAGAAGCCTTCAGAGAGTGGCAAATATTTGTCAAAGGAGAAGGGAAAAAGAAGATGAAAACTGTCTTTCAGCATGTGTGTTGTAAGAAACCAGTGTTCACACACCACAGTGCATATATAGCTTTGATTGGTTTGCAAATATTAAATGAATAATCATATGCCTATTTTGACTCTTAAAACGTGCTAATTTCCATTTATATCTGACTATACTAATTGGACCAAAAATAAGTCTCCATGATCCAGTTGAATTATAATTCTAAGAGAATAACACAGTTTCTTTCAATTGTTCTAAACTTTTTCCTGTCTTGCTTATAAAATCAATACATAGGCAGTGATGACATTATTAAGATTAAATTAATAAAACTAAAATTTACATTATAGATTTGATATATTCAGCATTTATTTTAAGTAACTATTAGTCAGAACTATTAATGAGATTTGGAGGTGCAGTCTTAAGAAATCAGTTGATACATATTTTATTGAGCACCTGGCTTGTGCCCAGTTCTTTGCAAGCACACTGGTCAATGTAAAAAAAAAAGCATGAACTTGCATTGCCCGTATTGGGTTTACCATCCTGCTGCAAGGATGCAATTAAAGCATGGTACAGACGACAAAGGCTCTAAGAGTTTGGAGAGGATTGTGGTCAAGGATAGTCAGGAAAACAGCATGAGCGGGCTTAAACTGCTCAGTGAAGCAGACTGGTATGACGTGGGGTCATGACATTCACAACAGAAAAATTTAATTTAGTTGAACATTTATTGAGTGCTAGGCAATAGAGATACAAACATGCATAAAACAGGGCCCTGTCTGCAAAGACAGGGAGATGGAAGGGAGAGGTATGTAGGTTGAATTGAGCATGGTTTACACTTACAGGTACTGTACTTTCATTTCCTGAAATCTTAATAATTTGGTAATATATATTAAACATCCTTCTCTTTAGCATCCTAAAAGTGCTTCTTTGAAAGATTGTTTATCTTAATTGTAGATTTAGAAAATATAGTCTCCTTAAACTTCTTGATGTTAGGAGAGCACGTGGATCAGGGCAATAGGTAGATATTGTGCATGACTGGGAAGTGAGAAGTGTGGAGTGAAACATGACAATAAGAGAAGCAGTCAAGCATTTGTGGGGGATCAGGAAGGGCTTCTGGTATTCCAGTGACTTAGTAGTTCATATTTTTCTCCACTACTTTCTAAAAGGGCCCAAATTCTCTTGAAAAAGCAGCTACAACTTCTTAATAAATGCTGATGTTTCCTCCTTCAGCAAACCCAAATTTCACTGGGATGGCTGTAACTTTAGGAACCAAACCACCCATCCAGCTTGACTTAGATAATTACAGTGTTTGAATTCCAGAGGATGTTCAGGAAAAGAGCTGGACTTGTGCTGGGGAAGAAGATGTTGGATCTTAGGAAGGCACTTGTCTGGTATTGGAAGCAGTCTACTTTCCTTTGAATTTATGTTATGTGATGTGTGTGTGTGTGTGTGTCCACCCTTTATGCTTTATTAATGCATTATTTAACCAACTGATCTACATATTTTCTCAACTGGCTAATACTGTCTTTCTTTCTTGGGCCCAAGCCCTTTGTGCCTCCATTTGGAAGTGCATTACTGACATTTACAAACTCCCACAGAGGACTCAGTCAATTACCACCACAGATGCCCATTGTTCCAAGAGAGCTGACCTTTACCCCTAGGCACCAATTAAAATCTATTGCTTCTTACCCCTGCAGAGCTTGCTGTAATTCTGGCTCAATGCCCAGTGTAACTGGTGGGATGCATTCTTCTTAGTGGTCTTCTTCTTATTTTTCTTCCCAAAACAAGAAGAGAATGACCTGTAAATGGAAATGTATGCTTTCTTTGGAAGAAGAAGGGACAGACCACCAGAGTTAACCCCAGTTTTCAGTTAAATCACCTTTTATGTCAACACTAATGAAGCCCCTAAATAAATAAAATAATTAGGCAAAATTTGGGACATTGCCTGCAGGTTTATCCCAGATTCACATATCAGCAGAGCTCTCCAATTACTTCAGGATGGTGATTTCTTCCTAATTGCGGGGCCTTCTGCCCTAGGCATAGCTGGCCTGCTTCCATGTGAGCTGACAGAGAGACCAAAGTCCCAGAGTGCAGATGTCAGGCACGGAGCCCTCCACATGTCAAATTATATGAGTTACTAGCACACTGCGAGGATGGTAGCCTTTTAGGTAAACTTAAGTTCCTTTATCTAATGGAATTTGATATCCGGGCATTTGAAGCCAGAAGTAGTTTGAGATCACAGATGTCCGTCATAAGATTGTTATTTCTGGCAGACCTGTGGCCTTAAGATGTGCTAATTTAGGGAAACAACCGTGACAGTGTCTTCAGAGGTGTATCATCTCTTTTGTAACTCCTTCCGCTCTTTCCTTCTATTTCTCCCACCTTCTGTAGTGCTGGGGGTATGATGATGCTGACATTTTAATGAGGTTTGAAGCCAAATTCTATCGACCTAGTTATTTTGGTAGAAATGGCCATAGTGTGAACACAGTGGCCCGGGAACAAGTTTGTCTATACTCAGATTGAGACAAGAAGTCCCGATTTGCTAAAAGTAAATGGAGCTTGAAATTTGCCTTTCCCTATTTAGTTTAAAATTCCAGATCTAAGTAAGTTAAAGCTTGACAGAAAGCACTGTCCTTTGCTTGTAGAAATAGCCTCTTCCTCCCAGCTCCTCCCTGCACTGTTGGTGCGAATAACCAGGCTGAGAGAATGCAATTAATTCTTTGATCTGCAGGGAAAATGGTTCCTGCAGTTATATTATCCTCCCCCTTTTTCCATCTCTTTACTATTTGAAATTTTATAGACTTGTGAAGATTATAGTTGTATGAGGGTTTAAAATTTCCCAAGAGCCAAAACATTTCGCTTTTCCTACCCCACAGGCCTTGGTACAGCCTGGGAGTGGAACAGGGTGAATGGGAAGTCATCTGGCTCCCTGGAGATCCCTGTCAGCATTCCATTACCCAGCAACCAATGGAAACTTGTTAAGCTCATATGATAAAGCTCAGAAGATAATCAAACCCAAACCATTTGGCTCCATTTACTACAAATACAAAGTTTTGCCCATGGTTCATTATGTTCCTCCCAGACAAACCCAACTCAGGGGAATTACAAAGAACTCTGAAATAAATATGTGGGAGAGAGCTGTGTTGAAATTGGATATTACCTGTCTACAACTGCTTGGTTTGTTTCTTCTTTCATTTCCTTACCTCCTTCCTTCTTTCCTTTCTTCCTTTCTCTCTCTCGTCTCTTTCTTCCCTCCCAAAACTCATTTATATAAAAGAGGGGGTAACAAGACCATCTTGAATATTTAATACAGAATATATTTTCAAAATTATCACAAAAATATGTGTGTGTAATCAACTCATCCATACAAAATCACTATGAGGTGGATAGGAGAGGTTATGATATTTTAGACCTGAGACCTAATTAGTGACTGGTGATCTTTAAGTAGGACCCAGGTCCTTGCAGTTCTGGTCTATGTTCCTTCTATCATAGTTGACCATTTTCCAAATGTTGTTCCAGTTTTCTTGTCTGAGAGTGTTACTTTTTACTAGTGTTCTTGAAGTTAAGTGCTGGTTCCTTTATAGACCTTTAATAAATTTCATGTTTTAAATATGAATTATATAATCTCAAATAAAATGCAAAGCACAGAGAAAATGTAAAGGCAGACCGTATGTCACACTTTCAGTCTGCTTGTATAAACTCAGCCTCCTGCTCATCATTTCATGATAACAGCCCGGACAGCTCTACAGGATAAGCCTGGTGCTTTTAGAAATCCGAAAAGGACTCCATGTAGAGGGTTCCAAGGAAACCTTATTTTAACCCCAGGTCCCAGTTCTGGCTCCCAGGAAGAACTCAGTAAATCCTTGCTAATATATAAATGAATAAATGAATGAATGATAAATGAATAAATAAAAGGAAGTTTGTGAATATTTTTCTTTCTTAAAATTTCTAAGATTAGAGTTGCAAACAATAATCAGGATAGATTTTCTGTGGCAGGAGGGTGGACAAAATAACCTCATAGTACTTTTCAGCTCTGTCATGCCATTCCTGTCGCTGGCACTATTCCTTGTCCTGTCTCTGAGCTTTTCTGGTGGCCCAGTAGGCTGCCCCTTTTTATTCACAATATGTATTTGTGTACTCTGGATTACTTTCCCCTGGACGGAATGCATTTCAGAAATACACCTATTCATCCATCACACCTATGGCCAGTGATATGAGGAACAAGACAACTGGGCAATATTTGGTGCAAGGATCTGCTTAGAGATAGATTCCCTTGTCCTGAATGATGATCTTTAGAGAAATGACAGCTGAGAAATGGCTCTTCCCTTAGTGCATGTACACACTGGGATGGGCTTGTGCTTTCTCTTGTTCAGCTTTATTCGTGGGATCTGTTTAGACCTTGTGATGCCATCATTGCCTTTAATCTTTGACATATACCATCGTCAAATCTCTAGGCATCCACTTTTTCTGCAGGAGGTACTGCTGCCTCTCAATGCCTTAGAAAAGAGATCCTCTTCTTCCAGTCAATTTCCTCTGGAGCAGCAGTGGCACAAAAAAACAAAAAAAAAATTTACTCTGCTAAGATTGGACATGTGGGCCCGGTTATGAGTGGACATGGGGACTCTCTGCCCCCTGCTTTTTTTTCTACATCAAATGTAAAAAGGAAACTATTCAAACTACAAGAGAGCGAGCTATAAAAAGATGTATTAGAAAGGAATTTATTTAAACTAGACCTAAATTGGAACTGGAAATCTCCCTTTGCCTCATGAGCTAAGTGGTGTTTGAAGTAACCCAGACTCACACTTTAAAGAAGGAACAGAACAATGGTTCCTGCTTCTCAAGGCAGGGAGTATAATGAACTGGACTCTGGAAGGTGCGCATATCTGAAATGTACTGAGAACATTCCCACGCATGATGATTGTTGATGCAGAAACAAGACAAAACAAAGCTCTGAAATCAGCAGCATAAGCCCCAGAAAGTATCTTTTAACTTTGAGAAGACTAAGGCTCGGAGAATGGGCCTAGGTCACGTAGATGGTAACTGCACAAGGACCCGGCAACATGATTCTCCCGAGCTTCTTGGTTAACATTCTCCTTCCCTATATAGTTAACTAAAGAGCATAAACCCCCTAGGGCCACAATTATTTCTCCTAAGAGTGCATGGGAGATAATGACATCTGTTCAATGGAGTGAGCAGTAATAGTAATTCTAGTTTTTAGCCATTTGTAGAAGAATGCCATAGCTTGAGTGTTTTAATATCTTTGGGTTTCTCTCATATACATGAAAATCCTTCAAGATATGTCCACTTTCCTTTCAGAGATTAGTGGAATGAAGTAGCCAAATTAGTACTGAGGTTCTTAAACCTCAGCATATATAAGAATCATCTAGAGAGCTTATTAAAGTGTAGATTCTGAAAGCCTTTTCCTCAGAAATTCTGGGTCAGAAGCTCTGAGAATCTGCATTTTGGCAAGCGGGTACCACCTCTCCATCACCCCGTAATTCTGCTGCATACAATCCTAGGACTACACTTTATTGAGTGGAGATGAGCTGTACTAACAGGAAAGTATCATTTTTTAATGAACCTCTTGGGTTCGTTTTTCTTTATAAAAATAGATATATATCTATATAGAGAGAGATGCAAGTATAAAATATTCATTATGTGTTTGGAACTAGCTGCCCTCTGCTGGATAAGGGGAGATTTGTTTGAAATTAGACTGTTTCTCTCCGTTTGTCTCGACTGACCATAAAACTAGGTTCATTATTCTCCTTGCAGAAAGACAGCTGTATGATGCACTTGACCACTGGGTGGGATAAAGGTGGAGAGCATGGAGATACTCTCCAGGCATCTTTGAGATTGAGGGAAATGGGTTCGCCTTTAGGAGTAGACTGGGAAAGCACAGGGTGCAGGCAGCGTGTTGCCCTTTTTCATGTTACTGCTTCACCTAGGAATGAAGTAACTAGGGGCTGGCATAAATAATTCTTAGTCACTTCACGGCATAGAGCTGCTTACTAGCAATTTAACTTTGCGGAGTCGTGGGAGACTACTATTACAGTGTTTTCAAAGACGTTTGTTAAGCTCCGGGAGGGGGGCTTCTTGAAATTTTATTTTTGTGAGTTCCACTCCAGTATTCCAGCGTTCTAACTTTGTTCCTTGGCACAGCAAGTAGCTCTGTCTTGATATGAAACACAGGCAGCCTACACAGACTTATTAGATACAAACTGCTTTTCAAAGAGCCTGTGAGAGAGAAGCATGAAAAAAAAAAAAGCAGATATTCTTTGAAAAACAGATTTGGAAATAAATTCTAACATGTGTCATTGTCTGCAAGATGAATGAAGGGAGGGGTATCAGTGCTTGAGTTTGGACCAATGAAAGGGTAGTTTTAATAAGCCTGGATGCGTGAGCTCTCACCTTGTCACTGAACCCACTGCCCAAATGAAAGAAAGATAATACTGAACATTCTGAACATGGATACTTTTTATTTCACTCTTCCGATCCCCTTCTCCACCCGCAAACACTACATAAGTGAAATAAAAAGCAAAGGAAGAGGAGGACTCCTGTTTGAAGGAGGCAGACAGGAATGCACAGAGAGGGTTCTCTCACTTTATCTCGAGTCAGACATTCCTATGAGCCCACCAAACAGATTCTGGAGATTTTATGAAGGAGAGTCTATGAAGGCTGTAGGACAAATGGAAGAATAAATGGTTCAGATACCACCGGATGCCCCTTTTCCAGTCCCCTTTTACTCAGCGGTTCAGCCTCCTTCTGCCCCAGCACTGCCAAAGCATGGCTGTCATTCATCTCCATTTTGCAGTTTGGCTGTCATGTTTTTCAAGTTCCTGAATTGAACAGGGCTAGCAGGGGCGTCCTGGCACGATGAGAGGGCCTTCCTGGGAGAGCAGTGCAGATCAGATCCTGCTGTCTTCTGAAAAGGGAAGCCTGGGTGCAGAGCCTCTCAGCCAAGAGAAGAGTGAGTTCCTCCATCCCTGACACCATGTTTCCCTGTGCCAAGCCCGAGGTCAAGCTTCATCTCCGATGCCCAGGAACTGGGAGGAGACTTTTAGTTGGGAGATTTTTGTTTTTTAGTTGTATACCTACATAGTACGCCCCCCGCCCGCCGCCCCCCCCCCCCCCCCCAAATAAAAGAAAGAAAGAAAGCGAGAAAATGTGCCTTGGCTAGAAAAAAATATGCAAAGATTGAATCTGAGTCTGATGACTTGGCTCGAAGCCCACATCTTGTTTTCTTTACAACTGACAGTAAAAGGGACAACTGCTTCAAAACCCTGTCAGCTTTTCTCTGAAAAAGTTCAATATTTTTTTTTTTAAAGATTTTATTTTTTTGCTTTTTCTCCCCAAAGCCCCCTGGTACATAGTTGTATATTCTTCGTTGTGGGTCCTTCTAGTTGTGACATGTGGGACGGCTGCCTCAGCGTGGTTTGATGAGCAGTGCCATGTCCGCGCCCAGGATTCGAACCAATGAAACACTGGGCCGCCTGCAGTGGAGCACGCGAACTTAACCACTCGGCCACGGGGCCAGCCCCTCAATATTCTTTTTATTTCTTTTTGCTCTTCTGGTTTAGCTCTAAAGTTTTGTAGTAAAACAAGCAGCAGTGTGACAAGCAGTATGTGACAGAAGGAAGGGGCAGAATGAACCGGGGGACCTCGTAACTTCGTCCTACTTGCATTTAGTTGAGTTCGAAGAGTGGGTAAGAGCGTGGCTCCTGGGGCAGCCAGCCTCCACCCAGATCCCAGCCTCAGTGACACTGCTGTGTGTGCTCAAGGATGTGCTTCTCTGTGCACTGGGGAGATGACCTGGATGAGAGATGTGGTGAACACTAAATGAAACAGCACACACAAAGCCCTTGGTGAATACCTTTCAGTACTGATTGCGCTAGACACAGATTTTATTTCAAGGTATAAGTTTTACCTTTTGTGAACTTAAAATCCATTGGACATTTTACTCTAATGTGCCCTCTGTAGGAAAAACTTAAGTGCAATTGCAAAGGAGGAGAGACTATAGAAGATAGTCTACCCCTGCTATTGCAGGGAGCTTTTGCTGCAAGAGGTAGATGGTCCTATTTTAGGCAGGTGTAGACTAGTGGGGCCAGTGTCACAGAAAGTGAATTCTAGAGGGATTTGAACCATTTGTTCTGAGTTGCATAGTAGGTTGTTTCATTTCAGAACCAGTAGTAGAATCTTCAACAGCTTGTTCCATCAAGAAAATGGAGAAAATACTAGTTCTCCTGCCTCTCAAGATTATTAAAGGAAAAAAATGTAATCATATATGAAAAGACATTTTGATATTTGAAAAATAAGGTTCAGATGTACAAGATCGATGTTATTATAGTTATTTCCGAGACAACTATTTGGAAAATGTCACCATAGGGAAGGAGGGTGCCCTTTATATGGAAGAGGCATTAATCGAGTTATGGAGAAACATGTATATGGAAAAAAAAAGTAGGAAGCAGATTCCTGGAGGATTACACTTTGCAGTCATCTTTTTCTGGCTTGGTTTTGCAAACACGTAAAAGAAAAGTGCCACCTACAGAGCAGAGGGAATTTCAGAAAAAGAACAAAGATCCCTAACAGGGATGAAAGCAGCAGAGTCTTCTGATTTTAATTACCACCCCAGCTAACAAAAGACGTCCATTCATCACTTTGGCTTAAATATACTCTTCTCTGATGTACATGCAAAGCCACACAGTTTTGGGTGCCACTATTTCTTCATCTGTGAATAATGATAATATCAAGTATCTGTTAGCTCATGGCATGGGAGCGAGGACCAGGAAATCATAAACACAGAGGGATGCATATTTATTGAGCTGAATTCTATATTTTAAAACTGCATTAATAGCATGAGGAGGAAACTTGGGAGAGGGTGTGATTAATCCCAACAGGACAGGCTTTTGAAGGACTCTTTGGGAAAAAAAAGTCTTGAGCTGGACCTCAGAAAATGAGAAGACTTACAGGGTGCTTTGACATTGCAAGCTAATGCGAGAATCACTGCAAATGACAAAGGAGGCTGTGGTGATCGGGCTCTCTGTACATATTCTTCAAATGACTTAGCTCCAGAAACGATGTTTTGACCGGAAAATAGTTGGAGCTCAGCAGCTGGTATGTTATTGGTAAAGGAGCCCAAGAAGACAACACAGGAAGAAGCTTTTGTTTCAAACTGCCTGGTGGACTGCAATTACTTGGAATGGAATCTGGCCAGGGCAATTGCTGTTAATATCACTACCCTTCCAGAAAGTTCCCAGGGAGCTTTAATGACTCTGAGTGATCAGGACCTCTGTTTTACATCTCAGTGAAAAGCCTGCAAAATCACAGCCAGGAAAAATCACTGTTTTTGCATAGATCTGCACTCAACATCTGAGGCCAGAGGGGAGGGGTGAGGCAGTAGGGCCTTGGGGCTTTTGGGGGAGAGATGTAAGCCAGAGTCCCAGTGCTTAGTCAATGAAACAGTTTATTATATCCTGTCTTAAGCGCCGTTTAAACAGAAGTTCCATTTTCAAAAGGGGGCAGCTTCCCTTTCAGCTTTGCTATCTGGTCTTAATCCAGATGTGAACATTAGAAAGAAAGTTTTTTATAACCTGCCCTGCATCACCCTAACTGATGGGATCCCTCTCCCTCACTGCTTTCTTTCCTTCCTTCTTTCTCCAAAGCAGATCATCATGTTAGCAGAAAACCTTGTGATAGTGTCGTTGACCTACATTACAGTACAAGCTAAGCAGCTAAAGAGAAAGATGAGAAAGAAAGGGAAAACTGGTTGCATTCCCCTGAGTCAATTTCATTGTGCTAAATTTCCAAGGTAAACCTAGGTTTACAAGGTAAACCTATGTGCTTTTCCCCCATGCCTTTATTGATATTCTGTTTAGGGCTATGAAAATTAAAATACAGTGTCTCAGCTCCATTTATGGCATGATAGTGAGTGAGTGGGACAGGATGTTGAAAAGAGGCAAGCAATTATGCATTGGTCATGGGTAATAGGGAAGGTGGAGTTTTCTTCTTTATTTAAAAGGCTTCCTCTCCCATCAAATGGAGCTCTAGTCCCATAGGACTTTGCTTGCTGGATAATTTGTAGTTTTCATGTTGTTCTGAATACTCAAGCGTAGAAGTTGATCCACGAAAAACGCTCTTTTCTCTATTTCCTTTAGATTATTCTGATATGTGAAATATATGTATATATATTCAGAAAATATGTCCATATATCCATATCTATATCCAAAATATTCCATATCCAGAAAAAAACTAATAAATACCATACCAGATGCCATATGGGCATGTAAATTAGTCCTCTCATGGCCTGAGTTCACTATTGGAAACTCTGAATGACAAGCCAGTCAACAGGCTGAGTGGCCTTGGGCAGCTTGTCTAATCTTCCTGGCATATGGGAATAAAATACTTAGCATCATAGGATTTTTTTTTTTTTTTTTAATGAGTTTAGATAGTAACCTTAAGATCTCATATAAATGCTATGGGGTCCTTTCTACTTAACACATTGTAGTTCTTTTGATGTCTACTGCGATCTGCTCTCTTTACCTGACCTTTGCTTTGTAAAACTAAGTAGTAATTTGCAGCTCCTGGCTTTCTGCATGGGGGCCCTGAAGGTAATAGATTCCAAGCCTTACAAGATTGAAGTACTTCATCAAAGAGTTAAGTTAATCCTTTCAAATCTCTACAGTTAGTTCCTTATCATTCTTATCAGCTTTCTGATACTTGTTTGATAACATCCTTTAATCTGACCTATTGATTTGTTATCTCTAAATACCATTTTAGTCTAATTTGCAGCTATGACGTCCATTAGCAAGTAATTACAGTGAATGAACTTAAATGCTGTATATTGAGATAAAATAACTTTTCAGGTCCCTTGGAAAGCCTGGGGGGTGTAACCCTATAGTGCTCAGGAAGGCTTAAACGGTCTGACAATTGGATCCTGATTTTGATACAAATGGTTTTGAAATTGAATTTCTCATATTTATAGTTTGCATATAATCTTAGGGCATCAGTGAAAAGTCATTCTGGAAATACTGAATAACCAGGAACTAGTTTGCAAAAGTAAATATAAATGAATACCCTTTTGCTACTTTAATAAGGAATTTTCAAATCTGAAATGGGAAAGAAATGAAAGTTTTATAAAGACTTAATTTGAAACAATTATTTTTTGATTAGTCTAGCATTGAAAAGAAGGATTTCTGTGGACCTCTTATCTAGTGCCTCCCATTCTATCCTCTATCATCTCTCTAACAAGGAGGCTCATTCTTTTTAAATGCCATGAATTTGCCGTGCCTGACTTTCCATTCCCAGCACATAACACTATCAGGTGGTGGTATCTGCTTCTCACAGATGTACCACCAATGAAATTCTAGCTTCATTCACCCAAACTTCTAGGATGCAGGTTTGCTAGAGTGATATCTATATTTGAAGTTCCATATAAGATCTTCAGAGCAGAGTGGCCCAGTGTGCCTGAAGCAGAGAAGAAATGAGTACCTAATGAATGAGAAAAAAAACAAGGAACCATCTTCCTATACCTACTTCCATCTTCCCATTCGCCTCCAGAATAGATGACAGAGCCCCGCAGAGATGGACCTTGCTTCTATCAGTATTGCTTTCCTAGACTGAGTAAGAGCCTTCTGCTAAAAAAGAAACATGACACCAAATCACACCACATTCCCCCCACTGGTGGCACTGGGCTAGAAGACTTGATGTGGTTCCCACTCTGTGGTGGGGTTGTTAATGATGGGCTTGAAAGAACAATGTAAAATATGTTTGAAGAAGGGAGACAAATCCTACCACGGGTTTTCAAATTGCTTTCACGCTACTCAACTTAAGATTTTATGGTCCTGTGCCAAGCTCCCAGCTCTGTCACAGACAAGGCCATACCCTTTGGTTGAGCACTTACTGAACATCTACTATATGTGAGGCAATAGTTTAGGTCTGGGATAAGATGGGCAGGGTACATCTTCTCCATAGTTTGCAATCTAGTGAAAAATGCATATTATATAGTAAAAATTTAATTTCTAAGGGTTATGCCACATAGAAATCAGGGTTCCTTAAATAAAAGCCCACGAGAGGAGTACTTGACCCAGATTTAAGGTAGGCAGAGAGTCAGGAAAGGTATTCCAAGGGAAGTGATGTCTAATAGGATTAAGAAAAATCCAGAGGAATTAGTTTCCTCCTAGGGTGGGATAACAAAATATGTCTGGCTGAACAAACAGCAGTGAGAAAGAACATTCAACAGGCTTGCAGACGGTTCATGAGAGTAACCTAGAGTTGTAGATGGGAGAAATAGAGTTATTTGAGGCCAAAGAAGGAGACAGAAGTCAGATGATACAAGATTTCGTATACCGTGCTGAGGAGTTTAAATATTATGCTGAAAGGGATAGGAATGCATTGGAAATTTTAGGCAGATAATGGACATGATTAGACATCCTTTTTGGAGAATCAGAGAAGGGCAGGAGTGGAGGCAGTGCAAGGATTTAGGAGCCCTAGGCAGCAACCTCTGAAAGAGAGGATACATTTCTATCCCCCAAGGCAACTGACTTTTGAGAGAAATAAATTAACAAATGTAACTTACTACCTAGTGGAAACACCACTGCTATGTTACCCACCATGGATGAGACAGGAAGAAATACCTGTAATGGATTGGAACCTGGGAGTTGATCAAAGAGTATAAGTTCAAGCATTTTGATATATGAAAGCTTGAGATTCGGGAAAACCAGGAATAAAACCAATTATATTCAGGAAAGTCCTGGTGAAAAAAGGCTAAGAGACAGGTGGAATCTGCACCCCACAGAACTTCAAGAATTCCCATATTTATGCCTTGCCCTTCAGAGCTTCTGAGATGAAAACCCCTTTGCCCACTGATAAAATTCTTTAAATACCTGATGTTTACATAGAGACTTCTGTGGAAGGATTTTGCTTTGATGATTTAAACACAAAGTCCTCTGAATCTGTGAATAGTATTACCTGACCTTAGATTTCAGAAAGATTTCAGGGATACCTTTAGATGTTTGCTTCCCTAGAACAGAGTTCTGTTAGGGTTTTGGGGAGTGTGTTTAGCTAGCATGCCTTCCTTCATCTCTTGTCCCAGGGTGACATCCAAGGAGCATGCCTGCTGGATCTGTGACATCGCTGACCTAGAAGTTTCTCCTTCTCGGGCATTATTTCTAGATGTCCAAATTCCAAAACATAATCCTCTATTGTCTGTTCTGAAAAACAACATTTCACTATATATTTTCCCAAGAGTGTGAGATTAATTATTTCCATAGACAAAGTTGTTAATTATGTTGCCACACTGCAGCTGATATGGCAACTAGCCGAATTAGTCCTCGGGCATGCTGTCCTCTTTTTTGAATGAGAAGAGATTTTCCTTAATGTAACAATTATTACAAGTACTTTTTCTCTCCCATCAATTTGTTTGAATTACCTGTGCCTTGCCCAACATTCTTCTTTCTAGTGAAGCACCAGGTTTTTAAATGCCCTCCTTTTTTGATGCTATTCCCACAAATTGACCCCATAGACTCCTTGAATATAACCTGTAAGATAGGCTGATTGTTAAATGGTTGCATGTCAGTTTCACTCACATGAGTCATCTGTACAGAAGATGTTTGGAGATTTTTATATGAAAAATGTCCTTGTAGAAATCAACTGTAATAGGAAACTTTCTCCAGCAATTCTCGGCTGCAAGCCTAGATTGGGAGCCAGGGAGAAGATGCACAGTGTCTATCTCATTGCATCCGTTGGCTGTTAGGATTCCGACAGTACTGCATTCAGAACCTCTATTATCAGTTGTTCATAACTTTCAGAGAATGTTCTACTCTCCCTACCTTATTCACATCAATCAATAAACAATATACTAGCTGGAGAGAGGCCAAGATGTGTCATTGAGATAACGAGGCCTAAAGAGCTGATAGATGTTGGAGAAGGGATATTGAGCATTACCGGTACCCAGAACAGCTTGGATTCTAACTAACAACCTTCAGCCATACTAGCAAGAGGACAGAATCTTATCGCTCAAACGTACAAAGTATTGTGAGAGTGAAAACCACTGCCAGGCATCAAGATTGTGCATGTTTTCTGTGTGTGCATGTGTAGATGAATAATTATAGCCTCTTACCATAAATACACTAATAAGTGTAGTTAGGTGCCCCCATTTTGCATATTTCCCCATATTCAATATTTTCCAAATAAGTATGTGCTCCTTTTATAATGTAAAATATAGTTCTTTGTAAATACATAAGTATTCACAGGAATGATTGTGTTGTCATAAATGTTTCATCAAGAATACTACCCTCATTCTCAAACTGTGATTTTCATCTCTTAGCACATTGGCTAAGAGTCTACTTTTAAATCTTGCAATCTGGGTTATTTTGCTTTGGTGAACAGAGGTCTGGGCCTGAGGTCTGGGCCCAAGGTCTGTGCTCTAGGTTGGTTTCGATTTATGTTGTAGACAGTGAGGCCATCACATGGGATCAGGTGAAAAGAGAAGTGGCCCAACCTTCCTACCCAGAAGGGACAAGATCATCTCTGAGTGAAGGGTGATTCTTTCCATCCTGTATCATCTGCACTTAAACTATCTTTTTCCCATAGTTTTTTGTTTTTTGTTTTTTTTAACTGTATGAAGTCAAGTTTTGCTAAGTGTCTACTATTTCATTGTACATGCTTTTCTCTACAGGCAGATGCTCCCTGAAGCTGAGCTTACTGTATCTCCTTGATAATAATTTCTATGATTACCCAATACTCAAACCTTTCTTCTAACTCTGTACTTCTCCAATAGCTACACCCTTTTACTCTCAAGATGCTTGCTTTCTATTTTAGAAGATGTGACATGTAGTCAGTAAAGAAACTGACAATGTAAGGCATTGTAGGGGAGGAAAACATTTCCTCTACCCGCTCTGGGTTCTTCTGGCTGGAGAACGAATTAAATTCACATGAGAATGAAAAACAGGAGAAAATTAAACAAAACTTTATAACATGGATACATGGGAGAGGCTCAGGTAACCTGAGCAACTTGCCAAAATAGCCAAAGCCACCACCTTAAATATCATCTTCAGCTAAAGACAAAGGAGGATGTTGGGGGTGGGGTGAGTCAATCATGGGAGATTACCACACAAGTACAGTAAACAAGAGTCAGGTTATTATGCAGACTTGAGTCCTTGCTTTCCACATTGATAAGAGTTTCTAGAGATAAGGTCATCCCTCCTTCCTGGTACAGAGAGGGAGATATCTTTACAGATAGAGATTTCCTTTACAAGGTAAATGTCTCTTAACAAAGGGTAAGTAAATTCTACTTTTCAGAGTTTGTTTCCTGTCTTCAGTTTTTAAAAATAACTAGCCCCAAATAATCCTCATGCCAAAGAGACGTATCTTGGGGTGGCCAATTCCAGTCCCCCACAGCACAATCAGGCAGTGGCTTAGACATATATATTCCTCACCTGCCTGACTAAGTCACTTGGACTTTGTGCTCAATAAATGCTTCCAATTTCAGGTTGAGGCTGGATAGCATGATGGGTGAAAACATTGACGCTAGAGCTAAACTGCTTACATTAAATCCTGCTTCGGCCATTCACTGTCTGTGTGTTCTTGGGCTGATCACTTAACCTGTCTGTGCTTCAGTATATTAATCTATAAAATGGTAATATTAATAGTAGCTGCCTGATAGAATTACAAGCTTACATGAGTTAATATATATAAAGTCCTTAGAACAGGTCCTAGTGTATAGTAAGGGCTATGAAACATTTGCAATTAATATGATGTTTTATGAATCAGTAAAAATCAGAATCATAGACTAATTGTGGTTAATGCATAAACCACATACAGGGATTTAGTTTAATGTGCCAAGCAATGTTATTTGTGGACTTTCTCCCTCCTTCCTTCTCTTTCCTTTCTTCTTTACTCTGTTCCTTGTTTTCCTCTTTCCCTTTCTTTTTTGTCCCAACTGCTCTCCTTAAGATTATGAACAATGGCACATGTATTATAGTATGTAATAATACGTGAATATTGTGCTCATCTAAACACTTAATGAGTTAGTTTATGAATAAATTATCATGAAATACAAAAGAGAATTCTGTTCCTGTCCGTTCTATCACCAAATATTGGTTAACAACTTACTATATAGAAGGCAGGTGCGGACGGCAGAAGATTCAGTGTGTGGTAGCAGTACTCCAGTCTAGTAAAGGAGACACACAAATTTGGCAACAACAACAACACTGAGTAATTGGTTTGGGGATCCCATTACATCCAGTGTGCTTTTGAAGAACAGAGGAAAGTCACCTCACCCAGCCTGCTGAGGGCGTGGGAGACTTCCTGTTTCTTCTCAAAACTGACCAACAACCTGTTTATTTTTTGGCCCCTCAGTCTGTGGTGTTCGTGGTTGGTTGTGTATGATTTTCTTTACAATCCTAGAAATGTTCTGGAAAACAGAGATACCAGCCTTTATGAAGTCTTACCTATGTTGGTTTATGTAAATATTATTTAAATAAAATATATTTTTATTTTTCAAAATGATTCATGGAAGTGAGCAATTACTTTGTATAGTGAGCGAGTCTACTTGTGCATTTAATTATTTACTAATACACCACCATTTCTTGCTTGCGAGATGGGAGCCATAGCTTAGAGCTAGTGTTAGAAGACACCACTCACTATAAGTTAGTTACAAATAAGACAACATATCCAGTTGCAATGCTGCATCAGAATCAGAAGCTTGTTCTAAGCTGCAGCAAAATAGGGCATGCAGATGATTCTGATTCCCTCTCATAGGGCCTGCTTGATCCCTTTAGCCAAATGCTACATTTGTGGAAATGCATATAATAGTTCTGCCTTTAGTTGTATAGATCTTTGCCTGAATCTAAGAAAGCTAGGCTACCATGCAGGAAATGGAAGAATAAAGTGTCAGAAGGCAATTCCCCTTTTAGGACTCATAAGAAATGGTACCTCATATTTCAAAGAAAGGTCTGGTAAACTTTCTATGCCATAGCTTTACTTCTTGGCCAATCTGTGCCTACTATTCCTTCTTAAAATATGTATATTTTAGAGGATTGTGAGATTAGCTTTACTTTCTGTGTCCTTGTGCCACTCTGGGATGCTCTGTGCCCTGAGTGCCCAGCCTGCTCAATCTGAGCCCCAGCCTGCAAAAGCCATAGCAAGGAGCAGCTGGCTGCATGGAATTGAAGGTGGTAGAAACAAGTTGGCCATCTGTCTGGGGCTGGTGTAGACATATAACAGAGATGATACTGAATACTATTCAGACTGATGTTTCACCCAAAGGGTGGTTAGAGGGCTTTTGTTTTGCATGTTCTTTAGCAGACCTGGTTTAAAAATTCATGGATGCACCTGGTTGTTTGTTCCTATTCTCTGTTTTTCACATATTCTGGCATAGCCAAAAACCTCCTCAGCAAGAGACTAAATTGGAAAAGAGTTGTATTCAGAGCTTAGAAGATAATCTTTGCAGTTTTCATGAAAATCGCCTAAGTATAGGTGCTGTGAAAGGAAAAGATGGGATGTTTTCCAGATCAAGATTCCCAAGAGTTAGCAGCAGTGTGCAGTTTACTTTTCAATCAGTCTTAGAGCAAAACAGCCTTTAGCCAAATGATATATTTGAAAAATGGAAATTTGAGTTGGATCTTATTGCCTATGAATTCCAAAATGCTCAGAGGTGTTTAATGCACTAGATATAGACAAAACGAGCCTGAGCAAAATGGCACTGTTTTCCCAATAAATAATCTTACTGAATCTCTTAGCGTAAAAGATGATAGATCAATGAGAAAAACGGTTGTTATCTGATCAGAGAAAGGTGCTCTCTCTTCTATGTAAGATTAATTCTTGGTTCAAAGTGAAAACTCTAGTTCAAGTATGGATGAGCCAGATTAAATTTAGTTAGGATCCAGAGAACTCAGTTTCAGATCAGTTAATCAGTAAAAGTTTCTATTTCCCAAGCTTCTCTCTCTCTGTCTCTCCTTCTTCCCGGGAAAAGTGAAGAAAGATATTTAGCCTCAAGGCTGAGCTTTAATAAACAGAGTGACCTTTACATTTTAGCTGAGAGAAGTAAATATAATCTTACAGGTATCGTTGGCAACTGAGCCTGGGTGGGATGGGACTTACGAGTAGAATGCAGCACTAGAAGAATTTACCTCCAGAGGAAACACAAATTTGATAAAGGGACTGGTGAGAAACGCTGTACGTCAAGAAGATGTACATCTCCTTGAAAATTTGCGATCTTAGATTTAGAAGTATGCTGAAGTTTCTACAATTTAAAGCCTCCATTTAGCACAAACATTCTGCCGTCCTTGTTACCATAGGTTTACCTTGATTTCAGAAAATCGTACCTGCCAACGTGTAAATTAACAAATTTTTTCTCTACTTGACACAAAGAAACAGCACAGACTTCTTTTAAATAACAGGTGTTCCTTGTATGCTTCACTAATTAAGGGCAAAACTGAAGACCCAAATGCCAGGATCTAGAGCCAAGAAAAGATCAATTAAAGATGAAGAATGATATTTTTGGAAAAGATAATATCATTTATAGGTGTACAGGATTTGATTCACTAAAATTTGTTTGCTCGTAACATCACTAAAATGTCTCTTTCACCCCCCAAAAATTATATAGTGTTTGAACTGAAAGAGACACTAGAAACTATCTTGTTCCAATCTGGTGATTTAGGATGATGAAATTTGTGCTCAGAGAGGTTAAGTGACTTTCCCAATGTCCCAGAACTAAACAGTGGCAGAAATCAACCAATTTCCCATTCTGCTGCACACCGCTTTCCCCCATTGCCTCTCAAGCAGCTCACCCATCTTCACAGAACATTCCCATTTGGAACACCGGACCTCTGTCTTAGTCCTATAGGTGTAGCAAATTTTTTAAACTTAATCATGTTGGATAACTTGAGTACATGTAGCAAACATAAATGCTGAAGATAAAAGACAAGTCCATTATTCTAAGGCTCAGAATAGATGCAGATCTGGTCATCTCTCCAAACAGGAAGGGTCCTCAGAGGCCGAGCTGCTTTCCACACCTGTAGCCAGTGACATCGCCACCTGATCTGTTCCTCAGTGTCCCCATTCTGATTATTTTGTATCTCGTTCTCACAGATAAATTTGAAAGTGTTAGATTTACCTAAAGCCACAGAAAATCTACCCAGTTATAAGAGCGAACTAACAACTGTTATGCTTCTTCTATGAGCTAACAATGTAGGTGGTCGATGTTCCTCAGAGCTCGAGTTTTCTAGAAGCTCCATGAACAATAATGGATTCCATATTCGAATACATTTGACAAATGTATCTCCTTTTTGCTTCAAAGTGTACTTTTCAGAGACTTTAATAAACCAAGAAATCTTTTTAAAAATTTTCTGTATTCTAGTATCCCTCAAATTTACATGACTATTGAATCTTTATGATGTTATAACTATTAATTTCACTTAGAAAATGGTGTGCTATATTTAATCATTATAAACACCTACTTTGTGAATTGGGCATTTTTCGCCCCATTTCAAAGCCATGAAAATGAAAGATCAGACATAATAAGTGATTTCCCAAGGTCACGTGACTGGTAATAAAGAGAACTGGGATTTAAAGTTATGTCTGCAATCAGAGCTCCTACAGGAGTCTCACTTCGAATACCTATTGGCTGGAACAGGTCATTGGAGATGTGACTAGAGATTCTTTGGGCACAGGCACTTTATTTCAAGTAAAAAAATGGGGCCGGCCCTGTGGCCGAGTGGTTAAGTTCCTGCACTCTGCTTCGGTGGCCCAGGGTTTCGCCAGTTCGAATCTTGGGCGTGGACATGGCACCACTCATTGAGCCATGCTGAGGTGGCGTCCCACATGCCACAACTAGAAGGTCCCACAACTAAAAATACTCAACTATGTACTGGGGGGCTTTGGGAGAAAAAGGAAAATATTAAAAATTTAAAAAAAAAAATTGTGAGAAAGTATATGAATTAGGACAAATGAGGAATATCCCAAGTGTCTAATGTGCTCCCCATCCTCTCAATCTGCTGTTTGTTATCCCATTTTGAACAACAATAAGGATACAGTACTTATCTTTTATTTTAGCTCTGAATTTATACTGTTTTTTTCCTTACGTTAATGACAAATGCCAACAGAGGCCAGCTTTTAGTGTTGAGAAAGCAATGGAAGATGATGTGGACTGTGGTAAACTGAAAAGCATATGACCTCTTTCTATAGGGGATGGCAGCTGTAAAGCTCTTGTGGATTGTGGCCATATGCGAATAGGGTCCTGGTACGTCTGGGTGTCATTGGAAAATCGGCTGATAAGCAGTGCTCTTTGGGCCGATATTATCTACATCAAACAGAACTTGGGTTCTGGTCAGAGTCAGCCTGTGGACCATGGGGATTCAGCCTCTGCATTTCACTGTGCTACTTGCCAAGGAAAGAAGTCTTTCACTGAAATCATCCTTTTTAGCTTGATGGTTTCCTTTGTGGCAGTCCTACGTTCTGCAGCTTGAGGAATTCCTTGAACATTGAAAAGGCACATGTGCTCATTTACATTGGCAAGTGTTAAATTGGGGAGACATATGTTTTCTTTATTCTCCCCTCCTGTTAGCTCCTTGAAGAATGCTGGTTGTCAGACTCAGCTCCAAGTGTTGTGTTTCTGAAAAATATTTTTCAGAATCTCCAGGACTTATAAATTTGGCTGGCAGTAACTATAAAGTATGATTGGGATCCCAGTAGATTGGAATCCTTGTGGCAATGCTTCATTGCCCAGCTTTCAGAATACTTTTGTTTGGACTGTCTGTGTGTGTTTCTGTCACACTTCTCTCAGCTGAACCAGTGCAATAACCTCTTACGTGAGTGTCCCAACTCCATCTTCCCTTCTTTTTAACCCAACTTTTATATTACCTTCAAAGTCGTGATTCTAAATGAGCTATAGTCTTTCATTCCCTTGCTTAAAAATCTTGAATTTGTACATGTGGCTCAGAATAAATAGGTTTTCTGGTGTTTAAGTCAAAATCCCTTTGCATAGTAGTGAAGCTCTTTCAACTTGGATGTGGACTACTTTAGCGAACTTCTGCCAGACTGAGGAGCTTGCCGTTACCTGAACATGTAATGCACATTCACACATCCCCATCCTTGCATATGTTGACTCCTTTGCCATGAAATCCCTCCTGCCCCTTCTATCAAACACCTACCTATCCTTCAAAACCCATTTTAGTGTCAGATGTTATTTGGCTCCTTCTCTCATTCAAACAACAGGAAAAAGAGTGTTTCTCTGTGTCCTCACAATACTGTGTATGTGTCAGTACTCATATAACTGTACTTTTCCCACCAAATTTGGCCTATTATTTCTGTGTTGGAGCCAGTTGTAGAAGAACTGAGTCTAGTAAGGCATTCAGCGTCTCATTTATCTGTTAATCCGCAGTCTTAAGCACAGTGGCTATCACTTGGTGCCTAAAACTACATAAATAAGTTACGGAGAGTAAAAAGAAGATGAAATGAATGGTTAAATGGTAAATATCTGGCCACCCTACAAGGAATGAAAAATTGCTCTAAAAAAACCCTCTATGTTCCAAAAGTCATGTTTTTCTATTTGTTCTTGAAGTGCCTGAAAAGAGATTCTAAGAATTTTAATTTTTGAGAGTATTTCTATGCAGTCACACATCAGTTAATGTTTTGAGAAAGGTGTCATTAGGCGATTTCGTCCTTGTGTCATGAAATCATAGAGTGACTTATACAGACTTACATGGAATAGCCTACCACACACCTAGGCTGTATGGTACTAATCTTATGGGACTACTGTCTTATATGCTGCCTGTCATTGACCGAAATGTCATTATGTGGCATATGACTTTTTTTATTGAAATATCCTAGAGATAAGACAGATTATAAGGTTCCATTTAGCGTCTCACTTATAACTTGAAAGAAAATAGTATCAAAGAGGGAAAATTCTGTTTAGTTTACATTTTCTTTTATGTTTTAGACAAATTTAAATGCATTGGTTAATAACTACTCCCAGGCCAGCTCACTGTTAGAAGACCTGCTTATTATGTAGTCTAATGTTTAGAATGCAGATTTGAGAACAGGTTTTTAGGTGTGAGCCATAGAAATGCCAAAAATACTCCTGAATTATCTTGGAGAAACCATCATGCCCCGCTCTAATTTCACTCTCTTGAGGGTTGCTTCAACTCCCAGTTGGAGTATCTTAATTAACATTTGTAAAGTGCTGTGTAATGCTTCAATGAAAATGTCACGTGTGTATAAAGTCTTCTTAAATAGTTCAACAAATCTGAATTTCTTTGTGCAGTGAACTATTTTTTAACATCTTACAATTTGTAATAAACGGATGACAAAAAAGGTTTGCCTGTGAATTGATGACATAGTCAAAAATAGAGAAATAATATTTAAAGAACACAGTTACTGACATGTTGTGCAGTTTAGAGTTTCTAATCTCTTAATTGTCTTCAAACTTGAAATACTCCATGGGGTCACCTGTGTGTATATGTGCAGAATGATACTTTACTGCTTTTTTCCGGAAGCCTAGATGGAGATAGAAAATATGCATAAACAGACTGTTATAAATAGACTATGAAGTAGGAATGGCAATTTATACAAACCAATAAGAAAAAGAGAAACAACCGTGATTTAAAATGGAGAAAAAAATATGAACTGGCAGTCTACCAAATGAGGATATTCAAATGTCTAAACGCAAATGTCAAAAGGAAGAAAGAGAGGGAGGGAAAAAGGAAAAAATCACTATTATTAGCAATGTGTATTGACATTTTCCTCAGTCAGCTTTGAAAATATTACAAAATGAGAGGAAAAACCCTAGTGTTGGTGATGGTTACTTCCTAATTCCCTGCCAAGGAACTATGAAGTAATAATCTCTTTTTTCTGAAATACCTGCAGTAAAATGTACCAAAAGGAGTTACAAAATTCATATTCTTTGATCCATAAATTCTGCTTTGAGGAAATTACTTGAAGAAATACTAATCGATGGATAGAAATATTAATCTACATTAGGTCATAAGATTATCTTAATGAAATTGGGAAACCTTCTAATAAGGTATTAATTACATAGTGGTATATTGATACAATCAAATTCTGTGGTCAATAAAACACTGATCACACCGAAGAATAGTTAATAGCCTGGAAAATGTTTGCAGTGAAGTTTTAAAGTGGGGAGAGCAGGTTACAAGCAGGAAGTATCACATGATATTCTCTCTTGCTATATAAATCTCTCTCTGCACCCCCATTTATGTATATGTGTGTGTATCTATATATACATAGAAACAAAGATTGGGAAAGCAGACCTCAAAATGTTATTGATGATTATTTTTGCATTATGTTGTTTGAGTGATTTTTCTTCTCTTTTTTCTAAGTCCTTTTGGGGGGGGCATTTTTCAAAATCTTCTGCAATGCATACATGTTAATTCTTGTTCATATTTGAAGAAAATTACTGAATTTTAGCGAAAATAAGATGAATAATTTAAAAGAAACAAAATTATTACATCATTGGCACGTTCGCATCTAGCAAAAACTAGACACCTGCCAGGTAGCTTAAAACAGTGTCTTCCTATCATTAGGATCCCTTTTGTCTTCATCCCTTTTTTCTGAATGGAAGGAATTAGATTCAAAACCAGCCATCTATGAAGGACCAGGTTTGAGGGGCTCCTCAGTGACAAGACGAAGCTGCAGCCCGACACAGTTAAAGATGCCCTTCGGAGGAAAAGATCGTGGTTGGTGGGAGCTCTAAGAAGAAGCTGCCAGTCTTGTAGACTGCTCCAAACAAGTGAAAGTCTAGAATGTCCAAGAACTGGGAAGTAGCCACTCAGCGTTTTACAGGCGAGGCTTCACTTGGTCATCAAGATATTTGAGTAAGGTTTCTAGAAAAACATAAATTTAAAATAGATTTTACTTTGAAAATATGTTCTTAATTTCATGAAATACATCATCCAAAGAATTATTTAGATTGAAGGTGGAAGAGATTTCTATTATATTAGTAGGAGCCTGTCTGACAGTAGAAAGGTATGGGAGTCGGGGTGAGGTAAGAAGAATCATCTGAACTCAGAAAACTATTTCATGTTCAGGGGAGAGCTCAGCATACTTCAGTAGTTCCAGAAATCATTACTATATTATAGTAAAATGAATTAGTTGAGGTATATTTTCATGACCCTGAGTTTCAGGGAAAGGAAAATGAGTCTGCTATTTTCTGTTAAGGAAGGTGTGGGTCTGTCCATGAGTTTGAAGATTTTTGTCTTTCATTAAACACAGTTACTGCTTTTAAAAATTTGCTAAGTTATCTGGAAAATTCACTTTTGGGAGGAATTTTCTGAAGGTTTCAGATAAAGAAATCTTTGTCTTAGCTGGAGTGACCATAAATTTATCATCCAAACCACACATTTCTGAGTGTCAGTAATAATATTTATGATGGTGCAATAGGAGTAAACCAGGACTGTCCAGGGCAAAATATGACATATGTTCACTCTATCTATAATCCATTCAGAGAATGCCAACTGTCTGTGAACTGTCTTTCATGTGGTCAGAGCAGCTCCTAAATCAAGATCAGCGACTTGGTAAATGATACTATCTTTGTGGGTGTATTCAACCCATCATGAATATGAATCTCAGTCTCAGAATGCTTTTGTACAATCATGAAATAGACTGGCACTTTTATAATTGCATGATAACACCTTGATTAAGAATCAGTCTGATTGTTAAGAATGCTAACTTCTGAGCAATTGTGGTGACTGGATACATAAAAGGTATTAGCCCAGATGCATAAAGATCATGTTGTTTGCAAAGGTTCTATAATGGTAAAATTTTTGTTCTTTTTGAACCCTTTTTTGGGAACTTTTTTGTTCCCTTTGAATCAGGATGCTGAGAAATACCACTGAAGTCAAGTGAGCTGATTTGGTGGTTATTTTCTTAAAGTGTGGGTTCCCTGTTGGTAGTAACTTGGAGCAGATGAGTGTTTTATAGGGTTGGCATAGTAGCAAAAGGAATTGAGCTACGCAGCAGGATGCATATAAAATCAAAAACATAAAATAAAAATTTTGGATGGTTCTACATGGGCCTGTGCATGATAAAAATTGTACTTGCTGTATGTTTCTGGGACACATTTACCCTTCGACCATTCACCCTTAGAACCAAATGGACTTTTATTTTTTTTGTTGGTCCAAGGCTACCGACCTAGAGTCAATTTATTTTAAGACCAAGAGAACAGTAAGTATCCTGTTTTCAATGGCTAAGTTATGTTGTAATTGATATTGGTGCTTTTGTTATGAACATGAAGGGACATGGACTATTTTGCTCTTAAGAAACCCATTTTTTATGGTATCAGATCCTTAATAAATGATGGGATTGTAATGCGTAGATATGGGCTCTTATTAAAGAGTTAGTTATGCACACTTTAATGCACATTTAGCAGATCTATCCTTCTATAATTTAGTCTGAGTAATTTGTGCACCCTGAAAATCCACAGACTGGAATTTCTTGACCTTGGATCCCTTGATGTCTCTGAGACTGACTAACAATAAAACTCATTTGGTCTTCAATAAATGTTCACCTTGAATTGATACCAGATTAGGAATTTACAGCTTTTAAAAGTTCAACCTTGTGAAACCCAAAGAAAAATCTGATAATCTCAAGTTATCTATACCCCAGATATGTTATGATTATGAGAAGACTTTGTTATTCATATTGAATGTAATAATAATAAACTTTTTTATCATACCCCCTTTTAATTATAAGTGACAAATTGTACAGGAAATTGTTGTCATATATCTCTGAGATGGCTGCCACCAATTCTCATCATCCTTTTGTGTGTGTGTCTATGTGTCCTTCCTCCTTTAAGAGATGGAGTCTATTTTACCCCTCCCTTTAAATCTAGCCCAGAATGGGTGACTTGTTTGACTAATAGAATGTGGCAAAATGGATGTCCTGGGATTTCTGAGGCCAGGTTATAAGAAGCCTTGCAGCTTCCACTTGAATCACTTGAAATGCTTGCTCCTAGGGTGCTCACATTAGAGGAAGCCAGCCACAAATTAGCAAATCCCACAACCATGAAAATCCAATATTATTTAAGGTCCAGGCCATGTGGAGAGGATGGGATGGCATGTAGAGAGAAAGAGAGAGGCTAAGGCCAAATACATGAGTGAGGAGCCATCTTGGAAATGGAGCCTCCTGTTCTAGCCACTGCAGTTGACGTCATGTGGATTTGAAACTAACTCTCCAGCTGAGCTCTTTTCCAAATTCCTGACCCACAAAACCATGAGTTAATAAATGGTTGTCTTAACCCACTATTCTGGGGTAGTTTGTTACACAGCAATAAATACATGGAACAGGGTCTTTTTCTCTTTAATATACTGTACCAGTTCTGTTGCTTCTGAGATGGAATTAGCTCAAGATATAGAACTACCTAGAAAATGCAATCATGGGAAATAATCATCTTCTTAAAACACTGCACTACTATATTGCCTACTCTGACTGAAAGAAAAGAAGAAAGAAGAGGAAAAGCAGCAGATAAGGTAATTATGCTCTGGGGCATGTTGATTAAGTACATTCATCATTTTCTGCCTCTCAAAAACAACTTGAGATGATCAGTGTCTGTCATTAAATAATTGAAGAACTAAGAAAAAATTTTACATGAAATAAATCTCCTAGTTATCAGGAGGCACTTCCTCCTGGATGATCCCCTGCAGCTGCACTTCCTGAGAGCTCTGCAGTGGAGCTGCTGACGTGATTCTCACATCACTAATCTGCAAATCCTGTTGGAGAGAAGTCTCTGGCGGTCTCCATAGTCTTCTCAGGAAAGCTTTAACAGCCAAATACATTAGCAAGGTCTCATGTGGCTAAGACTTCATTAATCTTCCCCAATACTCCCTGCTATATTTGCCCATTTACTGTGAAGCATTAATATAAGTAGGTAAAACTAAAACATACTTGGGGCTGGCCCCGTGGCCGAGTGGTTAAGTTCGCGCGCTCCGCTGCAGGCGGCCCAGTGTTTCGTTAGTTCGAATCCTGGGTGCGGACATGGCACTGCTCATCAGACCACGCTGAGGCAGCGTCCCACATGCCACAGCTAGAAGAACCCACAACGAAGAATACACAACTATGTACCGGGGGGCTTTGGGGAGAAAAAGGAAAAAATAAAAAATCTTTAAAAAAAAAAAACAAAAAAAACTAAAACATACTTGTCAGGATGATGGTACAAGTAGAGCAAGGGATGAAGAATGTGGGTAGGTTCTGTTCTCTAATTTTTAGAATGGATTCATTCCTGCGGGCTCTTCTTCTCATTCTCCTGACTTTCAAACTGACATTTATTCAAACTCTAAAATCAAATGCACAACTTAGAGATTTTACCAAAAATGGTGTGTCCCTCACCTAAATCAATGTTAAAATATACTGAAAGCTCCTCTTTCTTGCTCTCTCTTCCTCCCCACCTCCTCTCCTTTATCATTTCTGGTGGAATAAAGAGATTTCTTATCATTAAATGAACATCATTTCTTGCAAGGTTTCCCCCTGAGCAAAGAAGATGAATGTCCATTTCTCCCAGCATCGCGGCTCCTTCTGATAGCAGCTAACATTTTAAAATGATGTAACCTTTTGGCATTTTATAGATCTTTGGGGATTTAAGAGAGAAGTTCCTCTGGGACTTATAATGACCATGGAAGTGTGTTCTGATTGAGTGTGAGCAAAGGCTATGGGATAATGCTGGGCTTTTTAAGGGGGCTCAAGTATTCTCAAGGTATTTAATCGGTCTCCATAGCAACTGCAATAATAAAGATGTCTCTCAAATTTGTTCGTCATTTTTTTCCTCTAAAATACCATTTTTTAAAACCAGGTGACACAATGCTAAGCATTAATGAGTATTCCATATTCTCCACTATCTACTTAGTATGGTAAAAGCTATTTCTCTGGCAAAAATGAGTTTCTTTAGATGCCAGTTAGACATAGGATCTGTTTATTAGGAAAACAGTTACATTGTAGTGATTCTTGTTACTTTTAGCATAAACTTCTTTGAGAATTAGCTTATGGGGTATTTTTTTTCCCACCTGTACTATTGTTGTTAGAACTTTTTGCCCATTTCTATCATTTTTTCTCACCTATACTTTTGATAAAACATAAAACCAGTCTTACAGAGGAGTGATGCTAGAAGGATAAGGACAAGGTGGCCAGGGCCATTTTGAAAGATCTGAGTGTGAACCAGGTCTGGGTATTTTAATTTCATAGATTTATATTTATGGCCAAAAAAATTATCGTTATTTCTTCAAGAATATCTCACCAATCATCTCGTTGTTCAGAGTCTCCATTATCTAGCTCCTAGTTCCTTCTGGCCAACCCCCATTTTCCCATCTACTTCCTTATTCTCATCTATTTCCTTATTCCCATCCCAATATGTTTATGAGATATTTGCAATACAAGGTTTATCTCTCTCTCTCTGTACAACTCAAGTATCACATTTTAGCAAAACATATAGTACTGAATGTGCCATCCTTTGTGCAATACTGATAGTAACATTTGCACATAACTTAACATTGCTTTTACACGGATAATTTTATTTGCTCTTTACATAAACCTATGCAGTGTGTGCCACAGAGCTTTACCACTGTGTGACCTTGAGGAAATCACCTCATTTCTCTAAGCCTCATTTCCTCATCTGCCAAGTGGACATAATTATATCAACCTGGAGTATTTTTTAACAATTTAATGAAGTAATATATTTACAGGTTTAATAGAGTTCCTAGTATACAACAGATGCTCAATAAATGTAAACTTTTTTGTAGTATCACTATTCTCAATGAGAAAACTGAGGCTCATCTAAAGATTAAGTGAGTCATGAGCTCTTCAAAGTGGCATAACTGATATATAGCAGAGATAAGACTCAAATTGGTCTTTGGAGTTAGCCCCATGCTATTTCCTTTGATTATAGTATATATTTATAGGTTGTTTTTCCTTCTTCTTCTCATGGCATGAATGGACTTCACTGAACACACTCTCTTTCTCTTTTCTGGGAAAGTGCACACATCCACAGCAACATTGACTAGGGTCAAGTTTAGGATTTGGTCATGGCTCTTCTTGTGGAAAACAAGTCTGTGGTTCACAGTCCCCATGCTCAGCCCTGCAGATCAACCCACCCATGTACATGGGCATATGTTTCCTTTGTGGAGTGTCAGTGCCATCCACAATGACGGAAGCAGAGTTCACTGTGAAATGTTTTTTAGTTTGAGATTCTCTAAGTTGACTCAAAGGATAGAGTTGTAGTAGTAGTCCCAAGAGAAATAAGAAGAAATCTTTCCTCTTTCTTTCTTGAATTGTCTTCCAAGGAGTGTAACCCATATGTTGTCAATCTTGGTGGGCTTACTCTTCTCCTCTGTAGTCTATAGGGTTGGGCAAAAGGAGTATTGAATGAATTATCATTATTGTTACATAATAATTAATGGGTAGAGTCTTCTGACAAGGCTATTAAGAGACATGTGAAGGACTGAAATTGTATTATACACTTCTTGAAAACTCTTCCTTGACCTAAAAAAATCAAAGTCTTTGGGCCCTCATTAACAAAAGGAGGTTAAAAGTAAGCTCACAAAATAAACCGTTTAGAATACAATGCCAAACTTTTCGTGCAATTTCATTGAATCAACTTTCAGGTCACAAGTAGATGGTCTGTTGCCCAAACGTTGCCTTGGTCGCTTAGTATTGAATGACCCTATTTTGTGTTAATGAACATGGATTGTGCATTAGGTGAGCTTCACCGAGTTTGGGGGAGTGGCAGAGGGTTTGGGATGAGTGATCGCACACTGGGTCCATCTTTCTAAAGATAGTTTTCTATCAGTGTATACTTATTTGAACCTTTTGCTAATTAATCAGTTTCCTCTCTTTTTCTCATTATTGTTTGTACAGCAGTGATTTCCATTTCATGGGTCATTCTGGGATCCTATGTGACTTGCCCTAATATTGTCATCCAAATAGTTGCAAATTGATGAGTACTTATTGCTCTCACTCTCAGCTCATCAGGGAAGGATAAATGCTAAGCTCACATTGGGAATAGGCAGCTTTTCCACTCACAGTGGTCAGCAAATTATTTACTTGCTCTGATTACATTTTGCTTAATTTGCTGTTAATATTGAAGCCAGAGGTTTGCAAATAGCCTCTTATATTGTTTATAGATAGATGTTTGTTTGAGTAAAGTGGTTAGATAACTGGAGTGCCCAATTGCTCCTATGGCTATTCTTCTTTGTCATTGTCATTATCATTGAATGTATTTGTGATGCACCTGTGTTATGGGCCTCTGGGTCTGAGTTAAGCCTTGAGCAAAGCAAGAGAGATATCCGCAGCACATTACCTCTTCTTGATTCCAGTCCATGAATGACAAGGAGTAGAAAAATGAGCAAACAAATAATGAACAACACATAAATTAAATACTCTTTTCTTTAGGACCAAAGAAATGGTGTGGAAAATTATATGCATAGAGGTGGTGAAGTTGCCCCATATTAACTCCACCCCCATCTAAACAGGTAAATGATGGAATTCTAAAAACAAAACATCTAGGAAAAGAATCTGGAAAACTAAATCGTAGCAGCATTCCTCTGGGGGGAATGTCCTCAGTAGAGACCGGAAGGATCAGAAGGCTACGAGACAGTCTTTTGTAGAATTACATCATGTAGCCATATGTTAAATCTGGAACAAGTCAAAGAGAGCGAAGATGCACTTAATTTTTGAGGACACTGAACTGTCAGAAGGACTAATACCCAAAAAAGGAAGAAGTAACGTATTTGAAATCTATAAATTGCATTTCGTGTTCATTTGTCACCTCTAGGAAAAGCAAATAAAGTTTCTTCCTTTTCTCAATGTGGGTGATGAATGATTGCTTAGAGTTGGGTGGCAGGAGCCTGCGTCGCCATTATTGACTTTCTATGGAAAACAATTCATCTGTAGATGTAGTCAGTGCAGTGTCTGCACACCCTGCCGGGCATCAGTAGACTGGTTCTAATCACTCACGGGCTGATGTGAACAGAGAATAATTACTTTCCTGTTAGAGACAGACTCTTCCCCTTTTTTCTACCCTCCTTTCCTCGAAGTAGAACAGCGGGGATTTGTTTAAAAGGGCTCAGACTCTTAATATCACGGGGGACTGTGGAGAATTTGGGGATGAAGAGGACTCCCTCCTTTGTTCATTCATTTGTTCATTTACAAAGATGTATGAACCTACTATGGACCAAGCTTTATGCCAGGCAACGATGACCCCTCTTTTTAGAGAGCTCACTTTAGGAATTGTGCAGAGTTTGGATTCATGCATTTTACAAAGTCCTCCTAAAATTCTGTCGTTCAAATCATATTCCAGAATGCAGAGGATTAAACACAGCAAAACACCATTTATTCAAAGTCACATAAAGAGCCAGAAATGGGGAGAGGACCAGCAAAAACAGGGAACATTGGACATGTTTAAGAAATATAATCTATTATTTTTTTGAGGAGTATTCACTAATTTGAAGTTACTGTTTTGATGGTATTTCCAAGTAGAATTTATAAATGACATCATTTACTTCTAAAGATTGGATCGCATTTATTATTTATGTTATTTCTTTTTCTCAAATAGGTTAAACATTTTCTATTTAGATCTTGCTTAAATTCTTTATTTACTGGTTAACTTATTTACGTTTAATAACGTACAAAATGACAGAGCAAACTTCAACCCATTTAAAATAAAATTACTAAAGAATTTGAATTTGAAGACTGAAGTAATAAGATTTCGCTTATTCAGTTAACAGTAATTCATTAAGTACTTACTGCAGTTCAACCACTGCACCAGTTGTAACCTAATTACGTTGAAGGTTGTGATTAACTAATTGAAATACATTGTATACAATGGCGTATATTAACGTGTGTGCATGCATTTGTGTGTTTATTGTTGAGTTGGAAATGAACATAGGCCATAATAATAACTGAAAAAAATCTGAATAAAATACTCAATCCATGATATGATATATAGATGTGGATAAAGAAGTAGAAGGAAGCACAACATGATTTAACTTGTTGAAGGAATAGGGTCATGAACAATTTATATTTCTTTTACTTTGAATTCTACTGATGGTCTTACAAAATGTTTTGTGCAATAAAAAATGGCTAAACAAAAATGGATCCAGATTGACCTGTTTGTTTTGAGTGGATTTGAGCAGAGATTAGAGAGAGGAACCATTGGAAGGTTTATGTAATACAGACAATACACCTATAAATTTTACAGGGGGAATTTTCTGACATCTTCTATCATTTCCAAAATTTCAAATTCCCATGTAGAGGGTTTCAGGTGAGGACTCTCTAGAGAAGGTGATTTTGGGCTACTTATTTTCAGTACCCAGAAAAAAGCCAAGGAAGCCAGGAGTTTTATTTATTCCATATTAAGTATCCATATGTTTGAAAATATTTGCTTTATTCTACCTCCCCTGATACTCTCATCCCTTCATCTGATCCCCTGATACCTCATCTGATATTATCTGAATGCAGAATATCTCACACAGTCTGATGAGTTAGAGCATAAATGTGTATCCAAAATATTTTAAGTAAATGATAAATAAAAATCAGCTTGATTTGAGGATATTCTGCCGGGTGTTTTTATTGTGATGAAGTATTCTTCCAGGAGGAGCAGGTGGTGAGATCTGCGCTCATAGGAAGAGAGGAAAACATATTCTGGTTAACAGGGAACAAATCACCTTGACCAAGACAATAGATACTCTATAAAATTGAGCCTCTTCGTATTATCACGGAAATTACTTTTTGGCAGTAGTGCCAAAAGTTGTTATGTATTATTGTTAATTGTGGTTGGAGACACAAAGCAATATGATCATTTGATGACTTATTTGTTATTTGGAGAATGACAGCTTTTTTGTTCCTGTAAATATGAAATCACCTGGAAATATTCTTGTGAATTTAGGAGCCATCTGATCATTCCTGCTTAATGCATAGACAGATTTTAATGAAGCTTTGTGAGTTTGTACTTAACAGATTACCTGATGGCTCCGTGTCAGCCATCCAATGAGGGAACACTGCTTGTTGAATGCAAGACAGAGAAACCTGTAACTTTGACAGAATTTCTGGTTGGTGGACAGTGGCTTCACGGACATGGTATGAGAGGCAATTAGTCTCCAATTTCATGTGTGCTTTCCATCTTGTCCGGAGTGTGGCTGACAGCCCCAGCATTCTGCTCACTGTACCACATCCTTTTTCTGCTATTCAAGAAGGGGAAGTTGAAAGAGCAGCAAGGAACCTTAAATTCACCCTGGATAACGTAAATACGGTTAGGCTGAGTGTGTCTGGTGTGCGATCCTCGCGTGCCATTTCCAGTGACAGGACACCACTTTCGAAGATGACACTAACTATTCTGAGGTTTTAATGTGATTGCCTCCCAATGCTTGAGAAAGCTCTATATGTTTACCTGGCATTCTACTCTTTTATGGCATGTGTCCATTTTTTTCTCTTTCTCTCTCTCTTCCTTCCCTAGAACCGCTGCGTCCTTGGCTAGTAATCTTTAAACCCAGGCTGCAGTGATTTCTTTTCATACAGCCACACATTAAGCCCATCTTTCATGCTTCTCTGAACAAAACTCAGAAAGTGCCAATTAATAAGTTGATGGGGAAGAAGTCAATGCGTAGCATTAAGGCTGCCTTTCTGGAGGCATTAGGTGCGCACTTCGACTGAGTGAAAGGAGACCTGCAGAGAGTCGGGAAAGAAGCACTTTATCACACATTCCTAGAGGCATAAAACCAAAGAATAAAACGCAGTTTTCAGGGCAGCTTCTCCAACTTGTTTCTATTGCGGTTGGTTCACACTGCTCTGGCCGCATATAACGATCCCAATGAAAGAGTACGAAGCATCTGAAGCCATGAATTTTTACCCATGTATAGCATATTCTCTTGCCGGTAGGCTAAAGATTGAGAAGGGCATCCAACTACTCCTTCCATGGAGCTTCCACTCATATCTGCTCAAACTGTTGTGACATCTTTCTAATTCCACGTGACTACTCTGAAAATTCTTTTCATTTATTCATTTTATTCATTCATTCATTTGGCAAATATTTATTGAGTATATAATATATGCTGGGGCTTACTCTAGCTTCTGGGAATACACCTGTGGGGGAGAAAAATCAAATATCCCTATTCTCATGCAGTTTATGTCCTATTAGAGGGTGTATAGACGATAAACAAAATAAATAAGTAAATTGTATAATAGGTTAGAAGGTGAAAAAATGGCCTCTGTACAATTCCCAGAGAAGGTTTTAGAAACCCCAGCCTTTGACTCAAGACTCAGAAAATCAAGCAGGATGACATGGGATATTATTGATTAGAACAAGAGGGCTTGTGGTAGAGAGAAAAACCAATGGACTCTGTTTCTTTCCACATGTCCCACAAGAGACTGACAAGTTTTGCTCTTTTATTCACCCAAATGGAAAGTAGACAAGTCACAATAGGAAGGAGGGTTGCGGTTAGGGGAACAGTGGGAAATAGTCAGTTTAAGGAAATAACCTTGGAACAAAACAAGCGCCCTGGAGAAGAGAAGAAAATGCAATCCTCTATTTCTTCTTCCTTCCTTCCAACTTGTCCTGCCTCTTTCATTTCTTAGTGAAAACAGTTTCATGGCATTGGTCCAAGGCAGGAAAACAAATCTAACAGAGTCAAGGTCCTTGTTTGGCCTACTCCTTTTTCCTCCCTTGTCTAAATTTTAGTTCATTTTTAAGTTTTATAAATTTATAAACTTAAGTTTCTGTTGTTTTCTTTCCCCAACAATTCTTTGCTGCAGATCATGTTACTCACAGACCCGGAGATTGAGAGCAGCTTATTGATCAGCTCAGATGAAGGGGCAACCTATCAGAAGTACCGGCTGAACTTTTACATCCAGAGCCTGCTCTTCCACCCCAAGCAAGAGGACTGGATTCTGGCATACAGCCAGGACCAAAAGGTGAGCCTCATTACCTTGTTTGAGACAATGGTGCATGGTTCTCCAGAGAAAAGACCTCTGGTTAATCATCTCTATGTTTCTTCTCAATGATTATTTTTGTTCTGTGCGGTATCCTGAACCATGTGCTGGTGGAGCAAGGGGCAGCCAAGAGGATCTCACATGGCCTGCTTGAGCTGTGTAAATGTCTGAGCCAGCATACAAAGGAAAAGCTTGATGATAAGGAAGATATTGTAGAGAAGCAATTCTGTTATATATCTGTGTGTGTGAGATATGTGTATATATTTTCTGGGATACATACTATAAAATATACCATATATTCTATAAAATACCTATAGCCCCTGGTTTTAAGGAACTCCTATTCTCAAAATATAAGGCTAGCAACAGCAAATACAATTAAATTAAAATCAAAAGAAACAAAATATACACAGGCAAATGTGAGACCCCAGTCATAAAAGCCAAAAGGAATATAGGTGTGATATTGGAATGCTCGTTGTGACATACGTGACTCAGTGAAGCATTCTGAGGATTCTCCTTAGAGGAATCATGTGTTGGAAATTACATATATTTAAAGAAATACTGGACTGACGTGGGTGAGAAGGATGTTCTAGGGCTTTGTCTATCAGGGGGGTTTAGATGTGTGGAGGCCTTCCTGAAGGGAGGGGAAAGCTGTAAGCAACCTTCCAAGGTCTCTATTGACCCGAGCAGTGGGGAGGAAGCAAATTAAAATTCTTGGGATTGGAGTTTCATTCATGCTGCCCTTACTGCCAAATAAACTGCACATTAAGCCTAAAAATAGAAAAGATTTACAATTAGTATTTTTTTTCCTCTTGAGCAGCCTGGCTACCCTTTCAGCAGAATGTACAATTTCATTCCTGGAGTCAAGCCACAGTGCATCTGGTCCAGGATGGTGCAGTTACCAGAGGCGAGGCTGAGCGGCTCAGGACACAGAGTATTAGTCATTTAATCCACTGGATTATTATATTTTATTTGACAGTTGGTTAATCTTCCCCCGATGCCAGAGGCCCAGTGAAGGCCAGATTTACCTGGCTACATAACTGTGCATCTTTGCAGTTATGTTGCAGGAGCTGCCCAAAAATGTAACCCTTCATGTCCCAGCACTTCAAACAGTGCCTCTTGTGATCACCATGACAGAGTGGATAACCCTGGAGTAGTTAAGACACCTGGGCTGTGGTTCCAGCTCAGCCACTTATGGTGAATAGTGCTCGGTGTTGGCTTTCATTGCCTTAAGATGTGTTTGTACGGATAACTATAATTGCAGGTGCACTTCCAATGAGATTGAAAAGAAAAACCAGAAACAAATATTAGACTTCACATCTGTTTTAGGTGCTCAGCATGGGGCAGCGTTGGTATAAAATAACTATATCAAGGACCATTCAATCCATCTGGGGAGAGGAGATAAATACTCATGAGTTCACCAGTAATCTAAGAGAAGCCAGAAAGGCAGTGCCCTCTTACACACATAATAGGTACCCAATCAAAGTAACTGGATGCATTCTATGAAAATGACAGCCCAAAGTTCAGGAGATGGAGATCTTATGAGATGATTCCACCTGGACCTTAAAGAATATGTCATATTTCTGGGTTTTTTTTGTGTGTGTGGGGGGCACATTTTACCCAAGAGGAATGTCATAAACATAAAGTTAGAAAAACCATGTTTACAGGCTCATGAATGTGTTTGTTTGGCTGAAACTGAAATTTAGAAAGTTAATTATGTATGTATACTTTGGGAACCTAATCTTGATTATTTTTGACCGCTTTGTTAGGCAAAATAATTTTTGTTTTTCTAATTAGGAGCCTTTTGAAAATTTTGGTCAGTGGAGTGATGTGTTCAGAGCTGTAGATTACAGAGATTAATCTGGTATAATATTAGGATGTATTGTGGTAATATGAGGTCAAAAGCAAGAAGACCAGTTAAGATGATATTGCAGTAGTCCTGGTCTGGACCAAAAAGAATCTTTTGTGATGCTAGATAAATGAATCTTATCATTTTTGAGCTGGAAGAAGCCTTAACAGCCTTTGCTCTCTATGTAGTGAATGAACCAAAAATCTGAGAAGTTAATGAATTTTCCCAAAGGGAAAAACCACTCATTGCTATCATATGTCAAAGTTCAGTGAATAGAATAAAGCCTTAAATGAAATTTGGTAGGATTCTCATTCTTGCTGGTGATATCTTGAGATTAGCAAGTGGGCAGAAGCCAGCCTTTCTGCTAAGCTCTCTGTTTCTCTAGGAGAAAATGAAGAAATCATCCTGGAAAAAATTGTGGATAACTTGCTAATCTGATAGGGATTCAGAAAGAATTCCATATCTCACGGCTTGAATCACAGAATGAGGAGTGGGGCATTAGCTAGGAGAGGAATGGGCTGCAGGCATCAGATAGCCATTAACTGATGGTGTTGGCTGGAAGTCAAGTTGAGAGGGGTCTGTGGCCACTCAGGTGAGTCAGTGATATGGAAATAATAGCTGGCAATCACCCCTGAATCATGGAGCTTTTAACACTGACGGGATGCAGCAATAAGCTGCATCAAGGAGGGCCCCATGCTGGTGTTGGCAGGCCAATGAGTGTATTCGCCCAGGCAAAGGGAACATTTATTCTTTCATATAAGTATTGCTCACCAATTTTTCTGTGACAGCTGCTGTTGCTGCTGCTGCAGAACTCCCAGCTAAGATCTTAGCCTCAGTGCTAGTGTTCACTCTGCTGGATGCTGTTTTACACCAGCCTACGGTGAGCAGAATCCTCAGGCAAAAGGTACTGTCTCTTAGAAAGTATCTTATTGAGCTGGCAAGTCCTTCAGAACTCACCTGTGGAGAGTCCTCTTCTCTTCTCTCTGTCCTTGTTGTCTTTTCTAGCATATTCTCCCACTTTTGAATGCATACCAACCTTTATTCTTCCCTTATTTCCCTGCCATTGCTTTTTCTCTCCTTCAGTGAGTGAGACTTTTAAGGCCCTGAGTAAAGTCTGGATCTCTGGCTTGCAGGATAGAGCCCATATGGGCTGTGATGTTCTGCTCTGACTGCATTTTATCTTGAATGCCTCAACACCTAGTGGAGGCTTTTTGATGTGAGCATTTTAAGGGACTCAAAGAGTTTTGTTGAACAGACTGTCTTTTCTGGCCCAAGATGGAGTTTTACTGGCCATCAGTTGCATGGGAAGCCAATTTTTTAAAAAAATAGCTTTTAATCAGGGAGAAATATAAATGACCAAATGCCCTCAAAATTTGTAAAAGCAGGATGTTTTAATGTTTTTGCCTTTATTCTTAGAGAGAGAAACGTATCTGTGATATTCAGTGTCTTGGTGGTTGCCAGGAAATGAAAACTTTCAGGAATAGCCATGTGGCTCTCCAGGCACCACTGGAATGGCTACAGGGAAAAGGTTTGGAGACTTTTTTCCCTTTGAAATTCTAAAAGAAGTAGACTGAGTACTTGGGAAGCCCTGTTGGGGGACTAATATAGTATAGACACAGGAGCCGGACACCTGACCTCTGAAGGGTCTATGTGAGGATGTGACCTTGGAAAGCCCTGGAATTTCCAGAAAAATCAATATTATGCACATTATGTGAGTTTCATGTCAAACCGGCAAAGGGACATTGGACCTATAAAGTCACATCCCTTAGACTTCTTACAAAACAGCAGTAAATCACTATGGACACCATGAAGAATTCCACAGCATTTGTTATAGGTGCACCAAAATCTTTCCTTCCTTTATTTTATTTATTTATCTTTTTATTTCTGTAATTAAGCAGTGGGCAAACCAAACATTCCACTCATTCTTTTTGTTTCCTTGCATTTGGAAATGGAGCAGGTAGGGGAACATGGGCAGCGTTCATCTCTTCCTGGCTGGTTCTCCCTCCCTTTCTTGCCTCAATACAGGAAAACACCCAAGGAAGCCTTAGCAGCAGGCTGAGTCTACCAGATTACATTTTTATTTTAATTTGGCAATAAACTAGTGTACAAACTGTGCTATAAAACATTGCCTCCAACGACATCTCCCAGTCTGTCTTAAACACCTCACTAAACATGATGTGTTGGGAAACATTTGAAATGAGAGAAAACAAAACGCAGATGTGACTGAAAGAAAAGACAGGAGAAAAGGAAAAGAGTGTGCGTACGCCTCAACTTTGCTGACCATCCTCGGGTGCCTGGCTTGGGGCCTTTCTGTTAGGGCTTGCTCTGGTGGTGCAATTTGTAAAAGGCAGAGTCTGCAATGTTGTGAAACTGACATGAACACTCCCAGAACACTCCCAAAGAGGAGGTGAGGCCTCTTTGCTCTGCTTATCCAGGCTGGTAAGGCCTCTTCCTCGAGTACCTCTGCAGAAGGAGCTGCTGCTGCCCCTGACCATGTGCAGGAGGGACCACTTTTCTCTGGTGCTGTACAGTGTGCTTCCTTTCCCCACCCTTTTGGATGTCCGAGTCCATCTAGGCCATGAACTCAATTCCTGCACAGACAAGCCAGAAATCTAACTGAACAGAGTGGCTAGGTCTGAGCTGCTGGAACCTGGAGAGCAGGTGTTCATTAAGAAGGGTGGGGGCCTTGGATGTTGGGAAGCTCCAGCCCGCTGTTCTTACCACTGAAGATGGCTTGTCCCATGTCACCAGACCTTGAGATGTTTTCGAGCGACATAATCCTGCTTTGTTTGAAATGTGATATTTTCTTATTTTTAAGTGTTTATGACTAACTCAAAAATTTAAAACAGAAAACTACAGGGCAAGAAACCGCTTCTGCTGCCTTGTGTTGGTCCCCAAATCACTTTTTTCTTCTCCTTCTGTCTTTCTCATCATTTCTACTTCATGGATCTCCCTGTCAATTTTGTTTCAGGAGACGTTACATTGTTTTGTGAATTTAAAAAATGCAAATGAGTGATCAACTCTGTAGAGGGAAGACAAAACCTTTAGGAGAGTTTGGTGGACCACTCTTCATTTTGTAGCAGTTCTAGAATATTCACTAGTTTATGTTGTCTCCCTTATTCTGGAGTTCTATGAGTCAGAAGTCCAAGTAATATCACGTGGGGACCTGCATGATTCCTCATCTCCTCTACATTACAAAGAATCACAGTTTATGCAAGAAATGAGAAATCCTAAAGCTTGCACATTGGCCTCACCTTCAGTATTTTGTTATATGTGGGTAAGATACACCCACAACCTTGGGGACAGGCCTGTGGCCAAGTGGTTAAAGTTCTGCACGCTCTGCTTCAGCAGCCTGAGATTCGTGGGTTCCTATCCCGGTTGCGCACCTACTCCACTCATCACCCATACTGTGGAGATGTCCCACATACAAAGTTGAGGAAGACTGGCACAGATGCTAGCTCAGGGCGAATCTCCCCCCTCCCCAAAAAAGATACACCCAAAACCACAACATGGTGTTAAAGGGGAAAAACATGTGTTTGTTTTTTATTTTTTGTTTTAAGTAATTTTATTGGGATTATAATTGTTTATAACATTGTGTAATTTGGGATGTATATTATTGTTTATCAATTCCTGAATATACTTCATCATGCTCACCCGCAGTAGTCTAATGTTCATCCATCACCATACATATCTGCTACTTTGTCCTGTTTGCCCACCCCCAACACCCTTCCCCTCTGGTAACCACTAATCTGTTCTCTTTAGCCATGTGTTTGTTATCTTTCACATGTGAGTGAAATCATGTATTATTTGTGTTTCTCTGTCTGGCTTATTTCACTTAACATCATATACTTAAGGTCCATCCATGTTATTGAAAATGCGCTAATTTTGTCTTTTTTATGGCTGAATAGTATTCCATTGGGAAAATGTGTTTTGATAAGGGAGGTTCTTTTCACAAATAAGTGAAAGCCTAAATATTAACAGTCCACATTCTCTGTACACCTGAAGGCTGACTTTGAGTTAAATCATACATTGATAGAAAAGGAAAAATATACTGCCAATGTGTTTGATAACACACTGTAGAATTTTAGTAACTTGCACAGAAGTAAATTTAAGGAAAATAACTAGTTTTAGTTCTCTCCCTTCTCTCTCTTTACCAGTCCAGCAATTTTATTTAAACGGTTTCATATCAATTCTTAACAAAAAAGTCTTCCCTTTCTTCCTTTGTAATCTTTCCTTCCTTTTCCTGACTGGACCCTAACAGAGAAGCATTGCTTATCATGGCTGCTTAGAATGCCAAGCATTCCCTGGGAAATAACGGCCGCTTCATAAGGGAATACATGTCATTTTCCAAAACTCAGTCATACTGGTTTCTCACTATTAGAAAAAATAGAGCAAGCCAGGTAAGAGTGTCAGCTTCCTGCTCTGTCAGGCCCTACCAATGACTGTGTGACCTTCAGCAGGTCACTTCACTTTATAGTTTCTCCAACTGTGAATACAGTAAGAATAAACAGTACCTGCCTCATAGGACTGTTTGAGGATGCTGTGATAATGTACATAAAACACTTAATGCAGAGCCTGGCACTTAGCAAGTATTGCATGGACGCTAGCCAATGTATTATTCAACGACCTAAGAGATAGCTGACTTGGTGTGGCATAGCTGGATTTAGACACAAGGCTGCCTCAGCAGTAGTCCAGGGTCTTCCCAGTAGCTGAAATTATAGGCACTTTAGTCAATGTTGAATGCCTTCTTAGTCGTTCACTAAAAAGCACCAAGGAATCAGAATGAATGGAGCAAGGAAGAACCGATATATATGGTGCTTAAAAAATATTATTGATTATAATAACAGTAAACCATTAAATATTAAAGTATTTGTTGTCACAGTTACTCTGTTTTGAATAGACCTAGACACTCCTTAATGTCAAAAGGGCAAGACTGAAATAAAAGATAAATGGATCCTTGAAATTCAGCCCCCTGGGGATATTCAAATGATTTCCGCACAAGCACAAACACTTAGGAAACTGATATCTACCTAATGCCATCACCTTTCCCCAAGGCACTGCATTAAGTGAAAAGGCACTCAGTTATTTATAAGAAATATGTTGAGCATTATATACCATGCTGGTTTGGCAGGATTTCCATGTGCTTGAAATTTCCCAATGTCAGAGCTGATTTCTAATCCCATGAATATGTAAATAATTTAAGTATCCAAGTACAAAACTGGCAATTAGAATGGAAACCAGGGAGCTTGGTAAATGTCAACCCCAGTTCTTGTTTATAAAACAAATTCTCAAACTGAAATGCCATCATATGCAAACAAGGAAGGCCTGTGTTCAGCTTCCATACCTTGTTTAACCAGGTTGTATCGTTATTTTTCATTGTTTCCTAGAACAGTTTGATATACCTGTTCCCAATGATTTGAATGAAACATGCTGCAAGAATAGGGAGAAATGGATAGTTTAAAACGAGTGATCTGGATTAAGGTTTGGATAGACACAATTATGTTATTTGGTAGCTATTTAACCTTTAAGTAGAGTTACATTTTTGATTATACAACTTTTTAGCCAGCTCTCTTGATCTGTTCTGTGCCGCCAACATGTGTCTGAATGGATTAAGATGCCTCCTTAATCCATACACCGGGCTGGGGAAGTTTGAAGGACAGTTGACCCCAAAAGAAATCATGGATCTCTTTCTTAAATGAACTCAAGAGATAACCAGAAAAGACCTAACCCTAAGGATGGCCCTTGAACAATGTAGTAGTGCTAAGATTTTCCTGCACTCCTCCTTGACAAGAGTGGTCACAACCAACGATTTTGCCAAGAAAGGTAGTGGTTTTGGGAGGAGGAAGTCCTGGCCTTGTGAATAGACACATTTTGTGAATTTATGACTCTATGGTTTTCATACTGAAAAAATAATTTTAAATGTTTCGTTGTCCAACCTCCCATCTTCAGTGTATAGGATATTGTAACTTCACATTACACATGGCATATTCAGTGTCCCAAGAGATCCAGAGGCCCAGCCAGGATCTTATAGCTGGCAAGAGGAAGAGAAACCAGAAGTCAGATATCCTTCTAAAATTACCAGGTTCCTTTACTGAGCTATATCTTTAATATAAAATATTCTCAGATGGAAAGGCACCAATTCAGGTCTCCAAGGCTCTCACTCTCCCAACTTGCTTAACACTCGTGCCTGCCTGGCTGGTCTAACTACAGGCATGATGAGAAAATATCCTGGAACAAGACTTGTGATCCCAAGGCTGCTTGCTCCAAGAATGACCATGCTAAACAATACTCAACCTCAGAGGATGGGAACATGGAAGCATTGTCTGGGATCCTTCCTTTCTTCCCGAAAGTCTGGAAACAAAGACAGCTAAGGCTGCAGGCAATAATCAGCAGCAGAAATTGGGGAGAGAGAGAACTAGTATTGGCCATTTACTCTGGAGCAAGCACTCTGCCAGGCTTTTCACATCGATCACTGAGCTTTATTCTTATACCAAACAGATATGTCGTTATACCTATTTAGCATTTAGGGAATCTGAGGCTCCAAGGAGTTAAGAAAATCCTGCAAGGTAGCATATCAAGTGCCTGGTAGGGTTAACTAGGGGTCTAGCCCGGTTTGACTGTCTTCGCACCCAGTCCTCCTCGCACCGAAACATTTGCCTCCCTAGAAAAGCCACTGTGATATTGTTCCTTTTCTTTAATTGCCATTTTTTTTTTCTATTTTTATTTAACCTTTTCCTCCTGGCCCAACCTCCCATGAGAGATGTTGTTCCCTCATAGATGCTGCAGTACCCATTTCAAGAGCTGAGTGTCATAGCACAGGGAGGACTGTTGTTTGATGATCACAGGGGAGAGGCTGGGAGAGGGAGGGACCTGCGAACAAGAGGGAACTTGCCCCTTGCTGGCTCCCAGGTGCCCAGAGCCCCTAGTGATTCATCACACCAGCTCGTGACAATTTGAGAGACACGAGCACTGTGACCTCTGCAGAGCTGTTGCTCCAACTTCGCACCAGCTCTAGTCCCAGGGGTCTGATGTAAAACTCGCCTGCCCAGGCAAAATAGCAGGGGCTTTCAGGAGTGATCTTCTCCTAGGCTGTACATCTGGCCAGATGTTTTTCTGTTTTTTAAAATTTTTTGTTTATTTTTTTAATATTGTTCTCTTCCTTCCTTCTCACACCCATGGGCCCTGACTAACCCAGGCCTCATCTCTTCCTTGCGCTGTCACAGTCACCTTCTAACTGAGCTCTCTCTCCTCCGTTCCATCTTCACACTGCTAATAAATCCATCTTATGAAGGCACAGTTCCAGTTATGTTTCAAGTGATGATTTTCTCCTTCTACTTGTTTTTGTCTCTCAAGACTGCTGAGCTTTATCATCTATGCATTTAAATAATGGTGTGATTATATGGTTATTGAGGGCTACTCATTTTTTTATGAGTGTCTTGATTTTGAGGGATTTGTGGTATAGATCCTTATCTTAGCTTCTGATTATCTTATTGATCTGGTATTTATTTCTCCATCTATATTAGAAAAACTTAAAGGCCGAGATTCTATCTTATCATTTTCCTTTATACTTTCAGACCCAGGTGCACAGGAAATGTGTACAAATCTAACTGGTGCACGGTCTCATATTGACTGTTCCTTTCCAGCCAACCCCAGTTCCATATGTCTAATCCCCTACTCCTGTCTCAGAGTGCCAAACCCAACTGTGGGGTGTGTGATAGACTTCAGTGACAGTTGGGGAATGGCCAGTGACAGATTTGATAAATCCAGCCTCGGGAGAGATTGATGGAGCCAGTGACATGTCATCATTCCTGCTCCCTCTTCATCGGCAAAGCCTAAATGCTCAGCCTTGATGTTCTTGTCTTTTGGTCTCGTTGACATTTGGTTCCAGTCTACATTAGCTCCCCAGAGGTTTTCCTAGCATTGCATCTATCCAACCTTCTCCCAGCCTCTGTTTATAGCCTCTGCTCTCACTTTTCTTTCCATATCCCAGCCAAACTGGGTCTCTTGCAGTTGACAAAAGAGAGAGAAAAACACCACACTAAGCTTTACCACTCTGTTTATTTGCTCAGACTGACCCATCCATCCTTGAACACTCGTTCTTCCCACATTCATATTAAGAAATTTTAACTGTACTCCTAGGCCCACCTTGAAAGCTTTAGAAGATTCCCAGCTTTTCCTCTCCTACATAGGCCGCCATAGCACTCTGAACAGAGTATTACATGTTATACATTGTCGGTGATATATCCTGATGAGCTGCTTTGTCTTTGAGGAACTTAGATCTTTGGAGGATGGGGGAGCTAGTCTGGGATGGTCATCGTGGTTTTCTCACTATCCCGGTACCCACCAGCCAAGAAGACTTGTGTGAACACTTAGTGAACTTCTAGGAAGTTATTTTAGGCTGTATGAAATTATTTAGGCGGAATGTGTTTTCCCCTTAGAGTGAGTCCTGCCTTTCTCTTGTGCTGTGAATCCGGAACATCAGAGCACACTTCTGAAGACCACAGGTTTCTTTGCACTGATTCTCTGTCTTCCTATTGAGGCTGGTGGAGGAAAGAACTTGATATTTGTAATGCCTCAGGCCTGGCATTAGAAATTTGTTTGAAGTCCTCAAGGTACTGTCAGGGAGGGGGAAATTTCCCTCTTTATCACCTCTTGAGTTCTTCTGGCTGAACTAATTAATAAAATTGACACAAGGGGGGCCAGCCCTGTGGCTGACTGGTTAAGTTCGCACTCTGCTTCAGTGGCCCAGGGTTCACCAGTTCGGATCTTGTGTGCGAACCTACTCACCACTCATCAAGTCATGCTGTGGTGGCATTGCATGTGGAAGAGCTAGAGTGACTTACAACTGAGATATACATCTATGCACTGGGGCTTTGAGGAGAAAAAAAAAGGAAGATTGGCAACATGTTAACTCAGGGCCAATCTTCCTCACCAAAAATTCACTAAACAAAAAAAAATTGACAAAAAGGAAGATCGACAAGAGAAAAACCAATTTAATTTCATGTGGATGGGAGATCTTGAAAATGATGCTCAGACAAATTACCAAAGTAGGCATCTTTATATCTTTTTACAAAAAGAAACAATAAATTTGTGAGGATTTGACAGGACAAAGAAACTTAGGTTTGGGTACCTAATTAGTAAAGAACCTAAAAAAATTCTAAGCAGAATTTGGGCTTGGGGTAGTAAATTAGTAAAAAGTAAGAAGGCTTGTTTATACAGGCTTTCCCGTCCTGAGTTCCCTATCTAGTCATAGGGATCTCTCTCTCATCATCCTGGTGCAGGGAGGGTTCCTGTCACATGAGAGATTTATTTCCTGCTTTCTGGGGAAGGGAGAGGGTCAAAGTGTCCTTTCCGCACCAGTTGTTTCTCAAGTGATTTTAATTCAAAATAATTAATATGCCATTGTGGCATACTTTGGGGTGGCCTGCCCTGGGCCCCAACAGTAGGTCTCTTTCGTGCTAAAAAGAATACAGTAACAGCAGTGAGAACTGGAGAATCCTGAGGTGGGTGAGTCTTGGAACCCATGCCATCCCCAGGGCAGTATGAGGATGAGGCGAATAAGATAGAATGGGTAGGATTTTCTGTCAGCCTTTTCAAGAAGTGCAATTTGCAGGCCTCCTGCCTCTAAAATGTTAAGGGCAGAGAAGCAAAGAGGAGTGAGCAGGCAACCTTAAAAAGAGCTGACAGCAGGAAGTGTTCCGCCAACATGGAAGCCTCTGAAGGAGCCTATGTGGAGGAGACCCAGGGACCTGCCTCCTGACTGGGGACATCGCTATGGGGAACTTTGTGGTGAAAGCATCCACTCCCATCAAACAAAGACTGAAAACATGTTATCACTCTTCCCTTCTACCAAATTGTGCTCTTGCACTGATTTCCTAGCTACAAAAGAAAATTCCTAGTGTGTGCCTGTCGAACAATCTGGAGAGAGGGGCTACATTGACCTAATTTAGAAATATTGAGAAGACTTGCCAGAGACAGCAATGATTGCAAGCTTTTGCATCAACATAAGGAAGTTGGATTTCTCTTCCAAGAAGGATGCTACTCTGCTAGGAATTTCTCTTCAAAGAAAGATGCTGCTCTGCTAGGAATTCAACCAAAATGTGAATGGTAAGAAGTTGGAAAATGAAAGTTGGAAACAGCTGCTCTCATACCCCCTTCTCTCACCCTATCTTAATCTGCTGTAGATTAGAAATCCTGAGCAAAGCCAGTGAATCCCTCTCTTTCTCACCCCCCAGCTATTTGTCCCCCTGTGGCATCCCTCTTTATTCTCCATGGAGCCTGTGCCCTCATCCAACTTGCAGCTCTCCAGGCCTCCTGAGGGTGGCACCAGAGAAGATTGAACAATTGGTTAAAAGCTTATAACAAAACTAACCCTTGCAATTGCCTCCTTTGTAATTAACTGTATTTTTATCTACATTCTTCTCATAGCAAACAAAGGCAGATGGCAAGAAAACAAGCCAATGCGAGAGATGTCTAAAAGAAAAGAAAAACCCTTCAGGAGAGAAGCGTGGCAGGAAAGAGAGTGTTGATAGCTCCAGACCAGCATAATGACAGAGTGGAGGGTTTGGCCCTGAGGCTGCTGATAGATCTTGAGCATAGATGAGCATTAGGCTCGTGCTCATTAAGTTACATTTGCTGAGGCAGGGAAGTGGTCTCAGAGAGTTCAGAAGGATTTTAGACAGGAAGGATTTTCTTGCATTCTTAGTTAACCAAAGTCCTTTCTAAAATTTCTGCTCCTTCCATTTTTTACCAATATTTTGTACCAGTGTTAGCAAACAAAACCAAAATCAAATACTTTCCAAGAATGGCATTTTGAGGTTCATGATGGAGAGTTAGTAGCTGAAACTTGTTATCCTCCTAAAACTAGTTCAAATGTTTTCTCTTCCTCTCCCTAATCTCTCCCTCTCTGCTCAGCATCGCTGGAGAACACTGCTGCTGCTTTTTCTAATGTGACGGATAGTATGATAATTCTCAGTTCTGTTTTCTGACAGTCAAAAGAAACCTTGGAGCCGGGGAGACAGACAGGGAGTGAAATAAATCTTATTTAGGTGCTGCCAACACTAGAATTTTATTAAAGGCCATTGACTCGGTCTACACGAGAAGGCTTCCACTAGCGGCTGAGACAGAGTCATTGGGTAAAAGGCTTTGATATCATTCCCTTCTTTGTGGAGGAGAACTTTGCTGTCAGACTCTGCAGGTTTAGTTAACACATTACCTTGAATGGCTGTGAGTGGTTGTTTTCTCCCTTTCTTAGTATAACACCAAGCTGGACAATTAGCTTCTTAGGGGCAAATGTTTGAAGTAGTAGGTGCAGCATACAGAGCAGCTTCGTCTAGGGATGAATATGCAAGACCTGCTTGCAAATCCTTGGGAATTTCAAATGTGCTGGTGTTTGTAGATTTTTTTTTTTTTTAAATATATAAACTTCTAGCTATGGATCCATGGAAGCAAAACATTTTCCTCTGATAAATTACCTTCGTCCATTCATTGGGAAACCTGGGTACTTTACTAGGTAGGTTCATCACTAGGGGATTTGCGTGGTACAAAATCGATATATATATATATTTTTTTGAGGAAGATCAGCCCTGAGCTAACATCTGCCAATCCTCCTCTTTTTGCTGAGGAAGACTGGCCCTGAGCTAAAGTCCATGCCCATCTTCCTCTCCTTTATATGTGGGATGCCTGCCACAGCATGGCTTGCCAAGCAGTGCCATGTCTGCACCCAGGATCCGAACCGGCGAACCCTGGGCTGCCGAAGCAGAACGTGCACACTTAACCCCTGCTCTACCAGCCTGGCCCCCAAAATCAGTATTTTTTTTCTTGATCATCTACTCTGTGCTAGGCACTGTATAGATATAGAAGGAGGGGATTCCTGACATATAAAAACTTTGTAATCTCATCAAAGAGGCAGGGAACAGTTTCACATGTTTTAGAATGATTTTAGATAGGAAGGAATTTCTGCCTTGCATTAGTAGAAGGCCCTCTTGAAAGGCTACTAAGAAAATTAAATGTAAATATGTGACCTGTAGTTTGATAGCATCTGTTATTGTATCATCTTTCTTTGGAATTGAGGCTACTAGGAATTTTCGTGTGTAGGAGAGGGTTCATAAAGAAGCTGTCCTTTGATCTGATCTTGAAAAGAAGACTGACATTGAGGTAGACAAGTCTTGAAGCCACCTCTGCCAGAGCGGGTAGCATCAGTGAAACCATGGGAGGGGGAATGTGCCCAGGTGTGAATGGGAAGGTGAGTCCACCAACCAAAGGCTGCCTATGGAGAGAGGAAACTGAAAAGGATGTTGCTGAGCTGAACGAGAGAGGCTTGGTTTATTGGATTGTTTAGTATACTCACTGCTTGAGGGGCCTCTGGATGCTCACAAATAACAAAGCAGCCCCTTGAAGAGGATAAAAACAAATATCTGGCTGGGACACATACCTGTCTGGCCCACAGATTTTGAGTCCAAGCCTAGGGGCATCAATTTTAAAAAACATAGAGGAAAAAAAAAAACCACTGATGCTGGCACCCAGTGTTTCCTCACAGAGATGAATTCTGTGGGGGAGCAGGGATGGCAATCCCTTGGTGTAGCCACATGAGCCCTCAGAATTTATGTGTGATTTTCAGGATATGTCTGAGTTCAGCCTCCACACACATAATTATTATTACTTCACACCACCCTGATTGTGTTATACTTGCATAAATCTTTGTATGTAAATCTAGATATTGACATACATTTATATGTAGACATAGGCACACACAAATGATATGAACTCTGTTTCCTTTAAGTTCATAGAAACAAGTGCAGCCTTGGGCTTAATAAAAGCTAGAGCAAGAAGAAAGGCAGAAGCAGACACTCCCAGATCCCAGATCAGTCCCTACTGTTGTTATACAAGTCTGCATATTTAAATGCAAGGTGTTCAGGACATGCTGGAAAATAAGAGGAAGGATGTGCCTCCCCTAGCTGCTTGGGTTCTGTATTAAGAGGGAATGAGTTGTCTCATTCTCTGTTATCTCTACGAGGGGAGCTGCCTCCCCATCTCTCCTTGGCACTCTTAAAACGAATCAAGCATGAAATGCACCCAGGAAACTTTTGTCCCCCAGCCATGATGGGGCAGAGAAAAATAATAAGGCTTGAAAGAAAAAAAAAACACAGTTTCTCCTTGGCCAGATGCCCAAATACTGTGTAGTTGGAGCCAAATGACCTGCTTGCTTTAGTAGCCAGACTTTTCAGCTTTTTTGGCTTCAGAATGTGTTTTGATCCAATGGACATAATTCCATAGCAAGCTCTTCCGAGGGTCAGTAAGTACTCACTTGAGTTGAGTGTTTCTTGGACATGCCTGGTACATCTGCAGCCTTGGTGAATCACTGGGTGAGTCATTTGACCCTTCAATGAGTGCTGGGGCTGGAGAGAGGACAAGGCTGGACAGTCATGGTACTCAGTACAGTATGACTCACCATCCATTCACTGTGGATTTGGCAAGTGCAGTGGTGGAAGATCGGGGTATGAGCGGGTTACAGACCAGGCACAGAACAGAAAGGAGACGTTCCAAATGATATTTTTCAAGTCCGTAGCCAAATGTCCATATGAAGCCTAGAGGAATGGGAATCTCTGGGCTGCCAGCAGAGGACACTTCTGGAAGCAGAAGAGGGTTCCATGGTGCTGTAAAGATTATTGGAGCAGAGTAGAAGGGTGGAGCAAGCCAAGATGAAGAAGAAGACTTAGGAGAAGAAAGGCATTTGGAGAGGATGGAGTATGTAGAGGGTTAGACTCTGTCCCATGAGCAGTATTCCTTTGCAGTTGCCTTTGGAGAATACTGAAGCAGTGTAGCAAATGGACTGCAAATCTTACCAGCTGTGTAACCAACTGTAAAATGTCCATAGTAACGTCATATATCACAGGGATAGTGTGTGGATTAAATGAAATAATGCATGAGAAGCATTTGGATCATAGTAAGAGCTTAGTCCATGTGGGCTGCTGTTATAGCCTGAAGTTCCTCTGGTTACTGTTAAAAAGATCAACACTGGCTCCTCTTGCCTGCAGGACCAATTCTGGTCATCTTAACTTTTTCCAAGTTGCCCTCAACATTTTCATCTAAATTTATTTAGCTAAGCCAGGCTTATTCATATCCTGTCCTTGTGTATCTCACCACTTTGACCCATATTGTCCCCTTTGTGAGTAATGACTGTCTTATTTTTGGCAGTTTGTATGTTGTCATTCGTTTGGATCCCAACTGAATCCCCATACATTTCTGAAACATCCCTGGTTGACTTCTGAGTCTCCTTTGCATTCATTTGTCACTGGTGGCCTCAAGCATTTCTCATTATTCTAGTCAGGTTCAGGTTATACTCTCTGCTCTTCAAGAGCCAGGCCTGGATTTCGCACTTCTTTGTGTCACACACAATGGTCTGCATATCCGCATGTGCTAGGCCAAGTGGTACAGCTGATTTTTTTACCAAGCAGAACAGAGTATGAATCTTAGTTCATTCTAAGATTTAGTGGGCATGTGATTTCCAACAAATCACTTAATCTTACTCAACCTCAGTTTCTTCAACTATAAAATGGGGATATTAATATTTACCTTGCAGATTGTATGTGGGGAGTAGTGATGATGTGTAGAACACTCACTCGGCATATGGCAGGAGCTCAATAAATAGTAGGTATTATTATTATCATCATCATCATTATTATTATTATTATTATTATCACTGACTCACTGAAGTGATGTTTGTGCATTCAATGCACTATTAGGTCATGGTGCTGAATAATTTCTCTTCTCTACAGTTATACAGCTCCGCTGAATTTGGAAGAAGGTGGCAGCTTATCCAGGAAGGGGTCGCACCAAACAGGTTCTACTGGTAAGTCTTGCTTTATTTTGTGCACTTTATTAAGCTATCACCTAGTAAATGAGCATGGGATTCCTTTTCTCACCCAGAGCTCTCACATGAGGTCTGTTCTTTTTGGGATATGCCCACATCCCCCACGGCAGGATGTGACACTGGAGTAGTAAACATTTTATGGGAATGTTAAACAGTGTCACAAATGACTTAATGAACCCAAAATAAGTGACTGAGATTAGGGAACAGCCAGGGCTTTGTCACTGCTGTTTTGTTATAGTTTGTTGAGACTTGTGAGACAGATACTTGAAAAACATTTTAATACTGATTTTTATTACTAAAAGCATTATACACACGTATGTTCCATGTTCAGAATGAAGGTTTTCAGTGTAAATAAGTAGATCGTCTTTAGTCTCAAATAGATCTTCCTCCCATTCCTGATGTCAAGGCTTCTAGACCTTCTTCCTGTCATATGGGATGCAACCAATGTTCTTAGTGTCTTACTTCTCCTTACATAGACGTTCTATGAATTACCAAACACGTATATAGATATGTGTGAGAACTTGGTCAACTTGGACTGCTAATAACAAAATACAATAGACTGGATCGCTTAAGCAACACATTTATTTCTCTCAGTTCTGGAAGCCAGGAAGCCCAAGATCAAGATCAAGGTGTTGTCAGATTGAGCTCCTGGTGAAGACCCGGATTTTTCAGAGGATACTGCAGCATACTGCAGAGGGCTGCCTTCTTGCTGTGTCCTCACACAGGGGGAGACAGAGAGGAACAGCAAAAGAAACAAGGACACAAAGAAAGTTTCTCTTTTTTGCCACCGGAGGCCATCCCCCTGATTAAACAGAGGTGGCCTCCCTCCATGGGGTTGGGCGGCTACAAATGAAAAGAAGAGAAATAACACGAGTTCCTTTTGGCTTTGGAGTTTCCAAGGGCCTAGATCCTGGCAAAGCGAGAACAAAGTATGAAGCATTCTAGTGTAATTTCAACATTACTTATCCATCCCTTTTGAATTTACAACCTAACCCCTGCCAAAAGATATGACTCTACCTTACCCTAATTTATGTAATCTGCCTGGGGAAAAGACATTTAGGCTGTTTCCAGACTTTTGCTAGTGTAAAAAGTGCTATAAAGAACTAGCTCAGACAGAGTTTAAATATCCCTCGTTCACATCATTCAGAATCATTGGGGCAGTGACCTTTCAGGAGCCAATGAGCTCCTGCAACTACGACAGTAAAAGACGTCTCCCCTATACTCCTCCTAAAATCACGCTGCCTCTCATCAGCCTCTGCACTTACATGCTCCCAGTAGCCCCCCACCCCACCCCAATTCTCTCACTTTGAGGAGGAATGCATTTTTATCTTTCTTGTTTTCAAACACTGCCCTAAAACCCCTGTGGGAGTTGAAAGCCAGAGAATTGCATTAGAGAAATCTCTTAGAACGCTAGTGAAACTGCCTGAGAAAGTGAAAGACAAGTCATTTACAAACAAATTGGCTCCGAGATAACATGGAGAGACTTCTACATGGAGTGGTACCTGTTCCCCCATCATAAAGAGACATTTATGATTAAAGGGTTTTTTTACGTAGAAGCTATTTGACTTTTTCCCACTGCTGCTCTTGCTCAGGAGCGGCTTGAGCCTTGCTTTCCGTGTCCAAACCAGCTTCTTCTTTTCTCTGGGAATTCAACTCTAGCTACCATTGAGTCATCCTTCTCTGATGAGCACTTCTTCTCTTCCCCTCTTACTCATCGTGTCCCTTATTCACAAGACACCTTGTACCTCTGTGTTTTGCCTATAAATTATAAAATCACTTTTTTGGAAAGAGGGCCCATGTATTTTTTTTTTTTTTTCATTCTCTCATTTACTTGGTCTTATATGTGCATAGAAAGGCCTCAGAAAATAAATAAAGGAAAGACGAAAAGAAATGTATGTGGTCCTCCTAATTTAACCTGGAAATGGAGTTGATGAGAAAGTGTGAGGGACAAATCTATCCTTAAGTCCTGCTTCTAAGAGACTAAAAATTTGTGCAGATAGACCCAGCAATAGAAGGTAGAAAGTTGCAATTCACAGAGAACTGGACGGAAGTTTGTTCCTACCAACAGAAACGAAGAAAAGCATTGACTAAAAGGATGCACGGAGAAAAAGAACTGAAATGAGAATATTTCCCATGTAAGCGGTACATGGTCCATAATATTTTCCAGCTCACTGGGGGTCATATTTACACACAGCATTGTGAGGTGAGTGGACTGGTGCTAACTGCAATCCATTCTTATCTCTTCTTTGAATGGAGGTCTTCTCTGTGAAAGGCTGATTAGCAAAGGCCTTGTAACCAAATGTCATAATATACTATCTTTATAAAAACCTTACACTTGACTGTGTATGAATTCTAATTAATCTGTTAAGTAAAATAAATAATACCCCTCCTTCTGTCTTTGGGAACAGAGAATTACATCTTCTTTATTCAAGCCCTAACATTGTGATAAGCATTATTCAAACTTAATCCTCATAACAATTTTATGAAGTAAGCCCTGCATTATCATCATTAACAGATGGGGAACACATGATATGGAGAGGTCAGGTAATTTAGCTAAGATCACACAGCTGGAAAGTGGCAGAGCCAATATTCAAACGCAGGCAGTCTGGCTCCAATGTCCATGCTCTACTGAATCAGTGGACTCTGTTGCCTCTGCCTCATGACCTTTTTTCTGAGCTGGGGTTGTGATCTCTGGAAATCCAGCCCATTCAGGCAGATGAGAAGAGAAAACCCAAAGCGCTTTTGGCCACAGTGCCTGTGTGTGTCTCTCTCCAACTTGGCTTGGCAATGGCCCCTGCAGATTCTTTAAATTTGGTTGGTTTTTCCAGAGAAGGCGAGAGACCTTGTAAACTGCATAGTGTACATGACTGCTGATGAAAATCTCATGGTCTCTGGCCACATGGTCTGTAGTTTCTGACTCTGAGAAACTTCCCAAGGCTTGCGGAAAAGGTGTCAACCACAGCAATGATTTTTAGACTCCCTCCTGGAAACCAGTTGCTTCAAATTACACAGGAACTATGGGGCTATCTAGGATTATTCAGTAAGCTTAATTAAAAGAAGCCCCCTTTAATCATTTCTTCTTTGAGCCTGGATATGGGGGTCTGGAAAGGACTGAGGGGAATTTTCCTAGTGCGAAATCAAATTGTTAAGTGACCCTGGGTAATAACATAGTGTTGCCCACAGAGAAAAGTGAAGATGAATTTCTATTTTTTCCTCATCACCTAATAGACTCGGGAAATATCTTTATTATGGACAGCAATAGTAATGCCACCCCTGGAAATAATCTATGGCAATTGTAAAATATTTATGGACTGTAAGAGCCTACTTTTATGTTATCACAGTGATTGCTGTTAGTACTACCATAGCTAACATAAATATGAACCCTCCTCCAAAGAGTTCAAATTGTTTCTAAAACCAATTTACATGTACAGGCCATCTTACAAAACATATCTTAGCAGAATATTGCCCTTAATAGAATAGGTGTCCTTTTGATTTAGCTAACTGTGATAAGTCTTGTTCTTTACTATGTCAGAAATCTTTTATACTGGGAGGCACTACAGCCTGGAGGTTAGGGGCTCAGAGATACTGAGGTGTGAGTTCTAGCTTTGCCATTTGCTAAGTAAGGGATCATGGGGAAGTTACTTAATTTCTGCATGCCTCAGTTTTTTCTTCTGTACAGTAAAGATAATTAATACCGACTTCATTAAATGAGATGTTTCTTGTGAACTGGTTACATGCCTGGCGCCTAAGAATTGTATTAAGTGCCCGCTGCCTAGTAGTGATAATAATATTAATAGCGGCTGACTTTCTGCATCTGTTACTCTTGTGTTCCTCTGTGTTGGCTTCATTCACAGATTGGCTTTTCCCCTTTTGTGGCAATGATGAACATCATCAGCTTTAGTCTTACGTTCTGACAGTTTAGAAGCCCCGTGAAACCAGTTGGCCTCTTTCCTTTTATTTCCAGAGATTGAATCTGAGTGGTCTAGCTTGGATGAAGGCTATACAAGGTGGTACATTACTTATGTAGGTCAGACACATATCTACACTGGGAACTGAAATAGAAGGTGGGGTCGAGTTCCAGTCAAACTGCATGGTTCAAGGTTGGGAGAGAGATGATTCCTAAAAAGGGAAAAAGATGTTATCATAAAAAGGGAGAATAGATTTTCATTAGGAAAAAACTACAGGTGAGAAAACTCAGTGTCAGCAAGATAAAATTCCATAATAGGGATTTGTATTTGTCAGGTAACTACAGTGATATGAGCACATGATAAATCATGCCGTTTGGTCCTCATAACAAGGTTGTGAGGTAGGGATTTGTATCCTCCTTTTGATGAAATAGAAAAGTGAGGTAGTTTATCCAACATATCACACATAGTATGTAATACGGCTAGGTTTTGAAACATGGTCTGTCTGTGTCCATGGCCCTTGCTTGCAGTAGTTAAGATTAGCCCCGAATTCAAGACTTATTTCCCACCTGCATCCCCTAATAATAACTGAGTTTAATAGTCCAGTAAATAAGGGCCAAGATGCTGCATTTTGACATTGAAGAAGAACGTGGAATTGAAGGATCAGTGGTACTCAAATGCCTTGAATAAGTGAAGCTCCTGCCGAAAGGCAAATTCCTTATTAGAGGTTTATGAATGTGGTTTGTTGGGATCTGATTCAAGTTCAGGACAAAGCCTTGGGAGGCAGTTTTCATTATAAACCATTCAGCAGTCTATTATCTATATAAAAGTCAAGGCAATCTTAGAGCCATTTCACTTAATTAAAAATAGGTTCAGACTTACCTTATTGATTGTGTTGTTCTGACATCTGGGGGCTGGCTGGAAACAGGGATGACTGAATGATGATTACATATTTTATGTGACTAAGTTACTCATAGAAAACTAAGAGTTGGCTCCACAGTGAACCTTTGTTGTTCTGGCATGCCAGCCTTGTTTCACTAATGTCCCTCAGGGGGCATATGACAGCTGTATTGTACAGCAAAGAAGTACGGAAATACTTACAACTCCATACTCGATGTGTTTGAGCATGTACACATTCTCATTCATTCTCATGGTTCAACGCCAGCCAATATGAATGATTTCTCATTCCACAGTTTTGGCAACAAGTCCCATTTATTGAGCACTTACTTTGAGCGAAGCTCTGTGCAAACTGTTTTGCCTGATTGTTTCAAGCAATCCTCAAATCAATGATGTGAAATAATTTATTGATCAAAACTCATTTTCAAGACAAGAAAAATGCAACCTGTTTTAAGAAAAAAATTTAAAAAGAGATACTGGCTCATAGATCTTGAAGGTCAGAAGGTCTAGCTCTACCTAGACTCCACTAGATCTAGCAGCTCATTAAAGTCATCAGATCTTGACCTCTCCCCATCAATCAGCTCTACTCTCCTCTACTTTAGCTTCCCTCTCAGGCCTACTCTCTCCTCCTGGTGGTCTCTGACATCTTATGTCTTCCCAGATTCACCCCAATGGAAAAGAAAACACCTTCTTCCTTGTTGTTTCAGAAAAACTCCTGGGATTACATGTTATGGACCCTGATTAGGTGACATGTTCACATCTAGTCCTAGGGGTAGAATCAGTTCCAATAAACCACATGGACAGAAGGTAAGGAATGGTGAGTCCCAAGAAAGGCTGGGGTACTTTTACCAAGGAAAGGGGGACGTTATCAACAGGAGAAGCCCATTGCTGGGAGATGTTTTGATTCCCATTTATACATGAGTAATAAGAAGATAAATAAGAAAACAAAATCCTGAAGAGTTTAAATAATTTTACCTAATGTCACACATTAGTAAGTTTTGGTGATGGAATTTAAACCTAGGTATGTCTGGCTAAAGAGCCTGTGCTGTTTCAGCACCGAGCTATGCTTTCTCCAGCGTACCTCACCACCCCCATTATGCTAGGGACCAATAAATACTGGTTTGAGCTCCAGCTCTCCTGGAAGCTTCTCTGAGGACCCTGCTCTACAGAGCTCTCTTCTTACTCAGAACTGCTCTGTTGGCAGATATTTCCTGTTGACCTCGTATCCATTGGGCCCTACACTCAGTCATTAAAGTCACATTTATCTATATACCTGGCCTGTGGTTCTCTACTCTAACCTCAGGCGTGAGAGGCAGATCCATAAACTTTTACCAACTCATTTGGCTATGGTCAGAAAACACTCCAGGACTTAAAGTAGTTTCTCTCTCTGATTCTGACTCATATCACTCCCAGTCATCCTCCAGTTCTTGTTGAATATTGCTTCCAAGCCAATTTCAAGGGGTTTTTCCCGTTTGTTGTTGTTGTCTTTTTTTGTAAAGATTTTGTTCCTTTTTCTCCCCAAAGTCCCCTGGTACATAGTTGTGTATTTTTAGTTGTGAGTCCTAGTTGTGACATGTGGGATGCTGTCTCAGCATGGCTCGATGAGCAGTGCCGTGCACACACCCAGGATTCGAACCAGTGAAACCCTGGGCTGCCAAAGCGGAGTGAGTGAACTTAACCACTGAGCCACGTGGCCAGCCCCCATTGTTGTTGTTTGATATACACCAGATCACCATGACCATTTGTCTTCCTTCCCGGCCATATAACACAGCATCTCCAAGACTTCTAAGCTACTCAACCAAAGGGCCTTGGAGGATATGGCATGAGTTGGCTGTAGCTCTTTTCTCTTTCCCTAGATGGGCTTAATGGATTCAATACCCAAAGAATCCTCTGCACTTTTCCTTCCCCAGATCCTGAAAACTGGAAATGGAATGGAGTCTAATGATGTTACAAAAAAAATAAAATAAAATAAAGGAAAACTCTATTCTATCAAAATAACAAGATAATTTGGTACTATATTTGGAAGGGGTTATGGCTATTTTTTTCAAAATACTCTGCCTCATCTTTCACTCAAAGCTATGAGGCAGGCCGTTGTCTGCAGAGAACTTCTAAATGAAGACCAGTACTCACTTTTGATTTTATGTTGAGCTAGGAGTGGAACATGTCTCCATTCAGAATCAGCTTTTCTTATAGGCTTCCATATTTCTACATTCCCCTTATCCCAGCCTCAGCATTTAGAGTCACATTCAATTTTGTTCTCTTACTCACCCCCTCTTAAATCTTTGAGTTTCTGTCAATTCTATGTCCATGAAGTTATGCCTGCCAATTTTCTCTAACATTCTCCTTAGCATTACACTGGTTCAGCCCCCTTCTCTCACTAGGAATAGTGAGAAAGCCCCTCCATTCATCTCCCCATATCACGCTACTGCCTAAGCGATCATGTAAGCATTTCCCTGTTCAAGTGTTTGCCTTGCTCCTCAGTGCTTACAACATATAATTGAAAAGAGTAAGAATGTAGCTAGGATCTTGCCAACCTGGGCTCCAAGTTCTGTGTTCTAAATTCCAAGAGGCCAGGTAAATAATTCTAAGCCCTGATTAGTCTGTGGACCAGTCCATACCTCTTATCTTTATGGTTTTATACATGCTTCTACCTGGGGATAAACTGTCCTCATTTGTTTTAGGAGTGATTAAATTTATCACCTACTATGTGTCAGGAAAGTTTGGTCTTTGACTACAGACATAATGTGTGAGGATCTTTGTCATTATTGGATCGCAATATTGGACCTTTATGACCTTAGACTGAAGTCTGCCTCTATCACGGAGCCTTCTTTGGTTCTTGCTGCTTGTTTTTCCAGGCAGGAAGAATCTTTTTATTTTCTGAATTTAAATGTGATTATTTCACAAATAAAATGTGGTGCATTGTAACATCCATTGTATTACAGGTCCGTGTACATGATTGACAGAACATGGGCTTAGAGTCAGCATATGCAGGTTCAAATCCCAGCTTCATTATTTACTAACTGAGTGATTCTGAGAAACTCCTTCATCTGCCCAAGTTTCAATTTCCTTCTTCCAAGGCTTATTTTGAGAATAAAAATGACAAATTATCATAATTATTATTAAGTAACTTAGCACTTAGTATATTTTCTATATCTATCTTTTTACTTCTTCATTTTCCTCTTGTACTACAAGATAAGTTCCTTAACGACCAAGACTCTGTCTTTAAAATGTTCCTATCTTATGTACGATAGTAAACAGAGCAGCAGAAACTTATGTGTACACATGCACACACACATATAAGATACTGAAATTCGTCAGATGCACACATACATGTGTATGCACACACACAAACCCACAAACACATCCAGATTGAAACACATCTTGAGTGGACTTCATCTGTTAAATTAGGGAGCCGTAATAGGTGACCCTTGATGAAAAGGTTAGACTTCTAAGCCATCAAAGAATATATTGAAGTGGGGAAAATTCTAGATCAGTAAAATGAACACTTTTCTATGAAGTAGGCTATTTATTAACTCAGCAGGCTGTCCTGAGGAGTAATGAGATCCATATAAGTAGAGAAATTTAAGCAAAGCCAGAGTGACTGCATCCTAGACTGCTCTCACAGGGAGTACTGCCCTGGACTGCCCGTATTCACAGATCCTTTACACGTTTCAGAATATGGGATTAGGAAGAACTCAGAACCCCACTTTCTGTGGACTATGGGCTTTATTCTCTCTTCTCTTATACTGTCATTCCTCCTCCCTAGCAGTCTCCTCTGGTTCTGAGCCCCCTACCCTCTAAGCTGAACCATGTGTGTGGTTTGGGTAAGGAGCAGGGAGAAGTGGCGGCAAACCATTCCTGAGACCATCCCAAGAGCTGCAGTGGAGCATTTCTTGTACCTGTACTATGGGTGCTAGATAAGAGGATTTTCATTATCTTGAGAGACCTAGTGTTTTGTTTTTTGTTTTGCTTTTCTGTTAATTATCTCCACATGAGTAGTGTTTTGCAACCCTCTTGCACCTTCCTCCACTTCTTCATCTCCTCCTATGACTAGCAAGTTTTCCCTACAAATTAAATTAAATTTCCCCCACTAGAGTGTGAGCCCATCACTTTCCTCATGACCTTCATTCACTAATGGCCAAGGTTAATTCTTGTCCTCCTTATCTTGACAGTTTTCTGTCTCCATGGACTGCACTTCCTCTCTCTGAGCAACTGAGATTTGATCGCTTCTCTAGATTTCCACTAAGAACTCTTATGATGGCAGAGTGCAAGAGATAGCACTGACTGAGAATGGAAGAGGGGAAAATCCTCATAATTTATGGTTTCTTAATTTAGAATAATATTAAAAGAAATGGACTTATGCCCTAGTGGTCAGACCTCACTTAGCCTTCAAGTTCAAGAGCCTCTGGGTTTGCACAGCATCTACATGTGTGATTTCTCTTGCTCATTCAATCATTGGCCACCTTTGTATGTTGCTTTTAGTCAGTAAGAGATGGTGTCTAATGTTTAAGAGTGAGAGCTCTGGATTCAGAACACTAAATTTGTTAGAATCCTGTTTTCAAGGGGTGTGGTGATGAGCTATTTGGTTAACTTCTCTAACCTTTCATAGTCTTCATGTGTATAATGGTCGTCATAATAGTGTCTTCCTCATATACTTCTCAGGGTAAAAATAAAAATTCAGGCTAAACTCTAATATACACTATGCTGAATAAATATTAACTATTATAAAAAAAGAGGAATAGGGAGGAGATGGATATTAAAGAGTTTCTGAAATGTGGCAATCTCATTTTGATATTCAATTTAATAATTTATATTTTCAATGAGAATTTTAATGTGTACATGCATTTTACTTCTGTGTTGCCCCAGAATCAGGAACAATGGATAGAAAGTCAGCTTACTCTTTTGTTTTACACCTTCTCAATTATTTGAAAACTCATGTTACTCAATTTATTTAATTTGCATCAGCTGAGTAATTTTCAGAGCCGCCTTTTGGCCATGCAGATGGAGAAACCATCGTCCCTTCCCTCAGGGGGCTTGCAGCTGCTGGGGGGTGTGCCCGCAGAGGGAGCTCCTTCAGAAGTATAAGAAAGGGTATTGCCCCTGCATAGCTGCCCCTCGGAATTTGCAACCAAGCATCTGGCTTTGGGCCTGAGTTCACAAGGCTGGCAATCTGGAAGAAAAGCTGGAGATGCACTTGGGAGGGAAGGGTGAGGACACACTGGAACCTATGAGCGCTTCTGCACTGCCTCTCATCAGATCTAAACAAAACAACCTTCGGAGTGAAGTGGCTTCTGCTTCTCTCCTGCCTTCCAAACTGTACATATTTCTTTTTGGTGGGGTCTAACTCGGAACCGTGTAGAGACTCTGGAAATATAATGGTGGCTTGTCCAAGTTGATCCAGTACAAGATCACCATAGCCTACCCCTTGAAAACCTGGCACATCTTTTGAAACTACATATAACTTTCAAATAAAAACAAAAACACAACTAAGCTTCTATCTGGAATAATGAGATTTTCTCCCTGTACAACTTAAAACGTGATAAATAGCTCCTCAAAAAGATGATAAAAATTTGCATATGTCACATTATCTCTCTTTGGGTGATATTCCTCCTCTAATTGAGTCCTGCTTCCCCTTTCTATATTCTGTAACCAAACGACCGAGTTGTAAGGTCAGCCACTATTAATACATCTTATGTTGAAACATAGAGGGATGAGAGAGAGGAAAAAGAAAGGAAAAGATTTACACACACACACAGATATATATTCTTATTGAATTATGACGGGGGAGTTTCTAGGGAATGGTTTCTAAGGAAAGGGATTTGTCTGTTGATAGGCCAAAGATGAGAAGAAACTGACCAAAGAGCTAGGATAGAGAAGTGCCTAGAACAGTGCCTGGCACATACTATATATCATCAAATCTAAAATTTTGTCAAATGAAGACACACCCTTATTTTATGTATCTGTCCAAAAAAAATTCTGCCAATTAAACTTTAATATTTTAATGATATAAGATACCTACTGATTTAAGAGATGTTAAAATGAAAAAAAAAGGAGCCAGCCCAGTGGTGCAGCGGTTAAGTGCACACAGTCCACTTCTGTGGCCCGGGGTTCACTGGTTCAGATCCTGGGTGTGGACTTGGCAGCACTTGGCAAGCCATGCTGTGGCAAGCGCTCCACATATAAAGTAGACGAAGATGGGCACGGATGTTAGCTCAGGGCCAGTCTTCCTCAGCAAAAAGAGGAGGATTGGTGGCAGATGTTAGCTCAGGGCTAATTTTCCTCAAAAAAAAAAAAAAGTGAGTATTTTGGAATTGATGAAATGAGTTGAGTACTCAATAAATATTTGTTGAAGGAGTGAAAAATAAGGAATAAATATTAGAGACGAGGCAGCCATAGATATTTATTTTTCAAATCAAAGGTTAGATAGGGTTGCCTTAGTAGGTAACCAATTAGGATGTGGGATGGTAAATTCCAGCCAAAAGGGTAGAGAAGACCCAGAAACTGGCTCATTTGACTGGGTGGGAATGAAAGGCAGAGGAGGCAGAGGAAGATCCTAAAAGCAACTGTAAGACGAATGACTCCATGTAGATGACTAACCATGATGTGTTTAGCCTCAGAATCTCAAGATTCTTAGAGAACTTAGAAGCTATCCTATCTGACCTCCTGTGACTTTCAGGCCATCTCTTCTACAAAATTCTAGATAAATGGCTGAAAACAGCCTTTTAGATTGAGAATGGAGCTTTGTCTATCTGTCTATCAGGATCTATCTTTCTTTAAAGAGAATAACTAGAGGAAATGGGCTTGTCCTACTGTTTTTTATTGTTGGCTCTGGCACTTAAAACATCAACATCTCTAAACAGAGCAATCCCATAATTTAGAGAAAGCTGTCAAGGTTTTCACAGGCATGGCAAGATGTGCCCTAGGGTGGGGGACAGAACCTGCTGCAGCATTTCCAAGATTTATGGTAAAGGGTTTTACATGAGTGCCGAAGTTTAAGGCATATAAATCCCAGAAGACAAATACCACCAATAATTGAATTACAAAGCCATTATCATGTGCTGAACAGAGCAACTTTATGACTCTACTGTGACAAGATGAAACTTGTTAGAATATTTATGTGCCTGGGATAGCGTCTGCATCACCAACCCAGGGAACAGGCTGGCTCTTCCATGTGCCTCCTATGGGCAGTTAGCCTTCCTGAGTAATTCAGTAGCCGAGGAAAACTAGATGCCTAAGACAGAGGAATCCAAAACAGATATAGCCTATGGCCACATCAGGCACAAGCCTCACATTCGACCTCTCGTTTTAACAGCTCCTGGGCCCCACATATTTATGTTGTCGGCTGGAATCAGGCTCTTTCCATAGTAACCAGGGCAGCCCTGGAATGAGTAAAAAGTCTCTCTGTCCACATTGTTTTCTACTTCTGAACAAATGGAGACTAAGAACATCCAGTAATAAGAGCCACTTTTCCAATCTTTTCATTTTTCGAAAAATAATAAAAGTTGATTTTTTGTGATTTTTGAAATCTATGAATCATAAACTTCTGACAGCTGAAATGCTACAGTAGTTTACCTGCTTTACATGATGAAATGACAACATACCCATCCATTCCACATCATGACAACGATTTAGTGAAAATAGATCACTTTCCTATTTATAATAGCTTTGGTATAATTTAGTATATCCTTATGAGATTTGAGTATAGTTTGTTTCCCCTTAACTTTTTATTTTGAAATAATTTTAGAATTACAGAAGATTTGCAAAGATAAGACACAGAGTTCCCGTGTACTCTTCACTCAGCTTCCCCAAATGTTAACATCTTATGTAACCATGGTGCAAAATTCACAACTAAGAAATTAACATTAGTAAAGTACTATCAACTGAACCGGAGATTTTGTTTGGATTTCCCCAGATTTTCTATGTATGTCCTTTTTTCTGATCTAGGATCCAATCCAGAATCCCACACTGCATTTATCTGTCAGATCTTTTAGTCTGTTCAAATCTGTGCCAGTTCCTCAGTCTTTCCTTACCTTTGATGACCTGGGCAATTTTGAAGCCTACTGGTCAGGTATTTGGTAGAATGTCCCTCAAATTGAGTTGGTCTGATATTTTCTCATGATTACAGGGTAATAGATTGTTGGGAAGAATATCACAGAAATGATGTGCCCTTCTCATGACATAGTATCAAGGAGTACAATGTATCAATATATCTTATTACTGATAATGGCATTAACCTTGACCACTTCGTTAAGGTAGTGTCTGCCAGATTTCCCCATTGCAAAGTTACTGCTTTCCTTTCCATACTCCATTTGTTAGAAGTAAGTACTATGTCCAGTTCATACTCAGGGGAAGGAGAATTAAGCTCCAAGTCTTGGCAGGAGGGGTATCAAAAAGTGTGTGAACATATGTTAAAATCACCACCATAATTAATAATATTTTGGGAGATACACTTTGAGTCTATGCATTTCACCCACTAATTTTAGCAATCATCAGTGGATCTTGCCTACAGCAACTATTACCATGGTGTTGTAACTGAAATTTTCTGTTTTGATCATTTCATGTATTTAGTAACTGGAATTCTTCTGTAAGGAGTAATCGCCCCCTCTTGACCACTTATTTGTTAATATCATTGTTTCGTAGCTCAGCCAAGAGGAGACCAGAAAAGGTGGTGAATAAGCCCAATTCTGAATTATAGTTTGTTGTTTCTTCTTCACCTCAGGTACCTCTGTGCCCTGGCTCTGAGCTGGTGGCCAGATAATCCCTGTTGGGCATTAATGTGCCATTAAGTTGCCATCTGCTAATTCAGAGCAAGACCTCTCTGCCTAGTCAAGTTCATTTTAAAGGAGCATTTTAGGATCTGACCTGGATGAAGAACTCAGCAGGAAATGCATTTTCCCAGTGATGCATTTGCTTGATTGGCCATGGAGGGGGGGTTCCCCCCAGGAGTTCTAGGCTCTCCCCTGTTGGTTCAGTTGGCCATCTCACACCTTCACCACAAAGAGGGTGACGGAGGATACTCACCATTACATACACACACACACGCACACACGTCTCCCTTTCCCTGTCTCTCCTTGTCCTAGCCAAGGAAAAATGCAAGGCTTGCTGCTCCCAAAAGCAAAACAAACCTCTATGAAGGGTGCTGCTCTCTGTCCTTTAACAGTGATTTAATTCCCCGAGCGAACAATGCAGCTTCTGAATTGACCAATTGAAAAATGTATGAAAAATACAGTACAGGACATGGGTAAATATCCTAAACAGTTTAAGCACTGTTATAAATGAAATACTTGAATGAAGATATCCGTATAGATATAAAGACTAAAAATGTGAACAATTTATAAAAGCAAAAAATGTTAATTAACATAAAAATGTTTAATCTCACAAATAGGAAATAAAATGTGAACAAAAAATACGTATGATTTATTATCCTATCAAATGGATAAAAGTTTTGGGACAATTATACTCAGCCTTGGTAAGGGCTTGGGAAACAGACACTCTTATATGCTGTTCCTAGGAGCATAATTTGCCTAAACTTTCTGGAAGACAGTTGGACAATATATCAAGAGTTTTAACAAATGCCCATTCTCTTTGAGCCAGTGAAATTCTCTCTTTTAATAATTCTTCCTATTGAAAAAGCAAGAGGTCAGAAAGACATCAAATATTTACCCACAAAGATAATCAGTGCAGTTTCGTGTATAGACATTACCAATACTCCATGGTTGGAATATCAGTTAAGTGAATTATAGAATGTGGTACAGCTGGCAAAATAGTGCATCCCAATGTTATAGTATGTTACGCTATGTTATGTTAATGGAATGATGCCAAAGTTGTTTGAAAAATGGAATGCCTACACAAACATAGAGAAGGACTAAAGGATCAATGACAAAATGTTAAAGATGGTTGTTTCTAGATGGAAGGATTGTGTGAATATTTTATTTTCCTTTTTATACTTTGGTACACTTTCTATTATATTTTAAATGAATGCATATTGCTTTTACAATTAGATGTTTTAAATCGGTGTTACTTAAATAAATTATAATAATTATAATAATAATAAAGCAGTCAAGTATATTTCCCAGTTTGGGGAGGTTGGGGTTGGTGGGAGACAACTAACAGGAAGGCACTGTGACCACTGCAGAATAGTTGCAGAGAATGGAATCTCTTCTCTCCTGCTCCTCTTCCTCCTCTCCCCTTTGTCTTCCTCATCATGTCTCCAACCCTTTCTTCTACTCCTCTTTTTCATCCTATCTTCTCTTCCCCGTCTCCTGTTTCACTTCCTCTTCGCTTCTCCTCTCCCCTCCCCTCCCATTCCTACTCTGCCTTCTAATTACCCCCTCTCCCCCTCCTTCCTCTCTTCTCCTGTCTTCTCTATCACACTGAGATCTTTCCAACTCTAACTTTAAGAATTTGCATCCATAATGGAGTGCTGTTTTTTTTAAGGTAAATTAAAAGGTGTGTTTTATGTTTTGCATCATCACGTTGGTTTCCTTGGCCGGACAGTTAATATGAGTTCCAAGGCAAACTGGCATTGCCTTCAAAGTATTTTCATAGGACAGCATCTCCACACTTGCCCAGTTCCAAATCTCTTCACACCTTATACTCAGAACTCCAGAAATTCTTTATAAATGAGTAAAGTACTAAGGAGAATAGCTGCCATTTGACACCCCAGGAATTTTTGTGTCTGCTGTGAAGAGGAATCTAATTTCCTCCTGTATCTAATCCAATTCTGTCCTTGCTCCAAACTTTACTGACTGGACCACTTTCCCTTCTCCACTGAGGGGCTTGTGGGCAATAACTTCTTATGGTATTTTTTCAGGAGTATCAATACCCAGCAATAAAGCAGGAGAATGCTTTTGTGTCATAATAGACTGAAAAAGTATGGAGGAGCTATTCAAGGATGGTTAAATAAGCCTTATGTGAGGTCCCGGGACCTGGCTGTTCAATGTGGAGACTGACATTGTTTCTGAGAAGGGTCAGGATTTATTAGTCATTTTGCAAGTAACTACAGAGAAGTCACCTTCAAACTTAGAAGCCCTGATACTTGAGGGTCTGAACTAAACTTAATGTCTACTCTGTTTCCAGTCTCTGAGACATGGAAGCCTCTCAAATGTGCCTAAGCCCACAGTACCCTCATCCCCAGTACACATGCCTTAGTTTGTTCAGGCTGCTATAGTAAAATGCCACAAACTGGATGGCTTATACACAACAGACATTTATCTCTCACAGTTCTGGGGACTAGAAGTCTGAGATCAGGGTGCCAGGATGGTAGGGTTTTGATGAAGGCTCTCTTCTGGGTTTCAGACAGCTACCTTTTCACTGTGTCCTTACATGGTGGAGGGGGCAAAGGAGCTCTCTCTGGCTTCATTAATAAGGCCACTAATCCCATTCATGAGGGTTCCATCCTCATGATCTAATTATGTCCCAAAGCCCCCACCTCGTAATACCATCACGTTGGAAGTTAGGTTTAAACATATGAATTTTGGGGAGACACAAACATTCAGACGATAGCAACACATAATCCTTGCAGGATGTCAAAATGTCTGAAGATTCCCTGTTATTTTTCCTTATCTTTATAGCGTAAGACACACACATTACCTTCTGAGTTAACACTGTCTTTCCTGAGAAGGGGTAAAAAGAAAAGGAATGTTGTGTTTTCATGAGAAAGATCACTGGGAAGAGTCAAGAACCAGGGTCAGTAGTTCCAACCGTAACACTATCTGAGTGGTATGACCTTGGACAACTTGTTTGCTCTCCTGAAGCCTTGGTTTCCTTAATTGTGACATGAGGGGTTTGGATTGGTTAATCTCTCACAGTCTTTCCATCTCTAAAGGATCCCTTAATTCATACTGTTGACCATAGTGGGAGCTACATATACTCTTTCTTTTACTCTTCACCACAATCTTATTATTAAGTATTATTGTCATCAACATTTTCACAGACGGCACATGGAGCTGTAGAGAAATTAGAAAGCCTGGGTTCCAGTCTGATTGTATCATTTATTAGCCGTATGCCCTTAGGCAGGTAAATTGCTTTCAGAGCTAACACTACCTTTCTCTTACCTCATCATTATTTTTCCTGAATTTGTGTCATGTGTGAATTTTCTAGCAACACAAGATGTATCCTTATCCAAGTTGTTGACAATTGATGAGCAGGACACCAACAAGGGCACAGCCTCACAGGCCCTATATGACATCAATCCTTCACTTAACACATAGATAGCAGCGACTGATCAATATCATATGACAGTAGTTTTTTTGATGTAGTTAAAGCCCCGTATAGTTTATGTATATACATTTTATTCCTACACAACTTTCGAGAAATGTTATCCCCACTTGATATATTATACATTTATATTTATACGCTCCTTGCCTTCTCTATTGGAATGTAAGCTTCATTAGGTACAGGGATTTTCCTCTGTTTTATCCACTTCCAAACCCTCAGCACCTAGAACTACCACTGGCACGTTGTCAGTATTCAGTAAATATTTGTTGAACTCATCCATTCATTAAAAAATTTAATTGAGGATCCACTGTCTGCCCTATTAAGTTTCAACTGTTAAGGATACCCCCAGAGTCCTCAGTCTAGAGGAATAGTCTCCAAGATGAGTCACATGCAACAACACCCCAGGGGTGTTCAAGATGATTCATTGAGATGGGAGATAGATGGGAGAAGATATTAGAATTTCGGAGGTTTCTTCCTCCTATTTTAGTTTCTATTTTGTGTGTATCTTCTAAATTTAATATATAAGTACTCTGGTGCTTTTCTACAACTTATTTCTAACAGCATCATATATTGTACATGTGCTCATTTTTTTTTCCTTGCTTGATATGTTCAAACAAAAAATATGGAGATTGCTGTCCTTGGAATTCTCTTATGGAATATAATTTCTCTGGGTCAAATTGTCTCCAGCAGCAAAATGGTCAGGTTTCAATTCCTTGACACTCATGTTTGCTCTGCCCTCTAGTATGAAGTTCTTTGTCCTTATCAGAAATGGAAAGAAAGGGGAATGGAGAGGTTCTCTCTTCTCCTGGTCTTCTGTTAATTTGGCCCCTCCAGTCCCAAGCAAGACCTCCACACCTTCCTCCTCTGACTCTGAATTTAAGATCAACAGAGACACACACCTTCTGTTGTCCGAGGCTTGTTTTTCTCTGCCACAACTCTTTCACAACTGTGGCCTTCCTGTGCACTTTTAGTAAGATAGTGTCAGAGGTGTAAGCATTCTGAGATCTGAGAAAATTCCAGATCTCCTCATACAAACTTCACTCATCTCTTCTTTCTATTCCTTCGTGATTTGCACACATTGATTACATCCCTCCTTAGACTTTATTTTCCAGACTGGAGAAATTTTCTTGTTTTTATTAATAGTACAGATTTATTAATATTGAGTGATGCATAAATACGTCTTCTTTCCTTATAAAAATTTTAGAAGTTCCTTCTGAGGATAATGATCCCTTTGACTATCACTCCCAATTCCAAAACCTCCCGGAGGTGGCTTACCATTGTGAATTTTGAATGCGTATTTTCAGTAGCATTTTTTTCCATTTATACGCATTTTGCTTTGAGTTAGTCAATAGACAATAGTTAGATAAATTGGATATTTTCATTTAGCACATTGCCATAAAGTCGTTGGAGATACTATCTCAATTTTATGTTCTGATATGGAATAGTCTCTAAGATATATTATTGAGTAAAATTAACAAGTTGCTAAAAATGCATAGGGTATGATACTGTAGGGGAGGAAGACATATCCTCTTCCCAAATGGGGGTTCGTCTGGCCGGAGAACGAATTAAATTCACATGAGACAGAATAGCAAGAGAATATTAAACAAAGCTTTATGAGGAACCATGGCCCGGGGCCTTTCTTCCCGAAGGAAGAAAGGGCACCGAAGAAGTGAGGTGCACATAGTGGTTATATACCCCCAAACAGGGTTTTTCACATGTGATTGAAATGTCCCTCCCACAATAGTCACAAGACATGTTGCTTCATTCTAAGCATTCCTCTTTAAGCTTGCAGCTTTATTTCTACCAAACACTTTGTGCAACAAACATCCTTACTTCCCAGGACCCTCCTGAGCTTCTGTATTCCTTCTTTCTGGGTCAGAAGTCCCATTCCTCACTTTGCTCTCCTACACACACACACACACACACACAAACACACTCTCTCTCTCTTTCTGTCTGTCTGTCTGTCTCTCATATACTTTGTTGCAGTCATCCTATAACTAAACAGTCAGGCTTCTGGCTTGGGGTAAGAATGATGAAATGCAGAATTTGATGAGTTTGAGGATGTTGGCCATGCTGATTCTCAGGAGCCATTATGCATTCAAGAAACTAATTGATGCGGGGTCGGTGAGCCGAGGAGTCGAAAGAAAGATTTCTTAGACTCTCAAGATCTGGCAGTAGTGCTCTTTTATTTAGAGAATAGTGTGGAATAGCATGGGGACAGGACCCATGGGCAGTCAGAGCTTCTGCTGCCGCCGCTTCTGCTGCCCCCGCTGGCATGGGGACAGAGCCCATGGGCAGGCAGAGCAGCTGCTGCTGCCCCCGCTGGCATGGGGACAGGACCCATGGGCAGGCAGAGCTGGTGCGTGGGGACAGGACCCACGGGCAGTCAGAGCTCCTGCTGCTGCCCCGAGTTGAGGGTTAGGGCTAAATTTAAGGCATAGGTATATGATTCATCTCTTTACAAGACAAAGGAAAGAACATGAAAAAAAGTTAAAATGGTATCAGTGCAGGTGGGGTCTGGTCATTGGGTGATCCCATGACTTTTAGACAAGAATCAAATCGGATTAAGTAAAGGTCAGAAGCCACCACCCTAAACCAGTTACATGAGATTGCCAGACAGCAACCAACTTAAGTTCTTGCCTTCCCCATTAAGAGCTTCTAGAGATAAGACCATTCCCCTTTCTTCCTGGCACAGAGAGGGAGGCATCTTCACAGATAGAGGTTTCCCTTAGAAATGTAAATGTTTCCCAACAAAGGGGCAAACAAATTCCACTCCTTGGAGCCTGAATCTCATCTGTAGTTTTAAAACTAACCAGCCTAAAAATCCTCATCATAAACCATTTTAAAATTAAGCAGCCTAAAAATCCTCATCACTAATCATTATTTTTATTTGTCTGTCTATCTTTTTATTTATTTGTACCGTCTACCTTTGGTTCTGGGAAACCAGTGTGTCAGTATGGAGACAAGAAGAAAGCAAGCAAGCATGTTTCTTAGGCTTAAGGGAGAGGTTAAAATGACAGCTTCACGCTGCCTTTTATTTTTTCTAGCTCATTTCCCCCAGGTGGGCAGGAGATGAGACCACAGGCTAAGCTGCTTTGTTCAAGAATAAAAGTTGTGACATTAGGGGCCGGCCTGGTGACGCAGCAGTTAAGTTCACACATTCCGCTTCGGCCGCCTGGGGTTCGCCGGTTCGGATCCTGGGTGCGGACATGGCACCACTTGTCAAGCCATGCTGTGGTAGGTGTCCCACGTATAAAGTAGAGGAAGATGGGCATGGATGTTAGCTCAGGGCCAGTCTTCCTCAGCAAAAAGCGGAGGATTGGCAGCAGTTAGCTCAGGGCTAATCTTCCCAAAAAAAGGTGTGACATTAGCCAGGACTTTCCTGATGATGTTTGTCTTGAGAGGCTGACTGTGGTGATAGGTGAAGGGAAACCCTTGACTACAGAAGAGGAAATCCGGGTCTCAAGCCACTAATACCTGCCTGCACTTCGTTTCTTCTCTCTTGATCAGACAGGACCGCGTGCTTCTGTGTGCTTTGTGTATGGAGAGAGCCTGTGGGAACAGGAATGCTCCATCTAAAACAAAAAGGAGGAAAGCAGGTATCTCCAACTCCCCAGCCTCTGCTCCACTGCATATCCCTCCTTGTTCCTCCCTGTGCCATTAACTGCAAATCTAAATCTGAATAAATAGGTGCCATCCCGTCACGGTGTTTATTTTTTAATACTCACTCTGTGGTTATCTATATCAGGACATTTTGTGGCTCTGCGGCATTTATTGAGCACTATATTAAACTGGTATAAACTCAGACAAAATGCCAGGAGAGTGATGAACTAGTGACATTTCTGAGTTGCTCTGTAGAAAATGTCTACAAGGCTGCATTTGGCTGATTGTATTTCAGAAGGCTGCTGTTGCTCTGCTAACATCATCCTGTACTGTATCAGGGAACGATTGTTTTATTTGCATTCTTGACTTTGGTAATCCTTAGATTGTATTGCAAAATGGTTCCTAAGTGTAAACACCAACTTAAGGAAGTGTACATGCTGGCTTCCTCTTGTTTTCATTAACAGAGCTACATCTGGCATGGCCTGAGGGCCTTCACCTTATACTTTCCTTGGAGAGGAGGCCTACACGTAGATAGATGGGGACAGAAGTTCTTCTTTTTAGCTCTTTATAAATTTACACAGTTAACTTTCTTCAGTGGCATCCTGGGGCTTTTAGAATTAAATCCAAAAATTTAGTGTGACGCACGTGGTGCTTCATGATTGCATACCTGCCTCACTTTTCATTTTTTCTCCTACTGCTCTACTCTGAAACATTAGACCTACCCTGTTGACTTGCTAGTAGAAGCCTATATGGATCATCCTCTCTCTGACCTAGGGCCTTTTTACCGGATATTTATCTCTAAATAGAATACTCTTCTACCCCCTCTATCCATTTGATCAGAGTATTGCATATTCTTGAAGATTCAATCCATTTACTCCAAAGGCTTCCTGTACTTTCCTTCTCCCCCAGGTCTCTATCTGTAACTGCAAGGACGTTCCTTCCATTTCTTCAAATAGCACCTGAAATATAGAACGCTTATGTCATTGAATTACTCTCTCTTCAGTGGCTCTAAAGCTTGTAAGGGGGACCAGCCTGGTGGTGCAGTGGTTAAGTTCATGCACTCCGCTTCACTGGCCCAGGGTTTGCTGGTTCCGATCCCAGATGCGGACCTATGCACCACTTACCAAGCCATGCTGTGACAGGTGTCCCACATATAAAGTAGAGGAAGATGGGCACGGATATTAGCTGAGGGCCAATCTTCCTCAGCAAAAAAGAGGAGGACTGGCAGTGGATGTTAGCTCAGGGCTAATCTTCCTCAAAAAAAAAAAAAAAAAAGTAAATAAATCTCTCTCTCTCTCTCTCTCTCTCTCTCTCTCTCTCTCTCTCTCTCTATCTCATAAGGTCAGGGAATCTGTGGCCTTTATTACACCTTATTACATAGTAGGGCATTGGAATGTTTCATTCAATAAATAAGTGATTGTTTTTATTCATAAGTTCATCTCTGGGTGATTGATTCTTTTCTTTTTGTCTATTGATTTATGATGGTAAATATTTCTGGTAATAGGGTACCCATGATATCCCAGGAAGCTTTTATTACCAACATTCATTTTAATTTCAGATGAGTATTAATATTTCCCACTATCTCCTGAAATAAGAAATGGAAAGAAGAGAGGAAAGAAATCAACTGCATTTCTGAGCCCTTGCTACGTACCAGGAATCTGCTAGGTGCTTTAAGATGTATATTCTAGGAAAACTTATTTTAGCCTCATTTATACATTAAAAAAATTAAAGCACAGAGATGTTAAGCAATTTGCCAAATGTCATCTATACAGATAAATTGAGAAATGCTGATATGGCTGGTTATGCATTTCTCCTTTATCCAAAAGTGTTCAGTAAGCATTTCTTGACTATCTATACATGACATGCATGGTACCTGGCATGGAAATACAGAAAGGTTGAGCTTATCTGTTGATAAAAGGGATAGGTAAATGAGTCACCAATTGAAACATGACCTAATTTATGCTATGCAAAAGTGTGTGCAAGGTTGTGGAAGTCTCAGAAGGTATAACCAACTTAACTTAAGTGGAACCCCCATTGGGAAGCCTATTTTCAACTTCACTCATCTGCAGCTGAGCCACAGACCATAAGAGCTAAGAAGGCAGAGGAAAAATAAGAGGGAATTCCAAGCAGAGACACCAGTACAGTCATGTGTCACTTAATGATGGGGATAAGTTCTGAGAAATTTTTTTGTTAGGCGATTTCATCTTACGAACATCGTAGAGTGTACTTCCACAAACCTAGATGGTATAGCCCACTACACACCTGGTACTAATGTTATGGGACCACTGTTGTATACATGGTCCATTGTTGACCAAAATGTCACTATGCAGTGTGTGACTGTGTGTGCAAAGATGTGAAGACTTTCCTTCCCTTCCTTGAAATTCAGTTTGAGAAGAGACTGCATTTTCCCAATTAGACATAAAGGCAATATAAAGATATACAAGATACAACCACCTATTGCCTTTTTATATAATTAAAGGATCCTGGGCCAAAATTTGTCATCTCATATTCATAGAGAGGTTCTTTCCGAGGCCCAGACTTGAACAACCCAATATATTGGATATTGTAGTAAATATTGACCAGTGTGAAAATGTTGTCTATAAATTTACTGAGGAAACATTCTTCTCTCTGCTCTGGTAAGCACAGAGAATTCAGTGATGAAAGACAGAGTACCTCCCTTTTGGGAGCTCAGTGAAGTAAAAAAGCGGTTATGCAAAGAGATCCAGCAAACTATTATGAACCGTGGCAGGGATGTGTACAGGGCAGTCTTGAAGCAGAAAGCACAGATGCCCAACCCTTTGTGCTTAATACCAGAAGTCACACTTACTAACATGATCAAATAGAGATACTTGAAGCCATTCTTGACATCTCACTCTCAAAATAAGATCATCAAGAGGATATTTTGGATTAAATTTTATGTGTATGCTGGGTTTCTTTTTTGATTTATGATTATTTTTTGAGCTCTATTGAGGTATAATTGACAAATAGATTTGTAACATATTTAAAATGTACAATGTGATGATTTGATAAACAGATACATTGTGAAAGGATTTCCACAGTCGACTTAACTCATCCATCACTTCACCTATTTACGTTTTCTATGAGAACACTTAAATTTACTCTCTTCGCAAATTGCAATTATACAAAAGAGTGTTATCAACTATAATCACCATGTTATACATTAGATACTCAGTCTCTATTCATCTTAGAACTGAGAGTTTGTACCCTTTTACCATTGTCTCCACATTTCCCCTTCCCCCTAGCCCCTGGCAACCACCTATCATCATCATCATCATCGTCATCATCATCATCATCATCAATCATCATCACTCATCATGATCAAGCACAGCAGTTTGTCTTAAAACATGCAGAAAACCACCAAACTCCATAGTTCCATCTAACATGTATAAACGGCCTAGAGAGTGATACTTTGTGGGTGAGCTGCAGCAGTGTGCTTCTTCACGGTGTCTGGTCAATGACAGGACCATTAAAACCAGCACCTCTGCAGACATTTAGCATTGTCTGGCTTCAGCTCTTGAGAATTCACCAGTGCCGCAAAGTAAAAGCTGCCGTAGTTCTTTGTAATCTGTGCCTGTAGATCTGGAGGTCCTCCTAGGCCACTAGGAAAGGGGCGAGCACATCAGCAAATAAAAATGCTCGAAAACACTGTGGTCTGACTGTCAAGTTTTATTTTGTTGTTGTTTCAGTTCTTTTACTGTAGATGGAAAAATTTTAGGTAGGGTAAGGGAGTTGCTTAGCCACAGTAGACTTTGGAGAAACAAAAGACTGTTTTGTCCCTGTCTCTTTTCGTTAGTTGATAAGAGGGAAATGGCAGTTGAAACAACAGCTCCTGCCTTTGCTGGTATTGATTTGGGGCCGTGAGCACATGGAAAGATGCAACTGGATGAAGGGTAATTATTTTGCCTCCTACTGACAGTCACCATAAGCCAAGCAGGTAGGTTTGCCGGCTAGTTTCAATATTGTGTTTCTGGGATGCCAATCATCTTGTGTGAGTAATACGTGCTCGTCATTTCAAGGAAGAAACTCTCAGCAGGCAAGGTGAGAGGTGGACAACATGTAACTACCCAGTAATAATTTGCAAAAACCAGTTAACTGCTGAGCTTTCTAGTTTGAGGGTTGTCAGGAAGCTTGCTTTCTTTTTTAATGCTCATGAGTGTGGCCTTGTCAGAAGAGGTCACCTGTGGATCCAGTCAAGGCTTCAGTGTGGGAAGTGGACAACCACTGACCCTGGTCAAGCAGCTGCTACAGTACTTAACTGAAATGATGGGCAAATGGGACCATCTGCCTGTATTCAGATTCCAATCAGGTGAAATGGCCAAGTGCATGTCCCTTGTCTCTTTGGGGGAAATTATAAAACCTTTATGGGGACATTTCTCCTTCCTGGGGGAAGAAGAAAGCAGGGTTTAATGTTTCAAGCATAGACTCTGAGTCTCAGGTCATGTGTCAATCAGAGAAAACTTACTGACAGTGGTAATAGGGCCTTAAGGAGATGTCTTTTCTTAAAATGAAGAAAGACTAAGCTAGTTAGGCTTTGCTCTTTGAGCTGAGGAAATGAGCTCAAATAAGATTTCTGGGAATGCCCTTAGGGCAATGATTCATTTACTTATTTCAAAGAGCTCTCAGACCCTTAGGCACCTCCTTCTTTCCTTCCTTCGTTCCTTTCTTCCTTCCTTCCTTCTTTCATTCAATGTTAGACTATCTATTATAGCTCAGGCACTACATATATATTTAAAATATAAAAATATAAATGAAATATATTTAAATATATTGAAAGTATTTAAAATAAAACTCCTCCGGTAGCTCTCAGTTGGGGGGGGTTGTGTGTGTGTGTGTATATGCACACGCTCCTGTGCTCACTTTGGGTGAGGGCCTGCTTTTACATGGGAAAAGACACAAAAATAATTATTTATAACAAACTGTTACAGGATTTATATTAACAAAATATTTGTTGGTAGGAGGAGAATGATTTTCCTGGTATGAATGGGAAATATTTAATGGAAGAAGTGACTTTTCAGTTGTGTCTTGAGAGGCAAAGAGAATTGAGTGGAGCTGGAGAAGAGCATTTCCAGCTGAAGGGAGACACTAACAGAGGGTTACAAAGGGCTGAGGAGATGAGTGGGGCACTTTGAGGGAATGGCAAATATTCAGTGTGGCAGGAGATGGGGCAGCAAAAGCAAAATGGGACCTGTTAGCGTAGGGTATTGGGTACCACCCTGAGTCCTGAAAGTGATGAGTGTTTTTAACATCTGCAATTTTCTTACATGGATTTGACAGCTGGACTGAGTGGCTTGGGGCAGATAAAGGGACCAGTTTTGAGATACGTGACTATTTTCCATGTAGAAATGGAACAAATTAAATGAAAGTTCTGCAAATCTTGGTGAAAAAAATTATGGATGGTCTGAAGTTTAATTAATCTTGCTGTATAAAAGTCGTAGAGATAGAGTATGATTGCCCATGTTATTCCTGTATCAGAATAATTATTTTCTCTCTGATGTGGCTCACTGCAAGATTACACTAAATAAATATGTGCCTCCAAGGCATTTTAAATAGGCTCTTATTTTACTTACACATGCAGTTTTAGGCACATGCCATAGAGAGGTGCATCTGCATTTTCCCCTCACACTGGTACAACAATACAGAGAATGGTCACTCTGCTATACTGGTCACTACACATTGCTTGGATCACATGCTGTGTTCATAGTTCATAGGGTCATAGTAGCTGGTTCTGCAAATTTCAAATGAAAAAATTAATTAGATCAAATTGCTACGTAAATTACTGTTCAAGTCACCCAGCTAAATCAGCCTGCCTGGCATCTGCCTGATAGACTTTGAAAGTTTAATGCACTGTTGGTGAGATTGTTGCAAGAGGACACATAGGCCAGGTGTAGAACTTATTTGCAAGTCTGAGCTGATAACACACAATATCCTTGCCAGAGTTAAGCCTGACCTTTATCAAATAATGGCTTGGTTTTTACGGTTTTCATTGGAAGATGAAATTTTACTGTCAGGCTATATAAATAAATATAGTAGACATATTTCAGGGATTGTGGTTTTAGAATCCTGTGGACATGAACAGTCTGTGGGCTCAGTTGAGTTTCTCTAAGGCACGTGTGAAGTCATTAATGGTGATGTTCCTTTTCATGTTTCTCCATGTTTTAGGTCTGTGATGGGATCGAACAAGGAACCGGATCTCGTGCATCTAGAGGCCAGAACTGTGGATGGTCGTAAGTAAATCAACTTTCCCTTGATGTTCATAGAAATATTTGTATTATCAGTTGGCCATAAACGACGTCTGTGTTTAGGGAAATCACAGTGGCAATATTCCAAGCCATTTGGACCTGAGGAATTTTCCTGTCCCCGGTAACCCAGAATTGTCTCAGTAATTTTCAACAAATCTCATCCCATCAAGGTCTTTTTCTTTCTAGGTGATGGGAAAATTCCAAAATTCCTTATTTCTAAAGCATTTTGTTGTTGTCATTATTGTGTTACTGCTGCTGTTTTGTTTTTCCAGTTTCCTTAATTTATCAGACATCATCCAGGCAAGGCCTCACTGATACACGATACACAGGAAAGTAAGTTGCAGATCCAGAATCCTGAATGACTCAAAAGTCCACTCACTAATTGTGTGACCTTGAAAAATCTACTTAAACTCTTTATGCCTTAAACTCTTACAGTTTCTTCATCTGTAAATTAAATAAGTTAATAATAATGATTCCTGCAGCAGCTAACGTTTACTGAGCACTTAGCCTGTACCAAGAATTATGCTAAGCACTTTATATACTTTGTCACAATTAGTCCTTACAACAACTTGCCAGTTGTTATTCCCACTTTAAAGATGAGGAAACCAAGGCATAGGAAGTTTAAGTAATATATTTAAACAACAACAACTTAAGTTTCCTTCCCATTCGTTGGTCTGGAGGATCTTCCAGAAGGGCTAAGCATTTGAGGGGGTACCACAAGACCTAAGATAGGGTGCTCCAGGTGAAAGAGAGAAAGGAAAAAGAAAAGGGGAAAATGCATAAAAGAAAAAGGGGTGAGAGGAGAAAAGACAGGAAAGAAAGAGATCTCTAGTGTACAGGAGGGAGAGAGAATGGACTGTCCACTGTTACCATAGAGCAAGGTCCAGCACTGAGCCGGAAAATGATAATCTAATTTATGAGACATTTCCTATTTCAAAATTATCCCTCACAATTCAAAAACTCCATCATTACTGTCACTTGTGCCTGTCTACTTGTCCTCAGCTCCTCTGAACACAAAAGTAGACGATAACTACAATTTATCAGCTTACAACTAAAAGAAGCCAGCAAGCCTGTAACCCAAACCCTCCAGAAATCACATGTATTCCATTGCTATGCCCACATCGTGAGATTTTTCATCTCCAGAGGTTTTGCTTCCCCTTTGGGGGAATGAATATATTCTTTGGCAGAATCAGCACGGAGGACAGATCAGTGTCCAAGCTGACCATCACCTTCCTCCTTTATAAACTCAGACAGTGCTGCCATACATCATATGCCAGCCCTGTGCCTGACACAGAATGCGCTCAATGGTTTAGAGCTTCTTTTCTTGCCTCTTCCATGGGCTCTCTCTGGTGGTGACCCCTCCATTTCCCTGGAGCTGTTTATGTTATCTTGGATTCCAAGGTCTGGTTCTTACTACACAATAGCTAGAGCAGTCTTTTCCTAAGGCAAAAGTAATCATGTCATCTGTTTAAAACTTTTATTTACTTCTCATTGCTCTGAGGACAAAGAGCAAAGTTCTCATCTTGACTTCAAGATTCAGCGTAATCTGGTGCCTGCCCATTTCCTCAGCCTTATCTCATTCTGTCCTCTCCTCACTCCTTGCCTGCAGACCTGTGGGCTTGCTTTCAATTCATGGACCATAGGGTTCTGTGTCTTGATAAGACTCCAATAGCTGTTGTTTCCTCTGCCTGGAATACTCTCCTCCCCTCTCCCTTCCCTGACTGACTCAGTGTAATTAATCCCTGAGGATGGTTCAGATCTAAGGTTAGACGTCCATTTCTATTTTTTAAAATTTTTTATTTTGAAATAATTTTAGACTCAAATAAAAGTTACAAAAAATAGTACACAGAATTCTCCTGTACATTTCACCTAGATGCTTCCAAAGATAACATCCAATATAACCGTAGAACAGTATCAAAACCAGAGAAAACATCCATTTCTTAGGAAAATCTTCCTTTTTTTGTGTGAGGAAGACTGACCCTGAGCTAATATCTGTTGCCAATCTTCCTCTTTTTCCTTGAGGAAAATTGTCACTGAGCTGACATCTGTGCCAGTCTTCCTCTATTTTATGTGGGATGCCGCCACAGTGTGGCTTAACCAGTAGTGCAGGGTCCGCACCCAGGATCCAAACCCACAAACCCCTGCCAAAGTGGAGCGTGTGAACTTAACCACTGTGCAACTGGGCCAGCCCCAGGAAAGTCTTTCTTGAACTCCCAATCTAAACCAGTTTCTTATTTTGTTTGCTTTCATCCAAGTCTATTCTTTTCCTTGATTGTGCTCATCTCAGTTTGAAACTACGCATTCCATTTACGTGATTATTTGATCACAACTTTTCCTCTCCAGCAGTCTGTAAGTTCTCTGAGTGCAGGGCCTTGTTCAATATTGTGTCTCCAACACACGCCACAGTGTCTACATGTACATGGAGCTTAATAAATATTTACTGGATGAATGAATGCATAGTTGATCGGTTGTCAGGGCTACAAGCTGGCTAGCTACATCACTTACCAAGTTGTCTGAAAATTTTAAAGCATTACATCTCAAACTTTAACATGCCTATGACCCAGCTAGGGATCTTGTTAAAATGTGGATTCTGACCCAGTAGGGGCCTGAGAGTCTGCATTCCTAACAAGCTCCCAGGTGAAACCAACACTGCTGATCTGTAGAACACGCTTAGAGTAACAAAGTCCCACAGTGAAAAACTAATGAAAGAGCTTTAGAGTCTGTCTCCCATGACTAAACCCCTTGTTTAGGGAGCTCTGGATGGAATTGCGAGCATCCCAGATTGCTTTTGTTTTCAAGCTTTTGGGGATAATGCTGCTCTCTGGCTTGTGGCATCTAATGCATATAACCCCCTATCCTGAAAACCACAAGGCCATCACTTTCCCTGAGCTGTACATCTCCTTTGACCCGGCATTCTTCCTGTGCTCCCTGCAGGTGTGGAGCTTGATAATGCCAGACTGTCATCGCGGGCTCAGCTTTCACAAGGCGTGAAATATATCAGATTTAATTTTATTTATTTTATTTTACTTTTTTGCAAAGGCAGCATCTTCAGAAACTACCCAAGAGTGAAAATTCAATAAAGGGATTTAATTTGAAAAGTTATCCCTGTCAAAACAAAACAGAAAAAAAAATTACCTACCAATTGAAATAAAGGATCTAAGCATAACGGCCAACCTGAGTGTAAAAAGATGAGATTTCTCAGTGTCACATTCTCTCTCTCTCTGTCTCTCCCTCTCTCTGCCTCCCTCTCCCTCCCTCCCTCCCTCCCTCTCCCTCCCTCCCTCCCTCCCTCTCCCTCCCTTCCTCCTTTTCTCTAAGGCAGTCAGTACCGGGACTCCAGGTAAAAGCAACAGAGAGGAGAAGGAGGGAAGCAGAGAGCACAGAGAGGTCAGAGGAGCAGGGGATTAGCAGATGTAGCTGAGAGTGTATTTATCAAAATCAGGTTCCAGGCTGGTCGGTTGCTCCAAGATTTCCAATATCTATATGTTCTCTCTCTCCCTGTTGTTATCCCTGTCATTTCTCCTAGTACAAAATTTAAGATTATGCAACCCATTGTTTATATTCTAGGTCATAAATTTATAGGGTATAGGCCAGAATAATATATTATTTTTGACTTTGAACAAGGATTTTTTTTCTGATTTTCATGAGTTTAGGAATTTTGTAGCCAAGGCACTGAGACATTTGACACAGGAAAAGGCCCACACTAACTTATTTGGCTCATCTCCATGGGGTGGATTGCAATGGTTATCTGGGCTTGTTATTCAAAGTTTAGTTTTAGTTTCATTTCAAATCTCCCTAGATTACATTTTATAATTAATTTCTCTTTCAATTGAAGTCTCCATAGTGGAGGGGAGATAAGCGCTGGAAAGCTTTTGCTCTATGAAGGTCTATGACTGGCCTAGATGTTTTTTGCCAACTATGCTCTGAAATCCAGATGTCTTGTAGTTTACAACAGGGACAAGGATGTTATTCTTTCTTGTGTTACCTCTCTGCCTTGGGAGGCAAGCTGAAGAGAGCAACCTCAATTACAATCAATCACAGGAAGTATTGTGGAAAAGTTTTAACGTATTTATTGGATATGGCATTTGTTATTGGCCCCCGCATTCAACTGAAGACAGCTTGACAGGTCCTCATCCAGGAAACAAAGATTTTACTGTTTAAATATCGTGTGTGTGTGTGTTCATGCATACGTTGAATGTACCTAGGATATTAAAACTGCTACCTGGTACATTAAAACAGTAATTTACATTGAATTGGTTTACCTAATGTAGATATATTTGTGTGTGTGTATGTCATGTACGTAGTTAGAAAATGTTGACCAAACTGTTGGATTGGGAGCTTTGTGAAAAGCTATATCTTGTTTAATCTTGGTTCTATATACAAAACATAGCTCAGAGCCTGACACATTTAATGTTTCTTGAGCTAATAAATATATGTGTGTGTCAGTGTACGGGCATGTCTTCTTAAAGAAGGGCCTGTAACCATAGGGTCTAAGGAGTCCTGTAGGGCTAATGGATGAGCACAAGAAACTCACTAACTCGCTTGAAATTGTGTGCCACATGTCTGTGTGATTTTGGAGGAAAAGAGCATAACTTTTATCAGAATCCTTCACATGACAATTACACCTGGACGTATAGTTCTGTATTTATGCTCATCTGTAAACATCGTCTTGTAAGAGAACCTGCAGTACTAAGTTTGACCTTGACTGCTTCTCCTTGTTACTTCTGAAATGAAAGTCCTGGACAATGACCTGAATGTTTCTGTGCTGGTGGTGATCCGTGCTAGCACGGACAGGGGACAGGGGACAGTTACTCGTCTCTGTGTCTATTTGCATGAGTAAGTAACCTTGTAACAACTTGCCCAAGGACTAATCTCTTTCACCGGGGAAAAACCACCTTAGCCCTTTAACCAGCTGTAAAAATGACTGCCAGAACCTCTTCCTGAAATGGACCTCAAACAAGCATTATACAAACTGAAATAAAATCAAAGGAAACTCGCAACTTTATATAACCATCATCCCACTGATCCTGGTCTTGGGTGAGAACTGGGCACCTCATTTCTACATCCCAGTTTCCAGCCCTCCAATCTAATTTCCATATTGAGCAGCCTGCTTATCAATATCTGGATAGGGCGAGCCTGCTGAAATGCTGTGGGGAGGTGATAGAGACCTCAGTTCTCATCAGTCCTCAAGATGTCAGTATGGGGTGTTTTGAGTTTCTACTGTAAGCATAGAATACTTTTATACCAACAAGAGTAGCAATGACAACCGTAAAAAGAATAAGCAGTACGCAGGTGTATCAAATGAAAAGTAAAATACACTTCCTGATCTTCATTCCCATTCCCAAAAGGTATTATTTTTTAAAAATATTTCTTGTATATTTTTCCAGAAATTGTTTGAGCTTATACAAATGAATATGTATATGTATACACATACATACACACTCACAGATGTTCATGTTGTAAAACCGTTATGCCAAATCCAGTGTTGGTGAATACAACAGCAAGTTAAAATTTTTCCATGTTAGCAAATATGCCACTTCATGGCTAATCACTACATAGAGCCCCATTATACAGTCAGCTGTAATTTAGTTAATCACTCTCTCAGTAATGGATATATAGATGTTTGGCTATTTCAAACAGTGCTAATATATACGCATACATACATATTTCTTATTTGGTTAGTAAGCATTCAAACTCGTGCAGGCAGTAAGCCGGAAGAGAAATTACCAAAGGGAAATCTCTGGGTCCGAGAGTGTATACATTTCATTTTCAATTTTCAATACATTTTCAATTTTCCTAGAGGTTGTCACATTGCCCTCTGAAATACTTGCATCATCAGTGCATACTCTCTCAATATGAGAATGCTTTGTTTGCAAGCCCTCGATAGTCCAGGACATGATGAAAGATTTTCTAAACATAATCCCTCTGATGAGCAAAAAAGCAAGGCGTATTCTTATTGTTTTAATTTGCATTTATTTAATTCGGAGTGAGGTTAAGAATTTTTACATATTTTTCTTGGCTATTTGTATTTCCTCTTCAATGAACCTTCAAAAGGATCAAATGTTTTCAATATTCTAAAGAAGAATAACACTTTGGCATTTATATACAAATCTAAAAAATATCAAACTTGCCACCCCCGCTCCAGCCAAAGTCCCAACATTAGCACACCAATTGGCATTATTAGGCCCTCTCATTTCTTTGACTTTATTTTTCAATCAGTTTATTTATCGATAGTTTCTAGGGGGTGCCCTGGGGAGAGGTTAGAAGTTTCCGTTTCTGGTCAGCCTCAGATTGGGATAGCTCCCCGCCACTTCCCAACATGCTAAACCGATGCGTTCTCACCTCTCTTCTATCCCCAAATCAGGCATCAAGGATTTGATAGCACAGCGGTACCTAGAACTTAGCTTTTCTTTCCAGCAGTGTTGTTCTGTCCTTGTTTTTCATATTGCAAAAGTCTCTTGATTTCAGCTACTAGTGTTTTCAACCTGGCCTCTTGGATTTAGTAGCCTAAAAACAGCCCTGAAAACCAACTGGGAAAGCATTAAATAAGATAACACAGGCCTCCCCACACAGCAGTGAGAAGCTTGACAGTGATTATGCCATAGCAGGCTCTGCTGGGCAGCTTTCAAATTGGCTTCTTTGTACCCATTGTGTGCTACTTCCCCTGCATCCTGTGTGCCTATCCATCTGTGAGGAGGTTTGTGCCCTTACCTCCCATCCCAAGGAGAAGAGGACAGAGGTGCACAAGAGAAACTTATTAACCCTTGGCCTTAACTCTAGGACAAAGGTCTGGCTTTTGGTTGGGTTCTCAGGATCCCCCAGGACACAGCAGCACCAGTCCACATAACATGTATGTGTGGCAATTTCCAAGTGTTGGGAAAATTGCTAATGCTTCTGATTCCTGCTTTAAAAAAAAAAAAAAAAAAAGTAGCATCTAAAGATCTTAGCAGTTACTCATACATCTCCTTCCTGTGGATTGTATGTTCTCAAACAACGATGGTGCTACTATCATGCATCATATTCCTATTATTTGCCTGGTGCTGCTGCACTAGGTACTTTTCAGCTGCACTACTTACAGCTCTTGGAAGTAGGTCCTGTTGTTATTTTATTTGTTTTAACTATGAGGAAAATGAGGCTTAGAATGATTAAATGTTTTTTGCCATTGCCGAAGGGCTAGAATTTGCAGCCAGGTCTGGTTCACTCCAGATCTATCAGTCATTCATTCGACAAACATTGTTGGACATGTATGCTATGCCAGGTGCTCTGCTAGGCATGAATGAGGGATGGTAGGAAGCTCTGCAAAGGCCCTGCTCTCACAGAGTTTGCCTGTAGTTAGAGGAGACAGATTATAAAGAAATATATACTGCCAAGTGGAGGTAAGTTCTAGGAAGGAAAACAAAGCCAAGTAGGGAGAATAGATAATGATTGAGGTGGACAAGGCTGTCAAGGAAGCAATCTGTGATAAGGTAGCATTTGATATTTGACCCAAGTCCTGATGGAAGTGAGGGAGGAAGCTATGTGTCTGCCTAGTGGAAGAGCATTCCAGACAAGTGGAACAGCATATGTGAAGGATACGGAGGATGCGCGTGCTTAGCAGGGCTGAGTTATAGCAGGAAGGCAAGGTGGCTCGAATATAGAGAGGACAGGCAAATGTGTCATCTGCCTTTGTTTATTCCACTATGGAAGGCAGGGATTGTACCATATTGATCTTTGTTGACCCTGTTCCATGTTCCAAGTATGACATTCAATATTAAGGGAGATAAAAATAGAAAGTTATTAAGTGAAGAAATAGTGGATTGACTAAACCACATGTCTCGGAACTGTCTTTTTGAACTGACTCTGTCTTGGAATTAATCATATAACATGTGAATATATTAGGTAAATTTTGCATACCCGTGCTCAAAAAAGCCCTGGAGAAGAAATTCTGTATTTTCTCCCCCATGCACAAAACTGCTTTCATTTCTTCCTCCCTTCCTTCCTTCTCCTTGCCACTTCCATTCCTGCTTTCCTTCCTTCTTTCTTTCCTGCTGTTTGTCCTTCTCTCTGTCTCTCCCCTGACCCCCTTTTTTTGGTAAACTCAATTTGGAAAGTTACTTGAAGAAATGTACTTCGTAGTTTTTCATGGCTGGGCGTGTGTGACCTTATGGATAACTTTCTGTCTTTGCTCAACTTAAACTGCCTTTCTAGTGTGGCTTTCTCACAAAACAGACAGCGAGTATTCCCCAAACATCTCACATTCTCTCATGCCCCTGTGCTCTCGCCCAGTGCTCCTTCTTTCTGGAATGATGACTCATTCTTGTTATTGTTCCAAGCAGCCGCCCAGGCTTTTCTCAGCTCCTCCACCCAGCCTTTCACGGGTATCGCCATCCTCACCCCCACACAGGTAATTGTTCCCTCTGTGAGTAGAGTGAATAGCAGAATAGTCTCTATTCTCAAAAGTGCTATAGGCCGTTCCGTGTGATGCAAGTAAAATCAATGCAGAGTCACAGGAGAAGTCCTGGCCCAGAGTAGACCTTCTGTGGAGAGGTATGAAGGTTGGATGTCCCTCACCTGTGGACCCACAGCCCCTGACCTCTCCTAGATACACTCCCCACACTGCATCGTAACTGGCGAGTGACTTTTCTGTATTGCTATTAAATTAATATGTCCTCGTGTTCTCTCTCATGTCCCCAATTCCTTGCACTGTGCTTGGCAAAAAAATTCATGATCCTAGAACTTTGCCTGTAGTTATCATGGCTTTCTGAATATCCAAAGGTTAACAATGAGAGACAACACTTAGAAAGTGACAGAGGACCAAAATCAAGAGATTCCCAGAAGAAAACAATGCCACAAGCTCATCATGCTGCAACAGAACATTTGATCTAAGTTTATAATTTTCGCAGAAATTTCTTGTCCTCTACATAGTCTTTCAGGGGCCAGGGCTGAAGATCTCGATTTCTAAGAAGTGCATGCCGCAGAAGGCTCTAGAACCTTGACAGGAATGAAGATTATGTGAGCATGAGCATGTTGACACATGCGTGCACTCGTGTGTGTGTATGTGTGGTGAGTGGGAACATTTAATAGGAAGGTTCTAAAACAAAACAGCAGAACAATAGAAAGAACAAAAGCAAGACTTCTATGCAGATATATAGGCTTTGAAAACTGTTTTGGTTAAAGTTGAAAAGTACTGGGGGAAGGGGGGCTTAAAGGCTTACCCTCGCCTGCGTAGATTACGGTTTAACTTAAAATTAAATTTTTGCAATATTAAGGCATATTAAAGGATTTGATGCTAAATAAATATTCATCGAATGATAGAATCAATGGATAGAGTCCTGGAGATCTGTGACATATTTTTGGCTCTGTCATTTACTAGCATATGAGCTTGTACAAATCTCATTCCTGAGTCTGGAGTTCTTCATCTATAAAAAATCCCTCTTTCTGGACTTTTTACAAAGTTTAAAGGAGAAAAAGCGTGTGATCCATTTAGCACAGTTCCTGACCCAGAGGGGAGGTTGCTCTGGTTATTTTGGAGGTTAATGCTACTGCTGCTCTCAATGGAGACTTTCTGGGAAGGGAGACGTCTGCCGGAGCCTCAGGGAGACCTCCATAGAAGAAGACTCAGGAAGTATTTATATAGGGTAACAGAAAAGGAAAGGGCAGTTCAAACCAGAGAGTTCTCTGAACGAATGTAGCGTGTCAGCCAGGAATGCGTGCACTGTTTAGAAACAGCAGAAGCCCTCAAGATGCAAACTTGCCAGCAACACTACACAGCTTCCTTTGGGCAGGAGTGGGAAGGAAACAGGTTTCAGTGGGTAAAGTATGGTAAGGACCTGTCCAATCTTGAAGTAATAATCTGATATTTAACATCTTTTTTAGTTCTAAAATTCTAATAACTCTCATTAGAGAGAGAGAGAGAGTCTGAAGCCAAGCTTGGTAAATGACCTTTTCAGAGTCACACAGCATGCTGGCGATAGAGCTAGGACCCGGAAATCACTCCAAACAGGAGAGAATGCCTGCAAAACCATGGCTGCCGCCTGGCCAGCCCCGTGTGCTGGGCACCAAGGTGACTTCCACGTCCTCCTCATGGCCCTAGTTATTTTCCAGTTCTGCCCCAACCACTACCTCACACTGCCTGCACAGAACATCTGTTATCTCTCAATTATACAAGGAGTATATTTTTCATGGTGTCTTAAAAAATTGCTTTAAAAGAAAAACTTTAACCCAAACTGAACATTGAATATAAAGACATTCTCTCAGGTAGAAATGTCTGTAGTACTTTACAGTTGGTTCCCTGGAGACAAGGTGAGCCATACTGGTGATTAAAGAGAAAGAACCTCAATGACAACTACAGCTCCCACCACAGCCAGGCACGAGACTGAACACATTTCATGACTGATGTCTTCGATTGTCACAAGCACTGGGAAGACGGGTCTCATTTGATCCCATTTTACAGATCAAAGTTTAAAGAGGTCAAGAGATTGCTTAAGTCTACCAAGCAAGCAGGCCTTGCGCCTGCATTTAAATCTCTGCTCCTCTGCTCAAAGCCTGGCCTTTTAAAGGCAGCTTCCTTTCTCTACATGAGCACAGATTTTGGGGGATGGGGATTGCATTATTCTAAGCAGCAGCTGTTGCAGAGAATGAGAATGCTTGAAAAGAGCAGCACAGTGTCCTAATTACCTGTGGCAAGGCAAACATCTGTGTGGGAAAAGTAATGAAATTAATTCTAAAGTCTAGCAGTTGCATACATTAATTGACGTTAATTAATGCCAAATTACAAGATACTTCCTATGGAATCGCATCATACACTCACCAGAATTGAATATGGAAAGAGTTCATCATACTTAATGCTATTACAGCAAGCCCCGAGGGGAATAAGAGTGATTGGTCCCTCATTATGAAGCACAGCCAGTTTCTTTCTGTTTCCATTAGGAGGAGAGACGGAACAAACCTGGAGCGCTTTACCAAGGGCAGGCAGCTCCGAATTGATCATTTCCCCTTCAGCTTGCAAATTTCACTTTGAGCCACTCTGAGCTAGAAATGGTTTCCAGACCTCTTCCAGGGGCTTTTCTTGTGTCATCCAGTTATAAATTTCGTACTTCTCAGCCCAAAGATAGGCTCATTGCACAGCTCCATCTCAGTATGTGGCGTGGGGAGGAATTCTTGTGAAACGGATCTCACAGGCCCACCATGCCTCTGACTCCCTCCCTCCCTCCCCCAGCTGAGAGGTGCTGCCCAGAGATTTGCACAAAGGTTGTCCACCTCTCTCACGTCACTGCCTCTATACTATTGTTGACATCTCATATATATCTTTTATTCATTTTTCCCATGCAAGCATACATAGATAGATATCTATATATACAACTTGCACAAAATTGAGTCCATATGCACATATTTTGGTAACCTACTTTTGAAAAACTTTTATTTTGGAATAATTTGAGATAAACAGAAAAGTTACCAGGATAGTACAACTTTACCCCGCTTCCCTTAATGGTCACACCTTATACAAATATGGTCTATTTTTCAAAACTAAGAAATTAACGTTAATGCAATATTATTAACTGGCAACCTATTTTTATAATATAAAATGTATTAAGCACTTCTGGAAATCCTCATATACTCTTTAGAAGCAGGATTTTAATAGCAAACTATGCGTGTTCTGCAGTAGTTATTCCTGTATGTTGTCCGTTTTGTTTTCTCTTTTTTTAATTATCAACAACACTGATGAATATCAAAGTAGCTAAATATTTGCATAGATCATTAATTATTTCCAAGGTAGAAATCTCAGAAATAAACCTGAGGTCAAAAGACACCCTTTTTAAGGATCTTGATCCATATTGCCAAACTGCCCCCACAAAAAATATGTTTACAGGTCTTCTTTTGTATCTAGGTATATCCATAGATACTTAGATCGAAGGCAAAATACACTTAACAAAAATTGGCCCCAAGCTTATGGTGTTTTCATTCAACATAGAGTAGTGGAAATAAACCAACCAACCAAGTTTGAAACCCATAACGCCGTGTCTATAAAACACTATCTCGTTGGGCTTCATTCACTTTATCTGAAAAATGAGTTGACATATTGTACTTTGTAGTATTGATGATTAAATGTACTAAATAAATGTGAACATGCTTTAGAGTACCTGGCACATAGATGTTCCATAACTGTAAGAATCCCTATTCTTTCATTTTCTCCCCAAATCTCTCAAAATCATAATTTCTGTATAGTTGAGTTATAAATATGAAAAGTATATTTTTATATTTTCCATCTCATGCTTCTTCAGGAACCTTTGAAGAGGAGACCGAGGTCTTTAGAAAGAAGCTCTTAGACTCCATTACAAGTAAAACAAGCGCTGTGTATTTATCAAGAAGTCCTCATTAGGTGGCAGTCCTAGAAATTCTAATTGGAAGTTGTATTTGTAATTTGAAGCACCAGACTTCCTAATTAGGAACCTCTGAATCAATTTGGTTAATCATTGTTTTTATTCATTATCTCACATAGCAAGAAGCACAGAGAAAGGGCAGTCTAGGCTCAGTACAATCAGTAGCTCAGTGATATCATCAGGGAACAGGTCCTTTCCATCTCTTTGTCATACTCATTATGTAAGCTGAACTTTAAGACTGGCTCCTCCACGTGGCAAGAAGGCTAGAGCAGTTCCAAGCATCACATTGAGACTCAATGGGGTACACAGGCAGAAGAGAGTCTTCTGCTATGCCTCCTGGTACATCCCTGAAGCCCCTTAAAAGACCTCCTTCACTTCTCACTAGAACTGGGTTTAGATGCACTTTACTTAACCAACCAATGGCTAGGGGAGTAGAAAGACCTTGAGTGGGCATAGACCCAAGAGGATTAATCTTTGCGTATGGGAACTTCTGAGTTACATGGAGGAAGAATAAGGTGACAGATCTAGTATTGGCGTTTCTAGGAAAGACACAGGGAGGAATGAGTATTGGACGGGTCACCAGCAGTACCTGATACGTAAATGGAACTGGAATACTCAAATTCAGTTTAACCAGTCTTTTTAAGGACCTACTATGTGTCCCAAACTGATCTAATAATTGTGAAAGGTAGCCAAAGAGAAAACAGGAATATTATCATTAGTGATAATAACAACTGACGTTTGTGCAAGTTTAAATTTCAAAACATTTAGCATATATCTTATTTCAGTTAATTCTTAGAACCAAACTACAAGATAGTTGACATTGGCATCTCTGTTTCATGGATGAGGGTGGCAAGACTCAGGAAGATGAAGGGAATTCCTTGCAGCTAGTGGTGACCACAACAGAACTCCAGCCAGGTCTCATAGTCACCAATCTCCATTCTTACCATGACCCCAAGCTACCTTTTGAAAAAGAGAAGTCAACTAAAAGTTGTAAAAGGGTCTGATGGAGGGTGAAATTGTGAGGTAAAGATTGTGTGTACTATGGGGGAGGACCAATCTGGGAAGCAACGAGTCCCAGAAATTGTTTTCAAGGAGAAAGATCTTGAGGTATGCCCTAAAATCGAATTGTAAGAATGTCTGAAAAAGGAGATAGGGAAGAGTGAGTGGAAGGCTCTTCTTTAGTGTATCTTTGGAGGTGGTATCACCAGAACTAGAAGGGTTAAAGTACTTGAAAGCTAGCCCCGTTTGTCCCCACCGTTGGCAGCCAGATGGAGGAAGATTGTTGTTAAAGCTCTCCTCCATTAGTCTCCTGAGAGCTTATCAATAACTACATCAGTGGTTGGTCATATGGAGCAAATGTGCGTGCTGCCCCCTAGTGGTGCTCCTGGTAGAATACAGATGTACTCAAGTTCCTTAAGGAAAGATGGTCCTGGAAATTTCCTTGAGGGAAGTCATTAGTGAATCCTTATATCCAACTCGACTCACTATTGCCCACCTTCATTTCATGTAAATAATCATCTCCTCATTTTTTTCCTTTGTAAGAGTGGATTTCTGCATATATCTCTGATGTCATAAAGTCAAACTCAGCACTTATTAGGCATTGAAAAAAAGTGAAATAACTTCCTTTTCATTTGAAAAGATATATACCAATGAAGAGGCATGTTCCAATGAATATTTATTTATTTACTGGCTACTATATGCCAGGAATGATGTTAGACCCTAGGAGTACAGCAGAGAACAACAGCAAAAGATGTCTCTGTCTTCATGAAGATTATATTTTAATGGGAAGGAGGAATGAATAAGGAACAGGGGAATTTTAGATTGTGATAAATTCCATAAAGGGAATTAACAGGGTAATGTGTGGTCAAAAGTAATCACTGAAGACCCTCAGAAATAATAGTGAGCTGAAATCTAGAACCTTCCTTGGGAATAATGAGGAGGGGCATTTTAGGCAGAGGGAATACAAATGAAAGTCTCTTAAGCGGTAGAAAGTTTGGCCAAATTTATGAACATAAAGTAGGCCAGATTAAAAAAATCCCAGGGAGAGAAGAAGAGATTAGAATGAGGGGGGATTGGAGTGATAGGTGGTGGAGGGTTTGAATTTACTCTAAATGCAGGAAGCAAAAGGATAATTTTAAGTAAAGAATTAACATCTGATTAGTGGAGAGGGCAGAGTAGGCATGGTTGAAAAACAGGACAGCCTCCCTACTACAATATTGGCTTCCAACAATACGGATCAAATCTGTGTAAGAGTTATTATCACTGATGCGTTTATTGTCTGCTGCACCGTCTCAGGTGAGATTCAGGGTCTTAGTTTACTCATCTATAAAATGAGAGCAGATTTTGACTCAAGATTCTCCTCTCTACCGTGTTATCCTCCTAATTAGTAGTAGAAGAAAAATATCTCGACATAGAACCCTCTTATTTATAACAACAGCGCTTCTAGCATGGGATGATTGCATGTATGTGTGTGTTTCCCTATTTGTCAGTCAAAGGTCAAAGTGTAGAGGTAAAGCCTATGAATGAGAAAAAAATAACTATGAAAGCACAAATATTATTGCCAGTTTTTGAAAATATTTTCATTTGGGTTTGGGAGAGGAAAAATTAATAAGAATTTAGTTTTCTAGGATGGCAAGAGTTGGTGGAGGCACTGGGAGATGGTGGTGGTGGTGGTATTGTTAGCAAGTGAGTAAAATAATACTCATAATAATTTTAACATGATAATGATAACAGTAATGTAGCTAACAAAGAATGTGAGATTTGTTTACAGATTGGAGATAACAAGGGAAATAGAAAACGTCCAGTCTGACTCTAATACTCTGTGTGTATATCACCCGCCACTCCCATTTTTTCTTTTCAGATTCCCAATATCTAACTTGCCGAATGCAGAACTGCACAGAGGCCAACAGACATAAACCTTTCCCAGGCTACATTGACCCAGACTCTCTGATTGTCCAGGATGATTACGTGTTTGTTCAGGTATGAAAGATCCACTTCTACTGATTGTCTCAGACACTTCTCTTCCCTGTTTCTGTCCCTAATGCAGTCCCTTTTGCCTGCTTACACTCCCATAAGAGTAAAAAAGGAAGAAAGAAAGAAAAGCATTATCTTTTCAACAAAAGGAGCTTCTACACTAACAGAATATTAATTAGTTCCTCTGGGTACTGTCTGGAGGACCTTATCAACACGGAGTCCTGAGGCACTGCTTAGAGTATTAAGGTTGTCTCAGAATGAGGCACACTTCCATTCATACCCCTCATCTGCATTCAAAGACGCTCCCAGCAGTCTTGGACAGCACTGAGCAGATATGTCAATGTCTTCCCATCAGGAGAATGGTCAGCCAATCAGCCTCCTCCCCAACCCATCTTAAAAATAGAGAGACAGGTGGGAACAAGAAGCTGTGAGGAGGCTGGAGGTGGTGGGAGGCAAAGGCGAGGTGGAGAGTAATCAGCCATTATTGTCATGCACTGACTGTGATTGGGATAAAGAGAATTTACATGAGATGTATTGAGACAAGTTTTTCACCTCCAGAGAGAGTGGGAAACAATTTGAGAAGCTGAAATTTCCTGAGTGGTTAGAAGACACAGGGAGCAAGTATGCTTTGCTGCTTTTTAGCATTTAAGGAAAATTTTAGGCTTCTTTGGACAGGCATTTAAAAATTTGGTTATTGCTTTCCGTGTTAAAAATGACAAAGGTACAATTGCTAAACAGTTTATATATATATAGACACATGTATAATTTCACTGTGATTGAGACACATTCTAGACACTATTTATTTAGAAAGCAATAATTTAAAATATTTAATTCCATGTTTTGAGGAAGCAGATGTTCAAAATGCCTAATATCAGTCTATGTACTTTTAAAATGTTTCACAAATGATTACACACACACACACACACACACATTTCCTTTTTCTTCAAGGAAATGAGTAATGAGTACTCTGAATAACTTAAGCATCAAATTATCAAGTGACATTAAAATGGTTACACATATTGGTTCTATCTATAATTCATTTCTCTATTAGTGTTGCTCCTACGAACCTTTTCTGTTTTCGAATAACAATTTATAATCCACATATATGACTTAAAGTTAGAATCAATTCTGCATTTAGAGTTTCACATATCTTCTACCCAGGCCACTAGGAACGTGATCCTGTAACCCATCACTAGCACTAAGAGGTGATCTGCCCACAAAATGGTGAATATGGTCATTTCCAGCCACATTTTTATGTGTCTGATGAATATTCTCCCAAAGCATTTGTTGACATTCTGAGTATGCAAACACCTTCTAACATTCAAACTCCAGGTATTTATATGGGTTAAGAGTAGCTACACAAACTCATAGAAGCCGAAAGTAGAATGGTGGTTGCCAGGGGCTAGGGCGTGGGAGAAATGGAGAGATGTTGGTCAAAGGTTACAATCATCCACCTGTAAGAAGAATAAGTTCTGGAAATCTAATGTACAGTATGGTGACTATAATAAACAATACTGTATTACATACTTGAAAGTTGTTAAGAGAGTGGATCTTAAATGTTATTACCACACACACACACAAATCATAGTGAAATGAAGGGATGGAGGTGTTAACTAACTTTATTGTGGTAATCATTTCACAATATATATGTGTATCAAATCATCGCATTGTACAACCTTAAACTTACATATGTTATATGTCATAATATCTCAGTGAAGCAAGGGAAAAAAAGTGGCTGCAAAGGAGAGAGAGAGATTGGCAGTGGAGCCCTTGACTCTGCACCAGATGGTGCTCATGCTGAGGTGGGGACCACACCTCTTCTCACCCTCCCTCACACCCAGGGGTTTCATGGGACTATGCATCCTGGACAAACTTGAAGAGGTGGCCCACAATCCTATTCTGGAAGACAGAGCTCTGGAGTGGTTTTGGACCACGATCCTGGTTTGGCTTTCTGTCGAACACGTCATCAGCAGTGCTGTGTGCGGGACCTGCTCACAGTCATCAATGTGTCAGCACCAAGCTGGAATTCAGTGCCCAGAGATGTGAGGCTCCAGTTCTGCCACTGTTTGACCTGGACCATTTCTTTTTCCTGTGGCATGGGGACCTGTTTATATGGCTATGGGGCTAGAGAGCTGGGCTGCTGTTGCACATTGAGCCGATATACCCTGAGGCTTGTGTCATTAAAAAAAATAATAACGGAAAATGTTTCCTGGCTTCTGAGCCACAGTGCAAATTGAAGAATTTTTTTTTGTCCAGTGGGTTCAGTTTGGGCCTCTGACCAACTTACATGTGCTGTATAAGTTGTTTTTGAATTGAACGCCAATTCTTTACTCTTGTTGGCAATAGTCATTCATGTTGTTGTGTGGGCGTCTACCCACTTCCATTCAGTGGCTCTTCTTCTATGGCCCGTAACTGTTATAGTAGCTCCTTTTACAACCTTTGTGTTTATGATCCAGCTGACATCAGGAGGACGGCCACATTACTACGTGTCCTACCGAAGGAATGCATTTGCGCAAATGAAGCTGCCCAAATATGCTTTGCCCAAGGTATGACCTGAATTGATGTCTTCATTTCAATATTTCCTCTGATTCACGTATTCCCACTTTCACCCCATTTCCTAAGGATCCTTTCAGTCTCTTGTAGTCATTTATTTTTTTTATCCCCCATCTCTGTTTCTCAAGTTCGTTTTCTCCTCCAGTCCCCTGGAATTCTTGCTATAGCAGCATCTGAATAAATTGGTAACTGATTTACTTTTGCTTTTCAGTAGTAAAGATTTTTAAGCAGTATGTATTAGGACAAGAATATTTTCTAGCTAGACATAAAATATGCTTTGGATACATGGTATATATCAGTGCAACAGGTGTGATATATTTCTATACCATTTTATGGTTATCAGTTTACTGAGATGTGATGCAGCATTATATGGCATCCAACGTTTGCTTTCTCTCTCAATGGAACTTATGAGACTGGTTGTCTTTAGTTTTGAGGCACAGCTAATTTTTTAGATTTCTCCAAAGACATACTCCTTTGAAAATAGTGGCAGATAAAGACTCAGCAACTGCTGTCCCGGGATCGTTCCATAAACACTGAAGAACTGCGTTAATATGGAGCGCCACCTAGTGGAGGTCAAACTGACTTAGGAGCGCAAAGCTGTGGGTTTGCCGTCTTGCTGCCATTGTGATGTATTTTAAGTGGGCAGAAATTATGTATTATGCCTTGATCTTAGAGCAAGGGAGATGTGTGTGGCTGAAAGAAGGGGACTCTGTAGGTTTAAATATAGTTATATCTCATATTTGAAACCTTTGGGTTGAACAGAGAACATAAAGAACTTTTTTGATTGAGTTTTCATGACTTTCTCATATGCTGTCTTGGACCAACATCGGCTGGTTGTCCAGAAAATCCTGTGATAAATACAGCACAAGAGCATAGCAGATCTCTTCTTCCAGGAGAGCAAATGGTAGCTAATTGCTCTGGCTTCTGCAGTGGAATTCTCCGTCTTGACCATCACTCTGCCCCTAACCCTAGCATAGTGAGAGGTGGGACGTAAACCTCAGCCCATTAGAAGTAATAACACACATTAAATTGCACTATTAACTCTGAAGAGCTATATCCATCTTAGTAGTTATTATTATTTTCAGCTGCTAAGAGATTAACGACAGTGGTAATTGCCCAGAACTGTATGTCCGTGCCTGTATATATTTAAATGCCCCTTGCTCTTGATTTGGCTTAAAGTGTTTTCCCAAAAGACAAGTACTTACAACATTGGAGATCTTCTTTAGATGAGAACTGGGTAAAGTCAGTATATAAAAGGAAAGCTGAGGGTTGTTAAAATTATCCTTGAGAATCTTTTAAGAAGGTCTATGAAGGAGATGGTCATGTTACCTCAGTAAGTCCAACAGAGCTTGGTTTTTTCCCCCGAGTGGTGAAGTGAATTTGCCGTTTCTTTGATTGACCAACAAATGAAGTAGTTGGGTTGCAAGATTTACACCTTTAAAAATAAGAATTATGCTCAATTCAGTGAGATGCTCTTGTTCAGGAGGCATATGGGAATTGAGACCAAATCAGGAAGCAGCAGCTTCAAGTCACTCATCTCATGCTTGCTCTTGGGAATATAATGTTTGAGTGGAATAAGTTTTAGCAAAATCAAATCCTGTTTGCCACAGAATTGAGGGTAGAACTCAAGTCTCCTGACTTCCAAACTGGAGTTCTTTATATCATACTTTTCTTCCCTTGAAATAATTTAATCGATTCTACAATTAAAAGATAGCAGTACCCCCACCCCAAATTTTGACGGACTGAGTGGCATCAGGAAAAGAAGTTCCATTGACCTAAGCAACCCCAGAAACGGTAGTTTAAAATCAAAGAGACGTCTTTGGGCCTGTGCTGGCATTAGGAACCACACGCTTTGCATTGCTTGTTCATATCCATCACACACATCACTGTTGACTGTCGCCCCCAGTGGCATCTAGCCAATCTGAAAGGAAAAGTTTTACTTTGAACCTAAATTGGGTGTCTGTCCCCTCCCCCTGCTCTCTCAGATAAGCACGTTCCATTACTCAGCCTCATCTGAGGTCTGAGGGTAGAATGCAGTGATTAATTCAGCTTGTTCCCAGAAAAATAGGAGCCAGTATAGCAAATAAATGTACTACTTGGTCCAAGTGGGTGTTTGTTATTTAAGGCAATGAGATGCCTCATTATAATCCCATTACACCTTCAAAGAGAAGCCCCAGCTTGGGTGGAGTGGTCCGTGGCAAGGGTGAATATATTTTATGGCCTTCTATCAAAGCCAAGGTGGCTGTGGCTGGAAAAGAACAAAGCTTCATGCCCGCCAAAGGAATTAAGACGAACCAGCGCTTTCATGCTCGAATTTTCTTTAGTCATCCATTGCCATTGTCTCAGCTCTTGAAAGACCATGGTTACCCTGAGCTATGTCAAAAGAACGATTTAATATAATTGTAAAACTGATCAGAGATGGGGATGGGGAGATTTTAATATTGCTGTTGCCATTAAAAGCACAAGGCCCTCCAGACAGGGACACATAGTGACAGTTTCCTTCCCTTAACTTACTTGGAGCTCATTCTGGGCTACTCAAGTGAGATAAATGAGGCAATACATATGAAAGTGCTTTGAGCGTTTTGGAGGACAGATACTCTATAAAAGCAAGGTAATATTATTATTCGTGTGGATCTAGTTGTCTGTGTGGTAGAAGATGGATGTGAACTGGGATGTGTGTGGTGCAAAGGCTGCTTGATTTGTGGCGGGAGACCCAAATTCCGGACCTAGATCTGTCACCAACCTGTTTGGAAACCTTGGGCTGGTTTATCAATTTCTCTCTCTCTCTCTCTCTCTTTTTTTTTCACACTTTTAAAATAAGGAGCTTAGATTCACAACAATATTTTCTCAAGTGTGTTACTCAGAATAAAGTGTCTTTAGAGATGGTTCATGAAAATTTGGTTCTATGATCAAATAAGTTTAAAAAAAGATATGAACTTCATTCCGTGTTCCTTGCCTAGAGAGTAACAGTAGCTCACTGGTATGTTGAAGGATCTAGGATGACCTGCAAGCAAGAAAGCTAGATAATTCAGCATTAATCCAAACATTTTTTTAAAAAAATATATTAAAATACGATAATGCTGGTGTCCTATGGAACAGACTTCGGACAATGCTCTAGTAGAAGATCTCAAAGATCACTTCTTGGTCTAAAATTCTGTCTCAGTATAAGCATTCAACATAAAGTGCCATTTTGGGAAAAAGAGCATGTTTTCCTCATAGAGGAAGATATAGACAAGAAGAAAAAAGAGAGATGATATTTAAATATGTTAAATGTTTCAATTAAAATATTTAAGACCAACATAATTTTTAAAAAGTCTGTTCAATGTAGTTAGATTATGTGGAAAGAAATCTGATCTTGACCCTTATCTAGAGATGGCCATTTTAATCTGGTTTTGTTGTATGACTGCTTTTTAAGTAACTTAAACACTTGATGCATCTGTGTTTTCAGTTCCACATCTACCAAATAAAGGTTTGAGTGATCTGGGACAGTACAGAGGGTTTACTCTAGCCCCTAGGATTATTTAATGAGCTCTCTACTGTGACCCAGGCCTCAGACGTTTACCAGTACACAAATTCGCTCCAAAGCCACAGAGGTGGAAATTAGTGATGCAGGGACCAGGTTAGTGCTGAAATATTTTAACTTGAATTCAGGGATGATGCTACATCCTGCTGACAAGGAAGGAAACATGAATTGGGAATAGTTGTTTGAGGATTGTAGATGCCCGGGTAAGGATTTTGATCTTTGTCCTATAGGCAACCGGGGTAGGGGGGCAGGGAGGGCAGTGAAGGTTTGGCTCTCCATAAATGAATGGCCTTGGGCTGATTTCCACAGCTAATTCCCTCCATTAGAAAGAAACAAAACATTTGGATGAATCACTTTTTGTTGAGTATATTAGTTAGCACCCTGCGATTTGCAATGAACAGAAAGGCCAAATCAGCCTTGCTTCATCAACAAAGGGGATTTAAGGGCTTGCTTAACTGAAAATAGCTAGCATGTACAGAGCAGAAGCTAAGTGCCAGGCACTGTTATACATGCTGAACACTTACTAACTGATTTAATCCCCACAACTCCGTGGACGGCATCCTATTATCTCTATTTTGCAGGTAGAAATTCTGAGGCACAGAGTTCAGTTCATACAGCTAAGTTACAGAGCCGGGATTTGAACTTAAGTAGTTTTACTTCAAAGTCCATTCTTTTAACCGTTTTGCTCTGCTGTGCTGTCTAACTGAAAAGGTACAGGTGGGAAGGTTTCTTAGATAGGCACATTCAAAGACTCAAAGAATGTTACAGAATTTGGGCTCTCTCTCTCCACCTTTTTAGCCCACTTTTTTGGGATTGGCTTTATTCCCTGCCTCCAAGATATGTGTCCATCATAAATAGACATTTTTTTTTATTCTGATTGCTTACAAACTAATAGTAAGATATTTCTCTCTCTCTCTCTCTCTCTCTCTCTAATTATTCGACAGTCATTCTAGAATCATGTCTTATTGACTTTGCTTGGGTCACCTAGCCATCATTGATCCAATCACTATCATCAGGGAAATTGAATTTTTTGAATGCTAGGTTTACAAGCTCACTTCTGGTGCTGCGAGTGGAAGAAAGTAGCAAAGACTGAATATTGGGAGAAAATTTGTCTAAGAAAGATGAGCATGCTTTTCAAAGAACATCAGGCTACGATTGCAAGAAGAAACATAAATAGGCATTGGGAAGATACAAGACATGGCCAATTTTTATGCTAAACCTTAGTTTAGTATAAATAAACCTTAGTTTACATTATTGATCACGTCGAATTCATGGGCAGGTCTTATTTTTGGCTTCCCCCCTCTGGATTCTTTCTACAACAACATTATCAAACTCTAGAGTATGGCATGTAAGGCCTGAGTAGGGGTAAGGGCTATGGAACCCTTTGGATAAGGGTTCCTTCTTTGTTCACATGAGTTCACTATGATCAAGGCTAAAGAGGAGGGAGAGACTCATTCCCATATGTCTAAAGCAGAGTCAGAGCTGAGTTGTTGATTGATTGATTGAGAGAACATGGGCCTATATTACAATGAGAAATTTAGGTTATAAGTTAGGTAGAACCATCTGAGAAGATTTAAGTACTAAAACAGACAAAGGCCAAGAATCTTTCCATGTTTATCTTCTACCTTTGTGCTTATGTGTAATTCTGTTTTGTTTCGTTTTGACTTTTGCTTTTTGAAAGTTACACCAATATCTACTGCCTTGGGCAAAGGGTGAAAAGCTACCAAGAGCATTTGAGCAGGCATCCCCTACAGAAGACAGCAAGCCTTGGTCTGAGACTACAAGCTTTGGTCTGTGCCACTATCTCTGAGCATCCAGTTCTCTGGAGTTCTGAATGGGAGAAGAAAGGATTTGGAATTCCCATCCCAGGGCTATCAGCTCACTACCTCCTCATTACCTTTGCTTTGTTTCTATCTTCCAGGACTACCAGTCTGAAAACATCGTCAATGATGCAGACTATTTTTTCCCTCTTTTACTTAAGGTTTCCTACTAAAATGCTCAAGGTTTAAATAAGCAGATAAGTCCTTGAGCACTCATTAACATGGAGATTAGTGCCCTGGGATTTTTCCTCTGGGGTTTCAGAGCCTAGCCTTAGGACAGTGCTTCTCAAATGTTAATGTGCATATTAATCACTGAGGGATATTAAAATGCAGATTTTGATTCACTAGGGAGGCCTGAGGTTTTGTGCATCTAATAAGCTTGCAGGTGATGCCCCTGATGCTGGTCCATAGATCACACTGAGAGATGCAGAACTTGTCTATTTTCTCTCTGTCTCTTCATCTTTTCCTCCTATTTGCCCCATATAAGACTTCTGAGCATGTACCCTGTCTGTGCTTGGCAAATGTATCAGGATGACTGATTCTCCAAAGTCATACATATTTGAGAAAGTATTCTTCAAATTATCTAATGAGGCAATTAAATTATAACTCAGCTACCAAGCATTTCTCTGTCCTATTTTCTCATGACCTTACTGTATAACCCCACAAGTGACAAAGGAAACATATGATTAACACTTAACTAATTATTATTTCACAAATATGCAAAAGGAGAATCTCTATCTTCCATTACAGTGCCTAAGTGCCTATTCTGGTATTCCTCATTAGATGCTACACTGCACGCAGTCCAGGTTGACTTAATGAAACTCTTCTGCTTCACTTCCTTGTGTCTTTCCTCAGGACATGCACGTCATCAGCACAGATGAGAATCAAGTGTTTGCAGCAGTGCAAGAATGGAACCAAAATGACACATACAACCTCTACATCTCAGACACCCGTGGTGTCTACTTCACCCTGGCCTTGGAAAATGTCCAGAGCAGCAGAGGACCTGAGGGCAATGTCATGATCGACCTCTATGAGGTATGTCACAAGGCATATGTAGTCCTGAGTCACTGCAGTGCATGGATTGGCCCAACACGAGCTGTTTCCCTGATCATTTTAATTACTGATTCCTTATATGGCCTCATTCCATTTGAGAGAGGGAGGGGTTTGGAGACTATTTTTATCAGTTAATTTGCAATCCATAGATCATTTTGGGGGAGGGATTTACTTTTGACCAAGTCCACAGTCCATGAACTGTTGGAAGACTTGCAGAGTGTCTGGAGAAGCAGTCAAACAATTAAAGGGTTTGAACAAGAGTGATCCTAGTGTGAAATTTGAAAAATTGTCTTAAAGGGCCAACAGTGTGTCAGGGTGTAAGCAAAGGGGTAGTGGACACTCTCTCTGAAGAAAGAATAAAGATGACATCTTTGTATTGGATCAGAAGACATTCCTATGGGACTTGAAGACCTTTCTAACTAGATAACCTCCACTCCCTAACTGCCATCCTCTCAGAGGGCCAATGAGTGAGATAAGATTGATAGGTTTTTCTCTCCTAAATGAGGAGAAGGAGGCGAGACAAAAAGTAGAGTTTACCATTCTTCCCTAAAGGAGCTATGGCTCTTTGTTTCTCAAAATGACCAGGATTCAAAATAAAATCATGTATGTTGGATCAGTTAGCTTTCATGACAAATGATGCAGAGTAGGTGAGCCGAGGAGTCGAAAGAAAGATTTCTTGGACTCTCAAGATCTGGCAGCAGTGCTCCTCTATCTAGAAAATATTGTGGAATATCATGGGGACAGGACCCATGGGCAGTCAGGCTGCTGCGTGGGGACAGGGCCCACGGGCAGGAGGAGCCGCTGCTGCCCCCGCCACTGTTGCCATGGGGACGGGACCCATGGGCAGTCAGAGCTGCTGCTGGCATGGGGAGCTGCTGCTGCCACGGGCATGGGGACAGGACCCATGGGCAGGCAGAGCTGGTGCGTGGGGACAGGACCCACGGGCCAGAGCTGCTGCTGCTACTTCTGCTGCAAACATGAACGGAGTGTAAGGCTAATTTTAAGGCATGGGTATATGAGTCATCTCTTTACAAGACAAAGGAAAGAACATGAAAAAAATGTTAAAATGGTATCAGTGCAGGTGGGGTCTGGTCATTGGATGATCCCATGACTTTTAGACAAGAATCAAATCAGATTAAGTAAAGGTCAGAAGCCACCACCCTAAATCAGTTACGTGAGATTGCCAGACAGCAACCAACTTAAGTTCTTGCCTTCCCCATTAAGAGTTTCTAGGGACAAGGTCATCTTTCTTCTTCTTCCTGGTACAGAGAGCGAGGCACCTTTTACAGACAGAGATTTACCTTACAAATGTAAATGTGTCCCAACAAGGGCAAGTTCCATTCCCCAGAGCCTCCCTGACTGTCCCAGTTTATCAAAAGCAATCAGCCCCAAACAATCCTGATGCCTAAGAGACATATCCTGGGGTGGCCAATTTCAGGTCCCTACAAGGTCATCCCCCCTTCCTTCACAAATGCAAATCTCTCTCAAAGAGCAAGCAAATTCCAGTCCTCGGAGCCTGCTTCTCATCTGCAGTTTTAAAAGTAACCAGCCTAAAATCCTCATCAACAAACACCAACACTTTAGTTGCCATTTAAGGCACAGTTAGGTAGAAAGAAAGCTGGTATTTGGGGATGGATTTTAGCCATTCTCAGTCTTATCCTGTGCTGTAAAGGATTTATAATGGGTTTTAATGAGCCATTAAAAAACATATTCAGAATTTTGGAAGTGCAATCATATACTTATATTCTATCTGAAAAAAAATCCTAAAACTGATTCAAATAGGTACAGTCATAATGATGCTACCGTTTGCTTGAGTCTAAGTTCACTGAGTCAAGAGGTTGTTTGTATAACGAGAAGCAAGAGACTTATGTCCAGTCTGTCAAAGACAGAAACCAGTTTCGCTTAAGAAATTTAAACCTGTCATTGTAATTCCTTTTAGTGTTGTCTGTATTCCTTCTCCTTTAGGAGTTCTTAGGACTTTACTTCTAGTATCTAAACTTCTCTGTATATATGTATAAAGAAAGGCATGTTAACAAACTGTATGCCCAATTTAGAGCCCAAGTATTTGTAATGGAAATTATGGCAGACTAGCATAGGACATAGTTTGTGTGTATATATTTAGAAAAAAATCACTGCAGACTTTTTTATACATTCACAAGTTCCTTCCACTTCCTTTTATGCCCATGTTCCAGATAAATATAGTATCATATATCTCAGCCTCAAACTGAACGTGTTTTCTGGAAAACATTTACATAATCTGGTGATTTTGTTTCAAATTCATGTTGGGTAAAACTGTGATTTAGAGTATAAATTTTGGAGTCAGGCTGCCTGCATTTAAATCCTAGCTATACCACATGTATGTATTCTTGAGACAAATCCAATAACTTCTGAACCTCAGTTTCCTTGTTTAAAATATGAATATAACCATGGTATCAATTTGAGAGGATTTCTCTGAGGACTAAATAAGGTAATCTTCTTAAAGTACTGATCAGTGCTTGAAATACAGCAATGCTCAACAAATTATAGGTAGCATAATTAATATTACATTCCAATGAGTTTAAGCCCCAATGCAATGTTCCATTCTTATAGTCTTAAAATCTACCCACATTGTTTAAATGTCCAGCACATTTCCACTCTTTTGGGTCTCTACTCTCCCCATATTGCAATTAGCATGGCCATATGACATTCTTTAACACCAACTAGTTGTCTTCTTAGAAACGAGTGTAAATTGCCACATTCCTTTCCTCATTTGTAAATGTCTTATAAACATTTAAACTTTAAGTGTGTTTTGTTGAAATGCCATGCGTTATTTTGCCTTGATCCAGCACTCTCAATGGAAGTATCTCGCTCTGAGTATCTGGCTGGTATGAAGTCAAAGCAGCTGATTTTCAGGTTGCATCTTTCCCTTCCTTATCTTCTTTCCTCCTTTCAAGTCAATGTGGAATAGCTTCCCTGGATAAATTGTGTTTTCTGCCAAAATGGAGACCATTTTAATTGGTCCCTTGATGATAGAAAAGACGACAGGCTTGGACAGGAATGACTTTCCAATGTCATGTTATTTGCAACTGTTTTCTTGAATGGTTTTTTGAATTCAAACATCACTAACAGGTACAGAATGAGAAAAGGAAACGGTGACCTCTGGACATGGCAAACCATTTTTTGGTTAATCCTTCGGTTGCCCCTTTATATCTCTGGCAGTTGACTATCTATAGGGAAACTGCTGGCTCTCATTATCATCACTGTGAGCAGTGGTGTGACTGCATTATGTAAAGGTGTTCTGCATCCTGGGAAGAGCCTTTGTTTTATTAGCCTGACAGTTCACAGCAACTCGAATTGAAATTAATGTGATCAGAACGGCAGTGCCATTTCTGCTGATTACCTAGATAGAAAGAATATTGGCTAACACGGAACCTGGCACAAAAGTTCCTTAAATCTTACAGTTCTGGCTAGCAGGAAGCTGAAAGCCATCCAGCATGAATTTCCCAGTAGAATTGCAACAAATGATGAGTACTTAGCGATAAATGAAAAGTAAAAAAATCCATAAATGAATTAATAAAGAGCAGAGATGAGCACCAGATGAAGTGGGGGGTGACAGAGATAGAATACATGGAGCGCACGTCTGCTCACATTTGGGGTTGACTGAGGAGGATGACGTGCGTTCTTTGCTTGAATGCTTCTGCATGTCAATTACCTGCTGTTCCTGTATCTCTATGCTCTTTAAGCTATTTTAGCGGAGGCGATCTGTATAATATATAAGTGTATGATGAGTCTGTGTATTGAGGATATATATTGCTGATGAGTCTTTGTGGGAAATGCAGAAGGTAGCACAGTTCTCATTAAAATCAATCATTTTGTTCACACACACCTAGGAACCTTGTGACAAATGTGGTTCTCTCTACTCTAGAACCACATGTGTGTATGTGACAAGATAGGGAAATATTGGGGACATAGTCTTGGGGAAACATGTTACATGGTTTAGTTATTGAAATACCAGAATTTTCTCAGTATGAATTGCTCATTGAACATGGTTCCCATTCAAAAGAGTCAAGAAATGTGAACCGGGAAAGTTGGCTACAAAGCATAAATGCTAGAAACTGATTTTTCTTGATGAAAGATCATAATAACAATAGCTAATGTTTGGGGTGCCATCATGTGCCAGGTACTGTGTAAAGAACCTTCCTAAATTATCTCATTCAATCCTTATATTAACTTTTTGATGTAGGGACTATAATCACTCCCCTTTCAAACGTAAGTAAGTGGTGGCAGAGAGAGTACAATCATTTTTGCAAGATCACAAAGCTTGTAAGTGGCAGAATTAGGATCTGAATCTAGAGTGCAGAAACTCTTAACTACAAACCATTTTGTGTCTCCAGAAAGATCAGTATTTGCACTTTATTTGACTGTGGCCAAGTAATAGCCCTAAGATAGAGATAGAAGGACATTGAAGAGCAGGATGAGTAATACTAGACTTTACCTAGCAGAAGAAATCTGACAGGAAGAAGAAAAGGGTCTGAGGAAAAGCCAACATGAACAGAATCAGCAGATGACTGCTCTGGAACCATTCACCACCCTCTGAACCAAGTCCTGAGCCCACAGTTGGAGCTAAATTCAGACAGTGTTATCATGTGCCTCTCAATTTTGTGTGGTGGATGGGTTTGCGTAAGAGAATCTTAGAAACTAGTGTCCTATAATTCTGTTCTTCCTGAATAGCACAAATGTTCCAGTGGCATCATGTGGGATGGGTGACAGAATACAGCATGCCTGATGGTGGCCAGAGCAAAAGAGATGTGACGAGTGTGTCCGAGACGTGTGATTCCTAGTGTATTCATCTGGTGTGGATGATGAGAGGGGGTCTGACAGATCTGGACAATATCATCCCTCCTCTGGGAAGGGAATATTAATTAATGATGATGAAGAGCACTTTGGTTTAATGGACAATGACAGTTCACCCCAGCCAAGTGGAAAGAGTTGTATTGGGAGTGAAGCAACCTGGCTGACAAATTCAGAATGCACAGGACTTGTGCATACGTGAATGAGCCACAGTGGGCATCATGAAAGATATAACCAATGACCAGTGCATGTCCTGCTACACACATAGTGTCTTCTGCCTATTATAAGTACCCTCTCTTTAAGAGAAAAAGCTCAACAGTTGTGATAATGTAGCTTACAGCTTGATTTCTTGGGGAAAGACTGCCTTTTACAATCCAGCATAGGAGATAGGGAAGAAAAATGCTCTCCCATCCAGGAGATATTTATTACAGGACATAGAATATATTGTAGAATTATTTAAGGCTACTCTCTCCCTGCGAAGAGAGTGCTGACTGATCAAGGCACCAGGGAAGGAAGGAACACTTAGAGGTTTTTTTTGGCAATAGGTTCCCTGATTACAAGGGCACTCTTGGCCCTGCTGTGTATGCATCTCTCCTGGCTGGGGCCCTCTCCTTTGGACAGAAAAATTTCCTATCCCCAAAGCCCAAAGAAGTCATGACTGTGTTCTCTTTCTTGCTACAGTTGTTGACTGAGTTTTTCATTCTCTCCAAATTTTGGCACTTTGGATTTGCAATTAAAGTCTGAGGCAGAGAGGGTGGGAGGAATCATCTCCCAATCAGCATCAGAGACAGAAATAAGCAGAAACTCCTGTGCCAGGGTCTTCCCAACTTAGCCTCCACATGGAATACATGAGAGATTGGGACAGGTGAGGAACCCCTAGAGGTAAATATCAAAAAACAAAGGAGATATCTGGAGTTCTTCCTTTAAATCACCAAAGAAATCTAAGTCCCAGCACTTAGCACATTCTAACTTTCAAAAACCAAAATCAGTTAAATCAATGTATAGTTGCCTGGACATTCTAGGTGCCGCATCCCCAAAGCTTAGAAGAATGCATGGTAAATAATAGATGCTCAAAAAATGTTTATTGAACAACTATTGAGTAAATGTCCTGAAGAATGAATAAGAGGCAGCTTCCTGCAAGTATGATATCCATTTATATTTCTCTCAGTATACTCTAGGATGAAGGAGAAGTTTGAAGAAATAGTACAACCAAATGGTTAAATGTGTGGGCTCTAGAGTGTGGACTCTACAGACTGATTTGGAGTCCAGCTCTGAGCTTCTTCAGGAACTGACCTTAGGCAAGTGGTTGGCCACATCCAAACTTTGGTTTTCACATCTGTAAAATGAGGATACCGTTGACTCCACCACTTAGCATGCATGGAGAGATTCATGTGCTCACGCTTGCAAAGCCCTTTATTTAGTGCCTGACACTTCATAAGTACTCAAAAAATTTGGGGTACTGTTATTCTTGTTATATCTTCTAATGCAGGATTCTTACTATTTTATTAAAAACAGAAATAGGACTTCTTGTACAAAGTGACTTTTCTATTATTCATTTTAATGAAGAAATATGGTGGATTGAATGATAATCCAAAAGGTGTATTAGTGTGAATGGCCATAGGGTGAGAGATGGCAGGAGAAGCTGTGGTGAATTAACTGGTGGTAAGGGAAGTGTAAGGTGTACTAGAGAAGTTTTCAAGACGACATGCCCGTAGGAAGCTTACACAGTTGTTGAGAGCCAAGATGTAGGTCCTGTCTACATGAGAGACAAATTGGAAGACCAAGAAAAAGAGTTGGGGACAGTTCAGGATAAAAAAGAGATGCTGGTTTCTGGAAAAAGGCTGATTGAGCTGGGCCTTGAGGGATGGATAGGTAGAGACATGTCAGGATGTTATCCAAAGGTGTTGGGATAGTCTGTGTGATCAAGGAGAGTAAGTATGAGAAGGGAAGTTAGTGCTTTGGGGCTGTCATTCTGGGGCACAGTAAACGTGCTGATAGGCTTTGTGTTGGCTGGAGCTTTGAGCTATAACATGTCATATTTAAAGTCTAATCAAAGTGATATTTTGGCTTACATGATAGTAGAGAATAAGAAATAATTATAAATTACCTTTGAGACTTCCGGTATCAAATTCTCCCATATGAAAGGCAAAGAAAGAAAAGTAGCTTCTCAACACATTCCGCATTCTCAGAGATCTTTGTGCAGAATTCAGAAAGGCAGAAAAAGTAAGAGGTCTTTCCCTGAAGGAAGACAAACTTCCAGCAGTAGGACGTATCATTCCCATAGGAAGATCTTCCTTGGAAACTCTGTGTCTATGCGAAGGCATGTCTTCATTGGGAATATTGCTTTTCCCCACCCTATCCCATCCCACAGCCCCACCCCATTCCAGAAATATGCACATACTGTGGATATAGAGGGAGGTTGTCTGGGAACAAAAACATGTCCACTCATCCTCATTGGAACCCCAGACCTTACACACACGCATAAACACACATGCACATACATATACACACGTGTACACCCGTACAAATTCCACATTTTGGACACCAGTGCTGCTTCTTTGCTACCCAAACTCCTATAGTGAGAGACTAGAGGTGGCCGAGAAGTATCTGATGAGGCCTCATGAGAGAGCCCTTGTGGAAAGTTCCCCAGGCATAGGGTTGCACTGAGTCACACAGAAAGATGGACTTCTCAGGCTGAGAGTGACAGGAACAGTGAATGGCAAAAACCTGACAGCAGGGGTGACTATCTTTACAGACCAGGCCAAAGAAGCAAAAAAATAAAATGACACCTCAAATGGGATTTTCACGGACAGGGCACCTTGGCCGCCAGAGGAAATAAGCAGACCCTCTCTACCTCTATCCCCTGTTGTCACACATTCCCTCTGCTTTGCCAAGTTTTTATTCTTCAAGATAAACCTGAAGGCCAAGCTGCCAGAGATGAATTACAAAGTGCAGCTCTCCGCTCAAGTGGCATTTAATAATGCCAAGCAGTCGGAGGCCAATAAAGTCACCACTTCTGCAAATCAAATGAACCAGCTCCTAAACACACATAACCCTGCTCTGACACACTTGCCAAAAGTGGGAGAGGGCAGGAAGGAAAATGGGCAATGAAACTACCCGAATAGGTAATATTTTTATTCCTTCTGTATTTATTGTAACCTCCTAGAGTGTTGAATGGTTAAGACAGTGTCGTTTCTCACATATGGGTATGCCATGGAGGGAAGGCAAGTATGACTTTGTGAAAATTCTGACTTATGAAATTTAATTTTTAAAGAACTGGCAGCTTAGTCTTATTTAAATATGTAACAGCCTCTTGAACATATGCAAAACCAATATGGGATTCCCTGGTGAGTAGTCCTTATGGAACTGGTATAGTGAATAACTAAATATTATTTGTAATTAACATACCATCAATGGGAGGTAGCGTGCTCCTGGAATTGATGTCTTCCTCATTTGTTGAGGGTCGACAATGCATAACAAACTGTTCTGGCTGCTCTTGATTGCCCCAAATGAGGCTTGTTTTCCTAAGTAGTTCAAAGTATTCCTCCTAGCAACTCGTTTATACCATTTATTTGCTTAACAAACTTGCGGTTCCAGAAGAGTATGAAGTTGGCCCAACTCTAAATTATCCCAGATGCCAGATCAGCAGGTACAAACTAATGAGGTTGGAGTGTGTCAAAAGCAAAGGCAAAACGTGTGTATTCTGTTGGTTGAAACCCAACCTTTTTGAACTGAGAAGTTCACAGCTGTATTTGTTGAAAGAACATTGGAAGTCAGACAGATTTGAGTGTGGACCCCAACTCTCTGTTATCTTAAGCAATTAAATTTGTTTACACCTCAGTTTCCTCATCCATAGAATTGAGATGATTGCTGTTAAGCAGATTTGTAGTGAATATTGAGGTTTTGTATCTAAACTACTGGACATAGGGCTTGGTACTTGGCAGAGACTGATGTTTCACTCTTGTGCTTAAAAATTTTTATATTATAATATAAAGGGCCTGAGTTAAATTAAATGGGTTCAAATATGCTTGCTAACTTATTCACTTACTCCCTATCTGTGCTCCAGAGAGCCACTTAATCTGTTTCTGTTTCCTCATCCTCAAAATGTGGCTAATGAGAACTATCTCATGGTTATTGTGAGCATTAAATGAGATACCTATGCATAGTGTTAGAATGCACCATTCAACACATTGCAGACCCTTTTCTCACTGCCTTCTAGTTTTCTTGCATTGTCATAATTTCAAGCAGAGTAAAATATGTAGGAATGTGTTTAGTAATCTCTTAAACACATGAAAAATATAGTGCACAATTAATGACTTGTTAGTGCACAGCTTGGGCAATTTATGAATTGTTACCTCTTTCCTAACGTATAGAAGAGAAAAAGAAGTCATATTTTCACAGCCAAATAATTAATAAGGACTGTTTATAGTGGGAACAAAGGTATTATAGGAATGAAGGAGGGATTATTTGACATTTTAGGGAAACCACTCTTCTTTAAGTTTAAAAGCTGTTCTCTTTTGTTCAATGTATTTTGGTGGCGCAACAGAGCAATCTTTTACAAAGAAAAAAAGCACTAGTAATTGGATCCTGAGCTTTAACTGACCTCTTTCAATTGCGCAAGGCTGTAGAAAGCTCAATGATTTAGATAGTCTTTAAAAGAATGGGCTGTGAAGCCAGAGAGTTCTGTGTTAAAATCCCAGGTCACCACTTATTATCTGTGTGACCTTAGGCAAGTCACTTTACTGAATGAGCCTCAGTTTTCCCATCTATAAAAAAGAATAAATGATACTTACCCAAGAGGACTGTTACAGGATTAAATGAGATATTTAAGATTGTGGGTGCCATGCCTAACATGTAATAAAAGTATCTCCTATTTATTTATCAATTACCAAGTAGCAGAACTGAAAGCACCAGAGTTTATCTCTAGGCTATGCAAGCTCCTACCAACCTACCTTAGGGAAATAAGAAGCCTCTATCAAACTTACATTACGGCCCCCATGCCCTAAGGGGCACTAATCTATTGCTTTCTGTCCCACAGCCCAGGAAGTCATCATCCTTAAGCATCACCCCCTCTTCCTCCATCCTTACCTTCTCCTTCCTCCAAGAGAATTGCTCACAGCTGAATTTGACAGTCTGCTTTCTTTTTTTAAGTAAACAAATATATCCATTCTCAAATTGATGTATTTTTCAGCCATGTCAATTTTTCCCAGGTAGCAGGGATAAAGGGAATGTTCTTGGCTAACAAGAAGATTGACAACCAAGTGAAGACTTTCATCACCTATAACAAAGGCAGAGACTGGCGTTTGCTGCAGGCACCAGACACGGATCTAAGGGGAGACCCGGTTCAGTGCTTACTGGTGAGTCTTCATATTGGGGCAGAATGTCCCACCCGGTGAGGGCTGGAAATGGATGCTAAACAAGCAGATGAAAATGGTTGCAGGGCTTCTTGCTCAACAGTTGAACCAAAGGAGACAGGGAAGGGTGTGAAGCCTGAATGTGTATAAGAGTCACAGCGCTGCCTTTTGTGATGGACCAAAGAGATAAGAGAACATGAGAAAGTTTCTTGCTCACTTAGAAGGTTCTTCAGCTGCGGCCCAAGTTCTGATGAGGACCTCAAATTGTAGTTTAAAGGAAGACATGATAATTTCCATCTATGATGGGGATATACACTCTTATTTTCCCATGAATAACCTGTTACAGGTCTAATGGTACATAAATTCAGCTGTAGAATTGATGAACTGAATGCAGAATTGTGTAGGTGTATTTTCCAGCATAGATATTTAATCATATTTTGAAAGGAGTTTATGCCTCAAAAAAGGGTAAGAACCAGTCATTTAGACCCTTATTGGTAATCTTTATATGTTCCATTCATTTATGTCTCATTCTATAAAGCTGGGATTGGTGAGTGGGGTGAATATAGCCCACCACTTGTTTTTGTAAATAAAGTTTAATTAGAAAACAATCATGCTTATTCATTTATATATTGTCTATGGCTGCTTTTGCTCCACAATGGCAGAACTGAGTAGTTATGACAGTGACTGTGTGGTCTACAAAGTCTGGGATATTTATTATCTGACCCTATAAAAAAAGTTTGCTGATGCCTGCTTTGAAGTATGGCTTTCTTTTAATGTCTAACATTTGGGTAATAAATAGATCAGCCTGAAGTTCTTTATATGTTTGATTATATGATGGCATCCGAGAGAGGGATCAAAGATGAGTCGTGCCTTCAAGGAGTTTGCAGTCTACTTGAGAGAGACTAGATTAATAAATGAAAGATTATAGGGTCACGTCTCACTCCCCTTAGTAGTTCTAGTGCCTGCCTTGTACTTGACACATGGATAGATACTGAGTGAATGCAGGAGGGTGGGAAGAGATTAATTACAAAAGAAAGTATAATTACGTGCTAATTTCTGTAAAACAATTCGGAAGTTGTATTTAAATTCATAAAAGGGAGAGAGCAGTGTATAAATCTAGAGGGGAGACCTACTCTTATTTTAGTAAGAAGGGCTTGGGATATATACATATATATATAAATACATACATCAGTGTTCACGCTCTTCATACAGTTCTGACTTTGATGTTATCCACGTTCAGCTTGCATCCTTCTGTCCCAAGAAGTCTGAACAGTCACCGTGCAGGTTCATCTCATACAGCTGTAGGTGGGTCACCCTCCTACTCGAGAAGATGCCAGCAGCCAAAGCTTGACCTTATTAGTGCAGAGGATATCACCGTTGTCACTGTGCATCAGGGAAGCAGTCTGAAATTCAGCCTCCCACTCAGCTTCTATCGTTATTACTGGCAACTTACAGAGGGAAAAAAAAGCCAGTTGTTATAGTAAGTGCACAAAGCCGGTGGGTGACGGAGTAAGTAAATGTAACAGTTATTTACTGAATACCCACTCTATGCAAGGCATAGTTCAGTAGCATTTTAAAAAAGGCCACCTTCCTAGTTTAGCTATTTCAAGTTGGAGCATCATGATATTTAGCCAAAGATGCATGAGATGCACCAGTGCCTTAATGTGGTCCTCCGTCCCACCGTGCACTTTGGAGATTAAATGGTCATGAGAGAGAATTAACCATATCACCTCTAGAAGCTTGCCTGGATGCTCTGGCATCATAAATGGACCATTAGAAATGCCTCTTACACAAAGTAGTTAGTGAGGTGTTCCCTGTTCCAGCCCTTGCTCAGTGTTAGGAGGTCTTATTGCTGTGCCTCCAATATTGATATATACTGTCAGTTTACTTCTCATCTCCGCTGGGACCATGCTAATCCAAGCCACCATCATTTCCCACTTCCCCTACAGTGACAGGCTCCTAACTGCTCCTCCCATGTCTCCCAGGCAATCTCTTCTCCACACAACAACCAATTTGAACTTTGGTTTTTTAAATCCAATTTGATTTGGGTAAGACATATTTATGTAAAAAGCACCTGTTTTATAAGTATAATTTGATGAATAGTGACAAATGTATATGCCCATGTAACCACCACCACAGTCAAGATGGGACATTTTCATCACCCTAACAAGTTGCTTTGTGCACCTTCGCAGTCAGTGTTCCTAGTCTTGGCCCTAGACAACCACTAATTGCTTTCCTTTACTGTAGATTAGATTTCTCTTTTCTAAAATTTTGTGGAAATAGGATCAACTTGAGCTTTAAAAATTCAGATCATTACCCTCCTTTACTTAAACCTTCTAATGACTTTCTGATTCAGGTAGAATAAAATTCAAACACCTAACTATTGCCTTCAAGGTCCCATATGGTCTGGCACCTGTCTGTTTCTCCTGCCTGTTCTTCAGCCTCTCTCTTTCTTCCTTCCTTACACACAGGCCGCGCTGGGGAAGGATGGTGCTTCTTTCCATACCACTAACTCACTGTGCTTATCCTTGTCTTAGACTCTGCACTTGCCATTATTGCTCTTAAAATGCCATTCTACTCTGGCTTTTTCTTGACGTTCACATCCTTGCTTGTTTGCTTTAGTCTCAGAGAGCTTTCCTGAGCATTCTCTAAAGTTGTACTTGTTCCAACCTTTGTTATTCATGACCGCTCTCATTATCTGAAATCAGCACGTGCATTTGTTGACTTTCTTGTCCATCTTCCCTTGCTAAAGTGGAGCTCCATGAGCATAGAGACTGTGGCTCTTTTTCAGCCACTCCAAAGAACCAGCTCAAGAATCCTACCCGCCACATGGTAGCTTCTCAACACACGTGTTGTTGTTGTGGGTATTGTGTCTGTTTGAAGTGGATGCCCCATTGATGGGTTTCGTTTGTGTTCCACATTTGGATTCTGTGAAAGCCTATATTTGCCACTGATAGCCACACTGAAGGATTTGCCATAATATCCATCTCTGAAGCTCACGGGCTCAACTTGACCCAAAAGTTGACAAAATCAGTAGTCTCCTTAAGGTTGAGGAAAGATGAATTAATGATCCCTAGATGTATAGTACCCAGGAGTCTTTTGGCCTTCCTCCATCATTAACCATGTTGTGTAATGTACAATCATACATCACTTAACAACAGGGTTATGTTCCTATAAATGTGTCATTAGGTGATTTTTGTCATTGTTCAAACATCATAGAGTGCCTTTACAGAAACATAGATAGTACAACCTACAATACACCTAGGCTATATGGTGCTAATCTTATGGGACCACCATCCTATATGCAGTCCGACGATGATCTAAACATCGTTATGTGGCACATGACTGTAATTTCAATCTGAGCTTTAGAAAACAGACAGCAGGGTGAGGAGGGGAAATGACAAAGGGAGTGGGGAGGAGAAACTAAAATCATTTTATAAAAATCTGCCAAAGGCACAAAACAGGAAAGAACATCTTTGAGCTACAGGAGACCCTGACTGTTAAAAACCTTCTTTAGACTGGGGAGCTGGTGGGAGAGAGGAGATAAAAAGTGATTTTAGATTGTGAGTACGTGGAAAGTGACAGTGTCACCAAAAGCACAGCTTAGTGATTAGAAAAGAGATTTTCCAGCAGGGCTGCCACAAATGTGGAACAAGTTCAGAATTACAGCCCCAAATGGAATGTTCCTGGTTAAATGTGTTCTATAGAAATAAGACATTCAGGGTAATTTGGGGCTGTATTTTTAGGGCTTTTATATTGATTGCCTGGAGGGCTCAGCTGGGATGTCTTTCCTCTGAAGACTGCATTGTACAATTAGCTGGGGTATTACAGGTCATGGTCCACCTGCCTCCAAAGCCTCAGGATTGGGCTCCCAAGAGGCAAGATCTGTGAGCTGAGTCTGTGACAAATCCTCGGGCCCCTAGGGAAAGCAAAGTGTTTCATGGAGAGAGGTTGTGACTTCTTTGTGGATGCAGTTGGCAGTTTTCTACTAGAGCTAAGCAGCCAGCTACCCAAGTTGCTTCTTGATTCTGCTTTCTACTTCCTTTGCACTGTCTGTGAATCTATACATTGTACTAGATTGGAGCCGAGCTAGATGCCCCATACCCAAGCAAATGGCCCAGGGGTCTCCCTCATCTTTCATATTGACTCCTTACTGAAGATCTAATGGATTCCTAGCTCCAAGCGAGGCCAAACAGCGCAGAAACAGCACAAATGTATATGTGTGGGGGTGGATTTGGGGGACATTGTTTGGGAATTTACCTGCTGCCTTATTGTTTATGAATGTTCTGATCTGGCTTTTCAGCAAAATACTGAGATTAGGAGCCATAGGGATAAAGGTAACATGAAGATGAGATCTAAAGGCTATTAATACAGAGAGCGGGGAGGGGTGAGAGGAAGTAAAATGAGTAGCTGGTTGACCTTCAAGTAATCTAATAGTTGTTTAAGTTGATTTATATTATGGTGGAGGAATGTTCTGTCATTTAGTAATTCTCTTTGGGCCATCCACACTGCTAAGAAGACAATAGCTATTTAATGGATCAATTAAATCCAACAGACATTTCTCAAACATTTGTGACGGCCAAAGGATTTTGTTGTTTGAAATAAAAAAAGAAAAGAATAAGGCAAAAGAAAAGTAATAGGGACCTAGAGGTCCACAATGGGCTTGAAGAGTTTGTGACCTCCCTGAAATTGAATACAAAAGTGTGTTCACTTGCCTTTGTGCACTTTTTCTTGGGAAAGAGTCCTTAATTTGTCTCAGATTCTCAAACTCTGTACCTGACCCTGAGAAGATTAACGACTAAGGCTCTAGTTGCTCCTAAAATTGACCAGTTGATGACATTCCAAGCCCTGTGACTATGTGTGAGTAAGGGCACAAAGTGCAGCTTCTAAACATGCATGCTGGTCCCTCTACTCTCTGTAAGTCCACTCTTAGGTCACAGTGGTTTCAGGATGTAATTCTCTATTTTCTTAACGTGAAAAGGGATAGAAAATAGAGGAATGCCTTTGGAACAAGCTGTGCTTTGATTGTACTGAGATGGAGATAACTCTGGAAAGATACTCAGGTACTCAGTACACGTTTGCTAACGGAAGGAAAGAAGGCAGGAAGGAAGAGAGGTGGACAGATGCCCGCTGCCGGGGCAAAATGTTCCTAAAAATTAGAAAGCCTTGTCTTGTATCCTCCAGGAGTTTGCAGTGGCTAGATAACGATTATAATAAACCTCTCTATGAATTTTTGGTGACTTGACTTTCACAAATATCCAAAACAGGTCAGGTACAAAAGCTTCAGTTAAAAAGGTGAAGATGAATCGTGTAACATTGTTTTTCTTCAAACATTGATGTAGACTATATAACTTCCTTGAAAAAATGGAAGAAAAAATAGCCACAGAATATTCTCCTTGTACCAGCTGGGGGCAATCCAGTACTACAAATGTGAGAGTGGAAGAAAAAGTGCACCAAAAAGATCATTTCTAATGTTGCTGCTACTGCATGAGCTAGTGTCTTTTCTTCTCAGGTTAATTTATCTCAGGCCTCTGAAAACCATAGCAACAGAGCAGTGCTGAGATGGCCAATTGAAAATGCCCTCTTTCCTTTGTAGACAAGTGCCCTATATTACATAATGCCTGAATGGGGTGGCAATGAGCTTCACAGTCTTCCAGACCACTGGGTGGTGACCGATGTGGCAGGTGGCTGGCTCAAGATTGCAAACTGGGTGCTCCCTTGGCCAGGGATGTCCTGCTCTATCGGGTGGTGCAAAACGCCCTCCACTAAATCCATATGACTACACATAATCCCCAAGGAGTGATGAACTTCTTGGAATGTCCTGGAGATACTCACATTACTCTGATAGTGTGGTTTATAAATAAACTCATGTACTTCTGCCATGGTTCTGAGTAAAATAGTAAAGTAGTGTCCTTCATGTCCTAACATAAAAGTATTGCTTGATATTTAAGGCATTATGGACTGTCTTTTAGATTCTTTGCTAGGTTCCACCGAAGACACAAAGTAGTAGTTGATGTTTTCTCTTTGTTTTTAGAGTATTCCTCTTAGGGAGATAAAACTGTACATTCCTCAAGTAGATAATATAGCATTTTGCATGATTAATAAACTGTTGTAGATCAGAAAAGGGGAGATCCTGATAGACTGCAGCTCTCGGGAAAACTTTCATGAAAAATGGTTTGACACCTCTGGTGCGTCCCGTCTGAGTGTTGTGCAGTGCTGTCCTGGGACCCCTGAAACATACAGCAATACCTATTCTAGTCTTCCTCTTGGACAAAGGCAGCCAAGTGTTTGGGTCTGACTATTTCTTCCTTTAAGTTCTGTCTTCTTTATTCTTACGAATCTTACAAAGTAAAAACGCCTTTTTTGAAAACTTTACATGAAATTTTCATACAAACCCATAATTTAGTTCTGTCATTATTCCTTGAGACTTTACTCAATGTGTTGGGAGTGAGGAAAAGACCCTATTGTGATCCACTGTTTTATTTTATCAGTATTTTGGCTGCTTTTATTCCTGATTTTCATTTTTATTTTGTCAGTTACTCTATCCCATACAAATTTAATCATTGTACCTCTGTAACTCTCTGAATATCTGCTGGCTGAGACTTACAAGGCAGAATAAAAGTAATATCAGAGATACATTGGTGATTTCAAAAACTCAAGTCGATAAGACTAGAAAATAATCTTCCTGAGAGATGAAAAGAAATGTGAGTCCAGACACAAACTTGTAGTTTTTGACAGCTCAGTACAAGAACTATTTTAAATGAAATTAATATAAGATGTACTATCCTGTTTCTGAAAACTGTTGATATCTTAATCAGAGAATTTGATCAAGATTTTTATGCACAGTAAACAAGTCCCTTAAATTTTCATTTAAATTATTACACATTTTGTGTACACTTTGTCTACACATATGACCTTTATATTGAATAATACTGAATCTGATAATACCCTGATAGAAACACTGTGTAAATTATCTAGTAGATGTTAGGACACATCATACAACTTCTATCCAACTGAGACCAGGATCTCAAATGAAGAGTGGCTACGAGATGCCGCCTGACTTCTTCCAAGCCCTCCCAGCCTGACCAAACCTTCTTTCCTGGCTTCATATCCCACTTCTCCTCAGTCTTTCCTGACTACGTACTGTATTGCTCATAGCTCGACTCTTCTGCTTCTTTTCTTTGTTATTAATATTACTCAGGCCTGAAATGTTCCTTATCCCTGTGAACATCTCCTTGGCAGTTCATATCCTACCCATCTCTGCCTCAGGCACCATTTTCCCCTGGAAGTCTTCCCTGATCCAAAGTTGGCCGTAGTCCTGTCACCCTCTAGAATCTCATATTTTGTCTATATTGGTCTTATGGCTGTTAAAATATTCTCTCTTTATAGTAATCAATAGATTTTCAATTATACACTCTGTAATGGCAGAGACCAAATTTTGGTCAATTAACTCTTTCATAAACTACACCTAGGGTTTTACAGGTAAAATACTAAAATGTTTGTTGAATGACCAAATGGCAATTAAGGCAGTAGATCATACTTAAAATGAAGGTGCTCTCTCCATTACCAACTTGTCAGCTGTCTTATACTGAGTGGACACCAGGTATTTGTGGAATGAGAAGATAGGTGAATGGATGGGAGCATGGAGGGATGGATGATTGGGAGGGGTGGTTGTTTGGAGAGATGCTCTGAAATCTGGGCTGTAAATGACTGTTTAGACTATGCACTTTTATAACACTCATCTCTCCTCTTCCCAGCCCTATTGCTCACTGCACCTTCACCTTAAGGTCTCTGAGAATCCCTACACATCAGGGATCATTGCCAGCCGAGACACAGCTCCCAGCATCATAGTGGCTTCAGGTAAGAAGCTTTCCTGCTTTGCTTGCTGTTGTAAATTGTGTTTATTTTAAGGACGTAGCTATCTGTGCTTGGAACTTAATGGGCAAGCTAAAAATATTTTTGAAAGGCACCTAAACCATTGACCCTGAAGCAAGTATGCTGAAAAGCCCTGCTCAGAGCTGTTTACAGTCTAACTCCATCTCAGGCAATGCGGACACCAGCATAGCCCGTTGTTAGCTTTTGCAGAGAGTTCCCTTCACTAATGGTGGTGTGCTCTTTCTAGGTAACATTGGCTCTGAACTCTCAGATAGCGACATCAGCATGTTTGTCTCTTCTGATGCAGGGAACACCTGGAGGCAGGTAAGAAAGTATCCTGGGTCCCATTGCTGAAGTTTAAATGACAGAAAAATTGCCCAAATTTCAATTCTGGGACCTTATTTAGCTCCACATAAATCCTACAACCAGCCAATGTGGTTATTTTCCTTTTTGTTTTATGAAAGTCTTGAACAAGTCTTTGAGTTTAGCAAATATTTATGCAATTTGATTTTTTTGCCTTTCAATAAAAATGAACCTTATTTGGAACCCAGGTATAAGAAAGTGTTTAAGTGATGATGAAACCGAATTAGATCTCTCTGAATTTTTCCTGTAAAAGAAAACCAGAATCCCAAAGAATTTATCGTACAGGGAACATGGTGCCTAGATGGTGGATTATATATCTAACACTTAGTTGCCTCCATAAGTCCCCTTGCCTTGAAGTCAGAATAGAGAGGAACTGAGTGATAGAGAAAATAGCCGTTGCCCAAGTGGTGTTCGGAGATGTTTAAATCTCATGTACAAAAGACAGAGTAATAACCATCAGGGTGCATATGTTAGGAAAGTAGAAATGGAATCACTTTAAAGCAATGTGTTTAGCTTAAATGCTTCCTTTCTTTCTTCTGAATGAAAATTAGATACCCATAGCTCATAAAACAGGCATTTAATGAGGTTTAGCAATCATAACAAGATTTGTGCCTAATACATGGTTGTTACACTTCAATAAATATGTTTTAATAACCCACTGACGTTTAATTATCATACAGTAACTAGCACCGTAAATTGAAATCTAATGCACAGGTAATCACACAGCCATGAGAACACTCTGCTTTAAATTTTAGACAGAGATGTTCATGTTATGGTCCAGTTACTATTTCCTAGTTTCAGACCCTTTGTAGCTCCTCAGTGTGATTCACATGTTTTCAGAAGAGCAGGGCAGTAAAGAAATTTGCTTAAGAAACCCAAGGGCTATTGATCTTGGAGATATGTAGGAACAAGGACTATTAAGCTTCCTCTGGAAAATAGTTAGAGAGCCAGGATCCCATTTTTTTCTTTCCACCACCCCAAACAAAGCAAAGAAGGCTCTACTTCTGTATTCTTAGGATATATACTATAGTCCTTATTTACATATAAAAAGTAAACAAAGGGGAAAAAGATTATGTCTGTAGTGTAACCACAGACAAGGCTATACTAACAATGTGACTCTGAGAAAACAGAATGCATCTTATAGAGAGGACTTGCAAATTGTTTTCAGCCTGTCTCCATTTGACTTCAGATTAGTTTCTCCACATTTGGAGAAAGACTCAATGACACATATGCTCAAAGATGATGATTTCGTTTTTGGTTTTTTTTCCTTCTTCTTCTTCTCCCCAAAGCCCCCAGTACCTAGTTGTATATTCTGGTTGTGGGTCCTTCTGGCTGTGCTGTGTAGAATGCAGCCTTAGCATTGCTTGATGAGTGATGCCGTGTCCACACCCAGGATCTGAAACTGTGAAACCCTGGGCCACCGAAGCAGGGTGCACGATCTTAACCACTCGGCCGCAGGGCTGGGCCCAATAATTCCGTTTTGATCAGAACTACTTTATGACTTAGTAGAGAATCTATGAATTAACAAGGACACCTTTCCTCTATAGTACTTGGAAACTTTGAAATAATTACATGTGGAAAGGGCACTGTAGTGCTGTAAGTCCCAGCTCCATCAATTACTATATACATGATCTTAAGCAAGTCACCACATCTCTCTAAACCTTACTTTTCTCATCTGTAAAAATGAGAAAGTTGAAGTAAAGTATCTCTAAGGTTTCTTCCATCTAAGGATGTTACCCAATGTGGACAATTATCCAGTATTCTGACATCATCATGAATGGAGATTAAACAACTTACCACAAAAAGACAGGGATATAGACATGAAAACATAACTATTTATTTTTTAAATTTCTTTTGTGGTGCACCTAAAATCATTTTATGTAACTCCAGTGGTATATGTAGCCCACCCTATGTAGTTCCCAAAGATTTTGGGAAACCTAGTTCTATCATGGGAAGGATTTTTCCCCTCATGTGAAGCCTACTCCTCTGAGTTCTGGGTATGCATGGATGTGGATGTGTATCCATAGTCTGTGTTTTCCTCTTTCAGATTTTTGAAGAAGAGCACAGCGTTTTGTATCTGGATCAAGGTGGAGTCCTCGTTGCTATGAAGCACACATCTCTCCCAATTCGACATCTCTGGTAAAGGCACCTATATTACCCATAAGTCATGCACCTGATAGTTCCACACTGCTAAGACCAGTTTAGGAGTCAGGCCATCAGCTTGCGACTGTGTTTGTAGTAAAATGTCAAGGTCTACTCAAACATTATTTATACCTTTGCTCTATTAAAATAGGATTGTTGCCTTCAGTTTCACAAAAGGTGGAGGAAAGGAGAGAGGGAGGGAAGTTGGGGAGGAGGGAGAGAAAGAAAGAAGCTGATTGATTCTGTCCCTGAGAGAGGAATTGCATTATGGTTTTTGAATGTGGCAGTATCCCGCCCCCGCCCAGTACCTTATTCCTTCAGCATAACCATGGGTAGAATGGTGAGTCAGGTATAACCTCTGAGTAGCTTAACTCTTGCAGTCACCTTTCCCAAATAACGTCTCCTGGAGTTTAATATTTGTGTTCATGATATGTGTTCTGCACAGACATGAGCTGTTCAGGACACTTCTGCTCCTATCTCATTTCTCCTGTTCCTACCTCCTTAGATTCCTTTTCGAGGGTGACATTATGCAACTCTACCTGTAGGTCTTTCACAGGTGGACGTGCCAGGCCTCACTTTCAGAGGGGTTTCCAATAGACTCCTTCATCTGTGTTTTTAAAAGTGTCTCTCTCCACGTGCGAGCTTGTTCAAAGTCAAAAACCTTGTTTTGCCTCCACTCTTGGTTACTTTGTTGACTGAAGAGGAAGCTGCAAAAATAAGAGAAACAGAGGCATAGCTTGGGGGAAGGCATCCATAGAGAAAGGCAGAGCAAAGGAAACATCTTGTGTGACCATCAGATTTGTAGACCTCTCTCCTCCTACTCTCAACGAGTCAGCTGGGATTTCTAACAGTGTAAGAGGGCTGCTGCCTAGGGTTCCATCTCTTAGAGGGGGCTGCGTCAAGTCCATCTAAGTAGGTCCCATAAGGCCATTGCTCTTCAGAATCAACTGCAAAGCTTGCTGCTAGATTACAGAGAGGTTTTTGAGCGGGTCACATTGAGATCTAAGACCTAATTAAATATCCAAATTAAAAAAAAATTCTTTCAAAGACTTATTATTATTCCCGTTTCACGCAGTTCTTCCCTTATTGATGCTATAACACATTTGGGTCCCAAATCACTTGGCTAACTGTGTTTCTACCTTCTTATGTAATTAAGAGCACTTATTCATATAAAAGGCTCACTTTGACAATGCCTCGGGTACTTTTTAAATGAATTCTCTCCCTGTTGACAGTATCTTTCCTTTGAAAGGATTTTTTTTTTTTTTCTTTTGAGATCTGATGGCTGTTATTTTTTCTGTCATTAGGTTGAGTTTTGATGAAGGGAGATCTTGGAGCAAATACAGTTTCACATCTATTCCACTTTTTGTGGATGGGGTTCTGGGTGAGCCCGGGGAAGAGACTCTAATCATGACGTAAGTGGAAAACTATGATGTCTTCTAGTCTTAGTATCAATCCAGAAACACGTTATTTTTTAGCTGAGCCTGTTAACTTTGCTACTGTTAGGTTTGAAGTGGCTAGCAAAGACAGTGCATCTAACTTCATGATTCTCCAACAAAGAGGAAAGAAAAATGTGGGCGGCCATTTTCTTGGCTCTTTATTCATTATTAGGAAACCCACACTGAGGGCTGGCAGCAGAAGGGCACCGCTTATTTCTTCCTGTACTGAATGGGCTTAGGGAGACTAGAAGTGATTATTTCAACAGAAAATAAAACTACAAATTTACAACTTTAATAATACACTTGATATAGAGAAAATCACAGGCGTATAAGAATGATTTCACTTTAAGACAGAACACAAAGCTTGATCAAAACCCCACAAAGGATTTTATTTTTCCCTGGCTCTTTACCTAACCCAATTGTGAGGCATATTAGGAAAACCATGAGAACAATCTGTTCTTGTGAAATTATATTTGCAGTCATTCTTGTCTGGAGAGTGATGATCATTAATTCGTGAAAGACGTGATTAATGACTTGCCTGCCTATGGGTTTCAAAACATGAGCTTTGAATTTAAAATATGAAGTGGCAATTTTTTTTTTCTTCTCCTGGAAAATTGGACATGGAAAATAGAGAGGGAAGCTTTTAAAGTAGTTGATCCTGTCATCAATGAAAGTTTAAAAATGAAAGGGAACAATTGGTACATTTTCTAATTTTTTCTTCCCTCCTTTTTCTAATGATCAGAAAGATCAACAAAAATTTAATATGCCTAACATCTACACTTTTGTCCATGGTAAACATAGCTAGAATAGTAGTTTTTCAATATTTATCTTTATTCAATTTTTATATTTCCAAAACATAGATGAAAAAAAGCTGACTGAAAAGGCTACTTTGTGGCTTTTATCCACACCTACAAATGATGATTCAAACACCTCATTAACTGCCTGAGTCTCTGTGAGTAAGGAGAGCAGAATGCACTGTGTAAGAAATATATAACTTCTTGGCTCTGCTGCCCACTTTCCCTAGGGACGTGGGAATGTAAAAGAGTGTGGAAACTATGGGAACCTGTGCATTAGCAAGAGAAGCTAGAAGTATAGTCTTGGACCACATAGACTGCATCATTTGTGATTGTTTTCTCAATCTTTTTTTTTTGACAACCATTCGTGTGGTATAATATATAGAAGTGGGCTTTTAAGTCAAACACCCTGGATTCTGACACTACCAGTTCACAGTGACTTGATTTTGGGTTTTGCATGTTAACAAAACCCTTTAAGCCTCAAGTTACCCATTTATAAAGTGGAACCAATAATAGTACCTTCCACATAAGTGTGTTTTGAGGATTAAATGATATGATCGATGTAATGTGCTTAGGATTATGCTAAGTTCGTCGTAAACACTCAGCCAATGCTTGCTGTTGTTATAACTGTTGGCATTGTTATTATTGTGATTATTTTTGTCATCATTAACTCTGTAGAGTGTTTGGACACTTCAGCCACCGCTCTGAATGGCAGTTGGTCAAAGTGGACTACAAGTCCATTTTTGACAGACGGTGTGCCGAGGAGGACTACAGACCCTGGCAGCTGCATAGCCAGGTAGGAGGAAGGGAGCTGCAGTTGAGTCAAGCAGGAGGCATGGGGTGTGTTGGGGGAAAGCTAATCATTAAAGTGTAGGAATTGGTGTGTTCTAAGCTAAAATGCCCATCTCATGCTTTCTTATGTGTTTTGTGTTCTACAGCAGTGAACAAACTCAATATTTATAACTTGTTGTGAAGTAATTTCTGTTTTTATTGTACTAGGAAATAATGAGATAAAATTCAAATGTGCTTGGCTTAGACTTACAACTCAAAATGAAATACTATCTCTGCACAGAGATCTGAACATAATTTATCTAAGTGTGTCATGTGATTGCAGGGTGGGGGCAGGGGTGAGGAAAGGATCTTCAATTTTATCTAGCAATGCAAACGGTGACATAAAATAACAAAATTACACTGGCTGAGCGGTGCCAGTAACATCCTTCCTCCCGACCGCTGTGATCCTCTGGGGTTAGGTAGGGCTTCTTACCTCCTTCCAAAGTACTCATGGTACAAGTGTGCAGAATTATTAATAGGAAGCTTGCCTTCGTCCTGGCCCCTCAGCTGTTCAGCTCATATCAACATGCTTGGCTGAAAGCATCTATCCTTTGATTTCCTAAGGCAGAAGTCATCCTGCACATCTCTCAAAGGACATGGCAGAGACTCTTGCTGCAAAGCCATCACTATCTTCAGGCAGTGACCTGTCATATACCCCAAACCTTGACTAAGTAATATGGTTACATGTAGATGTGTAACGGAGCCAGTTAAAATTAGTTTGCTCAAGAAAGATAGTTGATAGTAGCTTAGACAAATCTCTGTTCTGGTCCTTCAGACACACAAGGAGAGCTCTATTTGACAGTGAGGGCCGCATCAGCCAGAATCACGTACTGTATTCGGAGACTTAACAGTAAAATTACTACTCATTTGTATGGCTGATATTTTCCCCTTCAGAATGCACAAGCATTGTGATATTCAAAGGTTTTACTTATTTTGAGGAAAAACACTGAATTTAGTTGTCTCACTTGTCTGGTAGACAGACATAAAATCAGTGGTATAATGTGTGGGCAGAGGCATAATACATCGGGCAAAATGGATCTTTATATTTCTTAGCAGTACTCTTCTTTCATGTCCTCTTAAGGGACCAAATGTATAACTCTTATTGTAGGAGAATTGAGCTTAATTATTACATATTTGTTGGTAACAAACTTGTTATTAGCTGAGTCTTAGTTATCTGTGTGTCCCTCATAGCACTGTGCCCAACACCTGGCCAAGTAAAGGTTTGCTGAATATATAAAGAATTAAGGATTTTTTTTATACACACACGTTCAACACTTCTTAGGATTTTCTTTATAGTCACATTCTATAACAAGGGTCTAGATATTGAAAAGAAAATTCCATTAGAACAAAGCAGGCTACCCAAGTCCAGATTACACTGAAGTTTGAGAATATCTCCCTAAACTGTCTTGGTGTGGAACAGGAAAGGTCCAATCTGTGTGCCCAACTGCGTGAGATCCTTGTCTCCTTCCAGGGGGAAGCATGCATCATGGGAGCAAAGAGGATATATAAGAAGCGAAGATCTGAGCGGAAATGTATGCAAGGAAAATACGCAGGAGCTATGGAGTCTGAACCCTGTGTATGCACAGAGGCTGATTTTGACTGGTGAGCTTGTGCTGTTATCCCATGCAGTCGTTCTGTGAATCAGATCCATATGAGCCTTAATGAAAACTTAGATCTGAAGTAATAGTAACATACATAGAGCTAAGTGACAAGCTTCATATTCTTGTGAAATTGCCTCTTGGGGCCATCATGGCTTACTAGCAATATACATGTGAATATGGAAAAGCCAAGAGTTTCTTTAGACTTAAAGAGGATTCAGAAGATGGCAGGTAATTATCTTAGCATATTTGTTAGATCTTAGGACAAAAAGAGAGACCAGATCCACCCTGAGTTGCTTCAGACAGCAACACTGAAAACAAGAATTGGACTTTTCAGAGAGCAAACATATCTGTACTTGAGATAGAAACTTTCTAGAATCTAGGGTTCCCCATGGTAGAACAATGGCCTTATAAGACAGTAAATTTTCTATCCCTACAAATTTTCAGTCAGTGGTTAGCTGACTATTGCTATGCAAGCTGTGGCAGACGTTTCTGAATTCAATGCAAGGATGGATTCAGTGGCGTTGCCAATCTATGGCTCTGTGAACCTAGTGGTAAAGGAGACTTCTCCCTTTACCAGGACTATACTGATTTAAACTGGAATAATACTGAGACATTTAGAAGTTAAATAAATTCAGAGTGCTGTAGCATTCTTTTTGGAGCATTCGGTAAGCAGAAAGGTAGCTTATGGGGCCAGCAATGCCCTCACCTTGTGCTAGGTCAGTGTTAGCATTCAGATGAGGTTGACAAATTATTGAGGATGAGTAGCTGGTAACTCCCTTGGTCATATCCATCTATTTTCTGTTCTGTTTTTTCCCTCTTTTTTCTTTATTTATATATTTTTAGTTTAGAGAAAACAGTTGAAAAATATATATGTCAATATTAAACAATTGAAACTTAACCTGAGAACCAAAGTCATTCCTTTAACCGTTTTACTGTGTAGCAACCACAGGTCGCATATCTAATCATCAAAACATCAGTGACTAGGCTGAGATACTGTGTACATATCATGTATCTTAGAAAAAGTAAATCTTCTCTCATGGTAGACCTCTGGAGATGTTCTCTGAATAAATAGTGTTGGGCAGGTCTGGCAAAATTGATCACCAGCAGTCACACCAATAAGGCTGTTCCCCTCTTGTTGGTAGCCAAGGCAAGCCAACAGCCAGTGCAGTATCTCCCTGGGCTCAGCCAGAGGGCACCAGAGCTTCAGAGAAGTTCAAAAGGAATTCTACAGGGGCCTCCTCAACCGTAAATTCTGTTTCAGTCAGTGCAACATTATTAAAATGACACAAATATTTTATCTCTGTCCTACCTTTCGAGACTGACACCCTGAAATATATTCACAGGGAAAAGTTTCCTGGAATTTTTAAGTCATTCGTCACATCCCTCTTTCCAAAGCCTGACTGCTTCTCCTTCATCCACTCTCATCAAGGAGGATTTGTAAAGGAAGTTAACATTTTTCCCATAGTGGTTTAACTTTGGCTTTTCCAAACAGTCAATCTTTTGCAAAGAACAAATTTATTCTTTAGTAGAAAACCAAAGAGAAAAAGTGAGATAAGAAGTCCCAATTCCCTGATTTTTCCTGGACACGTTTGTTCCTTTGAGAATCTTTTTGACAAAGTTCCAAAATAAGCCAGTCTTTTGCTGTTGTCATGGTCATTGGTTGTTTTCCTTTTTCCATGTTAAACTGTCTAGCGTAAAGGGAACGCATGGTAAGGACAGCAGTTAGGTTTCTCCCCTCCCCCGTCTTTCACTCCCCTCAATCTTGGCCCAATTCTTGCATTCATCTGTGATTGGAATTTGCTACTCATCCCACTAACAAATGTCTTATGAGAAGTGGGAAATGAATCATGAACAAGGCCATTGTAAGGTTTTCTGGTCAAATGAGATTTTTGTAACTGCGTGATTTCTAAAAATATTTTGGAAGGCTCGCCGTGACCTTGTTGAGTTCCTACCAGTAGCTGGAACTTTAGTGATTCCACTTGACTGTAGCATAATGAAAGGTGGTTGTCACTGAATGTTCTCTCTTGACTTGGCTCTCCCCTGGTCAGCTCTCCAGATGACCTTGCCTGTCATCCTCCAGCATTTGTAAAGTAATTCCCTGAAATGAACACTGGGTGTAGGGAGCAATTCTGAAGTCTTCCTGCCCATGCTGTGTTGAACCAGCATCAGATCCAGATGGTATGTGCAGAATTCTAAGTGCCAGCTGCCTGGTGACAGGCCCGTTAGCTGACCCTATTTCTCCCTTCGTGACCCTCATGTGCCAGCATCTCACCTCCATTACACACCTCCATGGGTCAGTTCATAGTAAGGCTTGCTGATTGCTTCCTGCGATATGTCAGTGCATGCAGAGGTGCAATTTGTTGTCATCCTCTGTGCTCAGGTTGATCTTCCAGAAGCCAAGAATATCAGGCCACTCAGTGGCCCCTGAAGGCAAGAATGAAGAGGCTAAGAGAAAAGGCTTTTACTATTTCCAAACTGGAGAGAAGATTTAAAGCAATTAGTCCCATGGACAGTGCTAGCCACCTAGGACAAAAGTTTTCCTTGGGGGAATGCTCGCCACACTCCTGAAGGACATTTCTTTTTCTGCTGTGACTTTGAAGCATATGGCTTGTGCACAGAGAGACCTGGCTCAGCTCTTCTTGCTAGATCCAGATGTCTTGGAAGAGCACCCCAAAGACATCACCAGAAATGAGGATTGTGCCACATGTGGTCGTGTTAAACTCTTCAATGAAGTTTTACACTGAGATTACAGCTTTCTCTGGGCCCAACCGCAATCAGTATTGTGTATCCTCCTAATGAGAACATAATCTACTCTCTCAGCTTAAAGGAGTTTAATTAGAATTATTGGGCATTGAGCCTTAATCTCTACAAAGGCATCTCTTTTGCTTCGAGTCAACATTTCTCAAAATTGGTTCTGTAGGATATTTTCATGGGTAATTGATAAGTAGTCCATTGGAAAAAAACGTTTCATTTTTGGAAAGACATGGACTCAGTGAATGCCTGTTTTTTGACTAATTGACTAGAGTCGAAGTTGGGTATGGACTAACATGAAATTGTTCTTAGTAATTTTGCCACCTACTGAGAGGTTTCTCTTGGCTCTTTCCCTAACAGTGACTATGGTTATGAGCGACACAGCAATGGTCAGTGCCTGCCGGCATTTTGGTTCAATCCATCTTCTCTGTCGAAGGATTGCAGCTTGGGGCAGAGTTACCTCAACAGTACTGGGTGAGTGTCTGAAGCAGTGACCTTGGGAGGCCAACCTTTGCTGCTTTTCAGCTTATGTTCAACTTACAGAATTACTTCTAATCAAAGACCAGGCCTATTTCATTACCGCACCATTTATTTGCTTTTGTTCATTTTAGTAACATAACACAGAGTTGCCTTACAGTGCAAATTTCTTCTGAGAATGACCCCAGTTGCAAATGAAGAAACAAAACAGTTTCCTTAGATGAAGATGATGATGATGATAATAATATATAAATTTCTTTATTTTTTAATACTTTATTTCGGAATTAATCATGTGAAGCTACCTTTTACTCTCACTGCATCCCTGGGCAGAAGGCCAAATAAATTATTTTATATGTGCATTTTCTGTTTTATAGATGTGGAGCCTAAATTCAAAAAAGAAGCTCATTGACTTTTCAAGAGTGTTAGTAGAAATATGTTTCCTTTTCTCTCTATATCCAATCTTGACACATTTAAGGCATGCATTCTGATCTTTATAAATATGAAATCAGATTCTAAACTTTTGTGTTTAATGTTCTGATTTGTGGGGCTTATTCAATTTTATTTAAGAAATACCATAAAAGGGAAAAAATTCCATGACTTTTCCACAACTGTAACTGATTGTTTACAGTCTTAAAAAATAGTGTGTGGAACATATTTGGATTCTAATTCAAATAATCTGTAAAAAGACATTTTGAGCCATTTGGAGAATTGAAACATGGACTGATGATTAGGTGATGTATTAGTCAGGGTTTTCCAGAGATAGGTTTTTATGTCTCTATTACACACACATACAAATATGTAAAGAAATTCATTACCAGGAATTGGATGACGCAGTTATGGAGGTGGGCAAGTCCAAACCCCAAGATCTACAGGGTCACTTGGCAAGCTGGAGACCCAGGAGAAGTGACGGTTTGTTTCCAGTCCCAGTCTGAAGGTGTGAGAACCAGGGGCGTCAACACTGTCGGTCCTGTCTGAAGGATAGCAGGCCCCAAACCCAGGAAAAGCCAGTGTTTCTGTCCAAGTGTGAAGGCAGGAAAGAAGCCAACATCCAGTTTGAAGACAGGCAGGAGGAATTCTCTCTTCCTCAGCAAAAGTCAGCCTTTTTGTTCTATTGAGGCCTTCAATGGATTGGGTGAGGCCCACCCACACAAAGGAGGGCAATCTGCTCTACTCAGTGTACTGATTTAAATGTTAATCTCTTCCAAAAACACCTGCACAGAAACACCCAGAATAATGTTTGACCAAATATCTGGGCACCTTGTGGCCCAATCAAGTTGACGCATAAAATTAACCATCACAGGTGATATTAGGGGATACTTAATCAAAATATAAGTATTTACATTTATTATACTAATCAAATACTTATGTATTTAGGTGTGATAATGGTATTTTGATTAGGCTAAAAGAAAAGAAACTTTATCTTTTAGAGATACATGATATGTGAGATTTGTTTTAAAATGTTAAAAAAGGAGAGCAGGCCCAGTGGCATAGTGGTTAAGTTCGCGTGCTCCACTTCAGCAGCCTGGTGTTTGCAGGTTTGGATCCCAGGTGTGGACCCAGCACTCCTCATCAAGCCATGCTGTGGCAGCATCCCACATACAAAATAGAGAAAGATTAGCACAGATGTTAGCTCAGGGACAATCTTCCTCAAGCAAAAAGAGGAAGATTGGCAACAGATATCAGCTCAGAGCCAATCTTCCTCACCAATAAAAAAAAAATTAAAAAAGGAATAGATATTGATAATTTGTGAAGATGAGTTAAGGTGGGCACAGGGATTTATTCTACTGCTTTCTCTCATTTGTGCATATTTGAAAATTCTGATATTAGAAAGTTAGTGAGGGAAAGAAAGAAAAAGGAAAAGAAGAGAGAGAGGGAGGAAGAGAAGGAGAAAGACAGGGAGGGGTAGAAACCTCACCAATAGGCCAGTTCTACTTGGTAATTCCTCTTCTCATTTCTCAGGGCAGCCGCAGTGCAGAGGTGAGGAGTTCCATGTTTCCACTTGTGTACTTCTATATTTGAAATTCTAAAGTTTTTTTTTTTGAAAAAAAATTGACAAAATAATGTATGCTACTCTTTTAAAGGAAGGGAAAAAACACAGACATGTACCTCAAATATTATCTCTGACGTTAGGGATTTCTAGAACCTTTGAATGAAGGAATAACTTGTGCTTTATTTGAACCATAACACAAAATCTGAGGAAAATACAAATAGCATTTTTACAGTACTGGGTCAGCTGGGTCTTCAGCACCTAGTACTGTGGGAAAAAAATTGAAAAGGGCTGATGAAATAAATTAACGAATGCCAAACAAAGGAGTTTTATTACTTGCATGTACCAGCATGTTTAGACATTACAAAGGGCATCTGAAACCCCTAAAGCTAATTTCAGAATCGATTTTTTTTCTCTAACACAATCAGTCAAGGAAGTTCTCTTTTTCTGTTTTTGATATTTGTGAGAGGAGGCTGAAGTACAGAGGGGTCAAATTGTTCCAGATGTTACTCAAATCCCTGTACAAGGCCGAAGGAGGGCACGTGATTCCTCCCTTTTCAGTTTATGGAGAATACACACACACACACACACACACACACATTTTTAACTGCCCCTAAATAGGCTTCATAGAATGTGAAATCCAAATAAATCCTGACTCATGTAAAAGAAAATATCAGAAATGGTTTAATTATAATATCCTATTCAGTGGGATTTTTCATTTATGCCCTATAAAATTAAAATTTGAGTTAGAATGTGATTCATCGATGTGTCCAGGTATATAAATATTTTCAATGCAGTTATGTTTATGAATCATAAAGTCCCAGACATTACTTTCTAGGGCTCTACCTCCACGCTCAGAGGTTGCTCATATCAGTGGGGACTGCGCGATGGCATCTGACCCCAAAGGACTTTTGTTAAGTTACACATCCACTGGTTTCATCTTTCTGTTCAAACTTTTTCAAAAAAGTATCAGCAGCAGTGAGCAAGCTTTCAGAAGGAGAACCTACAATGAATACCAGCCATCAGCAGGTAGGATAAATGCCCTGCTCTCAAAAGTAAGGTGCTCACAGGTGGAGGCATGACCACCTGCATAGGCCCCTAAAGTTGGGAGGAAAGGTGACAATAGTGACCCCACTGATCAGCATATTGTGCAAACTACACATTTTGCATTAGGAACAAGAAGACCCTTAGCTGGGACAGGGGCCTGAAATCATCTTCAAAGAAGGCCCCATACCATCAAGTTCTTATTTGCAGTGTCTGTAATCAATTCAAGAGTTGGCAAGAGTACAGTGTAGATGAAATTGGAAAAGAACTTTCTGCCATTCTTAATGGCACTCCAGCCCCTCACCCCAGATGTCGCTTGGCTATGTGTTGATTCAGGGGCATTTCATATGTACAGATTCAGTATTTAATGTCGTAACCACTACAATGCTGCAATTAAGCATTTGACTTTTCACTTAAAAACATTTATTTACAAAGAAATATATATATGTGTGTTCTATGTTTAAAAAGCCAATTTAGATCATCACCCCTATCCTGGCCCCCTTTCTCACACAATTCTGATCTGTTCAATATGCATGCTTCCAAACACTTTTCTTTGTGTTTGCCAGTGAATAATCATGCCAAGAAAAAATATGCAAAACTAATTTGGGAAGTTATTCTTGTATGTCATCTCCTACTAAATATATTGTTCTTCTATTTACCTTTTTCATTCAAAAATATATCTTAAATATGTTTCCAAGTCAGAATATATAGATCTGCCTTCCATCTAATTTCTTTTAATTCCATAGTATTAAACACCTAGGATTACTAGTCATCCTCTTTCATAGACATTTTGGTCATTTCCTGTTTCTCCTGTTATAAACAATGCTGCAGTTAATGTTCTCATACCATAATAATTGTTATTAAAAACATATAACAGTAATCTGGGGCTGGCCTGGTAGCATGGTGGTTAAGTTTGCGTGCTCTGCTTTGGCAGCCACGGGTCCATGGGTTTGGATCCCGGGCATGGACCTAGCACCACTCATCAAGCCACGCTGTGGCAGCATCCCACATAAAATAGAGGAAGACTGGACAGATGTTAGCTCAGCAGCAATCTTCCTCAATTTTAAATAAATAATTTAAAAGAAAGAAAAAAAAACCAAAAAGCATATAAGAATAATTAGAATCTCTTTTGGCAATTGGAGGTGTTTCTGCTAGCTTCTGGAGCAAATTCCACCCAGCCAACTGGTTACTTCTTAGACCTGAGGATCCAGGCACTGCCAAATAGCTCCCCCTTAAGGGTTAAGACACTAGCTTCCTGGTCACACACTGCCTGTGAGTCTCACACATTAGAGTTTGTATTAATTGCCGTCTTCCTTTAAAATACAAATGCCAATAGATTCTGTAAGGGAAAGCCGAGAGGAAGGGGGAGTAGGATTTCCCCCTTTAACAAGGTGAGGAAGACCATTTCGGGCAAAAGAAGCAAGAGATGACCTGGGTGAAAGGGCCACGCTGTAGTTTTCTCAAGAACAAGCCCCAGTGTCAGTGCCTGGAGGTCTACAGAATTAAGGAGCCACAGTGCACCTTCAGTCTCTCCAGGGCCACTTTGAAGCCATCCATGGGCATCTCGTGCTCAGTCAGTACAGAATGCGCATTAGCTTTAGGCTGGGCTGAAGTGCAGGGGACTCACAGTGCAAGGTCAGCTGAGACTGAGTGCCTCCAGGAATTTTGCTCCCCGGGCGCCTCACTTGCCTCTCCCTATCCCCTGCAGCAGAGCCCCTTGTGCAGTCAGGCAGTAAGGACTTGAACTGAGTGAGGTCTGCTAAGCAGTTCTCCCATGTCAGTCAAGCTTAACAAGCAAATCTCCCAGCATCGCCTTTCAGAGAGTTTAGTTGGAAGCATGCAGGTAAACCTTCCTTTTCCTTTTTTTTTTAATACCTCCCTTTATAAATGGTGATGGTTTGCTTTCACAGTCAGCTTATTACCTTGTATATATAGCAGTGTTCTCAGGTTCCCTCACTTCACCATGATGGAAACCTTCTAGCATCGGTTATTATTATGCCCAATAGAGATGCTGTTTTGAGGAGGTGCCAAAATTTGTATCAGCTTCACTGTGTATAAGCGAATGGTTGTGCAATTTTTGTTTTATTTTTTGGCTAGGACTTAGAAAAGATAGTTGGACTAAGAGCTGAAATGGGTGCCAAATGTCCCTCCAGGTGGCTGTAACTAGCAGTCCTCAGTCCTTGGTCCAGTGAAGTCAGGTTTCTAATGATCACACTGTGGACCAGTGTGTGAGCAGTGCTTGCCGTGTTCTCCACTGTCGGCTCCCGCCTCTTTTCACCCTTTGCGCTCACACCTTCCGCAAGCCATTCCAGGGAAAACAAGGAGGCTGGTACTGGGGCCTCAGCCTGTAATGGATGGAGAGTGAAATATAATGAGGGATGTTTTATTTGGTGAAAAGCAGAGTTATTTTAGAATGAGACAAATAAAGGTTTTAATCCCTCTGCCATTAACTGTTATCTTTATCAAGTGGCTTCTCTTCTTTAAGCCTTAGTTTTCAAACCTATAAAACGTTGTTATTTGCTTTTGGGGTTTGCTTAAATATGATACTGTATATAAAGCATGCAGCACAATGCCTAGCAGATGGTAGTCACTTGACAAAATGCAGATGCCATCACCAATAGTCATCATCTAAAGGCTCCTCTGGAGTGAAGGAGAAAAGAGGGGGAAGACTTTATTTTATTCTGTGTCTGTAATCCAAACATTTATTTGATACTTAATAGACACTGCAGTACCGAAATCTAGGACATATTTAATCTAAGGCCTTGTTTTCTCATCTGTAAAACAGAAATAATAACCTGCATAGGCTCATAAAGTAATGAAATTAGAGACCACTATACACCAAAACACATTTCTGGCCCTCGGTACCACTGAAGGCAGGAGTGCCTTTTGTTCAAATAAAATGAAATCAGTATTTATTTGTGTATTTTCTTGCATGTTAGTACTGAAATAACCCCAAATTCATTCCTCTTTGTTTCTCCATCGGTGCCTATAAATATCTCAGTTTGTACACACACCAGCACTAGCCCATTTAGTTGTACTTATATATGGTTATATCTTGTTTATACTGTTTGGGATCCAGGGAACATGCTGCAAATTTCAGTTGCTAAATTAACTAGGACATCGCTTGTTTCATGTCAACCATAAAAGATTCTGTAAATATAAAATAAAGTGGGCATTGGGCTGGTTTATTCTAAGAAACCAAGATAATCTTGTCAAGGGACAGATTTCTTCTTGCTATTAAGCTAGAGATATTTCTAGATGTGTTTTAAAAAAAAAGTGTGTATAGAAATTTCTGTCTCTGGAGTTTCTTCAGAAGAACCATTAATCCCTCCTGAAAGAATGTACAGTGCCAGCTCTTATTGTTCCTCGGGGTTAGTTTCTCAATATACAGTGGGGATGTTTACTCAAGAAGCTTAAAAATATGATTTTATAATAGCATTAATTCACTATCTATATAAGAACATGTAGTGGGTCCAGGAAGAAATACATACACATCAGTTCTCTCAAAATAGTAATCTCTGTACTGTCAACATACATTTGGAATGTTGTTAAAATGCTTTCTATAAATGTATTCCTCCCTATATCAACCACAGAAATACTTAGACCTTGGCTAACCTACCATTGTCCTGGAGTACCTATTTCCAGGGTCCTTGGGCCTGTGGTCTTTTCCTAAGTGACACCATCCCTGTGCCTGGAGGGGATTTTGGTGTTCAGTCTGATCTCCTCAGCAACATTTTGCAATGTGCATCACGGAGAATAACTGGCCCTAAAAGGGGTGCATGTATTTAAAGCCCTCAGAAAAGAAATCACTTGCATTACTTATAGACTCAGTACTGCAGGGGCCCATGTAGCTGTTTTCTAGAAAAGTGCTGTGCAGTCTCACAGCAGACGCTCAATAGGTGTTTGTTGCTGTACAGTTGACTCTTCAGAGGACCTTTCTTAGATGTGGTTTTCCATATTTTCATGAGTTGGCATTGGGGTTGGCAAATGAAGAAGGTAAAAGTCACTGTATGTGGAAGCATATTTCCTCAGGTAGCTGCTCTTGGCCACATCAATGGTATTGGCATTAATGATCCTCATCCAGCTGGCATGGCGTACATAGACGGAAGAGAACACCAGACTCAGTCCACAGGTGCAGAACCACTACTTGTCCCCCATGTGACCTTAGGAAACTCTCACACTGTATCTCCTTTCCCTTATGTGCAAAATGGAGGGATTGTGTCGGATGGTCTTTAAGACCCCTTCAGGCGCTGACATGTCTGTGACCAATTTGAAACGATTCAGTAGTAGGCTTCGTTGGACTGCAGGTGCTCAAAGAAGGGAAAATTTCCTTATATAAATTAGTTGTACAATTAATTGACTCAGCTATGGATTCCATGAGCCATTTTCATGATTCTTGATATTAAATCATTCCGTTTTACATGGCCATATGTCCCATTTCATCAAGCTGGCATTCAAAATGAAGTCACATTCCATTTACTGTTCTGACTAAATGTCTTGTGCTTCCATCCTGCTAAATGCAAGAAAAGTTTTCTTCCCTCCACCTGGTCTTCTGTCTCCTGACAGCTCCCAAGGCCTGCTTACTCAATTTAGGAGAAAAGTCCTGGGAGCTATCGCCTTGAGTGGAGAAACTTGGGGAACCTGCTTAGACAGCTGTGGAACCCCATTCTTTCTGAATGTTGGCATCATGGCTACTACATAGGATTATTGTTGAAATACAGGCACATTGACTCTAGGAAGATTTTAAGTCTTAGCCATACACGTTACCCAGAACTAGCCCCTTCTCTATCACCACGCCTTGCTCCATTTCTTGTTTTGTTAATTCAAGTGTCATTGTAACAAGGCAGTGTTCTGAAAGCAAAGGCACGTAGTACAAGCCAAGAAATTAAACAACTTCAATTCTTCTCATTGTGAACACAAGTGAGGGACACCATAGCTCAGTAACAATAGACCTGCCTTGGCTACAAGAAGACCTGGAGTTCCAGCTCTCCCTGGGTCATTCCATGTTATAACTACTTTGAAAAAAGGGAAGAGATGACCTCACAGAAAAATGTGATTTCTAAGCTGATTTTTAAAGAATAACTAGAAGCTTGACAGGAGGAAAGAGCATCCCAGGCAGCTTGAGCAGCAGGCAAATGAAGGCAGGTAGACTTCAGTGTAGCCTGAGCTCAGGAAGTGGAAAGAATGGAAGGTTAAAAACTGCACTGGGGGGGCCGGCCCAGTAGTGCAGCAGTTAAGTGTGCACATTCCACTTTGGCAGCCTGGGGTTCGCCGGTTCAGATCCCGGGTTCAGACATGGCACCACTTGGCAAGTCATGATGTGGTAGGCGTCCCACATGTAAAGTAGAGGAAGACAGGCACAGATGTTAGCTCAGGGCCAGTCTTCCTCAGCAAAAAAGAAGAGGATTGGCAGCAGATGTTAGCTCTGGGCTTATCTTCCTCAAAAGAAAAAAAAAAAAACCTGCACTGGGGGGGCCAGCCCAGTGGCATAGTGGTTAAGTTCATGTGCTCTGCTTTGGCTGTCCAGGGTTCACAGGTTTGGATCCCAGGCGTGGACCTAGCACTGCTCGTCAAGCCATGCTTTGGTGGCATCCCACATGAAACATAGGAAGACTGGCACAGATGTCAACTCAACAACAATCTTCCTCAAGCAAAAGAGGAAGATTGGCAACAGATGTTAGCTCAGAGACAGTCTTCCTCAAGTAAAAAGAGGAAGACTGGCACAGATGTAACCTCAGGGCCAATCTTCCTCACACACACACATACACACACACACAAAAGTGCACTGGGGACAGATTGTGAATCTCTACTTTAAACCTGAACTTAACCCGTTAGATTAAGCCATAGGGAGTTTTGAATGATTTTAAGAAAGGAACTGACATGGTCTAATCTGATTTTAAGATAATCTTGGCACTAAGAGATCAGCTTCTATTTTCAGGGAACTTGATGTATAATAGCAAGTTAATATTTAATACTTCAAATACTAACTTTTTGCTACATTTGGATATTTTGATATTTATTAAGTTCTTACAATGTGCCAGATTCTATGCTAAGCCCTTCTGAATGCATTATCTCATTTAATCCTCCCAAGAACTTGATGAAAAGATTTCATATTTATCCCTATTTTACAGACAGAAAAGCCAATCATTAGAGAGAAGCTGGGTAAATTGCCCAAGTACATATAGTAAGAGCGAGCCTGAATTTAAACTCAGGCAATTTGGTTCCACAACACTAGTGTTAACTGCCAGGGAGGTAGTCTTTAATCCTGGCCGCACACTGGAATCACCAGGGGAGCTTAAAACAAACACAAAAACACACTGATGCCCAGAATGCTCAATTAAATCATAATTCCTGGGACCTAGGTCTTGGCATCCATATATTTTAAAAGTGTTGCCAAATGATTGTAAAGGGCAGACAGGGTTGCAATCTACTGCGCTAGACCATACTGTTACCTTAACAGTACACTGAATAGTCATAAACTTCTGTATTCTACCCCAAAATCACAAGGAAAAAATACTAAATAGCAAAATCACAGAATATGAGGTCTTTCAATATTTTTTCCAGTTTTATTCTCACAAAGAAAAATGATGACCTTCATCTTTTTTAAGATTGGCAGGCAGCAGAGAAGCAAAATGAAACAAGGTAGGGGTGAAAAGGAGAAGGTGACAGAGGAGTGTCAAGACAGGAAGGAAGAGAATAGATGGAGTCAGAGTTGCTGAGCTAATAAGACACCATCTACTGATGAGCAGTCGGTAGTATCAAAGGCACATTTGCAGAATGTTTCCTTTTCAGTAATTGTACAAAGACTCCCTTGCCATTACAAAGCACTTTTCTTCTTGGCGGATTGAAGAATGCTTTCCCAACGAAATGCATCCCAGTAATATTCAGAGCTTAGGTCCAACATAATCATAAGTTGCCTTGTTATTACGGAGGTAGCTGCCCCATTTAATAACATATTAAATGCATTATTCATTTATGTAACTCAGACCCAGGGACAGCTGCTGGGATGAAAATAGAACCATTCTGTAATGCAAAAAGCAGGTGTGTGCTTACTTGAGTAAATGAACTCTGTATTTTTGCACAGTTTTCTTATAAATTTCAGGACCAAGTCTGGTGGGGCTAATGTGATACCATTTTCATCCAGGAAATAAAATGGTTTCAGAATGATTTTTAATGACCATTTAAAAAAATTACCACTGGTCTTCTCTGTGGCAGAATCCCAGGGGGATGGATTCGTGCTTTGGATTTAAGCAGAACTCCTGTTGCTTCAGGATTCAGGAAAGCAGGGTGTGATTGGTCAGAACAGTGACAAACAAAAGGAATATTCTCTAGCTGATGATGCCAGTGGTGATGGTGAGCCCACGCCTTTATAGCTGCTCGCCAAGACAGAGTCACAGGTGTGCTTGGATGCTAAGTGATCAAAGAGCATAAGCTGCCTTTAGTTTGATAGCGCCTTGCCTTTGAAACACACAGGGAATTTCTGATCCCAGTTAAATTCACCGGGATGCCATAATTACTGCGTGACATTGCTGGGCATTTTCTTGCTACCTTGCCAGCATTAGAGTTCCACCATTCTCCAATGCCTGCACTTTTTTGTTTTCTTCTCTCTTCTACCTGCCATTATTTTCTCTTTTAATCAACATACACTGATAAGCACCTACAATAGATTTCTTAAAATATCAGATGAGATCACGTTAAAAATGCTTAGACGTGACAAGGACCAATCAGAATAGGTAGGGATTTTAGCACAGGAGCAGCATTTTGGAGGCTGCCTGATGGTCTAGGTGTTGACTCTTTAGTTGCTGGATTGTAAGGAGAAGTGGGGACTCCAAGGATAGGGATCAGCATAGCTGGGTTGGTAGGTGAGGTGTTTGAAGGGTTTGGGGCAGTGGTAATAACCAACTGCTCTGGAGATACTTCAACCTTTAAAATGGTACAGCCATCCCAGGGTGGACCTCCTCGTTATCAGCTTTACGTGTTCAGGACACAGTGATGCCCTCAAGGAGCTTAAAGTTCACAGACACACATAGGAAGACAATCATACAAGGCACAAATGGTTCCTATCAAGTAAATCATAAAGATTTCTTTAGGAGTTTAGAGGAAGGATAATCCTACTCCATTTAAAGAGGCAGTATGGTGTAGTGATAAAGAACGGATATGTTCTAGAGACAAATTGTCTAGGGACCTAGCTGTGTGATCTTGAGAAAACTAGTTAACTTCTATGACTCTTAATTTCTTCATCTGTGTATTGGGAATAATAATACCTTTCTTATTAGAGATATTTTGAAAATAAATGAGAAAAGTCATGTTAGGAACTTAGCACAATGACTAGAATATAGTAAATACTCTCTAAATATGAACTTATTACTGTTTTACTATCTTACTATTTTACTATCATAGTCAAGGAAAAATAAGAGATAAGCTGTAAATTAAAGCATGAGTAACTTTTAGGTAGCTGCTAGAGCATGTCAGAGAACATAGAAGCAGAGAGAGCAAAAGAAAAGAAGTACTTTTAAGAGGATTGAAAAGAGAGGTTTGGCTGGGCAGAATGAGCTTGTTGGAGAGAAAGAGTCCAGAAAAGTAGAATGAACTTAGCTTGTGGAGGGCTTTGTGCGTTAGATTATAGGATTTGCGACTTACCCTAAGGCCATTATCCTAAGAACAGGTAGGATAAATAATAATAATATTAAATAAAAATAATTGGTAATATTTCATAAGTACTTGCTAATCCTCAGGGTGGTTTTAAGTACTCTGTGTACATTAATCGTTGCAACTACCCTATGAGATGAATTAAATGTTAGTAATTGACCTTGTAGTGTCCATAGTATTCAAAGCACTATCCCACACAGTATTTAATTGGACTTTCTCAATCATGCTTTTAGGTAGTCAATCCTGAGACTCAGGAACAGAGGAAAGGACATTGGCTAGAATTGAAGGGGTTGGAAAACTATAGCATGCAGGACAAATCTGTCACACTGCTGGTTTTGTAAATAAAGTTTTATTGGAACCTAGTTGCATCCATTCTTTTATACATTATCTATGTCTACTTCCATGATACAACCAAACAGTTGAGTACTTGAGATAAAGACCAGATAACACACAAAGCTAAAACATAGACTGTCTGGCCCTTTATATAAAAATTTTGTCAACTCCTGGTCTAGAAGAGTGGAAAGACCTTGGGCTTTGATTGGTTCCAGTTTGTGTTCTACCAGTAACTCTAGGCAAGTAGACTGTGGAAATTGGTTATATGACTACATAAAATAGTTACTGTGGATCCCACAGAAAAAGATAATGAATAGATAACACTGAGCCTCAAAAGTCCTAAGGATGGGTCATCCAAAACCCACAGATTCTAATTTACTATGAATCTGATAAATTATGTAGGATAAATTTGTAACGTAATTTGTTTTTTTCTGTTAAAGCTAAAACAAGAAGAAATAAGCAAAAGAGTAGGAAGGATTTACTCAATCTGCAGACTAAAGTCTTCTTAATGTGAGGTGTCAATAGTTTAGCCAGAGTAACCCCTCATGAACTATTGAGTAGAAAGTATCAAGCATAGCCAGCTTTGGGCACTATACCCTTATTTATGGCCATCTATGAGATATAATGTTAAATCATGTAATTCATCATAATCTATTCTTTCTCTGAATTGCAAATTCCCTTGCAAGAGATGTTACTCATTCTAACTCTAGAAGTATCTCCTAGATTATCCATTTATGTCTCTTCAACTACATTATAAATTTAGTGAGGTAAAGGACTTTGTCTTCTACTGCTGTGCATTTCCCATACTTCCAAGGCAAAATGATTCAACGATTGACTAAATGAATAAAAGAGGTATATTAAAGTACTAATGATAGGTACAATGTGTTACTGTGATGATTTCTCTTTTGGGTGCTTTGTATGAATTAGCTCTAATCCTCAGAGCAACATGAAATGTAGTTATTGATAGCCCTCAGGGCTAGGCAGTAGATCCAGCTTAAAAAGTTGGGAGTGATCTGAATTATAATGAACTGGATTACAACTTGAGCTTTTCTCCATTTAGGTATAGGAAGGTGGTTTCCAATAACTGCACTGATGGAGTGAGAGAACAATACACTGCCAAACCACAGAAATGTCCCGGGAAGGCCCCGCGGGGGCTCCGGATCGTCACTGCTGATGGAAAGTTGACAGCGGAACAAGGGCACAATGTTACTCTCATGGTACAGCTGGAAGAGGTAGGACTGACTCCTGTCTCACTTCTGTCTTCTGGGGCCAGTGAGTTGTCCAAAGAAATCATGATTTGTTTACATATCTTTTTGTTTTTGTTTACATATTTTTAAAAAGTTTTAAGTGCTGAAAATTTTTGTTTTATTCTACTCTTAGTTCCTTGGGTTTTTTTTTCTTGTTATTGTTATCAGTTCATCTTCTCAGACACATTTCTTCAATTATTTTCATTTCACTTCAAGTTGTTCTTCACGCCTACTTAATATCTCACTTCTTGGGGGTTCTGTTTGGATTTAACCTTGCCTTATTTGCTCTTTTGTAGCAAAAAGTTTTCCCAGAATATATTAATAGTATTCCTGGAGTAATTGAACACACACAAATACTCAACTAACCTAAAAGATACTACAATCACTCATCCCTTGATGACAGGGATGCATTCCGAGAAATGCATCGTTAGGCCATTTCATCATTGTGCAAACATCATAGAGTGTACTTGCACAAACCTACATGACACAGCCTAATGTACACCTAGGCTACTTGGTACTAGTCTATGGGACCACCGTCTTATATGTGGTCTGTCATTGGCAGAAACATCGTTATGGAGCACATGACTGTAATGCTATCCTCCTCTCTCAACCAGAAGTCTTAGCTTTTCTTTTCCAGTGGCAACTTGCTGGTCATACATAGGACACTAAGGCCAATATAAACATAATTGAGTATATTTTCTTTGGCAATTGAGCTTGTATTTTTGTAGCACCTCAGGGATATCCTTATAAACATCAATTATTATTTGCCAAATTATGGTTGTCTGAAATTTATGAATATTTAGATGGTGGATAACATGAAATTTATACTCTGTATTTTAGAATGTACACAGGCATTTTTGTCATTTTGTACATGAGGAAGATGGTCTATAAAGGAGAAACACTTTTATTAAATGATTTCAGTTATTAAACTGGACGGTCCTACCTTCAACCATGTTTTCTGAGTCTTTAAAATATGGTCAGCACTGTGCTAGGCCTCGTGCATACAAAGGGATTTAAAAATTAATAATGACACCAGGACTAATATATGCAATATTGACTTCCAGCTTCCTCTTCTGCTAGCCAAGTGGCTTTCAACCTTTAACATGCATAAGAATCACCTGGTGAGCATGTTAAAGCAGGGATAAAGGGACAAATATGTATGGTGACGAATAAAAACTAGACTATTGATGGTGAACGTGATGCAGTCTATACAGAGCTGACATATAACAATGTACACCTGAAACTTATGCAATGTGATAAGCCAATATGACCTCAATAAAAATAAAGAGTTTTCTGGGCCCCATCTTCAAAGATTCTGATTCAGTAGGTTGGGGCTTGGCCCAAGAAAATGTGTTGCTAACAGGGTCGTAGTTTACACGTCATACTGCAAGAGAGAAAAAAAAAAAAAAAACAAGGGCAAAGTCAAGGGGGATAGAGTTGTCTGAGAGGCTCTGGAGTATGCCTTGAAGGGGAAGAGATGAAGCAGTTAGGATTGCTTTGTCAGGTTGGATCAAAACTATTAGTATTTTAATTTCTGTAGAAAAACCAGCTGTGAAATAATGAGTTTGAAACTCTGACTTGGGTAATGCTGATGCTTCTGGTCCAAGGACCATTTAAAACTACTGTTCTAATACTCCTTTCTATTATCTCCTTAATAAGTGCCTTTGGACCATGCCCAATCTTCTAAATACTGAGGTCTCCCAAAATTCTTCAGTTGGAACAAGAGAAATATAGGCCAATTTAGGCCACAGTTGCTCGCATTTCACAGAAATAAAATCTTTGGGGACTTCTGCCTGAGGCTATGACAGATTAGCTTGCAGCAAACCAAATATATATGTATAAATTTAGAGCAAGAGTGAGAGAGAGAGAAGGAGGAAGATGAGCATGAGGGAACCATGAAGAGTATTTGAGAAGCAAAAATTCTTTTCTTGAGAGATGGGAAATTCCTTGTGGTGAGTCCAGCATTTTCTGCTGTATTCCCCCTCAAGAACTTTGCCAGTTTATACGTCACACCATAAGGAGGTCGGATTCAGGTTCCCAGGACAAGGCCAGACGGAAAGTGTTGGCTGAACAGATCTTGGTGGACTCACAAGGCTGGAAATATAAAAGCTGGACTTGGAGACCACCATGGCCACTGGGACTAAGGAGGTCAATTCTAAAGAGAAGGGAAGCATAAAGAGGAAGCACAATACTCTTTGCCCTTTTTCTCCTTGAGTTGACAACACTTAAGTGACACAGGCAACATGTAAAGTCGTCAGTAAGAGGACAAGAAATCAAGCATAGTTTTAGAAGTAATCCTGTTTTGGGAAATAAAAATTTGAGTTCAGGGACTATGAAGGAGGAGAGCCCTGGTGAACAATACAACACAAGGTTCCTGAGACTCTTAGAAAGCTTAATCCTAGAAGTAAGGACAAACCAGAATTTGAACAGGCTCTCTAAGTGCTGAAATCCAACCTGAAATTATTTCAGTCTCTGAATAGATCAGAGTGACTTTCCCCAATTTTAAATGTCTGTCAGAATCTAAATCAAATCCTCTTTACAGTAAAATAACATAAATCAGAGGTCATACCTATTTTTAATATAAAATGTTGGGCATTTCGTTTTTTAAAAAGTTATAGATATCTCAAGAAACAGCACCAAGAGGGAGAAGAAAGCAGCATTGTCTGAGATACAGTTGATTGATCATTGAAAGAACAGTTGTCTGAGATATGATTAATACGTTCCTGAATAGGGGGCAAGGTAGCAAGTTTAACCCTATAGTAGGAATCAGTCAAAAGCAGTGATCAAACGAAAGTTGTAGAAATAAAGATATAATAACTGATATTAAGAACTTAGATGAGTTTAAAGCAGATTGAACCCAGATGAAGATGATCCAAAAGGATCAGTTAACTGGCAGAAAGGACAGTAGGAGATATAGCATTTGGAGGATAAGAGTGAAATGATAGAAAATAGAGAAAAGAATAATCAGAGACAAATGGAAAATGGTGAAAGGGAGGAACATATATATAATTAGAGTCCCAGAAGGACACTCTAATAAAAAGAAATATTGAAGGTAATTTTTCAGGCATAAAGAAAATGACCTCAGACAAAAGCACAAACATCATGGAAAAAATGAAGAGCAAAAAAGAGTGTTTATATGTGGGTAAATTGAAATTAATAACTTTCAGACAAATAATGACAATAAGCTGTTGGATTTAAAATATATCTAGAATTAAAATAAATGAAAACAAAATATATGTATGATAATAAAATATGTATGACTATAAAATATATGTAGAATTAAAATACATACATAACAATAATATAGTATGAGGAGGGAATGAAATGGAGTTAAAGTGGTTTAAGTTCCTTGAAATATCCATGAAGAGGTAAAAGGACTAATTTATATTAGACACCAGCATGTCCAGAATGTATGCTTTAATATTTAGAGTAACATCTAAAAGAATATCAAGCTATTGACAGGGGAATTGGAAGAATATTAAAAGTGCCTCATTAATCCAAAATAAGGCAAAAAAGAGACAAAAAGGAATATACTGCCTTTGAGACAAATAGAAAAAATACTGAAATGGTAAATATAAACCTAAGTATTATCAGTTATTACATAAAATAAATAGTTAGTGATTTTTGTGGCTTAAGAAGTGTGTGTCTAACTCAAGGTTGTGAAGATATCATACCACGAGTGTTTTCTTTAGCTTTCATATTTAAGTCTATGATCCATCTTGAATAAAATTGTTTCAGGCAGGGGCCAAGGTTTGTATAGTTTTTCATATGCATATCCAATTTACCCAGAAGCATTGAAAAACAATTCTTTTCACACTGAATTGCTATAAGTCTTTGTCGTAAATCAATTGACCATACACATGTGGGTCTATTTCTATATACTTTATTTTGTTACACTGGTCTAATTTTCAAACCTGTGTTAATTGCTAATTTCAAACACATTTTAATTATGCTATATTTAGAGTCAGTCTTGATTTTGAGACATAAATCCTCTAAACAAATAGAAAACCATTTATAATTTATAATACCATCAAATTATAACACATGCTTATAGACAAATATAACAACTTATTTTCAATAGGTCTACCCAGAAAACTACAACACATTGGGAAAAAATTTTGAAAAATAAATGAATGGAGAGAGACACCATGATCATGGATTGGATGATGCGATATTATGAAAAGATGCCAGTTTTCCCCATGCTGATCTTAGATTCAAGGCAATTCCAATAAAATCCCCAGCATATTTTTGTGTGTTAAAATTGACAAGATGATCATAAAACTTATATGAAAATGCAAGGGCTCAAGAATAGCAAAGATAATCTTGAAGATAACTCACAAAATTGGATGGCTTACATTACCAGATGTCAAGATTTATTATAAAACTATAGTAACTAAGAGAGTGTGGTGAGGGCATATATATATATATGTTTGTAGGAGATATCTATCTATCTATCTATTATGTATATTATAGATAGATATCTCCTACATACTGACCAAGAAAGGAAATAGTGAGTCAAGAAACATAACGGTATGTGTACCTACCTTTTTGACAAATGAGACACTGCAGTACAGTAGATAAATTATAATCTTTTCAGTAAATGGTGCTGTGACATTGAATATCCACCAGGGAATACATACATCTTGACCTCTCGTGACACACAAAAATAATTCTAACAGGACTGTTATTGTAATTTTGAAAGATAAAACTAAATTGTTTAAAACAAAGCACAGAAGAGTTATCTTCATGACCTTGGGTTAGGCAAAGATATTTTTTAAACAGAAAACAAAACCTATTATGTATACAGGAGAATATAATTTAATTAGACTATTAAAATTAAGAATTTGTTTTCTTCAAAAGACACTTTAGAAATTAAAAAGGTAAGCTGTTTTTAAGAAAGAAGGTTTTTGTAATACCTTCAATAAAGGACTCATACCCAGAAAAATATCAATAAATCCTACAAAATAATAAGAAAAATTCTGGCAAACCAATAGAAAATACACAAATGACTTAAATAGACTTCTCAGAGAGGGTAACCAAATAGCCAGTAAGCATATAAAAAAATTCTCAACATCACTACTCATCAAGGGAATGCAACTTAAAACTATAATAAGATATTACTGTGCACCCATCAAAAGATTTATATTTTAAAAATCTAATAATATCAAGAGTCGTTGTTGGGGCAATTCATCTTTCATACATGCTGTCTGGAGTGTACATACATGGGTACCACCACATGGAGATCTGTTTGACATGAACCACTGCAGCTGAATATATACACACCTATGACCCAGCATTTCCACTCCTAAGTATATACTCATCAGAAATGCATACAGATAGGCACCAGAAAATATGAAAAATAATATGCATGGCAGAGTTATGATTCATAAGAACTCAAAACTGGAAACAAACATTCATCAACAGTAGAATGGAAAAATAAATTACAGTATACTTATTAAGTGGGATACCTTACAACAATGAAAAAGAAAAAATTATTGCTACCTACAAAAACTTGGATGAATCTCATATCCAATATTAAGATAAAAAAAATCAGACTGAAAAAATACATATTCTACGATTCTGTTTAATTAAACTGCAAAAATAGGCAAAGCTAATTTGTGGTGATAGAAATGAGAATAATGATTACCCTCGGAGGGGGAGTGGCAAGGGGGATTTAGGGGATACTGGACATTTTTCATTTCTTGGTGATCAATGGATGCATTCGCTTTATAAAAAATCAAGTTGTGTATTTAATGATTTGTATATGTTTCTTGATGTACATTATCCTCAACAAAAAGCCTACTTACAAATAATTTTGGAAATTCAAATAAAATATAGTGCTTTTTATTTAGGTCTTTAGAGGCAAAAAGGAAAAAGAAAGAAAACTTTCTAGGGACTTTTAGGGAAGGATTCATTTTCTGGCCCAATTCTATACCCTGTGTTTACCTGTGTGGTGAATGTGAAGGACCCTTTCCCAGAGACATAAGGAAACGGATTATGATACTCAGAAGAGCATCATCTTTTGAAGTATCAGATGTTTATGTTGGAAGAGGCTTCAGAATTCAGATTTTTGTTCCATTTCTAAGAACACAACAGAGCAAGATCTGGAACAAGAACTCACTCCTGGTCAGCTGCATCTTTGTACACCCTCCAGGGACAGAGGCCAGGCTCTCATCTGTTCGACTTTGCTTTCCATGTAACAAAGATCGTCAGGCATCTGAAACTTGGCTGAGTGATGTGGGAACAGATTGGGGAATCTGGTTCTAAGATGTGTAAATTCATGCCTTCTGGGCGCAAGAAGGGAAAAAAATGCAAGTCAGTTCATTCCACTTGAGTGGGCAAGGCTACAATAACAGGGATGAAATCTGCTGCCATCAGCTGTCAGACCTGGTCCCTTGATGCTCTTGTCTCCTAGTGCAGAGCACCAAGCTAAAAGGACCGTCACCACGTCAGGAGGCCCTGGGGACCTCTCATTTGATTGTGGGATTCTTTGCTAATGATTCACAGGCTCTCTTTACAAAAACAACATCAGTTTCTCTGCTAACTCTGGATTATATATGTAGGAGTGGGTGATGCCTATGATGAGCAATATAGAATAAAGAAAGGCAGGGTGTCTCTGAGAAGGTGGGGAGCATTGAAATTTGGCACAATGATAATAATTTGAATATCCAACATTTATTGAGACTAACTACGGTCCAGTTTGTGAGTGCTTTCATGGATCGTCTTACTTACATCTCACAGCAACCCTGTGCAAGTAGCTATTATCATCACCATTGTCATTTTATAGATGGCACAGTGGAAGCACAAAAAGGCAAAATGACTTACCTAAGATCACACAGCTACTAAGTAATAGAGCCAGAAGTCAAATCCAGGCTCTATGGTATCCTGCTTTTCTATTGGTTCTCTATGATGGAAAGAATCATTTTCTGGGAAAGAACTTCGTGTAGTTCCTAAGGCTCCCTAGAAATCCTTGGCTGGGGGCAGGTAGTAACTAAGATCAAGAATAGGCAAAATTATGTACGCCCAAGCCACTCTGGTCTATGGCTGCTGCTGTATTCTTAGACACTCGTCAATATATAAATCAAGATTTTCCTCCTGGATTTTCCAAGCATATTCATGGTTTGGGATCACTGTTGAAAATCATTTCAGCAAAGGGAGATGCTTAATCCTATCCTGGGTTTCCCCTACTTTGCAAAACTATGCCTTTACTGAATGGCTACTGAGTATCTGAAGCTGTTTTATCCATTCTAAAGAATATTGGAAAACATAGGATGGCTATGACTGCAGCCCTTGAGGAGTCTACTATCCCTGTATACTAAACTTCTCCAGAGCCTTGGATATGAATTCGGCTATAATGATTTTTTTTAAAAAAATAAATCCAAAACAAAAACCCCATGACGTGCCACTGGCAATGCATGAGGCCTCTATAGCCTCCTCAAAATCTCTGAGTCCACTTCTCATTTGAATTTGATGCTCCTAAATTTGTTTTGAATATAGTGTCTGACTCTTGCACCTATTCCTCATGCCAATTCTTCATAACAATAGAGATTTTAATGCCATGCTTCTGATGCCTCTAAAGCGGCAAGTCCCCCAGGTGCCAAAGGGGCCAGGAGGGCCTGGCTACATTCTGATGTGACACTGCAGCGTGATTAATGCAGAGGTGGGCAGAAAACTCTCCAAGTCGATATATTTTGTCATTTGGGCACCAAAGATTATGCCTCTGTGTCTCATGGTTTTACTCATGGTTCAGCTTCTCCTGTAGACTTGTCTTCTGTCTCTGGGGCTAGATTGGGCCAGTGACTGATGCAACCCACCTTTCTTTGTCCACACTTACTTGTATACAAAACCTTCATGTGGGCTCCATCTCCTATGTGTGTCAACTAAAGCATCAGAGACCTGAGGAATCAACTGCCCAACCAAGTAGTTAGACATGTGTGTTTATTTGTTCTTGAACAAATATTTTACTGGGTTCCAATTTTACATCATGTACTTTTCATTCATGTATAGACATACTTCAGTTTGTGGAAACAGACGTTTTGGGTTAATTAGGCCCTCTGCTGTATCAAGTTTTAAATAAAAATCTAACCACATGAAATTCAAAATACTTAATATTTTGTATTCATTCAAAACAAAAAGAAAAACTAATTTACTGCATTATATTGTAATTCTTTTTTTTGGCATCCCCCAGTAAATTATAAATATTGTTAAGGTAAGAATCAGACCATGCCCGGTTGCAGCTCCAGCACCTCTATTCATGGTGCCTAACATGCTGATAGGAACTCAATAAATGTGTGTGAATTTGGATAGGCTTCCCCAAGGAGTGTAGGGATAAACCCAAACTTAAAAAGAAAAGACTCTTGAATTTCGAATATCATCAAAAACATGTTAAAGTCTTCATCTGAAATCTAAATCCCTTCCTTTATTCTGTAGTAATGTGTGTCCTAATTCTAACGTAAGAATGTCAATGAAAACCGTGATGAAATCGGGGCAAAGAACTACTTATTCATAGAAGATACTCAAAGGCTAGGTTCACTGATGCCAGCCTGTAACTTCATGTCAGTAGTGTACACGCAAGCCAGAATTGTGCAGAATTGACGCATGCAAGATATGGAATCTCTTCCTGCAAATAGCATGTAAGGCCACTCTCCACGTCTAGGTGACAAAAATGACTCCATAGCACAACTCCTTCAGAATCTCACAGCTTGGCTCATCTGTTTCTCAGAGAACCACATAATTCTGTTAAAGTTGATGAAAAGTCCCATTGTCAGGAACCCCATCCTTGCTGCTTTAAGGGTTCTCTCCAAATATACTGTAATGAAAGAACCTTCGTTAGAAGCAAGAAGGAAAAGGGGCCAGTCTTGCTTCCATCCCAGACTCGCTCATTGTGGCAGATCCAAGAGCACACACATGCTGCATGAGTGCACCTGCATGCACACACACACACACACACACACACACACACACAATGCATTTCTGCATCGTTTCCTTAAGGACAAAGAACAGTTGATCCAGGGACCAACCAAGAGGTGAGGGGAGGAGCCCATGGATTTGTGTCTGAGGAGCCAAACATTTTTCAACTACACCTGAATTTTAGGAAGCTATTCACAGGTGTGCACTGAGACCTAACCATCCAATGAGAGGTGGCATCTCTCTGTCTGGCGGCTCCCTCAAGATGGATGTCCTCTGGACATCTAATAGCCCCTAATGAACCTATAGGCTTTCAACGTGATAACTCAGCTTCCCAGAGAAATCCAATGGAAGAAGCTGAAGGCACGGGATGGATGACAAAGGGCCTAATCAGTCTTAAGAACTCAACAAAACCAATTTTGGAAGCATTCATTTGAGAGGACTGCTGGGCAAAAGTAGTGTCTGCGTGTTAGGGAAGATAATTAAATCTGTTTTAAACAGCTGTAAGAATAAAGAGATGCAATTCACTGCATAATTTAAGACTTTTAAATTAAATCTGAGGCAAGGGACTAAAATTAAAACTTTGATCTGTATCTCATTGTTTTAATACTTCAATTTACATACAAAGACTGGCGCTTAATAAGGAAAATTCATGATTATAACTTCTGTGAGATTTAACTGCAAAACGTGAAGGCTGTGTCCTCATTAGATGAATTTCAATGATCTGTAATTTCACATACGTTTAAAGACTTATAGCAGCCTGAGAGTAAGGCTGAGAGTAACCACAAGGTAATAACACTACATAATATTGCAGGATGCTGCCAGCGTCAGAGGGTAGAAAGATGACTCTTGATCAGTTTTTTCATGAGACATTCATTTGTTGAATTTATGAAAGAATTTGACCTACTTTTTCATCTGGAGAAAAATCGGGGCTTTTAGAGATGGCACAAAGAGTTAGCAGGCAGTGTTAAGCCTAGGCGGGTATCAGTCTCTAAGCAGCTCAGATCTGACTCAGAAGTCTCAACTATTTTCTTCTTCCACACAAAGGAACAGGAGCTGATTTCAATGAACCATAGAGATTTAAGAGGCTTTCTCATGTATTATTCCTTACTCCATTCAGCTTTATTCTCTTTGACTCTAGCAAGGTAATTGAGCCACTTCATTTCTTCTCCCTTGTTGTTTCAGATTAAAAAGGAAGAGAGGAAATGACGCTGGCGATGTAAGTTGTCTTTAGCCAAAGGCCTAGTGTCTGAAGTTCAGGTCGGATAGGTTTGCCACTCTTTCTAAGGCTTCACTTTCCTCTCCCCTCTATACTGGTCCACATACATTGGGGTATCGCTATTCTTTAGGGTTTCAGGGAGTAGATGTTTGCAAAGAACTTGAGTCTGCTTTGACAAGCAAAGAGAGAGAACTGGCTCATTACTGAAAGTTCCAGTTCAGTGAACATTCTGAGGGCTGGAGTCATGAAATAGTCTTCGGTTTGAGTTTTCAATCTCTCAGCCTATCTGCTTTAAGCCCTGCAACACTGAAGTCCCCTTTCATCCACATGAGTGGCCACCACCCCTGATTCAGGGCTTCACCAAACCACATGGTTCTCACCCAGGTGTATAACTTCCTCAGGTTTCTGGCTTCACACTTTCCCACTCGCTATTCCTTGACTCTCTGCCTTACTAGCTCAGTCCTCACTGTAACCTACCATTTGTGTGCAATGGAAAGTCCACCATGTGACAATAGTGCTTGAATAAGTTCTGCATCTTCACCTAAGAGCTGAGATTATTTCAGCAGCCTGAAAGGATGTGGGAATATGTGTGGGTGTCCAGTAATGCCAATAACAAGAATACTCAATTATAAAAATCACAGGTTATCTGGACTAGAAATGACAGTTCGGATCATCATCATTCTGCCCACCTTTAATTTACAGGTTAAAAAAATTGAGGTTCAAATGTAAAATGCATTTCAAAGGGCATATAACTAGGTCTCCTAACTCCCAGGTTTCCACCTGACTTCTGTAGAGCTCCTCTTCCACGTATGGTACCTCTGTAAAGTCACCTGCATCACAACAGACTCATAATTTGGAACAGTGTTAGAGTGACATCCGGGACAAGAAATTAAATATCTGTTTCATAGACAGGATCTTATGACTTGGTCAAGTCCACCAAACAATGCTAGATATAAAAATTTTGAAAGCTATTTAAAAATGCTGAGAGCATAATGTAAAACAGTGCAATGATTCCAGTGTTGTTGTGGTTGTTGTGTGTGTGTCCACATGCATTCTCATTGGTTAATATGGTATTCACCAATCTAACAATGTCATCTATGGGTGGTACCATTATGGGTGATATGAATTTTCTTTTTCTCATTTTATGTATTTTCTGCATTTTCTCCATGAATACATCATGCCTTTTCTTCTTTCTTCTAATAAAGCTAACAAATTTCTATTACATACTTTACTCCTAGGAAAAACTCCTTACATAGGTTTTTTTTGCTAAATGAATCTTCCTACTACTCTTTAAAAAAAAGTATAATTTTTATTAAAAAGTACTATTTTGTTCTTATTACGTACATAAATGTTTAGAGTGATTTTACAAACTCATTCAAAACCATTTATAAGATTTATGTTATTTAGCAGCCCCATAATTTTCCTGCTGAGGTAATTCCTAAAGCTACCATGTCGTGGTAACAGTATAGCAATGTCACTTTATCACCTAAAAAGTGTTTACAAAGCCCAGCAGGTCATGGTTCTGACCTCTCCATACCGCAATATCTAGATGGAGGAAAGAGGCCTTGGCTAACAGTCATTTATCTGCTCACAACAAGCCAAGTGTTCCTCCTGCCTTGTGGTATTCTGTTCTGTTCTAAGCCAGAGACCAAGTACAGAAGACATAAAAAGGAAATTTGGAAATTTGTGGTTCATTCAAACACAGGTGCTACGGCTCATTTGCAAGTGAAGGATTAAACTATTTTGTGATGTTCCAATTGGAAATTCTTGGCCTGAACATTCTATCCAGAAGTATTTGGGTGTTTAGTTAGGCAAATCCCAAGGATTATAGTCCTTGAAGAAGGACCCAGTCATTTGCATTTCATCAGCGAGAAGGTGAAATATCATGTTTCCAGTTCAATGGGCGGGTGGGTCCCTGGTCTGATCCCCGGGCGTCACTGGCCTTGTCAGCCCTGAGCTCTTTAGTGAGTCGTAAATCCCCATGCACCTCCCTCCTCACCGTGTGGACCTTCTTCCCCCAGCTCAGAGCATCCAAGTTCCCCGCTGCCTTTGCTTGCAGAGAAGCTTGGGGGTCGGTGCATTTGGAGAAACACCTGTGCTATAGGAAACCATCTCTGAATAGGTGAGGGGAGGAGGCTGACTCTCTCTTCTGCAATTAGGCCACCATCCAGATATCTTGGGATTGTTGTCCAGAGCTCAATTTTGAAACTGAAAAGAAGTCCAGAGGGTTATTGAAATGAGAGACCCAAGAAACACTCTCCCAGCTGATCCAGAAAGGCAGCCTCAGCTTCCAGCAATGTAGCACCTCTTGGAAGGGATACCAGAGAGGACCAAGAACTTGCTTAGGAACAGAAGATAGGGCATGTGCAAGTGCCTGTTATCATAGACTGGTGATGGTCTGTGCTTGAAGGGCTCAGTTTGCCTTTATAAAATGGCAGGTCCAACACAGTTACAGCAGCTGTTTCCTGTTTAGAGTCATCTCACTCTTGGTTGAACACTCACATTACCAGGGGTCTTCATAAACACGTTTTGCAGCTCCCACAGTATTTTATAGAGCCTGGTATATTACCCTGGGCCCTGCTTACATCACTGTGTGATGAAGAATTCGATCCATGTTGACATTTCTCTAAAGGGTTTTAGTTACTGAAGCTTACAAAAGCTCTCTGGTTTCACCTATGAGTGAATCTAGTCTTCAGCACCCACATGGGAATAAGCACAATACAGTAGTTTGAGTGTCTTCTCTGAACGAGTAGTAGAAGTGCTGAACTTGGAGTGAAGAAAAGCTTTGTTCAAACTATCTTGTGCCTCTAGGCAAATTTTAAGTCTTTCAGGTCTGAGTCTTTTAGCGTTGACGATTAAACAAGATACTACATAGAAAGCAGTTGTTATTATTTCTGGCACAGTAAACTTTCAAGAAATGTTCTATCTTCTCCCTTAGTGAGCATCAGGGAATGTTCTAGAACAGTCTTACCTGCACACTTTATGCAAGAAGTCACATGCAAGTGTTCGCTCTTATTGGATAAGCACAAGGTGGATAGCGCTTCTCTCCACATACTCGTCTCTTCCAGCTGATGAAATCTCTTCTCCATAGCTATCTCCTTTCCTGTTTCTTGTCAAGACCTTGCTCACCTGAGTCTAAATCTCCCTCCGTCCAGTAGAGTATGCAGGGCAATAGTGGGCTACTTTTATTTCACGCACCGCACCCTGACTAAATATCATTAACCAGGAGAAGAAAAAGCTGAAATGATCTGATTTTTGTTTCTGTCACTCAATGCTGCTTAGTGATATTTTTTATCTTACTTTGTGGTCAAAACAGCATTAAAATACCAATAGAAATCCAAGACCAAAGTTGACTGTAGAGCATCATCAATGTAACCAATGTCTGTGTTACCTTCTGGTTATTTCCCACATACTTTATCAATATTTAAATATGTCCAGGGACAGTGAGATAGAATGTGGTGTTTTGCAGTGTTTCTTGTGCTATTGTATACTCCACGCCCTCTCTAAATTTGGTGAAATCTTTATTTCCCCTCATTTGCTTCCTCTCTCTCTCTCTCTTTTTTTTTTTTTTTGGTGAGGAAGATTGTCCCTGAACTAACATCTGTGCCAATCTTCCTTTGTTTTGTATGTGGGATGCCACTACATCTGGGCTTAATGAATTGTGTGTAGGTCTGCACCCAGGATCCAAACCCATGAACTCCGGGCCACTGAAGCAGTGTGAAAATTTAACCACTACACCACCAGGCCGGCCCGGTGCTTCCTCTCTCTTATAATCCTTCTGGGATTTAATCTCCCTCTGCTCCTCGCTTCACCTTGCCCCCAGGGTAACTGGTGTTAGCAGGCTGGATTATATTTGCCAGCACCTTTCTCTGTGCATGCACAAACACACACAGGCTTATAGTATATATACTGTGTTATTTTTGCTTTTTTTTAATATAAAAATGGGTTAGACAATAGTCCTTTCTCTATGATGTAGTTTTTGCTGCATGGACTTTAAGGCCCCTTTTGAGACTGACTGTCAGTGAAGCCAGCGTTGGGTGCCCTCTCAAGCTTTGCAGGGGCCACTGTCTGATGTGTGAGTCCGGGTTCTCTCTGCGGTGGGTCCCGAAGGCCTTCAGGAGCATCGTGGAGTCTCACTGCTGGACTGAGGCTGTCAGTGTGGAGTTACTGTAGTATTTGTTTCCCTCTTCTCTCTGAAGCCCTGTTACAGGAACTGATAGGTTCACACACCTTTCATTCCTCAGGTTAATCTTGGCTTCATCAGGGCCATTTTACATATTTGTTTTTCTACTAGAGAAGTCGTGATGCCCTTGGAGAATCCCCATATGGATTTCACGTGACTTTTCTGCCTTTCTTGGGCACTTCTTTTGCGCTAGTATTCTCAGTTCTGTGTCTATATTAGGGCGTGTGCCTAAAGGGCATTAGATCTAAAGAACTTTATGTGCTGGTCTAGATATTTCCCAGCCTGAGCTCTGTTGCAGGAGTGATGACTTGTGATTTATTAGATTGAAGTAACTCTCAATTATACACATGAGTTTCTTGACTACTGATTATGAATACCTATTGTTTCCTGTTTTCTCTATCTTCTTTATAGATAGAGAACCTGATACTGCTTCACCAGAGGGAAGACATAAGAGTGTGGTTCATGCAAACCCTTCCTTCCACTTCTTAGCAAAAATATTGTCAGAGAGGGAAACAGAGTCAAAGCCAGTAAGAGAGTCTAGAAAGAAAAGAAAGCGATGCTTCTCCTTTGTTACCTCCTTCCTCCCCCTCTGAAAGGTATTACAAGTAACTCAGTTAAAGAGGCTCCACAAGCACTGAGCTGCATGGGTAAAGTTAACCCACAGATAATCTTAAACCCTTTCTTAGGTAAGTCTCCTACTAGCTGTGGGCCCTTAGGCATCGTTAACCTCTCTTTGCCCCAGTTCTCTTGGGTATGTCAAAAGGAAATAGCATCTGACCTTGCCCTTGTGTCAGGTGCTGAGGATGCACAAACTACCCTCATTATCATCCAGCAACACCTTTTCCTAGAGAAGTTAGCTAATCTTGACCGTGTATATTATGGAATTTCTGTGTGTGATGGTGCACCAGTCACTGACAATGAGTTTAGTGCTTCCCTTCCTGGTTTTATTAATGCATCCTTGGCACTTTAGAATCCTGAAACATCTGGGAAAGCTTTATCATTATATCAGAATGGAGTAAGAATAGCGTCAGCTTCTGCTGCACTATCTTCGTCCCTAGATGAGTTTAATCACAGGAATACCTAACGTTCAACAATCTGAACCAGAGAGCCTCAAGCTTCGGTGCAGCCCAGCGTCAGCTGTGGACCTTCTCAGACCACAGCAGCAACGAGCATCCTTCCCAGAGCCTTTGAGCCAGGAGGTGGGTCTTGGGTAGCTGGGCATCAGCATTGTTTTCTTTTAATTTCTATAAGAGATGCTGATAGCAAAGGCTGAGATTCAGTGATGTCAAAACCAATAAACTGTGGGAGTTAATTTTGACAGGGAGGTGCATGTAATTTCCTGTTGCAACTCATATTTCAATCTGCCGTGATCTGCCCTGATTTACCCCCTAATTGGCTTCCCAGCATGCTTGAGCCTTGTCCTAGTTCATCTTCCCTATGGTGGCCAGAGTTATCTTTTTGAATTAAAAATATCATCATGCTATTTTTCTCCCAAATTCCTGTTTAAAAAACACTTTAACGGCTTCCCATTACCCCTAGGAGAAAGATCAAAATCAAAGACTCAGCCCACAGGTTCTAAAATGTCATTTTCTCCCCTCCAGTCTAATTTCATAACATGTTCCTACTGTGTGTCTATCTTCAGCTTCCTTAATACCATCCCCCTTCTGCCACAGGGCCCTTGCACATCTCATTCCCTTTGCCTGGACTCCTCACCTCACTCATGTTCTTTGTTTGGTTAATTTACTTCTTTCCTTTGGGTCTTCTCAGGTTAATGTCACTGTTTCTGGGAAGCCTTCCTTGAAATTCTCAATCAGATCAGATTTTAAATCTCCACCTCTCCCTATTGTGAAAGCTTATAACACTGTGCCCCTCTCCTTCATATCATACCCTGTAATAATTTTTTTTTTATTATTTGTGTGATTATTTAATTAAAGTCTATCTGTCTCACTGTATGCTCAGGAAATCCGAGATCACACATGTCTTGTTTGGTTCAGTTGGTTATAATTTACATAGCAGGGTTCTCCCAGTTAGTGCCTAACACAAGATAAACACTCAATAGGTATCTGCCGGTTGGTTGAGTGAATGAATGAATGACCAGATAGCCAGTTAAAGCAGGACAGGCATGCCTAATTGATTGGTGACCTAGGACTTAGGCTCTTCCCTTTGCCTTCTTTCTTATTCTCCAAGAGGAATTGGCGGCCCTGCCTCAGATGGTAATTACAGGCCAAGGAAGTCAGATGCTGATGACAAATGAGCCTCACAGTGATGCAGTACCACTGTATCAGGCTTACCAAGCACCTGAGAGCCCCTGAAGGCAAAGGCATGGGATCTGGTTTGCTCCACTTGAGTAGGCAAAACTGCAACAGCAGGGATGAAATCTGCTGCCTTCAGCTGTCAGACTTGGCCCTTGATGCTCCTGTTTCCTAGTGCAGAGCACCAAACCCAGAGGCCTGCACCCATGTCAGGAGGTCCTGCGGACCTCACATTTGACTGGGGGGGGTTCCATCCCTTTGACTACAGGGGCTCTCAGGTGCATGGTAAGCCTAATACTTTCATACCATATATCCATTATGTGTATATATCCTGACCTAATACCCTAAAAGCCTGACTCTGTAATGGCAGCCTTACTGATGCACTAGTCCAAACACTGTGTAGCTCCTTCCTTTTGTCTGCTATATAAGCAGAGAACATTGTCATGAGTGGAGAATTAGGAATGCTGTCATGCCAAAAGACTGACAAGCCATAGACATCCAGACAGACAGAACTTGGGTTGGGGTACTATGTAACTGACAAGAGATCTAAGTCCAGGGCTACAAAAGGAGAATAGTGAATACAAATCAGAAAGGGAAGGCTAGGTAGACTCAAGCAATGGCAGCCAAAGTTGTAGTTTTCCAAGTTGTGCAGGTAGCTGCTCTCTCAGTGGAGACTGAAGTGGAATCAGCTAAAGATGTGAATCTCCGTTCTGCCCTTTTGCAAACGATGGTCCCTACTGGATGTCCACTCTGTCCCCATAAAGACACCTAAACCCCTCTACCTCCCTCTCTCTCTTTTTCTCAGAAACTATTGTGCTTGTCCTATTGTATGATTAACCCTAGCCCCTCCTGATGCTTCCCTGGAGCATTTGCCCCAGATGGTGTGAGTGGGTTATAAGGGGGGCTCTTCCTCCAGGCCCAAACATAGAGCTGACCTGGCAGCAACTCTGTTGAAGGTCCAGAAAACCTGGAAGTGGAAACTGACCAGGAAGAGGATGAGAAATTGATCGGTCAGTCCGCTTTGGTTGTCCAAATGAGTGATAAGTCAGCAGGAATGCTTGACATTTATATTTATTAGTGAAGGGAATTCAAGTAATTGCACAGTGTCTGGGCTTGTGGATATCTGTTTTGTAGTTTTGAAGCGAGTTTCTTTTTCTACCCTAGGGGAGAGTTTTTGCCCGTGTCCTTACTGAGAGTCAGCTGTCGTGTGCCCCCCATGCAATGCTTGGCTGGGCACAGAGCGAAGAGTTGGTCACACAGATTCATAGGATTTGAACTGCTTTTCCATTCCCTGTGAATTAATCTTTTAAATGTCAGCATTTTAAACTTGGCCTTTTCAAAAAATATGATACCATATGAACCTTACTTAATCGAAAATACATTTATAGTTCAAAGGTTTTGTGTCCCCCCCGCCACTGAGAAAATGGATAAGCTAACCAAACAAATAAATAAAAAAAGGTGTTAAAGGATGGGCAGTGTGAGAGGGAACCTGGTTATTGTCAGTTGGGTCTAAGAAACTTTGTTCCTTAAGAATCTCAACTGTAATTCCAAAGGCCATTTTTTTTTTTTTTTACAGGTCTGCGATTTTATAAAGCAGACTTTATCTTCTCCTGCCTAGCTGTGGGAAATTTAGAATCATGTGAGTCCAATCAAGCTTGAAAAGGAATATTACAGGTCTTTTGCAGCTGCATTGTTTTTATAGTCATTTATTTGGGTACAGAATTTTAAGGATTACTGACTACATGTCTTTTATAACAACTTTTTGAATTAACATGGTAAGGTATTATTATGCCCATTTCATAGATTAGGTAACTGAGACCCAAGGAAGCTGAATAACTGCATGAAGTCATCCAATTTGTGAATGGCGCACTAGGATTCAAGCCTGGAGGAGCCGTGCATCCTTTACCCACAATGCTATGTTCCATCTGTAATGAGTGAAATACAAGTCCAGGGAGATGGGTTCGAATCCCGGAACTACACTAACTAGCTGTGTTAACTTTGAGCAAATGATTAAGCCTTTCTTTAGCTTCCTCATCTGTAAAAGGAATGAACATTGCCTGCTTTCTCTCCAGACTAAGATTCTGTGAAGAATAAAATGGGGTCATTTTGAGAGCATAAAATGCTGAAGTAGAAAAGAATTCACCATCATGATCTTAAATAATAACTTGGCTGAGTCCAATGTCATATCAGGTGTAAGGCAAGGTGTCTCCCATCCCTCCTCCAACATGGTTAGGGAATCAGAAATAAAGGGAGGGGGGACTCAGGGGTCCTGAACACATAAGAAGTAGTCAATGACCATGTTAGGTATGCTGAGTTTTTAAAATTGCGTGTTTATACCTTCTAGTCGTGTGCATGGATAACACCATAAAAAAAGCCTTCAGAGGAATTGAATATCAAATTGGAGCTGATCATCAAACACTTAATTTTCCAAACCTTGAAACTTTTAGTAGTTGGTGCCCTTCAGATTTGGAGAGCATCCATCTTAGTAAACTCCTGTCTGCCAGGGAATGTCACAGGGATTCTGTCAAACACAGACAGATGCTCCAGCTGCAGGAGGGAGCCAGGGCTGCCATTGTCCCTGAGCCAGGGACCAACACAAGCCCCAGCACTGACTCCCTTTCCTCTGATGTCGGGCTGTTTTTCAGGGTGATGTTCAGAGGACACTCATCCAGGTGGACTTCGGTGATGGCATCGCTGTGTCCTACGTCAACCTCAGCTCCATGGAAGATGGGATCAAACATGTCTATCATAATGTGGGCATTTTCCGAGTGACCGTGCAGGTGGACAACAGTCTGGGGTCTGACAGCGCCGTCCTGTACTTACATGTAACTTGTATGTTATTACTGTTGTTGGTTTATGAAATATTTAAAATATTGTGTTCCTTTTAAAATATAATCCAACATTTTATATCTAAAAGAAGCTCCCTAGTTACCACTTAGCGGAAAGGAAAAGGAGAATAAGAGAGCCAAGTGGGGAGAAAGTAAAAAGAAAATCAGCAAGTGGAATTTGAATAATCCTGGAGTCTGGTTTGCTTCAAAATGTTCTCATTGCCCTTACTATGCCTCTTCCAGGTGCCTCTGAGATATAACACCTGTGTCTGGTGGATGGTCAATTTGCTGAGCTATTTCGTTGAATATGAATTTGTCCTTTTTTTGGGTCATAAATGTTTGGAGATGATCCACATGTACGGCTCAGTCTAAGGCACTGAGAATTAGCACAAGTCATGGAATTTCTCCCCATCTGATTAGTCTCCTCTTCCCATGTTATATCTCACTATTAATAATTCTTTTAGACTTTTGCTCCCTTTCCTTAAAGTGTGTTTCCTGGGCTTTTATCTGTGGATAAGTTGGTGTCAGAGAGTAGGTGGTGTTGAGGGAAAGAAGGTAAACAATTTTAAGGAAGCTGCATTAGGAAATTGTTCTAAGCAATGTTAAAGCTTTTACCCCATTGAGGAATCTAAAGATGGACTAAGAATGATGACATCATGATAACTCCTGAGTTATGTTTAGTAAAAATGTGTGCCATGAATGCCTCTTAGGACAGGAGTGTGGGTGTCCCCACACAGGAACATGACTTGTGTATGTTGCTAGAAAAATGGTTTATTTTAAAATGAAAGTAGCTCCTTTATATGAATGGTCTTGTTCAAATTACTTCCAGCTTCTCGTCTAAGAGTGTTAAGGCTGAGCAGTGTTCCAGGCCTCTCACCTGCCCTTGCCCGTTGAACCGAATTGAGTACAGAAAGTGCCACCTAGAATTTTTTAAACTGCTGTGGTCCAGTGGAGGACAAGACTGTTTAGGGATCCCCAACAAACTTTGTTGGTTACCGAGGATTCCTGCCATATCACTAATTCTTGATCTTTATCTTCTGTACACTCATGACAGAGGTACTTTGAAGAAACACACCCTCCCTTCTTTGGGTTTAAACCAAGTTTTACAAGATTCCCAGTATGCTAACTCCACCTCCCCCTTTTCAGCTAAAGTTTGTTAAGCTCTTACTGTGTGTGCCAGGCTTTGTGCTAAACAAGCTCTTATGTGTATGGTCTCACTTCTCAAAACAACCCTATGAAGGAGGCACTATTGGAAACCTACTTTTCAAAGAACAGTGAGGTTCAGAGAGCTTAACCAACCCATTTGAAGTTGTAGACCTTCTAGCTGGCAGAGCCAGCCTTCAGACTCGGGTCTGCCTGTCTCAAGAACCCCCAGCTCTTGGGACCGGCCCAGTGGCATAGCAGTTAAGTTTGCACACTCCGCTTTGGCAGCCTGGGGTTTGCCAGTCCGGATCCCGGGCATGGACCTATGCACTGCTTATCAAGCCATGCTGTGGCAGGCATTCCACATACAAAATAGAGGAAGATGGGCACAGATGTTTGCTCAGGGTTAATCCTCAACAAAAGGAGGAGGATTGGCAGCAGATGTTAGCTCAGGGCTAATCTCCCTCAAGGAAAAAAAAAAGAATACCAGCTCTCGATCACTAAGGTTATTGTCAATAGTGCCAGTGGTGGCTGGGGTTGGAGGAACTAAGTCTCCCTCAGCTCTTATCTCCTCCCACATCTTTGCAGCTCATCCTGAGAAACATGAAAATTTGTGTTAGCAGCAGTGTACGTGCTATACAACTACATAGGTTGAAGACACCTTTCAGAGGCTCTCTTCCTGCTGACTGCTCCCCTAGCTGTCTTATGTAGACTTTCCAGAGTTGCCTCTTTCTAAGAAATAATCTGAAGTGCTGATAGCTTCATAATAATGATAAAATCTTTCAAAAATACATCACAAACATTGGTGGCTATTAGTGGCAAAAATAACTCGCGACACAAATGACAGTGCATTTGCTGAGAATGGCTGCTTACCTAGCAGCCTGTCATTTGCCACAGCTTATTCTGTAAGGGAGATTTTTGTGAGCGAGCTACTCTGCTGCAGAATCACAGTAATTTCATTCTATCTCCCGTACATGTATTAAACATCTCCCAAACTCCAACCATATGCAAATACTGCTTTAAAATTCAGCGGCCGCTTTTTGTCTCCATTTCTCAGGGTCTCCCATGCAGTCATCCACAGCTCACCCTCCTGGTCACCCTGTGGATTCTTCCTCACCCCTAAAAATGATCACATCCCCTGAGGGATCCCTCCGCACCCCAGCCCACTCCTGAGGTTACTACCTCCTGGAAAGGAAAACAGCACAGAGCTTGCCTCTGCCCAAGATTAAAGGTGGCTGATGCCAGGACTTCTGGAAGAAATGAGCCTCTCTGTTTACATGCGATTTTTTAAATTGTCTCATTAGCCTAGCCGAGTGGCTAAACATTTTGACCTTAACCTTAGTGGCAGGTGATTTGTAATGGAATGTTCCGTGTTCTGATTTTAATTGTGTTAGCCTCATCTTGGGTTAAGTGGTTGGATGAGCATGCCTCATAGAATAGAACCCCTTTCTAACCTGGCCTTGGGGACAAGAGTTAACTCTTTTTTACTAACTGTATTAAAGCAGGATTATTTGTAAATTTTCATTAACTCGCAGACATCGAAAACCACGTCATAACAGTTTCGGCAGGTTCTGACATGATGGCACAGCACCCCTCTCCTGGAGGACCCACTGTGCTCTACTATGCACGTGAAGTCGTGTGCAGTCCTGACCCCTCCACCGTGAGATGCAAGCTTGGTGCTTTCGTTCAGGTGGAGGAAACAAGAATTGGAGAAGCACTGTGATTTTGACACTGTTTTACACTAACAGGAAGTCAGAACAAGACCGTAATTGATTCACACTCCCCAAAAGCTCAAACCTGAAGGCTATCATAGCATTTTTTGATGCCACAATGCCAGGATATGGGAAGGAGGTGGCTTTGTAGAAAAACAAAAACGAGCGCTGGACAGAGTTGGGAGTTGTTAGGTCCAGATGGTAGCCTGAACTCCTGGCCAAGTCACTCCATTTCTCTGAGCCTATGTTTCCTTCTCTGTCACATGAGGAATGCATATCTTGTTTCCCAAAGGTTCTATGAAGCAGAATATGCTGTGCCCTGTCAACTAGCAAAGCTTGATTTTTTGTAGCACATGCATTTGTACCTAGTGAGTTCTGAACAGCAGCTCTTAGCTCAGCATGCCAAGCCTGCCCTCTGCGCCTTTCACCCATCCCCCCACCCCTGCCCCAAGACTCTTCCAGAAAGCCCCATTGCCTGTCTAGAAAACACACTCCCTCCTCTCTCCAGTTCAGAAAGGGGATTTGATTCCAAGTCAGAGGTTTTCAATATGGGTTTGCAAAGGTCATCAGGAACAAATGGAGATGATGTTCCTGCTGTAACATTTCCAGGAGTGGGCCAGCAGGCGGCTGGGTAATCTGTTGTAGCCTGACAGGTGGAAATTCCTTGGGGATAGTATTCACTGTGCTCTGCTAGTTTGCAAACTAATGAGACACGTGGTGCAGCCGGTGTTGCCTTCAGGTGGATGGGGCAGAGAATTTAGAGGACATGCAGGTTTTTGTTCAGAAAGCTGCCCTGTCTCAGCAAGTCTTGCAGAAAAAGATCACTGAAAACGGTGCAAATGTGCAGAATGGCAGGAAAAAGAAAAAAGATGAGGTGGATTTTCTAGTCTTTCCCAAATCCCTCTCTTCAACTGCCTTCTCACATGGGCACCATTTCCAGATGTCTTTCTGTCCCCAGCTTAAGGGAAAGTGATCAGTTTCTTGAAAACCTCTGTAGCTTTGCAACCTTTCACACGATGGTTATAATGGCCAGAAAATGTCAGACTCCGGTTTTGTAAAGTGTGATTTAATGAGTCACCTGCCCCAGAATTACATGATGAAAATGTAGCGTCCTGGGCCCCATTCCAGATCTACTAAATGAGAATTCCTGGAAGTGTGGCATCATAATCGGCTTTGAACAGATGAGTGTGGTCCTTATGTACGATGATGTTGAAGGAACTCTGTTTCAGGATTTCATCTTCATGCTTAGAGTCACTTTTATTTCTTCTAGGGGATTTTTTGTACGTTTCAGACAAACAGCAATGTCATGCATACGCGATATTTAATTTGGTGGTTGGGGGAGATCTCCAGAACAAATGCTAGAGGCAGGCCAGGACAGTCAGTGTATATGTGCACACGTGCAGACCCACACATACGATGTTCAGTCTCACAGACGTCAGCTGTTTCCTGCAGCACAGGAGGGCTAAACAAGAAAAGAGAAGGGAAACCCAGTTCACAAAAGTAATTCCCCAGTCCTGTCAACCACTGTGCTTGGGAAGATTCATATGGAGTGATGCAGCGCCACCTGCCGTCCCTTTTGTAGATCACAGGCACCTGACTGATGGAGCCGCATCTGCCAGTTGGTTCAGCTCTGGGCTTGGTGCAGCCAGCCAGCTGGGGGCCTCCCCAGGCTGGAGGTTTACTTCCGTGGCTCCATTAAGACAGACTGCACCATCTGTGCAGAAAAGAGATGCCTAAAAGATAGGCTTTGGGGCAGCAACAACTAGATACATTAGACACATAAAAAGTGAATGAATACAAGAGGACGTGGGAACCTGAAAGATAAATTCCACACATTTGTATGAACGTAAAAACATGCAAGAATGAACTCATACAGACACATATATGCATACTTCAGGGCCTCCAAAGCCAGCATGCTAGGTGTCATGAATACCTCTTCGATCTCATTGACTCCCACTCTTTCCCTCCAGCTCTCCACTCAGCCATTTCTTGCTATTTCTCAAACATGGAGAGCCACCTCCTCCCCAAGGTCTTTGCACTTCCTCTGGAGCATCCCAAATAGATATTTGGTGCACTCCCTCACTTTATTAAAGTCACTGGTCAAGGGTCACTTCTGAGAGACTTTCCTTGAGCACCTTATCAAAAATAGCACTCTCTTGGGCCCAGTCCAGTGGCATAGTGGTTAAGTTCGGAGTGCTCTGCTTTGGCAGCCTGGGTTCATGGGTTCAGATCCCAGGCATGGACCTACACCACTCATCAGCCATGCTGTGGCAGTGACCCACATATAAAGTGGCGGAAGATTGGCCCGGATTAACTCAGGGCTAATCTTCCTCAGAAAAAAGAAAAAAAAGTACTCTCTCACTTACCCCTACTTTATGTGTTCAATGCCTGCCTCCCTCAATAATACATAAGCTCCACCAAGAGTCAGGTGTCCCCAGCATCTAGAATAATGACACATAGTAGCACTCAAAAACTATTGAATGAATGAATGACCATATTGCACCAACAAGATTCAATATTTGTCATTAACAGAACACACAGGCATCATCCTTACTTTGATGTTCTGACTTTAAAATAATTATTAAATATTCATACGTGAGAGACACCTTTTAGAATGGAACCAGCTTGTCTAGCAGAGCTTCTCTAGTCCTTGCCTTCTAACTGGTTGAGTTAAGTCAGATCAGGGGATTCAGGAGGAGTATCAGAGAGGAGGAGACACCGGGACTGAGACTTGAAAACGACAGGTGCCATAAGAAAGGTAAATAAGCCAAGGCCTTGGGGTGGGACAAGGCATGGCCGCTGGAGCACACCATGTGATGGGGAGATGGCCAGAGCATGCAATAAATGAGAGCATGTGTAAAGTGCATTTCCCAATGGCTGGAACATATTTAAGAAATCAGTAAGTAGTGACTCTTATAACAGCTGTTTTTCTCAAATGAGAAAGCTCTTAGCATTTGTCAGCTGGCCAGAGCATGGCTTCTGAAATCAAACTGCTTTGATTCACACCTGGAGTGGATGTTTCCTAGCAGTGTTACCTTGGGAAAGTCGTCTTCCTCTGCTTGTTCCTCTCTAAATGGGGGTGGTAGTAGTGCCTACTTCATAAGGTGATTGTGAGAATTAAATGAGAATAAAATGAGCCATTAGTGGAATATGTGGTACGTAGTCATCGCTCAGTAAACATTGGCCTTTTGTTGTTGCATTCAACCATTCTGACTGCATATCAACTACTTCTTATACAGCTTATAAACCAGAAAATTAATTTTATTCTACATGCCAGTCATCACGCCTCTAATTCTATAAAGAGAGAGAAGCATGGACAAAAGTAGGAACAGGAAATTCTGTCATTATTAGTTTGCTTACACAGTGAATGTTTAAGTAACTACTGTGTCCCAGGAACTGTGCTAATCTTTATGCATAAAAATATATGTGAAAGCTTGTTCCCTCAAGAAGTTTGCAGCCTGCATTCTCTGTCTCATGAATTTTGGATCAATATGTGGTAGTTATCATTATTATTATAATTAGGTAATGGGAATTTTAATTTTGAGCAGATGAGTGGCATGATCAACTTGGTGTTTTAGAAAAATCACAACAATTTGGAGGGTGAGAAGGTACATAATCAGTGCTGTACATGGATTGCTGTATAAATGGATAATGTATCAGTTTGCAAGAATGAACTTATACAAACACACACATCCATGTTTCAGGGCCCACAAGGCTGACATGCTAGATGTCCTCACTACCTGTTAGATCTCATTGGCCTCCAGTTTTCCCCACTATCTCTCTGCTGCAGCCACTTGAGCTTTCTTGCTATTCCTCAAACCTAAAGAGCCACCTTCTTTTCAAGGTCTTTGCCCTTGCTTTACCCTCACCCTGGATCATATATTTTATTCTAGGTGCTGGGGACACCTGGCACTTGGTGCAGCTTATGATTATTGAGGGAAGCAGGCATTGAACACATAAAGCAGGTGGGTGGATTAGAGTGCGGAAGGGTTAGGGGCAGGAAAATCTGTAAGAGTTGTAATGGTCCAGATGGAAGGGTGCTTAGTCTATGAACCAAGGCAGGATTGGGGAGGGTGAGAAGCTCTAACTGAAAGACATTTATGAAACCCAATCAATGGTTTCCTCAATGGATGTGGGCAGCAAGAAATAAGGAATCTAGATTGACTTTCTGCTGCTGGCTTGGGCCCCTGAATAAACATTGATTTTATTCATCAAGATATGGAGAATACAGAATGGGGGAAATAGTGCATTTCTTAGGAACATTTGGCTGCTAATTGGGTCCGGAGTCAAGAGGTGGTCTTGGAGTCCTAAGCATGTAGTTAAGGTTGGAGGTCAAGGTATGGATAATATTACTTGCAGAAGAATAAATAGAAGGAGAAAAAGGCCAAAAACAGTACCCTAGGAAACACACTTAATGGTCAAGCAGAAGAAGAGGCAATGATTGAACCAGGTGGAAAGGCTGGAGGTAGCACTTTCTTCTCCACCTCATGGAATGGTGGTGAGGATGACAGATTTTTGTCATGTTCACCTCAGAGGAAACTGCATTTTGCCTGGAAAGAGTAACTAAAGAGAAGATCAGGGGTCACAGGAAAGGTCCTGGTGGTTGTCTATGAAAAGGATATTCATATCCTTGTGGGTTTGTACATCTGATTAAGGTTTCTGGTCTAATGGGCCTCTGTAGGGAGAATCATCCTATCTTTTAGTTGAGCACATCCTGAGGACCACAGGGCTCTCTCTGCTCATTCATGCTTGCCTTTGTCCCAGACAAGCTTAACTCAACTGCAAACACAGTTTGTCCCATGCTTACCTAACCAGGCGGTACCTAACCTGCACTCACACACAAACATACACATTTACACATACGCGCGTAGGTCTTTAAAATCCAATAGAGAGGAAAGACTAATTCTGTGTACACTGTTTTGGGGACTTTTACAATAACCAGCCCCCAATCCCCCACTCCCTAACACAGACTCTGTGAGTTTTCACGATCCTGGTTTACCACCAAGGATATAACCTCTTGGAAAAACTTTGCATGTCTCTCAAATCTCATATTTGTCTGTTCATTTAAGGACTTCATAAATTACTTGTAAATTTTTAAACCTTTGCACATAAATAAGTCAGATTTTAGGTCTGGAAGAAAGATTGGTAAATGGGAAGTGTTGAGACACAGTTGTTCACGATATATCTTTTTCTCCAAAGTAGAGAAAGTACCTGGGTATTTCCCTCAGGGAATATGGTGTGATGTTTTGGAGGGTTCCAGAATGAGTATGTGTTCTCTTCAGAGCAGGGAAGGTGAAGTAGAGGAAGCTCTTCCTTCTCTATGCCTCCTTTCTTCTCTTGTGCCTCAGGTCCCCTGGAGCATGTACACCTGTCTCTTCCCTTTGTCACCACAAAGAACAAAGAGGTCAACGCAACTGCAGTGCTGTGGCCCAGCCAAGTGGGCACCCTCACTTATGTGTGGTGGTACGGAAACAACACGGAGGTGGGTCGGCCTTCCACATGGGGTCTAGTGGCAGCTCAACTCAGATTGGTTGAAACAAGAGGAATAAAATGGCTTGTGTAACTTAAGAGTCTAGGGGTAGTCCTGGCTTCAGGGGCCACAGGCTCCTAGGGCTCCAATAACCTTATCAGTATGTTCTCTTTGTCTCTCTGTCTTCCTCTCTCTCACCCCTTCACCCCCTCCCTCTTACCTCTGCTTTCCTCTGTGTGATGTTCCTCTTCAGTTGGACTTTCCTTCCATGTGAGCCTTAGCAGCAGCCCGAGCTTTTACTCTCACACCTGAGCAGAGAAAAACTCACTTTCATAAAAGTTCTACAGAAGTCTTGCATGGAATATTATTGACCAAGCCTTGATCATGGTACCAGGGGTAGAAAGAGAGGTGTGGAAGTCAGCCTCCTTAGAACCTCGTGGACCAAGAGAAGGGAGGGAATGGTCCCTAAAAGGAAAAGAAGCCAATGGCTACCAGGCAGCAAAAGCATCAGAGGCCTGCTACATCCTAGCCCCCATGGCCTCCTCACCCTGAATCAGACATGGCCACTTCTTTAGCTCAGCTTTACCCTTTATGTTCTCCCCAAACATTCCCTGTGATCAAAACTCAGCAGCAATTTTAAAACCAGTAGAGACCTTTAACCTCGTTTCCTCTAAGTCCTTCATTTTACAGATGAAAAAAGTGAAGATGATGCAGATGAAGTGGCTGCTCCAATCTCATTCAGCTGTTTCTTGCAGAGGCCAAATCCAAGGCCTTCTCATGCCTACAGGAATTTTTCTTCCCCCCACGCTAGGCTGCATGTTCTCCTTCAGTTTTGAACTCACTCCATTCTTGGAAATTAAAATTTGCTTCCAAATGTCAGTTAGGGCCTTAAGGCTACAGCCAGAAGCATCCCTCCCCAGAGGGCACTGGGATGATTGCTCTGGTCTGGAGCGCTTCCTCTTCTTCCAGCAGAGTTGCTTTTCCATGGTGATGTTGCTCTTCAAATGCAATGCATCTTATTTTAATGCAAACCTTTTGCTACTCCAGAGCTGAATTTTGGCTTTGTAGATATAATTTTGCACAGGCCCGGGGAGCAAACCTCTCTTGACCCCAGACCTGCTAACGTCTGACAGTAACTCAGTGGAAAAGAGACCCTTTTTTTATTTTTTCTAAAACTCTATATAAATTCGGCCCAAATTGGACCCACTACCCACAGAGGAGCAGGAGAAACTCATGTTACAGCCTGAAAGCTAGTACTAGAAGGTAAAAGTACTAAACAACTTTCTTCTGTGGCTCCTATTTTTTTACCTTTTAGCAGAAAACCAAATTCACAGCAGATTATGTTGAGTAGACTTCTTACACTGGGCTTTAGTCTTCTCTCTGCCATACGTGGAGTTAAATGAATTGGATTTTAAAATTCATAAGAAAAGGTAGAAAAGCAATGTTTGTGGAGAGTGAATTGAGGGAGGTTGGTGGGCTAATAGTCTTTTCCTCCAGGACCCTGGCCTCCCATTGTATTACAGCCACCACTCCCAATCTTTTTTATTTTTGAGTCCTCAAACCACTATCCAATTAGTACTTGTTTTCATAGCAGCTACTTCCAGGAAACTGCTGATAGGGCTCCTCAGAGGAAGCAAAGCCACACAAGGCCACTCGGGTCTAACTTGTGTACTTTTGGTGTCCATGGTTGCTGTGTTCCATTGTAATTTTATATAAATATATATACCCTGGAGATAAACAACTGGCAGCTTATAGATTTTCGATGACTACTGCTTAAGTCTGGGTTAATATGAGCTCCCTCATTTGGTCTGATTGGAATGTTTCCTTGGATTAACGGATCTGTTTGATATGAGTAGATTATCAATAAAGACAGGCACATATCCCACCAGCGAGCAAGACCTGTCAATCTCCCAGCCCTGAATTAGGATGATACCAGAAGAGAAGTGTCAAATTCACAAGGAATGAGCCGAGTCACTTGGAGTGATGACTCTAATAGCCCCTTTCTGGCCTGGACTTGAGATGATGGGAGGCGTAGGTGGAGTCAGTCACACTGGGGTACACCAGAAAGAGCCTCTGCTGATTTAAGTAGCTTGTTGGTGGCTCAGAGCTACAGGCTGTCTCATCTGTAACTGAACAGCTTTCCCTTCACTCTGTGCCCTCTTTTATTTTAGCCCCTGATCACCTTGGAGGGAAGTATATCATTCAAGTTTACTTCTGAAGGGATGAACACCATCACAGTGCAGGTCTCAGCTGGGAATGCCATCCTACAAGACACAAAGACCATCGCGGTGTATGGTGAGTGCTCTGTATTCACTGATCCATCACTGCCCTCATGCTCAGATGAGACTGTTTGGTACCATAGTGCCAGAGGCCATCCTGGCTTCTGACCTCTACTCAGAGAACAGAGGGTAGTAGTGAGACAGAGCTGAGTCAGGTCTGGTCTTCTCCTTTGGGGAACGTGTGGTTCATCAGCAAAATAGTGGTCCTGAGATCCCAAGAGGGTTTATTGTTTTGTTTTCTTAAAGTGGCTCTGGTGCACATAGAGCAACTATATGCTCACATACCTTAGCTAGGGTAGAGGAAGTTTCATTATGTGTAAGGCTAATTCATTCCATTTGGTATTTTGGGGGTGTTCAAATAGCTAAAACCCGTTATGAAAAAAAAAAGGTTAATATTGAGGCTTTTTTTTTAAAGTTTAAGTGTTTTGATTGTTAAGAGGAATCTACCAATACTAAATACTTTGAAAACCTCTTCCATAAATATATATCATTAAAAAAAACTCTGCTAGATTAAAAGTGATGGAAGGGTCATAACAAGCAGATGTCGTGCATCATCATAGACTCAATATTGGTTTGAACAAAGAGCTGTACAGAACAATCTGCTAATTAATTGGGGAGGGTGAATATAGTCAGAGTATTACATGGAATGAAAATTTACTGAAATGGAAGGTGGAATCATTGATTGAAAATGGGAGATTAAAAAAATCGTTTATTCAAATTAATCTCACTTTGGTAATTTTTTTCTGCATGGAAAGTTTGTCAGATGGATATGCACCAAGTGTTATTAGTGGATGGTAAAAATGTGAACTTTTATCGTTAAAATGAAAGTGGTACAGATGCATCATGGAAAATTAAAACTTAGAAAACAGGAACTTAAAAGTAGATGGATGGGGAAAGTAAATGCTGTGCAGAGAGAGAGCAAGAGGGAGGGGTCGAGGGAGGGAAGGTGTGAGAAATGGAGGCAAGGAAGGTGAGACAGAGATTGAGAGAGAGAAGGAGACTAGCCAGTGATCCAAGTAATATCAATTGCCCCAGTTCCAGAATTAATTGATTCTGATGCAGGTTCTGTTTTTTATTTCCCATCTTGCCAACTTGACCTTCAAATTCAGAAAGAAATGTGTAAGCAACTTTGAACATGTCTGAGGACACTGTTCCTCGCATGGCTGGGTGTTGCATTCCATCATGTTTCCTCCCTTCTCCCTCCTGAAGAGGCTCGGGAAGCCCAAATAGTAAATGAAAGTATAAACCAGGGCTGTGGTTTTCCTAACAAGGTCCCATCAGTGAGGCGACCTCTCAGCCAGGTGGCCAAAATGGAGAAGGGAGTTTGCTTTTCTTTCCTTCTCTACCCCCTATCATGCTCTAAGGATGCATTTAATCCTCATAACAACTCCAGGATAGAGTAGGTGATATCATTATTCTCATTTTTTTCAGAGAGTTAATAACTTGCCAGAGCTAGTAAGTGGTAGAGCTGGGCTTTCAACCCAGCCCATCTAGACCCAGGGCCCATGCTCTGAAATTACCCTCCATAACTGGCTCTCATGTCTTTTCTCTCTGATGCTCTCTTTCCTGTCTCTCCCTCCTGGATGTCACAGGTGTCACTAGTGGGCCCTGACCCATGAGTCCAACAGATGTCCTTTTCCTTAAGCACCTCGGTGACCTCATTAGAACTACAGAGTGAACTTTACACCTGGAACGTCTTTGGGCTTATCTGGTCCACCCATTATTTTACAGAGAGCAAGCTGTGGCCCAGAAATGGGAAATTACTGGCTTAAAGTCATTCTGCTGTTCAGTGACAGATGCAATAACAATAATGGTAATGGCAGTGGTAGTAATTAACGTTGATAAAGCCCTTATCAGTATCTGCTTGATGCACTTGATGTAGATGATCTGTTTTATTGAATTTTCTCAACAGACTTATGAGAAATATGTTATAATTATCCCTATTTTACAAATGAGAAAATATAAGTATGATAGAGCACAAGAATTCTGGATCCAGAGGCAATGTTCTATCCACTTTCCACCCCCTTGCTATGATTAGTTCCCCCTCTTCCTTAGATCTCTTTAAGGGCATCATCCAAGTGTGGGTCACTCTCCATCAAATGGGTTATCTTCATTAAAAATGTTTTCTCTGTTAAAAGCTTGAGCAGGGGAAGTCATCTCCTGTTCCTCTAACCCAGTTCCTGACTGATGCAACATCCTTAATTGGTCTTCAGTCAGATGGCTTGTCCAGAGGTTCAAATATATGACTAGAAAATTCTAATGACAGGTGTGACCCATTAAAGCAAATTGCTTCACAGGGAGTTAAACAGGCAAGATTGAGCTCAACTGAAGCAAAAGGCAGGGAAATTTTTGAACTCTGGGATGAGCTAGTGGAAAAGTACTGGAGGACATTTAGGGTGATGGGTTATCAATGTAATTAGGCCATCTGTGCTTGCTAATTGGTGCTTATGGAAGTTAGTCTCCTACCCTCCCAGAGATGGGGTCCTATCTTTCTTGATGATTCCGTTTCAAAGAGGTGGCTCTCAGGTCCTTGAGAAAGGCTTTTCTGGGTTGTAGAAGATTTACATCTCAAAGGTGCAGAGAAAAATTTTACAATGCAAGTTTTCTAAAGTAAATCTTCTATAAAAAGGGGGATCAGGGGCCTGCAGGCAGGAAGAAACCTGTCTAAACGTCAGTCAAGCTGAGGGGAACATTACGACCATCACAGTCAGACCAAAGGAGGTATCATATTTGGAAAGTTGACAGAGGAAAGATCATCTACCCAAGCCACACAATAGACTGGAGGAAAGAAAGTTTATGTTGCATTATTTTCTTTAATTTGCTTGAGGGCACAGGTTTCCTTTAAATACAAAAAGGAAAATGCACATGTGTAGAATTCATCTCTCTCAGCAGCTGCAAAAAATATATATATATTATTGGTGTTTACCTTTTTCAGTCCTCTCACATGCCTCCCATATTTGTTGAATAAACTTAAGTATAAATTTTTCCGCCTTGCCGTTTAGCATGCTAAGTAATTGCAGACAGAGCTGCATCATTTTTCTCACTTGTGTCCTTTTATTAAGGTAAATATCTTCTCTTGTAGGTGACGTCTCCACAGTTTGGTTAAGAGGTTCCGGGAAAGTGAAAATGGCATAAACTTGCATCTTCCAAGTGAAAAGTTAGGACTCGATGGGTGGTTCCTTGGCCCCGCCATTTACCATTGCTAGTAATTAATATGCATTTCATTATTCTCCATCAGAATGGAAACGGCGATATTCACTTCGGTGACCATAAAATAGTCAAGCTTTGAGAAATATGTCTTTGTAATAGGCTAGCTGCCATAAATACACACCTTATAATGCAAGAGTCCTCAAAACCTGTGTCTGATGAGTCTTTAGCATTGTTAGGAAATGCACAAGCGGGCTTTCATGTTTCCCGAATGTGTAGTCGACATTACCAATGTGGCTGAACCCATACTAAAATACGAGGACATGCTTGAAGCAAGAAAGAAATGGTTGTTGAAGAAGTAAATGCATAAATTATAGAGAGCCTCCACTGTAATTTATGCATGTATTTATTCAACAAAATTTATTAATGAAGTGACATAGATGGTAATTGAAAACCTATCATGAGCTGGGCAGTATCCCAAAGGGCTAAGAACACAATCCCCCTGTCCTCACTGAGCTCATACTCCAGTGTTGGAGACAAACAATAAAAACAAAATAATTTAAATAGCAAGAAGTATCAAGAAAACAAATAGGGTCATATAATAAGGGGTGTTTGAATTGGCAAAAGGGAGGCTACCTGAGGTTACTGGTGGGAAGGAGAGACTGAATGATGAGAAGGAGCCAAACATGCTGTCATCTGGGGAAGTGGAAGCGTGCTAATGTGGGAAGGAGCAAAGCAGACTGAGCAACATGGGGAAGGATAGTGCAGGTACCCAGCAGGACATGAGTCAGGAAAGAAAGTCCTTACTGGGTTGTGTGGGACTGTGGAGGCCACAGTAAGAATCTGAATTTTATTCTAAATGCAGTGTGGAGCCACGAGCAGATTTTATAGGAGCGATGTGATCTGAGTATACCATGTGCCAAACGCTGTGCTGACTTAAGGCCCCCAGGGCTGTGCTCTGAAACCCATCACCGTGCTAGGGCCAAGGCCGCGCCCTCCATGGGCTGATCCCAGCCAATGACTGAATGCACCAGGGATGCTAAGGCAGACTTGTTCCTGGGGCACAGGGGACTCCTCTGGCCGGCTTTGACTTCAAGACCCCCAACAGTCTTGCTGAACCTTCCTCAGACAGCAGAGCAGTCACCTATCCTTCCTCCCTCTCTTCTCCTGTGTCATACATGCATCGTGGTCTGATGGTGCCTCAGGCTCCTCTGTCTTCCTCCTCATATTCTCTCATAGATGATGGTCCTCATAAGATCCTTGCTTTCCTAGTTCCGTCTACTTCCTGGAGGACCAGGACTAACTCATGGGCTACAGAGAGAACTAACAAAATCCTTGAATTAAGGAGCTTACAATTCCATTAAATGAAACTTGCATGCAAATGAAAAATAGCAATAGAATGAATACAATAATAATTATAGTTATGTAATCATATAATAGTTATGCAATCACATAATGATAATGAAAGTATGTGCAAAACACAGTCCTGTCATAAAAAAGAAAATTAAAGCATGGTGGGGCAGGGTATTCAGTCAGTAAATGCTCGAACTAGAGCTTGCATGTTGTATGTGTGGACAGTGGGAAGGATGGGGCATTCTAGGCAAGGGACAGTGAGTGTAAAGTCCCAGGGTCATAAACCTGAGATGCATTCAGGATACTCAAGGTCATTTAGCATCCAGGAGTGAAGAGTCTAGAACTGGGAACAATGGACAAAGGCTGCAGAGCTAGGCATGGGCCAGAGCCTTGGGCTTTGGTCTGGAAAATGAGGAGCTAGGAGATAATAGGGATGGGATATTAGCACCTGTGATGCTAGTAGGGTCTCTCTGGTAAGTGTGGAAGAGAAGGACCCTCCATTAGGGCTTTGCATAAAATATAAAGGATCATTGACTTCTTGAAATAACTATTTGACTTATAGCCATCACCCTACTGTTGTATCCCCAGAGGAATTCCGATCTCTTCGCCTGTCTTTTTCTCCAAACCTGGACGACTACAACCCGGACATCCCTGAGTGGAGGAGGGACATCAGCCGAGTCATCAAAAAGTCCCTGGTGGAAGTGAGTGCAGACAGTTCCTTCTCTTTCTCAGGCACATTTCCTCTCTGTCCTTGAAGAGCTTCATGGCAAGGGGACCCTTGTGCAAAGAAATGACAGGAAAGAGCCGGAGCCCATGAAAGGGCTGGCTGATCTGTCTGATATCTGCATAGCTGAGCCCCATGCACGCAGACACATCATAGGTGCTATGGGGGGAATGAAACTGAACAAACAGGTAAAGGTCCTTCCCCCTTATGAAACTCTTGTTCAGCTTAGAGAAGAAGAACATGGGAATTTGTGATATATAGCAGAGTTCATGATTAGCCCTTAGTAAGTGTGAAATCAGCTACTGTGCATAATACCAAAAGACACAGCATGAATACAATTAATAAGATCAGCCCTGGGTTCCAGCTCCACAAACAGCTAGCGTTAACAGCACAGTGAGCACTCAGCCCTCAATAGTTAGCCATATTTCTGTGTCCCAATTCTTTTAAGGGCATTTCCCTCCTACAACAGCCCCAAGAGAAAGATATTATTGTTCTCATTTTGCAGACTAAGCAACTGAGGTTCAGAGAGGTTAAGTAACTTGCCTAATGTCTTGCAGCTAGTAAGTGATGAAGCTACAAAATTGAAGTGAAGGGTTTGAGTTCAATATCTGGAGTTTTACTTCCAAAACACAGCCCTGTCAGGTTACTGGGAGAATAACAAGGTGCTGTGGTTTATCCCACTCTGAGCGAATGTCACTGACAATAAGACACCTTCTTTTAGGCACATTTCCCTCTGCATACTCCACTTTCATGAGTGATCAGAGGAAGGGGATCTCTGCTCATGGACTGCTTGGACTCCTTGCACAAACCCAGGGAATCAGAGATGAGAGACTTTTCCCAAGGGTATAGTCTTAGCCTAAAAGGAAAGTCAGTTTAGGGTTTTTTGTACATTTTTTCCTGCACCCAATCCATAGTGTCTCATGACACAAAGAGATGATGGGAAAAAGGCATTCAGATAACCCCTGCTCAGAAAACAGATCTCACATCCAGCCTTTTGGTAAAGAGTTGGGCTTTCCCATATTTACACCGTTGTCTTTGTTGGTACTTATTTAGCACTTACAATATTCCAGAAACTCTTCTCAGTGCTTTGCATTTTCTTTTAAAGATTTTTTTTCCTTTTTCTCCCCAAAGCCCCCCAGTACATAGTTGTATATTCTTCGTTGTGGGTCCTTCTAGTTGTGGCATGTGGGACGCTGCCTCAGCGTGGTTTGATGAGCAGTGCCATGTCCGTGCCCAGGATTCGAACCAACAAAACACTGGGCCGTCTGCAGCGGAGCACGCGAACTTAACCACTCGGCCACGGGGCCAGCCTCAGTGCTTTGCATTTTTTAACACATTTAATCACAGAAAACTAGCTTATGTTGTGGATAGTATGATTATTCCCACTTTACAGGTGAGGAAACTGCACTTAGATGCAAGTAACTTGCCCAAGGTCATACACTGAAAAGTCAGGCTCTGGAGTCAGACCATCAAAGTTTGAATCTTGATTTTGTGGTTTCCTAACCACTCTACTGCTGTCCTTTGCCTTGCTACATGGAGAAACGGGGTAAATGGAATAGTGGGGAAGAGAAGAGGCATCTTCATGTGTCTCTGGGTAAATGCCGTCTCACCTTTGTCTTCATGACTCTCAGCATCCGTGATGATATTGGTGGATAAACATTAGGGCCACCGGGGTGGGGCTACTAGACTACAGTCCCAACTGGTATAGGCTCTTCTGCCCTTGGAGCTGTTTGTTTCTGGTGTAACAACTGGTTTCTTTCCTCTGTTGGCCAAGAGAGATGACTTACACCCTTCCATGAACCCGTGGCCCACCTCCTTCGTTCTGCAGTGTCCCAAAAGATCTCCCAGGCAGCTGTCCAGCAGCCCCAGGTGATTTATCAACCAGGAATTAGCTCAGCAGGGACCAGTTTTCCAGACTGATTTCTCTTCACATTTATTGTTTAGGGATCAGATGCCCTGGGCCTCCACCTTTCCAGCATCTGTCCAGTAGGCTAGAAATTACTGCTCATCAATATTTCTAGGCTGCTGCATAGCATAATCAGCTAAATGGAGAATAAACAGGCTGGCTCAACATCCCTCAGGACAGGTTGTGATGGGGTGGAGGCAGTTTTGAAGACACTTGGTTACCCAATCCTCAGAGGCAGCTGACCCAACCTCTGGTTCCTAGTGTCCCACCCTCTCTTTGAGATCAGTAATTACACTTGGCCGCTTCCTTAAGCCCTGAAGTACTACGTTGCCAAGTGTACCCTAGTAAACTCTACAGGAAGTACAACTTGGGGTCAACGTATTTGTAGTTTTCTTCCTATTCATTCCACAACAGAATTTGATATAAAATTGGTTGCCTTTTCTCATCAAATAGGGTTTATCTATTAACATTTCACAGTGGAATCTCTAATTGAATGTCATTCAGTAAACATTTTTGTATATGATGGGGTGGTTTAGACATACTCTTTGAACTTAAGATCTAGTAGGACCATAAAACGGTATGAGATTAGCTGTGATGGGAGCTGCTGTGTGACAAGTATTGGGAGACGGGAGGCAGTAGAGCCCTGGTCAAGAACATAGGCTTCATGGTCAGACAAAGGTTCCAAACTAAGCGTCAACACTCACTACCCAGACGGCCTTGAGTCACTGTTTAACCTTCCTCCATCTACCTTCTGTCCTATAGCAGAATAGAGATGCACCACCCAGATCCCCACTCAGAGAGAGACTGTTATCTTAGCTGCTGGGAGTGCTGTGGGCAGAGGCTTGAGCTATCTCGCCCTGCGTCATGTCCCTTCCCAGGGCCGCTCACATCCAATGATTGACTGATGCAGTTCTGTAAAGGCCTGGCCATCTCAGCTCAACCTCAGACATCCTGAAGGGCCTTTCTCACTCCCTGCAAAGTCTCTTGAAGCTGTTGTTGGCCTTCGTCAAGGCTCAGCTTCTCCCTCTGTCCATTCCTGCTTCCTTCCCTTCGCTCCCATAGATGTTGATCCAAGAACACCTCTTAATAAACCCTCTGCAGGCTAGACTCGGAGTTGGCTCCCTGAGGACCCCAACCTGTGATATGTCTTCACCTGCAAAAAGAGGCATAACAATACTTGCTTCAAAGTATCATTGTGGGGGTGGCACTACATAATATTAACAAGTTGCTTAACACAATACCAGACACATGGTAATGACCCAATAAATGGGATTTCTTACTACTTGGAAAAGGGATAAATGTGGAGTTCAGAAACAGTGACCTAATTGAGAAGTCATGAAAAATGTGCTGAAAGAAGTGGGCTGTAAGAAGACTCGTGAAGGATAAGTAGGGTTCCAGCAGAAAATGTAGGGAAAAGAGATTCTGGAGGAGATGGCATGCACAAAAACAACTGCAGGAAAAGGCTGGAATACTGAAAAATTGTACATGATTCTACTTGGCTGGAGCATAAGATGACTGTGTGAGTTGTGTGTAGTTAGTTTGGAAGGGAAGGGCGGGACCATATTGCAGAAGGCTTTAAATATACGTTTAATCCAGTTAGCAATGGGAATCATTGCAAGAATTTGCACAGGGAACAGGATCTGAGCTGGACTGTAAGAAGATACATCTGGAAGTAGTAGCCTGTCTCCTGGAGGTGGGGAGGCTATTGTAAAACTTGAGGGGAGAGAGTGTAAAGGCTGTATTAGGATACTAACAGTGAGTATTTAAACAGGAAGGAGGGGCCGGCCTGGTGGCATAGTGGTTAAGTTCACACACTCCGCTTTGGCAACCCAGGGTTTGTGGCTTTGGATCCCAGGCATAGACCTACACACTGCTCATCAAGCCATGCTATGGTGGCATCCCACATACAAAGTAGAGGACAGTTGGCACAGCTGTTAGCTCAGGGACAATCTTCTCCAAACAAAAAGAGGAAGATTGGCAACAGATGTTAGCTCAGGGACAATCTTCCTCACCAAAAAAAAAACACTATATAAAAAAAATACTGGAAGGAATGAATGGGATCATTATTGTAGAGGTCAACTTGTCAGGATCTCATAGACTGATTAGGTGCAACATGGGAGGGAGGGTGTAGTGTCAAAGGTGAATGTAAGGCTTCAACTACCATATCTGGGAAAGGACTGCTTCGAGTCATCCAAATGTAGAATGAAGATTTGAGGGGTGAAAATGAGTTCTTCTTTGACATGTTTGTTGGAAGTCCTAGTAGACAACCAAAATGACATTGTGACTGACCGCTGGAGAGATTAGCTAGTATTGTAACTGTTGATTCTAGAATTACCTAGAGAGTGGGCTCAAGGGAAACCCTAGGATATAAGCTCAAGAGACAGCAGATGAACTAAGACAAAGAGGCAGTCCTTGAGCGATGTCTATAATTTTAACAGAAGATTCAGCGTGGCAAGTGAAGGGCTCAGAGTGCTTCATGAAACAGGGGCTGCTCATCATGTTCTGATGCTGTGAAGTCAACAGGTGCTTGAGGGTTGTGATTTGGGGGGAGTTCTCTTAGCTTAGGTGATTAGGATGTGACTGGTCAATTTGGAGAGTAACTCTAGTACTGCGATGAAGGAGGAAGCTGGGTTAGAAATGGTTAAGGCATGAGAGGCAGATGATAAAGTAAGTGAGGGTCTCTGACTGGCACAGTCCATTTACTAGAGATGCCCGTTAGGAACAAGAGTGAGCATTTGAATTCCAGGTGCCACTACGAATGTTCGTGTGTAACTCATTTAATTCTCAAAACCACCCCTTGACAAGGCAAGTACTGCTATTATTCTCATTTCTTATTTGAGGGAGTGCAGGCAGAGGAGATAAGAAAATTGTTTATGATCTCACTGGTATCAAACCTCAGACAGTCTAACTCCGGAGCGTGCACTTGTAGCCCAGTGCTGTCTCTCACATCTCTTCCTGTCTGGAACACCCAGGACCCTGCTTTCCTGGGCCCCAACCCCTGTGTCTTCTTACCACCCACCTCCCCCTACTTCCCACTAAATACTCAGTCTCTTCTCATCATCTTTCCTGCAGGACTTACATGTGCTCTGTGTCTCTCCCTCAGGCCACAGGGGTTCCAAGCCAGCACATCTTGGTGGCAGTGCTCCCTGGCTTGCCCACCGCTGCTGAGCTGTTTGTCTTGCCCTATCAGGATCCGACAGGAGAAAACAGAAGGTCCGCTGAGGACCTGGAGCAGGTGAGTCCTCCAGGCCACATTTCAGCTTCTCCTGGCAGTCTGAGCCACACCCCTGCTAGTATTTGACCACCACAACAGCAGCTCTGAGGGGTCTCCACTTGAGAGGGAGGGCACCAGCTCTCTGTGGAGTCTTCAACCTTCTGGTCCTCCGTTTAGAAACATGATCTCATGATCCTAACTGCAGCTTCACCCCAAAACACGTGCAAGAGTGTTTATGGTACATAGTGGGGAAATTATTCAGGGTACATTCACACTATGGAATATTCTACAGTGATTACAATGAATTGGATAAATCTATGTGTACTGACATGACAAACTGTCCAAGATATTCAATGGGAAAAAAGCAAGTAACTGAGCAACACTTAGAAGTTGAACCCACTTATATCTTACTTCACATACTTTCATCACAAGAATGTTATGAGAATCAAATGACATGATATCTTTTTAAAAAGGTACAAATTTTATACAAATAATGAATCCTCTTTATCACCAACATGCTAAGATGACTTGATGTATATTTATAATAAATGAGTAATATTGACTCTGAGCATCTCTCCATCTCCCCTGCCTCTGGAGTATTAGAGTATCTGTGCGTGTGTGTGTATGTACGTGTGTTTCTCTTCTGCCCCCTTAGATCTTTTTTTTCCTCGCTCTCCTCCTCTTAGTTGCAAAAGAATCTCCAATCTCTGTATTGGAGATTATTATCATTATTATGTTATTGTTTTTGATCTTATTCTTCATCTACTTAGTTAAAATGATCAGTCTTGGTCTGGTTACCCTGTTCGAAACTACATGATTTTGGTTTCTTAATTCTTTCTGGTGGATAGATTAAAAATAGGATTTCTCTCAGACGCTAAATAAATATTGGCTTTTTCCCCTCCAGTATTGGAGCTTTTCAGTTTACTTAGAATAAACCCATAATCTAGTCCCATGATCTCTCGTCTTTCAAGATGGCTTGAGAGTCTCTTATAACAACCTTATTAACAACAACCCCGAATGACAGCCTGGCCCACGTCCTAGCACAGCACACCCCCTCCTTTCAACTGCCGCTTTCTCACTTGGCAGAAGACTCGCCTCTATAATTGTCTCCATGTGCAAGTAATGAGGAGCAGAGCTGTCATGGAAAGCGCTGTTGAACCGCATTTCCTAGTGAACTGCAGTTGAAGGTCAGGCAGCACGTAACCTATCAGATTTGCATCTGGCTTGGCTCAGCCCTGGCGCTCAGCTTCCCATTATATTCTACAAATTATTATCTGCACTTGCAATTTAACGGGAGAAAGGATGGATTATTTCTTATCACAGAATGGCTGATGAGAGCGGAGATGGGAGGGAGATCACTGTCCCAGGCCTTTAGGTACGAGCATTTAGAGTTCCTCTTCCTCTGGAAGTCTTATTGATTGTCCATGAAATCCAGATTATTATCTTTTCAAGTATGGAAGAGTCCAGATTTAGAGCCAAAGAATTTCCTAGGCACCACATCATCTGTGCATCTTTATTTCTCATACTTTTCATTTTTCTCTAAAAGTATCAGATTTTCTAGATGTTTCTTTGAGGGGAAATGTGGAAAGAAGAGGAGTATGTTCTGGGAAACTTCTTTTTCTTGTGTAGGAATGTTTCTTGCTTTGACTGTCTATGTTCTCTGAAATTCTTGTTTCTCTTTATTTTCTGTCTTGTCTGAGTGCCTCCCCCAAAGACATTCTCAGAGAGTTGAGTGCTTGTTCCCGAGGCAGCCTGGTATCAAGTATTGATGAGCCATTTAGTCAGAGATCCGAAGGCAGCTGGCTTATTTGAAGGCTATGTGACTTGGCATTTGGTACATATATAGAGTCCAGGCATTTTATTAGAAAGAGCACAGATTTGGAGAAATATAAAACAGGTTTCTAGTTTCAGCTCTGATAGACTGTCCGTTTTATAGTTGAGGAAAATTAGGCCAGAAATGTTAAAGAATTTAGCCAAAGTCACACAATCTATAATACCTATCTCATAGGTGTTTGAGAGATCATTAAAGAAATGATACAGCAAAGCACTTGGCCTATAGCATATGCTCAATAATTGCTGAATAGATGATGGTTACCTTTATGGCCATTTTATGATAGGAGGAGAATATACGGGAAATGCAAAAAAAAAAAAAATTCAGGCCTATTAAAGACTATTTGGTATAGTCAAGGGCATATATTAGAAGAAAGACAATAGTAGGAGTAAGGAAAAAAGATTAATGAATGAACGTACACAAGAGAATAAGAATAATAAGAAATTGATAGAATGTATGTGAATGACTATACTGGTGGAAGGATGACCCATCCAAGTTATCATGCAAGTTTATAGCATTAAAGGAAAACAAAGTACCAAGCTAGAGATTGTAACTCTGTTTAAGGAAATGGCCAGTGTATCAGCCTTATCCAGTACTCAAACTAAACTAAATACAGTGAGCAAACAAATGCTAAGCCAAGCACATAGGTAATCAGTGTCTTAGTGGTGAGAATATCACTGCCCTGATTTAAAAGTGCATTAATGAAATCGACTTATAAAAATGAGCCATTTGTCAAGAACCTATGAAGCAGGGGCTGCCCATGAGAAACCTGTAGTTTTCATACTGAGAGGGGTCCTTTGATTCTTGTCTCTGACACAGTCACTTTAAAATGAAGAATTCAGGCCCTAACGTGGAGAGGTGACTTGCGTGAGGTGACACAACTCTTTAGGGAAAATGAGATTCCAGATCTGTTTCTGCAATTAACTCTCAAGCCTAGTGGTCTCCCCAGTCCACCGTGGTCCCCCTGCCCTGCCATGCTGCAGACGTGGATTGGGATTCCACTTTGCTTCCGTGAGGCCAAACATACCAAGGCTGTTGCACTAGGAAATGAATGAGAGGTGTTTTGCTTTGTTTTGAGTTTGTATGTGTGTGTGTCTGTTTTCTGATACAATTAACAGATACCTAATTCAAACAAATTTAAGCGAAAAAAACTGAAGCTATGAGCTTACTTAGTTGGGAAGTACAAGGATACAGTTCAGACATGGATGAATTCAGAGCCACTCAAAAGTGTCGCCAAATTACTCCTCCTCTTGCCTTCTCCCTCTTTCTCGCTCTTGTTTGCTACCACGTGGGAAATCTACCTGAGAATGAAGCCATCATATAGGAAAGTAGGAATCGTCACAGGAAGCCCCAGCTTCTATTTAGTCAGTCTGTACACCCTATCCAAAAGACAGTGCCTCTTTCCTGATTGCACCACAAGAGCCCCAGGTGGACAGTTCTCAGTGGCCTGACTTGAGTGAAGTGGGCACTGCTTAACCAGCCCCTGTAGTCAGAGAGATAGGGAGCTGTCACTGGCAACTCAGATATTCTATACCCTCCCTGCATCAGGGGTTAGGGAACCTCTCCTAAATCAAATGTACTGAGAATAATGAAGAACACAGTTCCTCAAAGAAAAATGTCGGGCAGAGAAAAGGAACACCAGGCAACAGCAATTGACTTCGTTTGTAATAAATTACACAGAAATTTAAAAGGATGCCAAGCAAAACCAAGCAACAGAAAGGAAGCCCCTCCTTTGAAGGCCGTGCTCCAAATCCCAGATGGAACTTGGGAAGGGCCAACTTTATCCCCTCTCTTAATGCTCTGGCCCCTTTCTCATAAAGATACAGCACAGAAAACCCAGCAGGGGAGGAAATGGGACCCTGGCCAGATGTTACCCTGAAGACTGTGAGGGCAAGGCCCCAGCAGAGGGCTCTTCCTCTCCTCCCCTAGCATCGTCTAATAGCATTCCCAGGGGAGCAGGGATGCTGGCTTAGCTCGAGCTATCCTGTCTGTGAAATAAATTGAAAATTCTTCACACTGAGAAGTACTTGACCTTGTTATCAGGATAACGTGGGCTGGGTTAATCAAGTGACCTCTGTCTGGGAGGGTTCCACCAGTCTTTATTTCAGATCTCCGGTGAGTGAGAAAAGGCTCACTTGCCCTTAGCTGGCCCCATCAGGAATAGCACATCCTCGTACCCTGCCATCAGCTGCTCAGGTATGGAGCGCCCCCCATCCCCTCTACCACTGCGCCCCCTTACTTCTCTGAGTCCTCAGAGGTGAGCAGATTTGTATCTGGCTCTCCTGGAGGGAGGAAAGACCATCCTGCTCTGTCACGGTTGCTTGTGATGCTGTGCTGGGGAGATAGGGAGCCTGCATGTCATCTTGCAGAATCTTTAAAGGGCACGAAAACATTTAAAAGAAACAAAAAAGACTATGGAAAAAATATCATCCACCAGCAATGAACTTCCTCCTGGTCTGTTTGTGTTACCATATACATTCGACAGATGCAGAATCTGAAATCCAGGGGCAGGAAAACTGCTTCTGAAAATGAAACAGCCTATTGGCAGCATTTTTAGAAATTAAAGATTTATTGTGAAGGATAATTAATAATACTGGACTATTTCATACATGCTCACATAGTCTGCCCTGGCCAGAGTTTTTAACATTGAATTGAATTATAGAAATATTCCAGAGTTCACAAGGAAGGTTATTAAAGCAGGAAACAATAACTGCAAGTAGAGTAAGTAAGAGTGGGACCAAAAGGAATTTTGCAAAAGAAAGAGGGAAGCTTAGAGCTGGTGATGGGGCATACAAAGGAAGGAAGTATGTATGACCAATTTGTGTCTACATTATACATCCGGGAAACGTCTTGGGCACTTTAATCTTCTGATTCTTTGGTGGTAAGAAAGAAGAGAATTGGATAAACCAGTGTTAACTAGAATTAGTGTTTGGCTCCATTGCTTTCTCCATGATTTAATCCAGAAAGTATGTGGTATGAATTGGGAAAGATTTTCCTCTGTGGAATCCAAAAGGAATGGTATCCAACTATTAGTTGAAGGTACCTTAATAATGTACAAGAATCAGGACTGATCGGACTGGGTCAGCTCCAGGGTCATCCCAGGCAAGTGTCTCTCTAAACATGGCATCAGAATGCTGTTGATGTTCACTAGGGTTGGCATTCCTCCTAACACCCTTGGAGATAAGCATTAGTTTTTTGGCCCAGCGTAGCCTTGTCGTTGAGAAATCTTCCATTTTGAATCTATAGTTCCACCTTGTACCACTTCTTCGAGTTACATGTTTCATAAATTTACAACTACTCTGTTATCCTTAAACTTGTCTTTTTTTCATGTTTCAGTCTTTGACACTTCCATTCTAATAATCTGAGACTGTCCCCTCTCCTATTGTTTTCATTAAAAATTGCTTAGATGTTGAATGTGTTCTTTGTGTGGTACCCATCACTGCTCTTGCTAAATATTTCCAGCTTGCTGCCTTCTGGATACATGGGAGGGTGCTACCCATACATCTCTTCTGTAGGCAGAGCCATGTGACTAATTCTGGCCAATGAGTTGGGAGCAGAAGTGATATGTCTCGCTCCCAAGCTAAAGTACTCAGATGCCTGTTGCAGATCCTTGAGAGCACCTTTTCCCTCCTATGGTGTTGTGAATGGAAATATTTGAGGGAGCTGCTCCCCCAGTCTGTGTCCGTGTGTGACCATAATAAGCACAGCACCACCGCCTCCCTGCAGTGTATATGTAGGGCAAGCAAGAAGTAGACCACCTTTGTTTCCAGTCCCTGAGATTTTAACATTGTTCCCTAGCCTAACCTAGCTTATTCTCAGTGCTACACTCAAATTTCCTATTTTGTGAAGAAGATGGGGAGAATTGTTGTTTTCCCTGTAGCAGATCCCTCCCACTACCTCCTTTTAATGGCAGCTTTCCAGTATGTTTATGGAGTCCTCACTGTCTTTCTAAGTGGTACTTTAAGTCAACTGTGGGTTGCATTTGAGTCACAGGCATATTTCACCAAATAGGCAGATACCAAGAATGATGTGTTGTGTCTTTGGTCATGATTATTTAGCTGAAGGAGAATAGGAAATGAACTGTGTGGGCGAGTAGAAGAAGAAGGATGACAGCACAAAGGATAAATGAAATTTGCTAAGACAACACTTTCACTGGACAGAAGAAGAAAAGTAAATTCAATTTGCTTCAGCAGGTCCAATCTCCCAGCAATCGCACATTGTTTCACTTGAGTCTTTATCATGCAAGTTTTTGTTCTTCTCATTTAGGCTGTCAACACACTTTTCTGTGGATTGCAGTTTATTCTACTCCTTTCATACCCAAAGATTCTTCCAAGCATTACAAATTACATTAACTGATAAACAGAATGTGGCAATCCTGAGGATAGAGTTAGGAACTGCCTATTCCCGTAGTTCATATTGGTCAGCTGACATGGGACTGGTGTCATAAGTTGTGTGCTTCACAGATGAAGGAGAAATGGCAGCATAAATAATGAAATGCTGCATTTTTTTTAATCTCTTAAACCCGCTCAGCCAGACCTCTTTCCAAATATCTTTTGCTCTTTCATTTTGTCAGCCGGTTCAAGGAAAATGTTTTTAAAGGGAATGCCCTAGGATTAGGAGTCAAACAAAACTGAAGTCTAGTCTCAATTCTTCAAATATTAACTGAGTAAACTCAGGTGTGTCCTTTAAGCTCCATGTTCATTTCTATGGAGATACCAGCACTGACACCTAGAACAATCTGTGTTAGAAAAAAATGGTAAGAAATATGCAACTTCACCAATATAAAGTGTTCAATGCATATGTAATATATATAATATACTTAAAATATATATCGAGACATGATCTGGTTAAAACAATAGAGGATAAACACTTCTAGAAGTGGCATGAAAACCATTGAAAACATTATCAAATCCGTCACAGTTTCATACTCATTTGAGTACAGAAGTATATGGTTTTAATTGAGATTATTCTTGTATGTGATGTAAATTTCACTTAGTTTTGTTCCTGAGCATAATTTCTTTCCCACAAAGTATGTGCTCTTTATTGAATATCCTTTGATGCAAGTTAAATACATGAAACATATTTTCTGCTACTAGATCATTTTTGCATAGCCTGCCTAATTTTGTAAATGATACAGATAAGGCCAATGAAGCAATGATATAAACCAAAACAAGCCTGGGAAGTTAATTATTTTCACAAGGGACTTTCCCAAAGACTATAAATTAGAAGTATCTTTGTCTGATGAACTCTATTTTCTGGTTTAGTTATTTATATATCTCACTTGAGGAAAAGACGCTCTCAGGGATAAGAAATAAATATCATTCAGCCGGTTGAACAAGAAAAGTCTTTCTCTTGAAAATACATAGTTTCCTTTTGTCAATGTGATGGACTCTGCAAAATAGGGAAATTCCTTAATTCTTTTTGACAAGTCTTTTCTATTTGAGTTCAAATATTTTTTCTGCAAGTATACATGTGTGTGGGGCCAGCCCCGTTGCCAAGTGGTTAGGTTCGCACCCTCTGCTTCAGCAGCCCAGGGTTTTGCTGGTTCAGATCCTGGGCGCGGACATGGCAACACTCATCAGGCCATGCTGAGGCAGGGTCCCACATAGCACAACCAGAGGGACCTACAACTAGGTACTGGGGGGCTTTGGGGAAAGAAGAAGAAGAAAAAGAAGAAGAAGAAGAAAGATTAACAACAGATATTAGCTCTGGTGCCAATGTTTTAAAAAACTGTGTGTGTGTGTGCACATATAAGGCATATATATATAAACATATATATTTCACACAAACGTAATTATACATATTTGACATATATTATACATTTCTGTATGTGTGTGTGTGAATGTAAGTATATTTCATAGCCCAAACTTTTCTGATGGACCTCTACTAAAAATCCACTGTCAGATTCCCGTAAAGACTTTACCAATCGACTAAAAGTAAGATAGGATAGAAACTTGTGCATTGCAGCACTTTAGAGAACAGAGGAAAAACATTCTACAAGGTCTGTGTTAGAAATCCACTCTTCCTATAAACCTGGAGCACTCTGGAAGATTCCAAGTGTCCAGGAAAAAGAGTAGCCTGATATAGAGAATAAAGTTGTTTTCAACTTCATTTTATCGCAACCTTGTTTTTCTGCATGGCTTGTTTGCCAGATGAAAACATTTGAGAGGCTGAGCTTGCACTGGATCTCAGGTGCTCAAACAAGGGTCACCGACAGTCATCTCACATTCCTGTTGTTAAGCAAAGCAGGTCGTCTACAGGGCGGTTCAGTTCCATTACCAGTCAGAGACGTCTGCAAGGGACTCTGCTTCAAAACAAAGCCATCAGGCTCTGCTTAATTGATAAAAGGATCAAAGGTGTCATTTTGGCAACTCTTGTGGAGTAAGTGCAACTCAACAAATATAAAAGGAAAAAAATTAAGAATTTAACTAGCAGAATGATGGTCAGGGAGTACCTCGTTGTAGTCTTAAATGGCATGTTAAGTTGATGATTAGAGTATTAAAAATAAAGCAAGGAATCCAGAGAAAAGTAATAGGAATGTGGTTTTCCCTGATACCATTTTGGAAATTGCTTAAAAGGATAAGCAAAACAGCAAATTGAGCTGGGTTTCCTACTTTAAACAAGTGACTAGAGATTTACCTTTTATAAAACCTTACCCTATGCTATTACTACCCAGACAAGTTTTTTGCCTCATTTTAGTGTTAAATATGTCATGGCCCAGAATTCCACAGGTCTGTCCAATGCAGGTTTGTCAACTTGAGGAGCAGCTCAGCTAATGTCCCTAATCAGCCAGTTCATTACTTAAGTTGTGGTTACACTTTGTTTCAACTGTATAGTATTTATTTTAGCAGGACTATATTTACCATTCAATATATATGCAGAAAGTATCTATTCTGTGAAAGCCACAGGGTGTGGTTTGGGGAAGGGGAGGGAAGCACAGAGAGAAATAAGATGGAGTCTACTATCAAGAAGTAAAATAAATGTGCATGAATCTCACCAGAATGTGTAAATTGTGCATGTCTACTTCTTTAAAGTCCTTGTGATAACAAATGCTCTCTCCAAAAATGGGGGTGACTTTTCTAAGATAATATAGGACAGTTTTTTAAGAGTAGAAATTATTTGATTTGTTAATTGTCCTATTTTGTAACAATTAGGATATGAAGTCAGATCATGCCAAAAAACAATTATATCTACATATTCTGGAATGAAAACTCAAAATCATGTAAAACTCATTTGTATAATTCACAGGTATGATGTTGGGATGCTTGGTAAATACAGTAAATATGTCTGAGTGTGTTTGCTTATAGTCAGTATAACAATTTTGTTGACATTTACTATGACGCTTCTTCTTTCAGATATCAGAACTACTCATCCACAAGCTCAACCAAAACTTGGTGCACTTTGAGCTGAAACCTGGGGTCCAAGTCTTTGTCCATGCAGCCCACTTAACAGCAGGTCAGTTTCCATGTCTCTGGGTTCTGGCTAGTGACTCTAGCAAAGAAGGATCCCAATCTATTGTTTCAGTGTGCCAAGACTAGATGGTGTCACTACTAAAGGGAAATAGGGCATCAGTCTTTGGAGGGTCCCTTGCTTGCCTTTTTTACCTTAATGGGAACCCATAAGGAAACAGAATAAGGTGACTTTCCTACTTAGTCCCTGGCAAAAACCATCAGCGAATCACCTAGTTACATACTCCTCACATGACAGCATACTTCATCTCAACTGAAATCTTGAAAATAAAGTTAACCCTACAAATAACTTTTCCCAGTCTTTCTGCAAAACCTCATTTTCAAATCATTAATGTTACAAAGAATTTTGTTTCTTCTTTTGGGATAAAGTACTACAGCAGAAATAGCTGGACCATGAGTTTAGAGGTTAAAAACAACTGATAAACCACTGAACTCTGGGTTTGAAGGGATGTGCCCATCTAGTCCATCCCTTGTGCTGCAAAATTTGCTTTACAGCATACTCAGTTTCTAAATGAACACTATCTTCAGGCAGCATATTTTGCTGTAAAGTAACTTAATTTATTAGAAGACACTCCCTTACTGTGTACCAGGGCCTCTGTTGGAAAGAGGACCATCCTAGGTCAAGCTAGGCAGAGAACTAACCCCACTTTTCCATTTCTCCAATTCTGGAGGCCACTTGTATTTCATACCTTTTTTTGTCCCAAACTTCTCTTCCATTAGTTATTTTTTGTATCTGGTTTTTGTTTAAGTGATTGTCATATCACATTCCAAAGGTGGTTCAGATTATTTTGCTGAAATTAGAACCTTATTTCAAATGTTACTTAAGGGAGCCTTCCTGTAATGACAACTGGTAGAGCTGGATCAAGCTGAAAAATAAGGATCAAAACAGTGGGTAATTAGCTGAAACTGGGTTGACCAATGGCTTGCCCAGGGAAACTGATAAAGCAAAGGCGTCCATGGATCCTTAGTTCCCTGTGGAAAAGAAACTCCATTCCTGGTAACCGTGAAGGGTTTATCCCACTGGTGTAAGCTCCAGGTGACAAAGAATAATGCAAAGTCGGGAAGATCTGGAAAATTTCTCCAATTAATGTTCATAGTACATTCCATAGTTGGGAATTTGGGGAGCAAGAGTCAGATTCCTGGGAAAAGGGGCTGGCAAAATGGAGGTATGTTACTTGGAGCTCAAGTAAGCACACTGAGACTTGAAGGAGAGCCTCCGCAATATAGATATGTATGATGCAAGGTTACCAAAGAATGAGAGAACAAGAACAACAAAAAGTACAGTTTGAGGCAAAAGCTCAGTCTTAAACTGGGCCATTTTGGAGAGAATGAGAAAATTCTTTGATGTCCAACCATTGTGGCTGTTCAGGGTTCTTCCCCGTTGGATTTGATATTAGGACTGTTTGGTGTTGTAATTCTAAACCTGATTGACTAGCATTATTGAGCTTCCTGTTATGACTGCTCAGCCTCTGGAATAGATGTAGACTTATGTGAGGATAATCAGGTGCAGTTTGAAGAGTAAAGGAAGAGAATGTCAAGGGCTGACATAGTAACTGAACCTTTTGCTGTATTGCATTCAGCCATGTTTGTCGTAATAGCGTTAGAACTGGAGGTACCCACAGGTGCAAAGTCACCCTCAGCCAGATTTTATATACAAGAGACAAGGTTTACATTAAGGCTAGCACTCTTCAGTGATTGAGATGAGGAAATAAAATATATGAGGGATCAGTTTCTCATTAGAGATGGTTCCTAAGTTAGCTGTAGTTATCTGATTATTTTTTAAAACTATTTGAACGGGTTGGTAGACTGTATCTACCAAGACAGTGGAGGGAGTTCTCCTTTCATACACAGAAAATCTGGTACGTTGAGTAGGGGCTCAGTGGATTGAGACACTTGCCACAATTTCTTTTGTTAAGTTGAAATTAAAACATTTCTATTTGGATGGGTAGGAAGAGAAGGAGGAAGAACCTGGGGAAAAGAAAGAAGAGTGAGGAAGAGAATTTGAGACAGAACTTACACCTCAACTCCCTTTCCCTTTCTCTCATCCCCCTGCAAGTGGGAGAAAATAAAAATTAAAAGAAAGAAGGACCACTATTTGCAACATTTCATGTCTCCTAAGCAGGATTGCTAATACCTTCCCAGGGACCATTACAGCACACTCCTGCGTTCCATTAATTGCTTAGCAGATGTTCAGCAGCCTTCTTTTAAAAATGTTTGAGCCAGAGTATGTTGCTAATGAGAGAGGCAATGCATAATTTGGTTTGTCTCCAAGGAACAAGGACTGTCTCCTTTCAGGAATTTACTAGCCTTACTTTGTTTTTCAAATTCAGTTCCCTATTGCTTTTATGGAAACACAAGGTAAGCATTTCCAGATACCTGGATGTCATTAGAGACTGGATTTAGTTTGTTTCCTCCCCCTGTACCCGCAGGTTCTATTTGGGAATTCATTAACTCTGACATCTAAGCTGAGCTACACTTTGAACACAGTCCTTGTTTTGTTCTTAGTCATTCCTATGCTTCTTGATTTCTATGCAATCCTCTGGAGGACCTAACCACTTTTGACAGCTATGTTTTGGAAATTCTCTTTGCAAGGAGAGATTTGAAAATATATGAGAATAGAGGGAGAATGAGAAGCTGTTACTAAGAAGGCTGAGGGAGGGCCATGGCCTGAGTGTCTCTCTTTGACCTTTAGGACCTGATGGCAGCTGACATCCATATTTAGCAGACAAAGCTCATGATGTTGCAAAAAGAGCCAGAGAGTTGGAAAAGGGAATAGAAATCTATCTAGCTGGGGACTGGAAATAGTGGTGTTTTGACTGAAGTGTTCCTTTCCTCCTGGTATTCTCGATCAGAACATTTCTCCACCCTTCTCCACCTCTCTACATCTTCTAAGTCTCTTTGTGTTTTAAGGCTCAAATGCCAACATTTGCATGATGTCTTTCTAGAGACCTTTACCTGGAGACATCTATCCCTTGTCTGAACTCACACGGAGTAGAGTCTTGAGGACACAGTTCATCGTATCTTTATATTGTCTCCACCATTGTGCCTGGCAGAGAATTTGCACATGTCAGATGCTCAATAAATATTGCTTTTATAAATAATTAGATATATAATTAATTTATAATCTGTAGAGATATATTCAAAATCCCATTCCCCCAGTTAACTTTGGGATTCAGTTCATTCAGTTGTGAACCTGTCTCCACGACATGCTTCTCACCAATTAGTGAGTAGAGCCTTGCATTGATTTATCCAATAAGCAGCCAGGGAAAACCCAACTCTGTGTTTTTCTTATGTAATGTATCCGTTTAAGATGTTTTATAATCGTTTATATACACTTTGTGGGGAATGGGTATGTTGAAGGAAAACTAAAGTTCTGTCTGTGTCCCAAAACAAGAGATCCTAGTGAAAATAGGAGAGGAACTGGCAAGAAAGCTGTTCCTGAAAGACCCTGAAACAAGTATCACTTATTGGCCCTTATTTTACTGCTCTGGTCACTGGCAGGAGTGTTTCCAATATCAGAGAGCAGGCTACTTAATGACAGAGCTCAGGGTCACACACCTTCGACTGCACTGTCTTTACCTTATCAAACAAACCAGACCTTCTCCACATCCTTTGTGACATCTCCCTTGTGCTCTCTCTCTCCCATGCTTTTATCCTGGTCTTCTCTTGTTTACTTATTTATTTATTCATTTATTCATTTGTTTATTCAGTTATTTATTTATATTAGTCTGTATTTATTTATATTCTTCTATATTTTAAGAGCTATGATGTCATCCTAGAGAGAGTTTTTCCAGCAAGACTCACAGGAAGCCTCTGAATCTGATGCAGAACGTTTGATTTCTGTAGGGGCTTATGAAAGAACAAACCTGAGCCGTTAAGAAAATATCCCTAAAATGCCAGTAGTTTTCTCATTGCCGCCTAGTCGCCTGGAATTTACTCAAGAGCAAGGTCCATTTCAGACTTATGATCTTATTTCTCGCATGACTCCATGCCCCTCTTTGCCATTATTCCTTTAAAACTATGGTCCATCTGGGGATATGAGATAAATAGGCACCCTCACTCCACACTGGCTAGATCTGAGGCACAAATACGAGTTGCATGAAGCTTTACTAATTCTAAATGAAGAGAATGAAAAATATTCCATGTAAAAAGTTCAATAAAGATGAACCTTAATGTTGGATGGGAGTTCGTCAAAAAGAGAAAATAAGCATGACAGGTTCAAGAGCTGTGTGAGCAGAGGCATAGCAAGGTGACATGGTATGGTTTCTGTATAAAGTGATGCATAGTTTGACATGTTTAGGACATCTAGATACACACCCTCAAGTATTCCTATTTGCTATATTTACTGAAGGTAAAATTATGAGCAGAGGAAAGAGAGAAGGATAAAATTCACGGAAAGCAAATATGCCAGTGTATTATAAACTTTGTCATTCATCCTCCCGTATGCTAGTGAGAAAAGTTTCACTAATACAGGTTTGAGATTACAAAGTATGATAAACACGGAAAAGAGAAGAAGTACCAGATGAAAGGATTTTTTAAGTAATAGGTTTGCACAACAGTCAATAATCCTTTCTCTTTTTAACAAAGTATTTACACATTTTACAAGAAATTTTCAACCCAGGTGGCAAGAGAGGGTGTTTATTAGATAGAGATGGAGACCTAGGAGTAATAGCCTCATTTTTGTCTGCCAAAGAAGGTAGGTTTAGGGATGCATGTTGGATTTGATGTCATAAGACATATAAGGAGGATGGAAATAGGGTGCTGAAACTCAGGTGAACAGACCAGAACCAGACTATTCATTAAACTATGGGCTTTAATTTACCACCTTTTAGTAGATTGTCAGGTGAGAGGAATCTGCAGATAAATTAAAGCCCCAATTGCTGGTACACATCTTTCAAGTTACGTCAAACTCTGTATCTTTGCTCCTATGAGGACCCATGGTCATGAGTAAACTTGGTCGTTAAATTTGGGAGTGGGGATGGCAGTAGCGGGGAAGCAGCTTAAAAACTTGCTGATTCTTCTGTGGTAGAACGGATTCGGGCCTACATGAGAACGGAAGTTAAGGACAGAGCAAGAAAGGCATGAGAATGGAAGTTAAAGACTGAGCAAGAAAGGCGTAACACTGCCGCTTTATTTGAGAGCACAGAACCTAAGTAAACTGAGTCACACTAAATTACAAGCAACAGCACCTCAGGGATCATTTGTGTTTCACAGAGTCGTTTATTGGGCAAATAAACTGAAACTTGGGTGGTGGGACTGCTACAGAGATGCGCTGGAAGAACAGGAGCGGACTGGTTCCCTCAAAACATTTGGGATAAATGAAACCCTGTTCTGTGGTTGGAAAAATTCTGTGTAAGGCAGTGTAGGAGATCCCTGCTGTCAAGCCGCTGTTCTGGAACCTGACTCTACATCACAATCACCTAGGAAGCTTCATAAAAGTAGAGATTTTTCAAGCCTCGCTGCGCACACCCCGAATCAGAATCCCAGTGAGCGATATCTGGAAATTGCATCTTTAACAAGTTCCCCAGATGATGCTTATGCAGCCAGGCCTTTCACCAGTCTTCACTATCACTCTTCCAGAGCATTCCACGAACAGAAATCCATCTGCATACTAAGGAAAGGTTCATGTCTATCTCCAGCAGTAAATCTGATTTACAACTCAGGGCATCCACTAAAACAGAGGCATGCATTAAAAAAGAAGAGCTTGTGATATCAAGTGTAAGAGGAAATTAGTAATAAACATTAAAATCTAATTTCTCGGCGTATTTGGAGCCAATCTAATTGGCAGAATGGGTAGACAACAGTGGGAGCAGGGAAAAAAATGAAGCATGTCTCTGAATCTGGGATGTACTATATCCATAATCTAGATGAATGGGAAAGGCTAGCCAAGAGCTGTGGCCATGAAGCAGTTGAAAAATGATTAAAGTGTGAACTAGAATCTTAGTGGCAGATGTAATTGCATAGCCATGCGTTTTATGAAAGCTAAACAAATGATATTATCTAGATGCAATTAATGTGCTAGTATGAGCAGACAATGATACATCAGCATCTCGCTGTGTTTCTGCACATGTTGGAGAATCAAGGGCTCTTCTACCCTTGGCTTTCCAGTAGGGTCACTGCTTTGCTGGAGTTTTAGATACATATGATTTTTAAAAAAAGTGAAAGGTTAATATTTCTTAAAGGAAGAGCCTTAAATCCCCGGTTGAATAACAGAAAATTTTAAATACACAGTAACACTGCTCCGACCCCCTCCTGGAGCAGTTGCCTTACTTAAGCTGTTAAATTTAGGAAAACTGTCCTTTGTCAAGGGTGTGTGCAGGTTTTTAATAAAACTGTTATCCTGTGTTATCTTGGCCTTCTTGGTTGCTGCTGACTGGTTCAATTTCTTTTTCAGGTGTAATAAAAAGATATTATCACAGAGATATTAGAGAATTAATATTTCCAGGCTTCAGTTGCTACCGCTGGGTGTGTTATGAGTAAATGTGGGATGGGATAGGAACTTAGAATTTCACCCTAAGCCAGGATACATCATGAATCCTGCCCCACAGTTTTACTTTGAGAAAGACTCTTTCCACTTGAAGGCAGAATTAGCATTAGTCAAGAAGCTTTAGAAAATACAATATAACTTAAGCTACGTCGTTATAGATGCAGATGCCAAATCGTGGAGTTGTGGAGCTCTGAACTATAGAGTGAAATAAATTGTTGCAATAACATTTTCCATTTAGGGATGAAATTAGTACTAGTGAAATTCTTCCACAGCCCATAAACTTATCTGTCTCGTTAGTCTCTGGTTGCCTTATTATCTACACAGTTATCCTTTACAAGTCTTTTGTGAGTAAAATCATGCTAGTAGTAGTTTTCCTTCTTTCAGTTTTTCCCCAAAATAAATATTTTTTTTTTCCTTTACAAGTAATTAGGCTGTTTCACAGACACATAGACCCAGTGGCTTTTGACAGTTATTAAGCTATTATGATGTTATGATAAGTAATAACAGATGCCAAGATATCTAAACATATCCCTCTCCCCAATGTGATTAAATGAATGTGATACTTTCATAAATATACCAAGAGCCAGCAGTGAAGTTTAGCTGCTAAGAGAGTCTTTCTTCACCATTTTTTCCTAAGATTCCGTGGGCCCATAAAAGGGCCTGAAATGACCACTGGGTAACTGGCCTGACGATAGACCTAGAAACTGTGCAGAGAATAGTCAGTGGGAGCGATCAGATGAATGGTTCAGAAACAAGGTACGCACATACATCAGGCTGGAAAAAAGTGGGAGTTAGGATGCACGAGGTATAGTTCCCCAAGGGGAAGACAAGGCAAATAGTCCAGAGAAATTGACAGGAAAAAAAGAAGGCAAGAGAACACAATTGAAACACAGAGAAGATACCAGAACCCAAAGCAAGCTACCTTTTAGACATCAATTCCTTATTCCTGTCCTGGGTTATATCTGTTGTGTCTGCGTAAGCTTTAATAGCATTCCCTTTCATTCTGGGTTTAGAAGTGAACATTTATAGTCATCTTACTTATACCATGCCACCCTGCCAGTGTTAGCAGAAGTCCATAGCAAGAAGTGGGCAATGTAGAGCCCAAAGGTAAGAATTGCTAACTGGATATTTAACCAGTTGAAAGAGAAGAGTTCTTTGAAGAGAGAAGGTATTAGTAAGGTGTTGCTGTGTAACAAACAACTCAAAAACTCAGTGGCTTAACAAAAAAGCATTTATTATTGCTTATGATGTGAGTCTATGGATCATTTGGTTGGTTCTGGTTTTGTCTATCTTCGTTTTTTGTCTGCAATCAGCTATGAATTATTGGATAGAGAGTTCTACCGATCTTGATTGGGGTATCCCGCATGTTGGGGCTCTGCTGGCTGTAGGCTGCCCTAGAACAGCCTTGGCTGGGATAATTCAGCTCTCCTCCAGGTGATCTTTTATCCTTCAATAGACTTCCTTGGGCTTGCTCACACATGGCAATGATAGGATTCCAAGAGAGAGAGCAAAAGCGCACAAGGCTCACAATTGGCACACCATCACTTCTATTTCATTCCACTGTCAAATCACATTATCGTACTAGCTCAGATTCAGGAGGTGAGGAATCAGATATCACCTCTTGGTGGGAGAAGTTTCAAATTCCACAAAGGTTGCACACAGTGAGGGGTTGATTCAGCAATGCAATTAATTTATGTGAGGCTGACCATTCTCTTAGGGGAGACTTGAAATGCTTTTAGGTAGTTTAGAAAATTGTCCTAGAGCTATAACCAGATTGAGCTACTTACTATTAGCAATCAAGGGGTATGTTTTGTTTGTTGTGTTTTGTGATCCAGGGAATAGAAAGGTCAAGCACACTCTAAAGATAAGGACTAGAGGTTTTATGAATGACAGTAGGTGGGGCCTACCATGCCATGCTCTCAAACTTGTATGCATAATATTGTACCATATTGTTGGTGTTAAAACTTGGAAATAAACCAAACAAAGGGGGAAGCCAGTGCTCAGGAGGTGCTCAGGGTGAGGCATTTCCTAAAGCGTGTTGTGTGGAACTGTGGTCTGCAAGGGTCTGTGGTCTAATCAGTGTGTGAAACACCGTGGTACAGTTAAATGACTTTCTTTCCTGCAGGACTGCTGTGAGCTTTTAATATACTGAGGACATCAGGGATCTCCAAGATGGGAAAACACCATATATACCATTTCCCAAAATTATTTGAGCGTGGAACTCTTCCATCATCTTTCAGGGCTTGTTTTCTATAGAATATGCTTTCAGAAATGTGATAACAATGATATGACAGTGATAAAAATATCGAGCACATACATGTGCCAAACACCATACCAATGCTTTATACATTCCATCTTGTCTTATTCACACAACTTTCTAAAACAAGCATGTGTTTTATCTCCATTATGCAGGTGAGGAAATTGAGGTTCACTGTAAGTTATTTAGCCTGTAAGTGGCCAAGTCAGAATCTCAGTCCAAAAAGGGACCATATCAATTACTTTACTGCAAACGTGGAGTTTTGAGTTTGCTCTCATACATGCAACCTGTGACCATTTATGTAGCTCTCACTGTATATCAATCACTTTTCACAAGAAGACTGTAATTATTGCTGTATTATTATAGTCAACCCAGGTCCTCATTGAATAGAATATCATAATTCAATGCAGTTCTGAGTTCCTTGCAGGATTTTAGAAATGGTGTGTATGGCACCAGACTCAGAAATGTTGAGTCACTTGCAGTACTGTGGTGTCTGTGCTTTACTCTGTGCATGTATAATGGCAAAGAAGCTCCTCAGCACTTTCCCCTACACTTCTACCTTGTTTAGGCTGCAACTGGAGAGGGATTAATTTATGCTAATTCCACACAACAAGCTAAAGCCCATTTATCACAAGTTTCCATTCCTCAGCAAAACACACACAAACACACCTAAGTATTGGGCACACTAAGATATGCAGCTGCTGTTGTGTGGAACGATAATAGGCCCGTTTATATTCAGGCACAGATCAGCAAGCAGAAGCCACCCACGGAACACAGAGGGCAGTGGTACTCAATCTCTCACCGCTGCTGCCTGCCTGCCTCTGAGAAGCGACTAAGTGATGCAGAGCTGGGGAGGGAGAGCAGAGAGCACACGTTTTAGAGCTCGGGATACAGAAGCTCATTTTCCCAAAATAACATGCTAATTACTTAACTATGTTAATGCTGCTTGTTTACGAATGAGGATTTGAGTGGGAATGATTTAGAATTGGAAGATTTAAGCTTGTGACGGGGAGAGAGAAGAGGAGGAGGGGAAGAGAGAGGAATAGAGTCCATTTGTGTGTGTGTGTTTGCTTTCTGTGTTCGTGAGAGCCTGGCCAAAGCAATCTCCTCTCTTTAGTTTTCCATTTGTTTCAAATACTAACCCTTTCAAGCATCCTTCTTGGTTGCTCCATAACACTGATAACTCTGCTTATTCTCAAAGAGCAGTCAGGTAGGAATTAAAAGTTTAGCTAATATAGCCTACCTACCTTTAACCCTCCTAACAGTCTATGGCTCCTCTCTGGGCCTGCATTTGTTCTCCGTCAAATTAAGGGCTTGCATTAGAAAATTACCTTTAAAATATCTTCCTGTTATCATTTCCTTAAGTGTAATAATGGTATTGTGATAATATCGAGAGAAAGAGAGAGACCTCATCTTTTAGAGTTACAGGTGAATTTATATGACAGCTGAGATTTGCTTCAAAATAAGCCAGTACTTGAGGGTTGTGGGGACTGGATGGAGGTGGGAATAAAATAATATTGTCTGTGAGTTATTGTTGTTGAAGCTGGGTGGCGGGTACATGAGGCTTCATTTCTCTGTGCACACATACCACCCATATGCGTATATGTATACAAATACGTGTCATCCAAGTTTGAGTATGTGAGCTATGATTCCAACTGGTCCTTTTAAAACTTAGTAATCTTTTAACTTGTGTCACTTGTTAATCTGCTTCTTGTGCTATAGTTTTAGCCCTAATCCGCATCCTCAGAAACATCTTTTTAAATTTCTGATATCTCCCACTGAAATTAGCCCAGGTTGAATATATAGAAAATGTGTATGTATGTGTGTGTGAGATGACCCGGGTTCAAGTATTAGTTCTTGCATTTACTAGTTCTGAATCCTTGGAATGACACTAATGAGAATTTCACTGTTTTTATCTCTTCAATGGAGATCGTAGCCCCTGCCTTCCATTTGTGAAAGTCAGTTGCGATAATATCTATGACAAATGGAAGGTCTTCTCCCCTTGATGACATCCTAACAGTTGTGGCATGAGTTCCAAAGTATTTCTGGACCCCTTTGCTGATGGAACGCTGTTTGCCTGTGTAAATGAAGGAGACCTTTCTTTTCTAATTTTGGGCTGAGAGCACCTTTGCCTTGGATGCTCCACTGCAGTGGAACTACACCCGTCTTCTCACACACACACTCACACACTCGCCCTTCACAGCTTAAGCACCGCTTAATTTACAGAGAGAGAATCAGAGGGATTGCTTAGTTTTCATGCTTCCTGAAAGCTGATTTGACTAAAACAACTAAGCCTGTTTTCTGAGAACCAGGGCTTGACTTTTGTTTTTCACCAAAACTATTTGGTATATGGAATATGCTTTCCAGCAGGGGTTACTGAGTGGCTGGGATGTGATCCTGCAATAACCAAAGCAGAAGCAGCCTCAAGTCTTGTCTGAGACCATCAGTATTACAGCCCCCTACTCCTGAACCTTTGTACCTGGGTGACCAGAATGTTGCCCTCTTGGTTCTCAACACAGAAAAGCCACAGAAAATGATGCTTAAAGGTCACCTGCATTTCTGGGTATGAGGCTTTGCTTAAATTGACGGATGGTAAAGGTCAGCATTCAGGCTTCTAAGGGGTACATGTGGCTTGTGTTTTATGCTTGAGCTATGCTATATTTGCAAAAGGTCAGTTTTCAAGAGAGTGAAAATTAATTGCAAACAAAGTCATTAAAGTACAACAGGTTTGACCGTGAAATGGAGGAGGGTTTGGAGGTGGAGACATTTGTTCCTCAGAGCTGCACTCTAAGGGCAGGCTCAGGGAGGGGGAATCTTTGATAGCTGCAAAGGCATCTATTTAGTCTGAGAGGAGCACTCACTGCCTCTGAGAGGCTGGGGCTTCCTGGCATGAGCTGTCAGGGCTCTGGGAAGTTGAAGAGACAACACTGGATTGCTCACCCCTGCTCCAGCCTCAGAGTGGCTGCCTTTGTAAAATATTCACTTAGCCATCAGTATCCTGTGTGCAAAAATTATAAGCATGCTCCATGACTCTCCCGTTCTTTCTCTCACCTGACAATTGCTGGGATAGGAGTGAGAGAGAGTAGATAATTCATAAAAATATTCTTTTGGGGGGTGTTTCTGGTTATTTGCATTGCATAGAGAGAAAAGTTTGCATTCAGAGTATAGGAAAATTTAATAATTATGTTATTGTAAATATTGGTTAAAAATAATAATATCAGCAACTGTAGCAATAAAAGCTAATACTTATGGAAGGCTTAATATGTGCCTGTCACTGTTATTAGTGCTCTACATACACGAAGTCATTTGATCCTCACAAAAACCCAATGAGATGTGTATTGTTCATCTCACCACGTGAGGCGCATTAACGTGAAATAACTTGCCCAGGATCACACAGCCAGCACATAGTAGAGCTGGCCTGGAATCCAAGCTGTCTGGCTCCAGGGTCTGTGCTTTGAATTGCTTCCCTGCACTTTTTGAACAGGCCAGCTGGAGCATTCTGGGAGCTGACACAGGCTCAGATGCATGCACATATGGATATATGTGCATCCCATGTGGTTTTCTGGGACTCACCATGCCTCTTGTGAACAGTGTAAGCCTCTTACAGAGTCACACCTGCCCGTATCTCTGCTCATGACCATACTTTTTTTGTCCCCTAGCTCCACTCGTGGACGTCACTCCAACCCACAGTGGATCTGCCATGCTGATGCTGCTATCAGTGGTGTTTGTGGGGCTGGCGGTGTTCGTCATCTACAAGTTTAAAAGGTACGTGTCCCTCCATCCACTTCTCCCCTCCCTCTTCCTTCTCCCTGACAGGTTCAGAAGCACGTGTTGCAGTGACATACGTCTCCTGGTCATAGCAGTGATGGTTTCTGTTAATGTTTTAGGAAGATCCCGGGGATTAATGTTTATGCCCAGATGCAGAATGAGAAAGAACGAGAGATGGTCAGTCGAGTCAGTCACACTGAAAGCAGGTCCCATATCCCTCAGACTGAACTAAGGAGGCCTGGCCAGCTGATAGATGAGAAGGTGGAATCCCAGCTCATAGGTAAATGATTCCCAGTAGCCATCAGCTGTCCAGCCAAGTAGTCAATGGCTGATTCTCTCTCTAACCCTTTTCTGGCTTGATGTAACCACTTTCTTCTGCTCTAACATCCCTGAGAGAAACAGCTAAGATGCCTCTTTCCCTGCTTCCTTCCATTGGAATAAGGAAAAAAAGCCTTCTTGCTCCTGTCTAGTTTTTTTCTCATGAGTTCATCTTTTTGCAAAAAGTTTTGCTAAAACATTGGCCTTCAAAATCTTCATGGGCAAAGAGCAAAGCATTTACTCTAACAATATACAAAAAGGAGGGGCCTCAGAGGCTGGATCTGTGGTCTGGAGGGCCGGGCAGGGTTTGAGGGACAGGTTATGTAATGACCAGAACAAGACATGGCAGCCTGACCTTGAGACAGCTCCAAGGATGGCAGATCACTCCAGAATACTCAGAGAGGAGAGACATCATGAGACTAGTAGAGAAGGGACAGACTCATCACCCTGGGATTTTTTTAAATCTAGCAGTAATCTAAAAACTATCCCCCGGGAAATATGGAACCTGAGAATTTTAAGGACAAGAAGCATAAAGCTTGCAGGACATCCCAGGAATGGGACATCCTGAGAGAGACCACTGGAGGGTTAGACTGTTACAGAGCAGAATGGCAGATCTCTTCCTCTTTTCGGCTGCCCCCTACCAGAAGTCTTAACATGGACTTCACATTTCAATAGAGCTCTCTGCCTGTGAAGTAAGCATGGGAATCCAACAGCTAGGTGTAGGGAGTCTCAAGTGAAATTGTCAAGTCCTACTATTTATTGCAGAGGAAATTTTCCAGGAAGTTAGACAAACCGGAGGAGACACTATTGTGATCCTGTCTTTTGGCATCAGGAGTTGAAGCTGTAAATGTTCCCAGGTTCCTGCATTGCTGACTATGATGCATAAATTATGATATAACCATTCAGGCTTCACTCTAACGGGATGTTGCCAGACCACCTAGAAGGCCTTATAAGATTTTTAATCTGTTACTTGGGGAAAAAATGAGTACCTAAATGGAAACATAACCCTCTCTTTAAATGGATATGGGAAAGTTCTGTGGCTGCATTAAGGGGAAATTTAAATGCAATAACTGGCTCGTATGGGAGGTAATAATAACAACTACAGCCACATCTGGTGTCCAATTTTCACAGTGTGCTTTCCTTTATTTGGGGAGACAGGGTGATAAATGCGTAATTGCTTTGGGTTAAAAAGAAAAAGTCTTTTCTGTCTTCAAGTCCAGAAAGCGTTCACCCTGTCTATTCACTTCTAAAGCTTCTAAGTGCATTTTTGTGGGTCATTTGGTTTTCAATCCCATTTCCACGGGGTACGAAGCACAGCCGCTGTTTACGTTATTAAAGTAGCAAGCCGTCCTTCTCCAGGAACGTCTCTCAGCACATTGCAAAGTCTCTGACACCTTTCCATTTCCAGTGTCATTAAATGAGTAAGTGTTACACGTTTTCTCTTAGGAGAGTAGCTTTACCCTCCCCTCCCTCCCCTTCTACTCAACCTGGTGACTCATCTCTCCGATTGCAAAGAGCAAGACACGCCACTCCACCTTCAACGCCAAAGCGGGGATCTGCTGGGGCACAATTTGCAATTTAAGGAAAACCCCCAAAGGCTACAGGCGACCTGCTGATCAGGAAAGAATTTCGCTCTTGTCAAGTGCATCATCCTTCATGACCACTAACTTTGTGTTTTTTTTCTTTCCTTTGTTGTTCTGTTTCCTATTTCGCCAGGAAGTATTTCCATAGTTGCTGAGAATCAAAGCACAAAAGAAATCCCTACCTATGTAAATGTTTGAATGGAGGACGCCAGTAAAAACAAAAACAAACAAAAAATAAAATAAAAACAGTCCAAATCCAAACAAACAAACAAACACTCACTGCATCGGGACTTTTTAATTCTTCAGACACAGACAACAAGGGTTTTTAGCTTTAAGCCTGTGCATGTGGACAATACCTTGAGAACAGGCTTGGAGGGCAGTGTACAGGTGCTGTATTTTACTGGAAAAACACTCCCCTCCCCCTTTCTTCTTCTCTCTCTTTTTTCTGATCGGTCGTGTTTGTAGAAAATTCATAACATATAAAAGCCAAGGAAATCTGCATGTATTTTTGGAAATATTCTTGGCTCTAGATTTAACAGCTATTTTAGCACTCCAGGCTGGTGGGTGGATTAGCCACCCCGGCCCCTTTCATAAGACACAAAGACATGCACAGGAGTCTGAAACCCTGAGCTGTTTCTCTGTTCCGCTTTTCTTATTGCCATTTTCCCTTCTCAGTTATCTTTCGTGGCCCTGCGGGCCAGCAGTGGCCACAAGGCTGCTTTCTCCACTGTGTGCGGCCACAGGGACTAAGAAGCGACTTGAAGTTTCACATATGCAGGCAGAGTAGGGAAGAAAGGCAGGCAAGGGGCAAGCGTGTTGGAAGAGGACCTTTGTTTCCTGTTCACCCCTTCCCATCAGGGCTGCTTTCTCTGGCAGCTTTCCCCACTCCTGCCCCAAAGTAGGTAGAAAACAGAATCCCAGGTACCCATTGTTCTACTTTCCCATTGTTTGCTACCCATGTGTATTCATGATCTGTTGATGTCTTTGTATCTCTTCCTTCCAATCCCCAAGTTATCCTTCAACTGCTCCTACTTTTTGTCCCCAAACATGTTGCTAGATTCTGGGCATTAATCCTGTTGTTCCCTAAATACTGACCCAGCCCCTGCCAACCCTGCCTCCACCACCCACAGGTATCTGATCGCTCCATCAGTTTTGTCAGTTTTATACACTCCCAAGCATGCCAGCTTACATACACACTGACCAAACTGCATCCTGGCCTGCAGGGTTCCACTTCCTGTATCCTTTGTCTCCTCCTGTAGAACCTGCTTCTTCCAAATATCATCACTTTTCCCACCTAGAAACACGTAACGTGTGTGAAAGAGTTGAGACATGCAAAGCAATTCAAACCTGGCCCTGTACGTTACAAAAGAAAGCATCCAGATAGATAATGGTATTCTCATACCTTAACAAAAATCTCATGCGGTCAGATTCCAAAAGGTTCTTGTGAGAATTGTTTTGAATGTGTTACCCTGTGGCAGGGCAGTTTCCTCCTGTGATGGTTGCTCTTACTGAGTATTTCCTCTCTCACAGTAGAGTAAAAGTATTTGTAAAATAAAACGGATTTCAACCAGAAGAAGAAGCAGGCTAATGGATTTAATGTTTAGGAGTCTCAAAAAGTCTGAGAATACACAGAGGTCTTATCTTCACCAGGATGAGATTTCGATGATGTAGGATGGTCCCCGACATTTCACAGGTGTGCCCTCTGATCTCTGAGTATCACAGTATCAGCAAAAGACAAATCAATAAGCATAAAGCCGGGGGAGTTAGCTGACTAACTAAAACAGAGGGGCTCAAAGCATGAAGAAATCCCTGTTTTTCCAGGGCAGTCATGAAAGAAGGCCCAGAGAAGGGAAGGAGCAAAAGTATGTCCAGCAGAAGCCCTTGGAGTATTAGGAATTGGGCAAAGCCCGTCTAAAATCTAGGAAAAAGTGGTTTTGAAAAACTGCTCAGAGAGTGCAGCTTCCTTCTTGGCCATGTCCCCAAGCCACCAACAGAGTATAACAGGGCTCTGTGGTCGTGGGGGTGTCCTGAAGATTCTACAGATCCGTGCCCCTTTGTAGCTCAGCAAGGGAGGAGAAGCCAAGCGGCAGTCAGAAGTTAATCAAGCAGAAGGTTTGGTGGTTGAGGATGCCCGGTAGGAATCTGGGCAATGGATTATGCCTGAGGCAGCCATCTGTTTGTAGAACTCAATTGATCCCCAACCTGCCAGGCTTCCTATCCCATAGGAAACATCCTCATTGATCCTCTTCAGTTGGAGCCTCCCAAATTGAATCTGGAAGACAAAGTGTTTGGAAACCAAAAGAGGCTCACTCAAAGCAGCACAGGGAGTCCTCAGAGTTGCAGTTCGGTTGATTTTAATTGGAAAATTATGAAAAAATGGAATAACACTCAATCTAGCACAGTGCCTTGCCTAGAGGAGGTATCAAGAAAATGATTTGTTTAAAAATAAATGAATGAATACATGAGAAGACATAGGGAAGAATGGGCTTGTAAGTCCTAATTAAAAACAGAGGTGGACATGAGACGCCTGGCATTTTGGAAAGTGATCAACGATGGCCAGCTCTAGATTCTGCATCTCCAGGGTCCTCATGTGCCTCTCCTCAAAGCTCCCTCCCACCTGTAGGAGATTCCTGAGGCCAGGTGCTGCTCAGAGGGGCCCTCATTGTTCTCACAATCTAGCTCCATGCTTCTCAGGAGTATCAGCATCACCTCGGACTTGTTAGAAATGCAAATTTGGTGTACCCCTCTCCCCAGACCTACTTAATCAGAAACTCCAGGCGTGGAGCCCAGCAATCTGTTTTCACAAGCGCTTAAAGTGATTATGATGTCCACTAAAGTTTGAGAACCACTGAACTAGGCCATTCGAGCTCAATCCCAAAGAGAAGGTAGTAATGAGAGCCTGCAAATGGGAGGTATCCAAGTGCCTACCTACTCCCTAGCAGCAGGTGCAAACACAATAGGAGTTGGGTGGGCATGAGGCAGAGAGTGGGTGGGGAGAGATGGATGTGGAAGGTAAGATTCAGGGCAAACTAACAATCTGACATTGCCGCCTTTTCCAAAATCTCAGCAGGCAAACTGTGCGTGCTGTACCCTGAACTACCCAACCAACATTTTCTCCTTTGCCTTACTCCTAATTGGATTCACTGTCCAAAATGCAGAGGTTTGCTTTGCTTTTTTTCAGAAGTTCCAAACAGCAACTTTGAGAGCAGTGGGGTGCTTGGCAGCTGTTCTGTGTTTTCCAGGATTCCAACTGAGCATTGAAATCCCTCATTTGCCAACTTATTTTTATAGGAAGCCAATTAAAAAAAGAAAAAGTTTTCTTATAGTATCGGAACTATGTCTAATTTTAAAACAACTTTTCTGATGTATTTTTTGTTAAATACTATGTAGTGTAATGTATAATTGCTCTTGTTTATTGCTTTTACAATCATATTTATTAAACAGATAATGTCTCTAAAGTCTTGGGCTCAAGGTGTTTATTTTATCTCAAATCTTGGTATTCAGTCTTGATATAGAAGTAATGCATCTATAGGATTTCATTAAGGCTAATTATAGTAAGCACCACAGGCTTGAAGGGTTTGTTTTTTGGGGGTTTTTTTTGGTAACAAAGTAGAATATATTCTACTACTTGAATTCTACCTGCATTTCAGTTTACTATTTAATGTCTGTTACACTATTAAATTACTTTATTCTCTTTAAAAATCACTCCAAACTGGTTACTTTGGAATGAGTAACATGCTCATTATTGTTAGTTCAAAATTAGAAATTATTAATATGCAACAAACCCATTCAAATTTGTTCATAGTCTTGTAGTTACAAAGGACCAAACCTGCATGTACTGAACTGAAACTTGGGGAAAGGTGAAGGCTCACATGAAATCATAGAAATGCCTTTGAACCTGGAATTAGGAGAGTAGAGTTCTCTGGCTATGCCAGCTGTGTGACCTTGAACAACGCACTTTAACATATGTTAAATGCTGACATACGTTAGTGTGCTCATGCTTATAATTTGAAGGAAGAGGATACCTCCCAGCTTTGGTATTCTGAGTGGGTGAGTCATTCCTGAGAGTCCCAAATAACTGATTTAAACTTGGTGGAAAATAAAGAGGTGGACTGGATCCACATCTTTTCAGCCTTATGGCTTACCTAAGTAAGCGGTGTCTCTTATTGGGTAACGTTTTGCCCTTATATTTGGTTGAAACATCTGTGCAGACACAGAATCCTCCTTAGTCTTCCCAAAGACCTGCAAGGTTCAGAATGGCACTGCCTCAATAGCACAGTTTCAGCTTGCATGAGAATTCCTGTTGTTTTTAGGTGGCCTTTAACCCTTCCTTTCCCATGGCTGTATCTTCCTTCCTACCCTCCATTCTTTTCCAGGACAGAGCCTCTGCTGCTCTTCCCCATCAGGAGCCGTTTCTCTCCTGTGTCACTGAGGGTACAAGCAGTCAAACAAAAATCATCCCTAGAGATTTCCAACAGAGGGGATTTAATATGGGGAATTTGTTAAGTAATTGAAGAGCCAAGATGCCAAATAGGGGAAAGTGAGAGCACCCCAAGATTAGCATCAATAGGAAGCCCCTCCCTTCCCTGGGCTGCAAGGACACAGGGATTCCCAGAGCCCAGGACCCAGAACCACAGGTTGAAGCTGAGGTCATGGAGGAAATGTCTGGCGGTTACTGGCACCATAGAAGAGCCATGGAGGAGATGAGGCCATAGCTGGTGATGCTGCCCAAACAGAGGATACAGAGAGGGTGCTTGCCTTTTCCCTTGCTCTGGTCCTCCCATCTCTAGCCCATGCTTCCCATTGGCCAAACCCAGCCGCAAGGCTGTGGGCAGTGGAGCCTGGGAGACATAGTTTCCTGAAATACAAAGCAGAGCAGGAGAGGAGAAGGGAGTGGTCTTGAGAGAACACAGGCAGGCATAGCACCTCTTTCAAGTTCAGCCCACATCAAATCCAACAAATCTCCCCCAACCCAAAGGCACTTATGAAACTGTAGGTGCTCCTTGCTCTGTGACATTCTTTCACGTATTTCCCTTTAAACAACATGTATTTAAAACTTGGCTTTGTGTTTATGTCCGCCACTGTATGCCTTTCTCACCAAATTCTATGCTCATTTAGGAGAGGATCTTTGTTTTTCCTTTCACTCTTTCAGCCCCTAGCACTGGACATTGCCATTAGGGGGCACTAGATAAATGTTTGCTGAAACTCAACGCTGTATTTTCAGCTTTGTGTTGTGAACAAGGCCATTTTATTTAGCAGTGATCTCTGAGGTGCTGTCTCGGGTCCAACTCCCTTACCCAGCTAGCACCTCTAATTACATGTTCAATTGGTGTTTGTCAAGAACCAGCACATCCTTGCCCTTCCTCTCTGTTACCACTCAAGCTGCTGTATTCAGGGAGCTATTCTTAGATATTAATTTAAGTGAAATAATTGCAGTTTAGAAAAAGAAAAAAAACACTGACTAGAAGGTAGCATGAAAAAGTCCTAAGTTTGGTTTCTGAATCATTATGTAATTTGTTTCCCTATTTCTTAGGCATTAGAAGTATTTTGAACATGTATGTTAGGCTGACACTTTCACTGTGGGGGAATCCCAGAATAATTCCAGATGGACATATACAAGGAAACAGCTGTTGTCATTTTCATGTTAAATGCATGAAAAGAAATCCTTGGTTTACAGAATACAAATATTTATTAATCCATATGTGGTTCAGACTTCTTTGGATGGTGATAATATAACTGCGAACTAGGCAGATAAGATATCTACCTTCATGAGCGTGTATTCTAATGGGAACAATGAACAAATCCAATTTAATGTAACAAATACAATGCTATCATACATATAAATAATTTGAAGATATTGTAGGGGAGGAAGACATTTCCTTTACCCACTCTGGGTCCTTCTGGCCAGACAACGAATTAAATTCACATAAGACAGCATAACAAGAGAAAATTAAACAAAGCTTTATAACATGTATACATAGGAGAGGCTCTGGAAAACTGAGCAACTCCCCAAAATGGCAGGAGTTCTCATCTTAAATACCATCCTCAGCTAAAGACAAAGGAGGATGTTGGGGGTGGGGGAAGTCAGTTATGGGAGGTTACCAGAAAAGCACAGTAAACAAGGGTAAGGTTATTATGCAGTTTTAAGTCTTTGCCTTCTGCACTGATAAGAGTTTGTAAAGATAAGGTTGTACCCCCTTCTCCCGAGTACAGAGAGGAGACACCTTTACAGATGGAGATTTCCTTTACAAATGTAAATGTCTCTTACAATGGGTAACTTCTGCTGTTCAGAGTTTCTCTCATGTCTGCAATTTTTAAAAGTAACCAGCCCAAAATCATCCTCATGCCAAGGAGACATCTTGGGGTGGCCAATTCCAGTCCCCCACAATATTGATAGTAAAAATAAAACGTAATAGGGAGCAGAGTGACCAGGAATGGGGAAGGAGAGGGGGGAGTTGGTCACTTCTCTGAGCTCTGAAAGCTGAGAAGGAACCAGCCATTTGGGGACACATACATTGTCTCAACTTGTTCAAAGTCAATCTTAGAACAATGTCAACCAGAAAAGAAACAATTTTGGACCTCAACAACAATTAGAAATGCTTCTGAGTTTAAGGAAAAATAGCTTTCAGAATGTTAATGCACAGGAATTTCCCCAGGGAATCAATCGTATATAAAGTCGGTTCTACTATTATGTGACATATGTGTTCCTAAAAATCACCTCAATAAGCAAAACAACACCATAGAAACCACAAGACTCAGAAAAAAAATGGGACTGGGACACAACACACACAAACTTTCTCATGTCAGTGTGATGTGTAATGTCAGTGACACATTAAAAAAAGATACAAACTTGCCTTAGTCCATTCAGGCTGTTATAACACAGTATCAGAGACTGGGTGGCTTATATACAGCAGAAATTTATTTCTCAGAGTTCCGGAGGCCTAGAAGTTCAAGATCAAGATGCCAGCAGATTCCGTGGGCCTGTTTTCTGGTTCATAGACAGCACCTTCTCCCTGGGTCTTCACTTGGTGGAAAGGGCAAGGAATCTCTCTGGAGTCTTTTTTATGAGGGCACTCATCCCATTTATGGGGATTCTGCCCCCATGACCTATCACCTCCCAAAGGTCTCAGCTTCTAATACCATCACCTTGGACATGAGGTTTTCAGCATGTGAACTGGAGCAGAGGGTGGAATACAAACATTCAGACCATAGCAAAACCTAATAAAAATGGTAGCACAGTTTTACTCATGTTAAATGATTAGGAAATACATGAATAAAACACTTATCTTGAAAAAGACTTAAGGTTCACCAATAAAAGTGGATGTTGGAGTGCTTACAACTTGTGTTTTCTGTAAAGTAGTCGAAAGAAAGTTATGAGAAATCCAACAGAAAGTTGTACCACCAAATGGATGGTGTGGCTCATAAGACAGGAGGCAAATGAAGGTAGCTAGTAGATGTTTGAGAGATGTGTGTGTGTGTGTGTTCCATGTATTTTCCACAGCTGAATTCAGCTGAGTGTAGATTTCTGTGTTGACCTAGTTCTGTAGTTTTCTCATTGGCAAAATCACACGTAAGCAAACATAAAATTTGCATTATCCTCAAATTCTTCTCTCATACATCAGTCACATTAGAACACATTTACGTCTTCAAAAAAAACTTTTATAGCAGAACTGACAGCAATTCAAATGTTATTTTAAAAGTAATTTGGATATGCTGGTAGAAGGAAGAAGTCTAACTTGGCAGTGGAGGGAAAAGATAAAATAGTGCCAATCCTCACTAGCAGCAGCAGCCACCGCAGCCTGAGGATTTGGGTGTGGAGACTAGCAGCCTGCCCACTTCCACAGACCTTAGAGCATCACTCAGTTTCCACCAACCCCAACAACTAATCTTTAGAAATATGACTTTGGCCCAAAGAATGTTATATTGTGGTCAAAACTCTTTGTTAAAGAAGAAGATGATATGAAAAATAAATGTATAAGGTATTCCATGAAAAGCAAAACAGGTAAAACAAGCTTTGAAACATTTAAAAATAAGCTTAAGTTGTCTAGATAATAAAAACTCTATGAACAAGACTATGTAAAATATTTCAATATATGCATGTACAGATATCTTCATAAAATCTTCCTTCCAATTAAACATTAATAACAGTTGCAGATGCAGAAAAAGAATTCAGTAAACAGTATTTATGAACTAATTAGCAATAAATCATAATATATACCCATATAATAAAATAGAATGCTTCCATTAAAACTATTTTTATAAAGAATATTTAATGGCTCGAGAAAATTCTCATGTGATGTTAAGAGAAAGCAGAATTTAAGACTTTACGTAGTATGAAAGCAGTTTGTATGGAAAATATATAGGGACAGACTGAGGGATTGAAATACAGTAACACTGGTTATTTCTAATTTGTAAAATTCTGGATTTTTAAAATTCTCTTTCCTACCATTTTTGTATAGTTTCTAAATTTTTCTAAAATGAACATATATTACTTGTATGATTGAAAAAATGCTATTTTAAATAAAATCTACAAAAATATATTGTGAAGTAAATCTAAAATATTATATGTGCTTACTATATTATATGCTTAATTATGAATGATAATATACTTAATACAATATGTAGAGTTTATAGAAAATTCAGAATTGTTGACAGTATATACTTAAATTTTTTCTTTTTTTTCCGTTGACCCCTGAGCTAACATCTGTTGCCAACGTTCTTTTTTTCCCTTCTTCTTCTCTCCAAAGCCCCCCAGTACATAGTCGTATATTCTAGCTGTAGGTCATTCTAGTTCTACTATGTGGGACACTGCCTCAGCATGGCTTAATGAGTGGTGCCATGTCTGCGCCCAGGATCCGAATTGATGAAACTCTGGGCCACCAAAGCAGAACAGGTGAACTTAACCACTTGGCCACAGGGCTGGCCCCTAAATTTCTTTAGTAAATTAAAAATAGCTTCTCCAGACAAAAGACAATTTTTATCTCATTTTTATCAATTTAAATTCATATTAAGATGAAAACTTTATTTTGCTGTTATGGTACCTGCAATCTAATTCATAAAGTTTCAAATGTTTGAAATTTTTAAACTGTATAACTTTGCTCACCATGTGTGTATATGTATTATATATGTATGTACACACATACATACACATGCACATGATTGATAAAATTTTACAGTATAAGTGTGATATAATTATGTGTGCATACATATATACACATTATTTAGATATATGCACGTGCCCGTAGAAATAAACCCACACACATAAACATACAATGAGGTAACAGTAGTTAGTTATGGGCCTTCGACATACAGAAACATGTTCTGTTAGTGAGTCTAGACCCATTGCTTAGACAGTGTGTTGAGTATGTATTGAGTATGTGTGTGTTGTGCTCCCTGAAGATGCTGTTCTTAGGTACTCGGGGTCAGCACCCAAACTGGAGTAGGGAGGAGAGGTGTAAGCAGAAGAGTTACTTCTAGAGGAGAAAATATGGAAGCTGCTGGAGGACTCCCTCTGACTTAACTTATGTGGTAAACTGGTTAACTGTTCAACTAGCAGCTGCTCATTCTCCCTGCCATCTTCTGGCCACAAGAAAAAGTGTGCCAACTTTACTTAGTAATAGCACCAACATATAATACCTCACGTGCACACACACACATACACTTGAAGAATGGCTGAGACTGGCTTAGCCAAGTGTTCGCTGAGTGACCAGGAGCAGGAAGTTCTCATTGGCTGAGGCTAGCGCACAGAGGGAACACTGACAGCCAGAGGTGTAAGCAAGCCGAATTCATACTGTAAAGTCCTGGTCCAAATGCTGATGTGAGCATATATGGACACTACATCCAAAGGGCCACAGGGTATCACGATTTTAATTCCCAAGCCAAGAGATTAGAGTTCCATGAAAAGAGATGTGAATGAAACAAAAGTATAGAATGAGGAAGTTATGAATGGGAAATATGGTAATAAAAATTATAAAGGAGCTACTATTTTTGAACATTACCTATGTGTCATTATGTAATTTTCTGTATATCCATTGTCTTGTTTAATCCACACAGGTTCCCAAAATAAAAATTAGGTTTGGTGAAAGCGAGGCTCAGAAAAGTGAAATGACTCACTCATGATCGCAGGTAGCAGTCTTTATGACACCAAAATCTTTGCTTTTCCTTCTGTGCTTCATTTCTCCCTAAAAGATGAGTAATGTTTAGGACTCATCTCTATAGTTACTGGGTGCCTGGTTTGATGGTCTGGGCTGACTCAAGGGTGGGTCAAGACTAAAAACTAGACAAGCCTGGGGCTTTGGCAGCTTAGAAACACCAGTGAATCTGTTCCCAATCAAAGCCCTCTCGTGTGCTGGATTAAACAAGAGAGAGCTGCTCAATGAAATGAGGACTGTTTTCCAAATCCTTCAGTGTGCTGCATTTCACATGGCTCAAAACAAGGCAGACACAGTGGACCTCAGTAACATGCCTGGCCAAGTTACGGTGTGGAAGAATGCCCAGAAGAGAGTCAGTTCTTCCTTCTCGCTCTGCAGAGCCTTTCTCTTGGTTAGGACTGAATAGATGTCCCTGAGGTTTTATGGAATCAAATCTGTGGGCATCTAGGAAGGGAGGGTGAACATAGGTTGGTAAAATGGATTTTTCTTGCACACGTTCACTTTTTTTTTTTCGGACAAATTGCTAGACACAAGGGAAATAATTAACATAAAATGAGATTTTTTTCCATAGAAATAATCTGAAAATGTTCCCAGGAAATCTAGAAGGACAGATAACTATTGATTTTTTTTAATATGGCAGACAAATCAAAGTTCTTTGGTCTGCCTAGTGTATTATTCTCAATTTCTAGATGTATTTCCAAATGTACTATAAATATCCTTCCTTCTTTGTAGCCTCTTGATTTTATGTAACATTACAAGGGTGCTGGGGCTATGGGACAGATGGATGTGAAGGGTTTGATATAAGTAGCGGACAATGAGCTATAAAAGAAGAAAAAAAGGTGATGATCATGTGTTACATGTGCTATATTATAAAGAATAAATGATTTAAAACATGCAAATGCTTTAAGATAGGTATGTTTAATAAGGCAGAAATCTTGGTCTGGAAAGTTTAAGTTGCATGTCCAAGGTCACATAGCTAGTAAAGTAGTAAAGTCAGAATTTCAACCCAAGACTCCTAATGAACATGCACACTCCTCTTTGCACTCACCGTCCTCCCCTCCAGTCCTCTAGTACAGGTAAGCCACAAATAGGAGACACTTGAAAAGAAGAAAATTGCATGTTCACGCCATTCTCTGCATGAACAAAATGTGGTTGTGGGGAAGAGTTTACACAAGGAAAACAGTTATCATTCTTTTGAAAGCAGACATCAAATCGCATCTCAGCCCTGGCTCTTGAGTTACACAAATAAAGACTTACTCCTTTTGACCTTACTTGAGGTGGTACACAGGGAAGATAGGCCGCCTAAGCTCTCCCAGAGGAAAGAACTGATATTTGCTACTAACTTTGGTAAACAAGTGGATATAGAGGAAGTGTTTTCCAAATACCAACACTAAGAAATCTAAACCCCAGGATCTCAGAGAGCACCCAGCGTGCCGCACGTAAACCGTAGACACGGACATGGCTCAGCCTGTTAGAGATCGGTTTCCTTGCTGCAATTCTCATGGCTCTGCATGAAGTTTCTTCTCAGGGGCCTCATTGCAGGGTAAAATGTTCTTCCCCCTGGTGTGACCCATGGAGTGAAAAGTATTTTGTAATAACTCAGAATGAAGCCATGGGGTTCTATTATATGTGAACACATTTGACCAAACGTGTATTTGTTTTCGTTTTTGAACTGATGAGAGTCTATAGTATTAGTGTAAATAGAAAAAAACTGGCTGGTTTGGGATGTCCTGCTGAGTCATCAGGCATCATGAGACTTAAGTTGGAAGGAGGAAGAAAGCAAGACTGGAAGGGACTGGTGAGCAGGACTGACCCCAGTGAGTGGTTGCTTCTTGAATTTAATGTAGCGTCCAAAGAGACGTGAAAAATTGAGATTGTGTCGGGCCCAATCCGTTAGGAAGAAGAAGTTACCTGAATATTCCAATCAGCGATTGTACCAGAAGTCAGGGTGGTGGCCATGATCCAGGTGGCTCCTTGGTGTCCTCTATCATCAGTGTCAGTTTATTACAAGTAAGACTGTACTGAGGCATCTGGGGTTAGGAGGTCCTCTAGGTCTGGCCCTGTAGGACGGGGGATGGCGGAAACAATTCAGGGCATCTGGGTTCCATTTCAGTGGCTGTTAGCAGGACAGAGCAGGGGTCTGGAGTCTGAGCGAATTACTGACGTGAAGGCCAAGTACCCTGCACTGAGTCATGTGGTGGAGACAAGAAAATAGCTAGGATTCAGTAAAATCATAAGCACCAGAGCTACTCCTAGGTACACTGGTCCCCCACCTAAAAGTGTCCCAACTTCTTCTAAACATGTGAGCTGGTTACTCCTAATATACTCTTCAATCCTGGTGGCCTTGGTTCTGAGACATTGTGGATTCCACATCCTCCAAACCCTCTGGGAATGAATGGATTATCTGGTAATTTCAGAGCTTCTTTGACAGTGTCTCAGAAAGTGACATGAAGAAAAAGCCAAGTAAATAAGAGTAACTGCCCGTTTGTCGTCAGACTCAAATAGATTTTGTCTGTACTTTCTTCCCACCACGTTCATTCTTCACACTATTCCTCTTCCTTTGGCATCAGAACTGATCTGGGTCCTGGCTGTATGGTTTTAGGAGACCACAAATAAAACCAGTGAACATATAACCAACTCTCCTTGAACTCTTTTGCAGGGAAAACTTTTTAGTGAACAAGCATGGTTGTGTACTTTGTGTATATGCAGAGGCACTCTTTTTGGAATAATGTGTGGTAGGCAGTTTCTGGAAACAAAGGAAAAGCAATGCCAGGATGGTTTATTAAGCATGTTACAGTGGCCCACTCGACATAATTTTAGAGACATTACAAACGGGACTGCCATCCATTCAGTCAAGGGAAGCAGAGGCAGAAAGTAACTTAGCCTGAGTCCAAATTTTCAGAGCTCAGGGGACATCTCTATTAAGAATTACGTCTGCCAAAACTGCTTTGCTACAATCATAGACTCGGAATTCTAGAGCTGGAAGGGAAATTAAAAATCATTCTCTAAGTATTTCTTAAGTGCTGTGCATCATGCTAAACCATCAACTTGGCCAATCCCCTCATTTAACTGAGGTCCAAATATTTTCTCATGGACACATAGCAAGTTAGAGCCGAGCATCGACTCATGCATCCAGATTAAATCCTCATTCCTACACCAGCTTGTGAGCCTCTGTTATTTCCTCTGGGGAACCTCCTGCCATTCCCATCTAGGCAGAACAGGGCAAGATGCTTGGAATGAACAGAAAAGGATCCAGGAGAAGTGAGAAAAATCACTGTCACACAACTCAGGCTTTGAGGGTGTCAAATGGCCCTCAATCCATTAAAAAGAAAGGATTAGTTTATCACTACATTTGTTCATCTGTTCATTCATTTATTCAACAAATAATTTGAAAAACTACTGAATCACAAGAGAATCTCTGAGTTATGTAACTTTTAAAGAAGAGTTTAGTCATTAACAAGTAATTTTAAAAGAAATTCTAACCTTTACTTGCGTCATTCAAGGAATATTATTAGGGATGTGATTCATAACTCTAGCAATAATTTTCAAAAGCACTTTTTGCATATCCCAGTTGTCGCCTTCTCACAATTGCTGTGGAGTCCCTCACAGCCAACCCTGAACTCTTTCTATTTCTTTATTCTCCACTCCTGCAGCACCCACCACCCTGGGTTCTTTGTTGTGTAAATCAGCTGAGATTGCTGCCTAACTCCAATCTCTGGCCAGACCTCTACCTATTCACTTGGGTCTGCATTCCAAAGATCTCTTTTAGACAGGTGAGTGAGGGGAAGGGAGGAGAATGCTTACACTACGATAAATCTTGTCTGAGCATTGTATATATTAATAAGTCATAAGAATTAATAGCAAGTAGTACGTTCAATACAGTTTGGCAATATGTTAACATGAGAAACAAGATAAAGAGGAGTTAAATAGTAATATGAAATTTAGATCCTAGAGAATAATGATGCTATTTGAAAAAGAGGATCTTGGCAAAGATAATGATTTCAGATTTAGACGTATTGCATAAATAGGCAATAAGGACCCACAGGCAGCAGTGGTGAGCGGTACCAGCAGATAGTATGAGGGAATCGAAACAGTATAAGGAGTAGATGAAAATATAAAATCCCAGATATTCAGAGCTCTTTAGGCAGAAAAGAAAAGAAATCCTAAATGCATCATTAGTTCTGGAAGATGTCTCTATGAACAAAGGTATATGGTCATGATCATGATCCTATATCAGAAAGATGTGTTTGGATTACGTTAGAGTCTCTTTTTGGAGGGAGGAGAGTAGCGAGTGTAGTATATTATAGAAAAATCCACTGACAATTATTAACAAATATTTTGCCATTTAAAGTGGTATGGTTCCATTGTTTTAAAATGAAAATAAGAAATCCTCATTTATGTAAAACTCTTAAGGCCCCAATGATGCTACATAAGTAAACTAAATGGGGTGTGAATCTTCTGTATTTAAATATTCTAAAGAAACCAGCAAATCTGGAGGTTTGATTTGTAATTGTCTTTGGGTAATGACTGATCATCCTTATTTTTTTAGGTTCATGTTTAACCCATTTCTTACCAGGACCAGTTACTTAGAAATTGACCTAGTAATGCTGGTGAATAGGATTACTAAGCTGGATTTCTATCCATGTGCTTGGAGTCCCTAACATTGGAACCTCGATTCACAAGTGACCAACGGATTTTCCTGCTTGAGATCAGTGCACTGGTCTCAGTGTGACTTTGGAGTCAGATCTGCGTCAGTGTCCTGGCTCTTCCTCTTACTGATTGTGTGGGCAAGTGTTTCTTTTCTTTTCTTTCCTTGCCTTTCCTCTTCTCTACTTTCTTTTCCTCTTTTCACCCAATTGTATAAGATGAAATATACAACCCCTTCAAATGGTTAATGTATGGTTTAAAAATAGAATCTATGAAAAATATTTAGTGCAGAGTCCAGTATGTAGTAAGAATTCAATAAGTGCCGGCCAGGAATTCTAATAGTGGTAAGCAACACTAGTAGCAATACAGTGGTACCAATGTTTCTGTATCTGTGTTTAAGGTAGATAAGCATGGCTTAAATGCAGGATTGTCAGGGTCCTCCAGAGAAACAAAACCAATAGAATATGTACATAAAGTCAGATTTTAATTGGCTCATGGGATTGTGGGGTCTGGCAAGTCTGAAATCTACAGGACAGACCGGCAGGCTGGAAATCCTGAGGAGTTGATGTTATAATCTTGACTCATAAGGCAATCTAGAGGCACAATTCCTTCCTCCTCTGGGGAACTCTGTCTTTTCTCTTAATGCTTTCAACTTTTTGGATGAGGTCCACACACATTATGGAGGATAATCTGTTTTACTCAAAATCTACTGATTTAAATGTTAATCACATCTAAAAAATGTCTTCACAATGACATCGAGACTGGATTTTACCAAATAACTGGGCACCATAACCAAATTGACACATAAAATTAATTAGTCATCACATATCATCTGTGTAACTCCCTGGAATACGCATTGTCTGGCAATTAGGTAACTGTGTCCCTTTGATTTCCCTTTCCTTTTAGTGTCCTTGGTCAAGTTGCTTATTTCTCTGAGCCTCAGTTTTCTCCTATAGAAGATGTTGTCCTTCCCATTTCTCATGCCCCTTTCTAGGGATTGTCTTCATGTAGGAAAGTTGGTAGATGGTCATTGTGTAAGAAATGTCTCACAAATATGTGACAATCTTGAAGAAGCAAGTATATACATTTTTTTCTTCCAGATATAAAACTAGTAGAGTCTGATACTTCAGGAGGTTAGAAGTATTTACAAGTCACTGCCCACTTTAAGGGCATATCACGTGGCTGGCTCACGCCTGACTACGCTGTTCTCATGGGAGAGTTGAGCAAAAGTACACCTTAATTCATTCATATGAATAAATTAAGATGATTTAAATAGACAGTGTACATCAGGCCTTGAGAAGTCCTCATCGTGAACTCAAAGGCACCAGGCAGGAGAAGTCGAAAGTCTGTCCTGCCTACAGCAGCTGCTGGTGCATGAGGACTGAACTACTGTTTTATTTTTTTACCTAAAATTAAAAATATCAACTGTTTTTGCACAAGCACATTTTTCACAGGGTGAAAGCATGAATAATACTAGTTAAGTGAGAGAGAAGGAAAAGACAGAGAATAAAGGTTAAAAATTGAAAGGAAGAACAAGGAAAAAGAGAAGAAAGGAGAGAAACAAAAGGAGTAGAGAGAAATTTATCTAGGCAGATGATGTTTGAAATGATCTTCATCAACTCTGCAAAGTTATCACTCCATGTATGGTGAGAAGCATCTGGAGCACAGTAGGGGGCACCCACCACTTCTCTTTCTGTTGTTTCATGAACCCCCAGGCAGGGTGGAGATGGCTAGGAGACCCTCTGAGAAAGAGGAAGCATGTGTTATGCATTTTGCTTTCTAAGAAATCAAGATGTTGAAATGAATTAAATTACAAATCTAAGTGGAGAAACCATAGAATTAGAAATGGCTAATTGAAGAAAAGAAAAGGTAGCCATTCCTACATTAAACTGGGGACAGAGTAATTCTCTAATATTAGGGAGGTTGGAATAAAGTGTCATGAACAAGCAGGAGCCAGGGTGGTGGATGTTCAGACAGGGTACTCCAGAAAGCGGCAGCTCAGGAGGAACTGGGTCCAAGCCAAAGGCAATAGAGGCTAAGAGCAGGGAAAAGAGGACAGAGTCACACTCCTGACCAGTCAAAAGAGAATGATTCCAGTGTCCTTAACTGCAGAAATACCAGATGACCTGAAGTATATTCTAATCTTTATCTTCCTTCTGAGGCTCTATCCTTCCGCTATACTTAATAACGTCTGGATGTCCTTAAGGAAGAGGGTTTGAAAACACAGTGAAGCTGAAAGTCTCTGTAATCACCATAACACAGCCACTACATTTCCCTTCAGGAATATGAATGGGATAGGAAAGACAGAGCATATCATACAGAGAATGGATAATTCTCCAGATTGGCTAAAGCATCCACTGCGATAGAGAGTATTCTGGGATATAAAGTTGAGGAGATGGGTTGTTGATATATTATAGAGGGGCTTGAATACCAGACTCAAAAGACACAGCTTTATCTAGTAGAAAATTCATTTCCAAAGCCTTTGGAAATTTTCAGCATTGAAGTGGCATAACGTTTATTTTTAAAGTTTCCTTTGGAACAGAGTGAAAGATGGATGATGTATTAGTTATCTATTTCTGCATAAGATATTACTCCAATGCTTACAGTTTAAAACAACAAACATTTATTTATCTCACAGTTTCCAAGGGGCAGGGATCCAGGAGTGAGTAAGTTAGGCAATTCTGACTTAGGATTCCTCATGAGGTGGCAGTCAAGCTGTTGGCCAGGACTATAATCCTGCAAGAACTTGAGTGTGCTGGAGGATCTCATGGTTTTCACAGTAGAGTCTCATCACACAGACCTTTCTACAGGGCTGCCTGAATGTCCTCATGACATAGCAGCTGACTTCCCCTAGTGTGATGATCCAGGAGAAAGTGAACAGGGAGGAAGTCTGCTGCTTTTAATGACCTAGTCTCTGAAGTCCCACACTGTCACTTTATTCAGTTCCTTAGATGTGGGTCACTAAGTCCAATGCACACTCAAGGGGGAGATAGCAAAGAATTTAAGGACCCAAGTTAAAACCAACATTGACTGTTTAGCATTGGAATGTTCTAGGGCTTTTCTGCCTTACCTCTGGTGCCTCCTATTCCAACAGGTATTTGGGAGAGGAAGACAAATTAGAAGTCTAGTGTAATGGTGAAGAGGACCAAACAAGCAGATCTTAGCTAAAGCAGTGTGGTGATAAGAGGAATATCATAGGCAACATGTGTGATATCATGGAGGAGATTTTAGGAAGATGTGCAGTAAATTAGATATAAACAGTAAGGAATAAAAACATTATTCAAAATTTTATTATTTATAGATTACCTGTGATCATCAGGTATGGTAGATGGGACTAGTCTTGTGATGATATCATTGGCAAAAATAAGGAGGTCAAGGGGCCAGCCTGGTGGCGTAGTGGTTTAGTTCACATGCTCCACTCTGGTGGCCTGGGGTTTGTGGGTTTGGATCCTGGGTGTGACCTACGCACAGTCATCAAGCCATGCTGTGGCAGCATCCCACGTATGAAAAATAGAGGAAGATTGCCACAGATGTTAGCCCAGTGACGATCTTCCCCAAGCAAAAAAGAGGAAGATTCGCAAGAGATGTTACATCAGGGCCAGTCTTCCTCACCCCACCCCCTGAAAATTAGGAAGTCAAAATGTAAGCTGAGGGAAGATGGGGAGATAATGTGTTTGCTTCTGGAAAGGCTGAGTTTGTAATATTAGTGCGCTTACCATGTGCAAACAATAGTGGGCTGTTGAAATACTAACCCAGAATTGGACTATGAGTCTGGGAAATAAGGGTTGATGTGGTCATCATCTACACTGAGCAGTAATATAAACCAAGCAATGAATGGGTTGGCCATGGGAGAAAGAGTAAAGAAGGCTTAGCTCAGACTCATGAGAAATATTCACATTTAAGGGGAGGAAGGAAGAAACAGAGCTGTTGAAACTGACCAAGAAGAGAGTTGTATGGTGACCCAAGAGGTGACGGTAGTATGGGAGGAAAGAGAAGATGGAGTCACTTTACACTGTCAAATGCTGAGAGGTCAGGAAAGATGAAGATTGTGGAGATAACTGTATTTGGAAATTATGGGACTGTGACATCAAAGGGAGGGTTATAAGGGGGATGGAAAGTGAGGCCAAAACCTCATGGTATGGAGTGAAGTAGTGACTGGAAAGCTTCAGTGGTGTGCTGAAAACATTTAACAATTGGCTCTCTGGGTGGGTGGCAGGAGGAGGCCTGTTTTGTAGCATTTGCTGGATTTCATGGTTTAAATATTTCCATCATGGCCAATTTCAAGCTACCAGTGGTTTAACAATTGTCTCACAAGATTCCTGAAAATTTAGCAATTGGTTCTCTGAGCCTGTATGAGCTGGTTGCAGTACATCACTGGAAGAACAGAAAGATGAGTGGGTATATGTAAGGTATTCTTTTGAACTTTTTGGAAACAAACACAGTAACTTACACTTATGCTCTATAAATGTGGAAACGCATGGCACCCTCTCAGAAAGTTTCCAGGAACACTCATAGTATCCAGAGGACAGAGGAAATCTTCTTTGCTCTGCTCTCTGTCCCACTTCCTATTAGGGTTACACGGCCACTTGGAGTCCACATGGCCACCTGGAGTTCACACTTTCTCTTAGTTTCTCTTCCTCTTTCCTTTTCACCACCCTTCCCCTGCGGCCAATTTCACCTCACAGCAGCTACATGTTTCAAGTACGAATCTTTTGCCTTCAACACTCACATTCTTCAGGTTGAAGTACCTAAAAAAACAAGCAAACTTCTTACTTTCTAATATCTGTCATCTCTCACAGTAGAATTTTGATATGTAATGCTTAAAACCTTCTTCCACATCAGGGATAAGAACAGCGAGGACTAAAGTGACAAAGGAGGGAGGAGAATCTTTTCCTTCCATAATTAGAATACGTAAAATGAGACTTCACAGTAAAAGACTAGCTACCCACTACCTCCCTCTGCCAGACCACGGTGTTTCTCACCATCACTGTGATTTTGGTCAGTGGTATCCTTGGTTCTGAGCTGCCACCCCTCCTCAAAAGAAGCCCAACAAAGACAAGGCAAAAACAAAAGCTCTCTTCTAACCTGTAACTGTTCTTCTATGCCCAAGGATAATATGCTTACTGGAGAGTTTTGAAGAAACTCAGTGCGAACATTTATTCATGATGTATGTTCTTCCAAGCCTAAAATTACCAGACTTGAAAGCAGTGTGATTTTAAAGCAAATTGATCAAGACCACAACTGTTAATAAAATGCATGACTACAGTTTGTATGTTAACTATGATCTCGGAGGAAATACATTTGGGGCTCCCACACCAGTATTTTGTATTTGAGCTTAGAATCTTCATTTTTTTTAAATGAAACTTTACTGTGGTTATTAACCTGCAGAAATTTTAATTATCCTTTCAATGCTTGAAGGTTCATAATGGAGAGGTGCCAGGAAAATCCCACTGCTAATTAAATCCAACTGAATATTTCTTTTACCGGAAGATATAGAAGTGCTTCTTGTTTGTCAAATCCCTTTCAGCCAAATAACCACTTAACTAATCTCAAATTGAATATCTTATTTAAGATTTTGAATTATCCTTTCTCTCCAGGGAGCTGCTATTGAATATTGTAATAGCATCATCCAGGGAAATATTTCTTACCCTCCTGACTGGAGGAAAGGGAAAAAAAAAACCCCACACATTTCTTTATATCTCTGAATAGATTGAAATCTGAAAGAATGAACAAGCTGACATTTTTAAGCAAAAGAGCATTCGTAGAAGGGAGGAATGGCTTCCATCACCACATACAAATCTTCATCCTCAGTTCACAAAAAAGAAGAGGAGCTGGATCTTTTCATATTTAGACTAATTCGACTCTTCTTTCTGAGAATTCTAAATTGTGGCTCTAATAATCATGACTCTAAATCACCAAATAATGACCTGCAGACTCTTCAGGTTAGAGGAAGGGGCAGAGTGACCTGGACGTCAGCATATTGTATGAGGAAAAAGAGAATCAGATCTGCTTTGTCACTTGCTAGCTTTATGACCTTCAATAATTCACTGAAAAGCTTTGAACTTCAGTTCAAATGACATCTGAGACATGTCTGAAATAGTGCCTGCCTTTCTACCATCTAGGCTTATTTTAATTGAAATAATATCAGTAAAAGCATATTGCAGAATGAACTCATGTTATTTCTCTGCTCATACCATGGCATGGCTTGCTATTTCACTCACATTGAAACCAGTGTCCTTGCAATAGCCTATGGTCTGACTCCACATTCTCACTCTGACCTCAGCTCCTGTTCCTCTCTCCTGTGCTCTTGCTGCTCCAGCCATGCTGGTCTCTTCCCTGTTCCTTAGAGAAATATGCTCCTGCACTAGCCCTTTGTACTCACTGGTACCTATTCTTGGAATGTTCTTCCCCTAGTTTTCTACAGAACTTGCCCTTTCACTTAAATCTTAGTGGAGTCTTCAGAAGTCTCAACACTTCACTACTGCTAGCATTTCCTACCCCTCTTTTTAGAAGGCAATTTATAAAATAATTCTTAATTCTCATGTGAACATCTGTGATGGTCAATTTTATGTGTTAACTTGGAGGGTGTTTTTGGAGGAGACTAACATTTAATTTGGTGAACTTCGAGTAAGCAGATTGCCCTCCATAATGTAGGTAGGCCTCATCCAATTAGTTGGAGGCCTGGATAGAATCAGAAGACTGAGCAAGAGAGAATTCTCCAGCAGACTGCCTTCAAACAGGAACTGCGCCACCGGCTCTCCTGGGTCCCCAAGCTGCTGGTTTTTAGACTGGAACTGAACCGTCAGCTCTCCTGGATCTCCAGGTTGCTGGCCTCCAGCCTAGGACTGCGCCATCGTCTCTCAGGGGTCTCTAGCCTGCTGTCCCACATTGCAGATTTTGGACTTGCCAGCTTTTGTAATTGCATGAGCCAATTTCTTATAATCAATCAATCTCTCTCTATTTCTTTCATTCTTTCTCTATATGAACATATATATATATATATATATATATATAAATATATGCTATTGGTTCTGCTTCTTTGGAGAACCCTAACTAATACAACATAAAATTAATGTGTCAAATATTTTATATAACTTATTAATCAATGAGTGAGCCAGTAAGATGTTAAGACAGTTTCTAATGAAAATTGCTCCTACAGTTTCTGTGAATCTGAAGTCTGGGTATGGCTTCATCCCTGTTTAGTGTCTTACCAGGCTGCATGCAAGGTGTTGGCCAGGGCTAGGTTATCCTATGGAATATCAACTGGTGAAGAATCCATTTCCAAGTTCACTCAGATTGTTGGCAAAATTATTTTCCTGTGGTTGTGAAACTGAGGGCCCTGCCTTCTTACTGGTTGTCAAATAGAGGCCTCAGCTCCTAGAGGCCATCCACAGTTCCTTGTCATGTGGGTTTCAGCAGTACTGCCACTTTCTTCCTCAACCTAAGGGTGAGCCAAGAGAAGTTCCAGAGCAGCACAAAGTCTTTCCTAGTCTGTTAGCAGCCATGGAGCTGGCACTGATGGAGGAAATATCCTGCCCAAATGGGGTATTTTCCTACAGTCCCACTAGTCCCTCGTACTGAAATTAAAGTGAGAATATTGTCTTTGTTTTAGTTTTCCTTCCCTTTAGCCTAATGCTATAGTTGAATATTTGCTATCCTATTCTGATTATGTCTAACTATTTATCTCCTTACTCTGTGTTTTGTGATCCCTTTCTCCCTTTTTTGCTTTTTTCAGGTATGAGGGCCTTCTTGAGGATTTCTTGTTGGGGGAGTCTCTTGGCTATGAAGTCCCTTAGCTTTTGTTTGTCTTGGAAAGATTTAATTTCTTGCTCATATCTGAAGGATATTTTTGCTGGATAGAGTATTCTTGGCTGAAGATTCTTGTCTTTTAAAGTTTTGAATATGTCGTTCCATTCTCTCCTAGCTTGTAAGGTTTCTGCAGAGAAATCTGCTGAAAGCCTGATAGGGCTTCCTTTGTAGGTTGTTTTCTTCTGCCTTGATGCCCTGAGTATTCTTTCTCTGTCATTCATTTTTGCCAGTTTTGCTACTATATGCATTACAGTAGGTCTTTTTACATTGACAAATCTAGGACATCTGGCAGCTTCTTCCACAAATATTTCCCCCCTTTCCCTAGATTTGGGAAGTTCTCTGCTATTACTTCTTTGAACACGCTTTTTGCTCCATTCTCCTTCTCTTCACCTTCTAGAATACCTATAATTCTTATGTTGCATTTCCTCATTGAGTCAGATATTTCTTGGAGACGTTCTTCATTTCTTTTTAGTCTTGGTTCTCTCTCCTCCTCTGTCTGGAGCATTTCAACATATCTATCTTCAATTATGCTGATTTGCTCCTCTATGATGTCCACTCGAGCATTCAAGGAATCCATATTTTGTTTTATCTCTTCCATTGTGTCTTTCATCTCTAATATTTCTGACTGATTCTTCTTTATAGTTTCAATTTCTTTTGTGAAGTAGCTCCTGAATTCGTTGAATTGTTTCTATATATTCTCTTTTACCTCATTGAGTTTTTTTATGATAGCTATATTGAATTCAATTGTCATTTAGCTTACATATTTCTGGATCCTCAGGACTTAGTTCTGGGTGGTTGTTGTTTTCTCTCTGGTCTGGAGATTTCATGTAGTGTCTGATGTTGGAAGCTCAGCTCTTTCTCATTCTGATATTATTCGATTGCAGTTACAGTCTATCACCACTGAGTGGGGGTCAAGAGTATTCTGAGGCCTCCGCCTTCAGCCGAGATGGTGCAGCGTGGGTCGGGGGAGGGGCACTTTCTCCAGTGTGCAGTCTAGGATTTCTCAATCTGCTCTCGCAATGTGGTCTCCTGGAGTTTTGGCTTGATGAGGTCACCCCATGGGAAAGCTTTCATCCCTTTAGAAGGCTTACCTCTAGGCTGCAAGGGCCCTAGGGAGTCTGGGGTGATCCCATGAATGTGCGACCCCTCCCCAACTCCTTCCCTCATGGATCCTCCTGCGGCAGCCATCTCAGTCTTTAGGGGAGGTAGTGAATATCTCTCTTATCCCATTCCAGCTCCTCCAAGGGAGGCTCCAGCCTCTCTGCCCTCTGTCCTGTGGCTGTGTGTCTCTGAGATTTTTGTGTTGTTAGGATATCTTCTGTTGGAGTATGGTTGCCCCTTTTTGTTGTATGTTGGAGGGGAGAGAGCCCCGGGCAAGTTCACTCTGCCATGATGCTGACATCACTCTCTCCCCTGGTACTGAAATTAAAAGAAAAGAATCTGTAGCTTTCTCTAGCCTCTAGTAAATAGTATCTTGCTACCAGAGCAAAGAGAAAAATGTGTACAGTTTCCGTCAATAATGACTTTTACCGTTCTTTTAAGGTAGGGAAAAGAAACATGGCACCTCAGGATAGACACAAAATGATATTCCCCAATCTGGGGCATCAGCAAAGAGGTTCTCAGTGTCAACTTAAAAAGTAAATTTGGAGGCAGCCCTGATGACCTAGCAGTTAAAGTTCAGGGCTCTCCATGCTTTGGCAGCCTTAGTTTATTTCCCAGTCATGGAACCATAATACCTGCCTGTCAGTTGCCATGCTGTCATGGGGGCTCACATGGAAGAACAGGGACTTACAACTAGGATATACAACTATGCACTGGAGCTTTGGATAGGAAAATATAGAAAAGCAAATTTGCCTGTCATTTTATCTCAGATGCATTTATTTGGGAATAGCCAAAGGTATTGCAATTTGGGATGTGCATGCTACCCAAACCATAGGCAAATCCAGAAAAGAAAGGATAAGAGTGGCTTGTATAAAGAAAAAGGGGGAGTAGAGAGGGGCTGTTCTAAACTAAAATCCATTGGGAGAAAGTAGCAGTTCAGGGCAGCAACAGCTTCTCATTGGCTGATTGGTGGTATGTCTTATTGGCTGGGCTGTTGCCAGGGGCAGAGAAGTCTTTCTTCAGTAGTAAAGTAGTTTTACTTGCTGTCCAAGATGCAAGCCTCCCTCTCTTTCTGTTTGGTGTAATTGATGATGTGTGATGTGTGCTAGGGCATGAGAACTCCCCCTACAGGCCTTCCTGACTCCGATGTAGTTAAAGTTTCTTTTATTAATTTCCACATTAGCAACTAGGGAACATGTAGGTAGAAGCTACACACAGACACATCTCTTGCTCATACATTTTCAGAACTGCCTTGTTTTTCTCCAGCCTGTGAGGGAGAAAAGGGAAGAACACTTTGGAGGAGTTGAGAGGTGTTTGTTTGTTTGTTTTGTTTATTTTGTTCATCTTTAATTTAAGAGGATTTTCCTTCCCTATGGAAAAAGCCTTTACTCATCCTTATGTTCCTTTACAATATAAAGCAGATACTTATTAAGAACATCCTCTGTGCACTGTTTTAGATATCTTATGTTTGAATTACTTGATCCTCACAATAACTCCATGAGGTAGACTCCATTATGAATCCACTTTATGTATGATAAAATAAAGTCACAGGAAGGCAACATACTTTACTCAAAGTCATACAGCCAGTAAGCAGTGATTCAAACCCCAGCAGCTTGCAATTTAACACTCAATCTCATCACCAGACTAGAATAGGACCAGATAAGCACCCCCTGCCATCATGATATTGCTTAAATCACTTCATTACCTTAAAAAATTGCCATGCCTTTTGTTCTGCATTTCTTTCTTTTTCGTTTTTGATTTATGAGGATAGCCTATTGGTGAAAATAGGCAAACTCAAGTTATGTCCTCAGTAATCCACCTGCTCCTGGCCTTCTTTCCTTTGCACCTTAAAATATCAATTTATCATCTCCTACTTATTTCCAGACATATAAGAAAGCGAAGCATGTTAATCTTAAATATTTGAAGCATTTAATAGAAACATCCAGCACAGTTAGAGGGTAAGTACTGGACTTGGTATACTCATGTCAGGATTACTCAATTCCTTGTAATGGAAGGCAACGTTCAGGTCGTGTCTGCAGTAGAAGATTTGGAACATGAGACCTGAGAGTTTTGGCAGAGACAGGCTGTACTCAGATATGGAGATGTCTAAAGGCATTGATTTTGTTCTTGTGGGTTTTTTGGGGGAGGTGGAGAGTTGGTTTTAATACAAAGAAAAACAATACATCTTTCTAAAAACACACACTCAGAGTTTCAGTTTTGTGAGAAAGGAAACAAACAGAAAAACAAAGTAACAAAAAAATTAAACACCCAGACACCACCACTATTATGTACTACACTTAGAACTTTGAACTCTCAAACTCAGGAATGATGAAATCGGCCTAGAGATGGTTGAGGGAGACAGAGTGTAGTCATCAATTCTTTACTGAGCATTTCTTATATTGCAGGGATTGTGCTATGCATTATGATAAATCACGGAGGAGATCAAGTCCCTCTTAGAGCCCTCTGGGAAACTTCAAATCATTTGGGGCATGAGACGAAGACATATGGAATGAAGAGAAAGGTCTATGGAATTATTTAGCTGCATATAGTATTATTATCAGATTACTTTGTCTTTTAAGTGGCAGAGTACCAGCTCAAACTGACTTAGGCACAAAGGGGAATTTTGAACGCCTGGACTTGGTACAGCCAAATCCAGGGGTCACCTGCAAATTACCTCTATCTCTTGGTTCTCCTTCACTCTGTGTCTCTAGAAACTTATTTTTTTTTTCCCAGCTTAGTAACTACAGCTAAAGGAACATATCTTTCTCATAATTCCAGAAACTTTAAATCTAGTGTGCCTAGCTTGGGTTATGTGCGACCCCCGAATCCATGTTTGTGGCCAGTAGAAGGAAATTCTCTGATTGACAAGGCTTAGATTGTTTTTTAGCCTAGTAATGGAGTGGGTCAGCATCCTCTAAACCACATGGACTAGGATTGGGAGTTCCCAAAATGAAAATCAGATGCTCTAAGTGGATGAGAGAGAAGTGAATGCTGCATGGGCATAACAACAGAATTCTCTCATAAGACTACAGAACCCTGCATGTAGTATCATGTGGCCCTACTGAGGGACCTTCAGGATTGTCACAGCAACATTAACCTGGCAAAATATGCTCACTTTGTAGATGACACGGAAACTTTCTTTGGCCTGAGTCTAGTGTGCAACTTCTTCCAGGGCCAGTTGGCTGACTTCCAGCACAGGACATTAACTTTTAAATTTATACTGGCTCTTGGTCAGCTTCCAAGTTCAAGTCAAGGTGTTGATTTTAATCCAATGTAAAAACTTCTAAATCCTTTGCTGCTATAGTAGCAACAGCAGAGTTCACAGTTTTGGTTCTGCAGACCCACCTGCCTCAGACTGATGGCTAACTTATAGCCTCATTTTTGGAGACCCTGCAGAACATCCTTATTCCTTTTTTTTTTTTTCTCCCACTCAACAGAGCTCTGAAATACGGTTTCATTTGACATATTCATTGATGGGAAGCTCTAGCATTGAAGCCGACAGAATGAAAACATTGTCATGAGCTCTGGAAAAGACTTCCATTTTTGCTTACTGCTTCAACTGTCTTTATTAGATGCACTCACTGCATCTAATTTTGGTAAAAAACACATAACGTAATATTTACCATCTTAACCATTTTTTTAAGGTTTTTTTAAAAATTATTTTTCCTTTTTCTCCCCAAAGTCCCCTAGTACATAGTTGTATATTCTTTAGTTGTGGGTCCTTCTACTTGTGGCATATGGGACAGCGCCTCAGCATGGCCTGATGAGTGGTGCCATGTCCATGCCCAGGATTTGAACTGGTGAAACCCTGGGCTGCCACAGCAGAGCACCAGAACTTAACCACTCAGCCACAGGGCTGGCCCACCATCTTAACCATTTTTAAATGTGCAGTACAGTAGTGAGTGTAACAGATCTTTAGAACTTTTTCATCTTGAAAAACTGAAACTCTATATCCATTAAACAACTCCCCTTTTCCCCCTCCTCCTAGCCTCTGGCAAGCACCATTCTACTTTCTGTTCCTGACTGTGAGTACTTTATATAGCTTATATCAGTGGATTCATGCAGTATTTGTCGTTTTGTTACTGGCTTAGTTCACTTAGCATAGTGTCCTCAAGATTCATCCATGGTGTAGCATATGACAGAATTGCCTTCTTTTCTAAGGCTGAATAATAATCCATTGTATGCTTATACCATATTTTCTTTATCCATTCGCACATAAATTGACATGTAGGTTTTTTCCACCTCTTGGCTATTATGAACAATGCTGAAATGAGCATGAGTATATTAGTTATCTGGGCTGCCATAACAAAATACCATAGGCTGGGTGGCTTAAACATTAGAAATTTATTTTCTCATGGTTCAGGAGGCTGTAAGTCCCAGATCAGCGTACCAGGGTACTAATGACTGGGTTCTAGTGAGAGGTCTCTTCCTAGTTTGCAGATAATCACCTTCTTGCTGTGTCCTCACATGACAGAAATAGAGAGAGAGAGAGAGAGAGAACAGTCTCTTGTGTCTTTTCTTATAAGGGCCCTAATCCCTAATCACATGAGAAATAATTGAGGGACACGGAATGCTTAATTTGCACTTGAGTATGCCTAGGGAACTTGAGAGCTATTCTCATGCCTCAAATATCTGCCATGCAAAGCTTCTAAATAATCTGCTTCAAATCTGATTTGGAGGCAAATAGGATGTGAAAGATATAAAAAAAAAATTAAATTCTCTGGGGCCAGCCTGATGACGTAGTGGTTAGGTTCACACACTCTGCTCAAGCGGCTTGGTTCAGATCCCAAGTGTGGACCTACACACCACTCATCAAACTATGCTGTGGCGGCATCCCACATACAAATAGAGGAAGATTGCCACAGATATTAGCCCAGCAACAATCTTCCTCAAGCAAAAAGAGGAATGTTGGCAAAAGATGTTAGCTCCTGGCCAATCTTCTTTACCAGAAAAGAAAAAATAAATAAATTCTGGATGATTCCAGTGGCCAGCATAAGGGTCAGGTATGGGAAAGTAGAAGAAGAAAGAATTTAGGTAAATTTAAAAAGGCACGTTGTAACACAGCTGTCTTATCATGGGATGAGATTCCTCTGGAAGGATGGAGTTCTACATCATTACAGATGTTCCAATATAATGCTAATAAAACAGAAAAATTTTGTAGTAGGTCTTCTGGACATCATGCGAGGATAAAATTAAATGTTCCCTTTATTCTCTCTTAACAATGAGATTTCTCTATGGCTTTGGAAAAGATAGAGACCATGGTTTATTAGCTATCTGGCATAAAATAAATACAACATTTGGTGTTATATATGAAGTCCAGAAAGTAGAAAACTCAAACTGTCTTGTGAATATACACAACCGTTGTATACTTTATCAAATTTAAAATACATATGGGCCATATGTATATTCCATAATGAGTATAAAGTACCACCATAAACAACTATGAAACTGGGCAAAATATATTAACTAACTGTATTCATATGTTGGGCACTAGGAAGTGCTGGAATATTATGACTGAGAAGAGGGAAATAAATGTGATGAGTACTATAATTTCCCCAGATCTCCAACTAGTGACAGTTTTTAAACCATGAGTGCAGGGAAGGGCGAACAAACAGAGCTTGTTGATCTTGCTGAATGGAGGAGAGCGAGATCAAAATTCAAGGAGGCTAAGCATCTAGAATTGTGGGCAGAACTCTACAAAAGATAGAGCAATGTAGAAAAAAGAACTCTAGAAATCTGCATAAGGGTCCTGTTGAGTTTTTACTGAATAATAAGCCATAGTTATATAGGGTGAAACTACAAGGATGAACAAATAAGGACCACAGAGCAATAAGGTGAACCAGACCCAAAGATCACAGAGGGTAAAGAGATGTTCAAACTCCAATCAGCCAGAGTGGAGAGTCCTCTATGATCCCCCAGAGCAATGAGTGAATTCCCTGGAAATTTCATGCTAAAAGAGGAAGGCTGAACCATCCTGGAATGAAGTCTACTATAGTTCTAGACTCACCTAAAAAAAGCTTAAATCACACCATTAAGGGGTCATATGGATCCACAAGGAATCTAACTGCCTGACAGGACAAAGCCCAGTGCTCTTTAATGAAAGACAATGAAATGTAGACATTTAACAATGTAGCATTCACAATATCCAGCTGTTACCAGACATGCCAAAAAGCTAGCAAATGCATTCCATAACCAGGAGAAAGATCAGTCATTAAAAACAGGTCCATCAAAGAAGAACTAAATAGATGGAGAGATACTCCAAGTCCATGGATAAGAAGACTCAATATTATTGAGATGTCAGTTTTTCCCCCAAATGATTTATTAATTCAAAGCAATCCCAATCAAAGTCTCAGCAAGATATTTGTGGGTATTGAGAAACTTAGTCTAAAGTTTGTATGGAGAAGCAAAAGATCTAAAATAGCCAACATGGTATTGAAGGAGAAAAACAAAGTTGGAGGACTGACAATACCTTACTTCAAGGCTTACTATAAAGCTACGGTAATCCAGACAGTGAGATATTGGTGAAAGAATAGGCAAATAGATCAATGGAATGGAATAGAGAGCTCGTAATAGACCCACAAAAATATAACCAACTGATATTTAACAAAGGAGCAGAGACAAGATGGAACAAAGATAGTCTTTTCAACAAATGGCATTGAAACAACTGGACATTCACATGCCAAAACATGAATCTAGACACACACTGTACACTCTTCACAAAGATTAACTCACAATGGATCATAAACATAAAACTATAAAACACCTGGAAGATAACATAGGAGAAAACCTAGATAACCTTTGGTAGAGCAATGGCTTTTTAGATATAACATGTAAGGCACAATTCATGAAAGAAATAATTGACAAGCTGGACTTCATTAAAATGAAGAGCTTCTGCTCTGTGAAAGACAATGTCAAGAGAATGAGAATACAAGGCATAGAATGGGAGAAAATGTTTGCAAAAGGCAAATCTGATAAGGGCTATTATCTAAAATATACAAGGGACACTTAAAGTTCAACAATAAGAAAACAAACAAACAGATTAAAAAATTGACCAAATGTCTTAACAGATAACTCATAAAGAAGATATATAAGTGACAAATAAGCATTTAAAAAGATGATTCACATCATATGGCATCAGGGAAATGCAAATTAAAACAACAATGAAATTCCATCACATGCCTGGTAGAATGGCCAAAATCTGGAACACTGACAACATCAAATGCTGGAGAGGATGTGGAGTAACAGGAGCTTTCCTTCATTGCTGATGGGAATGCAAAATGGTACAGCCACTTTGGAACACAATTTGGTGGTTTCTTACACAACTAAACATACTCTTATATGATCAACAACCACACTCCTTGGTATTTATCTAAAAGAACTGAAAACTTGCATGCACAGAAAAACCTGCACCTGGATGTTTACAGCAGTTTTTTTTTTTTTTTTTTTTTTAAAGATTTTATTTTTTCCTTTTTCTCCCCAAAGCCCCCCGGTACATAGTTGTGTATTCTTCGTTGCGGGTTCTTCTAGTTGTGGCATGTGGGACGCTGCCTCAGCGTGGTCTGATGAGCAGTGCCATGTCCGCGCCCAGGATTCGAACTAACGAAACACTGGGCCGCCTGCAGCGGAGCGCGCGAACTTAACCGCTCGGCCACGGGGCCAGCCCCGAGTTTACAGCAGTTTTATAAGTAATTGCCAAAACCTGGAAGCAACCAAGTTGTCCTTCAGCAGGTGAATGGGTAAATAAACTGGTACATCCAGACAATGGAATATTATTCAGTGCTGAAAAAGAAATGAGTTATCAAGCCATGAAAAGACATGGAGCAACCTTAAATTAATATTACTAAGTGAAAGAAACCAATCTGAGAAGGTTACATACTGTCTGATTGCAACATTATGACATCCTGGAAAAGGCAAGACTTTGAAGACAGTAAAGAGCTCAGTGGTTCCTAGGGAGCAGGGGTAGGGAGGGATGAAGAGATGGAGCATAGGGGATTTTTAGAGTAATGAAAATACTCTGTATGATACTATGATGATGGACACACACCATTGTACATTTGTACAAACCCAGAGAATGTACACCACCAAGAGTGAATTGTAATGTAAACTATAGACTTTGGGTTTGAAGGATGTGTCAATGCAGGCTCCCCTGTTATAAGAAATATACCACTCTGGTGGGAAATGTTGATAAGGGGAGAGTCTATGCACGAGTATGGGCAAGGGGTATTTGGGAAATCTCTGTACCTTCCTCTTAATTTTGCTGTGAACCTAAAGCTGCTCTAAAAAATAAGGTCTTAAAAAAAAAAAGGATCCAGAAATGACAGAGATAATAGAACAAGCTCAGAGGGATGTGAGAACAGTTTTTATAGATATGTAAAAGTTTAAAGGTTAACATGAGAGAAAGGGGAGATATATAAAAGAACCAATGGAACATCAAGAAATAAAAAATTAGAAGTAAAATATCTGAATTGAAGATTTCACAGCATGGAATTAATGGAAGATTAGAAATTGCAGATGAAAATGTAATCCAACTTGAACAAGGAGCAACAGAATTTATTCGAACTGAAACAGACAAAAAGAAAGGCTAAAAGAAGACCATTTCCTCAGTGACCTATGGAAGAATACCGATGGGCACAATATATCTACCATGTGAGTCTCAGATAGAAAGGGGGAGGGGCAGAAAAATATTTGAATAAATAATGACCAAAGTTTTTTAGATTTGGTGAAAACTATAAATGCACAGGTTATACAGAACCACACCAAGGGACATCAGAGCCAAATGGATAAAAAACAGTGACAAAGGAAAAATAATGTAAAAGCACCAGGAGATTAAAAGACACATGAAATATTGAGCAACAAAGGTCGGAATTACCACATGGAAAAAGGATGTACCAATGCAGAACAAGGATAAGAATTACTTAAGGTGTCTTACCGAAAATTACACAAATCGGAAGACAATGGAGCAAAATTGTAAAGTGCTTGTGGGAAAAAATCTGATAACCTAGAATTCTGTATCCAGCAAAAAAAATTCTTCAAAAATTAAGGTGCAATGGAAAATTTTCAAACAAAAAATGCTGAAAGAATTTCATTCCAGTGGATTTATACTATAGGGAATATTTTAAAAGTTCTTCAAGTGGAAGGAAGTAATACAAGAGGAAAACCTGGATTTACATAAATAAATGAAGGCCACCACAAATGGTAATCATAAAAGATTTTTTCCCTCATTTTTAAGTGTCTTTAAAAGAAAATTAACTGTTTAAAACAACAATAATTTATTGTGGGGTTTATAATATATGTACAAAAATGTATCTCAAGAAAAACAGAAAGGACAAAAAGAAAATGAAAGAATATTCTAAGGCTTATACATTTGTATATTTCGAATGCATGTTGCAAACTCTGAAGCAACCACTAAACCAATAGAATAAATTAATTCAATAAAAGGCAAGGAAAAAGGAAAGAAGCAGACACATGATCAATAGAAGCAAAAAGATTGTAGATTTAAACCTATTTATATTTGAAAATCATGAATTTAAATGATGTAGATACTCCGTTCAAAAGGCAGAGATTTTCAGACTGGAAAAAGCCATACCAACTGTGTACTGTCTGTAACAAAACACCTATATTTAAAATATAGATACATAGATAGGTTTTGATAGGGAGATAAACTTGGTGTGATTGACACTTTTTTTAAAGATTTTATTTTTCCTTTTTCTCCCAAAGCCCCCTGATACATAGTTGTGTATTTTTAGTTGTGGATTCTTCTAGTTGTGGAGTGTGGGATGCTGCCCCAGAATGGCCCAATGAGCGGTGCCATGTCCACACCAGGATTCGAACTAGCAAAACCCTGGGCCGCCGAAGCAGAGTGTGTGCACTTAACCACTCAGCCATGGGGCCAGCCCCCGATTGACACATTTTTGATCTTGATTGTGGTGTTAGTTTCATAAGTATATATCTCTGACTCCTCTAATTGAAGTTAAATGGGTACATTGTATTGCATGTAATTTGTTACATTATGTATGTATTATATTACAATATGTATGATCGACTATTTCATTAAATCTTAAATAAATAGAATTGATTTTTAAAAATCAAAACAAAACAAAATCCAGTTATAAAAAGTATGGTCAGAGATGTTCTGCTTCCATGCAGCCAAAGCTCATTCAAGTCTTTGCAGTAAAATTTGTCATATGGCCTTGTGGCCTCTAGGACTCCTCGGAATAAAGACTCTTCCGTTTCCTCTCTGACCCTAGAGCAAGAGTACTGACATTTCCCAGGATTAAAGCTGAGTTGGACGGAGCCATTTCACCTCTGCTCTGCTTGTGCCAGAGAGTTCCCATTTATATAGGGCTGGTTGTGATACGGGCAGATAGAGCAAGATCAAGCTACTCGTCTGCCTTCCCAGGACTTGGTCTCTCTCCCAAGCTCAGGACAATTAGCAGAGTAAATGGCTAGAGTTCGAGAACTCCTAGAGAACAAGAGAGCCACAGTAGCCAATACCTGATACTCAAGTATAAAGTAAGGGCCTGATCCTTTCTACCATAGGTTTAACTGAGCAAGGTCTGTGCCCATAAGCCAAGGCTGTTCCATCATGAAAATCTACGCTGTAAGTTTTGCAGTTAATTAAATGAATTCAATATAGTGTGGTTTAGAAAGTCCTTCACAACCAAGTTTTGATCCAAGACTTGTTTGTAATACTGTTGATAACTTCAGGTTGCTGTCTCTCTCCCAAAGGGAAAAGGACTTCCTTGAGCTCTGCTCTCTCAGTAGTCTAACACCATTGATTGATAACATTGCTCTGTGTTGGTATATTGCCTTTCAATCATAGTGTATCTTCTATTGGATTAACTGATATAGTCTAGTTGTCTCATATATTAAAATAGTTTCCCAACTGAATTTTAAATTCCTAGAGGCCCCTTACAGGTCTGAATTCTGCAACAGATCCCCCAGAAGTGATCCACCCATTCAATCTTGGAAGTACAATAGGCAAAAACGTTCTCATCAAGAACTTAGCTTTTTCGTATTAGTGTAATGACCTTCAATGTCACTGATGGTGAATCTTTTAGAGCAGTTTCCCAAGGTTTGGTATACAATTTACTGCAGATAAACACACAATTTTAGGTGCTACCCAGATCATTTAAAAAAAAAATTTCAAGAGTTCTGTTTATTGTAGTATGCATTATAAAATAGATAAGCAGAACATAAATTCTATAATTTCACAGGTGATGTTTTTAAAGATAAGGCTTGGGGGGATACTGAGTTAAAAATTGAAATGCAAGTAAGATTTAATTAATGTATGGGGAACACAGATGTGGCAAAAATCATAAAGGTGATATGGAAATGCTTGGATTTTGTGGGTGGGGAAAGTACTGTGTGACACATGCTGGGAAGATTTATTACCTAAACTTAAGCACTCTGGTTTTTGGTGTTATATCACGTAGCCACCTTCTGCGACTCCTTTCCTCCTTTCTCACTGTAAGCACAAACAAAAGTCTCCTGTTGGCCACAACCACAGACAGGCGCACACATACAGTTCCAATAGTAAACTTTCCAACCAGCCAGTGTTTTAATGATTGAAATGACTTACTCATGAACCTAATGGGCTCTAGGAGTGGAGCCCAGATCTCTGAGTTGATCCCCTGACCTCTCACAGGTACCTAACTGTGGTTTACCAAGAGAAGGCTCCAGTAAATGGGTTTCAGGGTGTTTGGTGTGATTTATGAGCTTACAAAGTAGGTCATGAGTAGGAAATAAGTGTCATTTATCAGCTCTCCGGAATCAATGGCACAGAGTTGGAGAAAGAGCTGGCTCCTATGCCTAATGAGCAAATAGCTCCCCCGCAGCCAGGAAAGACAGGGAACACAGCTTAGCGATAGCCAGAAGCAGGGACTTCATCATATTTCTCAACCAAATACTACTTTTGCCAAGTAATTTTTCAATTCCAGATGGAAATCTAAAAAAAAAAAAAGCCATGTCAAAATTAATGTTGAGAATTGATGTTATGAATAAAAAATCGTGCCAAATTAGCACTTCAGATTTAATTTTATGTGTAGCATGCTGCCAAGCAACTTGGAACATTTGTAGGCTGTTGGGAAATAGTTACAATTGGCAAACAGCTTCCTCTACCTCCTTCTCCCCCATAGGCATAGCATCTCCCCCAGGAGGGACACTGATACTGGATCTGTGTGTGTGCTAGGGATCAGGAGGATGATAGACATCAAAGAGACCTGGTGTGATTGTAGGAAATTCTTAGATTGTTTCTAATCTGCATTCCACATGAAGAATTTTTAGGTCCCAGATTTTAAACAATGGGAACTGCTTAAATTCAGATCCCTATACTTGAATTCACATTCCTTGGGACAGAAAAGATGGAAAAATCAGCCTATCTTCATAACCTGCTCTGTCCAAGAATGTATAAGAATAGCATTGTCCAGTGTTTCTCTCAGTTAAAAAAATCTTCTTTTAACTTTTGAAACTCTTTTTAAAAATCAAGAAGTAAGTTAACTTTTGCTTTTTATTTATGCTGAGAACTATTCTGAAATAGGCTCTGAGTTGTATCATATGGGACCTAACCTCTTTTCCTTTGTTCCCCCATTCCGACTCCAAATCATGTGACTGTTTGAAAGTGTCAAATCTTGACTAAATTGTATGAACTTCATCTGTTGGACTAGGGTTTTCCTAAAGTGGACATCAAAATATTTCTATTTTTAACCCCTCCCTTTTTCATGCTGGTCAAATTGATTATGCTGTGCTTTATTATATATATTACACATTTTAGATTCATATAACTGTACATTTTGAAAGAATCTGAGAGGATACCTGGTTTACCCACCTTTGCCTGAGGGAACCTGAGGTCCAGAGAGAAGTCACTTACCCCAGCTCACATAGGGAGTGATACAGGATTTCTGGTCCTTCTTGCTTTCATGCTCAGGCTTGGACATTTTCTATGACACGCCGGCTTCATATAGCAGGGGTCAGGTGTGTATTCAAGAGAAGATTCTGCTTTGTTCCCTCTACAAAGAACATCTTGGATGTTCCGTGAGCACATTTTTCCACACTTGACTTCAAAGCTACTCCTGAAATTTTAATGTGTTTTCTTGTCAATCAACCACATGTCCAGACTCCTGTTCTGCTTGTGTGCCCTGGAGTCTAACTGCCTTCAGCACTGTCGATGTGAGTTTTGTCCTTTCTTAATAGGCCACAGTGGTGTGAGAGCTGCCTTCTTCATGAAGCAGAATATGAAAAGGGAAGGAGCTTTCCACAGGCTGGGAGATAATGCAAATATCAGACTCTATCAGAAGAATCAACAAGTGAAATACTCAGAGGAAGCTTAGCCAGAAGCCACATGCCGGGAGGTAAGTAACCCATTTATTCATTTATTCAAATAACAAATATCACTGAGCTCCTTTTATATAAATGCATTCTACTAAATGCTATGGAGAATGCAAAAGAAAACCCTCATATTTTTATCCTCAAAATTGCATTAGAGGGCCACATCTGAAAAAAATTCTAGACGAGGAGCTGTCAAAAATAGAAAAAGTTAATGCTAACAACCAAATGAGAAGCACAGGCAAAAAAATGTATAATTTTCACATAGTGGAAGTGTTTATTAGGGATTTGGATACTACGAGTTTCAACACTAATTGACATTTCTTGTTCACTTATTATGTGTCAAGCATTGTGCTAAATATTTAAATTCTTGCAGTTGACTATACATTTCTCCTTTTAAGGACACATATACTAAACCTTGGTAAGTTTTAAGTAACTAGCACAAACTCACAGAGCAATAAAGTATTGGAGCCAGGAGTCAACTTCAGGGCTTTTAATTAACAGCCAAACTCTGACCAAGGAAAGGCACATGGAAGGGGTGGCAGTGAACCAAATATTGTTTGCAATTTGAGTAGTTGAGGATGAAAGAGAAGGGCGAATTACTGGAGGGAAGAAGAAGGGCCAGAGAATGCAATGGTTTAGGAAGCTTGTAATTTATGCCAAAATCACATCTATTGGGATCATATAATTGGCACGCTGGTAGTATAGCACAGCAGGGCCCAAAAGGGTGGTTGTTTGGAATACTGTGAAATGGAAGCACAGAAATGGATTACATCCCATATCAAGACAGATGACTTGTGGAGTTACTCTCCATTTGCTACTTCAACCAGAACAAAAGAAGGGCAAGCTGGTTGAATCATCCTTTTGTTTGTCTTTTATTCTGTAGGCTCTGGGTAATAGCACTGATCAGACCCTCTCCGCCTAAGGAAAATGAGCCTGGAGAGAAAAAAAGACAAAGAAAAAAATTAGATCTTTTCTCCAAAAAAAGACACTTTTCATCAAAAACAGCACAAAACAAATTAATGTTGCAGCTTTTTAAAAGTAATTCTTACGCTGTATCATAGAAGACAGAGATGAACTGAGTTAGGTAGCTGAAACTAGAGATATCATCTTACAACTGAATGGTGCTTTATTCTTTTTCTAAGTGGTTTTTGATATATTTTACTTATAAGTTTGATCTAGCAATCTATCCCATCTTCATAGATGAGGATCTGGGGCAAGAGAGTCAAAGATTTTTTCAAGGTAATGCTGATGGTAGTGACTACAGGTTTTCTAGATTCTGCCTGCTCAAACTATATGGTGTATGCCCTTGCTATTGATTTTCTTCCATTTGCATTATTGTGTCTCATTTTAAGGAAAAAATATATTCTTCAAAATTACCACTTTCACTCCTTACAATCAAAACGTGTATTTGTTAAGCATTCCTGTCTTCTTACATTAGGAGTTTCTTTAGCATTGGGACCATGTCTTAGTCATCTTAGCATTTTTCACAGCCTCCAGCCTACACCAGGGTCCTATGTAAGGATGTCCTGCTTTACACATAGAATGAATAACTAAATATACATATACCACTGAAGCAGAAAGTTAGCAGAACATAGTTAATCACATTAGGGTTAAAAGGCAAACAGACCCGACTGTTATTTACCATTGGTAGAATTTGGGGCAAGTTGCTTCACCCTTCCAATTTTTAGATTTTTTTGACCTGTGAAATGGAGATACTAATAGAACATAATCTCTCTCATAAGATTATCTGAGAATTGAAATGATTTAATACGTATGAAGTTCTTGCACTGTTTGTGGCATTACTAGGTTTTTAATTAGTTGTAGCTATTATTACCTATCCCTACTCAGATTTGGGAAAACAAGAGTCAAAATGTCTTGCTTTGCCACAGTTGGTTACTAACCAGTTTGAATATGTAATATTTCCATTGAGTCAAAAACCCACTCCTCTTCAAAACAACCATTTGAACTCAGCAAAATGGCCAAAAGGTGAGCATTAAGTTAGAAAGAAGTGCACTGTGTTCATTGAAAACACAGTCTTGAGTTTTCTGTCGTGTGTGAGATAATTTAATGCTTGGTTTTACTTTTATTAATGCAGTAGAGAAGATTCTTGTGACTTTTTGTCTTTTTTCTGTGGTAGCTCAACTTAAAGGGGATAGTAGTGTGTCATGGTGATATTGAATTGATGGTACCAACCAGCTTCTCTCCTTGTAGCTCTGAGTGTCTGTTTGGTGTTCAGATCAGTGAGCAGAAGGCCTCACTGCTCTTCAGAATGACATATACATTGCCAGTAATTACTTTCCTAAAATGGAAAAGGAATTAAAATAAAAGCCTGGATGTAGAAGGGGATGGCAGGTTTTTGGAAAAGTGTATTGGCAATTTGAAGCATGAATAATTAATTTTGTCTTGAGATTAAGTTCAGACTGTGTTTATGATCTGTTGTGAAAAAAAAAAAACCCCTCTAATGGGTTCTAAATAAATTCAGTATCAATTTAAACTATTAGAGGAAGTTAAATCAAAATAATTAGGATATTAAAATACTTTGTGCATTTCCAATCACTGCCTTATTGAGGCTCTGGATCTTTTCCAGGGAACAATAATAGCATGAATATATTAGAATGTTTGCTTCCCCTAGAATGTGACTGTTTGCTCATGTAGAGATGATTGAGAACACGCAGGAGACGGAAAGCCAGATTGATGTGTTGACGTATTCAAGGGAGTGGGTGCTATACAAATGATAAATTATTTTGTACATATAGATTAAAAACTGCATAATGATGGTTTACTGTTAAAATAGTTGAACTTGATTACGCCTAATTGCTAATTTCACACCATAGTAAAGGAGGCATTATTTTTGTGACATTTCGAATTACTATGGAATGAGTTGGTATAATCTGAATAAGATTAAGGTGAATTCCAGTAGAACCCAGAGCTTGATCATTTGTTTATTTTGCTTAAGGCTATCAATTCTCACTGCAATTTGAATGGAGATCAACTGATTCTTCCTCTATAGGTTACTTATTAGGATTTTCTCCCTTTTATGCTTGCTTGGAGCAGAGCAAGTGTGGAAATTAGAACAAATGTACAGAATTTTCGGATACATTTTGCCACTCTTCTGAAGCAACAGATTGTTTGTAAATAACTTTGGTGAATCTATTTAGTGACTGTCATGGTGGAATGCCCATCAATATTCAAGAGCTAATGAACTCCCTGGATTTTATTATTCGGAGCTTAGAGGAATTGATCTTTAAGTGATATCCTTGCAATATTTCAGTGCTTTTTGTTCATTTTCTCCTAAGAATTATTCAGCTCATCTACAATTAATATTGTCTCTTGAAAACATTATTAATTAATCAGGCATAAATATAATTTGATAACAATATCAGAGCTGCCAATTATTATGACAATTTATAGTTTGCTTCCCTATTTTTTTTTCAGAGAGAAGGAGAAAAGACAGAATTTCAGGGCACATTAAGTAACTTATTCTGAAATTGAAACATTGCACTGAATACTCTGTTTTCTGGAGAATCAGAAAAGATAGTCAGGATTTGCAAAAATGGATCCTCTCTTCTACAGACATCATAAAGTATAATTCCTACTGATATTAGAAATGATCCAGCAAAACATTAGCAGTTTAAGCTCCAAGGAGTTCAGTGAAACTGTAAACAAAAATTAACAAGCAATTGCAAATTATTCTTAGTAAAATTTTGAAAATGTTTGTTATGTATCCTAATGAGAATGAATAATGGATACTTAATTCGCTATTTATACAAATATAGTGAATTTTCCCTTGCTTGGAATACCCTTCCCAGTTTGTAATGTTAATGGAAATATATTGTTTCTCCGCCTCATTAGAAAGGGATTGTTATGCTTTCCAAACAGAAGATTTTATATTTTCTAAAATAGAGCGAAGCATTAGCAATTGGAAAATTATCTTTAAAGGCTATTGTCTCACTTCCGAGGATTCAGTTGAAGGAGGTATAGAATAGATAAGGGCAAGATTTTTTTTCTGAGTTAATTTCCAGGATATTTCTAATCGAGAAACAGTGTCGGCATTTGTCCCAGGACCATGCTTAGTCATCTATGTCACTTTCTTCCTTTGGGGTCTGCCTAGGTTTTGATTCTTTTGTACAAGAGAGCTAAAATCATCCTCTTTCAATCGCACTCAAATGTGGATAAATATCATGTGAAAGAAGCCAGAAAGGTTGACAAGAGGAAGGGAGGTCAATTTGGTGCAAAAGCATTAGGTTTGGAGCCAGATAGACTTGTTTTCTTGCTGACACCATCACTGACCGCGGGCAAGTGGCTGTATCTTATTGAGCCTCCATTTCCTCACTTGTAAAAGAAGTAGATGAAGAATACCTATCTTGCAAGTTTCTCATGAGTAATAGACATAATTTATGTAATGTGTATCTTCCAGTAAATAATATGGACTCAATAAACCTTGGCCAGTAGCAATAGAGGTAGTCAAGATCATCATTGTCACAATAGGAACGTTAACATCCAGGCTGTGTCATTTTGCAACAGGTGATCGCCAGCCATGTATTCACAAATTTATTTTTTAAGATTTTGAGTCTTTTAAGTCCGGTGCCAATACGGGCCAGCTAGATAGCTGAGATGAGTGTCTCAGATGAGATGTGATGCCAGGAATGATATGTAGCATTCAGGCTCCTGATCAGGGAGGCAGCAAGCAGCTGTGGAGCCTGGAACACCAGAGAACACATGCCCTGTCTAAAGAGAGCAGGCACTACTTGCTTCCAGCTGATTTTTTTGCTTTAGTAAACAGAGGCTTCAGTGTTAACTAAGCTTTCCATTTTTTCTAAGAAAAGCCAGAAATCTGGATTTTAGTGCAAAATATCCTCCTTTAAATGTTGGCAGCAAATGAAAAGTATTGTGTGTAACAACAGTGTGAGTCTAAACACAATATGATTGCAGGATAGATTCAACCTGTCAATGCCAATTTGAAATCTCTCATCTATATAATAGACAGTGATACAGTTAATACTTGCTTAGCATATACTGTATGCTGGGCGGGCACACTTTTAAGTACTTTACATGTATTAATATATTTAAGCCTTCCAATGACCCTGTAAGATAGGTATTAGTAATCAGTATTATTATTATCACATCCATTTTACAGATGAGGAAGCCAAAAAATAAGAGAAGTTAAATAACTTGCCCAAGATCTATCTCTCAGTTATTTAGCAACAGAACTGAAGTTTAAATTTAGGTAATCTGACTACAAAGTTTTTGCATTTGACCCTGGGTTTGCAGACTAAAGCAAGGAATTCCTCTTATTTATAGGAACCATTTTTTAAATGGAGTCTTGAAGGACGAAATTCTATGGGACTTAACTTTCATTTTCAGCATACATCATTCAATAATGTTTATTGAATGTGTTCAAAATGCAGAGCTCTGAATGAGGAGCAGTGATGAGGATAAAGATGTAAATCATGGAGTCTGTCTTCAAAGTTCTATTAGTTAGTAAGACAGGAAATGCATGACTAGCAAACTTCCATGAGATGTTTCTAAAGATTTTTAGTATTAGAAGGGAGAATTTGATTAGCAATTAATGGATGGCTTGACAGACATGGTGGCACTTTACCTACATCCTGATAAATGGGTTATATTTTAATGGATAGATAGGAAAATACTAGGGGTCAGTATAAGCAAAGATTCTATGGCAGAAGAGCTACATTTTAGCAAATACAAGGACTAGCCCAGTTCTTCTATTGTTAGGATTTGTAGAGGAACAGAGGAAGAAAAAGGTGAAAAGATACCTGAGAGCTAAGATGTACCAGCTAATGTGTTGTAATTATGAGTCCATTCCCTAATCATCACACACACACATATACACACACAAAGACACACACACATGCTCACAAAAACAATAATACCACCAAACGAACATGAAGTTTCTAGAAGGGCCAAAATATCTCAAACAATTCAGCAGGATCACTTTTGGAAATGATTTGCTATTAGTACTGCAACAACAGCATTGTGAACAATCAAAGACAGAGCCATAAAGCATCCCCTTTCTTTGCTTTGTTTGTAAAATAAAAATCATAGGAAACAGAGATATTTCAGAATGAGAGCATAGAAAGGAAGATACATTTTAGTAAGAGGGAAAGGGATTATGAACAGCCATGAGTGTGATCTGAGAATTACTGGGCCACTACCTAGATCAAATTGTAATTCTTGTTCCTTAACAAGAGTAACACAAGCTCACTGTAATCTATTGTAAACACAACACTGTTACGTGGTCATAGTGCTTTCAAAACTTCTTATAAGTAACTGTTAGCTTCTAGAATAAAGTGTTCATGGTTAATTATTGCCACTAAATGGATAGAGGTTGTTCTTTTCCTTTTTATTATATTAAAAAAAATTATTTTAGAAATATAAATGCAATTTCAAGTCTAACCGGTGTGAGGCTATTATGACCCAATATTCAATAGAAAGAAACTAAGACTGTGAGGCAAGGTTCTCTTTACTTTTTGGCTCTTAAATCTCCTTGTTACATCATCTCTTCAAGCAAAAATGTTTTATGTATATCGAATATTCAGCACAGTGCATGGCATAGAAAACTGCTTTGTGCGTTCGACTATGATAACAATATTACTTGTTGTTATTATTTCTATCAGCAGCAGCAGCAGATCTCCTCCCATGCTGCATTGGAAAAACCATACCCTAAATTTATCTTGGTCATTAACCTCTCCTGAGATGGTGCTGGATTCATAAAGTCTGACAAGGCAGAATTTGGACAAAATCCTGTGGAAGGCCATTGAATTTCAGCACCAATCACCGTGAATCTATTTATTTGCTGCCAAAGCCTTTAATTTGCTGTGTTAAATCACAACTGTAAAAATTGTCACCCCAAATTTTCTCCATCAAATATGAAGCATTAAAGCACAAATTACATTTTTAAAGCACACATTTCTTATTTCACTTCTTACTATGCCATTTTCCCCAGGGGGTGGGAAAAGTGGCTCAAGAGGGGCCAGTCTTTGAAGTTATTTCAATCTTTATTCTGTCTAGTCCTTTCCTGGACTCATTTAATCTGCTTGATTTTTAAGTCATGATTATATCCTCCAGATACCAATTCATGACGTCTTTCCAAAGAATTGTTCATTAAAATCTAATTTTTACCTTCTAATGCTGGCTTTTTAGCTAATGAAATCTACAGTAATTATAAATATCCATCTCGCAAAACATCAGAATTATTGGCATTTATATATAAAGGCAAGCAATGAGAGAATGATACTAACATTGAAGTTAGCTTTTTCCTTTTCATTTCAATGACGTTAGCACGTATATAGTTATGTATATTTAAATAAAAGAATCTCATTTGGCTTCTTTCAATATTTTTACACTGTCATTAGAACTCTTTTGAATGGTACCCAGGGGAGACCACATCTAATTTAAACTTCATAGCAGGAAAGACATCAGGAAACTTCAGATTCATTATTTAGCTTGATGATCTGAAAAGACTGGGGAAAAGTTTCTGTGATACTGTGCTCTGATCTACCCAAGGTGCCCTGTAGTGATAGCGTTTCCTCATTTTTTATGAATTATCAGAAGAAATTTTATCAAAAGACAAATCATTTATGAAAAGCTGGAACGGTTCCCTAGCTCATGAGTTTAAGCTCTGCATAAGCAGAAAAATAAGCTCTAAATTCCCCTGGCGATAACAATATAAGAGCAAGGGTACACATCCTGACATGACAGGAGTAAATCCGCAGAGAGCTCAGTGCTGATCTGTGTCCAGTCCAAGGTAAAGTTCAGGGGTTGGATGTGGAAAGTCCACATAATATGAGTTCCATTGCAGTCACCTGTCGGTTGGAGGTGAAAATGGGCATATTGTGGTATAGTGGAAAGAGGATGGACTTTGCCCAAGGACACAGGGTTAGAAAGTGGCAAAACCATGATTCAAATCCAGGTCTGTTGGATGCCAAATATATGTAAGGTGTCTGAGCATCCATTTCATTATCTGCAAAATGAGAATAATATTTCCTACTTCAATAGGACTGTTCTAAAGTTTAGACAAGACGTTATCCACCGTTTATCGAATGCTTTCTATAGGCCAGTCTACTGTTTTCATTTAATACCAAGTATGCCCCGGGGACTAGAATGGAAAATTGGCCACTGTTCTTCCGTGATTGAATAATGTCCATTGCCCACTAGAACGAAGCATGAAATGAAGCTTGTTGTTCACAAGCAGATAAAGCCTTAGTTTCTTTCCCTTAGGCTAATGCTTCAGACTCATGCAAATGTATACTTCATATACTTTCCTTAGAGATAATTGAGTGGGAAATACAAACTCCTGGGCCCCTTCACTGAACTTCTGGTTTGGGAGGGCAATTGAATTGACATCAACATCAAAGGATACTTTTGATAAAAATAATTTTTATTCTTCTAGCATGAGATGAGAGAAGACTTAAACAGGTTAACGTACTTCCTCTTATTTCCACACCGGACTTAGTTTCAAACACCGTGGCTGAATCTGACGTTTTCCATCTAATATTTCATGAGGGGTTATACTGGCTAACCTCTGAATCTCACCAAGAAGACCGCAGTCTTCGCAGATTGGGTGAATCTTTCATATTATTTTGCTTATATATTCCAGTTTTAGATTTAATAGAAATTATTTTCTTAGGGCTTTCTATACAATTTATAAAATTCATAGTAAATAAAATCTATGGTTTTAGGACCACCTACTCATAAGAATTTTGAAGTTCAGTGTTGTTTATTCATCATTTCTTTATGTGGGGTCCACAGCAAGCACTGTATTTATTCATATATATATTCATTAACTTAGCTTATATTTAGTATTAATTATGTGTCCATGCAGAAATCTGAAGAGTAAAAATAACAAAGAAATAACTTGTCCTTCTTCTTGCCCTCTAAGCTCTTAGATATGATTCAGGAAGACATGATTAAAAGGTAAAACTGAGTTACTAGAGAATAAAAAATTACAAATGTAAAAACTGCAATGTATAATTAAAAACAACAATTATGACTTAATAAATGGTAGGTACATGCCTGGCACTATGCATTTATTATCATATATAAAAATCACATATGATCTTTACCAAAATTCAAGAAGGCAGATAAAATTAGTCTCTTTCCCAGGGAAAGAAATAGAGATTGTGAATGATCACAGGGCTTACTAAGGCCACTTGTCGAGTTAGTGGTAAAGAACCCTTTGAAAAACAAGTTATTTAATAATTTGTTTATACCGATACTGAAATGATGCATTTTTCATAAATATTAGGGCCCTTGGAGGTCTATGGATCAGGAATATGAATTCATTTACTGTGTAAAGTGAGAATACATCTGCAGGTGGGGGACACATAAAACTGAAAGACCACTGAAATCCTAAGGTTGAATCCTTTGTTTTATGATCAAAGAACTGAAATTCAGCATGTGTTCAATTCTATGGACACATTGTGGGAGGGGAGTTGAAAAACTGGAATGTGTTTAAAAACAGCATGATATTCACGAGAAACATTTTAGTGTTTTTGTTTAGTTTATTCTATTCATTTACCCATTCCTTCCACACACTTTTACTCTATGACTCTTTGGTAGATTCTGTGTGTATATATTGCTAAACAAAACAGTGTGGAGCTTGCAAGTCTGCTCAGTAGTGAAAAAGCCCCGAGAGATGTGGGTTCCAGTCAGGGCTCTGCCAATTAATAGGTATGTGACCATGGACAACAATTTAACCTTTGTAAGTTAAACTTGTGACTGACACTGTGGTTTGACTTCCCCTAAAGCCATTTTCCTCCTCTTTTCCCTCCTAACAGAAGACTGATTTGGTTCAGGTACCAAGCTGGGTAATGTGCTTGGGGGAAGGTAAACTCCTTGTCTGGCTCCAGAGGATGAATCATCTTTATTTAGGCCAGTCGTGATGATCCCACACTCCATTCTCTATCATTGGTTTAGGGGAGGATGTGTGACCTATTGCTGCCCAATAAGAAATAGGGAGATGTTGACTGAGTGAATTCTGGGAAATATTTTCCATCCCAATGAAAACAGAAGCTTCAGAAGGAGAAAGATTCTCCTGCTTTATTTATCCTTCCTGTGTTAAGGGCTGTCTATGAGCATATGATATTGCTGTAGCCATCTTGTGAACATGAATAGAGATATTGCTAGCAAATACAGAAGAGTAAAAAGTTAGAAACTCCAAACTATCTATCTTACCTTGCATTATTGTTCTTAATAGTTATTGCTACCTGCCCTAACATGCATATGTGTGTGTGTGCATATATGTGTGCGTATATATACACACGCATACATCTATCTACATCTATCTATCCAATCTATCATCTATTTCTATTTGCTTCTTACTTCAAACCCAAAAATGACTAGAATAAAAGTTCAAGGGAAGAACCATTATTTTGTTCACTGCTGAATCCCCTCTGGGATAAATGAATGAATGACTTTCTGACAGCATTGTTGAGTTGCTGTACATACCTCCAGATTTTTTATAAACCCTTATTATTTAAATGGCTTTTACCCAGGTGTTCCATTATTTACTAACAAATATATTGTAATTTATATAATATATAACCCAGGATATTCTAAACCTGCAAAATTTTGTATAAAATGGTATCTGTTGATTTATTTTACACAGCTTTAACAATTTGTAAGGTTTAATATCTTTCGATACTTGTAGTTTCGACTTGCATTTTCCTTGTGTAAATTATATGCTTATTCCCTTAGTGTAAATCAAGAAATTTTTAAAACATAACGTATTGAAGAATGATGTGAAAAATAATTTGTTTTAATTTGTAAGAGGTTTTTTTTTTTTTCTATAAATCTAGGCATCCATGGGGAGAAAGGGAAAATCAACTAATACGAAATCCTGTGCTAGGCAGTGGGGAGAACACACAAATACAATGCAGTCAGACATTGTTCTCGTCATCAAGATGTGTGTCCTCAACCTGAAAACCAAACTGAACACATACAATGTCAGAAAACAACAAGGCAGCAAATATACAATGCATTCTCAAGTTTGTGAGATATTGTAAGAATTATAAATGTACTCTCATCTGTATACCTTCAGGTTGTGCTTATCTCTCTACATTGTAATTATTTGTTTACATGTTGATCTTTCCCATGAGAATATAAGAATTTTAAATCTTGGACCTGCATTATACTAATATTTGCATCTCTGGCAGCTGGTAACTTTGTATCTCAGCACAGACTAAATTAGCAGTGAGTGAATGAGAGATCAATGAGACATCCATAGTTGGGAAAGACTTCACAGAGGGCCTGTCTCTAAGTATTGAGGACTGAGTAGGATTTGAAAGGACAGAAGGGTGGAAAGAATATTTGTAGTGTGGAGAACTTGACATAAATCGCAGAGATAGCATGATTGTTGAATTGTCATGGATTAGGGAGATGTGAGCACTAATGCAAGAAAAGAGTAGTCATGGGAAAGATGGGAAATGAGGTTCACTAGGCCACAGATCATGGAAATCCTTGAGAGTCACGATAAGAAATTGACATTCAGGTGCTGCAATAGGAAATGAATGGCTTTGGGCAGAGGAGAGAGATGGTGGAGACAATGACCAAGCATGGAGATTAGACAGAAAGGTGCAGAATGAACAGGGAAACCAATCGGACGGATCCCATGTGACTGGTGTCAGCAATAGAGCAGTGACATAATGACTACAGTAATCCTACTCCACCATCCATGTTTCATCCTACAAAGGCTATTAAGTCTAATAAAAGTAGACATTTGCAGACTCCATTGCACTCCTAAATTGAAGGATTCATTTATTCACTTATTCAATACACATTTCTTGACCATCTATCATGTGTCAGGGAATATGCAATTTATGGGGATTCAAATGTTCAGAAACTGATTAGGGATATAGAGCTGTAGCACTCTGCCTCAAAATGTTCAGCTCAAATCCCTAATTAATTTTATCTATAAAATTTTGAACAGAGGAAACTTCCTTTTATAATGTCTTGGAATTGATTATGCGTTTTGTAACACGGCACCAAGCTTAGTTGTGTTATACTGTCATGGCACAATTTTGGGGGTCCTGACTGATGACGTTGTAGACATGAATGTTAGTTAAAGCAACAATAAATGGAGCCAGCATCATTTCAGCATTCAATTTTCTGAGAAAATGACAAAACTCCAGTTGTAATAGCATGTTAAAAACCACAGAAATGGGACTGAGCAGAGAAGCTTAAAATATGCATCATTTTGCTACTGCTGTTGGTTTCACTCTGCTAGTGACATGAGATTATATCCCAAAGGTCAGTAATCACTGTGTTGATTTCTCCTGGAGTGGGAGATTGCTATAGTTTATGTTAGAGAAATTCAAGAAAATAGAAAGTAAGTCAAGAGTCATTAGCACTCAACTAAGAAAAGAACAGATATATTTGAGGCTGTCTAGATACTTTTTTGGCCTTGTGACTCTGTGTTGCCTAGATTTACAGATATAGACATGACCAGAAGAGCCGATTTCTAAGTAATTAGGGGGAAATGGCTTATTTAAGGAATGAGTCATAAGACATAGGGTCTATAGTATGCTAATGTGAATTATGAAATTAACAAGACTACCCCAGTTAGGAGTAAACATGAAACAACAATTACAGTCATAGCATTTTGTTATGGTTATTGTTGTTTGCTGTATTCACCTACAAGAACTCCACTTTCCTATAATTCTTCCTGATTTTGATAAGGTCACATATGAATTATATTTGCCATAATTTGTATCTTTTCTATTTTTTTTCCTACACTGTTTATGTATTACTTATAAAATCAGGAAAAAAAGTTACAAAAATGTAGTTCAATCCAAATAGTTATTGAAGTCTCCAGGGAGTCCTGCATGCTCATGAACTCATGCGTATTTTTATTAGATGTTTTCGTTTCTCCTCTGTTTCATTATCATCTGCTGAGGCCATCAAAAATCTGTTGGTATGCTATGTCATCTCTTTCTTTCTCTGGTCCATCTCTTGACTCACACTAACTTCCATTTTCACATTCTCCAATGCATCAGACCAAGAGAGATGATATTTCACTCCCCTATTTTTGATTTATTTTGTTACCCAGGTTACAAAGTAGAACTACCTCATTTCCTCAATGGTTTTACAAAGTTTAGTAAGGCAGTTCTTTTATTGTTACTGATTTTAAAAATTCTAACCAATCTACTCAAGCTTTAGATATAAATTTCTGAAGACTGGATTATAAAGCTGTAAGTGATCAATACTCTGCTCTACTCAAGACCGTTTTTCCTCTTCAGTATTATTTTATTGTTTTGGGCCAACCTAATTCTCCTCAACTCTCTTTTCACTTGGGACAAGTTATTTCTCAGAAGGTCATTGGATCCATTTTATAAATAGCCTTCGGGAGGACCCACCTTGCTCATCTTCAGACATGAGCAGTTAAATAGGAAACCTTGAAAGAACATAGTTTAGCTCCCAGCTTGGAAGCACCCACTTTAATATATAGGTGCACTAGTATCAGTTCATGTGTTTTACATTTAATATATTTTTCATTGTGTTCAATTATGCACATGTAGACCGAATTTCAATTGCAATATTATCACAGAGGCCCTGAATAATATTATTTCATGTATTATGCATTTAATGGTTAATTATGAATAGAATGAGGATCAAACCTGGGTTATCGTTACTTTCAGTTTTAATATTTTAATAATTTAAACATTCAATGGTGAGTTTAGTCATCTTGGTATATAGCTCCACTGAGAATAGCATAGTTAATATCTTCTTACCTAAATGAGAAATAGGGAGAACACAGACTGATATATGCAAAGACTTCCATTGCTGATCCTTGAGTCTGGATTGTGGAAGAGATTTGTATCTATAATGTCTTAATACAGTGTTCAGTCTCAAAAGTAGATGTATCAGTCGATGAATAGTAGGTCAAATCCTAAACTGTACAATTGATAGAATTATTTGCTGTGGCGGCGTATAGCTGCAATACTCATATTAAAATAGTCCACATATTCTTGAATATTCATTTGAAATTTAATAATTGTGGAAACTATGTATCCCTTTAAAATTAATGTGAAAATTGAGAGTGAGGTTAAAGGCACAACTTGTTAGATGCTGTAACCAGCACTCAGTGACCCACAGTGCAGGTCTGATTTATTATGCAAATAAAGAGGCAGAATAATATATTCGGTTTAATCATGCAGAATTTTTTTTGTTTGATAGAGTGTCCAGGCACACAAATGAATATTCTATGAATCCAAAATCTATTTCAGAAAGGAAAGTATTTATATGGGGTTGTAAGAGCAAGCTGCCAGAACTGTGATTTACAGAATATGCTTGGTCGATTTTAGAAAACAGTTTGTCTTTAAACACCTGAATTTTATAATGATAAAATTACCAAAAGCTTTTAGCTACTCGGGTTATTTCAATGAAAGATGAATTCATCCATTATGAGCTATAAAACCCATTGATTACTTGACTTGATTACTTCAACCTTATGGCCTGAGAATCTTGTCTGCCTGATATATCCCCCCTTCACCCAGAATGTCTTATTGAAGAATGATTTTATGATCCTGAAGCATTTCAGGTAAGCACTGTTCTCTCCACAAACATGAGGAGATAATTCACATGAGCAAATGATAATACATTTAGAGGCCAGCAGCATTTCTTGGCAATTAACCGTTCCCACACCAATGCCAAAACTCGCATCTCAAGTCTAAAACCTGAACGCAGCAGGAGAACCATGAGTAATTTTGTTTCTAGCATTTTTTCCAGGGTCCAAGTACCTGTCAGCAAAATCATCATTTTTTATATTAGGACTAATACATATATATGAGAAGAGTAATTGGGAAAATGATGGCTATGTGAATCACTGCTAGGAAGAGGGGATGTGGATTGTTTGGTGAGAACAAATATTGTAAAATGACTTTATTCCTTTATGCTAACCTTTAAGGTGGGTGCTATTATCCTCATTTTATAGATAAGAAATCTTCAGAGAAGTGAGGCAATTTTTCCAAAGACATTAGGCTGAGAAATAGCAGAGTTAGGATTTCAAAATGGATTCTCCTTCTTTTTGCATGCTCTTAGAGAAGCATCAGTGATTTCCGATCTTGAGTTTTAAAAATTATACGAAGGATATCATCCTAAAAGTTATATAAATATATATAAGGAAACAACCTCCAAAAATATAAAAATTGCACTAACGTATTGTTAACACATCAACACACTGTGGACCTATATAATTTGATGATTGTCTTCTAGTTAATTTAAAAAATCAGATCAGAGATTATTACTGAGTTAGTAAATATTGCAGTATTCATTGCAATTATCTAAAACCCAAACTGAGGACACTTCTTCCAGATTTTCTGCTATCTCTACAAACCATGAGAGACTGATGAATTCTTTCAAGAAGAAAATTGGGGGGTTTATTTTTTTTTTGAAAAACAGAACATAAAATATACAGTTTGCACTCAAACTGGGAGATTTTAAGGTTGCATCATTTTTAATGTCTGAAGGAAGCCAAGGCCAAGATTAACTATGATGTTTTTAAAATTATGATGACCATCTGCCTTCCAGTGTGTTAATGTAGAACCAGTCTCTGAAAAGTGCTGCTTGTTACTGAAATAGTAATAATGCAGAGTGTTGTGCAAATTGTGTTTATTTGATTTCTGCATCTCAAAGAGCCTTTGATGCTTCAGGGCCATCTCTAAAAAAATAGTCAAAAGTATTTTGAAACAATTCTGCCTATTTACTACACCTAGTCTTGTTTATATTCTTTTTTGGGGGGTAATTCTTTCACAAGACGGTTGAATGGAGACATAAGGTTTTGATTTTGAAAGTTCATCTATTTCTACTACTCTATTACTACCTGCAGCTACAAATTTTTTTCTGTTTGTATCATTAGTTGCCGTGAGGATGAATGAGCTGCTTTGTTCTATATGATGGGCAGCTTTCTGGTTCTGTGGTTTGGGGAAGAAGAGGATCAGATTTCACAAAACCCCCTTCATGTCCTTATTTAAAATAAGGCCAAGTAAAATAGGAATGAGAAATAGATCCCTGGTAATGGTTGCCCAAATGACTTTTGCTCTTGTATTTCTTCTCTGTAGCAATACTATCGTGAGCATGTCCTGCCTTCCATGGTACCACATGTGCCCTCCTGGGGCAGCACCAGATATTGGGAAACAAAAGCACTAAATAGGATCCAATGGTTCGTCAAGGTAATGCCCCACTGAACCTTAGCCATTAGACTGTGATCGCTCTGAAAGTAGAGACCACTGATGTTTTGCTTTTGTCTCTTCAGTGCCTCGTACATGGTAGGAAGTCAATAATTTTTATTTAGAGAATGAAATTGGCAGCCCCACTCTCTTCCTTTCTCTACATCTAGGTGTAGTCATACCATAGTTTGGGAATCCTTATGCTTTAGTTAAGGAACTGAAAACTTCTTGGGAGTAATAACCAGACTGCTTGGTGGAGCTTGTTGGAAAAGGAACACCAAAGTTTGGGGTAATGGTGTGTGTTGTCAAAAGAGAGAAATTTGGTGAAGGTATGGTGGAAGGATAGACAGAGAGAGAAATAAATTGCACTAGATTCTTTAATAGACGTATGAGCACAATAGGAATAGACAGCCAGAAACTTTCAAAGGAGATTTGAAACAAATGCCTATTTCAGTGACCTCACGGGGTTATTATGAAGAGTTTGTGCTCTGAATCATAAAAAGAGCCATAAATATACAAAACAGTATTGTTGGGGGTTTGAAGCTGCTAGTTAATTACGTACATTTCCCCTTCAAATTCCAAATCAATGGGGCCAGCTCCATTTCTGCCTATTTTGATTAAAGAACATAGCAGGAATGTGAACTTAGAGTAGGTTTCCTAAGAGATCCTCTCTCCTCCCTAGTCTAAAATTCAGGGAAGACTGCATCTGCAGAGCACACACTTACTTAGCTGGCCACATGGAAGATAGTGGCCAACCCTACACCTTGTCAAGCACAGGAAAGCCAAGATCCCAAGATTCAACTGGCACATTCAGCCTTTAACATATCAGTCCTGCCTAAGAGAGAAATAAGGACCAATGGCTGCAATGCTTTAGTGGTCTCACCATCCTATAAGTCATTCTCCCCCAACAGGAGAAGCTATTAAGACAGGCAAGACAAGGAATAAGAGGCAGATTCTTTCTACCCATTACCTCTGAGCAATAGAAATTCCTTAAATACAGGTTGGCAGGAATTATGGGCAAGGAAATTATTTCTATTAACATTATTTTTTCCACTATTGTTGTAGCCTCCCCTCTTTTTCCAGTGACAGCCTTCAACTCTGTGAGGATCCTATGGGCCTAGGCTTACTGACCTAGAGCACTGTGGACATTTTCACAGCAAGTAGAGGAGCAGCAGTGGGGGCTTTTAGCATGATTCCTCTCTAGCTATCACAACACATTCTAATGACACCAGACAGAAAACTTTAGACTCTGGTTGTTCCATACTTTGGATATTCTTCCTGGTGTATTCTACCTCCCCAGGAACTCCCTACACCCTGTAGGATGGATTGGGTGAAATTATCTTTTATGAGCTGGGTAAGTATGAAAACTCTAGAGAAATCCTCTTCACAGATTGATCCCTCTTTGGATCTCTTTTCATAATTCACAAAGACCACCACATTGCTATAAAATTAGAAGGACACAAGCCTCAGAATTTAATCTTAGCTTGGTTTAGGTAGTTTCTCATGCTCTCTCTCTCAAACACACATGCAGCTAAAAAGTTGTGATTGCATGATCTATAAACCTTTGTACATAAATATGGACTGGAGGTTGTGTGTGTGTGGAGGAAGGCTAGTCAACAATCATTCTTTATTATGAGATACATGTGACAACAGCAGCTACAATTATAAGCCGATTAGGTAGAGAATTGACAACCCAAGTACACTAACGTTGTGTTCCACTTGTTTCAACTGTGTTTAATATAAGCGGCATTCTGTATTTTTCACAAAGTGAGGCTTCCAATCAAGGCACAAATGATCTTCTAGTTAACTGCTTTGTCTAATCCCCTGGGATAAAATGCAGTTTTGTTTAGGGAAATCAAGTAGGTGTTAGACTCATCCCAGCCTTTACCATGAGGCTTCTCTCTCCACTTTCCAATGGCTTTGTCATCAGAGCCAGAAAATGAGTGCTTTTATATTGCGAGCCTCATGCAGTCACTGAGTAAATCATGCCAGTATCTTTACCAACCGGGCATATTACAAAATTCTGAATTGTCACTTGGTCATATTTTCTAGTTCTGTATCCAGTGGCTTTGATTGTCATTACAATCAGTTTGTAAAAGTCTTTCCTAGCCAGTGATTCTTAAGCCTGACTGTACATTAGAATCACCTGAGAGGTTTTTTAAAACCCACAAATGCTCAAATTCCCATTCCACAGCAATGTAATAAGAATCTCTAGAGGTAGGACCCCATGGTAGGTGATTCTAAGCTGCACCACAGTTAGAATCACTGACATACAACAAAGATCAGCATTTTCTTCTGTAAAGTGCCAGATGGGAAATATTTTAGGCTGTGTCACAACTACTCAACTCTATCACAACTATGCAACTCTGCCATGAAAAGCAGCCATAAACAATATATAAACGAGTGGGTATGGCTGCATCCCATAAAACTTTACTTTTAACTGTGGTATTGTGGTTTATAATAAGAAATATATCTATTTGATTTTCCTCCCATATCTGGCACAGAGCTCTAAAATCCTTGGAATTTCCCAACTGTTGAAAATATAAAGATATCTCTTCTTATGTCAATGAGATGACTTTTGAACCACACCTGAGGATGGGGGCTGGCTGCCAGGAGAACCAACCGTACAATTAAAGGGTTGGAACTTTCACTCCTCTCACCCCCCTGACCTTTGGGGAGGGGAGGGGGACTGGAGGTTGAACCAATGGTTAATGGCCAGTGGCTTAAACAATCACGCCTATGTAATGAAGCCAAACAAAACCCCCAAAAACGGTTCAGAGAGATTTTGGGTTGGTGAACACAAGGAGGTTTGGGGAAAGTGGTGCACTCAGAGAGAGCATGGAAGTTTGGCACCCTTTCCCCATACCTGGCCCCATGCATCTCTACCATCTGGCTGTTCCTGAGTTATACACTTTCATAATAAACTGGTAATCTAGTGATTAAAATCTTTCTCTGAGTTCTGTGAACCACTCTAACAAATTAACCTAATGTGAGGCAGAGGTTGTTGGAACCTCCAGTCTGTAGTTGGTTGGTTGGTCAGAAGCACAGGTAACAACCTGGGCTTGCAACTGGTGGCCGAAGTGTGTCCTGTGGAATCTGAAGGTATCTGCAGGTAGAGAGTGTCAGAATTGAGTTGAAATGTAGGATATCCAGCTAGTGTCATAGAGAATTGCTTGGTGTAGGGACACCCCTGCCCCACACACATTGTAATGGGGTTCTAGAACCCTTTCAATAACCAAAGACAGCAGGCCATTTTTGGCCTGACATTAAGGATTTGGATTAGAAACTCATTAACCCTGATTGTAGCCTCAGAATCCAGTAATTAATTAATAAAGGAGCACCCACTACTATGAGTTGATAGGTAGTGAAATATACTAAAGAGAGCGTTACCTTTATAGTGAAAAATATCTGGGTTCAAAACCTTGCTTTCACTGCCACGACTTGCCGTATAAAAATATGGGAATGTCATTTAGCCTGCATAAGACACAGCTTCTTCACTTCTAAAACGGGCATAACAATACTTAAGTCAAGGGACTGTGGTGCTGCTGGTTTTCTCATGAAAATTCAATAGTTCCGCTAGCTAGTAATACCTCACCTTTATTGAGCATTTACCATATAGGAGGCACTGTTCTAATCATTTTATATTCATCAACTTTTTTTGTTCTGCTTGGAAAAAGAAAGATAGAAATGGCACAGTTTTGTCTTCAATGAATTTTTGCAGTGAAGAAAAAATATATTCACAAATCGCTACATTTCAAGAGGGAATGTGGTAAATGCTAAAAGATTTCAACAATATATTAGGTATTGAGGTTGGAGGATCACATCTAGGTGGGTTAACTAAAACCTTCAGAGAAAGAACTGATAACAAATACTGACAGCTGAAGGCTAGGTGTAATTTTATTTTGCAAATCTGGGATAAGTGGAAGGAGGGGTGTGGAAAAATGGTGTGGAAGTGGGAGAAGCAGGAGCCATGTTTAGGGCAGGAGGCCTGTGGTATGGAGTTGTACTCGTGGAGTAGAACATGATAAAGCAGGAGAGTTTAGCTTAGAGTCAGAACAGGCAGGGCTCTGATTTCAGGTTCGCTAGTTGAACTTATTATAAATCAATAGAGAAATATTTAAGGTTTTTAGAAGTGAGTGCTATGCTTTGAGCTGTGATTTAGAAAGATGAATCTGACAGTGGTGGGAGGGAGCTGTGGTATTGTCCCTTTATTATACTCATTACATAGAATTGTTGTACTGATTAAATGAGTTAATATAGGTAAAGCTCCTAGAGCGTTGTCTGGCAAAAAGTAAGTACTATGTAATTGTTAGGAATTATTTCTGTTCCATAAATAATATGGAACGATCATTCAACCTTTTTCTTATTTTTCTTTCTTTTTGTCTTTTTCTTTTTGATTTGTCTGGTTTAACATGGCTCTAGAAGGGAATTATAGATGTATGTGCATTTTATATTCTTTACTGATTTTAAGGAAAAATGCCAAAACTTGGAAATAAGGCAAAGAAGATGGTGACAACCCTGTCAGTGTCATACTGGTGCATGAATAGGCCTGTACATTATTTAACTTAGATCTAATATGTTTGCAAATGGAATCACAGGAGACTTTGAGAAAAGGCAGGACCCTGTGCCTGGAAGTGCAGGCGTGGAATGTTCATTGGATGCAAAAAGGAGTGAGGAAACCAGAGCTCAGAGATGCTTTCCAGCTACGAAGTTAAGAGAATCTTAACTAGTGTGATGGTAGCAGAAGTGTAAAGGAGAACACAGATTTAAGGGTCTTGATAACTTTAACGCCTTTAAGAAGTAGAGGATGATTGAATGGGAAGAAATAAAGAAGAAGTCTAGATCAATGTTTTCTAAATAGTATTGTCAGTAACAAAACTAGGGAGGTCGCGAGGAGGAGACGATTTGTGGTAAAGTGGTGGTCGATTCAATTTGACTGTGTTCAGTTGGAGGTTTTCAGAGCAGAGCTGTCTTGCAAGCAGCTGGAAATGTGGGAATTAATCAAAACCAAATAGGAACCCCGAACTCTATAGGCAGGTTGACTGTGAAAACCATGAGCAAGTTTCCCTGCGGAGATGCCCTGCTACTTCTTCCTTTCCTATTGGCTCAAGTGTTAGTCAGGGCAAGGAAATGATAGAGGATATACCTGATTATGCAAGATGCTAAATTCTCTCCAGCAAATCACTAATCTAGTCTAACAATATGTCTAGGGTAAGGTTTTTTTCAACTTGTCTTCATTTGGGGGAGAGTTTTACTTAGTACTTCTTTGGACAGATCTCCGTTTCATAGTGAGCTAGTTAATTTTTCCTGTTTTCTCATTTCGTGGTTGATACAGTTGATACACTTCTTTTATTTACTCGAGAATGGACACCAAAAATTTGAAGATGTCAAAACAATCCGTCACAAAATATTAAAATAGGAAAATATGCAAACAGCTCACTCAGTTCTCTGCACCTTTTCCTAGGGAATTGTGGACTTAACAGTGAGGGAGTCTAACACTTAGTATTGGCTGAAGGTCTCATAAGAAACAGTGTGGATGAGAGAAGTCTGATGGAGCTGGGAGTATTTTTTGAGGGTAACAGGAAAAGTTTCTAAGATGAGAATTTGTACAACCAGATTCCTTTAAGTGTGTGATATACACCATATCACAGTAGACAAGACTAAAAAAGAGACAGGTGAGTTAGAAAGCTCTTGAAGTGCGACATGAGATTGTGAATAATGGAAAAATATATAAAAGACACTGCAGAAATAGAATTGGTAATGTTTAGCAAATGATTAGATAAAAGGAAAGGGTAGTGAGAAACATGAATCAAAGGCCACCACATTTTCTAAGCCTGAGCGCGGAGGAACGGTGGTACAATTAAACATGTCAAGAAAGCTGGCAGGAGAAGATAGCATTTTGTTCTTTGTTCTGTAACAGGGGGGCCTTTGAATGTGAATGTTAGATTATCTTTAAGGACATTTAGAGAAAGGAGAGATGAAGATTAGGGAAAATAAGAAGGCTTGGGTTCTTCTTTGGGTTGGATTTGAACAGAAGAAGAAGATGTCTTTGTTTATCTGATACACTAATTATGTAATCTACCAGTGGATTCCAAGCTCAAGCATACTGAGAAAGTTCCCTAAGTCGAACCTCTAGAAAGTGTCATGACACAAGACAGAGCATTTGTGGTGAGCCCTTGACCTGGCGAGAACACCACATACATACTTCACGGGTCACAGCCCCAGATCACCAAGGGTAGGGCTGGCAAGTGTGTACGTGCAAGTAGTTGGAAGCTACTAGAAAACTGTAGGCTCTTTACTCAAGGCATATACCATCTCCTAATATTGTTTGAATGCTGCTTCTTTTTTTCATTTTTGTTTTATTTTTTATTCTCAGACAATTCAAGACTCCCCACAACATGCTTGCCAATTTTTCCAAACAAATGTTTGCTAATATCACTGTAGTAGTTCAATAAAAATGCAAGCTTTGCTCCCCTCTCAAAATATCTATAGAGCCAACTCTCTGCATTTACCTCCCTGTTTCATGGAAAAATGTGTTCTTTTGTTTGGGGAAAGCTGCATTTTTTTGCTAAGCTTGTTCTAAACCCGTAAGAAGCCTAGCAAATGTAATGGATGCTGATATAGATTGTGGTTAAATTAATTGTAGGATGGTGCTGCTTATTTCAACCTATAAAGTTCATAAATATAAATTTAGGGCAACTGAACTAAATCTTCCATTGTTCTGTGTCTATAACCCCACAACCCTTCCCCTCCAAAAAAGAGACCTATATCAAAACAATGCAAAAACATACAAAAAAGCAGTAGAACTCGTGAATTCCTATACAATCAGTTTTAAACTAGTTAGTAATCAGTTCTTGGGATAAATTCAGCTAGTATTATTACTAAACATTTTTGGCCTGTAATTTATTTTCTAGACCTTATTTATAGTGAGCACCTTTCTGAGTTATGACAATGAAGCTGGTACTGGTATAATCATTTTATTCTGCAGTTACACTCAAGGTGGCTTCATTATCCAGCTCTTTTGAAAAATCATTCTTCAAATGAATAATATCGGAATTATTGTCCCCAAATATATTCTAACCATGGCTTATACAGTGTCTGTTTAACAGTTGCTGTTGGTCTAGTTACTTTTAAAATAAGCAATTGTTTAATTGAACTAACCAGATTTTGTTGGTAGCTAAAGGCATTTTTATACTTCCCCAAGAAGATTTATTATTAGGTTAAAGAGAACCGTTCTATTTGCTAGTAACAAATACCTTCCATTATCTTCTCCTTTCATTTTTTACTGGCATTGTTAGTGTCTGGTAGGTTTCCAGTTCAGTAACAACTTCCAGTTCTACTATCGCTCAAAGCATGCAAATCCTTACCTAGCTGTGTCTTTATCTTGTTCCCTTAAAAAAAAAAAAGTAGTTTACAGATTCTATGTTGAGAGAAATAGCCTCCTGAAGAGGGAGATTAAGTAAAACCCCTCTCTATTTTGTTGCAGCTAGCGACTTCACCACTAGGCCCTTCTCATCAGTAATTATTATGTGCAGCTTTCATTGCAGAAGGTACCAATGAATGGAATCACACCAATCCATCTCTAACACCCGCTGGCATGTCAATGAAAATAAGAGAAATTGCAGGGGGAAAAAACCCTATGTCTGAAAGAAAATGAATGAAGCATACAGCATCCCCAAGAGGGTTTTTATCAGCACAAACAGTATAAGTTTAGTGATGATGATGCTCAGAATTAGGAATAAAGGAATTCCTGTTCTTGGTTGGTGTGTTATGAAAGCAGAATATATTGCCACATGCCAAGTGTTGCTGGTGACAGTACTTTAAAAATATAGGTTCTATCTTTGAAAATTTCTTTCCTTGTTCACTTAGGACTAATGTTATCTTCTTATATTTTGACTCCTCATTGAGAGTCACGTACTCATCATTAATTCCTGATAACACTCAGCATTTCCCACTTTTAATTGAAAGCAACCAATTAAAAGGGGCTTAAGCAAAAGTGAATTTCTTGGACATCTCCTCCTCCTTCCCAAATTTCTGTCACCAAAAAGCCCAGTATTGGAGTTTGCTTTATTCACAGCTAGATTCAAGACCTCAAGTCATGTCATTAGATCTTAGTCTATTTCTCTCCATATGTCAGTTCTGTCCTCTTCTTGGGTTGTATTCTTAGGCAGGTTCCCACTCTGTGATGGCATATGCAGCTCCAAGGTTTTATCTTATCAGCTAAGCATAATCAATAATTCCCACACCTGCATTTCATTGTTCGGGTTCTAGGCCCATCTCTGAATCAGTTACTCCACCTGGATGGTTTGGGGGTGTATCTAATTGACCAGGTACGGATCATTTGTCAAAACGTGGAATGAAAGTAGAAGAGGGTTGGTTTCCCACTGGAAAATCAGGACATAGTTATTGTATATGGGTAGCATACGGAATGGATGCCAGAGACGCACAAACAAATAATGTCTAAAGTCTACCAGCCTTTGAAATATTTTAACCAGTGGATTTTCTGACGTCCTTTGTGAAGAAAGCCTTTTTCAGTCTTTGGGCAGAAAAAGTCCTTTACCACCTTGCATTTTCATAGAAATCAAATGTGTGTGGACCATAGCCTTTATTATATTGTCACATAATTATCATTGATATTACTATTTTCTTAGGCATCTTCCTGTACCATAGAATTGTGAGATCCATGAAGAGAGAGAAAAAGTACCTTTTGTTTTCTTTTGTATAAATTCCAACAGTGCCCCCAGAGTAGAGTCTCAAAAAATGTTCACAGAACACCTAAATCACTAAATCTCATGTCATCTCCTCCATGAAGTCTTTCTTAGGACCCTGGTCTTTATAGATCATTGCCTGTTTATTGTGTGTTGATTAATAATATCCTTTCTTAATATCTTAACACCATTTTATGTGTTTTTATATCATGTCAACTGTATTGAAATGCCATATCTTACCTCGTATTCTTCGGTAGCTCTTCAGAGCCATTAGAGTCATGTGTCACTTAACAATGGGGATACATTCCCAGAAAAGTATCATTAGGTGATTTTGTCCATGTGTGAACATCATCGAGTGTACTGACGCAAACCTGGATAGTATAGCCTACTACTCACATAGGCTATATGATACGAATCTTATGGGACCACCGTCCTGTATGTGGTCTGTCCTTGACCAAAACATCCCTATGTGGCAAAGGACTGTATATGATTGCCTGGTAAATATATGACATATTGAAAAGTATGAAACACAAGGAATAAAAGGGAAGAAAATATATCATGAAGTTTGGGATGGCTGAAAAGTCCTCAGCTAAATATATGTTAGTGCTGTAAACTAAAATACCAATAGTCAAATCTGTCTGAAGGTAAATACGGGTGACATTTCTTCCTTTCCCAACTTTCTACCACAGATATGTTTTATTTATGTAGTTAGAAAAACAGTAGGTTTTTAAAAAAATCAAAAGAGGGTAATTTGGTGTTATGTTATTCATGTTTATACTAATATTATAATTTTGACATTATCAATTATCCTGTTGTATGTGTATCTATTTGGGTGATTATATAAGATTTGTAAAGGTAAACTACAAATCAACTTCTGGTCATAGATATTTCAAATTCTGAGTTGTGGTATTTCGAATTAACAATGACTTTGTACTCTTGGATTTACTATTGTATTAATTCTCATACGAAATTCAATAGGTAACGATCTTCTTGCCTATAGCTCTCCAGAGATAAAGGAATAGCATTTAAATAATATAATGATTACCTTAAAACATGCTATCATATCTCAGCGGAGAAATAGAAGATGTAAAAATTGGATGGCATTTTCTTAAAGTCTAGGTTAAATGTTAGGTAAGGAAAAGATCACAGTTAATTCATGATACACATATCTGATGAGTATTTCAAGTGTCCTATAGTCTTCAATTTTGATTAAAAAGAGATCCACATGCTTTGGAATATGACATGTGGAGGTGGAATACATTTATATTCTACTCCTATATCCTATTTATATTCTTCTTGACTAAATAAAGAAATAGGAGACTCAAAGGGATAAGTTTAAATTTTCCTGGGTAAATATTCAGTTGAGACTCCCAGAGTTTTGTGGTATTTAATGCAGGAAAGACAATGTATACATGACAATGTTAGTAGTATGTGTTTCAAGCTAGCTGCCTTGACTATATGACTAGTTCTAGGGGGCTTATATGATCATTGAAAAAATTCACAAATTTTCTATTGGTTGCCTGGCTCTAAGCAGGATGCATGGGGCAAGTGATAAATAATACACAGTAACTGTCATCAGAGACCTGAAAATACGATAGAAGGAACTAATATAATAGAACTTGTCACATGCAATAATGACAGTGGGTTCAAGAGACTCTGTGATGGGTTCAGTGGACAACTGACTCTGGAGTTAGGTCAAAGGGACCTATAAGAGTTCACCAGTGGGCTGGGTAGGGTGAGCAATATGCAAAGAGGCCATATAATTTCCAAAGGACATCTGATATTGAGAACTCTGAATTGTGCTGTGCCTATTAGCATGACTTTGATTGCAATTAAATTCTCAATAGTAAACAAAGTAAAATTAAAATTATTTGGCATTGGTCGTTGCTTTTTGGAGAATGTCTGCTAAATATACCAGTTTTTGTTTTAATTTAATTTACCAGTGAATCCAATATCTTAAGGAATCTTGAAACTTTCTAAGGTTTTGATTATAAAATCACAAATCATCATTAAACTATTTTTAACTTTTATTTGCTATAACAGATAAACGTGTTTAAATGATCTAACAATTACCTCAAGTTATTTAAATATAATTTTAAATATATGGGTGAGTATTTAAGCCTCGGATGGACATTTTGTACTGAAATATAAGCTGCAAATGTAATGTTTCATCCATTTATGATTCTGATCATCTTTTTAATAGGCAGACTTTTGTGACATTACACGTTTGGGCTTTGTACTAAGATGATAAAACTTGGTTTAGCTGGTAGCTGTAGAATCTAAGGCTGATAAGAGATCAGGTAACAGTATAAACAATCTTTCTTTGTTCTTATTCTTTTTCTCAGTGAGGTTAAAGAAATTCAGGAGCATTTGGTAATGTAAAACTTGGCCTTTAAATCTAATTGTTCCTTATGAGTGGCATTAGATTAAAAGTTCTAATCTAGCATTTTTTAAAAAAGAACGTCGATATCAAAGTTTAAAGTGCTCTGGCATATTAATGAGCTCTAACCTTTTTGAACACATGTGTTAGGAACATGGTTTCCCCGCTCTTGATGTTTTCTTCTGTGTGGAAGGAGGTCAGCTAGTAAGATACCTCTCACTTCTCTTTGCTTCTTTACTCATTCTGCCCCCAGTAGAGGGAGAGATAACATGACTGGTGAGGTTGAAAAAAACTTGGTAAGTTTTTCCTAGCCTCTTTGTCATCTCTCTACCAGAGTGATAGACCAGAGGATCATCCTTTCTCTTCTGCTCTCCATGCCGTATTTCCTATAGGGGTCAGCCTCTGATGTGGGAGGGGTGGGAGATGTCCTGTCCAGGGCTACCTGAGACTAAGGGAGTAGCTGTTTAATTCTGAGGTCATTGTTAGGAGAGCCATTTGCCCACAGATAGATATAGCTACTTGCCCACAGATATTAGTCAGATTTATCAGTAATGAAAATATTTATGGTCCCTATATGATTTGCTCTCTTATAACAACTTTTAATTGGCTTAGAACTCTGGCGGAAACAGGGGAGTTTTTTATTTGTTATCCTCAAACTCCACCAATGGGGCTGGTTAAAAGATCTGTTTTATTTTATAGTGTCACAGAGGCAGACCATGAGACAAAGATTAGAGAGCAAATAGTTTAGTAGGTAAATGAGAGAAGTGAGAAAGAACAGAGAAAGAGGTGAATAAAGAGCATGTTATTAAGGCAGTTTCCACACAGACCAACTGGAGCTTTATCCAGCTGGGGAACTGGGGAAACCATGTAGAACACAGCCCCAGAGTTATCCCAGCTGAGAAGTGAGAGACTTGAACTATTCATACATCCACTTCTACCACTTATGATTTGGGATCTGCTCCTGATGGGCATTAATTCCCTGACACTTCAGGCCTGCAGTGTGTGTGGGCAGCGAGACTCTGGAGCCAGATAGACAGATGCATGGCAAAGATGTTCAAGTGCTAGACTTGAAATTCGAAGCCATACGCACTGTAAAAGAAGAGGGTAAGATGGTATGTGTGGGGGCCCATGATGCCTGCTCTAGAGCTAAACTTGAAGGCTTTATTAGGGTAAACTGTGTAGTGGGCAGTGAATCCCTCAAGTAACACAGGATCTTGACAGTATTGATGTTGAGATCCCCTGAAAGCTACCTGCTTATGTGACTACTAGATATTTTTAAATTGATTACTATACCAAGTCTATGCTTTGAAGAACCAATATACATAATTTGCAGAACTGTTTCTAAAGTCAAGCTGCTATCTCTATTTAGCTAACGGTGAATGGTGACCAGTATCAGTTATAATATTATATACTTTTCCTATACATTTCTGTATTCAAAATTTTGTGAGTCAGCCCTCATGCATTCCCTCTGCAAGCCAGTGTGGTAGAGCTGAAATCAGAGAGATTTTGGAATCAAGCAGAACTTGATTCAAATTCTAGCTATGCTGTTGAATAGCTATTGTCTCTGGTCAAGTTATTTAATGTCTTTGACCATTAGGTTTCCAACCTATATAATGGAGATAATATTAAACACCCAACAGATCTGACAATTAAATGAAGTAACATACATGCAGCACCAGCATGGAGCCTGGCATGTAGCAGACATTCAGCAAAATATTGGTTTCCAGCACTGTGAGGAAACTGAGAGTTAGAAAAGGAGACTTATAAAGATCATACAGGTAGTGCACGTTGGAGCTAAAATTAAATCCAGATCCCTGACACTAAGTACAGTAGTCATTTCAGATTAACAGTCAGCAATAGAAATCTTCCTCTGCTTTTTCTCTTGTAGGTACCTTTCCATTGGTGACTATAATTATTGCCCCTGAAGAATGAAACCAAACCTCCCATTGAGATCTAATATAATCCAATTTATGTTTTCAGAAGTTTAAATTGCTAATTAAGTGATTTAAATACAGACTTTTTATTTGAATCTTAGCTTTGTTTGAAGTACTATTCTGCTGTAAGTATCTTGTGATGGAGCTGGCACATATTTAACCCTATCAATAACACTGGAATATTACTAAAGTGATGAAGCTTGGAATTTGGGCTCTGAAACTAGACTGTTTGGGTTTGAATTCTATCCTATGGTTTATTAGCTGCAGTTGTGCCTGACTATTCTCATTTATAGAATATAAAGATTCCCTTCACCATAGAGGTACTCAAAAGATCAAATGAGTGAACACATATAAGTGCTTAAGATGGTGCCTGTTTCCATAGTAAAGGCTCAATAAATGTTAGTTATTATTTGAGAGAAGAACTTCCTAAAAAAATGTGGTGTGATGATACCATAAGATTAATTCATAAATAAATGTGGGGTTAGGATGCTTGGAATTTAAGTCCTTGGAATAACAATTGAAAAGAAAGGAATAAGAAGATGATCAGGACTAAAAATGAATCTTCAATAGTCATGAGAAAGCCACTTAGACAAAGAACAAAATGGAAATTACAGCCAAAAGAATTCAGGACTGTTGCCTCCTGGCATAATGTTTCCATAAGCTTTAAGTCAAGACCAGGCTCGTTGGCATGATTATTTAGTGGCCAGTAAATTCCTTAAAAACTGAGAACAAAATCAGATAATTGAACGAGTGCTTAGGAGATGATATCAGATGTGACAGAGCGAAAATAGCAACCCTTTGTGAGAGATCTGATAATATATTTGCTTCCTTCTCCCAAGACAGTATATATATATGTTGTGAATGAAAGTTAGTTCTGGGAAGGAATGAGTCACATCACTGAGAAACATGTTCAATGGGCCTCAACTGATGGAAGTAGAGCGTGGGTAAGGAGAAGGTGAGGCACAGTCTCACAGCATATTTGAAATCACTATCCTCTTCTGGCCCTGTTATTCAACCTGTTCAGCTCTGCGATGACAGTGTCTATACAATGGAGATTTTCTTTGTTTCTCTCCTTCAAGGCTGAACTCCTTTAGTATACCCAGTCCACCCTGGAACTTAACTTTAGATTTTGGTGGAGTTCTTTCTCACAGGTCTCCATTGATATCAAGGACCACAACTGGGAATTTCTGTCACAGATTATTTGGGGAACTTCATCATAGCCACAGAATGTTCAAAGAGAGTGCTGGTTGGCAGGCTGCCACATTCATGGAACTCAGACGACCTCTGAGGGCAGTTGTCTGATTCTAGAAGCCAGCCTAATGGCATCTTATCTCTGAACTCATTGTACTGTTGCACAAAGTGAATTTATTGTAATGTGTATGGATGTTACCAGGAAAACATAAAAGACGCTTTGAGAGTTCATTATAGAGGGGATGTGATTTAGTCTGGGAAGGGATGTTTAAGGGACCAACGTGAGTAGGAGTGAAGTAAGAAGAACATTCCAGAGGTAGAACACTAAAGGGGGAAGACTCATGGCATTTAAGGAATTAATAGAACTTTAGTGCAGCTTTATGGGGTCTGTCTAAAGGTAGGTCTAGTAGTCAGACTGCCAGAGATTAACGGTGAATAGATCTCCATAGCCAGGACTAGAAGCAAATTATGTGGCTCATTGGCTTGTCTAAATTCATGCTGCCCCCTAAACCAGTGCTTCCAAAAGCGCCTTCTGGGTGGGATGCATCTTGCACACCTAAATGAGTAAGGGAGAGGGCATCAAAAGGTCAAAGAAGAAGCAACAGTATGATGCTAAGACCTCTAAACCCAAGCTTGATCATCTGCTCGCTCTTTTGGGGGTTGACTGTTCTTAAATGGTGGTGCATTTATTTTGATTCTTATGTTAATTCACAATTAAAATTTACCATATTGAATAAACCACAGTCATTGTTTTACCATTCTCTTGGACTCCAATATCTCTTCCTGAGTAATACCATCTTCTTCTGTCTATTGTTTCATTTAATGCCAGTTTCTTATGGGAATCAGAACAGTCAATTATAAAATGACCCAAATGAAATCCTGGATTTATAGGCACTTTCTCCGTGATTGTGGATGAAAATGCAATGATAGTAGGAAGGATTGAATGAAGATGAGAAGAAGCTGCTAATGTCAGGATTTGAGCCAATGGATGCATCTGCAATGAACATGGTAGCTCTGTGGGAGAGGGACACACCCATAACCATCTATCAAACCATTAGTCCGTAGAACATTATTATAGCTCTGGAATTTGGGGCTTTCTTTACCTTTTTATCTAGTAGTATGGCTTAAATGATAGGTATTTGTACCTTGATAAGCTAAAGGGTAGTCATCAGTTATTATTTAACTGATATCACATGATAAACTCAGGAATAGTCACATAACCATGAAGTAACCAACACCATGTGGAAATGTTATGTTCAGAAAGGAAAAACTCTCTTGCACTGAATTAGCTTATCTGTAAGGGTAAGGTCTATTTCCATCATCTCTGGCCAGCCTATGGAGCCATAATATTCATGTACAAAATCTCAGGGCAGAGCATTTAAACCCTGAACACATTCTTTTGTGGTTTTAATGAAGTGATCAAGAATAGAAGGTATTTTGGATGAATTACAGCCAGATTCAATAAAACAAAAACAGAGAAGTATTCATGATACAGTGATACTAACATGATTACTTATAAATGGGTATAATCAACAGAAACACAGTCAAGGCTATGGTAATTTTGGGAAGGAAAAGAAGTGTGCTGTATCTCTTGTGTTTCAATCATTTTCCAACATGTTTGTCATGGAGGTGAGGCACCAACCAGGCCTATGCCATCCAGAGTCAGTTATGTTTGGGAAAATTGTTCCATCATGATCAGTACAACTGGAAGATGTATAATCTGTGCCTGAGTGCAGAAGGATTCAGGATGCAATTTACACACTATTTTTGTTCCAAAATGTGGTTGTAACTTGGTTATTGCAAATTATTAACACATTTTCTTCAGAATGATATTTCCTTCATTAGGTCAGGACCCAAAACTGATTTAATGTATAATGCAACTGAATGCGTGTAATACCGGTTTGGTCGTTGAGTCTTTGAATCAAATAATCAAAATGGGGAAGGAAGAGGAAGAGTGACAGGAAAGGACGAAGCAAAAGTGAAGGAGAAGAAAGGTAGAAAGCAAATAAAGAGAAAGCACAGACAGGTAGAGATTATAATAAGAAAGGAGTATAATTTCTCCCTATTTTAGAGCAGATGGCTGACCCCAGGCAAACTGAACAAGAATAGTTCTCCTGGGAGCATCCTATGTCTCTATAGCTCTCTCACCTTCTACTAATCACCCCAGGCTTTTATATGTCTCTAAACCTCCCACAGTAACACCCACCTTTGCCTATTCCAGCCCAAGGTATTTTATGCTCCAGGAATATGTCTCCCTCTCAGGTCCCATCTCCTTGGTACTTCTAGTCTAAACTATTTGTAAAAGAAAAGTAAACTGAGCTAACTTACACTAAATTTAGAGCTACTAGTAGGATGTGAACACTCCCAAAGCCACTTCTATTTTTCAAAAACTATTTAATCCAAAGTATATATCATTCATGGAATGTCACATGGTAGTGAACAAATTCAGGTAGTATGGAGAGAAGATATTTTAAGGCTTAGAGGCCTAGAAAACATACAGAACCTTTTAAGGAGGTGATTCACATGCTAGCTGTCCTTTCTTTTCATTATTTACCCAAAGAATCTCTAAAATTTCTAAGATTTTTCAAGAGGATCTCCATGTTATTTCTAATATTTTCTCTTTTTCCTCCTACTGGACTATTAGTGCCATTAACGGTGGGACTGTGTTAAATCATCTTCATGTTCTTTTACCTTTCCCTCCATCTTCTGGTCTCTACCTGACAATGTGTTCAATATCCAGTTATCCTCAAATGTGTAATGCATTTTCTCTACTTCCTTTCTAAGGGTCGACACATTAAAAAAATATTTCTCTCTTGTTTTCCAAAGAAAAGAAAACATGGCTTTTCTTTTCCTTCTCTTAAAAATAGAAAGTCCAGGTTGCATTTATCTATGATAAAAAATTGAAGCTTCCTGGGGCTGGCCCAGTGGCATAGTAGTTAAGTTCACGTGCTCTGCTTTGGCGGCCCAGGGTTCATGGGTTCAGATCACAGCCACAGACCTACATCCTGGTCATCAAGCATGCTGTGGCAGCATCCCACATACAAAAGCAGAGGAAAGGTGGCACAGATGTTATCTCAGTGACAATCTTCCTCAAGCAAAAAGAGGAAGACTGTCAATAGATCTTAGCTCAAGGATAATCTTCCTCACCAAAAATAAATAAACAAACAAATAAATAAATAAAAATAGAAGCTTCCAATGAAAGTATATAAAAACATAGGGTCTGCTTTTATAACCTGGGCCATTTTCCCTAGATGTGGAGTTGAGACAACTTAAAATCCATTTCCAAATTGAAAGCAAATTTATCTCGTCTTCAAAATAATGGCAACTTTGTGAACAGCTCTCTTTTAAATAATCAAAGGCATCAAATTTTCAAAGAGCTCACTGTCATTCTCACAGCATTTGATATAGGAGAGGCTGGGATGAGAAGGGAGACTTCCAGTCATTGGAAAGATCTGTGGTCTGAAATGATATTGGAGGCATTTAGTAAAGAGGAAGATAAAAGACCATGATATTGAAACGCAGAGGGGTTTTGATTATCTCAGCATGTGGTCTAATAGGCAACAGATTCAGCAAGATGAAGATTAACATAATGTAATGAGACTAGAATTAAGGAACCAGAAAACCAAAAAGAGAGTAGTGAAAAGATTCTTCACTTAGGCAAAACAGGTCAGGGTAGAATATGAAAGAAAGGAGAGAGAATTCCTGACATTCAGTCACCATAGTCTCTTAGAATTGCCCCCATGCTTAAGAAAGAATGCCTCTGAGGGCCAGCTCAATGGTGTAGTGGTTGAGTTTGCATGCTCCACTTTGGTGGCCCAGGGTTTGTGTGTTCAGATCCCAGGTGCAGACCTACACACCCTGCTTTGAGTCATGCTGTGGCAGTGTCCTACATGCAAAATAGAGGAAGATTGGCACAGATGTTAGTTTAGGGACAATCTTCCTCACCAAAAAAAAAAAAAAAAAAGAATGCCTCTGAGGCAGGAGTGTCATAAAAGCTAGGATATTTCTCTGGGTGTCAGAATATTTACCTTTCTTATATAACTCAGACAACTTATGGAAAATGGGACTTTTTTTTAAAACAAATTAAATTCCATTTGAGAATGGATCAGTAACAGTGCCAAGTTGTCAGAATTTTAAAACCTCTGAGGGAAGAGGGAAGACATTTGCTTCACAATTATTGGAATTTGGGTGACATCACTGGGTGCTAATTGTTTCTTCATAAATGAAGAAGGGGCTTGTTAAAATTGATTTACAGTCACGCATCACTTAATGACCAGGATATGTCCGAGAAATGAGAAGTTAGGCAATTTCTGCATTGTGCGAACACCATAGAGTATACTGAAGGGGAGCAAAATTTACCACCCCAAAATGTATCTCTTTAACATGAGGATTATTTTACGCTGACTATTTTTAAGAAACAAAAGACTCAGAAAGTTTTTCATATTACCTCCCTCCTAAGTGCCTAAAACAATTATCAGATAAAAAACCCTTCTCAGAAAGATAGCTATCATCTTAGCGTAACATGAACTGGTAGTAGACAGGGAGGAACCTAGAAAAGCCTGTTTGTTGGGCTTCCCTCTGTGTTCTTCTGTTTCTGTGTGGCCAAAACCTTGTTTTCCAAATGTTTGCTCCTTTTCACCTACTTGTGAATTGCTTTCCATCCCTTTGAAGTCCCTGACCCCACTCCCAACATCTTCCTTTGTATTTAGCTGAAGATGGTATTTAAGGTGAGGGCTTCAGTCATTTTGGCTAGTTACTCAGTTTTCTTGGGTATCCTGGTTTTTTTCCTCCCCTTTCGTACTTACACAAACCTGGAGGGTGTAGTGTACTTACACACCTAGGCTATATGGTACTAATCTTGTGGGTCCACTGTCGTATATGAAGTCCATTGTTGACCGAAATGTCATTATGCAGCTCATGACTATAGTTGGATTTAGCACAGTCCAAGAGCAGGTGAATGGAGATGAGGTGCCCTGTAAAGGGGGTGCAAGGAAGAGAAGCAGACTGTTGATCTTGATGGGATTCCATAAAATAGGCATAAAGAGGTGATGAACAATGACAAGCCAGAAACAATTGAGTCATGTCCTAGGAGTAAAATGGGAATTTATAATGTACTTTTGAGATCTTAATGAGGAATTTATACATATTCCAAGCCAAGTGTAATTATTTTCCTTTCCTTTAAAAACATACTGATGTGTTTTATGTGGTTTTTTGAATATTCTTACCAAGTTTTCTCTTTGCTGATCAATTTCCATAGCAAGGACATTCACAGTGATGGTCAGAGAGGAAGGGGTGAGATATTCATAGTCTTGTCTTTTTCAGTGAAGATATTGTACTGCGATATACTTCATTTCAAGAAAAGGAACGTCTTAAATGGTCTCTATTTTGTTCCTAGAGTGATTATGGATCACTATGTAGTTGGCCCATCAAGTTTTCTTAGGGATTATCTTAGCATGCAATCTCATTTGGAATGACACTGAGAAATTTACAATAGCCTCTGTGTAAGGCTTGGCAGCAAAGACTAGGAAATGAAGTCAAGAGAAAAGTTCTTTTTATTATCAGTGTATCTCACACTTCATGTCCTTTCTTTTCTGTTTTTGGACAATGAAGCATTTGGGGAAATTCATTACATCATGCAGCTCTTGCACCAGAATGAACATGCAAGGCAGACTCTGGCAGCTCTCTCTGAGATGCACTAAAGAGATGGGCAGAACATTCCCAAAGATTTCACAGGCGGGATAAAACATGCACAGAAGTAATCTGGGTCTCTGTTTGCTTTTGCATATTTTTAGATTGTGAGTAGTTTACCCTTTTCTTATAGGAGCCTAGGGTAGAATCATCACTCTTTCCAGCTTTTATCATGTGGTTAGAGTTGGTATGCTTGTCTTCCTTCCTCCCTCCTGCCTACATCAGGCATCAGATGACATAAATTAAAGGCAACTCCAGATCAAATTATCTGAAAATTGAGGTTGTACATTATTTTGTATTCTTTTGTTGCAGGCAATAGAAACTAAGAATGTTGAACTTTACTGGAGACCTGGGAGTCTGGAAAACATCAAAGTTTAAGAACTCCTCCAACCTTTTTATGTTCTGGGACACAGCGTACTGCAAAGAATCACCCTTCCCCATAGGATTTAAATAGACTCATGGATGCTCCTCCTGTTCACTTATGACAAGACCAGATACAGACCCTCCAAATTCCCATTCTTTTTACCTCCTAAATGATAAGCTGAAATGTCTGTCCCCAGGGATCAATTGGAACAAAATGTTCGTTAATCAAATTTGGTTAAGTTTCTTCCCTTCCCTCAGGCCCCTGAACTTTGACCCATCCTCAGCCTGAGCCTGCAAACAACTTCTCCTTAACAGCCCTCAGAGAATAAGCTGGACTTGGGGTAAAACATTCTCTCATCTACTGTCCATCAAACCACCCATTTACCCCACTTTTCTACACCTCGTTCTTTCTAAACTTGTCTACTTCTCTCTATAAAAGAAAACTGTGTTTGCCCAACTTTTGAGAAGACTTGCATATCTTATGGTCTGAGTATTCTTCATAATGCAACAGTCCACCTCTCCCTATTGCAATGTGCCTTCTCTACCTCCCCCTCCCTTGCAGTTGCAATAATCCTTTTGAATAAAGTCTTTCTGGATTTTTTTTATTTGACAAAAACAATGAAGATAAAGTGAAAGGAAGATATGGAGCAACTCAAGGACATAAAATAGTTAACTGAATAAATGCGTGATAAAAAGGACAAAGTCTAGGTGGAGATAGCAAGACTCAACACAGTTGGTTTAGTTATCCACAGCTGGGACTGATCAGCTCAATACATTTCTTGCCCTTGTATTGCCCCTCTTAAGAGACAAGTTCCAGGCACAGAGAATTAACCCTGCCTGACTCAAGTCACCAATTGGCATGCAGGGCTCCCTGACTAGAAATCCCACCAACACCAGAGGCAACTACGGAGGAAAGGTGAGTCCTCAAATAAAAGCTGTGATCCTGTTCCAAAAAAGGAAGCAGAAAAATGTTGGGTAGGTAAACACAACAGTGGTTTGCTACAGGTATGATACCTACTCGGGAAGCTTGGCACATTTAGATTTTCGACAAAAACTGAAATAAAATATATGAGTGTCGATGCAAAATAATCAATAACCATTCTATAGATAAGAAAAATAAGGTGAGTTTTACTTGAGCCAGAGTGAGAATTATAACCTGGAAAGGTCGTTAGAAAGTATTCTGGAGAAGCATGGTTTTCAGGACAGTCTTAGATCTTTGTAGAACAAAGAACATACATTAAACACACCCAGGATACATTTTCATCAAAATTTCAAAGAGGTATTCAGTTGCAAATTAGCAGGTCAACATGACCCTGATGTCAGGAATAGGATGTTACCAATAGGGCATTATCCAAAGGTTGTAGGAGGGGAAGTATGCGTTCTTAAGAGAGTGCATTCTTTAATGGTAACGCAGATGTACAATGTATGTTTGATAAACCATCAGTCAGGCTTTTTCCTTCAAATGGAATCAGTTTTGAACCCGAATATTTACCACATATACCTCAATATGTGAAAATCTCTTGTCATGGGGGAATTACAGATTTCGATATCCGTACAAATGTGGCTCCATGCCAAGAATTCTCACGGCTAATCTGCAAAATAGCCACTTGGTGTCACTTTGATATATACATTTTCATTCTTTGTCAAACAGAAATAAAATATTAACAGTTATATAAGGTAATTCTCTCTGTATACTTATATAACATATATCTCAGGAGCCCAGCCTGTGAAGCAGCAGCAGGGGAAGTCATTACCATGCAGTGGACTCTGTGTAAAGATGTGTAATTCATGTGTCTACATAAAAGAGATGCAATGTCTTCCAAGATTTCTTGACAATCTTCAGCTTTATAAGCAACCGTGCAGAACTATTTCTCTCTAGCCTTACACTTTCTCTCATTTATTTTGGCAATATACAGGCATTGGATAAATTATGGGAGCTTTGCGCCCCACCAAATAGCATGTTATATTTCAAATGTTTAATAACTAAGCTAGGGTAAGACACTTCAAGAAATTTCTTCTGTATGGAGGAGAGAGAGAGAGGGAGGGAGAAAGTTTTTCATTTAGAAAGAACCAACAGTGATTTTTACGAGGGGCAGATTGTCACTAAGAGTTGCTTAGAAATCACATTTTTAATGTGGGGCAGTTGTTAGAGCTGTTCCAGAGCTGAGTCTGGTAGTTAATTTCAGGTTAGGGCTGAAATGAAAATGGAAGGCATGTGTCCTTCATTTGTGAGGTGAATTATGGCATAAGTCAGGGTTTAGTTTGGCTGATTCACAGACCATATTAATCAACTCAGATTTAGTGGATATGAGCTCAGCAGATTCACTGCTCGGATGTAATACTCAGCAAACTGATTGACCCAGCCGAGGAAAATAAAACAAAACAAAATAAAACAACAAAAGGAAACAAACTACTTCCGCTGCCAAATCTCTGTGGGAAGAACTAGAGGAGAAAGAACAATTGGCAAGGGTTAGAAAATGGTTACATTGACTTATGGGGCTTCTAGAAAGTGGGAAGTACTACCCTAACATTCATAATACTCAGTAAACTCTTGAAAATTGATTAAAGCAGATCTTGCATAACTGCAAAAACAACGTTACTGTAATTTGTTCTGCAAATGTAGACTTTGAACCTAAACTTCTTAGTTCAAATACTGGCTCCAACATTTGCTAATTGTATAACGTTGGACAAGTTACTTAAGTCTGTCTGAGATTCTGCATCTGGCAAATGGAGATAATAACAGCAGCTACTTCATAGTTTGTGTCTGAGAAGGTTAAATACATTAATATATCATAGAATGCTTCAGAGTGTCTGTCACATAGTAAATTCCCACTAAGTGCTAGCTATTTTTGTTACTGTTATTATTATTGTTATCCTATAAGTACCCATAGATAATAGTAATTGTTTGCTTTGGAAAAGGCTGCTTCTCCAAACCTGAGTTGTCTCTCCTATAAAATGCAAAATTTTAACCATTGATCTCTGTGTGATTATTTCTAGTTTACAGGACCATTTCAAAATATGATCTCATGCAACCCTCACAACAACTCTAGAAGGTAGAAGAGGCAGGTAAGATTGTTTTCTATTGGATAAGACAGTGGAGGCCCAGAGAGATTAATTGACTAGCCCAAAGTCATTGTATCACCGTGATTTAAATGCAATGTTTGTGGCATAAAGTTCTGTACACTTTGTACCATGATTTCTGGAATCTCCACAAACAAAGATGCTTATGGAGTTTCAGTCTTGTTGAAGCTTTGAAGTTAGCAGGGCGAGCAGTCATTCATTAAATGTCTCCGTCTCTCTCTCTCTCTCTCTGATCCCATAGTACTGCATGACTATGTAATGTTATCATATTATAGTCTACTTAAGTAAGTTTGAGCATAAGACCTTGACGTATTGCCAAGAGCATTGCACCCATGTGATTCTGCTCCTCTCATTTATGGAAAGTCACTCATTTTCATACACATGCCAAAGTGATTATTTTGCCAATACCTCTGGTGTCAACTGATCTTGTGATGAAGCCAGAGCATGACTCAGTCCCCTGCTGTGGAATAAAACCAGTTGGAGATCTTTAAGAAACTTGTTCAGTCTAATTTCTAATGTCGTGGTTCTTCTTAATAGCATAAACAATAATGCCAAAGCATTTTGCAATGGTTTATTAACCTGTCACAAGCATATCTATGAATAATAATGAAGTCAAGGAAACATTACCTTGCAGCTAAAAGAGTATGTTGAAGAGCATTTCTTGCCCTCAATTTTATCCTATAGAAGGTAATCAAATGCAGCAGTAGCACTCTTCCTACTCCCAAGCTTCCTTGCCGTCTTGCATTTCCTCAACAAGGCAATACCAGTGTCCAACGACCAAACAGTAGCGTCAGATTATAACCAATAACTTGTTACAAGAAAGGAAGGCTTCCTTTAATTTCTCAACAGCACAGGTGTGCTCTCTATCAGCAGGAATGTCAAGAACAGTGTCAGTTATGCTGACAGAACAAACGCAGATTGACAGAAAATGTTACACAGGTTTTCAACGCTCTATGAAAGCTTTTATGTACCATTATTCACCTTTAAATAAAATACGGCTAAAGCTGACACTTGGGTTTGTAATGGAACAAACACTATTGATGTTTTCTATATAGCAAGACAGGGAACACATTCTGAAAATTCCCAGAGAAGAAGAGCCATCATTTTTAATGAGAAATAGCAGTCATCAGGTACTTATTGGGTACCTACTGTATTCAGCCCTTGGATAGACACTGTGTAGGAATCTTAGAATAAGTAAATGAAGCAGAGTTGTTTTTTAGGAATTCATGACTTCTCTGGGGAGGTAAAATGTATAGGCTGGAAAATTTTTAAGAATCATAAATGAACTGAATACTAAATTGAACATAGGCAAGTGTGTGTTTGTGGATGATACAGGGAATACATGTTCTGAATGATCAAGAAGGGTACAGCTATCCTGGGGGAATAAAGCATGGTCAGTAAAAGAGATTACGTCAGTTCCTTCCTGACCTCTACCATACACAACGCTATGTGTGCTAAACATTTTGTTTATACTGGAAGGGGGAAGGGGAAGGGTATCATCATGAGGAATACCTAGGTAAATTGAATGAAAGTCCCAATTTTTCACTTTCCTACAATAGAATTATACATCTACACTCACACTATGGTATATGGTGGGTGGATGCACCTTCCCTTCACTTTGGTCCTGGCCATGTGACGTCCTTGGCAAATGAGTTGTTAATGGATATGATGGGCACAGAAGCTTAACATGTGCTCATGTGGTGAACTCGCTCCCTTTTGTCTTTAATCTGCCAAGTAAAGCAGCTTGCTTAAGGATTTCCCCTTCTGTCCAGACCTGAGAAGGAACCTACATGGAGCAGGTTCAAGCCCAACACTATACTGTTTCTAAGCACAGCTGGATTCTCTTATCCTGAAGCACAAGTCCACAGCAGAGCTCAGATTAGATCAGCTAATTTGTTTTTAACCTCAGACCAAGAGCAGAAGAATAAATGCTTCTTGTTATAAGTCGCTAAGATTTTGGAAGTTTCTACTACACAGCAAAAGCTGAATGATATAGAAATTAAGGTTGCCCCTGTACAAATTTTAATCTAGAGGGGAAATAATGGTTTGCGTTTAAGTAACTATACAATTCAGTAAATAGGCTAAATGCATTGAAATAAGTATAAAGTATTCTGGGGAACAGGGGTCACAGAGGAGGTGAGAAGCCTTAGGTTTACAAAGACTTTAAGAGAGTGAAAGCAATACCCTTGAAGGAAGGGTAGGACTTGAGCAGACTGTGAGGGCAAGGGAAAGATGAAGAAGGTATCTGTAGTGCAAGCACCTGGCAGTTGTTTTTTATTATAACACAAGTGTCTGACATTAAGCTTTAATTGCTGAGGCATCCACTTCAAAGCCAGCAATCTCGAATAAACACATTGCCAGATCCGTGACTATATAAAGAGCCAGCCTGCCCCACCCCGAAGGTTTCCCTTGTTTTAGAGATGATCTCTGGTTGACTTAGTACCTGACCATTTGATTGCTTGTTTTCCCCTCCTAGTCTTATGTTTTAATTTACCAAAAAAGAGTGAACCTGCAAAACCTGAGGAATTCTACCCTCAACTCCAATAAAAGCTGAACTGCAGCCCTGCACACCCTCTCTCTCCCCCAGACCATGCTGTATGGCTCCAGGAGTGCTGTGTACCTCCAGGACTTGTGAGTAATAAACCCTCTTTTTTTTTTTCGAAGTTCCCTGATGGTTGTTGCTGAAGTGTGTCTTGCAATCAAAATAAGAACCACAAGAGCCAGTCCAGCCACAACATTGGCTTCGAAAGGGGGAATTTTTATGGGGGCTCACCTCGGGCCCAGGTGAGTGCCCTAGCCATTCTAGCTGATAACATCACAATGGATAGGCTGAGATTGGCACAAAACAATATCCAAGTTTAGAAAGTAGAATACACTGGAAAAGAAAGCGGTGTATAATTGGGGTGGTGTCTTTGATTTCTATTGCTGCCATAACAAATGACCACAAATTTAGTGGCTTGAAACAATACCCATTTATCATCTCCTAGTTGTGAAGATCAGAAGTCTAGTTGTAACATCTTTTAGCTAGGTACTCTGCTGGGGTCTCACAAAGCCAATAGCAAGGTATTGACAGAGCTGTGTTCCCTTCTGGAGGCTCTGGGCATGTATCCACATCCAGGTTCACTCAGGTTGTTGGCCAGATTCAATTCCTTGCAGTTGTAGCACTGAAGTCCCTGTTTCCTTGCTGACTGTCAGCCTGGGGCTGATCTTTGCTCTTAGTGGCTGCTTGCATTCCTTCATGCTTTCCGTGTGGCATCCTTCCAACAGGCAGGTGGGTGGGTCTGTGAGTGGAGTCTGTCTCATGCTTTCAAATCTCTCCTTTTTCCTCTTCCCCCATATCTCTCTGACTGGCTCTTTTGCTTTCCACTTGGCTTTTAAGGGCCCATGTGATTACACTGTACCCACTGAGGTAATCAAAGATAATCTCCTTATTTTACTGTCATCTGATTAGTAATCTTAATTCCATCTTCAAAGTCTTTTTACAGCAGTACCTAAATTAATGTTTGATTGAATAACTAGAGGACAGAAATCTGGGGTTGGGGGTAGGGAGACTTCTTTAGAATTCTACCTACCACAGGTGGTCCATAAGACAATTAGTCCGATTTGAATAAAATGAAGGAAACTGCTAAGGGAGTATGGAGAGAGAAACCTGGACAGATTAGGGTTAGGATTTGAAATTGGGAAAGCTTTATAGGCCAAGACAAAGGTGACAGGGGGCAATGAAAGGTTCTTGTGCAGAACAGTCATGAAATCAGAATTATACATTAGGATAAGCGATTGATGAACATCAGCCCATTTGTTTGGGAGAAGTTGCAGGAAATAGAAATTCTAGTTTATAGGTTATTGCAATCGTCCATGGTCATTTTAATAAGATTTTAATTTTGTTTTTGGTAGTAAATATAGCAGGAGGGATATATATGAAAGCCTACCAGGGTAAAATCTAAAATGCTTTGGCCCCTAAGTAATTAGAATGGAAATTAAGGGAAGAGAGAAGGGTCAGGGATAACTGTGATTTCAAGCATCGGTGATCAGAAAGAAGGCCATGCTATTAACTAAAATAGGGAATAACATGTGTGGGGACCTGGAATTGGCCACCCCAAGATATGTCTCTTTGGCATCAGGATTATTTGAGGCTGATTGCTTTTGATAAACTGGGACAGGGAAGGAGGCTCTGAGGAGTGGAACTTGCCCTTCATTAGGACACATTTACATTTGTAAGGTAAATCTCTATCTGTAAAAGGTGCCTCCCTCTCTGTACCAGGAAGAAGAAAGGAGATGACCTTCTCTCTAGAAACTCTTAATCAATACCAAAGGCAAGGACTTAAATCTGCATTTTATTGTGGTAGTCTGGTAACCTCCTGTAACTGACTTCCCTCCCAACTTCGGCATTTTTTAAGGATTAAGCATCTTTCCTTAGGGAAGGAACTGATCGCTGCACTCACCTGTGACCCCCCAGCTCCAGACAATAGACTTGCCTCCTGCTAGGCCCACTGAGATAACAGACCATTACCTGCTGTATCCATCAAGCACTGTGCCGACAGGGCAATCTTGTGACTATTGTGGGAGGGACATTTCAATCACATGTGAAACACCCTGTTTGGGGGTATATAACCACTCTGTGTACCCCACTTCTTCGGTTCCCTTTCTTCCTTCGGGAAGAAAGGCCCCCGGCCATGGTTCCTCATAAAGCTTTTTTTAATTTTCTCTTGCTATTCTGTCTCATGTGAATTTAATTCGTTCTCCGGCCAGACAAACCCAGATTTGGGAAGAGGAAATGTCTTCCTCCCCTACACATGCCTGAGAAGAAGATTAAGGTTTGGTGGGATGGTTTCTGAGAGGAGTTGCCCAACAGGCAGCTGGAGATACAGTCTTCTGGGCCAGAGATGCTGATTTGGCAGCTATCTGCAAAGAGGTGAATGCCAAAGTTTGGGGGCACATAAGAGCAGTGAGAGAGATTTGGGAGAAGATATGGAGGGAGCAAAATGAGATGTTGAGAACAATACTTTGAAGAATAGGAAGGAAACTAAGAGTAGTGAAAGTCATAGAAGAGATATAAGGAAATTCTATTGCCAAAAGAAAAGTGAAGAGGAGAGAATTTTAAGAAAGAAGTGATCAACAATGATGTACACTGAAGAAAGATGAGTTTAGTCATATCTTTGGTGAGCATTAGAAATAGACCAGAAATAACTTTTCTCTAACAGAGGGAAAAAAGATCTCAGGTAAGTGCATTATGATCTCAAACACAAGTAGCCATGTCTTTAAATGTGCCCTTGTTTGCAGAAAACTCCTAGATGTTGCCCACTTAGAGTCCATGATAAACAAAAGTCTCTTGGCTTCAGAAATATCTAGATAATTCAGGAGACTATGAGGAAATAGAAATTACAGATTCCTTTTCCTTAGATTTTTAGGGGACAGAGGTTTCTCTGATAGACATTCTTTGAGCTGCCAGAGAGCAGCAGTGATTTTTTCCCTGGAAAGAACAGTTTCAAACTGGAGTGGCATGTTTTCAACATGTCACAGGTTAGTGTTTGTCAAGTATTTCTGATGTAAAAAGAAAAAAAGATCAAAGTGATTCTTAATTGGTCATTCCTGACCAACGAGGAAGCACACAACTCCTCTTCCACATTATATAAGGCTCTGACGTACTGCCCACCCGCCCTCAGATCAAACGTGTTCCTGAACAAAGTGCTTCTGAGCAAAAATAAAAATTGAAGTGATGTGGCTACTGAATGTAAAGGGAAAAATATCCAGACTCTTATTTTTGCCTATTTTGAATATATATTTTTCACAATAGAATTGTTCACATGAACTATCTGGCATTGTGTGTGTGTGTGTGTGTGTTACTGGCGTTTGCAGTCAAACATGAATTCTGTTCTATTCAGTGAAAGCACAGTCCCCAGCTTAACCCTCGTACTGCAACAGACATATAGACACGGCCAATTGCCTATCCAGTAGATTCTAACAAAACTATGCCTCTGTTTGGGTAATCTACTCTCCCAAGCATGGCCATTTGTCTTATTAAGCCAGTGCAAGAAATCTCATCCTTCTCTCCCTGTAATGGTTTGGGAATAAGTGTGCGATATAATTCTGGCCAAAGGCAGGCAAAGGACAATCTTCTGGGGAGACTTCCAGGAAGGCTTGCTCTACGTGCAATAAGAGACACAAGAAAGAAATTGTCCCTCTTCTTCTGTTGGAAAGGTTTATGTCTGAAAGTTATACCTGAAATCGTGGAAGCCATTTGGTGACCCTGAGGCAAAACCAACAGGCTGAAAATGGCTAAGGGGAAAGAGAGATGACACATGACCTTGTGGTTAAGCTGATGAATGAACCATTTTGGAGCTGCCCTACCTTGGGATTTTTAGGAGTTATTTTCCTTAACATTAAGGACATTTTGAGTTGGATTTTGTGTTATACAAAATGCATTAACCGATCATCTGCCGTCCCATTCTCTCCAAGAAGACAATTGATTGTGCTTAAGGAGTCAGTAGGATAGAACAGGCAGAAAATCTGAAAGTCTAGGCCATGGGATCATTTCAACACTGGTTCATGGAATAATATTCTGCATTGCTAGAGAGGTAAAAGCAGAGAAAAAAAACTCCTGTCACTTCTTGTTGACATACATAGCTTCTCTAACTTGTAGAAGTTCCAATTTGTAAATGAGGAAATGTAGAGAAAAAGTCTTTGAAAACTAAAACAAAGTAAGACCACCATATGGTATTATTGAAATCCCATATCAGGGATTGAATCAAGCAGGATCTTGAATGCTGTCATTGTTTCAAAGCAGAAGGTTCCGGGCACAGAGTTCTCTGAAAAGGGGTGGGAGCATAATGAGTATGCAAAACTCAAAACAGTGAATAATAAAACTTTCTAGACTTGTGTAGTTTCAATCAATTAATTGAACTGTACTTTGACCAGAAACCAGAGACGTTAGCACGAGCTTCACACATGCTTAATTGGGGTAAGATGGAGGTTAGTACACACATACAAACATTATTAATCCTTTTGAAGATAGCTTTCACCTGAGCAAATAGTGTAAATTAGAAATTATCACAAAAATATGTGCCATTTTGATGCAAGCTGAACCAGGTGATTTGATGTAATTACTGGTTAAAATATAATTGCAAAGGAACTGTACTTCTGATAAACTTCTAAAACTTCATTGAGGGGTCAAGAGAGTATGTATTCTTAGACATAAGGTCAGTAGAGAAGGCATATGGAAGGCACCTGCTTCATCAGATTTGTGTTGGAAGCTCCACAAAAAAACACCACACATTACAGGTCTAGGGCAAAGAAAGGACAAACAAAACATAGTATAGCATTGACATCAGGATGCAACTTAAGAGAACTAATAACCAATCCTCATAGCAGCCTGATGAATGGTTGGAGAAAATTTTACCTTGCTTCAATTTAATTAAAAAAAAATTGACAGTCCTTATTTTGAGGTCCAGACCTCAGATGATAATTAGTCTCTTTCCTTTTAAAAGTTTAGTTAATCTCTTATTGAAGCCCAGAAGTAAAGAAGTCGAATTCGTGGTGTGTGTGTGTGTGTGTTGTTGTGTGGTTGTGCTACTGTATTTCAGGGAGAAGCAAAGCTCTTTTGGTTTAGGTTAAAGTAGGTCTTCAGATTTTGCCAATACATCTTATTAACAACCAGGGGTTGTAGCTACCATATTGGACAGGATAGGTTTAGAGAAAATATGAATTAGGACGCTTTTGATGGACTCCCTGAAGAAACAACTCACAATGGACAAGAAATACAGACATAGGGTGGTCTTAAGGCGGGTTCCATGACATCACTAAAGATTTAGGTTCTTTCCATATATATGTGTTCTTTCTCTCTCTATACATATTTCTAAACATCTAAACATCTATATTGCTAACATCCATTCCCAATTTTCCTCTTTTTGCTTGAGGAAGATTGTTGCTGAGCTAACATCTGTGCCAATCTTCTTCTATTTTATTTGGGATGCTGCCACAATGTGGCTTGACAAGTGGTGCTAAGTCCGCGCTCGGGATCCAAACCTGTGAAATCCAGGCCACCAAAGCGGAGCATGCAAACTTCACCACTCCGCCATCAGCCTGGCCCTCCTATATTTTGGTTTTGCATTCCTTAGGAAGTTGGCTTTGTGCTTGAGGCCACTCCACAACACAACCGGAATGCCACTGAATATGATTTGAAAACCTCTGAACTAAATGCATTTTCACGTTTAAGTTTAAAATTCTGATTTACTCTACCCAAATATAGTAAAAGACCCATACGCCTTTAAATCTAGAATCTCCCTCTGAGCCCCTTCTGAACCAAACTACAATGCTGAAGGTTTTAATTCTGAGACATTCTGGTAAGAAGGAAGACGTGCTTGGCAGAAATAATAGACCAAATGTGAATTTAATAGCACTTTAATGTTAGTGAGCAAAGAATTAACAGAAATTATAATGGAAAAAAAGTTAAATTCATTCAAATAATTATAAAATAAAATGAATGTTCAGCATAAATTTAAGATATCTGAAGCTAATATTATAATTTGCAAAACTATCGCAATATCAGCAAGCTTGAGATTTCATTTACCTGCTACAGAATGGCCAAAAAACCCTTTCAGCTCTATAGTTATAGTTGCCATGCCAGATTTTAAAGGAGACTGTTACAATTTGATAAACCCACCCATCACTAGGGATCTGAAATAGAGAAGGTATTAGTACTCTTTTGGCTCACATGATGATGATGACAAATATTCACTATTCTTTGTAGTGTATTTATTGTATTTTGACAAATTCACTAGCTACACTTAGTATTTGGAGTGTGCTCTGGGTGAATTTTAATTCAAGGAAACAAATTTAAAAGCCTAGAGGGGCCCGCCTGGTGGCATAGTGGTGAAGTTCACATGCTCTGCTTCGGCGGCCTGGGGTTTGCAGGTTTGGTTCCTAGGCATGGACCTACCCACTGCTCATCAAGCCACGCTGTGCCGGCATCCCACAGAATAGAGGAAGATTGGCACAGATGTTAGGTCAGCAACAATCTTCCTCAAGCAAAAAGAGGAAGACTGGCAATAGATGTTACCTCAGGGCCAATCTTCCTCGCAAGAAAAATAGCCTAGGAGCCGGCTCCGTGGCCAAGTGGTTAAGTTCATGTGCTCTGCTGTGGCGGCCCAGGGTTCGGATCCTGGGCGCGGACATGGCACTGCTCGTCAGGCCGCGTTGAGGTGGCGTCCCATATCCCACAACTAGAAGGACCTGCAACTAAGATATACAACTGTGTACGGGGGGGGGGGGGGGGGGTGGGGGGGGGGAGATAAAGCAGAAAAAAAAAAAAGATTGGCAACAGTTGTTAGCCCAGGTGCCAATCTTTAAAAAAAAAAAAAAAAGAAGAAAGAAAAATAGCCTAGAAATATATATCATCCACATGTATCACACTGGTAAATGCTGACAAACTATCACTGATGATTCTAAACAATAAAAAAACCTCCATTTTCACTGCTTATAAATAGGGTATGTTTAGTGTCTCATGGTTTCCGTCAATCTAGAAATGCTCAAGAACAGCTGCTCCAACAGAATTTTGGCTCATTGAGTGTCTGTCAAAACTCAGAACTACAAATACTGCTCTGGAGATAGGAGGTGAGGGAAAGCTTCAAAAGTGAAAACGATTTTCAAGTTCAAAATAGTTCATATTGACTTTGGCACTGGAGGGTTTTTTAAAAAAAGCTTTTCGTTCCAAACTCAATCCTATTTAGGGTGCTTTGGAAACAAAATAGAGTTTGCAACTTCCATCAAAAATCTCATCATTATCAAGCCTAATTTTTCATTATTCTTTTACCGTGGAGGAGATAGAGAGAGGAAGGCACTCCTCAGAGGTAGCAGACACAGTGGTTAAGTATTTGGGCTTTAAGACGAGACTGCCCAGGGTGAATTCCAGTTCTGCTGGAATGCTGGTGGTATGATCTTGGGCAGGTGCTCAAGCCCTCTGCATCTCAGAGCAAAATGAGACCGGTGATAGCGCCACTTCCTAGAGTTGTTATGAGGGTTAAGACAGTTAGTACACACAGAGAACAGTTCCAAGCATGTAATAAATACTCAATATCCTTAAAGGGCACTTTTAATTTAGTTTACCAGAAGTCCCTTTGCTTGCTACACTCGGCTAACTCATATTTTTCTCTCTTTAATTTTTTTTTCATGAGTAGCATTCACTTCTTTAGAACTACTTGCCTTATCAAGTCATGTCTTAGCAATCTTGATGACATTTCAGTCTTAAGTGGCTAGGAGTCAACAAATCCACTGTGGAGAGCTCTCCAGCCTTCTGTCTCAAAGATAAATGCACCTCTTTGAGAGCGTGCGAAGAGCCAGCTTGCTGCGGTAGAGTTTGGCAAAAGTTCTGGAAGGAATTGTGAAGTCTTTGGGTATGGAGCCAGCGTGTTATTTTGATGGGGTTTAATCTTTCATCAGGGTTATGTTTATTCCTAAAGACATTTTCAGTTCCTGAAAGAGTACTCATTTTACTCTGGACATATAGCCAGAGAGGTTGTTATAGCTCCTTGTTCTCTCAAATTCTCTGGATATAAATTCCTTTCAGATAACATTGCTGACCTGGAGTGAGCACTAAGTGATTTGTTACCACGATAAAACCAGTAAATCCCAGGAGACAGGGGAGGCCTCTGGGGCCTGAGATTTCTCCCAGCACTTTCACTTTATGGCAGTATCTTTCATCCAGGGAATAGATTTGATTATTTTAGCACCTTTTAAAGATAGAGAATTGGAGAAATGGAAACTTGAATAGTTTGGCCCATACAAGGTCAGATTCCTTTTATTGAGTTGGTACTCTTTGAACAAATGCTCTTATATCTTTGCTTCTGTTTTTTTTCTACTGAGGCTGAGAATAAATTTACATTGAAAAAATTCTGACTACGATAGTTTTCAAGAAAGATACTTTTATACAGCTGTTTAGAAATGGCAGATATTAATTAATTACCTGATTTTTCACAAACTCCATGTCTTCAGCTACAGCTCTTTCAGAAGACTTAATAAAATGTCCCTGGATGGATTTCTCAGTCACAGCCCCCATGACATGCAATTAAGTAAATGAAGTTCAGATGTTTAGGCAGGGCTTTGTGTTAAATTAGAGGTAGAAGAAATGACTGAACCAGGCTTCACATAACGAAAAGTGAAGATGTGTGACAAGGAAGACAATGGATAGAATGACTAATGAACCTGCTCTTGTTTTAAATCATAACATTATGCCTTGAAAAGAGGTTAAAGAAAGAAAAAGAGGCCAGTAGTTGTGTTGCTTTTATTTACATTACTGACTCTATTGTAAGACCTATAGCAATTCTCAGATTTGAATCTTCGTAAGAATCACTCCTGATACTGATTAAAATGGCAGATTTCTTTTCCCATCTAAGAACTACGAAATAAGGTATCTGAATTTTTTTTTTCCTTTTTGAGGAAGCTTAGCCGTGAGCTAACATCTGCTGCCAATCCTCATTTTTGCTGAGGAAGACTGGCCCTGAACTAACATCCGTGCCCATCTTCCTCTACTTTTTTCTATGTGGGATGCCTGCTGACAAGTGGTGTGTAGGTCTGCACCTGGGATCCGGGCCGCGAACCCCAGGCGGCCGGAGCGGAATGTGTGAACTTAACCACTGCACCACCGGGGCGGCCCCTAAGGTATCTGAATTTTATGCATAATGAACTTTGAGATTAACTGACATAAGGTATCCTCGCGGCCACCATTTCCCTCATTTTTTCTCGTCATCAAATTTGCCTTTGCTAAATCTCTAACTGGAGTCATCACCTTCTCTTTTTTTTCCCTATGAGCTTTACTGAGATAAAATTGACAAATAAAATTGCATATATTTAAGGTATACAATGTGACAATTTAATATACATATACATTGTGAAATGGTTTCCACATTCACGTTAATTAAAATGCTCATCACCTCACATAGTTTCCTTTTTGTGTATGTATGGTAAGAACACTTAAGATCTACTCTCTTAGAAAATTTAAAGTATACAGTACAGTATGTATTGTTAACTGTAGTCACCGTGCTGTACATTAGATCCCCAGAACTTATTCATGCTGTAACTGAAGGCTTGTACCCTTTGACCAGCATCTCTCTATTTCCTCCACTCCTTAGCCCCTGGTAACCACCATTCTACTCTTCTGTTTCTATGAGGTTTTTTTTTTTTTTTTAGATTCTACATATAAGTAGGATCATGCAGTATTTGTCTTTCTCTGTCTGGCTTATTTCACTTAGCATAATGTCTTCCATGTTCATCCATGTTGTTACAAACAACAGGATTTTCTTTCTCCTGGCTGAATAATATATATATCTTCATTCATCTGTTGATAGACACTTAGGTTGTTTCCATCTTGGTTATTATGAACAATGATTAATGAACATGGCAGTGAAAAATCTTTTCAAGATCCTGATTTCAATTCCTTTGGATATCTACCCAAAAGTGGGATTGCTGGATCATATGGTAGTCCTCTTTTTAATCTTTTGAGGAACCTCTGTACTATTTTCATAGTGGTTGCACCAATTTACATTCCCACTCAACAGGGTACAAGGTTCCCTTTTCTCCACATCCTCATCAACACTTTTTATATATTGCCTTTTTTTTAAAATCCATCCTAACAAATGTGAAGAGATATCTCATTGTGGTTTTGATTTGCATTTCCCTTTTGATTAGTGATGTCGAGCACGTTTTCATGTACCTGTTGACCATTTGTACATCTTCTTTGATAAAATTTCTATTCAGATTCTTTGTCCAATGTTTAATCAGATTATTTATTTTGTTTTTTGTTTGCTATTGAGTTGTATGAGTTCCTCATATGTTTTGAATATTAACTCCTCCTCAGATATTTGGTTTGCAAATATTTTCTCCCCTTCTGCAGGCTGCCTTTTCATTTTGCTGATTGTATCTTTTGCTGTGCAGAAGCTTTTCAGTTTGATGTATTCCCACTTGTTTATTTTGCTTTTGTTGGCTGTGCTTTTGTGTCATGTCCAAAAAATCATTACCAAGACCAATGTTAGGGGGCTTTTTCCCTATATTTTCTTCTAAGAGGTTTACAGTTTCAGGTCTTACATTTACATCTTTAATCCATTAATTTTTGTAAGTGGTATAAGATAGAGGGTCCAGTTTCATTCTTTTGCATATGGAGATCTAGTTTTCCCAGCACCATTTATTGAACAGACTGTCCTTTCTCCATTGTATATTGTTTGTGCCTTTGTCACAGATTAGTTGACTGTATATATGTGCATCTATTTCTGTGCTCTTTGTTCTGTCCGTTGGTCTATCTGTATATTTTTATGCCTGTACCATGCTGTTTTGATTATTAAACCTTTGTAATATAATTTGAAGTCAGAATGTGTGGTGCTTCCAGCTCAAGATTGTTTTGGCTTTTTTGGGTCTTTTGTGGTTCCGTGTGAATTTTAGGATTTTTTTTTCTAGTTCTGTGAAAAATGCCATCGGAATTTTGAAAGGTATTGCATTGAATTTGTAGATCACATTGGGTAGTATGGACATTTTAGCAATATTAATTCTTCCAATCCCTGAACATCAATTACCTTTCCATTTATTTTTTTCTTTCTCAATTTCTTTCATCCATGTCTTATAGTTTTCAGTGTCATAGAGTTTTCAAGAGATCCTTCACTACTGGCAGTATTTTTTACCCTTTTGAAAATGTTTACTCTTAGCTGTTCAGAGCTGCTCAGATCAATAGGAACTTAAGTTTAGTCTAGTTTTTGTAACATTTATTTAGTAATGATCTCCTGTCAGGTACAGAACATCTGGTCCTGAATTCCAGACAAGCATCTTGCCCTCAAGATGCTCATGATTGAGTAACAGATACCTGTGTCTTGTCAGTAAACTGTGAGAAGGGCTTACAGCAGGCCCCCAGGGAAGCACATCTAACCTAGCATTAGTGATGCAGAGAAGGTCAGGAAATACATTCTGGAAGAGATAACAGAGGTAATTCTAAAACGAAGAGCTGCCTTTTGATAGGACAGGGTAAGATGGTAAGGCAGTATGGGGGGAAAGTCATTTCCTGCAAAGTCATGTTTTTGTAAGTAACATATTAGGTGAGTCTCGAGATGAGTCAAGAGAAAGAAGCAAATCTTTGGATGTCCTGTTTAGGGCCTTGGACTTTGTCCTAAAAACAAAGGGAGGATTCACAAGAGTTTTGTTAGACACACCCATGTCACAGATGGCACATAATTGCCATGTAATAGTATCAAATGGTGGAATATTTTGCCCATCAAATTAGTTTCCATGTAGGGAACAAGGCATAATTCTTCCTCCTGTTGTTGTGGATAAAAGCTAACCTGCTTTGGCAGTAATCACTGACAAGTCTCCTCTCTGAAATAAACAGCAAGATTAAGGTGTAGTATTTACCTCTGCTGGAGTTTTATACAATTTTTGGGGTAAAGATATCACAGCATGCACAGACAATGCTGCAATAGAGAATGTTCACCAGCACAGCCCAGGCTACATGTTAAAGAAACTTCTTATACATAGAGGTAGTAGAGCTTGGTGGTTAGGGACTCAGGATGTTGATTCAGATGCCCTGGATTAAATCTGAGCCCTGCCATGTTCTGTGTGACCTTTGGTAAATTGCTTAATCTCTCTAAGGCTCACTATTCATTTCTTTTTCTTTTTTAAGTGTGGATAATACACCTACTTTTCAACAGTAGTGAGAATTAAATGAGGAAATATACTGCTATGGGCTGAACGGTACCCCACCTTCAGAAAAAAGGTATATTGAAGCCTTATCCCCCTCAGAATGTATCACTTTAGAATGTGACCTTATTTGGAAATAGTCTTCACAGAGGTAGTCAAGTTAGAATGAGTTCAGTAGGGTGGATGCTAATCCAATACAACAGATATCCTAATACAAAGGGGGGATTTGGACACACAGACAGGCACAGGGAGGATAACCTGTGAACATGAAGGCAGAGATTGGGGTAATGTATCTTTAAGCCAAGAAACACCAAAAAGTGCTGGCAAACCACTAGGAGCTAAGAGAGAGGCTTGGAACAGATTCTCCCTTATAGCCCTAAGAAGGAACCAACCCTGCTGAGACCTTGATCTTACACTTCCAGCCTCCAGAACTGAGATAAAAATTCCTGATTTTTAGCCATCTAGTTTGTGGCATTTTGTTACAGCAGGTATAGCAAACTAATACGTACACATACATTTCCTGGCACACAGTAAGTGCTCAACAATGATTAGCTTCTCTTATTGTTGTTGTTAATACTGTTTTGTTAGTCCCAGCTTCCTACTCACTCTGCCTTATCCAACATTGGTCATTTGCTGAGTGGGCATTGTTCTATGAGACAAGGGCAGGAAAACCAGAAGTACAATGCAATATGTGGTGCACAGATACCTCATAGGTATGTGTAAAGCAGGGCCATTCTGGAAGCATTGGAACCAGTTATTGACAGTCCAAGGGAGGGTTGGGATGTTGACATGACAGACCAGCAGAAAAGAGCAAGGGTTTCAGAGATGAACAGACTAGGCTTGACATCTTCAGAAAAAGCAAACTAATCACAAAGTGAAATAAAACAACAAAACACGAAAACCAAAACAACTTAATGATATGATTATGAGTGAAGGGGAAGTTGAGCACATACTAATAAGAAAAAGGTCTGCTTATGTGGTTGTGTATCTTTATTTTTCTCTGAATTAAAAGTATCTGCTTACTATACAGGATTGACCACAACTAAAGATAGTTACAAGAAGCAGAAGAAAAAGAAAAAAGACAAAGGGGACTAGGAGAAGGAGGAGAGGTGGAGGAGAATGAAAAAGAGGAGTGTGCGGGGCGACCAGCCCTGTCGATGGAGACTGCTGATCCTCTGTGAATGAGGCATTGGGCAGAATTTCTCTGGAAGGTGTGATGGAACCTTCATCAGTGCAATTTATTCTCAAGGAAGGGCTCTTGTTTTGAGGTTTGTGAGTCCTTTCACTCTGGGCTTAACGTAACTGGGCTCTGCCTGCAGTACTGACCAATCAACAAGGGAGAAGGAAGAGGAAATAAGTGGGAGCATGTGTGTGTGATGGGGCCAATGGGGAGGAGTGATGAAAAGAGCAAGAATGTAGGAGGAGGACAGAGAGAAAAGAAGCAAAAAATAAAAGGATAGGCAGGCATCATGAGTAAGTACTCCAATACTGTGACTTTGGATAAATTACTAACCTCTCTTAAGACTCTGTTTCCTCATCTATAAAATGAAATTAATAATAGTACCTATTTCATTGAGTTATTATGAGAATTAGCTAATATGCAAAATACTTATGTTGTTTTTATTCTGGTATTATTACTGTGCCAGGAATCCATCAAGATGAGATGTTTAAATACGTCGCAGTACATCTAGTCTATGACGCTATTAAAAATAAACTGGTAGAGCTTCATGTGCCAATAGGGTAGGATGTTCAGTATCAACAGTTAAGTGCAAAAAACAAACTGTAGAAGATAGTGTACAGTGTCTGCCCATTTGCATGGAAAATGATCTTTTCTTGCATATTTATATATATGTAGATTATGTAAGTTGCCTGGGACATAGATCGTAAGTAAGAAGAATCATATTTTACTGTATTCCTCTTTGTTCCATTTAAATTTTATTATTTGCATGTATTACTTTTTCAATTAAAAATGAAATTAAACAAAATGATAAAAGAAAACCTTGAGTGAGAATAGCTCCTGTCCCATAGGTTGAAAAGATTAAATAATAATAATAAAAAATGTATATATATATGTTAACATTGTCTCTGGCAATTAAAAGTCCTCCCAAAACATTGACTGTGGTTACTACTACTATGGATAAAAGAAGTTACCTTTGGTTTTCAATGTAAATGTAGAATGAGTGAAAATGGAATGATTAGGGAAGGATGGGGCAGGAGGATCATGAAGGATGTTGTCTGTGTTGATTAGGTGCCTCCCTTCTGGGGCAAGATTAACTACAGGTTTTATGGTATAGTTTATATGCGTGGTGAATGGTGGTTTATCCCCGTGGTTTCCTAATCTTCTAATGACCTGTAGTTCTGCCAGCGAACTCATTTTCATGTTAATCAGGCTAGAAAGAGTTTAGATAATGGGTCTCCAGGTGCTCCTGAGATTCTCCACTGACAGGAGATTTCCTGGCCCCAAGGTTTACAGAATCTCTCCTACGGGGAGCTGTGATCCCGTTCCATGCTTGGGCAAAAGTTTTCAGTTTCAGGGGGAAGTCTCAGAAGAGGAATCCATGCTTTGGAGCTAATAGTGTACGAGGTAATTTTGGTATTCCAAACTAGAATGTCAAAAACAGTTAGATTCCCTTAAGCTTTGGTTTGTTGCCATTAAGCAACCATCTAGCAAAACCAGAATGATTATGGGTAGCTTGAAAGTGTTTAAATTTTTCACTGGATAAATTTTTTTTCTAGTGTTAAATTAGAACAGGAAAATTAGAGTCTTGAAGGGGCAATCCTTAGCTAGGTGGCTCGCTTAGATCATTCTTCTCATCTTGATCTTTCACAGACATCTCTTATTTATGGATTGATTCAAGGAGCCGCTGTGAGTCTATCTATATCCCACTTAATTTCAGCAGACTGGTGCTGGGAAACCTGTTTTGTTTTCTTCTGCTGTGCCTAGACCAACAAGAGGCTACCTTTAATCGGTGATTTGTGGGAAAGCAACTAGACTGGTGCTCATTAGTGGCTGAGCTGGTGCCTTTGAGGCCATCCGTTGAAAGTGAGCTGAGAAAGTTGCCCTCCATTGAAAACTTGCTCCCATAGCACAATCTAACATCATGACATGTAAAAACAAAAACATTTAACACAGAAAAATACTTTGTTTTTCTTGAATGTTTGTGCTGTGCACAGTCAAATATACTGCTGCCATAGATATGCATGTGCTCATGAGACCTGTTTCACCTTGACGGGAAAATCTCTTTCCCTCTTGGCAAAACACCATACTCTAAGAGAACAAGAGGCCTGTGGAACAGCAGTCAGGCTAAGTTTCTTTCCTTGGTGTCTTGGGTTCTTCTTTCATCACTCTACAGTTTTTAGTTGGTTACTTGTATTTTCCAGTCTGCACGTTGCATGGCAAATACAAAACCCATTTAATGTAAGAGCATCTGTCAGTTGTTGTTGTTGGTAAAACACTCAAGACGTTAGTTACCTTGGAACCAGAGCAAACGATAATGAGTTTGGCCGTTCTCTTCAGTGCTTTGGGAAGTACATGCTGTGGAAAGACAGCCATTAGATTTTATTTTCTCAAGGTCCTACAACAGAGATAACCTGAACTGTTTCCCAGATAAGTCTGTCTATGTCCTTAAGTGTCAACTAGGAAATGAAATTCTCGTTTCTAAAATTGCAGCTTCAGGCTTGCTTAGTTCAATGCTCCTTTCAGAATCATATTTTCATGCATTTATTCATGAATGCATGTTTCGTTTTCAACCAACATTTATTGAGTACTTATCATGTTCCAGGTGCCAGTTGAGAAGCTGGAGTTTTATGAATGACAAATAATGCAAAATCTGAGATGAGGAATCTTTGCTTTAGGAAACTGACAAGTAAACAGATGCTTCTACCACAGTGTGTCAGTAGTAAATACAGGGTTCTCTAGGAACGTAGAGGAGGGGCATTAGGGTGAGGTGGGGAATAAGGGAAAGATGCCAGGGAAAATTGACATCTAAATTGAGTATCAAAAGATAAGTAGGTGTCAGCTAGGTAAAGAGTTGTTCAAATCTACTTTTTTGAGACCTCTTTTTACTACTTAAGGGAATATAGTGAAATTAAAATTCATTGAAAAAAAAACTCGTAAGAGGGAAAAAAATCTATTTATGTAAAGAAAACATTGAACCTAGAGTATTTGGCAGAGAGAATCTGAAATGAGACTCTGGGTAGAAAGGAAAGATAATGAAGGCAACACTTCTGAGTTTTAACTTCCCCTTGGGACTTAGGATCAACTTTTAGTGACCTGAAGAACCACTTGGAATGCTTTTTAAAAAGAATGATTTCTACATTTTCTCCATGAATTCTGATTGAGGAGGTCTGGAGAGAGGCCCAGGAATATGAATTTGTAACAAGCCACCCAGGTAGGTACAGGATTTCCCTCACCTTAATTTTTATTCCCATCACCATACACAGACTCTTTTCTATCCTTCTACTAGCACATCCACAAGAATCTGGCACTTTCAAAAAGAATTCTTTGAAATACTAAGCATCAATAGAAAGGACATAAAATAAGAGACTCATACAATTAGTTAAGTTTATGCAGCACAAGATCCTGCTGCTAATCTAAGTACAATCTAGGCTTTAGACTTAGAACAGCTTTACAAGGCCATTTGTAGATTTCTTTCCCTCCCAGCAAATTCCCCTGTGAGACAGCTCGCAGCTTATTTAAACTGAACCTAAAAGTTTGTCAATTGCTCATTTTACCTCTAACTCATTTGAGCATAAACATTTCCTTTCAACTCTACCACCTAGCTGGAGTCCTTCAGCTCCATTTAGATTTCCTACTCAAAGGAACACCCTCATCCATAGCTGACTCTAAAGGGCATATTGATATCTCAGATCAGCTGACATTCTATTCAATCTATACAATGAGGGTCCTTTGTTGAATCCTTCCTAGTGACAGTGCCACAGGTTAGAGATACCTTTCCTGTGAAATAGCAATGCCTATAACAAAGCACTTGTCACCCCAGGCATGTCTTGGTACTCAACTGATCTTTGTTGAAGAATGAATCAAGAAAGACAGTGATTATGAGTCATTCAGAGACACCTGTGTCTCAGGATATGGATATCTGATATTTAGGAAGATAAATGTGACGTCTTACTCCAGATTTTCTATCTGACATCAGGAAAAGTGACTTTGTCGAGGCACTGATTTAAGAATTCATAATGAATTCTTAATAACTTTGTGGCTGAGTGGTTAAGTTCACATGCTCCACTTTGGTAGCCCAGGGTTCGCCGGTTCAGATCCTGGGTGCAGACTTGGTACCGCTCCTCAAGCCATGCTGTGGCAGCATCCCACATAGAGGAGCTTACAACTAGGATACACAACTGTACACTGCGGCTTGGGGAGGGGGAATAAAGAGGAAGATTGGCAACAGATGTTAACTCAGGGCCAATCTTAAAGAAAACAAATTTCTTCAAATAAGAAGTAATCATCACGCCCATGTTTCTCAAGTTGTTAGTTTGCTTCTTGTGATCTCTTCTGAGATGGTCGATTAGGAATTAGTGGACAGTGGTAACTAGGCTACTGTCTGAGAAATCAGAACTGTGGAAGTGAAATTATGATAGAGGTAGTTTGAAGATACATTCATTTGACAAACAGTTTAGGAGTGCTCTGCCATGAGATTTAGGGGTATAAGAGTAAAATAGTGTCCACTAAGAGCTTATAAGTGGACCAAATTCACATACTATAGTAATAACCATGCTTGATTATTAAAAAAGGGGCCTGCATTTCTGCTGCTACAGAGTAGGCCTTTAGATTAAGTCTCAGGCACTGAATGGGGACCTTTCTTCAAAGTGAGTGGCCCTCGAGAAGTATTTCAATGATGATAGGAGATCTGAATTAGAAATACAGGTCTTAAATGAAAGTCTAGATTCTGCTAAAAGGTCCCCCACTGCCCAACCAAGCTCAGAGACCCGAGCAGGGAGATTTGTAATTTCCATTTGGGTTCAAAACCTTCAAGACAACACCTTCTTTTATTTTTTAAAAATTGGATTCTGATATGTACAATGCAATAGGGGAAAGCCTACAACAGGGCCATGTGCTGTCTTGTCTCTTTTATTTTTCCTTTTGATGTCTCTGAGACTGTATTCTAAAGATGAATCAGATAGGTTCATTCTCCTGAGAAAACTGTTCAATTAGGAGGATGTGCTAACCTTTGAAAAAGAAAGATGAAATGCTGATGAGCCAACACAGGAATTAACATTTAAAAATTGCTTCTGTACCAGCTCACAACATTGGTAACAACAGCAGCAATTATCATTGTTATTTCAGAAAGCTATTAGTCTCAGAGTGGGTGTGGAAAGTCAAACAGGAGAATAAACTTCCTCTGTTTGATTGACATTTTGGAGACAATTCTTTTTTATCCTTATTATCAACCTAGATTTACAGAAACAATATCTCTCTGAGAAATCATAAGGAAGGCCCAAGAATATATGATTTCTGTTATAATAAAATGAAATAAAGGAAAAACAAACCTAATCCAGAGTACTTAACTATTGTAAAATTGTTCTTTCTGGCTCCGCAGACACATGGAAAACATATTTAAAAGTTAATTGAAATAGCAAAATAAAAATCCATTGTACGTCTTTTGATTGGTATAAAGATATTAATGCATTATCAAAAATAATTCAACATTACTTACTGAGGATATTTTTCTGTAGACACTGAAAATAGAACTAGGTGTATTAAGAGTTAATAAGTCAGATATGATCCCTGCTCTCTTGAAAGTGACATTCCATTGTCCTTAGATCTCTTCGCATCTCCACCTCTGGTTACTTCCTAGTCAATCTAGTCAGTCTCATGACTAATATCAAGTATGAACTGTTGACTTCCAAATCATCCTTGGTCTGGACCTTCCTTTGAACTTCAGATTCATGTATATAACTCCCTTGTTGACATCTTCACCGGGATGATGATTTGGTGCCTCAAATTAACTGTCTAAAATGACAGTCTTGTTCTCCTCTCACCACTCAGGTCTCTGCCAGTCTATTCTTCCTCTTCCTTTACCATCCACAAAATGCTAACTTCATTCTTTTGTTTGATCTGGCTAAAAAGCTACCAGTCATTTGTAACCATTCTCTCTTTCTCTCGTGTACTTTCCGCACTTACCTAAATCTAATCTCCAACATATTCTATTAATGGAAAACCTGAAATATATTCCAAGTTCTATGGTTTCTAAACCTTATATCTACTGTTATTCTACATTAAGCGAAGTTTTCTTATCTGGAATATTGTAATCACTCCCAATTGCTCTCAGCTTCCAATGTTACATTCTATTTTCCATAGAACAGTCAAAAGGGACATTTAGAAGATTTTCGATCTTGATACTCCCCTGATCAAAACCCTCTCATAATTTTCCATCTCATTCTAGGTAACAATCAAAGCCCCAATAATGACCTCCTACATTGTCTGCCCACAGACCCCCCAACTCTATCACTATCATCTACTACTACTCTGTACTTCTCTTTCCACTCCAAGCACATTTTCTCCCCCAGATTTTGCACTTGGTCTTCACTTTGCTTGGTATGCTCCTCCACACAAATATCTACATAAACTCTTCTTTCATTTTATTTAACTCTCTCTTTAAATTTCACTTTATCAGAGTGGCCTTCCCTGACCAAGCCATCTAGAATAACACATTCACCCTCCTTACTCTGCCTTTAAAACTTTCTTCTTAGCATTTCTCATACTTCTAATCATCTGTAATTATGGTTGACCCTCCATTGTTTGTGCATTCCATATTTGTGAATTCTCCTATTTGATAAAAATTATTTGTATCCCCCAAATCACCACTTGCAGCACTTGCATGGCCATTCACAGATATGTGCGAAGTGGTGAAAACTTCGAGTGCCTGAGGCATGTGTTCCTAGCTGAGGTTGAACAGGGAGGCTCTGCCTTCATATTTCACCTCTCATGCTACTACAAACACGTATCCTTTTTGCAATCTGTTAGCGCAAAAATGAGTTTTCTCATTTTTGTGTTTTTTGCTGTTTGAAACATCTTAAATGGGTCTAGTGTTCTAGGTGCAAGAAGGCTGTCAGGTGCCTTACACAGAAAATACCTGTATTAGATAAGCTTCGTTCAGGCTGAGTTAAAGTGTTGCTGGCTGGAAGTTCAATGTTAATGAATCAACAATATATATTAAATAAAATGTCTTTAAATAGAAATACATATAAAGCAAGGTTATATATTGATTGTTTGATGAAAGCATTGTCACCAAACGCTTGTGGGTACCTAACCTCTATTTCCCCTAGAAGCAGTGGTACAGTATTCACTAATTCAGTGTTTGTGGAGACTTTACGGAATATAACTATTGCGAATAATGAGAATTGATTGCATTTTGTTTCTCTATTTCTTTATTTCCCCCCAGTAAAACATAAGAGCAAGGACTTTGTGTTCACCCCTGTATCTCCAATGCTTAGAACAGTGCCCGACACATAATAAATAGGTGCTCAACAAATATGTAATAATGTAATGAAAGAAAGATAATTCTATTTTGAGAGAGACACAGTATGTTAGTATTGTGAGAAATGTGATAAGCTAGTAAAAAAACAATTAAAGATACAAGTTGTGATACAGTCTCTGAAGGTAGTAAGCAGGATGATGAGGTAGAGAGCACTTGTTAGGCAGGGCTGGTGTCATTTGATCTCAGACCTAAAAGGGGAAGACTAAGCTAGCCCTGAGAAGCAACGAAGAAAGAGCATTCTAGACAGAGAGATTAAGAAATGAAGACACACAATGAAAGGGATGGCAGCAGGGACTGAACAACAGAATGAGGACAGTGTGAGCAGTAGGGAGAATGGTAAAGAGAAGGTGGAAGAAGTAGGCCAATGCTAGACCAGGAAGACATTTTATATTTTAGATATTCCAGGAGAACTGGGAATCTATTGGAATATTTTGTTTATTTGTTTATTTATTTTTTGAGGAAGGTTAGCCCTGAGCTAACATCCGCTGCCAATCCCCCTCTTTTTGCTGAGGAAGACTGGCCCTGAGCTAACATCCATGTCCATCTTCCTCTACTTTATATGTGGGACACCTGCCACCGAATGCCTTGCCAAGCAGTGCCTAAGTCCACACCCGGGATCCCACCCATCAAACCCCTGGCCATTGATGGGGTTCAGGGCAGGCCGCCCCAAGATATGCCACTCTGGTATGCAGACTATTTTGAGCTGAAGACAATAAAGGCTCAAAAGACTCAGGAAGAGCATCTGACCTTCCCCCCTCAAACTGCCTAAAGGACTTTAACATAGAAGGCCTGTTCCAAGAAGGAGCTCATATCACGTGATAGCTACAGTATGATGGAAAATAGGTGTGATAAAAGGACACCAACAAACCCATTTTTTGGGCTGGCAAAACCTGCTTAACAGACATTTGCATTCCATCTCTATGTAAATTGTCTTCCTCCCCTTTGAAGTCCCAGATCACTATGTCCTCCTTGTCTGTAGCTGAGGATACTTATACAGATGGACTCAGCCAGATGGCTGAGTTACTCAATTTCTTCTGGGTTTCTCCCAGGTATACATGCTATTAAATTTTGTTTGATTTTTCTCTTGCTAACCTGTGTCCTTGATTATTTGACCAGCCATAAGAACCTTAAGGAAAAGCCGGGGTTGGGGTGAAATTCTCCCACTTGCCTGACACCGCCAAAGCGGAATGTGCAAACTTAACAACTGCACCACCAAGCTCGCCCCAGTTGAAATATTTTAGCATTGTGAATTGATAAATCTAATTTATTCTTCAAAGAAAACAAAGATAAAGGGGAGACTGATTAGTTAATTAACAGGCCTAAGTTTTAGTTGCCACATATTCTGCCATTGCCAAACAACTATTCTGGGATGGTGCCTTAGCTGTTGGGTACCTGTCCAGGCTGCCATAGGCAGCTCATTTGATTTCTTACAAATGGACTTGAAGAACCAAGTTGGAATTTCTCTTGGGTATTATGTATCTTTGGCCAAAGAACTATTCTCTATTTGGGAAGGCCTCCTTCTTCAAACAATTGTGAAGATTTAGAAGAAAATATAAAGAGACAAATTGGGGAGAAAGGGAGCACTTGTGTGGTCAGAACAATCTTTCAGGTGAACCCTGGAGATCTGGAAATCAGGCAGTAGAAAGGGTTGTAACCAGACTGAATCAGTTTTATTAGGGATGGTATATTTAAAAGTCTGGTACAGTGCTCAGCACCTAGAATGTTCTGAGTAAGTGATTGTGATTGTTATAGATTCTCACAATGAGTTTTGTACCCAAGTAGTTTTGAAGTATGTATGTAAGAAAAAAAACTTTGCCTCCACAATATATTTCTCTATATGTCCATGTTAAAAAAAAATGTAGCTATTTAGGAATAAATGAGTTTGAATTTTTGTTTGGTTAGCTGGTTGTTGTTAATCCTGATATAATCTCGAGGCCAGAAAGAATCTCAGAGATCATACTGCTCATTTCATTGCTGCTAGAAAAGTCACTGGTATTAGGAATGTCCAATAAGTTTTACTTATACAAAGAATTCTGACTTCTGGTGGCCTCTCAAATTACTGTGTTGAGAAGGATGCTGATGCACAATTTGGACTCAGGGAGTACTGTGATCAGCTACTAATGTCTACTGTAGGATTAGGAGGGCGTAACTATGTAATGTGCCAAAATTTGATCATGCCTAAAGTAAATTGTCCTGGAAAATAACCTCTGTTAGAGCAACAAGATGTATTGAAATGAGTATGGGATGAATATGAGCATGGCTTCATATCCTTGTTACATCGTTTCTAAATGCATGTGCTTTAAAAAGTTCACCAAGGCGGCTGGTTGGTGGTGCAGTGTTTAAATGTGCACACTCCACTTCTGTGGCCTGGGGTTCACCGTTTGGATCCCAGGTATGGACCTACGCACTGCTTATCAAACCATGCTTTGGCAGGCGTGCCACATATAAAGTAGAGGAAGATGGGTATGGATGGTAGCTCAGGGCCAATCTTCCTCAGCAAAAACAATCAATTAATTAACTTTAAAATTTAAAGTTTAAAAATTAATTAACTTCCAAGAAGGAAGATTGTTAATAGAGCAATATTTTAAGAAGAAAAATCTGGCATTTATGTATAAATTGCACTGGAGTTGGCAAAGATAGAGAATATCCCTTAAGGGGCTAGTATTAGGATAAGACAGCAGCATCTAGGATCTGAATGAAGATAATGAGAGTTGGAATGTAAAGGGCGTAATAAATGTGAGTTATATTGTGAGGGGAGACTATAACCGAGTTTGCGAATTATGCTTATTTGCAGAAAATATTTTAAATCTCTACTTGCGTGTTAAAGTAAGTCCTGGAATGAAGGTGCATGGGCATTTTACATGGATTTGGGACAGCCACATTGGAAGTGCATTACTGTTACCAAGTGGGGAAAAAAAACCAACAAAACTTGTTGACATGTAAGATTTTCAATGTGGTTGAATCATGAACAAAAAAAAATCTTCTCATATCTGAAATACTACATTAAACTTACGTTACTGAGAAGGAGTAAAAAAATCATCAGTCATTCATGTAAAAGATGCATGTTAAGAGAATGTGCATTGAGTGCCATTTTATCACGTCTTCTCTACACGGTTTTAGGTCAAGGGAAATGATTTATCAGCTCTTACTAAATTGCCAGTTCTCAGATAATGTATTCCTCCAACTCAGATCATTTGAAAAGATTTATCTCCTATAGAACACTACCTACAAAGTGGCATTGTTTTTCTTCTGTGACTTTGCTTGCAGAGGAGACATTAAATACACAAAACTATCGATTTTCTTGCTTCACAAATGCTTCCAAAGCTCTTAACCTGACCTTATGCAACCAAGGACAGCCATTTTACATTTGTTCGTTTCAGAACATTTTACTCAGGCTGACTCTTTCTTCTCTCTTGCCTTTTTTGTGTGATCAGGACTTGAGTTTCGACTGAAGGCAGAAAGGAGAGTATGAGAAACTAAGTTTTAGATATCTAGAACTTATTATTGGTAGATTTCTGTAAGATTTTGTACTATGTTGAATATTCAAAACCACAAATACAGTATATCCTTTTATTTGTTTTGATCATCTTTGATTTCTTTTCTCAGTACTTTGTAGTTTTCAGCAGATAGATCCTGTATATCTTTTCTTAGATTTATAAGAAAATATTTTGTTTTGAAATGATCTTAAATGGTATTGTTTATTAAATATCATATACAATCATGTGTTAATAGCATATAGAGATATAATTGGTTTTGTATGTTGATCTTACATCTTGTGATCTTGCTGATCTCACTTATTAGTTCTAGGAATTTCTTTTTGGTAGATTTGTTGGAATTTTCTAGGTAGGGGACACATTTGGGATTTTAGGAATACGTTTCTTTTCCAATTTGTATTGCTTTTGTTTCTTTCTCCTGACTTAGTCTTAGGCTAGGACTTGTAGCACAAAATTGATTAAGAATACTGAGAGTAGACATACTTGCCTTGATATTTATATTAGAGGAAAAAATGTGGTCTTTCACAATAAAGTATAATGTTAGGTGTAGGTTTTGTTTTCGCATAAATGCCCTTTATTGTTTTGAAAGATTTCCTTTATAATTTGCTGAAAATTTTTTGTCACAAATAGATCTTGAATTATCAGGTGCTTTTTATGAACCAATTGACATGATCATGTAGTTTTTCTCCTTTAGACTATTGATGTGGTGAATTACATTGATTGATTTTTTGAATGTTGAACCAGTCTCGCGTTCTTGGATAAATCCTACATGATTTTTGTGTATTATTATTTTTAGATGTTGCTAAATTTGGTTTCCTTGTATTTGGTTGAGGACTTTGTCATGTATTGTCATGAAATATATTCTTCTTTAGTATTATTTTCTTGTACTCTTTTGTCTGTTTTTGGTATCATTAATTCTGGTCTCATTATATGAGTAGACAGTATTCTTTTCTTTTAAATTTTCTGCAAGAGTTTAGGTAGGACAGGCTTTATTTCTTATTTAGTGATTGGTAGAATTCACTAGTGAAACTGTCTGGGCCTGAAGATTTCTATTACAGAAGGATTTTAACTCTGAATTCAATATATTTAATAGTTATAGGACTATTCAGTTTATCTATTTTATCTTGGGTGAGTTTGGGCAATTTGTGGGTTTCAAGGCCTTGGACCATTTCATCCAAATTGTCAAATATATGTGCATAGAGCTATCATAGTATTCCCTCATTATGGTTTTCATATTTGCAAGGTCTGTAGTAATAGCCCTTCTTTTAATCTTGATATGAGGCATCCGTGTATTCTTTTTTTTCCCTTGGGTCTGTCTTGCTTGAGGTTGTCGATTTTATTGGTCTTTTCAAGATTCTCTATTTTTCAGTGTTCAATTTTTGTTAGTTTCTATTCTTATCTTTATTTTTTCTTTTATTCTGCTTGCTTTGAGTTTCTTTTACACTTCTTTTTCTTATTTCTTCAGGTGGAATCCGAGATTATTGCTTTCAAAACTTCTTTTACTTTTTGCCCCCCCCAGCTTTATTGGGGTAAAATTAATAAACAGAAACTGTACATATTTAAGTTGTACAACCTCAGGTTTTGATATATGTATAACATTGTGAAATGGTCACCACAGTTAAGCTAGTTAACATATCCATTACCTCAAATAATTGCCTTTTTTTTTCTTGTGGTGAGAACACTTAAGATCTACCCTTTCTTCAAATTTCAAGTATATAATACAGTATCGTGAACTATAGTCACCATACTGTACATTAGATTTCCAGAACTTATTCATCTGTGTAACTGAAAGTTTGTACCCTTTGACCAACATCTCCCCATTTCCCCCACCTCTTCTGTTCTAGTATAAGCTTTATTGCTATAAATTCTCTCCATTCACTGCCTTAGAAGGTTCCCACAAAATTGGATATGTTGTACTTTTGTATTTGTTCAATTCAAAAGATTTTTTAATTTCCTTTGAGACTTTCTCATTGTGTTATTTAGATTTCTCCATGGGTTATTTAGATGAATGTTGCTTAATATCCAAATGTTTTCAGATTTTCCTTTTATCTTTTTTAATTGATTTCTAGATGAATTCTATTATAGTCAGGAATAGTATCTTATATAATTTCAAGTCTTTTACACTTGGTAAGCTTTATTTTATGGCCCAGAATATAGTCTGTTTTGGTGGATGTTTCATGTGCAGTTGGAAAAAATATGATTTCTGCTGGTGTTGGTGGCCATTTTCCGTAAATGTCAGTTAAATCCAGTTGGTTGACGTTGCTGCTCGTTTCTATGACTTTGGTGATTTTCTATCTACTAGTTCTATTGATTATTGGGGAGAAGTGTTGAAGTCACCAACTATAATTATAGATTTGTCTCTTTCTCTCTTCAGGTTTTTCAATTTCTGCTTCGTGTACTTTGAAACTCTGTTATTAGGTAGGAACACATCTGACATTGTTATTTCTTTTTGGAGAACTGACATTTTTACTATTATGCAGTGTTTCTCTTTATCCCATTTCATTTCCTTTGTTCTAAAATCTACTGTGTTTGATATTAATATAGCCACTCCAGCTATCTCCTTGCTTTAAATTTCAACATTTATTTTTTCTCATTATTTGCTGTTTACAATGTAAATATTTAGGGCTGTGATTTTTTTTATTGACCTCTGCTTTAACTGTTCAGAGACACTGTGTTTTCATTATTACAATTATAGTTTTTAATTTACTCATAAAATTAGAGAAGTTTTTGTTATTTTCTGTCATTCAATATTAAGTTTTAATTGAACTGAATATTATTTTGAGAATGTCATTTCTGTTATTTCTATTTTGGAGAATCTATTTTTATTTTTTTGATAAAAATTTTAGGATTTATATATTTGGCAGAGACTACTATTTGCTCATTCTTCCCTTCTATAATATAACTTTTTGCTGGGTCCTTGGCTTCTCAAAATAAAGACAAAATGTTCAGCCTCCATGCAGCTATATGATGAAGTTCTGGTCAATGGGATGTAAGCACGTCACCTATCAACTTTTAGGAACTTCCTAAAAGATATATGCCAGCCATTGTTGGCCCATTTTCCTCTGTTTCTCTATTCTACAGCTTGGAATATAAATATGATTGCTGGAATTCCATTTTCGATCATAAGAATAAGGTCCTTTATGATAGTGGAGTAGAAAGCCAGAGAAAATGTGGGTCCTTAAAAACTTAGCGAAACAAAGACACATACCAGGCCTGGACTGAGCGACTATAAATTTTTATATAATAGAGACTTTAATTTTGCTTAAAGCACTATTGTTTTAGGTTTTCTCGTACCTACCTGAACCTGATTCCAATTACATCCTTAAACTATTTTGTTTGTCTACGTCTTTATTTTTAGTATATTTGGTCTGTCATGGTAATAGGCAATCACTACCACTAATCACTTCATGAATTTATATCTGCAATTTTTATCGGTATCCCTCTATTTCCTTGTCTTAACCTATTTATGAATGATGGTATTATGTCTTGTCTATAACAATTAACTCTTCATCACAGATCATTTAAAATATATCCCTCTTCTCTCATTTTGCTCTGTCAGCTCTCTTTGAGTTTCCCGCATTCTCTCTCTGGGAGTACTCGTTACCTTGTGCCTCTGCCATCACTGAACATTGTCATTCTTGCTTATTTGACATTCTATTCTAGTTTGAACATGATTTCCTAGATTCCTCTCCCATAAGTGAGAAGAAGAAGAGTTTTAACAGAGGAAGTGCCTTGAATTTGAAGTCAGTTAGATGACTTTGTGTGTCATGGTGCTCCAAATGAACTGTGACAAATCAAGGACACAGCTTAGAAGGGATTGGATCCACCATGTTTTAAAGACCTGGAAGAATAGTTTTGGATGAGTTACTTTATTACTTTGCAGTAAAACATGTGCAACTCGTGACCTATGAATATTTTAGTTTTTTTGTAGGGTAATTACATTTAACTGAGGCCTTTATTTTTTTCACCATCAAATCACTTTTAGAGTTTTACAAGTACTTTCTTCACTTTTAATCAACCTTTATTAGAGTGTGTGGGCTAGGGATCAAAATTGTGCCAACGTCTATAAGATATAAGACTATGACTCTGAAGGAAATTAGAAATTAAAAGCTATCATCACAAACAATGCCAGCTTTTTAAATTCTAGTTAAAAGATAATTTCATATTTTCTTTTTTTTGAACACAAATGGATAAAAAATAAAGGGCATATATATTTAAATATTATTGACCACAGTTTTACCATTTCCCCTCAAAGGATCTGTATGAGTTTCCTAGGGCTTCAGTAAGAATTTACCACAAACTGGATAGCTTAAAAACAACAGAAATTTACTCTCACAATGTTTTTGAGGCCAGAAGACCAGGATCAATGTATCAATGAGAGTGGTTCCTCCTGGACGCTCTGAGGGACTATCTGTTCCATGTCTCTCTTCTAGCTTCTGGTGGCCAACAATGCTTGGCATTCCTTGGCTTGTAGCAACATAACTCCAACCTCTGCCTCCATGTTCACATGATCTTGCCCTCTGTGTATCCCTGTGTCTCAAGTCTCCCTTTGCCTTTCTCTTACAAGGACACCTAAATCAGCTTGATCCCAACCCAAGATCCTTAACGTAATAACAGCTGCAAAGATAATTTTTCTAACCAAGATCACGTTCATAGGTTTTGGAGGTTAGGACATAGGCATATCTTTTTTGGGAGTCACTCTTCAATTCACTACAATGTCCATCATGTTTAGGTAAATGTGATTCATTTTCACTTTCAGAAGCTATAGAAGATGTCCTCAGATATGAACAGGATGTCTTCTATACAACCAAGAGGAAAAGGTATGAGATGGAGCAGTCATAGTAGGGAGGAGACACTCTCTAAATACAGACTTAACACAGTGTGTGACCAGTCCTTCTGTGTCTCTTCTTAGAATATTCCACTGTTATTGTGCAGTGCAAAGATGAGAATTATATTTCACGCAAAGAAATTGCATTACACAAAATCATTATTCTCACTTTAGGATTCAATGTAACATAATACTTCCAAAAATAGCTGTTGATTAAAAACAGGTAAGGGTACACTTGGGCAAAATAAGCGTGCAAGGTCTGGATGATCTACCATCTAAGGTGTTAATGGATTTTGTTGAAAAACTTACTGAACCACTGCTGCTGGTTATTAATGAAAATTTACTGAGAACTGGGAAATGACAGAATTGAATGCCAACACTGTATCAATTTTCCAGGATAGAAAGAACTGCTATCATGGTAATTACGGTTCAGTGAATGTAACTTAAATCCTTCAATAATGGGACAGCTATTAAAGAGAAGAATCTGTAAAAACCTCTCAAAGGTAACAAAATCATGAACAATAAATAGAATTGGTTTATAAAGAAAAAAATTGTGACAGATGGAATTTAATAGCTTTTTGATAGGATTACCAAATTAATAGACTATGGAAAGGAAGTCATTGTAATATGTTTTTATTTTATTACATGTGATAGCCTCTAGTGAAATTTATATCAGTTCAAATTTTCTGGAAAATGAGTAGCGCCTTGTGGGTGGAAAGCTACTTAAGGTCTCAAACAGTGAAAACTCAACAGCAAAGCATCTAGTTGGGAAAGAGTAGGCTATTCTGATCCATTTGGGTTTAAAGTGAAGCTGAATTTTAATAACTCTTTTGCCATCTCTAAGAGATAATTTTGTTGCTAGAAACTTTTCTCAGTTTAGAAAAATGAAAAATTTAACACATTAGTGCATGCCAATGAGACCAGCACACAATGGCCACTTTTTCCTTACTTCTTTTTAAATTTGAAGAGAAGTGGGAGGGTGGTAGAATTTGGAAGTTAAGGGATCTATTAGGTGAAGGCAAAACAAAGAATTTGGACCTGGGCTTTAATTTAGGTCTGAACGCAGTATTTGGTTGGCAGTATAATGTCCTCTGATGTTTTCCTTCATTTTCAAAAATAGAGATACTTAAAAAAAGGTATTTCCTTGTTTTAGGGTGTGTTTGATTCTTAGAGAGGTCACCTGGGGAATATTTGATCCAATAGAGACAAAAGAGGTCTGTAAGTTTGAAAAGATATGAATTGTATTGGTGTGAGTTAGGGATTTGGGTGGGAGAGAAGGTGAAATAGCATCATAGCCCTGAAGAATTGCAATTGAGAAAGAATTGTGTCAAAACTATTGCGTGAAAGATAGTATAACATGAAGCGTGATATGTGTCAAGTATGATAAAACACATTATAAAATGATAAGATAAGTTAAATGAAAAATCAAAATACAAAATTTTATATAATAGCATGAGCTCAACTATGTAAACAGTATGCAGAAAAAAGTGGAGGAGGAAAGTTAAATTTATAACCATTATTATTATTGCATGTTAGGATTATGAGTGATCTTTATTTTCTTTTTTATGCTGACTTTTTCAATTTTTCTACAATGAAAATGCAATATAACATTAATCAACCTTATGAAAAAATATGATTTTTATATGTACCGATGAAGTTTCCTTGGGATAGGACATGAAATTGGAGGAGTTAAGAGCAAGCAATTTTAAAGTATTTATTATGTGTTAAAAATGTGATAGGAACTTTATGTACATTATTTTCTTTGATCTTTAAAACAATCTTTTGAGATAGATGTCAATTCGAATTGTCCCTTTGCAAGATGGCTTTGGATTCTGTATAACACATTGATTGAAAGATGCCAAATAAATAAATCAGAGACAGTTTAGAAAAAAAGGAGAATGATTAAAGAGCTTCAGGTACTGATTTATGATGTGAGACCGAGTTTATAGAGAGTTCTGTCAGGCATAAATGTGGTCAAAAAGAGATAAAGTAAGGACATTAAGTGACATAGTCATTTAAAAAGTCTAGAGCAGCTAAAATTGGCAGAAGGTATTGAATTATCATAGTATAATGGGGCATAAAAAAATCCCACCAGAGAGTCATATCTGAATCTAATGAGGTACCTATAGTTTGAAAACAATATTTGGTATTTTAAAATTAATACTTGTCAGCAAAGCTATTGCTTTGTAATCACAAGAAAAGCTGGACAAATCCTAAGAACAGGTGTGAAAATACAGAAGGCAGAGTAGTTTCCATTGGGGAGCTGGTTAAAAATGGGAGAGAACACTTAATAATGGATTGAAGCAATGGATACTAAATCCATTAGAAGATAGGCTGATAGGGTCCATTATAAATGATGCATCAGACTGACTACACCTAAGCCTATTTAACAGGCTTAAGGTCACAAAAAGAGAGTCAGCCAAAAATTGTGTGCCACTGGTTGGGTTGCAATAGGTAATATACTGAACCACCTTTGATGTGTTCTTGACAAAAAATCAAACCTAAATCTGATCATGTTTGTAAATTTAACATTCAGTTCCAAGCAATATAGGGGACAGAGTAACATGGGGATGAAAATCAGAAAAACCTATAACATAGCAGAGAAAAAAAATCAAGTTTTCTTTAACATATTAATTGCAAGGAAATAAAAAGCAGGAAGAGGAACATATTGATTAAATGACAGTTAAGAGGGAAAATACTAGTTGCTGCCAAGAATGTGAAGCAATAGGAACTGTCATTCATTGCTGGTGGAATTTAAAATGTTACATCCATTTTGAAAGACAGTTGTCAGTTTCTTACAAAGCTAAATAAAGTCTTACTATTTGATGCAGTGATTGTGCTCTTAGGTATTTACCCAACTGATTTGAAAACTTACATGCACACATAAACCTGCATGCAATGTTGGTAACAGCTCTATACATAATCACCAAAAACTGAAAGCAATCAAGATGTCCTTCAATAAGTGAATGTGTAAACAAACTGTGGTATATCCATACAATGGAGTACTATTGTTCAGCGATAAAAAAAAATGAACTATCAAGTCATGAAATGACATGGATGAATATTAGATGCATATTGCTAAATGAAAGAAGGCAGTCTGAAAAAGTTACATACTGTATGATTCTAATTATTTGACATCCCAGAAAAAGCAAAATTGTGGAGACAGTAAAACAAGTCAGTGGTTGTCAGGAATTTGGAAGGAGAATGGAGGGCTGAATAGGTGAAACACAGAGGACTTTTTAGGTTGGTTAAACTATTCTGTATGATACTATAATGCAGGTATATGACTGTGCGTTTGTCAAAACTCATTGAACTCTATAACACAAAGAATGAAGCTGCATATACAAATTTAAAATATTGTGTAGAAAGTGGGGCAGTCAAATGATGAAATGCAAAATGTGACAAAACAATCTAACTCTAACACAAACTCATGAAACAACTCACTGAAGAGGGTAGTGAAAGAAAGGTGACATAACTTTGGAAATGAATGGAGTTTGTAAAAACAAAGCAAAAGAAAAGGTACACAAGTACTAAGTGCCAGTTGAGAAAGTTGTTTGCCGTAGGGATACAGGTTAGAAAATCTGATACTACTATACATGTACACTGGAAGTGAATTCAATAAATGGATGGCAGATGATGTGAGCCATCACAGATGAACTTTGTCACTCCTGGAGTGGGAGTTTACAGATAAGTAAGGGGAGGTGGTTAGAATGATGCATGTGGTCATGAATTAGAGTTGGGGACATCTATATAAACTTAAGTTTAGCTTAATATAGATATAGATGGTTACATAGAAATATATTTGTAGATATGTGAATATACATGGGTTAATATATACATGTTTCTTTGCCTTATCAGTTGAGAAGGCCTAAAAGAAATGATATCTGAGTAAGAATGAGCACATCTAGTGCCCAGATCTTGGTTTCTTTTTTCTTTTTCAATTTTTTTATCGCAGTAATGTTGGATTATAACATTATATAACTTTCAGGTGTGCTTTGTAATATATTTTGAATTCTATGTAGATTACATCATGTTCATCACCCAAAGACTAATTATAATCCATCACCTCACATGTATGCCTAATCACTCCTTTCCCCCTCCTCCCAGCCCCCCCCCCCCCCACTTCCCACTGGTAACCACCAATCCAATCTCTGTTGCTATGTGTTTGTTTGTCCTTGTTTTTATTTTCTACTTTTGAGTGAGATCATACGGTATTTGACTTTCTCCTTCTGACTTACATCACTTAGCATAATACCATCAAGGTCCATCCATGTTGTCACAAATGGCCATATTTCATCATTTCTTATGGCTGAGAGTATTCCATTGTGTATAAATACCATATCTTCTTTATCCATTCATCCCTTGAGGGACACCTAGGTTGCTTCTAAGTCTTGGCTACTGTGAATGATGCTGTGATGAAAATAGGGATGCATGTATCTTTATGCATTTCTGTTTTCAAGTTCTTTGGATAAATACCCAGTAGTGGAATAATTGGATCATATGGTAGATCTATTCTTAATTTTCTGAGGACCCTCCATACTGCTTTCCACAGTGGCTGCACCAGTTCGCACTCCCACCAGCAGTGTACTAGTGTTCTCTTCACTCCATATCCTCTCCAAGACTTCTTGTTTCCTGTCTTGTTAATTATAGCCATTCTGACTGGAGTTGAGGTGATACCTCATTGTAGTTTTGATTTGCATTTCCCTGATAGCTAATTATGTTGAACATCTTTTCATGCACCTTTTGGCCATCCATCCATATATCTTCTTTGGAGAAATCTCTATTCAGATCTTTTGCCCATTTTTTAATTGGGTTCTGGGTTTTTTTGTTGTTGAGACATATGAATTCTTTGTATATTTGGGTATTAACCCCGTATCTGCTATATGGTTTGCAAATATCTTCTCCCAATTGTTAGCTTGTCTTTTCATTTTGTTGATGGTTTCCTTTGCTGTGCAGAAGTTTTTAGTTTGATGTAGTCCCATTTGTGTCTTTTTTCTTTTGTTTCCCTTGCCTGGTCAGACATGGGACTTGAAAATAGGTGGCTAAGACCAATGTCAAAGAGCGTACTGCCTAGGTTTTCTTCTAGAAATTTCATGGTTTCATGTCTTACGTTTAAGTCTTTAATCCATTCTGAGTTGATTTTTGTGCATGGTGTAAGATAATTGTCTACTTTCATTATTTGGCCGTCCAGTTTTCCCAATACCATTTATTGAAGAGACTCTCCTTTCTCCATTGTATGCTCTTAGCTCCCTTGTCAAAAATTAGCTCTTCATAGATGTGTAGGTTTATTTCTGGGCTCTCCATTCTGTCCCATTGATCTGTGTGTCTGTTTTTCTGCAAATACCATGCTGTTGTGGTTGCTGTAGCTTTGTAGTATATTTTGAAATCAGAAAGTCTGACACCTCCAGCTTTGTTCTTTTTCCTCAGGATTCCTTTGGCTATTTGGGGTCTTTTATTGTTCCACATAAATGTTAGGATTCTTTGTTCTATTTCTGTGAAAAATGTTGTTGGAACTTTGATAGAGATTGCATTGAATCTATAGACTGCTCTAGGAAGTATGGACATTTTAATGATGTTAATTCTTCCAATCCAAGAGTGTGGAATATTTTCCCATTTCTTTGTGTCTTCTCCAGTTTCTTTCAATGATGTTTTATAGTTTTCGGTATACAGATCTTTCACCTCATTGGTTACGTTTATTCCTAGGTATTTAATTCTTTTTGTTGCAATTGTAAATGAGATTGTATTCTTAATTTCTCTCTCTGCTACTTCATTGCTAGTATATAGAAACACAACTGATTTTTGTATGTTGATTTTGTGTCCTGCGACTTGACTGTATTCATTTATTATTTCTAAAAGTTTTTTAGTGGATTCTTTACAGTTTTCTATACATAAAATCATGTCATCTGCAAATAGTGACAGTTTCACTTCTTCTTTTACAATTTGCATCCATTTTATTTCTTTCTTCTTGCTTGATTGCTCTGGCTAGGACTTCCAGTACTATGCTAAATAAGAGTGATGACAGTGGGGATCCTTGTCTGGTTCCTGTTCTTAGAGGGATAGGTTTCAGTTTTTCTCCATTGAGAATGATATTACCTGTGGGTTTGTCATATGGTCTTTATTATGTTAAGGTATTTTCCTTCTATTCTCGTTTTATTTAGAGTTTTTATCATACGTGGATGCTGTATCTTGTCAAATGCTTTCTCTGCATCTATTGAGATGATCATGTGATTTTTACTCTTCATTTTGTTAATGTGATGTATCACATTGATTGATTTTGTGGATGTTGAACCATCCCTGCATCCCTGGAATAAAACCCACTTGATCATGATGTATGATCTTTTTAATGTATTGTTGTGGATTTTTGCATTGATGTTCATCAGTGATATTGTCCTGTAATTTTTTTTTGTGTGTGTTGTCCTTGTCTGGTTTTGGTGTCAGGGTAATGTTGGCTTCATAGAATGAGTTAGGAAGCTTCCCCTCCTCTTCAATTTTTTTGAAGAGTTTGAGAAAGATAGGTATTAAGTCTTTTTCAGATGTCTGGTAGAATTCACCAGGGAAGTGATCTGGTCCTGGACTTTTATATTGTGGGAGGTTTTTGATTACTGTTTCAATCTCCTTACTGGTGATTGGTCTTTTCAAATTCTCTAATTCGTCTTGCTTCAGTTTTGGAAGGTTGTATGATTCTAAGAATTTATCCATTTCTTCTACATTATCCAATTTGTTGGCATATAGCTTTTCATAGTATCCTTTTATAATCTTTTGTATTTCTGAGGTGTCTAAAATAGTTGTAATTTCTCCTCTTTCATTTATAATTTTATTTATTTGAGCCTACTCTCTATTTTTTTCTTGGTGAGTCTAGCTAAAGGTTTGTCAATTTTGTTTACGTTTTCAAAGAACCAGCTCTTGGTTTCATTAATTTTTTCTATTGTGTTTTTAGTCTCTATTTCGTTTATTTCTGCTCTGATTTTTATTATTTCCTTCCTTCTGCTGATTTTGGGCTTTGTTCTTCTTTTTCCAGTTCCTTTAGGTGGACTGTTAGATTCCTTATTTGGGATTTTTATTTTTTGTTGAGGTAGGCCTGAATTGCTACAAACTTCCCTATTAGAACTACATAGATTTTGGTGTGTCATATTTTCATTTGTCTCCAGATAATTTTTTATTTCTCCTTTGATTTCTTCATTGACCCAATCGTTTTTCATTAACACTTTGTTTAATCTCCACATTTTTCTGACTTTTCTGATTTTCTTCCTATAGTTGATTTCTAGTTTCATATCTTTGTGGTCAGAAAAGATGCTTAGTATTATTCCAATCTTCTTAAATTTATTGAGACTTGCTTTGTGTCCTAATATGTGATCAATCCAGGATAATGTTCTGTGTGCATTTGAAAAGAATGTGTATTCTGTGGTTTTTGGATGGAATGTTCTATATATATCTACTAAGTCCATCTGGTCTAATGTGTTGTTTAAGGCCAATGTTTCCTTATTGATCTTCTGTTTGGATGATCTATCCATTGATGTAACTGGAGTGTTAAAAGTTCCCTACTATCATTGTGTTACTGTCTATTTCTCCTTTTATGTCCTTTAATAGTTTTATATATTTAGGTGCTTCTATGTTGGGTGCATAGATATTTACAAGTGTTACATCCTTTTGTTGTATTATTCCCTTTATTATTGTGTAGTGCCCTTCTTTGTCTCTTGTTACAGTTTTTGTTTTAAAGTCTATTTTGTCTGATATAACTATTGCTACCCCAGCTTTCTTTTCTTTGCCATTTGCATGCAATATCTTTTTCCATCCTTTCAGTTTGTGAATGTCTTTAGGTCTGAAGTGTGTCTCTGGTATGCCTATATATGGGTCTTGTTTTTTTATCCATTCGGCCACCCTATGCCTTTTGATTAGAGCAGTTAGTCCATTGACATTTAGAGTAGTTATTGATAAATATGTATTTATTGAATTGTTACTTTTTTGGGGGGTGTTTTAGCAGTTCTTCTCTATTCCTTTCTTCCTCTCTTCCTTTTCTCCCTTGTGGTTTGATGGCTTTCTTTAGTAATAAGTTTGATTTCTTTCCTCTTACTTATTTCTTTATTATAGGTTTCTGATTTGTGGTTACCGGGAGGTTCCTATATAATATTCTACGTATATAGCAATCTATATTGAGTTGATAGTCTCTTTAGCTTGACCTCTTTCTAAAAGCTCTACTGTTTTACTCCTCTCCTCCCACATTTTATGTTTTTGAAATAATATCTAATCTCTTGTATGTGTCTATCCATTACCCTCTTATCATTGAAATAGGTAATTTTAGTACTTTTGTCTTTTAACTTTTATATTATGTTCATAGGTGGTTGATCTGCTACCTTTACCATATTTTTGCCTTTACCAGTGATTTTATTGCCTTTTTTTTTTTTGATAATTTTCTTATGCCTATTTGTGGTCTTCCCTTTCCCACTTAAATAAGTCCCTTCAGCATTTCTTGTAGAACTGGTTTCTTTGTGATGAACTCCTTTAATCTTTGCTTGTCCAGGAAGCTCTTTATCTCTCCTTCCATTCTGAATGATAGCCTTGCTGGATAGATATTCTTGGCTGTAGGTTTTTTCCTTTGAGCACTTTAAATATGTCATGCCACTCTCTTCTTGCCTGTAGGGTTTTGGCTGAGAAGTCCACCAATAGCCTTATGGGCTTTCCTTTATATGTCAGTTGTTGCCTTTCTCTTGCTCCTTTTAGGATTCTCTCTTTATCTTTAATTTTGGACATTTTAATTCTAATATGTCTTGGTGTGGGCCTCTTTGGGCTTATCTTGCTTGGCACTCTCTGTGCTTCCTGCACTTAGATGTCTGTTTCCTTCCTTAGGTTAGGAAAGTTTTCAGCTATTATTTCTTCAAATAGATTCTCTGCCCCTTTGTCTCTCTCTCCTCCTTCTGGAGGAGATAATACGAATGTTAGTGCACTTGATATTCCCTTAGACTACTCTCATTCTTTTTTAATTCTTTCTCGTTTTGTCTGTTCAACTTGGGTGATTTCTTCTAGTCTTTTGTCCGGCTCACTGATCAGTTCTTCTATATCCTCTGCTCTGCTGTTGAGTCCCTCCAGTGAATTTTTCATTTCCAGTATTTCATTCTTCATTTATTATTTGTTCTTTTTATATTTTCCAATTCTTTGTTGATGTTCTCACTGTGTTTATCCAGTCTTCTTCCAATCTTAGTGAGCATCCTTTTGAGTTTAGGTTTGAACATTTTGCCGGGAAGATTGCTTATTTCTGTTTCATTTAGTACTTTTTCTCGGGTTTTGTCCTGTTCCCTTGCTTGGAATGTATTCCTTTGCCTCCTCATTATGCCTTTCAGCTCTTGGTTTCCAATGCTGTTCTTTAATAAAAGAAATCAAAATCCTTAGATAAATGGCTAATTCTAGGACTGCAGCAGGAAATATACAAGATGAGGCTGGAGCATCTTGTAGTGCTAGAAAGTAAGGTAGTACTTAAAAGCAAAACAAAATACAATGATAAAGGTATGTCAAAGGGACAAAGAAGTCTATTGAAAGAGCTCCCAAGGCCTACACCTGGAATACTTGGAGCAACAAAATAAATAAAGTAGTATTGGATTATAAGTGCCAAACAAAGTATATTGGCTTATAACCCAAAGAATAAAATATATAAATATTCATGAGTCCATACTGATATAAGTAAATAATTGAATGAATATATAAGTGGAGGAAAAGTGAGAAATGTGCCATGCAAAATAATTCCAAATAGTTACATAGATACTCTGTTCTCAAGAAGGTGGAGCATAATTACCCACTTGTTTAAGTGTAGGCTGCACATAGTGACTTCCTTCCAAAGAGTGTAGTATGTAAAAGAGAGTGGGGGAGTAACTTCACAATGGAGAAACCTGATAAGTACTCCCTCAGCAAGGTGATCAAGGTCAACATTAACAGTGATCAGCAATATAGATAGTATATACTTTTGATATGATGTGACAAAAATGGTAACTTGTGTCTGTGATCTTCTCCCTAAAATCCATAATCCAGTTTAATCATGAGAAAATATCAAACAAATCTCAGTAGAGAACATTCTACAAAATACCTCACTACTCCTCCTCAAAACTGTCAAGGTCATCAATATCATAGAAAGTGAAAAACACAGTGAAGAGAGGCTAAAGGAGAAATGATGGCTAAATGTCATCAGGTATTTTGGATGGGGTGCTAGGACAGAAAAGGACACTAGGAAACAACTAAGGAAATCTGAGTATAGACTCTTTCTAATAATAATATATCAATTTTGGTTCATTATTTTTAACAAATGTACCATACTAATGCAAGATGTTAATAATAGGGGAAACTGAGAGTGATATATATTGGAACTTTTGTACTATTTATCCAAATTTTCTGTACATTCTAAAACTGTTCAAAACTAGATTTTACTTGAAAAAAGTAAAAAAAAAAAATTATAAAAAGATAAAGTTATTTATACTAAATCTGTGATACCTCTCTAGATTGTGATTTAAAGAAACCAACTGTATAAAAGAAAAATATAACAAGGAAATTTCAGTAGTGAATGGATATTGATGATGTTGCAGAGTAATTTGGAATTGTTTTAGGTATGATAATGGTATTATAATTTTGGTAGTGAAAAAAAATTCCTTATGTGTTTTAGAATTCCATACAGAAGTATTCACAGAGTAAATCAAGTGATAACCCAGTTTGAAAGGAGGAAGTTTACAGAAAACAAGAGTGGCCATGTGTTAGCAATTATTGAAAGTAGATGATGAGTATTGGGAGTTTATTACACTATTCTCTACTTCTGTCTATATTTTAAATGTTTTAGAATCAAAAATCTTTTTTTTCTTTTTAAAGATTGAGAAATATATATATATGCAAGAAAATAAAGGGGAAATTAGCAGGGAAACCAAAAAGCCACTGTCACAGATTGCAGGGAGTGTGGTGCAAATATATTGTGAGTTTTATTCCTGACACTATCCAATTTTGTGGAAGTTTAGGTCCTCAGTGATTTTAGATGTTGAAAAAGAAATGAACTGCTCACATTTAGGATGATTTCTAAGGGCAAAGGGAAGGTTAGTCTCTGGAAAATATTTGATTTGACTAGTTTTGAACCATTTCATTATAAGCATTTTTGTCTCAAATTCATCCGTAGCACTGGTCCACCAACCAATTCATAATCCATTGAGTAAGTTCATGGAAATGAATGTAGTACAAGTTTTTTTTTTTTTAAATCAATGAGCCTTAAGTTGTTTCTTCAAAAACAGACATCAATCCTTTTTAGTGTCTTCTGACTTTCTTTCTTATTCACCTATGCTTAAATATCTTTATGTCTGTCTCTATGTAGAATAAAAGTCCTTAACTCTGAAAATTTTCACTATGGTAAACAATCATTTAAAAAACTGCTCTGTGTAATTTTTGGAAGATAGTAGTAACTTCTGCTTAAATGCAAGGTAAATATATAGAAGCCCTTAATGTTATGAAAATAACTTGGTCTTAATTTGGATATAGGGTATGACTACTGTACAGGAATGTGTGATAGCCAATAATGACTACCTGGCATTTACTTTTTTCTTCCTCACTTTTTGTACCTGTAAATGTTTTGCAGTGTGTTAGAGGGAATATGGTCATAGTAAGAGCAAAGGCTGAATTTTTAGCAAACTGCAAATAATCATGATGTCAGCCAGTTGATCCTAAATGTATTCTGATTATTCACTATGTCCAACTATGCCTATTAATGTATAAAAATATGGTTTATGTTATGTAATTCTCAAAATATCAAGGACTTGATTACCCCCCCCCCCCAACTGTATCCCTATCTATCTCTGTAGAAATTTACTTCTTGTATTGGAAGCAATTTTCCCAAGCTCACACTGCTAATTAGCAGCAAAAAAACACTAAAATCCCAGTCGTCTTTCCACTAGATCTGAATGTCCCTATTGATCTTTGAATATCTTTTGTGCACCCTCTTAGCATGATCTCCTTTAGAGAACAACCAACACATGGAAAGAAATTTTTCACTTCACAATGAATGTGTGTTTTTGCATGTATCTGTTCACACGTATGTTTATATGTATGTGTGTGTGTATATTTGCTTTGCAAAAATATGACAGAAGGGGCAGATGAAAAATGGTAGTCAATAGACAAAACCTGGACACTGAATAAATGTCAAGTTTACTCACACTGAGTCTACATGAATTCATTTCACCTTTGGCTACTATCTATGTCAGTAATTGGTCACAAAATGTGCCTCTGTGGTTAGAGTTGTTATTCTTGTCCGCCTTAATAAACATGAAAATATTTTCATATTTTTGTCTAACACCATGATTTGTTGCCTCTAGAATAAAACAGGAAATGTTCGTATTCAGTCCTTTCTTGATCTGCATTTTCAGTATCATCTAATACTATTCCTCAGCATAAACCAAGTTTACTCTTTATAAAATATATCTTAACCTTTTATGTCTCTGTTTATGTCTGTTCTATATATACCTCCTTTCAGACTCACTACTTTTATCAGTAGTTCCAATCTTAGCTACCTCTCACAGGTACCCCTTATAGCTGCCCCTTTGGGGTACCCCTTATGGAAGATTTCTCTGCCTTTACAAGCTCTCTATGACTTCTTACTTTTTCTGAATCTCTCAAGCAATAGCTCATACTAGTAAAATGTGAGGCTTTCCAGAATGCTGGCAACATGTGGACAAGAACCAAATATTGTGTATCTTTGCATATGTAAGCTCAAAGTAGATGTGATATCAATGTTTGTGAGTCTAGCAAACAGTAGACAATTTTTCAAGACACAATGTTGCATCCCGAACCCCAAATGGTTATTAGTTAAAAAGAAAAAAGAAGCAAGATCATCAGCCTAGAGCAGTGGTTTCTAAAAGCCTATGAATCATGGATCAGCCAAGGGAGATGCATCGTAATCATTTTGAGAGCTTAAAAAAATTTTTCAGAACCCACCCTAGAGAGTTTGATGCTGATTTGTGGATGTGTCCCAGAATTCATAAGTGTAGCCCAAGAGTGTTAGCACTGAGCGAGGCATTTGTGCTTATATAAAATTGATATTTTTTAGCTTTAGGCAGAGGTTTTCAACCATAGCTGCACATTACAACCACTTGGGATGCATTCTAAACAAGCTCATACCAGGGCCTCACCTCTAGAGATGCTGGGATAATTAGTGCAGATTAGGCCCTGGTATTAGCATTTTTGAAAGCCCCACAGGTCATTCTAATGTGCAGCCAGGATTGAGAAGCACTGAATAGATATCCTTTTTAAATTCAATCCCTCAAAACCATTTGAAATGTGTGACTCTAGCCTCTAATTTAAGCCGTTTCTCATGCCTTTTCTTTCCCTTCTCTTATCCCACTCTATCTCTCACCCAAACCAAAAGATACTTTCCTCTTTGCTGGAGTCATTCTCCGCCTCCCTCCCCCCATTTAGTGTTTAACAATTTGTATCTGATGGAAAGGCCTGGTGAATGAGTTCACCTCTGAAGGCTGCCCACAGGGTAGGGGAGTGGGTTGTGAGGTGTTTACAACACGATTCCTTCATTCTATTTATCTTCTCAATGCACATGGAGCTTAAAAAATCTTTTAAGAAATGCTTTATGTTACCAAGATAACTAACTGCCTGTGCTTAAATTGTAGTGGGAACTAATTCTTTGTTCATGACTCAAGCAAGTAAGCATAGAAGGTTGTTTCAAGAATTAAAAAGGAAAACAAATACTTATGGATTGTGTTGCCTATTTCCTGGCAACCCAAGCTGTATTGCCCCTTCCATCCATGACTGCATTTTTTCCCCCTGAGATCTTCATGCTTTCTTTCCGAAAGATTTATCACTTTTGCCAGAATTGAGATTTGGCTTCGGAAATGTTTCAGTGCCAGGTCAAAGCAGCAACAAATGCTTTTGAGTTATTCTGTCATCAGTTTGAGACCTGAGTCTGATGCATAATTTATTCTCTGACAATGAAAGAGAGCAAAGCATGTATCTATTTTTTTAAAGTAAGCCAAGCACGCGGGGGCATTTCTGGCAGTTTACCTCCTTACAGATATGAACAGGGGACAGGTATGGTTCCACTCGTCCGTAGGATATCACAGGTACGTGCGTTTTCAGCCTCAGATAATTGCAGTTGACAAAAAAAAGTGAAAAGGAATGTTTTATTTTGGTCTTCAATTAATTGGGTCCTCAAGGCGCTGAAGGCTGAGCCTGCTAGTTTTGGAAGCAAAAGAAAGTTATGCCCAGAATACAAAGGCATAAGGACGCACACAGCATCCTTCTATGGGAGATTCCAGTGCAGCTTGTGGTTGCCGTCTTTTAAATTGGCTCTATCTAGGGCTTGCATTTGTATTCCTATTGCAGGGGCTTTTGATGCAAGGGTCAGGGATTTAACCAATGGGGTGTTGATGAGGAAATTAAAGTTCCAGTATGTCAGTACCCGTTAATTGATTGTTACTGCAGTGATATTCAAGAAGGAAGCAATGCCTATTAATTAATGCAGTACAAAATGAGTCCTAGAAAAGTTCTGCCTTATTTTGAGGATATGTTATTAAACTTTTAGGTCTTTGGAATGAGCGTTTGAGTTTGGAAATAGCCAAAGAGCAGTGGTGGATAGACTCTAGGGTCACACCCAACCATCCCTACCTTCTGTGTACACACCCTTGTGTGATCTCTTCCTTTTCAGGTTTAGACAGGACCTGTGGCTTTCTCTTAACAAATAGAATATGACAAAGGTGATGGGATGTCACTTCCCTGATTAGTTTGTGTTAATGTGGCAAAGATGATGGAATGATGTTTCCATTTTACATTATGTTACATGACACTCCGTCTCCGCAGCTTGAGACTCTCTCTGTGGGTTTCGTGTAGTAAGTGGCCATGTTGGATTAGCCCATGTGGCAAGGAACTACAAGGGCTCTTTAGGAACTGTGAGAGACCTCCACGAGTTGAGAATGTCTTCCAATTGACAGTCAGCAAAACCTTGGACCCATCGGTCATACAACCATAAGGAAATGAATTTGCCAACAACCTGAATGAGTTTGAAGCTGATTCCTCCACACTCAAGCCTTCAGATGAGAATGCAACTCATCTGACTTGTGGATTGTAGCCTTGTGAGCCCCAAAACAGAGAACTGAGCTAATCCATGTCCAGACTTCTGACCTACAGAAACTGCCAAAAAAAAAAAAAAAAAAAAGTGTTTTGCTTGAAGCCACTAAATTTGTGGTAATTTATTATGTAATAGAAGACTAACATGAGCTAATACAATATAATATAGAAGACTAATGTAAAAGACCTCCTAGGGGCTTTTAAGTTAATTGGTTATCCTAACTGGCATTTTCTTACCTGAACCATATGGTTAAGAAATGACAGTTTAGATCAGCAACAACATTATAATCTTCTGAGTTGGTAGTGGGCTTTATAAAAATGAAGAACTTTCACTCATCCCTACCAGACACCAAACTCTGAGGAAAAAAATAAACTTTTCTGTTATGTTCTTACCTGTTCTCACTATAACAGAGTGGCATTATACGATTCCCTTTAGCTATTTGTTCTCATAAATTTTTATTATAGGGAAGAGAGAAAAATCTTCACTTCTCATCAATGAAAGTATTGTTTCCCATTCTGCCTTTCCCTGGGATCACTTTTGAAATGTAACAAAGGGCTTTATTACAGAAGCTGGGCTTCTGGGGCTTGATAATTTATTCACCTTGTTATTCATTGTTCAGTTGTTATAGTTCAAGGCAGGTGTCTCGATCTTTAAAATAGGACAAGACAATAATATATTTCCAATCAGTGGCTGGAAGGAAGGTTGCAACCACGTAATATAGAATTCAATTAGGCGTATTGGTTGATAAAGAAGATGGTCTGCATTATTACATACAGATACAGATTGCACAGTTGCTAGAAAGACATTCCTCTGTTGCTTTCTCTGTCCATAGTTTTCTTATTGTTTTGCCACTCTTAGAAATATAATTTAATCAATTTTTATTTGTATATTTACTAGAATACCACTAATTTTGTTTTCTATAGTCATCTGAGATGTAACTGCAGAAAACTTAATAAAACATATTTAAAACTGTCAGAAGATACCAAGACAGAAGAAAATGTAATTTCATAAATAATTCTAGTTAGACCAACAGCTAGGTTGATTTTTACCAAGTGTGTGAAAGCACTTACATCCTCTGGCAGGGCTGCTTTCCTTTTATATAAAATAGCTAATATTCATATTTTGATATACTTCTGCCAGGTGGCCATTGTTCTTCAGTCATAGTTTAAATCTGTGTTTCAAAAAATAGTAATATATTAAAATATTGACCGTCCTACACACTATTGGCACATATATACATAAATGGATATGTGGATATCTACCTATCTATCCATGTATCTGTCATCTATCTATGAACTCTCAATTTTATTTCATTGATCTATACATCTCTCCTTATGCCAGTACTACTGCTATATGGATTACTATAGCTTTGTAGTAACTTTTGAAATTGGGAAGATTGAGTCCTCCAACTTTGTTCTTTTTTTAAGTTTTGGCTATTTTTGTTGCACTGAACTTCCACTTATGGGCACTTCATTCCCCAAATTTTTCTATTAATCTTTTTTGGTTCGCTAATTGTTTACCCTGTTATACACACCTCAGGCAGCCACAATTTTCAACAATTGCCTCTGGTTTTCAAAAAATGCCTTGCAGAAGAGGCCTGTTGTACTGTGTGTGCTGAGTCAGGTCAATAAAGTCAGCCTTGTAAATGTGGTCCTTTAGGGAGTCAATAGACAGACCAAATAATGAGAATTTCCTGGGAATTGAGCTTTGAAGGAGCTTGAACCCTGTCCTGCCTCCTCCAAGTTGTTTTTTACTGTGACTGTGGATTCCTGGTTTTCAAGGATATTGCAGATCTGAGGAGGGGGACCTTGTAAGACTCCATGTTAAATTGCCACACATCTTGGAGTTGTCACTGAGAATCAGCTGTTTTTCTTGAATAAGCATTATGTGCTATATGAGATGTATGCTTGCATTTTTAATGGCTATTATTCACTTAGATTCTACTATGATTTAAAGAATTGGATATTAGACTGCCTACATTGATCCCTAACATTAGCATCATGACAGGAAATAAGGTTGAACATATCTTTGCATATCTGATAATTTATTTTTAGTGACAAATTCACAGAGCTGGAATTGATGGATCAAAGGACTTCTATTAGACTTTTGATACATATAACTAAATTTCTATTATGTAACTTAGCAATTTGCATTCTAAGCAGTAGATTATGAATACTGATTTCACCATATCAAATAATGCTGGTTCTTACCATTACCTTTGGTCTTTGTCAATCTTTCTATTCTACTGTTTTAAACAGCATCTCTTTGAAAACTAGAACATCTGAACTTATTTTTATCTGTTTGTTTTTAAATGTTTTTCCCCCAATATTTTCCTGTTCACTTTCATGGGGTGGTTTTTCTTTTCCTATTGATTTGCAAGAACTTTTTATATATTTAGCATAGTTAGCCTTTTTGTTCTGTATGTTTTAGTTTGGCCATTAAAATTTTACTATATATATATATATATATATATATATATATATATATAAAGTGAGAGTAAAACATTTACTTTAAGGAACTGGCCCATGTGATTATGGAGGCTAGTAAGTCAAAATCTACAGGATGGGCTGGCAGGCTGGACATCCAGGAAGAGCTGATGTTGCAGTTCAAGTCTGAAGGCCACCTGCTGGCAGAATTCCCTGTAGCTCCAGAGAGGTCAACCTTTTGTTCTATTCAGACCTTCAACTATTTGGATAAGACTCACCCACATTATGGAGGGCAATCTGTGTTATTCAAAGTCCACCTATTTAAATGTTTACCTCATCCAAAAACACCCTCAGAGAAACAGCCAGAATAATGTTTGACCACATATCTAGCCACTATGGTGCAGCCAAGTTGACATGTAAAATTAACCACCATGGGTTTCTATATTGTTGCTGACTTTTCTGTCATGCATAGTAAAGTCCCTCCTTGAACATAGATTTTATAAATACTGCTCTCATGATTGACATTTAAATTTTTAATCTGTGTGTAATTTACTGAGGTGGGTAATGCGAGGTTTAGAAATAATTTTATATTTTCTAAGTGGTTAGGCAATTTCTCTAGCATGATGTGGTAAACAGAATAAATGACACCCAAAGATGTTCACGTATTAATCTCCCAAACTTGTGAATATGCTACCTTACGTGGCAAATGTAATATTGCCAGTATGATCAAGAATCTTGAGTTGGGGTGATATCCTGGATTATTTGGATGGGCCCCATGTAATCAGAAGAGTCCTGCTAAAAGGGAAGCTAGAGGGTCAAAGTCAGAGAAGGTGTTATGATGACAGAAGCAGAGGTTGGAGTCAAGCACTTTCAAGATGGAAGAAAAGCCAAAGTCTTATATGACCTAAGTTCTACCATCTTTCCTACCTCATCTCCTATCACTTGTCCTCTCAATCATTCCTCTTCAGCTACCATGACCACATATGACCTCTGAAACCCACCTAAAATGCTCCCCTTTCTGAGCAAATTTTCCAAGTTAAGAAGAGGATAAGAATTCTGTGTAACATCAAAGCTTCAACCATCTGGATTCTAGCATTCAAAATATACTCCCCAATTAAAAAATCTACCCAAAACAGCATTTTAAAATTATTTGCCATATGTTCTTCTTTCTTCTTTCTAAAAGAATAAATATATGAAGAAAGAGACTGTTCTTCATTTTTTTTCTTTTTAACTTCATCAAGTGCCTAGTTTTGAGGTGAAATCAAAGTTTGGGTATTAAACAGCTCATCATCTTATAATGGTGAATAATGTACCCTGTAGGAGCAGATTCTTGCTGCTCCTATTCTGCTAACAGCAGATTCCTGTAGCTCCATGAATTATATTTGGCTATATTTCTGGGAATATGATGATAAAATGAAAGAATAATGATCATTGACTAATGAATTTTTTGGGGGTGGTTTGTTCCACTTAGTTTTAGATTGTCAGCATCTATTCTGTTAAAAGCACTGGATTTCTATTTGTAATATATTAGATTTATCTTTAAAACAAATGAGCAATGGAGACTATCAATGTCTTAGATAAGCTCCTGCATACTAACCTTTATACCACATTTTGCCTACAATTTATTTCTTCTCTGAAATGTTTAAACAACTGTCTGAACTCCAGATGATTCAGATCATGGCTCTCTTGAGCCATAAAACTGCTGGCCCTAGCACATAAAGTGCCCCTGCAACCAAAAACAGCCAGGAATGTTCTACAGTCTTCTATATCAAATTCCAGGAAAGAGTCTTTTCCCTTGTCCAGAATGTTATATGGTCTAAGAGAATTCAATGAAGATTATTTTATGCTTATACAATATTACTTCAGAAAAGGACAAATGATACATCTGGGTATGAAAGTTCCTTTTCCTAGGGCACACTTCATTCTAATACCTAATTTAAACTGTTCTTTGAGAAGCCTGTTGAAACTGGAAAAATAATAAACCAAAGACCCTCAAGTACATAAGGTTTGTCTAGCTGCTCTGTCGAAATTTTGCCGACAAGTTAAGTCACGATGCTCAATAAATAGTATTTCATAAGAGAGCTCTGCAAATCTAGGGAGGATATAAGTCATGAAAAGGCAAGTACAGGCCAGGAACTAGCTGGCAAAAATGCGAATAAGGGTTATGCATTTTCCTCTTTGTATAAAGATATTTTTTTAGAGGAGGTATTGTTTGAGGAAAGGGGTTTTGTTTCCTGGCAACTTAGGGAGGGCAGAGTGTCTTAAGAAAGAGAAGAGCAGACCATTGGAAGTAAGGAATGATTTCTCCGTGTTTTAATGGCATCCTTGCCTGGATCCAATATGTTCAATGTGGAGAACATTTAGTTATACTTGAAGTCTTATAAGAACACCAGTAATTTTGGATTAGGACCCACCCAAAGGGCCTCATTTTAACATAGTCATGTCTTTAAAGACCCTATTTACAAGCACAGTCCGATTCTGAGGTCCTGGGGATTAGGACTTCAGCATATGAATTTTGGAGAGAGGGGAACAATTCAGCCCATACCACTGTGCATGATGTGAAAATGCTGATTTGTTATGAACACTCAAAGGAGATAGCTACCTAAACTTGAGATTCAGTTACGAATGCTTAAGAAATAACTCTGGACTTCTTCAGAGTACCTTCAACAGGCCATGTATAAAAGGGAACCATTAGGATGTGAATCTGGAATAGGTACTGGCCCTTTTTAGTTTGTGGCCTTCAAAGAACTATGATCACTGAACAGTTGCCATGTTCTGGGACAATTTAATCCCTAGAGTCAATTAGAATGGCCTCACTCACCAGACTCCCTAAGGACAGTGGACTCTTCCTCTCCTAATCTCCTAATTTACTTCATCTCCATTTCAATATACCTGTACCTAGGAAGCTTAACTATTAACCAAGGAAGACTATGATGGTTTCTTTAGTTATAGCCATCCATATAATCTCATTTCTTCTTTCTAGCACACGCGATAATTATAAAAATAACTTTTCAAAATTTTTTTAAATATTTGCCTTCTCTAGCATACTATGGGAGACTTGTTGACAGGTATATACCTAATACAACATCTATGATACAATAGATGCTCAATAATTATTTTCTGAGTGAATGAATGAGTGAATAAAAATTTTGTTACTATCCCTCAGTCTTTTGCTATGTGCTCAGCATCATGAGTTTCCTTTGAGAACAAGGCTCCATGATACCCAACCTCAAGGAAAAGGAAACCTGATTGGAAGATAAAGTCAAAACTAGTGAAACGAAATTGGGTGTTTGAATATTTGGTGCTGAATAAGATGATCATCAGGGGAGAATATGTAACACAAGAAGTGTTTCTTGAAATAGCTGGGATGTGCACTGGGCTTGGAAAAACAAGATACATCTGGAGGAGGAGTCAAGTAGGGTCGTAGCACAGATAAAGGCATAGAGTTAAGACGATCTATGAGACTTAGCAAGGCAAATATTTTTGCTTTTATTTTATGAGATTAAGCCCTCTCTTTACTTCTGAAATGAAGATCCTTCAAAAAAGTGGCATGGTTTGCTATTTCTTCACCACCGCCATCATTACTAAGCAGACACCAACCACTAATTTTAACTAAATGAACAAATACTAAACACACACACACACACACACACACACACACACACACACACACACACACACACTCTTTCTAGGAGTAGGATTGGAGGAAAAGAACCTCCATCCTTTATGCCAATCAATGGTGAACTTCTAGATTAACTAGCACCAGATGGATAAAACTTTTTTTGTCTTTGAGGAAGATTAGCCCTGACATAACATCTGTGCCCATCTTCCTCTACTTTATATGTGGGACACCTGCCACAGCATGGCTTGACAAGCATTGTGTAGGTCCACACCTGGGATCTAAACTGGTGAACCTCAGGCCACTGAAGTGCAACGTGTGAACTTAACCGCTGTGCCACCAGGCTGGCCCCTGGAGAAAACTTTTAAGTCTGTTTTAAAGTGAGAGCCAGTTGGCAAAGTTTCACCAAATTAGCTATTATGTTTTCATTTTTCCTTCTTTCCTGTGCAAATCATCTAGTGCATAACAGTAAAAGAAAATGAACCTGAAACCAATGCCAATTAGAACATGTAAAAAGCTCCAGAGAAGTTTTTGCTAGGATTTTAAGAGGAAGGAGGAGAGAGCAGATAAGAGTAGCAATGTCCTTACCAATCTGACAAGGACAGACTCAGCTCTATAAGGATAGGGACTGACTGGGTCCATTTAATTCAACATTATGTCCCATGGTTTAACAGAGTCCTTCACACATAGGAGATGCTTAATAGATGTTTTACATATAAATACGTATATGAATATATGTATAATAAGTTTACCATCTTTTAGCTTTAAATCCCTATCTATGTCCATAGACACTTACTGAGAATCTGCTCCATCAAAAGCATAAACAAGGTTCGAGTTGGAAGGATTCAGACAAGAATCAAAATTGGCAATTCCAGGCAGTCTGGAACTAATGTTACCAGCTCTTAGTTAATATCAGCCCTGATATTTGTTCCCCTATAGTGAACCCTGTATATAGGGGTTAAAACTAAAAGCACACATTTCCAGTTCCCTGGTTCCTTAGTTACACTCATATGTAAATATTTGTTTCTTTAACCTCTGACTCTGTGAGCTCTAGAACCAAATAGAAGTTACAAATTATTAAAGTCCAGATGACCTCACACTGGGCTCCCACTAAAGTTGTGGCTAATCCCAGGACCTTAAAGTTCTTTTACAGAGAAACTAGTGTCCAGAGAATATCAAGAAACCAAAGCTTCCCAGCCCCACCTCCTCAGCTTCCTGATGTCAGAGTCTACCTTCCACCATGGAGATAAGCAGCCAAGGACACTCATCTGAGAAATCCTTTGTCTCCCCTGGAAGCAGCCCAAGACACAGGCCGATGGGAAAATGCTGACCAAGAAATCCACAGCCCCCCTCCCCTACCTAAAACCCTAAATAAAAACCCCTACCCGTTTCTCAATGGGGAGCAAGCATTTGGGGGCACTGGCCCTTGCTTTGCTCCCTCTGCCTGGCAAAGAAAAGCTTTCCTTTTCCTCCCAAGACTCCATTCTTGTTATCTGGATTGGCATCAGGATCAGAGACTGAACTTTCGGTAACACTAAGGGCTTGATCCCAAACAGCTGATAAAAGAAACTAGCATGTGCAAGATGGCAGAGTGAGTGGTCTTCTTTGTCTCTCCCCCGTCAAATCCACAACTAATTGGACATTCATTGATTAACAAAGGATATCCAGATAGCATCTCAAGACGCCTAAGAGTCCCATGCTACTACACATCGGAAGGCGGACGGACTTCCCCCTGGGAGGGAGGTGGAAATAGGTGAAAACTCTCCAACCCCTGACCCCCAGACAGCCTAGTTCCTGCAGGAGGCTCTCTTCCAGCGGACTCCCCCCTAGCATTGCCACACACCAAGGGTGGGAGTGTGCACTCACCAGCGGAGCGACGGTGGAAACAGGTGACAACAGCCCTACCCAAGCCCCCCGTGATTACACCTAAGCCCAGGGGGAATCCCCAGGGTCCTGCACCCACCAGCAGGGAAGGCCTCTGCTCGCCATTAGCAGGGAGGCCCCGCGCAGAATCCAGAACAAAGAGAATCTCCTGGCTGCCCCAGCACGGCACCAGACCGCAAGCTGCCGCTGGGCTCACGGTCTCCAGCACATGAGTCGGTGCAGGGGGCACCCGGACTTCCCGTAGACGTGCTTGGGGACACAGTTGGAGCTCCAGCATCTGGCTCTGCAGTGCAGGGGAAGGCTCTGGGGTCCCACACCTCCCTGGCAGGGAAAGCCTCTGCCCGCCATTAGCAGGGAGGCCACGCCCAGAATCCAGGAAACAGGGAAGCTCCTGGTGGGCAGATTCCCTGGCACAGCACCAGACTGCAAGCTGCTGCTGGGCTCACGGTCTCCATCGCATGGGTCGGTGCAGGGAGTGCCCGGACTTCCTGTGGATGTGCTTGGGGACTGGGTGGAGCTCCAACACCTGGCTCTATGGCCCGGGGGGATGCTCCAGGGTCCTGCACACCCCCAGCAGGGAGGGCCTTTGCTCGCCATTGGCAGGGAGGCCCCGCCCAGCATTCGGAACACCAGGAAGCTCCCTAGAGCAGAATTCCCCACAAGGCAGCAGCTTACAAGCCACCGCTAGGCCCACAGACTCTGGCCGTGTCCCAGATGACGCAAGGGGCTCCCAGAGATCCCATGAGTGGAGTGGGGCAGAGTGGAGCTCCAGTGAAATGGCTACGTAGCCCAGGGGGGAGCTCCAGGTTCCTCCAGCAGCCTCAGCAAAAGCCTCTGCACAGCACTAGTGGAGAGGTCCTGACTGGCAATCGCAAGGCGGGAAGGCCCTGCGGCAAAAGCAGCACAGCTAGGTGAGCTAACGACAGACTGCACAAGATACCCATAGCTCTGCGGGGACATATAGTGGACAAGTGTGATCTTGTGGGCTCTGTTATGGACAAAGTGGTGATTATAGATGATCCTGCTCCTGGCTGATGGGAAAGCCCACAAACAACACCGCTGCAGACCACAAGGAGGGAGCGCATCTAAGTGGGCTGCAGCAGTAGTCACCAGCAGCCTGAGGCCCCCTTGTGATTGCCCCCATAACCGACGAGGGACCCCACAGGACCACTGTGACATGAGGAGGGGTCCAGGTCCAATGAGTAACAGCTGACAGAGTTCCTGGTTGGTGCAGTCTAAACAGCTGCCCCCCCCCCCCACACACACACCAGTCACAACCAGTGTAAGCAGCGACTAAACTCTATCTCTATGCGGAGGCACAAATCCACGCCATCAAGCAGAATGAAAAAATATATTAAATCTCCAGAACAGAAGGAAAATGATAAGCACCCAGAAAACAATCCCCAAACAACGAAATCTACAACCTAAATGATGATCATTTCAAAACTGCCATTATTAAAAAACTCAACGAGTTAAAAGAGAATTCAGATAGACAACTCAATGAGCTCAGGAGCTATGTTACAAAAGAGCTTGATACTATAAAGAAGAACCAATTAGAAATACTGGAGATGAAGAACACAATGGAGGAGATTAAGAAAAATCTGGACTCTCTGAATAGTAGGGTCGATAATATGGAGGACAGAATTAGCAATTTGGAGGCTAGGAATATAGAAATGCTGCAGACAGAGGAGGAGAGAGACCTAAGACTAAAGAGAAATGAAGAAACTCTCCAAGAATTATCCGTCTCAATTAGGAGATGCAACATAAGGATTATAGGTATACCAGAGGGAGAAGAGAAAGAGAAGGGGGCAGAAGGCCTGTTCAAAGAAATAATAGCTGAGAACTTTCCAAACTTGGGAAGAGAGATGGAACTTCATGTGTCAGAAGCCAGTAGATCTCCAAACTTTATTAATGCGAGAAGACCAACCCCAAGGCATATAGTAGTGAAACTAGCAAAAGTCAATGACAAAGAGAAAATACTAAGGGCAGCCAGGCAGAAGAAAATAACTTACAAGGGAAACCCCATAAGGCTATCAGCAGATTTCTCAGGAGAGACCTCACAGGATAGAAGAGATTGGAATGAAATATTCAAAATTCTTCAGCCAAGAATACTCTACCCAGCGAAAATATCTTTCAAATACGATGGAGAAATAAAAACTTTCCCAGATAAACAAAAGTTAGGGGAGTTCATCGCCACAAAACCTCCTCTTCAAGAAATGCTCAGGAAAAACCTCATTCCTTAAAAATCAAAAAAAGGAAAGGTGTTACAAAATCCAGAACAAAGGAGATAAGCAGAAGGACAATAACACAAAGTAACAGCTCTCCATCAGGACAAAATGCAAAAGAACCAGAAAACAAGTGATAAAATGGCAACAGTAGGCCCCCACGTTTCAATAATCACTCTAAACGTGAATGGATTGAACTCTCCCATCGAAAGGCACAGAGTGGCAGGATGGATCAAAGAACAAGATCCAACAATATGCTGCCTCCAGGAAACACACCTCAGCCCCAAAGACAAACACAGACTTAAAGTGAAGGGATGGAAGACAATACTCCAAGCTAATAATGAACAAAAGAAATCAGGTGTTGCCATACTTATATCAGACAAAGTAGACTTCAAAGCAAAACAGATAAAGAAAGACAAAGAGGGGCAGTATATAATGATAAAATGGATGCTCCACCAAGATGACATAACACTTATATATGCACCTAACACAGGAGCACCAAAATTCATAAAGAAACTATTAACAAAACTAAAAGGAGACATAAACAGCAATACAATAATAGTAGGGAACCTCAGCACCCCATTAACACCAATGGACAGATCATCCAGACAGAAAATCAAGGAAATTATAGAATTAAATGAAAAATTAGATCAGATGGACCTAATAGATATATATAGGACACTTCATCCAAAAACAGCAGGTTACACATCTTCTCAAGTGTGCATGGAACATTCTCAAGGATAGACCATATCTTGGGAAACAAAGCAAGCATCAATAAGTTCAAGAGGGTTGAAATAATATCAAGCATCTTTTCTGATCACAATGCTATGAAACTAGAAATCAATACAAGAATAAAGCTGGGAAAGGGCCAAAAATGTGGAGACTAAACAACATGCTACTGAACAAACAATGGATTATTGAAGAAATTAAAGAAGAAATCAAATATTATCTGGAGACAAATGAAAATGAAAACACACCGTACCAAATGATTTGGGACGCAGCAAAGGCAGTCCTAAGGGGGAAATTCATTGCAATACAGGCTCACCTCAATAAGCAAGAAAAATCTTACATAAACAACCTCAAACGACACCTAACGGAATTAGAAAAAGAAGAACAAACAAAGCCCAAAGTCAGTAGAAGGAGGGAAATAATAAAAATTAGAGCAGAAATAAATGATATTGAAACAAAAAAGACAGTAGAAAGGATCAATGAAACAAAGAGTTGGTTCTTCTAAAAAATTAACAAAATTGGCAAACCCTTAGCCAGACTCGCTAAAAAAAAAAAGAAGTCTCAAATAAATAAAATTAGAAACGAGAGAGGAGAAATCACAACAGATATGGAAGAAATACAAAGGATCGTAAGAGAATACTATGAAAAACTATATGCCAACAAATTGAACAACCTAGAAGAAATGGATAAATTCCTAGACTCATATAACCTACCCAAGCTGAATCAGGAAGAAATAGAGAATCTGAATAGACCAATCACAAGTAAAGAAATAGGAACAGTAATCAAAAACCTCCCCAAAAATAAGAGTCCAGGACCAGACGGCTTCTCTGGAGAATTCTACCAAACATTCAAAGAAGATTTAATACCTATCCTTCTCAAACTATTCCAGAAAATAGAGGAAGATGGAGCACTCCCTAATACATTCTATGAAGCCAACATCACCCTGATCCCCAAACCTGACAAGGACAACACAAAGAAGGAAAACTACAGGCCAATATCACTGATCAACATAGATGCCAAAATCCTCAACAAAATTTTGGCGAACCGAATACAGCAATACATCAAAAGATTATACACCATGATCAAGTGGGATTTATACCAGGGACACAGGGATGGTTCAACATCTGCAACTCAATCAACGTGATTCACTACATTAACAAAACGAGAAACAAAAACCACATGATCACTTCAATAGATGCAGAGAAAGCATTCGACAAGATCCAACATCCATTTATGATAAAAACCCTCAATAAAATAGGTATGGAAGGAAAGTACCTCAATATAATAAAGGCCATATATGACAAACCCACAGCCAACATCATACTCAACGGACAAAAACTGAAACCCATCCCTCTCAGAACAGGAACAAGACAAGAGTGCCCACTTTCACCACTCTTATTCAACATAGTACTGGAGGTTTTGGCCAGAGCTATTCGGCAGGAAAAAGAAATAAAAGGAATCCAAATAGGCAGCGAAGAAGTAAAACTCTCGCTGTTTGCAGATGACATGATCTTATATATAGAAAACAGCAAAGAATCCATAGAAAAACTGTTAGAAATAATCAACAACTGCAGAAAAGTTGCAGGGTATAAAATCAACATACATAAATCAGTATCATTTCTATATGCTAACAATGAACTAACAGAAAAAGAACTCAAGAACTCAATCCCATTCACAATCTCAACAAAAAGAATAAAATACCTTGGGATAAATTTAACCAAGGAAGTGAAAGGTCTATACAACGAAAACTACAAGACCTTCTTGAAAGAAATCGATGACGACATAAAGAGATGGAAAGACATTCCATGCACATGGATTGGAAGAATAAACAAAGTTAAAATGTCCATACTACCTAAAGCAATCTACAGATTCAGTGCTATCCCAATCAGAATTCCAATGTCATTCTTTACAGAAATTGAACAAAGAATCCTAAAATTCATATGGGGCAACAAAAGACCCTGAATTGCTAAAGCAATCCTGAGAAAGAAGAACAAAGCTGGAGGCATCACAATCCCTGACTTCAAAACATTCTACAAAGCCACAGTAATCAAAACAGCATGGTACTGGTACAAAAACAGATGCACAGATCAATGGAACAGAATTGAAAGCCCAGAAATAAAACCACACATCTATGGACAGCTAATCTTTGACAAAGGAGCTGAGGGCCTACAATGGAGGAAAGAAAGTCTCTTCAACAAATGGTGCTGGGAAAACTGGACAGCCACATGTAAAAGAATGAAAATCAACCATTCTTTTTCACCGTTTACTAAAATAAACTCAAAATGGATCAAAGACCTAAAGATTAGGCCTGAAACACTAAATCTTCTAGAAGAGAATATCGGTAGTACACTCTTTGACATCAGCTTCAAAAGAATCTTTTTGGACACCATAACCCCACACATGAGGGAAACAATAGAAAGAATAAACAAATGGGACTTCATCAGACTAAAGAGCTTCTTCAAGGCAAGGGAAAACAGGATTGAAACAAAAAAACAGCCCACTAATTGGGAAAAGATATTCACAAGTTATTTATCTGACAAAGGGTTAATCTCCATAATATACAAAGAACTCAAACAACTCAACAATAAAAAATCAAACAACCCAACTACAAAATGGGCAGGGGACATGAGCAGACATTTCTCCAAAGAAGATATACGGATGGCCAATAGACACATGAAAAGATGCTCCTCATCACTAATCATCAGGGAAATGCAAATCGAAATTACACTAAGATATCACCTTACACCTGTTAGAACGGCAAAAATATCCAAAACCAAGAGTGACAAATGTTGGAGAGGCTGTGGAGAAAAGGGAACCCTCATACACTGTTGGTGGGAATGCAAACTGGTGCAACCACTATGGAAAACACTATGGAGATTCCTCAAAAAGTTAAGAATAGAAGTACCTTATGACCCAGCCATCCCACTACTGGGTATCTATCCTAAGAACCTGAAATCAGCAATTCCAAAAGTTCCATGCACCCCTATGTTCATCGCAGCGTTATTCACAATAGCCAAGTCATGGAACCAACCTAAGTGCCCAGCAACTGATGATTGAATAAAGAAGATGTGGTGTATATATATATTTACAATGGAATACTACTCAGCCATAAAAAAGGACAAAGTCGTCCCATTCACAACAACATGGATAGACCTTGAGAGTATCATGTTGAGTGAAATAAGCCAGACAGAGAAAGACAAGCTCTGTATGACTCCACTCATAGGTGGTAGTTAACATATGGACAAAGAGAACTGATCGGTGGTTGCCAGGGGAAAGGGGGGTGGGGGGAGGGCACTAGGGTTGAAGTGGTGTACCTACAACATGACTAATAATGATGTACAACTGTAATTTCACAAGGATGTTAACTTTCAGAACCTTAATAATAATAATAAAAAAAAAGAAATTAGCATGTGATTCTGGGGAAGGATTAACATTTTGAACCCAGCTTCATGGAGGGCCAAGTATGAGAAACAAACAATTTAGTGATGGAGGCTGAAATTCCACCAGAATTTAGCCCCAGGGCATTTGTGCTGATGAGCGTCTCCAATCCATTGGCTTTTTTTCTTGGTGGCTCCACATTTTCTTCCTCCTTATGTAACTCTCTGTAATTACAAATGATCCTAGTTCTTAAGAAAAAACCTTATATTTCAAATTGGTGTCTGTAGCTCAATAAAACAATATTGCTTTGTGTTTTCAAGCCTTTGTTGTTTTGAGTGGAGGAGGGGTATGCGATCCTGAAATCCTGGGATCTTCCTTATGAGGTTGTTTCCTGGAGCCAGGGTTATATCAATGGGACTGTTGATCAGGGCTCCAAAAAAGAGAAAAGAAAAGAGAGGAACTGGGATTGAGGACTTGTCACTTTTCTTTTTAAGTTGAGCACATCAGGACTTTTAGAAAAAAAACTTTGAAACAATTGTATCCCCAAAATCCCTTTCTGCTTCTTTCCATCTCTCCTGCCCTTAGACTGATCCAAGCCACCATTATCTATGGTTGGGACCACAGAAGAAGTTTTCCAGAAAGTATCTTGCTTTCATTCTTTCTCTCTTCCAAGTTTTTTTATTCACATTGCAGTCAAAATTGTCTTCTTACAATTTGAATTTCATTATGGCAGTCCTCTAGTGAAAATCCTTAAATAACTTCAAATCACTCGTAGGAAAAACAAATATCCACAATGGTGTGATCGCCAACCACCAAGATTATCTCCTGATAGTCACACCTTTTTTAGTCCTGACACTCTGAATGGGTTGACCTGTGTAACTAATGAGATGTAGTGGAAATGACAGGGTGTGACTTCTGAGGCTAGGTGGTAAAATACACTATGGCTTCTGCCTTACTCCCTCTTGGATCATTTACTCTGGAGAAAGCCAGCTATCATATTATGAGGACTTTCAAGCAACTATCTGGAGAAATTCATGTGGTGAGGAATGAAGGACTCCTGCCAAGAGCCGGTGCCTACTTGCCGAGTGCGCCATGAGCTTACCTTGTTAGGGGATTCTCTAGCCTGAGTCAACTTTTCAGATGCCTGCAGCCTGGACGAGAGTTTGACTGTAACCTCGTGAGATACTTTGATCCAGAACCACCAGTCTAACCCACTCCAAGATATCCGACCCACAGACAATGTATGAGATAACAAATGTATACTGTTTTCAGCAACGTTTTATGATAACTTGTTATTCTGTAGTGTATAAATAACATACATGTCCTTTAAGAATCTGAACCATCTCTTTTTACCTCCTCCTTTAGGTTCATCTTGTACCACACTTCTGACACACAAAACTTCAACCATGCTGTTCTTTGTTCAATTTCCGGACGCTAGTATGCTCCTCGTTGACTCAAAGCCTTTGCATATGCATTTTGCTTCTTCAGTTGCCCAGATAACTCTACTTCCATTTCTCTTCAAAGTGACTTCTTTAGAACTTTCCCTGAATCCTTTGACTAAACAAGATTCCTCCCTATATACCACGTTTTCTTCATACCATTATTTTAAGTGTTTAGGGGAATATTTGTGTATTTTCTGGCTCTCCCACTAGACAGTAGTTTCCATGAGCTCAAGAGCTGTGACTGTCTTATTCATTGTATCCCTAGCGCCTGTGTAGTTTTTCACAAACAGGTAATCGTTGAAGATTTTTTGTTAAAAAGTGAAATAAGGGGAAAGTGAAGCTTCCTTGATTTGTGAGTAAAAGCTACAATTATTGATACTAATTTATTAAAATTATAACATGCAAAGAGCTCTTATAGTTTACTTTCAAAGGAAAATGATCCAATATAAGGTGGATGCTGAAATTTACAAAAGGATTGTGCTTCCAGCTGATTATTTTGTTGCAGACAAAACTCACCCATTAAGAACAAGTATAAAAGCTAAATTAAATATTGCAAATGAATATTTTTGAAGAAATGAGAGAGTTTCCAAAAGGCATTGATCATTCACTGGGCCAATGTCTAGAAGACAAAGGAATTCAAAAGAAAAAAGATTGATATCTCTGCCCTTTCTGAGAGTAAAAGTCTTGGCTGAGAAACTGAGCAGTACTTTAAATAATATTATGCTGTCTAGAAGAACAAAATATTGGAATTCATGGCTCACCAGGAAGGAAGGGCGCTAGTAAACAACCGAGGCTTGTAAACCTGATAGGCTACATCCTAAAAATAAAAGTAAAGTGGAAGTTGAAAGCCCTTTCAAGGACTGAGGCAAACCTTTGAATAGCGTCAAACACTGATTGCATTAAGACAATGGACCCCTGGCCTAGCCACATATCCAGAAGCAAATTGAATTCTCTTATCCAGAGCCTCGAAATTATCCTTCAAAAAATTTTTAAAAACTTATTTTTTAAAGGAGATTTATGTATACAGGAAAATTAAGAGGAATGTAGAGAGATTACCCATGTACACCTGCCTTCACGCATATGTAAACTTCCCTATTATCAATATCCTCCACTAGAGTGTTACATTCATTACAACTGATGAACCTACGTTGACACATCGTGATTATCCAAAGTTCATAGTTTACCTTATGGCTCACTATTGGTGTGCATTCTGTGCATTTGGACAAATGTATAATGACATGTATCCATCATTACAGTATCACAAAGAATATTTTCACTGCCCCAAAATTCCTCTGTGTTGTTCCTAATCATCCTTCCTTCATTCTCTTAATCTTGGGAACTACTGATTTTTTTTATTGTCTCCATAGTTTTGCCTTCTGCAGAATGTCATATAGTTGGAATCCTACACTATGTAGCCTTTTAAGATTGGCTTCTTCCACTTTATAATGTGCATGTCATTTACTTTTAGTACTGAATAATGTTCCATTGACTGGATGTACCACAGTTTATTTATGCATTCACCTACTGAAGAACATCTTGGTTCCTTCCAAGTTTTACCAATTACAGATAAAGCTGCTGAACATCAGAGTGCAGGTTTTTGTGTGGATTTAAGTTAACTCCTGTGAGTAAATACCAAGGAGCGTGATTGCTGGATCAAAGAGTAAGAGTATGTTTAGTTTTAGAAGAAACTGCCAAACTGTCTTTCAATCTGGCTGTAGCATTTTCCATTCCCAAGAAATGAATGCGATTTCCTGTTGCCCCAAATCCTCACCAACATTTCGTCTTGTCAGTGTCACAGATTTTGACCAGTCTAATAGGTATGTAGTGGTATCTCACTGTTATTCTAATTCACCTTTCCCTGGTGACATATGATGTGGAGCACCTTTTTGTGTGCTTATTTGTCCTCTGTTTACCTTTGGCAAGGTGTCTATTAAGATCTTTGGCCCATTTTTTAATTTGTTTGTTTGTTTTCTTATTGTTGAGTTTTAAGAGTTCTTTGTATGTTTTAGATAACAGTCCTTTATCAGATGTGTCTTTGCAAATGTTTTCTCCCATTCTGTGGCTTGTGTTCTCACTCTCTTGAAATTTTCTTTTGCAGAACAGAAGTTTTTCATTTTAATGAAATCCAACTTATCAATTATTTCTTTCATGGGTTGTGCCTTTGGTGGTGTATCTAAAAAGTCATCACCATACCCAAGGTCACTGAGGTTTTTTCTATGTTATCTCCTACTAGGAGTTCTAAAGCATTTTATATTTAAGTCTGTGGTTTTGAAGAGGAAGAACAGAGAGATTAAGGGTATTGGAATGAGAGAAGAAAAGGAAGAATATATAAACAAAAGAATGAGAGAACGAGAAGGAATGAAGGTATTAAAATAAATCTACAAGTGTGTACAAATTGTCTTCAAATTAGTGGTTACTACATCAGGCTGATGGGATTTTAGGTCATTTTTAATTTATTTGCTATACTTTACTCTTTCATTCGCTATTTGAAAATGAGCATGCAATGTTTACATAAACAGGAAAATGTAATAAATCTGATTTTAATGGATTGAAACAGTTTTGGAAGAAAATTTTATGGTTGAAAATCTAAAAATGTTCTTGTCCAAATTGAAACAAAATCTTATACCTGAAGAGGCTGTGAAGAATTTCAAAAGGTGACCAGCCTGAAGACAAAAAATTCATATGACTTTTTTTCATTTGCTCTTTGAACCATAGCCTACTTGGAAAATATTTATTCAGGAAAATAACAGGAAAAAGAAGATATAACCACAAAAGCATTTTTATCTAAAGCTATTTTGAATATATGCATCACCTGCGCAAGAGGCATCCCAGTATTAAGTATAGGATGCCTTCACTATTTTTCTTCCTTTGATCGATAAGGCTGTTAGAAGCCACAATAGAGACTATGCATAATGCCTGGTGAAATGGTGAGCTGTGAATTGAAGAACAATCATAACTCACTAATTTTTCTAAAATGCGTTTAAAAATCCTTTCACATTAATCTCCGTGATTCATAAAGAAAGGAGGCAGGCTGGCAAAGTTTAAATGATTGAAAATGATGCCAGTGGCCTTCTGCAAAATCTGATTACAGCTTTCATGATTGATAGCTTGCCATTAGCACAGGGGGTGAAAAGCCTAGAAATTGAACCAAGTAAATCAAGCAAAATCTTTCTAGTTTATAGTGAACACTTAGACATGATTCAAAAATGTTTTAACCAAGATTTCATTTTCTGTAAATATATGTTGCCTTCGAATATGAAGTATTCATTTCAGTGACTTTTCCCTGAACTGCACTTTAATCTTGTCTTCAAGAAAGTTCAACTTGCTCTGCCATCTTCTCCAGGCTTCAAGGCTGGTGTGATTTACTTAAGTGGCAGTGTACCACTCTATTTGTATTCCTGTTTTCATTTGGCAGCTTCTAAGGAATGCATGTTGCTGTTGCTGGGGAGATGTGAATGTTGCAAAAATTTAGAAGTGAGTAAAGTAAGCAGTCCACCTTTTGCTTGGAAACTTCTTTGCATTTGCTAAATGCTCCATGTCAATTTGACATATAGTGAAAGCTATTACAGCTCATTAGTTTGAGCGTTAGTGCATTGATTATATCTTCATACTTCACAAAATCATGGACCAGATAAGCACAGAATAGCTGTCATAGTAGGATTTACTATCAACTGACACATGACACAGGCCATATTGTAGCAAATTTCCAATAGTCAGTCAGATGATTTATGCATAGTTATGGAGAAAATATTTGTATACTTACATATCATCTTTGTATGTGTATAAGATACTTAGTACTGTTTAAAAGTATTGAGGGGCCCACCATGTCTTTGTTAGCTAAACAAATATTTACCAGCAATGCTGGAAAATATTTACTCACTTTTATTGTGTGTTAACATCATAAGAACTGACTAAATGTGATCATTATGAGCACTTACTAGGCATCTACATGCCAACATTTAGGGTCAATATTTACAGAGCACGTGCAGTGTGTAAGACTAAGCTCCTTGAAGGTTGGGACCACGTCCATATTATTTCTCTTGAGAGTTTAAGAAAATGTCTAGTGAAGAGCAGTTATGTTTCTGGCAAACAATTTTTTTAATGAATGGACATATTAAGCTATACAATTCTTAAGTTTCAGTCCCCCATCCTCCTCCCCCAAAAATCTACGGAATCAGTGCTTTTAATTGACCTTGTTGTAAAGGAATTGAAACTGAGACCTAGAGAGGATTATTACCTTTCCATGAATACACAACTGATTAGTGTCTTAGAGCATTGTTTTCAGCGTGATTTGAAAACTTGAGGGCATACATAATCATTGGGAAGATTTAAGAAAACTAAGGTGGCCGGAAAAGAGATGTTCTAAGAATGAAGTCTAGGAATGGGTCAATGAGCCTCTTTGACCTTCAAGATGCACTCTATAGTTATCTATCTTTCAGGTTATTGAGATTGTTCTGCATTTGTTTTCTGTTGCAGCTGTAACAAATTACCACATTCTTGGTGGCTTAAAAACAGCACAAATTTACTATCTTACAGTTCTGAAGGTCAGAAGAACAATGTGGTTTTCACTAGGCTAAAATGTAAGTGTTGATAGAACTGTGTTCTTCTGGAAACTCTAGAAGAGTTTGTTGCCTTGCCATTTCCAGCTTCTAGAGGTCACTCACATTCTTTGGCTTGTGGCCTCCCTTCTGTCTTTAAAAACAGCAATAGCCAGTCGAGTCTTTCTCATGTAGCATCTCTCTGACTCTAGCTTCCATCGTCACATCTTTTTCTCTGACTCTTCCTACTTCTTTCACTTAGAAAGACTCTTATAATTGCCTTGGGCCCACTCAGATAATCCCGAATAATCTCCTATCTTAAGATTTTTGGCTTAATCATAACTGAAAAGTCCCTTTTGCTATGTAAGTTCACATTTACATGTTCCAGGGATTAAAACAACTAACATTTATTGAGCACTGACACCACCAGCACTTCCACCACATTTATTGGGTTTTTAATAAATTCCAGGTATTGTGCTTGCATTCTCTCTATAAACCTTCTAACAGCCCATAAAATAAGCACTGTTACTGTTCCCTTTATAGATGAGGAAACTGAGGCTTAGAACAGAAATTGCTTGTCCAAGTCACTCAACTAGTGAATGAAAGAGCTGGGCTCAAACCCAGGTCTGTCTGACTCCCATGATCTAAATGACTAAGTCTCTGCTGAAAATATTTGCCTCTATCTGATCTGCTCTTGTTGGCTTTTTGTGTTATCTCCTCTGTCTATAGCACTTTCCCAGTTTATGTTGTATATGGCAAGTCCCTTTCATTGTGTTCATTATTGTCCTGATTTATTGTTTATTTGGCTATACTCAGTGAGTGTCCCTGCGATGCCCCTATTTTGTTGTCAGATTTGAGGTTCCACCAAATTGGGAGGGCAGTTGAGTTTTGTTATTGCTATTCTTCACTCTCATTCTTTTGGTTTGTGTCAGCTGTTACACACACACACACACACACACACACACACACACACAAAGAGTCTTCTTACTCTAGATTCCCTGAAAGAATTATCCGTTATCAAAATGGAACAACATCGGTCAGTGGCAGCACTATGAATTTCTCTAACTATCCTCATGGCTCAGAGGATATCTTTGTCTAAAATAGTGCTCCCAGGAGAGTCCCATTTAATTTTCCCTAGTAAAGCAACTTACCGTAAGCAATGTCAGTGAGGCTATGTGCCAAGTATGTTAATATACTGTCCGGAAAATGCTTCAGCCTAAAATGGGCTGATCTCCACGGTTCTGGGACACATGTGATCTCTGTAGGAAGCACTCAGTGATATGGGTAGGAAGCAAAATATCTGAATTAGAAGACTATACTTTCAGAGTTAAAGCAGTAAATCTCTTACCTTTATTAATTCTCGTTTTTATCCAACATGAAGAAACAATCTACAGACTGTTTTGCTGATTCCCAAGGCAAATGAGGCAACTGTTATGTGGGTTGCCTACTACGTGCTATTCATTCAACATATACACATTTAGCTTTTTCCACAGATACAGGGCTAGGAGCTTGGAATATAAATACTGATTTTTCAAGGGAATTGGAATCCAGAAATACCAGATACAATACTGTGCAACTTAGCATACATTTTCTCACTCAATCCTCATAATAGTCCTAAAGGAAACATTATTATTCCCATTTTTACACATGAGCAATGAGAGGCTCAGAAAAGTTTATCTGGTATTTAAATTAAGGACTGTTTGATTCTGAAATCCATCTATCTCATACTTTATCACTGTTTGTACCAGTGGCCACTGCAGGAAAGCTCTGGGAACTTCTTTGTAGCATAGAACTTAAAATTGCAACTATGGCGTCAGACAGATCTTAGTTTAAGTATCGGCTTTGCCACCTTTAACTTTGATGACCTTGGGTGTGTGTATGCATGCACGTCTATATCATATTTTATGTGTAAACCTACATTATAAGGTTGCCATAAGGATTAAATGAAATGCTGTATTAAGCCTGCTATAAACCTAGCACAACCTAGATCCTTGTTAAATGGCAGCTACTATTATATCATTATTAGTAAAGAGAGATTCTGTTGAGCTGACCTGGTTATACTAAGAAAAACCCCATTGTGAACTGTAGCACTATTCTTCCACAGAAATAAGAAAAAGAAATGGAATTAGATGGTGGATAAAATAGAATTTTGTCAGCAGGGCAACTACCATTAACACAAATGAGCAAGCCCCCTCCTTTCCTTCTAAGTCCTTCTGGTTCATTGTTCCTTTTATAGAATGATACTTTTGGAAATAACAATAAAACAAAGAAAGGACATTCTCATCATTTATGGATGGTTGACATAGGAACTAATTTTTTAACATTGAATGTCTGGCAGTAAAATATTGGAGAAGATCATTAAAATTCTATGATTTTATTTAAATGAAGTGAGTCATGGGGAACATGGTGGGAAAATGCACAGCCTTCTTATCCTTGTCTGACTTTGTGGCATGTTTGCCCAAAGAAATAGGAAATACTATCCCAGTAATACTCCTGAGGAACTTGAATGAGTCTCGGGGCAATTCTGCCATCTTTTCCCTTAGTGGTCCATAAATATAATTTCTGACTTGGAGACTGGATATGTAATACATCTATTCATTCACTACTTCACTAAATATTTATTGATCTCTTTTCTGTAGTCCTTTCCATCACATAGATATTATACTCTTGAATGTTTCCCCTCTTGTGTCTTTCATTCAGTGTAGGTCACATTTGCAGTTGTCTGTAATGTGCTAATGATATATACTTGGGTAATAGAAAGTTGTGTAATGTACTATCATCCTTCTGAAAAAAGATAAAGGTACATGAAAAAAGATAGCAAAGGATAATATAAAAAGTGATTATAGCAATTTTGTACTTGTGATGTCATGGGGAATTTTTGGTGTGTATATTTTTATGTAGCTGTGTGTGTTTATCTTCCATCATTTATAATATTATTAAGCCTCATAGGTCATAACTTTATGCCAAGACTCCTAAAGTCATCTTTGAGCTCTCAACTGCTCTGCTTTACATATGTGATGTCATTTCATCTTCATTAGTTATTATTCTATATTTTCATTCTACATTCATTCCCAAGATGATTCCATCAGTCTCATGGCTTTTTGTGGATGACTCCCAATCTAATTTCTAGCTCTGGCCTCCCCGTGAGCTCCCTATGTGAAAATCCAGTTGCATTTTTGACATCTTCTGTTGAATGTCTAGTAGGCATCATGATAGTAGTATGTCCCAAGCAGAACTTCTGATACATTCTCGACAAACATACCTCACCGATTTTCTTACAAACTTCTCCTTTAGGTAAGATTTCAAGCACCACTTTTCAATGGCTCATTCAAGTAAAAAAATCAATATGTCACCCTTGATTCTTCACATACATATCCAACCAGTAAGTTCTACAAGCTCTTTCAAGTAAAAAAGTCAATATGTCATCCTTGATTCGTCCGTACATATCCAACCAGCAAGTTCTACAAGCTGTATTTTCAAAACATATCCCCAATCTGAACACTTGTATTGTTACTACCCTAATCCAAGTTGACATTCTCTCTGACTTGGCCAGCTGTGTTGGTCTCTGATCTGGTCTTCCTGTTTCTTCCCTGGCCCTCCTTACATTAGTTCTCCATGCACCAGCTAGAGTGACATTTTAAAAAAATAATAAATCAGATCGTATGACCTTTCTGCTCAGAACTGTTCAATGGTCTCCCATCACTTTCAGAATAAAATTCTTACTGTGACTGAACAAGACTGTCTCTTATTGGCCATAGCTTACCTCTTTGACCTCAGCTCTCACCCTCCTCTCCATTCACGTTGCTTCAGCCACACTGACCATCTCATGGTTTCCTGAGCATATCAAGCTTGTTTCTACCTCAGCAGCATGCTGTTCTCCTGCCCGGAGCACTGTTCCACTACATCTTCCTATGCCTCACCCCTTCACTGTATTTATGTATTTTTAAAATGCTAGCTCCTCAGAGAAGCCTTATCTGACTAACATAGCTGGCATAGCCACTTCCTTTGCCCATTACCCGTTACCCATAGCTTCTTCCCATTCTTCACCTTCACCTGAAATTATACATGCATATACCCATACACATAAACACAAACAAATATGATATAATATCATATTATGACTTATTATTTGAACCACAAACTGTATTTCCTTAGTATAGTTTTCTTCTAAAACTCTCTCTCCCTTCAAGATGTGAACACCTCAAGATCTGGGACCATATCACAGTCCGTACTTATTGCAGTGATCAACATAAAATAATTACTCAATAAATGTTTGTCAAATTGAACTGAATCAATAAAGTGCTCTTCACATTTATTACTAATTTGCTTGTACAGATTTTTAAATTAAACAGACCATCTTTGCTGACTCATACAAAGCATTAAAATAGTTAAAATAGAAATACAGGTTTAGCTCTCTGCTTTTGGTTTAATGCCAATCCTTGCTTGGAAGATTCACTCTGGTACCTTATATATATAGGAACCCTTTGAAATAGATACTGAGTAAATATTTTTATTGCTAACTTTGAGTTAAGGGAATTGAAAATCTACATTGATTTTAATATTGTATATTATAGAAGCACAAATGAGTACTAGATATCAACTAGCTAAATCTACTTAGAGGTGAATAAACTGCAGCTAAGAAAGACTAACAGAATTTCCAAGTTCTTACAGACTCTTAGTGGGACTAAAGCCAAAAAGATAAAGTATTGGGAATGTTGGAATAAAAGATTCTGTTTCTTTGTTATATGTTTTGGAGTTTTTCCGTGAATCTCTCCTGTCTTTTGTTCTGACGTGCTGTGGGAAGAGAAACCTGGTAGTGAAAATACTGCGGATTGTTATGCATTCCTCAAGGCATCCATGCTGACATCAAAGAGCAAGTTTCAGTTGATAGTAGATCTTGGTAGCAATGACAATTACTTTGGTTCTTCCCCCCCCCCCATGTCTCTTCCAACGTGCCAGGTTCATCATAATATTTAATTGTAATACAACTTGTTATGAACCTAGATTGTTATTTTTGGTTAAAGCAGCATTTTTTTTAAAGATATGCTGCTTATCTTGTTTTATCCTCTATGACCGCAAGCGTCATGTCTAAAATAGACAAGTAACGTGTGTTAGTTCTGTAGAGTTATTTACCTTTAACATTATCTGGAAGGGATCTTAGGTTTATGTAGCCACCCCTGACGTAGGAAGGGTTAATAATCACTGGAAAAGGCTTGCCAACAAATTGTGACCCAGAGGTGAGAAGGCTGGTTAGCCAATGACGGGTAAGACCTCCAGGGGGAGGCAACCTAAGGCAGGCACGGTTGCCTAGGGGCACAGATGGAGACACGATATCGGGAGCAGGAGGGTCTGTTGCCTAGGAGGCCTTGCATGCTCTGAGATAAAAATATACAAGCACAGCAATAACATGAAAATATCAAAACAGAGGCTGAGGGAGGGCTCCTTGAGAAATCACTAAGAATTCTTGGCATTTGCTAATTACATTGTCCATAGCACCTGTGTATGTGTAACAGCTGTAAGCTATGTATATATTGAAATGCTGGTTATAATAAACTGAGAGTGGCCATCAGCCCTCTCCGCATCTATCCTGGTGTGTACATTGGATCACGACACCGACAATTTAGAACTTCATGAAAATAACAGAAAGATTAATTGAGACTGAATGAATCACACTCTTGAATAAGTATATATACTGTACTACATAATTTACATTAGCATGACTAAATATGGTGACTCTGAATGTTACACACAGGGATACTGCAATTTTAGTTTTCCTAATTAAGCAGCTGGTGAAATCTCTTAGCTAGGTATGACTGAAGAAAGAGTCTCTGTTTTGAGAGAACCTGAAGTTCTACTTAATTTCTTCCTCTGGTCCTATGACTAAGCAGGTGGCCGTGAACATTGAGCTAGTACTTCCTCATACCATCTTATGGTTTTCAGGAGATTCTTGATTGTTTATATACTTATAATTCACTTAAGCCTTGGGAATCTTTTTGTTTATAAATTATAAAAACCCACTCAAAATGCTTAGGCCACAGAACAGACTTTGTTATAGGGATATGGGACTTCCTCCCAGTTTGAGGAGTGGAGTCATGTCATAGGGAGGTCTGAAACCTGGGGTTGTAAAGCTCTCAAGAATCAAAGCAGAATTAAAGGTCTCCCTTTCTAGACACACAATTTCATCCCTGCTGTTTTCAGCATTTCTCCCTTATTATTCAGCTTCTGAGTTTACAGATCTGGATCAAATGACCATCAGAGACTGGTTTACAGCAATTAATCCTGATTGAAATAACTAAGGCATAGTGGACTGACCCACTTGGATGAGATATCCATCTCTTCGTGAATCAGCAATGGCCATGAGGACAAGGCTATTAGGGCAAATGGGCTGCAGGGGCCTATTCCTTCAGCTGAGCAGGGGGAAATATCAGAGGAGGGAATTTGTGGGTTAGACAGACATTGCAAAATGTGTGCACTGCTCTACAAGTGTCATCTATCAGTTGATTGGCCAGGAGGCTTTGCTCTCCTCCAATATATTAATATTTGGTCCTCCATGTTGTTCATTACTTACTGGGGAAAGACTTTGCTTTGTGTGTACAATTCAGCTTCCAACCTTTCTCTCTGCTCTGAGTGTACAATGTTCCCTTATTAGCATCTTCTGGTTCTTCCTGGTCAATATTTACACCTTTTGTGTCCTTCATCGATCAAATATCCCTTGGTTGTTCATGGCTGATATAGACTTTCTTCAACAGATGCCTTTTTGTGGTGCTTACAGGCAAGTGCCAAGGATCGATGGAGGATATATATTCCATCATATAGTAATTTCGTTTACTTTGTTTATTCCCTATCTCAGATGTGGAGATAGTACTCTCCAGCAAGCCTCCTGTGCATGTCAGTTATGTATAATTTCCCACTCTCTAAACGATTATATACAGTCTTATTGACTCTCCTCAAACCTCTTTTATTTCAACCATTCCTTGCCCTCAGCTGATAACTTCCCTCATTATTTATTGAGGGAGAAACAAGAGGTACTTCCTCATCTTTCCAATATCATATTTACTAACCCACCTGCATTTCTACTCATTCTGCTTGTCCTTGTCTTACGATGGCTAAATGTGTTCATGCTCCTAGACAAGGCTGACCATGTCTCTCTGCTGCTACTGCTCTCATCCAAATCAGCATCCTATCTTGCTTGGACTTCTTTGAGTAAATGCGTGGCTTTCAATTTTTTTCTTTCCTTTGTCTATATACCTTTCATGTTATTATTATTTTTTTTAACTTACAGATACCTTGACTACCCGTAGTGAAAATAAAACTCTCTAGTGGAACTTTGAATTTTAATCTAACCCCTTACTCTGATTTACAAAGTTCTACATGACTAGGCCTCCGACTAGTCTCTGAACTCATTTGATACCAGTCTTCCCAAATTTATTGTAACCAAGAAAAAACAAAACAACTGCACAGGTACACACACTTGCACACACATAGAATGGCTTCTTTCTGTTCTCAACACAACAACCTTGCTCACATTTCAGAGTCTGTCTTAGTTCCAGCTGCTATAAGAAAATACCAGAGACAGGGTAGCTTAAGCAAAAAACATTTGTTTCTCATAGTTCTGGAGGCTGGAAAGTCCAAGATCAAGGCGATGGGAGATATGGTGTCTGGTGAGAGCCCACATCATAGTTTGCAGACAGTCAACTTCCTGTTGTATCCTTGCATGGTGGAAAGAGAGCTAGCTAACTCTCTGGCCTCTTCTTATAGGGGCACTAATCCCACTCACAAGAGGCCCATGACCTAGTTGTTTCCCAAAGATCCCACCTCTGAATACCATCACATTGGGAATTATGGCTTCAACATAGGAATTTTGGGAGGGCACAAATATTCATTCCATAGCAGGTCTTTGTACTAGGTGTTCTGGAACACTCTTCTGCTTTATTCATGCTTGGCTACCTTTCTTGTCCTTCAAATTTCAACAGTACTGTTGCCCTCTGAAAAAAGTCTCCTTTGACCATCCAGTCCCTCTCTATCATGTTGTCCTATTTTTGTCATCTGCAGGGCATTTATGTTGTAAGACTGAGGCCATATCTGTTTTATGGTATGTGCTCAATAAATATTTGTTGTTGTGGCTTTTGCACAATGTCAATGATATTTTGTAGGGCACAAATTTGTTTATTTTGGTTTTTTAAAGAAATAAAGAGCAACATCTAATTTGATCTGAATTATAGTAATTAAGACACAATGCAGAAATGCAACTGAAAATAAAGCAAGAATGAAATTGAACCCTAAATTGAATTTTTTTGGAGGCAGCATGTAATTAACTAAAATGGAATAAATCTGCCTTTTGAGAAAATGGAGTGGGGATGAGGATCCATAATGATTATAGTTCTTAGGATCCTGCTTTTACATCTTATTAAAAAGAAAATTATTTCTACTGGAAGATTATCTTTATTTTTTACTGTCCATGAACTTCCAAAACTCTCAGGTATGTTCTTTGTAGAGAGATTGGAACCAGACTGGTTCTTTGTCCTTTTGTCTCATGTCTGGCCCTAATAGTAGCCCAGGTAGATGGACTTTGGGAATTCCAGTCATACCGCTGAATGATCAGGGAAGTCAACAAGCCGTGTAATGGGAAACTCAGACAGTGAACTGTGATCCTCCAAAGACTTGTTCTTTATTTTACACAATGTACTCATGGCTGTTTCCTTCAGGGATTAATTTTAAAAATGTGTATGAGGTGGGAGAATTAGATCATTTCCATATCTGTAGATTTAAGTATCAACCATCTTGCCATTTTCTACCTGTATCAGACATGTGCTGTTTATGTTGCCCAGCAGCTGTTCACTCTTCTTCTGACAACAGGTTTCAGCTTTCCCCTGGGCAACCACCCCAGCTTCCCACTTTCAGGTTACAGGTTATCTGTGGAGTTGGCTAAGTCACCAGCTTGAAGAGTGTGTATGTTTCCTAGTCTGGCCAATCGGAAAATCACACGCTGTAGTAATTAGTTCAGTGTAGCCAGATAATCAGAGTCAATAAAATGAAATGGGACTTTTAGTGGGATTGCTGGGAGAAAAGCACTCTTTTTGTTTTTCTTGTCTTTGTAATGACAGAATGGGGTCCTAGATCTGCTGTGCCGTATTGCTACCCAAAAGAGAGTGAGAGTGCAGCTGAACAGGCTCAGTGGACAGAGAGCTCAAGTCATGGTATCTAGCTGGCCCCAATCCTGGCCCTCTTCCTTATGGGAACTAGTAAGTTTCCATTTTGAGTCATGGTTTCTGTTATCTGGTGTCAAAAGTGCATCTCCTGAAATACTCAATTTAAGGTTCATTTTCCTGGTCCCTGATATTTTTGTTGTCATCCTCTCTGCCTTCCCTTGTAAATTAGGCTCAAGGAAAACATTTAATGTCTTGCTCATTTTGATGCCACAATATATGTTAACTTGTATTGATTTCCAAGTTGTATTTGTGGTAGTACCATGTCACAGTATATTTTTGAGAGCACTGAGCATAGAGAAAATACTTATCAAATATGGATAAATTTCTGAGAATGATTTTTTTATACTACTCTGTGGATGTTATGATATTAGTTCATGAAAGGAGTAATAAAGAGGTTTGAGGGGCTGGCCTGGTGGTGCAGTGGTTAAGTTCACACGTTCCGCTTCAGTGGCCTGGGGTTTGCCGGTTTGGATCCTGGGTGTGGACATGCCACCGCTTGGCAAGCCATGCCATGCGGGGCGTCCCACATATAAAGTAGAGGAAGATGAGCATGGATGTTAGCTCAGGGCCAGTCTTCCTCAGCAAAAAGAGAAGGATTGGCAGCAGTTAGCTCAGGGTTAATCTTCCTAAAAAACCAAAAAACAAATTTTTTAAAAAAAAGGAAGTTTGAAAACCAGGTCTTGTCATCCCAAACTTTTGTTTCTGGTTGGGAAAATAGGATTGCTATGTGAAGCAGTTGAGTTGGGGAAACAGCTTTATATAGTTGTCCAAATGAGAGGTACTGTTGAATTTGATGGTTCAGAAAAGGGATAGATGAATATGGTTTGGGGTGTTAAGAGAAGGATCCATAGAGGATTGGAGAATTGAATTAGATCTTAAGAGTTAGGTAGGCTATGTATAGTTGGAAAAGGTTCAAGAGACTATTTTTGGTGAGGGAAAACAGCAAAAGCTTGGTACTTTGGAGAACCATGAAGCCAATGGAGCAGAGGATGTCTTTTAATAATATGAGCTATTCTTATCATAAAGTGCCAAGTTTGTCATTTGAAGAATGTGGTTTTGTCAAATCTCAAAACAAGCCTACATTAGAAGGTCTTATTTCCAGTTTATGCTCCAGAAAATTGAGGGTTTGTGCAGTTATGTAACTTGCCCCAATTACCCAGTTTACAGGTGGTAGAGTGACAAGTAAAATGTGCCACATGTGTTACTGCAGAGCTTGTGCCTTTGAAGGTTGCACAGGCACAGTGGAGCCAGTTCATAGAGAGCCTCCAGAACCAATCTCAGGAGTCTGATGAGAATTCTCTGGAGGGGTCTCTAAGGAATTTTCTAGTTGTTCATATAGTGAGGTTTTTAAGTTGAGCCAGGATTTTGGTGCCATTTTAAATAACATATATAATACAGCATCTTCATTTGGGTCCATGATGCCATTCTGGTAAGGAAGTATTTTCTAAGTTGGAAGAAGGCTTGCTTTGCTCATTTCATCCCAGTTTCCCTCGGCTCCTCCTTTCCTTGTCCCTGGATCTGTTCCCCAGCTTGTTTCCACAGGTTAGAGTGAAATTAGAATTGGAACAGGAAGGTTAAAGCCTGTTTTGCGTTAGATGTATTTAAGATCTATTTGTAAATTTTTCTAACAGCTGCAAAGTGGCTTTATAACGTGTCCAGTAATTGAAATTATTTTGTAATGCAAGTCTTGCCATACATGATTAAGATCATCCTCGTACCTGTAGGCCAATTTAGGTGTGGCTCCGACATTTAGACTGCCCTGCTGAATCAATCTAATTTGTTTATAGCTATCAGAAATGCAACATTAGGTTTGGTGATTCCAGAGTGGCTGCTACATTCAGATGTTCACAGTCTTACCAGCTTTAGAGTTATTTTGCAGAACCTCTCCTTGTTTGGTTACCAGGGTGTGGAATGCCTGTCTCTTGTTGTTTATTGTAGGAGATAATCGTTTCCCCTGAGATCTATGTCTCTGTCTGTCACCATTAAATTTAGAAATGGAGAACTGCCCACAGTACTGTCCTGTGTTGCTACCAGTGCCTTTGCCTTTGCCTTTGCAGCTCCCTTTCTGTCAGTCTATGATTTTTCTGATTATTTTCGTTATCCGTTGCTGCTGTCATAACAGCACTTTTGCTCTTTCACATTCATAGCGGTACCGAGGAATCAGTCAGCTGCAAACAGTGTTTCATTTTAGTTCATTTTTATTAGGAATGCTGGTTACATAAACCCTTCTCAGTATTCAGAATGAAGGCAGAGGCAGAATCCAGGGATATAGCAACCGCATCATAAGCCACAAGCAGGTGTCAAAATACTCATTTGAACAAGTCCAAAGTTGGAGACAATAGCGTAGAGCCAGGTGAAAGCCATAACAAGGGAGTAGGAATAAAGCCAAGGTGAAGCCAGAGCTGAAAAGTAGGAGTAATTCAGCACAATGCAGAAACAGAAGATAGAAAGCAATGTGGGTCAAAACCCAGCACACATCCAATGTTTCATTGGGAGCAAAGAAAGAGCACTGAGATAGAACTCTGCTGGACTGGGCCTGATGCTGCTGGATTTTATCTTTACTTGTTATTTTCATCTGTTCCATGTGCAGAAGCTTCTACTTCTAGAAATTCTTTAAGATACCAAGTGATTTATTCCACCCTTGATTGAGAACTGGTGCATAGTGCTTTGCATATATTAACTCTAATCCTCACAAGAACCCTCAAGGTAAGTATTTTTACTTCCATTTCACTGATGAGAAATTTATGACTCAGAGCGATTTAGTAAATCTATCTAGGGTTACACAGCCATGGTGTGGCAGAGCCAGGATTCACAGTCAGTTGTATCTGAATCCAAAGCTGGTTTGGTTTTCTCTGAATGCTCTCATCCTGCTTTCCTTTTAACTGATAGGAGTCCAAGTCAGAATATCACCTCTGCAGTTGGAATCCCAACTATACATAGGCAGAAGAAAAAAAAGATAAAAGAAAATTTAGAAATCAAGTAGTTTGATTTATTGTCTTTTTAGATTAGCTGAGAGAAGTTAGATAACTCTCCAAGGTAATTCATCCCAGTATTGCCAAAACCATTACTGAAACCCAGGTCTCTGGAATCCTAGGCCAGGATTATGCCCCCGGACCTTAGACCATTTAGATTATGCCATTGAGCGTTGTGGCTGTGAGATTTGGAGTGTTGGCCATTTACATTCTCTCCTCTGTCTTCCCTGACAGCCTGTACCCTTTGAATCCAGAAATGCATTCACTGATTGACCAAACACTTTGAACTTATTAAGGTTCAAGGGAGGTTGCCATCCAGCTTAATATCTCTGTAGGAATGATTTCAAGTTAGGGAGGTCATAGGTGAGAGCCTGGTGTCAAAACTGATCCATCATACATGAGCCGGCAGCATGTGATTACATTTTTTGGCAGTTGTTGATGCCAGGTAATAATAAATTCCTTCAGCCTCGAGGGATTTGTTGCAGCTTGAGCTCTGCCATGGAAAATTTCATCAGTCTAGTAGCGATGAAGTACTACTCTGAAATAGGTGTGCGAATGATTTCTGATGTTGAGAAAAAAACCCCACAGATCTAGTCATTTGAATGGAAATTAGATGAAGCCCTGGAGCTTGGGACCTGGTTTTATTTTGGACATCATTGAAAAAGAGAAACACTTCTAAGATGCCAGATTCTCATTGAATCAGTTGTAATTTTTAAAACTGATAAGAACAGTAAAAGTAATGTAATTCTCAGTTCTGCTGGGTAGAATTATTCTACCCACCAAACTGCCACTTAAATGAGCTGAAACAGTAGTTCTTAAAGCACAATTCCCAGAGAAGCAGCATCAGGTGCTTTAGGATCACCTGTGAACATGTTAGAAATGAAACTCTCAAGATGCACCCTAAATCTACTGAATTAGAAACTCTGATGGCCAGGAGTTTATGTTTTATGAAGCCTTCCAGGTGATTCTGACACTAAAACCTGAGAAACAGTGCCCTAAAATCCAGACCCATTTGTTTCATACTGGGTGCATATATCAGTACTATGCTGCTTGCACGTGTCAGGAACTCAACTCAAATTAGTTTAAACCAAGAAGATTTTTATTGGCTCCTGTGCCTGGGAAGTCAAAAGGTTCAGCTCATTCTACTAGAGTTCAAATACTATCGTCACAGCGCCGTTTCTCTACAGCCCTTGGGTTTGTTCTCCTCAAAGTTGCTTCCTTTATAAGGCAGGTTTTTCATATGTAAAGAGGGGGCACTGGCAGCTCCAGGCTTACATATTTCTCGTGGACCTTTGTTTTGATAGTTTCAGTCTTAGGGCCAGAGGGATTACTCTCACTGGCCTCTCCTGGGTCACTTGCACATCCCTGAATTAATGATCAATATGGTCCATTAGATAGAGTATTCTGATTAACTAATTTGGGTCATATATTCTAGCTGGAGCCAGCGAGGGGCAACAGCATCACCTGAACCACATCTAAGATCATTTTCCCAAAGGAAGAAACATAAAATGGCAACAGCAACAACAACAAAGGAACAGAAGTTGATTATGAAATAACTCCCCTTCAAGGCTGTTGTGGATTGAATTGTGTTCCCTCAGAATATATATGTTGAAGTCCTAACCCCCAGTACCTCAGAATATGACCTTATTTGGAAATAGTGTCACTGCAGATCTGATTAGTTTAGATGAAGTCACACTGGAGTAAGATGGGCCTCTAATCCAATGAGTCTGGTGTCCTTGTAAGAAGGAAAAATTTGGACACAGGCACACACACAGTGAGACGTCATGTGAAAATTGGAGTTATGCTGCCACAAGCCGAGAAGTGATCAGAAGCTAGGAGACAGGCCTGGATTAGATTTTTCGCTAGCACCTTCAGAGGCAACATGGCCCTGCCGAAATCTTGATTTTGGACTTCTAGCTCCAGAACTGTGATACAGTAAATTCATGTTATTTACACCAACCAGTTTGTGATACTTTGTTATGGTAGTCTTGGGAAACTAATACAAAGGTCAAGTGCTATTCCTTCTAGTGGCATATAAGGTTTATATCAGTACTGCTCAACACTGCCTGCGTATTAGAACTATTTAGGTAATATATCATTCAGGTTCTCAAGACACATGCCATACTCAATTGGAATAACTGAAGAGAATTTGAATAAAGTTACTATTTAAAGAAATATGGGCAGTGTTATGGGAACCACCAAAAGATGGTGAGGCATCCAGCACTATTAGCAGCAAGACGCTGTCAGGAGCTCTGCTCAGCTGGGAGAGGCAGAGCTGAGCCTGCTAGGTGTTAGAGTAGCCAATTAAAGCAATCAGCTAAAAATGAAAGCATTTAATCACTTACTGTGATGACAGGAGTCTGAAACCAGAGGGAGGAAGGAGCATAGACTCCCACTGTTCCATTTGTTCCCATAGAATGGCACAGTGGTCAGGGTCAGGGGTCAGATGGATCAGCATAGATATGGGGGCAGGGTCATTGTTGAGGGAGCCCTGAATGAAAGGCTCTGGAAGGTTTATGGACCCTGAGTCAGGAGCAGTGTAGAGAAGGTGGGGAGAAGGAAGGGCTAGGAGTGAAAAAGTGTTGGGTGTTGAGATAGAGTGGGGAAAAGTGTCTCAATGTTTCCCTGTCCTCTTCTGATAAAGAGGTCTTGGCAGTGACAGCTGAAGAAAACCTTTGCCCAAGGCCTCAGATAAAGAGACCTAGGAAGGAAGGTGCCAGGTTAAGAATGCAAATGTGTAAGAGCATGTCCGGCCAGGGGGCCTGAGTCCCTGACCGCAGCTCCCTTCAGAGTCTGCAATGCATTGGCTGTGCACTAAGGCTAGTGTGAGGCGGGCTGCTTCCCCCCGTGAGACGGCTCAGATAAAGCCTTTGTAACGGCCTACAGGAAAGCCCGGAAAATTACACATAGGTTTTTAACTGAGGTAGACTCCTCAGATGCCATTACTACTCCAGAGAAAAGAGACAAAAGAAGGACACAGTGCAATCTCAGCCCAGAGAGTCATTGCCATGGCAGTGGCCACCAGAGGAAACGCTGCCACACTTAGAATCACAGGCAGGGACAGAGCATGGGGGGAGGAGCAAATGTGACAACATCCTTTTCTTCTCCTCCAAACCTCTCTCCCCTATCCCCCATTGGCCAAATCTAGTGGGAGGGTGGAGGGCAAGAGAGATGAGGTGATGTGTTTCTCAGTTGTCAGCCTCCCATAGTACAAATGAGAGAATGACAGAGAGGGGAAGCAAATGAAGCATAGCCAGCACTCTGAGCTTTGAAAAAATACCAATGCTTGGACTACATCTCTAGAGATTCTGATTTAGTTGTTTAGAAGTAGGCTTAGGGATTTGTGTATATTTCTTAACATTTTAAAATGAAATCTAACCTGCACAAAAAGAAGTTTATAAATTATAAGTGTAAGGTTTACAAGATGAGCACACCATGTCACCACTATACAGATCAAGAGACAGAACGTTATTGGCATTCTAGGAGCCTCTCCTAATCATCATCTTCTAGCTTTCCTCCAAAGGCAACCCTATCCTGACTTCTGGCACCAAAGATTAGTTTACTTGTTTTTTAACTGTAGATTCATAGAATTGTGTAGTTTACATTCTTTTGTGTCATTCTTCCTTCACTCAAATAGAATCCCTTGAGTCTGGGTCTCTATCCCACTTCTGATAGAACATAACTCGGGGCAGTGCTGCCATGTTGCCTACCTATGACATCAATACTTCCCAATGGGACAGTTTTCTTCTGGACTCTTTCAAAGGAAGTTTGGGGTCCTAACTAAGACAGAGTTCCCTTTTTGCAATTTTCTAGCGGTTAAATAGCTACTTGTCTACCAGCATTATAAAGATATATCTTGGCAAAATTGATGTTGTTCCTTACTCCTTCAAGTCAAATATGGTATAACCTGTATCAGGGACTCAAAGAGTCTATGCTGCTGTTTAAGATGGAGTGGAATGATGCATGAAAAGCAGCTCACTCTGAGGCGTGTAGGATGTGTGTGAAAGGAGTAGTACTAATTGTGGAGGCGCTATGTATGCTTGAAAAGGCCTTACCTGCAGAAGAGAGGTATGGTCTCTTCATCTCTGCCTCAGAGGTCCCAGTGAGTTTTCTGTTGAGTATTGAGGACAAGTTGTTTAAGTTTTTTGAGTACAAGGTATGTGGGTAATGTTTACTAGTTAACGACTCTAGAAGATTGAAATGAAATAGTAAATGTGATTTTTGAGGGAAACAAAAGGTGCCACATAAATGTGGAACTAGGATAACAATTTCTAGTCATACAAGGTAGATATTTAGACCTTAACAGATTCTAGGATCCCCTTGTACATTAAAAAATGTGGCAAAGGATACAGAGGGTCTATCATAAGAAAAGGCTCATTAACACACACACACTGAGCATGAAAGATGGGACGAATAGTGTATAACTGAATCAAGCCTTATTTGATTTTTAAGTGATGGACAGTAATTTCAAGTTTTAAATCCATAGGAGACTTAGTTGACTCTTTTTTACCCAAGTCACTGTTGTGTAACTACGGCCATAATGTCCTGCTCAATGGCTAAAATCCAGTTAGTCCCTTTTTGCAGATAGCAAATATATTTAGAACTTAACTTGAAGAGAATGACGTGTGACAGGAACTTCTCTGGGGACACTCCTATATTTTTTAAGAGAGGAATATTTATGAAATAAGGTCTACTCTTTCTGCAGAATTCTGCGTGAATACCAGCCTTCCAATGCCTCAAGACTGGATGGACGTAGGCAATTCCTTCCCGATAGAGGGCCTCAATGCAGCCAAAGAGCACCAGTCCCTTTCTTAAAGTGCTTGTTCATAAGCTGTCTTGTTTTAATTACGCGTAAAGTCGTGCTGATGAAGTGAATTCCCAACTGATGCTCTCACTAGAAAACTAATTCAGCTAATACTCTCACTGGGAACAATGGATCTTGAGAGCCTCACTTTGAATTATGCAATTTGCTATAAATCTTTGTTAAAGCAACTTTTTCTTTCCTTTTTTTCCCAGAAATTATTCTTAATTTGACAACTCTGTGCCATATACTTACAACATAAAACTTTCTTTTTCTGACTTGAAGACTGTTTTGAGCTTCATAATTCTGGGCAAACCGCCTAATTTTGTAGCTAATGTGACACTCACCATTCTCTTACCATGGCAAACATTTCAACATTGACAAAAACAAAATAATCTCTAATGACTGAAATGGTTCAAGGGGCTTTGAAGGCAGGTCCCCTCTCACAAATCTTCCTCAGACACTAAGTCAATGTCCTTGCCAGCCAACCAGGTCACTCACATTGACGACTGGGAAGGTAAGGTTTGAAGAGATTCAAAAGATTTGTATGAGGTGAGGTGAATCTATCAATTCAACAACTGTTTCAAATATACACAATTTGAGTGAAAATAGTGACCTTTAATGAACAGTTCCCTCTGTCAAAGAAAGGACGTGGTACTAAGGTCTCCTATGTCCAACACTTTAGGATAAAGCAATTTCCAGTATTCTTAAGATGCTTGTTCTAGACAGTATGATTATGAGTAGGAAAATATGACATTTATAGAGCAATTTTCCCCAGTTACCCATCCTTGGCCCATTGCAGATCTATGGTGCTACTTTCCCTGGTCTACAGCAAAGTGAGAATATTGTCAATTCTTAATGCTATTATCATTAATTTTGCAAAGGTGTTCTTTAATCTACTATTTCTCTTTCCTACATTTTTTCATTTTAAAATTATTTACTTTATGGCATATCATGATGGTACTTGGTAGAGGTTGTTATTTTTTGTTTTATTAATACCTTTATTGGATTTTTTTTTTCTTGGTGAGGAAGATTGGCCCTGAGGTAACATCTGTGTCAACCTTCCTCTGTTTTGTCTAGGGAACACCACCACAGCACAGCTTGAGGGGCAGTGTGAGGTCTGGGCCCGGGATCCAAACCTGCGAACCTTGGGCCACTGAAGTGGAGTGTGCAAATTTAACTACTACGCCCCTGGGCCAGCCCCTGGAAAGCTTGTTAAAAGCAGATGACTATGTTGAGTGACATTCAAATAAAAAGTCTATTCTATAATTGGCAAAAGAATACAAAATACTGTTTTACAGGATGCTGTTCTAGATGATCAGAAATATAAAAATGGACGGGGAATTTTTTATATTTCCACTCTGTAGATTGTAATATGCAAGTACATTGTAGGACAAAGGGTTAGTGGAGTGTATTTCCAAGTTGCATTCTCAACAAACAACTTGGGTAGAGTGCCATCCTTCTCTTGGTCAATGTTCTCCTTGAGGGAAGAGTTGCCAGAAATATCTCCTCTAGTTTCACGTGTCCTCATTCTTCACCTAGACAAAACAAGGAGGAGTGTCTATGAATTGGTCAGATTTTTGCATGGCTGTGATTACTGTGTATAGGTATAGTTGATTCTCTCAGGCTCTGTATTCCATGGCCTAAGTGCTAAGAGGACCCACCCCAGGTATGGATCTGTCCTTCGTTTCCTTGTCTCTTCTTCTGTGGTTGTCCACCCAAGTGTTTAGATGGAGTGACAGCAATATTTGAGATTTACGTTTCAGTTTAATGAGGGAATGAGACCTGTTATGTAGGGTTGGAGCTAGACTTGGAATTTGGGTATCCTAATACATTGCTCTTCTATTTTGTGATACCACTGTTTCTTGTTTATATAGCTGTCTTGAGAAAATTAGGGAAGGAGATGCATTCTGGGATCAGACCTGGGTATTTCTGTATTTTTTGGCTATGGTTCCACCTAACAGAAACTCAGGTAAGGTTAACAACTAATACCCCAGTATCATGACAAATGTCAACTCAGCTCCTTTGTTCTAAGCAGAGATTTCTATAAAACTCAGAACAAGTTTCTGAGATTATTAATGGCCGGTTTTGTGCTGACTTTCCCTTACTAAATCCTTTCTTTTCTTCACTAATCTGTTTATTCCTCCCTGCATTAGATCACCATTTACATAACAGATTTGATTCTTCTAGGAAATATTATGCTTCCTTGCAAAATTTCGTTGGAGACTTACGTGTCTCATAGAAACCTGTAAATCTTTGGGTGTGAGGGCTGAATTTCATTAATCTTTTTCTCCACCACTTCTCACTATGCCTGACGTGTTGTAAACATTCACTGACATTTGTGGAATGAGGACAGGAAGAAATAAATGAGTAATTTAATTAATTTCATAAGTTTGATGCCCATGCAATTGTAATAAATATTTAATTATATCAGTAGATATAGTCACCATTTTCCTCAATGTTCAGTTCCTTCCAATCCTAGTCTTGTGAACTGGCAAAGGGAGCTTTCTTTTCCAACCTTCGTGGGTTCACAAATTGAGTTTTCTTTGGTTTGAGATTCTCTGAGACAGAAATAAAAGCATCAGTCCCTTCCAATGAGTGAGGCTATCATCAATGCTTTCTTTTTCCTTATGATGATAATATATGACTTTTTATTTTTTGCATTTCAGAGCAGTGTGACACACATTGAAGCAAATTAACACCCTCTTCTGATCTGACTTTATTTGGAAGTAACAGCAAGTTCTTATGCCAGTGCAAAGCTTCATTGACATTAGTCAGGAACCCAAAATTGCACAGTGTGTTGTCATTTCTATAATAAGCATTACTAACAGTGAGGTTTTCTTATTCTTCTTTCCCTAGCACATCTGTTTACCTTATAAAGGTATTCTTTATATGTTTAGTCAGTCCCATGTGGTTCATTTTTCAGAGACAAAACCTCAGCACAAAGAGAAACTGATTTCTCTTTTTAGTATCTATAAATAATATATTATACTTTTTACATGTCCTGACAGTAACGGGAAGAAATCTGGGGCTGGGTACCATTTCATCGTCAATAACTACAGCTTTATTCATGCAGCATGGTATGGCAGTGGGTCTTTTTGATTTTTATTTTATGTGTTTCTGCTATATTTGCTAGTGCTACAATTTATTGAAGTTTAAATAATTGCTTGAGACAGTTAGCCATGTTTTTTGTTTGTTCGTTTGTAAGAATCAGCCCTTGATGTTTATCTTCTTGTGAACCCATACGTTTATTGTCTTCCTGTGAACCCATGTGTGAACTACACAAAGTTATTCTCCTGTGCCCTAGTTTCCCTGCCTACAAAATGAAAATTTGGACTAAAATTTTCTCCAACTCTAATATACTATGAATCTATGAATACTTATCTTTTCTTTATAATCCCAACTAGTTAATTTAAGATCATGATTCTTTCATATATTGTATTCACAACACTCTCAGATTTGTGTTACTACAAATTTGATAAGTATGGCCTCTAACACGTTCAGCAATGTCACCGACAAAAATATTGATTGACAGGGCCGGCCCTATGGCCGAGTGGTTAAGTTCGCGAGCTCTGCTTCGGTGGCCTGGGGTTTCGCTGGTTCGAATCCTGGGCGCTGACATGGTACCGCTCATCAAGCTCTGCTGAGATGGCATCCCACATGCCACAACTAGAAGGACCCACAACTGAAAAATACAAAACTATGTACTGGGGTGCTTTGGGAGAAAAAGGAAAAATAAAATCTTCTTTTAAAAAAAATATTGATCAAGATAGGCTGGGGACCAAGCCCTGTAGGGAATTGATTCATTAGTTGCTACTCTTTGGGCATGGTGCTTCAATCAATTATGGATCCACCAAATTTTGCTAGTTTCAAACTCATTCTCATTTTTGTACTTTACATATAGGTATCAAGAAAGGATTTTCAAATGCTTTACTGCAATCCAGCTATACTATACGTACATCCATGTCTAACTTAGCTATCTTTCAACTCTACAAAAAATGGAATATGATTAGTTTGATATTGCTCCTTTTGAATTACTTATGTGTTGAAGAAACCCACTTCTGCCTCTTAATACCCATAAACTACTCCATTACAACATCATTCTAGAAGTCTTCCAGGAAATTACATAAAGCTTGCCAGTCACAAGTTTGTAAAATCTGCCTCTTTCATTTTGAGTCTTGCCAAGACATTAGCCCATCTCTAGTTTCTTTGCATCACTCCCATTCTATCTGATTCTTCCAAGAACCAGAATGTAGCTCAGATAAGTTGCTTATTTCCCTCAGCATCCCAGGATGCTGTCCCTCTAATGCTGGGCCTGACATTGTTACAATCTCTCTCAATCTCTTCACCCACCTTAGAATTCTGTAATCATTTACCATAATTACTTGATATAATTTTCTTTGTCAGAGAAGGCAGAAAATGTAGGATTTGAATAGTTCAAGTTTGTCTTTGTCAACAACCAGCTTTAACCAATTAATTCTCTCTGGGACTCTCATTTTCTTAATACTTTTTACAAAGTAGCTTTAGTTTTGCTGACAATGATCGTCATGGTTTATCATGATACCGTTCTTTATGTTACCCACTTCAGCTCATCACAGATCTTGTTACACAGCTTTTCTGATTATCCTTTTTCTACTTGACAATTGCATGGTCAGAATTTGTTTTCTTACACCCTCATGATCCTCTCAAGCCATCTTCCTTCCAGAGTGAAATGCCACAGAATCAACTCCTACGACCTGAATATTAAAAAATGTGCCTACTTGAAAATCCACACTAGTCATTTTGATAGCCAGGCTTCACATCCATATATCCTAGAGCTTGATAAATAGAATTGTTCATTTTATTCACAATTAACTGTCCTTTCAAAGTCCATTCATAAATTGTCACTTTTATTTCACTAAGCAATATTTCCTTTTAGGCTGGAGTCACTGTTTCCCCACGTTAAAGTTCCTCAACTTCAACATTATCAAATTTGGGGCTGGATAATTCTTTGTTATGGGGCCATTCTGGGCATTGTAGGGGATTTGGCAGCATCCATGGTATCTATTCTCTAGATGCCAGTAGCACCTTACCCCAGTTACGATAATGTCTCCGGACATTGTCAAATGTCCTGTTAGTAGTCAAATGACTCCGGTTGAGAACCACTGACCTACTAGATTCCTTTGATGTCTAGGAGATGAAATTTGCAGTCAAGATCTTATCATTTCCTTCCCCATTTTCTCAGACCAGTTTTCTAGGCATCACACTTCCCTTCTGTGACGAGAGCATGATGTACAGTAGTAATTCATCATCCCTTTCCCGCTTCTGGTCAAGTAGCTGTTATAAAATATTTTTTCCTCTCATCCTTTAACTTTAAATACCTCCTTTTTATTAGACTTATGCCCTCGAGTGAATGGGTTTTATAGCAAATGTATATATTATTTAAATACAGAGCTATTCTACCTCCCTTCAAGGCGTAGTTGGGATTTTAAATTACTCTCAAATAGTGTTTGCCCTTTAAAAAATGAGGGTTTTCTTGAGAGTTGAATGCTGAAAAAAATTCTGACAATATAAGCTTATAAGTTAGGGTGAAAATGAATGGTGAATACAACGCTGTGAAAGTTTGAATAACATATAGACAACCTTTGATGTGACAGGATCAAGGTTAACAAAGAAGGTGGGACTTTGGCTAGACCTTAAAGGAGAGGTAGGACCAAAGGGAGAGGCAGAGGGAGCAGGAAAGTCACAAGTGGTAAAACTGTGAGCAAAAGCACAAAACTCCAGAAAGTAAAATATTTGGGGGAAGTGTACATTATTTGTTTACCAGTTCAGCTGGAGAAAAAGTTTTGGGGAAACGTTGAACATTTGGTTGGGTGGTGTATTAGTTTTCTTTAGATGCTATGACAAATTACCACAAAGTTGGAGGCTTAACATGATACAAAGTTAGGTTTTTACAGTTCAATAGGTGAGGAGTCCTCATTGGGCTACAATCAAGCCATTGGCAGGTCTGTGTTTTTCCTTGGGACTCCGGCGCAGAATTCGTTTCCTTGCGTTTTCCAGCCTCTAGAGGCCAGTTGCATTCCTTGACTTGTGGTTCCCTTCCTTCATTTTCAATGCCAGCAACAGCAAGGTAAGTCGTTCTTATGCTGCCATCTCTCTGATTCTGTTTCCAGCAAAGTACTTCAATTTTAAGGACCTATGTAATTAGATTGGATATACCCAGATAATCAAGGAAAATCTTTCTATCCCAAGGTCCTTAGCTTAATCACATCTACAAAATGATGTTACTTAATAGGGCAAATGGGACTTTGTAGATTGCCGCATTAAGTAACATGTTTACAGGTTGTAGGATTATGAAGAAGGCGTCTTTGGGGGAGGGGCATTATTTTACCTACCACAGATAAATTAGCTAAATGCAGAGAGCCTTGAATAATTGCTCAGAGGGATCATCTTAAGTCTGCAGAAAAGGAGGAGCCATTGAAGGGGATCAAGCTTCATAAAGAACTCGGATCATTGTCACACACAAGGAAGTACGTTTCCGTCACTTTAGTCAGCTTTAAATTTATTTCTATTTCTCATTTTGTTCTAACATTTCTGCATCATCCACTTGATCCTTCAGCACCTGGGACTACCACTCGGCACCCATGCTGCCAGTTACAATGCAACCAGGATTATGTAATGGGAGTTTTGGCATCTTCCTTGTTTATGTGCCATGAATCAAGGTGGAAGGCAAATAAACCAGGGCTGGAATATTCAGGGACAGGTCTGGAACAAAATTACTAGCTCTAAGTGAGAGGGAACATATAGCCATGGGGTAAAGCAGATCAGATGAAACATTCCTTCATGAAAATGATGATGACTGACCGGAGGTGAAGACAGGGAAATGGGTTGTCTGAGTTCATTCCGGCCCCTGTAACAGGATACCATAGACTCGGTGGCTTATTAAACAACAGGAATTTATTTCTTATGGTTTTGGAGGGTGGGAAGTCCAAGATCAAGGAGCTAGCAGATTTGGTGTCTTGTGAGGACCTGCTTCCTAGTTCATAGACAGCCATCTTTTTACACTGTGTCCTCACAGTGGAGGAAGGGATGAGGGAGCTCTCTGGGGTCTCTTTTATAAATGCACTAATCTAATCCCCGTAATGAGGGCTCCACCCTCATGACCTAAGCACTTCCAAAAGGCCTCATCTCCAAATAACATCACATTGGGGATTAGCTTTCAACATAGGAATTTTGGAGAGACACAAATATTCAGTCTACAGCCACGTAGTCTATATGGGTAAGGAAAGTAGAACAGTCACAACACACCACAAGTGACAAGAGATTAAAATTGTGGCAAAGCCTGCCTCATCCAGAAATCCTCTCATATTCTCCTTCTCACAGTAAGAATCAGTAATTTACTTTCCCAAATCAAGTTAACCTAAGGCTGAAGCTCTCATGATTAGCATTTCTCCCTAAGACCTCTAGAACCTGGAACTCTGCTGATAGGCGAATCATAGAGTATTGCATACAAACTATACTTAATGATCAGCAGCTTCTAAACCTGCATTGTAATCTTATGGGGGAAAAAAATTAAATACATATTCTCAGACCAACCCAAACTGCTATATCAGAATCTCCAGGAGGAGAGATCAGGAAATCTCTAGTTTTAAGCAAGCTCCCTGCATGATGTCTCTAAAGATAGCCTGGCACAGATCAGTGGGCTGACGATGGAAATGACAGACATGCATCCTCATTTCACAGAGTGGAATTGGGGTCCAAGGGAGTTAAGATATTTTTCCCAAAGTCACATTTAATGGACTAGAAGTCCTCAGCCTAAATATCTGAGGTCCGGTCACCAGGACATGACAGTTTGGAGTCTAGGAAGACTCACAGCATCTATCTTCTGGCCAATGAAAGTTTCACGCACAAAGCCTCTCCTTTGCCCCAGACAATTTTGGGCTTGGTATTACAAATATCAAAAACCAAAACATGTCACTCAAAGAGTGGATGTTATATGCCTGTGTAGACATATGCTTTCATTTGCTCCAAAGGGTATACAGACAATTTCCTGCCTCCATCATGAGGAATGTAGAGGCACGTGATCTGAAACCCCTGGCCTCTTGTTTTCCTCCATATCTCTTTTTCCAGCTTGGCCTATTGTGCTTGAAATGTTAGGCATTCAGGACTTTCCTTAAGCCTGTAATACATTCTCTGAAATCTTTCCGGAGAATGGGAATTTGATTAGGGTGATGCCCTTGAAATGTCAGAGGTCTTCCTACCTCATCTGAAAGAAATTGAGAACATTGACAGATGTGCTCAAAGATAATAGAAACTGAAGAAGATCTTCAGAAATCCTTAGAAACTACCTCAGTGATTCAATTTTTCTCTTTACATTTTTTCCCTTTGGATTAAACAATATAAGCAGTGCAGATAAATACATGAGGAAATACAATTCTTTAAATCAGTCAAACCTAGGTTCTAATTATGTTTTGTTTAATACCTCCACCGTTTCCCTTCTATCCTAACTTTGCACATAATGGATAGAACACTTCTTACCCAATTTTGATTTTGTGTCGAGGACTAATTGGTAATGCCAGAGTTCATTAGGGGACCGTCGATTCACTTTGTTCAACAAATATTTACTCTGCCCCTATGTGGCAGAGAGACATTAAGGTGGCCCCCATGATCTTTACTTCCTGATGTTCATGTCATTATATGGTCCCCTTTGCTTGAATGTGGGTAGAACCTGTGACTTGCTTCTAACCAAAAGAATATAGCAAAGGTGATGGGATATATGTGAGCATGTATGTGATTATGTCTTATAAAATGGTTGTGTCCATCTTGCTGGAATCTCTCTTGCCCTGACTATAAGGAAGTGAGTGGCCGTTTTTGGGCATCTTCCAAGGCAAGGAACTGTGGGCTGCTCCTAGAACTGAGATTGGCTTCCAGCCAACAGACAGCACAAAACTGAAGCGCTCCTTCTTACAGCTGCAAGGAATCCAATTCTGTCAACTACATGAGTGTTGCTTCACATACTGGAGCTACCGTGGGTGCCAGTAGTGTCCTACTGATCCTTCCTGAAAAACTGGATGCAGAAGCTATAAATAACAAGGTCTCCCAGAGGAATAGTTATTTCTGTTGTATGTAACATGCGATCTGTTGATCTCAACAGCACTACTTTAAAGATTGCTCTGGATTTGATATAGACAGATCAGACATATTTTAACCTCGCTGGTGCAAAATGAGTTGTTTTGTTTTTTTTTGAAACATTAACTAAAAGGTCTCAAAATACATGATATTTTTAAGAATAAATTTGTAATATAGTATAATTGAATGCAGAGAATTGTGTACCTCTAATTGCTTACTTTTTTAACTCTTTTATTGTAGGAGTAGTTCTTTATATTCAGTGAAGTAACTATATTGTTTCTACTTTTTGAAAAATAGTGTTAACTCTTGAAAAAAAAAATTCTGATTAAAAAAGGAAGGAATGTACATTTACGTAGTAAAGGACATAAATGACAAGCCCACAGCTAACATCATACTCAATGGTGAAAAGCTGAAAACTTTTCCTTTAAGATCAGGAAAATGACAAAGATGTCCACTCTCATCACTTCTATTCAACGTAGTACTGGAAGTTCTAGCTACAGCAATTAGGCAAGAAAAATCAATACAAAGCATGCAAATCAGAAAAGAAGAAGTAAAGTCGTCTCTGCAGACGACACGATCTTATATATAAAAATTCCTAAAGACCCCACCAAAAAGCTGTTGGAACTAATAAATTAACTCAAAAAACTTGCAGGACACAAAATCAATGTACAAGCATCAGTTACATTTTTATACATTTACAATGAACAATGCAAAGAAGATACCAAGAAAACAATCCAATATACAATAGCATAAAAAAGAATAAAATGGTTAGGCATAAACTTAACCAAGGAAGTAAAAGATCTGTACAGTGAAAACTGTAAAACATTGACGAAGAAAATTGAAGACGACGAAATAAATGGAAGTACATCCCATCTTCGTGGATTGCAAGAGTTAATATTTTTAAAATGCCTAATACTACCCAAAAGGATCTAGAAATTCAATGAAATCCCTCTCAAAATTCCGTGGCATTTTTTCACAGAACTAGAACAGAACAATCCTAAAATTCATATGGAACCACAAAGACCTCAAATAACCTAGGCAATCTTGAGTAAGAAGAACAAAACTGGAGGCATCATATTTCCTGATTTCAAACTACATTACAAAGCTGTAGTCGTAAAAATAGTATGGTACTGGCATAAAAACAGACACATAGACTAATGGAACAAAATGGGAACCCAAAATTAAACCCATTCATATACTGTCAATTGTGAAACTACTGGAAGAAAATCTAGGGTAAAAATCTCCTTAACATTGGTCTTGGCAAGGATTTTTTGGGAATGATACCAAAAGTGCAGGCAACAAAATAAAAAATAAACAAGTGGGATCACATCAAACCAAAAATCTTTAGGACAACAAAAGAAGCAATCAACAAAATGAAAATGAAACCTATGGAATGGTAGACAAAGTTTGCAAACTATATATGTGGTAAGGAATATCCAAATATATATCCAAGATATATAAGGAACTCATACAACTGAAAGGCAAAAATACAAATAACCTGATTAAAAAATGGATGAAGGACCTGAATAGACATTTCTCCAAAGAAGAAATACAAATGGTCAATAGGTATAGGAAAAGGTGTTCAACATCACTAATCATCAAAGAAACGCAAATCAAAACCACAGTGGAATATTGTCTCACACCTCTCAGGATAGCTATTACTAAAAAAAAAAAGATACAAAGGGTTGGATGTGTACAAAAGAGAGCCCTGGGATACTGTTGATGGGAATATAAATTGGTATAGTCGTTATGGAAAACAGTACGGAGGTTCCTCAAAAAATTAAAAATAAAACTAACATATGATCCAACAATCTTACTTCTGGGTTTTCATCCAAAGGAATTGAAATCAAGATGTCAAAGAGATACCTACATTCTTATGTTCATTGCAGAATTATTCACAATAGCCAAGATATGGAAAAATTCCAAGTGTCCATTGCCAGGTGAATAAAGAAAGAAAATGTGGTACATACATACAATGGAATATTAAGCCTTGAAAGACCAAGAAATCCCTTCATTTGTGACAACATGGATGAACCTGGAGGATATGCTAAGAGAAATAAGACAGATACAGAAAGACAAATACTGTATGATTTCTTTTATATGTGGTATCTAAAATAGTTAAACTCGTAGAATTAGAGAGTAGAATGCTGGTTGCCAGGCTGTGGGGAGGAGGAAAAAGGCAGGAGATGGTCAAACAGTACAAAATTTTAGTTCTGGAAGATAAATAAGTTCTGGAGACCTACTATTCAGTATGGTGCCTGTACCTAACAGTACTGTATTGTATACTTCAAATTTGCTAAGATGGTAGATCTTATGTTATGTGTTCTAACACATATACACACAAAATAAATAACAATAATAATACAATAGGTAAAAAAACCTTTCAGAAGTGATGGGTAAGTCTATGGCCTTAATGGTTTTCACGGTGTATACTTAGTCCTAAACTCATTGAGTTTTTATACTTTAAATACATACAGCTTTTTGCCTGTCTATCATACCTCAATAAAGGAGTTTTTGTTTTTTGTTTTTTGTGTTTTTTTTGGTGAGGAAGATTGTCCCTGAGTTAACATTTGTGCCAGTCTTCCTCTATTTTGTACATGGGATGCCGCCTCAGCATGGCTTGATGAGCAATATGTAGGTCCACACTTGGGAGCTGAACCTGCAAATCTCAGGCCACCAAAGCAGAACGTGCAAACCCAACTACTAGACCACCAGGCTGGCTCCATTGAGGTGTTTTTTTGAAAAAGGAGTATCAACCATGAATTCTATATCTAAGAATAAAGGGGAATAAAGACATTCTTATAAAAGGAAATCTAAGAAAATTTGTTACCAGAAAATCTATTCTTAAAGAGTGGCTGAAGGAGTGGCAGTTAAGAGTCATTTTTAGGCTATTAGTGAGAACTAGTAGTTTACCTCAATTAGATGCTAAGTCCTGGGAAATGTAGTTACCTGTGTGACCAAAAAAGGGAAAAAGTTTGAAAGCGATTCACCCTTCTCTGTTACCCCAGGTGAGGGTTCTTTACAAAAAAGGAATGTCCTTTCGCCTCTGGTGTTGTAAATATATTCTCCAGCTAGTGCTTTTTCTTTTAATTCTATCATTTTTTTCTGCTGCTGTTTAGATGTGTTACACATTTATGTAGCTAAATTTTTGTCTTGCTTTTGCGTGTAGAAAACCTATATCCATTGGAAAATGAGATAGATTAATATACATTATATGTTCTTCAATCAGTTTCATTATTTACATTTAATATTTTTAATTGACCTTTATTCCTGTGTAAGGTGTGAAGTAGAGAATCCAATTTTATTTCTTTTCAAATTAACAAACTGTCCTAGAAAAACTTAGTAAATAAAACAAACTTCCTTCCTGCTCATATAAAAATACCATTTTTTTCATATGCTAAATTTCTTTCTGGGTAATTTCAATAATCGTTTACTGATCGTGTAATGCTAGTATTACTATTGTTTTTTAATATTTGAAAGCACAATAAACTGTTTATAACTCTTCCATTTCAAAAGTCTGTTGAGCCTAAATATTTAGTTTTCCATACAGATTTTGATAAATATGCTATTTTACAAGTCCTGTGCATTTGTCTTTAAAATCTGTTCCTAGTTTTTTTATATAGATGATGTGGTAAATGACATTTTTACAATGTGTGTATACATTCTTAACAAGTTACTAAGAGTAGGTTTGAAAACTATTGCCATATAATTGTCATGTAACAATCACCTTAAAGCACTCTCATTGGTTCTAATACGACTTTTTCTTAATTGTTTTTTGATTCTTAAGATACATTTTTATTTTAAAGTGTCTTTTTCTTTGGATTCTTTTTTTTTTTTTTTTCAGAATGATTAGCCCTGAGCTAACTTCCACTACCAATCCTCCTCTTTTTGCTGAGGAAGATTGACCCTGAGCTAACATCTGTGCCCATCTTCCTGTATTTTGTATATGGGATGCCTGCCACAGCATGGCTTGATAAGTGGTGCACAGGTCTGCACCCAGGATCTGAGCCCGAGAACCCCGGGCCACTGAAGCAGTGCACATGAGCTTAACTGCTCCACCACCGGCCAGCCCTTCCTTTGGATATGTGTGCTGTGTTTTTTGTTTCTATTTTTATGTTGCAGTATACTTCATACACTGCATCTCGTTTCCCCTGACTATTTGTTATTGTTTGAATAGAGTTATATGTGGTCCTTTAATTTGCACAAAGTCAAGTTTTTTTATATTTTCCTTGGTTTCCCTTATTGTCCACATTTGTGTTGTTGGAGATAAATTGAGAGTTGATGTAAGTTTTACTGTCTACTCAGTCATCTAGAGGCCCAGCTGGTTGGATAGCAGGAGGAAGCTGGAGTTATGGGCACTCATATCAACAGACTACACTAAACCATGGGTTTGGTGAACATGATATATGTGCTGCCCATTCTTTGCGTATTATGTGACTCTGTCTCATCTCTTTTCTATATGTTCTGGACTAGGTTCCTGCTGATTAGGATACATCTCCACACCTTCTGGCTTTTTACTTGGTGTAGCCTCAGTAGCCCTCCATATTTCCATTGCAGATGCTTTTAAGCCATGTTCAGTTAGCAATCACACTAAGTGGGCTTCTACATGTGTACCCCGTATCACATCCATGGTTACCCTCCCATTTCGCCTCTCCTTTCTAAATTAGAGCGTATTGGCAGGTTTTGTCTGATCCTTTTCCATATATTTTACCAACTCTGGACCACTTTCCAGAAAGACTACATGTGAATGCACTCTTGATAACTTCCTTTGATCTAGTTCCAATACCTTGTGAAGAAACGCTTCAATCTCTCCTAAGTTGATAACACAGGGAATGGTCATGTGGAGGCCTTGGCTAAAAGTTGCATCTACTCTTTATTTTCTTAGAAGAAATCTTCTCTATTTCTCTTAGTTTTGTCATATATTACATAACTAAACACCCCATATTTTCAACGTTTTGTCCTAATACTTCCCCAAGCACAGTGGCATTTAGCGTAGTACATTGACTCGGAAATGTGTCTGCTGTTCTCTTTTTCCTCATCTAGCTGAGTGCTAGTTGCCTTCAGCTATTGCTATAATTATCACCACTACCACCACAGTTGCTGTATGTTGGAGGTAATCCAGTGTTTTTCAACCTTTTTTCACTATTATTCCCTTCTAAGAGGCATTTTTAGACATATTTTCCTAATTGGCATCCTCAGCATAAAATTTTGATGCCATAGACATACTGTATATTTGATTATGTATTCTGACATTTTGGAGGGCCACAATCCATTATGATTTCTAGATTTTTGCACCCCTCAAGAAGCAATTTTTTACCCCCTTGGTCACAATATTGCCCACATTAAGAACATGGTATAATCTTTATGCCAGGCAATTCATAACATTTTCATATTTATAATATCTCATGTTTAATTGATTATTTCTGCATGGATGACTGGCCATTTCTATGATGATGGATTAACATAAAACTATTTCCCCTTATACAAATCAGCTTATAAATGTTGCCCTAAAAATACCTAAACAACAAATACCATCCTTTTGGCCCTTCTCATGCTTGATTCCCCCAGCCAACTCCTTCACCACACACAAATCCATGAGAAATGAGCAATGTCAGAATACTGAAGGACTGATACTACATCATACCATGTGACAAGACCAGTGTCTGCAATTATAATGAGATTTTCAAATGTTAATCACTCTTTATTTTTCTTGCTGACTGCATAATGCCTCTGGAACCAGGCTGCTGTGGGTCTTGTTTGTGGGAGGGGTAGGGATGGGATTCCTGTCTGTCCAAATGCATTCTGCAATTTTATTTATTTTCCAAGCAGTGATCATTATACACATACTGATTTGCGTTCTAAACATGTCTTTTTTGTAACTTGCTTTTTAAAAACATGTAATTGCATATAGGAGGCATGTTTGTAACACCCGGTCCTCTCCTCAGTGGGCAGTGTTGATTGGAACAGGAATGGACGGCTGACTTGGGGTTGGCATCCATTAATAGGTTGGTTAATTAAGTTAGCTATTGAGAATTGAACTAAGAATAGAAACCAGCGTTGGGCAATAGTGGAGAAGGAGGAGGGAGAGGGGGAGAAGAAGAAAGATATGGTATCAAGGTTATTTCATAGGGAAAAAATGGTGTTAACAGAAGTAAGTGAAAAGAACATCTCATAGTAAAAGACACTTTAAAATGAAGACTCATGATTTAATGATAAAGTCACTATGTTGTTTAGTTTTCCTTATTTCATAGTAGTCTGTTAAAAACTTCAACTCTTACAAAGTAAGCTCTTCCTAATCTTTGGTCCAAGATTAATAAGGGTTGATGGACTCTTACCTATTTCAAAACCTGAGGTACAGTTAACTGAAGGACCAATTCTTTGCTCTTGCTTTGCCTAGACATAGATCATCTTACTCCAATAACCAGTGACGATTTCATACAGACAAATTATGTTGATTGGCAATTACATATGCCTTTGTAATAAACAACAGTCATATTAAGAATTAATAGATGTCATTTAATTGATTGACACAATCTTTCAAGACATGGGCTCATGCAGGAAATTGCTGTCAGTTTTTATTCCATTATTAAAAAAACAGTTTGACAAACTGAATTGGCAGTTAAGTCGGTGCTGATGGAACTAAAGCGGAAAGTTCAATCTCGTTTGACTTTATCTTCTTGACCATCACTGTACTTTCGGTGTGACCCAATCATACTATAAGAAGACGCTACTGGAAAAAACAAATGTCTAGGCTAAGGAGAATGAAGAATTCTGTGTAACATCATCCACACACACATCCACACTCCTGTGGCCTTATATCAAATGTGTTTTCTGCCACGAAGGTTTCAGGCATGACTACGCATACACTAAGCAAAACCCATGGCCAATTATGATAGATACCTCTCAAGATACTTAAATTATAATAACTTACAAAAAGTCCAGTCTATGAAAATTCATTTGCTATTAGTGTTAAATGAGTTCTTGCCCAGATTTTCTTTCCTTTTAGGGGTCAAATGTGGTAGAAGTTGAGATTTGACTGAACTACTTTTAACAAAATTTTAATCAAGTGTTACCTCAGCAGGCAACAGATGGAAGAAAAGCCATTTGATATCAGATGAGTAGCAATGTGCCCAGCACACGATATGAAGCACAGATGTTTATCTGGAATGGCCATGAAGTTGGAAAATGAAAATTCGGAACAAAGTTATTGAGTTCCAAAACCTCTCCAATGCCATATTGTGAACAGGCAGGACAGCCTCCAAGAGGTAGCATTAATACCTGACTCTCTTACCATCCTCTAGCATCAGAGGATGCACAAAAGTGCGTGAGCTCAACACTAAAACCTAAAGTCAGAGATGTCTTTTTTTCCATCGCTGAGCAATATTTCCAATTAACGTGTTTTATGATGAATTTCTTTTCTTTTTCCCCAGTGTCTCTTTTGAGTTTTACATTCAGCATTTTATTGTTTCTCTCATGCTTTATATGATGAGATTCCAAACTGATTCTCACACATCCTTTCACTCCCTTTAAAAATGTATAAATTAAAACATTTAAGTGTCTCAGGTATCTTATGTCACAATTACCTTCCAGATAACCATTTTTTTTCCTGAATGGTTGGGAGTTTTTTTCACTTGTTCACTTTTATTGATGAGGCAGCATTTTGTATTAGATCTTTTCTAGAGCCTGCTTTTCACTCAGTAAAGAGGGAAAATATTTGAATGGGCTGTCACTTGATACCATGGGCATGAATGAAATGATCTGCTCAAAGTGGGCTTTCTATTTTCTATATGTAACAGGCCTACCTGTAACGTTTCAAAGCTTGGAGAAAGAGGACAAATGGGGAGTCCTCATCGAATGCCCACCTCTTCAGTTCCTTGCCTTGGTTCCGGCCTATGGTGCGAAAACCCAGGAGCATGTCTGTGGACATCTCAGACCATAAGTCCCAGTTGTGTCAGCTGATGCCTTCTCGGAGAGAGCTACTTCTTGAATCACTCCTAGCGCTTAAAGGTATGTACCTTAGTGACATGCTCTACCTTTAGGGGGACAGACTGAGGAAAAAGGCCACATGCTGCGGTAAGCAGGCTTGGGGCCATTTGGGCAGTGAATTTTGTAGACTTAAGTATTCAGAGGGCAGCATAAAAGGGGAGGTATGTGAGCTCCAGCTGGGCTTATTTCTTTGCCCCCCAAGCCCTTTTTCTTATACGGGGGGACATTCTTATAGAAGAATGCTATAGCAGGGACCTCTACAGCATAAGGCCTAGGAGAGTGGCCAGTTGCCTAAATCTAAGGTTGTTACTGTGTGTAAATTTTATTCCTTTGTAAACACAAGGGAAATGAATTATGATAATTCATACTTGGACAAAGACAAGTGTCCAATTTGTACTGGATCGATATCATACCAGCCCCATCATTCCCTTTACATTATTTCTATTTGAGAGGGGCACACCCTAAGGTGACCTCCGATGATCCACATCCTTGTCTAATGCCCTCTCCTTCAGTATGGATGGAATGTGTAATTAATTCTAACCAGCAGAGCATTGCAAAGGTGATTGGATGTCTCTGGTTATGTTATATGGCAAAAATGATGGAGTGCTTATATAAGACTCAGTCTTGGGAGGTTGGAGAGAGACACTCTGCTGCTCGTCTTGAAAAAGCAAGCTGCTATGTTGTGAATTGCCTATGGAGAGGGCCACATGGTAAGGAACTGGGTAGGCCCTTAGGAGGGCTTCAGTCCTACAACTGCAAGAAAGTAAATTTTGTCAATAACCACATGAGCTTGGAAGATGACCTGTAGCTCCAAAAAAGATCACAGACTGGCTGACATCTTGACTGCAGCCTTGTAAGAGCCTGAGCAGAGAACCCATTTACAATGAACCCAGACTCCTGATGCTGTGAGAAAATAAATTTGTGTCGTTTGAAGCTCCTAGGTTTGTGATAACTTGTTATACCGAATAAGGAAACTAGTACACCAGTTCTTTGGAGTTTGAGTATCTGTTCTTTCTTATCTTGTCTGTCTTGTACTGCGTCTTTCCCACAGCTTTTACAGTCTGAAAATCACTCTATTTTTGTGCATAGACCCACATTTTGTTGACATTGGGTAAGATCCTTTAGGAATGCCAAATTCCTGGTATTGTTTGAATAAAGTCTTTTTTAAAACTTTACTCAGTTGATTTACTATAACTGAAAAAAGATGATTAAGTTCAAAGATATCACTGAGTTTTTGTCCTCTTTTCTTTCCTTTCTAATCTATTCTTCAAGTACAAACTTATCCCCCTGACATCTTCCTGATTTCTTACTTTGCCTCTTGACACTAGCAGAAATACTTTCTCTTCCTCCTTTGGTACATAAACCACTATCTTTGATCTGCTTTTTTTTTTTGGTTAGGAAGATTGGCCCTGAGCTAACATTTCTTGCCAGTCTTCCTCTTTTCACTTGAGGAAGATTGTCCCTAAGCTAACATCTGTGCCAGTCTGCCTCTATTTTGTATGTGGGACACCACCACAGCATGGCCTGATGAGTGGTGTGTAGGTCCATGATGGGGATCAAACCTGTGAACCCCAGGCCACCAAAACAGAGCACGCAAACCCAACCTGTATGCTACTGGGCTGGCCCCCTTTGATCTTCTTTTAAGATTTCTTTTTACTTAGTCCTTTACTTAGCGATTGTATATGAGCCGTTTCTTTCCTAGCTAAATTATATTCACCTAGGGTGGAGGGAGGAGCAGGGGCAGAAGTGAAATCATTTATGTCTTTACAGCCTGTCCTCATATCCAACAGTACCTTGCTCTAGGAGTGAGTGGTCCTTAGCTACTTGCAAGTATAAATGAAAGTGATGTTGTTGACCTGCATAGTTTTCAGCTCATATGTTCCTCAGGAAAATAATCAAGTCACTTTTTTTGGAATCCAGCAAAATGTATCAGATGATGCATGTCTCATTAAGGCTCAACTGATCCTCTCCGTCCTGAAACTGACATCACTTTCTTGATAGCCTTGGGAACTTTGATTCAGCAAATCTTCATTTTTTTGGAAATGTGAGTGCCATTAAAAATAGCAGCCTTAGAGGGCAGTTGAAGTAAACTGTGGTTTGATCTATATACGTAAGAGGAATATCTAGAGGTATTTTTAGAAGGACAGATAAAGGCTGAGATCAACAGGGAAAGGCTGTTTGGTAGCTTGTATTTCTGCTCCAGTTCTCTCCTAGGCTGGCAAGAGCCAAATGGAGTCTCCTGTGGGTTCTTGTCATTATTGGTTGAAGCCCTGAATGTTGACAGACTGTCCCCACAGGCAAGGTAAAAGGAAGTATTGAGACAATAATCAGGGTAATTCAGGTACTTTGTGTGCTAATAAAGAAAACAGGTGCTTGGGGCTTGGTTGACCCAGCTGGGATGAATGCTCTGGATAAATGGCCTTCACACTGTTTTCTGTTTCATGACTAGAGGCAGCTTAAAATCTCTGCCCTACTGATATCTCTGAAAACAAAGCCTTTGTCTCCTTATGAAAAGTGTCCAGATTGCTTTAAAGCTCAACCTACTTACAAAGAGATTATACACCTCAGCCAGAGTTCCAACAGTTCCCATTAAAACCCAGGCATTCACTTAAAGTAAAACTGATAATCTAAGATTTGAACAATAACACAAGAAATGTTTTGAGGACTCAAATATCTTGTTGCATTAGGGAAAAATTAGCAGAGATGCTGTGTGTAGAGGAAATAATGTTGCAATCAATTTTACTTGAAGTTTTAAGAGCCTTCTGTCTTTGGTTTAAGTGTACCATTAATGCTTTGGGGGGAAAGCGCGTCTTGCTCTAGGTTTCTGTGCAGAAGAAGTAGGAGAAAGGGTGGGTGACTCCAGATGCTACCTCTGCCTCCTTTTATATAGCAGATGTGTTTCCTCTTTGTGATGTTGATTGCAACATCCACCCTGGGATTAACAGAGATAGTTGAGCCAAGTTTTCTCTGCAGAAGTTCCTTAGAAGTTAAAGGGGATATCCAAAGATATCCTCGTTTGACTTTAACACATATTTTCTTAAGACTGGTCAACAAAACAACTTGCAATGGTAGAGCCCAGGGAATTTGCCTACAGAGCCAGCGAACGGAAAAATTCTTAGCTGAAATTGTTACAGAATGTAGAGGGAGGGAGAATTCACCCAAGATCTGCTTACAATCAGCATTTATTAATTCTAACAGAATTCTAGTAGATTAACTCCATGTCAAGCCTGGTATGAAATGACAATGGAATAAATCATGCAGACCCATCTCAGAATCATCATTTTTTCTCTCTGATTTTGAATATAATTGTTGATTAAATTGGAGATCATGGTACAAGATTTTTAGTTTTCTTTTAGTTTTTCAATTTTAGGAAATTTCTCTTATTCTTTAAAGAAATATTTTGCTACTTCATTGCAATTCAAAAAATTCAAAAGAATATAAAGAATTTAACAATATCTACCCCCTGACTCCAACAATTCTCTTTTTTGCAAGCTATAGAAGATAGAAGGTTGGGCCCAATTTACCTATGATGAAATTGCTGTTAAAAGCCTTCACTTCTTCCAGAAGCTTAAGGCCATTATCTTCACTGAAAATATAGTGAAAAAAAAAAAAATCTGTATTTTTTTTATTTTCAAAGTTTCGATTATGTCCCCTTATCCTCCAGATAAAAAAAACACATCCTAGGGGCTGGCCCCGTGGCCGAGTGGTTAAGTTTGGCGTGCGCTCTGCTGCAGGCAGCCCAGTGTTTCGTTGGTTCGAATCCTGGGCGCCGACGTGGCACTGCTCATCAGACCACGCTGAGGCAGCGTCCCACATGCCACAACTAGAAGGACCCACAACGAAGAATATACAACTATGTACCGGGGGGCTTTGGGGAGAAAAAGGAAAAAAAAAAATAAAATCTTAAAAAAAAACACATCCTATTTAACTCTACCTCTTGAAAATGGATTATGGTTTACTTCTGAAAGCACATAGAACAGTCAATAAGTTAAAGGGGGCAAGAAATAGAGATTGAATTGGGAGCTGATAGCAGGAGGTTCCTGTGTACAAATATTAGTAGTCATTGACCGGGAAAATGGTTGATTGGTTCATCTTTGAACATATTATTGAGCCTCTATGTCCCAAGTGTGGTGCCAAGCACTAAGGATACGCTAGTGCACTTTATTAGACTTGGCCAGTCGCCGTGTTTACCAACTTCTGGTCTAATGGATAGAAAGACATTCATCAAACAATAATGCATTTTTCAAATGAGTACATAATTATGAACTAAGATAAATTTTATGAAGAAATGGAACACCACTCTTTGATGAGGTACTTACAAAAGAACTTAGCTTTCCTGAGAAAAGGATACTTGCATTATTAGTAAGTGATAAATAAATAAGGAAGAGAGTGATGAAACAGCATTGATTGCTGCCACACCAGTAAGTACGTAGGAGCAAGGGTTGTATGAGAAGCTAACAGTGGATGAGATAAGAGTGTGGGTAGAGTGTTGAGAAGGGTGAGCAGAAAATAGATTACATTGCTTTGCAGGTCATGTTAAGGATTTTGACTTTATTTTATGTGCACTGGAAAGCTTTTGGACAATTTTAAGCAGACATTGGCAAATTAGATCTAAGCTTTGACAATTAAACTTTGAGATGAAAACTCCACTAGGTATTACAAAGTCTACTTTTGAGTTCTTGGCCCCTTATTAACTAGAGACAATGCTGACTTTCATACTCAATGAGTTGCATGTGTTATTGTATGAAATTTGTGTGCAAAAATTGAACTGTACCCTTATACTTTATACAGAGAGTTCTAACAAAAGTACAGCAAATTGTAAATTCCCCAGTTTTCTTTTAGATACTGTCTAAGTGAATATATATTTAGAATTTTGTATGTTAATTTCCTTTTTTTATTTCAATTTAAATTATAATAGCATCTTACAGAGATTAAATATTTACACAACAATTTCTAACTTCGTATTGAATTGATAAACCTAATAGTTGTTATCAGTAACATAAGCACATTTTTAACCTTTTTCATAAGAAGGAAAAAATACAAAGAATTATTCATATTGTTGCATAAGTTGATAGAGATTGTGGCAAATAGACTCTTAAAGATAACCCTGATGATACCTGTTTCCTGGTGTTCATGCTATTATGTGACTCCTTACCCCTGAGTGTGGACAACACCTGTGACTTTCTTCTAACTAATAGAATATAGCAAAAGTCATAGGATGCACATGATTATTTGTATGTTATTGTATGATTAAGTTACATAAAGTTGTAGTGCTCTTCTTGCTGGGGTCTCTCCCTCCCTGGCTCACTTTGAGGAGGCAAGTGGCCATGTTGGGGACTCCCACATTGCAAGGAACTGTGGGTGATGTCGAGGAGCTGAGAGTGGCCTCCAGTTAACAGTCAGCAAGAAACTGAATCCTTCAGTTCTATCGCTGCGAGAGATTGAATTCTGCCAACAACATGAGAAAGCTTGGAAAGCAGAAACTTACCCAGCTGAACCTCTGATAAAACTGCAACCCCAGAAGAATTAGCCTTTATTGCAGCCTGGTGAGACCCTAATCAGAGGATCCAGTTTAGCCATGTTTAGATTCTTGACCCACAGACATTGCGAGAAAACGAATATGTGTTGTTTTAAGTCGTGAAGTTTGTGGTAATATTAGTATGCAACAATAGGTAACTAATACAATGATGAAGCCAAAACTCTACTGTATGTGGCACTAAGTATCACCACTCAACAGATACAATGTTACTGTCAGTAGATGCATGGAAGACTGAATTTAACCTGAGAAACTTGGTTTAGGAATATCTATGCATTCCTCTGAAAGAATTTGTTCTTAAAAAGGCAATGGTATGAAAATTGTCACCTGTTAACTTGGGCAAATTACAACTTCCCTGGTCTTAGCTTTTTCATCTCTAGAAAGATAATATTTGCCCTTCTTACATGAAGGATTATTATAAGATTAAATTCACATCATTTTAATTAAGTAATTATTAAGTTTGCACTTGTACTTTCACGTATAATGCACGTAAGCCAATGACAACTGTAAAATGCTCACTATCTAAGCGGAAATATTAATACAGTGTTAATGATTCCTCCTCCACTCTCTGTGACCTACCACTAATTATACATCCAACTTGGACAGATTCTTCACTTAGAGTTCTTGATTTTCTCTGTTTGTTTGAATTAAGAAGACATTGGTTGTTAACGTCTTTAGTAATGTTCACATGTGGCCCTTCGTTTTAGCGAGGGCAGGTGCATTATTCCAGTCTAAGTTACAGGAATTCATGTGGTGAGTTACTTGCTTATCCTTAAACTCTGTTCTTGGATGTAGTGCTACTTGAAATTCTCTTTTGTGAGAATTCAGTGCTTTCCATTTGTTCATGTCTTGCTGTTAATATTCGCCTTCACATTTGCAAGCTTGTCACAAAAAATGAGTTTATTTTCAATCCTTTACCATTTGTGCAAATGCCGCTGTCACCGAAGGGTGAAGATATAGACAAAATTTAAATGCATAATATCACAAATGTTTTTTAAACTCTTTTATTAATGCAGTTCACAGCACAATTAACATAAATAATATTGTTTTTAGTCCACTGGTTCCCAAAAGCATTAAGACGCAAAAGCAGATCGTGGGGAGAAAGAATTCTCAATGTGATTAGAAAAAAAGTGTTGACAAGTGAATGCAAAATGTGGTTCAGCTGCTCCTGTAAAGTTAATAATAATAATTTAAAAGAATATCTGAATTATGAGAGACTTTTTTATTGTTGTTTTGTGTTTCCCCTATTGGCTGATTTTTCAACTCATAAAGCGTTCTTGCTGTCTGGGTAAACCATCTGTGATAGCTCTGTTTTGGCTGATTTTCTTTTGTGTCAATGGCCAACCCATGGGGAAAGGACTAAACATCGTAGAAAAAAGTTCAACTTGATGTGTATCACCATTTCATTAAAGCAAAGAGAATTGAAAGCACTTTATTTATGTTAAGAAGTGTCCCTTAAAATTGCGGTACTCAGAAAATTGGTTATTTTAGATCTCACGTTCAGTGAATACAAAATGTACCCTCTGTGTAGCCCGTCAAGAGAAGGAATGAACATAATCACACAATCACTGGGTTCAGCATGTTAACTACATTTTCAAGGCTTAGCCACTCTAATAAGTGGGACTGAATCCCAAAGGAAATACATATCTATTTAATGTAAATATCTTATTTCCTTGAAGGTAAAAATCTTTAATAAAAAGTACAATTCAGATAGTTATGGAGAAGCCATACAAAGGAAAATGCAGTCTTGGCTAACATTCATTGGATACTTACTATGTGTCAATCTTGATTCTGTTGTTTCTACACAGGTTATACAGTTTATTCCTTACTACTAATCCTGTCAAGTGTGTGTTAGTATTATCTCCATTTTACACATAAGGGATGTGAGATAATGAAAGATTAAGCAATTCAGCCAAGGCCAGAAAGTTGGGATCCAAATGCAGGTAGTGAAGGAGCTGGGAATCAACTAGAGGGCAGACAAATTACAACCAGTGCTAACCATATTCTTTAATGTGGTCAAAGTAGGGTAGGCTTTGCACCTAGTGAGAAGGGAAACTGAGACCTGATTCTGCCACCCAGTAAAGGTCTCATCTTGGCTACTTAGCCCCTTCTCAGTGAGGTAATGCATTTCAAAATAAAGCAATCTAGAAACTGAGGATAATGTGAACCTGACTCAAATTCTTTCCTTGGATTTTGGAACACCATGAGGGAGAATGTGCACACTGCAACAGTAATTTCTTAAAGCCCCTCCCAGGAGTTTCCTGTCTTCTTCCCTACCCCTATTCTTGAAATGTAAGAGATGGAGGGAGGGAGAAAGATATTGAGAGAGCCAAGCCAAAATTCTTCTTAATGAGCAAGGGCAAGGATATAGCTTGTAGCACTCAGATAGTACTAGCTTTTCTTTGGTTACAACATTATTGTTATACATTTAAAGGCATTGATGACGGTATATATTTTGGACACTCTGAAGTTTGAAAATGTTAGATGTTAGAGCTTGGCCAGCTGGTATCGGAAATAAAAGCACACAGATTAATAATCGCTTTACGACTTTTTTTCATATTACACAATCCTTTCAAAATTGAACTAATGCTATCATAATTACCCATGTGGGTAGGCAGGGATAAAGGTAAGTAAGAACAAGACTTCTAACAGATTCATTAAAGCTTGTCTGCCCAACTATCAAGACAGGCTGGCTGGTTTAAATAGGAAAGCCTTTGTTGTAGTGAGGTTTGTATGTAGGTGGTTCATAAGAGGTTCTGTATGAGAAATATTGATTACTAATACCATTTTACTGGGCAATAGTGCTTCAGTGAGTCTGGAATTGAGGGACAATTTCATCTTTTAAGTGACTCAAATGAACATCTCATGAGCGGACACTTTCATTTTATCTGTAAGCTTCATGACATCATCTCTTTAAGCCATAGACATTGAGGAGGGGCAGCCAGTAGCTAAGCTGTAGGAGCCAGCTTGATTTTGTGCTTTATCCAAGAAGAATTCAACTTCCAACCAACCTCCCACTTTCACCAACAAGAAATTATGGCCAAATATGGCCAAATCCACCTCAAACTTAAACACAATTTGGGAAGCCCTACCTTCAAATGATAATTAACTATTTTTTATATTATCCACTTATCCTATTAATTAATTGGCTTCTGTAGATCTGAAATTGTATTCACAAAGACAAAAGAAAACCAATATTTATTAAGTTCCAGAATCCTCCAGGGCTTTATGTTAGAATGTAGCAGGTGGACCCTTCATATATGTTCATTTATTTAATCTTCACAACCATCTTCTAGACAAGGGATCATCCCCATTTTAAAGTTAAGAAACTGAACTCGTGCCACCACATTTAAAGAAGGGCTAGAGCGAGGTTCAAACTCAGACTTAAACATCTGGTTTATTTTTTCAGTATATATTTTCTTACAATAATAGATAACAGGTTTCCCATATACCCTACACCCATATTCTCCTATTATTTTAACATCTTATATTGGTTTGTTCTATTTATCACTATTAGTGAACCAATATTGAAACATTATTAATTCCATAATTTTTTCAGATTTCCTAAGGTTTACTTTAACGTCACTGTGACAGCCCACACTTAAGGAATGAAGAGTTATGCTCCACTTCCTTAAGAATGGATACATTATCTGGATAAATTATCTGTTTATCCAGATGAATTATTTGGAAGAATTCTTCTGCATGGGACATTGTTTCTTCTCTTCCATTTGTTTCCCCCATTTATTTATTTCTATCAGTACGTACTCATGGATAGCTATTTTACACTTCGGGTTATGATTTAATACTACTTTGTTTTGTTACTACACGTCTGAAATCCAGGTGTTGACAAGACCATGTTCCCTCCAAAGCCTCTAGGGGCAGATCCTTCCTTGCCTTTCCAGCTTCAAATAATCTCAGCTATTCCTTGGTTATGGCAGCATAACTCCAATATCTGCCTTTGTCTTCCTGTGGCTGTCTTCCATCTTTTTGTTTCTATCTCTGTGTCTCTTCTCCTCTTGTAAGGACACCAGTCTTATTGGATTAGGACCCACCCTAATGGCCTCATCTTAACCTGATTACATCTGCAAAAAACGCTATTTCTGAAGAAAGTCGCGTTCATAGGTAGTTAGGAGTTCAATATAACTTTTTTGGAGGGACACGATTTAACCTATAATGACACGTATAGTGGTTTCAGAATTGTTAACCCAGATGTGCATGGGAAACAGCTTGTTCAACTAGAATCCAGTTCTTATGTACAGTTTATTTTGCCCTTAGTCTCACAGACACTCCTCTTTTCCATAATTAATTAGATCAACTCCTTTCCCTCCATCCTCTTCAATGATGTTGTTCCATACATTTTTTTTTTTTAAAGATTTTATTTTTTCCTTTTTCTCCCCAAAGCCCCCGGTACATAGTTGTATATTCTTCGTTGTGGGTTCTTCTAGTTGTGGTATGTGGGACGCTGCCTCAGCGTGGTTTGATGAGCAGTGCCATGTCCGCGCCCAGGATTCGAACCAACGAAACACTGGGCCGCCTGCAGCGGAGCGCGCGAACTTAACCACTCGGCCACGGGGCCAGCCCCAAATTTTTAATAAAAGATTCTTTTTTTCATATTCATTCATAGAATGTGAACATTCTCTTCTCACCTCCCCGACCTCTTAAATATTTTTTAAAATGTGCTACATCTCTTAAATGATTTTTTAAAAATGTGCTTACATAAAGGTTTATTCTTTGTGCTATAAAGTTCAGTAGGTCTTGTCAAACTCATAATATTGTGTATCCACCGTTACAGTATCATCCAGAATAGTTTCACCATCTCGAAAAGTAACTGGTGCTTCACCTCTTCAAACTTCTCCCACCCAGCCTCTGTCAACCATTGGTCTGTTTACCATCTTTATAGTTTTGCCTTTTCCAGAATGTCATCTAAGTGGAATTAAACAGTATGTAGACTTTCTAGTATGTAGCTTTTCCTCTACTTAGCAATATGCATTTGAAATTCATCCATGTGTTTGGTGGCCTGAGAGGTTTTTCCTTTATATCATTGAATAGTATTCCATTGGATGGATGTATTACAGTTTGTTTATCCATTCACCTATTGAGGGACATCTTGGTTGTTTCCAGCTTTTGGTGATTTTGAATAAAGCTCCTGTAAAAATTCATATGCAGGTTTTTGTGTGGGCACAAGTTTCCAAGTTAGTTGGGTAAATAATTAGAAGTATAATTGCTGGATCATATGGTAAGATTATGTTTAGCTTTGTAAGCAGCTGCCAAATTGTCCTCCAAAGTGTATGCATCATTTTGCATTCCCCTCAGCAATGAGTGAGAGTTCCTGTTGCTGTGCATCCTCAACAGCAGTTGGTATTGCCATTTCTTTGGGATTCGAGCCATTATAATAGGTGTACAGTGATATCTCATTGTTTTTATTTTTATTTCCCTATGAATAAGTCATATTGAGCATCTTCTCATATACTTATTTCCCATTTGTGTGTCTTCTTTGGTGAGAGATATGTTTAGATCTCTTGCCTATTTTATAAATTGGATTGTTTCTGTTCTTATTTTGGAGTGAACATCTAGTTTTAATGTATAATTTCAAAATATTGGGTAGGAAGGATGATCTATATGGCCCAGGAACTCTGGCATCTCATGCCAGCCTAAACCTGTTCCTATCAGGCAAGTATTATGATTCCTTTTTTAAAAATGAAAAATCTAAGTGATCAAATCTAATATTTAGAGATCAGACCTAATATTTAGAAACTACACAGCCTGTAAGACTAAGATATCCCTTTTCTAGTAGAATTTTAAAGTGTCTTTCAGACCTATCAGACCTAACAGCTCCCTTTTTTATTAGAAATATGTTTATATCCTATTTACTATCACAAAATGATATTCATGAATAATATAACCTACTTAAACACATAATAAAAAATTAATATAAAACCCTGTGATATGAAAGAAAATAAGAGAGAAGTAAGAGAAAAATAAAATTTGTTTTTGTACATGTAAATGCTTGTGGAGGATTATATTAGATTATGATGCTAACAGTAGTAGCACCAACTTATAATTAATAAATTTAGGTGTAAAGGATCAAAAGCATTTCCTGAGAAAACACTCAGGAAATTAAAAGAGAATTTATATGAGTAGACACTAGAATAAAAACTGACCAGATTAAGTATTAGTCAACTAGACTTATTTGACTACAGTAAAAGAAGGAAAGATACTGCTTACGTGGAATAGGGAAAACATGCCAGGATAAATTGTAAAATCTAGGAGTGAAGAACCAAGGAAGCCAAAAGTCTTTGAAAACAAGGTGTATCCAAAAGTCACATAGGATATGGAAAAATTCTTTATTGGATGGAAGTGTCATGCATTGGAGCATGTTAACAATCCCTGGCACCCATCTCTTAGATTCCAGTCGTAACTCTCATTCACTGTGATAACCCAAGACATACTCCAAATTTCCGTAATGCCCCCTTATTTTAAACCCATACATTAATCATTCTAACTTGTAATATGTAATTCGAGGATTGTTGTGACTCAAGTTAAATTGTAAAATTTACGAACGTTTCAGAATGTTTTGGAAATTTTAATTGATGGCCATAAAAGTGTTGAAGATCAGTAAAGTACCAAGCTTAAATTTGTCCACCTGATGGCCTTGAATCAAATGGACCTTATCTTGGATAGCACATGGGCTTTATGAAACTTAATAAAATATAATAGATAGAAGAGAGTTAGATACTTTAGATTTAGGCCCAAACTCGCCAAAACACCATTAACATTGTCCCCATGGTTCTGCCTCACGTGCCTCTCAGCCACGGAATATCTCTTTGACAGTAACACTGAAGAATGGGCTGTGAAAAATCATTGGTTTCATTTTAATGAGCATGCATTAAGATCTTTCTTGTTGCCAAGAATTGTGCTAGGTAAATATGGAAGATAGCTATATAATAAAAAAAAAACAGTTCTTCTTTTCGGCTTTTTAACCTTCCTGACTCTCATCTTGAAGATTAAGGGCATATGACAATCACAGTCTTAATAAACCAGTATGGCCTTGTCATCTTTGAATTTATCTGAATTTTCTTGGCATCAACTTATATTTTCAACCTGGGTCACCTCTTGCAGTAAAATATTTTATGGATTTATTCCTTTTTCTGTCAAACAAGCCTTGCTTTTATTAATTCACAATTTCATTCTTCACTTTTAAGGCGCTCTTTCTCATACCAGCCAGACAAACAGAAAAGAAGAGTAGTCAAGCTAGGGCAGGAGTGTAGGGGGTTCCTGGAATTTGGGGACTGAGGAAAGAAAAAGATATGACCACTAGGTCGCAGTAGCACACACAGGGTTGGTTTGGGTGCCTCTGACAGGTTTGCTTGTGGAGAAATCCCTCACATGATGAGACTGTCTAGAGGATACAGGATGAGGGACACCATCCAGAAGGGGAGAAGGACAAGGAAGTCCTGGGGGGAGATGGATCAGACAAGAGGCTTAATGTCTAGGTGATGTTGCCCAGTGGCATGATGGGAAATCTCTGGGTCAGAGAGCTCCTAAGGGCAGTAGCAGCTTGGGGTATGGACCATCCCAGGGCCATATTTGATCTATGACTAGCATGAGTTGGACAAAGTTTCATGGGGTATGCACAGTAGGCAGGCTCTAAATGGCGAAAAATCTGCTTATTTGGGTTATGTTTAAAACAACTACATGTGTAAAAAATTGTGTTTCCTGCCAGCAGGCCTTTGAGCTATTGAGTCTCCGCTGTGAAGAAATAAACAACCTAGGGGCTAAAATATGGAGGCCAACGTAGGCTCATTTTTATAACAGAGATCTCTGTTGTTTTGGTAAAAAGAAGGTGGGTTTGGAGTCAGAGAGATCAGGATTTGAAGTCCCTATTTTCTCTCTTATTAGCTGTGTGACCTCTGTAAATTCCACTTTCTTTAAAAATCTCAGCTATCTTGTATGAAACAAGTGGGTCATAATAGCCAACTGATAATACTGACATGAGATTAAATGAGATAACACATGCTAAACACCAGGTACATAGTATTTGTTCAATAAATATTAAGTGCCTCTAATGATCCTTTCCCATACTTTGGGTAAGTTTTAATCTGAGTACTCTTGGATAACTGAGCTTCATCCGAGCGCCTGCATGCAGTTTATTTTGGGAAGTGATCTCAGGGAAGAGGAGTCGGGGCTAGAGAGAGGGAATTAGGGAAAGCTTATGTAGCAGATGTGTCCGAGAGTCTGTTTCACAGTGGCCTGCTATGGTCTGAGGAAGATAACGAATGTGCCTCAGGATTATTCATCAGAGGGACAAAAAAGGAGCCTTTGTCTTGGACACTTCTCTCCTTCCCACCCAAATGGGATAAGTCCTTCTCATTTCTAGTCTGCGTGCTTGTGAGCACAGCAGGCTTTCAGCGGCTGTCTAATAATACCACCCCTGCAAAGCCAGAGAGGCAAAAGGGCAGAAAGCTAGAACATTGGTACCAGTGGGGTGAGATGCTTTTATACCTATGTGGAGCTGGTTACTGCAGCAATGGTTGGAATACACCACGGGCCAAAATGATGACGAAGGGGGAGCACCTGATGTGTTCAACAGAGAATGCTAAGTGAAACAGAAGAGAGATGATTATCCAATAATGGGCAAATCCATCTTGGGAAGAAGGGATTATTTTTAATAAAACCAAGAGCTAACATTGATTTTTCAGCTTGGAAGTATAACATCTTTGTAAGCTACATGCTCTACAGTTCTCCTTGATGATTTTTGAACAGGGCTAATTTTAGATATTTTCGATTGCCTATTTCTCTGTAAGAAGATAAAATGGTAAAACACATGGTGTCTCCACTCTGTTAGATTCTTTCGGTTACAAGAGATTGAAGCTCACTGATTTTACTTAAGCATCAGTGATTATTTACAAGGAAACACATGTGCAAGAACCCATGGCACATCTTGAGATAGGCATAGTTAATTTGTGCAAATTCCGTTGTACTGGTTTTTCTGAGGGTGAAGAGGAATAGTACATTTAAAATGTGTGGGACAGTCCTGTGACTATTCCGTTAATAAACATGTGCCCAAGATTGAGCCTGAGCTGGAAGATGGGAATTTTCTGTTTCCTTGGTCATTCTGTCTTACAGCGAGAAAATCACTTGAAACCCTGGGGATTAGTGTTCAAAGAAGCATATTTTTCACGCAAAATTTCTTCCAAAAGCAAGACAGTCACTTCATCTGGTACTCAAGGAAAGAAACCGTGATTTGTTCCAAAGCTAGGTGAAAAAAAAGATGTTTTGGTCTCTTTAGTGGCATTCTCCCAAAGGATTTTCAAGGGAAATGATGACTATCTTCAATGTTTATCGTATGCACTCACCGTGGAATCTGAATTCTGAGAAAAATGTGAGGCAACTCATAACATAGACCAACAGGAGGGAAGAAAAACTAGTAATGCCCGTGCCACTGAAATGTTTTAGTTCTTTCCTTTTTTTTTGATATCTTTCTCTACTGTTGATCTTTCTTCCCTTTATGCTTCTTTCTCATAGTTTGGGTTTATTCATAGATTTGATATATCAGGGCCTGTCATGGATCAAATTCTGTTTCACGCATCTTTTGATCATCCTCCTTCTGCTAATGGCCTAATTTTCTGGCCTTGTTTTGCTTTGTTTGTCTTATTTTCTTTTTAGCTTGAATTCCTGAGACTCTATTTGACCTAGTCCATTATTTTTTAGGCTGTAACACCTCAAGTGACCAACTGGAAAGTTTGCTATTTTGCAATGTCATTGTCCTAGAATCCCATCCTCTTTGGGGATAGCACGGTCAAAGAGTCTGCATAAAGATTTGCAAAGAACAAACAGGGGCTATGGGCGAGAGTTTATACAGAAAGGGGCTGTGGCTGTGGCAGGCGTTCTGAGAAGTGGTTGACTATCAGTTATGTAGTGTAAAAAAAAGAATGTCTTTTACTTCACTGGCCAATAACCAGATAATATCCTGTATATCACTCAGATAAAATTGCAGCTGGAAGCAAAGCTTCTTTAGCAAGAATTCTGAATCCAAGGCTTCTTGCATTTGTCTTTTCTTCTTGTTTTTGAACTTTCCAGTTGTCCTCAACATAAAAGACCCATGCTTTTTATTCTTTGACATTCTCACTTAACTCTCTCTTGATTAATAAACAAACAACAACAAAAGTCTTATTCTAAGCTTCCTTGGGGACGAGTGGAGTCAGATTAACTTACAAGTTGTGGGTATCAAAATTAAAGTTCCTTCTGACATTTAAGAATATCCTAAGCTGGCCCGGTGGCGCAGTGGTTAAGTGTGCACATTCTGCTTCTGCAGCCCCTGGTTCACCGGTTTGGATCCCGGGTGCGGACATGGCACCGCTTGGCATGCCATGCTGTGGTAGGTGTCCCACATATAAAGTAGAGGAATACCGGCATGGATGTTAGCTCAGGGCTAGTCTTCCTCAGCAAAAAGAGGAGGATTGGCAGCAGTTAGCTCAGGGCTAATCTTCCTCAAAAAAAAAAAAAAAAGAAAAAGAATATCCTAAGCTGATAAAGACAAGGGCTAAGCCTCAACCAAGGGCAAAGAGGAAATATTATGTGGTGACAGAGCCACTGACATCTGCTTGAATGTCAGCCAGTTTGGACAATATTTTGTTGGCTTTAATAAAAATGCATTAGTTCTATTAAAGGTTAAAGCATTCTCTCTTTAGAACATCGTTCTCGAATAGTGAGAGAAACAGTATTCCTTATTACCGTAAATTAGCCAATTTCTTGCAGAAATTGAGTTCGTATATTTATAGTGGACAATGTATAAAAGAAAGAAGGATAAATGAGATAATATGCTGTGTGGAAAGGAGAGAAATAAAATTCATCAAAATTTAATTTCTATGTTTTTTTTTTTTTTAAACTCAGTCATGACTGAGCATGTTTTTTATAGAAGATAAAATATATCCTCGGATTTAGTTAGATGGTTTTGAAATCTATATAAATTATTTCACTTTGTAAGGGCTTCAGGATATAGCTCTTTCTCTGAGAGAGGTGGTCTCATTATGTTCTCAAATGATAGAGTATGTTTGGGAATTTAAAAAGATGTATGTTAATTAAATTCCACATCTCTTTCTAAATGTATTTTGCCATATAGGCTGTTCTCAATGTCATTACAGTATTCTCAATGTCATTATGAAGTATAATGACGCGAAATTTGAATCATTGAGACAAAATTTAACATGTATTTATCCATCTATATTTTCATCCTTAAACAATTAGTAAATGTCCACAATGGGAGAAGAATCTGCTTGTGTTTGAATAAGATGCAGAGGTGAGTAAAAAACAGAAAAAAAAAACTCAAAGAGAAAGATGACCATGCATAAACAATTATAATTAAAAGCAGTATATATCAAATGTCATAACAAAGGTAGCAATAATCTCATTTCCAAGTCAAACATTGGAGGAATTAGCTGGATGCATCAAATTAACTGGATGGATCAAGAAAGGCTCCACAAAGAAATAGGCATTTGGATGATTCCCAAGGAAGGTATGAAGTTTAAGGGGTATTGGGCAAGGAGGAAGAGAACTAGAGGCAAGAAAAATAGTACACTGAAGGGTGAGGCATGAAAAACCGTTTGGGGAAAGTTTATGATAAACGTGGAGTTGATAAAGGAAAATTTGAGACAATAGGGCTGAGAAGGAAGACTGAGGTAAGCATGTTGGATACCTCGAATGTCAAGCTAAAGAGTTTTCGTCATTTTCTCTTTTCAACAGATGCGGCATAAATAGGTTAACAGAAATATCAGCAATTAATCTGATGTGTAAGCCCTCTTTGACCCCTGAGACTGCATAATACAGTTCAGCTACTTATTGTTATGTCTTAAAGACAAAAGAAATTTTCCTCATGCATCTGAAACTGCCTTTGAGAGAGGCATTATATCCCCAATGATGGAAATGTTGGGCTATCTAAACTGCCACTTTCTTTTATAGATTCATTTTTCTTCACAAATTAGCTGGAAGAGAAATATTTCCTTAGTATTTGATACAGTGAATCCCTGAAGAACAAAACCACACGTCATCCCTTATATTGTCAGGTTTATCCAAGAGGAGCGTCTCAGTGAAGCTGGAAGATGGTCGTGTTTTCTGATCTTGATTGTCAAGAGAACAGACATAGTCCAGAGCAGAAAAAAAGTTGTTCAATGGGCAGTTCAAACATCTCTGCCCAATAGATGCTCAGAGATGTTTGATGCTTGGCGTCAGTGGGAATATGTTAACTTCCCTTAGCTAGGAGATATGACATCATTAATAGGTCACTGTCATTGGTTGTCTGGGTCTCCTAATAAAGGAGTATAGATGGAGAGATGCAAAGAATATTAGAATCTTCAGTAAAAGAAAAGTCAACATATTCAAACTTTCATACTGAAAGCTGATGAAACTGAGAGAGGGTGTGGTTTAAACAGCTTTGGCAAGAAGAGAGAGAAAACAGTGAATGTAACCTAGCTAAAGGGACACTTTGCAAGCCAAATGTAAGGCACAAAACTTTGCACTCAGGGATATTCAATAAATATTCATCAGTGATGATGAGAATCAGAGGATGGTTTAAAATTTAAGAAATCAAGCATATGTGATTTTATTATTGGAATTTTTTCTCAATCCAGACAGTTTCATACATTGATTTTATGTTCACATAGAAAAGTAAATTGTACATTTCTCTCTTGGCCTCAGTTTTCTTACTTATGAGATGAAAGGTTTGAATGTCAGAAAATTGCAGACCAAGGGTCAAATCTGGATTGTTGCAAGTCTTTGTAATAAAGTTTCATTAAATACAGCCATGCCTATTCATTTGCATATTGTCTACGGCCACTTTTGGGTGATGACAGCAGAGTTATGTAGTTGCAACAGAGGCTGAATGTCCCACAGAGCTAAAATATTTACTATCTGTCCCTTATAGAACAAGTTTGCCTACCCCTAGACTGGATCTCTTAAGTCAGTTGAAACAACACACAAGTCTAGGAGTAGATTCTCATGGTAATTAGAGCTGTTGTCTACTATGCAATTCTTCAGCAAATGTCTTCCAGAATACGACACATTTGTACTGCTGAGAAACACCGGATTGAGGGGTTTCTGTGTGCTCATGCACAGTCACTGAAAAGTAACTCGAAAACCACAGTCTATTCTTCTAAAGAAAACCAAAGTCTAAACAACCGTTCTCCCTTCTCTCACTGGGACTGCACAATCATTGCTGCATTAAACTTAATTATTTCAGACTTCATTAACTTGAGATTTGTTATAATTCAGGCAGACTGGGCTGTGATATACCATTATGGCTTTTTTCTTTTCCGTTAAGGGTTTGTTGGAGATGAACATAATGAAAGGAAGTTTATAGGAACACATTTTACCTATAAACTGAACCCTCTTGAATCATAAGTTAAGTTGATTACAATTTTCTCCCCACTTTTTCAGTTTGTTTTTGAAACAGATTCCAAAGGATCTCCTCCTTGAAAACCTTAGTTTGCCGTTTGAATAAAAGACTTAGCCTGTGCTTTGGATTCAAAAGACATAGGTCTCCTTTCCAGGTCTGAAGCTTTGTCATGTTACTTAATTCCTTTGAGTCTCATAGTCCTAAAATTCTTTGAGCCTCTTCCCATCAAGTGGTGGGGACTATGCAACTTTTCCTTTGAGTTTGGGTGGCTTGTGACTCTTCAGCCAACAGAGGTGCTTCTATGTGACTCCCAGAGCTTGGTCATAAAGATGACATAGCTTCTGCCTTGGTGTTAAGAACACTTGCACTTGGAGCCCCGAGCCACCTGGTAAAAAGTCTGCCAATGCTGAGGTCAACATGCTGTTAGGAAGCCAAACCATTCAAAGCAGTCTTGGTTTTCAAGTCATTGTGGAGCCTGACTTGAGAATGAAGGAGATCCAGATCATTCCATCTTACAATTCTTGAGTCATCCCAGCCTTTGAATCTTCTCAAAAGAGACCACAGAAATCATTGAGCCAAGAAAAGCCATCGCCATAAATAGTAAAATATAAAATGAGTAATAAAATGGTTATAGTTTCAAACCACCAAACTTGGGGGTAGTTTATTTAGCAACAACAATAATAAGGCTGTTCTATCATCTGCAAAATGGAAACAATAATAATAAATGTAATACAACTGTGTTGGGAAGACTAAATGAAATAAATAAAATACTAAAGTGCCTTATCTATCACAAGCAATACGTTGTAGCTATTAATATATAGCTCCTGAAAGTGATTCTTTAATTCCAATCTTTTTGTGACTGGGTTTTGTGTTTCTTTTACCCATTCTTCACAGCACCCACATACCCACCCTCACTCCCACCCAAGTAGAAACTATGAATCTAAAAATATCAAGCTCAGGGGCCAGCTGATGGCATAGTGGTTAAGTTCACGTGCTCAGCTTCAGCCGCCCAGGGTTCCTGAGCTCAGATCCTGGGCGTGGACCTACACACCTCTCATCAAGCCATGCTGTGGTGGCATCCCACATATAAAGTGGAGGAAGATTGGCACAGACGTTAGCCCAGGGACAATCTTCCTCAAGCAAAAAGAGGAAGATTGGCAACAGATGTTAGCTCAAAGCCAATCTTTCTCACACACACAGAAAATCAAGCTCAGACGTTTAATAAAATAGATGATTAGTAATACTTATGTACTCTATTCAAGAAACAAATCCCAATGCGGTCAATATTGGTTACTTATTTATTTACCCATTTATTCAAATAAACATTTATCAACTGCCTACTATGTGCCAGAACCTCTCATATAGCCCATGATAATCAGCCATGGGAAAAATGTATGCTTTGCATTTGGGCAAGCAAAATAGTCATTGCAGTTCCTAATTTAGTAACACTATCCTTTCTAGCAAGAAGTTTGTGATCCAGCTTACATCTTTTCACATCAGACACTTGCATACATGTTGAGACAATAAAAAGTCACCAAATCTCAGGATTTCCTTACATTGAGGAGTTAAATCCAAATATTTCCTCCAAATTTATCACGCTCTTTTGTTTTGTTAGGAAACAAGGAGATGTAGAATTCATGTGGCAGAGACCATCAGTGAACAGTGTGAGATTTAAATGCATGGGGAATTGAAGTGACATTTTTTTATCCAAAGCAATTCCATTCAAAGCCACATCATTGGAGAAGGGCACCAGTACTGATGAGAACAAATGTGCATTGAGACCATTCTGTGTAGACAAATTGTCCTGCTCTTAAGCCTGCAAACAAGCACTCTGGTAAACTATTCTTTGCTTAAGGATCATAATTCAACTCGTTATTTGTTCCTTTGGAAGACATTCATACCGGCTTTGTTAAATTAGGCAGTAATTCTTCGATTGTGTGGTGTCATCCTAATGGTTATGATCTTTTGCAGAACACTTAACAGATGACAATGGGATGGGAGTGCAGAGATGTACTACAGACTCAAGGAACAGTTGAATTCAGCAATAATTTGTTGGCTGAGAGGCCTCTGTCTTCTTGCAGACGTTAGCAGAGATAAAAGAGAATATTGAATTGATGGTGGTTTGGGGTTAAGTGCTAAGCACTGTTACAGGCACACCATGTACATTTTCCCATTTCATCCTCATGATAACACTTCAAGGGAGATATTGATCTTACAGTCTCCAGAAAGGGAAGGTGAGGCACCAGTTAAATAACTTGCTTAACGTGAAACAAGTTGAGACCTTCTGAAGTGGGAGCATGTAGCTGTCTCTTGGGGGAAGCTATTTAAGCCCATAAATCAAATGGTTGAATAGTGGGTAGAAATCTCTCTAACATTTTCTTTAGAGTGCTTATATGTGGTTGTAAATATTTTAAAAATGATTTTAAAAGGATGCATGCTCCATTAGAAAATTTGGAAAACAGCTGTTAAAGAGTAAAATAAACCTTTAATCCTACCACCTACAAACAGCCATTGTTAAGACTCTGAAGGACTATGATTTCTGTCTTTTTGCTATGACTTTTATTGACTTTAAATGCCTCCCTCTTAAACTAGAAGTAATGCACGCTCATTTGTGAAAGGCAGATATTTATAAAGAAAAAAATTAAAATCATTGGTAAGTCCACAATCCAGATATGTTGACATTTGGGGAAATTTTCATCCAAACACATGCATACACATATATTCATAAGCATAAGTGTGTATATAAGTATACAATTTACATATATTATACATTTTCTAATAATTTGACATCATACCCTAGTGTAATTTTATATCTTTATAAATCCATTATTATTATCTTGTTAGAGAAATCAACCATTTAAAACAGGTTTATTAAGAGAGGGAAAAAAGAAGGGAGGGAGGTGGAAAAGAGAGGATGTGGAGGAAGGGAGGTATAGGGAGGATGGGATATGGGGGAGGGAGGGAGACAGAAAGAAACTAGTCATATTTGTCATATGACTTCTGGCTTTATCAGCCTTAATTATAACTGCAATTATTCAACTCCATCTATAATTTTTTTCTATTTAAGTCTTTGTGGAACATCATCATCAGAGATTATGTCCACCCTGGGAACAAATTTATGTTGTGCTTAATAGCACAGAAACAGACTTATAAACCTTGTAATCACAGGACATATCCCAACATCACCATCCTCATCACCATCATTATTACGATCATTATCATCATCATTTGCCGCTTGTTGAGTGCTTAATCCTACCAGTTCTTCAGAATTTATGTGAGGCATCTCATTTAATCCTTACCATACTCTAAGACTGGAAAAAAATTCTAATTTTGTTTTACAGATGTAAGAGCTGAGATCCAGAACTATTAAGAAAATTCCCCAAGTGCTCATAACTAAGAAATGGTGCTGGAATTTGAACCTAGGTTTCCTGATTCCTTAGACCATGACTACGGTCCTAGAAATCATACTATATTGATCTTCTTGATCAAAAGTTGGGACTGTAGCTTAAGTATTTGCTAAATAGATTGACAGTAGCACCACAGGTCACAGAAACATAAAAGTGTCACTTTTTAAAAATGGAAAGAGTCTTGGTTGATAGCATAGTGTCCTCATATGAAACATGAAGTAAATGGAACACAGAAAAATGAAATGACTTGTCCAAACTCACCTAGCAGGCTGCAGACTTTGCCACATGATTTCCAGGCCAGTATCCTTTAAAGTAAAAATAAGCCACAACTGAATGGCAGGAAGGATGGTGTTCTGAAATAATAGCACTGAGATGAATTTCCACGTCCAGCTCTGTCATGAACTTGTCATACGACCTTAGTCAAGTTATTTAATCTTTCAAAACCTCAGTTTTTGGAAAAAAAGTACAACTTTTCTCTTCCATTTGTTTTTCTTGTGAAAGAATGAGGCTTAGAAGAAGCAATACTCAAAGACATAAGCTGAAAGTGTAGGCTTTCAAGCCTAAAAATGGAGTCCAACTCCCCCAGTTACAGGTAGACCTTTCCTGTGTAAGTCACTTGACCTCTCCAAGTTCTCATTTATTTTATCCTTAAAATAGAGATAATAATAGTTCCTACTTGGGGGTTGATGTGAGGATAAAATGAAGAAATCTAAGTAAAATACCTGGCTCGTTATATGTGCTCAATAAATGATAATTATCTAAAGTCCTGTGAGGTTTTGAAATTAAGCATTAAATATCAGAAAATAGTCATTGAATATCTACCACATCTCCAAGGTCACCTACCAAAACCAGCTTGAAATATATATTGCTTACAGAAACTCTTTATTTCAACTTCCCTGAATGCTAGGTCTTTAATTTGAGGAAGTAATTTTTAGTTCATGTTATTGTAGAATCACAGAGAGAGAGTTAGGGAAGACGATTTTAGAATATGCCCTTCACAAGGTTAAATCCCTTGATTAAGTCTGTGCCAGCTTTTTTCTCTCCCTAGAATTTCGATGTGACAACTCTTCATTGTAAGTGTGTATCCAGATTTATGGATTGCTTTACTTTCCTGGGTCTCTTCTAGTTCAATTTTCACTTTTTCAAGGTAAAAAGGAAGCGGATATACTATTGTCTTCATCACTGTTATCAGAGGTAAGGATTACAATGCGGTGTTCTTATCTGATCCTGTGATGACATTCTGCCGTTTGGATACATTTTATAATACAGCACTGCCTTCAAATGGCATTGTCTTGATTTTCTCAATTACAGAAACTATTGGCATATGTTCACGTATTGACTAGAACTAATTATCATTTTTAGCTTTGTCCACAATTAGTAAGAAAAAACAGAAACAACGCAGCAGTTGTTTCTAAGTACATCCTTAAAAGACCAGTCAATTCTTAAGTCTTGAGTTTTCTATCAAACCATTCCTTGGTAATTCAGACATAGCGGAAGAGAGATGGGTATGTGAGGTTATATTTCCCCCTAAAGTAAGGTATACTTCTGAATATTAGACATTTATGAAGAAAAATCCATTTACTTCTGTTCTATCAAAGGGATTGTCATGTTCACTAAACAAGGTTAAGGGAAAAAGTTGACAGGGTAGCACTATTCCCTCTGCCCGCGAATATTAAATGTCTTCCATTTCATATGATAAAATATTCTGGGCGCCTGACTTGTAGCCACTTCTATAGACTTAGGCTCTTTCAGGTGGTGAAGGCAGAGAATGACTAAGGGGATGGGTTTAATTTTGAGGAAACAAAAGGAAGTCAGGATGTTCAGGAAGCTACCTCAGTAACTGATGAGTGATTTCTTATAGAAAAATAACATTCATCCAAAATATCCCTGTAACCCCAAAGCAGTTCTAACAATGTATCATTCTCATCATTCAGCTCGTCTTTGCCTCTGTGCTACCTATGCTGCTTCTACAGCAACTCCTAATGCTAGTTTTATTTATTAATACTCACTTTGTGCCAGTTACTGTGTGACGCACTTTTTGTGCAACTATGTAATCTTGCCTTCAAATACCCTAAAACAGAACTTCTGATGGGATTGGGTTACACGCTCAGTGTGCCATGCTGAATGCTCTTTTGGGCTGACTTCTGACCCCAGGAGATCTCATAAGCAAATGTCCTGTTTATAAATGACTTCGTTTGGCTCAGGATTTGAATCAGTAGGTAACTGCATGATGATGTGACAGAGTATACATGGTTTCATCCTTTAGGTCAAGGAACCTCTTCAGCTGTTTTGTTGCCAGGAACCATATAACAAGTAGGTCTACTGAAGCTTCTTTCTGTTTCAGGCAAAAATGGAAAAATTATAGTTACTATTACTAGTAGCATTAGTGTTATTATTACTACAATCTGTAACAGTAGGGATTATATCAATAACCTCCCTTTACATTAAAACCTTTCTCCTTTATGTAGATGAAACTTGCTGATGTACATTTATGTCACGCTACGTCTTTGCAAGAAAATAGTGTTCTTTGTTGAACATCCAACGAGGGAGTTTATGCTTGCTTTATGCATGTAAATAAAGAGGTTAGGGCTGTAGGAACTACCCTGGTGGTTTATTGGAAGCAACCTGTTCTAATTTCAGGGGAGCAGAAGGCAGGAATGGCTAAAACTGCATTAGAAGATAAAATATCAGTTGGAGCAAATAGTCCCAGGGCTTTTATTTTGCAGTTTCTTCACTCTGGTTTACCACAATAATCCTTCCTTCTGATAAGAATACATGAGTGTTCTTTAAATATGGAGAATTATTTTTCTTGTTTTTAAAAATTTCTTGAAAGCTTTTATTCCTTCGGATGTCAAATGCACCCAATTAGTATAAGCTGATGTGTGAATCTTATTCAGTTTCTTAAGACAAGAGGGGAAAAGTCTTATTTGCATGAGATTTAGAGCTGCAAATTGTAAAGCTCAGTTAAAAAATAAACCATCATACATCTTAATTAACCTAGGAAATTTATCTGTAGAATGACAGATAGAAGCAAGGTTTTTTTAAAATTTTTTTTAATTTTTTTAATGCAGCTAGATGTATAATGTGATGGAAAGTATTTTTGAATACAAGTCTGGATGCTGGTTCAGATTGTGCCACTATTTCTGTGATACTGGGCAAATTATTTGATATTTCCGATTTTGACTTAAGATTCTTTTCTGCAAAAGGTATTTTGATAGTATGATTCTGTTTCCTCCAAAAAGATTTGGGAATACATAACTATTATATATATATAAACTTTAAACTGATTTTCTTCTTCTCTTACCATCACAAAAATACCATAAGCAACCATTAAAATTATTGACTGCACATAGATTCCTAATCATGAATATTTGATTTATTATATGATTGTATATATTCAGACATTCCTAGGAATTTGGGGATACATTGAGCCCTAGATAAATGTTAGTATCTTTCTGATAATTTCATGTTTCTTTCTAATAGGCCTTCTTGAAATACTGGGCGTCTTAACTGAATTATGGAATGAAGATACTCTTCAGTCCACTAAAATCTGGAAATAACATTCTCCCCTACAAATCCTATGCCGAGTTCATCTATGACCTTTCTACCCTTGCTCCACAGCAGACACCACCCCCACAAACAACTCACAAACATATAGAAGCTTTGTAGCAGCATTGAATGCTGAAGATCAGCTCTCACAGGGCAAAGTTTCAAACATTTTGTAAATTTCCTCCAGAAGGAAAAAAAATGAAAACTTTAGCAATTGCTCTGATCCCTTAGGGATGAACATGACAGCTGTTTTAACATCTGGGAAGTCATGTCTCTCATCAGCTCAGCAAAAGAGCTGTAGACTGCTGAACCTATCAGAAAGAAAGTGTGCATGAGCAAACTGTCTTAGAACTTCCACAAGACAAATTGATCTAACAGCTTTGCTCCTCTGCATAGTTTATAACCATAAGCTGTCAGCAGGTTGATTCGAAGACCTGGGAATGTTTCCAGCTCTCCGTGATTCTGAAGTCCCTGCTAGGGTCTCAGACTAGGAATGCTTTAAGGGGAATGAAAGCTCCTACTTGATAATTAGTATTAGTGATCTGAAAGAAAAAAAAGATACCCAATCAACTGGATTTAAAAGCTGATTGAAATACTACATGGGCAGGAGGAGTGAAAAGGCTTTTAGAAGGTTTTATAGAAAAAACTGTAGATTAGGAGGCAGCACTATACATATAGTTAACCATTGATAAGAGCAATATGAATGGATTTGCCCCATCACCATCATTGGCCCACAATGTATTTTAAACAAATGTCTAAATATAGCTTCTAAGATATCATTCATTCATTTACTCAATCAATCATTCATGCCTTCCACATACTTATTGAGTACTTATTTGATCAGTCATCTACTGTACGTCAACTTTAGGTCAAGTGCTAAAATATACTTTACTTCTCCTCTCCTCATGGAACTTTGTGGGGAGACAATTGTTAACAAAGCATTCCAGGCGAAGAGAACAGGATGTGAAAATGTCCTGGAACATTTGAAAGGAGCATGATGACTTGAAAGAAAGAAGATCAGTGGTGCTGAAGTGTATAGGCAACATCAAGCCAAGACTCTGCAGGCCACATTAACTTTAGATTTTATCCTAAACATAGTAGGAAGCTTTGGAGCTTTAAATGGGTGAGAGCAACAAATATGATTAGATTTTCATTTATCACAGATCATTCTGGCAACTAGATGGAGATTTGGATGGGAACATGTGGGAAAAGGTGGAGAAATGGCTTCAGAGATGTAAGTTAGGGAGCTCTTGCTGTGGTCAAGAAAGGAGATGATCTGGTGACATGACCAGGTGTGGGGATAGAGAGAAGTGAACAGATTTGAAAGACTGAGAGAAGAAGAATATATGGGATTAAGCTGTCCATTTGGGTTATTGTGCATAAGGATAATCTAAATTATTGAATTTCCCAAATCTGGAATAATTTTACAGCAATACTTTTGCTGAGGGTTAGTACAAATGACTATAAAGTATTGCTAATTTCTTTGATATTTGCTTTCATATACTGTATATATGAAATATTACTAGGAAATATCATTTAATAATTTCTAGCCCTTTTGGAAGTTTTAGTAAAAGCTGATGGTTTCCATAGGACGACAAAAAATTGTCTTTAAAACATATTTAATATGAACTGCCTCTTATTCCTTTATAGTAGAAGTTGGCAAACTGCAACCCACGGGCCAAATTCAGCTCATGGCCTGTTTTTGTAGGTAAAGTTTTATTAGAACACAGACACACCCCTTTGTTTTACATATTGTCTATGGATGCTTTTGAACTATAACAGCAATGTGGAAGAGTTACTATGGAGACTGTTTGCCCCACAGAAGCTAAAATATTTATTGTCTGGTCCTTTACAGGAAATGTTTGCCGATTCCTGCTCTCTTAGTACATGAACTGATCTTAGAATATTTGTTTACTTAGTTGATTCGAACACTTTTTACTGGATATTTTACAGCATAGAAAGTGAATCACATTGTAAAATTGTAAATTTTTGAAATGTCCATCAAAATCCTCATTGCATTAAAGAATTTAAACAGATATCTTTACCACTGAGAAATAGTTACTACAAAGGAGAGAAGAATTACCTTGGCCAGATCCATTTTTTAAAAATACAGTTGCCTTTAAAGATCTCAAGAGGTGGAGAATTGGTATAGATTTTATGTTACTTTTGGATGCCAAATTCTGTAAAGAGATCCATCTATCTCACATTTAAGAATTTCAAAGACTATCTTAAATGTAGCAAACTGAAATGCTGAAATACATAAATTAAGGCAAATGAATGTTTACAAGTGTTTGGCTTGTGGAACAGTGAATATGGTTAAATAAATGTACAGACTTCTTTCTGCCACACCCACCTAGCTGAGATAGAATTATATATTTTCTCTCTATATTAATAGCTGTGAAAGTCTTCCTGATGCTACCTAGATATCACATAGCAAAAAAGAGGGGCTTTTAAACTTTTCCCTAGAGGCTTCTCATCTTGATTGCTTGTTATAAAACCATTAGCCAATGTCAAATCAATTTCACTGGATTCCTGCAAAAATAAAGTTTAGATCTGAATTAACTTTTCACCAAATGGTTTTCACAAAGCATGAAATTACCTCAGTGCTGAGACTCACCAACTGAAATTATACCCTTGTCAGAATTTTCCTAATTAGTCATTACTCATGGCGACTGACTGATTCGTTTTTCCTTTGCACATCTAGAGCTATCTGCATTGAGAGAGGATGATGCTTCTGCTCACCGATTGTTACTGGAAACTAGCTCTGTGAGGACTCCTCTTGCAGCTGAGAAATTCCTTGTGGAATGTGTTAAGCATATCTTTTGCAATGGCAGCAACCAGAGCCACATTCTCATTGCTGCTAAGTACCAAGACAGCATCATTAGAAGTATACCATTACATGGTAATATGCATCTTACAGACTACACTTTATATGTCAATGGCCCCATTAATAATTCAAAAACAATCACCTTGGGGCTGGCCCAGTGGCACAGTGGTTAAGTTCACACATTCAGCTTCTCGACAGCCCGGGGTTTGCCAGTTGGGATCCCGGGTGAGGACATGGCACCACTTGGCAAAAAGCCATGCTGTTGTAGGTGTCCCACGTATAAAGTAGAGGAAGATGGGCATGGATGTTAGCTCAGGGCCAGTCTTCCTCAGCAAAAAGAGGAAGTTTGGCAGTAGTTAGCTCAGGGCTAATCTTCCTCAAATACAAAACAATCATCTTCACAAGGGAGAGAGGGTCTGAGTATTAACTGTAATTTTATCTTCATTGGTGTTCTCCTTCAATATTCTTGGTAACCTAATGCAAACCTGTTCATTTTTTCACCTTGTGAAACTAAAAACTATATATTTAGTGAGAGGGATGAGATAAGTCAAGACCAAAATATTGATTTTAAAATACTGAGTGCAAAACTAAAAGAATTAGACATAATAATACTTTGCATATATCCTTCAGTAGAAGCAGATGGATTCCTTCCTCAAACTTAAGGATTATGTCTCTTCTGTTCCATCAGATCTCAATATTATTTGCCATGTTATCATTGAAATTGCAAAGAGATTATTCCACAATGTACCAAAAGTCTAATTAAGCAAAAGGACAATCTCCACATTTTCATTCCTTTCTTCAGTCATGAAACAGCTAATACAGGCCAACCCTGAATGTGCACAAGTGAATTCAGACCTGGTCTTTGATATCAATGACTAACAATTAGCCAAGTGAGGGAGGTAGAGGGACAGCAGATCAGGCAGAGGTGTTACTGAGCAAGAGAACATAGAAGCCAATACTACCACACCGGCTTTTGAGAGAAGAAAGAGCTTTATTGCATGGCTGACCAACAAGGAGACAGGAGGCAAGGCTTAAATCTGTCTCCTCAAGCTGAAGCTGGGACAGAGTTTTAAGGAGCTGGGAGTGTGAGTGGTTATACAAAGTGTTAACTGGCAGAATCTGATTGGAGGGTGGGAGTGTAACAATCTTATAAGTCCAATGTGCTACAAATCAAGGGAGCCCTCATTTCTTATTAGGTTCCCCATTCTGCTTTCTCTTCACATTGAATTCCATAGTTAGGGAACTTCTGGTTCCTAGGTGGTTCGAGGTCATCTGAGGACAAGGTTTCCATCTTCTGAGCATGCTCCACCTATCTAACTTGCAGTTTTTTCCCATTGCCCCTGCAAAACAACTTTGATACGTCGTTATTGATACAATAGGGCCAGTACCAATTGGTCTATGACCACATGTGCAAAAACGTGGTGTGAGAAAGAGAGTAAGTGCATATTTATGCCTTGAATAAAATCCATGCTCTTAGTAGGGCCCCACAAAACTATATGTCATTGAGCCTCTCCCTCCTTCCTCACATATATTATTCTTTTTCTTCATATGATAAACTAATTTCCATCTCATGACCTTTGCATTAACAGTTCCCTAAGCCTGAAAAGATTTTTTCAAGCTCTTAGCAAGACAATTTCCTTCTTAAACTTCAGATCTCTGATTAAATATTGCTTCCTTGGTGAGCTCTATCTCCATCCCTGGACTGACTCCTACTTCATTATTCTATTACCTCACCTTCTTCATCTATTTTATGACACACACTGTATGTCATAATTTTATTTGCTTTTTGGTTCAACTAGTTATCTTTCTTCCCCACTAGACTTTAAATACCATGATGGCAGTGAGTATGTATGTCTCTTTGATTCATGATTGTGCTCCCAGGGCCTAACACAATGCCTTGTTATGATAGAAACATAGTAAATATTTGTTAAATACATATTCTAAAAATCTAGTGGATAAAATACAATGATGATGCTGGACAGTCCATCAGAAGTCAAATCATGTAGACCATGAAGACCTTATTAATAAAGACTTTAAAGTTTATCTCAAGAGCAGTAGACAGCCTTGGATGGTTTTAAGCTGGGGAGTTAAACTATTAAGCTTCATGGACTGTCCTTTCTTATCTCCTGCAACTTGTAAATACTTACAGTTTGTCTTTGTAATCCCACAGCAGCTTCCCGCTGTTGAGTCTTCCATGGATTTCCAACCAAAAATTGACTACTCCTGTATGTATGCCTCTATTATAACAGTTTTCTATTGGTACAATTATTTGCTTTCCTTAGAGGTGTTACCATGAAATTCTGAGCAACTAGAAAGTAACGACAATTTTATTCTGTTTCATGTAGTGTTTGCTCTATAGCAGTTGTTCAATAAATATTTACAAAATGATGATTGACTGTAGTAAAGAGAATTTAGTATATTACTCTACAGGAATGGATGGGTAGGAGGACTACAAGTTTTGGCTAAGTTGCCTTGGGCAATAGATTTTAGAACCTTTGGTACTCACATGACGTATTTTTAACCCTTTGTATACTACTGACTTGGTGAAGGTTAGCTCAAGGGACAAGTTAATTGCCAAGGAAGTCAAGGATTTGTAGTAAAGGAAAATCACCTTATTAGCTGCATACACAGGTAGATATAATAAAAAACAAAACTCTGTTTCCTTTATCATTTCTGCCTGAATAATTCTGCCCTAACTCTCATCAACGTGTACTAATATTTCCAAGATCTTTGGGTGAGGTAGGGCTGCTTCACTCTAATCCACTGGTGGCATTATACATTCTGGTTTCTCATCTCTGTATTGAAGAAGACAAAGGCTGCTTTATTTCCATGGGTATCTGTAGCTTAGCCTACTCATGTGCTACAATAGCATAACCAGAAACCAGCACAATTTTGAGTGGGTCAGGGGTACTCAGACTCATGAATATGGCCTCATATGGCAGAGACTGGGAACTGGTAGGCCATCTGGCTAGCTCTGAAGAGTCTGTGGTTTCTGTCATATAGTCTGCCTGTAGCACAAAGACAAGCTTTATTGTTGATGATTTATGTTACATATATATATGCATAAACGTTAGTCAAAGGAAACTGTTTGGACATGGGTTAAATCTTAAATATCACAGAAAACACATCAGAAACTAGATATTTCAATTTGCCTTCTCTGATTAACATTTTAAAAAGCCACTGAACTAATTATTTTTTATTCTTTCGCTTTATTTAAATAGGAAGCCATCAGAAGATTTCCGTATTTCTTTTTAGGAGAAGTCCTTCTAATGAGCTACTCTGTTCAGCAATCCAAAGAGGAATGTGATTTTTAAAAATAATGCTTTCCCCCCATAGTCAGAAGGCATAATCACTTAAGGAGTGAGGCTAATTTTATTACCTTTTTTGTTTTATAGACTGCATTTACAAGATTTAGCCCCAGGGTAATTACAGTCATGCAAACTTTAAAATCAATTTCAGCATGACTTTTAAGTCTGCAAATTCTGCCCACTTTCATTATTGAAACTGAACAGTATTCTTCCTCTTTTAAATTGATCTTGGGGAAAAACATGTTTCAGTGGTGAGTTTGTGTCATAATTTGAAAATGTTGGCATTTTGGACTGAGGAAACAATTATTTCTTCTCCTTAATTATGTTAAAGTCATCTCTGTGTAACCCTATTCTCAGATCCATGATAATTAGAGTAGCAAAATAACTCACATTTTATCTAAAAATTTTAAATCATGAAAGCCCTTTTTCCACTAAATAGACACACTATTTCTGGTTTTAGAGATGAACAATAATCAACTAAATTTAAAAAAAGTTTATTGAATGCCTCTGGGCACAAAGCTTGAGGCTTTGATAATGTGGTTGAGGCAAAGATAAATGAAAGGTGGTTTCTGTCTTCCAGGAGATTAGCATCAGTTTGACAAACAGCAAAGACATAATTAATTCTGAAATAAGGCACACTCTGATCAGTTCTTTATTAGAGGTGCAAAAATGCATCTGTATATTGGAATATGAGTCAGAGAGGATAATGCCACCTGTATGAACTGGTGGGACTGGTTGCATGAAGAATTTTAAAAAGTGAAACCAATCTCTTCCCTTTTTCAAAAATCTCTTAAGAAAAGTAGAAGCAGGTCTCACGGAAAATAGGGCTTCATTTCCTGATTACAAAAGTTCCCAAGTGTGGTTGAAATACCTCTCTTTACATCCGGAACTCATGACATGTCCCTGGCTGCTGGAACGATAGAATGTGTCATGCATCCATCTGGTTCAGTGGCCACAGAAGCTTGACAAACTTCCTGACACCCTCTCTTTCCCTTAACAGGGTGGGTAGAATCTGATATAGAACCTGAGATAAATACCCTGGGAGATTTCGTGGGTAGAGACAATTTTCTTCTTGACCTTTACAACTTTATTACTCATGTGACTATGTAATAACATGGAAGAAAAATACTAAAAGATGCCTATTTGTGTGAATTAAGTTATTTCACAGTCTGTGGTAATTATGTGGCATATTTTCTTCTTACCCATAATTGACAGGGATTTTGAAGTTTGCAAATTGCAGCTCTAGTTAAAAAATTAAACAATGTTACCCAAAGCTAAAATGTACTATGAAATGTTTGAAATGTTTAAAGGGCCATCATCTTAACATAATGATTTGAACCAAGCTTTCTCTTCTGAAACTTTGTTCTCTTTATGGGGATACTCACTACAAAAGGAAAATATCTGTGTTCATACCAAAAAATCAAGAATTGGTTAAAAATACAATTTCCTTAGCCAAACCCTGAAATAAATAATCCAGCAGAAGGATCAAACATCATTGATGATCTTTAGAATACCTGAGAATTTATCAGTAATATTTATGGATGATGAGAAATAGAAGACATTTTGAGCTAATTTAGAGGTCTTAATGGTGATAACCACATCATTTTGTTGTTATGAGACTCTAAAAAGCTCCTTTCTCACATTATAGCAAACCAAGTGCTGAACACCTGTCCCAAAAAACATTTCCTATCTTATCCAAATCCAATTGGGCTAATCCAGTTGTTAACTCAATCCACCTGGGATTGAGCAGGATTTTACACAGCAATAAAAAACTTGTCAAGAGCATCAAATTTCCTATCTGATATCTAAAACCCTTATAGGAGTATGGGTATGACAAGAATAAAATAACTAACATTTTACTATTTATTCTGTGCCAAGCAATTTTGTACATGCTTTACATATATTAACATCTTGTATACATATATATTTATATATAACATGTATATACGACAATCTTATGAGGTAAGTATTACACTCCTTTTTTACTGATGAATGAAGGATAGAGGTGCTCTATAATTGCCCAGTGTCCTACACCTTGTAAGCGGTAGAGCCAGGAATCAAAGTAAGATAGTTTGTCTTCAACACCCATGCTCTTCACCACTATGGTATATTTCTTATAATAGAACTAAGAAAATAGCCCCTGATTTAGTCAGGGGAAACAATAGTCAGTGAGAAACAATTATGTGGGCTATTTAAATGGTCTTTCCTGTAGTTTACTTAAAATAAGCATTCTGCATTTCTGACTTCTTCTTAGCAAGGCTGTTTGTTGAGTTTTGTGGTTAAGGAGGGCTTGCTTTTATTAAAGAAAAACTTATTCTGACACTTAAAATAGGAAGACTTTGTTCAAAACTACAGCAATAGGAGCGAGAGATCAGGCTTGACTTCGAATAGAGCAAAGACAGCTGGGGTTTTATAGCTGAGGAGCAGGGTGAGAGGGTCAGTGGAAGGAAAACTACTAAGAGGATACATCAAGGTTAGAGGAATTCTTGCTTAAAGTGGGCCAAGGCTTTAGATATCAATGGTGGAGGATGAAGAATGAAGAATGGATCAGATATTGAGGGTGATCAGATGTTAAGGGAGGGGTGGATTCTTGCTAAACTGAGTTTGCCGTATTCTTACTGGGACTGAGCCAAGCAGGCCAAGGATGAGGCCTAGTAGAAAAGAACACTTACAGGAACCTGAATAAATGAGGGAGTCTTTGTGAATCCCTCCTTTTGTTCAAGAAAGAACAGACATTCTTTTTTCCTTTGAACGATAGAAGTCCATTTCTTGTTCTGTCACTTTTTGTTCATTAAGGACCAGCTAAAATAGTTGGTGAGACTAGTAGTGGAAGATATTTGCTGGATGATGTGAGCCGTTAGGAATTTAAGAGGAGGATTTCTATGAAAACAAAATAAAAACAAAGATAACTCAGATTCTGAGTCTGTAAGGCAGCCAAATGAGAAGATTTGAGAAGATGTTGGGCTCAAACCATCTTTAGGTGTTGGAAAGAGGACAGCAGCAGCAATCTGACTGATTTTCTGGTTTGCAGTTTGAATGGCTTTGTTGATAGCATAGACATCAGGGTCGTGGTCATGGTTTCTTTCTGGGGCAGAGCATGGAAGATGCAGGTGTTCCAGTTAACTTCCTTAGTGGTCCATACAGCACAAGCAGGAAGGTTGCCCATGCTTAATCTGTTGTGGTGATGAGTCCTTTGAAGTTTATATCAATTTGCCCAGCTTTAGCTGGCAGGGCTTATTTCAGCTCTTGACAGGAATATCAGCCACAAGATAACGAGTCCAGGAAGGATCTGGGAAGCCAGATTTTAGTTCTCAGTGATGCCAAGTCAGGAGGGTGTGAAAAAAATTGGAAACAGTAATTTGGAGAGTTGTAACTGGATATTTAAAAAACTAAAAGAATTGAGAATTTGGTAACGACTGACAAAGTGTGCAAGATGCCGTGATCAGGGGCTTGCCCGGTGCTGTAGTGGTTAAGTTCACATGTTCCGCATCTCAGTGGCCTGGGGTTTGCCGGTTCGGATCCCGGGTGTGGACGTGGCACCGCTTGGCATGCCATGCTGTGGTAGGTATCCCACATATAAAGTAGAGGAAGATGGGCACGGATGTTAGCTCAGGGCCAGGCTTCCTCAGAAAAAGAGGAGGACTGGCCGTAGTTAGCTCAGGGCTAATCTTCCTCAAAAAGAAAAAAAGTTGCCGGGTTCAGTTCAATTTACAGGTAGATAAGAAATAAAACAGAAAATGTAGTTTACCAAGAGCTAAAATATAGCTCAGAGACAATGATCAGGACTAGAAACTAATAACCCACAAAGATAAGCTATAGTTTTCTATTGAAATGCAAAATTTCTCTCTACAGACACCTTATTTTTGACTAAAGATGATCAAAGTAAGTCAGGTCTTATTTGATGTGGTCTGATTACATGGACCATATTAGATATGGACTGATACATTAGTGCAGGATGAACGGTAATTCACTATATATGCTTTTCAAAGCTTGCTTTGTTGGAACTTTTCATAAGGTATCTCAGATTAGACTTAAAAGCATCTTTAGGCTGGGAAAGGAAGCCAAAACTCACCACCAGATTTCACTTACAGTAGCTATAGATTTTGGTGAAGTCCTCTCTTCTCGAGGTCCCTGAAGTATCCTAAGGATCCTGGGCCTAACCAGGAAGTGACCTTCCTTACTCATCTGTAAAGCTGGGAACCCTGCAAGCCAAGTACCAAGCCAATTTTCCTGAGAGGGCTTTGATAAAATTGTTTCCATAAAGTCAGCCTTAATCCCTAAAACTGTGTTCGTATTTGATTCTATGTCTCACCTTTCTCAAATATGACATTCCAGTCAAAGCCTGTGCTATACAACCATTTTTTCCCCAATTATTTTCTATTACAAGGAGGACAGATTCTTATTGAACTTATGTAAATCATTTATATTGCCATGAAAATGAGAACACTTAATAAGAATTTCTGAATTCTGGAGGAATCAGACAGAAAGAAAAAAAATAAATGTTTCATTTCTCTCTGTAAAAGTATAATCTACTAATTGATGTGAGCTATAGATGGTGAGGAGAAAAAAGAAAGGGATTACTTATCCAGAAAATGGACCAATAGAGAACCAGTAATCTTCCAAACAAAAGCCATAAAAAATTATAGCCATTCTTTATCAGTGCATTCAGTCTTACGTAATTAATTTTTGTTCTGCTTGATGTTGGTTTAGCAGTTTGCTGAGCTCATCAGCTTTTCCACTAGAGTTCTGGAAATTCTTAGTCTGTTCAGTAGTATGATCTCAAAGTTATTTATGCAATTCCATCAGAAGCCTGTAGTCAGAGTACCTGTCATAGTTTATTAAACCAACAATATTAAACTAATCTTAGTTGCCAAAGATTTACTCAAATTACATAAATTTGAAAAGCATTTGACTTAGTTTCTATGTTTCTGGGGGTTTTAAGAATATTTAATTTATATAAGTGCTTATTTATCTCTAAGCCAATCAGAATAGAACTTCTTTGCAGGATTTTATGAATTAATATAGTAATACCATCCAAAAGTAGAAAAATATCACTTAAACATAACATATGTACATATATATACAAACAGACAGACTTTTGGAGGAGATGATCAAGAGGATGTGACTGGTGGTTGCCCCATGGGCTGGACCTTGGCATTCAGAGGCTCCTTACCTGCTCCCTGTCCTTGGAATGTATGTTCTGCCCACTGTTCCCACAGTGGGAGCCATTTTCAAGGATGTAGCCTTGAGAGAGAAATGTGTTGTTGAGACCATCTGGATAGTATATTTGACTGAATTCAGTTAAGGCCCCTATGTAAGCTTTTACGATTCTGGTGGGCAGGTGAGAAGATCTGCTCATCTTGTGGCCACCCAAGACAGTTTTGTATGTGAGTTCCCTTGCTTATTAAGCCTGCCACCTACCAATCTGGAGTGGCCTGCCTCTTTCTTCTGTCTCTCCTTGTCCTCCGTGTACACGGGCCAGTTTCCGATTTCACCCAGGAAGCTTTCAAATCATCACAGACAGACACAAATAGGAATCTTATAGCTTTCATTGTAAAATTTTAGCCATGAGTTAGGTAAACACAATAATACAAAGCTCACTGGTAAGAAAAATAAAATATAAAAATAAAATAGTTGACTCTCATCTTTGCCCCACTTCCTATTTTTTTCCTAATTATGTTTCTGACAGATGGAACAAGTTAAGGTTATCTGCTCAAGGTTAGGGCTAAGGAATTTTACCAATATTTGTGAAGGAGGCAATATTTTCTTCTTCTCTGGTACGTAGTTGTTTTGGGGGGATCCCTGAGTCCCTTGAGAGCCCCAATGGGCCTAAAGTTCAAGTGATTGTAGGGTGTTGAGGGGCTGGAGTGGGAAGGGAAAGGTCTGCCAGGGTGGACAGAAGCATATAGGAGATAGGAGTTTGAAAGGGGGAGATATCAAAGGGTTTAAGGGAGCTGAAGGGAAGACAAAAGGTAGTAAAGGAAGAAGTGAGAGAGGAAGCAGTGAAAAGGGAGAGATCTTAGAGAAATCAGTTCAAGGAAGACATTCAAGTTCCAAACTATTCTTCATAAAATCATGGCAACAAGAACGGAAGCTGCCAGAGTTAGTGCCTTAGTGGCAGAGCATAGAATCAGTAGGGGTTTGAGAAGGGGTGATTTCTGACAACTGAGAAGCTCCCATGTTCTTAACTAGTGGTACCTCACAAACAAACAAGCCTGATACTCTAACCCAGTCTTTGTTTGACAGGTACATTAACCCAGCTTCTTACAAACAGAGAAGCCTAGGACCTGTAACCCAGCCTCCAGAGAATACTCAGAATCTGTCCTTGCTGTGTTTCAACAGACTGTCATCCAGGGCACTGGCTCTGAAACCAGACTCACCAATGTATCCCCAATTAATCAGTTATGGGTGGGGATAAAGGATTCCAGGTGCATACTTGGGGTCCTGGGTGGGAGGTCTGGGGATCCATTGATGAATCTGATCCTGTTTGAGTAATGGCACCATAAATTTTGGCACTTATCAAAATGGTAAGGAAGACTTTATTCAAGACTATTGCAGTGTGGGAGAGAGATCAGGCTTAACTGTAAGTCTGATCTACAGAAAAGATAAGTGGTGGTTTACAGCCCAGGAATAGGGTGAAGGGTCAGTGGATGCAACATTACTAAGAGGAGACATCAAGGGCAGGAGGATTCTTGCTAAAGGGATATAATAGGATTCTTGCTAAACAGACATAATAGGATTGTTGCTAAAGGCAGTCCAAGGACTTAGATATCAGAGGTAGAGGATGAGGCACTTAATCAGATACTAAGGGTGATCAGATATCAAGGGTGGAAGGGGTCTCACTAAGCTGACTTAGCAGGATTCTTGCTAAGACTGGGCCTCAGTTTCTTCATCTGTAAGGGGTAAAATTTGTAAAGACTCCACGGCAATGCTGTGAGGATTAAACAAGATAATGTATACAAATAATTTAGCACAATACCTTGTATATAATAAGCATTTCATAACGCTTATCCATCATCAACATCATCCTCATGACCTGTAAGCAATATATTCATGCTACTTGGTAGGTGTCCCTCAGATGATTGTCAGTTTGCAAACTGTTACTAGGCCATGTTGGGATGAGTACCGAAATGGAGAATAAGCATTTAAATAATTTTATAGCAACCTGACACAGTAGTTTTACGCCTATTGAATCTAATGATAAAAAAGGTTTTGTGTTTTATACGCTTTTGCTTTTTTATTTCATTTTTCTAGTTTTGCATTTACTGTATTTTACAAAAATATCCATCTGTGGTAGATTTGATAGGGGAAAAAAAGGAGCAATTGTCCTTTACCATAAAAGGTTTGAGAAATGCTGGTGTAGACTAGAGAAAGAGATTAGAGACCTGTTTGCATACTAATTTTCTAAGTGGTCAAGGATTTGTTGGCCTGTGTTCAAAAACCACAATAACACAGCTAAAATCCAGCCTTTCCTTGTCTATCATGGGTTTCTCTTCTGTCTTTACAGTGTTTCTTTTATCTTTATACAGAATGTCTATCCTGTGTACAGACTATAAGTGTTCATTTATATATATATTTATTCAAACACTTAAGAAAAGCTTGCTCTATGAACATACAATCATAATGATGATAACAATAGTCACAGACTATTTGGTGAGGTAATACTGGGTCTCTCTTATTAGTGACCTGGCTCATGCTATAGAGTATTTTGCAAACTTAAACTCACTTGGTGGAGGGCATTTGTGGCAAACAAATTATAGCTTTCCGTACCTTAAGCAGAGTGAACATAATTGAGGAATGACTTAAACTCTACCTCCACGGTCACTGGAAAGGAAATTCTGAGTCAGTCCACTGTTGTTTCTTCTCTGGAGCACGAACAATGAGTTTGCCTTGTTTTCCCCTTTACTTAATCAACTGGCAGTTCTGGCATCCTGTATGTGCAGTCTTAATAACTTGTTCATGGGTATAAGTAATCAGAACTGCATATTGATTAAATTTCAATTATAATAAAACAAGATGTTAAGAAATTTAAGGGGTAGGTACTCAGAATTATGCCAGTTAAGGGTTTTATTGAATTGAGGGGATTTAAAATATTCTGCCATGCTTCTTTTCTCCTGGATGATCGATGTTACTTGTAATTTACAAGGGAAACAAAGGGAATACGCTTTTTCAATATGCAGTAAACTACAATTTTACTTGTACTAAATCATCTGCTTTTAAGAAAGTCTTTTTTTCTTCTTCCTACGATGAGCTTGTAGTTTTTCCTATGTGGCGCTTTAATGTCTTTGCAGCTTGCATTTTCTGAACGTATCTTTTCTGACACAAATTTGAAAACACCTTTTGATCTCAAATTCATAATTATCCATTGAAGTTTCTTAATCCCTTTTTCACAGCACAGCAGTTTCTTACAGGAAATGGTGAAGAGTGATATATTTAGCAGAAAGATTCAAAGTCCTTGATGAGTTTAGTGTGATCTTAGGCATTTAACACAGCTTTTGTGTTTGACTGTCCTCTTATGCCATCTGGGAACAAGGCTGGTCCTATTGATTTTGCTCGTGGCTTTGTGTGAAGAACACAGAAGATGTGGATATAAAATCAGTTTAGACATTCATTAAATGTATTCAAGATGCATAATATTAATATTATCTCAACTGAGATACTCTGGAACGGTACTTTACTTTTTCTTGTAAGGAATATATAAGTCAATGCTGAGCATGCAATGTAAGTTTTGATGACCTTGTGACCTATAAGCAATACTTTAGTAAGGAGATGCTGTTCAAAGTTTGTATCTTTGATTTCATTACACTTTTACAACCTTGAAATTTCTGCCATCCTTTGCTTCAATCCTTGCTCCCAAGGCAGTAATCGGGTACCTCTTTCAAAATCACCCCCCCCCGCCCCGACACACACACGTCTGGGAAGATAAGAGTATACTCTTATTTATCATAAAAATTCAACTTATCTAAAGAGAAAATCCACTTAGGCATGTATGATTACTGAAAATTTGCTTATATTTTCCCAGGTGGGTGCCAATTCCTACCTTCTCAGGAGTATTAGTGGTTCAATTGGGAGTGAGGATATTACTTCCAGAGCCATTTATTTGAGGGGAAATGGAGACATTTGGAGTAGGGAATAGAATCATGTGAAAGTTTCTATGAAATTCAAATTATCGTCTCTAATTCTGTCCTGAATACACTTTCATTCATTGATTCACCCAGTATGCACCGACTCATGTTCTAGGCCCTAGGGAATATAGCGGTGACAAAATCCCATGCCTTCCTGGAGCTCGTCTTCTAGTGGGAAGATATAGACATTAAATAAAATAAGATATACGCATATAAGTTGGTGATGAATGCTATGAAATTAGAGGGCACAGAATGTGGGAGTAGGCCAGTGGAAGGGGGTTACAATTTTAAATTAGGTGGTTAGAAAGAGGTAGACTTGGAACACGTAGAGTTGAAGGGTGTGAGGGAGGAGTGGTGTATCTCTGAAGTATTCCTGGTACAGATAAAAGCGGCTGCCAATGCTCTGAGGTGGGAGTGTGCCTTGTATCTCCCAGAAATGGCCAGAAGACCAATGGGCTGGAGCAAAGAGAGTGAGGGGGAGAGTAAAGGAAAAGATGTAAGTGGGTAGAAGGAAAGCAAATGGTGTTGGGATTTGTAGGCAGAGATTTGCAGGAGGGTGATTGCGGAGTGCTCTCAGGGCAGAACCTGTAAGGAAGTAATGGAATCCAGATTTAGCAAGGGGAGAAGTTGAACCATGATGTAATTGCAATGGAACCTCAGAAAATCATATGAGGAAATCTAGAGCTAAGTTGATCCTTCAGAGTTGTTCCAAATCTAGACTTTGGAACAAAAGGAGCCTAGAACTTTCTACTCCTGCATTGACCAGTCACTGGATGAAAGCTGCCTCTGGGAGGGGAGTCCAACTTTGGTGAGGCTACTTCCTCTGGCCAAAGATAATTTCTGGAAAAAGACCCAATTATAAGTTATTAGCAGCCTACACTCCAAGCAGCTGGGGAAATGAATGTCCTTTTACTGTGGAAGATTGATATGTGAGTGACACCCCATAGCATTCAGTACACGGGGCTAGTGGGGATTTTCCAGCAAAGTGTTGAAATTATCTTACTTGTTTCATAGGCATCTTTCTGGATCTCCATCCATATGTAGGCTATCAACAATAGAAATTGGGGGATATAATAATCAAGGCAAGAGAGATGGTGGTTTGGATGAACATACCAGTAATGGAAGTGGTAAGAAATGATAGAAACCTGGCTATATTTTGATGTAGAGCCAGTAGGATTTGAAATAGGACAAGTGAACGAAAATGCCATGAGTGACTCCAAGGTTTACAAAGTAACTCAAAGGGTGGAGGTACCATTATCTGAAAATGCTGAGACTACAGGAGCAGCATGCTTTAGAAGGATGTTCACGAACACTTGGGACATTTAGAGTAGAACATTCTAGTACAGATGTAAAGACAACAGCCCTATATGTGAGTTTGAAAAATACGGCAGGGCTGATCATGTTTCTGTGCAGTAAATGAGGCATTTTTCTGCTAAGCTGAGGAAAGCGAGGCCTTTCTTTGGCTGCTCTATGGTTTGAAAACCTTCAGGAACTTCCCTTTAAGTGGCTCAAGTTCAAACACGTTAGCCTAGACATTCTTCATGATTTTGAGTCAACTATGTAAATAATTTTAGTGAATTATTTCAAGTATAAGAGAAAGTATGGAGAATATCACCAACACTTGTATCTACCACCTAATTTTAACAAATCTTATGTTTTTCCATTTTAAATTTAACATGCACTTTTGCTCTTATTCTTGCTTTCTCTTTACAGATAAAGTTGGTTCTGCTTTTGTATGTTTTCCCAATATCATTTCCTTTTTTACTCCAGAGGTAACTGCTATCTTGGATTTGTTGTTTATCATTTCCATAAATATTTTTATCCTTTATCGATAACATATATGTAATGGAAAACAAAATGTATACATAAACATTTAAATGTTTATTATAAATAATACATAGGATAGTAATATATTCTCCATGTTATTACATTTTCTATGAATAGTATCAGAATATATTCTCAATCTACAGCTTACTTTATTTACTTACCATACTTTTTGAGATTTATCTAAGCCAATAAATAGTGATATAGGTATAATTATAGATACAGGTCTAGGTTATTTGCATTGATGCTTATGGTAATCCATTGTGTGGCTTTACCACAATATACTCATCTATTCTTCTATGATGGATATTTGGACTGTTTCTATTTTTTCACTTTTGCAAACAATAATGTGAAAAATATTTTTTATATGCCTTCCTCAATATTCCTTGGAGTTTTTAGGAGTGCATACTTAAGAGAGAAGTTGCTTGGTAGAAGGAGGTTGTACATTTTCTGGTCTACCTCATATTGCCAGAATGCTATTTTTTAAAACAGAAGTAACATTGCTTTATAACATTATATAAATTTCAGATGTGCATCATTATATTTTGATTTCTGCATAGACTACATCGTGTTCACTACCCAGAGTCTAATTGCCATCTGTCACTATACACATGTTCCCTTTTACTCTTTTCACCCTCCCCCCACCTTCCCCTCTGGTAACCACCCATCAAGTCTCTGGGTCTATGTGTTTGTTGTTGTTGTTGTTGTTTTTATCTTCCACATGTGAGTGAAATCATATAGTATTTGGCTTTCCTCGTCTGATTTATTCTGCTTAGCGTAATGTCCTCAATGTCCATCCATGTTGTTGCAAATGGCAAGATTTCATGTGGTGCTAGATAGCTAGCCAAAAAGAAAGAAAGAAAGATAGATAGGTAAATATATAGATAGATGGATAAACTGATCAAGTTTTTTGAAACACCCTATTTGGATTTTAATATAATTTTCATTGGTTTAATTCATTAATTTAGTTAGGAAAGAATTGGTAACTTTAATATTTTGTGACTTTATCTATAAAGACATGTGCCCTTTTTGTTAGATTTATGCCTGGGTACCTTATTTTTATTCTTTTTGATATTAATGTGAATGTGATTTTTTTTCTTATTAGAAACCATAACCGTAACCCTGGGCAGCAGTCAATTAATAAGCACACTTCCAAAAGTCTTTCTTACATTATAATTAGATATTTACAAGTCTGTCCTCTAGTAGATTATAAGCTCTATGGGTGCCATATACGTTTGTGTCTTCAATAAATGTCAGATTGTTGGAAGAATGACTGAATGACTGTATTTCAATTACTTTTGCTGTATATCATTAAGAAGTCCTTTGTGGTTCATTGCTCTCTGCTGTTACCTCATCTATCAAATAAGATTGGTGAGAAATTGAAGCTCTCAGAATCTATGATGGGCTATAGATTGTTTTGCCTCTGCAGCATGGACTCGACTGGCTGAACTAAAAAGTAGTATATGGGTCTCTTCCACAACACGGGATTTACAGCTTAAACCTGATTCAGGTCTCCAGTTCTGCGGTATTAATAGTAACTTTTGCCTTGATGGATTCCTTACACTGACTTATCTTTTCCTGAGGTGAAAATGATTAGAGATGGCCACACTGCCAATCAAGGCAAGCTATGAAATGGAAATGATCTGAACTTGAACATGCAAACACTAAATCTTTGAATATTTCTCCAAATCTTTTCCACAAGTGGATTGTTTCCAGATTTATTCTGCACTGGCTCTGTCACAAGTAACCTCTGGGGAGGAATGTCTACCTGTCAGGTGGAGCATTTTGACTCATGAATTCTCCTTTGAGAGCAAGGATACCATTAACAAATAGGAGAAAAACACAATAGTGAAGAAGATTTGAATTTGTAATTTAAACAAAAATTGCAGGAATAGGCATTGATTTATTCTAAATGTCCTTTCAAGGTTGGACAAGACCTTCTCAAGTTCGAGGACTTTTGATTTTTATGGCGCCTTTGTGTTATGAATAAAATATTCTTTGGAGCACTAGCAATAATGCACTAAGTTTTAAAGAGACTGCTTACCAAGATCTCAGCACTTTTGTAAAAAAGAGCCTTTAGTTTTTCCTCTCAATGCTTCCTGTCTCAAGAAGGTCAAGTTTTTGCCCACTTGTTTCTACTCTATATTACTTGGTCTGAGTGCTTTTCACTAATTCTGTCCCTAATGAATTTGATTTGTATATTCCTCCTTTTATTCTTCCATTTCAGTTTAAGAGGTAATTAAAGGTACTCTAATGCAGAGAAGGAAAGACACTCATGGTACACAAATTCCCTCCCGCAACGTGAATATTTCCCTCTCCCCAAGAGAATACTCTCTTTTTTAACCAAAATGGAAGGGGAAAGTATTAAGATAGTTACAGTGTGTGAGCCTGAAGCTAAGGATGTCTCTATTTTCTTTAAATAGTCCAATACACTTACCCCAGGGAGCAGAATCAACTTCCTGTGGGTAATGTAAATAATTTTCAATAACAATGATAAAAATCCTACTAAGAAAACCATGATAAGAATTACAAGTAACATTGTTCACACTTATTTCAGGAACTACCTACGTTATCTCACTTAATACTCACAACTATTTTTTAGATAGATATTATTATCTTCATTTTACAGGAGAAAACTAAGACATAAAAAGTCAAAGATTGCATAGCTAGAACTAGGTGATTTGGACATCAAACTGACACTCTTCTGACTTGCAAACCAATGCTTTCAATTACTGCTCTACATTTTCCTTCCTCATTAAAATAGTAGTAAGACAATGCAGAAAAGGAGCACAATGAATATTACTATATATTTGACATCATAGATGACACAAAATATAAAAAAAATACTTTTTTCTATAATTAGGACTACTTGGACTCACTTAAACTTTTACTTTTTGTAGAACCTGAGATTCAGTTACATACAGAGCCTAAGATAAAATACATTTCAGTGTTATTATGGCCAGATTGGAATTTTCCATTGAGAGTATCCTAAAGCCCACTGAAGAAGGATATCCTGTGTGTTAATCATTTGCAATTTTTTTGACCAGTGTGCCTTCTTTAGGATCCACCCACGTCCATCCTTCCTTCCTTCCTTCCCTCCCCCCCCCGCCCTTCTTTCTCTCTTTCTCTCTTTCTTTCTTTCATAACCAGCGGTACTGTAGATATACCTTCCTAATGATAGTTATTCTGGTTATAATGCTTGTTCCCTAAAGGGAGTGTGATTCTACTCCGGATCTACTTGAGGCAAATCTTTAATGGTGTCTGAAATTCAGAATATATTGTCTTCCTGCTTGTCTCTTTCTATGTTTACTATTTACAAAGCTTTCAATTTACTGAGCTGGATGGGTTGTGAACTGAGCTAGATGCTTGCATCATCCTGGCTTCTCCAGAGGGCTTCAAATAAAGTGCACGGCCAAAAGCAGCCATGCAAGAAGGGATCAGTGTGTCTGGAGTGCAGGAACCATACGCTAAGATCCTCCTATTTCTTTCTATCTTAGCTTTCCCTCTCCCTGGGATGATTGTTGACTGTAGCTGAGAAGGATGTTGTAGGCAGAGATACTTGATTTAATGAAAAAGTTTAACACAAATCTTCCCTTTGGTAGGATTAACTGCACTTCTAACACTGGCAGAAAAGTCATCCTAAAATAACTCCTGGTTGAAGGGCCCAGACAAGGGGAGGAGAACTCAGTTTTTCAACTCAAATAATTTTAGTAAGCGTTTCAAGGTAGGAATTGGTTGTTAACTCTAGTTACAACCTTAATCACTGGGATGTTGACATGTCAAAGCTGTTTTTCTCTATTTGGTTGGTTTCACTTGCTGTGCTAAGTGCTGTTAGAAATTAACACAATCATCACATCCAGTGTCTAATATTAAAAAGAGAGAATGAATACTAGAATATATATATCTATATGCTACTTTGTGGCTAGAATGCCTATGAGTTACTAATAGTTTAATGCAAGTTTTTAATTTCTAAAGTCAAATTACAGCGCTTTGGGGAACTGGCCTGTCTTTTTAAATGAAGCAAAAATTCACGACATTGGCTAATACTTCCAAGGTTAGACCAAATTCTCATTCTGTAACTTTGTTTACTCAAGGCCCTGTTCTTGATCTCAAATTGTCTATTTATTATAAACATTTCATACAGGATGAAGAATCCATTCTATTTTCAGAGTCCTGTTTTATTAAGTATGTGATTAAAACCAAAAGGTAAGATTTTTTAAAGCCTCAATAATTAAAGAATAGAATCATTGTCTTCTGAAAATTGCTACTCAGAATTAAAAAGAGAAAACAAAACACACCATGAGGACTGGGAAACTAATTCACACAGTGCCAGGGATGAAAACCTGTACAATTTAATGGAGCGTGACAATCCCTCCAAATGTTGCTTTCAACATCTCATTTAAAAATATCCTTGCCTGATTGAAATCGAATTCTAAAAGTGCTGTTTCTGTAACTATTATTGATTATCCTTTCCCTCCAAAAATCTTCCATTCTCTTCCAAATATCCTAATTTCTTCTGGGCTTGAGGTGATGATGATGTAGCCTCAGGACCTTGGGGCAGGAAGGTTGTGCCACTCCGAGGCCCTTTGAATTGAGGGAGTGTAACCGAAAGTTCGGTCTCTGAACCCGATGCCAATCCAAACAACGAGAACAGTCTTAAGTGGAAGAGGAAAGGATTTTACTATGCCAGGCACAGGGAGCAAAGCAAGGGCTCGTGCCTCAAAAATTGCTAGCTCCCTGATGAGGAATGGGTAGGGATTTTTATTTGGGGTTTTGGGGAGGGGAGGGGGCGCATGTAGCTTGTGCAGTTTGGCATTTTCCCACCAGCCTGCGTTTGGCCATGAGAGGCTGCTTGCAGCCAGGCCGGGGGGGAGGGTGAGATAGGAGGATGGCAGGTGGGCGTCCTTCGCTGGTGTCTCGTCCTCTTGTTTGAGGAGGGTTCCAGCGCCGGGATTCGAGGAGTTGAGGTCTGGGAAGCCTCTGCTCCTCGATATTCTTGAGACAGCGGCTTTCCTGGCAAACTTCAAGGACACATGATTAGCTAAACTTTAGTGTGCCTCCAACTCCAGGCCACCTGGGCTTTTCACAATTTGTAACTCCCATTTAGTTGTAAAGCTCAGGGAGTCCAAGTTTAAAGAGACAGGTATTGACGTATGAGTGGAGCTAGAGAAGCAGGAAAGCGGGTGGTGGGTTTTAGTTTTAACCCCATATACGCTGGGTTCAGTGTGGGGGAACTGATATCAGGGCTGATGTTAAGAGCCTGTAACAAGAGAAAGGCAGAGGGGGCCTTAGTTTGCCTCTCCTTCCCTTTCAAGTCTTTGGGTGAGAAGGAGTTTGCATGACCATTAATTACATTGCATGTTATTTTCCCCTTCATTCTGAGTCGTTGACCTTCTTGGCTAATAGATCTTTCATTCCTAATTCAATAGCGAAAGAATTTCTGTGAGCATTATTGGTACCTTTCTTTAACATCTAATATCTCTTGTTCTGCAAGAGCTTCCGGATGTTTACCCTGATAGCTTTCCCATGCATACTCACAGATCTCTCATTTTATTTTCTTATAGATTATTTAACAGGACTCATACACGCTGAAAACTCATGAACACAATACTTACTTGACAAGAACATAAGAAAGCCTTGGAGATTTAGATGATACTAGTTTTATCAAGATTCTTTTTTCACTTTCAAAAACACTATCAGTTATTTAATCTTTGCAGCATTTGCAGTGTTGAGCTGTTAAACTATCCTCTTTTATGTTCTGCAAGCAATTCTTCTTTAGAACACCAGTGAATTTTTAATTATATATGTATAATACAAACACACACATACACCACAAAACAAATATATTCATTTGCATTATGGCCCATGTTAATCTTTAATGTGCTCCTTACAACAGAAATAATAACCCAAATGAATTTTTTTATTGGCATTGGCATTGAGCATTAAAGTGTTCAATTATTTACAGTTTTGTAGACTGTTTAGGTGATCAGTAAGTGTGCATTTTTAATTATTCTGCAAAAGGTCTATTAAATTTGGAAGAAGTGGCCAGCTTGACATGCATCATACAGTCTATTTCGCCTCATTACCTGGACTATTAGATTGCAACTAAAGAATATTTAAATACCTATTTATTATCTAATTCCTAAAGAAGCCTGATAAATTTAAGTTACTGGAATACTGAAAAAATAAGATAAATTAAGAAGTAACTGAGTGATTGATTCATCTCCTCCAGGGGAAAAAAGAAAACATAAATGTGTCAAATCCAGTTATAGAGAATTGATGTTTTATGTAACTCCTTTTGAAGTAGAAATTAAATTTCCTTAAAAGGTTATATTAAGAAGGAGATGGGATGGAACCATGAACCAACACACCATTACTCTAATAAATCTAGGGGAAAATAAATTTTGAATACTTTTCTGAAGTGTGGTATTAAATTGATTTAGTCAGTCCTAAGCAGTAATTATAGAATGTGCTTATCTAGAAACCCTCTGCTTCTATTGATCCTCATGTCTTCTGATGAAAAGCTCATAATTCATTACATTCTTGAAGTTTAGAATTGTTGGAATTATTTATGATCCATGGTCATAGGTGCTGGTAACTAAGGCAGTCAGAGTGATAATTTTACGCGGCAACACACTGGCTTTTCCCTGAGCCCAATGAGTAGCTAACGGATCCAGGCAGCGCGTGTGCAGAAAATGCAGATTTCTTGTCAGAATTTGGACAGCCATTATCATGTTTGGAAACTATGGAATCTGTAAGGGTGTTAGACTTTGATGATCTACTTTTATCAGTAAAGGAGGGTTAGCTCTCATTGTATTGGTTCACTCAAATTTGTAAAATGCCCTGAACTGAGAGTCTTCTGGAAATATAATACCATAGGTTTCTGTTCCTGTGGGCCCTAGGCAGGCGTCTATCTCTAAGCATTATAAGGAAGATGTCGTAGCTTTGTTAATAGCATTTACTTAGCCAGATTCCAATTTTCAGTGGCCATACCCTGGGCCTTTGTGGGGACCTGAGGTTGGCCACCCCAAGATATGTCTCTTTGGCATCAGGATTATTTGAGGCTGATTGCTTTTGATAAACTGGGACAGGGAAGGAGGCTCTGAGGAATGGAACTTGCCCTTTGTTAGCACACGTTTACATTTGTAAGGTAAATCTCTATCTGTAAAAGTTGCCTTCCTCTCTGTAGCAGGAAGAAGAAAGGAGATGACCTTCTCTCTAAAAACTCTTAATCAATACCAAAGGCAAAGACTTAAAATCTGCATTTTATTGTGCTAGTCTGGTAACCTCCTGTAACTGACTTCCCTCCCCCTCCCAACATTGGCATTTCTTAAGGATTAAGCATCTTTCCTTAGGCTAGGAACTGATTGCTGAGCTCACCTGTGACCGCCCAGCTCCAGCCCAGCTCCAGACAATAGACTTGCCTCCTGCTAGGCCCACTGAGATAGCAGAACATTACCTGCTGTATCCATCAAGCACTGTGCCGACAGGGCAATCTTGTGACTATTGTGGGAGGGACATTTCAATCACATGTGAAACACCCTGTTTGGGGGTATATAACCACTATGTGCACCCCACTTCTTCGGTGCCCTTTCTTCCTTCGGGAAGAAAGGCCCCGGGCCATGGTTCCTCATAAAGCTTTGTTTAATTTTCTCTTGCTATTCTGTCTCATGTGAATTTAATTCGTTCTCCAGCCAGACGAACCCCCATTTGGGGAGAGGAAATGTCCTCCTGCCCTACACCTTGATTCTAGACTAGCTGTTGTTCTTCGTTTCAGAATGAATGTTGCGTTTGCAATCACCCTCAAATGTGTTTCTTCCTTACCATTTGCTTTTTCTGATGATGGCACTCCAGTTTATCCAGTTGCCTAGCACTAGATCTTCTTCTTTGACTCTTTCTGTTCTCTCACCTCTTCTGTGCAGTTATTCACAGGGTCCTGTCAAGGCTGACTCCACGTGTGTCCCCCATCTGTCTTTCCTTTCTACTCCCGTGGTCACTACCCATTTCAGGACTTCCTTCCATCTCATTTGGACAATAGCAATCTTCTCCTAAATGATCTCCCTGCTTCCAGTCTCTTCCTCAGCCAATGCTTCCTCCTGCCAAATTAATCTTCCTGCAGCACAGCCCTAATTATGTCATTCTCGAGCTCAAAAACTTTTAATGACTCCCTTTTGACTCATAAATTAAATGTAAAGTTTTCCACTTGGCCATCATTATTCTGGGTAATTTGAACATACCAGCCCACTTTTGAACCCTTCCAACTACTTTTGTGCGACTTGGACTCTATGGGGTTGCCAACCAGACCAGTAGTTTCCAGACTTTGGGATTTTATTGATTTTTATATTATTATTAATTTTAATTTTGGGCTTTGGAAATATCCTTAATATATAAGATTAACATAAAAAATAAAAATATACAAAACTGTCATCTACTATAATTATGCCATCATTTCATAAAATAAAGACTTTTAACTCTAAAAAATTAGAATGATTACAAATTTGGAATAAATAATTGTTTCTAAATTGAACAAACTTATCTTCATAAAACACTAACAATTATGTCCTTATTGTCCTCATTTTGCCAATAACCTATAAAAAAACTCCCATAATGGTGTAGAAACCACAGAACTGGTTTACTCTCCACATGTATACTGTGATTTCCCAGCTTAGGTGAGGTTCTTCTATATGTTAGAAGTTTTTTAAGGTTAGAGAGTGTGTCTCTTCTTTGGAGTGCCAAAGCCATGCACTTGAGAAAACCTGTATAACTTCCTAAGCACAGCTGCTGGCTCATAGCCGGTATAAAGTCATTGAATGAACTGACTCTCATGTCGTCCTTAAGGGTGATTTACTGTGATCCTATGGTCATTCAGTGTTGAATAAACATGGGTCAAAATTTGGACTCTTCATGAGAATGTGAATAAGAAACAGGGACTCAGGGAACAACAAATTTCTGTTCCAAGTGCCTATTTATCGCCATGAACTTGATTCTTTTGAAAGTCAAGTCATTTTATACTACTGAGATGGAAATTCATAATTAACACATGTTTTATCTATTAAGATACATATACTCACAATAGAAGATAATATTAGAAATTAGTTCTGTCCCAGAAAATTAGAATTGTTGTAGATTGACGATCAACAAACTTTTTCTGTAAAGGGCAGATAGTAAATATTTTAGGCTTTGTGGGCCACACGCTCTTTGTTACAACTACCCAGCTTGGTTGTGGTAGGGTGAAAGAGCCATGGACTATACGTAAATGAACAAGAATGTCTGTAATCCAACAAAACTTTATTCAGATACACCAAAATCTGAATTTCACTAATTTTTACATATTATGAAGTATTACTCTTCTTTTGAATTTTATTCAACCATTTAAAAATATGAAAACCATCCTTAGTTCATGGTGTATACAAAAGAGTCAGCAGGCCAGATTTGGCCTGTGGGTCATAGTTGACCAACACCAATTATAGATGTAATACCAGCTCAGGTCGCTAAAGACATTGATGTCAATGGAAAAGGCTTAACTAAGTGTTATGTTAGTTTCAGCATAATCAATTTTAAATGAGAGGGTTATCCTTATTCTTAGATACCAGTGTTCTAATTGGATCTTTCTCTATCTGAAGCTATCTCTGAAATGGTTCTTAGATATAAGAACTCCATTCAGGACCCAACTATCTATAGGGTAGAGTTGGGATGAGGGTTGATTTTCTCCTTGTGAATTGGTATTTCAATATCTGATTTGTTTTTTGTGGACTAGAGAATTAGGTTAAGTTGGAGATCTGGGAAGACTAAGTTGGGTTGTAGAGGAAGACTTTGCCTTTTAAATTATTCTTTGCATTTGTTTGATGCTGTGTTTTATATTCAAAGACTCTCAAGTGATTTGGTAGTCCAACTCCAAAAGAAATATACTGTATCTAGATTTTAAACATTCACCTCAGGCAGAAGGAACGTAAACAGGAATTTCTATTATGTTTTCTCAGGAAAAAGTTAGCAGCATTTTCCTTTCTAGTTGAAGCTTTCCATACATTTTTTTAAGGTACGTTTTCAGATAGCATCTTGTCTTTTTATATACCCTTCTCCTGACAATGTTTTCCTTGGGGTCTTCTGTTCCATGTTTGGTGAGCAGATCTAATTCAACCTTGAAATATTAATTGTAGTCTCTGGTGAAAGAATAAATTCTCTTGCCTTAAGGTTATCTGTAAAACTGCGGCATAAAATGTGAACTTCATTACTTTCCTGGAGAGTTCAGCTCTCTTTGCTTCCAAATTCTTAGAAGTCAAAGGAGCCATTCTCTTTGGGTTTCAATTACAGCTTCGGTTAACAATTCTCTATCATTAAATGTTTAAATCCTTGGGCTATTCAAAAACTTTTGTGAGCTTCTTCATGTTGTAGAACACACATATTTCATTAAACAAGCAGTAGGTTGCATAAGGAAAAGAAGCCACTTCCTTCATATTTTCTAAAGTATCATTTTTCCATGAAACTTTTCCTTCCATCAGCTTCCCTTCTCTAGATCTTTCTTTTTGTCTAAATTTCTGTGCACGGAGCAGCTCTCCTTGAATTTCTGTCCCTTCAAGAATCATTTAGAGGGGCCGGCCCCATGGCCGAGTGGTTAAGTTCGCACGCTCTGCTTTGGCAGCCCAGGGTTTCGCTGGTTCGGATCCTGGCGCAGACATGGCACCACTCGTCAGGCCATGCTGAGGCGGCATCCCACGTGCCACAACTAGCAGGACCCACAACTAAAATATACAACTATATACTGGCGGGATGGGGGAAACAAAAAAAAGATTGGCAACAGTTGTTAGCTCAGGTGTCAATCTTTAAAAAAAAGAAAAAAGAATCATTTAGAATCTAACCTAATGTGGTACAGAAAGGAAAAGATTAAGATATAACCAGAGTCAGGAGCCATCCTTTACCTGACTATTCTAGCTTCTACCACTAATTTCTTATATTTGAGTAGAGCTTTACCTTTTGAAAGTATACTTTAAAACTTATTTTAGGAGATGCGTGGTGTGGAAAGCAAACATTTATTAAGCACATGCTATGGGCCAGTCATTTTGCAAGCTCTGAATAATACAAAAATGGGAGGAGGGCCCTGCTTTTAAGGAATATGTAATCCATTAACCAGAAAGGACAAGACAAGAGGATGTGCTCTGGACTAAAATTGTTGGAGTTTGAATTCCAAGTTCACGGTGATAATTTTGTAATCTTGGAGATATTGCTTAACTTCTCAATACCTTAGCTTCCTTATCTGTAAATAGATGAAGACAATGCAGCTTTTTTAGTGTGCTCTGAGGAATAAATAAGACGACAGATGAAATGTGCTTATTGTAGATTTCATCGTAGAGTCAGTCCAGGGACATGAAATCTTTTTATTTCTGTTACAATTTTTATTACTACTATTGTTGTTAGGAAAGAGCAGGTAACAGAAGCTTCTAGCTTAGTTTGCAGCTTGGGGGAACAAAGGATTTGGGAAAGTTTTTTGGAGGAGACGATGCCTAGGTTGAGTCCTAATTTGTAGGGCCTCAAACGAGTCACTTAATCAAGCTCTTCACCTGTTAACATGGGGTTAATGATTCGCACTCGGCCATATACTACACAGAGCAATGCTCATTTCCCTCTCTCTCCTCCATCCTCACAACAATAGTCATAGCCCATGTCTTTACAGGTGTGTCCACCTTTCAGGCTAGATTCTAAAAGTGTTTTCCTTCAACTTCCCGTGTAGATGTTTAGAATACAGCATTGAAATGGAAATGTCAAAATAAGCTGGAAATGAAACTTCTTACAAAACCTATAGCTATTCTCAAGTTTGAATACTGTTCGGAAATTCTGAGGTCTCATGAAGATTAATAGCCTAGGGAGGCAGAGGTGTAGTTTCTGATAACAGACAGAATACAGCTATAACAGGTCTTGCTAACTATCAGTGTGTAGATTACCCAAAGGACATTATAGAAATCAAACGTTCACAATGCATTTTTCCATCAGGACACAGCTCTGGACAACACACAAAGTTCTCAGAGTCCGTGGATGACAGATAGCCTGTGTAATTGAGCATCTTTGAGTCCTCATTCATATGGCAAATCTTATTTTTGTCTAGTGAAAATGACAGAAGGACACTTCCCACTGGAGAGGTGAGATGAGTCTAAATGAAACCTATAATTCATATGATTATAGCCATTGCAAATGAAAGAATCTGATTTGCCAGGAAACCTAATAATAGGCAAGACTATGGGGACAAAATAGCAATCAGAGATTACTCAAACATTTTCTACATTTATGGAGAAAAATCTTGTTTCTTTTATGTCTGCTCAGAGCCATGCAGAGAAGCTCATGTTTCCACTCCACCTGTGATGCCCACCATCCTGACCCAGACACGTATTTGCATAGATATGGTTTTCACTTCTAAAGGCTGATTGTGTTAATAATTCTGACAATGTTTGCTTCTATTCGTAGCTTTATCTTTGATTCAGATTTGTTTTCTTGAACCTGATTAGCAATTACTTTTCTACTCTCTCTTTTTTTCCTGAACGCTCATGCTTGAAAACAATTTTTCTCTTTGGGCCACAATGTCCTCATCTGTATAACACTGGTGGCCAAGATCCCCTTAAAAATAACATCCTATGGTTCTCTTCCATAATTCTCAAAGAAGCATTGGACACCAGTTTCATTTTTATGCTAGAAGCTGCCTGGTTTCAAAAAAAGACCAAAAATTACTTTATATCCTAAATTTAAGTATTTTTCTATAACACAACAGTCAGTACAAGTGCATATGTAGATTCTCAAAATGATAACTGTCAGTAATTTTTTTAATATGAGGCAGTAGAACCTGTTTTTGGAGAACTAATTCTAAATGATTCACTTAGAGATTAAAAAATAATAATATAGTATTTTCTTTACTAAGAGCTTATAAAAAAAAGTGTAATGAATAAAATTCCACAAGTTCTGAATTTTAGAGTAGCTTGGAAAAGCTCCCCAAAATTTAAATATTTGTTATGTTTTACCTCACAGGTCATTTTTAATATTTGATAAAAACTCTTTATTTTTAGCTATGCCATTTATTGCTGTTCTGTTACTCTTCTTCTCCTTCTATCCCTTTTTAAAAATTAAATTGTTCAGTTTCTATTTTTCTCCTTCTTCTTTCTTTTAATTTCTATTGCACTTCTCCTGGCCATTCTCCAAATGAGTTCTCTTTCTTCAAAACTTATCACAAATGGAATCTTTTCAAAACTTATTGTCTTTGGCATAAAACTCCAAGAAAGCTCTTATTTTGTTCTTTTTTCTGGAAGCTTGAAAAAGAAAAAAAAAAAAAGAAAATCCCTGCAATCATTGGTTTTCTCAAGTAAAGTTCTTCCCCATATCTTCAATCATTAGTGTCTCTAGTGTCTAGTGTCTCTAGTCTAAATAGGTATTGTTAAAAAAATTGAAATATTTCTAGGCTACGAGAGTTGTTTAAGACACAAATACTAGGGAACACGATATTGAGCCACTGGAATGTGTCAGGAGATTTTCTAGGTGGACAATGTTACATGTGTTATCATATGTCTGAATAATTTCTTTTTGAGAAAGGTATTATCTTCATTTTATAGAAAAATAATAAGATAACAGAAGTTTGAGCACTGTTCCCGGGGTGAAGTCATTAGTTATCTGGTAATGGTGAGAGCAGTGAGGGGGTGTAACTATAAAACCAGCTGTAAGGGACCCCAAAGCACATGCACCATCGAATCAGCATCCTTGATTCTAACAAGCCCAAGGCTGTCAATGCAGCACGGAAGGATTTCTTAAATTCTGAAGCAAAACATCTGCAGTGACTAGAAATCGCTCTTTGGCAGTCTAAAAAGACCCTTTGGCTCTTCTTTCTTATCGGAGGTGATTCACTTATGGGGCAAAGAACTGTCAACAAATTAACGAAAGCATCAGGGAAAAATGGGGACACAGGTGATACCCTGAGTGTGGTTATAATTCAATGGTAGGGCCCAGAGCCCATATCTTCACAAGACAAACATTTGTGCTTTCTAGAGTTTGCACACTTATCATCAGATTACTAAACTTCAAGCAAACATTCTTCTCTTGCTCTTTACCTTCTAACAGGATTATTTTAATAATCCAATTTATCTCAACCCTAGGAAGAACTCCACTTTCCTCCAGATTATGATATGATCATCCACCAACTACTGGGGAAAAATGAAAACTCTGCCTCTCTCCCAGCTGCACAGATTTTGTTAAATTTTGCTTTCTGTAATTTATAAAATGAACAGCACTGTTGTCTTTTTAAGGCAGACACAAACTTATATTTTTATGTTTGATTATTTACTTTCTCTAACTCTCTCCTTTAATCCCTCCAGAAACAAGGAGAATAATTGCTACACTTGAGTCGGTGTAGACTCAACGCCTTTTAGAAAATACATAGGGTTTTTTATTGCTGAGATTATGATGAAAAGACAGTAGAGGAAGCAGTTTGAGACTGCTAAAGAAGGTACTTATAAGGTTGTTTCTAGGCAAGCCAGGATTGAAGATTTGATTGACAGATATTTTGTTGACTTTGAAGTTATACCCTGGAATGATCTGAGGCAGCCCCCTTACATATTCTGCAACTGAACTACATCATTTGTCACCTTTATCCAAATGTGTAGGAAACTCATTTTATCTCAGAGTTATATGAAACAAGACTCAATCACTGAGCTACATTTTTACACCCTATGTTTTGTAAAGAGGTGATTTCATCATCATCTCAGGCTGATTGTGGTGTGGCTTCTCCTTCAAAGCAGTTACTGGTCCCCTGCTTATGCTGGGGAAATGGATATAAAAGTGTGTTTGTTGTATTATTGGGTCTGGCTTTGCTAAGAGCAGAGATCTGTAGCCACGTGCATTAAGTAGACCCTGAAATAATGCTTGCCTGCATGAGTATCATGAAGAGCAGGAAGGAGCCTCTTTGCAAAGTTTCTGTAATGGCTGTATGTGTTTAGTGAAGGTTCTTTACATTTTCCTGTTAGACTCACTCCAAAATTATAGACGTCTATGAAATAAAAGCCATCATAAAGATGAGACTGTTTGCCTCAGGAAATTTGTCCAATTCTCTATTTCTTCCAACCCTTGCTTTCCAACTGCCTGCTCCTTATATCCTAACATATCATCAGTTCCCTTGATTTTCTCAGCCTCATGGCTTACCTCTTGGCTTGTTCTCCCCACCCCATCCTGTTTTGGACAATTGGCTACTCAGATTCAGATTATTACAGATTAGAGACCCCCACATTGTATGAAAGGGGGAACAGACATTTGCAACTCATCTCATTTACTGACTATGGTATGTGTTGTCCCTGGGTCAGTTAAGTAATAAAAGTTTAAAATGTCCCATGGGAAGATTAGTCACATGCTCACAGCCTCAAGTGCATACAGTTAGTGAATATATATTTTTATTTTGCTGTGGAAAATGGTCCCACAAAACTACAGGCAACTTCAACTCGAGCTAAACAAAAAGAGAGAGTAGCTCAGCTGCTGATTCAGAATGGAGGATGCTGGCCAATGTAAGGTACAGGATCATCAAACATCTGTGTGATCTCCTTTTCAGGAGGAGAATAATTTTTTAACAAGAGAAAAAAATTCCCCTCAATTTTTCTTAACTGAAAAAAAAAGTGTTACTTAAATTGTAAAGGAGAGAATTTTATTAGAGTCATACTGTCAAAAAATCAGATAAAAAGTAAATCAACATTTTATTTTCTATAAACAGAAACAAGTACTTGAGTTTTAAAAAAAACTAATCTTAGAAGCAAAAACCTATATATATATATATATATATATATAGTTTTGAGATATATTTATATCTGCATGTATATCTATATGTGTATCTAATTAACACTCTTAAAAAACATTGTTTTATAGATAAGGAAAGTGGGACTCAGAGAAGTTAAGCAAAGTACCTCAATTCTCATAGTTAAAAAGATAAAGAGTTAGGCTCATATTTTAAAATTAAAATCAGGTTTTGAACTCAGGTCTATAAAACTCCAAAAGCTGCTTTCCACAGTGTCATGTCTTCCTAAGACAAAAGTTTGATGTAGAATCTGTAAGAGTTTTCCGGATAGTTAAGACATTTGGTGAAAACAAGAATATAGCAAGTCACTTCTAAAAATAATCAAAAATCCATTTTCATTGAGCTAACTAAAGGGCTGCCAAAAATAATGCTATACTTAATAAAGAAGGAAAGTCCAAAATGGCAAAATGGCAAAGTGTGTTTGGGATCCTCTGAACAGGTTGAATAATGTCAAATGCTTCAGATGTTTTGCCAAAATTGAAATTCAATTAGATTTGATATCCCTTGAAATTAAATGTTCTTAATTGGTATCATTTCACATGATTTAATTTCATGCTATTAAAATTAATAATAATAATAAATACTTTGAGCCTCCATGGACTGGGGTAGAGAGAAAGATGTAAGCTAGTCAGGAATGATTTGAAGTCGTTGGAATTGGGGCACAGAAGCGGTCTCCAATACACCCCAGGAACAGATGGTAATAATAAAATCAGTCTTCTGAATTGGTTGCATATAATTTCAGATCAGGAATCATTACTGTTCTGAGGGCAATCGGAAAGATATTTTGTAAGTTTTGCCTATTAGACTTAAAAGTCAGTACTGCAATTTCTACTTCATTGTTCCACCTCACCAGCACTAATGGGTAATCTAAAGAGAACTGGCTTGTTTTGTTCTCACCATAGAAATGGCCTGGTCTCCGCACAGTGATACAAACAAATGGCCACATAACAACTTCACAAGATTTGAAAAAAATCCATGTACACCTTTACTGAAGATTTTCTTAAGGGGGCATCACAGGGAAATTACACAACACAGCAAATGCAAAATGTCCAGAAAATTCTCTCTATTCAGTAGCCTCCCCAAAGTTATGCCCGTCATGAAACAGCCACCTTGTAGGCACAGTTCTGCTAATTAAAGTCCCTGATGTGCACGCCAGGCTCACTTACCACACTCTCTAGAGATGGCAAGTCCCTTAATACTTTCTGCATTGCATGAAAGTAGCACAGGTTAACCTTAGATGAATCATGGGAACATATTCTTCATTGCATTTTCTTTTAAATCTCATGGTTGTGTACCGAGTATAGTTTCTTTTTAACCAGAATGGATTACTTGACCATACAATTTTGCCCTTATTTTTTTGTGATTCTTCCCCCTCATTTCCCACCTTGCTCAACATCATAACATCTCAGACTGTTAACTTGATCCCTTGAGACAGCATATGTGACTGTGAACTCGAACACTGCAATGCAGGCAATCTATGTATAGTAATGATATCCTTGGCAAGGAGAAATTTATTTAATGAGCTCTAGCGAACAATACTTTCAATCACATGGACATACTGAGCAATAAACATTAAAGTTTGTATTTAAGTGTGTGAACAAAAGATACATTTTTAGATATCTATGTGTGGAACTGAAGCCATTGTACTCTGGAACACAAGGACAGTTACACAAAAGTAATACATGGTGTGTGGTCCCACTTCTAGATAGCATTGGCCATTTTCCTAGCCAGACACCAAATAGCATGTGATACTTTCCTATCTTTTTTTTTTTTTAACTTGACCCAATAACGTCTAGAATTTCAAGAAAAGGTAGTAGAAATATTTATGAGGTTATTAACAGAAAATGTCGTTAATCTTGCTGCACTTTTTCCTAGGGTTGACTGAGGACTCTCACAGGGCACACAGTAGTAAGGAAAACTTCTCAGCTGTTCATATTCCTCCGCTCTTTTCTCCAGAATTTTGTTTGTTTGTTTGCTTTAGGGTGGGCAGAGGCTTAGCCTTCTGTTTCTCAGGTAATGGAGAGACAAGAAGCTGTAAATTCACAGGCTATAGAGCTAAAGAAGACTTTTAAGAGCCTCCCACCCGCTCCAAATAACAAGAGGGCTAAAGTTAAGAGAAGTGAAATGGCTTATCCAACATCTAACAACGGGGCAGAGGTTTTGTCTTCTCTCACTACAATATCACAGATACTTAGCATATACCTGGTACATAATATGTACTTTGTAAATGGTAACCTAGTGAATAGACTGATTAATGAATTTGTTAATAACATACCTGGTACCAGTGTTCAGAATTCCTAATTTGTTGTATTTTTCCCTGTTCGAAGTCACTGTTAACAAAGCTTCATTTGAGTTGTGGTCCTCTTTCAATCCTTCCTGCTAATGAATGGAGAAGTCAAGAGAGTAAGATAAGAGACAGTAGAAAATCAAACAGTTTACAATATTGGTCTAAATGATTGAATGTGAGGCACAAATTAGGAAAACTGCTCAAGCAAATGACCAGAAACTATTTGAGATTCAAAGATTGCTAAACTAGAAACTGGTGTGAAGAGTTTAAAAAATGGTGAATTTATGGTACAGCAAAAAGCAATGACAGACATTTCTACTTTAGCAGTATACTCAAATCCAAAGGCCAACTTGAGATGTGTGGTCAACACATATATGAGCTTCCCTTTCGTTTACAGAGGCATGTGTCTAAGGCATTACCTTTGAAATCAGAGCATAAGTGAAATGCAAAGTATCAGATTATCTAAATTCCTAATATGTGATATGTAATCAAAATAGATTAAAAATGTATATGTAGTCATTGTTTTATTTTTATGTTTTCATTATATATGCAAAACATATTCAATTTTTATAAATCAGTACACATAAAATATATGAACATACAGTCATGTGTTACCTAACAATAGGGATACATTCTGAGAAATGCGTCATTGGGTGATTTCGTTGTTGTGTGAACATCACAGAGTGTACCGAAGGACAACCAAATTTGTCACCCGAAAGTGTGTCTGTTTAATACAAGGATTATTTCAGGCTGATATATTCTTTTCTGAGGAAGAGTCACCCTGAGCTAACATCTGTTGCCAGTCTTCCTGTATGTTTTTTTTTTGCTTGAGGAAGATTCACCCTCAGCTAACATCTGTGCCAATCTTCCTCTATTTTGTATGTGGGTCACCACCATAGCATGGCTGCTGACAAGTGGCGCAGGTCTGTGCTGAGGAACAGAACCCAGGCCACAGGGCCAGCCCCTCAGGCTGATTATTTTTAAGAAACAAAAGACTCAAAAAGTTTTTCTTGTTACCTCCCCCTTAACTGCCTAAAAGAACTCATTAAATAAACCTGTCTTAGGAAGCAAGCTATCACCTTAGCATAACATGAACTATGTGGTGGACAGAGAGGAACCTAGAAAAGCCTGTTCGTTGGGCTCCCCTCTGTGTTCTTCTGTTTCTGTGTTGCCAAGCAAACACTTGTTTTCCAAACATTTGCTCCTTTTCACCTACCTGTGAATTGCCTTCCTTCCCTTTGAATTCCCTGACTCTCCCACCCAAACATCTTCTTTTGTCTTTAGCTGAGGGTGGTATTTAAGTGACAGCTTGAGTATTTTGGCAAGTTAGTTGGTTTTCTTGGATTTCTCCCGTGTATGCATGTTATTAAACTTTTGTTTTTCTCTTGTTAATCTTTTTCATGTCAATTTAATTCTTAGACCAACCAGAAGAACCTAGAACAGTAGAGGGAAACTTCTTCCTTCCATATAGTACTTATATAAACCTAGATATAGGTATATAGTACTTACACAAACCTAGGTATAGCCTACTACAAACCTAGGCTATACGGTACTAATCTTATGGGACCAATGTCATATACGCAGTACATCATTGACTGAAATGTCATTATGAGGCACATGATTATATTAAAAAGCATTGGGGCTGGTCCAGTGGTGCAGCGGTTAAGTTCGCATGTTCCTCTTCTTGGCAGCCGAGGGTGTGCCAGTTCGGATCCCGGGTGCGGACGTGGTAACACTTGGCAAAAAAACATGCTGTGGTAGACGTCCCAGGTATAAGGTGGAGGAAGATGGGCCTGGATGTTGGCTCAAGTCTGGTCTTCCTCAGCAAAAGGAGGATGATTGGCAGTAGTTAGCTCAGGACTAATCTTCCTCAAAAAAAAAAAAAAAAAAAAGCATCACTAGAAATCCTACCCTCTAGATAAAGCTGTTGTTAACATTTTATGTGTGTACATCCAAAGTTTCCCTTTGTCATTATGTACATTTGTGTTTTTACTTTCGAAAAATTAAAATGATTAAATAGTAAACTCCTTTTTACCATTTCTTGCTTTGGGCCTTTTCTCCCTGCTCTCTAATTTCACTGGTATAGGAACTTGTTGTTTTGATAGTAGTCAATTGGTATGGGAATATTAATGTAGCGGTTATTTTTATCCTGACAAATGCACAGATATTCTGAACTGAGTCATGCCTTCATAAAAAAATATACTCTGTGTGTAAATGTGTGTGTATAGCTGCCCCATATCTTTATTTCCAATCCAGCATTTCTAATGAAGTAGATATTAAAACATTTTTGCAAGTTCAAGATATAAAAAAGGGAGGTCAGGATTAAAAGTGAAAAAGAGCTTAGGACTAAACATTTCACCCCAGATTATTTTTAAAGTGAAAAATTTAGAGCTGAATGTGGTAGAATCTTTGTGACAAAGTAAGAATCCTTGTTTCTAAATAGCTCAGTAACTTGGCAGCAAAGCAGCTTTCAAGTGAGGAAGGAAATTCACTAATAAGTGATATGAGACTTTCTATCACGGGGCCATTGAGGCATGGGGAATAGCTGGATGAGTCTTTCCTTGTCTTTGGAGGCAAAGGAGGAAATATGAACCCTTACTGTATTCAGGAGACCACGTCAGATGTTTTAGAGCTGGGCTGTCTCATAATATAGCTCTTAGGCACATGAACGTATTTAGATTGAAGTTATTTAGAGTTAAATAAAAGCTCAGGTGCTCTAGTGATTTTTCAAGTGCTCAATAAGCCACCTGTGGCCAATGGTCACTTCATAGGACATTGAAAATTTAAAACATTTCCTCATTGCTGAAAGTTCTATTGGACAGAATGTTCTCCACTAGAGAACACAAAACTCGTATCCTCCATAGTTCAAGTAGAGAAAGAAGACACAGATATTTAAGGTTAAATAATAGTAGAAGAGCTATCACAGCTCTTTATTTGATTATCATAGCTTATGAATATTGCTGAAGGAATGAGAATGATAGTTTTTCTTCTAAGTTCAGCCAAGGTGATGTCAATTCATGGCAGTCTGTAACTAGAAGTTCAGATAATATGAATAAGATGGCACCTGAAGTGGGCATCAAAGAAAATGTAGATTTGGAATAGAGGAGAATAAGGTGGAGTTTTTTTTACCAGACTTCAAATCCAAGGATAAAAAGAAGGGACTCACACTAAACACAGTCATGCGCCACATAACGATGTTTTAGTCACCAACGGACGGCATATACGACGGTGATCCCAATAGTACCAGATAGCCTAGCTGTGTAGTAGGCCACACCATCTAGGTTTGTGTGAGTACACTCTCTGATGTTCACACAGTGATGAAAAAGCCTAAGGACACATTTTCAGAATGTATCCCCGTCATTAAGGGACGCGACTGTAACTGAAACATTGCACAATATTTGATTTACTTTTGCCCTATAAGCAAACGTTTCAATTAAACACATTTGTATTAGCATGGCTGAGATAATTTCTAACACTTTGTCTAAATTACCACAGGCTTCAGCCTGGAATCTCAAACTCAGACTTCAGAGGATGCAGTCTGGGCTCTGGGCAGCCTGTGGACCGAATGTAATGGGGATCTTTATCATTCCCATATGGGCGTACTCATTAGTGACTATGAGCCTTTTTTTTTCTTATACTTGAAACGGAAATTCTTCCACAGAGAGCTAATCAGCATCCACAGCCAGCAAACAGAATTCCAAAGCAGTTTTTCTATTTAAAGAAGTGTCTGGAGTCCTCTTTGTCTCTCGCCCTTCGAGTCTACAATTATTTGGACACTTATCGCTTGACAAAGGATATCCAGACAGCATCTCAGGACGTCTGAGACACCCACGCGACTATACATCGGAAGGCGGACGGACTTTCCTCCGGGAGGATGTGGAAATAGGTGAAAACTCTCCGACCCCGACGGGCAGCCTAGTACCCGCAAGCGGCTTTCTTCCAACGGACGCCCCCAGAGGATCCACACACATCTAGGGCAGGAGCGAGAACACAACAGAGGAGCGACGGTGGAAACAGGTGACCAGAACCCTACTTAAACCCCCCGCAATTACTCCTAAACGCAGAGGGAAACTTTGGAGTTGCACACCTGAGCCCGCGGGGAGAGTCTCTCCCCGCCATTGGCGGGGAGACCCGGCCTGGTGCTCGGGGCGCCCGGAGGGTCCCAGAGACACGGAGGGCACGGAGGTCTCCCAGCTGCCGTTGCCCACCCCGTGGGACTAGGGATTGCCGGAGATCTCGGAGAGGACCGGGGCGGGGGAACTTTCAAAGGCGGGTCCGGCGACCCGGAGGGGAAGCGCCGGAGCTCCGCCAGGCAGCAGACAAAACTCTCTGTCTGCCGGTAGCAGAGGGGCCACGCTGAGCACTCAGGGCTTCCGGCAGAGGCCCGGAGAGAAGCCCAGAGGGCGGGGCGACCCCCAGCTGCCGTTGCCCGCCCCGTGGGACTAGGGATTGCCAGAGATCTCGGAGAGGACCGGGGCGGGGGAACTTTCAAAGGCGGGTCCGGCGACCCGGTGGAGAAGCGCCGGAGCTCCGCCCAGGCAGCAGACAAAACTCTCTGTCTGCCATTAGCAGAGGGGCCACGCCCAGCATTCAGGGCTCCCGGCAGAGGCTCGGACAGAAGCCCAGAGGGCGGGGCGTCCCCCAGCTGCCGTTGCCCGCCCCGTGGGACTAGGGATTGCCGGAGATCTCGGAGAGGACGGGGGCGGGGGAACTTTCAAAGGCGGGTCCGGCGACCCGGAGGGGAAGCGCCGGAGCTCCGCCAGACAGCAGACAAAACTCTCTGTCTGCCGGTAGCAGAGGGGCCACGCTGAGCATTCAGAGCTCCCGGCAGAGGCCCGGAGAGAAGCCCAGAGGGCGGGGCGACCCCCAGCTGCCGTTGCCCACCTGGTGAGGCTAGGGATTGCCGGAGATCTCGGAGAGGACTGGGGCTGGAGAGAGTTCCAGAGACCCAGCTTAGTAGCCTAGGGGGAAACCCTACAGGCTCACAGAAGCCTTAGGGAAAGCCTCTGCACAGCACCAGTAGAAGGCACCCAGCCACCAGCCACAAGGCTGGAAGACCCCAGGGCAAAAGCAGCATAGCTAGGTGTACTAACCACAGACTGTAGAAGATGCCAATAGCTCTCCTGCAACCCATAGAGGACAAGTGAGATTTGGTGGGTGCCGACAGCAACCGAGCGACAAATAAAAGTGATCCCACCCCTGGCCGCTGGAAAAGCCCATAACACCGTTGCAGACCCCAAGGAGAGAGCGCATCTAGGTGGGCAACAACAGTAGGCACCTGCAGCCTGAAGCCCCCCGTGACGGCCCCCACGGCAGAGGAGGGAATCCAAAGGGCCACTGTGGCTACGAAGAGGGGCCCAGGCCCAGTTAGCAACTACGGACAGGGTTCCTGGTTGGTGAAGTATAAACAGCTGCTCCCCCCACCGCAGCAGCTGAAACAAGTGAAAGGAGCAACTAAACTCTATCTCCATGAGGAGGCACAAATCAACATCATCAAGCAATATGAAAAAATACATTAAATCTCCAGAACAGAAAGAAAGTAACAAATACACAGAAAACAATCCCAAAGAAAATGAGATATATAACCTAAATGATGATGACTTCAAAACAGCCATCATTAAAATACTCACTGAGTTAAGAGAGAATTCTGACCGACAACTCAACGAGTTCAGGAGCTATGTCACAAAAGAGTTTGATACGATAAAGAAGAACCAAACAGAAATACTGGAAATGAAGAACACAATAGAGGAGATTAAGAAAAATCTAGATGCTCTGAACAGTAGGGCCGATAATATGGAGGAAAGAATTAGCAATTTGGAAGATGGCAATATAGAATTGTTGCAGGCAGAGGAGGAGAGAGAAGCAAGACTTAAAAGAAATGAAGAAACTCTCCGAGAATTATCAGACACAATTAGGAGATGCAACGTAAGGATTATAGGTATACCAGAGGGAGAAGAGAAGGAGAAAGGGGCAGAAAACCTATTCAAAGAAATAATGGCTGAGAACTTCCCAAATCTGGTGAGGGAGATGGATCTTCAGGTGACAGAAGCCAATAGATCTCCAAACTTTATCAATGCAAGAAGACCAACTCCACGGCATATAGTAGTGAAGCTAGCAAAAGTCAACGACAAGGAGAAAATATTAAGGACAGCCAGGCAAAAGAAACTAACCTACAAAGGAACCCCCATCAGGCTATCAGCAGATTTCTCAGCAGAAACTTTACAGGCTAGAAGAGAGTGGAATGATATATTCAAAAATCTGAAGGACAAAAACCTACAGCCGAGAATTCTCTACCCAGCGAAAATATCCTTCAAATACGATGGAGAAATAAAAACTTTCCCAGATAAACAAAAATTAAGGGAGTTCATTGCCACAAAACCTCCTCTTCAGGAAATCCTCAGGAAAACCCTCATTCCTGAAAAATCCAAAAAAGGAAAGGGGCTACAAAACCAAGAGCAGAGGAGATAAGTAGAAGGACAACAACAGAGAGTAGCAGCTCTACATCAGAACAGATTAAACCATGGGACGAGAAACAAAGGAAACTGAAGAAAACCGGAAAACAAGACACAAAATGGTAGTGGTAGGCCCCCACGTCTCAATAATCACTCTAAATGTAAACGGATTGAACTCCCCAATCAAAAGACACAGAGTGGCAGGATGGATCAAAGAACAAGATCCAACAATATGCTGCCTCCAGGAAACACACCTCAGCCCCAAAGACAAACACAGACTCAGAGTGAAGGGATGGAGAACAATACTCCAAGCTAATAATGAACAAAAGAAAGCAGGTGTCGCTATACTAATATCAGACAAGGTAGATTTCAAAGCAAAACAGATAAAGAAAGACAAAGAGGGACAGTATATAATGATAAAAGGGACTCTCCACCAAGAAGACATAACACTTATAAATATATACGCACCCAACACAGGAGCACCAAAATTTGTAAAGCAACTCTTAATAGAACTAAAAGAAGACATCAACAACAATACAATAATAGTAGGGGACCTCAACACACCATTAACACCAATGGACAGAACATCCAGACAGAAAATCAACAAGGAAATAATAGAATTAAATGAAAAATTAGACCAGATGGACTTAATAGATATATATAGAACACTTCATCCAAAAACAGCAGGTTACACATTCTTCTCAAGTGCACATGGAACATTCTCAAGGATTGACCATATTTTGGGAACCAAAGCAAACATCAATAAATACAAGAGAGTTGAAATAATATCAAGCATCTTTTCTGATCATAACGCTATTAAACTAGAAATCAACTACAAGAAAAAAGCAGAGAAAGGTGCAAAAATGTGGAGACTAAACAACACGCTTCTCAACAAACAATGGATCATTGAAGAAATTAAAGAAGAAATCAAATATTATCTGGAGACAAATGAAAATGAGAACACGACATACCAAATCATTTGGGATGCAGCAAAAGCAGTCCTAAGAGGGAAATTCATCGCAATACAGGCTCACCTCACTAAACAAGAAAAAGCTCACGTAAGCAACCTCAAACGACACCTAACAGAACTAGAAAAAGAAGAACAAACAAGGCCCAGAGTCAGTAGAAGGAGGGAAATAATAAAAATAAGAGCAGAAATAAACGATATTGAAACAAAAAAGACAATAGAAAGGATCAGTGAAACAAAGAGTTGGTTCTTCGAAAGAATTAACAAAATTGACAAACCCCTAGCCAGACTCACCAAGAAAAGAAGAGAGAAATCGCAAATTAATAAAATCAGGAATGACAGAGGAGAAATCACAACAGATACCAATGAAATACAAGAGATCATAAGAGAATACTATGAAAAACTATATGCCAACAAATTGAACAACCTGGAAGAAATGGACAAATTCCTAGACTCCTACAATCTCCCCAAACTGAATCAGGAAGAAATGGAGAATCTGAATAGACCAATCACAAGTAAGGAAATAGAAACGGTAATCAAAAACCTCCCCAAAAACAAGAGTCCAGGACCAGACGGCTTCTCTGGAGAATTCTACCAAACATTCAAAGAAGACTTAATACCTATTCTCCTCAAACTGTTCCAGAAAATTGAGAAAGATGGAGAACTCCCTAACACATTCTATGAAGCCAACATCACTCTGATCCCCAAACCTGACAAGGACAACACAAAGAAGGAGAACTACAGGCCGATATCACTGATGAACATAGATGCAAAAATCCTCAACAAAATTTTGGCAAACCGATTACAGCAATACATCAAAAAGATTATACACCATGATCAAGTGGGATTTATACCAGGGACACAGGGATGGTTCAACATCCGCAAGTCAATCAACGTGATACACTACATTAACAAAATGAAAACCAAAAACCACATGATCATCTCAATAGATGCAGAGAAAGCATTCGACAAGATCCAACACCCATTTATGATAAAAACCCTCAGTAAAATGGGTATAGATGGAAAGTACCTCAACATAATAAAGGCCATATATGATAGACCCACAGCCAACATCATACTCAATGGACAAAAGCTGAAAGCCATCCCTCTGAGGACAGGAACAAGACAAGGGTGCCCACTTTCACCACTCCTATTCAACATAGTTCTGGAGGTGCTGGCCAGAGCAATTCGGCAGGAAAAAGAAATAAAAGGAATCCAAATAGGTAACGAAGAAGTAAAACTCTCGTTGTTTGCAGACGACATGATCTTATACATAGAAAACCCCAAAGAATCCACAGAAAAACTATTAGAAATAATCAACAACTACAGCAAAGTAGCAGGGTATAAAATTAACGTGCATAAATCAGTAGCATTTCTATACACTAACAATAAACTAACAGAAAAAGAACTCAAGCACTCTATCCCATTCACAATCGCAACGAAAAGAATAAAATACCTTGGGATAAACTTAACCAAGGAAGTGAAGGATCTATACAATGAAAACTACAAGACTCTCTTGAAAGAAATAGGCGATGACATAAAGAGATGGAAAGACATCCCTTGCACATGGATTGGAAGAATAAACATAGTTAAAATGTCCATACTACCTAAAGCAATATACAGATTCAATGCTATCCCAATCAGAATCCCAAGAACATTCTTCACAGAAATTGAACAAACAATCCTAAAATTCATATGGGGCAACAAAAGACCGCGAATTGCTAAAGCAATCCTGAGCAAGAAAAACAAAGCCGGCGGAATCACAATCCCCGATTTCAAAACATACTACAAAGCTACAGTGATCAAAACAGCATGGTACTGGTACAAAAACAGGTCCACAGATCAATGGAACAGAATTGAAAGCCCAGAGATAAAACCACACATCTATGGACAGCTAATCTTCGACAAAGGAGCAGAGGGCCTACAATGGAGAAAAGAAAGTCTCTTCAACAAATGGTGCTGGGAAAACTGGACAGCCACATGCAAAAGATTGAAAATTGACCATTCTTTTTCACCACACACCAAAATAAACTCAAAATGGATCAAAGACCTAAAGATTAGGCCTGAGACAATAAGTCTTTTGGAAGAGAATATAGGCAGTACACTCTTTGACATCAGTTTCAAAAGAATCTTTTCGGACACTGCAACTCCTCAGTTGAGGGAAACAATAGAAAGAATAAACAAATGGGACTTCATCAGACTAAAGAGCTTCTTCAAGGCAAGGGAAAACAGGATTGAAACAAAAAAACAGCCCACTAATTGGGAAAAAATATTTACAAGCCACTTATCCGACAAAGGGTTAATCTCCATAATATACAAAGAACTCACACTACTTAACAACAAAAAAACAAACAACCCGATCAAAAAATGGGCAGAGGACATGAACAGACATTTCTCAAAAGAAGATATGAATATGGCCAATAGACACATGAAAAGATGTTCATCATCGCTAATCATCAGGGAAATGCAAATCAAAACTACACTAAGATATCACCTTACCCCCGTTAGATTGGCAAAAACATCCAAAACCAAGAACGACAAATGTTGGAGAGGTTGTGGAGAAAGAGGAACCCTCATACACTGTTGGTGGGAATGCAAACTGGTACAGCCACTATGGAAAACAGTATGGAGATTTCTCAAAAAGTTAAAAATAGAAATACCCTATGACCCAGCCATCCCATTACTGGGTATCTATCCTAAGAACCTGATATCAGATATCTCAAGAGTCCGTTGCACCCCTATGTTCATTGCAGCATTATTTACAATAGCCAAGACGTGGAACCAGCCTACATGCCCAGAAACTAATGATTGGATAAAGAAGATGTGGTATATATACACAATGGAATACTACTCAGCCATAAAAAAAGACGAAATTGGCCCATTCACAACAATGTGGATGGACCTCGAGGGTATTATGTTAAGCGAAATAAGTCAGTCAGAGAAAGACGAACTCTATATGACTCCACTCATAGGTGGAAATTAGTATATTGAGAAGGAGATCTGATTGGTGGTTACCAGGGAAAAGGGGGGGTGGGGGGAGGGTACGGAGGGGGAAGTGGTGTACCCACAACATGACTAACAAAAATGTACAACTGAAATCTCACAAGGTTGTAATCTATCATAACATTAATAAAAAAAAAAAAAAAAAAAAAAAAAAGAAGTGTCTGGTTTCACACATGGTAATGGAAAATGAAAATACTCTTTCTGCTTGCATTTTGGATCTATGCAAAATATTGAAATGTTGCAGAGATGAAGTTGAAGGTCAGTTCTCCCTTTGGGATCCCATATCTATGCTTTGCTTAAAGAAATAATGAGGACTAAGTTGTGATATATTTGTCCAATTATTCTGAGATATAGAATTTTACCCATTAACAATAATTAAAATTTAGTTACCTAGGGGGCTGGCCCGGTGGCATAGTGGGTAAGTTCACTCCACTTCGGTGGGCCAGGGTTCGTGGGTTCAGATCCTGGGCATGGACCTGGCACTAGTTGTCAAGCCAGGCTGTGGCAGCAGCCTATGTAAAATAGAGGAAGATTGTCACAGATGTTAGCTCAGGGCCAATCTTGCTCACAAAGAAAAAGAAAAAAATTTACTCACCTGTGAATATTGTGGAACACAAGAGGATCCTAAATTACATCTAAACTCTGGAAGAAGAGTCCACCTCCCACAAGCAGACCTAATTTGGGAAAGTAGTACATCCATGCCATGGAAAGACCAAAATGGAATGTGGAAGCCTGGATGTTGACTGATATTCATTGCCCTCCGGCACCATGAATCACAGACTTTCAGAATTCAAAGAATGTAAAAATGTAATCTGTGTCCCCCTATATGACTATGTGAGGCTGAGGGAGAAGTGTCTTAGCCCAAGGTCACACAGTTATTTCGGGACAGAGCCAAGACTAGAATCAAGATCTTAGCGATCTCAATCTTGTTCCCTGTTAATATATCTCAAAGCCAGTTTGCATCTGCGAATTTGGAAGTAACACCTATCATGGCTAATGACACTGCTGGCTGAGAAAAGTAATGATTTTCCCCACCTACACCCCAATTTAATGCAAATAATTTAAATATAAAGGAACTTGATCAATTTTTTGTCTTTAATATACCAGAGGTTAAAAAAAGTCTGAAATGTGTATGTGTGCCTTCTCCAAATGATTATAAGCTTTTTTTTAAGGAAGATTAGCTCTGAGCTAACATCCACAGCCTATCCTCCTCTTTTTTTGCTGAGGAAGATTGGCCCTGAGCTAACATCCACACCCATCTTCCTCTACTTTATAAGTGGACGCCTACCACAGCATGGGTTGATAAGCAGTGCGTAGGTCCACATCCAGGATCTGAACTGGGGAACCCTGGGCCGCCAAAGCAGAGGTGCGAACTTAACCGCTGTGCCACCAGACTGGCCCCTGATTTTAAGCTTTTGAGGTCAGGGACTGAGTTGTTGATTTCATGTGGTTCTTCCCATATAGTGCTATCTTTCCTCAACGTAGGTGCTCAGACATTGCAGTTCAGTGAGGAAGAGCACCAGTTCATGCAGACTGGAGTGGCTACCACTCTCCGCTATACCCTTGCCCATAAGACAAGGTGAAAGAAATTACAGTTTTTGGCCTAGCATATCTGAGCAGTGGAGTTTAAACCTCCTTTTGAAAGGATGCTTTTGAAATTGTTCCTCTCTCTTTTTCTTCTTTTCGTCTCTCCGGCCCTGCTGTGAAATGTCAGAGAGGATTTCGGAGCTTTTACACATTTAGGTTCTCGGGGTAGGGAGAGGGTTTGAGGACCTAACCCTTATCTCCAGTGATGCAAAACCAAACAAGCAAAGATCAATCTTGTCTTTGAGGGTTTATAAGGACTTTGAGCCAGAACCTTTTGTCTTTAATAACAGTCCTGCGGGACAGCGATCCTTAGATGTTTAGAGCTGGTTACCTAGGTGGAAATAATCTCAGGAAAATGTTGTTGTCATTTTTAAGATTGCACAGGATCTTCACCTGGCCTCTGTCCTAGTAAATAATAATTTTGCTTTACTGTGGGTTGCTAACCACTTCTTCCTCAATTCCAGAGGGTGTTTGGTAATTACCATCACCACATAGGAGTGGTCATTAGAAAGAAGAGAAACAGGGGTAGAAGATTGTTGGGGCATCATTTTCAGCTGGCCAAACAAGATAAAAAGGTGGTTGGTTCCAAAATGTGAAGAGAGGCCAAAATCTAAGCAAATAGGCAAAGCTATTATAGACAGAAACAAAATAACGCCACACCATAAAAGGCATACTATTAGAGCAATGAGAGGGAATGCCAAGAGCGTGGGTGTGGTTGCAGGTACATTGGTAGATTCAAAGGTGGAAGATAATGATTCTCCTTCTCCAGGAGTTTTTACTGAGGGGATTTGAGTAAAGTGAGGGGATTTGGTGGAGGATATGAGGTTTGAAGAAAGCAGACAAGTAAAACATTCCAGAGAGAGGGAAAGTGACTTGACTGGCGAAATGTAGAAGGTGTTTGGGCATTTCTGAGCAGTTCTGAGTCCTCATTTGAAATTTGCTGTTACAAATCTAGCTTGAATCCTAGCTGTAAGGTTGTATAATTTCTCTAGACACTGCACTATGGGAGCAGGAACAGAGCAGGGAAAGAATTGGGTTTAAAAAATATTGGATTTTTGTGAGATTGGTGGTGGTGGTGGTGGTGGTGGTGAGGGGTTCAAGGGAATTGAAAGTACGTTGAAAAAGTGACTACAGTGATGGACCATAGAACCTAAGCTGGGTAAGAGGGAAAATGAGTACATAAGCTAGAGGAAAGTGGAAAAGGGGTAGGATAAATGGATTAGAAGTTCAAATGGAGCCAAGCTGTTGTCATGGATGGAATGGAATAAATGAGCATAAAATGTAGGTGACGGTGTTCAGAGAGATTTGAAATTGAGATCTTGGAGAGATGGTACAGTTATTCCTGGTAATGTCTAAGCAATGAATATAGGAGTGGATGGCCAAGTGGGGAAAGCCTAGAGCTTTTGATGGATCATCCCCATGACTGTTGATGCCACCAAGAATTATTCCAAATTAGTGGAGGTCAAAAGAAAAACAGTGAGCCTGGTGTTAAAATTGGAAGGTTGAGAGATGACAGCAATAGGAAGGGGTAGCAAGTAGTTAAGTGTGATGTCATGCCCTTCAAAGGAACAGAGGCTTTTGAGGGAGAAAGATCTGGAAATGACAACTAGAATCGAGATACAATCTTATTTCTGGGAATTGTTGTGTAAGGAGTATGGCAGTAACAAAAAAGTGACAACTTCATAGAGCTACAAGGGAAGCAGTGTGTCCAGGAAAGGGGTGTCATCCTATTCACAGCAAGAAGAAAGAGACCGATGACTGTAGAAGTTAAAGAAATGGGGAATTTTCATGATGACAGATTATGAAATCTTGAGGGCTTTGAGAGTTTTGGGAGACTGAGGAAAAGTGTGGAATTGCATCATAGTGAGGGATATACATATTCATATGAGCAAAAAATCCATGTAGGTGTAGAAATGGAATTTTAGACTTCTAATGGTGGCTGAGGTAAATAAGGATATAAGGAATGGTTGCTGATTTCCGAGCAATTTACCTAAGGAAGATGGGAAATTTCTAATATCCTCCCCTTGAGACTGGTTGAAGTAATCAATTATGATCCCTATGGAATGGCATGTATTAGTGGTTCACCAAGGAGAGGAGCTATAGGAACACCTTATTTCTTACTACATGGTATATTATAGCCAAGAAGACTATGTGGTGTTTTCAAGGCTCTGTTTAAGTTCAGAATCTATTCGTTTGTTTCTTCCTTTTTTGCTGAGGAAGATTGGCCCTGACCTAATACCTGCTGCAAGTCTTCCTCTTTTTGCTTGAGGAAGATTGCTGCTGAGCTAACATCTGTGCCAATCTTCTTCTACTTTGTATGTGGGACGCCACTGCAGCATGGGTTGATGAGTGGTGCATGGGTCCACACCTTGGATACGAACTTGTGAACCCAGGGTGGCCAAAGCAAAGCGTGTGAACTTAACCACTGTACCACAGGGCTGGGCCCTGGAATCTACTCATTTTTAACAACGCTCCCTATGTTGGCCCTTCAGAAATGAGTCTGTGGTCCTTGTTGTTACAAAACTGCCTTGGATTTTGCAGAAGAGCTCTGAGTCTTGATGATCTAGAATAGCACTTCCTTAATTGGGAAAGCCTGGGCTTTCTTTTTCTCCATTTTTTTGAAGTGTCTATTCCCTTGCATCTGGGTAATACAAAAAGATCAAATGGGACATTAGCAGGGCTTTTCAGCAAAATATCTCTCATGTGCTCAGTGCAATCTATGAAATTTAAAAAGCATCTAGGTAATTGGGCTGCAGAGTTCTAACATCTCCTCCGCCTCGCCTACCTAACACCTTCATTTTCTAATGTCAATGTTAATACTTTTCCACCTGAACTTGCTAAAATGGTGCAGAAGGATTATAACCTTATCAATAAAGTGAGAATGAAAAAAAAAATGTGCTGCAAGATTTAATTTTCAGATCCCATGAATTTCTATTGATTTGGGAGTACACAGCCAGGAGTAGTGAGAAAGTAATCTGCAATTTGTATCAAGGACACCTATTTCAAATGCCTTTGTGTTCTAAAACTGTTACACTGGAGAAAAACAGGTAACCCTGCTGATGGGAAAACTCATGAGGATCTTCCTATATTATATTTTCCTAAAATCCATTTTAAATGTGAGAATAAGAGGTAGTGATAACTTAGTCAACCTGTGAATGTATACACTCCAAAAAAGAAATTTTTAAGTGAAGCTGCAAAGACAAAAAAGATCATACTCAAAACGACTTTATAAGAAAGAATGATTTTCTTATAATTTTGTCTTAGAATTTACCCTTTGGGCTTTAAAATGGGCAATTATTAGAATTAAATAGCAACAACTGAAAAAAAAGAACTACTGGAAAAAGAATTTTGCCTTCAGATATGGCATTGACTATTTCCATGTGTGTCTGATTTTTCAAGTTAACTAGAATAAAAGCAGTTGAGTAAACTTAGATAACTAAACAAGTAAGGGTTATACTAATAGTTGCCTCAAACATGGTTTTACTCAGTTTCCTCTGCAGTATCTACTTCGGGCACTTTTGCGTCTAGATCAAGCGTACGTTGAATGAAGAGTGGAAGCAAATGAATAGTGTTGCTTTCTTGCCTACCAGATTCACACAACTGGAAGGATACACAGGCAGCCAAAACGGAGTACCTGCCAGTAGAGAACTTATCCTGTGCTTGCAGAGAGAGCATATATAAAATGGTACACACGGAAATCTAAACGGTGCTCCTAAGAGCTCTTAGAGTTCAACATGGTCCAAGGTGGATTGGAGGAGGCTGTGGTCCAGAAAGGAGGTTGCCTTAAATGAGTGAAGAGATGTGGTCTAGCGAGGAGGTGGTTTTAAGTGTAAGAATTTGGACAAAGCAGAACCAGACAATGAAAACCTCAAGTACACAGGATCTATCACTGTTTTTGCTCCAACAGCAGGTTTGCCTCAAATTATACATTGAAATGCCTGGATTTGACAAAATGGAAACATTTTCTCATTGATTTAGTAAGTTATTTTGAAAATGCATTTATTATTTCACTTTAGTTGACCATTCATACTAAGAAAATCAAAATTTCTCTGTATTTTCTCTTTAAAAAGTAATAATGTCTATGAATTGTTTGTTTTTACAGTCTTTTGGTTTATGACGTCATTTGACCTCCAAAATGCAAAAACACACACATTCAAAGTTAATTTTGGATATAGTCCTGGGTAGTTCTGGATTTCCTGAATCCCCCTTGGACCCATGCACCAGGTTAAAAGTCCCTATACTGCATCTCTGGAATGCATATTTTCTGTAAAAAACAAAAACAAAAACATATTCACGATGAAATGAACAAATTTCTCTCTCTGGGAATTAATGCATTAGGTTTTATGAAAGAAGGTCGAAATTAATTAATATATTGTCTTTCCCTCTAGTATTTTTCAAATTTTTGTTTTGTGAAGAATGTGAAACAGATACAAAAATAGACAATAGTGGTATATATATGAACTCCCATACACCCGTCATCTAGCTTCAACAATTATGAACTAATGGTAAATCACATTGCATTTATGCCCTATCTATCTGCTCTCCCATATTACATTGAAGTAAATGTCATTCACCATACAATTTCATTCATAAATATTTCAGTATGAATCTCTAAAAGATAAAGACTTTTTTAGATGTAAGAACAATAGCATTGTCACACCAAAAATAATTATTTCTTTTCAGATTTACAACTAGTGTTCAAATTTCCTGTTGTTTTACAGAAGTCTTAGTGTTACTTATTTTTACCATTTATTAGAATCAGGATTAAAATAATGTCCACACATTGGGATTGTTTGATATGTGGTTTGTCTCTTTTACTCTATGTATTCTTTCTCCCTTTCTCTTTCCTCTGTCCATCTCTTGCAATTTATTAGTCAAATAAACTGGGTCATTTTTCTCATGAGGTATTATAAAATCAAGATTTTGTTGACTGCACTCCCATGGTATAGTTTAATATGCTCCTTTGCTCTCTGTATTTCCTATAAATTGGAAATTGGATCTAGAAGCTTGATCAGATTCAGATCAGATTTTAGATCATTTTTAAGACTATTTTCTAAGTGATGTGTTTTTCCATCAGGAGGCATAAAGTATCTGGTTGTTTTTCTTTTTTTTTTTGATGTAGACAGTCTTTGATGTTGAAGGCCTAAACTCATTTCTTGATTAGAGATTGAAAATGGTAGTATTTTAACATTAGCATTCCTTTTCATTCATTACTTCTCCTCATTTACTTGGTTACTCAATGACACAATTGGTATAGAAAAGGCAAAATAAATACTTGACTCTTCCCTTTATTTAGTAGTTTCAAATAATGAACTGGCTCCAATGATCTTTAACTATAATCAATTTTTTTCTTATGAAGATCTCATATTTATACATATTTGATGTGTTTTAATCAATTCCTGTTGTTGTCTTTATACATTTCCATATCATCAGCCAGTGGGACTCTCTTTAAGTTGACTCCTGGGTGATTGCGACTTGACTTTTGCTGTTTAACATGACAAGATCCCTCACAGTATTTTTCACATGAGAGTAACCTAAGGAATAAACAAAGAAAGGAAAGCTAGTCATCAATCAATAGTCCCTAATTGAGCACCTACTACTTGTAAGCTTGAGTGGATGGATCTTGTGGGAGAATACAAAGACATATCCTTTGCTACTTTAAGTGGAAAATAATTGTGGAAACAAGACATACATGCATGGATGGTATAAAAGATGATGCCTCATTGAACTGAAAGATCAGCACCCAATGAGAGGCATAGATAACAGGTACCATGAGATTCAAATGAAAAGAAAGTTTCCAACACACTAGAGTGCTAAGGTGCTGCTTTTATCTTTCAAATTATATCCAAATAATCAAGGAGCCCGGTGACAGTGTAGTAAGGGTGAGGCTCAGCTTTTGCTGAGAACTTCCATCCTACTTAGTCAAACTCCAACTCTACCCTGTGTGCATCTCCTGTGATTAAAGAGTGTAAAACATTCAGCAGTTTCCTATTTTGTCTCATTTTCTACAAGATTACATTTACCTGTATATATTCCCTGAATCTATGCCTTTATATGATATGTAGTAATTAACAATGGTTCATTTCTCTCCTCTAACGATAGATCCCACTTCTAAGTGGGATCCCACTGCTCATTCCAGAAAGACTCTTGAGACATTGGTCAATGTTGCAAACTCACATGAGAGCAGAAATATGGCAGTTTGGGGGAGAGCACTACTGATTTAATATTATTAAATAATATACTTTTTAACGCAATGGGAATTTAAAATAAGACTTTGTCTCATCTTTGGCTGATTCCCCAAAGGCCTAGACTAATGCAGTAAATGTGAATCATCCTCATGTTGAGAAATAACGTGCTAGACCTTCTAGTCAGGACATGCAGAGATTGTAAAACTGTCCAGACTGCTGTCACCTAACATCCACCTCAGGAGTATAAACGACGTCAGGGGAGAAGCCTAGAAGGAGAAGGAGAGTTTTGAAGACAGCTGTTAATTTGCTGAGTGTTCTCTCTCTCCATAGATAAGAGGATTAGTGGGCTTTTCGATCACCCCATGTCCAACCAAAAAGGCTTCAAAGAGACTCTTCAGAGAGTTGGCTACATCTTCTCTGGAGTCTGGGGATCAGTGGTTTGGTTTCTGGGGCACTCCTGAGAAATCTGAAAGGGAGAGCCTGGCCAAATCTGACAGAACAATGAGAGCGAGGATTGATTTGGACAGAGTAGTCCCTATGCTGTTTATATTCCCCACCATGGGGACAGGTAGAGGCAGCCTTCTCTTCAACTCAAATCAAAGGACAAAGATTTCAGGAGACCATTTAGTGAGCCCGAAAGGCATCCTCTGGAATCCAAGAGCCACAGTGACCAGTGTTTGACTCACACTTGAGTGTCTAAAGGTGAGATTCTAGGACTACAGGTGCCCCCCATGCTTGAATTGTAGAGTGTGGAAGGTTGTGTTGAGGGCCAAGCTGCATTTTACTCCATGTTTTACAGAGCAAAAACCTGAAGTTTGGGAATTTGATGTGGACCCCCAGAAAATGAAGTGGACTGAGGCCTTCTTGTAAAGTCCTGCAGAAGAAGACCGCAGGGAGGAAAAAGGGGCTCCAACATAGGAAGTGAAGGGTGACTCACAAGCGGCCAGCCAATGGAGAGTCACTAGCCAGGGCAAGAGAACTGCAGCCTAGAAGATGTTTGAAGAACCTGCAAAAAGGTCCCTGAAGAAGAGTGATCATTGGTCAGCTCAGACATAGAGAGTGCTGATGCCAGACTGCATCTGTACTAGCCATGTACAGCTTTGCCATATTCCTCTTAAACCCCTCTCCCCTAGGTCCAGCCTGGGAGGGGCGTGAATCAGCAGCTAGTTAATGAGAGATGTGGTGAATAAAGAGAGGAAAGAAGCCAACCAGGATCCCTCTTTCTATGGCAGTCTTCCAACCTTGAAGAAGGCTGGACAGTGGGGAGGGGACAAATTTTAACTCTGAATTATTTTAGAGTTACGTAACATCAATAATGCTTGAATATGAACAAAGTTCTTTTTATTATCCAAAAATGAGTGGGAAAGCCAAGGGGCCTGCCTGAGATTAATCCAGGTACTGAGGAAAAGGTGATCCATAGGCGAGTTTAGTGCGAAAAGGCAAGAGAGAATAATGTTGCTTTCATGACTGCATCCTACTAAGTTCAGCTCTTTCCAAAACTTGTATATGTTTAATTATAGCATCAAAAGAATAAGGAATAAAGGATGAGCCCATGGAGAAAGCACAGAGCCTAGTTTATGGTACTAACTATTCCTAGACAGAGTATGTGGAAGAAATTCCTAATTTAGGCTACTTGTGGCAATGACACTATTGTTTATTTTATTAGATATATAATCATTCAAACTTTGGTTGTCTGCTATATGTCCAGCACTGTTTTAAGTTCTGGGCATGTAACAGTAAATAAGACACACAGGTCTCCGTTCCCATAAAGTTTATATTCTAGCAAGTGAAGACAAATGATAAAGAAGAAAATTAAAAATTAGGAATTTTAAATAGTGGTTAATGTTACAAAAAATAAAAATGGGAAATATGATAGAGAGTGCTGGTGGTGTGTGTGTGTGTGTGGGCGAAGGCTTTAATAGAGCTAATCTTGGAAAATCTCGCTGAGGAGGTGATATATGAGCTGCAATTTGAATATTGAGAAGGAGCCAGATGCGAAAAATCTGGAGGATGGGTGTTCTCGGTAGAAAGAATGTCAGATATCAAAGGCCCTGAGACAGGGAAAAGCAGGGTATGTTCAAGGAGTAAAAAGAAACCAGCATGGCTAGAGCCGAGAAGTTAGGATGGTGAAATAAGGTTGGGAATGGCAAAAATACATAAGATCTTGGAGACCAAAATAATGCTGTGCTAAGCACTCTTGGGATGTCAGTTAGGGGTCATTGTGGAGAGCAGTTATGGAGATTAACAGACATGACTACTTCAGTTCACAAGATAGTGCCACATATGTGGCTGCCTTTTGAATTAGAATACAGCATGAAACGTGCCCAAGTCAGTCTACGTATAAGTGAAGCAGCTGCTGTTTGCACTAGGCACCCTGTGACTCTTGAAATGCTCCCATTTTTATGCTATAATTACCATTGAACACAACTCAAAGCATATCATCATGCATCTATGTGTCATGTGCCTGCTGAGGCATGAACTCTAACTAGAAAGAGAACCATCTAAGATGGACTTTCCCCTCATATCATACAGGTTACTTCTTGACCTTGGTAGCGAGGAGATGAGTTCCCAAGGTACCTGAGACTAGCTACTGGAGATAGCTGTCTGTGGCCTGAGCAGTGATGGTGATGAATTCCTGAAGAAGTCAAAGCAGCCTCCCCATATAAGCAGGATAATTGCTTTGTTTAAAAGCATTGCCTCCCTATCAGAGCTCTTTACTGGGACTATGTTGTTTTAGAATTACCTGTCATGGCAAGATACAATATTAGTGTGTTTTCCATAGCCCTAGTTTCCATGCATCTTAATTAGAAGTAAATACTTTTTAAAAAAGCTCCCTATAACAAACATTTTAAATCTGTTTATACATATATTTTATATATTTATATTCTTTTATAAGTTTTCCTTTTTACATATTTTGTAAATTTTATATTTTTATTTGCTAGTGCCATTGAGTCAATTCCAGCTCCTAGTGACCCTATGTATAGCAGAGCTGACCCCTGCCTGGTCTTTTTGCACCATCCTCTCATATTCCAGCACTGTATCAGACAATGCTCCGCTGCTATTCATAGGATTTTCATGGCCAATTTTTTCAGAAGTGGGTGGCGAGTCTAGTCTGTCTTAGTCTGGAAGCTCCACTAAAGTCAGTCCTCCATGGGTGACCCTACTGATATTTGAAATACCAGTGCCACAGCAACATGCAACAGCCACAGTATGATAATTGACAGATGGGTGGTGTGGTTCCCTCGCTGGGAAATGAACACAGGCCATGGTGGTCAGAGCACCAAATCTTAGCCACTAGACTACCAGGGCTGACATATATTTATATATAAATATATATTACATATATATATTCTTTTTTATCCTTGCACAACTACAAAATGCTCTTAGAAGTTCGTTATGGGAGAGAATCAAGATCCACCTTGCCGTGTCTTGCCTCAGGCAGACATATATGATCTGCCTTGCTCCCCAAATCCCTGTTCAAGGATGAAATGCAAAAACACCACACAAGATTAGCTGTGATTGGCAATGTACCTTCTAAGAAAGAAAGATTAACACTTTACCACCAAGAAGGAAGGAAGATCCTTCTAAAGCCCAGACTGGTGTCTCACGGGGTTAGGTTTTAGACAATCTTTGGACTTATTCCATGGTTGTATTTCACATAGAATTAGCCTTTCGAGATCTACAGACCTCTGTTGTAACTTCTGAAACTCCTTGAAAATGTTTCAATTTAATCTCCCTTCTTCACCAAAGTCTCAGTAAATTTCCCAGGGCAGTCATCCAGAAAAAATCTCCTAGGATGCGTACTTCTTTAATACCAGAGCCCCCCTCCCACAAATTTTCAAATTCTACACCTACTGGTCCATAAATAGCTCCAGGAATGTACAGAATCTAAAGCCATGAATCCCTCTACCGGTGACAGGTGAGGAATTATTTCAAGTTCACTCTGTTTGAGGTCTGTGCGGGAGAATTTGTCAGTTTTTCTTTCCCCAACTCTTCTTGATTCTTTGATTTAATCTGGCATTCACTAAAATCCAACATTGCTGGATTCTATGTGGACATTTGCATATCTGGGGTAGTCGGTGGGTGTTTGTCGGTAGCGGGTGAAGCTGCTTCTACTATTGTTTTCCGAGCAACTTAACTGAGCCCAGATCCCTGTAGGATCAGGGTCATGCCTGAGTGGGTTCGGAATCATGCCGGTTCTGCCACTAATATCCTCTGTGCCCTTACCCTTGGTTTTCTTATGTGTGGAATGAAGTGTGCATGGAGTAGATGCTCATTAAAAGTTACTCTCCTCCCCCTTTTCTAATTGAGAACTTTCTACTTCTGGGATTCTCTAATTGGAATGTTAAGAAGTGTGCTAGTGAGGAACTGATGTTAATAGCTACTCTTCCAAACAGTGTACAGAGTGCTGCTTTACACAATGCCTGCTACTTGGTTGTTAGTCCATCATTACACATTAAGGGAAAACGTGAATGAATCTTTCAGCCTGTTTGTCCCTTTTAAAACATACTTTCTAGCAAAATACATAATCCATGGGATGTGTGTTTCTAAATTAAAATTACACAGAGACATTTTCTTTTCCTAGCCTCTTGACCCATAGTCACCCCACGACCCAGATACACTGAACAACTTGCCAGAGATAGTCTGAGATTCTTGCACATTGCTGCCTCTGCAAATTTCATCCTCTGTTTGGAAAGCTTCTCCTATCCCACCCCCTTTCCTGTCCACCTAAATTTTAATGAATTTAGCTCAATAAGTATTTATTGAGTGAGCACAGGTATAGTGAAGCACAGATGAGCCCTGATTGTAACCCTTAAAGGATTTGCAGCTAAGTCAGAGAGACAGACATGTAAATAAAACATGTAATGTGATACGATGAACACCAATCTAGAGATTGTACAATGATGAAAGGAAGAGGGAAATTTCAGCTTATGAGGCTCAGCGAAGTTTTGTGGGAAAAAAAGGAGTAAGTTTCCACCAGGCAGATCAATGTTAGGGAAGGGCATTGCAGTCACAGGGAACAGCATATGTGAAGGCACAGAGGCCTGACATAGCATGGCACATTTGAGAATTCCAGGTAGTTTACTGTGGCTGAAGAACTAAGAAGCATGTTCTGTTTGTTTCTTTGTTTTTAATTAATATGAACAGATAGTCATAGGCCAGGACAGAGAGTTACTTGTATATCACACTAATGAGTTTGGAATTTATCCTAGAGAAGAAGAGGGACCATGAAGGTTTCTTAAAATCTGGAGTATGACATTGCTAGATTTGGGTTTTAGAAAGATCATTTAGTGTCAATACAGATCATATATTAGACGTGGATTAGACAGGAGTTTGAGAAATTAGTTGGAAAACCATATGGGAGGTGATTAATTTAGGGCAAGTTCATCCAAAAAGGCTTTTCTTCATCTCCTAGTATAGGTTGGCATATAATTTATAATCCAAACAGGATGCTTTCCAGGGTGAAACTGGGGGCCATCAATAATTAGCCAAGAGCAACAGAAGTAAACCAGAATTGTTTCAGCACACTGAGACTTAGGGTGATCTTAAACTCAGAGTTCCTCCAGTGTTCCAACAGCGCTGTTTGCTTAATGTTCCATATTCCCATGTTTTGCAATTGTTGCTTTTCTTGTCTATCTCCACACTGGACTCTATGGTCACTGAAGACAGAGCTCTCTCTCACTTCATTTTTGGCCCTTAACGTTGAACCAGCCAATGGGAGGTTCCCAATAAATTTCTTAATTGCATTTGACTGGCAACAAATGAATTAGAATTCATTTCTAATTGGAATTAGAATGATTTGTGTTGGACTGCATCAGACTGAAAGGGAATTTTTCACGTTAGGATATTACATTTTTGCTCTTGGCTACAGCATCCATTCAATAAATGGCCCTAACTTCTCTGAGACCTTGACTTCCAGTCTGTAAAATGGTGATAGATAATACTGACTTTCCCTATAATGCAGAATATGTATCAGATGAGACAAGAGATGGGAGAGTGCTGTATGTATATGAGAGTTAATTCATTTTTTCCATCCACTATGTTTCTAGAACGCTGTTTCTTTCTTTTATTCTCCATAGTCATTTGCACAAATATAGCAAAGACTTACGAATATAAAAAATCAGAAAAGCCTTGGGGAAAATTACTTTTTCCTCAATTTTGCCTTTCAGTCCCCTACCAATTTTTTACTTCACTAACACTGCCAGAATGCCTTAGATTTTCCTACAACTCTGAAAATATTAATTCTAAAAGCTCCAGCAGCTGAGTTTTTCTTCCATCAACGTCTATTCAACCAAACCTACAAACTGATAGTCATTTCTTCTTTGTCTCACCAGAATTCTGCAAAGAGTTTTTCTTCACAAGTAAAGTATTTGATTTGCAAGGAAGACTACACATGCTGATCTCTGCTGCATTCTCAGACTTAGAGAAAAAAGGATCCCTTATCAAACCAACTAGTTTATTTTTCCTTTTGGGAACAATTTTCAATGTTATTTTTGGGCTGGGTAACAAGATCCATAAAACCCAGATACAGCTTAAATATGATGAGCTTAATGAGATTAGTTTTAGCGTGAAAGCTATTTCAAACAGGGCTGGGGAAAAAAAGTGTGCATTCACTTATAGCACAACACCAATATAGAAATCAGAGTTACTTTTTAAAATATCCTCCTTTGATTTTTTTAACATAACCTAAGATTATTTTAGCTAAGTTTATCCTGCCATATTTGACAACCTTCAGTTATGGATTCTTTGCTTATATTTGGTGACTAGATTAATTTAGATGACCATCCATGTGTTTACATTTTATGACACAGAAACCACAGAAAAAAACAACACGATATGGGCACACCTTGGAGATGTGGCAGATTCCAGAACACCACAATAAAGCAAATGTCACAATAAAGTGAGTCACACAAAGTTTTGGTTTTCCAGTACATTTAAAAGTTATGTTTATACTATAGTGTAGTCTGTTAAGTGTGCAATAGAATTATGTCTAGAAAAATGTATATACCTTAATTAAAAAATTCCTTATTTCTAAAAAATGTTGACCATCATCTAAGCCTTCAGCGAGTCATCATCTTTTTGCTGGTGGAGGGTCTTGCCTTGAGGTTGATGGCTGCTGACTGACAGACTGGTGGTTGCTGAAGGTTGGGGTGGCCATGGCAATTTTTTAAAAGAAGACAACAATGAAGTTTGCCACATCAGTTGATGCTTCCTTTCATGAACAATTTCTCTGTAGCATGCAATGCTGTTTGATGGCCTTTTACCTACAGTAGAACTTCTTTCCAAATTAGAGTCAGTCCTCTTAGATCCTGCTGCTGGGTCATCAACTAAGTTTGTGTCATATTCTAAATCCTTTGTTGTCATTTCAGCAATGTTCACAGCATCTTCACCAGGAGCAGTTTCCATTTCAAGAAACCACTTTCTTAGTTCATCCAGAAGAAGCAACTCCTCATCTGTTAAAGTTTTATCATGAGATTGTGGCAATTCAGTCCCATCTTCAGGCTCTACTTCTAATTCTAGTGCTCTTGCTATATCTGCCACATCTGCTGTTGCTTCCTCCACTGAGGTCTTGAACCCCTCAAAGTCATCCATGAAGGTTGGAATCAACTTCTTCCAAACTCCTGTTAGGGTTGATATTTGTGACCTCTTCCCACGAATCATGAGTGTTCTTAACGGCATCTAGAATGAAAACCTTTCCAGAAGGTTTTCAATTTACTTTGCCCAGATGCCTCTGAGGAATCACTATCTATGGCAGCTATAGCCTTATGAAATATATTTCTTAAATAATAAGACTTGAAAGTTGAAATTTCTCCTTAATCCATGGGCTGTAGAATGGATGTTGTGTTAGCAGGCATGAAAACAATATCAGTCTTGTGTACATCTCCATCAGAGCCCTTGGGTGAGCAGGTACACTGTCAACGAACAGTAATGTTCTGAAAGGAATCTTTTTTCTGAGCTGTAGTCTCAAAGGTGGGCTTAAAATATTCAGTAAACCATGTTGTAAACAGATGTGCTGTCGTCCTGGCTTTGTTGTGCCATTTATAGAGCACAGGCAGAGTAAATTTAGCATAATTCTTAAGGGCCCTAGGAGTTTTGAATTGGTAAATGAGCATTGGCTTCAACTTCAAGTCACCAGCTGCATTAGTCCCTAACAAGAGAGTTGGCCTGTCCTTTGAAGCTTTGAGGCCAGGCATTGACTTCTCCTCTCTAGCTATAAAAGTCCTAGACGGCATCTTTTTCCAATACACGGCTGTTTCGTCTACATTGAAAATCTGTTGTTTAGTGTAGTCACCTTCATTAACTATCTTAGCTGGATCATCTGGATAACTCGCTGCAGCTTCTACATCAGCACTTGCTGCTTCAGCTTGTATGTTTATGTCATGGAGATGGTTTCTTTCCTGAAACCTCGTGAACCAACTTCTAGCTTCCAACTTTTCTTCTGCAGCTTCCTCACCACTCTTGGTCTTCATAGAATTGAAGAGTTAGGCCCTTCTCTGGATGAGGCTGTGGCTTAAGAGAATTTTGTGGCTGGTTTGATCTATCCAGACAGCTAAAACTTTCTCCACATCAGCGATAAGCCTATTTCACTTTCTTCTCATTTGTGTGTTCACTGGAGTAGCACTTTTAATTTCCTTCAAGAACTTTTCTTTGCATTCACAACTTGGCTAACTTTTTAGTATAAGAGGCCTATCTTTCAGCCTATCTCAGCTTTTGACATGCCTTCTTCACTAAGCTTAATTATTTCTAGGTTTTTTTTTTTTAAGATTTTATTTTTTTTTCCTTTTTCTCCCCAAAGCCCCCTGGTACATAGTTGTGTATTTTTTAGTTGTGGGTCCTTCTAGTTGTGGCATGTGGGATGCCACCTCAGCATGGCTTGATGAGTGGTGCCATGTCTGCGCCCAGGATTTGAACTGGTGAAACCCTGGGCTGCCAAAGCAGAGCACACAAACTTCACCACTGGGCCACGGGGCCAGCCCCTATTTCTAGCTTTTGATTTAAAGTGAGAGATGTGCAACTCTCCTTTTCACTTGAACACTTAGAGGCCATTGTAGGGTTATTAAATGGCCTAATTTTAATATTATTGTGTCTCAGGGAATAGGAAGGCCCAAGGAGAGGAAGAGAGATGGGGGAATGGCCTGTTGGTGGAGCAGTCAGAATACACACAACAATTATCGATTAAGTTCACCGTCTTATATGGCTGTGGTTTGTGGTGCCCCAAAACAATTACAATAGTCACATCAAAGATCACTGATCACAGATCCCATAGCAAAATTAATAATAAGGAAAAAGTTCGAATATTGTGAGAATTAATGAAATGTGACACAGAGATATGAAGTGAGCAAATGCTGTTGGAAAAATGAGGCCAATAGATTTGCTCAATGCAGGGTTGCCACAAACCTGCAATTTGTAAAAAAATGCAATATTTGCGAAGCACAATAAAGCCAAACACAAGAAAATCCCTGTAATGTATGGCATGACCCTGTTCCTGTCACTAACTAGATTTTACACTCAGCCTCTAAGTTCTATTGCTGCTTGTTTCCTCAAGGACTTCTCTCCTGCTGCTGTCCCCAGTCTGTCTTGCATCATCACTTTTTCCATGTCTACTGAATCTTTGCCAACCAATGTACAATTATGCTGTGCCATTTACAAGCCCCAAAAAATATATTAATAAGGAAAAACAACTCTCTAGGCTAAATGAACCTCTTAAGTTACAATCTCATGTCTCCATTAAACAGTATAGCAAAAATCCTTGGGAGAATTTTTTACTCATTGTTTCCAATCCCTATTTCCCATTCTCTCCTCAACTCTTTCCATTGCTACCACTCCATTGGAAACATTCTTGTCGTGATCAACACACTCCAGTGTTGCTGAATCCAATGGTTTATTCTCAGTCTGGAAGAGAATCAATCTCAACACAGAATTTTTATGCAGCTGACCACTCCCTGCACTTACTCTCTCTCATACACACACACACTATATGTATACACACATCATAGGATATATATGTATATGTGTATATATATACATATGTATGTATATAGTGATATGTGTGTATGAGAGAGAGTGAGTCTCTGCTTATACCACATTTACCACATGCATGTTGACTAAAACAAGTTATGAGGCCAGATTCCAGGGGTTGAAAGGCAAAATCACACTGCAAATTCATAGATACAGGAAAAGGAAGCATTTGTGGAGAGGTGATAAGACCTCATAAGAGGGAAATAACTATGTGATGTGCCTAGACAAATGGGGCCTTAGGCCGCCTTTCAGATATTTCCAGGGCTTCAACAAGGCACAGAAGTATCAGAAGATTCCTTTATACCCATGAATGGCACAAAGTTAATAGAAAGAGCCGATTAATAGAGAGGGGCTTTGTGGATGGGCACAAAGGATAATTTGAAAATGGCTAGCTGAACTAACAGCATGATGAGACCTCATGACTTGGTATTCAGCATCAATGTAGAGAGAAAAAGCTGTGAAGGGCAGATAAATTGAAATAGATAGAATGTTCCTATACCATGGCAGAGGAGGGGTTTGAAATAGAAATTTAGTTGCAATACAGAAAATTAAAGAGTGGTCTGTTTTGTCCATCTCTCAATTTGTGGTCTAAGATTCTTTCTCTAGTTGAATTTTCTACTGTTATTTATCTAATTTGTTCCCTACAGCCATGGTCAGCCTAGAGTGTTTGGCCAGGGGAAAGGCTGTTTTTATAGGACAAGGACCAAAACACTGCATTTTTTCCTTACCTTTTTCCTTATTTAGGGGGTTCCTTTACCGAAATCCCACTGCCCTTTGCAATACTCAGTTTTAGAGCTCTTGACATGGCCAGCAACTAAGCCAGTGACTTGAGTCCCTGATGAATTACACCTCTGTGAGAACATGATGGGGCCAGTAGGCTGGGCCTGGGTTACAGCCTGCTCAGCGAACTGTTTGGAATTGTATGATACCTATTTTATCTTTTAATAATTTTATTTATTTTTGTTTATTCCCTTGCTCTCTTTTCTTTCTCCTCCAGCGTATTCTAAATTTTAGCATGTTTCTCCTTCTTTCCTTCTCTTTTTTGGTTTCTATTGCTCTCATTTTTCTATGACAGAGGTACCTTTGGCGACAAAAGCTAGAGAGCTCAAACTGAATACTATGTCATATTACACAGCAAAGACGTGTGAATATTAATAGCATTCCTTCAATTGGAGTATGAAAATATATTTAACAGACCTTTAAGTTGCTTCTAAGTTTTTATCATTATAGGTTGAATAGTGCCATAATGAATATCTATCTATCTATCTATCTGTCTGTCTATCTTAGTGTATATCTCTGATTATTTACTGGGTAAGAAAATATAGTTAAAAATCTCATTTAATAAATATTGCTAAATTGCTCATCAATAGTGAGAATGTCTTTCTAATGGGGGTAGGGGTACTCTTTGATACTGAAATATCTTTTAAGATTTGAGAGAATAATATTGCAAAGTCAAGGCAGGCTGTGAAGATGCTCGTCTTAAGAGCCCCTATGGGGTGTGGCCCAGGCACTGACAGGATAGACCAGAAATGAAACTCAGGGGCTAACCTTAGAGTTAGAGACAACACTGGAACCACAGGGTAGAAAACATATCAGGAAAAAAGAACATACCCATATCCAAATAAGCAATTTTAAGATACAGAAGTTATGAAAACAATACCAGATGATAAAGAATTGGGAAAAACATGCCAGGTATGAATGAGAAGATTCAGATGAGGGAGAGTGCAGACTGTTTTTCAGTGATAAATGCCTCTGGAGCTTCTAGGGCAAGAGATCTCAAACATTAGCATGTCTAATATTTGCCTGGACCTGGGGGATTGGGTGGGGTCACTCATGGGTTCCACCCCAGAGACTGATTCAGTTTAGCTGAATTGGGGTCCAGGTGATTCTGGTGAAGATGTCAATTTACTGGCATGCATTTCAAACATTCTGATTTTAAAGGCACCTGAATTGAGGAACCCCTGCAATCCTTTAAAAAACACGAGTGTTTGGACTCAGATCCTTTCAAATACATGTTTGAGGGCCTTTTAACTGTCACTGATGGTCTAGGGGTGAAGAGGTGAATAAGTTACCTTATGTCTTCTTTCCTAAGGGACTTATCCCAATGGGCAGCTGCCTATCCCCCCCTACTTTAAAAACCTCATCTGACCGTAGGCAGGTGCTGTGTATTGAGTCTGAAAGCTCAGTTTTTATTCATTAGTTTGTATCTCTTTCTACCCCCTCTCCCCTCCCTCCCTCCTTTGTACTCTCAACGAGGACAGTCATTTAATGACATTCTGTAGCCCAGCAGATAAAGCTGGATTTCTCCGAGCTGAAAGCTGCCTTCCTTCTATGGGAACATGTTCTGATACACTGTACACAGACAAGAAGCATTAGCATCTGATCTGCTTTATCCTACAGCAGCAGCAGCCCCCGTGCTTTATGGTGGAAAGCCAGTCTGTGGCGTATGATTGGAGATATGGAGCTTCTCCTTGCTCAGCTTGGTCCAGGATCAGTGCATAAGCTTTGTTTCCAGCGGTGTTGTGTGACAAATATCTACCCAAGGCCAGACTGCATCTCTTTAGTGACGCCTAGCCCCCATCCTCAAGATTTCAATTAGCGCACACCTTTTAACCATCCTTTAAAAGAAACGCTTGTTGCAACAGAACTAGCAATAGACTCCTTTACTAGTTCCAAACTTTCTTTGGAAGAACTAAATTCTATGTGTAATATTATGCAGATTTGGTCTTTTCTAGTGTCATGGTTCTGTGACAGACTAAAAGAAGGAAAATAGAAAATAGCTGCTTTTCCTGCTTGCCTGTGAGTTGACTGAAAAGATTCTTATGTTGGCTAATTGCAAGGCAGCCAGAGAAACACAGAGCAGGATGGAACTGGTTTGAGCTCCCTGTGGTCACTCAGACACAGAGAGGGCTTAGAGACAGTCACGTCTCTGCCAAATGGAACGGCAGGATTTCATCGTCTGAACAGGGCCCTTGGAGGACGAAGTGCACTGTACAGTAGCAGCCTTTCTCATGGAAATTGAAGTGCAGAGTCACCTAAATTTGAGTCTGCAAAAGCACTCTTACAAGTGTCCCCACATTTGATCCTCATGATTGACACATGCTAATTTTTGCCCGTCCTTGGTGTCTTCAGCTCTCCCTCCTGCCAGCACTATGCCTGCCTCCCTAGCCTAAATCTGAATGGAATCTTTTAGCTAATTCTCTTTAGAAAAGCCGAGACATTGATATTAGAAAAGAATTTTATTAACAACTGAGAAAAGCATTAATGGAAAATACAAACAGAACTGAAACAAATTTTCAAAGGACATTTGCTATTCCTACAATCAGCATCTCTCGTGGTCAAAAGAAACCAAGTTGCAGACTTCCATTTTTTGTCGCCTGTTACATTATCAAATGAGAAAGTTTATGCAAAGTGAGGTGTTTTTAATTTCCCGTTTAATGCATTGACACTTTAAATTTTCCATTTAACAATATTTCTACTTAACAAATTAACACTTTTATAAATTTTCAACTGCAATATATATAACCACTTGCAAACATAAGACCAAACGTCTAAATCTGAGGAGAACTTTTGTGACCACAAGGCTCAGGCCAGACCTTCTCACCCTCCACCACTCTGTATTTGCTGCCAAAATGGCTGGTACTGAGTCTGTGACATCATCTCAGACTCCCTCCTTCTCAGTTTGTCAAATATCTCCATCAGGGGATTCAGCATCTTATTTCACACCAGAGTAGGGGAGTTTCCCCTCATCAGAACCCAGTCAATGTTCCCAAGCAGATTCAAATCGTCCAGGGCCCTCACACTCTGTCTTCCAGGCTGAGATTACACAGAATGACCTCTCTTTAGGTAAGACTCACTTTATCCAACCACGCTCCTCCCTGTACACGAAGAGGCCAGTAGCAGAGCCATAGCACTAGGAAAGCTTCACCATTTAAATACTGGAGCCATGTGTAAGAACTACCTGCATACCCAGCAGAGGAAGGCAGTCCCTCACTAGTAATATTTACCTGCAGTTTTCCCCTGCATACGTGCATCAAGACTCCTACTAACGGGTAAATTGCCTGTGCATTAGTCTAGGTCCTAGGTGGGCTGACAGCCAGCCTTCTAATTTGCTACTTGCAGAATGCACCATATCACAACCCTGGTCCAGAAGCTCCCTCTTTAGGTTCTTGCATACTTCCTCTGGGTCATCAACATAGCAGCATACTAACCAATAGGATTTCTTCATAAAATAGCTACCTTGTCCTAACATCTATAGTATTTAACACACCCTACTAGGAGATGTGGGAACACAAATAAAAATACAGCATAATCTGGGTCCTAAAGGGTATAAGTTCTAGTAGGATTTTAGTTGAATGTCATATAAGGTTGTAATTAAAAATCCAGGGGCCAGCCCTGATGGCCTCATGGTTAAAGTTCAGTGTGTTCCACTTTGGCAACCTTGGTTTGGTTCTGGGGTGTGGAACCACACCACTTGTCTGTCAGTAACTATGCTGTAGTGGTGGCTAACAGAGAAGAATTAGAAAGACTTACCACTAGAATATACAACTATGTATCAGGGCTTTGAGGAGGAAAAAACAAATCCAGGTATCACAGAAATCTTGACTTTGCCCCTTGTTAGCTAATGGAACTTGGACAAGTTTCTTAACACATTTAAGCCCTCTTGATTTTTGTTATTATAAAAGGGGTGATAATAGTGTCCATTCCATAAAACCACTTTGGTGCGATAACTGCATGGCATAATTTTCATAAAGTACTTAATATATAAGAAGTGTTGCAAATTTTGGAGGAATTATTAATAATAATTCCAATGTTACAAGCATATCTATGTGTGTATACACACAGAATATGTATTCTTTTCTCATTTAATTTTCTTTTTGGCTCAAGGAAGATTCTCCCTGAGCTAACATCTGTGCCAAACTTCCTCTATTTTGTACGTGGGTCGCCACCACAGCATCTGCTGATGAGTGGCGTAGGTCTGTGCCCAGGAACTGAACCTGGACTGCCAAAGCAGAGCACATGAACTTAACCACTAGGCAACACGGCCAGCCCCTCATTTAATTTTTAAAAATTGCATGTATGTCGAACCATTAATGTAAAATAATAAGAGTTTCTCATGGATAGAGATGCTGCCTTTACAGTATTTAAATCTTTAAACATCCTGCATTCAGAATAGGTGATTCTTAAATGCTTGTTGATTTTATGTGCTGATTAACGAATTAAATGAGAAGTCCTTCTAATAAGCCTGTACAGCGTTTCTAAAGAAGCCGAAGATTGGTAAGAACTCAAAGACAGTGGCCAGCAAGTTCAATGCCTTTGGAACCTAAAACTGTATTACAAGTCCACACGTGCTAAGTGACTTGGGGCAAGAACCTAAGAAGCTTTAAACATCCATTTCCTCATCTGTAAAATGGGATTCAAATTGCTTTTTTTCAAAATGTTGTTTTTAGGACTAAATATAAGTATACGTATGACAATTTTAACATCGTGCAGAACACATACTAAGCATGCAGTACTTGACTATTCTTGCTGTGGATCTGGGCAGGATCCATCAGAGCTGGGTAAGTCACACACACAAACATGACTTGCAGCCAAGGCATTTGGAGTGCTAGCTATCATGTGACTGAGGAGAACTTGGAGATGGAGTTGATGAGCAAATTGACATGCAGGAATGGAAGATGGGATATGATAGAAATTATTTATCACAAGAATAAGAATCTTTAGGAATAAGAGAACACCATTATTTTTGGTTTGATGCATGCTCTCTTACCTAGTGTCAGCTAACAGAATAGTTGTTCGCACCTGTTGATCATTTATTTTGCACTGGGCTCTGTGCTAAGCCCTTTACGTGGGTTATGCCATTTAAAACTTATGGTCACCTTGAGTTAGATACTGTTCTTATCCTCAGTTTACAGAGGCTTGGGAGATTTAGGCAATATTTCAAAGTCTCTCAACTAATTAAGTCTGAGGAGTAGAACTTGAATCCAGGTCTAATCTGACCCTTGGGCCCATCCTCCCACCCACTGCACTCTACTCTATTCACCAAAACAGGAGCATCCTGATCTTTATTCTCAAGGTTTTTGACCCTTTAATCTATCCTATGTGTAATTTATAAAATTCAGAAAAATTATAGCCAAGTTCGGAGTAGTAAAAATTCTTGGTTTCTTTATTAAACTTCTAAACATTTTAGTTTAAAGAATTATAAACATAGCTTGAAACTTACTATTAAAAGATAGTAATTGGCAAATTTGAACCTACAATCTCTTATCGCTGTGTATCATGTTTATGGACGATGACCTGGTAAGGGGAGTATTAAGGTAGTTGGTTATTCATTCTTTTGAAGAACCAGCAGACGACTCTCTCTACACCCACTCAAGCCTGCACTTATCAATAGCCTTTGGCCTGAATATGAAAGATTTTCTCTTTTTGGACATGAGTTTGGAGCACAAAAAAACAAAAGAATAAAAGCAAAACACACCCATACCTCTAAAAGAAGTTTTTGTACAAAACATTTTCAAATGCCACTGCATTTTTTATCTTCTCAGTAGCAACTATTTATATTGTAAACAGAAAACTAAAGGTTTTTGGAGTTAATTGCAAACATTTTATGCAGAGCAGAAAAGCACAAAAAAATAAGCATGGGTTTTAAAAATAGCTTTTATAAGATCTACCATGTAACTCTTGCGTCAAGTGATTTTAGAAATTATTATTCTTAGTATAGACTTTCCAGGAGCAATTATGTTTTTATGTTTTTAGCCCTCCTTCACAAGGTAAAGCATGAATTGAACAGACATTCTGTGTTTGTCCTGCTCACAATTGTTCTTAAGTGTGTCAGAATATCGGCTTATATTGTGTTATTTAATAAACTAAGCATGTTAATGTTTCTCAGAACTTGTGTGTAAATGTTTGGCCATGTTAGACCACAGGATCTTAGTATAGTCAATATATGAAAAGATCTGAACTTAAAGATGAACTTGAAGTAATTTTACTCCCAACATTTTGCTTAGCCATATTCTGTTGAATCTTCCTTCCAATATTTTGGACAGATCCCATGGGTTCCCTGTCATGTTTGGTTAGGGAAAATTCCAGTTGCATTTAATCCAAGTGGAAATATAATGCCTTTCTAAATTAAAGCCCTTCTCTTTTCTTGGCTTAGGGACTTGCTTTAAGGACAAGACTGGTCAGTCTTTTACTCATCCTCTACCTTGATTTTGAGTCCTCAATTTAGTACTAACTAAACAGGTCAGCATTGTGTGTATTTATGGAAAACATTTTTGAGGTTGGTACTAGAGACAGAGAAATGAATCAGCCCTGTTCTCTACTCTCAAAACAATCACAGATTGATGAAAGAGAAAGACATTAAAACAACTTCATTACAATGTCATGTGATAAGAGCAACAATGAAGAGATAAAGCTAATATAATAATGAACATAGAAGTCAGCTCTTCCCAGAGTGGATTTCAGGGAAGAGTCCATAGAAAAGCAGTTGGAGCTGTGTTTTGAAATTGGCTTAGAAGATCAGGTAGAGAAAAGTTACTCTGGGAAGCAGTGACAATGTACACACAGACAAAAACAGACAGATATAATCTGATTTTTCCGAGAACGACATGTAGATATTATGTAAAATAAATGATGGCCAAAGTTGTTAGAGTCTGAACTAAAAATAGCTCTTCAGTGCCTGGGGCCCACTCTCTAGTGTGAACATTCCATCGCCATGGGTTTCACTTTGTTATATAGTGAACACAGCTGAATCCCACATTGTAGTATCTAGTGTGAGAACTTTGGAGAATTCGGAAGGAAAGGCCCATAGCATTGGAATTCTTAAAGGAGACTTGAAAATTTATTGAGATGAATATATATTCACTCACTCATTCTTGTACTGTTTATCGTTGCTAAGTATATGTAAGCTACATGTTGGGGATTCACAGATTCAAGGCATAGTCACTCCATTTGAGAAATTGGCAGACATGTAGAGCATGTAAAAAATGTGGGAAGTTCCTTAAGAAAGGGATAGAATGCATGGATTCCAGAGTAGGAGATCATCATTTCCAAGTAAGACGTCTAGTGGACAGCTTCCTTTATGCTTTAGTAAGTGGTGTTTGACCGAAGCCTCGAAAAGTAAGTATAATGTTGATAGGTTAGGGCAGGAGTTTAAGCAAAAACTTAGAAGGGAGAAAGTATAGGTAGGCATCCCTGGGGTATAGTGAGAAATTTGGCCCTTGCAGGAGAGTAGGAGGAATAAAACTGGGAAGTATGTTGAGGCTGGAAATAAATGGACTTGAATGTCAGGCAGAACATGTTCACTGGTAATCAGTGGAGACTCACTGATTGTTTTTTGAATATAAAAAAAAAATCAGAGTGTGTATTAGGAAACTTCCTATGACAACAATATGATGGTGAATTGAAGAGGGAGGAGCACAGAGAGCAGTTACAAGGCTACTGCAAGAGCACAGGAGAGGAGTTTTGAGGGTAACAGAAACTGCATAGGTAGAATAGAATTTGTGAAGTATGACATGGTGGGATATGGTGGTGGCAAAAGATGAGAGAGAAATCAGAGGAAGAACTGGTTGTGAGTTGAAGAGAAGAGAGAGCTGCCTATATTAAGCTGTATCCTATATCCACGTTTAAGAGTTGGTTGAGCTGTGGCACATAAATACACATGACACAGCTTCATTATGTGTGTTGGCAGTTGTAAGAATGAAATCCATGCAACAACCTGGTGACCAATTGGTCCCCTAGAGAGTATATTATTTGAAAAATCAAGAATTCAGAAAGATAGGACCACAGTAACGCACTTTGCTTTTGGACAGCTGTGCTCCACGTTTGACCTGCATCAGTAGATTCGGATACTAACGTCCTGCCATTCACATACTGCATGCTACTGCAGTTTGACAGTGAAGAGTTTTGCTTTGCCCAAAATGTTAACTCCTGAAACAAAGGAACATTTATCCCAAATTAGTTATCCCTCATTTTATCAACAGAAAATGTTATCTTTTTATAGGGAGAAAAGAGCTACTGTGATTCTCACCCATTAGGTTGAACCATAAGAAAGTTACTGTCATGGAGATCAAAAATGGTCAAATACCACAATTCTTCAACCTCCATATTCCCAATAAGAGTGATATAGTGGAAAGAACATCAAGTAAAGCACAAAGAAAACCTGACTTCTGGTTCTGATTCTCCCGTTAGCTAGATATATGATCACTATCAGTCAGTTCAATTTCAAAGCATGGAACAAGTAGAGAACCAAAGAATTATAGAGCCAGGAGATACCTGTGAAAGAAGCTTATTTTATCAGAACAGGCAGCCATTATTAATAGTAGTATTGTCACTCATTCAGTATCAACTATAGGGACTGTAGATTGTACTGGTGAAGGATACAGATTCTGAAGCCAGATTACTTGGTTCGGATCCTGGATCCATCACTTACTATGTCCGTGAATTGGGTAGTTAACCTGTCTGCTTCAGTTTCCTCACTGGCAAAATGAGGATAATAAGAGTACTACCTTATTGGATTGTTGTGAGATTTAAAACAGTTAATACATATAAAGTTTACAGGATAACATCTACTCCATAATAAGCACTTTATCCATAGTTGCTATTATTATCGATTATGAAAGCTCTTTGCTGGAAGATTCTTGCTACCTTCTCTTTTCATTCAGCCCAAATGGACTAGTGCTAAACTGTCAGTGGTCAACTTTGAAACCATGTACAAATCCCTAGGGATAGGAATCAATAGTGACAGTAGCTAATTGTGTTGCTCAAATATGGGGAATCTTAATTGAAAGAAATCAATGGTATCAAGGAACAAGATAAAGGCCCAACTGGAGAAGTTTAAAATGGAAAATAACAAGGGCTAAATTACACTTGAAACTTTCGATCGGGTCATCAGCTGGTACAGAACAGAGTGTTTTATTGCAGAAAAGTAACCAAGCAACTACTGTACAGAAAAGCAGTCACGTTTTAGGAGTTGCTGGTGGTATGAAAGCACTTAGCTAACATTAAGCCCAATTAGTGATGGGATATACTCTCCAGCCACTTTAGCCAAGGGGAAGGGAAAAACAGCTGTTGAAATCTGAGAATACTGGAGTGAGGGGAGAAATCAGCTTCAAGGTCAACTGCTAGGAATGAACAAATTCAGTTTTGCCTCTCAATCCTTTGCCTTTTATTTGTTGCATGCCCTTTCTCTTTGCCCTTAGCTCACAGAATAACTTCCAGCTCTCCCAGCCACAGATGCTCTCCAAGATTGCTGCAAAATAGAAATTGCTCATAGTTCTTTGTGCACAGCACACAATGGGGACAACATTAAATATACGTTTTCTCTCCACGAAGAATGTTTGCACTAAAGCTTTGGGCCTCATATCACAAAAATGAATAAACAATTTTATTTTAAATTTTAAAGATCAGCATTTGCTTACTCAAATAAATCTTGTCATTTGGGTTTCTCCTTCTTATTGTAGCATCAAGGTCAACAATCAATAAACTCATTAGGACTTACAAGCATCTTTGATTAATATTCCTTGTCTAATTCCCTGAGAAATGTACTATATCTTCTAGCTTAATGAAGACAAGGCTGAGTTATTTAGGTGTTTGTTAGTGAAGCTTATTTGCATATAATTAACTAGATTCTCTGTTTATAGCAAGCAGTAAAAATTTTGTACCAATGGATGTACTTTTCACCAGCTTCTACACGATTAACCAAATGCTTTTGTTCCACTGGAAACTTTGATTGAAAGGTTATTTTTTCTATCTATCAATTAAAATCAGACATACTCGTGTAAAAATTGGTTGGACTCTTTCTTGAGAGCAATTTTCATATTTCTCCTTTTTAAATTGATGAACTTTTTAAAAAGTAGTTTTAGGTTCACAGCTAAATTGAGTTGAAAGCATAGAGTTGCCACATACTCCCTATTGCCACATAAGCACAATCTCCCCTACTGTCAACATCCCACAAAAGAACGGTACATTTGTGATGACTGATGTACCTGCATTGATGCATTATTATTCCCAAAAGCCCATAGTTTACATTAGAGTTCACTCTTGGTGTTGTACATTCTATGGGTTTGGACAAATGTATAATGACGTGTATCCACCATGGTGGTATCATTCAGAATAGTTTCACTGCCTTAAAATCCTCTTTGCCCTGCCTAGTCATCCCTCCTTCACTCTCCCAACCTCTGGCAACTATTGATCTTTTAATTGTCTCCGTAGTTTTGCCTTTTCCGGAATGTCATATAGTTGGAGTCATAGAGTATGCAGCCTTTTCAGATTGGCTTCTCCCACTTAATCTTATGCATTTAAGATTCCTCTATGTCTTTTCATGGCTTGACATCTCATTTATTTTTAGCACTGAATAACATTCCATTGTCTGGATGTACAGCCATTTATTTATCCATTCATCTACTGAGAGAAAACTTGGTTGTTTCCAAGTTTGAGCAATTATGAATAAAACTGCTATTAACATCCTTCTGCAGGTTTCTCCCACGTGGAAGGCTAGAGAGGCTGGAGTTGAGTATTCCCTGCCCACCTCCTTCCCCAAGTAGGTTAGGCTCTGATCAAACCCCAGCAGGTTTGTATCGGGTAACAGAGTTTTTTCTGAGGGCAGGCCTTGTTAGAAGCACAGAATGCCCTGGTGTCTTACAACATTGTTCCTTTTCCGTCCCCTTGCCAGAAGCATAAGGGCATTTTTGTCTGATATTCACTGTGAGGAGCTGGTAGAGCTCCTGGAAGTAAAACTCACAAATGTGTGGGAGCCCCCCTGCGACTGAGTCCCCCCAGAGTTCCTAACTCTCAGAGTTGCCCGCACTGAGCCTCCCATAATTTGTCAATGATAGTTTGGGCTCTCCTACCTTGGCCCTGATTCCCACAAAGATTTCTGCCTGTGGGTTTCCGCTGTAGTCAGGCTGTGATTCTCTGTACCCACCTGTCAGTTCTCCCAATTTTGGGGGACAGTGGTTTGCCCTGCGACGTCACTTCTCTGATGAATCTAAGAAGAGCTGTTGATTTTTCATCTTTTTATTTGTTGTTAGGATGGAGTGGCGACTTCTAAGCTTCTTCCATGCCAGACTGGAAAGCTTGTTCGCCTTTGAAATATCACATATATTTTGATTTATGAAGGCAGAAGAATAGACAAACAAAAGGACACAAATTAAGAAATTATAGCAGTAGTGAATGTGAGGAATAGGAGGTCTCAGACCTGATTAGGTTACAAACTGGTAAAAATTGACCAGGTTTTGTCTTTTGATTAGCTTCAATTACTGCTCAGGTGAGGTGAGTTATTTAAAGGTTTCCTCCACTATACGTTGTATAACTGCTTTAAGAAGATGATGGTCTGGATTTGAATATTAACTCCAAGAAGGCAAGAACTTTGTATCTTTGGCCTGGTGTCTACTCATGGGTTGAATGAGGAAAGGAAGCAAAGGGTGAGGGAACATAAAAGCAGTGTAAACTCTAGAGTATTAGTAAACGTAAGGCAGACACTTTCAAAGGCTTCCATCAAACTGCTGCAGAGAGGAATGCAAATTCTGGGAGTGTTGAGGCTGTAGTCAAGAATTATATCCCTCCCTTGAGACAAAATGATTTTAATCTCAAGTGTTATCTCAGAAATAAGTTGAAATATTACATAATCAATCTAACTTTGTTCTACTATAAAATAAAATTTTACAACTTCTGAGTCGAGTGGATGCTGCCAAAAGGTGTGTTCTATTTGTTCTGTGACCTCAAGGAATCTCTAGCCAGCTGGTAAGTAACCTAGGGGTCTGGGTTTTCTCATTTCAAAAGCTTAGCGTAAGGTATCATTGTCATAAATTCATGTCACAGAACTATGGGATCAGATTGCAAACTACAGTATTCACTAAAAAAGATAAATATTTATCACCCTGCCAAGCAAAGATATCACATGGCTATTTTATCAAATGATATCATATGTAATCTAAAGAATTGATAAAAATTGATGAAAGCCTATAAAGTCTGCCTAAGCTGAACAATATTTCTTAGCATTTTTCAGTTCTTAGATTCTTTTGAGAATGTGATGAAAGCTATGAACACTCTCCTGAGGAAAAACAGATATAAGCAGATAAACTAACATTTTTCATTCAATGTTCATGAATCCTCTACAGGCCTGCACTCCAGGCTGAGAACTCCTATTATGTAGATTATAAAATGGATTAATCATGATGATAGCAAACATTAAACATTCTAAAATGAAAGTGTGATGCATGGTCTCTACCGCCTTCTCCTCTTCCTCTTTGTTTTGAGAAACAATATAGGTGTTGGTGTCTAAATCGGGTGGGTTATTTTTCTTAATACAAGTATGTGGTAAAAATTACTAATGGTACAAAAGGTTATACAGTAAAAATTTTCTCTCTTTCAGAGGTTACAACTATTGTTTCTTTTGTATCTGCCAAGAGATACGCTATGCATACACAAACAGGTTTCATATATATATACACACAGATATAATGTATGCATACACACATATGCTTATGCTAAAAATACTTGCACACTTTACAGACTGTTCTATGACTTCATTTTTCCTCTCAATAATAATGTATTACAGATATACTCAACGTTTTTTAACATTGCAGAGTATTCCATTTACACACCATTGTTTACTTACCCCACATCCTATTGATATACATTTAGGTTTTTTGTGATCGTTTAAAACTAAAACCAATGAAGCAATAAACAACCTTGTAGGTATGTCTTTGTGCACATGGGAATTACTCTATCTTAAACATAATGAAAGAGCTGGGGTGGCTGTGAAATGACTGGCATTTGTTCGCAGACTTGCCACGTTCAGCACAGCACATTTAGTCATAAGAATGCTGTACGGAAATTAATTCATTATATTCATGCCACCTCAGGGTACCAATCATCGTTTCTATTCTTGCTTCTATGTCTCTCATTGTAGCTTGATTCTGTAAGGGAACAGAAACGAGGCTGAGCCTTAATTATGTTTCAGCCTCTAGCTTGTCTGAATTACAGACAAGCTTTCAAGGCTCTGTCCCACCCTGCCTGCACGTCCTTCCCAGAGCAGCTGTCCAGCATTTCCTGAACACTGACTATTGTCTGCAGGGGTAGTTGGCAATGGCTCACACTGAGAGTCTCTGTGGGTGTGGCGGCAGTGGAGTGCTGACTCCCTGGATTTCTGGTACATAGATTTTCTTATTGCGAAAAGAAAATCAAGACATTATGAGAACAAAAAGGCATGACTGTCAGGTTTCTCTAATTGATTGAGTGAAGGTGCTTGGCTATACATCAAGGCCAACAAATTGCCCTATGATTGGAGACTGTTCCTGTTCTGGAAGAAAGCAAGCATTCAAGACACTTTCAAGCTTAAGCCATAAATTATCTCAGTATCAACGCTCCTTTGTTACTCATGTAGGCACTTCCAACAATTTTGCATATGGTAGATAAATGCTAATCTTTGTTTCAGTTGAAATCAATTACTTTCCCCTGGATATGCTGATTTGCTATTTTTATCTTATCCTATGTCCAGCTTGCACATTGGCAGTGGTTTACTTCTGGTGCTTGACCCACTGCTTAATATGACCCCATTGGTGCTTCCAGACCGCACACTGTTCACAACAGTTATGATTCTCAGCACTCATAGATGTGTCTCCAATCCAACTGGCCTGTCTTCTTTGGATGGACTCTATTCTTGTACTGTCTCTCACATTGTTTTCCGCATTCACAAGTGATTGGGCTATCAGGGCAGAAGTCAGAAGTGGAAAACAGGACGTAGAAAGCAGAGCGATCACATAGGTTTTAGAGGTCAGAGTAGAACATGAGTCAGGTAAGGCAGCCTCAGAAGAGAGTATACCAGCAGGAGGTCAGGATTCAGTCAGATGACTTACAACAAAGATCCAAAAATCAAACTCAAGCAAAGTGGGCTAACAGCCAGGAAAATTGACATGGACAAAGAGAGCCATAGGTGTTGAAGGGGAAGATAAAAGGGATGAGAAGAGACGAGGAATGAATGCCAGAAAAGATCTTATAACTCATTCGGTAAATCATGCCTACTATGTATTGGAAACTCCACTAGGCACTGGAGATACAATGGGAAAAACCTCACAAAAATTCCTGTTCTCCTGGAGCTTATCTGAAACAAGGTGTCTCTTCATATAATTAAAGAGAAGGAAGGATCAAATCTCTTTGCATGAATGACCTGAGATTTGTCTATAGAGATCATTTATAATGCTTGGATTGTATAGGGCAATATTTTTAAAAGTATCTTTTATGGAAAATAATCCTATAGGCTTAAAAAAAAAGTTTCTGTGTTCAAATATACTTAATAAATTCTAGCAAAGATTAAACAGATTTTTCAAAACTCTGGAATTATCAGTACCTTTAATAGGCCAGAATGCCATGTGAATTTACAAGAGAGCTGTACATTTTGAGTGTTTTCTAAAGCTACATATTCATTGAACCCTTTTTTAATTGAGTATCTTCTGGAACTGTTATTTCATAAAGCACATTTTGACAAATGCTGATGTAGGGAATAGGGGAGTAGGATAAAAAGATAACTCTTGTCACCTGATGCCTGCAATGATTTCTATGGCTCCCCTTGATTCTCTACTTCCAGTACTTCTTGTGACAATATCGACTTTGTGTGGGGACAACTTCAGCTACTTAACTTTCCTCCCTTCATCTGTCATGAAAGCCATTGGACCACATGGAGAAAATCTGTGAATTCTTTTCTGCAGCATATGGAGAAGTCGCTGTTAGATGCTAGTGGAAAAAATGGCAGGTGCCTCCCTTCTTTCTGGAATGGCTGATGACTTTATACATGAAGGAAGTGCTACCATCTGTATGTGAAATCAGCTGTCACCCCAAATGTGAAAATGTGTGAAGTGGCTATCCCAGATTGCCATTCTGCTTTGACAGGTGGAGTAATAGAAGGTTTTACTCTAAATCTGCGTTATAAAACATCCTTTCTAATATAAGTTAATCCCTTCCCATCGCTTCCAAGTAAAATTCCTTTCATCCATATCTAAAATGTATCCTTCAGAGTCTTAATTTTGAGGAAATCTTATAATTGTCCATGGCTGCCTGCGGCATATCTATTTTCTTTAGAAGAATTTGATATATGGGGTAAAATGTATATACTTACATGAAAAATCTATTATTTGAATTGTGTTTGCTAGGTTTTGAGAAAAAGGAATAACACATTTTGAGAGTTGTTCTATTTTCTACTTTTGTATAAAAGGTTGTTTTATGACTGCAAGTGAAGTATATTTTTTCACTGTTTTCATAATTCCAGGAATAATTCATCCAACTAATTGCCCTGATATATAATAGAATCTACAGCACTCGGTCTGTCTCCTTATAATCAAAACAACAGAGAAGTCATTGAATAAAATACCCAAGCCCTGAAAGATAACTGTATGAAGTATGTCTGATATGAAAGGGACAGAGGGAATGCCCCTATTGATAGTTTTATTAAGGCATGAATGTTGTTTTCAGAAATAATGAAGAAATAAGAATGCCTTTCTTTAGAGCTCATGGTGACAGGTTCAATCGCTGTGTTAAATTGGGACAGCTGTCAATCTAGTAGGTCTTGAAGGAACATGGTTAACTTCATTGTTCAATAGATTGAAAATAAAATAAGGTGTTGATTAGCCTTGGTATCTATGTAATTCATCTGGGTATTTTGACAATCCATATCCAGTCTGGCACTAATTAATGTATGATTCATGAGGAGTGAGAGTTCAGTGGCTAAATGTCCTAATTGTCACAAAAATTTTCTACTTAGGGTGACAAGAAGCAGAAATATGGGCAAATCACTTGTCTGTGATGATAAGCATCATGGTGAATTAAAAAGTAAAGATCAAAATGTGTGTAAAAGGAGTTAACTGGAATGGACAGCACGCTCTCTCAATACCCTTTCCTTCTCAGACACAGTTGGGAAAAAGGCAAAGGGAGGCCGCAGGGATGTACACAACTGAAGATAACTGACATAGCTTTTGGAAAGCAGTATGGCAGGAGGGAAAAAGTCTGACTCTCAACCTTAGATGGACCTAGGTTAGGATCTCAGTTCTAACGTCATTTATTAGAACAATTCTGTGACCTTAGGCATGTCTCAGAATCATCATCTATAAACATACATTTTTGGCAGGATAAAATGAGATAACATGTAAAACAAATCAGACATAGTGATTGAGTGATTATCGAATAGTGAATGCTTAATAAAAATTGTTTTTCCTTTCCATCCCTCCCATCACATTTATATTTAAAATACATGCCTATTTTATATCTCTAAGTTTCTTCTTGCTTGTCAAATCTCACTTTCATGTGACCCAGATTCAACTTTGATTTCACGTGTTGTGCATTATGGCATACGTATATATAATATATATTAATATAAGATATAAAATAAAATTGGTATATATATAAAAATTGGTAATAGCACCATATTAAGAGAATAGATTTATAGAGATAATAAGACAGCAAGCATCATGTTTAACAGTTAAAAGAGGTAGAAAACAAAACAGGAATGTCTTAGGAAAACTTAAAAACAGCCAGTTCATGGTCTCCTGCCCCTACTCTTCTATCGTAGAGCTTCCTTGTTTCCACTGTCAGCCTGAGGACTATAATGAGCACCATTATACTACTTCTCTGTCTTCTTTTTCCACTTCCTTTCCCTACAGACATATATGAAAGCCTGACCTAGCTCAGAGAGGACAAGATGAGTTAAAGTGCCAGTCTTTCCAGGTTTCAAATGTCATCATTAGTGTATAGATGTCTACAGCTTTTTTTTTTTAAAGATTTTATTTTTTTCCTTTTTCTCCCCAAAGCCTCCCGTACATAGTTGTATATTCTTCAATGTGGGTCCCTCTAGTTGTGGCATGTGGGATGCTGCCTCAGTGTGGTTTGATGAGCAGTGCCATGTCCGCGCCCAGGATTCGAACCAACGAAACACTGGGCTGCCTGCAGCGGAGCATGCGAACTTAACTACTCGGCCTCAGGGACAGCCCTTCTACAGCTTTTTAAAGTAATTTAAAACTCTTTATATTTACTTCTCATTATATCTTCCCTAAGAACCTCTTTTCTTAGAAATAGATGCTCATTATTTCCTTTAACTCATGAGGCCACAGAAGCGTAGACAGAGTAAGTAACTTCCTCTTCCATTGAGCAGCCCAAAGCGAGGCAGAAGTCAAGCCTCCTGATTCACGGGTGTGTCTTTCATCATTCCATCTTTCCTTGTACAATCCAAAGTTCAAGTCAAATTTCTAATGAAGTTCTAACTAGAACACTCTGGAGTGGGAGAATATGCTAAAATTCTTACATCTGTGCTTCCTCATATCTATTGACTTTAAACACGTATAATTGAGTTGGTTGACAGACCAATTAAAACACAATTACACTGGGGCTGGCCCGGTGGTGCAGTGGTTAAGTGAGCACATTCCGCTTTGGCGGCCCGGGGTTCGTCAGTTCGGATCCTGGGTGTGGACATGGCACCGCTTGGCACGCCATGCTGTAGTAGGCTTCCCACATGTAAAGTGGAGGAAGATGGGTACGGATGTTAGCTCAGGGCCAGTCTTCCTCAGCAAAAAGAGGAGGATTGGCAGCAGTAAGCTCAGGGCTAATCTTCCTAAAAAAAAAATAATAATAATAATAAAATAAAATAAAATACAATTACACTTTCTCCCTGGCAGAATCCCACCTTTGAGACTAATTTGTGGAGAGCAATCAAGCAATAATCCTCCTTTTCAATCCCATTAGGTAGATTCTAAGAAGTCTATATAACCTATGCTGAGATTCTGGTAATTGACAGGAGGGCTTAAGACAGGGCATGTGACCTTAGATTTAATATGGAGTTGCAGACTTTTATTCATTCATTATCTAAATTTTAGGGATAAAAAGAAAACAATTATTACCTAATCAAAGTCTCTCATTTCACAGAGGGAACTTGGTCCAGAAAGTGAATTGAGCTGCCCAGAAAAGCCCACAGTTAGTGGTTGTTTTTTTACTAAAATCTGGATAGTTTGACTCTTCTGATGCTGGGTTCAATATTCTTTCATCTTTTTACTGTATCTCACAATGGCTTTTTTAAACCTACATAATTCTACATAGTTCCTCACAATTTACAACTTTGATATCATATTCTGATGAGGTGCTGAGTTCCATGAAGTGTACTTGATTTCTGACCACCTACAATCCTTTTTAAAATTGTTGATGCCTGAACTAGCCCAGGGCAGTCATATTTATAATTTTGTTTTTTTCAGCTTTATTGAGGTATACGTATATACAATATTTGAACCTATTTAATGTATACAGTTTGCTGAGTTTGCACATATGCATGTACCTATGATATTATCTCCACAAAGTAATAAACACATTTATCACTTCCAAAAGATTTCTTGTGTCCACTTGCTGTGCGTGTGTGTGTTAAGAACACTTAGCATGAAATCTACCTGCTTAATGAGTTTTTAAGTGCACAAGTAGCATCTCTTTTAAAATGATCTGTTGGACAGTAGAGCGCTATAGTTAACAATACTGTATTGTTTACTGAAAAATTTGCTAAGAGGCTAGATCATGTATTAAGTGTTCTCATCACAAAAAATAAATAAATAGAGAAAGAGGGAAGGAGGAAACTTTTAGAGGTGATGAATATGTTCATGGCATAGTTTGCAGTGATGGTTTCATGGGTGTATACTCATCTCCAAACTCATCAAGTTGCATACAATAAATATGTACAGCTTTTTGTGTGTCTATTGTACCTCAATAAAGTGGTTTCGGGTTTTTTTGGTGAGGAAGATTGGCCCTGAGCTAGCATCTGTTGCCAATCTGAGCTAACATCAGTGCCCATCTTCCTCTATTTTTTATATGGGATGCTGCCACCACATGGCTTGATGAGTCATGCATGTCCACCCAGGGATCCGAACCTGTGAACTCCAGGCTGCTGAAGCAGAGAGTGCAAACTTAACAACTATGCCACTGACTGGTCCACTAACGTGCTTTTTTAAGAAAGAAATAAAGACAGAAGAAAGACCTATGAGGTTTTTAAAAAATATATATTCCCATCTCTACTGTAGAACTAGCAAATCAAAATTTCCAGACATGATGTCTAAAAACAAAAATAGAGAGATCTTGTCAAGATAGCGGTGTAAGCAGACTCTGAACTCATCTCCTCCCATGAACACAACCAGATTACAACTATTTTTGGAAAAATTACCCCGGATTGAAAACTGAAAACTGGATAAAAAGAACCCCCACAACAAGGGACAGTGCTGACTAAGGGAGAAGAGGCAGAAATTCCTGCTGGAGAGGAAAAAAGCCACCTTTGGGAGCAGCGGAGCTTCTCAGCGGGCCAGGCGGGAGCCACCCTAAGGTACACAGCCCTCCCTGGAGGAGTGAGGTCCGGAGTGGGGGCCGATACTGCTATAAGCCTCCTTCAGACTTAACCCAGCTGAGACGGAGGTCTTACTGTCTGGATTTGCTGGCTATTAACTGCAGCAAGGATACCCCCAGAAAAGCTATTGGCCAAAAGCCAAAAAGACCCCGGTCTTAAAGGGCCCATGCAAAAACTCACTCACTGCAGCAACTTAAAATCACCAGAGAGAAGGCTGACAGTCCTTTGGTGAAAGGAGACTCACCTGGTGGGCTCTGGGGGCCTCTTGGTGAGCGGAGGGACCTCTTCAGAGACTGAGACATTGGTGGGGGCCATTGTTCTGAACTGGTCCAGGCATGCTGACACAGACCCCAGTGGGCGCCATTGAGGTTCATCCCTTGGCCTGTTAGCCCAGGGGTCTGCCACACCCACTAGAGCACAGATTTAATCCAGTTCAGCCAGGGCAGGCAACCCACCCTAGGGACTGGCCCCACCTAACAGCAAGCCCTCAGGCTATTTTTCAGCCTACATTGACTGGGTGCCTTGATCCTCTACAGGCAGGCAAGGGTGTCTGCCTCTGTGGGGCAGGGCCTGTGTGAGGACCAGGTGAACTGTGGGGGGCATTGGTGGAGAGGTGGGGGCCTCTGTAGTGCAGTGTCGGGGTATGTTCCAGAGGGTTGAGAAGTTTGCATGGACCAGGACTATGTTGACGGTATATGTGGTCCTGTAGGGGCTGAGGCTTATCAGCGACAGAAGACCTGTGCTTCACAAATAGCCATAAAAAGGATCATCCCCACTTTCCAAAGCCTGAAACAATTCAGTACCCCCATGCCTAGGGCTAGCCCCACTCAGCTGCACTCCTAAGAGAATTGACAACAGCCTTGTAGGCCTAAGGCCTATCACAACTATAAGCCCCTGAGCCTAGCAGCCAGCTACACTGGGTACCAGCCCAATTAAGAGGAAAACTGCAATAGGAGTGTGCTGATAGACTTTGTAGCCAGTGGTGCTGAGGCTCCCCAAAGTGTATTTACAAACAGCTGGCCAGGGAAGGAAAGACTAGACTCCCTGTGTATGTGCAGTGGGAGCAACCCTGCCACAGCAGAAGGACACAAGTAGCCCACAAAGAGGTCACTCCTGGAACTTCAGGACTGGTGATGAGAGGGAAGCACACTGCTGGGCCTCATAAGGCATCTCATACATAAGGCCACTTCTCCAAGATCAGGAGACATAGCCGACTCACCTAATAAATAGAAATAAGCACAGAGAAAGAGGCATAATAAGGAGACAAAGGAATACTTTCCAAGCAAGGGAACAGCACAAAACCCCAGAAAAAGGACTAAATGAAACAGAAACAAGTAACCTACTTGACAAAGAGTTCAAACAAAATATCATGAGGATGCTCACAGATATTGGGAGAAGACTGGATGAACACAGTGAGCTCATCAGCAAAGAACTGGAAGATATTAAAAAAACAATCAGAAATGAATACTACAATACTGGAAATGAAAAATTCACTAGAGGGACTCAATAGCAGAGGATGCAGAATAACAGATCAGCAAGCTGGATGGAAGATTAGAGGAAATCACCCAAGCAGAACAGAAAAAAGAATAAGACAGAATGAGAACAGTCTAAGGGGACTCTGGGACAATATCAAGCATGCTAACATTCTGATTATAGGTGTCCCAAAAGGGGAAGAAAGAGAAAAAGGGGCAGAAAATTTATTTGAAGAAATAACAGATGAAAATTTTCCTAATCTGAGCAAGGAAACAAACATCCAAGTTCAGGAAGAACAGAGAGCTCCCAACAAGGTAAGCTCAAAGGGGTCCACACCAAGACATATTATAATTAAAATGTCCAAAATTAAACATAAAGAGAGAATCCTAAAAGCAGCAAGAGAAATGCCACAAGTGACATACAAAGGAAAGCCCATCAGGCTATCAGTGTTCTTCTCAGCCAAGACCCTACAGGCAAGAAGAGAATGGCATGATGTATTTAAAATGCTAAAAGGAAAAAACCTACAGCAAAGAATACTCTATCTATCAAGATTGTCATTCAGAATGGAAGGAGAGATAAAGAACTTCCCAGACAAGCAAAAATTAAAGGAGTTTATCACCAAGAAACCAGTTCTACAAGAAATGCTGAAGGGACTTATTTAAGTGGGAAAGCAATGACCACAAATAGAGATTAAAAAAAAAAATTATCAAAAACACAAAACAACAACAACAACAAACCAGGCAATAAAATCACTTGTAAAGGTAAAAATATAGTAAAGATAGCAGATCAACTACCTGTGAAGATAATATGAAGGTTAAAAGACAAATGTACTAAAATCACCTATTTCAATGATAAGAGGGTAATGGATAGACACACACTAAACAAGAGACTATATATCATTTGAAAAACATAAAATGTGGGAGGAGGGGAGTGAAAAAGTACAGCTTTTAGAAAGAGGTCAAGCTAAAGAATCTATCAACTCGATATAGACTGTTGTATACATAGAATGTTAAATAGGATACTCATGATAATCACAAATCAGAAACCTATAATAAGCAAGAAAAAAAGTAAGACAAAAGAAATCAAACATATTACTAAACATAGCCATCAAACTACAAGGGAAGAGAGCAAGAGAAAAAGAAAGGAACAGAGAAGAACTACTAAAACCCAGAAAAAAAAGTAACAAAATGGCAATAAATACATATTTATCAATAGCTACTTTAAATGTCAATGGACTAAATGCTCCAATCAAATGCCATAGGGTAGCCAAGTGGATAAAAAAAAAAAGACCCATGTATATGCTGCATACAAGAGACACACTTCAGACCTAGAGACACGCACAAAATGAAAGTGAAAGGATGGAAAATGATATTCCATGCAAATGGCAAAGAAAAGAAAGCAGAGGTAGCAGTACTTATATCAGACAAAATAGGCTTTAAAACAAAAACTGTAACAAGAGACAAAGATGGGCACTACATCATGATAAAGGGAACAATCCAACAAGGAAATATAACACTTGTAAATATCTATGCACCCAACATAGGAGTACCTAAATAGATAAAGCAATTATTAAGAGACATAAAAGGAGAAATAGACAGTAAGACAATAATAGTAGGGGACTTTAACACTCCTTTTACACCAATGAATACATCATCCAACTGGAAGATCAATAAAGAAACACTGACCTTAAAGGACACATTAGACCAGATGGACTTAGTAGCTATATACAGAACATTCCATTCAAAAACCACAGAATACACATTCTTTTCAAATGCACATGGAACATTCTCTAGGATTGATCACATATTAGGCCACAAAACAAGTCTCAATAAATTTAAGAAGATCGAAATAATACCATGCATCTTTTCTGACCATAAACATATGAAACTAGAAATCAACTACAGGAAGAAAAGCCACAAAAATGTGGAGATTAAACAAAATGCTGCTGAACAATGATTGGGTCAATGAAGAAATCAAAGGAGAAATTTGAAAATGAAAACACGGCATGCCAAAATCTGTGGGATACAGAAAAACTGGTTCTACGAGGGAAGTTTATAGCAATTCAGGCCTACCTCAACAAAGAAGAAAAACCCCAAATAGATAATCTAAAAGCACATCTAAAGGTACTGGAAAAAGAACAACCAACAAAGCTCAAAATCAGCAGAAGGAAGGAAATAATAAAAATCAGAGCAGAAATAAACGATATAGAGACTAAAAAAAATAGAAAAAATTAATGAAACCAAGAGCTGGGTCTTTGAAAAGATAAACAAAATTGATAAACCCTTAGCTAGACTCACCAAGAAAAAAAGAGAGAAGACTCAAATAAATAAAATCAGAAATGAAAGAGGAGAGATCACAATGGATCCCTCAGAAATAAAAAAGATAATAAGAGAATACTATGAAAAGCTATCTGCCAACAAATTGGATAATCTAGAAGAAATGGGTAAATTCTCAGAAACTTACAACCTTCCAAAACTGGACCAAGAAGATGTAGAAAATTTGAATAGACTGATCACCAGTAAGGAGATCGAAACAGCAAGGAAAAACCTCCCAAAAAATATAAGTCCAGGACCAAATGGCTTCCCTGGTGTATTCTACCAAACATTCAAAAAAGACTTAATACCTATCCTTCTCAAACTCTTCCAAAAAATTGAAGAGGAAGGGAGGCTTCCTAACTCCTTCTATGAAGCCAACATTATCCTGATACCAAAACGAGACAAGGACAACACAAAAAAAGAAAATTACAGGCCAATATCACTGATGAACATCGATGCAAAAATCCTCAACAAAATACTTGCAAGTCGAATACAACAATACATTAAAAAGATCATACATCATGATCAAGTGGGTTTCATTCCAGGGATGCAGGGATGGTTCAACATCCACAAATCTATCAACGTGATGCACCACATTAACAAAATGAAGAATAAAAATAACATGATCATTTCAACAGATGCAGAGAAAGCATTTGACAAGATACAGCATCCATTTATGATAAAAACTCTAAATAAAATGGGTATAGAAGGAAAATACCTCAACATAATAAAGGCCATATATGACAAACCCACAGCAAATATCATTCTCAACAGAGAAAAGCTGAAAGCTCTCCCTCTAAGAACAGGAACCAGACAAGGATGCCCACTGTCACCCCTCTTATTTCACATAGTATTGGTAGTCCTAGCCAGAGCAATCAGGCAAGAAAAAGAAACAAAAGGGATACACATTGGAAACGAAGAAGTGAAACTGTCACTCTTTGCAGAAGACATGATTTTATATCTAGAAAACCCTAAAGATTCCACTAAAAAACTTTCAGAAACAATAAAGGAATACAGTCAAGTCGTGGGATACAAAATCAATGTGCAAAGATTGGTTGTATTTCTATACACTAACAACGAAGTAGGAGAAAGAGAAATTAAGAATGCAATCCCATTTACAATTGCAACAAAAAGAATAAAATACCTACGAATAAACTTAACCAAAGAGGCGAAAGATCTGTACACCGAAAACTATAAAACATTGTTGAAAGAAATCGAAGAAGACGCTAAGAAATGAAAAGATATTCCGTGCTCTTGGATTGGAAGGATTAACATTGTTCAAATGTCCACACTTCCTAAAGCAATCTATAGATTCAACGCAATCCCTATCAAAGTTCCAACGTCATTTTTCACAGAAATAGAACAAAGAATCCTGAACTTTATACGGAACAACAAAAGACCCCGAATAGCCAAAGGATTCCTGAGAAAAAAGAACAAAGCTGGAGGTATCACACTCCCCGATTTCAAAATATACTACAAAGCTATAGTAACCAAAACAGCATGGTACTGGCACAAAAACAGACACAGCGATCAATGGAACAGAATTGAGAACCCAGAAGTAAACCCACACATTCATGGACAGCTAATATTTGACAAGGGAACCGAGAGCATATGATGGAGAAAGGAGAGTCTCTTCAATAAATGGTGTTGGGAAAACTGGACAGCCACATGCAAAAGAATGAAAGTAGACCATTCCCTTACACCAGGCACAAAAAATCAACTCAAAGTGGATTAAAGACTTGAATGTAAGACCCGAAACCATGAGACTTGTAGAAGAAAACATAGGCAGTACGCTCTTGGACATCGGTCTTAACAACATATTTTCAAGTACCATGTCTGACTGGGCAAAGGAAACAAAAGAAAAAATGAACAAAGGGGACTATATCAAACTTAAAAGCTTCTGCACAGCCTAGGAAACCATCAACAAAACTCAAAGACAACCTAACAATTGGGAGAAGATATTTGCAAACCATATATCAGATAAGGGGTTAATATACAAAATATACAAAGAACTCATACAGCTCAACAACAAAAAAAACCAAGGATCCAATTAAAAAATGGGCAAAGGATCTGAACAGAGATTTCTCCAAAGAAGATATATGGATGGCCAACAGGCATATGAAAAGATGCTCCACATCATTAGCTATCAGGGAAATGCAAATCAAAATTACAATGAGGTATCACCTCACTCCGGTCAGAATGTCTATAATTAACAAGGCAAGAAACAACAAATGTTAGAGAGGATGTGGAGAGATGGTAACCCTCGTACACTGCTGGTGGGAGTGCAAACTGGTGCAGCCACTATGGAAAGCAGTTTGGAGTATCCTCAGAAAATTACGAATAGATCTACCATATGATCAAGCTATCCCACTGCTGGGTATTTATCCAGAGAACTTGAAAAGGCAAAGGCATAAAGATACATGCACCCCTATGTTCATTGCGGCATTATACACAATAGCCAAGACTTGGAAGCAACCTAGGTGCCCATCAAGGGATGAATTCATAAAGAAGATGTGGTATTTAGACACGATGGAATACTCCTCAGCCATAAGAAATGATGAAATCTGGCCATTTGTGACAACATGCATGGACCTTGAGGGTATTTTGCTGAGTGAGATAAGTCAGAGGGAGAAAGTCAAATACCATATGATCTCACTTATAAGTAGAAACTAAAAACAACGACAAACAAACACATAGCATTGGAGATTGGATTGGTGGTTACCATAGGGGAAGGGGGGAGGGGGGAGGGCAAAAGAGGTGGTTAGGATCACATGTGAGGGGATGGAGTATAATTAGTTTTTGGGTGGTGAACATGATGTCATCTACACAGAATTCAAAATATATTATGATGTACATCCAAAAGCTCTATGATGTTACAATGCAATGTTACTGCGATTAAAAAAATAAATAAAACAAAAGTAAACAAAACGTCTTAAGTTATTCTGTTACACTACACATGGGAGCTGCTTCACTAAGCTAAGTCACGGGCCATAACATAAAAACTTAATGGTTTTGGAGAAGATGCATCTTGGATTTGCCAACTAATCTGACAACAGAGAAACCTGGGATGAGTATTGCCCTTATTTCCGAGGTACTGAGGCCCCTGCCCTGGACACTGAGCTTTACAGCATCTGCTCTTACCCTTCTCTAGCTGTATCCCACCCCCTTCTCTGGGACAAGGAGTCCATAGAGAGAATGGCTATGTCTCCCGATGGTCTAGGCATGTATATTCCCTTCTAGACCATGCTCCAGGTACGTGGGATTCAGAAATTTCTCTGTTCAACCTGTTTCCAGTCTGTTTCAAAGCCTGTGAAAGCCTCTTTTCAAATCCAACCTGTTGTGGGCAGACTGCCCCTTTATTGAGCGTAACTGCTGGGCCAAGGTAGGGTAGGGATAAAGCCCAGATATGTAGAGGGATGTCCATATACACGCCAGCCAGGCCTGGTTTCAGGGAGAGAAGGGTGAGAGTCATTCATTTATACTCATGTTCCAAGCCCCTTGTATGTCAGGAGCAGTCTGTTTGGAGTTATCTGATATCATAAAGCATGGGAAGTCTACAAAGACTTGAAGTTTCTCAGATACCATGTTTTTGTTTTAATGATATCTTTAAAGTGTAATGAGAAACCAGTATGTTGGTTATGGAAAAACATGAACCAGGTGAAGTGTTTTTTTAGCGTTGCCCAAACTCAAACTGTCAAATTGCCTTCCACAACCATGACAGGCCACTCCAAACCTTCTCTTCCAAGGCAGTGCCCTTGGGTGAAAGCAACAAGGACAATTACCAAATATGTCTTTGCTGTGTGGTGGGTGCCTGCTCTCTTCTTTCAGAATCTAGTCAGTTAATTCACGTTACCAGCTAACATATGGCCCTGGCCGTCAAACCTTACATGCACGTGGTCTGCGCACATGTCACCTTCCCTTCTTTGGCATTGTCTGATTCACCAAAAAGTCTTGTGAGGTAGGCGTGTCAGTAAAACGTTACACTTTACAAATGAGGACGCTCATCCTGAAGCTTTTTTGGTTTCCTATTCAAATTTGCATCCCAATAATTGGTGGGGCCATGTCTAATTGGGGAGGACACAATTCAACCCATAACAGACACATTTTACTAAAGTTGTATACATGGTATTGTAGGGAGACGATATTAGGGATGAAGAGACCAGAGGGGAGAGCATGTTTGGTTCCGTTTGTGACCGCAGTTTGGAGGTAGAAATATCCTTGGGTTTAGAAAGTTAGTAAGGAACATTTTTACTATGATCCATGTTTAAGAAGAACCACCTGAAGAATAAAAATTAAAGAGTAATTTTTACATCTGTAGAAGAAAATCGACATCTATTTTTAAAAGGCAGGAAAGTGGTGGAGGAGGAAAGATACAAAAAGGACAATATGGCAAGTAGAAAATACAAAATAAGATTCAGAAATAAATCCAAATCCATTAGTAATGAAGTAATTATAATACATGTAAATAGGCTAAACTCACTGATCAAATGATAGTTTGTTAGACTGAATAAAAATCAAGTTACACTAATATTGTTATAAAAGAATTACATTTAAAACAATTATTTTTTGTTTGAAAATAATGTATAAGCCAAAAGAAATCCAGGTTAGGAATTTTAATATCAAACCAAATTTAATATAAGAGTAGATGAGAGAAAAAATGCATCAGAAGGATAAAAACGATTAACATGTGTTGAATAATATCATTTTAAATCCATAATTAAGAGTCGACAGAACTATGTGAGAAAAAAATAAATGAACAATTCTAGTTTGATAATTAAAAATACCCTTTTCTGAAAGGAAGAACTCAAGCAAATACAAATAAACAAATACGTAGCAGATTTGAAAATCATGTACTTTATAGTCAACCAACGTGGACTATTCACTCCCTCCTTATTTTCTACTTTCTCTTCTATTTATTTGCATTTTTATTCTCTCGTTAAATAACTATAGTTTTATAGATTTTAAAAATAAAAGAATACTTTTAGCAGTTTACATATCAATAAACATGAAAATCTAGATAAACTTGATACTTTTTGAGAAAGATAAAATGCTAAAGTTAACTAAATATGAAATAAAAATGTGAATAACATGATAACGACAAAGACTTTAATTAGTAATGAAACTTCAAACTCTATTTCTGTCAAAAAGCCCATGTCTGGTTTAAAGGTGAGTTCTGCTAATTTTTCAAGAGACACATAATCCCAATCTTATATAAGAGGTTATGAAAAATAACATAAAGTAAAGAAGGAAGTTATTCAATTTCTTTAGTGAAGTTAATTGTAATCTTGATACCCGAACAAATTAAAGGTAGTGCAAGAAGAGAAATCATAGGCCAATTTCACTTTTAAATATCGATTTAAATATTTGAAGTTAAGTAAATCTATCAGAAGCATAATACTATGTTAAAAATAATACATTGTGAGCCAATGGGTTTATTACAGAAATGTAATCATGTTTTAGCACATACATCTCTCAAAATATGCAGAAATATGATAATGTTCTATATGACTTTATGATAAAAATAGACAATTTTGAACAAAAGATAATTTCCTTAACTTAATTTTAAAAATGGCAAAATTACAAAGTTGACAAATATTAATGTACTGCTGAGGCTTTTATAAATTCTTGTGTATTGCTGGGGGGGTGATTAAACTGTCCACTCATTGTGAAGAAGAGATGGTCATTGCCTATGATATATTTTTATATCATTTCCTTAACACCAAGAAATTTCATCCCAAGGTTTATATCTCCAAAAAGCCTGCATAAATTCATAAAAAGACATGTACAAAATTTTTTCTCATACCCTTTTTTTTTTTCCATGATGGCTGGCATAGTTGGAAGCAACCTGCATGCCCATTCCCAGGGGACTGATTAAATAAAATATGGTATATGCATAAAATAAAATATGATGCAGAGTCAGAAGCAAAGAGCCAGATTTATTGCAATTAGGCGACATCTCACAAACATGTTAATAAGAAACGGGAGTGAGAAGAAGATTTATAGCACCATTTATGCAAATTAAAAACATGCATTAACACTATATATTTTTCAAGGATACACATATATCTAAATAGGTACACAGAGGAGAAATTGGAAAGATATATATTAAAAACACTATTGTGAGTACATTTCAGAAGGAGAGGAATAGCCGTAGAGATGAGAAATGAAGAGAAAATAATGCAATGAAATAAAAGAGGGACCATGTAAGGGTGAGTAGTGAGAGTGGCATGAATGACTTAATTTAATTTATTTCTGTGCTTCTAAGGTACAGATAAAATTAAAAGATAAAAGTAAAATTGACTATGTGATATGTGTATAAAAATTTTGTATTTTTATTTGTTCCTTGCAAGTCTTTTTTATATAGCAAGTTCTCCAAGTACATTTGAAATAGGATTCAAATTATATACCATTTTTTCCCATGAAGACATCTGTAACATAAAGCATTTTCACCTGTCGTGCTCTGAAAAGTGGTTACTTTGCAGGAAATCATAACTTTTCTGTCCATCCTTGACTGGAGGAAACATGATTGAAAAGTTTGCATATTTCCTTTGTCTGTTCAGACAGTAAGAATAAAAAGAAGTCTGTGGTTTTTAGATAGCCTTTGAGTTGACAGGCTGCCACTTTGAATCTGAATCTAATTTTCCAGGGGTCAGGCTAACAAAGTAAGCCATGCTATGAATATTCTTTCCTGATGCTGAACTGGCTTGAATGAGGAAGCACTTCTAACGCAGCCCGAAACACCTATTGCTGAAATGTACAGACAAGCAAACAAAGGTAAATCAAATAGTAAAAACACACAGCCACTTTTTCAAGAGCAAGTATTATTTCATGTTACTGGCAAAGGAAACCGAGGCACATAGTGACATAGTATTCCAAATCGCACCATGAATCAGATAAAACTCAAGTCAGAACTAGAACCACATTTTCTGATTCCTAGCCAGTGCCGCTTCCAGTCCTGTGTGCCTCTGCGAAGTATTCAAGTACATACGATTCATGGCACAATAACAAAAGGCATCATCAATATTTAAGACTCTTCATATGAGACATTCCATAGAGTTTGGAGGTTTATGAGAAGATGCAAAGTAGCAATTTCTGTTTGAGATAGAGACATTTTAAACGACTCACGTTTTAATTAACCACTAACTTTTTTCTTCCCACGGTGTGCACAGTAAACTTTATGTGTTTGCTGTCTAAAGCTCTGTGTTTTCAAATTGGGAGCTCCTGCTTCTTTCCATTTTAATTAAAAATTGTGAGCTTGACATAATCAACGTCCTTCCTTTCTTGGATGTTTAATGAACATTAATGAAACAAAATTAGAGTGCTATTCAACATTCCGCCAATTTATTAACGGTTAGGCAGGCTAACTTTGTTTCCAGGGACTGGGGTTGAACTTAATAATTTAGGGAAATTAGCTTTCCCACTAGCATTTAATAAAATCACAGTAGGGCTTGAGGCCTGCAAAATTAGGTCAACATGCTGTTGATGTTATTGTTTATATTGAGAAGGCATCCTGAAATCAGAGAAACCATCGCAAGTTTAATCCACAATTGCTTCCACTTGATTAAAATTCTGGCCTTTCTGATGACGACAGAGGCCATTTTCTCCCAATAGTCCTTATTGTCCACTTCACTCCTGTTTTCTCTATTGGCACGTGTACTTCTCAACTATTTTTTTGTGTACATTTTCTGCTTACATATTAAACGTCTTCTATATACCTAGTTCTACCCAGTGTTTTATTAATTTTTAAAAGTCTATGAGAGGAAATATAGTGTTTTATGTAAGTATTCAAATTTTGGCAACAAAAAAACTTTAATTTTGAATCCTAGATCTACCCTTTACTAGCTGTGGGATCTTGAGGCAAGATTATCTTCTTTGACCCTCAAGTATCTGTGTCTGCCTCATAGAATTTATCATTCAGTCAAGAAATATTTTTTGCCAGCTTTTGCACTAGATCTGGGTTCATTAGGATGAACAAAATGAACATGTTTGTGCTCTCGTGGAATTCACCTTTTAACAGGGGAGAGAGTCTTAAAACATTGTCATATATAATGATTATTTACTTAAATTTTTACCAGGTTTAGTGAAATGCTTGGAAGTCTGGAAATCGTGATAGTCTTACCTAAGGAAAAAAAGAATATTAAACTAGAACTCAAATGATAAGTAAAAGTTGACGAAGAGAAAAGAGGAGGGAAATGTGTTCCAGGGAAAGGAAAAGCATAAGCAAAATCTGTGAAAGGAAAGGAGTTTGGTTTTCATGAGCATCCGAGGAAGGCCAGAGAAGAGACAGAAAGGAGGAGGTTGACATACATAGGCACAGAGTAGATCTTGCAGAACCTTGTAAGCCAAATTGAGATGGTAGACTTTACTGAAATGCATTGTAAGCCACTAAAGGGTTTTAAGCAGCACGGGAAAGAAGAGTGTGCTAGTTTTCTACTGCTGCCCTAACAAATTACCACAAACTCAGTGGCTTACAACAACACGTATTGTTTACCTTATAGTTCCCTAGGTCAAAAGTACAGCACAGGCCTCACTGACCTAAAATCAAAATATTGGCAGATCTGAGTTCTTTTCTGGAGGATCTAGAGAAGAATCCATTTCCTTTTCTTTTCAAGCTTCTAGAGGCTGCCCACATTCTTTGGCTCATGGCCCACACCCAACTCCTTGAACGCCAGTAACAGCAGATGGAGTCTTTCTCACATTTTATTACCCTGATCTCTTCAACTGCCTCCTTTTTCCACTTTCAAGTATGCTTGTGGTTATAATAGACCCACCTGGATCATCTACTATACTCTCCCTAGCTAAAGTCACCTGCTTAACAGTGTTGACAAGCTTAATCCCATCTACAACCTTAATTTTCCTTTTCCGTGTGATGTAACTTATTCTCAGGTTCTGGGCATTAGGATATGAACCTCTTAGGGGGCTCATTATTCTGCCTGGCACCGGGAAGAAGCCAAACTAGGGTGTGGTCTCAGAAAAGGTCCTGCAGGGAAACCGAAGAGTGTAAATTCGCTTCAGAATTATTCCTGAAGAGTCACTCCAGGGAGAAGTAAATTCATAGGTGCTCACAGCCTGAGGACAGACCTCCTAAGGAGATGATTATGGCTGTTGAAAATGAAAGTAAATCAGGGCAGGTACAATGCACTACTATTTTATGTAGCACTAAGAACAAATATGCTGGTAATTATACAATAGTTCACCAATGGTAAGATGTTTCCTGATTTCAATGATGATACAATGTGAAAATGAGCATCTCACAATCAATGAAATCAGAAAATGCTGTTAAAATTTATTAAGCACTTATCTGTACTGTCACCATTCTCTTGAATATTTTTTGTGTGTGCCCACATAGAATATGTTGTCAAGTTACACTCTCCCATTTGTTGACTCCCTTTATTTTTCTTATTCTTCTGGTTAAACAAAATATTTGCATCAGTTTCATCCATTAACATGGGCATGGCAAATACAAGGTACATATGCTGCCAACTCTCCCAGCTTTTTACACTACTCTTAACCCAGGGGAGATGTCATAAATCAATTAAAAATATTCTCATGGAGCTTTAGGAAAACTCAAGATCTTTCTAATAGTTGAGGTGACAACATAATTGATTGTTGAAACTAGGACTCTTCTGAGAGTCAAATTGAGAGCTATTAATAAATGCTTGAATAAAAAGTATGAAATGAGAACATCCTAGGTGAAATGGGATATGTTGTTTCTCTACTCATGAAAGTTCCATAATTCATTGCCAACTGATTAGAGTTAGCATGAAAGTTGAAATGTGTTTGCCAATCTTGTCTAAAAAGAAGGTTCAGGAAACAAAATATGGTAACTGGAAACAAAAGAAGCTTTGGGCTGGACTAGAAGTGGATGAGGCTTCAAGATCCCTGAAGAATCCTGACTGTTGTTGCCTCCAACCAGCTCCCCTGTCTGTGTGTCCCCATCTCCTGTCTTGCTCTTGTCTGACTTTTGTTAGCTGCGTGTGCCTTAACTCCAGCCTTATCAATCTGGGACTCTGAGCAGTTGTTTGCTGAGGCTGCTTCTTCCACTTTTCTTTGCATGTGGCTTCTTCAGAATTGCCAGTGTCTCCCTGCTGACTACAGTGGGTTGGGCGTTGTCCCCAACCATAGCCTGATTTTAACAACTGGATGTATGATGTGCCTCAGAAACATGGAAGAAAGAAGTCAAGAGACACTGAATCACAAAACAGGCAGAATTTGCAAGGGTGGCACTCCGCAATGAAGAAAGACTGAAAATATGAACATTCATAATTTGTTAAATGTCTAAATATTTTCTTTCATTTCTGACTAGAGATTTGTGAAAAATTTTGAGTGAACTATAAACACTCTAAAAGAGATGCACCACATACTGAAGTGAGGAGAGCAAAAGAATTCCATTAAATGATTTGACGTTTTGTCTCTATAATGCAAATGATCTAAACAAGTGAAAATGCATGGGAAAATACAAAGTATCTGGTAACCTTGTGTTCTTTGATTTAAAGTACACAGTTAAACATATACTTCGATACAAAAAATTAAAAGGAATTAGTGCCATGATGTTCTTTCTTCATTTAAAAAACGTTAAATCATAAATCAGGCTGATTCCTACTCTCTCTTATCTCAAGGGTAAAACTTGAAGGCCACATGGCTTAGAAAAACTACTATTTTTTATAGCACAGTTGTTTTGTTTGTCTGCTTTGAAAAGAAGAATCCAAGCATAGATAGTTCTATCATAAATATTAAGGTTATACATACATACATATACATACATATACATACATATACATTTTTGTGTGTGTGAGGAAGATTGGCCCTGAGCTAACATCTGTTCCAAATCTTGCTCTTTTTGCTTGAGGGAAATTGTCACTGAGCTAACATCTGTGCCAATCTTCCTCTATTTTATGTGGGATGCTGCCACAGCATGGCTTGATGAGCGGTACCAGGTCTGTGCCCAGGATTTGAACCTATGAACCCCAGGCCACTGAAACAGAGTGTGCAAACTTAACCACTATCCTACCAGAGGCCACAAGCCTTATATTTTAATCTCATAATATAGCCTGAAGGAGAAAGTTGGGAAGAAGAAAGAGACAAAAGATTTGAAAGAAGAGAAAGAAAAAGATAGATAATAAAGACCTAAGAAAAAAAGCAAACTAGGGGCTACCCCATTGCCGAGTGATTAAGTTCACATGCTCTGCTTTGGCAGCCTGGGGTTTGCTGGTTCAGATCCCTGGCACGGACCTAGCACTGCTCATCAAGCCATGCTGAGGCAGCGTCCCACATAGAAGAACTAGGAGGACCTACAACTAGGATATACAATCATGTAATGGGGGGTTTTGTGGAGGGAAAAAAAAGCAAGATTGGCAATAGATGTTAGCTCAGGGCCAGTCTTCCAAAAACAAAAGAAAAACTATCTAAGTAGCTGAAGACAAAGGTGGTTACCTATCTACCCATCTATCTCTGAATATTTCCTCCCAAAACAATACAGAACAGCAAGAAGGGGCTATATATTTAATATATATGACATACAATATAATATATATACACATATATTATGATATGTATCAATTATACATTTATCAATATATCAATTTTATATATATATATATATATCATGCCCTCTCCGTAAATGACAATGTCCAATTTTCACAAAAAATTAAGTAAAAAGAAGAAAATCACCAGATCCCAGTTACAACTGCTCATGCTCTCACTCTACCTCCACTGCCCTGCAAAGCTTTGGGCCAAGCAAAGACAGGTGGAGAATAACTGTGGGGAAGAGAAAGCACAGTTAACTGTGATGCTTAATCTTAACATAAAACTACATCCATTAGTATGCACATACTAAGAAGTTTCCTGGTAGATCAGAGCATGCTACAAGAAGAGACTTAAAGATATGCATGATTTAAAGGGGGTAGTTGAAAAACATAGTTTCTGAAGGAAGAACGGGGAAATAAAATGGAAAAAATAAACACTCTTTGGTAATTGGGTGAAAGGGAAAAGATGCAAAAGAGGAAAATACAGGATTTGCAAAACAAAATTTAGGATTGGCAAGACACGGAATCTAAGGACTTATAACACCTCCCTCATCACCACAACAAACAAAATCTATTCAAGTGTTGACACTGATAAAATAGAGTGCCTTTAAACCAAGAATCTTGTAAAATACCCAATACTACAAAAATTCACAGAAGGAAAATTAACAAATCCATACAGATCTAATGTAAAAATTCAGAAAACAAAATTTTAAACACAACTGCAGATAATTCTCCAGAAAAACAGGAAGCAGAAGACAATTACAAATCAACACTGTAAACAGAATTGAACACACCCAAACAAGCATTTGAGGATATGATAACTACCTGGAATCAGAAATTCAAAAACTGAAAACAGCAATGCTCAAAAAATAGGAAGAAATGAAAAGAGATGTGGTTAGACCCAAGAAAGACATCAAAGAAAAGTATAAAGTTATCTCAGAAATTAAAAATAAATAATGTTACCCAAGAAAGAATAGACTAAAATAAAAATGTAACAAGCACTTTTGAAGAAAGGCAGGGAATCAACTAAGAGAAGGCAAATAAACTAAAAAATTGTTAAAGAAAAAGTAAGAGAAATAGAAGACTGACAAAGAAGGAATAATAACAACAGTATTAGCAGAATCCCTGAAGAAGGAAAACAATACAATTGAACAGGACCAATAAATGAAATCAGCACTTGGCAGCACCACGTTAATAATTGTTACTGGAAAAAACCACCAATGAATGCTAATACTAGTGGGGCAAAGTACAATGAGAAACAGGAGATGGGCATCGTCTCAAAGTGTCTCCCCATGGTATACTTATTAATTACAAAGGAAAAATTAGCAGCTTTATACTGGAAACCTGTCAGATGTCATCTTAACCAAATGATCAACGTTAACATTACCAGTAATAAGATATATGCACACCGTGTGTGCCCTGTTAGGATGCACCCAGAAGCACACAATGTCACTTCTGTGTGACTTCTATAAAAACGGTACAACCTCAATCTAATCATGAGAAGTCATCAAACACAATTGAAACACAGTTGAAAGATATTCTGCAAAAAATGGTCACTGTTAAAATGGCAAGGTCGTGAAAGACCCAGAAAGACTGAGAACTGTCACAGACTAGAGGAGCCTAAGGAGACATGATGAGTAAGTTCGATGTGGGATCCAGAATGGGATCCTAGACCAGAAAAATGACATGATGGAAAAACTGAGGAGCTTTAACACAGGTCTTAATATTACTTAATAATTTTATGTCAATGTTAATTTCCTGGTTTCTATTATCTTACTGTGGTTCTGTTAGACGTTAATATTAGGAGAAGCTGAATGAAGGGTGTAAGGGAACTCTGTATTACTCTGCGCAGTACAATCTTTTCTTTGTCTACACTTATTTCAAAAAAGGAAAAGTTACAAAAAAAACGGGTGAGAATCTCTTTGGTAATAGCCACTATTTTCAGTCTATGATGTTGCTATGTTCTATAAGAATACTATAACATATATTAATGCTAAATATTTTATTTTATTTTATTTGTACATAAATATAAATATATAGAATATGTAATATACATAGATATAAATGTCATATATGTGTATATACACAGATAGATATGTATATGTAAAATCATATTAAATGAAAGATTCTCCCCAATGCAACATATTCTTTAAAAAGTTTTCCTTTTGCTTGTAAACTCTAATAAGTCTTATACATGAATAGGTATCTACTTATTTATTAATTTGGTTATCATTGCATGTTTAAAATAACATATTATAATGACTTCTTTCACACATTCTATAAAACCACGTTCTTTGAATTCTTTCAATCATCTTTCCCATCCCTATTTTCACTATTATTGCAGTCACTTTCTGTGTCATCTAACATGGTTATCTAGAGCATACTTTCTTTATTTCTCTCTAAATTGTTTGAGATATGGTACTTTTCAATCTGTCTATGAGGCTGCACTTAAAATTTTTATTCTGAGACAGGGTACTAAATCATGAGACGTTAGGACAATTTTCTTTTTTTTTAATGCATCTGAAATTAGAAAAGTTTGGCTGAATGATGGAATGACTTAGTACATTGTTTTCAAAGTAGCCTTCAACAGGTTTGTTTCTCAAAAAACATCCAACACTCACAATCAAAAATAATGCTTAATAATCTATCTTAAATTTGTCTCCTTTTAAAATTGTTCCTGTCACAGGAATTTATAGTTCTCAAAACTAATAGTGTTTGAGATCTCTTCAGTCTAGTATGCATCCCCAGACAATCTTTTAATGTGGAAAATTAATTAAGAAACCACCTCATCATATTGGGTCCGTAAGGTGATTTGTTTTTGCTTTTGTTTTTAAAGGGGCAATAGGGCATATACTATGTTTCTCTCATTATTTTACTTTAGAGGAGAATGCCAAAAATTCAACAGACTTTTAAAAATGTTTTCACATCAGTGATTCAGAACTGTGTACACACTTCCAAAGTGAGATTGTTACTTAAATCATGCCTCTGTGCATTGGGCTGGCTGGACCACACTGATCCTAATCAGCCTCTGACCGTCCTCCCTTTTCTGTGGTTCTGATTAGAGCAGAATGGCTTCAGGGAACCTTTACAGTAGCACATAAAAGTCTACCCATTTTTGTGGAAATCAAATGATGTCTGACAACTGGTCAGAGATAAAATGAGATGACAAGGCTCCTGTTTCCTGAAGCGTCCAGGTCCAGTGTATACTGCTCTGCAACAGCTGGAGATAAATCTGTCAGCAGGATTTTATTCTCCTTGTCTCTAAGACCATACAACTCCCTTTGCAAATATTTTTTTTCTCTTTCACAGAGCAGCAAATCAATATTTACTTTTGTTGGAGAAATGTATGTGGTAGAGGTGACTTAGTTTCCAAACTCAAGTGTTCAAGAGGAAACCGGTGGGGAATTCTCTCTCACTCATCCACAGGATGTTTACAGGCCTCTGGGAAAATCCAGCAAGTTCTAATCTCCAGTCTGTCGTGGTTGTTGTTGCTGCTGGCCTTATTGTTCAAGTCCACGTGCTTCCTGGAAGAATGTTGGCTCTTGGATTCCATGCCACATGCTGGCATGTGATTCTTACCAAGTCAGGGAAAGCCAGGGACCAGGGACCAGGGAATGTCATCCCTAAATTTGTCAAACTTCATCCTCTAGATGTTTTACCAGCACGCTGGAGAGATGTCCATAATTGGAGGACATGCTGTTCCTGCTGCCTCTGAAACCCAGAGACCTCTAACTTCTACTTGGCTTGGGGAAAAGATCCCTTTCTCCTCTTACAACATGCAAGGGTAGAGACTCTCCTCCTTCTTTTCCAATACACCAAGAATTTTCCCTTCCCTCAGTTTAAGTTTTTACTAAAGAATGGAAGGAAGCCTTTCACATTGAAGCTTTTGCTTTATACCTATAAAACCCTGGAAACAAGCATTAAGACCTGTGTGGTTTGGAGGAGAGGCAGAGGATAAGCAAAAAGGGAACAATGCCCTAAATAAAACCAAACTAATATCTTAAAAATTATCTTGTGGCAACTAGACAAATTATTATTGACTAAAAGTGTGGCCAAATGAATCCCAGGAAAACATATTATACCTGTCTCTTAAGGAACATGTCAGCACTATTTTGTTACAGTGATAGAAACCTGATTATTTGCATCTGAGAGAGAAAAACCTCATAAAATATGCACTTGTTGCCATATATCATCGCATTTGTTTATTTCAGATGCTAACCTTTCCCAGTCAAAAAGGACCTCCTTCCTGTTCTGTGAACTCCCTAAATGCTAATGTGTGTCTCTTTCACTTAGCTCTTCTAGCGTGCATATGTACATACATGCTTTTTCTCCAAGTCATAGGCAAGCTCCCTGAAGTTATGATCCATGCTGGCTGCGCATCTGTAATGTTCGCAGTACTGGGCATAGTACCAGACACACATAATATACACTTAATAAATTCACCAGAATTCAACTATATGAGTATTTAGCATATGCAAATACAACTATACAAGATGTGGAAAATAATAATTAAAAAAATAGATTGATGCTCTTTATCCTGCCAATTCACTCTCTGGGCATTGGGACTCACTTGCTCTCAATTCCCTGTGGGCCTCAGTGTTCTGTTTCCCTGACTGTCGTTCTAAGAATTGTGATGATTGTATGTCCCTAAACACATGCAAAGTACAAAACTGAAATATAACAATCTGCTGTAACACTAGAAATAAAACTGACCGTACTGAATTTAGGGAGAGATAATAGAATGCTGCTCTTTTGGGGAAATTGATGGCATGCTCAAGGCTAACGTTGATCATAAGTAATGCTCATATGATGCCATGACTGGAACCTAGCTGCCATGAGTGGTAGGTCTTTTGCATTGGGTCTCTCAGCCTACTTTCTACCTGTGTTATCTTTGGAGAGGCTGGCAGATTTGGAACCACGTTTGCCAGACTCTCTGGCAGGTGGGTCTGGATATGAATCAGGTTCTGCCATTAGAAGAACATGTGCAAATTCAGAATCCAGATGTGAGTAGACACAGGTCATCATCCTTCTGTGGGAGCCACTGGAACTGTTTGCAGCAGCTGTATGTCTCGCCCTAGTGTTGTTTCAGTTTTCAGAACTGTGGTGGGGAAAGGCCTTTCAGACTCGGCAGCAGCAGCAATTTGCTAAACTCAGGATTGTAACTACAACAAAATGTTCTTAAGTTTAGCAAGCCAGAGGTAACTCCCTGACTTGTGCCACTCTGCCTTTTTCAACTGTTTTACAAGCACCTCATTCTGCCTTCTAAATGGGTAGGAGGGGCTTTGCAAGAAGCTACCTGGTTCCCCCCACCAAGAGGCAGTTTGAGGTGTCGATAAAGAAAAATAATAATTAAGATACATATGTGTATGCATGTATGTGTGTACGTTGTAAATATCTGTGTGTGTATTTTACTGATTCTATTACCTATAACATCATAAAATGCCAGAGCAATAAGGGACCTGAGAAACCATATGACCACCCCTTTCAATTACAGATGAAAAAGCTGAACCCCAAAGAAGTTTTGGCTTGTCCAGATTTAAACAACAGTGACCTAGAGCCAAGGCGACACCCAGGTCTTTTGGCCTTGTGTTCAGGGCCTTATCTACCAGACAACTCTGCTTCCAAAAGATTCAAGAAGACACTCTATCAACTTAGTAAAAATTATCACTGATTACTGTGTTCTGTTCTCTCTCTCTTTCTGTCTTTGTCAATCTCTCCCCCTCCTTTTTCTTTCTTTCCTACTTATTTACACAAAGTCCAAGTAATTAAAACTCAAATTTGATGTTTATACTTACAGTATGACAATATGTTTCCATGTGTGTAAATGTGAATATACCTGCACATGTGATGTGTTCTCAGGAAGATGACTTAAACCTGAAGATGATTTGAACCCAGCAGTACTGTTTAGATGATACATTTACAAAGTAGCATTCACTTGGGAGTATTAGACAGGTTCGAACACTTTATTAACTTCGCCATGTGGGAAAGTTTCTTTACCTCTCTGGGCCCTGGTTCAATCATCTGTAAAGTGGAGGTAATACCAGAGCTATTAAACAGGGCTTTTCTGAGTATTAGGTTGATTGTGCCCATGCATAACGGGGCAACTTTTTCATCATCTGCATGGGACCCAGTATTGATCTACTGACACTGGGATTGCAAATTCTGGGGATATACAAATACAGCACTTTTGGGACAGACATTGGTTTTCTCTTGATTCGTAGAAGCAGCTGTGAGGCCTCTCCAAGCAGCCATATAAGCAATTAGAATTTTGAAGAAAGGAGGAATGGACGGGGCAGATTCCTCCTGGTGACTGTAGCTGACAGTAACACTTTTAGGACGTTGAAAGCATCCCATTGTGGACCTCCAAATATGGTTAGGAAATATTTTGAGGGGGTTTCCCACCTTGCTTGGGAGACTAGATGCTATCAAGATGTTTGTTTTTCTCTGAGCTTCTCTGGAGAGATAAGGACAGGGGTTGGCACCATTCTTAAGACACCCTTTCAGTCACGAAGTCTGCTCTCTCCCAGTGCCTTCTTGCAATACCAGCATTCTGACGTGCTCACTTTTTTACCGGTCATACATCAGTGGGTTTAATTAACTTTTTTTAAATGGCACTACATTTTACTTCCCCAGGACAGAAGGTGGACTCCTTGGCCATGTGGTTGGGTTTACGCACTCTGCTGCGGTGGCCCAGGGTTTTGCCACTTTGGATCTTGGGCTCGGACATGGCACCACTCATTGGGCCATCCTGGGGCAGCGTCCCACATGCCACAGCTGGAAGGACCCACAACTAAAAACATACAACTATCTACCAGGGGGCTTTGGGGAGAAAAAGGAAAAATAAAATCTTTTAAAAAAAGAAAAAGAAAAAGATGTTTTCTATTTGCATCATAAAATTAAAACACTGATAACAAAGCATTTGGTATGCAATTTCCACTAAATAATTGGTATGCCATTCATATACAGCTACTGTATTTTGTCTTTATAATATAAAGAAGATTTTGCTTCTTCCCCATGGGGAAAAAAATCTTTGCTCAACCAGTTTCTTTATTTAGCAGAGCTTTAGCAATGGCTAGATTAGGAGGTGCTATCATTTCAAGATGATTAAAGACCTAAAGGAAGTCATTTGCATCAATCACTGAAAGACAAAGTTAGGGGCTATATATTTTGTAAAAGATCAGACACAGACATTGATTTTGCGGTAGACCATCAGAGTCCACCTTCTGTCCTGGGGAAGTAAAATGTAGTGCCATTTAAAAAAAGTTAATTAAACCCACTGATGTATGACCGGTAAAAAAGTGAGCACGTCAGAATGCTGGTATTGCAAGAAGGCACTGGGAGAGAGCAGACTTCGTGACTGAAAGGGTGTCTTAAGAATGGTGCCAACCCCTGTCCTTATCTCTCCAGAGAAGCTCAGAGAAAAGAATGTAACCAGGGAACAGCTATTGAGGAGTCTAATGGCATAACGTAACAGAAACAACACCAGATAATGAGCCAAGGGATCTGGAGTACTTCCTCCCCCATTCATTTATTTAAAAACATTTATTGAGCACCTGAAATGTACTAGGCACTGTGCCAGCTCTGAGGCATACAGCACTCAACAAGAAAAACAAGGTCTTTGATTTCAATGAGTGGATATTCAACAGGTTCTGGTTCTACTTACTGTATGTCCTTCAACAGATACTTTCCCTCTCTGGGCCTCAATTTCCTTATGTGTCAATTGAGTGAATAATCTGTGATTCTATTTTTGTCAGAAATCTAGGAAATAGGACATGTGAGATGATGTATAGATTTGGAGGAGGGCAATGGAGAGGTGATAGGTTTGATTTTGGACTTATTGAATGTGAGGTCCACCAAGTGTCGAAGAATCCTGGCTTGGAACTAGGATGGAGATGGAGATTAAACATGGGGAGGAGCTGAATCCACAGAGGTCAAGCTTCAACAGCTCTCTTCCAGAAGAGGAAGAGTTCACAAAAGAAGGGAAAAAGGGGATGAATACAGGGAAACCACAAGGCCAGCGCCAGTACCATGTTCCTGCACTCCTTCTCACAGCAACTCTGTGAGGTTGGAGGCTCCTCTTGTATCCGTCATAGAGATGAGGACATCAAAATGAAGCAAGATTGAAACATCAGATTACACACTTAAGAGCTTCCCAGTTCACTCTAACTCTCTAGCCTGTGTTTTTCTTTCTCCGTCAAGTGGACTCTCCTAGAGCATACAAAGAACAGAGAAGGAAGCACCAAAGAAGGAAAAAGCACTTCCTGCTGGGGGAACTCTTATGGAGTTTTATGGAAGAGGTAGCACTTAGGCTGGATCACATCAGGACATATGGCAAGGAGGGACAGAATGGGATATTATAGGCCAAAATGCAATATACATAAAGACGTAGAATGAAAAATTGAAGACTATAGAAAGAATAGTAAGGCTGAAGCTTACAGGGTAGAAAAGAGATGGAAATAAGAATAGAAATGTAGTAGAGAACAGTTTGTTCAAGGCTTTGAATGCCAGACCAATTATTTCAGACTAATAGCTGAACGGCAGAGAGTCCAGCTTTGAAAGTTTCTGAGCAAAGCAGTGGTGTGCTCAGAGTTATACTTTGGAAAGACTAATTTTCCAGCATTTTCAGATTGACTGAAGTCCTTGGTCGATATCACCAAAGGACCTTGAAATTTAGGGGAAGGAAATTTTAATTGTGGGCTGTCGTTTTTAAGGTTGACTTTTCTAGGCTAATCCTATTGGTTTATTTTTTGCTTCTCCCCCACCACACCTCCTAAGATATGTTAGACCCATTATTCTCGGAGCTTCAGCCTTCTCCATTCCCTTTAGGTAAGCCATGGCACCCAGCTCTGATCTAAGCAACCTCTGATATTTGCTTCCTGTGCTACTGCGTTGCTTTCTGTGTATCACCTTGATAAGTGTGTGTCCACGGGGCAGAGCAGCTCAGACACAGGCTCTTAGGTAGATATACTCTTTAAACTCCTTGCATTTTGCCTTCCTCTCTAGCCTCGAGCTCATCTCAGCAAATCATAAGCTTTCTCCTTTGACACAGAAAAATCCTTGGGGGATCTGAGCAAATGACTCCCAGAGCGAAAGCAGGGATATTGTTTTACCCATCTATTACACTTTCACCTGAAGGCCTCAAGAAAATAGAGAAAAAAATTATATCAGCTCCTTATTTTTGTGTCTTTCTGGAATTATTGCATTACAATGGTATTCAAATGCCAATGGATCCTGCATACCTTTTAAAAGGGAAACACTGTTTTTAATCCCCGATAATATGTTTGTGGACCCAGATGAAGAAAAGCTGCTCTACAGTGAGCATCTATCTCTGCACGCCATGCTATGATAAAGTTTATAACCCATCTCAGAATTGGTCCCTCTCCAAATGCCTGGGTGACTACCTCCTGATATCAGGCCCCTAGCATTTTCCTCCTAATTCTGAAGCCTGAATTGTCCCCGCATTGCTTTTTTTTTGGTAAATATTAAGAAGAGTCAATTTACGTTTTAAAGTAAGGTACTAAACATGGTTCAGTGGATTCACTCAAGACCCAACAATAACAACAAAATAAACATACATAGTGTTTATTCTTTCTCACTTACATGGCAAGTATAGAGGTGGTTCCTAATCGTCTTACTGATAGCTAGGCATTAGAGTTGGTGACTATCTAATTAGATGCATTTTATTGGAAGCCTAAATATGGGCCATTAATGGTTCTCTTTCTATTACACCTTAAACAACAACCACGAGGTGGGGTATGCTTGAATATTTCCTTCAAGACTATTTATCAGAGAATTTAGAAATGTTCTAAATCTCATAAGGGTTTGTAACACAAAATATTCCAAGAACGTAGGCCATATAAAATGCTTAATTTACTGTTAAATATTATGTCTCTCAATATTTAAAAAAATAACCTATTATAACTTTAGCTAGCTGTTTCTTTTACTAGAACATTCAATCTACAAATGCTGTATATGTTAAGACTATTCTAGAATCAAATTCTTAGAATTAATTTTCTATTAAAATGTATATCTAAGATTTATTCTAACTGTAGACAAATATTTTTTATTAAAAGTCTACTAGAACACAGGATGAAATGGGTTAGTTATTAGGCTGGAGTTAGTGCATAGGATGTCACTTTGGGGTCAGCAAAGAGAGATGCAAATTATGGATGGTAAACAGAGTGAAAACATAGCTCCTCAACAACAACAAAATCCCTGTTGGCCCCCTCCTATAGTTGAAAATCAACCTAGTGTTTATCATTTCCCTAAAATGAAACCAGAAATATTTTCTTCAGCAGGGAAATCTGAAATCTCATTCATTTTAGAGAGACTCAGAATACCTAAACAAGAGGGTTCCATTCTGAATAGACTATATACACACAAAGAGAAGGTGATCCTAAGAGAGACTGCCCATACGCAAAGACCAGAGAACATCAGTTACTAAAAGAATTGCATTAATTCTTCCCCCTGCTTATCTGTAAACCCAAATGGCAACTATTTCCAAGAATTTTATATCAAGTCGCTTTTATTATGCCCATAATCTGACCCTCCTGGGTTTGCTGGCAGCTCATCTTCATTTTATTTCCTTTGATTATTTAATCGTTTTTGAAAGCCCCTCTTCCCTCTGGTGCTCTCCAATTCTATAGAACCTGACAATAGAAAGATGTATTTTTACAGCATCCAGTGAGGGACTTGATAAATTCCATCCACTCTCAAGATAGCGCCTAGTTTAAGATGATCAGTGTGTTTTGCCAGCATTTACATGACTCATGGTTCTTGTTCTTCAGAAGGTCATTTAACTGAAAGTGATTCCACGTGTCTTTCATTTGCTTTAATCCTAATTCTTCTCAGATCTTTTTTTTTTCCAGAACTCAGCCAGTATTCAGATTTTGTCATCAGTGAACGACCCCTTGGTTGGCAGGAAGCATGAAAATCCAGGGACCATCAACTACATTAGAGTGTGGGTTTCACATTTCATTTTTGTTACAACCTTGAGTACAACACTCTCAGATTTATTTTAGGACTTGGTTTGTTCTCTGTAAGACCAAAATTGATTTTCAAATGCCCTGTTATTTATAAGCACCCACTTTTGCCTCCACATTCTCTCTTTCCTCCTTTTCCATCTCTTCTTGCTTTCTCTTCCTGCTTCCTCCCCTTTCTCTGTTGTCTGGGCAATGACTATAGTTGCCAAAAGTTAGATATGGCATGTGTCAAAATATTAGCATGCAATTGTAATGGAGAACAAAGGTCAAACTTCATAGTTGCTGAAATAATGTATTACTATTAATTATTGATATTTTTAAAAAATACATAGGAAAAATAGGTAAAATCCATTGTTATAAATAAATGGCCATTTTCTTAACTGTCTGCACATTTTTTAATGCGTAGGGAGTTTGTTTGCAGCTCTTCCCTGAAGCACATCCCCTAATCCAGTCTCTGTCCCACAACAAGAATGCCAGTGTTGATCAAGAAATCTTTCCTTGGCTGCTATCTCATACTGGGCATTATAAGAGGTTATACCGGGCTCTAAATCTGCACCTGTTTCCTGAGGCACAATGCTAAAATTGTTGGAACTGTTGATCAGATTAGATGGAAATGTTGGTTATAGCAACAGCACATGTTAGTGACAGATAAAGCCTCATTACACAGCAATTCCAGCATTGAATCCTTTATAAAACGATGTGTGCTCTGTGTTGTGATAGGGAGTAATTAAAAATAAAAAGCCTATCTGTGATGAATGTTACATATTTTATTTTTCAGAAACCAAGCTCTATGTTAATAAATAATTGTGCAGCTGTAGTAGTAGTCTTTTGGGGGGGTGTGCATGTGCACATGTGTATGAAGGAGGGGAGAGAGAAACAGAGAAATAGAGGTTAAAGCTAGTAATATAATAATGGTAATAACAGAAACAAAAATAAGGCATAATATTTATTTAGTGTTTACTATATGTCAGGTGAGGCAGGGCTGAGACTAGGGTGAGGCAAGCGTGAAACTCACTTCAGAAGCAAAATTTAAGAAGGTGCCAAAAACTCAGTAATCAAGATAAATAATATATATATTTTTAAAGATTTTTTTTTTTCATTTTTGTCCCCAAAGCCCCCCGGTACATAGTTGTATATTCTTCGTTGTGGGTCCTTCTAGTTGCGGCACATGGAACGCTGCCTCAGCGTGGTTTGGTGAGCAGTGCCGTGTCCGTGCCCAGGATTCGAACCAACGAAACACTGGGCTGCCTGCAGCAGAGCGCGTGAACTTAACCACTTGGCCATGGGGCCAGCCCCAAGATAAATAATATTTTAAAGCACTATTTTAAAAATCAAAATTAATGGTAAAAAACATTTTGAAAAAAATATCAGAATATTAAAGACAAGTTCAATAGTAAGATATTAAACTCTGCCTACATGGTCTCATTTAATTCCCAACCAACCATGGATAGTTGGTATTATTTATATACATAGTTTACTGATAAGCAAAGAGGCTTAAAACAGAGAAGAGCAAGAAGAGGGTGAAGGACCTAACAGCTTGCACCCTCCAGGTTTGGAATCGTGTTTGTGGGAGACACGTTCAGAGGCAGGCAGAGGTATGTGGTCACCCCATGTCCATTGTGCTCTGGGAAGTGCATAGGGATCTAGGCAGGACCAGATGTCAGATGCAGAGAGGAGCTATGGCCCCAGGTTGTGGAGCTTTTTAGCTGCATGATGAGGATGAGGCTGACTTGTTATAATGTGGTGGATCAGTGGCCTCCAAGCCCTGTTCTTGCACCTCAGTAATCAGGGTTGGTAGAGCACTGGCCCCTCCCCTGGCATAGCTAGGAGCAGGAGAGCATGCATTGGTTGTAGCTGTATGGTCACAGTTTCCCTACCCCCATTCTAGGTGGGAGGCTCCAATCCCTTACCTCGTCCAACAATGGCCAGTTTCCATGGTGCAGGTTCAGTTCTCCAATGACCCTGCTCTATAGGAGATGAACTCCTTCTATGGGCCTCTCTGGGAGGTCATCCTTCTGGGAATCCATCATTCCCTGAGTTAGCCTTTACCTCTAAGTGTTAAATGTGTTTGTTCAAGGCCACACACTCAATAAATTTAGAAAGTCAGTATTCAAATACAGGTCTGTCAGATTCCAGAGCTCAAACATTTAGCTACTATGCAATATTGACATTATACATTTGTTTGTTCATTCATTCAGAACATGTTTATTGAAGATATAATTCTTGCCAGATTTTCTAAGTTCCAGGGATACAATAGTCAACAGTTACTGTCCTTATCTTCATAGGGCTTATTAAAGGATAAGGAACATAAATCTTTATGGTTTTAAAGCAAAGGGACTCTTTCAGTGGGTCACTCCCACTTTCTCTAGGTTTATGTTGTGTGACATGCTCTGATGGACTACCAAAGAATGTCACAACTGTGTTTAGAATGAAATCCAAACCAGACCACAGCGTTCAAGGCTATGTGTTTGGAGGTCCTTTCTCTCTTTTGTCACCAATTCACACCACAGTCTCCCTTGCTCATTATATTCCAGCCATTCTGGTCTTGCTTTAGTTCTGCAAACATAGAAAGTTCCTTCCTGCCTTGGGAAATGCTTGTCTCGCCAAGAGTGATGTTTCTCCCTAGACTTTTCTTTCTAAGCTTTCTTATCTTTTGGGTCTTAGTTTAAATCTATGTGACCAGGAGGCTTTCCATGACCACTCTAGGTAAAGCGGATGACCACCCTAATCATTTTAATTCTCTCTCAGTGCATCATTGTTTCTTTTTTTCACAGCGCTAATTGCAATTTGTAATAACTATATTTATTCATTTGTTTATTTGATATTACTTGGTCTCCTTTAACAGAAGTGAAGGCAAGAAATACATTTGTCTTGTTTATTATCTCCCCAGAAATTTGCACGGTGCCGTGTGTAGAAAAAGTGCTCAAAAAACATTTGCTGAATGTGTAAATTATAAACTCATAATTAGAGTGATAATAGCTACCAAGTCACCAAGGTTTAGTCTGTGCCAGAGCCCTTGGCAGGTACTCACAACTATGAAGTAGAAGCTCTTTTACAAAAATGTCTTATTTTATAATGACAAAATAATCCTCAATGGGAAGAAATGCAAACAGTGCAGACAACATACTTCCATTTGAATCCACTCCCCTGATATGACCTCTGTTCACAGCATGCTATATATCCTTTCAGATACATTCTATGCCCATAAACATTGTGATTCTTTCATATGCGTCCCTAAAAGTCAATAACTCCACATTTCAAAGTGAGTCTTTAGACCAACAATAAAAACTTGGAACAGTTGACCAAGATCTAGCTGGTTATGAAGCTTCAGCAACTGACCACCTATCTCCATCTTCTAAGACTTTGAAGAAACCAAGAAAGAAGATGCTGGAGTTTAGAGAAAAGATTTCTTTGGAGAGAAGTGTTGGCTCTGTGAGTTCCCTCCATCTATGCCTTGAAGGGTGGAGGGGTTAATTTTCTCTTATCTCAAGCCTCGTCTCAAGGAGAAAATCAAATGTGTCTCCTGATTTCTGGAGCAGCAGAGGAGAGGGCTGCATTTGAGAAGCAATCACATTCTCAAGATGGAAGGCCAAATGTGCGAGTTTTCACTTCACCAGATATGAATCGTGTGTGAGAGAGAGCAGGCCTAGCAATGTCTGAGAGAGTCACCTGGACGAGCAAGCCACCCTCAGCTGAAAGAGTTGAGCGATGTGCCACCAAATGCCACAACTCCGCTGGAGTTACATTTCTGTGAGGCCACAGAGCTGTAGTTGAGATCTTCAAGGCTAGGTGTTTCTGAAGAATCTACCAAAGACCCCAGAGAGGAGAGAGTTAGCTTTAGATATGTACCTGGTTCAGAGGAAACACAGGGCAAATTGCTTTAGTACTGGTCAGTGAGACATTTGCTGGTCCCGCTTTCCTTCTTGCTTTTGTCCTTCCTTCCAGAAGTAGAGGTAGAATAGAAGAGGGTTTCCTGTAAAGAGAGAAGATAACGTCTATGCTAGAATTTTGCAGTATATACTTCCTTACTGGGGTAGTTCCATTTACAGAGGAGAGAGGTATTAACTTACATGAGTTTCGATCACCGCATGGGATTGAACATTTTAATTACTTAAATGAGATTTTTCAGCAGATAGGAAAATATTATCTTCTCTGACAGTGATTGAATAAGATCTGGAGCCTGCTCAATATTCTAATGTGAAGTAGAGGGATAACCAGCCTCACAGGCAGGTTTCAGGTGGGAGAGAGTGGGAGAGGAAGGCAATATTTTCTTATTGCACCTAGAGTCCCATTTAATCAGTTTATGAGATTATACACACCCACACCCTTTTTTTTAAAAAAAACAGCAGAGTTAGGATCACAGTATGCCTCCTATTCTCAATGTCTCATGCATATACTTCCATGTCAATAGCCAATCAGCTATAAGGTAAGTGCTATTGTTATCCTCATTTACACTGCCTAAGCTTCCTTGTTCCAGCGTATCACTAGGCACCAGGTAAATGGGTACAGCCAGCAAATGACTTTTTCTGATCTAATATAACAAAAATGACAAACCACTTTCTATGGAAGGGAGAATTTTCTGATGTATGAAACTTTTGCAATTAAGGAATTTGACCCAAAGACGCAAAAGAGGTCACTGGGCAGGAGGAATTCAAACAATACTGTTTTATGGCATAACCTTCATTCTTTTCTACCACTCATTTTTGGCAAGCTAGATGTGGCCCAAACTTAGCAGGCATAAAGGGAGGACTATTGTTGATTAGGGATGGGGCAGGTGCTATAGGATGGACAGTATGATTGATGGAAAGGATATTGTCCTATATGTAAGAGATCCTCTTAGTCCTGTTCAAATCCTGCCATTTACTGGCCATATGACCATGAACTAGTCATTTAGACTCTTAGAGCATCTCATCTCTTCTATGTAAACTAGAATGAGCAATATTTAACATGCACAGAATTATTTTGAGAGACAAATGAGATCAGACATATCAAAGTACTCCAAAAGCTATAGAGCAATAGGTACACATAAAAGATGATTATGTTTTTTATCAGAATAGACAAGAATTTGTTTCACAACCTTCACATCTGGGTGCGCAGTTTCAATTATTTCAGGTTTAGGAGAACTTTGCTAATGTTTGCTATGTTGACTAACTGCAGAAGTGAAACCCAGTGGTTTGCAGAGGGGTCTACTATTGCGCTTAGCTTAGAATCAAGGCTATTGAGGTCCATCAGGGTCAGAATTTGCTCTGCACTTTCTAGTCTTGTGTCTTTGGACAATTTACTTCTCTCTGAGTCTCATTTTCTTCATTTCTAAAATTGGGTTAATCATACCTACCTCATAGGTTTGTTCTCAGGAGTCAAGGAAATGATGATTTAAAGCACTTAGCTGGGGTATATTAAAAGCTCGAAAGTTATAGTTGTTCTTACTATCCCATTCCTCTCACCTTCTTATCCAGTTGGCGTGGTTGGGGAACAGAATCCTCTGTTTCAATCTGTTTAGGAGCCATCATCCCAGCTCTGAAAGGGCCATGGTAAATGGGGCACACGTCACTTCTTCTGGGCTAAGAGAATGGCATCGGCACACTGCCTTGTGCAGGAGGCAGGACCTTTCCTATCTATGAGGGTTTTACAATGTTCATATTGCTGCTGCTGATCCAACAGAACCTCTCTTGGAATTCGTAGAAAGAAAAACAGTGACCTGGTAATCCTTAAAACAGAAGGAAAATAAAATGGATTTTGTTTGAGTCTATCCAAGATTCCTTTCTTTGGATTGAACCCTGACCTTCATGTCAAACATGAACAGCTAAGTTTTTCTGTTTGTTTACCTACTTCTAACAATGGTGAGGCTTTGGGGGAACATTAGCATAAAGTACAGAAAAGAAAGATTGTGTTTGACTCTACATCGCTGTGGCCCCTTCTGCCATCTAAGCTCTACATAGCAGCCAGAGGGATAATTGACCAGTATAGGACCATATCACCCAGCCCTTATGTTATGGACTTAATTGTGTGCCCCACAAAATTCATATGTTGAAACCTTAACCCTCAAAGTCACCGTGTTTGAAGATAGGACCTTTAACGAAGAAATTAAAGTTTAATGAGGTCATAGAGGTAGAGTCCTAACCCAATAGAACTGGTACCTTATAAGAAGAGGAAGAGACACCAGGAATGTGTGCGCACTGAGGAAAGTCCGTGTGACGACCCAGTAAGAAAGTGGCTGTCTGTGAGCCTGGAAGGGAGGCTTCACCAGAATCCAAACCTGCCGGCACCTTGATCTTGATCTTGGACTTCCAGCCTCCCGAAGAGTGAGAAAATAAATTTCCGTTGTTTAAGGCAACCAGTCTGTGGTGTTCTGCGATGGCAGCCCTAGCAGACTAATACCCCCTGTGTAAAAGTCTCCAATCACTCCACTCAAGTCAGAACAAAGTTCCATCTTTTTAATGTGATGTCTGAAATCATTTATGTGGCCTCATCCGCCTGTCCAAGCTTATCTCCTGCTGCTCCCTCCACTACACTCCAAACACACTGGCTTGTGTTCCTTTGACAATCTAGGTTTACAGGGAAAAAAATTGTCATTAAAGTCCCTACACTTGAAGTTTGTCTGGAACTCTCTCTCCCTGATAGTTTCCAAGACTGGCTCCTTCTCCACCTTCCAGTCTCAGTTCAAATGCCCCCTCATCAGAGAGGTTATGTCTGACCATCCCCTCGAGAGTATCTGCCTTCATTCCCACCGCCAGTACCTCCTGCAATAGTCTCCTCTCATTTCCTTCTCAGCATCTATCACTATCTGACATTATCTTGTTTATTTACTGTCTATTTGTTTATTGTTTGTCTCTTCTCTCTAAAATGAAAGCCCCATGTGGGCAGGGGCCTGTCTATCTTGTTGAGTGTCTGTTCTCTATCTTAGTGTCCAGCAGAGTGCCTGGCATGTGAAGTGCTCAGAATGTGTATACTGAATGTTAAATGAATGAATGTTTTTCTTCTTTCTGATACCTATTGTACATTCTCCTTTCCACTGACTGTCTACTCATTGCCTATCCCATAGCTCATGCTCTAGGCTGCATGATGCTCCAGGCTGCGTGCTTTTAGAGATCTGCTCCAATTAATTAAAGCCCTTACAAAATTAAGATAATTCTCCTTGCCTGGGCAGTTGTATTTCCTCTGGAATTAGACTTCCTATGTTGGAAGTTTAGTCAAATGAGCACATATCGAGGGATACCATGACCAGTATGATGCCTTGTCAAACTGAGATCACTGTTAATAACCTTAAAGTCCACTCAATCTAAGGGCCTTACAGGCCTTAGCCTATTTCCAGGCTATACAAAGAAGGATTGGTATTTATAAAAGGAAAGTGATAAATTTTTAAGAAAGTGATCATATAAGAGAGAAAACATTGGCTAGTGTTGAAGGTCTTTCATTGCACTAAGGCATCAACAAAAGACGATTCCCTCTTCCCTGAAGGTGTGAGAGAGAGAAAATGTGGAAATGTGGTGGTCACAAATCTAGGAAAGACTCCACAGCCAATGACATTGAAATTCAGGCTTGAATGCTATAAACGACTAGGCCACTGCTGGTGTAATTCACAACTACACTACTTCACATGCTGACAAGGCAGCGACATAATGTGCCAAATAGAATTGCTAATCACTAGTTTCCCTGTTTCAAGATGCCCCCAATCTATTTTCAAACCTTGATCTCCCTCTGCTCTTGCAAGTCGCGCTAACTAAAACCTACTGATTCTAATGCCGATATGATGTTACCTGTCATTTTTCATTGCAAGTGTTTACATAGAAAATATTATTCAGCTTTCACGGAGGAAGACTTGAAGTTCATCTCTTCCTTTACTTTATTACCCTGAGCCTAAGCTCAGTTTCAATATCAAACACAGAGAAAATGATCTGAAGCTAATGGAGTAGAGATTGGTCACGGAGAAGAATTAGCCAGGCCCCTGTGAGCAAACATGGTTTCTCAACCAATATCCTGCTAACAGCTTCTTCCTCCCGTTTTATTAAAACAGCATCATAACTTGGAACAGTTCTATCTTTTTTTTTCCATCGGCACCCAATACATAATTTTAGTACTTTGCCAAGGAAGATTCTATTAGGTGGTGCTATATAGTTAGCATTGAATATATAGTTATTTTTCCCCACTCGTGCATAATAGGAAAAGGCTACTTAGTTCACAGGATGCTTAGCACACAAATAGCTTGCCAGTTCATTGAAGAGCCCTAATAAAAACCAGTCTCTCTGGGATTAAATGCTGCCTTCAGTCTATCCCATTCCACTGATCCCCATTGCCTATGCATGTAGAACCTTGTCTATTACCTTAAACTTGGTTAGATTAAAGAGAAGCTGCTTGTTTTTTCTTTGCCAAAACATAGAGAGCAAAGGCAAATAGACTAGAAATACAGCTCACCTTTAACAGGAGAGAATAATAACAATGCCCTCTGAACAATGCAGGAGAGTTGGTGAGACAACAAGTAGCGGGAAAAAGAAGAGTGAAGAAGAAGAAAAAATCTTTAAAATTGTAATAAACTGAGAGATGAAATACATTACCTTCTCACCCTGGCAATGATTTCTGCTGAGAAAAGCATTGCTCATTTTTTTTCCCCCTAAAGAAAAAATTCTTTATCATGGGAAGGTTTTTTCCCTATTAAATGGAAAATCATTACAGTTTTGCAGTAATATAAAAAAAAAAACTAACAATAGAATATATTCTATTTGTAAATATGTAATCCTTTTGGCTGACTTAAGGAATAAACCAGCAGCAATGTTTTGTCTGGCATTTATTTCTACTTGTAGGACGTCCCCCTAAATTAAGTTGCTGATAACATTCAATCCCACTTTTAAAAATAGATGGCAGGGGGCTGGCCCAGTGGCGCAGCGGTTAAGTTCTCATGTTCCGCTTTGGCAGCCTGGGGCTTGCTGGTTCGGATCCCGGGTGTGGGTATGACACCGCTTGGCAAGCCATGCTATGGTAGGCATCCCACATATAAAGTGGAAGAAGATAGGCAGAGATGTTAGCTCAGGGCCAGTCTTCCTCAGCAAAAGGAGGAGGACTGGTGGCAGACATTAGCTCAGGGCTAATCTTCCTCAAAAAAAAAAAAAAATAATAGCTGGCAAGAGTTTTAAAGGACTTGTATCTTCTTCTTCGCTTATAAGGACAATAAAAATCCTAATAAATTAAAATTCTAGTATTTATCAATCATATGTAATGGTTTACCCATTTAAATATATGGGGCATGAGATGAATGCATGAATCCATACTATCTGTACTTTTAATGATCACTTGCTTTTTCCTCTACAAATAAGAATGTTATTATTCATTGCGCTCGCCTCTCTCCAGTTCTTAAATAAGAAAGATGCAAAACTCTGCAACCATTTACTTCCATAGTCCTTTCTCTTGATATGTTGTCCATGGTGAGTTAGCATAATCTTATCATCATGAGGTCAGACCAGATTTCAAACCTACTCTATATTTGTGTATTTCCCTTAAGATTACTGCAAAGTTATATAGCTGGATATATAGTAAGGTTTCGCTAGTGTTGTAAAAAAAATAGTGGTTAAGGACTCACCCTATTACAGTGTGCCTGTTTTCTAAAATAATTCAGCATATTGTTTTTGAAAAATAATTCTTAGTTTATTCTATTTTTTGTTCTTCGTGTATTTTGTTTTGTTGGAATAAAAGAATGTAGTCTTTAAAAACTCCAAGTGTAACAGAATACTTACTCTTTTTCACTCAAATACTCTCATTTACTGCATGTCTTAATCTTCGTTGCTTGTCTTGCTTTTTATAAGCAGCAATGTTCCTGGACACTGCTACTAGAAGAAGTGGTAGTTCTGGTCCTCTTAAGTCTTTGAATTATAATCTTGCTCTAGAAGGATTTATGCTCTTAAATCTTTGAATTATAATCTTGCTCTAGAAGACCGTCTGTTCTTATGAAGATTTGTGTGCTTATCAGAAAAGACACCACTTTCATCTCTGCATTTCTCTAAGAACAGAAAACATTCATTGAATATTTACTGTGTGATAGGCACTCGTCTAAGTGTGCATTGTTCAGGCACCCAGCAGGAAAGGGATGGCATACTCAAAATGAATTATTAGAGAGTTTAATTAAAGGACTATTTACAAAAATATGAACAGAGTTAAGAGAAAACACCAGGGGATGGTGAAGTTCTCCAGAGTTAGCAAGAGAGAGAAGCTGCTACTACTCCTTGCCTAGAAAGAGCAAGAGGTGGCAGAGGTTACCAGAACTTGGCAAAGCTTTGGCTGCGGAAGACTGTCACTCTGGATCAACTTGGCTTTTGGTGGAGGATTGCAGCAGCGCCTCTCTGTGGCCTGCAGGGAGCTGTTATGGGAAAGAGTACACAGACCTCACTTTTCCCGTGCCCTCCAGTCTCCTGCAGGTGTGTCTTGTATTGACAAACCTAAGTGGAAGCCAGAGGAGGAGCCTGGTTGCTTCAGAACACAAAGTTCTGCGTCCCAGGCACCAAAGTACGGGGTAGAAGAGCGGAGGAAGTGAAGACTATCTAGCACAAAGCGATCCTGTACGTGACTGATTTAAACGTCACAGTGACCATATCATATGGTTAGCTGATATTAGCTCCGTTTTACAGTTGAGGCAACTGATTTTAGGTGATTTGCATATAGGTCATACATCTCGTTAGGAGCAGAGCCAAGATCGGGACCCAGGCTCTTTCCCCAGTCACTGTTTTCTGAATCACTGTGACATGCTATCCAAGGAATAGATTTCTCATCGCTCCATGGACAGGAACCAAGGCACAGAATGTGGCTCTCTTCCTGGAGCTTTCCTTTCCTTTCCTTGGCTCCCATTTTTCTGTCTTCCTGTAGTTTAATTGGAGAAACATAGTAGCCATGGAACTAGTCTGATCCCTGTCATATGCCTTAGGATGTAAATGACTAGTTGAGGGACTTTTCTCATGAATAGAACAGCTACATTTCTTGAATCAGTAACTATTTTAAGAAAGTTAATTCTGTCTTATTCTTAGCCTTTTGAGCCATCATTTCCAACTGTGTAATTATATACAGAGGTTTCCACTCTCTTGATCAGAGAAAGAAAAAAAAATATTCCGAGCAATGGTATTGTGGTGTAAAGGTGAAATATGCGCTAAAAGTTTAGACATTTATCAGAAAGATTTTCAAAATTTCTAACTTCTTTTATACTGGAAATCATATTTAGATTAGGTTTCTGCTATTCTGGAGTAGAATTAAATTCTTCTATGTCAGAAAGCTTACTAGAATGCATTTTTAAACCATATCCTTATAGTAGTCAGACTTTTTCTGTTGCAAGTAACAGAAAACCAGTTCACACTAGCTTGATGAAGAAAGGACTTTCCTGGCTCATGGTAAAAAGAAAGATACTGGGTGATTAGCAGAATGAAAATTAGGGTCTAAAGGATTGTGATCTAAGACATCATTCTAGGAAGGATCTCTCTCACTGTCTCTCTGACTCCACCCATATTTCATTTCTGCTTTTCCCAACTTCTCAATGTGTTGGTGTCCTTCCCTTTTACTTAGAGAAATACTTTTTTAACATGATAGGATGGATGACCGTTGTCAGCTCCAGTTTAGCAACTCCAACAGGAGTTTCTTTTCCTTAGGTTCCAGGTATCAAGCCAGGGGATGAACTCTGATTTCTCCAGACTTGAATGACTATCCCATATTCTAATCAGTATTGCCAAGGACATGGGGTGTGATGATTCCACAGACCTGGCTCACCTGCCAACCTATGTGATCAAAAGTACTATGTGAGTTACCAGAAGAACAGAGACAGGAAAATGTGTTAGACAAAGGGGAAAAAGAAAGGATTTGTTACCACGGTCCAATAAAGCCCGCCAGCTACCTCGTGATTTACAAATGGTTTGCTTGCCTCCTTCCTTCATATTCTTCTTCCTCAACCATCCAAGAGATAAGGATCTTTTCATTTAATTTACTACTTTATTTTGAAATGTTATAAATTTTAAATTTTTGAAAGCCATTTTGAAATTTTCTAATTAAAACTTCTTATTAAAGAATATTTTTGTATATCTTACGTCTTTTTTTTCTCTTTTCTTTTTGTGGCAAAGATTCACCCTGAGATAATATCTATTGCCTCTTTTTTTTTTCCCTCCCCAAAGCCCCAGTACCTAGTTGTATATTCTAGGTGTAAGTCCTCCTACTTCTTCTAGGTGAGCCGCCACCACAGCATGGCTACTGGTAGTGGGGTGTGGTTCTGTGCCTGGGAACTGAACCCTGGCTGCTGAAGAGGAGTGCGTTAAACTTTAACCACTAGGACATCAGGGCTGGCTCTGTATCTTATGTCTTGATGAAAAACAGGAAAAAAGTTTAGCCACAGATGTTCCATGAAGCATCCAAAACTTGCCTGTGATATATGATTCACATTATTTTTCTTCTCAAATCAAAGTAGGAAGTTGGTGGCACTATACTTCTTAATCAAATGTTCACAATTCACTATCTTATCTATCTGGAATATTGGCATGTTATTCTATTCTCAGCCAATACAATAAAGCCCATTTCCATTATCCCCACTATCAATCTTTAAAAATCTATTGCAATTTTTCAACTTTTACATTAATATCGTATCAGTTAATTCCTGTTCCCTATCCTCCATTTTTCCCAGAACTATAAAAAATAGTAGGAGGTCCACATGTATTCATGCTTGTCAGAGGTTGTTTTCAGAGTTCTGAAATTTCTAAGGCAAACAAGTGAAAAAGCCCAAGATAGAATAATTTTTTTCTCCACTTATAATTTTATTAGGCATTTATAAATTCCGTTGTGGTAGTAACTGAATCTTTTCTTCAACTAAATTGCAAATAAAATGATGGAAGGAAACAACGTCCATTTTTTAAATTACGCATGGTACTTAGGAGAGTGACATACACATCACAGTCATCATAGACACTTATTATGAATTGGAATATAGCTATTTATATTGTCCAGACAAAGTTCAAGAAGAATTTGAATACTCCATTTCCCCCAAACAGCTTGAAATTTTGAATCCGTCTTTCTTTTAGATTTTAGTAAGGATACGTTTGCAGAGAATGTTTATTTGAACATCTTTTTCTATTTAATCTCTTACAACTTTATGATATCCCGGGAACTTCTGGAAGAATTATCTCTGAATATTAGGGTAGGAGTAAGACACAGGAAAGAGGGATAAAAACACACAGAAAAACGAACTAAGTATTGAGTGTATAATATGCTAGATATTATATGATCTAGGTGTATTAGATAACTTTTATTGAACATTTACTATATAGAAGATCCTAGACCAAGTGCTTCGGAGCATTATGTCATTTAATCTTCATAACAGTTGAATGTGGTAGGAATTAGAATGCTCATGTTATACATGATAAGTTGAAGATGGTTGAGGCAGTTACTCACAGACACAAACTCACAAACATTAGGGGCCACAGTGGTCCAGCGGTTAAGTGCGCACTTTCCGCTTTGGCAGCCCAGGGTTCGCCAGTTCGGATCTCGGGTACAGACATGGCACAGCTTGGCAAGCCATGCTGTGGTAGGCATCCCACATATAAAGCAGCGGAAGACAGGCATGGTTGTTAGCTCAGTGCCAGTCTTCCTCAGCAAAAAGAGGAGGATTGGCAGCAGTTAGCTCAGGGCTAATCTTCCAAAAAAAAAGAGCTTTAAATCAAATACAGGTTTGTCTGACGTCAAAGGTCCTAGTCCTAGCCAATATATATATATCCTAATTTCCAAGCTTTGTCACAAGATCATAATTTAAGAATTGTTGCCACCACATAGGTGTGTTAAGTGTTTAAAGAAATTATATGGTTTACCCAGTTTCCCACAGTTAATACAGGACTAAACTGGAATTGGAACAAAGATCAATTAGACTGCACCACCACCTCTAATAAAAAGCACACAAAGGCTACAATTGTATAACTTCACCTTCTGCTACAATGAAGCCCCCTAGGAAAAAGCAGCTGCTATTTTCATTGTGCTCAGTTTAAGTCATAAAGATTTAAGGTATATATTCTGGAACACTCCACCTGTGACAAATTAAAAGTGACACTAATGATATCAACGGAATGAGTGGACACTTACCTGCACAATTTGTTTCTTTTGTATCCTTCGTCACTGCTGTTATTTACAAACCATCTAACCAGGCCTGCTGATTTACTTTTCAAATTAGTTGTTGATCCACGCTATAGGAAGAACAAATTGATTTTTTTCGTTAATCTCACACTTGTTCGGAGAAGTCCACAGGAGAAAAGATTCAGGGTTATCATGAACAAATATCTTCTTCTTTAAGAACTTTACTGTGGCTCCAAATACCCACCTCGAAAACTTGACACCTGGAATTAACCATGAGTGGCTAAAGGAAACATAAGGAGTCAAGGCCCTGTCCCTAATACTCTGTCATATCCCTCCACGATGGCCCAGGTCACAGTCATATTCTGATGTAATGGTCTGAATGGTTAGTCTATTCTTATGTGTATTAGTTTTCTATTGCTGTATAACAAATAATCAAATACTTAGAGGCTTCATACAACACTATTAATTATCTGAGAATTCTGCAGGATAGAAGTCATGACACAGCTTAGCTGGGTTCTCTGCTCAGGGTCCCAAAATGCCTTAATCAAGGTATACTCAAGCTGCGTTCTCATCTGGAGACTAAACTGGGGAAGAAACTGGCTCCAAGCCAACTCAGGTTGCTGGCAGAATTCATTTCCTTGCGGATCAAGGACATGTGTCCCAGGCTTCCTGCTGACTTTTGGCTGGGGCTGCTTTCAGCTGCCAGAGGCCATTTGCAGTTCTGTGTCATAAGGCCCTCACCCTAGGCGCTCTTACAACATGGCAACTCATTCTTTCAAGGCTAACGAGGGAGAGCTAGACACACTAGCAAGACAGGTACTAGATACTTACGTAATTACCCTAACCTTTGCCGCATTCCGTTGTTTAGAAGCAAGTACCAGGTCCCGCTCCCACTCAGTGTGAGGGGGTTTTACAAAGTCACAAATACCAGAAGGCAGGGATCATAGAAGTCAACTTAAAATCTGTCCCACACTGTGCAAAATGGAAACAAACTGACTCTGAAAAAGGTGCAAAAACTAGTTTCAAATACCTAACACCTATTCTCGCTCACTGGTATCCTTTAGAGAGCCAAGATCTGGAGTTTTCTCGGAGACAAACTATTGCCAGGAGTAGTGCATAGTGGCTTAGTACTTGTTTTCATCTTGTAACAGAATCTGATTAAAGCTAGCTTAAGTAGGGGCCAGCCCAGTGGTTCAGCAGTTAAGTTCTCACGTTCCACTTCAGTGGCCTGGGGTTTGCCGGTTCGGATCCCAGGGGCGGACATGGCACCACTCATTAAGCCATGCTGTGGTAGGCATCTCATATATAAAGCAGAGGAAGATGGGCATGGGTGTGAGCTCAGGGCCAGTCTTCCTCAGCAAAAGGAGGAGGATTGGCAGCAGATGTTAGCTCAGGGCTAATCTTCCTCAAAAATAAATAAACAAATAAACAAATAAATAAATAAATAAAAAGCTGGCTTAAGCAATAAAAAATAATTTTTTGACAGTAAACTGGTTATCTCATAGTATGCAGGCTTTAGGGACAGTTTGGAATCAGGCGTCACATAGTTGTAAGGAAGCAGCATTCCTCCATCTCCAACTTTTGTTTTTGTTTCACTCTGAGTTTCTGCTGTATCCTTTCTAACTGTAGGCCTATTTTTCTTTTTGTGTTAAAGTACATGTAGGAAAAGGGCTGGTGTGGAAGAGAGGTTTTGAAGAAGCATCAGTTGAAGCCCTGCAGGTCAAGAACTCAAATATGAATCATTCAACTATGGTCCAGAGGCAAAATTATGTTCCATAAACCTGACTGTGCCTGGCTTACAGTGTTGAGATGGAGGTGGGGAAAAAGGAAAAGACTTTTCTGGGAAAGTGGCAGATGATAGAGTTGGAGTCCTCTCTGCATTACTTAATGCCTAAGAAATCTATCTATCTATCTATCTATCTATCTATCTATCTATCTTTCTGTCTATCTGGTGTCTATTTGGTGAGCTGCCCCTCAGACTATGAGTTTTTCATGTCTTCAGCCTTTGAGGTCTTGGAGGACTGGAATCTTAGCATTATGCCTTGTCCATTTAAATCAACGAATTCTGAACTTGACCTGTTCTCTTTTTCAGTGACAGTCAGTCAGAATTTTATACCCCCGCTTAAAGTCTTCCAAAGACTTCTGATTTTATTTAGAATGAAAGCCAATGTTCTTATGATATGCCACATTGTGGTTTACAGAACAAATGGGGTCCCTGTTTCTTTCATGACCTCTTCTCCAGCTACTTTTCCTCCCACTCATTTTTCTCTAATCACACTGACATTCCTGCTGGACCTGGAACATATCAGGTCAACTTTGACCTCAGGGCCTTCGCTCTTGCTGTTTCCTGTCTTTGGAATGGTCTCCCTTTGGATAACTGAGTCGTTCTTCCTTCTCTTTGTCCCCAACCCCAAAAGTTGATAGAAATCAACATTTATAAATTCATTAAATTTTTTTCAGCTTTATTGAGGGATAATTGACAAAACTGTATATATTTAAGACGTACAACTTGATCTTTTGATGTATGTGTGCATTGTAACATAATCACCACAATCAAGATAATTAAGATTTCCATTATCTTCTATAGTTACCGTTTATTTATTTAGTGATGAGAATACTCAAGATCAACAACACAGCACCGTATTGCTAACTATGGTCACATTGCTTCACAGCAGATCTCTAGAACTTATTCACACTACTTAATGAAATTTTGTACTTATTGAACAGCAACCTCCCATTTCCCCCTCTCCCCAACCTCTGATAACTACCATTCTACTTTGTGTTTCTATGAATTTGACTATTTTAGGTACTTCATATAAATGGATTTCTGCAGTATTTGTCTTTCTGTGACTGGCTTATCTCATTTAGCGTAATGTCCTCCAGGTTCATCACATGTTGTCACAAATGGCAAGATTTTTTTTTTTATGGCTGAATAATATTCTATTGCATGTCCATACCACATTTTCTTTATCTATGTATCCATTGATGGACATTTAGGTTGTTTCCATATCTTAGCTATTGTGAGTGATGCTGTAATGAAGATGGGAGTGCAGATATGTCTTTGGTATCCTGATTTCAATTCTTTTAAATATTACCCAGAAGTGGGATTGGTGGGAAACTGATGTTAGCACCACTTTCAGTTTTTTCGGGAACCTCCATACTGTTTTCCAAAGTGGCTGCAATTTACACTTCCATCAATAGTATACAGGGTTCCCATTTCTCCACATCCTGGCCAATACTTATTATCTTTTGTTTGTTTGTTTGTTTAGATAACAACTATCTTAACAGGTATGAGGTGATATCTTACTGTGGTATTGATTTGCATTTCCCTGATGCTTAGTGAGGTTGAGCACCTTTGCATATACCTGTTGCTCATTTGTGTCTTCTTTGGAGGAATGTCTGTCTAAGTCTTTTGCCCATTTTTAAATCAGGTTCTTTGTTTTCTTTTTGCTATTGAGTTGTAGGAGTTCCTTATATATTTTGTATTAACACCTTATTGGTTATACAGTTTGCAAATTTTTTTTTCTTTCCATAGTTTGCCTTTTCACACTGTTGATTGTTTCCTTTGCTGTACAGAAGATTTAAGTTTGATTCCGTCTCACTTGTCAATTTTTTGCTTTTCTTGCTTTTGCTTTTGGTTGTTTTGTTTTTTTAACCGTTGCTTCCTTAGTAACAACTTGACCATCATTTTTAAATTTGCAACTGCCCCTCCGCCTTCATTCCTATTGGTATCTCCTACTTTATTTTACCCACAGCATTTATCCTCAACTGGCATACTATATATTCTATTTTACTTACTCATGTGTTTAGTATATATTTCCACTTATAGAATGTAATCCCCATGTGGGCAGGCATTTTTGTCTATTTGCCATGTTATATTGCCAGTGCCCAGAGCTTGGCACATAGGAGCCCCTTGGCATGTGTGTGTATGTGTGTCTGTATGTGGGTGTATATACACACACAAATAATCGACTCTTTAAAGCCACATACATTTCTTGAATTATTTTATTTGGAATGAGGCTGTGGGAATATTCCTTTGGGCCTTTCTTTTCAGCAATGTGTGGAAGGCATATTCCTGGGGTATGTATAGGATGCTAGATGGAGGTAGAAGGCATGGGTAAGTGTGAAGGGAGAATGTATGAGCGGCAGTATGATGAAATTCTACGGCCTCTGAAATTCTGTGTTTTATAATATCATTGTTTAGATATACTTTATAATCTAGTTTAGTGACTCTTAGTTGACTGGTTATTGGGAGCAGTGATCTTTGCTTTTTCCTACAGCTGTTTAAATTTAAACATTGAATAGAATGTTCATATAAGCAGCACATTAAGAAGAATGTTGTCAATGTCAAAATCATATGCCATAAAAATGACAATAAAGTAGCAGTCTTTTGGTTGTGCAGCTGCTGTTATACCTCGTTTTATTAACCCTGGCAGAATTTTGTAAATTGGATTTATATTTCCTCATTTCTATGAGTTTGCCTTTTTCATTACTCTCAGCTTGGACAATCAAAATAAGATGTTTGTTATGTTTCTCTGCTGGCTTTGCACTTCTGTTCAGGCAATAAACAGGAGGGATGCCTATATATACAAATCAGATTAGAGAAGAAACTCCACCCACCATTTAATAGGGCTTCATAGCTTTCAGCAGACCTCATGGCCTTTCTCATTTACCAGGAAGCTTGTGGAAAATTCAGTCTTTGGTTAGAAGCAGTATTATGAAATAGGACAGGTGACTCTAAGATGAATGATGTCAGGGGAGCCAGTGAGGCCATGATAGGTCATAAGTGCACTCACCTGTTCCCAATCTGACTCATTACATCAGGCACTGTTTATGTACAACCTCAGACCTTCTCAGTCTCACCTGAGTCTTATTCCAGTAGAGGCTGCAGCTCATCCACAGTCAGAAAGGACTCAGACCAACTTCACCCAGCCTCAGCCTGACAGTACTCTGCCTCATGTTTGTGCCAGGTACTTCTTGCTCCCCACCCTGGGGCTTCTGGGTGGACATGGGGCCATTGGATATCACGGATTGCATTTTATGATCACATTTGTGAAACCCAGGAAAATGTGGGAATTCATGTACTGTGGTGCGAAGCTTTGATCACTGGGAGCTGAAACCTGATGGATAAATTCTTCCCTCTATCCATCCATGGTTAGTCTATCAAGATACAGTTAATACAGTTTTTGGAGGACAATTGAATGAGATCCACTTCGTGGACTCTAGCTCTATAACATATCCTCATATTGTCTCTTTCTTGCTTCCTATCTCAATTTCCTTTTCCTCATTCCTGCTCTTTGGGATAGCACTCCTGATAAAGCAATAGCTTATACCTCTTTGCACTAGACCCTACATTGCGGGGGAAGGCAGACAAGACAGTTGGTATTGCGGGTGACTCTAGAAAGGAGGTGGGAATTTGGACCTGGATTACTCTCTGATCTGATGACAAGAAGGATCTCATCGCTGGTGATAAGTGAGGTGGTCATTACCATTGAGGCTTTCACTTACGAATAATGAGAATGAAATACAGGTGGAAGGTGAGACACTGGCTATGCAGTAGCTGAGGGCCTTAACGTGTGAGGGAAATGATAATCATAAGAAATACGAATTTGTTTGGTTCTTCATTGGGAAACCTGAAATAAGAACATGATAGGTTCAGGGCAGCCAACTGCTAACTCAAAGTATTCTAAATCCAGGGACCCTCTCAGGCAAGTGTTAAGGAGATTTTCATCTTCTGAAGCCACAGCACAGACTGGACTGAACATTAGGCTCATTGTAAGGATGATCCCTTCATATAGTATAATTCCTCAAGAAGACCAGCTACCCACATGGTGGCAAGTTAGTTAAATTGGACTCATTCCACACAGAAAGGGAAAAAACTGGCACCTATTACATACATGGGTTTTTCTTCCTTACCAGAAGTACTTCTACCATCACCGCTTAAGAATTTATGAAATATCTGATCCATTGTCACAGTAGCCTACAAATCCTTGTTTCAGGAAAAGGGACCCTTTTACGGCAAGGGAACTCTGACAATGATCGCTTGATAACAGATACATTAGTCTTACCATCAACTCCATTATCCAGACAGAACAGGATAGTGAATTGTGAAAGATTCAGCTAAAGAGACAGTTCAGAAACAAAATCCTGGCGACTAGGCACTGAACATCAGAATGCAGTCTGTTTGCTGACCCAACAGCGGCCATAATAGCTCATACATATGGGTCTGGGAAACAAGTAGTGGAAGCAGGATTGGCTTATCTCACCTTACTCCCAGTGAGCTACCTGTGGAATTAATACTTTCTGTCCCTCTGACCTGTGGCTTTGCCAAGGTTCTGGTCATAGATCTTGGAAGAAAAAATGCTTCTCTTAGAGACACTAAGGTTTCTGTTGGATTTTAAACTATAACTTCTCTCTGGTTGCTTTGAGCTTCTTACTAGTGGGACAGGCATAAAAAGAGATATGATTCTCGTGGGAGTAGCAGACCCTGATTACCACACTGAACTAGGGTTTTTTTCTACATAGTAGGTGATGGGAAGAATCATGAATCTATGGGGTTCATTGCAGCACCTGTGCCTCCATGCCCAGCGATAAGAGTAATAAGAGTGAATGAAGACTGGCAAAATCTTTTTAAAAGTCTTTAAAAGAATAAAACAATTAAGGGCACAGATATATCAGAGATAAGTGCCCAGCTCATCCCATCAAGTAAGCTATCAAGATTAGTTGAAGTGCTGGCCAAGAGCTAGGGAAATCTAGAATGGATGGAGGGGACTGGATATTGGTGTTTTCAAGGATAAATTGAACGGCTGAGTGACTGGGGATGTTACAGAGGGATGAGATGACCTTTAGAGTTTCTTCTGATCCTGAGATTCAGTGCCTTAAGAGGTGCAAAAATTCATTTATTTTCTTAATCTGTTTAACATCTTCCTATTTTGTATCTGTCTCCTAAGTCCATTTGGATAATATTATTAATCATCTTGATAAATATATGGCAACAGCATACTTGACTCCCTTACACAAACCTGTTTTTCGTGATATATCAGGTGCATAGAAAACAGGAAAAGCAAAGTTCTCAAGTAATGCCTAAGATGATAATTGGATGATGATTAACTCTCAGGTGCAAAAATACATACACTTCACCTATAGCAGGCTGGTGTTTAGGCAAATTTTTTTCACAAGAAGTGCAAATAAGGAGCTGGTGATTATTTCTTTAGGGTAAAAAGAAAAAAACCTCCTTAATCAGTGAAGGTGAGCAACCAACTTGATAAGACTAATGAGATGTTGGGCCTCAATAAAGGAGGATGCAGGAAGGAATTATTGCCATTATCAGGTTTTGCTGCATTGCTGTGTTAGGAAGTCTTGGAGCAAAGAGTAGAGGAAGAAGAGTTGATCTTCAGGCCCCCAGCTCTGATGCAGAGACTCCTGGGTAGGCTTTCTCCTCCATGCACTGTTCTGTTCTGCTCCAGCATAATTTTTCTTTGTTTTTTTTTAAATAGGAGCAAACTTCTATGTTTGCTGTGTGGCTTTAGATGCATGATTTATCTTTTTAGAATTGAGAATCCTCTACTGTAAAATAAGGGACAATTGTTAATTCCTTTACAAGTTTATTCAGCTAGTATGCTTTGAACACCCAGAATAGGCTAAATTTGGGTGATGCATTTGAGAATAAGGTTATAAACTCTTTGAAAGCAATGAAGGTGACTTCCAGTCACCTAAATAAACAATCCCCAAATTAGGCTCTTCTTTGAGCCTGTTTCCTTGTCTAAAAGCTGTGAATTAATACCTGAAGTGAACCATATCTTCTCAGATTAAAATTTGAAGAGACCATTTGATATAAGTCCTGTCTTCAGGCTTATTCTGAAATGGATGTTGTCTCTTTTATTCTCAAAGATTTTCATCCTTCGTCAGTCACCCATTCCTGGTTTTTATCCCAGGCAAATAAGACATTCTTGCTAATCTCTCACCAAAATCTACCCTGATTTATAGTAACTTCATTTTCTCTGATTTAATCTTCAAAACAACTGCTCAGGATCCTTATAAAAGATATTTGAACATAGTCATTAAGCCTAGGGAACATGTCTCATTAAGGTGGTACTGCTGTCTTGTGGCGGTGACACACAGCTTCAAACAGGCATCAGCATTGCTGAAGATGGCATATAAGGCACAGCAGAGTGAAAATGGCTATTTGTTAGGATAATACCAGGATTGAGATCTGGAGAAGTGAAATGGGGCTTTGCCTGACAGATGCAGACTTCCTCAGCGAGCTGCCAGGGGCTTATTGCAGCAGTTGACTTTGTTTGGTTTTATCTCAGGGTCTCAACACCCAGCAGCAAAAGAGAGATTTTTCCCACTGGATTTGGGGGAATTAGGCATGTGAGGCTAGTGATGGAAAGAGTGAGCAGCATATAAAATTCTCAGAGCATCCCAATGAAATGCTAGCCTTGAGCACTTGCTATTCTACTAAACACCTCTTTTATTAGCTTGAAATTGCAATTATTTTGATCATAATACTTTTGATAATACTTTAAGTTTTGAAAAACTTACAAGAAAAATGCTGAACTTTTCCCTCCCATTTGAAAACAGTTCCTTGAGATTAGCAGAAGGCATTAAAGAAATAACTGCTTCTCTTGCATCGAATCGTGCAAAGACAGGATGGCTCGGTGTTTAGACAACCTCATCAAAGTCATTACAGTTCTCTCTAAAGAGTTGGGCTTATTTAGATGTTCTGAGCCAATTATAGGGGGTTCCCTACTTTTCTTGGTGATATTACAAAAATAGAGTCAAAATTCCCACCTGAGAAATGCAGATGAATTTTATATCTGGCAATAATAGTAATATCTACTTCTCATGGGTTGATTGATATAAAATCAAATGATATTACATATAACGAATTTTCTTAACATAAAATAAAATCTAATTTTATTATTTTTACCCATTCATGTGTTTCTTAAATGAGAAAAATACTTGGTAAAAATTATCTTTGTTTCTTTTGCTGAAATTGGCCAAGAATCACGCCTCATTGTGAAAACTTTCAGCTTTGTTAAACTATATTTAAGGTCATATTTTTACAAGCTATCCTTACATATTTCCTTTGGGTGGAGGTCAATGGATCTCTTAATGGTTGAACATTGTTGAATGAGAAAATAGAATGTATAGAATTCTCCACATATTGTCCATGAACCAGAAATGTTTATTCTTTGATTAACTTATTTTACTTACCAAAAGAGTTCCAGATGTATTTTCCCATATAGCTGCCAATTATCTTGTAGATCCTTTTGCACATATTTATGTTGTCTAGAAAAGAATGTGGAATCACGTTTCTATTTTTTGAAATTTAAATAAATGCATTTAGAAATTTGAGTGTCATAGTAAAAAGAAAAAGAAATCAGAAACTGAATTTAAGAAAACTGGAACCTAGTCACTAAGCAGGCTCCATGAGATAAGTTACTTCACTTTACTTAGCATCCGTTTCACCCTTCTGCACATAAGGACTGCGAATTAGGTTGTCTTTAATACTCTTTCCATCTTAGTGTCTAAGGTTTTAGTTGTCTATCAGATCATCTGGTCCATAGATCTCACTTCTCTCATTATTATCATTATTATTAATATTTAATCAAAGAGGAAATCATGACCCTGAAAGGTGAAGTTATTTACTCAAAGATATACAGCATTTTTGGTGGCAGAGCCAGAAATAGTATCGAGAATTAGTTTTGTGCTAAACACATTAGGAAAATTTCCTTGTTTGACGCTCAAAAAGTTAAATAGTTGAGACCACGTATTTCCTAGTTTACCAGGAAGAAGCTGATAAAAATAGATGATTGGTCCTTAAAAACTGAAGGCTAAGAGTTGATCACAGAACCAAATAGAGGGGAATGGACTGTAAAAGTCGCCTTCAGGCATGGAGCATTACGTGATGGAGTTGTCACCAGTTCCCAGCGTCATCTCCCTGAAACCCTTCCTCTCTTTAGGTCATACCCTTTTTAAGGCAATTTCTGTTAAAATGTTTTATTATTTATTAAGAGCAACTTAATATGACTCCCATAGCTCTCTTAGCCTAGAGGGCTGAAACCCCCAAATTAGATCCCTGAAATGATGCCACAAAGCTGAACCCATTTCATTTTGTCTGGTTCTATTCATTTGCATAATGAATATTGAGCTCATTTACAACTCTGTGAGAACACTCCATATTAGCTAGTGGCAAAATAAAACTCTTTTTATAACCAGGATTTTGTAAGTAGCATTTACCCAAAATAACTTAGGAAAAAATTAAAATGGTGAATTGAATTAAAGATAAATTTGTCTGCATAATTTTCAACTTGAAAATTCAGAAATAAAATGTACAATTTGTTATTGGGTATAATTTAGTAATAAAATAAAATGCAGGGAATCAGGGAAGATGGCCAATTAAATAGGTGTTCCTCATGTGGCACTTGCTGTCATCTGCTTGGCACTCTAATTCGTAAAGTAACTAGGGCTGACTGTCAATGCCTAGTGGAAAGCCAGATCTACAGGCCAATACTGCCATAAAAATAAAGAGAAAAACCAAGTAAAATTTAATATTTCTATACATTAAGGCATGAAAGAACTACAGAAGCAACATACCATATGTTAAGAAGCCAGACGCAAATGACCCTACACTAAATGTATCTGTTTATATCAAATCCTAAACAGGCAAAACTGTGATGATAGAATTCAGAATAGGGGTGTATTTGTCATTATTACTGTGTAACAGATTATCACAAATTTAGAAGTGTAAGACAACACATATTTATTATTTCACTATTTCTATAGGTTCAGAGGTCAAGCATGGCTTAGCTGGATCCTCTGCTTAGAGCATCACAAAGAAGCAATCAAGGTATGAGCTCAGCTGCATTGTCATCTGGGGGCTTGGCTGGGGAATAATCTACTTCCAATCCTGTTGAGGCTGTTGACAAAGTTTATTTCCTTGTGGTTGTAAGAAAGAGAGACCTGGCTTCTGTCTGGCTGTCAACTGAAAGCTGCCCTTGTGTCCTAGAGGATTCCTGCATTCCTAGAGGCTGCCCTCAAGTCCTTGCCATGTGTAGTTTTGCAACATAATCACTTACTTCTTCAAGCCAACAATGAGTCTCCCAATTCACTAGTAAGATGAAGTCATATGTAACAAAATAAGCACAGAGTGACATCTTATCACCTTTACCATTTCTTTTGGCAGAAGAAAGTCACAGGACCTGTTACTGAAAGTTTAGTCTCTGATCCCGATGCCAATCCCAATAACAAGGATAGAGTCTTGGGTGAAAAAGGAAAGGCTTTACTTTGCCACACAGAGGGAGCAAAGCAAAGGATCAATGCCCCCAAAGGTGTTTGCTCCCCATGAAGAAACGGGCAGGGCTTTTTATTTGGGGTTTTAGGTAGGGGAGGGGGGCCGTGGCCTTCTTGGTCAGCGTTTTCCCTTCAGCCTCTGTCTGGGATTCTTCTAGCAGAGCAGAGAAAGGATTTCTCAGATGAGTGTCCTTGTCTGCTTATCTCCACGGTGGAGGGTAGACTATGATGTCAGGAACGCGAGGAGTTGGGCCTGGGAAGCTTCAGTTTCTTGATATTCTCTGGACGTTACTTTCTCTGTAAAAGAACTTCAAGGTCCTGGGATTAGCCACAGCTTTAGTTGGAGCCCAGTGTGAGGCCATCTGGACTTTAACAATTTGTCACTTCTATTTGGCTCTAGAGCTCAGGGAGTCAGAGGTTAAAGAAACAAACACTTACATACGAGTGTAACTAAAGAACCAGGGAACTGGAAATGTGTGCTTTTAGTTTTAACCCATACAGGCTGGGTTCACTGTAGGTTCAATATCAGGGCTGATATTAACTAAGAGCTGGTAACAGTCCCACTTACATTCAATAGGATGGGATTATACAAAGGGATGAAAACAAGAAGGCAGTGTTCATTGTGGGTGGGTGGTGGGGGGGCACTTAAAGTCTGTCCACCAGGTACATAGACAAAGGCATTTACTTAAGGGGAATTACCAGAATTAAAAACAAAGATGGTTTCCTTGATACTCAAAATATTGTATTTCTTAATCTCATTGGTGGCTATAGAAGTCACTACATAATAATTTAGCGAACTGTACATTTATGATTTTTTTCCTTTATGAATGTTATAGTTCGATTAAAAGTTTACTTAAAATAATGATGTTGAGAATCTTTTTACATATCTGTTGGCCATTTGTATGTTTTCTTTGAAGAAATGTCTATCAAGTCCTTTGCCACTTATTTGAGGCATCTAAAATAGTCAAACTCATAGAAGCGGAGAAGAGTGATTTGCCAGGAGCTGGGGATTGGTGGAATTGGAGAGTTGTTATTCAAACGGTGTAAAGTTTCAGTTATGCTAAATGAATAAATTCTAGAGATCTGCTGTATGACATAATCCTATAGTTAACAGTACAGTACTGTGTACTTCAATGATTCTTAGAAAGTAGATCTTATGTTAAACGTTCTTATCACACACAAAAAACAAAAAACAAAGAGACACAAGGCAGCTCTGGAAGGTGTTGGCTATGACTATTATCTTGAGTGTGGTGAAGGCATCACGAGTGTTTGAGTACGTCCTAACTCACTGAATTGTGCACGTTCAATATGTGCAGTTCTTCGTTTATCAATTGCACCTCAACAAAGCTGTTGAAAAGTTTACTTAAAATAAACACACACACACACAAACATATACATTTATAATGTGTATTTTGTCCTTACTATATCTACATCATGTAAACGCAAAAAAAGAAATCAGCTTTATTAATATAAATGTCTTATTCGACCTATCTTAAGTTAAAGAAAAGGAATATCTTCCTATAGTAAAGGAAACAACCTATACTAATACACTAGTCATTACCATCTTGTACCAAATCTTAGAGCAGCAAAATACATAAAGGGAGGTATTTATGCGACTTTTATGGAACTTGATAAATCCAGTAGGCAAATCTCTAACAAAAAAATTGAATAATACAATCAATATATTTTGGGGACTGGCCCTGTGGCCAAGTGGATAAGAAGTTCACATGCTCCACTTTGTTGGCCCAGGGTTCAGGTTTGGATCCTGGGCATAGACCTATACACTGCTCATCAAGCTATGCTGTGGCGGCTTCCCACATAGAAAAACTAGAATGACCTAAACCAGGATATACAACTATGTACTGGGGTTTTGGGGAGGGAAAAAAAAGAGGAAGACTGGCAACAGACGTTAGCTCGGGGCCAATCTTCCTTACCAAAAAGCATACTTTAAAAGAACAAATTCCACATTATTTTCTTAAAGAGATGGAATATTTACAGAAAAATCCACTGATTAATTAGCAGCAAAGAAAATTTAAATTTTCTAATATTAGATACTTTATAGGCCAAATTCCTTTATGCTAGTCTAATAAGACTACATAACAAAAATAAACACACAAATTCAAAATATCAATAAAAGAGAACAAAATTTTACTCCTTAAAAATTAAAAAACAATCTTACAAGTATTTCCTAATCAAAATGATGTTAAACCCAGTGTTGAAAATTATCTAGAAATTAATGAAAGTAATAAATCCTAGTGATATATAAGCTTAAGCTAAAGCTAGGCTCAGAGGAATATTTGTAGCTTCAAATATTTTTTAACTAAAAGATAAACTAAACTTGTGAATGAGTTATTACTTTTAAGAAACTAGTGAAATGAAGCAAAAAATAAGCCCAAAAATTAAGAAACATTTTTATAAAGACAAAAATAGAAATTAATGAAATAAGATGGAAAATTACATGCAAGGAATAGCGATTCTGTGAAATGCTGGTTGATTTAAGAAGATAGAGAAAGGAAACAAATGCATATGACTTTAAGATGAAAAGTTTTAACTTGATTTATGTAAAATTATAAGATAACGTTGTGAATAACTCTTTGAAAATATATTTAAACTATAGGAAAAATGGATGACTTTGTAACAAAATATTAATATCATTTTGAGGAAGAGTTATAAAATCATAATAGATGGATCTTCATAGGGAAATTTTAAAAATTGTTTGAGTGATTACAACTTAAAAGGTGCTAAACCACAATGGGTTTAGGAATCATAGGTTCCTCAAGAGTCACATAAGAATTGAATTTAAAGTCACATAAAGAATTGAATTTATAATTCTGATAATCCCATACCCAAGAAAATCTTGAAATTTCTCCAAATAATTTTACAGGTTAACACAAATTGTCTTACTCAAACCTAACAAATACAGTACAAAAACTATAGACAAAATTCATTTATAAATACAGGTGTGAAAATTCTAAATAAAACATCAATAAATTATATATTAAAAGTATAGGATACCACAAGAAATTTGGGATTATTATAGGAATGCCAATCGTGTTCAATGTTAGGTAATCTATCAAAATATGAATGATACATTTAAATTAAAGTAAAAATAACACCCACAACTTATTAAATAAGGAATATATGAAAAAAAATTAAAGAACAAAAGTTCTTTCTAAATAAAATCCAATGTGAGTAAAATAGACATAGTAGGAAATCACTTATACCCGATCCTATTAGTTTACCCAAAACTAATAGGAACATCATCTTAAAAAGTGAAGTATTAAAGCCATTCTCCCCAAAATCTGGATCAGAACAGGGATGATTGCTATCACCACTACTGATCAGCATGGCAGTAGATGATTTATCAAATTAATATAATGTAATTTACAATAGATCATAACATGCATACAGGAAAATTAACTTAGGATGCAGATAGCATGCTTGTGTTTTTAAAATTCTCAAAGTGAATCTAATATATAGGAATTAATGTCTTTTGATGTTTATTTATGAAATAAACCTGTAAATCCCAATAGTTTTCTTTATTCAAACAATAATATGTCAAGAATGGAAATGGAAAAAAAATTGATAATAATGACCAAAAGAGTATAAAATATGTAGAAGTGAATTTAATAAGAAATATATAGCACCTAGCATAAAGAAATCTATAAAATGTTATAGAAGAGCATTAAACAAGATCTTGATAAATGGAGTAATGGACTATTTTACTAGATGGTATGAATTAACAACATAAAAATGACATTTCCTGCCAAATATACATACATACTTTGATATCAGTTTTTTAAATATACTTTGATTCAGATTACCAATTGATTTTTTAGAAGAAGAAAATAATAGGCCAACTTTCAATTTCACATAAAATAATACATATATGGAAATTGTTAAGAAACAAAAAAGAAAGCTGACAGTAAGGTTTTGTATTTCCTTCACATTAAAACTTTCTAGAAAGTTCCTTTAAACTTAATGGTATGTTATTAGGAAAGGGATAGACAGGTGGATAAGGAATAAGCAGAACAGAATAGAGAGTTTAGGAACAAATGACATTTTATAGGAAAATTTAATATATATGAGGGATGGCACTTGAATTTAGTGGGAAAGAGATGGATTATTTAATCAGAATAATTAGATACTTTCCATTTACCCCTCTGTATCACTGCTGCAAGTTACATATACAATTTCAAACTGGTAGCCACATTTAAAAAGTAAAAAGAGACAGGTGAAATTAATTTTAGGATACTTCATTTAATCGAATAGATTACCATTTTAATATGGAATGAATATAAACAATTATTAATTAGATATTTCTTATTCTTTTGTTTGTTTTTCCTACTAATTCTTTGACGTCGGGTATCTATTTTGCAACAGACAGCACATCTCAATTGAAACTTGAACTTATCAAGTACTCAGGAGCAGCACGTAACTAACACCTGCCATATTGGATCCCCTCTCCACGCTTTACTGTTTCATGAAACCAATGCTATGGACTGCGTTGATCAGACCCCCTTATTCAGTGGGTCCATATAGAGTTCAGCCAAAGGGAGGCACCAAAGAGAGGAACTTAAGAGTGAAATGAGAGTGAGGTCGGCGTATATGTTCCTCCATATACGTCCCTGCTGGACTGTGCGTTGGTTTCACCCTCCTTTGAAGGCCATGATTTCCCTTAGGAGGCTCTCTTCTACACAGCTCTGGTAACCACTCCCTCTTCCCGCCTTTCCTGCTGTTCCTTCCCTTCTAAGCGGAAGGAGGGAAGAGGGTGCTTCACTATTTATTGGTTTCTTGCAACTTTGCCTCATCTTTATAAACAGTGCTTTATTAAACATTCTAGTTTACCCTGTTTGAATATGCCATCTTTTTCATGCCAGGATCCTGATTGGTTTAGTGATTCGGTTTGAGGAATGTAAAAGTATACCTCATCGCATATCACAGGCAACCCACACACTCCCGTGCCGCCTCCGCCAGGTGTGTTAGAGCTTTAACGATAAGGTAGAAAACTAAAACATTTGAAGAAACCGTTTTCATAATTTGTGGGGAGAAGAAAAAAATTGACAAACCATAAATTAAAAAGCAAAACAAGTAAATAAAATCCCTGAGAGACTAGATGACATTATAGTTAGGATATTTATATGGCTACTTGAATCAAAAATAGTGAAAAGATTTTTTTTTAGCTATGGAAGAAAATATTGACATCAAATAAAATAGACAAAATGTCAATATCTTTACAAAGATCTACACATTTCTTAAAAAGAGAATAATCCAATAGAAAAATGGACAATAAATTGGAACAGAAAACTCACAAGAAATTAAGAGCAAATGTCAAATAAGCATATGAAAAGATGTTCAACTTCATTAGTAGCTGGACAATCACAAATTAAAACAATAATGTGCCATTATTTTTCCATTGGCAAATGGAAAAACTTGATTTCATTCAGTGATGAAAAAAGCGCAGGGAGAGGAAGCACCATCATAGATTACTGGTGTGAGTGTAAATTTCCATAATTATCTTCTTGGATAGTAAAATAGCTTTATCTGTAATCTTCAAATCAAAATATGCCTTTGCTTGGCTTCTGAATCCCATAGTTAGTTAACTATCATAATGAAATAAAGCTATCAGTATCTAAGGATATGTATACAAGGATGGTTATTACGGCACTGTGACAGCAAACATTGAGGAAAAAGTTTATTACAGGGGAAATGTTTAGAGAGGTTATAGGCATCCGTTTTCTGAAACAGTATGCAGCTAATAAAAGCAGGGTATGTCTATATGTATTCACCTGGTAAGAGGACCATAAAATTGTTAACAAAGAGAAAATATGCAGAAGAATATATATCATATAATCTTATTTTATCAAAAAACAGAGGAAACAAGGGAAAACCCCACATATACATTTATATGTACATACGAAACCATTATGGAAGGATGGACACTAAACAGTTATCATTAATTACAGCAATACTATGTTGAGCATGAAGAGGGCAAAAAGGAGATATTACAGAGTTATGCAGGTAAAAAAATAAACAATTGAATTGTTAAGAAAGCAAATATTTGAAATAAGAATAAAGAACAAAAACAGAAACCTACACAGAACATCATTTAACATTAAAATATATGTATCAACTCCTTTTTGTTAACAGCCCCGAGTCAAATTTGGGTACCATCCGAATACCTGACACTCGCAAGAAGAGAGGGTCCCCACTCATAGAGAATGAGCTTCCTAGAAGACGGTCCTATTAACACACCTGCTACCGTGCATTGAGATCAGTGACTGATTTAGAGCCTTCTGTTGTGTACTTACATGTTTACTAACTGATATAATTATTTTAAAAACTTAATTGACAGTTTTGGCAATCGATCTGTCCAAGTTTCATTAAGAAAACAAATTGAATTGAGAATTATGCTTTCCTTGGGTTCTATCTCAAGGAATGGCTTTCTAAATTAGGAGTGCATAACTGGACTCAGTCTTACATGTCTCCATCTAAAATGCTTATATACCAACAGAGGAAATTGAGGGAAATCTTTGTCACTATCAGAAATTTTAATATTTAATAATTCCTCTTGTTTTCTCTATTCTTAAGTGAATAGTTCACTATTTTATTGTAATATATTTTTAAATTTATTTTTTCTTAGATATTCATACGCTGAATCTAATTTTCTGGCATACTTTGTGTGGATAGTTTATGGGGGCAAGAAAAAACTGCCACAAATTCCTGCTATTCCAAGATAAATATCATTCAAAAGATAGATAAACAAGGAAAGTGCCCTGCCAAACACAACTTACCCTCTAAATGCAAAACCAGAAGATAACCGGCATATTTGCAGTTTTGACTGGTTGATATGAGAGGGTCTGCCTGGCTTATCTAAATTTATTTTGCTAGAAATCTATAAAGATTTTCATAGTTAAAATTTCCTCTTACTCCTGCCATTTTCACTGCCTGGCAAGTCTTCCCCAACTTCAATCATACTGATTATTTTTTATACCCAGTCGTAGTTCAGATTTCACCTCTTTGCCAATGATTTCCTTAATGACAGTGACTGGAAACTGAATTTCTTGTCTCTTTTCTAATACTGTCGTATATTTTTCATGCTAGTATACATGTTTTAGCATCCTTAATGCGTTATAGACTTCCAGTGGCAGTTAGTCGAACTTTGCACAAATTAGTCACCCAGTATAATTTTTTAATAAGAAAAATGTTGAATGTGAAAAGATTTGCTATTATTTTTACACCATATTTAAGTCATTTCTTAAAAATATTTCAATCTGGATGTTCTGGGGGAATTGCAGATGCTGTCCAACTTTCGTAATAGAAACCAGTTAATATGAAGCAGAAAGTTGGAAAAGAAAAGACAGTACATTAGTTCTATGTCTATTTTATAATACTTTGGAGACCAGAAAATGTTGGAAGCAAGAGATTTATAAAACATTAGCCCTGCGGCTTTCCTGTCTTTGGTTTTCCAGATGGTACATTGCATATTGTGGGTATTCATACAATACAGAAAAGATTAATCAAAAGAGCAAAACATGTAAATGTCTTTTTTAATCATAATTTTAATTCTCTTCCTTCTCCACTTCCAAAGATTTGGATAAAATATTTCCCCACATTGGCAGTATTTTTCTTTGGAATGCAAATTCCTAGTGTGGACTAATCACATATCATTCTAGGCCAGACATCTCTAAGATGTTTAGCATATGCTAAAGGTTCACCCTTGAATTTGTGGCGTGTATTCAGAACCCCTGATAATTTTAGGCAAACACAGGTAGAGATTCCAAATGGAAACATTTAACTACCTTAGGAAAATAAAGCTTGGAAGATTTACATCAACTTTTACTCTATAATACAGAATGTGCTCATCCCTGCCTCCTACCATTCCCACACATTCCTCTCTGTAATAATCCCCTCTTCTTTCCTATTCATTAGTCTATATTTAGTGGTTAAATTCCATCTCAAGACTAGTTTTCTCCAAGTTACCTTCCAAGATTTTCCTACTCTGATTTATTTATCCAGATTTTCAGTTAGTACATATCTAATCATTGTAATATATTTATTCTGTCATATATATGTTCTAACTTGTTAGTGTGTTATTTTGCAATTATATTTAGATTGGATTGTATCCTTCTTATTTAGAGTATTAACTTAATATCAGAAACCTTATCCTATCAGTGTTCTACTTAGGGCTTAAAAAATGATGGTAGAAATGATGCAATCAATATATTACATGACAGAGTTAGGATTTAAAGAGAACATTTAAAAACGGTGGAATCATGGGTTTTATCTGATGAGGTAAAATTGAATTTTGATCATTGTAAAGTACTACCTAAAGTCCACAGAAAATAAGCACAAGTGCATAATAGTGTTATGTTGTAGAATAGATATGTAAAAAAAGACTTCAGTGCTGTATTTGGCTGGAAACTAAGGCATTAAAGAGTAAATCTGCATGTTACAGAAATTATATATCATTGAGAATGGCTGGAATTTAGGGTACAAGAGCTGAAAGCACCTGAGTTTGGGAAGGTACATATAAATCAGTGCATGAAAGCCCTGCATGTCATTATTTTTAAGCCAAGATTTATTGAGCACTGAATATATGCCAGACACTGAAACTGATCAGTTTACCTATAATATATTCCGTTTGATCTTTGCACCATCCTAGGATAGGGCACTGCTATCCACATGTTATAAATGCAGAAACTAAAACTTAATGAAATAGAATAGCTAAAAATAAGTAGAGAAGGAAAGTTTGAATTAGCATCCTAAGTGTTGTAAATAACCACAAAGGGAATGAATCAATGAAGCAATTGGATCAGAAGAGCAATAGTGTCAGATGTAGGTTATAAAACAGATCGAAACTTCTTTGGTTTTCAAAGAATACTAATTGTGAGAAGTGAAGAAGGTGTATAAGATTTGGAAAAAAGAGTTTCCCCAGGAGATTTTTGTAAGCTCTCTCCTACCCAATCAAGAATCATGGCCTCACAAATATTGTTTGGCAGCAACTTGATGAGCAGACTTCTATTGTGCATGGCTCAATCTAATATTCCGAGAAGGAGAATATTCGGTCTGTTCTCTACAGGGGTTGTAATACAACACCTATTTACAAGACACCGATTAAGAGCAATTGATAAGGCACCAGGTATTCAGAGGCAAGCACTTTGGATGGTGAGGGTACTCAAAAAGATATTATGATGGAAAAGAAATCTGGATGTGTATTTAAAGAAGAGAAGATTTGAAGGGAGCATCAGATGTGCCTTCAAATGTTTAAAGGGCTGTTACATGGTAGAGGAAATCAGTCGTTTGCGTTGTAAAATGTGACTTTCAGAGTTCCGCTCAATATAAAAAGGGCATTTCTAATAATCATCTTCTAAATTGGAACGGATTAGCATTGAATTAGACGAACTTCTGGTCAGTAGAGATTTGAATATATAGGTTGTACAACCTCTCATCAGAGGTATCATTCTCTTCTAATTTTTCCACTGGAGTGGGAAATGCCTTAACACTAGAGTTTTCTATGTTACAAAGAAGAGGGCAGCCAATTCAATCCAGCTTAATTTATAAGGGAACTCTAACATATATAAATGGAAGTCAGGAGATAGGGCATGCTTCAGGAATGGTTGAGACCCAGAAGTTCATACGCCCCTGTCACCCCGGATACAGTTTCACTTTTCAATCTAGCTTCACTCATGTTAGCATGGATCTTTAGTTACGTGCCTCTTGGTTCATATTTAGCAAGAGACATCTTAGCCTCAATAAAGTTTACCATGTTTGGTCTCATGCATGTCCCTGATTGTTTTGATTGTGTAGGTTTGAGTTTTAAACCCATCCCTGACTCATAATCTGTGGGAAATAAACTGAGTATGCTAATAAATTTGGTATATCCTCCTCAGAAAAGGTTTTGATCTTTAGCATGCATTGGAATAATATGTATTACTTGTTAAAATACAGATTTCTGGGCCCCACTCCCAGGGTTTCCAATTCAGTAAGTCTGGGGCCCAATAATTTGTATTTTTAACACCTTTCCAGGTGATGATGATAATGCTGATCCAGGGACTACACTTTGAGAACCATCACCTGGGTCCCATTTCAAAAAAATTAAATGAGAGTCTCTGATCACGGGACCCAGGCAGCTGTATTTTTAAAATGTGCATACAAGTCATTGGAAGTTTTGTTAAAATGCAGATTCTGATCCGTAGCTCTGGGGTGGGGCTTGAGCTTTTGCATTTATGATAAGCTCTCTGATGATGCTGATGCTCCTGGATCGTGGATCCCACTTTGAACAACAAACATCCGCTAGATCCTGACTGAATTGATCTGGGGAAAGGCCAGGTGTTCCTAACATGCAGACTTAGTTGTGAGTCACTGTCTTATGCAATCAGGACCCAGGAGTTAAAAGCCAACCAGAGAAGAAGGGGAGGAGAGGGTTTCTTCTGGAAAAACCATCTCTTTGCTAGGGAGGTGATGGGATTGGCCTTTGCGGTATCTTTATAACTTAGTTTCCAGCAATTGTCTTGAGCTCCTTTGTGTTAGCCTGCACAAAAGAGAACTCAGCTTCAGAGACTCTTTACAGTTGAGAAAACAACTCAAGTAGAAATGTTTGTTTTGTTTTGTCAATTCAAAATGGATCTGAAATCATGAAAATCTTTTATGACCAGGCTTCAAGTCATGGTGCATTTCAAAAGGAAGTCACTGGCATTTTAATCCTCCATTAGAACCACAGAAGCCTACACTGCTGTTATAAGAATAAAACATAAGGAAAACAATTATTTTTCACCGACAGGACAGAATTTGGATTAGCACATTAGTTACTTTATTTTCTAACTCATCTGCTATATTTACGTTAATTTGCCCAATGTGTTTTACTTACTAAAAACTGATTATCTGTCCTGAATGAACAGATTAGTTTATAGGAAAGGTTTGCATGATAGAGAATCAGTAGGACAAGTTTAAATCTCCAGGTGAGATGGAGAGAGCAAATAGGACAAATTAATCTGGTGACTGTTGACAGTTAAATCGTGAGCAGGCAAGTGAAAAAATCTACCGTGGGGGAAGAAAAAAAAGTCTGTGATGTCAAGGGTGCAAATACCAGGAAAATTCAAGTAAGGAGTCTGAGTGTTTTAGGACTCTGCTTTAGCTTGCACTCATAAAAACCGATTTGAGCTGATGATAGATTCTGTCCACTATTAATAGGAGGAATTAGCTTTGACAATTAAATCTTTAGATATGCACTCTGTTTTTCCCAGTATGACGTGGTATGCCTTGATGACATTTGTGGAGAGTCTTAAGCCATAAATAAGGGAGAAAAGAGAGACATCTTTCTGTGGATGCTTTTGTTGTTGTAGGTACCCATTCTCTTCCATGGTTGGGGGAATTGAGCTGAGTTTGTTAGGATCGTATTTTAAAACTCAGGTAGCACTTTCTCTAGTTATCCACTATCTTTCCATGGCATATTTTATAGTTAGGATAGATAGGGTAAGCCTCATAAAAATTACAAATTTTATCACCCCACATTAAAGTGACTGGTATGATGATATGGATGACTTAGGAGCATGACTAATTATCTATCTTTTACCGTTTGCAAGGTCAGTGTATGAACTGCTGAGAAGGCCAGTACTGGTTTTGTGACAAGACAAGAATGAGAGGTTTTGTGAAAGATCAATGACCTTCATTTGTCTTAGGAGGCAAAACAGGTTGTAATAATTCCAGTAGAGGGCAGCAATACCTACATAAGCATGTCCTTATGTCAGAGGCCAGCAGCAGATGGAAATAATAATGATAGCAGTAACAATAGCAACCACAATTACCAATTGAATTATTAGAATATGTCAGGCATTTCATTTAATTGTCAAAAGAAGCACATAAGATTATTGTCTTCATTTTACTAATGTAGAAGCAGGCTTTGGGAGTATAAGTAACACAACAGAAGGAGTTGGCCAAGCTTATATATAGCAGAAGAAAGACTTAAATCCAAGACCAGCAGGCAGGTCGGTACCTGGAAAACTGTCAAGACTACAGCTACATGATGATGGCCTAATGTGACTTCCTCTAAATGTATTCCCAAGACACTAATATTTCTGCAACGTTACTAGGTGTTCTCGGTGGGTCATTCTGGTTTGGTAGGAATGGGATAGGATTCATGAGAAATCTGGGTTACATAATTTTAAGCAAGTTTATTTCTTGTAATACTTCTCCAAAAGGGAGATACAATATGAAACATAATCGATATTTTACAGAATAATCTCTCTAGGGGAACACAGTTTGGGAAGAGCTGAACGAAGGAAAGAATACAAGACCAAGAGTTAAAAACCTAGCCTCCAGGCCTGCATAGATGACTAAATGACCCCTCCCCCATATTGGGAAAGTTAATATCATTATTCTCCAATTTTATCCTGAGTAATATAAATCATAGGTGGATGAAAACTTCCTTAGTATTTTAAATATGATGTATACAAGATGATTATTTAAATACATTGATATTTTATCCAGGAATTTGGGACACATAATTACTGTCTCTGAAACTTTTTCCAGTTGAATTTTCTGTAAGTTACATTACTTGAAGCTATAGTTTACCTAAGGAAATGGCGCACAGCACATATTAAACTTCCTTTCTTCCCACAAAGGATTCGAGGTGACTTATAGCAAGATAGATATTTACATATATATAATAAGGGCAAAAATGTCAGGCTCATTGGTGACTTTCATGGATCAAGGGGGTAGAGAAAGTAAGAATGTAGATTGTCATCCTATGAGAGTATATCATTATTAAAACTGGTCCTCAGCTTGGTTCTAACTTCCTAATAGTTAAAGTCTCAAATTTAAGTGTCCCAACCTAGCAAATAAATAAACCTTGCCTTATCATCTGGTATTGAAGTTTGTTATCAGAGTAGGAAAATGGAACCAAAGAATGGGAGAAAGTAATATTCAGGGAAGGAAGAGAAGAAACTGTAGAGATTTAGAGAAGATCGGGGACAGAGCCAGAGGATCCTATCTGCTTGATCGAAAATATTGTTTTTAACTCCTATATCTGGAGACCTCCTTTGAAATTTATACCTCTCCTTCCTTCCAAGACTGTATCTATGCACTGACACACTCGGATAGGGATTGTAAACATCCAAGATTATATGATGATCTGTGTTCTTACCCTAAGAATCCAAGATGAGTCTGCCAACTAAGATGCATAGAATATAAAAACAAAGAAAAAATTTAACACGTGTGTTTGAAATGACCATATTATATCATCAGAACATACTGAGTGCATAGCTTAAATGGGAATTTGTTTACTTTGGAGGCAGACCAAATGGCAGATCACAGAAACCCTTAAGTCTTCAGGAACTGAAGGACCCCACATCTGGCATCTTTTCTACTGAAATAAGTTCTTTTTGTTGACTAAGATGCTCCCTCTGTTACTTTGTGCACTCTACAGAATTTATTTGAACCAGAAGTGCCTGAACTCATAGAATGATAGGACTTAGGTTCATGTAAGTTATACAGTTATGTCAAAAGAAGACTTGAGGGGTCCTACATATTCCAAATAAGGAAATGGAGGCCTCCTAGGGAGGCTAACATTCTCAAACAAGATTGATGACAGAGCCAGGGCTTCAGGTTTTCATTCATCCTACGTACAGCCCTTTGAGAGACTGTTCATGTGTCATTTTATATCTAGATCCTCAAAGCTATAGTGTATTTTGTAACTCAAAGAGCTTCGGAGCTAATTAGAAGTCAAAACAAGAAAGCATCCAATGAACATACAAAACAAAATAGATTTCCAGTGGGCATGGAAGGAAAAGAATGCCCCGTGTTTCTGCTTTAGAAAGTGTTTTGGGAATGAGGCTAAGCACTTAGAGTGAGTTAATATTTACCATGATGTGTAATTACAGGAATTTGAGCTGATGCTCTTGGGTAAAAATGGTCCCTATCTTTTCAGAAAGCAGTTTCTGCTCAGCCATGGGGAGGGAACAAACAAGGCCACTGAGAGATGTGACTAAATTATTAAAAGCCTAGTCTGCTTATAAGGATTAATCGTGAGTTCTAAATCAATATTTTTACCCTTTTAGTTAGTGAAAAATGTACGAAACAGCCCCCCTTTTTTTTTCAAGTCCCCCAGTATAATTAAAAAAGATCTGACCCTCCAATCAGATCTCCTTCTGCTTATAGCTGTATTATATTGATTAGCTAGGTTCTGATCAAGCTAGAGGCAGTCTCTCAGCCCCTCTGTGCTCAGATCATTGCACCCCTAACCCCCACATACACATGATAGCTAATTTATTAACTTGTTCGCTCACTGAGAAACATTCATTGAGCACGCAAATGCAAGTCACTGTAACGGATGTCGCGAGGTGTATAGTGATGAGAGAAACACAGTCCAGGACTACCAACAAAATACAGACGCCATTATGATTAAACACTACAAGTAACCTGGCTTTCCTTAGACCACATCATTGTGTGCATATTTGTGTGGTCTGTGTGTGTCTGTGTATGTGTGTGTCTGTGTGTGTATACAATGGATGCAGCTCTTGATTCACAACGACAGAAAGCTTAAGTACCTCTGTCTCCTACTTAATATTTTCATATATGTGTCTTCTCTTAAAGTCTCTCCCAGCCCCAACCATTTTTGGAAGCTTTCAAGAAATGTCTCACATGGAAGCAGTGTAAACAAATTGATGTGAGCACGAGTTGAGAGTTTGAATCCTGCCCACACCACTGAATGGTTTTGTAACCTTGGGCAAGTTCCTGAACCTCACTTTCATCATCTGCAAAATGGAAATAAACAACGTACCTACCCTCTCCCCAGCAGGTTTGTTATAAGTAGCGATTAATGTAAAAGCACTTGGTGTAGTGCCTGATAGAAGTCCTCAATAGTTATTTATTATAATTATATGTATAATTATATATTTTTTATATGTTTCATTAACCCTGAGATGTATTTTTCTCCTATTTTAGCATTTCTGAAATTGGGATATGAATTGAATCTGCAGTCTCTTAGGAGCAATGAAAGAGAATTATATAAAATGCATATTTATATAATATATGCATTTATAATATATTTATAATAATATGTATTATCTTGGATTCATGAGCAATCCTATCAGCTACCTGAATATTCCTATCCTTTTCTTCCTTCTTGATCCATTTCAATGTCGTGATCTGACATTCAGGTTCTGGTTTGTGCAATTATGTGGACCTTACAGCTGAAACCTAATAAAACTGCCTGTACTGCTGCTGATGTTGCTGATACTTGCATTCAGGGGTCTAGCAGTCAGGGTCCTGGGCATTCAGGTATCTATGGAGAGCAGTAATTTCTATTGCTACACGCGTAATTAGTGCTTATTATGCCCCAAATCACTTTAATTTCAGCTGACATGGGGATAATCTCTTGGATGTACCTTTGTGTCATACTGCTACTCAGAACTTATGGCAGCACTGCTTGGGACTATTTATCCTTTACAGATTTTAATTAATCAACTCTTGCAGGTTTGTTTTGCAGACTGCCCTTCCTAGGACTCAGGCTTATATCCCCGGGCTAAGCTCAGGCTGGAAAAAGAAGCTGAGTAACTGGCAATGGGCAGTCCTCACAAATTTCCCCTCCCCTCAGGCAAGTGTGAATATCTGAGTCTTGTTTCAAGATGAATTGTTTCCTGGGTATCTCTTCTCCTCCCAAGGCATCTATGCATGCTGCGTACATGTCATAGCTGAGTACTCAGGTTGTGATGTGCAGTGTGTAGTGTGGCAGCCCTGTTGTCTGCTTCCATGCTGTTCATTTGGTTTGTTTGTGCCCATATACGTTTCCTGCCCTTCTCTTGCTCTACGCCATGTCTCAGGAGATTGACCTCTGCAAACTGTATTTTCCAGATTCCCTTTCCATGTGGCCTCCAGCTAAGTTTGTTGAATGGTGAACTCTGATAAGAGCTTGGATGGAGGGAGAAAATGAGAACCTCAGTTATTTTTCGCTCTCTGTGGTTTTGGCACCGTTCCTAGCAGGTTCCATGTCCAGCCATTGCTGGATATCTCCTCTCTCTTTGGCCCCGCCTCCCACCATTTTTGCCCCATCAAAGTGGCCAGTTTCTTGGGCTCCAGCAGTTTCATTTCCTTTCTTCCTCCCTACAGCCTGAGGATTATGGTGGCTTTCTGCATTTATTAATTTCTGAGTTGGCTGCTCTTTGGTATTTCAGATCTTCCCATATCTTTGTAACTTGTTTCCTTTATTAAAATCCCACTGTTTACCTGGAATGGGCCTTACCTTCCTGACACAGTCCCACACAACAAGACCTTGGAGCACTGACCCTACCATACCCTCATCATTCGTGAAGACACTGTAAGTTTAAGCTGAGATCTGTAATATGTATCTCATTAACCGACATAGGGTCAACTGTGAAGAGAGCGAGTCAGGAGCCATCAAGAATGATGGAAGCTTAGAGCAGGCTGATAGAAAAGATGGCAAGGTAGAGATAGGGAGTGTTGCGTGTATGGCATTCAGGATGAGGGATGGCATTTCATAAAAATGAAATAGCACATTTAGAGAATAATGATTCACTTTGGAGTATAGAATAGTGTATAAGACAGGGGAAATATTACAAATTAATAACAATTTCAGAGACAAAAAATATCATTTATTTTGATCTTTATATTTGCCAAGCATTAAGTGATCAATACACAGTCTGTAATTTAACTTTGTAAGGGAAGCATTATTAACCACATATAATGATGTAGAAGCCGGAGGTAAGAGATGTGAAGTGATTCTTCTAAATTCACACGGCTAGTAAGTCATAGAGCTAAGTTGTCAAATATGATGCTAGTCCCATCTGCTCAGCCCACCTTATTTGCCAGCCTTGAATGTGCCAAGCTGGCTCCCACTTTAGGGCATTTTTACATTCTCTTTTATCTCACTGGAATGGTCTGCCCCCAGATCTTCAAGTTTCTCTCTTTTTGCAGCATCTAGAAATAGTGTGTCCATATATTTGTTTTTGATGATTTTCTCCTGCTCCTCCTACCCCAGCTAGAACATAAGCTTCATGACAGCGCGGGCTTTGATTGTCTTTCCACTGTTGTACTCTTGGTGCCTAGAAGAGTGCCTGTTACACAGTAGCTACAGAATAACTGTTCACTGAATGGAAGAATGGCCCCCTGTAGGCCTGTAATAATTCATTCCTGGCTCCTTTCCAGACTCTCTGTGTCCAAAGGTCAGCCCCTCAGCCACTTTCAAGGACCTATTCCATATACACATAAAAGTCAATGGAACTACTTTCAGCAAAAATATTTTTTAGAGTAATCTGTAAGTGGCAGGACTTGGAACCATCTCTCCCAGCCACTATTGTCTTGCAAGCTGAGGAATGAGATTCCTACCCTGCCATTTACATTTTTTCTTAGGTAATTAAAGTAATGAAGTTATCTGGTAGCACAATGCATGGTATGCCATCCTCTTGGGTCCAATTCATCTGCTTTAGTTTCTGACTCCAGTTAACAGTTTTACGGAGGAAAATCACATAGAATAGTGGGAACTCAATCAGACCCTCATGGAGCAACAAGCTATTTGCTATTTCCAAGAGAGAAATGAGTGAGGAAAAGAGAGAAGACACAGCCTGCCTTCTCTGTTTCACACAAGAACTGTGTATTTTAAACAGGCCCCCTAACGAGGCATGGGGAGCTTCAGCCTGTGCCAAGCCCTCTACGGGGACTGGAAAGCACCTTGTATTATTTGATTTATGTATAAAAGGCACACACGTAGACACGTAGTCTGTTTCACCATGGATCAGCATAGCACTGAGGGTGTGTATTCCTATGGAAGTAGAATTTCAAAAAGGAAGCAAAGTGCTGTTTCTTCACAAGATAAACCCTTGGGGAAAAATTTGCCTCTGGGAGGGGTAGCTTGAGCTTTTGCACGTTCTTAACAGCCTCTTCCTTACTCAAGTTCTGCCCAAGAGGCAGAAATCTCAAGGGAGGCTCTCTGGATCCTTCCTGGCTGGCGGAAGCAGGGTTCCATGGTCCCCCACCTCTTTGACCGCAGAGACCTCTGTGGCAGGCAGTGGGGCACAGATGTGTGCTCAGGTGGAGGAGTTATGCTTCTAGTTAGTCATTGCCAGTGTCTAGGGCTTTTTATTTCTTTTGTCTAGCTTTTTTTCCCCTTTGGTTTTACTCTGTAAATGGCCTTCCATTGTGAATTATTCCACACCATTCCAACTCAGATGCAGAGAAAAGAGGAAAAATCAGATGTTCAGAGTGCGAGCGAGACCTGCCAGGTTGCCCCTCCTCTGGTCCCTGCAGCCTGGGAAGGCGAAGGAGAAAAATCCTGAGCTCTGCCTCTGGGCACTGGAAGTCACACCTGAGTGCTGATTCTGCAGTTTCTCCTGCCTAGCTTGTTTCACTAGGATTCCCTTCACAATGATCTCCTCAAACTTCACCTTCAATCCAGATCTGATACTTGGCCCAGCCTACCTGAATGGCCATATTTGTGGTTTCAAAACACAGAACCATTTCCATGCTGTTTAGTTAATAGCATGCCCTGAGCCCCTAGTCTCCTAGGCTGCCCCCATTACCTTGGCTCCTCCCTGGTACCCACAGATTTCCCAAGATCCTTGTTGGCATCTGGCCCCTCGGGTAGTCTGCAGACTTGTCTGTTCTAGCACACGTGTGATGGTAATTGTGACTTCTCAGTGCCTCTGCCTGACAAAGTGCTAATGAATATGAATATTACTCCTGCTTCTAATAAAAAGGTGGTCCTCCAGTCTCACCTAACTTCTAGAATGTCTTAAATTCTATAAGAGGCCACTGGGACGGGACTCGAGGCTCTGTTAGGAGGGGAAGCTGTACAGCAGAGTGCAGGCTTGGGGGTCAGCCTACTTACTAGATCTTCTAGTTGTCCTCTCCACATCTCACTATTGTGTTTTATCTCTGAATCTAAGTGGTTTCACCTGTGAATTGGAGTGGAGTAATTTAAATGCAAGAAGCAGGATTCAACTGACTGACTCATATTTGAAAAACAACTTTATTGAAAGGAGGCAAAAAAAATTTACTGTAACTCACAGAATCAAAGGAAGAATTGAGCACTGTTGGGAAGAGCAAGAAGCACAGAAGAGCTGGACATTTCTGAACAGGTGACTGGGCTCCGACTATATTCCATCTCCTTGTGTATGTTATTCAAACTTCTGGGCGAGAGAATCTGGTTGTGCTGGTCTAGGTCTCATGCCTGTTCCTGTGTCAAGAGGAGCAACTCCCTTTGATTGGTAACGTCATAAGAACCTCATGGAATAGGATAGGAGAAGTTTCCCTAAGAAAAAATGAAATAATAATGACAAGCAAGAGCATTCCACTAGACTTCAGTGTTAGGGGCACCACAGAGTTTAAGAGATAGCATATCGGCTGCTTAGCTTACTGCACAATGCAAACACTCAGTAAATAGATGCTAAATATGAAATAAATGATAACCACAAATAGGATAATTATAGCATCAGTACTATTTCTAGTAGCAATAACAGTAACAAGAGTAGTACTATGGTAAGAACATGGTCTTTAGATTTAGATTGGCCAGGTGTAAGGCCAGTGGCAAATCCAGGATTCATTTTCTTCATCAGAGAATGAGGGATATGATAGTTTCCTTGGGTTGCTAAATTAAATGACATAATGTATATAAAGCACTTAGTACATTTTTTTGACTTGTGGCTAGGTACACGATTTTATGTTTGTGCATATGGATGGCTGTTTCTATACATCTAAATCTGTATTTATGTATCTTTATCTGACATTTATAGGATTACATTGCAGGACTTTAAAGGAATCATAATATCCATTAAGATAAATTTGAGGTTATGTCTATCTTTAGCCTTTTCTTGAGCCCTTTCCATCTATAAATATGCTTCCTTAGCATCCCCATGCAGATAGAACTGACATTTCATTCCACAAAAACATCTTCCCCTGGCAGTCTCTGGGAAGTATATTAATTATGTTTCCCTCATCAATTTTAAAGGGAATTTGTTATTATTATTATTAATTTACAAACCCCACACTGATTATTCAAAGTGGATATTAGCAGCTGCACTTTAGAAATGAGATCCAGCTGGAGACAAAGGAAGCTGCTCATGGCATAGAGCCCCCGGGTGGAGGACTCACAGCCCACTTCATGCCTTTTGTGTCTCTTCTTTCTGGAGAAGAAAAGCTCAGAGGAGGAAGGTTGGTGTCATTCAAAACAAGTTTTCATTTTTCCAGTGACTTCCTTGGCAGTTGCTCCTTTGACTTCTTATCTGTGGCCCATTTTGGTGAAGCAGCTGGTGTTTAATACAGAAATCGGGTGCTCTCTCTTTTCATGGATGTCTCTGCTTTGAGATATTTGCCTTCGAAGGCAATAGAATTAGGTTATTTCACTACAGAAAAGCACACACCCCATCAACCCAGGTTCCCATTATGTGCTTCCTTTGGTAATGTTTCCAGAATGCAAGAGGACAAAAATTAGGCAGAAATATTCTCCATTAACATTATCTAATCTTGAGGTAAATTTGGGACGGGACTAAGTTGTCATGATCATGGTAGGTTTTCCCTAATAGCTGCTTTCCATTTAATCCAATTTAGAAAATACAACTGATTGTTTATCCCTTGCTGCAAACCCAGAAGTATTTAAAAGTGGTTCCACTCAATTGGTAGAATAAATTACAGTGCATAGATATAGTGTAGTACTACGCAGCCAGTATTTTTTAAGATTGTTTAATGACATGGAGAAATCTTTCCAATCTATTACTAGGTAAAAAAAAAAAAAAAAAAAAAAAAAAGGGAGGATTCAAGCAACATCACGTAATATAACGTCAAATAATACAATCATAAGGATTTAAAAAATTCTATATTGATGTATTTCTCCATTTTCCAAATTTTCTACAAGACATACATGCTTCTTTATAACCATAAAGAAAATCAGTTACTGCTCTGTTCTTTTTTTAGGCAAAGAAATGATGATTTTTTTTTTATTTTCTGGGAAATATTCACCCTTAGTTAATATCTGTTGCCAATCTTCCTCTTCCCCCACTGCCCCTAAAGCCCCAGTGCATGGGTGTACATCCTAGTTGTAAGTCCTTATAGTTCTTCTGTGTGAGCCACCACACAGCATGGCAACTAACAGATAGGCGGTGTGGTTCTGTGCCTGAGAAATGAACCTGGGCTGCCAAAGTGGTGAGAGCGCTGGACTTTAACCACTAAGCCATCAGGGCTGGCTCTATTCCTAAAGAGGGCTCCATTGGCCCTTTCATCAAGCCTATGGATCCCACAAAGGAGTGTCAGTGGATCTACCCACCCCTGGAATTCTAGGATAGCCTTCATCCCTTTCCATCAAATATACTCCTCTATATGTGATTGCCTAGGAAATTGCTTTAGTCCCTCTGAGATAAGGTTCAAAGTCTATACCAGACCATCTTATTTCAGTTTGGATGGTGGAATCTTGGTACTTCCATAACGAACTCACACTTAGCAATTTCATCAGCCTCCCTCAGTTAATTTTTTTTCACTTGTTTTATTTTGTGGATGCATAATAAACTCTTTCTCTGGATTGTGGGCTCTCTAGAGGATACAGTGTTAGATTCTGCAGTGTATTTTTAGTGTCAGCACATTTCACATCATACCATAACCAAGAGCAAAAAACAAAAACAAAAAATTGTACAGTGCTAAAAATTGGTATCAGCAAGGTACTATGCCAACTGCTTTGGGTCTGCAAAGATGACTATAATCCACATCTTTTCCTTCAAGGAGAGAACGAGGTGAGATAGACAAGGTGAATGCGTGATGACAAGAACCAAATAACTATTATACAGGACAGAAGGTGCCTGTCAAGTTGTTATGCTTATAAAAAAAGGCCTGGGAGGTTCAAACGAGGTCGAAATCATATGGTTAGTAAGTTTCTGGGGATGACTCATATAGAATTTATCACTCAAGATAGGACTTGAAAAAGGTAGAACTTGGTAAGTGGATAGTAGGGCACTTCAAAATGAAAAGCATGAGTAATCGGAAAGCATGAATAATTTCCAAAAAATGGAAATATCTTTGGGAGCTAGGGGAAATTGGGCCTGGTTATCTCATAAGGAGTAGTGTAGATGAGGCAGGATATTTAGGTCATGGTCCTATTGCAGAGACTACTTAATGCCGGAAAGGTTATTCTCAATTTGGTAGAAACTAGAAAACCAAAAGTGGCTTGATATTATTCAACTGAATGGAGGTTTGATTTATATAGAAAAAATCTGGGGATGGGAAGACCAATTAGGTGGTTATTTCAATATTTCATTCAAGACAGAAAGACGGACTTTAAAACAGCGGCATTGACATAATAAAGGCCATATATGACAAACCCACAGCAAATATCATTCTCAATGGAGAAAAACTGAAAGCTATCCCTCTAAGAACAGGAACCAGACAAGGATGCCCACTGTCACCACTCTTATTTAACATAGTATTGGAAGTCCTAGCCAGAGCAATCAGGCAAGAAAAAGAAATAAAAGGGATCCACATTGGAAAAGAAGAAGTGAAACTGTCATGCTTTGCAGATGACGTGATTTTATATCTAGAAAACCCTAAAGAGTCCACTAAAAAACTTTTAGAAATAATAAAGGAATAAAGTCAAGTTGCGTGATACAAAATCAATGTACAAAAATCCGTTGCGTTTCTATACACTAACAACAAAGTAGCAGAAAGAGAAATTAAGAATACAATCCCATTTACAATTGCAACAAAAAGAATAAAATACCTACAAATAAACTTAACCAAAGAGGTGAAAGATCTGTACACCGAAAACTATAAAACATTGTTGAAAGAAATCGAAGAAGACATAAAGAAATGGAAAGATATTCCATGCTCTTGGATTGGAAGAATTAGCATTGTTAAAATGTCCATACTTCCTAAAGCAATCTATAGATTCAATGCAATCCCTATCAAAGTTCCAACAACATTTTTTACAGAAATAGAACAAAGAATCCTAAAATTTATATGGAGCAACAAAAGACCCCGAATAGCCAAAGGATTCCTGAGAAAAAAGAACAAAGCTGGAAGTATCACACTCCCCGATTTCAAAATATACTACAAAGCCATAGTAACCAAAACAGCATGGTACTGGCACAAAAACAGACACACAGATCAATGGAATAAAATTGAGAGCCCAGAAGTAAACCCACACGTTTATGGACAGCTAATATTCGACAAGGGAGCCAAGAGCATATGATGGAGAAAGGAGAGTCTCTTCAATAAATGGTGTTGGGAAAACTGGACAGCTACATGCAAAAGAATGAAAGTAGACCATTCCCTTACACCATGCACAAAAATCAACTCAAAATGGATTAAAGACTTGAACGTAAGACCCGAAACCATGGGACTTCTAGAAGAAAACATAGGCAGTACGCTCTATGACATTGGTCTGAGCAGCATATTTTCAAGTCCCATGTCTGACCGGGCAGGGAAACAAAAGAAAAAAATGAACAAATGGGACTACATCAAACTAAAAATTTCTGCACAGCAAAGGAAACCATCAACAAAACGAAAAGACAACCTAACAATTGGGAGAAGATATTTGCAAACCACATATCAGATAAGGGGTTAATATGCAAAATATACAAAGAACTCACACAGCTCAACAACAAAAAAACCAACAATCCAATTAGAAAATGGGCAAAAGATCTGAACAGAGATTTCTCCAAAGAAGATATACAGATGGCCAACAGGCATATGAAAAGATGCTCCACATCATTAGCTATCAGGGAAATGCAAATCAAAACTACAATGAGGTATCACCTCACTCCGGTCAGAATGGCTATAATTAACAAGACAGGAAACAACAAATGTTGGAGAGGGTGTGGAGAGAAGGGAACCCTTGTTCACTGCTGGTGGGAGTGCAAACTGGTGCAGCCACTATGGAAAGCAGTTTGGAGTATCCTCAGAAAATTAAGGATAGATCTACCATATGATCCAGCTATTCCACTGCTGGGTATTTATCCAAAGAACTTGGAAACACAAAGGCATAAAGATACTTGCACCCCTATGTTCATTGCGGCATTATACACAATAGCCAAGACTTGGAAGCAACCTAGGTGCCCATCAAGGGACGAATGGATAAAGAAGATGTGGTATTTATACGCGATGGACTACTACTCAGCCATAAGAAATGATGAAATCCGGCCATTTGTGACAACATGGATGGACCTTGAGGGTATTATGCTGAGTGAAATAAGTCAGAGAGAGAAAGTCAAATACCATATGATCTCACTCATAAGTAGAAGATAAAAACGACAAAAAAAAAAAAAAACACAACACATAGCATTGGAGATTGGACTGGTGGTTACCATTGGGGAAGGGGGAGTGGGGAGGGCTAAAGGGGTGATTAGGGTCACATGTGAGGGGATGCACTATAATTAGTGTTCGGGTGGTGAACATGATGTAATGTAGCCAGAATTTGAAATATGATGTACATCCGAAAAAAATAAAAATTTAGAAAACAAAAACAAAAACAAAAAAAACAGCGCCATTGGAAATAGAAAGGAGAGGAATATAGATCAATATAATCCATGGGTTGAATTCTAGCCATTTTGCGAGGTAAATAAACTTCTTTACAACCTGTGTTTAATTTATGTCTCCTGCAGTAGCATATTTCAAATCCCACCTACCCACATACATTTCTGCTGTCTGAATAATTCTGGATCGTTCTCTATTCTATTGCTTTGCACGTGTCACCTGTGTTCATAATGCCCTTCTCTCCCAGCTCAAATGTCCTCTCTCAGTATTTACTGACTCATCCCAGACAGTTAGTTTCTCCCTCCTAAATTTCCCCACAGTATTTTTTCATATCTCTAATATTTGACTATGCATAGTAATTTAACTGAATGCATATCTCTCTCCCCCACTAGACTATGAGCTCTCCCTCCTAACCTAAAGATATCTACAAACTTGAGAAATATTTCTTCTAGAACTTCTAAGTCATTTTCCCAAATATTAAACAGGACAAGGCCAGGGCCCTGCCACACTTCAAATTCATTCTATTTTAAAATATTTATGGAGCACTGTCTGTGATGGATGCTGTGCAGGACTCAGAAACAATAAAATGTATATTCCCTGCTCCCAAGTTGCTCACCACATAGCGGGGAATCAAGATTAACACTTGTAAAACAATTAGAAGGCAAAATATGATGTTATATAATTAAGAGTTTACTTATGTGGTGAAGATTTACAGAAATTGAAGGAGAAGGTGATTGACGAGTGCTGAGGAAGGCAAGGATGACAATGGAAGAGAAGGAAAGAATCCAAAGGGAAATAAGCGCATTGGAAATGCCCTTGGTGGCATTTCCTGATTTCCTATTAGGAAATTCCTAGTGTCCTAACTAAACCTCCTCCTCTGACTCTCTTTCCCTTGCGACATGTACCTCTGGGACGTGGCCAGCACAGATGGAGACGTGGATGTGCAATGGCTCCGCATTAAGGTATCTGGCAGGAGAGGACATGAGGGGGACTTTTCAAAGACAAAGAAATAAGGCAGCAGGTTTTTTTATAAGACGAATCAGCCTAATTCATCTGCAGATATTTTTATCTGGGGTTGGAATAGAGTTCAGCTGCCTTATTCACTATTCTTTTAATCAGAATCCATAAAATAGTTTATAAAACAGGAAGAAATTGATTTCTTTATAATAATTACTAAAAGTCCTTGTGTCCAAATCTTCTTTCTTCTGGAGAGTTCAGTGCAGTCATATGTTAAGAGGAGAACTTAAGATATTCAAATAAGTCAAATATAAACAGCTATCAATATAAATAATAATACTAATATTTATTTGGAAGGATTTGGCTTTATTTGATTTCTTTCCAGTTTACCATTCTACAAGCCAAGACAGTACATTGTTTGCAGATTAGAAAAGTTTGGATCAAACTAGGTATCCCCAGAATTGAGATGTGTTCCTTTTTAGCATTAAAGCTGCATTATGCTAACACGATGTATTGAATGAGACGTTGCCACAACAGAAACCCACTGCAATATTGTATTTTTTCCATAACCACAATTTTCTGCAATAAAAAATTCAATATTTATGCTGAGTTTTGGAATCTATGTACCCAAGAATTAATAATTATGTGGTATTGAGGGTGGGCTGAATAATCAAAATGTGAAAGTAGAAGGTCGGTTTAGCATTGATATCTTAAATAAGGCTTGCTGACTTTTTTGACTCTGTGTATTTTATGAACACCACCAAAGTCACTCACACACACACATGCAGAGTCCTATTTCCTCTTCTATGTAATGCAGTATATTTTTCCTTGCATAATGATATTGAAACAGAAAAAAAAAATGGTTTCCCTGTAATCTTTAGGTCAATCTGCACCACTTTCTCTTAGATCATGATCTCTGTGTATGAGTGAAGAAAGATTTAGATTGTTAAGGTTGCTATAAAGACAGTGATCAGATACAAATAGTAAGGATTTACATGTCATACATATGAGCAGTTTTCCCCCACCTCTACTCCCATTTGTCCACAAGGTGGCACTCTCTAGATATATCTAAATTCAAGCCTTTTTAATAAAGCTGCATCAAAATAGAAATCTTTCCCAACCAACCCCCATTGTTCACAGCCTTCCCAAAAAGTCAAGTGAACTCACTAATGCAGTTTAGAAAAACAGCATGGTTAAATGTGTCACATAGGTCACTAAAAGGTGTCACAGTTTGTATTATAAAGGTGTAAAGTCTTTAATTGTGGATCAGTCCATTCAGATCTGATTTTGTTCCTAGCTATGGACAGGAAAACAGATCATCCCTACCAAATCTGACTAGTCTTGAAGCCCCTCTAGTCATGATTGCTTCTTAGGAAGTCCCGGTCCCTTCCAGAGGGTGGAGTTTATGGACAGAGAAGGGACTTGTGCACTTTGACTGCAGTGACCACGTATCCCAAATTTTCCTAGACAAAAAGAGTTTTAAATGGTCTATTCTGATTATCCCATATGCATATTCATATTTCTGGAGTTCGTGGTCCAATATTTAGATTTGTGAATAGTTTATTTTAAAGACTGTCTTGATTTACTTTTCAACCAAAGATACATGACGTCTGTCAAAAGCATGGAAACAGATGCTCAGTCCCTTTTGAAATTCAGTATTTGCCCTGGGAAATGTCCTCTTCATGGGCCAGAGTATGGTACAAAGATATGGCTCTGGCAGCTGGATCTTAGGAGCAAGTCTTCCCTATTGGCTTTCAGTGTCTCACTTATCGGTGTCTCAGGAAAGAGATATGCCCTAACCCTTGGCTTGAGATACCGCCTTTGAAATTACACTCAAAGATTAGAACATCCACCAAAACCTATTGCTCTATGTTCTGGTTCTTCCAGTCAGACTTGTATAAAGTCTCTTCTCTTACCGCTGTGTAATTGTGAAATCAACAGATTTCCGGTAGAGAACACATATTTCCTATATCATGCGACTGGCAAGGCAGACATTGTTTGGGCAGCGCCTAAAAATAAGGATGTCAGGGATCTTCTAGTCCCTCTCCCAGTCCCGTGTGTATATAAAAGAATGCTGAGGTCTATTGAGGACCAGGGATTTGCTGAAAGTTACACTGTAACTAGTTGTCACTATGACAGGTTAGTGTAATCTAACAGATGATGTAACATAACAGGTTAGTTACAATTACCTTCATAATCTTTGCCCATTATTTAGGTACAGATATATCAGTGACAAATCCTACATTCTATCAGTGGGGGTGATATGGCCTGCTTATGTTTCAAGGCATTTTCTTGGGACATGGATCAGCTGATTAAAATGTCTGTGAGGAGAAGCTCATGTTTGAAATGAACTTAATTTAAAGGAGGGAGAGCCTGTAGACATTCTCAAATACAGAAGAATGTGGAGTGGGTGATAAGTACCAGGGACTAGCAATAAAAATAAAAGATGAACTGATTAACTAAAAAATGGATTAGACAGAGAAGCATCCTGTAGAATTTTCATACAACCAGTGTCTTCCCTCGCACTATTGTGGAAATGACAACTGGGAGGAGTTAAGGGCTTGCAAGATTGAGTGGATGTAATAAAATCGGGAAGAGTTTTGCTCTGGGAAGCATCTTTGATGCATATGATATGGTGAAAAGCATTACAGCCCCAGCATAAATAATCTAGGTATAAGTATACCTGATAGACATTTGCAGGCGGTAATGTAAGTGGAAAGTAAACAGAAGGACTTGATTTGATTTAAAATGAGCAGGGAATTTGATAAAACAGAGACTATGATGCAGAGGTCAAATTGGAGAACAGAGGTTACGGAGCAGAAACAAATCAGCATGAAGAGAAGGAGATGAGCGTAGAGATGAGTGAAATAACCAGCCAAACACTAAATATATGATACACTGGGCTCCCGCTATGCATAAGGAACATGTGCCATGTGACCTCAGGGGCTGCAAGAGGAACAGCATAAGATATAGCATTTTTTCTTTTACCAGGAATCTTATCATCTTATTGGGGAGAAAAGATGTCAGCACATAAAAAAGTTACACTTTTTTAATACAAATATTAACAAGAAAAGACCATGCGACATAATACATGAAGAATTACAGAGAGACAAATCATATGACTGTATCTGCGGATCTTCATCAATGTTAAATGGAAAACTGAGATAACTCAAAACCATTTCTTGGCCAAATTTTTATCCTGTACAATTATTTGAATTCTGATAATAAGAATTGAATCAAGACAGTCCAAGATAAAACGATATAGGCATATAGATGTCTATATCATTTGCTTCAGTATCTATGATTTTTTCCAGAATTTAGGCTTCAGTCTTTGATTGCTGGAGTTTAAAAGTATAGCACTATATTTGATAGCTCAGAAGAATAAGATTTCTAAGTGCTTTACTTTCAAACATTTATTTGATTAAAACAAAGGAGAAGACTACTGAAATAGAACAGTTCCTACACTTAAATGAATTTAGTTTGAGTACCAATATTTTTTAAATTAACTTTTGGATCTCAGGGAGAATCACTCATTGGATTTTTTTAAAAAAATCTTGTCAGTGGTCGCTAATTAGGTACAACCATTTGTGACATTTAAAAAGATTCACTTTTGATTTACGCTGAAGAAATTTTGCTTTTCAAAGGAACTGTTTCTCAAAATCCATATTTTAAATGATTTCTAAAATGCCTGCCCAATAAATAGCAGTTATTATAATTATTTCTGTATCTGAGTACCTAGATCAGGCACTGTGTATGCATCGACCCTAGCTGACAAATTTGCAGTAACAACAAATCACTCAAAAGATAGGAACACTCAAGCTCAGAGAGGTAAAGAGACTTATCACCCAGATAGAAACTGCCTAGGTGAGGTTCACTCCCAAATTTGCCTGATCCCCAAGTCACCACTCTTTCTATCAGGTTCTACTACCTCCTTAGAACCATACTAAGAAGTTGTCACGTTACAGCTGTGTGTATGTGCAGTGCATGTGTGTACAGGTTTATGTAAAACTTTTGATCTCAGACAAGCTTTAAGATTTGGCAAAAACAGAGATGCCAATGAGAATTGGATTATTTATTTTCCTTTCCTGATCTCAGCCTATACTGCATTTGTGCAACTCCAGAAAAGAAAAAAACACCTTTGCTTAATGGTATGCAATATGTTGCCATCAACTCTTGGCCATCTTTTTGTCCCTATTTTTTTCTTTTTTGATGACTGATATTTTAATAGCTACGTAGTGTCTGACCCAAAGCAGTTACACAATAAATATCCTTGAAACAGTGAATGCTATTAATACGTATTTACATCTAATGGTTAAACACAGAATACTAGTTTTCCCTCAAGTCTCAGAAAACTCTGAATGTATATTGAAACTTTATTTATTAAAAAAAGTGTTCTCAGATGCACTTATGTATGGACAGTGTTTTAAAGCTCAATTACACTGATGTTTTTAATGCTGTGTCAGACACTTATATGATCTAAGAGTTACTAGGGTCTATAGAGAAAATATGGTCTAACACTTTCATCTTATCAAAGCATAAAATCAAACATTTGAGAAGCTAGGATATCTTTATTTTAAAATTAAATAAAATAGTAAATTTACCAAGGAAATTCAGAGGATTCACATATACATTTCTTTCAAAAATGGAAGTGTTCTTAGCATTATTCACAATAGCCAAGACATGGAACCAACCTAAGTGCCCAGCAACTGATGACTGGATAAAGAAGATATGGAATATATATATATATATATATATATATATATACACAATGGAATACTACTCAGCCATAAAAAAGGACAAAGTCATCCCATTCACAACAACATGGATAGACCTTGAGGGTATTATGTTGAGTGAAATAAGCCAGACAGAGAAAGACGAACTCCGTATGACTCCACTCATAGGTGGAAGTTAACATATAGACAAAGAGAACTGATCTATGGTTCCCAGGGGAAAGGGGGGGTGGGGGGAGGGCACTAAGTGTGAAGTGGTGTACCTACAACATGACTAATAATAATGTACAACTGTAATTTCACAAGGTTGTTAACTATCAAAATCTTAATTAAAAAAACAAAAATGCAATCCCTCAAATAAACACACACACACAAAAATAAACGGAAGTGTTCTTTTATGTCGGTGTCTGCTTCTTCCCTCCCCTGCATACCTGTCGTGGCCATGTATGAGGTAGTGTTGCATGGGGTACTGGAATCAGAAAGACCTGAATTTGGGATCCACCTCTGGCATGTTCAACATGTGGCTTGGAGTATATTACACAATTTTCTCTACCCAGATTTCTTTTTCTCTAAATTGGATATTATAATCATTATGCCAAGAGACTATTTCAAAGATTAAATGAGATAACACCTGAAAAGAACTCAGCACAGATTCCTGTTTGGAGTAAAAGTTCCATAACTATCAGTTTTCAGTGCTGTTGTGTTGCAGCCACTGCTTTTGAGTTCTTTGACTTGGAAGATATATTTTAACCTCTATAAAATAGATTGATACAAAAAATGGTAATAATTCTTGTTCTGCCCACTGGGCATGTACTCTTTCTTTCCTTCTTTTTTGGTCTCACATCCATCCATGCCTTCAACTCATTTCTGATTTCAGCTCTGCTGTTGTGGACAGGTCAGTGCAGTTGATGAGTTCTCCTTACCTGAAGGGTGCCGCAAAGTCTCTTCAATTGTCTGCCCCAAGGCTTTCCTACAACACGTATTGTATTTATTTTAAGTGTTATTTTTGTAATTCCGTAGGTTTTTCTTTAAAACTAGAAGCCATTCAACCTGACCTCAAGTGCAATCTGGGGTACAAGGGTGGTAACACTCTCAACCAATGGATTGTGGGAGTTGGTGGACAAATGTGCAGTCTCTTGTCCTTCAGAGGGACAATTCTGAGGCACATTGTGCATGGTCCCTTAGAGCTTCATGATTTTGACTCCAATTAACCATAGCAGTAACCAACTTGATAACATTCCCTGTACTGGCTTTTATCCTTCCCTGACTTTCTCTATTATCTCTCTCTCTCATCATCCTATTTAGAATTTTATCTTAAATAGACTACCTATACCCAAGTCCTTCCCTCAGGCTCTGTTTTAGGGGAGTTCATCGAAAACATCCCTCTCTATCAAATCGCTTTCAGTTATAAGTAGCCAAAGACCGAATTAAAACTGATTGAAAAAATAAAGGCTTTTTATTAATTCAGATGAGTAAAATTCCAGAGGAAGGATTAGTTTCATGTGAATCTTGATCCCTGCCTTTTTACCATATTCTGAAGATCTGATTTCTCTCTGTCATTTTTCTTGGCCTTCCAATGCCTCAACTGCATCCTATGGTTGATTTCCTTCATGTCTCAAGATGGATTTCAGCAGCTTCCAGAGTCAGATACTTTACCATTTACACGGGATATGAAGGAGACAATTCCTCCATCCTAGAATGCTTAGAAAATCTACTGAAAATCACCTGAGTGTGTTTAGCATAGACTTCGTGTCCATGCCACTACCAACCACTGTGACCAGGGAAATCAAATATACCAATTGACTTAGATGGAGTCATGAGTTACACCCCAGAGCTGGGAAAGGAAGCAGCTTCTTGGAACTCATATAGTGTCCCTAACAGAAATTGGAGGTGTTTGGAAGGCAAAATAGTGAGGTGGATGCTGAGAAGGTAACCAAACTTGGCAACAATTTTACCTCACATGATTGTGGTGGAACTAAAATGAGATGATATCTGTCAATAACCTCTGAATAGCTATAAGGTGCTTTACAATTGTTGGTTATTGTTACTAGCATCTGATTTTCCTTGGCAGGAGCATCTGATGAGGTTCTGTCCCTTTGTCTTTAAGCCAGAGCAAGGGCTTTCTATGCAAAATAGTCCCAAGGCAATTTCTGCTTCCCCTTGGTATTCAGTAAAAGTTGTTGCCATCTTTGTGACTCACGACACCCCAGCAGATGTGCACGGGAAGGGAAGCCAAGAGAAATTTCTATATATACAGGAGGAACAATGCATGTGTTCCTCTGGGCAAGATTTGATGTTCACTGAAACAGCTGTTATCTCTCAGCTGCTACGCATAGGTTAAAGGAAATAGGATATTGTTAGTATAGGCTCAAGCAGTTTTTATTTTAGCAACAGAACCATGCGACACATAGGCCATTCTGCCATCTATGAGACATTCAACTTTGTTCCTCACAAGAGGAGAGAAACAAATTGATTCCACAGAAAATATTTTAGTGTACCCTAAACATGAGATGCATCTTGTCTCAGCATCTTAAAGCCCTAAAACAATTTGGAAGAAACTCTGATTTTTTAACCATCAGCTATGATTTGTTTGAGAATGCCATTTCTAAGTCTGAGTTCCAGAACCAATAAATTAAAAAATGAAACAAGTTTTTTAAATATGCGATAGTGATTAGACCGAAGAGATCCCAAACAGAGTAGGAAATGTCTTACTAAATAATATGACGGTCATTTCAGATATTAACAGTGTTAGAGCACAGATAGAATTTTTGGAGTAAATGGCATTGAACAAAATGCAGTAAGGTTGGCTAATACAAACATTTTTCTTTTCTCCATAATCAAAGAACATAGGGTTCATCTGCTGAGGCACAAATAGGAGGAAAAATGCACTAATCCAGGAAAAAGAAATAGGTCAGCATTAATTCCAGACTTGCTTTATAGGGATAAATGTGTTTCTTCAAATGAATAATTGAATACATGACAAGAAATGACATTCCTGGAAAATAACTAGCAATCGAGAACGTATTGCTACCTTGCAGAAACCCAGACTTATAGTAACTCATACTGAAACACAGAGACAAACAGAGTGAGGATTAGTAAACCACAGCAGTAACTCAGGGTGTTGTGAAATGGCTGAGAAAATAGTCTTTATTCCGCACACTTTTTGGCACCAAGCTTCTTCTCTGATCCTGCCTGCTTTTGCAGGAAATCACATGTGATGGCTCTATGACCAAGCAGTCATGTATATTTCAGGTTGTGATAGTTGATTACACAAGACAGGAAAGGCCAAGAAGTGGGAAATGGCTTGAATTGGATATTGGGAATGTCTATGGTATTTGACTTGATGGTATAAAAATGAAAACCCTGAAAGCACTACTTGGTTTCACAAGTTGTAGCCTGTCGCCTGATACCAAAGATACAGCATAGCTTCATGACCATATCTAGGTCAATAACATGGCAGAAACATTGTAGGGAGAGTTTGAAGATGCCACAACATAAAAGACATGTCATATGCAAGATTGGGATGTTAGGCAGGTGCTACAGGAACTCAGAAACAGGAGGAGGTATCAGTTCATTCTACATTGCTCCAGCGTGCATATTCAGAACCTTGTGGAAAAGTAATAAGGCAGTTGATTTCAGCACAATACAAAAAAACCAACAACAGGGCCAGCCCCATGGCCTAGTGGTTAAGTTCAGTATGCTCTTCTTTGGTGGCCTGGGTTTTCAGATTCATATCCTGGGCTTGGATCTACACCATTCATCAGCCGTGCTGTGGTTGTGACTCACATATAAAAAATAGAGGAAGATTGACACAGATGTTAGTTCAGGGCTAATCTTCCTCAGAAAAAAAAATCCTACCAATGAGAATGGTCCAAGATTGGAAGTTCTAATCAGGTCCTTTTCAATGAATGTGGTCAAATAGAGACCCTCAGCCCCTGAGATGATGACACGGATCAAGTTCAAAGTTAAACTAAATAACTAGATAAGAATGCAAAGAATTTCTGGATTACAAGATAAATTTATTGGCTTTGATTAATTTGAAAATAGATATTTATAAAATAAGACGTGGGTAAGTGTGTGTTTGTGTGTGCATTAGGAGTGAAATTGAGGGAAGAGAAAACCGACTAAGACTTCAGGAAGAGATAGTTAAAGCTAGTTTGCATAATAGAAATGTTGTGAGGTTAAATGAGAGTGCACATATTAAAGCTATAGCACATAGGCACTGGTTACTATCCTCTCATGGAAAACTCAGAAGACATTCTCAAGTTTTCTAACTTGATAGTAATAATCTAGAGTACAGAAACCCATCCATCCCAAGGTTATACTTTCTTCTTGCTATTTGTTCAGGGGTTCCAGAGTGCCTGTAAATATCTGAAAATGTCAGAGCCAACCTGGGTATTCCCAATCTTAGTGAGAGAATTGTGATGGAGTTGAAAACAGCCTTGGCATGTCCCATCCAAATTACAGAAGATGAACCAAGTTCTGGCCAGTCCTAGCCATAGATACTAGAATGGGATCATCCCCCACAGTGGATAAGGCTCTCAGTCATAAAAGCTAGGTTTCTGTAAATGAAAGCTCAGTGAGTTTATTGATTCTCAGTGAAGGAGTTTTCCAGACAGAATGTTACAGTCTCTATTACCTCATGGGAGTAAGAAGGTAAAGATCTAACTATGGTGCTTTTGTTCTGTTGGACATCAAGGTACAGATCACTGAGCATGAAATAGTTCATAAATGTAGTACATTTGAGACTCCCTGGCAGAAAACAAGAACTCAAACACAAAGTGGAAAAGAATCTTACCTGGAGAAGACTTGAGCTCAAAGGGGATAAGGTGTGATCTTGACAGGGAAGTTATCTTGAGAGCTGGGGCTGCAATGAAATGGCAGAGTTTGGGTCCTTGTGGCTGCTACCTTTGGTGCTGATGTGAGTCCTTCAGAATGGTCCTTTAAGGGAAAAAAAAATGCTTCAGTATCTTCCTTAATCACTGGACTCGTAATGTTAGCAGTCCTGACACTGCACAGCTATTACATAGCCACCTCTTGGGTATAAACCAGGATTGGGACTGTTGTGACCCTGAAGGATTTGGCACCAAGCCTGATACAAGCCAAGAACCACTTCTTGCTCTACCTGAACTCCTTAATCCCCCAAACTAGATGTCTTTTCCCTCACTTTTCTCTGCACAATCAGGGCTAGCATTTTCCAAAAACCATGGAAGATGACTGAATTCAAGGTGATTCTTCAGTCTCAGCCTGTAGTATGAAGCGATTGGCTCTGCTCACTAAAGAGAAGACACATCAACTTAAACTCTAGTGACACATCCTTCTAGTAGGTGATAATGTTGCAGAAACCTTACAATATTGTTAATGTCTGATAAGACAAATACACCCTCAGCCTTTCTTTAAAAAAATCTTCAAAGTTTACAGATTTGTTCTTTTAGTAAAGTGTAAGATAATGCTTGTCAAAAATGCCGTTATGGTTTTAATTAATTTTTGCTAGATGTCTACACTGGGGAATTATCAAAATATTAGAAATATGTATTTTCCCCATCAAATGAATGGTATATTTCTCCATCTTTTGAGCTTGTTTAATGTTTACTGGTAAAATTTTATAGTTTATTGATATGGATTCTACACATTTAGTTTTAAGACTATAAGAAATTCATAAAGCTAATATTAGCTTTGTATGTATTTTATATCCCCACTCTTTATGATCCCTTAATAGTTGAATTTTAAAGTTAATTTTATTGTATTTCTAGAGTCAATCATATTATTTTGAAGTAATGCCTGTGTCCTTGTTTCCATTTGCTATAATTTCAGTTGGTTTTCTTGTTTTATTCCTGATTTTAGGGGAAAGAATCCAATCTTTCACTACTAAGTGTGATGTTAGCTGTAGGTTTTCATAGATGTCCTTCGTGAAGTTGAAGAAATTCCCTTCTATTCCTACTTGTTTACTGGGTTGTTTTTATTTATTTATTTTTTTGCTGTTGTTGCTGTTTCTGTTTTTTGGTTTGTTTTTGTTTTTTGGTTTTTGTTCAGGGCCTTACCTAACCTTCCTCTATTTTGCATGCTGGATGCCTCCACATCACAGCTGATGAGTGAAGTAGGTGCATGCCAAGAATCTGCACCTGCAAACCCTGGCCACCAAAGCAGACCATGCAAAACTTTAACCATTCGGCCACGGGGCCAGCCCCAAGTTGCATGTTCTTTTGATCATGAAATGGTTTTGCACTTTTTTCTAAATACATTTTATGCATCTCTTGAGATGATCATGGGTTTTTTTTTTTGTCATTTATTCTATTAATATTATATTTTACTTTAATTGATTTTGGGATATTAAACCAACCTTTCAAACTTGGCATAAATCCCACTTGATAATGGTGTAAATCCTTTTTGTGCATTGCTGGATTTAGTTTGCTAATATTTTGTTGAGCATTTTTGTGTCTATATTCATTATAATCATCAGAGATATTAGCCTGTAGAGATTTTTTTCTGTGCTGTCATTGTCTGGTTTTAGTATCAAGGAAATACTCACCTCATAGAAGAAGTTGGAGACTGTTCTCACTTTTTTTTAAAGAATTTGAGTAGGATTGGTATTAATTGCTCTTTGAAAGTTTGGCAAAAATGACAAGTGAGGCCATCTGGTCTTGGGCCTTTCTTTGTGAAAAGCTTTACAATTTCCAATTCAGTCACTTCATTTGTAATTGATCTATTCATATTTTCTATTTCTTCTTGAGTAAATTTTGGTAATTTATGTCTTTCTAGGAATTTGCCCATTTCATCCAAGTTCTCTAATTGTTGGTATAGAGTTGTTATATTCTTCCCTTATAATCCTTTTTAATTCTATGAGGTTGGTAATGAAATTTCATCATTCATTTCTAATTTAGAAATTTGAATCTCTTATCTGTTTTTCTGGAACAATCTAGTTAACATTTCATCAATTAGGTGTTGCTTTCAAAAAACCAATGTTTGTATTGTTTTTCTCTACTGTTAATTAAAATGAATGAAAATAAATGAAATAATTGCCTCCCTTATGCTTTTTTGGGGTTTAGTTTTCTCTTCTTTTTTCGACTTCTTAAGAAAGTAGGTTATCAATTTGTTACCTTTCTTCTTTTTAAAATATAGTTGTTTCCAGCTATAAATTTCCCTATTAGTACTATTTTAGTTGCATCTCATAAGTTTTAATATGTTGAATTTTTTATTTTCATTTATCTCAAAGAATATTCTAATTTCTTTTATAATTTCTTCCTGGACTCTTTGGTTATTTAGGGATCTGTCATTTAATTTCTGCATATTTGTCCATTTCCTAATTTTTTTTCTTTTATTGATTTTTAATTTAATATCCTTGTGGTTAGAGAATATACTTTATATGATTTGAATGTGTTTAAATTTATTGAGGCTTGTTTCGTGGTCTAGCATATGATCTATCTTGGAAAATGTATATTTGCACTAGAGAAGAATTTGTATTTTTCTTCTTTTGGGTAGAGTGTTGTATAGATACAACGCTGTTAGGCCTAGTTGGTTTAGTGTTCAAGTCCTTTATATTATTGTTGTTATTCTTATGTCGAGTTGTTCTATGCATTATTGAAACTGAGGTATTGAAATATTCAGCTGTTACTATTACATTGCCTATTTCTCCCTTCAATTCTGACAGATTTTTCTTTATGAATTTTGGAGCTCTGTTGTTAGGTGAATATTCATTTATAACTGTTATGTCTTCAAGTTTGATAGGGGCTTTTCCCATTATAAAATATCTCTCTACTGATGCTTTTGTTTTAAAAATCTATTTTCCTGGTATGAGTATAGCCCTTCAGCTCGTTTATGGTTGCTGTTTCCCTAGCATCTTTTCTCCATCCTCTTACATCTAACCTATTTGTATCTTTGAATTCAAAGTGTGTATCCTGAGAACAGTGTATTGTCGAATCTTACTTTTTAAAATACTATTAACCTGGTAATTTCTGCCTTTCAACTGAACTGTTTAATCAATTCACATTTAATGTTGTTGATATAGTTGGGTTTATAACTTCCATTTTTCTTTTTGTGTTCTATATGTTTCATATCATTTTTTCTTCCCTGTTATTCCTCCTTTTCTGTTTATTTTGCATTAAGATTTTCTAGTGTAACAGTTTAATTACCTTAATATACGTATTTTTTACTTTTTAATTTTCTTTGTCAACAGTCTAGGGCTTACCATAAACATATTATCAAAACTTACTTCATATTAATACTAACTTATTTACTGTGAGATATAGAAAAATTACTCCTAAATAGCTCAATTCTCTCTTTTTTATTGTACTATTACTCTTATATATATTCCATCTATATATGTTACAAACCCATTAATACATTGTTATAAGTATCATTTTATATAATTTTATTTCCGTTAAAGAATCTGAGAAAGAAAAGAGAGGAAGTATATATTTATAAAGTTTGTTATATTATCCTTCTTATTTACTATTTATAGTTCTCTCTTATTCTTCCCGTGGATTCAAATTACAGCTAGTGTCATTTCCATAGTTTAGTACAGCTTTGCTCCCATCTGCCTCCTTTGTGCTGTTATTGTCAAATATGTTAGATTTCTGTATGCCATATGCTCCATATACATAATGCAGTTATACATATTGTGTTATATAATTACTTTTTCAATTAATTAAGAGAAGAAAGGGGAAGAAATAGGTATTTATATTGTCTTTTAAAATTATATAATTACCTTTACTGGTGCTCATTACTTTTTCGAGTGGATTTGAATCACTGTCTCTGGTCGTTTGCTTTCAGGCTAAAGAAAATCTTTTAGTATTTCTTCTAAGATGGATATTCTAACAAGGAATTATCTTACTTTAAGTTATTTTTATTTTAACTTCATTTTTAAAGGATAGTTTTGCTAAATATGCAATTCTTAGTTGACAGGTTTTTTCTTGCCTTTCAGAACTTTGAATATATCACCCACTGCCTCCTGGCCTCCATTGTTTCTGATAAGAAGTTAATTCTTAATCTTTTGGGGATTCTCTTGTACATAACAAGTCGTTTTTGTCTTAGTGCTTTCAAGATTTTCTCTGTGTCTTTGGCTTTCAGTAGCCTCTCTGATGTGTCTTAGATCTCTTTGAATTCATCTTACTTGGAGTTTATTTGGCTTCTTGGATATTCAGATTAATTTGTCATCAATTTTTAGAAGTTTTCAGCCATTATTTCTTTAAATATTTTTTTCCACTTCTTTCTTTGTCTTCTTTGCTTCTAGTACTTCCATTACACGTATGTTGGTGTGCTTAGTCGTGTCCCACATTTCTCTGAGTATCTGTACATTTTTTTTCTGTTCTTTGGATTGCATAATCTCTATCAATGTATCTTCACGTTTGCTGGTTCTATCTTCTATTGGCAAATATACTGTTGAACCTCTTTAGTGAATTTTACTTTTGATAATTCAGCTTTTCATTCCAGAATTTCCAATTGATTCTTTGAAAATATAGTTTCTATCTCTATATGACCTTTTCTATATGAAAAAACATTGTTACCATATTTTTTCACTTAGGTTTCTCTTTAGTTGTTTGAGTATATTTATAATTGATGCTTTGAACTCTTTTGTCTGTTATTTCTGATATTTGAGCCTTCACAGCAAATTCTGTTGCCTGCTTTATTCTTGTTTATGAGTCACACTTTACTCTTTCTTTGCATGACTCATGATTTTTCATTGAAAACTGGATATTTTAGGTTATCCAGTTGCCATATTGTAGCAACTTGGATCCTTATCCCCTCCACCTTTTGGGACTTCTTGTTTTTGGCGTGTTTATGTTTCACTGGACTAGTTTGGATAATTCTATTTTTCCAGTAGTGTGATGACTCTGATGATTCCTGTCAGAGTATGCAGCCTTGGGCATACACTGTCTCCCTGAAGAGCTGGGATAGTCTACCTAAATTAATATCACACCCAGTTGTTAGCCTCCACTAACTGCTGGCTGATTGCTGTAGTTTTTTTTTTTTTTATTGAGTTAATTATAGGTTACAATCTTGTGAAATTTCAGTTGTACATTAATGTTTGTCAGTCGTGTTGTAGGTGTACCACTTCACCCTTTGTGCCCACCCCCCACCCCACCTTTCCCCTGGTATCCGCTAAACTGTTCTTAGTCTATAATTTTAAATTCCTCATATGAGTGGAGTCATACACAGATTGTCCTTCTCTAGCTGGCTTATTTCACTTAACATAATTCCCTCAAGGTCCATCCATGTTATTGCAAATGGAATGATTTTGTTCTGTTTTGCAGCTGAGTAGTATTCCATTGTATATATGTACCACATCTTCTTTATCCATTCATCTGTTGATGGGCACTTAGGTTGCTTCCATGTCTTGGCTATTGTAAATAATGCTGCAATGAACATTGGGGTGCATAGGACTTTTGGGATTGCTGACTTCAAGCTCTTTGGATAAATACCCAGTAGTGGGATGGCTGGATCGTATGGTAGTTCTATTTTTAATTTTTTGAGGAATCTCCATACTGTTTTCCATAGTGGCTGCACCAGTTTGCATTCCCACCAGCAGTGTATGAGGATTCCTTTTTCTCCACAACCTCTCCAACGTTTGTTAGTATTAGTTTTAGATATTTTTGTCATTCTAATGGGTGTAAGGTGATATCTTAGTGTAGTTTTGATTTGCATTTCCCTGATGATCAGTGATGATGAGCATCTTTTCATGTGCCTATTGGCCATCCATATACCTTCTTTGGAGAAATGTCTGTTCATGTCTCCATCCCATTTTTTGATTAGATTATTTGATTTTTTGTTGTTGAGTTGTGAGAGTTCTGTATATATTATGGATATTAAGCCTTTGTCAGATATATGACTTGCGAATATTTTTTCCCAGTTAGTGGGTTGTTTTTTGTTTCAATCCTGTTTTCATTTGCCTTGAAGAAGCTCTTTAGTCTGATGAAGTCCCATTTGTTTATTCTTTCCATTGTTTCCCTTCTCTGAGAAGGCATGGTGTCCAAAAAGATCCTTTTAATACTGATGTCAAAGAGTGTACTGCCTACGTTTTCTTCCAGAAGCCTTATGGTTTCAGGTCTCACCTTTAGGTCTTTGATCCATTTTGAGTTTATTTTGGTGAATGGTGAAAAAGAATGGTCAATTTTCATTCTTTTACACGTGGCGTTCCAGTTTTCCCAGCACCATTTGTTGAAAAGACTTTCTTTTCTCCATTGTATGCTCTCAGCTCCTTTGTCGAAGATAAGCTGTCCATAGATGTGTGGTTTTATTTCTGGGCTTTCAATTCTGTTCCATTGATCTGTGCACCTGTTTTTGTACCAGTACCAGGCTGTTTTGATTACTGTAGCTTTGTAGTATGTTTTGAAGTCAGGCATTGTGATGCCTCGCGTTTTGTTCTTTTTTCTCAGGATTGCTTTAGCAATTCAGGGTCTTTTGTTGCCCCGTATGAATTTTAGGATTCTTTGTTCTAATTCTGTAAAGAATGACATTGGGATTCTGATTGGGATGGCGTTGAATCTGTAGATTGCTTTAGGTAGAATGGACATTTTAACTATGTTTATTCTTCCAATCCATGTACATGGAATGTCTTTCGATCTCCTTATGTCGTCATCCAATTCTCTCAGAAAGGCCTTGTAATTTTCATTATATAGGTCCTTCACTTCCTTAGTTAAATTTACCCTTTTTGTTGCGATTGTGAATGGTATTGTATTCTTGAGTTCTTTTTCTATTTGATTGCTGTAATTTTTGCAACAATACTCTGAGGCATAGATTGTTCCACAGTCTGATCCAATTAAAGTAAGGCCTCTTTACAGGGACAGAGTCTTTCCAGTCCTTGAGGCTGCTCTGATCCCATGAAAACCCTCCTTACTTGTCTCTTTCTCTGGTTCTCTCTGTTAAATTTCTTTTTTGTTTACAGTTTTGCATCCTACTGGACAGAACATCTATGCCACTACCTCTGGGCTGAGGGTGGAGACAACGGCCCACTTCTCCTAGAGTGACATTCCTGCTCAAAAAATGGGGCTTTGGGCAGGGAAGTAGCCCCTGGACTTCTGAACTTGGCCTTTTTGGCATGGAATCTCTAGCTTAAAAACAAGCTGGACAGGGGTGTTTGGGTTCCAGTTTTCTTGGCCTTTTGTGATGGGAGTAGAGCTTCTGCTATTTGAGTGGCAGCAGAGTGAAGGAAGAAACCAGTCTTCTTGGCCATAGCTTTCCAGAACAGAGCTTCTGTAATTTTGGAGCTGGAGTGGGATGTGGGTGTCCTCCTGTGTCAAACTGTACCCCTAGACTGAGAGCTGGTAGAGAGGAAGACCCATCTTCTTGCCTTCAAATGCCTGAAGTAGAGCTTTTATCACACTGAGCTGGCGGTGGATGGAAGAAGGATAGGGATGATAATGAATCATGGCTTAAATGACACAGATTTTTTGCTGTTCTTACCTAGATTTAGTAGATTGTCTTAGATGGTTGTCCATTTCCTGTATACATTTAGGACAATCTCCAAAGATTTTGAGTGGTTAATTTTAAAAATTTTCGTCAGTTAAATATATATTTGTTTGTTTGACTGGGGAAAGAGTCCACTGTGCTACTTGCACTGCTGTTTTGAAAGTCAATCTTACTGGTTGCCTTTAAGATAATATCCTGTCTTTGATATCCTTCAGTTTCACCATGATGTGTATGATTCCATTTGTTTATCTTTAAAATTATATTTACCTATTTCTTTCTATGAAGTTTGGTGTTACACATCAGCTGAGTCTTACAACTATTGGGCATTTATATTAACTTGTAATTAGAAAATAAAACAAAAATTTATAAATAGGGTCATCATCAAGGAGTGTACACTTGTAATCTGCGCACTAATTCTATGTATCTTATATCTTTTTAAAAAATGAGGTTTTGGGGCTGGCCCCGTGGCCGAGCGGTTAAGTTCGCGCGCTCCGCTGCAGGCGGCCCAGTGTTTCGTTGGTTCGAATCCTGGGCGCGGACATGGCACTGCTCATCAGACCACGCTGAGGCAGCGTCCCATATGCCACAACTAGAAGAACCCACAACAAAGAATACACAACTATGTACCAGGGGGCGTTGGGGAGAAAAAGGAAAAAAATAAAATCTTAAAAAAAAAAAAAAAAAAAAATGAGGTTTTAAACAGGTGACACAGCGAATGTTTACAAACAAGAATCTCCTGGACCTCTGGTTATTTTAACTTCTCCCTTCTCTTGTCTACGTGTTACACCAGTCATTGTTGCAACAGAAATGACCAATTCCAAACTTTTCCTATTTCTTAAAGGCCAAACAGGAGTTGAATTTACTATTACTCTTGAGGAGCAATAGAACTGACAAGCAATTAGACTGATGAATACGTGCTCTGGTGCCATTTTGATGGACAGTTTTCCAGTTCTGCAGAAACAATCACAGTGTGCAAGAAGTCCTAGCTGTCTTATTTACCAGTATATTCTAGCAAATAGAATAGTGCCAGGCATAGAGTGAATGTTCAATAAATAATTATTGAATGACTAAATGACACTATTAAATTGACCTAAAACAAAGAATTGGTTGTAGTCTCTGTAATCAAAGACTAAAATTCCATATATTTATTCCCAATCAGAGACATAGCCCCTGAGTTCACTTTCCTAACTGAACCCTTGAGATTAAGTTTAAACCCTCTGTGAATGTGAGGCAATGGCAAGAATAGGGGGAACTCTGTGAGGCCACGACTATCTATGAGACTCATCACAGCTCAAGCTCTCTTTGCCGAGATTCATGATCTTTCTAATGAAACAAGTGTCCTTTACATTAAAAATCATAAATATCCTGTTGTTCAAGCATGGGGATTATTATTTTCACAAACCCATAAAGAGGGAAGGTGAACTCACATAAGGGGGTTGGTTAATTTACTAAGATCATGACCTGAGCAGAAGATAGGAGGAAAGCCAGCACTGTTAGAAAAATCTTCTCAGGGCCACAAACATATTCAGTGTCTCTTGTAAATAGAGATCTTATTCCTGGGATAGGAACAGGCAATTGAAGTAAGGAAAAATCAGCCTTCCTCCAGTGTTCTTTACGTATTTGGCTATAAGGCCAATCTGTGCTTTGACTAATGAAAATTCCCCATAGAATCTTATAAGTTTTTAATGAGTAACCCTAGTCTGTAATTATTTGTATGATTTTAATAAGTTGTTAAATGCAACATGAGGTGAGGCTGGATCAGATTTTGCCAGCTCTCTGCTAACTTAAAATCAAAGCTTTTAAACTCCTGTTTTCCCTTAATTCAAAGATTTTCTCCTTCCCAATCAATTTGTCTATCAAGAGTCAGCTCCTCAGGGATGTCTTTCTTTTTATCTCCAATGTGATTTAGGGACCACTTCTAAGACTAACACAGTACACAGGGTGTACCTGTAGCATTACATTTACTGTCACGTAGTCTAATGATTAACATGTTAGGGTCTCCTACGAGACTATATGCTCCTTGAGAAAAATGTCCAATTCTTACTTTCATATTCCTGGTATCTGATATGGTACCTGGCACAGTACCTACTCAATACACATTTGTTTAATGAATAGATGATACCCCACCCTCACCTTACTTGATGATTATCAACAAATGCCTCTGAGGATCCCAGGGCATGAAAAGTCCTTTCCTCATGAGATCATCCCTTCCCCATAGTATGGAAAGCTCCTGAAATGTCTCTGTATGAGCTGGATGGATTCACATTAACATAGCCAGAATAATGATATAGTCTAGCTAATTAAAAGTTAAAATTAAAATAACAAAGGAAATTCGATCCTCTTTTTAAAACAATCATGCTCTTTTTCTTAAAACACTAAAATAATCCATTAAAGATAGCTTATTGGAATGCTTAACATTTAATTTGCTAATAGTAGTGTTTCGTCCTCAAATTTTCCTCCAGGGGGTGGTGGAGAGAAAAGGAAATGCTACATTGGAAGTTGCTTCATTTAATCAGTTAATGATGCAGAATCATCCTCTTTCCCAAAGTGGGCCCCATGGTTAGTGAATCTTTTCTCTGCTACCTTCTGGTTGGCATAACTAAAGTTTCTAGGGAGATGGAGGGCAGAACTCAAGGATTTCAGTGAATCCAGATATGTCACTTTTCTGGCTTCATTGTCTTCATCTATTAAATAGGTGTCTTGATCTAGAATTTCTCTTCCAGGTTTAAAATTGTGTCCTCTACTTGAATTCTGAGCCTCTCTCTGCTGTGACTCTCCCTGCTTTTGCACCATCACCACCGATAGACACAGGAATCCTAGAAGTGCAAGGAATCCACTGAGCCTAAGATACAGAAGTATAATCACAGATGGATGTTGGACTGCATCTGAACACAAGTTCTGGTGCCTTGGGAATGCAGGATTCTCAAATTCCAGCATGTTTTCAGAGTCTATTTGTATAAGATGATGGCAGGAGAGGTTGGAGGAGTGGTACCTGGTAGGGAAGGAGAAAGGGAAAGGTAGGATGCAGTTTGACTATCTCCATGCTTTAAGCTAATATTTACCAAGTGCTGACAGTGTACCAGGCACTATGCTGTGACCTTCCACTTCCAAAGTTAGTTCTCAGACTAAAACTTGGAGTTAGGCACTATTTTAGGTCTATTATAGAAACGAAGAGATGGAGGCTCAGGGAGGTGAAATAACTTGTCACGTTCACACTGATTGTAAGTAATGTGAATGGTAAACCCAGGCAGTCTGGCTCCAGGGGCTAAGCTCATAAGCATGGACCTACAGAGAAAGAGTTTCTCACTTTTTCTAGCTAAAAACAAACAAACAAACAAAACACAGTGGGAAGAGAGGATCTGACAAGTTCCCACAGACTCAACATGAACAGCAAGACCTGCTCCAAAGAAGAACCTTTGTCTACTTGTTCTCGGGTACCTCTCCCTTGGAAGAGCCCTGGGTGTGAGACAGCACAGGACCAGCTCTGAATTAAAGCAACAACAAAACAGCATGAACAATAAGAATGCAATTTCTAATATTCTGGTTAAAAGTATGTACTAATAATCAAAGAGAGTTCTGCAAAAGCCTAATTTTAAAACATCGATTTCTCAGTGGTCACTGTAATGCATAAAAGGGCTCTTTTCCTTTGTTGTGTATAGGGATTTTCAAATGCTTTCTCTACAGTTTGATGCCTTCATGAAAATTAACTTGGTGGGTCATTGATTTGTTATTCGTTTGTTTATTTACTCATTCATTAATTAAACAAACATTATTGAATGCTTTATATGTCAAGCAGGTTGGGTTAATATGAGCATATAGGTAAACACTTAGCATTATGCCTGACATATAGAATATGTTCATTTAATGATAAACATTATGTTGATTAGGTACCCATCATTTCTCCATTTAGGATTTAGTTGCAAACCACCCAGGAGCATGATTTCTGCAAATGTGGGGAGGAAGTGGAATGGACTGTATACGAAAGTCTTTTCTATCTGCAGGGTCTGATGACACAGTTAATAGGGCAGTGGCCAGCTATATGGATGTGTGCAGTTTGGGCCCTGCAGCTCATCATTCCAATCTCTGCTTCCATTTTCACATGGCCTTCTTCTCTCTCTGTGTGTGTTTCTGTGTCTTCACATGGCCTTCTTATAAAGACACCGGTCATTGGATTTAGAGTTTGCCCTAATCCAGTACAACCTCATCTGAACTAGTAATATCTGCAAAGACTCTATTCCCACATATGGCCACATTTACAGGAACTGGTGGCTAGGACTTCAACTTCTCTTGTTGGGGAATGCAATTTAACCCACAACACTACCATTCCATTTTCTTTTTTAGCCATGCTTCTCTAAGAAGTTATGTTTGGGCTAGCTCTCTCTTGACAAAGTATTATACTTTGTGTAGAATGCAAAAGAGGTCAAAATTTTTAAACTAATTAGTTGGTAGGATAAAACCTTCCATTGCTTCACATTTCCTTAAGCTGGTCCTTTGCAAAAATGTATGCTCTGTTCATAACAGGAGATGGCCAGCAGAGAAGGGGTTCGTTGTACACAACTACACTCCACTATTATAAGGAAAGGAAAGGAAAAGAAAGAAATTATGTACAATTTTGAGAGGATGATATAGTGTTATCTTCTCCAGTGCAGTGCATGGTGCTAATACTTAACGATTGTTAAATGAACTAGTACCATCCTGTCTTGGGAAAGTCTCAACGTGATTTAAGAAGCCAAAAAAATATCGTGCCATCTCACTATTTCATTCATAGTTTTTATTCACGTATTTATACTCTGCCGTGTTCCAACAAAGATTTAAAATGATACAAAAATGCAGTTAAGAAGTTATCATACAATGATCTCCCCTTATCCATGAGGGAATTGTTCCAAGACCCCCAGTGGATGCCTGAAACCCTGGATAGTACTGAAACCTATGTATGCTATGTTTGCTCCTATACTTACATACCTATGATAAAGTTTAATTTATAAATTAGGCACAGTAAGAGATTAACAACAATAGCAAATAATAAAATAGAACAGTTACAACAGTATACTATAATAAGTTACTGTAAACCTTAGCAACCACAGCATATAATTTTTTAAATTATTAAATCATGAACTTTCAACTTCTCACTTAAAGGAAGCATTTTACAGATTCTCTTTGGCATATCAGAATTTCCAGCATCACAACTCTTGCACTCCTGGACCATTATTAAGCAAAATAAGGGTAACTTGAACACAAGTACTGTGATACCTCGACAGTTGATCTGATAACCCAGATGGCTACTAAGTGACTAATGGGTGGCGTGTATAGTGTGGATACCCTGGTCAAAGGGATGATTCCGTCCCAGGCAGGGCAGAGTGGGAAAGTGCGAGATTCCATCACACTACTCAGAATGGCACACAATTTAAAACTTATGATTGTTTATTTATGGAATTTTCCATTTAATATTTTCAGACAGTGGTTGACCATGGGTAACTGAAACTATGGAATGTGAAATGGTGAATAAAGAGGGGACTACTGTAAATGTAAACTAAGGAAGAAAGTGAGGGATTTAGACAATAACATTTTGGGGACTGAGTCCTCCAAAACAAATGTAACTTTCTCTACTTGATCATCTCGGTTTCCCATAAATTAGTTGAAATTTGTGTATTTTAAAAATATAGTGGACTGACGTAGGTTGAATATTGTGTAGCTATTTGAATTTAGGTACAGATAGGAATGCTTTAAAGGGAGTGATGTATCTTAAAAGCATTGGTAACTTATTTTTGCCTTGACATCCTAGCTCCTAAATGCTTGGCTATTTGCAAAGAGGGCTGGTCCTCAAAAAGTGAGGACTCTGTGATTCTCTCTCCAGGGCAACTGAGGCGATAGGCACCTCTCTGGTCTATACAACTGCCATCCATCTGCTGAACCCTACTGTTCCTCTTGCGATTGCACAAGTCAAGATTCAGCTTCCTTGGTGACTAAGAAGCAGAAAGCCAGTAGTGTTCCTTCAATGTCAACATTTGCCATACCTGTTCTAGAATGGTAAGCGTCTGTTGATTGAAGAGGTTAGGGATCCTTCTCTTTCTTCCCACTTAGTTTAGGGAAAATAAGAGGGAGCATTAAAGTTTTTTGTTGTTTTCTTTTCCCTGTGATTCTTGAAAAAGTGTTAATTGTTTAAATCCTCTCCATTTAGAGAGGAAAAAAAAAAAGTTCCTGGAAGGACAATATTAGTCATTATGCTGGGACCACACACATAAACCAGGATTGTCCCAGGCAAACCAGAGCACATGGCCGCACTGTATGTAAGGATCATCAATTTATGTTAATAGCATCATGGCAAAGTATAATTCAGTGCACGCAATTCTATAATGAACAGGTGGGAGAGGCGGGTTGGACAATATAATGCACTTTAGAAGTTTTTTTCTCTGCTGACTTAAAGAAAAGGTAGATTTTGAAGAATCCTCTCTAATCAATATGCACAGTATCTTTCAGGCAGTCCTCCATCAGTATACTTTTTCTCTGCTGAGTTTTGAAAACAGCTTCTGGGAGTTCAAGATGATATTTCTTGAAAACTACTTGGATTGAAGCTATTCCAGATTCACAGGTAAATGAAGTATCTCCCTCTTTAATAATCAAATATTATAAAATACAGACTGACATTTTTAAAAAGAAACATAAGGATACTAACACACTGGTATAGGAGGCTCTCTCTATATGCTCTGAGGTGAACCACATTTGCTTCTACTCTGTAAGCAATTCAATATTTTAGCTTGTTAGCAGCACATTTGTTCTACTTGGTTGTTTGGGTGCTGAACAGACTCTGCCTGCAATGTATGGCATGTATGCAATACGGGATTCCATCATCTTGCTGTAATTGTCATTAAAAGTCCCTGGCAACTCAACTTTCAATGTTTACAACAAATCTGCCTGATGGAGCACCTATCCTCTTAGTTGCCATTGGCTCTCCCTGCAGTGATTTCCTACTAGTGGTGGTATCATCAAAGAGTCCATTTCATTCATAACACCATCAACTTTTCTAGTTTAGAATAGTTTCAAAGTTCATTGAGCTTACATATTTTTCCTTTTTTTTTAAGCGTTAGGGAAACTGAAGTGTGGGGGTCATATGAACTCTCAGTAGCAAAGCCAGTCATAGAATCCAGATATCTTGACTTCTAGTTTTATCTATTTTCTGCTTTCATGAATTCCAGGTGATTCCCCAGGAAAAAATTGAAAGCACTTGATTCATACAACCCTCTTGCTCAGACATCATTTTATGGGTTAATTTCTGTCATTAAAATATCCCCTCTCATGTCTCCCTGAACGTGTCAACTTCAGTCAAGTTCAAGTGATGTTTTCATTTGGGTTTTTAATCAATTCACACAAGTAGGATTTATGGGCCAGGCTAGATGTCACCTGAGATGCTATAGCATTCAAGAATCTGGGATATATGTGGTTATGATCATACAAATATTAAATACCGCCTCCCTTCTTTAATGTTAGTATTCTCCAGAACAACATCTGCAGACTAAAGCCCTTGAACCAAATCTGGTCTGCCACCTGCTTTTCTAAGTAAAGTTTTATCAGCCACATCCATTTGTTTGCAGAGGCTCCTTTCACACTACTGGGGTAGAGTTGAAAAGCTACACAGCTTGAAATACTTACAGTGTGACCCTTTACAGCAAAAGTTTGCCAATTCCAGCTCTAGAAAGTATAGACATCACTTCTTATGATCAAGATTCTGTTGGTTAGATTCTCTTTCTTTTTTACGGTCTGCAAGAAAAGCATTAGGTAATTTTAGATTCATACCAAGGTTTGTAAATAGTCAACTTATTCAATGCCTTCCAGGACAATCAATGTTATTTTTGTTTCTGTTGTATAGATGATTCTTCCCATGTCCTTGAATATTCATTTTTCGTAAAAGCTGACAGGTAATTATAAATTGAAATGACATCTCCTACACAAACATGGATGCATTTCTCCTTTTAAATGTAAGAACCTGAAGATACAAATGTGTCTTTGATTTGTGAATTGACGTTTAGAAGCCTTTAATGAATTATCTATGAGAAGAAGATGGGAGAACTCAACATCTGCTTTGAAATGACTCTCGAGTTTTTGTGCCTACTCTTATTCTTAGTGAAGATGCTGAGGTGATAGATTTTTTTGTGGATATAGTCACAGAATTAGCTTCATAGTAACTTGGCAAAGTCTTAGATTATTTTCTGAGAAATCTCCAAAGAAATCCAATAAACATCCTGGCACCATTTATAAAGTTGGCTTAATTTTGTTAGGTACATTCCAACACTTGGCCTAATCATGTTCTAAAGAAGTAATATACATCTGAAACTTGTACTCTTAGTCCTATCCTTCCAATTTTCTCTAGGAACACTGATAAGTATTTCATTGACTTCTGCTATTGTTATTTTGTTGGAAGTAGTCATTAAGTTATAATTTCTGCAATGATTAATCACTATCACCATGAAACAATCCTTCATCACACTTATAACTAAATAATATAATCATGTCTTGAAAAATCTCTCTTCTGCTTGACTATAAGTTCCACAAAATTAGGCCTCTAGTATATATTCCTCACCATTGTATCCCCATATTAATGGTTTATTTATTCAGCATATATTATTGAGTGGCTTTCTATACCGGAAGCTGTGCTAATTCTGAAGAAGAGCAGTATGACACTATCGTGTCCTAATTCTCCCAGAGCTTACAGTTTAGTTCCTAGAAAAAAACTGATTACATAGAAATTGCTTAGGGTTACTCATCTAAAGAATGAATTAATGAAGAGTATTAATATTTCATACTAAGTCAGTGAGAATTACACTTAATTTTTTATTCCATAGCTACAGGCCTCTAATCTCAGCAAGTAAGACTATTGGTAATAAAGAGAATAATATGAGAAATAGTGGATGGTTCAACACTCACCCACTACTGGAAAATAACACCTAACCAATTAACTACAGTGAATGCCGATGAAAGGATGAACTTCAATTTCATCTGGATTTTTTAAAAGTGAAAATAAATATTTATGGAGTCTAAATCCCAAGGTCTTTCCAGTGGCCTCTAGGGCCCATGCCATGGGGCTCCTCTGGAGGTAGGGTCCCTGCCCTTCTGTTCTCTCTTCGTTCATTCTACCCCAGCCACATTGTTCTCTCTGTTCTTCAGTCTTGCCAAGTGTGCTTCTACCTCTGGCTATTTGTTTTTTTCTTTCCTCTCCCAGACATATTCTCCCTCAAGAAATCCAGGTGGCTCACCTTTTCAGCTCCTTTTTGCCAGATGTTACTTTACTCTTGCTAGTTTTTCAGAGACACTTCCTGTGACCTCCCTATCAAAAAGTGAAACCCTGGGCTGGCCCCGTGGCCGAGTGGTTAAGTTCTCAAGCTCTGCTTTGGCGTCCCAGGGTTTCACTGGTTGGATCCTGGGCATGGACGTGGCACCACTCATCAAGCCATGCTGAGGTGGCATCCCACATAGCACAACCAGAAGGACCTACAACCAGAATATACAACTATGTACTAGGGGGCTTTGGGAATAAGGAGAAGAAGGAAAAAAAATGATTGGCAACAGATGTTAGCTCAGGTGCCAATCTTTAAAAAAAAAAAAGAAATGAAACCCCTACCTAGGCACACTCATACCCTTTTTCTGTTTGCTTACTTACTTTATTTATCATTCATGCATTCACTTATATACTCAGTTATTTACTTTCTTTAATGAATGATACTACGGATTTAACAAGAGGCATTTTTTTATATATCATAAGGAGCAAAGTTACATCAACATGGGTCAGGCAATGGAGAATCCTTTGGCAAAATATAGATATCATGCTACTTTACCCTTTACCAAGGGTGGTGATTACAGAATATTTCTGTAATAAGAGAGAGATCTAGTCTCTGTTTCTTAGAGAAGAACTATTCTGAAAAAAAGTCAGTGGCTGCAAAAGTCCATCCAGTAATGCGTTATCAATATTCTGTGACCAATCTCTGCACAATATTTGAACAATTCTGTGTGCAAATGCCTCATGTACTTTTTGGATTTCCCAATGCCCTAAGGCATCATCTTTTTACCTCATTCCAAAATTTCAATTCGTTATGCTCACTAGAGTCCCAGCTGAACATTGTCCAAGGTAGAAAAAGATAAAAGCAAAAAGCTTTGGGCTTGCTCGTGTCTCAATGCAGACATCACTGCATCCTTTTAATTATATCAACTCAGGCACCAAGACTCTTGCTGTACTCCTGGAAACTGTTCTGAAAATCCTTAACCCCCAGAGCCAACTTCACCAAACCTGGAACCAACAACTCAGGAATGGAAGTAAGAGACTGTTCCCTGTGCTATTCATACAAGCTCTTAGATTAAATAAACAGATTCTATTATGTAAATCTCAATATTTATGAAGAGTCCTGTGAATTTTGTTATGTAACAAAGGCTACAGGTTCAAAATTCAAAATCGCTGCTTTGCCAATGGTGAGAACTATGTTAGTGAAAACATGTGCAGGAATACAGCCTGACACCTCCTTCAAGAATTGCCAAATACTCTGCAGGCCAGAGGAGCCTCTTGACTCTCAGTACATGAGAAACCATCACACTCAGCAGTGGAGGGGAAAGTGGACTTTATTGTTAGAAATTAGCCATTTGGAAAATGGTACTGATAATATACATCTTAAAGGGTCTTAGCATTTATCCAGAAAATGTTTTGAATAAAAAGAAAATTTTTGTTCACAAAATCTATGAAGAGGACACAATGCTTTTGTTTGTTTTAAGGGATTAAACCTTAAGAACTTCCTTGTAAGTTGTTTTTGTCTGAGGGAGTCGGAGCTCTGCTGATTACAGAGGCAGATTTCCTTTGCATTGTGTGTAGATGTTTATAGTGATCTAATATCACACACATTCATCATTGCTTATTTGCATGTTCTGAGGGTCCCGTATAACTTCTGAACTTGCTATGGGAAGCTTTCCTTTCCTAGTCCACCTATTGGCTCTTTTAATGTCCCTCTCAGCCATCCCATGTTCTCTTTGGTTGCTGTTAGAACCCTAGGTTGGTGCCACAGCCCATGGTCATAGACCCCCTTCTCCAGGGAATTCAGGACATGTTTGCTTTCAGAGGACAGTGGTTCACAAGTGCAAGCAGAACAGGTCTCCCTGAGCTTCTTGCATAGCTCTGTGGGAGGCAGGAATTAAAGGGGGAGAGAGGACAGAGTCCAGTGATTTGAAGATCCCCAGTCCTAGTTTTGAGAGTATATCAGTCACAGAAGGCCCTGAGGGCAGATTTTTGTTCTGTCTAGACTGGAAGTTTGGCTCTATCATGACATTTTTTACTCTAAGTTTAAAGAGCTAATTGACTCTATTTCTATTGGGTTTCCCTGTTTAGAAATTGTCAGCTGTTTATCCTCATCTTGAGGCTGACTTTCAGTCATCAAACAAATATATAATTGTACTTTGTTAAAAGCTGTGACTTCCTTTGGTGACCTGCATTTTGCCTGGGATCCTACTACTGGATATCTTATGGGAAAAGTTGGTGGTTTTTCTTAAAGATATATTAAGTCCTTTGGGACCAAATCAGTCCGGGAACATATGACCAATGATCAAGCTAACAGTGAGGGCAGAGTCATTTCAATGACATAATCAGCAAATTTAAGGTAAATTGACTTCTCATCCTAGATGTGAGCCTTGGCACTAGCACCCCTTGCCTTCAATTTATAGAGGCTGTTCCATTGAACTTGATCTTTATTCCAGGACCATGAAAAATTATTTGTAGATGGACTCATCAAAATCTGTGATGATTTGGATCAGGAGGCACAAACATTCTACTCCCTTGTTGTTATCGTTGAGTCTGTTAAAGAAGTCATGGAAACAAACATGATATCCACGTGTGAATACAGTTTTTAATAAGAAACCAAGTTCCTGGGTTTAGTCTTGAGAAAATCTTACCAAAAGATTGAAGCTAATCCTTTATTATCCAGATATTTTTAAAAATTATCTCTGCTTCTGCTTCTGCAGCTCAGGAATATGCCAGGCACAGCTCCAAATTCCCATACCTACAACAGAGGACTGAAGCACAGGAAAACAGTAGGCTAACTAATATTGACTTGAGTGAAACAAGTGCTTTCTCATATCTGCTAAGTTTTAAGTGATGATATATGATACAGTAACCAAAATCAGAAAGCTCATTTTGGGCAAGAAGCACTCCTGGAGGAATAGGAACAGAATCAGCATAGTCATAGCAACAGCAGAGTAAGGTTTGTTATGTTATGTCTCAGGGCAGTATTTTCTTTGTTCCTGTAGAAAATAGGATCAATAGGGAACCACCAGAATTTTTCTCCAAGTCCAGTTAGAGGCCATCTCACATTCTTGAGCCAGTTGAATAGATTATGACAACTGGGAAAATATGAAAAAGTGGTGCCAATGTGAATTGTAGGCACTCTGGAAAACTCTGGATTTGTGTGGAATGCAGAAATGCAGTGATATTTTTGTTTTTGTTGTATGTGTGATTCTCCATTTATTTATATCACTGTGGACTCATGGATATTCATTTTATACTTCAGATAGTAATGCAGCACTACTTCATTGATTTTGTCATTCAAATTGCTCCAGTTTTGGCCATTGGGAACTCTTTCAGTTGACCCCATGTCACTTTGCCATACTGCCATTGAATGCCCTCTCTTGGTTTCAATCGCTCTCTGATTATTGCCTTTGTCCCAGTCGGAATATTTGTGAGTATAACCTTCCTTTATGTCATAAAATAAGATGTAATTCTTAGGTTTGAATAGTCACAGACCAAAGCAGATTCTCAAGCCCATTCTATTTCACTTTGAGACTTAAACCAAACTATCTTAGGAAAAAGCAAGTTCGCTAGATGGCCTAGACCACTTTGTAAAAGCATTTCCCTTTGGTATTTGAAATCTATGACACAGCTAAAAAAAAATATTTTTCACCCCATTTTACACACACACACACACACACACACATTCCTTGGGAACTTAGCATGAAGGGATTCTAATAGGATCTTCATATTCTCAGATTTCATAATTTCATCCTGATTTATAACAGTAAGTACCAGAAAGGTCCAGTCTTTCCCTGTGACCTGATTGTAGTAAATGCAAAGATGATCATATTCGTGTGCTGAGGTTCAATGATATCCTACAGACACCTCATCAAGCATGGCTTCCTAACAGCAGGAAAGTGGCAGGATTTGGATAACTAGCTGGTTTGGGTAAATTGGTATTGTTGAGGATGTAGGGTTTCAAAGACTCTTCTATCTTTTGCTCTGATCCTATAACACCTAACACAATACCTCATTCTTATGTTTATCCAGCACCCCAATAGAGAGAATAGGATAAACTCACTGCCTTCATCCTACATGGTCTGATACACAGCTAAAATTTGAGCTAGGATGAATGAAATGTGTTGCTACAAATGCAGAGCATTTGAAAAGGGATACTTTGGTTTGAGGGTTAGGAAAAAATTCTGTAGTCTCATAATATAATGCAAAATATACTCCTTAGATATAGCACAAGGCAAGTATCCTCATATATCGATGTTACTTAGCATCTCTGGAAGAACAAAGTTAAGACTACAGAACGAAAAAAATCTCCAAGTGAAAAGATTGTGTAAGCTAATATACCTACTCTGTCCTTCCACTTACCTCCCAAAGTCAGTGGTTACTTTATTTAATCTCAAATGACAATCAGAGATTCCTGAAAGTTTTAAAAGACCACAAAGTGGTAAACCAATGAACAATTATGATTAAGCTTTTACTGTAAGGACCTAGATCAAGACAAGTGAGTAGATTTAAAGGAAATGAAAGCATTAAGGAATCAATATATAGTAGCAGCACTTCTCACGACTCTACCATCCAAAGAGTAAAACATTTTCTACGAGTATTATCTTAATATATAGCAAACAATATCTTTAGATTTATGTACACATTATTCTCCCTTGAATCTGTAGTCTGTTCTATGAAATCACACTTTAAAAAGATAATTTTTAGGTGAAATATTAACTGAAATTCTTGTATTTTTCTTTTCAAACTATTAAAATTCATTGATAAATATGAGACTAAAGATGAAAATAATTAATGATTCTTTTCTAGTTGAGTGTAGAAGGCACACATATACTTTGGGTTTTAATTAGCTTTATTTATGTCAGTGATTTATAAATAGTTGTTCTGTGGAAAACCAAGCCTGAAAAATGGCTTAAAATAAAAATGAAATGTTCTGTGAGCCAAGGAGTTTTGAAAACACTCCATTTCTCACATGAGGAATGTTAAAGGGATTTGAATTTGGGAATAGGAGTCTTGGGTCTCTTTGGTTTGAGAGATGTATGGTATGGGTGGAGACAAAAGATAGTTTTTTTTTCTTATATGATACCTTGAAACAAAAAGTTAAAGGGCCAACATGAGTCCCAGAGGGGTAACTACAGAAATTGCTTAAGGATCACCACAAGTCCTGTAGGACTAATTTAATCGTGTAAGAATTTAATGTATGATTTAAAAACAAACAAAAAAAAAAACAGAAAGATCATGAAAGGAAAGGATTATTTAATGAATGATGTGAAGAAAACTGACTCAATATTAAAAAAGCAAACAGCTAACCAATACAATAAATGAACATCAACATGCTCCAGAATGATCTAGATACAGATTCCTTAACACCTGCCCCCCTCAAAAAAAAAAACAACAAAAGAAAAACAGGTAACAAAGATGAACTACAAAATGATTTACTTTGTTGTTTTTAATTTTTTTAAATAGACTTTATTTTTTAGAACAGTTTTAGATTTACAGAAAATTTGAGAAGTTAGTATAAAGAGTTCTCATATATCCCTATACCCACTTTCCCCTCTTATTTACAACTGACATTATTACAGTACATGTGTTACAACTAACGAACTAATATTGATACTGTAGCATTCATAGATGATTTATAATTCCTTAGTTTTTATCCAGTGGCCTTTTTCTTTTCCAAGATTCCATCAAGGATACCACATTACATTTGCTTGTCATGTTTCTTTAGCCTCCTCTTGGCTGTGACAGTGTCTCAGATTTTCCGTGTTTTTGATGACTTTAACAGTTTTGAGGAGTACTGGTCAGACAACTTGTAGGATGACCCTCTGTTGGAATTTGTCTGATGTTTTTGTCATGATTAGACTGTGGTTATGGGTATTTTTTGAAGGAAAACCACAAAGATAAGTGCCATTTTGTCACATTATATCAAGGGTCAATACTATAAACATCACTGTTGACGCTGATCTTGATCACTTGGATGAGATAGCGGTTTTTAGATTTCTCCACTGTAAAGTTCCTCTTTTTACCCCTATTCCATACTAAAGTCTTCGGGAAGATGTCACTATGCACAGGCCATGCTTAAGGAATGGAATGTTATCTCCCCTTCCTTGAGGGTAGATTATCTACATTAATTATTTGGAATTATTCTACATAGGATATTTGCCTCTTCTCCTCTATTTTTCTTATTCAGTCATTTATATCAGTAAAGACTCAAGGATATCTATTCTATACCTTTAGGTAGTAATCCAACACTACTTTATAAATTTTGTTGTTCAAGTTGCTCTAATTTCGTCCATTGGGAGCTATTTCAGTTAGCTCCTGTGTCCCTTTGATATACCCCCATCAAAGTGGGATTATTCTTTTTAGCACTTCTTTACTTTCTGTTACTATAAGCTACTTTGATTTATCTTGCATATTTCCTGCTTCAGCACAAGAATTGTCCAATTCTCCAAGGAGCCATTATTCCTTTTATTAGAACATGGTATCTGAAATCAGGATCTGGACGCTAGGTGTACTGCACTTTTTAAAAAAAATCCATTATAGAGCAAGATATGCAAAGAAATACAAAAGAGAAAAATTCCCAAAGGGTACTAGCCCTTCCTGGGTAGAAGAAGAAGTATACCATTTTCCTACTGCATGCAAGTTGTCTATTCTTGGCATGGATGGGCAAAGCGTTCTGCTGAGGCATAGAAAAATGAGCAGAGCTTTTCTTGGCTACTTATGTGTTGTCTTGCAGAACTGAACCTGTAGGAGAACTAAGTACAGAGGTAGCTTTCCTGCCTGCTGATTTGATTCTTTCAAAGACATTTATGTTGAATGTTGGACAGTGTAGGAGACTCGAGACATCACTCCAAATTCTACAGTCATTAGAAGAACTGTAAGGATACTATGAACAACTTTTTGCTAATACATTTAAAAATGATATTTTGTTTTGCTAAATAAAACTTAATATGAGTATAGAAGAAATAAAAAAGGAAATGCCTTACATCTGTTAAAAAATAATGAACCTACAATTAAATACCAACTCACACAGAGCTCTAAGCTCCAATGGCTTTATGGTGAATAAAACATTTAAGGCAGGAAAAGTTGCTTTCAGAGAAAAGAAAAAAGTAAATCCTTCTAACTTAATAAGGTTATCATAATTCATCATAATACCACCTAAATTATACATGGTAAAAAAGGAAAATTATGTCTCATGAGCATGAACACAAAAATATTAAACAAAATGTTAACAAACTGAATCTTGTAATGTATATATAACATGACCAAGTGAGGTTTACCCCAGTTAAGAGAATTTGTTTCAGTATTAAAAAATCTATTAAGAAGAAAAATGATTTCTCTCAATGGATAAAGAAAAAAAGCATTTAATAGAATTAAACAAACACCCATGATAGACATTTTCAACATACTTGGAATTAAAGTAAACTTTCCCAGTATGATAAAGGGTTTCATGCAAAGGCAGCAAATAACGTGATTCTTCATGGTTAAACAAATATTGAACGCTGTCCCCTGAGTTTGGGAAAAAACAAGGCTATCTTTTCTCAGCACTTTCTTATGGCTGGCTTTATTCATTTAGCATAATGCTTTGGAGATTCATCAACACTGTTTCATGTATCAATAGTTCATTTCGTTTATTGGTGAATACTAGTTCATTGTGGATATGGCATAATTAAAATATACATTTACCAGTTGTGGACACTGGATTGTTTCCAGATTTTTACTATTATGAATATAGCTGCTGTATACACTTTTAAGTAGTTTTTGTGAGGAAATGTTTCATTTCTCTTGGGTAAATATCTAGGAGTAGAATTGCTAGGCAGTATAGTGTTTATTTAACTTTGTAAGAAACTGACAAACTCTTTTCCAAAATTGGTGTACCATGTTTATTTGAGACCTTGTTTTTCCTTTCTAAAATAAGCATTTAGTTTTATACATTGCCCAGTAATAACTTCTTTAGCAGCATCCCACAAATTTTGATATGTTGTATTTTCATTTTCATTCAGTTGAAAGTATTTTCTAATGTCCCTTGAGACTTTCTCTTTGACTCATGGATCATTTAGAAATGTCTTGTTTAGTACCAAATGTTTAGAGATTTACCTGTTATCTTCCTATTATCGATTTATACTTTAATTCCATTGTGGCCAGAGAAGATGCTTTTTATAATTTCAGTTCTTTCATATTGTTAACATTTGTCTTATGAACCAGGATACGGTTATCTTGGCTAATATTATAATCACACTTGAAAACAATGTGTATTTTGCTGTTTGGGAGTAGAGTATTCTGTAATTATCAGTTAGAACCCATTGGTTGACAGTATTGCTCAGTTCTTTTATATCTTTGCTGATTTTCTGTCTACTAGTTCTATTTACGATTGATAAAGAAATCCACAGATATAACTGAGGATTTTGGATTTTAGTTTTGATTTTTGGTTCTTACTTCTCTACTCAGTTCTTTCAGTTTTTGCTTCATGTTCTGAAATTCTCTTTTTATATTCATATACATTTAGAGTTGTTATCGCTTCTTGGTGGATTTACCCTTTTGTCCTTACGTAACATCCTATTTAATTTCTGGTAATTTTCTTTTCTCTGAAGTCTACTTCAATAGTAACATAGCTATGCCAGCTTTCTCTTGATTAGTGTTTGTACGGTAAATATTTTTCCATCCACTTAATTTAACTTAACTATATGATTGCATTTGACATCAGTTTCTTGTCAATAGCATGTAGTTGAGTCAATTTTTAAACGCATTTTGTCAGTCTCTCTCTTTTTGTTAGTGTATTTAGATCATTTAGAACCCATTATCTCATAAACAACTACATGGGTTTGCATTCCTAGCTCTGCCCTCTCTAAAATCTCCCTGGTACTTCCCACTTCTCTGATATTCCCCTTTTCTGTCCTCTGGCCAGAAAGCTAGAGCTTTAGCTACTCTACCTTGCCATGCACTTCCCCTGACTGTGCCAACATCAGCAGCATGACAGAATAGAATAGCTAAAACACCAACTTTCTGGCCAGTGGGAGGACAGAAAAAAACCCACAACTGGGGTTTTCTTCACCCTCTTGGGACCACAGACTTTCTGATCAGAGGGGAAGTTTCTTTTTCCTCTCAGTTTATGTGCTCCTGGGGGGTGCACATTTTTGTAGCCATTTTGGAGGGTGATATGCATGACAGTATCTAGCAAACTTGAAGATGGATAGCCCAGTAATCTAGGTTTTCATCACATTTCCTAAAGAAACTCTTCAATGTGTACAAAAGGGGACAAAAACAGTTAATCATTTCATTATTTTTTGTATCAGCAAAAAATTAAAATTAACCTAAATCTTCATCAATAGGGAAGTAAACGGTTTCCTCCCTCACTTCATTCATGTCTCTTCTCTAAAGTAGCCTCATCAGAAAGGGGTTTCTTGACCACCATATTAAAGTGATCCATCTCCCTCAACCCCGATCTCCCTCTATCTCCTTACCCTACTTTATTCCTTTAATAGTTATTCTTATCATCTGACACCATATTGCATTATTGGTTTGTCTCCTGTTGGTCTTTCCCACCCGAATTCTACAAGAATATATATCATCTACTGTTCATGTCATTACCTCACATTAGATCTTTATTTGTTAAAATATTTGTCTATTCTCTTTCTCCCACTAGAATATAAGTTTCATGATGGTTAGGAAATTTGCTTTAGTCATTGCTGTATCCCTAACATCTGAAAAATGTGTTACTTGTGCTCAAAATATTTGTAAAATATATAAATGTATGAATTATGTAAATCTGAGTAAAATTGCATAAAAATTGCATGACATTTTATAATTCTCTGTATTTTTATCTACTTCTTATATTTTACAAATGATTTTGAGTGGTTAAATTGTAAGTAATTTTTTTCTTTGTTATGTTTTATTTTTCAAAACTTATTTGATTACATTTTATTTTTATAAGTGAAATAATTCTTTTCACTGTTAATATTTTTTAATTTAGCAACAACTAACTCCTTTACTTAGCATTCAAGGCCTATTTCATTTTACACCCACTCCTTTGGCAACCTACTTTTCTAGCCTAACCATTGAGTACTCATGAATGAGTATTCTGCAAGCAAAACAAAATGGAAAATTGATAGCTTTCATAGTATGCTCTATGCTTACTTCTCTGTCTCCTACCTCTGTAAATGTGTTATTCTTTTCATCTGAAGGACAGCCCATAGTAAGATTCCATGGTAACTAAGCTTTTGAATGACTTGTTTAGAAAAAGTTAAATAGCATCTTTTAATTGCAGATCTGTTGAGAGCATTTTATTTGCTGATGTGCATTATGAATCTCCAAGAGGGATCTACAATATGCAGAGATTCAACTTGTTTGCCCACAGAGCTCCTTTTTAAATTTTAATGGTTTCCCTCAAAGCATTTCTTGAGTATTTCACAATGTGGGTCATTATATCTTGTTATATTTCGTACTTTGGACGGGCAAATAATCTCCTTTTACCTTCAAAATCCCCTCACTGCAATTAATTTACATATTAGGTAATATGCAATCGCTAGGTAAACACGTAAGCAATCTCTCTATGAGAAACTTCTATGAGGGTTCAGTACTTTGTTTAGTGTGGCGCTTAAGGATACTCATCTTTTTCTTTTTTTAACCTCCTGACAATGCAATGTAGACTGTTAAATTGACCCCCACCCCAATCCTCCTTTACTCTCCAAAGTGAGCAGTGAGCTGATAGGCATTTGTGAAGAATTTGTCATTTCTCGTTACTACTGACTAGTTTACTGTGCGAACTCGTCTGTACATATGAGTTAAAATCGATTTGACAGGTAGAAGTTGCCTTCAAACTTTTGATGAGAATGAGAGGGGAGAAGGCAGCCTGAATTTTTTCCACCCTTTCAATGTTTGTTGACAATGAAATTTTTAAGGATTACAGAGTCAAAGATGATTGTTTTAGAGAAGGACTGGCTTGGAATTTCTTTTGGGTTCATGATGAAACTGACTAGTTTAGAGTAAGGCTGAGTTCTGAACGTAGGCTTGGTTTGCTCTCATAGCATTCCAATGTTCTGTCCACTTCAAAATGTATTCAGAGAATGAGCTATTGTCACACCACATGTTTTACTTTGATAAATGTAATTCTTTTAGATAGGTTTCAGCTGAAATCACTTATGAGCTAGGAAAGCCCATGGTGACAACACTGAACTTGGGAAAATTTTTGTCCCTTTAAAATTGTTAATTTAGCAGGACAGTGAGCAGATCCAAAAAAATGCTCTAATCTGAGATTTATTATTCATATCATTGACTAGTTCCCAAATTTTAAAATGTCTTTTTGTGATTCTCTCTACCAATAGACATCCATTTTTCAATGACTGAGGAACGTTTTCAAATTATGCAGCAATATTGTTTTTGTGTTCTTGTTGTGTTAAAACCTATTGTGTACTAAGCATTTGCTGGGTACCAAGGATAATTCTAAATATTTTACATATATTGTTTCATTTAATCATCACCACAGTTCTATGAAGTTAATTGGAATATTATCCCCTTTATTATCCTCCACCAATAAGAAGAGTGACATGATAAGAAAATAAGTTACTTAGTTCAAGGACACAGGTAGTGGGGGCCAAGCTGGGATTCAAATCCACACAGTCTTTGTTCAGAACCCGAATGTCTAATCATGGTTGTACAGTATACAAATGAATTTAAAAGTCCAAGTTCTAAAGTAAAAAGTATCCGAAGTTCTAGGTTCCACTCTACACTAGTTGTATGACCTTGAGAAAATTTCTCAGTCTGTGTAAACCTCAGTGTTCTCATCTGTAAATAAAGGGTAAGAAAGCTACACATTTCATAGGATATTTGTAAAGATTAAAGATGTTTATGCATGTGCACCATGGAACCAGGTAAACAATCAGTAATTGCTACCTGTTACTCTGACATCCACCACTATTATTCTGATTACGTCAGGAAAGTTTCTCCAAATAAACTCGTTGGTTTCCTTATGGAAAGTTCTGTCAAAGGCTTATCTGGAAGAAAAAAAATGTAGCAATACGCTAAAAGTTTAGTGTTAATTTGAGCACAGAGAAGATTTCCTGCAAGAAAGATTATTTCAAATCACTCTTGAATTAATTTTTCCTTTTTCAAAAAGATAGCAGTTCAATACCATCATCATAAACATCATCATCACCAACTATCATATTCATGATCAATAAAGGCATAAAATAGTGTTTAAAAATGTGTGTTCCAATCAGCAGAGAAATAGCAACCCTGCCCTCTTTATTGACCGTGGAGATAGCCTTACTACTAGAGTCTTCAGTTTCCTACCTGGTTCCAATCAGCTTTACAATCCATAGCACCAAATCAAGAATTTTACTTACAGAATGGATTGTCTGGTGATTTGCGAGAAAAGAATGTACACATTGACTTCTAATTCATTAACGGACAAAAAGCAGATTTACTCTCGTAAAAGACCCAGAGCATAATAAATTCCTAATGAATATTCCTGAACTTTAAAACCCTTTCATTGTACCTACTACATGAAAAATGGTCTTCCACTTTAAATAAGTTCATAAATTTTGTTCATTTTCCACATATTTTTTGTAATCCAGGTGCTTTTAAGTAAATGAACTGATTCTTCTCTCTAAAATTTAGATTTACTGATAATCTGCTTAAAAGTTTGATCCAATTTCCTATGTTCTGCAGGTCATTTGCCAGTTTCACACGTGAATCTCCCTTGGCAGAATCCAGAGGAGTGAAATACATGGCTGCACATTATAGCCATTGTCCATAATTCCTTTTATCCTCAGTATTTTTCTGCAATATCTAAATCCATCAGTTTGTATCCTCTTCTTGAATGGGCTTCCTTTCTCCCTTCACACCCATGAGGTCTGTGGCTCTGGTCTAAGCTTATCATTATGTACCAGGGGAAGGGATTTTGCTTTATAAGGGTAAGCTGTCTTGCTTCTACACAACAGAAAGTCTGATTTTAGAGGCTTTCTCAAGTTGAGCCCTATGCTCTTGCTCCAAGAAAATAACATAGAAAAAGATTGAGCAGGTAATTTTGAAATTTACCATTCTCACTTATGTATCCTATGTTGTTCATTTGGACAAAGACTTCCTTTTAATATTCCTCTAAAAAATTAATTTTGCCTTCCACATTTTTTCTTTTGAATGCAACATGATGGGATCTCATCATATATTCATCACATATCTCATCATATATGGAACATACAGTTATAAGTATGGACCATATGGACCATACAGTTATAAGTAGCTTCCTGTGAATGGCAATGGCAAGGACTCCTTTGGATGAGTTAGCAATGAGATATTTCATCATTCCAAAAAGGACAAGTTCACGTATTGTCACATCATATCCTACCCTGACATACTGTTCTCCTTTTAGCCGCCAGCCACGAGGGCTTTGATGGCTCCAGACAAAACTCAGATGCCTTAAGAATATTAATTGAATGAATCAGCTACAACAGTTATGGCTTGTGTTTTCTTTGCTTGACTTTTAGGGGGACAGGGGGATCTGAGTTAATCTTGTTGACACTGTGAAAATGGTCTGAAAAGAGTAGATATCTTTTAACAGGTCCCTACTCTTCTGTTCCATCTTCTTTATTTCTCATCCACTCTGGTTTGCTCCATTCTGTTCCCACCTCCAACTATACTGCTCTATTCAGTGGTCAAATCCAACGGTCATTTCTCTGTACGTATCTTACTTTACTTCTTGGCAGCAGCATTTAACACAGTTCTTTGTGGCATCTGACACATTGTCTCTCTTGCTCTCTCATAACAAACTGCTCAGGGATTGTGGGGTCATGCTCAATTAGTGCTCACTTATCTCTTCCTTTGTAGTCTACGTCACAGCAGCATCTTCTCCACCTGCCTTTTGGATACTGGAATGTTCAGTCATACTATTTAGACACACCGTATGTATCTCTAAGTACCACATTTAGTTCCAAAGCTTGAACTACTCTGTGTTCTGATGACTTTTAGATTTGAATCAAGAGTCAAGCACTTTCCCTTGAGCTCTGGATTTAGACATCAAAAGGGAGACTAAAGTACTAAGAGGTATACATTTAAATACCTCAAATTTGATATGTCTTCCAATTTCCCATAGAAATGTTTCTCTACCTTTCCCCACCTCAGTAAATGAGTCCACATTCCACCTCATTTTTTGCTTCAAAACATAGGTATTTATTCTTAATTCCTTTCTAGATCTTAGATAGAGAAGATGGAAAATTAATTTAGACCAGACTATAAGGTTTGTATAGGAGATTATTAGTGGGAGATTGAATGTAATGTCCTTCTGTCTGGCCCAATCTCTTTTACCTCTTTAGTTTTGTCTCGTTTTCTTTATTATCCTACCAAGAGGGCTTCTGGATTCTTAATTTTTACTACATTTTTATATTGCATATTTAATGATGAGGCCATGCATAGAAGATAACGATGTTCACAAAATTTGTCTAAAATATAATTGTTGAAAGAAATATTAGAGCAAATGACAGACTGAACATGTTTTAATCTACAACACCCCTCTCCTATGAACTCTTTTCATTTTAAGACCACTACATTAATGGCTATAATTTTTATTTATGAACAGCTCACAACTAACTCGACAGCATCAAGCCCACTGACAACCCTCATAAGAGGGTAAGGTGAAAGGTAACATGACTGATTCAGTCAGCACATGGAATCAGAAGAACAACATCTTTATCACAACATTTTCGTTGTCTGGTACTTTCTTTCCAACTTAGAAATCGATTCACTCTTATGTGAGAAAATGAACTAATGATGCATAGAATGCCAACCATCTTTGTAAATGAAGTAAGATATTTTGAGTCAACCAAAGTGCTGAGAGAAAGTGAGTGAGCTAGTCTCTAAGTCAAAATTTTCACTCTAGACACAATTTTGAACTTAGAAAAAAATGGAATGATTTGAAAAGTAAGAGTGCCATACAACTGAAAGCTTGAGAAGAAACACTTTTGGCATATCTGGAATCATGTACCTCTGAATTAAGAATAAATTCCGGCAAAGATAATGTCTGCCTTGTAGAGTTGTAGAGGTTAATGAGTTCAGAAAGGAAAACCAAGGAAGTGTTTGGACAAATATCACATGACTTGGGAAGAAACTCTGTTGTTGTAACATTTGAGGACAGGAGTATATTGTAGATGCCAGTGTAAAACAAAAAATTGCCATAAAAAGTCATTGAAATAATTGTAGAGGAAAGCTATTTTGGGCAATGAGTAAAAGGACCCTGCTGGAAACATATATTTTCAAAGCTACACTGGCAAAGAAGAAAAGAAAAGAAAAATGAATGTCTGGTTATAAGGCAGCCGAGAAAAGACCATTCTTCTGTCCTCTCCCTCCTCCTTCTCCTCTAACTCTATCAGAGATCGCTTGCTCTTCCTATTCCTCTGTACTGAGGCGCATGAGAAGAGGCTAAGAAGCAGAGAAGTACTCCATTCTCCGGCACATGTCATCTAAAGGCTTTGGAGGCATTTATTGATGTTCCAAAGAAAATGGAACTTTTAGAGGCAGATGTACTTACTTCGAATTAAGTTACTTAAACCAGGGGCTGACAACTTTTTCTGGAAAAGGGCCAGATAGTAAATATTTCAGGCTGTGTAGACCATATGGTTTCTGTTGCAGCTATGTAATTCTGCCATTATAGGCAGAAAGCATTCATAGACTGTGTGTAAACAAATGGGCATGGCCATGTTCCAATAAAACTTTATTTACAGAAACAGGTGGACAGCCAGATTTGGCCTGTGGCCTTTTGGTTGCTGATCACTACCTTCAACTACTGAAGAATGCTCACTAAGGGAATCTTTACCAGAAAAAAAGGACAAACAGTCAGTACAAAGTTTACTAAACCCATGATTTAAGGAGCTTCCCTCAGGGTGTTCAGTTCATATTTTAAAAATCCGCAGAAAAGAATATTTATAATCTTATAATTTTCAGTTTTAAACTAAAATATAAGAATGCTTATTAAAACACATAATCAAGTGTTAGTTACATAATTTGGGGGACTAGTAAGTAGGGTTTCAAGATCTAAACTCCAATTTTAGAGCTGCACTAAAAGGATATACAAAGCATACTTAAATGTTTGTTTGCTCTCATCTTCTAGGAAGAAATTAAGTCATAAATCTGGGATTTTTCCAGTTATTCTTGTTAGAATAGTACAAGCTTGTCTCCAAACTTGCGGAGAATTCTTAGGTCATGTCTGAAATTTTAAAAGCTTGATTGAGGTAAATATGTTTAAAGCCTAAAGTAGCTAAAGTATGGGGTACAGTTGCAACTTTTAATAGTTTAGTCATTACCCCTCTAGTCACATCTTTGCATCTAATTGTCACCATATTCACAAATATCTTTCACCAAAGAATCAACTTTGTGGCCATTGTGGATTGGAAATGGGAAGATTCGTAAATCAGGGTATTGTTAACAACGTTAAGAAATATGCAAAATTCTGATGCAAGTATTAAGCATATAGTAACAAGCATGCAGTTTTGGAGAAAAATGACCAAGGCTCTGTTTCAGTGGATTGGAAATAGAATTTTATACGTGCCATGGTGAAATGAATGTCATCTTCAGGAGCTGCTTAGATTTTAATTTAAAAAATAATGATTTATGAGACTGGATGTAATCAAGGAAGCACTGGCATCATTAGCTACTAGTGAAGAGCGAATGGATCTAGATTGTAAGCAAGAGAGTTAAGTTCAAACTGTTGTATGACTGTTATATGTTGGCTGAAGGATTTACGGAAAGAGTGCAAGACTTTTTAGAATGTGAAAATTGGAGGATTAGAAAATTATCTTCCTTGTAGACGGACAGGAAAAGCTCTTTGAGTTTAGAATGCACATCTTTTTTACCTCTGCAGGTTGGTACAATAAAAGCATCTATGAACCCATAAATCCACGATTCTGAGAAAATCCCAATGATTTACAAAGAGGTTTTTATTTTGTTTTGTTTGAAGTTTCTATTTTCCTACTGTGGAAGCTGGAACATGGCTGGTCCCCTATGGAAGACACAATCTTAAGGATGTAAAAACTAACTATACACTCATTGGGTTTGGAGAAAGAAAGGGAAAGCAATAGAATTTGTTTCAGTTGAAGAAGGGCTGCTTTTCCTGTTCTCCTGGAGCCTACAGAATTGCTTCAATTTGTCACCGAAGCCCAGCACCAAGCCTCTTGCCAACTGTCTAAAACACACATAAGCAGCCCACACAGCCCTGGAGCAGCTGCGTATAGTTCTGAATTACACACTGTGGCTTTAAAGTCCTCAGCTTCCTGCTTTCTACAGCAACCTTAGAGAAGATGAAAAAGTACGTTTTTATGACATGTACCATCATGTGCATTATGTTTTCTCTCCAATCCCTGCATCATGGAAGGTGCATTTTCAGTGACATATAGCATACAATGTAAATGAGCTGTGGAGTAACAAATTAAAAAGCTTTCATAGAAACCTCTAATTACTATTTATGGCTCCCCTGGTATTACCTAAACTGTCTACTGCTCAAATGATTGCACGTTCCCCAATGAGTGGGGAGTGTGCATTGTTGACTAACAACAGATGCGGCAAGCAGTGTGATTTATTATTAAGGCAAAGCCATAAAGGTAGTTTTTTATCAATGATGCTCTTTCCGTGCATTGCCAGGCAGATAATGAGAAAGGGCGTTTTAAAAATTGGTGGCATTTTTTCTGCCCTGCAGCTGTTCTTCTTAGGTGAGGACTCCTCAACCCCATCACTTTTCTTTAGTACATAATACCAATATCATAAAAAAATGAACAGATGCCCACCTAGTCACACAGGAACTGAAGCATCATGGAAACTTATATAGCATTTGTAGTTACATAATTAATAAATTTGTCAAAGCCTACCTATAGGCAAGGCACTATGTTGTTGTCTTGTTAAAATCATAAAAAAATGGTCCTTGCCCTCAAGGGGATCATGATCTAGTGCTTGATCTTTCTTCGGTATATGACACTATTTCCTAAAATGATAAAATGGCATATGTTTGATTAGTATAACATTTATTGACTACCTACTATGTGTCAGCTACTGGTTAGACTCTGGGTCTCAAAAGTTAATGTCCCGGCCTCTAGATGCCCATGATCTAGTGAAGGACAGAGAAAGCTACATAAATATCACTACTGGTTAGCAGAGAGGGTAAGTGATCTGATTTCCAACCAATGTATTGTGGGAGTAGGAGGAGGGAGATTGACATGCTGGGTGGAGTGGATGGGAAGACATCTGGGATACGGTGGAACATGAGCTTGCTGGAAAGAAAATATAAGACTTCAGCCTGGTATGAAAGGGCTTTCCAGGTAAAATAGTGGCTTAATATGAAAAAAATATTCGAAAGGATAAAACTGGCAGAAATTTTATTTATAGAGGACTGGAAATTGGCCACAGATATTGTTTACACATCTTTCTGGTGGGATGATACCAAAGTAAAATTTTTAAAAAAGGATAATTATTATTTTCATGATGCTTACAGTCTAGCTGGAGAGTGAGAGCATTTATTTTGCAGGATCAGATTTGTTTATACATAGTTTCCTTGTAATGACAAGAAGTTGGATTTTGATGCATAAAAATTGTATCTAGTCAAACTCTAAGAGACTCTGAGTTTGAAGAACACACTTGGAATTGCTTTACAAATTCTAAAACTTTAAAGAAATGTCAATGTACTGACTTGACTTAAAGGAAGTGTGAGTACTACTTTCTGCCACATATTACACAATTGACTTCCTACCAACTCAGAGGGCTGCGTTGGACAGAGCAGACAATACTGGCATTTTGGACTTGACTAGCAGGGGCAGAATGCCATCAATAATGATGCTGCCTCTTTGGAAGTCAAGATAGCATCATATTTCATTACGCTGTGAACCTTGTTTTTACAGCTGACAATCAAGAAGTCAAAAAGAAAGTTACTGTTACTCATAAAGATTGAGTGTCAAGGTGAGAAATCTTTGCCTCTCAGGTTGGGAGCCCAAGTACTGTCTCCATCAGCAAGGTGGGAGAAGTTAGGACGGGCCTGCAAACATGTCAGCAGTGGAAACGACAGTAGCACCAATGGCACTAATGGCCAAGAAGCCCATGCTTGTGTAGATTGCCGGGTAGAATCTAGTGTGATTCTTGACTTGAACCACAACTTGCTGTTCTCTGGTGCTGTCTTTTATTCCCATTTAGGTGAGTCCAGGCTTAGCAGGGATGATGAGTAAATCCTCTGAAATGTATACAGGAACTATAAAGAGATGGATGGCTCCAGGATGTAAAGAAAGCAAAAGTTTGCCAAGGGGAACTTGAAGTCAACCTTAATTGATGATGTAAGAGCTGGGTCCTTCCTGTGCAGCCCAGGCTGGTGTTCCAAATAACTCTCTCACTCACCACCCAGGTTAAATTTTTTAAAAATCTTACTTTTACTTTTTCCAAATGAATCATATTAAATAATTATTATGTACCTGTTAGCTCTCACACAGCTCTGAGAAGTGGATGAGCACTACGTCTGATCTCTTGGACACTTTACATCATTTTCCATGACTTTTCACTTCTTAGACTCTTTAAGTATTTGGATTCTTTTCTTTTGTTTTTTTCTAAATCTTCTTTATTTATTTATTTAATTTATTTTTTCTGAGGAAGACTGGCCCTGAGCTAACATCCGTGCCCATCTTCCTCTACTTTGTATAGGGGACTCCTGCCACAGCATGGCCTGATAAGCAGTGTGTAGGTCTGCACCCAGGATTCAAACCAGTGAATCCCAAGCTGCCGAAGCGGAAAGTGCGAACTTAATGGCTGTACCCTTGGACCAGCCCCTGGATTCTTTTCTTAAAGCTACAATATGACCTTTTTCAGTCCCCTAGATTTTCATATCTACCTTTGGACAGATAGACCCAATGTTAGTATCTCACCATCATATAGTATTTCTAAAATCAGTAATTATATTGACCACTGGCATTTACTCTAGTTGACCTCTTTATTGACAGTTGTCATAACCTGGGAATGGAGTATTGGGCATGAGAAGTAGGCTGTTCTCTCATACTTAGATCTCACTAAAATCCCAGCAGATTCCAAGTTCTTGGAAAACTGTTAGGATATCTCTGTGTATTGCCATCTCTTTGTAGATTTTATACTGAATTTATCCAAATTGATGTATTGGTGTCCAAAGAGGATGAATAAAAATGCAATGAGACTGGCACACATAACTCACTTACCCAATCTGTAATACTGGAAGCCTGGTGAATATTATTTCTAACTTCATCCAAATTTCTCTACCCTAAGTTTAAAATGACTCACAGATATTCTCATAACTGGAAAGTCCAATATTTCCTGTTATTGGAATTGTGTGCATAGCAGAAGGTCTTTAAGACCTAACAAAAATCTCTCTATTTGTGCATGTTAAAAGATTCTGCATTTTCCCATTTTCGATGATGTTGTATGCATTTTAAATACTAAAAGATTAAGAAGCTTGAAAAAAGATTGTCAAAGGCTGGCCTGCATAGATAAATAAAAGTGTTAATCTGAGAGAAGAAAGTTTGAATTAGAAATGAGATAATTAGGGAAGATATGGAAGAACAAATAAGTAGATGGGGGTGGATGATTTAGGTCCACCAACAGGCAGAGTCTTAATAAGTTTGCTACACTATCTCATTGATCAACTTGCTACCTACAAATTGTGTATTCTTAGTGGAAACAGTAGAAACTAAGTAATATGGTATAAAATAGAAAAACAAACCAGCGCTTTACTTGATACAGTATAATGGGGCCAATGACCGATGAACCATGACAGTAGAAACCACATTTTTTAATGAATGAATGACTTACATGCCCTTTAAATGACCCTAGCATCTTTGTTATGACTTTCATGGCTCTTTACATCCAAGCTCTTGATCATTTCTCACATAGTTTTCATAATGAGTATTAATCGGTATTGCTTAATTTGCACACAGAGGAGGCAATCCTTGCAGCAAAGCAATATGGGAAACAATTCCTATTCTTTGATGAGGCTCCTTTTGCATGATGTCCTAGGAGCAAATTGAGGACTATAATTTCTTTAGAATGGATGTAATAATATTTTAGCATCTCTTACTTTCAAATGCCTAATATGATTATTTCATCTAGTAGGAATAGGATATTCTCAGCCTTATCAAATTAATAGAGTTCATGTTGAAAAGTATATAAAATTGTTGAAAGTATTACTGTTACTCTAAAAAGTCTCATTCTCTCTCATAGAAAGAAATTTCTCTTTTGACTTCTTTCAGTTTCGCTTTTTGTTCCAAGCTACTTGGATAAAGACCTTAATAGTGAGTTCTTTGTCACCATGGTGTGAAATTTATTTTTTATTTTATTTTCAAAAACATTGATAAACAAATGCTTTTCCAAAAATACTTGAATGCTTCTCAAGGTTTTTGAGTGTTCTCTGGCTATACTGAGAGCTTTGTGACTCACACAAATAAAATTCCACATCAATTTGGATGCATGCTTTATTATTCTGTTTTCAGTGACTTGAATCAAGTTACTGAAATGTTGATGCAAAAATAACCATTGAAAAAATTCTACACCACCCTATTGATTCAATAGTGTTGAAAAGACACTATCCCTCTCAGGTTCTGGCCTATTGTGTCCTACCCCAGCCGACTTGTCTTATAAAGACAAAGTACAGATGGCACGCTCTGCCTGGTTCCTTACACCTGGTAGTAGAGCTGCAAGAATGAGATAATATCCATGAAGTGTTTTGAGATCTCCAGGTGAAAAGAAATATATTCGTGAAAGCCATCCTTATTATTATAATGGAAATATCAAAGATACTGGGGAGGTAATTCTAGAATCCAGGTCATTTTCCAAAACATGCCCTTTTCCTGCCATCTCCCATGACCAAAGAGAAAACTCTCCATTGAATTACGAAAGTGGATGTAGGGACATCTTCAATATTTGTGCTTTGGATATTATATTGTTACAAAAGTCAATAAATTTCCCCAACTAGCTGTATATAAATGAACATTTAATTTGACAGGTTGTTCAACATGCTCCATGCTATCCAGCCAACATATAGTATGGAATGAAATCAGGGGGCAAGCAATTTCTGTCGTCAGGAATATATAATTACAATATAGTGACTAAACGTGTACCTAGGAGCTTTATTAAATTACTATGTAATTAAAAGGCTGTTCTTTACTCAAGCTGCTGCCTTTCTCAGAGTATATGCAAGGTTCCTGTAACAGTTAAAGGAACTCTGATATTCTAAAGAGCAGTTCAGAACACTGACAGGTACCTTCAAAGTAAGTGGATATAAGTTGCTTTCATTAACCAATGATTGAATTTTAAAGAATTCTCATTTTGTTTCTGTTTCACTATTTCAGATGAAAGAAGACTTTCTTCTTTCTGGTGGCCAAACACATAGAATTGGATAACATAGTAAATAGCTTATTATATTGATAAAATTGATACAACCCCTCCTCCATTTTTTCATTTAGTAGAAAGAATGAAGTGCCTTTTGAAAAATTGTTCCTGGAAATGCAAAGATTACAGTATTCACTGGATCCCGTTCCACGTCAGAGATTCCAACTCAGTGGTAAAAGCATAAGGGCAAATTGTCAGATTTGCTCTGTATTTAAATGAACAGAGAGTAAAGACAGAAATGGTAGATAGTAACAAAAGGGCATTCATTAATTAAATCTAGCCATAATTTTAAATTTTTCCCCCATATTTGGTTACTAAAACTATAAGGCAGGGATTATGAAGGTCTTGTTAACTGTGTTTCAAGCTTCTTATGACTAAGGGCAAAGTATTTCAACAGGAAATGCTTAAATAATCCAAATTTCAAGTCACCCTAGAAAACATTAAGGGAAAACAAATGGCTGCAGCAGAAATTTGCAATGCAAATAGCACTATTTTCTCACTGTGCAGCAAACTGTTTGCTTCCATTCAGGAAAAAGAAAACAAAACAAAACAACCCTCATGCTGTGAATGCCTACTATACAGAGAAAGGTTGAAATAGGCGTTAATTGTTATATCATGTCACTACTGTTTTTCATGTAATTTGATCAAGCTTCTCAGGGTGCGGTTAATGTTTTAACATACTTTGCATTTAATCATAATTACCTGGACCTTTTTCATACTCCTTTGCAATTTTGGCTGTTAAGCTCCCATATGTAATGAAATATTTGTGTGTTAATATTTATTGGGTATTGTCTCTTTTTTGTATTTTCTGAACTCATAATCGGGCCTTCAGTAAAGGAGTACAGGAGTATAGCACAATGAAATTTCTTCTTGAGGATATTTTTCCCTTCAGATAAGTTTTAAGATTTGCACTGTTTATTTCCCCATTAAAACATATTGAAAATATCACACATAGATATTGCTGCCATGCCCCAAGTAAGCTGAATAAGTGGGGAGTTCAGCCACCTAAAAGACACAAATAGATGAATGCAAAGATGGAGGAAATCATTGAAGGTAATTTTGCAGTACCACAAGAGAACCACAAAGTATCCTGGAATTCTGCATGTGGTGGAATTTATTTTCCAGGCATCTTCCAGGATTGATCCTGTGATGAAAATCAATTTGTCGGGTGCAAAGAAAGTTTGGCAGAGAAGAAATAAGTGCTATATAGAAGATAAAAATAAAGTATAGAGGATCTGTCTACATCACTCAAAAGAAAGGTTTGAAAAGGAGAGATAAAGGCAGTTGGGTATTATGGAACATATATTGGGCCGAACACAAAATTGTTTAATCACTTTTCTTAGCTAACAGGCTACTTTAAGATTATATAGACTGAGCCTGAGTAGATTATAAGTAAAAGTCATGCCTCACTTCCCTCCCCAGTGTAGACACAAAGTTATGCTCATACATGCCCAGGCACACAGCTCTTTTTTAACCAGAATATAATTTGCATTTAGAATATTGACTGAAAAGTTTGGAGAAATAGCAAATAATTACATTTTTGTTTTCTCTATGATTAGGCTCCACTGAGGCCCCAAAAGTAAAAACACTAAGGAGTGTTTCATATACATTCTTTTTTATTTAATCTATGTTGATATGTATTCTTTTCCTCTGCTAGAATTTCCCCTCTTGCTTTCCTTCCTTCTTACTATTCTGTACTTATTGCCTAGGATGAGGGATGGAAGGTAGAAAATTTATAGAGTTCTCCTGGCTTTGATTTCTATAAACCAAACCCTTGTGGAAACACAGAGCCTTCAGAACCTCAGTAAAATGATGGAGAGAAACACAGAGTAAAAAGGATCCTGCCATCTTGGACAAGAAATGGGTTTCCTTAGCCTTTTGAAGCAGATAGAGGGAAGTAAGGAAAGGAAATATGTCATGTACTGAAGGAGAAGGAGCTCTTTGCCTTTCTCACACAAAGCCCCTGAATGTTTGTCCAGTGAGACAAGGTAGACAGGGCCACAGAAAACCTTCCAGATTTTCCTAGGTCTCTGGTGACACAGTAACAATAGAGACAAGCCCATTAATCCAACATGGGCAGGGAAACAGCAGAGAGAACTGGTAGACCTTAGGGTGCCATGAAGACATATATTGCTGAGGAAGATACTGTCAATCTGTACAGACCAACAACTAGAAAAATAAAAAATCAAAATTCCCACTCACCAATGCCTTAGCACTATGTATCCCTTCCTGTAACATGAGAGAACACCAGAACTCTGAAAAGACTATGGTTCAATTTTCCTGCCAACTCCCATTTCCCCAATCCTAGTAGATGGAGGCTTGAGACTGAAACAATTTTGTTTTTCTTGAGCTCAATAAAATGCCTACTCTATAGCTGAGATTGTGGATCGCTGATTTTGAATTTAGTCGACTAAATTCTCAAATAATTCATTTTGTTGCACTGACTCCCCAAGAAAGGAGAAGTTTGAGAGAAGACATGTTTGCAGGCAGTTCATTTGGGAGGTCATCCTGAGAAACCAGAGTGAGGGAGAAAGAAAAGTGAGATAAAAAAGGAGGAAAAAACAATATAAACCTGTGTTGCTGCGGTTGCTGCTGTAGGCAATAAGAGCTTGGTTGATTCTTCTAGGATCTGAGTAGCATGGCAGAAACCACCAGAATTGTGTGCTGGCTCCTGTCCCCCACTGGTTGAGGGTGGCTTCTGAGAACATTAACTCTCTCTTGTGGCTGCACTACATTTTACTTGGATTTACTAGAATCCTATGTCTTTGGGGAAAGCCCTGAAGCAGAAAAGTGGAAAAAGACACACAGCATGCATTTAAGGCAGGGTGCTGTCAACTTGGAAATGTCTGCCACTGCTGCTTCAGAAATCAAATTTAGGGGCCGGCCCAGTGGCATAGTGGTTGAGTTCACGGGCTCCACTTCGGTGGCCTGGGGTTTGCGGTTAGGATCCCAGGTGCCGACCTCCATACCACTCATCAAGCCATGTTGTGGCAGCGTCCCACAAACAAAAAATCGAGGAACATTGGCACAGATGTTAGCTCTGGGGCAATCTTCCTCAGAAAAAGAAAAAAAGAGAGGGAGAGAAAGAAAGAAATCAGATTTGGTCTAAGCAAAAAGGATAAGAAATGTCAAAAGCATCTATTGTAGTCCCTCCTTTGCATAACTTGGAGCCACTTTAGCCCAACATTGTCTGTCTCTCACTGATTATTGAAGATGGCAGCCAGATAAATCTCTCTAAAAAGCTTAAATAAGGAGCATGCAACAGGCCCTATTGCTGCAAACGGTGCTAAAACCATTGTTGTCCTTCTCCACTGCTGATTCTATACTCCTAGACATTTTGCCCGCCCTTCAGCTCTTCCATAGTTCTTGCCTGCTGAGATGACTCAGTTCTTGTTTCTCAGGGATCTGAGCACTGGCTTGACTCGCCCTTATTAGGCTATTAGGCTGTAGTTGCTGACACAAAGCACCAAGAACAGCCCCCAGTGAATCCCTTGAGTTCCAGAGACAGTTTCTCCTGCCCCTCTCCCCCATTATGTAGCAGTAACCTTAGCTCTTCTAATAGTTAAGGTAAAATAACAACAATAGCATGAACAGTCCAAAGTGATCAGGATGCAGGTGTAATTTTAGATTTAGGTGAAAATTGGTTTTTTGTTTGTTTTTTTTTTGAGGAAGATTAGCCCTGAGCTAACTGCTGCCAGTCCTCCTCTCTCTTTTGCTGAGGAAGCCTGGCCCTGAGCTAACATCCGCGCCCATCTTCCTCTACTTTATATGTGGGATGCTTACCACAGCATGGCGTGCCAAGCGGTGCCATGTCCGTACCCGGGATCCAAACCAGTGAACCCCGGGCCGCCAAAGCGGAATGTGCAAACTTAACCACTGAGCCACCAGGCAGCCCCATAGGTGTAAATTAATTATGTCTCCTAGTGGCAGCACACCTCCCTGCAATGGGGACAAGGGCCTCTGATCTAAAAGAGTCTGAGAAGCACAAATTTTGCAAGTGGCTCCCTAGGAGTGGCAGTGAGAGAGAGCAATCCTTTTTCCACAACTTGGCTCCCAGACCCATGTGTTCTGGCTATTGGAGACTCAGCACTGTATATTGGCTATTGGTTTATTGCATATAGTGTTTTCTGGAGGACAGAGACTAAAACTTTCAGTGTTATTCTTGTACCTTAACGGAGTCTTTAATGGGCCACCCGACATCCTGTTAGACTGACTCCTTCCACTTGATACACGATATGGTGAGATCAGTGAGTTATGTGGAGATGCAACAGTTGTTACTCCTCCTTAACTGAGAACTTAGCCAACTGGTCTGAGGTGAGGTTACATAATGGTCTATTCCAGTATATCAGACATTCTCTAAGTACTCTAATAGTGCTGCTGTAAGAAGCACTTTGAGAAGAGAAAGAAAATTTATATCTAGGGTAGTTTTGAAATCTAATAAGGATACATAACTGCTTCCTACAGAGTGGTAGAGATCCAATGTCTTCAATTTGGTAGAAAGTGGCAAGCTAATCTCCTCAAGGGTTTTACCTCATTGATATCTCAGAGTTGTATTGTTGGTAATATGTCTAGTGTTCACCAGTTTCAGTAGCTAAATCAGCTTCGCTTAGAGGGGGTTCTTCCTGTTGGGACCATGCATAGGCTTCATCCAACATGGACACACCTTTTGTGAGCCTATTGCACAAACAGAAGAGTGACGGATTATAGAAGCTGGCTAACATCCATTGGATGAGTCATTCTATCTACCTGTTATTGAGAGCCTCCTTTGCAGTGGGTCTTCTCTAATGTTCACTGATATGATGCACAAATATCCATATACCTAGTGCCCACTAGCAGAGATCCGTGCATAAGCATCCACACCACAACTCCTTGGATTTGATTTTCCAGTCCCCTAAGTAGCCAGCCAAGATATTTGCAATTTTTCATGAGTCCATGTAGATCCTTACTTCAGACCATTTCTCTCTCCAAACAAAGTGGACAAGCTAGTGTATTTCTAGAAGTTTCCCTCACCACTGTTCTTTAGGGCCACTCCTGAGACAAGCTGTAGAGAGGCAGAATAACCTTTTTAGCTTGCACTGATATAGTTGGACAGGGCTTCTACACAGCAGGCCTGCGCTTTTTCTTCTCATTCATCTTCTTGTAGGGAATGCCACACAAGGCCACAGCCATGACCCTTGGTGCAACATAGGTAAGGAATAAGGGTATCTGGTCCACGTGTTCATGAAACTGAGTTGTACTCTCTGAACCTGTGTGGGCATGATTCTGAATGCATCATTTCCATCATATCATATATTCCTGCTGATCAGCATGATGTCATCAATAAAGAGTTCAAACATAGTGTTCTGCAGAATCTGAAGATGATTTAACATTCCTGTGTGCTGTATTATGACAGAAGTCAGGAGAATTGACTTGGCTCTGAGTTGAGACAGTAAATGTATATCGCTATATTTCCCTTATAAAAGCAAACTGAATTGAATCCTCATTATTGATGGGGTTTGAAAAGAACCCATTTGTCATATAAATAGCTGAAAACCAACTTCAAGAGGCTGTGTTGATCTATGCCAGGAAAAAGTCCTCATCTATCAGAACGGTTATGATTGTGGGTATCACTGAAGTAAGTTTATAATCATTACTCATTCAAAATAATACTGATTTTTGTAGGGGTCAAATCTTCTTTAAATTTTTGAGGGTGGCATTAATCTCTGCAAAGGATTATAGTGAATTATAATGCTTCAGATTTCTCTTTCTGTCAGGATGGGGATGGTTTTAGGGGCTTACACTTGGTCCTAGCTACCATAATGATTATTAATCTGTGGATCACAGTACCAGTGTGAAGATCCTAGCAGCTGCTAAAAAAGCAAGTCTAATTATATTATCACCAATATTGGACAATGGATTAAAAAATTGTTTTAAGGCACTGGAGAAGAATTGAAACAGGAAGAAATCTGAGGAATATGATTTCTGTAAAAAAGAGACATGCAGTAGATAAATTCCATGTTAACTTGGCTTCCCCTCTGAGATCACTCTCCAGTTTACTGAGCAAGGGTAATAAAATCCAAGCAAAAAGTAGCAATCTTAGTGGACAGAGAAGTGGAGATGTTATAGAAGCTGGAAACTGGGGGAGAGGGGATTGTAAAGAAAAGGAAACAAAAAGGAAAGGGACTCCAAAGTCTACATGAAAGTTCCCTTTAAATTGTTGGCTGAGTATTAAATTGCACATGTGCAGGGCAAGACTTCAAGAATCCCAGTGGAGTGAGCAACTGGTAGGATATGACACTGAGTAGAGATTTTAATAGATACCTGGGGCTAAGGAGAGAGTTTAGTTCAAGTCCTGCCAAGTTAGAGGGGCTTGTAAACACTTTAGGTTTCTTGTTAAAGCTCCCAAAGGGATATGCCCTGGAAGTAAGGGAAACACAAAAATCAACAAGTTCTTACAAAGTGTAGAAGACCACCCTCTCTAAGATTAAGTTGATCAGTTGGTACTTTATTTCCAAAAAAGAAAAAAAAATCGTCTTTCAGGAACTCTAGAGACTTTACATATGACTGGCATCCAATCGAAACTTCTGAAACATGATTATTGTTTAAAAAGTATTAGTTTACGGGAAACACAAACAACAGATAAAAATAACTTAATCACAATTAATTTAGATGTTAGAGTTGAGACAGGATTTTTAAATAAGAATTAACCAAGTGTTAAAATAGAGGAAAAGATGGTCAAAATGGAAGGAACCATGTAGAATTCCAATAATATAAAATAAAATAAAAAGTAGCTATTTTATGACTTAAAATGCAATGTGCAAAATTAAAAACACATTGAATGAATATCAAAAGAGTCTGGGCATAGTAGAAAGCAGGATTTCTACTTTCAATTTAATGACAGGTCAATAGAAAAACATTTAAACTGAAGCACACAGAGGAATAAAATGGAAAGAATAGGAAAGTATGTAAAAGACGTGTGAGACATGGTCAAATCTATGTGTGTAATTAGAGTCCCATAAAGAGAGGAGAGAGGGAATGAGGAAGAAGCAACATCTGAAGAGACAATGATTGGGCATTCCCTCAAACCAGTAAAAGCTCTCAGCCCACCCATTCCAGATCAGTGAAACCAAAACAAGAGAAATAGAAAGAAAATCACACGTAGAAACTTCATAGTCAAACTGTGGAATATCGAGTTTAAAGAAAAAACCTTAAAGCAGCTAGAGAAAATAAGCACATCATCTTCAAAGGAGCAACAATAAAATTAATGTTTGACTCTTCAACAGAAACTATGGAATCCAGAAAACAATGAAATGAAAAAGCACTGAAAACAAAAGAATTCCAGTCTTGAACTCTGTACCTAGTAAAAATATTCATCAACAGTGAAGGCAAAGTGAAGACTTTTTCAGACAAACAAAAGCTGAGAGAATTTATCACCATAAGATTCATACTGCCTGAAATCCTAAAGGAAGGTTTTTAAGTTGAAGAAAAATAATTTCAGGTGGAAGCTTTGAACTGCATGAAAGAAGGAAGGATTACAGAAAGGATAAAGATGGGAGTAAATAGGAAAGAATACTAACTATATAAAACAATATCTTATGTATGATGTAGACAGAAACCACACGATGGCAAAAACACAGTCAGCTGGGGTTAAATAGGGTTAAACTTTTTGAAGTTTCTTGCATTATTCTAGATGTGGTAAACATACCAATTTAAGGTAGACAATAAGATAAGTATACACATCTAGGACATCCACTAAAAGAACAATACAAAGGTCCTCTAAAAATCTAATAAAAATACTCAATTCTAATTTGTTTCTGGTCACTAGGAATAGATCTTTGAATAAGCAAAAGTCCCTGCTTTATTGAGAAGAGACAGAAAATAAACAATCTTAACAAGTGAATATATCATGTTAGGTGATGAGTGCTATATATAAAAATAAATTTTAAAAATTCCTATTTCTTGACCATCTTGTAGATTTGGGCACTGAGCTAAAAGCTCAACATGCGTGTCTGTCTTTTAATCACAATGAAGGACATATCACTATGTATGAATAAAGTAAGTGATCTACTCAAAACTACAAAACTAATAAGTGACATGCAAGTTTATCACTTTTTTTTTTTAAGATTTTATTTTTCCTTTTTCTCTCAAAGCCCCCTGGTACATAGTTGTGTATTTTTAGATGTGAGTCCTTCCAGTTGTGGCATGTGGGATGCCGCCTCAGCAAGGCTTGATGAGCGGTGCCATGTCTGTGCCCAAGATTTGAACTGGCGAAACCCTGGGCCGCTGAAGCAGAGCATGCAAACTCAACCACTTGGTCACGCGGCTGGCCCCCTATCACTTTTTAAAGACATGGCAAAAGCATTTTTCCATGTTACTACCAGTTCTTTTTAAACATTATTTTTAATTTCTACATAGTATTTTTTGGGTGGATATCCAAGGCAGAAGCTATGCCAGGCAATATTTTAAAAAGCAATTTCTCTCCTGTGGGTTATGGCATCTTGGTTTGTAAACTGGCCCCCCTACCTGGAGGGCAAAGGGAGACCAAAGAAAGAGGCAGACCACTCCAGACTGGTAGGTGGCAGGTTTAATAATTAAGAGAACTCACTTACAAGGTTTGTCTTTGGTGGCCGTTGCAAGACACGTAGGTCTCTGTGCTTGCCCTCCAGAATCTTCAAGTTTATACAGAGGCCTTAACTGTGCTCAGTTATGTATACCATCCAGATGGTCTCAATAACACCTTACTCTCTCACGGCTGCATCCTTGAAGCAGCTGCTAGTATGGGGATAGCAGGCGGGATGTACATTCCAAGGACAGGGGTGGGGGGAAGGAGCCTGCGATTGTCCAGGTCCAGCTCACGGGGCAACTGGTGGTCATGACCTCTCGATTACCTATTTCAACAAGTAGAGTTTGTAGTGCTATTCCACATGTTCCATGACATTTACCAGCCTTCCTTTTATTTAGGTTAGGGGACATGTGACTACTTCAGGCAAATGGACTGTGAGTAAAATGATGTGGTTCACTTCTGGTCAGAAGCAATTAAGGTAGGAGTTTCTCATATTCTCTTCTCCTGCTACAGTGCCACATTCTAGCAGCAGAATCACAAGATGGAGTGAATATGGATCCCTGATTAATGGCTGGAGGAGGGTCCCGTGACCTGCATCTTTGTGTGAGGGAGAAATAAACTTCTGTTGTGCAAAGCCAGTGTTGTTTATTTTCACAGTGTAACCTAGAGTTAGTTATCTGGACTAATGTATGGACTATTTGGCTTGGGTCCATTTTTGGACTATTATGTATAATACCACATTGAAAATAATTGTGGATTAAAGATTTTCTATATTTGGGATTATTTTCTTGGTATAGATGATGAGAAGTGGAATTAGTGGCTCAAAGTTTCTGAGGCTTATCTCCAAGTTGCTTTCCAAAGGGCTGTTTCTATCAAAAGCCTATTGAGTTGAGCGGTATTTTTTACTAGACTATCAGGATTATTAATCATTAAGATCAATATCATGTATTTAGGCACATGAAACAGGAAGAAAACTCATTGTTATTTTGATTCATATTTATTTGATTATTGGTGAAGGTGAACTTGTTTTCATTTACTTTTTAAAATAGTTTTATTGATTTATAAATGACCTACAAGAAACTGCACATATTTAACTTATAAAATTTGATAAGTTTTGACATCTGTATATGCCGTTAAGAACGTTACCACAGTCAAGATAATGAACATATCCATCACCCTCAGGACTTTTCTTATGCTCCTTTATAACCCCTTCCTCTGCTTATCCCCAATTTAAAAGATGTTGCTCCACTATCTTTGGCTTGCATTGTTTTTCAGAAAACATTTTCTGCCATCCTTATCTTTGTTCCTTTGTGTGTAATATGTCTTTTTCTCTGGCCATTTTTAAGATTTTCTTGTTATCATTCGTTTTGAGCACTTGATTAGGATATGTCTTGGTGTAGTTTTCTCAATGTTTCTCACGCTTGGAGTTTATCAAGATTCCTAGATCTGTGGATTTATAGTTTTCATCAAATTTAGCACTTTTGGGGGACGTTATTTCTCAAATATTTTTCCAACTACACGTGCACTAAGCTGATTAAAGTTGTCTCATGTTTGGATGATCTGTTATTTTTTTTTTCTTTTTTCTCTCTGTATTTCATTTTGGATAGTACTTATTGTTATGTTATCAGGTTCACCAATCTTCTCCTCTATGATGTATAATCTGCTATTAATCTTATTCCGTTGTATTTTTCTCTCAATAATTGTAGTTTTCATCACTAGAAGTTAGAAATGGTTCTTTTTTATATCTTCCATGTCTATAATTAATTTTTTGAACATATATTGCAGTTGTAATAACTGTTTTCATGCTCTTGTTTGCTAATGCAAATGTCTGTGCCAGATCTGGGCCCATTTTTAAATTTTTGTTTTTTGTTTTAATTGAATTTAATTGAGTTTAATTGAAGTATAAATTATATATAACATATTAGTTTCAGGTGGACAACATAATGATTTGATATTTGTATATATCGCAAAGTGATCATTACAATAAGTCTAGTTAACATCCATCACCATACATAGTTATAGAACTTTTTTCTTTTTATGAGAACTTTTAAGACATACTTTCTTAACAACTTTCAAATATGCAGTACAGTATTATTATCTATAGTCACCAAGCTGATATTACATACCCATGACTTTTTATTTTATAACTGGAAGTTTGTACAGGCATTCCTCAAAGATATTGTGGGTTCAGTTCCAGCCTACCTCAATAAAGCAAATATCACAATAAAGTAAATATAGAGTTAAACAAGTCCCACAAATTTTTTGGTTTTCCAATACACATAAAAATTATGTTTACACTATACTGTAGTTTATTAAGTGTGCAATATCATTATGTCTAAAAAATAATGTACATGCCTTAACTAAAAAAGGCTAATCATCATCTGAGCCTCCAGCAAGTTGTAATCATTTTGCTGGTGGAGGGTCTTATAAAAAACATTATCTGGGAAGCATAATAAAGCAAAGCATAATATAATGAGATCTGCCTGTACCTTTTGACCCCCTTCACCCATTTTGCTCATCCCCCAACCCCCACCTCTGGCAACCACCAATCTGTTCTCTGTATCTATGAGCTTATTATTATTTTTTAGCTTCCAAATATAAGTGAGATCATATGGTATCTGTCTTTCTCTGATTTATTTCACTTAACATAATGCCCTCACAGTCTATCCATGTTGTTCCAAGTGTCAAGATTTTCTTCTTTTTTGTGGTTAATATTCCATTGTATATATACCACATTTTCTTTATCTGTTCATTCACTGGTGGAAACTTAGTTTGTTTTCATATCTTGGCTATTGTAAAGAATGCTGCATCAGCATAGGGGTTCATAAATCTTTTTCAGTTAGTGTTTTCATTTTCTTCAGATAAATACCTGAAAGTGGAATGGCTGGATAATATGGTAGTTCTATGTATAATTTCTTGAAGAGTCATACTGTTTTCCATAGTGGCTGTACCAGTTTACATTCCCAATAGCAGTGCAAACGGGTTGCCCCATCTCCTCATCCTCACTAAGACTTGTTATTTCTAGTCTCTTTGATAAGAGCCATTCTAATAGGTGTGAGGTGACATCTCATTGTGATTTTGGTTTGCATTTCCTTGATGATTAGTTAAAGGACTAAACATAGTGCCTGTCACATGGAAATTATTAATTAAACATTAATTCTTGTCTGAGATTTTGTCTCATTTACTCCTCACAATAACACTAATAAGTATTATCATTATCTCAGTTTTTTAAAAAAGAAACTGAGGCACAGGGTAGAAACTTGGCAAGTCACATAGCTAGTGACCCAGAGCTGAGATTCAAATCTAGGCTCTCTAAGTCACATGCACACATACATGCACACATACACTCATAGCCTTAGTCACTGTGGTCTGTTGCCTCATAATTAATGCTCCAAATCCAAATGCTTATTTTGTGATGATAGAAAGGAGGAGGATAATAGATAACACAACTTTATATATATTATCTCATAAGATATAAGCAACAGTCAGTATTTTCTCTGTCAATAGCACCATTCCTCTCCTAGTCAAATATTACACGTATTATTATTCACATTATATAGTATTTTTTCAGTTCAAGGCACAGAGATTTCTGATACAATTTTAAATTGTTTTTGACTATAATGTCATAAATCTGTTTATTTTGAAGTATTCAATATACATATAAAACATATTTATGTAAGTTATAAAAGATAATCAACCAGCTACAAACGTACTCATAACACAGCTTAAAAAACAGAACACTGTTGAAACACTGTGTCTCTCCCTGGTCGTATCCTGCCCCTCCCCTGCCACAGGGATGACCACTATTTTGAGTGTGTGTTTATCATTCTCTTACTTAAAAATCTAGTTATAAAACAGAGACAAGTACCCCTATATGAAATAATCTTTAGTTTTTGTTGTTTTTAAACTTTATATAAATGATGTTAGATTTTGTGTATTCTGTTGTGACTTCATTTTGTCAAGCAACATTGTTACACGATTTAATCATGTGGATGCATGTAGCCATAGTTCATTCATTCCCAAAACTGTATCAAAACATACCTCAATTCATTATACATTCTCCTTTCAGTGGACTTTTGGGTTGTACCCAGATTTTGCTCTTATAAACAATGCTGCTACAAACATTTGTTTTTCACGTCTTCTGGTGCACTGATGCAAGAGTATCTCTAGAGTGTAAATGCCTAAGAGAGGAAATAATGATTGGTAAGATATGTGTATTTTCAACTTTACAAAATAATGCCACATTATGTTCCAAAGTCTTTGTACCAACTTACATTTTTCCCCATACTAGTTCTCAATGCATCATGCCCTTATCAACACCTGGTATTATTTAATTATCTGACATCTATCTATTTGTCTATCCATCTGTCAGATTTATATATATATATATATATATATATATATGTATGTATATATATGTATAACAAAATATTATATCTATCTAGATATCTAAATCATCTATATCTCTGTCATCTCTATCTACCTATCTATAGAGGGAGATTGGGTAATTGACTCCAAACCTATGCTAAAATTTTTGGTGTGCAAAATAGAGATTCACCCAGGAATATAAAAAATTGGGAGGAGAGGGGAAGAGGCATTTGAGGGTTTATGTAAAGTTAAGAACATTGAGCACCATGATCTGGCCATACAGGAATACAGAAAATTCTTCACTGTCAGGAAAAACAGAGATCAAAAGCCTCCGAGAGCCTGAAAAATCTCTTGGGATCCGAATGATCATTCAGAATGGGGCAGGGGTCTTGAAAGCTAGTACTCTCACTGTCCTTGCAGCAGCAGAAACTCATAAATCTCTACAAGTGGGACTTTCCATTCTTGTCACTCTCTAAATAGTGGGATCAAAACCAAAGATATTCAGAAAAACTGAATGCTCAAATTTCTCTACATATTTCTAGTTTAAACACAAAAGAGAAAGATACACATTTATGTAATTTTTAGTATTCCAATTGGTCAAAGCTCTCCTGACAGTTTGCTTTGTAATTCTTTTTCACAAATACAAATAATGAGATCAGACTGTGTATTTTCACTTGTATCAACTTCTTACACTTAGTATATTTTTATTACAAGCCCACGTTATTAGATATTCTTATATAACATGATTTTGCTGCCAACAAAATTATAGTTATATTCAATTTTGGTTCCATCTGTTAATTTATGTTCTTTCTTGGCTCCTGTCTCCATACACTCCTGGCCTCGTCATCAGTGCCCTTGTATCGTTTGTTCTGTAGCACAGGATATTGTTCTGGTGTATCTGCCCTCTTCCAGCCTCTGAACATTAGTGTTTCCGTTATTCTTCCTCTTGGTATTTTGTCAATCAGAATTTACCTTTGCTGGATCCCAGTCTAATTGTTTACTCATATTGGGGAGTACTGGCTGCTCCTAGTGTGATAAATTACCTTTCATGTCTGCATCTGTATCCTGTAACTTTGGAGAAAATGTAAGAACTGGTGGAATTTCATGGCACTGTGACAGTGTGGAGGGAAAGCCACTTCACTTTCTTTATGTAACTGCAAAATAAAGCTTACAGCATCTTCCCCTTACATTTGGGGCCAGCCCTCGATGTAGGGTTTTATTTTTGAACAGTAAGTTAAAAAAGTGTTACCTATGGATACATCCAGATAAAATGTGCATCATGAAAAGACTGATCATTGAGATAAAGCTTTTTTTAAAAAAAAACTTCCTTTACCTAAGTTTGAATAACATTGCCAGAAAGTAGGAGCTGATGGAAAGCAGGGCTGTTAACTTAGACCAAATTTAGGTGAAATCCCTATCTGTATTTTAACTTCTTTATTGAGGAGTGCGATAATAGACAACCTTAAATTTTATTAACATGGTTTTGATGAAACAATCACAGTGTGGGGCTGCTCCATCTTTGTTTAGCAGTGAATAGAAAGTACTAGCATCCCAAGGTCTCTTTGAAATACATTCATTCCTCTCTCATTTTTTTTTTTGCTTTTATTCAAAAGGACCCTTATGTGAAAAAACAGAATGATATCAAAACTGCATAGATTAAAAGTTTCTAGATGATCTGATGATTATACTGAAGGTTGGAAACTTTTAAGTAGAAGAAAAAACTCAATTGTAAATGTCCTCTTCCAGCAACATCTGAATCAGTATTAAACTCAATTTGAATCCAAACACAAAGATCTCTGTAAAGATTTTCAAGCTTCATTCTGCTACCGTTTCTGAACCCCCTGGTTTTGCTTTATTGATCTTGCTATTCATGCCCTGCAAAGCTCTGAAACATTGTTCAGACCAAACCTACTCACTGATGATCTTCAGATGACTTGGGTTTTACTCTGTAATACTAAAATCAGTTGCATGCACCAGCTGCTGCCTCCCACCGTCATACATACGTACATGCATACATACATACACATATACGTACTCAGATCATATATCTCTTAAGGAATTTTCCTTTTTATAAGTCATTTAGTTCCATTCTTTATCCTCCACATCCTGACCTCATGACCTATACTTAAAGCCACTGGAAATTATTGCGTTAGTGATCTCTTTAGTACTGCAAGAGACTGCTGGGTGAAAGGTGACATACGTGAAATAAGTTTCTCCCACTTATGCTAATAGCCACTGCCAGTTAGTGACTGCCTGGGGGACCTCTGCCCTTCTGAAAGTAGCATGGGGTGGCTCCTGGGTGTGTGTGGGGGGGGAGAATATTTAAAACGTCACTATTGTTCTCTCTTTAGAGATGCCTCCATGTCACGAACATTACTTATTGATATGTGTAATTTCAGCACGTGAGGATAAGAGATTCAAAGAACCTTTTCTAGCCTCTCTTGGATCCCTTTATCCACGTTTCCTCAAGTGGAGATTATTTTTGAGTATATGTCTAATTTGTTGGGTACAGGATTTTCTTTCATTGCATTCTGGGGCACTCTGCCAGACCCTGGTGCTCCCTTATCCTGTTGACTATGTTCTCTGGTAATGTCATCGGTTAGCAACAGATTTAAGATTTAGTTCCAAGAACTAGATTATTAAATCCTCAAATCTCTTAATATCCCTCAATCTCTCTTGAATATAATGACTTTTTAACTGGATAATTTTAGAATCAGATTTAATAAGAAGTATCAGTGGCAAGCAATTGAGCCTATCTGATTATTTGACATTGGAAATACTGTGATTTTTTTTAAGTGATTAATAGGAAATCTGAAGTTATACCCTTTAATGCCCTATAACAACATTTCTCAAAGTATTGCCCTTGAACCTTTGTATCACAACATCCACTGTGATTGCTAAAAACCCAGATTGCCGGATTATATTCCAGACTCACTGAATCAGAATTTGAGGGGTAGGGTGAAGAAACCTGCATTTGAAACTGCATTTAATCTGCATTCCTCTTTCATGATTATTTTACTGATTGACATTGGCAAAGCAGTTGTCTAGAGCCAATAAAAATTCAGACTTGAGCTCCTTTTCTTCTGAATGTAAGATGATGCTGACTATTAAATCATTTTTAGGATTCACCAGTGCTCTCAATTCTGCCATTCCTTTGCTTGTATAACATTGGCCAGGATTCTTCTGGTACATTAGAAGGAGCTTGGGCATTGAACATGGTATTGCAAGTCCTGATTCTATGACTTACTAGCTCTGTAAGTGAATGAGCCAGATACTAAAACTTTCCAAATCTCACTTGCCTCATTGAAAATGGGGTTAATAATAGTGCCTTTCATTTAAAGTAGTTGTTTCATTACATTTCTGATGGTGGGAATTTCTTGAGGCCTTTTACATGCTATAGTGAGGACAATATTTAGGGAAAAACAAATGTTCAATCTATAGTTTTTCTCTAGTGGAAGCAAGGAACAAGAAATGTTAAAGCAACGAGTACTGTGCAAAGCTGTTTAATAAAGTTACTCCCTTTCACAATAAAGACTAACTTGCAAAGCCAGTTCTATAAGATAGCTCTGAATGTCTCTCTAGTGTCTCCTGTTGTTGTTGAAGATGTATATGCAATGATTTTGCCGATTAGTCATAATATGGTTAACAGATGGTGAAATTTAAATTTGTGGGGGAGAAATGTGTACAAATCTTTATGGTTACCTGGAGCTATATATGAACATTTTAAGGATATAAATATATAAGCATAGTTCTATTTGTGAATTTGTCAGGGTGTTGTAATTTCAAGAAAAGTAAGAAATATAAGGTTGAATATGAAACATAAAATACTGAAGAGTTTATTCACTAACAAGGGTAATGCTAATGGTATTCATTTGATTCTTTCTTAATTGGGAACCAGAAACTGTATTGAGAAAATTGATACTACTCCCTGAATTATTTCCCTTCAGTCTTTCTCTGTGTGAGTGTTAATTCTTGTTGCTTATTCCAATGCATATTTCACTTTCAAGCTGGCTTTGGTAGATGCTCCATGAACATTACACAGTTAAAGAATGTTATAGTAGCTAGTGATGTCTGAGGAAAGGAATTTAGGGGTGACAGGTCAAGAAGACATATCTTCTCTGACTTGTTTTGGACTTCTTAAATATTTCACAATACGCATGATTTCTGAAGTTTAGTTTCATTCCAGGTAACTAAGTAATCTCTTCATAGTTCAAAGAATTTTGAAAAATCTATCATATTTGATTTTGTGTTAATGTTACTCAATTTTTTTTGACTTATAGTTTTAAATGGCTGGATTACTATAACCAATGGAAAAAGTAGGACAATTTGTCACTCACTTTCTGCTATAGAATTATCTTCCCATCTGTGTCTCAAGAAAAGCTGTTCTTGGCTGTGGCATAGGTAACCCGCAAAATAAGCTGTGGTGTGTTGCAAATTATGGGTTACCATTAATAAAGCTTGAAAATAGTTTTTTAAAAAAAAAATAAAGTTGCACAGTTTGAAGGTTGTACCTATCACAACCTGTTCTCACACACTTGCTTTATGATATGCTTTCTTAAACAGGAAAGGAAAAGGTAAATTCTCACCTCATACAAATATTCACCTTATCTTGTGTTCTGAAGTGATCATGTGAAGATTAGGTGGCATAGGTGTCATGGCATGAAAAAAAGGTGCCAAACCACTTGCTTATAAATTATAAATTTGTGTTCTATACATGCAGAAGGGAAGTATTTTAGTGAGAACCTGCGTAATCTTCCTTTCCTGAGAAACTGCATGCTATATCTTAAAAATAAACAAATCAAGAGGCTTTTATGTTTTCTTGGAGCTGTTTAGATAAACTTTTGACTTTTCTATCTGTTTCCTTCTGGGATCCTTAATGATATACTGGTTCTAAATGGTTCTAATGTTAAGATAACTTTCACAGAGTTTTGGGTATGGTTAATTAAGTCGCAAAAAATGATGATGCACCCAGAGGCCAGCAATGGAACAACTCATTACCATCCTGAGGCCTTGGAGGGAAAGGAGGGAGCTATACACAGAAGTCTTCTTTAGAAAATGTTGAGCCATGAAAGAGCACTCACAGAGGGGGATGACACAAGACCTATAAAAATTGAGTGCATCCACCTACAACTACAGACAATCGGTAAAGGAATAGAGGAAATAAACATCCCAATCTCCTCCTGTCTTCTAATTTCTGACAACGACTTCCATTGGTCAAACTCAGCTGAAAGCCAGGGGCAAGGAAGCCCAAGTGACACAGTCTATAGAGGTCAGTGTCCCAGGGCACAAAGCAGGCAAAGAAGAGCAGAGCGTGGGCCTGAGAGGAAAAGAGAGTGTAAACAACAAAAGCATTACTTTGTTAAAGGTGAAGCAAAAATATAAATCAGATTCTTCCCATTTCTTCCAGGTGACTTTGTGAACTACCAATTTCTGTATATTCAGGGGAAAGTAATGAGCAGAAACATCATGCTGGGAAAACCTGGAGCTAACATATTAACCATTTCAAATACATCATGACGTGCTTTTGATAGTGATGAATCTTGATAAATGAAACTTTTACTTTTGATATTCTAACTTCAATCAACGGGGTCCAGACAGACTAAGCCAGCTCTATGTTATTTCTGCATTAAAATCCAGATGGTAATACCAACCAGCACTTGAAAGGGCTACAGGGGAGTTAGTGTTCTCAGGAGAGAATAGATTTCCATAAAAGCAGGAACATTTTGAAAGGACATTCAGATAGGAGACTATAAATACAGAGCATTTTTCTAATGATGGTTTGGGAATTCCAAAGAGGCCAGTGGAAATCTTTTAAAAAGTGAGGAGATGTGAGAGATGAGGACAAAATAAGGTAAAAAAAACAAAAGCCAGGTGGGAGTGGTGCTTTCCTTTGAGGGCTGAGCACCCTTGTCGGTGCTGTGGAAGAGAGAGAGATCATCAAATGATACATTACTTTATCTGCTTCTGACAAGTGGGATCCTCTATTTCACTGTGTGTTATGATTTCTGTTCCTAGAAACAAAGGAAGGAAAATCATTAAGCCATTAAAAATCTTTTGAATATTCATAACAATATGCCCATACATGATTATTTAGAACAGGAAGTCACTACCAGATTAATAAGTTAAAAATGAATAACTTTTCTTCCTTTAGCCTTATTCTGTCAGTTTTGAGGGAACTACTTATAGTTAATCTTCATTATTGCTAAATTATTTTTCCTTTGGAATCTCTACTAGCAAAAGTATGTAGGCTATGGGGAGCCGTCCACATCAAAATTAGCACTTGAACAAATAAAGTGCTTTACTTGTTATATGTTAATCATGGATTAATGGGGGATGGAAATACAGTTGGCTCAGTAAGTGCTCAAGTTTTTCTTAATCAGATATGTTCTTGAGGAACACTTCTTAAGAGAAGATCAATTAATGACAGATTTCCTAAATACAATGAAAAAAGCATATGCCTGAAAAATTTGTTAGAATTTTATGGCTTTATAATATGAAGACTTAGCCAAGAGAATCACAGGCATAATTTTCCTGACTCCCATTGGAAATATCTGCAAAAGATTAAAAAAAAAAAAGTCTATCTGGCTAGTAAAATGCAATACAGAGTAAATATGGAAAATTTAATTATGTAATCAATGGAGATGCAAGTAAGAATACCTAGGTATGGGCAAAGACAATGAAGTGAAGAAGATTTGATGATACTAATTATTTGTGTGGTGTATGTGTATTTAGAGCATTTATAGTTCTAAAGTTTATTTTTTGAAAAATTACTGGTAATTTTTTCCCCCAAATACTGAAGTTAATATGCATATATATTTTATTATCAATGTCGTTTTATGTCTCACTATTCCTCACTAGATTGTCCCTCCTTGATTGAGATAATTGATCCCCAGCATATATGATGGATTCTGAACCATAGAAAGTACTTTAAAATATTAGAATGAATATATATATATTCTTTAAATGCAAAAGATTGTCAAAATTGAATGCGTTTATGAATATGATATACCAAGTTGTGATTCAAAACAAAAGGAGGTATATACACACAGCAGACATGACTTTTTCTTTTCTTATAGAGAACTTGCTAGTATCAAAGGCATTGTTAACTCAAGAACATCCTCTTATAGTATAGTTTCCCTTTGGAAAAATGAAAACTAGTAGACTTTATGTTACCTAACAGTTAAAACTATATTAGGTTCCCAATAATAACAACAACAACAAAATGTGGATTATCACAGTTTAAAAAAATAGGATTATTTACTTATATCAATCAGAAATCTTAAAGATCAAGGCATCTCTTTCCATCCCACTATGCTTGAAGAGGTGCTATGTTGCCTCATATTCCTAGGAGAGCTACTTTAGTGCTCCCTGTCATATATATGAGTAAGGTAGGAGTATGGGAGAAAAGAGCAGTGCCAATTGCATACATATACTTTACTCAGGAGCACAAAATTTCTCTCAGAAATCTCTGCATCAAATTTTTGCTTAATTTACATTGACTATAACTGGACAATTGAGTTATTTGCACATGTTTTAAATGAAGAGAGTCTGAAAATACTCAAAAAAATATAAAAGATTAGTATGATAAGTAAAGACAAAGTGATTCATCTATGGGTTCTGGGTTTTTCATTACAGACACTGTTAATTGTCTACCTAATATACATCCCTGTCTCCCACTTATTCCTTCCTAACAAAACCCTGGATTGGTTCATACACCCACTTATTAAGCCAAAACGACAAGTTCCTGAGGATGATTCAGGCAATGAATCGGTGGTGACTGGCTTAGATAGCAAGATATCTGGGTTTTTGTACCAACTATTTCAATAACTAGCATATAAAAACCAACCCTCATTGGGTGTGTGAATCCATCTATAAAATTTAAAAGGTTAGAAAAGATTAGTATATTTCAAAGCATGCTCTTCAGATCTGGAGTTCTGCAGAGATATCTAGTATTCCCCATGGAAATATGAGTGAGGGAAAAACTGAAAAAGAAGGATTATGACCCCACTTATAACAGATTAAAATGTAACTGCTTTGGCTTATTTGTTGAGATTCCATGAATGTTTTATTTGATTAAAAACAGTATCCCATTAAAAATATTTTAAAAACCACTGGCCAAAATGCTATCTTAGATCTTTTCCATCTACACTATGCTTAATAGGCTATGCTTTAACGTATAAATCAGAAAAGAAACAAAACTATATATCTTTCATCAAATGTAAAGACTTACCCCATTCTAATTTGGTTTGACATGCAAACATCCCAAGAAATAATTGAACTGTGTCATACACCATTTGGATATGAGTTATCACTTATTTTTAGAAGGTTATTGTTATAAACGTGAGTGGATTCTAAGGAAAGACAACTCAAACCTCTTATAATTGCAATATAACAAGATTAATTTCAGAGATGTCATTATGATGATGGCATGAGACAATCCTTTTGTCTCTCACCTTCAATCTACAGCAAGTAATACATCCATAACCCAAGAAAGGCTACATTGAACAACACAGCAGGACACCAGAAAGATCCACATATTGGTATGTGTGAAAGTGGGTGGATTGGAGTACCTAGAGGAAGCTTAACTGAGGAACAGCAGAGGCAGAGCCCAAGATCCTGGATTCCTGGATATGGCACCTGAGCCAGCCACCCCCAGCCCCAGAGAACTCATTGGGCAGCAGCAAAGGAACACCTGTAGCCATGGGAAGCAGGGTAGCAGCTGCAGTGGAGCCCTGTGATCCCAGGCCCCCTTGACCATGGCTTGGAGGCTGGTAGCAGCAGTGGAGGTACACAGAGGACAGCTAAATCTCAAACTCAGTGGTGCCTGTGGCTACAAGGTAACAGGCAACAGCTGAGAAGGTGCCTTGCAAAACTGGCTTCCTCCCCACCCTCTTCCTCCCCACCACTGCAGCTGAGCTTCCAACCCATGTGACCCCAGATGTGGTGGAGGCATCAGCCATCTTTGTTCCCCTTGCAGCAAAGCCAGTGCCACCAGCAAGAGCAAGGCATCAGTGGTCCCCAAGGGCACAGGCAGCAATAATGAGAATACTGGCAACACCCCAAATAGAGGTGGTGGAGGGTGAAATGTGCAGATCCTTAAATATAGCCAGAGGCACCTCTGGTAAGAGAAACCAAAACTAGGACTATAGTGCCACCTACTGAAAAAAACCCCAAAGGCTTCTAATCTCCAAGCATTTGAAAAGTTTGAATGAAAACAAACAAAGCTATACACAAATAAAAAACATGTTTGCTACAAAAAGTATACAGGCAGAAGAATAACTTAGCAAACGCCACAAAATGCCACGATACCATGGCATCACAAAAAGAAAACTATTGTCCAGAAACAAAACATAAAGTCATGGAAGAGTGTAATCTGATAAAGAATTCAAAATAGCTGTCATGAAGAAACTCTACAAGCTACTAGAAAACTTAGAAAGGCAGGGCAGTGAGCTCAGGAATAAAATCAATGAACAGAAGACATAATTTACCAAAGAGATTGGAACTCTAAAAAAAAAATCAGACAGAAATTCTGGAGCTGAAGAACTCAATAAATAAGGTGAAGAATGCATTAGAAAGCACTGGAAATAGGGCAGATAATATGGAAGAGAGAATTAGCAAGCTCACGGATAGAAACCTAGATATAATGCAGGTAGAAGAGGAGAGAGAAGTAAGACTTAAAAAAAAAATTGTAGTAATTCTACAAAAATTATTTGACTCCATTAGAAAGGGCAACATAAGAGTAATGGGTATCCAAGAAGGAGAAGAGAAGGAGAAAGGAGACGCGAGATTATTTAAAGAGATAATAGCTAAGAACTTCCCAAACCTGGAGAAGGAACTGGATAAACAAATCTATGAAACCAATAGAACACGTAATTATCTAGATGCAAAAAGAACATCTGCAAGACCCATGATATTAAAATTGTCAAAAACCAATGACAAAGAAAGAATATTAAAAGCAGCCAGGGAGAAAAAGAAAATAACCTAAAAGAGAATCTTCATTAGGCTATCACTAGATTTCTCAGCAGAAACTCTACAGGCAAGGAGAGAGTGGAATGATATATTCAAAATATTGAAAGATCAAAAACTGCCAGTCAGTATAACTTTATCCAGCAAAGCTATCTTTCAGATATGAAGGATAAATACTTTTCCAGACAAACAAAAGCTGAAGGAGTTCACTGCCACTAGACCTGCCTTACAAGAAATGTTGAAAGGATATCTTCTACCTGAAACAAAAAGGCAAAGCTATACAAAGCTTTGAGCAAGGTGATACATAGACAGAATTAGAAAATTGCAACTTTTTTCAGAATAGGACAGTATATACTTAATTATAACAAAGGTTAAAGGGAAAGGAAGCAAAAAAAATAAGTATAACCACCTCAATTTGAAAATGAACTCACAATACTAAAAGCAATAATTTGTGACAACATAAACATAGAAGGGGAAAAGGAAAAGGATTGAACCTGCATAAGCAAATGAAAATAAGACGCTATCAGCAAAAAGACTATCTTATCCATGGGACCTTTTATACAAACCACATAACCACAAAACAAAAATTCAGAGCAGAGTCACAAAACATAAAAAAAAGACAACTGAGGAACACGTCACAGAAAACCACTAAACTGAAATGACAGGTGCAGAAACACATGAAAAAAGAAACAATGAAAATATAGAGCTGCCAGAAAACAAAAGATAAAATGAAAGGATTAAGTCCTCATATATTAATAATCACCCTAAATGTAAATGATTTAATTCACCAATCAAAAAGCACAGAGTAGCTGACTGGAATAACAAAACAAAACTCAACAATATGCCACTTCCAGGAAATCTGCCTCAGATCTAAAGACAAACATAAACACAAAGTGAAGGGATGGAATATGGTACTTCAAGCAAATGGCAACCAAAAGAAAGCAGGCGTAGCTATACTTAGCTCAGAAAAAATAGACTTCAAGCCAAGAAAGATGAGACAAATATGGACATTATATAATGATAAAGGAGACTACCCATCAAGAAGACACAACACTTATTAATATATAGTTAACATTTATTAATATAAGACATAACACTTGTTAATATTAATAACATAGAAGCACTAAAGTATATAAGGCAACTATTAACAGCCCTAGAGGGAGAAATTGACAGCGGCACAATAATAGTAAGGGACTTCAATACCCCACTTACATCAATGGATAGATCATCCAGACAGAAAGTCAACAGGGAAACATTGACCTTAAATGAAACATTAGACCAGATGAACTTAACAGATCTATATAGAACATTCCAGCCAAAAGCAGCAGAATGCACATTCTTCTTAAGAGCACATAAAACATTCTCAAAAGTAGACTATATGTTGGGAAACAAAACAAGTCTCAATAGATTTAAGAAGATTTAAATCATATCAAGCATCTTTTCCAGCTATAATCGTGTGAAGCTAAAAATCAACTACAAGAAGAAAGCTGGAAAAGTCACAAGTATTGGAGACTAAATAACATGCTACTGGATCAATGAAGAAGTCAAAGGAGAAAACAAAAAGTACCTGGAAACAAATGAAAATGAAAACACAGTATACTATAATCTATGGGATGCAGCAAAAGTGGTACTAAGAGTGAAGTATAACATTATGGGCCTACCTCAAGAAACCTCTCAATCTAATACCACACCTAAGCAGACTAGGAAAAGAAGAACAAATGAAGATGAAATCACTAGGAGGAAGGAAATAATAAAATTCAGAGTGGAAAAAATGAAATAGAGACTAAAAAGACAATAGAAAGAATTAATGAAACTAAGAGCTCATTCGAAGAAGATTTAATACTTATCTTTCTCAAACTCTTCCAAAATATTGAGGAGGAGGGGACACATCCTAACCTATTTTACAAGGCCAACATTATCTTGATACAAAAACCAGACAAGAACAACACACACATAGACAAATTACACACCAATATCACTGACGAACATAGATGCAAAAATCCTCAACAAAATATGGCAATCAAATACAACAATACGTTAAAAGTATCATACACCACAATCAAGTGGGGTTTATTATAGGATGCATTATTTTGTTGCAAAGAAGTTTCAACATCCACAAATCAATCAATGTGATACACCACAATAACAAAATTAAGAATAAAATCACATTATTATCTCAATAAAAGCAGAGAAAACATCTGACAAGATTCAGGACCATTTATAATAAAAACTCTCAATAAAATGAGTGTAGAAGGAAAATACCTCAACATAATAAAAGTCATATATGACAAGCCCACAGCTAATATCACACTCAATGGTGAAAAATTGAAAGCTATCCCCCTAAACAAGGATGCCCACTCTTATACAATATAGTGTTGGAAGTCCTAACCAGAGCAATTAGGCAAGTAAAAGAAAGAAAATGCATCCAGGTTGAAAAGGAAGAGGTAAAGCTAGCACTATTTGCAGATGACATGATTTTATATATAGAAAACTAAGAAATTCACCAAAAAACTATTAGAAATAGTAAACAAATATAGTAAAGTTGCAGGGTACAAAACAAACATACAAAAATAAATTCCATTTCTATACACTAACAACAAACTGGCAAAAAGAGAAATCAAGAATACACTCCAAATTACAATCGCAACAAAAAGTATAAAATACCTAGGAATAAATTTAACCATGGACATGAAAGAGGTGTACACTAAAAACTATAAGACATTGTTGAAGGAAATCAAAGAAGACACAAATAAATGGAAAGATATTCCATGCTTATGGAGTGGAAGAACTAACATAGTTAAAATGTCCCTATTACCTAAAGTAATCTACAAATTAAATGCAATCCCAATCAGAATCTAATGACATTTTTCACAAAAATAGAATAAAGAATCCTGAAATTTATATGGAATGACAAAAGACCCCAAATAGCCAAAGCAATCTTGAGACAAAAGAACAAAGCTAGAGGTATCACACTCCCTGATTTCAAAATATACTACAAAGCTGTAGTAGTCAAAACAGTATGGTACTGGCAGAAAAACAGACACAGAGATCAGTGGAATAGAATTGAGAGCCCAGAAATAAACCCACACATTTTTGGACAGACAATTTTTGACAGAGCCAAGAATAAGCAATGTAGAAAGGAAAGTCTTTTAAATAAATGGTGTTGGGGAAACTCAACAGTTTGATGCAAAAGAATGAAGGTAGATCACTATCTTACATCATAAACAAAAATTAACTCAAAATGAATTAAATACCTGAAACCATAAAACTCCTAGAGGAAAATATAGGCAGTATGCAATTTGACATTGATCTTAGCAGTATCTTTTTGAAGATGTGTCTTCGGGCAAGAGAAAACAAAAGAAAAAATAAACAAGTGTGACTACATCAAACCAAAATCTTCTGCAAGGCAAAGGACACCATCAACAAAACAAAAAGACCACCTACCAACTGGATATATTTGCAAATCATTTATCTGATAGGAGGTTAATATCCAAAATATATAAAGAACTTACACAACTCAAGAATAAGAAAAGAAACAACTGGATTAAAATGTGGGCAGAGGATCTGAACAGACATCTTTCTGACGAAGATATACAAATGGCCAACAGGCACATGAAAAGACGTTCAACATCACTAATTGTTAGGAGAATGCGAATCAAACAGCACAATGAGATACCAACTCACATCCTTCAGAATGGCTATTATTTAAAAGATAAGAAATAACAAGTGTTGGAGAGGATGCGGAGAAAAGAGAACCCTTGTGCATTGCTGGTGGAATGTAAATTGGTGCAACCACTATGGAAAACAGTATGGAGATTCCTCAAAATATTAAAAATAGAACTACCATATGATCCAGCTATTCCACTTCTGGATGTTTATTCAAAAACACAAAAACACTAATTCAAAAAGATATGTGTACACTTATGTTCATTGCAGCATTATTCACAATAGCCAAGATTTGGAAACAATCTAAGTGCCCATCAGTGAATGAATGGATAAAGAAGATACATAGAAACAATGGTATGCTACTCAGCCATAAAAAAGTTGGAATCTTGCCATTTGCAGAAACATGGATGGAGCTAGAGGGTATTATGCTAAGTGAAGTAAGCTAGACAGAGAAAGACAAATACTGTATGATTCCACTCATATATGGAAGATAAATAAACATGCACACACACACACACACACACACACATAGATACAGAGAACAGATTGATGGTTACCAGGGGTAAGAAGCATGGGTGAGGGTGAATGGGGTAAAGGAGCATGTGTGTATGGTGATGGATGGCAACTAGACTTTTGGTGGTAGACATGGAGTCTATATAGAAAGTGAAATATGTTGATGTACACCAAAGTTTATACAATCTTATAAATCGGTGTTACCTCAGTAAAAAATAAAATTTAAAAAAGATTAATTTCAATACCTAGAGAAGAGTAGGATATTTTTTATCCAGCAGAATGGAGTAGATTCCACAGAGGATAGATTAAAATGATTAGGATGCTCAAGTTTGTATACTGACCAAGAAGGGATAAGAGTAGCACTCATAAAACTAGGAAAGAGCTAATATAAAGAGCCAAAGTATAGAAATGGAGGAACTTAAAGATCTACTTTGTGCAAATGGGTGGAAAATTAAGTAGAAATGAAAGCCTTTAAGCTTTGAAAGTATTACAGAGGTGAGTCCAAATTGTTCATAAACTTATGATACACTTATAGCAGACAACAAAGGGAAGTTATTGTTTTTGACCTTACTCTAAAAATACATTCATTCATAGTATATGTTGTTAGTCACTGGCCTTTTCTAATAAAAATTCTTTGGTGTCACTGCTCACAAAAAACACAATTATTAAGAGACCATAAGACTGACCCAAAAATATGTTTTCAAAATTTTTGTGAATTTAAACATATTTAAAGCTCTCGTTCTGTACAATTCTCCTTGCTGAACACAGTAAAGCATACAAAGGAAAACAAGGTATAGTGCCTAACTTTATAGATGCTGAAAATTAGGTTAAGAAATTAAAATATAGAAACATAAGTGGAAATACATTTTAAGATATTGGTACACAACCTGAAACATTGGAAGTACTCAATAAATGATAGCTCTTATTTAATTCTCATGTCTCCCATATAACAGTATTTGTATTATCACTGTTTTGCCAAAGAGATTGCTTGGGTTAGGGAGCAATTGTCTGTGTATTACACAACAAATAAGCCATGTCAGAGTTGAGAGAGTATCTCATGTTCCTACTTACTGACATGTTCATGCTCTGAACCAATGTTCTATAATACATTTTAGATAATGAAGTTATTCTAAACCTTTCTGCTTCCTCAAGCCTTTCTTTTTCTAGCAGATGACATCATCTCCTCCTAACAAAGGAAATTGAGAACTTGGATTAAAAACTCTTAGATCTGCAATTTTTTCCTCCCTGGAGATAAGAAGGAAGGAAATAAAGATGAATACAGATGCAAATAAACATCCTGCCAAATAGTTCTGTCACCACTGTCCTTGAGGTCTGTGATTTCGACTTTCTGGAGTTCTTTTCATCTCTCTCTCTCTCTTTCTGTCTCTCCCTCCCTCCTCTCCTATGCCTTCACTTCTCCCTCTGTCTACTTTACCTCAGCATTAAAATGTGAAAGATTGCTCTAGCCTCCCTAAATAAATATGACACATCAAAATTACTGTAATTCTAAAGAAACACAAACGTCTTTTCCATTCTGGCCACCAATTTTCCCTTCATGACCACATTCAATAAAGAAGCACTAATCTTTTTAATTCTTTTCTATAACATTTTCCTCTTAAACCTCAGATTATGAGCCTGCTCATCAATCTATTAAGAATGGTCTTCTAAGGATGCCCATGACATTTGACCTGCCCAATTCAATGGAAAATCTACAGTCCTTACTTACCTAGACATTAATATGATATTTGACACTGTTGATGACTATTTTTGCTTGAAATTCTCTTCTCCTTTCACTTGAAAATGCATGTTTTTTCTTTGTCATCTCACTTTCTGAAACAGTTGCATTCATCTGTCGGTTGCATTCATCTCTCCACATTCCTTTTTATTGTGCTCTCAAATGCAAGTTCTCAAATCTCTGTCCAAATCTGCAGTATTTCTAGTCCTGACCTCTCCTTGCTTCTTGTTCCATCTTTTCAGGAGATATCTCTACTTGAATGCTCTTTGAACATCTCAAACTTTAAAAAAATATATAGTTTCCATTACAAAACTCTCTCCTATTCCTATTGTATTCCATTTCTATAAATGATTCACTAGGTAGGAGTGACATCACTAAGATGGCAGTATAGGTGGTTTCTCATATTGCTCCACCTCACAAGAACAACTAACAACTATTCATGGATAAGACACTACTGAGAGAATCCCAGAACTCAGAAGACAGAGGTGAGACTGAAACGTGCCCCTGTACCACAGAGACCAAGACAGACTGCATCAGAAGGGTAAGAGGAGCTGTTAAACTTTGCCCTTCCCCGAGACCAGCACAGCGTCAAGCTGAGAGGTCTTTCCTGAGACTGTAGTTCCTCCAGTGGGAAAGAGAACCCAGAGTGGACAGCCAGCCCCCAACGGTGAGGGTCAGTTCTTGGGAGTCCCCACTGTGGTCTCATCTCAGGAGAATTGCAGGGGAAGGTGTGGGGCTTGACCATTGAGAACCGGATTGTGACAGAGAAGGGCGAGGGGCTGGCAAAAACCATCACTTGGATCTTGGCACACTGAGTTCCTTCCTGTAGCACACAACTAGTAATCCCAACCAGCAGCTTTGCTCATCTGCAGAACTAAGTCATTGGCACAGTCTGACCCTGGAACTCAATGGGGTGCAGGTCTACCTGATTTGTGTCCTCAAATGAAGTGGTTTTCCCACCCTGGAGCCTGGTCTGCCCCTACCCAGGCAGAGAAGCTGAGTCATACATAGCCCAACCCATTGCTAAAGAAGCTCCCAGCTCCACCCAACAAGAAAGCCTGACCAGAATACCTAGAAAGCTTTGTAGACCAAAAACACTTGAGCAGACAGTCTGGCGGCAGAGGTGATAGTCTATTGAGCAAAACCAGTGGCTCTCCTGGCCAAGGAACTTGGAGCAAGGGTGGGCTTGAATTAAGACCACAAACAAAGAGCTTTACTGGCCTTGGAGTTAGTTCTCTTGCTGTGTCTGGGCAGGAAAATTAATTCATTGCCCTTCCCGTTGCCAAATACATCTTTCAGCCCACTCAACCAGAGAATGTAACCAGAGCACATGGGAAACTTCATTGTCTATCCAATAGCCCTGTACACTGTGGCACCTGAACAGAGAACACAGCACGTGGCTCTCCCAATCTGTGAGACAAAACCAGTGGCTCTATCTGGCCAGGGAATTCAGTTCACAGTCTTGACTGATTCAGGTCCTCAACAGGCTATGCAGGCCCTGGGGCCCTTCCTGCTGCCTTGCCAAGGCAGAAAAGCTAATTCATGTCCCCACTGCTGAGTATAATACCCAACCGTGATTGTCTAGTAAGTCTGACCAGGAAATCCAGGCAACCAAAGAACCCATCCTATAGCCTCACTTAGGCATGGAGCAAAGGCAGCAGTCTTATCCAACTGGTCTCAGCCAGCAGCACCCCCTCACCTCAGAGCTTGAGTAGTGTCCTCAACCAAAAATAGACCCTGAATAGCAAGCCCTACCTGCCCAAGGACATTACCAGCACACACATTCAAAACCCAAACTGAGCTGACTGGGGAAGAACTCTCTCTGCCAAAGTGAACCTGTAAAGTCAAGAAAAGGAGAGAACTTATTCAAATGTGTAGATACCAATATAAGGAATCAAGGACCACACACACAAAAAACTGGTAAACATGACACCACCAAAGGAAACTAATAAAGCTCCAATAACTGACTCTAAGGAAATGGAGATCTATGAAAGGTCAGACCAAAAAAATCAGAATAATTCTCCTCCTCAAGAGTAGTGAACTACAAGAATGCACAGACACCTAAATGAAATTAGTAAAACAACACATGAGCAAAATGAGGTCGACAAAAAAGCAGAAACCATAAAAAAAATCCTAGAGCTGAAAAATATGACAGAATTGAAGAATTCAATAGAGAGCTTCAGAAGCAGAGTTGACCATGCAGAAGAAAGAATCAGTGAATTAGAAGAGAGGACATTTGAAATTATCCTTTTAGAGGAGCAAAAAGAAAAAATAATGAAAAAGAATAAGAAAGCATATGTGACACAATCCCAAAAAAGTAATGTTCACATTACGGGAATTCCAGAAGAAGAAGAGAAAGAGAAAGGGGCAAAAATATTTTTAAAGTATTAAAATTTTAAAGCATGAAAACTTCCCAAACCTTGGGAGAGAAATGATCATCTGGATCCAGGAGGCACAAAGAAGCCCTAATAGGTTAAATATAAATAGAGCTAGATGAAGACATATTACAATTAAATTGTCAAAGTAAAAGGCAAAGAAAGAATTTTAGAAACAGCAGGAGAAATATTGCATACAAGGGAATTCCCATAAGATGATTGGTGGATTTGTTAACAGAAACATTTTAGGCCAGGAGAGAATGAGATGGTAAATTCAAAATATTGAAAGAAAAATTTGTCAACCAAGAATTCTATACCTGGCAAAGCTGTCCTTCAGAAACGAAGGAGACACAAAGACTGTCCTGAACAAACAAAAGCTGAGGGAGTTCATGGCCATTAGACCTGCCTTACAAGAAATGATAAAGTGAGTTCTTTGACAGAAATAAAAGAATGCTAATTAGCATTGTATAAACATAAGAAGGTAATATATAGCTCACTGGTAATGAGAAATAAATAGTCAAATTTAGATGCTATAATTTGGTAAGGGTAGTATGTAATTCGCTTACAAGTTTAGTTTAAAACAAAAAAAAAAAAGTAAAAATTACCATAACTACAATAATCTATTATTAGTTGCTCAATATAAAACCTATATATAAACTATAACATCAACAACATAAAATTTGATGGGGAAGAGAAGTAAAAGTATAAAGTTTAGCAATTCAATTGAAGTTAAGTTGTTGTCAGTTTAAAATAGGGTGTTATAATTTTAAGATATTTTATGTAACTCTCATGGTAACTACAAGGGAAAAATTGTAGTAATTACACAGAAGAACATGATAAATAAGTCAAAGCATACTGACACCAGAAGACATCAAAAGACACAGAAAGACAGTAGGATATGAAACAAGGATCAACGGATCTACAAAGCAGCCAGAAAACAAACAAAATGGCAATAGTAAGTCGTTATCTATCAATAATTATTTTAAGCATCAATTGATTAAATTCTCCAATCAAAAGCTATATTATGGCTGAATTGATGAAAAATAAAGATCAAAGTCCAACAATACGCTGCCTACAAGAGACTCACTTTAGCATTAAAGCCACACATAGCGCGAGAGTGAAGGAATAGAAAAATTATTTCAAGAAAACAATATCCAAAAAAAGCAGAGGTAGCTATACTTAGATGACACAAAATAGACTTTAAGCTAAAAATGGTAAAGATACAACAAATTTCATTATGTAATGATAAAGAGGTTAATCCCTCAAGAAGATATAACAATTATAAATATTTATGCATCCAACGTCAGAGCCCCCCAAAATAAAGCAAAAACTAACAGAGGTAAAGGAGAAATAAACAGCAATACAATAATAGTTGGGGATTTGAATATCCCACTCTCAATGATGGATAGATCATCCAGCAAAGAATCAATAAGAAACAGTGAATTTGAACAACAACATAAAAAAATGGACCTAACATATACAGAACGTTCTTTCTGAAGATAGCAAAATATGCATTTTTCTCAAGTGCACATAGAACATTTTCTAGAATATACCATATATTAGGTCACAAAGCAAGTCTTAGCAAATTCAAAGTTTCAAATCTTCCCAAGTAGCTTCTCTTATCACAGAAGTATGAAACTAGTAATCAACAACAGGAGGAAAACTGGAAAATTCACAAATACGTGGAAATTAAACAACACTGTACTCAACAATCAATGTATCAAAGAAGAAATTAATGGGAAATAACAAAGTATCTCGAGACAATGAAAGTGAAAAAGTAACATATGAAAACTTATGAGTTGTAGCAAAAGCAGTTCTAAGAGGGAAGTTCATAGCGATAAGTGCCTATATTAGGAAAGAAGAACGATCTCAAAAAAACAACCTAACTCTGTACCTTAAGGAACTAGAGAAAGAAGAACAAACTGGGCCCAGAGTTAGCAGAAGAAAAGGAATAATAAAGAATAGATCACCAAGAAATGAAATAGAGAACAGGAAAACAATAGAAAAGAGTAACAAAACTAAGAGTTTGTTTTTTAAGAAGATTAACAAAGTCGACAAAGCTAATTGAGTTAAAAAGAGAGAGGACTCAAATCAAAAAATTACAAATGAAAAATCTGACATTACAACTGATACCATAGAACTACGAAGGATCATAAGAGGCCGCTATGAACAACTATACTTCAATGAGCTGGACAACCTAGAAGAAGTGGAAAAAATCTTAGAAACATAGACCCTACACCAAGACTGACTTAGGAAGAAATAGGGAATCTGAACAGACCAATTACTGGTAAGGAGATTGAATCAATAATCAATAATCTCCCAAGAAAGAAAAGCCCAGGATGAGATGGCTTCACAGGAAAATTTTACCAAACATTTAGAGAAGAATTGATGTCAATCCTTCTCAAAGCCTTCCGAAAATATTGAAGAGAAGGGAACACTCCAAAATTCATTTTATGAGGCCAGCATTACCCTTATACGAAAGCTCAAAAAGGACACTAGTAGAAAATAAAACTACACACCAATATCCCTGATGAACATAGATGCAAAAATTCTCAATAAAATCCTAGAAAACTGAATTCAGTAGCACATTAAAAAGATCATTCACCATGATCTAGGGGCATTTGTCCCAGGGATGCAAGGATGGTTTAACATATGCAAATCAATGGATGTGATACATCACATTTATAGAATGAAAGAAAAAATCATATGATCATCTCAATAGATGCAGAAAAATCATTTGAAAAAATGTGACATCTGTTCATGATAAAAACTCTTAACAAATTAGGTATAGAGGGAATGTACTTCAACATAACAAAGGGCATGTATGACAAGCCCACAGCTAACGTTATACTCAACGGTGAAAGTTGAAAAGCTATTTCTCTAATATCAGGACCAAGACAAGCATGCCCACTCTCACCCTTTCTATTCAACATTTGTAACAACGTGGCTAGACCTTGAGGGCATTATGCCAAGTGAAATAAATCAGATAGAGAAAGACAAATACTGTATTATCTCACTTATGTATATAATTAAAAAAAAAAAAAACAATTCACAGAAAAAGAGATTAGATTTGTGATTCCTAAAGGAGGTGTGTGGGGGGAGTGGAAATTGGATGAAGGTGGTCAAAAGCTACAAACTTTCAGTTATAGGATAATTGAGTATTAGGAATGTAATGTACAACATGATTACTATAGTCAACACTGCTATATGGTATATATGAAAGTTATTAAGAGTATCCTAACAGTTCTCATCAAAAGGAAAAAAATATTACCTTCTTTCCTTTTGTATCTATATGAGATGATAGAACTTAAATAATTTATTGTGGTAATCATTTTACAATATATGTAAGTCAAGTCATTATGCTGTACACATTAAACTTATACCGTGCTGTATGTCAATGATATCTCAATAAAAGTGGAAAAAAATAAATGCTCTACCATATTCATTATCCCTCTCACTTAAAATCTCTATTGTCTGGAAAATAGTAAATGCTCATTAAAAAAATAAGTTGAATAAACCAATGCATTTTTGACTCCTCTCTGTTCCTTGCACTCCCATTTCTGTATTCAATTAATTTCCAAGTGCTTCAAAGTCCCTTCACAACATCTTTTGAACTGAAGCTTGCCGTCTCCCTGTTTTCATTGCTGGATCCTCATTGTCTATATTGCAATAGCTTTCCACCTGATTTCTTGGTCTTCTGTCTCTTTGCCTCTTAAACACCATTGATACCTTAATATAACTGAAGCATAACCCTGGCCATGTCTTTCTCTAGGCTCGAAATTTTTCTTTGGTAACCGTTCTACCGCATATCTTCATGCCCTGGATCCAATGCCCATTTCTGTGTTTCTACTTCCATTTGCCTTATTCATCCTATATTTGAATAAAGAGATAATAAAAAGATAGAACTATTCCTTTTGCCTTCCTTCTGACTTTGTACCCAATTTTCACCAATTTCCATTATCTTATCATATCTCTACAAATCCAAATGATCTCTACTTTTCAAAGCTCAGTTAACATGCTTCCTGAAAATTTTCCTGATGTATATAGTCAGAGGCAAATTCTTTCTCCTCCAAACTTCAATGGCACGTTGAATTTGTACCAACATGACATGTTATTGCTTACCCTTTCTCTAATGATTTTATCTACTTATTCAAAAATCATTTATTGAGCACCTGCTATGTGTAAGTCAATACTAAGATTATAAATCATGAAACAGACTCAGAGTATGGCCACATATGGTTCATAAGCCAATGGGAGAGAGACATTGCAACTCTCAAGAGTTCTGTGAAGAATATGTACATATAAGAACTAGTGAGAAAACTGATCTTAAAAGAAATCACATTTGTGTTGAGATATGAAGGATGAATAAATACACGTGTCCCCCTGATAGACTTTGAATTTATCCAAGAAAAGACTGTATATGCTTTGTCTTTTTGTCTCCTATAACTCTGATTTTCATATGGTAAATAAGAAGTATTTGTCAAATGAAGGCATTTAAATATCACCCCAGTACGTATTCTCTCTCTCTAAACACTATCATCATTTTGGAGGAGCACTATGAGGGGTGGCCCAAAATGAAAGCATGCCTGCCAGCCCATGCAAATAAGAGGTTCTGCCTACTATGACAACAGCACCTGTTTATAATTATCCTTGGCATATTCTTTGTAGTTGGTGGGGTTGGTGATGACCCATGCTGTGTTCTAGCAAATCAAGTCATCTTAGCTGACACAGCTGAAGTGGGATACAATAACCTAAGTGTCACCTTAAATCAACAGCCCAAAGGATTTTTTCTTCAAGAAGCTAGAGAGTCTTGTGTTTCAGTGGCTAAGACACACAACAGAGCATGTTCTTGTCAGTGAAATGAAATGCTGTCACAACATAGTACATTCCTGCTGCTTCCTAAATGCCATGGTCTTGATTTTCACTGATCTCATAGTGGTATTGTTTTCTCTCATACAGGGCAGTTGATGCAGATATAGTCACTCAAGTTCTAAAATGCCATTACTTGACATCAATTGCTGAGGAACAATTCATTCAAGATATTGCCATCGAAGGCAGGAAACTTAGCCACCCAAGTGTCTAAATCCAAAAATGGAAACCAAATCATTTTTCATCTCAAATGCATACTTACATCAATCAGTAGTGGCTGCCTGGAGCATGCTTTAGTGAAGAATTTTAAGTTTGCGCCACGCTCAGCAAAATGAGGGTCTTTAACTCTCTCCTAGCTGTCAATCCCTTATTCCCTCCCTTTTCTTTTTACTTAATCTAGAGCATCCTTCTCCTAACCTTCCATTTTTTTCAATATCTTATTCCATTATCTCAATCCTAGCTTCACTTTTTTCGATACTCAACATAGATCCTCAATAGTGATGACTCCAACTGTTTTCTTACTTTTAACTCCCTTTCCACTTTATCCTCCCATTAATCCTCTTCACCAAAAGCCACCAAAAAGATATGTACTGTGTCATCTATCTGGCTTCACTGTAGTCACCTATGCATTGCTTATCTAGGGTGACAGTAGAATTCCCATGACTCCCACAAAAGTTAAAAATGAAGTTTAAATCAATTATGACAAGAAACAGGTATGAAGCCTCCACAATATATAAGGCAACACTCTACATTTTTCCTAGAAGACATATAAATAAAACTGTATAGGGGCTGGCCCCAGGGCTAAGTTGTTAAGTTCGGATGCTCTGTTTCGGTGGCCCAGGGTTTCCTGGGTTCAGATCCTGGGTGAGGACATGGCACCACTCATCAGGCCATGCTGAGGTGGCATCCCACATGCCACAACCAGAGGCATGCACAACTAGAATATACAACTATATACTGAGAGGTTTTAGGGGGAAAGAAGAAGGGGGAAAAAAATATTGACAACAGTTGTTAGCTCAGGTGCCAGTCTAAAAAAAAAAAAAGAATCTTTTAAAAAAAACTGTGTAAGTGTTCAGGAAATATGACTATTTGATGTTCAAACGAACTGTCTTGCAATGTTTAGCAATAGTTGTACTCATGAGTCAATATGATGTGAATTCTACTCATAGTCTAAATTAGTCAAGAGAATCTTTCTAGTGTTGGTATATCATTATATGAACTTCCAAAGAGGACAAGGCTGACGTAGGATTTCCCAAATTGGGAACTTTCCTAGACGACTTGGATCTATACACTTAAACTATTCTGATTCATGTTACTCAGGAAAAAGGATGAGGTATTGTGTATTTCTAATTAGCTATTGTCTTGGATTCAATGCGTCCTGTGATTTTATTTTCAGAGGTTGTCAGATTGTTCCATTTGGAGCTCTGTGTATGTGAAAGCATGTGTGTGTATGAAAGAGAGAGAGAGAGACATAAATAGAAACATTGACCGAAGAGAAATTTTATTAATCATATGCTATTGGTTGCCTCTGGTTTTTTTAGAAAAATGGGCTTTAAGTAAAAGAAAAATTTGATTTTCAGTAATTTCCCTTTAGGCATTGGCTAATCTAATATTATTCAATTTACGAACTTATATGTGATGTTTCACAAATACTCTAAAACTTAAAATGACTCTTTTTTTGTGTGTGTGTGAGGAAGATTAAACCTGGGCTAACATCTGTTGCCAATATTCCTCTTTTTTTTCTTTTTTGCTAATCTTCCTCTTTTTGCTTGTGGAAGATTGTCCTTAAACTAACATCTGTGCCAATCTTCCTGCATTTTGTATGAGGGACTCCACCACAGCATGGCTTGATGAGCAGTGTACAAGCCCGCACCCAGGATCCAAAACCATGAACCCTGGGCCGCCAAAGCAGAGTGTGCAAACTTAACCACTACATCACTAGGCTGGCCCAAAATGACTCAATTTTTTTAAACATCACGAATTCATTGTCCTGGATGAATCTTCTAGCTTTAACACTTTTCATTTTATCTATTCATAGAATTTAGTTTCATAAATTTTTTCAGCTTAGAGGTAAATGAATATTTTAACTGGTTACTTTGTGTTTAAGGTTTTATTTAATTTAATTTTTTTAAATTTCTTTCTTTTGAGGAAGATTAGCTCTGAGCTAACATCTGCTACCAATCCTCCTCTTTTTGCTGAGGAAGACTGGCCCTGAGCTAACAACTGTGCCCATCTTCCCCTACTTTATATGTGGGATGCCTGCCACAGCATGTTTTGCCAAGAAGTGCCATATCCGCATCCAGAATCGGAACCGGTAAACCCTGCGCTGCCAAAGCAGAACGTGCAAACTTAACCACTGCGTCATGGGACAGGCCCCAGTGTTGCATTCTAAAGAGATACATTCATTTACAGAATCATTGTATTCTGGCACCCAGGAATTAAAGAGTGTTTGGTTTATTTTTGAAAGGATAAAGAAGCATTCTCTGAAGAGAATAATGTTGATGAGGATACATGTCAGTTAGTCCATATTGTTAAATCTAGGTATTGTATCTTACAGATCATGAAAATAATTAAAATAATGAAACAGAGTGGTATTATAGAACCCACATGGATTGTCTCAAGACTGTTCACACAACTTGAAAATCGAAACCTCTTTAGTAAGAACAAAATGAACGACAGAAATTTGACAAGATTTTGCTATACAACCAACTCTGTCTGTATCTCCTAATGACATTTTGTTCATAATCTTCTCATCCTTTAGGTCAGCACAATTGAATTGCCAGTTCATTGTCACAGCTCTCTAGATCCTGAATTTAGGAGACTGGAATACTTCACTAGCCACTCCTCAATGTGAATTTCACCAGGCTGCAGGCATTATGCTGTTAAACCAACTACTAGGCATGTTAAATAATAGATTTTACCTCATTTCATATTTTCATGAAAGGGTTAAGAACGAGGCACAGTATGTAAACACAAAATGGCTGGAGATTTTCAGTATAAATGTTTAAAAGAGGTACAAACAAATATTAAGTGCTACCTGCTAAAAATGGCTAAGATGGTTATCGATAATTCCCCCCCAGATTTAGTCTACCTCCATCATTTAAAAAATTAGAGTTTACATTTATACAGCACTTTTTACCTACACATATTGGAAGTTTCCACAACCTCCTTTTTCTCAACCTCCTAGTGATTTATTTTTTTTAATTTCACAAATGAGGAAACCGGGGGAGGTTAATAGGCTTTTCACTGCAATGAAGAGTAAGTCAGTGACAGAGCCAGAAATAGACACCAAGCCATCATCTCTTCTTGTCCTGGTTCACATCACGAGAAAGAGCTTTCTGCTTCTAAATGCGTTTAATGACACGGTTCCTGGAACTAATAATTAGGGTAGTTTTTAAAACCCACCTGGTTTCAGAGCTAGATAGAAACTTCCAAAGTTTGGCATGTTTTGATGAAAAGGTTGGGAGCTTTGTACCAATTTTGAGACTTAGGAACTTTGTGGTGGACTTAGGGACACTTAAAAGGAATAAATAAGAATAAAATTTGTGTATAGTTGCCTCCACATATGCTTATTAAGTGTGCTCAACCCCATTCTCCTGAAGTTTACGGTTTCTATACCAGGCAAGAGGACATTTATTTCACTGGGGACATGCACACATGAAAGACATACATATGTAAATGGAGAGGAAACTGTACAAAAGGGATTAGAATCAAGGTTGGCCTCATCTGTTTTAGTGGCACATTTGACACATAGTGAAGAGTTTCTATCAATGACGAATGTATAGAAACAGTGAGCTGATAGACATCATCAGAGAAAAGTGGCTGCCAATAATGATAATAATACCTTAGCCTTTATTAAATGCAAATATGAGGAAAATAATGTTTTTTTTCAGCTCCACTGGGTAGAACACACTTATAGAATTGGTTTAGTTTTGAGTGTCATATTTTAAGAGAGAAAGCAATTGGTCATGTCCTTAAGTTAATAGCCAGAGCAGAGAAGACCTTTGAAAATTATTAAAGATGGAAAATATTTAGCTTGGAGAAGAAAAGATTCATGAGAACATTGATATTTTATGAGATATCATATGGAAAGGGCAGTAGATTCCCCCCTATGGCACCAAAAAAGAGAACCAAAAAGAATAGATGGAAGCTCTAATGGCACAAAATTTAACTCCAAGGAAGGAAGAGATTTCTTTTCTTTTTTAATAATAACTTTTTTATATTTCTTTTTTCAAAGATTGGCACCTAGGCTAACAACTGTTGCCAATCTTCCTTTTTTTTTTTTTCCTACTTTATTTCCCAACACCCCTCCCCCTGCCTCCCCCCGGTACATAGTTGTATATCTTGGTTGCAGGTCCTTCTAGTTGTGGGATGTGGGACGCCGCCTGAACGTGGTCCCGGAAGAGATTTCTAATTGAGATGCGGAAAAATAGAATGAGCTCTAGACCTTTCTGGGGGTGAACAAGCCTCTGCTCTATTGTTGGGGAGATTCAAGCATCACATGAATTGTTGAGTTAGTTGGAATTTAAAGTCCTTATAAGTGCAGAGAGTCATTTATTCTTATTGTCAAGATGTGTATGAAGCAGTAATTTCCACAGGGAATTCAAGACAAAGAAAGGGAGAAATCACTGTGAAGAGCTTGGGAGGACTGGAAGTTAAGTGAAGGTTAGAGTTTTCATAGATAAAAAGGAACATTGAGGTCATTCTCAGGATCAGCAGGAGAGAAATGGGAGAAAATAGCCCGTGCTTACAAGAAATTGCCAAAAGTGCAGTCTTGATAGAGTTGAATATACATACATATTCAGATTGGTCAGAAAGGAATAAGACTTAAATGCCAAGAATAATGTTTTACCTTAGTTTGACAAATAATACAATCTGAGGGAAAAAGAATACAGACTTTGGAACCAGCAGGATTCAGATTCATGTCCTGATTAAATAATCTCCATCTAAAGTAGTCAAATTCATAGAAAGGGAATGGTGGTTACCAGTGCCTGAGAGGAGAGGGAACAAAGGAGATGTTGTTTAATGGATGTAGAGTTTCAGGTTTGTAAGATGAAAAAGTTCTGTTTCAAAACAATGTGAATATACTTAACACTACTGAAGTGTAAGCTAAAATGGTTAAGATGGGAAATTTTATATTATGTAATTTTTAGCACAATAAAAAAATACAAAAAAGTCTCTAAAACTTGCATTTAAGCTCTCTGACAACTTAGTTTTCTCCTCTATAACAACTTTATATATTGTTGGGAATATTAAGTGAGTTCTATTAAGTGAGATGATGACTATCATATGAATGAAAATGTCAAAAGTGTTTTCATTTTCTCCCTTTTCCTAACCTGTCATAAATTTTATCCAGAAAAACATAGGGAGCAGTTACATGAAATTACCTTTTGTGTGCCTGATCGTGGTAAATTTTAAAGTCAGTTTCTAAGGCAAAAATTGCATATGGTCAGATGTTCCCTTGGAAATCCTTTTAATTTTACATAGAGTATGGAAAAATACCTTTTCTCAGGATTATTATATACAGTTATTTTCTTTTCCAATATTTAACACATTATTGTTACTTTGTTTGAATAGTATTCATAATAATTGGCTTGTGTGTAACATCCACATTGCATGGAAAATGTAAACTTGATCTTCAAATGCGGAATCACATTCGACTTACACAATGAGAGAGTAAGACAACCAAGACTGAGGCAATGTGGATTTACGTGTTCAATCACATGCCTACTCCAAGTGAGCATCTCTCAAACTTTTTGAGCATCAGAATCATCTGGAGGGCAGGTTGACATCCAGATTGCTGGGCCCCGCCCCAGAGTTTCCAATTCAGGGGATGTAGGGCGGGTCCTGAGAATTGCATTTCTAACACACCCTAGGTTAACACTGATGCTGCTGGTTGGCATACGACACTCGGCACTTAAATAATTACGATTCCACCTCATACCCTCACTGGGTCTAGAAAGTGTCTCCCAAACTATTAAAAAATCTCTCTCTCCATCTCAGAAAATTAAAAGGAATAAAACCTACATAAAATGAGCGCATCCTTGATGGATGAAGTTTCTTGGGCACTTGAGAAGAAACCCACCAATTCCACATTCCAGTCCCAGTCAAAGATACACTCTGGAGTCATAATCAGTCTCTTGTTGGTTTAACTCACCATTAAAGTTCAAGCAGGGCCAGCTCTGGTACTGCTGATTGAGAAGAGCACCGGATATGATGCCTGTCCTGGAACTGAGGGCTGGAGAGAGACTCTACTTGGTCTAAAATTTTGAGGTCATAGAATATGCAAAAGATCCTTCTCCAACATTTTAAACCCCATCTCATATCAAAATGCAGTTGGGTTTAAAAGACACCAACTTCCTTTATTGACCACACTATTTAGGCAAATAAAATAAGGCACTGGCCTGCTTCCCCTCAGGGAGCTAAGGGATAAAAGACAAAGTTGCAGCTTGTCTCTTTAAGCAAGAGATCAAAAATTGAAACCACATGTGACATGCCTAATATATCTGTGCCAATATACATTATTTTTCTGAACACGATATCCATTTTTCTAACTACGTTATTCAATTTGCTTCTGTAAAACTCAGTTAAAGCTCTTGTTCTAAACTGCTTTTAATACATTGCCCCAAATTGTTTACTCAGTTTCCTTTGATTCAGAGCTTTGCTCTGCTTTTTAGGCCTCTTCATTCTTCTACCCATTATGCACACTATCCCTAAAAGAATCCTCCCATGGGAGGCTTATTATCATGTCTCTCATAATGGTGTAGTTAAGATTGTGTCAAAAGGGGACTTGCACGGTAGGATTAACTACTCTTTTGTAAGATTTGCTAAAATGAAAGGAATTATTTCCAGTTACAGTGGTCTGATGGTGCATCTGCTCTAAGCGGAAACTGAGGATATTTAAACTCACTGGTGAAGTCAACACAGCCTAAGCAAGTAATGGAAAAAAGGCTACATCTTACCTTAAATTTATCATTAGTTACACTCCAAAAAGTATAAGGGAATGGAAAAGGATTAGCTTCTAGATTTTCAAAAAGATAAACTGTCTTGCATTTTGTTTGTGCATTAAAATCTTCAATAAATGAATTATTTCAATAGATGTGAGATGGCAGATTAAAGATAAAGAGAGAGGGGCCGGCTCCATGGCCAAGTGGTTAAGTTTGCGTGCTCCTCTGCAGCGGCCCAGGGTTCAGATCCTGGGTGCGGACATGGCATCACTCGTCAGGCCACGTTGAGGCGGCGTCCCACATCCCACAACTAGAAGGACCTGCAACTAAGATAGATATACAACTGTGCACAGGGGCAGGGGGCGGTTTGGGGAGATAAAGCAGAAAAAAAAAATGATTGGCAACAGTTGTTAGCCCAGGTGCCAATCTTTAAAAAAAAGAAAGAAAGAAAGATAAAGAGAGAGGGGCCAGCCCCATGGCCAAGTGGTTATGTTCACGTGCTTCTTTTGGGTGGCCCAGGGTTTCGCTGGTTCAGATTCTGGGCACGGACATGGCACCTCTCACCAAGCCATGTTGAGGGGGTGTCCCTCATAGTACAACCAGAAGGACCTACAACCAGAATATACAACTGTGCACTGAGAGGCTTTTGGGAGAAGAAGAAAAACAACAACAACAATAAGAAAAAAAAGGATAAAGAGAGAAAGAAAGCAAGGTGACCTTTTCAGGCTTTCAAGAGAGGTGGTGAATCCCAAATTTATGTATCCTTAAATTATTGTTGAGCACATCTAGGACATCCCTAGCTTCAGCAAAACATACTGAAAGGGATACATTTTTACTTCATTTTACCACTATCATTGCTTTCTGAATTACAATATGAGACAAACCTCCATGTGACGAGGAGGAAAGCAACGGTAGGAGCTCTATTGCACTATTTTCATACCCAAAGAAATAGAAAAATCCTGTTAACATCATAAACCTAAGAGAGGAGAGACTGATATAATATGTGCCTAATATTACACACATACACACACACATTTTAAGTCCTGCATCTACTGAGATTAACGAAAGAGACTATAGAATGACTGTTTGTGGGGTTCATACAGATGGTAGTGGCAATAAAACTCAGGCAAGGTGAGAATGCCTGTCCCTTGCTTAATAAAGAAAAATTTATCAAGTTGTCAAGAATTCAGTTTTAACAGTTTATGTTTTCACAATAAAAGCTGTGTATCAGAGAATCAAAGAAACACAAGTTTATGTAAAACTCTACATAAATTGTGGTCCTTTGTCTCAGTTTCCTTATTATAATATAGATATTCATATTTATCCATCTTGGGGCAAAACAAACAAACAAACAGAAAAGCACTTGGTATTTGGGTGCCCCAAACTCTATTTGGAAAAACTACTTTGGGAATCGTTTTAAAAATTGCTATGTTAATAACTCCTACATAATTAGCATAAGTGAGAATGAGGATAAAGACATCAAAATAGAATCCTTGGTCTTTGGGGTTTTTCAGATATTCAAAATAATTCTGTGGCTGTAATAAGCCCAGTTCAAGTCAAAAAATGTTTGTGGGAAAAAAAAAATAAAACACTTGTGGAGTGCCAGTGATTGAAAAGATACAGTGCTAGGCACTATACTCAATAATAGGGATTAAAACAAATCCTGTCATTGTTGAGCACACAATCTAGTAGCAAAGTCAGACACAATTCAGGCTTATTATGGTGATTAGTGCTATGTGAAATAATTAATTTAAAATGTTTTCAAGAGTGTTGGCAATTATAGGAAAAGGAAAATTGAGTATGACCAAGAAGCATTCAAGGAAATGTCTCCAATAGGTTGATATGTGAGCTTGACATTAAACGATGGATAGCTCATTGCCTGTCTCCTGACCTCAGCAGAATACCATATATCACATCTTGGCATGTAAATGGGATAGAAGAAGGAGAGTCCAATTTGTACATAGGTAAGAGGGGTGAGTAGTCCATTGGCAAGTGTGTAATAGAGTGAAATTAGAAATGTACTTGGAAAGCAAGCTGGGTGATTAAAGTGTCATTTAATTTTATGTTTACAACCACCTTATGAATTAGTTAGCACAGACATCATTATCCTTATTTTATCAAAGAGGAAACAAAGAACTAAAACGTTTAGACCTAACTCCATTGCAGGAGCTGATTAAACAGTCTTTAGGAGTCTGTTTTCTCTGGGGCTCAAGTCAGCAAGACAAGCAGTTAGGAAGGGGAGATGGACACGAAGTGGGGAATGACAGAGACAAATCTGAATCTAGGAAGACGGTCTGTCTCCCCCAATCTCACTGATGGTGGTGAGTTCTACAATAAACTGTCGCCTTTCACCATAGACCTGCACACACGCCTGTCCCAGTATACAGAGAAGATAAGGAAGAAATCTGATGGGAGCTGGAGGCACTGTGGGCCCATCTACTGTCTCACTCTACAAAGTAAGCTGCAATCAGTGACAACATGTATGAATTGCAACAGCTCCTACCCTACAGTGACCTTCATAGAAGAAAACATGGCTACTCCCTCATTTATGACTTTCAAACCTCATGCAAATTTCTCTTGTGGCCAACACTAACTCAGAACCACAAAGGGAAGAGAATTCTGAGAAAGTAATTCTAGTTTAACTAAGTTGGCTCATACAAATCCACCACAGCTGTAGAGACTCTGGATACTGTTGTATTCCTCTGAAGAATTGAGTTTTGTTCTAACAGGTAATTAATATACCTAGACTTCAACTCCATACTCTGAACTGGGCTAGGGGCTGAAGTGGAAATTTCCATTTGGTTTTTATAACTGACTTCCTGGGGTCTTGCTGACACCTGTGTTCAGCAATCAGATTTGGGAAGATTTTATAGGAATTCTTTCTATGTTCTCTCTTTTTTATGGGATCTCCTCAACTAAATTTTAGTCTGTCATACCAGCACTGAACTCTGCCCTCTGACATCTCAGACCAGTAAAGGTGTAGTTTTCTGCTGTCTAAAGCCACATACAATTTGAGAGATATCCTCAAAAAAAAAAAAAAAAAAAGCACCAATAGGCAACTCTCACCAGGTATGATTCCTGTCTTTCAGGGATAGTGTTATGGGCTGAATGTTTATGTTCCCCAAATCCATATGTTGAAGCACCAACCCTCAATGTGATGGTACTTAGTGGTGGGGCCTTTGGGACTTAATCAGTTTTAGATGAAGTCATGAAGGTGGAGCCCCCATGATGGGATTATTGTCCTTCCAAGAAGAGGGAGACAGATCAGACTTTGCTTTCTTTAAACATACATAAAGAAGCGGTCATGTGAGCACACAGCGAGAAAATAGCCACTGACAACATGAGAGAAGAGGCCTCAGAATGAAACCTACCTTGCTGGCACCTTGATCTAGGACTTCCTAGCCTCTAGAACTGGGAGAAATAAATTTTTATTGTTTAAGTTGCCCAGTCTATGATATTTTGTTACGGTAGCCCAAGCAGACTAAGACAGAGTTTGGTACCAAGAAATAAGGTGCTACTGTAACAAATACCTAAAAATGTGGAAGAAGCTTTGGAACAGGGGGTAGAGACTAGATGAGTTTTGAGGTGCATGCTAGAAATATGGATGTTAAAGGCAATTCTGGCGAGATCTCAGATGGAAATGAGGCACATCTAATTAGAAACTGAAGGTAAGCCAATCCTTATTATAAAGTGGTAAAGAACTTGGTTAACCTATATTCTAGTGTTATCCTAAAAGTAGAACTTGAGAGTGATGAAAATGGATATTTAGCCGAGGAGATTTCTGAGCAAGATGGTTGAAGGAGGGGCTTTGGTTCCTCCTGACTGCTTACAGTAAGATGCAAGAAGAGAGATGAATTGAAGAAAGAATTGTTAAGCAAAAAGGAAACAGAACTTAGAGATATGGAAAATTCTCAACCAGTTCATATTGCAGAAAAATGAGAAAGCATGTTTAGAAGAGAACATCAACGGTGTGGCTGGACTATCACTTGATAAAAAGATCATGGGTGTGACTTATGAATTTAAGCAGATATCTCAACAGAAGTCAGGAATAGAGATGAGATGACACCAGCAGAATCACTGCCAGCTTGGACTAAAGGGGACAGTCACTTAGGCAGAGTCCTAGCAGAGAGCCACAGGGGGTACCCCATGGAGCCGATGGGGCGGGTCTGCCTTGCCAAGCCATTGAGGCATTGCTGCCATGGCAGTACCTGCAGGGCAGAACACCAGACCAAAGAGGATTATTCCTGAGCCTTAAGATCTAACGGAATTTGCCTTGACAACGTTTAGACTCATTCCTTCTGTCTTATTTCTCCTTTTAGGAAAAGGAATATCTATCTGATGCCTATGGTACCTTAAATTTCCAGTATGCAAGCCTTCCAGTCTGTGGTATTTTGTTATAGCAGCACAAGCAGACTAAGACAGGTAGTCTCCCCTCCATTTTCTGCCTTCAAATACTGTGCTGTGCATTTTTTGCTAGATTATGTAATTGTTACCTGTGGGAGCGTTAGTCTGATTAAGCTATTTCACCATTATCAGAAATCAGAGACTTATATTTCTTGATAGCAATATACTAATAATTTAAAATCATGTTTCAAAAGTGTGTTCAATATATGATATCTTTTAAAATTTCCAAATAAACATTTATAATTGCATAGAAACAAAGATATGGAAAGCTTTTCAGAAAAATATTTAGTGGTTGTGTTGCAGTGGTGAGCTGGCGGGCATTTTGCTTTTTTCTATTTGGTCACCACATTTTCTGTATTTTCTTACATTGATTATGTAATATTGTGTAGTTTTAAAAATAAATATAGGATAATCTGGAAAAATGAAAGAAGAGAAGAAAAAACACAACACTGATATGTCTGTTCACATTTGTAATATTTTTGCCTTAATTTAGAACTAACCAAAACCAAATTAAGATTTTTGTTTTTATTGCTAATGTATTTGTACCCAATGATCTCAGTCACTATTAAAAGTTAATAATAGGATCCAAAGTCAGCAATTTTGGCACTACTTACTGGATATCAACACGTGTTAGAATCAGCCTGAATTTGTTTTTGCTAATCATAAAAATATTTATTTATATGTTAATTCTTCTCAAGTAAGTTTACTACAGATGTGTGTTTCAGTAATTTTTTCTTTTTTAAAAATTGGAATTCCCATTTTCTAGAGAAATTTTCAACTAATTTTCACTCTCCCTCTATCCCTTCTTTTTTCCCCCCTCTGTTTTCCTTTCCCCCCTTCATTCCTCCATCTTTTCTTCCCTTGTTCCTTCCTTCCAATGTTTACCAAGTTTATACCCTCTGCCAAATACTGTACTGGGCTCTGGAGATCCAGAGTTGAATAAACTCCAATCTCTCAAGGGGTCTATCTGGGATGACTGACAAGTGAGTGAGCTACCACAATGTGATGGGAAGATGCTGAGACAGAGGTATGCACTGGGGGCTGAGAAAGCTGTAGTGAAGACATTGAGCATCTCTAGAAAATCAGGAGAGCCAAGGCTCACTGCTTCTGATGAATTGCTTTTATAGGAAGAGATATGAAAACCACATTCAGGTAGTTTGTCTCCATTGTATCCCTTATAGATTCATGTTTAAATTATGATTTTTCATTTTAAGTTCTCTTTTAGTAGGCGGAGACAAAGGAGAGTTGTTTTGTATCAAGTAATAGTTTTTACGGTACTCATTGGGTTTCAGAGTTTTTCCTGTTTACTAGAAAAGTACTAAAAGAACACTTAGAGTTACTTAATGGTTGATTCTGTCATGATTAGGCGATAGTGACAGAATCACATTTCTCTTATAGTTCAGATCTCCTACATGAAACTTGAGAAAAATCAGAGTCTTTTAGCTGATAAGAGACTTGTAAGTTTCAAAATGACTTCAGTACTAGCACTTGGATCAAGCCCCATTTAAAGATACATAAATATAAAGTTGTTCACAGTACTTTTAAATGACTTATGATGCAGCTGACTGATCTCTTATGTTAGGCAGAGAAAACTAAAATCCCCCAAGGAAACACTTAACATAAATAAAAAACCAGGGAATATTAATACACCGCGTCTGTGGGTCCTGCATGTTTTATTTCTTTCATAGTTCCTATAATGATCACTGAAAGTACAGTGACTTCATGCATATTTGAAGTAAAACTCCCTCCTGACTTCATTGGGTAAAGTGTGCAAGATAAATGTATTTAGCCTTTAAATGAACTCAACTCATCAGAAGTGATGGGTGCTTTACAACTAGTGATGGGCAGATCTCAGGAATCTGGGGATGTTGGTGCAAGTTTGAATATTCTATCTGAAGCTAATGTGAACTATTTGATTCAGCATTATGGGGTTGAAAGTCTCATAGGAACAGGAATTGGCACATTCAGCAACATTGCAATAATATAGTAGTTAACATTTGTTGGGAAGATGAATTTTTGGTGTCAAACGTAAAAATGGTTTTTTTCTTGTAACTTACTATGGAGACCCATAAGGAACCATAAATCTGAAATATTGTGAATTTTGAAAAGTGAATGTCAAAGATTAATTACTTCTAAGAGAACAGCAGAGAGCTTTTGCATGATTCAAACTGACAGAGGAGAGATTATCCTCTGTAATTTGAAAGGGGAAAAGAAAGGATATTTCTTTGCATATAGTCAGGACGAAAATCTTGAAAAATAAAGTTACCATTCCATTTGACATACAAATTTTTAAAGATATTTATCTTTTGGAAGAATAGATGTATATAGACATAAATACAGATATGCCTTTTTATTCCCACATGTATTCTTTAAATTTAGATATGGGAAATTCAACCAATTCAGGTTTATTTATAAAATGTGTAAATTCAATAAATACAGGCTTATCTTTAATACCTTCCATACTGCCAACTATCTCAAAATATAAACCAGCCAAAGTCCCACTCTGACAAATTTCTGGAATAACAGAACAGGGTTATGTTCATCCTAGCATCTCAGTGCCCTATTTGTCCTCAGGGACCATGAGTTAGCCAAAAGGTGGAAGTGAACCGGATATGGAACAAGAAGTTGAGCTCAATTCCAGTCAAGAAAATTAATTCTCAAAGTAACTCCTTCCACAATATTGGGTATTTTCCAGGCATGAGGGAAAGTTTGCCGTGATGCTATTAAGTTCTTTGTCTTGATTCACCTGTTAATGTTTATTGTGACATTACGATTTTGGCTTTACGGAATTTCTAGGGGTCCTTGATCCAAACTTGTATTAGCTCAATAAGAAACAAGGCATCTTGTAGGCCACTGGAGGAAGGCAGGAGACTCCTGCACCCCACATTACAGCGTTGACTAGCTGTACAGTTCATTCAGAAAATGCACCGCATTTTGAAGCTTCATTTAGCCCAAGCAGAGAGCAAAGTGGGAGAGAGAATCAAGGGAGGGAGGGCAATCTGTCTTGGCTTTGGTCCCGCTCAGGAATAATTTTTGAAGAACGTTTTTGGAGGGCTTATGTGAAGGAACACAGGGAAGAAAAAATTAGAGCAGAGAAGAAGAAAATGAGTGGACTGATTAAGAGCTGAGATTTTGGAAGAATGCGGCCGAGCTTTACTGTCTGCTTCACCACTCTGTTCATCTGGTTTGGGCACATCCCATAAGCCTCTTCAGTTCCAGGATTCTATTTTCCATCTATATACTTGGCACATTTATAGCATCTTTCTCATAAGATTATTGTGAGATTTAAAATGAAATAACAATAGTAATAATAAAACTACTCTACAGTACTTAGTAATTATACATTTAACACGGTTATCACAGTCTCTGGCAAATATTATGATCTTTAACATCATTATTTTTATGAGGGTGATATTCTGATTTTTATATCAGCTTTGCTTTTCTCTTTAAAATACTGGTTAGATGCGTCTCCCTAATTCTCCAGACCTTCGTTTCTCATCTCAGAAATGGCAGGGATTGGTCAACTAGTCTCCAGGGCCCCATCTAACTCTAACTATCTATGACTTGGTCTACTTTTGGAGACTGCAATTCTGAGAGTCACCAACTATAGACACATATTCACATAGAATTTCAAATTGGGAGACTTAATGTGGAGAATAGAAATGGAAAAAAAATCCAAGAAAATAAGTACAGAGAGAACGTAATGATGGAAAAGGCCCATAAAAGTCCCTGCTTATTTCCAAAGGCTGTTTTTACATTTATGCATTCCCCATGAGACTGCCCAAAATGCAATTTAGAGAGACAGTGAATCGGATTCAGAAAGTTGAGTGTGTTATGAATTTTTGTCTCTAAGTGACATACACCTTTCTGCGAAATCAGAAAATAGATTTGTTCAGTGCATGGACTGGAGTATTACTGATGTAATTGGGTAAGGCTGGCAAAATATGTTCAGTTTTAGCTGATGACACTGAATAAATCTCCTGTCAGGAATAAATTGAGTATTCATGGAAGCTGCGATGTACCTATGCACACAGACCAGCACAGAAATCAGAGAGCTTGATCAGATTTTCTTATACGGATTTAAGAGCATTATGAAAATTGACTCAAATGTAGAGGAAAATGCAACTGTTGAAACCCAGCAGTTTATAAGACAACAGCTTCCCTCCAGAGATGAAAAAGGAGGCCGTTGAACTGTGTGTGTGTGTAAGAGCTGGTGTGCAATGGTATGACATGAAAGTTTATCATTGAGCCTCATTTCCTTTGGACTTCATATTAAACCTAGTCTGAAATATTTGCAGCTAGAATGGAAGATGCTGCTGCCCAGGAGATGGGAGGAGCTTTAAAATCTGTAAATGCACTGGCTGCAACTGACAGCACTAAGTAGCTCACTGGACTGAGTGGCAGGCCTTACACTTGAAACAATCATCACAATTTTTTGAATCCTCCAAAATGGCCTACAGTTCAGAAAGAGAGACGACTAAATACAGTCTAAAATATTAAGAAGACTTTTGGTCTTTCTTGCCCAAACTGACAGAAATCCCAGTGCATTTGATTTGACTGCATTTATAGAAGATGGTATGGTAGTCAAAATTTCATCTTCACAGACTCCTAGTGAAGAGGACTGAGGATGAACTGGGACTTGAGATTGACATACAATAGTCATAGCACTTAAAAGAATATTTTAATACACCAGAATAGATACAGAGTGATATGGCAGCACTTAAAAGCCTTGCAGTGACCCCTAGGACGCAATGCAAACAGCAAGAACTCTTCCCAGGATTTATGAATCCATGCCAGCATTTCCATTCCAGCCCCAACTTGGAACAAAAAGAAAGGTCAGGATGCCATTCAGTCCTCAAGAATATCTGTTTATATTGGTCACTGCACTGGAGAAGAATCTTTGGAGCTTGTCTAACTGCCTCAGGGTAGAGACCACTGCCTCTGTGGAACATACCTTAACAGAGGGTTAACAATTTGAGTTCAGAGAAACAAAAGGCTTTTTCTCTCTAATTTCCAGTATCTGAGATGTAAAGAATAGAGGTTGCAAAGTACAGAGACATTTATATCCAGGCTCTATCATTTACTAGATGATTGACTTTCGGCAAATCATTTTGCCTCATTTAGCTTTAGTTGCCTTACCTGTAAAGAGTAAAATTTAAATATATTAAACAATGTCCGTGAAAACACTACCCTTTGTAAGACATAAAGTATAAAGGACAACAAAGTATAATGTTTAATTGCACGAGACCTAGCATCAAACCACATGGGCTCAAATCCAAACTCCACTGCACAATATCAATGTGACTTGAGCAATTTTCTCCGTTTCTAGATGGATATGATAAAATAATAATAGTCCATTCCTCTTAGCATTATGAGGTGAATTCAAGATAATCCATGACTCAAATTCTTAGAAAACATGTGGCAGAGGGTAAGCACTCGATAAATCCTAATTCTTATTTGGATGTTTATACAGATGAGATTTTTCTCCTTTTGTTCTTCCCTTTTAGTCTCCTTGTTTCCTTTATCTTCTCCATATGCACTGTTTTTGTTTGTTTAATCTCCCTTTCTTCAAACCTTCCTTACGCCCTTATCCACATCTGTGGAATATGTAGGTGCTCTGGCCTTCCAAGAGAAGACTTGTCCAAGACTTGGGCCTGCCGAGATGCTTGGGGCAATAGAGAGATTTGACCGCAGGATGATGTGTTGAACGCCTCAAACTTTGGCTTACCCAATGGGCAGATTCATACAGAAAGCTCTGCAAGTCTTTATTTATCTAATTAATATGAGTGTTGGTAATATTTTAGAACAATTTTCTCCATTTGTTTTCATTCAAAAAAATATTTATTAAGCAGCCACTGTCCCAGTCACAGGGAATGCAGAGATGAACAAGACTGACACATTCCCTGTGCTTATGCAGCTTACATTCTGGTAAAAGAAGCATCAGAGTAAGAAATCCCAGCTACCTGACTCAAGGCAAGGACGAGCTCTGAGGTGGACTATTGCCTGAATTTGCACCTTTGCTGGGCTTCCTCCCCGTTACTCTTCTGCTTCCTTTTCGCTTAGTGTTTTCTCTTGACAACTCTTCCCTAATAAGGCACTTAGATATTCTCTTTCCAGGGTCTATTTCTTGGGAATCTAACCTAAGAAAATGTCCAAGAGGAAAAAGTGAACAGGCTTATGGATATAATTTCATGGATCCCCCAGTCAACAAGTGTCAGCAAATGGCTTACCTTAACGACTGGTGAAAATTTCCTTTTGGTTCTGTAATTTCTACTAAAGTCGAAGGTCAGGAAGTTAAATTTAACTCTAAGAGATAAGAGTCTCAGAAATATACAGGAGCCAGAATAGAAGCACAGGTATAGGGAAAGAATGTTCTGTTGGCGGCAATGGAACAACTCTCAGAATTAGTCTCCCATTACAGAAAAGACAGTGATATTTTAATATTAAGAATAATAACAATAGTAATGGCAAATATTATAGCGCTTATAATGGCAGAAGTTTTTTCCTGAACATTTCAAAAATGTCAACTCTCTTAGACATCTTAAAATCCCCGAAGGCTCACTATAGTCATTCCCATTTTACAAATGGAGAAACAGAGACATAAAGAGGTTAAATCACCCAAAGTCACACAGCTAGTAAGTGGCAAAGGTGGGATTTATTCCTTTTTCAGATATTAAATTGCTAATGTATAAAAACACAACTGATTTCAGTATGCTGATTTTATATCCTGCAAATTTACTGAATTTGTTGATTAGTTCTAATGGTTTTTTGGTACAGTCTTTAGGATTTTCTATATATAAGATCACATCATCTGCAAATAAAGACAACTTGACTTCTTCCCTTCTGGTTTGAATGCATTTTCTCTCTTATCTTGCCTGATGGCTCTAGCTAGGATTTCCAGTACTATGTAGAATAAGAGTGGTGAGAGCTGACATCCTTGTCTTGTGCCTCATCTTAGAGGAAACGCTTTCAGTCTTTCAATGTTATGACGTTAGCTGTGGGCTTATTGTATATGGCCTTTATTGTGTTGCAGTTTCTTCCTTCTTTTACCCCATTTCTTGAAAGTTTTTATCATGAAAGGATGTTGTATTTTGTCAAATGCTTTTTCTGCACTTACTGAGAAAATCACGGATTATTATCTTTCATTCTTCTAATGTGGTGTATCACATTTATTTATTTGTGTATGTTGAAACGTCTTTGCATCCCAGGGATAAATTCCACTTGATCATGGTGTATGATCTTTTAAAGGTGTTGTTAAATTCAGTTTGCTAATATTTTGTTGAGAAGTTTTGCATCTTTATTTCTCAGGGATATTGGCCAAGAAGTTATCTTTTCTTGTAGTGTCTTTATCTGGCTTTGGTAACAGGGTAATGCTGGCCTTGTAAAATGAGTTTGGGAGTGTTCTTTTTTTTTTTCTAAAGATTGGCACCTGGGGTAACAACTGTTGCCAATCTTTTTTTTTTTTTTTCTTTTCTGCTTTATCTCCCCAAACCGCCCCCCCAGCCGTACACAGTTGTATATCTTAGTTGCAGGTCCTTCTAGTTGTGGGATGTGGGATGCCGCCTCAACGTGGCCTGACGATTGGTACCATGTCCGCGCCCAGGATCCGAACCCTGGGCCGCCACAGCAGAGCGCGAGAACTTAACCACTTGGCCACGGAGCCGGCCTCTGGGAGTGTTCTTACCTCTTCAATTTTCTGAAAGGGTTTAAGGAGGCTTGGCATTAATTGCCTTTTAAACGTTTGGTTGAATTCAGCAGTGAAACCATCTGGTCCTGGACTTTTCTTTGTTGGGAGCTTCTTGATTCGTGATTCAATCTCCACACTTATTATCAATCTGTTTAGATTTTCTATTTCTTCATGATTCAGGCTTGGTAAGTTGTATGCTTCTAAAAATGTATCCAATTCTTCTAAGTTATCCAATTTGTCAGTACATAATTGTTCATAGTAATCCTTTACGATCTTATATATTTCTGCGGTATAAGTTGAATGTCTTCTCTTTTATTTCTGTTTTTATTTATTTGAGTCATCTCTCTTCTCTTCTTAGTCTAGCTAAAGTTTTATCATTTTTTAAAATCTTTTAAAAAACCAACACAGTTTCATTGATCTTTTCTACTGTTTCTCTGGTCTCTATTTTATTTATTTCTGCTCTGATCTTTGTTATTTCCTTCTTTCTGCTAACTTTGGGCTTAGTTTCTTCTTTTTTTCTAGTTCCTTGAAATGCAAAATTAGGTTGCTTACTTGAGATCTATCTTTTTTCTTAATCTAGTCATTTAATGCTATAAACTTACATCTTAGAACTGCTTTTACCACCTGTCTTAGGTTTTGGAATGCTCAGTTTCCATTTTCATTTGTTTCAAGATTTTTAAAATTTTTCCTTTGATTTCTTCTTTGACTCAAGGGTTGATCAGGAGTGTGTTGTTTAATTTCCACATATTTTTAAATTTTCCAGTTTCCTCTTGTTGTTTATTTCTATTTTCATACCATTGTGGTTGGAAAAGATGCTTGGTATGATTTCAGTCTTCATATATTTGCTAAGACTTGTTTTGTGGCCTAACATATGATCTATCCTGGAGAATATTCTATGCACACTTGAAAATGTGTATTCTGCTGCTGTGGGAATGGAATGTCCTATATATCTATGAAGTTCATTTGTTCTATAGTATGGTTCAATTCCAATGCTTCCTTGTTGAGTTTCTGTCTGGATGATCTATTTATTGCTGAATGTCAGGTACTGAAGTCTCTTACTGGTATTGTATTGTTGTGTATTTCTTTCTCCAGATCTCTTGGTATTTACTTGGTATATTTAGGGTCTCCAATTTTGGGTGCATGTATATTTATGATTGACATATCTTCTTGTGGAGTTGAGCCCTTTATCATTATATAATGATCTTTGTCTCTTGTTACCGTTTGTGGCTTAAAGTCTATTTTGTCTGATGTAAATGTAACTATCCCTGTTATCTTTTGTTTTCACTTGCATGGAATATCTTTATTCATTTATTTACTTTGAGCCTATGTGTGCTCTTAAAGCTGAAATGAGTCTCTTGTAGGCAGTGTATAATTGGGTCTTGATTTTCTATCTAGCTGTCTACTCTGTGACTTTTATTTAAGAATTCAATCCACTTTTATTTAGGGAAATTATTGATATGCAAGGACTTACTAATGCCATCTTATTAATTGTTTTCTGGCTGTTTTATAGTTCCTTTGTTCCTTTTTTCCTCTCTTGCTGCCTTCTTTTGTGAACTGCTGATTTACTGCGGTTGTGTGCTCTGATTTGCTTGTCTTTTTCTTTTATGAATCTACTACAAGTTTTTTCTTTGTGATTGGCATGAAAATGACTTAAAATATCTTCTAGATATAACAGTCTATTTTATGCAGATAGCAACTTAACTTTGATCACATACAAAAACTCCACTCTTTCACTTAGCCCTTTATTATGTTTGTAGCGGTACACTTTACCTCTTTTTATATTGTGCATTCATTAACAAATTATACTCGCTATAGCTGTTTTTGATACTTCTGTGCTTTAACCTTTATACTATAGTTAATTGTTTAACACACCATCATATTACAGGATTAGAGTTTTCTGAATTTGACTATATATTTATCTTTACCAGTGTGTTGTATACTTTCTTGTTTTCATGTTACTAATTAGCATCCTTTCATTACAGCTTGAAGAACTCCCTTCAGCATTTCCTGTAAGGCAGGTCTAGTGGTTATTTTACTCAGCTTTTGTTTTTCTGGAAAAGTCTTGTTTTTCTCCCTCATTTCTGAGTGATACCCTTGCTGGATATTCTTGGTTGGCAAATTTTTTCTTTCAGCACTTTGAATATATCATCCCACTCTCTCCTGGCTTGTAAACTTTCTACTGAGAAATCTGCCGATAGCCTAATGGGGGTTCCTTGTAGGTTGCAATCTTCTTTTCTCTTGCCACTAGGATTCTTTTTTAATCTTTGATTTTTGACAGTTTTATTATCATGTGTCTTGGAAAAGATTATTTTTGGTTGAAACAGTGGTGTGATCTATTAACTTCATGAACTTGGTTGTTCAAATCTCTTCACCAGGTTTGGAAAGTTCTCAGTCCTTATTTCTTTAAATGAGCTTTCTCTCTCCTTCTCCCTCTCTTCTCCTTCTGGTACTCTAATAATTCAGATATTGGGGGATTTTTGTTGTTGTTCCATTTTATGGTGTCCCATAGATCATGAAGGTTTTCTCAACTCTTTTTATTCTTGTTTCTTTGCTCTCCTCTGACTGGATTATTTCAAGGTTCCTATCCTCTATCTCATTGATTCTTTCTTCTGTTTGGTCTATCCTGCTGTTTACATTCTCTATTTCATTTTTCACTTACTGAATACTCTGTTCCAGAATTTCTGTTTGGTTGTTTATGATTTCTTTCTCTTTAGTAAATTTCTCATTTTGATCATGTTGTTTTTCTGATTTCCTTGAATTGTATTTTCTGTGTTTTCTTCCAGCTCGTTGAGTTTCCCTAAAACAGCTATTTTGAGTTGTTTATAGGGAAAATTGTAGCTCTTCATGTCTTCAGGTTTGGTCACTGGAAGATTACTGTGCTCTGTTGGTGAGGTCATGTTTCCTTGATTGTTCATGTTCCTTTGAGTTTCGTGTTGCTGTTTTCACCTTTGAAGTAGCAGTCACCTTCTCCAATATTTACTAACTGCCTTCAGGGTAGAAATACTTTTCGTCAGTCCTACTATAGATTCTGAGGCATTCTTAGACCTTATATGGATACAACTGTTCCAGGCTTCTTGCTCCCTCTTGAAGCAGAATTCTTAAGATTCTTTGTCTCCTCTTGATCCCATAACACAGGAGGCCAGCTGCTGATAGCCTCTCTATTGTTTTCCTGAAGGTGGCATTGTAGTTCAAGTTTGTGGTTTCTCCTCTGCCCACAAACCCTGGCCCGCTTTCTGCATAAGCTCCTTAGCCTTCTACCAAGTCTTGCTCTGGCCACTGCTCTCAGGAGTGGGCACAGGGAGTCTGCCTCAGAGTGGCGGATTTTGTGGGTTTGGAACACAGTGTACTGAGGGTGCCCAAGGTGCAGTTGGGTGGATCCACAGGTAAGGTTTGCCCTGAAGCTGGTGGGCAGGCTTCTTGACGAAGTCCAGATTGTAGTCAGCAGGAACTGCATCCCTTTAATGACCTCTGGGAATCCTATATGCTACTCTCCTGATCTGTTCCAGTCCCCCTGTCCTGGAGCTCCTGATTTAATACTCTGATGTTGTTAGAGAAAAATCCTGCACAGCTGGAGAAGTCAGGCATTGACTCACCTGTTCTCCCTTTCCTCAATGGGAGAAATCACATGCTGTCTCCTTTAGCCCTAAACTGTGTTGCCTTAGGGGAGGAGTGGTGCTGGCAAAGTCAACTGATTCCTCTTACCCACTCCAATGCATCCAAACACATATGTGCATATATATATACACATATGTATATACATTTATATATATACACACATATGTGTGTGTATATATATATATATATATATACACATAAATATATATATACACATATTTTTTTTTTCTCTAACAGAGTTCTGGAACTTCTCTAGAGACCTGCACTTCCATAATGGCTCTCTTCTCCATTGGCGACTGCCCAAGTCGTTGTTCTGCAGGTGTTCCTAAACTGCATCTGAGAGAGTCTGGAACCAGTTCACATCTTCTACAAATTCCACCACCAGTATTGAGGTCTTTCTGCTTATTACCTGATGAAAAGGTGGGCGAGCCACCTTCCAGGTCCCTTGAAGTATGCTGCTGGATACTACAGTTCCCACAGAAGCACTTTTGTTTGGATGGATACCAAATTTTTGTTGTTGAAGGAGGGACAAAATCAAGGAATGTCTTATGCCACCATGATGCTGACATCACTCTATTTAAGTCTCCTTTAATTTTTCTCATTAATGGTGTATAGTTTTTGGAATAGAGGTCTCACAATCTTTGATTAAATTTATATCTAAGTACTTTAGTTTTGTTGATTTTATTGCAACTAATATTTTTAAATTTCATGTTCCAATCATCGGTTGTTAACATACAGAAATAGAATTAATTTTTATGTGGACTCTACTGCAACTTTGCTAAATTTCTTTATTGGCTTTCATGAGTTTTTAGATTTCTTAGAATTTTCGATGTACATATTCATATTATCCATAACTATAAGGAGTTTTACAAATTCTTTCCATTCATTGTGCTGTTTACTGTTATTTTTCCTACCTCATTGATATGGCTAGGTCCTCCAGTAAAATGTTGAAAGAGAGTGATTAGAGTAGGCATATTTTCTTTGTTCCTATGCTGAAAAAAGGTGTTCAATATTTCACCTGTAAGTATATTAGCTGTGAGTTTTGCAAAGATGTCCTTTATCAAATTGAGGAAATTTCTTCTACACTTTGCTGGTTTATAATTATCATGAATGGGTATTGAACTTTGTCAATTTTTTTTCTGCATCTATTGAGATAATCATGAAATTTTTCTTTGAATTTCTCATTTATTCTATTAATGCAGTGAATTACAGTGATTGATTTTTTAATGCGGATTCACATTTGCATTTCTGGGACAAGCCTCAACTGAAAATGATTTTATGTATTTAGCTGGATTATACTTGGTAACTTTTTTATTTTTTGAGAACAATTAGCCCTGAGATGACATCTGATGCCAATCCTCCCCTTTTTGCTGAGGAAGATTGGCCCTGAGCTAACATCCATGCCTATCTTCCTCTACTTTATATGTGAGATGCCTGCCAGAGCACGGCTTGACAAGTGGTGCATAGGTCTGCATCCAGGATCTGAACTGGATAACTCTAGGCTGCTGAAGTGGAATGTGCAAACTTAACTGCTGCGCCACTGGGCTGGCCCCTATATTTGCTAACATTTTCGTGATGATTTTCATATCTATACACCAGAATTCTTTCCACGTGATGCCTTTTCAGTTTTGGCATTCAGGGTATGCTGGACATAGAAAATGAATTGGAAAGCATTCTATTATATTTTTTCTGAAAAAGTTTGTGGGAATTTTGAATTGCTTCTTCCTTAATATTTGCCAAAATTCATACTGACATTTTCTAAGCCTGAAGTTTTCTTAGTGAGGAGTTTATTATTATATTATTGTTATAAATTCAATGTTTTTCATAAATATAGGGTAATTCAAATTTTCTATTTTTTGTCAAATTAGTTTTCATTATTTGTGCTTGTTAAAGAAGTATTCATTTTATTTATCTCTTAATTGGTATGAAGTTGTTCATAATGAACTTTTTATACTTTTAATATCTGTTGGATCTGAAGAGATCGCATTTCTCATTTTGATATCACAAATTAGGGCTTTCATTTTTTCCTTGAGAATTCTGAATGTCAGTTTTATTTGTTAATATTTTCAAGAACTAAATAATAGACTTTTTCTACTCTTAGTCTCTTCTTATTTTATTGATATATGGTTGTCTTTATTATTCTTCATAGTTACTTATTTTGCACTTAATATAGCCTTTATTTCATGTTTCCTATGGAGAAAATAGATTGATTTTAAACTTCTCTACTTTTCTGAAAGCTCTTTGCTTTAGAACCATAAATTTCCTTTTCAGCACTATTCTAGTTTCAGTTAAAAATTTTGATATATTGTGTTATGTTATCGTCTAGTTTTAAACATTTTGTAATTTTTGTTTTTTTCTCCTTTTATTCATTAATTACATAGGAGTCTATTTATTAATTTTCCAATGTTAAGATATTTTATAGGTATCTTATTTCTTACTGGTTTCTAATTTTATGCAGTTTTAGTCAGAGAACATATCTTTTAATAGCTCAATCTTTTGAATTTATGGAGTTTTTTTTATGGTTCACTATCTGGACTATCTCAGTGGATGTTCCATGTACACTTAAATGAACTGTGTATTCTGCAATTGTTGGGTAATTGTTCTGTAAATGTCAATTAGATCAAATTGGTTTATAGCATTCTTCAGACCTTTAGTCACTACTGATACTTCTTCAAGTTGTTCTATTAATTTCTGAGTGAGAGGGGTTAAAATCTTTCATTACAATTTTAAATTTGGGCTTTTTTCTCCCTTTAGTTTCTGTTAGTGTTTGTTTCAAGTATTTTGAAGCTCTGTTATTAGCTACAAATACAATTAGAATCATATGTTGTCCTGGTTTCTCACTCCTTTTATCATTATAAAATGATATTCCTTATGATTAGTAATATTTTTGTCCTGCACCCTACTATGTCTGATACTGATATAGCCATGCTAACTTTGTACACTTACTGCTAGCATGATACATAGTTTTTCCATATTTATAACCTGTCCATGCCTTTCCATCTAAATTATGTCTCTTATAGACACATCTGATATTTGGCTTGCTTTTTTGCTTTTATGAAATTCAACAATCTCTACTTTTAAATTATAATTTTTCTTCCATTGACACAATATAATTTTGACATGGTTGGATTTAAGTCTACATTTTATTATTTTTCTTTTGTGCCATCTGTTGTTGTCTCTTTATTACTCATTTCCTAATTTTGGGGGGAGTTAGTCAAAAGTGTGGGAAGGTTTCATTTTATTTTCTACATTAGATTTTTAGCTATACATTCTTTTGTGTGTGTGTGTGTGATCGCTCTATGGCCAACATCTTTGCTCTAGCGCTAGGCATCTTTGACTTACCAAAGTCTACTTAGACATAATATTATTCTACTTTAAACTTCACATTTCACAGTTCTAATCATACTTCACACTTCTTTCTTCACAAATATAATAATAAAAAGCACTGTTAAGGAATTGAAAAAGCAAGTCACACTAAAAGAATATTAGCAAAACGTATATCTGACAAAGGAGTTGTACGTATGATAAAGAAATCTTAGACTCAATAATAAGAAGACAACCCAGTGAAAATATGTACCAATGATTTGAACAGATACTTCACCAAAGAAGGTATATGGATGTCAAGTAAGCACATTGAAAGATACTCAACATCAGTAGTCATTAGAGAAATACAAATTGAAACTATGAGCTACAACTACAAGTCAATTATACTGGCTAAAATGAAAAAGACTGCAAATACCCAGTATCAGCGAGGATGTGGAGCAAATGAAGCTCTCCTGCATTGCTGGTAGGAATGTAAAGTGGTACATCGCTCTGCAAACCAGCCCTGAAAGTGCCAGTCATCCTAATTCACTCCCTTATACCCCTACTCTCAATTAAAAAGTCACTTGCTGAAAACTCTTCTTTCTGCAATCCACTTCAGTGCTCCCCATCACAATTTCATCCCTGGCAAAAAATGCCCATTCTCTTCTATTCTCTTAAAATTGGATTATTTGGTCCAGAACATGAATAATTAGTGATTGAATATATTTTCTTTTAGGATAGGAGGAGCTCAGTCTTTAAAGCATAATGCCTGTCTCAGTTCCCTTGAAGGAAAGGAAACTGGATGTCCTGGTTGTAGAGGGGGGAGTATGTGTCCCTTACCCACACTGAGGACAATTTTTTTCTAATATAGGCAACAACTACAATGACAACAACAAAGTGCTGCTACATTAACACCAGATTGAATGTTCATATTTTCCTAAAGAAACATTTACATTAAATAAATGTAACTTTCCCCAGACAAAATTTTAATAAGGAAGGTTGAAGTCATCACTTTTGGATATATGTTTCTTCATTTTGGACTTAAGCTATCAGGAGTGCTTTAAATAAAGTTCTACGAAAAGTAAAGGAAATATACTAGGTACCTTATATATTTCTTTAAAATATGAGTCCTAAGATACAGATTCAAAATATTAAATTGTTTCAAGGATCATCCAATAGAAAATGTTTTTTGATGCCTCCGCAACTAGGAAGACCTTGATAAGGAAAACAATTTCCAATATAAATTGAAGTGTCCTGTACTCATCCTGGGGCAGAATCTAATCTCAGTACAAGAGTACCTCAGCACCTTACAGCAACCTGAATAGAGTTCAGTCTGGAGAAAGAAAGGAGACAGGTGTCAGTGCTATCTCAGTGATGCACACAACCATGAATAAGTGCACCCCATGTAAGTCCTTTGTGGGAGTTCTGATGTTAAAAAAAAAAAAAATGAGGGCCAGTCCTGGTGGCCTAGTGGTTAAGTTCAGTCTGTTCCAGTTCAGTGGCCCAGTTTGGTTCCCAGGCATGGACCTACGTGGCATTGTTAGTGGCCATGCTGTGCTGACAGTGCACATAGTAAACAACAGGGGAAGATTAGCATGGATGTTAGTTCAGGGCAAATCTTCCTCAGCAAAAAAAAAAAAAAAAAAAGAGGAAAAAGAAAATATTTCCCTAAACAGGTAGAGAATAGTTTCAGTGAAGCACCTGATGAGACATAAAAAACAGAGCTATTTAAAAGAAGAAATATTTCATTTTTTTAAATATCAACTGTTACATAGATGTCTTAGCTTGGGTTCCCTCAAAGCAGAGCCTGAGACAAAGATGTGCATGTGAGTGTTTTTACCCCTTGGAGGAGGGAGGACTGATACCATGGAGCAGGAGGAAGGGACAGAAGAAATTTCAGTGGGAAGATGGAGAGTCATGGAGAATATTATATATGATGTTCCTTCATTATATCTTTTTGAGATAAAAATAATTATTTACTAAGTTTTCCCTCCGGACCATGTGGTAATTTTGATCTTTTGAGTGCCCCATAGGGAAACTTGAGTTTTATTCCCTTGGCAATCGGCTCCCCGCACGCTGCACGACGACCTCAGCGACAGCCTTCGCTACCTGCTGCTCCCGTGTATAGCACAAGTGTTTCTCTGTGCCCAGGCTACATTGCGACCATTTTATCTCCTCTAAAAGTTTGGATAAATCCGAAATTATATTTATGTTGGTTTTGGAATTTTTCAAACAACCAAAGCTTCTCAATAACTTAACTACATTAAAAATATTTCATTGTAAGCATCCTTCATATTGTTTCATTTGATGCTCTGTGAATGTATCTTTTGTTGTCAGGGAACTTGGGCTTCCATTTTTATGAAACACAATAAATTATACATATAGCATATTTCATATCCTTGTAGCTAGAAAGTAAACCTGTCACCACCCAATTGAAAATAGGTTCCTGATTGATTTAGTACTTTGCCAAGTAGCCTCCCTGAAGTGACGGACCCTCTTGTGACTTAAAAATCTGTACATCTCAGCAGTGATTATTCATCTGTCCATGCATCCTTTTTATATGACATTGGTTTTGTGTTTGATTTAATCCAACAAGCCTATATTCAATATATTCTATGCATCAAGAACTGCACTTTGCTCTGGGGATAAGAGATTAAGAAGATACTTACCTGACCTTGCAGAGCTCACAATATAATGAAAGAATCAGAGGTGTGCAAATTTCCATAATATAAGCAAAGTTAAAATAGAGATCATAAATTCCAGGAAAGCTAACTAAAGTAGAGATCAAGTTAGTCTGAAGATGAGGGAGAATGGGATATATTATCCAAGAAAAAAACAGGAGATAACACTGAAATGGATATTGAAGATTATATTGGAATTTGCCAGATGGAAACAAGATGGAAAGAAAGAAGGGAATTCAGATCTTTCTGAGATAGAATAGTATAGGCATAAATATACTGGGAAGTTAAATGACCTGTTCTGTTTGGGGAATGGTAAGTGTATCCACTAAGAATGGATGGGAAGAAAAGAGTAAGGATGAAAGGAAAGGAAGAAACCTAGTTATAAAGGCACTGAATTCCATGCCAAGGAATTTGGAATTTTTCATGAAATGCCAGGAGATGTTGCAAATAACACCTTAGCTTCCAACCATTCCAAGCATGATGCTAAAATTAGAAGCTTTCTTCATATAGCTTGTAAACCTTTATTCACTATGGCCCTCAATCTCCCACAAATTCAGTGATAAACCACAAAATCTCTGGATTTTACTCTTGGGAAGAAGAGAGAAAGTTCACTGGGTTAGGAATAGACTTTTCAATACTAAAATTCCCCATTCACCAATACCATCTTTGGCATTGAGGGGAAAAATAACTAATTGGCCCTGTCTGGTAGACCAAAACAGTTTCCGTAGGGCAGCAAACACTGCCATTGATCATTTTATATACTTATCCAAATAAAAATAAGTGGAAATAAAAAAGATTCCAGGACTTGGAAGTTTGTACACTAGATTTAACTCTAGCTGTCGGGAGAGCTTGTAAGCAGATTTCCCCAGAAGGGATGAGAGAGAGAGAAAATGAAGATACAAAATCAGTAAACAAACACACGATCTCTGCCAAGTGGTTCTGTTTCCCCCCAATGCTGTATCAGCATTAAGTGCACATTCATAACAAAGGCATGCCTCCATTTACTGGCAGGTCGATCCAGAGAACCCACAATTTCTGATGCATAGCTCCAATTTCTGTACTCTCAGAGAAATTTCCTTTCCTTAAGAAGCTCTTCAGAACTCTCCCTTGGGGTTTTGTTGCCTACAATGATGAAAAGACAGGAAAAAACCGAAACATCAAAGGGAACCAAAATGATGAGAATAACATAAAGGGAGTTTCCAAAGGCTATTTGTTGCTAAATGAGTGTAGTCATGTGCAATTATGCATATATCATGCAATCCGGGTTCAGCCTAGTCCTGGAGATCGATATGCGTTACTAATCAAAACGGCATGAGAATCATAGTGCTATAATCATCTAAGTGATAACAAGCAGCTTTTATTATAGTCTCAACATTGACAGCCATATATGTTCTATTGAAATGCTTCAAAGGTAAGAATTGGTGAAATGAATAATTCTCAGCTAGTGTTGTGAGGGTATTCTTATTCTCCAAACTAATGTTTCCATGGCAGGAACTTCCCAGAGCAGCACACATGGCCTAGCACTCCGCTTCGACCTCATTTCTCCACATATAGCTAATTCTTGTGGTTGAATACTGGGAAACTTTCCTCAGCTGGGAAAAGCTAGTTTCTTGTAAGGCAGTGAGCACTGAAGATTCAGTCTCTTTTCTTCCCTCTCTTCCCTGGACCATTGAAGGAGAGTGATTCAGAATCTGCCCTGCAGAGTTCACATCTTTCTTCATGTAGGCTGTCCCAAAGCTAGATTGGGGCTAATCATCCAAATTAGGGAAGGAGAAAGCTTTAGAAAGCTCCTTTGTCCCTCAGACCTAAGCTACATTCCCCAATCAGTATTATCTGTCATACAGATGATATTTCAATTTTCATTTCCCAAACTCTTCCATCTATGTTCCCATTTAAGTCAAACTGATGCAGAATCCAAAGGTTAGTCATAGAAGGTATATTATCCCGATAAATGTCACTTCAATGCAGAAGCAGTTCTGCCTTTATTTCCTTCTAACATCGTTCGTGTGTGCACATGCATGTGTGCAAACTAAATGAAAAGTTGCTAGATTCATAAATACCATGGAAGTACAGTGGGAAGGATAATAAGTTGGGTCATGGCTATGCCATTAATTAGCTGGGGAACTTGGATCATGGCTTAAACTCTGTTCTCCAGTTTCCTCCTTTCTAGTATTCATTGATATAAGCTCTTCATTAAAAGATATTTAGTGTTCTGTGATTCCAAAACACTAGTTCTGTGTTTACTATACACATGACTCAGTTTTGCTTTCCTGGGTCACTGATAACTGTGACATTTTGGTGGTCACATATATATTGATGCATCGCAAATGAAATGAGCAAAGTGATTACTTGCATTATCAATGAATTAAAACTATATTGTGGGGCTGGCCCTGTGACCAAGTGGTTAAAGTTCTACATGCTCTGCTTTGGTGGCCCAAGGTTTGCGAGTTCTGATCCCAGGTGCAGACCTACTCCACTCATAAACCATGCTGGGGAGGCATCCCACATAGAAAGCAGAGGAAGATTGGCACAGATGTTAGCTCAGGGCTAATCTTCCTCAAACAAAAAGAAAAAAAGAGGTCCAGCCCAGTGGTGCAGTGGTTAAGTGTGCACATTCTACTTCTCGGCAGCACGGGGTTCACCAGTTCGGATCCCAGGTGCACGGACATGGCACCACCTGGCAAGCCATGCTGTGGCAGGCTTCCCACATATACACTGGAGGAAGATGGGCACAGATGTTAGCTCAGGGCCAGTCTTCCTTAGCAAAAAGAGGAGGATTGGCAGCACATGTTAGCTCCAGGCTAATCTTCCTAAAAAAAAAAAAAAAAATGTAGAAGAGGATTGGTAACAGATGTTAGCTCAGGGAAAATCTTCCTCACAAAACAAAAACAATACTGTATTGAATATATTTATTCATTTGTTTGACAAGAGCAGCAAAGCAAGGGAACTCTCTCATCAAAATTTGAGTAGTAGGATGCTGATAGAGCAGTATTGAAAATAGTAATTTGCAGACTATGAAAAATTAGGTTATTAATGAGCAAATATTCACTCTTCTTTTCAACCTTCAAGGGAGGAGTGCGCTTCCCCATCTCGAAAATGTTAGCCTTGGACCAGTGCCAGTGGCCTAGTGGTTAAATTCAGCGTGGTCCACTTTGGTGGCCTGGGTTCAGTTCCCAGCCACAGACCTACACCACTCATCAGTGGCCATGCTGTGGAGGTCGCCCACATACAAAACAGAGGAAGATTGGCAACAGATGTTATTTCAGGGAAAATCTTCCTCAGTGAAAAAAAAAAAAATGGCTTGACCATATGACTGATTTGGGGCATTGGAATGTTGGTGAAAATGACATTTTACAGTTCTTAGCCAGAGTCTTAACAGACATCACATGTTTCTTTTACTCCTCTTCTCTTTTGCTCTTGCCTTTCCACTATGAGAAGATCATGCCTTGAGTATTTGCTTATTCAAAGGTGATGAAGACATGTAGAGAAGATCTGGACCCAACTCACTACCAGGAGCCAAGGTAAGCTGAGCCCAGCCTCGATCAGTTGAAACTCGAGTGATCCCCAGATACTAGATTAAGAAACAAAGCATATTATTTTATGTTACTAATATTTTATAGTTGTTCTTCATGCGGCATTAAATAGCTAATGACAAATGTTCATGAGTTGTGGAGAAAAGGAAACCCCTACACACAGTTTGTGGGAATATAAATTGGTATAGCCATTATGGAAAACAGTATGGAGATTCCTCAAAAAATTAAAAATAAAACTATTATATGATCCAATAATCCCACTACTGGACATATATCCAAAGGAAATGAAATCAGAATCTTGAAGAGATATCTTTGCTCTCATGTTCACTGCAACATTATTCACAGTAGCCAAAACATGGAAACAACCTGAGTGTCCTTTGACAGTTATATATATATATATTTTTTTCTTTATCCACTCATCTGTTGAAGGACATTTAGGTTGTTTCCATATCTTGTGTGTGTGGGGGGGCATATATATTCTTTTTGTATGTGTGTGGTGAAAAAGTTTAAGATCTACTTTGAGCAACTTTCAAGTATACAACACCGCATTATTAACTATAGTCACCATGCTGTAGAACCCACCACAGAAGAAAGCACCTGACTCTGAAGAAGGACCCTCTTCCACCACACTTGCCTTGGATAGAACTGCAGAATTAACTTCACTCACCTTTACCTCCAGTAACCATGATTTGAGACTCCACCATCTACAGAAACTTCAGCTTTCCCCTCAGACTCTAAAGAGCCATCACAAAGCCTCAGGGAGAAGGTTAACTTAGCCAAATACAACCTTCATTGCTTCTTCATGACAGGGTGAGTCTTGCTGAGGTCTTGAACCTTCCAGAAGTAGTTTTACCAAACCAGCAAGAGTTCACTTTCAATGAGTGGCTGAAGAGGACTCATATTTTTAACATAATTAGAGTGTTCTGCTGCTATTATCAGCCACCCAAAAAGTTGGGTTTCTTCTACCAAGCAAGACACTGGACTCTTTCTTTATAAGCATTAAAACACTCCACAGGTATATTTCTAAAGGCTGAGAACTTCAAATGCTTACATGGCTCCCATTTCCAGAGTGCACAGATCACAGAGCTTTACAAATGTGCAAGGGAATTTGCAGAGTGGTTTAGCCAGAGGAGAATTATCGTAGTAGATTTTGTGGGAACAGGTATGTTTGACCTATATCAGAAGCCAAATGAAGGGTACTTAAGCGGACATTTACATGCTTCGCCTTTTCTGGTGAAGTGAAAAAGTGAGCAGATTATAAAGGCCAAAGAGCTTTGGGTTGTATCTTAGCTCAAAAGTTTACTAGTTATGTCTTTGGACGTAACTTTAGTCCTCTTATTTCTCTAACTTCAATTTTCTCATCCACAAATTGGCCATATCAATGGTCCCTAAACCTTCAACATATTGTGAGGATAAATTAAGTTAATAAATTTGAAGATCTGAGCACATAATAAGCCCCTGATAAATGTGTTCTAGAGTAATAATTATCTTGGAAGTAAAGAGCTGTATCATAAGTAGTGGCATTTTTAATTTTTGTAGACAGTTTTAGAGGACAGAGACTGCTCCTTTGTTGAAAATCAAACTAAACGATATGTAACCATATAAGCTTCGGTGTAACACATAACGTGATTATTTTGGTCTTTCTACAATTCAGCCCAGATAGTACCTACTTAGGAAGAGAGGACTGCCATGTGTTGAGATCCTATGGAGTATCAAGCCAGGTGCTGTGTGTGTACATAAAATGATTCATTAACACTTACAGCAAATCTCAGACTTAAGTGACTGGCCTGGGTTTGGATCACAGCTCTGCTTTTAAAGCATATTACCCTTATAAAATGCTCCTTCTCCACAAAGTTTCCCTTGACACCTCATCCTTTTATTTCTTCTCTGTTACTTTCATACTTACACTCTGAACTTAACTGTTGTCTATTATCAAGATCATATTTATAATATTACTTATTTTTTCCGTTTTTGTGGAATAGGAATTGAGTGTTACAAATCATGGTATATGATAGGAATTAAAGATAACTTCATGACGGATTAGTAGATTACAAACTTGTTTGAAAGCCTGATCAGCAGAAATGGATGGATTTAGCCTTGGAAGGCCTCTACACTTCCTCCCCAAATTAGCGGTGAGATATTAAGTTTGTATGAATCTAGAACTAATAGGAATTTGTGATACCTAAATAAATTCCAACTGAAACCTTAACTCCTTATATTTTATTTCTAGTCCCCATCAGGATCTAGTGTGTTTACAAGCTATGTGGGTTCCAAAGATCAGAACTCCCACTGTCAACTCTGTTGCGTCAAATGCTGAGACTGCAGGGCTTCTATTGGCTCCATAATAATCATGTTAAATTTCACCTGTATGCTGGAACCTTATCCAGTGCCAGAGGACATATAACGTTCTTTTTTTTTCTTTTTTTAAAATATTTTATTTTTTCCATTTTCTCCCCAAAGCCCCCCGGTACATAGTTGTGTATTCTTCGTTGTGGGTTCTTCTAGCTGTGGCATGTGGGACGCTGCCTCAGCGTGGTCTGATGAGCAGTGCCATGTCCGCGCCCAGGATTCGAACTAACGAAACACTGGGCCGCCTGCAGCGGAGCGCGCGAACTTAACCACTCGGCCACGGGGCCAGCCCCGACATATAACGTTCTTTCTTACCATAGAAGAGTTTAGAGCTTTCCCACTGATATAAAGCATACTGTGAAGACTGCCTCCCTACTCCATAGAGCTTGATGACTTTTGCCCGTAATGTGTTATCTAAACATGCAAGAGAAGATATTATTGATTATAATGGTTGTGACTGCAGCACAAAACTAATAACAATTTCAAATGAAGAAATTTGAGAATAGTTTAATAAAGGTACTATTTATAAAGTCATGAGCGGAGTCTGAGGAAGCTAACAAGGGATAGTGCAGTACCCCAGTGCTAGTATCCGCTGGGTAAACATTAACCACCCCGTATCAGATAGGCCAAGTGAAAGGAGCAAAAAATGAACTCCTACTGCTTAGCTGTATGTAAAGGATTGTTTGACAGGAGCCAGGGAGAGACAGAGCTGGGAAATAGATAGTCCAAATTCAATTTCTTCTAGCCCTACTCGTTAATTTCCCTCTGCTTTCTCCCCCTTGACTAAATTTTGACATCATGGAAGCATCTTGATGCAAACTGTTGGGGCACAGAGTAATATGGAGAAGATGAGGACTGAATCTGGAGGGACAAATGGAAAAGATCCTTCATACTGATTGGGGGGACTTCTCAGATGAAGAAAATAAAGAAAAATTCAGTTAAGTACTTCTTATTGTAGAAATGCTGGGTAGAACTGACTGCACAATAATTCTTATATGCTGAAAAAGATAATGTATCAGTATTGCTGTTAAAAATAGAACATTTGATGTCACTGATTTCAGGGTAGAGATATACAGCCACAGACCAGATAAGGAGGGACAGAACGTAAAGTGTTCACACTCCCATGACTACAAAAGCAAGGCAAGTCAAGAGTCGGAGTGGAATTCAAACAAGTGGAACAGAAGGTCCAGCTGAGACCCAGACATGGTTTCCAAGGTCTTGGTTATGGGAATTCCTTCCTCATGTTAATTATGTCATAATGAGAAATGCAACAAGCAAATGAAATAAACTGAAATTAGGGATAAATAACACATAGAACTTGCTACTTAAAATGTTGTCTGCAAACCAGCAGCATTGGCACCACCTGAAAGTTAGAAATTCAGTATCTTGGGCTCTAACCTAGGAATTATTGAGTCAGAATCTTATTTTAACAAATCTGCAAAGATTCACATGCATTCAAGTTTGAGGATCACTGATCTGGTTATTTGTTCTTCGGTGGGTTTGGGAAGGTGCTTGTTCAATGGATAAGTGACAGGATGAGATCACAGTGACAAGGTCTTGTGTAATAAGTTGAAGTGATTTTATTGAGACTACAAGCTCAGGCAATTTGAGGCACTAAAGACGTCTATATCATCCGCTGACTAGATGAAGTCAACGTAATTACATCAGGAATTTGTGAATACACTTTGCCTCACTTTGTCTGACTGATTGCCATTGAATCAAAGGAAGAAACTCCAGGACAAGGACATCGTTATGGTCATCCCCCTGCTGCCTTGATCAATTGCACTGTATCTTGTTGCCATTTAAGAGGGTTGAGGCCTCTCCAAAGGAATTAGGGTGCATAGAGAGTGGCAGCAGTATAGGTCTATTGTGTTTATAAATCTATCTAAATGCCTAACTATCAAGACCCACTTCTCAGAAATTGTGACCAGCTGGGGGCAACGTAGGGAATATTTCATTGATGTCATGATGTCTTCAGAACCATGAAAAACCAGATTGAGAAGAGTTTCTATCTAGTCCCAAAGAAAATATTTTGACCAAAGTTTGTAAACGGTAAGTTCTATGATAGCAGAGACTTGTCTTTTTTTGTTTCCTGTTGTATCTCCAGTACCCAGAACAAAGGCTGTCACAGACTAGGAACTTAATAATATCAGTTGAATTTGTTGAATGATTTGAAATATTTTCTAAAACTCACTCAAATCTTCAGACAAAATCTTACCACCACTACCACCAGGATAATAAAAGTTCTTATCAGATCAGCATACACAGACAAGCATCTATTGAGACATTGGTCCAATATTCAGGCCTCTCGATTTTGTTGGAAGTTTTTGAAATATTATGACATTCAATGATTGCCTATTAAAATTTAAAGTTTCAGGGGCTGGCCAGGTGATTTGGTGGTTAAGTTCACATGCTCTGCTTTGGCAGCCCAGGGTTTGTGGGTTCAGATCCTCAGTGTAGACCTATGCACCGCTTGTTAAGCCATGCTGTGGTGACATCCCACATACAAAATGGAGGAAGATTGGCACAGATGTTAGCTCAGGGGCAATCTTCTTCACACACACACAAAAATCTTAAGGATTCAAGCTTTAGTCAATATCTTGACCACAAGGATATTACTAGTGTCCTCCTCCAAGAAGAGAATCAATAAACGAGGAAAATATCAAACTTGAACAGATCAACAAAGAGCAAGATGAAATCTCAAATAAAAGGAGCTACAGATTATCACACTGACAATCCAAGGAAGAAAAAGCAATTGGTGCTGATTTTATTCCAAGACATCTTAAGTACTTAAGTGGAGATGTTTAGAATGTGCCTCATATTCAGATTGAAGCCACTCTTAACAGGGAAACACTGTAACTTGCATACAGTAGGGTCTTAATAAGATCTGCTGAATAATTACATAGAGTTAAGAGAAAGCTGGATTGGAGGTAAGATATATCTTTCCTGTGGAATGGGTATAAAGGATATTACTGTGCAGGGAAGGAGGTATAGCAGGTGCAAAAGCAGAGACAAAAAGCCATCCCCGGTGATTGCTAAAACAGATATACCATGAGGTAGTTACAGTAGTAGTCCTAGAAATATGGTTCACAGATCAGCGGCATCAACATTACTTAAGAAATTTTTTGAAATGCAAATTATTGGGCTCCACCCAGACATACAATCGGAAATTCTGTAGGTAGGTATCAGAAATCTGTGTTTTAACAAACCCTCCTGGTGATTCTGATGCATGCTAAAGTTTGAGAACTCCTGGTTTAGGGTACGTAAGTTTGGGAGAGAAGGCCAAATGGAAAGATGGGGGCCAGGTGGTGGAGCTACTTGTGGACAGCTCAAGAAGTCTGGACTTCCTCTTGGCAATTGTGTAGGGCAGTGATTAGGATATAAAAATCTGATGTTGGAAAGACTGTTGTGCAGTGTAGGTTCAGATGAGTCTCCTAATTAATCTTTTTTACGTTTTAAACGTTTCTATAATTTGGTATTCTTTTTTTAAATAAACTGTTCATTTTTGTGTTAACTTTATTATATTCCTGCAAGACTGCAGCTTTGTTATAGATCTTTGCTCTTTTAATTTGAAGTTGGTAAAATTCTGTGATGTTACTGATAATAATATTCATCTCAGTGAGTTAATTTTTTGGAGAAACAATCTAATTTTTCTGTCCTTGAAATTAAAAAAAAGAGTATTTTCATTGAATTATAGTCTTATTTTCTCACATTTCTCCATAAGCTGCATTCTTTTGCATCTTGAACTTATTCATCATGTGTATTTCTCCAGAAATGGACTTTAGGGGTTCCTAAAAGGACACTGTCTAGAAAATAGCCACATGAACTTTATTAGCTTCTTATTGGAATTCACTTTGAATGCAGTCCAATCTGTATTTCAGTATATAATAGCCAAATTCCACACTCCCCAAGGATAGAATAAAGTGCACTAATGAGGTCCTCTGGACAGGTCCTGGACAATGAAGAAAAAAATACAAACACCCTTAGAGATACCTTTTTAAAGAGGAAACACCTGCTTTCCCAAATGGAAAGTCTTTGGAATTGGTACGTAATTATTTTTCAGTATATTTTGGCCACCATTTGAGGAAGCATTGGGTGACTGTCACAACAACTCTGTGGGTCATTGTCCCCTCCCCATCTCCCCACCCACTACCCCTGTAGGGAGTGAAAAATAAGAATGTTCTTAGGGAAGCATATCTATTTCAAAGAGATCTGGCTTGTTGACTGTGCTCTATGAAGTATGAGGGCTATTTTGTTTTCTCTGTCCATCTGGTTTTCTCTTGTAGGTATATATGCATGCATTTATTTGCATATTCATATATTTATTTATTTAGTGAAGATGACTGAGGTGAATTGTCTGATTTCTTTCTTTCTCTCTTTTTTCCTTTCTCCTCTTTTCTCCTTTAGTATCTAGTCTCCTCTTCCAAGGGGAAATATCCACTAGCAGGGCTTCATTGACAAACAAGAGGGATGTAATCACTGTTGGGGAAATAGAATTTTTTTAAAAATCTCCTCCTAACCCAGAAAACCTCTCCACAAAGAGGTTTCCAAACGAAAGAAAACAATTTTGTTATTGAATAAGCATTAAGCCAGATGTGCATTACAGGCAATCTGCTAAGGAGATTGCAAATACGGAAAAAAATCTCAGCCTTTTACACAGCCAAGCAGATACAACCCATTACATACATGTTCCCAAGATAAACATTAACTAGCCCCAAGTAAGAGGATTTGACAACACCGTTTGTCACGCATAGTTCACCCAAGATCCACTTAGTAATTGGGGTGCCATCTGTGTTAGCTAAATGGCCTTGTCCAAAGGAAAAATGGACTTCTTATATCTTTATGACAGGAAGTAGTTTTGGAGCAAGGTGTGAGCCCACTAAAGATAGACTATTGCCCTCATGCAGAAACTGGCAGATAGGGGTGCTATCTTCTTGATGATTACATTTTAAAGACATGGTTCCCAGGTCCTTCTGAAAGTCTTTCCTGGGTCCTAAAGCTGGTGTAAGGCTTATTTAGCTTTTAAAAGATTTACATACATTTCAAAGAGAGAAAAAACTTGCAATTACAACTTTTCTAAAGTAAACCCTCTGAGGGATTGAGGCAAAGTCTTTTCCCTTATTTTCAACAGGGAGTATTAAGCCCCTTATTTTTCCTTATATCAGCCAAATACATCACACTAGGATCCAGAAACGTAAGGCCTCAGTCCTTGCTTTCTCAGTGAGTGGCTGTTACTTAACTTTCTGTGAACTTCGGCATCATCTATGAGGAATTTAGGCTAAGAACCGCATAATGTTTAAAACCTTATACGCAACCTGTGGTCCATGGACCCATAACAGTAGAGCTTGTTTGACAACAGAACTTCAGGCTCCTGCCCAATACTAAATCCCAGTACATATTTTAACAGTACTTCTAGTGATTCAGTACAGATTTAAGTTTCAGAAGCTCTAGTCTTAGGCTATGATTCTGAAAATGACGCATACCAGGAGTATCAGCATCATCAAGCAACTTATTTATAAATGAAAAATTTGGGTCCTACCCTAGATCTGCTAAATCAGAAATCCTGAGTAGAGTGTCCAATAATTGTGTAATCTTGTGTGTGTACGTATGTGTGTATTTTTAAGTAAGGTATACTGAGATAAAGTTTACATAGACTAAAGTTCATGCTTTTTAGATATGCAATTCTATTAATTCAGACAAATGCATAGTCTTGTAACCGTGACCACCATCAAGACATAAAACATTCATATTAACCCTAAAACCTCCCTCATTTCCCTTCATACTTAACCTACTTACAGCTCAGCCATAGCAATCACTAATCTGTTTTATGCGCCTATAGTTTTGCTGTTCAAAATGTCATATACATGAAATCACACAGTATGTAGACATTTGAGTCCACCTTGTTTCACTTAGTCTAAGGAATTTGAGAATCATCCATGTGTATTGTTTAATTGCCACATATTTGTGAATTTTCCACTGTCCTCCTGTTATTGACTTCTAGTTTCATGCCATTATGATCAGAAAAGATACTTGATATGATTTCAGTCTCTAAAGTTAAGACTTGTTTTGTGGTCTAACATACAATCTATTCTGGAGAATGTTCCATGTGTGCTTGAGAAGGATGTGTATTCTGCTGCTGTAGGAGGGAATATCTTGTATTTTTGTCTATAGCGTTGTTCAAGTCTGCTGTCGCCTTATTGATTTTCTGTCAGGATGATTTATCCAATGAGGAAAGTGGAGTATTGAAGTACTCTACTACTATTGTATTGCTGTATATTTCTCCCTTCAGTTGAAGAAGAGAGAACACTTACAGACTCATTTTATGAGGCCAGCATTACCTGACACAAAGCCAGATAAGGACACTACAGGAAAAGAAAATTACAAGCCAATATCCCTGATGACCATAGATTCAAAACCCTCAACAAAATACTAACAAACTGAATTCACAATACATTTAAAGGATCATACACCATGTTCAAGTGGGATTTATCCCTGGGATGCAAGGATGGCTCAATATATGCAAATCAATAAGTGTGATAAATCACACTAACAAAATGAAGGATAAAAATGATATGATCATCTCAATAGTTACAGAAAAATTTTTAAAATTCAACATCTTTTCATGATAAAATCTCTCAACAAATTAGGTATAGATTTATTTCAGGTATATAAGGTATAGGTATAGAAGGAATGTATTTCAACATAATAAAGACCATATATGAAAAGCCCATAGCTAGCATCACACTCAGTGATGAGAAGCTGAAGGTGTTTGCTCTAAGATCAGCAATGAGTCCAGGATGCCTGCTATCACCACTTCTCTCTGACATAGTACTGGAAGTTCTATCCAGAACAAATTAGGAAAGAAAAAGAAATAAAAAATATTCAAATCAAAAAGGAAGAAGAAAAGTTGTCTCTATTTGCAGACCTTCTATATAGAAAATGTGATTTATATATGATCTTATATGTAGGAAACCCTGAAGACTCCACTCCAGAACTGTTAGACCTTATAAACAAGTTCAGCAAAGTTGCAGGTGAAATAAATCAGAGAAAGACAAATACCATATAATTTTGCTTATATGTGGAAGATGAAAAGCAAAGCAAAACAAAACAACAAAAAAACCCCAGAAACAAACTCATAGATACAAAGAACATCCTGGAGGTTGCAGGGGGTGGGGAGCGGGAGGATGGGCAAAATAGGTGAAGGGGATTAAGAAGTACAAACTTCCGCTTATAGAATAAATAGGCCACGGGGATATAATGTACGGATAGGGAAAATTCTCAATAGTATCATAATAACTTTGTATGGTGACAGATGGTTACCAGACATATTGATCATTTTAAATGTATATAAATGTCAAATCTCTATGTTGCACATATGAAAATAATATAATATTATACATCAACTACACTTCAATAAAGTAAAAAAAAAATCAACATACAAAAATCAGTTGTGTTTCTATACACAAACAATGAACTATCCAAAAAAGAAATTAAGAAAACAATCCCATTGAAAATAGCACCAAAAAGAATAAAATACTTAGGAATTAATTTAACCAAGGAAGTGAAAGATCTATACACTGAAATCTAGAAAACTTTGATGAAGAAATGGAAGAAAATGCAAATAAATGGAAAGATATCGCATGTTCATGGATTGGAAGAATTAATATGGTTAAAATACCCAAACTATCAAAAGTAATATATGTATTCAAGAAATCCCTATCAAAATTCACATGGCATTTTTCACAGAAATAGAAAAAAAAATCCTAAAATTCACTTGGAACCACAAAGATACCAAACAACCAAAGAAATCTTGAGCACGATGAATGAAGCTGGAGGTATCACACTTCCTGATTTCAAATTATGTTAAAAAGCTATAGTAATCAAAATAGTATGGTACTGGCGTTAACAGACAAAAGACCACTGGAATAGAATAGAGAGCCCAGAAATCAACCCATGCATATATAGTCAACTATTCTTCAACAAGAACATCAAGACTATATAAAGGGGAAAGGGATTGTGTCTTCAATAAATAACATTGGGAAAGCTGTATATCCAGATACACATGAAAATGGACACTTATCTTACACCACACAAAAAAAAATCAATTAAATGGATTAAAGATATGCAAGACCTGAAACAGTAAAACTCCTAGAAGTACACTAGGGGAAAAGCTTCTTGACATCGGTCTTGGCAATAATCTATTGGACTTGACACCAAAAGCAAAGACAACAAAAGCAAAAAAATCCAAAAACCAAAACAAAACATCACCACCAACAAAAAAACAAGTGGGATTATGTCAAATTCAACAGCTTCTTCACAGCAAAAGAAACAATAAACAAAATGGAAAGGCAACCTATGGAATGGGAGAAAATATTTGTAAGCATATATCTGACAAGAGGTTAATAACAAAAGTATATAAGGGACTCGACAACTCAATAATAAAAAAGCCCCAAATAACCCAATTTAAAAATTGGCAAAGTAACTGCATAGACATTTTTCTAAAAAAGACATGCTAATGGCCAATAGGTATACGAATATGTGGTCAACATCAGTAACCATCATGGAAATACAAATCAAACCATGATGGGATATCCCCTCACACTTGTTAGGAAGGCTATATTTAAAAAATAACAACAAATATTGGCAAAGATGTAGATAAAACAGAAGTTTGGTACACTGTTGGTGGGAAAGTACATTGGTGCAGCCATTATGAAAACTAGTATGGGAGCTCCTCAAAAAATTACACTAAAATAACAAGAAAACAACCGTATGATCCAATAATCCCACTACTAAATATTTATCCCAGGGAATTGAAATTAGGATCTTGAAGAGATATTTGCACTCCTATGTTCATTGCAACATTATTCACAATGGTCAAGATATAGAAACAAACTATGTGTACACTAACAGGTGAATGAATAAAGAAAATGTGGTATATACATACTATGTAATATTAGTCAGCCTTAAAACAAAGAAATTCCGCCATTTACCACAATGTGGATGGATCTTGAAAACATTATGCTAAGAGGAAAAAGCCAGACACAGAAAGAGAAATACTGTGTTATCTCAATTATCTACGGAATTTAAAATAGTCAAACACATAGAAGCAGAGAGTAGAATCGTGGTTAGCATGGGCTGATGGGAAGGGGAAATAGGGAGGTAATGGTTAAAGGGTACAAAGTTTCAGTTATTTAAGATACATAAGTTCTGGAGATCTACTCTACAGCATAGTGCCTATAGCTAACAATACTTTGTTGTATACTTAAAAATTTTTCTAAGTGGATAGATCTTATGTTAAGTGTTCTTATCATACACATAAAAATAATAATGAAGAAGGTGGTAGGAAATTTTGGGAGGTGGTGGGCAAGTTTAGGGCCTTGATTGTGGTGATAAATTTTATGGGTGTATTCTTACCTCCAACCTCATCAATTTATATATATTAAATATGTACCACTGTATGTATGTCAATTATCTATCAATAAAGTAGTTTTAAAATGTTTTAAGAAATGTAATTGATATGCTAAGAAAGGATAGAAAATGAATCATATAAAATACTCAATTAAAACTAGAGAAAGCAGAAAAAGAGTGGAAGATAAAAAAAGAAACAAAACAAAGGCAACTAATAGAAAACATTTATCAATATTGTAGATGTTAAACCAACTATATCAACAATCACAGTAAATGTTAATGTCTAAATACATAATCAGAGTGGGAAAAAAACCATCAAGATCCAATTATATGCTATCTATAAGAAACCTACTTTAAATATAAAGACAAAAATAGATTAAAAGGAAAGATATGGAAAGAGATATACCATGCCAATACAAATCAAAAGAAAGCTGAAGGAACCAAATTAATTTCAGACACTACAAACTTCAGAGCAAGAAAATTTATCAAGGAAAAAGAGGGGAATTACGTAATGATAAAGGAATCATTTCTCCAAGGAAACATACCAACCCTAAATATGTATGCACCTACCAACAGAACACCAAAATATATGAGGCAAAAACTGATAGAACTGCAAGGAGAAATAGATAAATCCACTATTATAGTTGGCATTGAAGACAATAACTGTTGATTCATAATTGACAAATCCAGGAATCAGAAAATCTGTAGGATATCGTTGAACTGAACAACACCATCCATCAACTGGATTTCATTAACATTAATAGAATATTTCATCCAACTATAGCAGAATACATACTCTTCTGAAGCTTACATGGAATTCACCAAAATAGACCAGTATCTGGGCCAAAAAACACATCTTGACAAATTTAAAAGAAGAAAATAATATAAAGTATGTTCTCAGACCACAGTAGAATGAAACTAGAAATTGATAACAGAAAGATAGCTGGAAAATCCCAAAATATTTGGAGATTAATACACTTTTAAAGAACATAGATCAAAGAAATCTCAAGAGAAATTTTAAAATATTTTAAACTAAATGAAAATACAGTGTATTGAAATATATGAGATACAGTGAAAGCAGTGCTTAAAGTGAAATTTAAGACATTGAATGCATATATTAGAAAGAGGAAAGATCTAAATATATAATCCAAGCTTCCACTTTAGGAAAATAGAAAATGTAGAGAAAATTAAATCCAATGTAAGAGGAAGACAAGAAATAATAAAAATTAGAGCAGAAATCAATGAAGCTGAAAAAAAGAAATCAATACAGAAAATCAATAAAATCAAAAGCTGGTTCCTTAAGAAGATTAATAAAATTGAAAAACCTCTAGCCAGGCTAACCCCTCCCCCCAAAAGAAGCAGACACTAATACAAATTATTAATGTCAGAAATGAAAGAGGAGTGATCACTACTGATCCCATGAGCATTGAAAGGATAAGAAAAGAACATAACGAACAGTGTATGTCCCCAAATTAGATAACCTAGATGAAATAGATTTTTTTCTCGAAAGATAAAATCTACCAAAACTCACAGAAAAAGAAATAGGTAATCTGAATAGGCTTACATGCATTAAAGAAATTGAATCAATAATTAATAATCTTCCAAAATTGCACCAACCCCAGATGGGTTCATTGGTGAATTCTGCAAAATTTTAAAGAAGAAAACTACAAGCCAATGTATCTTATGAACATAGACACAAATACCATATCCTCAACAAAATATTAGCAAAATAATTATATACCATAACCAAGTGTGATTTATCCCCATAATGCAAAGTTCTGCCTTCTAAAATCAATTATTATAATCACATCTATAAGCTAAACAAACAATTATATGATCATATCAAAAAATGCAGAAAAAACATTTGAAAAAATCCAACGCCCGTTTATGATAAGAACTGTCATCAAACTGGGAATAGAGGGGAACGTTTTCAATTTGATTAAAAAAAATTACAAACAAAAATCCAGTTAAAATCATACTTAATGGTGAGAAATTAGTTGTGTTTCCACTAAGATCAGGTACTAGGCAAGGATGCCCACTCTCACCACTTGTATTCAACATTGTACTGGAAGTTCTACTTAATGCAGTAAGACAAGAAAAATAAATAAAAGATATATAGATTAGGAAGGAAAAAGTGTTTTTTTTCCCAGAAGCCATGATTGTCTATGAACAAAATCCCAAAGAATCAACAACAGCAACAAAACCTCCTGGAATAAGTGATTGTATTAGGAAGATACAAGGTTAATATAAAAAAATCAATTGCTGCTCTATATACTAGCAATGAAGAATTAAAATTTGAAATTTAAAACATTGCACCATTTATATTATCCCTCTCCAAAAAAATATTTAATATATTTAGGTGTAAAGCTAACAAAATATGTACTAGATCTATATGTGGGAAATTATGACACTCGGGTGAAAGAAACCAAAAAACGGGTAAATAAATAGAGAGTTATGTCATGTTGATAGTTAAAAATATTCAGTATTTTTAACTTGTCAGTTCTTCCCAACTTGAACTATAGATTTATCATAATCTCAATAAAATCTGTAGTTATATCCCCTTTTTCATTTCTTACATTAATAGTTTGTGTTCTCTCTCTCTTTCTCTTTCTCTCTCTTTCTCTTAATCTTATCAGTATGACTAGATACATGAATTATATTAACCTTTTAAAAGAACCAGCTTTTAGTTTCACTGATTTTCTATATTTTTAAATTTGTTTTCCATTTCATTGATTTTTGCTCTTACCTTTGTTATTTCCTTCTTTCTGTTTGTGTTGGACTTAATTGATCCTTTTTCTTATCTCTTCTAGATTTCTTCTGCTCCAGTCTCTCTCCTTCTCTGTTTATAATTCTAATTACACATACATTAAGCTGTTTGATAGTGCTCCTCAGTTCTGGATGCTGTGTGCTGCACTCTCGCTTTCTTCTTTCCTGGTGTATCTTCTACCTGTCTTGGGAGAATTTTCATTTGACTTTGTCTTTTAGTTTCCATTGCTTTGATGACATTCCCCATGTATCCATGTATGTTGTGCACCTTTTCCACCAGATCTTTATAAATTAATCGTATTTTAAAGTGTCGGTCTGATGGCTCCAGGTACTAGGTCATCTCTAAATCTGGTCCTTCCTTTTCTATTGCATTTTCTCTTAACAATGGATTCTTTTTTTCTCGTTTTCTCTTGTGTCTTTTAATTTTTGATTGAATGTCAGATATTGTTACATTTTGTGAAGTATATTAGAGACCAAGATATGCAGTATTTATGTGTGAAATATACCTATCTCTTCTCAATCAGTAAGTGTGGAGGATTGAGTCAATCTCATCAGGAGTTTAGCTCAGTAGTTTTCATAGTCATTCTGTTTACCTTCAGTCCACCACAAACTTCAAATTCCGTTGCTATGCCTGGTGTTTGTAAAGGAGGCCCTGATTGTTGACGAGTTCCTCTCAATGTTTTTGCTCCACCCTTGCCTGTCAGCCATCACCCTACATGTCTGCTTCAGAGGGTGTGTCTTCCTATGCTTTTAGCCTTCTAAGAGTAGTAAATTCCTATTTCTTGCTATTCAGTGCTTGCCAAGTGGATGGGGGAGACAAGGGCAGTTCTGTCCTGCTCCAGGCTCAGTGTCAGGTTTGCCCCATGTTCCTGAGCCTTGGATATGGGGTCCATTCTTGCTCCCTATCCTATAGCAGAAAGCTAACCTCTGTCTTGTATGTGTAGTGAGTCTTGTGCAGAAGAGTTTACTACCTCCTCTCCAAGTGGTATGAGACCTCAAACAGTATTAGTATGGATTCCTGGGCTCTGTACATTTTCCTGTAATTTTAATAAAGAAGTAAGAATTTACTAATGTCAGTGGAGTCTGTTTTATATTACAATTTTTTTTTCAGATAACCCTTCATTCAGTTATTTCTACTTTTAAGTCCTTTGGAAAGCACATTGAGTGAAAATTAGAAATATAAAGATCCAAACCATTTGAACCAAACATACATTTCATTTTCTGTATTGTGGTTGATAGTCAGCATTTTCTTTTCTGTTTTCTTCTACTTCTAGTTTTATAATTTCCCCAAGACAACTTTTCTGAAGCCTGGACATCATTCTTAAATTTTAGTTGTAGGACTGCTTTGCTTAATTGCATCCCACTCTGCCTGAGAGTGGTTAATTATCAGAATAGCAACCGTGACAAGCAATTCTCTGGAGTATTACTGATGTTTTTTAAATCACATGTGTGAATGGCTTGTTCCTTCTGTGGCAAAATAAGTCAATCAGGCAGAACAACGTATGTGGGTAATTTAGAAATTATATACAAGAAAAAGGGATGTATACACAGTGACAATTCAAGGTCTTCCTGTCAAGGGTGCTAATCTAATCAATCATTGATTCTAAATTCACATAGTCTATTTATCTCTTGTGCTGAAGTGCTGAAAGCCAAGATTAATGATGGCAATGAGGAGTATTGCTTTTGCAAAAGATGGTGAGAAGATATCCTTGGAGAATCTTTTCTGTGTTATCCAAAGTTTTCTAACAGACTGGTATGAAAGTAGAAATATTTTGGTTACTTAACTTTCCAATTTGGGTGTAAATGTTAAAATTACATAAATTATCCACACAGATTATGTCTAGTGTTATTTTCCCATTAGTTTAACAGTTCATTAATTTATATCTAATCTGGTTTTTTTTTCTGACACCATTGCATTGACTATAACAAATCCAATTGACTTTTTCTGCCTATTTTCATAATCTTTCATTGCAATTTGTTCCATTTTGTTTGGAATAAAAAATTTAGCTGGCATTAAATGCTAAGATAGGCAGTAAGAAATAGTAATCATGTTAACATACTTGTTTACTACAGTTTTGGCTAGCCTGATTTGTTTACAGAGTGGTGATAGTAAGATTCAACTCATCAATATAATTTTCATTTGGGCAATGAAAGAGAAACATAAGCAAAACAAAACTTGTTTCCTATCGTATATATTCGTCTGCACAACCAGTTATAATCTATATACATAACAAGAAATAAAGTATTATAGGCAGTATTTTAAAAAATATTTTTGGATGCACCACTATCCGTGGGATAAAAGTTCAGCATTTTAGCAAGCGCAGAAGAGAAAAAGCCCATGGAAATGTTATCCTGGTCGATCTCTCTACCCTGAGCTGATGTTTTCACCTGAAAACGCAGCACCCTGAAAACCCTGAACTTATAACTAGTTCCAGATATATGGTGCCCTCACAGAACTCTGTATTAGATCTATGCCACGTTTTTCTGTCACTTCTCCCCAGAATATCCATCCTACTCTTGCCCACTAGTCAGTCTTAATATTCAGATCAGATGTTATTTTATTCCTGCCTTTTATTTATTTTTTTCATAATAGGAAATGCAACATTCTATTATAGAATCTATCCTACTCTATTGTAATTTTATGTTTATATTTATAGAAATTGTATTCTATTTTTCTCACCTTCTAGGTTGACTGTTGGATGGGCAGAATTACATCATTATTTTTATCATCTCAGTGTCCTAGTATATTATTTCTCATCCAATATGAATTCACTGGGTGATAAATGACAAAATTACATATTTGATGATGGATTGACTGAATTAATAAGTAAAAGAATGAATTTGGGTTATTCGCAATTAGTTGATTCTAAGGGAAAGTATGACAGGATCAACATGGTCCCATTTCTATTTGAGAAAGAAAAGCTTAAATATGTTATCTTTTGGCAGTGACCCTATTGCTTATCTGTAGAAAATTTTTTGAAAAATTTAAGAAAACAGGAAAAATAGATATCAAAGTCTGCCTTCCGTCATTTCCCTCTCCTTAATGTAGAGAATACTTCTACTTTGTAAAGTTCAAGAACTTTTTCATAGTTCTTTTGTTGTTACTACTATTAAATAATATGAATTTAGTGCTATGTACTATGCTGTGTATTTTAAAGCACTTAATTTTTATAGCAACTTATGATCAGAGTTTCATTAATCTGACAAATATTCAATAGCTAATAAGTGTCGGAGCCCAGGTGGCTCATGCCAATTGTTCTTGAACCCGGCAGTCTCCCCCGATAGCCTCATCAGAGTCACAGAGTGGATTCAGAGATGCTGGCTCATGCCAACACAACACAAAATAAATTGGTATGTGAAACCAGAATGACAGTTTGCTAATTTTCCATGAGACATGTAAAATTCAGCCTGACCAGAATTATCTCACCATAGGCTAGTTACATAAAAGGCAAAGTATCAGAAGTGTGCTTGGTGATCAGAACCTGATAAAGGGAAAATGGAAGTTATAATGTAGGCTGTATAATTGATGCCATTGGGTGCTGATGGGCCAGGCACCCCACATAACCACTATAGTCTGACAGGGCATCCCCTTCAGCTGGCCGGTTTGAGTATGCATTGCCAATGTTTTACCTTGTCACTTACTTTTCCTATGTTTATTCCTTCACTGATGATCTATTCTCTTTATGATTGACACAATCTTTCTCTTGGTATGTTCATATCTTCACTCAGGTTATTCTCACATTTTTCTGCCCAGGAGTCTTCTTAAGACAGTCAATTTTGAACATCTCTACTGTAAACCATTACAGCAACAATGAGTTATTTATTTTCGTTATAAGCCAGGCATGTAGCAAATATTTTCCTTTTTTAAAATTTAATTTTCACAACAACCCTTGAAATAGATACTTTATCTCTGCTTTACATATGAGGACACTGAGTCTTAAGGAATTTAAATACCCCCTTCGAGAACACAAAGTGTTATGTGGAGGAGGAGTGAGTAAAATTCAAGCTCTGTGTGCCTTTAGAGTCTGAGTTCTTAACTGTTAGATGATCATGAGTTGATTTCATTACTTAGCTCTCAGAGGGAAAGTTTTTTTCCACTTCCATATTCTTCCTTTTTGTTTTTTTTGAGAAAGATTAGCCCTGAGTGAACATTTGCTGCCAATCCTCCTCTTTTTGCTGAGGAAGACTGGCCCTGAGCTAACCTCCATGCTCATCTTCCTTTATTTTATACGTGGGATGCCTGCCACAGCATGGCTTGACAAGTGGTGCGTAGGTCTGCACCCGGGATCCAAACTGGTGAATCCCAGGCTGCCGAAATGGAACCTGTGAACTTAACCACTGTGCTACCGGGCTGGCCCCTCCACTTTCATATTCTTGAGGACATGCCACTGTTACTACCATGTGCTTCCCACAGCAGCAATTATTAGCCCTGCTTTACAAATGAGGAAAGTGTATCTAGAGCAATTAAGTGAATTGTCCAAAGTCACACAGCTGGGAAGTGGCATAACAGACTTTAGAATTCAAGCTTTCCTGGCTTCAATATATTTGATCTTTCCACTCCTTCAAAATGGAAATGTTTTCTGAAACTTTGAAAAGTTTGCTTGCCAACTCAAATTAACTAGAGAAATGGAAATGTTTTTAGTCCTCAGTGGAAAAGGGGCTGTCTTCCAGTGGCTGAGTTGTATGGGGTACCACCATTCTAGACTTCTAGAAACAGGTATTTTTGACACTGTGTGACCCGGGTTTCTCATTCACCTTAGATACTGACATTTAAGAACTTAAAATTCTTCAGGGGAAACTAATGAGTTGGTGCTTCAATGTAATCAACAGAGCAGGGTGGGGAAATTTCATTTGGGAAATGAAATATAATATTATACTGCTGTGTAGAAATGTAACCAATATTGAAACAGAATGAAAAGAAATTTTATACCTTCTCACAAAATTCCACATTCCTCTCCACAGGCAAGATTTCTACTAGGCTTTTCTATGTGTAATATATACATGAATTAGATAATGTTTCTTGCCTCCTAAATTATCTACAAGTAATATTCTGAACTATTTAAAGTTCACGATGACTTCATTGGTTGAAAAAGAAAATGAGCATCCTTACCAGCTTGCATCATTTTTCACTGAACTTTCAAATGATAAAATGTTTGGGAAAATAGTCCTGCTTCTTTGGACCCGAGAGTGGTGTGGCAGGGGAAAAATATATCAGTTAGAGACTTAGTGTTAATCTTCGTTCTAGTAACAATAGCATATATAATGAACAAAAACTAACACCATCATAACAGTCATCCAACAGTTATGAGTTATTAAGTTCCAATTATATATCAGAGAATGTTATCTTTCTTCTTCATAGTAGTACCATAGCCAACTATTATTAGTTCCATTTGTAAAGTGTGGAAAAAAAAAGAGTGAGCAGTAACTTCCTTTAGATTAAAATCATGCAGTTAGTGTATCGGCCATGGTTCCACTAGAAAAACAGAAACAGATAATTTCTAACACAAGGAATGGATCACACAGGTAGCAAAGGGAAAGTAAGAGGGCAGTGAGGCAGCCCAGAGATTAGCAGCATGAAGAAGCCATTCTCACTGGTAGGCTGAAGGGACAAATGAGGGAGGCGGCGCTAGACTCAAGCTACTGAGGGGAAGATGGAACTACAGAAGGCCGGATTGTCGGCAGCTGGAGCCAGAGTGACGAAGCTGCTGCTCAAGATTTTGGCCAAGGCAGAGAGTGGGGAGGATTTGCTTTTATTCTCAGAGCAAATAAACCTAACAAAACACAGACACTTGCAATTGGTTTTAATACTTGTGCTCTTTCCAGGTCACCATGCTAATTCTGTGTGTTGCCAAAATACTTACTATATGATTTGGGGGTAAGGGTTTAATTCTCTGGGACTTTAGTTTCTGGTTTGAAGAACTCTTGAAAAGCTAATTGGTGATAGAATTGGCCTAGAACTCAGACTTCCTGAAATTGTCAGTGTAGGGTCTTCTGCTGCATTGATCTACCTCTATGGCCTTAAGGGAACTAATGTTTTATATTTTAATGGGAACCATTCTCTTGCCATTGCATCAGTTTCTTGCCTGAACAGTACCTCATAATATGGATGGTAGACTTATACAAAATCAGAAAAAAATTTCAATTACATTTAGTGGTTGGGAAGGATTCAAAATGGCTTGTTAATATTTAAAGATCAATTCAGTCAGAGCTACATCCCCAGGAAAATACCTGTGTCATTGGAATTACATTCACCAGGATTGAGCCTTAAGAATAGGATAGTGGCATCTTAGCTTATGAAACTGCTAAAGACCATGAAACTTTGGTAGCTGGGCAAGCAATTCAAACTTAGAGTTGTATTTCAGAATAAGCAAGATTTGGATGAACTGCTACAAATTATTTCCCAGAATTCTACTGGACCACATCTAACCAGCGATCTTGGGAGTATCACGTATGGGCAGGCAGAATTCAAGAAGGAGGAACAAACCATAGATGGTTTTCTGCCACCACTAGCTTAAGTGAAACTAAGCCAATTTGAATACTATGGACAGCAGGAGGATTTAGAGAATGGAGTTCCATTCAGATGCTAATCTTTATTCTGAGCCTAAGTTCCATTACTCAGGGGAGATGACCAGTAACAGCTTCTTGACATCAGGCTTGTTAAAAAAGTAACCATGACAAGCAGAGTTGTACCAACTTGACGACAGGCAATTGATATTCATGGAGAAGAAGCTAGTGGTCGCTGTGCTGTCCATTCCAATCTGAATTAACAGATCTCTTCCTATTGCAAGCATACTAGGAAAACTCAGCTGTCCCAAAAAGCAAATTGGACTAAGCCCCAGGATATTTTTCTCCTTTTGATGGGTGATAGAGCAGAAAGTGGGATATGAAATTTAGAGTACACACTGGGAGAGAGGAAAAACCATACAATGCAATCATCCTGATACATTATTAATGCATTAGTACATAGAGAAGACAGGCCATTGATGAGATATGACAATATCAAAAGAAATAAGAATGAACAGTGTTGTGGATCCATTTGAGAATCTATCAGCAATGCATATTTGTCATTGATGAATATCTAAAAAAGAATGTATGAAACATCTTGATACGGCACTTTCAATAAAGTTTTGCAATGATAACACAATGCTTCATCATGTGACTTGTCTCTGGATGTGCATTTGGGAAGATCTGACCTAAGGCAGTTCGGAGATTTTGAGTCTGCATTAGGTAGAGGGGTGGGAGGTGGCTATTTATCCTAGCATCTTTGCATGGATTCAGCTAGAAATTCTGTTCTTACTATGGTGTTTAGTTTCCTTTATAGGGTCTGAAATCGGCCCTACACATTTTCTATCTTCACTAAAAAGGACATTAAATGAAAAGATAGCCAGCTCTTCAGTATAAGTTTAATATTAATTTACTTTATAGGCGTTTACCTCTTCATAACTCTCTTTCCAATTTTTACTTGATATCAGATGCATAAACTATGGACATTCTATTTGAAACTGTTAGAGCAAAAGAAGTTGAAAAAGTATTTTGAAAGACTATTGTCTCAAGTTTAAAAAAAGCTACTGATTAATTTAGGAGGAGACTTTTTTGTTAATGCCATATTAAAAATAATTTAATTTCACTCAACATTTTTGTTTTTAAATAACTGTTAGAAAGATTGCTTACCTAGAAGTGTATGGACTTTTGAAATCCATGATCTTCTAAGTCTTACATTTTTAATATATTAAACAATGCTCTTTCTAGAATGTCAGAAATACCTTCAGAATCTAGTCCAATTCCATCATTTTCTGATAAGTAGAGGAGAAGTTCTTTCCCCAAAGTTATTCAGCAATTAGAGATCAAGAGGATTTCCACATGTCCAAGAGATTTGAAATATTGCTCCAGCATCATTTTATCAAGAATAAAGCCTACTGGGGCCATCCTGGTGTCTCAGCGGTTAAGTGCACATGTTCTGCTTCTCAGCGGCCCAGGGTTCTCTGGTTCAGATCCTGGGTGAGGACATGGCACTGCTTAGCACGCCATGCTGTGGTAGGTGCCCCACATATAAAGTAGAGGAAGATGGGCACGGATGTTAGCTCAGGGCCGGGATTTCTCAGCAAAAAAGAGGAGGACTGGCAGTAGTTAGCTCAGGGCTAATCTTCCTCAAAAAAAAACAAAAAAGGAATAATGCCTACAATCTCCAGATATATTAATATGAGAAAGTAGAAACTAGTAATTCCACTAGAATATAAGAAACACTGGACAGGTCCTGAGAGTGAGAGATTAATGGTGGTGACTCAGGTGGTTGATACACAGAGAGAATAATTGGTCAGGCACAATGCATGAGGTACCACCAAGTTTTGCGTTCCATCGCCCTCTGTGTGGTGTCTGGGATGCTGCCTGTTTAGCCTCATCTTCTCTCAGCTATGACCCTAAATTCCTTCTTTGACCTCCAATGTTGCTGACCACTGATTCTTCCGAGACCCCAATTTGTATAACACTGAACTCAGATCCCTTCAGTTGATGGTTTGGCCAAGGTCAAAAAGTTGAAACAAAACTACTCAAATCATCCATAGGATTAACAGGAAGTTAAAGTCTACTAGCCAATTGTCTTCACAGGCTTACCAACCCTTTCCCTCTTATATCTGGCCTATGAAGAATTCTGCAATATACTTAGCTCCTCTGTGGATCCTGCCTTGAGAGAAGCATTTCTGTTTGGAGACAATAGAGTGAACTGGCATTTAGAAGTTCTATTGTCCAGAATAATGCTCAGTGCTTGGTCCTCTCTAATCCTAATTAGCATCCTGTCAGGTGAACTGCATCACTCCATTCATTATCCAGCACTGTGAGCATCAGAGATCCCAGATTGATCACTGGCCAACAAATAAAGCTTCTCTCTTTCCTTCTAATAAGAGCCAACTATTATGTTTACACTTCCAAATGAAAACGAGACTTCAGCTATCCATCAGCTGAAAGCCAAATGTGAAGTTCACCCAAAAGCAAAACAGGCAGTTAGCTAAGCAATTGCTTCATTTTCAAAAGTCCCACATGAAATTCAAATGTTATTCTAGGTTCTCTGCCATTCAGACTAAATTGACATTTAGAAAGAAAATATGCATTCTTCCTAACCTTTAGAAATAACATAGGATTTAGACATTTCATTCTTGTTTCTTTCTCCCTTACTTGTGTTTCCTATTAGTTTATTCAGTGACCAATCAATTATTTCTTGACCTTTGGTAGGAAGTGATGAGCTGCTCTAAAAATAGCAACCATTAGAGACACTACATTATTGCAATAGAGCTGCTGCGAGCATTTTATCTTATTTTCTCTATAATTATATTTATCCCAATTTTTGAAAATTAATTGAAATGGAAAAAATAACCAAGTTTTTTTGTTGTTTGTTTTGGAGGGTGAGGTTCAACATTCTCTTAGATGAAACAGAAATATTTTCTAAGTAAAGAAAAATAAAGTAAAAGTTTTTAACCATGTCTATTATCAAATTACTCTTCTTCAGTGTTTAACCAAAGATAAAATCAGAGCCAACTTCTTCTACTTGAAATGTTAAAATCGCTCAGAAAATTTCCTATGCAAAAAGGTGAGAACATAAAATTAATACTGGAGAATATTGGCCAAGCATTTCTTCCAGAAGGAGCATGGAATACAGAGAGGGTCAGGAGTCAGAACTCATGTGAAGTTCGTGCATGGATTATTCATGCACAAGAATGGGAACATTGCACTTTGATTGCCAAGGAAATTTAAAGGAGAAAGGAGTATTTGCTCTTTAAGAGTTAGTACTAAAGTAATTGTGCAGAGCTGAAAGAGATGCGTATAATGACCAAAAGTCATTTTGGTCATTACATATGATTTAAAAGCATAAAGGTTTATGATTTAAGGCGTAATTTAAAAGTGGTGGAGTAGATTGATGTGAAAGTTCTCCAGAGGGTATAAATCCATGGATTTATAGAACAATTTCTCTGGCCACATGTATGAACAGAAGGTGACCATATTGGCACAATATTAGAGAGTGGAGGTTCAGGGGACCTGACTTGTGATCCTTATTCTGTCAGTGACTGAGTGTTAGCCCTTGAGCAAATCATTTGTTTAAAAAGTGGCTACACCCAGTGCCTAGTGCCCAATTGATTTCTAGTACTATTTTACTTAAATGGAACCATGGCTCTTTGGAGAAATGGCTGATTCTAGGGTTGGGGTAGGGAATATACAAGATGAGTTTGAAGCATCTTGTAGTGCCAAAGGGCAGCAAAAATGATGGAGTTAAAGTCAAAGGGCCACAGGAGGCAACTGAAAGAGCTCCAAATTGCTGAAGCTCAACGATTTGAGTAAGAAAATAAAAAAAGTAGTAATGTATTATAACCATTCACAGTATGAAGTAAATATCCATATGTCCATGATGATATAAATAATTGAATAAATTTTAAAATGGAAGACAAGAGATAGATCTCCCATATAGAAAGTTTCCAAACAATTTGTGTAGATATTTTCCATTCAAGGAGCACAACTCCTTATCTTTTCAGTGCGGGCTATGCTTAGTGATTTGCTTACAAAGAGTACAGTATAAATGGCTGGGGGGGGGAGGGGAAGTCACGTTACAGTGAAGAAACCTGGCAAACACTACCTTAGCCAGATGATCATCAAGGATGAGTCATGTTGACAGCATGTCCCCTTGATAGGACGTGATTAGAATAGCACTTTACCAATGTGGCTTTTTCCCCAATAACCAATAACTCAAGTCTACTTGTGAGAAAAATATCTGTCAAACTCAAATTGAGGGGCATTCTACAAAATGTCTGACCATTGCTCTCAAAACTTTATAAGGTCATCAAAACTACAGAAGTTCTAAGAAGCTATCACAGCCCAGAGGAGCCTAAGGAGACAATTAAACATAATATAGAATCCTGGATGATTTCATGATAGAGAAAGTCGGTATTAGTGGAAAACTAATTAAATTTAAATAAAGTATAGAGTTTAGTTAATAATAGTATATCAATATTGGTTTCTTAGTTGTGACAAGTGTACCATAGTAATGTAAGATGTTAATACAGGAAACCGGGTACTGGGTATTCAGGAACTCTTTGTACTATCCTTGCAACTTCTCTGTATTTTATTCTAAAATAAAAAATGCATTTAAATATTTTAAAAATGACTACATTTGGGCCTGCCTGGTGGTGCAGTGGTTAAGTTCACATGTTTTGCTTCAGCGGCCTGGGGTTCGCCAGTTCGGATCCTGGGTGCAGTCCTATACACTGCTTGTCAAGCCATGGTGTCGCAGCATCCCACATATAAAGTAGAGGTAGATGGGCATGGATGTTAGCTCAGGGCCACTCTTCCTCAGCAAAAAGAGGAGGATTGGCAGCACATGTTAGCTCAGGGCTAATCTTCCTTGAGAAATAAATAAATAAATAAATTTTAAAAAATGACTACACTAGATGTCTTTTAATAAATTACAACATAACTAGGAAAGTTTTAAATAACTCAAGCCCACAATTCTAAAACTATACTTTATTTTCATTTTTTGTGGGAATGTATTTTCATTCTAGCAATATTATAAAATGTCCTCATGCCTTAAAAATCCTCTATAGTACAATTTTAATGTTGATGAGCCTCAGCATATTGAAATTTGGATTAATTTCAAAGTTTTGCTTTTGTAGGTGCTACTTCCATAAATACTATAGTTAATACATATTTTTGCTCTGTTAAATTATTTCCGTGGAAGGGAAAGTGCTGGATCAATGTGTACGAGCATCTTAATGGCTTTGGCTATGTATTGATACATTTTTCCTAAACAATTTGTATTAATTTTCAAGACCATCAATACAGAAAATGCATAGAAATTTCACAAAAAAAAATTTGCCAGTGTTGAGTTTTAGCTTGTAAAAATATTAATAAATATAATTTAAAGTTTTAATCATGGCTTGAATATTCACTGTGTGGGTGGCCTTGGTCAAGGAACTCCTCTGCCCCTCAGTTATCTGATGTATAATATGAAGATAGATTTAATAATTCTCAAACAAGCTTGTTATGATAATCAAATGAAGTAGTATGGACAAGTACTTAGACTGGGACCTAGTATGTAGTAAATAATAATGACTATTGTGGCTATAATGATAGTTGTTAAGATAAATTTGAAATCTCCTGGGTTCTTCTTTTTCCAGTTTAATTCTCATCATCATCCCCAGATGCAAGCGCTATCATAACTTTGGTATAAGGCTTTGTAGCCCATGTCTTAATATCTATACTACATGTTTATGTCACTGGTGAACATGATACCGCACAGCAATCAAGACATCATTCTCTGTGTGTGTTTACTACCCATATTTCCCCTAATGTAATTTAACTATAACTATTATCCATTAATTTACATCTATATTGATATCTTTTCTCTCAAATTTGGACATGCCTTCATAGGCTGTACACATTAACTATTTTTAATGTTTACTGGAAATTTTTTCACAAAATGGCATTGGCCTTGTTTTTCTTTAGTTGTTTTTCATCTAAACAAGTTTGGTAATGTTATGTATTAGAATCTGTCAGCTTTTCTCATTGTTATTTCTCTTTTGTTTCAAATATTTTTGATCCTCATAACTTTGATAAATATCCCATCCTCTATTTTATCGGATTTTATTGTTTCATTTTTTTTAAGTTGACTTTTTAATCCTTCTGGATATTATATGGGTTTTGGTGTAAAATGAAGAGTCAAATACCACAAATTATTGACCATATTTCTATCTGCTTATTACTTTTGTTAGTTTGTATTTAAATAGGCAATCCAAATTTCACTGATCCTTGCTAATTTACCAGGAACTAGCCTGTACATTTATTCACATATTATAACTTTGAGGAATGGAAAACTTCTTGATGGTTATAATTTTGGAGTGAAATGTGATTTGCATATGTGTTTTATGATTTGTTTATGCTTGACTAGATCTTGGGGATGAAGATTACACTTGTAACTTCTAGCCATTTTTTTTCCTATAGTAAAAAACAATCACGGTCTTAGACAGCTTTTTCACAAGTACAAATATGTAAGAATGCATGATCCTCATTGTTAGTCTAGCTTCCTAAACCAACTTTTGATGAGAAAACAATTAAATACTAGATAAAGAACTTCCAGAATTCTCTAAACCTTTGAAATGGTAATGAAAACAAAAAACTACCCCAAATAGTTTTGCATTCTTGGGACCCAATCACTACTGTCATAGATGGATTTAGTTAGTAGTTGTATCCAGGATTTTATCTAGAATCCAATTAAGAAACTCTATGGAAACGTAAAATTAATCCACACTCTCTCATTTTCTCCTTCCTGTCTTTAAATGAAGAGAGATATCAAAACGTAGAGATTAGGGAACAAATAGATTTTTTGTAAAAAAAAATTATTCAACTATCTACAAATTCCCTGAAGTCTCCTTATTTTAAATTGGATGCTGCTTACTAAACTTCATTTATATATATTAAAAAAGTATAAGGCAAACTTCGCATAAAAAGAACAACCCCACACAATACATTTGACACAGTCTTCAGAGAGAAATGATTAAATAAAAGTTATAAAAACATTCATAAAGCTTCTGGGTTGATGATTTAACAGGCATTGGAGTCTGTTCTCCTTTTCTTTATAGCTCAAATCATGCATGCTGCTCATATTAGAAAAAGCTTAACTATGAGGGGTAATCTAGGGCTTGAATCCTTTAAAAACAAGGGGGGCCAAAAATAAGGTTTGGGTCACCTAATGATACCATTTCGCGTTTAACTCTCTGGGTTCTGAGTCATGTTTAGCTCTGACACCGTTTCCATACAATATATCATTGTGTGTATTTCTTCCACAAGCCAGGGGATTCCGCTTTATGATGGATTGGTCTTTGGATAGTTGAAGCAAATTCTGTATTATAGACAATGTGGTAGCATAGAAAAGCACAGGATACAGCTATAGTTTCCCTGTGGTTGGGAAAATGCCACCTGCTGTGGTCAATACAGATGAATGAAATATGCCATGTGCTTGAAGAAAGTAGAGCACAGAGGGAGAGATACAGGAGTAAACAAGTCGTTGAATGGGAGTATAATTCGTGCTTTAATATACAGACGCAGAAACTGACATGAGCATACAGGAAATCATAACCACGCTGCATGGGCAAATTGAAGATTTCATGAGGAAGTGATAGCCGGTATTAGAAGAAGAATGGAAGTTTCACTGAGAGAAAAAGAGTGTAGAGATAGTAAAAACTCTCTGGGAAAAAAAAAGCCTGGAAGCTTGAACGTGCATAAAGTTTGGGAGTCTCCTTCGGTAATTCAATATGATTGGTGAAGCCTGGGAGGAAAATAGATGAAGCTGGGATGTTAACTTGGGAATGGATTATGAAGAGCTGTACAGCTATATAATGATTAGGAGGAGGGTAGTGAGTTATTGAAGGTTTTTGTTTAGAAAGAATTTTTTAAATGATTTTAGAGGTTTAATTTTGGATATAGTATGAACAGTGGCTTATGAGAAAAGAAAAAGCCAGGGTAATAAGTGAAGGTTGCTTCACTCATCCAGGCTAGAAAAAACGGTAGCCTGAACCTTGGCAGTGAGAATAGAGAAGAGAGGATGATGTTTTTAAGAAAATATTTAGGAAATTAATCTGCTCGGCTTACACTGATTTCTTGTGAGAAAGGTGGGAAGAGAGATCTGTTTAGCTCGAGGAGTAATGACACAGGGTAAATGAGAGAAGAAATGGATGAAAGATAGCTCAGTGGCAGGAGGATTGCATTTGAAATTCTATAGGAATATCCACAGAAAAAAAACATATTCAAGGCAATTAGAAATTTGGATGCAGAACTCCAGAGAAGGCTGGGACCTAGAGTCGCTGATTTTAGTGTTATAGGTTTATGGCTGCCCAGTGAAGGGAATGGGGTTCCACAGGGAGAGAAGAAAGAGAAAGAACACTGTCAGTATGACTTGGATCAGAAAGCCAAGCTTTGAGCACCAGATTTTGCCATTAACTAGCTCTGTGGCCTTGGCCTCTTATTTTTCATAGACAAAGTCAACAATAGTCATGTTCCTGACAACTGAGAGTTGCTTAAAACAACCAATGAAATGTGAATGTACTTTGGAAATCCTTAGAGCATTTTCTGTCGTTTTGAGTATGATATATTTCCATCAGCATCTATATATTAAGGTGTTCACTGCAGCATTTCAATGAAAAATTGGAAATGCCCTGAAAAACTGCAGCTAGGGATCACTTATACAAAAATCAGTGCACCAAGTTATATGCAATTATTATTATGCTGCCAGTAACTTGTGTTGCTACAGAAATTGTAAAACCACAGTAATTGTTTACACTGTTTCATCAAGTAAAAAAAGGTACAAAATTGTATGTATAGCATATTCATTGCTATCTAAAAATCTATACAGAGAAGAAAAAAAGCTGGAAAGAGGATTTCTAAAATCTTAGCAGTTGTTGCTTGGGGAGAGATGATACTATTGGTGATGTCTTTCCATTCTACTGCTACTATAATTATGATGGGAGGACCTAAATGATTCTTTAAAGAATTAATTCAACTGTGATGCAGATTAAGCAAGTTTACTTTTAGCATGTAAAATCTTAATTACATTTGGTAGCTTGCAGAATCTTAACTCTGAAAAGAAATTTAAAATTATCACATGGGCCCAATCTCTCAGATACATCAATCACGGAGTGACAGTTTAAGGCCCTGAGAAAGACATATTCCTTGAGTCACACATTTCAAGGCAGAGCTGAGCTGTGACCCCAGGAATTCTGGACTCTTATTGCAGAAGCAAAGGAGGTTAGGTTAGAAACGCCCAAATAAGGCTCCCTGTGCTGCAGCTAGTTTCCAGGTAGACAGGACAAATGCAACTGTAGGATATGTCACGAGGTATGAATTGGGATTTGATTTCCAATAAAAGTCGTAGAGGTGGGCAGCAGATCAGAAGGAAGAATCAAGACACATACCTAGAGAATTTTTCAAGGTAATTCTTTCTGTCTAGGTGACCTCAAGAAAGATACCTAGTCTTCTGCAGTCTTTCTAGTTCTGAAGGGCTAATTCCATTTATGAGCTCTCAAAAGGATGTAAACAACTCAAGAAAATGATATGTTGTTGTCAGAAGGCGTGGTTCTGTTACTGAATTTTCTGTGTGGACTTGGACAAGTTATTGAACCTGTTTCTCCTTCAGTTTCATCATTTTATCTTTAAAATAGTAGTAAGAATACCTACCTCGTGTAGATTTCAAAAATCAAGGCTTTAAAGACCTAAAAACAATTGAGTATTTTGGTTGTGGTGTTGATAATGATGATGAAAGAGGAGAATAAAAATAACAACCACAATGATGAGGAAGATAACAACGGGGATGGGGAAGATGAGGATGAGGATAATGATGAAGACAATGACATTGATGACAATAATCATGATGACAATGAGGAGGAGGATGAAGAGGTTTTTCTCTTAAATTTTTTAAGACATTCTCAGAGGGAATCCTGTGCTTTACTCATGTCTGTCTGTCGCTCTGCTGCCCTGCTTGACTATAAACTTCAAGAATACAGGGTCCATGCTTCCTAGATATGCATCCTGTGCTTACTGACAAATGAGTGGGCTGCAGCAACTCACAACTGCTTGTATGTGTTATGGCAGATAAGAAAGCAAGCTGCTTTCTGCAGGAGGCTGTTTCCCTTTTTCCTGTAGGGGACAGATGGGGAAAACACTGCATTTAATTTAGCTGGCTGCTTCTGATTTCTTTTTCATGGATTTTTTTCTTGAGGGGAAAAATGGTTTTCTTTTATATTTCTTTGATGGATTCATTCTGGTGTTTGGGTACAGTAGAATTGCCCTCCAGACATTTTAAGGAGGTTGGCTGATAAGGTTTGGGAATAGCTATCATTCTGTATCTTGACAAAAACTGACTGATTTTTAGTAAATGTGATAGGCAGTGGTCAGAGGATTACTTTTAAAAGATTTTTTGAGGTGCTCTTGGCAACATGCATGATGTATGTTACTACAGTCTTGGTGCCAGGAGTGTGTTTGTAGAACTTAATTTATGTTGAGATAGATGTCTGTCCTCACAATCCCAGATCTGTAAGAAAATAGAAACTATATAAATTGTGTCTGTAATTATTGTATAATTTATTATAGCTGTAGCTCCAGAGATTGGTATTCAATAAAGTAAAATTTACTGGAGGAATTATAAATCCAGTCCTATTGCTGTTACAACACGGATATGTGAAGAGCAAAAAGGCACCTGGGTTGCAAAATTTCTGCATTAGTACCCATGAGAGACAGGGGTTTACTGCAGTATAACAAGTCCATTCCTGAGTACTGTGCTTCAAGCAGTACTTTTTTTGTTGTTGTGGAGGAAGATTGGCCCTGAGCCAACATCCATGCCCATCTTCCTCTACTTTATATGTGGTACGCCTGCCACAGCATGGCTTGACAAGCAGTGTGTAGGTACACACCCAGGATCCGACTAGTGAACCCTGGGCCACTGAAGTGGAACATATGAACTTAACCACTGCACCACCAGGCCGGTCTCCAAGCAGGACTTTTAATATAGTAGCTCTTGGTTTATATGACTTAAATTGCACCATGAAACAGAAATTTTAATAACAGAACACCAGTTCTCACATCTTACACTTCAAACGTTAACTGATGGCAACTTTGAGTAGGTAAATCTTCAATATCACGTAGTCCTCAAAGAAATAGCATTTTTCTCTAACATCTCTTCAACATAGAGTGAGACAGCAATTCTTATTTTAAAGGTGAAAAAATTGAGGTATTGACTACAATCTGTTTTGATAATTTGTAGTTAGGAGATCAATTCTCAGTTTTCATGATCCAGAGTAATTTAAAAATGTGATCCATTACTTCAGAATTCTATGGGTATATTGTCTCTTATTTTAGTTATTCATTCAGTCAAACAAGTAATTATTGAGATCTGGCTATGTGCAAATTACTTAGCCTACTAGGAGAGTTGGATATTTATGATCTCACTGATAATCTAATTTACAAACCTCATTGTTGTTTTACATATAAATGTTATGGTTAAAATAAAATATGTTTATTGTAAAAAGTCAAGTAGCACATTATTATAAAGTTAAAAATAACAGCCATCTCCTTGTCTCTATTCCCACAAGTAATCTTTATTAAAATGTTTATATAATTGTCTTTATACTAATGGTATCATATGACACATGCTATTTTGCATCTTGCTTTTCTTCTCTTAATAGTAAATGATGAATTTCCTTACATGTTAGTAAATGTAGATGGAATTCTCTTCCTACTTTTAACGGCTGACTAGTGTTTCTTCCTGTGATAGTAACTATGTGTATTTTCCAGGTCCCTATTGATAGACATTTTTTTCTTTTTTACATTTTAATGGCTCTATATTTAGTCACTTATGTTTATCCCCTAGTTCAGAGCAGCATCATTTCAAGACCAGATTACCTCAAATGTGCATGGACTGTAATTTTCCCTGCTGATGTACTGACTGCCACTATCTTACTTCCGTCCTACCTGCACATGGCTAAGCGAGATCATCGTATTAGAACGTCAAGTTAATCAATGACTCCTCACTCACCACTAAGTGAAGTGTACGATGCTAGTATAAGATTCAGTGTCCCCTGAACTCAAACAAAGCAATATAAAAAAAATCTGATTAAAAGATGGGCAGAGGATTTGAATGGACATTTCTTCAAAGAAGATGTACAAATGGTTAGGAAGTACATGAAAAGGAGCTCAACACCACTAATCATCAGTGAAATGCAAATCAAAATCACAATGAGATAGCACCTCATCTAACACTTGTTAGAATGGCCAGCACCAAAAAGCCCAGAAACCATGTGTTGGCAAGGATGTAGAAAAAAGAGAACCCTTTTTCACTGTTGTTCTGAATGTAGATTTGTGCAGCCACTATGGAAAACAGTATTGAGGTTTCCCATAAAATTAAAAATAGAACTCCTATATGATCCAGAAATTCCACTTCTGAATAGTTATCTGAAAGAAATGAAATCACCAACTCGAAAAGATATCTGCATCCTCATGTTCATTGCAGCATCATTTACAACAGCTAAGACATGGAAACAACCCAGGTGTTCATGAACAGGTGAAAGGATAAAGAAAATGTGGCATATATATACACTGGAATATTATTGAGCCATAAAAAGGAGGAAATCTTGCCTTTTGCAACAACATGGTTGAAACTGAGGGCATTATTCTAAGTGAGATAAGTCAGATAGAGAAAGACAAAAACTGCAGGAATATCTCATTTATATGTGGAATTTAAAAATTTGAACTTGTAGAGAACAGATTGGTGGTTGCCAGACTTGCAGGGTGGAGGGTGGGTGAAATGGGTGAAGGTGGTCAAAAGGTACAAACTGCCAGTTATAAGATAAACACATTATTTTTTTTTTTTTAAATTAGTGCCTTCTGAAATCTATCAGTTTGATGTCCCATCACTTCCCCTCACGTGAACTTTCTACATTTTAGTCAAACTAAATTCTATCCTCACATTTAACACGATTATAATGCGCCCCCCCACCCAAATTCTTCTTTATCTTGAAATTCTTTTCGGTCTCTGAAATCTTTACTGTCTTTCAAAGTACAGTTCAAATTCTAAACCCTTTTGGAAGTCTTTAGTCCCTTATCTCACATTTTGTACCAATGTATCAAGAATCTAGTCTTTATCTTTCTGGATTATCTAGCCAAGTCGTTGGTACCACATTGTCTTTGCTACATAGGAGCATACTATTTAGCAGGGGAAGACAGAACTATAATACACCATTCAGAATGTGTATGTGTTTCTTGCATCTCCCATCCACTTTCTAGTGCCCCCACCATGTGCTTGTGCATGCATGTAATAAATATATGAGGAAAATTACTAAATTTTACTGAACGCTTATTACATGTACTGGATGTCATACCTGATACTTTAGGTAACTATCTTATTTAATTCTTACAACAAGCACACAAAATAGGTGCTATCATTATTCTTATTTTACAGATAAGAAAACAGCCTAAGAAGATTCAGCTATTCACCCCAAACCACCAGCTACTACTACTAAGCTACTACTTAGTAAAGTCAGGATATGAATCCAGGTTGTGAGAATTATTATATTTACTTCCTTAAAATGTGTAAGTTGAATCAATAAAATAGTCTCTGGAAGAGCTAAATTGGTGGTCTATGACCCAAGGTCCCTGACACCAGAAGATGTATAGGAACTCTATTAAAGTCAAGTCATGGGAAAACGTTATCCTTTACAGACTGCTTATTAACTAATAGTGATATGTCATTACTTAATAACTAATTAAAATAATTATATTCCTAAAAGATCAGGTGAATTGCTCAGTAATTTGATTAAAAGGCATTTTCTTCTAGGGATCAAAGGTCTAGACAGCTTGTCATTTTTTCCTGCTGCCCCATTCATTGTAGATCTAATGGAACATTACTCTTCATTGAAGGATATTGAGCGCAAATGGGTAATTCATCTTTGTGTGAAGCAAATTATGTTTCATGTCCTTCTGGAAAATTTAGTCATTAGGGAAAATTCTGCCTATATTTACTCTTTCGAGGGAAACCTTACATTTGTCAAAATGAATGGCCACTTTCCATGAAATATTTTCTTTGATATGGATTATAGTAGCTTCCTCATTTATCCCTCTGCCAGCAGTGTCACCATCTGTATTGGTTGTCTACAGCTACTGTTACAAATTACCACAAGCTAAGTGCTTAAAACAACATGAATTTATTTTCTTACAGTTCTTTAGACTAAAAGTCCAGCATAGGTCTCACTGGGCTAAAATCAAGGTTTCAGCAGGTCTCTTTCTTTTCTGGAGGCTCTAGAGGAAAATCTGTTTCCCGGCCCTTTCTAGTGTCTAGAGGCCATGTGTATTCCTTGGTTCTTGGCTCTCTGGCTCCATCTTAAAATCCAGCAATAGTGGGTTGAATTCTTCTCACATTGTATCCCCCTGATACCCTCCTCTGCCGACCTGGGTAATTCAGGGTAATTTAACACAGTGCCTGCTGATTAGATGTGACTATAAGAGGGATCTTTACTGACAAATACAGCAGCTGATCAGAGCCACATATAGGAAGATCATCCTGGGTTATCTACTCATGCTCCTGTCCTGGCACCACTGGTTCAGTAATCACTTAAAGCAGTCCAACCTCCATTCACAAGACAACTTATTGCAGAACTGGGAATGGAATTCAGAATTGAGGTCTGGATGAGTCTGCGTGGTATCAGAACCTCACTACCTGCTCTTTGGTCCACTTTTCCTAGGGGCCTGGGATCTTTTCTCTTTTCACCCTTAAATACTAAGGGCTTTTGCCTTAGTGCTTTCCATCTGGAAGTTTCCCTTTCTTAAACCTCAAAGTGAAAGGGATGATTAGACTCCATTTTCAGGACAATAGAGTCATTTGCCTACATTCCTATGAGAAGGTATTCTCATTGCTTTCTAACAGCCTTATGACATTAAGACCACCAATCAAGGCTAGGGCTGGAGGTTGATTGTATTTCTCAAATAATCAAGGCAAATTTCTGGTAACAGACTGGCTATAACAAAAAGTAAAAGCAACAGCAACAGGACTAAGCTCAATCTCTGCTGGGGCTTCTCATTAGGATTTCACATACTTGTTCATCAGCAACTAGTGAACTGTGAGCTCCTTCAGGTAATATAACTTGATTTCTTTGTTAGGAGTCTTTAGACCCTAGAAAGATATCTGAAGCAAACAATGGGACCAATGGGACCAATGAGACCAGCCCAGTGGCATATTGGTTAAGTTTGTGCCCTCCACTTGGCAGCCCAGGGTTCTTGGGTTCAGATCCTGGGTGTAGACCTGCACACTGCTCATCAAACCATGCTGTGGCAGCATCCCACATACAAAATAGAGGAAGATTGGCAAAATAGAGGAAGATGTTAGATCAGCGACAACCTTCCTCAAGTTAAAAAGAGGAATATTGGCAACAGATGTTAGCTCAGGGCCAATCTTCCTCACCAAAAAAACAAGAGTGGAATCAATAAAAAAAGAGGTAAAAGTGTAAAAGAATTATTTAGAAACAGGTAATTAAGTAATGCTTAATTCTCTCCCTAGATGACTTTAACACTTCTATTGGTAAGGATCTATCCTATGACAGCCTTTAAGTTGTAATACATATCCACCTTGAATAAGAACTATTCTGATTTGTTAATTCCACTACTTACAGTCCACTTGTATTCTATTTGACTGTAAATTAAGGCAGTATCTCAGTCTAAGTTGAATGGTAGAGAAATATGGATGAATTATAAGTAAAATTTACATTAGAAAGAAAATGGCCAAAAATAGCAGAGATAATCCTGATGAAGAAGAATAAGGTGAATGATTTGTCCTATTAGATACCAAGCCTTTTCATAAATTCATAAGTATCAAAACAGCATGCTATCACAGGGATAGCCAGATGGAGCACACATTCATAGAAACGTGACATATTTTAGAACTCCACTACAGATAGGTGAGGAAGGGATTATCTATTCAACAAATAATATTGGACCTATTGTTTATCCAATGAGGAAAAAAAAAGAAATTTGGTCTCTACATCACAGGATAAATAAAATTTACTACCGGGTAAATTAAAGACTTAAATATATGAAGGAAACCATAAAATTTTTAGAGTAAAAGATAAGATAATGTCTATGAACCTGGAGTAGGGAAGGATTTCTTATTCAAGGTACACACACACACAAACACACACCCACACAGGACAAGCCAGAAAAAGAAAAATCAATAAATTATAACATTTTAAATAGGGCTACACTGAGATAATTTATAATTAAATTGTCAAAGGCCAAAGACAAAGAAAGAATTTTGAAAGCAGCAAGAGAAGAGAGAAATTGCATACAAGGGAACCTCCATACGATCACTGGCAGATTTCTTAACAGAAATGTTTCAGGCCAGGAGAGAACGGAATTATATATTTAAAATTTGGAAGGAAAAGAATTCTATACAGGCAAAGGCATCCTTCAGAAATGGATGAGAGATAAAATCTTTCCTGAACAAACAAAAGCTGAGGGAGTTCATTACACTAGACTTGCTTTACGAGAAATGCTAAAGGGAGTTCCTTGAGCAGAAGCAAAAGGACACTAACATCATAAAGACATAATCAGATAGCATAAAACTTACAGGTAATGGTAAATATACAGTCAGAGTTAGATTCTCTAATATGGTAACTGTGGTATGTAATTCTCTTACAATTCTAGTTTGAAAGTTAAAAAACAAGCATAGTATAAATAACTACAATAATCTATTATTAGTTACCCAATATAAAAATGTGTAAACTATAACATCAACAATCTAAAATGTGAGGGGGATAAGAAGTAAAAGTGTAAAGTTTAGGAATTCTATCGAAGTTAAGTTGTTATCAGTTTAAAATAGTGTTATAATTTTAAGATATTTTATGTTAAGTCTCATGGTAACCACAAAAGAAAAACCTGTAGTAACTACACAAAAGAATATGATAAAGAAGTCAAAGCATACCATACCTAAAGATGTCAAAGCACACCCAGAAAAAGGCTGTAGGATATGAAATAAGATTCAACAGAACTACAAAGCAGCCCGAAAACCATAAATAAAATGGCAATAGTAAGTCCTCACCTATAAATAATTACCTTAAATGTAAATATATTAAATTCTCCCATTCAAAGCCATAGAATGGATGAACGGATTTAAAAAGCAAGATATAACCACATACTGCCTACAAGAGATCACTTTAGCCTTAAAGATACACATAGAATGAGAGTAAAGCAATGGAAAAAGACATTTCAAGCAAATGGTATCTCAAAAAAAGCAGAGGTATCTATGCTTACATCAGACAAAATAGACTTTAAACTAAAAATGGTAAAAAGAGACAAAGAAGCTCATTATATAATGATAAAGGTGTCAATTCATCAAAAAGATATAATAATTGTCAATGTTTATGCACCTACCATCAGAGGACCCAAATATCTAAAGCAAAAACGAACAAAGCTAAAAGAAAGAATAAAGAGCACTACAGGAAGGAAGGAAACAATAAAAATTAGAGCAGAAATAAATGAAGTAGAAAACAGTAAAAAAAATAGAAAAGATTAAAAAACTAACAGTTTGTTTTTTAAAAAGATATACAAAAAATAGTAAACCTTTAGCTAGACTACCCAAAGGAAAAAGAGAAAAGATGCAAATCCACAAAATCATAAATGAAAAAGAGACATTAAAACTGATATCAGAGAAATACAAATGATCATTAGAGGATACTATGAACAACTATATACCAACAAACTAGATAACCTGGAAGAGTAATAATTCTTAGAAACATAAAAACTACCAAGACTGAATCAGAAAGAAATAGAGAATTTGAACAGAACAATTACCAGTACGGAAATTGAATTAGGAATCAAAAATTTCCCAACAAAAAGAAGCCCAACACCAGATGGCTTCACAGGTGAATTTTACCAAAATCTAAAGAAGAATCAATACCAATCCTTCTCAAAGTCTTCCAAAAAATCAAAGAGGAGGGACCACTCCCAAACTTATTTTATGAAGTCAGCTTTACTCTGATACCAAAGCCAGAAAAGGATACTACCAGAAAACAAAACAAAACTAGCCACCAATAGCCCTGTTGAGTGTAGGTGCAAAAATTTTCAATAAAATACTAGTAAACTGAGTTCAGCAGCACATTAAAAAAATATTTCCAGCCAGCCTAGCGGCTCAGCGGTTGAGTTCACACGTTCTGCTTTGGCGGCCCAGGGTTTGCTGACTCAGATCCCAGGTGCGGACACGGCACCACTTGGCAAGCCATGCTGTGGAAGGCGTCCCACATACAAAGAAGAGGAACATCAGCATGGATGTTAGCTCAGGGCTAATCTTCCTCAAAAAATAAATACCTAAATAATAAAATAATTTCTTTAAAAAAATAATGGGGCTGGCCCCGTGGCGCAGCGGCTAAGTGCACACGTTCTGCTTTGGCAGCGCAGGGCTCGCCGGTTGGGATCCGGGTGCGGACATGGCACTGCTTGGCAAGCTGTGCTGGGGTGGGCGTCCCACATACAAAGTAGAGGAAGATGGGCATGGATGTTAGCTCAGGGCCAGTCTTCCTCAGCAAAAAGAGGAGGATTGGCAGCAGTTAGTTCAGGGCTAATCTTCCTGAAAAAAAAGAGAATTTCACCATGATCAAGTGGAATTTATACCAGGGATGCAAGGGTGGTTCAACATACACAAATCCATCAATGAGATATATTACTTTCAGAGAATGAAATTTAAAAAATCATACAATCATCTCAATAGATAAAGAAAAAACATTTGACAAAACTCAACATTTGTTTATGATAAAAACTCTTAATAACTTAGGTATAGAAAAAAATGTACCTCAACACAATAAAGGCTGTATATGACAAGCCTACAGCTAACATCATAGGCAATAGTGAAAGGTTGAAAGCTTTTTCTCTAAGATCAAGAAGGGTTCTCACTCTTACCTCTAAGGGCACAAGTGTGCCCACTCTTACCACTCCTATTCAACGTAGTACTGGAATTCCCAGCCAAAGCAATCATGCAAGAAAAAGAAACAAAAAACATCTAAATTGGAAAGAAAGATGTAAAATTGGTTCTATTCACAGAAGATGTGATTTTATATGTAGAAAATCCTAAAAACTCTCCCAAAATGTTAAATCTAATAAAAAAATTTAGTAAAGTGGCATAGTACAAGTTAACATACCAAAAAATCAGTAGCATTCCTATACACTAACAACAAATTATCTGAAAAATAAATAAAGAAAATGATCCCATTTACAATAGCATCTAACAATAAAATACTCAGGAATAAATTTAACCTAGGAAGTGAAAGATTTTCTACACTGAAAACCATACGACATTGATGAGAGATATTGAAGACGACACAAATAAATGGAACAGTATCCTGTGTTGGAAGAATTAAGGTTAGTACATGTCCACACTATTCAAAGTCTCTCATAGATTCAATGTAATCCCTACCAAGATTCCAATGGAATTTTTTATAGAATTAGAAAAAACAATCCCAAAATTTATATGGAACCACAAAAGAATCCAAATAGCAAAAGCAATTCTGAGAAAGAATAACAAAGCAAGAGGCGTCACACTTTCTGATTTCAAGCTATATTATAAAGCTGTATAGTACTCGAAACAGTATAGTAGCAGCATAAAATCAAACACATAGACTACTGGAAGAGAATTGAGAGACCACAAATAAATCCATACATGTACAGTCAACTAATATTTGTCAAGGCCGCCAAGAATACTCGATGGAGAAAAGACAGTCTCTTCAATAAATGCTGCTGTGGAAATTGGATATTCACACGTAAAAAAAATTAAACTAAACTCCTATCTTACACCAGTCACAAAAATTAACTTGAAATGGATTAAAGACTTAAATGTAAGACCTGAAACCTTAAAGCTCCTAGAAGAAAACATAGGAAAAAAATCTCCTTGACTTGGGTGTTGGCAATGATTTTTTGGATATGACACCTAAAGCATGAGAAAGAAAACAAGAAACAAGTGGGATTACATCAAACTAAAAATCTGCACAGCAAAAGAATTGATCAACAAAATGAAAAGACAACCTACGGAATGGGAGAAAAATATTTGCAAGTCATATACCTGATAAGGGGTGAGTATTCAAAATATATAAAGAACTCAAAAGACTCAACAGCAAAAATAATAATAATAATCCAATTGAAAATAGGGAAAGAACCTTAATAGACATTTTTCCAAGAAGATATGTGAATGGCCCACTGGTACCTGAAAAGATGATCAACATCACTAATCATTAGGGAAGTGCAATTCAAACCAAAATCAAATATATTACCTGATGCCTGTTAGAATGGCTAGCATCAAAAAAGTAAGAGACAACAAATCCTGGGGAGGATGTGAAGAAAAAGGAACTCTGCCATAAAACAGACAAAAAATTAGTGTTGGTGAGGATGCGGAGAAAAGGGAACCCTTGTGCACTGTTGGTGGAATTTGAAAGTGGTACAGTCATTATGGAAAACAGTATGGAGGTTTCCCCCAAAATTAAAAATGGAACTACCATATGATCCAAAAACTTCACTTCTGGGAATATACCTGAAGGAAACAAAAAACACAACATCAAAGAGATACCAGCACATCAATGTTTTGGCAGCATTATTTACAATAGCCAAGATATGGAAACAACCTAAGTGTCTATCGATGGATGAATGGATAAAGAAGTTGTGAGATATATATAAATGTATGTGTAAAATATGCATATATTGCATACATATATATTTTATATATATGTATAAAATATGTATGTATCTATGTGATATATATGTATGTATTACTCATATATATGTTGTGATATGTATATGTATGTATGTTTGCATAATCCATAAAAAAGGAGGAAATCCTGCCATTTGCAACAATATGGATGGACCTTGAGGGCATTATGCTAAGTGAAATAAGTCAGACAGAGAAAGACAAATACTGTATGATCTTTCTTATATTTGGAATCTAAAAATACAAACAAAAAAGAGATCAGATTTGTGGTTACCAAAGGTAGGGGGGTAGGGGGAAGTGGGAATTGGATGAAGTAGGTCAAAAGTAAAAAAGTCCAGTTATGAGGTAAATAAGTACTAGGAATGTAATGTACAACATGATGACTATAGTTAACACTACTGTTTGGGATATACGAAAATTGTCAAGAGAATAAACCCTGAGTCCTCATCACAAGAAAAAATATTTTTTCTATTTTTTATTGTATCTATCTGAGATGAAGAATGTTAACTGAATATATTGCAGTAAACATTTCATGATACATGTAAGTCAAATCATTTTACTGTACACCTCACACTTGTACACTGCTATATGTCAATTATATGTGAATAAAACTGGAAAACAAGAAATTCTGTACATCAAAAAAGAGGGAAATTAAGTGAAAAGAAGCATCAAATTCAGAGCATAAAGATTTGGAATTTGGAATAAATGAAGAGCTACAAATCTATAGGAAAATGACATGCAATCCAATAGAAAAATGGCAAACATCTATGAGTACTTGTCTGAATAATATTGTATAACAAACAGCTGTCAGATCTCAATGGCATATATAAGTGTTTATTTCTCTCTCATGTCTCTGTGGGTCAGTTGGGGCAACTCTGTACTATGTGTCTCATTCTAGGGCCCAAGCTTGGAAGAGGTTAATAATGGTTACCTTTACTTTTTTGTCACGGCATGGGTGAATGCTCAAGTGGACCAGGCCAAACACGTTAGCAGTTTTCAAGTCATTATTCACATTACTTTCATTCACTTCACATTGACCAAGCACAGTGAAGAGGAAGGAAAACGGAGCCCTTCCACCAAGAGGCTGCAACATCTCCAAGGGTGTAGATGTAGAACCCTGCTACAGGAGAGTGAAAGACTGAAGCAAAAAGCGGTCAACGACACAAGCAGACAGGAACTTTATAGAATAACAAATCAAATGACAAGTAAATACACAAAAGTTGCTCAAAACCACTTGCGTTAGGAAAAAATGACTTCAAAATCAAAATAAGATAGTAATTTACATCTATCAATTTGGCAAAAAATGAAAAGTTAAATATCAAGTGCTGGTAAGGCTGAAGGACAATGGAAATTGTTGTACATTGCTGGTCAGTGTGTAGTTTCTCAATGCCTTAGGAGAACAATTTGGTATTATCTACTGAAGTTGAGGGTGCACATTTCTACATTCCGTCAGTTACACCTCTTGGTGTGTATGCTAGAAAAAGTCTTGGTATGAATCCCTGGAAACATATATATGAAATTTTGCAATAGTTGTGTTTATAACACACACACACACACACACAAAGCAAACTAAAAATACTGGGAACAAACTAGGCGTTCACCATGGAAAAATAAGTAAACAGATGAATACACTATGACAAACTCATACAAATTCTATTCAGGAATGAAATGAAGAATTACTACAAATATCAGCATGGATGCTGAGTAATAAAGTGATAATATAACCTGATTCCATCTAAAGTTTAAAAAATGAAAAATTAAAGAATATCTCAGGAATATATGAAGTGGAATGTTTCACAAATACATAATTCATGAAGAGAGTAAAATACAATAAGATGTATATGTGATACTGATTACATACAGCAATTCTTAAGCTGGGGAATAATAAACACAAAAACCATGTGGGAACCAGGACAAAATCAGCAAGAAGCACATGCTAGACTCTTTGGTGATGTTCATTTTTATTAATTGGTAGGGGAGAGATGGTCTTATTTTTGTTATTATTAATAAAATTATTTGTATCTTATATATATTTTCCAAATTTTCATTTGCAAGTATCTTATAATTTAAAATATGTAGATAATGTGAGGTGATAATTGAGGATATCTAATTCATTTATCCCTTTAAAGGAAATCTAAAAGTTATTTTTTAAAGAGTTCTTTTGAATTTGTGTATATTTTTACAGATTATTCCATGTAAGATAAAATAAAAGCAGAGTGAAAGATAAACGTAGTATAGCAATAATCAGGAGCTGGACTCACCACTCCTATGAAAAATAATTGAATACAAATATCAACTCCGTTCATTATGTGTTTCAAAGGATGTACAGCAATTCTTTAATTTAAGGAGTCCTAGTTACTCCTCTGTGCCTCATTGCTACTTCCCCAGTTACAGCTACCTCTTCCCTTTCTTTAATGGTTTTTGAGTTCAAATGTGTCCTCCGATCCTCTCCCAGCAGACCAATCAGCCCACGGGTGAGTTGCTTCCACTGTGTGAACTACACTTTCAGCGACCTCAGTGCCCCTTAATGGGCTTACAGGACCAGCCATTTCACAAGAGGGCACCCAGCTCATTAGGGAAGGAGAACTGTTCCTATTGTGGTGTTAATGGCCAAAATTTATAGAGTCTGCTTTGCAGGTCACAGATCCATCATCTCATAAATGTGCCATCCTCTCTCCTAGAGTTTTATTATCCTCCAGGGCATTTTACTGATTGCTTCATCTTCCAAAGTGTACTTGTCACATCAGGTCTTGATGCCGGAGTGCAAGTTTCAAACACTATATAATTTGAGATTTATCTGGAGTCCCTTTTTTATTCTTCTGGAGTAAAAACCATAAATAAACATTCATGTGGGAAAGAAAACAATGGTATAGTTTTCATAGCTAAGGTAGGAAAAAAATCTTCAAAAACTTATATGGAGATGCTTGTAGATGAATACCAGTTGAATCAAACAGAGACCAAAAAGAACATAATTCCAGAAAATTTCTTTCAACACAGTTTTATTTATAATGAAAAAGGTTAGCAACAAGAGAATGCATCTTGCTTTGCTATGCTCAAACTTATTTTGAAGATTCACTACTCTATAAATAAGCTATAAGACCTTGAATGTGTAAGAATGAAAACACATTAATGAACATACATGCAAACTGTTTTTAAATGAGAGTCACATTATGAATTTCTAATTCGATGCTCTCAGTGGTCAACATTTTCCATTAAACCAGCAAGTGAATCTTGAAAGTTTGTCTGAAGGACTAGCAGAGGAACGAGGTTAATTCTGTACGCTAAAGAAGAAAGGCGCTCCCTCATTATGGATGTTCTTTCTATCTGAGTGACCAAGAAACATATAAGCCAGCTTTACCATATTTATATTGTTAGTGGTGGACAGATCAATTCCAGCCAAAGCACCTACAACATTTTTCCGTCTTATTAGTGAAAGTGACCATCTTTTTCTAAACATATTCTAGGAAAGTCAATCAGAGTTTTTCTCTTAGGATTCAATCAAGCAGTAAAAAAGGTCCATGTCATTCCAATATAGGCGTGAGTGTGTTGGTTTGTTACATTGTGTTTTCGGGTTCTATAAACCAGAGTGAAATCAAAGTGCAGCAGGAGCACTGAACTCTAAAATACAGATGTTTGTCAGAGGTCTGGGTTCAGGCCTTGGCTCACATTTCAGCCATGAAACCTCAGGCAATTCACCAAACCTCTACAGGATTCTGTTTCTCATCTTGAGAAGAAGCTCTGTGGCTTAGATGATCTCTGACGTTCTTTCAGAACTAAACACTTAGAATCATCATAACTGTGTTCCTATCTAACTAAAGGGTTCTGACCAGTGGAAATCTCCCCAATGTTTATAACATCCCTCCATAACTACCCATTAAATAATTATTTAAAAATTCATTATCTGGGGCTGGCCCCGTGGCCGAGTGGTTAAGTTCGCGCTCTCCGCTGCAGGCGGCCCAGTGTTTCATTGGTTCGAATCCTGGGCGCGGACATGGCATTGCTCATCAACATGCTGAGGCAGCGTCCCACATGCCACAACTAGAAGGACCCACAACAAAGAATATACAACTATGTACCGGGAGGCTTTGGGGAGGAAAAGGAAAAAAAAAAAAATTCATTATCTGCAAAAGATTACCTTTTTTTTTAGAAGGGCTGGAGTCCCTGCCCTGAAGGAACATTGGCCATCACACATCTACCCTTAAAAGAAGAGTGGGATATAACTTAGGAGATTTCTCTAGCAACCCTCTGTCTTTTTTCTGCCTGGGATTCCATAGTTCAATGGATGCTGTTCTATTCTATCCATTTGCAAAAACTATACCCTTTCAAAGCTGTACTGAAATGATATCTTGCTGTGATATAGCAAATGCAGCCACACATTCAACATAAATTATCTTTTAGACATGGATTTTCGACATTTTAGATGTTCACCACCCTTGCTAAAATCAGTGAGGAATTTCAAACGTCTTCTGTAGCTCCAAATACGCACATTAAACTCAACAGGTTGTTAAGCTGAAACCAAGGTTTATGTTTTTTTCACTTAAAAAATATTGCCGCCACGAGCTCTAGTTCTCACCTCACTCAGAGTTCGATGTATTTTCTCTCTGAAAAAGTGTGAATTAATTCCAGAGAGCGGAGGTCTAATATTATTCTCTTCATCTCACGAAGTAAGGCTCTCCAGCTCACGGGGAACCAAGTTCCAATGCTTCTGAGAAGGGCAGTCCCCTGAGATCCAGACACAGCGTAATTTAATTTTCTTCTGGTGTGTGTGTGGCAACCATGGGTTCAGTAATTGCTATAGCAATGTTAAGGAATGTTAGATTTATGGAAATTAGAATATGTAAGCACAGTAGATAATGTTTGTTTCTGATCGAGAAGTGAAGGTAAATGGCTTTAATTACTATACTAAATGTTCTTGTTCCTTTAGGTAATTATAGGTGGACCCTTCCAGATGAAAGATTTATGACAGGATCCCATGAGCTCTGCTAAAGTTATGGCCGAGGGAGCAGTTTTGTTAAATGTCTCTTGATATTAAAGTATGATTTTTTTCTTTTTTTTCTTCTTTCTTGATTTTTTAAAATAATACTTCAATCTGAAACGTATTTTGTTTTGTTTTTAAATCTAGAGCCAAAAGTTTGTAATTCCCCTTTCAAGTCTGCCTAAGGAAGAGCAGTGGAAAGGGTAAGTTCCTATGATTCACTGTGGTCAAATCCTATCTCTTAAAGTGCAGAGATTCTAACTTTTATAAAGAAAATCTGAATCCAAGGCTGCATTGGTTTGCATTGGTTTTTGGTCCACAGGGAGAGAGCAACTTACTGCTAAACCATCTCCTCTCACTCTCTGTATTATAATAAAAACACTTGCATTTTTACTTTTCAAACATAATGAGAAATATCAAAAATCTTCTGCAAAATTAACATTCTGATTATAGGACTTAGTTTTCAATTTTAATTGCTATGGGGCAGATTAACGTGAGACAAGATAATTTGGGGGCATAGATACATTTTTTAAGCATTTATTTTAGTATGTATTTTTTTAAAGTTAAACCAACTCATCAAACCTATATTTTCATAGATATTATTTTAAGGTGATGTTTAAATAGAATCTTAGATCTTTTTAAAGAGAGTTGGTTTAGAGACAAATATTAGGCAAACATAGTATGTGGCATACGCAGTTATGGCAAAATAATGGAGATAATTTACTAATGACAACCTTTTAAGAAACATTAGTGCAAGGAAATCTAATAATCACTTTGGTCTATTCCATTATTTTATAATGAGGAATAGATGTTCACAGACATGAAACAAACGCTCAAGGTCACAGAGCAAGGGGTGGATTATGGAGCGCATGGGCAAGTAACCAGATTATCCACAACACGCCAGATTCATACACTCATACAAGCAAATGAAGACAAAAAAGACCTTTGCAACTGCCTGTTCTTTAGAGGAATTACTTGATTTGCTCATCTCCAAAAGGCCTCCTGTGCAGCAGATAACTATCTCTACCTAAACAAACATGAGAAGGAATTCCTGGCATTTCACTTGTCCCTCTTCTAGAATAGCAGCTTATTCAACAACTTTGGTTACAACCCTTGGATTTATAGATCTGTATCCCATTAATTAATATTTTCCCTTTCGTCTTGTAGAAGATGTCCTTTTGATGATGAATTTAAGCTGCTCATATGTAATCTTAAATAAAGCAATGCTTCTGTTGAATTCAATGTATTTGTATTGCAAGGATATCCTTTAAACCCCTCTCATCAAGGAATGCTGAATTTTCCCTCACAGTCTGAAAATGTAAATGGATTGCCTGCTCAAGGCCAGAGAGGGCGGTGGAAGCCTGTTTCTGTTACTGGCCCTGAGTGTGAGCAAGTCTGGAAACACTTTAATCACAATAATACAGCATGTTTTGGGGAGACTTAACTCCCCAGACTCTTGTAAAGCTACAAAGCTAGTCAAGCAAGTTGTTTTAACTCTGTCTCTGGTGTGCAGAGAAAATCCCCCTGGAGAAGAAGGTTATTGCTTCTAATTAGACCTCACAAATTGGGATAGACAGAAAATCTGGACTAGCGGGCAGGTTTAATATCAGTAATTGTGGACTACTTCTGTACTGCACACTAAATAGTAACTTCCAAAATAAAAAAAGAAAGAAAATCTCACAAATTTAAAGACATTTGAGAATCCCGGCCTGACTGGCCCACTGTGGGCGTAGATCTTTTGGAGCCACCAATGGCTGCATGACTGGCAGTCTTTCCCTGTAATAGAACCTTTCCTGGTTATAGGCATGGAAAAGGAGACTCCCATCCCCCCTTGTTTTTGTCTCTATAAAGGACTTTCAGGACTCCTCTGAGACCAAGAGGATGGCTGAAGGACAGGAATGTAATCCTGATTTGCTCATCTACCACAGGAGCCTTCTTTGGCGCCAAGGTTACAAACATCTATTTCAAACAGCCACTGGCTAGTTGTATAAGTCTGAATTTCTCTCTCTGCAAACTGCCCCTCTGACTTTCACTGGGGTGCGAGAGAAGCAAGGGCCATAAAGAAAGATCCTTCTGTGTTTATCACATGACACATGAAATAGTGTTCATTCCTTGATCTCCAGACTGGGACACACCAGCGGGGGACACTGGGTCTCTGGCCTGATCTGCAGGAGTCAGACTGAGATGACAATGAACTCCACCAAGAAGGACAACAACTAGTAGCATGAGAGGAGGCTCATTCCAGAGTGTTGGTCTGAATTCACTAGGGTTTATTCTATCCCACTTTACATCTTCTGAAGCATGAAGTTGTCAGAAACTTATTGCTGACAAAATAAATACAGAAACAAACAGACTTTTTTTTAATTACTCACTTGGACCAGCTATTACCTCTCTGCCCATGTGGCTTAACTGAGAATGGCATAAGGATCATAATCATTTCTTTAAGTTTGAAATGATTCTTTAACTTTGAGCAATTACTCAATGAAAATGTAGAGAGTATGCGGGTTTTCTGGGCAGCATATTAAAGCTGAGTTTATGAGCAGGAAGTATATATCCTACATTGTTTGAGCCACCTCTTCTCTCTCTCTCTAGTTCCCACTTTCATCTCAAAGAGACATTTTTTTGGCCTCTGTGTGTTTCACTGTGTTGTTATATAAAGTTCAAAGGCTGAACAGTGTGTCCCGTGTGCTAGAGAGTACAATGCAGATAGGAAGCTGTGACTTTCCAAACTGGTTTAGATCATCTCTAAATGCCATGAAATTGAACCTCACACCCTATAGCAGAACAAGGACTGACACCTCCACTCCTGGAAGGTATGCATTTTTAGCACAACAATACTGTCCCTAAGCTTCTTGAAAACAGATTGGTTTACTAGTTAAGATAGATGAAGTGATTAGCATAATTAAGTCTGTAGACATCCAGAGGATCACCCAGTTAGGCACATGATATTTCCATGTGCCCACCTGCTTCTAATTCTAAGGCATCTATTTTATAACAAATTGTCTAATTTTATTGCCCAGGAAGGTTTCTTTGTGAGCTGCATTCACTGTGATTGAGGGAGAACGTTTTGGGGGATTCAGAAATCAACGTGGAGAAAGAATTTTTCAGGTCAAGCTTGAGCCACAGCTAGACTCCGCTTCTGTTGGGTTTATTTGTTAGTGAGTTGAAGGTGCTGCCTTCTCTCCTTCATCATTTAATCCTCCTTTATCTCTATCCCTTGCTTGGGCGGTTTTCATTTTAACAAGGGAAAAATCTGCTAGATCTCAGGTGTGAGTACCACACTTATGGGTTTCTGGTGGCATGGGAATTATCTTGGAAGAGTCTAGGGCCAAGAGGTGCTGTTCAAGAAATTTTGTAGCCCACTTGATTTGGAGCAAAACCCAGCAAACTACGATCTGCAGGCCAAAGCCACATCACTACCTGATTCTGTAAATAACATTTTATTGGAATACAGCCATGTCTACTTGTTTACATATTGTCTATTGCTGCTTTGCACTGCCACAGCAAAGCTGAGAGATTGACAGAGACTCTATGGCCCATGAAGCCAGAATATTAATTATCTGGACCATTTCAGACAAAGTTTGCAGACCTCTGATTTAGGAATTCAATTCAAATTTGAAATTCAGTAAGTTTTTCAAATATGGGGAAATGCTATTAAGGTGAAATTTTGTGGGGTATAAAAATTAATGATAGCATTTCAGTGTTGTGCTGGAATAAGCTCTTACTACATTAGGAGAGTTGATTTTAAACATTCAGGAATTTTGCAAGTCAGTTGTTAAACCATTGATAATGGAATTTGGCCATGAAGGGATTGTTTTCACCGTGGAAATCAGCAAAAACTATCAATCTGGACTTCACTTATGTAGGTATGTATACATGGATGTATGTATGTATTTTCTGGAGAGCTAGTTTACCAATACACTGCAATGCACAAACTTCATGATTCTTATGAAGAAGAAAGAGGAGGGCTAAGAATAGGTTAGGAAAAGAAACAGAATATAGAAAATTTAACCCATGTGTCTTCCTTATGCTTTGGCCATGCCTGTCCCTAACACCAGTCAGAGAATAATATTTAACATTGCCATCATCAATATCGCACGTATTCAATGCCTGAGGAATCATGCACTCTTTTTACCAGAAACCATGGCTGAAAGAACCTATATATCTTGTGAAGCAGACTAAACATTTACTGTTTCTCAGGGTCAGACACGTGGGGAAGAATTACAGCAACTTCTCAGGATGGGACATTCTGCATAAGACACTCCGCCTGTCTGATTCTCTTTCTACCATCCTGACTGTATAATCTTTTCTAAAGTGGAGGTTCTTAAATTTTAATGAGCATTAAAATCATCTATAGTACTTGTTAAAATTCATATTTCCAGGCTCAATATGCAAAATGTTTCATTTACCGGATTTGGGGTGGGGCCCAGGAATCTGCATTTTTAACAAGCACTTCAAGTGATTCTGATTACAGTGATCCCAAAATGGAACCATAAAACTCTTTAATCAACTCTGACAACCTTTAAATAACCATAAGTTCCAGGTACATAAAAGACCTAAGATGGTGTCCAGGGTGTATCAAGCACTCAGTGTATTTCAGTTTGCTCCCTTCTCCTCCTTACTCAGAATTGTGCTATAAGACTGGAGAACCTTGGAAATCTTCCATCTCAGAGATTTAGGAGTTTTTCTCCCCTGACTACACAATCTATACTCATCGCCCATCCTGGTCTAGACTGAGATTGCCACTGCTTCATGACTGAACACTATGGAATAAGAATTTTCAAAGCCAACGTAAACAAAGAAGTATATTTATGAGTGGTGGTGGATAAACTATTCAGACCTCCTTCCTTATAGTCTGTAATTGATGCTGGGGTGCATCACTCAGATCCCCCGTGTTCAGGATGAAGGCTCTTATTTTCCAGTGATGGGGGAGCAGCTATTGCTTGCTCACAGCTGAGTTCCTCTAAATCAGTGGGCAGGTCTAGAGGAGCCGCCTTTCCCAGGGTTCTGCCCATGCCTGAGTGTCGTTCAGCATCCATTAATAAGGGAATATTAAGGCACCCTCTAATTCAATTCAAGAGAACTCTGAAGGGCTATCTTAGCTCTAGGGTTTCTGATGGAATGAGCCAAGGCCTTTGTTACAACTGCATTATGCAACTTCTCCCTTGTGCCCACATCTGCTTTCCTTAACACCCACACTCCCAGGTGCTATTGCTGAAAGAACTGTTCAATAAACTACATGCATGCAAGTCTCTTTCCCTGGGAACCCAATCTAAGATATTATCCTATAGCCTGGTTCTTAAGGACCAATTCTCCCCTGTCTTGAGTTGAATGGCTGGATTGAGGAATCCAGTTACTTCCCAAGACTCCCTCACCCATTTAAAAATATCCTGGATGGAATGGGGCAGTGAAGGATAAAACTGCAGAAGGAAAGTCCCATCCTGGGTCTGCATCATAAATTCACTTATTCCTAACACAAATTTATATTAAAATATTACTCTATAAAATACTGCATTAAGCCCTTTTGGGAATACAATAATTTGTTATAGGAAAGATACATAGATAGTGTAAAACAGAATTATGGGGGCTAAAAAGCCATAATAGACTTGGTGCCTGCAGAAAACCTGCTAGAAAAAATGACATTGAACAAGTCTTCAGAGATGAGTATACATTCTGGATATCCAGGAGGGTAAGGCATGACACTTCAGGTAAAGATAACATGAACACAGACATAAAGATAGAATAGCATGTGCTTTGTTGTAAAAATACCCATTGTAAAAGACCTCCAAAAAAACCAAATTTTCCCCACTCTGCTAGATACAGAAGTTTCTCAAAATCAGAAGTCCAATGTGTAGAAGACTCCAGTGAATGAATCCACATTGACGAAACTGAATATGAATCTAGAATGCTCCTTATTTTTTTAACCAAAAATGGAAGTGGTCTCCTTGACCAGCTAATCAATAACTACCCCTTCTAGTGCGATTTGATTTGGGAAGCATATTAAGAGTAGTCTTGTCCTGTGCAATGAAGGAGTCAGAGATTGAATAAGCATTAGGAGTTAGCAAAAACATTGCTCCAGTCCTATCATTTTCCATGGTATGGCAACTTCAGTGCTAGATGACGGAATCACAGAAGAACAGGAAGAAGCTCTTAGATTCATCTGCTTTTTAACCTTTTGTGTAGGCACTTATCACAGTATAACATTTGGATTCAGATTGACCAGGATTCAGATTTGCCATGTATTTCACGTAACCTTGGGAAAATTACACAACCTCTCTGAACTTCAATGTTCTTATTTGTAAAATGGACATAATAATATATCACTAAAAACCTGAGTAGCAAAGGAGGTTGGTAAAGTATTTTGCATAAAATACATACTTAATTCGTTGTAGGTTTGTCCCCTTTCTCTCCATCATTACACATGTAAAGAGACAGAGGCATGATGAACAAGGTTAAGGAACTCACACCAGGTAAAGAAGCTAATTAGTAGCAAGAATGGAATGAGAATCAGGTTTTTCAGTCCTGAGATGGCATTCTCTCCTTTCCAAGATGATGCTTCTCTGGGCCAAATTTTCAGCAAAATTTCTCGTATCGGCCTGTCAGAGCCCAAATGGAATTCATTATGCATGTGACTGTAGAACCTTAGGGAAAAGGCATCCTTACCTATGACATCCAAATGAAGGACAAGGCCTTTAGAATCTTTGTATTATTTAAAATAAAAGTAAAACTAGGGTAGCCTGATTTTCCTTATCCCACACCTTGTCTTTTTCAGTGCTTCTCAGTCATTAATATGGATATGGTAAGGGCATATCTGCATGTGCGGACCTGGTTTATTCTGGATCAGATACCTTCCTCTTCATCTGCAAATTCAGACTTGGAAAGCACAGTGGATGTCTGACATTTGATTTTTTTCACAGGTACTGCTTCTGAAGTGCCAATCTCAGGCACAAAGGAAGGCTACAAAGATCCACATGGAACAAGGATAACCAGGGTTAACAAAAACTCAGAGCATCCATCAGTTTTATTGCCCCCAAGGCAGTGTTTCCATTATTTATGCTGCTGGGTGATCTGATATATTTATGATACAGCTAGTTGTCATGGCTTTAAAAATATGATGGATTCCTAAATTAATCCTATATTCCTTGTCTTGGGCTTGAGGCATGGGCAGTCATAAGGAGTACAGAGGTATCTGTAATCACAAAGTTAAATGACCACAGGTCATGATGAAGGACTGACCATTATGTCCAGAATGAGTTTGTGTCGATAATGCTAGAGCTCCCTACCTATGCTCACAGACTGAGTGCTGAAATTTATTCTATCAATATTTATCAGTGCACTATTTCCAAGATCTGTGGGGGAATGAAAATATGAATAAGACACATACTTGACTCCTAATGTGTTTTGAGTTCACTTACAATTGATATTTAAGAACATAGGGTCTTAGGAGGGGTAAAAATAAAATGCTAGGGATTTTGTAAAAGTGAGAAACCACTTGTTGCTGAGACTAGGCGTAAAGATAAAAACGACTGTGGCATTTTGAGAAATAAGAAGAATGAAAAGGTGTTGACAAGAGAAGATGCGAAATATCATGTTTAGAGAATGGCATGAGCAAAGGGATAGAAGTTGGAGAGAACAACTGAGTGGCACAGAGGAAACTATTAAGTTGAAGAGTATGTATGAGCCAGATCCTGCAAGGTCAAGAGAGAAGTTTTGATTTAATTCCAGAAGCAATGACAAGCCTGGATGAGGTTTTTATATGGAAAAATTCTCTGTACCTTAGGAAAACAAATTTGCCCGCAGAGTTAATATGAATTGAAATGAGAAAGGACGTAAATCAAGGAGCTTATTGCAGGAATACAGGTAGTAAGAAATGACACAGTAGGAATAGGACTGGACGATTTTAAGTCATGTTAAAAGGAATGATAAAAGGAAGTATAGAGAATGGAGACAAATTTTGACCCTGTGTCAAGTAGACAATGTCCTCAGTGTGGCCTACAATGACCTACATGATCTGAGTCTCTTTACATCCCAAACTCACATTCTAGGACTTTTCCCACCTGCCCACTCCTGCTAGATACACAGGAGGCTTCCTTGCCATCCCCCACCCATGGCAAGCACACTCTAGCGTTAGGGCTTTGCATTAGAAAAGAGGAAGCTCTCTCCCCAAACAGCTGCCTGGCTCATTACCTCACCTTTTCTGAGTCTTTGTTCAAATGTCCCTTCTCCATGAGGACTACCCTGATACCTTTACTTAAAATTGCAACCCACCTCACTCCCACCCCACCTCATAATCAGCACTCTCCATCTTCCTTCATTCTTTTATGTATAGCAATTATCTTCTCGCATACAAACAATGGAATGTACCTATTTATGTGACGTACCATTTATTGTCTTTCTCTACCTGCTTCTATATAAACTCCACAAAGGCAGGAATCTGTTCATTTCATTTACCGATGTATGCCAATTGCCTAGAAGTGTACCTGACATATAATAAGCAGCTAGTAAATGTTTGTTGAATGAATAAAGCAGTGCAGCTTATTTACTGCTTATTCCTGTTAGTTATTCTTGGATCCCATGGGCCCTCGTCAGGGTCTACCAGTCTATGTTTGTATTTCTGCACAGCACATGGGTCTCCACCAGTTTCTTGGATCACTCACGGCAGTTCCAAGTTTGACTTTGTTAGATTTACAGTTAAGATAAGAATGGCTTGTTCTAGTAGATGGAAACTCTGGGAACATTTTTAAAAAGGACATACTTTTCTACGCACTTGGGAATCTCCCTTGATGCCTCGTAGGCTGTTCTAAAGAAATCGCCTGCATTGCCTCATCGTTTAAGTCTTACATGATATTTAGGATACTTTGAAATTTTAATTAAGAAATCTCTTTGAATTTAGTGGTAATTAATAGCTGTGATTAGAAACTGTTTTCCATTTTCATCACATGTCCTTTAAATCAAACTGAACATATTGGCAGAATTTTGGCAGAAACAAAGGAAGTAATATTTTGTGTGATTTGCAGCTACCCCAAGTAGTTTTCATCTTTTCTTTAGTGTCTTCTCCAGAGTGGGAGCACCATTTAATTTGTCATCCCAGAACGTACTCGGTGCCAGCACATCAATACCGTAGACCACTTAGAATTATGGTTGTTTCTGTGTGCGCAGACAGGTGAGTTAAGAGATGAGAAGTTATGAGTAATAGTCACTAAATTTTTCTATGTGGGCTTCCATTGATATCTTGCCATGTATTTTTCTCTTGGCATGTCCCAGGCCATAGGACCATGTTCTTATTTAGGTTGTAAACTTTAGCATTTATATAAATCTGTATGAGAAAATCAGGCATCTTGGTGATTTTAAGTAAATATTTGGTGTGCTAAACTTCCTTCCATACAATCTGTAGGGAAATTCAATGAAGCCACAAAGTTGACAATCAGGCAATAGGTAGGTCCTGAGTACTCATCCTTTTCCCAACAAAGTGTGAAGAGATGGGAGTTATAGAAATGTCTCTCCAGTGAGTACTGCTAGACAAAGAAGAAAAATATGACAAATAACAAGGGAACAAGGAATAGGAAAACATGGCAAATACACAAATCATGAGTATCTTCCTTGAGGTTTAAAAAAAAGAGAGAAATAAGTTGTTCTTAGTTTTTGAATGTTCATAATGATTACTTTATTATAAAAGTAATACATATAAACTATAAAACATTTAGAGAAACATTAATTTAAAAATGGAGAAAATAAAAATTGCTGTTATAACACCTCCCAGAAATACTCAGTCTCAACATTTTGGTGGATATCATTTCAGTATATTGTATCTCATGCTCTTTTTGTGTTGCCATGTTTGTTGAATGCTTTCAGAAGTGAACAACAACAACAACAACAACAACATCTAAGACAGTCTTCGAAAATCTCTGAAGGATGACAAAGATTTGGCACACTTATTGTGGTAACGCTCGTCCAAGATCAATTCATGATTACATGATGCTTTTTTTAGGAGTAGATTTTAGAGATAAAAAGTGTTTTAATGACTACAGAGTTGATATCAAATATTATAATCATCATCAATGAGAATTTGCAGAGGAGATCGCCACACATGGGAAATATACACAGTTGAGTGTATAAGGTACACTTCCGGAAATGTGATCAATAACAGATTGCACTTGGTGAGAGCCAAATTTTCGGTGTAGGCCTTCTGGTTCACCAACTGGCAGCATTAGACACATACCTGCAAGCTTGTTAGAAATACAGAATCTCAGCCCATGCTTCAGATTCATTGAGTAAGAATCTGCTTTTTTTCAAGATCCATAAGTGATTCCTTTGCACATAAAGTTTGAAAGCAATTTCAAATATATATCAAGATTGTTCATTGGAGGCAGTGCTCAATGAAGCCAGGGAGGTTACAGAAGCTTAGAAGACTCTCTAGGTGTATCAAGGAATTTCAACACGAGTTGTAAAGAAAACAAGCAATAACATCAAACTACAACAAAACCAAAACAAGCTCCTGCAGTGTACATACACACTTTGGAGACAATCATATAGACGAGCAGCAGCAAGGGACCAATGGTTTAAATACAAATCATGGATGATGAACTTGAAATTGAAGATGGTCTACCCCTTAATGCATTTTTCCTCTGCCGTTTGGGGGAAAGGTAGCCTAAAAGCTATTTTTAAGGTGTACCTGAAAATTACCAACCAAAGATCATTGGTTGAGAAATACTAGCTTACGTCAGGGCTGAAAAATAAAATTTTTGTCCCACTTTTGGGAAATTATTTGTTCTTTAATTATGTGCCAACTAAGCACTTTAATTTAAAACAAAGAGAGAGTCAGTCAAAATATACAAAGCCAGGCTAGAGAAACAAGGCTACTAGGACAGTTGAGAATAGAATACTTATGATTTACTGGTATGCAGGAAGAAAATATTGAGACTTTGTAATCATATTTTAAACTTATATTATTGTTCCTATGGCATAATGTACATAATATTAGTAAAATGCTTTGCTTATATAGTCTATAATAAACAATACATTATTGAGAGGTTCATATTAAAAAAATGTTTTACTGATAGAGATACACATTGAAAAATTATACATTTGCTGATTTTAGTTTAATATATTTTTTATCTGCTTTCCCCTAAGAGTTTGCCAATACTTTACTACTAGATTAAGTTTATGAAATAGTAATGTAATTTTTTTTTTTGCATTTGTACTAAGGAGAAGGCTCTGCCTCCAGTATAGGCAATTACTTTTTTTAAGAGATTCTTTTAGCAACCTTCATTGATCAGTTATGCGATAAGCCTTGTTCTTACCTTATTCAATTTCATAAGCGAGAACAAAAATTATCATTTTACTAGATACAGCAGAGCAGCAACAGAGAAAAAGTACAAGCACGTGAATACTTCATAATGGCTATATGCACATATAGCTTTGTACACAGTTGTCTTAAATAAGTGTCTGTTAGTTGGTGGGTTGATTACTTAAGTAATTACTTACCTCCAAGGCACAATGAATAGCAGTAAAATTTAAATCAGTGTCTCTCAAAGTATGTCTTGTCTGCATCAGATTCACCTAGTATTTTTTGCAACACTAGGTGGGCACAAGACCATCCCTACTTGATCAGAATGTGGATAGAATCTGGGAATCTGTACTTATCTAAAAGCATAGCAAATGATTCTAATGCATATTAAAGTTCAAAAACCAATGAGATTCTACATCTTTACCTTGACATAAAGGATGATTTCCTTTTAGGACCAAAAGCATATCATAAAATTATTGCAATCTTTCTTCCCAGGATTTCCATGCCTTCCAAATGAAACTATTCTGGAAGGATATAGCACATGATACTGATTATTGACATCTTGTTTTGGTAGTTATCCAGTTATCAAGATTTATTGTAGCATGGGGTAAATATCGACCTCAGCATCGGCCTATCATTTACCCATTAACTGTGTTCATCGTCTCTGCCTCAGCAGGAGACAGATGATGAGTCTTTAACTGTGGCCACACTGATTTAACCATTTACCTGAAATACATTGGAGGAATTGAAAAGCAACAGTATTGATGAGAAGAGTAAAAAAAAATTGATTCGTGTAGCAAGATAAATGGCCAGGATTTAAAAAATCAAAAATCAAATGCACTTGCATTTTAGGAAAAAAGCTTGAATCACAAAACTTCGATGCCAAAAAAAACCTTACAAGAAAAATCTGACTGTAGAAACTATGTCTTGATAACGGAGGTATACTGATCTTTATACTAATCAAGTCAGTGAATCTTTATGGAATGAGTAAACCCATTTTCAAAGGGAATGGCATTTGTTCATATTAGCAAATGCTAGTTTACTGGGAGGCAGTCCTGTAAGGAGAAACTTCAAAAGAAAGAAAGAAAAGCAATGTAGGCAATAGATGCTGTAGGCTTCTGGTAGAGTCTCCTGGGGAAATGAAGAAAATGACTCTTCATTTAAAGTAAGTCTGAGCAGAATAGTAGGAGGCCCGGTGTGCAGATCAGCGTGCTGCAGGCCCTGGGGGGTTGAGCAGGGCAAGTGGAGTGGAAAGAGGGAGCGACTGGAGGTGGGCCGTAGAAAGACCCCAGCTCTGCCTTGCACATCCTCAGACAGGCCACTTTGCTCAAATAAAACACAGGCTTCCATTCTGAAGAGACATACACACTTCACAGGGACGTTTTTGGTTCGTTTGGGTTTTGGGGGGCACTTGGGGCATTTTGTTTTTAATTTTCTCCAACGGGGATCCACTTTAGCCTCTTCTACATTAAAATCAGCAGAGCAGCCTAGTTTGTTTATAAACTTCCCTTTGGAAAAGGGTGCTTCTGAAACCTAGGGCATCATTCAAGGAAGAAACTGCTCTCTTTGCTTTCTGCAATCATGTCCCAACCTCCATTTGTGACAGCATGATTTGTCCTAATGGGTCTTGAGAGGCATTTGGGAACTCTGACTTCATCTCGGGACCACACAAGGAAGTCATCTGAGTGTGACGTGACAGAAGGGCACTGTGCTTGAGAAAAGGCGAGAGCTGCCCTGTCCCGTGGATGTTTCCCCAGTGGTATCTGGCTAACTGTTTTTGACCTGCTCCCAATAATCAGTTTTTAAAAAGTACGTTCCTGGCTGTCAAGCCCCAACGCTGCCTAATTTACACAGATAAGGAGTTCTAATAAGATACTTTAGAAAGTCACTTATGCCATAAGGTATTCACATTATCTCAAGACATTTCTATTTGGTTAATAGGAAATGAAAGTGTGGATTAATGCCTTTCGCATGCCATTAAAAAGCTGAGAGGGTGAAGCCTCATTTCAGCCACCAGGGGCCTCCTTCTGATGTCTGTTCACTGCTGTCTCAGCTAACGGCTTTCGGTGCTTTCAAAAGCGAAGGATGAGTTTTGACTTCATAGAAAATGAGTTTAAATCAGAAAGTCCATGTGGCCTCCAAACTTTGGATTACTGCCATGGCACGCTGCATTTCACCTTTGATTTAACGATAGAGAACATGTGGCTTCCTAAAAATGAAAAACTCTTTCATTCAATTCCCAAAAGGCTAATGCAAACAGCTGTTAAAGGAAAAATAAAAAGACACCAGAATTCCAAATCAGCAAAACTTAATGATATTGGGTCGCCAATCACATTTCTGTAAACCTGAGGAGCCAGGGTGGCAAATATGTCTCCTCCTCTCTTTATCTGACCCATGTTCGGAAATGTAATTATTGAGTGCGGCCATAAGCCTAAATCCTACAGAAAGTGAGTTTGATGAAATTAATAATAATAATAATATCGTAAGCTAACACTGAGTGATTAATAACCAGGCACTGTGCTAAGTGTTTTATACGCATTATTTCATGAAATCCTACCAAACTCGTGAGGTAGAAACTAGTATTATTATTGCATTTTAAAGGTAAGGAACACTAACTTGTTAATTTAAGTCTTCATTACTAGTGAGTGAGAGAGGTGGTATTAGAGAAAAAATAGCCTGATTCTTTAGCCCACATCTTTAATCACACTTTTAAAAGTAGACATTATCGGCAATTACTTTTCTTAAGTGAATTCTTGCATTGGACAAATGCTTCAACATTTCCCTAAATAAGGGATTTCTCAAACAATATCAAGAGATCTGATAGTTTTGGTGATGTAACTGTTGGTGCCCTAACAAGCCCTTTGTGTGAAGCAGATGGTGATGACTCAGAACAGCCCACCTCCCTGTAGACGTCAGTTACCTCTAGATGAAGGTAGAAAGTCTATTCAATGACATTAAAATACCGCTCCAAGGTTTTAAGTCATGTGGGCATATAAAGTAAGGAGGACATGGGTTAGATAGGGCAGGGGGTGGGACTACGCTTCTTTCTTATAGGATGCTCTTATTTTCCTTTCAGGTAACATGGAAATCATAAACAGCATTTTTCTCCTCTTTGAAATGGAGTGTTTTAGTTGATGGATTGCAGAGGCAAGCTTCCCCATGTGAAAACTTGCCCTGCTCTTCCTGGAACCTAAATTAATGCCTACTCCTTGCAAGATCCCTGTTTTATGTACTCCAAAGGACTGGACATTTGTACACCATCTGCCACAGGGGGAATTTACCTCCCTCCAAGACCCACTTTCTTCATTTTCCCATCCTGGAGCCCCTCCTCCTTCCTCCAGCCAGCCATCCCAGCAAGGCAAAATCACCGCGCTGACTTCTCAGTTAAAGAGAAAAGCCTTAGAGTTTGGCTGTGAGGAGAAGCATGCCATAAAGTTACTAGCTTAATTAAGCCATCACAGTTTTTAAGCGTTTCTAAATACAGGCCATTTGAATGTATAACTGAGTCTGAGCGCAGCCTCATCCTAAGTTTTCCTTGGTCTGCTCAGAACCAGATTGTGAATGGGAAACAGCTGGGATGACATCCTGCGGCGGCATGGCCAGTTCCTCATTTTCACTGTGGTCTCCACAATGAATTTATGAAGTGGTTTCTTCTCTTGGCTTGGCACAGGAGTGAGGGGGTGGACCCTTAAAATGCCAGGTACAGAGGCTAAACCCACCATGAGTGCTTTGACTGTCAGCCTATCTCCAGTGTTCTCAGGAACAGTATCTTGAACATTTTTCTGTAGAGAAGGCTACAGAATGTGCTTGAGGGAAATGTTCTCTTGGGAAAAACGATTCTGAACTTCAGACCAGAGGTTAGAAAGAGGATACATAGAGAGATTGCAACTCAACGTTACTCAAGTTGGACTGACAAAGAATAAGGTCAACTTAAATCTCCCCTTGGGGAGAAGTGTACCTTTGGGGAAAGCACAACAAGCCCCTTGCTTATGCTGTGAACTTAACTCAGCACTTCACAGATTAGGGGAATTTACTAGCTGATAGCTGGGGTACAACATTTCTTATTTAGCAGCACATTTGGTGCATTAGTTTGTATCTCAGATTAACTCTAATGCCCACTCTCTCCACACACTTATATAAGCAAGTACACACATACATTGAGATGCTCAAAGAAACTTTGATGTGCTCATTTCAGCAGCACATATACTAAGATTGGAACGATAGAAAGATTAGCAGCGCCCCTGAGCAAGGATGACATGTAAATTCATGAAGCAATAGAACAGAAGACCTGAAACCATCAACTCCTAGAAGAAAACACAGGTGGTAAGCTCCTTGACATGCATCTTGGCGATGATTCTTTGGACTTGACATCACAAGCAAAGGCAACAAAAGCAAAAGTAAACAGGTGGGACTACATAAAACTAAAAACCTTCTTTCCCAAAAAGCAAAGGAAACTGTCAACAAAATGAAAAAGCAACCTACAGAATGCAAGAAAATATTTGCAAATCATATCTCTGATAAGGAGTTAATATTTAAAATATATAAAGAACTCACACAACTCAATAGCAAGTAAAACAACCAATCTGATTAGAAAATGGGCAGAAGACCTGAACAGACATTTTTACAAGCAGGCATAAAGACAGCCAACAGGTACATAAAAGATGATCAACATCACTAATTACCTGGAAAATGTAAATCCAAACCACAATGAGATATCACCTCGTGCCTGATAGAATGGTTGGCATCAAAAGAACAAAAAATAAGCATGGGAGAGATTGTGGAGGAAAGGGCACCCCTGTACACTATTGGTGGGAATGTAGATTGTTGCAGTCACTATGGGCAACAGTATGAAGTTTCCTCAAAAAATTAAAAATAGAACTACCATATGATCCAGAAATTCAACTTCTGAATATTTATCCAAAGGAAATGAAAACACTAACTGGAGAAGATGCATGCATCTCCATGTTCACTGCAGCATTATTATAGCCAAGGCACACACATATACACATACTGGAATATTATTCAGCCATAAAAAAGAAGGAAATCTTGCCATTTGCAACAACATGGATGGACCTCGAGAGCATTATGCTAAGTGAAATAAGTCAAAGAAAGACAAATACACATATCTCACTTATATGTAGAATTAAAAAAAACAAACAAAAACCCCTGAGCTCATAGATACAAAGATCAGACTGGCGGCTGCCAGGGAGAGGGGAATAGTGAAATGTGGGAAGGGGCTCAACAGGTACAAACTTCAGTTATAAAATAAGTAAGTTATGAGGATGTAATGTACAGCATGTTAATCATACTGTATTGCACATTTGAAAGTTGCCAAGCGTAGATCTTGAAAGTTCTCGTTAGAAGAAAAGAATTTGTAAGAATGCATGGTGATGAATGTTAACTAGGCTTATTCATGGTGATCACTTTGCAATCTATACAAATATTGAATATTAGGTTGTACACCTGACACCAGTAGAATGTTATACCTCAATTATACTCGATAAAAATTTTTTAAAAACTTTGCTGTGTATGTGCTTATGCTAAAAAAGTCCCAAATCCCACACCTACCCTTTCACCTGCTGGCAATTGTGTCTCTTCTCCTTAAAGCTAGTTCAACGTGAGAAAGACAGGTGGGGTTGGAGCTGAGCAAGCAGGGAGGCGATAGGATGAGGACAATGGCCTGAAATGGGTCACAAAGGAAAGCATTAAGAATGAGTGATTTAAGGATACTTGCAGATTTCCTCTATTTCTAGTAATTCTTTACCTTGGCACAATATTCGTATAGTGATCAAATAGTTTATGTTGTTAGATCATCCTAATAATCCATTGGAGTTGGCACTGTCACATGCCTATGCACAACCAGAAGAACCTACAACTAGAATATACACAACTACGTACCTGGGGGCTTTGGGGAAAAGACGAAAAAAAATCATATGTCTAATTTATCAGTGAAAAAAAAATCTCAGAAGACAGTATATGTTTTTATGTATACACACACACACACACACACACACACACACAAATTCTCAACAGAGTAGAACCCAAGTCACCTGCTTCCTAATATAAAGTTAGGTTAACTTGGCCTTCAATTTAACTTGTGTTTGTATATAGGATTATGGTCTGCCTGCCCAAACTGTAGCCTTCCAGAATAAGTTTCTATAAACCCCAAATCATGTGTCCATCTGCCCTGCCTCTTTCCTATTACATGTTAACTAAATCCTACTTTACGTAAATTTGGTTGTATGAAAATTTAGATTTGTTAAAATAAAATAACACATACACCATTAAGTGAATTTCAAACAGACTCTGGAAATTTTCTTTAGAAAATGAGTACCTCTAATGAGCACAGACGCTTGGATTAAAATAAAACTAAGATGTATGTGGTTTTCCAAGTACCCCTCCTGTAGTGTAGGAAGATAACTGTGCCAGTACTGTGTAGATTTTGCAGTAGAGAAAGGGTACCAAGTGAAGATGTTCACTCTTGTTCGGGACATTGAATTCCAAAGAAGCTTTCCCTGAAATATATTTGCAAATGGGAGGTAACTTCTTGTTTAAGTGTCTTAAAATTAAGCTAGTGTTTCCCCTTTTCTGTGTGATGTCTATCTTTTGATGTGTACCTTTCACACAGTAGAATCTCATAAATCCTTGTTTTGAATCATCCTAGACGAGAAGGACACTGAAAAGCAAAATCTATGTGCTAAAAAGAGAGAAAATAATAGCTGAGTATGGACAGTCAAATCTAAAAGGATGAAGTAACTCTGTGAGGCCCACTCCCTCCTTTAATGGTCGCAGGTTTTACCAACTCACATTTAGAATCCTCTGATTTTCTTTAGCTTCCTTGAGCCCCATGGGAGGAGAACACTGTATATTTCCAAATGCACACAGCCAGCCATCCAAGTACCTTCAAAGGTGAATATTGTTCCTTTGAAATGAGTTTACCAACTCCCGTAATTCCCAAGACTGAGGTTAGTGATTGCCCTAGTGCTATAAATTTCTCCATGGATTACAGCCAAATGCCGTTGGTTCAATTACCCAGACCAGTGGTTCTCAAACTTTAGCAAGCATCCAGATCACCTGGAGGGCTTGTTCAAACACAGATTGCTGGATTCTACCCCCCGAGTTTCTGATTAAGGAGGTCTGGAGTGGGACCCAAGAATTTCAGTTCTAATAAGTTCCCAGGTGGTGGTGATACTGATGCTGGTAGTCTCATTATGGGGACTGTAGTCACACTTTGAGGACCTCTGACCTAGAGGGCTCAATTGCCTGTGAGATGAACAGTAGCTATTCTGGAGACATCTGTCAGCAGAAGTCTTCCATGGTTTGGGCCTCACTGAGGCTTTGAGTGGGTGTAATGGGAGGCACGGACCAGAAGCAGGAGGTGAGAAGGTCAAGCACATTAGATTTCTGTTCTATCCATCCTCAAGCTTTTAGGCTGAGAACTACGGGTATTCTAGGTTCCTGGTGGGTTTTCGGGTTATTAAGCTTTTAAAGGATGAAGTATTCCAGTTTGCAGTTTGAAGGCAAGCAGCCAAAAACCTGTGAGAGGAAAAAAAGATATGGCCTTGAGGTGCTTGCCCAGAAGCTTTGAATTTATCTCATTTAACCAGGTCATGACTTGAGGGGGAAGAAATTCTGCTTGTTAAAATAATCAGTTACATTTCCTAACTTTTGGGGAGAAGACCACAGGGAAAGTAGTTCTCCTTAAACTCGATAGGTTTGTGGATTGCTTCCCCTCACAGGTGTAGTCCTTTGAGACTATGTCATTAAGAGGAACGGATTAATTTAGGAACATCCGCATAAGGATTTAGGATGATTGGAATGGATCACACATCTGTCAGAGAGGAACTGATGTTAGGCATATGTAATCATAGCTTGATTATCAAACTATCGTAAATAGAAATAGAAGTCGAATACATATTAAAGAGAGATTTCTGGGCTGAGGATTGAAGGACAAATAGAAGACAGGTGTTCCTAAAGAGAGCTCGCTGTTGCATTTATCTGCAGTACTCAAGTAATTTGGGAAGAGAGACTTTTATTGTGTAGTCTTTGTATAGTCTTTTTCCTCTTCCTTGACCTCCTGTCCTACGTCAATTTTACGGATACAATCTGAGTCCCTGCTATGCGCAAAGCATTGCAGCAAAAATAAGTAGATACAAAAATAAGTAGATACAAAAATAAGTAGAACCTGTAAGCCTCTATTCTCTAGTAAATGGCTATAATGAGTATCTAATTACAAAGTGTAGTAGAATTCCAACAACACACGGAGAGAGGTACACAAGGTATTGTCTGAGGAATGTAAAGAAGGTGTCATCATGCTTTCCTTTGACAAAGTTCTTTATTAAGAGAATCACCCTGTCTCACCAAGAGGTTCAATGAGACTAGAACCATATATGTTGGTTTCAATTAAATTAATGATAGATTTTCTACGTTGACTCCATAATTAGTAGGACAGCCAGCTAGGCCCAACATCAGAAATAGAAGATTGTATATTCTCCTCCTTAAAATTAACCCCTATACCTCAAACTGTTTTACACAGGCACCCTCATCCCTTAGCCAACCTCTTCAGAACTGCAGCCTGAATCTAGTCCCTTAACCCAGGTACCTGGGCTATATTCGTGCACTTAAAGTGTTTTGCCATACTATTCTTCCTTCCTGTGGATGCAGAATCTCTTACTGCTTTTATTCTCCTCTCCAGGATATCTCCTCTATTTCTTCCTTTGAAAGGCAAGCTATACGACTTTCTTCTTTCAGAAACAAAACTTTAGTTCAATTGCTCGTTCATAAGAACTAGAATGTACAATCCTAAACTCAGATGTTAGGGGATAATTGGACTCCCCTTACCATTTGAGATGATCTGGAGTCCTGAAGAGGCAGTGGTAGAGGATGCAAGGAACCCCTCCAGCACACTTTGCAACTGTGCATTCAAGAGATCTGACATTTGAAAAAGACTTCAAATGGTTGGTGGCATTTGGAATAATTTTAAAACAAATCAGGGTGGCGATATTTGCACAAGCAAATAGGCTTATGCATAAAGTTGGGTAGTGGCTTCTAGAAGCTGAGAGTTTTGTAATATTTACCTGGTCTACCTTTCTGACAAGAACTACCCAACTCAATTGCTGACCTGCAACTCACCCTGTGCCCAGAACTTCTGTTCATGTTGCTTGAGGCATTCACATTAGCTATTTGACAAGCCCATTCTGTTTTCAGTTCTCAATTTAAAAAATAAATAGGTCAGACTCACTTTTTAACATTCCACATAGGATTTTAATTTTCTTGCACTATTTTAGGAATTGAACTAAACTTTAGTCAATGGCAAGTCTTTTTGGAGTGGAGTTTGATAATTAAAAATCTTGTTACAGGAACAAATTTGTGTGAAACCAGTCTGCTTTTCAATTACATCCTTATTCTTGAGAAAAAAGAGCAAGTGATTTTCATTAGCTGACTCTGTGACCAACACTCTCAGCTGGCTGGACAATTTCCAATAATTAAAATGGTTTCTCAAGTATATCCTGATAATAAGCCACAAAATTATCAGTGATTCTCCTATATTAATTTTGGTAGGGAGCAATTGGAGACAGTCCCCAACCTTTGAACTAACCACCTAATTTATTACAACATATTCTTATGTGAAAAGAGATGCCATCCAATAGGAATAGTTTTTGCAAGTTATGTGCTTTGGGAATAATCCTTAGAAATAGAGTTGAGGAATAGGACCAGACCCAGAGATACTACCCAACAATGAGGGCCTCCTCCCTCTTCCAGCTACATTCTGATGACTTCAATTTGTGTATCATGGCTACTCCATCAGTAAGCTTCAAGAGAGAACCTTGAGTACTCAGAATAAGATTGGCTCTACCATCCCTAGTGTCCAAGCTTCCATATGTACCAGTGAAGAACTGGTCCTCAGATTCAGAGCCCTCCTTAACACCTTACGTTTATGGCCTCCCCATGACTATATGCCTTGAAAGCATCATGGTAATTTCATTATTCCCTTTGCCTCTATTCAAGTCAATCATCACAAGAAACCCTAGCCTCCCAGGTCATATCCTGGCACAAGCTACTATCATTTCACCTGAATGGTAGAATAGCCTCCTAACCATTCTCCCTGCTTTCACTTTATTCTTAACAGTTGCTACACCCAGCACCCAGCGTGATCCTTTTAAAACTAAGTCACCTATGCCTCTGCTCAAAACTCTCTATGGTTTTCTCTACTTAAATGTCAAATCCATAAGGCAGAGATTTATTGTTTTCTTTGTAATATTCACTATCTCCACAATGCCTAAAACAGCATATATTGGGCACTCAGAAAATATTTGTCAAATAGCTAGACAGATAATGAAGCAAGGAACATCTCTTTTCAATGTTCCCTTCTACTGCCTTAGTTCAAGTCCTTACTATTTCACTTGGCTTATTTTTTCCATATTTAGCATTATACAGCAGTGCGTGCATACAGTTCTATAAAAACTGGAAACTATAAGTAAAAATAAAGGGGAAAATAAAGTTATATAGAGACCCACCACACAAAGCTAACATTTTGGTTCATATTCTTCTAGATAGGTTCTATGGTAATAGTTTCTTCCATTATATCTCATCCCTAATTATACTCTTATATCAAACACAGTCTTAATGTTGTCATCAGTTGTATTAGTTTTGTGTGGCTGCCATAGCAAATTTTCATAGCCTGGTGGCTTAAAACGAGATAAATGTATTCTCTCACAGTTCCAGAAGCCAGAAGTCAGAAGTCAAGGTGTTGGCAGTGTTACATTCCCTCTGGGACTCCAGGGGAGAATCCTTTCTCTGCCTCTTCCAATTTCTTCTGGTTGCTGGATCTCCTGGCTTGTAGTCACAGTATCTCTCCGCTATGACTTCACATCAGCTTCTCTTGTAAGTGTCTGTTCTCCTCTTTCTGTATCTTCTAAAGACACTTGTCATTGGATTTAGCCCCTATCCAGATAATCCAGGATAAACCCATCTCAAGAACCTTGACTTAGTTACATCTGCAAAGACTCTTTTTCCAAATAAGATCATATTTACAAATTCCATGGATTTGATGTGGTCATATCTTTTGAGGGAGTCACCATTCAACCCACAACACCAGTGTTAAATTTCAAAAATAACATAAATCTGTCTGTGTCATTACTGTGGGTTAAAATCCTTCAGTGGTTCCCCATTACCTAAGTATCCCAGACTCCTTTGCACGGCATGAAAAGTATTTATGATCTGATCCTTGCCTAATCCTCCAGGAAAACAGGCTTCATAATGGCAGGCAATCCACCAAGGCCACTCCATTCCAATGATGTCTAGAGAGTAAAATAGAGAAGGAGGTGTCCTTGGGACAACTGGGCTGCCTTCTAATCAAACAGCTACAGGTACAGAATATTGGGATCTGGTATTTTGTGTAAATGTGAAAATCTGAATTCACCACTGAGTCAGAGCAGGGATCATAGAAATTAGTTTACGCTTAATTTTTCATCACCTGGAACAATACTTGTCATTAATAAATTATTAATATGTCTTTTTCATAGGAATGAATGAATGCAAACATGAATTCACGGTTCAAGGACTCAAACTCTCCTTTCTCCATCTAATTATTACTGCCCCTCCCGGCTGAAGCTGTTTTCTAGACTTTTGCTTTTGAATCTCTCTTATAGAAGAGTGTACTTATTTATCTCACATTGAATTAATTTCTCCAAAAAGGAGCCCATCATCCCTGCCTCTCTCTATTGTTCAGCTGTTGTATCAGGATGATAGGAGCAAAGTAGAAACTATGCTAAGTGATAAAGTGTGAAATTGACAGGTATTACTTAGTCACTTTCCCTCTTCTGTCTCTTTCTCCTAATGCGTTAAAAGTAGTAGTCTGCAGTTGTTTGCTTCTTTCAGACAGAATTAGCTGGGGCAGTTCAGTCTCTCTGATTTATTGTTGAGTCTCGTCCACTTTTCATTGCTTTCAGGCACATTTTTTCTTTCATTCTCTTAAAAAAATTAAAACTGCCCACAGTCCTCCTCCATGGTTACTTGGTTTGACAAATTTATCAGAAATGTGGAGAATGGCTTAGAGTAAATCATATTAGCTCTGGTGTATTTGTGATAAAAGATCATCAAGCTTACGGGGAATTGTTCTGAGACGGTAAGAAATGAAGTCCCAGAAGCAAGCATGGCAGTGGCTGCGTACCAAGGGTGAGCGGTGGGGGTGGGCTGTGCTAGTGCAGGCAGAAATAGGGATGGAGGACTGTCTTTAGAGCATTTGAAAACAGTAATGTCAGTAGACTCTCTCTCAAATGAAGAGTTTACTTTTTTAGAGAAGTTTTAGGTTCACAGCTAAATTGAGGAGAAGCTATCGAGATTTCCCATATACCTCCTGCCCCTACACATGCACAGCTTCCCCTGTTACCAGCATAACCCACCAGAGTAGTACCTTTGTTACATTCTTCTCTATTTCTTTCTTCTTCTCTTGCTCTCTTCCCTTGTGGTTTGATGGCTTTCTTTAGTATTATATTTGGGTTCCTTTCTCTTACTTATTTACGTATTTATTATAGGTTTCTTGTTTGTGATTACTATGAGCTTTATATATAATAACCTGCATACATAGCAATCTGTATTAAGTTAAGGATCTCTTTAGTTTGACCTCTTGGTAAAAGCTCTACTCTTTTACTCCTCTCCTCCCACATTTTGTGTTTTTCATGTCATATTTTACCTCTTTTTGTGTGTGTGTGTGTGTGTGTGTGTGTGTGTGTATCCATTACCCTCTTATCATGGAAATAGATAATTTTAGTACTTTTGTCTTTTGACCTATGTTATCTTCATAGGCAGTTGATCTGCTACCTTTATTGTATATTTCCCTTTCCAGTGATTTTATTGCTTTTTATTTTGATAATTTTATTGTTCCTATTTGTGGTCTTCTCTTTTCCTCTTAAATAAGTCCCTTTAGCATTTCTTGTAAGACTGGTTCATTGGTGATAAACTCCTTTAGTTTTTGCTTGTCTGGAAAGCATTTTATCTCTCCTTCCATTCTGAATGAGAAACTTGCTGAATAGGGTATTCTTGGTTGTAGGTTCTTTCCTTTCAACTTTTTAAATATATCATGCCACTACCTCTTAGCCTATAAGGTTTCTGCTGAGAAGTCAGCTGATAGCATTATGGGATTTTCTTTGTATGTAACTTGTTGCCTTTCTCTTGCAGCTTTTAAGCTTCTCTCTTTATCTTTAATTCTGGACATTTTAATTATAATGTGTTTTGGTACAGGCCTCTTTGGTTTTACTTATTTGATGCTCTCTGTGCTTCCTGTGTCTGGATATCTGTTTCCTTCCTTAGGTTATTAAAGTTGTCGACGAAAATAATCCATAACCAATCTGTAAATGAAAATTTGGGTGAGTTTATTCTGAGCTGAAATCTGAGGACCATGGCCCGTGGCTTTTCTTCCAAAGGAAGAAAGGGCACCGAAGAAGTGGGGCGCACAGAGTGGTTATATACCCCCAAACAGGGTGTTTCACATATGATTGAAATGTCCCTCCCACAATAGTCACAAGATTGCCCTGTCGGCACAGCACTTGATGGACACAGCAGGTAGTGGGTCTGCTATCTTGATGGGTGTAGCAGGAGGCAAGTCTATTGTCTCGAGCTGGGCGGTCACAGGTGAGCGCAGCAATCAGTTTCTAGCCTAAGGAAAGATGCTTAATCCTTAAGGAGACGCCAACATTGGGAGGGGGAGGGAAGTGGCACCTTTATCTCAGGGGCCTTTGTTCTTGCCATAGGGAATCTCCAAAGCAGATATACAATGCATGCTCAATGGCCTCTGTCAGGCCCTTTTGGAAAGACAAGGTCAGGCTGAATTAGGTTTATACCACATGGCTTCCTCATATTCTCCAATATATCCTATTGCTTGCCATTTTTATTTGTCAAAGTTTTCGGCTATTATTTCTTCAAATAGATTCTCTGCCCCTTTGTCTCTCTCTTCTCCTTCTGGGACACCTATAATATGGATGTTAATGTGCTTGATGTTGTCCCAGAGGTCCCTTAGACTGTTCTCATTCTCTGTAATTCTTTTTTCTTTTATCTGTTCAGCTTGGGTGATTTCCTCTTGTCTTTTATCCAGCTTGCTGATCCATTCTTCTGTATCATCTACTCTGCTTTTGAGTCCTTCTATGAATTTTTCATTCCAGTATTGTATTCTTCATTTCTGATTGTTTCTTCTTTATATTTTCCCATCCTTTTTGAAGTTCTCACTGAGTTCATCCATTCTTCTCCCAAGATCAGTGAGCATCCTTATGACGTTTTGATTGTACTCTTTATCAGGTAAATTGTTTATCCCTGTTTCATTTAGTTTTTTTTTTTCTGGGGTTTTGTCCTGTCCTCTTACTTGGAATATATTCTCGTGTCTTCTCATTTTGACTCTTTCTCTGTGCTTATATCTATGTATTAGGTAGGTCAGCTACTTCTTCCAATCTTGGAGAGGTGGCCTTATGTAAGAGATGCCTTATGTGGCCCAGAAGTATGCTTCTCTCTCATGATCAGTTCCAAATGTTCCAGAAGTATCCTCTATGTGGGCTACATGTGTCCTGTTGTGGCAGGGTTGCTCTTGCTGCAGATGCCCAGGGAGGCGTGGCTGTCCCCTTGACCAGCTGGCTGTAATGCTCAGTTGTGTGTGTCTGCTACAGCCCCTTCAGTCACTTTATCATGTGTGGGGAGCCCCAGCACAGTTGGCTGCAAGGTGTAAAAGCAAGTACCTGTTGCAGTGTTTCTCTTGAGTGAGTAGGCCCCCAGTGTGGCTGGTTGCTGGGCTCAGTGGCTTACAATTGCTGTAGTCCTCAGGGTTGAAAGGCCATTGTCAACTCTCTGAGGATTGCAACTGAGTGGCGCTTGCCTCAGGCAAGGGAGCACCCAATTGCTTCAGGCTTTGGAAGGTGGGGCCAATCCCTTATGTGGCTGTTTGAGAAGCACAAGTCTGTTGCAGCTGACAAGCCCCACCACCACAGGGTCACACCCTCCTTCAACACAGTTCTGCCGCTTGCTCACTGCCTGGCCCCCTGAAGTAGACCCAGTTGCTCCACTGCAGAGGTCCCACACACTCCACCAACACAGGCCTGCCCCTCATGCATGCTTTGCCCCACAGAGACAAATCCACTCCCCCAGTGGCTGAGGTTCCAGGCACCCCACCTACGATGGCCCACAATTTCCCCAGAGGCTTGCTGTTGGGTGAGGCCAATCCCTAGGTCAGGCTGCCTGTCCTGGCTGAGCTGGATTAAATAGGTGCTCTAGTGGGTGGGCAGACCCCTGGGCTAACAGGCCAGGAGAAGAACTCTAAAGGCATCTGCCAGCGTCTGCGTCAGCACGCCTGTACTAGGTCACAATAATGGCTGCCACAACTGTCTCAGTCCCTAGGGAGGTCTCACTTCTTACCAAGATGCACCCAGAGCCTATCAAGTGAGTCTCTTTTCATCAAAGGTCTGTGTACCTGTCTTTCTGTGATTTTAGGTTGTTTTCCGAAATGGGTGCAATTGTGTGTTGGCCCTTTAAGAGAGGGCTTTTCTCCCCCTTATGTCTGATAGCTTTTTCTGGTGCTATTCCTCATTGTAGTTAATAGCCAGCAACGCCAACTTTGTGATACTTGTCTTGGTTGTGCTGAGACCAAAAGCTGCGTATTGTAATAACACTCTACCACTCAGATCCCCTACTTCTCCAGGGAAGGCTTCATACCTTAGGATTGCTCCTGGCCAACCATGAAGCGCCGCAGCTAGAAGGTGGCATTTTTTCCTTCAGGAAGGAATTTCTCCCTCTTCCACCACAGTCAGCACTGTCCCTTGTTGTGGGAGTTCTTTTTAGCCAGTTTTCAGTCTTCTCTCAGGGGAAATTGTTCCAAGAGAAGTTGTAAATTTGCTGTGTCCATGGGATGAGGTGAGTTCAGAGTCCGCCTACATCACCATCTTTTCCTCCTTCACCATGTCTTTTCATGACTTGATAGCTTCTTTTTTTCCAGCAGTGAATAATATTCCATTGTTTGGATGCACCACAATTTATGTATCCATTCACCCACTTAAGGATATCTTGGTTCCTTCCAAGTTTTGGTAATTATGAATAAAGCTGCTATAAACATCCGTGTACAAGTTTTTTAAAGACATAAGTTTTCAACTCCTTTGGATTGTATAGTAATAGTGTGTTTAGTTTTGTAAGAAACTGCCAAATTGTCTTCCAAAGTGTACCATTTTGCATTCCACAGCCATGAAATAGAGCTCCTGTTGCCCCACATGCTCACCAACATTTGATGGTGTCAACGTTCTGGATTTTGGCCATTTTTAATAGATGTGAAGTGATATCTCTCAGTCTACTTTTTATTATCACTTTGGGCCAACAATTCTAAACAATGCCAGTGATAAAGTACTCTTCTCCAGAAAAAGATATTTTGTTGAGCTGAGTTCTAAACAATTGCTCAAGTTCTTGCTATATTTAAGAATATATAAGATCCAAATTAGCATATGTTTATTACTTATTCTTTTATAAACATTGTGTTCTACATAGAAGGTAACAATGCTAACATACACACATAATAATGCTAAAATACAAAAATAATTCTGTATTTTTAACGTTCACAATTGTTTAATGATGCTTTTGGCACAGTTCATCTCTAAGCTCTACGGCACCACATATGCTTGCATTTAAAAAGTAGATTCAAAATAATGATAACACAGTGATTATAAGGCTGAGATGCAGAACTTGAGTTACTGTAATTCTGTCATTGTATTTGACCACCTGGAATTTTGTATTTGTGTTTAAAATTTTTCCACGGAAGAAACATTTAAAAGCTGACAGAATCAATTTGAAAGAAAAAGATATGGAAATGATGGTGATTTCTGGAATTCGTTATAAAGAGAAATTTTGATGAATGGTAAACTTAACCTGGAATTTAAGGCTTTTCTTAATTATTTGTATGTCTATTGCTTCATGTGAAAACAACTTTTGAAATTAATATTAATAAAATGTGTTCTTCACGTGTGAGTGAAGACAGATTGACAGAGTTGACAAATCCGACTATACTGTCTACTAGACAAGAATATGTGAAAAGCATCAATTTTGATGAGGTTATTTACCAATTTTCAGAAAGTGGGGTATAAAAACACAAATAGTCATGTTATTATTCATTACTGAGAATATCCCATATGTAAGTCTATATTCCCCCTTCTCTACAAACATAAACTAATGTACTTAAAATTGTTAACCATTACTTTTTCTTTTTTTAATACTATACAATTTTCAATTATTTTTGTTTATGCACCAGCATGATTACATACATGAATTTCAATAAAAGAAAATTTCAGTTTTTATTTTCTTTCCCACTCTCAGCTATTAGCACTTGTGGCTAGTCTTTTCATTTTGTATTATTACTGAAAATAAATCTGTTGTGTGGAAGAGGAAAATGTTAAAAATAATGATCTGTTCTAGCTTTCAAGTATGCTAGGTACACCACTTGAGCAGTGAAGTTAACTTGGTTGCTAAATACTGAGCTGAAAAGGTACAGGGCTCAGAGAATGTTAATGCACAAAGAAGGAGTTATGAGAACATCCCAACCTAAACTCAGTAATAAAGTGCCACAAGTGAGCTATGGCAAGATGTTTCGTTTCCTGTTTGAGACCCCACCCGTAAACAAATGACTATCTCAAGGACACTGTCTCCCTGATGATGTCATCCCATTTTCTTTTGCAACATAAAAATTTTGGGAATCTTGTTTCCATAACCAACTGGCTTTAGGTTGCTTACCTCCAGATATGTAGGTCTCTATTTTTTCAGACAATAGGAATCACTTGCTAAATATAAAATAGTAATTATATGCACAGAGATATTTAAAATTAGTGATGGGTCTTGCTTTCCATCAAGACTTAAAGGAAATTTTTTACGAAGTAAGAAGACACCATGGAAGATTTTTAAACACACATTTGATGTCTCTATAAGTAGGTAGTTGATAGTAAGTGGTTTCTATCTAATGAAAATTGCTCTCTATATGCCAGCAAGCTGGGGCTGGTTCATGTAACACCTGCTTTGAGGTCCTGGAGATGCTCCATAAGGGAACTATGCCCCGTGAGTGAGATGCTGAAGACACCCTGCCCCTCCCTCAGAGGTTACCTGAGCTACTTCAAAAATCATCTTAGTACTTGGCTAATTTTTAGAAGAGTCAATGAATATAAACAAAAGGCTTGTCAGCATCTGGGAGGAAGCAGCTGAAAGAATTTGCTAAACCCATAAAACAAGTCAATCTTTGCTTAAGACTTGCACATGCCATTAATTAAACATTTTTATTGTGTGGCTTGTTTGAAAAAAAGGAAACGAAAAAGAAACATCTTTCGTTATGAGAACAGGTCTATAAATAATGAATGGATTATCCAATTTCCGCTCAATGTCAACAAATCTTAGTCAGGTCCTGGAGAAATACAGTGCCATTTTTACTGCCTGTCATTAAAAGAAGGGTTTTAACACTTTCCTTAAGGTGGAGACAAATAAGAGAGGGAACATAAGTGCTGGAAAGAATTGGTTGAACGGCAAACACATTTGGAAGCACATTTCCCCATCTGAAAAATTTAGCAATTTCTTTCTCCTAGGTTCCAAGAACACAGCTTGACTAGACTTTTATCAAGGTAAGTTTAGAGACTGTTTTAAGCACTGCACGATATCTGAGGCAAGTTCCTTGAGGACAAAGATTACGTTAGATATCTCTTGACTATATGCTCCATTACTTATTAATTATCATTATCACTACCATTGCTTACCCCAGTCTACCGCGCTGTCCCTGATAGCTCCTTAGTAATAATTCCAATAACCAATAAGTATCTATATTCACCATGTACCATGCATTGTGCTGAGAACTTTAAATACTTTGTCTTATTTCATTCTTATGACACAGCTATGAATTAGGTGGGATTATTATGCTTCTTTAACAATCCAGGAGAAATAGTTGCTTCATAAACTTGTATCATTTAAGACAGCCTCTACGTCTAAGAATCTGACTCAGAATTCACAAACAAGCCTATCTGACTCCAGAAATATTTGGGTTTTGCTTCTATTTACCATATGACAAGAAAATTTTCCCACTGCTCCCCAATGTCCACCCCCACTGCCCAGAACTCCCCACACTGATCTCTTACTTAAGTCACTTCTTCCATTTTCCCTCAACTTTCTCACTCCTATAACTTAGAAAAAGCATTCTTATTTATAACCTATTGCTGGGAACTTTCCTACAAAATTGTAGTCGTGGGCTATCAGATAAACAAGTCCATACTCTTCTGTTAATGCCTGCCAGATAATATGGCAATAGGGAAGCAAGAAGTTTCTTAAAGGAAACTTCTGGAGTTGTCTTCACTGATGTTATTTCTATTCGCTTAGAGATTCTTTTAGGTAACAAGTTGAATTATTAAGACAAGTTAATGAGGATTACTTAATTCAACATGGAATGCCAAGTCTTTACGTCTGCACAGTTTTAACTCAGATACATCATAGCCAGTATTACTAAAACACTTATATATTTAATCGGAACCTAACATTTTCTTGAATGCTTGCTATGCACAAGTGAGCACTTCACATGAATTATCTAATCCTTTTAATAACTGTATGAGGTTGGTCCCATTATCTTCTTAAATTTATAGCTAAGGAAGTGAAACACAAAGATAAGGCCAGCCTGTGGTGAATACCTTCAGGAATGAGATATTCTTTCCCTCAGTTGGTGGGAGCCTTGCTGACTGCTTACAGCTGAGTTCCTCTCTGAACATTGTGCTCAACAGAGAAACAACCAAGCCCAAAGTCATGTCGCCTCCTGTGGGTAGCCTACAGCCAATGCCTTGTTGGTGAGGGCCTATAAAATTCTGGCCTCCTTACCTCAAGAGACGGAGTTGCGAAGATTTGTCCTGCTCCAGAGTTCCCAGTGGGGTCAACTGAGGCTTTTGTTGCAAATGCCTCGTAGTCCAACTCCTCCTTCTGCCCAATCATAGTGCCTTCACAACCTACAGGTGTTGCCCATGGGGGCGCTCCCTAATAAACTTCTTGTACTCAAATCTCCTTCTCAAAATCTGTTTCTGAGAAATCAATCTAAGACCATCAGTACTAGAAGTGACCCAAGGAAGAAAACTCTAAAATGGGCTTTAGAGCTGAACGAGCCACTTCACTGGCAATAAAAAGCCCTAGTGTTTGGTGTAGCAATTATCAACTCTAAATGCTATAATGGTAGAATTTTTTAAACTTTCAAAGCAATAATCTTGGACCAGAAACTGGTATAAGGGAATGCTGGTAGAAACATATGAGCAAATCTGGTAAATAGTAATTACAATGAGAAGATAATCTGATGACTTTTACTCAGTGCCAGTGATGTATTCTACAGAAACAGCAGAAGATGGAGAGTGATTAATCACCAATTGTGAAAGTGAAGCATGAAAGTTAACAGGGCTCATTGGCAGCACAGAAAAAGATGTGTCTCCTGAGGCTGAAGGCAGGAAAACTGAGGCTCACTTTAGGAGTCAATTTTAAGAGTAGCAGAACTCCAGAGAAGGTTGAGTTTTCAGCCTTAGCTGATCTGTTGTGCAAAGGTAGGGAGCCTAGTGGGGAGGGAGTAGGACTCTGGGGCTTGGCGTAGACATATCTGGGTCTCTGCACTCGAAAGCCTTGAAACCACAGACCCTTCTGAACTCTCTTCACTTGCAGGAGTGGCCCATTCCTCCCTGTTAGAGGCCAGACCTCTCCCCTTGCTTGAAGAAAATTCAGAGACCTTGCAGGATTTACCTTCCTGGCTGACCTTCCTTCCTGGCTGGACATCAGATCAAAAACTACAGCCAAATCTCCACATAACCTGGCCAGAGAAGGGCTGGGTCTTCCAAGGCAGAAAAAGGATATAGCTAATATGTATCAGCAAGATCAAGAAGAATATGAACAGGGCTGGATTCTGAGAATGCTAGATCAACAAGGGCAGAGCATACAGTTGGGTAATGGAGTTTATTGATGTGTCAGCACCCTCTCGTGACATAGGATTTAATACCTGGTGAGGATCCCAAGAGATGGTGCTAATGTGGGTTAGGATGACTCCTAGAATCTTTTAGAAAGTGATGTAGAAATTCCATAACTGGCTGGATAGATGGTGGAAGAAAGAATCAAGACTTAGAGAATGAACATGTTATGATAGATATGTATATTTGAGACTGGAAAATATACCAGCTGATTAGTTCAGCAGGAAGGCTCAAAAGATATGCCATATATCAAAGTGATAAGGAATATGCTGGAGAGAGGAACACCAGCATTATGGAGAAGCTCAGTGGTGGCTGTCCTCTGGAGGCCAGGGCTTATAGTGGAAGATGCTGTTACACAGCGGGATTCAGCAATAGCAACACTAAAGGGTAATTGGCAGAACTTTCATCAAAAGCACAGTGGGCACAATTATCATAATGAGGGTATTAGTCTGCTTAGGCTGCCATAACAGAATACTATAGACTGAGTGCTCAAAAAACAGAAATTTATTTTCTCACAGTTCTGAAGGCTGGAAGTCCAAGATCAAGGTGCTGGCAGGGTTGGTTTCCGGTGAGATGTCTCTTCCCGGATCGCAGACGACCTCCATCTCACTGTCCTCACATGACTCTTCCTCTGTGTGCGCATACTCCTGATATCTCCTCCTCTTTTTACAAGGAACACCAGTCTTATCACACTAGGGCTCCAACCTTAAGACTTCATTTGACCTTAATTACCTCCATAAAGGCCCTATCTTCAAAGATAGTCACATTAGGAGTCAGGGCTTCAATGTACAAATTTGAAGGTGATACAATTTAGTCCATAAAAATGAGCATCTAAGGTCAGCAGCTATATGGTCTGATCTTCAGAACACTATGAAGATGGCTACTAGAGCAGGACATCCTGGTAAGCCTGTTCAGATTCTAGAGGTAGCATATTTCATACTTGGAAATACTGTTCCGACCTATATTCCAGGCAATACAAAAGAGTCCCAGCTTTGACTGGGATCCAAAATAAGAAAGGGCTCTCCAACAGATTTAGGCTACGGTACAAGTAGTTCTCCCACTTGGGTTATAAATCCTGCAGATCCTATGGTATTAGAAATATCTATGGTCGGAAAAGATGTCATATGGGATTTTGGGGAGGCTCCAATAGGAAAATGACAATATAGGGTTGTAGAGTGCCAGCAGTGTTCTGGAGCACGGGCGTGTCATGTGCGGTAGAATATTACACATGTGAAAAATAGCTCCTATTATGTTACTGGGCCTTGATAGCTACAGAGATCCTGATGAATAAGGCTTCAAATAAGCCTGTATCCAAAATTATCCATCATGAGTTGGGTTCTATCAGATCCACCAAGTCATAAGATAGAGGTAATACATGTAAGAAAGGACACAAGTAAGCTGCACAAGCAGGCGATTCAGACGCCATATCAACGACCACAGTTAAATGGGTTCCTCTCCTTCAGCTCACCCCTCTGGTTACATGAAGGAAGTCATTTGTGACTCCTCCTAATAGAGGAGGAAAAAAGCCAAGTTCATTCACGAAAGGTTTCTTTCAATATATTTGGTTAAAAGCCAAAAATGGACCACTGGTGCATTGCAGCCACACTCAGCAGTGCAGTTAACAGGCAGTCGTGAGATGAAATATTCCCAAAGGGCAAAGCTTTGGCCAATGTACATTTATCTTCTTTGTATGGAAAGACAAGTAGCCTGGGGGAAGAATGTATACAGACAAATGGACAGTGAAAAATAGCTTGGCTGGTTGCTCAGGAATATGAAGAGGAAATATTGAAAGAGTGGGAGCAATGAATTCAGGTAAGCGGAATGTGGATAGACCTATGAAAGCAGGCACAAAGGGTGGAGATCTTTATATTACATGTTAATGCCAACACTAACTAGAGGGCAATTATCACAGAAGAGACACTAAACAACCAAGCAGACAGAATGACATGGCCAGTTGATGCTTCACTCTACTCTTGCCTTCCTCTACAGGTTTTGATTCAACGGTGCAATAATATCCCTGTATCAGAGACTGACTCCCAAGCAATCTATCTAAAACAGTGGCAGAAGCACAATTGTAGACCCGGCAATCTAAATCCAGAGCCTGTGCTGACTGCCTCCTGAGTAGCCAGCTAAATCTCCTCTCCCTCCATTTTCCATTCAGTTTTGACCCCCAAGCTCCTTCCACGACATTCGTTTGATGTTGACTGATATACTAGATGTGGTTAATTTTCCCTGGCTGTGCCCACAGGTTGTACTGATTTCCAAAGCCTGTGCTGAAAAACAATTAACCAGGGACAAGCAGGGATGTTACACCTGCCGATTGAGGCCCTGAGCTCATCGCAGCGCCCTTGTGTGTATCACGGCAGGAGATGGCACTCTCCCTCTGCCAAGATCTTTGACCACTCTGGAGATTGAGCAAACAGTTATGGACAGAATCATGCAGCTATCTTATCACCATTAGACAGTATCTCAAGTGGCAATTCTACATGCCAGTGATCAGTATTGGGATCTTTGCATGTGAAGCGTGCATGTCCAATACTGACACTGGGCATATGTACACATTTTTAGAGTCAAAGAAGTTATTCTTCATAAAAGCAGATTAGGGGATTGGGCCTACATTACCTATTTCTCTGGTGGCTTTAGTCATGGCATAGTGGAAAAATCAAAACAGGGTTTAAAGTTGAAAGGACTGATTCCAGCTCTACCTTCTTCCTGTGTGGCCTTGAGCAAGTGGCTTAATCTCACTGTGTCTCACTTTCATCTCTTTTATAACGGAAGTGGATAACAGCGAGCACCTCCTGGATTTTCAGATCACTTGCACCTACTGTGCTAGTGCCCTATTCTCCGCCTCTTTGAAGAAAACCATGAAGACCTCTTCCAGACAAGGTAAGGCATTTGGTCATATCTGCTCTAAAGGAAGTAAAAAGAAATGTTCCCCGCTGAGGTGGGTGGAGGCTTCTCCAGACTCCAAGGCTTCCCCAGGAATGTATGTCCTGCTTTGTCACATTGAGTCAGTGAAAGATCTAGGAATAGAGGATAGCAGGGGCCTTGTACTAAGTGTTTACGTGCCTGGAGGATTAACTGGAGGAGACAGCCCAAAAGCCCAGGAAAAGGTTTCACTTACTATGTTAAAAAGGGGAGCAGGTGGATGTGTGTGTGTGGTGGAGGGGGTCAGAGGACCATGCTAGAATTACGTGTTAGTCATTCTTCTGAACATATACTGACATTCAACTCCAAAACAGTGCCCATGGGGATATATCATCCTGAAACACACTGATATATCCTCAGGTGCCATTTCTCTAGGCCTTTTCAAAGTGCTTGAGAAAAAAACATAACAAAACTGATTGAATCAGTAATCAGAGGTCTCCCAACAAAGAAGAGCCCAGGACCAGAAGGCTTCACTGGTGAGTTCTACCAAATATGAAATGGATAATTAATGCCAATCCTTTTCAAACTCTTCCAAATAATTGAAGAGGAGAGAATACTTCCAGTCTCAATTTACAAGGCCAGAATTACCTTATACAAAAGCCAGAAAAAGACATCACAAGAAAAGAAAATTATAGGCCAATATCCCTGATGAATATACGTGCAAAACTCCTCCCTCAAGAAAATATCAGCAAACCAAATCCAACAGGACATTAAAAGGATCATGCACCATGACAAAGGGGGATGCGAAGGTGGTTCAACCTAGCAAAAACAATTAATGTGATACATTAACAGAATACGTTAACAGAATGAAGAATAAAAATCACACTATTGTCTCAATAGATGCAGAAAAAGTGTTTGACAAAACTTAAACTCTGTCCTGATAAAAACTGTCAACAAACTGGGAAGAGAAGTAAGTTACCTCAACATAATAAAGGACATATATGAAAAGTCCACAGCTTTATCATTATCATTAAGAGCTATTATTAACTTTGAAAAAATGAAAGCTTTTCCTCTAAGATCAAGAATAAGGCAAAGATGTCCACTCTCATCACTTTTTTTCAACATAGTACTGAAAGTCCTAGATGGAGCAATTAGACAAGGAAAAGAAATCAAAGGCATCCAAATCAGAAAGGAAGAAGTAAAATTTCCCTATTTGCAGATAGTAAGGTCTTACATACAGCAAACCCTGAAAACTCCACCAAAAAACTGTTATAACTAAAAAATATTTCAATAAATTTGCAGCATACATGGGGCTAGCCCCATCACCCAGTGGTTAAGTTCACACGCTCCTCTTTGGCACCCCAGGGTTCACTGGTTTGGATCCTCGGTGCAGACCTATGCACTGCTCATCAGGCCATGCTGTGGCAGCATCCCACATAGAAGAACTAGAATGACCTACAACTAGGATATACAAGTATGTACTGACTTTGGGGAGGTAAAAAAATAAAAAGAGGATGATTGGCAGATGTTAGCTCAGGGCCAATCTTCCTCACCAAAATTAAAAAATAAAAAAAAATAAAAGGGTAAGTTATTTCATCAAATAATAAAGCTGTCTGGTTAACATATAATGAAGAGTACTTTGTCATTGTAGATTCAATCCCATCCTTCTTCCTACCTGCTCCTCCCACCTGTTCACAAACAGGCCTCCTTTATCCTGCTTTTTCCTTGCTCTCCTAATACTAGTTGTAAAAGTACTCAAATTAACCAGGGTTCAAATGTTAATAAATCCATAAATCAGGAACATTTGACTTCTTATTCCCGCTTAGAGACATAGCACAATTATCAACTTACTAGAACTAATGGGTGATTCTTGTGAGACTAGTAATGAAAATTCCTAGCTACAAGAGTTTCTTTGCAAGATGCAACAAAATCTTATTGCAGCCACATGTACAAAACCTTATTCCCCCAAATACAGTGAATAATCCTACTGAAACCTTGTATTGCTCCACGGTCTAAATAACAGTAGTAAGGGGCAGATCTGGAATTCAATGCCAGATCTATTTGACCCCAAAGCCTCTTTCAGAGCATCAGTCTGCCCAGTATCTTCTAAACTCATTTAAATTTGGTCCATAGATGCTTTTGCTCAATATTCAGCCCCAGCACCTAACTCAGTGCCTGACATTTAGGAGGCTTTCAATAAATAGCTGGTCAATGAATGAATGCTTCCACACATGTGAGTCTTTTCTTGAAGGGGGCACAGTGACTCTCCATAATCAGCAACAGAACTTTGTGTTTTTGTATTTGGTAAACGTATACCCAGAGAAACACTGCTTTGGACCAGGATTAAACTTTAATGTTACCTAATCTTATTCCTCATATTGCAGATTAGAAAACTAGACCACAGAGAGAGAAACTGACTTGTCCTAAGCCTTGTAACTAATTAATGACCACAACAGAATTTGATTCCAGGTTCTTCAAGTTTATTCCAAAAAAGATTCCTGTGGCTAATGAAGATGATGAAATGATGGGCATCATTCCAACCAAGCCATAGTAGTCGAGGAAACCACTCAAAAGGTTTAATCAGTAACAAATTACTATAGTTAGTTACTTTAATAATTTGTTTTTTCACCTTTAAACTGGAATTATAAATGAATAATGCACCACCATTACAATATTAGAGAATCTCATTTTGACTATATATTTACCATTACCAGTGAGTTTTACAAATATATTCATATGTTTTTATGATGCTAATTAGCATCCCTTGTTTTCCACTTGAAGAACATCGTTTAGCATTTCTTACAAGTCAGGTCTAGTGGTGATGAACTCCCTCAGCTTTTGTTTATTTGGGAAAGTCTTTATCCCCCCTCCATTTCTGAAGGACAGCTTTTTCAGGCATAGTATTCTGGGCTGACAGTTTTTTTTATTGCAATATGGAGAAAAGGGGAGCCTTGTATACTGTAGATGGGAATGTAAATTAGTGCAGCCACTATGGAAACCAGTAGGGAGGTTCCTCAAAAAATTAGCAATAGAACTACCATACGATCCAGAAATTCCACTCTTGGGTGCGTAGCTGAAGAAAATAAAATCTCTTTCTTGAACGAGATAACTGTACCCCTTTTGAAGGAGGTCATTGGGAGGACGTGACCACTGGTTGACCCACAAGCTGGACCCAGGCAATTGGAGGCTCCTCAGCCCTTCCTCTTTCCTTGGAATGTAAGTCTGTCCACCATTCCCACAGCCAGAGCTGTTTCAAGGATGCAGCCTTGAGAGAGTAGGGTGCTGTTGAGACTATCTGACTGAATTCATGACTGAACCCAGTTAGGGCCTCTATGTTAAGATTCTGGTAGGAAGGTGCAAAGATCTACTCATCTTACAGCTGCCCAAGACAAGCCTCATATGTAAGTTTATATTAAACCTGCCACCTACCAAGCTGGAGTGGCCTGCCTCTTTCTTGGGTCTCTCTTTGCCTTTTGTGTGTGGGATCTTGTTTCAGATTTCACCCGGGGAAGCTCCCAAGGTTTCAAACCAACAACCCCATGTTCACCGCATTATTATTTACAAAAACAAAGAAGTAGAAATAACCTAAGTGTCCCTTGACACATTAATGGGTAAAGAAATTGTGGTATAAATATACAATGGAATATTATTTAGCTATAAAAAAAAAGAAAATCCTGCCATTTGTCAAAACATGGATTAGGCTTGAGGGCATTGTGATAAGTGAAATAAGTCATACAGAGAAAGACAAATACTGTATGATCTCACTTACATGAGAAATCTTAAAAAATCCCCAAACTCATAGAAAGAGAGAACAGATTGTTGGTTACCAGGGGTGGAGCGGGGTACTGGGGTGGATGAGGACATGGGTAAGGCGGTCAAAATGTATGAACTTTTAGCTGTAAGGTAAACACGCTCTGGGAATTTTAATGTACAGCATGGTGACCAAAGTTAATGATACTGTATTATATATTTGAAAGCTACTAAAACAATAGATCTTAAAATTCTCATCATAAGAAAAAGTATTATAATTATGTGAAGTGATAGATGTTAACTAAACTTATTGTGGTAATGATTTTATAATATACACATATATCAAACCATTATGTCATATACTTTAAACTCATATACAATATAGGTCAATTATATCTCAATAAAATTGGAAAAATTAATGAAAGGGAATAGAAAATTAGAAAGAAAAATTTAACCAATGTTATGGCAAAGACAACAACCAATCAGAATAAGTGCTGTCCAGTATTTGATACCGTGTTGTTGCACAGAGTGGGAACACGAGCCTCACCTTATGTGAGTCTATAATATGTTCACTTCACATCCTCCTATGCCTTTTTTGTCCAGGTTGGTTAGTTCATCTGTAAGTTTGCCAGGATTTTTATCCTCCACTCACTCCTCTTCTCTCGTCTCACATAATCAAGTGGAAAGGCTCTAACTAAATTTTGCATGGGAAGAAGAAAAGTAGTTCCACGTGGCTAATGAGGGGCTGGACATAGGGTTGAATCTTGAGGAGCCTATTGCATAAGGAGATGCCAATCTTTGTCTTTAACCAGGTTGAGAGTGACAGGTAAGCTTCTGGATGTGCCATGGAAAACCTAGCAGGCAACCTGAAGGCCATTGGTAGACTCCATCTGTGGCTAAGTACCTCAACACCCATGCATCCTAGGAAATAAACATGTATTGGCATAAAATGGTGAGAAACAACAAATAGATTTGAATATCTTCCATTCCAGGTATGTACTTTGGCTCTTTTCTAATAGGCCAAGAAATTGGCTGCCCTCATGGGGGACTGGAAGGATTTTTAATATTATATGACATTACATTTATACTGTTCTCCAGACATACAATATGCAAAATAGCAATAACTTCCCATGAGAAGTAATAAAGTAAAGCTAGTGTGTCAAACAGATTGCTAAAGAAATAAAGCTAAACCAGTCAGTTTCTGTCTAATTCATTCTGGCTCACCTCACAGCTGGAGTCACAGAGGCCATTCTCCCGACCCTGACCAAGGGTGGACTTCAGGAATGTCTTGTTGTGTACATGAACAGACCTCACCACAAGAACAGAGCACAGATGGCCACACACCTAAAAGATTAAACATTTCAAACATCCTACAGGGAACCTGCTCCAAGGCCTTTACCTTATTAAAGTAAGAAATCTTATCAATGAGGAAAATTAAATATAACAGTAAATGTTGGATTCCTTACCTTGCAGCATGATTTTTTTTTTTTATTCCAGAGAAAGCTGATTACTTTTCTCACCCCTTTGGGAACTGGATGGCCTGTAATACATTATGACAAAAGAGAACAGAAAAAGCATATGATTAAAGTGTGCTGAGGGAAAAAAAAGAACTGTTCTCCTTAACGGGCTGTAGAGACATAGTCACTGAATGAAGAAGCTTTCAACACAAACGTGGTGACTTCTCATACAGTTGTCAGGAGTGTTTGGGGCTCAATACGGGAACTCTTCTCTCACCAACGTTATGAGCCAGGTTAAGAGAACTCCTTGATGTCTTCGCTGGACAAATGCCTCACTCCTGATGGATTCTGTTTTTGTTTTCACTCAAACACTTATTCTACGGGAATACATTCTCAATCCCAAAGGACTATGACCCCTTTGAGAACTCAGTTCATGTTTTAAAAGTTTTTAATAAAAATTGGTTGAGTAAAATTGACAGAAATTTCCTTTCAGAAGAAATTCAACCCTAAATCAACATGAGGATTAGTCAGACTACCGGAGACTCAGAATTTAAGTTTTGGAAGGGATTACGGGAGGTCACTTAGGCCAACTTTTCTTCAGAGTAGGAATCCTCTTTACAGTGACTTCTAGGATACCTATACCCTTCTCTTTCTTTGGTGGCCTCTGTGGCCAGAATCCCAGTGGACTCCCTATTAATACCACACAGAACATTTATCATTTTAAAGTGCACAATTCAATGCCATTAAGTACATTTACAATGTTGTGTAATGCTCACCACTGTCTAGTTCCAGAAATTTTTCATTGTCTCATTTGTTTTTTAAAGCCAGATTCTTTATGTCTCTTTCTCTTTCTCTCTATGTCTAATTGATAATCAGCAAGTACCAGAGACCATCAATGAAGCAAAACAAGGCAGAGTAGTACCAGACATTCATCCAGCAAGTATTTATTGAACACCTACTATGGATAGTCCTACCATGAGTATCAAACGTGGTTGGAAATCAGGAGCCTAAATTCCAGTTCCAGTTTATTCAACAACTACCTACAGTTAACCGCCACCCCCCACCACCCCCCATGCAGTGAACAACAGAGGACTCACATGTAAATAAAGTTAACAGTAATGACTCTTTGGGTCTCTCCCGTCCGCTGCCAGAATCAAATGTGATTATGTTTGCCAACCGACTTTGAGAAGCCCAAGGGTTAAGGAAATTCAAGAGAAAAAAAGTGAAAACTCTTTTGAAAAATTAAAAATCTCATGTTTGAGGTCTTCCAGAGGGAGCCATATCCAGGAGGCAATTAACAGAAATGCATAACATTGACATGCTAATGAATTATCACTAATGAGAAGTCAGATCATTAAATGGCTTGTTAACATCATATTGGAGCCGGCTTCAAACTGATATCCAAAAGATATATCCAGACCTCTCTAATTTTGTTCTCTTTTGTTGTTTGTCTTAATCTTCCTTTTATCCCTCCAAACATGACTCACATGTTTAACCACATAGTTAGGAACTTAGACGTCTTTGTTAAATATCTATCTGTGTAAAAGAATGAATGAATTTGTGAATGTATGAATAACTTATCTGTAAGCTAAAGGAATTTGCTACTGAAGCAATGAACAATTTGTGGTGAACTAAGTTTTGCAAGAATTTCTGTGGAAGAGAGGAATTGGCCCACAAAATTTGGAAACAAAAGGAAACACTATTTTTTTCTCCATTCCACAGTTTGAAATGCAAAACACTGGTTCTATGTGACGCTAGTCTGTGTGATGCTGCCTCATCCCAAAGATGAGCGCTTTATCTCCATTCTGCCAACTTCAGAAACAAAAGGTTACTTTTCTAAAGAATGCCTTGCTCTCTCTGCCGGCCGTATGGAGTATAACACACACAGTGGAAGCCTCATTATTTGAATTGGTACGAAGGTGGAAAGCATGTGGGGCCTTTGGGAGGCAGAATTTATTTGGCTGAGCTTAAATGAAGTCTCTTACCAGCTGTAACAAAACAATGGCATAAAACAATAATTAACATGAAAATAATAATGGCTAATATTTGTTAAAATCAACTGTGTTCCAAGCATGATTTTAAGCAATTTACATGCATTTTCCCACTGAGGAGATTTCCCTGTGGCTGGTAATAGATCACTGTAATTTGAGGTGGGAGCTGAGGTAGGGAAGGAGGCATTTTTCAGTCTCATAACAACAACGAAAAACCAGAATGTTTTGTTCGGCATCAATTTTAGACCATCACCTCCAAAAGAGATTTTATTTCACTCTTGACGTGAAGATTCAGAAATAAATACTACCTAAAAATCAAGTAGGGAACTCATAGGCTAAAAGCTATGGTACAAGAATAAATTGTGAACTTATTTAGTTGGGGTTTTTATTTGTTTTATATACTCAAGGGCAATCGTATAGACCAGCTTTGAGATTTAAGAGTGCACTCTGATGTTAAAATTGGTGCTTCAATCAAAATTCATGCAAGTTCTCAAAGCTCACATTGGAAAAATTCCTAGATGGACCTCAGTGAGGAGAAACAGTCTGCTGTTTGGGTTTTGTTTTCCATCAACATTTTTTTTTTTTTTTTGCTCCAAAATGCAAAATGCTTTGGCGAGAGCTAGTGAAGTCATGTTAATATATTTATGATGCAGAAATGTTCCATTTTATAAATATTTTGAGAAAAGAAGATGCAGTTATGAAGTCTGTATGGACGATGAAAAGATAACAGATTTGGTAATCAAGCAGATATGGGTTTGACTCTTCTGAAACATGAGAATAGGTATAACACACAGTGCTACTGAAAGGACTGGAGATCAATGGTCCCTAACTCAGTTCCTGGCATATAGTAGGTGTATCAGCACAAAGGTTCAATTAGATAGATAGATAGATAGATAGATAGATAGATAGATAGATAGATAGAAAGAAAAATATATAGATGGGGACTTGGGCGAGGATTTGACCTTAGGCAATTACGGGAGCTGGTTGAGCAATCTCTGTAAGGCCGCTGTCAGCATGACTCGTGCTACAGCTTGAAGCCCGTAAGTCAGGCATTCAGGAAGAACAGGTGGATGTAAAACTGGGGAGAACTAGAACAATCTAGAACCCACAAGCAAGAGCTAGAAATCAGAAGGATAAACTAAACCTTGTGCCAGTTTATAAGTAATTATTACTTATATAATTACTTATTATAAGTAATAAGAATTGGCTGTGGCTTTAGTGGTGCAGGTACTCTGCAGAAGATAGGGCCCCTTGTCATGGAGCTAAACACACACATCTGGCGCAGGAGTCCAGTAAGCTAAAGGAGGCTCCGGGGAAAGGTGGAACTGTTGCAGGCCCGGTTTCTACCTCATGCCAAGGAGGTGAGCACGTCTATAAGCATCCATGTATATGACCATCAAGTAGCTTCTGCTCCTCTTCCTGCCTCCAAATCTCACAAAAGAATCTCTTTTTTTGGCCCACTCAAACCAGAAACATGCAAAAAAGGGAATTCCAGAGGTGCACTTCAGCTTAACTAAACTGCCACATTACAAAGCCACCACAGTAGAAATTCACTAACTGAAAGCTATTGGTATCTGTGCACTACTCATGATGCACTTTCCCTTCTTAAAAAAATGTAATTCCAGCTAACATTATTTAGTTATGGAGCTTTGTTAGGTGTCTAGCAATGGAGAAGATAAGATACATTCATGAAAAACAATGAAATATATGGTAGCCTAAGATAAGTGGCAAATGCAGCTAGAAAATAGAATTCCATCTTGAATTCTAATGCCAATTAATTGATAGTGCTCTACAGTAGTTCCAGGTTGAGAAGGATTCTGAGCTGTATTCATTCAACAACCTTTTATTCAGTGGCTGCTATATGTGAGACACTATTCTAAATACTGTGGATTTATCAGTGAACAGAAAAGTCAAAAATCCCTGCCTTCATTCTAGTGGGGGAAGAGAGTCGACAAGCTGATACATAAACACAATATACAATATGACAGATATATTTGAGCTTAGCAGAAATAATACTGTGATCCATAAGTGTTGTCTGGAGTTGAGAGTGGTATCTCATGGGTGTACATTTGTTCTCTCTGGTTAGAAAGAAAAGGTGAAGCTAGCTGGGATGTTTGGGAAAGCCTTGACATACAGGCAATGTTTGACCATTGAAATCCAATCTATCTTTCAAGTCTCAATTCAAAGTTTCTTTTCCACTTCAAGAAGTCTCTGCTCTGAGAAATAAGTGTGGTATATGTTGCAGTGTATTGATCAGCACGGTTGAAGGAGAGAGTCCTTATAGTAGAGCAGGCGTAGGAGACGTGACTGAAAAGGAAGATCAGGGTCAGAGGGAAGAGGACTTGAATTTAAGGCATGTTACATAATATTTGTTTTTCTAAGTTGTGCAGCATGGATTTTTCCAGAGGCTCATGAAGCCAGCAGTGATAGGACCCACGCTGGAGTCCAAGCCCTCTTCTCCATGTGCAGTTGATTGTGAAGATGGAAATCAATAGGCAATAAAGGTGGTTCTTGTTAAAACTAAATTGAAATGATTGATTTTCCTCTGGATCATTTAGATTCCTGAAATCTGTAGGTCTCATTATGGAAAGAGAAATATTTACTCTTCCCTAAGCTTTGCAGCAGAGAAAGAAACAGATAAAATCCAAATATCGCCGGAGAAAAAAATGCGAGGAATCCAGGTCTTGGTATGGCAATTTGTGGTAATAATCTGGCCCATAGAGAGGAGTTAATATGCCTTGACTGCTCTGAGAACTATTTTCATCATTAAAATAAAAGCTCAAATGCTGGTAAACTTGGAGGGGTGAGGGGTTATGACTTAAAATGAATTAATCCAGTGTCCTTCAAAGAAAGTCCAATGGGTTCCTACCCAGCCCCAGAAAGCTCTACTTTGAGAAGGAAAACGTGTTTTGGGGATCAGTAAGTGCATTAGACAGTTTGATGTGACTGGACAGGTTCTTCGAGTCACCACAGGACATTTGGACATTTTCTGGACAGTGTAATTTATGATGCAAAGAACACCTACTAATAAAATGCAAATACTATCAATAGCAGAAAAGACAAAATAAGGCTCAGAATCAATGATTTGTAAGAAAACTGCTGGTTGACTGATGTAGGGTAACTTTAGAGATGTAGAAACATCTAAGTTAGACCGAACCAGGAGGGAAGGGAAGGCAAAGTAATATAGAAATTGAAAGTCCCAAAGTCCTTTAAGATTGAATTTGAATTTCTGAAAATCAAGGGCCAATACAAATGTTTTTTCACATTTTTTTATATGATAGATAATATATTTTCCAGTTATTATATGGTAATCCAAGTAATGATTCTAGTTAATATTTTCTGGTCTATCTTTCCCTTTCTAGTCATAGACTTGGCACCAGGCCTCAGGGAGTTCGGTTCAGACCTGGACTGATAGCTGGGGATAATGTCACAAGAACTTGGACTTCTCTAATCCAGATAAACCCTGGTCTTTGGAGCCTGTGAGTTCTGCATTAGAGGATCAATCATATCATAGTTAGTCTTGTTTATACTGATGCAGTCTAGAATTTATCTGGAATAATATTTCAGCAAGACTTTCAGAAAAGATAAATTACATAGTCTCTGACCCAGATGTGTATATAACTTTACTCCTGGACAAGATATCTCAATAAATGTTCTGATCAATTTGTGGAAGGAGAAATTGAATTAAAGCATAAGGCGCCTGGTGGGAGTCTTCTGATTGATTATTGAGAATATCTGGTGTTTTGCCTGCTTAGTGTCTATTTCCCCTTCTGACATCAGCACCTCGATTTTCCTTTACAGAGCTCACTCTCTCTTCATATGAAGTCTTTCCTTGCTTCAGAAATGGACAAAGGTATAGGTTTGGCCAATCAAGTACCACGTCTCTTTGGCCACAGTAATTGCTCTATGAACAGACACGTGACTCAAAACCATGCCTATGATGTTTTCCCCACATTTCCAACGTGAGGTACTCTCTTTCCATTGTGTTGCTTAGAGGGTTAGAGATAAGTTTGGAGCTATTTTGGCTACCCTACTTATTGGAGCATAAAGCCAGCACACAGAAAAACACAGTGCAGAGAAAAAGTACAACCCCGTGATGATATTGAATGAGAACCTGAATAAAATTGTGAACCAATGAATTCCAGTTTTAGTTCAAGATAGCCTGAATTATTTTAGCTACAAACGGTAGATACCTAATACTGCTAATATACATATAAAGAAAATACACATTTAAAGAAAAAATAATTTCCAATTGGATTAGAATCTTAAAAAAAAATCGGGGCCGGCCCTGTGGCCGAGTGGGTTAAGTCTGCACACTCCACTGTGGCGGCCCAGGGTTTCACAGGTTCAGATCCTGGGCATGGACATGGCACTGCTTGTTGGGCCACGTTGAGGTGGCATCCCACATGACACAACTAGAAGGACGTGCAACTAAGATATACAACTGTGTACCGGGGGGATTTTCGGAGATACGGCAGAAAAAAAAGATTGGCAACAGTTGTTAGCTCAGGTGCCAATCTTTAGAAAAAAATACAACACATGACATTATACAATCTCACTTATAAATTAAGATTTGAGACACGCAAAATTTGCTTAATTGATTTATCCAAAGCCTCATAGTAGCTAATATTATGACCAAGAATAGAACTCACTTATCTGGTAGACAGTTCTTCAAAATCTATTTAAAAAATAAATAAATATAATAATGTTGGGTGGATTCTAGCATAGATGCAATTTAAATTATTGGTCATTAATATTGCTTGTAACTACAAAGTTCAGTAAGATTATCTACCATTTCTAAACATGTTAAAAAAATTTCTCTTAACATGAAATTGTGCTTTTCACATTTCCTTCAGAGCCTCCTTAAAAACTGAAAGGATTTTATATCTCCTTTCACAGAAGAATAATAGAATCTATGTGCAGTAATTCAAACAATAATGATTAAATTAAGTTACTCCTCATATCAACATCCCACTTATAACCAATGAGCTGCCCACAAAGGTCTTGAAATGCTTTTAATTCCCAAGTAAAGTATGAATGAATGATCACACTTCATAGCCAAAGATAATTATATTCATTTAAAAAAATGAAAGGTACTGTCAAATTGAAGGTTCGCAAAATCTAAAGCGGTGAATCTATTTCTTCATGATATATGGGATATTCAAAATCTAGATAGTCGCATGCAATTAAAAGTATTGAAAGAGAAGATGATCAATTTAATTTTTCTATGCAATTTATGAATCAAATGTAATAATAAGTGTTATTGGAATTCACTGAAATTATTGATATGATAATCACGTACACCCTGCATTTAGAATGTACCTTCTCAACATAAAGGTATGAAGGTTTATCACTACTTTTATCCTTTTAGGTGTCTTAAAATCACAGACAATAGGCATGGTATATGTCCAAAAGTGTTTCTCCCATTTTACAGATGGAAAACACAAATTTCCCAAATAAAATTTAAAAGCAAACAGAAAACTGGGAAATAGCTGCAAAAAATAAAAATAAAAATTTGACAAGGTCAAACATCATTGATGGGCAAATAATCTATAGTCTTTTATGATGCATTAATAAGAAAAACCCAAAGATTTCACTTTTTAAAAGAGAAAAGTAATGAATAGACAATTAACATGAGAAAATACAAATGAATAGCTTTTAGAAGAACGTTCACATTAACCAGTAGTCAAAAAGATATGCAAAGTAACATAGCAATGATATATCATGTTTTTTCAATTAGGTGAGGCAAGAGAGTAAAAACGAAAAACACATTAGCGTAATAAGAATTCAGCTGAGATAACTGGTGGGGTAAATTGGCCAATTTGCCTTCGATCTTACAAGAATTTATCATAATTTCTGCTCTGCTGATGGTGTCCTAACCACCCTCCCATCCATGGTGTTATGGCTGAATTATTTTTAAATATCTTTTTCTCTTATATTTCAAGAGGCTTCAATTGGGGAAATGAAACCATATGAAATAAGTCTGCCAACCTCCACCTTATTGAATATATATTTATATATGTTTGTATGTATATTTATTTACATGCAATTTGAAATAATCACATAATATATTATAATATGCAACATATTTTATATTATACATGTTATATTTTACGAAAATATATAAATATATATATTTATACTATATTATATTATTATAATTAAAGTAATGATTGTATATATTATACATGAAAGACCATTATATTTAGCAGTGCAAATTTTTTCCAAATGCAATTTTACACAGAACGGTGAGGCATAAAATAGATGAGTGAAACTGTTCTGTTTACAGTTGGGAGTGGGGCCCAGAGCCTTACCATCTTAGCTTCCACCTCACCTCCTCTCACAGGGTGGCCATCCCTCGTCGAGGCTACTTTCCACAGTGGGAAGAGTATAAGGAGAATGTTGCGGGAAACCGTCATTAAGAGATGACCCTCATGGTATGGAAAACTGAATTCACAGCATTCCCGCTGTTGCTTATACATATAAACTCAATGCTAAATGCACACCTGAATGATGGGCTCTCACAAGCAAGCTTCATAAACATATTAGTGGAGGCATCAGTGTTTAGGGTCCTCTTGAACTATAGTAAAGGGTGACGGTGAAGAAGTTCTATATAGGAGAGAACAAGTTCAGCAATCTGATTCTAAGTTAGCCCTGGGGGACTTCTTGTAAGATCAGTTTCCATCGCAATTGCACTGCTCCTTAAATCCACTTCCCCATTCCCATTGTCTTTGCCCCAACCAACAGTGATGCTAGCGTGGATGATATGGAATTCCATTCAAGACTGTTCTTCATCCATAGGCATTTCAACTAAAGTGACCTAACGTTCTTCAAACCTCCACTGCTCTTAAAATATGTATGTTGGATTGTCTGCGAACTTAGAAATTTCCATACCCTTTCTTAGTGTTTTATTAATTTATGATTACAAGACCCTACCTAATATGTCCAAATTACCCAATTCATATAAAACACAACTGTCTAGATGAGAAAGATGTTGAGGTTAGGACACTTCAAAATAATGATTTGATCATAGTTCATTTTCTTGGTATTTACTCTAAGAAAATCCTGATGAACTCTTTGGTATTAATATGGATGCTACTTCTAGCACTTGTATAGAGTTTTGACTTGAATTCAACTATAATTAACTAAGCCATTAATTTAAAGCACAATAGCACAAGATAATAAAACATGAGCTCATGTATAAAAGACGTCTTAATTCTCCATGAAGACAAAAAACTACCTCATACAATTACTGTTTGGTTTGTCTCAGTCACAGGTGGAGACAAAATCAGCCCAGACAAGTTTTGACTATAGCTTTTATACTACATAGCTTTACTTTTAGCATGGTGCCTTGGACACAGAGATTTCATTTGCATTTAAGGAACATGAAATACCATTATATTCATTAATTGTATTTCTTTTTCTAAGTTGGACCGAAACAGATGTAGCTGGCCATGGGCTCAGTAGGTAAAGATAAAGACAGAAAGCAAAGAGAAGACATTTACCTATTCGCCCATAAGGGAAATGATGGCATATCTCAGGCCCTGTGGCTTCCTTGTGTATTTGCTACGTGTTAACTAAGCTGTCGCTCTATATTTCAGCAGGCCTAAACTTACTAGCTGCCTAATAAAATAAACTATAAAATTCAAAAAAAAAAAAAAAAAGGGACTTAAGGACTTAGAATTACCAATATCAGAACATTGTTTTCATCTTCCTTTCCTGAAAATGTCTGCATTTTGTCAGTAGTGAAGCTGGAGATGAGGTGACCCCTGTTCCTCGTCCCTCGCCATGCTCTGCACACCCATTGCCAATATTAGATTAGCCATCTGGCTTCTTTTCTGCAAATTCAGCTCATCTTAATAATCTCTTCTGAATCCTTTCCAAACTTTTGCGTCCCTCCATATTTCTGGGACACTGATATGGAATTAATTACGAAGTGCAGGAATATTTTGCAGTCTAAAATAAAACTTGCTTTACCAGTGTACAGAGCTTTGTAATTGTGCTTTATAAGGTTTATGCTAGCTTTTCCTCTTACACATGATTTTAAATTTTTGCTCTGCCTTGAAAAATCGTCTAGTCTAGCTTTAAATCAATACTCCCTGAAATGAATATAGCATTTTCAAGTATGTATACATATGTGCATATTCAACAGAAATTGAAACAACAGAGAAGGATATTGGAAATGCAAGAGTCAAATGCAAAAAACAAATACGCCTAGTGTGCTAATCCTAAAGGTCACACATCTGCAATGACAAAGGTGATGTTTTCATTTCCAAACAGAGAGGTCAAAATAGGAGACAATTGAAAGACAAGCATAGAGGCCAAACAAATAAGGGAAAGAGAGAGGCTGTCCCCAAGGCAAATGAGACAAAGCTTATGGTCACTCGGGAAGCATGTTTAGGAGCTCCAACTTATCTTTATGTACATGGAATTTTTCCCACAATGGGGTTTCTTAAATAATGTAAGTCTCTGGACAAGCTATTAGAGATGCTTTAATGTTATCAAGGAGGACATTTCTTCTCGTTTACATACCCTGCAGGGAGAAGGACAGCACTAAATAACTGTGATTTAATGGTAATTTGATATAGTAGAGAAAAGATGCTTCTACGCTGTCTAAATGTAGATAAACATGGTTTTAGAAGCTTCTTGAAATTATATGACATACATATATTTGTAGCTCCTTAACAGAATTTTATGATACAAAATAATTAAAAGTTTGATCCCTTATAGTTTAAGAAAGAGGGGACATTTTGACATTTTTTTTAAACTCTGTTTTTAAAAATGAAAAGCTAGTGTAATAAGAAGCTCACAGAAATGGAATAGAGAGCATGGAACCTGTAAATTTGAGGAATTCATCTTTAGGATATTCAAAGAGCAAAAGGCCTTTGGATTTCTAAGTTAGGTGTGAGAATTCAGAGGCAATTCTGGATTACCAGTGATTCTGAATTCCTACCTATTGCCTTGCTGGCAGACTTTCCTAACGAAGGACTATACCACATAGTACAAGGCAGAACTGGCCGCTCTTCAAAGGCTGGATATGTCCTGATACATCTCTGAAGAGTTGAACATAATCCATAAAACTCTCCGCCAGAAGATAATGCTGTTTGAATTCCTGCTATACACTATAAGTGCTTTACATAAATGATCTCCTGTGACCCTCATGTCAACACTACATCCTGGTAAATCAGAGGAAACTGAGCCTTGGAGAGTTTAAATCGCTTGCCCAGGTCACACACCAACCCAGGAGTTTCACAACCACCATCTGCTCAGGCAGATAGTTGATAAAAGATATCTTGATGAAAGATATCTTATCCAAAGCATAATTTCATTACTCCCAGGATGTAGGGGATTCAAGAAGCAGAAGTTTAGAAGTTGCAGTATTTAGCTTTGGCATCATTCATTCATGCATATAGTTACAAATATTATTGAGTGCTGCCCATGTGCCAAGCACTGTGCTGATGTTGATTACAGTCTTGGGGAAGGAGATATGTTGAAAGCTGCTAGATATGTCCTTCTAGCAGGTCAGTGGAAAGGATAGGCTGTTCCTAGGAAGTAGTAGTTAAGGCCCAGTTGAATTTCGGGGCAGTACGATATTAAGAGCTCCTACGTAGAAAGGGTGTTTATATGTCAAGAATGTCTACAGTAGACCTACGAGAGTGAGAGTATAATTTTGAGGACCACAAAATCTTTATATGCGTAGATATAAACATACCTATAGAAAAAATTGTTAATAGTACAAAAGAGTATAAAGAAAAAAAGTTCAAATATCTCATTTCTTAGGCTTCTCCAAGCACCAACTATGACAAGGATTTGAGTCCAAGTGTTTTGTGTGGAAAGGAACCCAAGGAAGTACTCTTAGGGGAGTATGGAACTGAGACAAGAGAAATAATCCAATGAGAGAGCCTTGATTAGTAGGCTACTGCTGAGAGCAATGAGACCTCAATTTGTTGGAGACCTCTAGGAGAGAGTGAGAAACATGCTCAGACTTGTAACTGCTCTACCCCCGGGGGAGGAAGTGGGAGTGTTTATTCTCTAAATACCATTTACTATTGGCTGAGGGCTCCCCTCTGAGCCTTCATTTGTCCTTACTTCCAGATTGCTCCATATGTAGGGTGAGAGAAAGACCAGAGGCAGAGTTCTGAAATTTGCAGTAGAACACTGTCAAGCTTGTCCAGGAAGAATGAAAAACAAATGGTACGGGAAGACAACGGACAGCATCTGCTCAGACCACCATGGCACCATCAATAGAAAGCCATTGCCAACATTCTGGTAAACTTCCTTCATTCTAGTAATCTATCAACAAATGCATTTAGCCATGCTTTTCTGTGATGTGGCTTTACTAACTGACTCAAAAATACATCTTAGACATCCATTTGAGTAAAAAAAGTTCTCTGTAACTTTAAGTAGTTATATAATGTTCCATTATGTGTATGTTATAATTAATTTGTCCAATTCGTCCATCGATGGACACTTAGGTTGTTTCCAGTTTTTTATTATTATAGAATTTAGTGCTAAGAACATATTTTAGCACACCTTTTTCTGCACTTTTCTTAGAATAAACTGCTATCTCAATATGTATGCATATTTCAAAATAAATACTTTATTCTCCAGAAATGTTTCAAAGATTCATATAGTCACCAAAAGTCCCCAGTTCACATCATCTTCTGCAACAATGAACTCAGTGAGTCTTGTTAATATTTAGGCATTTTATAGCTTTATTTGTGAGATTAAACATTTTTCACGTTTACTGATTATTGTATTTTTTCCATTTATTTATTTTCAGATGTACATCATAATATATTTAGAATTCTGTGTAGATTGTATTTTTTTAAATTTCCTTTTAGATGTTTTGCTATAGAGTCTATTAAGGTGTTCATTGTTTTATTCTTAACTGACTCATAAGACCTCTTCATATTTTAGCGATATTAACCTTTATCTGCCACAAGCACTACAAATGGTTTTTCAAATTAATCCATCTTCCCACTGTGTTTCTGTACATGAGGTAAAAAATAGTTATTTTATATGTCATGTAAAGAAAGACTATGCCCATATCAAAATTATGAAAATTCTTAGCCATATTTTTTCTGGTATAGTTCCCCAAACTGTTTCCAAGGACATTATTCCAGGAAATATTAAGTATGCCAAGAAAAAGCTTGTTTAGGAATCAAATAATTTTTAAAACATCAGTTTCAACAATTTGGTCAAGCTTCCTTACTTCAGGGCTGCTCAGAGCTTTTAATATGTTAATAGGAACTGTGACTCCAAAGAAAGTAGAGTACACCATGTTCCAAAATGTATTTGAACTTGGATTACTTAAAAATATTTTTTTTCAGGGTGTGTTTATTAATATCATCCAAAAGAGTGTTCATTAGAATACTAGTTTGGAAGATATTTATAAAAAAGCAAAATCATGAAAGTTCTAGAAGTGATGTACTAGAAAAGATGTAAATCTTTATCTTTCTGGAATTTGGCTCAATAAATATAGTAGTAATATAGTCTTACTTATTAGTATACATCAATTCTATTTCATTATAATTCTAGTGCAAAGGCCTGGTTACTTTATTTGGAATTTATATACAAATGAAAGATTTAAGAATCCTTATACATATGCAAAACAAAATTCTGAGCATAATATCTAATTTTTAACATTTTTTTTTTCGTTTTGCCTTCGTGGTCTCTCCCAGTAGTATTTCTAACCTACTCAGATCCTTGAGTTTATCTCAAGTTATTACCCTTGAGTGTTTTGAGATAGTCTACATCCTAAGAATTCAACAAAGTCCATTATAAATCTTTTAATAGCACCCTCTTTGCCAAGTATTATTGCTTTCGTGTATGCTTATTTCATGGAGGAAAAAATAAATGTGATTGATGTTATTTTTGCACTATGAACAAATGAAAAACCGTGAAATACTATCCAGGAAGCCCTAGGAAACACAGTTTAAGCTGTTGGATGTTAATGGCTAGAAGTGAACTTGAAAGTTGACTGGCCATCACCTTCTGCTCAGGAATGACTAACCGGGAAGTGGGTTGGCTCGCCTTGTAGGGCAAGACTGTAAAGTCCCAAGAAGTCCTGATGAAGACAGAGCTGTCTGTGAATTCTTTTGAAAGGAAGCTTTGGCAAGAAGCATACTGCTGAAGTGTTGTAGAATTGAGACTGAAATAATATTTAATTATTTTAAGACAATTACAAAGGAAAATAGTTTTCAAGTGATGTCTAAAATTCTACCCACAAGTTAGATTCCATAAAATACCTAACTTTCCATGATGCAGGATTAGAGGCAGAAAAATCATGAACTCATTGCTCACTTCTTTTATTCAGATCAACCCATTAGAGAAATTTAGATCTCTCTTCTACCTCACCTGTAAAACAAATGTTGTCTTTGTGTCTCTCTCTTAGTAGATTAAATTATACCAACTACAGAGTTTGATACAACTTCTCCAGGAAGATCCTTGCATGAAAGAAGCAGAGATCTTTAGATTCTTAGATTCACCAACGTTCTCTCTTCTCTCTCACACGCATATATTACGTATAAAATATATTAAGAAGATATTTTAATGAGAAACCATGCAAATGAATATAAACGTCCTATGAGAACCACAAGTAAATCATATTTAAAAGTGGAGATTTCAGGGCCAGTCCTGGTGGCCTAGTGATTGAATTCAGCATGCTCTGTTTTGGCGGCCCAGGTTCGGTTCCCGGGTGTGGACCTACACCACTCCATTAGTGGCCATGCTGTGCTGGTGGCCCATATACTGAAAAATAGAGAAAGATTGGCACAGATGTTAGCTCAGGGTAAATCTTCCTTAGCAAAAAAAAAAAAAAAAAGAGAGAGAGAGAGAAAAAAACAGCAAGAAAAACAAATGGAGATTTATTCCACTGGCCTTCTTGTCTTTTGAGAAAGACAAGTAATTCTAGGAAGATGAAAGTTTATGAAATGTCCTGGACAGGATCATATAGCCATCTAAACTCAAATTTCACACATCACAAATAGAATCAACCTCCCTGAAACTCTTTTATTACAAGGAATAATGTTTCTTTCTCTTCCGAGACCATGCCCTAAGGGGAAAATAGTTTATATATGTGTGTATTTGTGTGTGCGTATGTGCATTTCCCAGGTATAAAATTAGTAAAGAAAAACAAATACCCTTTTAAAAGAAGGGGGGAATGTGGTTTCAGAAAAATTATCACTTAATTAGAGTGTCTGGGATGTTTGTATCAGACACGCCTCTGTGCCTTCCTGGTGATGGGATAATTCTCACTCAGCAGTAGTACTGTTTCTTATGCAGTCATCTTCCAAGGGCACTGTTTGATATTTCTAGAGCATTCTGACTCCCCGACTAGGCATGCTGGCGAAGAAGTATCCTTCAGACATTAGGCTGATTTGTCCTATATCTCTTGATGTGAGCTTCTCTTTTGCTAGGGTGCTGTCAACAGGAGGGCAGGAGAAGTAAGAGCGGTTTGCCTTGAGAATCAGACCTAACAATTGGGAATACAAACATCTTGCTCCTTAAAGACTATGTAAGTTTCTCTTTATAAAAAGCAAAAGACACTGATGATAATCAGCTTTCCTCTTACTAATTCAGTTTAGGAACTTAGGAGAAAAGAAATAACAGCTAATATTGAATTCTCTCATTTGCCAGACTTTGTTCTGACGTCTCATTTGCCAGGTGTCTTCCTTACATATTCTCCTTTAATACCCAACGCAATTGTATAAGCCAAAGTCCTATTAACGTACTCCTGTGTTAGAGGGGAAACCGAGGTCCAGAGAAAAGGTCACTTGCACAAGTTCACCTGGCAAGTGAGTGGTGGACCCAGAATTGAAACCCAGGTTTATCTCTGACTCCAGGCCCAAACTCTTAACCATGATATTCTGTTGTCTCTGTGGAAATCCAGCAGAAGAAATGAGGACATTCAATTTTCTGTTTCTTAATAATAGAAGTTTATTTGTTCAATCACATATTAAGGCATTTATTCAACAATCTTTCAACCAGTTCCTACTTTATAGCCAGAAATAATTCTACTAGAATATAAGGTCCATGATGCTAGGAGGGGGAAAAAAATTCTGTTGAATTCCCAGTCTAGAGAAATGTCTGACTTGCATAGGCCCTCAATAAATACTTCTTGAAGGGATGAAGTGAGAATCCCGGCAGGTGTAATGAATTTTTGATGTCATGGAATGCCAATGGAATTGAGCAATTGACAGTTACTTCCTGAGGTCTCTTTGCATGGAATATGGATCTTGAAGTTATGGAAGATGACATGGAAGAGGAAGTCAGGCAAAGATTCTGAAATGTCCGCTCTTTTTAGAGCTTGGTGATTTCCTTCTAGGCATGTAGGGAAAGCAGCTTTTTCAGAGTTTCAACTAATTTGCTCCTGTCTTCCACTTTCATTTATTGTTTTTGAAAAACGGGGCCCTCTCCGTCTTCCCTGCCACCCTCAGACATGAGGTAAAATAATTCTCCCTCGTTTCTCAGAACAGATCCCAGGAATGTTTGGAGGTATTTATATTATGTGGAGTGTTATTTCCCACAATCATTTATTTCACAGAGAACAGAACCTTAAGTCCAGCAATGAATCTCTAATTATAGGGTTTGGGATGTTAGGAATCTTATAAGAAATGTATTCAGAATGGAGAAAATAAGGCTGGAATTTTTGAGTAGGATGCCTCCTCTAACGCCTAAATTGATTCCATCTGGGGAGGTATTAATTTTTCTACTGTGTCAATCCTTCCACGTTGCAACAATCTGGTATATCTCCATCCACTTTTTCTCAGCTTTTCTGTCACTAGGGTTTATTCATTCATTTATTCATTCATTTGTTCAATCTTTGTATGTGCCAGGCACTTAGGATAAACAAAACAAAACAATATAATCCTTGAGCCAAACAGGTACAATCCTTGCCCCAAGGGAACTCACAGTCCATGGAGAAGGTAACCAAGTAAACAAAAACCAATAAGGCCAAAATGTGATAGGGTCAATAATGGACCCCACGTACAGTGGGCTGGGGGGCACATTTGAGACAAACTCAGTCTGATATTAGAGGATCAGGATAACCCTCCTGTGAGTATGATTTTGAAAATGAGGTCTGCGGGATGAGTGGTAATCACCAGGCCAAACGTACAGGGAAGGGCGTATCAAATCCTTCACTGTCTGGGCCTTTTTTCCTTCCTCAAAAAGTTTGGCTGGGATGTTAGGAATCAGGGGGAGAATTCTGAAAGATGAAACTAAAGAAGTAGGTTGGGAAGCCACTGGTATAATATGGTGAGGGATTTTGACCTTAATCTTAGCCCTTTGTGAAGCCTCTGATGGGTTTTTAACCCGAGATCGACATGATCAGCTGAGTATCTTGGAAATATTTCTCTGTCTACAGCATGCAGACAGCATCAGAGAGGGGCTAGGCTGGATCAAAGGGGCCCAGTGAGGAGGTTGCTGTTCCGAGTAATTCCTAAGAGATGACTATGTCTAGGAGGGACAGCCCAGCTTTCTAGAATGGCTGACCTACAGCATAAACTTTTTAACAGAATAAAAGTATCTTAAAAAGTCAATCAACCCTAATTCTATACTTACTCTACACTTAGCACCATTAAACAGCTCATCGTGAAATCAGTTTGACCTTACATACCTTGGAACTCTTTTTAGCCAATTGTCATAGATGTAGGTGATGTTCTTTACCAGGGGTGCTCCTTTGTCACGGAGGAAATATTTTCTTTTAATGGTCAGCTCTGTAGAAAACCTGGGAAATGTACCATCCAATAGTTACATTAATGAAGTTCCTTTTCTGAATTTGGCAGTTTTAACAAGAGCAGCAAGTTCCCTTCTGGAGCTCAGAACTCTTCTTCCTCAGGGTGAGATGGGAATAGCAAACTACAAAAATCACTATGCTATTATAACAATAAGGAGCGCTGTAGAAACATAATGCCATGCATCCACTTCTCTCATATGTACAGGATGAGGCAAGCAGAATTCTTAGCGTTTCTTGAGTGAAATAATTTATCCTTCTGGTCATTATTTTTCCTTCATTTCCAGGAGGAGGTCATTTGCTAAATGGAATCCAGCTGCACTAAAAGGGGTAAAGGCCTTCGAAAAAGAGAGCAATTCATTCTCTTCTTAATCCCTTATTATTGCTGCTTTTAACCAACTGCTCAGTGACTAATACTATTATATGGCTTAGTGTTCAATTCATGTGACCATGTACTGCTTTTTAATATTTAGGAGACCTTGTGGGTGTGTGTGTGTGTGTATGTGTGTGTGTGTGGTGGGGAGGTGGTGGGAGATACATGTGATGTGGGCCTGTGAATAAGTGGATGAATGGAGGTGGAAGGCAGTTCTTAAAGCTGGTTGAACAACACAACCAAGAAAAAAGCGTCCTGGTTTAACCACCCAGGTGCTTCTCTGGATTTCTTCCCTTCTGAGCTTTCAAAATCAATAGAGGCTCTGGCTGTGAGCTAACCCACAAAAGGAGATCTGGTCTCATGTGGATAGAAAAGTGCAAAGCTGCTTCCTTCCGAGAAATAAAACATACCTTTAAAAGAAATGTTTAATGTAGAGCCAGCCCCATTGGTTAGGAGTGGGCCACATCAAAGAGATCTTGAAAGCCCAGAGACAGTTCCAAAGCCTCACAAATTGACTAGATATTTTAAATATTAACCTAGAGAAAGGGAAATGTTGGTAAGACTGAAAATGTTGATTAAAAGATTGTTTCTAAGGATGAATATGGCAGGGTGGATTACAATCCTGTCTCGTTATTTTGTGACACCTACTTTGGGGATCAATTTGAATAGTTGAGTCATACTGACGTTGCTATATCTGCATGTGGGGTCTGTTGCTGTTTAAGTAGAAGAGTGTTTCTTGCCATGAGTGCTTAGGTGAGGACGCACTTTAAGGTGTGCGAAGTGAAACCCTCCACCTGCAGTTCGCTCCTGGGATGCCCAGCAGCTCTCTGATTGATGGACATGCTCTGCCTGCAGTTGAAAGATGGCAAACTGGTGTTGGGGAGAGGAAAGAGGGGGAACAGTGTAATCCACTTCCAAGTTTTCATGGAAATTGGCCCTTGTGGCATTTTTAATTCACATCTGGAAGAAAATAAATATGGCCACAATTATTAACGCATTCTGAAAGAAATAAGTCAACAGCTACTTAGACAGCACAGGTGTCTGTTATCAAAATCTCAGCAGAGAAGTGTTAATATGGTGTGTGTTATTTTAGACTCCCCAGGCGGGCCGCAGCTAACAACAGGAGAGGAGAGCATTAAGGGGATGCTTAAATACAAAATGTTAATTTTGCCAAAAAGGAAATCAGTGAACAAGATTAGAGGAATTTGTTGGTATATGAGCTGAGAGACTTCAGAAGGTAGAAAGGAAAACCAAAAGTAAATCACTGTCTTAGCAAAACGAAACCTGCGAAAGAGGTTTTCTTTGGCAGAGGAAAATGTCTCTCTGGTTTTGGTTTTAGGAAGGCATGAGTGGATTCATTCCCTTCCCACCAGAAATTTGTTCTTGACTAAATGATTAATGAAATTACTTCACTTTGAGTAAAACGTTATTTACTGAGAATGGATTTACATCTCAGTAAATCATTCTTACAGCATGAATGGATTTTTTTTCCTGTTTGATATTGTTGAAATATTTAGGTAACCCTTTATTTCTGAGGCTTTCCATCTGGAAGCCCAAAGTGTGGGAATCAGTTTTATGGGGCTCTGATTTGGATATAATATGGTAGTGGTATTTTAAAATTGGGTCATCTTTGGAGGCGAAGTGGTAATTAATATGATAGAACTATCCAGTTATTGGGTGGAAGATCCCTCACCTAGGAGAAGAACGTGGACCACAAAGCTGAAGACAGTAAGTGACTTGCCAAAAAAAATGCTGCTAAGCAGTGGCATGTTTAAAGGCAACTGCCATATTTTTGTTATCACACTCACACGTAAAACCTTGGCATTTTATGTGTTATGTTTAACATCCTGAAACCTGCAGTTGGGAGGCAACAGGGATTTTGGTTTGCCCAAGCAGGGAATCGCAATCCAGACACATGATAAGAAGTTGCAGTCTGCATTAAGTATGATCTGTACCGTATTTGTGAGCAAGCGTATGTGGTTGGCAGGGATTACAGAAGTATAGGTGGAGGAAGTTGCTTAGTATTAAAGATGTCATTAAATGTAGGTAGGTGGATTTACCATTGTTTTTAGCTTCCTTGATCACAACTAAGATCTCATTTGAAATTAGCACTTGATATCTAGTTATTGTAGCTATTGTTTTTGGAAGTGATTAATGAACCTGAGTTACTCTGCTCTTTCTAGAAGGAAGTGTTTCAGTCTCTTGGCCAACTATATGATGATACCATTTCCTAGCTGATAAGTCACAAAGGGAATAAAGTGTTCATAGCAAAATAGATAGAATCAGAGTAACAGTCTTGCAGGAGATGAACATCCAGTAGCTCCATGGATTTCTCATTTGAGTCAGGGCTTATTCAAAAGGAAGTCCAGGGGCTGGCCCGGTGACATGGTGGTTAAGGTCACACACTCTGCTTCGGTGGCACGGGGTTGGCAGCTTCAGATCCCAGGTACAGACCCTCACATCACTCATCAAGCCATGCTGTGGCAGCATCCCACACATAAATAGAGGAAGATTGGCACAGATGTTAATTCAACAACAATCTTCCTCAAGCAAAAAAGAAGAAGGTTGGCAACAGATGTTAGCTCAGGGCTAATCTTCCTCACCAAATTAATAAATAAATAAATAAACGTCCAGATCATTGTGGATTTTTTCAGAACAAGCTCAGTACTCAGGAAAGTCTTATTTTCTTCCTTTTCAGACAATAACAGGCACACAAATCAGGGAAGATCAGAAACAGGAAGGGATAAGGATCTGGATCCTGTGTTAGAGTCACCACTGTCACCCAGAATCTGGCATGCTACGTGCTACCCAGGGACGGCACACACCAATGGAGAATAAAGCTGCTTGTTAAGATTGTTAATCAGTTCTGTCCTCCAACAGGCCTTGGCTTATCACTGTTGCTTGGTAAATAAGTATCTTCTGCTCCCTTGGGGATCTAAAAAAATCAATTATATTTCTGCAGCTGCCTAACAAAGCGACGTAATGATAGACACTCTATGCAAAACGTGTAAAGTTTTCCCCAAGGGGTAGAATGTGTGCTATAGTGGCGTATAATGAGGAAATCCAGGGAGAATCTTCCAGCAAACAAGCACTACCATAAAGGAGAACTTTCCCCAGCCATGAGGCTTAATTAACGGAGTCAAGTTTATAGAGGAGACACAGCCTAACATATTTTCAGTATCTCCAACAAATTACATTAAATTAACTTTTAATTTAATTTAAATTGAAGGGCAGTGTTCATGATTATTTTTAATAATAGTTTTATTGAGACATAACAGACATACCATAAAATGTACCACTTTAAATTACATAATTCAGTGTTTTCTTGTATATTCACAGAGTGTGCAATCATTAACCCCGATTAATTCTGGATATTTTTTTAACTGTCACAAAGTGCAGAAAATCTTTCTAACAGAAATTTCAAGTATGTTTTGGGAGTGATGGTACCATTTCTGATGGGGACTCCTTGCTGGCCAAAATTTGGCCACTGTCATCCTTGTATCAAGTTGAAAGAAAATCCCAAGAACAAGAGCAACAGAAACGTGCCTCATGGGTAGTTGCACCGTACGTTTTCTCAGATGTCTCAGGCACTTGAAACTGTATTAGCAGGAACAGCAATGCATTATGACATGAGCGTGGAAAGAACTTACCAGGGCTCTGAGACCTGGGTTCTATACATAAGCACACTGCTTAGAAGCTTGGACAAGCCACTTAATCTCTCTGAACTATTTTTTTTTCTTATGTGTACAAAGAAAAATCAGATACTTGCTGAGAATCCACTATGTAAAGAGAGTGTGGTGATAGCAATGGGGTCCAGTGGGCTACTTTAGATTATGTGAACAGAGAGGGGGTGACATTTGAGCTGAAACCTGAATGTTGGTAAAAGAGGCAGGCAGGCAGAAATATGGGAGTAGAGTCTTCAAGGCAGAACATAAAGCTACTGTGAAGAGCATAAGGCTGAATCAGACTTACTGTGCTGATGGACAGAAAGAAGCCCAGAGAGGCTAGAGCAGAGTGAGGAGTAGGGAGGAAGTTATGAGAGGAAACTCGAGAAGTCAAGGCTAGATGATGTCAGGCCTTGTAAGATATTGCAATAGGCTTGGATTCTATTCTCAGTTCAATGGATAGAAATTAACTGGTTCTAAGCAAGAACGTCTCATGTTTATGTTTTTAATAGATTACTGCTATGTGAAGAAGGACTTTTAGAAAGCCCATAAAGGGAGCAGGAAGATAAAATAGGACGCTACTGCATGGTCCAGGCAAGCTGTGATGCTGGCTTGGTCTAGGGCCGTAGCAGTGGAGGTGAGGGAAAAAACAATACCTACATTTGATACTATGTGCCTCCTGTAGTTGTAATGAGGCTCAAATGAGCAAAGGGAAGCACACCTATTAAGTGTTAACATACCATAGCTTCTCCTGGCAAGATTTTTAAGAGATGTTTTGTTAAGTCTTCTCAACAAATCGGTGAGATTGCTAACCAATGAATATGAGTAAAGTTTGATAGTTAGAAAGTACTATACAAATATGAGGAGATGCTATCCTTGCTATTATTATTACTGCTATCATTTATACATTTAGGTCGAGCCATGGACGCTGTGGTAACCCTGAGAATGACTTGTGTACCACATACCTTGTTCAAAGAGCAAACGGGCGGCCCTCTTATATTTACCACGGATCTTCTCTAAGCTGTCTTTGAAGAGGGCTTTGTAGTTAATCAGCCACCAAGGGTAAAATGCTAAATCTTGTCCGCACAGCATGCCATGTCTTTAGGAAACAAAAAGCACTATCCTTCCCTTTGTACAAATGTAAAAACTAAAGTAAAAAGGAAAACAAAAACCCATTGAATAAATCTGGATCACGCTGCAGTTGAAAAGCATCCATTTGTTCAACAGAATGATAAAGTGCCTTCGGTGTGCCAAAATATGGAACACATTCTGTTGTCAAGTAGTTCAGAGTCTAGTGGGGTGAGAAGAACAATTAGATCGATGGTTACAGTAATAATAGTAAAAATGATGATAATTAACATCTATTGAGAACTTACACATCCCAGGCCTTATGTCAAGTATTTTACATTTTAAACATCATTGAATTCTCACAAAAACCTGACGAGGGTGGCAGTACAAATAGCCCCATTTTATAGGTGACAATTTTCAGATGACTCATGTGATAAGTGATATGAGAGAAACGGGTGCAAGGAGTAAAGAGTAGGATGCCCAGATAATTTCTCTTTATATAGATGTGTCCTTCCATAAGAATCTCCAATTTCTTCAAAATTTCTTAAACTGCACCCCAATATATTCATTGACAATTCCTTGTATAGACTTACTGCTACAATCACATGCTGACCAAGATACGAAGTGATGTGTTGTCTTAAACCAGTATTAAAGAAGAGAAACCAGAGATTTAGGAAGACGTGGAGCTGGTTGCCAGAGAAAGTAGTACTTTAGTCCCAGCATTTATTTCTGCTCCTTGTTATCAGAGACTCAGAAACTGTCACAGTATCCTCAGTGACATATGTATCTAAGTGGGTTTATCACGCAGTAGACTTGTTGTTCAGACCTTTTACACCCCAAATCAAGATCGTCCTTTTACTTTTAGAATCATGAAACTATATAGCTTTACTTATTCTTTTGATGTAGAAGGGATAACATTTTAAAGATGAAGTTGTGGTCTAGAGAGTTTTAAGGACTTGATCAAGGGGACAGAACAAGTTCATGTCTGAGATGCATCTGGAATTGGATTCTTCTGACCTCTACCAGTAGAGAACTCTTTATTCATTTATTCAATTATTTATTTATTCATTCATACATGTATTCATTAATTTTTTATCGAGCACCTACTATGTGCCAGATTCTGTCCTAGGGATAAGATTATAGCCAAGAAAAAAACACAAAAGAAAACTCTGCTCTCATGAATCTCCTGTTCTAATGAGTGAGATGGGCAATAAAGCAAATAAATAAGTATATCTATATTATGTTAGATACTCATAGATATTAAGGATAATATTAAGTGGGTAAATGCAACAGAAATTTTTTTTTTTTTTTGGCAGGGCATGATATTTTAGATAGGTCAACCAGGAAATACCTCTTTGAGAATGTGACTTTTGAGAAGCAGAAGAATAGGAGGATGTCTTAAAGATAACAGAGGGAAGAGAAGTGTAAGCAGAAGGAACAGCATGAGCTAAAGGCCAAGGCAGACCTGTGATCGCTAGGCTTGAGGAAGAGAAAAGAGCCCAATATGAAAGCTACAGGGCGAGCAAGGGGAAAGTGCAGAAGAGATCAGACACCAAAAGAGAGCCAGAGCACGCGCCAGTTTGAGGTGACAGCTAAGAATTCACTTTCTCACTGGGTGAGAAGGATAGCACGCGGAGCGTGGCTAGTCATCTCATTTGTATCATATCATGATGCCCTGAGAGTTCTCATCTCTATAGAGGACACAGACATTCCTTTACCAACAAAATGACATTAGCCCGGTTAAAGAAAATAATATTGTACCTAGCCTTTCACTTTATGAAGCTGAGAGTGCTATAAATGACAAGGAATGTTAAATAGAAAAGAAAAGAAGCATGTAGAATTGATTTTGAATACACTTCAAGACTTCAATAGAAGGGGCGATGTGCTTTCTTTGTTAGTTTTAGCTGTAAGGAAGGCATGGAGCTACATTTCTAAATATGGTAAAGTAAATAACATTAAAGATATATCTTGAATGATTGAAAAATCGAAGCAACTTGGCATTGAGTCTTAAATTCTCATGCCTTTTTATAAAAAACAAAATTACTGGAAGGACTTAGTTCACATTATGTTCCAGCAAAATGAAATATGGCATTTTAATGAGAAATGTCATTTTCCTGGGTTATAAAAGGACAACAAAAATGATAAAGCCAGTCAACATCACTAGTTTCTTATTATTTTTTTTTTTTTTTGCCAGTCTCCCATATTCGGAGTATTTTGTTTTGATAAACTTGTCAATCCCTTTGGTTTTCTTTGGAAAAAAAGAGGTATACGGCTAGGAAATATTACTCAACATTTATTTATGGCTGTCATATTTTTAAATAGTGAACAGACATAGAATGAGTTTTCTCCTTTTGTCTGCTGTTCTGCATCAAAACCTTGAATAATAAATTTTGCCCTTTTCTTCTTTTTGGATCTGAGACGCCCTTTACAAATCTTAGATGGTTAAACCTTATTGTCGCCTAGAGAGAGTGGTTCATAAATTGACAAACTGAGACATTGTCACCAGTCACCAGGCAGAAGAGAGGAGCAGAAATAGGCCGCTTATGTGTGCTTTTTAGGTCTTTGTTTCATGTAGAGTTTACTTTAAAAGTGGTGTGAACATGCCAGAGAGGGCAGATGCATTTGGTAAACAATAATCAATTGGAGGAAACGTGGGGGCTTCACTTGCATCAGGGAAGATTAGAGCTGAGTGCACTGTTTTCTACCAGTTAGTTCTAGTAGAGTCTTAAAAGGAAGTGGATATGTTAATAAGAAAGCAAAACATCCTTCTTATAGCAGATCAAACTGAATCTTATATTATTGACTCCCTTTTGAGCAGTCTGGCCTATTAATGTCCTACGGTGATTTACACAGTCTAATCAGCCACCTGGGAAATTTTATTTTTACCTATGCAGCCAATGAACTAGATAAGGGACATAAAATAGCCTCACAGGGGTTCACTTTTGTCCAAGATTTATGGAGCTCACAAGAAATTTCTTCTCCCTGTCCAGTATTTCTTAATTTCCTCTGATTTCAGCTCCTTATCAAAAGTAACACCAACATCACCTACCTCACATAAAGGCCGTAGGTGGCAGATGTGGAGACATGAATGAAGCAATATCAGGAAAGTATATTTTATACCAAAGCCCGCTTTTATTTCTGGGAAATCCAAATAAATTTTGACTTCTTATGTTCTTCATAATCTGCCCCCAAAAATTGAAGTTTCTAGTGGAGAAATCACATATTCAGAATGCCATGGATAACACACATCTACCAGAAGAATGATGAAATATTCTAAAACAACAGAAGAAGAAGTTGTCACACTGGGCTAGGTTTGAAAGATTATGAACCACAGGCTGGAGAACTTTGAAACTACTCTACAAAATGACAGGGAGTTGATATATGGTTTGGGACATCTATGGTTCCAGACTTCCATTGCTTAAGAGGGAGCCCGGAGTTACATTATTACACTCCTTACAGATTGTTTCAATGATCCATATGTAGTTCACCCATCTCTGCTTGCAAGTAAATGTCTGGTCCTTGCGTTAATATTTACTCTTCTGAGATTCTAATGTTTCAATGATAAAATGATGATGGAATTTAACTCTCACCTTTTATATGGGTTCTAGAGTAGTAGGTCTCATAAATGTTTGGGAAATGACCTAATCAATACAGATAAATGTCCATGATGTAGTGTGAAATTATTCACATATACATGCACACAAACTTATAACTTACACACTTTTTTTATGGCAAACACCTACCACATAGCAAGTACTGTATGCCTTCACCTATTGTCTGTCTAGCTAGTCCCTGCTTGTTTTATAAAACTCAACTCGAGCATTCCCTCCTCCAGTCCCTTCCTGACCTGCAGTCTGATTTAGCAGTTCCTTTGCTATAAAGGCATGTCTGTATCAGCGTGCTCATCACACAGGGATGTAACAGCTGATTGACCTGCCTATTTTTCCCTCTCATGGGACTCTACTCTCCATGAAGGAATGGACTATGATTTTATTTACTATAAATTCCTCTTATATAATAAGCTAATACATTTAAACTTGATCCTGAAAGCACTGGAAAGACAAAGAACACTTTTATGTAGGGAAGTGATAACAGATTTGTGTTTTTGAGTCTTCACACATGCTGTTGTGTGGACTGTGGCTTTTAGATGGTGATGGCTGGAGGTAAGGATAGTTGGGTGATTATTTCAGTAATTTAGGAAATAAAGGATGGAGTTTGAACTAAGGCAGGGGTCTGCTGTTGAGGATGTGGGAGAGAAAAAAAAAGATTTTAAGGTTAAAATACTTAGAGGTTTGTTTTCCTCAGTCTTCTTATTTAATCGAAGATACTTCCTTGGATTTCTGACTTGCACTTTTGAAAAGATGATGGTAACATTCTCTGAAACAGGAATAGAGTAGGAATATGCAAAGTAAGGTGCATTCAGTTTTGAACACATTAAGCTTGAACTGTTTATTTGTATGCCCTTCAGGAATCTCAAAATGGAAGGGGACATATCCTCCAGGAAGAGAGCATCGCATGGGAAATAGGAAGGATTAAAATGAAACCCTAGCAATAAGAATGCTAAGTGATGAATAAGGGAAAAAAAGCAAAGGAGAAATATTGAATTGGAAGTTAACACAAAGAGTAGAGCAAAAGGAGTTGTTGGCTAACATAAGATCATAGCTTATGTCATTCTTTACCTGCACTGATCTCCCGGGGTCTCATCTATCAGGAGTTCATCCCTTCCCTTCTTAGTCTATAACACAGATCTGCTCAGTGGCATGTAAAGAAAGATCTGTCCTTCTTCAAGGAGCATACAGCAAAGACCAAAGATTGGGTGAGACTCTCTTTTCCTTCCCCTTCCCAGGTTGGCGCTCTCATAATAAATCAATTCTTGCTTTAATTTTCCATCTGAAAAACTCAATTCATTGTAAATGGAAATAAATAAAACTCTACATAATACACATCGCATTCAAAGTGTTCAGTGATTCATTGACTGATGATATGGAGAAATTGTTTTATCAGCTTTGAAGGAAATATTCATCACCATTTTGGCAGCTTTGCCACCTACATTTGGAAGCATCCCTTATGTTTAACTGAAGAGACAAGGCAAAGATGAGCTCTTAAAATAAAGATGTACACGTGGAATCTTTCTGGACTTTGCTTAACCTCTCAAATAAAAAATAAAACAAAACAATTGAATAATTCTGACCTAAAAATGTCAAGGCCAAGTTGTTATCTCATGGCCTGTAAACATATGCATGATGATTTTACTTTCCCTGGGGCAAAAAATATAAAATAGCAGGTCACGCTGGTAATAAAGTTTGGTCCAGTTGAAGTTGCTGCTTTAGAACTCTTGCCTCAGTCTTGGCAATTGAAAAGTTGATCTGAAGTCTGTGACATTCCTCCTCAAAGTGAAACTTTAGCGACAAAGTGACTTGTACACTCATCTTAGGCAAGGCACTTATGTGCTAAAAAAAGCAGTGAGATTTTGAATGAGAAGTTCATAGAAACTTCTGAATAATCACACAAAAGTACGGAAAAGCTTAGAAGTTATTTATGGATGCTGCAATTAATGGTGGCATTACTTCATGATGCTACTTCAACATGAGACATGGGCTTTCTGTCCTTACAAAATTGTAAGAGCTTAGGCAAGGATGAGCGCAGCTACAGGCGATCATTAGGAAACAGAATTTCCACGGGGCATTAGAGGAAAAGTCTCTGTGAAGTCTGTGCCTCGGGGACAGATCCTGCCCTCACACTGAATTGAGAGCACAGTCACTCTTCCTTCTCCCATCCATCACACGTGGCGCTATTTACCCAGCATGGTTAAAGAGCACAGTTTGCCAACTGGTATTCTGCAGAGAGTGTCCTGGGAGGCCAAAGAAATTATTATTTTGTTGCTTTCATATAATAGAAAGCCAGAGACATTAACTTTAGACAGAAATATTTTATTTTGCTACTTTGTTGCAGTAGAGAAGGCGCAGATGTCCGTACCTCATGCTCTTCTTCCAGCAGCCCAAGCTTTCTTCAATTACTGAGAGCTGAGGGTGAAGAATGGACCTCAGGCTTTCTCTCCCTGTTGGCAAACAGCTGCTTAGTTTAGCCCCAAAGCTTAGTGAATGAAGGGTGAAAAGTCAAACAAATCCATTTGCAGGATTATGTATGTTTATAGCAGTCAAGGAAGGATTTGAAAGAAATTTTTGTTAAAGACAAAGGAAATGAGTCCCTGGAGAAGGGAAATGACATATTTAGAGTCACTGTATGAGAAAGCATTTGGCACCTTTTGCCAAGTGTTTTCTGTTCTTCCTCCTCAAGGTTTTATGTTAGGATTATATTTCCATGCTTTCCTGATGACGAGTATGGTCATGTGACCTGTTTTATCCGATGAAAACTAAGTAAGATTATGTGTGCTGCTTTCTTTTAGAAGCTTTAAGAGTCATGTATAAGTTGCCTTATCTGTTTTCTTGTCAGGGAAAATATGGAAGCAGAGAGATGAAGCTTCCCTCTGCCTAGGTCCGTGAGTGAGGACAACATAGAGCAAAACCTCCTAGCTGATCCATGATGGACAGGCAGTGTGAGCAAATGACGAGCCTTTTACTCTTTTAAGCCATTTAAACTCAAGGATAGTTTATTTTACTCTAATTATATTGTTTGCTGTTTTTATTGTAGTGTAATCTAACCTATGCTGATTAATATATTCCTCTAGTTAAGTGGAACTTCCAGAGGCACAATCCAAATTTAACTTGTAGTGTAGTTCTTGGCCTACAATATAAACTTACGTACAGCAAAAGTACATACCAATATGTATGCCCCAATCACATGTGGTCAGGGAAATATGGCACTAATTACATGTGCTAGATGAGTGATACTTATGGCTGCTTAGTCAGCTGGCCTTTGGAAACCACGCATGACCTTGGTAGTCACATCTATAATTTGGATGCTGTGAAGTGTAGGCTTGTGCAAAACTATGATCACAGATGAAATTCTTCTGCTGCTCTCTAGCCTTGTATATACCTCTCTGTAACCCAACCCTAACCTCCCTCTCTGTGTAAATCTATGGTCTGCTGAGATTGCCTATGTTTATCCACTAGGATCGAGTTCATTTGTAAATAACAACCACCACTAACCTAACAGTGGCTTAAACAAATAGGAGGGTTCTTTTTTTCACGTATCAAATATTTAGAGGTTGGCAGCTACTTGATGATTTTTTTTTATTATTTTTTTTTTGTTTTTGAGGAAGATTATTCCTGAGCTAACATATGCTGCCAATCCCCCTCTTTTTGCTGAGGAAGACTGGCCCTGAGCTAACATCCATGCCTATCTTCCTCTATTTTATATGTGGGGTGCCTGGAACAATGTCAATGGCTAACGATGGCTTGACATGCTGTGCGTGGGGCTGCACCTGGGATCCGAACCAGTGAATCCCGGGCCACCGAAACAGAATGTGCAAATTTAATGGCTGCACGACTGGGCCAGCCCCTGCTTGATGATGCTTGATTTTTAAAGTCTAGGTCCTTTCTTCTCTTCAGTCCTTATCATGTTCTCCCTCATTCTTACGCTTGATGTACCATGGTTGCAAAATGAATGCTGCAGCTCTAGTCTCATTGCCACAATTAGAGGAGGAGATAGGAGGAAGAAAAGAGAGCAGAACTAGCAGAATTCATTTCAGTCTCATTGGCCAAGACTATGACTTATGTTCACCCCTCAGGGTAGGAGATGCTGAGAAACTTCAAACCAGAATTTTCATGATTGGCTTAAACTAATCCATCACTTGAAAGGGAGCATATTCTCTCCCAGAACAAAATCAGGGTTCTTGCCAGCAAGGAAGAAGAAAATGAGTATAATATTTGTCACACCATCTGTTCACATTTATTCCAGGTCGTGAGATGGGAGATTATGTCACCACTGTACACCTTATGAATGGTATATTGCCCACGTCACCACAGTTGTTGGTATAAGAGCGTGGAAATAGAGTGCTCTTTAGGACAATGAAAATTGTTTATAGGACCCTCTCCTGGAGGTTCATGCCATTCTAGCTACTTTTGCTTTATTGATTAAGGCTCTTGAGTCATGTTAGAACAAAGATTGAGAGTGCTTGACTGTGTAGCACTGTTAGAAAACTATGGGAATATTCCCATTGAGAGATGTGGCTGGTTAGTTTCAGTCCCTGCTAAGTTCACTGGGGTGGTAGTAAGCACCAGGCTTCAGAGTCAATTAGACGCGGGTTTGACTCAAGGATTTACCATTTGGCAACTGTATGATCTTGTATATAGGTCATTTCACCTATTTGATTTTCACCTTTATGTGTGATAATAACCTTAAACTTTAGAATTTTCAAGAAAATTAAATTATAATAGGTAATTAATAACCATTAACTGGGGCTGGCCCCATGGCCAAGTGGTTAAGTTCGCGCGCTCCGCTGCAGGCGGCCCAGTGTTTGCTGGTTCGAATCCTGGGCGTGGACATGGAACTGCTCATCAGGCCACGCTGAGGCGGCATCCCACATGCCACAACTAGAACGACGCACAACGAAGAATATACAACTATGTACTGGGGGGCTTTGGGGAGAAAAAGGAAAAAAATAAAATCTTAAAAAAAATAAATAAATAAATAACCATTGACATTACTCGTAGATTCTTCACAAAATAAAAGCACTAGAGACAACTCAGAAAGTCATGTAGTAGAAAGCAAACAGTGAGAAGATTGCACTTTTGGATAGTAAAGCATCAGGGACCCCATGTTCCACCGGGAATTCCATTTCCCTCACTACTTCAAGCATTCTCCATAACACAAACTCTCCTTTGGATAATAAAAGAATCTGAAAAATCTCTCCCACTTTTTCAATTTCTCTGAGCATTAGCTATTGGCTTTCTAACTGATTCTTCAAACTATTCCTTATGCCATAGCGTTGTATAATTTATACAGAACACTCTCTCCTGTCTTGGTTTAATTCTCTAAAGTATTTGGAGAAAGGATTTTATATTAAAGCGGTGACACAAAATAAAGCAATATTGTAGCAGTGTCTTGCATCTTTAATAAAGTTGCTCTCAAACAGCGTTCCAATAAATGAAATGTACCCGGGAATGACAAATTTTCATATATCAAAGCTATGCTCTGACCTGCTCTGGGACATAAAGCCTAATGTCATAATAGAGCCCAGAGGTTTGTGTTTGATTTGATTTGACTTTCTTTCTTTCTTTTCTTCTAAAGGAAGATTACCTACTTTCCAAAATAATAATCATAAGAGTAAAAAACCCATCCCATTCTATGGCAGGAAAAAAGCACCATTAAGATTGAAGACATTCAGTGGCAGTGCTAGATCCTAAGCTTTTTGAGAAAAAAATTCATGCATACGTATACACACAACAAAGAAGGGAAGGGAGGCTTTGGCAATTTTAATTATTTATAACACATCACCAGGAATGTTCCAAGCCTCATTCTGTAAGAAACAGTCAAACATGAAACAAAGAACAAGGCGAGAATCCCCGAAGGACTTGGTTCAGCGTGAGTGAGATGTATAATTCAGGATACATGTGTGTGGATGGAGGGGCTTCCAATGCCCCAGAGCAAATACAGCTGGGGAAGGCAGATGGAGTCTCCCCTGTCAGTGAGGGGAGATGGAAAAAAATGCCTGACAACTGTGACATCCCCTTCCTGGTCATGTGACACGAATGCTATAAATCAGTCTGCTCCCTCATCATTCCAGGGTGAGCTGCTTTTCATAAAGGGAAATAATGGTCTTTCAAGGCCACAAAAAATGCAATATTTGTCTTAAAAGAGAGATTTCTTTCCCCCCAGGTAAGCATCTCCATGGGAGCAACTGAAGGGCGCTGAGCAGACAGCTCTGCTCCCATGCAATGCCTGATGGGAAACCAAAGTGTGCAAGGCAGTGCAATGCTGATCCATTTCAGTCCCTTTTGGAGTTTGGAGACATATTCATCTCCAAGTTCAAGAGTCTTCTTTTGAGGGGTAAATACACCATGGAAGAATAACACCTAAGACACAGTCAACTAACTCACAGGGCAAAGGTCCTAGACTTAGAAATCAGAAAACTACCCACTGCGGGCCACCCCATAGCTGAGTGGTCATGTTTATGCACTCCTCTCCTGTGGCCTGGCAGCCTAGGATTTGCCAACTCTGATGCTGTGCACGGACCTACACACAGCTCATCGGGCCATGCTGTAAAGGCATCCCACACAGAAGAATCAGAATGATTTACCGCTATGTTATACAACCATGCACTGGGGCTTTGGGGAGAAAATAAAAAAGAGGAAGATTGGCAACAAATGTTAGCTCAGGGCCAATCTTCAAAAACAAAAAAAGAAAGGTACCCAAGAAATTTTATCCATTTAATGCAAAAGACACAGTCTACTTTTCCATTACCTTTTTATTTTTGGTTCCTTCCTTTCTTCTAGTTCCTGACTTTGTAAATGCCGTGGTTTTAGTCTTGCCAAGTAAACTTGGAAGTTTGAGAAAAAGGTGACTCCTTCCCTTACCATTTAAAATTGGGAGAGAAACGTCACATTTAAATAAGAGGGCGCTGATAATCTTTGGAATGCCTGCTTTGTGTTGGGCACTCCGCTAGTCACCATCACATATGCTAATCCCTATAACCCAAAGGGTATCTTATAAAATATTATTCTTTTAATTTTACAAAACAGTAAAGAAGACTTTGTGAAAGAAAATAATTTGTTCATGATGGTGTAACTAATAGCTAGCAAGCAAGAAACCAAACATCCTTATATACACCACATACATATTATTTTCAAGACTGGGGAAAACAGTTGATAAAATCATTGGGGTACCAATGAAAATGTCCTTTCTTCTGTCAAAATGGGTAGAATTTCCACAAGTCTATTTCCTTCTTTCCATCCTTCTTTCTTCCTGTTCTTTCTTTTTCCAACAAATGTTTTATGAGTACTCACAAAGGCTTGGATTAGAACAATGGACAAAACAAGGCCCCATTTTTGAGTGCTTATATTCCAGTGAATGGGGTACAAAACATAAACAAAGAAATTACTATAATGTTGCCTAGCAATGAGCATCGTGGAGAAATGTAAAACCACTGATGGGGATAGAGAGTGAAGAGCTAAGGCTGTGTTTGTGGTAGTTCAGCGGTATGCTCTGTGAAGTCTTTCTCATAGCATAAAATTTGAGCAGAGACTTGAATAAAACTAGTGAGCAGAGGGAAAAGCAAATGCAAAGACCCTGAGGCAGGACCACACTTGGTGTATTTAGGAAAAACAAAGACTTGAATCAAAATGACTGGAGGGCAGTGACATAGGGTTAAAGTAAGAGATGAGGTCAGAAAGAGAGCAAGAGATAAATCACATAGGATCTTGCAGGCCGTGGTAGAGTTGCAGCTTTTAGGCTAAGTAAAAGGCAAAGCCATTGGAGGGTTTTGAGTGGAGTTGTGACAAGATCTGATGCAAGAGGTGAATAAAGTTGCTAAGCAGCACTCAGAGTCTGGATATAGTTTAGTTAGAGCCAACAGGATATGCCAATGAATTAGATCTGGGGTATGTGAGAAACAGGTGTCAAGAAAAAGTTTATGGGTTTGGGTATGTGCCACTGTAAGCATGTTGTACACCAAGAGTTTGGGTGAAGGCAGGAATATACTGAGGCCTTAAACTTGGCTGTAGTTTTAGTCTAAGACATCACCCTACCCAGTTTGTGGATTTTGTAATCCTCTTTCTTTTGTCTGGACCTCTAGTACGGGGATGCTCATCCAATTCTGCTGCATGATCAATTTGTTGTTCATACAAATTTGTTTTAGGGACAGGTTGATTTTGCTATTTTCCTCCTAGTTTGCTTGAAATCTTAACAAATTGTTCAAGTCTGAATCTCTTTAACAAATCCTTTAGAAATGGAAATGCCAAGTTAAATATCAGAAGGCGTATCAGAGATTTGGTTTTTTTTTTAACTACCAGAGGATGCTCATCAAGAGGAAATCTGGCAGTGACACTGCCTTTGCCCAATTCTAGCTAAAAAAATCTAACACACAGAAACACAGACAAGAAACCTGTGTTTTGTTCTCAATTTGTTCTATTAATGAAGAAAATCTCTGTGCTGCAGAGTCAAACTTTTCCAGGAATGGCCAGGGAAGGAAGAACAGATTCTAAAATTTTAGAATTCTGCTGGCTCCTAAATTTTCAGTTGAAGTCAAATTTTCCTAAGAAGTGAGAGACAACAATTTCTTTGGCTCCTGAAAGCTAGATAATCTTCTCAAATTATTGTAATGTTGTCTTAAAATCTTGCATGGTAGGGCAGAGTTGAATGCCCAGCTACCAGCTGGTACTACAGGCCATAAAGAATCATAGAATTTTCCAACTCATTCACTTCCAAATGCTGGTGGAATCGTTGGTGGTCTATAATGTGTGGTTTCAGAGATGTGCACAAAACTGGTTTCAGTAAGACATCCCCTTTTACCTCAAAACTCTATCATTTGGGGCTTAATGTCTAAGAGCTTTCCACAATTCACATCTGTTCTCCTTATCTATTTCCTTTCATTTTTTAATACATGCTTTAAAGTTTAACTGTGTGGATTCAAATCTTAAGCCCACCTTTTTATTAGCTGGATGACCTCAGGCAAGTTACTTAATCTCAGCGAACCTCCATCCTCATCTAAAATGGAAAATTTAGAGGGAGGAGCAGGGCGTACATAAAGTACCACCCTGGCGCACATGAACATTTTCCACCAATTGAGAAGTTCTGGACAGATACATATTGAAGTAGTAAGAACTGGGGAAATGATAAGACAAGGAAACAATTCCCCATTCAAAGTTCTTCTGGGGGTAGCAAGATGCATAGAGGGAATTTCTATAGGACCTGAGCACTGAGTCAGGGCATTGGAGAGAATATTGACCAGATTTGACCCCAAAGGTCACTTCTAGAACTGGCATAACAAATAGGTGTTATCTGGTTTGCAAATTTCAAATAGTTGCTAATGGCTCTCCAGAGCAATATGTTGAGAAATAGTCTAATGTGTAGTCTGTACTAATCCGGACCAAGATCCATTATTGATGTCATGGGTCAGATTGAGGCATTGAATTCATTCAGTGGAGGCTTTGAAGCACATTATTTGCTAGTTTTCCCTAACAAATAGCTGTAGTGTAGTTCCAGACCGTACAATTAAGAAGCATTCATTGTTGACACAACGGCCCTACTTTCAAGGAACACAATAATGCTTTAAGGTAAAAACCTTGATCTTTTTTTTATTAGATTTCAATGGAAAACCTAACCTTTATTTATTTTTGGTTATTTAAAAATTACGGAGAACTTAAAAGTTACAGCTAAAATCCTGTGCAACCCTGCATAAACTCAGAGTTCAGTACATTATTAATATTTTGATGAATGTAATTCTTATCTTCTTTCCAATTGTATGTATGTATGTATATGTACTTGTAGATATATATGTATATTTGGGTGTATATAGATTTTTAATCGAATACAGAATTGTGTTGCTGCATATACTATTTTATGATGGTATTTTAAAAATTTAATATAACTATTTTAGTTTCTTATTTCTGCTGTACACAAATTATCATAGACTTGGTAGTTTAAAACAACATAAATTTATTTTACATTTGTGGAAGTCGGAAGTTGGAAGTGAGTCTTACAGTGTTAAAATCAAAATGTTGGCAGAGCTGCATTCCTCCTGGAGGCTCTAAGGGTGAATCTCTTTCCTTGCCTTTTCCAGCTTCTAGAGGCTACCTGCATTCCTTGGCTATGGTTCCTTCCACCAGTCACAAAGTCAGCAATAGCCTCTCTCTGTCTCTTCCTCCCACACACACACACCCTCCTCTGCTCCCATTATTGCATCTCCTTCTCTGACAATGACACTCTTGCTTCCCTCTTATAAGGACCCTTATAATGTCATTCATTTCACCTGGATAATCTGGGCTTTTCTTCCCATTTTAAGACCAATAACTTAATCACAATTGAAAATTCCTTTTTTTCATGTAGGATCCCATATTCACAGGTTCTGGGAATTATGACATGGACATCTTTGGAGGGGTAGGCATTATCCTGTCTACAGCGACGACAGTGCACCTCTGTGTATTGGTATGGCAGGGTAAATACACACATTTATCTCTACTGGTTCTTAATGGGATACTAGAAAGGAACAAATAAATTTTAATAAATGCTATAAATCCTAAATGACTAATAGAATGGCAGAGCAGACAATAGCAATTGAACAATTTAAATAGATTTGAGTAGATGGGAAACAGATGGAAGAGTGCAAAATGATTTAACAGACAGGATAAAGTTGAAATATAAGCGCTGGCAAGGAATGATACCAACAAACATGACACCTAATCATGTTCAGTGTACTGCAAAGGTCTTAGATATGGTAGCATTTTGAAACTCTTAAGGCATGTATGAGGAGTGTATAAAATCGAAAGGAATTCCTTTAAGATTGTAAAAGGAGCTGTTGAAATACCAGAGATAGCCTCCCTCACTTCAGTCAGGCAATCATGCCCTCTCTCTACATACCAGTGAGGAAAGGTCTATTCCATGGAGAACAATAACAAGAAAGTCCCTGGGGACATATGGAAGTTACACACTGGAGGACAGGATGACATGGTTCACTGACATTCAGGAATTGACTAACACTCCCTATACACGACTGTGACGTCCATCCCCCTGCTTTGGTTCAACTTGCAGAATGCTGGCTCCGAGGGATATATGTCTAGTCAGAAGACTGCACAATTTCTCTGAAGAAACTGATTAGTCCAGAATAAAAAGTCCCACACACTGACCTTCAGAATTCTCCAATGAAATGGCCACCTCATTACCCAACTTTCAGATGCACCATCAACAAACGTGAAGCTTCCAATGAGCTTTTTTAGTAATTTAATATAAACTATGAATATACAGCCAGGTCACATCAGATGTTTGAGTAGAACTTTTGATAAGAAAGATAGAAACCAAGCAATGAAAAAGAAATAAATTGGAGAAAATAATGTTGATGGAAAGAATAGATGATAACATAAAGAATAAGATACAAGTAAAAAGAATCAAATGATACAGAAGAAGGACAAATAGGAAATAACAATACCATGAATGTTAAAAATAGGATAGCAGAAATTTAAAAATCAACAGAAGAATTGAAGATAAACTTGGTAAATATTACTAAGAATGGAACAATGAGAAGAATATTAGCTTCCTAAGACTATTATGACAAATTACCACAAACTTGATGGGGTAAAAGAACAGAAATGTATTCTCTTACAGTTCTGGAGGCCAAAGTCTAAAATGATGTTGTCAGCAGAGTCACATTCTCACTGAAGACTCTAAGGGCAAATCTTCCCTTGCCTCTTCAAGTTCTGGTAGCTCCAGGCATTCCTTGACTTGTGACTACATCCCTCCAAACTCTGCCGCTGTTTTCACATGGTCTTCTATTCTTTTCCCTGTATGTCTCTCCTTTGTGTGTCTCTCATAAGAACACTTGCCATTGAATTTAGTGCCTATCTGAATAATACAGGATGATCTCATTTGTGATCTTCAGCTTGATTATGTCTATTAAAGAACATTTATACAAATAAGCTCATATTCACAGGTTCTGGGAATTATAACATGGACATAACTTGAGGGGCCACCATTCAACCCACCACAGGGAGAAAGAGAACACAGAAGAAAAAATACAGGAAAATTAGAAGATCAATTTAAGAGCCTTAGCATTGAACAGGAATTCCAAGAAAACTAAAAATAGAAGATAAGAACTTGTCAAACATACGAAAATTCAGAACTGATGGACATGAGTTTTCAAAATGAAAGATGTTACTTCCTATTGTAGAGTCTGGAAGTCATCATTCTTATCCTTATAACAAGAAAAATGTTGGACAAACTCAAAATCAATGACTTCTTAAACCCATCAGAAAAGAGTTTGCAGAATTAACTGCCACTCTAAAATCTGGAGAGACAGGCAAATCAGAAAGTCACAGAGGAGATCTACTTACCTGGAAGAGAAGCTATTGGAGGCATAAACTGGTAGGTACACTTACATGGTAATTTTGATGAATTGCTGGAGTCTGAGTGTGGACTAGCCTGAGAATCAAAAACTCCTGAGGGCCTCAATCTTAGACAAAGCCCTTTTATTTTCATGATCTTTACCTACAAGAACTTCACCAGGTTCCTGAGGATGGTAAAGATCTAACAAAGCCCACTGTCTTGACAAAGGGAGAGGAAGAGTGATCCTTGTGAAATATGTCCACAGACTTCTCTACAACAAAGGCCAACTCTCTGGTGGGAAGATTTTACCAGAGCCTTATCCCAGAGCTGTGGAAGAAGAGAATTCTTCTCATTCCAGTTCTCTCTACCTCACCATCTTAATTGACAGGGAAATAAGGAAGCTATACAAGAAGAAACACTTATGAAGGTCACAGCCCAGAGACTTGGGCCCACTAAAAGATTGAGATTTAACTAAAGAACTATAAACACTTCCCCTCCCCTGAATCTTACCACCATACTAGCAGGGCTCTAGTAATATAACAATTGATTACAGCTGAAAGATCTACAAAACACAGGCTCTTTCTGAGAAGAAATGAGAGAAGCCCAAGTTCACAGGGAGCGTTCATCCACATGGACATTATTCTAGGCCATAAAACACACCTTAACAAATTGAAAAGAGCAGAAATCATAGAAAGTATGTTTTCATACCAAAATGGAAATAAACTCGAAATCAGTAACAGAAAGCTGGAAAATCTTCAAATATTTAGAAATAAAACTATACCCTTGTAAATAATTCATGAGTTAAAGAAATCTCAAGAAATTTTAAAATATTGTGAACTAAATGAAAATGAAAATGCAACTCATAGAGATTTGATAAATGCAGACAAAGCAGTACTTAGAGGGCAACATGTAACATTAAGTGCATGATTAAAAAAGAAACATCTAAAATCAATAACCTAAGTTTTCACTTTAGGAAACCAGAGAAATCTAGGCTCAAAGCAAGCAGAAGAAAAGAAATAACAAAAATTAGAGCAGAAAGCAATGATATTAAAAACAGTGAAACAGTTGAGAAAATCACCTAAACCAAAAGCTTGTTCTTTTATTGATGTCAACAAAATTAATAAACTTCTAGCCAGACTAACCAAGAAGAAAAGGAAAAAGACACAAATTACTAGTTTCAGAAAGGAAAAAGGAGTCATCATTACAAATCCTATGGAATTAAAATGATAATAAAGAAATATTGCAAATAATTCTATACCAAATTTGATAATTTAGATAATATACATCAATTTCTTGAAAGATGAAAACTACCAAAACACATGCAATGAAAAATAGATAGCCTGAATAGCCCTTTATTTATTAAAGAAATTGAATCAATAATGAACAACCTTCCAAAAAAGAAAACACAAAGTCAAATATTTAGGGAATGTTTGGTGAATTATACAAACATTTAAGGAAGAAATAATACCAATGATCTACAATCTCTCCCAGAAAATAGAAGTAGCGGAGGATATATTTTCTAACTCATTACATGAGGTTAAATGTACTCTAAGACCAAAACCAAAGACATTGTAAGAACAGAGCTAACAGATCAATATCTCTGATGAACATTTAAAATAATTCTCAACAAAATATTAGCAAATTGGTAATTATAACCATTCTAACTGGTGGGAGGTGATATTTCGTTGTAGTTTTGATTTGCATTTCCCTAATAATTAGTGATGTTGAGTATCATTTCATGTGTCTATGGGTCATCCGTATAACTTCCTTGGAAAAATGTCTGTTTATACTCTCTGCTCATTTTTTGATCGGGTTGTTTGAGGATTTTTTTGTTGAGTTGTATGAGTTCTTTACATATTTTGGAGATCAACCCCTTGTCTGATAAATGATTTGCAAATATTTTCTCCCAGTTGGTAGGCTGTCTTTCCATTTTATTCATGGTTTCCTTTGCTTTGCAGAAGATTTTTAGTCTAATGTATTCCCATTTGGTAACTTTCTCTTTTGTTTCCCTTGCCTAAGTAGACATGGTATTTGAAAAGGTGTTGCTAAAACCAATGTCAAAGAGTGTACTGCCTATATTTTATTTTAGGTGTCTTATGGTTTCAGGTGTTATATTCAAATCTTTAATCCACTTAGAGTTATTTTTTCTGTATGGTGCCAGATAATGGTCTACTTTCATTCTTCTGCATGTGGCTGTCCAGTTTTCCCAACACCATTTATTGAAGAGACTTGCCTTCCTCCATTATATCTTCTTGGCTCTCTTGCCAAAAATTAGCCTCGACAGATGTGTGGGTTTATTTCTGGGCTTTCAATTCTGATCCATTGATCTGTTTGTCTGTTTTTGTGCTAGCAGCATGCTGTGGAGAAAAGGGAACACTCATACACTGCTGGTAAGAATGTAAACTAGTGCATCCACTGTGGAAAACAGTATGGAGATGTCTCAAAAAAATTAAAAATAGAAATACCATTTGATCCAGTTATCCCACTACTGGGTGTTTATCCAAAGAACTTGAAATCAATGATACAAAGAGATTTATGCACCCCTATGTCCACTGCAGCATTACTCACAATAGCCAAGATGTGGAAGCAACCCAAGTGACCTTCTACAGATGAATAGATAAAGAAGATATGGTATACATATACAATGGAATACTACTCAACCATAATAAAGACAAAATTGTCCCATTTGCAACAACATGGATGGACCTTGAGAGTATGATGAGCGAAATTGGCCAGACAGAGAAAGACAAATTTTGCATGATTTCATTCATATGTGGAAGATAACAAATACATGGATAAAGAGAATAGATTAGTGGTTACCAGAGAGGAAAGGGGCTGGGGGTGGGTGAAAGGGACAAAGGGACACATATATATGGTGATGGATACAAATTAGACTACTGGGGGGTGAATACGATGAAGTATATTCAGGAATTGATAAATAATAATGTATACCTGAAATTACACAATGTTATAAACCATTATAATCCCAATAAAATTATTTCAAAAGGAATTAGGAAATTGAATCCAAGAGTGTATAAAAATAATTATATGCCATAACCAAATGGAACGTATTCCAAGTACACAAGGATAGTTCAATATTAGAAAATTAATCAATTCAACCCTCCACTTCAACAGAATAAAGAACAAAAAATCACATGATCATACCAACTGATGCAGAAAAAGCATTTGAGGAAATCCAAAAAACATCCATTCATAATAAAAACTCTCAGCAAATTAGGAAGATAGAGGTATATCTACTTGAATAAAAACATCTAATTAAAACCTATATCTTACATCATACTTAATGGTAAGACTCTGGACACTATCTCCCTAAGATTAGGAACAAGCAAGGGGTGTCTCCTCCATCTTTTCTATTCAATATCATACTGGAAGTCCTAAGTAATGCAATAAGACAAGAAAATAAAAGAAAAACGTACCTACATTGAAAAGAAAGAAATAAAACAGTTTCTCTTCTCAGATGTAAAAACTCCAAAAGAGGGGGCTGGCCCCGTGGCCGAGTGGTTAAGTTCGCGCGCTCCGCTGCAGGCGGCCCAGTGTTTCGTTGGTTCGAATCCTGGGCGCGGACATGGCGCTGCTCATCAAACCACGCTGAGGCAGCATCCCACATGCCACAACTAGAAGGACCCACAACGAAGAATATACAACTATGTACCGGGGGGCTTTGGGGAGAAAAAGGAAAAATAAAATCTTTAAAAAAAAAAAAAAAAAAACTCCAAAAGAACTGACAAAAAATTCCAGGAACTAATAAGTACAGGAAAGTCACAGAATATAAGGCAAATATACCAAATTAAACTGCTTTGCAAAAATACTAGTAGTGTAAAATTGGAATTTTAAATTTAAAAGAAATATCATTTATAATAGCACCAAAAATCATGAAATATTTCGGTATATGATATATAATATAGGTACGAATCCAACAAAATCTATATACAGAAAACTACAAAACTCTAATGAAAGAAATTAAAGGAGATGTAAATAAATGGAAAGATAGTCTTTTCACAGATTGTAAGACGATATTTTAAGATGTCAACTTCTCCTAATTTGACCTATAGATTTAACACAATCCTAGATAAATTCCAGCAAGTTATTTTGCAGATACTGACAAATTGATTCTAAAATTCACATGGATAGGCAAAAGATTTAGACTAGCCAAAGAATATCGAAGTAAAACAAAGTTAGAGAACTCATACTACCGGATTTCAACATGTATTATAGAAGATATGAATCAAGACAGTGTGGTGTTGGCAAAAGAAGAAGCACATATATCAATGGAACAGTATAAAGGGTCCAGAAATGGACCTCACAAATATAGTCAACAGCTCTTTGATAAAGGAGCAAAGTCAATTCAGTGGAGAAAAGATAGTCTTTACAAGAAATGGTGCTGGAACAATATATATGCAAAAGAAAACAAAACAACCTAGGCACGGAACTTATATCTTACACAAAATATAACTAAAAATATACCATAGGTCTAAACGTAAAACATAGGAGAAAATCACCATGACCTTGAGTTTGGTTATGAGATTGTAAATACAATATCAACAGCACAAATCACGAAAGAAAAACTTGATAAATTGGACTTTATTAAAATTAAAAACTTCTTTTCTGTGAAAGACATAATTAAGAGAACGAAAAACCAAGCCATAGACTGGTAGAAAATACTTGCAAAATATATATCTGATATAGGATTTATATCCTAAATATACAAAAAATGGTTAAAACTGAACAATAATAAAATGCATAAGTCAATTGAAAACTGAGCATAAGATCTAAACCTCACGAAAGATTTACATATTCCAAACAATCATATGAAAAAATGCTCAACATCGTTTGTCATTAGAGAATTGCAAGTTAAAACAATAATGAGATACAACTACACATCTACTAGAATATCTAAAATTCTAAACATTACCACCACCAACTGTCGGCAAGGGTGTGCAACAAGAACTTTTATTCACTTCTGGTGAAAATGCAAGTGGTATAGCTACTTAGGAATACAATTAGTTTTTTATAAATTAAACATTGTCTTACAATATGATCCACAATCATGTGCCTAGGTTCACCCAAATGATTTGCAAACTTATGTCTACATAAATATCTGTTTGTGAATGTTTACTGTGGCTTTAATCACAATGGCCAAAACCAGGAAGCAACCAAGATCTCCTTAAGAGGTGAATGGATACATGTGATGTGGCACATCTATACAATCGAATATCATTCAGCAGTTTAAAACACACACACACACTCAGAAATCTGCTGTCAGCCATGAAGAGCTGTGGATGAATCTTCATGCATATTTCCAAGTTAAGGAAATCAGTCTGAAAAGGCTACATCCTACATGATTCTAATTACTTGACATTCTGGAAAAGGCAAAACTACAGAAACAGTGGGGGGGGGGCGGATGGGAGGGTTGACAAGTTGAAGCACACTGGAATTTTCAGGGTAGTGAAACAATTATACATGAAACTATAATTGTGGATACATGACATAATGCCTTTTTCAAAGCCCATAGAACTGTAGAACACAAAGAGTGAACCTTAATGTATACAGATTAAAAAAAAATTCCCTGAAGGTCAGGGAATTCCAAGATGGAAGACAGAATGTGACAAAAGCATCAATACGTATAAAAAATATATCAAACAACCTCACTGAAGTGGACAAGGGTATAAGATGCTGACCTAAGTAACTCTAGAAATGATTGGATTCTAGAAGGTTAAAAGTAAAAGGACCTACATATAAGGACTGTATACTAGTTGATAAAGTTCTTTTCCAAAGGAAATACAGGTTAACAATTCTAAAACCACTATGCATAGATACTGGAATTGAACATTTAAGTAAATAAATGGTGGATAGTGGGAGCTAGGTTTCTCACTGTTGGAGTTAGACGTTACAGGTAAACAAGAAGAGGAGGCTAAAATTATCATTGTGATAATGGTTTAGAGTTGGAGACATCAGAATGAATTCATGCTTAGCTTAATACAAACACAGATAATGACATATGCGTGTGAATGTGCACATATGTGTATATATGTCAGTATCCACACATATATCTCCCAGCTCTGTTAGCCAGGAGCACCTAGAAGCAACTTCACCCTAGTAGCAACAAGCACACCTAGTGCCCAGATCTGGGTTTCCAATACCATTCTTTAATAAAAGGAACAAAGGCTCCTTGGAGAAATGGATGATTCTAGGATTAGGGCCAGAAATATATAAGATGAGCCTGGATCATCCTGTAGTGCCAGAAAGTAAGGAAATGCTCAAACACAGGCACCCGCACACACACACAATGATGGGGATATGCCAAAGGAACCAACTGAAAGACCTCCCAATAGCCAGATGTTTTGAGGAACAAAAAAGGAATGTTGGAATTATAACCCAAAGTACAAAATAAATATCAATGAATTCATATTTACATATAAGTGAATGATAAACCTGGGAGAATAGACGAATCTTCTATTCAAAAGAATTCCAAATAATTTATTTGGATCCTCACCCTTAAGGAAGCGGAGTATAACACCCCAGTCCTTAAATGTGGGCTGAGCACAATGGCTTTCTTCCAAAGAATATAGTGTTCTTTGAAAAGGTAGAAAAAATTGAGTAACCTTACAGTGGAGAAAGCTGACAAACACTACACGCAGCCAGGTGATCAAGGTTAACATCAGCAGTGATCAGTCGTGCTCACAGAATGAACCCTTATACGATATGATGAAAATGACACTTTATCTCTGTGGTCTTCTTCTCCAAAGCACAATACCTCAGTCTAACCAGAAGAAAAACATCAGGCAAACCCCAAATGGAGGCCATTCTACAAAATATCTGGTCGGTGTTCCTCAAAACTCTCAAGGTCATAAAAAACAAGGCTAAAAAATTCTCACAGCTGAGAGGACGCTAAGGTGTTCTGATGACTAAGTGTAATGTGGTATTCTGGAGGGTATCCAGGAACAGAAAAAGGACTTTAGTGAAAAACTCAGGTAATCTGAGTAAGGCATGGACTTCAGTTAGTAGTAATGCATCAGTATTGGTTCACCCTTTGTGACAAACATGCCATACTAATATCCGATGTTAATAATAGAGAAAACTGGCAGTAGAAGGTACAGGAACTTTCTGTACTATGCTCATAATAATTCTGTAAATCTAAATCTGGTATAAAATTAAAATTTTATTTTAAAAAAGAGATGCAACACAGTAAATGCTTGACACAGTGAATTAAAAATACCCAAAGCAAAGCACATCATCACAACATTTATAGTACTGGGGAACTTTATTGGACTTTTCAACAATATTGGGAGTGTGATGAAATTGGAACATGTTTTTTGACTTCCATTATGATCTTCTTTATTCAGAGATTGTAAAAATAGTAGGTTGAAGTGAGGATAACATCCTGATTCATGTAAATCTTATAATTTACAGGAGAATTGATCATCTAACCCATCTTTATCTGATACCTAAACAAGCATTTCCAAAAGCATGCTCTGCAAAGCACATCACGTGTCAGTAGATATTTTGCAAAGAATTTGGAAAGTGATGGGTGAAACAAAGGTAAGCTTTTGGATGCCTCCCCTGTTTTGTGAAGCTCCAAAGGGAAAACTAACCCCAGACACATGTGATGAGGGAGCCAGGTTTTCACAGAGCATCCCGAGGGCGTATCCCAACACTTTAGGAAATAATGCCCTAGCATTCTAAGTAGTGGATGCTAGTTAGCAGAAATATGTACTTTTAGACATTTATTTCTAGAGTAACTAAAATTCTCAATAATTCAGGAAAGGCCAGGACATCTAAGTATTATTAGGGATTAAAGAGGAGCAAAACTCCAAAATTAGGAGTGAGAATTAAGTTCATAGTGAGAAGGGAGGAGGAAGGGAAAGGCAGAAAGGAGGCAGAAGTGGCCTTTTAATGGGGTCACTTCAGAACAAACTCTCTTTAACCTGACCGTTCTACCCACCTCGCTAAGGCTTTTTACTCTTTTCTAGAACACGGAATAGGTGTGATGCACTCGAGCTGAGGAGATGAAATGCAATCTCACAGTTCCACTGGACTTTTACTGCAGATTTTCATTTACATTCCCAATTTAGTAATCTTCATAAAGAAGTCATTATTTTTCTTTCCAAATGTGGCAACTTAATTTTTTTTTGTCATTTTATTTTTATTGAGTTATTGATAGGTTACAATCTTGTGAAATTTCAATTGTACATTAATGTTTGTCAGTCATGTTGTAGGTGCACCACTTCACCCTTTGTGCCCACCCCCGACCCCACCTTTCCCCTGGTATCCACTAAACTGTTCTTGGTCCATAATTTTAAATTCCTCATATGAGTGGAGTCATACACAGATTATCTTTCTCTCGCTGGCTTATTTCACTTAACATAATTCTCTCAAGGTCCATCCATGTTATTGCAAATGGAATGATTTTGTTCTGTTTTGCAGCTGAGTAGTATTCCATGTATATATATACCACATCTTCTTTATCCATTCGTCTGTTGATGGGCACTTAGGTTGCTTCCACGTCTTGGCTATTGTAAACAGTGCTGCAATGAACATTGGGGTGCACAGGACTTTTGGGATTGCTGACTTCAGGCTCTTTGGATAAATACCCAGTAGTGGGATGGCTGGATAGTATGGTAGTTCTATTTTTAGTTTTTTGAGGAATCTCCATACTGTTTTCCATAGTGGCTGCACCAGTTTGCATTCCCACCAGCAGTGTATGAGGGTTCCTTTTTCTCCGCAACCTCTCCAACATTTGTTGCTATTAGTTTTAGATATTTTCGTCATTCTAACGGGTGTAAGGTGATATCTTAGTGTAGTTTTGATTTGCATTTCCCTGATGATCAGCGATGATGAGCATCTTTTCATGTGCCTATTGGCCATCAGTATATCTTCTTTGGAGAAATGTTTGTTCATGTCTCCAGCCCATTTTTTGATTGGGTTGTTTGATGTTTTGTGATTGAGTTGCGAGAGTTCTTTATATATTAAGGATATTAAGCCTTTGTCAGATATATGACTTGCAAATATTTTTTCCCAGTTAGTGGGTTGTTTTTTTGTTTCAATCCTGTTTTCATTTGCCTTGAAGAAGCTCTTTAATCTGATGAAGTCCCATTTGCTTATTCTTTCTATCGTTTCCCTTCTCTGAGAAGGCATGGTGTCCGAAAAGATCCTTTTAATACTGATGTCAAAGAGTGTACTGCCTACATTTTCTTCCAGAAGCCTTATGGTTTCAGGTCTCACCTTTAGGTCTTTAATCCATTTTGAGTTTATTTTGGTGAATGGTGAAAAAGAATGGTCAATTTTCATTCTTTTACATGTGGCTTTCCAGTTTTCCCAGTACCATTTGTTGAAAAGACTTTCTTTTCTCCATTGTATGCTCTCAGCTCCGTTGTCAAAGATAAGCTGTCCATAGATGTGTGGTTTTATTTCTGGGCTTTCAATTTTGTTCCATTGATCTGTGCACCTGTTTTTGTACCAGTACCATGCTGTTTGATTACTGTAGCTTTGTAGTATGTTTTGAAGTCAGGGATTGTGATGCCTCCCGTTTTGTTCTTTTTTCTCAGGATTGCTTTAGCAATTCGGGGTCTTTTGTTGCCCCATATGAATTTTAGGATTCTTTGTTCTAATTCTGTAAAGAATGTCATTGGGATTCTGATTGGGATGGCGTTGAATCTGTAGATTGCTTTAGGTAGAATGGACATTTTAACTATGTTTATTCTTCCAATCCATGTACATGGAATGTCTTTCGATCTCCTTATGTCGTCATCCAATTCTCTCAGAAAGGCCTTGTAATTTTCATTATATAGGTCCTTCACTTCCTTAGTTAAATTTACCCCAAGGTATTTTATTCTTTTTGTTGCGATTGTGAATGGTATTGTATTCTTGAGTTCTTTTTCTGTTGGTTCATTACTGGAGTATAGAAATGCTACTGATTTATGCAAATTGATTTTATACCCTGCAACTTTGCTGTAGTTGTTGATTACTTCTAACAGTTTTCCAATGGATTCTTTGGGGTTTTCTATATATAAGATCATGTCATCTGCAAACAGTGAGAGTTTCACTTCTTCCCTCCCTATTTGGATTCCTTTTATTCCTTTTTCTTGCCTGATTGCTCTAGTCAGGACCTCCAGTACTATGTTAAATAAGAGTGGTGATAGAGGGCATCCTTGTCTTGTTCCTGTTTTCAGGGGGATGGGGTTCAGTTTTTGCCCATTGAGTATGATGTTGGCTATGGGTTTGTCGTATATGACCTTTATTATGTTGAGGTAGTTTCCTTCTATGCCCATTTTGTTCAGAGTTTTTATCATAAATGGCTGTTGGATCTTGTCAAATGCCTTCTCTGCATCAATTGAGATGATCATGTGGTTTTTATTCCTCAGTTTGTTGATGTGGTGTATCATGTTGATTGATTTGTGGATGTTGAACCATCCCTGTGTCCCTGGTATGAATCCCACCTGATCCTGATGTATGATTCTTTTGATGAATTGCTGAATTCTGGTTGCCAAAATTTTGTTTAGAATTTTTGCATCTATGTTCATCAGTGATATTGGCCTGTAGTTCTCTTTTTTCGTGGTGTCCTCGTCAGGTTTTGGTATCAGCGTGATGTTGGCCTCATAGAATGTGTTAGGAAGTGTTCCATCTTCCCTAATTTTTTGGAATAGCTTGAAAAGGATAGGTATTAAATCCTCTCTGAAAGTTTGGTAGAATTCCCCAGGAAAGCCATCTGCTCCTGGGGTTTTATTCTTTGGGATGCTTTTGATTGCTGTTTCAATCTCTTTCCTTGTGATAGGTCTGTTCAAATTGTCTGCCTCTTCTTGAGTGAGCTTTGGGAGATTGTAGGAGTCCAGGAATTTATCCATTTCCTCTAGGTTATCCATTCTGTTGGCATATAGTTTTTTGTAGTATTCTCTTATAATCTGTTGTATTTCTGCAGAGTCTGTTGTTATTTCTCCTCGCTCACTTCTGATTTTGTTTATTTGAGCTTTCTCCCTTTTTTTCTTTGTAAGTCTGGCTAGTGGTTTGTCAATTTTATTTATCTTCTCAAAAAACCAGCTCTTTGTCTCATTGATCCTTTCTACTTCCTTTTTCGTTTCAATAGTATTTATTTCTGCTCTGATTTTTATTATTTCTCTCCTTCTGCTGACTTTGGGCTTCATTTGTTCTTTTTTCTCTAGTTCAGTTAGGTGTGCTTTAAGGTTGCTTATTTGGGATTTTTCTTGTTTGTTAAGATGTGCCTGTATTGCGATGAATTTTCCTCTTAATACAGCTTTTGCTGTATCCCATATGAGTTGGTATGGCATGATATCATTTTCATTTGTTTCCAGGTTTTTTTTATTTCTTCTTTAATTTCTTCAATGATCCATTGCTTGTTCAGTAGTGTGTTGTTTAGTCTCCACATCTTTGTGCCTTTCTCAGCTTTTTTCTTGTAATTAATTTCTAGCCTTATAGCACTATGATCGGAGAAGATGCTTGTTATTATTTCAATTTTTTTAAATTTGTAGAGGCTTGCCTTGTTTCCCAACATATGGTCTATCCTAGAGAATGTTCCATGTGTGCTTGAGAAGAATGTGTATTCAGCTCCTTCAGGGTGGAGTGATCTATATATGTCTATTAAGTCCAATTGTTTTAGTTTTTCATTCAGCTCCACTATTTCCTTGTTGATTTTCTGTCTGGATGATCTGTCCATTGATGTGAGTGGGGTGTTGAGGTCCCCTACTATTATTGTGTTGTTTTTAACATCTTCCTTTAGGTCTGTTAATAGTTGCTTTATGAATCTTGGTGCTCCTGTGTTGGGTGCATAGATATTTATAAGCGTTATTTCTTCTTGATGAAGTGTCCCTTTGATCATTATATATTGTCCCTCTGTGTCTCTCTTTACCTGTCTTATTTTGAAATCCACTTGGTCTGATATGAGAATTGCAACACCTGCCTTTTTTTCCTTGCTATTTGCTTGAAGTATTGTCCTCCACCCCTTCACCCTGAGTCTGTGTTTGTCCTTGGGGCTGAGGTGTGTTTCCTGGAGGCAACAAATTGTTGGATCTTGTTCCTTAATCCATTTTGCCACTCTGTGTCTTTTTATTGGAGAGTTCAATCCATTCACATTGAGAGTGATTATTGATGCATGTGGACTTAATGCTGTCAATCTGTCGCTCATTATCTTGTTTTCCTGTATTTCTTTTCCTGTGTGCTTTAGACTATCCATTTAATACTGCAATTTCTTATGCTGGGTTTCTTAGATTTTTCCTTATCTATGATTTGTGACTCTGTTCTGTACTTTATTTTAGTGTCTACCTTGAAGTTTGTATTTAGAATCTCGTGTATAATAGTCTATTCTCTGGTGGTCTCTTACTTACTCGACCAATACTGATTTAGACCCTTTGCTCTTTCCCTCCTAAATAATTCTTTTCATTTTTTATTCCAACTCGTCTTATTAATTTGTAGTTAGAGTGCTAAGATCGTCCTTGTTTTGGTAGTTTCCTTATTTTTACCCTAATGCTATAGTTGAATATTTGCTATCCTGTTATGGTTCTATCCATCGGTTTCCCTAGTCTGTGGCTTGTGTCCCCTTTCTCCCTTTTTTCTTTTTTCAAGTATGAGAGCCTTCTTGAGGATTTCTTGTAATGGAGGGCTTTTAGTTACAAATTCCCTTAACTTTTGTTTGTCTGGAAAAGATTTAATTTCTCCCTCATATCTGAAGGAAATTCTTGCTGGATAGAGTATTCTTGGCTGAAGGTTTTTATCCTTTAAAGCTTTGAATATATCACTCCATTCTCTCCTAGCTTGTACGGTTTCTGTAGAGAAATCCGCTGACAGTCTGATAGGGGCTCCTTTATAGGTTATTCTCTTTTTTTTCCTTACTTCCTTGAGTATTCTTCCCTTATCATTCCTATTTACCAACTTTACTATTATGTGCCTTGCAGTGAGTCTTATTACATTGACAAATCTAAGAGATCTAAAACCCTCCTCTACACACATTTCTCCGTTGACCCCTAGATTTGGGAAGTTCTCTTCACTAATTTCGTTAAGCACACTTTCTGCTCCATTTTCCTTTTCCATATTCTCGGGAATTCCTATGATCCTTATGTTCTTACTCATCACTGAATCCATTATCTCTCGGAGATTTTCCTCATTTTTTTAAATTCTTAGTTCTCTTTCTTCCTCTGTCTGGCGCCATTCAGCCTGTCTGTCCTCGATTATGCTGATTTGCTCCTCTAGGTTGTCTACACGGGCATTCAGGGAATCTGTATTCTGTTTTATCTGGTCCATTGTGTTTTTCATCTCAAGTAATTCTGTTTGATTCTTCTTTATGATTTCAATCTCTTTTGTGAAGTAACTCCAGAACTCGGCTTGTTTCTCTATCTTTCTCTCTACCTCATTGAGTTTTTTGATTATAACTGCTCTGAATTCGTTATCACTTACTTTACCTAATTCCAAGTCCTCAGGACTTAATTCTGTGTTTTTATTGTTTTCCTTCTGGTCTGGGGCTTTTATAAATTGCTGGATGGTAGAGGAGCGGTTTTTTCTCATGGTGGTAGAATTCAGTTGCAGTTACAGCCTGTCGCCACTAGATGGGGGTCGAGAGCGGCGTGTTAGCTCTCCGCCTTCGGGGCAAGATGGCTGCGCCCACTGGCTTTGTTAGGGGGGAGGGGCTGTTACTCACAGGCGCTGGTCTGGGTTCAGATCAGTTCTGTTCTCTGGTCTCCCGAGGCCCTTGATTTATGGGGTCCCCGCAGACGGAAGCTTTCCCCCCGTCAGCGGGTCTCCACTGACTCAGCGGCAGGAGTCCTGGATGATCCCCCGGTCGCGCGGCCCCTCCCCCGCTCCTTCCCGACCCACGCCGGAGCGATCGCAGACTCTAGGAGAGGGAGCGATGTTCTCTCCCACCATTCCAGCGCCTCCGAGGGTGTAAGCAAGGTTATGATCTCCGCCTTCTTGGTATTGTAGGTCTCTAACGAGCTGGCATTATGTTTATTCTCTGAAATTCAGTTCTTCCAATCTTTTGTTGTATTTTGGAGGGGAGAGAATCCCACGTCAGCTCACCCCGCCATTTTGCTCTGCCCACTTCCTGGCAACTTAATTTTGATCAGCCATTTTGCACAAGGAAACAGAGATAAAAAGAAAACTCGATTGGGTTCAGGGCCTCCTTAGTCTCTGTGCTCACTTTGATCTTAAATGCAAAATGACACCCTGTGTATTTTAGTCCTGGTTGGTCTGGTTGAAATTCTGGACCTAGTTTGAGTGTCACTTACTTTTTTTTTTGACTTTAAATGCCTGGTAGTGAAATGGAATTTATGCTATTGCTATATGTTTTGTCCTGTGCAGGAGGTTTTCATCCACATCATTCATTTAATCAGCACAAAAAACCTAGAAGGCCATTGTAAAGGGACTTTAATATGGTCACTCAGAAATGGTCTTTTGGTTTGTTTATTGCTCTTTTCTATTTCCTGCAGGTAAAAAATTGGATAGTTTCTTTATATTAATGTGCTTTTCCATTGCATCACTTTTGGTTTGAAAGTGTTCTAGAAATCAGGGTAAAGTATCAGTAGACTGTCATTCCAAAATCCTGACTTTAAGCTCTTGGTCCTAGACTGCATATAAAATGCGTCCCGATATCTGCTTAGATCTTACAGCTCTTGAGAAAAGAAAAGCCTCTACCTTCTATTTCAGTATCCAACAACCCATATTCCTAAGAAATTCTTATTTTATCAAATCCAGGGGTTCTCAACCAGGGGTCTGTATCGGAATCACCTGTGAAGTTTGTTTTTTTTTTTAATTGACAAGGGATTCTGATGCGGCATATCCAGGGCAAGGACCAGACTTTTATGCTTCTAAGCCATTCCATCAGTGCTTCTGGGGCTCACCATCCAGTAGAGACTGCTAATTAAATCAATTTCACTATGCTCAGAAGGTAGGTCACATAAAGACATTTCTGCAGAATTCTACCACATGGCACAGGAAAAGTCTAGCTGACAAGGATGATAATAGGAAAGACATTACTGTTTGTGGCAAAGGGAGCAGAGAACCAGAAGGAGCCTGTGAAACCCTGGAAGCAGTCTTTCTGAGTTTCAAACAGTGACATGTTGTTAAACATTCGATATATCTTAAATTGAGTAGGTTTCCCAATGTGAACTGATTCAGGCTTCTGGGAGCATTTTGCCCAAGCCATCTTACACTGTTACTTGAAATCTGCAGTGAAATTGGATGGAAGGCTTTGTTCCAATCTGTTCCAATATTCCCTGACATGCACGTGAATCCCCATGTAGGATAAATTAGCCGGAGAGAATAGGAGCCGAATGAGTAGGACTGGCAGGCAGTCTGTTTGAATCACATGGCAGATCCATATTTACACTTCCTATTTGTTGCTTCTCTCATATAAATGGACTCGTGTGTGCAACAGGAGAAAGGTGGGCCTACCACTAAACTGTACCTTAGAAAGGATGACAAGAGAAGGGATTGATGGATGGGTAGCACGGAAGCCTACACAGGCTCCATTGCCAAACCAATGAGCATTCTTTTATGCAATGAATCTCTCTAATAATTTGTGCTGATGATGATTTGGTAGCAAATTAGAATCAATTCATGAAAATTTCCTTTCTTATTGTGTTGATGAGGCTTCCGACTCTGTGCTCGGTTGATTTATCCTCTGAGAATCAGTTATGCTTTTGCTACCCACATTCAGAACATGGAGCCTTCCTTTCTTCTCATGGTGTTTCTATAGTACTTTGCTATTCAATAGGTGGTCCCTGGATCAGTGATATTAGTTTCAAGAGGGAACTCATCATAAAGGTAGAGTGTCAGACCCCATCCTAGACCTGTGGAATCACAATCTGGACTTTACGAAGATCTCCAGATGATTAGGATGCTCATTACCACAGTATGTGAAACACTGATCTAGTACCATAAGAGAGAGTGTTAGCTAAACAGCCCGGGAGTTTTAGATTGTTATACTTATTTGGCTTACCTTGGGACCACAATTCTTTTCCTTATTTGGAAACATGATACTTTGATGATCAGTTTTTGCAGAAATGGTTAGCACCTAGCTTATGCTTTTCAGATTCCAGGCCAGAATTTTCCTAGGTTCAGATGTATGTCCAGCTCTTCTCCTGCCTTGACTCATGCTATGTCTTCAATATCTCTATAATGTCTTCTTGCCCAGATATGGTACATGCCCCTTTTTTGTGCTCCTCCAGCATCCCTGGAGTAGTTTTATCTATCATAGCACTTGCCTCATTGTACTGAAGTCATCTGTTTATCAGTCTCTCCTACCAGACCGTAAATTCCTCCATGATGTGACATATGCCTATGTCATCTTTGTGTAGCACACTAACAGTGACACAGTGTGCTAGACACTGTGGATACAAAGAGTAATCTTGATAAATACTGGTTTAAGTGAACCAATAACTTCACTAGCAGAAAAGGATGAAGGAGAGAGAGACTAGATGACTGGGCAATACAATTAGCTGGGTAGCTGCCATGGGAAAAATGCTATATTGGGCAGCTTTTATGAAGAACTAGGGAAACCTCTAGGGAAAGGGAAATGGTCATGTTACCTACCTTACCCTCATCTTGTTTATTGTGTTCAAGTCTGGGTTTTAAGCTCTAAGAGCATTTGCACATTACTACCATGTATGAAGTTTTAAACACTCCTCAAGTCTGAGCCCTACCCAAGAGGAACTGAATCAAAAAATCTTGCAGGTGGGGGCCAAAGCCGTGGTATTATTTTTTAAACTCCTCAGGAAATGTTTGTCATCCACTGTCCTAAGAGGATTGTCTAAAATCAGTGTGTAGGCAGAAGAGAAACCGACATGCTAAAAGTTTTGGAAACGAAGAAATTGAATTATCAGCTGGATTATTCTGACCATGTTCATCCTGGAAAAGGAGGGACTTAACAAAGGCATCAGACTTAGCTTCCAATTTCTGCAGAGCTGTCAGGTGAAAAGAGAATATTTTTAATGACTCCAGAAGGTACGATAAAGAGAAATTTAAGAGACGTCAATTTCAGTTCAATATATAGCAGTTATAACATTTTTTAAGACATATACTCCAAAGTGCAAAAGAAAAAAAGTAACTATCTTCTTATCTTTCTGAAACTCAACTTAACCTCTCTATTGAACTCGTATATTACTTGATGTCAGAACCTACAATCTCAGTCATTTCTGAGTAAACTCAGGTGCTTCAGGATTTTCCCAGTGATTTCAGGTTAAAAGTTTAGTGAAGTCAATAGTTTTCCCATCTCCCTTCTTTCTCTTAGGTTCACAGCTAGATTTTGCATGTCTTATGGAAAATCCTGGTTTCAGGAAAGACTCTCTTCCATGGCCTTTCCTCTGTTCAAAGCAGCCATCTGCTGCGATTTAACTTGTCTTCACTGGGATTTGCAGTGAATGAGTGTGTCCAACAAAACGTCCACATCCCATGTGGGGCTTTTTGCATATTCAAAAATTTGAGGAAAGGTATTTATTTTTCTATATAGCCTCACTCACTACAATTACTGTAATAGCATCGTGCAAACAGTTTTCACCCATTAAATATTCTCTCCCTGGTGAATGTTCTGTGGCAGATCTGTCGACTCTGTTCTAAGGAAAAAACAAAGAGGACAAAGTGATCATTACAGAGTCCCCATGAGCCACACACTTGACCAGCTCCTGGAGTCACCCTCTTGGGTTTCCATGGCTTTATATTGCTCCACTGGCCACATGTAAGAAGGTTCCTGAGCGAGGCAGAAGGAGGTTACAACGCTAAAGGAGTAGCGAGTGCACAACCAGTGGGGCTTTGCTGAAGGACTCTTGCCGCGCTTGGCTTCTAGAGAATAACAATTCAGAAAACAGCCCTGCTTTCCTTCAAGTGAAAGACAATTCTCCTCTAGGGAGAAAAGGAAGAAGATGGGTCAAGATCAAAGTCGCCTCACTTCTCTGAGGGAGATTTTGGATGTTCGTATAAGGTTGTAGTTGAGTCATCTGCCTGTGGTTGATATTCTTAGATAAACCTGGTGTGTGTGTGTCCTGTGTGTACATATTCCCTGCCTCCCTCAAACCATGGGAGTAATTTTTTATTCCAGGGTTTTTTTTTGCAGTTTCTCAGGTTATTTGAGAAATATTAAAATAGATGCTTTTTAAATATCTTAAGTGGAGCAGTAGGCTAGACCATTCATACATAATCAGGTTTCTTTTCTTCTTTTTTTTTTTAAACAATGGACATTATTAAATACTTCACTCAGGCCAGCTCGGTGCACTGCCATAGATGTCTGACTCAGGCCCACTTACCCCTTTGCATCTGTTTTCACCACTAGCTAAATATGTCATATAGTTTTAGGGTGGGAGGTCTAGGTTCTATTTTTAATCCTGGGGCAGGGAACAAGCTACAGGGGACAGGTTGAAGATGTGAAGGGGGGAGGTCAGGATCCTGGTGGAGGATATCTAAGATACCAAATGGGATGTATGCTGTTTCCTAGATGTGCCATTGGCCAGGACAGAGAGCACTGCGTATTAAACGTGAGTGAATTAAAATGTTGGTCAAATGTGGCGAACTTCCCATAGTCTGACTTTAATTCCTGAATCGCAGAAGTCTGGAGTTCTCCACAACAGATTCTCTTCCCTGTAACCCTCCCCGCTACTGAGGACACTGTGTTCTCTAATGCCCTTTGAACAGAACTGAGCCCCACTCAGCCCAGATTGACAGCAGAGTGTGGCCTATGCTTGTACGGATGTAGATCTTTGTAAGTAGGAGGTTGAAAATTGTTCGGCGTACGTCTGGAAAATGAAAACGACCCTTCTTTCTTTTTAACTACAGACATCCCTATGGAGATCGATATGATAGAGGGAAGTTCTGCAATGACTTCTGCTAAATTACCACCTTTCAGGTAGAAAAATGTCCAAAACAAAAGGAGAAGCATGGATAGGAAGAGGCAGATAATAGAAAAATCATTATGAATCATCTTCCACTTGTAAGCATCTAACTCTGCTTTGGCCAGTATAAGCCCAAAGCGAGAATGAACTGTCTCTGACAAAGAAAGGACTCTTAAAAAAGAAAAGGAAAAGAAAATGGAAATAAAATGCAAAAATGGTTAAAAAAAATGAATCTGCTTAAACTTTATGAACAATAATGAAACTAAATATAAATTTCTAAATAGTTTTGTTTCCTTATTTTATTTGACCTTCTCATGTTTCAGCCATGGCATAACGCTGGATTCTGGAGCCATCCTTTAGAGGCCCAGAGAAGGAAATACTTTGTAATAGGACAGGAAATTTAAGTAATTTGGACCAAACCACACAAATAATTGGTTAGGGGGGTGTGTCAAGATGCAAATTCAAGTCTCAGTCTCAATTTTCTCATGTGTAAAATGGGGTAATGGTACTCACTTCATGGGATCATTATGAGAATTAAATCTAATTATATAAGGAAACTGCATCACAAAGAACATTATATAATGTCTTCAAAAGCTAATCCCATTATCATTATTATTATTAAGTGGCAGTTTAATAGACATTACCTCACCAAACAAGTATCAACTCTTTTTGGAAGGCACTCAGAAGCAAAGGTGAGGTTCCTCTCAATAATTATAATAATGTCAGAAAAGGTAAACTAGTTTAGGCTCCATTAATGAACAAAGCTCAAACCTCAGTGGGTTAAGATAGCAAAAGTCCATGTCTTGAGAGTCAGATGGGAGTGCCTCTCCACGGCATTCTCTTGGCTGATTCTAGGCTAATGGAACAGGCCCATCGATGGTCATTGTGGCAGAGGAAGAAAGAGAACAGAGCTCAGTTCACTCTGGTTCTTAAAGCTTCCACTTAGAAGTAACAGAGCACTTCTGTTTACATTCATTTACCAAAATGAGTACCTGAGTAGGGAATTGCAATGCTATGTGGTCCAGATTGAGAGAGAACCGGAGTATCTGTGATCGCTCTAAAGCAACAGTCATCATACTGACAACATGTTAAAGACCCAACTGAAAGGAACTTCTATATGTGACTTTATACATTACCTCATCATCATGACGGTTGTGAATGAGGCTTGCTTCCACCTCCAGTCTATAGATGAGGAAACTGAAGCTCAGGACAGTTGGAAGACTAACCCAAGTACATGGAGCTAGTAAGTGACAGAGCCAAGATCCAACTTCAGCTCTACTGCTACGCTGCCTCCCTTATCTACTTGTGGACTGGGAAACTATTTGATCCTGATGCTTTCCTTCTTTGGCTGGTACCGTAGGGGAGTGAACACATTTTGAACGTGGTGTCATAGCTTTAGAACCAAACCATAAACAAAAGTGCTCGACAATAACAAAAGAAGAATTTCCTGAATTTTGACTCTGCATCATCCTCATCAACATCATAATCATTCTTATATTTAAAAGAATGTCATGTTCTGGACAGAACAGGCCCACCATGCCTAACTTAGAAACAATAGACATTCAACTAATGGGAGCTACCAGGCTAAGCTAGAAAAGGTATTTGTATTTCCATACTTCCACTCACTTAGTGTCCCTATCAACTCTGAGAAGGTCACGGTACTACCTCCACTTTCAGATATGAAAAGTGAGGCTGAGAGAAATTATGTGCCCACTGGTACCATAGCTGGGATTCAGACAGAGATAGGCTCAGTGCTGGCTCTGCATCTCCTGGTCCTGTAGCCTGTGCTTTTTACCCACCACATGTCATAGCTTCCTTGGAGACTGAATACTATGAACCTGTGTTTTTGAGATGTTTACCTTGGATACTCAACCCTAGTCTCTTGGGGTACATTTCTCTATCTCCAAAACATGCTGTCTTATTTCCTTGTCTCTTTGTGCTGCCAAAGTATACCAATTTTTTTTCTGAAAATTCTCCAGTTTTAGACACTCAAATCTCACTGAGCATTTAAAAATCTTGTCATCACCTCTTTTATGAGTACTCAGGGGATTCAACAATAAACATGTCTGATGTCAGTGCCCGGCGTACAGTAAGTGTTCAATACATCTTTAATAGATGACATTGTAGGAAGGTACACGGACGCTAAGCATGCTAAGTTTGTTTCAAAGAGTTGACCACCTACTCTGAGTCTTTGAACTGATAATATACAAACAAATCAATTTAGATCCTAACCCATGAAGAGTTCTCAATCTAGGGAAGGAAGTTAGAATATAATTCTATGCTTATGGTATCACACTCTACCTTTTATCTCCAAAAACCCCTAGAAGTTACTAGAACCATAATTTTTTTAGGAAAAGAATGTCCACTTGACTGTGCCCTGGCATATGTGGAACTTTCTATCTTTAGAAAGGTGGGGATGGTAGAAAAAGCAGTTTCTAGCTATGCCTCAGATCAGTCTTGAGGGCTTTCTCCCCATGCAAAGCCAAATAGGTTTGGGAATCGAACACACATGGGCAGACTTTCAGTATATTAAAGAATGCTTTTGGGGCCGGCTCTGTGGCTGAGTGGTTAAGCTCATGTGCTCTGGCTCGACGGCCCAGGGTTCAGATCCTGGGCACAGACATGGCACCGCTCATTAGGCCATGTTGAGGTGGCATCCCACATACCACAACTAAAAGGACCCACAACTAAAATATACAACTATGCACTGGGGGGATTTGGGGGAGAAAAAAAAGCAGGAAAAAAAAAGAAGATTGGCAACAGTTGTTAGCTCAGGTGCCAATCTTTTTTTAAAAAAAAGAATGCTTTTAATTTGATAATTGCATCCAATAAAATAGAAACTGAAGGACTCCCCTATAGTATTTTGGAATCACAATTTGTTCTAGTGCTTTTTTTGATTTGAATGCTTTTGCCTTTAAATGGTTTAGGTTAAAATAAGTTAAAGCAACAGTGGTTAGCTATTTGGTGGAATTGGGAAAATAAATGCAGGCAGATCAGAGCATTAATAATGAATGGACATTTTGAGGGTGTACAAAGAGCAGGGATGTTCTACGGAGTAGCATCAAATTTTCTCTACTATCTATTTGGGATTCATATATGAAGTTGATAGAGATTGATTATATACCCCTTATGTCCTTACCTGTTTTAATCTGCTTCACTTTAGAGTAGCCTGAAAACTACTTATAGACAGCACTTGGCAGAGAACAGCCCTGTTGGAGATAGCTCAATATATTTAAACATTTGATGCTAGCTGTCTGGTAAAGTGAGTTGAAATACAGCCTAATGTTTGGGGTGGATGAGACGTATAGAAGAGCAGTTAAGAAGATTGGTTCTAGCAACACAATTCCTGGTTTTAATCATGACTTTGATGTTTACTAACCCTGGACCTATTTCCCTATCTGTGCAATGGAAATACAAGTTGTATTAACCTTATAGGGTTGTAATGAGACTTAAATAACATAGTACAAGCAAATGCTTGTAAGAAACAGTGCCTGGCAAAGAGAGAGAAAATAGCATTTATTACTATAGTTCAGGGACCTCAAAAATACTTTCCTTAACAAGTAGGTGACACCAGGTTTTTTCTGCTTTGTAACAGGCATTTATGGGAGGGAAGAACTCTTTCTACATAGAGTATATGAAAAACAGAAAAATCACAAGGACCCACTAGCAAGAGGTGGCACTAGAACTCAGATCATAAGACCAAGTCTAATGCCCGGCTCCGTCCTTTTTTGTTGTTTGTGTCTAATAATACAAAGGCCTGTCTATTTCTCCCATGAGCAGGGGAATAGGTTTGGCTAAGCCAAGTCCAAACTTTTGGGGAAGAAGGACTAGGGGCAGAGGCCCATGAGTATTTCTCTTGGGTAATGTCAGAAAGCTTATGCAAGTATAGATTGTTGAGGCCTCAAACCCATAGGTAATGCTGCCATCTAGGCTTCCATAAGAGGCACTTGCAGAACAGGGCTCTTATTACATTCACTGTCAGTGTCACTCCCCTAGCCTTGAAACTGGGCCATGCTAGGGCAATTGCAGGCCCTTCACTCTCTTACAGGGAGCTGTTTATGCACACCCAGACGATCACCATCCTCTCTGTGAAAGCATGATGCCATACCCTGTTTTGATGGACGGCTGAAACATGATTTGAGTTTTATCACATCCACATGGCAAGAACAGATATTTTTATGGGCGAGAACTAAATATTTGAAAATATGGAAGTGTGAAAAGCACATTGGTTTTCTGTAATTACACATCAGTGGGATCGGCTAGCAAGTCATCTGAAAGGAAATGAAAGCAAAAGAACCTTACTTGCATGGCTTTGCTTACTGCTCCTGCTGGCTGCAACTGCAACACAAGGGACATGTTAGGTATGTCTCCAACTGAAGAGTGTGGGATATATAGCTGGTGCAATGATCTCAGCCTGGGTTTGTGCTGGATTCTATAAGCTTGAGTCTTGACTGAACCATTTGCTAATTTTATCTGCTTGGACAATTTGTTGGTCTCTGTAAGCTTCAGTGGCGGAATCTACTGGTCTGAAACAGGGACATTGATTATACCTGTTTATTGGGTTCTTGTAAGGATTCCATGTGGTGATCCACGCAAAGTGTTCAGCCTAGTATGTAGTTATACAGAAATGCTCAGTAAGCTTTGGCTATTAATTTTCAGGCTGTGAAAGCAAATTAAATAGCATTTGTATAGCTCCTTTGACAATGAAAAATAAAACACACAGACATAAATTCCTATAAGATGTTTTACTTGTAGTTAGAATGCTGGTCCATAGAGCTATAGAAGAAAATTCAAATATCTACTAACCTCTCTCAGCATGAAATTCTTAGAAACAATTTTTTAACTGGGAATTCAAACTAATTTTTTTCCATTAAATTCTTTCCTGATAAATACATTTTAGTAATGATTAAACTATGGCAAATTCTTTAGTCATTGTTAATTTGCTTCCCAAATTTAGATTATCCTTCAAAAGGACTTTTATATAAAGATTCATAGAATCTGTTTTAAGAAATTTTAAGAAATCTGAACCAGTCAGTCCCAGAAATCTGTTCTGAAAAACTTCTAGAATTGATTCCAATGACTTGTCAGATTTGGAACCACTGAATTGGATCATATATTTCAGGTGTGAGGTCTACGTATTTTGTTTGTTTTATACTCATGTAAACAAATATAGCTAATTGCTTGTGTAAAATATCTCTGACCTATAACATTTTCTTTCTCTTCAATTTGCATCCTAATCTAAGTCATAATTCATAGAGTCTAAGTTGTCACTGCCGTAGCTTCCTAGCTGTCACTCTGCCTTTAGTACCTCTGTACCCAAAGCCATCATTCCCTTAAGTACTCAGCAATCTCAACATCATTTCCTTTACAATTAGTTAAAATGTTTCTTGCAGTCAAGATGATTAAGCAAGAAGTGGGCATGGGTTAACTCTTAGAAAGGTGACAAGCAGTGAAAGGACTATTTGGGTACATAGCTAGTGGATGCCCTAAGAACAAATAATATAGTATATGGCAGCCAGATACAAATAAATAAAAATATACCAGTAGCATTCCTATATAACATAAATAATCCCATAAAATATATGAGAACAATGTATTATTCATCATAACCACTTATCCTCAGTGTTAGAGCAGATCTGGGTTCCAAACGGAGGTGGGAAGAATGGCACTCCATTCTACTCTCTAGACACAGATCAGCTGATGCCCAGGGCTAGCAAAGTCTCACTTAAAAGCATACAGTTAAGTCCCATCCTTCACTGACAAACTCAGTTTAAGAGACCATGTGGAAAAGAGGATTCACACTCCTCTTCCATCCTTGTCTTCTCTGTTAGCAAAGACACATTTTGGTAAGAGTCACCTAGCATGCAGATACTCTGTGACTTCAATTTGCACAAAAATTCTTTTTTTTTTGACATGGAGATGTGGATCCAAGGAAATGAAAAGACCTTTTGGGCCGGATTTGGCATTTTATCCATTAGAATAAAAAAATTTATTTACATATTTTTGTTTTCTTGATGTTGTTTTTCAAATACAAATAATCTTTCTTAAAGGAACATTGATATCTTTATTTCTTGAGAGCTAGAAATGTGTATCACGTTTAAATGCAAAGTGTATATGCACATGTTTTCTCTCATTGAAGTTTCAAAAATCCAAAGATTAGTCATTCGGTCCAGGCATCTGAGCAGAACACAGCTGTGTGGGGCTATTTACATTTGCTAAGTTTGCTGCAAGTTTTTGTTCCTTTAGTTCACCACTGGACACAGGTTGGAATTATTGATCCTCTGTTCTGTTGAATAACATAATAATTCAGTTAGACAGGTGTTTCATTACTGCCTTGTAAACTAGTGTGTAGTAAAGTTGAGGTAGATGAATGTCACTGTAAGTATTAAAGATATTTAAGGCGGAGAACAGGAATGCAAAGTCTGAGGACTCAAGGAAGGTTACAAAGAGAAGTGGGAGCTTGAATTGGGCCTTGAGAGTTGGATATGGTTTGAATTTACATGGATTTCCATCCAGAAACATCAGTGTGTACGTGGCATTGGAAGCACACCTTGAATGTGGTTCAAATTAAGTGGTTCATATAATTAGTTTTGCATTTGTTTATTTGCTTGCTGATTATTTTTTCTGTGTGGATTTTAGTTGATGTGTACATAAAATGCATGAATCTTCAGTGTAGAGCTTGGTTATATATATACACATACACACACAAACACCTGTGTAACCACCACGTAGATGAAGGATACAGACATCTCCAGCACCCCATTTTCCTCCCTTGTATCCTTTTCCAGGCAATATGCAGTCACCCACAAAATCTTGCGACTTCTGTTATATAGAATAATTTTACCTATTCTTCATCTTCATAGACAAGAAATCAAGTAATATATCCTCTTTTGTGTCTAGTTTCTTTCACGCATCCTATGCCTATGAGATACATTCATATCATTGCATGTAGCTCTAGAATTTTCACTTTAATTAATTTTTATTATTCCATTGTGTAAATAAACCAAAATTTATTTATCCATTCTCTGGCTGATAGATATTTAGATTTTTTCTTTTTTTCAGTTTGGATCTATTGTGAACCTTCCTTTCGTTGTTCTTCAGCAGACATCTGCTTTTATTTCTTCTGGGAATATACCTAGCAGTGGATTTGCTGGGTCATAAGGTAAACGTATGTTATACTTTAACTGAAATTGCCAAAAAGTTTTTCAAGAGTTATAACAGTTCACTTTCCCAATAGCAATATATGAAGTGAGATTTCCAGTACTCGACACGCTCATCAATAGTATTGTCAGTCTTTTGAATTTTAACAAATTTAGAATTATCATATCTTCCTGGTATATTGACTCTGTCATTATGAAATATCCTTCCATAATTCCAGTAATACTTACTGTGTTAATGTTTATAGTGTTTCATATTAATGCAACTGCCTAAGTTTTCTTTTGATTAGTATTTACAGAGCAATATCTTTTTGCATCCTCTGCTCTCTGCACCTTAAGATGTTTCACTTAGAAACATCATAATTTTTATGCTGCCTCAAAGTCTGTGTCCTTTAATGGAATTATTAGTTTTTTTATATTTATTGTAATTGTTAGTATGTTTGGGTTTAAAGATACCATAATAATATTTATGTCTACTTTTCCCATTTGTTCTTTGTTTTCTCTTTGGTTTTCTGTTGTCTCCTTTTTTCTTGACTTCATTTGCATTAGTAAAGTATTATCATTATAATTATCACCATCATCATTATCATATTTTCCCCTCTATTAACTAGAGTGATGTACTTTTCTAATGTTAATTGAGGCCTATCCTCACCTCAGCATTACAATGTGCATCATATAACAATTAAGATTTTAATTGTAGGTAAATTTTAGAATCCCCTAGAAAAATTAAATAATCTCATCAGTTTTTATCTCCATTTACCTCCCTTACTTGTGTGCTATTGTTGTACTGTATTTTAATTTTAAATTTATATCACACAGACATTTTAGTTATTTTGTATATAACAAATATAATTTAAATTTACTCACACATTTATGCAAGCATTGCTTTTTATTACCTCCTGCATTATCGTGGTTATAATTAATACCATTTCTTCACCAATTAATACCATTTATGCAAAAAAAATTTGTTTATTATTTTGGATAGATCTGGGACTATTAGCATAAAATTCCTGTTTTTATTTGCCTCAAATCATTTATTTTGAGTTAATTTTGAAGGATGTTTCTGCTTGGTATAGAATTTTAGGCTAGCAGCTATTCTCTTTTAGATTGTACAAGATAACTTCTTATTCCTTCTTGTATACATTGTCTCATTCAGAAGTCAGTTGTCTATCTTTTTGTTACTTTTTTTAAAGTAACCCTTTTCCCTGTGACTTAAAGAGTTTGTCTTTCCATTTGTTTTTTAACAGTTTTCTTTTTAATTTATTTATTTATATCATGTAGCTCGATATGTTTTTCTTTTATTACCCTGCTTGGGTCCGTAGTCTGTATCAATTATGAAAATGTCTTGGCCAACATCTTTTCAAATACTACTTCTACCCCATTCTTCCTTTCTTCTCCACGAAGATTCCAAAATGCGTTTGTTCAATCCTTTCACCATGGCTCATGGGTCCTTGCTCTCTTTTCTATATTTTTCTTTCTTTTTGTCTCTCTGAGCTTCAGTCTGGATATTTTGTCCTGGATTCTTTTCCAACTCATTTGTCTTCTCTTCTGCTGTGTCGAATATGCAATTAAACAAATTACTTGATTTTTTATTTAACATATCATATTTTTAGTTAAATAATTTCCATTTGATAGTTTTTATAGAACCTAATTCTTTGGTAAAATTCCTTATCTTATTATCTCTTTCCTTTACAAAATCAAAATCTCAATTATTTTAAAAACTGTATGTGAAAACTCCAGATCTGGATCTGTTTTTATTGTGGGGTTGGTTTGTTTTTCTGTTTCGTGTTTTCTCTCCTCTGTCTTTATTGGATTTTGATCTTGGCCTTGTCTCCAGGCTTATCTGATGTTCTTGTTTTAAACTGATTTCTGTCTATACGGACCAGACTTTTCAGAGTCTCTGAGGCCTTATGTTTATCCAGAGAGGATTTGGTGTTCTCCTGGCAGGGAGCTGATGTAAGAGAACGTTGCCTTAATCCAGTTAGCTTTTCAAATGACTCAAGATGGGGCTCAGTCTTGGTGAAAGATGCTCTAAATGGAATTCTGTGACCATTTCAAGGTAGCCTTTTCATCCTCTCAGCTGAAAACCTAGGTTTTATCAGGGCTCCAACTCCTTGTTTCTCTCTGCTCCAGTTTTTGTCTTCACAGCACTATGAGACTATCAGAAGCTCAGCTTAACTTTCCAGTTTCTGAACTTCCACTTTCTGCTGGCTTATAGCCCTCTGGCCCCATGAAAGTTAGGAATGAGAAAATGCCCTGAGTAAAAAAGTGAGGCTGAATATCAGGCTTCCTCCTCTAGGTTTCCTTTCCTCCAAAATTTTGGCCTTGATAATACTAGTTTCTAATTTTTATATCCCTACCCTGTGAGACTGCTGAAAGCTCAGATCCCCCAATTTTGATTATCCTCTCAGACCAATGATGCTTAAAAATGACAAATTCCTTCAGGGGAAAAGGATGGAGAATGTCTGGTTACCTCATTGTGCTGCCAGTCTCTTGGGGCTCATGACCCATCTAATCCTGACCCTCTCAGTTGCTTTCTGACACCTTCAAGCAGCTATTTTTGTTTTTCTTCCAACTTTAATAGTTCTCTGAATGGCTTGACAAAAGCTACTCTGCCTTAGCTGGAAGTAGAAGTCACTTGCAGGCTTTTTAATTTTGTCAATCAATCAATTGTCAAGGTGGTCAGTTAGGACAACGGGCCAAACAGAATGCAACAATCAAACCTTTATTCACTTACTACGACAGTGCAAGCAAGAGGCAAAATGAAGCACTGGCTCCTCAGTGTTCCATTTATCCCCACAGAACAGTTCCAGGAAAGGGTCAGTGGATGCAGCACAGACAGAATGGAATTGTCTCACTATAGAGCAGCCTTGAAGAAAAGGATCCTGTCTCTTTATGGACACATAGGCAGAGAGGGGGGATATGAGGAAGGGCTATAAATGGAAAGGTACTGAGTCAAAGTGGAGAAAAATGTCTCAGCCAAGGCTCCTGATATGGTGATCTTAGTGGAGGTACCTGGGGAGTCCCTCACCTGAGGACTAATAAGGAGGGCTGAGTCCCTGAATAAAACTCCCCCCAGAAAACTTCCACGCACTTCCTGCACACCAAGCCTGGTGTGGGGAGGGAAACTTCTCCCAGGAGTCTTGCCAGATATATCCTTGTAATTGCCTATGGTCTGGTCTGAAGCGTCACCTGTATGCCTAGAGTCAAAATCCTCCTTAAGGATGCTGTTGAATCTATACATACTCCTCAACTCCCTCTGTTCTTACTGTTTATTATTTTTGTTGTTGTTATTACGTAGCTCAGTATATTGGCTAAGTACATACCATTTCCTCCTGATTCATTAGTCCTATCTCTCTATACAGATAATTCCACGCATTGATGATCCAAGCCCTATTTGTAGAATCTGTTAGCTTCATCATCAAACATCAGTTTCTTTATGGACATAAGTTAAATATTAGTTTATCTTATGTATGTTTTATTTGTAATATATATCTACACTTGTATACATACATATGTATATATAAACAAAAAAATACATGTGTATATGTTAACAAGTTTGATAGATGATTTTCTGAGAGAAATTCTGTAGACAGACTACTTTAAAATAATTTAGTGGAAGGTTAGAGAAATAAAGTATACAAACTTCTAAGTCTATGGGAGTTTTTCCTCCTGTCTAAATTTTCCTTAATATCTTTTATTCCTTCTTTTACTTCTTTCTTCCTGGTAAAGGAGAAAATCCTGGATGACACTGTTGATGTCTTCCTGTTCATAAGGATGAGTGCTCTCTTTGAACTTGTGCTTACCCCTGAGGGGATTTAGTTGGCCAGGAATTCTCTACACTGTGATGTAGTTCCCAGTGGTGGCATGTCATGGCTCATTTACTGGTCATCAAACAAGAAAGGATAATTTAAATTTTACAGAAGAAACATTATGCAGCCAAAATTTAGTATATTTTTGCATGCAGTGAAGGCAACTATATCTGCTACTCTATGCAAGATAAAGACTTCTCCAAGCCTGCTTCCATTTCTGTTAGTGCTGCATCAGCATCGCTGCTCCTGTATTAGATTTCTAGTGTGTATATAATATGAGGAATTGATGAGATTTGGAGCTTCTATTGATCACGTAACCTACAGCTAACATTCCTTGACCTGGTAACTCTCAATTTCTTCCTATATTTTAACATTTCAACAAAATAAAAATGGCTCTCTTTTGTCCCCCAACCTCTAGCACAGCATACAGACCCATTGCCTAATTTAATCAGGTATTAGGGTTGTTCTCCAACATTTATCAAAGGAGCAGGAAGCATAAGCTTCACTCAGCTATGGTGAAGTCTTCAGGCTGCATGTGAGAGTTGGCTGCTGACATTGCAGCCTTGATTGTAGCTACAAACATACCTGGACAATATTTTGAGTTGGAAGATAAGGTTGGATGTATCAGGTCTGTGGCTTTATCTTAGACCCAACCCTCCCTACGAATTTGTTTGTTGGTTCTGAGAACCAAGCTTCTATTCAATGATCTTAGAACCCCCACAAACTTAAGAAGAAGGCAGAGGAAATATACTACAATGAACACCTTACATAAAATTCAAGGTGTGAGTTCATGTGGGTGTCAGGAGATTGCTGTGAAGGGCATCTTGAAATTCTCTGGAAAATCTAAAATCAGGTGATTTCTGTGTGGCATATTTCTTAAGTTCAATACCTAAAGTTCAACTTAGTAGAAGGCAAGATGCTTGTTGGTCTTTCACAACTGCTAGGATTGTCTTGTGAGTCTCCTGAGGCCAGAAGGTATTTCTACCATATCAGTCAAGTCTTCGCTTATATATTCCACAGTGCCTTGCCAGGACTGATCACATAAAAGGAATTTAATATTTCTTTTTGAGGGGAGTATTTGCTTACAGGAATACAAAGGTCATAGAAGTGGAAGTTGAGACCACCTCTCCTGCAGGCCCAACCACAAGGACTCTTGAATCATTCTCCTCTGTTTTTCTTGAACATTGAATGAGTTTAACATATTTTGGCTCTTTCATCACCATGTGATAGTTGGTTAGACCCATATTTTCCATCTTTTTCTTGCGCATGTACAGCTCAGCTATAAATCCCAGGCCTTACTGTATGCAGCCTGTTTAGCAGGCTCATTGATTGCAGCACAAGAGGGCATGCATTTGCAAATAAAGCATCTGTCCTCTCAAACTCAATCCATGTGCCGAGAGCTTACAAATCTTAGAGTATGTAAATACAAGCAGTGCTCTGTGAAGCATACATGGGCTCTAACCATAGCAGAGGGTTATTTTTGTGGAAATTTTCTGCAAGAGTTACTAAAATGAGAATAATTTCAGAGTTTTTCTTTGGTTGTTGTTTTTACTAAGCATGTATTCCCTTGAAATATAATCCATATTATTACCAAAAAGTACACATATTAAGTTTATAGCCAGATAAATTTTCAAAAAGGAAACACACTCGTGCAACACACATAGATCAAGAAACAAAAATTACCTGCCCCCTAAGATTCCCCTCATTTCTCTCTCCGGTTATTTGTTACCATTCTCCCTGGACAACAAGAATCATTAACTTCTAAAACCACAGATTAATTTTGCCTATTTTTGAACTTTTATATAAATAGAATCATGTAGTATGTCTCTTTGGTGTCTGACTTATTTTGTTCAACATTGTGAGAGTCATGGTTTTTTTTTAATAGCAGTTTATTTGTTCCCAATTCAGTCTAGTTTATTACATGAATAAACCACAATTTATCCATTCTATTTTTGGACACTTGAGTTGTCTTCAATTTGAGGGTATTAAGAGTAGTGTTGGTGTGAACAGTCTTGCATGTTTTGTTGGTAAACATATGTATTCAGATTTGTTGGGTACATATTCAGGAGTAGAACTTCTGGGTGAAAGTTTATGCATATGACCAACTGGAGTAGAGTTTGACAAATAATTTTCAAAGGTACTTGTACAGATCCTTCTCTCTCAGAGGAGTATGTGACTCCCAAGTGCTCCATGTCTTCACTAATGTTGGATATTGCCTGCTTACCTTTGACCAATTCTGGCAGGTGCGGAGTTCTGGTGCACTGTGGTTTTAATATGCATTTCCCTGACCACTAGTGACCTTGAGAAACTTTTCAGTATTTGGTCATTTGACTATCATTTTTTGTACACTATCTATTTGAGTTGTTTGCCCATTTTTAACCAGTCTCTCTTCCTCTAACTGATCAATTTGTGCAGTTCTTTTTATACTTTTGTTGGATGTTTTGCTGTATCAGTCTAATGCTGTGACTAACCATGGTATATTTTGATTAAGAAAAATTCCTATTTAAAGTAAGGCAACTTTTCATTTTATTATTTCATGATTAGCACATTTTGCATCTTGTTTATGAAATCTCTGCTTATTGCCAATGTCATGAAAATAATCTTATTTCTAAAACTTTTGTTTTACCTTTATATTTAAATCTACATTTAAAATCTATCTATCTAGAATTGAGTTTTATAAAGGGTGGAAAGCAGGGAGTCAAGATTCATTTTTGCCCTATTATGTATAAATATCTAATTACCCAGCACTATTTATTGAAAAGACCATCCTTTTTCCAACAACACAGCAGTGTCACTTTGTCATAAACTAAGTAGGTCTGTCTGAGAATTCTCTATCCTGTCACACTGTTTTATTTCTTTATCCTTGGGCCAATAATAAACTGTCTTAATTATCACTTTATAACAAACCTTGATATTTGGTGGTATAATATTCCAGCTTTATTATTCTTCTGCAGATTGTCTTGGCTATGCTAGGGCTTGAGGTTTCCATATATTAGAATCAATTTGTCAATTTCCAACAAAAAACCCTAGTGATATTCAATTGGAATTCTTTTAAATCTATAGATAAATTTAGTAAGAATTGATGTTTTTATAATATTAAGGTTTCGGTCCATAAAATGATATATCCCTCCATTTACTTAGGTCTTGTCTAATTTCTCACAGTAATACTTGTAACTTGTGGTACAGAGGTCTTGCACATCTTTTGTTAGATTTATCTCTAGGTATTCGATAGCTTTTGAAACTATTATGGGGCCAACCCTGGTGGCCTGGTGGTTAAGTTCATTGCACTCCCCTTCGATGGCCTGGTTCAGTTCCTGGGCATGGACCTACACCTCTCTGTAGTGCCCATGCTGTGCTGGTGGGCCACATACTAAAAAGTAGAGGAAGATTGGCATGGGTGTTGGCTCAGGGAGAATCTTCCTCAGCAGAAAAAAGAAAAAGAAACTATTGTGATGGGTTCTGTCTTAATTTAAGAAATGATGAACTAGAACTCACATCTTCTGAAGAAGACATTGACAAACCATAGTCAAACAGTGAAAGACCCACCTACTCACTACCAGGTCATTCTGAATATTCAGTATGGAAAGATGAATGTGGAAGTGGTATTGAGATTCCGGACTTAGACAGAATTTGAATCTTAACTCCAATGTTAATAAAAGTGTACCATTTGGTATTTCATTAATATGTCTGCACATCTGTTTCCTCAACTATCAAAGAGGGGTAATAATAATATATACCTCATTGTGTCTTGAGAGGCTTAGAGGTGGTGCACGTAAAGCACCTAACACAGATTCTGGCATACAATAAGTGATGAATAGAAGATGATGATGTTGATGCTCATGACAACAGTGTTGATAGTGGCGATATGATGGTGACAATGATTATGTATTTTTAGTATTGACAGAATTTTTTTCACCTCCAGCTGTCACTGGTCTTGTTCAGAACTCATGACACATGTTCAAAGAGCCCTTATATTATCTCTACCTGCTATATTTGTACATCTGTAGTTCCTCAAGATATGCATATGACTCTTCTCTGGCAAACCACGTTTAGGGGGGCTGGTAATTCAGCAAATGCCTCCTTGACAGTTATTTTCTTTATAACACCATATTGATGCATTTCAACCAAATAGCATACTTTAGGAAGAATATCCCTACACAGTTACTCCACAAAGTGCCAGGTTTGATTCAGATTAGAAAGACCACCGCTTGGAGTGTATTGAAATCATCTTGGAAAGTTGGAGTGCACTGGAATTATCTTGGAAGGGGTAAGTATGTATTTCCATGTTGTTCTCTTGTTACTTTGTGAATGTTTTTTCCTGTTTGCACAAAGGCATTTCCCTGGATAGATAATCTCTTGAGGATTATCAGTTTATGTTTTTAAAAAAAGCAGTTTGACAGAGATTGAAAGTCTGACTCTCCTAGCATCCTAAATACCCTCTTACATATTTCTTCTCTTCCAACCAAGCTTTTATTAGTTGATTTTGTACCCTGAGGCTTTGCTGTAGTTGTTGATCATTTCTAATAGTTTTCCAATGGATTATTTAGTGTTTTCTATGTATAAAATCATGTCATCAGCAAACAGCGAGAGTTTCACTTTTTCGTTGCCTATTGGGCTTAATTTTATTTCTTTTTCTTGCCTAATTTCTCTGGCCCAAACCTCCAGTACTATGTTGAATAAGAGTGGTGAGAGTGGGAACTCTTGTCTTCTTCCTGTTCTCAGAGGGATGGCATTCAGTTTTTCCCCATTGAGTATGATGTTGGCTGTGGTTCTGTCATATATACCCTTTATTATGTTGTGGCATTTTCCTTCTATACCTATTTTATTGAGAGTTTTTATCATAATGGGATGTTGGCTTTTGTCAAATACTTTCTCTGGAACTATTGAGATGATCATGTGGTTTTTATCCCTCATTTAGTTAATGTGGTATATCACATTGTTTAATTTGCAGATGTTGAACCATCCTCGTGTCCCTGGTATAAATCCAACTTGATCAAGGTGTATGATCTTTTTAATGTATTGCTGTATTTAGTTTGCCAATATTTTGTTGAGGATTTTTGCACCTATGTTCATCAGTGATATTGGCCTGTAATTTTCCTTCTTAGTGTTGTCCTTGTCTGGCTTTGGGATCAGGGTGACATTGGCTTCATAGAATTTATTAGGAAGTGTTCCATCTACCTCAATTTTTGGGAATAGTTTGAGAAGGCTAGGCATTAAATCTTCTTTGAATGTTTGGTAGAATTCTCCCGAGAATCCATCTGGTCCTGGACTTTTATTTTTTGGTAGGTTTTTGATGACTGTTTCATTCTCTTTACTTGTGATTGGTCTATTCAGATTGTTTATTTCTTCTTGATTCAGTTTTGGGAGGTTGTATGAGTCTACAAATTTGCCTATTCTTCTAGATTGTCCAATTTGCTGGCATATACTTTTCATAGTATTCTCTTATAATCCTTTGTATTTCTGTGGTAGTTGCTGTAATTCCTCCTCTTTCATTTCTAATTGTGTTTACTTGAGGCTTCTCTCTTTTTTTCTTAGTGAGTCTGGCTAAGGATTTGCCAATTTTGTTTCTTTTTTCAAAGAAATAACTCTTTGTTTCATTGATCCTTTCTAGTGCTTTTTATTTCTTTCAATTTCACTTATTTCTCCTCTAATTTTTATTATCTCCCTCCGTCTGCTGAGTTTCAGCTTTGTTTGTTCTTTTTTTTCTAATTCTTTTAGGTGTAGTTTAAGATTGCTTATTTGAGATTTTTCTTATTTGTTAAGGTAGGCCTGTATTGCTATGAATTCACCTCTTAGGACCAGTTTTGCTGCATTGCATATTAGTTGGTATGGTGTGTTTTCATTTTCATTTGTCTCTAGATATTTTTTTTTATTTTTTCTTCAATTTCTTCAATGATCTATTGGTTGTTGCATAGCATGTTGTTTAGTTTCCACATCTTTGTCCCTTTCCCAGCTTTGTTTTTGTAGTTGATTTCTAGTTTCATATCATTTTTGTCAGAAAAGATGCTTGATATGATTTCAATCTTCTTAAATTTACTGAGGCTTGCCTTGTTTCCCAATATAGGCTCTATCCTTGAGAATGTTTCATGTGAACTTGAGAAGAATGTATATTCTGCTGGTTTTAGATGGAGTGTTTTGTGTATATCTGTAAAGCCCATCTGTTCTCGTTTTTTGTTTAAATCCACTATTTCCTCATTGACTTTCTGTCTGGATAATCTATCCATTGATGTAAGTGAGGTGTTAAGGTCACCTACTGTTATTGTGTTATTGTTACTATCTCCTTTTAGGTTTGTTAATAGCTGCTTTTTGTACTTTTGTGCTCCTGTGTTGGGTGCATATATATTTATAAGTGTTATGTCTTCTTGGTTGAGTGTCCCTTTTATCATTATATACAGCTCCTCTTTGCCTCTCATTACCTGTTGTATCTTGAAGCCTAATTTGTCTGAGATAAATATGGCAACACCTGCATTCTTTTGTTTGTCATTAGCTTGGAGTATTATCCTCCATCCTTTCACTCTGAGCCTGTATTTGTCTTTGGAGTTAAAGATTTTATTTTTCCTTTTTCTCCCTAAAACCTCCCAGTACATAGTTTTGTGTTTTAAGTTGTGGGTCCTTCTAGATGTGGCATGTGGGATGCCACCTCAGCATGGCCTGATGAGTGGTGCCATGTCTGCACCCAGGATCCAAAGCAATGAAATCCTGGGCTGCCAAAGCAGAGTGTGTGAACTTAACGACTAGGTCACGGGGCTGGCCCCTGGGTCTTGTTTTTTAATGCATCTGGCCACACTGTGTCTTTTGATTAGAGAATTCAATTTCTTTACATTTAGGGTGATTATTGATGTCTGAGGGCTTAATGCTGCCTTTTATCACTAGTTTTCCAGTTCTTCTGCATTTCCTTTTTTCCTTATCCTGTGTATTTCAGACTACCAATTCAATTAGATAGTTTTCTATGATGGTTTTCTTAATTTTCTCTTTATTTATCACTTGTGTCTCTGTCCTGATACTTTGTTTACTGATTACCATAATGTTTGTATAAAAAATCTCATAGATGAGATGGTCCATTTTCTGGTAGTCTCCTGTTTACTTAGACTAAGCTGATTCCATCCCCCACCTCTTCCCCTTCTAAGTTATTATTGTCGCAACTTATGCCATCTTGTGTTGTGAGTTGGTGGTTAAAATGATGAGATTGTATTTATTCTTGGTGTTTTCCTTCCCTTTATCTATGACGTTATAATTAAGTGTTTGCTAACATGTTCTGATAGGGAGCTGCAATTTTCTAATTTTGTCTACCTATTTATCTCCTTTATCAAGGATTTGTAAGCTCTTTCTTTTTCTTTCCAGGTATAAGGGCCTTCTTGAGCATTTCTTGCGTGTAGGGGGTGGTCTTGTGGTGATGAACTCCCTTAGCTTTTATCTGGGAAAGTTTTTATTTCTCCGTCATATCTGAAGGATATTTTCACTGGATAGAGTATTCTTGGCTGAAAGATTTTGTCTTAAGAATTTTAAATATATCATTCTACTCTCTCCTAGGCTGTAAAATTTCTGCTGAGAAATCCACTGAAAGCTTGATAGGGGTGCCTTTGTAAGTTATTTTCTTCTGCCTCGCTGCCCTTAGTATTTTTTCTTTGTCATTGACTTTTGCCAGCTTTACTACTACATGCCTTGAAGAAGGTCTTTTTACAATTGATATAGTTAGGAGAGCTATTGGCTTCTTTCACTTGTATTTCCAGCTTCTTGTCCCATGTTTGGGACATTTTCAGCTATTATTTCTTTGAAGTAGCTTTCTGCTTCGTTCTCCTTCTCTTCTCCCTCTTGAATACCTATAATCCTTGTGTTGCATTTCCTAATTGAGTCAGATATTTCTCAGAGAATTTCTTGATTCTTTCTTAGTCTTAGTTCTCTCTCATCCTCCATCTGAAGCATGTCTGTATTTTTGTCCTCCAGGCTGCTGATTCGCTGCACCATAATATCAGCTCTGTTATTCAGGGGGTCCATATTTTTATTTATCTCATCCATTGTGTTTTACATCTCCAACATTCTGGATTGGCTTTTCTTTATAGTTTAGATCTCTTTTGTGAAGAAGTTCCTGATGTCCTTGAACTGTCTATCTGTATTTTCTTGTAACTTGTTGAGTTTTTTTATGATAGCTGTTTTGAATTCTCTGTCATTTAGATGATAATTTTCTATGCCTTCAGGATTGATTTCTGGGTGTTTATTGCTTTCTTTCTGGTCTGGAGATTTAATATATTTTTTCATACTGTTTGACAATGTGGATTTGTGCCTCCACATAGTGATAGTATCTGGTCACAGCTTCACCTACTGCTACTGGGTGGAGGTCAAGAGCTGTGTGTTCTGAGCCCACCATGATCTGTGGCTTGCTTACTCACAGTGCAGCTTTTTTATCTGTGTGGGTGCTCTGGCCACCTGGCTGAGCTGGAGTGCCAGGCAGAGGGGGGGATCTTTCTTTAACCTGCACAGTATCCCAGAGGCATTCTCACTCTGCCCTCACTATCTGCTCTCCTGGGGTACTAGCTTGATGAAGAAACTCCTACAATAGCTTAGTCAACTCTGTGTAGGACTTTCCCATGGGCTGTGAGGGAACTTGGGGAGCAAAGGCATTCCCATGGAGGGCCGCCCCTCCCCTCTCCTCTCAGAGCCATGCAGTCTGGAGTCCAGGGTTGCTGCCATTGGGGGAGGAAGAGGAGATCACCTTACCTCCTCCCACTTACTCTGGGGGGTCTAGCACCTCCACCTTCAGATGTATGGCTGTGTGTATCTCTCCAACATGTTTTGTGTTGTGGGAATGTCCTCTGTTAGAATATGAATGTCCTTTCCATTGTATCTTAGGGGGGAGAGTCTAAGGGGAGAGGTCACTCCACCATGATGCTGACATCACTCTCCCAACAAAGTTTTGATAAACAATACAATATATAATAAAGTGGAAGCCTTTGAACCTCTATGCTTCTGCAACTGCTGCCTCTCCATTCCTAACTTTCTATTTGTGGGTTCAATTCCTCATGACAACATTTAGTGATTTGCCTCTGGATTATCTGAGCTATTCCTTAGATCTTTCCAATATATTCCTACCCCTCCCCTCCCCCCTTCTTTCTATTGATGACTTTGATGCTTTTCTATTACTTGCAGCCAAAAAGTCTTAACAAATACCTCACAAGACTATCACTGAGAGATCTGACCATTGACCCTCCCTCACCTTGGATATCTCCCTGGACTGCCCCTTGGCAAAGCCATGGAAGACAGGAGGTGGGATTCCACTCACAACTGTAGCATCCCCATCTTTCTTTTCTTCTCATTTCTTTCACTTTCAGTCTGTTTCCTCCCAAACCTACCCAATGTACTTATGCCTCAAATTTAAATATTAATACTCTTGGGAAATCTGCATTTTAAAACAAGAATCTGCAGAAGATGCTGGTTAATATGAAGAAATAAATCACTACTAATATAATTCATATAATAATGCTTTCTCATAGTTATAGAGGATGATATAAGCATATACATCATCTCATGTAGTTCACAGAGCAATCTTGACATGGATACTTTTCTTATATATTTTTTTGGTTTCCAGTGTTGATTTTCTGGTACAAAGCACAGAGTCATAAATGCTCTCCTCCAACCCACAGGGAGACCAGACTGTGATCAGTGTAGGAGTTTCTACAGTCTCATCTATTATCCCTATTTAACATAGGGACATTATACACAGAGAAATCAAATGACTTTCCCCCAGACATATACTTAGAAAACTGGCTAGGATGGAATTGCTAACTCAAAGGCAGGTGCCATGTTGTTGCTCTTCTGATACAAGAGAATGCCATCTTGGCACTTTTGATACATTGCCTATTGCATGTACACAGATTTATGTACAAGGAGTGTATACATCCTCAGTTTACAAGTTTTAGACCTTGAACAAGTATTTAGTAGCACATGACCTAGGACACACACTACTCAAAAGTGGGCATATTGTCTTTGACAGGTTCTGTGCAAACATACAAACTTGATTGCCATAAGGTGCAATTGGAGGGGAACTAGAAGTCTCAGCCTTTCAAAATCTCTGCAGCTGCTTTCCTGCCACATATGCTCAGTATCACTGATGGATATTGGGATTTGTCACATTGTTAAACTGCTTCCCTATGATACAGGTATTTGTGTGTAAGGGGAGGGAGCATAGGACAGGCATTAGTACAAAGAATACTGGTCTTGAATCTTGTGCTAATCCCTCGATGTGTGGTTTTGGCAAGCTGCTTTTGAAGGGAAGTTTCAGGCCTCATCACCCACAGATGTGGTGGATCCTGGTGGGGCAGTATACCTGACATAGGGATCCAATTCTACCCACTTTTCAAGATCAGGGCATTTCCATGGCACTCTTGCTTTCTCCAACTATTGCAGTGATCTCTCCCTGTTTTGGATTCCTGAAATTTAAAAGGCTTGAACTAAATTGTTCAGGACTGAATTCCAGATCAGCTTCCCCAAAATGGGTTCTTCTGAAATAGAACTCAGGAGAATGCTAGTTAATATTGACAAAAAGAAATTTATGTATTGTAAATACTTTCCACTCAGAGTTAAACAAAATTGCATTTATTTACTGCAGGACTTCTCAGAGGTTTTGATGAGTTAATATGCAGTGTGTATTTCTAAAAAGAGGCTACACTATCAGGTGTTTACTTTCTTTTTTTAAAGGTTGGCGCCTGAGCGAACATCTGTTGCCAATCTTCTTTTTTTTTTCCTTCTTCTTCTATCTAAAGCACCTCAGTACATAGCTGTATATTCTAGGTATAAGTCCCTCTGGCTCTGCTATGTGGGATCCTGCCACAGCACGGCTTGATGAGCAGTTCTGGGTCCACTCCCAGAATCCAAACCAGTGAAACCCTGGACCGCCAAAGCGGAGCAGGCTAACTTAACCATTTGCCCACAGGGCCAGCCCCTTAGGTGTTTACTAAACACTGGAATCGGAAGCGGGCAAAGAAGGTATATTATGATTTCCTAGAACATTGTTCCTTAAAACACTGTGGAAACTGCTAGTCAAGCCACTTTCACTGTTTTCCCTCAAAATACCTTTTTTGTATTTAGTCATAATATCTGAAAAATTAAGGAAAATAATCAAAGTTACCCAAGCCCTTAATAATCTTTCATGTGTGAGATTTCTAGGAAAGGTATCAAAGGATCACAGAATTGAGGGATTTATGGGGATCTTAGAGAATCATGTCCCTAATGTTTTTCATATGATGGATTGTAGAATGACATACCACATCAAGAAATGGTATCAGCTTAGCCAAAATTATTCAGGTAGCTAGTGATTGAACCAGCATGAGGATCCAGCTCACCACACAAACAGCTCATTCATCTTTCTGGCACTCCCCAGGACAGTTCACACTGTATTGGCTGGAAAGGAATTGCTTCTGGGGCAAGGATCCTTTAAAAACCTTCAGAACATATGCCACATGGTCAGAGGCACTGAGCCGTGAATGAATCAGGTCATCCTCTTTCCTCTGTTTTCCAGGAATAAGAGAAGGTCTTACTGCTCTTCCTCATGGATGTCAACAAGGGAAAACATGACTGACAAATGAAGAAATTTAATTTGTACTTGAGGACCATAGAATGCATGGATAAAACTGCTCTTCCTATGTGGGTATGAGCATCAATCAAAAACAATAGGGAAAGGTAGATCTCTGGACTGACAAATATCATGGAAGTTAGTTCTGATCCTCAATAAGGTAAATGTCAATGTGTGTAAAAAAGTTTAAAAAGGAGGAGGAGGCAGAGAACTACTCAGATTCGTGATTCTCAGAATAAAAATAATAAGATCCACAGAGAGTTTCATGAGAAGAGATTGAAAGAACAGTTTGGGGAGGAGGTAAAAAAAGAGTAACCACTAAATTTCTCAATGAAAACAGGAAAACAGATGGGGCGTATTTACACAGATGTATAGTGTATTGATTGATGACTAAATGGCAGCACTTGCAATATAAACATTTTTAATACATTACCTTACTAATCCTCACAGTATTACTGTGCTCTAGATCACAGTGTGATCCCCCCACAGTGCAATCAGCATCTCATGGCAGCATTTTAGAAATGCAAATTCTTGGTCCCCACCCCAGTATTTCGGAATCACAAAGACAGCAATTGCCTGGTGCACTGACCCAAGCTCTCCAGATGAATCTCAGGCACACTACAGTTTGAGTATCACTGTGTTGTGTCCATCCTAAGGACAGGAAAACTATGAATGAGGAAAGTTACATAATTTGCCTCAAAGTCACCCAGGTTGCATGTGGCGGATAGGACATCTGGACTCAGATCTTTCCAACACTAAAACTGATGCTCTGCATCAATACAATTTCCAATCAATATGATCAATACAATCTATTACCCTTCTCTGATACAGTGTTTTTTCATATTTCTGGTTTTTGTGGAGATTTGGCTCATAAGCCAATAAGATATTAGGATGGAAACTAAATTCTCCCAGGGAAGGAAACAACTGACGGAAGGTAATAAAGCCTTCCTACCAGGCCACAGAAAGAGACAGCTGCAGAATCTATTCACCTCCGTGTAAACAGCTCACCAGGAGGGAGGCGTTTAGCAAGGCAATTGGGGTGAAAGCCCTGAAAAATGCCCCAGTCTTTCCCTGCAGGGTTTATGAACCGCTTTGGCAGGCTAACAGCAGCACATTATATGTAATTGCCGGTTTGCTCTACCTTGCTGCCTTTTATTTTCACAAGGAATCCTTGTTATTCGGTGGAATTAGCAAAGGAATCCATTAAGTGCTGGCTACAAAGACTGCACAGTATTTATTCCAGTAATAAAAAAGTCTAATTTTGCAATAACATGGCAACTTTTGGAAAGCGCTGGCTGATGGAATCCAAGTCTGGCAAAATTAGCCTCTTTTGGTGGTGCTTATGATGATGATGCCTGTGAGAAAGGAGAGGAGGAGGAGCTTGTCTGCCAAGTAAGCACTTTTACAAAACAAAACAAATTCTCTTTCACAGAATCCTGAAGTGGGAAAAATGGGGAAACTGCCATCAGGTTGAGAAAGCAGAAACAGCAAGGGAGTGGGCTTGTGATTAACGTGGGCTGAGGCTCACTACATTTGGAGGCAGCCATGTGTCCTTGGCAAATGCACTAGTAGTTTGCCACCTGGTCCTATTCCTCCCTTCCTGAGCCATCGGCAGGTGCCTGGTGCCATCAACATGCCTGTGGTCTCTCACTACCCTTTGTGATTCGGTGAAAACCAACCCTCACATAGACTATCGGAGCTTAAAGGGAACCCTAGAATTTATCTTCTACAACCCCCTCATTTTACAGGTAACCAACAGGTTGTCAAAGACATAGCGCTGGGACTTTAAATCCAGTCTCTTGGGTGTCTTTTCCCCTTTCTTTTCCCATAGTTTTATCAATTAATGTTTTACACATCACCATTTCTTCACAGCACAGTGTTAACATCCAATCCCTAGACCACATTAAAGTTGTACCATAGATTCAGAATTCCTTATTTCATCAGCAGAACTCCCATTGGTATTTATTGATTGGGATAGCAGTTGCTTCTTTCTTGATCTGAAAGATGTTTTAAAATTCAAATTCCTAGTCTGACAAAAAACAGCTGCATATTTTTCCCAGAGTCTGCTAACTCTAGACTGAGGACAACTTATTTTCCTCATCCTACCCATGCCTCCAGAGGCATTAACTTCAAACTCGCTTGCCTTTGTTTCTTAAACAATGGCTTTGGTGCTGGAAGAATTTAATGAATGTGCTGCAAAGCCTTAGTTCTGATTGCAAGAACATGAGACTGATCTGTTGTGACTGCATATAAAACGAACACCCCAATTAACCCTGAGACTCTAGGAGCTCTGAAAGGCAGCTTCATTTTATAGATATTCCCACTAAACCACACACTAGGTTGCTACAAATGCAAGTGGGCATTTGAAAAATTAACCAGACATGATGAATGGCTGTCCAAACTGGAAAGAATAAACATTTTAAAGGACCTAAAATGGTAATTAAAACAAATAGAAATAAAAATTCAGTTATATCTTCTATCCTTTCACACATATTCTTATTTAGCATCTACTCTTAAAGAGTAACAGTCATTATTTCATATACCCTTATGTGCTCAAAATGCATAGTAGATCCTTATGATTTTAGCATGAATAAGTATTAGCCCACCTTATAAAATCTATGTTGAAATTAGCAAGCCCAAATTATCTTAGATTTTAACCAGTAAACATCAAGGTGAAAGATTGACTCAATTTATGTTTATAATAAGAAATTAATGGTGTTCTTCTTTTCCTGCCCACTGAGAGTGGTAATATATGAGTTTTCTTGTGAAAGCTTCTGTCCAGGTTATAGCCATTAGTAGTCATCAGCAACCATTAGTAAATGAACTTGTGTTTGAAATTCATAAGTAATTATTTATAGCATCTAAGTTCAGTCAATAGTGAAATTCATGAATCCCTCTGATGAAGCACAGTTCAGTAAAAGGACGGTTTAGTTAATTTGATTTGTGGATTTGCTTGTTCTTATTCATATGCTGTTGCCTTCATCTTCCAAGTTGAGGCTCTTAATCCTCTCCCCCCCCTTTTGACCTTCCCTGCTACCTTCTTTGGAACACCATGGCCTTCAATAAAAGTTCTGAAATAAAAGGAATGTATTGATTTCCTGAGTTCTAGTAAGATTCCTTGCATACTTATTGTCAGGTCTGTGGGCTCTTTAAGTGTTTGTAACAGGGTTGTCTTATGAAGAAAGGAACCCAAGTGTTTTATTTCAGAACAAGATTTGAGTCATCTCTTGGAAGCAACTGTTCAGAATCTAAGTGATACTTAGTGGAGAAGACTTACAAAGGAATATGAGGCATTAATTTCTTGATATCTAGTGTCCTTGTAACCCCATCCAACCCTATGCCACTGCGTACATGCATTAACACACATACATACCCTGATACGCACACAGTAAAACACCTTAGAATGATAAAGAATTTGTTAACTTTTGTTATTAACACTGTTAAAATTATAGCTATTTATATTTCATGTAGATTCCAGGTGCTCTATAAGAGCTCATGACCCAAGAAGGATTTAGCACCTCTATTTAGAGAGATAATATAAACACTAAGGCGTAGCTTCTTTATTTCTTTCAATCTGGACAGGACAAAAGTGCCTGTTGGTCAGAAAGATGAATGCAAGCTTTGATGCAAACAACTGACTCTGAAAAAAGGGGATCCTTCCATTACATGAACCTCCTTGGATAAGATTAAGAAATCTGCAATTTCTTTAAGGATGGAAGAAATGCAATTGTGAATAAACAAGCATGCTGATAATCCTTTCTGAGACTCTGCTCTAACGTAACCACAACAGAAAGCTGTTTAAGAGAGTGCAAAGTTTTTAAGTCATTGTGCTGTTCTATTTCCCACATCCTCGTTCTGCAACAGCAGTGTTCTTTAACTGTTCATCCTGCCGCCCACACAGCAACTTATTCATGTGTAAAGGTTAAAGCTGCATAATTATGGTAGAAACACATAAAAGCTACACAGCCTGATGTGTTCAGCACATAATATTGGAGGGAGTAAGGAATGATTTATAGAGAGAGATCAAGAGGAAGAGAGAGAGATACAGACAGAGATACAGAAATAGAGATAGAGACAGACAGACAAGATAGACAGAGAGAGTCTGTGCACTGGATAGAATCCATTCCTGCAAAAAACACAAGTTTGTCGCTCTGCATCTGATAGCCACCATGTGTTACCAACTAGGCAATGTGTACCTAGGACAGGAAGGAAGTTTTGCTTCCCAGACATCCAACCACCATCCTTCTAAGAAAAACTCATGAAAGTATCTGTGATACTTTTAACTCACAAACATGGCTGTGCTGATCCTGAGAAATAAAGATTGATCCAAGTGACTTAGTTTAGAATTAATTTCTAGGAAAAGCACTCATTTAGGCACACGGTAGGCACAAACTAAGCGCAGGACGAATGAAATGAATTTTATACGGAGAGTAATTATGTTAGAGGTGTATAGTTGCATTGGTTTAAACTAAAAAAATATATTTTGGGAGAGTTCCTGAAAATGCATTAAGTCTTGGAAAGGAGGTCAGTGTAACGAATTGAGAATTGGTCCTGGAAGATGTAACTTCCCATAAAGGAAACATAGATCAGTCAGTGGTTAAAAACCAATTGTAGAGCAGAAATTTTAATGGCTAGGATCACCTTCCTTACAAATATTCAGGAAATCAGTACCTTGAGTATAACGTATGCATTGTGGCTGAAAGAAGACCCTGATGAAATCCTAGGCATTTATATTATGCATTCTTACATTAAATTCTGTTTGCTTTTTAATTTAAAGAGACTTTATGGCACAATCTCAGATAATTTCTATAAGCATGATCCCAGCAGCACCACTGTATTTCATAGTATAGCAAACAATTTTCTTCATAGAAACTGGATGAAAACTCTCAATACTTTAGCATGACATTTACTGATGTCTTATAACTAGTCCAAGTTGAGAGAGACAGGAAGGGTGAGAACCTATAACCCAAAGGTGCATAACGTTAGGACTGCAAGAGATCTTATGATTTCTTTACTATGAAACATCCATATTACATCTACACCAAATAAGCCCTCAATTAATGGCTGATTTTGTAAGTGGGGAAAATGATGTTCACAAAAGAATCAAGTCTAGGCATAAACCTTACTTTCTCTGGCTCATCTTTCAGAGCTTATTTGCCACGTTAATTTTTGAACTGAGAAACTGAAATCAGAGTTAATAGTATCCACAAGGCCTGAAGGCAAAATTCTCATGACTCCTAGTCACTGGGCATATTTGGCAGTGTCTCTGCTCACTTTTCCCTAAATTCTATTCACTTTTTTACCCAACTTAAGCCATAGAAATTTATATCAATGGAGTCCATTTCCTTGTAGAAGTTCTGTGCCACCTCTAAAAGCTAGAAGTATAGGGCTACTTCTAGACAGAGACATGCTGGGCTTACGAATGCTTTTGGAGTACTTGTTCGTTTATAAAGCATTCACACAGGCTTGAATGTATGGACTCAAAGGAGGAAAGGATAACGTTGATGAAGATGATGATGATGGCTGTGATAACTCACGTATGTTCCAGTCACTGTGCTAAGCATGAAGTCATCACAACAGCTCTGTTATTACTCTCCATTTACAATGGAAACCAAGATGTAGAGAGGTTAAATAAGTGCCCATCAGAATCCAGATCTAAATCCAGATATGACTCAGTCAAAGCATGTGCCCTTAACCACTATAAAATATTGTCAGACAAATGGAGAAATCAGAGAAATAATCCTTATCCCCAAATCCTGCTGGATCAATGGAAATTTCCTCAGAAATCTTCTTCCTGATGCTCTTTTTCCAAAAGAGTTAGAGGTGTTCTTATCGTTCATCAATCAGTTTTCTTGAAAACCACACAGTGGTGGTGTGGTATTGGTCTTATTTGTTAGGTGAGGAAATAGAAAGAGAAAAGCACAATTAGAGCCACTGTTGAGGTCTGCTACTGAATTCCCCAAATCTTCATCCAGTTTCCTAATTTAGGTATCTCCTCACAAAGAATTATTTATACCACATTTAAAATGTGAAATATGCATATACAAATACTCTTTACTGTTTGACGTTTATTTTAGCTCTGAATTCTTTCATTCTCAAAGTTATCGATAACTTACTGTGCACTTCTCTTTCTTAAGGATGCTTAGAAGTAACATGTGGCTGCAGAGAAAATGAAAGTTTAAACAAACCTCAGACAATGTTAGCATGAAACCATGAGAGTGGAAACATAACGCTCAACTTCTATTTGTGATATTCTACTTATTTCAAGACTCTCTGGATTGCCCAACCTGATCCAGTTTTATTGAAAATCCAATAAATTCCTGAAGACTTGGAATCCTTCATCTTATTTCAGGAATCTTCCCAGATTCTACTTTGCAAGTCAAATTATTTCTTTGGCATTATTGTTTAAACGTAAGACCATTCATTGATGTACCTTCTAGCTCTACTGAAGGCTTAGACTCAGGTGGAGGAAAGGAACACTGGGTCACCATCCTTCATCAATCACACCTATATGGACTTCCAGCAGAGCAAAATTTTCTCAGCAAAAAACTCTGATATTTAATGGAACTAAAAATGGCATTTCTTTTTTTAATATTGACTTTTTTAAATACTAACTTTGAATGGGGTATTTACTTTTGACTATTATTTTAACGTTATACTTAGCATTGTCACAGAAGTATTGTATACTCATAGTAATGCATTCAAACAATGCAGAAGCACTGGAAATAACTAAAATCAAAAATAATATCAAAAACATACTTATCAGACACTTATTTTGTATAATTCACTCTTCTAAGCACTTTACATAGATTATCTCATTTAATCTCCACAACCACCCCAGGAGACAGTATTTTTAGTGTCCTCATTTTATAGATTAGAAAACCAAGTGTTAGCAAGATTTAAATGACTCCTCCAAGATCACGCAACCAGTAAATTGTGATTAAGCTATAACTTTATGTTTGTGTAGCTATTTATTCCATGGGAAGAGAGCAAGCCTTTGTTTTAAAGAGATCCATCAGATTTCCACGGAAGAAAGAAATACAGACCAATCTAGTCTCCAAAGAAACTAATTCCAGTGAAACAAATCAAACATAAAGAAACTCCAATCCCAGTGTAATAGTTAGGAGAGTGTTATGCGCAGAAATAGAGGCTTTGTCTGTAATAGCCACCTCAGTCTTGACTATCCTGCCACAACAGCCTGACCCTAGCTTTGTCTTAGATTCACGGTTCGCACACACCGAATACACTAGATATTCTCAGAAACTTGTAATGGATGGATCGAGGAAGCGATGATTTCTTCTCCCTTTGAAGTATATGATCCTTTGGACAGAGTTACCATTACTTTCCTTCCTGCTCTTTTTTTTGCTGAATTCCAAGATTGTGTGAGATTTTGTAACTTGCTTCTGGACTAAGTGGAAATGGAAATTAAGAAAAAAAATCATAAGTTTTCAACTTGGTCTTTTTTTTTCTTTACTTCCTTTTCTGTGTCAAATGTAGTTTTATCTCCAATTCTTTCCAGATATCAAGGAGTTTCATATCTAAAAGCAGGAAGTGAGAAAGGTGTGGGGTTGAGAGAGGGGGAAATGTTTCATTTTTCCAGTCTACACTACTAAGAACAGAGACAAAGTACAGTACTTTTGCTTTCATCATAGCCACTGCCTCTTTAAGGCAAAAATAATGAATTTGACAGATCTTGTTCACTCCACTACATCTATGAGAAGTTGCTTAGCAACGACAGGACATTGGAGAGAAGAAGATGTTAGAGCAGGTTACAGAAAGGAGAAAGTATCATTAACTCTGCAGATTTTAAATATGACCTGTCCCTTATTTCCCTTTCTTTTGTGTCACCTATTGGTCATTTCAGACCCAGAACTCACTATTCTGTCTTTTACCCTTCAAGCCAATGATCTGACTCAGTTATAAAAAGGTAATCTTTCACAGAGCTGAGGGAGTGTTATGGTTAAAAATAACAATGACTTGTTTGGATATTATGCCTCCAATCTTTCTCACATTTTTCAGGTGAGAAAAAAATAACAAACTGAAAAACAAAATATTTTCAACAGTTTCATTGGCTAATTTTCACTTTGCAGTTGGATTTTGGACCTACTCTCTTGCTCATAAGATGGGCTTGACCTCATTAGAAATTCTATTATTGCTTTATATATTTAATGCTATATATACATAAATAATTCTCATTAACCTTTATTTGATATTTCGTAACCATTTCAAAAAGCTCTATTTCTAGTTCTAGAAACAAATATTCAACTTTTTAAAACAATTCAGAGATCACAAAGTCTGGGAAGTCAAATTTACTTCATAAAGTAGATAGTCACCAAGAGAGCAAACATTTTATTGTGCATTTACTATGTACGTGCCAGGCTCAAAGCTAATTGCGTTCATAACGTATTCCTTCTAATACTCATACCAACCCTATAAAGTAAGTAATATTATTATTAGCTACTTTAAGAAAAAAAGAAACAAAGATTTACTGTGTTGTTCAGGATGATAGTATTTGCAGTGTTGGAAGCAGTGATGGGGCCTAACCTGCCCACCGCAAGAGGCCAAGCAGGAAACCCCAGTGCCACTCTCTCTCTAAATGTTGAAGGCTCCACAACTCATGCTTCAAAGATAATGACAAAAAAGGAAGGGAAGAAGGAAGGAAGGGAGGAAGTAAAAAATACTATCATGTGGAAAGGATGCATCTGTCCCCTCTCAGAAAAGAAAAATGAAATAAATGTAAATGATTAAGGATGTATGAAAATCTTACATAAAAACAATAAATAACCTCTGTTGATAGTATGAGAAATCTCTTAAAACTGTTCATTACTTACTTCCATGGTTCCCCAATCATTTATACTTATTTCTTTTTCCTAAAAATGATATAACCTATTCTTCAAATTCAAAAAATCTGTGTATAAACACAGTAATCACTCCTTCTTGATGACACATTCTTGTATGTAACATGCTGTGCTATACTCTGCTCAATTCAGGTGCAAGTAAACCACAGTGTCTTTCTTCAAGGATTCCAAAAGGAGAGAGAAGGCACGTGCACAAGTAACTATGACAAGACAAACAAACACAGCTCCTTAGAGTTTGGAGAGGAAGGTTTCACTTCTGGCTGGTATGTCAGGAAAAAATTTCTGAAGGGAATAAACTATGAACAAAGTCTTCTCAGTGGGTATGTATAAGATTTTTTTGGTTATGGTGGTAATTTTTTTTTTTTGCTCTAGAGCCACCATCTTTCCTTAGGCTATAACAGAATCTTATGATCTTATTTTTACTGGGGGACTCCCTCTGCCCTAGTCTCAGCCCTTGTAGTCTGATGATGTTAACTCCAACTGGTGATGTGTGAACACCTGGCGGGAGATGGACCAGTCAATAGAGTCCATGCTCCTGGCCATAGTGTTGGGTTCAGGGGTAGACACATAATCCATGGCAAACCAATCAAGCCAATGAGACCAGTTTTGGCTTTGACTCAACAGGAAAACTCCCTCACACTTCTATAAAACTGGTATCTCTCAGTTGCTTGGCCATGTTTCCACATCTAGGTTCTATTCTTACATCACTATCATTGATGACATTGTTTAAGCACTGAGCCTAGCCATGCTTGAAGCTAAGCCTCCACCCCTGGACTTTCCTGTGTATTTTAATTACATAAGTCCATATGTATTTTTCTCTACCTATTTTTGTTACCTTTGTTTTACTTTTTGTGGTAAGTGATAGAGAACCTAGTTTATGTTCCTAACTGGTGTATCTTTGAAGAAGAAGAAAAATTTCAGCACATGGAGAGAGGGAGTGAGACACACTCATAGCAGGGAAAACTTTAGGCAAGGGCGTAGGTGGGAAAAGTGTTCAGGGAGCAACAAGTGCAGCATCAGTCACCATCCTGCTGTCCTCCTATGAGCAGCTGAAACATTTACTTCCCTTCTAAACAAAAGCTTTGTGTTGGCTTCTTCACCCATAGACAACTCTCACTGCCTGAGCTACTCAGACGTACTGAACCATGTCTCCTTCCACTGGTGAGGAAGAATGTGTTCACTGGCCTCACTGAGCTAAATGACTTCCATCACCTGTGGCTTAGTGTCAGGGACTTTCCCTACCATCTCTGGCACTTTGGTACCAAGGTTTTCATATGGTTTCTGGCCTTTCTTCTGTAACCATGTGGGTTCTAATAAAGAAGAGAATACATTTAGTGCGACTGCGTAAAAGTACAGCTGTAGTCTTGTCAGATGACCCTGTAATATTAACTAAATATGATTAATGCTTTGTATTCATTCACATCTATCTGCTAAACCTGAAAAGAATGATGGAGAGGCTTTCTTGGCAGGGTGCATCACCCACCAAAGAACTCTCACGGAGAGGGGTGGAATGACAAATACTGCTGGAAAATGCACTAGAATTCTCTCTTCTTGTCAAGATACTTCCCCTGTGTACTTGTTCTAGAGAGTTTAGTGAGGGGATAAAGCAATGTGCATAGTATTTAATTAGAGAGAGAAGCAACTTGGACTTCATTCTGTCAAGTGTTAGCTACTGCCTTTCATTCCATTCCACAGCATCAATCTGAGGCTCTGGAGAGACTGCCATATTCAATCTGGCCAGTAATGGAATGCCTTCATCCTCTCTTTTCTAAGTCAAAATCTAACCCACTCTCTAAAGACCCATTCAGGTCTCACCTCCCCCATACAAATTTCCAAGAACACTTCAGCACCCCCAGGTGAAGGTGGGAGGGATGATATGTCACAAATAATCTGTTACTAATAGCACAGTTATTTGTGAATTGTTGGTATTTTCCACAATTTAGACAAAATTCAAGATTTACCCTACAGAAACATTTTCTCACTCTCTTTGCTATGGAATTTCATTACTGGGAGAAATAGGGAGAGGGCTATAGTTAACATAGTCAGAAATTGCAGGTAAATTCTTTCAGAAAATGCTCTGATTTCTGTCTTATACGTTCCAAATCTCACAATTCTCACCTCCTTCACTCCTACTCGTAAGTCCCAGCTTTCACTTGGACTTCAAGAGCTTCCTAACTCATTTTTCTTCTACTATTATCTGACCTGCACTCTCGATTATAATACATCCATTAACCTCTCCAATATTTCAGAAATGTAAATGAGATCATGTCACATCCAGGCTTATAACCCTCCAATGACTTGTCAACATATTGAGGACAAAACCCTTATCCATCAGCTGCTATATGACTTGACCCTTGCTTTCTCACTTGTACTCATTTCCCACCACTCTGCCCTTTGCTTGTTCCACAGTAAACAAACTGACCTCTTCATTGTTCCTTGAACCTAGGAAGCACCTTCCAGTCTAAGAGTCTTTGCACTCACCCTTCCTGTCAGGAGTATTTATCCCCCAGATAGTCACATACCTTTCTCCCTCACTAAACCCATATCTCTGCTCACAGATAAATTCCTCAAAGATATCTTTCTTGACAATGCTATTTAAAAAGGCACGTTCACCATCAGAGCAGTCAGTATTACTTTACCTTATCACACTAAATATGTGTTCATCTGCCTCCCCCATTAAAATAAAAGCTCCATGATGGCAAGGACTTTGTAATGACTACCACTGTGTAACAGCACCTTGAGCAGTGTTTGGACAAAGTAACTACTCAATATTTTTGGTGAACCAGTTGAAGAGCCCACAGCATAACTTATTTATTTGAAAGCCAATAATGCATTTAGCATGTAACAGCCAATTGTTATGTGTTCCCTGGAGTAAAATAAACAATGGTGCCCAATTATGACACCATCTATTTATAGTAACAACACTAATGCTTAGAATAATACTTGGAGCATAGCAAGCACTATGTAAGCTTGCATAAATAGCATATGTAGTTTAAGGGACTTGCCTACGGTCATGCAGATGTTACATAGCAGAACTGAGAAGTGAACCCAAGTAGGCTGGCCCCAGATTCTGTAATTCTCACTAGAAGGCTATAGACTCTTTCAAATCACTAAATTGTTTGGAATGGATAGTGGTATATGACAGTGATTCTATCAATAGCACTTAATCATGTATCATTTTTCTTGTTCTCTGTACCATCATTTACCAACCTAGCTAAGATACACATTTTGAGCAATATCTGGTCTTCTGTAACCCACAGTGCATCACACGTAAGATATACACAATGATGATTTGTTTATTCATTGTTTAAAATTCAGATACCCTGGATGGACTAAATCTTTACAGCTACTTAATTAGCCTACATCTTTATTGACTCCTGGTTGAGATTAGAACCCTTAAAAATCAAAATCCAGAATACACCACTAATTGTGGTAGAGGAAGAAGGCACATGTGAATACAGAAGGGAAAGAGAGTGCCTATGTCAAAGTTGGTCTCCTTTATATAATTTTGCTCTTGGAGTTTCTCTCTCTTTTGTTGTGTGCTGAGTAAACACAAAATGGGACAACTTCTCTCTTTTAAGACAATTATATCCAGAGTCAGAGTTTCTGGAATGGTAGAAAACACTGTGGCAAATTCATATTTGTGCATTGGTGCCTTCTCACACTTCTATGAATGAGGAGTATGCCTCCATTCATGGATATTCTTCACTAACTGCATTTTCTTGTGAAAACACCATGCCAAACACTAACATTATATTTATTTTTCAAAATCTATTTTGAGAAAGTGATTTTTCATAGAAAATGTCTGTAATAACAAATTTTCAGTAATCATTATGGTTCTTCCTTGCACAAGTAATCTAAAATAGTGAATGAAATTGAATTAGTTATTTATAATAATGGTATTCATGTTATGTTCTTTGGCCTTTTCTATTTGGCATGAGCTTATTTTATTTGAAAGCAGTCACAATGGCATTTACCGGACAATTCAGAGGGCTGTTGGAGCTAAATTTTGCTTTTTCTCCTATTTAAGTAGAACAGATAAAAATGTTTCTTCTTGGGAGCTACTTAAAACATTCCACTAGATTAACCTGCCTTCCTTCTTCTGAGAGCAAATTTTATATTCTGTTTAGGAGGTCATGGGTCAGAGATCTGGAGATCTAAACTAATCCTGATGTGAAAAATTCAGCCATGACCCCAGAAATCTTCCTCGAAATGTCTTGCCTTGATAGTTGGAAAAGATATTTAGGATAAGAACTGAATTCATCAGCAAGGACTTCTTCAGTTGCCTTTAGTTTCCTTGTGATTTGCAGAAGCAATATGGTTTTCTTTTTTTCCCTTCAGCTTTCTTGTCTCTCTCTATTTTTCTTACCCTATTCACAACCTGAGTTTTTAGCACTCTTCCTCCTTCCTTCCCCTCACTTTTCACTGTCTCAAATAAAATGGACTTTATAAATAGTAACTTGACTCAGTCTCCTCTGACGTAAATAAAGCTAGGAAATAGCATAGAACCACAGACTCATCACCCTGAGAATGCTTAAATGTCTCAAAAAGTTTTCATTAGCTTTTCAAAAGTCAACCAGACAGCTAAATGCTAAATATTGTAGAAAGATTCTATGTGTGGATGTGCATTTTACATATATGTGAAGGTACATAATACAGTACAGTCACATGTTGCTTAACTACAGAAATACTTTCTGAGAAATGTGTCATTAGACAATGTTGTCATTGTGCGAAAATCATAGAGTGTACTTGCACAAATTCAGATGGTATAGCCTACTACACACCTAGGATGTATGGTACTAATTTTATGGAACCACCGTCATATGTGGTCCATCATTGACCAAAACATGATGTCGTTATGTGGCCCATGACTGTATATGCATACATGTATACATATATGCAATGTCTGTACACACACACACACACACACACACATATATATGTTTTGCTTTATCTTTCTGGATGAATAAGGACTAGGCATGTAAGACAATTTAGATAAGCAATGCCCTCTTTAAACTCTCGGGGCCTTCTCTAAATGACACTGCCATAAATTTTCAATTGAGTCAATTTGGTGAGAAAATCAGTTAAAGCAGCTATTTGGCACCATGCAGATAAACCATAGGCTGATTAACTCCGTTTTCCCACATAAATTGTGTTTTTTTGGTATCATTTGACTTGATTTCATAACAACAAGCCAAGAGTATAGCCTTTCTGGTATTTACTAAGTAGCTATTTTAGTGTTAATCCTTTGAAATTTTGTATACTATCACAATAGCTTAAAGCTATTTTCCGGTGAAACTATTATTACATATCATTGTTTTAAAGACTTCCCCCAAGATGAAACACACAAAATACTAAAAATATATGACTCTCTTTGTGTGTACCTATGAGGATTATCGACTTCCTGTTCTCTATCAGGCTATGAGCGCCATTTACCTGACAGCATGTTGAAATAGTAATCTACATTCCCTGCCTCACATTTTTCACCTCCCATTTATTCCCTAGCCAATTAAAAACTAGTTTCTTCCTTCATCATCCCTTCAAGACGGCTCTCAAAGTTAGCAATTATCTTTGAATTGTCAGATGCAATGACTTTTTCTCAGCCTCTACCTGGTTTCAAGTCTATATCACTGACTGCTTCGGCTACTTCTTGCTTGAAACTTTGTACTTTGGCTCTTATGGGTCACTCTCTTTTCTCCTTCTAGGTATTTGGTCAATCTCTCAGCATCTTCCACTGGTTCCCTTACCTTAACCTGCTCCTGAAGGGTAGGTGTCAAAAGAAAGTCCTGTTCTTTTACCTTCTTCTCTCCTCACACAAAACAATTTTTATTTATGGTTAATGTTAGCCATTTCTAGGTGTGAAATCTCTGCCTATGTGAGTGCTTGATAAATATAAACCTCCATCCTAGATCTCTCCCTGAACTACAGTTGAAATTTTGAACTGCCTGCTGGGCATGGCTACCTGGATCCCATGGCTCTCAACCTGCTGCCATATCAAATTCTTTATCTGTTTCTCCAGAAAAGATCCCCCACCTGTAATGGATAAATAGATATTAATATACCCCATGTTACTTATACTCTCAAGAGTTAACACATACTAAGTTCTTCCAGTGTTCTAAGAGCTTTTTATGTAATGCTATTTAACCTTTGTAGCTACCCTTCAAGGTAAGCACCATCATTATAATTATTTTTAGTGAGACACAGAAAAGTTAAATAATTTTCTAAGGTCATACAGCTAGATAGTCCCAGACCTTGACTTTGAACTCCATTTGGCTGGCTGAATGGGTTCTTCTATACTATTCTGTAGAAAGGTGGCAAGGGCAGAGGGAGAAAGAGGGAGAAAAAAAGAGCTCCTCTTAAGCAGAAAGTTGACAGAAATATACTATTCATTTCACTCTGTTTTTCTCTAGCCAACTTGAAACTTTATTGAAACCTGTATTGATATATACACTATGAGTGATTCAGTATTTAATATTTAGTATCGAGTAATATGTGTTACAAACTTTTTTTGCTTTATTTTTTTTTTACCATTCTTTTGATAAGGGGGCTAGTTTGACATTTTATATATACACACACACACACACACGCACACACACACACATATGTTTATTCTCTTGATAAAGAGGCAAATTCGATGTATATACTTGTGTGTACATGTCTGTGTGTATATATTATATTTCCTCATTGTTTTTAATGTTGTTCATATATAGTTATAGAATTTCAGAGCTAAAAGAGATCTTAGGAAATATCTAGGAAAATTCCTTCATTTTATAAAGGGACCCAGAACATTCAAGTAACTGTCTATATTCGCAGATCAAGTTAGTGGCTGAACCAAGAATAGAAGCCAGATCTTAAAACATACAGTCCCTTGTTTATTTTAGTACATTATATATCTGTTTTTCATAACACACATGGTACTTGAGACTAATGGTGTTTTTAGCATTTAAAGTACTAATTCTTAATTTGAGCCTTTTGTTACTTTGTGCGCTGTTCCATCCTTTGTTAGTTAGCTCTTACTGGACATCCCCCAAGGGCAGAGGCTGTTTATTCACATCCGCATACATCTCTTCGCAGGCTTCTTGCTTGTCAAGGGTCTGTAGAGAACTGGGGGAGCTCAGCAAGGAGTCTTCTAAAAGCCTGGGCTGAACTCCCCCCGGCTGGGCCCTGGAGAGGGAATCTTGTTGGAGAGAACAGACTTAAGTGTTAAGGGAGATGGTGTGTGCAGTGTGGCTGAAAAATGAGGATGAGAGGAGATAGAGCTCAATTTGGCAGCTCTCGGTCTTCCCTGTCTGAATCACTCCCAGGTGGTTTAGGTACAAAGAATGGGCCTGTCACACCTAGGAAAAAGAACCATGCATCAGTAGCTTCTAGCTGATCTGCCACACTTCTGGCTAAGGCACCCATTCCTCAGAACGTATCATGGGATCAGCTAACATCCTGCCTCTCCCATACCAGGTAATGACGCTCTCTCCAACAGTTTATATCCTTGACTTCTACAGATTGTTAGTCAGGCAAGCACCATTATCAATTGACTTTTCTTCTAAACTCTACATTGCTTCATTGTGAACTGGGCTTGCAATATACAGAGCCCCTTTATGAATTACCTTTCATTTGATTCCTACAAAAGCAGAGACCTTAAGTAAGGCAGGAGCTATTACTCCATTTACAGATAAGGAAATTGACTGCACTGATGGCCTGAAGACCAGAACTGATTCTGGCTCCACCACTAATTAACTTTAGCAAATCACTTCATCTCACTTGGATCATTTTCTCATTTTCTCTATGCCTTTTGATCAGAATATTCTGAGTCTGGCATTCCCAAGGTGATGGTATAATTGTGACACTCCTACCCATCTCCTCCATTCTTCTTGAGAGGGGAGGAACTAAAGGCAAATGTCTCACAATGTTTACAATTATTTGACACTATCTTAATCTTTGAGTTCTTGTCCAAAGACAACAATTCAAAAGAGGTGAGTATTCCACTCCTTTCCCAAGAAGAAAGTCAGGCAGAGAGACTCAGCATTTGTTTCCAAGCTCTACTTGATCATAAGGACAGATCTGTGAGCAAGTCTACAGGCATTTAAAAACAAAATGTATCTATAGCCCTAACAACATTCTTTGCTTCTCATACCCGGTTTTGGTGTTAGATGAAAAGAAAACAGCCATTTTAATAGATTATAGGTAACCTTACGCAGTCTCGCTCTAGCTCTTCTCCATATGCAAACATTATACCACTTACTAGGTAATTGTAACACAAATATATCTCTCATAGCTTCTTTTCGTTTACCATCACACCAAAACTATAACTGTTAGAGTCATCTCTTCTGACTACATAATTTTACAACTGGTTACTGCATTATATTCTAATTGGCCATTCCTCATTGTGGGACATTTAATTTATTTTCAAGCTTTCTTCAGTTGTTATAGCAAGCAATCCTGAAATTCATATTTTATGTCTATAGCATATATGTCTTTTGTGATACGAATTTCCTTTAAGTAAATTCTCAAAAGTGGAATTAATGGGTCAAGGACTATAAGCATTGTGACTACTTTTCAAATATATATTATCAGGTTACTTCCTGAAAGCAATAAAATAATTCAAATGTTTGGATTTTCGCTAAAGAATCATGCTTGACCATCAGTAAAATTAAAAATCACCTATAGTTTTTGAGAATCTTCTGAAACGAGGAGCACTATTTTCTCTTTGAGCCCCGGGGAAGCACTAGAAGCTCTGCTCTATGCCATGTAGGGGTTCTAAATAGACACTGCTTCTCCATGGCTAACAGCAGAGTGTGGTTAACTGACTTAACACAGTGAGCTCACCTTGACCAAAAATCAGAAGTGAGGGCCTTTGCTTTTCCACAGTTCCCACAAAAGCAGACCCTAAGACAAAGACTTAAGTACAATTTATCTGAGAGACAATCCCAGGACGTACAAGTGAGGGAGTGCAGAAAGTGACGCAGCGAATGCCGGGAGCCAATAAAGCTGTTAATGAGTGAGTGATGTTTTGGGAACAAGGGCTCAATCCTCTCTGGGAGCCTTCAGATGTCTTGTAAAATGTACTACCCCATTGTCTCACAGAAGTTGGGGAAGCTAGGGTATTTGTTTACCACCTCCAGTCAGGTTGCCCTCGGTGTGTCAAATTCCAGCATTTTCAGGGTGCCCTGCTCTCCTGGAACTGAAGAAATCTGTCAGGCAGAGAAAGAAAGATACAGGCTTTTGTGATGCGATGCTATCATGGCATTCAGGAAGTGTCCGCTGAAGCTACAAGTGAGCTTAGAAGTGGACAAGTGGATGTGGGACAGGTCACCAACAGCGATGCTACACCTGGGAATATAGGTCTCTTGCTAACAGTGTTTAATCCAAAGGAAGAATGGCTCTAAGAACCAAGCTCCTTCCTCTAGGAGTTTACCAAGCCTAAAGCAAGCTCTGGGCATTATACCGTGGTCAAAATATAAGAGCTTATAGCATCCAGTTGACGTAAATGTGAATGTATCAATTGAGCCAAAGACTTGAGAATAAGGGATTCTGGGTAATCAGATTTCAAGTTCAACAAAAAATAAATTAAAAGTTCTGTTTTTAACATGAGGAAAATAGTTTTTCACAGTCAGAGGTGCTTTCCTTGTTTTAATAAGAACAGTCCAGTAAACGTGAATAAATAGTTGTTGTTTAGGAACCTGTAAGGCATTGAAATAATCTTTCTGAGATTCAATTTTCTTGATCCATGGATTAAGGATAGGAAAAATATATGGGAGTCTGAGCTGAATGCAAACTTAGTCTAGGATATAGCCTCAGCTTTTAAAGTCTCCTTAACAAATCTTCATTTATTGACTTGTTAACTTTTTTAATAAGCAAAATGCACATAAAAAACTGAGAATAAATGAGAAATCATACTTTTCATATTTTACTTCTTTGAGGTTTTTTTCTGCTGAGTTTATAATATATGGAAATGCTTGGAAACTGAACTCTTTTCTGAGCAGGAATCCAAAGATGGACTAGAACAGTTAGTAGAAATGATTTGAAAGAAAGAGGATAGTTTTTTGCCTTGAGAAAATTAAACTAAAAATACTCAACCCATTTAAAAAAAACAGATAACTCTGTCCAACATAAGAGATATTGGTCAGAAAATAATTATACAAAAATCATAATGACAAGAGAAAAGTTGGCTGTGCCTCTCTGAGCTCCACCAAGGCAGCAGAAATTTACATCAGTGAAATTTGAGTATGATGTTGCTATTTGAAAGGCTATCCCTGCTGTGGAGATGGACATATCAGCCTGTTATCATCTCACACCATTAAGCCTAAAATCATTTAACTCACTCCCCTTTCTCTAATTTCGTACTAATCAGGCAACCTTCTGATTATAATTTTGTTTCCCGCATTGCTCTGTCTGCAGGGTGGGAATGTGCTGGCCATGCTGATACAAGGATTCCAGTCCACAGGGTGACTGTGTTTCCCATGGCAGATTTATGAATTAGCATCCTGATCTACATAATTTTCATGACATGTGGAGCTCTTCTTGGGACGATGTAATCTGGTTTGTATGGCCAGAAGACTGAGGTCCGTAGATATCTTATCATTGTGGGATGACATCTTATCATTGTGGGATGACGTCTCTGTAGGGCTTCTCAGGGCATAAGCCATCTAGCCCCATCCCCTAAACTCCAGCAGCACCATTTGCTAAAGCTTCCCTTTTAAAACATTGATTTGCTATTATTCTGGACCTTCAGCCTGAAAACTCTCACAGGTAAAACTTTCTATCGAGCCCTCAAAAACTTCTACTGTAGAAATCCAAAAGACATATATCCCTCATTATCACCTATTTCAATACTTCGCTGACAAAATGGAAAGGATGATTTTTTTCCCCTTTCTGGACCCATTTCTGATATCACTCAGCAACCTCACACAAAAGCCAGTTCCATATCTGCTAAAAAGAGGGAAGGTCAGATAGGGAGGGGATATGAGACAGACCATGTGGTAGCTTAGGGGAAGGTTTGAGATCAGAGATGCTGGAATATCACTTCCTAGATTTAAATTCTGGTTTTGCTCTATGTGATCTTTGCCAAGATACATGAGCTTTTCTATGCTTTAGCTGCCACATCCGTAAAATGGGGGCATTGATAGCACATGCCTCATAAGGTTATGAGAATTAAATTAAACATTTAAATTAAATGACCACATAGTAAGTGTATGCACATTTTTTAAAAAAACTTATTGTGCTTACCAAATGTGTTAGACTAGTTGCCTAAAAATCCAGACACTAGTATTTGACCTATAAGTTTTATAGACTTTGGATACAAAGTGTAAATCTACTATTCTGGACGGCTGCTGTAATGCACTAGTAACTTTGAGGTTCTCTTAAACCCACATTAGAAGCCTCCTTGACTCATTCTCTGGGAGTTCAGGTGAAGCAAGGGTAGTGTGTATGGACAGATAATTTGTTGCTATGCAGTGTTGTTGGAATATACTCCCAGACCTGCCATGGGGAGCTTTCCAACTTTGTCTTGATCCAGAAATTCTAGTCTACCCTCCCAGGTGCAGCAGAAGAACCAGAACAGTAAGTAATGGTTGAACTTATTGAGCTCCAAGATTCCTTCCAATTCTCATTTCTGGACTCTGAATCGTGTCTATTCATGAACATCCATGCAGTGGAACTCACTCCTTCTTGGTCACTGATCAGAACATTCTAAAGCCTTGTGCCAACCAGCTAAGATTCTTCCAGAGACTGAGAAACCTGATGGCCTGCTGTTGCTCTGGGTTATGATATTGGTTCTTACAACTTTGTAACACAAAGGCTTAAGCATTAGACTAGTGCTGTTTCAGCATTTTGTTACCTTGTGGCAAGAAAAGCTTGAGGTAACAGTTTTCTTAATCAATAGATTTTTATTGCCACTGTACAAATAGAATATATTAGAAGGAGGTGTGTTAAAAAATAATAATTTCCTTAGCATTCTCTGGACTTGTTTGCATCAAAACTTGCCAGCAACCATTGTTCTATAGGTCTTAAATCTAATAGATAGCCTACTTGGGCATTTTCCAGGTGGTAGAGTATGAAATGACTAAAAATAGAAATTTTCTTTCTTTCCAAATTAATTGTCTTGCATATAGTCTGTCAGAGCTTCTCCAAGTATAGCCTTAAGTATTACAATTAGAAGAATGCCAGTTGCTCTGGATGTTTGCCAGATTCAACGTGATATAAAGTATTTTAAATTTGCAGTGATGACTCAGTGCAACGCGCTATTCTGTCTCGACTGAGGGAAACAATTACATTTCAGTCTTATGTAGATAATTGTCTCTTCACGTTAACATAATTCAGACTTGTGCATTGAATTTACGACTTGTAATATTACTTGTGTGTAGTTAAAGTGGATCTCTTCAAGACGTCTTAATAGGCAGGCAGGCTTGGAAGCGTAACTTAAAAAATATATGCAGCAAATGCCAAAAATATTTTAATAGAGGTGTTTATTCTTACTACTCAGGTTACAGAAAAGCAATATGCTTACTTTCTAATGTGTCTAGCTTTCACACTTGATGAACCTAAGTCATTCTGTAAAATTCTCATAAAATGAAAATTCATTTGTGGAAGACTAGTAGATTGGGAGTAAGAAGAAGATTAGCCAGAAGGTGTTGGCTCTTCATCCTAAGCATCTGTGATTCCAACATCTTCCAAACTTCTGCCTAGCTCTTCTCAAATTTTTGGCCCTCCAGGATGTCTTTCTTGCATAAATGGAAATGATCTTGCAGATAAAATCTATCAGTAGTTTGGCTACTATATAGGAAGCATAGTTTTTGTTTTTGTTTTTAATCAGCGGCTTCTTCAAATGGCACTGGAATGCATCTGTAGTGCCCAAGTTCCTCTCTAAATAGCAGCTGAAAATTCTACCATTAAGATGGGTTCATTTGGGTAAACATTGCTGTTCCCATCGAAAGCACATTTATTTCTTGAGGGATCAAACACTGCTACTAACACCACAGTGAGTTTATTGGTTTACTCGACTAGCATTTATTGAGTGTTTATCACTATGTGCCAAACACTAAACTGGTGGAAAGATGGCAATCTTAGTTGGTATGTGCATGCCTTTACCTGAAAACATCTTGCTCATTTTGCTCTTGCAAGAGCAGAATCCATATTCTCCAAAGCTTTTATGCAGAAACCTACTCTGCTGTAGTGACAGAGCAGGCCTTATTTAAACCAAATTCATGAGCTGTTTTAAAAACAGGCACTTCTGTGAACTTACCTCCTTGTCCCCCTTGGTTCATTTATAAATAATTTGCGTGCTGCTTCCGTTCTGTGTTTGGGGAATAAACTGCAATCTATTTACCAAAAATGATTAATATCCACTCCTACTCAGTGATATATATAAAAAATTTATTTTTTGCAAATAACTTGTTTGCTTGAAAAATCAGGTACATTAAAAAGCATGAGAAGATCTTCTTTTTGTTATCTGTGTTCAGTGAATATTTAAAGTAGAAGGGCCCTTAAAGGCCGTCAAGTTCATTTCTTCATTCTGTGTAGGAAGGCTGGAAGGACTGGAAGATGACACTCCAGGGACCCCTTCTATATCCTCAAGCAGAAGTTCCTCTGAGATTTGAAAATGTTATTTTCCCCTAAGATTGTCCAATTCCTAGCTTTAACCAAGGGGGAAAAAATAGATGTCAAAAATAATGGAATGGCTTTCTTTCTTGAGTCTAGTTCATTAGAAAAAAGGCGTGGTTGAAAGTTCCATAAATTCAGAGTGTTAAAAACTGCCAACGCATATATACTGCTGATTCCTGGTTTGTTTCGTCTGTCTGTCTTCTACTTTGAGGACTCTGGGATAGCTCCTTTCTTTCCCAATGGCCATGGAATCCAACAACTAAAATTTTTATATCCTTTGAGTTTTTTTCTGCCTTAATGGATAGAGTGTTTAGCCCTTGAACTAAGGAAAAATCAGTGTCCTTGAGATCTGGGTCCTGCCTGTGTCACCAATGACTTGCTGTGTGATCCTAGGTATGTCCCTTCCCCTCTTTGCCTCAGTTTCCTCTTTGGTATAAAATAATGACAGATGACAATCTCTAAGATCCCTACCACCTCAGACAATGGAGAGTTGTGACATTCAGACACCAAGACACTTCCCTGGTGGTTTGGCACAGTGCTCGGCATAATCTCAGGGACATGTATTTACATCTCTTAGTGTCCAAACATCAGTAAGGCTTTTTGAGTTGCTTGATAGGGTCCGTTCTCTGGAAATTCTTGTTTCCCTGCCACCAGTATACTGTTGCCAATCCATTTTTAAAATAAAATTTGTATCTTATTTTTCTCTTGCTTTAAAAATATTTTTTTTATTTTTTTGGAAAAAGTCCAAACTCCCTAACAAGGCCTCTGAGACTGACTGAATGTGGGTCCTGAGTACATTTCCAGACTCATTTCTTGCAATTTCCCCCTTTCTTTTCACATTCCAGGCATATTTATATACTTTCAGTTCTCATTTCAGTTCTAACATCTGCCTTCTCATTGTCCCAAGAACTCTCTTGTCCCCTGTGCGTGGCCTGGCTGACTCCTATGGATCCTCTATATTTCAACTTAGATGTTCCTTCTGGAACACATTTCCTGAATGCCTCAGTCCCCAGAGATAGCCAGGTGCGTGTCTTACATGCTCCTGTAGCTCCAGATATTTCTTTCTCACAGGTCTTACCCTTTGATGCAAAGGTCACCTGCATTTATTGCTTTACATTTTACTTTCTGATGCATTGTTTAGTTCTTAGTATCATGCAGGATGTAGAACAGGTGCTCAGTAAACATTTGTGGCATGAACGAAGGAAAGAATGAATGAATGGAAGTAGAAAGACACTTGTAAGGCTTAATAGCCCAAAAGATCTCTCTCTTCATATCCCAACTAGCCAAGGAGTTCCAGAGTTTCTGTAAGCAGAACTTCCTCCACAGTATCTACAGTGGGTGGTCAACAAAGACAAGGGCACCATCTCCAGAATGGCCAAGATCACCATCCTGGGCACCCCTTTCTAAACACTATAGAGTGCTTAAATGCTTCTTGTATCGTGCCATTCTCCTGCTCCAATACTCTCATTGTGTCTCTGTTTCCAACCATTTCTATTGTATTTTTATCTCTGGATGGCATAGAATATCCTCCTTGATCACAACCCATGCAGCCCATTCAACAATTCCCTTTTCCTCTTCAGTTGGTACTACATATTTCAAACATTGGTACACTCTACTGTCACAGCCACATGTTAAAGTTTATTCCCATTTCTGTATCTTCAGACCTTTATTTGTTCCAGGTGGGATGTTCCCATTCCCTTCCACCAAAGCCCATTCACCCTTCAAGGAGCATTGTGAATCTTTATTAGATCATTTTAATTGAGCAACTTATGAGATTCCCCAGTTGGCATGAAAAGAACCTAAACATCTGGGGTCTCAAACAGGTATTGCCTTTGTCCAAATTCAACCCACAGAACTTTTTTGTTTGACCCATGTTACGCTTTTTAAAAGTTAATTAACTATCAACAGTAAAAAAGTAAGAGAGTTTGCACAAAGGTAAGGATTTGGGGTTATCTCTTGAAAAACATCAGAACATCTGGCACCAGTGGGTGGGACAAAATTCCCACAGAGCAATAATCATTTGATGCTGAGATGCACCTTCTACCTTTAGATGGTCAATGACCTCATCAGTTACCATCATCCTCCCTTGGCTCTCATTACTCATGCATGTTAGTTGCCTGACCCCTATAGGAGTTTGAGACCCCTAGATAGGGTGGTTTGGGCGTGGTGTAAGAGAATTACCTGCTGAATGAGGGACAGTGCTCACTATGAACTCCCCTACCTTAAGTATATCTTTCCACTGATTTTTTTCCTCTTAATATTATTCAGGGGACACTAGTACTAAAAGAATTCATTGTCTCCATCTTTCTTGCACAGAGTATTCACACATCCCTGGTGGCCACTGAGATAACAGGGAGACAGAGTCAGAGAAAGATTTCAAAAGGCTTCAACCTAGCGCTTAACAACATATGCTCCCTTAAAAATACAGGAATTTATTAGAATGCCAACTATTGGAATTTCAATTTTCTGTTAGAAATCATCTTCTCTCCCTCTTTTTCTTTGTGTTTTTGAAAGCTGACGTGCATAATTATTTCTTGTTAAATATTGAATAAAAAAGCCCAGGAGATATTGTCAAGGCTGTTTAGGGTGTTGGGAGGAGGCGGGGCAGCAGGAGACCAGTAAATAATGAAGGCTTTCCTGTGTAACAACAATATTGTTGTTCATGCTGTCTGACAAAATTAGTTATTAGTTACTTGCATTTTTTCAAAACACAATACGGTTCTGATCTATCTGCACAATTTAGAAAGTACCTAGAATTTCTTCCATAATATTATTGCTGCAAATTTTTTGTGTGGATATCCCCCAGAGTATTCAGTGGGCAGTGAACAGAGGCTTGGTCAAGAAACAGAGGGGGAACAAAAAGCCGCAAAAACCTCACAACTGGAAAATTTAATTTATTCTTGGGGCACTCAGGATCAGGGAAATACATGGGAACTGAGAGGTGGAAGATTTAGATATAATATATTGAAGCATTTTCAAACTATACTAAGTCTCTGAAAATAGTCTAGTTTTCCCCAGAAGTTAGCGAGTTCCTTGTCACAGAGATATTTGAGAAGACATTGGATGGCCATTTGTGGGGGAGTAGGTGCTCAAACATCTAATATAGTTTGGACTATAACCTCTCATGTCACTTCTAGACCATTCATATTTGTGTAAGGCAATTTTATGCCTCTCAAACACTGATAAGAAATCCATTCATATTTATCAAAATTTTAACAGTAGTATACACAAGGTGTTGGGGTTATGGACCATCTTTAATTTCTTCTTTAAATTTTCTGAATTTTTAAAATAAGCCCATATACTTTCTTAAACAGAGAAAAAAATTATAAATTTTAAAGAGAAACCCTGACTATTCCTTTTGGGTTGCCTAAGGAAGCCAGCCCTGCTACTTGAACTTGGAGCATCACAAATAAACTTTGAATTTTTGGAACAGCCAAATGTTCCACAAGAATAGATGAGGTACCTAATGCAGCTTCAAAATTAATTTACATATCACCTTTAAACAGTGCGTCCTGGTTATCTCTAAAGAACAGCATGTCTCCCTCCAGAATTCCTCATCGCATATACTTTAGCTGACACCCGTTTAACTACTTATGACCTGGAATTAATTGTCATCATCTCCTGTGTGTTTATTCTGCCTACTCAACTACATTGCAAACTTTGAAAAAGTAAGGTGTCCCTTGGCAGCAATTAGCAGAGCACTTAATGAACTTGTAGGTATATAATTTAAATGCCTCTAGTGTGTGCTTTGCCATGTTCCAAACCAAGATAACCATGTCTCTCTGTCAGGTCCATTTTTGTTCATCTTTATATTATTACATGTCTCGTTCAATTGTAAATGATGCCTAAAGGATAGAGACATTAAAAGGTATTTGCATGAAGATTTATGCAGATATATTTTCACAGTTTTTTCAAACAAGGGATATTTAATGATAAGTCATCTTCCCATGGTGTGTGTGTGCATTATTCCTCGATATACAGGGAAATAATGGCACAACTCCTGCATACAATAACCAGGAAATTATATGCATTGGCTTTTAGAGTGAAGTATATTTCTTTCTAGTCTGCTCTCACCTCTCTCCTTCTACTACTCACATTCGTTTGAGGTAATGTTCTTCCTGTCCTTGCTATTCTTATTATCATTTTCACTTTCCCTGAGACCAAAGAAACTAATGGGAAGAAGAGAGAAGACGTAATTCAAGTACATATTGGAGATGTGGGTTGTTGCTGTTCTGAATATACCTATAGTCCCACTGTAAGTAAAATACAAATTTAAGAGAAGTTTTGCAAATTTATGATTGGGGGCATAGTTTTAATCAAAAGGCACTTAGAAATGTCACTAATTTAGTTTCTATTAAAACAAGTTTTTCAAAAAATGCTATTTTAAATGAAGGGGTTTTATGTTAGACCAGGGTTAGTGCCAATATTGGTCATTCTTGGTATGCTTCCACTTTCATAATCATATTCATCTCTGGATAAAATATTTTTAGCTAATCAAGCTTATTCAAAATTTTTCTGAAAAAAATACTATAGGAGGTGTTATAGGTACAGGTCAGTGTAAGCAATTTTCAACCTTCACCTCAGTGGTACTTAGATAATGATTGACCAGTTTCGGGTGCAAAGGCCCACTTCTCTTGACTCAAAGCTGGACACATTTTGTGGTGCAATTTACACTTCAGAGCCTGAGGCTAGACCTCATCGGAACCCCTATATTGGCTGCTCCTTCCAGTTCCCTAATTTGCCTCTTTCCCATGCAGATTTCGCTGTGGAGCACTCCTTTGACAACTGCTTGCACACAAATCCCTGTTTCAGGCTCTTCTTCTAAAAAATCAAACCCAAGACAGATTACCTTAAAATTAGATTGAAAGAACTAAATCGTGTGCCTTGACAATAAATCTGTGATAATAATATCCATAGTGCATAAGAATCTTTAGCATAGTCATAATGGAGAAGTAATTGGGGTTTTTACTTTAGACCAGTGCTTCTCAACCAGAAGTAATTATGCCCAACAAGAGACATTTGGCAACGTGTGGAGCCAATTTTGGTTGTCGTAAGTAGAGTCGAGGGAAGGATGCTACTAGCATCTATTGAATAGAAGTGATAGATGCTGCTAAATATTCTGCAATACATGAGACATCCCCTCACAAGGAAGAATTATTGAGTCCAAAATGTCAATAGTGCTACTCCTCAGAAGCCCAGCTGTAGATGCAACATGCTTGTTGATTCTGTGTGTGTGCGTGTGTGTGTGCGTGTGTGTGTGTGTGAATGTGCCTGTATGGTCTTTAAGTCACACTACATTGCCCCTACTTCAAACTAAAGGGAGTGCATCCACTTTTGTTTCCCTGAATTCATGGATTTTGATTAAAGCCCTGTAATTAGAAGTAAAAAAACTACCCAGACATAGGTTGGGATGCATTCAGACAACAGTTATAGAGACACTTGATGCACCAAGACAAACTACTCCTCTTTATGAGTAGATATTTTACTTCTTCAGTGAGGTAATTGTACCCTTCACCTTGCTCTGCACCTCCCATCCCTAGCAACATTCTTATATAAGAAAAGGACTAACTCTTTTTTTTTTTTTCTTGCTGAGGAAGATTTGCCCTGAGCTAACATCCATGCCAATCTTCCTCTGTTTTTTAGTATGTAGGCAGCCAGCACAGCATGGCTGCTAACAGAGCAGTGTAGGTCAGTGCCCAGGAACTGCTCCTGAAGCAGAGTGCACTGAACTTAACCATGAGGCTACCGGGCCTGGCCCAGGACCAGCTCTTAGATAGTTTGTTTTGAAGTATGTACCTACTAGACGATTATTTGAGGTGGATTATGTTTTGTCTTGTGTTTTGTTTTTATTTGCCTGGCTCAATGAAGTTAGAATCTTCTGTTATAAATGCATTTATGCATCTTGTGAATATATGTGTATATTCAAGAATATACCCACAAGTACATATGTATTTGTCATTTTCTATACGAATTATGGTTATTAATATTCTCAAAGAATTTGAGTTCTTCTTCTCTCTTTTGACAAGAAGAAGTTAAACTAAGTTAGCAGTTCCATTTTGTGACTCGAATATTGGCACACCCTTTGTGTACATCCTTAGTAAATCAGGGCATACTGACTTCATTCCCAGAAAGCAACAGTGGTGTGATTTCTGCCACCTGAATTTTTGTCTGTGACAATGTTCAGTCTCATTGTGTTTGAAATACATATCACTCAGCTCATCCCATCTGCAGGGACAGTTTGAAAGGGCTGACTCCCTTTTGTGTTGGTTCTGAACCCACCTGGCGCTCAGTGGAATGGATTTCCTTAGATGATCTGAATGTCAACTGACGGAGGGGCTGCTGGTAGATCAGCCGCTGACAGCTTTCTCACGGCCCTTTGTGGGGCCACAAAGAGCCCAGGAAAGGCTTGGCTTGTGGGAAGGGGGGCACTGCAGGGGTATCTTAGCAAAAGTTGATGTCTGAAAATCCAACTTTACACAAATGATGAATAATGGGCAGACTACGGAAAATAATTCTGCATTTTGTGGATTTCATGAGAGAGTTCCTTTAAATTGCATTACCCAAGAACATTTATGATATAATTTAATTTTCAAAAAAAAAAATCATACAGAACATTACAGGAAATGGTTCTTTTCAGCACTAAAATTGTAAATCATAGACAATTAGTGTTGGGAGAGACCTTATTGACCACACAGCTTAAATTCTAATACTTTAGCTCTCAGAAGAAGTACTTAAAGAGGCGTCGTACCTAACAGTCCAGATTCCCTCGACCTCATGGTAACCCTGACTTGATAGCTTATATTTTATAAAGGAGTGGTCACATACCTAGAAAAGCTTGGGTTGGGCTAATGCTGACTTTCCTGTGCAGAACTTCCCTTCCTTTGGAGAATTTACACAGCCGTTGTTGACTCTGGAAGTTACACTCCCTAAAGACTCTTTCACAACTCCTGAGTCTGTTATTATCCTCAATGCCGAAATTATCAGCCTTTCAGGGGAGATAATCAATCAACTTGATGGTTCAATAAGTTCTTGTTAAATTGCATTGAACCAGGTTTGTTCACCCATCCATCCATCTGTCCTAGACTCTGGGGATACCATGGTGAAAACATACAGAGGTTTAAGTAGACCAGATACTCTCTTGATGGGTTTTTGTGGCACAATTCTAATGCAAAGGCTAGGAATGGCCTTAGCCCTCCAAAACACTTCCCTCATCTGCTCTCTGAAGCTTGAAACTCTTTAAACAGTAATGGGCATCCTTGGGAGGCAATGAGTTCTCTGGAAAACCAAGTTTTTAAGCATTTAACTGGGATAGAGAGTGAGGATTGATTCAAGTATCAGGCTGAAGTGCTGGTTACAAATCCATTATCCTGGGCCTCAGTAGTGCTTGTCTGCCTTGCAGCCCTTCCCCTCTCTTTCCAATAACAGACTCAGTCTTCTTGATTTTAGGGATTGGCCAGGATCTAGTCTAAGCCAAAAGGAATATCTATACCCCTTGACCATATTTATTTATTTATTTATTTATTTATTTATTTTTTAAAGATTGGAACCAGAGCTAACAACCGTTGCCAATCTTTTTTTTTCTGCTTTTTCTCCCCGAATCCCCCCAGTATACAGTTGTATATTTTAGTTGTGGGTCCTTCTAGTTGTGGCATGTGGGACGCCACCTCAATGTGGCCCGATGAGCTGTGCCATGTCCGCACCCAGGATCCGAACCGGTGAAACCCGGGGCTTCCAAAGTGGAGCACACGAACTTAACCACTCAGCCATGGGGCCTGCCCCGGACCATATTTATTGATTCAAGGATAGGCTCCTCACCCATATTGTGCCAGCCAAGGCGTTCCCTAGGACTTTAAAATTGGGATCCAGAATTTTCTCTGAGCCTGGAGCTGCCAGTGACCCTACCCTTTGCCAAAAGAAGGGAGCAGAACTGCAAGTTAGCCTCTGAAAAGTAGAAAGAGCCTCCATGCATGTGAATGTCTATATCCAGAAGTGATTAAGAACAACCAAGTAGTTGAAAATACAGGTTTTATAGCCAAACTGCCTGGGTTCAAATCTGTAGTTCTCTGCTAATCATGAGACCTTGAGAAAGTTATGTATCTTCCCTTTAGCTCAGTGTGATCTTAAGTAAAATGAAGATAACAATACCTTTAACATCTATCTCTTAGGGATATGATAGATTAAAGATGGCCTCAAAGTCTTTGATATTCCTTTCATCCAGAGGTAGGGTTGATGCTCCCTACTCTTGAATCTGGGAAGAGTCTGTGACTGCTTTAGAATACAGTAAAAGTAATGCTGTGCCAGTGGCCTGGCCCAGGCCTTAAGAATCTAGCAGCTTCTACTTTCTCTCTCTCAGAACAGTACCTTTCATAGCCCTGAGCCACCTTGTAAGAAATCCAGCACCCTACTGAAGAGATCATGTGGAGAAGTTATAAAACTACATGGAGAATGAAAGCCCAGCCTGCCAGCCATTCTCACCAAGGTGCTGTGGATGCACATGGAATGATCTTGGAGGCTCTAGATCTGCCCAGCCTCAGTGGAAAACCACCAAGTGATTTCAACCAATGCTATATGGGGTAGGTTGCAAAGCCACGCCCTCCCTGAATTCCTGACCCATACAAACTTGAGATATGGTTGTTGCTTTCAGCCACCAAGATAACCAAAACAGAGATGTTTTAAGATTAAATGAGTTAAAATAAAGTGCTAGCAATAATGACTGCCAATAGTAATGTTTGAAAAACTAATTATTATCATTGCCCTGGTTCTGGTCTCTCCTCCAAATTTGATTGCTGCACTCCTTACTCAATACTGAGCTAGCATTCTAATAAATCCCCACATTTCTCTGTAATCTATTTAGAGTTAGGGTCTTGTACCTTGTCTTCAAGTGGGCTCATGCAAATATAATGTTTAAGATCCCTGAGATTCTAAGTCTATATGGATGGTCCATCAGACAAGTCTCACAGAGATAAATAATTTTCTTTTTCATCTTTATTCTCTTTTTTTAAATCTCTGATTTTACTGTTATCTGCCACAATCTTTGACTTCATTAAAAAAACCAAACATAAAAACAAACTCTTTATCTCCAAAATTTACAAAGTAACAAGTTCTGCCTTTTGGTTTTTTTTTTTTTCATTATTATACAATTTGTGGGGAGTGGAACCATCCACGTTAGCAAGCTTTTCAATGAAGAATCCACCTTTCCCATTCTTCTGTACCACAGCAATGAATGAGAAGACAGAAAGAAAAGAGAAATTCGCTCTGGGAGAACCCATAGTAGTGACAGTGGCAAGCTGAGGGAACCAGAGTTGTCCTCCAGGCTATGAGGAAACTGAGTGGAATGGGTGTGTACAATTTGTATTGTTAGCAAATCCCAGATGCTGTCTCCAAACCTCAGCCTTATTTGGAAAGGGTAGCAAGGAGGGAGGAAATTTTATCATATATTTTTGGAGGATTTAGATGCCATCTGTTTCTGGAATGGTTTTTGAAAAACATTTTCCTAAATAATGCATCAACGTGTTTGATTTCATTTGTTGCCTTTTCTAAATGACTCTGAGAGATTGGGGTGGGGGCCTAGATTGATTGATAAGGGACAAAATTGAGGGTGATTTGGACTGAAGGACCAGCAGAAGATACATACATGTACACTGTCTTCCTGTGTTCACAGCCATTCAGACCCACAGGAAATGGGTGTTCTTGATGACAGGCACAAAAGCCCCTGGTTCTCTGCTGGGTAGGACTTTAGTACATGTTCGCACACCTTACAGAGGTGGTAACTCTGTCATCCTCTCAATTAACCTTGATATCTGTTCAATGGATCAGGAAGGCTCTTTTATGAGAACAAGCCATTTTTTTTGAGGAAGAAGGAGATGTATGTTAGACATGCATATTTGTCTAGATAGCATCATTTTCCCATTCCTCCTTCCTAACAAAGTCTCTCAGGTATTCTTTGTGCCTAGAGGAAGATGATCTCATTCAGAGTTCCAAGGGTAGGGCTGATGGGCAAGCAGAAGCTAACACTCTTAAAACATTGCTTGATCTAGAACTGGGCATTTAACTTGGTCCAGTAAGGCTGAAGGGAAGATCGTTTGCTCCATAATTACAAACAAAAATTTTTCATTTCAAATTTTGGGCTGCTTGATGTGAATGAAGGAACGTTAGCCCAAGTTATTACAAGCAGCCATCATTCCATAAGTGCAATCAGCCTAAGGATTAAGCCAATGCTGTAATTGGCAGAACAGAGAAACAGTTTCCTAAGAATGCTACTGAGCTGTGGAATTGATATACCTGAATCCAGCCCTGATACAGGACTTATTATATTTAAAAATTCATTTCCATAATCTTTAAGGCAGTTAGAGAAGGTGTTTCTGATACTTGTAGCCAAAATCTTCCTAAATTGGGAAAGAAATGACATTTAAATACTAAGAAATCATTTCTTATTTCCTGCAATTAAATTTTAATATAGGAAAGAGAAAGTCAAAGAACATAGCAGGACCCAGGATGACAAAAGGGAGGACAGGGACAGGAGAATTGAAAGGTCACAGAAAGTGGAGACCAGCAGAGCTAAAGGAAACCTTACTGAATTCACAATTTCCCCATGAGCTATTTTAAACCTAGCTAACTCTAGACTAGAGGGCTACTTCCTGTATACAATAATTAAAAAAAAAAACCCTATCATCTACTTAAGTACTGAAAATCATAGAGACAGACAGTAGAATGGTGGTTGCCAGGGGCTGAAGGGAAAGGGGGGAAATGAGGAGTTATTCTTTAGTGGGTACAGAATTGCAGTTTCACAAGATGAAAAGCGTTCCGGAGATGGGTGGTGGTCAGGGTAGTGCAACATAATGAACATATTTACTACCACTGAACTGTACACTTAAAAATGGTGAACATGGTAAATGTTATGTTATGTATATTTTAGCACAATAAAAAAATTAGAAGAATAAAGAATTCCTACTATGTACTAAGCCGATAGAAAGGCAAAAATTAAGAAGATACATACTTAGCCATCTAGAAATTTTCGATATTAAAAACTCCATAATAATGTTTAAAATTGTAATAGTTCCTTCTACTTACATTATGTCATTTAATCCTGTATGCATGTATATATCTCCCCATTTTATACAAAGGAATCAGAGACTCAGTTTCCCATAGTCATATAATAAACAAGTTGTGAAGCTAGCCTTTCTGTCCCAGTCTGTCTGAGTCTTATTAATCCAGCTTTGTTTGTTACACCGTACTATCCTCCTTGGAGAATACGAGGTTAAGATTCACTGTCCCCCAACCACCTTGGGTATTTTAATCTCATTTTTTAGAGGAAATTTTTGGATAATACAGTGATAATAGGACTCTTCTAAGGCCCAAAACTCTGAATGACACCAGAAGAGGGACCGACACTTGACAAGACAAAGTTGTTCATTTGTTAGATGATGGGAAATGATTTAACGTATGATCTGCAGTCACAGAACGGAAAGAGAGAAAATGGCTTAAATTGAGATTGAATCCATTAGGGCCATATTCTAATGATTTAGCAGTAGATCAGAACTAGCACATCCTACTGTCTGGAAAAGGACAAGAACAAATCCTGTACTTCATGATGGGGCTCCATCTTTTCTCAGAGGAGAGGTGGAAGACACAATTTTGAATCACAATGCCTGAGAGTTATTATTAGTGCACTAAGTATCAATGAATGCGCTCTGCTGGTTGCAAATAAGACTGTCAGGAAGCTGTGCTAATTGCAACATGATTAACTAAATAATTGTGGAAGGGCAAGGAAATGAGTTGGATAGAGAAGAACAGAGTGGACAAAGGTACTGTGGATTGTCATTAGTGAATCACCTGTGATTTTTTTTCTTACATGGCTCCATTTACCTTTCATGCCCCAGCTAAGACTTTTCTAAGGCTGAACATTGTCCATAGCTAATGTCTAAGCAACTTAACATGCCGTGTATTGCCCCTTATGATCTGACTCATGTCAAACTTTCTGTCTATTCTTTTCATCTCCTTGTAGCATTATATTTAGTTCCCCCAAATTTATCAGATCTCTTATAGCTCTAAGTTTTCATTCTTGCTATTTTATCTGGCTGAAATATTCTCTTTCCATCTCTTGGAAATATTAACTCCTAAGATGCCTTCAATTCTTATCCATTCAGATCATAGTAGATACTACACTTCTAGATTTCCCTGTTGTCAACATTATTAAAGCCCTTCTAATATTCTCTTCATTTTTGATTTTTTAAATTCCTTACCACAATGGACAATTCTTGAAGCTAAGACTATGTGTTGCTTACTATTGTATTCCCAATACCTAAAACATCATGGCCGCTAAATACTTCTTTGTTGGATGAATGCTGAATGACTTACGCAGTCCTCTCAATATTTATGCACTCACCTTCTCATGAACAGCTTGGCTGTCAGGAAGGAGAGAATTTTCTGCACTGGGTGATAGGTTACAGCTCATATAATTCAAGAAATATTCTTGCATTAGAAGTCTATGATTCAATGTGTTATTAATGAAAAATTAAATTGCATGCACCTTATTGTTAGAGATGGCAGACTGAATACATATATTTCTATTTGATCCATTCCCCACAAAGATGACAGAAATGTTCTAAGGCATGAAACGACATGAAATAAAAGAATGAAGATGAGACAATAACAATAAGATTTTGGAAGCTGGAAGCAAATGGACAAGTGAAAACTGACTTAGCAGATCCAAGAAATCTGAATTTTGTGCTTGAAGTGGGAAAGCCAAAAAGAAGCCTTATGTGAGAATCCTTAAAAGGCTTAGGACTTGGAGAAAACAGATATATTGGAAGTAGGGATTAACATGGGTCTACGTGGGTTGTTTGAAGATCTCTTTAGGAAGGAGTAAGATCCACTGATCACCTACCCCACTCTGTATGGGCACATGGCTGACACACCTCAACCTGAGTTGATGACTAGGAGTTTATTCTCTAGAAAGAGTGAAATAGAAAGTGCCTACTTTTGGACTTCCACACACATTTGACAGTGAAGAATCCATTTCTGAAAAAAAAAAAAAAAAGAGAGAGAGAGTTAAGTAAAAGTTTTGTAGTGAATGTTGAATGCCCCCATTCCAGTTTTCTCCAGTATGGCTCCCAGAAAGCCAGCAGCCAGTTTATACTCAGGAAAAGTACTAATATTGAAGCAGTTCTCCTCTGGGCTATCTGACCACTGGAGCTAAAAGACCTAAAGATACTGACATTTCGGGTTCCCGAAAGAAACAGACCATTCAAGAAATGTTAGAGTTAGGACCATAGTGAACAGTTCCAATCCAATAGATGGGGTTTCTGATCAACTCTCCATTCCTCACTCTTTAATATGAGCAAAAACAAGGATCTACTAGACATTTGAAGCAAGCATTGAATATGCAGAACAGAGACCAAAACCAAATAAATAAACCCGTTTCCCTAACTTTAGTTTCTTTGGTTTTATGTACTGTGAATATTTTCAGTCACTAATACTCTCAAAAAGATAAGTAGATATATTGCATCTGTGAAACAAGAACAGAAAGCTATATAAAGGAACATACATAGAATATACATGACCTCTTGATGATAGAAAAAAATTTAAAATAATATAACATTGAGAATATAAAGTTAAAGAAATCACCTAGAAAGCAAAGTAGAAGAAAAGTGATGAAAAATAGAAGGTAAATTATTCAGGAAGCATAATGTCTGAATAATAAGTGGTTCAGAAAGAAAAAGACAAGAGAAAATGGAGGAAGGATATCATCAAAACTATAATCCAAAATTTTTTCCAGAACTGAGAGACATAATTGTCCAGAAAATAGAAACCAAAGAGCATTACTGAAAATTTCAAGGCACAAGTGATAAAATGAAAGTTCTAAAAGCTTCCAGATAAGGAGGAAAAAAGTTCATATAAAGAATTACAAATAATAACAGCTTAGGATTTCTTTTATAAGAGCAACTCCAGAAGCAAGAACACAGTAGAGAATACCTTCAAAATCCTGAAGAATTTTTTTCAAAATAGAATTGCATACGCAGATGGATTGTCAAGATGTTTTTGGTCATGCCAAAAAAAAAGCAAAAAGAGTTACCTGCCATGCACCCTATGTCAGGATGCTATTAGAAAATGTGTTATATCAATATGAGGTAGAAAACCAAGAAAGACAACAAAAAGTAATATGGGAAACACAGGAGTCAGCAAAAGAGACAAGGAAAGAAATTTCCTTATGGTGATGTTAGAAGGAGTTGGCACAATGACATTTATTCAGAAGTCTTAGAAAGCTACTTTCCAGATGGGAGGTGGCTGGGTAGGAGACATTTCTTTAAGAAAATGAAATTTATAAAAATTTGATTTCTTTGAAGGTATTAAGAGACTATTTACCAAGCTGTGAAGAATTTGGGATTGGATTAATGATTAGTACTTAGAAGACTAAGCAAGTGAAAAGAAGGAGAGAAGGATAAAGAGGATGAGGAGGAAGAGGGAGCAAATTATTAATTTCAGATAAAACAAACTCCTACAGGAAAGGAAAACTAATCACGTTAAATACTACATTTCTCAGCTGTGAACTGTGCTAACATGGTAAGAATAATTTAAATAACATACATTGACCTATTTTTATGTTAAGCTATGTCAGAATAATGTGGGGCAGGGAAAGGCAGGATAGTGGTGAAAGAGATACATTCTTATCTTCTATAGTGAGAAGTCAATAGATAATTTTCTTCAAAAAGAACTAGCAAGGGGCCGGCTCTGTGGCTGAGTGGTTAAGTTCTCGGGCTCTGCTGCGGCGGCCCAGGGTTTGGATCCTGGGCACAGACATGGTGCTGCTCATCAGGCCATGTAGAGGTGGCACCCCAAATCCCACAACTACAAGGACCTGCATCTAAGATATACAACTATGTACAGGGAGGGTTGAGGAGATAAAGCAGAAAAAAAAAAAAAAAAGATTGGCAACAGTTGTTAGCTCAGGTGTCAATCTTTAAAAAAAAAAAAGAACTAGCAATATAAGATTGCTATTTAGATATTCTGATGTAAATACCAAAATGAGCAATTTAGAGAGTTAAAAATCTTTGCCTCTGGGGATCAGATAGTGGAGGCGGCAGGAGAGTACTACAACAGTACGACTGTATTACTGTTAGGTCGACACCAACTGCTGTAACACACGAACTCCAGAATTTGTAATGGCCTCAAACATAATACAAGTTTATTTCTTCCTCATTTAACAGCACAAGGTGAGTGTTTCTGTATGGTGGATATGACTCTCAACCATGTGCTGAATCAGAAGGAAGCTCTACCTTCTTCAATCTGATGTCTAAGTCAAGTTTGTCACTATCCAAATCTGTCAAGGAGTGTGGAGGAGCACTCTGGGAAGTTCTGAAGGAAATGGCAAGACTGAGAGAGTCACACCCCATCTGTCCCAACTGAATTGATAGAATTCAGTCATGTAGCCACTCCTGACGTCCACACAGGTTGGGAAATGGAGCCTAGCTGGGTATCAAGGAAAACCAGGAGGACACAGATTTGGGTAAGCAGTTAGCATTTCTGCCACAATTTGTAAAACTATTTGATTCTTTAAATTAAGTGCGTGTGTAGCCTGTTGTTTCAATTGCAGTTTTGTTCTAAAATGATAATGTAAACAGACCAGAAGGAGTCATTAAAATTTAACAGTGTTTAGGTTATGCTATATTTACTTGGAATTTTTTTTAATTATAAAATTTCCTTGAAGATACAAAATGCTTCTTGTCTGGAGTCACAAGAAGTCACAAAACCCTTCTTGGCTTGTCTTGCTCCATGCTTCCCATGGGGGCAAGTCCAATGGCCCTTCCTATGAAGACTAACTGGAAGTTAAACAGCATAATCCTAAAATAATGGCAGAGAAGGTGACATTGTCCCTATTTTACAGATGAAGCAACTGGATTCTCAAGTAACGAAGTCACAGACACAAAGTTGGTTATTCACTCATTCATTTCTCTATTTATTAAAGCATCCATCATGGGTCAGTCATCATCTATCTGCAGCATATACAGCAGCAAACAATCCAGACAAGCTTCCAGCTCAGATAGAACTTTAATCCTAGGGAGGCTGTCCAGTGGCACAGAGAAGACTCTTACTCAGGTTTTCAGCCTAGGAGTTCAGGAGACCCCAGCAGTTCACGCTGGATCTCTCCATCCATTATACTTTTCACATATCATATCTCATCAGTCACCCTGAAATAAATCCTGCAGCTATACAACCAGAGGGCTTCTCCTATTTATGGAGTCAACAAAAGATGCAGATTCTCTTTGGGAAAATCTCTGTTAGTCAAAATCACACCCCCTTTTTCTCTTAACAGCTTTTGACAGATGCTTCAGACCAATGTGGAAAGAAAGGCATGCACACTGCCTTTCTGGCTCTCCACTGTTTTGTCTCAGCTATTAGAGAGGCACTTGTGGCGGGGACCTTTTCTAGCTGCCTCTAAGACTTATTAGGCATGCTCTCCCATTCAGACACACTTGGATTAGTCTGGCCTCCTGAATTGTGATGTCTATAAGATATTCATCCAGCTGCCTGAAAATCAGCAATGGTTTCAGCTTCCTTCATTTGGGAAAACACCACCTTTGACATGTCCTACTAGTACTTAAAGGATGTATGCTTGGTTGGTGCTAAGTTCAGTGAATAAGAATGTTTGTAGAAGAGCTCTACACTTGTGCTGAACATGAGAACCATTACAGGGAATATGGAGATTCTAGTGTCCTGAAGGGATAACCATATTATCTATTGTACAAATTGGGATAATCTGAGAGTGAGAGGCGATGCTCTTAACATCAGTGATGCTCAGAGCACAGGCATAAGTAGCACTCTGAACAAAAAGCAATGTGATCATTCAAAGTTAACTTCATTTTCTTTATCCATTAACAGATGACGGATAAACAAAATGGGGTATATACATCAGTGGAATATTATCCTGGATAATTCTGACACATGCTATAACATGGATGAACCTTGAGAACATTGTGCTAAGTGACATAAACCAGTCACAAAAGGACAAATATCGTATGATTCTACTTACATGAGACACCTAGAGTAGTCAAACTCATAGAAACAGAAAATAGAATGGTGGTTGCCAGGGGCTGAGGGGAGGAAGGAACGTGGAGCTATTGTTTAATGAGTACAGAGCTTCAATTCAGAAAGACGAAAAAGCTCTGGAGATGGATAGTGGTGATGATTGCACAACAATGGGGATATACTTAATAACACTGAACTGTAAACTTAAAGATGGTTAAAATGGTACATTTTATGTCACATCTTTTACAACAATAAAAAATGATTGACTTTCACTTTCTTTTATGAAAAATGATAAAACTTGAACCAGAGTATACCCAAGGACCTGTGTCCCAGGAATAACACATTATAATCCCAATTAAGAAGGATTGGAGTTGGGATGGAGTTGAATCATCCACTGCTCCTCTCTGTGTTATAATCACTTGGGAAAAGACACGAAGAGTCCAATGGGGATTTACTCCTGTCAAAGCTGGTCAGAGAACTCAGCAAGACTTCCCACCTCCCTCCTCAATCTAGACTTTAACGCACCCCACACTGCAGTGAAGGGGCGGGCAGGGAATCCAGAACTAAGAGAACAGTGATCTGCTGGCTCCCCAAGAGCAAATTCTTGATTTACTTATCATATGAATCAAGGCAAACCCTCTCTTCCTGAGAGTGCGAGGCCCAAGAAGCCAAGAAGGAAAAATGTTAAGGAGACCACAAGAGAGATGACCCGCATTGTCTGGGTTTTAGATAGTAGCCCTGTTAATGCTTCACAGATGGCAGATTCTCCCCAGGCACAAAAATCACACCAGAGGCCCCCACACTCCACACACAATGAGGAGAAAAACATAATGGGATGAAAAAGAGAGAACTCAAAATAAAGATTCCCCTCCAACAAAAACCACTTCTAACCTTTACTTTTGCTGTGGCCTCCTAGATGCAAACAAACATTTTCCTTCCTGTTAACATACGACAGTAAGAAATACTGGATGTTCTTCTTTACCTGGTGGCCCGCCATTTTCTATGTGTGCCAAGCTGCTCCCCAATTACTCCCAAGGCTGCCCACATAAGTAAGAACCATTTGGTGTGCACGTTATAAGGGGGTGGGAGGTGTTATAGCCTTTGGGTCCGAGTAATTCAGGCACAATCTCAATCCTACAGGCCACTTTCCCTTATTTCACCTTGCATTGTTGATTAACTGATGCATATGTCTATGACCTACCCCACTCCTGAGCCTCAACTTTAGAGCAAGCTCCTAAAGGGCACACATAATGTTGGTTGACTGCCGAATCCTTCTTTCCTTAAGAATCCATGCCAGCTACCCCAGGGATTCCGTAAATGCCTATACTCCTGGAGCATTTCTTAAGTCCGTGGCCAGATTCCTGCCCCAAGGGAATCTATTATTTAACAACAATCTATAGACTTAGGAGATGCTGGCGGCAGGGATATTTCTTCACAGGCCCCGTGGGCCCCAGAGAGGGAATATTTTCAAATTTTGGAGATGAATGTGTTCTGGAAGACAGTACACAGTTAGCCTTGACCGCAAATTGGGCATTTTATTGCATTTGTCTGATGGATAATCACAGATAAAGACTTTGATCTTTATCCCCATGGCAGCAATAAGATAAAAGCAGGAACTCTGTGTACTGTCTTTTATTTCTTTTCTCTGCAGTTCCTGGAAAACTGAGCCCATTCAATGCTCAGAAGAATCTCTCTGTGTTGTGTTCTTAATCATCAAATCAAGCGTCACAGTGCATTACTGTTATGCTGTTGTCCCCCACCAATGCCATGATAAGAAGGAGGTAGGGGAAGGAGTATGAAATTCTCCACCCTCAGCAGAAAGACTAACAGACAGGGAAGAGGAAGAATATGGAAGGGGAGAGAAAAGGAAGAATAGAGGATTAAATGCTGAGTCTCAGGGAGAAGATGAAGACTAACCGCAGCCGTGCAGCAGAGCGGCCCAAGGAAGACGAGTCATCAATAGGGGCTTTATTCTTCAGATTCAGGACTCTGAGGGCCTGTGACCTGGAGCGGCAACATCAGGAAGGTTCTTTCTTTCTTTGTGATAGAACCGAGTGAAACATCTCCCAATCAAATTTGAGAACTGAATCCGAATAGGCAAAGAAAATCAGCCTGCAGGGAAGCAGTGGCAGAGTTCAGGGAGTTTGATAGTAGATAGGGATACGGATGAAGCTCCTTCCATCCTATTATACATTTAATTGAGTCCACTTGTTATCTAATTATTCTTATTATTGAAAATGTTCATTAAGGGCAATAAGGTAACTTTCATTACAAAATGAAGACTATATGTTAACTTTTATTTATCCTCACAAAGGAATTGGCCAAAGACCAAGTCCTTCAAGCATTGAGATAAAGTTTGGTATGCTAGAGTAGATGTGTGTGGTGCATACTGGTGTGCCAGCACGCAGGGCCCATCCTGGGTCAGGGAATGGGTGCAGAGGCACGCGGGTCTCGTCTTGTATTGACAGAGACTTAAATTTAATAATGTACCATTATATCCAAAGACGATTACATACAGACTCATTTTGTTTTGATGTGAATTTATGGATTATTTTATGTGTTTAACACTTTTAAAGTCTTAATTCTGTATATTTATTTCTTCATGTTTTAATATAACCTTACTATTGTAACTAGTTCAAACCTTACTTGACTTTTGAAATGCCCTGTGTGTGTGTTGATGCTGGACAGAGAGGAAAGTCTTAAAGTGAAAGCAATCCTAAGTTGAAAATTAAATTGCACAAAGTGTTAAGAATTGCCAGGTTCATTCACCAGCCCTTTATGTATTTATTTATTCTTGAATGGCAGCACAAGCCCCATAGCAACTAATTCTGTACCTAGCCACTGGAACCACAGATTTACTGAATACAATTTGTAGCGGTAGTTAAAACTTCTGGAATGAAAACAAATCTCTAAGGTTGTCTCAGAATCAGGTACCTCCTCTAAGATGATTTTGAATGACGCATGTAAAAGAATGACCCCTAGTGGTCATAAGCCCAATCTACAGAGTTTAATTAAGACCCAGCTCTGAAAGGATGGGGGTGGGAACGTATTTAGACAGTTATAAAGCATCATGAGGCTTCCCGGTAGAGAGCACACAGCTACCCACCCAGCTTTATCTCACAACTTAGCAATCACAGTAGAGCAACTCTGAAGTTCCCGTAGCTCTCAGAAGCTTGGAATTAGAACAGGGGCTCTTAGAGAACTATCTTCTGACTTCTCTCTTAATTCAGCAACACTGTGCACAATATTTCCTCTAGTTACCCACCCAACCTCCCAGTTCAAAAATTCCCAGTTACCAGATAAATTGTAGTGGGCGTTTATCTTTGTTTTTTTCTCCCTGTGTAATAATAAACCTCTTTCTCTTTGGGGAGGAATTTTCCCATGTACCTAATTTGGGGAAAAGCAGTGGGAGGCAGAGCATATTACTTCTCGATATAGAAATGGATTGTGGAAGATCCTTCCTCTCTTGGCTCCCTTACAGCTAGGATCTAAGCACAGGGACGAAGAGCAGATAGTTGTATTTTCCTACTCAGGAATTTGAATCTGGAATGAGGGAGGCAGTGACATAGTGGCAGTGGGAGCATGCCCAAAGATTATGTCCAGAAGCGGTGGTGATGTCTAGCAGATATGATTGTGACCAATGCATCTAGAACACTGTGTGTTGTGTCCTGGCCAGATTATTTCATCCCAAACTTAATTCAAGCCTTTTCTAAGCCTGTTCCTCCAAACTCTCAACATTCTATAAGATCCTTGTAATCCTTTTCCTTAGGCAAAGTTGGTTTCTCTTACTGGTAAGAAAGAACCCTAATAGACCCCTATCTACTTCATCATTGGGACTCACTTCCTGTTACATATTCCCATAAGACCTGGTGCTCCCTTCTTCTGCAATTCAAATTCCTTTGGTATAAGCTGAAAGTCTTCATACAGTGTTCACGTTATTTCTTCAAACCATTAGTGTCTCTGTATTAACTCTTCTACAGAGAGAGAAAACCAACTGTAGAAAGTTGAACAACTAGAAGACAATTGCCTAGATATATTAAATAATTGGGGGGGGTGCTGTTATTGTTGAGGCAAAGGCAACAAAAATAGGTCACATAGAGGACTTTGTTTAAAATATTAACCTGAGACCTCTGTGAGTGGAGTATATTTCGTGTGTGGACTTCTCATTTTAACCTTGAGTTCCTTGGGATTTTAGGATAACAAAAAGAAAAACGAAGCTAGTCTTTCTCATAGTGTCTCATGAGAATTTGCTGACTTTATGGTGCCTCCTAGCATCACGGGAGTAGGCAATGTGGTGGCCTTAGTCAACCTCAAAGGTTTAATATGTCTTATTATTCTCTTCTTGATATTCTAATATTCTAGCTATCTAAGCAGCCACCCTCACCCACCTCCTACCTACCCTTTTCACCATAGCATCCCATATCTCACAGCTAAGCACAAAAATAGGAAAGACAGAAAAATGAAACTTTGTCTATTTTCTCTGAGTATGACTCCAATATTCTTCACTTTCTTGCATGTACTACAACCTTTAAACTTTCCAGATTCATCTGGACATACACATCATCTGAGAGAAATGTGCCCCTCTACCTAAATCAATAGTACTCCCCTCTAAGTATCTCCATATTAAAATAAGACTGGATTCGTGTTATGTAAATCTTCCATAGCAAAGAGAATACAAATGAATCATGGAATTATAATTAGATTTCAAGTAAAGAGAAAAAATCCAAAAATCGTCCTGCAAATGTAGGAAGTTAGAGGAGGTACCATACACCAAGAGGGATTTCAAGCCAAGAGAAAAGCAGGCTCTGAGCAGCTAACAATCCTTATTCCTACAAGCTGGGTACTTAGTATGGCTCATTCCAATTCAGTGTGACTCTCTTTCTTCTTAAACTCCACTAAAATAGTCCATATTTCTATCCACAGTGATACATCTTTAACTCTTACTAAACGAAGAGAATTTTCATTCTGAAAATCAGTAATATCCAGAGTTATCAGAGAAAAACTGATTTGTGCACAGTAGTGTACTTATTACCCCAAGAAAATGAACTTACATATCATAAGTTTTATGATACTTTACAGCAAGAACAGGTTAACCAGAAAACAAGGTTAAGGGTAAATTATTTGCACGAGTCTTCAGATCACCAGTGCTTCCATGCATTCCCTTTTCCAATTCTATAAACAGGAAATGAGCAGCCTCCAAATATCTCCCTTTAAACAGGCAGTGTATTAATTGCTTTAAAATGTAATGTTTATTGGAGATAACCATGGATCTTCTGTAAACCTACAACCCATTTAAACAAAACTTTCAGAAGCAGTCAATTCTCCTATTGAACAAATAAGACCAACCTTCGTAGCCAGGCCTTACTACTACACATGCGTAAGAAACTCAAAGTATTATGCCATACTGAAACTTTGTAGAAATTAGACTTGGATTGGGTTGTTTGGAAGAAAAGTTACCAAAAAAATCAAGTGGCATTCTAAGCATAAAAATATACCAGAAATATTGGTAGCAATATATTTGCAAAGAATCAAAGTATCGATCTATAGAAAGGAAAGGGGAGACAGAGTAAACGTAAATGGTCCCTTAGCTGCTAGCCTGTAGCCCTCAATTGCAGTGCTTCAAACATACACATAAACACATACCTTCAAACAATATTTACCCTCCTGTTGAGTAGTCACGACCCAGTACACACCCATGGACCCATATACACAACTTAACCCTACTTCAGGTAATGCCTTGATGTTTTCTATATAATCTTCTCACTCTGTTATTGTTGAGGAGTAATTTACATACAGAAAAACGCACAGATTTTTCAGTGTACAGTGGGATGAGTTTTGACAAGTGTATAGGCCTTGATAGTCATCACTCAGTTCAAGATATAGAACATTTCCAAAATACCAAATCTTTCCTTGTGCACCTGTTCGGTCAGCCTTCTCACGCACCCAGGCAACTCCTGTTCTGATTTTTTTCACCATAGATTACTTGTGCCCGTTCATGAACTATATACAAATGGAAGCATAAAATATGTACTTGTTTGCGTTACCCAATGCATTCCATTAAATTCATTTTACTGCTCCAACAGGTTCAACCTTCTGTTTGAAAAAATTTGCTGCAATGCATACCATAAACCAGTGTGCATCCAATTGGCTTGGTGTGTTTTTAAAAAAGCAAATTCTCAGGCCTCTCCTACAGAGATTCTGATTAAAATGTAGATTACTGGGACCTACTCCAGACCCACTAAAGCATACATTCTAGTGTGGTTCTGATGCAGGTTGTTCAAGGACTTCATTCTAATATGGTTTACGGCCAGGGTTCACAATCACTCTAAACAATGCTTTCACCATGTCACCACCTCTATCCCATCTAAGAAAACACAATGACTCCTCATTTACTGCCTACTGAATCAAGCCAAAGTACCTTCACCTGACACATAAAGCCTTCCATCAAAGGGTCTTGCTTTCCTCGCTGATGCACCTTCCTATTACATAGCAACAAGAAACTCCATGGTCATCAGTCTCCTTAGTGACCTCTACTGCTCATTCATCCCCACACTGCAGAATTTAATGCGAAATTTTTCCTGCATTCAAGAACCTATCAATGGTCTTTAAATTGAATAACAGCTTCAATTTGTATTCCCTAGAAACTGTGTTTGTGGTGGGTGAATCTCCGAGTAATAGCCTATTCTATAAGGCATCAGAGCTTCCTTAAGGAAGACTGATTGACTTGTGTTAATTCTCCTCCACGAAATTGTGCTCTGTGCTAGTTCTCTGTTAAAGAGAACATCCTTTGGCTCTAGCACCTTGTTAGAACATTGATGCTATGTAGTCTTCTGAGTATGTTTGGAAACAAGGTGGTCTCATTTCTCCATTTTCTTTATGGCTGAAACAAAAGGTGTAGAATTATGCCACTAAAGGCAACAAAGAAGGGGTGGACTAAAGGGAGGCGACCAGGGAAGCTAAGGGCAAACTTCAATTTATAGTCCTTATGTTGCGGTCTCTCCTCTCTGACCCATATGAAACGCTGAACAAATGTGTGTTGATACCAGAGTTCAAAGCACTCTCTCAATTGTGTTTATTCATTCACTCAACACATATTTTTTAAGTTTCTACTATTTCTCAGGCACTTTTGTAGGTTTTGAGATCACAGGCATGAGTAAAACAAAGTTCCTATCTTCAAGGAACTTACATTCTGGGAGGAATATGCAGACAGTGAATCTATAAATATAGAGAGCAATAGACCATTAAGCAGGGTAAGCAGGAATAAAGGATGCGTTATTTACAAATGGTGATAATCTAAGTTCTTCTCAATAAGGTGACATTTTAACAGACTTGAAAGAGGTGATAGAGTGAGCTATCAAACTCTCTAGAGAAGGGAAGTTCAGGCAGAAAAAAGAGGAATTCCAAAGACCCTGAGGTGGAAGTCTTCTCAGTGTGTTTGAGGAACACCAAGGAAGCTGCCGTGGGTGAGCTCAGAAAAATACTGGGGCATGAGAACACAAAGGGCCTTGTGGGCCATTGTGAGAAATGTGGCATTTACTCTGAGTCATTTAGGAATGAAATGGCGTGCTTTGAGCTGCAGCACATGTGATGCATTTTCTATTTTCATAGATTTGCTTTTGCTACTGTGTTGAGAATAGGCTAAAGTGGAAGAAAGGAGTTATCAAGAGAGGCTATTATAATAAACCAAGTAAACAATGATGGTAACTTGCATCAGAAAGGTAGGATTAAAGGGGCTACAAAAACTGTGGAATTATGGGGGCCGGCCCTGTGGCCGAGTGGTTTAGTTCACGTGCTCCGCTTCTGCGGCCCAGGGTTTCGCCGGTTCAGATCTTGGGCACAGACGTGGAACCACTCATCAAGCCACGCCGAGGTGGCGTCCCACATGCCACAACTAGAAGGACCCACAACTAAAAATATACAACTATGTACCAGGGGGCTTTGGGGAGAAAAAAGAAAAACAAAATCTTTTTTAAAAAAATAGTAGAATTATTGTAACTGAAAGTTCGGTCTCTGAACCCGACGCCAATCCAAATAACGAGAACAGAGGCTTGAGAGGAAGAGGAAAGGTTTTTACTATGCCAGGCACAGGGAGCAAAGCAAGGGCTCCTACCTCAAAAATCGCTAGCTCCCAGATGAGGAATGGGTAGGGATTTTTATCTGGGGTTTTGGGTAGGGGAGGGGGAACATGGAGCTTGTGCAGCTCGTTGCTTTTCCACCAGCCTGCGTTTGGCCATGAGAGGCTGCTTGCAGCAAGGTGGGGGGCGGGTGAGATGGGAGGAGGGCAGGTGGGCGTCCTTCGCCATTGTCTCTTGTCTCATCTTCCTGTTTGAGGTGAGTTCCAGCGCCGCCGGGAGTTGAGGAGTTGAGGTCTGGGAAGCCTCCACTCCTTGATATTCTTGAGACAGTGGCTTTCCTGACGAACTTCAAGGACACGTGATTAGCTAAAGTTTAGTGTGCTAAGCTCCAGGCCACCTGTGCTTTTAACAATTTGTAACTCCCGTTGTAAAGCTCAAGGAGTCCAAGTTTAAAGAAACAGGTATTTACATATGAATGGAGCTAGAGAAGCAGGAAAGGGGGTGGTGGGTTTTAGTTTTAACCCCATATATGCTGGGTTCAATGTAGGGGAACTGATATCAGGGCTGATGTTAAGAGCCCGTAACATTATGAATATATTCTGAAGGTGGCAAAGACAAGATTTGTTAGAGTGTGAGGTGTGAGAAAAAGAGGATAGTCTAGGATAAGTCCAAGGGTTGTGGCCTGAGCAACATGATTGATGGAGGTGCCATTTACTAACACTGCTGGAGAAGCAGGTTGGAGGAGGATCTAGAAGGTCATTTTTGAACATGTTAAGTTTGAGATGCCTTTTAGACATCCAAGTGGTGGTATCCAGAAGGCAGTGTACATAAATGTGTAGAGTGCATGTGATACATTGAGTTCAGAGATATAAGTCTTGGGTTTGTCAGCTTACAGATGGTAGATATAGTCATGAGATGGGATGGTTGTACAAAGAGAAGGAATGATGTCTAAGGACTGAGCTCTGGAGCATCCTCCATATATGGCTATCAGAAAGATGCAGAGAAACCAATATAGGAGATGGAAAAGAAATGTACAATTATAGAAGAAGAGAAACAAGAGGAAGTGCTGTCCCAGAAGTCAAGTGAAAAGAGCATTTTGCCAAGAAGCATGTTATCAACAATCTCAAATGCTGCTATAGGTCAGTAAGATGAGTTCTGAGAATTAATTAATTGAATTTAGGAATGTGTAATTTATTGGATTTTAATAAGAGAAGGTTCAGTGGATATGCAAATACTCATAGAAATGGGTTGAACAGAGAATTGGAGGAGATAAGTTAGAGACAAAAGTTATAAACAACTCTCTCAAGGAGATTTGATATAAAGAAGGTAGAGAAATGGTGGGGTGGCTGAACTCCTGAACAAGTAAGTGGGAACAAGATACACATTCATGCACACATATCTCATCTTAAAAAGTGAATATATAGTATGTTTGTAAGCTCAGGAAATACTCTAGTTGAGAGAGAAAAAAATAAGGATGCAGGAGATAGAGAGAGGAAGGAGAGAATTCCTGAAGTGGTGTACCTAAGGAGGCAACAGAGATCTGGATAACAGGGGAGGTACTGGCCTTCAGAGCATGGAGAGCTCATCTAGAGGAACAGAAAGCAAAAGTGAGTGTATGGACATTGATGGTGCACGTATGGTAGGGAAAGCCTACAGAACTTTTCTTCTGATTGCTTCTATTTTCCCCATGAGATAGAAACTGAGTCATCAAATGAGATTGAGGATGAGGAAGGAGGTATCCGAAGAGCAAGTGGAGAAGGTATAAGTCCTCTAGGAGAATGACGGAGTAAAAGGACAAGGGGAATGCAGTAGGATTTCTAGGCAGTGCTAAGGGGCCATAAGAGAGTAGAGCCATGAGTGTGAAATGTAAGTGATTGGCATTATTGCGTAACCCCAGGTGAGTTCATCTTTATTATCCCCATCTGGCAGATAAATAGTCCCACCTAGGTGATGCGAGTTGCTAGAGGGCATATAATCAGCATCAGAGATATTGCAGGCCCTGGCTCACTGCTCTCTGCCTACATGCTGTTTTGTTTTGTCCTCCATTTCACTTGTGTTGGTTTCATTTCTCTAAGCAGATTTAAAACTCTTCCAGGATAGTAGTGTGTCTCCTGTGCCACTTGAGGCTTTTACAAGACCTCACCCTGTAAATGACATAACATATTTAATTCCATTATTTATGTCTTTTGCAGGTTTTTCTTTTCTGACTATAAAAATTATGGCAAATGAAAACGCTTCCTAGAGCCTACTCCCTTGGAGAATGCTATAAAGTGACTACTCCCTAATTATGGGGAAAATCAATCTAGAAAAAGGACAATCAATGTAAGTAAAGGACAACATGAGCAGCCGCCCCTCCCAGACTGCTTAGCTCTCTGCTCAGGCTTGAGCTTGAAGGGGTAGATTAAGATAACACATTTCTGAATTCTTAGAAGAGGAAACATTTAACTTTGGCACACCAGATCTCAACAATTGAACTCTAAAGCATTTGTTCCCAATGGATGGTCTTTCAGGGTCCTCCAGATTGCAGATGTGTTGGACCCTCATAATACTAATATTAATAGTAAAAAAAAAAAAAAACAAGAAAAAAAAACATGGTCAAGATTTCGTCCTCATTGTGATTAAATAATTTACTTGTGGGATTGAATAAAAACCAGACCCAACCTCACTGGTGTCTCAAAAAAAGTCAGAACAGGTCTTTTTATTCACTCTGACTAGGTATATTTTGAAGTTGATCAAAATATATCTTACAAGCACCTAATTCAAGTCACTGGGAATGTATAAAGAATGAATTTCCATACACTCCAGTGGGTAAAAGCATTGGTTCTGGAGTAAAGAGACTTGGGGCTGAATCTCCATGCCACCATTTACCCATTTCATGATCCAGGACAAGGTAGTTTACTTCTCTAAGCTACACTTCATAATCTGTGAAATAAAAGTAATAATATTGGGCTTCTGGTTTCTGGTCTGTCATGTAAGGAGCTTAGAAGTCTTCATTCTGTCCTAAAAACAAATAAAAAGCTGAACAAGTTGAAAAATCAACAACTCTTCTTAGATCTGTCAAAGAAGAGTGGTCACAGGGCAAACTACTGCCCATAAAACTGGAGAGACAGACAGATTGATATAGAGATTCACAATTTTCCAGAGCAGAAACCTCCTGGGGAAGCAGTATGGAGTAGGAAAACTTGAACTGTAATTAATAAATTGCTGGAGTCTCAGTTTGGACAAAGCTGACAGCTGAAAATTCCAGGGACCCTGTAATATGAGGGCTCTCACATCTTTGGGAGTCTTACTTCCAGAATTTTACCAGGTCCAGATAGTGAATAACAAAGAAAAATCATCTCATGTTTCCAGAAGGGAGAGGGAACAAGAAACAATTTTGAAATTTACCACAACACTCTGTTCTTAACAAGGCCTGCCCTCAAGAAAAACTCTTTTACCAGAGCGTAACCTACTGCAGTTATATCAGAGCCTAAACTACCTGAGGGGAGGGAAATAACTGAACTCCAGTCCACTATGGTCTTCCATGTAGGGGAAGGGAAACACATAACTCCAGCCCAGCCAGCCAGCCTGTCCCACTTATAGGTCAGTGGGTGGGGGGAGGGAGGGTTACTGAGAACACAGCTGAAGTTCACAGTCTAGGAGCACAGGCTCACCAAAAAACTGATACCAAATCATAGGACTAGAGAACACTTCCCCTCTCCCTGTACCTCACCACCCCATCGCTAAAGGCCGATTTACTACACCTCCTTTTACCAAGTGCGTCATGTCTGCCTTCCAACAAAAAATTACAAGGCATGGTAACAGACTAAAACAAACCCAGTTTGAAGAGCCTGAACGAGCATCAGAACCAGAGTCAGGTGGTAGGAATGTTGGAATAATCAGACAAGGAAGTTTTTTAAAATTATGATTAATATGCTAAGGGATTTAATGGAACAAGTGGATAACATGAAAGAACAGATGGATAATATAAGGAGAGAGATGAAACTTCTATGAAAGAATCAAAAAGAAATGCTGGAGATCAAAAATACTAATAGAAATGAAGAACAACTTTGATGAACTCATTAGTAGCTGGACATGGCTTTGCTCAATAGAGAAAATAAACAAAAGCAAAAACTGGTTCTTGGAAAAGATCTATAAAATCAATAAGCCTCTAGCCCGGCTAACTAAAAAAAAGAGAGAAGATACAAATTACTAATATCAGAAATGAAAGAGAGGATTATTGCAGATCCCATGGACATTAAAAGGATAATAAAGGAATAATATGAAAAATGCTATGCCTAAAAAGTTGACAACCTAGATGAAATGGACCAATTCTTTGAAAGACACATTTCTTAACACTCACACAAGAAATAGTCAATCTAATTAGATGTATGGCTATTAAAGAAACTGAATCAGTAATTAATAACAATCCCAAACAGAACATACCAGGCCTAGATAGGTTCACTGGTGAATTCTATGAAACATTTAAGGAAGAAATTATACAAAATCTCTACAATCTCTTCCAAAAGATAAAATCCGAGGGAATACTTCTTAACTTATTCTATGAAGCTAACATCATCCTAATGCTAAAACTGGGAAAGACATTACAAGAAAAGAAAACTACAGACCAATATCTCTCATAAACATAGATGCAAAAATCCTCATCAAAATATTAGCAAATCAAATTCAACAATGCATAAAAAGACTTAGGCACCACAACCAAGTGAAATTTATCCCCGATACACAAAATTGGTTCAACATTCAAAAATGAGTTAATGTAATCTATCATATCAAATGCCTAAAGAAGTAGCATTGTCATTTAAATACATTCAGAAAGAGCATTTGCCAAAATCCAACACTCATTCATGATAAAAACTGACAGCAAATTAAGAATAGAGGGGAACTTCCTCAACTTGATAAGGAGTATCTACAAAAACCTATGGCTTACATCATACTTAATGGTAGGAAACTAGAACTTTTCCTACAAAGATCAGGAACAAAGCAAGGATGTTGCCTCTCATCACTGCTTTTCAACATTGTGCTGGAAGTCCTAGTTGATACAATAAGATAAGAAAAGGAAATACAAGGTATACCAGTTGAGAGGAAAGAAATAAAACTGACTTTTATGCAAATACCATAATCATCTATGTAGAAAATCTGAGAGAATTAGCAAAATAACCACTTGGATCTAATAAGTGATTACAGTATGTTTGCAAGATACAATGTTAATATACAAAACTCCATTACTCTCCAATTTACCAGCAATTAATAAGTAGAATTTGATAATAAAAATGTAATGCCATTTACATTAGCATCCCCAAAGATGAAAATGGAATACTTTGGTATAACTCTAACAAAATATGTACAAGATTTATATGAGAAAAACTATAAAACTCTAATGAAAGATATCAAAGAAGAACTAAATAAATGCAGAGATATTCTATGGTCATGAAGAAGACTCAATATTGTCAAGATGTCGGTTCTTCACAATTTGACCTAGAGATTCAATGCAATTTCAACCAAAATCCAACTACATTATTTTGTGGATGTTGACAAATCAATTCTAAAGTTTATTTGGAGAAGAAAAAGACCCAGAATAGCCAACTCAGTATTGAATGGAAACAAAGTTGGAGGACTGACACTACCCAACTTCAAGACTTACTGTAAACCTACAATAATAAGACAGTGTGGTACTGGTGAAAGAATAGACAATTAGATAAATATAATCAACTGCTTTTTGACAAAAGAGCAAAGGCAATACAATGGAGCAAAGAAAGTCTTTTCAACAAATGGTACTGGAATACTGGGCATCCACATGTAAGAAATGAATCTAGACACAGATCTTAAACCCTTCACAAAAATTTACTCAAAATGGGTCATAGACCTACATTTAAAATGCAAAAGTATAAAACTCCTAGAAGATAATATAGGAGAAAGCCTCGATGACTTTGGATATGGTGATGACTTTTTTGATACAACACCAAAGGCAAAATCCATGAAAGAAATAATTGATAAGGTGCACTTCAATAAAATTAAAAACTCCTGCTCTGCAAAAGACAGGGTCAAAAGAATGAGAAGATAAGTCACAGACTGGAAGAAAATATTTATGAAACACATCTGAAAAAACACCAGTGTCCAAAATACACAAAGAACTCTTAACACTCAACAATAAGAAAACAAATAACCTGATTAAAAAATGGCCAAAAGACTTTAACAGATATTTCACCAAAAATATATAAAGATCTCAAGTAAGCATATTAAAAAATGTTCAACATCATATGTAATTAGGAAATTGAAACTTAAAATAATGAGATACCACTGCATACCTGTTAGAATGGCTAAAATCTTAAACATCAACAATACTAAATGTTGGTGAAGATGTGGAGCAAGAGTAACTCATTCATTGCTGGTAGGAAGACACAATGGTACAATCACTTTGGAAGACAGTTTAACAGTTTCTTACAAAACTAAATATGCTTTTACCATATGATCTAGCTATCACCCTCCTTAGTAATTACCCAAATGACTTGAAACATGTCCACACAAACATCTGCATATGTCTATAGTATCTTTATTCATAATTGCCAAAATTTGGAAGCAACCAAGATATCTTTCAGTAGATTAGTGGGTAAGTAAACTATGGCAAGCTACGACAATAGAATATTATTCAGTGTTAAAAAGAAATGAGCTATCAAGCCATGAAAAGACACAGAGCAATCTTAAATGCATTTTGCTAAGTGAAAGAAACCAATCTAAAAAGGCTACATACTGTATGATTCCTACTAGAAGACATTCTGGAAAAGGTGAAACTATGGAGATGGCAAAAAGATCAGTGGTTGTCAATAGTTAGGCACAAAGGAGAGATGAAAAGACAGTGCACAGAGGGTTTTTAGGGCAGTGGAACTATTCTGTACAGTGGTACAATGGTAGATACATGTCATTATACATTTGTCAAAATCCATAGAATGCTCAATACCAAGAGTGAATTCTATTGTAAACTATGGACTTGGGGTGATAATTGGTTCTAGAATTCCTGCTCTAGAATCCCCACTATGCTAGAAGATCTCATTTACAATTAATCATTTAATCTCTAACACCCCAACTAGACTACAGATTCCATGAGGACAGCAATCCTACTTATCTTGTTCATACCTGAATACCCATCTCCTTGCATAGTATGGGCAAAATAAACATTGGTTAAAAAAGTATCAGGCACATAACATAAATAATAACACAGATCAGATGGTGTTCTAAAGAGAATTTAATGGAAGGACTACCAACAGAAGTGTGGGCTGCTTTAAAGAACCATCAAACTACATTAAGGCACCTAGAAACTAGCAGCTGTGGGAATCCACTGCTATATCTAGACCTGGAAAATTAAGGGAAGAACAATATTACCAAAGCTTGATGATAAATAGAGCAGTGGAAGAGTTGCCACCTGCAAGGGAGTGGTCATGGAGGGCAACAGCCAATACGAGAAATGTGCACCAAAGCAGGGAGGAAGTTGGCAAGAAAAACCCTCCTCTCTCCCCCTGAATTTCAGTCTCCTTGTGACTTTTATTAGCTAAACCTGACGGTAAACCAGAGGCAAGAATGAGTAATATAGTTTGTAGGAGTCACTCTCCCAGGGTACCAAAGCAGGCAGAGAAAATACATATTTGGGAACTGGGAAAGGGGAGGTTGACCATGGAGAATAATCAACACAGTGATGTCATTAAGCAAGGTATCTTTGATATCCTAATATTCAATAATGAGAATAAAATGTAAATACATGGAAAGACTTGATAAAGGAGTGGTAATAGAATGTTTTCATCTGTTCACCCTTTAAGCAACTCCAGCAAATGAGACGTTGGTTAACCTGAAAGACTTGGACACCATCCAGAATATGCAGAATTAATAACATCTCGCTATAAAGGACTGTCATTCTAAGTTGCTAAAAGAGTTCAGAAGCAGTTTGTCCTTTAGCATCCCCTTTAATCTAAATATTCTCAGCAAGAAAATGATACAGCTCAGAATTCCTTCTTTTTCCCCAGCAGCTCAGCCCAACCACTGCTCAGTTCAACCAATTAGCAATTTGCAGGGGGAAATGTGAACAAATTAATGCTGATGATCGCAGGCCACTAATTGGCTGCCGGGCTGTCAGTGTAACTTCCCAGTTGCTAAATCAAATTGATAGCTAAAGGCCGTGAGCTGTTCAGCTGTCTGCTCTTCCCATTTGGGGCTTCAAGGCCAAGGAAGAGGAGTGGTTTCCCTTGGCATTTCGGTCACTCTGTCACGACCAGCTCATCATCCCCACGGCTGTGCATGGGCAGTGTGTTTAGCGGTAATTATGGGGCTGGTTTCGAGGTTGTGGCTCTGGAAAGGTGAGAGGCTGCCACTCTTGGAGAGATGTTCTCATCCTTTCTGACAGGCAGCGAGGCATCTGAGGTGAACTGTGAAGCTGATGCAGTTCTGGAGAAACAGTGTGAACTCTTGCAGGCCATGCAGTTGGAGGGAAGGAACAGAGGCTAGAGGGAAAGTAGAAGGCCCCACTGAAGATGGGGCATGCTTCAGGGGAAGAGCTCAGGCTCTCAGGCAGGATGCCTGGGCTTCAGTTCAGTCAACTCAGCCAAGTCACTGTTTGTCCCCTGGATCCCTTTCTCTCCTGATAAATGAGAAGATTCCTTACAAAGCATTGCTGGACTTGACAGAGGAAGATACGCTACAGGACAATGAAATAAGGAGTCTGATATTTTTAATTTATGCAAACTCACAAGAATTTAACAATCAAAATGTGTGTTGTTCCTTTCAAAATAGTTCTCTTATGAAGGTATGTTACTTATTCCAAAGATGTTGTCATTTCTTAAGTCATGTCTGGATGTCTTTTTGGAGAATTTCCAGAAAAAAACAATTGCAGCTCAGTAAAAAACAAACAAAAAAAATCCTTTAAATGTTTTACAACAGTGGTTTTAACCAAAGGAGTGTTTATGCCAGCCCTCACCCCCCTGGGACGTTTGGCAATGAATGGAGAGATTTCTGGTGGTTACAACTGGGAGTCAGAAGAGGGGAGATGTTGTTATTGACATCTAATGAGTAGGGATGAGGGATGCTGCTTAAACAGCCTACAATGCACAGGACAACCCCCTACAACAAACTTATCCAGTCCAAAATGTCCATAGTGCCAAAGAGTTGAGAAACTCTGATTTACATTAATTTCCTTCAAGGGGAAATTCGGCTGATTTTGTGGAACTATCCAGAGGTCAGTTGCAGCTAAATCTGGTGATTGAGGTGGTTGATCAAGCTGGAAAATACCATTTCTGGACTGAAACGAGGGGTGATTATAGAGTAATAAGACCAATTTTCTTACATGACGATTTGTAAAATGGAGTTCAAAGGAAAGTTTCGAGCAATACTGGCATTCGTTTATTAATTCTTCCATTCATGAAATATTTATTAAGCATTTAATTTGTGCTAGGAACTCATAAGCAAAACAAAATTCCTATGTTCCAGGAGCTCTTGCTCTAGAAGCATATAGGGCAATATAGCAGGGCTCTCTGTTAGAGTGTACCCTTTGACTCCCTTCACTATTCTGCCTCTCCAAAGGTGGTCTCTTATCAGGATTACATGAATTAATAGACATAAAATATTTATAATAGTTACCTGGCATAGAGTAAGCATTCAATGTATTCTAAATATTAGTTATTTATATTAAAAATGCAATAACCATAGATGGTTTCCCAAATGGATTCCTTTGAGGAATGAATATTCTTTAGAGGTATACCCTTGGGCATCATTACAAATACACATATTGCCAATTGTACATTTTCTATGTTAGGCTGTGATTAACAGTGTTTTCCACCAAGGGAAATATGATTGCATCCTCATTGGAGATAGTTAGGTCAGAAAAAAAATCCAGCATTTTGCAGATATTTGTCTAGCATTTCTGATCTGGAAGGCAATATACAAGTTAGTGTCATACATATAAAACAGTATAGTCAATTTTCTCTGCCCTCGTCTGATTTTTAGCGATCTTGGGGAGATGAACCACAAAATAATTGACCAGGTAAAATGAGCAAAGTCAATAAATGGCAGAGAGGTTCAAAAGAGGGGAGGATCCTTATAGGCCAAGAGGACACCTCCAAGGGAATGGTAGTGAGAGAAATAGGAGCACAAGCACCCTCCATCTTTCTCATCTATGAAGATCTCAGAAAAATACAAGGGTATTAAACCAAATGATTTATGAACAAGGTGGTAGGAAATTGTGCATTAGGATAATACTGGAATGGAGTGTTGAAAAGAGAGAGGAAAGGAAGTACTCAAGCTGGCTAAAGGCTAAGAATTCCAGTCTCATCACTGATTCAGAATTATCTTAGACTGAGCAGATGGCGTCATGGAGGCGCCCAAGTGGCTCATTGGAGAAACTCAGGGCTCAACATATTATGGCGCTCAACATTATCATCATAAACATGGCTTATTTTCTGAGCGAGAAGCACCTTGCTGATACTTTCTGTGACTAGGCATAAATAGAATATTCATGAGTGCCTCCTAGAATACCTGGTTAGTGTTAAGCAAAAGAAGGGCTAGGAAAGGTGGTATATGAATCGAATCTCTGCATAACAAATTCTACTTGAAATGCTCTAAGGGGGTTCTTCATTTAAAAGAACTTTGTAATAAATCCTTATGAAAAGCTAGTAAGGGTTTTTTGGGATTGCCCCAGCTTAACCATCTTCTGACTGTGAGACTTGGAGTAAGTCATTTCAACACACTGAAACTTATCAGGACTCCATATTATAGATGAAGAGAGTCTTTCCTAGGTCTGTCCCAAAAGGCTGTAGCAAGCCTCAGATGAGTTAATGTATGTGATAGCACCCTTGCAAACTGTAAAGTGGTGAACAACTTCAATTTCTTGAAGACACCCAATTTGCATCTAATGGCTTGTTGTAGAATTGGGCTACTTTCCATTAAGCAGAATCACTGTTTTATAGGTTAAGAAAAGTTTGAATTTTGACAAAATCATATGATTTAACCTAATTATTTCAGCCTTCTCTGTACAGGAAATGATATCACTAAAGTAAACAGAGAGCAAGAGTTCAGGACCCAAGCCCTGTGAGCCGGTTCCCTCAACTTGAAAACACAGAGAAAATGATCCCAGAACAATTTACTCTATAGAATGTCGGTACAGTAGAATGGGCTAATGGATGAGAAGATATTTTTAAGCAAATACTATTGTGCTATTGGTATATAGGGAAGCAATGTTAATTTTTTTCTTCCTCTGGTTATGAATTTGAGTTCAATTTGGTATTTACACGGTGGAGGCACATCTTGGCAGGAACTAAGACTGCTTAGATAGAAGCTCTTTCCATCCCCAATGACACACGCAGGATGCTCCAGAGTGCATGTCAGGGATTCGGTCACTCCATTTGTAGAATAACTGTGTAGTAAATCTTCATGAAAAGCAAATAAAACGTTGAGGGTTGTCCCAGTTTTACCATTTCCTCATTATGTGCAAACAGAGACAAAAATCTTCCATGCTGCCATTAATCTATCAGGGACTGTGCAATAATAAAATTCTATAGCTGGCAGGATCCTTATCCAAATAAAACCTGTATGTTTATGCTTTAAGGTTTCCAGGAAGTAAGGAACTCAAATAGGGATTATTCTTAACAGTGTTCTATTAAACCAGCTCCAAACTGTTCGGTCCTCAGCAGGAATTGCCTGATGAAAAGGATGGACTTAGAAGATGGCTCTAGCCGCCCAGAAAACTGATTGCTTTCTAAGTGCTTTAACAGTTTCAGGAGGCAATGGAAACAGATGAGCCCTCCAAGGGAAAAATAGGACTCTCTTTGTCTCTCCTTTTCTCACTGTTAAGCTCTCTGCCCATAGACTGCTGGGAGGCTCAGTGTCCACAGAGAAATTACAGTTCCATCTCAAGAGGAGAAGTAGTCAATTACCAGAAACAAAATAAGTAAATAACAAAATCTACTCAAACTTCTTTCCATTTCATGTCTTAGTATCTCCCAGACAACAAGTTTGCCCCAAACAGCATGTCTTGGTTCTTCTTGCAAACAATGAATTTTGATGTTTAGTCTTTAGTCTCAAATATCTGTGTGTCTGTGTGTGAATCTGTGTTTGAGGGGAAAAAAAAAAGTCTTTAACCTAAAACTGCCAAATACCATGAGCTGAAATGAAGGATAAGATACCAACTCAAGCCAAAGCCCATGGAGACAGAGGACAATGATTAACTACCTTGAAGTGTTATGATGAGGATAATCATACCAATCTCTGACAACAAAAGAGCCCCTTATATTGTGCAGAGACTTTAAAATCTATTACTTGTCTCTTTCACTCAAACAACCTATGAATCACCTCTTCTGCTCCAGACACTGTCCTGTGTTCTGGGTGCAGGAGTGGTAAACACAGTGAACAAGGTAAATACCTTCTGGAAGCTTAAATTCTAGATAAAAGGGGTTGGGGACATAGAGGCAAAACATGAATGAACAGAGAAGAAAATTTCAGAATGACAAGTGCTGTCATGAAATTAAACAGACTGGCATGAGTTGATCTTCCATCACAAGCCTATGAAACAGATCAAGCAAGTAACTAGAAGGCCTGTTAGTACAAGGTTCTCAAAATGTCTTGATTTAGGCAAGATCTAAAGGCCAGGAATCTCTGAGTCAGGGATCAGCTCCTAGTTCAAACCTCTGATCTCTATGCCATGCTGCTTTCTAGAAGAGTCTTATTTTTTATACATGCACGTGACCAGATGTGTGTACACACTGAGATCCATAGCTTTATGGGATCTGCATGATATTAACAGTGAAATTCAGGGCTGCAATTTACTAAGGAAGAATTGAAGATTCTAGAATTAGATGGAGCCAACTCTGAATTCTGGCTTCTCCACTTACTGTACATGTGAACATGGACCTCTCTAAGCCTCAGTTTCCCTATCTGGTAATAATAATCCACAGATTATAGGTTGTTGAAAGGGGTTGAAAGAAGATTTTATTTCTGTTTTTAAATACTACCCAGCACAAGGTTGCAGGATAGGCTGAGTACGGAAAATCCTGTAGGGTAGAAAGCTGAATGCTGTAATCTGCAAAGTGTATTTTCTATCACTCATGATCTGAGAGGTAATGAAACTTCTCTAAGAAACATCAGGTGTTAGAAGTCCGATGTCAGCTCTTGATATGCTGGAATGTTAGTTGACGACTTGATGTATTTGTGGAAAATGTTTCAATTTTCCTTTCTTTTTTAACAACCTCCCGGTCAAATTATAACATAAATGCTTCTCTCTTGAAGAATTGAAGATTATTATAACTGTCATCTGAAGTTATAACTGAAAAAAAAGCCAGAACCAAGACTGACACTAAAAATTCAGTCGTACTAATTATTTCTGAATGATAAAAACTGGTTTGGGGGGATTTTTATAGACCCCCAAATCAGATTAAAGGTTAGGTCACCTACATCTAAGGAATACCAAACTAAATTGACCAAGCTTCTACCGCAGTAGACAGCATCCTCACAAGGCAATGCGAAGAAATGAAAACCACTTTTACCGCACAAATGTCTATATATTGAGTATTTTCTGCAACTTTCACGTGTATCCATAGTCAGCTTAGGTTCTAAAAACAGTTTATACATGGCTTAATGTTCTTTGCGGGGAATCACTAATTCATTTTAATTTCTATATTTTAGATTCTAATTAAAGGAGCCTAGTTAAAAGGTTGTTTTGAAGTTTTAAAAAGATAATTTACTTAGCATAGGTAATCCAGCCACTGAATAAATCTTAGATATCATCACTGTTATGCCTCCCAAGAAGTTTAGTTCATGAAATTACAAAATGAAACCAACGCTAAAATGAAAGTTGCATGAAAGCAGAAATTGTTTCGTGCATATTTTAGAAACTTCTGTGGCCAATGGCTGTGAAGTCATGAGAGGGAATCTGTATTTACGATGTTTATTATATATCATTTTCTTAAGAAAGAAATCACCTTCTCAACTTCATTTATAAATACTGAATAAATATTTAATAAATATTAATTTGTAGAGGGGTTCATTTATTGTCTTGTTTGGGATTGCCATGTATTTTGGGCCAGCTTTGTTTATACAGGATGCATTGCTGTGACATGCAGCATTCTGCCCATTTTAACTGATGCTGTCATTCCCAGTTCCCCAACTCCTAAATACATGGTATCTCTTCCAATTGCATGATCAGTGTTTACCAGGATGCCTGTTATAGCAATCATTTCTGTATCTGTCTGGATTCCCGACCTCAAGGAACATCCACTAGGGAAAAGGAGGCAAGCCTCACGCACGTCTGCAAGCTCCATAACGTATAGCACTGTTCCCCCCACATTGAGGGTTAAATGAATGTTTGGCACGTGAATAGTTTTCTCTCCAAGGAGTGAATAGAGCGATGAAAAATTATGTGGAAGCTTAAAAAACTTTTAAGATACCTTTACCATTCCCTTTTATTGATTCAAAGGATATGAATTGTTTTATCATCATTGAGCCCATAGAGTCTAGAGACATTTCCTCTTTTTTACAGTAATACTCCTGACTTATGAATACAAATGTAGGTTTTTGGATGGTGACACAATAACTGAATTGTGTAGAAACTTGAATTACAAGGCTTTTTCCCTGAATCGTATTGAACAGGGACTTTGAATGGATTTCCCTATTTCTATGAACATTAAGTCAGGAGAGCATCTTCCGTTACAGTTTATTCTGCTGATCGCTTGTGTGTATTGCTAAGAAGCAAGCTGAGATGCTGGCTGTGTCTCGTTTTGCTTGGCTTCTTTTCTCTATTTCTCCTTTCTGTTTCTTTTATTAGTCTAATACTATTCCTACTAACCATATTACAGCATGCAAATCAGCTTTGATTGAAAACTCTTGCAGACGCATATTTACCTAAATACAGTCATTGGCTGTAATTTCCTTCCATGGGAGAGAAGGGGGGAATGTGTATTGGTTAATCCCGACCCCCGTATCTTTCTGCTTTAATAGCACAGTTAATGACTGCTGTGGGAGGAGGATTGGGGTGGGGGCAGCAGTTCTACTTTCAGTAACTTCAAAATGCACAGCATAATGACCTGCTTTCCCATGTCTCTAGGCCTTGAATCTGCCCACCTCCCTGAGCATGCAGGCCTTTCCACACACTGCATTCCTCCAGGACTGCAAACAGAGCATAGATTGGTTTTAGTACCCTATTAGCGGTTGTTAGGGCCAAGCCAGCTTTTCTTCTCAGCCCACACACTCTGTACCTCCAGAATAATTTTTTAATCAATTACATTTTACCTTAAACTTTAAAATTTTGCTGCTAAACTGCCATGTGGAGTCAGAAGCTAAGGGGTTTATATCACGAACATTAGTCAGAAATCGATGTCCTGTACAGATACTATCAACCCTATTAATACCTGCTAGCATCGTATAAATCTTAGTTAATGGGTTGTCTAATCTGTATCCTTTTGCCACATATTCTACTCAAGTGGTACTCTGGAAGCATTTTCTCTCATCATTGGAGGAATGTCAGCCACATAGAACTTCCCAATCCAGTAGGACATCTCCCATCTTGTTATACACAGAGCCTGGCCACCACCGTCTAAAATGGCTTGGATTAATAGTTTTTCGTTAAGAGTCAATAAACAAGCTCCTGGGTCCATGCAATCTTCTTATAGCAAAAGCTCAATGTTGCCATTCATCATTGCCACCAGAGAACCAGAAACTCCATTTGTTTTCTCTGCTGCTGACAAATGTAATTTATAGGCTTTAAAGACCTAATTATTTTCTGTGATGCAGGATTAAATCTGAATACTTCCTACTGGAGGGTTGAAAGAAGTAGTGGATATCTTGGAAATCTGGGGCCTCCAAAGTCTATGTTTCAGATTCTCAGGTGACAGGGAGTAATGGGGATAAAAATACAAGTTCAGGCCAATATGAAAGGAGAACAAAAAGTAACAAGTTTCTCCATGGAAGCACTTACTGTCAGCGCTCATTCCAGATCCCCATCATACCTTTTCTGGGCATCCATCCCCTGGCTTTCATCTTGTTTAGAGTCCTATCTCAGGCTTCTTTGCAGAGGGCTGCGTTGCCTGCCAGCACAGAGAGATAGAAGTGCCTGGAAGTTTACTTTCTTACTCCTTCACCAGCACATTCCTTAGCCAATGACTAATTAATATAAGGAAATTAAAATCCACCTCCTTTGTCTTGATGAACCCAGAGTAGACTCAGGTGTAATTCACATCCCAGAGTTCCTCTGCAGGATCAGATTAAGGCTGGTTCTTTGCCTGAAATCGCATCCTTGCTTGGCTTCTTCCCCTTCCTGTCTTTGTCTCTCCACTCTGTTACTGGTTTCTCCCAGGGGCACTTCCTCAATAAATCACTTGACCGAGAATCATAGTCTCGGAATCCACTCCTGGGTCACCTGTCCTAATACATCCACCACCAAGTTCCATAACGCAGACAGTACGACTGGGCCATTGAAAAGGAATGTTGGAAGCAGCTCTTCCTGTCCAAGAAGACAGTCAGCAGTGACCATAAATACTATCTGTGTTTGTCCTATATTAATCCTATATTAAACCTCAAATTGGCCAATTCTCCCCCAGAAAAAATTGGCTTGGTGTGTGAGAGCTTCCTGGAGGACCACACTTATGGTTTGAAGCGAGTCTACACCAGCTCACACCTGGGTTGCTGCCCCAGTGGGCTGGCTAGCACAGTAATGTTCGAACACAATTATAGACACCACCTGATTCTCTGTAATATCAAGCGCAAGCACCACTCCTGGCTTGAAGATTTCCCTGATCTCCTTAGCTCCCACCTCGCTAACTTTGATTTCTGCATGATTCAGCATGCCTCTTCCATTCCCCAATCCATTTCAACTCTTTACTGCTCCCAAAATGTTTCAGCCTCACTGCACCCTCAGTATCTTTGTTCATATTCTTTGCCTACCTTAGAATACACCCTCTTCTACCAGCCAAAAATTCATAATTTAATTTTGATCCCCAAGTCTTACCTTGCAGTCTTCTTCTAGGATATATACATCTCCCCCTTTCTATAGTCAAAGCCTCCTTTGCCAATCTCTTGCTCTTCAAAGTTGTAAACTCATTGAAAGTAGAAAACACTTAGCTCTTATTTTTTTGTCTTTCCTTTACTGATTAGCATGAGGATGTTAAAACTAAGTCATAAATGCTTAAAAAAGGACATTTATAGCCATAATATTTATTTACAAATACATAACTATATATCAAATTCTATAAATATTTACATTTATATTTGTGTAAAATCATCATGCACATAGAATGGAACAAAAGAGTAGGGTTTTTTTCAGAAATGTAATCTGAAGATTATGAGAATTGAGTGACTTCCTGAGATAGTAGGAGATAAACTAAGGTTAGATAGACCTAGAATATAACCCAGATTCCACTCAATTTCCCACTACTCCTCTTTGTCCTGAACCTGAGGCTGAACACCTATCCTCTCTCCTTCGTTACGTTAGGATAGGCCTGGGGATATTCTGTTGATTCTCCATCAGGTGAAATACCCCTGAGTCAGGTCATACACTGAGCCACCTACATTTAAAATGATGGATGTAGGTGTTTATCATTCTTCTATAATATGAGGAGTATTGATTCATATGGGAACACTTGTGCCTTAAAAATTGAGACAAGAAAATAAAATTAAGGAAATAGAGAAGGGAGGAGATGATCCAGCGATGTCAGATTACAAAGCCCTGGGTTTTGGTATCTTCTGAAATTGGAGTAACCTGAAATCAAATGAAAACTGAAGTAAAGTGTTTCCCAGTTAAATAATACCAGAAATCTATCCAACATTTTGGGGAGAAAAACCTCATATAAAACTACTTAGCACATCAACACACTTGAAAGACAGGCTTTATAATGTGAGGTTTTTTTCTCCCCCAAATGTTGCATGGATTCTTGGTGGTGTTTAGTTGGGAAATACTTTACTTCAGTTTTCTTTTGATTTCAGATTTGTTCAATTTCAGAAAACCCAGTTAGGAATAAGTGTGTTAATTTAAGATGTCAGGCCACTGAGGAATTCATTAGAGACCAAGAAATGGACTTAAACAACATCAAACACTTTTTTCTCTTTTCCACTTAAACTGCAAAAAAATGAAAGTCTAGCTAAATCCCTTTGTAGGTCGCTTGAACTTAAACTGGAAAGGTATAGGGGAAACTTGTCTTAAGCCTTAATAAAGAGGTTATCTTAATCTACAAATGAATTGAGAGCAAGGAAATTCACCCAATTCATCATTCAAATCCATTTTTCACTGCATTCACGTTGATAATACTTCTTTCTAATTTTACGGGTGCATTGCCACACCGTGAAAAGTTTTGATCTTGTTTGGGTTGGATAGCTTCACCACGTCTCCAATTTTCTTGTCTGGAAAGTGGAGGAAATCATATCTGATTATTTCCTTTCCTTCTTGATTCTATTGAGAGAAGCTAGACTTTAAAAGTTTCATTTTAAGCAGTAAAATATTGTCATAACTTAAAGATAATAAAAAACGTTGAGGAATTATGGCGTGCTCTGATAGTCTTGGATGACAGCTACTATTTAAATACTAATTTACCCTCCTAGATTTTCTGTATCTTTATATTGTTGTGGTGAAACATATTTCTCTTGTAGGAGATTAAAGTATATGCTTGCTTTTTATATGTGAGGAGAAGCAATTAAAGATTTTATATTATTTTACAAAGACTGTATTTTAGTCTGAAAAAATATATAGATATGTTGTAAGCTCATCACATCATTTTAAATGATGGCAACTATCTGTCAGTAATTCGTTTTGGGGAAGCTAAGCAATATTTTAAAACTTAAATGTGCTATATGGTGAAATCAACGGATGACGACAGTGACTATAGTGTTATGGCTATGATCACAGAGTAAGCTACTTGCACATTACATTGGCTATAGAGATATCAGGATTTAAAAAGATGTCACTCTCAGCTTTAGAGTTTAAAAAGAGCCAATTTTTATTGAGCACCTGCTGTATACCATCTTTTATGGTTTATCTCATTTAACCCTACAACAACCCTAAGAAGTAACTATGGTCATTATTCCCATTTTACATGAGAGGAAATAAGGCCCAAAAAAGTAAAGTTATTACATTCTAGGGTGTCATTGCCAGCAAGGGACTGAGTGAGAATTCAAACCACACAGTATGACTCTACAGAACTCATTCCTAAGCATTGGATGACAGAGACTTTCATGAGCAGCCATAGTTCACCCGCAGACAGAGTATAGGAGTCAGATGTTCTCCATATGGGATTATATTATGCAAAACATTTATCCTGGAACTCTTACATCTTCTCTTAGGGGACAGCAAACTAAAAGCAACAAGATTGGGCAGAAAAGGATCTGTTACCGAGAATGTCAGGGAATAGGTTTGTGAGAAGTAAGAACCAGTCAGGACACACGGAGAATGGGAGAAGGAACAGCATGCAAGTATCTCACAGCCAATTACTTATCTGAAATAAGGGGCACAGTTTGAGGGCTACATGAGCCAAACTCCCCAGAACATAAGGCTCCAAAAAGGAGAAAGAGAAGTGGTGACTATTGGGTGAGTTCCTTACTCTTGCCTTAGTAAGTTCAATAATTGTATCAGAGGATTTTCCAAACCCCTAAACATTCTCTTCTGGACATGTCCCTTTTTCATCATCATTAGATGGAAGTATAGCAGAGAGAGCTGTTTTTGAACTCGGCCTTGAAAAGTATTAACAAAGTTCATCAAAGAGGGTTACTTGTTTGTTTCTTTTATATTTACCTTTTATTTAGAGAAGGAGAACTTCTGTCTAAAATGAGTGTTCCAGTTAGATGAACTCTGGATTTAAGTTGCATTAAGGTCAATTTACTGGATGTGTTTGCAGTAGGCTGAATAATGGTCCCCCAACTCACGTCCATGTCCTAATCATTGGACACTGTGAATATTATCTTATAGGAGAAAAGGGACTTTGCAGAAGTGATTAAGGCTCTTGAGATGGGGTGATTATCCCAGTGAGTCAAGTGTAATCACAGCAGTCCTTAGAAGAGAAACACAGGAGTCAGATTCAGAGGAGAAGGAGATGTAATGATGGAAGCAGAGATTAACATGATGCATTTTGAGATGGAGGTAGAGGCCACAAGCCAAGACGTACTTGTAGCTGGTCACCAGATGCTGAAAAAGGCAAGGAAATGGATTCTCCCATAAAACTCTCGAAAAGGAGCCATTCCTGATGATGCCTTGATTTTAGCCCAGTGAAACAGATCTTGGATTTCTGACATCTAGCCCAGTAAGGGAATAAATTTGTCTTGTTTTTAACCCACTAAGTTTTGGTAATTTGTTACAACAGCAATGGGAAACTTACACAATGTTCAAAGGGCTGCCTAGTCTTAGCTCTTTACCAGCTGCTTTGCTCCTCTGACCACCTTTTTACTAGACCCTTAAATTAACTTCTATTAAATCAGCAACTTCTGCTCTGGCTCACAGTGATCTCCTCCAACCTACAACTTCCCAATATCCTAGACCCTTGCCATTCAAATTGCTCCTTGAATTAGCATCACCTGACACCTTGTTAGAAAAGCAAATACTCAGGTTCTAACTCAGACCCACTGAATCAAGTACTCTGGGTGTGTGTCCCAGCATTAGCTGTTTGAGCAAGCCATCCAGGTGATTCTGATGCATGTTGAAGCAGGAGCACAACCATACTATGATAGCCACCTCTCTAGTTCATGCACTTTCCCTTCAGCCTCTGCCTCTCCATCCTTCCTCCACAGTGCCATCATTTCGTCTTCATTCTCCTTCCATCTTCTCCATCCCTCTTTCATTACTGATTTTTCCTCTGTTATGTTGACTCAGTTGATTTGAGATTTTGTTGAATGGGAAGTCTGATTGCTTTTTATAACCGAGCAGAACCACAGCCAGTCCTCTCTGTAGGGTGAATGGCGTGTTTAAAAAAAAAAAAAAGGCAGGCAGTTTCCCACAATTTCTAGAGTAAGAAATACTTTCGTCTAAATGGTGGAGTTACCAACCCCATCCCTCACCTATCTTTTTCTCTTCACCATGGCCTTACACGAAGGTCTAGATTGTGTGCTCTCTGAGACCTCATTGCCCACGCTTGGACTCCTCAGAAAGATCACACATTTTTCTTTGGCAAATAATGCTAAAGTTTCTCTGAAAGGGCCAGGTTCCTATGGGCAGGAACACCTGGGTAGTGAGAGGAGGGTATAACCAACTAGCTCAGCTATTTTGAGAGCAGTTCACAATCAGTTACGCTGAGGTTGGCCCAAGGCCCACTTCTGCTCTTTATGTTAGCTGACTTGAAGCTTAGCATCTCACCAGGTGACTGTGAGTTTCCCTTGCTTTATCTTTCAATCTGCCTTCATCTGCTCTCTCTCTTCCCATATTTACTCAAAATAAATGATCTGCTGCTGGTTGCCTTTCTTGATTTGCAGCATTATTACAGTGTCATTATTTTTACATGTGTCTTCTGCTATCTTAATGTCTTCCCTCACTCTTTAGCATTGAATACTATTCACTAGACCTTTATTTTAAGAGCCCCATCCCCCAATCCCAGTAAGAGAGGTAGCTACCCTTTGGTGATGAATCTTCCCTGGCTTCAGCTATTCTCTGACTGATGAGAAACCCTAAATGTAAATCTATATTGCTGCCAACTCTTCGCTGAACTTCACATCTATTCAACCAGTTTCTACTCAGCATCCCTGCACGTACACACAGGGACTTCACATGTGTCTCCCTTCTTCACATAGCCTCCACTTCCTGACCACAAGGATGAGTGGGGAAGAAAAGATCATTAAAAACCTTTGGGAATTATTCTCTCTCTCACTCACTCTCTTCTCTGATCCTTTCTCAATCACCAAAACAGTGCTTTGTTTCTTTCCATATGTCTCTGTTCCCATATTATTCCCTTAGCTTTGATCCTGTTGCCTCTTGCCTGAAATACTATTCACTTGACCGACAAGACATCCTATCTCTAGCTTCCATATTCATCTTCTTAATGTGAAGCTCTGATCATTCTCCAACTAACATCTTTTAGTTTTTTTCTTCACTTGCTGGCTTTAGGTGAATACTGTTTATTTCACCATATTCTTCACAATCTAATCTCAACTTGGGTGGTCTGAAACGTAACCTCTATTTTGTTCTTTCCAACTTCCATACATTTAGTATTTCTTTTATGAGAACTTGCTATGCACTTCTTCCCTGTCTACTAGGAATGATTCACACTCTTCTTTCAAAGACCCTTAAAACTTTTTATCTTTCATTTTGTAGTTTCTAATCTTACAAGGTTGAAGAAGTTTGTCCTTCCTTTTAATTTCCAGGGCTCTCCATATTTCTTTTATAGTTTTGATCCTATTCTGCCTTGTATTAGAAGTATATGTATCTTAGGAAATAAATTTCTTTGGGACAGAGACCATGTCTTAACATTCTTTTACACCCCAATACCTTGTACATTTGTAAGAGTTCAATACATTTGGACTGAGTCCATTAGAATCAACAGTGCCTTTTAGGGTACTGAAAGGATGTTTTAGAGTAGTAGCTAATATATGCTTCCATTTCACAGGTCATGAACCTGTGTGAGTTAACATGTGAAAATACAAGCAGAAACAAGAAAATTAGAATGACAAATTAAAAATAGATTTCTACAAGTAACCTAACTTATGTAGGGAAGAGAGTAAACTGTTATTCCAGAAGTGAGCTTGTGCCTTTTCCCTCTGCAAATTGTTCTCTGTACACATTGTTGATTATGTTAGATCAGCATTTGAATGTATAGGTTTAAGTTCTGGATAACATGACCAGACCTGCAACATACCTAAGTTCCTGAAAGTACAACCATTATTAAAATATAATTGTGGTTATTGTATCCTCAATAGATAAGTGTCATTTGTATTAATTTAAATTAAGTAGATTGTAATCTTAATTCCTGGTAGATGCTTAAGGATTTGAGGGCTCTAACTTAATCCCCTCAAAATTAGCCTCCAAATTTCTTCACCATCAACAGCACTTACACATTTTTCTAACAGACATGGGGCTGATTCTTTTACAGGCATTAGCTTGTTTAATTCTTAAAACAGTCCAATTTTATAGATGAGGAAACTAAGACTAACAGAAGTTTGAATGTTACCCAAAGTAGCAGAGCTAATACATTATAGACCTAGGATTCAAAGAAGTGTTTTTCTGTTTGTAGACCCCATCATCTATAAAGCCATACCTAATCACTAGAATTCCCTTCTTTCTGTGATGGCCCTTTGTAATTTAGAGACTGCTCAGGTGTCATGTAAGCCTAGGACTGTACAAGAAAGTTAAAAGCACAGTTAAAACTTGCATTTATTGGAGTGATGTCAGCATTATGGTGGAGTGAGCTCTTCCCTTGGACTCTCCCCTCTAAGATACAACCAAAACGACATTTATACACCAACAGAGGACATATGCTCATCACAAAAGACGTTTGGGAGACCCATGCAGCCATATGCCTGAAGTTGGTGGTAGGACTGGATACTCCAGAAGAAGCAGAAGCTGGTCTGTAGGAGCTCCATGGAGACAGATGGCCACAGCAGCGGGAAGTGCACAGGAGAAAAGGGCACCCCATCCCCACCCATAATCCAGCTCCAGAGTCATCCGGAGCATGGTGCAGTGAGTGGGGTAGTGGCAGAGGGGAAAGGGCGCAGGCACTCCAACCCCAGGTTCCCCCAGAGCAAGATGCAGAGAGCTTGGCAGAGGCGGCAGGAAAAGCATGCAGCCCCAGAGTCATCTGGAGCACAATGCTGAGAGTGTGGCAGCTGCAGAGAGGAAAGTGCACAACCAAGAGAGACGCCAGGGCTTGCCCGGTACTCCAGCCTCAGAATCGTCCAGAGCACAGTGCAGAGAGCTTGACAGTGGCAGCAGAGAAAGGGAAAGTGCACAGTCCTTTCCATACAGAGAGACAAGGAGGGGCTGGGGGAAGCACTGGGGAAGGAGAGTATGTGTCCCTCTGCCTGGTGCTGCAGATCTGCCATTGATCAGTCACTCAGAGAGAAAAGCAGTCAGTGGCTGGAGCTGAGGAAACCCTGCTCATGCTGGTCCCAGAACACACAGCACCTGATCCCCATCCTGTGGCAGTGTGTGGGAGGTGTGACCTGATAAGAACACCATTAGGAAGCAAAATTATACCCATTCAAGCAGTATGAGTAGGTATATTAAAGCTCCAGACCAGAAGGAAAGTGACAAGTACCCAGAAACCAACCCTGAAGGAACAGAAATTCATAACCTACACGACAAAGAATTCAAAACAGCTATCATAAAGAAACTCGAGTTACAAGAAAACACAGAAAGACAATTTATAGAATTCAGAAGCTTCTTCACAAAGAAGATTGAAATTATAAAGAAGAACCAATAAGAATTGTTAGAGATGAAAACCACAATGGATGAAACAAAGAAAAACCTGGATTCCCTAAACAGCAGAGCTAACAATATGGAAGAGAGAATCAGCCAGTTAGATGATAGTCCTATAGAAATGCTTCAGAGGAAGGAGAAGAGAGAACTAAGACTAAAAAGAAATGAAAAGTCTCTCAGAAATATCTGACTCAACCAGGAAATGCAACATAAGGATTATAGGTATTCTAGAGGGAGAAGAGGAGAATGGAGCAGAAAGCTTGCTCAAAGAAATAATAGCTGAGAACTTCCCAAACCTGGTGAGGGAGCTGGAAATCCATGTGAAAGAGGCCTCCAGATCGCCTAACTTTGTCAATGTAAAAAGATCTACTCTGAGGCATATAATAGTGAAGCTGGCAAAAGTCAAGGACAAAGAAAATATACTAAGGGCAACAAGGCAGAAGAAAGTAACTTACAAAGGAATCCCTATCAGGCTTTCAGTGGGTTTTTCAGCAGAAATCTTACAGGCTAGGAGATAGTGGAATGATATATTCAAAATCCTGAAAGACAAAAAATGTCAGCCAAGAATACTCTATCCAGTGAAAATCTCCTTCAGATATGACGGAGAAACAAAAACTTTCCCAGATCAACAAAGCTAAGGGAGTTAATTGCCACAAGAACCCCCACACAAGAAATCCTCAAGAAGTCCCTCATCTCTGGAAAAAAGAATTAGGAAAGGGGCTACAAAGCCCTGATCAAGGAGATGAATAGTTAGGCAATAATCCAAAAATGGCAGCTCTCCATTAGATCATGTTAGTAAACACTTAACTTTAAAATCAAGGGTAAAGAAAAAGAAAACACCAAAAGAAAAATGATCCCATCTTTTTAACCACAAACTCACAACACAAACTGGAAAAAGATATGACAAAAAATAACTTAGAAGGGGAAGAGAAGAGGGCTAGACTCAGTATACTGTAAGGAAATAAGAGGCTATCAGAAAATGGACTATCTCAGCTATGAGATTTTTTATATGAACCTAATGGTAACCACTAAAGGAATAATTAGAACAGAGACACTTATGATAAACAAGGAGAAAATGAAGAAAACCAACAGTGAAAACTACCTAATCAAATTGGTAGTCCAAAAAACACAGACAAGAAACAAAGGAAATGCAGAAGAACTGGGAAACATCTGATAAGAGGGCAGTATTAAGCCCTCATATATCAATAATCACTCTAAATGTAAATGGATTGAATTCTCCAATCAAAAGATACAGAGTGGTAGGACGGATAGAAGAACAAGACCCAACAGTATGCTGCCTCAAGAAACACATCTCAACTCTAGAGAAAAACATAGGCTCAGAGTGCAGGGATGGAAGACAATACTCCAAGCAAATAGCAAACAAAAGAAAGCAGGTGTTGCCATACTTAGACAAAGTAGACTTCAAGATAAAATTGGTAAAGAGAGACATAGAAGAGCAGTATATAATGATAAAAGGGACCCTCCGCCAAGAAGACAAACACTTATAAACATGTATGAACACAACACAGGAGCACCAAAGTATGTAAAGCAACTATCAACAAATCAAAAAGGAGAGATGTCAATGACAACACAGTAATAGTAGGGGACCTCAATACCCCACTTACAGCAATGGATAGATCATGCAGACAAAAAGTCAACAAGGAGATAGTGGAACTAAACAAAAACTAGACCAGATGAACTTAATAGATATATAGAGAGCAGTCCATCCAAAAACAGCAGAATACACATTCTTCTCAAGTGCACATGGAACATTCTCAAGGATAGACCATATCCTGGGAAACAAGGCAAACCACAATAAATTTAAGAAGATTTAAATCATATCTACTGTCTTTTCCAACCATAATACCATGAACCTAGAAATCAACTACAAGAATAAAGCTGGAAAAGGAACAAAAATGTGGAGACTAAACAACATGATACTGAACAACAAATGGGTCATTGAAGAAATAAAGGGAGAAATAAAAAAAAATTTGGAGACAAATGAGAACAAAATTATACCATACCAACTCTTATAAGATGCAGCAAAAGTGGTCCTAAGAGGGAAATTTATAGCAATACAGGCGCGCGTTAACCAAGAAGAAAAATCTCAAATAAGCAATCTTAAACTACCCATAACAGAACTAGAAAAAGAAGAACAAACAAAGCCCAAACTCAGCAGAAGGAGGGAAATAATAAAAATTGAGCAGAAATAAATTAAATTGAAACAAAAAAAAGACTGTAAAAAGGATCAATGAAACAAGGAGCTGGTTCTTTGAGAGGATAAACAAAACTGACAAACCCTTAGCCAGACTCACCAAGAAAAAAGAAAGAAGCCTCAAATAAATAAAATTAGAAAGGAAGGAGGAGCCATTACAATGGACACCATTGAAATACAAAAGATTATAAGAGAATATTATGAAAAACTATACACCAACAAACTGGACAATCTAGAAGAAATGGATAAATTCTTAGACTCTTACAACCTCCCAAAACTGAATCAAGAAGAAATAGGGAATCTGAATAGACAAATAACAAGTAAAGAGATTGAAACAGTAGTCACAACCTCCCCAAAAATAAAAGTCCAGGACCAGATATCTTCTCAGGAGAATTCTACCAAACATTCAAAGACATTTATTACCTATTCTTCTCAAACTATTCCAAAAAATTGAGGAAGACAGAAATATTCCTAACACATTCTGTGAGGCTGACATCAACCTGATCCCAAAACCAGAGAAGGACAACACAAAGAAGAAAAATTACAGGCCAATATCACTGATGAACATAGATGCAAAAATCCTCAGCAAAATATTAGCAAACCAAATACTGCAATACATTAAAAACATCATACACCATGATCAAGAGGGATTCATACCAGGGACAGAGATGGTTCAACATCTGCAAATCAGTCAATGTGATACACCATATCAACAAAAGGAGGATGAAAAACCACATGATCATCTCCATAGATGCAGAGAAAGCATTTGACAAGATCTAACATCTGTTCATGATAAAAACTCTCAATAGAAAGGGGATAGAAGGAAAATACCTAAGCATGGTAAAAGTCATATATGACAAATCCACTGCCAACATCATACTCAATGGGGAAAAACTGAAAGCCATCCCACTGAGAATAGGAACAAGACAGGGGAGCTCACTCTCACCACTCTTATTCAACATAGTACTAGAGGTTTTTGCCAGGGGAGTTAGGCAGGAAAAGGAAATAAAAGGAATCCAAATAGGCACTGAAGAAGTGAAACTCTCGCTCTTTGCAGAGGACATGATTTTATATATAGAAAACCCTAAAGAATCCATCAGAAACCTATTAGAAATAATTAACAACTACAGCAAAATTGCAGGATACAAAGTCAACATATAAATATCAGTGGCATTTCTATATTTTAACAACTAACTAACAGAACAAGAACTCAAGAATGCAACCCCATTTACAATTGCAACAAAAAGGATAAAATATCTAGGAATAAATTTAACAAAGGAGGTGAAAGACCTATACAAGGAAAACTATAAGACATTACTGAAAGAAGTCAATAATGACATAAAGAAATGGAAAGATATTCCACGTACATGGATTGGAAGAATAAACAAAGTTAAAATGGCCATACTACCTAAAGCAATCTACAGATTTAATGCAATCCCAATCATAATCCCAAAGACATTCTTTGCAGAAAGAGAACAAAGAATCTCAAAATTCATATGGGGCAACAAAAGACCCAGAATAGCCAAAGCAATTCTGAGAAACCATAACGAAGCTGGTGACATCTCAATCCCTGACTTCAAAACGTATTACAAAGCTATAGTAATCAAAATAGAATGGTACTCATACAAAAACAGGGACACAGATTAGTGGAACAGTATTGAGAGCCCAGAAATAAAACCACACATATACGGAGAACTAATCTTCAACAAAGGAGCCAAAAACATACAATGGAGAAAACTCAGTCTCTTCAATAAATGGTGTTGGGAAAACTGGACAGCCACATGCAAAAGAATGAAAGTAGACCATTATCTTTCTCCATACACAAAAATAGACTCAAAATGGATCAAAGACTTGAAGGTAAAACCGGAAACCATAAAACTTCTGGAAGAAAATATAGGCAGTACATTCTTTGACAACAGCCTTAAAAGGATCTTTACAAATACGATGTCCACTTAGACAAGGGAAACAAAAGAAAAAATAAACAAGTGGGACTTCATCAGATGAAAGATCTTCTGGAAGTCAAAGGAAACCAAGATCAAAATGAAAAAACAACCCACCAACTGGGAGAAAATATTTGCAAATCATATATCCAATAAGGGGTTAATCTCCAATATATACTAAGAACTCACACAACTGAACTACAAAAAAATAAACAACCCAATCAAAAAGTGGGCAGATGATATGAACAGACATTTTTCCAAAGAAGATATACAAGTGGCCAACAGGCACATGAAAAGATGGTCAACATCACTAATCATCAGGGAGATGCAAATCAAAACTACACTTAGATATCATTTTACTCCCTGTTAGAATGGCTATGATCAGCAAGACAAATAATAACAATTGTTGGAGAGGTTGTGGAGAAAGGGAATACTCATGCACTGCTGGTGGGAATGCAAAGTGGTGCAGCCACTATGGAAAACAGTATGGAGATTTTTCAAAAAACTAAACATAGAATTACCATATAACCCAGCTATCCCACTACTGGATATTTATCCGAAGAACTTGAAATCAACAATACAGAGACTTATGCACCTCTATGTTCATTGCAGCATTATTCAAGATGTGGAAGTAACCTAAGTGCCCAGTGACTGATGATTGGACAAAGAAGATGTGGTATGTATATATACACACAATGGAATATTACTCAGCCATAAATAAGACATGATCGTCCAATTCATAACCACATGGATGGAACTTAAGGGCATCATGTTACGTGATAAGCCAGACAGAGAAAGACAAACCCCATTTGATTTCACTCAAATGTGGAATAAACAAACTTACAGACAAAGAGAACAATTTAGTGGTTACCAGGGGAAGGGGAGGAGGGTGGGCACAAGAGGTGCAGGGGCACATTTATATGGTGTTTTATGAATGTTAATGCACAGCTGAACTTTTACAATGTTATAAACTATTTAGACCACAATAAAAACATTCTTTAAAAAAGATTTCCATTTATTGATCTGGAGAGTCAATGAATCAAATAGACACAGATCTGTGTGTTCCATCTAGGTAATATGGAAATATATGTGGATTCTCTTTCTTTTCACTCATCATTAGAACAGTTTCCAAAACCTAGTGCACCGAATCATATATGGTGCAATTCTCTCAGTTAGATATTTGCTTTTGCTTCTGTTCTTCTAAAGGAGACCCAAGGGGGCTCTTGAAATGTCTACACCTGCAGAGTGAAGAAAGTGCTTCAGCCTGGATGAGTTCCTCTGAGAGATAATGTTCACCCATCTGTTTCCATAAAAGTTTAATGCTAAACAGCAAACTCATATATTGTTTTGTTTTAACTTAATTTTTTTTAATCTGTTGTCAGAAATCAGACCTCTGCAATCTGGCAGCAGGTGCATAGTAACAAACGCACAATGTGGTCTCCCCACGCTTCCCCAAGGAACCATTCATGAGCGCACTGACTGTACACACGGCAATAATTAGGACCCTTGCTAGGATGCAGGCATTGATTCCTGGAGCTTCACATCTACTCTACCAGGAGCCCAGAAGTGGAATAGTCCCTTCTTAAGCGGTGCAGTTCTTATTACTCAGCACAGGCCAAGCACTAGGGGTTTTGCCTCCCCTTGACCTCTAAAATCTAGAGCCCATGAGGAAAACTGCCCTCACACCACCACCGCACTGACCCCCCCCCCAACAGCTGGAAACACATTGGTCCTGGTCCTTGCATTTAAAGCTCCCCTGGTGAGTCTCAAGTTTATTTCCAGTGCCAAATGCCTCCGGTGCTATTTTAATAATCCTTCTCATTCAGTAGAAACTGAGGCATTTTTACTCAGCTTTTATTTTATGCTGTTCTATTTTTCAGGAAAATTCCCTCAACACCCAGATCTCCTGCTGTTTTCCTTCCAGTCAGCAACAACACATGGGGTTGTGGGTGATATGTCTTCTTTTTTATTGTTGATCTGTGGATCAGGAAGAATAGAGGAGCTATAACGTCCAGGCCCCTCCAAATAAGAGGGGGCCCTTTATCCTTAGTGAAGAGCTAAATAATCAGCTTTCTATCTGGAAGAATTACGTCTCCTTCCAAGCAACTCCTCATCAGGAAAAGTGGAGGATGCAGTTTGATGGGATTTTTGTATATGATGAGGATGAAGTTGGCACTGAAATTGATGACCCCTTGCAACTGACATTTAGTAATTATCCATTATCATTATTATTCATTTAAGCAGGATATATGGATGCGGTCGGCTCAATTAGGAGACCATGGTTAACATATAGGCAGAGTTTACATGATCCCAGTTGTAAAGTGTATAGAAATGGGTTTCAACCCTGCAGAGCTTCAAAAAAAGTGCCAAGACTAGGACTGTACCAGTACCAATACTTCTAAATAGAAGGGTAGAGAAAGGCAGGGAAACAAATTAACTCTTTGTTCTAGTGCAGTGGTTCTCAAACTTGACTGTGAAACCCATAGAGCTTATGATTCAGCAGGTCTGGGGAGGAACCAATAATGTTCTTTTCTAACAAGTGCCCAGGTGATGCCCAGGCTCCTGTCAGAGCCCACACTGTTTCAGTGGATCCTCAAGTCCTGGTGCACATTGGAATCATCTTGGGAGTATTTTAAAAATACAGGTAATTGTGTTCCACCCCAGGCCAATGAAATAATAATCCTCATGTCTGAGTCTGGGCATAGTGTTTTGAAGAGCTCCTTGGGTGATTCTAAAGTGCATCAAGGTTTGAGAACCATTACCATAGAATCATATAAGTCCAACATGCTGCTGGACTTGTTCTCACCTTGTTCCTTGCGTTTCCAGGAATAGGCCCTGCTACATTCCTCAACTTTGAATCTCAGTTTGTCCAGGACCTGCTCTAACCAATTTCTCAACTTCTTGTATCTAAGCAAGAAGTGTATTGAATAGAAAACTCCATCTGGTGTTTTGTGCAATGGACAGTGTAAAAAGATGGAAATCCCTCTTAGGAAGAGGAAATGTCTTCTCCATCTGACCCCATATCTCTCGTTTCTTCTCCTCCACCCTTTACATTGGATAGATTCACTTCTTTTGAGCTCGGTGCTGTATCTGACACAGCGAAGGCAAGGAAACTGAGGTTGCATGTGTGATATACAGAGGACGATAACCCTCACAGAGTGCATTTATACCCTTTCAGCAGCAAGGGCGTCAGCTAATTGCTTTATACTGGAGAGGCACTTCAAGTCAGAAATTCAGCTGAATTAATTGGCAACTCCATTATGTCTGCCGAAATAATGTTGTGGCATTGGGACTCAGCTGGAGAAGCAGACCAAGACAGAGTAATTAACCATGTCCCAGCATGCACTGTTGTGCTTTCCACTCTGTAGCTACTCATTGCTTCTCATCTCCTCACTTAGTGGGTCTAGGATGAAAGTAGACAGCACTGGCGATAGCTTGAACAATGCTTCTTATAGGTTTCAAAAGAGACAAGAAATACCCTGAGCTTGGGCATGTGGATAGTCAACCAAATAAGCAAAACAAAGCATGTAATCCAAAGGACCCAAGAGATACTCTGTTTTTTAATAGAAGCCTGAGAGTTAGAGATTAGAGGTGTGCAGAGCTTCTGGGGAAAGGTGGTTTGGGACACTTTCTAACTCCCTGGGTGGTCAGGAAAGATTTATCTAGGATGGACTACACATGCCCTGAATTCATCTGGGGCTTCTCAAGGACTTGAATTTTTCTGACTTTGAATGTGTTAACCTTTGAAATCTTGATACGGTTCTCTTATTTATATCTTATAACCTCTCTCTTAGAAAGGAGCTGGAGAGTAGAAGAAAATGTGGTAAGCCTCATTACAACAGTTTTCTCTTATTTTTTTCCCAGCCTATTTGGAATTTTGTCTAAACTAGAGTTTCTCAACCTCAAAACTCTTGACATTTTAGACTGTATAATTCCTTATTGTTGGAGTTGCCCTGCACATTGTAGGATGTTTAGCAACATTCCTGGTCTCTACCCACTAGATGCCAGTAGCAGACAACCCCTGTCCCACCCCTCTATGAAAAATGTCCCCAGGGTGGGAAGGGAGTAGGCAAAGGGAAATTGCCACTGTTGTGGACCACTGGTCTAAAACACCTATTCCTCTTGGCAAGCTTCTTGTGACTTTGGATGGTCTGGAACTTGTGCAGGATTTTATACTTTAAAGATTTTTTTGTGTGCATTTGCTTATTTGATCCTTACAAGTGATGTTCAAGGTTGATAGGAGAACAGATGATTCTGGAAATCAGGAGGAAATGAAGAATCTTGTGTAAAGCAATACCTCAAGTTCATGGCAGAGCCAGGAGAAATCAGGTCTCTAGAATTTTAACCTTCCACACTGTCATTGCCAGCATTCTATGTGCAGGATAAGACCACCACTGTGACGTCAAATTTGTACTGGGGACTGTGACTATCTTGAGATGCTCCATGCTACAATGTTATGCATGACACACGTGATCCCATTCCTGTGGACTTTCATGCTGACTAGAATCTGCAGTGGGTGGAGTGTGCTTCTCTGGCCATTGTTGCACCTTGTGGCTTAGAAAGGAAATTACAAACTGAAGGGAAGAGATGATACATTCTCCTGTCTTTACTAGCAGGTTCTTGTCAACTGTAAAGTGCCTTCCTAAGACGTTATTAGGATGGTCTCAAAACTCAAAGCATGTTCCTAACCTCTCTGAGCTTAGTTTCCTCACCCCATAGCTATTTTTAAAGATTAAATGTGATTAAGTCACTTATACAAGAGCCTGACTTCATCTAGTTTGTCAACAACAAGGCCCAAGGCTATAAAAGTTAAGTGAGTTGCCACGGTCAAAAAAACAGTCACAGAAGTAGCATAGTCAAGGTGAAGCCCTGGTTCCTGGCTGCTCAGTCTCCTCCTGTGCTGTCATTTTAATTAATTAATATAGAACTTAAATCAGTTCTCCTTTCTTTCCTAGAGAAGAAAGAGATAGCAGAAAATGAAATATGCACAGTAAATAGTTTACTTATTGCATTGAGTAAATAAATATTAGTTATCTTCTATGGGCAAGCCGTTGTACAATGCTGCCGATCTTGAGTTCTCTTTTATAAACCACTTCAAAGCTATGGTCAAGGTCAAAAATGTACCTGGCAGGACATCTGGTATGTATGTGTCCATGCTCTGTTGCTTCTTGGTAAACCTTTTCATATTTCTATTTTTCGTGGTTATCCTATTAAGTGTACAGGTATTATTTTCACATATAAGTGTGTATATTCACGCCTAACCGTAGCTCTCACCTTTCATGATGTTTTCAAATGGTCCATTCTATGCTTTAGGCAATTACACAAGCTTGTACGCCAAAAGAGTTGAACTTTCTTCTGACTTCAAAGAAGTACCTATTGGCTTCGTTATTATCATTGGCTACTTCTCCAAGTGAAAGGGAGAGACTAGATATTTGTGTTGATGAGTAAGGTCTTTTGTTTTTGTTTTTTCAAATAAAGACCTAGGATTTACTGTGAAACAATTATTTTCTATTGGATATGTCTTTCCTAGATAGAAAAAACACACAGCTCTTTCACTTGCCAGCTGTTATAGAGAGGGCTCCTTGACTTGCCTTATGTTGACTGAAAGAAAGTTAAATAATGACACGATAGGAGGAAGACTTATTAAAGAGGTGGCCTTAATTGATGAAGAGATTGGGATTGAAGGGCCACTACCAGCCCCATCTGACTTACGTGTCCCAGCTACATAGGGCCATTGTGTTGATCAAGCCATGCAGACAGGCCACAGCAGATTTTCCTTTCTCCTATTCCTTTTTGGTCAAAAATGGCTGTTCCAGAGTATCATTTATTTTTGTGCTAGGAAGCCTGCCCCTAATCACTCATCCTGAGTGGGGAATAACGGTCAACAAGCCACTAAAAATTACGTCACTTTAAAAATTAATTTCAAACTTTAAAAGCATTTGTTGAACTTTATAAGTTACGGTTCTCTGAAAAGAGCCCTGTCAGGGGTAAAAACTTTTCTTTTTGAAGAGGTTTTTTTTTTTTTTTTAAATAACCCTGGTGAAAATATCGGCAGCAGTCTGTGAGTTCATCAGCAAATATAATTTCATTCCTCAGCATTAGCTAAAAACTGAAAATGCAGAAAATGCATATTTACCTTCTTCCTTTGGTGTAATAGACCCACAGCATTTTCACGGTGAGAAATGTCAAACTCTTCTAATCCCTCACTGCATAATTTAATTTACAAATCTTTTATTTATTTGCTTGTTTCTCTTTCTATTCTTTTACTAGACTACTACAAAAGTTTTGTTTTTGTTTTCTCTTGAAGAACTTCACTGGTACTTTTTACGATTTTTAGTTGGGAAAATGAACAAAGCTTTTGTAGATTGTGTCAGCCCCATGTTAAGCTTTAATTTATGGAGTGACTGAGATTTGAAACAAGGTAATTGGCAGAGTGGCGAACACTGTGGGAAATGTTTTACGTGAATAAAAAAGGGAGAGAGTTAGTTAATAAATATTTATTTAACAACTGCTGTGCTCAGAACCATGCGTTCAGAACTCAGTGGACAGAGAGGTGGTGCCAAGAAAATAGAGGTGATGAGAGGCTTGCTGAACAAATGGGGGCCCGAGGACAGGAAAGTCTGGGAAAATAATTTACAAAGCCTCCTAACGAAAGGCCAAAGTTACATAAGAGAAACTAGAACAAAATAAAAAAAAATAAAAAGGCAGGATGAAGGGGGCAGGCCCCGTGGCCAAGTGGTTAAGTTCGCGCGCTCCGCTGCAGGCGGCCCAGTGTTTTGTCAGTTTGAATCCTGGGCGCGGACATGACACTGCTCATCAAACCACGCTGAGGTGGCGTCCCACATGCCACAACTAGAAGGACCCACAAAGAAGAATATACAACTATGTACCAGGGGGCTTTGGGGAGAAAAAGGAAAAAAATAAAATCTTTAAAAAAAAAACAAACCAGAATTTGCTAAAAAAAAAAAAAAAAAAAAGGCAGGATGAACATCAGCTTTATTCCCATAAACCTGTGTTCAGAACATGGCTTCGTCTCAGAACATGATTTCATCACCTAAAAGCCACAGGAACTTGGGAAATTTACTTGTACTCTGAAAACGTCATGTTCCCCTGAGTCAAATGAGCTTAATATTGTTCCCATAACAGGATCAGAGATAATCTCTGTGAAGCACCTTGCACAGTACCCGGCACATAGGCACTGAGGACGTGGTAACTGGTGTGGTGGTGGCCGTAGTGGTTGTAATTACTGTCACTACTATCCGTGCTGCCACTACTAGCACCATCACTACTTTCATTACTACAATTATGATTTTAATTACTTTATCCCTGCAATGTTTACCCATCCATTTGGAAGAAACTATAAAACTTCATTTTTGGCTAAGAGATATGTGAGTGCACATGGTGTTTTAAACTCCACCTGAGAAATCTGACGATTTAAGTTTACAGTGTTATGTTTTGGAATTCTGGAAGTCCTACATGAAAAAGTAGCCTAACTTTCTATGTAAAGGGCAAAAGAAGAAAGCCAACAGAGAAAACCAAACTAAGCGTGTTGCAGGTACAGTGCCAGTGTCCCAGCGGTGGCATCTCATATGGACCGTCATTCAGTCAGTCGCTGCAGAGTGCCCAGTACTGCTAGTACCACCTTGCTGTTGAGAGAGGGGGAGAAGCATGAGAAGAATGCCTTGGGGGTTAAGGTTGGATATACAGACTCATGGCAGAGTGGAAGGCCACACAAATAGAAATAACCAATATGGAAAGTACCTGAGTGGGGCAAAGCCTGAAGTGAGGGCTCTCAGCTTGGCAGAACCAGAAATGAGAATTTATCAGTTGGTCAGGAAGACTGACTCACTGTTTAAATAGGACCTTTACTTTTCTAAAGTCTAAAATACTTTTATCTATTTTCCAGGATGCTCTACCTTAATGTCATGATGTCTGAAAAGCCAGTTTGGGTCTACATACCCTTGTCCCAGTCCATTGGTACCAGATACGTTTCAGAATTTAGAATTTTGGAGTTTTTCGATGGTGATATAGTACATTTCATTTCATATACTACATGTACATGTACATCATTTCATATCCAACACCCCCAACGAGCTCTGTGGCAGGAGTGTGGGGGCAGGCAATAATAGCCAAAAACAGCTTCACATCAGCACATTTCAGATTTTGCAACCACAATGAATTTTCTGAAAAATTATCAAAGGGAGTGAGAGTGGGAAGGAGGGATAGGGAGAGATTGAAAATTCATTTTTCAGATCTTTGGGGATTTCAAATTAAAATTTGTGACCTGTAGAATATTGTGTGGAATGCCAAGAAGCTGATTTATTTATTTAGAGAAATTTTATCCTAACTATGCAAAAGCCTAGTGTGCCTATTGATGAAATATTCATCTCCAGTGACCAGAAAACTGATAACAAATAGAATATCTATAATACCTTTGAAAATGGAGAATGGCCTTATTAGGGGTTTTTCTTCTGGATTATAAATAAACTATCCTCTTTCTGTTAAAGTGGTTTTTTTTTTTCAATTTATGAAAACTTCAGTTTTAATTTACTTTTCAAAGAACTTATGGTATCAAAAATATAATAGTCACCATTATTGAACTGTTGGGATACCACGCTCTGTGTTAAGTATTCTACAAAAACTCTCTCAAGTATCTCATAACAATCTTGTATGGCCAGAATTGCAGTTTGCCCATTTACTAATAAGAGAATTGAAATTGGGAAAGGCTATTTTACCAAAATCATATAACTGGCAACAGAACCAGAATTTTAAAATCAATATCCATCAACAAAATATTTAACTGCTATTCTAGCATCCCCATGACTAATCTCTGATCTTTCTTAAATGCATAAGAAATATACTTCTGAGGCAGTCCTCCTTTCTGTGTTGATCTTCCTCTCTGTGTTGATTGTCTTGTTCTGCATTCATCATATGGCTTTTTCTGGACCTCATCCTAAAATCCAGAAGTTGCCTTCATCTTGCAAGAATCAGAGGGATTTAAAAGTCCTAGACCACTGCTTCTTGTTAAAACGAAGAAGTTGGTCATTGGATGACTCTCCAGCAGAGTTGGACAAAAGAACATCTTAGATCTTTTTGATGGTCCCAGCCTACTGCTGAATGTCTTATTTTGCAATAGCAGCAAACAACTTCAGGACATCCAAATGGTACTATATCACTGAGCTATAGTGGAAAAGATGACCACATTGGGCCTTGTCCATCTGGAAGAGTTGTATGGTTTGTCTTCATCTAAAAAGACATAGTTTTAAAGTTGGTTATCCCTTGTCTGCCTTCCATTCTTCTGTAAATGTCATTTTCCATACAATTACAGAATACCTTACCAACCATCATGGTATCCAACACTACGTAGGTTCTGACTAAGGAAGACACAACCAGTGAAAGAGGCAAGTCTGGGTACTGTTTCCCTCACAGACAGAAGAGAAGAGTAGAAGAGAGAGTGCAGTTCTTACTATTCTAGATAAAGATGTACTGACAATTACCTCTGTCCTTTAACTGGACTCTGTTAGCTTAAAAATTTCCATAGTCAAGAGGGAACTCTTCCACTATTAGGCAAAAAAAAAAAACAAAAAAAAAAACTCTTTGAAATGAAGCTGAGACTGCCTCCTGTCCAGGTTCTCTCAACCAGGGAAAACAGGCAAAAATGACGGGAGAGGTTCCATTACTACCCAGGGGCTTTGATTCTTGCTATCAAGAGATTTAGGCTTGCTGTTATACAGTGGGAACAAGAAAGAGTATGATGGATCTTAGAGGATGCCCTTAGACATTAGTAATGTTTTATTCAGGGGTAAATTTTAATAGCAAACTGCAGGAATCCCGTGTATATGAGACCATCAAAAGCTTATATCCCTCAGGAAAACTCCTAGTTGATGTACTTGCTGAGGAAAATTTGAATGTGGAGTCAGCAGTGGAGAAAGGTTATCATAAGTACCAATTATGTCCTGGGGGCAACTTACAGAAACAAGAACTGTAGCGTTGGCCTGTTTATTTTGTTTTTGTGTTTGCCATGTATATACATACCTATATATTCATCTATTCATGTAGTCATCTTTTTAAACTAATTTTCTTCCTCATTATTCCTTTGCCCCATTATTTGATATATGATGATACATTAATGGTTCACCATACAATGTAGTCCACAGGTTACAGAATATTAAGACAGGATCATTGTATTGACCATAAGAATAACCCTCACTGATCCCTGACCACGGGGAGTGTAACTGACCAAGGTCCTCAGCTGCTGTGCTCTGAAATCCCAAACTGCATCATGGTGAGGCCGTGTTGTGCATGGACTGTTCCAGGCTAATGACTGAGCACGGCAGAACTACTAAAGTAGGTCCTTTCCTAGGAGACATGGGTCTCCTCCGACACAGAGCTTCGGCTCAGGACACCTCGATGGCCCTGGTGAACTTTCCTTAGACTGAAGAGCAGTTCAGGAGGCTCCCACTCAACCGTACTTCCCACTCTCCTTCACTGCGGTGGGGGGCAGGGGGCAGACCTCCATTATATTCTGACACCCCTCCTAAGCTCTCCCAGCTCTTTCATTTTCTTTTACAGGGGTTTTCTGGGAAACCCCTTGCATATTTAATTCTTGAATGTTTTAATATGCATAAATCATTGTATATTCAATCCCATCTTGTGCTCTGCTTGGGAAATAGGTGTGTGTGTATGTGCTTAGCAACAGCAGCACTAGAGTTTTCAGGGACCATTTATCAGCAGCATAGTTGACACTGTTCGTGCTGCCTAGCCAGTGTCCCCAGTCTCCCAACATTCTCAGATTGTGTGAGCTTTAATAATTCCTGTTTTGCTTCAAACTTTCATCATTTCTTCCTGTTGTTTGCAAATAAGAACACTGGATGTGTTAGTCTAGGTTTTTATAGGAAACAGATGATGCAGTCAATAGGATAATTGAGGGTAGTTCAAAGAAACACTGATGACAAAGGTGTAGACAGTGTTAAGAGAAAATTACAAAGGACAGTAAAGTTCTTGGCAGCTAGGAATAGCAGAGAGTTAATGCCCTTTCTTTCCTGAGGAAGCCAGAGTAGGAAAGATCACCAAAACTCAGAAAGAGGGCTGGTCTTTGATTGAAGAATACAACCACAACCACGGCAACTCATAGCCCAGCAGGGGGCGGAGCTGGGGCAACAAAGAGTGACTCTCTTTTCTCTCCCACCTCGACTCTCCCACTGGTACCTTCCGTTGGTGAACTCAACTGGAAGCTGGAAGGCAAGTGGGCCTTTTGATGCCGTCAATAAAGATCAGCATCCCAGGGCAGACAGAAGGGTGGAAAACAGTGGAGAATGAGTACGGAGGAAGAGAGTATATCCAGTAAACTGACTCACAGAGAGTGACAAATGTTATTGCCTTTTGATTTAGCTTAATTTAAAATGTTCATATATTTTCCTTCACCCATCTACAAGCAGAATCCTATGGCAGTATTGACCTGATCAATTGATTATGAAATGGGCTTTTTAAAAAAATCATGAATAGTTTTACCAGAGAATTCAGAAAGATTAGTGAGGCTATTACTTTACTCTTAATTTTGAAAAATATTTTCACTGGATATAGAATTCTAGATTGAATGCTTTTGTAGCATGTCAAATATGTCATTCTCTTGTCTTTTGGTCTGCATGGTTTCTGGGAAGTCAGCTATCATTCATATTGCTGTTCCCCTGTACGTAATATATCTTTTTCCCCTGGTTGCTTTTAATGCTTTCTGTTTATCTTTGATTTTCAGTCATAGGCGTGTGTGTGTGTGTGTGTGTGTGTGTATGTATAGTCAATAGATATTGAAATATATATATATATTTCAATTTTAAAGTTGTTTTTGGCAGAAACACATATCCAGACCGAGTAACTTTTTCATGGCAGGAGTCGAATATCTATATGCAATTTATTTTGCAAGACTACAGCTTTTTCCCAAGAGTTTTAGGAGTTGCTCCAATATTGCTTTTGAATAAACCATCCTCCTGAATCTAGGATTTCATTCTATCAGATAAATAAAAATTTACATATTTGAATCCCTTTCTGAGCTCTAAACTTTGTCATTGGTGCATTAGTTGACTACACTCTTTATTTTTTTTTTTGAGGAAGATTAGCCCTGCACTAACTACTACCAATCCTCCTCTTTTTGCTGAGGAAGCCTGGCCCTGAGCTAACATCGTGCCCATCTTCCTCTACTTTATATGTGGAACGCCTACCACAGCATGGCTTGCCAAGCAGTGCCATGTCTGCACTGAGGATCCGAACCATTGAATCCTGGGCCACCGAAGCAGAACCTGGGAACTTAACCACTGCACCACCGAGCCGGCCCCAACTACACTCTTTTAATTACTGTCACTCTATGATATGCTTTAATATGCAGTGCTGGATATCATTACTCCAGTTTTACTGAATTATATGCATATGTTCGTGTATTTCTTCATAAATTCATTTCTAGATGGTATATTTTTGTTGTTACTATAAATTATATATCCTGTCACATTATATAATAAAGTTTCATTTGTGATCAGAAAGCTGTGAAATATTTAGATTAATTCCGGGGAAATTTTGCTAAGTTATCACTCTGCTTTTAATATTTCTAATTGTATCACTTGGTTTCCCATGTATATAATCATATCATCTGCAGGGAATAACGGTTTTTAATTCTTGCCTTCCAATTTTAATACTTTTTTTTTTTTGAGGAAGATTATCCCTGAGCTAACATCTGCTGCCAATCCTCCTCTTTTTGCTGAGGAAGATTGGCCCTGAGCTAACATCCATGCCCATCTTCCTCTACTTTATATGTGGGACGCCTACCACAGCATGGCTTGCCAAGCAGTGCATAGGTCCGCACCTGGGATACGAACCGGCAAACCCCAGGCCACCAAAGCGGAGTGTGCAAACTTAACCGCTGCCACCGGGCTGGCCACTCCAATTGTATTACCTCTTTTTTTTAAATAAAAATGCAACCTATGGAATGGTAGAAAATATTTGCAAACCATATATCGGATAAAGGGTTAATATCAAAAATATATGAGGAATTCCTACAACTCTACAGGAAAAAATAACTCGATTGAGAATGGGCAAAATAACTGAATAGATAGTTCTCTAAAGAAGATACACGAGTGGACAACAGATCTATGCAAAGGTGCTCAACATCAGTAGTCATCAGGGAAATGCAAACCAACACCACAGTGAGATATCACCTCACACCTGTTAACATAACTGTCATCAAAACAACAAAAAATAAATGCTGGCGAGGATTTGGAGAATACCTTTGTGCATTGTTGCTGGGAATTTATATTGGTGCAGCCACATGGAAACAGTTCCTCAAAAAAATTAAAAATAGAACTACTATATGATCCATCTGTTCTTCTTCTTGGTGTATATCCAAAGAAATTGGAATCAGGATCTCAAAGAAATTATCTGTACCCCATGTTCATTGCAGCATTATTCACGACAGCCAAGTCATGGAAGCAACCTAAATGTCCATGGACAGATTATTGGATAAAGAAAATATGGAATATACATATGATGGAATATTGTTCATCCTTGAAAAAGAAGGAAATACTGCTATTTGCAACAACATGGATGGACCTGGAAACCATTATACTAAGTTAATAAGCCAGACACAGAAGGACAAATACTACATAATACCATTTATCTGAGGGATCCAGAATAGTCAAACTCATAGAAGTAGAGAATGGAATGTTGATTGCCCAGGTCTAGAGTGGAGGGGAAAACTGGGAGGTATTACCCAAAAGGTACAAAATTTTGGTTACACAAGATGAATAAATCCTAGACATCTAATATACAGCATATTGTCTGTTAACAATAGTACATTGTGTGGTTAAAAATTTGCTAAGAAGGTAGATCTTATATTAAATGTCCTTATGAAAACAAAAAAAATAATAAAAAGACAAGAGGAAACTTTGGAGGGGATGGATAAGTTTATGGCATAGATTGTGGAGCTAGTTTCACAGATGTGTACTTATCCCCAAACTCAGCCAGTTTTGTATACTAATTATGTATAGGTTTCTGTATGTCAATTTTTTTTTTCTGCTGAGGAAGATTAGCCCTGAGCTAACATCTGTGCCAATCTTCTATTTTTTAATATGTGAGCCACCCTCACAGCATGGCCGCTAACAGAGTGGTGTAGGTCTGCTCCTGGGAACCAAACCCAGGCTGCTGAAGCGAAGCATGCTGAACTTAACCACTAGGCCACTGGGGCTGGCCCACAAAAAAATTTTTGTTTAAAAAAACTACACACAGTTATTTAAACATTTTCTGTCAGTGTGCTCTATATTATTTTGATAACTTTGTATTTATTAATTGTCTTCTTCTATTCATATGGAAAATTGGCCTTTGTTTCTATGTTTTTTGTGATATCTTTATTGGGTTTTAGTATCTATATTCTACTGGGCTTCAGCAAAAGAATTAGGACACTCTCTCTTTTCTATCCTCTGGAACAGGATATCAGGAAAATGTAATTAAAAATCATGGCATACCATTTCATGCGTATCAGAGAGAAATGATAATTAAAATCTGTCAGTTCCAAGTTTGGACAAAGACGCGGAGCCTTACGCTCTGCTAGTAGGAACATAAATTTGTAATACCAACTTTGAGAGCAATTTAGTAAATTCTAATAAATATTAAGATGAGCATGCAAAACAAGCAATCAATTACACTCTTGGGAATATACCTTAGATAACCTCCTACATTTGTTTGTAAAAAAGACTTGTAAAGGCATCTTTCAGCACTATTTTTTGTTTTATTCTTCTCCCCAAAGCTCTCCAGTACATAATTGTATATTATAGTTGTGAGTGCCTCTGATTATGCTATGTGGGACACTGCCTCAATGTGGCCTGATGAGCAGTGCCATGTCCGCGCCCAGGATCTAAACTGCCGAAACCCTGGGCCACCAAAGCAGAGCATGTGAACTTAACCACTCAACCACAGGGCCGGCCCCTCAGTACTATTGTTATATGGGGAAATGTTGAAACAATTTCATCATCTATCAACAAGAGAGTGGACAAATCAACAGTGCCATAGTTATATTTCAGATAACTAAATTAAATCTATGAGTAGCAGCATAGTTAAGTGTCATAAATACAATGTGAGACAACAAAAAATAACATGTTAGAAGGGGCCAGCCCCATGGTGTAGCAGTTAAGTTTGGGTGCTCTGCTTCAGCAGCCCAGGGTTCACTGGTTTGGATCCTGGGTGCGGACCTACCTACTGATCATCAAGCCATGCTGTGGCAGATGTCCCACATAGAAAATAGAGGAAGATGGATGCAGATGTTAGCTCAGGGCCAATCTTCCTCAGCAAAAAGTGAAGGATTGGCAGCAGATGTTAGCTCAGGGCTAATCTTCCTAAAAAAAAAAAATTAGAAAAGACATGTACAGCTTACTGTCATCTACATAAAAGATTTAAAATCTGCAAAAATATCATATTTCTGCAATAAAAATGTAGTTAATCTATAAAGACATGCATTAAATTTGGAATAGATGTTGGAATTTAATACCTTGTTGAATTTTAATGCCTTTCAAATATTTATGGATATAGCTTTCTTCTCTTTTGGAGTATGGTTGTGAAATATATTAATTGATGAAATTTTGAAAGATCGTTGTATTCTTGATTTGAAATACGTTTAATTGCCAAGTATTATTTTAATGTTCCTAGATTTTATTTTATTTTATTTTATTTTTTTGAGGAAGATTGGCCTTGAGCTAACTATTGCCAATCCTCCTCTTTTTGCTGAGGAAGACTGGCCCTGAGCTAACATCCATGCCCATCTTCCTCTACTTTATACGTGGGATGCCTACCACAGCATGGCTTTTGCCAAGTGGTGCCTTGTCCACACCCGGGATCCGAACCAGCGAACCCGGGGCCTCAAAAAGCAGAACGTGCGAACTTAAACGCTGCACCACCAAGCTGGCCCCTCTAGATTTTCTTTATTTGGAATTTGCATTGACAATCATAAGAGAGATTAGTCTATATTGTGTTTTTTGACATATCTATCAAGTTTTGCTAAGAATATTATACCAACTTTTTTTAAGAATATTGAAATATTCCTTCTCATCTGCATTCCAGTTAGTTTCAATAACAGTTCTTTGTCTATTCTTAGTTTCAGCAGTATGTACCATTTTATTGACCCTTGTTTCTTTTAAAGATAGCGTTTGAATAATTGTCCACTGTTGCTCTCTTTGGCTATTTTATTTTATTCCCTTCTGTAGGTAGATTTAGTAATTTATATTAGCTAAGAAAAGGATTTATTTCATACGAATTTCAAATCCGTTTGCACAGACTCGAGCCGAGATGGTTTAGTTTAGTAGCATCCTCTGTATTTCCTCATTCCCATTTCTTATTTTATCTGTGTGCTTTCTCCTTATTTTATTTTTAATTCAACATATAATCTATTTTTTATTTTGTTTTAGTTTTTCAAGTGATAAGTGAATACATTTATTTATTATTTTCACTATTGCTTTCTTTTCTAATTTTTTTTTTATTATATCCTTATTAAGATATTCCTTCAGCTTTCCATAGTTTTTTTTTTTTTGGTCACTTTCTAACTTACTGATATGGATGTTTAATTTATTTGGTTTTACTTTTTATTGTTTGAGTAAAAATTTATTTTTATTTTAATTTAAATTATATTTTGCGTTGCTTTAGCTGTATCTCATACATTGGAATATAAATCTGTTTTCAATTTTACCTTCTGTAAATTCTGTGATTTCAGTTTTTATCTCTTTGTTCTGTTTTCTAGTTTTATTAATTTATTAGTAAATTTACCAATTTTGTCTAAAGATTGTCATCTGTATCATTTTTACTTTTTGTAACACATTGAGCTATTCTTTATTATTTATTGTGAGACCAATTTTATTAGTACTCCAGGGCACTTGAAATACAGTGTATCCTGTTTTCATGAAATATGTCAGACCAAATTAGTTAGAGTCTTTTAAGCCATACCAATTTATGCTTTTTTAATCTACATGATCTCTCACGAGCATAGCTAAGATTTGACATTATCTTTAATGTGTTGGCTGTGCCTTCTAAGTAGTATTTATTGCTAAAAGAGTTTTAAAGAACAACATAATGAATATTATGATAAGAAGAAATTATGTGTTTCTCTTTTTAGAGCATCTGAGATCAGTCAATAAAATTACCATTTCTTTGTCACCTATGGAGAACTATGATATATCTAAGGGAAATGTAAAAGACCGGTAGATTCAATCATTCTTAGTATTGACTATGGTGAGAGTGAGCAGACTCGTTAAAAAAAAATAATAAACAATACACACAATTATACACATATACATACAATTATCATGTTCCCTGGATATGCTCCCATTTGTATAAAGCTGTCTGTGCCAGGTAGTAAACACTGTCATTATTTACAAGACTGGTTTATATGCTGCTGTTAAGTCGGAATAAGCAAGCTTTGAAAAGCTCCTTTCTATTTTGGTATCGTGTATACAAAATGAAATGAAATGTACATTTTTAGACTCACTATATATTTCCTTTTCAGATTGTGCTCATTTGATCTGTGAAGGGTTCAGATGTGGATGCCTATTTCAAATATGCCTGGAGCACCAACACATACTTTAGCTACTGATTGGAGAGTGGAAGTGAGAACAAGAAATTCACTGTTAACATGGTTAGGGAGGAAAAGCCTTGAATTCACAGTAGAGGGCAAGTCTCTATTTCATCACCATCACTATCTGAAGGACTTTGCAAAAACTGCCCACTCCGTATCTCTTAGTTTTGTCATCTGTGCATTAGGTGTGATTGCTATTTTCCTACATACATTAATGAATAGGTTCACAAACAGAATGAGATGAATTTCAACAACGCTGAACCTAAAGACCTCTAAATCTAAAATGCCTGTATTGATATTTCCTTCTAACCCATTGCCATAGAACAGATAAATTTATCTTCCTATCCACCCTGCCCCCATATGCTTTGTATGTTAGAGTTTCTAGTGAAATAACCTCGTGTTTATCTTTTCCACCTGTATAGAGAGTCCCCTTTAGCATTTTGGGTACTAGCTCAAAATCAGGGAGTTTACATTACAAGTGTATCTTCATAGACTACAAATGCCTCTTAAAATGGCTAGAGTCAGCTACTCAGGCACACCGGCACCTGACCTGCCATGGTTTGTTTAAAGCTTAAAATGTTTGAGTCAAAATCAAGGCAGGCCACCTGTCTGTGCACATATTTTCATTCATTTTAACAGACATTCACTTCTCACCTGTTATTTTTTTTAAAAGCATTGTGTCAGGTACTGGAGATATACAACATTGAGTAAGACTCTATCCTCCAAGAGCTTCCAGGCTAATGCCGTTAATCTGGCTAGTTTTCTTCTCACAGAAATACCTCATAACAAGAAGCACAGTCATGCAGAGACCTTATGTGGGAGCTGGGAAGAAAATGAAGATTTCCAGAGTAACATTCATGGTACCCACCATTGCTAGCCTTATTTTAAAATAAAATGTGGTGAGCCCACGTGACAGGAGAAGCCTAAGTACTCAGAATTAACTGCCTTAAAGAGATGGAAAGGTAAGAGCTTCTGACAAGCCTTTTCCAAGGCAATGAATGGCGTCTAGGAAACACGTAGGCAAATAAAGCTGGCATTAGGCTTGGAGGGAAGTCCCAAGGAAACAATACACTTGCTAATTCTCTTTAATCTTTTTGACTCATTAGCTTAAAAAGATAGGGAAAAGAAAGCATTTTATTTCCTTTCCTATGTGTGAGTTTATTTACTTTATAAAATGCAAAATGCAAAAAAACCATATTCAGCGGCTGAGGTTCTGCTTTGAAGTGATCACCTGTGTATCGTGGTGTTGTAATATATCCATTTTAATACAAAAATTTCCCGCTGAGCATGTGATTAGAGTTGTACTTGTCCAGAGTTTACATTGAGCCTTCATGTCACAAACATAACAACCCAGTATTGTTATAAAAATACTGGGTTTTTGTATGCCAACAACCCAGATGTCCCCCCTTTCAAGTTGTATCTTCTGATATGTTCCATAGCTGTGCGTTAAAAATAGCAGCGTCTTAATTCCCCTTCCTTGGGCTCACCATGAAGCTACAGGACCATTCTTCCCACCATCGTGTTCATCGGCAGGAGAGTTTATAAATATCAATGCATTTTCAGCTACCATGTATGAGCAAGGAGGATTTGGAAATATTTAGGTGACCAAATGCACAATACAACATTATTCTCGATCTCTATCAATTACAATTTGGGAAAATAAATCCCTTCCAATTCTTAGCAGCTTCAGAAAAGCTATTTATTGTGAACAATTATTCTGGGACTCGAAAACATCTAGGCAGCTGCACTGTCCTCATATGCCTCAGCTATTTGCCAGTATCTGTGACATGGCTGCTACAATTGGGTTCTTAATACTTAGTCTCATTAAATCTGCTTTTTGTTTTGGGGGTCATTGTATTTGTTAGACTCTATTTTTTTAGCACATGTTCACACACACCCAAACCTGAGTGTTTAATGTAATATAGACGACTCTGTTAACTATCTTACTCATTGAATGGGATAATCCATAAATAACTAGCATGAAAACAAATCATTTGTACATTCAGATGCTTTTTTTCCTAACCTCTCTCTCCCGTTTCTGCTCATAGTTGCTGTTGAACACTACCCTGTCAACTCTTCAAGTATTTGACTACAAAATATGCTTGATAAGTAATGTAGGGAGATTAACTAAATGGCACATAATTACCACAAATTTAGAGTCCTGTAAAAGAATATATTTTATCCATGATTAGAAGGCTTACAGACTTTCCAAATCCATTTTAATATATTTGACAGTAAGCCATGGGAAATTTTAAACAGCAGACAACGCTTATTCAGAATTCATAATAACTCAGCCTTAGATTACCACATTATTAAAGACTTCGGCACATGAAGCTACTAATTTGTTTCCTTTTCCTAAACACACATTCTCCCTTCCAGCACATTGTTGCCATTCCCACCAACAACAATTATAAACTTCCCTATGTTGAAAGCTACATGAAATTGAAATTGGAGTTGATTTTTAAACTTTACCACTCTAACAAGATACATCACGTTCTGGCACACATTCAAACAGGTCAATTAAGTAAAGCAATGAAGCAGTACAGGACATTCTGAATTTTTTCTTCTTTTTTTTTCTTTTACTTAATTGGTGCCAGACAAGGCTGGGTGCACTATCTCTGGCAAGGGAAAATGTCCATGTAGTAATTGTCTGAACTGCTTTGAAATGTCACTAAAAAAAAAAACTTCATCTCCTCACAACAGGACTGGGATGCACAAAACTGGTATGGTAACTGGAGAGCCCCATTAAGAACTTGCATCGATTTTTTTAACTGGTCATCAAAAGAACCAGCATGATGAATACATCACATCCAACCATTCTTTTTGTCCAAAAATGTGTGTTCATGTTGAGGCAGCAGACACCATCCCTATCCCACCCCTGACTCCTTGACACGAACTCTTCCACTGACAGCTTGTGGCACTAATCACCCATGACTCCTTGCTGAGAGCTCCTTCTGGCCATAGGGTTGTGCTCAGTCCCCACACAGGGAAGGCTAGACATACTCGAGAGTTAACACCCCGGGAGCCATCCTCATAAGTAGGAGCTGGTGGATCAGCTTCCTTGCTAATTGGGTGATGACTCTGGGTGTGGCCTATACCAGCTCCTGGAGAGCCCCAGCAGAGTGAGCAGTAACCTGCCCATTGGCGCATCCTGTCATTGGCTTCCTTCCCTTTCCTGTCTCATTCCCCACTTTTCCTGCCAATGCTTCTTGGATCGCTTCCCAAATAAACTATCTGCAATCAAATACTTGTCTCAGGTCCTGCTTCTTAGGGAACCCAACAAAGACAGAAGCCTATTATTCCACTGGTGGATAAGAATATGGATTCTGGAGTCAAACTACCTAGGTTGAGATCTTTGTCTCTATCAGACTAGCTGAGTGATTTGGGGAAATATTTTATCTTCGCATTGTCTTGCTTCAGTTTACTCATTTGTTGTGGTTATGACATGGAATAATGTATGTAAAGCATGATTAAAATAGTGCCTGGCACAGAGCAAATGTGAAACAAGTTTTAAGTCAATATTAACTATTATTATTACTACTATTGTTATAGCCTTACATTGGACTAAGTGATGGGGATAAAATGAACAAACAAAAAATTCATAAATTAGCTAAATAAAAGTCCTGGTCTCAATTCTCAAGTTGCTCGCAATCTAAAGGAAAGGTAGACACATAAAAGAATAAAATCAATTATAACTTTATAATAGTTGTATATAAAATATAGTTTCCTTTTATCTTTGTTAATATATGGATGCATTTTTACTTGACACATGCATGTGCTAATCTCAAGGGATAGTTGAGTATAAATAGAATTTTTTTGTTATTTAGGTAGTGTACTATAGAACTGTAGACAAAGATTTAAAGAATCTCTGCTTTAAATTAAACTTAGTAAACATAGATGCCCTGATTAATTGACTTGCATATTGTACATGTCAGATTCCCTTAAAATAAGGCTAGTCTTTATTGAAACACTTGTAAACCCCTGCTTGAGTCTCTATTCATGCCATGGTCCCCATTAATCCAGTAAGTAAAGATGCTCCAAGGGAAAAGTGACATGGGTGCTCTCTGATAGATTAATTGCTGAGCTAATACAGTCATTCTATTCTTTCAGAATATTTTCATTATTTACTCCTATAAATACTAAAAGGCACTTCTCAAAGAAGCCTTTCATGTTGTCCCAGAGGATAGCATTGTTACAGAATGAGAAGGAAGAGGTGGAGGGTGGAGCAGGATTGCCAATACCAACCCTGATAAGGCAGTGTTCCAGACCACCCCTCTGAACTGTCCTCTTCTCTCCTTTAGATAGAAACATACCCAGTAGAAAAATCTTAATGAGGAGACTTTGTTATCCATTGGGCCAGGACCCAATTGGATTCATGTTGAATCTGTGCTTGGTTCTGGGATGGAGTCCAGTATCAGATGCCATGTGGCATATTCAGTATGTTGAGAGAAAAGTTTAACTGTTCACTGTCCCAAATACGGAAATGAGTCTGACAATAGCAGCACCAGGTCTAATTAGAAGAGAAAACTCTGTTTGTTCCTTCTCTGTGCTGTCTCCTTGCCTTGCCCAGTCACCTCAAATAATGATAACTTTATAATAAATTTTAAAAGAAAAATATAAAGAGAACAAAGGTTTTATGACCCTAGATCTCGTCAACACCTTGGAGCTGAATGCCTGCAAGGCACCAACCACTGAAAAGGACAGAATATTTGCCCTTTAAGAGATGATTTTTTTTCTAAGCATGTTTGTACGCTGACTGTACCTGGCATGAGCTCACAGTTGTGACTGGCTCTGTAGATGATCAGTCCTTTTAGTCCCTTTGAAAACATATGCATTTGAAGCTTTTCTTCTCTTTGAACACAGCACCTGATGAAAGAAATTTTGTTGTTGGTAACAGGGAGACCTGCCGTCCTATAACTTGAAAGATCACCTGCTCTTTAAAGCTGAAACCTCAGCCCAGCCCTGGGGAAAAAGTAAATTAAAAAGAGCACCTCTGTTCTGCTCTGAGAAAAATCTCAAGTTTCCACAGTGAATAATTAGAGGAAATCAGAGTTCTGCCTTGCTGCTTTCCCCATTTCTGTGTTCTCCTTGGCAAGACCTTGGTATTACTGGAAACCGTGGTCTATTCTTGTCTTCTAAGATTATGCAGTGCAAGCTGCGGACACTCGCTCGTCACGGGGGCACACAAACCTCTGAGTCTGGCATCTGTGCCACGTGGCTTTAAAAACTCATGGTTTCTAAACTCAATGGATGATGTTCCCAGGGTGCATCACAAAGTGACTTCATCAGAACTGAAGATGATTCACAAAGTAGTTTTTGCTTCAAATTATGACAGAATTTATTTCCTGAACTACGCATTTTGGAAAAGAATTAACTCATCCAGGTAGAACTACTTGGTGTTCACTGACGACACAGCCTGGCACTTCACTCTTTGCTTCTACTGTTTCCCCCATTTAGAGTACTCCTTTCAAACATCATTATCCTTTCTCAGTAAATTTATTGTTTTGTCCTTCAAAATCCCAATCAATTTATTCTTATTCCATGAAGCCATTTTGATTTTCCCTCCTCGCTGAATCTTATGGCAGGATCTCTTTTCTTTCCTTTCCACTGAACCCATTCACTTTGCCTATTTGTAGAAGCTTCCTTGTTTAACTGGGAATCTCTCAGTGGCAGCATCCCCCGGACTACTTATATTGGGATGCGGTAATCAATATATATGGTTGCATTCACTTATTAGAATGTTTGTTATGTGGGGAAGCTGTTTTGCTATTGTCGTATTCTCAAGCTTAGATACGCAAAAGATCAGTGAAAAGCAGCTGATTATCAGGCATCACCAAGGTTCATGATTCAACATTCTAGAGCTTTTTGTAATCTGTTGGTTGGTTTATTGGTTTTGTTGCTGTTGCTTGTTTGTTTTCTTTCTGGAGGATTGAGGAGAAAACACTGTAATGTGCTTTTGGTGCCCAGCATCACATCCACATGGCCCACCTCTGATTTGAGTCATAGGGTTGTGAACAACTCTGTACAGGCTGATAATGTTGCCCCTCAAGGACCCACTGCAAATCTCTCTATGTTTTTGACTCATGGGCTCTAAGATCCAGCTTAGCCTAAGTGAAGGCAGAACCCACAACTGCAGGATTATGAAAACAGTTGGGGACAAATCTCAAACAATGGGGGACAAGAGCCAATGGATAAATGCCTGAGCCTCTCATCCCTTGTCAGGTAATTCTGGGAGGTGTACATCTCAGGGGTTCTTATGAAATAGAGCCTCCATTTTCTACAGAAGCAAACTTGATAATGAAAATCTTACTGATTTTTCTTACTTCTTCATGTTACTCTTCTCTACTCTCTCATTCTTGCTTTGAAAGATCACTATCCAAATGAAATACCTGTACCCAATCCCTATCATATGGGGCAATCAAACTAGTTCTGAAGAAATGGCTCTAGGAAACAGGTCTTCAGAATGGAATTCTGATATTGGACAACTTTGATGCCAACGGAAACACCATTGCCGATAGTGGAGTAGTGATAACACCTGGTGTGTTGAAATATCACAATTACTAAGACTCTAACTTTTGGTAGATTGAGATATAGCACACACATAAGGGCAAACATTGACTTGTGTGGTAGTTCTAGCACTTAGACAATTTTGAGGCAACAGCAATTTTAAGGATTGTGGAGCTATTTGGCTTTTGTTAACTGCTTTAGACATCTGGTTTTTTTTTTTAAGATTTTATTTTTCCTTTTTCTCCCCAAAGCCCCCTAGAACATAGTTGTGTATTTTCAGTTGTGGGTCCCTCCAGCTGTGGCATGTGGGATGCTGCCCCAGCACAGCCCAACGAGCAGAGCCATGCCCGTGCCAACGACCCAAACCAGCAAAACCCTGGCTGCTGAAGCAGAGCGTGCAAACCCAACCGCTCCACCACAGGGCCGGCCCTGCTTTAGACATCTTAAAGGAAGAGAATGGAAGGATTCTATCAGACAACTATAGCCTCAGGGAATGCTGTGAAAGCCACAAGTTTTCCTGGCAACATTTAAAAAGACTCCCCACTTCCGGCAGCTGGAGGGCAGCTTGATTGTAAAATCAAACCAGGTGATAAATGTAGTCCTGGCCTAAGTCCTTCCCACAGTGGGTCCAGTGGGCATGTGGACTCAAGTGGACATTTTCCTGGTTCATTACACTGGTCATCAATTTGGTATGCAGGAAAAGGTGGACTTAGGTAAGGAGTTCATAGACCACCTTCCTGCTGGATCGGGGATATTGAACAAGACAGAAAGAAGGGAGGTCTAGGGAAGAGACACGTAGATGGATCTAGATATGGCACAAAGTCTACAGATCTTACCGTCTTACTTCAGTGCCCAACAAACAACTTCAACTATGGATGAGGCATAAAAGAATCAGGTGGATAGAATGACTCATCCAGCAGATGTCAGCTGACTTCTGTCCTTAGCCATTCCAGAGATTGTACAGTGGGCTATGAAAGGGGCAGCCATGGTCACAGGGATCGATTCTCTGCGTGGGCCTCTCTCATCAAAGCTGATCTAGCCACTGATGCTGAGAAATGTGCAACCAGTCAGTAAGAGTAGACAGAAACTGAGCGCTCAATATATGACTCTCTCTCAAGAAGACCAGTCAGCCATTTGGTAGCAAGTGGAATCCACTGGACTCATTCAACTCTGAAGAAGCAGTGACTTTTCCTTATTAAAAAGGACAACTACTTCAGATATGGGTTTGGCATCCCTTCCTACAGTATTCTACCAGCCCCATTATCCAAAGGCTTACAGAATTATTGAGATTAGCCTGATTTAGTGACATGGATCCTATAAAATATTGCTTTGGACCAAGAGATTCATTTTAAAGCAAGTGAGATGTGACAATAGACTCATGACCAGAGTATTAATTCATCCTACCATACACTTTATCACCTCAAAGCAGATGTCCTGAAGGAATTTTAATAAATTGTTAAGGCACCAGTTGTGGATGACACACTATGGGGTGGAAGTTGTTCTCGAGGATGCTGTATATGCACTCTGTTGATGGCAGAACCAATAGCTAGATTACATCAGACTGAAAACCTAGAGAAGGATGTGTGATTGTCCCTTCTTTTCATTACCCAGAAACCAGTTACAGAATTTGTGCTTTTTGGCACCACAATGTTAAGCTTTGCTGGATTAAAATTCCTGTTTTCCAGCAAAGAATATTTCCACTGAGAGACATAGTGAAAATTCCATTGAACCCAAAGTCACCCACGCTGCCAGGTGACTTCAGGTTCCACATGCAGTTAAGCCAACATGTAAAAAAAGATTGGGGTTATTATCAGCCTTGCATATCATGAGAAGCTGAGGTTACTATTATATCATGGAGATGAGGAGGATTATATTTGGAACTATGGGACTTTACCAGGATGTATCTTTGGGCTTTATGTCTAGTCTTAACAGTGAGTAGGAAATTAAAGTAAACACAGTCTGACAAGTGCATGAAAATCAAGAGATTATCCCTCAGGGATGAAAGATTGGGTCACCACAGCATGTAAACAACCTGGGGGCTGCTTTTCTCCCTGAAGGTGAGGGACATCTAGAATGGATGGTGAGGGAGGTATACAATGAATATCAATTTCACCCTCAGAACAAATTGCAGCAGGAAAGCTTGTAGCATATTCCCTTAAACTCTTTGCAGGACATTTTTTTTCTACTCCTCTCGGAAGACCCTGCCAAGTTCAGCTCTCACTGCCAATACCAGCACCTCCAAAGTGCACCTTCATAACTTGCTTCTATTGAATTTTCTTCCTGCCCTGTTTCCATCTCCTCACTCTCACTGCTGCTGCTTGGAATTATTTCCCAAAGAAACCATCCCAAATCAAGGCTTCATCTCAGGCTCTGCTCTTGGCAGAATCCAAACCAAGGCAAACAGCATCTTTCCATTCCATAAACACATGAATTTTGAAATACAAATCGTACATTTTATCATTTCAAAATAAAGTTGTATCACTGGATAATATATCGTGCTTACAACAAGTTGCTTCTGCCTGTGCTCTGACTAAGTCAGCCTCAATGTTTCCCTCAGCTTAACCAAACTTTAGAAAGGTTTCTCTCTGCCTCTAGGCCCATGACATCCCTTTCCTTAGACTATTTACTTTAGAAAACTTATAACTACAAATTCTTTATCTGCCCCTTTGAGATGTAAATCTTCTTCCAGCCTCTTGCTAATTTTACAGCCCAGGAATGTCTTTCTCAAGGACCTGGGAGCCATCTCTTGAAGTGCAGCCAAGGAAAGAGCATCCCTATCTCCAACTCTCTGGGAGGCCAGGGGCCTAATGCTGAGGATGCTTTCTTGTAAAACTACCTGCTGTCATGAAGATAGGAGAAAGTTTACTTTTCTTTCAAGTAAAACCAATTAGCAAACATGGATACCCTTAAATTTTCCCCACCCCAGCTCTTACAAACTCCATCCTCTTGTTTCAGCAAAGTTGAGTTCAGACCGCCGCCTGGTCTCCCCCGTTGCAATAGTCTTGAATAAGTCTTCCACGCCTGTTTAACTTTGTTTAGTACAATTTTTGCATTGAGCTCCAAGAATATCCCAGGATGTAAATGTCCTCTTCTCTGTCATTGAGCTGTTTTTGGAAACTATAACAATCAAAGTAGTAAATGGATTACCTTTGTGGGCAGGTACTGTCACATATTTACTTCTCCTTCAATACCTAGGATAAAGCTAGTGACACAATACGTGTTCACTATTTACTTGCTAATTAGCTGTATATTAGTCTGGTTACCATCATCTCTCTCCTGAAGAACTACGTGGACATCTCACCTCTTCCAAGCCTTAGCCTTACTAGAGCTAGAGTCACACACACAGACATACAACACTTCAATGCCCTCCCACTCTTTGCTCTTAAAGTTCTAATTTAATATGACTTGCGTGATTTTGCATGAGTTGCCCCAGTCTTGCCTTCCTAGCTTTTTCAGTAATCTTGCTCCTTCTTAAAATATGTCACTCACCGAAGAAGACAGTTGCACAAATACATTGTCCTAGCACATACTGCTCCTTCCGTTTTGAAAACTCTTCCCTTCCAATCTTCATTTGGGTCTCATCCTTCAGGTCTCCATAAAGACATTACTTCCTTCGAGAAGTTTTTTGAACCACAAGTCTGAGTTAAATGTCCCCTATGTGTCATGGTACTTCCCTTTGTACCTGTTTGTCTCCCCACCAGCTCCACCCTTTACTTGAAGCTGTGAGGATTATAGACCCAGTCTACAGTAGACACAAAATAAATATCTTCCAATGCATGAGCAAAACCTTTGTCTTTTTATTATGATCATATGTTACCTTGAGCTGATTACTACGTTATCCAATGGACAAGGCCCAAAAAATAATAGAGGGGAGTAAAACAGGCTTTACTTTAGAAAACATATCTCTGGTCTAAAATTTAATGAGAATTTGAAGAGGATTTACTTTTATTCCATTGCTATGCCTTTCTAGAAATTACCATAAACGTGATCATCCACTTTCTGCTCTCTGATTGATGTCCTTTATCCTAATACAGGAAAAGATATTTCCCAAAGGACAAATCACCCAATGAAGCAGAGAAGCAGAACTCTCCTGTTCAACCTGTTAGATGCTTGGAGGCTATCAGTCCCACTTGCAAATAAAGAAACCAAATGTCTTTGGTACAGGCAAGAAAAACCTCCAGATCACAGAAACTGAGGCTACCAGATCACAGCAACTGAGCCTATCAGAGCATTGGCTCTCATAGAATGATAGCTGATAGCTGAGCTAATATCTGTGCCAATCTTCCTCTACTTTGTATGTGGGATGCCCACAGAGCATGGCTGATGAGTGGAGTACGTCCATACCCGGGATCCGAACCTGTGAACTCCGGACCACCAAAGTAGAGTGTGTGGAACTTTAACCACTTGGCCATGGGGCCAGCCCCATACAATTTGTCTTTATTCTTTGGCTGTATTGAGATACAACTGATATACAAAAAAATTGCACACATTTAATGTATACATATTGATGAATTCAAATGTATGCATACAACCATGATACCATCATTATAATCAAGGCACTAAACATATCCATTATCTCCAAAAATGTCCTTGTGCTCTTTTGTGTGTGTGTGTATGTGTGCGTGCATGTGTGTGTGAGCTAAGAACACTTAACAAGAAATCTATCCTCTTAACACAAAGTGCACAATACCACACTGTTAACTGTAGGCACTCTGTTATACAGCAGATATCTAGAAATTATTCTTCTTGCGTGACTGAAACTTTATACCTATTGAGCAACAATTCTCCATTTTCCCCTTCTGCCCGCCTCTAGCAACCACCATTCTTCTCTATGCTTTTGTAAGTTTGACTATTTTAGATATCTCATATAAATGTAACCATACAGTACTCGATCTTCTGTGGTTGGCTTATTTCACTTAGCGTAATGTCCTCTAGGTTCATCCATGTTGTCACAAATAGCAAAAATTCCTCCTTTTGTAAGAATGAATAATATTCCGTTGTATGTATATTTTCTTTATCCATTCTTCCATTAATTGATATTTATGTTGCTTCCAGGTGTTGGCTATTGTGAATAATGATGCCATGAACACGTAGGTGCAGATACCTCTTCGAGAACTTGATTTCTATTCTTTTGGATATACACCCAGAAGTGTGATTGCTGGATGCCATGTTAGTTCTATTTTCAATATTTTGAGGAACCTCCATACTGTTTTCCATAGTGGCTGCACAAATATACATTCCCACCAACAGAGTATAAGTGTTCCAATTTCTCCACAGCATCACTAAAATTTGCTGTCTTTGGGGGGTTTTTTTGATAATAGATATCCTAACAGGTATGAAGTGATATCTCATTGTGGTTTTGATCTTCATTTTTCTGATGATTAGTGATGTTGTGCACCTTTCCATATACTTGGTAGCTATTTATATGTCTTCTTTCGAAAAATGTCTTCAATTCCTTTGCTCGTTTTCAAATTGGGCTATTTTTGTTTGCTTCTTTTTTTTTTTTGCTATTGAGTTTTAGGAGATTGTTATATATTTTGGACATTAACCCCTATAAAAGAGATGATTTGAAAATATATTCTCCCATTCATAAGTTGCCTTTTCACCCTGTTGCTTGTTGGCTGTGCAGAAGATTTTTAGTTCTATGTAATCCCATCAGTCTTTTTTTTTTCACTTTTGTTGCCTGTGCTTTTGGTGTCAAATCCAAGAAATCATTGCGAAAACCAGTGTCAAGAAGCTTTTCCCGTATGTTATCTTTGAGGAGTTTTACAATTTCAGGTCTTATGTTTAATCCTTTAATGCCTTTCCAGAAGGCATTGGTATCCCACAATTTGTCTTTGATGGCTTTCTACTTTTTTTTTAGTATGTTAAATGTGACAGGCATTTTTTAAAAATATTTTTAATTAAATGCTTTTATTATGGTAACATTGGTTTATAACATTATATAAATTTCAGGTGTACATCATTATATTTTTATTTCTATGTTTATTACGCCATGTTCACCACCCAAAGACTAATTACAATCCATCACCACACACATGTGCCTAATCACCTCCTTCACTTTCCTCCCTCCCTCTTTCCCCTCTGGTAACCACCAATCCAATCTCTGTCTCTATGTGATTGTTTGTTATTGTTTATAACTTCTACTTATGAACAAGATCATACAGTGTTTGACTTTCTTCTTCTGACTTATTTCACTTAGCATAATACCCTCAAGGTCCATCCGTATTGTCACAAATGTCCAGATTTTATTGTTTCTTATGGCTGAGTAGCATGCCATTGTGTATATATGCCACATCTTCTTTATCCATTCATCCCTCGATGGGCACATACATTGCTTCCAAGTCTTGGCTATTGTGAATAATGTTGCAATGAGCATAGGAGTGCATGTATCTTTACACATTTGTGTTTTCATGTTCTTTGGATAAATCTCCAGCAATGGAATAGCTGGATCATATGGGGGTTCTATTTTTAATATTCTGAGGACTCTCCATAACGTTTTCAATAGTGGCCACACCAATTTGCACTCCCATCAGCAGAGTATGAGAGCTCGCCTCTCTCCACATCCTCTCCAACACTTGTTGTTTCCTCTCTTGTTGATTATAGCCATTCTGACAGGAATGAGGTGATATCTCATTGTAGTTTTGATTTGCGTTTACCTGATAGTTAATGATGTTGAACATCTTTTCATGAGCCTGTTGGCCATCTGTATATCTTCTTTGGAGAAATGTCTGTTCAGATCTTTTTCCCATTTTTAATTGGGTTGTTAGTTTTTTTGTTGTTGAGCTATATGAGTTTTTTTTGTATATTTTGGATGTTAACTCCTTATCAGATATATGGTTTGCAAACATCTTCTCCCAATTGTTAGGTTGTCTTGTTGTTTTGATGATCATTTCCTTTGTTGTGTAGAAGCATTTTAGTTTGATGTGGTACCATTTGCTTGTTTTTTCTATTGTTTCCCTTGCCCGGTCAGACATGGGACTTGAAAATATGCTGCTAAGACCCATGCCGAAGAGTGTACTGCCTATATTTTCTTCTGGAAGTTTCATGGTTTCAGATATTATATTCAAGTCTTTAATCCATTTTGAGTTAATTTTTGTGTATGGTATAGGATAGTGGTCTACATTCATTCTTTTGCATGCGGCTGTCCAGTTTTCCCAACTCCGTTTCTTGAAGAGACTTTTCTTTCTCCATTATATATTCTTAGCTCCCATATTGAAAATTACCTCTCCATAGATGTGTGGGATTATTTCTGGGCTCTCAATTCTGTTCCATTGATCTGTGTGTCCATTTTTGTACCAGTAGCATGCTGTTTGGGTTACTAGATCTCTGTAGTATACTTTGAAATCAAGGAGCGTGATACCTCCGGTTTTGTTCTTTTTTCTCAGGATTCCTTTGGCTATTTGGGGTCTTTTGCTGTTCTTATAAATTTTAGGATTCTTTGTTCTTTTTCTGTGAAAAGCGTTGTTGGAACTTTGATAGGGATGGCATTAAATATATAGATTGCTTTAGGAAGTATGAACATTTTGACTATGTTAATTCTTCCAATCCAAGAGCATGGAATATCTTTCCTTTTCTTTGTGTCTTCTTCTATTTCTTCAACAATGTTTTATAGTTTTCAGTGTCCAGGTCTTTCACCTCTTTGGTTAAGTTTATTCCTAGGTATTTTATTCTTTTTGTTGCACTTATAAATGGGATTGTATTCTTAATTTCTTTTTCTGCTAATTTGTTGTTAGAGTATAGGAATGCAACTGATTTTTGTATGTTGACTTTGTATTCTGCAACTTTACCATATTAATTTATTATTTCTAAAAGTTTTTTATTGGATTCTTTAGGGTTTTATATATATAAAAGCATGTCATCTGTAAATAGTGACAACTGCACTTCTTCCTTTCCAATTTGGATCCCCTTTGTTTCTTTTTCTTGCCTGACTGCCCTGGCTAGATCTTCCAATATTATGTTAAATAAGAGTGGTGAAAGTGGGCACCTTTTTCTGGTTCCTGTTCTTAGAGGGATGGCTTTTAGTTTTTCTCCATTCAGAATTATATTAGCTACTGTGAGTTTGTCATAGATGGTCTTTATTATGTTGAGGTACTTTCCTTCTATACTCATTTTATTCAGAATTTTTATCATAAATGGATGCTGTATCTTCTCAAATGTTTTCTCTGTATCTATTGAGATTATCATGTGATTTTTAGTCCTCATTTTGTTAATTTGGTTTATCACATTGACTGATTTGCAGATGTTGAACCATCCCTGCATCCTTGGAATAAATCCCACTTGATCATGGTGTATGATCTTTTTGATGTATTATAGTATTTGATTTGCTAGTATCTTTTTTTTTGAGAATTTTTGCACCAGTATTCATCAGTGATATTGGTCTGTAATTTTCTCTTTTTTTTTTTTTTTGATTTGTCTTTGTCTAGTTTTGATATCAGAGTAATGTTGGCTTCATTGAATGAGTTAAGAAGTTTCCCCTCATCTTCAATTTTTTGGAAGAGTTTGAGAAGGATAGGTATTAAGTCTTCTTTGAATGTTTGGTAGAATTCACCAGGAAAGCCGTCTGGTCCTAGACTTTTATTTTTGTGGAGGTTTTTGATTACTGTTTCAATCTCCTCACTGGTGATTGGTCTATTCAAATTCCCTATTTCTTCTTGAGTCAGTTTTGGAAAGTTGTATGATTCTAAGAACTTATCCATTCTTCCAGATTATCCAATTTGTTGGCACATAGCTCTTCAAAGTATTTTCTTATAATCTTTTGTATTTCTGAGGTGTCTGCTGTAATTTCTCGTCTTTCATTTCTGATTTTATTTATTTGAGCCTTCTCTCTTTTTTTCTTGGTGACTCTAGCTAGAGGTTTGTCAATTTTGTTTATCTTTTCAAAGAACCAGCTGTTGGTTTCATTGATTTGTCTATTTATGTTTTAGTCTCTATTTCATTTATTTCTGCTCTGATTTTTAATATTTCCTTCCTTTGACTAATTTGGAGCTTTGTTTGTTGTTCTTTTTCCAGTTCCTTTAGGTACATTGTTAGATTATTTATTTGAGATTTTTCTTGTTTATTAAGGTAGACCTGTAGTGATATAAACTTCTCTCTTAGAACCTCTTTTTGCTGTATCCCATAAATTTTGGCATGTGGTATTTTCATTTTCATTTGTCTTCAAGTATTTTTTGATTTCTTTATTGGCCCACTCATTGTTCAGTAACATTTTGTTTAATTTCCACTTATTTGTGGCTTTTCTGATTGTCTTCCTGTAGCTGATTTCTAGTTTCATTGTGATCAGACAAGATGCTTGACATTATTTCAATCTTCTTAAATTTACTGAGGCTTGTTTTGGGGCCTAATATGTGATCAGTCCTGGAGAACGTTCCATGTGCATTTGAAAAGAATGTGTATTCTGCAGTTTTTGGATGGAGTGTTCTGTGTATATCTACTAAGTCCATCTGGTCTAATATGTCATTTAAGGCCAATGTTTCCGGCTTGATCTTCTGTTTGGATGATCTATCCATTGGTGTCAGTGGAGTGTTAAAGTCCCCTACTATTGGGGCTGGCCCCATGGCCGAGTGGTTAAGTTCACGTGCTCTGCTCCAGGCAGCCCAGTGTTTCATTGGTTCGAATCCTGGGCATGGACATGGCACTGTTCATCAAACCACGCTGAGGCAGCTTCCCACATGCCGCAACTAGAAGGACCCACAATGAAGAATATACAACTATGTACCGGGGGGCTTTGGGGAGAAAAAAGAAAAAAATAAAATCTTAAAAATAAGTCCCCTATTATTATTGTATTGCTGTCTATTTCTCCTTTTATGTCTGTTAATAATTGCTTTATATATTTAAATGCTCCTATGTTGGGTGCATAGAGATTTGCAAATGTTATATCCTCTTGTTGGATTGTTCCTTTTAACATTATGTAGTGCCCTTCTTTGTCTCTTGCTACAGATTTTGTTTTAATGTCTATTTTGTCTGATATAAGTATTGCTACCTGAGCTTTCTTTTCATTGTCATTTGCATGGAGTATCTTTGTTCATCTCTTCACTCTCAGTTTGTGAGTGTCTTTAGTCTTGAAGTATGTCTCTTGTATGCAGCATATATATGAGTCTTTTTTATTATTTAATCAGCCACCCTATGCTTTTTGTGGAGAATTTAGTCCATTGACATTTAAAGTAGCTATTGATAAATATGTACTTATTGCTATTTTGTTACTTTTTTCTGGGTGTTTTAGTAACTCTTCTCTGTTCCTTTCTTCTTCTGTTGTTCTCTTACCTTGTGGTTTGATGGCTTGCTTTAATATTATGTTTGGGTTCCTTTATCTTACTTTTTTGCATATTTATTATAGGTTTCTGATTACCATGAGGTTCACATATAATAACCTACATATGTAGCAATTTATACTAAGTTGATGGTCTCTTTAGTTTGACCTCTTTCTAAAAGCTCTACTCATTCCTGTTTGTGGTGTTCTCTTTCTGACTTAAGGAAGTTGCTTTAGCATTCCTTATAAGACTGGCTTCTTGGTGATAAAGTCCTTTAAATTTTGCTCATCTTGGAAACTCTTTATCTCTCCTTCCATTCTAAATGATAACCTTGCTGGGTAGAGTATTCTTGGCTATCTTGGCTATAGTTCTTTTTCCTTTCAGCACTTTAAATATATTGTGCCACTCCCTTCTAGCCTGTCAGGTTTCTGCTGAGAAGTCAGCTGATAGCCTTATGGGTTTTCCTTTGTATATAACATGTTGCCTTTCTCTTGTGGCTTTTAGGATTCTCTCTTTATCTTTAATTCTTGACATTTTAATTATATCGTTTCTTGGTGTGGGTCTCTTTGGGTTTATCTTGTTTGGTGCTCTCTGTACCTGAAAGTCTATTCCCTTCCTTAGGTTAGGAAAGTTTTCTGCTATTATTTCATCAAATAGATTCTCTGCTCCTTTGTCTCTCTCTTCTTCTTCTGGGACACCTATAATATGGATGTTAGCATCCTTGATGTTGTCCCAGAGGTCCCTTAGACTGTTCTTGTTCTTTTTAATTCTTTTTTCTATTATCTTTTCAGCTTGTGTGATTTCCTCTAGTAATTCATCCCATTCCCTGATCCATTCTTCTGTATCATCTGCTCTGCCATAGAGTCCCTTTAGTGAATTTTTCATTTTTAATATTGTATTTTTCATTTCTGGTTGGTTCTTTTTTATATTTTCCAGTTCTTTGTTGAAGTTCTCACTGAGTTCATTCACTTTTCTCCCAACATCAATGAGCATCCTTATGACTTTTTGTTGGAACTCTTTGTCAGTATATCATTTATTTCTGTTTCATTTAGTTCTTTTTCTGGGATTTTGTCTTGTTCCCTTACTTGCAATGTATTACTTTGCCTCCTCATTTTGCCTCTTTCTCTGTGTTGGTCAGTTACATCTCCTGATTGGAGAGGTGGCCTTATGTACGAGATGATTTATGAGGCCCAGCAGTGTGCTTCCCTCTCATCACCACTTCCAAATGTTCCAAGAGTGTCCCCTATGTGGGCTACATATGTCCTTCTGCTGTGACAGGGTTGCTCTTACTGCAGGTGCCTGGGGAGACTAGGCTGTCCCCTTGACCAGCTGGTTGTAGTGCTCAGCTGTGTGTGGCTCCTATGGACACTTCAGTCACTATATCTGGTATAAGGACCCCCGGAAGAGTTGGCTTCAAGATCTAATAGCACATTCCTATTACAGTCTTTCTGTTAAGTGATTAGACTCCCAGCATGGCTGGGTGCTAGGCTCAGGGGCTTACAATTGCTGTAGGCCTCAAGCCTGCAAGGCTGTTGTCAGTTTTCTCAGGATTGCAGCTGGGTGGGGCTGGTCCTAGGCATGTGAGTGCCCAATTGTTTCAGGGTTTGGAAGGTGGGGCCAATTCGTATGTGGCTGTTTGAGAAACACAAGTCTTCTGCAGCTGACAAGTCCCACCACCGACAGGAACACACACACCATCAACATAGTCCTGCCCTGTGCGGGCACCCCAATCTCCTGAAGTGGACCCAGTCAGCCCACTGCAGAGGCCACACACACTCCACCAATGCCCCACACACTTCACCCTCTCCTCACACACGCCCTGCCCCTCAGAGGCAGACTCACATGCCTGGCTGCAGAGGATTCAGGCACCCAGCCTGTGCAGGCCCACAAGTTGCCTGATGGCTCACAGATGGATGGGGCCAGTCCCTAGGGTGGGTTTCCTGCTCTGGCTGAGCTGGATTAAATCAGTGCTCTAGTGGGTGGGGCAGACCTTGGGCTTACAGGCCAGGGGAAGAACTCCAATGGTGTCTGCCAGTGTCTGTGTCAGCACACCTATACTAGGTTACAATAATGGCTGCTGCCAATGTTTCAGTACCTGAAGAGGTCTCACCTCTCACCAAGATGTGCCCAGAGCCTATCGTGTGAGTCTCTTTCCACCAAACGACTGTGCGCCTTTCTTCATGGTGATTTTAGGTTGCTTTCTGAAACAGGTGAATTTGTGTGTGGGCCTTTTAAGAGCCAGCTTTTTTCCCCTTATGTCTGATATCTTTTCTGGGTGTATTCCTCATTGTTGTTAGTAGCCAGCAAAGTTAGATATTATGATACTTGTCTCAGTTGTCCTGAGTACAAAATATGCTTATAGCAGTAATGTTACCCTATTCAGGTCCCCTACTCCTCTAGGGAAAGCTGCATACCTTAGGATTGCTCCCAACCAGTGATGAAACACTGAAGCTTGTGAAGGTGGCTTTTTCTCTCTCCAGAGAGGAATTTCTGCCTCTTCCATTTCAGTCAGGACTGTCCTTTGTTGCAGAGGTTCTTTTTATCAAGTTTTCAATTCTCTCTCAGGGGTAATTATTCCAAGAGTAGTTGTAAATTTGTTATCTCTGTGGGAGGAGGTGAGTTCAGAACCTACCTTTGGTGCCATCTTGACACCAAGCTTGGCTTCCTACTTTCTGTTTTACTTCCCCTTCTTCCCTTTCTCCTTATTCCTGAAAATCCCTGTTATATGCAAATTTTCTTGCAAATTAATATTATTATTATCTAGCATTTATTGGTTTCTCAGTGTATGTTGAGTTCTCTGATAAATATTTTATACATATATACGTATTGTTTCAATCAAATCCTCCACAACCCTAGTAGGTGTTAGTAAATCACTCACTTTATAGAAAAGGAAACTGAGGCTCAAGATGTTTAGAAAATTTGACCAAGGCAACATCACTAGTAAATGTTAGAGAAGGGTTTAGAACTTAGACTCTCTTCAACACTCATGCTATAATATTATCCAGGATCTTGCTGTAAGATATAAGAAGTAAAACATGGCTATGATATTAATAATTACAAATGAATGTGTTTTTCCAATCAAACATGATTTCATTTTAATAGGCCATGATGACTTTCCCTCTAAAAAATGTGTTTATACTGGTGAAAATTTAGGCATTGTTGTATTAGAGGCAGGAATCCTGTCTAGTTCCTTTCAACATAACACTAGGCATATTGATGCCTCTTTGTATGGTGGAGAGCTAAAGCTCAAGTTGTGATGGTTTGGAGTATGAATCACCAGGGCTGCATCTGGAATTGGGGCTGTTGTTTAGATCTCAGCTCAGAGTTGATATGTACAAGAAAAAAACCGCATCTTTCTATCAGACAAGTTTCCTGCAAACCTTAGCTGAATGTGTGAAATGAGGTTCCTTGGAAAATATACACACGACCCAAATGAGGACATTTTTGGAGTGTAGGGAAAAATGAAATATCTACATACATAACTGTTGCACAATATTGAAATTAAAAATGCTACCAAAAAAAGTTTAGATAAAGAGTAGTAAACATTCAGGGTAAGGTAGCATTACTTTTAAAGTCATGTTTGTAGCAGATGAAGCAATGCTTTTAGAGCAACATAGATCTAGGAAGCAATCCCAGATCTTCAACCTAAATTTTATATAAAGTGAAAAAAAGTTACTTAATTTCATTGTGCTACTATTTCTTTATCTATAAATTGGAGATAAAATTTATTCTTTATGTCAGAAATATCTATTAAAATAATATATACATACATATTCATATAGTAATAAATATACTATATCTATAGTATATAGTATCTATATCTAAATCTAGCATAGCCCTTGACATATTGTAAGAACTCTGTAAACAATGCTTTCTCTCCAATTGTGGTGTAAGAGAAGAGGCCATAGAGAAATAGCAAGTTAAGGAGTCTGGAAAGATCAAGAGAATTTGTTGGAACTGATATGTGTGTGTTAAGTGGGAAGAGGGAGGGAGGATGGATCTGGGCAGAGAGAAATCATAAGCAATGCGAAAAGGTAAGAAAATGTGAGTTGCATGTGTGGGACAAGTGTATGTTACACTCAACTGCTACAAAGGGAAACCAGTTTGAAAAGATAGTTTAGGACCAGATAGGAGAGGATCTGGCAACAGCCCAAAGAGTTTAGAAGTACTTGTGTGCATAACGTGAGAAGTTACTGATGGAATGAGGGAATGTCGTGGTGTCATGATCATGTGTCTGCTTCAGGAAAACTAGTAGAAAAGCAGTGTTGAAGATTGATTAGAAAAGGAATAGATTGTAGGCCAGGCAATAATAAAATTAGCCAGAGCAATATTCCAGGCAAAACTACTAAATTAGTAAATTTGGACAATGACTGTGTAGAGGAGGTGATTAGACCAGTACAAGATAGTGGTTAAGAACAATATAGAGGGAGAATCAAAGATTACCCTGGCATTTTCACACTAAAAGATTGGGAACATAGTGGTATCACTAATAGAAAGTATTGTGTTGGAGTATACTGTAAGGTTGAGAGAAATGATCAGTTTCTGGGTTTGAACTTCCAAATCCCAGAGAAACTTATAAACATAAGTAAAAGGAAGGCAGGGAGAAATGCAATCCTTAGCCTGGAAGAGAGAGCGAAGCTCTAAAAACATTAGACTCCCATTTACACAGAGGTCATGATGGGAGTTGTGGGGATTTAGTGAGGAAATAATAGAAAGAGATTTATTTAAGGGCCGGTCCATAGTGCCTTACATTTGAAGTGCAGAAAGAGAACAGATTTGAGAATGAGAGTAATTTTAGAAGTAGGACGAGTAACAGAAGATAGAATATCATGGAAGCCAGTGTAAGGTAGTTTCAAAATTGGGGATTTTCAAAACTGGCCAGGAAACTAGGGCTGGCCCTGCAGCCAACTGGTTAAGTTTGTGCGCTCCACTTCAGCAGCCAGGGGTTTAGCTGGTTCAGATCCTTAGTGCAGACATGGCACCGCTCATCAGGTCATGCTGAGGTGGCATCCAACATAGCACAACTAGAAGGACCTACAACTAGAATATACAACAATGTACTAGGTTACTTTGGGGAGAAGAAAAAAAAATTGGACAGGAAACAAAAATGACAACGGCATTTGGTTGGAGATTCAACTTCACAGAAAGAGAGCTATTATTGACTAATGATATGGAAGCCAAATTATAAAATTTAGAAATAAGTGGGTGGAGAACACATGAAGGAATTTAGTATAGAACAGTACTTTTCAACCAGAGGGGGACGTTTTCCCAGGTGACATTTGGCAATATTTGGAGATATATTTGGTTGTCACAATGGGGATAGAGGGGCCGCTACTATCCTCGAGTGAGTAGAGGCCAAGGATGTTGCTAATCATTCTTGCATAATATTCTTCTCTATTTGCTTCTTTTCCAATACAGTCTATATTATGTCAATAGACAGAAAGCACAAGACAGTCCTACACAGCAAAGAATTATCTGGCCCAAGTGTCAGTAGTGCTGAGGGTAAGAAGTCCTGGTGCAGAATGAAAGGAGAGACTTGTTGGGGAGTTGAGAGAGCAATAAGAACAAAGATGAATTTTTTATTGTGCCATTAGGTAACGATTGCTGATACAGGCGAAGTAGACATTGGAGAGGAAGCATTAATTGTTCAGTTGAGAGAAGGTTTAACTGATGGATCAATTCTCAGATGACATGAGTATGAGATCAAATCAAGGACAAGAGTTGAGGACTGCGTTTTAGAGGCTCACTTTCTGTAGTATGCCCACTCAGATAATTCTTCAACCAATCTATTCATCCACTCCTTGACTACTATTTTCCTCATGTCCTTATTTTTATTCTCGCCCAAATTAAATTCTAGTCATCATTAAAACTACTCTTGCAAACAACCATAACTCCTCAGATCTTCACTTTCATTATATTCACCTATAATATCACCAAATATTAGTAAAATCCTAAGGACCTCACTTTTGATTTATAATGTCAAATCTTAAGCCAGGATCTCAACGTTACCCAAGACCTCCTCAATAGTATGTTTACAGTTTCACTTTCTGAAATGATTATTTTACCCTTCTTATCTCCTTAAAGTTTTTTTGCCCTTTTCCATTCCTCGATCTCAGCTGATGGCCTAGCCTCAAATTTCACTTGAAAAATAGAGAAAAACTTCCTCAAGTTCCTGCCATCCAGTCTTCCTAGCTACATCTGCATCCAAACTTCTGCCTCTCCTCCAGTTACTGCAAGATCTTTGTTCTCATCAAAGGTCAACCACGCTACTTGCACCCTATATATTCTCTCTCCTCCTTTCCCTTCTCTTTCCTGTCCCTTCTCTTCTCCTCGCCTCTCCTCTCTCCTGACCTTATCTCTCTCTCTCACTCCTAAAATATTTCTCTAATACAATTGTCTTTCTTATCCCCTACATAATCATTTTTACTCTGTACCAGAATATTCCCATCAAGATATTAATATGAGGTAGTATATCTTATATTTTTTGTAAAAAGTCCTTGACCTACATATCCCTTCTCATTACTACCCTACTACTTCTTTTCTCTGCTGAAGATCAAAGTGAATGGAAGAGTTTCCTATAATCACTGTCTATACCACCTCTCTGGTTTCTATTCACCCCACTCCAAGTAAGCTTCATGCCTGCCATTCTACTCAAGCTGCTTTGTCAAGATCAACAATCATTTCCAGTTTACTAAATCCAATAGTCCTCAAATATTCTCTCTTACTATGTGATGTGATTATGTGATGACGTTAACCATGGCTCCTTGAAATACTTTCTTCTATTCATTTTCACCACATCACACTAACCTCTTCCCTCAGGCCATTCCAACTTGGTCTTTTGGGCTGGGTCATCCTTCTTTGCTTAGTCTCTAAATGCTTTTGTCCTCTTCTCTATTTGCTTCTTTTCCAATACTCTCTCTACTCCTCTTTGGCTGATCCTCATTCAACCAAATACCATTTGTATATCAATGAAGCTCAGACTTATAATTTCTATTTTGGACCACTTCACTGAGTTGCAAATACATACTTACTGATTATTTGACACCTCCTCTTACATATTTAGTAGACATCTCAGAATTATAGTGTCCAAAACAAAACTATATATTTCATCACTATCAAATGTGTTTCTCCTGAAGTCTTCCACATCTCAGTAAAAAGCATCAATATTGAGGGATACAAACTAAAATCTTGGAACCCATCCTTTATTTCTTTCTGTCTCTCATCTCCCTCATCTAACACATCTGCAAATTCCATCAGTACTACACCCAACGCATATCTCAAACCTCTCTAACTTCATTACTAATAGCTAGACCATGCTATGATTATTTGTCTCATGGGCTATTTCCATAATCTCATAACTGGTTGTTACCCCTTTTGACTGACAATAACTTTTCTTCCAGAAATTAAAAATAATCTTTGAAATTTAAATCCAATAATTTTATCATCTTGACAAAACCCTCCATTGGCTTCCCATTGCCTTGCAATCAAATCCAAATTCCTTACCACAGTCTTAACAGATCTCCAGGCCTCTGTGCTCCTCTCCAATCCCTTTTCCTCTCCCATTCCTTTTCCTCCTCACTCTTATGCTTCGAGTCTTACAGTTAACTTTTATTTTGTTCTCCAGAACATACTAAACTTAAGGCCTCTGCACTCACTGACTTAACTCTCTAGAATACACAGCCCCAAGATCTTTGCATGGCTGGTTCTTTAACACCTTAGCTCAAAAGTCAAATCCTCAGAAACATCTTTCCTGATAATCTTATATGAAAGAATACTACACACACACAAACACACACAGTCTCTATCATGATATTTATTTTCTTCATAACACTTATCATCATCTAGAATTACTTTATTCAGCTATTTTTTATATCTCTTCACAATTGGAATTTGATCATACCAAAACGAGGACTTTGCTTCTCTTTTTGTATCCCAAGGGCCTAGAACAGTGTCTGATATATTTGTATTGAGGACATACTGTCATAATTTGTATATTTAATTTAAAAAATTGCAAAAAAGAGAAGAAAAATTATTTCTTTCTCTTAATTGGAGAGAAGGTTGATAGGATATATTTTTAGCAAAAGTGAAGTAAGTTGTAGATATGCAACTTATCTTGGGACTGTGTCCTATTCATCTGGGGCTCTTCCTTCTATCACCATGGCTAACTTATAATGGATACTTACTAAATATATCTTTAAGGAACTAGGAACTAAGAAACCAGGGGTTCTTTTGCAGAGGTCAGGGTTGAAGCAGTAGGGCTAAGTCCTCAAAAATAAGTACCATGGAAAACTTGAGAGATTTCTTGCCTTTGAGGTTAGATACCATGGGTTTGCAATAGAGTCCATCACCAGGAACAGGAATGGGCAGAGGTCATCAGCCCAAGGATGCTTCGCTATCTCCAAACAATACCAGCTTACCACATAAGGAAGTTCTTAATAAGAAACCACAGCTTAAGAAAATTAACTTTTAACAAATTCACTTTTTTCATTAGCAGTCAATCGTTCCCTGAGCACCATTTAAGAAGTCTTCAAATTAAAAAGAATCATCTTTGTCTCTGGAGTCAATCTCAGCCTGGTAATCATTTTCCAGGTGCAGGATTGAAGGTTTCTGTGAGGCGTCTATGTGTGTCAGCACCAAGCTTGGCTTTCATATATGTCCACACAAAAGTTGGCAGTAATTGGCACATGAGGAGGAGGAATTTGCCCTAAGGACTGAATAACCCCTTGTCAAAGATGTACCTGCCAGACAAATTGGGGCCTAGCTGCAAAAGTTGGAAAGAAGAAAGCATCTTTTGTCTCTTTCAACATTTTCAGAAAGAGGAGAATTCTTATCAATTGGGAAAGTTACCCAAGTATTATAAATTCTTTGGACACAAAAGAATTGGGTAGAGTAGGCTCTTGAAGCTTTATTTATGTTTGTCATCATTCTGTAATCCCTACCTAGGAAGTTACACACACACAAACACACACACACACACACACACACCCCGAGTCTGAGCAGCCTCTCTGTGTTTGGCATTGCCCTCATGATTTGAGGGATATAGAGGAAATAGAAGATAGGTTATGTTCCCTAGCTATGATGGAATTTGTTCTCCAGAAAAGGATTAGAAATCACTACAGCATGGCACAGAACTCTGGAAGCCCAGAGTGGGGAAATTGTGAGAAAATTACCTATAATATGAGGCAAAATGAGGCAGAAGTGACAGCCTCTGGGAATGACCCATAATCAGAGATTAAGGCCAAATAGGGATGTGGCAAATCCAGTCTAGCCCACAGACAGTCTTCTAGACCTAGAAAAGCATAATCCAGAGAACATAGTGGAGTGAGAAATTATACAGCGGAGGTTGTAGAAGTGCCAGAGGCAGGTCACTCCAAAGTCCCCGTTGGAAGTCATCCTAAGAAATAACAGAGCAGGACCCAGGCCCTGGATACTAGAGCCTGTAGGAAAAGGCAAGTCAAATGGGTACAGTCAGCCCACACCACCTCTCCACATGTCTTCTCCTTCATGGAAAATATGTCTGGAATGAGGAAAAGAATAGGAAAGGAATAGCTCTGCCATAAGGGGAAAAGATAGGTTATCTGTCCATCCACAGAGGCAGAACAAGATGGCACCCTAGAAGGGGCTGACTAGTCTATACCAGGTTTCATAGTCAAGTGGACATTCTTCCAGAATGGCTGGGATGTTGTGCAGCTAGCTGTGGGAGGTAAAGAGATTAATTTGATTACAAGTTAGAGCATGAAGACCTCTAGGTCAGTCCCAACCACTGAGGCTGTCTTCCAATCAATGCTTTGCTGGATATGAGAAATAGCTGCCCCCACTTCTCTGGGAGGATTATTTTTTATTATGTCCCTTAATAGATGTTCCTGAACTAGGATAAAAAACTCTTCTTGATATAAAACCATTTATTTAATGGATTTGCATTTAACCCTCACCTCATGAAAGGCATGGTACCATGTACTGGGGATGCAGCAAGAAACTACAAGTACAATGAACTTCTCACATGGAATTCTAGTGAGAGGATGTAGCAAGTAAACAGGTAGTTGCCATGTGAAAAGACACTAAGGCAGTATATAGGAAGGATCTCAAACCCAGGTTCCAGGGGAGGCTTCCTAGAGAAAGGGTTGTCTATACTAATTCCTGAAAGTTGAATTGGAGTTAGCTGAGTGTAAAGAAATTGGGGGAAACAATATTCTGTACAGAAGAGAGAGCATGTACAAATCCTTGGAGACAAAACAGAGGTATGAAACACATGAGGGATGGGAAGAATTTTGGTATGACTGAGTTGTGGCATGCAAGGAGGTTGTAGGCAAGTTGATAGAGAGAGAAGAGGTGAGAGAGGTAAGCAGGTATAGACCATGCAGATCCCTGGAAACCTCTTCAAGGAACTTCATCACAAAGCCCTTTTCCTCCTCAGAGTTCCTTCAATATTTACTAATGGTGCCAAAACATTGGCAGCACTTGATTCAGTCTCCAGTATTGTTATCTTTGTGTGTGTTTGTGTTACATGTCCCCAGCTAGTATATAAGCACCTGAAAGATAACAATCAGCATTTACACTTCTTTGAATGGCTCCCAACAGTGTATAGCCAAGTAAGAGTTTGACCAATATTTCTAATTGATTGGTTAACCAAATAAATTTTTCATGACGTTGAAATCATGACTGTGAACCAGATGGAGCAAGTCTCCATGCAGATTAGACCAGCAAGGCTTGGGGAGGGAGTGTCCACAAGAAGAGGCAAAATGATAAACAAGAACAGGTGAGGTTCAAGGTGGCCAGAGCATATGACAACACGTATTATTAAATGTGAACAAACACAGTAGCTAATATTTTTAGTCCTTTCTATGTGCTGCTCAGTATTCAAAGTTCTTTAAATGTATTAATTCACTTCTTCCCAAAATAATCCAGTGACTATTATCCCCCATTTTCCAGATAAGGAAACACAGGCACAGAGAAGGTAGGTGCCTCACCCAGAGTCATACACATTAAGTGCCAAAGTTGAGAGTCAAAACCAAGCGTTCTAGCTCTGCAGGCCACATTTCCTCTCTAGGCAACACTGAATCCCATTGTACATGCACACATACACACACACACCCACACCACATAGAAATAAGCATGGACAGACATGAACTAAAACACTAATCATGCCCATCTCTTGGAAATAAGATTTTATGGGTTAATTTCTCTTTTTAGTTATCTGCATCTGCTACTTTTTTGTTGTCTATGGACGACAGGTAGAGTAACGAACAATATGAAGGTTGTGGAATTCCAGAACATTGAATCAAAAAGTCATCTTAGAATTCTAACTTCTAAGACTTTAATTGTAAAGATTAAATAACTAAGACAAAATGAGGTGACCCAATTACCTTATCCATCCAGTGCCTGCTCTCTGCCAGCTGTTCAGATACTGAGAAGCCATGATAAACAAAGACAATTAAAATTACAAAAACCATACCCCTAATCTCCTGGAGCTTTCACCTTAATGGGGAAGATTGACATAACAAATAAAATAAAACATAGTGCCAGGTAGAGGTGTGTCACTGAAAATAAAGCAGAATAGGGGTGGGGAGCATTGACAGGTGGCCTCTTTAGAGAGGGTAGTGAAAGAAGTCTCTCTGAAGAGATGATATTCCAAGGCAAGCCTTATGAAGAGCTCAGGGAAGGGCATCCCAGGTGGTGTCACCAACACAAGGCACCTGAGGCTGAGACATGCCTGTGGATGAACAAGGGGGTCAGTATGGCTGGAGCCCAGTGACGGAGGGAAAGAGTTTTAGACAATGCAGTGGGAGAGTTATCCAGGGGCCACATCTTGTAGGACATGGTCAGAGCTTTGGAGAGTATTCTAAATGAGTTGAGAAGTCAGAGAATTTGAAACAGGAGTAATCTGATTTGATTTTTACTTTAAAAAGAGCATTCTGGCAGCTATGTGAAAATATGATGGTAACATGGACTTAGGTAGGATAATGGTGGACATGGTGAGATGTGGTTGGATTTGCTGAAAGAATGGATGAGAAATAGGAGTGAAAGAGATGAGAGTGACACTGAGGTTTTGGACTTAAACAACTGGATGTTGGAGACAGAATTGAAAATCAAACCTAGGGCTCTTGACTCTTTGACTAGGGCTCTTTCCATTACTCCATAATGGTAGAGGTCGTAAAGGGGTTCTTATTATTTATCCCCAGAGGAAAATAGTGAAGTAAACATTTACTGTTAATAATCACTCTTCTGTTTTAAATAAAAAAGCAAGACAAAAAATATGCACTAGGGGAATTTCATATTTCCCTATTGTCCTCCCTCTCTTGGAAGTCAGGGTAAAGATAATTATAACCTAAAAGCCTTAGAGAGGCAATAACAATTTCATTCATAAATTGAGACTTTAGAATTTATGTTTTTGGCTAATCAGTGGCAGTCATTTTAAACCCCTTCGTTTCTGGGGTAAGAATGACAATATTTCGCCCATTTAAATTCATGGCTTGGTAAATCCCGGTTTTAGTGGAAACAATGCATCAACTGTAGTCTGGGTGTGAACAGAGCAATCCAGAGAGCGGTTGCTCTCAGATTCTCAAAATAACTTTTGGACAGTGTGCCCAATGGGGCTAGGCGGATTTCATCTGTTCACCTTGTCTTCATCTTTTCACCTTGTCTTCATCTAACACTGTCTTTCTTCACTGTCCTCTGAGATTCTGGCAAGCACAGAAGCCAATCTTAGCTGGGCTTTTCATAGCATATTTGGGAAGGAATTGTTATTTACAGTGAGACACTGCTCCAGGGTCCTGGGTTAGAACAAAACCCCCAGCCACCCTCCCTGGCCCAGAGGCTCCACTGCTATTCACCCAGCGCCTGATTCCTATTGGAAAACCATCACTAAGCCAAGTGCATCCAATCTAAGCACACAATCATTCCCCATATTAGACTGTGAATCCATTACCTGTAATAACCTTTTGAATCTTCATTTCTTATGGGTCCAAGAGTAATGAGAATTTTTTCACTAGTTCTTTCTAATGCCACCTTTATTAGTGCCGTTCCTGAGGTAATAGCCGGTGGAAAAGAATGGAAGCATTTTATTTCTCATCTTTCACTCACTCTCCTTGCTAGTGAACAAGGGGCTCAATTAAAAGAACATTGTTATGTGTTATAGAGGACAATGGGGTCTTTAAGACCCCCTCAGTGAACAAGCAGGGCTGGGCCTTGACTTTGCCCTTCATCAGAAAAATCCTCACTAAGGCCCTTTTGTAATTTTCCATATCACACTTCTGGAACCCCTGAGACTGGGCTAATTTTCTAAGAGGAATAGAATGCAGTTTCTAAATATCAATCATCAAGTTGCTGTTTTTAGCATATTCTGCTTAATCCAATGAGTCCTAACCTTCGAGGCAAGGGGAGGAGGAAAGAAGGGGAGTACACTGTCAAAGCCTAGACTATTTGGTGGTAGGTTTTGAGAGATTATAAAAAATAAAGCAAATTTTTAAAAATAGGTGGAAATGTCAGGGCCTGGCCTGGTGATATACCGGTTAAGTTCAGCATGTTCCACTATTGTGGCCCAGGTTCATGGGTTCAGATCCTGGGTGCAGACGTGCACCCACTCTTCAGCCATGCTGGGGCAGCAACCCACATACAAAATAGAGGAAGACTAGCAAAGATGCTAGCTCAGGGCTACTCTTCCTCAAGCAAAAAAAGAGGAAGATTGGCAACAGATGTTAGCTTAGAGCGAATCTTCCTCAACAAAGAATAAAATAAATATATAAATAAGTAAATAGGTGGAAATGTCACCAGTCATTGCTCTATTCACATGACACGCTCCCCCACCTCCCTGCTACTGTGAAGTCTGACTCTTTATAGTTCCTAGGGCAAAGTTCATACACAGGCGGAGTTGAGATAATGGGGTCTTTATTCTTTTGAATGGCTGCGCTAGGCCAGCTGCTCTGAGAAAATGGGAGTGCCCAAGGTCTTAGGGTCAGAAAAATGGGGGGAAAAGATGTTGGAGATGATTTGAAAGTGCCTGACTCTGCCCAAAAAGGCGGGCCAGATTGGGGAGCTGCACTGGAGTTTATAGATAGTCAGAGAGCAACATCTGAGGTTTAAATAGCCATAAAATGGCTGGAAGGTAATTTCTTTCTTGGAAGTGGATGGTAGGGAGAGCAGTTCTCGAAGAAAGGAAAAAGAAAGCACAAGAGCTTCAAAATGAGATAGACTTTGATCAACTATTGGTTCTACTACCTATTAGCATTATGACGTTGGGCAAGTTACTGAACCGCTCTTAACCTTGGGAAAGTTTCAGAATCTCGATCAGTAATAAAAGTACCTGAGCCATAGAGTTGCTGTGAAGATTAAAATAAAGTGTTATGCAAGAGTACTTAGCACTGAGTGTAGCACAGAGTAAGCATTTAACAAACGTTAGACATCTTCATCATCACCATAATCAATATCAATAATAGAGATATAGCAACTTTACTTTGGGTCTGGGCACGAAGGAGGGAGAATAGGAAGGATGACTCTATCTAAAATGGAGACAAAGCCTGGAAAGAGAAAACCAAGTTCATTTAAATAACAAGAAAGTGCCCCCATAAATATTCTCGGAAATGAGGCACTAACCCAAAGCTCCAGGAAGATTCTTTTACTCCCTCAGTTCTCAGGGACCTTAGAGGTTACATAGTGAAAGAATTTTTTAAGATGTTACTTCTGTCTCTCCAATTCTATTTCCACCTACAGGAATCAATAGAGAGCGGAGCGCTAAAATGTTCCCAGAATCCTCATCTCCAAGCATTTCTGAGTCAACAGTTCATCACTATTACAGTCAGGGACATATTTACGTTTCATGCAGGAAAATACAAACTCAAAAGGAGAGGGACTCCCTGCTTTCCGCTCATCATGAAGGGGAAAGCTCAAATTCAGGGGAAGAGCCTAGTGTGGGAGAAAGACCATCAGCTTTAGAAGCAGAGAGGATTCCCTCAGATACTCCACCACTCACCAATGATGCCTCCTTGAGAAAATTATATTGTTTCTAAGGCTCTGTTTCCATATTTGTAAAACAGAAGATGGTAAAATAAAGAGGTGATATCAGTAGCAGACAGGAATTAACCATAAATTTACTTTTCCGTCAGGTTGGAATCGCATGGAGGTAGTCTGGGAAGTGAATTCTACAAAGGAACTATATTAGTTTCCCATTGCTGCTGGAAAAAATACCAGAAATTAGTGGCTTAAAACAACACCAATTTATCCTGTTACAGCTCTGGGGGCCAAAAGTTCAAAATCAAGTTCACTGGGTTAAAACCAAGGTGTTGGCGGTGCTTGTTCCCTCTGGAAGCTCTGGAGGAGAATCTGTTACCCTGCCTCTTCTAACTTCAGGAGGCCGCCTGCATTCCTTGGCCATGATTTCTTTCTCACATCACTCCAGCCTCTTGCTTTCGTCTTTGTATCTCCTACTTCCTCTTCTGTAATCAAATCTCTCCCTCTCTCCTTATGAGGACACTTGCGATTACACCTAGGGTCCATCCAGATAGTCTAAATAATCTCCCCATCTCAAGACCTTTAATTTAATCACTTCTGCATGCCCATCTTGTCACATAAGGTAACCTTCACAGGTTCTAGAGAGTAAAATGTAGACATCTTGGGAGGAGGCATTAGTCAGCCTACCACAGGAGCTGTGTCCCACTTTTTTCACCTGTCTAGTCAAACAAACAGAGGGCAAACTTCAGCCCATAACCCAGGATAGAGGAATAAGAAGACACACAAATTGTAGGATGACTAGGGAGCTATAGGGCCAAAGTGTAGTTTAACCTTAATAATGACTTTGAGAAGTCTGGATTTGAGAGGCCTAAGATGTGGAAGATGGATCTGTCATAAGGTGGAAAATGAACGTTACCTCACAAAACACACTTGCAGCCACTCAAAAAGCAAGCACTTCATCTCCCAAATTGCCTCAGCTCTGAGTGGTCTAATCTGTGTCAGTGACTGGCAGCTATGCCCTCAGTAAGGCCATCATGAGAGCAACACCCTGGTGCTGCCTTGAAGACAAACATGGGCATAAATATCACAACCAGTCAATAGTTGGAATTTAACCTTCCAACAGAAGACAACGCCATAAAGGCTAAGATTCTTTATATAGAGATTGCTAAAAAATAAAAACAAAAAACAAGACCTAGATGATAGAAACAAGCAAAAACTACCAAGTTGTATGAACTATGCTAGCATTTTGAATTGCCAACTATTCACTTCATATGTGCTGCTAATTTTACCCCTAATAATCAATGTCAGATACAGACAGGCAGGACCCTTGAAAAGCAGGGAGGTGACTTACCTTGTCAGAATATATGATTCCTGGCCTTCAGTTCCTATGCTGTGTCTCTTCTGTTCTCATTGTGATTCAATGTTTTGGGGGGGTTTTTTTGTATTTTTTGTCAATATTCTTATTTCTACTTTAATGAATGATTGGCTTACATATCTAATAAGCTGTATGACTTTGGGAGTCTTTAAATCTGAGACCCAGTTACCCTTTTCAAAAAACAATGGGGCATATAAAATGGCCTCTTTAGACAGGACCCAAAATATTTTTCCCATCTCAGCTCATATACAATAAAATGTTTTAATGGCGTATTGGCATAAACAGACGAGGCAGTCCATTGCCAATGGTTCCTGGCCCAGAGACTCTGCCGTCCCAAGCCTCGTATGTCCACCCTAAAGACGAAGGCTGGATACGTCTGCACACCCATGATCCACTGTGATTCAACAGTGGAACTTGGCACACAAGAGGGTAGCACCACCATGATGAATTACAAGTCTGTGGGAGCATCGCTCTACAGTCTCCTGAGCACATGATCTTTCCGAGCTTTCAACCACATCACTTCTTGAACTCACATTGCCACCAAAGTCATCGGTTATATTTATAAAAAGAAAGATATTGGATACACTGGTGCTTTTTTTAAAAAAAATTTTGCTTTATCCACTTTCTATGCCTTCTCCCAAGAGACCAATTCTGTAATTCTTTCGCTTAATGTTTGTTGTCTGGTCTTCCAAGCTTGTTGGTTTCCCTTTTTTTTCTTTTTTTCCTCTTATACCTGAACTTTTCAGGATACATGTCTATTGTCAAAATGCAAATCATACAGAGAAGTAAAGGCAGAAACTAAAACTCCTCCCAAATTCTGCTACCTAGAGATGGCCACTCCTAATATTTTGGTGAAATCCTTCCAAGTTATTCTCTAGGCCTATGGCATAGCAGTGTGCAATTTTATATACGTGAGATTATCTTTAGCTGTCTTTGCCACTTAGGGACCAGTTGTGGATGTGTATCCATCTTCACTTTTAATGACTGGATGGTACTACTTTATCCATGTTATGTTGTTGTACATTAATGTAATTTCTATTTTTCCTTAATTCAGAATAATATTTCAGATAAGCATTTTTGTGCACTTTTCTGTTAACCTTTTGTAATTTGTGAAATCATAGATGCAAAAGGCATGGACCATTTATGCTTTGATAGACAGTGATTGAGCCTGTTACCAAGGATGCATGAACACACCCACTTGATATTTTCTGGCATCATATGACTGATACTCACAGCTGCCAAGAACTAACTAGTGCTCAAGATTCAGCTGTAGTGTCACCCCTTATGGGGAGCCCTTCTCACCTTGCTCAGAAATGCACCTGTTTTCTTCTTGTGTTCTCAGACAGACCCTTCGACGTACCTCTGTTTCTTCAGAAGTAGTCAGCCCCATCCAACTGAATACTCACTCTTTTTCTCTGTGTTGCTCTGCTTAATGGCTCCAACCATTTTGCCGAAAGGCCTATCCCCATCTCTGCCCCCCTGGTCACCCCTGCATGTCTAACTTGTCTCCCTCCTTTGAGACCTTCTTCCATTGATATTTCCTTGACATGCACTCAGATTTTTCTTTCCTTTTTAAAATTTAAAGCACTTACCATTTTCTGCCTTGTATTTTGAGTTTTTACATGCGGTCATATCCTCCCCACTAGAAATGAGCCCCATGAGACCAGAGAGAAATACCACATCATACCACATTTTATCTTCCTACATGATTAAAAAAGTCACTAAAACATGGCAGGTATTCCAAAAAAATGTAAGCTATTTTATATATGTAGTGTCTACTATAATAACAAATGCTAATACTTTTTGAGGACTAATTATATAGAAGATGCTGTTATAGGCTTAACATAAATATCTTCTATATTCTTCTCAGTAACCCTCTGATGCTATTATTATCCTCACTTTTTTTTATTCCAGATTAGGAAACTTTGTCACAGATAGGTTAATTACTTGCCCAAAGTTACACGGCTATTAAGTGGCAAGGACAGTATTTGAACCGAGTCAGTCTGACTCCAGAGACTACGTTTAAGCCACCATGCTGCCTTGAAGGAGAGTAGAAATAGAAGGTTGCTGACCAGAGATGTCCATCTTGGGAAAGTGCATCAAGGCCCAACCCACACATGTATCAGGAAATGAAGAATAGGTCTTCTTCAGAAAGCTTACTCCAGGGGAATTTACCTCAACTTAAAGGCAAATAAGCCAAAAAGTCTGCTCCCAACAGGACGGCATCATTTCTGGAGTTCCAAGACTTGTCTACTTGGCTCCCCTAACTCATGCCACAGAGGAGACAGTGCCCCATCCGTAACCCCGAAATACAGGCCCTCTAAAAAATTTAGTTCAAATCACAGCTGTTACGTTTACAGAGAACACAGAAGAATTGCTGCACTTAACTCTACCAAGAAATAAACGGTACTGAAATGTATTTCCACTGTTCTCTTTATTGACTAATCAAGAGAATGATACCTGTGGGTGCCCAAAAAGCACCTCCACCTCCAAACTGGTCCTGGGACCGAGTGCCCTCATCCTGTACACAGCGTACATCCGCAGTTGTAGCCCGCATCTTACGTCCGAAGGAGGATGAGAGACAGTGATGTGTAACTCTGCTGTTGGTTTTAGGAAACATGACATTATTAGTCCTAGTTTGGGGTGATTTGATCCCTAAATTCTAGAATTATCAACGCGCTTTACAATGAGTGGTTGGAAGACTTCCCCAGGACTCTTTACCTATGACATGAAAGTTGGTAGCAGATGTGCTAGAAATTAGCTCGGCCAAACTCAGGAATTACTCTATCAATAAATATGTATTCAGTGCTTATGGTGTGACTGCAACTGGGCTGGGCACCATAGTAATAAACCGAGTTCTTGTGGACCGAGTGCTAGAGTGTTGACGTAGGTTTTGTGCTATGAGACAAAGAAAAACAATCTAGTATTTATGGAGTGCTGGGTACCATGCCAAGCACTTTACATGCATTATTTTATTCAGTTTTCACAGTAACTTTATTGAGTGGGTACGTTTTCATCTCTGTTTTGCTAATGAGGGATTGAGGCTCGTATCCTTCAGGGTTTGGTCAAGAAAACTAAAGACTGTCCAGGCAGTCCAAGTAAAAATCTTTTTATACAGGAACTAGAGGTTTGGACAACCATTGGGATGTCCTTCTGGAGAAAGGGAATGAAAATCTGAGAAGCCTCTAGTGAAATTCCAAAATCAGAAAACCTGTGCATAGTGTCTCACCATCTATAGCACCAAAGCAAAACATTAAAGATGTTCACCCAGAAGGAGTTGCAAACATCAGCAATCACAAGGAAGAGGCTACTGAAGATAATCCACTGTCTGCATCACCTTCATGGGTGCTCCACTGAGCAGCCTAATGCTGCTACAGCATTCCTGTCTGCCCGTGTTTCTGCCTGCAACTGCTACCAGAGAATACTGCTCTCCTTCTCCTTCAGCCTTCAAATCTCACAAAGGTGGTGAAATCCAACTTGGAACCAAATAGAGAAAAGACTTCTAGGTAATGTTGTTCCAGACTTTCCCTCGCTATACAGAAGGCAGTGTAGACAGGGCTGGTATTGATGCCAAGATGACAACAGAAAATATATATATATATATTTTATCAGATATATACCTCTAAAGGAGAAAAACTTGCTCAAGTGCGTATAACTCATTAGGAGCAGGAGTGTCTAGAATTGAACCCATGATGTCACATTGTAACATGTGTTCTACTAAATACCTAACTACACAAGAACGTTAGCCTAGGTAGCCATGGAAATCTTCAAGGAGGCAATACAGTTTGAGTGGGTCAGTGGGGTTTTGATGAGTAGATAAGAGTGCTGTGAATGTTCCAGAAATGGCCTGAGCAATCAGAGAGGAGTGTGCTGGTGCATAGCAAATTATCTGAAGAACTATAAATCTAAATGTGCATCTTTGGCATTTCTTGTCCCCGTCTCCAGTTCCCAGCCCACCCTGGATGCTGAATAAATAATTGCTGAAATAATGATAATGACCTGTAACCAGCCATATTTAGAGACATCTGGATCCCTTCAGGCAGGGACAGTGGACTGGAAAGGGCACATGTTATACTTCTGCCTTCTGTTATTCCTGGCTGAGAAACAAGGTGAGCGGGGGCAAAAGTCCAGGACTAGCAAGAGTTAATGAGTTGCTTGTAGTCTCAAAACTCTAATTTAGATGAGGCTGGGGTATTTCCTTTTTTTTGTTTTAATGCAATATTTTCTCCTTTTTATTGTATGCCTGCAAAGATAGGACAGAGCAGGAGACAGAGGGAAGAAAATGGTAAGCAAACCAGATATTTAGATGTAAATATGAGCCCACAGTTGTTCCGCATTCGAGAGGTACAGGATTCGATAATCATTACCCAGAAAAGAGCTTTAGCTCACACAGATTTCTTCTCTTCTCTGCCTATTTCCAGCAACAGAGCCATCATGAAGAACGATGTTCAAAAACATCACATCTATAACCTTTGCCAAAGGCACACACAATCTTTGGAAGGAAGACTTTTATTTTCCCTGTCACCTTTAATGCTGGATATACCAGCTGAAAGCTGAATTCCAAGTATAAGGTCACTGCACGGAGGCTTCCTAAACACATAGAGCTTGAAAAGAAATCTTTTCTGAGTGTCACTCTTATTTCAGCTCACATTTTCCCAATGCAGCCCAGATGCACTAATTGGCCTTGCTGTCGACAGCAAAAATAAAAAACCACAACAATATTGTTTGCCAACATCCTCCATCAAAGCATTTATACCCATAATGAGCCCAGGGCTCAGTTCAGAATAATTAATTGAGATACAGACAGGAAAGACCCAATGCACAGTTTCCTTGTTCACGTGTTGTATGAATGTCCATGTTCTTCCTCTGGAAAAGAGTCCTGTGCATTTTGTCCCACCTGGGTTTTGAAAGAGCCATTTGGAGATCTAAAGTATGAGAATCAGATGGTGAGAGTTTATATTTTTCTCCGTGCTTTTAGAATTTGGCGGTTTTATTCTTTATAACCAACATTTAACAGCACTCCCCCAAACCATGCCCCGCTCCCTCATGCAGTGCACATAACAAGGCCAGATATCTCAAACTTGTGACCTACGGATGACATCTATCTGATAGATGGGTCTTATTTTTCATTAGAAGAATTTTAAGAGAAAAATAGCAACTTAGCTGCCTGAAATGCAAGATTCCACCAAAGTTCAGATATTTTGGCAATAGCAGCCCTCCATCCCAGCACAGACACTGACCAGAGTTGATTAGTTTCCACTTCCTTTTAGTGAAGCAAACCCTTCAGTTCAACATCCTCCCAGCCCTGTCCATTACACATGTGCGCTACTCACGGGGCAGTCCACAGACCAGCAGATCAGCATCACCTGGAAGTTTATTAGAAATGCAAATTCAGGGGCTGGCCCCATGGCCAAGTGGTTAAGTGTGCTCTGCTTCAGCAGCCCAGGGTTTTGCCAGTTCGAATCCTGGGTACAGACATGGCACCGCTCAGCAAGCCATACTGAGGTGGTGTCCTACACGCCACAACTAGAAGGACCTGCAACTAAAAATACACAAATATGTACTGGAGGGCTTTGGGGAGAAAAAGGAAATAACATCTTTAAAAAAAAAAAAGTGAAAAAGAAAAGATATGCAAATTCATTGGCCTCACCCCAAACTGTCCAATGAGAGTCTCTGGGGGAGAGGTCCTGACATCTGAGTTCTAACAAGATCCCAGGGTGATTTGTATTCATCTTACAGTTAGGGGGTGGACCAATGGACGAGCAGTTAAAGTTCCATGCACTCCACTTCTGTGGCCCCAAGTTTGCTGGTTTGGATCCTGGGTGCAGACCGCCTCCACTCATCAGCCATGCTGTGGAGGCAACCCACAGACAAAATAGAGGAAGACTGGCACAGATGTTAGCTCAGGGCTAATCTTCCTCAAGCAAAGGAAAAAAAGAGGAGGATTGGCAAAGGAACAAAAAAAAATTAAAAACCTGCGCTATATTAATTCATTTACCTGCCTAACCTTGTTGGCACTTAGGCTTGTACCACTGACCCTAGCCCAGCAAATACTGTTATTTCCCTGGGTTTAAATTAGCTTAGGAATCTGCTGAGAAGAGCAAAAACAAAACCATAGATCTTTATCCCTAGTATGTTAAACATAATGGATGAAATTTTATTTTCCACCAGCCTGGGTTGTATTGTAAGCACCCAGTTGCTTTGTGACCTGCCAGAATATGTTGGCTTAATAATAGTGGGTGAGTAAAAGCCATTGACACAGTTGGTTATTAGTCAGTGAAGTGTCCCTGATTTGTTTTGCTTCAGAGGACCACTGAAAACTGCCAGATTTATTTCTTTGTTCAATGGCGCTTGGTTATTTTGCCTTGGCAAATTTCTCTCTTCCTCAAAGGGCAGCAAACCGGTCAGGCTCAGGCTAAAGTTAGAGCAAAGGAGTGGGGTCTCCTTTCTTGCCCACCCAGCCACATTTGATCACAGGCATTCCTCTGGCTAGAGCCACTTGCCTACACTAGCGTAAAGCAAGACTTCTCCCAGTAGGGGCAGAAGCTTAGCATCTTTCAATCACCATTCAAAGCCAGATCCTCTCTGCCTAAAGAGAGCAGCTTTAAATAGCAGCCCCACTGAGTAACATCATAGGCTGATAATAGCTCTGTTAGATGCTATGCAAAGCATCTTGGTGAAACTCTTCATTACCATTTGAAAACATCAGAAGCTTTAGAATTGCTTCAGGTCTTTAAAAATCCCATCTTTCACTCCTGCCAGGACTAAGAGATTCTGTAAACCAGAGTCACGCCTCAGCCCAGAGATTCAACATCACGATGCCATGTAATGGCATTTTACATCTCTCTTTGGATTACCCAAAGCTGAACAGTCTAATTGTTCATGCTCAATTTATTTGTGCTCCTTGGTTGCATTCACATAGGCAGCATGGACAGTCTAAAGGGAGAGCAGAGTGTAAAAAGCATTCCAATTAGCAACTGGTAGTTACAGTAATTGAGGAATCAGCCTTGAGGTTAAAGTATTGATTCATTTTGATAATATTATATATGCTGTAAAATTCTCTAACAGTTAAACCGCCACTGAGATCTACTGAGGTAATAATACAAGCTTAATAATGTTTCACACGACATCACGGATTTCAAAATGCCTTTCAAAATGTGCGCTTCTCAGCTCCACCGTGAACTCGCAGGCGGGGACTCTGTGGACGCTGGTATCAGCTCTGAATTTCAGCACGGGGCCAGGGAAATTTCCCGATCAATAACTTCAGAATGAAGAAACCCGTGTCCTGTCTCTTTTCATTGAAACTGGGCTTAACATACAGTCACTCTTCTCAGGACCTAGGCCAGAACTACCATGGTCATCTCTGAGCTTAAGAGAAAAACATACAAAGAAACAAACAAACAACGTGGGCTGTCTCTAGACACTGAGCTTCAGAAATTGGTTTGGTTATTAAAGAGAAGATTCAGCCTAAAGCAACCAGGGATGTTTATTCCTAAATAAGCGAGGATTCTAACCTCCTGGGACGACTGGGGAGGGTCAACAGACTTAGTCTTGAAGAAAAAGCAACTGAGACTATATACCCAAAATATAGCCTAGCTGAGAGAATGCATCTCAGATAGAGCATGGGGACTGAAGAGAGCAAACCAGAACTGGGTCTGAGCTATGTTGAGTAAAGTCCAAACAATTCACCTTGGCGTTCGAGGTCTCCCGATTTTGGTCTCCACAGCGGGGACATATGCGCCCCACTCTCCTAGGGACCATCTGTGCTGCCTGCTTAGCTCCTTCCTAGAGAACAAACTCACCGCTCTGTCTATGGATCTGAGGCTTTCCTTTCTTTTTAAGCCTGGCTCTGTGGTGTCTCCTCCAGAAATCTTTTCCTGCAGCCCCTCACCTCATTCCTTCCCCCCTTCCTTCTCACCACTTGTGACCTAGACGACCCAGGCATGTGGCAGGTCCCACATGGTCAGTCGCCTGGCTGCCCTTTGCAGAACACACACCCAGGGAGTGCCTGCTCATGAGGGAGTGGACCTTTTGCTTTTGTTCTCTTCTTGCTTTTCCTGTTGCTGGGGAACGACCTCTGCACATCCTATAGACACTTTGCTCCTTTACTCGCTTCATTTTGAAAGCAACAACATTTCATCTCACTAACATTACTTGAAACCAGCAATAGGAAGGGGAGCGGAAGGCAGGTGGCATGTGTACTGCGGTCCTCCTGGACCTCAGCAACATGTCACAGGGAAGAGCTCAGCTGTCTGATTCAGGGCAAACTTAATAAATCAGGGAGCTGAGAATAAATGAGGAAGTGTTGGGGAACTCCGCCAAACACTCATGCTACTGAACACGGCCTAAGCCCAGCCAACAGGGCAAGGCAGCTTATTTACAAAAGCAAGCTTAAAACCTCCATGTTTTAGATAAGGTCCAGCAATGATTATTTATTAATTCAACAAACACGAGCATCTATTCTATGCCAGAGCTGTTCTATGTGCAGGAGTTAGAGCAATTCACAAGGCAAACACCATCCCTGCCCTTGTTTACTGTACATACTTGTAGTGAGGATACTCCATGTGGATGGAGGGGGGGGTTCAGTTTTCTCTATGCTTCTGGGATTCAGGTTTTGCAGGATGCATAGGAGTTTGTCAGGAGGAAACAGCATGCACAAAAGCATGAAATTTTCAAACTGTGTGACTTACTTAAGGAAATGCAAATTGAGGTTCAAAGATAAGAGCAGAGCTGGAGTGGCCAGGACTCCTTTCCTGGAGGGCCTCAAATTCCCACTAAGCCAGAGCACTGTAGAATCACAGGAATGGCATGAATATAGATTTCCTGTAGCTTTTTCTTCAGCTCTGGATTAAAGTCCAAAATAAACTTTAAGGAAACCTTATTCTTCTTCAATGTCCACTCTGGCTTCAGAAGCAGCAAACAATAGATGATATACACTCAAAGAGTACGGAGGGACCCTAACTCCTCTTTCCTCAAGATTACCATCCCCCCACCAGGCCTACTTTGGGGTCCTGCATGCAGTGATAAATTTGTTGCCAAAATACCTGAAAATAGGCACTGCTGATACACAGCAAGAAGGAAAAAGAATAATCAAATGCATCAGCAGATCACATCCGTCTTATTGTGAAGCCTTCCTACTGGGGAGACCCCAGCTGGAGAAGTTGCTCCCACATTTCCCCTGATTACCGCCAGTGCATCTTCAGTTCGCAAGAAAATACGTCATTTATCTTATCTCGTTCCTGTACACAATGTCTTTTAAAATAGTGCACCGTTCCAATGGCTTTGTTTATGGTAGTGTGCAGGGTAAATATTTTATTTTCTGATGAGCACTTGGGTTTTATTTGCCAGCATTAAAACTGAGGTAGAGTGACTGGAGATACGAATCTAAATATTTCTCAGCACAAGGAGATGATACACAGATGCTAATGAAAGCTCTGGGGGTAGTTTTCTGGGCTGTTGAATGTAATTTCTCACATCTCCAAATGGCTATAACAGGGAAACACCCTGAAAAGAATTCTCTAATGACTTTGAGTGTGCAGTAGAGGATTGTTGGAAAGTTAATGGGCCATGCAAGGCAGATCCTTCTTCATTCATTCGTTCATTTGGTATGGTGTAAGGTGTCAGATGAACACCAGACCCTCTGTGCCTCTCTCTATTTTTGCCCATTTTGTTCCCCTGCCCCAAACTGCTACCTCTGCCAAGTTAGCTTCCTATTGTTTTTTTCTGATGAGCAAGATTATCACTGAGCTAATAATTGTGCCAATCTTCCTCTTATTTTTTGTATATGGGACACCACCACAGCATCGCTTGATGAGTGGTGTGTAAGTCCACACCCAGGATCTGAACCTGTGAACCCCAAGCTGCCAAAGCAGAGTGCACCAACTCAACCACTATACCACTGACCAGCCCCCAAGTTAGCTTCCTTTTAAAGATCAAGACTAAAGCTCTCATTTTACCTTCTCTTAGCACCTTCCCAAATCTCCCAGCCATATTTCTACCTTTCCATGCTCATATAGCACCACAGGTGCACCTCTTTTACAATAATTAACACATTTAAAATTAACTGTTTACCTCCTTGCATTGTTCACTGGACTAAGATTGCCTAAAAGCAGAGATCATACTTTATTCTTCATTGTATTTACTCCAAATCACTTTTCAAACGTGTCTTGAACATAGCAAAGATCTCACCGTCTGTTAATCTACCTTTTCATTCTTCCTGGTACCTAACACGTGTTTGTCTAATGAACAAATGAATCAACAAGGCAAGAGAACTTGGTTGACTCTAAGACAGTCACTTCAATTTTTTTCCTATATCTTCAACGAGAGAATTCAATGAGTAGTGCTTCTCAACCTAGATGTCATTCATGTATTCACTCATTCATTCATTTCACAAGCATTTAATATGTCATCTATAACGAGCAGGACTGTGGGAAGATGCAAGCACTTGCTCTCAAACTCGATAGAATCTGGAGGGAAAGGGGAAAGGAGCCAGAGTCAAGCAAACATAAAAGAATGATAACCAAATTGCAGCTAGAAAATAAAGAGAAAATGCAAAGTAAGGGCAAGATCAAGACAGTATAATTTTGCTTGTAACTTTCTAGGACTACCCTTTGATTCCAGGAAATGGTTGGCTGATGAAATCTTGCAGACACAAGACTCAGAATATGAAAGATACTGCTGTCAATCTTTCTCAATTCCCATTCCCAGAATCTGACACCAAGATAATCTTTTTTGTGAGGGAGAAACTAGCCCAGCGAAATCTCAGTTGTTTAGCCCATACTGAGGCTAAAGCACCAGCCAGATATCTGGTCCTAATCAGTAGCTAGAGCAAGACCTCTAAAAATCATGCCTCTATTTGTATATTTACCTAGGACACTTCTTCCAGAATAAACAATACTGCTTCCACCCAGCATACCTTGGATGGGTCTTCTTGAGCAAACTCCCTCTATCTGAAAATGCAAGTCTCTTGCAATGAAAGTTGCTGCCCTAATCTCCTGGAAGAGCTGTGTGTACTATGCCAGATCCACTGCATTTCTAGATATTATTCATTACATATACCACATAGTCTCTTGAAATAATTTAGCACAAACACCATGGCTGTTATCTACGAAGGAAAAGAGAACACAGTAACTGATAACACAACCCTTAGAAAATTAATGAGCCCCCCTTCAGCTTTTCACTTAGAACAAAGCACCTGGCAACATTATTGTTTATCCTGTGCCCCAACCTTCAAGTAGTAACATACCTCTACAACTCTACTGAATGAGCAATTAGTTGAACTGTATATTGTAAGCTGAGCCAATCTTGCCATGATAAAAGAACTGGCTTCATGCTATCTTTTCCTTTGCATGTCAAAGATTAAAAAATACAAATTCAAGCAACTGAAGTATCTACAACACAAATTGCTGGTTATTTCTTGATGTATTCCCCTCCCATGCAAGACGGAGAACAGCAAGGAAACTAGAGATGATTACCTTATCACAAAGACCCTCCATCTACATGTTTAATGTGAGAAAAATAAGATGACACGATTTTGAAAACAGACTAATGAGATGCCTACACTTAAGTTGGGGCTTGGAAATAGAGAAAATGTCAAAATCATCTCTAACAAAGGTCGACCTAAAGAGCAGCATGCGGAATTGCCTGCCTTCCGGCTTTCTCAGAGGGGAAGCCTTCATCATCACAAGCTGGCTGGGATTCTTAAAAAAAAGAAAAAGAAGAAAAATATTGGATCAAAATGACTGGGTGCTCTATGACAGAAATGCACTCCCAGACTGAAATGTGTAACCATCACTGTCACTTTGTTTTGCCTTTGCACAAACTGAGCCAGAAGTGCCTGGAAGACTATTCTTTGAAACAGTTCTGAGCAAGTACAAAAGCAATGTCCATTCTTTCACTCTCCTCACAGTCCCCCAAGTTGGAAAAGTTCGTATCTTCAACACCAGGCATAGTTTCCAAGGCCTTGCTCCCTGCCACCCAGAAGTTCAAAGGTGATCCTGGCATGATGTGACACATAGATCTGCTCCATTCTCACTGCTCACCATTGCTCAGAATCCTTGGCTTGCTTCTGCTGTCCTTGCTGTTTTCTTATTTTTTCCCCTTATCCATCCGTCTATCATCGACCTCCCAACTATGTTTCTTTTTCTCTCCTATCACACTGCCTTATCAATAGCTCTCTAAATGATATTTTGTTATAGTTTAATAATATAATAACTTACTAATAATCCTTTAGTTACAAAGACCTTCTCTTTCTGTTATTATTATTATTTAATATCATGCCTAATATCCCAAATGTGAACCACTTTGCATTTCTCACAATAGTTAATGCAAGACACATTGCAAACGGTTGGTAAATGCAGATGAATTAATGGTTGTAGGTGCTGTATTATTTTGGCTGGAGGGCAGAAATGAGAATCACTCGATTCATTTATGGAAAACAAATGCTTATTATGCATGATGAAGAACTAACATCAGGGGTTAGATATAACATCATATATTACTTAATCTAGTCTTTTAATTTTACAGATGAGCAAACTGAAGTTCAAAGATAGTTTAAATAATTTGCCCAAAAGCATATTTCTAACAAATGGCTAAACCAAGATTCAAATTTAGTTGTCTGCATTATTGATAGATGTCTATATAACATGAATTTGGCCAGAAAGGGGGAAGGGCAAGGAGAAGGGGCTAGAAAGAATTGATACCATATTTATAGCCTCCTCACAAACTCTCCAAGAAGGCTTAAAATTCCAGGATAAAAGTTCCAACTCCCTTGTTTGAAACAGTGTTCCCCTTAAAATGCAAATATAAGTAGAAGTAGAAAGATTAACCATCAGCTCTCAGTCTTTGTCACACTCATGACAATTACCTTTGGCTCTCTTCCTGAAAGTTGATTTTGATAAGCAAAAAACCAAAGCAAAACAAAACTGTGCCAGAGGGAACTAGCATCTTATGTAAAGAGCCACAGGCTCAGTGGGAGGTGGGGAGCTACTTTGCTGTGTTGGTCCGGGCCCTGCAGAATGAAGACTTTCAGAGAAGTCTCCAGCGAAGTGTCACCAACTTAAGGAAATCTAATTCTAAAAAGAATTAGAAAATCATAAAGATCGAAACACCTCTGCCCTGGCTTAGTATGTATTTTAACACCAACCCCCTGACTCTTAAAGAGATGTTTATGCCATCTGCCTAATGTTGCCTGCATGGCCAGCTTCACAATAGTCTATCCTTGGTCCCTGTGTATATACTGTAGTTATTAAGGGTTATTAGCAAGGAGGTCTTTTGCCTTTAAATGTGGTCCCTGGTTTATAACAAACAATTCAAGAGCAAAGGGATCCATGCTATGCAGTTTAAAGGAACATTCTCCCTAGAACCAAATGAAGTACTGCCAAATTCATAGAGAGGGTTCAGAGGTTTTAAATAGCTGTGTCTTGGAAAGAAAAAGAAAGAAAAAGAAGAGGAAATGAGAGGATGGGTGAGGGAGGGAGTCAGGGATGGAAGGAAAAGAGAAAGGAAAGTCTATCTCTAAATCTCTGTCTTTTATTCTACAGATTGACTTTTTCTTGTCTTTCTCCAGAGACTTCAAACAAGACTACCTGCATAGCCCATGAAGCTGGGCTGAAAGCTACTTCAAGCTCCATATTCCTGCTGGGAGCTTCTATTTTCTTGTGTACTGTCAGCAACTTACTGATATGACTGATATTTACTCCCCAGTCCCTCCAACAGTTCAGTTTTGTCTCTGTAAGACTTCCAATGCTCAAAATTGATTTCCAACATGGCTATTGCCTGCAAAAGAAAAGTAATTAGAGAAGAGTTAGACATAATGAATGATCAATAAATGTCAACCATGATGATGATGATGATGATGATTGATAATGATGCTTGAGACGATTTTGCTATGTGTATCTTTTGCTTACTTAATTTTTTTTTATTAATGTTATGATAGATTACAACCTTGTGAGATTTCAGTTGTACATTATTGTTAGTCATGTTGTGGGTACACCACTTCCTCCTTTGTGCCCTCCCTCCACCCCCCCTTTTCCCTGGTAACCACCGATCAGATCTCCTTGTCAATATGTTAACTTCCACCTATGAGTGGAGTCATATAGAGTTCATCTTTCTCTGACTGGCTTATTTCGCTTAACATAATACCCTCGAGGTCCATCCACATTGCTGCGAATGGGCCAATTTTGTCTTTTTTTATGGCTGAGTAGTATTCCATTGGGTATATATACCATATCTTCTTCATCCAATCATCAGTTTCTGGGCATGTAGGTTGGTTCCACGTCTTGGCTATTGTAAATAATGCTGTGATGAACATAGGGGTGCAAGGGACTCTTGGGATTTCTGATTTCAGGTTCTTAGGATAGATACCCAGTAATGGGATGGCTGGGTCATAGGGTATTTCTATTTTTAACTTTTTGAGAAATCTCCATACTGTTTTCCGTAGTGGCTGTACCAGTTTGCATTCCCACCAACAGTGTATGAGGGTTCCTTTTTCTCCACAACCTCTCCAACATTTGTCGCTCTTGGTTTTGGATGTTTTTGCCAATCTAATGGGTGTAAGGTGATATCTTAGTGTAGTTTTGATTTGCATTTCCCTGATGATTAGCGATGAGGAACATCTTTTCATGTGTCTATTGGCCATATTCATATCTTCTTTTGAGAAATGTCTGTTCATGTCCTCTGCCCATTTTTTGATCGGGTTGTTTGTTTTTTTGTTGTTAAGCTGTGTGAGTTCTTTGTATATTATGGAGATTAACCCTTTGTCAGATAAGTGGCTTGTAAATATTTTTTCCCAATTAGTGAGCTGTTTTTTTGTTTCAATCCTGTTTGCCCTTGCCTTAAAGAAGCTCTTTAGTCTGATGACGTCCCATTTGTTTATTCTTTCTATTGTTTCCCTCAACTGAGGAGTTATAGTGTCCGAAAAGATTCTTTTGAAACTGATGTCAAAGAGTGTACTGCCTATATTCTCTTCCAGAAGACTTATTGTTTCAGGCCTAATCTTTAGGTCTTTGAACCATTTTGAGTTTATTTTGGTGTGTGGTGAAAAAGAATGGTCACTTTTCAATCTTTTGCATGTGGCTGTCCAGTTTTCCCAGCACCATTTGTTGAAGAGACTTTCTTTTCTCCATTGTAGGCCCTCTGCTCCTTTGTCGAAGATTAGCTGTCCATAGATATGTGGTTTTATCTCTGGGCTTTCAATTCTGTTCCATTGATCTGTGGACCTGTTTTTGTACCAGTACCATGCTGTTTTGATCACTGTAGCTTTGTAGTATGTTTTGAAATTGGGGATTGTGATTCCGCCGGCTTTGTTTTTCTTGCTCAGGATTGCTTTAGCAATTCACGGTCTTTTCTTGTGCCATAAGAATTTTAGGATTGTTTGTTCAATTTCTGTGAAGAATGTTCTTGGGATTCTGACTGGGATAGCATTGAATCTGTAGATTGCTTTAGGTAGTATGGACATTTTAACTATGTTTATTCTTCCAATCCATGCGCATGGAATGTCTTTCCATCTCTTTATGTCGTCGTCAATTTCTTTCAAGAAAGTCTTGTAGTTTTCATTGTATAGATCCTTCACTTCCTTGGTTAAGTTTATCCCAAGGTATTTTATTCTTTTCGTTGCGATTGTGAATGGGATTGAGTTCTTGAGTTCTTTTTCTGTTAGTTCATTGTTAGTGTATAGAAATGCTACTGATTTATGTATGTTGATTTTATACCCTGCTACTTTGCTGTAGTTGTTGATTATTTCTAATAGTTTTTCTGTGGATTCTTTGGAGTTTTCTATATATAAGATCATGTCGTCTGCAAACAGCGAGAGTTTTACTTCTTCATTACCTATTTGGATTCCTTTTATTTCTTTTTCCTGCCGAATTGCTCTGGCCAGCACCTCCAGTACTATGTTGAATAGGAGTGGTGAAAGTGGGCACCCTTGTCTTGTTCCTGTCCTCAGAGGGATGGCTTTCAGTTTTTGTCCATTGAGTATGATGTTGGCTGTGGGTCTGTCATATATGGGCCTTTATTATGTTGAGGTACTTTCCTTCTATACCCATTTTATTGAGGGTTTTTATCATAAATGGGTGTTGGATCTTGTCGAATGCTTTCTCTGCATCTATTGAGATGATCATGTGGTTTTTGTTTTTCATTTTGTTGATGTAGTGTATCACATTGATTGACTTGCAGATGTTGAACCATCCCTGTGTCCCTGGTATAAATCCCACTTGATCATGGTGTATAATCTTTTTGATGTATTGCTGTATTTGGTTTGCCAGAATTTTGTTGAGGATTTTTGCATCTATGTTCATCAGTGATATCGGCCTGTAGTTCTCCTTCTTTGTGTTGTCCTTGTCAGATTTGGGGATCAGAGTGATGTTGGCTTCATAGAATGTGTTAGGGAGTACTCCATCTTCCTCAATTTTCTGGAATAGTTTGAGAAGAACAGGTATTAAGTCTTCTTTGAATGTTTGGTAGAATTCTCCAGAGAAGCCGTCTGGTCCTGGACTCTTATTTTTGGGGAGGTTTTTGATTACCGTTTCTATTTCCTTACTTGTGATTGGCCTATTCAGATTCTCCGTTTCTTCCTGATTCAGTTTGGGGAGGTTGTAGGAGTTTAGGAATTTGTCCATTTCTTCCAGGTTGTTCAATTTGTTGGCATATAGTTTTTCATAGTATTCTCTTATGATCCCTTGTATTTCATTGGTATCTGTTGTGATTTCTCCTCTCTCATTCCTAATTTTATTTATTTGTGGTTTCTCTCTTCTTTTCTTGGTGAGTCTGGCTAAAGGTTTGTTGATTTTGTTAATTTTTTCGAAGAACCAACTCTTTGTTTCATTGATCCTTACTATTGTCTTTTTTGTTTCAATATCGTTTATTTCTGCTCTTATTTTTATTATTTCCCTCCTTCTACTGACTCTGAGCTTTGTTTGTTCTTCTTTTTCTAGTTCTGTTAGGTGTCGTTTGAGGTTGTTTATGTGAGGTTTTTCTTGTTTAGTGAGGTGAGCCTGTATTGCGATGAATTTCCCTCTTAGGACTGCTTTTGCTGCATCCCAAATGATTTTGTATGTCGTGTTCTCATTTTCATTTGTCTCCAGATAATATTTGATTTCTTCCTTAATTTCTTCAATGATCCATTCTTTGTTCAGAAGCGTGTTGTTTAGTCTCCACATTTTTGCACCTTTCTCTGCTTTTTTCTTGTAGTTGATTTCTAGTTTCATAGCATTATGATCAGAAAAGATGCTTGATATTATTTCAACTCTCTTGTATTTATTGATGTTTGCTTTGTTTCCCAAAATATGGTCAATCCTTGAGAATGTTCCATGTGCAATTGAGAAGAATGTGTAACCTGCTGTTTTTGGATGAAGTGTTCTATATATATCTATTAAGTCCATCTGGTCTAATTTTTCATTTAATTCTATTATTTCCTTGTTGATTTTCTCTCTGGATGTTCTGTCCATTGGTGTTAATGGTGTGTTGAGGTCCCCTACTATTATTGTATTGTTGTTGATGCCTTCTTTTAGTTCTATTAAGAGTTGCTTTACAAATTTTGGTGCTCCTGTGTTGGGTGCATATATATTTATAAGTGTTATGTCTTCTTGGTGGAGAGTCCCTTTTATCATTATATACTGTCCCTCTTTGTCTGTCTTTATCTGTTTTGCTTTGAAGTCTACCTTGTCTGATATTAGTATAGCAACACCTGCTTTCTTTTGTTCATTATTAGCTTGGAGTATTGTTCTCCATCCCTTCACTCTGAGTCTGTGTTTGTCTTTGGGGCTGAGGTGTGTTTCCTGGAGGCAGCATATTGTTGGGTCTTGTTCTTTGATCCATCCTGCCACTCTGTGTCTTTTGATTGGGGAGTTCAATCCATTTACATTTAGAGTGATTATTGAGATGTGGGGGCCTACCACTACCATTTTGTGTCTTGTTTTCTGGTTTTCTTCAATTTCCTTTGTTTCTCGTCTCATGGTTTAATCTCTTCTGATGAAGAGCTGCTACTCTCTGTTGTTGTCCTTCTACTTATCTCCTCTGCTCTTGGTTTTGTAGCCCCTTTCCTTTTTTTGATTTTTCAGGAATGAGGGTTTTCCTGAGGATTTCCTGAAGAGGAGGTTTTGTGGCAATGAACTCCCTTAATTTTTGTTTATCTGGGAAAGTTTTTATTTCTCCATCGTATTTGAAGGATATTTTCACTGGCTAGAGAATTCTCGGCTGTAGGTTTTTGTCCTTCAGATTTTTGAATATATCATTCCACTCTCTTCTAGCCTGTAAAGTTTCTGCTGAGAAATCTTCTGATAGCCTGATGGGTGTTCCTTTGTAGGTTAGTTTCTTCTGCCTGGCTGTCCTTAGTATTTTCTCCTTGTCGTTGATTTTTGCTAGCTTCACTACTATATGCCGTGGGGTTGGTCTTCTTGTATTGATAAAGTTTGGAGATCTATTGGCTTCTGTCACCTGAAGATCCATCTCTCTGACCAGATTTGGGAAGTTCTCAGCCATTATTTCTTTGAATAGGCTTTCTGCCCCTTTCTCCTTCTCTTTTCCCTCTGGTATACCTATAATCCTTACGTTGCATCTCCTAATTGTGTCTGATAATTCTTGGAGAGTTTCTTCATTTCTTTTTAGTCTTACTTCTCTCTCCTCCTCTGCCTGCAGCATTTCTATATTGCCATCTTCCAAATTGCTAATTCTTTCCTCCATATTATCGGCCCTACTGTTCAGTGCATCTAGATTTTTCTTAACCTCGCCTATTGTGTTCTTCATTTCCAGTATTTCTGTTTGGTTCTTCTTTATCGTATCAAACTCTTTTGTGACATAGCTCCTGAACTCGTTGAGTTGTCTATATGAATTCTCTCTTAACTCATTGAGTATTTTTGAAGTCATCATCATTTAGGTTATATATCTCATTTTCTTTGGGATTGTTTTCTGTGTATTTGTTATTTTCCTTCTGTTCTGGAGATTTAATGTATTTTTTCATATTGCTTGATGTTGTAGATTTGTGCCTCCGCATAGAGATAGAGTTTAGTTGCTCCTTCAACTTGTTTCTGCTGGTGTGGTGGGGGAGCAGCTGTTTATACTGCACCAACCAGGAAACCTATCTGCAGTTGCTAACTGGGCCTGCGCCCCTCCTCGTAGTCACAGTGGACCTTTGGATTCCCTCTTCTGCCGTGGGGGCTGTCACAGGGGGGCTTCAGGCTGCTGGTGCCTACTGTTGCAGCCCACCTAGACGTGCTCCCTCCTTGGGGTCTGCAACGGTGTTATGGGCTTTTCCAGCGGCCAGGGGTAGGATCACTTATATTTGCCGCTCCGTCACTGTTGGCACCCATAAAATCTCACTTGTCCACTATGGGTCGCAGCAGAGCTATTGGCGTCTCCTACAGTCTGTGGTTAGCTCACCTAGCTATGCTACTTTTGTCCCGGGGTCTTCCAGCCTTGTGGCTGCCAGATGGGTGCTCTCTACTAGTGCTGTGCAGAGGCTTTCCCTGAGGCTGCTGTGAGCCTGTAGGGTTTCCCCCTGTGCTACAGAGCTGGGTCGCTGGAACTCCACCCAGCCCCAGTCCTGTTCCCCAGGAACTCGGGGAGCCCTTTGCCCTGTCTGGGGGATAGCCGGAGATCCTGATTTCAGTGGTAGCTGGTCAGCTGCTGCCCTGCCTGATATTCTCCTCTCCGAGACCCTCCCAGTGTTGTGGATGCTGGGCGTAGCCCCTCCGCTAATAGCAGACAGAGAGTTTTGTCTGCTGCCTGGGCAGAACTCTGGAGCTTCCCCTCCGGGGCGTGGAGCAGGCCTCTGGAGCTTCACCCAGCCCCAGTCCTCTGCCAGATCTCCAGCAATCCCTAGCCCCATGGGGTGGGCAACGGCAGCTGGGGGTCACCTCGCCCTCTGGGATTCTCTCCGGGACTTTCCCGGAGTTGTGAATGCTGGGAGTGGTCCCTCCACTAATGGCAGACAGAGAGTTTTGTCTGCTGCCTGGGCGGAACTCTGGAGCTTCCCTTCCCGGGTGCGGAGCTGGCCTCTGGAGCTTCACCCAGCCCCAGTCCTCTCTGAGATCTCTGGCAATCCCTTTCCCCACCGTGCAGGCAGTAGCAGCCGGGGGGCCACCGTACCCTCTGTGATTCTCTCTGGGACCCTCCGGGCGCCGTGAACACTAGGCAGGATCTCCCCGCCAATGGTGGGGCAAGACTCTCCCCGCGGGCTCAGGTGTGTACCTCTGGAGTTTCCCTCTGTGTTTAGGAGTAATTGTGGGGGCTTTAGGTAGGGTTCTGGTCACCTGTTTCCACCGTCACTCCTCTGGTGTGTGCTCGCTCCTGCCGTAGGTGTGTGTTGATCTTCTGGGGGTGTCTGTTGGAAGAAAGCCGCTTGCAGTTACTAGGCTGTTCGGTTGGGGTCGGAGAGTTTTCACCTATCTCCACATCCTCCCCGAGGGAAGTCTGTCCGCCTTCCGATGTATAGTTGCGTGCGTCTCTCAGACGTCCTGAGATGCTATCTGGATATCCTTTGTTAAGCGATGAGTGTTCAAATAATTGTAGACTTGAAGGTGGAGAGACAAAGAGGACTACTCATGGCACCATCTTGGATCCTCTCCTGCTTACTTAATTTTAAGGTCATTGCACAACTGTGTGTTTGTGTGTTTATATTACTCACACAGTCTACACTTTTTGATATTTCCAGTTTGATATTACCCAGAAGACCTAAAATTGGTCATTTCTTTTAATTTCTATCTTTGTCATTTCTACCAATATACCCTCAAGAGAAAAGAAGTCTCAACTTAGCCAGGCCTCCTTCCATTGCCAACCAAAGGCCTCCCAGCATGGCCATGCTGTCATGCTCAGGAACCTCATATTTACCTATAAGGTCTGTGAACAGAATTTTCTTTCTTGTTCGTAGGAGAGTTGGCAGAAACCACGTTGCTATAACAGGTCAAAGTCTCAGAGAAGAACATCATTATCAAGACTTTGCTTAGATCAGATTGTGTTGACTTAAGTGTCTGGGAGTAGTTTTGGGGAACTTGGTGATCTTTTTTTAAGAAATGGGAAATATTTTGGTTCCTGAATTAGATTCAGAAAGCAAATTATAAAAGCTATCTAACCAACATGTTCCATTGATTTTTGTTTCCTGTTTACTGTTTGTTTTTAAAAGTTTATACAAAAGTCAGGTAGGGAATTAGAGCAAACAAAATACATCTCAGCTTTCTCTGCATCTACAGATCTGTGTGGTTCACGTGATAGGCATCCAATACATTATGGTCAATAATCAATTAATGAACTTTTGGCCCTAAAGCATCCCATGCACTAATGATACCAGATGTTTCAGAGGAAAAACAGTAAATAAAAGTATCTTTATGGTAAGCATTGTTAAAAGATACACTGAAGCATATTAAAAATTTTAAGAGTTTATTTGAGCAAAACTCAATTTGAACCACGCAGTGCCAAACCAGAAGTGATCAGGAGCGTACCACTAACAGGAACTCCAGGAGAGACTTTTATAGAGAAAAAGAGACGCAAAGGGAGATTATCGATTGGCTAGAGCTTAAAGTCTGCTTGGATGTCTGTAATTGGTTGACCTTAGGTTTCAATTTTGTAACCTTGAAGCTTTTACAGAGGTAGATTTTGATTTGCTTATGTAGGCTCCCACAGTATTAAGGCCACTTCAGTCTGACGGCCTCCTACTTTAATTAGTTTAAAGGAAGGACTTTGGACCCATCACCACATCTTCAGAATGGGTGAAGGTGGAGTTTAGTTTGAAATAAAATTCATATGCTTGAGAAGCTTGAATCCATGTGGGGGTCCTATAAGTCTGAACAGGGATAGGATTTTGAATTAATTAGAGCGTGATCAAAAGCACTCAAAAAAGGATGACAAAGACCTCCTGCTTAAAGTGTATATAATAAATCTGGAAAACACACCCAGTAGAGGGGGCTGTGAGCCTAAGAGTTCTACCTGCCGTGATATGCAAATGAGGAAAATCTTAAGGTTGCATTTCTCCTTATATCCCTAGGAGAAGCTTGCCATGATGAAAGTGGTATCATATATATCTACATATCCAATATAGCTATGTCTGTTTATCTATCCATCTACTTTTCTATACTTTAATAATCTTCATAATAATAAAGAAATTAGATTCTGAGTTGGGGCTTAGTGTGGAGAGTAGGTAAAGGGAAGGTTGTATTTAACTCCAGAACTGATATGGAGGAAAAGTGAAGGAACTGGAAAGAAATATTTGAAGTGGTTTTCCAGAAGCTTGAAAAATTCTGAAGTTTTATAGGAAGCTCACAAATTATGAAAGTCCATTTTCTTGGTCCATGTGGGATTGTTAGCAAGTTCACATTGCACTTGAAGAAAAGTTCTGTCTTACTGTGCAATGTGGTCCCTGGGGTTGGGGTAGAGTGGGGTGGGGCCAAATCTGCATATCCATTTTCAAAAATCGGGCACTGGAAGTCCTGCTCAGGGTTGTTTTGACGATGATGGAAAAGATGCCTGAGAAAAATGTTATGGTTGGTGATGAAATACCCAGGACACAAGGATGAAGACTCTAAACGAAAGAAAGAGACTTCTTCAGAAAAGAGATTGGCAAGATACATGAAGTGAGTTCTGAATGGTGATTTTTAGTGGGATAGATTCTTTTGGTTTTAACAATCATCTGTCTTCTGACCGACACACAATGGAGCTGTTAATCCTAGTTCACTTTCTCCCAGCTGCAGCCAGTGAAGCCCTACCGTCCAGCCTGACTAGGAATTGGAGACTGGAGATGTGACACAGGTCCTGTTAGAAGGCCTTGAGTTGCGTTATTGGATAAGGCCAGAGGGTGCCACAGAGGAGACCAACAGAGCAGCTCCAACTGGGCCGTTTCCATGGTTCTCAAGGAGATTGTATAAGGGCCCAGCAGTCCTCCACTGCTGGAGAATGTTTTAAGTCCTGGGAATTCTAGTGGTGTTAGCTCAGAGTCAAAAAGATTCCAACCTCCCTCAGTGATATGATTCATGTTTTTTTAATTTTATTTTTTAACTCTCCCAAGTCAACACCTAACTAAAATAAAATGCCCATAAATGCTAAATTGGTTTGTTGCAGGTTCATGGGTAGCCTTTGCCAGTGAAGACATGGTGCCAGTTTACTCTGTAAACTTTCCACAGGAGATGTGGCCATTGCAAAATATTTTAAATGGGTGGTTCATAATAGAATAGCAACATTGTGAGATTTGCAATGACCTTTTCATTTGCCTTTAAGAGATTTCTTGAATTGACCAACTAACAAAATAGCAGAAACTTGCTGTATTTTTCCACATGACTGTTCTCACTGAATATGAACTCCACCTTCTTTTGGCTCCCTGCTCCCAAAGTAACAACAGATTTCATTACACTCATAAATGGCCAGCATTTGACAACATAAATTTATTTTAACTTAAACCTTCAATCCATTAAATATGTGGAGCATAATTTCATGCCATGGATGAAATAATTTTAGAGCTAATATAGACTTTAGAAAACATATAGCTAATGCAACCATTTTATAGACTGAGAACAGGATAAGGAATGCTATTCAACTTTTCTAAAGTGATTCAGCAGAGCCAGAAGTACATTTTATTATCCCGATTCCAAGTTTTCTATTTTTTAAGGTTAAAGCAATTTCTAACTTAAAAAAAAAATAACGAGAATGGTAATATTAATAATGATTCCAAATTTTTGGCTACTCCAATTCCAAGTGCATTCAGACATTATAGTCTTTAAAGAAAATGTTTCAACCATAGGCTAAGCCTCTGGTTCTAGGCTAAAATTTATTCAGAATAACACTGGGCCTCTGACAAGGTATTTAATGGTTTGGATGAAGATTGCTTCAATTTGTAAAGATCAACAACAGGAGGGAAAATAATTTAATCATTTGGATTATTCAAATAAAGTTTCATGGTTTATCTCAGAAAGGCTTCACTTGAAAGGAAGAATAGCTATAAACTTCCTCATATCAGTAATAGATGCATAGATTGGGGGAAAAAAAACCTTTGGGCTCTTACAAGGTTTACCATTATTTTTCCACAAATCAAAGAGTTTGGTAGTGATGTTCACTCCATCAGATTGTTGAATAGAACCCAGCATGAAAATAAATTAGACAAAAACAAAACACAGCACATGATGCAGTGTACACAATGCTTTCTCTGCATCAGCCCCATGATTGAGTGGGCAAGATGAGCAGCCAGCTTATTCAGATTGAAAATAGGAGCTTTTGACCCAAAGGAAGAAAAATGAAGTCCTTTGTAAGGTAAGACAGCAAAAAACAAAAAGCAGCGTTACGCCATTTCTCTACAGTGCACAGCCAAAGAGACTAGTGCTAGAAGAGTAGTGTAGATGGGGGAGAGGGATGGCAATGTCAGAGAACATTTGGGAAGGTTCTCTTCTGTGCAATTGTGGACAGGAATAGGAATTTCTTTGCTTCTCTGGATTTCTTCTTTTTCTTCCTCCAAGTCATTTAATGACAAACTACAAAAAAAGATATCCTCATTAGTTATGAAATATAATCTCTGAATAATTGTGACCCCAAAAGACGATACAGCATAGTTGTTATAATACATTTCACTTATTCATATATTTATTAATTGGTGTACAATATAATGAAGATCTGCTAAGTATAAGGCTGTACTCCTTGTTGGGGATAGAGATATGGTGACTATTTTTGCTCACTTGAATTTGGAAGTTTAATTAGGAAATAAACCTAATAAATTTGTGAAGTGAGAAAGTAGCTCAAGAAAGATTACCTGGGTGAATCCCAAATTGCAATAAAGGTCATTTTTTAACTTATAAAACTTGGAAAATCAGAGGTAATCAGCAAACTAAAAATGCTGAAGGCTTTCTAGAAGGTAGAACACAGATAAATTGGATGAAAGGAGAAGACCAGACCAAAATACACAGAAAAAGATGGTTACAAAGGAAGCATAATTCCAGAGGTTGTTCAGCCTCAGATTTGATTAAGTTAAAGAAAATGAGAGGGCTCTGGGGAAATCATCAGGGTGCTTAACTGAGAAACTTTTTTTAGAGCAGCAAGCTGGTTGGAAGCTTCTCTTATTTACGCTTTTTCTGAGCAGGGATTTTACCACTGGGAATGAAAAGCAGAGCAATGTATCAGGCAGCTGGCTACCCAAGGAGGAACAGAGAGATTCTTTGCCACAAATACGAAGCATTAGGTACAACCTCTTCAGTAGCGTATTTTGCTAAACTCCCAAAGACCCCAGAAACAGGTTTCTGCAGTCAGAACTGGCATCCATATAAAGGAGAGCTAGGATTGTAAATGACAATACAACCAAACATTTAAAGAGAAACAATAACTCAAAGGAATGGCAACTCCTTCAACAAATGGAAAAACTAACACCGCAAAATCAAGATAAATTTCGCTTATTTTTTGATCTCCTTATATTTGCTCTGAATTCTAAATGTTCTTGAGGATATTACATTAAAAAGTATCCAGAGATCACTAAAATTAAAACACAATTGTCAAAATTTAAACTTAAAACTTCCTGTTTCAGTCCTAACCTGTAAAGTTTGGAAGTCATCATTCCTGTGCTTATAACAAGAAAAAATGAACAAACTAAAAATCAATACTTTTTCTTGTAAAGAAAAATTTTCATTTCATCATCAGAAAACTGAGATGCAGGACAAACCACCAACCCAAAATCTGGAGAGACAAGTGCATCCATAGAGTTGCAGCCAAGATCTGCTTATCTGAAGCAGAAGCCACTAGGGCTGTAAACTGGTAGGAACAATTAAATGGTGATTTTGATGAACTGCTCTGCAGTCGAAGTGTGGACAAACCAGGGGGATGCGCTCCTAGGAGGCTTCCAAATTTTTGTGGGTTTTACCTCCAGGAGCCACACCAAATTCTCAGTGTGAAGAGCTGAGGAAGATCCCCTCCTGGCTTTGTCAGAGGCAAGGAAGAAAAACCATTGTGAAATATGCATTCTCCATAAAAAAGCAGTAGCATTCTCCCTAACAAAGACCTACTCTCTAGAGGAAAAGACATTACCAGAGCCTCTTGTCACCTGGGGGAAGTTGATCTTTCCCATTCCAGGCCTTTCTAGCCATCCTGTCTTGTCTGATGGGAAGAAAAAAGCTAAGAAACGCAAGTGAAGGTCACAGCCCTGGGACATAGGTCCACTAAAAGACTGAAATGTAATTACATGATTATAAATGCCTCTCCTTCCCCACACTTTACCACAATACTAACAGAGTTCCAGTATAATGATAGTGGACTACAGCCGAAAGAGCTGCAAGATGCAAGTTTTGTCTGAGAAAGAGTTCTTAGAGAAACCTAAAGATAACAGGAGACAAAAACAAGGACACTACAGAAATTTGAAGCCTCTGACACCCACAGCCACAACAAACATAAAACAAAGCCCAGCTCTTAGCAAAATGGACATAAGACGCACAGTAAAGGCCTGTTTATCTCAGTTCTTATTACATGCTACATCATGTTCAGCTTTAAATAAAAATCTATAATGTACACTCATAGGCAAGAAAAAACACAGTCAAAGTAAGCATCAGAATCAGATTCAGATATGACACAGATTTTGAAATTATAAGTTAGAGAATTTAAAATTATTATGATTAATATTTAAGAGTTGTAATGGAAAAAATAGACAACATACAAGAACACATGGGTAATCTATGCAGGGAGATGGAAAATCTAAGAAAGTATAAAGAGGAAACGATGATAATCAAAAACACTGTAACAGAAATGAAGAATGCCTTTATATACTCATCAGTAGATTGAAGATGAAGAAAAATACTAACAAGCATGAAAATAGATTAAAAAAAATTTCCCAAAATAAAATGCAAAGAGAAAAAATTAACAAAACCCAGAATACTCAAGAATTTGTTAAATTTCAAAAAATGTAACATATGTGTAATTGGAATAACAGAAGGAAAAGAAAGACAGGGCAGAAGAAATGTTTGAAGTAATAACAGCTGAGACTGCTCCAAAAGTAATAAGAGATACCAAACCACAGATCCACAAAGTTCAGGGAATACCAAGAAGGATAAATACCAAAAAATCTACATATAAGCATTTCATATTCAAACTGCAAAGAACTAAAGGTAAAGTGAAAATCTTGAAAAAAGCCAGAGGAAATAAAATAACTTACAGAGAGAAGAAAAAGAATTAAAAATATAGTGGGCTTTTGCCATAAGCCATGCAAACAAGAGGAGAGTAAACTGAAATATTTAAAGAGTTGGAATAAAGGGGAAAACCTCACCAACCTAAAATTCTATATACAGTAAAATTATCCTCCAAAATTAAAGAAAAATAAAAACTTTCTCAGAGAAACAAAAAAAGAGATTTCATTGCCAGCAGTCCTGCCTATGAAACGTGCAAAATAAAAAAGAGAACGAAAATGATCTAGGTCAGAAACTCAGATCAACAAAAAGAAAGAGAGGGTTTTGGAGAAGGAATAAATGAAGATACAGCAAAATCTTTTCTTTTTCTATCCATAATTAATCTAAAAGATACCTGTTTAAAGTAATAAGAGTAGCAGTGTATTGAGTAATATAATATATGGGTAAGTGAAATGAATGATAATCTCATAAGGGATGTGAGGGAGAAATTGAGAATATTCTGTTACAAGGTACCTGAATGATATATGAAATGGTACGGAGTTATCTGAAGGTGGACTAAGATTAGTTTAAAATATACATTGTAAACTCTAGGGAAACTATGAACACCTTTTTGAAAAGAAGTATAATTGATTTGCTAAGAGAAGAGAAAAATATGGAATCATATAAAATTCTCAATTAAAACCAAAGAAGCCAGAAAAAGAAAGGAAAGAAAAGAAAAAAAATTCAATGAATAAAAAACATTTACAAATATGATAGATATTACTCACCAAGTGAGAATCGTTTAAATATCCAAATAAAGACAGATCGTCAGAATGCATGACAAAACAGGATCCAAATATATATTATCTATACAAAACTCATTTTATATATAAAGACCCTAATAGATTAAAAGTAAAGGAAGGAAGAAAGATATACTATGCTAACACTAATCAAAAAAAGTTGGAGTAGCTATATTAACTTCCAACAAAGCTGACTTCAGAACAAAGAAAATATCAGTGATGAAGAGAGGCACTTTATAATGGTAAAGCGGTCAATTCCTCAAAAAGACATAATGATCCAAGATGTCTATACACTTAACAAAATAGCATCAAAACATATGCCACAAAAATTGCTAGAATTGTGAGGGGAATAAACAAAGTCACTATAATAGCTGGAGATTTCAATACAACTCTTTCAATAATTGATAAATCTAGCAGGCAGAAAATCAGTAAGGAGATGGTTGACTAGGACAGCATTATTGACCAACTTAGCATAACTGAAATTTATAGAATATTCTATCAAAAACAGAAGAATATACATTTTTCTCAAACTTCTCTTTATATGTACTAGTCAAGATAGATCACTTTTGGGGCTATAAAATATACCTTAGCAAATTTAAAAGAAGAGAAATTATACAAAGCATGTTCTCAGATCTCAATGCAATTAAACTAGAAATCAATAACAGAAAGATAGCTGACAGACCAAAGCTATCTCCAAAAGATTCCAAAGGTAGCTCCAAACTATTAGGAAATTAAACAACACATTTATAAATAACACAAAGAAGTGTCAAGAGAAATTTTAAGATATTTTGAACTAAATGAAAATGAATATGCAACTTAATTAAAATTGGTGAGACAGAAAAAGCAGTGCTTACAGGGGAGTCTATAGCATTGAATACCTATCCTAGAAAAGAAGAAATATCTAAAATCAATAATCTATGCCTCCACTTTAGGAGACTGAGGAAGAAGAGTAATTTAAAGCTGAAGAAAGGAAATATTAAAAATTCGAGCAGAAATCAATGAAACTGAAAACAGGAAATCAATAGAGAAAAATCAATGAAACCCAAAGTCGTTCTTTGTAAAGATCAATAAAATGGCTATTATCTGCTGTAATAGCTAGATTAATAGCCAGATTAACCATGAAAAAAAAAATAGGGAGAAGTTACAAATTACAAATGGCAGAAATGAAACAGGGATCATCAGTACCAATCTCACATTAAAAGGAAATAAAGGAATACTATGAACATCTTTATGTCTATAAATTTGATAACGTAGAGGAAATGGACCAATTTCTTGAAAGACACAAACTAACAAAACTCATACAAGGTGAATTTGATAATTTGAATAGGTCTACATTTATTTTTTTAAATCAATAACTAATAACCTTCTCCGAAAAAGAACACCAGGATCAGGTAGTTTGACTGGAGAATTCTACCAAACATTTAAGTTAGAAATAATACCAATTCTCCATAGTCTCCTCCAAAAAAAACAGAAGCCAATGGAATACTTCCTACCTACGTGTGAGGCCAGCATCACCCTAACCCTAAAAACATATAAAGATATTACAAGATATAGAAAAATTTCAGATTAATATCTTTCATGATGAAAGATACAAACATCCTCAATAAAATATTAGCAAATCAAATCCAACAATGAATAAAAGGAATTACACGCTGTGACCAAGTTAAGTTTTTTTCGGGTATGCAGGGCTGGTTCAACACTGGAAATCAATCAACGTAAGCCACTATATCAATAGGCTAAAAAAGAAAAATTACATGATTATACCAATTGTTGAGGACAACACATTTAACCAAATTCAACAACCACTTGTAAAAAAAAAAAAAACAACTTTCTGCAAACTAGGAATAGATAGAAACTTCAACTTGATAAAAGAAAAGCTACAAAAACCTACAGTTTATATCGTACTTAATTGTGAGAAATTGGATGCTTTCCTCCTAAGATCAGGAACAAAGTAAATATGTCCTTTCTCACGACTTCTATTCATTATCATACTGGACATCTTAGCTAGTGGAGTCAGATGATAAAAGGAAAAAAATGTACATAGATTAGAAAGAAAAAATTAAAACTTTGTTCAAAGATAACCTGATTGTGTAGAATGTCCTGAAAAACTAACAAGACCAACAATAAAAACCATTCCTGGTATGAATAACCTAGTATAGCAAAATTGTAGAATGTAAGGTTCATATTCAAAAGTCAATTGTTTTCTATATACCAGGTAAGTACAATTGGACTTTGAAATTTTAGAAAAAGCAGTATCATAATAATCAAACAAAAATAAAATAAAACACTTAGGTATAAATCTAAAAATACATGCACAGGATCTATACATGAAAAACTACAAAGCTATTATGAAAGAAATTAAAGATCTAAATAAATGGAGAGACACACTGTGTTCATACACTGGTAGACCCAATAGTATCAAAATGCCAGTTCTTCCCACTTTGATCTATTAAAATTAAAACTTCTGCTCTGTGAGAGACTGTTAAGGAAATGAAAAGACAAGCCATAAACTGAGAGAAAACATTTTTAAAAACACATCTTTGTTAAAGGAGTGCTATGTGAACTAGACAAAGAACACTTAAAATTCAACAGTAAGCAGATAACCCATTCAAAAGAATGAGCAAAAGGGGGCTGGCTCAGTGGCATGGCAATTAAGTTCGCAGACTCTGCTTCAGCAGCCTGGGGTTTGTCAGTTCAGATCCCAGGCGCAGACGTACACATTGCTTATGAAGCCATGCTGTGGCAGGCGTTTCACATATAAAATAGAGGAAGATGGGCACAGATGTTAACTCAACGCCAAGCTTCCTCAGCAAAAAGAGGAGGATTGGTGGTGGATGTTAGCTCAGGGCTAATCTTCCTCCAAAAAAAAAAAAAAATGAGCAAAAGATCTGAATAAACACCTCACCAAAGAAGATATAACAAAGAAAATAAACAGATGGTAAGTAAGCATATAAAAGAAGTTCAACATCATTTGTCATTACAGAATTGCAAATTAAAACAGCGGGACACTGCCCATCAGAATGGCAAAAAAACAAAACAAGCAAGCAAATAAAAAACCTGACAATACCAATGTTGGTGACAAGAATTTGGAGCAAAGGAATTCCCTATCATTGCTGCTGTGAATGCAAATGGTGCCCTCCCTTTGGAAGACAATTTGGCAGTTTCGCACAAAGCTAAGTATAGTCTTACTATGCGAGCCAGCAAACATGCTCTTAGGTATTTATTCAAGTGATCTGAAAACTTATATCCACACAAATCCTCAACACAAATTTGTTTATAATAGCTTTACTGATAATCACCCACACAACGGAAAATATTCAGCAATTTAAAAAAATGAGCTATCAATTCACAAGAAGACATGGATGAATCTTAAATACATACTGTTAAGTGAAAGGAGCCAGTCTGAAAAGGCTACATACTTCATGATTCCAATTATATGACATCTTGTAAAAGGCAGAACTATAGCAATAGTTAAAAACATGAATGGTCGGGGCTGGCCTAGTGGTGTAGTGATTAAACTCACACAGTCCACTTCAGCAGCCCAGGGTTCACAGGTTCAGATCCCAGGGATGGCCCTACACTCTGCTCATCAAGTCCTGCTGTGGTGGCATCCCACGGACGAAAGAGAGGAAGACTGGTACAGATGTTAGCTCAGTGACAATCTTCTCACCAAGTAAACAAAAACAAAAACCAAAGAATAATGAATGCTTGCCAGGATTTCAAGGGTTGGGGAGGGAGAGTGGAGGCTCAAATAGGTGAAGTACTGGAAACATTTTAAGGTGTTGAATTGACTGTACGATATCGTGGATATATGAGATTTTGCTTTTGTCAAAACCCATAGGAACTTTACAGCATAAAGTGAACCTTAATATATACAAATTAAATATATAACATAGTAAGTCGAGGGATCTCAGGATGGAACACACAAGGTGACAAAACAATTTAACTATATTACAAATGTATAAAACAACTTCACTGAAAGGGGTGGGGGAAAGGTCCTCACTGAAGTAACTTTGGAAATGATAGGAGTCTGGACCACTAAAGGCAAAACAAACCATCCATAAACTCTGTACTCTAGTTCATAAAGTCATTTCCCAGGAGGGCACAGGTTAAAAATTTTGAGGCTACTACGCATACAGACCAAGACTAAAACTTAAGTAAATGGATGTACTGAAGTGATGTGAGAGCCGTGTTTGCCACTATTGGAATGGGAGATTGCACATAAATTAGGGGAGGAGGCTAGAACAACCCCTGTGGCAATGGATTGAAGTTAGAGACCCCAGTATGAACCCACGTTTAGCTTAACATAGGTACAAATGGAAACGTATGAAAATATTTATAGATATGTGTATATACAAAGGTTAGTATATACTCATGTATCTCCTGTTTTTCCAGCTGAGAAGGTCGAGAAGCAAAGACATCCCAATAGCAATGAACACACCATGTTCAAGATCTTGGTTTCTTTTTTTTTTTTTTGTGGAAGATTATCCCTGAACTAACATCTGCTGCCAATCCTCCTCTTTTCGCTGAGGAAGACTGGCCCTGAGCTAACATGCATGCCCATCTTCCTCTACTTTATACGTGGGACGCCTACCACAGCATGGCTTGCCAAATGGTGCCATGTCCGCACGCAGGATCCGAACCAGCAAACCCAAGCAGAACGTGCGAACTTAACGGCTGCGCCACTGGGCTGGCGCCTTGGTTTCTAATACCATTCTTCAATAAAAGGAAGCACGGCTCCTTGGAAAAATGGTTGATTCTAGGACTAGAGCAGTACCTTTACAAGGAGAGCCTAGAGCATCTTGCAGTGCCAGAAAGTAAGGCAGTGCTAAGAGAAAGAAAAAAAAAATGATGGGAATATGTCAAAGGACACAGGAACTAACTGAATGAGCTCCCAATAAACAGAACTGGAACGATTCGAGCAACAAAATGAATAAAATCCCATTGTATTATGATCCAAAGTATAAAATAAATATCCACAAGTCAATACGCCTATAAATAAATGATTGGACAAATAAATGAGAAAAGACAGATCTCCTGTGCAAAAGAATCCCAAATAATTTATGCAGATATTCCTTTCTCAAGGATGTGCAGTATAATTTCCTGCTCCTGAGGTGTGGGCTGTACATGGTGACCTGCTTCCAAGGAGCACAGCATGGAAGGAGGGTGGGGGAGTAATTTTACAGTTGGAGAAACCTGACAAACAAACACATGTAGGCCAATGATCAGGTCATTTTCAACAGTCATAAGTCATGTTGATATTTTGATTTTGATGAGAATCACACATTACGTCTGTGGTCTTCCTCCCAAAAACCTATAATTCCAGTCTGATCTTGAGAATAACATCAAATAATTTCCAATAGAAGGACATCTTGCAATATATATGACTAGAACTGCTCAAAACTGTCGAAGTCATCAAAATCAAGGAAAGTCTGAGAAACTGTCCCCACCAAGAGGACAAAACACAGTGACTAGAGAATGTAATGTAGGATCCTTGGTGGGATCCTAGAACAGGAAAGACATTAATTATAAACCAAGAAAATCTGAATAAAGTATGGAGATTAGCTATTAATAATGTATCAGCACTGGTTCATTAATTGTAATAAATATATCATACTAATATAAGATGTTAATAATAGGGGAAAAGGGATGCAGGATATATGGAAACTGTACTATCTTCATGACTTTTCTGTAAAACTAAAACTATTCTGAAAAGAAAATTTTATCTTTCAAATAATTAAAACTTAATACATAGACTAAGAGAATGCATGTACCTATCCCATTCTTGTAACATACAAGCATAATCAAAGTCTCAGCGAAGTATCCCACAGATGAAGCTCACCCAACCATTTGTAAAACATAGATAAGTAGAAGGGAGGGAGGGAGAGAAAAAGACATGGGAAGTATGTGGGAAAAGTTAAGTGACGTGGTACACGGTTTTTGAAATTCTAACATCTGTCCCAGAGGAATTTCACAATGAGAAAACCAGAGAGAATTACAGAAACAAACTAATCAAAGAAATAAAAATGACAAGAAAATTTCTCAAAGTGGAAGATCAGTATACAGAATTTAAAAAAAAAGAAAAGGATGACACATGCAAAACACTAACACGTATCATGATGATATTCCAAAAGACAGAAATCAGGAGAAAATCTTGAATGTTTCCAAAGAAGAAAAATCAAGCAAAACATCAATCAGTCAATCAAACAAACCTTTACTGACAAAAACAATAAGAACCAAAATAGCAAGATTAATATCATGCAATTGCTGGTGAATTCTACAACCATTCAAACTAGTATGAGAGAGAATAAGGGGAGTTAGAAGCACGAAAAGCCTCAGAAGGATTACTACCTATGAACCAAATTTGGAGAAAAAAACAATTCAAGGAAGTACTGCAACAGAATGAAAAATGAATCTAAAAAAGAAAGACTCATCTATCACTGAATCATCAACACTTCTGTATTATTCTATCTTATGATTCAGGAAATGCTAGCGAGCAATGAACTAAAACTTCCAATTAAATCAAGAAAGATTTTGCTGTGTTGCAAAATATAAAAATATTATAACAGTCTATCAGTAATATCTTATATGTTATCAAAGTATTGGAAGAGGGATTGGAGGAGAGTGCTAAGATTCTTACCATTGTGCAGGGAAGGTAAAAATATTGATTAAACATAAATGTTGATAGAAACTGTAAAGTGATTATGTATTAAAACATTGAGTGACCACTAGAGCAGTAGTTCTCAAAGTGTTGGGTTCTAACCAGCAACATCATTATCACCTGGAAACTTATTAATAATGCAAACTGTTGGGTGCCACCGCAGAACAAAAGAATCAGAAACTCCGAAAGCAAGACCCAGCAGTCACTGTTTTAACAAGCCCTCCAGATAATTCTGATGCACTCTAAAATTTGAGAACCACCACACTCTAGTAATTGAAAGAGAATTTACAACTTGAAAAATAATAATAAAGGAAAAATGAATTAAAAAATGTGTCAATCAACACAGCAAAAGGCAGGTTAGGCAAAAAAATAAAAACACCGCCATGAACATATAGTGAACTGAAAACATGATCGCAAGAATTAGCTCAAATGTAGAAAAGTTATTAAAATAAAAAGACAGAGCCTCTTAGATTGAGTACAACTTCAAAAATAAAATCAGATACTCTCTGGCTACACATAGTCTTTTGGTGACATAAAACAATGAGAGAAAAAGGGTTAAAATCAGAGAATGGAAAAAGATTATCAGGCAAAATCAGACAAAAAAAAGGAAGCATAGCAATATCAAATGAAATAGAATTTTAGGTAAAAATATGAAGTGGAACAAAGAGATATTCCATTTGATGAAAATTAAATTTGTCAAGAAGCTACAAAAATGAGTTTTTGTGCACCTAACAGTGTGGATTTAAAATATATAAAGCAAACATTGATAGAAATATAAGGAGAAATAAACAAATTCAAAATTATACTTAAAGATTTTTATACATTTCTGGGGGGAAAATGGGATTCTAGGGTGAGGAGAGTGATTCACTTTTAAAATTATTTACTTTAAATTTACAGGTTATGCATAAACAATTCTCATTGTGAAACAAACAAAACTCTAGTGTTAGAAATAAAGCTAAATTTCTCCTTGATCGCTTATGCCAATCCCAATCTCTCCCAGAGTTACCCATTCTATGAGTTTGGGATTGCCATTTTAAGGCTTTTATTTAGTCAGTCAGCTAGTTATTTAATTTCTTTGGTGAGGAAGATTGGCCCTGAGTTAATATCTGCTGCCAATCTTGCCCCTTTTCCTTGAGGAAGATTGTTCCTGAGCTAACATCTGTGCCCATCTTCCTCTACTTTGTATGTGGGGTGCCGCCACAGCATGGCTTGATGAGCAGTGCGTAGGTCCACACCAGGATCTGAACCTGTGAGCCCTGGGCCACTGAAGTAGAGCCTGCGAACTTAACCACTCTGCCACCAGGCCAGCCCCTAAGGCTTTTACTTTTAATCACATTTATTTATTATATAGATCTATAAAATGCACAATTTTGTTTCATTTGGTTTGATTTGTCTAGGTTTGGCTAATTTTACAAAAATAGTATGATCTTTACATAATAATCTGTAAATTTATTTTTTTTCAATCAATGCCTGGAGTGAAAGACCTCTCACTTGAAGATCTTTCCACATCAGGATATAAATCTACCTCGCTTTATTTAATTGCTCTTTATCCCAAGATAATGTTGTTTATCTTACCATTTCCTTGTTGGTGAACATGTAAAGTGCTTCTAAATTTTAGGCTGCTGTGTCTTTATACATGCTACCTTGTGCGCATGTGTGGTTTATTTCTGTTGAATACTCCTGGAAGTGAGATTGTTACCTGGAAGTGAGATTGTTAGAATGAGGAGTATGCTTATTTAAACACTGATAAATTGCGACAAATTGCTTTCCACAATGGCTACAAACATTCACCAGATTAGTAATGAGAGTTTCTGTTTCCCCACAGATTTATCAACACTTGGTATTAAATTTATTAATTTTTGCCAAATAATGTGTGAAATCTTATCTCATTATTGGTATAATTTACATTTCTCTTATTGGGAGATTAATCATCTTTCATGTTTATCATCCATTTAGATTTGTCCTTTTGTGAAATGTATTACTATATTATATCAGATTTGTTTGTGTTTTTTAACTAGTTTGATTGTTTTTTGTCTTACTGATTTATAGGGATTATTTACGTATTTTGCTCATTAATACTTTGTATATTACATTTATGGCAAATTTTTTTTTCCAAACATGCTCCTTGTCTTTTAACTTTATTAATGATACATAGGATGGTCTCTCTTTCAATGGTCCTGTTTGGACTTCTGCACATTTTTATTTATGTTTTACTGGTGTTTTTATTTTTTTGTGTTATTTTTGTGTGTGTGTGAGGAAGATTTGCCCTGAGCTAACATCTATGTCAGTCTTCCCCTACTTTATAGGTAGGATGCCTCCACAGCATGTCTGATGAGTAGGGTAGGTCCATATCCAGGATCCGAACCTGTGAACCCTGGGCCACAGAAGTGGAGCACATGGAACTTTAACCACTCAGCCACAGGACAGCCCCCTGTATTACTGGTGTTTTTAAATTGTCGTTGTGAAACCTGCACATCCCAATTACAAGGAAATAGAGATGAAGATGCATTTAGCTCTATCTCAAGAGATTAGGAGAAATTTCCCAAGGGAGCTAATACTAGAGTTATCCAGGTGGACAGGAAAGGGATGGACATTCCAGGAAGGTGATAAGAGTATATGTGGTGGGCGTGGGGGGAAAAATCTCTATTTAGGAAACCGTGATGGGTTACCTATTCAGGACATATAAGAATATGGAAAGAAATGGGGCTGGAAGGAAGGCAGAGATTTGATGAGGACATCAAGTTGAGTATTTCAACTCTTCAGCATCCGGAAATAACACGTGGTGTTTGACAGTGTCACCTCAAGACTAAAGCCTGCTACACAATTATAAGGAAAAATACTGACCTCTAAGTGGAAATCTGCCTCTTAAAAGAGAGGAGACAGGTTAGAGATCCAAGATGGCGCCGTGAGTAGTCCTCTTTGTCTCTCGCCCTTCGAGTCTACAATTATTTGGACACTTATCGCTTGACAAAGGATATCCAGACAGCATCTCAGGACGTCTGAGACACCCACGCGACTATACATCGGAAGGCGGACGGACTTTCCTCCGGGAGGATGTGGAAATAGGTGAAAACTCTCCGACCCCGACGGGCAGCCTAGTACCCGCAAGCGGCTTTCTTCCAACGGACGCCCCCAGAGGATCCACACACATCTAGCGCAGGAGCGAGAACACAACAGAGGAGCGACGGTGGAAACAGGTGACCAGAGCCCTACCTAAACCCCCCGCAATTACTCCTAAACGCAGAGGGAAACTTTGGAGTTGCACACCTGAGCCCGCGGGGAGAGTCTCTCCCCGCCATTGGCGGGGAGACCCAGCCTGGTGCTCGGGGCGCCCGGAGGGTCCCAGAGAGAGTCACGGAGGGTACGGAGGTCTCCCAGCTGCCGTTGCCCGCCCCGTGGGACTAGGGATTGCCGGAGATCTCGGAGAGGACCGGGGCTGGGGGAACTTTCAAAGGCCGGTTCTGCGACCCGGAGGGGAAGCGCCGGAGCTCCGCCCGGGCAGCAGACAAAACTCTCTGTCTGCCGTTAGCAGAGGGGCCACGCTGAGCATTCACGGCTCCGGGAGAGGCCCGGAGAGAATCCCAGAGGGCGGGGCGACCCCCAGCTGCCGTTGCCCGCCCCGTGGGGCTAGAGATTGCCAGAGATCTCAGAGAGGACCGGGGTGGGGGGAACTTTCAAAGGCCGGTCCTGCGACCCAGAGGGGAAGCGCCGGAGCTCCGCCCGGGCAGCAGACAAAACTCTCTGTCTACCATTAGCAGAGGGGCCACGCCCAGCATTCAGGGCTCCCGGGAGAGGCCCGGAGAGAAGCCCAGAGGGCGGGGTGACCCCCAGCTGCCGTTGCCCGCCCTGTGGGGCTAGAGATTGCCAGAGATCTCGGAGAGGACCGGGGTGGGGGGTACTTTCAAAGGCCGGTTCTGCGACCCGGAGGGGAAGCGCCGGAGTTCCGCCAGGCAGCAGACAAAACTCTCTGTCTGCCATTAGCAGAGGGGCCACGCCCAGCATTCAGGGCTCCTGGGAGAGGCCCAGAGAGAAGCCCAGAGGGCGGGGCGACCCCCAGCTGCCGTTGCCCGCCCCATGAGACTAGGGATCGCCGGAGATCTCGGAGAGGACTGGGGCTGGAGAGAGTTCCAGAGACCCAGCTTAGTAGCCTAGGGGGAAACCCTACAGGCTCACAGCAGCCTTAGGGAAAGCCTCTGCACAGCACCAGTAGAAGGCACCCAGCCGCCAGCCACAAGGCTGGAAGACCCCAGGGCAAAAGCAGCATAGCTAGGTGTACTAACCACAGACTGTAGAAGATGCCAATAGCTCTCCTGCGACCCATAGAGGACAAGTGAGATTCGGTGGGTGCCGACAACAACGGAGCAACAAATATAAGTGATCCCACCCCTGGCCGCTGGAAAAGCCAATAACACCGTTTCAGACCCCAAGGAGAGAGCACATCTAGGTGGGCTGCAACAGTAGGCACCTGCAGCCTGAAGCCCCCCTGTGATGGCCCCCACGGCAGAGGAGGGAATCCAAAGGGCCACTGTGGCTACGAAGAGGGGCCCAGGCCCAGTTAGCAACTACGGACAGGGTTCCTGGTTGGTGAAGTATAAACAGCTGCTCCCCCCACCGCAGCAGCTGAAACAAGTGAAAGGAGCAACTAAACTCTATCTCCATGCGGAGGCACAAATCAACAACATCAAGCAATATGAAAAAATACATTAAATCTCCAGAACAGAAAGAAAGTAACAAATACACAGAAAACAATCCCAAAGAAAATGAGATATATAACCTAAATGATGATGACTTCAAAACAGCCATCATTAAGATTCTCAATGAGTTAAGAGAGAATTCTGACCGTCAACTCAACGAGTTCAGGAGCTATGTCACAAAAGAGTTTGATACGATAAAGAAGAACCAAACAGAAATATTGGAAATGAAGAACACAATAGAGGAGATTAAGAAAAATCTAGATGCTCTGAACAGTAGGGCCGATAATATGGAGGAAAGAATTAGCAATTTGGAAGATGGCAATATAGAATTGTTGCAGGCAGAGGAGGAGAGAGAAGCAAGACTTAAAAGAAATGAAGAAACTCTCCGAGAATTATCAGACACAATTAGGAGATGCAACGTAAGGATTATAGGTATACCAGAGGGAGAAGAGAAGGAGAAAGGGGTAGAAAACCTATTCAAAGAAATAATGGCTGAGAACTTCCCAAATCTGGTGAGGGAGATGGATCTTCAGGTGACAGAAGCCAATAGATCTCCAAACTTTATCAATGCAAGAAGACCAACTCCACGGCATATAGTAGTGAAGCTAGCAAAAGTCAACGACAAGGAGAAAATATTAAGGACAGCCAGGCAAAAGAAACTAACCTACAAAGGAACCCCCATCAGGCTATCAGCAGATTTCTCAGCAGAAACTTTACAGGCTAGAAGAGAGTGGAATGATATATTCAAAAATCTGAAGGACAAAAATCTACAGCCGAGAAATCTCTACCCAGCGAAAATATCCTTCAAATACAATGGAGAAATAAAAACTTTCCCAGATAAACAAAAATTAAGGGAGTTCATTGCCACAAAACCTCCTCTTCAGGAAATCCTCAGGAAAACCCTCATTCCTGAAAAATCCAAAAAAGGAAAGGGGCTACAAAACCAAGAGCAGAGGAGATAAGTAGAAGGACAACAACAGAGAGTAGCAGCTCTACATCAGAACAGATTAAACCATGGGACGAGAAACAAAGGAAACTGAAGAAAACCGGAAAACAAGACACAAAATGGTAGTGGTAGGCCCCCACGTCTCAATAATCACTCTAAATGTAAATGGATTGAACTCCCCAATCAAAAGACACAGAGTGGCAGGGTGGATCAAAGAACAAGATCCAACAATATGCTGCCTCCAGGAAACACACCTCAGCCCCAAAGACAAACACAGACTCAGAGTCAAGGGATGGAGAACAATACTCCAAGCTAATAGTGAACAAAAGAAAGCAGGTGTCGCTATACTAATATCAGACAAGGTAGATTTCAAAGCAAAACAGATAAAGAAAGATAAAGAGGGACAGTATATAATGATAAAAGGGACTCTCCACCAAGAAGACATAACACTTATAAATATATACGCACCCAACACAGGAGCACCAAAATTTGTAAAGCAACTCTTAATAGAACTAAAAGAAGACATCAACAACAATACAATAATAGTAGGGGACCTCAACACACCATTAACACCAATGGACAGAACATCCAGAGAGAAAATCAACAAGGAAATAATAGAATTAAATGAAAAATTAGACCAGATGGACTTAATAGATATATATAGAACACTTCATCCAAAAACAGCAGGTTACACATTCTTCTCAAGTGCACATGGAACATTCTCAAGGATTGACCATATTTTGGGAAACAAAGCAAACATCAATAAATACAAGAGAGTTGAAATAATATCAAGCATCTTTTCTGATCATAACGCTATTAAACTAGAAATCAACTACAAGAAAAAAGCAGAGAAAGGTGCAAAAATGTGGACACTAAACAACACGCTTCTCAACAAACAATGGATCATTGAAGAAATTAAAGAAGAAATCAAATATTATCTGGAGACAAATGAAAATGAGAACACGACATACCAAATCATTTGGGATGCAGCAAAAGCAGTCCTAAGAGGGAAATTCATCGCAATACAGGCTCACCTCACTAAACAAGAAAAAGCTCACGTAAGCAACCTCAAATGACACCTAACAGAACTAGAAAAAGAAGAACAAACAAAGCCCAGAGTCAGTAGAAGGAGGGAAATAATAAAAATAAGAGCAGAAATAAACGATATTGAAACAAAAAAGACAATAGAAAGGATCAATGAAACAAAGAGTTGGTTCTTTGAAAGAATTAACAAAATTGACAAACCCCTAGCCAGACTCACCAAGAAAAGAAGAGAGAAATCACAAATTAATAAAATCAGGAATGACAGAGGAGAAATCACAACAGATACCAATGAAATACAAGAGATCATAAGAGAATACTATGAAAAACTATATGCCAACAAATTGAACAACCTGGAAGAAATGGACAAATTCCTAGACTCCTACAATCTCCCCAAACTGAATCAGGAAGAAATGGAGAATCTGAATAGGCCAATCACAAGTAAGGAAATAGAAACGGTAATCAAAAACCTCCCCAAAAACAAGAGTCCAGGACCAGACGGCTTCTCTGGAGAATTCTACCAAACATTCAAAGAAGACTTAATACCTATTCTCCTCAAACTGTTCCAGAAAATTGAGAAAGATGGAGAACTCCCTAACACATTCTATGAAGCCAACATCACTCTGATCCCCAAACCTGACAAGGACAACACAAAGAAGGAGAACTACAGGCCGATATCACTGATGAACATAGATGCAAAAATCCTCAACAAAATTTTGGCAAACCGATTACAGCAATACATCAAAAAGATTATACACCATGATCAAGTGGGATTTATACCAGGGACACAGGGATGGTTCAACATCCGCAAGTCAATCAACGTGATACACTACATCAACAAAATGAAAAATGAAAACCACATGATCATCTCAATAGATGCAGAGAAAGCATTCGACAAGATCCAACACCCATTTATGATAAAAACCCTCAGTAAAATGGGTATAGAAGGAAAGTACCTCAACATAATAAAGGCCATATATGATAGACCCACAGCCAACATCATACTCAATGGACAAAAGCTGAAAGCCATCCCTCTGAGGACAGGAACAAGACAAGGGTGCCCACTTTCACCACTCCTATTCAACATAGTACTGGAGGTGCTGGCCAGAGCAATTCGGCAGGAAAAAGAAATAAAAGGAATCCAAATAGGTAACGAAGAAGTAAAACTCTCGTTGTTTGCAGACGACATGATCTTATACATAGAAAACCCCAAAGAATCCACAGAAAAACTATTAGAAATAATCAACAACTACAGCAAAGTAGCAGGGTATAAAATTAACGTGCATAAATCAGTAGCATTTCTATACACTAACAATAAACTAACAGAAAAAGAACTCAAGAACTCTATCCCATTCACAATCGCAACGAAAAGAATAAAATACCTTGGGATAAACTTAACCAAGGAAGTGAAGGATCTATACAATGAAAACTACAAGACTTTCTTGAAAGAAATAGGCGATGACATAAAGAGATGGAAAAACATTCCTTGCACATGGATTGGAAGAATAAACATAGTTAAAATGTCCATACTACCTAAAGCAATATACAGATTCAATGCTATCCCAATCAGAATCCCAAGAACATTCTTCACAGAAATTGAACAAACAATCCTAAAATTCATATGGGGGAACAAAAGACCGCGAATTGCTAAAGCAATCCTGAGCAAGAAAAACAAAGCCGGCGGAATCACAATCCCCGATTTCAAAACATACTACAAAGCTACAGTGATCAAAACAGCATGGTACTGGTACAAAAACAGGTCCACAGATCAATGGAACAGAATTGAAAGCCCAGAGATAAAACCACATATCTATGGACAGCTAATCTTCGACAAAGGAGCAGAGGGCCTACAATGGAGAAAAGAAAGTCTCTTCAACAAATGGTGCTGGGAAAACTGGACAGCCACATGCAAAAGATTGAAAAGTGACCATTCTTTTTCACCACACACCAAAATAAACTCAAAATGGATCAAAGACCTAAAGATTAGGCCTGAGACAATAAGTCTTTTGGAAGAGAATATAGGCAGTACACTCTTTGACATCAGCTTCAAAAGAATCTTTTCGGACACTGTAACTCCTCAGTTGAGGGAAACAATAGAAAGAATAAATAAATGGGACGTCATCAGACTAAAGAGCTTCTTCAAGGCAAGGGCAAACAGGATTGAAACAAAAAAACAGCTCACTAATTGGGAAAAAATATTTACAAGCCACTTATCCGACAAAGGGTTAATCTCCATAATATACAAAGAACTCACACTGCTTAACAACAAAAAAATAAACAACCCGATCAAAAAATGGGCAGAGGACATGAACAGACATTTCTCAAAAGAAGATATGAATATGGCCAATAGACACATGAAAAGATGTTCATCATCGCTAATCATCAGGGAAATGCAAATCAAAACTACACTAAGATATCACCTTACACCCGTTAGATTGGCAAAAACATCCAAAACCAAGAGTGACAAATGTTGGAGAGGTTGTGGAGAAAAAGGAACCCTCATACACTGTTGGTGGGAATGCAAACTGGTACAACCACTATGGAAAACAGTATGGAGATTTCTCAAAAAGTTAAAAATAGAAATACCCTATGACCCAGCCATCCCATTACTGGGTATCTATCCTAAGAACCTGATATCAGATATCTCAAGAGTCCGTTGCACCCCTATGTTCATCGCAGCATTATTTACAATAGCCAAGACGTGGAACCAGCCTACATGCCCAGAAACTGATGATTGGATAAAGAAGATGTGGTATATATACACAATGGAATACTACTCAGCCATAAAAAAAGACGAAATTGGCCCATTCACAACAACGTGGATGGACCTCGAGGGCATTATGTTAAGCGAAATAAGTCAGTCAGAGAAAGACGAACTCTATATGACTCCACTCATAGGTGGAAAGTAGTATATTGAGAAGGAGATCTGATCGGTGGTTACCAGGGAAAAGGGGGGTGGGGGGAGGGTACGGAGGGGGAAGTGGTGTATCCACAACATGACTAACAAAAATGTACAACTGAAATCTCACAAGGTTGTAATCTATCATAACATTAATAAAAAAAAAAAAAAAAGCTCTAGAAAAAAAAAAGAGAGGAGACAAACTCACAAAATGGTTTTTGGAATGAATGGAAACAAAGGAAGTCACGTTCATCTATGTAGCTCTAACCTGTGGGTGTCCAGGGCTAGGTTGCTACTGGGAATCCTATTGTAAAGATTCACAACACTTGATATTTTGGCCATTTTCCTCCAGTCTTCCACTTATCTAACTTTAGATTATTTGGGTAAAGAGCCTTGGATTCTAATTCCTATCCTGATATAAATTAGTTGTTACATTTCAGGAAGTCACTCTCTGGACATCAATTTGCTCATCTGTGAGATGAATGATTTACTTGGTTGTAAGGTTTCCTCCTATTCTACTGTACTATAATTTTATGTTTCAAATTGGGAATGTTGAATAAAACAAGCTCATAAAGTAAGAGCACTTTGAAAATGATAAAAATACTATCAAAATTTAAGGCATTGTTAGTTGTTAGGCAGCCAGTCTTCTTGATTCTTACTAAACAGGGAGAGAAGTGGAGAGAAACGTTTCTTAATGGGTCTGATTCCCAACCTGAAGCTCAGAGGCAGAAGACATAAAAGAGAATAAGACATATTAAAATTATTTCGGCAGTGAAAGTGAGAGAAAAAATAAGCAGTGATTAAAACTACAGATCAACCAGGGCCAGCCCTGTGGCCGAGTGGTGAAGTCCACGTGCTCTGCTTCGGAGGCAGAGGGTTTCAGCGGTTTGAATCCTGGGCGCGGAGATGGCACCGCTCATCAAGCCATGCTGAGGCGGCATCCCACACGCCACAACTAGAAGGGCCCACAACTAAAAATATAGGACTGTGTACTGGGGGGCTTTGGGAGAAAAAAGAAAAATAAATAAACAAAAAAACAACTACAGATCAACCAATTTAAGGCAAGAGAGAAAACACACACACACTTGTAAAATGCTTCCAAATAACCCTGAGGGGAAAAAAAAGATAATTGTGACATCAGGGTCCTGGAGCAGGTAGCATAGACAATAGAATCAGCCTTGCCAAGGAGAACAGAAGCCTCCTCTGCCTCTGAAAAGAAGATGAACAAGAGAGTTGACTTGGAAATTGAGGTAGTAGGGTGAACAGAGATGATAAGTGGTGAAGTTCATATATAGGGGCTGCCAGATTTAGCACATAAAAAACCTGAATACCCAGCTAAATTTGAGTTTCAGGTAAAGAACAGACAATTTTTTTTTTTTTTTTTTTTTTTTTTGCTGGGAAAGATGCTCTCTGAGTCAACATAAGCAACAGATAATTTTTTAATGAAAGTATTGCCCAAACAATATTTGGGACATACTTATAACAAAAAAGTATTCGTTGTTTATCTACAGTTCAAATGTAACTGTATATCCCATATTTTATCAGTTAATCCTAGTCATACCCTGATCTCAGTATTCATCTAAGGGCAAGGCCAGCTACAAAAACTTGGTGCTCTAGTCCAAGAAGGAGACATATCTAGCTGTCTACTGGACATCTCTTAAATGACCCACAGACTCTTAAATGTAATAATATATCAAAAACTGGACTCTTGAGTTACTGAAGCCAGAAACTCTTCCCTTATGGGTTCTTTTCTACTTTTCTGCCAAAATCTAACTCATCAGCAGATGCTGACAAATCTATCCTCAAGATATATCTCAAACCCCATACGTTTCTCTCCAACCCCAGTTCCAGCACCTTCTTTCAGGACACATGATGTCTGGTCTGGATTAATCCAATTGACTACAGTGGACTCACAACACCTTCAACCCTTTCTTCACCCCACAGCCAGAGTGGATCATATTATCTCCCTGCTTATAAACCCTTAATTGCTTCCCTTTAATTTCATACAAAACCAAACTCCTTACCACAGCTCACAAGGCTGAATGTGACCTGACCCCCTACAAATTGCCACTCCCCCACCCCTGGTTTCTTTGTGCCACTTCTCCCTGTAGCTCGCTGTGTGCCAGCAGCTGTGGTCTTAGTTTCTTGACTGTGCTGACCTTTCCTCCCTTGTTAATGCATTTGCACGTGTTGCTGCTCTTGGTTTTCTTTTTGGTTTTATATAAATATTACCTTTGCATAGACACCTTTCAGCTGACCTTCTCCAAAGCTGCCCTAGCAAGCTGAGCACAGACTTGACCTCATCCAGGGACATTAACCTTGAGAAAACACAGGAGTGACTTTGAAGGACATATTTTTGAGCCCCACAAAGACGAATGATAAAAGCACGATCTGGTCTCTAGTCTTTCTTACCTTATGTTTCCTGTGAGGTTTCTGTTCCGACCCAACTTGTTTACTTTCTTTCCCAGTTCATTCCACAGACCTTCCGTTTCCTATTTATACTGCCTTCCTTGGCTTTTCAATTGCCAGGGTACCATTTTTGCTCAAAATCCAACTGAAGTTCCCCTTCCTCCATGAAATTCTGGGGCACCCCTCCTGCCTTCTCTCATCTCTCCCTCCCCTGTGCCGCCCTGGGTGATGTGTGGTGAGGTAGAGAGAGAATGCAGCCAGACATTCAGGTTTCAGTTCCACCTCTACTACTTACAGGCTTGTTTACTTAACTTCTCAGAGATTTAGTTTCCTCAGCTATGACAAATGGATTATAGACTGATGCTTATAGTTTTGGAGGGACTGAAATAAGATATAATAGCACGCTTCCTGGAACACAGCAAACAATTTACATTAGTTTCCATTTTCCTTTCCCTTTCTTTTGTTTCACACTTAGAATATGCTACCATGGAATCTGACAAGTTAATAGAGATTGATAACAGCAAGAGGATAAAGAAGTAAATTAATAGAGTCCCAAGACCAGCAGAAATCTTGAAAGTCATTGAGCCCCAGTAGCACCTGCCTAGGACATTCTAGACCATTCCGGAAGAGTAGTTATCCTTTTCTTTAAGGCCTCTGGGAAGATGATGCAATGAATTCAGCTCCAAGAGACTCCAGAAGGAATTAGATGCTGAGATGTAGTCTTGTTGGATACGCCCCTTCCCCTTACTTCCTAAAGATCTACCTGCTGCATATGGAAAATCTAAATCTATTTCAAATGTTGAAGATTTTGGTGAACTTGAAATACTTTTTTCTAATGTTTACTCTTTAAGACAGATATCTTTAAGATCATTGAAGGAGAGTAAAATATGCCACCCCAAAATATGTCACATTTGCATATTGATTATTTTGAATTAAAGTTACTTAAGACACAACTGGTTCAAGAAGAACACTGTGACCCTCCTTTGTCCCCTTGAAAGCAGAAAATAGATTTATTTTGCAAAAAGTACCCTCCTGTGTACCAGGAGAGTAGAAGTCATCCTTATCACTAGAGATAGGGAATATTAGAGTCAAGGAGACTATATAAACAAACTTTGTTACTTCCTCACTAATTTACTGCCCCAAGCCCAAACTTCTCTCTCTTGAACATTCTTCACAAACTTATTGTTTCTTTGTCTAAAACGTATAAACCTTGCCTGCTTTGGTCACTTTTTTGAGTCTCATATTTTTATCAGCTCCTGTATGTATGAAATTAAATTTGTTTTTCTCCTGTTAATATGCCTTCTGTCAATTTAATTATTAGGCCAGCCAAAGAACCCAGAAGGGAAGAAAGGAAAGGTTTTCAGCTCCTACACCATGATGTTGATATCAATAGATATTCACGCTTGCTTTCAAATTACATTTCCTTTAATCTAGAACAAATGGCTTCAACTTTCAAAACATTTTTCTTTCAGTGTCTAAAAACTATTTCGAATACGTTTTAACTTTAAAAATTGCTTACCCTTTTCTCTTTGGACCATAGCAAGAAAGGATTCTCAATGAGGGTGAAAGAAGAGCTGGATTTTCTTTTCTTTTCCAGAAGTGCCCACATTTTGAAAATGAAAAAGAGCATGGATTTTAATTCTGAAGGAGACAAAAATCACAGAGTGGAGAAGACATAAATTTGTTACATGTGAAGTGACTAGAAAACACAGTACTGCAGTTTAATTGGCATGAAGTATCCTTTTCTCACCGTTGCCTTACGTAATCACAAAATGAAATCTGGTCAGAGAATTTGCAACTCCACCTCAGTGCACTCTCCAGGCTCACTGAAATTCTCTGGAACCTGAGCATCTTCTCCTTCCATTCTCCCAAATGGCCTCTGTCTGGATGTGATACAAGATCCAGAGCCTTCTCTTTGCAAATCAGATTCTTCCCGATGCCAGTAGGCTGGACAGATTGGACGCTACAACAGTCTTTTCCTTCTCACTCTCCCTCCTTCCAAGCAAAGACGCTCCATCAGCTGGAAAGCAGCAGAATTGGAATGGTCTTTCAGGTTCTGTTTGGCAAATAACATGGCTCTGCATGGAGCCAGAATCGTAAGCTTGAAAGAGGAAACCCAATTTTGCAAGGGGATTTGGTTCTAATCTGTTTACTCATTTTTTCAGAGAATTCTTTAAGTGGAGGGAAGGGGATGACTTCATCAGCTAGACTGGGTCACTCTGGAGGCCTATCAAAGAGTTTAATTTATTTGTATTTATATTTATGCTTGGCAGGGGAACCTCTTGAGGAAAGTATACTATGCATACATACTAAATATCAGTTACATCAGTTTCCATGTTCACTCTCCTCGTAAAACATGATTGGACCCAATAAATATGGAAATATCAAATGCATTAAATTAAAATGTTATTAGTTAAAGCAGTTGTAGGACCTTCTTATACATAATCATTAAACCCTGGCTCCAATGAGAACATCAGGCAGGATGTTTCTAGCAATTTTTCCCATGGAGACCTAGGAGGCAGCAGGCATGATAAACACTCTGTTCCTTTAAAACTGATTCATATCAGCCACTGAAAAGATCTAAACTAACATCAGTTCACATGTCTTATGTGGTAGACTTAGAGGGTAGAAAAAACAATAGCCAACAGACAAATTGGCCCTCAATTTTGGATTCGAGTTCACCAATACAAATGCTAGAGTGAGTGATTTTCTAGTTTTTATCATCCATGTGTAACATAATAATATAACAATAATGATTAATACATTTTTATCTATCTCTGCAATAAATAGCTTGCAATGTGACCTTGGGCAAGCTGTTTATCCTTACTAAGGTCACTCATGACCCAATAATATAGGACTGGGGTGGAGTCTGTAGGAGGGAACTCTTTCAAGTCAGATGGACCTGAGCTTGTAATCTCATCTCCATCAATTAATAGCTTTGTTTTTTTATGCAATTTACCTAATTTCTCAGGACCTTTTCCTTTAAGTTTTAGATAAACGGGTTGCTGAGTGGGATGGAATGATAATTAGGGGTCTAATGACTATTAATGAGGTAACATGTATAGCAACAGGTCGAGTAACTATCATTATTAGAGCATTTATTGTGCACCATGTAAGCACGAAAACATTGCAGAAGGAATATAGGAAAACGGATTTGAAGGAGTCAGCTAACTATAATTGCATATCAGGTACCTACCGAAAGACAAACACAAAAAAATTTTGTTAAACCACAAAAGATGTACAAGATTAAAATCCTGGCCATTAGGCTTCTGTAAAAAAGGAGGAGACAAATCTAACCCAGTCAATAAACTTAGAGACAAATAAATATTGTTGGCATCACATATATAGTATCTAGCAAAGAACACACATGGATCACTGGATTGCAGCAGTCAAGCAAGACTTCACAGAAAAGATGACACTTGGAGGAGGGACGGATAGAAGGTTCAGAAAGGTGTTTCAGATAGGATGAAGAGCATGAACGAAGGCCTTGAGTCAAGAAGTATATAGCACCACATTTGGGGTTCAGGAAAGAAGTCAGTGCCACTAAAGCATAGGATTTATCTAGGCATTAGTAGGAAGAAAGTCAGGCAAGTGGGGTTGGACTTGAAGCCACATAAATTCTGGAGCCATGGTAAGTCCCTAAAACAGATAGTAGTTAAGAAAGTAGAATCTGTAATCACTATAAATATGTTTATTAGTTGTTTCAATGTGGTGAAGATTCTGATTAAAAATCCCTAAGATATTGGTTAGAGAAGGGAAGATGTCTGGGGAGGGGGGAGGAAATGAGAGTGATACCGGCTCAACACAAGATTGACATAAGGGAAGCCATATTGTAGGAAAGAAACCATATTGTAACTTTAAATGACCTCTGAGTAACTAGCCCAGACATGCTCTGTAGATTTTGTGGCCCCTCTCAGCCGCTTTAAGATGATAACTTTGTTCTTTTGAGTTCCTTAGGAATGTGATGACCCTGGGCAGAGAGCCTATGTTGATAGCCATCATCAGTGACAACTGAAAGATCAGGGTATAGGGCGTTGCTCCCTTCTCTGATGCATATCCAGTAAAACAAAGGACTATCAGGAACTAGGACCAGATGTCTGCCCCGACCCAGAGACCAGTGCCTCCCCTACCTGGAGACTAGCCCCATATATAACTGGTCTGTAGTCTTTGTTCTGGGAGAAGCTTCTTTCGGACATAAGTCGGCCATCTTCCCTGTTGTTCGCAAGCTGTACTAAAGTCCTTTCTTTCCTGCCACCTTCCCTCCTGACTATTGGCACATCTTGCAGTGGGCAGATGAGCCACCTTGGGCGGTAACACGAGGAGAGGGTGGAGAGCCAGGCCTGTGGATCTATCCTTTCAATATCCTGCTTCACTTCCAAAGGGGAGCATCCACAACACATTCATTGGAAAACCATTCTCCACAGTACTTTATGGATTCGACAATTAACTTAAATTATTGAAGAAGCAAGCTACATCTCTCTTTGCATCCCTAACGAGGAACATCGTTTTTTCTTTCCTATTTTCCCTGGTTCAAAGATTTACCCTTTCCCTTGCACATTATGGTTAAACTTGTTGTTCCCTTCCCAGAGAACTGGAGAAAATATGCTTCTCAAAAGCCCATAGGAGCAAATTGGTGAAACGGCCCTGAAAGTGAATGTGTTACACAGCTAATAAGCCCTGTTACTCACCATCTCGTAGGTGAGAAGGTCTGAGCAAAGAGCCTGCCACAGGAGGCCAAAGAGAGGGCCCGGGGTAAATGGTGTGAAGCACCAGAGGCAGAGTCAGCTGTGGGATTGCTCAACACTCTGTCTTCTTTTGTGGAGGTCTGACAGTTTACTTTGGGCGTTGATGCAGTGGAGCAGTTGAGAGCATTTTAAGGTGGCTCCAGAGACTTGAGGCTTCATTAGAAGGAACGGAAGAAAAAAAGCAAGGCTGGTGGTTATTGTCATCACTGAGGGCTCATGCAGTGAAATGGCCCTCCGAGAGAGCCCAGCTGTGCAAATTGCGCAGGCCCGGAAGAAACATGTGAATGCAAAGGAGGAGAAGAGGTAGCCGGTGGAAGAACTCAGAGGCCAGTAGGTTCCTTTTTTCCCTAAGGCAGTGGTTCTCACAGTGAGATTGCCATGTCAGCAGTATCAACTCATTAGAAATGTACATTTTCACTCCCACTCCAGATCTACTAAGTCAGAAACTCTGGAGGCGGAACCAGCAATCAGTTTTAACAAATATTCCAGGTGATTCTGATGCAAACTGAAGCTTGAGAATCACTGCCCTAGGGAATAAACTCATTTCCCAGGGAGCTTTTCCTCTCTTTGCGAGAATCTGTGATTTACCCAGGTCACTCAGCTAGTGAACTACAGAGCTAAAATCAGAATTCCAGGCTCCTGCTTCCTGTCCAGTGGTCTTTTTATAGTGACTTGATGAGTCTAATGCAACACAAAGCAAATCAGTATTAAAATGATGTTATTTCAAAGCTTCCCAAGGTTGTTGATAGGAAACATTAGAGAAATCATTCTAAAACTTTGCATGTACTATAGAATTGCTCCTGAGATCCCACTACATTTTGAAATACATTTAGAGATTTCATTTAATTTTAGATATTTTGTTCTATAACAAAAGGCACTTAAGAATGATGTAGTCTTTTGTACATTTTTGGAGACAATCATCCAATTGATTATTTTGCATCTCAGCAAAGTAACGGATATATTTTTCTGAAATGAATAATTAGATGTTCAGAACAAGCCTGATCACATATGCTGGTCTGACATCAAATGACTATTTCCAATTGTAGGGGAGGAAGACATTTCCTCTACCCACTGTGGGTTCTTCTGGCTGGAGAACGAATTAAATTCACATGAGACAGAGTAACAGGAAAAAATTAAACAAAACTTTATAACATGTATACATGGGAGAGGCTCAGGCAAAATGAGCCTCTCGCCGAAATGGCTGAAGCCCCCACCTTAAATATCATCTTCAGCTAAAGACAAAGGAGGATGTTGGGGGTAGGGGGAGTCAGTTACAGGAGGTTACCAGACAAGCACAGTAAACAGGAAAAGATTATTATGCAGATTTAAGTCCTTGTCTTCCACATTGATCAGAGATTCTAGAGATAAGGTCATCCCCCCCCTTCTTCCTGGTACAGAGAGGGAGACATCTTTACAGATGGAGATTTCCTTTACAATGTAAATGTTTCTTAACAAAGGGTAAGTAAATTCTACTTTTCAGTTGCTTTTCTGTCTGCAGTTTATTAAAAGTAACCAGCCCCAAATAATCCTCATGCCAAAGAGGCATGTCTTAAGGTGGCCAATTCCAGGCCCCCCACACATTTTGACCCTGTTGTAAATTAGAAATCATTCAATCTGCATTAGTTTACTAGGAACATTCTGTCTGCCCAGGAATATGCTGGGTTTAGGAGGAGAACTAAACGCAAGACCCCAACTCACAAAGAAATTTAGATTTATTTAAGGGGAAAATGTCAGAAGATATGCCAAACTATATTCTAAGGTAACTGACACGGTACAGATGGAAATCCCACAGGAGGTCCCAAGAGTCCTTATTTTTATTTAGTTCTACTCAGAGAACCAGCACTCTGAGTTTTTCTTTATTTTTTCTGTGATATAAATGTTGCCTTCTGAAATGATTATTCTTCCAATGCTCTATTATGTTATTCATGCCTTTTCTCACCTGCTTCTTCCTGAATGTCTGATTCAAGTCAACTATTGATTGAAATTACATTTCAGAAATCAAAACAGCAACTCTTGAAAGAAAAAAAGTGAAGGTGGGGGTTGAGGATGGGCTGAGAAGTGGTGTATGCAGGTAATTCCGCATGAAGCAATTGATGCTTGTCTACAATAGGAAATGGAACGAGATGAGTTTTTCCCCAGTCCTCTGGGGAAATCATTCAAATATACACTCTTATCAAGCTCTAATAATGTTCTTGCTTCTGCCTGTTTGCTTTGATGAAGCTGATAATAACAGAAATCTGCATTTATTTGCATTTTTTTACTAGAAGTCACTGAAGCATTTCAGAACATCATTTTAAAGTGCATATTCCTGTAAGTAGCAAAAACATGAAATGTCATACAAATGCAGGTAGGGGAGTTCAGAAATGGAATTCATTTTAAGAACGAGCTAGGGGCTTGCCTTCCTCTTCTTGGTGTCCTTGACTCAAGAAGCAGGTAAGGAAGGATATTTTTTCATAAGTTTTCTTTGAGCCGAAGGCATTATAAAAGAATTTTTTTCCCAGCAGTGCAACTAATGCTCCCCCATTTCCATTTCTAACCACTCTTTCCCTCAAAATACTGATAGAAATCATGTAGGGACGCAAAATAACACTACTTAAGGAAATCAATGAAAAATAAACTCAGAAAGGGTTTCAAAAGCCAACTACACCGTTCCTTTCCCTTTACAGGTTTGACAAATGTATCCCAGAGAACACAAATGACTTTTCCAAGACCGCAAGCCAAATTGAAAAGCAGAGTTGAGGAAAAAAGGAAAACAGCCCAGTCTCTACTGCTGTCCACTTCAGCACTTCCACATCCTCAACGCACTGTCTTCAGGCCCAGAACTGATATTAGGGAATCCCACTTGCTGTTCAATTTTTAAAATTCCATTTTTAATTTTATGCCTTTCTTGATATGTCATCCTATCCATTCTGATTGAATACTTATGAAAGAACTCTGGTCCTTTCTAGTCCTGCAATATTGGGATTCTGTGATTCAGGTTAATCTGAGTGAGTCAATTCTAAATCCATCTGCAGGAGCTGAAGCAGAATGAAAACAGACATTGGTGGTTTCAGAGTCAGTAACTCTCTTCCCATAAATTTGTAATTTTGTAATTTATTTTCCAGAGGATGTACAGTGCATTGGTGGTTGTAGGGCAAAATAATTTTAAAGACAAATGAGAGCAGAAACAGGAAAACTTGAAAAGACAAAAAGCAAAACTTGAGGTAACAATTCAGGAAACAAAACAAAACAAAACTTTCTTCCACTACAAAGCACAGAAAGTCTCTGTCAGTTTTTCACCTGCATTCATTTAAAGACACTCTTACCAAATGACAGAGAGCATTTTCCCATTATAGAAATTGAAAATAACATAAGAATATAAATGATAAAAAATAAATCTGGCTCTCCACCCTAGGATTCCAGCCTCAGAGCCTCTGTCCAAAAGCAACCAAAGTTATCCCGTCATGATAAGTTCACGCAAGGACAAGTATCCCATACACACTTCTGCAACTTGTTGTGTTTGTTTACTTTGTTTATTTTATTATTTTTTACTTTTCCTTTTTCTCCCAAAGTCCCCCAGTACACAGTTGTGTATTTTTAGTTGTGGGTCCTTCTATTTGGGGCATGTGGGACACCACCTCAGCATGGCTTGATGAGTGGTGCCATGTCCGTGCCCAGGATTCAAACTGGCAAAACCCTGGGCAGCCAAAGCAGAGGGCGCGAACTTAACCACTGAGCCACGGAGCCGGCCCCATGGTTTGTTTATTTTATTGTTTACTTTCTTAGCTTAGCAATATGTCTTGAACATCATTCCTTACCAGCATATCTATTTCTCTCTAATTATTTTCAGTGATGTAGAGTGTAGAATGGCATAGACAGTATTTTAATCAATCTTTTCCCTAGTCTTTTACTACAACTACAAATGCTGCAAATATGCATCTTAAGGACTTTTGGAAACATGAATATCTTCGTTTTGAAGTTTACCTATCAGCCTTAATGTGTTCAATTTTCACATTGCGGCAACTCGTTTCATGTGTTGACCCTTCCTGAGAAAGTCTTTGAATACTCTTAGCATTTTGGAAACCTTCATTTTATTCCTATAGGAACAAAAAACAGCCATTAACCAAGAATACAATGAAAGAGTAAAAACTGCAGAGAAGAGCTTTCTTCTTGTGTTTCATTCTCTGCGTGATGATGGGGTCAACTGTGGGAGTGATGGAACATTGTAGCCATATATCTGAATATGATCATGAATATAGATGTCACATCTTCTTTTAGGGCCATTCAAACACTGTCCAACAGAGAAAATGATAACAATAAGACAAAGAGCCTACAATTTTAAAAACCTTAATGAAATCTCATCATGCAATCAACTATTTCTTTCTTAACTTTAAAAATCTTCCTCAATGAATGAAGCAAAACTTTTTCTATCATTTAACTTGTCTTAAGTTAATTTTTGTTTTTCATCAAGGTCTGATTTTTCTATTTACAGTAACAATTACCCTTTTTAACTGTTTATTTTGTTATATCTTTTTAAATAATGTTTTACTGTGATTTTTTTGTGTGTTTGTGTTTTCAATTTCATTTTTGTTTGTTTCCTTCTGGTTAAAATAGCTAAAGACTTTTAATTCTGTTTCTTAAACACTCCTACACTTTGTACAATCCTTCTTTCACCACTACTGGTAAAATCCTCCCAACATATTGATATCACTTTTGGGAGAAACTTAACCAAATGCTGGGTTTTGCATTACTACAATTATTGCATGTTGTACTGCAGAGCCACAGTATATGTGATTACATTTTTCATCTTATATTTCTTTTTATTTGTTTTTCCTTTGGTTAATAATAGCCACTTCCCCCCTAACTTTCTATGTTCTGTTACTAAGTTTTCTTCATTTTCTCTTTAACTATTCTGACAGTTGTCACATGCCTATATATATTTTTGTCCAAATGCTCAACATTTTGAAACACACCCTCAGCTTCCATTTATTTTTTCCTTGAAGTCATCCCTCTCACAGTTCTTCAGCTTCTTCCTTCAATCTAACCTGCTTGCTCTCTCACTGGACGTGGATTGATCTTTTACCTTCATCTGGATGAGGCTTCCTGTGTCCTGGATCCTCAGTCTCATTCTTTTTCCTTTGTTTTGCTGAGTACACTAGCTAGTAGCTTCCTAAGAAAGAGTACTTGGAAGTACATTCTCTGAGTCCTTTTATATAGAGAAATTTATCAATTATACCCTGAACCAATACTGATGGTTGGTGGGGTAAAGAATTCAAGTTTCAAAATCATTTCTGTTAGCACTTTGAAGATGTAACTATAGAGATCTCCTGGCCTTCAATGGCTGGAAGTCTGATGCTATTCTTACTCCAGATCCTCTGTAAACTCCATTCCATTTCTGGTGTTGCAATAGGGTGTGATGAGGGGTCTTGGTGTAGATTCTTTTAAACCCAATGACGGGGACACATATCCTTCAGTTCTAGGAAATTTTATGATTTATTTGATAATTCCCTATCCTTCATGTTATCTGGTCTCCCCCTTTCTGGGGGGTTTTATTGCCTCTATCTTCCAATTCCTTTACTGACTTTATTTTGCTATCATATTTTTAATTTCTAAGCTTATTTTCAATTTTTTTTTTCTTATTGCTGCTCCCATGTATAGCATCCTGTTTTTATTTCATGACTATAGCATCTTCTCTTAATTCTCTAAAAGAAATAATAATAGATTTTACCTTTGCAATTTTAGTCTGTTCCCTGTGTTGAATCAATTTTTCTTGTTTCTTTCTTTTAGTTTCTGTCTTACATTTTGAAGGCCCTCCTCAGATATATGGTAATCCTTGGCTATCAATTTGTCTTGAAGAGTTAGGCATTGAATAACTGATAGAAACTCTAGACGTAGGGGAAGTTCTTTCGGATTTGAGGCCTTCATGGTAGGGTGATTGGATACAGGTCTGATTCTTATTTAAGTCCTTCAAATACTAACATCTGTATTCTTTAAGATGATTTCATTTCTCCTAAGACAATTTCTCTAGTTGTTGCCTGGGTGTGCAGGGGTAGAATGGGTGGGTCATATATCTCACTAATCTTACTCTGGGAACAGGCTAGTGTACAACAGCCAGATGGCTGATGATTCACTTCTCATACTTTCCTAAATGACCATATTTTCTGTCTGGTACCTCAGTATGACTCACTACCACAAACACCAGGACCAACTACACAATTTATGGGGCCCACTGCAAAAAAAAAAAAAAAAAAAAAAATGGGGATCCTTGTTAAAACATTTAAAGAATTTTTTATTACAACAGGAAAGTGTTAAACAAGTATGGAACCCTTCTGAGTGTGGGATTTTGTGTGACCATGCAGGCTGTACAACCATGAAGGTGGTCCAGACAAACACACACTCTGTCCCCAACTCCACCTGGCTCAGTTTCTCCAGAAAAGAACGCACACCCTGTCTCCTGAGAGGTTGAAAGGGGAGACTCACCTGGCGAAAAGGCAGGAGAATGAGGATCTGGGGGATGAATTTTAAGCCAATCCACATGTTTTCCATATTATATCTCATTCGCATTTGCTGTGACTCTTGGAAACTCCAAGAATCCAGGCCTGTCAGGGTCCTATGGGACAAGCCAGTTCACTTCTCGCAATTTCATAATCATTCTCCTCTGTAGCCATGGTCTACTCTTCAAAGTGAGTTCTCTTCTTTTCACCTTTCAAAACTTTGCTGACAACTCTCACCTAGTATCATCTCCTCTCTTATTCTGTTTGTGCTTTTGTGTTTATAGCTTTGCTTTTTTAAACTGTCCTTTTGAGGGCACATGAAATGGAACACACGTAAAAGCATCTTGTTTTCCGAATCGCCGCCTTTAACCAGAACCACGGTACAGTACTTAGCCACTGCCTTCTTTTATTATATTTATATAAGATACCTCATTTTACTCTCCAATTACTCAATATGTCTTCACCTTCGGCTAATCAAAAGATAAATTTTACTCTGCTGAGTCATTTAATATTTTGAGTTCTAGCACATTTTACCCTCAGATGCCCCCTATTTCCATCTCCTTTTCTCCATCCTTAAAAAAAAGGGCACATTTTCTGGAAAACAGGGTAGACTCTGTGGTATGTGTATTGACCCAAATATTTCAGGACCTTGTATGTCATGTTCCAACCAAATTGCTGGCTGAAGACGATAAGATATTGAATTTTTAATTGCAAGCCATTATGAAACTAGCTATTTTATATCAACTAACATATAATCAGTAGTTAACTATTCTCCATTGATTTCAAGACAAAAACCTCAAATTTAATTAGAACTCTGAGGCACAGCCAAGAACTCGGTAACCAATAATCATTCTGATAGAACTAAACTTTGAAGAAGTTGGATGTCTTAATGAAGGAATGGATTATGTTGAGCTTACAGTGTGTATATATACAGATGTATTACCATTTTAAACAGAATTCTTGGTTCAGGCTACAAAACATGCTATTTCAACTGTGCCTTCCTAGAGCTTCACTTAAAATTAACGTCAGAGTGCGGCATCAGTACCCAATACTCTAGCATGGCTGAAGAGACAGTAAACTATCAAGCGAATTAATTGGACCAGATTCAACTTCTCAATGATCTCAGCCTTCTCACAATCACAGAAGCCAAATATAACCCACATCTCCCAACTGGCAGTGTACTGACTATCTAATTAAGAAGCAAAACTGTCTACGGTGATTTAAGATCCAGCCTCGTTCTCTGGTGAGATGGATGTCTTGTCAAAAATCTGATAAAATATTCACGACTACAACCTATTCGACCCAGATGCCATCAGCCAAATTGTGGAAAGGAGAGTGGAAAAAAGATTTTATATATTTTTTTCTTATGAACAGTTTTTTAATTTTGTAAGTACTTTTCTGTCCTGTTTCATTTCCCCAGGACTATAGGAATGTCTTCACTACACCTCTTAGAGTTGGAACAATGAATGAGTATCTGTGGGTAAATGTAAGTCATTTTGTCAGACAAATATTTTGGAGGGAAGCAATTAAGATGTTCTACTTGTAGTATGACCTGTCCTACCTGGCGTTTCTTGAGAGAGAGAGAGAGAGACAGAAGCAGAAGTGGGAGTATGGGGCTAAGGATCTCGTTAGCCTTGATCACAAGAACTGAAGACTTTTAAGAGGTCTTTCTTCACTTCTCCCTGCCAAAGGACCTCCCAAACGTTACTCTCCATGAAGTTTAAGGCTGCTGCCTTTTACCCTTAAGAAGCTAGAGGGTCTAATTTTTATTTACCTAGCAATGGAAAATAATCCTAAATACTCTTGACTGAACAAATTCAAGTTGGAAAGTAATAAGAGAGTACATTCTCTTTATCTCACTTTTCTTCAGAGTAGGTTTCCACTGACAACATGTGACTTGATGTCTCCTAAAGTAGAGTGAACTCGTGATAACGTAGAAAGAATAGCAAACTAACTAGGAATCTAGTCTCTAGTTCAGTTCTGTGATCTGCTACGTTTTCGGCCTTGGAGAAGCCCTTAGATTCTTTGTATCTCAATTAATTATTCTCTAAATTGAGAATATCATCTGATCTTTTTTTTCTAAGCTGGAACTCACGTTTCCTCTATATCAAGCCTTCTGCTACACACTTTATCTGATCCACCTGCAATTAGAGTTATTATCTTTGTCCGCACAATAATCCTACTATTAGATGTGACATTAATATAAGGCTCAGGGAGGTTAAGTTACTTGAAGGAGATCACATAGTTCAGAAACAAGAGAATCAGAATTCACAGGTAAGTCAATATGGCGACATATTTTATAACCCTATGTCATACTACTCTGTATGACTGTAGACCAGTCATTCCACCTCTTTCTAACACTGCAGCCTATTCTATGTAGTGGCACAAATAGCAATGCTGTTTCATAGAGTTGTAAAAGGGTTAAATAAGATAATACATGCATGGCAATTAGACCTGTGCACATGTGAAATGGTATTATTGTTGTTATTATAATTATTAATATAATATGATATTATTAAATGTGTTCTCCATCTCCAGTGCTTATCCTTAGGTCCCATTATCTGGCTAATTTACCCACTAGCTGGCTAAAAAGATCCCAGAGTAGGAGTGTGCAGGACTCTGCACTCAGGACTACCATGTTCCTCAGAGGACTTGGAGGCCCACTCTGCCCCATTGTTTCCTGAGAGTTTCAGGAACCATTGCTATGTGAAGGCTGAGCACTACACACTTGCTTAGTTTGTATCAGCAGTGAGAAGCCTTCCCGTTAGCCAAAACTCCCACTCTGACACCACCAGAAAGCATTTAGACCCACTACAGCTGGTTGCTCTTCTCTCAGTTTTCAGGAAATCTCACTAAGACCTAACAGATTATACAGTTACAGCTTGGAGAGGAGGAATGAGATTAGTGACAGCCTAAAAGCTGTGATTCATGTTAGTAGATTTCATCCTTTATCATGTGAGTGTTGTGTTTTCCCACCAGATCCCTGGAGTGATGATACACTGTGTTACTTCTAGGAAAACCAAACGCTGTAAGACAATTGCAGATGGGGTAATGTTCTGGTAACCAGAATCCATTCTAACTTTCTCCAAACACGTTGGTTAATTCCTGTAATTGCTGACTTGGTGCTACACCATGACTGGGGTCATTTTGGGTTGAGAAGGATGAATTTTCTCAGATTACAGCTTCAACATCATCATCAAATCATCATAGGGTTTTGGGTTCCTGTTCAACTCCTCCCCACCCTACCATGCCATCCTTCTCCCCCCACTCCCCTCAACCCCCCTCATCTCCCCTATCATTATCTGGAATTCCAATTTCATCTCACTTAAGCAGGCAGCCCCACAGGCCCCTGGAAAGCCAGCAGATGAATTCAGGTTTGGTTTCTGCAGCACAGCCCTCAGGGCATCTGTGCAACTGTCAGGGCTGATGTGCTTTAATGGTTTTCTTGCAGAAGCTGCATCTGTGAAATAGTTGCCTCTTGAACTGGTCAAATACTTGTTCCTGGTCTTCCCTGCTGTGTGGGGTGCGATATCCCTGACAGAGAAATAAGAGCCTGAGTTAAAGGGAGCTTCTTAAAAGAAAAAGGATTCCTTTTACCTTTCTATCTTAAAGTGCTGCTTTGCAATGGGTCCTGAGCTTGTCATCCTTTGCCTTGTAGCAAATTCCCCATAATTAACTCTCCACGTGAAATGAGAATGTACATATGTCGGGCAGGAAGGCCTGCCCCTATTTTGGGAGAGCAGAGTGGCAAGTGCTGCTTGTTTATTTTTTATTACTGAAAGGCATAAAAGACACTGCTGCAACAGAGACCCAGAAGAATATTGGTGAGAAGTGTAAAGCCCCAGAATGAATCTACTTTTGTGGAAGGATAAAGATGATGTATCAGGGTGCTCCTTAGAAGAAAAGACAATAATTAGAGCATGCTGGGGCCTATTTTAAATTTGCTTTATATATATATAAATTTGCTTTATATATATATAAATTTTTTCCTACCAAATATATATATATCCTAACAATATATATATATTTCCTACCAAAGTCAGTGTTTTTGCAGATTAGTTTCCTAATGGATTCCATAAATACAACAGCATTAAGTCCTAAAAAGGGAATATCAGAGGTAAAGATTGTGGAAATGAAGAGGAGCTAGGGGACACATAATAATATTACAAGTGACATTTAAAAGAAAGAAGTGACTCGAAGAAGCCAAGAAATTAACTAGCTGATAGAGTATGCAGGCTCGTTTCTGTTTCCCAATTTCTCTGTAATACAGTGAGGGCCTTGCTTTAAGCATTTTTGCCCTAGCAGGAGCAGGCATAGACAGCTTAGTTATTTTAACCTCTGAACCATCTCAGGTAGGAGAGTCATAGGTACATTTATTCTGGACACTAAAGCAGAGTAGAAGCAAATACCAAGTTAAGGTAGCTAGTCAGGCTAGTAAGACAAGGAAAAAAAAAGAAGCACTAAACCAACCAGCCTTAGAACACATACCTGGTTTTAAATAAGAAATGTCTTCCAAATAACCCCGTCAGTTCAGTTAAGGACAGGACTATTGCCGATAGTAATCACAGTGGAGAAGGCTTACATTCATTTGTCTTTTAAGCAGCAAAATATTTGACACTTCTCTTACATTCAGAGGTGGAAGTTTGTGAGCATCTGGAAGTGTTGAGGCAAATGATTTTATTTGGAGTATTTTGAGTTCATTTGTGCAACAACGAACTGCTTTAGAGAATTTAAGATGCATTTTCAAGTTAATACATAGTCGGAAAATAACTTCCTTTTTTTCCTCCTCTCTCTTTAGAAGGCCTACGTATGCTGGAAACCAATTTTTAATATCAGAGATGTGAATCAGTTAAGCTTTTAAATTTGGGAACATTCAATTACATGGAGATTATTTTGGATTGCAAAAGGACTGCAGGTAAGAGTAGTTGGTCTCAGCAGATTTTACAAACTAAAATGAATTAGGTTTATTGCATCAAATAGCTATTTCTTAGGAAGTGTCTTTATTTATTGGGAAATGATAACATCTGCTAATCCATAGCACGTAAGGACTCTTAATAATCAAAACAGCAAAACATTTTTAAAAATATCATTTGCTAGAAGACGGTATTTTAAATGAGTTTAAGATTTAGCAGCTCAGTTTCACTTCCTGTTGTCTAATTTAGGCCTCATCTAGGGCCTTCAATTTACCAATCACAATTTTGGGGGTCATCCTTAACACTTTTATGTCATGAGATTTCAACAATAAATGGCCTGTATTTAAGGATTCAGTTTTCCCATATACTGACAAAGTTGCAGGCCGGTTGAGTAATATTGCCTGGTGGAGTGAAGTTGAAGACTTTGGAATGGGATCAAATGAAGGCGGATGAATTTGGAATTGCAGATATTTTCATTACAAGGAGTGCTATGGTGCTGCAGCTGGAACAATTGGTTTTCATTAATCTGAACAAATAGTGGGCTTTGACAAGCAAATAATAACCATCAAATTCAACAGCTTTCTGGGGAGTAAACCTTCCAAAGTGGCAGTATTGTCTTTGAGCTTTTGAGGGATTATACTTAATGAGCTACTCATTGCATTTCTAAGGGAAGAAAGAGGCTAGAATACATGTGTTGAGGAGTAGGGAGAGGGATCCACTTACCTGAAGTTGCAGGAATGTGTGACTCAGAAGGTCGAAGTTGAATGGGACCTTGGTAATCACTTACACCAACCATCTGTTGTATGTCCAAAGAAGAAAGAAAATTGAAGTGCAGAGAAAGAGAGACAGACAGAGCCAGAAACAGAGAGCAAGAACAAAACTGCCCTACGTATTACATTATGTTCATAGTAATGATAGGCTTTAGGGGTGGGGGAAAATCTATATTTTGTGTGTTCTGTTTACTGAGAAAGGGATTTAGGTAACAACTTTACAAATCATAATAACAAGGTTTTGCAGCTTCAAAGAACTGGAAATTCCATGAATTCATTATACCCATGATTGTCTCCTTGAGATAATGAAGTGTCATTGACCTATGTCATACAAAGGTCAGGATCATTATCAAATGCACTGTTCCAAGAGATCTATAGAATCAAGATAAAACCCAGATCATCATATTCTAGAACTTACTGTTCTGAAGGGGAGCATTACGTATATTTAGCCACCATTTCCTGCCTGTGGACTTCCAGATAGTTTGATGAGAAGGGTCTTTTAAGTAACAGTAGGACAATCAGCTCAGCCTATTATGACTCTGTCCACCATTGCTATTTTCTCCGATCTCCCATAAAAACAGAGCTTAAAGGACTAGAACACTATCTCCTCCAGAAGAGACCTCCTTCAATCCTGTGATGAGGTTGGTGAGACAACACCAATAAAAATTCTAGTTGATATTTTCCCACCTTCAATCACCTCCTCAAACTCCAGGCTTGCCTTTCCATTTTGGGTGGATTCATTGGCACCTTTCATTAAACTATGTGCAAGTAGAAGGATAATGGCCAAAATCTCAAGTGGAAAACAAACTGTCTGAAAAGCCAAGAAGGATGCTCTAAAGATGATGCAATCTCTGTATCTAAATCATTGTTTCTTTCTCTTTTTAATTATTTAAAAAAATTTTTATCAAATGTTTTTTTCTTGAGGACAGCAGGGCCTTCATACGTCCCAGGTATTTAAGCTGGGCTTATTGGAAGTTTTACTCTACAAACAAGATACACCTGCATTATTTGGGTGGCAAGTGTATTAACTAGAAGCAAAGGCAAACAGCTTCAATGATATCTTTTTCAATATTTCATTGTGTCAGGGTGAAGTCATTCTATGTGAAAATTCATGGCTTCTGCTCTTAAGATGTGCACAAAATAGAGATGCAACTCTTACAAGTTGTTTGTTTTTCTTTGATCTTCACAGGAAGATAGATAACAGAGCATTCTGTAAGGAAGAGGAATGGCCATGGTCAGGGAGGGAGTGTAGTAATTAGGGTATGCCTAGTGGTCTGTGGAGCAGTACTAGGTGAAAAAGGCAACTCATGAAAGCATCTTTGGTTGTGTGGGGACCTGAAATTGGCCACCCCAAGATATGTCTCTTTGGCATCAGGATTATTTGAGGCTGATTGCTTTTGATAAACTGGGACAGGGAAGGAGGCTCTGAGGAATGGAACTCGCCCTTTGTTAGGACATGTTTACATTTGTAAGGTAAATCTATATCTGTAAAAGGTGCCTCCCTCTCTGTACCAGGAAGAAGAAAGGAGATGACCTTCTCTCTCTAAAAACTCAATCAAGGGGCTGGCCCCGTGGCCGAGTGGTTAAGTTCGTGCGCTTCGCTGCAGGCAGCCCAGTGTTTCGTTGGTTCGAATCCTGGGTGCGGACATGGCACTGCTCATCAGACCACGCTGAGGCAGCATCCCACATGCCACAACTAGAAGAACCCACAACGAAGAATACACAACTATGTACCGGGGGGCTTTGGGGAGAAAAAGGAAAAAATAAAATCTTTAAAAAAAAAAAAAAAAAAAAAAAAAAAAAAAAAACTCAATCAATACCAAAGGCAAGGACATTAAATCTGCATTTTATTGTGCTTCTCTGGTAACCTCCTGTAACTGACTTCCCTCCCCCTCCCAACTTTGGTATTTCTTTAAGGATTAACCATCTTTCCTTAGGCTAGGAACTGATTGCTGCGCTCACCTGTGACCGCCCAGCTCCAGACAATCGACTTGCCTCCTGTTACGCCCACAGAGATAGCAGACCCTTACCTGCTGTGTCCATCAAGCACTGTGCCCACAGGGCAATCTTGTGACTATTGTGGGAGGGACATTTCAATCACATGTGAAACACCCTGTTTGGGGGTATATAACCACTATGTGCACCCCACTTCTTCGGTGCCCTTTCTTCCTTCGGGAAGAAAGGCCCCGGGCCATGGTTCCTCATAAAGCTTTGTTTAATTTTCTCTTGCTATTCTGTCTCATGTGAATTTAATTCGTTCTCTGGCCAGACGAACCCACATTTGGGAAGAGGAAATGTCTTCCTCCCCTACAGTTGCCTCCTCTTTTTCATGAATACCCTCATCCCACCCTACTTCCCACATCAGGATATGCTCACTGGCAATTTATACTACCCAACACACCCAACAGGCATGCAAGCACCCACATCCTTCACCTACCAAAAGAGCAGCCCATATCTTTCTTAACAACACCCCAAATTTCTCACCTTCCTCAAAGCCAAAACTTACTTTCTCTTATTTCCCTAAGATTATCCTGTTATCTCCTGGATAATATAAGGAATAGCTAATAAAATAGAGCTCTTTCACACTCCTTTATGAATACTATGAAATATTGTCAGGACCATCTAAGATTATGCAATAGCATTCACGCTGTGACACCATTCCTAGAAGTTTTTGGTTCATGAAGTTTTGGGGGACATCTAGAGGAGAAATATTTAGTTAAAATTGAGACCCAGAAGGCCAGTGTTGCTCCTTCGTACTCTGGCTGAAGCTTGCTACAGCTAGCCCACTGGCACGGGAAGGCAGCTTGTGATTGTTCATTCCTCATGCTTTGCCCAGTAAAGGGCATCCCTGGGGAGAGCTTAAAATGTGTGCTGACAGCAGGCAAAAGCTTCTATCCGATTGTCAGATTAGACCTTTGGAGATGGTCCGTGTGATTGTGTGTGTGTGTGTGTGTGTGTGTGTGTGTTAAACTTTTCCGCACTGTAGAAAAACAGGGAAAACTTTCCACTGGGAAAGTTTCTATCAAGGCATAAACAAGAAGATTATGATGACCAGTATTCCTCCCCTAACCCCCAAAGAGATCTGAGTAATTCTCTACTAAGAGTTCTCAATTGATTTGCAAAACGAGATGAGAAAGTGCATTACATACTTTTTCCTCCCCATAAAATACAAAATGCAGTACATGGACTAAGTAAATTGACTTCAAAAGAGGGAAGCAGGGGAGTGAATTAAAAATAATTCTAGTTTGTATTCTTTAACCTTTTCTATGTACATGGTGCCTGTATCTTCTTCTCACATGAACCATATAGAACGGCCCACAGTTACTCAAAGCCAGTCAGTCTAGCTTTTTTGCTGTTGTTTTTCCCACTGTACTGTTAGTTACCTCTCTGGAAAGCACCTTTAAAAACGTCACACAAAATTGTGTCAGAGAAATTGGAGATTTTTAAGTAAAAGTCTTCCCAAATATTAATGTTTCCTGAGTAGAAAAAAAATTGTTTTCTTTTATAACAAAATGTTGATTTAGAGTGAATATGAGGATTAATGTGAGAAACGGATAAAAACCCAGAAACGAACTTTCTAACCCTTGAACTGGCCAGCCATGCAATGGGGACAATATTGGAAAACAGGAGATGACCACTGAAGCAGGACTGCAAAATTGGACTGATGGTTGTTAGGGAACCTCTGAGCTGTAAAATTCTGAGTCTACTACACGGAAATGGGATTCCCCAAACTCTTTGGAGTTTATCTGTCTGCCCTACACCCTCCACGCCAATGCTAGATTTACTCTGACTGCATGAAATAAGCTTTGTGTTGCAAACGTCATGCTTGCTCTCTTGGAGTTAAACTGTCATGAACCTGTAGTCTAGTTTTCGAGTATTTTTGAAGGAGCATTGGAAAGAGTCTTAGGTGCAGTCTGGAACATGCTTCCGTGGTCATAGTGTTTACACTGCAGTTGTGTCTTTGAAATCTGCACTTTACTCAATAAAATGAGTGCTATTGAAAAATTCAAGATAAGACCTGTGTAAAACATCAGAATCTTCAAGTCTTTAACATGCAATATTCCATATAACCACTAACATATTTTTAAAACTGATAAGCATGAGGTCTGACTTGTTATCATAGAAATCTTAGATTTAGTGTACCTTGGGTAACATGTCACAAAAATAATTAATCAGAGGTTGGACAAAGTAATGCTTTTTATCCAGGAACCAGAAGCTAACCTCACCTCAGTAGTTCATCTAGAACTTATAAAGGCCATAGAGATCATTATTTTCTCTAGCTCTTTTTATACCATGTGTACACATATTCACAAGCACATATTTATTGCATATTATACATATTCCTCATGTCTATTTTGCATGGCATTTGATTATATTCCCATGAGTATGTTATTTGAAATACTATTATGCTGTTTACCAATATTAAATGCAATTAGGCTGTTTTGGTTGTCAGTGACAGAAAATCAACTGGAATTTAATAGAGGAATAAAGTTTAAGGATATACTCATGGTGCAATTAACCCAAAGGCAGGACTTCAAGAGTGAGCTGGAAGCAGAGAAATTTTAATGTTTTCAGGACAACTTCTCTTTGTTGTTGTTTTTGCTGTTGTGTTGTTTATTTCTTTGTTCATGTTTATGATCCTATAAGTAGGTCTACTTCATTCATCTCACACTTTTGGCAGATCAGTTTCCAGTTTCCCATATCTCCAATCCACTCTGAAAAAAAAAAATTAAAAAGTGGGGGAAAGTGCGGTGGCTGTAGCTGGTGAGGGGTAGGGTGCACAGCGGTGTGGACCTAGGCACCCCAGGCAGCTTAGTCAGCTGGAGTCAGCGTTGGTGAAGACTGCAGGAGTCCTCAGTGGCAAAGACTGCAGGGTTCTCCTGCTCTCCTGCTTTTCCCAATTCCTTAATTGTACTCTGGGGCACTCTCAGAGCTGTTTTGTTTTTGTTTTTGTTTTTTTGAGGAAGATTAGCCCTGAGCTAATAACTGCTGCCAATCCTCCTCTTTTTGCTGAGGAAGACTGACCCTGAGCCAACATCCATGCCCATCTTCCTCTACTTTCTGTGTGGGACGCCTACCACAGCATGGCACGCCAAGTGGTGCTATGTCCGAAGCTGGGATGGAACCGGTGAACCCCGGGCCGCCTCAGCCAAACGTGCGCGCTTAACTGCTGCGCCACCACGTGGGCCCTCAGAGCTATTTTTATTTGTCGGTAGTTGTTAAATTATTGTTTTCTGGAGGTATGATGGCTGAGATCTCTTAGTCTACCATCTTGCTGACATTTGTCTTAGAGACCCAAAGTCTCTAAATAATTATTTTAATGGTTAGATAATATTTTGCAAGGTTAATTTACCATAATTTTATTACATTTACCATCTTCCTATTGGAATATTGCTAGATATATTTTCATTTCTTTTTGGTATTACAAATAAAGATGGTATGGCCAAGTTACTTTTTAAGAGGTAGTAGAAACTGTGCGAATAACTGTTGACTCCAAATCAATCAGTTTTGGCTAAGTAAAATATGGCTTTCAAAAGCAGATTGAAGGATCGGCTATGAACAGAAAATTCGAGGAAAAATACAGACAATAATGTAAATGATAAAGTGTTGTTTAGAGAATTCACACAGTTTTTAAATGCAAATGTGAGTTGTCTTCAAATGCTTCCTTTTATAAGCATTTGCTGAAACTCGCTAGTGTACAGAGTGTGACCTTGAACATCAGCTTCACTGATGTGGATCTGTGTGACTGAGCCTAAATAATATTTATACAATAAATTTTAAATAAAGTTATTACTTTCCAAAACCTATAGTTACTACCCATAAACAAGTGTTTCTGAGTAAAACCCAGGTGGATCCTAATTACTGGATAACTAGTTATAAATAGCAGCGCTTTGCATACAACCAACTAATTAATGAATTTGAATCCTTAAAAACAGTCAGTTCCTTTAATAGGTTAACCATAACTCCTTGCAATGTCATTTATACTAATGTGCTCAGCAAAACTTTTCTTCCTAGAGAAAGCCAAAGATAAATCTGAGCCCAAGCTAAGTCAAATGATGATAGCTTCCCAATTAGTGGAGTGTAAATTAATGATATTTCTTTCTATGGTACAGTGGGAGGAGGGAGGATGCATAATTATTTGCTTTCTAAGAGACTTCTGCTGTTTTGTGTGCATTTAGTCAGCACAAGTTATGAAGCTTAGCTGTTTCAAGGCTGTCCTGGATATGTCCTGGGTGTTATCGCGGCTGGCATTGACTCAGATTGCCTCTGCTTCTAAAATCTACATATTATGCCCTCTTTATATAACTATCACACCTGAATGAGTATAATCGATTTCCTATTAGAGTCAATAAAAGTTACAAATAGATATTGAGAAAAGATAGTTGAACATAAACTCACTGGGATCTCTTTATGAATGTAGAAGTGACCTTTGTTCTCATATTAACCCAAAGCAGTGATAAATGTTTCCTTCTACATGTGAGCTTGTGGTACATTCTCAGCTCCTACCTTCACAGGTAGTAATGCTAATATGTTGTGTAAATTTTGCCCATTTTTGCACATACTTATGCATTATACTGAAATGGAGCCAGGAGTCAGATTAGTGAAAATGTCTGTCATCTACTTCTCTTTAATGATGATGATGATAAAGACAATAACCATTATTATGTACACATTGTCTTCATGACATCCATTTAAATACTTTTTATGTTTTTCATTCTTTAATCTTCACAAGTCTATGAGATTAACGCTATTTTTATGTCCATTTTAAGGATGAGGAAACAGGTTTAAGCTCAAAATTAGACAGATGTTGTGTGGTGAAGCCTGGATTAGACCTCAGGCTGTTTAGTTCCAGAATCCAGGTGTTTAACAACCTGCACTTCTGCCTTTGGTAGAAATTCATGATGGAATTATCAAATTCTCTGAAAGTGCTAAATAAGATCATTTCAATCAGCACTTATTAAGCACTTGTGTGCCTGGCATCCAGTATGCATTTTATAAAAGTCGTTGAGAGAAAAGATAAGCCACATCACCTGGTTTTGTTTAGGCAACTCTTTTAGTCAACTCAGGCTGCCAAAACGAAATACCATAAACTAGTTGGCCTAAACATTAGAAATTTATTTCTCACAGTTCTGGAGGCTGGGAAATCCAAGATCAAGGAGCTGACTGATTTGGTTCCTGGTGGGGGCTCTGTTTCTGGTTTGCAGACTGCTGCCTTCTCATTGTGTTCTCACATGGCCTTTCCTCAGTTCATACATTTGGAGAGAAAGAGAGAGAGAAAGAGACGGTAAGCAAGGTCTTCGTTATATCTTCTTATAAGGGCACTAATTCCACCATGAGGAGAACACCTGCATGACTTCATCTAAACCTAATGTATTAGTTGGGTTCTCCAGAGAAACAGAATCAACAGTTCACCTCTCTCTTGTTTTCAATGTTGCAACCTGCCTTGCATGAAATTTTCATGCAAGACACATAAAACAACATTCCAAATGCAAGATACTGTTTTCCTGATAATTGGCATCAGGCAGATAGAAAGTCTCCAAATTCCAAATTCTCCAAATACCAGATCTCCAATGCTACAGGCCTGTTTGAGGACAGAGTCTCAGGTGCCAGCCCCGGGAATAGAGCAGGACCCATGAGGCTCCTATATCTAGTTCTGCAAAAGAAGAGAGAATCTCTATGTGTTAGCTATTGCTTACATTGAAATTCTTAATGGCATCAATGAGAGCCTACTTCTAATATTTGTCACATTATTTAACAAGCTTGTAATTTCATCAATAAAGTCCATTTCTGAAATTGCTAATTAGTGAAGCTTTTGTTGTCTATTGGGATATGAAGTAACAAAAATGCTTTTAGTAGTTGCCTCTGAAGTAAGAGCTTCCTGACTGGATGGCCAGGTCAATACTCCCAGAGTGTGAATTCCCATTGAAATCAACTAAATATAAGCTGCTGCTTAAGAGACAACCATGCACACATAATATCAAAAACATGCATGCAAGCATGATATTGCATTGTCACATCAAGGAAAGATAAACAACAGACAAAGCAAATAGTACTATTCATACTGTCCTAGAGGGAGAATTTGAAGATATAATGTATGTAAACATTTACCATAGTAGCTAGTAAAACCAACACTTAAACTTCTTAAATATGAGAAGTTTTCGAATTTCACCGAATAGAAGACATTTATTGTACGATGCGTCATTATTTTATAGCTTTCAGGAAGAAAAATCTAAACTGACCCAGATGGGAAGGTTAGTAGGAAAGTGGTGCTTAAAGCCATGATATAAAAAAGCTCTATGCTCTTTGAAAGGGAAAGCTAGAAATAAGCCCACCATGCAGAAAGAGAACACAAGGAAACGTGCATGTTTCAAATTTGGCACAAACTAGAAAGAGGGGAAAGAAAACTCTCCACTGAATATTTTTTTCACCAAGAACATAGTCATGCACCTTTAAAGTCTGAATGAAGACTACTAGTACAGTCTCAAAACCTTAATTTAATTTGAAGTGATCTTCTCAGGTGAGTAGTGGCCCTAGGTGACTGACAGAGCCAAAGTAAATCTTCTCTGAAAAAAACATTTTCAATCCAGGCAGATAGCAATGTAAGATAGTGCTGACCTTAAGACATCCTAATTTCAGAGAAATGAACATGTGAAAAATATGAATAGATTATAGCCAAAGAAAACATGGTTAATCTATTTCTTCATTTGCTCACCTAAATTAAAGAGTCTCTACTCGATGACTTTCCTTTACAATGGACATTGCAATACGGTTAAACAGTAATGCTTGACTATATCTATTTATGGAGCCAAAGGAGCTGTGAAGGAGGTAATTTCAAAGCTGTATTCTAATATCTCACCAACACCAAACTCACTTGCCTCAAAGAGAAGGGTTTTCCTTTTGTTGACTTGTCATCAATCTTCTCTAATGGAAAAGAAATCCTTTAGAGAGCAGGTCTCTGGGAAGCCTCTTTTATAATACTAAGTTCTTTCAGGTTCATCCTTCGATTCTCAGCAGATCTCCAGCAGATGTTTCTGTGCCTATGAAGCACAGTTGTTGGAGTTTTAACTTGATTAAGCTGTCCCTCAAAACTGTTGTTTATATCATCGATCCAAGATCAAAGAGCCGCCACGTCATGGATCTGATGTCAAAAAGCTTTGGAGTGACAGCTGGAGCAGACGGAGTATTACACCTTGGATGTTCATCTCCAAACCACTCGGAGGTTTCCTCCTCTGCAAATAAATTGGGGCTAGCTGCAGGAAACTCAGGTCCTCAGATGAACTCCAGGACATGTACACACAAAACCGAATAAATTGTTTGAATTGGGAGATAGTTTGAACTGGTTGGCTTCTCAACGTTGCATTTGAAAAATAACTGGATATCAAAGCAACCTTTGTCATAAACATTTTAATATTTCTAATAATTTTAGATTCAGAGAAAAGTTGCAAAGATAATACAGAGTTCCCATTAACCCCTTGGCCAGTTTCCCCTAATGTTCACATCTTATGTTACCAGGGTACATTTGTCAAAACTAAGAAACCAACATGAATATATTCAAAGGCTTTTAAAATAGTATTTTTCAAGTCTTTTTAAAACACACTGTGAAGTTTCAAATATTATATGAATGCACTTGAGATTATGTATAAAATAACCAAGTTTTGTAAGAAAGCTAAGCTGAATTTATTTCTCACTTTATTTTTGCTATTTCTATCTCACCCACTACCTCCTACCTGAAATTTAGATAAAGAGCCTCCTTAATCCTGTCATGGCCCAATTTAAGACTCAGTTCTTCCACGTTCTTCTCCCACTGCCATGGATTTATTCATCCTTGAACTCCTATTATGTATAGTGGGTGTACATAAATTCACACCCAGTCATATTTCTGATTTGTATAAATAAGTTTTCATTCATAAATATCTTATAAGCTTAGAGTTTGGAATATAAAAGACATGGGTTTGTATCCTGAATCTTCCATCTTCCATAGCTATGTGATCTTGAGCAAGTAGGAGTAATATTACCACCAACCACCAACATCGCCACCACCAACAAGATAAGAGATGTGATTATTAATAAACTCTTTAAACTAAAGTGCTTAACACAGTACTTGGGACATAATACAGAGCCAGTAAATATTATTGTAACTATTAATACTGAGACGACTACACAAAACAGGGATCAGCAAACTACTGCCTATGGGCCAAAACTGTCCCACTGCTCATTTTGATACAGTCCATGAGCTAAATATACTTTTTACATTTTTTAGTGGTTGAAATAAATAAAAAGAAGAGAATATTTTGTGACACATGAAGACTATTTGAAATTCAAATTCAGTGTCCACAAATAGTTCTATTTCGACATAGCCACATTCACTGGTTTAGGGACTGTCTGTGGCTGCCTTTGAGCTGCAGCAGCAGAGTTGAGTAGCCTTAAATATTTACTATCTGGCCCTTTACCGAAAAAAGTTTGTGTATCCCTGCTCTAAAAGTTTTGTTTATCATCTCTCATGTTGATCTCAATAGAAGAGGAGTAAGGTCATATTTGTTTTTTGTTGTTGTTTTGTTTTGTTTCGGCTATGGACTCTACCTAAATAAAACCTACTCCTACTCCGTGAGGGCATGACTAGGTCACAGCATCATTCTGAACCAAATTTTCTCCATCTTTAAAATGGGGATAATAATAAATCGCACTTATCTCATAGAATTAATGAAGATTAAATGAGAATGCAGGTGAAATGCTTCAATTTTTCATTTACAATCAAATTTACAATTACAATTTACAATGAAATTTACAATTATCAATGTTTCAATTACAAGGTGCTCAGCACAAAGAGTGTGTTTTGCTCTCACCCTTCCCATCTGACTTTTCTAGATAATGGAAACCCCTTGTCAGAAAGCTCAAACCTCAGACCGTCTTCTCTTAAGCTGAACCCCACACTATAGCAACTGCCAAATGGTCAGGTTCCAGTGCGTACGCCTAATGTCTACAGACACTAAAAAGCTGATTAAATATATGTTCTAGTACAGTGCTGGGCGCAAGGTAATTTCTCAATTATTAATCATTGATTAATTTATTCTCATTTTCAGGTGTCTCATCAGGGACTAATTGGTCCAAAATAACTGCTTCTCGTATTAACTGAAGTTAGTATGGTTCTTGTTTTATCCTCATCACACACCTGAGACATTTGCTTCTCTTGAATTCTGGGATTTGCAGAATTAATAATGTTTTTGTTATTTAGAAATATTTATTGAGCATAATACTAGGCAGAGTGCTTTGTGGAGAGGATAGAATAATAAGCCCAAACAGACATGATGGAGCTTACAATCTAGTGGGAAAATGAGCATTTTTGATACATTACATAAGGACATGCTATCTTGTTCCTGTGTTAAATGCTATCAAAAAGAAATATAGGGACTTAGGGAAAACTTTGAGTCAGTCAGCGATGTGAATAAAGGATGAGGTGGAGTCGATTAGACTGCAAGAAGGGAGATTTAGAGTAGAGGCAGCATTACATACCAAGGCCCTGAGGCAGGAGGGAGGACAGAGAACATAAAAGATGCCAGACTGGGGGCACTGAAGCCGCATAAGGGAGGTGTTGGTCGTACATGGAACTGGTCGTGTTGCTAGGGACTGGATCAGACAGGGACATGCCCAAGTGTTAGATTATTCTTTTCTGATCATAAGAGCAATGGATATCAGTGTACTGTTACCATCACCCTGGGTGTCTCTGTCCTAAAGTAAAAGTGTTCACTTATAAATATTTGATAAATAATTACAATGTGTCATGCATGGTTCTAGGCACTGGGAGTACAGCAGTAAAAGAAAAAATAATAATCCTTGTGCTCAAGGAGCTTAAACTCCAGTGGATTCCTACACAAGACTTAGGAGTGTATAACACAGAACAATATTTGTCAACCTTTTTTCATTACGCACCCCCCTCCCCATACACACAAGGAGCCCTTTAGTTATTTTTAACCTAATTGTTCCCTTTATGAAATTTTAATACCACAGATATGCTGTATATCTGTTTTAGTACTGTATGTGTAGCTGTGTTTTATACTTAAAAAAGTAAGACATTTCTGCCCCAAGAACCAATTTTCACCCCACTGGGGGCAAATTGAGAATGCACTTGCATTGAGAGAATGCACACTATTCGTGTGTGGACTTAAGATAAAGAGAAATTTCTATCTAGAAATAGATGGCTAGACCTTATCTATGAGATGACTTAGCAAATACTAATTCTGTACATCCCTCATTGTCTTGATTAAAAATGATAAATTAGTAATGTTTGTGTTAGCTCCCTGACATTACCCAATTTATTTTCCTGACCCATTTTCCTATTTTGCATATGTCTATTAGCCCCAATATCACCTTAAATTTTCCCACTATCCTTATTTCCTTATTCAAAAAACCTTTGTTCTCAGCTCTAGTCACTTGAAGGCCTAGTTTCAAATTATTCCTTATCAGAACAATTTATCAGATTTAGTGATTCCGTAAGCAATCTTCTATCACTAGTCTTACTCTATGTCTATTCATTTCATTTAGTTGATTGGCTTTCAAAAAGAATTACATTACTACTAAAGAAAATAACATATAAACATCATGACTATTGGTGGTTCAAGTGAGAAAGAAAAGTTCAGGAATGAGGGTAGTTCATTTGCATGCAAATACGATAGTCATTGTGCATCATATTTCAGTAAAGAATTAGTAAATGACTTCATTAAATAAAAGATAATTGGGAAACACCAAAAAAGGGTGAATTCTTAATTGTTTTGCAAACTCTGCATAGACATGCTGAGCAAGTCATATTTTAGGCTGCCAGTTTTTAGTGCTGTAAAATGCATTACAAAGTGCCGGTCATATATCTTGGATTTTGTTTTCTCTGTGTAGAATTAAATTCCAGATTTGCTTTGATCTCATTCTTGTATTTACATCTTGCTCCTTTGTTTAAACTGTCTTCTTTTATTTACAGTGCGCAGAGAGGAAAGCAGGTTTAAGTCCAATTACCATAATTTCTGCTTGACTTATGTGCCCTTAAGTGGTTTAAATTTTGCTTTGGTGACAGGAGATTTTTCCTTCAGGATTCCTCAATAAATCCTTCCAAACCTGATGAATAATTTGATTCAAATTCAGCCTCTTTGGTGCACAAAATCCTGGGTTCCTGGGTATCACTAGGTTTGAGGAGCAAGCCTTGCGTCTGGAATGCAAGCCAATAGCAGAAACATCACTTGGCTGTGCCAAATTTGTGCCTTACCAAACCACTGTCAACAATTTTCTTTTTCCTGAAAATCATCGTGAATTCTCAACTGCTAAATCCAATGCAAACTCTTTAGCTTGAAATTATTTAACGTCCTTCATGAGGTGGCTCCAACTTGTATTGACTCCTCTCCTGTGACCCTCGAATCAAATGTTTGGCTTCAGTGGCATCTTTTTCTACTCTATCTCCACACTTTTGTTTGTTCTGGATTCCTTACTTCAGTCACCATTCTGTAGATCCCTATGAAAATCCTGCTCATCTTTCAAGGCCTTGCTCAAATTTAAATCTCGCTTGGTCACGTCAGCTGATATCCACTGATCTCTTCTCTAAACACGTATGGAAGTTTATTGATATTCGCCTGTTTAGACCAAAATCCTCACACACAAAACTGTTGATTCTTATTGAAGTGCTCAAGGTGGATCTGTAAATGCGAGTAGTTATCACTGTGCAAGCTTGAATTCTGAAAGTCACTTGGGATATGTTTTTGTTTTCCTTAGTGAAGAAGACCAGCCCTGAGCTAACATCTGTTGCCAATCTTCTTCTTTTGGCTTGGGGAAGATTGTCACTGAGCTAAACATTTGCGCCAATCTTCCTCTATTTTTCGTATGTGGGATGCCACGACAGCATGGCTTGATGAACCATCCATGCCCGGGATATGAACCTGTGGACTCCAGGCTGCCAAAGCAGAGCGTGCGAAGTTAATCACTACACCTACCACTCTGGACCCATACTTGTGATACTTTTAAAATATACACATAATTCTTTGACATCCCTCTTGTCAAAGGATGAACCTGACTCCCCTCCCCTAGAGTGTTCGTTGGACTGAGTGACTCATTTCTGATGAGTAGGATATGGCAAAAGTGACAGTATGTGACTTCTGTAACTAGTTCAGAAAAGGTATCATGGCCTGTAACTCTCTTTCTCTCTCTTAGATAACTCCTTCTGAGGAAGGGCAGCTGCGATGTTGTAACGACACTCAAGCAACCCTATGGAAGGTCCATATGTTAAGAAATATGAGGCTTCTTACCAATAGCAATGTGAGTGAGCCATCCTGGACACAGATTCTTCAGTTTCAGTCAAGCCTTCAGACATCCAAAGCCTCAGCTGATATCTTGATTACAACCTAGCTGAGGTACACACAAACTCCTCACCCATGAAAACTTCAAGACAATAAATGTTTGTCATGTTAAACTGATAAATTTGGGGGAAATTTGTTATACAGTAATAGATAATAACAGAGCATCCATTACTCTTCCTCTCTCTCACTTTTTTCCTACATCCTGTCCTTCACCAAGGCCTGAATATCTTTTCTCCAAAATATACCCCAAACCACCTCCTTTTCTTCACTTCCACTGCCACCATCTTTGTCAGCCACCATTTTCTTTCACTATGGCATCATCCTTCCAACTGTTGTTCCTGCTTTCATGACTTATTTCCTCCTCACTCACTTGACCACCCGTCCTCCAGTAAATCCTTCACATTACAGGCAGGGGGATCTCTATTCAACCTGCAGCTATGCTCCACAAGGGCTGAAAAGCATACTCCAGTAGGCGGAATTCTAAGATGGCCCCAGTGATTCTTGTCCCTGGTATACATGCCATGTATAATCCCTGCCCGTCCATGATGGGCAGCACAGTGACTATGATAGACTTCATTCTTATGATTAAGTTATATTGCATGACAATGGTAAAGGGATTTTGCAAATGCCATTAGATCTCAAATCAGTTGAATTTGAGTTAATCAAAGAGGTAATTATCCTGAGCGGGCTTGACCTAATCTGGTGGGTCCTTTAAAGGGTCTTGACTCTTCCTGAAGGGAGAGATTTGAAGCGTGACAGAAATTCTTCTCATTTTAAAGAAGAAAGTTGCCCTGTTGTAGAGATGGTCATGTGGCAGGGAATGGTGGGCGGCCTTTGGTTGTTGAGGGTCCTCACTTCCTACAACTGTAAAAAACTGAACTCTGCTAACAACCATTGAGCTTAGACAAGTATCTTGTGCCTCAGGTGACATCATAGCTCTGGTGACCCCCTGATTACAGCTTTCTGAGACCTGAGCAAAGAATCCAACTGTGCTGTGCTTAGTCAGCTGACCCACAGAAACCGTGTAATAAATTTGTCTCATTAAGCTGCTAAATGTGTTATGTGGCAGTAGAAAACTAACAGACATACTGACCCCTTCACTATCCAAAAGGACACGAGTGCACTGGTATCCATTGAAATAATTCTTGATTCGTATATTTGATGCAGCAATTTCTTCTTCACATTGCTGGGCCTAAATACAACTTGGAAAAGTGTTCATCATTCCATCCTCACATTCTTCACAATAGACTGCTTATTGTTCCAGGCACTATTGAAGTGCTTTAGAAATGTTACCTCATTTAATCCTCTTAATGATCTGAGGAGGTTGATACTGTTATTATCCCCATCTCATAGAGGACGAGGCTGCAGTACAGAGAGCCCTTACTCCCACCACAAAGTGTTGGAGCCGACAAAAGACTCTAATCATTAGGAACCATTACCCCACATTCATTTAGGGAGTGAGGATATCGCTCCTTTCTAGGAGTGAGGATGTGGTTGAAATAGTGCAATGAAGAAAATGGAGAAGTCCGGAAAATGTGAATCTGATCACTCTCTTGCTGGAAATCTTTGATTTTTTTTCCATAACATATTTGTGATCAAACCTGAAACTTTTACTTTGCCTCTAAACCAATGTATGCTCTGGTCTTTTACTCTCTTCTCAGCTTCATTCCATCCTATATAACTGATTTTTGTTTGTGACTTCATAATTCAACAGTCAACAAACATAGAGCAAATGCCTATGAGGTATTTAAATCCTAGTTGTGTTGACAAATCTCTGTATCCAGAGCAGTCATTCATTGAATACTTACTATGTGCTAAGTCGAAGGCATTCAGGAATGATTATGACATGGCCCCCACTCTCAAGTTGTCAAGCAGAGAAGATGAACACAGAAGTGCTTAGAGTACAAACTGATAGCATAAGCTGGAGAAATACGAACCCCTGCAGAAGCAACTTTGGTATTTAATGTGCTTACTCGTTTCAGTGCAAAAACAAAAAGATTGTAATAATTTCTCAATTAGTGGTTTTCACAACTTTTTTTTTAAACCACAACTCTCAGTAAAAAATATAGTAACCAACTGTCTTGGTTTGACTGGGAATACGGAATCAAGAAGTGGGACTTTTGGTGCTAAAATCAGGACAGTTCCAGGCCACTAGAAATGGGTGGTCTCTCACCATTCGCATCCCATTCCATGCACATACTTGCAAACAACATATCCTACATGTGTCAACTTACATATATATAATTGAAATGTTTTATGAAACAATAATTACTCTAATGGCATGTATTAAATTCCAATATTTTCCTTTCCAACATTTTATTCTTTAACATGATATTCATGACCTAGTAAATCAATTTCAAAATGTTCTACCTGGTTTTGATTTGTAATTTGAAAAAAATTTCTCCAAGAGTTTCTTATTTAATGATTATTTTGTCTCTAATTTATAAACCACTTATGAAAATAGACTGAGGATTTCTATTTCTTTTTCCTTTTCTTGGAGGTGAGGGTCACTTTGACTGAGATATGGTTTACATAGAGTAAAATTCACCCTTTTTAGTAAAACTATAAATTTTAACAAATGTACACTGTTGTGTAACCACCGCCATAATCAAGATACAGAGAAGTGCCATCATCTCCACAAAAAAACTTATTTCTCTTCTATCTTCCAAATATATTGCACTATTTTTTCCTCATTGCCCTATTCCTAACATATATGACGCGCTCAAGAAATATTAGCTGTTGTCCTGCTGTTATTAATCTTAAAAAAGCAGGAGGATGGTTGGTTGAGTCAATAGTATGAGGCAGGCAAAGATCATTGACTGTTATGAGCTTTTGTGACAATTGAGCTTAGTTTTCAGCAGAAAGGAGGCCAAAGTTTTGAAATTGCTACCAGAGATTTATTGCTTTGGTCCTGTAGGGCACTTCTCCTTCTCCAAGTGTTGGTGAATGTCACTTTCAGAGAATGGGATCTTCACCAACAAAATATCAGATTTTTACTTCCAGTAGAATCAAGCCCAAGTATTTCCTGAGGGCACACTATGGCCCAGCAGAGGCACAACAAAATAGCTTTGTAAATGGTATTTTGCCCTCAAGGAGTTCACAGGTAAGTCAAGAATACAAAAGTAAGTGCAAAAGAGCAAAGAACACACCTGGTACTCAGTGCTGATGAAGGTCCAAGAAGGAGACACTGAGCATTGGCCAGAGGAATCAGAGCAAACTTGCTTGGGGTGAGGTTGAAACTTGCTCTGCCCCAGGCACAGTGCCCTATGCTTGACAACACCCTATTTAATCTCAGTATCAGTGAGAATCTTCTTCAGTAGCATAAAACAGAAGTCTTGCCAGATGCCCTTTTGACAGTCTTTTTCTCATATAATAAAAAATCCAAAGCAGAAAGTCCAGGGCAGCTGTAGGACCTCCAAGATGTCCTTAGGACCCCATCTCCTGTGTTTCTTGCTCAGCCATCCTTATTGTGAAGCTTTCAACCGCATGGTCTCAAGAGATTTGTTACTTTCAGTCCTGCATATCCACCCAAGAGAGGGGAAAACATAAGTCCACACAAAACTTGTACACAAATGTTTATATAAGCATTATTTATAACAGCCGAAAAATGGAAACAAACCAGATGTTTATTAACTGATGAATGGATAAACAAAATGTATTATATCCATACAAGGGAATATTATTTGCTCATAAAAAGGAATGATGTACTGATATATGCTACACATTGGTGAATCTTAAAAGTATTATGCTAAGTGAAAGAAGCTAGACACAAAGGCCACATACTGTATGATTCCACTTATGTGAAATGTCCAGAGGCAACTCCATAGAGACAGAAAGTAAGCGGAGGTTGCTTAAGGTGGGGGTGGGGGGGAAGGTTGTGGAGTTTGAGAAGCAGCTGCTAATGGGTTCTTCTGAGGAGTAATAAAAAATGTTCTAAAATTAATCCTTGTGATAGTTGCACAGCTCTGCAAACATAGTCAAAATCATTGAATTATGCACTTTAAAAAAGCTCAGTTGTATGATGTGTGAATCATATCTCAATAAAGCTGTTATCAAAAACATACAGCAATATAAATAAATATGTATTTATTTTTTAAATTTATTTCATTTTTATTTTTATGCTTTAAATAAACAAAATATAATAATTTTTTAAAGATATTTGCCATATTTCTGGTCATGATTTTCACCCTCTGGGCAAGAAGAGTGGGGTAATGGAAATGGAAAAGGCACATGCTGGCCAAATTTGACTCTTTTAAAAAGCTTCCTGGGGCCAGCCCCGTGGCTGAGTGGTCAAGTTCTTGCGTTCTGCTTGGGCGGCCCAGAGTTTTGCTGGTTCAGATCCTGGGCGTGGACATGGCACCGCTCATCGAGCCATGCTGAGGCGGCATCCCACATGCCACAACTAGAAGGACCCACAACTAAAAATACACAACTATATACCAAGGGTCTTTGGGGAGAAAAAGGAGAAATAAAATCTTTAAAAAAAAGAAAAGTTTTCTGAGAAGCCCACTCAGAATCTTTGACTTACACCTCATCACCCAGGAGGAGGTCACGTGGCAACTCTTAGCTGCAAGGGAATCTGGGTAAATGAGTGTTTTAGCTGAGTATACTGTCACCACAGTTCTTTTGAAAGGAAGGAGAGAACAGATACTGGGAAGACAGCTAAGAGAGTTTTCTACAATCCTCAGAAACAAACAGACAAACGAAAAAAAAAAACAGAAAAACCTCTGAAAATGTCACAGCTGAGAGGAGCTAAGAGGACATCATGACTGAATCTAATGCTGTATCCTGGTGGAAACCTGGAACTGAGAAAGGATATTAGGTAAAAGCTAAGAAAATATGAATGAAGTATGGACTTCAGTTAATAATAATGTATATGTATAATAATAATAATGATAATAATGATGTGCAGTAGTATGACAGTGTATCAATATTGGTTTGTTAATTGTGACAAATGTACCATAGCAACATAAGATGTTAACAATAGGGGAGCTGTCTGTGGAGATATGTAGGAACTCTGTACTACCTTTGCAATTTTTCTATAAATCTAAAACTGTTCCAAAATTTTTTAAAAAAACTTTTAAAAAGCAAATCAAACAAATACTCTGATGTCATTTTTATTTCTTCCACTTTGAAGTTGTGAAAACACAGACTCTGAAAAGTTTGAGAGGCTTACCAAGGTCAAACAACAATTGAGAAGCAGAACTGTGCCTTGAGTCCAGTCTCATTGTGCTCTAATGCTGATGTAGGAGCTACTTTCCTGAGAAGCATCCCCCTGGAGGGTCGGCAAGCTTTAATAGAATTGCTGGAGTCCCCAGGGGAGGAGCTCATTTTTCTCGTATGATGCCCGTAGTGTTTTAGGTGGCAAAAGACACACAGAATCTCAGGAATGGATGCTAGGCAACGCGAGGAAAGCCCAGCTGTGGTAATTTATAAAAGAAATGAGCATTTACAACAACAAAGCTCAGAGCGCTTAAAGCATACTGCGTGCTATTAGCTGTTTGCTAAGACCATAAACTCCGTGAGAAGTCTGAAATTCCGACTGTGACTTACAACCCCAAGAGGAGCCACAACACTTATTACGTGTCAGAGGTACTTAGAAATGTTCATTGATTGAATACATTCATCTTACACATCATGATCGGTAAATCAAACATTGAAATATACTTTAAGAGCAAACCCAGACTCAAGTCCAAAGACCACATTTTCTATCTGCCATCCCTCACACTCAGGTTTCGTTGGCCTTCTCTCTTTCTCATACACTGAGGCAGTTTGCTGCCACATTATAAATAAAATGAACTTATGATTTTTTCAGAAAATGTGCCCTCATATTCTTTTACTTTCTGCAAAAAGCCAGGAAATCAATTTTATTCTGTGCCTCAGAGCATCAAGGCTTCCTCTTGGGACACTGCCTGCCCGAAGTGGCTGCCCTCTGATGCCTCTCTCTGGCCATTCCTGTGGAAAAGAGTAACTTTTTCCATGGATCCTATCAACAATCATTTTATGACGACTCATTCTGGGCCAGGCTGCACACTAGGCATTAGAAATGCACTGGTGAAAAAGACACAGCTTCTGCTTCACAGAATGCAGATTTTGCAGGGCAAACACATCCTTCACAGATGATACACAAATAATGACAGAAGTACTGCTGTACTGCCATGGGGAGGGGTCCTAAGGAGAGCTGTGGGGCTGGGGGGGTGGGCAGTGAAATAGGCTAGGGGATTGCACATTTAGGGAGCACCTAAATAAAAACCTCTCTCTCCTGTGCCTAAGAGTAAATGCAATTGAGAGACATACAAGTCGGGAAAAAGAATTTTAAAAATCATGTTAAATAATAAAAACTTCTAAAACTCCAGGCCTAAACACTACATTTACAGTTCAGTGTTTCAGTGGAGAGAGCAGAGCAGCTGTGTGGCTTCTGCAGAGAGGTAAATCCAGACAGACAGAGGCAAAAAGAATGATGGAGCCACAGATGCGCGAGTCTTCTCTCCGCTTCACCGATCAGATAAGTACATGCTTGTCTCCTAGGACAGGATGAGTGAGGCAACAGAGAAGATGAAAACATCATTCTAGAGAATGAAAAATGAGGAGGTCAGGGAAGGAAAGATCCACTGGAGCAAGTCACAGATATGCTGTGCCATGGAGGGAATATGGTAGTTTTAGAGACCAATGCGGAGTGAGATCAGATCACACAAGGTTTTCAGGTCCTAAGAATTTTTTCCCTTGTATCCTAAACGTAAATAAAATTTATGATTTGGGAAGTGGGTGTCCGTCTATCAGATTTGCATTATAGAAGTTGTCCTTTGGCCGGGCCAGCCTGGTGGCGTAGCGGTTAAGTTTGCATATTCCGCTTCGGTGGCCCGGGGTTCACTGGTTTGGATGCTGGGTGTGGATGTACACACCACTTGGCAAGCCATGCTGTGGTAGGCGTCTCAAATATAAAGTGAAGGAAGATGGGCACAGATGTTAGCTCAGGGCCAGTATTCCTCAGCAAAAGAGGAGGATTGGTGGCAGATGTTAGCTCAGGGCTAATCTTCCCCAAAAAAAAAAAAAATCATTCTTTGGTAAAAGAATAGAAAAATTTGACTTTCTTCAAAGGTCCAATGAGAAATGATGGTGGTTTGTACCAGAAAGATGATTGTGAAAATCAAGAAAATTTGTCAGACTTAAAAATTATTTGCAGAGGAAACATAAAGCCTAGTTTATTGGCTGTAGGTAGGGTGCTGAGATCAAGGAAAGTATTAAGGATGATGCCCAAGATTCTAGTCTAAGCAAGAAGGTGAGTGGTGGTTCCATTTACCGAAACAGAGACCACTGGATGAAGGTGGGGGAAGGTGTGAGCTTTGCTTTTGACTGTTTCATTTTAAGTGATTTATGATATCCAAGGAGGACCAAAGGCAGGCAATGAGTTATACACATCAGGATCTTGGAAGAGTGAGTGCTGCTTCTTGCTATTACTAATTTCTGGGTTGCCTTTCCATCTTCTATTTGGCTCCTCTGCTTTTTCATCACCTGTATAATTAAATCAATGTATTAAGCTTTCTTTAATGAAAATATTTATAGTGATATCTGTCTTTATGACTGAAGTTCTGGTTTGAGCACAGAGGTGTTCCCACAAAAGAGCCTGAGGTGGAGTGGGAAAAGCCAGGAAAAGATGCTGAAAAAGTCCAAAAGGAGAATGAAAACCTTAAGCGTTTGGTGTCATGACAGCTAAGAGAAAGTGCTATTTCAGGAAGGGAATAGGCAAATGTATTAAATGCTGTGGAGGAACGAAAGCCTCCTGAATTTGGAAACTTGGGTGTCATTGGTGAATTTAGCACCGGCAGGTCTAGAACAATGGTGAGTGTAGAAGCCAGATTTAGACTGAAGAAGGGCATGGAAGAGAAGGAAAGAGGAAGAGTATGTTTATACAACTATTTTAGTTTGGCTTTAAAAGGAGAGGGAGTAAGAGAGGTTGAGTTTGAGGGAGAGATTGAGAAAGAGACTGAGAGAGAGAAAGAGGGAGAGTGAGCAGTGTATGGTGTCTGGAGTGGGTTCTTTTGGGTATATTGGTATTTGGTTTATTTCAGTTAGTTTGGTTTTTTGGTTTGATGACTGATTAGTTTTCCGTTTGCTGCCATGAAAAATTACCACAAATTTAAACTGACACACTACCACAAGCTTAAACAACACAGATTGATTACGTTACAGTTTTGCAGGTCAGATCTCTGACACAGGTCTCACCCGGCTAAAATCAGGTGCCTGCAGGGCTGCATTCCTTTCTGTAGGCTCTGGGTAGGATCTGTTCCTTGCCTTTTGCGGCTTCTAGAGGCCACTTGTATTCTTTGGCTCATGGTTCCCTTCCTCCATTTTCAAAGTCAGCAAAGACAAGTTGAGTTTTTCCCACAATATATCACTCTGACCACTTCTGCTTTCCTTGTCCACTTTCAAGAACGCTTGCGATTACACTGGGCTCAACTGGGTAATCTAGGATAATCTCCCTATTTCAAGGTGAGCTAATTAGTAAATTTAATTCCATCTGCCATGTAACTTAATCTATTCACAAGTTTCAGGGATTAAGATGTGGCTATTTTCAGGGGGCCATTATTCTGCCTACCACAAAAAATGTTTATATGCCAGATACAAAAATATAAACATTAGTGGGTCATTAAAAGAAAGAGGTTAAAAATATGAGAAAGGAAATAATTACAGGGAAAGGCCTCCCTCATCTGAAAAATGACCCACTGCCTACTAGGAAACAATTTGTAAGCATAAGGAGGAAAGAAAGATCTCGTGTATTGGTTTCTCTTTTCTTCAAGAAGCATGGAAGTCAAGCCATTGACTGAAGGAGACAAGGTGGAAGGGAAGTGGAGAAGATATGGAGCCGTCATTGAGGAGAAGTGCAAGAGAAAGAGAAACAGCTCCAGAAACAGAAGTTTGCTAAATGTCAAATAGCTAATTCTGATCAAACACCACAACCAGAATAATAACTTTACAAACTCCTTTTTTAAGTTCAACACTTACTTTTAATAAAGACCAACCTAAGTTACACACAAAGGTCAACTTAATTTTGAGAATTGCTGATACAAGAGTTACCTTTCTAGAGAAAGTTAACTGGCATTAGAGGGGCATAAATGATGCCACATAATTATAAAACTGAAATAAACCAAAAAAAAATAAACAGAAATGTGTACAGGAGGAGAAAGCATGGAAAAGGCAAAGACTCAGGTTTCATTTTAAATTGTTACTGTGTCTGAGCAATTTATGATCCAGAGATCTGAGTATCCTGAAATAGCATAGAAATACTTTCCATGGGAATCCAAGAAAACGTGCCAGAATAGAAGCTTCCCTTTTGTCTCTCCTTATTTGCTCTCTCCAGCACTCTCCCCCTTGTCCTGCTGAATTGGTCACTCTACTCTTCATTTTCAGTAATGGTTACAGCCCAGTTAATTGTGAAAGCTTGAAAGCAATGACTGCAGTCTTGATCACTGACATGGATTTTGCCTAAAAACCCGTGTCTGTAAAACAGGCTTGGCCTCAAATCCTCATAAATGGCTTGAACAACACGAGCTGTGCGCCACTGAATCTTTCATCGGGGAAGAATTCATTGTTTCAATACCAGAAACCTGAGAAGGGGAAGGGAGAGAGAAAAGAAGGTATTTAACAGAAGGCTGACAAAAGTTCCTTTGATTCAGTTTCTGCTGACACCCTGGGCAAGATGTGCTTGTGTGAGATAGATCACAAAACGCATTAAGAGATATTATGCTGTACACTCCAATTAGCATCACCGGTATCCTTTGCTAGCTCACTGTCCAAAGAATTAATTTTACTGCTTCCAGAATTTTGAACAAACTCATATAATCCTTCAAGCAGATGTATGAGACATTAAAAACCACAATTACATTACTTCAAAGCCATAATTAAAAAGTTTGGTCTTAGTTCCAGGCCTACCATTGATTTCTAAGAGAAACACACTTCAAATCTGATATAAGCCCTAATAAATTACCAGCTTTGAACAAAATAAGTCTAGCTTCCCATAAAGAATAAAAGAGGGTTTTATTGTGGGAAAAGGGGAAGACTAAATGATGGCAAATTTGTATTGCGTTTTTATAACCACTTGGGTTTGAAGTCAAATATAATTTGACATTTTATTGATATTTCTAGGGTTTAAAGCTGACAAGAAGTACATTAAATTTTACCATGTAAATCTGATATGACAATAAAAAGCTTTTCGCTCTTCTCATTGGAATTGTTGCAGTAAAATGAAATAAGGAATATTATCAAGAAAATGAATTCTTTTTTCCTCCAAAACCTTTTTTGGAAGAAGCTCTGAGCTGTCAGGAGTTAATGTGTCCCGTTTTCTACAGAATTAGACTTTTCCCCCCAGGTGGTGATTCTCTCTCAACACTTGCAAGTAAGGCCCCAAGATATGCTTTAAACCTGGTTTTCTATTGTTCTTCTGATAATAGTAATAAGTGATTGTAGCAAACTGCATTATTTTCCTAGGACTGCTGCAACAAAATCATAAACTGGGTGGTTTGAAACAACAGAAATGTATTGTCTTACAGTTCTGGAGTCTAGAAGTTCGAAATGAAGGTGTTGGCACAGTTGAGCTCCCTCTGATACCTGAAGAAACCCTCCCTTGCTTATTTCCAGCCTCTGGTGGATTGCCAGCATTCTTTGGTGTCCCTTGGCTTGCATCTGTAAACGCCAATCATTGCCTTGGCTGTCATATTGCATTCTCCCTGTGTGTTTCTGTTTTCACATGGCCATTTTTACAAGGCCCCCAGTCTCACTTGAGTAGGGGACCACCCTAGTCTAGTATGACCTCCTCTCAACTAACCACATCTGCAGAGACCCTATGTCCAAACAAGGCCATATTCTGAGATACCAGGGATTGGGACCTCAACATATGTCTTGTGGGGGGATACAGTTTCACCATTATCACAATTTTTACTGAAAATCAACAATGCAGAAAATTCAACTGCCATCACAGCACACAAATATGGCTCACAGAGAAGTCTCTGCACTAAACATGTGTTGTTGTCAAGATGTTTACAGGGGCTGGCCCCATGGCCGAGTGGTTAAGTTCGTGCGCTCCACTTCGGTGGCCCAGGGTTTCACTGGTTCATATCCTGGGCATGGACATGGCATTGCTCATCGAGCCATGCTGGGGCGGCATCCCACATGCCACAACTAGAAGGATTCACAACTGAAAACACACAACTCTGTACCGGGGGGCTTTGGGAGAAAAAGGAAAAATAAAATCTTTAAAAAAAGAAAAAAGATGTTTCCAGAAAGTTATACTTACTAAAAGCAGAACCCATGTTTTATCTTGCATGGTGTTCATATCCTGTCACACAGCCATTCATTTGATGCCACACCAAAAACATCATTTGACATTGATGAAATTAAACATCAAGTAGGAAGGCAATGCAATATACTCAGCAGCAGTCTCGCCCAGAATTGGCCAGGATGCAAGACCTAGAAGGATTGAGCGGGATCAAAAGTTGCACTTATTTCTGAGTGCAAAGGAATACCACAGCCCTTTCAACAAGAACATCAAGAACCCCTCTATCCAGATGATACGCAGGACCCTCAATGAAATTTGACTTTCAGATGAGCAGCAGTCTTAATATAAAAATATTCTGTTTAATATTTATCTAAAATTAAAATTTACCTGGTACACTGTGTTTTTTCTTCCTAAATCAGGCAACTGTATTCAGGATGCCATTATTGACTATTAAGTGTTTTTCAGCCATTTTCCTGGTGTCTGTGTGGAGCATGGTTGGGGGCAAGGGAAGGGGGCACATGGAGGAATAAGCGTTAATTAGGTTCACTCATCTTTTGCAATCACTGCAAAGGTCACACATTTACCAAAGTTAAGGGTAGAAATATAAATGTGTGTGTGTGTGTGTGTGTGTTGTTACATGCTGTCAAGTTAGCTCCAACTCCTGGCAACCCTATGAATGAGTGATGTCCACAGTGTCCTGACCTCAACAGCCCTACTCACCTCCTGTAGGCTCATGCTTATGACTTCCTTTATGGAAGCAATCCATCTCATATTTGGTCTTCTTTTCCTGCTGCATTCTACTTTTCCTAGCATCTTTGTCTTTTCCAAAGAATCCTGCCTTCTTGTGATGTGCCCAAAGTAAGACAGCCTCAGTTTCATACAAATACACACATACACACATTTATAATGTATATGTACAATATACGTATTTTAATATTATGAATTTGTATGTATACATATAAATGTACGATGTGTGAGTATATGTGTATATTATATATAGTACTGAATAGTGCTCCCCAAATGCTCTGTGCTGAAGCCCTAACCCCCAGGGTGACTATATTTGGAGATAGGGCATTTAAGAAGGTAATCAAGGCTAAAGAAGGTCCTAAGGGTGGGGTCCTAATCCCATATGACTGGTGTCCTTAGAAGAAGAGACATCAGAGAGCTTTTTCACTCTCTATGTGAAAACACAATGAGGAAGGAGTCATTTGCAAACCAGGGAGAGCGGTCTTACTAGAAACACACCCTGCTAGTACCTGATCTTGGACTTCTAGCTTCCAGAACTGTGAGAAAATAAATGTCTGTTGTGGTATATGTATGTGCATACACACACACACACACACACACACACACACATATATATATATAAAACACACGTGTGTGTGTGTGTATATATAAATGCATGTGTGAGCATGTGGTTGGTATGACCAAGAAGAAGTTCAGTAGTCCTCTGAAGTAAATGGATATTTATTCTCAACATTTTTAGTAACCATCAGAAAGATACTTCTGGAAATTTTTCAAAAAATTACTTCTAAATACAATGTTTTAAGCTTAAAAAGTGCTTATTGATAAACAACAAGGTCAGTTTCTAATGTCCATTTGGAGTCACCTGTTCTGTATGGGTATTTCTTATAGTTAAGGACTTACCTTTCTGAATGCATTAGAATACATATATATTTATAATAAATATATATATATCTTTGGAAAATATATGTGATAAATATATGTATCTTTGTAAAATGTACATATCTTTATTTTGTCTCCTTACTATGAATTTTGTGTTTACTTCACTTATGAAATCTGTAACAATATGCATTAAATAGAATGTACACTGGAATAAATTTATGAAGAGCGGCTGGCCCGGTGGCTCAGTGGTTCAGTTTGCAAGTTCCACTTCGGTGGGCCAGGGTTCACTGGTTCAGATCCCAGGTGCAGACATGGCACCATGCTGTGGTAAGCATCCCATATATAAAGTAGAGGAAGATGGGCACGGATGTTAGCTCAGAGCCAGTCTTCCTCAGCAAAAAGAGGAGGATTGGCAGCAGATGTTAGCTCAGGGCTAATCTTCCTCAAAAAAAATAAATAAAAAAAACAATTTAAAGAAGAATTAATTTGCATATCTAACTGGAAAGACAGAGTATAGAGAAGATATGATTAAGCAGTTCTATAATAGGGACAATAAGGACCTACTCTCCTACCAGCCTCCACCCAGTCATCATAAAATGACTCTCCACAATTTCTGTAAGCATGGGCTTCTTCTTCCACAAACCAAGAGACAGACAGAGGGTTCCAGCATCCCTCTCAAAAAAGTGAGGAAACTCCCTTCCCCAGAAGACTTCAACAAACATCGTTCAAACTTAATAGTCTACCTTTGTACACATGCTTTGGACTGAACTGATAACTGTGGCTAAGGGATTGGATTATCCAATTAGTTTAAACCTGAGCCAAGTGCCTTGCCCTACAGCCCTAGATACAGAAAAACATTCAGCTTTGCCCAATAGCAAGAACTACATTGGTAAATTACGTGTCCTGGTAATTCACAGCCTTCCTGAGGAGACATACTGCAATGCTTTTATTTACCAAGATTTCATTATGAAACTTTTCAAACATAAAGAAAATTTGAAAGAATTATATAATGAACATTCATGTGCCCATCACGGAGATTCTACAATTGACAATTTGTTATATTTGCTTTATCACATATGTAGCCATCTATCCTTTGCATTAGGTTTTGATGATCATATAAAGGTATTGGTGCTTACAAAATCCAACATATTTCTAAAGTCAATTACATTTGTATGAGCTTGTAACGCATTTGTTCTCAAACTCCTTTCACAAGCTAAGTGAAATTTGATCATTGAGCTACACATTTTGCACTCAGAGCTTAGAATTTTAAACCTCTAGAGGAGTAGTTTTTAGCACTGACATTCTGATGCTGATAGTGATTCATGTTTGGATAACTCTCCTCCAAATCAAAAGATTCATTGTACGTCTTTCCATTTGCATCAATTTTCTTTGATTGTGAACTTAATATACCCATGCTTTAAAAGGCATCTAAACCTATTACAGCTTCTAATTTCTCAAGGTTCTGCTTCTACAAAACTTGATCACTTTTACTGATTCCAACGGGTTTTATACATTTGTTCTTTCAAGCTCAATTCAATTATCACCTCCCTTCATGGTGTTCCCAGACTCCAACATTTAGCCTTAGGCTAATTTGTCAACCTCAGTGTAATTGTACATTTCTTTATGATGTCATAATTATAATTATTTGTTTACAAGCCCGTCTCCCTGACCAGAGCATTTTTATTCTCAAGCTCCAGTTTTGTGGTTTCTGTCCTGCAGTGAGCAGTCCATAAGGATTTGTAGAATTCAATTTAAATCAAGAGCTATATATTGGACCTGGGATTTTTCAATACTTGAAACTAACAAGAAGGAACACTTCATATGTAACTACTTCTAAAAATCGCCAATAGATGCTTCAGAAATCAAAATCAGTTTGGCAAAATACTGGCTTCTCTGTTATAAATAGCGCTCTTCCTAAAATCGTGTAACAGAAAATCAGCCTAGGTATTATACCCATGTTGGAGAGGAAAAACTTTCCTCTACCCTTCAAGGTTCTTTTGGTTAGTCTAATAGTTAAATTGACACAAGGCAGATTAACAAGAGGAAAAAAAAATAATTTCATGTGTTCAGAGGTCTCATAGATATGAGACCTCCTGGCAGTCAGGCAATTGAGGATTATATGCTACTAGGAGCTAAGGAGAAGTGGGTAGGAATCTGGGACTTCAAAAGAGGAGGAAGACAATTCACAGGGAAGAGCGAATGTTTGCTAAACAAATGTTTGCCCTGCCATGCAGAGACAAAGGGACACACAGAGTAAAGTGAACGAACAGGCCTTGCTAAGTTTCGCTCAGGTTACCACATCCAGCTCAATTTCTTTGTAGTTATCTGTGGTGATTGCTCTCTTCCTGGCTTAGGCCCTCTATCTAAGTTTTTTTAGAATTTAAAAATAATCAGCCTAAAATAATTCTGATGCCAGAGACATATTTTTGGGTGGCAAATTTTGCTCCCCTATGCCTGTTTTATGAGCCATAAATAGCATTTAGAATAACTAGTCAACATGCAAAAATGGCTGGCACTAAGCTAAAGGGTTCAAGTTCACGCTCTGCTCCTTTCTAGCTGTAAGACTTTGGACAAATCACTGAAACTTTTACCACTTGGTTTCCTCATCTGTAAATAAAGACAATATGAGTACCTATTTCATACGGTTGTGGTATTAAATAAGTTAATTCACATAAAGTTTACAGTACCTTACACATAATGTTCCCAGGAGATACTGATTTTTAAAAGAAAAATTGTAGTAGACAATATCTTCTGCTTAAATAATATCCAAACCTTCCCACTCTCATTTTCCTTTTAACAAAATCCAGATTTATTCAGGTGGCTAGAGGGATCCCTTGAACTTAGGGTGGTAGGATTCCATCACAGTCCCAAGAAATAAACCATGATGCAGTAATTCAGCTATATTACTTTGCTAACACTTGACCTGTGACTGATGTAAGAGTGGCCAATGAAGGTAAGTGGGAGACTATGTGTGGGGCATCTAGAACAGGTTTTTCTTACCTATTAAAATGGATAGATAGGACTGGCTTGGCCCTCTCTCTTTCTTCTTGTCTATATTGCTAAGGGAAGCAACTATATGGTCACCAGCAAGAGGTCAGAAAGAGGACAAAAGCCAGCATACCAAGAAAGGCAGAGAAGATGGATAGAGCTTTAGTCTATGACGACATCCCTGAGCCACTGTAATAACACCTGATTATCTACCTCTAGACTTCTTGTTATGAGTGAAAGATACCTGTTCTTTTTTAATCACTGGAGTTTTCCAGTATTCTCAGTCAACACAATCCAGCTGGTACAACAATGCAGTATAGCATAGCTTGACGTGGGACTTTCTGTGTGGTATACATATAATATTAACTTTGTGCACAATAACAACATCCCAATGATGAGAAAAAAAGCTAGAGTAGTAAATACCATGTTTTAAATGCTTTGTTTTGTTAGAGGTTCATGGGTCACCGCGAGTTTAGTCCATATATGGGTGTGTTAACTCTCCCACTTCAGATAAAAGTTGCATCATCAATCTTAAAGCACTACTTTTTCTTAACTTGGCCTTTAACTGCAATGAACTAGGGAGGAGGAGAAAGCAGATCACTTGGAACAGATTCCCACCCTCTACTGAAAATATAAATCAAACAATAAACTCCTGTTCGAATATTCAACAACAGCTCATTTAAAACCCAAGAAGTATATTTCTAAAGTGAAATACTTTAAACAATGAAAAATTTAGGGAATTGACATTTATGTTAGCCAATGACAAAGTCATAAAACAAATTTGAGAATATTTAACTTTGGAATTCATTCATTTATTCAACAAATGTTCATTAAGCGTGTATCGTTTGCAAGGTAGTGTGAGCAAGACAACATCATCTTCGTGCCCTTTGGCCTTAGTATTTGGTAGGAGGAGAAATGTTTTTGAGAGTTCTTAACGTAAGGGAGAGGAAGATTAAGATTGAACCCTGAGTTATATGGGAAGCCAAGGTGAGATTGGAGACCATCTTCTTTCTACACACCTGAAAGATGTGATCAGAAGACAGGCTGTTAGTATTGATGCCAATAGCAGGGGAAAAGTTTGAATTTCTGGAAGGAATCAACTTTAGAAACCGATTCCACTTATAGAATCAAAAGGTATTTGCAGCATTTGTTCTCCACTTGCTCCAGTTTTCATTTTTTGGAGGTCAGAAGTATAAATTCTAGCCAGATCCCTGGCCAATCCTTTAAGGAATTCCTACCTTGAAACTATAGGAGTTGCTAAATATTACACAGTGCCATTGTCCTACGTTGTCCTATGGGGTGGGGGAAGGGGCTTGCTCTCCAATATCAGCATACACTGCAATTGCATAATTTATAGAATCTTTGTCTTCTTCAAATGTACTCATTATAAAAGCAATATTTTCTAAAGTTTCGTAAAAGAAAAATGGCAGCTGACCCATGACAAAGTCAAGGAAGACTTTCCTCAAGACTATTGCAGTCGGGGAAGGAGATGGGACTCAACTCCAATTTCTCGGCACTGAGGTGAGCTAGGGGAAAAGTACTGGAGGGTATTAGGCTGGGCAGGCTGGTCTGTGTGATTAGACCAACTGTTTGCTAATTAGAGTTTATCAAAATCAGGCTCCAACCTTCTCACAGAGACTGGAAAATAGGCTGATAATTGCTTTTCAAAAGGATGGCTCCCAGGCCCTGGAGAAAGAGGTTCCCAGTTAGTAGAAGATTAACACCTCAAAGGGGCAAAGAAAGAATTTACAATTCCAGGTTTTCTTAAGTAAATCCTCTAAGAAAAGGGAGGTCAGAGGCCTACAGTCAGAAAGAAACCTGTCTAAGGTTTAGTCAAGCTGAGGGAACCAATTATCAAGGCAGTCTTGGTCGGTTTCTTATCATCATTGCCTGAGATGGTAGCACCCAGCACTGCCTAGTGGAGAAACTGAAAAATACCTTTCATTGGGCCACTGTCCCAAATTACTTTTAACTTTATGCATTTTTTGGAAATGTTCACAACTCATCTGTTTTGCAAAGTTTCCATTTTACTTTTTCCTTTCCTTTGAAAAAGAAATTTAAAGTGAGGTTGAGTCAGAATGAAAGAAGAGATATGTTGCATATTTGAATATCTCAAAATAGATGAAAACATAGCTGGGAAAGTCCAACCAATCTCCATTAAAAGTCACTTCTCCCCACTTCTCTCCCATTCTCTCCTAGTCTTTCAGATAGAAGTAATTTACTCTCTTTTATCGCAATTCCCAGCATTTATAACAAACAGATGATTCCCTGTTTAACAATGTCAATCATTAGCTTCTATTGGAATACAAACCATAAGGGAACAGTTATTTCACAGACACTCATGCCCTTTAGGTAGCTTTGTGCAGGATTAAATATTAAACAGTTTCATATAGATTTCCTTGCTGACTATCCATTCTTTCAGTGTTTAATTTTTTTTTTTTTTTTTGACTAAAGACAAAGAATTCTTATGGATCGGTACCCCTTGTTCTTCTGTTACCGCACACCCAAACTGTTAATTCCAACCTATCTTGTCTCATCTGTGGCTTTACCTTACTTTGCTTGCTCGCTTTTTATACCTCTTGATAATCCTTATTGTACTCTGTTCTGGAAAAAAATATGGAGATCTATACTTGATTGTAGGATGATTGACAGTTATATGTGTAACATTTTGAACCTCTCTATAAACTTAAGGAGTTGGAGAGTGTGATGAAAGGATATTCTTACTAGTTCTAAAGAGATTTTCTGTTAGCCCTCTCTCAGAAAAGAGAAAAATCACAAATGTAACCTCTGGCAGGGTAACATCTTACATACCCATACTTTTTTTCTTACAACATCTGCCTCCTGGCAATGCGATTCTCAGATTCTCATTTGCATTTCTAAAGCAGCTCCTATTGGCTTTGACTACATTTCTAAAAATACTTAAGCTCTGTCTCCATTTATATTCGAGCCCAGATAACTCTGCTTATCCCGTCTAGAGTTGCTCTCAGGAGAATAATGAAGGGCATGTCCTTTTACAAGACAGTGGACAAAACATATATTATATTTCCGTAAAAACATATAGAAGTGCAGCCATAACTGCCTAGAGATCAGAATCTGGAGAAAGGTTTCACATGTTTAAAAAGAGTATGTGGAAAGTGTTAGTTGCATAAAGGATTCCTAAGAACTTAACAGATCAAAAGAAACAAAGATATTTTCTTTTAGTTTCATAATGAGATGGATTTCACAAAAACCACCCAATTGCTCAGAACCAAGGAACTGTTAAACGAAATATAAAAATAGAGTTGAAGCTAGGAACTTCTAAAAGAGAGCATATGATAATGAAGATTTAACATTTGGCATGTCCTAGTCATTTCTCCAGAGTATTCTCATCGCATCACAGACAGAGGTGCTGAATCCTCTGGTACTCTACCACAGAATTGCTGAAAAATCTAATTAAAGTGTGCAGCATGAACTTTCAACAAAAATCAGAATTTCTCCTGAAGGAATGTGAAATCAATGTTACTATTAATTCTTAAGTGGTTTATGATTTATATTTGTTAAACTGTTTTTTCTGAGTTTGAGGTTATTAAAATACTGCTACTCTAAATAGACTAAGTGTGCATTTCTTTTAGTGCACGTATGTTTGCATTTTTGTTAGATATATACCTAAAAATAGATTATCTGGGTTATAGGGTAGAGCCGAAGGTCTTGGTGTTCCACCCATAACCACTTGGTTCTCACTATTTCTGTCCTTTGCAAGAGGGCTTTCTCTGGCCATTAGAGTTGTTTCAACACCCTGCTCCGTAAACATACACACACACCCATATGCACACAGTCACACCCACACAACAGCCCAGAAGTCAGGGGATTAACCCCTCTGGTAGCAGCCCTTAAACAATGACTGACTAATCTGGATCCATCTTCTACACTGTCTCCCAGAGTTTCCCAGCAAGAGTAAACTCCAGTTGCCCACGCTGATATTTGTTTGATAATACACACGCTCTGTTTTGGCTTCCTTTCCTACCTTCTCTCACGTCTCCATGCTTCTACAGATATTTCCTACAACTAAACTTCTTGCAATAAAATTGTTGTCTTAAAGTCTGCCTTTAGGGGAGTGTAATCTGGACAAAAGATGTGGATATGTTCAGTTTTGGTCAATACCACCAGACAGCTTTTCAAAGGGACGGTAACAATTAATAGCCCCATCAATATAGCGGTGTATGTGAGTTCTATGTGCTCCCATCCTCAGAAAATCTTGGTATTGAATATTAACAGTCTTTTTAAATTTTAGCTATTTTGGGTGGTATGTGATGTATAATTCAATATGATTTTACTTTCATCTTCTCGTAATGAATAATAGATCTACATACGTGTGTAGTGTGTGTGTATGTTTGTGAGATTTGGTTATTCTGTTTTTGAAATGCCTGTTCAAGTATTTGTCCCTTTCTATTGGATTTCCTACTGATTAGTAAGATTTCTTACATAAGCTCTTGTTTTATTTATCACATAAGGAGATACTTGTAACACAAATATTGTGCTTACTTTATGGATTGTTTTTTCACTCTCTGAATGGTGTCTTTGAATGAACAAACAATTTTTCTTTTTAATATATACAAATTATCATTCTTCTATGACTAATGTTCTTTTTTCCACATACAAATAATCTTTGCCTAGCCCAAGTCTTGAAAATATTCACTTACATTACCTTCTAGGAGCTTTATTGTTTTACAATCCACTTGGAATTAATCTTTGTGTAAGGTGTGAGGGTGGATCAAGAAATATTTTTTTCTGTACTGGTCTCCTGTTGACCTAGCTCCATTTATTTAAAAGGCTATCCTTTTCCAATGCTTGGTATCATCACCTTCGTCATAAATCAACTGACTGTATGGTTGCGATCTGATTCTGTATTCTTTATTGTCTTTCATTGGTCTATTTGTTTATCCTTTGCCGATGCCAATGTTTTAACTAGAGATTTCTAATAATTCTTGAAATCTAATAGAGTAATTTTTAAAATTTTTATATATAAAAATGATTTCATGCTACCTTATTTTCTGGAGAATATTTTCACTGGGTGAAGAACTATGAGTAAGTTATTATTTTTCTCTGAGCACTTTAAAACTGTCACGTTTGTCACAATCATAGGTTTTCAGTAATTTTTACTGAAAACTGAATCAACTGTTGGTCCTTCAATTATTCCTTGAAGATAATGCGCATCTTTTCTCCAGCTATTCAATTTTCCTTTCCTATTTATCTTTGGGTTCAACAGTTTTGTTCTGATTTTCCTAGGCATGATGTTCTTCTTATTTATTTTTCTTGATGTTTGTAGCACTGCTTAATTATATGCCTTGATCTTTTTAAATCAGTTTTTAAAGATCTTAGCCATTAAATCTTTGAATATTGGATTGTCTCCCAGTTTATCTCTACTCTCCTCCTAGGACGCCTACTATAGCTTCTTACCATGTCCCACTTTTTTCTTACACTCTTCCGTATTTTCTTTCTCGTCTCTCTCTCTGCACATGCTTCAAATTGGATATTTTCTATCAATCTGCATCTAGTTCAGTGATATTCTCTCGAGCTATATCTAAACTCATATTCAACACGCGTAAGTCTTTCATTTCAGTTACTATATTTTTAAGTTCTAAAATTTCCATATGATTCTTTCTTATAAATCTTTATCTTGCTGCAATTCCTCACTCTATCACATATTTTCTTGAAGATATAAATTATAGATATTTTAAGTCCATGTCAGAATTCCTGTATCTAGATCTTTTTATATTGAGGGCATTTTCCCTGTTTTTCACTTATTTAGTCCTGTTGCATGCTATACCTGGTAAATTAATGAAATAGTGACTATAGTATATAAAAAATTATAAAGGCACTTTGCCACCTTGGTTGACATTATCTTCCTCCAAAGATGCTTTAATTTTGTTCATGGCTGAGTGATACAGAAAGGGAGGATCAACTTAATCTGGGCTGGGATTGACCTGATTTAGAGCTGGCTTTAAGTCTTTGTTAAGGCTGGTCCATCTCCGGTTGATCCTTACTCCCAGGTAATACCACTACTAAAAGCTAGAGTATTGTCCAGAATCCCTCCTTTTCATGGGCTTTGATCTCTCTCTCTTCTCTCTCTCTCTGTCTCTCTTTCTCTGTCTCTCTCTCCGTCTCTTTATATGTATGTGTATATATATAATTATGCATCAATTAATATTGACGTATTGATGTATTATATAATATATATGTTCAAGACTGCCATAATCTCTGCTAAGTTTTTCTGTTTCTTAGCTGATGCTTTGCTTGTATTTTTTGCCTCTGAGGAAAGACATTTGAGGGTAAAGTGGCACCACATGTCAGGTGCACCTCAATGTGTTTCCATTTTCTTTGTAATAATAACGTCCAAGTCCTAGCTCTATGAAGCCTTGGGCTCCAATTTTTATCTTCCCAGCTGAAATTGTTGAAAGCTCTGCTGAGCTTCCCAGCACCTTAGCTGCTGCCTTTTTCTTGAACTTTCAGCCTCTTGCTTCTACTTTTCTTGGAGATCTTGGTTCTTCAAGCCTTAGATTCCTCCTTACTTTTCTAGTGACTTCATATCTTTATGTGTATTTGAAAAGTTTTTTGTCCAGATTTTATAGTTGGTTTTGGAAAACAGTTGCTCTGCTACAAGCTAAATGTCATAGCTTAGAGCAGAATTTTCTTTATACTATATAATATTTATTCAGAAAAGTTTACAATTCCTAGATGATGGCATATATTAGTTTTCATACCTGTATAACTAGTACCTAGATTAAGTAATAGAACATCACCAGACTTCAGAAACCTTCTTTGTGCCTCCTTTTTGTCACAGCCTCCATCACAGAACCATTACTTTGACCTTGAATACCAACGATTAGTTTTTCCTGTTTTTTGAAATTTATGCAAATGGTGTTATAGAATATTTATTCTTTTGTTTCTAGCGTCCTTAATCCAGCATTAGGTTTATGAGATTCATTTAGCTTGTCTGTAATGTAGAATATTCATTCTTATTACTGTATAGTACCCTATTGTATGTTCATACTATAGTTTATACACTTACTCTAATCTGGGTAGACAATTGGATAGTTTCCAGTTTTTGACCAGTACTAACAGTGCTACTATGTATATTTTAGTATGTGTATTTTAGTGCATATGTGTATGCATTTCTTTTGGGAATGTAGCTCTAATTTATACTGGATGTAAAGAAATATTCCTAGATCACCTGAGTTCAAGTAGTCTAGGAACGCTCCCCCTCAGCTTTGGTATTTGCTCTTTCTGATTGTTTCACAATATGTTTCTATTACATAATGCACTAGTTTCTTCCTAGAATCCTGTAGAATCATGGGGAAGAACCAACATTTTTGCCTGGCCTACTTCATTTCCAATTTAGTAGCAAGTGTCTAGAAATTCACATAGCCCACAAAATGACCACAAGCCCTAACCTCCTTGCTTCAGCCTAAAACCCATCTCCCCTTTGATGGCACAGGTACACTCCTTCATAGTGACAGATGGAAGGAGTTCTTTGGCTCACCACATCCTAGGGATCAGAGTAGGTATTTTAAATGTTCTATCCATCCTAAAGTCTCCCCCAGCTTTACCCCATGCCTTCCAATCCTGAATGACTCTGTTGTTAAGCATCCTAGCCTCACAGTCTCTTGATCTTCTCATGTTGGTCTCTCTTCTACACCTGTGTCAACACTCTAGAACTTATCATCATGGAGGACTGTGACACTTCAGAAATGCTGTTCTCATTCTATAATCACAGCCTCTAATTCTTCCATCTCTCTCGAGCGCTCAATCTCACTAAGACTCTCTCGGACTTCTTAGAGACCATAAGCTCCTTGATTTCTTCACGTTCCAGGTTCATTGGCCTCCACAAGAATCATTATTTTTACCACAGTCAAAGCGAAGTTTATCTTGCTGTTGTCCCAGAACCTTGTCCTTCGCTTCCTCGTCCTTTTAACATATACCTTTTCCCACACCCCCAAACACACACAGAATCCACACTCAGCCCTAAACAGGCTCCTGATTGTGTCCAACAAAAATAATAAATAAGTAAATAAACAAATAGACAAATTTAAAAAAAAAAAAAAAGCCACACGACTCCACAGCTCTTTAGATTGCCATCCTGAATAACTTGTGGCCATCGCAGCAGCCAGCAACCTGACACTGCTCAATAATACTTTGAAGTATCAAGTTTCTTCAGCCCCTCCATTCAACAACTATTTAAAACTTTACCACTCTCCTCAAGCTCCTAGTGAAGACTTGGTCCTCTCACTCTCGCCGGATAGTTTTCCTTATAAAATTGAAAGAATGGTTGAGACAACTAGGAATGGACTTCCTTAATTTACCACATCCCCTACATTTAAATTTATTTTTATTCTGTCTATCATTTAATCTCAGAAGATACAGTATCCTCCTTCTAATTCAAGGCCCACGTCTTTACTGTTAAACTTGATCTAATCTTATCTTAATTTCCCCAGACCTTTTCCATCAGTTCCCATATTTCTCCTCTCATTATACTAATATATTTTTATTTTTCTGACTCTAACTAGTGTACAAAAAAGTTCAAATTAATCTAATAATGATATTTAAAATGTGTTTCTTACTTTTTTCTCTCACCTTAGTTCCACCCATTATTTTTCTCATTCACTTTACAGACAAACTTTTGGGGAACATGGTTTATATTTGCTATTTTTGCTTCCTTAGCACTTAATCACACCTCAGTGAGTAACAATTTATCTTCTGTCCTTAACTACTGCATTGGAACTGCTCCCATCTATGGAAATGCCTTTCTTGAAACCCTCGGCACTCTTGGATTCCATGAAAACATATTCTTTTAATTATCTTTCTAGCATTCTTAGTGCCTCTGTCTTGAGCCATTTTCTTTTTCATTTGCCTCTTAAATATTGTTTCCTAAGGTTCACTATTGGCAAACTGATCTTCACACTTCATACATTCTCTGAAACAACCCATCTATCATCTGCACTTTCCTTTTTTTTCCTGTATAAAATAATAGACACATTATAGAAAAATAAAGAAATAATAAAAAGGGTAAAGAACAAATTTAATCAGCTATAATCCCATCACCAAGAAATAACTGCACTTATTATTATAGTGGAACTTCTTCTCGTCTTTTTATGTTCTTTAGGTGTTTGGATTGTTCAGAGGGAGAAGCTGAGCTGTACTACAGTCTTTTTTTTTTTTTTTTTTTTTTGAGGAAGATTAGCCCTGAGCTAACTACTGCCAGTCCTCCTCTTTTTGCTGAGGAAGCCTGGCCCTGAGCTAACATCGTGCTCATCTTCCTCTACTTTCTATGTGGGACGCCTACCACAGCATGGCATGCCAGGCGGTGCCACGTCAGCACCTGGGATCCGAACCGACGAACCCCAGGCCGCTGAAAAGCGGAACGTGCGAACTTAACCACTGCACCACCGGGCCAGCCCCTTGTACTACAGTCTTAAGGGGTGCTTCAGCAGACCCTGTGAGGAGTTTCAAGGCTTAAACATCAGTTATTCTGAGTGCTCGGGGACTACCCCTTTATACTCCTATATGATTCAGTCACTGAGTGTGGGCTGCCCCAGTAACGAGGCATTATTGTGGGTGAGGCAGCTCCCCTCAGCAGAGGCAGTCTCTGTAAGGAGCTGACAGCAGAGGGCTAGTCTGCAAATCTTTCATTGCTGAAGGGAGATCTGGGTAGTGCATTGCAATATCAGCCACAAAAATATATGGTCAATTGCTCGTGTTTCTCGGAAACTATTACCTTCAAGTTTTGAATTTTCAGATTGACAAAGTGAAATATTTTCAAGACATAGGCTTCTAAGACAGCTAAGTATCTAGTATTCATTTTAGAAATGAAAGTTCCACGTGCCTCAATAACAACTGAATCACACTTTAAAAATACAATTCTTCCTGCTGTGAGCACTCTTTCACATTATTCAGCATTTTCAAGTGATTTGTAAAATAATTCAATAGTCTTGTTTGTAAATGGAACTTAGGAACCCATGCGGTTGTTACTAGTGAGAGAACATCTGTTCTTACTGGATTAAAACGTCCAGGTCTTGTGACATCTTGTTTTATATCTCCCCAAGAATTCCAAGGGAGGTTTCTGCTACCTTCTATGCTGGCCTGCATGTAAATTTCAGAAATTGCTATGGGAATTTGTATCCCCATTTGTGGAAAGATATAGAAAATGCATTCTTGGAGCTGGCCCCATGGCCGAATGGTTGGGTTTGCACGCTCCACTTTGGCAGCCCAGGGTTTCTACCAGTTAGGGTCCTGGGTGGGGACATGGCACCGCTCGCTGGGCCGTGCTGGGGCAGTGCCTCACATGGCACAACCAGAGGCACATCACAACTAGAATGTACAACTATGTACTGTGAGCTTTGGGGAGAAGAATTAAAAAAAATTTAAAAAAAAATGAATTCTTTTTTGTGTGTTCAAAGGTTGAAAATGCAACAACGTGATGGTCACATCACCTACCAAAGTTACTTAAAAATAATCCCTATGGTGTGAGTGCTTTTATTTATGTATTTGCTGCAATAGTGAAAAGAGGAAAGAAGAGAAAGCCAAGTGAATTTGGGGATGTAATTAGTTTTGGCATAGTGCTGGGTCATGACCCTTACTCACTCTGCATGCAATTGGGAGTTGTGGAAATTAAACTGGTGTCACTACATCAGTGAGAGCACTATAAAAATAAGCCTTGTAAATGTGTCACGACTGTTGTATATATAACCTACAAGCCTTGGCTTTACCCCAACTAAATCACATCAGAAGTGTTTGCTTTAGTTACTAATTAAGTTATGTGGGAAGGACAGATCCATTTGGGGCAGCAAAATCATCGCCCCCTTAAAGCATTACAAGGATGGCGTACAAGACAGCAGTAACTTACATGCCTGTTTTCTCCTCAGCTCGCATTCAACAAATCAAGGAGATTCCCACTGAAGCATGCAGAAAGCTCCCTTTAACAGATGTAGACAAGCACATTAATAAATCATGACCATCATTAGAATTCTTAAACCAATATTTTAGTATCACACATGCTTCTCGTTATCAGCTCTGGAGTTACATCAAAATATTGCATATATGGAACATTAATTAATGAAATTGTTATAGTTGACTAGTTGCCAACGATTACTACCAACACAATCATGGTTTAGAGAACAGTCAAGAAATTTGACATGCAAACTGTCTGTCAAGACGAGTTGCCGCTAATAAATTTCTGCAGCCCGTGCTCATGCATAACACCCTTGGGCAGAGCGAGGTGGCCCTGGTTGTTTTTGTGTTTGTGCATATGCTCTCTACACTATCGCAGCCTTTTTCAACTGTGCCCACAAACTCCTGCGCTTATATTTTCAGATTGTGCACAACAAAGCCACTTAGGTATAAATTGAGATTTGAGGAACTGGATGAAACTGTGTCTTTCTAAGAGCTGCACAGTTTATAGCAGATGCTGAGAGCTAAATTTTCCACCCAAACAGCATCGGAAAATTAGTGATAGCCACAAATATGACACAATTATATCAGGGAGCTCCACAATTCCAAGCATTTTATGTTTCCTGTATGAGATTGTTAGCAATGCCACAGTTCAATCAACATTTAGCACCTTCTGAATACTTCAGTTCATCAAATCTTTCTTAATTTTAACTGAGGTGGAAAATATTTTTTTGTCTAGTTAAGCTTTAGCCACATAGGGGAAATAACATTTTAGAAAGTTGTTTCAATACTTTAACAAGGAAAAATAATATGAAAAAAATAAGCATGCGGCATGTGCAAGCCACCCGTCTTCACCCATCCTATACACTCTGAAATTGCTTTTAAGCTTCATTTAACTTAAAGTTTTTGTTTGTGAAATATCTTTATACCTTTAAATGTCTATGAAAAGCACTTAAGTACTAAGGGATTATTTGTCTTAATGTATTTTCCCCTAGAAGGATGATGTCTTTGAAGGATCTTAACAAAATGCTGTTATTCAGCCCCTCTGTGTCTCCACCTATTTGTCATGTGAATATGTAGTTAAAATCATGGTAAAGTGGGCATTATCTACTCAATAAACCTTTACAGCCTCATGGAAAAGCTCTAGATTTAGCTGTTGTGAGAGAAAGGGTGCTTACAGCATGGAAGCTCACTGAAATTTGTCTTTGAGGAACTTTGTTCTAACAGAATTCAAGTACCTATCTCCAGTAGAGGACTATTTCTGAAATAATTTGGTCATAAAAGTAAATCATCATTTGTTTCAAACTGTTCAAGGAAGTGAGGAGATGGTAGCTTTTGCTTTAACTTTAGAGTGAATTCTTTGCCACGGCAGGCTAGATTTTGGCAGTTCTTTGAGTAAGACATTATGGTCCCTTTAAAACATTGCTTTCATATTAAAATTATTCCCCCTTTTTTGGAACAAACAAAAAAAGAGAACATTAGTGCACAACGAAGTGTACTCCCTTTTATCTTAAGCCAGCAGATGCTCAATAGAGAAATGATCCTCTCAGTCTTTGTAAATATAGTCACACGTACTATAACCAAGCACAGTGTTGCCCTAGCTGTGGGAAGACCAGTGTGTATTGCCCAGAGACCCAAGTTGGAGTTAGTTAAAAAGATTGAAATCTAAAGCGATTTCTCTTGTCCTGGGTCTTAAAACTTATTCTAGTCTCCTGTACGAACAGTTTTTAAATCTAGAATCACAGTCCACATCTCTCTGCTAGGTCACCTTGTCCTTGTTCTGTAATCTGTGTCTAATTCTTCCTCTTTTTATTGTGTAATAAAGGGCTCAGTATTCAAGTGAAAGTAGATAAAGTGTTGAGGTGTCCTAACCTTACTAACAAATTCTATCTCCTTCCTTTAATACAAATTAAGGGTAGGAGGGGCCTGTGAGTCAGTCACTGCAGAGTATCAGTGGAGAGGTTTGCATGGAATGGTGCAGAAGACTGCAGGAAGTGTGAGGAAAAATGAGTGATCCCCCAAAATAAAGCTAGGCGGCTGGTTGTGCATACTTAATATAATTAGAACTTTACTGTTTCACCCCTGCAATGAAACAGAGACAAAGAAAATCTAAAGTTCAATGTTGGGAAACAATTCAAAAGACACATTTTCGATGATGAGTGTTGGATTAATTATCTAATGGAAGAATCTTGGCTCACATGATTAATGTTATACTTTGCTAGATAATAGAAAAATCTCTGAGTGTTAGAGTGATACAAAAAATCTAGTTGCATCTCTTGCTAAGTAAATTCTTGTTACCAGTCTTCTTTACTGATTCATTCATTATTCATTCATTCAAGAACATTTTTATGGAGCACCCACCGTGTGCCAAGCGTTATTCTGGACCCTGGGAATAATTATAGTGAACAACAAATTTCCTGCCCTCAATGAGTTTCTGGTTTTGTGGAGGAGAATTAAATAAAGATGCATACAAATAGATTATTAAAAATTTCTGATATTGGGAAGTGCTGGGATTATGGGTCAGAGTATAACTGAAAGTGAGGCAGGGGTAATATAAGATTATGTCATCAGGGAAAATCTGTCTGAGGAAGTGACACTGGTAGTAAGATTGACATTGGGGAAGCGTGTCCCAGGCAAGTGGGAACAGTGAAGGACTTGAGATGGGAACAAGCTGAGTGTGTTTGGAGGTGAGAAAAATGCCCAATGTGGCCAGGCTATTGTCAGTAAAGGAAGTGGTAGGAAAGAAATACAGAGAAGCAGGCAGAAGCCAACGCGTTACAGGCCTTGAATGCATGGTAAGGAATGTGGATTTTGTTCAAATTGCAATTGGAATGCATTGGAGAGTTTCACTTATTCTTTAAAAAGAGTCCACTAGCTGCTGTGTGGACAAGAAACTGTGGGTAGAACAAGACTCGAAGGGGGAAGACAACTGATGACACTATTTTTGAAGCCGAGACAGCCATGGCTTGAACTAAGGTGCTGGTAGAGGAGATGGAGAAAAACAGGCATATTCCAGATACGTGTGGGAATTAAAGCCAATGGGAACTCCAGGGTTGGATGTGGGACATGAGGAAAAAAGGAGCAATCGAATATAACTCATAGGTTTTAGCTCTGTCTAAAAAATCAGAGCTGGAAAGAGATATTACAAAGGAGAGAGGGAAGGCCAGATGCCAAGGAAACTTGCTAAAAATCCTGCAGTTAGTTAATGTCCTAGCTGAGACTGCTGGAACCCTCTGAGAGCCTGCTCCAGTTCACTTTAGGCCATGTCCGCTGGCTCCCCACTGACCTGCTTCGATTTCTTGCTGCGGCTTCTTCATTCCGGTAGTGGAGTAAACGTGTTCTCAGTGATTATTTCATTTGCTTCTCTTTTTCCCCCTTGGTTCATGATTTGTTCCATTTCTTGTATTAAAATTAATCATTTTACAAGATCCAACTATGAGGATGTAGGAAAAGAAAGTATTTGTATCAGCATTATGGCAAAATACTGAGTGATTTTGTTTAAATTGATATCACAACATGGGATCAGGGACAAGTGAGTCTCATGACGGGGGCTGCTACATATAGTTATTTGCCCCGGAAAGATGAGACTCAATTCTCTCTTTGTAAAAAAATATAGTACAAATTTATTTACAGTTATTGATATTAATAAAACAAAATCTTATTATTAAAGCCCAGAAATATATGGGTTTAATATATAGCCATTGTATCTTTTCTTTTCCAGCTTTATTGAGATATAATAGACATAAAACAAAGTTTCAGGTGAATAATGTGATGATTTTATGCACATACATAGTGAAAAATGATTATCACAATAAGGTTAGTTAGAATCTCTATCATCTCATGTAATTACCATTTTTGTGTGTGTGTAGGGTGAAAGCATTTCAGATCCAATCTCTTAGCAACTTTCAAGTACATAATACAGAATTCTTCTTCTTCTTAGCTATAGTCACCATACCGTATGTTAGATATCCAGAACCTATATGCTTTATCACTGGAAATTTGTACCCTTTGACCAACATCTCCATGTTTCCCCCACCCACCCTAGCCCTGGAAACCAGCATTCTACTCTCTATTTCTGAGTTTTGCTTTTTGAGATTTCACATCAGTGAGATCACACACTATTTGCCATTCTCTGCCTGACATTTCTTTCAGCATAAGGCCAAGTTCTATCCTGTTGTCGCAAAGGTAGGATTTCCTTCTTTTTAATGACTGAAATATATATATATATATATATGTATATATATCACATTTTCTTTATTCATTCATTCATTGATGGACATTTAAGCTGTTTCCATACCTTGGCTATTGTGAATAATGCTTCATGAACATGGGGCACAGACATCTCTTCGAGAGAGTAATTTCATTCCTTTCAGATATCTACCCAGAAGCAGGATTGCTGGATCATATGGAAGTTCTGTTTTTAACTTTTGGAGGAACCTCCATGCTGTTTTTCATTGTAGCTGCACCAATTTACATTCCCAACCACAGTGCACAAGGGTTCCCTTTTCTCCGTGTTTTTGCCAACACTTGTTATTTCTTGTCTTTTTGATAATAGCCATTTAACAGTTGTGGGATGATATCTCATTGTGGTTTTGATTTGCATTTCCCTGATGATTAGTGATGTTGAGCATCTTTTCACGTACCTGTGGACAAGTTATACATACTTTTTGGAAAAAATGTCTACTTGGTGCCTCTGCTCATTTTTTAATTGTATTATTTATTTATTTTTTTTGCTATTGAGTCGAACAAGTTCTTGATATTATTTGGATAATAACCCCTTATCAGACACATGGTTTGCAAATATGTTCTCCCTTTCCATAGGTTTTGTCCTTTTCATTTTGTTGATTTTTTCTTTGTAAAAACGTTTTAATTTTATATAGTCCCAGTTATTTATTTTTGTTTTTGTTGCTTGTGCTTCTCATGTCATATCCAAAAAATTGTTGCCGAGACCAATGTTAAGGGGCTTTTTTCCCTATGTTTTCTATTAGGAGTTTTATGGTTTTAGTCTTTACATTTAAGTCTTTAATCCATTTTAAGTCAATTTTTGTGAGTGGTATAAGATAGGGATCCAGGTTCACTTTTTTGTGTGTGAATGTCTAGTTTTCCCAAAATATTTTTTGAAGAGACTATCCTTTCCCCATTAAGTATTCTTGGCTCTCTTGTCAAATATTAGTTGACCAAACACATGTGGGTTTCTTTTGGGGCTCTTCATTCTCTTCCATTGGTCTATGTGTCTGTTTTTATGCCAGTACCATACTATTTTGATCACCATATCCTTGTAGTAAAACTTGAAATCAGGAAGTGTAATGCCTCTAGCTTTGTTCCTCTTTCTCAGGAATGCTTTGGCTATTCAGGGACCTTTATGGTTTCATAACAATTTTTGGACTGTTTTTCTATTTCTGTGAAAAGTGCTGTTGAAATTTTGATAGGGGTTGCACTGAATCTATAGATGGCTTTGGGTAGTACGGACATTTTATCAACATTAATTCTTCTGGTCCATAAACACAAGTTATTTTTCCATTTATTGTGTCTTATTCAGTTTCTTTCATCAATGTCTATAATTTTCAGTGAACAGATTTTTCGCCTCATGGTTAAGTTTATTCCTAAGTATTTTATTATTTTTGATGCTATTGTAAATGGGATTTTTTCTGTATTTCTTTCTCAGATTCTTTGTTTTTAATGTACAGAAGCACAACTAATTTCTATATGTTGATTTTGTATCCTGCAATTTTTTGAGAATTCATGGAATCATTAGAATTTTTGCATTTGTGGATCTTTAGAATTTTCTATATGTAAGATCATGTCATCTACAGAGACCATTTTACTTCTTCCTTTCTGATTTGGATGCTGTTTCTTTCTTTTTCTTGCCTAATTGCTCTGGCTAGGACTTCCAGTACTGCGTTGAATAGGAGTGATGAGAGTGGGTACACTTGTCTTGTTTCTGATCTTGGAGGGAAGCTTTCAAACTTTCACCATTGTGTATGATGTTAGCTGTGGGCTTGTCAAATACAGCCTTTATTATGTTGAGGTACATTGCTTCTATACCCAATTTGTTGAGAGTTTTTATCATGAAAGGATGTTGAATTTTGTCAAATGCTTTTTCTGCATCTATTGAGATGATCATATGACTTTTATCTTTCATTTTGTTATTGCGGTGTGTCACATTTATTCATTTGCATATGTCAAACCATCCTTGCATCCTGGGGATAAATCTTACTTGATTGTGCTGTATCATCCTTTCACTGTGCTGTTGAATTTTGCTTGCTAGTATTTTGTTGAGAATTTATGTATCTGTATTCATCAGGGATATTGGCCTGTACTTTTATTTTCTAGTACTGCCTTTATCTGGCTTTGTTATCAGAGTAATGCTAGCCTCGTAAATGAGTTTGAGAGTGCTTCCTTGCTGAAGTCATTCCCCAAACGCTCAATTCAATGTTTTTTGTTTTTGATCTTTTATCCCATGGGGTGCCTTTCACCTCTTCTCTTTCTAACTCTACCACATTTACAAATTAGTAGTAGTATGAAAATAACCAAAAGAAATAGAAAATGCATTGCAACATTTCTTATGTCTTCTTTTACATTACATTCTAGGGATTATTAAGTAGTGAAGGGAAGACTGAGGCATACCACTCAATTCTTTAACATGCTAATGACTAGAGCATACTCTTATGGGAAACTAAATGAGTCTGCAAAATTACCACATTGGCTTAAAACTAAGGCAGTGATTAAATATGTATTTGTGTTAAAGGAATATAAAATATTTATGTATGTTAAATATAGATTTCATGTGTACTTAGCACTCTTTGGCCTATGTTTACTATAAATGATAACATTTTGAAATGCAGTATTTAACACATTTCTTTTCTTTTTTTTTTTTTTTTGAGAAAGATTAGCCCTGATCTAACATCCACCACCAATCTTCCTCTTTTTGCTGAGGAATATTGGCTCTTTGCTAACATCTGTGCCCATATTCCCCTATTTTATAGGTAGGACACCTGGACACCTGGCACAACATGGCTTGATAAACTGTGAGTAGGTCTGCTCCTGGGATTCAAACCTGTGAACTCTAGGCTGCCAAAGTAGAACCCATGAACTTAACCACTGTGCCAATGAACTGGCCCTTTTAACACATTTCTGGGCTCTTTACTTTAGCTTATCTATGTGCCTGAAACAACAAGTTGTTAGACTTTAAGAATTTATGAGAACTTAAAACACTTCCAAGCAATCTACTAAATTCTGCTCACTTTCTAAGACTCAGTATTGTAACAATGATATGTAAAAGAGTGGTTCTCACATAGTTTATATTTTAGTGGGGTAAATAGACAAAAAAACACATTTTTAAAAGATTTTTAGAGAAGGAGAAGGTTTCTAAGCAAAATATAGTAAGAGATCAGAGGGTATTTAGAGGAAAGCTGCTTCAATTATGGGTGGCAGGAAAAGATTCTCTGAGCAGGTGATATTTCAGATGAGACTTGGGGGATGTGATGAAGCAACCAAAAAAGATTTGCGGAAATATACACCCAGAGGAGCCCTTTGGTAATATTGAAGGCAAAATAAGTGAAGTTTGGCTTTGATTCTCTCTCAATTCTTTTCTTCACTTTCAGACATTTCCTGTCTCTGCACCCTGTAACCATCGTTACTGTCAAATCTGACTGCTCTCATGACCCAAACTTGAAAATGACATCCCCCTCTTTCCTAGAGTCCACCTTCCCAACAGCTACATACTACCTGGAGAGGGTTGTCAATCTCAGGAGTTCAGGGAAAAACCATCACTAGACTTGTTTACACAAAGTTCTAAAAGAATGAAAGTCAGCTTCACATTTAACTCTCCACAATATTTTTGAAAAGAGCGTGTTAACCTAAGAAAAGAATACCTGCTGGTAGAATCTGAGAATCTGTATTTTGGAGAAAGGGCAGTGAAAGGAGAAATGAGGGAGAGTCACACGTACATGTATGGACTATATTATGTTGTATGGGATAATGGCTCTTCTGCTACATCTCATGATATTGGTCCCCATTTGTCCAAAGTAATTTCCTTCCCAGCCTTCCAGATATCCTCTGCATTGTGTTACAAGAGAAAATTTAACGTGGTCAATATGGGAGACAAATAGCAAATGGTCTGCCATGGGAGTTAAGAACATAGGCCTATATAGACCAGATAGGCCAGGAAAGTTGGAGAGGATGCTAAAAAGGCAAGCAACCCTATCCACTATACATAATGGTGAGGAGGCTCAGGTAACCTCAAACAGATACTGTAGTGGTTCTTGTATCTGCTTGTTAATTGCATTTTATATATAGGTGCTTCATTTTTACATACTCTGAATAAAGAAAGGTTCCTTATCTTAAAAAATAATAACTTCATAAAATTTAGTTAAAAAGTGATCAAATTTTTCTACAAAGGGAGTCTTTCTTACCTGTGACTAATGGAAGGCATTGGATGTCTGATAATCATTTTAGTCTCAGCCAATTCAATGTTAATCTATTGAGTGCTTGAGTTTACACTTAGTTTTAGGTCTTTTTTTCTTTTTTTGGTGAATCTTATTAACACCATCAAGTCTGATAAGTGTAAAAGCAGTGAGAATATTGAAAGAGCTTGTAGAAAAAGCCTAAAATTTCAATGGAAATGAACGCACAGAAATTTTAAAAATTGAGATGATACTTGAAACACAAGCAAGAATGGAGGGTTTGATGTGAGCTTTGTACTTGATCCAAGATTGAGTGTGTCCGTGATCAGTTTTATAAGAAACTGCCCAGCATTCAGCCCACATGACTGGCACTCTGTCTCTCTTTGTGTGTGTATTTTCCAGGATGTCTGTTGAAGGGTAGCACTCTGGCATTGTTGTTATATGCCATCAAGTCGGCTCTGATTCCTGGTGACCCTATGAATGAGTGATGTCCACAACGTCCTGTCCTCAACAGCCCTCCTCAGCTCCTGTAGACTCATGCCTACGGCTTCTTTTATGCAGTCAATCCATCTCATCTTTGGTCTTCTTCTTTTCTCGCTGCCTTCTACTTTCCTCAGCATTATTGTCTTTTCCAAAGAATCCTGCCTTCTTACGGTGTGCCTAAAGCAGGACAGCCTCAGCTTTATCATTTTTGCCTCCAGCAATAGTTGAGGCTTAATTTGCTCTAAGACTCACTTGTTCATCTTTCTGGCAGTCCAGGGTATCCATAGAGCTCTCCTCCAACACCGTATTTCAAATCAATCAATGTTTTTCCTGTCAGCCTTCCTCACTGTCCAGCTTTCCCACCTGTGTATAGTAATTGGGAATACAAGGGTGTGGATAATCTTGCCCTTAATCTCTAATGACACTTCCTTACACTTGATGATCTTTCCTAATTCTTTCATTGCTGCTCTTCCAAGTTCCGGTCTTCTCTTGATTTCTTGGCTGCAGTCTCCATTTAAGTTGATGACGGGGGGCTGGCCCTGTAGCATAGTGGTTAATTTTGGCCACTTTGCTTCAGCGGCCCAGGTTCCTGGGTTCGGGTCCCAGGCACAGACTTACACCACTCACCAGCCACGCTATGTGGTGGTGACCTACATATAAAGTGGAAGCAGATTGGCACAGATGTTAGCTCAGGGCTAATCTTCCTCAAGCAAAAAAAGAGGAATCTTGGCAACAGATGTTAGATAGGGGCTAATCTTCCTCAGCAAAAAAAAAAAAAAAAAAAAAAAGTAAATAAATAAATAAATAAAATAAATTGATGACTGAACCAAGGTAAACAAAATCTTGAACAATTTCAGTGTCTTCATTGTCTATGTTAAAGTTGTGTAGTTCTTCCATAGTCGTGATTTTTATCTTCTTGACATTTGAATACAGTCCTCCTTTGGCACTTTCTTTCACTTTTGTTAAAAGTTATTTCAAACACATGGATAAAGAGAACAGATTAGTGGTTACCAGAGGGGAAGGGGTGGGGGGGGGTAGGAGAAAGATGTAAAAGGGCACATACATACGGCAACCGACAAAACGTTGACTATTGGTGGTGAGCACGATGCAACCCAAACAGAAACGCATAAATAATAATGTACACCTGAAGTTACACAGTGTTATAACCCATAAGACCTCAATAAAGTAATTGGAAAAAAAAAGTCATTTCAAGTCATTGCTGCTATCTGCCAGTAAGATGGTGTCACTTCCATATCTTAGATTGTTGATATTTCTTCTAGTAATTTTCATTCCTCCTTTATCCAAGTCTCGTCCAGTTTTGTGCATGATATATTCTGTGTAAAGATTAAACAGATAGGGGGATAAAATTCACCCTTGTCTGACACTTTTGCCAATAGGAAACCATTCTGTCTCTCCATATTCTGTCCTGACAGCAGCTTCTTGTCCACAATACAATCAAGTCCTCAGGCACACCCATTTCTTTCAGAGAAACTCATAGCTTTTCGAGGTCCATGCAGTCAAAGGTTTTACTGTAGTCTATAAAACATATAGTAACCTTCTTCTGAAGATCTTTGGAGTATTCCAGCAGCCAATGAATAATTGCAATTATTATAATTATAATATTATAATTATAATACACTGGCATATCCTATATTAAATTTTGAGGAGCTTGAAAATAAACAATTTGAGGTCTCTCCTTATAAGAACGAACACAAAATTTCAGCCATATGTGATACATATGTAACTATCGAGAAAAGAAATAAGAATAATATGAACCAAATGGAAGATTGGCACTGAGCTAACATCTGTTGCCAATCTTCCTCCACTTCCTATGTGGGACACCACCACAGCATGGCTTCATGAGCAGTATGTATGTTCTTACCTGGGATCCAAACCCATGAACCCCAGGCCGCCCAAGCGGAGCATGTAAACTTAACCACTATTCCACGAGGCCGGCCCTGTCAACCAAATTTTTAAAGTGAACATTTAACTAGGAGTATTCCTTGGAGCCATTCATATTTTCATTAATTACTGTCTGATATATGTATGAGAATTTTTCTCTAATTTGGCTGCACTTTCTTTGATTATCTCTTCTCATATGGTCGTGGTTTTATAATATCATTTCTTTAGAAAGAATGGAAAGTTAATTAAGTCTTTCCTCTATCATGGTTGACCAAAATATTTTTCTACTGTTACTGATAGATTGAAAAAAGTGCTTTCAGTTTCAATATCCATGCCCATTTTTAGAATTATTACCAAGCTTCTTTCATACATGACCTGTAAGATTTCAGGCCATGTCAAATGTTCTTATGAGTGACTAAAATAAATAATCTTTAAAATAATCACACTCTAATCAGTTTGTCAATGACATCCTTATTGTCATGATGTATTATAAATTTTAGCTTATCTCCATCTATGTCAGTAATTTGTTTCAAATTAGCAAGAATTGTAAGCCTTTTTCCAATGCATTTATATGATCCACTCTTCATTAACTGGATTATCAAACAGTTCAAGAGCCCGTTCATTCATTTAATTACTCTGAAAATTTTTTTTAATGTCAAAATAAGTTGCACACAAAAGCAATGCAAATACATTTAAAATTGTCATTACATAGCATTGAGCTATATAACCGCATAGTCGACTAATCCTTATGCATACACTAACTTACTGATAAATATATGTACAAGCTTTGTAATGGTACATTTGTTTTTCAGAAATTTTCCCTTTGTTGCGAGTGATGTTGTTTGCCCTTTTGCCTGAACCACCAGAATTCTCTTCAGGACAAGATATGTCAGATATACTTAGCCAAGGTTTCATATGTTGGGGATGCAAAAAACTTGTATATATACACAAACAAATATATTAAGCTTTTATAGTATTTATGTAGTTTTGTGCCTTACAGACACAAAATTTTACTTGTATTTCATATGATTCCAATAAAAAGTAATAAGGTGTGACTATAATTATATATTATCTACATTATTGAACATATGTCTCATAAGTGTGAACTTTTGTTTTACTTCTCAATGAAAGAAGAATCCACCACTTACACTTTAACATATCTAAAGATTAGAAGAATGTTGCACAGACTAGTTTCTGGTCTGTACATTTCAAATCTTGTATGTGCTTCTAGGGTCCGACATCAAAAACACCATCATATTACCATCTAACCTCTGGCAGCGGACCGTCATGTCTCAGCACCAGAGGTACTGGTATAACAGATGGTAGGACTACTCCTAGAAGCCATTCCTATGCTAAGATGATGAGCAAAGATACAATTACAGTCATGCATTACTTAACGACAGGAATATGTTCTGAGAAATGCATTGTTAGGCGATTTTGTTGTGTGAATATCCTAAAGTGTACTTACACGAACCTAGGTGGTATAGCCTGCTACACACATAGGCTATATAGTACTAATCTTATGGAAGCACAAGCTTATATGTGGTCCATCGTTGACTGAAACATCATTATATAGGGCATGATTGTAAACACAGGTGACTGCAAACCTCACAAATGTATTCTACTACTCCAAAACTAAATGTATGTTCATCTCAACTTTCCCAGGTTAACTAGATCCCTAAAAGGCTCATGGACGATCCAAAACCAATTGACGAGAGGAGAATGTGAATGCAAGAGAGGAGAATCAAGGTGGAGAAAGACAGTGCTGTTAACCTGTTGTGGTTCAAATATCTCATTTTTGCAAATTTTATAAAACAAGTGTGTGATCTTGCAAATAGGGTCTTGGAAGAGGTCCATGCCATTCAAGGTAGGACTGATGCTTAAGCTTCATAGCTCCATGAGAAATTTTACTCTGCTTGTCTTTCTTAGCCACAATACTGAAAACAAGCACCCAGTGCTCTCAGGCATGGAGCACATGCTTCCTGGCTACAGCCTTGGAAAAGGCCATCACCTTATCACACTTTGGCCACAGGCTCTAGGACCAACATAGCCCCTCTCAAACCAAACTTACCTCCTGAGCTTCACTTCACAGCTAGTAACACAACCATCCCACGTCCTCAATTTGGAGACACCCAGAAACCCACAAAGACCACATGTGTGTGTTTTCTACCTCTCTTCTGCACTCATTCTCAAAGTCTGTAAGTACGGTAGCTACTAAGGTGACACTTATGACACTTGAAAAGATGATCAAGAAGGAGATTAACTTATTGAACACATTATTAGCATACTTAAAATTGATACAGTTTGAAAAAATATCTTATTCAATTTTTTCAACAGTAGAAAAGTATTGCAAATTATAAATTGCATTTAGACTTCTCCTTTCTTATAAACTTATGTTCATTGAAAGATATTGTAAAGAGGGGCCGGCCCCATGACCAAGTGGTTGGATTCCCATGCTCCGCTTCAGCGGCCCAGGGTTACTAGGGTTCAGATCCTGGGCGCAGGCATGGCACCACTCATCAGACCATGCTGGGGTGGAGTCCCACATCCCATGGCTAGAAGGACCCACAACTGAAAATGCACAACTATGTACCAGGGGGCTTTGGGGAGAAAAAGGAAAAATAAAAAAAAATCTTTAAAAAAGAAGAAAGATATTGTGAAGAAAATGAAAAGGCAAGCCACAGGCTGGGAAAAACATTCACAGTGCATATATCTGACAAAGCAACTGTCTCCAAAATAGATAAAGACTATTACTACTCAAGAATACAAACAACCTGGGCCAGCCCGGTGGTGCAGCAGCTAAGTTTGCACATTCCGCTTCGGTGGCCCAGGGTTGGCCGGTTTGGATCCCAGGTGTGGACCTAAGCACCGCTTGTCAAGCCATGCTGTGGCAGGAATCCCACATGTAACGTAGAGGAAGATGGGCATGGATGTTAGCTCAGGCCAGTCTTTCTCAGCAAAAAGAATACAAACAACCCAACTTCTAGAAATGGAAGCAATATTTGGACAAACACAAATGCAGATATACAAATGGCCAACCAGCACATAAAAAAGATGCTAAGCATTACTAGCCATCAAAGAAATGCTAATTAAAACCAATGAGATAACACCACATACTTCCCAAGACAGCTAAAATTAAAATGACAATCAATGTCATACATTGGCAAGGATATGGAGCAACTAGAACTCTCGTATATTGTCAGTGAGAATATAAAATAATATAAACACTTTGGTTAAAAGAAAATCTGGCAGTTTCTTTTTTTTGTTTTTTGAGGAAGATTGGTCCTGAGCTAACATCTCTGCCCGTCTTCCTCTACTTTATATGTGGGACACCTGCCACAGCAGGGCTTGAAAAGTGGTACTTAAATCCGCGCCTGGGGTCTGGGCCAATGAACCCCGGGCCATCAAAGTAGAAGCACGCAAATTTAACCACTGTGCCACCGGCCAGCCCCTGACAGTTTCTTAGACAAATAAACGTGTCTACTCTATGACCCAGCCATTCTACTGCTAGACATGTCCACAACAAGACTTGCAAAGGAATGTTCAAAAAAACCTTTTTGAAAATAACCAAAAGTTGCAAACAACTCAAATGCCCAGCAATAGGACAATAGATAAACAAATCTTAATGCACTCATATAATTGGTTACAATTCAGCAATAAAAATGAATAAATTAATGATCTTGCAACAACATGCATGGATCTACAAAGCCAGTTTGTTGAGTTAAAGAAGCCAGACACAAAAGGGTAGACACTGTAAGATTCTATGTAAAAGAAGGTTAAGAACAGGCAAAACAATCGTGATAGAAAACAGAACAGCTGTTGTCATGGAAGTGGTGGGGGTAGCAACTGACTGGAAAATAGCATGGGGAAACTTTCTGGTTTGAAGGAAACTTACTGGATTTTGATTTGGGTGGTGGTAATAATGAAGCATAAATTTATCAAAACTTATCAAACTGTACACTTAAGATCTGTGCTATTTATTATGTGCCCATTGTATCTCAATAAAGAAAAAAACGCATTGGAGGATAGCCAGCCTAGACAGTTCTTTGTCTCCTTGAACTCACCAACCAGCGCATTAATGCCTTTGAGATACTGACCTGCTTGTAAGAGCAATAACTTTAGCTTACGCGTTTACAGGCGCAGAAGTCTAATTTTTATTTTACAAGCTTAAATTTATGGCTGCAAAAAATTTGCCCTCAAAACTCTGATATCCGGAGTGGCACCTGTCAGTGACGCTTCAGTTCTGTCCTACTAGCTTTTCTAATCCTCAGGAAAAAAAAAATAACCACTAGAACATAGCATTATGAATCAGGCCCTTTTCTCTGTCTTAAAAGCATAGTGGGGAAGAGCAAAAAAGAGAAAACGGCAAAGATAAACTCACGTCTTTAAAAATATCACAAAAGACTGAAATACTCTCAGAGTCCTGCACAACTATGTGGCCTCAAATTGCCAGAATTACTTCAGATCAGAGAATTTTCTAATGGAACAGGTCTTGGTCATTATTATGAGGATTGCATTAATGGAGGTTTCTCTTAGCTGCCAATCGTATGCCTATTCCTTAAGAGATTTTACTATTGAAATAATAGTCTTTATTGCTAGAAAACTTGGATTGAAAAATACCATTTAAAACTGCAAATAAAATCAGGCTGCCCCTGTAAAAAAAATGAAATTTATGAGCTCCATATTTTAAAATTCTGCTCTGGATAGAAAAATATAACTGAAATCAGTGATTCAGTCCCTGGCTTGGAAGCTGTTAATGAAGCCATAAAAGGATGCAGGACTGTTAGGACAGGTGTTTAGAGAAGCAACCCGAGCTGCTATTATACCTGGTTGGATCAATAAAGAAAAGGTTGGCATGTATTTCCATCCCTGTCCACAGAATCTCAGAAAAATTTATATTTATTTTATATCTTGTAAACATAAGTTATATTTCTCTCTGACTGTTGACTAAGAAAACAAAGATCTTGGTTTGTTTGAACAGACAAAGACACCTGGAGCCATATCATTGATTTATAAACTTTAAAGATTAAAAATTGTTGTGAAAAGTCTCTTAAAATGTTTGTGAAGAAAACTATACGTTCATTTCAGTTATTAGGCTACGCTTGTCATAAGAAGTTGATTTTACTAACCAAAACACTGGTAATAATTAAATTTCCATAACCTTATTATCCAGTGCTAATGAACTCAAACAGACGTAAAAAAGATGATGGCATATAGTCTCTTAAAATAGGGACCATTGTTAGAGGCATTTTCCTCTTCTACAAATATAGTTGACAAATTTGAAGGCAGTGACTCAAATGTGGAATCTCAACTTGCTTTGATACACTCTAGTCTAAACATCAGGACCAACTCAAGGTGAGAGATGATTGGTTTTACAGAGGTGATCATATTAAGCCAGAAGGTAGAAACCTATACTCTAATTCCCCAACCAGATCAAGTTCTGCCCATCAACACCATCCCACCACCTCAAAGGTGACCAGTAATTCTGATGAAGAGATTACGCTTCGCATTACCAGCAGTCTGATCCAGAAGAGAGAGGCAAAGAGGATGTCCACTATTGCTCAGATCTCTTCTCTTTATCTTACCCATCACTCAAGTCATCCCTTTTCTCCTTGGACAGAGATGATCATTAAGCAGGGAAGAAACAAGATTTTCAATACTCCTTATATGGTAGAGTTCCAATTTCATGGACCAGGGTAGAATAATGGAGAAAGTGGATAATTGTTTCCCTACAAATATATCTATCTCAGGTTTGTTGCAGAAAATCTTATCTAACTCTAAAATAAGTATCTATGGAAAACAGATTTAATTTAAAACTGGCAGTCGGGGGGAGGAGTTATATTGATAGTCTCTAAAATAGGTATTCATGCATATTTTATTCACATTTATTTTGCAAATTATTTTTCATTTAAGACCATTCAGTTTGCTTTTTCTTAGAAAATTCAAAGTGGGCAGCAAACAAGAAAGCCTAAGAACATGCTGATTTAATACAAAATTTTTATGGCGCATGTGTTATGCAAAAAAGGAGAATACTGACATTTGAAGAAAATATTCAATGATTCAAGATTATGCAAAGTATCTCCTATATCCTTCTAAATCTTGCAAATTCTTTTTAATCTTGGGATTCTGGAAAGGGATCCTTCACTATTCAAATGGCAACAAAGATACCATGGGTGTTGGTATTTGAGTATAAAACCTCTTGTGTGCTGTAGCAACAAATTACTAAGACTCCCTTGTATGATGCCTTGGGATGATGGACCAATGGAAGGTGAGTACTAGTTTATATAGTAATTCAGATATGTAAACACTGTGAGGGCACCAATAATTATAAGTATTGTGGAGAGCACCGACTTCATTCCAAAGCAGTTTCTTTGGACATCTTAAATGAAGAAAATGATAAGCTATGAAAGCCAGAAGGCATACACAGTGGTGTTTAAAGAGATCCTTATCTCCTACAGCAAGAGGGCAGATTGGGCTGAAATTCATGCCCAGAATTTAATTGCAAGGATGGCAGAGCTGCAAAAGAGACTCAACATATAACCTTAACAGGCCTTTTCTGTTAACATTAGTGCTCTTAGAGGAGTGCAGTGTAGTTGAGATCTGAATCGAGGACATTTGAGTGACAAGCCTGAGAATCTTAAGTTCCAGATTGCTCTGAACACAGAGGGCTGGCAAAGGCAGCTGTCATCTCCTTGCCAGAGAAAAATGATCTTACTTTGCCTGGAAGCCTTGCAAAAGACCACAGTTGAAGCACCTTACTTTCAAGATGATGCTTACTCTACTCTGCCACTACTCAAGGCCTTCAGATCAATAATTATGGACAGCTTTCAATATAACCTGAACAGGAAATTATAATCCCTACTTGGAGTGAAAATAGCTTGCTCCTCAAAATAACTGAAGGACCCAAGTGACTTATACAAGAAAGAAACAGAGGGACAAGGGTGGGAGTGCATCATGTGGGTGAAGAGGGGAGAATTTTACATAGGAGAATCCTTCCATGACTTGGGATTTAATGTTATAGCAAAGACACCTGGACCCTATCCTAATGTGCTGTTGGTGTGGTGGCTCATACAGGAGATAAGGTAGAGCCTTGGCAGAGTGTGAAGAAGGGTTCAGAAAACAGGGAAGTGGGAAAATTAGAGGGGATTACCTGAGAACAGAGAAACACTTGGCAAAATTCCCTACTGGGCCCTACAAATACATCCCTTCATTGAGGCAATAAGATCTTGGTGGATGTATTAGTATTCTCCAGAGGAACAGAACCAATAAGATGGATGGATGGATAGATAGATAGGTAGATAGATAGATAGATAGATGGATAGATAGATAGACAGATGGACGTAAGAAGAGATTTATTATAGGAATTGATTTATGCAGTTTGGGAGGCCAAGTAGTCTCAGAATCTGTTGTCTGCAAACTGGAGAACTAGGAAAGCAAATGGAAAGCAAAAGCAGTTCAAGTTTGAAGGCCTAAAAACCTGGGAACTGCTGTGATAAGTCCCAGAGTTCAAAGGCCTGAGAACCAGAAGCTCGGTTGTCCAAGGTCAGAAAAAGGTGCCTAGCTCAAGAAGAAAGAAAAAGAATTAACCCTTCTTTTCACCTTTTTGTTCTATTTGGGGCCTCAAAAGAGGACTAGATGAGGCTTGCCTATGTTGGTAAGGGCAGATCTCTTTACTCAGTCTACTGAATCAAATGCTAATCTCTTCCAGAAACACCCTCACAGATACACCCAGAAATAATACTTTACTATCTGGGAATCCCTTAGCCCGGTCAAGTTGACACATAAAATTAACCATCAAAGTGGAGGAACACAGGCATCTAGTATGGAAGCACTCAACAGTCTAAGCATGTGGGATGTGTAAGATTTTAATGGGTAGAGATGTGAGGAGAGTAGTCTAGTTGTTTCTCTCTTCTCAGAAGCACAATAGAACGAACCCTATCTACAATTTCAGCATGGTTGTCTTCAGTGATACAGTTGATTAGTTCTTAAGTTAGAGAGCTGAATTTGGACCAAATTAGGGAGTAACAGTACTGGGTTTAGAGATTTATTCTCAAGCTGAAAGAAACCTGTCAAAGATTTTGGGGCAAGGAATAACACTAGCAGAATGTTTGGAAAGATTCATAAGGCAATGATATGTATTGGATGGGTAGATCTTAGAGGGAGGAAGATTATAAAGTTGGCTTTTGGAATAGTCTAGGCTTGAGGCATCCAGATCTTGAATTAGAATTGGAAGTGTGAAAAATAGAAAAAAAAATTTTGAATCATGCATTAATTTCAAATAAACCAGTTTCCAATGAGCTATAACTATGTTTAAGACATGCTGCAAGCTACTATGGCACTACAAGATGTGTTCCAGATTTTACTCAGATAAATATACTTATCTCTATTGGTAATTTTTTTATATTGAGAGGTATTATTTTTTAAAAAGTATTTAGTGAGCCTTTATTCCTTAATGTGTAAAGCCACCATTCACGTTATATTTAGAGGTAAATGCATGGATACCTCCATCCCAAGTTCTCCTGCACTCATTCTGCAACCTTGAAGTAGAACCAATTGTCTGCTTTAATACTAAGACCTGGAGACGTGGAATACATTTAGGATGTGGAAATTCAGGAAGCATTTGTATGTCCGTGCTACGGTAGTATATCAAGCAATTTTAAAGGTCACTTTTCTGAGAATGCATATTAGTTTTAACATAAGGAAGCAAACAATAAGTGGACAAATATGAGCCCCAGGTTTCTGGAGTTTCTGAATTGCTCCAATGTTTTAGTGTAATTAATGTTGGACTCAGACTACAAATGCTATATGGGAAGAAGTGAATAGGCCAATTGAGAAAGGGCAAGATAAGTAAACAAAGCTTTAAGGAAATGGATGAGCATGTGTTTATCCATGCCTTAAAACAATAAGGTATTTTGCTCTCTTGGATTGTTCAGCGATTCATTTTGCCATCATGTGAAATCTATAGTAATTGGCACCTGTTGATTCGAGGTCTGAAAGTCCTTTTAACCCCAACGTCACCACAGCTTCCTTTGTCATTTGTTCCTGTGAAGAGAAGAGGTGACAAAGGAGGTATGAGAATGCTGTCCTTAGAAAGGCTTGCTCATAAGGTTGGCCCTGGAGTGGATCTGAGAACTTGACTGTTGGAGTGTTCCCAGTCAAGAGCTGGCTGATAAGAGTGGATCACTCTGCCAGACTGTTTGTGGAAACGGTATGGATTATGATGAACATTTGCTTTATTTCTAGGAGTCTGAAATTTTGGTATATAGAAAGCAAACGGTGCTTATGTGACAAGATCCCCATAAAGAACTTGGGTGTTTATTCTCTAATGGGCTTTCTTGAGCAGAAACATCACACATGTTGCTGCATTTTCATTGCTGGGGAGGAATGTGCATTTGCAACCATTCATGGAAGGAAGAGAGCAGAAGGAAGCCTACAGATGGATTCCTCCAGATTCTGCCTATGTCTTTTCCTCTTACGATGTGGCTGTGTATCCTTACTATCACGCTGCTGTAATAAATCTTAGCCATGAGTACAACAATCTTCTGAGTCCCAAGAGACCTTTCCAGTCAGTCTCCAAATTTCAGGGTGGTCTGGTCTTGGAGATCCCCAAGACAGCCCTATTCTTCCCATAGTTTTAATCAGTCTGAGCAAGAGTATTCCATCCTCTGTTTAAGTGAGAAATAGCACTTTTTGTATCCAGTTGAAGATCAGGGTTTTTTTTTTTCCAAGTGGGAACATAGATACCTCTCTAAGACAAAGATGCCAACTTTAGCCAAAAGAACAGGATTTATTTTTCTACCTATTTAGGTTATAAAATGCTATCATTATTCACACACAAATGTTTAATTGCTTCAGTAATCTTCCTTGGCAATCTGTAGCCACAGTGTCTGGAGTTTATTATAGGCTGTGAAGTTTCCTTTCATTTGTTTTGAATGTGCTGCTTTTTGATTTTCCCAATTGAATGAGTGCCCTCTTGTTGTTCTGTTATGGGAAAGGGTAAATAAAAATGCCAACTGGCCTTCCCCAAACCATCCATCATGCTTTACTACCTGTGTCATAATTCTTTCTTCTTTTCAGTGCTGCTGAATGGTACTCAATTCCCTGCCCAGAAAAACCTACATTTCTCTTCTTCCCTGAATAGCATGACTAGAGATGCTGCAAACTTTTCCCAGGTCATCCTCTGAGTGACTTAGTGCAAGCTTTTAGAACAAGTGTGGGTACAATTGCCAATCAAGCTAAGCATGCATGTACGAAGGTACCTTATTAAGGTTGAAAAGACTTCTACCTTCCCCTCTCCACCCCCCACTGAATTGCAATCAATTTATTTACCAAGGATACCAAAAACTGAGAATTCCCTCCAGAGCTCTCAGCAGCTATAATCAACAAAAAACAGACATCCTTCATCTCTGTTCCATATTGCTGCTTCTGATTATCTCAATCCCATTAGCAGAAGCTTGAAACATTGTCTAAACCAATGGTGGCTCTGTATCAGTAATTGTCACATATCTAAGTGCATGAGAATCTTGTACTAAATTTTAAAAGCATACATTCTCAGGCCACACTTCTCTGAGATTCTGCTCTTGTAGGTAGAAGCAGGGACTCAGGAATATATATATTTTTAACACGTTTCCCTGATAATGCTTTATAGAGAGGGATGTGAAGTAGCTTTAAAAAACCTTAACTGTAGTTTGGCAAAATGTCAGAACAACACTTCAATGTATTTCTCTCCTTATGACATGATTATCGTAAAGGGATGAAAAGGAGAGGCATTAAGCAAGTCTTTTCTTCTCTTTTCCCTCCCATTCTTCTGTTAATTTGCATAGATTTTCATAATCTCCCAGTCTCTAGATAGAATTGTTGCTTTTTCTTCTAAGCATCATAGATGAACACAGTTTGGTGAGGCTTGACGGTAAGGACCTGGAACAGCTGAGTCCTCTAAGGACTAAACCTAAGAAATGAAAAAGGGACACAGAAAATTTAAATCTATTTGCCTGTTTGTTTGGTGGCTTGTATGATTAAGGAGAGCATACAGGGCACAGAGCCGTTAGGTAATTATAATGGATAAAAACAGACCAGACTAATCTGTCCTGGGCCGCACTCGATGTGATGAGCATTTTTTATAAAATACCTCAGCTAAATTGATTTGAGACCCTTAAGACACCAAACCTTTAGGAGTTGGTGGTGGTTCTTTAATTGAGGAGGAAATCTGCTTTTTCACTTTTCCGCTGTCCACCTATTGCATCAAGACAGCTGCCCAAGATTCCCCTCATTTAGTTGCAGTTGTTGCAGATAAGTTTAGGACTCTCTGAAATGTGCAGCCATCATTTATTTGTTCCCACTATCTCTTGGACTTTCTTGGTAACTCTTTAAGTTGCCGTTGATTATTTCTTCTTCTCATGCCCTAGTGGCACTTTTCTTTCTCAATCACACCCGTGCACTCTCTCTCCATCACATCTTTTTTCTTCTTTCCTCATGTCAATGAAAATAATCTATAATCAACCTATACATCAAAACTGGGATGAGTTTATTATGAGCCAGGTTTGAGGACTATAGCCCAGAGCCCTCCTTTTCCAAGGAAGGAAGGGCACCAAAGAAGTAGGGTGTACAGAGTGGTTATATGTAGTCTTGGAACAAAGGGCATATGTCACATACGACAGGAATATCTCTTATAGTACAATCATGAGATGCTTAGCTGGCACAGCAGGTAAGTGGTCACAAGGTGAGCACAGCAGATCAGTAATTAATCCTTAGTTTTGAGGAAGAGATGCTTATCCTTAAAGAAGTGCCAGTGTGGCAGAAGCTACATCCTCTATCTTTAAGGCATAATTCTTGTCCTTGGGACATTTTAAATGTTTAAAGCAGATGTACAATGCCTGCTCAACAGGCCACATTGGGCCCTTTTGGAAAAACAAGTTCAGGCCAAATTAGTTTTAAACCAAATGGTTTCCTCATATACCGCAATTTATCCTATTGTTTTTCACTTATATATCGCCCACTACCTAACCTCTGACTTTGCGTATAATAATAGAGTAAGGGAAAGGCTGTGTTGATCATTTGGCTTAATTCTAGACCAGTCCAGAGAGTCAGTGCCTACTATCTGTGATATTGTGATTTATAAGAAGAAATATATATTTGGTCTTTGCCCACTGTTCCCAGCACAGAGTTCCTAAAACCTTTGGGATTTCCTGTGATCAGAGTGATCAGGGTGTCTTTTGTTATGTCACTGATGTGGTTTTTGGAATGCACATGAAGATGGGGTCTGGTTACCCCAAGAACCAGCCCTGTGATCATAGGGTTGGAACTTTCAGTCCCACCCCCCTGACCTCTGGGGAGGGAGAGGGGCTGGAAGATGACTTCAATCACCAATGGCAAATGATTCAATCAATCACGCCTATGTAGTGAAACCTCTGGAGAAACCCAAAAGGATGGGGTTTCGAGAGCTTCCAGGTTGGTGAAAACATGCAGATAGAGGGAGAGTGGCTCTGTGCCCTTTCCCCATACCTTGCCCTATGCATCTCTTCCATCTGGCTGTTCCTGAGTTATATCCTTTTATAATAAACCATCATCTAGTAAGTAAAGTGTTTCTCTGAGTGAGCCACTCTAGCAAATTAAACTAACCCAAGGAAGCGACCACTGGAACCTCTCATCTATGGCTCATGGGTCAGAAGCACAGGAGACTGCCTGGACTTGTGACTGGTGTCTAAAGTTGGGGGAAGGCAGTCTCTGAGCCCTTAACCCGTGGGATCCGGTGTAACTCCTGATGAATAGCGTCAGAATTGAGTTGAACTCCCACATCCAGCTGGTGTTGGAGATTTGCTTGTTGGCGTGGAAACCCCCCTTCCCCTACGTTGGATTTGGGTGCTCAGACCCTTTACTATCCTAAAGATTATCTCCAAGGGTTTCTCTTGGTATTTTCAGTGTTGCGGAGCTCACTACCTTTTAGGGCACCCAGCTCTAGTACTGGGCAAATTTAACTTTCTTTCTGTATGCTGAGCTCAAATATGCCTCATTAAAACTGCTGAGCCTGGGTCCTGATTATGCCCTATGAGTAACAGAGTTTAGGAGGATAATTAATTAAATAAACGACTTGGCTTAGGTATAAACTAATAAACTGGAGTTAAAATAAGGAATGGTGGGGACTTGGGTGAGCTGAAATATGTATTTATGTTCTAAAAGAGTTACCAGGGGCCGGCCCAGTGGTGCGGCGGTTAAGTTTGCACGTTCCGCTTCTCGGTGGCCTGGGGTTCACCAGTTCGAATCCCAGGTGTGGACATGGCACTGCTTGGCACACCATGCTGCAGTAGTCATCCCACATGTAAAAGAAGAGGAAGATGGGCACGGATGTTAGCTCAGGGCCAGGTTTCCTCAGCAAAAAAGAGGAGGACTGGCAGTAGTTAGCTCAGGGTTAATCTTCCTCAAAAAAAAAAAAAAAAGAGTTACCAGCAGACCAACAATCATTGCAGAAAAGGGTGGCCCAGTGCCATCAGATCTACTCTTCAAAAAGACCAGGAGATTAAATTCTTATGCAAAAACTCCCAGTTTTTGAATATTGACAATGACTTCAAATTTGAAACATTATGTAGACTAACACTACTGACCAAATACAATGAATTGACAACTGGATTTAACCACTGCCCTTGGCCCTAAACGCTGTATCTTGTTTCACCCAACAGCTTTCAAATATTTGGAGAGACTTAGACCCTAACTTCTTTTTTTCCAGGCTAAATTTCTCTCCGTTTCTTCGGATTATCCATATATAATCTAATTTCTAGAAGCCTAGTTTTCACTGTGACCCTTTTCAGTCCCTCACCTGTTGACCACAGTTTCTCAAAATGAACCGGAGCAGACTAAGTACTAGTGAGGGAACTGACATCGGAAGCTTCCTAACAGAGCATTAGACTTGACACCCATCTTGAAAGAATGTCTACTAAGTCGGTACTCCTTCATTCTCTGAGTGTGATTTACAAGTATACACACACACACACATACACACACACATATACATAACGCAAAGCAGACGCACGTATATATGTATGGATTTAAACTTAATACACACCTTCACAATTTTCACCCTTAGATTATATCTTGTAAGTATTACCTTTAATTGTCGCCTGTTGAATTCATGTTAACTCTGTCATCCTCTGCTAATATTTAACAATAGCTTTATGCCATCCATAAATTTAATAAGCACATTTCTAAGTCTTTATTAAAGGAAACATTAGAAGTTGATTGTGCCAAGTGCAAGGATAGAGCCTGGAGGCATGATATTAATTACTCACTTCCGTGTCATTCCTGAGTTATTAAGTGGACACTTTTAGGGTATAATCACGCAAGAACTTGAAGTTGGCCTAACTTCTTTAGCTCTTCTTTGAGGATATTATGTTTTGCTGAAATCTGGATGCTCACAATTTTTCCAGTGCTCTAGTCCAACATCTGCATCTTTGAAAGAAAACATGACTGCTCCCAGGACCTGTCCTTCTCCCCTACCCGTGGTTCTGCAGAGTCCCGTGCCACCGTGGAGAAGGTCAGAATCAGTAGAACTTCATGCAAGAAGAAATATGATGTCCCAAAATTGCTTCAGTAGAACACATTTTGATGAAGAAGGTCCCAAAAACATCTCCACACCAGCTTTTCTGTTCCACAAATAGGTCAAGCACATTCAGTATAAGAAATCTACAGTTGAGAGGCTGGCCCCGTGGTCGAGTGGTTAAGTTTGCGCGCTCCGCTGCAGGCGGCCCAGTGTTTCGTTGGTTCAAATCCTGGGCACGGACATGGCACTGCTCATCAAACCACGCTGAGGCAGCGTCCCACATGCCACAACTAGAAGGACCCACAACGAAGAATATACAACTATGTACTGGGGGGCTTTGGGGAGAAAAAGGAAAAAATAAAATCTTTAAAAAAAAAAAAAAGAAATCTACAGTTGATGTTTCCTTTGACACCCATGGGTGGCTTCCTCTCTTCCTTCTATCTCAGATCAAATGTCACCTCCTCAAGAGATTGTTCCTACTATCCCTTCTCTGCCTCTTACAAGTTGGGGGAACTTAGAAAGCTACTTAATGTCTCTGGGCCTCAGTTTCCTCCTCTATAAGAGAAGAGCAGAAATGCTACCTACTTCTCTCAGCTTTGGTGGGGATTAAACGATTTTATAAATGTAATTCTCTTAGAACAATATCTTTGCATATTAAGCTATCACTATCACTATTATGATTATTATTTGAACACTTGCTTCCCTTCCTTAGTCATCTTCACACACTTATCTTTTTTATTTTCTTCAAAGCATTATGTTGTTAACAGTTTACTTGTTGATTTTCGATAACCTTCAACGTGACAGGCAAATGCTGTGAGAACACACTTCTCGTCTCTACGTGACGGCATCTCCATTTATTAGAGTGGCATCTGGCAGGAAGTGATCACTCAACACTATCGGTTGAATGAAGGAAGGCGTGGGCAGATAAATGAAAGACAGCTCCTCCAGAGTAGCGTCATATCACTAATATTTCCCGGCATATGGAAACACACAGTACATTTCTAAATTTTTGAATTTGGGAAGCTTCTGGCCATTCTCGGCTTCATGGAATCTAGGAGATCTATGTTCCTAAATTTGGCCTGAGCATTCCTCATAATATTCATATCAGATTATGAAAAAGGGAGGAAGAGACAGAGTTACATTCATAACTGAAGGCCATCAATCTAATAAATAGAGAGAAATCCTACGAGTAGGACTTTGCAAGTGTATTGTAAGGTAATTCAATAGCTCCCAAAAAGAAACATGGAACAACAGTGTACAAACATAAACACTGGGTTATTTGAGGCTAGTTTGTCTGAAGAAAATCATGTAATCCTTGATTCACACAGGGAAAGAAAAGCGGAAAATAGGCTTTAAAGTATTCTGACCAAATTGCGATATTTTATATAATAAACTATTCTGCAGATCTCAATAAAGAATAAGTTAGATCTTTGTATATGTCTTCAGAAATATGTTAGTATTTTTTAATAAAATATTCAGAATAGTTAATAAATATATATTTTTGTGCAATGAAAATTTACTCAAAATATTAATATTTTCTCCATTTGTGTATATGCTTGTGTGTCTGTGTATGTGTGTGCATGTGTAAATAAATAGGAAAAGATCTGGAAGAATGCACGACACACTTGTGGTGGTGATCATCTTTAGGGAGGAGCAGAGGAGAATAGAATTGCTTGAGTTCATCTAAGAGGTCTCTAGCCTTATTTGTAATGTTAATTTTTTTACAAGGAAAATATATCCATACCTTGCATGATTGATAAGTTGATTTAGAGCAAAAAAGAAAACACATTTTCCACATGGGTGGAAATTGCCCTCAAATTTTGTTTGCGTATTAGACTTCCGTGTAGTTAATACAGTTATAATACTTATCAATACGACTACTGAAATGAAGATATTTTGGTACATATTATCCTGAATAAATATATGCTATTTTGAAATGAGCATGGCTTACTTTTTTAAGGATGTAAACATGCATTTCTAAGTTCAAAAATTTGGCAGAAGGCTGTAGCAAATTAACTGATGAGTATTTTTTTCCTACAATCTATTTTTTTGCTCCTTTAAAAATGAACATCTTAGGGCTGGCCCAGTGTCGTAGTGGTTAAGTTTGCACACTCCACTTTGGCAGCCTGGGGTTCACAGGTCCAGATCTCTGGTGCAAACCTACATACCACTCAGCAAGCCAAGCTGTGGCGGCATCCCATATATAAAATAGACGAATCCTGGCACAGATGTTACCTCAGGGACAATCTTCTTCAGGTAAAAAGAGGAAGATTGGCATAGATATTAGCACAGGGCCAATCTTCCTCACCGAATAAAAGAAAAAAAAAGAAATGAACAACTTTTTTTTTATCTACTTTCAGTTTGGGGCCTTCTCTTCCAGTCTCAAACCCTTCAAAGATTACTGATAGTTTCAACATGAACACCTCTTAATTAATTTTTCTTCAGACCCTTGAATTAATTTTATCTGGGTCTAGAGACCTAAGTTCATTTGACTGTGGCTGAAAAAAAATTTATTTCCCCTTCTACATTGGATTTTTTTCTCGTTTTGGTAATGAGAAGCAGGCTTGTTCTATCTTTTCCAATTGGGGGACAAAAATATTTGGAAAAGACAAGAAAAATAGAAACTTGCAGGTTTGTTTCTTCTGTGTTATGGTAAATACACTGCTGTCTGCCCCAAACAAGTCGTGCTGTCTCTTGCTTGTTTTTATTTAATTGCAAACACAGTTAGTTGCCCTACCTGTTGCAAAAGTCCTTTAGCCATCCCAATTGTCTTTCAGATCTATACCTCTGTTTAGGCTTGGTCCTTTCTTTGATCTCATATACCTACCATTTTTTATGGAGCTCAACAAGGACACCCCAAGATGCAACATTGTTTTCCTTACCCAACTTTCTCTTTCCTTGCTTATCTGGCGTAGTGGTGATGGAATGTATGGTCAGATTTTCAGGGTTGAATTTTCTATCCCTTTTGAACCACAGCCTTTTAGAGCCACTAGTTACAAAAATCCTTCCTTTTTTCTGTGAATTTTTTGAAATCAGGGGTCTACATTCCACTGGTGCCTATTAAAATCCTCACTGGCGTGAGCATTTTCTCTCAGGGTTCTCATGTCCTCCAGAGCACCAGTACATCCTTTCTGTTGGCCATAATTACATCCAGGGGGCAGTTGTGCTCACTGCTTTCTCCAGCACTGACAGTGTCAGATGCTCAGCTCTGACTCAAACGAGATTTCCATCTGGGATCTGGACAACCGATGTCTGCTAGTATTACAGTATTTGGAAATGCTTGGGGTTTTATTCTTTGTGTTTTTTGCTTTTTCTGGCCACAAAATCTCTTAGTAGTCATTACTACTGCTTTCATTTTTGTTTCTCCCTACTTTTAACCTCATCCAAATACCATACCATGTGTGGGGCCTGAGAATCCTGACAGCTACATGTGAAGATTTTCCCTTAAACTGGAAAGTAATGGGAATTCCAAAAATGGGATTTCAAAAACTGGCTCTTTCCATTCTTCTTAAAAAGAAAGATTGTTGTGTCTTTCCCAAGAGATAAGTTTCAATAAGGAAGAAAAATACATGCAAAGCCTGAAAATTCCCTGTTTAAATGTCTCTTTCGCTTGGAAATTATTTTTGCTATTTTCCTCATATTTTTATAAAAGAATAAGGACAAATAGCTATAAAAAAAATACTGATATGTGTTCACTGCTCTTATTCCTACTTTCTCTTTTTATCATTTAAATTTTTTCCCCAGCCTTATTGAGATATAATTGACACATAACATTGTGTAAATTTAAGGTGTACAATGTGTTGATTTGATACGCTTATATATTGCAAAATAATTACCATAGTGGTGTTAACTATTCCTATTTCCTCTTGTTCCTGTGTGCACAGCTGGATTAGGTTTTCCAGGTGCCCCTGCACTTAGGAGAGGCCTTGCAACTGGGTTCTGGGGGATGAAATATAAGTGGCATGATGTGCGTGATTCCAGGGCCTTGCTCCTAAAAACCTCCCACTTAGTCCTCTGTGCTCTGTTTTCCATAGCTTCTGCCTGAATTCAAAGGATCACAGGACTATATCTAAAAGATGATGGCATAACCACGCAATGGAAGGAGCTTATATCCCTGTAAGATGTATGGGACAAAAGATTTATTCTGCTAGTTAATCCACTCCAATCTGGTGTCTGCCTTTGTGTTAGCCCACCCAAATTGTACTTAATGACTTTAAGCTATTAAATCCAGGTTATATTTTTCTAATCCGTATACTCTGCCCTCTGTGTTGTGTTTGTTCCCATTGGCTGCACCTTGCTTTATCAAAATCTCTCCATCCTTGAATTTCATAGCATTATCCTCTGTAGTTCCCATCTTCCGTTTCTAAAAGTTCTCTCCCTCCATTAGCTTTTCTTTCAATGTGGATATTCAAGCTCCATCACCACTACTTGTCACTCAACATGCTCTGCCCGGGTATTTACTTTCATTTCTATGGGTGTTAGCTAGCCTTTAGTAACCCATTACAAAATGTAGCCCCAGCTTCTCTCCAACTTCACGGTTTTAATAACATTTCTGCTTCCACCCTGTGTACTGGTAACAGTGTACTACTTACCCTTTCATGGATAAGTTACATTATTGCATGCCTCTCTTTTCACATGCACGTTTCTCTGCTTCTTATTATCAAACTCTTATTTTTGTCTTAAGGATCAATCATCACGGCTTCTCTGAAGCCTTTCCTGTCCCTTCCTGGGCAGAATTGAGTGCTCTCTCCTGTATGGTCTAACTATAACTTCTATTCGTCTCCACTAGGAACTTGTACCATAATTGTTTTTCCATGTCTATGCAGCCACCAGGTTGTGAACTCTTCAAAGGCAGATTCCATATCTGGCTCATTTTTGTGTGCCCCATTTTCAGTAGAGCATCTGCCACATCACAAGGATCCAGTGAAAGTCAGTTGAAAAATTATGAAATGAAACTTTAGTTTACTAAAACTCTCTTTTAGTATATACCGAAATTGGAAACGATTTCTTTTCCTGGGCTACACTAAGCAATATATGCACAACTCACCACGCTTTTAGTCCTCTGTCCAAAATGCCAAGAAGAAATGTTTTTTGTTAGTCGGAAATGACGTGGGTTGACTGGTGGTTGTGGTTGATACAAAGGAGTTTTGTTTCCAGTCTACAGTGTAGGCTTTGTGGGACAACTGGGTTTCCACAAAGTGTTTGAGTGTCGAACCACATATATTACTTTCACAGGGACAGAATTATTGTAGGTACATGGCTAAATTCTATTTTTCTATTTCTTTTATTTCACTTGGGAATCAAATGTTGGTATATTGATATATTCCTCAGAGAAGGGTAATGACAGGAACAAAAAAAAAAAAACCAAAAAACACCCAAAATAGTGCTTTATATAATAAAAAATGTATTTATCCTTTGTCTCACAGTAGAGAGAACAAGTCTGGAGAACTCTGTCTAGAGACTTGAGAAGAGGAAATAAAAAATGCGAATCTGCATTGAGCGAAAGAAAATAAAAGCAGAAAAATTTTATTTTATCTGCTTCACTACCACTCTCCTTGACTTTAAGACTGGTAAGACTTGAGCACATTTCTGCGGAGACTTTCTTTACAAAGAGAAAGAACAAAGCGAGAATGGATAGTCAAGAGAAATTCCAAGGTAAAAAAAAATACCCAACAGTAATAGCATCCATATTTTATACGTTAGTTTTGGATAGCTGGAGATGCACAAAAATATGCAATGAAAATAGCCATATCAACCAAAAATTTCAGGCAATACTCATCTTAAACACGTCCAGAGAAGGACTAGCTCAAATACCTCTTCTTCCATGAAGTCTTTCTTGGTTCTTCCCACTCAGAAGCAAAGTTTTCCTCCTCTGAGCTCAGTTGTGTTTGGATTCTGCTTCTCTAGTGATACTTACTAGGTGTATTTCATGCTGCCATAGCTCCTAAACCACTCTGCAAACACTTGTTCAGGAACAGTATCTAATTTTACATCTTAATATGGTTAATAGCATCTAGGGTGGTGTCTGGTGCGTTCTGTGCTCAACAGGCATTTATTAAACTCTCATTAATAACCAGTTTTTTTCTTGTAGGTCAGAATGAAGCCTATAAAGAAAAGTATGTTCCCTTCTTCCTCTACACTCGAATTTCCTAGCAAGAAAATTTAAGAATATTTATCATATGCACTTCTTCATGTCCCGTGAAACTTCCAACAGGTTTCTGCTGGAATTTGACAAACATTTATTGAATACCTAGTGACAATGAAGAATTTAAAGAAACTGGTGTTTGGAATCGGCTTTCTGCAGCCTCAGACTCTTAACCTTTGGCAAGAATGAAACTCTTTTGGCGTGTAACTCTAACCACTTGGCCATGATGAAGAGAATTTCCTTAGGTAGATGTGTCTGCATGTGCGTCTCAGGGAAAATCAGAGAGAAAAATGGATTCTTAGAAGATCTAGATTTAATGGTCCAGGCTAAGATTCCCTATAGAGGCCACTACTGTGTTTTGTATCCTGGTACTCTCCAATTAATTCAAACAAATGATGAGTAGAAACAGAGAGCTGGCTTGTTATCATTGAGCATGGGTGATAATGACTTCGGAATCAATACCTGCTGAATCTTTCTCCTTCTTCTCCCTAAACATACAGACGCTGCTCGATCAAAGGCAGAACTGTTACAAAAGGATTGATTGCCCATTTCCAAACACACGTGGCTTAACTTGCAGCCAATTGTGTAAGCTACCTTAAACCCTTTTCTAGAAGGAATGAGGCTGTAAATTAATAAATAAGGGGCTGTATTTTTCTGCCTTCATGAGAATAGATTTCTGGGCTCCCTTCTTCTGGAGAAATTGATGCAGTGTGTTCTGCTGCTAGCCTGATGCTGTAAATAATATTTTTACTTTGGGCATTCTGGTGAAATATACTTAAAAATAAATCAGATGGGGCTCTAGGCAGAGATAAATTTGGAAGTGGGTACCTGCTATGGCTGTGCACTCCGTTGCCATAGGCCTAAGCAGCCCAAATCATGTTCCTCCTTAGGCCATAAAAAAAATAGAAATGTGTATTTGCAAATTATTTTGTGGATTTTTTTCCCGTTGCTACCTCACGCATGGTTTTCCTGGGGATGTCAATAGAGTGGGTTAGTAAAATAAAGACAGATGGCAGGGAAATAATTCTGAAGGTTTTTTTATTGCAATGAAACTATTATAGACACTCAACTGTACTCACTCTTAACTAGAGACTTTGTTGTTAGTTTTCAGCTCTTCTTAAAGCCAGTTGCCATCCCTTGCCCTAAGAAGGGCAAGATGTTTTATTAGTGGGTGGGTAAGCACTTTGGTACTCTGTCATACTTTTCAGAATTTCAGGGAAATGAAAGTAAACTAGGACTCAAAATGCAGGGAAGAAACCAAACTGCCAGAATATCCAGTGTGAAACTGATTGCAAAAAAGTCCTCACTTTTCCCAACCCTCATTTCCTTTGCAATAGGAACTTGACGGCTCCTTTCATCAAGCGGTGGAGACTATTTCCCGGATTCTTGAATCTGGGTTTTGAGACTTACTTTGGTCAGTAGAATGCAGCAGACAAACACAACTGGTCTTGCGGTCTACACTCTGTGCTTCACCAGAACCCTGTCACTACCATGTGCACACGTCAGGGCGACTCCATTGGCATATGAGAGATAACGTGGAGGATAGCCCCGTTGTTCCAGCTAAGGCTATCTCAGAGCAGCCTTTAACAAGCCAATCTGAAAACATATGAGGGAGCCCATCATAGATCAGCAGAGCTGCCTGGTCAACACAGCTGACAGCCGATGCTTGAGCGAGCCCAGCCTAGACCAGAAGAATCAGCCAACTGAGTCACGCCTGAAGCGCTGAACTTTAGCATCAAGAGCTAAGTAAATGAGGGTTTTAATCTATTGAGTTTTAGGGTATATTGTTACATAGAAATACCTAACTAAAATATGTGAAAATTGAAATACTAGCTTTTCAGGTAGATCAGCTGGTGTTCAAATACTGGCTGTAGCTTGCAAATGGCTGGCTTTGTGAGAGGTTTAACTTAATTTCCTCATTTGAAAATTAGTAATAATAATAACAATACATACATTTGTACTGTTTCTAAGGAATAGAAATTACACACGTGAAGCATTTGACTCTAGGCAGATGGTAGCTATTACAAGTGAAGAAAAATAATTAGGAATCAGAAAGAAGAGAGAACAAGAATAAGAGAGAAGAGAAGAGAATAGGTGAGAGAGAAGAGAAAAGAATGAGAGACAGATTGAAGGGTTTGGGATAATCTGGGGCATAGAAAATTGGTGTTGCAAGGCTGACTTCAGCTTCTTTCTCAAATGGATCCTGTGGTTATCTGTGTGCATAGAAAATATGATTGGGTTAGTAACAGCAAAAACACCGCTATCATTTATTGAGCTCATAATATGGTGTAGGAAGTCTGCTAAGGTCTTCAGAGGCAATATTTCATTTAATCCTCACAATCTTCCTATTAGGTAGTTATGATTGTTATCCACATATTGCAAAGGAGAAAACTGGGGCTTAGAGAGTTTAACAATCTGTCCAAGGCCACACGGCTAGTGAGGCGTAGGGCCAAGAGACAAGTTCTGGGTGACATTAGGCTCTTAAGCATCATGGAGTCCACTTTTTCCCTAGACAAGCTGCATTTAGTGGGTAATCTCAGTTTTACAAACCTATCATAATAGACCAAGAAAAGACTCCCTTGTAATCAAGAAAGCTTTGTAAATCAGATGTATCTTAAGCGCACATTAAGCTTCATAAATCAGATGCATCCTGGGGAATGCTTTAAGCAAGAGGTTAGGTTCATCTTTTAAACATCAGAGAATGTGGGGGCTTAGTTGGTTCCCAGTAACAATCTCTTTGTCTTCATTCTACTCTTCGAGGAAAAAAGAGACCTTCTGCATTAGAGCCAGAATTTCGCAAGTTGGCAGGGTGTCTATTTGTAGCCCTTAATGCAAGAACTAGAATTTTATATGAATCAGATCAGGAGCATTACTTTGAATCAGAATTTAGAAACCAGTTACATGGTACTTTAACCAACAACGCATTTGCTTTTTGACATCTTTCCCCAACTGGAAGAAAGATAATCCAAAACAAACTCAGAAAACCCAAGGGATTTTGCTCTCTCACGTTTCAAATGTGGAAGTAAGGGACTGGATATGTTTTATTTCTAAGCCTTGAGTGATTCCACAATCCTGAGCTGTCATTTTCTTTATTCCACTCAACACATGACTCTCCTCATCATTACAAATTTCAGTGAAGAGATTTCTGACTCGAAATTTGTGTTGCAAAGGATTACATGTTGTTATAACACCAGACTGGTGAGGTTTTCAGGATATACATTTGCAAGTAATTTAAAGACTATACATGTATATTGATATATAAATGGTGTATCCTTCTTCTCCCTTGAGACCTTAAGAAGTGATGAGAATGAAGTATCTGACAATTGCTTGTTTCTCACAATATATATATATATACACACATACAAATAAGTTTGATTTGTAATCTCAGGGTATTATTTGAGTGATCCCCCTTCTGGAAATTTTAGTCTTACTGCCTTTAAGTTGTAATTCAGAATTGCAATGAAGCATCGATTTCCAGCAGCTAAGAGAAACCTTGTGCTAGATAAAGTTTTAAGAGACCCATCTTAGACAAAATCAAATGGGCTTGCAAAATCATTCTCCAAAGCTTTTATGCATATAGCAGAGTATTGTTCTCTCAGAGAGAAAGAGCTTCTAAGCGCAGCAGGGTCTGAATTGATGGCAAGACCGTTACACAGGCAATTGTAGCAGAACCAAAAGGAAGGAAAAGGCATCCTTCATGTTTTTCAGAACTTGAAATTCAAATGTACAAACTTAAGAATGTTTCAGTCACTTTTGTTATTTTTATCCTAAGATGGTCTCCCCATGACTTAGCCAAAGACTCTTCAATATTCAAAGCACCACAAACTTAAATACACAGTTCCTGCCTTCTAGAAAGATCTGTCCAGCAGCTTCCTTCTTATGCATTTATTTCTAAGCTCAACTTTACAACTAAGAAAATCTTAAGATGGAGATCCTGAAAATCCACAGCCGGACCTCTGTTCGTTTTGTTGACTTAAAGACAGTACCATAGTTTTATGAAACCAAGAACACTTTGAAGTGCGGTGACTGGTCCCACACATATTAGACCCTGTGTCCCATTCAGAAAAACAGGCATTTCTTGAGTCCCTGCTATTGCCCAAGTTCTTGCACATTTATCTTGCTTTCATTTAATTATAATAACTACCTATTGCAGTAGGTATTACAGTCTCCATTTTATGCACGAGAAAATGGAAGGAAATAACTGACTTATGGGTCTGCGGCATCAAGGAAATGCTAACATAGGACTTCCAGCCCTTATCGATCTGAATCCTAATTTCCTGTTCCTTCTCCTGCGGTGTCACGTTGCCTTTCTGAGCATATATGTTATTGAATATCCTTCTTCTCCCTTGAGACCTTAAGAAGTGATGAGAATGAAGTATCTGACAATTGCTTGTTTCTCACAATTCTACTAAAAAAAAACAATGTGTTTTATCCCCTCTATCTTCGACTTTTCTATCCTTTTGTCCTTGTTACATACTTTATAACCCTGATTTTCATACTGTCTGGATATCTGTTCTCCTAAAAATAAAATTTTCATTCCTTCTATGCAAGCCATCTTCCCACTGTTCCCAGAAGCCCCAGAATTTTGCCTGCCACCTTTGAAGGCAGATAATAATCCAGAGACTATGTAAATAGCCCTGTACACAAAACAGGCCTAGGAATCCAGTGAACCGTGAGAAAAACAAGAAGAGCAATGAAGCTCAAAAATACAGTTATTAATTCACACTCAGGATTATTGTTTTCTGTAAAGGTATTTTTTAATGAGGAGAGAGAAACAAAGCTTTTAAAAACATATGCCATTGAATCTCTGGGTCATTGCTTTTCAGTGATTTCCTTGGGGCATAGCTTAGCTTATAAAAATTTTCAGTGGGGGTGACAAGTTTGGGTTACATAAACTGATAAGGCAGAAAGGTCTTGCTTTCTTTGAGACAAGGGACATTTATAAGTTATGCACTTTTGTTATGCAACTATTATCGCAAACTTTCCAAAGAAAACCTAAGTGTGTGCATGAGTGTGTATTTTTTTAACTACTCTAAGTCCCTCAATGTGGGAAGAAGAAAACTCTGAATTTTAGCATGTAAGACACATCCCTTTCGTGTCTGACTGTGTGTATGTGTACTTGTGTGTGCACGTGCACGCAAAATTCTTGCTTCAAGGCTTGCCTTTCAGTTTGTGTAACACTCAATGTGCTTATCAGATGAGTGAGTCCTCTGAGACTTCATAAGAACGGATGCCTCAGGGACACTAGTCTCTAATCTTTCTTGTGAAATGATCAGGTGTATAGTCCTCCTGGTTTCTTTGTCACATGTCTGTTTTAAAACATAGCAACTTCCTTATGAACATAGCTCTTCACATTTTGCCAGAATTATCAGGACAACCAGAGCGTGTAACTAGAAAGTTAGATATACTATCTCAGGTCTCACAGGAAATAAGACTCCTAATAAAGTCTAATTCCAAATCTCATGATTGTCCCAAGGCTCTGAACCAAAGCTTGAATGAGCACAATCGTGCCGGGTGTACACAAAGGGGTCCCTAAGAACTTGGGGAAGACTTTCTATCCCTGGGACAGAGAAAGTCCTCATTCAGTCTGTAAGCTCCAGCAGGACTGGGACCACATCTAGCTCATTCCTCACTGACTCTCCAGCATCTAGGACAATATCTAGGACATGAGCATTGTTTTAAAGTATCGTTTTTACTATTATTCTGGTATGGTGAGACCAAGATTAGGGGACAACTGTCATTGAAAAGATAGTTTGTTACTCCCAGTTCCCAAGAGGAGAGGAGGGCATGCCAGGCCATTCAGGGCCATGGGGTTTGTCAGGAGGCAAAAGGAGTGAGGGAAAGTGTGGGCTGAAAGCTTTATTTTGATTTTCATGGCAAGAAACTGGTGAGGCCAAGTAAGCAAGCTTTGGATTGGCTGGTTTTAAGTAAGTACAGTGGGTTCTGGAGTGTGGGGCTGTCTAGTTGTCTGGCACCTGGTCCTCGTTGATTAGGGCAGAGGAATATTGGCTTGGCATGTGAGAGTACCTTAAAGGAGGTGACTGAAAGATGTGAATGTTGGAATGGTTGGTTTGCATGTGAAAGGTATGTTCAAAAGGGAGTGGTTTGCTATCTCTAGGAATTAGCTAGTCCCGGAGAAGCTGTCTCTTCCCAGTCAGCAAGGCCTTAAGATTTCAAAGCGTCATAAAATACAGAAAATAAAAAGCAAGATTAATACAGTCATACAGTACATATACACTAAAGGAATGAAAGCATAAATAAATGGCTGATGGCTGCAACGCAATGTTCTGCAGTCATTGTTTCCGTCTTCTCTGACCCCTCTCAAAATGAGCAAAAAATTTCAAAGAGAGCTGAGTATAGATTTATCTCCAACTTTGCCACTCCAAATGTCACTTGAATCATTCGGGTAAGAGATTATATCCCATCAAAAAGAAAACATGGAGTGTAGGCATGTCTGCATCCAAAAACCAGAGTCCCTCGCTCTGTATTACATGTAGCTGCCATGTTGAACTTGGGTGATTCATTTCCCTTTGAATCTTGGATTCCCATCTATTGAAGAATTTAAACTCTTACATAAGAAAACGTTCGTGGTGTTGGGACAAAAACATAACCAATCCACTTTGTAAGCTTTCAAGGAACTAATTTGAAGTGAATATTTCAAAAAATAAATGAAAGGAGAGGGTACTTAGTTTAATTTCTGGAGGCCTTTAATGACTGTGTGATACACATTTAAAGAACCAAATAGTAGCATTGTTATGGGAACTTTATTCACATAAATACATTCACTAGGACAGTTTAATAACATTTGAAATTAAAATTATTCTCCAGTACTGGAAGGATGGCTTTCAATTACATGTAGATCATTGGATTCATTTAATTCATATGACTTGTAAATTTGAGAGTCTGTGCTTCTAAAAATAAAGCTGTAAAATCCTTCCTGAATATACACAACTCCATTAACAACTTCCTTAATTAAAATTATCAACAGTAAATACGTTTGATTACAGTTGCTATATATCATGCCTTATTTCCATGCTCCATCCTTATTTCTTATGTTCCATCTATTTTGTATACTATCATATTGGAATTTCCAACTATTACCTTCCTTTTCATATATTCAGTCTTTTTTGAGTTCAGTTTTTTTTTTCAAAAAGGAAAAACTAAGGTACTTCACTTTCCTCACAAGCTTTAAACAAAATAGAATCTATATCTTCCATGCTGGTTTCTCTGCACCCACTCAAAAGAAACCATCAAATCTCTATCAGTTGTTTGGAGCCAAGCCCATAAAAAGAGAAAAGATATTCTGCCTCACTGGGATGCAGAACTCCAGGGCTGGGTGGTTCTAGCATGCTTAGAAGATTTTACCCATTCTCAAGGGTCAGAGATGTAAAACTCAATGACATAGACAATAATGAAAACTAATCAAGAAACAAAAAACAAGCAGTTGGGCAATCCATTTCAGTAGGTTAGCTCAGACAGGAAGGATCAAGAAGTGGCAGATGCCCGGGCAGGTGGTTCAGAGTCTGAGAAGGAAGAATGCAGAAAGAGTGGCATTAGCAAATGCAAGTGAGAGTTTTGAAACTCTCAGCTCAGTGGGTATGGTTGGGATTTGCTATTAGAGTGAGAGAAAAGATCTGCAGTGGACAGTTTGGTTCTGATCGAGGCAGGGAAAAAAATGGTTAGTCACATAGATAAACTTATACTATCCTTTCGCAGCATTGCCAAAAAAGCAAAGTGACACCTACCTGAGGTAGAACAGCTAGGTTTGGTTTCACAGTTCTTTGCTGGGCTCCAATGAGATTCATGTGTATCCATTAGTCCAATTTGTGCATATGATCATTGTCCATTGGCAGAAACAGACCTCCTGGCAAACTGGCAAATGAGACTTGAACTTTAAAATTACTGAGTGCATTAAAATGATTTCCTAATTTAAAAAGAAAACACCAAATGATAGTTTATTAAGCATTCCCCATGTTCCTTTCAGGTAAATAATTTAATGTAATTAATGAGTCTTTCTTGAGATCAATCGGGGTGGTCCTGGGATTCAGGCTCAGCTGGGCATGCATGGGTCACAGTCACCGCAACTCTTCTTACACGAGGTACAAGGAACTTTCTGAATTCCTAAGACAAGGGACCTGTAGCTATTCTTGTGTTAATAACAGCAAGCGATGCTTAGTTCAGCACAATACTTGTCATATAGATTGTCCTGTTGTCTAGCCACTGTGGACATTTGCCTAGAGTAAAGAAAAAAGAAAGAGAAAAAAGAAAATGCTAAAAGAATGCCTCTCTAAAGGTCCACGGATCTCTGCTCTCAGCCCAATGTTAACAGTATTGGCACTGCAGCCTCCGCAGCATTTTGGAGGGATCTGCATTGGCACCAGAGACGTTGGCATTCTGGTGTTAGAAAGGGTGACTAAGGGTTACAGGGAGAACTGAGAAGTGTAGTATTACAGTCAATAAAACAATTTTTCAAGGGGGGGGCAGGTTTTTTACTTTATATATACTACTATGTGTGTACTGTGTATAATTTATATGGTATCACACACACAAACATACACATGCATGCACATACACACACCACTGAGAGATCACATAAGAAGTGTGTATGCATGCAGGATTCCTATATTGGAGAGTAGATGAAGAGGCACTTTCTGTACTGTAACAGAAAGAAAGGTACAAGTAGGTTATTCTGTGGCTGGAAGGTTAGAACGTATAATAGTACAAATATTCATGTTTAATCAAATCTCAAATTATAAAATTTAACAAGGGGACCCTAGAGCTCCTTGAATTGTAAAAATCTATTTTGAATTGGAGACAATGTTCTTTGTTCAGGAAAAGAAATGCCAAAATAAATTGACTTTCTTTGGGAAAATTTTTATTGTTCTTATGACCTTGTTTTCAAACATGCATCTTCTGTTCTTCCTACCTATGGAGCTGAATGTCTTAGTGTACTCACTTCCTAATATAGGCATCATTATATATTCCACTTTATCTTTTGTTTAGTTTTATTTATTTTATTTTATTTTTTGGTGAGGAAGATTGGCCCTGAGCTAACATCTGTTGCCTATCTTCCCCTTTTTTTTTTCTCCCCAAAGCTCCAGTGCATAGTTGCATATCCCAGCTGTAGGTCATTCTAGTTCTATGTGGGATGCTGCCATAGCATGGCTTGGTGAGCAGAGTGTAGGTCCACACCCAGGATCCAAACCAGCGAACCCCAGGCTGCCAGAGCTGAGTGTGCGAATTTAACCAGTCCCCCGCGGGGCTGGGCCCTATTCCAACTTACTTTATTGGGCAAGATTTCACTCTGAAAACTCATTGAGGAGTTTCTAGCCTCTGATACTAAAGGAAATCAAGGGGTATTAAGTCTATAATTGTGAAATAAATATTGTGTTGTGAATCTAGAACTTGTTAAAATAGAAAAATCTCCTATGGGCTGAAAGAAGCACAACCTGATCATTTGTAAAATATAAAACTTTCGGTCAAATTTCCTTATAAGGGTATCAAATATGTCTTCCTTAAGGAAATTCTTTGACATTAAAATTAAGAGCAGATATTCAAATCATGCATGTCCTAATTTCTATCCTTCATTATTGAATTTACTTTGAAACAGTATCAATATGCTTTTAGAGTTTAATGTTGTAGGGTACAATATTAGATGCTGGTAAATAGTGGATTCACCTAAAACTCACTTTCAAAGGGCTTATTAACCTTAAAATTGAGATATGCTAGTTAGATAGGTAGATAGACAGGTAGATATAGATAGATGTTTAGAAACAGAAGTTAACATAGAGTTTAAACCAATAATTTTAAAGGTGTTAGTCCTTTAGAAATTACCAGGTGGACCCAGTCATTGAAACATCTGATAATCAAGGATATGTTATAAATCCGTATGAATTTTCAAATCAGCTTGTCACTTTCTACAGAGAAGTCAGCAGGCGTTCAGATAGGGATTTTGCTGAATGTATAGATCAATTTGGGGAGTACTCCCATCTTAACAATGCTAAGTCTTCTGATCCATGAACATTGGATATTTTTCCATTTATTTAGATCTTCTTCAATTTTTTTAAACAATAGTTTTTAGAGTTTAAGTTTTGCATTTTTTTGTTAAATTTATTCCTAAATTTTTTATTCTATTTGATGTTATGCTGAATGGAATTGTTACCTCAATTGTCTTTTTCAGTGTTCATTGCAAGTGTACAAATACAATTAAGTTTTGTGTGTTGATCTTGTATCCTGCAGCCTTGCTTAGCTCATTAATTAGTTTTGAAAATTTTTAGTGGGTTCCTTAGGCTTTTCTACATGTAAGATCACATCATCTTCAAATACAGTTTTATTTCTTCTTTTCCAATCCAGATGCTCTTTATTTCTCTTTCCTGCCTAATTGCCTGGATAGAACCTCCAGTACAATCTTGAATAAAAATGTTGAGAGCATACATTCTTATCTCCGGCCTGATCTTAGGGAGAAAGTATCCATTCTTTTACCATTAAATATGATGGTAGCTGTGGTTTCTCATAGATACCTTTATCAGGTTGAAGAAGTTTCCTTCTATTCCTAGGTTGTTTAATTATGAAAGGTGTTGGATTTTGTCAAATGTTTTTTCTACATCAATTGAGATGATCCTGTTATTTATTGTTTTTTATGCTATTGATACATGAATTATGTTAAGTGATTTTCAGATGTTGAACCAAGTTTGTGTTCCTGGAATAAATCCTGGTTGGTCCTGGTATATAATTTTTTTTTTTTAGTGTGATGTGTTTTACTTTATTTATTTTTGCTGAAGAAGATTTGTCCTGAGCTAACATCTATTGCCAATCTTCCTCTTTTTCCTTGAGGAAGATTCATCCCAAGCTAACATCTGTGCAAATCTTCCTCTGTTTTGTATGTGAGTTCCCACCAAAGCATGGCCACTGACGAGTGGTGTAGGTCCACGCTGGGAACCGAACCCAGGCTACTGAAGCTGAGCATGCCGCACTTAACCACTGGACCATGAGGCTGGCCACTATAATTCTTTTTGTATGTTGCTGGATTCAGTTTGCTAGTATTTTGTTGTAGAATTTTATATCCACATTCATAAAAGATATTGGTCTATAATTTTCTTTTCTTGTGATGTCTTTGTCTGGTTTTGCTATCAGGATAATACTGGCCTTATAAAATGAGTGAAGAAGTGTTCACTCCCTTACTATTTTTTAGAAGAGTTCATGAAGAATTGGTATTAAATCTTTGAATGTTTGATAGAATTCAGAAATCAAGACATCTGCGCCTTTACTTTTGGGTATTTTTTGAAATACTAATTCAATCTCTTTATTTCTGATAGATTTATTTAGATGGTCACTTCTTGAATGTTTTTCAGCAGTCTGTGTGTTGGTAGGAATTTATCCATTTCAATTGAATTATATAATTGTGGCTTATAATTGCTTATGGTATTCCTTCATAATCCTTTATGTTTCTGTAAGGTTGGTACTAATCTTCCTTCTTGTATCCCTGATTCTAGTAATTTGGGTCTCATCTTTTTTTCCCTGGCCAATCTAACTAAAGTTTGTCAATTTCATTGATTTTTTTTCAAAGAACCAGCTTTGAGTTTCATTGATTTTCTCTGTTGTTTTCTCTATTCTCTATTTCATTAATTTCCACTCTAATATTTATTTCCTATGTTTTGCTTGCTTTAGATTTAGCCTTACTTTTTTTCCCATTGTTTTAATGTAGAGGTTAGGTTACTTATTTGAGATCTTTCTTCTTTCTTAATATGGGCATTTCTACATCTAACTATGGATTTCTCTGCAAGAACTGTTTAGTTCTTAGCTATATCCCATAAGTTTGAGTATGTTGAATCTTCATTTTCATTCATATCAAAGTATTTTATCATTTATCTTTTGATTTCTTCTATGACCCATTGGTTAATTAAGAGTATGCTGTTTAATTTCTATCTGTTTGTGAGTTTCCCAAATTTTTCCTGCTATTGATTTCTAATTTCATTCCATTGTGGTCTGAGACCATACTGTATATTACTCCTAGTCTTTTAAATTTCTTGGGGTTTGCTTTACAGCCTACCATGTGGTGTATGTTCCATGTGCATTTGAGAAGAATGCATGTTCTGTTGTTGTTGGGTGAACTGCTCTATAGATGTCTGATAGATCTATTAGGTTTATGGTTTTATTTAAGTCTATTTTCTTGTTGATCATTTGTCTGGTATCCTACTCATTATTGAAGGTGGGGTATTGAAATCTCCAGTTACTATTATTGAATTATCTATTTCTCCCTTTGTATTTGTTCATTTTTACTTCATGTATTCTGGTGCTCTTTTATTAGGTACATTTTTATTTATAATTATTAGATCTTCCTGATGGATTGATCCTTTTATCCTTATGAAATGTCCCTCTTATCTCTAGTAACAATTTTTTTGTTGTTTTGACATTAGTATAGCCACTCCAGCTTTCTGTGGTTGCTGTTTCCTTGTCTTAGTCAGCTAGGGCTGCCTTAACAGAATGCTACGGAGCAGGTGGCTTAAGCAACAGAAATTTATTTTCTCACAATTTTGGAAGCTGGAAGCCCAAGGTCAAGGTGCCAGTGGAGTGAGTTTCCTATGCAAGGCCTCTCTCTTTGGCTTGCCGATGGCCAGCTTCTCGCTGGACCCTCACGTGGCCTTCCCTCTACATCCACAATCCTGCTGTCTCTTCTAAAGGACACAATTTTGTTTCTATACAAATGATGTCAGAGTTCAGCATTCCCACTAGATTTCTCTCCTCATCTCCACAAGGAGAGACCAGATAGGAAGGATTTTAAGGAAATACAAGAATAAATGGATATGGACCTTTAGATAGGTTAACAGTGGGAGCAACAGGGAGATGGAAACAAGCATGAGATATTCATGGAATATGAGTAGATTATTTGAATTGTATTTTTTTGGGGGGGACAGGTAACAAGTACTTGGAGATCAAGGGAGACTGTGAAGATCTTGAGTGTCAGGTTAAGAGGTTAGTGCAACATTCTGAAAGAAAGAAAGGAACCGAAGCCCAGGAGTACCACAGTAAAGCAAGCTTTTCAACTATAAAAATCCAACTATAGTACTAAAACCTTGTGAACATCATAACTGCAGGCATCATTTCAACTTCCTATCCCAATCCTTCAGTAATGGGCAGAGTATAGTGAAAGGACATAGGTTAAGCAAATCGTTCCCTATACTTTTACACATGTAGGCCAGACATCTCTATCATGTGCTCTCATAGAAATAACATAGCTCTTGCGCATTGCAGTGATAACAGATATAATTTTACGTTCGTTGTGTGATCACTCGATTTCTGTCTATTTCCTTTCCTAACAAGATTAGCTCCACAGGGCGGGAGCTGTGTACATATTTGTGCGCCATCTGTGTCTCCAGTGTCTAATGCAGTGCTTGGGACACAGTACAAGCTCAGTGCACATTCTTGGAATAAGTGGATAGATAGAAGATGGATGAATTAATGGACAGAGGAATAGAATTCTTTTCCTTTTAAATCAGTAATCATCTTAGTGTGGTGCATGTTAAAGTTGAGATGTTTGAGGTCTTTTTCTATTGTCACACTCAGGGAGGGGAAAAAAAATCCCTGTATTCCTAGTCCGTGAATTGCAAAAATACCTGCAAAAGTAGCTGTCTTCTTTTGCAGACAGTGTAGCTACCCAGAGGTCAGTAAGGCTCACCAAATGAGAGGCCTCAATGGAGACAGGTTAAGGGTTATCAGAGGAACTAACCATGCCAGCTAGGGCCCTATAAAAATGTTCTAAGGATGCTCACCTTTAAATAACCATTTTCATCCTTAACAAAATACAGATAACTTCCCCCATGCGAAACTGCTGAGCACTGTTTTTCCAGTTCCTCAAAGTGTAAAGTTAGTCTCTACACTGATCAATCCAGGGGGTGTCCAAAGGGGAGGAGAGGAGAATACCAAGACAAAAATTTCTATTAAAAGTGCAAAGTGTGGTAATGATTAGGAGCCTATACAAACTCAACCCTCAGAAATGGAGGCAACCACATTTCAGAGTAATCCTCCCGAGAGGAGATCAAGGCAGAAAGGATTAGTTGAAGGTGAATGGACAGTAATGTAGTCTGATCAATTGCCCTCAGTGTGCTTCAGACGTCCCAGAGCGTCAAAGCAACTTGGTCTGATTGGCTGTGCTGAGGGTTGTTGTCAGAAATTCAATTCACATAAGTGGAGAAACTAAACAACTTCTGCTTCTCAAGGGCAATCTTTATTCGGAAACAGGAAGCAGGCAACCCTACAGATTTCAAACAATATACATGAAATATATCCTATAATTAATATTGCCAATTTGCTTACGTATAATTATCTCATTTCACAACAAGCCCCCATACTCTCTACTCTTATTCGATCCACTTATAGGTGGGTTTCATCTTATTTAACATTGGCAGTCAAGTTTTGTTTCGTTTTTAAATCTCATGGAGCCAAGCTTGAGAGGTATTATCGAATCTTGAGACTCTGCTCACCACGGCCAGGTTACTTCTAGCAAGCACAGACTCAGGACTAGTACTTAGCATGAGACGAAAACATGCCTGGAAGGAGAGGGGTTCCCTCTGGTGAGGGCAGCTCCAGATGCTGGTGGTGAGGGAGGTGTCACTCTAGCAGCAATAACCACTGAGCACAAATGTCATGGCACAAAATGAAGCAGTCCCACCCAGGAGTAGTCTACCATAGAAGATGAGAGTAGTATGATAAAGAGGGATCAAACAGAAAAAGACACTCTGGAATCCCAAGAAGAAGGCAATTAACATTAAAGATGGCAGTCTTGGGCAAGACTGTGGTTCTAGCAAGCATTTTCCGTCTTTCTTTTTCCCATTCACTCACTCGCTCAAACACATGTTCAAATACTTACTACATGACAGGCACTAGGGATATAATGAGTTAGACAAATGTGGTTCTTGCCCTCCTAGTTCTTACTGTCTAGTGAGAGAGACAGACTTTCACATAATAAACACACAAATAGATGTATTATCATGAATTGTGATTAATTCTAAGAATCAGAAGCTCATGAGACTATAAGTGTGAGAAAAAGATGTTCTGAAATAGTCTGGTGGACATGGCGAAGTCTTGCTTCCCTAAGGAGGAGATGTGTAAATTGAGATCTGAAGAATTAGCAAGAAAATAGGGGTGAGGAGGCATTCAAACTTCTCAGGTGGGAGATAGTTGTACATTAGAGGAATGAAAAGAAGAGCAGAGCAGGTGAATCACAAAAACAAGAGAGAGATTAGCAAAAGGGGCTGGGAAGGAAGCAGAAACCAGTTATGCAAGATCTTGCGAATCATGTGAAGATTTGGTTTTTATTCTAAAAGCATTGGGAAGATCTTGAATGCTTTAAATGAAATGACATAATTGGGTATGTTTTCAAAAGATTACTCTGATTGACACATGGAGACAGGATTGTGGGTTAGGAAGGTGGAGGGAAAAGGAATGTGATGATGTTGGGGGACCACTTAGAAAGCTTTTTAAAAATTTGTTTCCTGGATGAGAAATGATGGCAGTCTGGATTAAGGTGCTGCAGGAGGAGATGATGGAGAGAGGTTGATATATTAGAGCAGGTAAGATCAACAAGAGTGGTGATGGATTGAATGAGAGGTGTGGGTGGTTGATGGAGAGAGAAGTGACAGAAATACTTTTCAAACTCTCATTGCAAAGCTACCTGTATGATGGTATACTTCATTAAAATAATAAATGCTGGAAAAAAAACTTGGCTGGAATTGGATAGAAGGGAATATTGAGTTCAGTTTTAGATGCTTTCTCTTTGAATTCCTTTGAGACAAACTAGGAGAGGTGTGGAGAAAATACTTGGATATATAAGTCCACGTCTTAGAGCACAGATCTGGGCTAGTCACATAAACTTGAGAGTCATTTGCATGTAGGTGATAGTTGATGGAAGCATTTGTTGGGTATGACATTGCCTAGGGAGAGAATACAGAATGAGGAAAGAGAAGCTCTTGGAACCAAGGCTTGAAAATGTCAACATTTAGAGGTTAGGAAGAAGAAAATGAACCAAAAAGACACTGGAAGTAGCCAGCAGAGGGTGGAAAATAAATAAGAAGTGTGTGTGATATACCACAGAAGGCAAGGAAAGAGTATTTTGAGAAGCAGGGAGTGATCAATAGTATTGAATGCTGTAAGAAATCAAAAAAGATGAGGATTAAAAAGCATTCATTTAATAGTCACATGAAGGTCATTGGTGACTACAGAGCTTTTTTAGTTGAAATTTTGTGGGGTTGATATTGTTGTTTTCTCTCCAGATCAGTGAACCTCTTTCTCTCACAATCAATAAAAATATCTCCTTGCTGATTAATGAATTAGCCAAGATTTTCAGCATAAAGCAGGTTTTAAAGAGAGAAGCTACGAGGTGGATAAGGGAAGTTAGAAAGATACGCTATGGAGATGCTTTAGGAAGCTTGTTAAAAATGCAGAGACTTTCATTCAACCTCTTTAGATTTGCATGCAATAAGTCTATGGTGAGGTAAAGGAACCCCTCGGTGGGAGGTCGTCTCCTTGCCCTTGTAGAGTTTTCTCGCACTGACTCTGGCCTTGCCCATTTGATTGGCATTGGCTAATGGAGCATTAGTGTGAGGCAAGCAAAGCTTGAGAAGTACTTACCTGTCTGAGCTTGTCATCCGGGAATGCTCCTTCTTGGAACCCAGTTACCAATTGTAAAGAAGCCCAGGTAGCTACGTGGAGATGCTCACAGGAGAACTGAGACCCCCTAGCTGAAAGCCCAAGCTGAGCTTGCAGCTAGCAGTGAGTACCAAGTGAGCGAGGCCATTTCGGACATAGACATCCCAACACCTCTGCCAAGCCCACTTGAGGCAGAAGAACTGTACAGTCAGCTCACAGACTCAAGAATAATAATGGCTTGGTTTTATTTGAGCCAAGTTTTGGAGTGAAGTGTTACACAACAACAGGGACTGAAAGAGTCCCCATTTTAGTAAGCTCCCCAGGTGATTCTAATGATACTGGTCCAGAATATAATGTATTAGCCTATTTTACAATTGCTGCCATCTTCCACCCTCTTCTTCCTCCTCTTTATTCTCCAGTTTCTGCTCCTTTCAACTGCCTACCTGGAGGCATCAGAGAGGAGAGGATTGAGCGGGAACCAGAAATCTGTCCTCACGAACATTGCAACTATCGGTAACTGACTTAATTCTGTGAGCCTCAGTTTCCTCATCTCTAAAATCCTGAGAACTCAACTCTATCGCAGGGAAAGGTGAGGTGATCTGTGTATGGGACCCAGCATTTCAGAAACATTGGCTCCCTTTCTCCTGTCACCAGTTAACCTTTTTTCCTTGAAGTACTCCTTAGCGCATATATTGAAACTATTTTACTCACGTGTGACAGCATTCATCTTTATTGTCTTCACAGTCACTTGTGCTCATAAACAATAGGGTTTCATATAGATTTACTTATAAGGTATTAACAGGACTTCCAGAAGGGTCAAGCTTTCTTCCCAGAAAATCATCTATACTAAAATGCTATCTTGTAGAGAGGCAAGAATTTAAGATGAAGTCAGGTGAGGTGGGGAATACAAAATAAATGCCTTCCTACCCCTGCACCACCTCCTGAAGGTTTCAAGCACTGTGGATTTTGAATAATAGAAAAGGCTAGAAAACTTCTGGCTCTTTTCTGCTTGAATGAGTAACAACATCACTCACCTATACAAGCTATCAGTAGGAAATTTTGATACTCTCTCCCTCAGGACAAATCTAAAATAATCTGTCAGGAGCCTGTAATGGTACCAGGTTCTCAAACGGCTGGAGTCCCGAGGCATTTCTTGGGATGGATAAGAAACGTGTGAAACTCATTGTGTTCCCCTTTTTCTCTGAGCCCTTGTGACCTGTTATGGTGGCTGATCACTGGTCGTTCTGCTTCAGGGCTGCTCATGCAAGTGATTGGAGTTAGAGCACAGGCTACAGCCTGATCAAGCCAAGGGCTGCTCAGTGGGAATTCGCTTGGCTTGCATGTGCAGCTGGGCTTGGTAATGTGCATCATGGAGATACTGGATAGCTCAGGGACCTTATTGGCAATTTAGATTACTGGGGAAGAGGAGGCAAATTCTAGTCTTATGAAAATCACTCAAGAGGGGCTTCTTGAAATCTGCTACCAGCTTGCTAGTTAATCATTTCACCTCATTCGTTTGACACGTTCCTTTAATAGGCCAGAAGCTGACATGGCTTATATAAATCTTAGAGAGAGAAAGAGGGGCTATAGATCACTCTAGAATTTGAAACACTTTTAAAATACTTTTTTTCTGTGAAATTCATTCTAGAGATTGGTCAAAAAAGTATTTTTTCCAATAGTTCCTGGTTCCCAAGCAGGCTAACAGGTACCGTGATACAAGAATTGCCACATGGAGGTGGAAATATTATCTCATCTAAAGTCTGTCTTTGGGATTCCAAGGGATGGTTGTGAAGAACATTATCTTTTCTTTGCCTCCTCTCCTAACCCTTAAGTCACTGATAAGCAAATCATTCAATCATTCATTTATTAATTCATACAGATCCACAATGTGTAGACCCTATTAGATACCGGGATATAGAAATGAATATGACATGGTCCCAATAAGATAAGCAGACTAATAGGGAGGAAAGACACATAGTAACGGAAGTTTATAGAAGATAAGTGAAAGTTCCAAGAGCAGAATGATTCACCCTGCCTGAAGGGGTCAAAAACATCTTCAAAGAGCTGTTGACACTTGATCTGAGTTCTGCAGGATGAGTGAGCATTCTCTAGGAGGTAGTGATAGCACTGGCCCCAATGAGAAAACATCCAAGTACCCTTTTTTTCTCTTCATAACTGGTGATGTATCTGCAGTCATCATTCTCAGCCTGGAGGTGCATAATAATCACCCATGGGGATGAAAGAAAACCAAACAAAGGAAAATTCATACTCAACATAGGGGACGCTGTGATGCACTGCCCAGATCTGCCCTTGGGACACTGGCGATGGCCCTCCACTGTGAGACCCCTGTGGGGATAGCCAATGCTAAAGACTAAGGTCTCATTCCCATCGCAGGGCAGCCAGCATCCAATGACTGATGGACATGGGGGTAAAAGTCCTAGCTCCCTCATTCCAAATAAGTACACCCCTGGGAGGTCATCTCGGCACCACAACCCCTGAGATTACTGAGGCCTCCACTGAGACTGCTTCACAGCTCCTCTTTCCTTTCAGAGATCCTCTCTGTCTCAGAGTCAGCTTCTTGAGGAACCCAGCCTGAGAAAACCAGCCTCCTTCCACAGAACTCTGAGTACAGTGCATCTGACAGCACAGAAAGTCATGGTTTTGTGAAGGTACACAGGGAACTCTGATACACATCTCTTGTTAAGAACCACTAACTGATCTTCCCAAGATGAGATCTGAAGACCCCTTGCAACAGAACTGTCTTAAGCATGTTTATTAAATGGAGATTCCTAGGCCTCCATCCAGACCCTTTGAATGATGATCTCTGCATAGCAGGACTGGGAATCTGCATTTTAACAAATTCCTCCACGTTCTTTATATGCACACTGCTGTCTGAAACCACTAAAACTCATCTCAAGCTTTCATGAATGTATTTATCCTTTCAATACGTAAATAAATAAAGGAATATGACCTTCCTTCCCAACCAAAGACTTTCTGCCCCCTTTACTACAGGCAGACATGAGTAAAGGTGATTTGGTAAGAGAAACAGTGGTTACACCTGGAGTTCTTTTATCCACGCATGCTCAGCATCCCTGTAATGATTCAGTGACTTCTGGCTACATGGCAGGAAAGAAGGATTTGCCCTTCAAGGAGATCCTTTGGCATCTGAACATTTTTGTCAAGTGTCTCCAGTGCACTCTCTGATTTTGATCATTGCGTTTTTCTCCCCTGACATGCAGTCACTCCAGAGATAGGGGAACATTGTTCAATGTATTCTAAACTGTTAAAATGGAAGCCTCTACACATAATCAAGCATGACTCCTGGCAGCTCTTTCAGGCCCTTTCTCTGTCTTCCCCCTTACTATGCTTTACTAATCTATTTTAAAATTATTTCCAGCAATGTTGCCTCAATAACCTTTCCTTGGCAGGCGCTCCATTGCTTAAGTGGACTTCTAAGGTATTGTCCTCTCCACTTATATTTTTGCCCACTCTATATTCTCTTAAAAAAGCCGACAAAGGCTATAGTTTCTTTCTCTTCCTTTCTTCCTCTGCTGTTGCTGTAAAGATAGTAGAGAAATAGAGTCCGTCTGGTGTAGTCGTTAGGTACGCCCCTGGAGTCAAACACCCTGGATTCAAATCCTGGTTCTGATGCTTATTCTCTGTATAATCTTGAGCAAGTTGCATAATCTCTCTGTTTCTGTTTTTGATCCGTAAGTTTGATGTGACAATACCTACCTCCTGGGGCTATTGTGAGGATTCAAGGAGTTAGTATGTATAAAACACTTTGAACTGTGGCAGGTGTGGAGAAGGTGTTCAATAAGTTCTGGCTATTGTTATCATGGACATGGGCAATTGGGAACCAAGTTACACGTGTCCACTTCACATTTCTTGAGCCTGTTTATATATTTCAAAATCAATTCAAAACAAAAACATCACAGTAGTGAAAGTGGGCAGAAAAGATTTGATCAAAGAGGCTTTTTACAGAGACCAATAGAAGCATGAAGGGTGAATGTGCTTCACATCAGAATGACCCTGAGAACACGTCAAGGTTAAGCGATCTCAGACCACCAAACTCAGATGTGACCCCCTTGCAGACAATTTTTCTCCCAAAGCGCCATAGATCAGTGTAGGTTTGGATCTTCTTTTGCAGAACTATCTGGGTGGTTGTAAGCAAGTCATTTAACTTCTCTGAACCTCAGTTTTATCTGCAAATTCAAATCGCTCATCCCCTCTTCCCTGGATAGCTGTAAAGGTAAATAGCAGGGGATACACCAGCACTGGCCACAAAGTTGGCATTAATTAAGCATTAGATAAATCCTGTAGATATTAAGATGGAGCAAGTTGAAGATGCAGCAAGAAGCATATGATGCCCCCTGTGAATGCCAGGAAGCCGGGGCTTCCCACTGGACCTGTGGGGGCCATAGTGTTACAAACCAGCACGGTCTCTTTAACTGCTCTCTGTTTTGATACTCCCAGTGGTGGCTCCCTCAGGAGTAAATCCTGATGGCTGAGAAATGTATTTGACAAGCTGAAAGTCAGTGACAGTCACTCTCCCACACAACAGGCAGCCTCAGGAACAGGCAACTTATTCCCCAGGTCACAGTCCCTGGAGGGAATCAGAGCAGATCTTATTTTCAAAGGTGAATTTCTGACTATTCACCCCTGCGTTGGATTCTACACACCACTGGGCTTTATAAACAATGGGAGGCAGCCTCAAGGTTCCTCCCACAGGGCTCATTAGACAGACTCAGAGACACCAGAAGGTTGATTTTTGCCCCCTGATAATTGCTCTCCTGGGTTACCTATAGTCACACAATGTTGGCACATGATTATTCCTCCTAGATTATCTTTCACCTTCATCTTCAGAGATAAAGGAGCAAAAGGAAAGAATCAACATATGTAAAAAGAAAAACTATAAATACTTACTGAGTATCTGCTTTGCATCAAGACCTTCACGCTGTATCTTTAATTTTCACAATAGCAACAACGTAATGTAGATAGTCCATTCCCAATTTTAAGATGAGGATGCTTAAAATAGACTCAGAAATGTATTATAATTTGTCTTAGGCCACACAGCTAATGAGTAGTTGACTGGGTTTCAAAGGATTTTTGCCTGGACTCAGGCTCATGTTCTTTCCATCACACCATGTTGCCTTTCCCCAGAAATCATTCAGGCTTATGATGATAATAGACAGGAAAGAGAGAGAATGGAGTTTCCTCATTCGCAAGTAGCCCAAGAGTCTCTCTGCTCATGTTAACTCTCAGTTTGCTCTTCCTACCCTTAGACACCCTGAGAATCAAACTGCAAATAAAGCCATTGCCCAAGGACCATGTTTGGAATAGCAATGAAGAGCTTCTCTGGTTACAAAGATTCAGAGAGTTCTAGTAACGAAGTTATTTTACTTGGCTTCTTGGAAAAAATCAGACTTTAAGTCCCTTACTCCCTGGATATTTTAAGTCAAGCATATTCATCTTTGTCACCCAGAAGAAAGAGATTCATACATTAAATAAACATTTACTGAGCATCTGTAGGTGCCTGTTGCCATTCTAGCACTTGAGATACATCAACAGATAAAGATGTCACCTTCAAGGAGCTTATTTTGGCAGACACTCATAAGTCCTAAGAAACAAAGCATCTTATGGGAGAGGTTGCAGCAACTAGTATTCCTAAGGAGTTCCAGTTTTCAATACATAGAGATAGCAAACATGTTCTATGTTTCCGAATTTCTGGGTCCATAACATAGTAAGTCAATATCTTCAAGAGCTTTGCAAATGGGCCTTTATCCATCCCAAAGAGATATTTTTGACCATTACAATGTGTTTACCGAAAGAAGATGAAGGCATAAGGTGTGCTCAGAGGGAACTTTCTGGCAGCAAAGGCCAATTCAGTGGTACACAATGACACAAACTCTAGAGTTATTTGACAGCCAGACCTGATGTAAATGCGCTTGTCTATAGAGACCTGTATTATGTTATAAAGAGGCACTGATGCAAGTTCAAGTTCCAACTCTGCCACTTTGCAGTATGACCTTGGAGAAATCAATTGGCCTCTGTGAGCTTTGCCCACTTCCGAAGAGAGATGAATTTTTTCTACATAGTTTTGTGTTATTTTGCATATGTGTGTCTTTTTCTTTTAGAACACAATGAAGGAAAGTGTATAATTTCATACATTTGCATAACTCTTTATAGCTTACAAAGCAACTTCCATCACTAATGATACCAGGGTAACGTTTCTGTCTTGCTGCCATCTTTTCTTCTCATAATAAATCAATATTTCCTTTATATTCAGTTTCACATGTTCTCCGTTTTTCTTTCTGCTGCAATGGCTCAGGTCGCCGTAGTGTCACTCCTGAAATATTGTAATAGCTGCCTAGATCCCTGGCTCTACTTATTGCCTCTTCCAATCCTGCATATTTTTGACAGATAAATCTAAATTAAAATAGCTCTTCCATTAGAAATCCAATTTTTCTAATATTCCTCAATGTCCTGTGTTATGCATAAAATAAACTCCCAAGTCGGCATTTGGGGTCATAGTTTATTTTCCTAGGCTTGTATATTTTTACTAGCCAGGCACTTCTATTCACTATTTCTGATCGTGTCTCATAATGTCTTACATCAGAGTCTTTGCTCAGACCGCCCTCATTGAACAGCATCCCACTTTCTCTCCCTGTGATGAGTTATGCTTGGTTGGGCATTGTCTGTTTACTTGTCACCTGTCACTAGTGCCCAGTATCAAGAAGGTGCTCATGAAAGTTTGTCAAATCGAAGACCAGATAAGATGCCAAAGCATATTTGACTGACAAGTAAATTGATTCACTCTTATCAGTGTAATTTCCTGGTATTCTAGGAATTTCTGAGATTGTTGGGTATTCCTGGGATTTCCAGTTCATTATTATGATCCCATTAAGTACTACATTTCTACAACGTTGTTAGCACTTGACAAAATTCTTCAGTGATATCATGAAGACCGCCAAATGATTTCAATTCTATTATTTCCTGTGCCCACAAATCACTGAATTCCCCATTGTTAAGCACCTAACTTGTTAGGAACCAACACAGTACTCAAAATAGCCTAATTCTCTAATTTATTAAAACATATAATAATAAGGAATAAATACTATGTATATGCCTTATCTTATTTTGCTTTCATTTAGGCCTTCTGAAAGAGATATCATTTTATCCTTATTTTATAGGTATGGAAATTGAGCCTTGCTGATTAAAAAAAGAAATTGTTCAAACACATGGTTTGTCAGAGGCAGAGACAAGATTTGAACTTGAGTCTTTGTAATCCACTCTCTATGTAATTGTTCAACAAATAAGAGGATAAGAAGTGCATGCACAACACAATCAGAAATGATTTCCAAATAGCGAACATTTTTCCCACATTGGAAACCCTTCACAGGCTCCGCATGGCTGCTGGATAACGTCTAAACCTCTTCGCAGGAGATAAGAGCCGGGCTCTTCCCAGCTTGGATCCTGCCTGTCTGAACACCTCAGGACCCTTCCTTCACAACCTCTCATTCCACTTACACAGGCCCCGAAGATTCTGTCTTCCTCAGGATTCTGTTGCCTTCAGGCCTTGCCTTAGGCTCAGTGGCTGGACAGATAGTTTGTCATTATGGATCAGAAGAGTGTGCAACCTTGACCCCTCCATCTAGTACACAGGCCTAAGAGAGACTATTTTGAGAGTGCAGTGTTCAGTGGGGTCCAAATCCTATTATGTGAAAAAAAAAAATCATAGTTGAACAAAACGCATCTGGAAAATACCTTCATATGTGTATAAACTTTTCACCTACTGGGAAAAAAAAAAAATCTTGATTTTGCTTGACAGACATGTAGCACCTATTATGAAAGAGAAGCAAATGTGTGACAGGCTGTGAAATGGAAGGCAATATTGCCTCGTTAGAGTTAATTTTAAGTTGGTTTTAAATGATGCTTTGTCACGCATCTAAATAACTTAAGTGGGTACCGAGAATGTGTTTCTCATATTGCTTGGAATATGTTTTCTTTTGCTCCCCTAAATATAACCCTTCTCAGGATTGCAAAGGGCAAAAACAGCCTCCTTCCCTACAGGAGGCTGAGTGTGATCAGGACGTTAATGACATTTTCCCCTCGGAGTCTGCCCTTGTCTATTTCCTGGAGCAACTCTGAGCCAGGAAATGCTAGGAAAGTCACCATTTTGATGGTTTTCCTCTTCCACTTTTAGGCTTGCCTCCCCCTGGGTGCTTTCATACAATATTGTTGAAACCTCTACAAAAGATGTAGTATATGGCATGGCTAAGAGTGCAGACCCTTAGTGTCAGACTGCCTGGTTCTAATCCTGGCGTTGCCATTTAAGAGCCATGTGACCTTGACCAAGTTCCGTATTCTTTCTCTGATGCACTTTTTAAAAATAACCAATTTATTAAGATGTAGTGCAAGTACCATACAATTTACCCATTTAAAGTATACTATTCAATGGTTTTTAGTATAATGACAGAGCTGTCCAATCATCACCACAATCAATTTTAGAACTTTTTTTTTTTTGAGAAAGATTATCCCTGAGCTAACATCTCCCGCCAATCCTCCTCTTTTTGCTGAGGAAGACGGGCTCTGAAGCTAACATCGATGCCCATCTTGCTCTACTTTATACATGGGATGCCTACCACAACATGGCTTACCAAGCGGTGCCTTGTCCACAGCCGGGATCCGAACCGGCAAACCCCGGGCCGCCAAAGCAGAACATGTGAACTTAACTGCTTCGCCACCGGGCCGGTCCCCATTTTAGAACATTTTCATCATCGTCTGCCAAAAAATCCTGTACCTGTTAGCAACCACTCCCTGTATCTTCCTACCCCTCCCCAAGTCCCTGGCAACCACTAATATCCTTTCTGTCTCCATGGATTTGCCTTTTCTGGTAAATTTTATATAAATAAAATCATACAATATGTAGTCCTTTGTAACTGGCTTCTTTGACTTGGCATAATATTTGCAAAGTCCATTTATGTTGTAGCATTATCAGTACATCATTGCTTTTTATTGCCAAATGATATTCCATTGTATGGATATACTGCATTTTGCTTATCCATTCATCAGTTTGGACCTTTGGATTGTTTCCACTTTTTGGCTGTTATGAATAATGCTGCTATGAACATTCACATGCAAGTTTTTGTGTGGACATATTTTCACTTTTCTTGGGTTTCTATCCAGGAATGGAAATGCTGGGCCATATGGCAACGATGTTTAACCTCTTGAGGAACTGCCAGACTGTTTTCCAAAACAGCTGCATCAGGTTACGTTCTCATCAGCAGCATAGGAGACTTCCAATTTCTCCACATCCTTGCCAACATTTGTTACTACTTATTTTTTGTTATAGCCATCCTTGTTGGTGTGAATGATATCTCATGGTTGTCTTTTGTTTGTTTGTTTGCTTGCCTGTTTTTTAACTACTAGACTTCATGTTTTAGAACAGCTTTAGATGTGCAGAAAAACTGAGCAGCTAGTATAGAGCGTTCCCATATTACCCCCTCCCCTCCATATACACTTTCCTCAGTTATCAACATCTGACATGGTATTGTATTAGTTTCCTAGGGCTGATTGTAAGAAATTACCACAGATCCGGTGGCTTAAAACAACAGAAATTCATTCTCTCACAGTTCTGGAGGGTGGGAGTCTGAAATTAGGGCATCAGGAGGTCATGTTCCCTCTGAAGGCTCTAGAGAAGAAAGTGGCCTTGCCTCTTCCCAGCTTCTGTTGGTTGCTGTCAATCCTTGGGATTCCTCGGCTTAGAGCTACATCACTCCAATTTCTGCCTCCATCTTCACGTGGCATCTCCCCTCTGTGTGTGTCTGTGTCTCTCATGGCCTTCTTATAAGAATGCCAGACATTGGATGCAGGGTCCACTCTAATCCCATATGACCTCTTTTTAACGTGATTACATCTGCAAAGACTCTATTTCCAAATAAGGCCACATTCACAGGTACCTGGAGTTAGGATTTCAGCATATCTTTTTCTGGGACACTATGAAACCAACAGCAGTTATATGTATGTGCCAAATTAATGACCTAATAGATTGATACATTGTTATTACTGAGGTCCCATTATTTGTTCAGGTTTCCTTTGTCTTAATGTTCTACTGTTCCTAATATCCTTTTTCTGTTCTAGAATCTAATCCAGAATACCATATTACATTTAGTTGTCGTGTTTCCTTAGGATCTTCTTAACTGTGAGACTGTCCTTGCGACTCCTCAGTTTTGATGACCTTGACAGTTTTGAGAAGTACTAGTGAGGTATATTGTAGAATGCTCCTCTACCAGAATTTTTCTGATGTTTTTCTCATAGTCAGACTTGGGTTACAGGTATTAGAAAAGAAGGTCACAGAATCTTTGGGAGCAAGAACACACAGTGTCATTTTTATCACATCATATTGAGGATGCATACTATCACCATGACAGTACTGTTGATGTTAACCTTGACCACCTGGTTGAAGTAGTGTTTGCTAGGTTTTTCTAACTAGAAGGTCGCTCTTTTTATCCCCTCCTTCCCTTTCCATACTGTGCACTTTGGAAAGAAGACACTGTGCAAAGCAGCCCACACTTGAGTGGGGAGTTTTCCTCGCCCTCCATGTTTTTCGTCTGTAAAATTGGGATAACAATACTACCTACCAATTCAGAGTGAATTTATATAAAGTCCTAGGAACCATTACTTGCACAGAGTAATCATCTAATAAACATTAATAATTATTAACACTATTACCATTATTAAAGACCTCACCCTTTGACTTCTATTATAATAGATTTGCACACATCTGTCCTCTTTGATATAGTAATTTCCTTGCTTGTAGATGTGTATTATCTTAATATTTCAATAACACCTAGCAATGGCACTATAGTTTGGACAAAGTCAATGCTCAGTTAAAAAATATACTTATGTATACCTCTGTATAAAGACACAGACATAATTACTTAATAAATCCCTTTCTTGCCCCCACTCTTTTTAGCTTTGCATGGCCATTCTGAGAAGCATGAATCCCATAGCTGACCTTGGATAGGTGACCATGCAAACTGAGGCAGCCCTAGATGAGAGCCATTGCTCCAAAATATTTTTTAAATGCCCATTGTTCCATCATTACAATTTATCTTCTTAGTGGCCTGAAGAATTTTTATCTTTAACTTCCAAGTTCACTTTAATAAGCATTTCTTGGCTGAATAATTTGTCATAGGCACTCTGGGGATCATGAAGATGAGTAACAAATTGTCCTTGGTCCTGCCCTCATTAACCTTACAATCTAATTATGGAGACAGAAATAAATAACTGTAATGTGAGTCAAAACTAAGGTATAACTAAAGCTTTTTGCCTATGCACAAAAGGGAACAATTAATTCTGACTGTGATTATCATGGAAGACTTCACAGATTTGTAGCATTTGAGTTGACCTTTGAAGAATAAGTAAAATTTCACAAGTAGAGAGAGTAGTGAAAGAAATTCCACCCTGTAGAAACTGCATGAGCAGAGACATGAATATGAATAATGGTAACAGCAAATAATAGCTAGTATTTATTGATAAGTCATTTATAAGTGTTCTAACATTTTTTAGGCCCTTACATGGTTAAATTATTTAATCATCACCAAAAAAAAATCTGAAAGATCGGTACTATTCATATTATTATATCTTATGAGAGTGATAAAGGTGACTAGTTCTGACTATTCAATAGAATTTAGGACATGGGCTGACAAGAGGTAAGACAAGAAGGATAGAGGGGGAGGCTAAAAGCTAAATTAGAATCAGCTTATAAACCATTTTAACCCAGCTTATGAAGTCTGGGTTTTGGTTCTGAGGGCAATAGGGAACCATTAAAAGATAATGAGTGACCTTGTATGTTGAAACGGGGTTGTATTGTGGAGAAGAGAAATCCATGGCATTGGTGGAGAGAAATGTAACGGGTTTAGATACTATAAATAAATTTAGAAGGACATATTATATGAGAAAGACCTTGTTGAAAAGAAGATAAGAAAAGGAAGGGAAAACTGAAAAGTGTTTACATTCTTGTGACCTTAAGAGTGGTATGAGCTAAGCATTAAAAATTTAAGCAAACGGAGCAAGTGGGCCAGAGGACCTAACGATGCCACGGCTCACATGCTTTTGCTTTAATAAAGGAGTTTTCTGCTTGTGTTATTATTGTAACAGAAAAAACGAAATGCTCTAACCAAGCTGAGAGCAACGTAGTCCAGTGCACTCCACCTTCGGGGGAGGACTAGAGGAGTTTGGAAGGGGCCGGTACATTAAAAAACGATTAAGAAATAGCCTTTGGATTAGATTTAAAAATAAAAATGAATATGCTAAACATGATCAGGAAATTCTTGGTATTATAGACAAGTTGTCCCCATTGTTGACTTGGTCATGGTCAGTTTATATAAAGTATACCTCTATAGATCAATGGTGTCCCATGTGTCCTCCTGTCTAATGCCATCGCTAGTTAAACACATTGACAAGGTGGGGACGTCTACAAAGAAAGCAGGGTAGAAGAATCAGTAGTTAGTGAGTTCATTTTGGCAATAGTATGTAGAATAAATTGGAGGAGAGGATGGCTGAAGTAGGGAAAATTTCGAGAGTGTTACAGTCACTTATAAGAGATAATAAGGGATTGAATAAACTAGTGAGATTTTAAAGTCTTTTCCTTATAATTGTAGATACTCCCGGGAGAATAAACGTCTTAAGCCTTTTTCTAACTACACATTACAGCTATAGGGACATAAGAATCAGATTTAGAAGGCACACCTTCTATCGACCCACGTAGTTCATCCTCCAAACAGAGAAACTGAGGTTCAGATAAGATGGATGGAAGCTTCAGGTCTCTGGTGAGTTAGTGGAAGAGTTGGGACCAAAACTTGCCTAACGATTTCCAGACTAGCTTGCCTTCCAAAATACCAAGTTCACCAGTTATCAACCTAGAGATTTCTTAGTCAATCTAAATAAAGAATGAGGTAGGAACAGGTCCTAGGTGTTTGAGGAATGTGGAATCAAGAGGAAGAAACCAAATTGAAAGGAAGAAAGGAGAACATGGAAGATGAACTTTGCCAACCTCACGTTTTTGCCAAGATGCAGCCCCATGGAGCCACCACCCAAACCAACACCAGCCTATGGGAAAGAATAAACGCACATAGAATCATCTGTTTAATAAAAACATATTTGCCTTGAGACCCTATCCCCTCCTAGCCACCAGGCATAATCTAATATTTTCATTTTCTTTAAAGCCTTCTCCGAGCACCACTGATTTATAACCAGCCCCTGAAGAAGAGTGAAATCTTTAGGGTGAGCATTTTCCATAGACCATACTTTAGAATGCTTATTGAGATGAAAAACTCTCCTGGACCACTGTGACACATATTATGTGAATAAGAATGACTAAGAGGTAGATAAAATGTCTGTATCTATGATGATGACTCCTTTCTGTGTGAACTAGAGACAGTCACATGGCATGCTTTCTTATCCATAAAATGCAAATGATGGTATAAAACTACTTTACTAGGCATTCATGAAGGCTTACGGCAACATGCTTCTAAAATTGAAAGCTCAGTGTAAATAGCATTGCACTGTAAGTTGTTAATGTGCTCCAAAGTTCTTTCAGTCATTCATTAAAACGTCTTTAATTTAGCCTAAATTAACTCAAGCTTTGTAAGAATTCCAGCAGAAGCTAGGTCGAAGATTGTTTTATAATGTTTGTTTTGTTTTGCATATAAACCTTATATATAGTTATCGTAGAAAAACTATAAAATTAGAGGCAGGCTGTGCAAAGTAGTAAAGCATAGTGTGTAAAACACCCTGGCTCTGCCATTTATGAGGAGGTTAGCTCTGTATTTTAAGTAACATCTCTGTGTGTGGATCAGTTTTTATTTCTAAAAAGCGAAAATAACAATGGCTTCTTGATAGAGTTGTGGGGAGAAATAAAGTTCTTGCTATTGTGAGCTGTAAAACTTTTAGAATCATTCCTGGCTCAGAGTAAGTACTCAATAAATGTTGGTAACTGTTATTACTATCATTATTTTTCTTATTTTAATGAGAGTCCATTCATATAAGTAAATTTCATGTGTAAGATGTAAAGGATAACGCCATAGTTTAAGAGAGAGAAGATTAATTGGCACATTTGAAGCATTATGCCTCTCCCTGATTCCAACTGTCTCTGCCCCAGGAATAACTGTTGTCCTGCATTTTGTGTTTATGTCCTTGTTATAGTCCTTAGAGTCTGTCTTAACCATCTATTTGTGTATCCCTAAGCAGCATTACAGGAACGAAATCCTATTGACATATTCTGTTAATCAGTTTCCTTTTTTCCCCTCACCGTGTTATTTCCTTAAGTCCACCTATATTGATTCATGGAGTTCTAGATCATTCTTTGTCTCTGCTGTACGATATTCCATCATATTCCATATAAAATATTCCAGATGAATATTTAGATTGGTTCCAGTGTTTTGTTTCTTTTTTTCTCCTACATACCATGCTGCTATTAATATCCCTGTACATGTTTCCTTTTTACCAGTACAGAATTACCTCTAGGGTAAATACCTGAAGGCAGAATTGCTAGGCTGTAGGAGGTGCATCCAAATTTGAACACCAGAATCACTTTGCATTAGAAAAGAATCACTAATCGTAATTAGGCTTAGACAATTGTTATAAATGGGAACTGTCCCAAGGAAACTGGAGACTTGGTCACCCTAACCTTTTTAGATAATGTCTTTCTAAAAACACTGCTTTCTAAAGTATTCCAGTTTACACTCCTGTCTACAAAGTGCTTTCATTTTTGATTACTTCTTGAGTCACCTTTGGTAAGCTAATAAGATACATTTCTCTAGTAACTTGCTGATTTTCTGTTTTCAAATGCACTATAATAAAATTGTTTTAAAAATCATCTTATATTTTATTCAATTCAATTATCTTTCACTAAGTCTGTTTTGTCATTTCTAAGACTGTCTTTTGTGCCCTATTGTTTTTCTGATTGCCCAGTCTTTCAAGAGATCAGTCCCCTGAAGAGACAAGGACAATTTGAGAAACATTTTCCTTTTTTGATCTTCTCTATTACAAAACTATTTGATAGCTTATCGATTTATGTTATTCTTACTGCCTCTTTCCTTTTACTTTCTTTCGGTTCTTTTTGCTCTTTTTCCAGCTTCGTAAGTTTAGTGTTTGCCTTATTAATTTACACCTATGTTCTTGTCCAAAACACAGATTTAACTATTTAAGCTTATAAATTTCTCTCCAAGAACTGCTTTATTTCCATTTCATGATATTTTGTAGGTAGATAATTTTTGTTATTGCTCTAAATTATCTAATTTATATATTATTTCTTTATTGACTAATTATTCAGAAATCTGTTCTTTTAACTTCCAAAACTTCAGGGGTTTTAATAGTTTCTTTTTAATTACTGATTTTTAATCTGTACTGTTTAATGACTTTTTTCAGTAATCATTTTCTTTTCTATCTCACAGTTTTGTCAGTCAGAAATTCAGAGAGAGCTCACAGGCAATTTTATGCTCCTAATGAATTCCACTGCGGTCATTTGGGTCATCTGTTGGCTGCATTAGGAAACTTCATTGATGTGCTTGATGCCTTGCCCTAATGTCTGGAAGTCTGGGTTCTGCCTTATCTCTCTCCACTTCCCTGTGGTCTCAGAGCCTTTCCATGTGGTCTCTGCAGGAGGCTTGGGCTTCCCCTAACATGGTTGTCTCAGGAGCTCTGGGCTCTGCGTGTGAGCGTTGCAAGAGGTCTGGGTAGAATCTATAAAGTTTCTTGTGGCCTGGCCTCAGAAATCTAAGAACATCACTTCTGGCAGATTCTATTGGTTAATACATCACTAAGGTCAGCCCAAATTCAGGCTAAGAGCGATTAAATCCTGCTTCTCAATACCAGGAGTAGTAAAGAGCTTATGGCCGTCTTAATTCTACCACAATTACAACGCCCCATCCTGTCACGGCATCCAACTCAAGGTTCAAGATCTCCCAGAGATGTACAACCAGTACCATCAAATCCAAACATAGCTTCTCATTTTCTTTTTTTTTTTAATTTTTATTTTTTTGTATGTACATCGTATTTCAAATTCTGGATACATTACATCATGTTCACCACCCGAACACTAATTATAGTGCATCCCCTCACATGTGACCCTAGTCACCCCTTTTGCCCTCCCCCCTCCCCCCTTCCCCAATGGTAACCACCAGTCCAATCTCCAGTGCTGTATTTTTTTTTGTCGTTTTTATCTTCTACTTATGAGTGAGATCATATGCTATTTGACTTTCTCCCTCTGACATATTTCACTCAGCTTAATACCCTCAAGGTCCATCCATGTTGTCACAAATGGCTGGATTTCGTCATTTCTTATGGCTGAGTAGTAGTCCATCGTGTATAAATACCACATCTTCTTTATCCATTCGTCCCTTCATGGGCACCTAGGTTGCTTCCAAGTCTTGGCTATTGTGTATAATGCCGCAATGAACACAGGGGTGCAAGTATCTTTATGCCTTTGTGTTTTCAAGTTCTTTGGATAAATATCCAGCAGTGGAATAGCTGGATCATATGGTAGATCTATCCTTAATTTTCTGAGGATACTCCAAACTGCTTTCCATAGTGGCTGCACCAGTTTGCACTGCCACCAGCAGTGAACAAACGTTCCCTTCTCTCCACATCCTCTCCGACATTTGTTGTTTCCTGTCTTGTTAATTATAGCCATTCTGACCGGAGTGAGGTGATATTTCTTTCAACAATGTTTTATAGTTTTCGGTGTACAGATCTTTCACCTCTTTCGTTAAGTTTATTCCTAGGTATTTTATTCTTTTTGTTGCAATTGTAAATGAGATTGTATTCTTAATTTCTCTTTCTGCTACTTCAATGTTAGTGTATAGAAATGCAATGGATTTTTGTACATTGATTTTGTATCCTGCAACTTGACTGTATTCCTTCATTAGTTCTAAAAGTTTTTTAGTGGACTCTTTAGGGTTTTCTAGATATAAAATCATGTCATCTGCAAATAGTGACAGTTTCACTTCTTCTTTTCCAATGTGGATCCCTTTTATTTCTTTTTCTTGCCTGATTGCTCTGGCTAGGACTTCCAATACTATGTTAAATAAGAGTGGTGACAGAGGGCATCCTTGTCTGGTTCCTGTTCTTAGAGGGATAGCTTTCAGTTTTTCTCCATTGAGAATGATATTTGCTATGGGTTTGTCATGTATGACCTTTATTATGTTGAGATATTTTCCTTCCATACCCAATTTATTTAGAGTTTTTATCATAAATGGATGCTGTATCTTGCCAAATGCTTCTCATTTTCTAGTGCCCAAGAAGCTAAAAAGATAAGTCAACTGCTTACCTCCCACTCAACGTGCAATGTGGTACATGGTCAACATAACCACAGAAAACGCTTCTCTTTGGAAAAGGTAAGAACAGGGGATACAGAACAATCACTTGTCAAGTAACCCCAAAATCCTGCTGGGAAGATATTGAGAAAGTCCAGATACGGGAGAAATTCCTCTGTTAGTTTCTGGTTCTCTGCTCTATCTAGGAGGGGGTGCCTTTGCCAATTTTTCTTCCTGTTTTCATTTCAGATGGCCATTTCCTGATTCTTTATTTTCTGTGACCACATTGCTGTGACTTTGGGAGAGCAGGTCTACCTTTGAGGCTCTGAACCTTTATGGATTCTGCTTCTTACTCATGAAAATATGGTGGTGTAGGGGAGGACGACATTTCCTCTTCCCAAATGGGGGTTCGTCTGGCCGGAGAACGAATTAAATTCACATGAGACAGAATAGCAAGAGAAAATTAAACAAAGCTTTATGAGGAACCATGGCCTGGGGCCTTTATTCCCGAAGGAAGAAAGGGCACCGAAGAAGTGGGGTGCACAGAGTGGTTATATACCCCCAAACAGAGTGTTTCACATGTGATTGAAATGTCCCTTTTACAATGGTCACGAGGCTGCTCTGTCAGCACAGAACTCGATGGAAAGGGCAGATAGGTCTGCTGTCCCAGTGAACGCCGCAGGGTGGCAGGTGTGTTGCCTCGGGCTGGGGGGGAGTGTCACAGATGAGTGCGGCAATCGGTTCCCAGCCTAAAGAAAGATGCTTAATCTTTAAGAAATGCCAACGTTGGGAGGGGGAGGGAAGTCAGTGACAGGAGGTTACCAGACTAGCACAACAAAATGCAGATTTAAGTCCTTGCCTTTGGTATTGATTAAGAGTTTTTAGAGAGAAGGTCATCTCCTTTCTTCTTCCTGGTACAGAGAGGGAGGCACCTTTACAGATAGAGATTTACCTTACAAACGTAAATGTGTCCTGACAAAGGGCAAGTTCCATTCCTCAGAGCATCCTTCTCTGTCCCAGTTTATCAAAAACAATCAGCCTCAAATAATCCTGATGCCAAAGAGACATATCTTGGGGTGGCCAACCTCAGGTCCCCATAGTGGCTTAAAGGTTGTCTTAACTCTTGCTTAGTAAAATATATTTTAGTCTGGGCTGGTTGTTTTTTTGCCAATTAAATCACCCTAGCACTTAATAGGTTTCTGGTTTATTTCTTTTCAGTCAATTTCTTGTGGCAAAAAAATCTTAAGTTCTTTCTTAAATTCCTAGATAAACTGTCTTTCTTCCCTTCCTCATCTCCTTGCCTCTCTCAGTATTGGCTACACCTGATGGTGTTGAGTATCTGACACTCTCAGGCCACACACTTAATCTATTTGTTACAAGACAGGGTCTTAATAAGTATTTTTTGTACAACACTTCCCTCAACATTATTTCCTGATCTTTGTGGTTTTATAAGCAGAAATATTTTTTAAAAACCTAAAGGTCCCCAATTTCTGCACTTTCTATATGTTTTTTATTTTTCCTTGAAAATTAGTCATTTATTTCCTGATTTAATTTCTTTCTTAGAATACTTTACCAAAAACAAACAATAGTTTTCAAACATACACTAAAGATTTGATTAATTTCAACCTTTTACCCTGGAGCTTCCAACTGAGTAAGCATATGATCTGCTTTCCAAGTGCCAAAGCCTCAATTTTACCAAATGTTTTGCCACAGTAATTCATGGACCTCATCTTTATAGCCTCTGATATCAGATTCCTCCCTGCCCACTGAACAATCATTAAGCCAATGTCCAACTTCATGATTTCAATTTCTATTACAATTCTCAATATGCTGTATCTATTACAAGATCTAGTAATATCTTGTAATATATCTATTACAAGATCTCAGTGTACTGTTACAGCATAAGTAATAGTAGGCAGAAATAAGCAACTGCAAATTCTCCATAGCTAAACACAACAAAGATTTATTTCTCACTTACATCAAAGTCTAACGCAGGTCAATAGGTAAGTCGACTCTTCTTCACTCAGTCGTTCAGAGATCCAATCTCCTTCTGTACTATGGTTCTGCCATTTGCAACATGTGCCTTCCCAGTATTCCTCTTATACTTCAGATAACAGATGTGTGGGGTGTGGAGATTTTGGAGAAGGTGCAACTACTCATAACTGCCTTGAACTTGATGTGACATTTCACTTCAATTCACATTCTATGGACAAGAGCTACACGGATCACCCCCTTAGATGCGAGAGGGCTGGAAAATGTGGTTTAGCTGTACACTCAGACACTCAGAGAAAGGAAACAGGATGGTGAACATCTAGCCTGTTTCTGCCACAAATTTTATGCAGGAGTTTTGGTTGCTTATAGTAGGAGAGAGTTCAGGGTACCAAATCTGACCCATAGCTAAAAATGAAAGTGTATTTTAATTTTAATTATTCTCTAAAGAGTCTGGAGTTACAGTTTGAGTCCCTTGTGATCTAATGGTTACATAGGACAGGTTCTTTTTTTTAAATCTCCAGGTAAAAGATTTTTTTTCTTTCATTTTTATTAATTACTAATTTTATGTAATTGTGAGAAAAGAATGTGGCCTCTACAATTCATGTTATCTAGAACTTAATGAGGCCGACATTTGGCCTAATATATGATCATTAAAACATAAATGTTACTTGAACAATTGAAAATAAGGTAAATGAGAAAACGGGAGACTTAAAAACCTCTAATTACTTACCATCTCACTTAAATACAATTTAACCTCTCCTAAAGCTCTAAATGACCTTATCCCTGCCTGTCATCCCAAACTCTTCCAGTCACTTTCCTTCCACTTATCTGTGAAGTCCAGCTACATGGACATCCTTCTTATTCTTGCCTTGGCTATTTATCCCCACTTTTTGAACCTCTATTTCCAGTGCCACCCCTCTGACAACATTTCCTAGGCCAACCCGCTCACATTCTTACAGGCAACCTTGTTTCCTTCTTTCCACAGCATTCCTCATTATCTGAAATCAAATTAACTTATTTATCCATTATCTATCCTCTCCAAATAAAATATAATTCTATGAAAGAAGGGCTTTGACTTTCTCATTTACTATTTTATTCCTTATGCCTACAAGTACAGACAATATAATAAATACTAAAAATATATATATGTTAAATGAATGAATATAACTTATCTCACTTTCCCATCCATGTCTTACTCCACAATGCGCAGGTTATGATGTTGAATTAGTCAGTGTGCTGTGGTTTTCCCTCTCTCCCTCTTTCTGTCTCTGTCTGTGCGTCTGTCTCTATCTTTCACTCTTTCCCTTTCTGCTTACCTACCTCTTCCAGCCTCTCTCGCTCCTTTCCCCCTCCTCCCTTATTTGGGGAGGTTTGTCTTGCTGAGGTGAGTTGTGCGTTCAAAAACATATCTCTCAACATAAAACTTTTGACTGGGATTTGGTAAACAGCTGTCTTTATTTATGGTCCTAGTTCCACATTTTATCTTCTTATGTATCATTATTTTCTATTTTGGTGGGAGAATGGGAAGAAATGTCTCAGTTACATTGAGTCATTTACTATGCTTTTTCAAAACTCTAACAGACTTTGTCTGTGCCCTATCCTTCAAAAAATGTTTTAAAAATAAAGAACAAGCTGGGGCCAGCCCAGTGGCATGGTGGTTAAGTTCACATGCTCCACTTCAGTGGCCTAGGGTTTGTGGGTTCACATCTCAGGCACGGACCTACACCCAACTCATCAAGCCACTCTGTGGCAGTGTCCCACATACAAAATAGAGAAAGATTGGTGCAGATGTTAGCTCAGGGACAATCTTCTTCCAGCAAAAAGAGGAAGATTGGCAACAGATGTGAGCTCAGGGCTAATCTTCCTCACCAGAAAAAAAAAAAAAAAAGAACAATCCATGAGACGTTGGGGACAAATGAAGCTTTTCGTGCAAACACACTTTTCAAATGTTTTCTCAGCATTTATTTACATAGACTTGATATGCTTGTAACAAGTCAGTCTTAACCTCTTTATGGAAGCTACACTCAGGAATCTTCCCTTAATAATGTTGCATTTGCCTATGGTATTGGGTGAAAACAATTTGATTCCTACTAAAACTCAGTTTTAAATTCAAGTTGCTACACCCTTAATTATCTCCCTAACTACTTCAAACTTAGAATGTTTCATTTTTATCAAATTAATATGATACTAGGTTCAGTTCACTTGGGCCAGGATATCTCAGAGAAGAGGTGGTGTACGTGTGTGTCACGGACGGGAGGGGGATGGCATAGAGCTTTTTTGAGTGAAGAAAATAAAAACAGATTCAAACTGCGAGCTGCATTTTTAAACATGTCTCATGAGTGAAGGCTGGTGGCCCAGGGACATTATCCTGTCATTCAGGTCCGTTAGGAAACAGCAGGGTTATTTTCAGGATAGTCTGTGTGCAAGGACCATGTACTGGCTTCAAACTGATGTTCATTAGGAATGAAAAGTGCCAAAGCAGTTTATGTACTCCCACCCCAAGTCCTGGTTGGTCCTGATTGCTCTGTCCAAGGGAGGGTAACTTGAATTCCAGGAAAAGTTCAAAACACACACCTTCATGTTTTACTCATAAGAAGCTGCCTAGCTAAAGCAGGAGTTGGTAGGTTATGGGATCATATAGGATTGTTACAGGACTGTCCTTCTGGAGATGAGCACTATTCAATAAATGGGGAGTTCCTCTGGCATCTATAATGTGGACACTAACTAAGGAAGGGAGCATAATTGCAGAAGGATTATTGAGCAAAGTTTTTGAGTATACATGGTCAGCAGGTATGTAATTCAAATTTGAATAAAATAACAACTATTACGTCTAACACTAGCTGAGTGCTTAGCACAAACTGGTTCCTGATCCAGTGCCAGGAGTTTCCAACCCTTTAACTTCCTAATTCACCACGAGGAATCTAGAAGGGCAGGGACTATTATTACCCTCATTTTATACATGAAGAAACTAAAGCTTAGTGAGGTTAAATAACTTGCTCAAGGTTATATTGTTGCTAAGTTGAGGCTCAAGATTCAGAAACCAAGCAGCCTAATTCCAGGGACCATGCTTTAAAGGATCAGTGAATGGATGGATGGATGGATGGATGATGAATGGTGATTTGGTGGATAAATAAATGTATGAGGTTGTTCTTAGATGGTGTTAGACAAAAGTAGGAGATTCAAGTGCATTTGAAAACTTTTTTGATTCCAAGTTGATTTTAAATACACTAAGAAAAAGATACAGATTTTTCTCAAAAGGCCCATTTGCAACAATATCTCCTATAAAGCTTCTGCCCCTCAGGGAAGTTATTGGACAGCCTAATCTCTCATAAGTATTGTAGGGGAGGAAGACATTTCCTCTACCTGCTCTGGGTCCTTCTGGCCAGAAAACGAATTAAATTCACATGAGACAGAATAACTGGAGAAAATTAAACAAAGCTTTATAACATGTAAACATGGGAGAAGCTTAGGCAAAATGAGCAACTCGCCAAAATGATGGAAGTTCTACCCTTAAATGCCACCCTCAGTTAAAGACAAAGGAGGATGTTGGGTATGGGGGGGTCGATCATGGGAGGTTACCAAAAAGCACAGTAAACAAGGGTAAGGTTATTGTGCAGATTTAAGTCCTTGCCTTCTGCATTGATAAGAGTTTCTAGAGATAAGGTCATCCCCCCTTCTTCCTGGTGCCAAGAGGGAGACACCTTTACAGATGGAGATTTCCTTTACAAATGTAAATGTATCTTGACAAAGGGTAAGTAAATTCTACTTTTCAGAGTTTCTTTCCTGTCTGCAGTTTTTTTTTAAAGATTTTATTTTTTCCTTTTTCTCCCCAAAGCCCCCCAGTACATAGTTGTATATTCTTCGTTGTGGGTCCTTCTAGTTGTGGCATGTGGGACACTGCCTCAGTGTGGTCTGATGAGCAGTGCCATGTCCAGGCTCAGGATTCGAACCAATGAAACACTGGGCTGCCTGCAGCGGGGCGTGAACTTAACCACAAGGCCACGGGGCCAGCCCCCTGTGTGCAGTTTTTTAAAAGTAACCAGCCCCAAATAATCCTCATGCCAAAGAGACATATCTTGGGGTGGCCAATTCCAGTCCCCTACAGTATCTAGGAACTTGCTACACATGGAGTCACCTGGCCCACCTGAGAAGAGCTGGTGGTCTGTGCTGCTCTTTCAACAGTACCATTGGAGTGCTGAATTCATGTTTTATGCTATTTACTTGGCTCTCATTCAGAACAAATCCAGAGCACATCCAATTCTCAGAAAAAAACACCCAAGAGCTTCCTCACATACAATTACACATCAGATAATTCTAAGGTTTGTTAAAGCACAACACACTTGCAAATTTTTTCAATAATTGCAACAAATATGCACCAGAGGAGGGACTGTTTATTCATTTGCTTAATTTCTAAGAACATTTTCTGTTATGGTAATATTTTGCTAGTCTCTGTTGCATTTAATTTGGCATCTGACCAATTGAATTTATTCTTTTAAGCAAATGATACAGGCTTTGAATGTTTAGCATCTCATTCATGTTATTTGTTCTTAGATTTAGTACTCATACAGCCTGTTGGCTGTGTTATTTTCTAATGAGAATTTTACAAAATGCCTTGGAGGCTCATTACAATTTGAGCTTCTTTCTTTTCACTCAAATGAGTCCTATTTTAAAATATAGCATTTCTTGCCACTGAATCACAACACAGGAGCCCATGCTGCTGCTGGACCTGGGAACATCAGCCATGTGTGTGATGCTAAAGCTTGCCCTTTTAACCTAAGAAACTCTTCCTTCATTCTTTCATTTTAAAATACTTCTTACCTCTCAGTGATTAAAGGTAACATTGATATCACTTTACCATGTTTAGTATTCCTAGAGATTCATATGCAGCCATGTATTATATCTTGTCATTTTCTTTTTACTTTACTGAGACCCTTCCTTGGTTTTTGTCCAGATTTATTAAGGTATAATTAACAAATAAAATATAATATATTTAAAGTGTACAATGTGATGATTTGAAATACGTATACATTGTGAAAAGATTCCTATAATTAAGTCAATTAGTACACTTATCACCTCACATAGTTACCCTTTTTTTGATGAGAACACAAGATCTAATCTCTTAGCAAATTTCAAGTATACAGTATATAATGTAGTATTATTAACTGTGCACCGTACTGTATGTTAGAGACTCAGAACTTATTCCCCTTACAAGTGAAAATTTGTACGCCTTGAACAACCTCTCCCCATTTCCCTCACTCTATATCTTGTAATCCTTGAATTAACCTTGAGATGATTACTATTATTCTATTGAGGAAATTGATGCTCAGAGATTCCAGGCAATTTGTCAATTATCACTCAGCTAGAAATGCTAGGGTCTACATTCCCACACATACCCTCTTCCTCAAAAATCCCTTGTTCTGTTTCTACATCCCCCCAGGTTACACTGATACCGCTAGGATTATTCCATCTCACCTCAAGGCACACATTCCATATGGGAACAGATTTTACTACTAAAAATTTGTGTCTCTAATGACTTCAACCAAATGCTTTATTTCTATGAGTTGTATCTCACAGAGTAAGTTTCAGTTGTCTTCCATTTGATCTCCTTCAAGTGGTGAGATACAGAATAAGTAGCATCATTTCTTTTCTTTTTATTCCACAAGAAAAATTTTTTCAATTCTTACCCTTGACTTTTATCTAGCATAATGTATCATTTGCCTAGCTATCAGGGCCACTCTCCCTTGGCCATATCGGATCAGTACAGAGTAGAACAGTATTAGCATCTTCCTATTTCTAGACACTCTAATCGTGTTAATACTGCCCCAAATGGTATTGGTTTTGTTTTATTTTGTTTCGTTTGGTGGCCACATGACATAGTTAACTCATGTCACTTTCACTGTGGGCTACGTCACCTAAGTCATTCACACGTTTGGCTAATGAGGTATTCCCCCCATACGTTGCATTTGTACAGTTAGAGGGGGAAGTGCTTGGAATAATCAGATACCTCTTCTGCACCACTTCAGACACTTGTTTCCTCCAGCCACTGCTGTGAGACCAACGCTGCATGGTTCTGTCCATCTGCACTTGGGCTCAACCCAATAGCATCTCACCTCATTCCTGTGTCATCTGTCTCTCACCTCCCACCTCAGGGCTGCCCTACTGACATGGAGGAAGGCAACACTGCGAGACTTCACTTGGTCCTCCTGTTGTGCAAGTCAGGAATGTGAGAGAGTTAATACCTTATTGAATAAATTTTGACCAATAGGATATGGGTGCTGATGGATAAATTCCAGCCCAGACAAACAGTTTAAGATTCAGTTTGGGTAGGTTTTCAGTAGATCCACAACATCAAATACTCATACTCAATAAAAGATCCTTGTATTGGCTGCGCCTCCTGCCTGACTCCGTCTTCTTTTGCTCCATCTGCTTCTCTTTGACTTTATTTCTTAATAAAATCATGCTGTATAAGCCTCGGGCTCAGGATCTGCTTTCTGGGGAATCCAGGCTAAGACCAATTACAGAATGTTAACACTTCTCTATTCAGTTAACTCTATTTTAGATTTGAAGCATTCAAATTTTTAAGAGAGTCTAATTCTTTCATCTCGCGTATTTGTTCTTATTCTTATCTTCGTACTCTTGATTTGGAGTATAAAGAATTTTCAAATATATGATAAGGCATTGACCATAATGATACTAACAAGAAGCTATATAATTTGACAATTATTTTTAGTGTCAAGATGTCTTTCTAATCAAATAATACATTCTTGTGGAGGAAGAAGGGGAGTGAAGGAAAATCATTTTGAAGATTTAATACTTATACTGGGTGAAGGTACAGGGAAATAGTTTCACTACGAGGGTTCCAAACTAAAGTAGGTATATCCAGCCGCATTCAAAGACCCACAGACTCTGCTCTGATAGGTATTACTTGTCATTCTTCTTCAGACTGTACCTGCCAAACACTATCAACTTCCAGCATCTAGTCTAATTTTAGTGAGAAAATTATATCATTGATCATTTTCAGTTGTAGAAAATACATCTGACTATAGACTGCTTACTTATGTTTAACTTAAATCTTACAACTTATTAAATCTAACCATTTTCTTAAATAATAATGCACCTAGAAGGAACCTCAGATATTTTCCAATTCTCTCTTCCCACTCAACGCTTTTCAAATAAAAAGAAACTGAGGCCCAGAGAGATAGAGCAACCAGTTCTCAGTCACCAGGAGAAGTTAACAGCAGAGTGTGGACTAGATTGCGACACCTAGGACTTTTTCACAACACTAGTTTTGAGCTTTAAGAGAGTAAGAGCTATTTGTTCTATTTCGAGGAATTCCCACAGGGAATAGTCCATTAAACCGTGGAAATATGGCTGAGAAGAAAACACAGTTTGTAAAGCCTATTTTTGCATTTTTAAGTCTCTTTTTAATCCTAGAATAGAGGATTCCTCCCTTATTCTCAAATACTGTACACCATTTAACCTAGAATCCTGACAACTGTAGCTCCAAGAATATATCCTGAATCGGAACACTTTCACCTTCTCCTTGCCTAAATCTAGTTTAAAAGATTGTCATCTCCTGAAATAGTTCTTAAGTGTCCTCCCTTCCTCCTTTCTTGCATCCTACAGAGAATTATCTACATGGCAGTCAGGGTGATCTTCCTAAATATAAATCTGACCAGGCCATTCATTCGCTCAAAATCGCCCAATGCCTTCACATTAAAATGCAAAGATGGCCTGTATGTATGTATGGCCTGGATTTGGCCTATCTTTCAAATCTCATCGTCTAGAACTTTCTCCTCTTTCATTTTACTGCAGCCAATATGGCTGTTTAGGATTCCTAAAACAGATCAATCTTGTTCTCACTTCTCACAGTCTTTATGCTTGATGTTTCCTCTTGCCCAGACTGTCCCTCTGCCAGGTTTTCATTCTTTGCTCCTTTGCAACATTCAGGTATCTACTCATGTCACTTCCATGTAGTCCTTCCCTGACCGTCTGTCACCTTCCTCTTCTCTATCCTCTTATCGTTCTCTTTCTTTATAGCAATTATCACTATCTGACGTTAGATGGTAACATAGTTAAATGCATACATTTTGTGTCTTGCTTTCTAGAATGTAAGCTCCAGAGGGTAGGGAATTTGTATTGTTCATCTCAGTATCTGCAGCACCTAAAACAATGCCCAGTACAGGGATGGCGGTGAATAAAGGTTTACTGAATGAATGAATGCATAAAGTCATAAATATTCACTATAGAGTAGTCATTTTCTACAGACACAGGCCATTATGATTTTACTTCCCATTCCCCAGCAGTTCTCCTGTTAACTAACTAAGCAATTCACCATTAATAGAGAGTCAATCAGGAAAGTGAGTCTCCAGTTCAAGCTATTAGAGTGCATTGAATTATCCTGTACATTAGAATGCCTGGAACCTGAATGTCAAAGCCATTTGGCTGCAAGTTATTTACTGCTTTTGGACCATAGAGATGGTTGTATTCAAATGATCTCATAATAGCAGAAGAGCTCCTAGATGGCCTATCATCAATTACGTTATTACTTTACACTCTGTGGGCAATATCTAATTAGTCTCTGCAGCATTGGGAACAGAGGCAACTGAAAAGGCTTGGAGACAGACATCATCGTGGGTGGCTTTAATGCATGAATGAAACTGTGTATTCAAGAGCAAGCTTTCTTCTCTCTTTTAGACCTGCTGTGTCCAGTTTATCATGTTCACTGGCCCAATACTAGAGTATATCCTCATCTCCATGTATTTCTTGCTTAATTTAAGGAGTTGGAGTTTATCTGTAAGATATTATGTGAAAAAAAGTTTTCTAAATGTACATTAAATGATGCATTGTGAGGGGGTGGAGATTTCTCCAAGGCATGGAAGAACTTTAGAGAAAAATTTAACATAGTAGATCATTGGAATCAGCCAGAATTGGATGTAAGCCAAGGTCCTACACCTTCCTAGCTACACATTTTTTTGGCAACTTAGTGAACTTGTTTAAGACTCATAGTCCTTATCTGTAAAATTAAGATGGACGATAGTACGTGAGTCAAAGTGTTGTGGGGACTAAAATGAAGCAATGAATGAGAGCAGTTACTTCAATGACTGGCACATTGAGAGTGCTTTATATATGTCATCTATTTTTATCCTTAATTTTTTTAAAGCATCAATCAATAGGTATTTATTGGAGGACATACTACATTAAGATAACATAATTGAGACCATGGGTGATGAAACACTGACTCTGCCTTAGATGATCTTATGATCCCTTTGGTGAAACAGAGTCTTCATATCCTAAATGGAATGTAATGATAAACGTGCACATCTGGTAAAAGATGTGTAAAGAATGTCAGGTGAAGAGAAGATTTGTAGTTTGTCTCACAAAGGAGGATGATATTCAAGGAGCGTTGTTGGAAAGTTAGATCTAGAAAGTTAGAAATGAAATTAAAGAGATTTTTTGGTGGAAGAAATTATGCTAATTTTAAGTTTTTCTTGTCTAGTTTCATTGCTGTTCACCTCGTGGTTGTTCCTGTTGAATAGTGGTCCCCTAGAGACTTCTACTGCAAAAATACTTTTTTAGCCTCATTCTGGTGCCAAATGTCCCGAAGAATAAAAGAATTATATTTATTCAAGGATGTCATTTTACACTAACATATCTAACATCTTGTTTTTGCATATCTGGAGATTCAAGTGCTCCTAACAGTTAGTTTTTGCTCTTCGTATTATAGTAGTTAATTGAATGAATGCAAAGAGTTGAAAGGGTCAGAGTCATGAATAAGTAAGCTTATCCTTCAAGAGGAAAAATGACCCTTTTTCTAGACCACACAGGAGAAGTAAAAAGTTGAGTGGATTCAGTGCTTTTTCCACAACATTTCTCCTGTATGCACTTTTTTTCTAGTTAAGAACACAAATTACATTGCATTATGCTTGTTAAATATTTCAGTAAAAAGTGGGACTCTAATACGAAATGACTGCTCTATACTGAAAATGGGACTTTTTACAGGGCTTTTATGGAGTGTGACCTCATTCCATTGTTAGTAATACACTTTGTGAGTTTTCTTTCAACCATTGATCTTGCAGGAGTGTTGCTAACATTAACTAATTAATCCTCTTGTCATCTCTGTGAACAAGGTAAGGCATTTATTTAAAGGCTCATTCTGCTGTGGTGAAACTTGGGCAAAAACTGCTTAACGGTGCTTGATGAATGTGTGGTGCCCAGGTGACAGAGAAGAGCTGACTTTTAAAAGAAAAGGGCTGCTTCAACTTTTCTGGCACAGGCCCCTCCATCTCCCAAGCAATCTGATGACTTTCTGCATATACTCTTATTGGCTCAGAGCTATTCCCATCTGTTTGGAAGGCACGGTGCCCAAACAGACACTGGTCAGATCCTTGGTGCTGATCTTGGGAGATGAGTGCTTTCTGGGCAGTCTGTGTCCCCCTGCCGTGTTGCATCTGTTTTACCAGATGTCTCACCTCTGGGTCCATTGGTATGCCAGCCCAGTTGCTGCGTGTCTATTTACAGCACATCTGCTGCTGTGTAAATGCCAAGCAACAAAGTAAATGGTAGGGCTGTGTGTGGCACATGTGTGTGTGTGTGTGTGTGTGTGTGTGTGTAGTTGTTGGGATAGGAGTTGACTGACACCTGGAACACAAGATTCATAATGAACTTACATAGCACTGCTACCATAGGCCTTCTCATGGTAGTATTTGCTGCAGACTACAGCTGGAGAACATTAAGACACCTACCTTTAGCCATCAAAATGGATGCCCCCAAGTGTATTGCTCCCAGAATCAAATAGCATATAAGTCTTCTGTCCCAGAAATCTGGATCACAAAGTTAAAAGAACCACAACATCTCTCCCAAATAGAATCAGTAGTAAGGCATATTGGAGCTCTCCTTAATGATTTCTTCATGTCCTCACTCATTCATTTACTCAACAGATATCTATTGAGCGTATCTCCCAGACATCCATGGTATGCGGCCCTACAGTAGATGAATAAAGAGCTACAGAGAAACGATACCTGGCTTTTCTCTACCTGGGGAAATAAGAGCTAAACATAGGAAAAAGTTGAGTGACCATACAAGGTAGCCAGTGGTAGGTGTTCAAGAGAGAGTTTTCTGTGGGTTCCAGGGCAAAGAGAACAATGCTTTAATGGTGAAGGTCAATTTCCATTACACTTGCCTTAGAAAGAAACTGTGAAAGTATCCTGGACACAGAGGAACAGCTCCAAAAATGGCACAGAGGAAGACCCAGGTGTGTATCATGGTGTCTGCACGGTAAGTTAGTTTAAAAATAAGTGTGTATAAATAGTAAAGTATATGTTTTCACATTATTCAACTCTAACTACAACCTAGAGTAGGTAGATAAAACCTGAAGAACTCTCATTAGAAATGTGTACTCCAAGGCACTCCAAGGATATTTAACTAGGAAATTAACTACCGCAAGCAAGAATTGACACATTCACGTGTTGTTACCTGGCACTTCACATATCTTTGTCAAAATCCACACCAGAGAGTTTTTAAATTAGCCTAGAGATGTTAGAAATTAGAATTTGGTTCGAAAGATCGCATGGGCTCTATCAACTTTTAAGACTTTTAGGAAGCCAGAAAACTTAGCAGTCCCATAAATTGAATGCAACACCTGAGTTCTAGAGCCTTCTTGACCTCACATTCTTCTACCTCCTCTAGGAATCTCCCATGTGGCTCCATTACAATGCTAGTTGATCCTGCCATCTGAGTTTATTGTATCCACCTGGAAAAGAGCTTTCGCTGTTAAGGCAGAGAGTAGGGATTTTTTGACCTACAGTACATGTCATTATTTTTGTGTCAGTTTACTAACGCATGTTTGCACACTGATGATTTGCTCTGCATCTTGCTTTCATTATAACATGCAAATTCATGAATTTATATGTATATATATGCATTTCATATATCATATATATATACCATATTTATATATGTCTCACATACATATGAGACATATAGTTCTCTCACTCCCACCCCATCATTGGAGTTTAACCATAATTACCAAAAGAACTTGATACTGGCTCAACAGCAAACTGGTTTAAGTAGGTTCTTTGGTGTAAAGAATGGTTAGTAGTTGAGTTAACGGCCCCTGGGCAGAGGACTGGTGTATGAACTACAAAATATAAAACTCTATAGGCCACTGCAAGTCATGGTTTACAACTATTGACGCTTTCTCAGTACAATTAAACAGCAATCATTAAATTAGCAGAGCTTGCATCCAATCCCTTTCTTACTTCCAGCCATTCCATCTACTGTATATACCTGGCATAAAGATTTCATACGATTCAGAGCCTTAAATTCACTCTTTTCCTGATGGCAGCATATCTTTTAGCAGAGTCATGGCTGGTGTCCTGACATTTAGAATAGAAAGTGACAGATTTTTGAAACCATAATGGTGCCCTCTTCCTTCTGATCCCTGTCAACAGATAGCTTTTTAATAGCTTTAGGCTGAACTCGAGTTCTCCACACAGCTCTTCCATTTAAATTTTAGTGATCTTTTATTCTTGGGTACTAAAAATTCAGATTAAGATCACAAGTGCTTCCAGCTTTATTTGTAAGACTAGGTAAACTTTAACTTTGGACTTACCTATTCCAGCGCATCGATCCCAGGATTTTTTGTGTATTTGTTTGTTTTACTATTTTCCTCCCCCTCCCCTTGCATGGGGCATTTTTAAACTCCAAAGGAAGTGGGGCAAAGGCTGAATCTAAGTGAAATGCTCCCATATACCAACTCTTCCAGTAATTCTTTTAATTTCTTGGAGAGTTCTGTGAGCACGCATTGATAATTTCATTTGTGGGTGGGATATTTAAATGAGTAAAAGGTTGAGAAACTGGCTTTCAGTAATGTGAATTAGTCCCTTTTCTTCATCTTATGTAACTTCCACTTATCTTAAAAATCTGTGGCTCTTTTTCTAGCACCAAATCATAGTACATGTTTATAAGACATTTTGTAAGGATATTAACTGAATGTATATCATCACTGCATTCTTGAAGACTATGGTGGGTATTAACTATTTTGATGATAGGCCTGCCGAAAATGTTGAATTGGGTTCAGTCAAGGGACAACACTGAAGAATTTGTTTGTGTGTCATGCAAATGTAGAACACGTCATTTAAGAAAATCCCCAAATCACAGAGCTTAGAAAGATCTAACCCAGTTGTTGATTTCATTCTTAAAATGTTAATCTCTGAACAATGGCTAATGTGGATGACAAATGCCTGTTTAAATGTGGTAATTTTGACAACTATCCTGGTCTATGTTGAAATATTAATAGAAAATGCACTTAAGTTCCAGAAGTGATCGGGAAAAGGAGCAGGGAAAGGTGAAAGAAACATGGCTTTTGGGTTAAGAGAAGTTCTCATTCCAGTCCCACCATCATGGAGCCTTCATCATCTTCTCTTCTTTAAAATAGCAATCATGGGGCCAGCCCAGTGGCATAGTGGTTAAGTTTACATGCTCTGCTTCCGTGACACAGGGTTCACGGGTTCAGATCCCACACACGGACCTACACACTGCTCATTAAGCCATGCTGTGGCTGCCTCCCACATATAAATAGAGGAAGATTGGCACAGATGTTAGCTCTGCAACAATCTTCCTCAAGCAAAAAGAGGAAAATTGGCAACAGATGTTGAGCTAACAGGGTCAATCTTCTTCACCAAAAAATAATAATAATAATAATAATAAAATAAAATAGTAATCATAACACCTGTCTCACGAGGTTGATATGAGACAAAAATCAGATAAAATATGCAGAAGACACTGTCGATTGATGCACTCCACATCTATGCATATTTTTTAGTAGGCGACCTATACCACGAAGCTGGAAAATCAAAAGCTTTATTTCAGAGGCTCCCTTGCAGTTAAGCCTTCAGATGCAGCTTACATTCTGCCACATGAGTACACCTGTATGAGGTCTAGAAGGAAGAAGCAAGAAATGGGCATCCGTAGCCACATGGAAGGGACAGTTTCTACCGCAAGGAGAAGGAGCATAGGCACTTGGTTTTCATGGTAACTATGGTGAAGGTTCCAGTCATCTGGTCCGGAGCATCACAGGCTCCAAGCATCAGCTTGGGGGCCAGTGGGCTTTCCCTAGTACCCCATTTTCCCCAGTTATTCTTCCTATCAGTGTATCGTCCAAGCATAATCCCCTAATCTTCCTCGAAATTGTTATAAGCTACTTAATACCATCTAACAAATCCCTTCCTGTTTAAATTTAGGGGTATAAATTATGAGGACTGCAAATAAGACCTCTGAGACCATGTCTGAAAAGCATTTTGAAAATGATAAAGATGCTGGCTATTTTTACAAGGAAGAATCATATCATACTTGTATTTATTGATTTACTTCAAAATATAATAAGTTCCTCTCAGGAAACAAAGCCTCAGAATCAGATTTTTGAACATTTATTATATGATCAGCATAGGTATTTTAAGCATAAGGTCTTTATTTTGTGGGTACAGACTCGAATAAAATTCTAACCAGGAACACCTGAAGGTGAATTCATAATTCATAATGACTCTGTTTTTTAGTAATATGCTTTTGTGTCAAGTATCTTTGCTCTCCCCCACCCTCCGTAATTCATATCATTGGGAAAGTCTAGGTTTGGAGTTAAAATAGATATGTATATATAAGATACTAAAAAGTATCAAGGTGCAAGAATAGTAAAAATAAATATATTGACACTCAATACAGATATTATCTATAAGAAGTTGATTACTCAAGACTCTTGGTTGCAAGACAGAGGCTGAATTTGAAAAGAAAAAAAGTTGATTTATTGTTTTTGTAACTGGGAAATGTCAGGGAAGATCTCGTTTCTGGCACAACTGGGTGTAGGAACTCAGCTCTGACCTTCATCCTTCTTTCCATGTGTTGGTCTCAACTCCTGCTCCTTGAGGGGAAGATGACTTCTGCCAGGCTTCTATTCACATCCTCCCAGCAACATAATCCTGAAGGCAGGGCATCTTTCCTTAAGCCCCAAACAGAGTCCACCGGGGCAAACACTGATTGCTCACTTGAAGTACACGCCCACTCTGCTCCAGTCACTGTGGTCTGGATATGTCCTACGCTAGACCAGGGCTGGTTTCCACAAGCACCAGCGAGTTTGAGAACCGGAATTAGGAGCCCCAGCAGCCACGTGATTGCAATGGAGGAGAATAAATTCCCTAAAGAAAGTTAGGGTACTAGACAGAAGAAAAACAAAGGCCCTCCCTGGGGTATTCCTTGATTTAAAAAAACACCAGGCATTCCCTGTGCTCATTCTCCTATAAATTGTAAAATGCATCTCCAGGGATTCCTCTATCATGCACTTTCCTTCTCCCTTATCTATTCATCCTGGCGTGTAAATTTCTTTTCTCCAAACAAGATAGTCAAGATATAATCACATACATGCATATAAAAAACAGCACTTTATAGGGAATAACCAAACAAAAGAACAACACACAGATTGTTTTCCAGCACCTTCCAAAAGCAGGGCCATATGATCTGGGAACAGCTTTAGTCTATATCATTGTATGGTCCTTTACAATTTACAGCAATTATTTTATTTTATTTTATTTTTTCAATAACTCTTTTTAGGTAGATATAATGATTCTTACTCATCTTATAAAAATATAATATTATTGTTATTATTATTTCTAGCTGTTTTACTGGTGAGGATACACGTAGGGAGAGGTCAAATAGCTAGCCAAAGTTATAGAGTCATCAAGAGGCCAAGAGAGGATTTTTACCTGAGTAACGGGATACCTAAATTACTTGCTCTTTCCACTGCACGTAAAACAGATCACTGGCAGGGTAAATTGTGGAAGGTAAGTTGATTAGGTCATTTTATTGAATTCTGGAATGCCTTGAGCAGTCCTGATGAGTGGTGTGACTCTTCGGGGTAGGCCGTTGTGCTCCATCGAAAGAGAACTGAAGTGAGTGGAAGAATTCAAGGAGCGCAGGTACCTTCTACATGATAGAGCGTTGAAATGATCAGATTCCTACAGCCTACAGGAAGGCAAGCTCCTGGTGCCTCTCCTCATGGGGCTTTGCAGACACCAGCAGTTCCAGGGATCAGCTCTTAAACACCGTCAAAATCAGGAACCCAGGGCTATTCACTCATGTCTCCATCCTAGCTAGAAGCAGAACTTGCCATATTATCTTGGTGAGAAAGTTTGATCTCATCTGTAGGTCCTTGGAGATATATTTTCAGCCTAATACACAGATTTCCTCAAAAGTGTGTATTTAGCCTCTATAGTGTACCAGACTTGCAAAGGAAGTTTTTTTCCATTATTACTTTTTTTAAATCTAATGTCAGCTTCACCTCTAATAGTGCTTTCTCTCTTCAGGGATATCTAACTGATTTCTGATTCCCTTACAGCCTCTGTGTTCTAAGTAGTGTCTATGGCTTTAAAAAGAAAAGAGGATTGCATTTGTGTTGTGCAAAACACTTTCAAACTGTCACACTTCTGGGTCCTCCCAACAACCTTGTAAGATATGCAAGGTAGATATGCATATCTCAGTGGAACAGATGGAGAAACTGAAATCTCAGGGGTAAGTGACTTACTGAACTTCCCCAATTATTTAGGGGAAGTTAGGAGAAGCTGTCAAATCTCTCCCATGCCAGACTTAAGCCTTTTCTTTAAGACTAGTGGCTTTCAAATATATATTTTAAAATCATTTTTTAAAATAAAATCTGGCATTTATATATTGATACCCAATATATAAAACAGACAATAGGAATGCTGCTTATATGGAAGGAGGAGGACCACGTCCAGTCTCACTATGGCAACCCCTGGAGCATCATTGTAAAAGGCCTCTCACGGACACAGTTTGAGAATCACAGAACTAGCCCAGATTACCATCTCCTCCTGTCTCTCTAGTCCGATCCTTCTGAGCACAGCTTCCCAAGCGGGATGCCACAAATGTTTATGTGTTAAAATGTTGACACCCCTCAGCCACCGGGAGGGCCCAGGAAGCTTGAGCTCACTGGAGTTGATCTTCTAAACATGGCAGCATCCTCCTCTGACTACTCCAGTGAGCTATACAAAGATAGGTTCTTAAGTCAGGAAGCACTACAGAAAGTTTAGGAGGGCTCACTCAGGACACAGAAACACTATTTTGCTCACTAGATTCAAATTAATCCCACTGATACTTCTTGTAACGAGCTCTCTCTTACCTGAATAATATCATCTTTTCTACCTCAATTTATTGTTGATTATGTGAATTCTTACATTTGTCCAAAACAGATTTCCCCAGCAAAGACATAGGTTTCCAAAAAACTCCCGGTTGACCTTTTGTCTGATGTCACATTAGTCCCTTGTCTGCTATTCATTTAGGTGACTTCAGATACCACCTTTTGTCCAGTGGGTCTTTATATGGCTTCTCTAGTTGTTCTCAGAGTACAAGGTGATGCTTAATAAAATCCCTCCTGGCTTCTCTTTGCTATTAGGATTTGTTTGTTTGTTTTACCAAGGCATGTTCTGTCATCATCATGCCAATATATCCTGCATTCACTCCACAATCTCTTCATTCACTATTTCAGCCCCCATGATGGGCCAGTGTCCTTCCTGCTTCATGGACTTTGCACATAATATTGCTTATCCCTACATGCCACTCACTTCCGCTCTATCTAGTCAACTTTACTCATCCTTGAGATTTCAGCTTAGATGTCACATCCTCAGGAAGCCTTTCTTTATGCTACAGATTGGGGTGGCTCTCCCTATTATGCACCATCTACCTTTTCTTCATGGCATGCGTTACAGTGGTAACTTCACATTTATTTGCATGTTTGATTATTGCCTATCACCCCTACTAGACTCTAAGCTCTGTGAGCAAGGACTATGTCAGTTGAGTTTTTCACCCCCATTCTTATTCCTGGCACATATTCTTAAAGAATTGCTAAATGGATGAATAAATGAAGTCATTACTGATGATGATAATGATGATGACAATGACAAGAACTCAAGGCTGGAGGAGATCAGTCAAACTTGGTTCTTATGTGTGTGTTTATGTTTCTAAGCTGGGCCAAAGTGTAAGTAGATCACAAGTCTTTTCCCTTCCTCATGCCCCTTCCCTCTGCTTTCACCTCACCTCTGCCATCTTTATCTTTTTTTCTGTTGTCTTTCCCTTCTTCTTCTCCATCATATTCTCCATTGTTTTCTCCATCATTCCTTTCTCTGCATTTTTAGGAATATTATTTCCCATATTGAAAGGGAAAGTGATAGTTGTGAGAAGATCCTAGAAAAAAAAGAGAGAAGCAGTCATAGCTATTCCTTTGGCATGAGTTAACTGGGTTTTTTAGCAAACAAAATTGTTCTGAATGGGGGTATGAATTAAGGCAAATGATGCTATTGTCTTGAGTACCAACAAAAACAGCAACAATAATAGTGATGATTATTTTTTAAAACTCAGGTAATTAATTCAGCTTAATATTGCCTATTTTCTCCAAAAGTGAATCTACTTTGTTAAATTTATAACCATCTCACTTTGCAGGGTCCCTCCAGATTGACAAGACATAATGCATCTTCACCTCAGTCCCATTTACTGTGTGCCTTTTGAAAAGCCCCTTTGCCTCTCTTTGCAATGGTTTTCTTACTTGCCAAATGGGGATGAAAATAGCTGCATAACCATTTCATATTCTTACTATTTTCTTAATCCTCTTTCTTGACAGCAAGGGTCAGTAGATGCTGGTGACCTACCTAGCACCTGGCAAGGGAGGCCAGGAAAGTGTCAATGCAAATAATCAGTAACTAATCTATAAGTCAAAATGGGGGTGAGTTTATTATGAGCCTGATCTGAGGACCATATAGCCTGGGAGAGTCCTTTCACAGAGGAGTGGAGCACGCCAAAGAAGTGGGGGTGTAAAGAGTGGTTATATAACATCGAAGAGCATGTATCACATATGATTGGAATGCCCTTTTATAGTAGTCATGAGATAGCTTTGCCAGCATACCATTTACGTGAAGGCAGCAGGTTGGTTGTCTCAAGGTGAGTGGCCACAGCAGGTCAGCAATCAATCCCTAGCTTAGGGAGAGATGCTTATCCTTAAGGAAATGCAGATGTGGGGGAAGTTACACCCTTATCTTTAAGGGCATTGTTCTTGTCTTTGGGACATAGTAAATACTTAAAGTAGGTATGCGATGCATGCTCAATGACCACGTCATCCTCTTTGGGAAAAACAAGTTCAGGCTAAATTAGTTTTACACCAAATGGTATCCTCATATACTCCAATATATCCTATTGCTTGTCCTTCACTTATCAAAATGATGAATCCTTCCTTATACTGAGTGGAGCTCAGTGGCAGTGGTCAGAAGCAGAGCCAGCTTCTGAGTTGGCAGGCTGTCCCAAACAGAATTGGTTTCCAAAGCACAAAGATGAAGATCATGAGGGGATGGTAAACAGGGAGATTTGAACAGAGGATGGAGAGCCCAGAAACAAAAGTAATGCCAGGGTTGAAAAGTAGGTGAAGTATTCTGTTTATTTTTGGTGGTGGGGGCAAAGGGGAGGTTTATTTTATTTTTTTATTTTAATTCTATTCCTACAGTCTTTGGAAGTAACATGCCAAAATCTTTTTAAATGACAGTTGGAGGGAAACTTTATAATGGAGGAATTAGTCTGATAACATCTGAAAGTGATGATCACACTTAACGCCACAAAAAGAGAGACATGCAGACAGTGTTTCCATGGAAACGGTGCTATAGGCTGCGGCCAGAGGGACATACGATATATCCTCACCAAAAAAATCAAACTTTAGTCTTAGCAAGACTCTAGATCTAATTAATAATTTACATAAGATACAGAGATAGATGAACTTATAACCACAGGAACTAGTCAGCCACACCCAGAATATAGAAAATTCCACAGGATTTTCTATAAGAAATTCTACAGAATTCAGGCCCTTCCACATAAGATTTGCAAGGAAAAAAACAAGAAAAAAAAAAAAAGAAAGAAAGGAAGGGAAGGCCTGCTACAAAATAAAATAAATAGTGAACCTTAACCAAATGCAGTGTATAAATCCTTATTTGAACAAATCAACTACAAAAAGATATTATCCAAAAAACAAAAGATAACAAGTATTGGAGAGGATGTGGAGAAATTGGAATCCTTGTATACTGTCGGTAGGAAAGTAAAATGGTACAGTCACTGTGGAAAACAGTATGGAGTTTTCTCAGGGTATAAAAATTAGAATTACCATATGATCCAGCAATCCCACTTTCGGTATCTTTCCAAAACAATCGAAAGCAGGATCTTGAAGAGATACGTGCACTTCGGTGTTCACTGCAGCCTTATTCACAATAACCAGTACATAGAAACAACCCAAATGTCCATCATTGGATCCATGGATAAAGAAAGTTTTGTATATACACACGATGGAATGTTATTCAGCCTTAAAGTAGGGGTAAATCCTGACACATGTGACAACGCAAATGGACCTGGAGGACGTTATGTTAAGTGAAATAAGCCAGTAACAGAAGGACAAATACTGCATGATTCCACTTACATGAGATACTGAAAACAGCCAAACACAGAGGGACAGAGAGTAGAATGGTGGTTGCCACACATTCAGGAGAAGAGGAAATGATAAGTTGCTGTTCAATGAGTACAAAATTTCAGTTATGCAAGATGAATAAGGTTTACTGATCTGCTGTACAACATTGTGCACTATGGTTAACATACTTTATCTTGCACTTAGAAATTCGTTAAGAGTATAGATTTCCTATGAAGTATGCTTACCACAGTTTAAAAGAAAGCTGCTTGATTCAAATAGGAAATAAAACCATCATGTTAATTTTTAAGAGAAAGACTTGTACAAGACAATTGGTGAAATTTGAACACAATTTGAATATTAGTTGAAATCCTCTCTAGTAAAATTAGTAACAATTAATATTAAGTGAATATTAACGATTAGATAATGGTATTGGATTAATGGGATTTATTGTCTCTTAGAAATACAATAAAATTACATATCTGGATGAGGAATAAAATTATACAATATATAATGTAAGATTGACAAAATAAGGGCAGCTATATATTGTTAATTGTTAAAACTAGATAATAGGGGGCACCGGCCCCGTGGCCGAGCGGTTAAGCTCTTGTGCTCTGCTTTGGCTGCCCAGGGTTTCGCTGGTTCGTATCCTGGGCGTGGACGTGGCACTGCTCGTCAGGCCATGTTGAGGCGGCATCCCACGTGCCACAACTAGAAGGACCCACAACTAAAATATACAACTACATACTGGGGGAATTTGGGAGAAAAAGCAAAAAAAAAAAAAAAAAAAGAAGATTGGCAACAGTTGTTAGCTCAGGTGCCAATCTTTAAAAAAAAAAAAAAAGCTGGATAATAGGCATGTGGGGGTTTATTATATTAATCTCTCTACTTTTGTGTACTTTTGAAGTTTTCCTAATAAAAAGTTAAACGAAAACAAGTGAACACAATTTCCAGGAAAAAATTCAGCACAAAATGCCAACACAGCAATAGGTCAATGAATTCACCAATGGCCAACAAAATAATTTGCAGGTTCTAAGAGGAGTCTTGGTGGAGACTAGAAAGACTAAAACTAAAAAAAAATGAGAGAACAAAAGAAAAAGAAAAAAGAAACTGAAGTAATAAACCACCTTTGTGATCTAAAACAAAAGTGGTAATAGCGGCAAAGCAGAGAGTTTTAAGAATCAAAGGTAATCAGAGAAAGTGCTTTGAAGAACTGAAATTGCAGACAGCTGTGAGTAGAGTCATAATTAATACTGCAAAGTCCGTTTGGAATTTAACTATAAATTGTTAAGAGGGTTTTCTTTTATCCCTTGTTTTTCAAAAGCAATTTATCTTTCATGCGTTAATAAAATAATTCTCTATAGTTTTTTCCCCCCGTTTTTAGCGGTAACTTTGTTAGACAAGCCTCAGATTTTGCCCACTGTACCAAGAAATGAAAGCCATCATGTGGAATTGGAGCTGGCAGGAATGATGTCGGCACAGGTTCAAATGAAGCCCATCACTTGAGGAAAAATTTATAGCCCTGCCTGTGCTGTGCCGTGCCGTGCCGTCCATTTCAGTTCAGGGCCGATAAGAGATTTATCAAAGGATGGTAACAAGATGTATGGAAGTAGCACGTATGAGTTTGGAAAGTCTTTATGAACCAGAATAAATCTTGAAACTTTGGGCTTAATCTCTGAAAGCTGGACTTCCAGGTGTAATTACAGGTCAACACTTGACATATTGTGTAGGTGACAAAAAGTAAGACACTAGGAAAGCATGTTTCTCATAAAGCTGAGAAGCCTCCACTACGTGGCACATGCATGTAAATATCTATGGGAACCAGACAGTTACCGTTACTGGGGTGACATTCAGCACTGGGGATTGAAAAAAACTGGATCATGTTTTTCGAGAAGGTGTTCCCTGTGCCTCAGTTCTCGCCAGTGGTTGCCATGCTGAAGCACAGGACTTTTGTAGACACTTTTTCAGATTTTTAAGGAGTAGCCAGGAATTTAGATGATTGTATGAAATCTCCCAGTTCCATAATGTTGGCAAGACATTCACGTTTATAGTATTTGTGGGCCTACTTCCTGCCTACCAAAAATAGTTCAACTACAGGTGGCATTGTGCCTGAAGATGACATGTTTGCAAACTTGGTTCCATGTCCATTCACTTTTGTGCCTTTCCTCCTATTTTCTTTTTCGTATTTAACTTGGTTCAGGACAAACTGTAATATTTTCCCTTATTCAATTTATTTTCTTGGACCTTCACTGGTATTCCAGAATTGCTTTCAAAAAAATGCCATTTCTGAATCTTTCTTAATTTCATTTGTTGAATATTTTTCCAGAGGGTGTGCATGAATGAAAATGAATGGAATGAACGAGGAGAGAGTTGACAGGGAGAAACTACAGATTAATCTTCTAAGAGTGTCCTTTTCTTGGATAGATTAGAACTTGGTGCTAATGAAACCCAGGTAAAAAGCCTCACTTTTACATGAACTTTCAAAGAAAAAATAAGGTATTTCTCTAACCAGAGCTGAAAAGATTGTGAATCACCCTGTATAACCTATACTTTTGGACAAAAAAAAAAAAATAGCCTAAGTTAAGTCTACTTAGCTAACAATGCTATATTCATATAAAATAGCAGCACAGATATCTCTGCTGTTCAACTTTAGCTTAACTCAGCATGCAAGGGAAACATTTGGGAGTAAACCTGGCTATACCATGGTGATTATTTATTGAGTCTTCGAGGCCAGGATAATATAAAATGGGAGACCCACAAACGAGCGGAGGAGACAGGATGCTATGGAGAGGGGATTGGGCTGGGAATTGGAAATTAGGTTGCAGGCCCAGCTCTGCTGCCAACAAGCTATATAAACCTCTCTGCTCCTTGGCTCATTATTTATTTATTATTTATACCTTGCCTCTTTCCAATACAGATTGGAGGTGGCTCTCTATGAAAACCACTAACATATCAGAACTCTTTTACAAGGTAATACCAGAGATTAAAAAGAAACAAACAAAAAAAGATAATTTTAACAGCAAATCTAAGCTAAGGGAATATACTGTAACGGAGCACAAAATGCTGCTGAGAGCCTCGTGGCCACAGAGGAAAGCAGGAAGCAATTTATATCACTATCACAATCTATGGGTCTCGGTCTTCTTATTTACAAAATGGGTGGGAAATGACAATTGGATGAGATCACTTTTTAGGTCTTTTCCAGGTTCAAGTGCTTCTGTTACAAACAGATATGTGCATTTCTGATAAAGATTCGTCACATTGTGCACAATCAAGCGCTCATAGGACATATGGGAAAATTGGGGGTCAGGTAGTTTATTCACAACTTATTTAATTTTGTAACCAGAGAGCTCTAAGAGTAAATAACACTGTTAACAAAAATACTGGCATGTTTAAAAGGAATGTAAAATTCCAAATAAAGAAAGAAATACTACAGTACTTAGAAGACCTTACCAAGAGGGGGCCTGAATATAGGTTGATGTAAGCCTATATAAGGCAAGGTGGAGACTTACAGGTTCAAGGATGAAATGCACACAGATCAGGCAAAGTGTATGCTTAGAACTTCAAGATGGAATGTGAAGCCAAACTAAGCCAAGACAAAGTAGGTGGGTAAAGAAACATAGGGTATGGCCCTGCTTTCCTCAGCAGACTGATTATGTCTGATTTCAGTCACAGAGAATCTGTGACTAGGAATTAACCAATCTCTGATGACCTGTGTTTCCATGAAGATGTCTTAGAATTCCTATACTGGACCAGACACACCTAGAAGGTTCAGTTATACATTATACTGATTTGACTATTATTGTAAAGAGAAGGACTAAGAGTCTAGTAAATTGTAACAAAACCAAAGCAATAGGAAGGATATGGCTGCAAGGAGGTTATAATCTAAAATGATGTTTGAGAGAGAGAATGTAGAGTAGTTTTGAAACAAAACATGACAACACATTATAAAACAGAGAAAAAAAAATCATGAATAAGTTCACAGTGGCTGTTGTAGCAAGTTGAATAAAGAAAAATTTTTTTGCCAAAAGAGAATTCACAGAAGCATTGAGAAAAATGGAAAGAACTGCCCAACCATTCATACTTTTGGGGATAAAATTCCTTGAAATCAGTGTCCCTCAACAAGGGGGAATTTTGCTCCCCAAGGAGCATCTGGTAATGTCTGAAGATATTTTCAGTTGTTGTAACTGGAGAGGTGCTACTGGCATATGATGGGGAGAAGCCAGGCAGGCAATGCACAGGACAAGCTCCTACATCAAAGAATTATCTGGCCCAAAATATCACTAGTGCGATGGTTAAGAATCCTTACTTTAAATAAAGATAGGACCAGTTTTGCAGTCTGGAATCACTGATTTGAACATAGTTAATAAGTTCTTTCCTTGAGGCAATTGGTCACGACCCATTCTGCTTCTCATGAGCTAAGCGGAAGTTGCACAGATTTTCTCCAATCCCTTACGTGATGACCCTGAGACCCACCTGCTCCCACCAACCAACCTGATCCTTGAAGCCTTAATATGAAGCTTGATTCAACCCTAGTCCATATCTGATAGCTTTAAAATTGCTCCCATTTAAATCATTTGCTCCCCTTTTCTGTGATTTAGTTCATTTGATGCCTAACGTATTAGTGTTCTGACCTATGTGGTAATGACTTTCTGGTCCTGGTTGGGACTTTCTCTTTCTTCAGTTTGACTCCTTTTCTGATGTCTTGAGTTTTAGCACTCTCAAATGGTATTCATGACAGTCAATTAAATGGGGGGGGAAAACCCTTAATTTTACCATTTTTAATGTGTAACCAAGTTTCAGAATATTTGATGGCCCCTTTGTGCTTCTCAAGATACTACCTTCATGCCAAACATAGTCTTAATGGTTAAAGTTATGGAAAAGTCCTTAGGTTAATAATACTTGGTTTGAAGGAGATGAAGTGAATCTGATGATACCAAAAGAACTAGAATCAAAGGCACTGCTTCTAAGAAAGCAGAAGAAATACGTTCTTGTAATTACATGAGAAGGGAGATATTGGCACAAACAACTGACTTTGGAATTTCTTTTTCTCTGGGATTTAGAACAAATTGCTGCATGCTTGAAGTTTACTTAACCTAGAATCTTTAGTTTGGAAATCAGTAGGGAACTCAATTAAGCATTTTGGGGGATCTTGTGTGCCCATAGTGGATCTGATTTGAATGGAACATTGTTGTAGAAAAATTTGCCCTTTGCCAGCTGTTTCAAATGCCAATTCCATCTGAGGCTTCTTCTGTAAGGGGACATGTCTTTTTCTGACATTTTTTCACATGATTGACATTCACCAGAAATTTCTCCCCAGCCGTTGGTTTTATTAACATCATTATTTCTTTTAGTTGGCACTCTTCCCTCTACCTAATCCTGTAAAGATCAGCTGGCCTTGGGTTAAGCTGAGTGGTTAAGCTTGCACACTCCACTGCAGCGGCCCAGGGTTTCACTGGTCCGGATCCTGGGCGTGGACATGGCACCGCTCATCAAGCCATGCTGAGGCAGCATCCCATGTGCCACAACTAGAAGGACCCACAACTGAAATATACAACTATGTACTGGGGGGATTTGAGGAGAGTAAAGCAGAAAGAGAAAAAAAAAAGAAGTTTGGCAACAGTTGTTAGCTCAGGTGCCAATCCTTAAAAAAAAAAAGATCAGATGGCCTTTTGTTCAAAAGATAAAATCTCTTTCTCATAAAAACATTCACCACACAGGAAACCCATAAGAACATGTGAACACAGCCTTGACATCAAGCAGGTGCCAAGCGAGTGTGTTCTCCCAAATTCCAGGCAGAGGGAGACATTTTCAATGATAGCCTATACTTCTCAAGAATGTTCTAGAGTAGAGGAAAAAGAGGAAATGCTTTCACCTCTGCACAGTAAATGATTTCTCATTTTGAGGACGTTAAAAAGCCATTTCATGGATATCACATCCACCCTTTCTCTAGTCTAAATGTAATGCAGCATTACAGGGTTAACTAAAGATATGTCTAGAAAGGTTTATCAGGGCACAATGAAAGGAAATTACAGGGATGTTTCCATCACTGATGGACCACATAGACGATGGTTGTCCCATAAGATTAGTACCATACAGCCTAGGTGTGTAGTAAGCTATACCATCTAGGTTTGTGTAAATACACTCTATGACATTCACACAATGACAGAATCACCTAATGACACATTTCTTAGAAGGTATCCTCATCGTTAAGTGATGCATGACTGTATAATAATTTTTTACCTGGTCTCTTAGAGTATGTGCAAACGTGTGCAATTTCATTCGTCTGTTTGCATACACAAATGGATGCATCTCCCTTTTGTTGCTCTTCACAGTGGGTCTTGAATTTAGGATTTATGAGCTGCCAGAATTTCAATAAGTGAAATGTCATCTTATTTCTAATGATAAATTTGATTAAGCCATGCAGATATGTGATAGAGATTCTTCAGGAGTTTATTGAGACTAGTCAGCACATAAAATGCTTTCGCTACTGGTAACCAGTATTTATTGAATGTCTCTTATGTGCCTCAGATACTATGCCAAGGGTTCTACACATGTTAGTTTGTTTAATTCTCTTGTGTCTTAGAATTACGTGTTCAACAAATCATTCCTTTCAAGAAAAATATATTTTCCAGCACCCTTGAAGTTAAATGGGACCACGGGACTAAGTTACGGTCAATAAAATATGGGCAGGAGTAATGCATGCCATTTTCAGAGCTTGCCCTTAATAACTCTCACATGCTCCTTTGCACGCATGCTCTCTTTCTTTTTTCATTGGTTGGCTGGATGTACGGGAGGATTCAGAGGCCCATGAGAACTACTGGATGAAGAGAACCTGGATTCTATGGAGGAAAGTTGATGTTGATTATATAAACTGAGGACTTTTCATGGACAATAAATAAAGTTAAATAATGCTAAGCTACTGAAATTTCATTGCTGTTTCTAAACATTGCAACAGCTAAATTATTTAATCTGCCTGAAACAGCAATTGCTAACTAGAAAAAGAGTGCTGCTATAATGCAAAACTTAAATATGTAGGTTTTGCCTTAGAGGTTGGGTGGTAGGCAGTAAGGAGACTGATAATAGAGGTTCAAATGTTGGAAACTCATGTCCTTCAACGGCAAAACATTTGGTATAACTATCACCCGCAACAGTGTAGAAGGCAAACCACACGCCTCCTGAGCCAGCAGCTCCAGTGGGAAGAATTAGAAGAATCAAACTGTTATTGTGTATTGGGTATTATTGGCTGCTTTGACAAGACAATGCAAGAAAGAGATGAACTCAGGAAAAACTTGGCTGGTTTGCAAGTAGAAATGAAAGAGAATAGAGAGTGAGAAAGCAAGGGTCTTATTTCTAGGGAAGCCATTTGCTTCTAGATATAAACAAGAGATGGAATGTTAAAAGGTTATAAGTGTCATTGACCTGGTAAAACTCAGATGAGTCAATTGTCTAAAGACAACTATCAAATTAAGAGTGTGCCTTCTCATTCAAGTCTGACAGCCACTATTAATTTGAGAGAGAAAGACATGGGGTTGAGAAAACAAAATAAGGAAGACTTGAAAGTAAGTTTAGGAAAAAAATATGAGTAAGGATGTTGGCCTATGGAACTAACTGTAATCAAAAGATCATATGCAGTGTTATGGGTTGAATTGCGTTCCCCAAATTTCATGCCTTGAATTCCTAATTGCCAGTCCCTCAGAATGTGACCTTATTTGATATAAGGTATATACAGAAGTAATCAAGTTAAACTAAGGTCTTTCAGGTGAGTCCTAATCCAATATGACTGATGAAGAAGACATTTAGACACAGATTGGTACAGAAGAAAGATCATGTGAAGACACAGAGAAGATGGCAAAATAAACCAATGAATTTTCCATTCTTTCCTTCTTTAATTTTCCAAAGGGCAGCATCACTGTGATTAGCCTGTCCTTGCTCTACCATTGTATATTAGGCGTGTGGGGAGGAAGGAAATAGCTTGTCTTTTAAGTCATAGATATTAGACTAGGAAGAACCACATCTAGTGAGGTGGAGAATGTAGCTCATTACTCAGAGATCCTGCTGGATGCTGTGCCTGGATGGATCTCTGGGGCATGTCTTTGGGGAGTTGCTAAATATGCTGTATGTGTGGGAAGAGCATAGCTGAGACACTGCTCTATACTCTCCACATCTTCTCATTTCCTCTTGGGAACAGAGCTACACTATTTTTGCAAGTTGCCTTATAGGTGGTGAGACAATGTGACTCAGGTGTGGGTTAAGGAATGTCAGTATAACGATGTATGATTCTTCCAATAATCGCCTCTAAAAATCTCTTACAAAATCTCTCTCTCTTATATTTGTCTTCTTTCCTCTCTTCTCTTCCTCTCCCCACTCCTCCACTTCAGCTAGACAAATTAAGGGAATCCAGTGAAGAATTCCAAGGACTTAGGGAAGCCCAGAATTTCTAGACGGAACGAGCTCAGATCCCAGAGTCACTGCTTTACAGGGCAGCTGCCAAGGAGAACTGCCCCATGTAGGACTTTCACGTTGGACTTTATGGGAGCCAGATGTAGTAAGCTTCTATTGGGTTAAACCAAGATATTTCAGTGTTTATTTCTTATTGAAGCAGTTAATATTACTTATCCTGACTCATACACTTCCCAATAATCCAGAAAAATAACAATAGCAATAGCCTCTCAAGGGAGTCTCTCAAAGATTACAAATTGCTCAAGATTATGCAGTAAAGTAACCAGAATGCGGTGGATTAATCAAGTAGTGGTTTAGTTTTAGCCCCAGAATGAAGACTGAAGCAACGTTGATATCATGTCACTGTGCAAACACACAGAAAGGGATCTTCTTCCCTCAAGTCATGACAGATATGTAAATTTGATCTGTCAATAGCATGTGCACATGCACACATCCACATACAGCCAAAATTTGTGCTAAATTATTTCTGCAACCATGTAATGAATCACAGTAATTCAAATGAGTTGAGAATGAGGGAAAATCACCAATGTCAGAAAAACAGCTGACCCTTATTCCTGCCAATTTGTAGAAAGTATAATGGATTATGAACATGAAAAAAGTGGGGGGGGGGAAGTCACTGCAATGTTAAATGGCAGTTGCTATAGAATACGTCTGAATAGAAAAATTACTAATGAGGCAGTCTAGTTCTCAAACTAGCTATCCAAATGCCAAATAGAACTGAAATAGTGCTGCAGATCGGGGCGGAAGCAACAACACAAACGCCACTGAACAGGCTTACAACACCATAAAGAGCTGAAGAAGCTGAGTGAGTCACCTGGACATGGAAACATTAGACTATCACAGTTCACAACGTTCATTAACATCCTAATGAGAAGTCTAATCTCAAGATACTTACCTAGTGACTATCTCCCAGGACGATTAATCATAGAGGGAATTCAAAAATGAAATACATTAGAATTAGTGCCATTATAGAAATCAAACTGTGCTTGTTTAAGGGGGAGAAAATAGCTAGAAGATATGTTTTTACCAAGAGTTTGCATAGATTTATTGACTACCATTCTTTGAATGCTGGAGTTCTATTCAATTTTACTGACAATGTATTATGATTAGACAGAATTGGATTTTTTTTTTCTATTTAGACATGATTAGGTGCTGACTATAGACATGAACAATAGGCAACTGGTAACAAATGGCCCCAATGAGACAGGAGAGAAGAAACAGAGATCTATGATTCTGCTTCCCATAGGTATTCAACCAAGCCTGAAGTAGTCATTTCAGAGGGACTTACTGGTATATGTATGGTCTATGCTGGCCTTTATGAGATATTTCAGCCATTACTCTGATATCATAGACCATCTTTTAGCATCCTTTGGATCTTTCTCTCCCTTCCATCTTTCCTTCTTTCTTTCCTTCCTAATAGATATAGCCTATATATCAGTTGATCTTAAAAACACTTTAAGTGATCCGAGGCATTGTGAACACTTTTTGTTTTGCAAAGATAAAAATCATTGTTCATATAGTTCTAGAACAGAGTTAACAACATATGACACATAGAAACACTGGGATAAATAGAAGAGCCACCCCCCAGCCCCCTGCGCAACCATTGCCTTCAATACCTCCTTCTTTTCTCGCCCCCATCCTCCATTCTCTCTTTTATTTCTCTACTCTCCTCTAACATATTATTTCCAGTCCCATTCTTTGTTCTTGTCATGATTCCAGTGGCAGATCTAGACAGTTTCTACTTCTTCCGTGAACTCCCACAGAGTTAGCAGGAGAAGTTTTTCCCTTTGGCTTAACTCCTTTTTGGATAAAGTTTTCTCAAAGCCTCTAAACTGGGCCTTTTCTGACTTTAGAGGGTCCTTCATACAGACACAAAGGATGTCTTCACCCATCCCCAATGTTGCTCTTTCTGCTCACCTGGCACTGCAGAGGTAGCTCATACAGTGAGACGGGCTTTGCTGCATGCAAACAGATCTGGGGTTACGTCCCAACTCTGCCACGAATTCCATGAATTCTCCTTAAATATGTTCCTTCATCTCTGACCCTCCACTTACTCATCTACAAAACAAGGGTAATAACACCTATCCCTCAATTGAACATCGCATTACCTTCTATACATTGCAGAATATAACACATGGGAATTATCTAATCAGGGATTGTAGCATATAGTAGGCACCCAGTAAATATTAGCTTCTTGGCAGCTCAAGCCTTTCTTCTCAACTTTGCTATTAAGAGCCAGAGTACAGGTTTTTAAATTCTTTTTTTCCCCCCGTAACTTCCTAGTTAATCAACTGAGAACTCCTTTCTTTGTGTTTCCTTAGATTTAAATGAAGGCTCTCGCAGGCCCAGGATAGTAGGTAAAACAACTTCCCTCTGTTTGCCTGGCTAACGAGGATAAATTACTCTATCTCTGTGGTTTATGTTGAATGCTTGATAAAGCATCTCCAAGAGAAGCACTTAGCAAGAATACCCATAAATATGGCTATAATGTTTATTCAAACTACCCTATTTGCAAGGCCAAGTATACAAATGAAGGATGAAAACAGGCAAAATGGGTCACTAAAATTAACCAGCACTGTTTGTGAGGCAGATAATAATAACATAGTGTGTTGTGAGCCTGTGTTCCAAGGAGCTTTAGTTACATAAGAAAGATTTATTGTAAGAATAAGGAATTCATTCTGTTCCATCTTAATGTGATGTCTGCTGGTCTGGAAATGCAGGTCGCAGGCATGTATTGCTAAAATACATGAACTCTTTGGAAGGTCTGTTGCCTTCCAAACCTTGATATTTGAATATTGTATAAAGTCACTTTATATTCCTTAATCATACATAAACACTGCATCTCTTTCCTTCAGCACTTTCACAATGATGTTCTATAGGAATGGAATAGAACTTAGAAGTTGTTTACTATTAACAAGAGACAAATGAAAGAGAATAACTGTCTGATCATGAAGGAGGAACTCAACTTAATCCACATCGATCTGGTGCTGGATGGAGGATAAATGGTTGAGATATCAGAAGACAGGTTTTGCTTCAACAGAATGAAGGAAAGAAGGAAACAAACTAAAAATATTAAGTACCCGTTATGCATAAACAGCTGTACTTAAAATTTTCATATTTAATCTCATTCATTTGTCCTTAAGAGTTGCCATTTTACACTTGGAAAAAAAAAGTAGACCAGAGATATTTATGGGGCTTGCTGTGGCCACTCAGTTAGTGAATGGCATAGCTGACATTCATCTCAGTTTATGATTGACTCTAAAAGTTACACTCCTGTCATTCCACCATTCTATCTCTGTAAGCTCAGAGAATACTTTCCTCCTCAGAGCTACTGAAAAATTCAATCAGTGACTGAATGGGTAAAAAGTTGTCTATGACCAGAAATAGATGCCCAGAGCCTGTGGGAGCAGAGTGTTAAAGAGGAGGCCCCAAATGAGTGGAGGTTGAAATTCCACCATTGCTTGAATATCTGTGTTCCCGTGTTTGTGTCTCTTCTCACTCCCGTTCTTGTGGGCAGGTTGTGGGGAGCTGCATCTGCACCTGCCTGAACAGCAACAGCAGCAGTTACTTCTATCCTCTGCCATCAGTGGCCTCCCAAATGCTTTATAAACATGACCGCATTTAGTCCTTAGCACTTACCTGAAAGGTGTTTATTGTCCCATTTTCAGGTAAGGAAAATTAATTTCAGAGAGGGCAAGAAACTTTCTTGAGGACGTACAAGCAGGACATTTTAAAGCTGGGATCCTAATCTGCATCTATCTGACCCGAATGAAGGTCCACACTTGGGATGTCAAAGATCTCAAAACTCTTTGGAAAACAATTTTACAGTAGGAAAAAAAAATCAATTCTTTCCATGTGAGAGCTTTGCCTCACCCAAAATAATATCCGCAGAAGTTAACTTAGAGGATGATAGAGGTGCTGAACCTGGCCTTGCTGATTTTCCCCCGTGAGATTAGTCTTACACGTTTTCCTATTGCTTAGCCATCCCCAAGGGCTCCACTTTTTCATTTGTTAGCTTGTCAGTTGCTCTCTTTTTCTACTGGGAAATATGACAGGGAATTATCACCCTGCATCTGTCCATCAGGCTAAGCAAATTGGTTAGAACTGTTGGAGGAAAACAATGGACTGGTTGACATCTACACACATCCTTACCAGCCTCCTGACCTTTGAGAGAATAGGTATCATTGCCACATCATTTAAACTGAATTCCTTAATACATAGGTGAGTGCATAAATACATGAATAAATAAATGAACAAATAAGTAAATAAATAATCAGAACCTCAGAACATTTCTTTTGCTTTCCTCCCAAAACAGACATGTTAAAAGGAAAGACATGGGGCTGGCGACGTGGCCAACTGGTTAAGTGTGCACCCTCCACTTTGACAGCCCAGTGTTTCACGGGTTGGGATCCTGGGTGCAGACATGGCATCAGACCATGCTGAGGGGGCATGCCACATTCCACAACTAGAAGGTCCCACAACTAAAAGATACAACCATGTACTGGAGGGATTTGGGGAGAAAAAGCAGGAAAACAAAAAACACCTCATTAATTTTTAAAAAAAGGAAAGCCATGGCATGACTTTCATCCATGGAAACTTCTGCTTGATTCTCATACTCCCTAGGATTGCAGGGAGAGGGGGCTGATTCTCCATACCTGGGGCTCAAGTAAGACTGTGTATAGGTGAACAGAAATTTTTAAAAGATCATGGCTCTTTTTATGGAAGTATTCATAGTCTCTTCCAACCCTCTTGCTGCCTTCATCTCTTTTCAAACCAGAAATTCTGGGTAGGGATATTTCATCTCTGCTCTTCCTCTTGCTTTGGGAAAAAGAAAAGTGGTGGTTGGTTCAAATCTAGCAAAATTGTGCATCTTTGTGACCTCATACTAGATGGTTTTTACATCTTACTTATTTGCCTTCAAGTTAACCATTAACTTTCTGCATAGGAATGAGCTAAGGCCCTACACTAAGTAAAGTGGCTGTCAGTTACATATTTCTTCACAGTTATTCCTACTGCCTGATTTGTCCACCTTCCCATCTCTCGGTCTATGCATCTTAGCTAGTAACCCAGAAGGAAACAGGTGATACCCTCGAGTTTGAATAATTCAAGGAGAATTTACTAAAAGACTATTTACAGACATGTAGGTAGAGTTTAGGGAAATCACAGGGCATAGTAACAACGTGACCCACCTCAGTCACCTCTTCTAGGTGAAAGGGGAGAAAGGAGGAAGTGGTGCTGAAAGCCAGCAGAAGAGAGAGTGGAGAGGGAGTCCATAAGAGAAGCTGTGATCTCTCCATCTCTGTGATCTCAAGTACAAACTCAAAAGGAGAGGGAGGATAAGTATCCAGCTTCACGCTCTTTCCCCCTGCTCTCCTCCTGGATCTCCTCATTGGACAAAGCCACAGGAGTCTGGAAGGCAAACGAGCCCATCAATGTGATCAAAACAGATCAGCCTCCTGAGGTAGAGTGGTAGGTGGAAAAGGATGGAGAGTGGATCTGGGGGGTAAACAAGGTATCCATGGCACCATATCTTCAGATTATATGCAGCAGCCCCATATAAACCATGGAACCCTTATTGCCACAATAGTCCCTCCTTCTTTGAACTACTGAAACAGTAAAGAAATTTCTCCCTACTCTATTGCAGATTAATTACATACAATCTCACCCATTGCTTTTGTTTCATGTGTGGCTGATTGTCCCACTAGATTATATGTTCTTGGAAGGGCTGGGACTATGTTTAATTTCTTGGAAAATCTTGTGTTTCAGAGGATCAAGACCCAGACTGTTGAGGTCTGTCTAATTTAATGTGAAATAACCAAATCCGGTATATTTCTTTACTGTAAGTGTATAAATGAAATGTCACTGGATTTAAGCAAATTGTCCAAAGTCTCACAGTGATGAAGTTAAAAAAAACACTGAGTTGCTCTAGATTTTACGCATTTAGATATTATGGCTTTAGTTTGCAATCCGAACAATTTTCTCTTCCCTTCCTCTCTTCCTCCCTTTCTTCTTTCATTCATTCCTTCTTTCCTGCCTTTCTTCCCTCCCACCCTCCTTCCCTCTCTCTCTCTCTCTCACATGCACACACACATACATATATACATACGAGCTTAAATTTGGGCATGACCTCTCTGGGTTAAGATTATTTTTGGAAGGCAATGTTCATCTTATACAAGGATCCTTGCGGGAGAGGTTGATATTCTACATGACTGTAGCAGGAAATAATAATATCCTGCCTTTATTTTGGGTCTCCCTACCATCTCCCTCCCTCTAAATCACCGTGTCATCAATCTGAAGCAGCAACATGCAATAGCATTAAAATTAGGGATGTTTGGTGAGGGAATTAGTCTACTCACTCATTATTCTTGATTAATAGAAAATTATCCTGCTAACATTTACTGTGCTATTCATTTGTTATTTGGAAGTGATTAGCCACAAACAGCAGTTAAGAACAAGCCAGTTTTGTAGTTTCAGCCACAGCTGTAATTACCTCCTCAGCACCTCTTCCTTCAAATACGCTTTCCTCACTTGAAAATAGCTCACACCCTTCCTTAAACACCAGCTCCTCTTGGGTATCAGCTTTGTTCTCTCAACCAGAGTGAAATCCGCGGCCCTGCTCATATTTACCCCATTCACAAAGACCTGAAAATCATCAGGGAAAAAGTTTAATTTATTGCCCAAAGCAGGAAAAGTTCAGGGCACAGATAATTCTGTTTCCCAGATTTCTTCTTTCCCTGGCTTACATCTTCAGCCATCAATACATTTCTCATTGATTTACTTTCCTTCAAGAAGGAACCTGAGGGCCTCAGGTCAGACAGTGACTTCCCATCACTGTTAGCCTCTGAAATTTCTGCCCTCTTTCCTTGCTTTCTCTTTCCCTTAAACACTCCCCACTTGAACATTTCCTTTCTGTTCCTCAGAGTGCCCTTAGGATGACCAGTGTTCCCCTAGGCATTACCAGATTGTCCACCTTGAATTCTCCCACTTAAATTTCCTTTTTCTGTATTTCAGTCCCATAGAGAACTAGCTTCATCTGGCTGTCACTTAAGAAAGAACAAATGAATTAATTTACCCTCAGGTGTTAACAATGACTGAAAATTGCCTTGCTAAGGTGTTAATCATCCTGAGATATTTAAATTTTGTCACTTGTAAGGCCCTAACACAGTAGTTCTCAGTCCAAACTGCTCATTATCATCATCTCAGAAGCTGTTTAAAACTATCAATTCCTGGGCCCCACGTCTGATTTTCTTATATAATAGACAGGGTGGAGCCTGAAGCTTAGAATTGGCTTTTGTTGCAATTTTAGAACTCTGTAACAAGATAATGAGAGAAATTATTATTATTATTATTATTATTATTATTATTACTATTATTATTATTATTTTGGTTCAGCTGGCCAACATAGTGCCCCTAAATTCATGGCTTGTGGCCAACAGGCATATGAAAAGATGCCCAACATCATTAGCTATCAGAGAAATGCAAATCAAAACTACAATGAGGTATCACCTCACTCCGGTCAGAATGGCTATAATTAACAAGACAGGAAACCACAAGTGTTGGAAAGGATGTGGAGAGAAGGGAACTGCTGGTGGCAGTGCAAACTGGTGCAGCCACTATGGAAAGCAGTATGGAGTTTCCTCAGAAAATTAAGAACAGATCTACCATATGATCCAGCTATTCCACCGCTGGGGATTTATCCAAAGAACTTGAAAACACAAAGGCATAAAGATACTTGTGCCCCTATGTTCACTGCGGCATTATACACAATAGCTAAGACTTGGAAGCAACCTAGGTGCCCATCAAGGGACGAATGGATAAAGAATATGTGGTATTTATACACGACGGACTACTACTCAGCCATAAGAAATGACAAAATCCGACCATTTTGTGACAACATGGATGGACCTTGAGGGTATTATGCTGAGTGAAGTAAGTCAGAGGGAGAAAGTCAAATACCATATGATCTCACTCAGAAGTAAAAGATAAAAACAACAACAGACAAACACTTAGCACAGGAGATTGGATTGGTAGATATCATAGGGGAAGGGGGGAGGGGGAGGGCAAAAGGGGTGATTAGCTCACATGTGAAGGGATAGACTATAATTGGTTTTCAGGTGGTGAACCTGATGTAATCTACACAAAATTTGAAATATATTATGGTATACATCTGGAAAGAAAGAAAAAAGAAAGAAAGAGAGAGAGAGAGACAGAGAGAGAGAGAAAGAAAGAAAGAAAGAAAGAAAGAAAGAAAGAGAAAATTCATGGTTTGTTAGATGCTAGTTCTTTTTCCTCCTAAATCTAAAGCTTCTGCCTACTTTTACAACTCAACTAATATTTTAACCTTGTTCCAAAGAATCATTCAGGATGAGGGCACTTATTCCTGTACCCCATTCCTGAGCTCTGTCTAAGAATCTGTAGGAATCTGCATTTTGACTTAGAACCACACCTACCAGGATTAGAAACTGATTTGATTTAGGGTCTTTCCTTCCTTTCTTTTAGTTCCCTACTGTGAATCGTTGGTCCCAGACATCAAAATATATAACCAAGTACAACTTTGAATTATCTTAGAGAATATATATTTTTTTAAATAAGATGCATTTGATGAATTGTTTGATATGAAGTTTACATTGCGTTATGTCCAGACATGTTTTATTCACCTCGCCGTTTAATTCAACATGCATCTAGGGCTGACTGGCACATGTTACTGCTCAGCAATGAACACAAACAGATTCACTTCCGCCAGGGAGCTTAGAGTCTAGTCAGGAAGAATGATGTGAATTTAACTAACTCACTCAAGGTAGAAGATAATGAGTGCTAAAATCAAGATCTGGAACAATAATAGGCATGGTTATATTCTAAAAGACCTCACGTGAAGGAGATAGTAGGTGACTTGAGCTTTACAGAATGGGCTGGTTTACAGTGGATTCTTAGGGCCCAAAGACAAACAGATTGACGATAACCATGGTGGACCTTGGCTCATGCTGTCCCCTCTCCCCAGGTGTCTTCACACATCTATCTGGTCTTTCTAGTGAATTCTTATTTATCCCCCAAAAGCTTTGCTCTGTCTCCATCACCTTGTTCTCCTCGGGACTAAACACATCACCCCTCCTTTATTCCACTACTCAGTTTGCAACTTGTGCTATGCTAAAGCACCATGCTAATCTCAGTCACCGGGAATGATTTATTGTATAAGTGACTCCGCACTAGGTTGTGATCTACTTGGTAGCAGAAAACATGACTTCTTTATCTTTGACTGTCCCACACTTAGCAGACCACCCGGCATGTAGAAGGTGCACAATACACGTTTGCTGATTTAACATTTATATTGCAGAGGTTAAGAGCCAAACTGACCAGTTTTTATCCTGACTTTCCAACTTGATATCTATGTGATGTTGGTAAAGTTATTTAATCGTTCTGTGTCTCAGTTTCCTCGTCAGTAAAATGGGGGAAAATAATCATTTTCAAATACTATTTCAAATACTATTTGAAAATAGTAAATGCCCCTAGTATTGGTATAAGGATAAAATGCGTTAATACACGTACAGTGTATAGGAGAGGGTCTGGCGCATTATGTGTTCAATAAATATTTACTAATATTTTACTAGTAAAATTAAATAAATCCTTCTTCCCTACATAATTCTCTTTGAATTCATTTTACTCTACTGTGACAGATTTAAGTGCTTGGGCAAGTAGCTAGCCACGAATGCATCCGTGACACCTCATTTTGATACAAGACTCCCATTCCCAGGACTCAAACTTTTAATGGGTATTGTCTTGCATCACTAATTGCATTAGGCATCTTATAGCCTCTCATACAGAAAGGTGCCAGGTCTCACTGCAAGTCACCAAATGAATAGTGAAAAGCCCAAACCAGACTCCAGACTTTTCCAGTCAACGCCATCTACTCCCTTACTAAGGACTGAGAGTTTTGCACAGCAGGTCCTTATTTCCAAACTTTATGCTTCCCAAGCAGGTACAATCATGATGTCAACTTCAGCTCTCTACACTAATGAATGGAATTTCTCTCAGCCTGGGGTACTGTGCAAGTTATTTTCTTTTATTTTTCCTCTTTTGCTCCTGGAGCAAAGCTCTGAAGCAGTGGCTAGCATGAGCTATCTTACAGAGGGCACCAATCAGTCCACCAGCTTCAGCCTCTAAAGTAGTGGTTCTCTACTCAGGGTGGTTTTGCCTCCCCTGCAGGACATTTGGCAATATCTGGAGACGTGCTTGGTTATCACAGCTGGAGGATGCTACTGGCATCTAGCGGGTAGAGGCCAGGGATGCTGCTGAACATCCTGCATGTGCAGAACAGCCCCTGACAATAAATAATTATGGGGCCCAAAATATCAATAGCGCCAAGGTTAAGAAACAATGTTTTAGAGTCAGGTCATTGCCTGACCATGGATTTAAAGAAATGGCATAAATTTTAAACATCCCATATGCTGGCTCAGTGTAGGGTAGTAAAGCTCATCGGAGGAAAAGAATAAACAAAATGGAAGATGTAGATCTTAGAGAAGGGCAAAGAGAATGCTTTTGACGACAGCGCTGACTCCATTTGGATGCTTTAAGCTTTCCACATCCCAGCAACCCAATTTGCTACTTTCTCTGGCAACAGATACGCTACACAGTCATTTGACTGTTGGTTTCAATGGTAATGATACTCAGCAAGAAAACTGAGCCTTAAGAGCAGCTTTGTGGATTCTGTGGTCTGACCCACCGCCCTTTAACAAGGATAAGTTCCCTTTGTGACTCTCAGTTGGCAAGGATTGGAGTACGGGGAGCAAAAGCCTCGTTTGATTCATCTTACCCTCCAGTTTTCTTTAAAATTGCAGATGTCACAACGGAGGGCCCCAGGTGAGAAGAATTGAAGCAGGCACCAAATTGGAAAAAATAATAAAGCAATAGGAGTCACAACCCCTCTCCTTCCCAGCTGTCTTCCTGCAATATTTACTTAGTTTTCTGTCTATAAAGCAAAATCGTCTGATGGTCCCTAAACCTTTTGGACTTAACATGCACGTCGCACTTTAGTAATTATTGGTCATGATTGCAAAAAGCTATCGTGTCTTCTTATAGGGAGACTATTTCAGCCTTCTAATCCCAAAGTCAATGAGTTAGCCCTACAGTTGTGTGCATAAATTATTTGTGTTTGTGCATTAGCGCTTCAAAAGAATCTGTTAAAAAGATAGAATGTTCTGTTTTTGCAGCTAACTCTTCCTCAGTATTCCAAATTTGTGAATATTTACCCAGTTTAAAAACTTATCCAACCTAAAATGAGTTATTACTTCTCAGGGATATTCAAATTTGACTCTGGGATTTTGTATTCATAAATAATAGAAGGTGCGAGTTTCCTTACGTTGTGATCGTTCTCCGTCAAGATGTATTTTTCCGGTGATTTACCTGGTGTTCTATAATGCAACTTGATGGCTGTGTGTTTGGAGATGTGATCTGCAGAAAGGTTCGCAGATGCTTCAGTGTTGCCCCTTCCTATGTAATCTTCTTCCGTGAGCCCAGTGGACTCTGGAGGATTCAAATATGGTATTTCCCACTGCTATTAATGGTTAATTCATTTGCTTCTTAGTCTCTTTCAAATCCAGCACCAAAAGCCTGGGCTACCGAGTATAGTCAGAGACACAAGAAAAACTGTCCTCTAACACGCCGATTAAAAAAAGAAAAAAAAATTGTTAAAGACAGGGAGGCAACCTTTCTTTTACCAATGATCTGTTTTTGGTTCAAAAAACTAAACCACATGGACAAAGGATGTCTGAGTTAAGAATTTTTGATATAGTGTAAGTACAAAAGGCCAGGTCATGTTAGATTAATGAAGGAAATGGAAAATGATGGCTTATAAAAGTGACACTTAAAACTTAAACAGTTCATGTCACTCATTTGCTCAAAACGATCCAACAGTTTCTTTTTTTTTTTTTTAAAAGATTTTATTTTTTTCCTTTTTCTCCCCAAAGCCCCCTGGTACACAGTTGTATATTCTTCGTTGTGGGTCTTTCTAGTTGTGGCATGTGGGACGCTGCCTCAGCGTGGTTTGATGAGCAGTGCCATGTCCACGCCCAGGATTTGAACCAATGAAACACTGGGCCGCCTGCAGCGGAGCGCACGAACTTAACCACTCAGCCACGGGGCCAGCCCCGATCCAACAGCTTCTTAATACGTTCAGACTAAAACGGAATAAGAGGGCTTATCATGACTGCAAAACTGTACACAATCTGGTCTGCCGTCTCTCTGATCTCATCACCTCTTAACCCCCTCTTTCATTTACTCCGTTCCATCCTCACAGGTAGGCTCCTGCACTTATACTGTTCCCTCTGCCTGGAAGGCCTTTTCTCATCACAATAATGTGTCACTTAATGACAGGGACACATATGTTCTGAGACATGTGTCATTAGGCAATCTTGTCATTATATGAACATCATCAGGTATACTTGCACAAACCTAAATACTATAGCCTACTATACACCTAGGCTATATGGTACTAATCTTATGGGACCACTGTCATATATGTGGTTCATCATTGACCAAAATGTCATTATGTGCCACATGACAATACTTGAAGTTCGCTCCCTTTGCTAGACTCAAATATCAACTTCTCACTGAGGCCTTAAAGAACCACTTAACCAAAACTGAACTTTCATCCTTGACACTTCCTAACACACTTTATTTTTCTTTTAGCACTTATTAATATCTAGCATAGTGTATATTCTAATTATTTATCTTGTTTATTTTCTGTTTCCCACATTTGCATATAAGCTTCGTGAGGGCAGGGGTCTTTGTTAATTTTTTTCACTACTGTATCCACAGTACCTAGGAAAGTGCCTAGGACCTAGAAGCTGCTCAATAAGTAATTGTTGATTTAAAGAATCAAGGTACAATCATGTTCCATGGAACTCAAAAGCAAGAAGTTAATCTGGGATTCACAAAAGACCAGGAAGCTGTTAGGAACTTTGAAAACTTCTCTTTATGGATTCATAGGTTCTCTTACATGATCTTCTTTTCCTGTCTCTGTGTCGTTTATCTCACCACCTCTGTAGCCTCACTTTCACTGATTCAACGTGTGAACGTTGAGATCTCATTAACTCAGTTACAGCCAAGAACTCTACTAGATTCTCTAGACTTCCAAATTTCTGGAAGAGAGAATTTTGTTGGTCAGCGCTGGGATGAGGTGCCCCCCATTTCTTGTAGCCAATCAATGGTAGGCAAAGGAAAGGAGCCACGTAAGGCAAAATAGGGCTGCAAGGGGTTCACTCCTGTGGAGGTGGGGAAGGTTTATTTCTTAAATTTTGAGGTATTTTCCAAACTGACATTTATACCCTTTCATTAATATATAAAGATACCTGCAGCAAATAAGGACAAATTTAACAGGAAATGGAGATAGCTCTCTCTACTCTGGCCTTGTTTAAATGAATAGAACCCTCTGTGTTCTGCTTTATGAGAAAAAATCAACTTCTCTGTAGATAGCCCCTGTGGTTACAGTCTGAAGGAACCATAGCTATTACTGCCAGCCAATTTTCCATGTCTTAAGAGTGTTTTTCAATCTTTTATATATATCTCTACTCCCTTATGCTCAAAAACTTTGTGGATACCTCCCATGATATATTCATAATCATATTAACCCCTGAATGGGAAAATAAGCGGCAAGAACTATTAAGACTTAAACAACACTTTTAAACAATTTTGCATTCAGAAATCATAAGCGTATTTAAATGCAGTTTAAAAATAATAGTACCTCTATGTGTGACACTTAGTTCTTTAATTAGTAGACGTGGTTTTACAGATCTCTTACATTAGATCTGCTAATCCTCAGGTTCATGGTCAATGGGTTGGGAACCACCATGGCTATAAGTACTGCAATCAGACCTTCAAACAATTTGTTTACTCTTCCATTGAACCAATATGTATGCAGACACTTACTCTTTACTGGGTACTATGCCACTGGTGTATAAGATAGACTCAATCTCTGTCCACAGGGAACATACTTGATTTGCCATCATTTGCTAGTACTCTTAGGCTCTCAGATAACAATAACTGAGCAGTTACTGAGTATAAAGCCCTATATTCATCTCATTTAATTATTCACAAAAATGTTATGATGTGGAAGTATTAAAAGTATTGTATCTCCATTCTCTAGATGAGGAAAGTGGGGTACAGAGTTGTCCAATGATTTCCCCACATTTACAAAACTCATAAGTCATGTAGCCAGGACTTAGAGCTCCAAGACTCTCAAGGAAAGCAGACAGTTATACAAAGAGAATATTAAAATACAATATAACAAATTTTCTAAGATATGATTTGGCAAAGTTTTCTAGGAGCTCATAGAGTGGAGTGACCATCTCCAGTGCCTGCAATAGATGGGGCAGAGAAAGCACCACATTTGGACAGAAGTGAGATTGGATCTCTGTTTCTCCACTAGCAATGTATATGACCTTCTCCAATTATTCAGCCACTGAACTTTGTGTTTTTTTAATCAGAAAAAATGGGAAAAAACAACACATACATTTCCTTATTTCATTTTATTAACTACTTTATAAATTATAAATGTCAAATATATTTCAGGTACTATGCTTGAGAATTATAGAACCATCTATGGAAGTTCTGTTGTATAGTATTCACTCAGTAATTATTATTTTCATTCTTTACTTTTTATCTTTCCTAATCACCTCTGAATGTGTAGAGGTAAGAACTGGGTGAAAAGCCTTGTCGTCTATTATATGAGCATTTATTTCATTTTGATGTCTCTGGGATAAAAAGCAGTTTTGACTCATTTCTGCGTCATGGCTGTCTTTAGTTCACTGGTCTGTAACAGTCATAAATATCACTTCGGCTGGGTGCCCCAGAGTCATAAGAAGTGAGGGGCTAATTTTAGGTCTTGACTACTCTGTTGGCAACAAAAGCCTTAACTGGCCATCAACGTGTGTAACGTCGTTTAAGAGAGAATGAATGGGCTGCTCGTGGACACTGGCTGCTCATACACTGGGATCATAGAGAACTTGCCATGAAAATTTGGTGTTAGAGTATGTTTTACACTTCCTGTTTACCCTGCTGAAAGGAGAGCTACATTTTCACAGAATAAGTGAATCACTCTGCCAAGTATGACATTGCCATCATCCTCAACTTTGTCATTTCTTACTAAAGATGTAACAGGTTGAACCCTGAAATGGGAGTTGAAGAAACCTGAGTTCCAGTCACAGCTCCATGTGATTTGGCTGTTTTAATTAGCATCTCTAGCCTTTATTTTATCCCTTCCCAAATGGAGGAAAGTGTATTGGAGCATATTTTACCTACGCTGGTGAAAATGTTTATGTTCTACAACAACAACAAATCAGGATGTTCGTATGTGACTACTTTCTCCATGTAGAAGACAGGCAGGACCTAGGCATACATTTGCAATGGCATTTTCTTGTTAATTTTTCCTCATTTTCTACTTTTGATCAGAGAAAACTTCACTCTGATGAGGAGGAAGGGAAGAAGCTATAAACAAAGGGGATAGGTAGATCTTGGCATGAAAATCTTTTTTAAGTGTTAGGGATAAGAAGAAGAAGGTGCAGGATTTGAAGAAAACTGGGGATTTTGCTGATTGGATGTTTTTGATCCTATCTGTAATTAATTGGCAAATCTTCAAGGGACATATCTAGGGCTCTGACCTAGGTGTTGTAAGGAGGAAAACAGATCTCTGTCCCTTTCCTTGACTCAGGTGTTAGCTTGAGAAATGGAACAGAGTCACCAAGGTAAACAAATAATTTCCCCATTAGGCACTGTATTCTCAAATCTGACAAGTGACACGAACATTATGTTCAGATGTAGGAGACTGGGTGACAGGAGAAAGAGTCTGAGTGAAGTGAGGGCTTGGAGGAAAGTAAGTATGATTCAGCTTATCAATAGATGAGAAGAGGGATCCTCCATTCCAAGTTAAGGAATAACGTGAGCCAAGAGGCACAATTAGATAACCATGGCTGGATTGAAAAGCTCTTGTCATGATATAGTAGACGAGATAAAAATGTGGGTATTAGTCATCTTGGGGATGATTTTCAACATCAGGTTGAAAGAAATTCAGCTCAAAGTCAATGAGCGTTATTTAGAGCTGTGGTTAAGGTAGATCAGCCCTGCACTGACGCAGCCAGTGATGTGGCCTTCAGCACCAACTCTCCCTAACCCACCCTCTTTTTCACTCTCCACTTCTATCTAGACAAGGATGATAAATGTGGCCAGCACTTATCTTTAGGAGAATTTGAAGACCATTTGCCATTGACCATTCTACCAGGTCTACCAGGTTTATAGTGGCCTTACACGGCCTGGGGGCACCCTCAGGTCACTGTCCCATATCCCTGTCCTTTCTCTCCTGTTGAACTCCAAGCAAACTCCTTTGTCCTGAAGCTTCTACTCAGTCTCTCACTCTGCTTCCTAAGACTGCAGTTGGCTAAATCGATAAAATGCTTGTTAATGACTAGTAATGAATTCAAAAGTGAGTTAGACTTCCTATGCTTTTTAGACACTAGATGTCAGGTTTGATTCTGGTCATTAGAGGTAGTTCCTTTGCACAAATCCAAAGGAGTGATCATTATACTGAGAAATGCCAGGCAGGGCAGGAGAATGTAAGGGAGTATACCATCCTTCAGCTGAGCACAACTGGTGCACTGCTCATCCTGTATCTTTGGCTGAGAAATCTTTACCACAGCTGTCACCCTCTCAAAATCACTACTTTCTGTCCAACGTCAACTAAAATATTACCATCCCTGAAAAGCTGCCTCCAACCCCGCTTCATAAGAGGCACGCCTAATATTAATTCACTGCTTATTCTTCAGACCATCTTTAAACAAAACTGTTTCTCTTATTATCTTCAATTTACAAATGAGGAAACCAAGACTTAGAGCAGTTAAGGACTTGTTCAAAGTTACCGGACTAGTAAGTAGTTAGAGACATGGTGTCAAAACTCTTAACAACCAACTAATCCATTAAAATTTTATTTCTTCCTCCTCTGTGCCCCCTTACGCATGTTGTTGGTGTCTTTATTATTAATAACAACTAACACAGTCTGCTTTGTACTATGGTAAAGTGTATACTCCACAGTCTGCCTCCATAAATTAAAAACTTCTTGAATTTAAGGGCTGTATCTTATTCATCATTTGATCACCCATAGCGACCAGTGAGTGCCTGATGAAAATAATGTGCATAATAAATTTTACTTGAATTATAGAAAACAAATCAGCAGAAAGTATGACAAAAATTTCCTTAAAGTTACTTTGTTTATATTTTTTCCTGGTGTGTGTGTGTGTGTGTGTGTGTTTTGTGTATTTATGTGAAGTTCAAGGAAAACATCAGTCTAAGTTCATGTTGGATGCCTATTATTTTGCCTCTTGTGAATAGCGTGGAGGAGGGAAATATAGAAGAAATGGGTACGGGAAGCCGCTGTTATTATGTTACAGAGGAGAAAAACCCCAAAATATCTATGGGCTATATCCATAGAAATCCCAGAGAACAAAGACAATGAGATTTCTAATGTGCATCCCTAACAGGATCCCTCCACATTTATTATTTAGTATAAATTGTATGGTAATGATTTTCTTTAGCTTTCTCCTCACTGGCTTCAGCTGTTAGATAAAAAGCATTTCACCCCTGGCTCTAGTAGCTCTGGGCAAGTGTTAGGGATTTTAGAGGAGTTTTAGTTTCCCTTCCTCTTTCTCTTGCAGTAAAAACAATGCAGATAGGTTTTTATGATGGAAACCCTCCCTGATCTGGAATTAAGAGAGTGGTGTCCTTCTTTAACACTCTGAAGAAAAATCACCTTGAAAGGAGGTCTCAGGCCTTTCCTTGGCCCCCGACAATGCGAAGAGATGCGCAGTTTCTAGCATCAAACCCTGAGCCAGGCACTATTTTGCAGCCTCTTAGCTGGATGCTAGGGTTATTCCACAACATCCTTCAGCTAGAGAAGTCTGAATCCATTTCTAGAAGTATAACCCTCCTCCTTCCCCCAGGAGCTCTCTGACTCATCTCTCTATCTCTTCTGAAGTGTCGCACAATGCCTAGCACATTGTGGGTTCCCAGATCAGTTGTGGCCACACTTTATTTCTCTTGAGCAGGTAAACAATGCACTGAATGTGCTTCACCTTCCAGAGACAGCCAAAGGGAGGCCAAGTTTGATGTTTTTTTTAATTTATTTTTATTTTTTATTTTTTTAAAAGATTTTATTTTCTCCCCAAAGCCCCCCGGTACATAGTTGCATATTCTTAGTTGTGGGTCCTTCTAGTTGTGGCATGTGGGACACCACCTCAGCGTGGCTCGATGAGCGGTGCCATGTCCGCGCCCAGGATTTGAACCGATGAAACACTGGGCCACCTGCAGCAGAATGCGTGAACTTAACCGCTCGGACATGGGGCCGGCCCCCCAAGTTTGATTTTTTATTACTACTCCTTTCTCCCTCTGTCCGATTCAGGGCCCACGCATCCTTGACTCATATGTATCACAGGCTAATAAGCAACTAGGAGATGGTGCAGGGTACAAGATCTGAGGTCAGACAACTCGAATAAAGTCCTAACTCTGTAGTGCATTAACTATAAAACGTTAGGTTCTCTGACCTTGCTAAGTCTAGGTAGACACAGTGGGCATACAGGAGTGCCTGCCTCACGTGGTGGTTGTGAGGATTAAACGAAATGATGGCTATAGAGCACTTAGCATAATACTTATTATATAAATATGAATTCTCTCATAGTGTTCTATTATAATAAGCAAGCTCTTCCCATCACCATGTCAAAGAGAAAGGCAGAATGGGCTGGATTCAATTGCTCATTTTATCATATATCAGATGTGTGGGCTCAGGCAAGTTCTCTAATATCTCAGAACCTCAGTTTCTTATCTTCTTATCTGTAAAATTAGGCTAATAATACTAATTACTTTGCTGAGTAATTGTAAGCATTAAGTATTAATGCAAGTAAAATCCTTAGCACAGAGTCTGACTACAGCAATTCACTTAATAAATATTACCATTAAAATTACTTAGTAGGAATATGAGTATTATTATTGTTGTTGTTATTGTTATCAGTCAGTTGTACGCTTTTTGGAACAACAGATTTCCCTGGAACATCTCTCTCTGGGTTTCCTCAGCCATCCATGTGGTTGCAGCCAACCCAGATGCGGAGCTCCTAAGGCAGCCAACCGGTGGCATTATTTTGCCACTGGGAAAAAGGTGCTAGTGTGCCAGCAGAGCGGGCAGCCATTTGGCTCAGAAGAATATGTTCATGGAAATCCTGGGACTCGTTTTCCCTCCCTCCTCCGCTTTCTCTCTCTCACTCATCAGGTAGATAGGTATTCATTATTAAAAAAAGGAACTTTGATCCTACGTTTGAATACTCTTCACTTATCTTTCCTCCCAAGAGTTTTTAGTTTCTCTTAGCTTTTCTCCCTAATTGGGTTTGGTTGGGAAGGACAGGCACCCTACTCTGACTGAAACCTTGTAGTAGGCATCTCTTCTATATGCCACTTAGAGAGGAAAGAAACATTTGAATTCACTCTCTCTGCTTCCTCATATTCTATTCACTTTTCAACAAACAAATAAGTTATAACCCTTGCCCCCAGTGTGCACACCCGGAATCCTCTTTTCTTAAATACCTTCTTCCCTGGATGCTGTGGCAATATATGCTTCTGCTTTACCTCCTGCCTCTTTGACTGTTCCTTCTCAGTCTCTTTGATGAGCTCCTCTTTCCCATCCTTATGCGAGGTCCTTAAAGTTCTACTTTCTTCTTCACAAATCTATGCCTCCTCCAGGGCTCCTTGTCTCCATGAACAGTTCCATCCATTTTCTCAAGCCAGTAACCTGGGCAGCATCGTTGAATTTTTATTCTTCTTCATCACAAATGAACACTGATTTTACCCTGTCATTTCTTGAATCCACGTACTTTTCTTTTCCCTAGTTCCATTACCGTAGTTCAGGCCACCATATCACTTACATGAATCAAGTTCAGTAGCTTCTTTATTTGTCCCCCTATTGCTAAACTTGTTCCACATCCTTCAAATTCATTCTCCATAGTATAGCTAAGATGATCTTTCTAGAATATAAGTGTGATCATGTCAGTGCAACATTTAAGAACTGTCAATGCTTTCCCTGCTTCTCTAACCTTTATCTACGACCAGAACCAAACTCCATGTTCCAGCCATGATGGGTGGTATCCAGGCCCCAGCATGCTAGGGTCACCTGCTTCCATATATGCTCACACACAACGTAACTAACTTCTCATTCCGTGAGTTTGTGTGGGGAAGTTGCTTCCTCCAGAAAGCCTTCCCCATACCTTCAAATATGGATCTGGTAACACTCCTATGTGCTCTGTGACTTGCCCCATGACAGCATTCATCTGCATTGTAATTGCCAATGTACTTGCTGTCTTCTTTACTATATAATTATTCAAGACCAACAGGCAAAGAGGAACTATATCCTTCATTTGCATATCTAAGTCCCCAGCATTGTGATTGGTTCCTGCTCAGAGAAGGAGGGAAAGAGAGAAGGACTGGAGGGTGATGGTAGAAGAAACCTAATCTCACAAAGAAGATGAGGGAAGGATGCAGTAACAACTTCTCAGCACAGAAGGTCTACCAAGAAATAATTTACTGGTTTCTGTATGAGTTTTATGCCTGAAAATTCACTGCTGGTCGGTTTACTTTGTCGATGCCATGTTTTGATATTTTTCCTTCTTGTGTTTAATTGCCTACTGATTTCTTTACTCCAAACAAAAAAAGTAGATTTGCAGTTGAATAAAGTTGAAATTTCAATCATACATATAAACAACATTAAATGCCTTTTTGTTTATAGAAAACAGCATGAGCCTTTCCCCCTCACATTATTTGTATTCTTTGATGTTTTGCTCAATGCAACAGCGCTGTCCAAACTCTGAACCAAATGTTCCAATTATCCTGTGCTTATGTCCCAAAAGCACTAACTCCTATCTGTTAAATTGCAATTATATCCTATTAGCATAAGTGTCTTAACTTTGAATCACTGTTTTTTTAATCCCTAATTACAAAATTAGGGAGGAAAAATCCACCTAACATAAAGCTGAAAACAAAATGAATTAGCATTCAACCATCCTTCAGAAATTAAAACAGATCATCAAAAAGATGATCATAGACCCAAATTAGTTGCTTCAATGTGTTTAATTGAAAAAAGTTTATGACTCATAATAACAATCTTTTTCTTTTGTTTTTTGGCTGAGGAAGATTCACCCTGAGCTAACATCCATACTAATCTTCCTCTACCTTTTGTTTAGTATTGGGCCACCAACACGGTATGGCTGCTAACAGAGTGGCATAGGTCCATGCCTGGGAACTGAACTCGGACTGCCGAAGTGAAGTGCACTGAACTTAACCCCTAGGCCACCAGGACTGGCTGCATAATGACAATCTTGACGACAACGAAAATGATGGTGGTGATGACAGTGGTGATGAGGCTAGACAGCATTTTGTAAGCTTCTGTGGTATGTCAGACAGGTTGGTAAGACTTTTTACATGGATCAGCTTATTTAATAATTATAATAAGCTCAATGGATAGATGCTATGAGTAGTATTATTTCTATTTTACAGGTGAAAAAACTGACGTTTGAAAATGTTAACTAATTTTCCAAAGGTCCTGCAGCTAATTGAATGGGTAGGCCAGAATTCAAATTCAGGCTATTTAACACAAAAGACCTTGTGCTTAACCTCATGCCAAGGAAATTCTCTCAGAGTAAGATTAATACTCATGAGACCTTATCGTCTTTTGTTTAGGTTTGCCCAATATAGCAAGCAGTACTCCCTACTTCCAATTTTGGTGCTTTGCTCACCACTACATTATGAGACTTCAGTTCTAGAGAGATCTGAGGAATGAATTATCAGTTTTTACTAATGGCCTTTCTTATTTCGAAAAGTAGAACTCTTCATTTAAAAATCCAAACTTTTTTTCAAAAGATATTTTATCAGATACCATTGTAACACATGGTAGACATTAAGTAAGCCTTTTAAAATATACTTAGGTAGGGGGCTCGTCCCGTGGCTGACTGGTTAAGTTCAAGTGCTCTGCTTCAGCAGCCCAGGGTTTCACTGTTCGAATCCTGGGCATGGACATGGCACCACTCATCCAGCTGTGCTGAGGCAGTATCCCACATGCCACAACTAGAAGGATCCACAACTAAAAAAACAAAGGTACACAACTATGTACCAGGGGGCTTTGGGAGAAAAAGGAAAAAAAATAAAATCTTGGGGGGAAAAAAGGAATGTTAAAATATACTTAGGTAAATTTAGTTTTGCATACAAATTCTTTTTTGATTAAAGTATATTGACATACAGTATTTTATTGGTTTCAAGTGTACAACATAGTGATTTGATATTTTTATATATTATGAAATGATCACTACAACATGTCTAGTTACTCTGTCACCATACAAAGTTATTACAATATTATTAACTACATTCCCTATGCTATACATTATATCCCTGTGACTTATTTATTTTATGACTGGAAGTTTTTCCCTCTTAGTTGCCTTCACCTGTTTTGCCCATCTTCCAACCCACTCCCCTCTGGAAACCACCAGTTTGTTCTTTGTCTCTATGAGTCTGTTTCTGTTTTGTTTTGTTTGTTCATTTGTTCTGCTGTTTTGGATTCCACATATAAGTGAAAGCATATGATATTTGTCTTTCGCTGCCTGACTTACCTCACTTAGCATAATACCTTCTAGGTCCATCCATATCCTTGCAAATGGCAAAATTTCATTCTTTTTTATGGCTGAGCAATATTCCATTGTACATGTATACCACATCTTCTTTATCCATTCATCTACTGATGGTCCTTTAGGTTGTTTCCATATCTTAGCTGTTGTAAATAATGCTGCAATGAACATAGGGGTGCATATATCTTTTCAAATTAGTATTTTCATTTTCTTCACATAAATAACCTGAAGCGGAATTGCTGGATCATACAATAGATCTATTTTTAATTTTTTGAGAAACCTCCATACTGTTTTCCATAGTGGCTACACCAACAAATTCTTAATTTGTATCAGCAAAATCATAATTTTTCATAAGTCTTCTACAAATTATATAACCTCTTTGTGTCTCCATATTCTGATTTGTATAATATAATAATGATATCATCAAACACACTAGGTTATTGTAAATGTTAACAGATATAATTTAAGTAAAGCATTTAACACAGTGCTTGGAACATAGTAGACATTCAAAAAAGACCAACTGTTGTTATTATTAGAATTTAGAGACTAGAAATGCCTTTTACAATACACCCTATATAGACTCAAACACTCTATAGGGTTGTTTCAACGCTAAAGAGCAACTTGTTGATATAATTCCTTTTGACAGCTTATCATATATCTCAACCAGCCACAGCCAAAATGTTTCCCTAGAAGATTTGTAAGTTTAAATAAAGGGTAAGTCTGGATCTGCTTTCCTAGTTTCTAAATAACTACAAAGGTCTACTTTTTTTCTGCCTACCTTGCTTGTTTGCCCACATAGCAGAAAATAGAAAACTACATATAGGTACGTTTCTACAACAGCAGCACCCATTCCATGAGAATTTTTTAAATTGGTTTTCTCAGTAATTTTTTTCTCTTTCCTTTTTTCATGCTTCATCTGCCATAGGGTGCACATGTATTTCTCATGCTTAGTGTGCATAACACACACATGCCCACACGCAAATACACAAGTGTGGGTCCTGCCTTTTTTGCATGCCTGTAGAAGCCAGGGTGTGTCAAGGCTTCCGCCTAGTTGGACCTTGGCTTTAGCTGTTTTCATCAGAAATTTTTGTCTATGACTCTTGACTTTTCCAGCTGATGATTGTCTTCCTTGTTATGCTGTTTCCACATGGATATGAGATGGTTACACACAATCAGAAGCTGTAGCAGAGGCGGCAATGCTCATCTACATTTTCTTATACCTAGACAGGTCGTGTCACTAGTTCTGGACAGTGGGCTGCAAGAGGAAGTGACATGTGTCACTACCAGGCTGATGCAGTGTAAAACTCATCCTGAAACCTCCCCAGCATTGTTTTGCCCACAACATTGCCAAAAGAGGCCATGTGTCCCAGATGGTGCAGCTCCGGGATAGGATGTTTCATCAGACTGGATACATGAGACGCCATGTGGAGAGTCGCTTGGAGCTACAGTAGCCTTTGTGTGGGAGGGAAATACAAAAATAAGTCTTTGATGTGTTAATCTAGTGATTTGGGGAATTTTACTACTGTAACATAACCCATCCTATCTTGACTAAAATGAAGAATATCAGCCCTATAGTTGACAAATCCTAAAGCAAAGGAATGTTTCTCCCAGCAGTTTTAGCAACGTCTTGGATAGAATTCTTATAGTCCTGTTTGGGTCACATGGTCGTTCCTGAACCATTGCTATGACCACTGCAATTGAGTAATCTGATTGGCTGGTCCTTTTCATGACCCACACCTTAGATGGAGAAGAAAAAAGAAAATACCCAAAAACACCACCTGGATTGAAAAGAACTACTATAGAATGATGGAAGAATAGTTCTCCAAAGTGTGCTATTGGGGCACTGATGGTTTATGAGACCCATCTCTGGATAACATGTAGTAATCTTGCTATAGTAACAATGTTGCTGAGAGGAGAAACACATTGGCTTTTCCTAAAGCACTTAAGTGACAGTTTGGCTTTTTACTTTCATTGTCACCATACATTTTACTAAAAAAGAGAACCTATGCAGTTGAGAGTGGAGAAAGTTGTTAATACTAACAGATAGCCCTAATCTTTTATGTCCTTCTATCAGCTGTATGTAATGCTTCATCTTCAATTCAATTCAGCCAACCCATATAGGGAACTCGTTAAGCAAAATACATTGTGCTGGATGCTTTGGAGGATGCAAGCCACTGGGACAGAGCATGGAACAATCTGCTTTATACAAGGGGGAACCTGGAACAAGGAGTATTGATTTTCAAAGTGGAAAAGACTGAAAGGAAAAAACAGCAATCAAAATGGGTCTTGAATGATTAAGAGGATGTCTACAGTTAGAAACTGAATGAGCTGGCATGGCAACCTCAGAGACCAGCATGAGGAAAGAAGCGAAATTTTGTGTGGTTGCTAGGGGGATGAGTTAACAGTTGTGGAGCACACAGGCACGGTCCTGGCAGGAACAATGATCGACTGAAAAGGATGACTAAGGAGAGTCTAATGGGGACTTTTGCAAAGCATTGGGAAGGGTTGAATGAAATTCAGCAAAGGCTTGGGGAACACACCATGGTAGCAATAGTAGGAAGCAGTTAAGGCATGAAGGGGCAAGTGGAAAAAGCAGTTATAAAACCTGGAGACATTTTTGGCCATAGAAGGCCACCTGACAGGAATTTTGGCTTTCTGTAGAAGGATGAATCCATTGCCAACATAAAGCCTGGCAGAGAGAGAGCTCCGGGGGTAATTCCCTCAGCCTCCAGTCCTCTTACCCACTGATATTTTTCTGCTGTCTCCCATTGGCCAAGCCCTGCTGGAAGCCTGGCTGGGGTCAAATGCGGAGACTAGTCTCCTGAGCAGGATGAAGAAGATGGAGATGTGCAGAAACAAACAGCAGATTGCAGCACAGGTGCAGAGAGGTAGAGTACGAGATGAACCTGGAAAGGCAGTCTGTAGCAAGAATAGAAACGGCCTTGTCCTGAAAGGAAGGGGGCTACAGAGTATTATGAGAAAGAGGCATCCTAGATTTTATAACTCTGAAAAAAGTACATGAGATACATTCCACACAGTATTTCTCAAAAGCTCTCTTGGATGACTACTTTCTGGAATGTCAGCAGGTGTTACACATTTAAAAAGACCCCATTGTCAGATAATCTGGGGCAGCACTGACACTCACCAAGTTAAATTGTTGTTCAGAAGACAGTTTCTCAGGTCTTTTAATGTGCTAATGTACATCATGAATCTGAAAAAGTGAAATGTAATTATGTAGTATTTCCAAAACGCATTTGACCATGAAACTTTTTTAATAAAACATCTCTTGGTACTACACAGAGATCAGTGGTGCCAATTCAGGAATTATGACTTGGCATAAATTCTCTTGTTCTGTTTTGTTTTACTGTGTATTTTATACTTACCTAAATATATTTTAAGCTACTTGAGAGCAGCAAGGTGCCTTCTAATCTTTTTCCATCCCACAGCACTTTGCCTATTGCTAGTGGGTCAGAGGTGGTGAGTAGAGAAGAGGGCCTCCATCTGAAAAGGATTAAAGAGCCCAGGTAGAGAGCTGAGACTACAGGTAAGTCTGGGATGTCGTAGGAGGGTTATGGAAGAGCAGTAGTCACAGAGGTACATGGGACTTTTAAAAAGATCAAGCCACATGGAGGAATAAAGTTGGAAATAAAAGTTGTAAAGACTTCAGGATGGTATGGTAACCACACACAGAGGAAATGCAGCCAGTTTGCCAATCTGTTCAATGGACAAAGAACAAAAACGTCCATGAGGATGAATGGAATTTATCCCCAAAAAGCATGTCCCTGTTTATGTCCCAGGTTCTTCCTCCCATGGTCATTTATTTTTTATTCTAAATGTTTATGAGTTGAGTGTTGTGCTTAGGATATATTTCTTCAAGACAAAAACATTTTAACTGGTGGAGATTCAATAATCACTTTCCATTGATGGAGGAGTGATGTAATAGTTTATCAGGATGTCGCTCAATGATTCAATGAATAAAATGCTTACTAAGTACAGCACCTACCATTTACACAGATTAGTGTTATCTACTCCCTTTCCCCATATTTTGTAAATGAAGAGAGTCAAATAGAATCTGGAAGTTTCCAAGTGAATGACCCAGGAAGGCAGGGAAAAGAGATGCTTTTTGGAATAAATATGGTTGGAACAGGACAGATGTCTTTTGACTGCTGATGCTCTATGTGCAATGGACAGACAGTGTGCATACAGCCAGCCAGTATCTTCAATCTTCTCATCACTCTGCCTATTCCAACCCCAGCTCAGGGAACCCCCTGTGGGCCAATCCACAGCTTATCTGAGGGAGTCAGGGAGTTCTAGAACTGCTGTTACAGGGCAAAGTGAGAATGCACTTGGAGTATAGGAAAAAGTAAAACTCAGGTTTGGAGAAACTTTCTGTAATTTTTTTGTGGGGTAGGGGAGGATATTGCTTGGTGAGCATACAAGTTAAAAAAATGATGCCAATTTCACTGCAATTGCTTAGAAGCTCAACTCTGGTGAACTATGGATGAGAGTCCTTTAAACTACACTGTTAGCAACGTATGGGGCTTCCTTAGAAACTGCACTGACCCTGGGATGACCGAACATTTGGAGTAAAAGCCTTGACGTAGTTCACAAAATTGGATTCAAGTGTAAAGTCTAACATGGGGCCACTTGAATATAATGCAAACAACTTGTCCCTGAATTCAGGGAAAAAAGCAGGAGAAACACGTTAGACTCAGCAAGGAACAGGGCTATGAGTGGGAAAAGGTGGAAGGGAGAGTGTTTTGTTTTTCTTGTGTTTGCTTTTCTCCTTACTAAAGAATAGAAGGTGGATGGCTTGATGTCTGAGATAATACAGTGTTTCATCAATTCAGAGATGGTCATTTGTTCATATTTCAAATATGAGCATCTCAAAAATTGGAGTGAAATCTTACCATTTCTATAAGCTGTAAAGGTCATGAAGTGGTGGTTGTCACTGCCTGTATGTGAACAAACTTGGTTGTAATTTCTGATGGCATGACTAGACTCCTTGACATTTCAGCCAAGAAACCTTTCAAGGATCTTTTGAAGAAGGAGTATTTGGTGTTATCTTTCCAATAACCAGTTATCATTTGAAAATCTCCATTGTCACTTTCTGGCAATACATCAGCACCAGAACTTGCTGATTGGGTATTAGCAGCAAATAAAGAATCTGGAAGATAATAATGGAGTACTGTTAACTAACATGTTTAATAGCACAAAGGAAAATATTGCGTAGAAAAAAATATGGATACTGATGACTTTGAGTCAAAGGTTGGTTCCTGGAGACTGGCATAAACTGGAAAAAATGAACAGAATTACGCAACAGGCTAATTTTGTTTTTGTTATTTCAAATGCTGGTATCTAAAGAGGAAGAAATGTGTCTGAAGTTTACAATGTTTAATACCTGATAAAAATGGGAAATTCAACTTTTTAAGGCTGTCTCACTGGCAATACTAAGCTGCAGACTCCTTGAGATAAATAATTTTATGTGTTCAGTTATTTTCACAATGAATAGGCCAGCATTCTATCATTTGTTGCATGTCTCTTGGGGTAGAGTGATCGGAATAATTAAATCTGTACATAATAGAGAATAAAAACCTTTAAATATATAGCTGACCAATGGGAAAATTAATGTAAAATGTATCAACATGTCCCTGCCTTAGTTAAGACTGTAAATGGATCATACTTTCACTTTTCATTGATGATAGCATCATTAAGTATGTAAATTATTTTATATGCACTGGGAAATTGCTACTCTTCTCTGGGCCTGTTTCTTTATTTGTGAAACAAGGAGGGGAAGGATTAACTGGATAATTCTATGCTCATTTTATGCTTTGAGTGTCTATGCTTTCATTGTGATAAAACATTAACACTTTAGGCTGGGATAAAGCCATTGAGTTTCTGCCTCTGTGTGAAAACTCTGACCTAGAGTGTGTTTCTAGATGCAGTGGAAAGTAGAGCACAGCCAGGGCTGGCACCAAAGTGACCTTGGCCAGCTCACCAATTCTGGGTCACAGTTCCTTCATCTGTAAGAAGAGCAACCATCTGAAGGATCCACAAAGTTCTAAGCTACTATGAGTTTTAATAATATAAGTTTAAACGCACAGAGGTTAGTGGAAAATTAGAGATGGAATCTCAGGATCTTTGGCGTATTCTTGTGGGAAACATTTCTAACGTCAAATCTCAAGTGATTTTCAAGGAAATTTCAACTGTAACATACATGAAGAAAGTAACACTGTTGCAATTGTATTCTCGGCTGCCCTTTCAAAGGCTGCCTTACTAATAGATGTCAGACCTCTCCTACCATCTGCATCAATAAACCGATCTAATAGTAATTATACATAAGTGCGTATTTTATGCAAGGCATAGTTTTAGGAGTTGGCTTTCCTAAAATAGAGGGACACAATCTGATGCACTTATTCAAGCTGAGGTTAGGGACTCCTAGGAATTGTGGCAGGTTACTCTCTGTAAGGAAAGAATTAGAAACAAAGATGACCCTTCTGGTAGTCTGAACTCTGCTCCCTCTGTGATTAACAGTCCAATTAAGAAGGCTAATTCAGCAGTTATAGTAGAATTACTTGCAGGTGTAAGTGTCTGTGAAGATAATTATGAGCTGGCTTAGTTTTGCCTAGTCAGGAACAATCTTATATGTGCATTTTTAAGTTCCACTTCTGGGACCACTTGGGACACAAAAATGTTACCTAAGTTCCCGGGATATTTGAAACCAATCAACAAAAAAGGTTTCAAAAAAATACAACACCCAAAGTTTCTATTTTTTTAGATCAAAGGAATATTTAGAAAATTCCCATTGATTATCATTTGGGCACCTCAGATTTCTTCTTCTCCAACCACGTGGAAATATTCTGTTATATAACCCCTTAAATACCAGTATTCCTACTTCCACTTTTGAGTATAATCATTTAGTATTCCACGGGGCACATAGGATTTGTAAATCACTTTACAATAATTAATTTGTTGAAGAGAAACACAGATGGATATTTTGGTATTCAAATTATATTGCACCTTGGTATTTCCTTTAAATATATATAAATATCTATATATTACCAAAGCGTTTTTGTAACTATGAAAATTACAGTGAATTTTTTTCAAGCTATTTCTGTCCTCCAAAACTCTATCATTCTACTTTTCCAATTGTGATTTATTTTGACAAATAAATATCAACGATTCCTGCTGTATAAGTTTCTTGGTATCACAGACATTTGTCTAAATGCGTTTTGATATACCCTCCACCAAGGGGTTTAGACTTAAGTGTTTAAGAAGACTCTCTTGAACAAATAAAGGAATGAATAAACATATTATTTTTTCTAACACTCTATTCCATTTTCACGTTGCTTTATGTTCCTGTGGGTTCCCTTTTCATGTCTCTGAACCAGGCATTCCTGATCAGTAATGACGTTATATCTCCATCTGTTTTCTGTCCTCTTTGTCCCTTCCATCTTCTTTAAATACAGATGTTAGGGTAACTATTGTAAATGGGATAAACTTTAAATCAGTAACACTACATATCTAATGATAGAAAGAGCTTAGCTTAGGACAAGAGAAAATAAATACTATTTTATGTTAGTTTAGACATGCATAGTAGGAGAACAAGTACATATAAAATGTTCATTACAAGACAAAAAATATTTTTAAAAACCCAAAGTTTAGGCAAGAAATAGTGATATGGATTATATATTTCAAAATAAAACCAATAAATCTAATCAATCTCCCCAAAATGGTTAAGAATGAGAAAAAACAAGAAAGAGAACTTAAAACAATAACATTCAGAATTATAAGGAAAATATGATCTCAGCTCTATAAGCTATTTGAAAGAGTATAAGTAAATACTGAATAGTATTTTATAACAAGTTAGAAAATCTAGAGGGTATATTCCCAATTGAAAATAAAAACCTGAGTGGATAGATATAAAGATAACGTAGAGATAATTATAGTTTTAGCACTCTCTCCCAACAGGAAACAGGCTCAGTTTGTTTTACTAGCAATTTGTAACACACTATCAAGGATGAGCTAATTCTTGTATTTAAATTATAAGAACTGAGTACATTCAGAAAGCATTTCAGTCTAAATTAAGCCTGAAAACGAAATTAAACAAATATACCACATACCAAAAAAAAAGTATAACACAAAGTTTCCCAGATTTTAGTAACATATGAATTCCCTTCAAGAAAAATAAATCTTGCAGACCTACATTTTGATTTACGTATTTAATATATTACTTATGTACGTACAAACAAAAAATAGGTTAAAACTCTTTATTAGTTATAGCTGTTTTAACCTTAAATCCGAAAACAATTGCACACAAATTAAATGCACACTTATAAAAATGACAAAATGTAAAATAACGTATTCTTAGCCACCCAATTTCAACCATTGCATTAAGTTAAGTAAGTGGTACAGTATTTGATAGAAGAAAGGTCTATTTTTTTTCTGCTTTTAAGTTTAACAAAACTGATAATGAGTATGTCTGTTCACATAAGTATATTTTTTAAAGAATTACTAACAATTTTAAGGTTTAGTTTACCAGTGTCAAATCATCAGAACTCATAATTTTCCAAAAACTCTGTTAATGAGCAATCTTGCATTCTTCAAACACCAATTTTAATCAGGTGGCATATAACACATCTGTAGATTTGCCAGTTCACTTGAAAATAAATTAGCATAATATTAAAATATTCATTAAATGGCTATTTTACCTTTTATTGCTAGAATAGGAGTAGACAAAATCTTCATTATTTATTTATAACAATTTATTTTTACAAATTAGTATATATTGAGGTTATATATATATATATATGTATATACGTCTTATTTCTGGCTACACGTTAGAATTATTTGTAAAGTTTGTTTCTAAAAAATACTCATGCCCAAGCCCTAGCTTTATGGATTCTGATTCATTTAATCTAAGGTGATGCCCAGAAATGTGTAGGAAGTGCCAAGGTCTTCCACTCCACGCAATGCATATGCATCTAACTTTAATAAATTATTAACTGCCATGATTAAATTCTTCTGGGCTTGGTCGGCCGGTATTAATATGTTCTTTAGGAATGATGCAATTCTATCACTTTTTTTCTATAACTTGTTGTCTGGGAACCTTGTCATTTTTTGATCTATCTTTTGTAAGAACTCCATCTTAAGCACACAGGCAAAGTAGGACATTGGATTCAGATAAAAGTCCTCAGTTGTAGAGTGGTGACCCACATTTTCAAGATTATGCTTAGATATGTATAATTTTAAAACGTTATCAAGAAAGAACATAATATAGAAGTATTTCACAATAAGAATAAATCTATAGAATACTTGGGTCCATGGCTCTCAGTTGAGAAATATAATTAGAAACCAATATAACTTGTAAGCATATGTGCAAATATTCTAGGTAACTAATATAAAATTTAAATGACGGTAATTTAAAAGCATGACATATATGACTAAGAACGATTTTTACCAGGAGGGTATGTGGAATGTTTTCCTAATGTTTTCACGAGGAAATATGTTACTACAATTCACAGTATTAATTATTAAAAGAAAAGGAACACAAGACAATTCAAATAATGTTAAAAATGTTTGGATGTGGGGCTGGCCCTGTGGCCGAGTGGTTAAGTTCTCGTGTTCCACTTCATTGGCCCAGGGTTTCACCATTAGGATCCTGGGTGTGGACATGGCACTGCTCATCAGGCCAAACTGAGGCAGCATCCCACATGCCCCAACTAGAAGGGCCTACAACTAGAATATACAACTATGTACTAGGGGTCTTTGGAGAGCGGAAGAAGGAAAAAAAAAAACAGAAAAAGAAGGTTGGCAACAAATGTTAGCTCAGGTGCCAATCTTTAAAAAAAAGTTTGGATGAAATTCACTCATTCTTAGCAAACTAAGAATAGAAAAGCTCTATAACTTAATAGTTTATTCCTTAAATCTATTTAATGGCAAGTGGTGAAATACTAGAATCATTAGAATTTAAGTTAAGGACAATATTTAGATTGCCCCAAACTACTATTATTCAACAATAACAGTCTTGTCAACCAAATAAGACAAAAGGAAATGTGAGATAAGATTTCTGGAAATTAAGTAACAACATTTGTGTTCTGCAAGTGATAACTATCACTCTAGAAAATCTAAGAGGATGACTTGAAAAATTCTGTGAATAATGAGTTTAATTTGGCAAGCTATGCAGATATAAAGTTAACACATGAAAGTTAGTAGTCTTCCTATATACCAGTAACAACAAACCGAAGAGCATAATGAAAAAAATGAGTTCTTATTTACAATAAAACAAGAGCTATAAAATACCTAGACAGCAGCCAAAGAAACATTCAAGGTATTTAAAATAAACTAATAAAATGTAATTCTGGTTTCTGGCCAAGATAAAATAATTGGGACTGGATTTATCCCACTGCCTTAGCCAAATGATAAAAACTGGAAAAAACATATAAAAAATGCTTTTCAAGTATTGGCAAACAGGCAGTGCAGGAAAGAGATCCCCAAGAGGGAACAACAGATGAGGTAAAATCTATATTTACCCCTAAGCTTACACCTGGAGAGTGTTTCCAGACTGAGGTGCAGGGAAGCAGAACCCAGGTGGAGACTGTTGGTCTCCTTGAGTTCAGTACAGATGCTGAGTTTCCAAGGAGGACAATATAGTTTGATTCATAAGGAAGAGTACCCGAGAAGAGAGAGAAAGAGAGGAGAGAGAGACAGTGCACTCTGGAGATATGCAGATCCCCAGTCTCCCACAGGTGAGTACCAATCAGAGCATGTATGTGAAGCTGGGGAAAGAACAACCAGTAAAGAGCAGGCAAAGAAATCTACAGAGCTATCAAACAGCAAGTAAAAATTGGTGTTCCAATAGTGAAAAAGCCTTACAACACATGGGTCATTGGCAGAAGAGTCTGCCTTTCAAGTAAAGTATGAAGGTAAAATTAGCCCAAGATTATAGGTTGCTCTGACACCACTTAATAAATATTAAAAGTAATACTCAAAATGATCATTCTCCAAATAGTTTGACTGTATTCCAGAACAAACCTAAAAAATATTTGAATACATACAAAAATATTCAGCACCTAAAAAAGTAAAATTCACAATGTCATCTATAAAAAATTACCAGGCATGATAATAGCAGGAGAATATAAGCCATAAAGAGGAGAAAGCTATATCAAGCGAAACTTACCCAGAAACAACATAGATGATAGAATTAGTGGACAAGCATAACAGTTATATAACTATATTTTGTATATAAAATCAGATAAAGAAACATATAAATATACAAAGAAAAGACATGAAATATACAACAAAAAGGCCAAGTTGAACTTCTGTAGATGTCAGAAATGACAAACACACTGGAATAAGTGAAAAGCACCTTAGACCCTGAGGAAGAAAAGATTGACAAACTCAAATACATAATAATAGAAACTACCAAAATAAAACAAACAAAGATATTTGAAAAATTTGCAGAGCGTTAATGAACTATGGGAAATTTCAAGCATCCCAAAATGTGCAGTTGACATCCATGAGAGAGACAAGTGAAAGAAGGGATCAGAAAAACAATATTTAAGTTCCCAATATTGATGGGAGATATAAACTTACAGAATCTAGAATCTAAAGGAACTCTAAGGAAAATAAACACAAAGAAAACTACACCAGGGAACATCACAATCTCTTTGCTTTAAACCAATAATAAAAAGTCTTAGTCAGATCCAGAGAAAAAAGACACAAATATAATAAGAACAAAGATACAAATGACAACAAGACGTTTCATTGGAAATGATGTAAGGGGGAAGAAAGTAAAGAAACATCTTTAAAGTTCTGAAGAAAAAAAAACAACTTTGAACCTAGAATTCTAAGAATTCCTTTCCGAAAGGGGAAAATATATGTTCAGACACTCAAAAGTTTAAAGAATTTATCACTAGCAGATTTTTCACTATAAGAAATGTTAAAGAAAGTCCTTAAAGAAAAAGAAAAGTGATCCCAGATAGAAATTGGGAACCATATTCAGGAATAAAGAACACCAGAAATAGTAAATATGTGACTAAATATTATATCATTTCTTTCTTATTTTTAAAAATATTCTTAAAAATCTAAAGCAAAACTTGTGATAATGAGTTGTTGGTTTTACAATAAATAAAAACTAAATGAAACTTGGACATTTGGTCCCAGAGAAGATGATGTAGACTAATTTTTCCCTGTCCTGTACCAGCAAATTCACCTGGCTCACTCTGCCTGCACCAGCAGGGCAAGAACACGCCAGGAAGAGAACTCCATTCCCCAAATCCAGCCAACTGGGAATAGGTAGGCCTGCTCCGTCTGCACTGGCAGCTGCAGCATGCCCAGCATCTTTTGTTCCTGCATCTAGTGACAGAAGGAAACACAAGACTGATGGCTCCTGGCCTCTACCCAAGAGCAGAGGATGACCCAGGACCCATATCTTCTGATCTCCCCACCCACAACCAGAAAGAGACTCAAGTAAGCACCTTCTATCCCAGCAGTTGACACCAGCAGGGATCCAGTGAGAGTCCCATCAGCACCAGGCAGCCCAGAGGACCAACACAGGAAATCAGTCACTGAACCACAGGTGAGGCACCTCCCACTCCTCACCTTGTAGCACTCGGCGAAGGGAAGTGCACTTCACCCCTGTGGGCAGCATCAGCAGTGGTCAGTCATAAGCGGCAGTGGCACCAGGCAAACAAAGCAGATCAAAATAGCATTGAAGTGTTCGAAACCAAATTGTCATTGAAACTATAAACCACAGAAGTGCACCAGAACCAACCTGCTAAGCCTAAATGAGGTGACTGCTGGCTAAAATAGAAGATTTAAACAGGATCCAGATTCTCCTAATAAAAAACCTAAAAGTCCAGGATTCAACTGAAAAATCACTCTTCATAACCATAAGGTAAATGAGAAAAGCATATTCTCTGACTGCAAAGGAAACAACATAGAAATCAATAACAGAAGACTATCTGAAAAAACCCTCAAATGTGGAAACTAAATAATATATCTCCATATATTCATTGAGCCAAAGAAGAAATTAAAAGAAAAATAGACAATATTTTTAACTGAACAAAATTGAAAACAATGTATCAAAATTTCTGGGATGCAACTAAAGTAGTGCCTAGAGAAAAATTCATAACACTAAATGCCTACGCATAAAGGAAGACTGCAAAACAATGAGCTAATCTTCCACCCTAAGAAATTAGAAAAAGTTAACCCCAAAGTGAGGAGTAAAAGGATAAATTAAAGAGTGGAAATAAATGGAATATAAAACAGGAAAACAACAGAGAAAAATGAGAAATATCAAAAACTAAGTCTTTCAGAAATTAAATACAACTGATAAGCTTCTACTCAGACTGATGAGGAATGAAAAGAAAGAGAAAGAAAATACAAATTACCAATATCAACATCAAGATGGGGAGGTATTACTAAACATTCTTAATATATTAAAAGGATAATAAAACAATATTATTAAAAATATTTAATGTCAATGAATTCCACAACTTAGATGAATTTGACAAATTAATTGAAAGATATAAATTACCAAAACTCACTCAAGAAGAACTAGATAAACTAATAACCCTGAATCTACTAAGTAGATTGACTTAGTAGTTAAAATCATTTCCACAATGAAAACACTGTGCACAGATGGCATCACTGGTGAATTCTACCAAATACTTAAGGAAAAATAATACCAATCTTGACAAACTCTTTTCAAAATTAAAGAGATTAAAACACTTCCTAACTCATTTAATGGGTCCAGCATTATCCTGATACCACAATCAAAGATATTACAAGAAAAAGTATACCAATATCCTTCATGAACTTAGACTCAATCATTCTTTTTTTAAAATCTAGCAAATCAATTTCAACAATACGTGAAAATGATAATATATCATGACTAAGCGGGAGGCTACCCTGGGAAGGCAAGTTTGGTTTAATATTCAAAACTCAATCAACACCATTCACCTTTATGACCAAAATAAAGAAGCTCCATATGATCATCTCAATAGATTTAGAAAAAATGTTTGACAGAATCCAACATCCATTTCTGATAAAACTTCTCAGAAAAGTAAGAATAAAAGAGACCTTCCCAAACTCGATATAAGATGTCCACAAGTCTACAGCTGACATCACAATATTCAAAGATTGAAGGTTTTTTCCCTACGATCAGGAACAAGGCAAGAAATTAAGAGTAACAGAGCTTCAGAAAAGGCTGAATTCTCAGTCCTCTAAAGTCTCCTACACCAGTATTGAGAAGCGAAAAGTGACAGCACATGAAGTTCAGAACTTTTAACTTCATGCACGGTCTTCTGAAGAGGCCCACTTTCCCTTATTACAAGACAGTAGCCCCACTCTCCTTGAAGATTAAGGAGAGGCGTTACGTGAGCAGGTGCTCTGAAAGTGATGACTGATGGTAGAAGAGATCAAAAGTCTCAGAGAAGTGGCCATTCTAGAGTGAATATACTACGCTACAGCTGATGATGTTCCGTAGGAAGGATCAGAAGAAATATTATTTACCAAAGTAAATGGAACATGCCGATGAGAGGGGCAACAGCATCACTGAGACTCTCAGTGGTGGCCAGAGCTGGTGGTAGGAAATTTTGATGCAGAACTGGGCTCCCTGATAGCAGTAGAGCATGATAAAGTCCCAAAATAATGAAGGCTAGGTATCAGTGCCTAACCATCTAAATCGAGTGGGTACAATGGTCCCAGAGATCATCAAGATCAGTGGCAGTCACAGAGGCCTAACCTGCAAAGAGCTATGGAGATGGTTAATAGACCGTGGTGTCCCTTGAGGGAAGTTAAATGAACATCTGACAAAGATTATGCTTAATTTATGCAACCAAAAGAAATCAAGAATGGATGAACTTAAGGCTGAGGGTGGACACACCAAAAAAATATCATAATCTCTTAACCAGTGTCCAGACCTGAACCATTTTTCATACCTGTAGCACACTGAATGAAGAAGTGGTGAGATCTTTTCAAAGGACCCTGAAACACTGCTACAGGTGAAGTCAGTAGTAATTTCTGAGAAATCTCTTTGGTTATTTTCTCAGGTGAACATGTATCAGAGAAAGGGAAATATTCAGGATTATGAACATTAGATGTGTGGATTGTTAGACACATGGTCGGAATTGACATTGATACCTATCACCCCTGTTAGACTGAGGGAATATGGGATGCAGGTAACAAATGAAGTGCTGGCCTAGGTCTGATTCATAATGGATCCACTAGGTCCACAAACAAATTTGGTGATCATATTCTTGGTCTCTAAATGGGTATTTGGAATGGATGTAGTAATACAGACTCCTAATATTGAGTCCTAGACTTAGAATAAGAGCTACTGTATTGGGGTAGGTTAATTGGATACTTTTGAAATCCCCCCAATGCTAAAAAGAAAGATAATAAATAAAAACCAATAATGCATCCTAGGTGAAATGACACATATGGTACCACCTTCAAAAACATAAAGAACAAAGGGAGTTAGTCCCTGTCAAATCTTCATTTAATTCACCATTCTGGACCCTAAAATACAATATGGATCACGGTATAGGAAAGCATGTTACCATAGAATTAACTAAGCAGTCACTTCAACTACAGATTGATCACTGCCTCCTGTATGTGGAACGCGGCCACTGACCTGGTGAATGCTTATTTCCCATTTCTATCCGAAGAAGAATCAGAAGTAGTCCACCTTTATGTGAGAAGGACAATAACGTATATTTATGGTCTTTCCCAGGATTATGTTACCACTCCCACACCTTCTCATAATATTGTCCAAAGCTACTTGGATCATCAGCACATTCTGTAGGACATCACGTTGGTACCCCCTGTCAGAGACAGTACTCCAATAAGACTGGAAGAACAGGAAGTGGCAAATTGGAGGCTGTAGGCAGACATATGTGCTCTAGAGGGTGACATCCATGAAGTTTTTAGGGATCTAGTAGTCTAGGATATGTGAGGATATTTCCTTCACAAATAAGGGACAAGTTGTTTTATTTTCTACCTCCCGTCAATAAGAAAAAAGCGAAATATTTGATAGGCCTTTTCAGGTTCTGAAGGTAGCATATTCCACACTTGGAAATACCCTCCTGACTCATTTACTAGTTGATGTATTCACTTTCCAGTATGAGTGAAGCTGCGAAAAAGAAATGGCTCAATAACCAGCCCAGGTTGCAATATAGGCAATCCTCCCACTTGGGCTGTAACACCAAGAACTCTTTGATATATTGGGGGCAAAGACACCATGTGGAGTTTGTAGGAGGTCCAAATAGAAGAATCACAACATAGACTTCTATGGTTTTGGAACAAGTCCATCTGCAGCAGAGAACTACACACTGTTCGAAAAGCACAAGCCATGCTGCCCTGATAGACATCGAGCTTTTGAACATGAGACATCAAGTGATGAAATGGTCAGAGCTGCTCATAATGAACTGAATTCTTTCAGCCCAACCAAGTCATAAGATCAGATGGGCCAAGCAGGAGTCTATTGTAATATGGAAGTGGTGCGGATTTCCTAGAAACCTACAAAACTAGAACTTGTAGGACTAAGAAGGTCACAGGATATGATATCAAGATACAAAAATCATTTATTTCTATGTAATAACAATCAATGTGTAAAAACTTTTAATTCAAATTTAAAACATATTGCCCTTTATAATCACTCAAAAAATGAAATCTTGGGTATAAACCTAAGAAAACCTATATGCTACTTTTATGATGAAAACTAAAAAAAAATTGATGACACAAATCAAAAGATAAATAAACGGAGAGACAATGTATATTTGTGGGTTGGAAGACTCAACATGGAAAAGATGTCAGATTCTCCCTAAATTGATTTGCTGGTTTAGTGCAACTCCTATAAAATTACAAACAATTTTTTTGTAGAGATAAACAAGATTATTCTAAAATATATATGCAGAGACAAAGGGACTAGAGCAGCTAAAATAATTCTGGAGAAAAAAATAATAAAATGGAGGGAATCACTCTACTCAGTTTCAGGACTTCTTGTATGACTACAATCATCAAGACTGCAGAGAATTGGTGATTAATGGATAGAAGAGAGAACCAAGAAATGGTGCACACAAGTATGACCACCTGATATTTGACAAAGTTGCGAAATAATTCAATGGAGGAAAGATAGACTTCCAACAAACAAAAAAAGAAAGATAGACTTTTCAAAGAAGTGTTGGAGCAATTGGAAATGCAATGATAGGCAAATAACAATCATAAATCTTCAACCTAAACCTTACACTTTACACAAAAATTTACTCAAAATGGATGATAGATTTAAATGTAAGATGTAAAATCCTAAAACTTTTAGAACATCACATAGGAGAAAATCTTTGGGAATTAAGAGCTGATAAGAGTTCTTAGATAAAGCACCAAGAGCACAATCTATTAAAGAAAAAAGTTGGTAATTTGGACTTCATCAAAAAGTTAAAGCTTTTGTTCTGAGAAAGACCATGTTAAGAGAATGAAAAAATAAGTTACAGATTTGGAGAAAATATTTGCAACCAACTTATATGAAAACGAATTTATAGCTAAAATACATAATGAACTCTTAAAACTCAACATTAAAAATATAAATAATTTGATCAGAAATTGAGCAAAAAACATGAGGAGACATTCCACTGAAGAGGATATGGGGACGGCAAATAGGCACAGGAAAAAATATTCAACATCATTAGGCGTTAGGTAAATACAACTTACCTAATGAAATATTGTTACGTACGCTTCAGAACAGCTCGTATAAAAGAAATGACACATAAAACACAGTGACAATACCGAATGCTAGCGATGAGGAGAATTTGGATCTCACACATTGCTGGTGAGAATTTATGATACAGCTATTCTGGGAAATAGTTCGGCAGCTTCTTTAACAAAAAAAAAACTAAGTAAACTACACTAAATATATATTTACAATATGACCCACAATCACACTCCTGGGCATTTTTCCTAGAGAGATGAAAACTTATGCCCATACAAAAACCTGTTCAGTGTTGTTCATAGAAGTTTTATTTATAACAGCACAACACTGAAAACAACCAAAATATCCCTTAGGTGAATAGTTAAACCAACTGTGGTTCATGTAGTAGGTAACACCGCGTGATTAACATTAGCATGTAACACTACTCGACAATACAAAGGAATGAACACTTCAGAAATGCAACAACTTACGTGGATTTTAAAGGTACTATTGAATGAAAAAAAACAATCCCAAAGGTCACATATTGTATGATTCCACTTACTTAATGTTCTTCAAATGAAAAAATTACAGATGTGCAAAGAGATTAGTGGTTGCCAGCGGTCAGGACAATCAAACTACAAAACCTGATTTTAAAGGGGTAGCATGAGGGAAATCATTGTGGTCATGGAATTGTTCTGCATCTTGATTGCAGTGCTGGTTACACAAATATACACGTGATAAAACGACACATTATACCCATGTCAAATTCATGGTTTTGATATTGTACTATAATTACGTAAGTTTCTCCCCAAACTGGGTGAAACATCCATGGGGCTTCTTTGCACTATTTTTGCAACTTTCTGTGAATCTACAATTGTTTCAAATAAAAAATTTTAAAAACTCAAACAGTGCTGGACTTTTCCTCTGACGTTGGAAGTAAAATTGTTTGTTTGAGAACAACTGTAGCAGTCAGTTCGATTTAAAGCCAGTTTGTATAAATTAAATATCTATCTTTAAATAGTGGAATAATAAATAGAGAGGAGGAATCTTCATGTGAGGGCCCATGGAATGGACACTGAGAGAAGATTTCCATCTACAAAATCATGTTCAATCTGGCCCATAACTGAATCATGAGTGATGAGTAAACCAGTGGCAAGGTCGCGCACAGGTTGAATTATCTCAATGTGTGCTCTTGCTCTCTCTTTACCAGGCACAACTAGTTGTGTGTATTCTATGCATGTTTTTGGCGACCTCATATTCCAAAGTTGTTCGGTCATTAACATCAGTGTAGACAAAGATTTGTGCTGTTTAATTAAAGTCCCGTTCTTAATTAAAGTCCCGTTCTTATCACTTCATAAGTGGATACAGAGAGCTATATTTTAGTGTCGTCTGCTCCCGCAATTGAGAACTGCTGCTCTCTCTGTCTGAGTGGTGTGGCTATAGAAAATATAGGGGAAAATGACAAAAAATATGACAATAATTATGTATGACCCTTTTGTCAGGAGAAAAAAACAATGTTATTTTTAACATCTTATAATGGTGTTTTAAAAATAGAGCTGTATGGTGATGTATTAAGAATGAAGCCTCTAGAGTTGAGCAGCTCAGGTTATAATCTGCATTCTGCCAGTGACAAGACCTATGATTTAGGACAACTTCTTTAACCTCTCCGTGACCCAGTATAAAGAGATAATAATGGAATGGATCAAGCCAGGTAACAATACCTAAAAATTTTTAACACTACTTGCCACATAGCAAGCTCCCTATAAATGCCAGCTATTTCTCATGTTCAAAATCTACAATCATTCTCTTTTTCCCTTGCTCACAAAACAAACATGGACTTTTTGTGGGCTTTTTCTGCCATTTTATCCTATATGCAGCTAGTATAATTTCATTTTATTAACCAGAATAATTTCCAACCAAATGAATATGATTTTTCAAGAAGATAGCATAGTGTACAGCAAAGAAGAGAAAAGGAGTGAGGATTCCAGCTTTGGGAGGTTGAACCAATCATTTTTCTTGTCTGGGCCTCAGTTTCCTGATCTGTGAAATGGAGTTTGTGGCAGCTGCTCTTCCTGAAGTCCCTGGGTGCTGTGAAGCTCAGATAAGGTAATGGAAGTAACATCGCTTTAGCAATTATATGGCGCTGAAGAATAAACACAACCTATGAAATATACTGAGGACCCTGAAAGTCCAGCTCTATGTTCTGTGACTCTTATGTCTCTATTCAGTCAACAGCCAGAGTAAAATGACACTCCACTGGCTATTTCAAGGTGTTCTGCCAGTTTCCTTGATAGATCATTTCTCTGCCCATGGACATTCCTCTGTTCAGTGATCAAAAAAACCCATAATAACCTTGTTTAAGGCGTGTGTATGATAATGACACTGAAGGAGCTGAATGAGCTATGAGTTCAACCAGTCCTTGAAATGAAGAATGGATTCAGCTCTACCACCTCCATTTGCTGGCCATATATTTAAAAATGTATGATCTATTCGATTCTGTAAACCAAGCTTCAGGAAGTCCAATTCCTACACAATCCTCAGGGCCCCACCTACTCCAGCCATTCATAGATCACCCCAGATGTAAATACTCTAACCTTCTCATGACTGGCATTCTCTTGTATTTTCCTCAAAGCATTTATTACATTCTCCGATGTTTATTCTATTCAACCGTCCCTTTTATTTTCTATTCCAACAGTCCAATTTATCTTAGCCAACAGTCTCTAAGTACCTTGGAGGCAGGGGCAGTTTAGGGATGGCACAAAGATAAGAAAAAATGCTTTGCACAAGGTCGCCACTAATTAGCTTGTGGTTGAATACTAAGAGATGCCATTTTCTTAGAAACTACTATATACCTGGTGCTTGTATATATGACATCTAACTTTTCCCATATCTCCAAAAGTCTTTTTGGAAGTTCAGGTTGAGGTTCAATGAAGTTCAAAGACTCTCATCCTTATTCCTCTCCAGGGTTTAGGCTGACAGAGGATATACACATGGAACCGAGTGAAATAGGGATTAAAATGCCAATTTTAATAAAAGTAATGTTGGAGAACGTGGCTTTGTGTTGACGTAAAAAGTGCTTCTTACTCCTTCCTCTTAGATTTAAAAAGACCATGACCTGCAGTGTGGAGCCAACCTGACTTAGCCCCTCAGTTGTAGAGAAAGGTGCTGGAAGAAAAATACTGGGTCTGCCTATTGTTGCCAATACTCCCTTGGGCTTCAAGCAGAAGACTAGGAAATTGCAAGAAAGAGACAAGGTAGAGCCTTGAAGTTTAAGGCACCCATTAGTATCGTCAGTTTATTAGATGAGCCACTCATCTTCCCAGGGAAGGAGAAGGGAGGGGTGAAAACAGTGACCTTCAGGGATTACTTCAATTTTTCCCCTTTCCAGGTAGGAATTGGAGGCTAAGAAACTGACATTTCCTCTCCTCTGTGGAAATATGAGGAGCTGCAGGGATGTGCAGTGAGAGGATAAGTGGTCTTAACAGGCAACATGAACACTTTCTACGTACCAGGTGATGGGGAAAGTGCTTCACAACATTCACCTCATTTAATCCTCCAAACAAGCGACAAAGAGGATGGTTGAATTATCGCCATTTTAAATTTACAGAAATTGTGCCAGAGAGAGGTGAAATGGTTAATACCTGCTGGCTCTTCCACATTGGGCTGGATCAGGATCCAAATTAGAATCTGAGTCCAAATCTCAGTCTCTACAGAGCACACTGAACAAATTCTATGAATGAGTGCTACATGACGATAACTTGGTTATCATATATGGGGACCCTCAGGACAGACTGATGGATGATTTCCATCGCATCTAGTAACCATGGGAACCTGAATCTGGATTAAAGGGATTGCTGCTGGGAAAGTCCACGTAAATACAACTTCCTCTGATAATAGAGTGAGTTGAGTCTATTTACTTTTACTATTTTGAGTTTTCTTAGAAAGTGCTTTATGTGTATATAACATATGCACTGTCTTGGTCAGTTAGGGCTGCTATTACAAAGTACCATGGACTAGGTGGCTTACAAGGAACACAAATTTATTTCTTTCTGCTCCAGAGGCTGAAGTCCAAGATCAGAGAGCCTGCATGTTCTGGTTGTAAAGGCCTTCTTCTGTATTGCAAACTGTCAATTTCTCATTGTATCCTCACTTGGTGGAAAGAGAGATAACTAGCTTTCCAGCCTCTTCTATAAAGGGCACTAATCCCACTCATCAGAGGTCCACCCACATGACCTAATTACCTCCAATAGCCTCTCTTCCAAATATCATCAAAGTGGGATCAGAGTTTCAACATGAATTTTGGGGGGACACAAACATTCAATCTATTGCATGTGCACATACATACACCACTTATATCCAGTTTAATCATAAAAACTTTGTTTGCGCATATATCTGAAAGAAGGAGATCACTTACAGCCTAGTTTATATGCATTGTCCAGCCTCACACTTGGAACTTTTCCTCGGCCTCTGGGCCTCGCATTCCGGGTATCTGGCAAGGATTCAGCTTCCTAATGGAATGACTCTCTGTGTCTGTGACAAACACAGCATTGAATGCAAGGCTTTACCAAAAAGAAAATAAAGATGGGGGAGAGAGGAAATCATTGTCTCATTAAGCAGATGATAATTGCAATTATTCACCAAGAATTATGAATCACAAATGAGGATTTCAAAGTCAATTGGGAAACAATTTAGCTATAAATACTCATATTAAGCAGCCTAATGAAATCCGCTTTGCTTTAGAAACTTCCACTCTTGTTTTCATCATGTGCTTTGTAGAAGTGCAAATCTTGATAAATTATTCCTGTCTCCCGCATGCAGGAAAAAGAAGCAATGTGCTCTAATAAGCATATTGATGCTTGCAAGATCCTCTGATGGTAATAATATCACCTAAACTTCAACTGCACAGAGTTTTCAGGTTTTCTCCCTCAAAATCATTATTTTATATGGTGCTGACAATGCCCCATAATATCAGGCAAGGAAAATATTCTATTACAAATTTAAGGTTAAGGAAAACATGGTACAGAAAGACATAATGACTACCCCACGGGCGTACGGTCAGGTGCTGGAGCAGAATCTGTGTCTGTTTATTTCCAATGATGGGAAATTCCTTTCCCTAAATTACAGTGCCTTCAGTATGAGTTTCGATGCTTTTAGTTTCACTTCACTGACGATTGAACTCAAACTGGCTTGAACAGTAATAAATTTATTAGTTTATATAAATAGTAAGTCCAAATGTACGTAGGTATAATGGTGGCTTTGATCTAGTAGTTCACAAATATCCATGAGTTTTTTCTGTCTCTTCACTCTTTTTCTATAGGCCTTTTCTTCTTTCTTTTTTTCCTTTTTGGTCTTAAGATTGGCTCACACTATGTCACAGCATAACTATCAACACCTCCTTCCAAGAGAGAAAGATAGTGGCAGGAAGAGAGAGAAGAAAACATGATACAGAGAGAAAGAGATCCTGTTAAAAACACAAGTCCTGGACTTAGTTCGGATGGGCCAATGTAATTTCAATGCCCTTTCCTTACCCAAACATTATCCGTAACCCAACACCATGGATTACTGACTGGCTTCAACCAAGGTCAATGTTCATTTCTTTAACAATCACCATGACAACGAGTTAGCTTTGATTGCATTAGAACAATCAGAGCTCAGTTTCGGAGTCAACTTAGAGTAAATCCACCCAAACACAACCCACAGAGGTGCTACACAATGATGTGAGGAGATCGTTCCCAAAGAAACACCTGAATGATATTAGAAAATGGAGGTGAGTGGAAATGTGAGCTGGAAACGTCACAGATGTCTACAATACCTCCAAATGTGCTACTCAGTGAACAAAAAGAAGCAGAGCCTCGTGGCTGCTAAAGATTGATTTAAAGCATGGAAGATACAGTCGACAGCAGGGGATTTTGAGGTTTGTGAATGTGTATTAACACAAATTCATATAAACTCAAGATTTGAAATGGGATGGAGAATGGGAATCCATGCAAGAAGTAGTCTGAAATAAATCTATGCCACTGGTACGTCTTCAGTGACCTTCAATGCTCTGCCTAGGTCTACTTTCTCGTTGTTTGAATCATGTTTTGGTCTCACAGCTTTCTCCTAATATTAGGTAGTACTCGTACTTCTAATACTCATTGATTATTGATCCTATCCAAATCCATCTGTTTGCCACCTCAGCTGTGTGATCTTATAAAACTTATTTGACTTCTCTGGTCTTCACTTTCCTCTTCTATTAAATGAATGGTTTTAGAAAATTCATTACAAAACATTTCCTAATCTCTAGGGTCCCTTCCAATTTTACTATTCTAATATTTCCCCTGCTCTAGAGATGGATTCATTCAGCTTGAACATTGTGTTTAATTCTGCTTGTATGAGGGAGAAATGCAGGAAGACTTGGGCTAGAAACGTCTATTTCCCATTTTATCATGCACTAAACTGACTTGCTTGAGTGGGAAAAAATTAAAAGACTCCTGGGCTTTGAAATTAACCCTAGTTCTCCTCCTAGCTGGTGGCAGGCAGAAGATTACATACAAGTTTCAGCTTTCTTATCTGAGACTTAGTTTCATTTTTACTATAACATCTGGTAGCCTAACCTTAGCAGTGGCTGGCTGCTGTTTTAATTGAAAACTGCTTCAGGAATTATACTTGACATCCCCTTTCAAAAATTCTTGGATTAACAATTTAATCGCCGGCTCCGACTTTGCATCTAACATTTTGTTGTTACTAATTATACTTCAATAAATAGGATTTGTATTTTCGTCCATATTATCTTTGGAATAGATTCTTAAAAGGGGGACCAACAGGTCAAATAAGAAATAGATATTTGTTTTGCTAGATAGTGCCAGATTTCTGACCATAAGTATTGCACTATTTTGCATCCCCACCAGCAAAGTGTGAGAGTACCTTTTTATCCGTAGCCTCACAAATGGAGTATGCTGGCACACGTGGAATTCTGGCCAGTAGGTGTGATATGGCACCACACTAAAGTTTTAATTTGCATTTCCCTTATACAAATGAGGTTGAGCATGGTTTCTTGTGATTGAGCCATTTTCAGTTTAGTTGTTTTTCTATGAACTCTGTTCGTTTCTTTAGCCCATCATCCTATGGGGTACTTGAAATTTTTCTTCTGTCTTTTTAGAAGTTCTTTAAATAATTCTTGTCTGTGACAAAAGGTACATTTTTTTCAGTATGTCATTTTTTTGTTTTTATTATGGTGAATTTCTCTTGGAGATTTTTTTTTATTATGATGTGATCAAATTTACATTTATTTATTCAGAGGCTATTTTAAATAAAGCGCTGAGAGAATGTCTCTCTGGGGAAGTGACATTAAATTTGAGAGACCTGAAGGTAAGGGGACCAACCATCCAGGATTACCCAGGACTAAGAGGTTTCTCAGGGATGGGACTTTGAGTGCTAAAACTGGGATAGTCCCAGGCAAGCTAGAATGAGTTGGTTACTCTACGTGAAAGCTGAGATGGATTGACCATCCGAGGAAGCCAGGAAAGAATATTTGGGATAGGGTGACATTCAAGGACAAAGCTCTAAAGCTGAGAGCAGCCAAACATTTCCTAAGACATGCCATAAGGCCACTGTAGAAGGAGCACAGCAGAAGGAGAGGACAGTAACCTAATCGGATGATTAGACAGAAGGGCGGGATCACTCGAGACCATTAAACCATGAGTAGAGTGGAAGTAACTTGCAGTTATTCCAGAAGCTTTTGGATGTTACTGACAGGCTTTAACATAAGAGTGGCATGATCCATTCAGGCCATTTGGAACTTGTTTATCTGTCACGGATTTAGTGTTGGCTCTTGATTCAGTTCTGAATCATTGAACTCCGATCTCTCTGTATGAGAACTCTCATCTCCTTTACTGAGTCCCTTCCCCTTCACTTCAACATCCATGGTATCTCCTGCCAGGGCCGTCACAAAGAGTGAGGACAAATCCATGGTGGATAAACAAATGGCAGAAGGATTGCAAAATGGCCCATGCTCCCCTCACATCAATCCTATAAAGGGACTTCAGGGAAACGGCTGATGGGAAAGCTTTTAAAGGCCAGAAAACCCCTCTAGTGTAATACATAGCCTTTAAATTTACTGCACCTCCATTTCTCTGTCTTTTCTTAAGGCTCAAGGAGAAGTATTCATAGGTTTACCTGATAACTGGATATTTCCCACTTTATTGAACACTTTGAACTTTAAGTATAAAAATAAAATGGTTTATTCTTACTTCAATCGCTACATTCAACCATATTCTGTCAAACCACTGTTTTGACCCCTTAATAGTATATTAGGTAGATTCCATGGCTTTACAATCACTTGAGGTTATTAGAAAAATCACTCAGCCCAGACTGATTTAAGATGCTAGTCTCAAATACAATCCAAATATCAACTCTCCCATTGCCCACAACAAGCCTCACCATAGAGGACTTGGGGTGTGGGTGGGATGTGTGGTTTTGTCTTAGACTCTCACACTCTAACTGCTTAGAGGCATTGGGGTTGCACGGTCTGACTCTGGATTGCCTCCTCTCTCCTCCCAGCTCCACATAGCCCCTCTGCGTAGGGGCAGGGCATAGGAGAGAGTAGGAAAGAAGGAAGAGTGGCAGTGGCAGGAGAGTATCCATGGTCTTACCCTGCTCAGGCTAATTCCATGTGTTGCTGATGCTATCCACCAATGTGGTGATTTTTGAAGACATGTGAGCAGTTTTCTTGAGGCAGAATTAAATTTCACTCTGGCCTCTCCCTGGCTGAGGACTCAGAGAAGAACAGCTGTATCTCCTTTCAGCCCTGAGATTTCCACACGCCCAATCCGCTTTCCAGGTGGGGCTCCCCTTCTCTCTCTCTAAAGCCAAGTGGGCAATCTCATAGCCCTTGTTCTTGCTCTAGTCAAGATTTTTGCACTTCACTTGAAGGTACAAAAGGCTGCTGAGATGTTTTTCCATTCCCTACAAGTATAGAACTCTGGCATTCTCAGTGGTTTCCATTTCCAGGGGTATCTCTTGACTAACATCACCCAGTTTTTCCTTTGGGGAATGATTCCTCCTACATCATTGTGTAGCAACTATGTGGTTTGAATTTTGGTAGGATTTACTCCACCTCTGCTCCAGCACCAGACTCTGATTGTTCTAGGGCAATCAACTTTAATTTAACTCTTTGCCATAAGAATTAGGTTGGGTGTGAGTCTCCATCCCGTTCTTCCTAAGCACACTACCCACTGATTCCAATTTGCTCTGTTGATCTGAGCAGTTCTGCCTTCAAATATCTCCAGGTGAGAAGCAGCCCTTGTCTCTTTGGGGACTCTCCTCAACTCCAGGAAACAAGTGTCAGGTTCATTTCCACTCCTTTCTAGTGCCTACCTTGAACAATCTACCAGCAAGGGAGCGAGCTGCCACTGTGCCCTTATTGTGGACACTCCAAGCGCTACTCCTTTGTAGAGTTTGGAGCCCTCTCTCTTGGGCTGAAATGAAGAGAAATACCCCCACCACCATGGGGCAGAAAAGTACTGTAGATTGTCTCTCCTCTCCTCCATCTGGGGGCAGGCATGGACTAAAAAGAGATGGGAAGGAACTGGGGGTACAAAGGGATGGGGTGAAGTGAGGCACTAATAGAGATGTTGCTAGCCCATATGACCCTTTCTAATGAATTTGAGAAAGCCATTTTCACTGGGGGAGGGTGTAGCCCCTGTGCACACAGCCAGATTAGCAGGGCGAAGACTGGATGTCGGTCCTCATTACTCTCTTGGCTGTGCATATTTGAACAATAAACAACCTACCCAAACCAACCATGGGTGGTGGTCCTGACGCTGTAGTGATAATCAGGGATCGCAGGGCTGGTTTGGCTACTGCTTAATAAATACTGAAGAAGGGGGTCTGGCCTCAACTGGTATTTGCTCTGTGCCAGCTGTGTCATGAAAATGAGAGACCAAAGAAAATTACCACCCAACTTCCTTCTGAATAAATATAGTTAAGTACTATTGGACATTGTACTCAGTGACTTGTGTTGCTGATGGAAAAATTGTTTTAAAATCATATACAAGGGCAATTTGAAAGAGAAGCTATTGCTTATAAGGATTGAGAGGAACTAAGCATTAAAAAAAAAAAACTAAACTATTCTTTTAGGTCAAGTCACACTATATTTACCTAATATACTCAAAATAGCAGGAACATATTTCAGTTAAGAGAACCAAACTCTGCAACCAAACGGGAAGTGCATTAAGAAAATAATGAAAAAAATAGCTTTCCTTCAGCCTAATGAAAATTGTGATATGGTGAAAATTCCCTACATATATATATTTTTTGGTTCATTCATTTAAAAGTATTCTACTATCATTTTTTTTTAAACAGTACAGATGAAGAGTTATTCATATTCCTTATGGTTCAGGACACCATCATCATTGGTTCCTTCTCTTTTTGTTTGTTTATTTGTTTCCTATATGTCCCCATTCTGAAATAGCATTCTTCTCCAAGCTAGGGGCGAATATTTTAATAGGTCTTAAATATATCTGTGGATTTGTACACATCCTTGTAAAATGTATGCATTTTGGGGATCTTTTTAAACTCTTAATTTTAATCATTTTTGAAATATCTTATTCTTATATTTATATACTTAATTTCTATATTTTTCATTTTGTATGTATTTAAAGTTTTTAAATATATGGTATTATAGTGTTCTTTTTATTTATCCATTTTTCATTCTCAGCACTTTTTAAGATAATTCATTCTTGTTGCTTATGCATGATTGTGTGTATGTGGGTATGTGATTTTTGCTTCTACTTGCAACAGAATTTTCCAGTTTGCGTTTATCACATTATGATTGTCCTCTATTTAAATAAAGATATATTTGTTCTGTGTTATATATAATGTATTGTTTTGTATTGGTATACAAAAATACTGCACACATTTAATGTATATGATTTGATGGGTTTGGACATATGCAGACATGTCTATCACCTCCCAAAGTTTTCTTATGCCTTTTTGCAGTTTTTGTTTTTTGTTGTCATCACAAGAACACAAGATGAGACTTGCCCTTTTAACAAAGTTTTAAGTAGACAATAAAGTGTTGTTAACTATGTTAACATATGTGGAAGGCACTATGTTGTACAGCAGATCCCTAGAATTTACTTTTCTTGCGTAACTGAAACTAGTTTTTTGACATATTTTGCTTAGATTGCCAGGCATTTTTATATAATATTTTATGCCTCCTAATATACTGACAGAAATGCTGAAACAGTAAACAAGTTTCTTCATCTTTGTCAACATCCTCTCATTTATTTCTAGTGCCAAGTACATGTTTTGGCCCAAGAAAGCATTCAATAAAGGTTTGTACTGAGCACCAAGTGTTGAAATAGAACGAAATTTAAACTTGTAGACCTGTCATGAGGGAGGGAGGGAAGGAGAGTTGACATTTTTGAGGATCCAGGAAATACTTAGCACTGGACAAGGTCGTTATGTACCTTACGTGTTTTGCAGTTTTATGAGGGTTGAATGACAACTTATTACCCACATCTGAAGTCTGAGGAGGGGCATAAGCACCATCAATGTACTTAAGTTGTACAGTGCTTTGCAGGTGCTTCTGTGCCTTTGATAAATGCTTGTTAACCTGCTACTGCTTTCTCTCTCTAATGACAGACAGCAGCAGCATGGTATAAAGGGTATCAGTGTTATCTTCTGAGACTTTCCTTCATCTGAGTACAAATCCCCACATAGACTGGTGACATAACCTCTCTCTATCTCTACTTCCGTCTCTAAAAAACCATTACACCATAGAGTCATAGTCAGGAAAATTGAGTTAACACATGTAAAGTGCTTTTCGCAGTGCCTAGCATCTAAAATATACTCAAAATATGTTACCTTTATCATTATTATTATAGCAGGTAGAGCAGTGGGGGACACTAACAGTGTGATCTCTAGCAAGGCATGTGGCCCCTCAGGACACGGGTTTCCACATCAATAAAGAGACTATCTTGGTTTTGACTTCTTACGGCCCATCTAGGAGCTAAAGCTTGTACATGCACATGCTTACACACCCAAGTGTACACATGTATACATCACGGGTTGTTACCTGAAATGATACAATGTACATTTCTGCTTTCCATTTTCATGTATCTGATTATCTGCAGTGTACTTTGTCAGCTTGGGCTCAACATAGGAAAACTCTGGTAAAAAAGATTCAGATAGAAGAGAAATGGCTGATACCTATATGTATATCTGATATATATAATCATCTATCTGTCTATATAGCTACACAATATGTAATTATTAAACAGTATTAATATCAATTTCCTGGATACTGGAAATATCAATTATTAAAAGGTATCATGTATATCTGATATATATAATCATCTATCTGTCTATATAGCTACACAATATGTAATTATTAAACACTAATATTTGTATTTCCATGTAGTTTGCAAACTCAATCTCATTACCAAATAGTCATAGTACTTTCCAATGACATGTGTACAAAATATTTCACTTTTGAGTCTAATCATTTCCATGAGCTCTCAGTAGCCTTGCGCATTACAACTGTCTCATCTTTGTAATGAAATCTCCGGGACCAATGATGCTCACATTTACTATATGTTCCCAAGCATTTGCTGGGACTCCACTCCTAAAGGTTATTTAGGAAAGCTTATCAGAATGCAAGTGTTGTTAAAGAATAATATTAAACCTGCTCTAATTAATAAAAAAATAAATGATCAAAAAACTTCAGAATTTACTCCGAGTAGTAAATTACTTGTGACTTATCTTCTAATTGAAGTTGAAAGTCCAGTGATTTGAAACACCAAAGCTAAGAATGATGGATCTATGCAAGGAGAAGTATGATGGCACAAGCTTTAGACATAAATTTCCTATATCTAAGTCCTGGATTCCATGCTCACCAATTATATGACCCTGCACATGTAGCATAACTTCCTTATTACTCCCTTCTTATATATATGTAAAATGGGAATTCGTTAAATTTAGTTCTTATCTTGGAATGAAGGTACTCAATCAATAGAAGCAGAAAGCTCATCATAGTTTCTAGACCATGGCGAATTCTGATGAAATACTAGATTTTTATTATTAAAATATCAATTACCTTAATTTGAGACAATTCGTGTGACTTGTTAGGTACAATCGAGAAGTGAAATATGAAAGAAGATACTGGAAATAGAAGTTGGGAGAGTTCAGAAGCACTCTTATTTGCACTTACAAAGAGCTTTACCTTCATCTTCTAGATAGATCACCAGTCAAAACATTTCCTAACCGTGATCTCCACACTGCTCCTGAGCCTCATTCCTAGCCATTCCTCATTCCCTATGCTCCCAGGCAAAGCAGCTAAACTTGCTTTCACACTCCCAGTGAACTTTCTTCAAATCTCAATAGCTGAACTTCTTAGAGTGATTTACTTACAGATTTGTTTTCCCAAACTGAGAGCTTCAAACATAAGATAACTACTTCATATTTTCTGCCAGTTCCGTAAGAACATGCACTGTGTCTGACTTGTTCATTGCTATAGTTCCATTGTTTAACACAGTGCATGGAAGATAAAATGTACATCAAAATGTTAATGAGTTAAGAAATAAATTTATGATTTCAGTGTGTAACAAATATTTGCTCCCAGCAAACTTTTGTGGAATATGCGAGTGATAGAGGAAAGAACATGGAGACAGATAGAGATAGGTAGACAGATGGAGATAGATAGAGATAGGTAGACAGATGGAGACAGATAGAGATAGGTAGATAGATGGAGACAGAGATAGGTAGACAGATGGAGATAGATAGATGGCTGAATGGGGTCAAAGCTTACACTTGGGGAGAAAAATCTCCCACTCAAATCTGTAATAAAAAATTTTAAATGTTCCAGAGACTACAAAAAATAGGGTACCAAATAGCACATAATCCCTGGGTTCGTTTAAATAATGTTGATTGAGTCTCTGGTTACAGTTACATTATTATTTTACAACAGAATCTAAACTTCTACACATTGTTCTAAAATCAGATCCAGAAAATTGAATCCAAGATAAATACCCAGAAAATATTCCTAACTCCTAACATCCTTGGAGAGTTACTACCACGTTTATTTTACATCAGCCAACCTAAAGCTGCTGGAAATGAAGAGAATAAACATCACAACACTTCAGAGCGGCAAGGAGAAGAACGAGAAGCAAGAGCCTAACGTCCCCATCACGCTGCAGGATTTGACACCACTTTATTCAGGATCATTCAGAAATGACAAAGAAATTCCAGTCAAAGTTTTAAGCTTAAATTAGGCAAGGAAGAGTGTTTGGGTAGAAAGATTAATCTTTAAAACCAACCCTTTAATTTTCCAATTCAACCAACACTTACGGAATACTATGCTGATTCATGAGTTTCTACCATGCTAACTTCCTATTTGACATAACAACAGATGATAGATGAAAAGTACAGGTCATTCCTACTCCATTCATGTCAACAATAATAAAAATAAAAATATATAACATTCTAAACTCTTCAACAAAGGGTGTTGGGAAAACTAGGATAATCATATGCAAAAAAATCAAATTAGACTCCTATCTTATACCACTCACAAAATACAACTCAAAATGGATTAAAGTCTTAAACATAAGACGTGATACTATAAATTCCTAGAATAAAACACAGGGAAGAAATTCCTTGACATTGATCTCGGTAATAATTATTTGGATATGACATCAAAAGCACAAGGAACAAAAACAAATATCAACAAGAAGGACTATGTTAAACTAAAAGATTCTATACAGCAAATGGAATAATCAACAAAATGAAAAGGCAACCAACAGAATGGGAGAAAATATTTGCAAACCATATATCAGATAAGGGATTAATACCCAAAATATGTGAAGAGCTCATACAATTCATAATAAAAAAAACAAACTAATTTAAAAATGGCCACTGGAACTGCATAGGCATTTTTTCAAAGAAGATGTACATACAAATGGCCAACAGACACATGCAAAGATGTTCAATGTCTCTAATAATCAGGGAAATGAAAATCAAAACTACAATGAGATACCACTTCATAGCTGTTAGAATAGCTATCTTCAAGAAGACAAGAGACAAGTATTTGTGAGAATGTGGAAGAAAGGGAACATGTGCACTGTTGGTTCAGTCACTATGGAAAACAGTATGGAGGTTCCTCAACAAATTAAAAATACAACTACCATATGATCCAGCAATCCCACTTCTGGGGATATATCCCAAGGAAATGCAAACAGGATTTAGAAAAGATATCTGCACTCCAGTGTTTATTGCAGCATTATTCACAATAGCTAAGTTATGGAAACAATCTAAGTGCCCATCAACAGAAGAATAGATAAATATGTGGTATATATATTTTCATAACCAGGAGTAATGCTCAGATGAACATCTTAAGCATTTGGACACATCTCTGATGATTTCTTCACAACTAATTCTCAGATGGAGTATTGCAGGGTTGAAGGCTATGAACACTTGTTAAGGATTTTGACATATCTTGGCAAATTACCCTGGAAAAGAATGTACCTTATAGTCCTTCTCACACTTTGTAAGACTCCTCACTTCCTCACACCCTAAATAGAGTTGTTTTCAAATTTATGGGTGAAAATGCTATTTTATAATTTGTATTTGTCTGATTACCTGTAAGGCTGACTATACTTACATGTAATAATTGGCCATTGTGTGCAGGTTTTGGTTTGTTACTTGTTTATGAATTGTCTATGATGTTCTATGCTCATTATTTATGAGAGTATATTGCTCTTTCTTGCTTTCAAGAGCTATTGGAGGCTAAGGATATTAACTCTTTGCCTATTATGTAGGTTGTGATTTTTTTCCCTAGTTGGCATTTGATTTTGAATTTTATTCTTGGAAATTTTAGATATATAGATATTTAATCATTTTATGAAGTGAGATAAAGATAACAATAAGATTTATTAATATTTACTGTATGTGGCATGATGTGCCAGTTTATCTACTTTATCTCTTAATCTTAAGAACTACATGAAGTAAATATTATTATAGCACCCATTTTAATAATGCAGAAAGTAAGATTTAGAAGGATTAAACAATCAATCCAAATTTTGCACAGGCAGTAGGAGGCAGACCTGCCTGTCTGAACAATGTCTGTCTAAAGCCACAACCCTTATCTTTGGTCTCTACCTTCAAACACCTCCCATTATATCATTGCAAAGAGCTTCCCCATCCAGAAATCAGATAAACACTAATCGATATTTTCTTCTGGTTCTTTTACAGGCTTATTTTTATTTTCAGCTTTTAAAAATAAATCAGAAATGTATTGTGAATTAGAAATCTCCTTATTATTTTGTGTACCTCTAATTTGAAAATCAATTGTCTTACGAATATTTACTGACTAATTTGTTCCCTCCCCATTGATATGAAATGAATTACCAACCCTTATTACCAGGTCTGATGCCCTTCTCCCATTAGGATTTGGATCCTGGATATAGGCCTATGTTCTGGGACAGCAAACTTTGTTCAGAATGTGAACCAATGAGAACAATGACAGTGAAATATACTAACATATTGCAGTCCAAATCCAAGGGTGGACTGGATCCCCTGGAGGCAGTGGAACTGGGTGAGTGTACCCCTTCCCTTCCCCAGCAGAAGCAAGCCAGGTCTCAAATCTTCAAACAGTGGCCAGCATGACTCTAAGAGTAGGTGGGGACAGGCCAACCTAAGCAAATGTTTTCAGAGTTACAGTCCAGCCCACAGGAGTGCACACCATGCCATGGCAGCCCTGCCAATGGGAATGCTCTACATTGAGTAGCAGTTGTTCAGCTTCCATGAAGGTGCCTGCCTGCTAAGCACAGCACAAGCAAGAAGGTGCCCTGCCCACTTAGAAAGTGTCCCCACCTGTGGAGCACAAGAGCCCATGAGATTGACTGAGTGGTGGCTCAGCATCTGCATGGGCGTCCCTCACCCCAGAGCAGTGCAGGCAAAAAGGTATCCCACCCACTCTGAAGGCACCACATCCATGGAGCACAGCAGGCTGCAGGATCCACCGAATAGCAGCTCAGCCCCCAAGTAGATGACCCTCCTGTCTAGTGTGCAGCAGTTCAACCAGTCCCCTGACAAGCACCAAGGCCCCCTGTACCATGCCAGACCCACCTGCCAAGTGCAGGTGCCCTACCCATATGAGGGCAACCTGTAGAGTGGCTGCAGCCAACAAATGCAAACACAGAGTAGCCTTACCTGCACAACTTCCAACAGAGGGGGCAGGATCAGAAAACACAGCTCCTGATCCCGCCCAGTGGTGTCAGATGGAATCTGCGACCTGATATTACCACTAATGTGCCAGCAAAGGATTAATCCATCAAACACTATGAAGAACTACAGAAACACATCAGAGTGGAAGGAAAATGACAAGTCTCCAGAAACCAATCCTGAACTCACAGAAATTTACAATCTAAATGACAGAGAATTCAAAGTAGTGGTCACAAAGAAACTCAATGAGTTATAAGAAAACTCAGAAAGACAGTTCAATGAGCTCAGGAATAAAATTAATGAGCAGAAGGAATACTTCACCAAAGAGATTGAAACTCTAAAAAAAAAAAAAAAAAAAAAAAAAACCAGAAATTCTTGATATGAAGAACACAATTAATGAGATAAAAATAATCTAGAAACCATAAAAAATAGAGCTGATGTTATGCAGGACAGAATTAGTGAATTAGAAGACAGCAATACAGAAATGCTTCAAGTAGAGGAGGAGAGAGAACTAAAATTTTTTTTTAAATGAAGACTCTTTTAGAAATATCCAACTCAATTAGGGAAAGCAGTATAAGGATTATAGGTATTCCAGAGGGAGAAAGGAGCAGCAAATTTTTTCAAGGAAATAATAGCTCAAAACTTCCCAAACCTGGAGAGGAAATTTGATTTACAAATACATGAAGGCAATAGAACTCCTGATTACATCAATGTAAAATGACCTTCTCCAAGGCAAAAACTAATAAAACTGGCAAAAGTCAATGACAAATAAAAAATATGAAGGCCAGCAAGGCAGAAGAAAATAACCTACAAAGGAAGCCCTATCATGCTTTTAGCAGATTTCTCAGCAGAAACCTTACAGGCTAGGAGAGAATGTAATCATATATTCAAAATACTGAAAGACAAAATCTTTCCATCAAGAGTACTCCATCCATACCTTTCAGATACAATGGAGAAATAAAAGCTTTCCCAGGTAAACAAAAACTGAGGGAGTTCGTCACCACTAGACCTCCCTTACAGAAAATGATTAAGAAAGCTCGCCTACCTGAAACAAAAAGGCAACAGTTTACAAGCTTTGAGCAATGAGATAAATAGATACAGAGAATCATAAAATTGCAGCTATTAGGACAGGTTAGCAAACAATTAATTATAACATAAAAGATAAAGGGAAGGAAAGCATCAAATGTAATTATAAACAGTTTAATTTAGTCACAAACTTACAACACAAAAAGGAAGAATTTGTGACAATAATAACTCAGATGGGAAAGAGGGAGGGGACGGAACTACTTAGGCTCATGGAGATAAGAGGCTATCAGAAAATGGACTATGTCACCTGTGAGATCATTTATACAAACCTCATGGTAACCACTAAACAAAGAATCAGAATAGAGCCACAAACCATGAGTAAACAGAAAACCATCACAGAAAACCACGAAACTGAAATGGCAGTCAGAAACACAAGGGAAGAGAAAAAATAGAAATATAGAGATAAAATGGTAATATTAATTTCTCATATATCAATAATCATTCTATATATAAATGGGTTGAATTCTCCAATCAAAAGACACAGAGTGGCTAGATGGTCTAAAAAACAGAACCCAACAAGATGCTGCCTCCAGGAATCACACCTCAGCTCTAAAGAAGCCATAGGCTCTGGAGGCTGAACCTGTAGCCTCAGTTCAGCATACTCTGCTTCAGTGACCGAGGCTAGGTTCCCAGGTGTGGACCTACACTGTCCATTGGTGGCCATATTGTGGTGGTGACTCACATACAAAATAGAGGAAGATTGGCACAGATGTTAGCTCAGGGTGAATCCTCCTCAGCAAAAAAAAAAAAAGAAAAATAGGCTCAGAGTGAAGGGATAGAAGATGATACTCCAAACAAAATAAAGCAGGTTTTATCATACTTAGACAAAGCAGACTTCAAGATAAAAAAGTCAATGAGAGACCAAGAGGGGCAATATATAATGATAAAAGGGACATTCCACCAAAGGAACTAACACTTATGAACATATATACACTTAATACAGGAGCACCAAAGTATATAAAGCAATTACTAATAGACCCAAAGGGAGAAATACACAGCAACACAATAATAGTAGGGTACCTCAACACCCCACTTACATCAATGTATAGATTATCCAGACAGAAAGTCAAGAAGGAAACAGTGGCCTTAAATCAAACACTAGACAAGGTAGACTTAATAGGTATATATAGAACATTCTATCCAAAAACAGAAAAACACACATGATTCTCAAGTGCACATGGATATCTCAGGATAGACCATGTGTTGGGACACAAGGCAAGTCTCAATAAATTTAAAAGATTGAAATCATATCGAGCATCTTTTCCAACCACAATGCTATGAAACTAGAAATCAACTACACAAAAAAAAAACTAGGAAAGCCACAAATATGTGGAGACTAAACAGCATGCTATTGAACAACTATTGGATCAATGGAGAAATCAAAGGAGAAATCAAAATATACCTGGAGACAAATAAAAATGAAAATATAACATACCAACTCTTGTGGGATGCAGCAAAAGTGGTTCTAAGAGGGAAATTTATAGCAATACAGGCCTACCTCTATAAACAACAAAAATCTCAAATAAGTTATCTTAAACTACACCTATTGGAACTAGAAAAAGAAGGATAAACAAATCCCAAAGTCAGCAGTAAGAGGGAAATAATAAAAATTAGAGCAGGGGCCAGCCCCATGGCTTAGTGGTTAAGTTCCACATGCTCCGCTTTGGCAGCCTGGGTTTGGTTCCTGGGCACAGACCTACACCACTTGTCAGCAGCCATGCTGTGGCAATAACCCACACATAAAATAGAGGAAGACTGGTACATGTTAGCTCAGGGTTAATCTTCCTCAAGCAAAAAGAGGAAGATTGACAACAGATGTTAGCTGAGGGTGAATCTTACTCAGCAAAAAAAAAAAAAAAAAAAATTAGAGCAGAAATAAATGAAATAGAGACTTAAAAAACAATAGAAAGGACAAATGAAACTAAGAGCTGGTTTTTTGAGAAGATAAACAAAACTGACAAACCCTTAGCCAGACTCACTAAGAAAAATAGAGAAGGCTCAAACAAAATTAGAAATGAAAGAGGAGAAATTACATTGGATACCACAGAAATGCAAAGGATTATAAGAGAATACTATGAAAAACTATATGCCAACAAGTTGGATAACCTAGAAGAAATGGATAAATTCTTGGACTCATACATCCTCCCAAACTGAATCAAGAAGTAGAGAATCTGAATAGATAAGTAAAGCAATTGAAATAGTAATCAAAAACCTGCCAACAAACAAAAGTCCCAGACCAGATGTCTTCTCTAGAGAATTCTGACATTCAAAGATTCAAAACCTATCCTTCTCAAATTATTCCGAAAAATTGAAGAAAACAGAATTCTTCCTAACTCATTCTATGAGGCCAATATTACACTGACACCAAAACCAGACAAGGACAGCACAAATAAAGAAAATAGGCCAATGTTTCTCATGAACATAGATGCAGAAATCCTCAACAAAATATTGGCACACCAAATACAGCAATACATTAAAAGGATCACACACCAAGACCAAGTGACATTTATACCAGGGATGCAGGGATCATTTAACATCTGCACATCAATCAGTGTGACACACATTAACAAAATGAGGAATAAGAATCACACGATATTCTCAGTGGATGAAGAGAAAGCATTTGACAAGATCCAACATCCATTTATGATAAAAACTCTCAATAAAATAAGCATAGAAGGAAAGTACCTCAATATAATAAAGGCCATGTATGACAAACCCACAGCCAACATCATAATGGTGAAAAACTGAAAGCCATCCCTCTGAGAACAGGGACAAGACAAGGGTGCCCACATTCGCCAGTCCTATTCAGCATAGTCCTGGAGGTAATGGCCAGAGCAATTAGGCAAGAAAAAGAAATAAAATGTATCCAAATTGGAAAGGAAAAGTGAAACTCTCACTGTTTGTGGATGACATGATTCTATACATAGAAAAGCCTAAAGAATCTACCAGAAATCTATTAGAAGTAATCAACAACTACAGCAAAGTTGAAGAGTACAAAATCAACTTAAAAAATCAATTGCATTACTATACACTAATAATGAACTAGCAGAAAGAGAAGTCAGGAATACAATTCCATTTACAATGACAACAAAATGAATAAAATATCTAGGAATAAATTTAACCAAGGAGGTGAAAGACCTATACACTGAAAACTATAAGACATTATTGAAGGAAATTTAAGAAGATATAAAGAAATGGAAAGATATTCCATGCACATAGATTGGAAGAATAAACATAGTTAAAATGTCCATATTACCTAAAGCAATCTACAGATTCAATGCAATCCCAACCAGAACCCTAATAACATTATTCACAGAAACAGAACAAAGAATCCTAAAATTTATATAGAACACCAAAAGACCCTGAGTAGCCAAAGCAATCCTGAGAAAAATGAGTAAAGCTGGAGGCATCACAATCCCTGACTTCAAAAATGTACTATAAAGCTATAGTAATCAAAACAGCATGGTACTAGCACAGAAAAAGACACACAGATCAATGGAAAAGAACTGAAAGCCCAGAAACAAAACCACACATCTATGGACAGCTCATCTTTGATAAAGGAGCGAAGACCATACAATGGAGACAGGAAAGTCTCTTCAATAAATGGTGTTGGGAAAACTGGGCACCACATGCAAAAGAGTGAAAATAGACCATTCTCTTACACCAGACACAAAAATTAACTCAAAATGGATTAAAGACTTGAACGTAAGATGTGAAACCATAAATCTCCTGGAAGAAAATATAGGTAGCGCACTCTTTGACATCAGTCTTAGCAGCATCTTTTCAAATACCATTTCTACTCAGTCAAATGAAACAAAGGAAAAAATAAAAAAAAATTAGACTACATCAGACCAAAAAGCTTCTGCAAGGCAAAAGAAACCATGAACAAAATGAAAAGACGACCCATCAACTGGCAAAAAATATTTACAAATCATATGTCCGAGGAGGGGTTAATTTCCAAAATATATAAAGAACTCATACAGCAAAACAAACTCTCCGATCAAAACCTGGGCAGAGGATATGAACAGACATTTTTCCAAAGCAGATATACAGATGGCCAACAGGCACATGAAAAGATGTCCAACATCATTAATTATTAGGGAAATGCAAATCGAAACTACAATCAGATATCACCTAACACCTGTTAGAATGGCTGTAATTACCAACACAAAGAATAAAAAATGTTGGAGAGGGTGTGGAGAAAAGGGAACCCCCATACACTGTTGGTGGGAATGCAAATAGTGGTGCAGCCACTATGGAAAACAGTATGGAGATTTATCAAGAAGATAAAAATAGAAATACCATATTATCCAGCTATCTCTCTACTGGATATTTATCCAAACAATATGAAGTCAACAATTCAAAGAGATTTATGCACTCCTGTGTTCATTGCAGCATTATTCACAATAGCCAAGATGTGGAAGCAACCCAAGTGCCATCAACTGATTAATGGATAAAGAAGATGTGGTGTATATATACAACGGAATACAACTTAGTGATTAAAAAAAAAAGACAAAATCGTACAATTTGCAACAACATGGATGGACCTTAAGGGTATTATGTTAAGCGAAATAAGCCAGACAGAGAAAGAAAAACGCCATATGATTTCACTCATATGTGGAAGATAAACACATGGATAAGAGAATAGGTTAATGGTTACCAGAGGGCAAGGGGGTGAAAGGGAGGGTGGAAGGGGTAAAGGGGCACATATGTGTGGTGACAGATAAAAATTCGACTATTGATGGTGAGCATGATGCAGTCTATACAGAAATTGGTATATAATTGTGTACACCTGAAATTTCACAATGTTATAAACCAATATGACCTCAATAAAATAATTTGAAAAAATAAATTAAATTAAAAAATGAAACAAGAAGTTAAAAAAGAAAGAAAGAAATGACTTCTGTGTAGCTAAGGGACACGCTGTGGAACTGGTCAAGCTGAGTTAGCAGAGCAAAAGGAAGACCTAGTTCCTGAGGAACAGACACCATGGCCTTGGCTAATTTCTCCTCATTCTTGTGTCTCAGCTTGCTCATCAATTTTCTGGAAATCTTGCATTATGAGTTATTTCTTCCTTCAATGTTCCCAAAGAGAAGGACGATTTCCCACTCATAAAAATTATCAGTAAAATGTAGCAATTAAGGGAGTGGCTCTGGAGCTCAATAATCCTAAATTCCAATCTAGACATCATCATTTCCTAACTGTGACTTTGGCTAGAATAGAATTGCTGTGCCTCAGTTTCTTCACCTGTAAAATGAAGTTAATAGTACTATAGCATTAGTTCATCACGAGAACTAAATGAGTTAACATAATGAACACAGTTGACACTTATGAAAGTGATAATTAATCATCACTCAATAAATGTTGGTCTTTATTATGACTATGTTTATAGTTCATTTTTTTCTTCATATTACCCACTAGATAGTAAGTTCACGAAGACATGGATTTAGATGTTCGTTATTACAGGGTTTCTGAAACCTTAGCATGAATACAAATTTCTGGAGAACTTTGTTAAATGCATATTCTGTTCCAGTAGAGGCTGGGTGGGATCTGAGTTTCTGTATTTCAAATAAGCTCTCAGGTGATGAGCTGTCCATCTAGTTAGATTAACAACACAGTAAAAGCGAAAGCCACTTGGCATCTAGGAATCCAGGTCCTGGAGGATTTGGCCAGCACCGCAGGCCCCTATTCCCTTTTGCTTTGGTTCCATGGAGTAACTTGACATCTATTTGAAGATGGTGGGATTGCCCATGCCACTTCCTATTTTTACACCTGAAATTGGTTTCATAGATAGTAAAAGTCAGTGCCACTGGCAGAATAGAACCTTGAATTATTTTCTCTGTGTAGTAGATTTCCCAGACTTCTGTTCCAGAGCCTACTTAGTCCATCAGGCTGCCAGAGGCTCTGGAGGAGACTGAATCCACTCCACGAGGTTTAGCCAGCCTAGTCTTCCTCACTTCTTCTGGTCTAGAAATTATGTGGAGATGTGAGCTGTGGCTGAGAAGCTGGTTCCCTGTCAGGGAACTAGGCACCCCTGCTGGCCATATGTACGGTCCTTTATGGATCATGAAGACCAACCAGTCTGAGGGTTCAAGGAGCATCACCTGGCCTAGAATCCATGATTTTATAGGTTCCTATCTGATGGCCTGGAGTAACTGTATAGTTTCCCACTATTGATGTTTGCTGTATTTTACTAGGTACTGTTAATTCTGCAATGATGGTGATCAAATACAGTGTGCACAGTACTTTGCACAGATACTTTAAAATATCTGGTTGATTGCAATGGCAATGCACTGTACAGCAACTCCAGTGAGTACGGCTGCCTTTACAAAAGTTCTTCTGGAAGGCCTCCTGGATTACTATAATCCTTAGTGCCTTTCTCTCTCTGAACTCATACTACTAAAATAGTCTAAATAATTAAAATATGCCATTTGATTGCGATGTTTTACTTCTCATTGCTTTCTACTGTTGTTTTCATTTTGTTGAAGTCTGGTTTCCATGACTGGACGGTAATTTCTCTGAGCAAGTAAGAAAGACTTGCCTGTCGCACCCGTCTGTCAAGTGCTCAGTGTAGCGCTGGACACCCAAGGCATTCAGTGAAGGGCTGCTGGATTTTGGAAACAAAAGATTATCTTCCTTCTGGAAATTAGCAGCAACTAGTTGATGCCACAACTGAGGCTGCAATTTCCAACTTTTTCTATCTTCAAATGAAAAGAAAGGCCTTCTAGAGTGTGCAATGTAAGCATTGAATTAGACCAACTCCAAAGGGAGTTTTGCTTTTTGGGAAAGTCCAGCTGCCTAAGGCTTCTTTCTCTAGGTGTTTAGGACTCTTCCTTTTCATTTATGACAAGTGATGATCAAGGAATTCCGTGGCTTTGAAACTGCCATCTGAGGACTTGTTAAAACATGCTGGATAAATTGTATGCTGCTTTTGTGTTTGTATGTGTGTGAGAGAGACACACACAAAGACAGAAGACAGAGAGACGGTCAAAGAGACAGAGACAGAGAGTAACTGACAGAGAGGAGTGCACTTGTGTGGAAGCTATTCTTACACACACACACATATATAGACATATATAGTATAATTATGTATTTATATATGATAATATATGTGTATCATATGTATTTTATATACATATATATATATATATAAACCACTCCCTCCACCTCCAAAAGGAGAGTATATAAATGTAGTGGTACGGTTAATAGATTGATAGGAAGATTAAGCTTGTACTTAGAGCACCAGTAAATCAGGAATACCAAATAAATGAGGGAAAAATGGAAACAAAATTATATCTAATTTTATTTTTAGATTGGCACCTGTGCTAACATCTGTTGTCAATCTTTTTTTTTTCTTCTTCTCCCAAAAGCCCCCCAGTACATAGCTTCATATTCTAGTTGTGAGTGCCTCTGGTTCTGCTATATGGACGCCATCTCAACATGACCTGATGAGCGGTGCCATGTCCACGCCCAGGATTCCAACCGGCAAAACCCTGTGCTGCGGGAGCAGAGCGTGTGAACTTTACTCAGCCACAGGGCCGGCCCCGATATTTAATATTTTTAAGCATCAAAATTTTTCCAGGGAAGCTTAGGTCTACAGTGGCCTTCTTTCAATTTGTTTTACGGTTTCGTTTTATTTTTGTTTTGAGTTACACATGGCCCCATACTCTTTCCTGTGCTTAGGATCCCTGAAGTTCTCAATAGAGTCCTGAGCAAGCTAGGAATTGTAGGTTAGCAGATGGAAGGAATGAGAGTTATAAAAATCCGTTCAGGCCATGTATGAGAAGTTTGCAGCCTGTATTCAAATTTATGATCTGATACTACCACATGTGATGTGATACAAATGACTTCATATTTTAGAGCCTTATTTTTTTATCAGCAATTAAATGACAATAGCAATACCAATATCCTGTATAACAGGGAAGCTTTAGGACCAAAACAAGATAGAAGTTGTTATGAAAATTATTTGTAAAGTTAAAGTTTCCGTACAAACAAAGCTCTTGGTGATTGATAGGATGTGAGAGATTAGGGAAAGAGAGGAAGTGGAAACTACTTTGTGTTTTCCTACTTTAGGGAGGAGAGAAATGACATTACACTAAACAAGGTGGGGGACTAATTACAAAGAATTCTGCTGTCTGGAGGGGATAGGTAACACACAAGTAATATTCCAAGCTCTCTATACACTATGAATCTTACCCATCTTCATTCTAGAAAATAGAGAATGCTTATACAACAGTCCTGGTATATCGTAAAGCCTTTTGATGGAAGAGACTGTCTTATGTAATTTTTGTACTTTCCTAGAGCCAAGGCCTCCAACTGTACAAAATTTGGTGAGGTATGGGTATTTTCCCATCATCTCAGCCACTAGTCCATATTTACCTTTCTTTCTTCTTGATTCACTATCTTGGCATAGGGCTTGGACTTTTGATTTAGGCAAGAAGGCAGCTAGTCTCCTTTTCTAAAGGAGTTTCTGTCTATAAAATATTTATATCAGTGCATAGTATATACTAATTGACATATAAATGTTAGCTATTATTCTTTTTAGTAACATGTCATATATGACTATGAATTTTCCTCTCAATAAGTCTTTGGCTGCTTATTATTTGTCAGCATTTTGCATCATAGAATTTTGAATTTTTAGCCTTGAAAGATCATACAGATCAACATGTTCATTTTTTAAGAGAAAAATCAGCAAAAGAGACAGAAAGTGACTTGAACAATAACACAGAGTAGTTTCCAAAGTATGTATACAATTTTTCTTGGTGAAAATAAACCAATAAAAAAAATGAATCTTCCTTAAGTTGTTTTTTAACTGTACTTTGTAGGATTTAATGTGTAAGTCTCCAAAATTGTAATCAATTTAACTACTGCTATGTTCAAAGATGTTCTTCCTTAACCAAATAAAACTGAAAACTCAAGCAAATAAAAATGGAAAATCTCACCTTCATGATGTCCAAAATGATATTAATTTTGTATATTCTCATAACAAAAGCCATTTTTTAATTAGCTGGATATCATTGCATTTTTTAAACTATTTTTGTAGTGCAGATTTAAGCCTTCCTGTGTTGTATAAGCAAGGAAGACTAGAACAATTTTAGCTCTTTAATTTCTTCCTTAAATGTCAGTTCTAAGGAGAAATTGCTGCTTGGTTATGAATTCATAGCTAGAAATCACTTCTGACAAATCTTTAGCCACTTCTATGGCAACTCGTTTCCTTTGTTGTTATATAATCATTATCATTGTTATTGGCATGATTTTCAGGCTTTTCCCTTTGGAAAGCTTAAAGAAATCGCAAAGAGACTAACTGTGTAGAGTTGGCATGGCCTTTACAAAGTCTCCATTAGGTGTCTCATTTGGAAAATACGAACCAAATGAACAAAGCACAGGTTTAATTTTGTTTCATTACATTGTGAAGAGACCAACATGAATTAATTAGTGTTAACTACAACACGCTTCACTAATATCCTGCCAACACAAAGATTTCCTACAGTGCCAAGATGAGAGACATGTTCAGGATGATGAGAGAGAAATGTAAGTGGGTTGGTGCTATTATTATCACAAATATTGTGGCAAACAGTTCTAATTGAAAGGGGATTTTGCATTTGGGGGGTCATAAGCTCCATTAAGATCCTGGGCTAGACATTTAATTTACCTTAAATGGCATAATTTTCTGTTAAATGGATGCAAATTAATTGTTAAGGCATATTTATTGTGATTATTCATACAGGCAATAATATCTTAAAATGGCAAGTAGGGACTTTTGAGGGTAACCCAGCCACTGAGTCCCTCATTGAGTTGAAGTGGTGGTGAATTGAGAAGAAGCCTTGGGTATGGTAAATGGCCATTGATGTGGTGAGGGAGAGGCTCTATTCATATTAGAGATATGCCATTGGTAAGGCATTGCCTTCAAGTTATGGTTCTGGCCATTTAAACTTGAGCACCGCTCGCTATTAAAACATCTGCTGTATAAATGATAAAATTTTTTGATACTCTGGAGGTTGTTCTCACTCTCTGTATTGCAACATAAATCACAATAATGTTAGCAAATTAGTGCTAACATTTTGTCCTCCAGGATTCCTAGAGAGCAAAGGACACATACCAATGGAACAAAGACACAATGCAAACTGCCTGCAGTGCTAAATAATGTATACTTATATGTACACACATACCAAAATTACACATTGCAGTGATTTCTAATGATTATCCTGTGCCTCATAACTATGCCCAACAAAGTACTGTAATTCAGCTCTTACTCCTGGCAAGTGTTCTCTGTAATACTTCTAGCAGTCACTCAAAGGTTGCAGTGACTTAAAGGGCAGAGAGAGTTTATGGTCCTCCTACACACTCCTCCACACACATACTATACACACAAAACCTTTAAATATTTCCTGATTGTTTTAGTATTTGCCTAACACATATTTAACTCTGGGAAACATGGGAAATCTCCATGGCTTAGCCCTACTCTTAAATTACTAACGATAAATTTAGGGAGACTCACACACATTATTCTAAGGAAATAATTATATGCTAAGCATTTCCATGATGTGAGATAATAGTCATCATTGACTTAGGTAGTTAGAGAAGTTGTCAATGGAAGATTAAATTATAGGTATAGGAATTGGATAGGCAGAGAGATAGAAGAATGTTCTAGGGCAGAAAGAAATAGGGGAGTTGGAGGTGACTTCGATTGATGAGACAGTGAATAGAAACAAATCATCCTACAGGGAAGCAACAGATAAGATCAGATGGGTGGGGTTCAGATGTTGGGTTACTTTGGTGGCAGATAGAAAGGGATCAATGTATGAGGAATGATATGCATGCTGTGTTATTTTGAAAAGACTTTGTCTAAGGTCTCATTCAGAGGCACAGCCACTTCCTAGGAGAAGTGAAGCTTAACTCAAGGCAAGCCATTGCCAAGCCAGACATGGGCGTGCAAGCACTGGAATCTCCTAAAGTCAAATCTCCAAATGAATTTCCAACCCTGATTTCCTGGGAGGAGGATGGCATAGAGTTAGTTCTCCACACTTCTGCCAAATAAAGAGATTTCTTTGAAGAATTAGCTGCAAACCAAAGTGGCTTGTATCCCACTACAGAAAGAATTTCAAAAGATCTGGGTTGGTGCTGCTTAGATAATGATAGGAGCCTTCCACCATCACACCACACCACCTTCACTGCCCTCACTTTACTAGCCAAATACAAACATTGAAATTCTTAAAATTCTGTCATTTGGAAAAGGACCAATTGCATGAAACCATTTATGTCCATGGATGCTAATAACGAAACAAGTCTTTAGTACTAAGATCCTAAAAATTTTACACGATGAGATGGCTGCCCTATGAAAAGAGAACTTTATCTCCACAGCTGTGCACACTTTCGAAAAATTGAGAAAATGAGAAAACATCTTGTTTTTCTCCCTTGAAACCAGGAAAAAAATAATTAAATATTTATGGACCTTTTAAATTCAAGGAAAAGTTAAAATAAGTTTAAAATAAATTTTAACAATATTTGTTCACTTTTTATGCTAATTTTTTTTTAAAATTTTTACCTTGTTGATTGAAGTAGTAACTGTTACTCTTTATTTGCTTTTTTCCCCAGGAACCAGGCAATATTAGACCAATATTAAACATTGGATACTATCTGACCTCTGTCACTTAAAACTTTGGCAAACTTCAAGATTGTTTCTGTTTCAGATCCCGCTTCTTTCTCAACTCGGCCCTGTGCTCTGTCTTCTTCCTCAACTGATCGTATGTTAGAAAAAATATATTTATTATTTTCTTTCTAGATAAATGAATGTTTATATTACTTACTACATTTTTAAAACTGATGATGGAGTAGTTAATATTTTATGATCTCAAAAATTGATTTAATTGGCTATTTACCTCTGAAACTACTCATTTGTTTTGTTCCCCCTCCTTGTATGGTTAGTTCTTAGTAGAAAAAATATTTGTTTCTGCTATTCTTATAAATAGCTCTTTAAACAAATAAATCATGGTAAGAATCAGCACCAACATGTGATTTGTGAGCATACTTCATATCCTAGTCTTAAGACAGTAGTTGACTTCCACACACACAGTGGGTATCTTCCAAGAACTGGCTCACTTTCGGTATCTATCACCACCCTTATTAAGGGGGGGAAAGGGTTTTCCTATCCTCTATGTGTGCAAAGTATAAGCTGATGGAGTCAGAAAACAGATATGAATTCCCAGAACTGTCATGCGGAGGGCAGACATGGGACACAGCTAACACGTCTGCTGCTGCTCCTCTCATTCTGGCTGTGGCCTTCCTTTGGCTATTTGCAGTCATAGGGGGTCAGAAGCCAAAGTTAGCCTCTAAGTGTAATGTCTGTGCCCTGTTTACAGCATTTCACTCACCGTTACAAATGGGATGGGGTCAGGTTCACTGTATTCTGAACCATTCTTGATGTGTTTCATCATTTTGTTCTTTGACTGAAAGTGCAACTCTGAATATATGTCTGTCAGATACACTTCTACAAAGACACTGAAAATTTAACCCTAAGTTAGGGATGTGCTAGAAATGGAACTAGAAGATAAATTAACACAGTGCATTTTATGATGTTAAGTCCTAGGTTCCCCCTTTCAGAGGAATCCTTGACTTAGTCTACGTGCAGTGTATCACTGCCCGGAACTGCATGCCACTCAGAATGTTCTGGGTCCCTTCAACAATTAATCCTCAGTCTGTAACCTATGAATTTATATATGCCTTTCCATTCTGTGTATTCACCATCTTTCTTTCTGTATTAAAAGCTATTAGAGTAAGTATTCTATCTCTTAACTGACTGCCATAACTCTCCTGATTCCCTCATCCTTCTTAACCCTCCCTGTCTTTCCCTGTCCTTCACTTCATGAAAGATGCTTTTCTATTCCTCCATTCAATAATCATTAATTGATCACCTCATTTATTTTGTTTTCAAGTGACAGTATTTCAAGTGTTTATTTTCTCACATATCTGAAAACTATAGGTATATGAAATAATCTCACATATGACTACATCCAGGCTCTTGGAGACAGGGCTCAAATGATCTTTTCTTCTCTCTCTCTCTCTCTTTCCCATCCCTTCTTGTGGTTGCAGGCTCTGCTTCTTTTGGAGTGTTGTCCTCAGTGTCTTATTAAAGATGATTTTCTCCATTGAGAAGGGGAAAACAGCCATAAGATGTTCAGTTTGAATGTCTTTAGAGCTTTAGACTCCAGAAGAAGAGAAAATCTTTCCCAAAGCTCTCAGAACACTTTTGAGGAGGCTTATGATTATCCTAGTCTGGTCTTATCCTCATCACTAGATTTAAAGTGTCCAAGATGACACACACCACAATCACATAAAATGGGGCCTATGTGATTCTTGAAAGAAAGAATTCTAGGCAACACAGTACAAATAGACCATTTATTATATTAGACACTGGGACCACAGAGGTGAAAGACATGCTTTTAAGGAACTTGTAGCTATTGGAGGAAGTGGACAACAGTTTTAATTCGCTGTGATAATTGCTGAAAATCCTTATGCTCAGGGTGGTTTTGAAGTACAGATGAAGGCAAACCAGAGGAGGTGTCCTAAAAGAGTCTTAGAGGAGCTTAGTCTTATAGAATGCTTAGGAGTTGGCCAAATGAAGAAGACCGATGTGTTTGTTACAACTAATCGTGAGTATGAGGAGAATATTGCAGACAGGAGGGCCTGACACAGTCTAGGATCTATAAGCAGTTCTGGGAATGAAAAGGAAGGCACATGAGAAGGAGTAGAGAGAGATGTGAGACTGGGTAGGTAGATGAAGGCTAGAGCCTCAAGGCTAAAATTCAAGACGTTAAAAGTGGCATGTTAAAGGGAACCATTAAAAACTATAACATAACCATATTTGTATATTAGTGAATATAAGTCTAGGGACAGTAAGAAGAATGAACCTGGGGGTGGGAGAAAGGAGGGAGGGAGAACAGTCAAAATCCAGCTGCACTGAGCTCAGTGAAAGGTTAAAGGGAAGAGGAGCAGAAGCAGGAAGGCGACCTGAATTGAAGAGCTATTAAGAAGTTCAAAAGTACAAAACTGAGTGACAAATAGGATAGGTTGGGAGAATGCCTAAATTGATTTCCAGGTTTCTGACCTGAATGAATAGAGTGATGATAGATGGAGACAGAACCAAGATATAGAAGGCTGAAGAAAGAATCACATTAACCAATTATTTACTGTAAGTCTACTGTATAAGTCTGCTGGTCTCTAAACATTGCAGAATTTCAAGGATCATTTTCTTAAGGTAGTTGACATCTCTTTTTTCCTTTCTCTTTTGAAATTATGAAATTCAATCTTTTTGACCCACAAAAATCTCAATCTCACTAGACCTAATCTGAAACTAAGGCCATGGTTAGGTCCAAAAGTCAGTGCCACCTGAAATGGTGTGAGCTGTAGATGGTTTTAATCCTGGGTCTGAAGGAGAGCTGTGACTGAGACATCCTGGCAAAGGGTTCCTGTAGGCAAGACAGGATCAATAATATGAAGGAATCTGAGGGGCTGGCAGAGAAGCCCAGGAAGTTTAAGTCAGCTCCTGGTCCAAGATGCAGACTGGCACTAGTGGTTTACAAAAGCAATTAGAAAAATGTGAAGCAGTCCACCTTTAAATTGTGGATTACTTGTTAATTTGTTTTACCTTCTTTAATATACGTTTATTTTTCTTTGAAAACTCTTCTTTCTATCTCAAAACTTCTCACCTCAAAGGTTCAGGTTTCTGAAGAAAAAGTGAATATGAGACATCCTCCTCTAATTCAATTTCCTTTGAGAAATAAATATACTTGAAATTAATAATGCCAAGAGTCTGTTGAAATTTTCTTTCTCTCATTGTGTTTATCCGTGTCTCTTCTATCCTTCTCTCTTATAATCTCCCTCTCATTCTTCTAGATCAAGATATTTACTTTCTTTACAGAATAAACAAACTGAAATCCTCATAGTCCGACGTCTTTCCTTGACATTCTATAGAAAAACCAGCCTTTAAATCATGGAGCTGAGTTACCTAAGGTGAACAAGAGGAAAAGGAAAGGTTTAAAAGGTGATCAATCATTGTCACTGATTTCTGTCCACGGGGGCAGAGAATCATACATGAAGTATGTTCACATGAAGTAGCATGTAAGCAAAGGCTGTATGGATAAGAGTAATCTTCAGATGACATTCTCAGAGCTAAAACTAAGAATCCTAAGGCAAATCAGCATCCTCAGCCCTCAGACAGAATAAAATCTCCTTCCAGATCTTTGACTCTCTGAGCTACATTCCGACTTCTCTACTTTATCCATACTTAGCTCTTCCTGGGGCACCCACATGCCAGGCTTCTCAACTTTCCTCCCATTGATTATATCAACTGTTACCTTTTCTCTCACTGTATTCTTTGGTCAAGACCAAGCTCTTATGCACCCCCTCCAAGCAATAAGCCCTTATTAACTCCATCCTATAAAAATTTTTCCAATCAAGAATACCTTGGTATATATTTTATGTATAAAACTACACCTTTCTATGTACAGCTATTTATCTACCATTCTGCATTATTTTTCTAGCTCATTCATTCAACAGACATTAGATCAAGCACTTTCACATGCATACAAGTGCTATGTTGATCACTGGTGATACAGAGTATACTAAATGAGATATGCTCCCAGATCTCAAAGAATTCTGAGTAAATTGACAATGTCGATTGAGCAAGACAAGTTGAGGATGTTATGAGAGCACAGAAGAGATACATGAGTTTCAGATTGGGGTGACAAGGGAGGTTTCCTGGAGGATGTGGGGACTTAGCTAAGTTTGTGAGATACACAATGTGTTACCTGGTTGGGAGATACGGTGGGGCATCTTGGAAGACATGAAACAGCCTGAGATTTTGAGGGAATTTTAAGCAGGTTTGTGTGGTAGCTGCAAAGAATGCAATCATTCAGTGGTGGGAAATAGGTCAAAGAAAATCTCAAATAGAAGGTCTTAAATTTTGATATACATCAAAGTCACCTAGGGAATTTCCTAAGAGATAGATTCCCAGCCAGAAATCTGATTCAGTGGGGCCCACTAACCTACAGTTTTAACAACCTCTCTTTACAAAGAGAGATTTTGTTCTGGATTATGAAGAGCATTGAATGCTAAGCAAAGACATTTGAAAGAGCTCTTGAAAGATTCAGGGACCCATTGAAGAGTCTTAAGTAGGAGAAGGACAAGATCCATTTGTTGAGAAGAAGTCCACTGGGGATTATTTACAGGGCAATTTCAGTGATCCACTTGTTACATTTATACACGATAGAGATTACATCATTTTGTTGTTGTTGTTTTAATCCCCTAAAGCAGAATTTCTAAGCTACATCATGTCATGGTGACCTGGCATATGGAAAAATTTAAATTCCTAGGTTTCATTCCTTATATACTATATTGGAATCCCTGGGGTGGGACCCAGTGATCTGCATTTTAACAAGTCCCTCAAGCAAATCTTATGTGCCACAAACAGCAAAGTATCTCCAGAGCATCTCAGAGTAAAGTGGGTTGGTACCTTTCAGACCAACCCTTTAGGTGGTCCTGATGGGCTTTCATCTGAATGCTTTCTGCCACCTCAAACACAGAATTCATAAAATGCTGCATCATCCCCAAAGTAATACTTTGTTAGAAAAGGGGGTTTTAGTATTTCCAAGAAGCACTTAATTCCTGTCCCTGTGAAAAAAACAAGACAAATCAAAAAGTTCTCCTGGAAATTGTTTAGGCTTACAATGAAGGAACAGCAGCTTCTAAAAGTCACATGGAAATAAGCATGCATTAAGATGCATCTTTGAAAAAAGCTGCCCATGCTTCTGTGAAGCTTAAGGAGCTTTTCCTTAAAAGAAATCAGGTAATTCATTTTGAATTAAAGTTAAGCACTTGGCTTAGTTCTCTTTCATTTTTCTTCTTGTAAATCTGTGACTAAATTAATTAAACTGGTGTTTAAAACTGGCAGCCTACCTGACACAGGGGGCCATGCGGCAAGCTGGGTGTTGACAGCGAAATTAGAACAAAAGTTAGAATCTGCTGCTTGGGAAGAGCAGGCCTGTTTCTTCCTCTTCCCTCCTCTCTACCCCCCAGCACACACAGGACATGCTGCAAGACAGCCCTTGCTGAATCCCTGAGTCTCACAGCTGTCTTTTTTTTTCTGTTATATAGAAGGTATGACAAATGCTTGAACAATAAAAAGGGAGCTCAACCATTTTCCACTTAGAAGCTTAAGAGCATGAACAGCTGCAGCTGATCCCATAATCCAAAACCAGATTAAGGCAGAGCATTCCGGCCAACGACAGCAGAGAGAGAAGTAGAGATGGTCCTGACGTCCCATTAATATCACATGTGATGGCTAAATTTGATGTATCTACTTGCTAGGCTAGGAGGTGCCCAGAGACGTGGTAAAATACTATTTCTGGGGGTGTCTGTGAGGGTGTTTCTGCAAGAGATTAGCATTTGGATCAGTAGACTGGGGAAAGATCGCCCTCACCAATGTGGGTGGGCATCATCCAATCCATTGAGTGCCGAATAGAATGAAAATGCAGAGAAAGGACAAATCTGCTGATTGTGTTTGAGCTCTGTATCCTCCTGCTCTCAGAGATTGGTGCCCTGGTTCTCGGACCTTCAGACACGCACTGAGACTTAGACTATTAGCTTCCCTGCTTCTCAGGCTTTTGGACTTGGACGTGATTATATCACTGGCTTCCTTGCATCTCCGGCTCACACACAGCAGATCGTGGGACTTCTTGGTCTCTATAGTCAAGTGAGTCCATTTCTACAATAAATTTCCTCTTATATATTTCTAAGGCCAGGCCTGGTGGTCTAGTGGTTAAGATCCAGCACTCTCACCATCAGGGCCCAGGTTCATTTCCCTTTCAGAGAACCACACCATCCATCTGTTGGTTGTCATGTTGTGATGGCAGTATGTTGCTGTGATGCTGAAAGCTATGCCACCAGTATTTCAAATACCAGCAGGGTCACCCATGGTGGACAGGTTTCAGCAGAGCTTCCAGATTAAGACGGACTAGGAAGAAAGACCTAGCCACCCACTTCCAGAAAAACTGTCCGAGAAAACCCTATGAAGAGCAGTGGAGCACTGACTGATAGAGTGCCAGAAGGTGAGAGGATGGCGCAAAAACACAGGGCAGCGTTCTGCTTTGCTATACGTAGGGTTGCTAGGAGTTGGAATTGACTCCATGGCACTAAAAACAAAATATTTCTATATATATCCTGTTGGTTCTGTTTCTCTAGAGAACCTTGACTAATACACCAGCTACTAAAGCGTGTGCTAAAGTTAAGTTTTCATCCTTCCTATTTCTTTCCTTCACTCTGTCTCCCTCCTTCCCTTCCTTCCTTCTTCTCTCTCTCCCTTCCTCCTTTCCTCTCTCTTGCCTTTCCTTGTGTCTTCCCTTTTACTTAAATATTAATTGAGCACCTACCATGTGCTTGGCACTGATAAATCTGCGATGAGCAATAGAGGCAAAATCCCCACCCCCTTAGGGAGCTTGCATTCTAGTGGAGGAAACAGATCATACGCAAACAATTAATGAGCAAAAGCAATTAAAGATCGGGACACATGCTGTAAAGTAGCAAGGCAGAATGGCATGGCAGAGGATAAAGGAAGGACGTTAGATAGGGTGGAGATGGTGATGAGTCCCCTTCGATTTAGATGTGCAGCCTGAGAAGGAGCTAAGGAAGCTGGAAGAAGTGTGCTCCCAGCAGAAAGGAGCAGTAGTAAAGACTCCCAGGATGGTGCTCCAAGGACGAGTGAGCTAGCTTATTTGCCTCTTGGAGACCACCGTCTCTCTTCATTTTTTCCTTCCTGTTCAATAAGAAGTCACATTCTGTAAGAGTTCTAAGTGGAAATTTCACAGGGCTCTGTTAGGGAATCTCTAAAATGGAGAGGTCGTTACAAAGTGAATTGTTCATCCTCTTTCCTTGTAAGTTGAAGACACTAAGTAGATTGAGTGCATGAGGATCAAGACATCGAACAAAAAATGCCAGCGGAAAGGACTCTGTGAGAGCAAAGCTGTTCCCTTGCCATAATTAACCTTTATTCTAAGTTCTACATTCAGCACAATTCCTCCTAGAGTTGACTACCCGAAAGAGGAACGCAATCTTGTCATCTGCAGTAATTATACGGGCTCAGTTAATTTGAGTCCCTGAAATTCATTTGACCTGAAGATTAAGGCAATTTAAAGCAAGATTTGTTTTGGTTCTGAAGTTGGGATGGAGAGTCTTAAATGCTAAACTGTGGCAACTTTGAAATACCAGCTGGGCCCTGGTGGGGCAGAGACTGGCACAACATTTTGCTGCTCTGATTTATGCCTGTCTCTGCAATGTGAGGTGATGTGATTTGACACCAATTAGCCAGCGCGCACAACAGTTGTCCCTTTCCCCAGTTAGCAGTAACCGTGGAGTATCATGCACCTCTTCACACATGACAAGCAGCACACAAGTCATTGCCGCCGTTAATGTTCATCAGGGTTGACAGGCAGTGAGTCATGGAGGATGCTGGAGAAGCAGAAAATGTGGTTGGCCACAAACAGCATGAGGGCGGACAAAACCTCCTGATGTTTGGACCATGTGAAATCACAAGGCAAAATTTGAGTTTATTACTGCCTCAGAGCATGAACTCAGAAGATGTCTGTGAACATCCTGTACATCTCAGGGGACTCGGTGGTCCAGAAAGAGGTAAGACGCTTCCCAGAAGACTCCTCAAGCTGAACTCTCTCTTGTGTAGAGAAGACGGATGTGTTAACTAACTTCCAGAGAACACGGAAGTTTATAACTTTCCGATGTTTTAAAAAATTGAGAGCATTCTCACAGACAAACAAGAAGCAAATGAAAACTTAAGTGTGACTTTGATGAGGATCATTTTATAATTTAAAACCTGTGTTTATTTTTTTTTTAAATCATAACCCTTTCAAATACCATTAGGGTCACCCATGGTGGAAAGGTTTCAGTAAAGCTCCCAGACTAAGACAGACTAGGAAGAAGGACATAATGATAGGAACGTGCATCGTAGCAAATGCTATTTCATCATGACCCTCACTGCCAGAACTGACCTAAAAATCGCCTGTCTTGTGATTTTGCCAGCCTAAGAACCATCGGTGGCTCTCATTCCCTATAAGATCCCAAAGGCCCTCAAGCCTGACTTCTCTCTGATTCATATCTCTCTACGCAAACTTCTCTTTATGAAATTGCATTTTATAGTCGCAGTGGTCCTCTTTTTGTCTATAATCAAAAGAAAGAAACAAAGAAAAAGAAAGAAGTGCAAGAGATATTTTAAGGTACAAAAGCCAAGTGTAGAAAAATATATACCACATGATCCTGTTATTTTTTTAAACACATATTCATATACTCATTCAGTTAAAGGAGTGGACAAAGAAATTCTAAGTCCCAAAGAGAAGGAACTTTTCCTTTTTTCGCTTTTCCTTTGTGTACTTCAGAATTTGGGACTTTTTACAATTAGCATGCATATGCATGTATTGATGGTATAAGCTCATATAGACATATATCAGTAACATGGAGCACTCAGGAGCAGTAATAGCAATGATACCTCAGAGCTCCATCAGACTCCACCAAAATCCCGGAGAACTCAGGGGAAAATAGTGGTTTACATATCTAACCAAAACCAGTTGGTTTAAAAATGAGCTAGATTAGTCAATGACACTTCTTCCTCAGTCTCTTCCGTAGTTACGGTGGAATGTCTATCCTTTTCTTCCAACTAGGCTAAGTGACAAGTTTAACTGGAGTTAGACCATAGCTGTGCCCAAACTCTAAATTCAAGCTCACAAACTCAGTTGATAAGAACAATATTTATGACCCATCCCTGGAGGAAGTGCGGTTTTGTCACCTCCCTCCATCAGCGTTTCTTAAGTGTGTCTTTTGGGACATGAATTCCACAAGATGTCCGGTGAAGAAGGCATTCTTTGGTCAACCAAGTTTGGCAAATGATGCATAGTATACCCCCTCTTGAAATTCAGAATCCACAGCAGTGTACCAAAACCTCTGAGAATTCATGAAGTAAAGTAAAGCCCTTCAATTTATTAACCTGGAATTTTCCAAACCTATTTGGTAAAGAACCATTTTTATGCGAAATCTGATGTGTACTCAGGGAAACACTGAGCCAGCTACTCCCAAGCATGTTCCTACTTTCCATCCAAAAACCTTCCTGCCCATCCTTGTGTTGCCCAGGCTCCTGTTTCTCTGTAGAACTGCAATTACTCAACCAAAATCCTTCCTGATACTCTCTATCACTTTATATCTCTGCGCTTAGAAACGTGCTATTTTGATTAGCAGGGAATTTATCGTGACAAATTTTACTCACATTAACAATAAAGAGTCACTAAATTTTTGCTACTATTGTGAGCAGGCGCAAGGCTGAACTCCTTTCCTAGACTGTCCAAGACAATCCTCAAAACGATCTTATGAGGCTAGTGCTGCTGTTCCCGATTCGTGTTGAAGAGAGGAGCCTGCAGGAGTTCCACAGCATTGTCCAAGGTAACACAGAGGGGAAACTTCAGAGCTTGGGCTCAAACCCAAGCAGCTTGGCTCCTGGGTTCACACTTGTAATTACCGTATGAACTCGATGTCTAAGATGAGGGACTCTTCTTAGTGTTTTCTGCACCAGAAACATTTGACTTCTAAAGACTTTTTTTGTTGTTGTTCTTTTAATAGTTTGTTCCCTACGTGTTATGTATGGGTGCATTTCCCTTTTGCAACTGATGCCAAATGCCTACAGCCCAAAGTATGGCCTAGCAAATGTACAGAACGTCAAGGCATGTATGTGGTGGACCAACCTGATGCTGGCTCCATCTGAGATTTTTACTCTTATTTCCCCTTTGCCTCATTTTGATTCTCATCAGCTTTTATTCATTTTTTTAATTGTTGTCCTGTCCATATGCTATACAGATATAAGGTGGCAAGCTAGAAACACATTGCATCTCTAGCACTTCCTATACATCCCCTAACTGCCACAGACCCTTTCTCTCCAGCTGCATCATCAAAAAATATCATTATGAAAATGAGCCAGAGTTGAGTTCCAGTAATAAACATACTTTCTTCACTAGAGAGCTTTAACCCTAGCCAGACAATTAGCATGCAGTGCACTGCATGGGAGGAAATTTGTCAAGAGCCCAGTTTGTCAACGACAGATAAGTAAAAGGTAGTTAATGTAAATTGCATTTCCAAAATTCATTCCACTCAGCACGGTTCAGGAAAGACCTTGAGACTGCAATCTAAAGATTGCAATGAGAGTGAGTAACGCAGCAGCCGCTTTCCACTTATGTGAGCATCTTTCTCCGGAGAGCACTTTGTAGTTGTCCTATTTACTCCTCCTCGTTACACTTGTTTGGTTGCTCTGGTGTGTTCCGAGAGCGTGGAAACCTGAGCAACCATTAGCAGCATCTCCCCAGAGCACCTTGCTTAAACTGTGTTAAGAGATCTGGTTCAAACCAGGCTTATACAAGTACTGCTCGCCCTGTGTAAGGAATGGCCTCCATTTCAAAGATGGCTGATCATGTGAGAAGCTGATTTGATTTATCTGGGTAGCGGTTTCACAGACAGCCGCATGGCCCATGTGTTTCAGTTCTTTGGATAATGGAACCAGAGCTCAGACTTAGGGTTCAAACATCTAACCAGATGTTTTAAAACAACAGCAAAGTAAATTTTATAAAGAATTCAAACAATAAAGTTTCATTGTAGAAAAATTTTTAAGTGTAGATATACAAAAAAAAAGAAAATATTCAGCACCAAAATGGTCTACTGGGCTGTGGTAATGTGAATGAATTATTTCCAGACTTTTATTCACACACACACACTCACCCCATGTACGTATGTACGTATGTATATATACGTGTTTGTAGTTTCACAAATAAAAACTAGGAATCAGGATTCCAAACTCACACTTAACTATCCTGTAGACTGCATCACTATTTACCGTTCTCTAGTTCCCCTTCCTGTAGGAAGATTTTACTTTCCTGCCACCTTGAAGTCAGGTTTGACTGGCACTTGCCTTGGCCCATGAACTATAAGGAAGCTGATGTGAGACACTCCTGTGGGGAAATGTTAAGAGCCAGGGTATGATTCACCACCTTGTCCTTTTATCCTCTCCCTTGACAACTGCCCTGTCAGCTGGCACTTGAAAGTGATGACAATGACAACACAGTAGTGGAGAGCCCAACTGACCCTCTGCACCATGGGAGTGAGAAATAAACCTTTGTTGTTTAAAACCACTGAGTTTTGGGGATTGTTTGTTATTACAGCATAATCTAGCCTGTCCTGATTGTCACACTACCTTAACATAAACCAGTTGCAATCAACTTCAAATGGCCCCCCAAAGCTGAAAGAGATAGCACTTCTTAAGAACATCAGACGAAAGAGCCGCATACAACTGCACCGAAAATGATTCTCAGTCACCATTTCTTTAGAGGTTCTCTTAGAAGGCCATGGGTTTAAGGTTGGAGCTTGGTTTTTGCTTCACCTGTAACACACATTCGGGAGAGGTAAAGGGCATTCTTTCTCATTAGTACAGTAATATCCTGCCATACATCCATCAATCATATAAGATGTGGTATCGCGTTTTTGCAAGGATAACTGAATGATCAGACCTCGGTCTGGCTTCCACATTTCCCCTCCCCTACTCCATAATAAGAGAAGAATATTTGACCTTTCCAGTTTGGGAATGGCTGGGAGCAAGGTAGGATCTACTTGCCATTAAATCTGATATTATGTTATCACAAAGTTTGTGGGATTTCTTGTTCGCTGAGATGCAAATACTCAAGTTCATTCCAGATTGGGGTGTCTTGATGTATTCTCCTGGGTTTCTCATCTTCTACTGTTCCATAATGTTGTTACTGGATACTGTGCTTTGGGAAAATCTCTTAAGAGTCTCTCTGAGTATTCGCATAATGAAATTCCCTTAAATGGAGTTGAAAATTTGATAGTTTTATAGTGGATTTGATACTGTTATTATAATAAGTTTGACTGTAGTCCACACCAAGTAATTATATAAATAAAAGTAACCCCATATAGACTAACTACATCAATCATCACCTGAAATCATTTTAAAATGGAAGCTGTAATAACAAGAATAATATTGATCATATAGTAATAAAATTTATTATAATACCTCGTACTTACTGATAACGCATTATATGCTGGTAAAGGAGACCAGATGATGTTTTAGTAACTTACTCAAAGTCCTACAGCTAGCACAGGCTTTGAACACATACCTATGTGACCTAGATCTGTCATCCTATCTTAGACTGGCCTTCAGATATCCAGAGCAAATTTTAATTACTTACAAAGCAAAGAGATGTCATTTTTATGGTTTCAGAAAGCTATGGTATTTCTGGGCATAATAGCCTCTAACAAAAACTTTATAAGATGCAAGGGAAGGGGGAGGACATTTCTCTTGTTTAATCTATCAGTCAGTCAGGAAGTTATTAATTCCAAAAATATTCATTGAACACCTACTATATGCCAGAGGCTATGCTAGGCTCCTCAGATAAAAAGGTGAGCAACAACGGACAACATCTCTACCCTTATAGAAGTTAAAGTTTTGTGAAACAGAAGCTACATGTAAATAAATGAATGAATAAGCACATAAATGAAATAAGTATTGTTTATGACAAGCATTGTAAAGGGAGTAAGCATAGTGATACCCTGGGCGTATCACATTGGGCATGGATGGTGGGGGGCAGAGGCGTAGTTTAGAGAGGGTAATGGGAAAAACCTCTCTGAAGAGATGACATTTGAACAGAAAGCTGAAGGATAAAGAGCTAGCCGTAAAGAGCCAGGTGAAATAAAACCTGCAGAGGAAACAGCAAGATGCTGAAACAGGAGAAAACCTTGAATGAGCGTGAAGCAGGGGCAGTGGGAACAGATGAGTCAGAAGGGCCATCAGGACCAAATCATGTGGGAACTTGTAGGCTGGCCGTATGAAGTGTGATTTTCATTCTAAAGGCCTTGGAAAGTCGTTGATGTTTTAAGTGAATGTTAAATGAGTGTTTCTTAAGTCGGGAGGACAACACCCCCCAGCATTGAAAGAACATTCAAAAGTGTTTGACATAGGCATGGGGAAGCTAGTTATGGCCAGTGAATGCAACTAGATTGATGAGGATCAAGGCTGCCCCAGGGAGAAAAGCCCAAGGCGTCCTGCCCTACATACCAAACTATGTCTTCCTCCGGGAAGCATAGGATGTCCTGACCTGATTTGATCTGATTCTTTTTTTTTTCTTTTTAAAGATTGGCACCTGAGCTAACAACTGTTGCTAATCTTCCTTTTCTTTTTTTTTTCTTTCTGCTTTTTCTCCCCAAATCCCCCCAGTACATAGTTCTATACTTTAGTTGTGGGTCCTTCTAGTGGTGGCACGTGGGATACTGCCTCAACGTGGCCTAATGAGTGGTGCCATGTCTGTGCCCAGGATCTGAACCAGCAAACCCTGGGCCTCCAAAGCGGAGCTCAGGAACTTAATCACTCTGCCACGGGGCAGCCCCTGATCTGATTCTTATCTAAAGTTATAGGACCACCCAATAACCAGACCCCACCTGCACTGATACCATTTTAACAACTTTGTTACATACTCTTTCCCTTGTCTTGTAAAGAGATAACTCACATACCTATGCCTTAAATTTAGCCCTACCCTCAACCCGTGTTTGCAGCTCTTTACTGCCCATGGGTCCTGTCCCCAAGCTACTCCATGCTATTCTCTGAAGAAAGGAGCACTACTGCCAGACCTTGAGGCTCCAAGAAATCTTTCTTTCCACTCCTCAGCTCACCAGCTCGCATCATAGGTGATGTATGCCTGGTGTCCAGGAGACTAAATAGCCTAGTATTTCGAAGATGCTTGGTATACCCAAGCTCCTCCCCCTCTTTCTCACTCCTTCTAACAAAGCAAATCTCAAGTCTTTTGCTCAAATCTGAGGCCTGGGCTCTGTACCTAAGCCCTCAAATGAATCCCAAAGACCCCAGAATATCATGTTTGGATTCCCTTACTCTTCTAGTTTTCAAATAATTTGAGCCACAGTGTTTGCATGCATCTGGCCTGTATCAGTAATCTCTCTAACAGAATAAAACTGTTAAATGTTAAACAGTTGTACAGAAAAAAATATTTATAAAGATGCATCCCCCTTAGCATAACTATTTACTTCTCTCTATATACACATAAAATTTTACATTGTTGTAATTCGTGTTTACATACAGTTATGTGGCTTTTTTATTTACTTCTTTTGTAGGCATTCTTCATGCTTCTCTAATTTTGATATTTATCATTTTTATGGGTTTATACTCTAACAAGTTCATGTATCATAGTTTAATTAATTCTTACTTAAGAATTGAATATATTATTCACACATTTTCTGACTCCAAATTGGTTTCTAGACCCTTCTCAATATATTTCATGGTTCTTCCATATTTCTGGAGCACCTATGACCTTTTAAAATAAAAATAAAAACTAAGAGGAAATGATCTTTTAAAATAATCTTATATTCCTGACATTGAAACAGGTTTTCCCCTCGATTTTTAAAAATTTTTTACAGACTATGTCTAACTTACTCCATGAGCTTTTCTAACTCTATTCCTATAAACCTCAGCTGTGTCTTTGCCCTTCTCATTAATCTTGGCCCTTTCTTTCGTTCCATTTTTATTAGACCGAAGGCCCAGATAGCTAATAGACTCATTTGTATTTCCTCACACTTTTGTAGTGTGAATCTTTTCCTCTAGGGTCTGAAGCTTGCTTAGACTTCTGCTTTGTGAAAAATATACATGGCTTTTATTGTTTGTTTGTTTTGTGAAAAAGAATTAAGGTGGCTTATACTGTAAAGAAAATACAGAAAATTTTAAAAAGGAAATATACATGAAATTCTACCACTTAACTACACTAGATTTAACATGTTGTTGTAGATTCATTCTTTTCTCTATGCAAAAGTCTTACCCAGCGGTAATCATTACCGCTTTTGTAGTTTTATATCGCTCTCCCATTTATCATAACCTAATATGCATTTTGCGTACTATTATAATTTTTCCATAGCCCAAATTTTTAATGGCTACATAAACTTCCTTCGACTGCTGATATTGTGGTTCTGTTAACCATTTCTCTATTTGTACTTTCTAAATTTGTGTAACATTCTCCTTAAAATTCAGTGGGTTACCAAGAAGCAGAGAACATCTTTAAAGAGCCTTCGGGCAGTTTCTCTATTGTTTCACCAATTGATGCTGTTTTTCAGGTGTTTGCATCTTATTTATTGGGCTGCATTTTCACCTTCTCCCAGCTAATGCATTTCTCTCATGCCTTTCTGCCTTCCAACATAGCTTGGAATTCCCTATGACAAGCGTTTGATTTGATTTTCCCCTTGTTACAAAGCACCTTCTAATCTGTCAGGAAAACTCATGCTTTACATTGCTTACCCCATGAGTTGAAGCCTAGCAAGGCATCAATGATTGTCAAACACATCATAAGCAATGTAAAGATGAGCCCAGAGGGTGTTAATTCAGAGAGAGGCAGAGAGAGAGGACAGGCATACCTCCTCTGTGAGACAGGGAAAGAGTGATGATAAAGAGAAGTGGAAGGGCAGCTTTGGTTTCTAGAAGAAACACTGCAGTGAGAAATGCCTAGGAATGAAACTGACTTCCATGATAGATTATTACACTTTGATGAGGGAGACCAGGAAAATGGCATTAGTTAAACACCACTATCCATTCAGTGCATTAATGAGACAGCTTTCAGAATTCACTTGTGTGAAGAAGGCTATCGATTTTGGAGAAGTCCAGGGGTACTGTGGCAGATTAGAGCAGGATGAATGTTTGCTAAGGGGTTGGGAATTTTTCTTTCTTTTCCTCATTTTCCTGCATACTACCATGGAAACTCAGCTATGCCTACAATTCTGAGATGCAACCTCATGCTTTAATAACTGTATGATAATTTCATTGCACTATATGTGCAAAACACCCATGCATCATTCACTCTGGTCAGCTTTCAAAGCTACATTGACATTCTGGTGATACGGACCCCACAAAGCCCATGGAGTCAAAGATTTTATTGCTCACACAGATGCCTGAAGACCACACTGTATTTGAGTGGGAATTTTTTTCTTCTTGCTATATTATGTTAATAAACAACAGGCATTCATTTATTCAGTAATTTATATATACCCTAGTACATATTCCACAAATGATTTGAGGCAGTTACTAGGCTATTAATAGGTAAGTTTATAAGGTGAAAAAAATCAGCTTATCAGAATTGAATTCGTGTGCACTGTGATCAGGTGAATTTTATTGGTAGTTGGCAGAGTATTCTCCCTACTGGCTTAAGATATATCCTGTTATATGTGATATAATTAACATCTACAAGGACAATGCACGTGTCCGGCTAATTATGTAACAAACGATAATTCAGAAATAGAAGAAGTTTAAAGACTTCCATTTGCACATTGTCAATTACAGGTACGAATTAGTCTTTGTACCTTGGCAAAACTCCATTAAAATACAAGAAAATAAATAAAAATAAATTATAAACATAAAAGGAACAGACCAGGAGTGGTGATTTCAAGAAGTCTTTGGAATATGGAATATGGGATTAGTTTGGCTAAGAAACCTGAAACCCAAATGCTTCTGTGTGGGGAAGCCAGTACGGTGCAAGTCAGTAGAATTCCAGAACCCTGGGGCACGAAGACCACCAAAGGAAATAGTGAAGCACTGGAAGAAATGAAAGGGGGAGATGTTGGTAGAAAAGTCAGTACCCTGGTCATTCTCTATTTCACCCGGTCAGGCAACTCCACTTTCTCCATCCCAATAGGAGGTTTATTCTGTGAGGGATATAATCCAGAGAAGTCTCACTCTAGGGAACTTCAGGCATGGTATTCAGTTGGGGAGAGATGGTGTGGAACAAACAAGAAGGTTAAATTGAAGAACCCCAGACACTACCGACAACTGGCTTTTCTTTCCAAGAGCGCTGGCACTGAGTCCCCTGTCTAATGATCACCACTCGATCAGCAAACCCCGGCCTGGACTTGGCTGAATGTAAAGACTGTTGCTCCCTCTTTCCAGAAAAGACTGCTTAAGAACAAAGACTCAAAGATACAGTCATTTGGAATTCCCACAGTGCCATTGCCAGGACTCTAATCAATCACTCAGCAATTTCCACTCATACGCCACAACTTCCAGACAGCTGTTTAGTGCCTGGTCTCTAGCAGAAGTTTTAGAACACCAGGGATAAAAATAATCTCCTAAAATATCCTAGAAAACAAACAAACACACAAACAAGGTCACACACAAAAGAACAGGTGTTAGGTCGATAGAGAATTTCTCAGCAGCAATACTACAAGCTGAATGAAAATGAAGTAATGCTTTCAAAATTCCAGGGGAAAATTTATTTCTGACATATGGTGCCTTACCTGGCCAAATTATCAATCAAGCATAAGGGTAGCAAATCACATTTTCAGAAATGCGAGTTCTCAAGATCCTCTCTCATACATCATTCTCAGAAAATCACTGGAAGTTATGCCTCTCCAAAACAAGGGAATAGGCCAAGAGAGACCAAGGCACTTCTTCCAGGAAACAGTGCCTTAACCTCGAGAAGAGTGAAGAAAAGTCCCAAGAGGCTAGATGTGCATTTCAAAATGCAACCTGTCCAGAGTAGAAGTGGAGGATGCAGGGTCCCATGATGGAGGACTGTTTCAAAGGAAAAAAAAATTATATATATATATTATTTTATATATATATATTGACTCAGTTGATGTAGAAAAAGCTGTTCTAAAAGAGTTTACACTTCTTTTGTAGAGCTGAGGAAAGAATGATTGTATTTTTTAAACTAAGAAAATTTTGATATAAAGGCAATCATTAAGTCCAATATAAAAGTGGTATCAGAAAGAAAATGCAATCATAGGACCCTACTATTGAATAATACCTATGTAGTCACATAATGCAATAAGTATTTAACCAAAACTGGATTACAATTACATTGTGTAAATGGAGGGAAGAAGGAGGGGAGGGAGAGATGTGGGAGACAGCTGAGACAGAGTGCAAGAGTGCTAAGTCCTCATTTATCACACTGTGAAGTGAAGAGGGAATGCTCAGAAGTACAAATCAGCAATCGCTAATAGTATCATATTACCTAGAAATATGGAAGTCAACCCAAATTTCATTTAGATATATCAGATAGATGATAGATAGATAGATAGGTTAGATAGATGTTAGACTAGATAGATAGATAGATAGAGGTATATGTATACATATATATATACACATATCTCATTGATAGTAATTGACTCTGAGGAGCAAAGTATTCAGGGAAAAAGTGGAGCAAGGGGAGGTGAAGAGAAAATGCTTTTGTGGAAGCTTTATAGTATTATTTAATTCTTAATTTGCATGTTCTACTTTAATAAATAATTTTTGGAAAAAGGAAACTTTCTAAAAAGATGGAAAAACCATAGATACCTTCATGCCCTAAAGGTTAAGACATTTAGATGGGTGCCTGGAAAAAGAGACATTTTTCTCAGGCACACTATTCCTGCGCATTTTTGTATGTTTGAATTGTTTTGTAATTAAATCCTTAAGAGTTATAGTGAAAGTAGATTCTATAGAACTTGACTGCTTGGATGGATGGTTCGTGAGAGAAAAGAATAAACAAGTCCCTCATTATGAGGACCGAAGCAGTGCCGTTTGGAGAGTCAAACTTGTGAAAAAAGAATTCAAGCAGTGAATTTGTTAGTTCTTTTTCCAAAAGTTCCTTCCCATTTTAAGGTTTCAAGTCTTTTCCACTTAGCCTAAGAAGCATTCCTTAACCACTGTAGTTCACAACTCTCAATCCTTCTTAAAATAATAGATCCTCTCTGGTCTATGCTGGAATTTGGAGATAACATTCTCTCTCTCTCTCTCTCTCTCTCTGTGTATAACCTACACAAGTGTGCACACAGGCCCTCTGACTCTTCTGCATTCTCTCCCAGGCACAGAATTAGACACACAATGTGTTCTATTTCAGATTGCTGTCCTGAAGTTACCAGGGACTAGGACTGGAGGTCTTATCTTTCTCAGCAGACTATTGAGAAAAAAACAAAGCAAAAAAGCCAGACCCTGACATCCAGGAACTGGTCCAACACAGCTAGGCCTTAGTGTTTTTGGAAGCTGGCCTGATGCCCACGGCTAGGTTATGTTATTCTTCTGTTGGATGTAAAGAATCCTACAAAACACCAACATCAGACAAAGTCACTCTGAGACCAAGATAAAGTGAGACAAAACAAGGTCACTTCATAATTTTGTGTAAGCACAGACAAGGTCACAGGGCAACCCACAAAATGTCAAACAGCCCCCATTCCAGCCTATGTGAATGACAGCTGCTTCTTTATCAATTACAGCTTTATCCTGTTTCCAGTTTGCTTTTCCCAAAGATTAAATTTATTGAGATACCAAATCATAGAATTGCCTCCACTTCCTAAAAGCATTTGATCCAGAGTAAATCCTTGCTTTCTTAAACTTTTTAAAAATTCACCCAACAAAAGTCCTTTTAAGGTTCTTTTTAACACTATCTTACTGAGACGTGCCCTTGTTTCCATGGTGTCTATTCTCCCTCATTGCAACAAGTAATAAACAAAACTTGTTTAACTACTAGCATGTTCAGGATGGGCTTTGGGTAGAGAGCATTGACTCTATGGAGTTCTTTTGTCCATTGAAGCTTCCTAGACTGAGTAGAGACAATTCTCCTTGTGACAAGAGTCATTTTTCTCTTACAATAAATATAATACGACTTGGTTGAGGAGTGTCTCAGCTCAAACAACATACCCAACACTGTTAAGACAGACTTGCTTCTTTCATCATGATTAAAAAGTTGACTTCGGATTCAAATTGTCAGATTTCATTGCTGGCCCCATTGCTTAACTGTTTCTCGAGTTACTTAATCTGCTAAGTCTTAATTGCCTCATCCTAAAGCTTGGATAAACTAGTTGCATCCACACAGCATTGCCATGACTATTGAAGAGATGATGCTCATAAAGGACCAAGCACGGGGCCTGGCACATTTCAATTCTCAACAAATGTTCATCATTATCAATACTACCTTTTTCTCTCAATGAAATTATTTTGCATAAAAGAATTTAAGATTAATTGTAGAAGAGAGGGTTATTGTAAGTTCTTTTAAAAATGTCTATCACATAGTAGGCATTCAAGAGATATTTTTGAATGAATGGGTACAATTTATTTTTTAATTTTTTCTACTTTAGAGTTGAGTATCAATTCTGTTTTTAAAAAGCGAAAGCATACTAGGCATATTCAAAGTTGCCTTCTGGCATGTTATTAGTGTGAATAAACAACATTTTGGGACATATTTTTAAGTTCAGGGTTTCCTTAACATGAACGGCTATCTGGAGTATTGTCAACCACTTAAGTTTTTAGAGCAATAATGTATCATCTAACAGTCTTTATTGAAAATATATTGCTTTTGCTTAAAATTGGAAAAATATGCATCCTGATGAGATGTTACAATCTTTTTTAATGATGAAACTCTGAATAAGATTTTTCACAGGTCTTACCAGTAGGTGGAATATTTTCATGCAAGCCCATCCACTAAATTATCACTTGTTTCTAAATAAATTCCTCCTTTACGCTTTGAAAAGAATCTATCTATCTATCATTCTTTTGAGATTTGGGGAGGAAGATGCAAAAGTCAGCAAGATCCACACATTGCAGCCATGATTTAGAACATATTGCAACAGTCAAATTTGACATTGTTAACAATTTATCTGGCTCAACCTTAATTCTGAATGTACTGACAAGGGAAAATATGGCAACGTAGAAGCATCGTGTACAGATTCCCTAATGTTTCAAGTGCCCAGCAAAGCTTCCTTCTAAACTACTTCAGCTTCACTCTGTGCCTAACTCTATCTTGGAACAGTATTTTTCACAAGGTTTCAAGTTTGTTTTGTTATTGTTATGCAAGGCCAAGTCAGGAGCTAAAAGGATTTAAATTGATCTATATGTATTTGTGTTTGTGTATATGTATGTTTACATTTTTTTCCGTAAAAATATCTCTAGTACAATCTCAGTGATGGAATTTTTTTTTAAATTATGATTCAGAGGCTGGCCACATGGTGTAGTGGTTAAGTTCGGTGTGCTCCACTTCAGCAGCCTGGATTCACAGTTTTGGATACCTGGTGCAGACATACAGCACTCATCAGCCACGTTGTGGCAGCACCTCATATGTAAAGTGGAGGAAGATTGGCGCAGATGTTAGCTCAGGGCTAATCTTCCTCAGAAAAAGAAAAAAAAAATTGTTATTCATACAACCTCTGGGTTGAAATGCTACTTTTGATTTATGTATGAAAAAAAGTTTCCAACCAAATTAATCCACAGCAGTGATTCTCAAGCTTTTCTGCATATTAGAATAAACTAGTGAGTTTTAGAAGTTCTGCAGGGCTGACCCCATTCCAATGAAATCTCTGAGAGCAGAAACCAGTCACCCATATTTTCTGAAACCCCTTCCAAGTTGATACCAATGTGAGCCAAGTTTAGGACCAGTGATCCAAACTGGCTACTCAGAGTTCAGTCTGAGTTAACAGCACAGGCACTACCTGGGAGCTTGTCAGAAATGCAGAGTCCTGGGTCCATTCCTAGAAATACTGATTCAGAATGTGATCTACACCAGTGTTTCCCAAACTTTAGTGTGCCTTCCAATAATCTAGGTGTTCTTGTCAAAGTGCAGATTTGGATTTAGAGACTCTGCATTTCTAGTAAGCTCTCAGAGGACACTCATGCTGCTGGTCCAAAGACTACACTTTAAGTAAGAAGGATCTAGCTGGTACAGGATAAGTCATCTTCTTTGGCGCATCATCATCATATCCTCTGATCTAACAAGGATAATAATGGCTACGGCTTTTAGGCAACTACTACGTATCAGACAACTGGCTAAGAGCCTTTTCTACAAGCTCTGTGAGGAAGAGCTATAATAATCTATATTTAAAAAATAAATTGAGGCTCAGAGGGTGAAGAGTGTGGCTCAAAGCTGCTCAGCTTCCCCCATACTAAGAACTCTCAGACTTCAAAGTGATCATGAATCCTCCAATGTACTCAATACATATGTAAACTATGAAATATTCTGTTTCAGTATGGTTAGGTGAGGGCACTCAATGATCTATTATCACCCCAAGAGATGGTCTGAGTCCCCTTCTAAGTTTCAAATGATGGCATCAAGGCAACAGAGTAGAACTGTAAAGTGATTCTCAATGAACATGCCAAACTAATCCAGCAGCATTTGTACTTAGCAACACCTTATAAGTGTCAGTAATGTAGAGTTAACTGTATGCACTTAATGTAACAAGGCATACTACTGAAATGAATTTTTCAGGGGATGAGCTTCTTAGGTTTCTAATAAATGGGAAGACACTATCACTATGCTTACCACTCCGGGACATTCAAGATAAATGTAATACACAGCATGTCCATGAAAGCCACTTTTAGAGGAGGCAGATATAAACTCATAAAGTAGTTCAATAATAACACAAGGTGGCACATAGCAGACGCCAAATGAGCAACCGAGGCAGTACTTATAATGATAGCAGCCACCACCTATTGAATGACTACGATGTGGCAGATGTTTTATATAAATTGCCTCATTCAATCACTACATCTATGTAAGGTTATAATTAATATTCCTATTTTAAAGATAAAGAAAAGGATGCTCAAGAAGTTATGTGACTTTCCCAAGGACTCACCAATGCTAAATACCAAACTGGGATTCCAAGCCAAGGTCTGTGTGACTCCAAGTGAAATTCCATTTCTAGAACGCCTTGCTGCCTCTCCTACACCATGGTACCTGCTCCATGTTCTTGGAGGTCAGTGAAGGAAAACACACAGCAACAGAGAAAGTGTGTAGGGAGATTTTACATGAGCTGTTTCATAAAGACTGCTGGGAGTTAGATAAATAGAGAAGGGCAGGAAGAGAACTTGAACCAGGAAAAGAAAATGATCAGGGAGCAGTAGCAGAAAGTAAGGGAGTGTTTGAGCGTGAGAAGAATAGCTTGTTTGGGGAAGAAGTATAGGGTGGAGTGCATAAGAGAAGGATGTAGAAAATCAGTCTTAGGGATATTGTCCTAGGAAGTGAAAACTCACAGAAATTTTTGGGAGAGAGAGAAATGATGACCACAGAGTTTTCATAAAATGAATAATGCCCCAATGTGACGAATGGTTTGTAGGGTAAGAAAGGAAGGAATTTGTGAAGCACTCTAGTAAACCACATTGAAGCTTTGAGGAAATAATAAGACCATCATATTTGGGGTGGGTAGAGGATTTCTTTATGAAAACAATGTACAAAGCAATAAGGTCTTGATACTTCTAAATGTAGACAGCTAAGGGATTTAGAATTTTTCTCAGTGGAAAGCCATTATGATCAGGCTAGGAGAGAGAGGAAACAGAAAGATCTCTTGGAAAACAATAGAGTTTTGAATTGAGGTGTTGGGTGTGAAAATGGGAAAGAAAGCATAAATAGTTGGAACCAAGAATGTATAGGAGATGGGGAGGTAAAGGATGACTGATTGGAAATTTGGCTTTCTGAGAGAAGTCAGAAAGACCAGAAGACGGTACTGCCTGGAAGATTGTTAAGTTGCTTATCTATTTAAAAGTTTCCTATCTTTTATTTAAAATCTAGACTTTGAATGTACAGTGTAAAGGAAACTCAATACGAAGGAGGATATATTTCCCTTTCAAATAATCCATAGTAATAATAATAATAGCTTATGTTTGCATATTTTCTTATTTTTTATTTATATGTTTCATTGTCTTGTTCAAATGACTCACATAAATCACCTCACAGAAATCTCACACACCCATGATGGAGTCAGGGTGAAAATTATGACCCACATTTTACATGTGAGGGAAGTGAGGCAGAGAAAGGTCCAGGCATTTGCTTGAGGTCACTCAATGTGCAACCAGCCAAGCCAGAACTGGTCCCATGTGTTATGTCTCCAAGTCCAAGACCTGTCACCTACAGTAAAGACAGCACAGATTGGCAGGAGGAGGCAGGACTGGTTAGGGATGAGCACAAAAATGTTTGTAGGAATGTGTCATTCCTTCATTTAGTCGGTAAAACATAAGACAATAAAAGTAGGTAATGACTTTGCACTTTGTCATTAGGCTTAGATTTCAGAGGTACTTCTCATCAGTTTCCAGGAAGGTGAGAGAGCTGGAGGAATGAAAGTTAGATAAAGGTGTGGGTTTTTTTCTTTTCCTTTTGAAATGCAAGTTATATGCATCTAAATGTGCAATCACTTTGTATGAATCGCTGACCCCTTAATTTCGGAGCTCCACAGCTATTCATCTGCCTAATCAGAAGAAACTCACTTCAAATGAAGGCTTTTGGGGTCAACAACTCTCTGATACTTACCAAGACCCATCTGTGGAACCCAGGTTTGGAGGTCAATGTCACTCAACACTTGAATTTTATTTGAACTTTCCCAGACTCCAACTGAGCAGGGAGATAATGACCTTAAGACTGCATGTGCCTCTGCTTACATCCAATACTGCTTTCTGGAAAAAAAAAACAAAAAAACCATGAAATTCTGGAGACCTGGGCACGCTGGTCGAGACTGGCCCATAAACTGCATATTCCTGGGCAAGTCATTTAATCATTCTGTGCCTCAGTTTCTTACCTGTCAGCTAACAGTAGAAGTCATTAATTTCTAAACATATTTACCAATTTATTTCATGAATTGAAGACCTTACTATACGCCAAGAGCTGAGTTTAGTGCTGAAGAACCACATGAAATAACACAGGGGCTAGCCCAAATGAATCTTAGAGATTATCAGGAAAAATTAATATTAAGCAAATAACTATAAAAATAATCATATTTAATATCACCAAGACTTCAATGTTTTAGTGAGGTTTTCTAGAGTGAAAGGATTTCTAAACATAAGACACAATATAAATGCAAACAATTTTAAGGTCAAGGGAAGAGAACTAAATTTTACTGAGAGCCTACTACCTATTATGTAGTAGGCTAGGATCTTTATATGTATTTTCTAATTTCATCCTTCTCTCAAACTATACTTATTTGCTGTTATATATGTTTTCCCATAAAGGAACAAGAACTCAGAGAAGTTAATTAACTTGCCCAAATTACTCATATTGCGGTGCCTAAAAATTCTAATGCTGGAGTTAGGCTATGTGTGTTCAAATCCCAGCTCTGTCTTTTACTACATGTGGACTTGAGAAGTTATTTAACTTTCCTATGCCTTAGCTTCCTCATGCATAAAATGAGAATAATATTGCCTAACTTATAGGGTTGTTGTGAGAATTTAATGCGCTCATGGTGCCTGGCAAGAAGGAAATGTTATATAAATATTAACTATTTATTATTCTTAATATTAGTTGGTTTGATAGTTAATTTGAAGGGTCAAGTTGGCTAGGCCATGGTACCCATCTTTTTGCCCATCTAGTCAAACACTAGAGTAGATGTTGCTGTGAAGGTATTTTTTAGACGTGATTAACATCTGAAAAAGTAGACTGTCATAAAGCAGATTACTCTCCATAAGGTGGGCAGGCTTCAGCCAATCATTTGAAGGCCTTAAGAGCAAAGACTGAGGTTACTTAAAGAAGAAATTCAGCCTCAAGACTGCAACACAGAAACTGCCTGAGTTTCCAGTTTGCCTGGCCTGCCCTGTGGAATTCAGACTCAAGACTGCAACATCAATTCTCATCTGAATTTCCAGTGTGCTGGCTTGCCCTATGGATTTTGTACTTGCCAGCCCCCACAGTACGATATATCCTATTGGTTCTGTTTCTCGGGAGACCCTGACTAATACAGGTGGTAAAGCCTAAATGCGAATCCAGCTCAGATTGCATAAGTTGGTTCATTGCCTCAGAGTTTCGATGACTTCCCTGAAGCTAAACTCGAAGCTGTTCAATTTGCACTGTCCTCTTTCACCAATTGGTTTTTAAAAACACAAACAAAAGATTTTGACGAGTTTTTGCTGAAAAAGGCAGTGGCAGTCAAGCCCAAAGAGACCTGACTACAAGTCTTTTCTCTTCATAGTCCAGGATGTTCTTTCCCTGAGGGTTTTGTCATGGTGAATGGGGGCACATCTGACAAGTCATATTTCTTTCATAATAGAGAGAAAAGTTTAAAATGAGATCCTAGACTTTGATTAGTTTTTGTGCTGCCCTAATTTCTTTTTCTCCTTTGCTTTCACACCAGCTGCAGACTTTAATTAAACTGCGGCGAGTCTCCTAAACTTGGCGGGATTTCCAGAGAAAACAAGGGCATCTCCCCCCAGGGCAGATCTTTCTCGAGTCCTCCATCTTGAGTTTATTTTTCCCAACTGTCTGGATTAGTGGCTAGAACCTTGCATGGCCTCAGAGCTCGCTTCCCCTCCATTTGTTCTCTTCCACTTCGAGGATTTCACTAGAAGTTCCTGAAGCATGTGTTACTGCTATGACTAATTCAAAGTAATATTTCATCGCTGTAATTATGGTAAATTACTACACTGGTTTATCATTTTGATTCTTTATTTCAAAGCACCATTCATAGCCACAGGATAAAACCATCATATCTGTATTTATGGATTAAATTAATGCATCCCTTTATTACAGACAGTGATAAAATGAAAGGTGAAAAGGAAGCACAATCTTATTAGGCTGTAGACAATGACAAATATATTAGGGGTCATCTCAAAACGCTCCTGAAACTCAGAAGCTACATACACTGGGCTCTGTTTTGCACACCTGTTTTGTGATTTATTAAACTGTGTGATACAGACAGCTGAAACTCACAGGAAAACTCAGTGCTGCTTATGTGAAAAGGTTATTTAAACAAACCTTTATATTTCTATATGTAAAAAGCCATTTTATTCTGCAGAGCTTTTTCTGCAAGCTGCATCCCTGGACTCCTTCCATCTTGAAATAATGAGACCGTTTATAAGAAAATTATTGAAAATGGTGATGTAAAGATCCAATCAACTGAATAAGGAAGCTCAGGGACTGGACAAATGATGGCGGATCAAGAAGCAAAGACCAGAGAGAAGAAATATATACATATCTTCTGCCAAGGAATGATAATAGAGGGGAATGGGTGAAAGGATATTGGGAAATAGCTGAAGAAAAGGTTTTCATACCAAAATAGATGAGATCAGAAGGTCCAGGAGAGCAAGCAAGAATAAAAAAAACCCTAAGACTAGTCTCCTTCTAAAACCTAACCAGGATTCACTTATGGTAAAGGACACCCTTTACCAAAAAATAATCTCAAGTGGTTAGACATCAACCTATCTAGCTTAGTTGGGCACTTAACGTAAGTAATTCAACAGATATCTATTGAGAGTCTACCATGTGTCTGGCTCTCAACTGGGCACCAGAATAGAGCGGTGAAAGAGAGGGATATGGAACTTGCCTGCATGATGCTTACAGTTTGATTAGAAAGAGATACATCCAATAAATAATCTTTAAAATGTTTATTATATTTAGAATTGTGAGAAGTTCTATAAAGAAAAAATACAGGGCATGAAGAGAGCACATCACAGGATGGGCGTTGTCTTAGCCGGTCAGAAAGCTAAAAGAAAACCTCCCTGGGGAAGTGATATTTGCAAACCTAAAAGTGAGTAAGGCTTTGCACAGGCTGCTTCCTCTGCCTGGAAATCCTCCCGTTCCTTAACGTGCCCAAGGACAAAGGCCGGAAGAAGCTGATCCTGAGGGAAGAGCAGCGTGCTTAGAGGACTGTGAGGGAGGAGATGAGACGGAGGACGAGGCGGGTCAGGTGAGCCTTGGAAACACTGTGCCAGGGATTCTCAGACCACAGGAAGAGTTTGAACTTTATTTTCAGAGCAAAGAGAAGCAATTTAAACATTTTAAACAGAGGAATAACATGATTGGATTTCCATTTTAAAAGGGTGCCCTCTTTTGGGAATGGGACACGGGTAGAAGAACAGCTTGGGGCAGTTTGACGTTTACCTCAGCAACTAGTTTGTGTGGAGAGCCTATCATATGACAGGCAGTGCACTTTATATATATTGGCCCTCTTAACCTTTGCCTCCACAGTCTGTGGCAGGGACTCAGGGCTGGTCTCATGGGCATGCTACAAAGCGCCCCATGCTCAACTCAGTTAAAAAATGGCTAGCACTCAGAAAGGCCCTGTACTACGGGATAAGGGTCTGTGTTATAGGTCTTGAAATTCCTAATAATTGGATCAATGACTATATTTTGTGAGCAGAGTTCAATGAGATATGGAGCATGCACAGGGGCTTGGAGCATTTGCTCATACAATCCTGCCACCCCTGGCTTTTCTACCTTGCTGGGATGGGATCTCCACTGCCTGCTCCCAGGCCTCTGGCACCCTGGGCCCCCCAGGCCTCCTCATCCCCATCCCTGTCCTGTGCCCACTGACACTCTCCCCTGCCCAGGGAATCACTGAGTCATGTTGGCCTGGAAAGGCCTGCATTCCACCATCATCCTTTGCCCCCAGTAGGGCCCTTCCCTCCAAGTGATAGAGCTCAGGAGCATGGTGGTGGCCCTCCCTGCCCACTGCCCAGGGTGGGCAGCACCACAGTGTGTTTGGTGGGTGACTTTTCAGGAACAAGCCTCTCACCTACCCCGATCCAGGTACCAAGCACAGCCTGGCACAGAAGATGAAAACCCCTGGAGGTTACTGTCAGCTATAGGGTGGGGTCACGGGCCCATGGAAGGGGAGGTGGACTGGGGTGTGGGGCTTTGATCTGGCAGCTGACTGACCCCCTGCCACCTTCTATCACAGGTTGGTTCCCCTGGGCACCTGTGAGAGTCAGCATAAGTATTTCCGTACCTGAGGGAGCACGATATTAAATAGCAAAAACAGCAAACAAGCAAACAAACAAACAAACACCATGGAAATTCAAGAGAAAGACTGCAGAAGAAGGAAAACTCTTTATGTCTTAGCAGCTTTAATGGCTTTATCTTGCTTTTTGAATAAGGGGCCTTGCATTTCACTTTGCACTGAGTTCTGCAAATTATGTAGCCAGCCCTGCATGTTACTGTCACCTCATTTTACAGATATGGAAATTAAATTCTGTGTGGCTAGCTATATGACACCAGGCAAGTTATTTAACCTCTCAGAGTCTAGGCTCTTAATCACCATGCACAACTCCCTTTCTAGAAAGGCCATGGTTTTGGATATATTCATTTAAGGTGCTATTGAGGCATCTCAGTAGAAATGTTAAGGAGACAGATGTGTCTCCCTAATATGTGTATATGTATACATATTCATGTGTATACATATATGCACGTGTGCATATATGTGCATATATATGTATATATACTTATATATTTTAAATTTTTCTTCTGAGACATAATTCAGATTTATAGCTCCATCTACCTATCATTTATCTATCTATCGTCTGTCTATCTATTATCTACTTATTGTCTATAGGTCTCAATTTCAAGAAAGGGCATTAGATAGAGTCATTTATGTCTCACAAGAAAATTCTGGGAGCCAATTCACATATTAAGGAACTTGGGGATCTTTTTAATGGGGATGATCATGATAATAATAAACATATTGAGCATTTATATGTGATTGACCTAAATCTAAGCCCGTCACATGCATTATTGCCATTTACCGTTACCCCTAACCTTAAGAGCTATTGTTACCTCCCTTCGACAGATAAAGGATCAAGTCCTAGAGAATTAGGTAACTTGCCCAAGATAATACAGCTTCATTTTCAGAAACAAGATTTATCACAAATCTAGGTGACTTGCAGGCCACATCTGTTAACCAGCCTGGGGCAACAGTTTCAATCAGTCCAGGCTGCCCTTTTGAATAGTTGAAAAGATCAAAGCCAGAGAGTTTAGAAATTTTCCTAAGGGTCTGAGAGGGTAGTAATTGCACAATCAATACTAGAACTCTGTCTGCTTCTTAATGCAAAACTCTTTACTTGAGAGATGATAATGTCCCCAAGCCCTACATAGCCACTGACTGCAGCTGGACCTGACAGCATCTCTGCTCACAGGGGTTAAGGACCTGCTCCATCTGTGTGCACAGCTGGCAGAGGCGTGAGGCGGAGCCGCTCTTCACCAGTTCACCTTGGGAGGAATGAAGGCATCTGTAAAGCAGCAGTGTGTGGCACTGCCCAGAGAGTCCTCTGCGTCCAGAGCAAGTCCTCTGGTGAGTGGTACAGCTGGGTCCTCCAGTTCTCTCCAGACACCACGCTGGCTCAGAAAATGCTGGTTTTCTATCTTACTCTGGATGAGTGTGATATAGCTTCCCTTCCAAAGTCACGCTGAGGCTCCCTTGTACACTGACAAGGAGGCTTGTACTGCCAAGCCCTCATTTTGACCCCCCATCATGTGACTAGATAAACACACAAGAATAAACCTAAAACAAGCAAATATACAAAACAAATACCAAATATGTACATCATCAGTGCTTCTGGACCCATAATAACTTCCCAAAAGGCTTCATGGATTAAACAAGTCAACAGGTAATAATCATTCATTCGTGCATTCATTCATTTAAAATATCCATATTTATTGCCTTTCTACTAAGTACCAGACTGTGTTCTGGGTGTTGTGGAATACAGCAGGGAACAAAACAGAAAACCCTTTCATGGATCTTATATACTAGTTGGGAGGTGACATGACTGTTAAATATATAATATGTCTAATGGTGATAAATGATACGGAGAAAAGGATGAAGGTAAGTGCAAAAGTTGATGCAGAGGAACAAATTAAGGTGCTGTTTTAATAGGGGGTCAGGGAAGCCCTATCTCTCTGATGTGTTTGAACAGAAAACTCAAAGCAGTAAAAGGCTAAGCCACATACTTACCTGAGGGATGAAAGTTCCAGGAAACATTCCAGCAAGTGCAAAGCCCTGAGGCAGAAGCTTGCTTATCACGTGCAAGAAAGAGTGAGGAGGCCAGTGTGACCAGAGCAGAGTGAACAGGTGGGAGAAGAGGAGGCGTGAGGCCAGAGAGGCCATGGCAGGGGGTGCAGGAAATCACCTAAGTCTTTATGGGTCAAAGCAAGGACTATGCCTTTAACTCTAAGAAGGGAAGCCACTGGAAGGTTTTGAACAGAGTGGTTACCTTATCTGAAATTTTAACAGGCTCTCTGGCTGCTGTGCTGGGATGAGACTAAACCAGGCAGGGAGCGGGTAAAGGCAGAAACAGGGTGTTAAGAAGTAATGGTGATGACCCATGTGAGAAATGATGGTGGCTTGGCCCGGAGTGCTTGTGATGGAGGTGTAAGGAGTTAGTTCTGGATGTATGTTGAAGACAGAGCCAGTAGGCTTTGCCGATGGACTGGCTGTGAGGAGCCACAGAAAAATGATGATTCCAAGATTTTTGGTCTGGACCATCAGCTGTGATAGGGAATGAAATGTGAGAGCTCAGTGTTGGATATGTTAAGTGTGAGATGCCTATTAGATATCAAAAAGGAGATGTTGAGCAGGCAAGTTTATATATAGTCTGTGGTTTAGGAGAGAAATCTTGGCTAGAAATAAAAATTTGTAGTCTTTAGCATATCGATGGTATTTAAAGCTACACCACTAAGGGAATTGTACTTAGAAAGAAAATATTATTAATATGTGAATAATATACAACACATGTCATAAACATTAGTTTAAGGAGTCTTACATATCTCTGCAAGGTAGGTAGTATTCATCTCCTTTCACAAGTGGGAAATGTAGGAAGGTTAAATAACTAACCTAAATTAATTCAAGTAGGAAATAACAAAGTGGCTCTCAGACTCAAGGTACCTGGTTTCAAACCACACTCCTTTAGCATAACTGCCTTGATTGCTGTATGCTCTGGAGACACCAGCTTTTCCTGAGAGTATGTTCGTTTCTCCCCCTGAGATTTGAAGTGTTCTTAGGCACCAATCCTCCTATGTGCAAAGCACCTGAGAGAGGCTGCTGAAGGATAATGACCATCGTTTTAACATCCTCAGTCCTCTTTACTGGCAGAATCTTCTTCACATTGAGTCTCCTGCCTTGCAAAGTATCCAGGAGGGACCTGGAGAAAGGAAGCCACTGGAGTTGAATGATTTTGCTGCAGAAAAAAAGGACCACAGAGTTTTATACACATCCCAAACCTGAATGCTCATAAAGTTTATAGCAGATGCTGCAAGGACAGGCTTGCCCTAGAAGCTGCTGTGAGCAATGGGATGCCGGACTGGTAGGAGAATGTATCCGACCCCCGCGGGCAGTGGTTATGTACAGCAGGGCGGCCTCCAGCCCAGCATCTCCAGGGCGGCTCCCTCTGCTTCCTAACCCGGACGGCCTTACAGGATTCTTGTGTTCAGTTAATTTTAACTGCCTCTCTTTCTTGAATGCACCAGTTTTTACAGTGTTCATAGCTGTTAATTAATAAAGACCTCTCTCCCTGAACAGCTGCTGGTGTCTTCAGGGAAGTTATGGATTTTCTTTCTCAATTGCTCTGGAGTCACCTCGAGGCTATTAATTTGGACTATTAGCCGTGGGTGATTTCAAAATCCATATTGATAATGCTGAGGCCACGCTGGCTGCCTGCTACATGGGCTGTAAGTAAGCAAGCAGCAGCCTCCTCTGTTATTTCTGCTGCAGCCCAAGCTTTCTGGGATGTTTTCTGGGAGCTAAGCTGGGTCAGGTCACTATTACAGATGTCCTTTTCTGCCGATGACTTGGAGACAGTAGCTGGCTTTCACAATGACAAAAATAAACAATTGTTATCTTAATATACTAAATTAACAATAACTTATTGCTAACAATTAGTATTGATTAATACTTTTTCATTAATATCAATTAAGAATAAAATAATTTTAGTAAGCAAAGATAAGAGCTGTATCTATGATAATTCATTTGTTGAGTAACTACTTGCAAGGCATTGTGCTAAGCAATATATTTTTTTATTGAATGCACATACTTTGTCTATAAGTGTTTGTTAGTATCACCATTTTACAGATGAAAAATCTCAAGTTAGAAGGTTTATGGGATTTGTCCATCACAAGTGGCCAGGACTTAGACCCACATCTGTCTGAGTCCCATGCCAGCACCCTTGGTTTTAAATATTAGTCCTACAGACTGGCCGCTTCCCAACCGCTTGAAGGCACTTGTTAAGATACAGATTACCACACTCGACTCTAGATCCATTCAGTCAGAAGGTCTGTGATAGAGCCCATATTCTACAGTAGTAACAAGCTCTCCAAATGATCCTCACACTTGGCCTTCTCGTAACCTCTGTAACTGCTTGCATCCCCACATTTTACAAGTGAAGGCTCTCAAACTGGACAGCTTGGCTCTGAATCCCAAATTCATCATTTATTTGCTGTATATCATTGACAAAGTTATTTTTTTCTGTTCTGTGCCTTGGTTTCCTCATTTTTCAATGAAGGATATGTGAAATTAACAAAAGAAACCTCAATCACATTAGAGTCGGGAAGTCCTGTTGGGGAGCCCGCAAGCCCTGCATAGGGCCTCGATTACTCCAAACAGGAAGACGCTCACCCTTGCAACTCTGACAAGAAGGCGTTTTCTACTTTCCTGCCCAGCAGGAGGAAGGAAGATTTCTCTCCCACCTGGAAACAGCCCAGCCAATAAAAGACTGTGGCAACCCAGCCAATTAGAAGCCTCTACACTTTGGACTCCTAGTTTCTTCCAATGGACTTTTTGTTTACTGTAGCCCTCCCAAAACCCTCTTTTCTCTATAAAAGCAAGCCCTTACCCTTTGTTTTCTGGATTTGCTTATGATCTCTCATAGACTGCATATCTTGGGTTGCAATTCTTTTGGTTGTTCCTGATTAAACTTGTTTCATGGTTGAAACAACTGGCCAATTTTCTTTTTAAGGTGACAGGTAATGTAATACACACTTTAACATATTGTTCAATGCTCACATTTTGGCACTTACCATGTGCCAGGCTGAGTGTGGTCAGGATAATTGGAATTAACACATCCTGGTTTTCCCAAAGCGCCAGACACACACTATTTGTTAGCATCAATGCACTAGCCTTTGGGGGATCAGAGACCACAACAGCCTGTGGGCTCAAAGCAAGCACCTTTGTATTTTTAATTCTTTAAGACAGTCCTAGTTTTAAATGTTGTCAGAGTAGATGCTTCTCACCTTAATAATGGAGCCAGATTTGCAGTTTAAAGACTTGAGTTAGAGTCTTACTCTGCCCCTTTCTGTCCTGGGATTATAGTAAAGTCACATAACTCTTTTTAACTCAGCTGTAAAATGGGTTAATAGTTTCTACTTTACTTTACTGTGAAGAGACAGCAGACACAGAAGTCTCCATCTTAATCTTGATTGTGGCTAAATTTGCACTTGAATAATTGTTGACTTTGAGAAGCGCTAGAAAGGGCTCCCCTATAGAGTAAATCTGTGCCCCCTCACCAGTCAAGGCCTGCGCTAATGCCTTCGGAACCCACCATGTAGAATTTTTAATTTGGGGCGCCTCCCAATTGAAATGAGCCAATAACAGGCACAGATTGCTGGCAGGATCAGACATAGACTCCACCCAATTTACTTATCTAATGTCAGAGAGGAATATCAGTGTAGACGGCATGCACAGCAGAGTGGTCATAAACATTCTCCAATGGGAGTTGTTTAATAAATAAATGTGATGAAAGTTTTAAAAGCTGAAGTTAAATGTCCCACTTTTTCTTTCATCTGCTTTTCAAAATTATCATTTGTATATTTTTTATTTATTCAAAAAAGTCTACATTTTAATGTTTATTAGGATTTTTTTTTTTTTTTGAGAAAGATTAGCCCTGAGTTAACTGCTGCCAATCCTCCTTCTTTTTCTGAGGAAGACTGGCCCTGAGCTAACATCCATGCCCATCTTCCTCTACTTTATACGTGGGACGCCTACCACAGCATGGCGTGCCAAGTGGTGCCGTGTCCGCACCCAGGATCCCAACTGGCGAACCCCAGGCCACCAAAGCAGAACCTGGGCCCTTAACCACTGCACCACCAGGCCGGTCCCTATTAGGATTTTTTTCCTTTTGATTTTTGTTTTTAGGGTATGGCTGGTGTGGGAGTTGACAAGTGAGCCCGGTAAAGCTAAAAGGAGGAAGTCAAAACCACCCATAAACACTCTGCACACAGATATAAGCATATTGGTATATTTTCTTTCAAATATTCTCTAGGATTGTATAATTTTTCAATGTCAAGGTCTTTCTGATGTATAATGCTTCATTCTCCCTTTTTACCTAATATTTGTATCATAAGCTTTCCCTGTCTTTGAAAATTATTTAAACACATCATTTTATTGACAGTCAGAGTGTGGATGTGCCATAATTTACTCAAACCACCTGCTAGTGTTTGACATGTCAGTAGCTTCAGGTTTTCAGTCATTATAAAAATGGTTGCATTGAACATGATAATATGTAAATCTTTGCTTTTATCTGCATTTCTGATTAAACTAGTTACCTAAGAAAGCTTCCTCAAAATAGGGTTATCGTTCCAACATCTTTAAGGCTATTGATATTCCCAACTTATTTTCCAAGAAGGTGGTACCAATCTATACTCCCACTAGCAGTATGTGAAAGGACCCAGTTAATGAAATCCTTCAGGAAACCTTCCTTTTACAATGGTGAAAAGGTTAGAATAAGAAAAAATTTGAACTAGCAAATTCAAAATTAATCCAGCTACACTGTATATATATTTGATGATTATTAACTATTTATATTAACCAGTCTTATTTTAATCCCATACACAGAATTTAGGATAGAAATAAATGACTGAGAAACAGACTGGAACAATCTCAAGTTCACATATTTGGAAGACATCCAACTGACCTGATTTTTTTTATGATTCTCTGCTAATCCCATTCTCTAATCCATTCACATATTCCACAAATATTTATTGAACGCCTTCTAGAATCACCTGTTGGTTCAGTAAATAATTACTGGAATTTTGTTATGAGACAGGGCACCAACCAGATTCTAAGGCAACACAGGGGCAAATAAGACAAATCCATCCTTGGGGAACTTCCATCTAATTGAAGAAGTGTTTACAAGTATGAGAAATGTTAGGCAAGATAAAGGCAGAATGTCAAATCTGGGCTATGAAGGATGAGCAGTAGTGGGTTAGCTGAAAAGTAGATAGAAGGTCATTCTATGAGGAAGCAACAGCATATGCAAAGAACTTGAAAAAGGAAGACACCTGATACTTGAGGAACTGAAAGAATTCCAGTATGGTTAGAGCACTGAGATGAGGGGGGGAAAAGAGTGCTAGCTTTGGATGAAGAGCGTGTTGCCATAGGTCAGAACTGGCAAGCTATTTATAACTCAACGTTTTGGCCCAAACACTTAAAATAAAAAATGCTTTCAGTAATTTAAGAAAGAAATCAAAGATCAGATCTGCATTTTCAAAAGACAACTCCAGCTGCTGTTTAGAGAACCAACTGGAGAAGGGAAAGTGCAGAAACCTAGCAGGCAGTTAGCAGATTAATGCAATCCAGGGGAGAGATGATGATGGTTCGGACTTCAGGAGGTGGCAGTGATGCTGTAAAGAAATGGGAAATCTTAGTATTAAAAACCATCATGGCAAAGCTTATTGCCATTTGAACCCCTTACACAGCTGCTGAAGAATCTTTTCTTATCTCTTGCTCAGTGAGGATCGAGGATTGCTGACCAGCATTAATTCTGCAAGATCTTTCTCCATGTATGATCTACAGTATGAGGTTTCTCCTGGTCTTTTTTTTTTCCCCCTTGGATCAAATAATCCTATTTTCCTTTATCTTAACTTTCAGGGTATATCAGCTCAATTTCTTTAAACTATTGTTTAAAACATTTTTTTTAGTAGGTGGCAGAAGGAAAGCCCCAAAGCTTTGAAAGTTGAGAGTCTATTTGTCATTTTCCTGTTAGGCAAGGGGCCTTTGTGGGATATTTTCCTTGGTTATTGTAGAGACACTGGATATATTTAATAACGTATTCTTGAAATGCTAGAGTTTTGTAGTTTATAAGGCAATATTTTCATTCCATTTGCTACAATTTGACGAAAATATGACCAGGACAAGAGAAAGATGTCTGCAAATACATTTCTTTTGAGGCATGAATATAGGAGTTTCCTCTGTTGGACAAAGTGGGAAACTCAGAATGGACACTTTTCTAGAACCCTGTACTCTTGTTTCTGCTGTGGAGATGGGGAGAGTGACGATTCCTCAGACACTTCCACCGGCTTGATCTTCAATTCTCTGCCCCATTTCTGCTAATCACCCCATCTCACAAAAGAGAAAAATAAGGATTAAGAAGCTACCCTTAATAGCTCCTCACAGTAAAAGGGATATATATTCAATGCATTATGAATCTGATTGTGTTTGTATTCATGATTTTTGCAAACATTGACTTAGCCCCGGAAGCTTCTTGTTTTCCAGTTTGGCATTAGGAGAGGAATCCAGTGTTAAACCTCCTAGCATGATGTTTTCATTAGATCAGGAGAAACAGGAGGAAGGCAGCCTTCGTTCATGGTTGATGTTCTCAACAGCCAATTGCTTTCCTTTTTACCAAATCGACAATCTTTGTATCCTTTCTCTGCTCTCAAGCAGACACAGCCCTATGTCTAAATGACTTCACAAAGTGACTGTGTACTCCTAAGTCATTGCTTTTCACCCTTCCATCATCTCCATCCAACAGCTAGCTTTGCCTCCGTGTTAATTGTATGCTGCCTTTGGGAATTAAGAGAGAAGGTTGCTATAAAAAATTGCAGAGAGCAATATCTTTTCAACAGTTTGCCTCACAACCTTGTATACTTACCCCTTAGTGTAGGCTTCTGTATTGTATTTGATGCTGTCCATTATGTTACTTTTGATGAACACACCAGGCTAAGAGTGGCATTCTGCCTAACTATGTCAGGAAGCCATGGATAGCTGGAGGGAGGTTGCCTCCCATAATTCCACGAAGACCCTTCAACCCTAACTTCTAATTGCTTTCCCGGTTCTCAGACCTACCTCCTATGATTTAAGACAATTATTTAGACAGGCCCACCATCGAGGTGGTTTTGTCACGCTCAAGGAGTCCCCAAACAAACCTCACGTTCCTGTTTGTTTGCTCTTTGCAATCTTTTTAATGCTGAGCAATACAGGACAATGAAGCAGAAGTCAGAAAGGGGTGTGACTGAGGATGAGAGTTGAGCTTCTCCAATATTCCTGCCTTGAGCATTAATTATACCCGTCATGATGAGGGCGGGCCAGAGCTCTGCAAACCTGCAGCCACTTGTCTCACCTCCCGTGATCTACACCAAAGCTTGAATTCTCTTGTTCAATCTCCTGGATGAAACTCTTATGTTTATTTATTTGTCATTTATAAAATTGCACCCATAGCAAACTGATGGCTTTGGGGAGTGAGCACACAGCTGAAACCAGCCAGTAAGTCACATAAAGACCAGAATAGCAATCAACAGCCCCTGTCAGCAGGAACAGACTTAATGATCCCACTTCCTTCATAGCAATCAGGGCAGGGCTATTTACAAAGATGGGGCCTCCTCTGAGTCCCAAGAGGAGGTAGGTCAGATTTTCTTAAGACTCACAAATCCTCTTAGAGCACTCTATGTTCTTTGTCCTCCTGAGACTTGATTCTTGACAGCCAAGAGAGAAATTCTATTCCTAAGAACCCTGGGAAAATCTCAGCAAAACCTCTTTAATATAGAGTCTCCCGTGCCTAGCCCAGGGTGGTGCATGGAGCAGGTGACCACTATTTTTAACCCTTTCTTCAATTGGCGTCTTCTGTGTCAAGCATAGAAATTACATCTCCTTCCTATCTTTGTCTCAAGGACTTTAAAAGGGCAGTTCTCATGGCCTCTTCGGCTGAGAAGTTGAAGGAGCAGGGGAACCAGCCCCAGTCAGGTAATTGGCTTTGCAAATGAAGGAAAATAGCAAAGCTCTCGCCAGACGGAGGGTGGTTAGGGAATCTGTGACATTTTGAAAATGTGGTCTTGCTGTACTCTGTTTAAAAGATACTACACAAAAGCTGCCTGATGATAAGTCCTCTTTGTACATATTGTTAGTTATGTCTGTCATTAGGGCTATAGAATGACAATAGACCCCTCTCCTCTGTGTTTCAGCCTCCCCTAGCCCCCACTTCTTCCCTTTCAGTCTCTTCAAAGTAGAGAATGAGGGGATCAAGTATTCACTTAGAGTCAGGTACACCATTAATTCAAACCTAGATTTTCTACCTTATTGACTTTGTGACTTTAGGCATTTCATTGACACATGTGATGGGTTTGGTGATTAATGGATAGTAGCTGGCTGTTTTTGATTTATAATAATAGATGCTACTTTCAGTGGGCCTCTGTTTCCTCATCCATAAAAACTTGGTTAAAAATTTACCATGTAGGACTAGTGTAAAGATTAAATGAAGTAATGCATTATGACTCTCTCTGACTTCCCCACAGCCACAGGGTAAGACACCCATCTCAGGTAGCTTCATGGATCCCTCTACCCCCTACACTAATGATAGCTCTTCCCAACTTTTGTCATAGTTGTCTGCATACTTGTGGTCACAATCATGAGACTAAGTTCCCTGAGGGCAGGCATCTTAGTTGGTTTGGTATGTTATAAAAAAAAAATACCATAGACTGAGTGGCTTAAACAACACTCATGTTTTTCTCACAGTTCTAGAGGCTTGGAAGTCCAAGATCAAGGCACCAGCAGATCCCACGTCTGGTGGGAGCCCACTTCCTGGTTTGCAGATTGTCAGCTTCTCACTGTATCATCACAAGACAGAGAGAAAAAGCTCTGGTCTCTTCATTTCCTTATAAGGGCACTAATCCCATTATGGAGGCTGTATCCTCATGACGTAATCTAACCCTAATTACCTCCCAAAGGCCCTACCTCCAAATACCATCACATTAGGGGCTAGAGCTTCTACATATGAACTTGGGGGGATGCAACTATTCAGTCTATAGCAGCAGGGAGATTGACTCTTTCTAGATTGGACTCTTAGGGACCAATATTCTAACAAACAAGTACTCAAAAATGTGTATTGAATGGATGGATGGATGGATGGGTGGATGGATGGATGTGTGGGTGGACGCACGTACGTGTGAGAGACCAGTAAAGATTTTGGCAATTAATATAATGTGAATAAAAACCTAAATGTCCTTCCTTCTAATGTTGTCTCAGGACACTCTATCAATGTGCTCATGACAGAGCTTCTTAGAGAGGGCTCAATTTCTGGTCTGTCTCTTTCCCTTTCCCATAGTCATCAGATCTGATATGTGTCTTATTCCTAATAGAAAGCTAATGGCAGCTGGCTGTCTAGATAAGAAAAAAAAAAGTCAAACTCACAGCCACGTTAGTACTAAATTGCTAATGACCAACACAGTTTAATATATTTTCCCATTTAGAGATATTTGCATTTTAATCAGTGATAGTGCCTTAACTGAAGGATAAATGTATAAAGATGGCTTTTCAGGACTCAGCATTTGTAAGCTGGATCTTTCACAACCACCATCCTCAAGACATTTAAGCATAAAGTTATGAACCAGAACACTCAGAAGAAGTCTCATTTATTTCTTCCTTGATCAAGAAGAGACCTGTCACCAAGCTGTGGCACATCCCCGCCAACTTGAAATGCACACCCATGAGATATATTTGGATTTTTGTCCATATAAGGTGGGGGCTGGAGGGAGAGCTCTTCCTGGTTGTTTTTCCTGCAACCAAACACCTGATCTTCCCCTGACCAGGGCCAGCCCCCAGGCAGTGCCATCACTCCAGCCATGAGTGCAGCCAGACCCAAAATCAGACCACATGGTCTGACAAGTAGTAGCTGACTTATGGGACATGGAGGTGAGATAGTTGAAATCCAGACTTTCCTGGGAAAGGTTGGGCATGGGATTCCCCTGCACCTGGGTGTAGGTAAAGAGGCTGCCTTTGCTCGACCAGATTAGCCCCTGTATAGACAAGTCTGGCCGTGTGCACCAGTCCTACAGGAAGGCTTAGGACACAAAGGCTCCATCCCATGTCAGCAAACATCTCAGCAAAGGCCATGTAACAAAGAGATCTTTTTGCCCCCAGTGATGTTGAATAAAGGAAAGAGAATTTTTTTTTTTAAAGATTGGCACCTGAGCTAACAACTGTGGCCAATCTTTTTTTTTCTCCCCAAATCCCCCCAGTACATAGCTATATATTTCAGTTGTGGGTCCTTCTAGTTGCAGCATGTAGGACGCTGCCTCAGCAAGGCCTGATGAGCAGTGCCATGTCCCGCCCAGGCACTGAACCGGTGAAACCTTGGGCCCCTGAAGCAGAGCACAGGAACTTAATCACTCGGCCACGGGGCCGGCCCCAGGAAAGAGAAGTTTTAAATCTTCTAATACAGTTTTATTTTTGTAATCAGTAAAGTGATTTGCCCAAAGTCACCTGTTGACTAGGGCCAGAGCAGCCCTGTGTTAATGCCTTTAAAAATTGCATACGTCATCTTTTAACGCTTTTTTTATTACATTTGATTACAACAAATTAATATGATAAGCAGGGCAAAGTCATCACTTCCATTTTAGAGATCATGAAAATGAGGATCAGAGTGGCTTAATCACACAGAAGCTTCTGGTGAACCCAGAACAAGAACTCAGTTATTCCAACTCATACTCTGGTGAGCTTTTTGTGTTTTCGTATTTTCTTTGGTTGGTTGGTTGGTTGGTTGTTTTGCGGTATGATTTCATGCAAAATGTGCTCTATCTCCTCTTTGCATCATGAACTGACTCATCAGAACCTGTCCTCCTCCACTAATATTCAGCTGGGTGACCTTGGACATTCCAGATGATGGCTCTGGGCCTTGGATTTTCCATCTTAAACATGGTGGAGGGGTGCACTTTGTGGTTTCTAAGAAACTTTCCAGCTTCCTTTAAGGAACTGCCACAAGCTTTGTTCATACTCTTTGCCAGGCAATGCCCGGACAGCAAAATCATACACAGGTCTGTCCACAGTCCTCTACGTGCCCTGAGGCCCATGGCTTCTTTTTCATTTTCAGTGGAGAGGAGGAAGGTTGGCCATCACCATAGCAATTCTGACTTTCTAATGTTGTTTACCTTTATTTTTGCATTTGATACTCGCAAGCATCCTGCCCAGAAAGCAGCACAAATATCATTGTCCAAACTTGCAAGTACTTTAGCAAAATAATTTAGGATATGGGGTCTTGAGTGAGACAGACCTGGCATTGAGTCCAAGGTTAGCTAAAATCTGAGTAAGTGGCCTACAAGTAGTAGTGTTAGAGTACTATTAGTGTTAGCATTAGGAGACTAAGGCCTGGAGAGATCACCTGCTCCTCACAGCTGGCCGGGGCTCAGCTTGGTATAATAGGACTATAGAACAGTGAACCCTAATGCAGGGGTGATGGAAGGAGGGAAGGGAGGGAGCATATCCATATTATAATTATTACAAGAATATACTGCAATTTAATATTTGTCAATATACATTTTATTTTTGTAGTAGACAAAAGAAGAAAAATTCTGCCAATTGTTTACAGCTTCTGGGCATATATTGCGCATACCAGAGTTTGCAAAAGAAAAGGAGTTTTCTATGTTTCTCATATGCAGGTGTGGGTTTTCAAAATTGTAGTTTTGCCCGTGTGGGACCTGCATAAGTCACTTAACTTCTCACAGCCTCGGTTTCCTCCCTTTTGTTCTCCAGCCTTGCAGAACTGAGCAGGGGTGGGGACAAAGGAGGTCAGAGGTGAAGCACCAGGCGGTGGTAGCAGGGCTCACTTGCTGTCCCTCCTCCTGACCCTGATTCCCCTCTGGTGCTCTCTCACTGCCTTCACACCCATCTGTGTTCTGCTCTGTGAAGCCTTTTTGCTTCCCCCTCTCCTTTAGGTGGGGTGTCTGCTTCCGACAGCTGCTCTGACAGAGTTTGCACTGATAATTGGTGTCTGTATTACTCCTTCCCCAAATGCAGGTGCCAGGGAGGCCAGCTGCTGAGCCCTGACCTTGCCGTCTTAGCTGGAGTGTGTTCCTCCAGGCCTGGCTGAGAACAGCGTGCCTCATCTTGGAGATTTTTGACCTTTTCCCAATGTCTCTTTGTTGGTTGCCTCTGTCCTTTCTAAAAGCTTCATATTGATGTTTGGCCCTAATAGAGAAACGTAAACAAGAGATAGATAAAGGTTAACAATACCCAATCGATGCTGTAGAGAGAGGCGGCACAGGGAGGCATGTATTGAAAGGCCAAATGTAAGGGGAGCTCCATTGACAATTTAATTGCATTCATTCTTTCCCCCTTATATGTTGAACTAATAACAGGGCTGCACGATATCTTTTTCTTTTAGCTCTGGTGACTTATTTTTTTTCTTTTTAACAGATAAGAAGAAAAACTGACATGTGGTTAGATAGAGTATTATTTTCTTAATTTTTAAAAACTAACATACTTATAGATTGCTTATTTTCAATGGTATTCTAAGTTACTCTCCCAGCCCCTGGAAAGTGCTCTGACGTCTTCCATCTCTTCCTCTCCTTCTGTTGAATTTGATTCACTGAGGGAAGCCTTCCAGTTGCCTGCAGCCTTCCTATGAAGCTTTTCCTGAGGCCACGACTTACAAATAATCCCCGTTCTTCTGTGACAGCCACCCTATCACAGCTTCCTTCGTGTCTGTCCTCTCAGACCAAAGTAGCACCAAAACTCACCATGCATGCAAGGCAGATTTATTCAACAGTTGATGGATGAAGAAAGTGAGGCTCAAAGGGATTACACGATTTCCTGTGGTCACACAAAATGTCATAAGATTTGGAGTTAGAAATTAGTCTTAAGATCTAACTTCTACTATATTTCTTTTCTGTACTTCGTTTAGTTTCTTATGCAAACAGCATGAGATGAACTAGTCAATAGTCCATACTTAGCAATATCTAAAATACAAAAACAGGAAGGAAGGAAGGAAACCCCACCATGACAATAAATGAACCACGCACTGGCGAATCCTATGGATGGAAACCAAACCTCTCTAATTGATTCCAATACTACTTTTTCTTTTTAGTAATTTCTTTTGCTCCATCCCCTTGTTTTCCACACCTCTACCTCTCTATTACCCATCTTATAGCATTCTAAGAGTGAAAAATATTCTCTTCCTGAAAAGAATTTGGTAGGTGAAAACCTGGAATTGAAGAAGAAAACCTAGGTGGTGGTAGGAGTGTGATTTAAGGACAATAATATAGTCTATGTCTAAGTAATTCCTCCTTTACTATATTTTTATGTGATTGGGATTCTCGACGTTTAATTTGTCAATTTCAAATTATAAAAACACATGTGTTGCAAAAAACTTAGGACTACTTGAACAGAAAAACTGTGCTTTTTCTATCTTGGCCAGTATGAAGCATGGCCATCCCTGAGTGGCTTACAAACAGCATAATGCATGTCTAGAAACCTTATATCCCATGACATGTATACAGAATAAAGGCTGTGTTTGAGCAGAGATTCTGAAAACCACTAACGGTGTGGTTCTTTCCAAAAGTGAGGAGAAGGAAACCAAAGTCTCTTCTCTCTCCAGAGTAGGAAAGGAGAGCAGAGAGAGCCAACCACTGGGAACTGATCCGTGTTCTGTGTTCATCTCCATTTATATGCTGTAGGAAAAGAAACAGCAAAATACTGTTGCATCAAAGAAAATTGCATCAATTTTTAATTATGCACTTAATCATCCTCTTCCAGAAGGGCAAGCTGTCTTTCGTGACATTTTTACATATTTGAAGGCAGCACTGTATGAGCACAGGGCAGGATGTTGGATTTGTTAGATGTCACAGACAATTTCAATTGACACTGGTGAGTTGATTCAAGGGACAAGAGCCCTTTAAGGGATGTGAGAGTCAGACACTAAAGAGACATGCAATGTCCAGTCTCAGAATGTTTTTTCTTTCGTCTATTCACTCAATTAATTTGCTAAGACTAATTCTCTGAGGTATGGTATTCTAAACGTTAGAGATATAGAGATGAAAGGCAGTACTTACTCTGAAAGAGCTCACAGTGTAATTACTGATGCAAACATATCAATAAATAAGTTAAAATATACTGAGATAAGAGCAATTAACAGAGGCACAGGGCGGGCTGAGATTGTCTTGATCTGGGGCAAGTAACCATAAAGGTTTCTGGCTCCCCAAAAGAGATTTGGAAGATTCTGAGCAGATTGTAGATTTTTGAGGGATAGATATGAGTTTGGAAAGCAGGCAATGTGGTATTGTGTGTCTGTTTGTGTGTGTCTCTTCATATACACAAGGGCACACTTCAGAAGAGAAGGGGGTGACCTCTAGTTAGAGGGAACAATACCTGCAAGAGCCTGTAGAGAATCTTAGAAAGGCAACATTACACCTTCCATGCTAGGGATGACCAAAGGCAGATGTAGTATACAGATATTGAATTATTTTCCATGGTTCTTTCAACATAGAATCTTTGTCTCTCTAATGCAATTGAAATCAATCAAGGTAAGATATCAGCACAAAGCTGGAATCCTTGTGGTTGATGGTGGTTTAATTCTTGAAATGTATTAACTTTTTAAAGTGACTTAGCTTTTTTTTGTTCCTAGGTTGGCATTATTTTTTGTAATTGTGGCAAAACATATATAACATAAAATTTACTATCTTAAACCTTTTTAAATGTACAGTTCAGTGGCACTAAGTACATTCATATTGTCATGCTATCATCGCCACCATCCATCCACTGAACTCTTTTCATCTTGCGAACTTAAACTCTACCCATTAAACAATAACACCCCATTCCACCTTCACCCAGTCCCGGGAAGCCACCATTCTACTTTCTGTCTCTATGAGTTTGACTATTCTAAGGATATAAGTGAAAGCATACGCTATTTGTCCTTTTGTGACTGACTTCTTTCACTTAGCATAACGTCCTCAAGATTCATCCATATTGTGACATGTGTCAGAATTTCCTTCCTTTTTAAGGCTGAATAATATTCCACTGAATGTATGTGTCACATTTTGCTTATCTCTTCAACCATCAATGGACATGCACTGTTCCCACCCTTTGGCTATTGCAAATAAGGCTGCTATAAACATAGGTATATAGGTATCTCTTTGAGACCCTGATTTCAATTCTTTCAAATACGTACCCAGAAGTGGAATTGCTGGGTCATATGGTTATTTATTTATTTTTAACAGTAAAGTCTAGGATGTAGCTAGGATACTGACTCTGCCTGTGGGGAAATGCCTTTGAATGCCAAATCAGAAAACTTTGACTTTCATCAAATTGGTATCTTTAACTTGCCAAGTAACCTTGAGTAAGTCACTTCACCTTTTGGACTTTAGTTTCTTCATTTGTTAAAAAAGGCAGGTGGACTAAATATTATCTGAGTCCACTTTAGCCTAGAATTCCATGGTTCTACACTTGTAGTTGTATCTCCTCTCAGACTGCTGAAGAAACTAACTTGGTTTATCCATTTTGACACATTGAACACACACTCTGCCTTGTTCTAGCTAGGGTGGAATGGCATGCAGTGACTGACTACTTGTGAAGGCAGGGATGGTGAGCAGTCTAGTTAGAAAAGTAAATTCAAACGTGCAACATTTAAATCACACTCGAGGGGCCGGCACGGTGGTGCAGCAGTTAAGTGCGCACGTTCTACTTCAAGGGCCCAGGGTTTGCCGGTTCAAATCCCAGGTGCGGACATGGCGCTGCTTGGCACGCCATGCTGTGGTAGGTGTCCCACATATAAGGTAGAGCAAGATAGGAATGGAATAAGGTAGACCAAGATGGGAATGGATGGTAGCTCAGGGCCAGCCTTCGCCAGCAAAAAGAGGATTGGCGGCAGATGTTAGCTCAGGGCTAATCTTCCTCAAAAAAAAAAAAAAATCATACTATATTACATAGTCTGGTAATGGGCTACTGTCCAAGAGATCCTTTGGCAGTGGTAGTTCAGTGATTTGGAGTGGAGCTTCTGGAACAAGACCACCTGGTTTAAATCCTAGACTTCCACTTATTAGCTGTAAGGCAAGCTATTTAAATGTCCTGTGCCTCAGTTTCCAGATTGTAAGAATAATACGCACTTCAAGGTATTGTTGTGTTAAATAAATATATGACCTGGAACACTGCCTGCCGCTTGCCCATGATCTTCTCAGCCTTGTTCATGTTGTTTCTCCCTTCTTGGTAAACTCTGTTTCCCTTTGTCTGGAAAATAGTAAGTACTAGGAATTTGTATTCTGGAGCTCTCTGATTCTTTGCCCTCACCTTTATTTCAACTTCTGTTTCTCATCTCTTTGTACCCTTACACATCCCCAGCCTTCCTCCCATCTTGCTCCACATGCGTGTTATTTTTCTTGATTTTATTTTTTTGTCTTCTTCACTCATTCTTCTCATTCCTCCTGTCACCTTCTGGTCTTTCTCTCATTTTCTTTATCTTTCTTCTGGCTTCTATATTGAGATAAGCTCCTATGTGCAGGTAAAGCATTTAGGATTCTCAAATAAAATGAGGTCACAGATAAGATGCAAGCTCCCACAAAGATCCAGGATACTCAGTGGGGCTCCTTTGGGGTCTTGAGGAAAGGAGAGGGGAAGTTTAATTTCAAATCGTTTCAACAGCTTCTCAAATCTGTTGTCACTCAATTTTACTTTTATCAAGTTAATCTCTTGAGTAAAATGTAAAAAGCGAAAAAACCCTGTTTTATTCAAGGCTTTCTTTTTTCAAAAAGAAAGATTTTTTTACATAGCTACAAGACCATTTCAAGCCAACAGCATTGGCTGTGTTTTTTAAATAGCATGTAATACTTCTGCTTGTCCACGATCGTCTACAAAATGTCTTTGTACAAGTGGAAAGAAAAGTCCCATCCTTACATTTGGTTATTTTGTCTCTTAAGTGTCTTTTCAGTCATTTACTCTAAATCAGCCCCTCTTTTCCTTTACGTTTTTTCACATTTTTTATATTTTGAATTAACTGGCTTAGTTGTCTTGGAGAAAGTTCCATACTCTGAATTTGGCAGTTATTTCCTCATAGTGGCATTTACTTGTCCCTCTCTCCCCTGTGTTTCCTACACAGGCTGCGGACTGTAACTTGCTCCCAAAGTCTTTACTAGAGTCAGGTCAAGTAAGTCTGGCAAGGAAGCCTCGCAGCTGGCACTGTGTAGTTTAGATTGCATCATACCAGGAGGCCCATAATGTCTGTCTCCCTTTTGGTGATGCTAAGATTGATCAGTGCGTTCAGCTAGTGACAGCTACATCTCTACATCATTCTGTGATTTGCTGGCAGAGCCTAGATTAGCGATTTATTTTAAGTATCGTGGGTGGTGCCTGTCTAGCCTTCAAGGGGACTCTCCATAAATACTAAATGACAGGGTGAGTGAATAAACAAACACTTCCCTTCAGGAACCTACGCTCCCCTTAGATGTTAACAATGGTGCTATCATTTGTTGACTGTGTACAATTGTCATGAACTATTCTAGATACTTTACAAATCTTAACCCATTTTTGCTCACAATAGTCATCGGCGTTTTACAGATGAAAGAAGTTAATTAATTCGCCAAGTTCATATGACTGAAAAGTGGCAGTGGTGAAGTTCAGACTCAGGCAGGCTCGCTTCAAAACCCGACTGTCACCCACTCCCCTCCCAATTCCTGCACAGGGCACCTCAAATCTCATTTTTCCCAGGAAGCCATCCTTGACTCCAGTCTTTTCTATATCCCATATGACATACTATAGCATCTAAATTATAGAATATTCTGTATTCTTGTGCAGCAGAGAGTATAACCCACCTGAAAACATGAGATGTGGACCCGGGAGGGGAACGTTTATTTCAGGCTGTCACTTTTTAGCTGTTTGTCTTGGGCCAACTTAACTTCTGCAGGTCTAGTTTTCTGCCATAACAATATTTTTCTCTTGAAGTTCTTATGAAGGTCCAGCGAAGAAACGTAAAAGAACTTTGTCACTTTAAGGCACTGTCCCAATATTTTTCACTCCTCTAATTCTCTCCTTTCTCTCTCTTTGTCTCTTTCTCATATATAGCGTCTCCATAATTAGATTTTATAGTTCTCAAAGTCAGGGGCCATCTTGTCTCTTCCTTTTTTTCTTTCCCACAGCTTCCACAACTTTTCTTTGCTTAGGACCTTTCTAGGACATTATTTGGTAAGCAGACTCACTGAATACTGAAACATTCAGGGTCTCTGTCTATATCAACCCCCAAGGCTTTGTTTCCCAATGGGCCCACAGCCTGAAGTGACTCAGGAATCCAGCAGGTCTTCTGGCCCTGGAGAGTTGCCAGGTCTAGCACTGACAGCATTACACAGGAGGCAAAGAACACCATTCATATTAAAGTCACATTGATTTAGATTCTACTTGGTTACATCACTCAGACATGGTAAATGTGCTTCTAATTCAGAACCAGCCTTGGGCAACGTTATGAGGTTGGCAAGACTCTCTTTGGTGTCTAAAGCTTTCACTTCGCTCCCCTTCATATCTATATGTAGAATTCCCTTGATTCCTGGATCTTCTTTAGGGTAAATTAATCTTTTGATTTGTGTGTATGTATGCGTTACTTTAAAATTGAAGTTTATATTTTATTTATCCCTAGTGCAGATGAACAATTTAATTGAAGTCGTTGGATGACTACAACCTTACACAAGGCATTAGTTCCAGCAGTGGAAATTTTAGGCATTCTGTTGGTGTTAGGGTCATATATGAAGGGAATTTGAGACGATAGACATTTCAGAACTCATCAAAATGATTAGGAAACAGATAATGCCTATTCTACTTATCTATAAGGCAAATCTATGTACAGATTGAGAAGATCTGAATAATTATTTGTCTTGTTAACTTCCAGGGATTTTCTGTCCAAAAAGTGAGCTGATCCTAGTCTGAAGTTCATTGCTGCATTGTAATTTGAATAAAGCTTCTAAAGGTTATTATTGGAGTCTTCAGCTTGCAAAATGACACATCTAATTGCCGTGTATTCACTAGAGTAAATTTACCAAGATTTATTGAGTGTCTTACTTGGCACTGTAGGTCATTTAAGCGGAGAAAGATATGAGTTGCCTCCCTCGAGATGCTCATGCACGTGCAGAACCATGCAGAAAAACGGGAATGGATGAATCTGAGTTCAGATCTTGGTGCTGAAACTTACTAACTAAGTTTCTAACTAAGAAATTACTTAACCTCTCACACCTCAATTTCTTCCTCTGTAAAACAGGAATAATAAGTCTAATATTGCAGATACCCTGTTTTTTGAGTAACTTAAAAGAGATATACAAAAATATATAGATTTATATTTATTTAAATGTAAGAAAATGCATGGCATATGATGGTGTCTCAACAGATACCTGTTCCTTTCTGTCTATAATATACTGCAGATGGTGATGAGTTTCATAACCTAAGTGCCAAGTACCACAAGCCTGTGGGGAAGAGATTAATTCTGACAGAGAGATGTTTTATTGTCAGGCTGTATCATTATATCCAATGGGACCTTTATATATTATGATTTTTAAAAATCTCACTTAACTTTATTTTCTAGAGTCCATTAATCTCTCAGTTTCAAATATGTAGTGAGTTTGGTTTTAGAAAAATGTCTTCAAAGAAGGACGTTTCCAATTCAGACTCTCCATCATGTCAGAGAATCTTGTGTTTGCCCAGGAAATGGAGTTTTTCTCACTCTAAGTTCTCTATCATTCTCTGCCCCGTTCCCTTTCTCAGCCTTATTTAGCCAGCCTGATGGGATCCTTGGACGTTATTCCTAAACATTAACATGTGTCTCCCACAATCAATGCCTCTGCATCTTTATCATTTAGCCGTGTTTCAATGAACACACACAGATACAAATTGAGTTCTTAGTAGACTATTTGTTGTTTGGTTGTTTTTTGTTTTATTTTGGGAGCAGTGATCATTAACTCAAACTCCTGAGCTCTCAGTTTATGTTCCCCATTTGGAAAACAACATAGATCACATCACATTTCCTCACTCATTCCTTCTTGTGCTTTGGGTATTTTCGTTCTTGTTGTATTTATTGATGTTTTTCTCCCCTTCTGTTTTTCCTGTTCCTTTTGGATTAAACCCTCTCTCGCTGAATGCTTAAGTACCCACTGCAGGCTCTACACTGTTCAGACATAACCAAACACTTTCCACATTCCTCTCTTATTTTCAGATAAATGAATGAGTGGCTGGTTGAAGCACATGGAGACCATGCCTTAAAAAAAGCTTCCGTAAGGCTCACATGGATTCTCAGAGCTAAAACCACATTGCCAGAAAAGGCCCACCTTCATCCTGTTATGCACATAGATGTTTATTTGCTCCTTATAAAAAAACAAGATACATGAGTAAGGAAGTGAACATTTGGGCTCCCAGCAAATGCAAACGTTTGCTAGCCAACTCTGCATAAGGAGAGACCTAAGCATAAGCAGGGGACAGGCTTACATCATTTTGAAAAGTTTTGGTGGACAGACCTGAATTTACACTTAGAATTGTGTGCACTGAAAGATATATCTGCATCTGAAGTAGCATAACCTTTTACTGCTGTCTCCAATTTCATTGCTTGTTTAGCACTTAACCTCGGCTGCCTTGTATGTTTTATCTTTTTCTGACTATAAAACTTGCTTTCTGTACACAAGACCTTGTACCAAGTAGTTGAAAACACAAATTTCTACATTTTTCATTTTATTTACTATTTGATGAGTTATTGGTTTACAAATAGATATGCATTACAAGATCAAAAAAAATCTTGCTTCACCACTTTGTGTATCACATGCATCCACCTGACTCCCAACCGATAAAACCTTTGAGCATCTTCATCTTCCTCCCTTAGAAAAAGCAAAAAAGTTCATAATTATAATGATTGCTATACATTTGCTTAGTGTATGTTGACCTTTCTGTGTCGGACCCTGTCTAGAGGCTGCTATCATGCAATGGGATTCACTTAACATCTTTGAGCCTTAGTGTTCTCCTCTGTATAATGGGAATAATTATTTTAAACTTCAGGGTTAGCATTAAGACTTAGGGAGAGTTTTTTGTAAGCTGCAAGTAACTTATAAATGTTGGATTGATGTCATTTTCTTTGCCCAGCTTATTTTCACTTCTTTTTAACAAACTCATGCATTTTTCTTTTTAAAGCCAGGGTCCTGAAGACTTTTCAAATCCGCTTATGAACCCCCAGAACCACGTTCTGTAGTCTTCATGGCCTAAAAGTAAAATGTAACATGTAATACCTGCCTAACATATTTTTGGCTGCAAGCAAAGAACTGATTTCTAAAAGTTCAAGCAAATAAAGAGGTTTGTGTGTTTATGTGTTTAAGACAAAGTGACTGTCTCACAAAGCCCAAGGGCCAGGAATACTGGGTTTAGCAAACGATAAAACCAGGAATAGGAAAGTTTTCAGAAACCAAGCCTGAGACCTCTCAGTTTCAGTCTTGGTCTTTGCTTCTCTCTGCATGTCTGCTTCATTCTTCTTTCTTCTCAATACCGGTGGTGGAGGATGATACCCCGCAGCTCCAAGTATATACCAACTAATAGAAATGGCAAGCAATAAGATATATTGGAGTATATGAAGAAGACATTTGGTGTAAACCTAATTCGGCCTGACCTTGTTTTTCCAAAAGGGCCTGACATAGCCGTTGAGCGTGCATTGTATATCCGCTTTAATCATTTCTTATGGCAAGAACAAATGCCCTTAAGATAAAGGTGCAACACCCCCCACATTGGCATTTCCTTAAGGATATAAGCATCTTCCCTTAGGCTAGGAACGGATTGCTGTGCTCACCTGTGACCACCCAGCTTGAGACAACAGAACTGCCACCCTGCTGTGTTCACTGAGACAGCAGACTCACCACCTGCTGTGTCGATCAATTGCTGTGTGACAGAGCAGTCTTGTGACTACTGTAAAAGGGACATTTCAATCATATATGAAACATCCTCTTTGGGGGTATATAACCACTCTGTACATCCTACTTCTTTGGTGCCCTTCATTCCTTGGGGAAGGAAGGCCCTGGGCCATCGTCCTCACATTTTGGCTCAGAATAAACTCACCCAAATTTTCATTTATAGATTGGTTATGGATTATTTGCATCGACAATACAACTGCTGTTGAAGTAACCACACTTCAAAATTCCAAGGGGAGAAATTCTACCTGCTTCAGGTTGGGACAGATATCCACTCATGGCCCATGTATGTCGCTGCGCCTGTTCATCTCTGTTGGTAGACGCCAGGGCATGGGGCATGGTGGGGCTGTTCTCCAAAGAAGATGGTTTCCATAAGTTGCATAGACACCTTAAACGTTGCCTTGAACAATTACATTCTCTTCTGTTGTATTTTCTAATTATTTTTTCTTCCTGGAAGATTCTGAGTTTGTACAGCACCACATGACAAATCAATAAGCCAAACAGCAATATCGCTTTCTTAAGTGTACCCCATCATCAGCACAATGCACACCGGTACATGAGAAATATTTGATTGTTTAATAAAAAGTCAGCATGCTAAAAAGACCCACTAACATGGACTATATATAGAAAAATGAGAAAAATATAGATATGTATTAAATATTTTCATATATTTATATATGACAGATATAGATTATATATAAATATGTAATATGTACTTATATACATTTTTAATTTTAAATTAAGACAAGATCTGAATGGAAGTCAACCATGAATTATGTACAGTTCAATATATTAGGAAGAGGCAGAAAGGTTGATATGAGCACCCTCTGAGCCAGGTGAAAAGGCGAGGGAAAACTCAGTTGATGGCAGTCAATCTTTCCTGTGGACTATATTTGAGACCCCTCACCTCATATGTTTCATCACGAAAAATCCATGGATTGGAGAGAATTTAAGATGCCTAGAAGCCTCCTTATGAACATCTAAGATTGCGTCTGCCCAGAAAAAAGGGATCCTGAACTAAGGCAAAAAAGAAAGAAGGATCTGGAGAAAGGCTTGTCCTTTCTTAGATCACCCTTCCAACTGGAAAGTATGCACGTTTCAGTTTTGCTATCCATTTTCATTGACCTGGGAATCTCTGCCATGGTGGATTTATGAGACTTTAAATATTTACCACCATAATACATTCCTTAAAGATGCATTATTATTTTTTAACCAACATTAAACTTTAAAAACTGCATAAAAGTTTTGCTCTATGATCGACCAGATTAACTCTCAGAACAAAGAAATGAAAGAACAAATCATACAGCAATATTTAGAGTCTGTAGGGAACACATTTTACATCGTTCCCTTTGAGGAAGGATCTGTGTTCCCAGGTTTCCCACACAGAGAGTTGGGAGAAGAAAGTGCTGCTCTGGGTTTCATAGTTAACTGGCTTTAGGACACTTCAATTTGCAGAAGGGGAAAATGACCTACAAACTCAATCAGATTCCTAGTTAGTTGATCTTGGATATAATCCACTTTGTGTAGTCGTGGTCTATTGGGTGTCTTTAAAGAAATGGAATTAATTGTCAATATTTTAAAATCTAGCATTTTCACATTAATTTTTGGATTTCTGGCTTAATCTTAAAAAGTGAAGAGATTTCTAATCCTATGCAACAATCTGCTGAGTTGAAAAGAGGCTGCTCACTTTCGTTTTCCTATGTCCTACGTTTATCATAGTCTCATGCCTCTGTTGTCTTGTGGACACAGAGATTGCATGCCAGTGGTCATTTAATATAGAAGAAAGTGTTTTAGCTCTTGTCCCAAGACTCTCTTCAAAGGAAGAATACCAAAAAAGCACTGAGTGACCATATGTTTCAAGAAAAATTGGAGACAGCATGTCTTTGTGGAAATAAAGAACACTGTTCCCTGTGTATGTGTAGGCAATGATGTAATATAATTTAAGTCACCATTATAAAATAAAACCAACCTGCTTCACCCATTTTTTATTAAACAGCAATGGGGACCAAGTATTTGACTCATTGATTTATTAGACCTTTTCTAGTTGTAATACTCAATTATTCCACAGTAAATTCTAAGTGTTTGCTTTACTATTTTGATGGATGTAGCAAAATAATTTCATGTAGGCTTATGAAAATGAACAGTGGAAGAAAAGATAATAGTGTTCTATAAAGAGCAGAACACAAAACTAGAGAAAGGAACCCAAGGCTGGAAGTCAGATTCCCTAGGGTTCAGCCCAGGACTATTTCTACTACTATTTCTGCCATTTCTACTTTTTCTTAGATGCATTAATCAACAGTGAAGGCATTACTGAGCTCTTTGGGTCTCCAAGCCTCCTTGCACTTAAAGAAAAGAAGTGCAAATCTCTTGAACTTCATAGGAATCTTCTTTTTCATTTTCTCAATGACTTTACATTTTGCAATGATAGTGTATATTTTTTCTCTCTTCTATAAGCATTTTTCAGATCCCTTTGGAACAGGCTTTGCTCTTCTGAAACCTTAGAGTGTTTAGTTTCTACTGTCACTGAAAGTAGAAGTGAACATTTTCCCAGTTTAACAATAGGGGAGGCTTGCTTCCCAAGACACACAGTAATTGTGTTTGGTGCAAAGTTGCCTCCTGCATTTTGACCATTAATGACTAATGATGCTTTCTATTCTACTCACAAATGCTCAGTTTTATACTTCCTAGGGAAATCTAGAGTTCTGCCCTTTTCCAGCCTGGAGTAGTCACTTGGCAGAGCCCTCAAAGAGTAGTAGTTCATCAATTTCATGAAAGAACAGAGGAGAGTGCATTTTAGGAGGGCAGTGTTTCACGGAGTCCAGAGAAGACCCTCCAGAAAGCATTCCCCACACAGAGGGCACAACTAAGCCTCAGAATGAGGCTCACTTAAGAGAAAAGAACACTGGAAAATTTAGTCCTACAGGAACCAACCCTCAAATTTTTATTGTGTGTTTTAAAGTGAAGTAATGCTTTATGAAACTAGGTAGGAGAGTTTTTGCTGTAAGAAACATTTGTTTAAAGAAATCCTGACTGATAGATTTGCTCTAGATGACCTGAATGCAATTATTCATGAGCTTCTCAAAAACTATCACCAAGAACTGCATTCAGAAATGCAAAATAGCCAGATTCATATCTGAATTTGCTAAAAGTCTGCCTGCATTTGGGGTAGGTCTGCAAAGTCAAATGAAGCCTGGAATCTTGGGGTTTCTAAATAAGAGAAAACATACATTCTCTCTTCCAGGCAGGGACAATTAGTATGAGACATGTGACTTCATTTACAACTTAAGTGGACAATTTCTGTTTCTTAAAATAAGTGTGTTGTCTAAGGAAGGGGATGATATGATGTTTCAAAAGCCATATGGAACAAAAAGAATTGCATGCAATTATATGTAATAAATGCAATGTATTTAGTAAATAAAAACTCATGAGTCCATAATAATGATAAAAGTAAAGAAATCATTTAATACCATTGGAGGAGACTATTACACCAATTCCACTCTCTGAAAATAGGCAATTAAGAATGTAGAATAATTCTTTCAACAATTACATAAAGGGAACAAGATAATAATAAAATCATTAGATAAAAAGCTGACGGGGAATGGAATATTTGTACAGTTTACAAATATTTGTACAGTTTACAAATATTTGTACAGTATTACTCCAAAGACTCTGTAGGGAAGGTTGTGGTTCCTATATTCTAAATAGTCAAAAGTGCAAAGAGGTAGAAAAAGCTTTCTTGAGAGAGAGATTTCCCCGCCACTGACTGTCCAAGAATAGGCGAAGATGTCTTAGACTGGTGCTTCTCAAAATTTAACATGCATAAGAATCACCTGGAGTCTTGTTAAGCTGCAGATATTTCTGTAGGAAGTCTGTGGTGGGATCTGAGGTTCCATAGTTGTAACACTCTTCCAGATGATCTTGATGCTGCTGGTATAAGGACCACGCTTTGAGTAGTGAGAGCTTAAAGAGATTCAAATAATTAGCAAAGGTTGAACTAACTATATAGTATTTCTCAATTTCATCTAGTCATAAGAATCACCTGGTACTTTGTTTATGCCAATATCTATGCCCCTGTCCCAGGGATTATGCCTTAGTTGTTCTCCAGTGGAAGTCTGGGATGTTTAACCTCATGATTTTTATGTTCAACCACTTTGGCGAAAAAAATTAAACGATCTGTAAGGTGGTTTTCAATATCGACTTCTCATGATTCTGCTTCTCTGTATTTCTCATAGGGTCAGCTATAGACCAGGTTTTCAATAGATACCTATACCTCCAGCTTTGTCCTGGTGTGGGTGTTTTTTCATCCCAGGGATACTAAAATTCCTACTAGATGGAATCACCACCTCCTTTTTATTATTAATAACCAAGAATAAGCACTTTATATGTGAACTTGCTATCATCGCTTGGTGGTTAAATGATTGCATTAAGTGATAGAATTTTATTTTCATAACAACTCTTTAAGGTTTATATTATTTCCTTCACCATGTGGATTACAAAGCTGAAGTCAATAGAGGCCAAGTGACTTGCTCAAGGTCACACGGAAGGAGGAAGTTGTAGGGTCAGATTTGACTCTCCTCTCAGCCCGATGCCCAGTCACTCAGATGCCAGAGGCCAGGTCACCTGCACTGCCTCTTCCTCCTGCATGCTCATGAGGCATGGCGTCTGCACACTGTTGGCATCTTCCTCTGCTCTTCTCCCCTTATCTTACTGTCTCCATTTACCTCAGCTTCATGTCTCCTGCTCAGAACTTTATGCTCTTACTTTTGCATCTGCTCTCCCAGGTGTTCCAGTGCTGAACATCAGCCTTGATTCTGACCAGCATTCGGTTCAGACTTGCTCTTTCCAATATCTCCCTCTGGTCTTCATGAACATCCACATTCATATCTGTCTGGAGAAAGTGCCAAATTGTGATGCAATAAGATTCCTATGATAGGCTCTTCAGTACAGCAATAAAATGTATTCCCTGAGCTATTCTTCAATCAGGACCAGCTGTTCTGCAGAGAGCCATGTGGTGGGGTTGGTGGGATGGGGAAATAAGCCCTCATAGGTGGCTAATAATGACTTTTGCTGATTCTTTTCTATATCTCAGTGATCATTACTACAACTTCATGGAGATCATTTGTTTAACAGATAGTCATTGAGCGCCCACCTGGCACTGTTACATGGTGTTTAGAGATGTGGGGCTGAGCACTAGTTGACGTGGATGGTGTTCTCGTGCAACTTCTGATTCAATGAGGGAGATGATTTTGATTAAATAGTTACAACAATACATGTGTGATTACAAATAGAGATCAGGTCTGTGAAGGAAAGAGACACAGATGTTAAAATAAAGTTGCAAATATATGGTAGAAATCAGCAAAGACCTGGTAAGGTTAATCTCATTTTTCCTCTTATTTTCTTTAGTGGAGTTGTAATGTTTATAGATGTAAAAAGAGCTAACATTTATGGAGTTCTTATCACATGCGAGTGGTTTCTTATACGCTCTCGACATGTTTTATCATGTTGTATCTGCACAGAATCCATATTAGCCCTATAAAACAGCTACTCTCATTCCACTTCAGTTTCTTCATTTATGAATTTTGGACAGAGTACTTTTGTAAGCTGCCCAGTCATAAAGCCAGTGAGCATTGGGTGCCGAATTGAACACGTCTATCTGACTCCAGTGCTTAGGTTTATAACAATTGTTGATCACTTACTGCCTTACAGAAACGTGGTAGATGTGGTGCATCGAAAGCTAGTTGTCTCATGTCACAATTGGGCCCAGGATGGAGAGAGAGCGGCAAGATGTAAGAACAATTAGGTAGACTGATAATTGGCTTAACAAATAGACCCAAAGGTAATTTTATGATAGATGACAAATGAAAGGAAATTTTGCCATAGCCTGGCCCAGGTCTCTTTCCTTGGCCCTGTCTAAAGTATTTTGCTTCTGGACCTACGTAAACATATGAAAGGGGAGGGTTCATCATATGCGCAGATGAAAAATGCTAAGAGAGGAGCTAATACATTGATTGACAAAATCAGTATCCACAAAAATCCCCACCAACTAAAATGAAGGTGTGCATCTAATAATGTGAAACTTAATGCAAATGAAAGTGAAGTTTTGCCTTTTGAGTTCAGGGTATCGATGCATAAATACAGAACAGGGAAGATGGCACTTAGCATGTTGACATAGAGATTTTTGTGGATAGGATACTCAAGATGAAGCAAGAGAGCAAGATGACGTGTAAAAACCTTAAAGAGATCCGTGCTTCACTCTGAGATGTGTAAAATTTGGGGAAAAATTTAATAAACAAAGCAGATAAGAGACCGTGTTGCTTTATGTGAGCTGACCATTTATGGAAAGAGGTATTCCATGTGGTTTTGGAACCTTATATTGAGGTTATATAGAAACCAATCAAGTCATTTAGAGGAGAGAAGCCAGGATGGGGAAAGCTTGGAAATAATTTCATATGACGAGTAGTTAAAACTTAAATGAATAAATAAAACTAGGTTTACTCATGGGCAGATAAAACCAGGGCAGCTGATAAGCTGTAGTTAGCATTTGGACTCTCCTGGAAGAGGAGGCAGGACATCAAGTTGGGAGTTGTGGTGGAGGCGTTGAAGAGACCACTGAGCACCAGAAGAGGAAACGATTTTGTTTCTAATGGAGAATTGTTATTAGTCTCCATGTTACGGATGAGAAAACAGAGGTCTAGAAAATTTCAATAACTTTAGTCTTGGGCTTGTTAGGTAAATCAAGAGTAGGGGATAGCAGAGTAGGTTAAGGTTTTTAGGGAAAGCTTCAGAAAACAAATCAAAAGTTGGTACATGGGGCTGGCCCCGTGGCCGAGTGGTTAAGTTCGCGCGCTCTGCTGCAGGCGGCCCAGTGTTTCGTTAGTTCGAATCCTGGGCGCGGACATGGCACTGCTCATCAGACCACGCTGAGGCAGCGTCCCACATGCCACAACTAGAAGAACCCACAACGAAGAATACACAACTATGTACTGGGGGGCTTTGGGGAGAAAAAGGAAAAAATAAAATCTTTAAAAAAAAAAAAAAAAGTCGGTACAAACAGGTACCTAGCAACAAAAATAACTATAGGTCAAAATGCATTGCTCTTATTACATGCCAGGCAGTCTGTTAAATGCTTTACCTACCTGGTCTCATTTAATATTTCTAGCAATCTTTTTTTCCATTTTAAAGACGGAAGACTGAGGCTGGGGAAATCGACTTGCTGTACATAGCAGAACTGAGACTCAACTATCTGGGTTAGACTCCAGATCCTACACTAAAAGTTCATCCTTTGTTGCTTCTAATAGTGCGGAACAGGAGAAAAGCAGGAGATTGGGATGAGAAGGCAAGGGACACTGGGGCCAGGAAAAGAGAGGTGTTTGTTCAAGGTGAGAAATTGACAGAGTCTAGTAATATGTTGGGCTCGAGACACAAATGGTCTGGGTGGGGAGTGATGATAGGAGGAATCACAAGTCACTAAAATGATCAAGAGTGTGGCAGTCCCTGGAAAGCAATGGCTATAACCAACTGCAGCTAATATCAACCTTCCCTGGGGTTGGGTCTTTAGCCACAACACATGAAAATCCTCAGACAAATGCATCTAGTGTGACCTCACGTCCAAGTCCTTTTAGGGCAATATCATTCTGCCCAAGTGTTGTTTTCACCTTGTTTTGCCTAGACGGGTTGTCTGCACTCAGTTTTTAATGCAAAGAAAAATCATTAAGGACTAACAGGACGCATACAAAGTGCTGCAAACAGCAGGGCTATCATACTGATATTGTAATTTGTATTGATGTAATGCCTCCCTACCCAAGCTTTACATGTTTTCTCTCTTGTAGACTTCACACATTTAGCACGATAGACATTATCTTTCTCCCCAGGTGCTGGGTAAAGAAAAGCTACTATGCATTCTAATGTTGGGGAAATTAAGGCTGGCGGGATATGATCTGAGTCCTCAACATCAAAGACCAAGTCACAGAGGAAAACCCTAGACTAGACTCTGCTTCTCAAAGACTTTACTCCCCAACCCTGTATCTTGCTGCCTCTGCTACTTAACCCAGAGGAATCATTTCGTCTACAAAATTCTTCATCTGGAAGGGAAAAACAGCCACTTTTGGAATGGGGCAGAGGCCTGGTGACGGAAAAAGTATCCCAAGCCTATGCTGATGGGTTCTGGCAGCGGAGGTCTCTCTTCCCGCCTAATCAACAAGTGCCGCATGAGTTAATTTCTTGCTCCTCGGCATCTTGCTGTGCACTGCTTTATTAAGAGGAATTTACTCTTCAATTTCCTGTAGTGATTTCAAATTCCCAAGGTTACTGCAGTGCCTTATTTTATAGCAAAAATTACACACCACTGCCTAAGGTCATAAAGGATTTGAAAATACATCCTCAGCCGAACCTTTGGATGTCAGATGCCACCAGCTTGCAACAACATTAATTCTCTCATTAGAAACTCAGGTGTGAGATCCTTGGAGGTGGGGGAAGAAAAGGAGCCCAGAAAGAACAAGAAGAGGGTTCTTTCAATATCCTGACCTTGTCTCAACAATCAGGGAGCGCCTTAAAAGAGAGGATCACAGTGGTGGTAACAACCACTGGTTTTCTCTTGCAGAGGGCAGTTTCACATTTGCAGGGGGTCACATTTCTTTTCTCCAGACCCTAATCCTATAGCCACATAACTGTCCTCACAAGGGTGGTTATTTTAAATGTTTAACGTTTTCAAGGAAAGTTACTGTTGAGGCTCTTTTAATCTTCAGAACCAGTTGGTAGGGGGGCCTGCATTGTGCTTATTATGGTACCTAGCAATTCCTTCAGGGCAGCATCTCGAAGAATCATACGCTCTCCAAATGGGAGTTGGGGACAGTGCTATACACCATCACATACAACTCTTGAATTTTATAAAGAGGGAAACTGATACTCAGAGAGGTTCATTCAGCTCACATGCTATTACACTATAAGTGAATTAGGAGATATTTTTCCTATACTTTTGTTGCCCATAAATCCCAAATTCACCACAGAGAGAAGAGCAATGTATTGATTCACCCACAGGTAACTTCTTTGGTTTTTATTTTTCAATCTGATATATTCTTTAATTCAGTTTGGTTTTATAACAACCCACTTTTGGGGGGGCTTATGAACAAAATAAATCAGGAGTGAGCAACCTCTGGTTCTCGAATTAATCTACTTAAGAGGAAAATGGGATGTGGAATCCCCATTTATGACAGTAGTTGGGGAAAGGCCAATGCTTTCAAAGGGCTTGGTTGATGGGCTTAGCTTTTGAAGCGCTTTGCTGCTGATGAAGCAGCGGCAACATCAACAAGTATGAGATGAGAAAGTTACACCACAAAATGGTAACCTTCTACCGACCTTCCCCAGGAAAGGTGATTGAGAGAAAGATGGCGGCCACCCCAGATCACATCACTCAAAATCCCTACATCTATCTGCCCCTTTCTTTATTATCCATCCTTACCCTCACTTTGGCTATTAAATAGTGGTTTGTAAAAATATTTATTAGTAGGTGAGTAAGTTTGTATTTCGTGTGACTATTTTGTAAACCGAAGAATATAATACTTTATGTTTCTCCCTCTAGCTATGATAGTGGTAAGGATGTCTAAAGTGGGGTGGGGAATAAGTTGAGGAGTATATAACAGTGGCCCTTGTTGGAAAAAGGTCCCTTCTGGAATAGAAGAAGACCTAGAAAACTTTTGAAATCTAGGTCCTGATCAAAACCTTGCCAAAAATTTTGCTTATTTATTCAGCAAGCAGTTTGAGTAACTAGTAGGTGCACAGTACTTCTCAGTCTTTGCATTCAGATGGGAGGTATAGAGACCCAAATTTGAGAGTTGTAGTGAAAACTCTAATGGGACAATCAGGGCACAGTAGCCTACTAAGAAATTCAAGAATACAAGTTTAGGAAAATAGAGGAGAAATGACCATCTACTGAGCCCCTACTCTGTCCAAGGCATTGAGCTGGATTCTCTGTTAACATCACAATATTTTCATTTATGAGAGGAATTTAAAGTCTGCATGCTCTTTGATGCAGAATAGTCTAATCACATTAAGTAACTTTCCCAGGGTCTCACCTCTAGTAGTTGGGTCTGAGGTTAGAATCCAGGGTTATCTGATTCCAAAGCCCAAAATTTTCCATTATTCTGCATGACTTGATCATTGGTGCAAGATTCATATATAGGTGGGGTCTAATGCAATCCCCAGAAATGTTAAAATTATCTGTTATAATGCCTGTTAGAGCAGAGTTTAGTCTACAAGAGATGAATTAAACCTAGTTCCAAATCAAGTAACTGCTGATTTTATAGGGCAGTGTAACATACTGGTTGCTTGCCTGGGCTCTGAAATCCATCCTTCTGATTTTGAATCCTAGTTCAGCCACTTGCCAGCTGTGTGTTGTAAGCATGTTATTTCATCACTCTGAGTCTCATTTTCCCCATTATATGAGTCAGAGAGCTGCTAGGAAAAGACTGGGGAATTTGAGGAAAGCTTAATACACAGATTTTTTTTTGCAGAGGTGTTTGTGGGTTCCTGGAAAACTGAAGGAAAGACTTTATATCCTCAGGAAATGACAGTGTCAAGAACTGCTACCTCTCTAAGGCTGAAAATACTAAAGGAGGGAGAATGTTGGAACCCACATAAAGAGGAAGCCGAGTGTGGAGGGGGCTGGCTGGCAGAAGATGCAGGCTTCAGTCAAGAGATGCATCCCTCCAAAGGTGACCTCACAGTGAGAGAGCTGGAGAATAAGTTCCTCCAACTTTAATCTCGCCTTTTCCTTCAATTTTATGCTCCCTGTTGACAGAACTGAAACAGAAGCCAGGAAGAAGGACTACCATTGACGTAGGTTGGCTTCCCAAGTATTCCAGCAAGATAGAGAACAACGGAAAGTGGATCTAAAAACAACCACACATCTATCGAATGAGGGTGATATTAGTACCTACCTCTGGGGTTGTTGCAAGGATTACATGACTTAAAGCATGTAAAGTACTGAGATTGCTATTGGCCACATGACAAGCCCACGTATACATCCAGAGTTGAAGTGAACTGAGCATGATCTACTTCAACATCTTCATTTGACAAATGAGGACACAGAGGCCAAAGAGAAGTGACTTGCCCCAAGTTATATAAATAGCAACAGAGTCAAGACTAAAACTCAGTTCTCCTGTCTAGCTGCTAGAGACCTATATCTGTAACTTGTCTACCTAAGGGAGGGCACAGACCCAATCTCACGTCCAAAAAGATGAACACAATGTGCTCCATGATCTGCTGAGCTCACCTCTCCCTGAGACTTCTAGTGTGTTCCCTGTAACAGTCTGTATTCCACAGAGTGGACTTTGGTTTCCTGGACTAGTTGGTGCACTAGCTGGCTTGCATTTTTGTGTCTCGTGGCTCTCTCTGTGTAAATAAGATTCTACACGGTAAATCTCAAAGGACCAATAAGCAAAAAGTAGGGACTCCCTACTTTAGGCCACACAGTTTAAAGAGCAGATCCTTTCTTGGCCACAGCGACCATGCCAGAGTAGGAAGTAGAGCCAGGGCATTTTAAAAAGCAGCCTCCCCTTTCTAGAATGATGATTGCTGTGCAGCTTTAGCCTAGGGTCCTTCATGACAACCACAGCAAATTATATGGTGACCGACCATCCCAATTTGCCTGGGATTGTCTGAGTTTTATCACAGACAGTCCCTCATCCTGCAACAATCCTTCACCCCCTAAATCCCACCCTGCTCTGCCCAGTCCAGGGTGAACCAAGAAGGCTGGTCACCTTAGGTGGTTTACAGAGTTCAGGCCAGACGAGAGCCCTGTGCTTAGATTCTCGCCTGGCGTTTAAATACATGCTTCTGGAATTTAAACAGTTGCATTTCTAAGCAGTAATTTGCATTTGCCTCTGGGAATTCTGATAAGCATATGCTAATAAATCAAAAAGTGGTCACAAGGATAGAAACAAAAATTAAGAAGCAGCTTAAAAACAAAACAGGGAGCAATATAACTACTTGTAATTCATAAAGCACTGAATTCCTGCCAGAGACCGTTCAAAGCACCAGTCTATCTAGTGAGCAAGGACTGGTGAGGTGGCTTCTAGAAGACTGGGTTGGACATACAGAGGATCCCAGACCTAGTACTGACTGGGGCCAGTGACATCAAGAACTAGACATAGTTACTCAAGACATCCCCTGGAATGTCTTGTAAGGAACTTAGACCTCTGTAGTGTAAAATACATACCTGGTGAATTAAGGAGTGAGGAAAAAGAGAAGAGAAGGATGCCCAAGTACTACAAAATTTTGATAAGAAATAATGTCATTATTTCTAGATGTTCGTGAACTCAAATTTAAGTTGGTTTCCTTGGCCAGCCTGCTCTCACCCAGTTCCCACCCAGAGCTTTGCCCAACATGCTGAATCTTTGGAGGGCATCTTGTAGAGCTGTGCACTACCAGCCTTGAATGTCCAATGCTCAGTGAAACTCTAATTATACTTGTGATGGGGAAAAAATCAAATATAATTTATGATGATCCAAGCCTTTCCCCTTTCCTGAGTTAGGTAGTTTGGCCTGCTTAGTCTTTATTTTTTGAATTTCACCATGAAAGGGAGAGCTCTGTTGTGCCAGATCAATTATTGGAATTTTTGTGGTGGAAAATTTGGTGAAAAGGCAGAAGGGTTGGTTTTTCGGAGGATGATCTGGTAGAAGTGAGAGTGAAATGGGAGTTTTCAGAGACATTAATGGGACTGCAATTCACCTTCACAGTATTCTAGAAACGTAAGTTGGAAGATCGAATTAATTTATGATTAATTTTGTTGCATGCACTGTGTTCTTTTAATCATGGCACCATTAGAGGATAGAAGCACATGGATTATGAATCCATAAGTTTCAGATAATATTCGGTATGACACTATTTTACACTGCTGATGGAGTATGGCAGGGAAATAGGCCATTCCGGTACTCCAAAATCAATGCATCACAGTTACTTTATATCAGTGAAAACAACTTTCCCTGACATATATTCAAATCTATATGACAGCATACAATTCTGTTGACATTCTATCCCCTAAAATTTTATATACAATTATTGCATTTTCAAGCAATCCTACAGTATAAGCTAGTCTGGATAATAAAAATAGCCTCATTAATTTAAAGTAAATTATGGCAATTTTTTTCAGTAGAAAGTACACAAGATCAAAAATCAGAAATGCTGTGTGGCAATCCCACCTGGGCCATTAGTTTGCTGTGTGAGTTTGAGAACTTTGATCCACTGCTTTAGGCTTCAGCAATTCAGGGTTACAAGACATAGAGTCATATTCACAAGATTTGGGGGATCAAACTGGACACAAGTAAACCCACTGAGAAAAACTTCAAATTTCTATCAGATGAAAAGCAACTATTTAGATGCATCACATGAATGGAAACTTGTAAAGAATTAAGAAGATATAAAGTGTACCCATTATTAAATGGACTCTACTTTTAATCTCCCTATGATGATGCAGAGGGGACAAAGAAAAGGCAGGCCCCCAAATTGGAGTGGGGTGATTTGGTTCAGTGGTGATGCTTCTATTTTGGATTTTGACTGTCAAAAACATTAAACATTTTTAATTTGCATTTAAATTTCCCTGAGTCTTGTTCTATAATGATTTAAAGATCATTTCTCATGGCTTTTCCCAGCTCCTCTGAACACACTGGTCCAACATTACTGGCCTCTGAACGCATTACTCCAGCAACCACTGCATGCAATCTTGAGCCAGGCTTAGGCTCCTTATTTTTACCTTCGGAGTCCATGTTAACCAGCTCTTGGGAACCCAGGCAGAGAACCCCAACTGGCAGCAGGAAGGAGCAGTCTTTTCTGCATTAAGTCTCTGCTCAGTCTTTGTCTCTGCCATGACAATATACAGTGAGTAGCCAGCTAGAAGCTTTGGTGGTTGGTGGAAGCACATTCTGGGATTAGGTATTAACTTCTTGAGCCTCAGTTTTCTCACCTATAATGCAAGGTAACTTTCCTGTATGGCTGTTTTGCGGACATGATGAGATCACTCATGTTCAGCATTTAGAACAGAGTAAGGCACATAGCAAAGCGCGGGTAAATGTGTTTTACCTATCATTGTTTTCTGACCCTCCAGATTAAGTCAGTGTCCACAGTTACATGACTCTCAAAGATCTGAGTTCTTTTCCTTCATGACTTTGATCATGGCTTGTAATTATACCTTCATATTGTGATTATTTGCTTAGTTCATCTCTCGTTGTGCCATTACCGTGTGAGCACAGCATCCACATCTACTTTTGCTCAGTATTGTGTCTCCAGGTACCAGGACAATGCCTGGTGTACTGTAGGTGCTCAATGCATATTTATTCAATACTGTAACTAAATAATTGAGCCCCATGGAATTTATACCAATGAAGGACAGAAAGGAATCAGCAAAATTCCTTATTAACCACCTATGAGGGCTTACTTCCCGACCTCACCAATCTCACCACAACGCTCTGTACAGAACAGCTGGTTCTGATTGAAGAATAGTTCAGGGAATATATTTTACTGCTGTCCTGAAGAGCCTGTCATAGGAACCTCATTGCATCACGATTTGGCTCTTTCTCCAGACGGACATGAATGTGGATGTTCATGAAGACCAGAGGGAGATGTTGGAAAAGCAAGTCTGAACCGGATGCTGGTCAGAATCAAGGCTGATGTTCAGCACTGGGAGACCTGGGAGAGCAGATGCAAAAGTAAGAGCATAAAGTTCTGAGCGGGAGACATGAAGCTGAGGTAAATGGAGACAGTAAATTAAGGAAAGAAGAGCAGAGGATGTGGACAGCATGCCGGCGCCATGCCTCTGAGGCACAGAGGAAGAGGAGGTGGCAGCGCAGATGACCTGGCCTCTACTGTCTGAGTGACTGGGCTTCACGCTGAGAGGAGAGTCCAATTCTGACCCCACAGCTTTGTCCACCTGTGTGAGCTTGAGCAAGTCACTTGGTCTCTATTGACTTCCACCTTCTAATCCATACAATGAGGGAAATAACATAAACCTGATAGATTTGTTGTACGAATAAAATCAATCACTTACTGAAATCACTTCACCACCAAATGATGATAGCAGGTTCACACATAGAGCGCTACTGCTTCGTTGTTTTTTTTTTTTTTTTTTTTTGAGGAATATTAGCCCTGAGCCAACATCTGCTACCAATCCTCCTCTTTTTCTGAGGAAGAGTTGCCCTGAGGCAACATCTGTCCCCATCTTCCTCTATTTTATATGTGGGATGCCTGCCACAGCATGGCCTGATAAGCGGTGCTAGGTTTGCACCCAGGATCCGAACCAGTGAACCCTGGCCCACTGAAGCAGAGCACGAACTCAACGCTATGCCACTGGGCCTGTCCCTAGAGTGCTTATTCTTGATTATTAAAAAAAGAAGGATGTGATTCCATTTTTAGCAACCTTGCTGTCTCTGAGACAAAAATAAAAGGCAAGAGGAAAAAGCAAAAACTAACCAAAGAACTTTCAAGAAAAAAATGTGTGTATACATATATATATCAATAGTTAGCCCTATGGGAAATACAGATAAATAGCATGGTGCAAAGATCATGAAGATCATCTAGTTAGTGTTTCCCAAATTTGCTTGATCATAAGAATTTCCTTGTTGAATACACACTATCTATACTTCCAGCCAAGATCAACTAAGTCATTATCTTCAGGGGAGGAACCTAGAGAGCTAGATTAATAAGATACTCGGTTGTTCCTATAACCAAACAAAATTGGGAAGCCTTGCTTTTGAGTTCAGTCTTTCCTTGAAAGCCTGCAAGTGTGTTCCACATAACAGCAGCATCAACGTCCCCGAGGGACTTGTCAGGAATTCAGACTCTCAAGCTCTGCCTCACACCTACTGAATCAGAATCTGCATTTTAAAATGATCCCCCGGTGACTCTTATGATCGCTAACACTTGAGAAGGACTGGCTAATGCATTCCTGCCTATTCTCCGACACCTTCGGGACAGGAAACGCACTGCCTCTCAGGAAAGCCTTTTCCACCTCTTAGTATCTCTGACTGTTTGAAAATATAGGAGCCTCTCCCTTCCCTAAGAAGTCTACATCATTGACAGCCCTTTAAGACCTGAACCAGGAGCACAGCCCAGACTGGTGGCTGCTGACACTTGCAGGATACATAATGACAGTTGGTTATTTTTCTTTCCTTATTATGCCTCTTCTTATATTTAATGGGAAGAGTAAGATATTCCTGTCATATAATTATTAATTTAAAGTTTTATTTAATATCTCAATACTATTACTTTATGTAGAATTAAAACCTATACCAGAAACCTACCACTTCTGTTTTTCATAATTAAAAAACATTTACTAAGAAATTTTTCAAAATTTAGGTAAGTTGAAGAATATTACAGTATAGTAAATACCCATATACTACCACCCATTATGTATTTTTCTCAATCATCTTAAAGTAAGTTACATTCATCAGGCTAGTTAACCCTTACACATTTTATCATGCATCTCCTCTCTTTCTCTCTCTCTCTAAATATATCTCACGCAATTATCATACCTAATAAAATTAACAATAATTCCCTAACATCATCTAATACCCTGCCAGATCTAAATTTTCTTAATTTCCACCAAAAAAGTTTTGTAGCTGGCTATCTTTCACTAAGATCCAGTCAAGTTTCACACATTATGTGCAGATGTTATGTATCTTTGGTTTCATCTGATATAAAACAGTGGTTCACAAACTTTGTAATCTAAAGACTCCTTTCCACTCTTAAAAATTATTCAAGAAACAAAAAGAGCCTTTTGCTTTAATTCTGATTATATCTACCATTGGTTAACATATTAGAAATTAAAACTGAGAATTTAAAAATATTAACGTATGAATTCCTGTGAAATAAAAACAATCCTGTGACACAGTAACATAAATAACATATTTAGTGAAAATAACTGTATTTATCCAGAAGATGAAGTAGTAAGAAGAGTGACATTGCTTTACAGTTTATAAATCACTTTAACGGGCTTAACAAAGGTCAGCTAGAGTTTCGTATCTGTTTCTGTATTCTCTCTGTTGAAATATATTGTTTGATTGAAATATAAGAAGAAAATATGACCACACACAGATGTGTATTTAGAAAAGGAAGGAATATTTGAATTGTCTTTTGGATAATTGTGCATATTCTTTGATATTACACCCAAATTGGAAAAGTGGTAGTTTATAAAAGATTAGTTACAATGTGGAAATGAAGACACATCAGTGAACTTTCACTGCTCTATTAGATTAAAATGGATTCGTCTGGCTTGCATTTTGGTAACTCTTTTTACACCTTTGAATGGAAAATGTTGATTCACTGGGCTATGCAGATATTGCAAATATTAACACATTTCATTATAAAATATCACACAAATCTCATTCGTTACTAGCACCACTGATCTCATCGGCAAAGTCTTTAAATTTTGCTAATTTGTCAAGGTCGTGGTGGCTTAAACAAGTTTTCCAAATTTCAGTTTTCTTAAATTTTTTGTTGGTAATAAGTATTGTCAGTTGTTTTCCTTAAAGTCACATACTTACATTTATTTTTAAACAGACATCTGCCAAATAGTTAAGCTGAATAACCTGTTTTTTCTGCCACTCTTTCAAGTAAAAAACAGAGTTTGTGAAATATGTGGCTAGTTCAGCCTGCAGCTCAAACAGTTGTACACCTGTTTTTCCTAGAAGCAACCAGAGCATTTCAGATGGCAGCAGACATATTTCACGCATACAGAATGCTTGAGTCATGCATTCAAGGTTTGAGATTTAATAAATTTAATATTTTTTCTGCTTTATCAAGGATATTTTTAAGTGAACCCTCCTCTTTCCTTTTTCACTATAATTGTGTAGCAGTGAAAAATGTCACCATTACTAGTGCAGTTTGGTGTCACTGCCTTACTTCATGTTAAGGTAGTAACAGTTTTATCCACCATTGCTTTTGCACCATGAGTGCAAATATCAACAGAGGGGAAAAAAGCAAATAATGTCTTAGTAACGTTATGGCAATAGTTTAGACCTTGTGGACCCCCCAGAGGTCTGCAGGCCACATCTTGAAAATTGCTGTTCTAATTTGTTCTCTGAGGAAATCTTTTCTCCTCCCCACCTCTCTCTCTCTCACTCTCTCTTATGCAGTAAAATGTTTACCTTGTCTTGATGTTCTGGCATCCCTCCCTTCCTCCACAATTTGACCATAATAGGGTTTATTGAAAATGCAGATCAGTGTTAAATCATCTTTGTATCTGTAACACTTTTTATGATTTCAATAATTCATTACACTTATATCTGCACTAAAGCAAAGTTTTACCTACAATAATTCAGTAATCTAATGTGAAACTTCTGTCAGTAACCTAAAATGAAAGACATGTCTGGAAACATAAAAAGTTTGTAAACTTTTATTATCCTTTTGTATCAGACAGAGTCCTTCTACGAAAACAGAAGTCATTATATGTATTTAGAAGTTTATTTTAATTTATTAGAAGTAGTTGGTGACAAAAGTTATGGAAAACTAAAAAAACACATAGAGCAATGGGGGAAATCCAGACTTTAGTCACAGCAAAAAGCCTTTGCCATTCCTAGGCTATGAAGAAAAAGGAGGATTATGGTGTTGTTCTATCCCAGGGACTGAAACAAATTCAATTCTAAAATTAACAATCCAAAGCAGAAATTACTTATATGACAACCAAAAGAAAATGTTCAATAGATTGAATGGATCTGAGAGAAAATAGGCCAAGGATTGGCACACTTTGGTTTTGTGGTGATATTGCTGTAGAAGAATGTCATTTATTGGGGCCAGCCCAGTGGCATATGGTTAAGTTCACATGTTCCACTTTGGCGGCCCAGGATTCACTGGCTCGGATCCCGGGTGGTACAGACCTACACACTGCTTGTAAAGCCATGCTGTGGCAGGCATCCAAAATATAACATGGAGGAAGATGGGCATGGATGTTAGCTCAGGGCTAATCTTCCTAAAAAAAAAGAATGCCATTTATTAATTTTTTTCAATGAAGTTTTATAGAACAACTACTATGTGCTGGCCCCTACCCTGGACAATGGGGATTAACAGTGAGTAAGACCAGGGAGACACAACATGAAGCTGATGTTCTAATGAGGAAAGACAAACAAATAACAAATAATCCCAGCAATAGAAATCTGATAATAACTATGCAGAAATTTAAAACAGGATGATGTGATAGAGTTGTGACTGAGTTGCTCTCTTAGATCAAGTATGGTATGTGGGGAGGGGGGTCACTGAGGAAGTGACATTTAAACTAAGACATTGACAAGAGGGACCAGGTCTTGAAGACCTGAGGACATAACTTTTCAGGTCCTAAAGGCTGAAATAAACTTGACAATAGAGAAACAGAAAGAAGGCCACCATGGCTGAGATTTGTGGATAGAATGAAAAGGGAGAAAATTAGGCAAAAGTCAGATTGCACAGGGACTTATCAATCTATCAACCATTCCAATACAAGGTTGTAGGAATTTCCTTTTATTCTAAATGCAATAAAAGGCCATTGGAGGATTTTAAACATGGAAATGACTTGATAGGACATATTTCAAAGGTTCTCTGGAGGGCAAGAGTGGAAGGAGGAAGCGAAGCAGCTATTGGAGGTCAGAGAACCAAGAGGAAACCCACTAAAGGTACACTGAAATCATTAAGCATAGTCTCAGGAATGGAGGTAGAAAAGAAGACAACGAGCCAGGCATTAAGAAGTTATCCATGAATGAAGGGTTAAGGTGATCACAGGGGCATATGCAGCAAGATCTGAGGGTACGAATTTCACAGAAGCAGTGGTTTTGAAGGAAGACTAAAGAAGTGGTTTATAAGTGGCTATCTTCATGCTTTGAGGTTCTTGGGGGTAAAAGCAATGCCTCCCATACAGTTTTCTCTAGAGAATACCATTTGTAAGAGAATATCCAGATTTCTGTTAGGGCAGGAAGGTGAAGGGAAAGTTCAGACAAATGGGCATTGTACAGGGGAGTTCACAGCTGATAGTTCTTAAGTCCAGAGGCACAGTAGATAGTTCTATAGGAAATCAGAACTAATTAGGAACTATGGAAAGCAGTATAGTAGTTTATACTGGCAATGAAGAGTTTAGGTGTTTTGGGGACCAAAGAGAATAGGTATGTGAGACATGATTGAATTAACCCTAGAAATCTCTTAGGAGCGGGGAGTAACCAGGTCAAGCTGGACATCTACTATTTCCTGATGCTCAGAGGACCTGGCAAGCAGGGTGACCCAAGGCCCTTCGGAGTTGCTCTCTTTGGTAGCTGTGAGATGGCAGGCCACACAGAGATGGGCAGTGGGGGCTGACACTGAGGATTCTCTTAACTCTGAAGCCCTCAGGGTTGTGGGAACGCATGTTGTATTAGTCACTGTCTCTCCTCACCAAGGCATGTTCCTGGTGGATGAGAAACTGGACAGCAAGAAGTGAGTTTCAAACTGAGCTGTAGAACCCTTGCTTCAAGGGAAAGTTGATGGAAAAACCCAACACGAAAACACTCCATCAGACAGACTCATTCTGTACTCTCAACCCTGAGCCTCCAAGAAAGCTTCTTAGTCCTCTGGGGCTTGAAGAGGAATGCTTTGTACACCCCTGGAGAGTGCAATCTTTAAACAAATTCCAGATCTCAGATTTAACACCATTCTGGCTAACATTGGCAGCCATGACGTATGTGGTAAAGCCTCGCTAATTTTGAATAATGGGGCTAATATGACTAAGTAACAACTAAATTACAGACATTTTGTTAACAAAATGCAATTTTACTACTCTCAAGTACAGTATTATAAACTAAGCTATAAATGGATATTATTAAACTAAATGGATCAAGTTTATGTAAAATTACAACTCACAATAGGCCTCCATAACGTGGTGATGTATCACAAACACGTAAATCCCTTAGCATAAGGGAAATCATTGCTGCGGTCGAGAAATTGAAAACAGAGAAAAAGTGTCTTTGCTTTATTGAGTCCTAGGTTTCCAAAGCTACTCCTTATAGTTTGAATTCTCTCTTAAATATAAGACCCTGAAGAATCAAAGATGAAGAAATTATTTCAATATTTACTTGGAAAATATAAAGTGTGTAAAATTACAGTCCTGTCACTTAATGATGGGAATATATTCTAAGAAATGTGTCCTTAGGTGATTTCATCATTATGCAAACATCACAGACTGTGTACTTACACAAACCTAGATGGCACAGCCTACTACACACCTAGCCTATATGGCACTAATCTTGTGGCCCCACTGTTGAATATGCAGTCCATTGTTGACTAAAACGTCATTATGCGGCACAAGACTGCATTGAAAATCTCAAGTGAATGTGGTTGGATATCATAAAATATCGTATATTTAGGTCTAGGTCCTTGATGATATTCAAAGACAGATACAGGGTTAAACAAGGTCAAATAATTGATATGGGTGCAGGACTCCTCAGAAATGTAACATGCTAAAGCAGAGCATCTCCAACTTTCATGTGATTACGAATCACCTGGGGATCATATTGAAAAACAGATTCTTATTCCACAGATCTGGGGTGGGTGAGACCTGGGATTCTGAATTGTCCATGTGATGCCAGTGCTGTGGGTCTGTGGGCCTCACTTTGAGTAGAAAAGTGCGGAAATGCTTCCAGGTTTTATGAGAAAGTTGAATAGATACAGTGTAGCATTTTTGATACTACATATCTTTTGTAGGACAAGAGAGAAGTGGGAAGTTTTAAGATGATTTTATTGCAAATTTTTCTGTATGTGATTTACTTTGCTAAGCAGGATGATCCTCTAATTTCAGCCTGCTGTCTATTTTCTCGTCTTCCCTTCCCCAAGCACGTCGTGGGGGGTTTTCACTACACGGCATTAAGCAAATTACATAGAAAAATCAAGTACAGAATTCTATAACCAAATGCTCTGATGTTGGCAGAGGGGTCCTGTAATTGGCTTTTGTTACATTTTTTAAAAAATAGAGTATTCTCTTGAGGTAAATTTATTTCAGTCACTAATGTTTAGTTAGTGACCTCGCCTAAACCTGCTTTCAGAAAATGAGTTGTTTCACTTAAGAGAAAAGCCGACACTTGCTCTTTAGATTCACAGACTTAGAGAATCTTAGGTTGAGCAGGTTATCGGAGTGTGTGACATCTAAACCTCCTAGTTTTCAGATAAGGAGAGAGACCCTGGTTACATCACGTGCCCAGTAGGGCACAGGAAGGTTTAGTTCCTATATCTTCCGTCTTTATTCCAATTTTTAAAGGAAAATGTGAGACTCAGTGACTCTTGAATTCAAATTCAAATACTGCTTATTTCATATCCTTCTGGCTTATTAAAATAGTCAGAGCATATTTGTAAGTATACCAGTGGGGAATACATGAATTTTATGCACCTACTAATGACATTGTCTTCATTCTTTTTCAGACACTAAAAAAAGTTGTGCCTTGAACTGTGTTAAGATGAGCAGTTTGGAGATTTAATGTCAAATTGCTTCATCTTAGCTGTCCATGTTCATGTGTCAGGTCCACATGAGCCTTTGTTCCCAAATAGATTTAACAGAATGGCCATGTGGTCCTAGAAAGAGACGTGTTTAGAGGAGATGTAATGCAGGTTCAGGATCACAGACTTACACAGCCTCTGAGTATTGTCCACACAGGGCACTAACGTCCCCAGTAATCTGTGAAATATGCAGAAGGCACGCTCTCCGGCTCCAGTTGCTTGCCACTTAGCCCTGGTGAGCTGGCTGGGCTCCAATTCAGGTAATTGCATCCTGTCTGCTCAAATTTCCTTTGCAATTTCAATCAGATATGTTATCCTCCTTAGCGTGGCTGCCCAGAATGATAGTTCAGGATTCCTTTACAGCTGCTAAACAGCTGTTGTGTTCAACCCAAGAGGTGACTACAATTCAGTAGTGAGTAAAATGATTCCTTGTGCCATCACAGAGGCAGTCCAAGGCTTAACTAATTAAGATGTGGACAACTTGTGACACGCAAATTAGGGTAAAGATGGCAGACATTCATTATTAAGTATTTTTAAAGAGTTCTACACCTCCCTTCATCTTGAATTAGAATCCAGGCGTGAAATGTTCCTTACACTGTAATACATCCTGTTTAAATTGAATAAGAAAATTATTGTCAGAAAGTGGCATTGGTTGAATTTAGAATTATACAATGCATTATCTCCTTTTATCACTTTAAGTGATCTTCACTACTAATGAAGCAAACATCTTACTTAGAATTGCATTAATAAACTTTTCATTGATGGCTTCACATTACTAATTGCAGATACTACAAAAGCATCCGTCTTTTTCGTCCATTGTTTTCCCAATTTTGCTATACAACCTTTTATGCATGCAACTTGCTCACGAAAATATGCTGCATTGAAAAAAACCCAAAAATATCCCAAAATTGAATGGCTTAACAGCCATCATTTTATTACATCTCATGATTTTGTTGATCAGGATTTGGAAATAGCTCAAGTGGGAAATTCTTCTGCTCCATAAACTATTGACTAGGGTAACTTGGTAGTATTCCGCTGGTGGTTGGACTGCTCTGCAGGTCCTAGATTGCTTTGTTTACATGCCCATTTCTTTGTCAGAGTTAGACGACAGACTGGGCTCAGCTGAGGCCCTCTCCATTTAGTCTCTGGGCCTCTTCATTGGTCACTCCAGAAAGGTAGTCAAACTGTTACATGGAGACCCAGGACTTCAAGAACCTGAGATGGAAGCTGCCAATTCCCTTAAAAGCTGGACCTCGAAAAGGTACAATTTCACTTTAATTCTACTTTCTCCGTCAAAGCAGTCACAAGACAACCCAGAGTCAAGGAGAGGAAAAATAGATCTACCTCTTAATCAGAGGAATGTCAAAGAATTATGAGCATCTCTGATCCACCACACTGACCATTTTAATAGTATTCTTATCCTTGGTAGTTTCAAAGGTATCTGAGTTTTCCACAAGGGTCACCTCCACCATTAAACATCCAGACATAAAGACAGACTCAGTGCCAACCTCTTGGCTTTAACATTGGCCTAAAATACCTTTGGAAACATAGCAAATGCAGATATTTCCTCAGCGTTAGTGCCTGGAAAGTGTGCCAACCACAATAATTCCTATTTCTACTCTCTAAAGCATACAGTACCACCTTCCCAGCACAAACTATTGTTTTAAATAAAATTGCAAACAGTTTTAATTATTCCAAGTGCATTTACACCTAGAATATTCAATAAGACTTACAGTGGAGACAGGTTAGATATTATTATTTCTATTTTGCTGCTGAGGAACTTGAAATAGAGGTAAGTGATTTGCTAAAATGTCTCCAGGTAATGAGTGATGAGACACTCATTGAGGGCCACCCAGTCCAAGATTCCATCTGCTTTACTCCACATTCTTTCTCCCTGTTAAGATTGGACTCACAACCTAAAAATCCTTGATGAGGTTAAAAGTTCCTGACTTCACTACAATGGAGATGTTTTCTCAAAAGGGCAAAGGAGTTCTCAAACTAAATTCTCATTTTCATTGAGAAATGTCTAAGTTGGAACTGTTGTTGTCCTTAGTTCCTCTGGGTGTGGACTAGAAGAGTCTTGCATGGTTGAATAACGTCTGGTTTGCTCCATTTGGCCACATCACAGCCAAAGATGCAAGACTGTTCCAGTCTTCCAGATTTTCTCTTCGTTAAGCAAAATGCATTGTCAGTATCATTCTTGTCCTTTTCTCTAGCTCCTCATATCCTTCTGAGTCCTGAAGACACACCTCAGTTCTCCCAACTGCTCTAGCGCGACTTTTCCCACTATTTTGGTCCATATTTCACTCTTTCCCCTGAACTCGAAGACTTTTACAGTCTGGAGCACGTGATGTCAGAAATTACTCATATTCATTCTTTCACTCATCGAAATATTTTAAGACCTTTCCTGGGTGTATTTCTAGGATAGATATTCTGGTGATATAAAGCCAATCACTTGTGGATCTTGCTCCAAAGAGCTCCAAGCATTTCAGAGAAGAGTCACTGAGGCTTTACTACATACCATGCACCATGATAAAAGGCCGCGCATACTTTATCTTACTGACATCCACAACAATTCCAGGGGGCTTTATAGATGATGAAACTGGAGCACTACAGTCCAAGGTCATGGTATTAGTAAGTGGCAGAGACAGGATGTAAACCCATAACGGTCTAACTTCAGAAACAAAGCAGTTGGCCATTAGGCTATAATTAATTGTCTTTGGATAATTCTATTATATGCATGCACTTCCATATATGTGTATATGTGTGTAGATATAGTCATTCAGGGAAATGTATGGTGACATTTATATTTCAAGTGGCATTTGTAGCATAAGAAAGGTAGAAACAAGTTGCCATGAGACTTCAGATGGGAGCAAAATAACTTCATCTGAAAGAAGATTCCTGACAGTTGACATGAGACTTACCAGGAGCACAGTGAGTAGATTGGTTTAACATGGGAAAGGGTTGGGTAAGCATGATGAGTAAGAATACAGCAGGACAAACACATGAAAATTATGTGAAGTTTAAATCTGGTCATATGGTCATTGCTGTTCTGAAAGGTGTTTCTTGTGGGTTGATAAGATCAGAGATGAACTTTAAGAGGATTAACCTGTCAGCCTGGGCGGCAGGATGGATTGGAGTAGGACTATGTCAGTGATATAAGTTAAGCCTCGCCCGTTTAATTCCTTCCCAAAGCAATTATGAGTCTATTGCAAAAGTCTAAGTAAAGCAAAGCAATAGCAATCTGACTTCACTATGGACATAATCGTGGCTTATCTGTTGATGATTTTAAGAGTACAATTGTTGAATTTTTAACTATTAATTATAACAATAGTAACTGCTATGTTTGTGATACTTTCCTCTTTTCATTGTACCTTCACATACATTATCCATTGGATTTTAAATAGGCCAACTCCATGAGGCTGAGGATCAGAGGCTATCGAAGTACTGAGGATACAGTTGCCATTCAAAATATTTGGCTAACTTACTAATTAATCTATAAGCAGCCATTCTCCTTCTGTTCTTGGATCCATTCTCCAAGGTGCCTCCATTTGTGGTTATCAAAGCGTAAAAAATAATGACAATACTTTCCAATAAATAAGTTATTGTTAATGTTCAACATGAATCAAATAATTTAAGCACAATCATATGAGATATATACTACTCTTCCCAGCTTATACATAAAGAAACTTGGACAGAGAAGGTTAAATAATTGTCCAGTCTTATCTATCCATTAGGAATATAGGAATAGTTCTAGGATTCAAATATAGGCATGATGACTCTAGAGTCCGTGTATACGTAATCACCACTCTCTCAAATATAGATTGTCTAGCCTTGGTTCCTGAGTCTCTATGAGGCAAGAGATCGTTCACTAAGGGCCCCAAAAAGAAAAGCTCTGTTTTTTAAGAAAGTATTTTTGGATACTCTAAATAGAGATATTTAGTGATGCATGTCTATAACTAGGATATAATTTAAAGACTGTCTACATTGCAAATCATAAATTTAAACATGCTCTCCTGAGCTTGACATGTCTAATGGCAAAAAGGGAACTTGAAAACCAGTAGGTGGAAAGAATCCAAACTCCTTTATCCAAAATAAGACTCAGTTTCTAAATCTCTGACAAGTTTTCTCCCTCCTAGCAGCTGGCTGCCAGGAACAGAGCAAGTTCACCACAGCCCTGCACAAGATTTAATGGGGTAATTAAGAAGTATGCTGTGAATTTGGCCTGGGACTTGGTTCTGTTTTTGCTCTGCAGATTTTGTGTTGGTGGAAGCAGTTCAGGCAATCCATCATTTGTGCTTGGCAATGCCAGTGACATAAGTCAGTTCTTGGATGCAGTAAGGGACAACAGCACCAACTGGATAACCAAGATTTGGCAGCAACCTATAGAGGCTTTAGGGACCCTTTGGCTATGGTTAGTGTTGCTCTCGGATAACTGTTAGCTACTACTGGCAGAGGAAAGTGGGACTGCCATTCGCCCAATCTGCCAGGCTCAGCTTCCCTATTCTTATTTTCATCGGCTTATTCTTTCTACAACTATATGCACACTCGCTTTTATAAGAAACCTTGACATGATATTACTAAGCTAGGTAATAAATGCTATCTTTAGAGAATGTGAATGTATAATTATTAGTTTGATAGATCATCTTTCCAAATGTTGGAGAGCCATTTGTATTTCCTTTTCCGTGAACTGTCTGTTCATTCCATTAAGCAAAGATCCACAAACTGCTTTAGTGAACTATGAAACAAGTGGCCACATATGATGACTGTAAAAGTATCAATAAGTACAGCAATTTGTCAATATCTAATAAAAAATTTAAAGTGCTCATTCCCAACAATTCCACTCTTACGTATTTATCTTACAGACAAACTCACATATGTGCAGTATGACATATTTATAAGACCTTCATTGTGCAGTTTAGGTAAAAATAAGATAAATAGAAAGAAACATAAATATTTGTGAATAGAGCCTGGTGAAATAAACTACGGGAGGAACATCTACTTCCAGCCACGATGGAGTAACTATGTTTCAGCCATGATGGAGTAACTGGTCTGAGCTAGTTCTCCAGCCATAAATACCTGTAAGATTGGACAAAATATCTGAGGCAATATTTCTCAGCACAAAACAACAGACAGCACAAGATTGTGATCTCTGAGAAAAGGAAACTGAAAATGTTAGGCCCATGATTGTTCAGCCTTCTATCTGGGAATAGTTTTCTGACCATGGTGTGGAAAGCTGGAGTTAAAGCAGGACTTGGCAGCCCTTCTGAGTTGAGGAGGCAGAGGCCAGAACTTGGGGAAGCTGAGATGGCTGGAATCTATAGGGTGGGGTATCAGAGATGAAGAGGGACCTATGTCCAGAGAGGGCCCCAAAGAATACACAAATACTACACACACATCTATACTGGCAAAGAACAATTGGGAATGAAAATTAAAAATAGTACTATATACAAAAGCATAGAAAAACATGAAGTATATAGGTATAAATATGCCAAATATATACAATATTTTCATTCTGGAAACCATAAAACATTATTGAAACAAGTAAAAAAATACTTAAATGACAGCTATACCACATAAATGAATTAGAAGGTTAATATTGTTAAGATGTCAATTCTTCCATAATTGATAAATAGATTCAATGTAAATCCAGTCATGTAGATGTGAACAAGCTAAAAATTATATGGAAAAGCAAAGGAACTAAAATATCTTAAACAATTTTTACAAAGAAGGACAAAGTTGGAAGTCTCACGCTGTCTAGTTTCAAGATTATTATAAAGCTATAGTAACAAGACATAGATTAAAAGAACAGAATAGAGTTCAGAAACAGATCCACACATAAATGATCAATTGATTATTGACAAAGGGGCTAAGACAGTTCAATCACGAGCTGATCATCTTTTCAACCAATTATGCTGGAACAATTTGATATCCATTAAAAAAAAAAAGGAAGCTGAGTCCATAGCTCAAACTAGTATAAAATTTAATTCAAAGTGAATTATAGGCCTAAATATAAAACCTAAAGTCATAACACTTTTCACAATAACATAGAAGACAGTCTTTGGCACTTTGCATTAGACAAAGATTTCTTAGATAAAACACAAAGAGTGTAAACCATAAGAGAGAAAATGGGTATATTATACTTCATAAAAATTAAAATTGAAGCTCTTTGAAAGACATTGTGAAAAAATTAAAAAACAAGCCATAGACTGGGAGAAAAATATTTTAAAAACACATCTGTATCTAGTATGTACAAAGAGGTATTGCAACTCAATAATAAGCAAACAAACAATACAATTAAATTCAAGGGATAAAGGAAAATATTTTCAACAAATGGTGCTAGATCAATTGCATGTCCTTACTGTGGATGAGGGTGGGGAGAAAAACACAAGGGGGAGAAAAATTGAGTGTTTTCTCACATCATATGCAAAAATTAACTTGAAATGAGCCATAGGCCTAAATGCAAAACAAAACGTATAAAGCTTCTAGAAGAAAAGAGGAGAAAATCTTTGCAACCTTGAGGTAGGAGAATATTTCTAAGAATACAAGAGAACAAACAAACAAAATATGATAGATTGGACCTCATTAAAATTAACATCTTTTGCATTTTGAAAAACACCATGGGAGATAGAATTATGATGCTCCTCCTAAAACAGACCCCATGCCCAAATCCCTAGGATGATTGTGAATATATTGCCTTATATGACAAAAGGAACTTTGCACTTCCTAAATTAGGTTACTAATCAGTTGACCTTAAAATAGGCAGATTATCCTGGATTTCTGGGTAGATCCAATTCATGATCCCTTAAAAGTTGAAGAGGAAGGCAGAAGAGGAAGTTAGGGAGATTTGAAATGCTAGGATGATTTAACGTTACTGGCTAGAAGACAGAGGGGGCCATGTGTCAAGCAAAGGGGGATCTCAGTCCTACAACTGCAAGGAACTGAATTCTGAGAATGATGCTAATGACCTTGGAAGCAGATCCTTCCCCAGAACCTCTGGAAAGGAACAAAATCTTGCTGACACCTCGATGTTGGTCTTGCAAGACTCTGAGCAGAGAATCCAGCCACTCTGTGCCAGACTTATGACCTACAGAACCATGACATGATAAATGAGTGTCGTTTTAAGTCACTCTACTTAACGTAATTTGTTACATAGCAATAGAAAACTAACAGAGACACTACTCAGAAAATGAAAAGGCAAGCCTCAGACTGGGAGAAGATATTTGCAACACGTACATCAAACAAAGGACTTGCATCAAGAATACATAAAGAACTCCTGCAATTATGCAATAAGGAAAAGAAACTCCATTTTAAACTCAAACAAAAGATTTGAACAGATAGTTCAAAAAGAAGATGTGTAAATGCCCCCCAAAGCCATGAAAACATGTTCAATGGCATTAGTCGTCAACATTAAATACACAGTGAGATAGTTTTGAACCCCTATTAGAATGTTACAATTTAAAAGACTAGCCATACCAAGAGCCAGAGGTGACAGCGCAAGTGGAATCTCATACACTACAGGTGGGAAAGCAACAAAAGTACACCCTGGAAAATGATTTGGCAATTTCTTAGAGAGCTTAATAGACAACTACCATGTGACTTTGCTATTCCATTCTTAGATATTTACCCAAGACACTTGAAAATTCACCCAAGACTTGTAGCAAATATTCAAAGCAGATTTATCTGTGACAGCCCAAACTAGAAAACACCCAAATGCCTATCAACAATTGAATGGATTTCTTGTTTTAAATTATACTATATCTATACAATGGAATACTACTCAGCAATAAAAAAAGAATGGACTACCAATACATACAACAAAATTTAATCTCAAAAGCATGAAGCAAAGTGAAAAAAAGTCAGACAAAAATAGTATGTTATATAAAATTCTATAAAATGCAAACAAATCCATAGTGACAGAAGGTGGTCAGTGGCTGCGGGGGAGAGAGAGAGCTGATAAATCAGCATGAGGTAACTTTAAGGATGATGGAAACATTTATTATCTTAATTGTGATAATCGTTTCATAGGTGTATACATATGTCAAAACTTATCAAATTGTATACATTAAGCGTGTACAATTATTGTACTTCAATTACGTCTCCATAAAGCTGTTTAAACAATTATATGGCTCACAAAGCACATCTTCCAGCCAGAGACGCCTGGCAGTGGTCCAACAGTTTGAATTCTCAGATGTCATGATTATCATAAAAGTCAGAAGGACACTCTGAGATAATTAGGATTCCGTCACAGAATGACCCAAGTTGAGCTACCGGTGGGAAAAGAGGGAATTTTCCTCTTCTGTCTTATCTCTATTGCTGATTTGAGGAAAATTCACCTCCTGAAGAACCATTTTGCTGTGGCCGTCTGCCTTAACCCACCTTGTTATAAGCCATTGAGTCATAATCAGTTTGCCAGCACCGGGCCCTGCAAAGCCAGGGGGATTTCCCAAGCACAGGGCTCAGTCCTTAGTATTCTAGAAGACTTTAAATCTGGGTCCCTGTTGTTCTCAAGCACTGCATTTGAGTTTGTTGGTGGTGGCCAATAGGATTAGCTCTAGACAAATCTCAGGGACTCCCTTGATTTAAAAGATAAGGGAAATCTGCTGAAGAATTTTCTAGCCAGCCCCAGAGTAGCAAGATGACTTTACCACATCTGCGAAAGAAGGAAAATTGCTCTGATCACATCATTTGAATTTTTATTCCAGGACCCACTTATAGGCCTTTCTATCTGGTGTTCCTGCCATGCAGTGCTAGTGTCCCAGCTCAGAGCTCTCATGAGGCAGAGCTGATTGCCCAGCAGAAATCTAGGAACCGCCAACGCAGGGGAGGGTCTGTCTCATCCTGATAGAGGCACCCAAAGCAGAGCCATGCAGGCCAGCCTCCATCCCTCCTGGAATGTGCTCAGCCACAGCCAGCTGCAGAAGCTTCACCCTTTCTCCACTAGCAGGATCAGTGCCAGCCGGCCTGGGAAACAAAAGAGAATTTAGTCTGTTTTCTGTCACTGGCAGCCAGATCAGCAGGTACCTCAGATAAGAGTCTTCACATGACATCATTCCTGTTGGCCTCAAGACATCTTCCTGACAATCCTTATTCTCCAGAAGAAGCATTTCATCTCATCTTGAGCAGGACAAGTAGCTCATTTTCCAGTTATTCATTCATTCATTTGTTCAATAAATAGTTAATGTACGCCTACTGTGTGCAGGTCACTCATGCATTATTCGTAGGAATCAAGACTAGAAACTAGATCTACTAGAGACCAGAATAATACTCTTTTCTTGATAACAATAATATTATAAACTATCTTATTTGAACCACTATTAACCATCAGCTATATTACATACATTTTTGCCTTTCCCCACAATGAAAGTTAGCTTTTCTAAGAAGCATTTTATAGTTGACAAAACAAAGGTTAAACAATTCACCCAAGGCCGTCAGCTTGATAACTGTCCAATTTGGAATTTGAGCACAGATTTAGAAATATCTCAAACCCCTGAACTTTCCACTCTGCCAGACAACTCAGTAGATTACTCAGCCTGTTTGAAGTGATTTTAACATGGTGATGCTTCCTTATTTATAGCGCTTCAGCAAACACGTTCACACTATTACCTCTGGCACATTTATATAGCATTACAGCAGAAGGTGACATCTGGCTGCACAGGCCCTTGGTGGATTCCCGAGGTCCAATTTTGGGTTCTCAGCCTTTAGGTTCAGAACTCAATTTATCCACCATCAGAAACTCATTTGCTAAATGCACAGGAATCTGACACATAGATAAGAATTCTAATTCATTACTTAAAAGGTTAAGAAGGCCCAGAAAACAGAGTGGAATATTGGATATAACATCTCATCCATTGCACAAGTATTTATTGTGTACTAGGTGCCAGCAGGGTTCTAGTTGCTGGGGATGAGACTGTGAACATCAACAGCAAGTTTGCTGCTCTCATGGTGATTGCACTGTCAGTCTTGATGATTCAGATTGCTAACTGGGTGGAAAACAGTCACACAAGCCATGGAAGCTCAGCTTTGACTATGTAGAGTTTGAGGTATCTATGGGTTAATGAAGCGGACATCACCAGCAGAGGCAATGGTATGCTGGAGCTGGCTCAGACCAGCTCTCAAGATACAATTGTTAAATTTTCAGTTATTTTGTGAGCTGGTAGATGTCAAGTCAGTAGCTAAAAATTAGCCTTGGGCAGTGTATTTATTTCATGGAAATTGGAAAACTGCAAATCAGAGCTCTTCTTCCCTCTCTCCACGCGACCTGATTATTAAAGATTTACTGGCACATCCTCGGGTAAAGGAGCAGAGGACTGCATATGTCCACCAGGAGAAAGACTGTGACTTCCTTGGCTTCTAGAACCTGGAGTTGAGTTTAGGACTTATTAGAAGATACATGGCGGTAAAACTCTTTGAATGGATACACTAGCCTAGAGGAGAGTGATAAAAGCAGAAGATTGAGAAAAGATCTTTAGCCAATAAAAATGGTTAGGAGAGGAGCAAAAAAAGAAAATGGCTCCCAAAGTGATCTGGATGAGTCAGGTTTGAAGTTCCAGGAAGGAGTTTCACAAGGGAAAGTGTAATAAGACATTTCCAGAAGGAAGTGTTCCGCATTGCTATGTTAATCTTTTGAAACTATTTGTCTGAAGTTTAGAAAGTGTCCAAGAATTGTGCTCGCTGGGGTGAGGTGAGTTGTTAAACTTGGATAAAGCATTTTCAAAGAGTAGTGGAGAATGGAGTTAGATGCATAAAGGCGAAAAGTAGATGGGGATTGAAGTGCAGATAACAAGAATGCAAGACCAGAGAGCTCATGTCTGATGATGGGGAGCCCCTCCCTTCTGGAAAGAGGGGAGCTGGATATTTTGTTTCCAAGCCCCATTTCTTGGATCCACATTTTCTTTTCTTCATGCAGGAGATACCCTTCTGTTAGCACATTCCTTCTTCACATGAAGGATGAAGGCAACAGCTTTAGCTCTTAAGCAGCCGTGCTTTCCTGAGATTGATGATGCCCAACTCATTGAACATGGAAGTTCAACTGCTTATTGTTTAGGGTAGGTTTTCCTACAGATGGCTAATTTCATTTCCGGCATATTGAATTTTTCCTAGCTTTCTGCTCAGAAGGTAATCTAAATTTCATGCTTAGGGAGTACCTTGCTTTTACCATGAACATATGCTCCAAGAAGGAATATTTTTTCTGCTCATTTTTTAACTCATAAAAGATGCAGCAGGCTTGTGGGAGAAGAGGAAGAAGAAAACCATATGAGACATTGCCTGTTTGGCAGTAACCATCCCATCCCCATCTCAGAGAAGCTGCCTCATCTATATGCACCCTGAGAGGGATGGTCAAGCTCTGTACCGTGAAACCCTACTATCTAGGTCTCAGCTGGGGATCCACAGCTACTCAACAGATGGTCATTTCAAAATCTGGACAGAGACAATGACTTGCTGGCTCAAAAAGACAAGCTGCAATAATCAGATTTCCTATCTCTGAAATTTCCCTTTGGGACTCTTATCTTGAATCCTTCCAGTTGCAGAAGCCCGTTCTGGAAGAGAAAGTAAAAATAGAGAGGAATATGGGTAGGCAGGCAGAGGAATTCAGAAATGAGAGACAAGGTGTTTCCTGAAAGACAGAGAGATTAAGATTGCCACCGAGCCTCACAAGAACTGGAAAGTCAGAAACCAAGAACAGAGTCAAATTCAAAGATAATTTACTCAAGATCTCAGTTCATGACAACTAAAAGATCCATAATTAATATAGACACGGATTTTATCCAAGACACTACCTTTTCATGACTGCGACTTAATGCCTTCAACAAACATTTATTAAAAACTTACTCTGTACCAATCACAAAGAGAATAAGGCCATATTGTCATTGTCCTCAAATAGTTTCAGGTTGGAAAAAAGAAAAGAAAAACCTCTGTGCTGAGGATTCACTGGAAAAGGGAGAAGAGGAAAATTAGAAACAGCAGCTGATGTCACAATGTGGAGATAGAGCATTTTTACAACAATTGAAGGGTAGCCTGATTTTCTGTCAGCAAGCCGAGAATAGCTTGGGTTCAAATAACTGACCACAGAGTACTTGCAGCTTATCTGTGTTTATAATCGTTGGTTCATCACTTCAGACGGTATAGATATTTTAGCCCACTTGACAGACTGGTTGGTTTCTCTCTGCTACAAAACCACAGTCTGAACACTACCTCTTGATTTTACATAGAGGAATATGTTGATTTGACTTGGCTAATTCCTATAAAAGGAAAACATTTTTCTTCATTGAGAGCCCAAGTCAAGTCACAAGAACAATGCACAGATCAGAGGCACCCAGATTAGCATTTGATAAATAACAGCAAAGTGGGATGCAAGAATTATCTTATATAATCCTCAGTTAGTACCATGAAGTACCTACTATTATTATTCACATTTTGAGATGAAAAGAAACTAAAGCTAAGTGCTGTTAAGTCACTTGCCAAAGTCGCAGCCAGAGGTGACAGGTAAGAGCCAGTTCTATTTCCATGGTCTTCATTACTACACTGTATGGAAGCCTTCTTACCCAAATGAACCCAGACCATCGGCAACAGCAAGACAATCAATGGTCTAAGTTATACATTCACCAATCACCCTCAGAGTAGCCATGACCTTTGGGAAGGGCAGTTGTAAAGAATAACCTAGAAATGGCTAGATTTAATTGAATAAAAGATAATGTTTGAGTGCATATTCAATTTCTTTACAGCATTAAGGTCCCAGATGACATCTTCCATACACACACATAAAAATGTGTGTGTGTGTGTATGTGTGTGTGCGCACGCACGTGAGAGCTATTAAGGCAAAAGAAAATATAGAAATCCACAGAACTTACAGTAATTTTTGTTGGGAATGATGAGCTGGTCCTCCTTAATGAGAGGTACTATGGCAGTACTTTCTTTGGCAAACAGATGTCAGAAACCTTTAATTAGCTAGAAATCCTCACAAGTTGTGGCTCACATTCCCCCCCCCCCCCGTCAAGCAAGGGCTCTGCAAAAACAGTTTGTGCAGTGATGCAAAGGAAGAGTTACATAATGAAGCAGTTCCCCCATCCTTGGGAGGGAAGAAGGGCAGCCTTCTAAGGTATTCACTTAGTGTTGACTGGAGGGAGGGAAGAGGAAAAACATATAAGCCTCCATTCACACACCAGATGTTCCCACTAAAAAAATCACTTTCAAGAAAGCTCAGCTTGTGTGGATGATAATAACTATTGAGTATGGGGGCTTGACAACCACAGAAGGAAATTCCTGGTGGAAGTAGGGCTGTCATCGAAGGCCTGATGCTGTGACAGACCATGGTACTCTAAACCTGAGGGAGGTGCTTCTACCTGCTGTAGATCTTATTGGGCACAAAAAGCTCCATTGCCCCCCTTCTCCCAGAAGTCCTCTGATCTGGTTCACTGCCATAGCCTGGGACTGCAGCCCTCAGCTATTTGTGTCTGTGGGTGGTCAGGGAGCTGATTTTCCTGCCCTTTGAGGTATTATATTGAGGATGGCATAGCAGCCCTACATTTCTTATATCTGTAAGGACACTTTGAATCACAGAGATGGGGACATCTTGTGATCTGACCACCATGGGATAGTGTCTTAGGTTGGGTTTTCTAGAAACAGAGCCTGAGACAGGGATTTGCGGCATATAATTTATTAAGAGAATGCTCTAAGGGAAGGAAGGAAGAAGGATGAAAAGGGAGAAAGAGTCAAGCAAGGATGTAGCCTCCTTAAACTTAACTGGGTTAAATTTAGTTTTGACTGGACCCACAGGGGGCTTTGGAGCATGAATTACACTAGAAACTTGCCACACCAAGTAGTGGGGTTGGAGTCTTATCTCCATGAGAGGCAGGGATCCCCCTGGGGCAGGATCTGTGAGACAATAGCAGCCAACACTCACAGATGCCCGTGTTGAGTGCTCTGTTTCAGTCAAAGAAGTGCAAATGCAGGTGTAGGGAGAAACCAGGAAATTGTTTTCATACTCAACTCATTGTTGTCGCAGCCCTGAGCTAGTATATTAAATTCATTACAGGATGGGGTATCTCATTTGATACGTACAATGACCTGATAAGATAGGCAGGGCAGCCACAATTTCTCTTCAGTACAGACTCCTGTTTTGTAGAGGAGGAAATATGCCCAGATAGACTGAATTACTAGCCTAAGTAAGCCAGATGCTGTGAGAAGAGTAGGAGCTAGAATCTAGGACTTCTGATTTCAAGTTCTGTGTCCTTTCTGCTACATCTGTCTGCCTCTTACTTCTCTCATGGTAAAAGATGAGAAAAGCAAGATGTTAATAGCAAGCACATAGGTTGTAGAACCAACAAATGCCATGGGAAGCAGGGAAGGGTGAGAAGAATTGAGCTGGGTCATCAAGAATGCTTACTGAAGGAGCCACTTCTATGCTATGTCTGCTCCATGGTGGTTAGGATTTAGATGGATGAAGGGATGAGAGCTTCCCAGGCTCAGGTAGTCCAGAGACTAGAACTATCTGGGGTACATGTGGAGTATAGCCTGTGGATCATTCTTCTGCAGAGGGGCTCGATTTGTCCGAGTAATGTTAACCTGTGTGTACGTGTTGGGAAGAGGGCCCTCGATCATTGCAGCTCATCTTTCCTGTCACTCATCTCCCTCATTGTCTTCTCTCCATGTATCCAGCACACACCCTTCTCTAGCTTCTAAATTCAGTTGTAGTTTCTGGTTGTATTAACTCCTGAATAGTTAGTCCTAGAAGGTGGAGAGTTGCATGAAATTGCTTTCCACCATCAGATGAAGAGGAACAAAGCCCTTGACACTCAATATGCAGTTTCTATGAAGTAATGGTAGGATTTTATAGAATTATGGTTTAGGAGAGGCCAACGTATTAAAAAATAACCTACTCTTGCCACAAACCCCTCTACCCAAGAGGTTCCCAAGAGTCTTAAGGGAAAAGACAAAAGAAAAACGCCATCCTCTTGATCCTAAGACCTGGGCCACAAACCATAATGCAGAGCGTTTTGAGAAACCTGAATGATGCATGTGACCCAGCCTAGATATTTATGAGGCCTCTCCAGCAACTTTCTCCTCTTCTGCAAGCTCCAGTGAAATCACAGGATATAATGGCTCAGTCTATTTCAGGAAAATACAGAAAACTGCAAGCATGCATACAAAAGAAAACTCCCTTTTTTGCTAAGGGATGGGTTTATCATAGCTGCACAGTGACCCCAACGACTAGCAAAGGAAGCCCAAGCTGCGTCCTAGAATCTGAGCAATCAGATCTCTCTCTCCTTCTCCTCCTCCAAAAAGAAGAGAGGGCAAGGGTATCAGTGGGAAATTTCTTGTTAAGAACAGGTCACTAGGTTTGTGAGATTAAAGGACTTGCACAAATTAAGGCATCTAACAATAATAATAGTTTACAAAATGCAGACCAGAGGAACAAATCCATAGCACACAGCCCAGATTTACTTTAGAGACTGGAGACTGGCCTGGTAAGTTTTGATGGGGAAGGAAGAGTTAGGGAAATGAAATGGATCGTGGAGACTGGCATTGGATGCTGATAGCTAAGGTGAAGGGCCCCTGTGTGATGCTGGCTCCTACAGAGTTACTCTGCTTATCCCAACTTTTATCCTTTCTCCTGCATCTTTGCTTATCTTTTTTTCAGGAATGGGCCTGTTGAATGGGCTGAATTGATGATCCTCCGAAACATATATCCATCCAGAACCTGTGAATGTGACAAGTTTCTTACTTTGAAAAGGGATCTTTACAGATATAACTAAGTTAAGGATCTTTGGATGAGATCATCCTCAATTAACTGGATGGATCCTAAATCCAACGACATGTCTCCTTATCAGAAAGAAGATGAGAACACATGAGAAGTCATGGGAAGATGGAGGCAGAGATTGGAGCGATGCATCTACAAGCCCAGGAACACCAAGAACTGCTGACAGCCACGAGAATCTAGGAGAGAGGCAGGGAAAGGATTCTTCCTCAGGGCCTCTGGGAAGAACCAGCTCTGTCGACATCTTGATTCTGGACTTCCGGCCCTAGAACTGTGAGAGAATGAATTTCTATTATTTTAAGACAGTTGGTTTGTGGGAATCTGTTACAGCAACCCTACGAAACTAATACAGCCTCTTAGGTGCTGTTCCTCCAGAACCTTCTTAGTAACAACAGTGTGGATGGATGAACCACCAGGATGCCCCCAGCCCAGGCACCTCAGCTATTAGGGAACAAGCCTACCAATTGGCATTCTAATCTGCACTGACATGTGGGAGCTTCCATAGTGTCCAGGGCCAGCGACCCTACACAGAAGCTTCTGCCTTCTGCCCATCAGTCAGCTCGCCGCTCAAAAACATCTCATTAAACCAGGCTCAAGCACAGCTCGGGGCCCCTGGGAAATATGCACAAATGACAGAGCTGTTCTCCTTTTTGGCACAGGTCTTTTATCAAGCAATACAGAGTATATTTTCAATCATTCCCATATCACAATGAAGAGACAATCCCTGTTAGTGTGTGTCCTTGAGAAAGCCAAAAAAGACAAACAGAAAACACTGTGCCTTGGTGCACTCAGGCACGAGGGGGCTTTGAGCCTCCATGAATCTTCACAGTAGCCAGTGAAGTGTAATTCAGTCTTTTTAACTTTATGATAGACATTCATGTCAGTGGCTTTAGGATAAGGAAAAGACTTTAGTGAAAAATGAAACTTCTGATGAATAACTTGGAAGATGTTGAATAATATACAAATATTTCTTTCCCCTCAGTCAGAGAGAGTCCAAATCCTGATGAGTTTCCATCCCTGTCATTGCCATTCTTTATAAGGAAAACAGTTTGGGAGGAGGAAAGAAAAGAAACTTTGGCATTTGGGGTAGAAGGAAGGAGGAGTCTGATGGCGGGGCTGGGTGGGGAGAGACCAGGAGAAAGAAGAGGAGGAAAAAAACTCAGCTTGGAATAATTGAAAGATCCTACAAGATGCAGGGAAATTGGCACATTGTTGATAACACCCATAATAACAAAGTTAATGATAGGTTTTCGGAAGGACCTTGCTTGGTCTAGGATTTGTTATAAAGAAAAGGAGACATTCAGCTGGCAGGCACGGCGCGTGTAGCAATGCCGCATTCATCCTACAACAGCCCACCAGTCCCATCACGGGCCCAGCTGCTTGTCTCCTTCACTGTCCCAGTCCTCATTTGCCTCTACAAAATTATTGGTATCTCCATTCTTCTCTGTGACTTGACAAAAGAACAGGTGTAAACATTCGTGGGGTGGTGGGGTTGGTTTAGGGGCTGTATTTTCTAAATTTGTTTCATTGTTCCTACAGAAAAGAGAGGAGGCAGCAGTGGGTTGATGGATGGGTTGGAGTGGGGCCAATGTGGCCAAGGAGGGCAAGGTGCACACCTTGGGGATCTGAGTCTTCCTGTGCTTCTGTCCTAGCATGGAGTCTCTTGCGCTCTGCCATACTGGTGTCCAAGGAAAGTGCAAAGGAAGGGTGGGGCAAAGGGAATGCTCATTTATGCCGAACATGTTGTGCTCTAGATGGTTTCTGTTTATTGTGTTATTTTCTTCCTAAGAACAAAAGAGAAAATTGAGGCTTGAGGCAGTTAGATACTTACCCAAGACCACATGGCTAAGAAATGCAGAAGCTGGAATTGAACCCAGATCCATAGTGCTTCAAAGGCTGGATCCTTACGGCAACATCATGCTCCTGCCCACAAAGGTGGAACAAATGGCCTAGAGGAGCCTAGGGTGAGTAGTGAGCCCTTAATTCTGAGAGCTCAGAGTGGGAGAGACTTCATTTGGCAGAAGGAAGTTTGCATGATACAAAGATAAACACTCATAAGAAGCATCTGCTGTAAATGGAAAACTGTTAGAGAGCAGACTACTCTCCAAAGCTGGTGGGGCCAGTTTCAACCTGCTCCCCTTCCATTTGATGTCTTCCCTGGGGGTTTTCAGCCAGGCCTGTGGCTTCCATAGCTCCACTTTTGAACTTCTAGCCATCATCCCATGTCAGAGCTACAGGGTGGGTGCTAAAGCTCAGGAAAGAAATTTGGTTCAAGTTTCCCTTCTGTTTAAAATGTGTTCCAGCAGCGGGCAATGCCTTGCTCAAGCTAAGTTTTTCACCTTAGAGTTCATGCAGAATCTCTTGCCACGTTTGATAACCACTTGAAACCTTAGTTGGTGATGTTTTGTTCCAATGTTTAACAAAGGCAAATTACATACGGATGGAACATGGCCAGCGAAACTGCTAAACAGAAAAGTTTCTCTACTTTTGTGAAAGGAATAAAATTAAAAAGCAGCAGAGAGCAACTTAAGAGTGATTTCCTTTGCCAAGAATCTTGAGTGAGGATTTCCTGTATCTCTAATACCCATTGTGAAGGACCTCAGTAATTACATTTTCTTTTTCCATTTATAAAAAAACAGTAAACCACTCTCTAGCAGATATTATGCTACCACAAGTCTCTTTTGAAATTATTGTCCGTCTTTGACCGATGAATGCTCCTGTTTTACTATGCTTAATAATCAGTATGGCAGAACAGTCTCATTACGTTTTTTAAAAAGTTTATTAAAAAGGACTCGAATGAAATACTTGGAAATCCACTAGATCTGCCAAACCATTATGGACATTTCATGTGACTTTTACTTTCTTATTTATTTTTTTAATCTATGAAATGAATACACACTCATCACAAAAATTTGGAATAATATAGAAAATACACACTTTGTCACGTGCAGATGAGAAAGTCAACATTTTTCTAAATCCAAACCCCTGATTTTTTATTTGTTAGTTTGTAGTTGTTTTTCTAGTCCATTTCCCCTCATTCCCCCATCCCTGTTCATCCTCCAGTTTTGCCTCTTCGTCAACTTTCAGAGCTCCATCGCTTTGCCAGAGAGAGAAGGGAAAGGAAAATTCTAGATGAAAAAAAGATGTGTGAGCCAATTCTAACATTTTTTTAATGCCAAGTGTAAATGTGATGTCATTTAAGAATTCTTCCTTAACTTTCACTACCCTCTTCCTCTGTGCGGGGGGTTATCCCTCTCCATCCCTCTGTCACCCTGCTCTAAATTATCAAAGAACTTTGTCCCCCAAGAAAGGGTGATAGAAAATTGGATGAATACTTACAAGAATGCTCCTTAAATTTTAAGCTCCACCAGGCCAGGAAAGGGGTCGCATATTCATATCTGAAATTCCAGCACCTAACACAGTACCAGGCACTTAGTTTCTTAGTTTATGCTCAATAAATATTGAAAGAAGAGTGATTTTAAAAATTGATTGAAAGGTTGTTGTAGTGGACATTCATTCTCTGTGCAGCATTCATTCTGTCTTCACAACCACTCACTTATTTCCAGTGGTGGTGGTGGAAGGATAACTTTTTCTCCTACTGTGTGTAGTCTAAGTGGAAGAGGAAATCCAAATGCCTCTACTCCCACTTCAAAAGCCAGAACAGTACTTATAGGTTTATTCTCCAAGATGGTTTTCTTTGCTGTCTAGTTTTCTAAGGTTGTTATGACAAGTTCCACAGACTGGGTGGCTTAAACAGCAGAAATGGATTCTGTCACAATTGCGGAGGTTGGAAGTCAGAGATCAAGGCGTCAGCAGGGTTGGTTTCTTTTGAGCCCTCTCTCCATGACTTACAGATGGCCAACTTCCCTCTGTGTCTTTACGTGCTCTTCTGTCTACCTGTCTGTGTCCTAATTTCTTCTTCTTCTAAGGATATTGGTCAGAGTGGATTGGATTAGTAACCATCCTAACAGCCTCCTTTTAATTTAATCATCTCATTAAAGGCTCTATTTCCAAATATAGTCACATTCTGAGGTACTAGAGATTAGAGCTTCCATATACGATTTTTTTTTTTTGAGGAAGATAGTCCCTGAGCTGACATCTGTGCCAATCGTCCTCTGTTTTCTACATGAGATGCCACCACAACATTGCTTGATGAGCCGTGTGTAGGTCCTGTGCCCAGGACCTGAAGCTGTGAACCCCAGGCCACCAAAGTGGAGCGTGCAAACTTAACTACTACACTACCGGGCCAGCCCCTCCACACATGATTTTTAAGGAACACAGTTCAGCCCATAATAATCACTGTCTTATGCAGTAAGCATGTGACCTAAACTTTACCAGTAGGGGAATTTATCTAGAATTTTTAATCTTGAGTAACCTGGGGATAGAAGAGATGATTACAGTTTATTCACTCTGGAGGTGAACCCTGATGAGATGCTATCTGCCAGGAAAACATTCCTGTGCTTCCTGACTCCCATCCCTACAAACCTGTCCCAGATCCTGCCTCTTTCCAACCTGTGTTCTTCAGACTTGAGTTGAGTCCATGGGCTCCTGATAACCTTCCCATAAATTCCTATTTTGCTTGAATTAGGCAGGATCAGTGTTTATTTTCTGTAACCAAGAACGCTAATTGATATAACGTTTTAAATATCTTTTAAAAAACCATCTAAAGCTATGCTCACTGACCTCTGACTATGTGGGAGTTCACCACCCCAACGGGAGGCCATCAGAAGACCCCAAAGCTAACAGGGGAGCATAAACAGCTTTTGGACTCAGAGAATTGGATTTCCATCCATGGATCAAGGTTCAAAGGAGATAAAACAATTCAAGAATAAATGGAACATGGACACATCTCTGACTTTATTCTCCTTCTGAACTTTGTTAGGGTGATCGTACATCTCAGCTTACTTGAGTCAATCTTGTGTCATGCTTATTACTAGTGCTAAATTCACCCACAACTGTGTCCCAGTTTGGATCAAAAATGATATGGTCACCCTACAGTGTGTTTAGATCACTGATGAACTTCCAGCGTTCAGAACAGAGCCTGGCAGAGAGCAGGTTTCCAATAAATATTTTTTTGAATGAATAAATGAATGAAAGAGATCTTGCCCCACAATCAGCTACAGATGCACATTTAATTATTTATTTTTCTTCTACTTGATGTCACTTGCTGGGTCTGTATTATTAGGCCAAGAGGCTTTGGAAGGATAGCATCTTGCTACAGAGAGCTCCTAGACAGAAAGGAGACATGTGTTTGGAGACTTGCCATGTTCCTGTTAGCACCCATGGAAATGGTGGCTGCCTCTTTAAAAGGGATGCATTTCAAGGCAAGGTGTGAAGCCCACCTGTTGTTAGAAAGTCTGCCAAGATCTGAGCTCCGCTGGGCTCAAAGCTCTTTCTCCCCTTACCTGCCCTCTCCATTGCCTGGATGAGGCTCCAACATGATCAGTAGGCAACCAACATGCCACTAATTAGGAGGCACAAGGCATAGCAGAGGATGATTAGCTCATGATGAGCACACACTGCCTAGAGTTGTCTTGTTACCATTATAAATAGATTAGAAATATGAGGAGCATCTGCATTTTTCCCTCACAGAGGAGAATCTGAAATTGACAGGTTGAAATGAGAATGTGTCAAGTGGAGCTTCGTAATGACAAAAATTAACTTTATTTCTCTAGACTCATCTCTCTTCTCTTCTTCCCTTGGCACCCCTCCCTCAAAATGTCCCAGCTGCCAATGGAAGAAGCCCAATACTTCTCTAATTGAACCATAAGATTTTGGAAGGTCAGTGCAAGAAAGCCATCCTGGTGCTTGAAGGACCAGGTGTGTTGTTTATGGAGGCAATTATGTGCTCCCCAGGTGACTCTACCTAGGAACCGAGAAAGACAGATTAGCGACAAGGAAAACAATTCTGTTCTGTCTCTGTTGGTTCTGCATGGCCTGCTGTCTTCCCATCCACCATGCTTGGACATAACTGTTAATTGTAGTGAGTTCCCGGGATACTGACAGCAACAACTCTTTACAAGGGAAAAGAAGAAACAAAAGAACCTGCATTATAAGAAGAGGCTTCTGGGAGAGGCTCAAGGAAAGAGAAGTAGGGCCTTCGTGGTAGAGAGAAATCCCTGGAGCCCAGCGGCCTTCAGTACCTGGGATGCTTGGGCACGGACATTTCAGATGAAGAAGTCTCAAGCCTTCAGGGACCAGACCACATACTTTCTCAGGAGCAAATCACTGAAGGGTCTACTTTATCTGGTTCATTTCTAATAGCTGCAAACACTATTGTTCCCCAGAGACTAAGCCTTAATGACAGATGGTATGTGTGCCTGTCAAGATCTATTTTCCTTTGTCTTTGCTGACATTTTGAAAAGAATCTGTATCTTTCGCTCACTCTCTGAAAGAGCTCTCCTTGAGCTGTGACCAGAGTTAAAGGCAGGAAACCATGTCCTTGGTACCTCCAGATATATAAAAGGAATATTTTTACAAATAATTGTTTTATCTGATTATTTTCAATGTGTGAAGATGAAGAAACTCAAGTTAGTGACCCTCAGAGAGGATTGACGGATTGTAGGACCTGGAACTGCCCACATCATCACAAAAGCTTTGTATGAGAAGGGAAAGAGAACAAGAAGCAAGTTATGTTATCAATACTGGAGCCCAAACCATAAACAAGCAAGGCCAGGCTGTTTTCTTCCCGGTGGCATGGCTATCTCGAGGGCATCACCGTGTTTGGCAAGAGTGAACATGTTCAAGAACCTGAGTCTCCACTCTTTAATTTTCTGAGGCATGCCTGGCAGCCCTGAGTAGAGGCATCCATTTCTTGTCCCTTCCATATGGTCCAAGGAAAATTAGATCAGTTATATTAAAAAAATAAAAAGTAATAAAAGGAGCAGTGACTTTTGGGATCAAGGTGTAAATAGTGGATTTTAACCAAAATTCTTTTTCTTCTGAGGGGGAGCTGAAGGAGATGCCATGTCCCCCCAGGTAATTCCAAATTCTTTCTCTGGGAGTACAGCCCTAAGTAAGAGACTGGTGAGATAATTTTTAAAACTAGAGGACAAGGAGGATAGAGGAAAGGGATCCAGGACAATAGAACTGAGACTGCTCAGATCAATTCATTATTTGTCAAGCCCGAGCTATTTTCTCTGTGTTTTCCCAAATTATCTCATTTGATCTGGGTTCCAACTGTGTGAGGTGGATGTCATTATCATCAATTTATAGGTAGGGAAATTGAACCCTGATTATGTCATTTTACCCCTCTGGGCCTCAGATAATTAAAAAGTAATGGATCCAAGTTTTATTGAGACTCTTTGCGAATAAATTGAACTGTAGCCGAGGCTGTCCTTCCTTTTTTTGTATACAATGTCCCATTGATTCCTCTCTGAAGGAACCTATATCTCATCATGATATATGGTCTGAAAACAGAGAGGCAAAGAGCATCTTAAAGGGAACTCTGCTTCCTTAAAGTTAATGGCAATTAAAATAAGTTTAAGGGACATGAAGATGCAGTAGTACTTTGAGAGGTAATTGTTGGTCTCTATCTGGTCCCCTTTGGCAGCACTGTTGGAGCAGACAAGCGAATTTGGCAGGATCTGGTGTGTGTGTCGGGATGAGGCATTCTCATTGCTTATGTTTGCTCTCTGGCCTTCTTCCCTCTGAAAAAGGCAAGCAGCGCAGCACGTGAAGCTGGGGCCTGGCAGCTGTCTGTTGAGCAGCCTTATTTCAGTCCAGTGAGGGAAGCAAGGGCATCAGGCCATGAGCTGCTAAACAAGTAGGTCAGCAGGGTAACAGCATGAGATGGGTTGTGAGCCACTGAATGATGAACACACTTGGGAAGTTAGATTCTAAACCGTTCTGGACATTCTAAACACGGGAACCATATTGGCATAGCTATCAGGCTCTCTACTGGCTCTTAGTAATGTGCAGTTCAGTCAGCTTTGCACTTGTTAGGGAGGTGTGCAGTGGAAAGAACGCTGCCCTGTTGTAAAGAAGACATGGATTCTATCTTCAGCTCTGCAGTAATTTGCTGTGCAACCTTTGGGAAGAGACTTTCCTCTCGGAGTCTCAGTTGATCCCTCTACAGGAGAAGAGAGTTCTAAGTATTGCCCATATTAGTCATCTCTCAATAATTTTGAAATTGGTAGTGTGCTTTCCACATCTCTGGAAATCAAAACTAGCCAGTGAGGCAGGCCATAAAGTGTTTTCTTTTTACAAATAAGGAAATTGTGGTCCAGAATGACTTGTTGGAAGTCAGACATCTCCTAATTCCTGGCTTCATATTCTTTCCAAGGCACAATCCATCACCACCTTGACTCGTAGTGCGTTTTGTTCCAGGTAACTCAATTGGGTGGCACTCTCAGAGTTGCAGCTGTTGCTCAGGAGGAAATGAGCACATTTGGAGACTGTTCTCACTTCTCCAGATTAAGGTGCCTTGTATCACCGTAACAGGAGCCCAGGGGAGGTGACTTACTCAGTCATTCTCCCTGAGGTATTTTAGTGGCAGATACAACAGTTATGCTCAAATTTCAGCGCACGTGAAAATCCTTGGAGAATCTGCTTACAACGCTGACAGCTGGACTCCAGCCCCACAGGGCTTCTGCAGGTTTAGCTATCAGGTCTAGAATTGCCTTAGAGAAGACAGTTCTGATGCAAAGAATGTCTTCACCACTAGTGAGAAACCCTGCATCGAAGTAGCTACAAAGCCAGCCACACTCTCCACCATCTGCCTTTGGCTGTCTACTACTGAGAAAAATGACAGACCTGTGCTGGTGGTGGCTGCAGATGCTATATTCTTAGAATAGCTAAGGCCAAATGAACCAACTGACTAATACTATTTTACCATTTTATTTCACTTTCATGCTTTTTAATCTGGTGGAGCAATTTCATCAACCCAGACATAAAATTAACTTGGGAAGAACTCAGATCTCATTGGAGAGCAAAAACTAATGCATTTGGAAAATTCACCTTTGACTTGGGATAGGAATACTTTACATTATTTGGGAAGCTCAAAGCCATTAAAAATCTTTTAAAGAAGTACAGGCACCATATGTTATGAACCACTATTTAGACCAAAAAACCCCACTATTTCTTTTTTTCTAGAGCTACCAGAAGTGACAGCCTCAATATTTGAGAACGGACTTACATAATGTCAATTTTTAAAAAGGTGAGTATAACTCAGGAAAAGCTATAAAACACTAGTACATAATTTTAAAATACATTCACAAATCAAAAGAAAACCCCCTTTGTTTAATCTTCTATCTCCAATTCGAGTTCAGAAAATATTATTCCAGAATATATAGCTCGTATCCAAAATATGGGAGAAAATTATTGACCAGAGCTTTCTAGTCTCTTGAGTTTCTGGGATCCATGGAAATTTATTACATATTTTGAGCACTAAAAAAATACACACATCCAACTTACAGCCCTGATTCTAGCTACTTAGTTCACGTTCCTTTATTTATCTAGTGTGGAGAAGAGCCATTTATTCCTCCTTCCAACTTCCTCACTCAGAAGTGGGAAGATACGGAGACTTGCTGCAGGTTTGGTGCACTGAGCAGCATGAAAAAGGTAAAAAAGCACAAACAAAAAACAACTTCATCTTGTTTTTAGCCTCTTTTCATTTCTCCTGATGAAATCTTCAAGACCTGAGTTGGAGTTCCACCTCTGCCACTCAATGGGAGCTGATGTCAGACTCAAGGGCCTTGTAGTACTAAGACTTCTGCTTAGAAGTCCTGGCCACAAGCAATGGGATGGGTACTTGGATACTGATTCAAATGGGTCATTGAGTGAAAATTCCCCCATGGGGTCACAGAAAATGAATAGGTATAGTAGACTGAACTCTTGTCCTCAAATTGTTATGGCCTTCCTATACTGGAATTATACATCCACATCTCTTTCATGTAACTTAGTAGTGCTTTGCACCAGAGTAAGCAGAGTCTCTTTCTCTAGCCCATTGAGGTTGCATTTGGCCAAGTGGTTTTTATTAGTCAATTGAATGTAGGTGATACTAAATAGAGTGACCATTCTGAGCCAAGACCTTCGAGCCATAGTATCTTCTGCTGGCTTCACTTGGAATTCTGAAATCTACCACTGAAAAACCATGCCCTGGGTAGCTGCTGGTCTCAGAATGATGACAATCCATGTAGCAGACCTGAATCAACTACAGCTTGCATCAAAACTAGCCCAGGAGAGCCCTGTCAATCTCAACTGAGCTCAGCCAAACCCACAGCTGACCTGAAAACTCATGAGCAAAATGTAAATATCTGTTGTTATAAGCCATTCAGGCTTTGGGATTTTTTTTTGCCCTTTAGCATTATTATAGTGATAGTTGACTGATATAATCAATAAAGAAAACTGCCCAAAGAGAGAATTCTTAGCCAGTTATATAGCTTTGATGTACAAAAATACATTTATTTTCAACAATTTCAAAACACTGTCTTTTTTTTACAGTAGAAATATTCAAATGGAACAATAAAACCAAGAACAGTATATGTACATATACTGTATATATAGATATGACTCATGCATTTGTATTCCAGTGTTTAGTACAGTATTGCAATTGTCTGCCCCATTTAACCCTTGAAACAAAAAAGTAGGATCTTTAGAAATACTCCGAATCCTTATCTATGTTGTAGCCAGTCAGATTTCTCTAATGGCATTCTCTCAGTCTCTTACAGAGAATGCGAACAATACCCCACACAAATTAAACAGGTACAAAATTCAGCCTTTCCTCGCATATATATACAGTATATCATTTTTTAAAACAAGTGTGTTCAAGCTGAGCCTGAAAATAAAACAATGTTTACAGCATGGCTTCAAATGACCCTACTGAACAAAAGTGATATGTGTAAAAGGCGTGAAGGGGCTGGGGTGCTGCAAAAGAGAAAACTGGCTTTGAAAGCCATTCACCCCAGAGGCAAGAACTATCTTAAGGGAACGGAAGGCAGACATTTGACTTTAAGGAAGTTGTGTACATCTGACAAGCAAATAACACGGCTTTGCTAAAATCATCTTTGACTAATATCATTAAAGTCTAGACTCCTATTTGGCCTGCAGGGTTTGCATGAACTCGTGATTGCACAAATGCCATCTCCCTCCCAACCTCTCTAACCCCTTTTGTGCCAAGAGGCACTTGCTAGGCCTAACCTAGTGCCCAGGGGACTTTTCTGAGCTAATAGTAGTCCAAGAATTCTCCATAAGCAGCATACATTTCTATGGAATCCAACCAGAAAGCAGAATAATTGCCATTTTTAGATCCATTGCCTGGCTTCTGTTGCCTTTTGGTTAAGAAGCTTTATTTCCCCATCTGGGTCTCAGTTTGAAGTCTCTAGTAGGCTTTATCTTACAACCTCTTCCATGTCACTGATGGAACAAAAAGACCACGTGTTCTATGATGCCACTGTAGTCCTTCCTTTACCAATTGTCCCAAAGAAGCCCTCCCCCCGCCCCCCTTTATATACATAAGTAGAAACCAGCTATGGCATGGACACAGAGATGCAAGAGTTAAGTGTGACAGACAACTGGAGAGCATCCAGAACCCAACACATCAAGCAGGCCTGGGGGTTGGTCAGCTCTGAGGGTGAGTGCATAAGCCAACACACGCATCTTTCTTTTTTCTGTTTTCTTTTTTACTAAACATTAAATTATTTCTTATGAAATAAAAAGCTATTTACATTGTAATTATATACAATAAACCATCTGTTGCCTCGTATTGACATGCACGAGGCAGGACCTCTTTCATAAAGGTGTGCACGCTTTCTGCAGCTCCTCCCCACCAACCTACCTCCTGCAGATCTAACTGGAAAATGGTTTGTGTTTTAGGTGTGTGCGCTGAGGGGTATGTGGGTGATTTGGGGGGGGGCGGGGATGGGAGGCTAATAAAAAGCCAATCAAACTTGAAAAGTAAAAAGAAAGAGAGACCATAAGGAAAAAGAGAGTCCTTGCACTATCAATGGCAGAATAAAGCAAGGAGGCCATAGGAAGATGCATCCTTTGCCCTTAGCACAAATACAGCCATTTATTCTTTTTGTCTCATCTCATTTTAATCAGCTAAGAATGCCTTTGCCTCCCAAAGCTAATCATCTGTATGCTATATATGAAGGGGCCATTGGTAAACAAAAGGTAAAAAAGACATTTTCATTTTTCCATAATAATAGTAACAGTAATCATCAAAAATAAAAAGTCAGAAAGATGGTTGACCATGTGGCTTGTTGGTATTAAACACTAGTGCAGTTGGGGATCTCCTTTGTGCTTTCGCTGTTTGCAATGGTGGCAATGGCTCCTGTAGGGGAGAGAAGACAGAGGGAGAGAAGGAGGTAAATTTCACAAGGGCAGGGATCTTTGTTCTATTCACCGCTAAATGCCAAGCCATGCTTAATATGTATTTATTAAATAGAGCACCTGGATATTCTCTCCTATCAACTCACTGGCTTATCTCATGTGTGTTTAACATTTGCCCTCTCCCATATCAGCACACAAAGTAGGTGCAATACTTTGCCATCTTATACTCTGTTGATAACAATAATAACAGCCAACAAGTATTGAACACTTACTATGTGGCAGGCACTGTGTTAATGAAATAATATCAGTTCATTATCACAACAATCTTAGAAGGTAGGTACTATCATTCCCATTTCACAGATGAGGAATATGAGGCAGAGAGAGGTCATAGAGCTAGTAGATTGGCACAACAAGAAAATGGACCCCGGGCTATCTGATGCCAGAGTCCACATTCATATGATTATTAATAAGGACATATAATGCTTTTGCTTTATAGAAAAAAAAGAAAAAGTCCAACAGTAATGGATAGTAGGCCTCATCCTCCCCAACTCTGACTCCAGCACTTTTGATCCTGATCTACTTTTAAGGGAGAAAAATTCTGCCAATTTAGCAAAGCCAGGGGTGGCAGACAAATTTTAAAACATGATTATGTCACTGTAGCCAGTTGCTTTTCCCGACCCTCCAGTCTAGCACTATCTGAAGGACAGGCCAAGTGGGCTGACTGAGCTAGGGATGGGAGGGCAGAGGACACAGGAACTTGGCGGTACCAGCACACATACCTATGACCCGGGTGTCCAGCTCTTTGTCCAGCAGTTCCTCGGGCTCGGTGAAGTCACTGAGTGTGATTTTGGGGGTGTTTTCACTTTGGCTCACTGACCCAATCATCTCCTGCTCCTTGTCGTGTTGGACTTGAGCATAGATGTTAATCCAGGGGATTTTCCTACATGGGGCGGGAGCAAAATCAGATTATGATCACAGGGCATGCCAAACTTGGGCAATTGGAAATCCTGGGTGATAAGGGGAGAAAGAGCTATTTACAGGTCAGGCCAATGTCAGGGAAAGGGGCTGGTTACCCAGCCACTGTGGCCATGAGGCCAAGGAATACAAGATCAGAGACCCAGATGCCAAGGTGAGATGTAAACCACAGAACTCCCTGAGGAATCCCCTTTTTCTGGGATAAAAAACCAGCAGGTGTAAACAGGGCAATGCTGGTGATCAGGTAGGCACTAAAACCCATAAAACACTTACTTCTTATTAAGTTTTTAAAGGGGCTGGACTTTGAGACCCATAAGAGTGTATCAAAGTGCAAAGACATCTTTTTCGTGATCTGCTGCATCAATTAAATCAATTCACATTTGTTCCCTTTATGAAGAGCCAAGAAATATAAGACTGATAGCCATTGCTATGACTTTCAGAACACTTTCCATGGCCAAGTATATTAAATACTTTGACAGTCAGTTTCCTCATCTGTTCAATAGGAATAACAATAGTTTCCTTTTAGGATTGTGGAGAGGATTAAGGATTAAGAGAAGCTAAATAATATCCTGTAAAGACACAAAGGTAGTAGGTTTGGAAACAAGGCAAGCCGACTTGAAGTTGGAGGAACCCGCAGGTGCAGACTGAGATCTTCTGGGAGGATTCACCTCCTGACCCATCTCCATCATCTCCTGACTCACTGTGTTCCAGCTTTTGCAGCCTAATTTGATTCCTCAAATCCAGCTCTTCTCAAACTTTAATGTGCCTAGGCATCACCCAAGTTCTCATTAAAACGCATTTGTGATTCTGTAGGGCTGGACAGGATGGGTTGAAATTCTGCATTTCTGCCAAGCTTCCAGGTGATGCTGGTCCTGCTGGTCTGAGACTCAAACTTGGAGTAGTAAGATTCTAATACATCAAACTCGTCCCCACCTTGGGAACTTTGAATCAACTCCTCCCTCTGTCTGTAAGACCTCCTTCCACTCTTTTCATGATGGTGTCTTTCTTGTCCTTCAGAATCTGGCTTACATGTCACTTCCAAGAGGCCCCCCGCAACCACCCAACCTCTCCTGTTATAAATATTTAATATGGGACAGTGTCTATGAAAGAAGGGCATAGGGTGTGGTTTAGGGTGATGCAATAGTCAATGCCCATTGACTTGTTTTCTGTCTTTCTCTCCCACTAGACTAAAAGCCCCGCTTAAGCAAGGTCTTTGTTTTCTATCTTCACTGCTATATGCTTACCTCATATAACACAGTGCTTGGCACATGGTTTACATTCAGTAAGTATTTGCAGAATGAATGAACAAATGACCTCAAAGCCTGTGCTCTTTCCACTTTCATATGCTACGTTCTCAAACAAAAAGATCACATTTTTATTTTGGAATATTACATCTAGAAGAGACCTCTCTAACCTCATTAAATGATGGATAAATTGGATTGAAGTCCACACATTTCAAGAAGGTGATTACTGGCAAAGATGTTATTAAAACTTGAGATGGCTATCACCCACCCCAATCCAGAACATTCCATGCATTTCTAAAGGAGAATTGCCCTGTTGTCCCAGTATCAACCAGAAGTATTTTCGAGCATCTACATTTCCCTCCCTACTCCAGTCCCCAGTGAGGTAGAATGTGTGGGTATTTAATAAGGTTTTCCTGTTGCTAATTCAGAGGGAAAGATCCAAAAATAGGTTTAAAACATGCAGTAGTTTCTACTTTTCCTATACGGTCAGCTTTCATGTCTTTAATGGTCGCTTTCCATACACCAAGGGAGGTGTCCTTGTGACACCTACTGCTCTAAACCAGCTTAATATAATTTACAAGAACCTTAAATGAATAGACTCTATGTGAGGCAGCAAACCGGCAGGCTCTCTAAATGCAGATAATTAAAAATTCATGCTGCCCCTTACTTTTCTCTTATCTAAACAGAAATGCAGCCTAACGACTTAGTTTTCTTTTAATAATAAACATACATATTACTTATGAATGTTGAGATCAACTGTAATATTTATTAGGTGCTAGGGGCAGTCAAACCTCCTGATCACACTGGGCTGTGTACTTCAGAGCTGTAACCAGAGTTCACTGTCTCCCCTTTCCTGCTCTCCTAATCATGCTATGAGGATAGGGATAAATTTGGCCTTATAAAGATTATTCATTTTATTTCAGTCTCTAAAAGCAGGCATTTTTTTTTTCCATTTTTAATAGCTGGTTGGAAGGGAAAGAATTTTATGTCATAATTTGCAGCATTTAAAAAATTGTCTAATTGCTTTTCATTTCTTAACACATCCACTTGTAGGACTGTTGAGAATGAAAGTCAAGAATGAATTCCACTTTTGCAGGTAAGCAAGGTGGGAAATGGACAGATTAAGAGGTATGTCTTGGGCTACACATTCATACAGGTTTTAATAAGAGGAGTAAGATGGATCAACCCAAGTCACCTATAAAAACTTTAGTTTTCATTCACTAGCTCTGACCATGATGAGTGTTAGAAGCCTGTTGGAGGAAATTTAGACAAACAAAGGCTTCAGACTGTGATGAAAGCTTTACTGAAAAAAAGACTGGAAGAAATACAAAAGCTCAGAAGCTTTCTCGGATAACCAGAAAAAAATGAATCTACAGTATAAACAGAAGGTCTTGTGGGGCAGAGTTTTCAGAAAATAAAATCCATCTCATAATGGTTTTTAATTATATTGCCTGAAACATCAGAAAATAGCAGTCACTATCCAGGAACAAGATCAAACGTGAGAGACAGGGTGACGTTTACTGAAAGGAAGCTGGGGCTCGGGATAACTCTGTTCTCCTTCTCCTGTTAAGTGGCCACTTGGGACACTGAGATTGTTTTCAGTGCCTGGCATGCAATAGGCACTCAATAAATGTTTGTTGATTGAATGAATGGTTTGATGAGTTCATGCTGGCAACTACAGAAAGTTTTGGGTCTGAAAACTGAGATGGCCAGTGATCTGGAAACAGATACAGACCCACACTTTCCCTAGACTGTGCTGTCCAAGCGTGTACTAGCCAGGTGTAGCTATTTAAATTTAAATTAATTAAAGTTAAGTAAAATTTAAAAATTCAGTTCCTCAGCCGTACTAGTAGCTACTGTATTGGACAGTCCAGATTATGGAGCATTTTCGTCACTGCAGAAAGTTCCACTGGACAGTAATGAAAGAAGAAAAGGAAACACAAGACTAAGAACATGACCTTTATTTGTCAGCAAGCCAAGCACCCTCTATATAGCCATCCTTGGAGTTCTATGTGATAAGGAGGGAAAGGAGACCAAAGAAATAAAAGAAGGTCAAACAGGACCTCAACCAAAGGGTTTGAGCATTGAGAGGAAAGCTTCCAGAAAAAGTGGCTAACAAACAAAAGGAAACTGATAACTGGGTGCTCTTAGCAGACTCTGCTATTCATCCAGTTTGACTGGTGTTTGTTTCACAGGCTTTGTACATAATTCACTGTCTGGGATAGAGAAAGTGTTGGCTGATATTTGGGGAATACGGAGGTCAAATCCTTGGATGAATGAAATTGTGCTTTGAATCCAACTGAAGTACACCCATAAATGGACATTGCCTTGACCACACTGTTTCTATATTGAATCTTTGTTCTCTAACTGTGAAATGAAGGTTTGTTCCCCTCTCTTTAAAGGGAACATGGGCAGGTGGGTTGACATGGCTTGATCCAAGAGAACATGAGCTCACATATTGGTCTATAAATTGAGTAGGAAGGTAAACCTCACTTGGCCCTATTAGTGGCAAGCGTTCAAGAACACTGGTTTGGCTAATGCTGAGATGTATATTGATTAAAATGGGTGTTTTTAAGCCTGAGATATCCACTGGAGAAGAGCTAAAGGGGCTTGGGGTGGGGGGCTGGGTAAAGTACCTTTACCACTGACCTCTTTCAAAATCCAAAAGCATTGCCTTCAATGCCTAGAAAGACTCCCAGGACCAAGTTATGCTTTTCCAAACTCATCTGACAATAATAATATTTTTACTTTACCTAGTCATCCTGAAAAGCATATCTCTATGCCACTGATACAATTTTTTTGAGCCTACTATGTGCCAATTTGTGACATAGACGGCACCTTTGAAAAGCATGTTCTTGGTTATTTACAGTAGTTTTTGTTGATTATTTAGTATGTATTAGGTTTAGATATTATTACATTGAAACCATACAGCAAACCTATAAAGTATTATTGTTCTTCCCATTGTACAGATGAGGAAACTAAGGCTTAGAGAGGCAAATTCAATTGCCCAAGGTCACAAATGCTAAAAGTTAAAATTAGGTCTGTCTGATTTCAGAGTTCATACTCGTAACCAGTACACCTCTTGGTAGAAACTAAAATTTCATGTTTTTAGTAAGTGTCCTGTTATATCACCCCTCCTGTGGCCTTCAAAAATAATTTCTGAATACATGTGTAGTTTGGTTTTCCTGACCAATTTCCCTTTAGAAACAGGAAAAAGAGGGAGGGGGATAAAGGTTGACTATTTTTAGCATGCAAATTTAAACTGAGATACTAGATATCTGCAATATGAGATAAGACAATGTGTGTGTGTGTGTGTGTGTACATCCGCGTATGAGATTTCAGCGGCATTTTTTCTATTTAATCACCCTCAATGAGTGTTAAGCTGTATAAAATGATCTCCTGAATATTTGAGACCTTTATTTAGAAATTTAGGTGAGATTTAAAAACCCCTTACACTTCTCTTGAAGAGAATAAATTGATTTCACAGGCTATCCTTCATTTTCCTAACTCAATATACCTATAAATTGGATTGAATTCAGATTCTTAAACCCATTTATTCCTTGACCCTCAACCATTTTTGCTTTTCCCCAATGCCAGACAGAGCTTCTAGGAGAATTAATATCACATATTCAAGATGAGTTTAGGAATGTTGGTTATAGGAAGAATAAGCTCCCATGAATCTAGCTGCAAGATCAAAATTGAGTGATAGTAGCACATACATACCTTTTAAACTTGTAGATCAGAAACACAGCCAAGCCGACAAACACTACTGACAAGAGCATAAGCATAGCTGAGCTGCTGTGCCCAGCACTGGAGTCCACCAAGGGAGCTAGGAGAAAAGAAGAGCCGTGCTCACTTGGAAGCTATTAGCTAGAGGGAGTTCCCATGGGAGAAAGGAGGCCAGCTGGTCTCCATCTTTATAACCAGTCTCCAACTGCCCTGCATGCTATCCGGGCACAGGATAGTATGATGAGAATGACAGCCCTAATGACAGCTTTCTAGTGAAAGTAAACTCCTCTGCTCTGCCAGGGGAACTTACTGTTCTTGGTGTAAATTGAGCAACGTGTGTCCAGCTAAGAAGAAGGGCTTGTATGCTCTGTCTCTTAGACAGCCCAAGTGTCTGTCTACGTGATTATAGGTGGCCCATTGGGAACTTTGGTTAAACACTGATGCAATGTTTGCATTTCTTCCTTTATGCTGTTCTGGTGAAATAACCCTGGATGGGCACATTTGGGACCTCTACATCTGAAAAGGCTTGTATTAATAAGAAACATTTAGCAAATAAGCTCTCCCAGAGAGTCTGTAGCGGATACCCAATAGGACATGCCTTTTAAAATGCCTTTTACAAATCAACCAACTAGAGCTGATCCCTGTTTCAGCTTAAACTTACACATCGTAAATCCAAGGGGGGTTTAAAGTTATCTGATCTGGCCTCCCAACCAAGATTCATGGAATCAGAGAATCACAGAAATTAAGAGAGCCTGAGGACTACCTAATATAACCCAACGGCTGCAGATAAAAAAAAGATAATAATAAAGTCAAGCTCCAAAGAAATTCCCCAAGATCATCCAGGGATTCAATAGCAAGGCCAGTTCTAAGAATGTTGTCCTGCCACCTCAACAGGAAGGGTTGAGCAAGATGTGATTAATCCTTCTAAACCACCACTACACAAAAGGGCCCTGCCACAAAGCCATTTTCAGGCACTTATGGAGAGGCGTTTGGTAATTTTCTGCTCCCTTTTCTCTCCAGGATAACAGATCATCACAACCATTTCCCCCCAAGAGGCACTCACCTAATGTCAGCTGTGTCACATACACAATGACTTGAACTCCTGGCTTCAGCTCAAACTGGACCAGGTTTTGGTTTAGAGCATTAAACAGCACCTCTACAATCTGGAAAAAAGAGAGAGATGCTACATGGGAAGATATGACACGTGACAATGCTCCCTCATGGAGTAAGAAACCAGGGTAAACTGGCAAAAAGTGACCATGTTCAATCAGAGGACAGGATACTGGAACATTTTTCTGTTTGGTCTCCCAGCCCTTGGCGCCTGCTGAGGCTAAGGAAGTAGTTGGTATCACTGGCTTATATTGGAGAGGAGAGTGAGACAGAAACAGGTGTGTACAAGTCACCTAGTGAATTAGAGTGGATGACAGACAGATGTTTCATTCAGCTCCATTTCAGTGCTCTTTCATCCATGCCTTTATAACTGATCATAGAAAGACATGTTGTGGGCTCCAATGAAAGAAAGTTAACCCATCATTAGTTCTTTAATCTGATGAAGTAATACACACAGGATAGAGAGGCCCCTGCCAGGACTGAAGAAAGCACATAGACCACAGCCCACTCTTCTGCTTTTTCTCTCTTAGAGACAATGGGAGGCGAACATCAAAGCAGAAGCTGCCTCCTTTTTATGGGATAATTTTTCGTCTTTACTTTTCCCCAGCAAGTCTCAGAACACATAACATCGATTTAATCACTCTGTAATTCCCACATGAAAAGCTGAGGCAGACTTAGGCTGTTGTCCCTAACTCTTATCTTGCCATACACGCCTTAATATCACAGCTGCTATTCATCACTGTAATTACCTATTTATCTAAATGGATGGATATTGTAGCTTCCAAATATAGTTCACACATGCCACTTGCTATTTCAGAATAAAGAGGTCTTGCAGAAGTGATGTATGCATTGGGAAGCTGACTTTATTTCTGGCCAACTTCAATACGCGACCCTGCAATGCAAGGATCCACTTCACTTTCCAGAGAAACTGACTGAGATGGCATCTGTGCTGCTCGAGGAGGACTGTGGGTGGATGTGGGGATGGGGTGACAAGCAGATCAGTAGTAGAGGGATGCGGAAGATGTCTGTGCAAATACGGGAACAAATGTGTTTGATTCACGCTGATTTTTAGCAGCCTTATTCTCACTTACTTCTACTTCTCCTAACTTAGCCTTATGGGAAGGCAGGCAAGGGTGAAGCAGAGCGCAGCCAATAAGACCAGAGTAGGAGCAGGAAGTGAGAGAGGGCGAACCACGGGACTGGCCATCTCCTTACTTCCAGGATAGTCTGCAGATCACAGGAACTACATGCACATTTGACAAGGAGAGTAAATCACGTTCCCTTTTGGAAATGCTGCTTCCTTAGTCAAAGCAAGATGAGAGAATCCATCTCTCCCCAAAGAACCATGTTTAAAATCAGTTCATTTTCTCCCCAGAAGCAGAACTTAGATTGACTAGGATCTTTTAAGACAAGAAGCACATTTTCCTAGAAATAGACAGGGAAACTCCAACACCTTTCTTTCTTTCCCCCATCTCACTCCCCCAGGACAAGTCATTGACGCGGGAGGCAGGAGCAAGTGCCAGAGATGCCAATTGCTGGAATGAATGCTGCCAGGGGTGCTTTTCCTTCCTGTGTGGCTGAAAGCTCCAGCTCATCTGCATTTGCATTTATTCTGGGTAAGGCTGACTGTTCCTCAAAGGCCTGCATACTGGACAAAGAATGACAGGCTGATGAGCCAATGGGAGAGCTTCTCTCCTTTTTTGGCTGGAAATAACTTTGCGTCCCCCAAGAGCATAAGGTGCAGCCAAGTCTCCTAGCCAAATTTTCTTTCACTTACTTGTTCCAGGTCCCCTTCATTGCCTTTCCTCCTCTCGGTCAAGTTCTTTGGGGGGAGGATGAAGAGCTCTGCTGAAGTGGGGAGACCAGGGAACACAGCAACTAGGATCTGGTCTTCCGGGACACCGGTTACCTGCAAAGATGTTTAGACAAAAGAGTGAGGTCCTGGAGGAGCCAGCCTTCCCCAAGCCAATGACATATATGTTCATATGCATGCTCATATATGTTCCTTAAATGCGGCATTTTAGGCACAGCTTCCAATACACATCCAGGCTTTCTTTCTGTTTTCCCCTAGAACTGCCAGGTGAAGAATTATCAGTTTCACTACCTCCTCTGTTCTTACATCCGTTTTTTCCCTGAAAATAAAATACTCCTACAAATGATTTTCAAAATATTGTTTGCTGGGACGATTTGCAAAATTTCCTGCCATATTTTCCATTTTTCTGCACTAAGAGGACTAGAGCTTCTGGCTAAAACTTGAACAGACTGGCTGCAAATGAGGAATAAGAAGTGATAAACAAATACGAGAAAATGCAAATTAAAAAAAAAAAGCAAAGCAGCTCTGTTTTCACTTACTAAAGCAGGATTTTTTATTAAGCTAAAATAGCCAATATTGGTGAAGCTTCAATTAAGAGGTTTCCTCACTGGTTGTTGGCAACACTACAAATTGATACATCTTGCCAATTTGTTTTCCAAAAGAGTTACTTTAAGGTCGTAAAAATACTTATACCCTCAGTCAGTAACCATAACTTGGAGAGTTTGTCCTAAAGAAATAATCCAAAATACAGGAAAAGCCATATGCAGGAAGAAATACTTATAACATTATTTATAACAGCAAATAAAAACTCAAATATTAAAATAATTACGTAAATAATGGTATAATCAACTGACAGAATGTTATTCTACCATTAAGAAGATAATTAGGAGTGAAGCAACAGGGAAAACACTTATGATAGCTATACTCTGATCAATTTCCTTACATTTCTTTGGTTACAACTCTATCAAAATACAAATGCACAGAATTAAAAAAAACAAAACAAAACAAAACAGTAAAATTTGTGTTAAGATGCTGAGATTATGAGTGAATTTTTCTATGCCTGGGTATTTAGTAAATGGATGATATTGCTTTTTGATAGAAAACTTAAAAGGAAGCTTCTGTCTGAAGGCAAATTCCTGAAGAAAACAAAACTCTGAGTTCTCCCTCTGTAAAAAGTATGCTTCTTCTTTCCCATTGGTCCCCTGAACGTCTTTTATCCAGAACAACGCCTCCTCTCCTGCCAATCCAAATATGATACATAGTTTTTGATCTGGCTGAAATCCCCACCTCCTCCAAGAAGTCTCCCTTGACTATCTCTGCCTGCAGTGTCCTCTTCCATGTCAGCCTCTTGCCTCAAGCACTTCCAGATTACCACGTCCACCACACTTCAGGGACCTAGGTCATGTCCACTGTAACATACAAGTTATGTCTGGCTGATATAATCTTTTTTCCAATAGGTTCTTATTATATATTTGCCCACACATTCCCGGAGGTCTATGCACCTACCTCACTGTTCCAAAAGATGCCTGATACAGAGTAAAGACTCAATAAATAGTTGCAGGGTTGAACAGAGGTGGAGGGGTGAGTTGTTTCTCATGTGCTCAGCGCTGATTCATATTTGGAACTAGGCTTACAGTTTGGAATTACCACCCAGAGATGTAATAAAGAAAAGTGAGAGTGCCAGCTTGCAGAGAGCTACTAAGTAGCACTCAGAAGCCTGGGAAGTCTACCAAGCAAGGAGGATCCCCTGGGAACCTCTGCTTCCTGCTTGGAGGAATGACCCTGAGTAGCTAGAAGTCTTGGTACCCAAGTCCACGAGCGAGAAGGCTTTATCCTAACCAGCCAGGAGAAGCAAGGCTCCAGAGATCAGACTGAGGAGCAAAACATAGGGAATCAGCCAATGGAGTGAAGGGGCAAGCCTAATAGTGCCATCGGTGGTGTCACCCTTTGTCCCAGGGAACAGTGGTCTCAGGGAGCATCAGTCAGTTAGGGACCTTCGAGGGACCTTGAAGATGTGTGTCTAGGCACTCGCCTGGGGTGAAGCTGAAGAAATATGGTATGAGTCAGAGGATGACATACCTTAGTACAACTTTCTAGAAAACCTCAGGTATAGTGGCTGTTTTTAGGGACCTAGGGGAGGTTGTGTGGGATGGTGGTAGAAGCACAATTTGATTTAAGTGTCTAGATTCACTTAATTCCATTCGAAGGGACATACGAGGGATAGGTACTCATGAGATTTAAGGCCCAGGCATCAACTGACACAGCTGATTATTATTTACTAGTAGCATTATTATAATTACCAAGTTATGTATTAAAAAGCTAGTCTGTTTTTCATAAATATAATTATACAAACTACAACACAATCCTGGATGTTTCACAGTCAAAGGCATATAGGAGCAGTCACATTTTCATCTCTTTGTAAAAAAATTTGAGGTGAAGTTCCTCTTGTAGACAACTCCCCACAAGAATGCTCTTACACCATTCTCTTTTGTTTATTCTTCTTCCGTTCTGTCAGCTCCTTCTCCATGTCCTTCCCTGGATCTTTCTCCTCTGCCTTAGGGAACATCAGCATTCATGTCTTCCCTGATCCCACCCACCCTGGGGGATGGTCTAAAGACCCCCACAGCCTCAGCTCCCACATCTCTACCTCCAGTGTGAACCTCCACTTGACCTTCAGATCCATATTTTCAACTCTCCTGGTATCTTCACCCAACTGTTTCTCATGTGCTCTAAACTCACATAAAGATCAAACCAGCATTGTTCCCCAAGCATGTTTCTCCTGAGCGGTTGCCATCTTGACTAATGGCAAGGCCATCTCCTACCTACTCTGGTAATCAGAAACCTCCCTCTCTCTCATCCACACTAAACTTTATTTGTCACCAATTCTATTGTTCAACTTCCTAAGGAGCTTTTGGATCTTTCCTCTTCAGGATCTTACTATCTCTTGCTCAAGATAATTGCAGTAGTCTTTTAACTGGTCATCTTTTGTGAAATCTCTCCCCAGCCCTATTCATTTCCTACCTCAGCAGCCCATCCTCTGTATTGCTGCCAGAATGGGTGTTTGAAATAATCTATTGTCAGCATTTTTTACTTAAGTAAGAAAACAACACTTTTCCACTTCCCAGTGCCTACAGGATATATGTCGATCCTCTTTCAGCTTCTCAGACCCTTCACAACATGACTTAACCGTCCTAGCTCTGCTTTAACACACTTGCCTTATAACCTGTCTATCAGCTATACTGAACTCTGCCATTTCCCAAATGTGCTGCGCTCTTTTGAGAGTTCATGGCTTTGCATATGCTGTTTCCTGATGTTTACCTGAAAGACATCATCTTATAAATAGATAAAACTACTATTTATCCTTTAAAACAGAGTTTAAGTATCTCCTCCAAAGACCATTCTAATAGTTCACAGGTATTTACTGAATCACAAATATGTGCTAAGCCTGAACTTCCCTGGATAGAGTGAATCACACTTCTCTCCATGCTCTTCTGAAATGCTGGCAATGCCTCTACAATAAAACTAGTCGCATATTAGACTTATCTCTACATGTGAATTGACTATGTTCTATTCATCACTATATTCTGGTGTCTACCTCTGAGCAAAGGGTTAACACAATCCTTTCAACTTCCTCTAAGGCAAATCTGACATTGGTTAACTCTATACTTATAGAGTCTGCTGGCACGTTCTGCTTCCTGGCCTGTAGCCTTCTGATTACCACACATGGCCAACCATATTCTTGGAGTCTGAGTGTCTGGTTAGGAAAATCCCTTTGGGGACCACCCCATGGCCAAGTCATTAAGTTCATGCACTCCACTTTGGTGGCCTGGGGTTCCCCGGTCTGGATCCTGGGCACGGACCTAGTATTGCTCATCAACCCATGCTGAGGCAGCCTCCCACACAGAGAGAGGAACTAAAAGAACCCACAACCAGAATATACAACTATGTACTGGGGGTACTGGGGAGAAAAAAGGAGGAGGATTGGCAACAGATGTTAGGTCAGTGCCAATCTTCAAAGGAAAAAAGAAAGCAAACCCCTTTGGTGGTCAAACAGCCAGCCAGCCTAGTGAATGATATTAGTATAGACTCAATGAGTGGTCCATTCATTATTCCATTAAAGGAGTCAAGCCTGTCTTAGAAAAATTTAGGATGAGATGGGGCCAATTTCCATCCTCAAATACTAGACTCTCTTTCTCTCTCTGTCTCTCCTCTGAAACCCCTCTATCCTTCCTTTCCTTCCTTCATTCCCTCCATTCTTCTTTTCTTTCTCTCTTTTTACAGAGAAATAATCCTTATCTAATTGTGGAATGGTGGCTTTAATCCATGAAAATGTATTCTGGACCAAATCATCTGCTTCTTTACGCATAAAGATATAAGCAAAGATAAAATCAACTTACTTTAACCAGAGCTCGCTTGATGACATTGCCAATATCTTGCCTCCACTCAGGAATATCAGGATTGTGGTAATCCAGATTAGGGGAGAATGATAAGAGTTGGGACTGGAAGTATTCTGCAAGGAGACAGAGTGTGTGAGTGGGGCTGAGAGAGGCTGTGATAGGCCAGGGGACTCCATAATCACTGTGCTTTAGAAAAAGGGTCCAATTTTTCCTGTGGCCTCAGCTATAATTCCTTCTTTTCAGCCTGTTTCTTGACTTTTGAAAGAAAGTGGGAATTGGTGACTGGAAGAAACTTGCACTCCTACCATTGTTGTTAGTTCCTAAAAATCTTAAGGTCTTCTTCTTGTCAATGAGTATTATCTGAAATGAAAGATAACTATGAAACCCCAGAAGGGGACTCTTGCTACTGTAGGTGCTATCACGTAGAGCGAAAAATAAAGCATTAACAAATTGGGCTTGATTAGAATGGAGCCTTTTCTTGTCCTTAATTCCTTCCTCCATCCTGCTAGAAACTGCCTCAGGGGGTTAGAAAGTAGGCTGAAACCCCATATCTAGAGTGTGGGTAATGCTGAATTTCTTAATCTAGTTGGTAGGTACACAGGTGTGTTCACTTTGCGGCGATTCATAAAGCTGGAACACTCATGATCTGTTTACTTTTCTGCATTAAATTTATACTTCAATAAAAATGTTTACTTTAAAAAAAACCTTCTGGGGCCAGCCAGGTGGTGCAGTGGTTAAGTGCACACGTTCCGCTTCGGCGGCCCAGGGTTCGCCAGTTTGGATCTCAGGTGGAGACATGGCACCGCTTGGCAAGCCATGCTGTGGTAGGTGTCCCACATATAAAGTAGAGGAAGATGGACACAGATGTTAGTTCAGGGCCAGTCTTCCTCAGCAAAAAGAGGAGGATTGGCAGCAGATGTTAGCTCAGGGCTAATCTTCCTCAAAAAAAGAAGAAAAAATAAACGCTTCTAGGTGCCCAATGAGAGAGCCTGAGCAAGTCTGCAGAGATGTAGAAAGGCACTCACCTGGGCTGAGGCAGAAGAAATATGGTCTGAGTCAAAGGGTCATATACCTTATACAACTTTCTAGAAAACCCAGGTAGAGTGGGGTTTTTTAGGGATCTGGTGACATTGTATGGGATGGTGATAGAAGCAGTTTGATCTACAATAAATGTAACAATTAAGAATGGTTCTCCAGGATTGAGAACAGGATAGTGGTCCTAATCACCACTCTCCTGCCCTGCTCTGTCCTTATATTCTTAGCCTTATTCTCAGCCTCTGCAGCCAAGGATGTTCGAATCTCCAACAATCAAGAAAACACATTGGTTATGTGTAGTTCATCTCAGTAGCTGAGCTGTGAGTTCTTCAAGGACAGGAACCATAACTCCTCCAGCATTTGAGATCACTTGTCCCCATTCTCACAAAGAGTGGGTGCTGTATGTGTGTTATAGACACCTCAGCAGGACATCAGATCTAGATGCTTCTATGACAGTCTTTCCAGCTTAGAATTCCTCCAATTTATCATACATCTCTGTCTAATGAGAACATCAGGTTGTGAAGCAGACACATTGCAGAAGACAATAAATGCCTGTCTGTGACCTGTTGCTCTTACAATATCAACCTCTATTTAGGAACAAGGTAGGTAGCAGGTGTGGATACCCCTTGTGGACCTACCTAATTTTCCCCTGGCTTGGGGAATTGCCAAAGCAGTCAGCAGTTGTCACTAGGGTGGGTGGAGAGGATTGGTTGGGCAAGAGGGAGTATCACAGGACAATTTTCAGGGCTTACCATGAACTGCAATATCCTTCGTGTCCTGGATAAGGGCATTCCCAGCAGCCACCTGGACAGTGATGGTATTGGTTCCCTCTGCAAGGAATGTGAAGGAAATGCTGCTGTCCAAGGTGATGAGGGGCTAAAGGAGAGAATTAGAAACACCCATTCAGTCTTCCGTGGGATTTCAGATTTCCTCCTTTCCTATAAATCTCAGACTGTCACAAATCTGTATAACATTTGAATATCCCCAAGGGATCCTACCCTTGAAAAAGGAAATTTTCCTTCCTGGAAAAAGGAAAAAGGAAAATTACACATCTTCCCCAAACTGTGATTACATCCAGCATCCAGGAAGAGTAATTATATATTTGAGATACACAGTAAAATGATAATCCTAGGTGATGAAGATAAGACTGGACACCCTGAATTTGGTATGTCATGCTGTTCCTTTTCCTGGGGCAAAGTAGAAGCAACTTTTGTAACCTATACCTTTTGGCTCTTGGAACGGGAGGTCATTTCTCTTCTCCTCCAACATTCCATATGTTTCCGAGAAGTGACCACATTTTATTTACTTCTGTATCACCCAGCCCTGACATATTGTCTTACATATAGCAGACTACATATATAAGTTGGATGCATAGGTATATTACTAGCTTTGTTTTATTACGTCTGTGTTTTCCATTGCAAGTCATTTCTAACATTTTTAATAGGTTGGCAAACATATAAACATACCCATCTGCAATCATTTTGTAATCTTTTTTTTCTTTTTCTGTTTTATTTTCTTGATCATGATAGATAGGGACTTGCCAAAGATAAAAAGAGAAACAGAATAATTATATTATTTTTCCTGAGAATTAGGATCTTGATAAAAGCAGGTGCTTACTGGAGAGAAGAGAATGCAGATCCTGAGATTAAGGAGTCACTATTCAGTGGACTTCTTGAGGCTCATTCCCTCTCAAGTCCTCTGGTGTTTGCAAGGTAAGACAAAATAGTAGGAGTCTTCTCTGAAGGCAGATCGCAAAGAGATATCAGAAGCACAGACTCCCTCTCCTCTCTGTGTGTCGGGACGACAATGGGATGGGGAGTAATATTGTAGCTAGGTTGGGGTGCATAGAGCTGCCTCTTAAAGGGGTGAGTGTCATCCAGCACTCACACACCATACCCATGTGTTCTTAACTGAACATGGCCTGGATGCATGTGCCAGAAGCCTACAGAGACTCAAAGATGTGGCTTTTAGACAGCAACCCCGCCAGAAGACTGAAATTCCTTTCTAGCTCAGAATTGTCAGCTAGGCCTCTGAAACAATAATTTGATTTCTTCTGCTTTAAAATTCTATTGCCCTATTTTATGACCAGGCTGATGGCTGGAGTTGGGCAGGATTAGAGCTATTACCCTGAGGTTCTGACACCCTTTCCTCTCTGTTTGCTAGAATAGAATTGAGTACGGAAAGAGATGTACTCTTTCCCTTAACTGATGGGAAACCCCAGAGTTCAAGCATTCTTCTCGTACTTATGGCTCTGTGATGATATACATAAGGGTGTGGCCTTACAAATTAAACAACATATGAGGTACAAGTAGGTTCTGTGATGCACATCAATGCCAATGGGCCAACAGCAGGCTGTTTAGTGTCCTGTGTTGAAAAGGAAGCTGAAGTCAAGCTGGGCTCACCACAGCAATGTCATCCATAGCCATGGAACAAGGGAAAAACCATGTGCCAACTCTAGTCCAACAGGAACAGAGACTTGAAACTCTGACTCTGATACTATTTTAATGAATGACCTTGGGCAAAATCTGTCTTCATTCTGAGCCTTAGCTCTTTATCTGTTAAATGAAGGATCTGGGTTAGAAGAGCTGTGAGGACTCATTCAGTAATCAGAATACCAAGGATTAATGAATGACTTTGGGCAAAATTTTCTAGTTCCTCCTGGTCAACCCATTAGGTCTTATCTGTCAGAACATCTTTACCTGCTTCATTACCTTAGTCACACTCCATGGAAGGAAAATGAGATACCTCTATAGACCCAACAGAAATTTAAAAAAAACACATCAAACATTGTTGAGGATACAGAAGAGCTGTAACTCTCACAAATTTTTGGTGGGATGTAAAATGGTGCGACCATGCAGGAAAAAGTTTAGTTTTCAAAAAAATTGCAATTAATTTTTTTCCAAAGTTGTACCATTTTACATTTTATGACCCAGCAACTGCAATCCTGAGAATTTAGTCAAGATAATAGGGAATATGTGCCAACAAAAAAATAAATAAATATTCAGAGCAGTATATTCATAACAGCCAAAACCTGAAAAGAGCCCAGGAGAATTCATTAATAGGAAAATGAATAAACAAGCCACAGTATATTCATACAATGAACATAAAAGAACAAATACTGACAGACACAACAGTATGGATGAATCCCAAAACTGTAAGAAGTGATAGAAGCCTTATATAAAAGAATTCATATAGTATAATTACATTTACAGTCAGCCCTCTGTATCCAGAAGTTTCACATCCATGCATTCAGCCAACTGCAGATCGAAAGAGCTATGATGGTTGCGTCTGCACAGAACATCTACAGACTTTTTTTCTTATCACTATTTCCTAAACAACACAGTATAATAACTATTTACATAGCCTTTACATTGAATTACGTATTATAAGTAATCTAGAGATGATTTAAAGTGTACGAGAGGGCATGTGTAGGTTATACGCAACTACTATACCATTTTATATAAGGGACTTGAGCGTCCATGGATTTTGGTATCTGAAGGGGGTCCTAGAACCAGTCCCCTGTGGATAGCAAGGAATGGCTGTATATGAAGTTCTAGAACAGGCAAATATAATCTATGATGGAAAAAAATAGTGGTTGGTTCTGGGGATTGGGGGTGGGAATTGACTGAGAAGGGGCATGAGAGAACTTTCACGAGTGATGGTAATACCACACATCTTAATACAAGTTTGGGTTACCAGTATATGCCTTTGTCAGAACTCAGGAGGTGCACACTTCAGATCTGTGCATATCGTTGATACATTTTATACCCCGATAGGGGAAAAACTGTAAACAAATATTGAACTCTAGTTAATGATTTGTGAGCTGAAGCATTTAGGACAAAGCACATAGCTGTCTGAAATTTACTTTGAAATGAATCAAAAAATTAATGTATATTGATGGATGGATAGAAGAATTTAAGTTTAAATAGTTTAAATAGACATATGACAACAAAAGCATAGTAAATGTTAATGGTAGACTACAGGTGGTGGGTATATTGATGTTCACTGTAAAATTATTTCAACTTTAGTGTATGTTTGAAGTTTTTAATAATAAAACATTGGGAGAGAAACAGAATAAAAAAGGAATAGTCTATGTGTTTTCATTTGTCTTGATTCCATGAATTACTCTCTCTGACCATGACTATATTACATTGCCCTTCCGTTTTGGTTACTGCTCTCAGCTCTCTCTCATCTCTTCCCACCTCTCACCACCAGGATATCTTTCTCCCTTAACAGCTGTCTCTTCAGGGAACCTTCACTACTTCCACGTCATCTTCTTCAGCTCTCAGTGGTCTATACGGTCCCTTCTCCTTTTTCTTCACATTCTTCTTGTCTTAGACATGGGTAGTTGGTGGTATGTCAGGCAATGACATCTCTTTCTGAGAGGGGTGGAATTCCTCCTGTCCCAGAAGATTTGATCTTCTCTCCATCTGGCTGATTCCCTGGGAGATCCAGGGGCCCAGCAATGATGCAGGGCTGCAGGACAAGGGAGTGCCATCTGAGGTAGGAGGGAGCACACCACCCTGCCAGGCAGTCAAGGCTCTGAGCCACGGCAAACAAACTGTGCTGAATGGGAACACTTAGTCCCCAAATGGCAGGTCACAGGCTTCTGTGCTGAGGAAATGGCAGGAGCTAATTTTGTTTTCCATATGGCTTTTGTTTTTCATCAGCTGTTGAAGCATCATGGCTGACTTCATCTTCCTTGCAAAGCTGGAACACTCAACAGGATGCTTGAGTTCTCTGTTGGCCACTGATATCTAGTACACAACGCTCAAATTAAATCAAGTATTTTAAGGTTCATTGACTAAATCTATTAGGTAAGTAGTCACATTTATTAAGCCAGGCCTCTGTTAATCCCAGCAAATTGGCCTTTCAGAGCCACACAAATCCAACAGGTGGCTGATTCACTTCTCTGTCTCTGTGCTTTGTCCAAGCTGCATGGTCAGTCAATGGTGAGGCTCCTTACAATAATACCTCACGCCCTGCCTAGGCTGTGGACTGCATTCTTTCCCACAGAGAATCCTTCCTGTGTAACAGGTCACATTATCATCCACTGAGCCCAGCAAGAAATTGACAAATCTCGTGAGAGACTGTTTAGTTATGAGATTTCCACTGGACCAACGGAGCAGGGAGCTTTAGGAAATCTTTGGATGCGGCCTACACCAGTTTGCCAGAAACAGTAAGCCAAGTTAATATTGAATATTATAAAGTCTCCACAATTTAAATGTATATCTTGATGAATGCTGCCATTCCCAAATTGGACAGACTGCAATCACTATGTTTGCCTTACTTAAAACCTTCAGCAGATTATATAATAATGTGTGAAAAATTCTTATCATGGGAAGTGGAAAAGGCAGAATATATAATTGTGGATATACTATGATTAGAACTATGGGAAAAAAACTAAAATACACACAAAAAAACAGAAAGAAAAAACCAAAATAATATGTATAGACTATGATCTGTGACTATGGGATTAATGTGAAAATTTACAGTTAGGAAAAAAACTTTCTCAAATATACACACACACACAAACACACAAACTCTTCAAAAGTATCTCACTGTCTAAACTATCATTGTCCATGAATCTGGTTTTATCTTCCATCATCCTATCCTAAATCTTAGTTTCCGACAAAATAAAAAGCTTCCATTTATGTCATTGAAAGCCACCTGTCATCTATCCTCCTTACCTTTCAGTTTTTTCTCTAATTTTTGCTCAAATGAATCCTGTGCTTTGTCTGAATCACTCTACACAGAACACAACCATGCCCAAAGCCTACTGTTGCACAGAAATCCCTCTCCCTCCTCTCTGCCTCAATTCTGCCGTTGCTTCAATGCCAGCTTAGGACCAACTTCATACACGACTCATTCCAAGACCTACAAAGTCTGCATCCATCACCCTCTAGGCTGCTTGACGGAGCCAGTAATATTACCTTCCTATTGTTGCTCCTTATAGTATCTATTCTTGGATATTAATCTCATATTCTCAAATAGATTATATGTTTCTTGAAGGCAACAAATGGAATTTACACTGCTTTGTATTCCTCACAACATCTAGCACAAAATACAGGCTCTTGAAAAAGATCCATGGAGCTGAGGCAATTTCACATCTCTTGCTGATAAGTTTGTAGGTTTATGAGCCTATAGTTGGATTTCAGGAATGCTTGCTCTCTTCTATTTACTTATACACTACGCTTGTTCACCACTCACTGCATGTGTGTTCCTCTTGCCTTCTTATCAGGAATGTAATTTCCTTGAAGGTAGGGACAAAGTTGTATGTGTATTCCAAGCAATGGGCTGGCTATAAATGGGGAGTGTCAATTGATTCTTATTGAGAGGTTGGTTTAATTCAACCACCCGGGGGAACCTGTTCAGTTCACCTAATCACAACACATACACACCCCCGACCCCCACAAAACACTACCTTCCATGGTTATTAGCCTAAATGTTTTCTCTGTAAAATGTGATAATTTCTCCTTCGTTAGTGATGTTCTAATAATTAAATAGAACAACGTTTATGAAGAGCCTTGTACAAAGCAGTACTAGGAATAAATGCTCAAAATCAGTATCAGCTCCTTTTACAGATCAGTTTGCTAGTCAAAGGGAATCAAATAGGTTTAAAATCACAGCACTCACTATGACACCAAAGACACTCATTCATTTTCCAGTCAACTATGGTGCTCATTGGACCAATTACTGGGTACTGTGGCCACGTTGATGATTTTACGGCATAATGCTAGCAAAAGGCACTGAAAGTGTACCTCTTTCAAGTGGACTGAATAACCACTCTTGGAGGTGAGAGGGAAATCTGTGGAACCAAGTCAGAGCTGTCACTGAGACGTAGATGCTGTTGACGTAAATGATGAGCATAATACTGACTAATATTTTCAAGTACCTAGATGTCTTCTAAAAGCTTTACATACCTTTCTTCACTTAATCCTCAAAGCAATATTAGAGTGTAGTTACTACTATTATTACTCTGACATTAGAATTAACAGAAATGAGGCCCAGAGAAATTACATGATTTGACTAAAAGCATACTGAGAGGAAGAACCTGAGTCTGGACCCCAACCCAGGTTTGTCTTATTTCAAAACCACTCAACTCTAGTGCTTCTCATGTATTGTCATCCTTGGGTTCTTTGGGAACAAAAAACAACCAGTAAGGTCTTTAAGATGGGGGTATTTGTTCAGCATTTCATGCTCAAATTTATAGATTGAAATTCCCATCCAAAGGAATACTTCAAGACATCATCAATTAAAAATATAAAACTATAATGCCATTCTGTAATTTTAAAATCTTCCTCTATATGTGGTATAATATAGATTGGATAGATGGATATATAGATAGATAAATATTTCAAATTATAGCTCAATGATGTTCATGGATTGGATATTAGTATCCCTGCTTTAGAGAAAAGAACGGAGACTCAGATTTGGTATTTGTCCGAGCAAACGGATAATCGTTAGAGAAATGGAAACTTGACTCTCCAAACACTTTGTCGACTTCTCTGTTTATTTATCAAATATTTACTAGACACTGTCTGGTATTTCAGGTCTTAGAAGCAGCACTGAAAGAAAAAAATGGTGCTGTAGAGAAACACTGTGTCTTTGGTTCCATGTGGCTGCTGAGTAAATCATTGTGTTTGTAATGGCCGAGAACTGCCCCCTTGCATGCAGCACTTTCTAAGTGAGGGTCAGCAGGTAAATGAATGCTAAGAGAAAAGAATGCCCTGGCTTGCCACCTGAAAACCTCACATCATCAGAGAAGAAATGAACTTAAAATTCTTCTCTTTCTAACTTTCTCCTCCCAAATGATTTTCTCTTTCCCCTCACCGTGTATGTCTGCTGTTTTTGAAGCAGGACTTTAAGGTCTGTAACCTCTAGGAGACAGAGGGATGCAGCTAAAGCATCCTGGGGTTGGGAGGTGGCGCATTGGAGATGGAGTGAGGACACCAGGGTTTTGAGTCTGGCCCTACAGTTAACCAGCTGTTTGACCCTGGGGTGCTCATTTCACACAGGGAGCTTCACTTTTCTAATATATCAAATGGGGATCTTATCAACGAACCTCCTTATCTTTGCCCTGGTGAATAATAATCCCAGAAATGCAAAAGCATCAGCAGCCTATACTAAGAAATTGATCTAAAAGTATATAGCACAAATAATGCAAGCAGAAAAGGGTCCTTTGCATCCATGAACTAGTTCTATTTTTTTATCAATCTATCCTAACTCCCAGTTTTTATAACAAAATAAAAAGCAACCATTTAGTGAGTACCTAGTGTGTGCCAGGGAGATACACATTATCTTATGTAGTTTTCACAACGATCAAGATGACATAGATACTATTCTTTCCAGTTTGCAGTTGAGTGAATTAAATTTTAGGTCAAATGTCTTGATCAAGCTCACAAAGCCAGCATGCAGCAGTGCTGGAAAACCTAAGCCTTGTCTCTCTGACTGGTAAGTCCATGTTCTCGCCACCACATCCTGCTGTGCTGTCTCCCTAAAAAGAGCAGGGCTGAATCATTTCCCACTCTTATCACGCAGGGGCTGAAGTTCTCTTTGGTCATCTTGAAAGAAGAAAACAAAACCAGCATTGTTTCATTTATTTTTTAAAGGAATTACTACATCAGTAACTGAATATTTATTACCCTTTTCTTTAGATATTCAGCATTTCCAAGTCTGATATGATAGCTTTCTTAAATTATTAAAACAATTAAAAGTTTCTCTAAGATGAGTAATGCCAATCACTCCAAGAGTGACAAAAAAAAACGCAAAGACAAAAACAGGAATAGAAAAGGACATTAAGCCCTTAAATTGGAGGACCCTCAGCCTACCTGCTTTCAGCTTCTGTTATGCAAGTGTGGTCATTCTTGACACAAATGTCACCATTATCAATTGCTGGGAGTAGGGAGTATCTGCAAAGTCCAGAGTTGGCCCCTTTACTTCCTTTCTTTGAATTGGCAACATCAGTACGTTGCCTGAGAAGAATCTGGCCTTTGTAAAATATCTAGTAGGTCTTGATAAGGATTCCTTACATGCATTTCCCCATTTAATTTTCACAGCTCTACATTTAGATACCTAACTCATATTTTACACATAGTGTCACTTCATCTCAGAGATGCTAAGTGTCTTCCTTGATATTATATAGCTAGTGAGTGGAAAGGCCAGGATTAAAACAAATGGAACAAACGAACATTTAGAAATATTGATTAGATGAGCAAGAACGCCCAGGTTTGTGTAGTTTCCCAAAGTACTCTTTCTTCCTTAAGATTGTTTGAACTTTCCGTGTTAAAATAACGAGCTTGATGTGGGGAGGTATGTCATATTCGATTATGTGGGTCCATAGCTGCATTTGGTACTTCCTATTGTGCACAGCCCCAGTGCCCCCAACATCAACATAGAAGATGGAGCATAGGAGTGATGGGGGTCAGGGCAGGCTTCCCCCAAATATGCCAAAGTGGCATATTGATTATTTTGATTTAAAGTTACTTAAGAAACAGCCAGCACAAAAAGGACACTCTGACCATCCTTTGTCTCTCTGAAGGCAGGAAATAAATCTCCTGTGTGAAAGGTACTCTCCCTGTACCAGGAGGTGGAGAGACATCCTTATCACTAGCTATAGAGAATTCAAGGCTGAGAAGCTCCCGTAAACAAACTCTGCTCACTCTTCACTCACTAAGTGCCCAAACCTAAGTTTCTTTGTCTTGTCAGTTCTTCACAAAATTTATTATTTCCTTGTCAAAAAGCAAAAAGCGGCCTGCTTTGGTTATTCCTTTTAGGTCCCATTTCTATGAGACTTCTGTACGTACGAATTAATTTTTTTTTTCCCTTACTAATCTGTTTTGTGTCGATTTAATTATTAGATCAGCTAAAAGAACTCAAAAAGGGGTAGGTGGAAAATTTCCTCCTCCCTGACAGGAGCATTCAGTAGAGATTTAATCAGACGCTGATCAGAAAGGGCCAAACCTTTGTGCTATTGCCGAACCACCAGAAATATGTAAGTGTCCCTAGCTGACTGGGCCACACAACTGCACTGATGTTGACCTCCTTATTTCTTATGGCGACAAATGGAACTCGGAGATGAACATGCTCCACAGGACCTAAGGGAATAAGGAAAACAATGTCACTGTTTATATTCCTGGAATAAACAGTCAAACTTTATCACACTCCCAGATTCTTAATTTGAACCCCTATTACCATCACCTCTAATAAAACACGTACCACAAACTCTCAAACGTTAAGAGGGGTGAGTGTGTGTGTGTGTGCTTGAAATGAAGCACCAAGTCTAACAGGGAACTCAAATCAGTCTTGAGAGTTTTTGAGTGACATCTGAACTTAATTTACGTCTGATGAGCCCAACCATGAATGCTTATGAATCTCTAATCTGAGGACAAAGCTGGTTTACTAGACACTTAGCCAATAAATAGGAAGATAAACAGCAGTCTCTTTCATTTCTGACGATTAGCGTGTATTGTGATTTGAGGCCAATGCATTGTACAGAGGACTCTTCCATTATCCTCAACTGTTAATTGGTTCCAGCCTCTTCAACAATTGGCCATTGTGCCTGTCTGCAATACTCAGTGGGTGTCATTCAGAAGCTGACAAAACTGTTTTACAAAAAGGAAACAGCACATCTCCCTAAATCGCAGGAGACACAGACGCCAGGTTTTCAAGTCATAGAAAAGCTGCTTACAAAAAGTGACCAAACTTTTCTTTTTTTTCTCAGAAAACAGATACAAGCAGCATCAAATTCTAAAGCAGCAAGTAAGAGAACATATAGGAACACACTCTATGCATAATAAGTGAGTATTTTAATTTAATTCATTTCCAAAGTAAAACGAGAAGAAGAAAACACTGATGGAAAATGTTAACGTGTCAGCATTGCATTTGTGGGGTAGATGTGTCATTTTTAAACTCTGTGGGATTTTCTCCCCACTTCCACCCCTTCCTCTTTCTTTTTCCTTTATCCCTTCCTCCCTTTCTTCCTTCCTCCTCCTTATGTCCTTCCTACTTAACCAAATCTAATTAAAATACTCCAATATCTGTCCACACTATGTCAGAGCACATTTTCCTGGTTTCCACCATGACAGTTTTGATGAGTAAAAGTGACTAAAGGTCACAACTGCAACAAGGACATCTCTTTAGCCTGAGAGCCGTGAGTCTTTCTCACAAGTGGGACATATTTCAGGCCAACTAGCTTTCACTATTTGCATCCTTGGTCATTTTGGAGACAGTTCACTTTAAAGGGAAGAAAACAGATGGATACTTTCCTCTCTGCTCCAATTTAATTCTGTATTAGATTAAATCTGGTTTGGATCTGTATGATCTCTTCCTCTATTTTAGTGAGCCTTGACATTACACAGACTATTACCCTGTCCCCTGCCTTCCTTATAGTAATGAGAACATATGAAAGTGATGTGTGGATGTTAAAAGTAGGATATAATTAATTATGGGTTGGCACCATTTCTATCACCATCACCATGACCACTACACCATCATGGTTTCTGTGTATCACTGGGGAAAAGTCCCTCTAAGGACAAGGGTGTTCTTCTGAGTCTCACTGGGCAGATCCTATGTTGTAGGTAAATTTATTTGGGGGACAAGGTGTTTGGACAAGGACTGATGTTTAAATGAGGAGACCAGTCAGACCTGCTTGCCCTGTCCAGCTGTACTTTCCTAAACAATCAACAAGAATTCAAGAATCTGTGTATCTACAGCCTGACAACACTCTTTGCCTATAGCCCTCTGACCGGACCCCAGACAGATGGCATCTCAAGAGTTATTCCAGCAAATAATTTGAACCTTGTCACTTTAGATTTACTCAGAGTTACATTTGGCTAAACATTTAATTATTTTCAAAAGGGAAGTCTGTTCGATTTTTTTTATGGTTTGGTTGTTGGTGAGAGTAAAAAATCACAAGGTGTGAGAAAACACTGGCTACTTTCACTGCTTGCTTGACTCATTTTTAGGAGCTGACCTGATATATCTCTCTTTATTGTTTGTGTTTTACTGATCAATGGGGAAGAGAATGAGGCAGTGGGAAGGGGCCCCTGGCCAGCCTATGTCTGGAGGGAGATGAGAAACTTGTTTCTTACATTAAAACCTCAGAGTCTTTCCAAGCTTGGGTTCTTGCTCGGCTGGAAAAGGGGCCAGTTTAACCCTCAAAGTCATTGCTCCTGTTCTCATGGGAAAATGGCCTGAAGCCCATTCCTCAGCCAGCTCATGGGAACCCTGGGCTTTTCCACAGTTAAGTGATGATATCGCTATGGCTTGTGGTCCTTGGAATTCTTCTCATCTTTCTATCACTCAGGGGCCTTGGTTCAGTCAGGGCTTACATTGTCACGTGCTGTGATGTCCAAGAAGATAAAAAGAGACCTCCTTCTCTCTACGCTCATGACAAACACACAAGGGATGCAGCTTCCATGAATTGGAACACCATCAAACATGGTCAATATTTATTCCAGCTTCAGGACAAGCAAGTTTGGGCAAATAGAACCTCAAGGAACAAGAACATGTAGTATCATTTTAGGGCAAAGAACCTGAGTCAGAGACTCCAGGCTTCAACCTAGAGATAGATCATGGATCAGGGAGAAGAGAAGAGAGCTGAAGGCATTCAGGAAGGAGCAAAGCAAACTCCTAAAATCCTCAAAGTCAAATAGTGCTCTTTTTGATAAAAATCTAATAATCTGTGCGAGCTTGGTTATTATGGGTGGCTAACAGCTACTTTTGTTGGCTAATGGTGCAAGGTGAGGCCAACAGCAGTTTCCACTATAATAACTGTCTGGAAAATGGAGCCATGATTGATTTGGAGGAAATTATGAGCACGATAAAAGTTTCAAGGAACGTTTCCTCCTTCATGCACATAACCCACAGTAAAAATCTGTTCTTTGCTGTTGTGGGTTTTTTTTTTTTTTTTTGCCACTAAGATATGTAGGTCTTTGCGCCCTGCAGGCAAGGCCCACTCTTCGGAGAATTAGGAACATAGGTGGGGCAGGTCCTTGGAATAAAAGAAAGTAAATTTCTCTTTCTTTGTCTTCATTTTTAAATTCAGCAGAAGTGTCAAGCAGAAACTTAATTGGAAGTACTTAGTAATTACTATAACAGGTAACATTCACCATATGCCATACTGGTTGCTAAGCGGCATTTTGCGCATGGTGCAAAAAAATGTTAAGACCTAAAACAGTCATCCTTTGAAGCCCTGTGTGCAACATTGGCCCTTGGCTGATGTCTGGAAACTTAGCTCTGAGAGTGTTTTCCAGTCAACAGTTAACTGATAATTGTGGTTCACTCTGCCTAGACTGTTTTCGCCAACAATATGGTTTATTGTAAATACCTGCTTTCCTCAGGAGTCTGGAATTTTGGTCTACGCTGGGCAAAGGATGCCTACATGACCAGCCCTCAATGAAAACCATGGGCACTGAGTCTCTAATGAGCTTCTCTGGTAGACAGCCCTTCACACATGTTGCTACAACTCATTGCTGGAGGAATTAGCATGTCTGGGTGACTCCATGGAGAGAGGGCTCTTGGAAGCTTGTGCCTGGTTTCCTCCAGACTGCTCTATGGGCCTTTTCCCTCTGCTGATCTTGCTTTGTCTCCTTTCACTGTAATAAATTTAGTTGTGAGTATGACTCTATGCTGCATCCTATGGGTCCTTATAGTAGATTGCTAAACCTAGGAATCTTGGGGACTCTTGATACACACACACATAATGCAATTTGATTCTCACAACCTCCCTATAAGTTAGATATTGAAGGTGAGGAATCAGAAGCTTGTAAAGACTAAGAAAGTTGGTCGACACTGGACACTTAAGAAAGGGGCATGATCAGAATTCAAACCCAGTTTCTCCCTTGCTCTAAGCGCTGGGCTCATGAGCACCACTTGTGCCACTCACCTGGGTTTCTGACCTGGTACTTCTGGCACAGAATGATTCTAGATGATGTGGTGTGGTTACCACTACTTGAGCTATTTCTGGCTGCAGACCCTCCACCCCCAAAAGTGAACTCTGCAAGGGCAGGGCCAAAGCTGCATTGTTACCTCCCCAGTGCCTCCCAGAGTGCCTTGTGTATACTAAGAACTCAGCAAACATTTGTTGAATATATTAGTGAACGACTAGGTGTTTCATTTGTGTTTCCTATTCACTGTTATAAGAACCCTGAGAGGTAAGGTAGCAGTTAGAATTAAGCCATTGTAAAACTGGAGTTCAAGAAAATAGATTAGTGGTTACCAGAGGGGCAGGGGGAAGAGGGGAGGGCAAAAGGGGTAAAAAGGCACATGTGTATGGTGACAGACGGTAATCAGACTTTGGTGGTGAAGACGATGTAGTCGAAACAGATATTGAAATATAATAATATATACCTGAAATTTATATAAAGTTATAAACCAAAGTTACCTCAAAAAAACATCAGAGTTCAGAAGACTCAGAGGAGAAATACTTTCTCTCATGGTCACCAAGCCTTGCATCTATAGGGATGTAACTGAATCCAGGTCTCCTCCCATGTACTTCCCCTACCACTGCTGGTCCTTGTGCTACTATTGTGACTACAATGCTAGGAGATTAACTAGCTTACATTTTGCCAGGGATCTGGTAAGCGCGGGTTGTTTATATAGTGGAGTTTATATCAGCACTGAGTTGTTAATTTGAAAGGTGCTCCTTGTATTCACCTAGACTCTTTCAAAACTTACAATTTTCATCACATGTGGCATATTCCCCAACAGCCATTGTGAGAAACATACACAAGAATCATAGAATTCCTTAGACCCACAAGTCTTACTGATAAAGATGTACGAAACCCATACCAGCCTCATAACATTTCCCTGACCCAATATTCTAACATCATAATATTTAAGTCTCAGTTTATGGGTTAAGTTCCAGGAGAGTAAATACACAAAATGCATCCAATACAAACAAGATATTTCAGAATTTCATCTGTTGATTTGGTTTGCGCCAAGCAATAGCAATAGCCAACAGTAATGAAATATATTCCAGGACAACAAAAACATTTTGGAGAGTTCTTAGAATTATTTACAACAGGAATAAACCTTCAGTAACCTTGGATGCATGAATTAAGTAATTTTCTGTGTTCAGTTCTAGATTTAAAAAAATCTAAATATGTACTTCTTTAATCCTTCTTTGGTTCTTCCAACAGAGAGAACAATTTACTTTGATTTGTGCTGCCTTCACTTATGGTAGCTTGAAAATGAGCCCGAGGCTGTTAACCAAATGGGTTTTGACTTCCTATATTTTGAGGCACCTCCAAAACAAAGGGAAGGGACTTTTACCTGAAGGTGTGTCTGCATGCACATATTTACATCACAATACAGTGCAGCCGAAAAGGAGGGGCCAGGTGATAACTTTATCCAAACTTTCAAAATAATCAGTCTACTTCAGTATCATGAAACTCTAAAACACAGATAAGCACACTCTCAATCTTTCCATCTGGGTCATCATTTGGGGTGGTAGTCACACCAAATCCAGTCTCAGCTCTGAATCCAAGGAAGTTTGGGCAGAGGGAGTTGTCGACTGCGAGGAAAGGAAGAAAGGGATGGCTCACGCTACTTACAAACCACGTGCAGGAAGAGGACAGCTGTGTCTGAGCCCAGGTTATTCTCCGCATAGGCTGTCACCTGGAAGATCCCCGCACTCTTGTACACGTGCTTGATGCCATCCTCGATGGGGCTGAAGTTAGCATAGGACACCGCAATCCCATCCCCAAAGTCAAGTTGGATATTTGTCCTTTGGAGATCACCCTGCGAGGGGGAATAGCAGTTGGCCTTGGCTCATTCACATGGTCCAGCCTGACTCCTATATGATGCTTCCTCCTACGGTTTCAGCATCACCCTCTGAGGACCTACAGTCTCTCCCAGAGGGCTGAAACATCCTCAACACAATCGTCAGACTCCTATCTGATATCCACTGGGCACTATGCGCAGTACTATGGACCTATTGTCCCTGTATGTCCAAGTTCAGGGCAGGCTGAGTTGGTGTAACGCTCGCAATAGTGGACAAGGTAGAGCCTCTTATGATGCTTTAAAGTGGGGAAGCCAAGGGGTTCCCTGACTCCCTCACACACATGGTTTAATTATTCATGTCCTGTGTCATAATAATAACAATAGTAGTAACAGCTAACACATAAAGTTTCTTTCCAGTTCCAATTAATCCCCTCACAACTCTATAATGTAGAATGCATTACTCTCCCTGTTTCACGAAGAGGAACAAAAATTAATTAAGTAAATAGACCAAAGTCTCACAGCTAGTAGTGGAAGAGCCAAATTTTGAACCCAGGAAGTCTCCTTTCAATACTAATGCTCTCAACCACCATGCTATAATATAATGGTTCCTATTTTTCAGTATTTATTACTATGTTCCAAGTATTATGCTAATTACTTCACATATATTATATAATGCCACCTTCAAATAACTCTAAGAGGTAGGATGATTATTGCTATTCTACAGATGAATAATACCAGCCAAAATTACATCTGTGCTCTGTTGACCTTGGATTTCCTAAACCTGCCTAAGCTCCCTCTTTCCTGAAGCCTTTCTGACCATCCCAGCTCACAGATATCTCTGCCTCTCAGAAGGCCAATAGCCCTCTGGGTGCTGCCTGGTGATGCGATGCCAATGGTTCAGGGGAGGGCATCTTATGACCCCAAGCCAATTCTCAGCTTCTTAAGGCTGATGCTGAACCCCATCCTTCCTTCTCCTTCCCCCCACTATATTGAGCCAATACTTTGGATAAATGCAATTGAACCTGACCACAAAACAAGGATTCCAGATGAAAACAAACAATTGGATCTCTCTGTTTATATACAAAACTAGTTGATGGAATAAAAAAAGAAATACATCATTTTGGAATTACAAGCCAATCCTTCTGCCCAGTGAATGCGCATTCATCACAGTTTCGCTTTCTGTCTCTTCCCTTATGGCGACCCAGATGTGAGTGAAATATTGATAGATGCTCCCTTGCTCCCCACACAGTGTCAACTGCTTTTAGTTTATGAATACAAATTAAAGTGGAAATGAACTGGAGGGAATTCAAATGGATAAGACTGTGGCTCTTCACATCTATTCAAGAGAAAGTTTTTATAGTGCTGGTCCTGGAAACTCCCTGGTGGAAATGTGATAATGACCTCCTCTGCATCTTAAAGTCCTTTAATTCAAGCACCCAGTATGGATGAAGGTTGAAGAATCTGTCAACCCAGGATAAGGAACCTTCACTGTCTTGTCCAATAAGGGGCTGATTTTAAAGGTTTCTAAATTATTCACACTTGAGAAAAAATTCCTGGCTTGCTTTGCTCTCTTTCTGAGATCACAACAGCATAGAAAAATTTTCATATAAATTTAGAGAGCTCTGTAAGTCAGGTGAGCTTTCTTACCCCACCACCTCAGTAAGGAGAGCCTGAAAACTTCCCTGGTTTGGAAAGAGATGAAACAGCTCATAAAGGGAGCAAGAAGCATACAACAGAGCTATTTCCATCCTGGAATGAATGAATGCAGTCTGATTTTACTGCCCAGATTGCAGAAGACACTAAAAAGTGAATGAATGGAGCAGGTAGCTGATGGAAAAGCGACTAACATGACATTCTTTTTGTTTTTTTTTTAAGATTTTCTTTCTCCCCAAAGCCCCCTGGTACATAGCTGTGTATCTTAATTGAGTGTCCTAGTTGTGGCATGTGAGGCGCCACCTCAGCATGGCTTGATGAGCAGTGCCATGTCCACACCCAGGATTCGAACTGATAAGACCCTGGGATGCCGAAGCAGAGCACGGGAAGTTAACCACTCGGCCACGGAGCTGACCCCTAACATGACATTCTTTACAAAGATAGGTTTAAAAGACTTCAATAATCTTCACCCACCCTCACACTGATACTTTCGAGACCCTTTCAAAGCCTTGTGGGCTTTTCTAATCAGTAAGGTTAAGGGTTTATAGGAAAAGAGGCTCCTAAAAGCAACAGATAAAATTTAAATTCCCTTCTTCTGCCAAAGTTTAGAGTACAAGGTCTTATGGTGATAAATGTTCCTTCCACAAGGCAGACCCTAAAAGGGACCCTCAGAGAATATAACCAGATCTGCTCCGCATGGAGACAAGTGGACCCACTGCAGCCTGGGTCTGTACTGTGGGACAAAGGGAAGACTCTCTAAACATCCCAAGCCCTCTTTCACCCCCTCTGTCTTCTCCCAGAAGTCTCAGCTTCTCAACATTGACTTTGATGCAGGGATCTGAATATACAGTATTTTTTTTTCTTCACTCTCTGAGAACAGGGCATAATCTGCTTGTGAGTTCTGACCACAGAGATGCAGGCCGGCACCTACCTCCTCCATGAGGACGATGAAGGTCGCATTGTGCCCCTGCTCTGCCACCAGGCGTCCATCGGTGGTCACCACATGGAGGCCCCGAGGGGCTTTTCCAGGGCACATCTGGGCCTTGGCGGTGTATTTCTCCCTCAGCCCATCTGTGCAGTTGTTGGACACAATTCGCCGGTACCTAAGGAATATTGACAATTGTCAGTGGTGTGTCATGTGAGTGTGTGTGTGTGTGTGTTAGAAAGAGAATGCAAGAGAGCAAAGAGAGACAAATTTCACACAGCTGTCCCTACAAACTGAGTCTTAGAGGGGACAGCCATTTAGGAAGCTAAACAAAGGCTGAGGAATCGCTATCCTCCATCTCAGGAAGAGCAGCTCTTTAAACATTGTTATTGATCCTACCTGGAGAGCCACCGATCAGATCAGCGTCTAAACCAGCCAAGAAAAATCAATATCTGACCCACACACAAGACAAGAGGAGGCAGACGCACTGGACTGAGGAAGCAAGAAAAGCAGGTGCCTCTCTCTGTGAGGCAGGGACTTGTTTCTGGTTCCCTGAGCTTATCTCCAGCTTTCTCTACCAGACAGCAGCTAGAAGATCAGACTTCTAACTCTGATTAATCAGGAAGCCTCTTCCTGTCTTCCTTCCACCCCCAGGACATAATGCCAACCCCCAATCCTAATAGTCCTTACTCGGGAGCCACTGGGCTATTTCCTAGCACATTTTCTCTCCTGGCTAATATTTCATTTCCCTCTCAACACAAATGCCAGCCTAGAAGCAAACGTCTGAAGCTCCAATTCAGTCCTCCTGACGTAAAATTATCTCAGAGAAGAAGTTAGCATGGGAAAACCTCTCCACAAAGCTCTGCGACCTCCTAGGACAAGGGCATCTTTGTGGACAGTGATGCCATGTCATCTCGTTGACCACTGACCCCAGCAAGTGAAGTCAATCCAAAATCTTTTCCACAGCCCTGAACTGCATGGCAGACATTATTTCCAAGCATATCACTACCTGCATGGTTGCATAAAATCAACATTCTGGTAAAACCACATAAAATACACGTATCACCACTACCACTACCATCGTCATCATCATCATCATCATGTCTTCTTTCACCCTATGTGTCAGGAATTATTAACTAATCCATCTATGTTGCCTTCTTCTGGTGGCCTTGAAAACAGATGAAACCAAATTCTTTCTAAGTGATACTGGTCCTCTACTACACATGACATTTCCCCATTGCTAAGCCACCAGCCCTGTACCTCCAGCCAGAGATCTCAGAAGGATGGTAAGCAAATGTTATATGTACTTATTGCCTCAGATGGAATTACAATACATCCTCTTGTAGATATATATTATTTTTAATTGCCAACTGAGCTCATAATGGGTCTGGAGCTGTGCTGTCCAATATAGCCTCTTTCCACATGTGGCTATTGAGCACTTAAAATGTGGTTTGTGTGGCATGTTGAAATGATAATACTTTGGATATATTGGTTTAAATAAAATATACTATTAAAATTCAAATTTCACTTTTTTGTTTTTACTTTGTTACTGTAGCTACTAGAAAATTTTAAATTACTTGGCTCTCATTGTAGTCCTTTTGGTCAGCACTCATCTAGATAATCAAACTTTTGTAAGTAATTTATACTTTCTTACTGACCTGTAGTCATTTACAAGATATTTAGTTTTCACTTATGATAGATATTTCAGTAGATACCACACCCTATTGCAACCTTGATGTCATCCACTCTTCCTCTTCAACCTCAACTGGCCAGCTGGTTTTGTAATTTGTAATATAAGCTAACATTTAAGCAATGTATAGGTATGCACAGAAAGTTGTAGTGAATCTTTTGAGAAAAATGAATAGTCTTTTCGTTTCACCTCCCTGATTTATTTGGTTAGCTATTCAGGGTTTTGGTACACCTAAGTTACTTAAAATTGGATCTACCTACATATGTCACATGATCATATGAGACATCCTAATGCACTTCTCTTTCAATTATGTCCAAGGTATCCTCTGGCTGGGAATTTGGTGGCCCATCTGATCATTTGTGCCCATTATAGTTCTCTTCCTTAAACTTCATAACACTTTGTTCTCTGACACCACATCTCTGTATGTTTATGCTGCTGAATCTGTACTTTGAATGGCTTACACCCCTAAACCAGACACCTACAATAAAATAACATCAAAGGTTCTTAAGCCCTAAGAATAACCCCCTAAAAACCAAATATTTGACAACAAAATTCATGTTTTTCAGAATGGCTCAGACCACTCAACACATCTCTTCCTTCTTGTTTCTGTGTTTTGTTTTTTTCTCTGTGGACTTCAGTTGGGTAGATAATACCTACCACTATTTCACAACCAGGTAAGGGGAAAGTACCCAATGATGAGTAACTTGACTGAGATGGCAGAAGACCTACTGGAAGATCTGAGACTAGAGTCCAGAACACCTCACTCCCTTGTTACTCAAAGAGTAGTCTTGAGATCAACAATGTTGACATCACATGGGAGCTTGTTATAAACAAAGAGTCTCAACTCCACTCCAGATCTCCCAAACCAGAAGCTGCCTTTTAACAAGATCCCCAGATGATCCATAGCACATTAAAATTGGAAAAGTGCTGTCCTGGACCATCAATCCACTTTCCAAATCTGTTCTGTGCCACTGAGGTGGCAAAAGAAGGGGAAGACAACAAATCTCCAAGGAAACTTTCTTCAAGCATCTGAAAGAGTAACTGATAAATGAACAAAGAGAGAAATGCACACATAATTGACAATTATAGAAAGTGGACCTTGACCTTCTTATTCCAGGAGCTGCTAGGATGGGACTTTTGAATTTTAAGTTTCCAGCATCAGTCTATGAGAGGTTCAGTTCCTCTATTACTAGAGAGCACTATAATATTTACACGCCATTTGTGTTAATTTACTTCCCTCAGGACCTAAGCAATAAGGTGGCATCTTTTTCCAGAAAAGAAGGCCTGACCAAAACAACAGCTATGATCTGTCAGAGGCAAATGGCAAAAGGTATTGAAATCTAGGTGATCATAAATCTCTTCTGATGCTCCCCAAAAAGCTACTCTCCACTAAAGACTCTTCAACTTTCCTCAGAAGCCATCTTGTTGTAAACAAGATCTACTCACATTTGATCTTGCTTTGATAGTGATGCGTTCCCTTTGATTCCAACTTAAGGATTAGGAAAACAGTGAGTGGTGTTCCGTTAGGTGTTTTACTTACCCAGTGCTGTTAAGGTAGCTTTGACCAAGGCTGCAGTCCTTTGACGGGGATGCTGGATTGTACCAGAAGGCTGGGACACACTTGCTCTCTCCATGTCTCTCATAGCCATAGTCACTGTCCAGAAAAAGAATATTGCACACTGGTATAGATGCACAGATGCTAAAATACCCACAGACACACACAAACACAAACACACCCATATAGCCATCCCAAAAGCTGCCACACATTATTTTAAATATTTCCAGTGAGGGTAAATATTACCACTTTGAGAAACGATTTTTAGATTGAGAAATAATCTCAAGCCATTTGGATTCCAGTCTATAGAAGAAATAGTGGATTATCAAATGCAGATTCCAGGTTTAAAAAGGTATGGATATACATAACGTGGCAGGGACACTGGCTTGCGGTGGGTGTAAGGGATGATCTAAGCTTAAAAGCAGATTTTGGATAACAGCGGGATTACTGAAATAAGCAGATGAGAAGCAAGAAGATGACTTTGAAGGTCAAGATTCACTTCTGTGTTAAGATTCCACATCTGTTATTCCAAAAGTGATTTCACAGATTTTATTTTCATTTTTCCTGCAATTTCTCTCAAGCACACATATATATTTTCATTCACATATACACATACAGCCATTCAAACTTTTCCCAACTACATTTAACACAGGTCCCATTTACCTAAAAAATAAAACAAAAAAAACTAAACTGTAACTCTTTTCCATGTTTTCTCAAAAGCCTAGGCATAATAAAATGAAGAAAGAGAGTCAGGTATGATCCCTTCTCCTCTTCTCTCCATTCCAAAATGAGGAAGTAACAGATCAGGGTAGGAAGAGGTCCCCCACATGAAATCTAAATGCTGTTTCCTTACTTCTTGGAGTTTCATAAGGCTCCCAGATGCATAAATGTCAGGGTAGAAAAAAAGCAATAAAGTAGGCTAAAGGGATTACTGCTCTTGTAACCAACCAGAGGTCACTAAGGGTGGTTTCACTTGGCAGAAGTCATGCTTCTAAGTTAAGCATCCAAGCCTTTCCTGAAACTCAAAGGCTGGGCAGAACAATCTGGATATTTGAATATTAATCCACTGAGTGCTAATGAAACATAAAACAGCAAGGGGAAATCACTCTCTCCAGACCCACCCCTCCTTTATTTTTCTGCTCCCATGTTCTCTGAACCAAGATTTAGATTAAAGTCCAATAAAAATAGAGCACATTGTCTATGCATGTCTCTAGGATAGGAATGAAAGGGCGACAGGAATAAAAATTTAGTTCTACATTTATTTATCACTCAATGTGTACCCTGTCCTGTGAAAGAAGTCCACCCATCCCTATCCTCAAGGGGTTTTCACTTTTTTTTGGAGAGAGGGATGCAACATGCCTCAAATCCAACAAAAGAAAAGAATAATAGAGTATGAAGTAGAACACTAAACAGTGTAGTTAAGAAGTGCCCACTGATTAGTGAGATTGTATAAATTATCTTCCCAGTTGGTCGCCATTCTACATTCTCATCATCTTCGTCCACACCAAACTCATAGCTGAACACTCCAGGCCAACTTCCCATCCTCTTTGGTTTTTTTATGTGTTATGCCCTGGGCTTGAAGCACTCTATCCTTTTCTGTGTTTGGTAGTTTCCTATGCATCCTTCTTCAATATCTAGGTCAGATGAGGCCATCCCTGATTCCCAAAACAAAATCTCTGTGGCCCTTGCATGTTGGAAACACTGAGGCTGCAGAAGAGCAGAGACCTCTGTTGGTTTTGTTCACTAACATAAGAGTCTAGAACAGTATCTAGCACATTGCAGGTGTTGAATAAATGTTTACTGGGTGATGTTTATTTCAATTACATTTGAAAATGATCGCACTAATTTTCCCATTGCATTTGATCTATCTCGTCAGGGAGACTGCGTGTCCATAGTTGACTTTCCAGTGTGGACCACAGACAGCATCTCAAGTGCTCAACAGATGCCTGTGGAGTGAGTGTGAGATAGAATCCTTGCTAATCGCTACATGGAAAGGTGAAACTCAAGACCAGCTTTGATATGGCCATGTTTAAATGAAACCGGAAGAAAAGAGGGAGAAAGGCATATATCTGTCAAGTAAATCTTTTGCCAGGTCTCTTGATCAATGATTGGAGTTCTCTCAGCCTGAGAGTTCATATGGACTCAGTGTCATGCCAGCTTGTAACAGCCTGTGAGAGCCAACCTAAAATTTCAGGAATTTTGCAAGCTAATTAATGGTTGTTAAACACAGCCATTATTAAAAATTAAATTACATAAAATCTGAATTAAGTAAACTATATTTAAAAGGTAATAAATACTCAAAACTCAGAAGTTCCTCATTATTTTACTGCATTTTATTATTACGTATAATATATACTGTACATAAAATGTTATTATATATCATTATATTATCTTTGCTCTTGAGGTCATTTACGTCTGTGTATCTATACAGTAGAAATACTATATAAGGTGCTACTACACATCTCTTCCCAATTCCACGTTCACTGATGTCACGTTAGTAGCTTGAAATCAGCCATGGTGGGAATATTTATAGCAATTAGCAAATGCTACTAATCATAGGATTGATTTATTTATTCATTTGTTCCCTTACAGAACTGGTAACTAAATACATGTAGGCACACCCCTGAATATCTGATTTCTAAGCATTGTTTATCTGTAGAAACATTTAGGCTGTGATGTGTCTGCATTATTTCTAGAAAATTCCCCAACTGCTTTATGAGGGAAATCTATTGAATGTCCTGCCAACCCTAAGAAATTTAGTAATCTTTGAAGGAAGGGTACTCTCCTAAGTAGCTCTGGGAGGGAGAAAAATGTCTTAACTCTCTCTGCTAAATGTCCCCATCTTTAGGAATTCTGTTCAGCTCTGCTACCTTTTAGCAATACAGTTATTAAAAAAGGTGCATCAGACATTTTGCTTTGTACCAAAGAGAAAAAGCACCTCATTAATATTTAATAACATTAACGGCAACATCATTGGCTGCCCTCAAGCTGTGGACTTCTTCATTAACTTCGGCTAAATGTATATTAAAACCTCTCATATTGCCCAACTCCCCGCACAGCTCTGGAGTTTGCATGATTTACACAAACAAGCAGTTCCAGTTGCTGCTCCAGCTTCCTGGGGCAAGATGTTCTTCTATTGAACTGTGAAGTTTGGAGAAAATGTATCAGAAAGTTTAATTTGCCTCAGGGAAGTATGCTACCACAGCTTCTGCAAACACACAAGCAGTTTTCTTCAAGAAATGTCACCTCTGTGTCTTTCTTAAAAGGGTTTAGAACATCTAAAAGTTTAGGGGAAAACTTGTCCATTTCCAGGAACCTGTATGTCTTCCAAACCCTATCCAGGGAAAAGCTTTCGATGATCTAAAGAAGGAAGAGACAGGATAGCTTCAGAAATCAAACAGCTTTTGCATGTCAGAACAGGAAGGCACACTTGTGCTCCTTGGGTTCGACTCCCTCAAATGGTATATTGGAAAGGGGGAGCAATAAGAGGAGAAATAACTTGTTAAAGATTGTACATAACTGACAATGGCAGATGGAGGTGATAATTGAGACTCTTGACCCCTGGTTCAGCATTAGTACAATCCCATGGGGCACCCATTTAATCACCAGTAGGGAGGGCTCCTTGGTCCCCAGGAATGACATTCCGAGACTCTCTGAGCCAGGCAAGAAGTCATGGTCTCTGCCCAGTTGCAGGGAATGTCCTACTCTGAGCTCTATCATAGCCTCATTGACCTCCATTCCCTCCATTCTCTCATTTGGCAGCTGAGATTCCAGGATCGGTGTTCCACAGGTGCCTCTGTCCCATTTTAGGATCAGTATAGCATGCTGGGTTTGGGATCAGAACAAGCAGATAGAGGTTTTTGGCAAGCACAGAGTGAATACTCAACAAACAGAAGCAACTACAACAAAAACAACAACAAAGACAGAAGAATAATAATTAACATCATCATCATTTAGCTAAGACATAAGCCTAACGACTGCCAAAGAGAAAGACAATTACATCTAAATCATTTCAGAAAGAGTTTGCAAAAACCAACAATCATCTGTCAAATATTTCTCCTAATGTAACCCCATGCCACCCACTTGCCCTTATCCCTCTACTCATCAAAAACCTTCTCATATATCTGCTTTCTCTGAAGTGCTGCACATTTTCCTTGTACTTCCTCAGCAGCAAGTCTACAGAGCTCCATCATCACCCCCTGCAGGAAGCTTTTCATCCTTACTCCCGTCTTCAGCGATCTCTTTGCTCTGACCATTCTAGCACTTACAGGTAGGACCAGTGCTATCGAATGGAACTTTCTGTAATAATGGAAATGTTTGAAATCTATGCTATCCAATATGGTAGCCACTAGCCACATTTGACTACTGAACACTTGCAATGTGGCTAGTGCAACCAAAGAACAGAATGTTTAATCTTATTTAATTTTAATGTAACTAACCACATGTGACTACTACTACGTGGCTACTATCTTGGATCATAAAATTCAGCACCTAATTATACTCCTGATTATTTGCTATGTCTTTTTTGAGCTCAGTGACTCTGCTTTATACAACTTTGACTTTTCCACAATACCTAGTTCATAGAAAAAACAGGCTTGATTGTGCTCTACATGCAGAATACTAAGGGTTGAATGGAGTTCTGACACACCCAAATTTATGTACTGTGCCACCCCAAAATCTCTCCCCTTCTCTCTTCTACTTTATCATTTGATAAACTTGCTCTGTGTATCTGGAACCATCCTGAACATGGAAAGTAAACACTAAGACATACTAAGACAGAGGACTCTGGAATCATAATATGATAATTTTGAGTGAGTTAGTTAACATCTCTGTGTCTCCATTTCTTCATCTATAAAATACCTATAATATCAGATTGTTCTTCCAGAAGCTAATTGAGAGGATTAAGTAAGATAAACCATTTAAAGGACTTGGTATATAGTAAGTGCTCAGCAAGAGTTACTGCTGAGTGTATGTTTGGGAGAGTTACAAAGGAGAGACACTTGGCAAAATCTCTGGGCCAACCTGGTTTTCACTGAACAAAGGTGTTTGGGTCTCCCCAAGGAGAAGGATTTGTTCCTGGCCCCTCGCCAGTGCCATGGTGGAGCTTGCTGTAAAGTGGCTCTCTAGAGCAAGCATGAGGCTGGGAGATTTATGAGGCTATTAAGTAGAAACATCAATATTTATTCAAAATTCATACTTATTACTGACACCCCCTCTGGATGGAAGGGTGAAACTTGTGAAAGCCAATGGTGTTCTACAAATAAACACTTCTGAGAATCTGTAACATCTTCCCTCTTCAAGCAGAGGAGGGATATAGGTGGAAAATACCCCCCCTTTGTGAATTCAGGCTGCACTCCTTAACTTTTCCACCAAAATCAAGACACTTAATCCATCCTTCCCGGTGGTCTCCACTCCCCCAATTTGATTAAACTAGGTTACACCCTCTCCCTGCTGTCTCTGAGACTTAAAAGTTGCCTGGACCAATCAAATGAACGTGACCTGATTTGGCTTAGGGAAACAACTAGGTGGCATGTGCATGATAATCGCTTATACTAACTCAGCTGGGAGTTTTAGATTCCTTAGCTAATAACACTCCCTGGTAGGAAGGACCACTGAGAAGGAGACAAGGCTATGAAATGGTTGCCATGCAGTACTTTCCAGCATGATCATTGAAGACAAACAAACAAACTATATTTGATGGAAAAACTATATTTCTGACTGACAGTTATGCTTACTGAAGTTGACAAAAATTTTTTGTTTCAAAAATTTCAAAATTTTTGAATTTTGACAATTCAAAACAAGACAATTTCAAAAACTCAGTCCCATTGTCCACAAAAACCACTGTAAAAAAAATCCAAAAATTTCAGAAATTAAACTGCTTCTTCTGTACTCAAAAGTAGTGCAAAAATACTTTTTAGAACACATGATATTTTTTGCTGTTGTTCTCAGATTACGATTACTAACCCAGGATCCAGTCTTGTGTCTTTATCCTCCCTCAGACTCAAGTGGTTCTTCTATCTTCCTTTTAATATGACATATAATAATATATATTATTATATATGCTATATATAATATATTATATATTACATATTATATATAATATATATTATATATTTTATATATTATATATTATTATATATATTTTATATATGCTATATATATATGCTATAGAAAGGCAAAAATACAATACCTTGTATATCCAAGAAAAAAATTCTATAAAGTCCTCCCGTACACTGTACACCTATTACAATTCCAGTACCAATGGTCAAAACTCCTTCATTTGGAATTGTTTTTGAGTTAATGGAGCATTCTCTATTAAATCTCATCAACAGGAGTAACCTGGGTCCTTTGAGGATGAGTTTTAATTTTAGAATAACTAAACTTGGGGATCCTACTTCTTCTGAAACATAAAGTGAATCTAACATAATGAAGACTTTGATTTCTTGAGAAATGGCATGATGTAGAGGAGAGAATGTAAGATTTAGCTAGACTTGCATTTAAACCTCAGTTCTTTCTTTCCCAGTTATGTGACCGAGGTCACACAAGTTACACCCCAGATGCTCATTTTATTCTCATTAAAAAGTATAGTAATGATTCTGACATTACGGGGCGTTGGGTCCAGGTGAAACCTCTACCAGTGCACGTCTGAGAACCAAAGAAAGCATCGCAAAGAATTTTTTTCTTCCCTGCTTTACTTACAGGTGCATTCTGACAGTAGTTCCCAAAGAAGGGTTCAGAAATATTTTAAGCAATGCCACTGCCACCAAAATAAATGGATAACACCCAAAGGCACAGCTTTGTAGATAGTACTTATTTGGATGTATAAGCTCTGGTTTATTTCCTTAAAATACCACGGGGACTATTTAACCCCGGGATACAAGATTAACAACAGCATAGCAGCAACAGCTACCATATGTTGGATGTCTACAGTGTACACCACTAGGATAAATGCCTTATCCACATTAATGATGTATATTAATTCATTTATTTTTCCCTAGGACCCAATGAGATACACATTACATGTTTGTATTTTACAGCTGAGGAGGTGAAATCACAGAGATTAAGAAAATTTTCCAAGGTCAAAAACTGAATATCAGAGCTGGGATTTTTTTTTTCCGGACTAGTAAATGTTAATGAAATTGCTGAAAGAAAAATATTTTGTTACAATTTTCACTCCTTGTCAAATGTGAGGTTTCCCGACAATGGGTGAGGGTGTATTACAGTTCAGGGAGACACAGGAGAAAATGTAGCATGACATATGCAAAGACAGCCTGCCTCCACAGAGTCAGTCTGCAGGACACAAGCAAACCTGATATTCATATTCTGAATATTCAGGTTGACATCAATACGTCACACGCCATAATTCTGAGTGGCCTACTGTATACATTGCTATGACTATTTTGCTAGATTGTGGTTAATAATTGAAAATTATTCTTCCCAAGTGTGAAAATATCCTCTGTTTCCAAAGGATCAAAATTGTCACAGATAGCACCCTGCCATTTACATTTAAATTCCATGTGGCACATCCCATTTGGATGACTCTCACTGAAGTCAAGCTTTCCAAGATACGAGTTCAGGGATGAAGAGCAGGTAGGGAGCAGTCGTGGTCACACAGCTGGCTTAGAGCTACCAGGTACAGTCCTCGTAGAAAGTGGGAAACTAAAGATGGCTTCCAAATTGAGGCTAGGAAAGAGGCTGGACGAAATAAGGATGGAAGGGGTGAGGTTGCTGGGCAGGCGTAGCTGTTCTGTACACGTTTGGACTTACTTCTGTTATTTGCCACCAGCAGAGCCCAAATGCAACTCTGTCATTGCCCTACCTCTTCCATGTTTATAGGCTGTTCCCCGAGCTCTTAGTTTTGTCTTTAACCTGGAATGAGTATGAAAATACCTGAACTGAACTTCAGCCTTTGACTGTGATGTGGAGGAAGAATTCATCTAGCTGAGATCAGAGTGACATGTACCCATTCCCAGAACTAGGAAGGGTTTTGACTCTCCTAAAAGGAACAACATTCAGAAACATGGTACAACTACTTAATGCTGACTGTGGGCTAGGCACTGAGGATGCAACAAAGAAGAAAGTCTAAAATTCCTACACTCACAGCACTTACATTCTACTGGGGAAAGATAGGCAATAATAAAGCAATCAAAAAACGTGAACGTTCCATATGGCGATTAACGCCAAGAAGACACTAACACAGAGTGATAAGCCAGAGAGTGCCAGGGTGTAGGTGAGATTAGGTGGTCTCAGAAGGCATTTTCGAGGAGCTGGTATTTTTGCTGAGACACGAGTGATCCAAAGGTGCCAGTAATGCTGAGATTTGGGAGAAATCCTTGCATTTGCTTTTCCTCTGCTAGTAATGAGTCTAGGTTAACTAAGGTAGAGGAGATGGTAGTGTGGCTGCAAAACAGTGAATGAGGGGAGAATGGTAAGAAATTAAGGTACAGTGGTATTGGACCAAATCACCTACAACAGAGCATGCCAAAGAAAGAAGATTGTATTCTATTTTAAGGGAGAAGGGATGCCATTGGAGTGTTTTAAGCATAGAAGTGATAAAATCTAATTTGGTGGGGTCTTTTCTTTTTTGTTTCTTTTTGCTGAGCAAGTTTTACCCTGAACTAACATCTATTGCCAATCTTCCTCTTTTTTTTCCCTGAGGAAGATTAGCCCTGAGCTAACCATCTGTGCCAATCTTCCTCTATTTCGTACGTGGGTCACCGCCACATAGTGGCTGACAAGTCGTGTAGGTCCATGCCCAGGAACTGAACCTGGGCTGCTAAAGCAGAGCATGCCAAACTTAACCGCTACACCATGGGGCCAGCCCCCGATTGGGGTTTTTAAAATATAATTTTGGTTGCTGTGAGGAGGATAGATTTTTAGGGTGACAAGGGTGGACTTGGAGAGAGACTTAGACTCTTGGAGGATCCAGACAGCAGTAGAGATGTGTAGAGGTGCTTTGAGCTAGAATTCATTTTGGAGGTAGAAACTTACATGGACTTTCAGATGACCTGAACCCGAGGATGAGGGAAAGGAAAGAACCAAGCTCTGCTGGGATTTTGACTTAAGTAACAGAGTGGATATCTATGTGATTTATTGAGGCTGGAAAAATTGGTTGGGGGTAGGGAGCGGGGGTTCAAGAAGAGCTGAAAAACTGTTTCCAACAGTGGGGATTCAAGAAGAGTTCAGTTTTGGCCACATTAGGTTTGAAATCCCTATTAGCAATTCAAGGGGAGATGGATGCTAAGTAGCTGGATGGCCACAAATGTCTCCACGCTGGAGGAGAGGGAGGCCAGGGCTGGAGGTAAATATTTGGAAATTTGTGAATCATTGGCTAATAGGTGAGATTTAAAGTTTTTCTTTGTGCTTGTCATTAGAGGGAGGAAAAAATTTGATGATGAGAGAATTCACATGGAAGAGCATAATCTGAATAAACATGTCTGGAGGTAACTGTCCAAGCCTGTAGCTCTCTGAACTCTGTCAGAGCCCAGCCCAACCTCTCTGTTACTTTCAAGTATAGCTGCTAACTGAAGATGAGAAGTCCCCTTGGACATGCTGTTCTGATAGAACAGTGATTTTCTCTGGGAAAATGCCTCTTCCTGTCCTCCTTCCAGGGATGCAGACTTCCTATCTGGCCCAGGAACTGGGACATTTGGGTCCTGAGGCCAGCAGACATACCTCCTACCTCTGGGTTCTGGCTTCTTCCTCTAATGCCATCTTCATCCTCAACCCCCAAACAGGTAAACATCTGGTTGGGACTGGCGACGAGATGCCAAGGAACTCACCACTCAAAATCCCAATCGGCACAGACACAGGGTTCTGAGACCACCGTCCCTGAGGAGTCCCGGCCCAGGGCACACTGAGCTCCTGGCTTGCGTTTCTTGAATATTTTCCTTTCTCCCATGACGCAAGGCTCTCCCTTAGGAAAAAAGTTCATAGTGAGAGAGACAGAAAAACACAAAGAAGATGAAATAAGCCAGCTTCTCAAGGAGAAGCATTAGCCTTTTCAGTTTCTTTTGATCACTCTGTGTAGCAATCTCACTCCCCATAACGATTCATGAGTTTCAAGGATAAAAGGGCTGCTCTTTTCTACCACACAAAAGAAACACTATGAGAGGCTGGCTTATCACTACGCTGACACCCAACCTAGTTAGTGATGTCCACTTTGTCCTGTTTTTTTCACCACCTTCACAGAGAAAGCAAAAATTCCAGTCATCCTCGGAGACCACCAGGCAATTGTCCAACTGGCTTCAGCAGAAATTCTAGTGGAAAGGAATGCACTTCTGTCATATTTTTCACATCATCTTCAGAGTAAAATTGAAGTTGACCCTAAAAGTTCCCTCTCTATGATAAATGAGCTCAAGTCATGAGGTCAAGTCACTTGACCATGCTCAAGTCCTTATTCCTAGTCAAGGGTGAAAAGAGGAGAAGTTGGTACAGATTACCAGGACCTAATGATTCTGAAGAACACAGGAGCCTATGTTGTGTAGCAATATATATCTGCCACTGCCAAAGCCCCTCATTCCCACTCCTTACCCTTTCTCTGTGGTCCTGTTCCCAATGCTCTTGGAGCCCTTACTTCTGGCTGGCCTGAGAAACGCCCTCATCCTCTCCACTGGAACGTGTGATGATCAAACCATTGGAAGGTCTCCCACCTGTCTGGGCTTATTTCCCCATGGATAGTGCTAAAAACCCAAGTTATCATTGTCACCTCTCCCCCAAGCTGCGTTGTTACCTTAATAATTGGATCAGGGTCCCAGGGTGTAAAATGGCCCCAAAATAGCATCTGCTTCTCCTGGACCAGGGTGTGTGGGCTCCAAGTCTCCCCCTCAAACCTACCATTCTCCTCAGATGGCCCACTACCTTCCTCCTCCAACTAGGAAGACAAAACAGAGCTTGCAGTAGCTCCTCTTCCTAGAAGTTGGTACCCCAGACCCTGTGGTGTACCTGATTGAGCAGGTGCCAGGTCTGATAGTCCTCCTTGGTGCAGCGCCGGCTGAAGATAGATTTGTAGTCCACTTTCACCAACTGCCATTCAGAACGGAGGCTGAAGTGGCCAAAGACTCTAAGTGTTCAGAGGAGGAATGGGAAAGACAAGCAGAGAAAGCCCCACAGTCAGTCACTAATGTACAAAGACTGGAGAGAGACAGGACGGAACTGCAGCCTGGACTTTACTGGTTCTTCCAAAGTGAGGTCTTTGAAGGCCGTTGAAGAGAAAGTCCACTGTCTACACAACTCCAGCCAATTGGCATGCTATTCACATTGGACTTAAAACCAACCTTTTCTTTTAAATTTATTTTTTTAAAGGCAAAAGTAGTAACAGATGTGCTTTGCAGGAAGCATTTAAAATCTAAAAAGGTATGGAGGAGGAAAAAATTCATCCAATAGTCCAAAATCCTCCACTCAGATAGAACTGTTGTTCATATTTTGACATAGAGCCTTCTTGCTTCTCCTTCCTGCCAGCACTGGCATTTTATCTACTTAGGTCCACTGACAGGGACTCGCTTTCCTCCTCTGCAAAGTAAATTGTTTGCGTGTATGTTGCGGGTGGGGGTGGTTAGCTAATCTAAAGTATGACTCCGCCAATTCCAAAGTTCTGACTGAATCTAAGTGTGTTTTAGTTAAAATTCCCATTGCTTAATTCACATGAATGTCACCCTCCTCCCTGCTTCCCTGAAAAATCACAGTGGTCTCATAAAAGGAACTCATATTTATGTATGGTAAAGCAGCACACCACCTGTATGGCTTAGATAATCAATACTGACCTTTTCAAAGCCCAGCAGTTGACAGCCCTATAAATATGAATGATCAATCGTTTCTAGAAAAATAGAAAAAAAGACTGATCATCCATACTCCACTCGGGTGGCATGTCTTGTAATTACAATGCAAGACATTTATCATAGTGCTGTAAAGGGGAGACCAATCGTGCTGAGAACCTAGCCAGACTGAAGTCTTTCAAGGAACTGGATGGCTTCTGTTTCAGCAAGACTTAATTACGCTCCAGCCCTAGATTCTCCTCTCCCCAAGTTCAGATATTCTTTTGGTAACATCTAAGAGGCTAACTCTCCTCCAAGGAAGCTTCCTTCCATGATCTGAAAGATGGGGACGCTTTCGGATGGGTGGGAACTGACTAAAATTGTGAAATGGAGAAAGAAATGGGATTGTTTTGCAGATCATACAACTTAAAATACACCCCAGGAAACAATTTTTAATGTTTTATTGGTTAAAAGTCAAATAAAACTTTTTAGAGCCTTGTCTAAAAGGAGATTAAACAGACTTTGAGGGAGAGACTGAGGGTCTCTCCTTCCGTTAAACTGTCTGGTCTTTCTATGAATCTTAGCTTAGCAGTGAGCACTAGAAGCCGCGGGGCTAGGATATGCAGCCAATACTGTGTGGAGCAGAGTGAACTTAAGAATCTCTCCTCTGGGTTCTCTCTGTTCTCTTGCATTCTTGCCATAGTCAGTGGTCTCCAAATTCAAGGTATCCAGGTCAGGTCTCCACTAAGGTAGTTCCACTTTTTAGTTCTGATTATTTTCGTGGAGAGGTCATGAGTCAGTACATCTCAAATCATTAGCAAAACAGTTATCTCTTATCAAAAACTTCTACTTGTTTGAAGAGAGTTAAGTTGAAAGACTATCGGGATAAAACAAAAACAAAAACAAAACAATTGGAAAAGACGTTGATAAATGAATTCTTCCATCTCTATCCAGCCTATCTAAATCCTCCCACATTCTAATGCCACCTCCTCTGGTAAGTCTTCCCTGGTTGAAATACTCTGCATAGCAGGATATTAGTGATGCTAAATTGAACACTTCTGCCTACTTCAAATAGTTTACATTTATTTCATGGATCACAAAATACATCATGTCAGATTAATCCCATTCCTTTCTATGAAAAGATTACTAGGCAGAAAGAAGAGGGAAATACGAGGCACATGATTTACCTGGATATCAGCAAGGCAGACAGGGTCTGCCATAGCAGTCTTGAAGAAAAGATGAAAAAATATGAGCCAGGTGCTAGTAAAATTATGTGGTTGAACAGCACCTAATTAAGGCATTAAAATTAAGCAGGAGGGAGGGTGTGAGTAGTCAGCTGCAAGGTTCTACTGTCTGCTCTGTCTTGTTGATCATTTTTATTAATGACTCGAAGACGTGAAAATAATGGTCATTGGAAATCGCAGTTTCTGATGACACAAAGCTGGAAGAAACAGTCAATACACTTGAAGGCAGAATCATGACCCAAAAAGGTCTTGACAGACTGAAGAGACAGCCTGAATTTAATAACATGTGACGTAACAGGGACAAATGTCAGGTTCTCCCCTTGCCAACTACGTAAGTGTTGGATAAAACAAATGGGGTCTGGTGCAGCTCATGTTAAGTAATAATAATGATAATAATAGTGGTTGCAGCTTCAGAGTTTTCATACACAATGTGATTAATATAAATGAACACTTCAGAGAGAACAAAAATATTTAAGGTGATCTTAAAATGCATCAATAGAATTTTGTATATTACCTAGAATGGAAGAGGCAATATCCTGGTTTATTTTACATTAACCAGATCACAAAGGAAAACTGTAGTTAGTTTTGGATGCAACCATTCAAAAACAAGATAAACTAAGTGTCTCAATCTAGAGTACTTCCATGGGCTTTGGGAGTGGTGGTAGAGTTTGAATCTCTTGAAATTTTAAATAAAAATATGTTCATTGGCACATATTGATTTATTTAAGGAGAAATTATATATATTTTACCAGATTTTCAAAGGAGTTCACAGTTTCCAAAGTTAAGGACCATTGAAAAAGAGAGTGATTAATGTGCTGTATTGGGTTGAATGGTGGCTCCACAAAGAGAGATGACCATGTTCTATTCCCTGTAACTGGTAAATGTGACCTTATATGGCAAAGGGATCTTTTCAGAAGTAAGTTAAGGATCTCATGATGAAATAACCCTGGATTATCAAGGTGGGTCCAATGACAAATATCCTTATAAGAGACACAAAGAAGAGATACGTGCAGAGAGGAGAAGGCCAGGTGAAGACAGAGGCAAAGATTGGAGTTACACAACCACAAGCCAAGGAACACCTGGAACTACCAGGAGATGGAATCGGCATAGGAAACATTCTCCCCTAGTGCCCTAGAGGGAGTGCAGCCTTGCTGCCACTTTGATCTTGGACTCCGGCCTCCAGAACTATGAAAGAATAACTTTTTGTTCTTTTAAGGTGCACATTTGTGATAATTTGTTACAGCAGCCACAGGGAACTAGTACAGATGGCAATATGATTCAAGAGCACTTTTCATCTATCTATCTATCCAAGAAGTGTTGTAAGAACTATGGCTTGTTAACCTGGAGATGACTTAGGATGGGGCATGGGAGGGAAAAGCAATAAGTGGGCACTCTAAAGAGTTCTCTTGAGTATAAAAAGTACCAAAAAGTGAAAGTGTGAAAGTTTACAAAATGTGAGAGATCTTTCTAACAGACAAAGTTGCCCACAGGGGAGAGGAATACTCAAGAATTAGTTAGCATAGAACTTCAAGCTCAGGCTTAATCATTTCCCAGGTGACGCTGAGAAGATGCAAGCATCATCCAGGTACACAGCCTAACTGACCCTGAGCCTCTAAGGATGTCCACGTTGTTGGTCTTCCCAACTCTTTGGGATGTCTGTTTCTGATCTCAGAATGTTCATTTCAAGACTGGACACAAAAATAGGTGCTCAGTCAGGACTTGTGGACTAATTCAGATTCTTCTCTCCTGCAATCTTGACAGGTGCATTCTTTCATCTATATTTCTTTGGCTTCTATCCCAGATTTCCTTACACAATTTTTCCCAAATCTTTCCCCAAAGTGCAAATTGATACACTAAAATTTTCACTTGAGAATGTGCTAGTCTGCTCTCCGACATGGTTGCCTACATATGGTCAGATGCAAAATTTTAAACCTTCAATGTTAGGATTATGAGCTTTGCTCATTTTCTCATTGGACCTCACTAAGATGATTAGGGTAAAATCATTCAGCAACTTTCAGACATTAATGTACTCCCTATCTTTCCACCCATTCTCAGTTCTTGGAAGAAGAAAAGTTCATTGTGGGCCCCCTCCTGTAGGGCATAAGTGACCCTGATACAGGGGCTCTCTTTTGCATTGATCTGGCTTCCCTAATTTTGTTCAGCAATGCATCCCCTCATTGCTCTTCTGATTAGAGCTCACGGAAGCTGAGGAAATGACAGAAACACAGCAAACTAAACAGGAAATAAAGACTAATTTACATTTAAGCATTTATCAGCCCTTTTCCTAACTACTTTTGGAACAGATGCTAAAATTCACAAGAGCTGTGGAAAGGAGAACCTAGCAGATCAGGGTGACCATCATCAGAAACCATATCCATCATTTTGAGGTGACAAACACTGACAAGGTCTACTTGGTCCTGAATTGGAAAAAGAGAAAACTCAGACTGGTTCCAACTAATAATAATAAGAAATCGGTTTTGCAGATAAAAGTTTTTTATCTGGTGGAAATGTTCCTCTAAAGTTAGGGAGTCTATCATCTATAACATAGGTGCAGCATGCTTGTCCCACTGTGGTACTTTTTTGGGGAATAAAGTGGTTCATTTATGAGCGAATTTGAAAACCCAAGAGATGGATGGGGTGAAAGAACCGAAGTGTGGAACATCTGGAAAGGAAATCTGCTGTGACTATTCTGGTAACGCTCAATTCTCTTTTGTCTTAAGTTCAAATGATCTTGTTATCTCAAGACCAGAGGCTCTCCACTGTCTGCATCAGAATCACCTAGAAAGCTTGCTAAACATGGACTGCACCACCTCCAGACTGTCTGATTAGCATGCTTTGGGTGCCTGATTATTTGCATTTCTAATAAGTCCCCAAGTGATACTGATGTAACTGATCCTAGGACCACCTTTTGAGAAACACTGCTCTAGACCACTTATCCCGAATTTTTTAATTTTCTTGTATTTTTGGTCAAATTTGTGTCAATGAATTAGAAAGCTCCTTTTGCTGGGAATGCTTCTTGTACTTCTTTGTACCTCATAGAGCCTGTCAATAGTAGTTGCTTGAAAAGAATGGCTGATTGATTATTGAATGCCAATGGAACAAGGCAATTCTAGAAGAAGGTTTCATTCTCAAGTCTTTGGCAAAAAGAAGCTAATTCCTAAGCACGGCCAAATAAACTGTCATTTGGATTGCTTTTAACCCTTCCCTGTAATTACCAAGGTAAACTCTTTTGACGTCCTTCTTCAGAAATGTATTCCTAGCCCCACTTCTTAACTCAAAGTATATTTTCACCAACATAATCAAAACCCTATCATATGAGAAGATGTATGTGAAAAACTTGAAAATCCCAATGGACAGCAAGTGTTCATTACCATCGCCACCATTCCTCCTGCTGGAACCCCACAGACTATCACCCAAGGCCCAGCTCATCAAGAGTTTTCAAGAGGGTTGGCTCAAAATTCCTTTTGAGGTACATACTAACCCCAAATGCAGGGGCTTTCTTTGTCTTTTTTTGGTGACATCTTCTACAGAACCTTGGAGAAAGACGATATCTCATACATAAATGCAGATGACTATTTGGAAACAGGTAGCCTACCCTTTAGTTCCCCTGAAGAAGTTTCTCACGAGCACAGAGCAAAATAAACGACTTCTCTAAGCCATTTCTCACTATATAGATTTTCAGGAAAAATCAATTAAAATTTATTACTTTTGCTTTTCTTTTTCTTTTTACCTTGCCATCTGGAATTTTTTTCATGAAAGCTTTTGACTCCACTCAAGATTCACCTGCTTCTTGGGCTCTACAAACCTGAGAGACCATCTGTCTCCTTTTTTAAACTCCTCTGGTGCTCATGTCTACAGTGCTAATGTGACTCTGGTCACAGAGTGTCCTTCTGTACTCTTGCGCAGTTGTCTAACTTTTAACATACAGGTGTTCTGGGCGTGGAGGCAAGAGTACCAGGCAAGGAAATAGAGGGCTTGCCTTTTCCTAGTCCTTATCTGCCACTAAATTAGCCAGGTGGCCTTGAACAAATCACTTCATCTCTCAAGCCTTCAGCTTCCCTACAGAAGATGATTTTAATCAGTGGCACATATACTCAAAGGCTGGGATGCAGAAATAGTCTGGATGGAATTTGGCCCTTTCAAGCCAAGTTCCAAGAGTTTATTTTCTTTCAATCTCTATGTCTCCCTCAAGGTGTACAAGCTATCTATCTCCTGAGGACTCAATACACCAAAGATTTATCTATAAGAGTCATTCATCTTTGTCTCCACAGGGACTTCCTTCATGAAACAGATGCTTAAGAAATAGTTCTGGGTTGATTAATGGATAGAATTAATCTATCAAAATCATCCACTTCTTCCAAAATTTGGGTAATAGCTTTATCTGCCCTTATTTCTGGGCCAAAGAACATGGCTGAGTTGTGTGTCTTTTGGGGTTTAGAAGGACAAAAAAATCTCTGGGGGAAAAGAGCAGCAGCTTTCCAGCCCTTGTATCCAGGACTGTGCTTGGATTTCCACAAGCAACAGTGATTTGCTGGGCCCCTAAGTAACATACCTTCTCTAATCCACCATCCAGCCCTAAGTAAGCCTCGTGGGAGGGAAGTGATTAATTTGGGGGAGGGAGGTGGTTCACAAAAGTAAAAGACTTCATTAGAATTCCATACACAAAGTGGGTTAGCTACTCATTAATTAAATGATTTCAGAGAGGATCCTGGTATATAATTGCTATAATTTAGGTGGAAACAATGCCACACTAAACGCAATTAGAGGAGCAGGCTCTGTAAAGATGTTTTCCTCTTTATAGGAGAGCAACTCTGGGTCACCTGATCTGATTCTTCCCTGCACAGTAACTTGGTTCTTTTTTCCAACCTCCAACTACACCAACTTTTATACATAGTTATAAAAGCTGAGAGAAGTTTCAAGGCGAGAGTAGTTGACCACAATCCTTCAAAGAGGAAATGGATGATGATTGATTACTAGGAAGCCACTAGAAATGTGCAAAAAAAAAGAACAAACAGTGCCTGGGCAGTTTGAGAGGACTTCACTGCAGAGTGACTTTTGAGGGAACATTTGATCCAACTCAGCTAGGATTATATTGTGTTGTCATTGACCTGCCCCAGGATTTCCCCCTTTCCTTATCTCACTCAGTGACTCCAGAACCTGCATCTTGAGCTCTTCTAACCACCAACTCTCCCATTTTTATCTGGGAGATAAATCTTAAGAAACAGAACAAGTCCAAAGCCGACTCTGTCCATTCCTTCCTGACTTTTCACTGTCTCTTATTGCCTCAAGTGAATTCTCAGTCATCAGTCTAGAAACCTCTACATCAACAGAGACTCAGTCTTAAACTTTGTCCTCTCTATTAACCTCCAGCCTGACACTCATTCCTTTTCATTACTCTTCTACAAGATCTCTCACATTCACCAACTCCATGTGAATCCCATTCCCATGCCCTGATAATAATGGTTACCATTGCCACCTACCAGGCTTATCATGGGCTAGGAACTCTGTTAAATGTTCCACGGCTATTCTCATCCTGAATCCTCCACGTGATCCCCTGAGAGTCATAGGCACAGCCATTTCAGGTGAGGAAACTGAGGCTCTAGGCCATGCTCAGGATCAATGTTGAGCTGGGATTCAAGTTGGTATCCACGTGAGGCAAAAGCTCTTACCGCCTTCATTTCCTCCCACTGAAGAGTGGAATCCAGGCTCTCAGTACCTCTTGCCTCCTCACTAGTTTCACTTGTTTACATCATATAGCTATTTTCATGAAACCTATCCACCACTTGCTTCCAGAAAGTTGTCTTAAAGAATTACTCCTATGATACTACATGCCTGCTCAGAAACTATGATTGTAGAATAGGGGTCACGTTCCTGGAATTAGCATTCCATCCCAAATCTGGACATCACATTCTTTTCCAAACTTTTCATCCTTTCCCAGTTTGCTCCAGCCAAACTATTCTATTTCCCTTCCTACAAATGCCTACTCTACATAAACCCTTCACATATGTTTGTATACACACTTGGGCTGATGAGAATAGCCGTGAATATTTAGCGAGTCCCTGGTGCCGGTGCAATGTGTGCACACAGACACACTTTCCTGATTCCACACCTTGATTTTTCCACACTCTTCACTAGAAACATCCTCCTTCATAGTCTGCCTGCCTCAGTGCCATCTCAAGCCCCTGCGTAAACGCCACCTCCTCTTAGAAGCATTCCTTAGGTCTTCCAAGTCTACGTGGTCTCTCCCTCTTCTAAACTTTTGACTTGCTCTATGAGCAGATGACGATCTTCTCCCACAGAGTCAGGGGCCTTTCCTCAGTTTCTCTAGCCCTTTGTTTCAATAACACTATATTCTCCTATTTTCCTCTTACTCCTCTAAGTACTACTCTCTCCCCTCTTCCTCTTCTCATCTCTGACTGTCATAACCTAAGTTTTCTTCTTCTATGTCCCTACACTTGAACTTGGTAATCTTATTCATTTCTTCAACTTCAACCTCTGTGTAGAAAACTCCCAAGATACCTACTCTTGCTCTTGAACTCTCACATGACTTAGTTGTGAATATCATGCTAAGAACTTTGAATTTGATTCAAGAACCTCTGTGCATTGGCCTCCATCTACCTTTGTAGCACTATCTCCTGCTACAAGACTTTGCAAAAGGTAGGTACTCTAGTAGAAGTGAAAAAAAAACCAACAGTAATAATTACAAATACCCTATTAGTGAGAATCTACTGAACACTTATAGTATGCTAACCATTTTGCATGGATTATCTCATTTCATTGATTATTCCCATTTAACAGACAGGGTAACTAATGCTTAAGAAGTTAAATAGCTCCACTAAGAGAAGCATGATTTCCTAGTGCCTGCTTTTTCTCTGCTTGGGGTACCTTTCCCTGTATCTTATCTTATCCCACACCTACCCATCCTGCAAGCCTCAAGTCAAATAATCGGCGGTAATTCTTGAGAGAGGGAAAAGGAAGGGAAGGAAAGCTTTTCAAATCTAGATATTTCACATCTAAACATCATAGTGACCATTTTGATTTCCTCTTTAAGAAACAAAACTACCCTAAACATATGAGGATTTTTTTCTTTATCTTCCTCCTCCTCACTTTATTTTAAAATTTTGATCTAATTGTAATGTTTAGAGAGAACATGATCTCAATGATCTGAGTTCTTTGGAAGCGGCCCAGACTTTGTATGTGGCCCAGTGTATGGTGAATTTTTTACAAAATTATTAAATGTTTGCTTAAAAATGTATTACCTATTTATTGAGTGGAGAGTTGTATATAGGTCTTTCAAATCAAGCTTGCTAATAGTGTTATTCATATCCAAAATTATACTAACTTTTTGACTGCTTGGTGTATTGGTTTCTACATGAAGTTTATTAAAATATTCCCTTAGGATATTGCAAATGTTTCGTTTCTCCTTGAGTTTTGGGGGCTTTCACATTATGTAATCATAATATTATACAGGTTTTGAGATTATTCTATCTTCTTAATGAATTATTCTCTTTAGTTTCAATTCAAATGCTAACTTTTCTATTATGTCTTCCAAGATCTTTCCTTCTGCTCGATTCCTTTCCTTCCTAGGAAGAAAAGAAATACCTCTTTCCTGAATTTTCATAGCATTTTTTCTGCCTTTTGAGTATTATCCTTAGCAATTCCAACAGGCATCAAAATTCACAGAAAATGTACCTAAGTGTCTCACCTTCCTTCCTAGATTTTAAACTCTTGGAAGTGTGCAACTTACACAAGCTACTCTACACACATTGTAAGTGCCTGTCATGTGTTTATCGTCTGAGAGAGAGTAGAATGAAGTGGTTAAAGACAAAGGTGTTGGCATCAGGCAGGCCAAGATGTGGGCCCCAATGCCAGACCAATGAAAATTTCCTTACACATACTAATTAGACTTCAGTTTCCTCATGTGCAAAATGAGGATAATAATGGTACTTAGAGTTTTGAGGTTTAAATGTGTTGCATGTTTATAATGTTTAGTATAAATTAAGAAATGAATAATTTAAAATTATGTTTAACATTCTCATATAATAGCACTTAATAATGATAATTTACTTTATGTCTTTTGTTGGATGCCTGAAAATTTTATGGGCAGATAATGTGCATTATGCTTTTATATCCCCATGGTCTCTACTACAAGACTTTGCGAAAGGTAGGTACTCTAGTAGAAGTCAATCAAATAACAAGAGTAATACTTAGAAATACCCTATTAGTGAGAATCTATTGAACACTTATAGCATGCTAACCACTTTGCATGGATTTTCTCATTTCATGTATTATTCCCATTTAACAGACGGGGTAACTAAGGCTCAAAGAAGTTAAGTAACTCATTCAACAAGATGACACAGCAAGTAGGTACTAGAGCCAGGAGTCCAACTTAGGCGGTTGCTGCTAATATTTTAACACAATTCTCAGCACTGTGCTTTGAGAAAGATTCATACCCTTTTCAAATGTTTCGTGACTCCTTAGCAATCATTTAACTGCACAATTTGGCTCTGAGGTGTGTATGGGAGGGCCTGTTAGCTTCAGCTCACACTAGGCTGTCTGCACAAAAGGCAGAAATATATAAAACTGAAAGCACAGTTGGAGGAAGGAAAAAAAGAGAAATCTGCAGGGAAGATGTATCTAGAGAGCTCCAGTTACGGTCCTATTTGTCTCAAAGTCTAAAGCATCTAAAATGTGGAGAATTATAGACTGAAACCTGAACTATGACAATCTTTATTGGCTCAGCCTCTGACGGGAGTCTCTGGGGAATGAAAAAGAACAAACAGAATTATAAAGTCTTAGTGCTGCAAGGGTCCTTAGGGATGAACCTTTGGTCCAACCCCTTCATATGCCAACTGGGGAAAACAAGGCCCAGGTAAAGTAATGGCCTGCTCAAGAACACGAAGAACTAGAACCCAGTCTGCTGAAACCCAGCTCTTTCTCCTACAAGAGTGCTCTTCATGGAAGCCTTTGCAGCTTGCAGGTTGAGTCACGGTGTGCCATACATGACAGCAGCGCCATGAATAATTGCTGGAGGAATGCACAGTAGAGAAGTGATCACATTCAGGGCTGCAATTAACCAGGGAAGGCTTCAGCCTAGACCCACTTTCCAGATTTTGATGGCTTTTCTCCCAGGCTTCTGTATCCAAAGGGTGCTCTGGGTCTTCCAAACTCTAGCCTGCTGCTCTGGAACTACAAAGGTGTGCTACGACTTTCTTCTAAGAGAGAAGATTTTCTTTGATGTGCTAAGCTGTGGCATTCCTTTGCACAGTCTTTCCCCTCATTCTATTGGATCAAATGAATCATCAGAATGACACAGACAATGATGCATCCTGGTCTCTGAGAAAATGAGCGTGCTCCCCTCCAGAGACAGCTTAGCTGTTCTCACTGAGCCCCTAATGTAGGTGAAGATCAAAGATACAGGTGACAGAGCCTAAGTTGGGCTTCTCTGATGACCAGCAAATTGGAGGGCAGGCATAGATCTTTAATTTACGAATGAGAAAGAACCCGTGTGAGTGACAGGGAAGAAGAAGAATTCTCCCCTTGGTCCAGGTGTTGTCTCTACGTTGACATGTAGATAAATGTGCCCCAAATCAATTGCTCTGCAATCACCCAATCTGGCTACACAAAATTTCCCCTGTTGACACACTGGACTTATTTCTCATTCCTCTGAGTAAACAGTTAAACCTGCTGTGGATTCCGGTGAGTCACACACCATCTTCTCTGCCACCGCCGTCCAGGACTCAGAATTAGCCATTGCTAGGAAACCGCAAATCCCAACTCAATCCTTTTACCCAGCCTCAACTCCTTTCACTGGCTGGATGTCATTAATTTGAGAGCAAATTATTAGAAACCTGGAAAACAGTTCTAAAATGCCTGCAGATTTATGATGAAGTCATTTCACAAAAGGTCACAGGCAACCGTGCTATAATTAAATCTTTCATTAATTTTTAAAATACACAATAACTTACAAATGCAGAATAAATTAACCAGATGACCTTGAAGAAATTATTTAGAGCACCACTTCATCAGAAGCCCCTATCAAGCAATTTCCTGAATTTTTATTTTACGAGTGAGATTTGTCTATTTTCCATTCTTGTCTTTGATTGGGTTCCAGTGGCCTGTTTATTTGAAAAGATCCAGTATTAATTTACTCGGAGCATTCATTAGTGCTGGGAAGCGAGGGTGGGTGGTTAAGACTCTATCTTACTTCAGGTCACAACCTCAAAGGGAGAGTAACTGTGACCCACACAATCACCCACATATTCTTAAATGAAGCCCCTCTTTCATTATCTGGGAGATGCTTTTTTTTCATGTGTACATTCTGATAAATGATTTCCCTTTTCTCATTATAAAAAGAATGCATCCACTTTATAAAAATTTGAAAACTATAAAAATTATAGATGAGAAAATAAAAACCCCACTGGAAATAACCCCTTTTAATATTCTGATGTTCCTTTTCATTCATTAACACTTTTGTTCATTCTCAGACAAGGAGATAGCAATCACCAAAAACCACAGCCACGGTTGAAATCTTCAGAAGTTAGACATCCTCTGAGTTCATAGTAATATGTTCTGTCTCTCCTCTCACCCTCACACAGCACCACCACCACCACCATCAAAAGTTCAGAATTGGATTATAGAACAGATCCCATGAACACTACAGCTGAAATAAACCTCATTCAAAACTGATCTTTCTTCCATAGAGTGTGGAAGAGGATTTGGAACATAAACTTCCCATTAGCAGAGACCTTGACTATCTTGTTTATGTCCTAGCCCAGCTCCTAGAACTCTTAGAACAGTGCTTATCTTATAGTGGGCACTCAATACATGTTGTTGAACAAAGAAATAATAACTGTTCTTGTAATACAATGCATGTGGACCTGTGAGTCCTTTTTTGAAATGTTCCTATAAGAGTACATTCTCTCTGAAAAGCCTAGGCTCCCCATGCATCCTGTTGCCTCCTGCCTCCCTAAGCCCTCCTGTTTGTTTCCATGGAGTAAGCTGCCGAGGAGCAATTTCAAATCAAAGCAGAAAGAGCAGTGTTCTGGGAAGGCCAGCCATCAGCGGCCAGCAGTTGTGGGTCTCCAGAAATTCAGGCCACATCCTTGGCTATTGGTGTGTGTCCATGCCACCTGATTGTTTCCCTATTAGGGTATAGATGGGATTACTGGTAAAGGAGGTCTGTGGCTACAGGGGGATTGCACTGAGCAAAAGTGAAACATAAACTAGATGTTAAAAGACGTAGGCAGGGGATCAACAGCAAGGAACCCTGCCTGTGCTAGTTACATGATACAATGATGGTGAGATGGTGGAAAGAGGCAGGGATTAAAAGGCTTGAAAATAAGTATTGGGAGGAGGGGAGGCGGAGAGAAGATTGAGAAAGAGACTGAAAGGCATTGGAACTCAAGAGGCAAAAAGAAAGCAACCAGATTTTTTTTTTTAAATGAATTTAAAGAAATCATTCTATGTCCAAACAACTTTCTTTTCTCAAAACTTAAGCTCCTTTAATGGGTTTGAGAGTTTAAGTACATAACAGTGGGTTAGAATGTGATCTATGAACCTGTGAAAGATGCGTCAGAGTTGGGTGATGAAGGAGAACCTAAGAGATGGAAACAAGAGGGCCAAGATGGATGTTCAGGATGGGATTTGAGAGAAGAGGAAGCAGAAAGGAATTAAAAGAGCTCTAAGAGCAGAGCAGAAGGAGGGACGCTGTTTTCCTACACGTTATATTTCCCAGTCTCCGACTTTGTGGCAAATCCGGAACCAAAGGATGAAAAGAATCAGAAAAAGCATAAAATTCAGCCCCTGCACTTGAATAGTTTCAGTTTAGTCCAATAGTATTATTCACTCACCACATGTCTGTCTGTCTGTCATACACAAGCCTCCATGTTCAAAGCTGTGGAGGATGATGAACAAGAGAGTTGTAAATCTCATGAATCTTACAGACTAAAAAGGACCTCACACTTTAACTGCAGGAATGACCAATATGTAAAATAATTAGAAAACAGTACAAAAATAAGGGTGACGACATCAATTCACCATGGCCCAGCAATTCTATTTGTAGGTATGTAGCTCAGAGAATTTCTACTATGCATTTGGAGGTATGTACAAAGATACGGCTGTTCATAATGGTGCAAAACTAGAAACAACTTAAATTTCTATTGATAGGAGAATGGAGAAATAAATTGTAAATATTCATATCATGACAGAATGCCATATAGCATTAAAAGTGTCTGGACAGATGGATATGCCCCAAGATAGATAATATTCAGTGACAGAAGCATGTAGGGGAATGATAGCATTTAGATAAATTATACATTTTAAAACACATAAAGCAAGACCACATATATTTCTATGGATAATTAAATATGTATTAAACATATCAACATGTACTAGAAGGATATACATCAAATTCATGGCAGTCATTGAAGGGATTAAGGGGAAAACATCTGAAAATGGGCAATAAGAAGACCTGCCCTACCTGGGATGACCCGCATAGTTATTTTAAAAAGCTGAAGCCAAAATGATAACATGTTAATATTTATTAATTCCAGGTTCCTGTGACATTATTCTTTGTAATTTTAAAACTTCAAAAGAACTGCAAGAAAACCAGATAGGTATGAAGTTGTGGATGTAGAATCTATATTGGGAATCACGAATTCAAAATCTTACAGGAGCCAGGAGGGCACCTTTCATCAACAATGAGCCACGGGAAGCAGCTGGAGCAGACATCAGGTGAGACATGGGACAAGAAATAGCACACCCAGCTGACACAGGCAGCTGCCATGTGGCTCCAGCAGATTGTTGGACTACGGGCATTTGGGATTAATGCTGCCAGATGTTTCTCAGTTTGTAAATTTCGGTTTCATTAAAAGTGTGCAGACCATAGTAAATATATCTGTGAGCTAAACTCTGAGACTTACGATAGGAATTCAATGAAAGAAAATGAGTAAGCACTGGAGGAATTGTGGAGGGCTTCCTGAAAGAGGTGAGACTTGTCTCTGAGGTTAGAATAAGAAACAAAGAAACTTCTAAGGCATTTCAAATGTTTTTTCTAGTCAATACTTCATAAGAGGGTGCACCTGGAGAAGCAGTTTATGGGTAGGGGAAGTTTGTAGAAACTGTGTCAAAAGTTCAAATGATGGGCCGGCCTGGTGGCACAGCAGGTAAGTTTGCACGGTCCGCTTCTCGGCGGCCCGGGGTTTGCTGGTTTGGATCCCGGGTACGGACATGGCACTGCTAGGCAAGCCATACTGTGGTAGGCCTCCCACATATAAAGTAGAGGAAGATGGGCATGGATGTTAGCTCAGACCCAGTGTTCCTCAGCAAAAAGAGGAGGATTGGCAGCAGATGTTAGCTCAGGGCTAATCTTCCTCAAAAAAAAAAAAAAAATTCAAATGATATTTGTTACATAGCCACAAAAGATTAGGCACTGTGTGCCCTCTTGTTCAGGGTCAGCAAATTACAGCTCATGGGACAAATCTGGCCAGCTACCTGTGTTGGACAGCCTACAAGCTAACAATGGCTTTTACATTTTAAATCATTGGGTGCAAAAAAGCAAATGAAGAATCATATTTTAAGACATGTGAAAACTATATGAAATTCAAACTTCAGTGTCCAGAAGTAAAGGTTTATTGGAACACACTGATGCCCGTTCATTACATATTGCCTATGGCTGCTTTCATACTAGATCAGGAAAGTCAAGTAGTTGTAACAAAGATACTGTGGCCAACAAAATCTAAAACCTTTAGAGGAAAAGTTTGCTGAGCCCTGCTCTAGTTGGCCAAAGTTCTTCCCTGCTGGTGACCCACTTCTAGATCATCAGACTACGGAGACTAAAACATCTTTCAGGACCCTGGATGGAGGTTATTTCACTTAATTCTCACATCCACATAAGAAAACTCCAGCTCAGAGGGTGGGTAAGTAAGGCAGCTAAGGTCACATGGATGGTAAGCGGCGTTGCCCTTGGAGAGTAGACCACCAAGACCCACGGTCTCAGCCAGCCCTCCATCCCACATAGCAATCCTGCCGTCAAAATAAGCCTTTTCCTTCTAGGCTATTGCCCGCCTCCAGGACATTCCGGGATCATCCAAAAGCCCCTGTGCAGGCCTGCATTCTGCTTTTGTGTTCCTTGGCACAAACAAAAGTGAGCCTCTGAGTAGATGGCAAGTCTGGTGACAACCTGAAGGATGTGAATCCAGCAGCCAGCCTGAGAGGTGATGACTTGGGCGTTCCACTGGATTTGCCAATTACTCGAATGACTTACTTTGGGCAAAGTAAAATCAGGCTCTTCCAGCAAACAACAGAGAATTGAAAAACAGATCAATGGAAGCAGTGCCGGTTCATTTCCAATGACTTTATTGGATGCAGTTACTAGAGGCTGAACAATACATTTAAGCTCAGGGCTGGGTCTCTGTGTTGCGCTAATGCTGTATTTAAGAGCATGTTCCCTGCTAAGCATGTGGTCACAGTCTCTTAAGTGGAAAGAAGGTCTTTGCCTCTTTTTTTAAACCTCTGCAGCTTTGGGGTTTGCATAATTTTCTAGGCAATTGTTATCTCTCCCCCTTCCCTTCGGCTATTAGTTCTGCTGGTGGAACAATGGATCAGAGATTTATGCCAATTAGAATTGGATTTATACAGGGAGTCAGCGAGGCAATTGGCCCTAGACAATTTCCCGAAAGCGTCTCTGGCCCTTCCCACCTCTCACTCTCCCCTCTGCAGGCCAGGCACGTTCCTACTGCTCCATATTTGCTCACACTGTTCCCGCGACCTGGAATGCCCTCTCTCCTTCCTCTCTGCAAAGCCATGAAGCCTTTTGCAGCTGCTCTATGTTCAATCACTTCTTTGATATCCAACGGCAATTTGTTCCACACCTTACCACTTAATTGTTCTCTAGTTCTTTCAGGTTTGTCCTATCTTTTCAAACAGATTGTGTTTGAATGGGTCTGCTGTAACTTGGTGTCTGGAAGCACAGAGGCACTCATCACTACTTGGTGAATAAGTAACATCCTGCCACTCTTGCCCCACACACCACAGTCCTTTACTGAACGAGCCTTGGAGAACTCTAGTGCCTTTTCTGCAAATTTCAGCTTCCATCCTGAAGTTTGAAATTCACATTCCTTGCTCCTAATTTGCCTCTTACTCAACGTGTGAGCTGAGCACTTAATTTCTCCAAGCCTCAGTGTCCTCGTCTGCCCAATGATGATAATGTGATCTACCTGGCAGGGTTGTTGGGCAAGGTCAATGAAATCAGGTTTGAGAAACTGCTCATGAGACACCTGGCACAAAGGAAGGTGTTGAGCAGAAACCAGTTAGCTGCTGCTCATTTCTAGGAAGAAGATTCTGCTTTCTTCCAGGGAAGCTATGCCTCTCCCTTTGGGGATGTTTTTTTTCCCGGAGGCTTCCAGGTTCTCCCTGGCCCCTCTAAAATATCAGCTAAATCACAGCCAATTGGTTCAAACATTTCATATCAAGAAAGAATTTCAAATGTAGCTTTAAAGATGTAGGAATGCAGTGTTTTTTCATCTGATTCCACATTTGAGCCAAGCAAAACAGAGCTCTCCTTAAAGTGCTAATTTGGGGGCAAATCCTTCAAGAAATAATGGACCAAAGAGGCCCAAATGCTCTAACAGCCAAGGGCATCTCATCAGCTGGAGAGCCACTGGCTGAGATGGCAATAGGCCCTCCAGCTTGTCAATCATGCAGCCCTGTCCTCAGCTTTAAGTAATAAGAACGGTCACGTTTCACTATGAATTAGGCTAGACTAGACAGTTCCTGTCAAGGTTACCAGGGAGATGTTGAAATAACAACATTTGAAAAGACGCCGGAAAAAAGAGCAATAAAAGTAAGCAAATCCCATGCCTGCAAGATGGGGACTGTCACTTCCACACAAATTCTCCTGCAGAGCTACATTGTTAGAAAATTCCACGCTTTCTGAGCTCTGGCCTCTGGGAGAAGTAGAAACTGGGCAGATTTTTGTGGAAGGCGGAGGAAATCAGAAATCATTTCCTGGAGGGTCCTCATTCTCTAGCTGCCCTTTTGTGCCCATGCCATTCCACCCGCTGCTTCATCATCCCCCCACCCAACCCCATACACAGCTCTGCACACAGACACAGACTGCTCTCATTCCTACCCAACCCCCAGGCTCCCATAAATTACATCTACTGGATTCTGATCATAGCACTTCAGAATCTCTGGGGATCTCTAATCAATTTACTATAATGCTGGATCTATGAGCCAGAGAAGTCACTACAATCACAATGGTGGTAAGATTACTGAGCAGCATAGATTCATTTGTTCATTCATTCACTTATTCATTCAAACATTCAGTACGTATATACTGTTAAATCCTCAGTGCTAGCACAAAACTGATGAGCATGTGAGACTCAAGGAACAAGACATACAAAGATCCTCCCTTGTGGGAACTTGAAAGTCATATGTGTGTGTTTATACACATACACAAGAGTGTCTGTCTGTCTTAAGGGTAGACGAAGGGTGGAGGGGAAGATACTAAACAAACAATGCCATTTTCATTAATATTAATTGTCTAAAGTGTTGTGAAGGAAAAAATATATAGGGCTAGGACAGCATATAGCGTGGAGCCCCAAGCTGATCTGGTAGGCTAAAGAAAGGTGTGCTAGCAGGACTGATACTTAAGCTGAGACCTGAAAGATACTTAGAAGTTTGGTTGTTCAAGTGGGAAGGGTGAGCACGTTCCAGGGAGATACACAAAGACCCTGGGGTGGAAAGGCGCCAGTAGATCACAGAAAGGTGGTGAGAGCATGGGGGCAGAAACGAGGTCCCAAACAGGTGATCAATGTAGATATTTGCAGGCCGTTCAGTGAGTTTGGAGTTTATCCTAAAAGCAGTGGAAAGCCCTCTATGAGTTTTGAGAAGAGAAATGACATTACTTTATTTTCAATTTCAAGAACATCACTCTGGATACAGGTCAAATGCCCAAACATAACCTAAGACCCTTCACAGTCTCAACCCCTTAATACCCAGGCATGCTCTTTTCTGGTTCTTTCCTTTGTTTGTGTTCTTTCCTCTGCCTTGAAATCTTCCATTCTTTCAACAAATAATTACTGACTTCCCACCATGTGCCAACCCCTCTTTTAGGCACTGAGGTTACAGTACTCCACCAAACTGTTAAAAACTTGTGCTTTCTTCAAGCTTACGTTCTATTACCTATTAATTGCTCTTCCACTGGGGAACTGCTATTGAAACTTTCAGATCAACTCAGTCATCACCTTTTGTATGTGTGACGTCTTCACTTCCCTCTACTCATATCCTGGTTACATAACTAGGGCCCCTTGATGATTAGTGCATCCCCACTCCCCTCAACACACTGGCCTGAGAGCTCCTTGAAGGCAGAAAGAATTGTATTTACCTCTTGAATACCCCTAAGAGGGTCTGAAACATATTAGAAGCTCATTAAATGTTTTTGAGTAAATGAACTGTGTATTACTCTGGGCTCTCTGGAGAAGCAGAACGAATGGGGGGAGGGAGAGAGAGAGAGAGAGAGAGAGATTTATTATAAGGAATTGGCTCACACAATTATGAAGGCTGACAAGTCCCAAGATCTGCAGGGTGAGTCAGCAAGCTGGAGACCCAGGAGAGTTGATGGTATAGTTCCAAGCTTGAGACTCAGGAAAAGTGGACGTTTCAGTTAGTCAAAGGCAAGAAAAAGTCATGTCCCATTTCAAAGGCATTCTGGCAGGAGGAATTCTCTCTTGCTCAGGGAAGGGTCAGCCTTTTTGTTCTATTCAGGCCTTCCACTGATGGATAAGTCCCACTCATATTAGGGAGGGCAATCTGCTTTACGGGTCTACCAACTTCAAAGCTAATCTTATCCAAAAACACCCTCACAGAAACATCCAGACCAAATATCTGAGCACCCTGTGGCCGAGTCAAGCTGACACATAAAATTAACCATCACAAACTGACAAATATTTAAATTCTAAATGAAGGTGAAAAGACAAGGCAATAAAATCTTAACGTGAATGAGCTCACTCTTCTTTCTCCCTGACCACAGCTGAGCCACAGAGTCATGGTTAACAGCGAGGGGAAGGATGCGGAATTCAAATAGCCCACATCATTAATAAGTTTTTGGCTAAATGTCAAGGTTAAGCATTCTTGTCCCAAAATGGACTTTCTCTCCTTGCTGTTCCTAAGGAATATATACATTTTTTTGAACTCCTGCTTCAATCCTTGCCATTGCCATTCCATGAGGGAAATGCACTGGTCAGCCCCAACTGGCCCTTGGTTTTAAAAGTCCCTTTCAAATCTCAGGCGGAAACAGAATTGCCTCTAGGCACTCCTTCCAGGGCTCATCCTTCTGGCTGTCTGGAAAGCCCTGGCAAAACCTGGATAATTTTTTGTACTAAAGAAACTCTGAATTTAATAAAAAGTTAAAAAACATAAAGCCTGAATTGTTTACAGTTGGTTGGACAACTGCTTCCAAACTCATCTTAATTTCATGAAAAGACAAATACATCTCTCTCCCAAATCCCCTACAAGAAGAGTGTGCATTATTCTAGTTCCATTTCCACTTACTAGCATTTAAAGTACTCCGATAAGCAAGGTAGAAGAGGACAGAAGCTCTGCTGTGCTGTTGTGGAGTTTTAGTGGGGAAGAAAGGGAAAGAAGGGCGCTATCTCATCTGTTCAGTAAATGGTTTGACCCTCAGGTCAATCTCCCTCATGGCCATGTGCCCAGCTAAACTCTATCTGAAGCTCACAAAAAAATTATTACCATTTAAGATTAGACGGACACAGAATTCAAGCTGTGTCCTTAAACTTGCTAGGGAATGTTAGGTCGGGTAAAGACTGGTGTATATGTGGTATTGTTCAAGTAATGCTCAAGAGAAACATGCAATGAGTTCAAAGATGCCTCCTAAAAGAGAATTCAGGATAAATCACATTATGAGATGAGAAGAAAACATAATAAAAGGAGGACCAGTATGTCTTCTTGGTATAAAAACAGGGAATGCCTGGCTTTAGGACCATATATATCTTCACTGCCTAAGATTCTAAGACCATGTTAGATTTGATTGAGATAAGCCGTCACAACTAGCTTGATAATTTCAAGCAGATTGCACAACCTTCTTGTATGAGTATATCTTTGCCTTACAGAATTTAGAGCTTAATACTTAAGTTCTAGAAAAGAGGAAGCTGTTCTTTTCATTTCTAGTGATTAATGAATGGAAAATAAATTGGAAAAGTCACCTCATGGTCAGAGAGGCACATGAAAAAAGATGGTAGTATTTCTAGTATTCTATTGACTTCCTGGAATTCATAAGAAGACATTTTAATCTCTTGGCAGAGTATTCTGGGTAACATGACAGAGTCATGTGCATATTACATTTATTTAATATACTAGCATGCAAACTCTATGAGGGCAGGAATTTCTCTCTGATTTGTTCATCTAGAACAGTATCTGGTACATAGGGACCACAAAATTTTTTTAGATCTTGCTGGAGCCTAGATCCTTGGGATTTCTCTCACTGTGACTCTGTTGTCTCTCTCTCTCTCTCTCTTTCTCTCTCTCTCTCTCTCTATATATGTATATGTGTAAGTGCGTGTCCACACACACATATATTTGCATACATATATTCACTGTACATATATATTTAATAAATAATTTGTATTTCAGAAATAAAATTTATATTATGAAACTACCTTTGAATATCCAGAACTGGTACTTATGCTACATACTGTTGCTGTGTATTGACTAAACAATGAAGCTTAAGACTCTCAGCATTAAGATATTATATCTTAAATACTGTCTATGGCTTGTATAGCTGGACTTGCATACAAATTGTGAACTCTTAATAAAGTGTCTTCGCAGCTCAACAATAGAGTCTATTTGTTATATAGGAAATTTAATTAGGAATTTAGATGGTGAAACAATTCTGTTTTGGGGTGTATTTTAGGAGAATGAGAATAAATTACTGGACAAAACTCAAATGACAGCCTTACTTCCTGGTCAACAAATTCTACAGGAAACCCTTGCTTATATTTTACAACAGAACTGCTCAGAGAAGCCCTATCATAACATGAGTTCACCTCTAAAGACATCAGTTACTAATGTAACATATCCCTTGGGAGGATTGTAGAGCTCCTTGTAGGGTTTGCCATCATGCCTTTCAATTTCCAAACACAGAGCTCCAGGATCCAACCCAGTGCCTAACACATAGCAGATGCTCAAAAAGGAGTGTTAAGTCTTCAAAAGACTCAGTTCACCACCCTTGGAGTTAGAGAGAAGATTTCACTGGCAATTTGGAAAATTCAGACAGTATTAAAGAAGATAACTTAAAATCACTCTTTTTTGCACTTCTCCCAAATGATTTCAAAAATATTCTTATGGAACCACCCAAATTTTCTATTATGAACATTTTTTAACAATGAGGACACTAGGAATCCTATAGACTATTTCTGTAGACAAACCGTACGGACAAGGAACCTATTTGCAGTGCTTCTGCTGAATTTCCTAGAAAAGGGGAAGATTTGTAGAATGTCAACATTTTAGAAAGAAGCAGGAGAGATTCAATTTCACAAACGAAGTCATGGACACCCAGCATGGCCAGCACTGGACAGGGATTCCACAGCTACAAGATAGAAGAGCATCCAGACCCAGGTGCTCTGACATGCTAACCCTGGGATGGGGATCGGACTTTTGTCCATTTGTTTGGTTTGTTTTGTCCCCCAGTTTGTGCACCATTTTTCATCAAGACTGGGTTCTTTCTGTGACTCTGAAAGCCGAGAAGAGTGGCTGGTTGACCCTCTGGATGTGAGGATGAAAGTGGAGGGGCGGGACATGGCAAAGCAGTCAAGACTGGGGCCAGATTATGACATTTGATCAAAACTGGACAGCTGCAGTTATAAAGGATTTTTTAACTGATCACTCTGGGAAAAAGGTAAAGCATAGGAACTAGCCATTTTCCCCTGTATTTGCCTCCTCCTCAAAGCTCATCAGTCTCATATTGGGAAAAGACTGATTCAAACTCTAAAGAAATTAATGAGCACAAAGATTAAAAGAACAGCAGCGTTCCCTAGAGCAAGAAGATGACACCTTCCCCAAACCAGCTCGGAAACATTCCAGGAGCCTTTCTGTGCCAACCCATGAGACAGCAAACTGCCCCTAATCTTGCCCAGCAGACTCCTTTCATTCTGCCCAGTGCAGAATTAGAGTGTAAAGCGTTCCAGTGACCCCGGAGAGGGGGAGGTGGCAGAGAGATTGGTCAGTGCCGGGTCACCATAACAATCCCCAGTATCATAGCCTCTGTGTACACACATGTACACAAATACACACAGTTGATCACCTAAAAGTTGATCAACTTTTTAGGAATTAAAATTTGACATACTTTTAGAAAACAGTATCAAATTATTATTTTCTTTAATAATCAGAAAGATCTCTAGGGCTTGTTACAGCTTTAAGATCTTTATCCTCACCATCTATTCTCATGATAAAGGAGCATAGAAAAATTTTCACAGCAAACTAATCTGAAGTGGAAGAATAACTGTATGTATATTGGGGGGCCGGGGGCGGGGCACAGACTCTAGGAGTTTTCCTTACAATATTCCCTGTTTTCAGTATATTAGCTGTTTTGCTCCCACTGTCCCTGTCCCTAGCCCCTTAGTGGGCTGTTTTGAAAGAGAAAAAACACATCTAAAGACTTAAGCTTTCTGTTTGCTTTGGTTTGGGATAAATGGAAATTTGTTACAACACTTTAAATTCCATTAGAAACCTTAACTTTTCCTTTAGAAGCCTACCTCCTCTAATCCTGTCGGTAGTCTTTTGAATTGATGGGTGCAAGCATAAATATTTCCATTTTACAGATGAGGAAACTTTGGCCCAGAGATTGAAATGCTTTGGTTAGGGTTCCCTGGAAAAACTCTGTGGCCTCGGTTGAAGTATAACTCAGGTCTCCGGGCTCCTTTTGACCACAGCAAAAGAAGTACTCACGTCATGATTTGGGTCTCCACTCCTGCCTCCACCAGAGCCCCGTCGACAAATAGAGGAAGCGAAGTGAAACCATACTTGTCCCAGGAGTAGCCCTCGTCAAAACTCACCCTGGGTTGGAAACAAGTACATGGAAGAGACAGCTGAAAATAAAACCAGACTCTGTAGCAACCGTTTTTCAGGTTATTAAATTCTCCTTTGTATCTTGCTCTCTGGCAGTCTGGATCATCAATAGACATTAATCTTCAACATCTCCCCATATTATTAAGAGATTTGATCAAAACTGCATTTCCTGGCAGAGGCAGAGATAGCAACAGAGCTGCAGAAATATTTCAACATATTAGAATCGAAAAAACAACCCAGGCAGGAGGGCTGAGTGGATGGAGTGTCACGTTTCAAGTACTCAGAATGGAACCCAAGGCTCAATTCACAGCACAATCAATTCAGCCCTTGGAGTTTCTGACACAGACAAATTGAGCAGTGTGGGGTGTACCCTATGGAAAGGGAGGTGTGTGTCTTTCAGATCAAACCTTAAAAAAGCAATGTCCTATTTGTTCAGAATGGATGTTAGCATTATTTTCCCTCCCCGATGCCACTTTAGGGGGCTTTTAGAGATGAGTATTGAGTTTCTGAGATGTTCTGGGCAATGCTGTTCCATTTTTTCCTCCATTGGTAAGAGGAAGGTCTGACCCTTTGTGGACAGAGCACCTAAACCCCTTTAAAGGGAATGCTGCTAGTGGACTTGGGTAATTCTGAGTGCTTGCTTCTTCCTTTTCTTGATATTATCAAGCACCTGTCTGCCCCTTGCTTTAGCCAGAGGACACAGCCCAAAGACCACGTCCTCCGAAAAGCTTTTCCTGCCACCTCTTCTTCCTCAAGGCAGCTGTATTTGCTGCATTCTCTGTGATTCTTCTTGGCCTCATTAATTCTTGGTTGATCTCTGACTCCAAAACTCAGGATTCTCTGAGGTCAGCTGTAGAAACTCTATTTTCCAACAACACCCAGGCCCTCTCCTGACTTCCCAACTTATCTTGAATCCTTCAATTCAACATTATAATCTTGGAAATTCAGGGGCCATGAATGTCTTATTCATTGAATGACCCCTCAACACCACCTACATATCTTTATTACAATACTCCTTACCTGATATTACACATATATTTTCAAAAAAATATGTCTGACTTTCTCACTGAACTGTGAGCTTTCTGAGATCAAAGACCGTAGGAAAAGCTAAGCCCGAGATGGGGAGAGAAATTGTAGAAAGCAAAAGCCCTGCTGTATGAACTGAGTTCACATGGAAGGCACAGAAATATGGGTTGGATGGAAGAATGGGATGAGCAGAAAAAATGAGAAATGCCAAAATCCAGGTGGGAATGTTAGCACACACAATAACCAAAGTGCAAAGATGTCCTAAGATTAGCATAAGCAATGGGACAGGTCTCCAGAGCCAGAGTGAGGAAGGAACCCTGTGATTCTCATTTATGGTCACTATAACACTTGGAGCCCAGCATTGTGCCATTCAGGTGACTTTCTGAAATCAGTAATTTCTAACGCTTGACTATCTCAGGCTGAGGTAATTATTTAAAACAAAATAACACTAAAGAAACTCCAAAAAGTACAACATTGGAAAATTTAATCTCGTTGGTATCAGACATTTGCGTTTGGATGGGCTGCCATTGGTGAGAGCTATTCTTTTTGATGGTCAGGGGTTTTAAAATGTCCTGAGGTAACTACATTGAATTGGTATACCCCTGGGGTCCACCTTCTCCTTCTCAGTTCAATAGCTCATTAATGGCCAAGACAAAGGAATTGGGAATGTCTTATTAGATCCACAGGTGACATTGAAATTGGTAGGACTGTCAATACTCTGGGAGACAGAAATAAAGTTACAACTTACCTCCAAATAGTGGCAAGACAGGACTACAAAGTCAAAATAAAACAAAATTCATTCATCAAATATTTATCAATGTCTGCAAAGCTCCTGGTCTGGCAGGGGCTTCTGTTCTAGAAACAGTGCAGTGAACCACAAAGGGAAGGCCCTGGCTTCAGTGGAATTTACCTTCTAGTTTGAGGAGCCAAACAACATGCAGATAAGTGTATACAAAAATATGAGTTATGAGTAAGTGTCATGAAGACAATTAAAATAAGAGTAATATGACAAGCAGTGACTGAATAGCTACTTTGCATTGAAAGTTTAAGAAAGTCCTCTCTGAGGAAGTGACATTTAAACTGAGATCTGAATGATAATAAGGAACTAGCTATGCAAAGATGGCAATGAGAGCCATTCCAGAGGGAAGATCTAATGTGAAATGAAGTTGCTGTATGGGAAGAACAGAAACAGGATTTGGTGATGGAATGTATACAGGTTATTTGAGCAAAAGAAAGAAATCATGGACAACATTGATTCTTGGGGTTAAGCAACTGAGATAGGGAAATGGGAAGAACAGGAGAAGCAAAACTTTTTGTTTGTTTGTTTCTGTTGGATCCACATTAAATTTCAGATGCTTTTTGAACTTCCATGGTGTGGCACTGTCAAGGGGACCTTTGGATGGATGGATCCAGATTTCTGGGGAGTCATCAAAGCTGGGGATATAGATTTGGAAGCCACTTATAAGGTAAGACCAACTTAAAGCAGAATGCTTAGTTTAAAAGCAAAAAAAACCCTGGGGTCATTGTCAATCACAAGGTAAATATTTTCCAGCAATGACACTGTTGTGAGAGGTGGTCAAGCCGCTGAGTCTAGTATGTGTTCACAGATAGATAACATGCATAATGAAAGAAATTATCTTTCTACCAGAGCCTAAACACCATGTTCAGTTTCAATCATTTTAGAAAAACTGACAATCAATGTGATTAAAGGTAAAGAACAGGTTGTACTGGAAACAGGTTACATGAATTGAAAGTGGCTTAAGGAGAAAAATAATAGAGCTTAAATAATTACTATTACCTTTTAATTTCTTTTTTAGTAGAAAGTTTCCAAATATTTAAACAAACAAACACAACTCTATTTTTAGAATACTGAAAAGGAGAAACATCTGTGAATGAAGTCAGAGAAAATGTAGTTAGATGTGTGAAAATATCAGTTTAAAATTACAGATGGAATAGGGTAGAAAAGATTTCCATTCTTGTAACTCTTCTAAAGATGATAGTCCGATATTTGTGCACAAGAATGTAAGCTCTCAAGTTCTTTGTCTTGTTCGTTGGTATATCCCAGCTCTTATACTGATGCTGGATAAACAGTATATGCTTAATGAATATGTGAGGCATAAACAAACAAATGCACAAAATCTGTTGAGTTGCATATCTGATCATTTTGCAGAGCTTAGAAAGGCTAGACAAAGAAACCTCTGGAGGCCCTTTGCAGCTGGATGATTTTTAAAATCACATGCAATTCTGGAGCAGATTTATTCTGCAGAGACCTGGGCAGCAGAACAGTGCCCAATGGACAGAAATTACAAGGAGATTCATTATTGCTCAGCATAAAAACAATCTTTCTAACAACTAAAGCCCTTATACAAGATGGGAACTCACTGTCTTGGGTGTTTGCAAGTTGTTCAGCACGGCAGGATTCTGGGGAAGTGTGGTGAGCCTCTGGCGGTCACAGAGGTATCTGCTACACTGGGTATGAAACCAGACTACAAGTCCTCTAAGACCCTTCCTTCCTCCATGCCTCATAGCTTTATTATATTGAGATGAGAGCCACTAAAAGGAATGGAGTCTGCCAAGAAGAACCGGGGTTCTCCCCAGAAGTCTCTAGCACAGAAATAAAGTTATAACAGTCATTGAGAATCAATATTCCTCCCTTTGGTGAGGTGCATTGCTCCATCCTATTTCATACCAAATGCACGAGGTGGTGGCATTTTAGCCACCTGGAAGTTCTTCAGAACAGCACATGCGTTTCACTTCTCAGAGTCATGTATTGGTTGGAACTATTACTTCCATGTGAATGCTTCTCTGAACAAAATGCTGGTGCTCACAACCATTTATAGAAGAACAAAGGAACAAAAAAAGGCCAGGTGATGTTTCACTTTCTGTTTCCAAGAACATCCCATGGAAAGCAGACACTGACAGCTTGTCAGGGATAAACAAACAGTAGGATCCCAGTCTACCTGCCGATCGGTAGCTCTGTCTACTGTGAGTTTTCATCAGAGCTCTGCATTCTGTGGGGCTCCACCGTTCATTTCACTCTAATGCTTCTAAGGTACAAAGGGAATACTGGATGGAGGGCTAACCTGAAATAGCACGTAGGTTCTCATCTCCATGCATCCAATGTACATGGTCACAAATGGATGGGTTCATTTGTATGCTGTTTTGTCTTCTTGCATATCTAGCTACCTATCATTTCAATTTATAGGAAACAGCACGCCTTGTTAGCTAACTAAAGTTTCCCCAGCTTTTCAATTATGCTTCCCATTTTCTCTGAAAGACAATGTAGTCATTATTTAAATCTGAGAGCCACTATACCCTTGTGTGAGAGTGGGCAGGCCAGTGTATTTTTCCTCTGCAAATATATATACATCTGTATACAAAATAATGTCAGTCTGAGACCTACGACAGAAAATAACAATGAAGTGATTACTTAACCTTTCTTGCCCTTAAAATGAGCTATTTGTTTACCTTGAGGGTTATGACTTAATTAGAAGCTACTGGTGATGAAGAAACTGCATTTGCGTTTCACAAGCTTGAAATTCATAAGCAGGAGACAAAATAAGTCAAGAATTTTACAAGGAAACATTGATGATAAAGACATGGTCAAGCCCTTAAAAAACACTCAGCCTTTAAAAGAGAAGTGCAAAGGAGAATTCCTGAATGAGTTATTTGTTGTTTTCTGACAGGCATATGCAATAGCTGGCATTTAACTATTGCAGGAATTATTTCAGAGAATGGCATTCATAAATAGGCAAGTAAGCAGAAATCACGGTGTCCAATTCAGGCAAACATGTGTAGCATTTATGACAAATGACAGTGTCAACATCCTGTAAATGGAGAAAATGCTATTCCAAAAGCTTAGTTTGAGTGGGCAGGCCTGGTGGTGTAGTGGTTGGGTTCATTCGCTCCACTTCAGCAGCCTGGGGTTTGCGGTTTCGGATTTGAGTGCAGACCTGCACACTGCTCATCAGGCCATGCAGTGTTGGCATCCCACATACAAAAAATAGAGGAAGATTGGCACAGATGTTAGCTCAGTGACAATCCTCCTCAAGCAAAAAGAGGAAGAGTGGCAACAGATATTAGCTCAGGGCCAATCTTCCTCATCAAAAAAAAAAAAAAAAGCTTTGTTTGAAAACTCACCTTTAATATGTTGTTAGAGTTGGCAAACAAATGGAGGGTAGTATTATCATTATTATTGTAACAGAAAATCCACTGGGGATGCAGTTACTTTTCTAAGCTCTATAAATATTTTACCAATAAAAGAGATATTTCATGGAATAAGGGAAAACTCAAACGTTGTATTGATGACTTTGACAGGCGTGACCTGATGCTACTTACATATCCCTGAGTGAATATTAAATAATCTTCCCAACTTGGATGGTTTTCCTCCAGAAATTCCCACACCAGTACTCCTTTTGGAAGTGATCAGCTCTCTGGAGAGAAACCATTGCAGAACAGACTGAATGGTCAGCTGTAAGGAGGCTAGGATTTGCCAAAGCCTACACTCTCTCTAGTCCTTCTGCTCCATGTACTCCTTCCATGTCAAACCTAGACTCTTCTTCTATCACCAAAGGGAAATAACAACAACAATAAACTCCTCTTTTCTTTAGAACAATACTTCTGTGCAAAAGGCTCTAAAATTAACCATTAAGTACTAGGTTCCTACCCTAATGAAGGAGAAGGCAGGTGGATGATGGGCAAGTGAAGATGGGGTTGCCATCCCCTTCTCCCAGGACTTCAGGGGAAGAAGTCTGTCCAACTATATCTGTTTGCAGGGCACTGATCAATTCTCTTATTGAGATTTAGATGGAGGTTCTTACAACATCACGATAAGCGCTAAGAAATGTTGCCTTTCTTGGTTAAGAAACAAATAAACTAGTTTTAAGAGTCAGCCTGTCCTCTCTGAGAGTACAAGTCCTATTCAGTCCTCAATAGAGAGAGCTCTTCCCTCCACACCAAGAGACAGGTCTTGGCCACAGAAGAAATGATGTACAGGCTCAACCTGAACCCCTTAAACTGGCCTTTAAGTTCTTCTGAGTCAGACCGACCTTTACTCACTCACATTCTTGATTCCAATCAAATATGGTCTTCTGAACACTCCCTACATTTCCTGAATTCCAGGCTTTGGTCAGAGTTTTCTCTTCCCTTGGTTTGCTTCCCATCACTCCTCTTACCCCTGGCATCCTTTTTTCCAGGATCAGCCTGCATGCCGCCTGCAGCAGGAAGACCCCCTTAACACACTAGGCAGGACTCCATCCTGCTTCAGGATTCCACCAATACACACAGCCAGTATCCTTTAGCAGGAATTGCTTTCATTTTTGGTGATGTGTAGACTGACCGAACTCCTTATCTTGACTATGATCTCCCAGAGGGCAGAGGCCATGTGATAAGCCCCTGTGTACTCATTAAAGTACCTGGAAAATTAGTAGTAAAACCAGAAGAGCATTCATGACAGAGACACAACTTGGTGTTGCCCGGTACTAGCTGTGTAGCCTTGAGCAAGGTATTTAACAGGTTTGCATTTCAATGCCATTATAAATACATGTTAAAAAGAGTATCCACATACATAGGGTTGTGTCAAGAATTAATTTAAATAATTCAAGTAAAGGGCAGAGAACAGTGCCTGGAATTTAACGATCCCTCAGTAAATGCTGACTACCATGAATGCTGAGTAATCCCATTCTTCTGATGCTACCCAAAAAGTATATAATCAGTAGTAAAAGGCTGATAAATTCAGCCCTATGGGTCTAGTGGTTAAGATTTGGCCCTCACACCACCCACAGCCCGCGTCCATTTCCTGGTAAGGTAGGCAACCACACAACCCATCTATCGGTTGTCATACTGTGGCGGCTGTGAGTTGCTGTGATGCTGAAAGCTATGCCACCAGTATTTCAAATACCAGCAGGGTCACCCATGATTAAGGGTTTTAATGGCGTTTCCAGAACAGACAGACTAGGAAGAAGGACCTGGCCACCCACTTCCAAAAAAAACTGGCCACGAAAACCCCATGAATAGCAGTGGAGCATTGTCTGATATAGTGTCACAAGGTGAGAGGATGGTGCAACAAGACCGGGCAGGGTTCTGCTCTGCTGTACACAGGGTCGCTAGGAGTTGGAATTGACTTGACGGCAATAACAACAAGAAAGAAGTATGATAAACAATTACATTGGGAACTTTACAAGCTTGCTGTTGAGTTGGAAGAGCATTTTTTTATTACAAATGGCTTCAAGCATCTTTCTAAAACTTATTCTCATAATCTTTCTGTAAGAAGATATAGTGGTAGCTAAAACCATTTCACTTTATGTTACTTGAGCTCTAAGAAATTGATAATATTTTACCATTTTTGATCTACAAAAATGGCAGTTTCATATGTTTTAACTTAATAAATGGCCAAACTGCAAGAAACCTTTTTAAGTCCTTGCCAAGGTGACTGAAGCTGGAATTTGGCACCTGGGGACCCTATGCCTTTTCCGGACTACAATCAGATGCTTCCCTGTAAAACGCTACCCTGAAAGTGTTACTCTCCCAAAATCAAGGGACTAGGAGTTAAGCTAGGGTCCATCTTCCAGCCCATGGCTAATCCCAACAACTGTACTCTAGACAGCATATCCTCTGCTGCCAAATATTTACTCTTTCAAATATTCACTTTGCTGAATTGAAGGCTGAAATTCTTTCCCTTCAGGCTATAAACACACATGATACTTATCCATCCACTGTCACAAACAAAAATACACAACAGCATCAGCATCATCATCATCATCATCACCAGTATACATATTCTCATTCAGCTCTTTGTCCTCACTGGTGGGTTTTTCATATACACACTCAACTTCATTCCACCATCTACTTTCTTGAGAAGAGTCATCTACACGGTCTCTACTCCACTGCTTCTCATTCGTTCATTCATTCATAAATCTATTGCAATCTACCTTTCAAGCCCACCTCTCTTTTGAATCTACTCTGACAAAGATCACCAATGACCCCCCCCATATTGCTTAGTCCTAGATGATTTTTCACTCCATAACTGACTTGATCTGATTATAGAATTTGGCACTCTTGATTACCCCTTCCTTCAGCATCCAAGAAAATATTTTTCCTGTGTTTTTATCTTTTTGGCTATCTCCTTAGTCTTTTCCATAACTACTACTTCTGTTCTGAATGCTGGTGCTCAACAGCGTTCCATTGGAGTCCCTGGTTTCTCCTTGTTGTAACCACTCTCCTGAGGCATTGAGTTCACTGCCATGGCTTTAACTACCAGCTAGTGGCTAAATGACCCTAAATCTAGAGTGCCAGCCTAGATCTCTCTCCTGACCTTCAGGTGAATATGTCTGAGAACTAATGGTTATCTCTTGTAGAATATTCACACACATCTCAAAATCAACTTGTCTATAACTGAACTTAATATCTGCTACATTCACCTAACCTCCCTCTTGCAGCAATTTCCATCTTCCATAGTTTGGATTCTTAATCTTGGCTGCCTGAACTTGCAGGTCCTTCTTGCTCTTTTCTGCCTTATCCTACCACCCTATATATTCATCATACTTCCCCATGTAAATTATCTGGTCTACTCTTGCTACTTAAGAGTTAGATGATGTATAATAAATGGATGGATGGATGGATGAATAAATGGATGAGAAAGTGGGCAAATGGGTACAAAACCATGCAGAATAACGTCCCAACACTTTTCACTAAAAAGTTGCTCATTAATAGTATAGGGAGCTGTCCTTACCACAAATGCCTGACTGGCAGAGGTGTGTGTTTCATGGCTACGAGGGCGCCACCCCAGTCTAGGAACCAGACATTGTACTCTTCATCAAAGATCTGGAACAACAACAACAACAACAATCATAGCAACACCTTACATTTGCATAGTGCTTGACAGTTTACAAAGTCTTTCACATACATTGCTTCATCTAGATTCTGAGACTTCCAACAACCCTGTCAGGTAATTTGGCAAGTACTATCATCCCCATTTAACAGATGAGAAAATGGACTTGAAGAGAACAAATAACTCTCCCTAAACCACTCAAATGGCATTTCTAGGGCTCTTTTCACTAGTCCTGTCAACCAGTGTGTTGTAAGAAGGTGAGGCAACAAAATGCATGCTCAACTAGATAACCCAAAGGAAAATAGGACTGCAAAAAGCTTCCCCATCTTTTCATCTGAGTGGGTTGCCATGCAGCTCTCTCTTTTTCCTCATCTATGCAGATGTTTGCTAATTTATAAATGGTCGGTGTCTTATAGAATTATTTATAAATTATCCAGAAACTTAAAAGACAATTTCTCTAGGCATTATAGTATACATGATGACTGATTTTTTGAAAATAGCCACCACCTCCTAGGTTCCCCACAAGCTGGATGAAGACTAAGTTTGGTGCTTGGGGATCCTAACTCTAAGTGCTCATTGGAACACTGTGCTTCTAGGGACCTAAAGTCATTCATTTTTTTGATTCATCCATTTATCCATTACCTATTTATCCATCCATGCACTCAGTCACTCATTCAGTGATCTATCCATACAGAAAATGTAGCAGTGTTCTGAAGACTATGTTTGGTTGGAATCAAGAATGTGAGTAAGTAAGGGTGGATAGGACTCAGAAGAATTTAAAGCCCAGTTTAAGGGGTTCAGATTGAGCCTGTAGGTAATTCCTTCTACTTCCAAGACCTATCTCTCTCTGTGTAGAGAAGAGCTCTCTCTATTGAGGACTGAATAGGACTTGTACCATCAGAGAGGACAGGCTGATTCTTCAAACAAGTCTGTTTGTTTATTGTCTGCTCCTCATCCACCTGACTATGGCCTTAGGAGCAGGAACCTTAACTTATGCTTTGTCATATGCCTTGCAGAACTTGAAATGGTTGTATCTAGCAGGTGCTCACTAAGTTTCTTTGGATAGTGGTAGTGGTGACAGTGGTGGCAATGGGGGCGGTGATGATGATGTTGGTGATAGTGATGGTATTCTTCACTAAGGGACCCAAACAGGAACTTAGCCAACTAGATTTCAGATGGTGACTTCACCTTCATCACCAGGATATCCCGTGTTCTTCCCTTTTCTTCCCCAGGTAGGAACCTTCCTACCTTTAAGACTTTAAGTAGCAAAATGTCAGCTCTTTCCTAGTTTCCCCAAGTAGAACAATTCCTCCCTTTTCTCTGCACGCTAATAATAATGCCACTAAAATAATACAATCACCTAAAACTACCATTAGTTATTTATGAGCCCATTTCCTCTACTTAATTTTGAGCTCCTTGAGGAAAAGGATTCCAAAGTATCCAGCTGCCTCCTCAGGTTTGTACTGACCCATAGTTGACATTATATAAATCTGTGTTGTCCAATACAGTAGCCACATGAGACTATTTAAGTTCAAATTGATTAAAATAAATAAAATAAATAATTCAGTTCCTCTGTCACGTTAGCCACATTTCAAGTGCTCAATAACCACAAGGGACAGCACAGATACAGGACACTTCCATCACTGCTGAAAGTTCTATTAGACAGAGCTGCTACAAATGTTTTTAAAATTGAATTAATTTTTCATGTACTCATGTATCTATTAAGCTGTTTCCTACTTACTTAAGTCTGGACCTACACAGTGCTTAATCACAGACTTCCATGGCTTTCCGCTTTAGTATACTACCCCCTTCATCTTGCAGATCAACAAACAGATTCAGAAAGGTGAAGAGATGCCTGCCTGCCAAGACCCCATGGCACATTAATGATAGGAGCCATTTTATTGGTTATATCCCCAACATCAGCACAGCACAGCATCCACTGGCTGTTCCATACATATTGCTGAATGAAAGACTGAACAAATTGGGGAAATTCAAATTCTTCCTACTCGCTGCCCAGCACTCTTCCCATTTTACCCCACTGCCCATCTAATCTGCCAGCCAAACTGACCAAACTGAACAGCTGCTTCAATTTTTTTGCAACCACAAAGTCAGAATGAGCCCGAGAACCTACAGGAAAGAGAGATGTTGGCAGAACTTGCCCTCAGTGCCTCTTCCCTGTCCCCAAATCTCCCAGTTACCTGTCTCCAAGTGTTGCCCCCATCAGAAGAGATGAACACACCAATATCAGTATATGAGAGCTCCGGGCCAATGTTGCCTGAAACACAAGCAGATCATTTGAAATTGTCAGGCAATTTACAGATTCTGTGTGCTTGGGTTTAGGGGAGAGGTTAGGAGTGAGTGAAGGTTTTCCTAGTGATGTTTAGAGTTGATTTGTGTAGTCTCTTTCTTGGTGTCATATCAAAAACAGAAGGAAGAAAAATTCACTATGCGGAAAAAATAAATAATATGAAAGGAATATGTCTTTAAATGCAAGACCCAAAGACAGAATATTGATTAGCTTAGACCTCTTGGTCTATGCATTCTGTATACCAATAATCTCTTAAAATTGATCTTGACAGGTGTCCCCTGAAGGTGGCAAAGAGTGGAAGAGTAGACATGTGTGGAGAAGCTGGGCCTAGGGACACCTTCCTCTTCATGTATAATTTTAGCCTAAGAAAAAGTGGTGTGTGTATGTGTGTGTGCATACATGTGTGTGTCTGCTTCTGATTTAAATTGTCAACACGTCTCTTGAGTGACAGGCAGTTGAGTGACCCAATATTATAGACTATGTAACTTAAATTATAGAGTTCCCAGAATAAGATGACTACAATCAGCAGACCATGGCCCTTATGCATGGCAGGATGAGAAGTCACCTGGCTTATCCCTAGACTGACCACACTTACTGCCTCCATCCCATCGCCCTCTTTTTTCCTCTCCTTCTTTTTCTTTCCCTTGCACTTCATCACCTTGTGCTTATGTTTAATAAAAAAGAATATGGTCAAGATTTTCTAGTTGATCTATATTGCCCAAGTATCCCCAGTGGGCATCCCACCCCCTCAGAGCCCAGAACAGTGCTCCAAACTTAGTAGTTAGTTGCTCAATAAATAATTGTGGAATGAATGAATGAGTAAACAAATGATTGAATCCTATTTCAATGCTGATGTGCATTTGGGGAGGTATCAAGAACTCAGAACGTACACTAAACATGTAAGAATTTATCATTTTGGCTGATATTTTTTCTTTAAAAATAGCAGGAAGGGAATGTTAGCTCCCACACATCTGTAGCCTAAATAAGAGCACAATAAAAATGCAATAATGAAAATGTTAATTGAGCTCCTGACATTTAATGCTTCAAAATGAGAAATTAAAGCCAGGCTACAGCTTGTCAAGCTCCCATCAGCATCAGGGAGCACACAGCTAGCCAACTTGTTTTGACACTCAGGCTTCCAAAAATAACCCTGGGCTCGGGGCTCAGGCAGTAGGTACAAGTGTAGTGGGGAGAGGCAAAATGAGCAGGTCTGCGGAGATCTGCCTGGAATTTGAAATTCAGTTCTCGGGATACAAGTTTTGGAAGACACTGATGAAGAAAGAAAAGAGGAATGGGGCAGAAAATGTCAAACCAAGTCATTTGGTGCTGGCTGCCTGGAGCATTGTGTTAAGAAGGATTCTGAAGCCATATTTACAAGAGTTTAATAGGATAGAGTGTGATGATCCATTACTAATGTCTACCAAGGTGGTAGAGAGAGAGGGAGGCAGAAGCATAGCTGCCCTAGAGCTAGAATCTGCCATCCCTGTCATGGCTTCTTAGGCTCTAGCTCATCACCTCTTACCCTCTGTAGGAGCTGGTTCTGCCAATATCCTCAGCCTCTCTTTCATAGGTCAATCAGGCTAATTTTGGAGGCTTTGTGCTGGTGAGAATCCAAAGCTCACAGTAAAGTCTGTTTTTGGAAATATCTTTTGTCAATTGAAAGGGGCCCTGAAGGAAATGCTGCTGATCACAGGGACCAGAAAGTCAGGTTGCAGATGAGGGGAGAGAACAGATGTATCCAGGATGATTCCATCTTCGAACATGTTCAGTTCCTAAGTGGCCCTGAGGGAAATCTCTGATAGGAAGAGTTTGGGTTATGGCATCAGAGAAGGAAGATTCAAATAATATATCTCATTGGCTAACGTGGAACTAGAGAGGCTTACCAAAGTGGCTGCTGGCCAGGCTGGAAGAAAATGCAGCTGCTCCCCACTTAAGTGGTGTGATAGGAGAGAGGAAGGAGGAGAGAGATGGAGACCGACAGGCAGCCTCTCTCACCAACAGCTTAGCTGGTAAATAGGGAGGTTTCACTGCTCTTTCTGGCAGCTTTAAACAACTTTCTTTTACCCCCACTTCCTCCCAGGGCTACTCTTCTCTGCTCCTTAGTTAAACACTTGTGCAAAAAAAAAAAAAAGGGAGAATTTGGAGTTCTCTGGAGTTAGAGATGCTTCTCTCACCACCACTGATGCCCACTCAGAGTGATTAAGGGCTCGGTGGAGGGGAAACCAGACAAGTGCACAATCCACTGCAGGGAGGGAAAACATCTCCATGCAGAAGACAATAGAAGGGTGTGAACATTCAGAGTTTATAGGAAGCATAGCAGGGAGCCTGGGGTGTGGAGCTGCAGGTAAAGGGGCTCGGGGCTGGGTCTGCTTGAATGATTACTTGTTGACTAGACTTTGAATCAGAGGGAATGTGGGTGTGGACATGACATCTCTTCCTACTTGCCCTCCATCTCTTCATGTCTCAGTTGAGGAGAAGACTAATTGCCCTTTTTACATCATAGTATACATGTGCAATCAAGGCAAGGAAAGTACTTGTCACAGTGGAAGACACAGTGAGGATGTGAGGTCTTGACTACTAGCTTCAAACCACAATGGTAAGCATATTTAAAACCCTATGGTTTATGCTTGCTAAAACAATTCCAAAACTCTCCAGATTGGAATTCCATCTGCCTTCTAAGATGGGCTCAGCAGGGGTTAGAAATGAATCCCAGGGTATACATTCTTCCGTGCAGCTTCCCTGAGACCACATCTCAATGTGAGATGGGAAGAGGCAGTGGGCAGTGGGAGTGGAGGGGAGAGAGCCCAGCATCACTGACACCTGAAGACAGGTGAAATGCATGGATGTGAGAGAGAGCCCTGGAGAGAGAGTCTCCATGTGGCCACTGAAGTCATCCTTGGCTAACTTCATAACGATTTTCCTGATAGCAAAGAACCTCCCAGGGAGAGCGGGCAGCAGGGTGAGGAGGAGCTGGGGACGAGGAAGCAGGTGTAAGAGACCTAGCTCTGGCTTTTCATCAGGATCTCCTCAGCTGATTACATCCCTCCCAATGTCCCACGGTCCAGCAAAAAGTTATAAGAGTTACAAATGAGAGACAAAAAAGAATTAGTCAATTCTGATATATAGGACAAAAAAATTCAAAAACAAATCTTTAATATCTGCGTGTTTGTTGATTGATAAACTTACAGTTAGACTAATTGAGAGGCATGGGCTGGTCACAGGTAATAACAACTACTACTAATCCCACCTTTCTATGCTCTGAGCACTTTGCTGGGTCTTGTAGACACATTTTTCTATCCCTAATTCCTACAAAACGCTCACAAGGTAGAAAAAACCGTTTTACAGGTGAAGAAAATAAAACTCGGCGGTTAAAGAACTAAGCCAAATTCACAGGGCTAGTAAGTGTCAGAACTCAGCTTGGAAGGCAGGACAACAGGGTTCCCGAGTGTATTCATTCATTCAGTGCATGCTAGTGTATGCACATTATCCACAGATTCTATTGAAGGAGATGAGCAGATCATATTCTTCTGATGCAAGAAGAGCAGTTTTAAATTTCTGTAATACTAATGACGATAATAGGTAACATGTATCGAGCATTCAATACATGCTAGGTACTGTTCTGAGCACTTTACATCCATTACTTCATTTAATCTTTCAATTCTATTATGTCAGTACTACCAGTCCCACTTTGCCAATGAAAACACTGACGTTCAGAGCGTTTAAGCCACCTAGAACAATGCCTGGCTACATCACTAGCATTTAAATAATATTAACTTTTATTATTGATTACTGTTTTTCAGTGTTTCCTCTACTCCAGTCCAGGCCTCCTGTAGACCTTGAGGAGAGGCGGAGATTGTAGCAGTCCCAGAGTTGGGAGTCCAATTCACGTAGATTAGACTGTGGAAACCCCTCCCAAAGCCAAGAGAACAGCAACAAAGCTTGCCCTCATCTCTCACTACCCTGGCTGCCTCAAGCCAGTGGTATTAAATATGGTGGATCCGATCCCTGTGGGGTTGAGAGGAGTTGACTGAAATGCCAAAAGGCTACTACGCTGACTGTCAATCTGATTAGAGTGGTTGCTCACTGGTGATATTTGAAAGTCCATGCAGTTGGAGGCTTGGAGAAGGAATTCATGTCTAAGAGAGCAGTAACTCCAGGGGCCAGAGCTTTGGGTTGATGAGAGAAAACAAAATGTGCCATCTCAGAAAGTCACTGTGAATTTATCTGCTTTCATTAGAAAAAAGCTGCCTAACATCAGAGATCTAATTTCTAAGATTAGAAGCCTCCCTTGCTTTATGCCATCAATGTATTCCTGAAAAGGTGTATGTAAATCAAATGCATGCTAATCAGAGCACATCCCCCCAGAGACTTTCATTTTCATTTCAGAGTTGCTTCATCTTCACTTCTGATTGATGTTCAGTGGACAGTAGTTCCAACAATGCAACCTTAAGTTTTTCTGCCCTTTCCCCCAGGCTCTCAGCCAAGTGGTTAATCATGTGTAAACAAACCTTTACATGCACCAGAAACCTCCTGATTAAAAACAGCTCTGGGGTGAAACCCTATGCAAGGAATCCTCTGTGTAAAGAGAAAACTACCCCAACTTATATTTGGTGAGCTGGGAAGTTCACATATCATGTTTTCTTAAAGTGAGAATTCTCTATTACAAACAATCTTTCTGATCAGTCTGTTTACTCTGAGAGGAGCTCTGGCTTCTTGCTAAGCATAGGCAGTTGACTACTCTGTGACTGTGTAGGACAACACATTCATCTCTAGAAGTTACAAGTGTATGGAGCTCTCTTCCTAAGTTATTAGATTGGCCCTGGGGTTCCAATTAACCTCGCCTGTTTGCTGGGGAGAGTGCCCATAGCTTTCATCAGATACTCAAATGAGTCCAAAGAGAGTATAAACATATTCCAGAATCCCTCAGTGAGGAAGAAGCCCAGGGAATGTCCTCCTTACCTGTAGCCACCACAAGTCCTGGGGCTGTCTCCTTGCTAGAGATTCTTCCTGAGGAATATGGATTTTCAGAGATCTGCAAGTGCAGGTGTAAGGAGCAGAAGGGCTAAAATGAACCAGAAAAAAATAGCTTCATTCCAGGAAACTCCTGACATACACGCCTGTCCTACCAGAGATGGAGCTTCCAGATGTTCATCTTCCAGAAACAGCAAGGTATTGCATGGGAGCCATATACTTAGTTTTGGGCAGGAGTTATCTCTACCTGAGATAGCCAGGATGTTCGTATCAGATGCTACGCTGAGCACCATTCGCAGGCTCGTTCCTCTCATTGCTCCCACCACAATTGTAGGCCTTCCCCTCTCTTCCTCACCCTCACCCTATCCATCATGGTCCAGCTCACGGTTGGCTTATGAAGCCTCTCTAATCATCCCTTCCCACAAGATGACACTGACCTCCTCCCATATCTAATCCTGACCATCACACTCTGCTTCTTGGAATGCTAAGGGGTCACTGGGAGGGATGAAAGGGGAAGCTAAGAGAAACAGTCTCCAGGTCCTCTACTCTCTTCTTTAACCAGATTGTCTCCATTTCTATTTGTTTTGTGTGTGGTTCCTGTTGATAATTTTACTTAAAATGTTTGAAGTCATTATCTAAAACTCATCTAAGTTTCTGTTCTTTATTAATTTACTTATTTATCCTCATTAGATCATTCTTAAAAGTGGTTGGGGATTTGTAGAAATGTATCCTATATAATAAATAAAAATAAGGTGATGAAATTGGGACAAAGGAAAATAAGATGAAGCCATGGGTAAGGTTTGGGGAAAGAAATGCATGCTGTGACCAGCTCCTAGAAGTAGGCACCCATTTATCTCTGACCTTCCTAGTACCCCAAGCAGAAAACACAGAGTTGGACTGAAAACTACAAAAGGGAAAGGCCCTATCTGCCCTATTTACCACTATATGCCCAGTTTTTAACATAATGTCTAAAATGTGACAAGTAGTCAATAAATCTTTTTGAATAAGTGGCAAAAGGCAACTTTTTTGCTAAGGAGAAACGTAACCATTTCTGGGACCTTAGAAGAGTTTCTTGCATAGGTCTTCATTAAGAGGCTTTCACTGTTAATTATGTGTCTTCCCTCCCCACCTAGAATTGCAGCACCTGAGGGCAGAGACAATGTCTTATACGTCATGTCCTCATAGTGCCTACCCAATATCTCATACAGCAGGAGCCCTGGGAATGCTGATAGATTAACGACTGTCCCATGTGGACACACCAGCCTGACCTTTCCCGAGCTTCCATGGCAACTTTTGCTTACTTTGACATCTATCAAGCACTTATCAAAATGGATCATATCAGCATCAGTTAACAGGTGTGTTACCCCTACTGAGTTCTGTCTGGGACCGTTGAACACAAGCTCTTTCTCTTAAATGTTTCTTTATTACTAGGATTTGGAGAACATAGTATTTTCTCAGTAAAAGTCTGTGGAACTCAACTGAACTTTCCATCCAAGTGATATGGCAGTCTGAGTCTACAGGTCAACACCCTGGGAGTTGCAGGAAATCCCTGCCGAGTACCAGCCAAGATCCTAAGACCCCTGGATGGAAGAAGGCCCCTGACGCAGCATCCCCAGGTAACCAGTCTGCCCTGTGGACCTCACACGAGACTGGGTAACTGACCAGCAGGCAGTGTACTGGGCTTCCTCTCAGGTCCACGTCTGGAGCTTGCAGCAGGCGCCAATCCCTGCCCTTGTTGTAAGTGATGTATGTCTTCACCTGGTCATCCACCTTCTTGTTTGCCAGGAATATCCCTTTGATACCTGCTACCTAGGAAAAAGGGTGAGAGATGGAGAACCATGTTGGGCCAAAATGCCTCTACTCTTCGAGAAGCCCAAGCATTTTCCACAGGATACAAAAGAGGAGAAGAGGAGGCACACGGTGGGAAATGCCATATGCCATGTGGTCTGAGAGAAGTTTAAGTTCATCTCTGCACCCTCCATCCTCCAATCCAGATGTCCCTTTCCCTCTTATCCATCTATGTTTTCCCACTTTACATGCCTCTGAACCTTGTTCCATGGAATCTATGGTTAATTAACTATTAACATTCCCTCTGTGGTAGAAGTGGCTGATAACAAGTGAAGGAGTCTTCTTTTCTAGAGCATGGACTGTTGCTAATGAGGGCTTATAGACAGGTTTTGAGGGCATCAAGGTATAATTCTTAATGGTGGAAGTCCAGGTACCCCAAGTAGGAGTGAGGTAAATATTTTCAAGCAGATGACCCGGTTTGACAACCTGGTGTCTATCTCTGGCTGTGTCACTAGCACACTGTGTGACTTTGGATAACTCATATCAACTTTGGGTCTCAGCCAACAGTCACTGAAATAGGTAGAATAAACCCTGCCCTTCCTTTTTTCCTCAGTTGACTGGCAATGGACACATGAAATAATGCAGAGCTCTCTTGCCAGAGTTCCTGATATATTGGGATTTGCACACTCTTGATATTTCACAGGGAGAAGAGCATTACCACACAACAAGTAGCTAGAGGATTAAAAGAGACTGATGATCCAGAAGGTTCTGGAGTGAGTACATATTTGACACGAACTTTTTTTTTTCTTCCTTTTTCCCCCGAAAGCCCCCTGGTATGTAGTTGTATATTCTTAGTTGTGGGTCCTTTTAGTTGTGACATGTGGGATGCTGCCTCAGCATGGTTTGATGAGCAGTGCCATGTCCGCACCCAGGATTCGAACTGACAAAACACTGGGCCGCCTGCAGTGGAGCTCGCGAACTTAACCACTCGACCACGGGGCCAGCCCCTTGAAATAAACTTTTATTCCTTCTATGTCTATGTTGTGGGCCACAAGAACAGATATTGAGAATGACAATACCCTATGTCAAAGAAAAGTTCCCTCAACTTCTTGTACAATTGCAGCATGTTTCAAAGCTGAAAGATAATTCAAATAGTTCAAATACATATAAACAAGAGGTTGAATGGCAGATTTTCTGGATAATAGATATCTCAAAATTTTAATTGTATTTATCCCTCTTTCTGTGAGAATCATGGTTAAGTGAGGTTTGCTGCAGCTCTAAGAGAATGCCAGTGGGAAAGGATTCCACAGAAGGAGCTTTTTTATTTTTTTAATGACATAATTTAGGTGATGAAATAAGAAGGTTTTTTTTTTTGGTAACCTGACTGGCCTTGAAAGAGAATGCCAACCAAAATGAAAGCAAACAACAAACAAATGGACGGAGTATGTCAGAAGGAGAACAGAATTATCTGGGAAGGACACCACCAGGGGAATTTGACAAACAGCCAACAACGGAATTGATTGGATTCCTCATTTGAGCAGAGGGTGGGTAAAGAGAGAAGCCAAGGCAGGAGATGGGCAGTGGTGGCAGAGTTATGCCCTTCCAGAGACATACCCTCCCTGCCCTAGCTGCTTAAAGTCAGTGCCACTTTAGGAAGGCTGGCATCTTATATGCTCATCGAGGGGCTATGAGGCCCTCAGATCACCTCAGTCTTTAAAATCAGCTGCAAAGATGTTTCTCTTAAACCTGATGGCTAATTATGCCTCACAGAGAATGGAATGTTTCTTTAGAACCTTCTGCCTGATGGAGGCCTTTTGGTATTCTCTCGTGCAGAGCTGGTGCCTTTTCTGCTGGACCACAGAGTAATGATTCCAGAGAACTCTCTCCCCCAAGCCAGCTGGCTCCCCTCCAATGGGTACCCACTTACTATTCACTTCCTGAAAGAAAATATACAGGTCAGACAGACTCCTGAATCTTCTCTTGCAGGACTCCTGTCACTTCCATGCCCTGCCTCCTAGTTTGATGCACTACAGCATGAATTGCTAGCCATTCAGCCACCTCTTGTCTTCTGGATGAGCATGTTCAGTAAATGGAATGGTCACGACCATATTTTCCTACCACCTGGATGGGCATTTTCTGTGTGCCCCACATATTCTGAGGGCAAAATCAGGAGAATGGGGGCTGAAAATACATAGGAAGGAGAGATTTTCAGGAAACCCATCTGCAGCTCTGAAGGTGTTTCTCCTGCAGTTACACATAAAGCCACAGAAATCTCCCTCCTATCTAAAAGAACGGGAACACTTCCCATTTGTATGTGGATTGTTCAAATCCCTTACATTATTACTGAATTGCTTCTTGGCTCCATATCTTGCATAAAATGGACTATAAGTTTGGAGGGCACTTTGCTTTTGTGTACCCTAGGCCAAGAGCTTGCAAACTTTTTGACTGCAACCAAGTACGAAATACATCTATACTGAGCCTGGTAGACCCATACCCATATATGCATGTATGTGTACACACGTAGGTACATATATGTCTCTGACACAAAAATATCAGGAAACACTACTTATCCTTACTCGCTATATACAATGTAAAGGAATTGGAAAATGAGACACATATTTTAACTCTTCTCCATCCAAGGAGGTATACTGCATCTAATGAACTTTAAACATGCTTCCTCCCACTGTTGCTCGAACTCAGAAGCATGGCTGCTGTCCTTGGCCCCAGCAGTTCAAGGAGAAGGATACCAGCTTGGTGCCCACAGCAGAGGGTAGTACAAGATGTCAGGTCTTCATGGCCCACCTTCCCCCAGGGAATCAATTTGAATTGTAAAGGGAAGCTGACAGTGGCCCATTGGCAGAGCACTGAGTCCAGGTGGCACAGTCATCTGTCGCTCACTTCCCTGAGCCCTCAGGATAAGGAAGCCAGGGCTCCACTGAGAAAAGCAATTACTATGGTCTTCCTTGGGCTGTCCCTAGAGTCGGGCCTGTGGGGAGGGGCCGACGAAGGTCATTTGGGAAAAACGTCCCTGTGGAGTCTATGAGCGGCTGTCCATCTTGCCAAAGATGAGTCAGCTAAGGTTACAGTAAAGCAGAAGGTAGAGGGCAAGCACTAGAAGGAAGCAAGGAAACGTCAATAAGATGAGCAAAGAGACCGGAGCACTAAGGACGGCTCAGAGAGTTGCATTTTATCCTTCTAAGTATAGTGGAGTCAACCTGATTACTCATTAGGAGTTTCAAATTATACCCACAATGAGGTACCACGAGGCCCCTATCAGAACGGCTATACACACGCACATACACAACTGCTAATGCCAAGCAGTGAGGAAGATGTGAAGCAACTGGAACTCCCATCCATCTTTGGTGGGGATGCAAAATGAAATTGCCACTTTAGAAATACATCGGTGGCTTTTTACAAACATACACCCACATTCAACCCAGCAATTCTACTCCTAGGCATTTATCCATGAGAAATAAAAACTTGTGCTCATGTGAATGTTTATAGAAGTTTTAGTCATAATCATACAAAACTGAAAATAACTTAAAGGTCCTTCAGCTGGTGAATGAGTAGACAAACTATGGTACATTCACACAATGGAATGCTACTCAGCAATAAAAAGGAACATCTATTGATGCTCAACAACATGGGTGAATCTCAAATGCATTATTCTAAGCGAAAGAAGCCAGATTCAAAACACTGTCTACTGAAGGATTCCATCCAGATGACACTCTAGAAAAGGCAAAATTGCAGAGAGAGAGAGATCAGACTGGTGATTGCCAGTGACTTTGGTGGGGAGGAGGATTGACTATAAAAGAGTTATAAGAAGGAATATTTTTGGGGTAACAGAACAGTTCTATATCTTGTTTATGGGGGTAATTAAACAACTGTATACCCCTGTCAAAACTTATAGAACTGTATACCAAAATGGGTAAATTTTACTGCATATAGATTATACTTCAAGAAAAAAATTAACGTGGAAACAAATGCATAGTGGGAAGAGCCTGAACTTTTTAGTAAAATAGACATGGGTTCATTCAAATGTAGAACTACCATTTACTAGCTGTGTGATCTGAGCTAAGTTACTAAACTCTGCATCTCTGTACTCTTATAGGCACAATGGGGAATGATACCTACCACAAGGAGATATTACAATAGATAATAAGAAAAAACCTATAAATTGTTTATGCAGTACAATACCATAGCCACTAGCCACATATGACTACTGAGCACTTGAAATGTGGCCAATGGGACTACAAAATTGATTTGTAATTTTATTTAATTTTAACCAATTTAAACTTAAATTTTAAAAATGATACCTGATTTAGTTATTGGCAAACTTTTAAGTATGTTTGGAATAATTTGGGCGTGTGAATCCACTTTTTCTACTGTAAATTTTATGAAATGTAAATGGTGATCGGGTATTTCTGATGAAAATTAGCACATGAATTGAGACGTGTGGGAAGTGTAAAATACACCTGGGATTTTGTAGACTTAGTATTGAAAAAATATAAAATATCTCATTAGTAATTTTTTGTATTTAGTATATACTGAAATGATATTTTGGTTAAATAAATTGTATGATTACAATTAACTTCACTTGTTTCTTTTTACTTTTTTAACGTGGGTAGTAGAAAATTTAGAAGTGTGTATGTTGCTTGCATTATATATTTATTCAATGATGCTGATCTAAGACATTGCCTGGTATGCTGCTGCTATTATTATAAGGAGTTACAAATTGGGTGCTTAATATCCAGGAAAGCATTGACGAAAACCCTTCAGATCAGCAGTTCAGAGCATGTGTCTGTAACATAACTGAGGGTGTTCAAAAGAATATTTGTTTCTTGATGTATCAGTAGGGAGCAACTAGGAAGAAATGTCATTTATAGTTAGGATGTGGAGGCACCCCAACAGAGCTCTATATGAAATGTGTCAGAGGAATCATGATGAGCACACATGATGGACTATACTCACCGTCAACACCAGCCTTGTTTTGATAGAGTGGGCTCTGACATCTTAAAGAAGAGATTATTACTTGACTTTCAAGAATTACATTCTTGTGGGCCGAGCCCAGTGGTGTAGTGGTTAAGTTTGCACACTCTGCTTTGGTGGCCGGGGGTTTGATGGTGCGGATCCTGGGCGTGGACCTAGCACCACCCATCAAGCCACATTGTGGCAGCATCCCACACAAAATAGGGGAGATGTTAGCTCAGGGCCAATCTTCTTCTCAACAAAAAGGAAGAAAGAATTATGTTCTCCCCTGATTAGTAATTACAGCCACGATGATATTGTACTTTGAAGCAAGGATTGAAGAGAGAACAAGCAAGTGACTCTCTGTACAGCAGGAGACTGCTCCAACAGACCGGGAAACAGACCATGTCTCCACCTTACTAGGTTTTAGAGAGTTCAGGGGGTTGATCCCCATTGGTATCCAAGGTCTCTCAGTGCCAAGACCTGCAAGGTGAATTCTCAAATAAGTTCTCACTTTCTCTGTCCCCTTCCCAATGTAAAGAAGAGGCACTTGAGAGGTCCACGTGGAAGATGGAGTGACACATCAGTAGTTTTAAGTGACCATGGTCAGTCCCAGCCACCTCACATCCACGTTACCTAAAGGCATCCCTGGCATTTCAGAAAAGTGAAAATAGATGTAGTATCCTATTACATTATAATTTAAAGTTACACATTAACTTGCACAGAGAACTGCATCATGCATGCACATATCATTTGCTAGATATGTAGACAAAGGAGAAAAACATAGAGAAGTACTTTCACAGAGAATAAATGCCAACTTTTCAGTCAACCTCTTCACTAGTATCTTTATAGTCTTTATCCCCACTATTTCTCAAGGTCACTCAACATTTCACAAAAATGGACCTCTACTCATCAGACTCTGGTTTTCTTTTCATGCTGGAACTCCACCAGGCATGCCTTTTTCCCAGTCTCCAATAATTCCCCTATTAAGCCAACTCATCTACAAGTCTTCCCAAATTCCTCAAGGTAGAACTAACCTTCCTGCTTAGTGATCCCACAATATGGGAGAATTGCACCTCTAATCCAAGTTAGACCGTGATCACTATTAGGGTAAATAGTCACTCTTATATCTTTCCAGTAGCTTGTGAGTCTCATGCACCAGCCTCATCTCATCAAACAAAATACACTCCAAGAAAGTGTGTTAATTTAGCTGAATTGAATGTGAAAGCTTACTGGTTTTCCCAGCTGCTTTACTCAAGGGCATTCAGAGTCCAGAAAAATTATAGTCTCTTTGCTAAGTGGCCATATGGTACACAATCTCAGTTTCTATGAGAATATCCACTGAATAAGGTTAAAGTCTAATGACTCCTAGAGACTAATTAAATTGAGCTTTATCTCCAAATCACAGAATGTATCTCCAGGTGCAAAACAGTATCGCCCTCTAAAAACTTTCAATATGGTCATGGGTCTAGATTACGTCAGGATCCAATTTATTCCCTTGGTATTAAATTCCTTCTAGAATCTGAACTCCAACTACTTATCCAGCACTTATTCCTATACTTGATAAGCATCTATCTTACACAATTAGACTGACTGGCTCATAGTCACACAAATCTACACCACCTGTCCAATTCTTGGCTCATGCCATTCTTGACATTTGGAATGCCTTCCACTTCTTCCCTTCTTCCACCCCAGAGTGAAAAGACTCATCAGATTGGTAACATTGAGAAAAAGAACTAGGCAGGTATAGCTCCTCCCCATCTCCAGTATTTTTGGGATCTGCCTGCAAAGATCATATCCTCTTTATCTCAGTGCTATGGTGTCATAGGGACAGGTTTCCAGAGTAGAGATTGTCATTTTCTATTTCTTCCAGTGACTGGATGGATGAGTCCAATTCTGGGCGCAGCATTAACAAACCCACTTCCTCCTACATAAGTTAAAAAGGCAATAAAGCTGACATTTGCTCTCCACTTGTCTCACCATTTGTCTCTGTCTCAGTTGGTTGCAATCTTGGCAGATAAAAGAGGAACTTTGTTTATTGACCCCCTCAAAGCCCAACAAGCTAGACTGCAAGCTCCCTGATGGTAAGAACCATTGCCTTCCTCATGGGCTTGAACACAACATAGGGGCACAATCAACCCTGATAAAATTGAATGGAGAATGAGCTCTACAGTGCTTGTTTTAGAGAATTTGCCTTGCCTGGTACCTCTTGCTTCTCTACAGATGCAATGACACCATGCATTTTTTTCTCCAACAAGATTGAAAATGCAAGACCGACTTCAGCAAGAAGAAAAAAAATTACACGTATCTAGGCACATTCTTCATTTTGATTTATGCTCCACTTTGGATCACAGTGTCTCAGTGTTCTAAGTGACCAAGGAGTTTCAGACTCCCTTTCTTAGAAAAGGAACAGCACTGTGGCAAACTCATCCACTGTATCAGTGGGGTCAGAGACAGAGGGATTTCTCAACTGAAAGGTCATCTGCAGCAATCTCTACACTCTCCTATTTGGGATCTGACCACAGGAGCATGAATAGTGCCGTTATCTCTATAGCCTCACTTATACAAACAGGAACTTGGTTGGAATGGCAACGTTCAGTCCTGGGAACATTCATCCAAACCTTGCCAGGAGATGTGACATACTGCCCAGCAACAAAGGTATATTTCTGTTTCCTGGCATAATTAGAGACATGGAGATGTAAGCTTCCCAAAACCATTTACACCCCTTGGTTATCTCTACCAGTCTTCACAACTCTAGGAAGAAATCTAGGACATTTCCCAAACTGAGACCTTGTTGTTAAAGGAACTATTTCAGAACTTGTCAACTATCTCCTAGGAAATCAGGATAGTTCTACTGATTTTGTTTTATAACCAGCAACATCCACTTCTATTTTTTTTAATGTACTTCCGTTCGCCTTTGTGTAATCCTCTTTCTACCTATTAAAATAACTGGAATCTTAAATGTTTCTACCACTCTCAGTAACTGAGCAGCCAAGTTAGATACCAGCGTATGGATGCTGGAACTTTGACAGGCACTGCTCAGAAGAGACAACTGTATAAAGCAGAAAGCCAGGCACTGACCTCTCTGTTCTGAAAACCACTCCCACTTCTCAAAGAGGAAAACTCACAAGGGATCATCTCACCCAAGCCATCTGAGGTTACCACTCACAACAGACAACTTGTCCTTCCACGAATGAATGACCTCAACCAGCACAGCCTGTGTGAGTTTGACCACCAGTCATTAGTGAATCTTGGATAAGGAGACACACTTTCTTTGCTCAAATCTGTCCATCACAGTGAGGTGGTCAGTCATGTGCCCTCACTGTGGCCAGGGCTGTCAATGGTCACACACTGTCACTCGATGTATTAAAAAGCACTACATCCTTAGGATCACTGAAACAATTAGTTTTTCTCTCATTCCTATGTAGAGTCACTTGGTTTCCTAGATAAATTATTCTTTAACTCATGATCACATTTAAAAACAAAACCTCAATATAAGTGAAAACTCAGTAAGGCGATCACATTAAAAACAGTAACACCTCAATATAAGTCAAGGCCAGTTCTTCACCATACCAAGACGGTGGCATCTGGTGGCATTTTAGGGAAACCTTCATGCTCAGCACTGATATTCACTTTTCTTTTCCTATAAAATTTGTTCATAAAACATGATTTTCCAAATAACTTAAGAGTCCATAAGAAGCAGCATACAGTTGAAAAAGGGACTTATGAGATCACATCTAGGCCAGGTATCTTCATGTCTGGCTTGTAATCATGCTCATACATACAAGAACACCGACTCTAGCTGCCATTCGCTGAGAGTTGATTGAGTCAACCAGCACACTAGTTGCTTTATATACATTATCTCTTATTCTCACAACAATATCCTTAGGTAAATATTTTATTCCCATTTTACAGGTGAATGAATTGAAGCAAAAAGACATTAAGTTCTTTGTCCAAAGTCACACAATTGCTAAGTGGTACAGTTGAGATCTGAACCCAGGACTATGTGACTCCAACGCTTGCGTTTTTACCATTAACACTCATGAAAAAGAGAGGCAGATCCAAGTGCAGGCTACATACCTCATACAGCTCAATAATGATGTTTCCCATTAGACCTCGGCTGCTCTTAATGTTCTCCATGGCCAAGGTGAAGTAGATACCACGGGTGTCTGAGATGTAGAGGTTGTATGTGTCGTTCTGGTTCCATTCTTGGACTGCTGCAAACACTTGGTTCTCATCGGTACTGATGATGTGCATGTCCTGTAAGAAGACAGCAGGTCTGTAGGGCAGCAGATATCCGCATCTCCCTGCCCATCGGGACCCAGAGTAATTATAATGACTTACAAAATGGTTAAGAAGAAGCTTGAGTTATAGGCAATGTTAAACAATTCTGTGTCGGACCAAGGGTATAAATTATAAGTGTCATGATTTCTGTTCCTTGCTAAGCAACAGTAAGATGGGTATAAAGGGCTTTGGTGGGTATCCTTTTCCATGGCTTCAAGGGATTCATCAACTTTCATTTTTTATTTTTATATCTGAAAGTTAGTGTTGGTGCTAACGGAGACATTCAGCCTTGCAAGAGGAAACTGACACTTGCAAAGAAGACAGGCCTATCCCTTTGTTAGATCTTCATTTATATTTTCAAACTTTTTAGTGCAATAGTTTCCACACTTTTCTTTGGAATATTCAGAGTCATGGGGGTTTCAAGAAGGGTGGCATGGAGGCATAGCCAATGGGTGGGGCTCTGGACATTCAACTCTGTTTCAACCAGAGCAGCATCACATGAATCTGTTTTCTACTGAAGTTCTGTGTAATGTTTTATGAGTGAAAGGTGAGGGGGATTCTGTTACTAATACAATAATATTTGAAAATCATGGATATAGAGGTAAGGACACTCAACTTGGAATTCAGCCTTCTGGTTCATGATATAAGCTCTGCTATAAGTCAGCTGTACAATGTTGAATGTAACAGTCTCCATGAGCTTCAATTTCCTCACCAAAATAGTGAGGAGGTTGTGCTACCAATGAAAATAGTTAATATTTGGCACAATTCTAAGTCATCTAAAAGTATTATTTCAATTAAAAGTCAAAATAATTCTATAATGGAAGTAGTATGATTAATCTCATTTTACTGAGGAATAAACTAGGGCACACAGAAGTTCACCAACTTGTTTCAGATTACATAGTTCATAAGTGGCAGAACCAGGTTTTGAACCTCTGTGATATGACTCTAACCTCACTGCTAGCTTCTAACCATTTGGATATATAGTCTCTAGATCAGAAGTTGGAAACCAAAGACTCATGAAATGAATATGAATCACTAATGTTTGGGTGGCCATATCCTCTACCGAATACCTGAAAATATAGTCATTTATGTGGAGTCAGCACTCATTGGAGTCTCTGCCTCACATATTCAAATATTCTTTACACATTACACATTACACATTAATTTTAACTTCCTTGTCCCTGAAGTCACTTCCTGGTCCCTGAAGTCCCTTGACTTTGTATTTCTGGAGTGGATCATTTCCAAAATCAAATCTAATAGTTCAAATTCAAAATAGCTTGCAAAAGCTAGTTTGCATACATGGCTAGGCACTGTACAGAGATTATCACAGACTCAAGTCCTCACTGAATGAACTTACACTGTCAGGAGTGAATATTGACATGGATAAACATTTGACAAGATGGGAGTAGTTGAACAAATGCAGAATTATAAAAATGTATATGCCAAAGAGTAGTATCCCAGGAAAGTGAAGGAGAGGCACCCTCATCCCTGTGGTGGAGAGCACTGGTAGCAGGGACACAGCAATTGGAGTCAACAGTAAATAAAAATAATCAGGCTGGATGCAGCCAGTACTTTATTTGACCACCGTTTCCCAGAAATGGTTTCAACAAAAAAAAGGAGGCAGCAACATCTATCATGTCAGAACCATGGAAAGCTCCTCTAGGATGATTTTTAAAAGGAGCAAGTCCATTTGATTTGGACAACCAGGAGGTGGGAAAGTGAGAAAGCAAGTTCTGGATCTTTTCATTGGAGATTCTCTGTTAGCCTCTGGCCCTGAACTCCCTAGGTCACCTTGACTAAGATCCCACTTGCTCATTTGTGCTTACACACCTTGTAGAATTACAGGTTCCTGGGGAGCCGCTTGAAAATGGAAATAAGGCTTACTCTTAAAAACCATGTGATGAAATCGTGCTGTGTTGGTGTGGAATGAAAGCCCAAGAACCCAGTAGGTGGGGAAATAGCAGCTGCAGGAAATACGGATTAAATCCACTTACCCTGTTAAAAATGCAATAGAAATGCCTGGCTTTTCCCAGATGTTTTGGTCATAAAAATGAATGAGTTAAGTTATTTCAGACTAAACTAATGTAAAAGAAGTGGAACAAACCAACTTAAAACACTAGGGCATGGTCAGGACTAATCCTGCCAGACTTGCTGTGAGTGCATCTAAGTTTAGAGCTGCGCTGGGACTGTGTCACCTGGTGAGGAGGTACTCCAGGCCCTGAGGTGGAATGAGGCTCTCTGGCATCTAGGATTCTGGGATGTCTGCTTGAGAAATCCTTAATTTGCCAAAGCCACTTAGCTAATAAAGGATATTACTAAGATTTAAACTCATCACTATGTGAATGAAAACAATAAACTCCATAGCAATGGGGGTTTATCTTTAGAGTGCATCAAAATGACTTGGAGATCTTAACAGTATGCAGACTCGTAAGTCCCACCGCTGAGATTCTGATTCAGTGTGTCTGATGTGGAGCCCTAGATACTACCATCAGAACAAGCCCTCCAGATGATTGTGGAGTATGCAGTCTGGGCATCACTCTTTGAAAAGTTCTGAACTATGTGTCTCTCCAAATAGGTCTTACAGTAGACTAGGAGTCAATTAATAATAACCAGAATATCAAGCCTTCAAGAACAAGGAAAATCATTAATAGTTAAAATTGGTTCAATAGGAATTTGAATGATAATAAAGCTTATTTCTTGAATCTTGCTACCTCAATCTTATTCCAAAGCTTGCGTCACCTCCTTATTAAGACAACCTTGCTAGTCCTGAGAACATGCATGAAAGAGATCTGATTGATGATGAAGAAAGAAACTGAAGGAGGTAAAATGCAGTAAGAGCAAATCCTCATTGAGATTTTACTAAACCTGGAATTTGGAGAGTATGAGACATAACCATAAATATGTTTTTATTTGGAAAACAATGATAAATAACACTTCCCCATACCCTCATAGGAGAGTGCCTGACAACACAGTAATTTGGGAGAATCATAGTTGCCTTCTCAAAACTTAAACTTGTGAATTCCTAGGTGAACAATGGTGAAAATATTTCCCTGTTCTTGAAACATTTTCTTGTAATCTTGGCCTAACATAACTTCACTCATTACAGAAACTCCCATGCTCTTCAGCATTTGTCATGTGCCAAACATTATAAGAGAAATACAGAGGAACAAAGTGTAGAAGCTGACCTCAAGAAGATGCCCACCTGGTGGTGGAGACATCACCTACTCTTGTGGTCTTTTGTGAATTTGACTAAGTACTGCAATAGGAGTTCTGAAAATGGTGTTAGGAGTACAAAGGCTTATAGGTGAGAGAGAGGCTGGAGCCTTCAAGGAAATGCATGGAACTTGGAATAGCTTTAAAGCAGTTTTCCTCTGAGGGAGGAGAAGAAAGGGAGTGGCCACATCACAAGGGGTCTGTAAGGCACACCTGAGTTTTACCCAGAAGGAAGTAAAAAGCTATCACAAGACTTTAGGCAGGGGAAAGGGAGGACTAGAGCTGATCACTGCAGAGATTTGATTGGAGAAAATCAGCTTCATTGCATGGTCACGTTCATTGTGGAAGCAGTGTGAAGACTGGATTTAAGTAGGGCAGGGAGGAAGCCTTCAAAGGTGACTGCAACAATCTAGGTAGTAACACATGAGGGCCTGAACTAAGGAAGTAGGTTTTCCATGAGAATCCTACGAACTGGACTGGTGAGATATTAAGGAGGTAGAACGTACAGGGAATAACGCAGAAGGACATGTCTTTAGCATCTCAGGTATCTGACTTACAAAATTCTCTGGTTTTTTTTACAGTGTTCATTACAATCACAATTAAATAATCACTTGTATAAATATTTGTTTGAATGTCTCTCTCATTAGACTGTACATTCGCAGAGGGCAGACACTATGTCTTTCATATTTATCACTTTATTTCTAGTACTTACCATGGTATCTAGCACACAGTAGACATCCAAAAAAGTGTATTGAATAAATAAATGGAGTATGTACATAAACATGGAAGAAGGATAAGATATAAGAAATATAAGGTAGAGACTATGAGCTCATTTCTGAGTTTTTAAATGGGACCTTAAGAGGATGTACTTCAGATAGGCAATTGGACATATAGTCCAGAGTTCATTGGAGAGATATGGGCTGGGGCTGTGGATATAGAAGTCATCAATATAAAGAGAAGGATAAGATCACGCAGGAACCATGCAGAATGCAAGGAGAACTTAGGGATGTCATCTTTTAAAGGGTGGCAAAGGAAGGGATCCAGAAATGAAACTCAGAGTAAAATACTGCCAAAGGGGAGAGTATCAGGTATGGATATGTTTTTTCCAATAGTGTCAAATGCTCCAGAGAGGTAAAAAAAGATAAAGATGTAGAAATGTCTGTTGGATTTGGCATGTAGGCGGCCCCTGGTTACAAAGGCTAGAGGATTTTTAGTGGAATAGTAGAGAGATGGGTGTGGGAGAGCAGAGGGCAAATGGCAGTGGGTTGAAGAGTGAATAGAAACGGAAAAAGAGGTTAGAATTACAGATAACTCTTTAAGAAGTGCGGCTGGGCTGTGACACAGCAAAGAAGGAGAAATCACTATTTGGGGAAATGTAAAAAGTAAGGAAAAGTTTCCTAAGGAAATTAAGGAAAAGGTTAATATCATTACCATTATCATTATAATAAATTTTCTAAAACATATTTCCCTCTCCTCTCTTTTATTATTCAAAATGGGATTAATCATATTCCACTGCTGAATAAAAACAAAGCTAGACTTAGGTAAGGGGAGACTTTGAAAAGATTACTGCAATAGAGAGATCACTCCAACCATAATATCTGCAAGCACCTCTGTCAGAAAAGAATTACTTTTAGAGAGAAAAGTAAAAGAAGGCTAGAAGGAACTGGGTGTGGGGGCGGAGTGAGCAGGTGGCACGATCCAGCAGTTAAATAGGAAAACTGTTTTCTTTAGGGTCAGGTGATTCTCAGAGAGGCTGTTAGGAGTTGTTCTGAGTTCCAGCGCTTGCTTGGGCTCCCAGGGCTCGTGTATGCTCAAGAGTGGGCCACAGTTCAGGGGCTTGGGCGAAGGAGGAATGCTGGACAAATTTGGTCAAGTCAAATTAGCAGGCATTTTGTCTAGATAGGTCAGTGGGACAGACAGTTCAGCTAATCAGTTATGAGACAAAGAATGGGAATCTGGTCTTGCCATAGGTAAACACAGGGACATATGAGTCTTATCAAGGCAATGCGGAAGGGGGTTCTTTGCAGTAAGCCATGCCCAGGAACACAATAGGGCAGGGGAGTTTCTTAAAAGTTGCTGTTTTCCAGGATCCCAGTGCTCAGGAAACGTGCACCATTGTCACTATCAAATTGAGTCTCATATAGAAAAAAATAAATAAAAACCAGAAATTTTTCGCTTGTAGAAACGACTATTAGAGTAGCAAGTTAAGAAAAAATCCAGAGTCTAAGAGACAAAAGACAGTCTCTCAGACTCCGAATGGTAAAGTGAGGGCACACTGAGCCCCAGGACAGGCTGGGGAGCACAGAGCTCCTCCCCAGGAGGGAATATGCCCTCTGGATCACAGTCCTTCTTTAGATGCAGCAAACACTTTACACTTGACCAACAATGAGCCATTCATTGAATCCTTGCACCTCTGTCAAATAGTATCATGATGCCCATTTCACAGATGAAAAGACCTGGGCTTGTGGATAAGAAAGTGGCAGAGCTGGGATGAAAGGAGGGTTTCTGCTCATTAGCTCCATCATCTTTTCCCTAGGCTGCTGTGGCTCCCTGTCAGCTGTCTCCCCACCCTCTCCTGGTGGGCGCTTTTCATGGCTATGGGACTGAGAGTGCCAGCCCGATGCCCAGGGACTGGGCTATGGAGGACTCAGTACAAGGTTGCTGTTCCTGGTAATGCTGTTCATTATTAATGGCATTCATTTCATACTCTGAAAAACACTCCAAAGCCACAGAGTGCCCCAGGAGAGAGTATTTTGAACAGACAGGCTGGGAGTAGAGGTGTGAGGGTAGTGATGACAGGGAGCTTTTCATGTTTTTGTTTTTAAGCAAGATGCCCAGCAGCCGCCACAGCACCACATAGAACAGCAACAACTTGCTTAAAAGCCATTTTCATTTTTAAACAATGAAAAGAACCAATCTCCCTCCACCCACTCTGTCCTCACCTCCTCAGCCTAGGCTATGAAAATCTGGGCCAATGCTGACTAATAAAGGGGATCAATAACCATCCAGCTATTTTCACAGCAGCCCTCATATTAATGACAAGCTGAACTAGATGAAGTTCTATAAAAGGGGCCGCATGGACAGTACTCCACCACAATAAATTGCCATGGGGTTGCTAATCACTAATGGAGTGTTCTGGGTTGTGATCAATTCCGGGCTTCATTTGTCCCCACCTGCAGCTACACTGCCCAGGGGAGTGAACTGTTTGTTTTCGTGAGAAGGTTAAAAATACATAAAATATGCACACATACAGAGGTAAAATGGGCCCTACACTGGGAGATGGCTTAGAATGTTCCCGAAACTCTTCTCCTGGGCCAATACATGGAGATCATCAGATTACTGTGAGGGGTCATTCTCCTTCAGAAAGAGCATGATTATGAATTTCTCCTTCCTCATAATCTCCAGACAGAGACACTTCTTTCCTGCTTGAATTTAGAATATTTGAGGGGTACGTCCTGGAACCACAATACTATAAAATGGTCCTACAAAAGCCAATGGCCGAGAGGGTAGAGAAAATGAGAAATCAATTCCCATGCCTCCTAAGGCTACTTAATACAGTCCCTGTCCATCTCATCTGCTTCTCCACCTCTCTCTGTAAGCCAGTCTCTCAAGATGTTTTTTAGTTTGTTAAATAAACCATACTCTCTCTTAAAATAGAGGCTGTGCATTTATTTTCTACCGCCTTCCCCAATCCTTGTTTGTAGGGTTAACTCCTTATCCCTCTTGTATCAACTTAAACATCACTTTCCTTAGGAAGCTTGGCCTCACTATCCATATTCGGTTAGTTCTAACTATTATGCTGCAATAGCCCTTGATCTTCTATATCTATAACACTCCCTACATCTACCACTGCTTGTTCAGTGTCTCTCTTCTCTACTAGAACACAAGCTCCATGAAGCAGGGACTGTCGGTGTCTTACTCACTACTCCCTCCGTAGAGCTTAGTTCAGTGCCTGGCACAGAGTAAAAACTTAAATGGAAGAAAGAAGAGTTCAATGGATGAATGAAAGAAGAAACAAATGAATGAATGGATTCATACATGCATACACGAATAGCTAAATGAATAAAGTGACTGGGGGTAGACAATTATCCATTTTCTTATCCCATAATCCCTCCTACCTCTGTACTCATTTAGCCTTTCATAATATGTTTCCTAGCACCAGCTTAGAGACCCAGTCTTTGAAACATTACATTTGATATGTGCCCAACCTGAGACTGTTTCTCTGTAGCCTCATTAGGTGATACAATTATATCGTGTCCATGTTCACATTGAGGTTCTAAGATTCATCTCCTCCCAGAAGCCAATGTTCACAAGGGATGAGGTCGCCAAAGTTTTCTGATTTTCCAATAGAAGAGTTAAAATGCCATTATTTGACATTAACATTATAGTGAATTATTCCTTTTTAATTACTCATAGTGGCAGAAGGGAGCTGAAGCATAGGCAATGCATTTATATTTAGCATTAAAATGTAGAGAGAGACGAAAACCGCAAGACTCATCTGTGCACCTTTATGCACACAGACACACAGCACCTGTGCTCCCGCCTGGGCTATTCTGAGCCTGGCCCTCTATTTGGCAGTAAGGCCCTTGCAAAAGAGAGGGGCCCTCAGAAGAGATTCCCGTGCTCGTGCACCTTTCACTACCACCCCTGGGAAATCACCCAAGGTTAAACCAGCTGTTTGAGTCATAGGAAATGAAAGCTCTTGCCTGCATACCCTGCTGAGATGGGAATACAGAACCCAGGTTCAGCAACATCAGCAGAGGCCAAATCCCACAGTAGTAAGTCAGACTGAATGCCAGCTGTCTCCCAGGCAGAACTCAAACCCCCGTGGCAGCCCAACAAGGCAGCCTCTCCCTGCTGGGTGGTCTGGCAGGACCAAGGACAGCAGGTGGTGCGTACCTTCGGCAGCGAGTACTTGGGTAACTTTATCTGAGCGAAGGCCTCTCTTCTATAGGACACGTAGTAGCTGGCTCTTCCTCCAGTTGTTACCTGGATCATGGGGGAAATACAAAGAGGTTTTAGATGGGCCACGGATCATGGCCAAGATGCAAAGTATTAGCCTTTCCATCAACAGCGACAATAGGTTTGTGACAACCTTTTAGAGAATACCCCTTGCTGGCTTTGAGTCTCCAGTCCCACAGCACCCTGAGTGGCTCCCAGGTCATAGTGTTTAGACAATAAATGGGCAATTACAACAGTCTTTCTCCATGACTGCCGCTTCCCAAGAGAGCAGGGACTCTGTGCCCTGCATAGGGTACACACCTAATAAATATTTTCAGCTGAAAACAAAGAAGCTATCAATGTGGGCCGTACTCATGATCTATTTATTCTTTTGTCTTTTTTTTTTTAACAGTTTTTAATCCATCCCAACTATGACATGGTTGTCAAAGGAATTTTTTTTCTGGATCTGAATATCTGCTATTGCTCAAAGTTCTCATTACCTTGAAATTAATTACACTTCTGATCGGAGCACAAATTTTTTCCTTCATATCTACAAATCCATGCATTTAGGACATATTTATTGATTTTTCCATGTGCAAATTACTTAAATGCATCAAAGGTCAGAGAAAGAACTCTAGCTTTGAAAGTCAGAAATCCTAGGTTTGAGCCCCAGCTCCACTGTCTCATGGTTGGGGGAGTCAGGATCTGTAACCTCATTTGTGAAGGGTTGGATTCTTAGAGGAACCTGGAAACCACTCCAAGAAATGATCCTCTGGCCTGGGCTTGCTGAGAAGTCCCGCCAACATGGCACAGCTCTGTAGATGGCTGCTCTCGGCCCAATTATCCTAACTCAGGGGAAATTAATATTCAGCAGAGAAGATAACATAGCCTGTTCAGAGAAAAGAGCAGGAGGACAATAGCAACCAGGCTTCTGTGCTGAGGAGACAATTACTGGAGGCACACGCTCTATTCTCACTAAGGTCCAAGCACTTCCTGGAGACGAGCCAGTCCTCCCACTCTGGCCCAAACCTGGCGCCCATCCACAGCGGCTGCTGGGAGGAGGAGGGGTGTAACATCTCTATTGAAAGCCACCCATCGCTCCTCACTCTGAGAGATGGCATCTCCCATGGCTCCCCCTTGCTCTGCACAGATTGGAAGCCCACAAAGCTGGCACCACAAGCTGCCAAGTAGAACAGATGTTAGAGTCAGCATGAAGGTAGAACCTTGGAAAACACTTGGTGCAAAAACTTTGGCTGTGAACCAGCAGGAGGGACTGGTTTTCTCCCTCACGTTCAACGCTATCCTTACATCTCTATTTTCTAATTAGAGTCATTCTAGTCTTGGATTTCAGGACTTTTTTTTTTTGATAAGACATCTGTTCTGAATCTATATTGTTCCACATTGGCTTAAAAGATCAATGAGTTGCTGAGAAGTCTTTTTTTCCTCCTTTTTTAAATGAATCTCAACTGTATAGGACCACATTATAATACAACCCTTGGTCCTAAACCAAGGGTCTCAATCCTTGATTCTACACAGCCCCCATTAGTTCTTGCATGATCTTATTTATTTGCTTGTTTGTTTACTTTGGTTTTATTTTTAATTATAAAACCAACACATGTAAATATCCCTGCCAACTCAAGAATTAGAGTTATAGTTTTTCAACTTTAGTATGCATCTGAATCACCTGGAAAGCTTGTTCAAACCCAGACTGCTGGGCCCCACCCACAGAGTCTCTAATTCAATAGGTCTGGGGCAGGTCCAAGAATTTTCTTTTCTAATATGTTTCCAGGCAATGCTGATGCTGCCGGTCTGGGGACCACACTTTGAGCAGCACACAACCAGGATGTTGACAACTGATAAACACCTCTGTGCCCTGTGCTTCTCACCTGTCCTGACCCCTGTCTTCCTCCCACATTATAGCTACTTGCCTGAATTTTGTGTTTACAATGATGATAAAGTTTTGTTTAAACTGAGGTAAAATCCACATAACAGAAAATTAACCATTTTAAAGTGCACAATTCAGTGGCATTTAGCACATCCACAATGTGGTCCAAACACCACCTCTATCTAGCTCTAAAACATTTTAATCACCCTCAAAGGAGACCCCACAATATATCCTCTGATCACCTACAATATGCTTAAAAACAAGCTCTCAACAGGACTCTTGAACCTCAGCAAACTTACCTTGGAGAAGAAGACCAGCATGAAAGCAGGCTGGTCCCATCACTGAATGCCGGCCAGAGCTCAGCAACCAGCAGAAGCTTCTTCCCAAAGAACCCAGTCAACTCCATAGGGAACAAGAAGACAGCACCACAGAGCAAGGCTGGGCCCCGTGGCGTTTCCACATCACCGAGGGCCGAGGGAGAGCAGAGCGCTCCCCTTGACAGGGTGATTGGTCCCGCCAAGCCGGCAACTCAGCCCAGCCAGGCCTGTTCCAGCCCCACACAAGCACAGACTCTCTTTCTCACAAGCTCACCTGGGAGAGTTTGTGCTTGAGTACATCATGAAGATGGAAATTACACTTCAGATACATGATGGAATGACCAAAATATTAAGGAACTGCATGAAGCCCTAGGAACCTAGAGGTTCTCTGAGTACCTCGGAGATCATAGTATCTCCCAGAGATGTCAAGCTGGCTCCTGCAGCTCTGCCTTTGTCCTGGCTGTGCTCTCTCCATACCTCTCAAAATCCAGCTGACGCTTTAAACTTCAGTGTAAGACTTGTGGGTTCATGACAGGGTTTGGATGCCACCAATTCATTATAATTTCTCCTTCCTCTCAACTCCTGCACTGTGTTCTTTCTATTTCCACAGCACTTCCAACATTTACTCTTGTGGTATACATATTTCTATAATTACCCCTCTTTGTCTTGCTAGAAGGTTGTAACCTCCTTACTCCCAGGCAGCCCTGGTCTCATAGCAGCTGATTAGTTGATACATGATAAAGAAAATAATGATAAAACTGAGTTTACCTACATGTTCCAGAACTGCATGCAGCCCTTACATAAATTACCTAGTTTAATCCTCATGACAACCCTGCAGAGGCTATAAGGCCCTGAGTGACTTGCCCAAGACAATTTTGCACCTAGTAAAGTTTGGCTCTAAGCCTGTTCTCTTCCTCCTGTGACTAAGACAAGTCCTCCACTCATCTTACTCATCTCACTGTAAAAACAATACAATATAATTCCTTGATTCGACTATTTTTTTAAAAAACATTTTAAAAATCTCTGTAATTGGCATGTATATTTGTGTTTCTTCATATTCCCAGAAAATCTGTTATGGCATTGACACTGCATCTTAAAAGTGATATCTTCATAGAAAAGAAGAGGTGAGGTAATAAAAACTACCATGCAGTGAAAGCTTATTACACAGAAGACGCTGCGATAAACAGTTTATAAAGCACATCTCATTTGATTCTAATGATAAATACATAACATATATTACCATATAATTCCATATTACCATATAGATATTTACCATATAATTATATTACCATATATATATATATATAAGGTATCTCTACCTTACAGGTCAGGAAATTGAGGCTGAGAGAGGTCAACTAACTTGCCCAACATCACACAGCCTTTCATTGTCACAGCCAGTATAAGACTCCAGCCTGCGCCCAAGCCCTTAACTAGGAATGAGCATATTTCCAAAATGTCAGGCACAGAGCAGGGGGTCAAGACTTATTGACTAACTGAATAGTGAATTGGGATTAATCTGCTTAACCCAAGAGACTTTGAGTTTGATTTCCTCCATTGTATAGACTAAACTATGGATGTAGAGAAGAACTCTCCATGAGTTCCCAGTCCATGGATGGTCACAGGAACTTGCCTCCAATAGATGCCCCAGCACTCCCCCTTGGGAGCAGAATCCTCAGTATTGGGATGATATCAGACTAATGCATTTGCTACCTCTCTGCTATTATTTGCGTGGTTCTCTGGCAACCACACAAGGAAGGAATAAAGTTTAGCGACCGTTAATCTATTTTGATGAACTCTTCTCTTCCTTACAAGCAAATCTGCTGGCACTGTAAATCCTAGAGATTATTACCCCGTTCCCTTTCAGTGACACCTCTTATTTGACATTTGATGAATGTCATCCAATTATTTGCTCTGGGCCCATCCGTCATGCTAAACACAGAATTAGCTGGGTCTTTTCCTCACTAATGACTGGCTCGTTAATCTGATTTTCTGGATTTCCATTTTACAGGTTTAATTGGGCTCCTGGCCAGTGAAAATGATTCCTTTGGACAAAAGCATCGGCCATTAAACACACCTGTCTCTTCTGACTTGTTCCCCCTCCTGCTGTAACCAAGTCTAATCTGACATATCCTTTATTTTTTTCATTTCTCCTTAGTTCTGGATAATGGCTTTCCCTGCAAGAGAGAGAAAAACCTGCCTGAAAAATGGAACCAAAGGGCCTTGAGTCATGTTGAGCCTGTTTCTGCCATTCATAGAAGAAAACTCGTAATGTCTCTAGAATTTGTAAGTGGGTAGAAGTAATCAGAGAAGAGAAGCAGAAACTAACATTTTTTGAGTATCTACTATGTGATGAGTGCTCTATTTTCATGATATTGTTTAATATCGACAATAATAATTATTACTACTAATACTATTATTGTTAATAACATTATTAGTACCACACAAGGTAAAAATATTAATCATATAACTTTTTTTGAGTATTTATTACATGCCAAGCACTGTTCCTCTGTACATACTGGCCCTTGATTTTATGTTCAGGTGAGAAATTGAGGCATAGAGAAGTTATATAACATACTCAAAGACACAGAGCAAGTAAACAGTGGAGGTGTTTATCTGACTGCAAAGTTTATGCTGGTCCCTCAGGCTACATGAGATTTCCAAACCTCTCTGTGGAGAGGAATGGATCTCATGTCACTCGGCTTCTAATTTCCCAGGTAAGATACCAACCAACAAGGCAGATCTTTCTACCTGAGGGTTTGTATTAATTTCCCAGCCCTGAGAAATCAATGATCTATTGCTGTTGAAGTGAATGGTGCTGCTATTGGAATTTGTCAATAAGAGAGACCATAATGGAAATAAATTCGGCTTACACAAGAGCTGTCACCTTCATAGGAAATGACATTCAGAAGCTTTTCCAGCTACAGGACCTTACTGGGTCCACTATGATAAGAACAATCTGTCTAAGCCAAGAGAAATGACCACCCGTATAGGCACAGTTAGCTACTTCTCACCCAGCCTCTGCATTGTTTCCTCCTCCTTAAAGAAACAAAAGGGAACAGCCGAGTTGTTATGACGCACAATTAACTTTTCCAATTTCTTTGCTCATTAATTCTATTCAGATTATTTAAAATAAGTCTTGACAGTTGTTAGGCCTTTCTCTTCCTCTCCACCTACATAATTCCTTCAAAGATCACATTTCGTTTTCAAGAACAAAGAAATAGGCTTCCAACTACTGGGCAGCAAGAGTCAATAAATAGCCATGGGTCTCATCAGATGTTGCTGTAAGTATCGGGATGGCCCCAGGGGCCTCTGCATGGCAAACTATGTCACCTCTGTCATCTTGAGCTCGTTTTCCAAAAGTGCTTTGCTAAAGTATCACACTCTGTGTCTGAATCAAAACTGTAATACAGCATTTGGAACAAGACACCCTATCAGAAGCTGTCTCCTCTGCCAGACTGTTTGATGTTGAATTTAGTGTTTGTCAAACTTGTGCTTACTCATTTTATGTCTTGGAGGCTCTGTGATATTAATGTAATATGCAGTTTTATCTGCCTGTTTCTAGAAAGAGGGGGTCTAACATCTAACATAACACACACACTGAGGCTGAAACTCTTCGAAATGGATTTGCACATAAAACTTTTTATTGGGGCCCTAACGTTATAGTCCCAAAATAGCTTCACCAAGAATAGATTTGTGGTAAGATAATTGACAGTGAAACCCATATTGCTCTCTCTCTCTGTGTGTGTGTAAGGGAGGAGTTGGAGGGAAGATGCGTACTGAGGTTGCCAGCACACTCATTGGCCAAAAAACACTGACAGATCATCTGCCACCTTCACCAGCCCTGTCAAGAAACTTCTTGGAGCCTTCACTGCTTATTGAAAATGCTAGTAAGGCAAAAAAAAAAAAAAAAAAAAAAGTTACTAGGTGGTGAGTTAGAAAAGGATGGAGCAAAGACTTTATTTTTTTTACAGCACTAGAAGAAGGATGGGTATGCCTAACTCTCTGAGTCTGTTTTTTCAAAATACAATAAAGGGACTGGACTTGATAAGCTTTCAATTACATATTTTCTAAGAGGCCTCTTCCTCTGGTTTTTAAGCATTATAGCATATTGGGTGGGATCCCAGACCTATGTTTGAATCCTGCTTCTGCCACTTGCTGGTTTAGTGACCTTGGACGGGTAAATTAACCTTCCTAATTTCTTCTTCTGGAAAACAGAGATATTAATACTACCTATTAACATGTTATCATGAGGATTAAACACAAAAAAGCCTGTAAAGAGCTTTGGCTTGGAAGCTGGCTCATAGTAAGTACTCAGTGCATAGTATCTATCCCTTCTGAACTAGAGGCACAGATGCCTGCACCAGCTTAGCATCTTGGAGGCCCTACGGTGACCGGCCACAGTGATGGTTTATATATGCAAACTACAGGCTTCAGGAAGTTCCTGGGTAGCCACATGGGCTACCTGGTCAGAGCTGACCAGGGAAAGAGGACCAAAATTCTTCTTGTCGCCCTCAGCAAAGACGCCTTTGTGGAGAAGACCACCTAGGGAGACGACAAAGCCAACGTGTTTTGTGCCAGAGATTTGATCATTAATGGCAGCAAGGCTTATCTTCGTGCTCCGGCTTTTAGGATTTAGAAGGAGGGGAAGAAGTTCTTGGGATGCCCACCTGTCCCTTCAAAATAGAAGTTCTTCCTTTTTCCTCTCCTAGTTTTTTGGAGAGTGAAAAGGCAAAGATAATAGGTGCATAAATAAAAAGAACAGATATAGATTTGAATTGTCAACCAGGAGTACAAAATTTGGGAGCATCTCAATACTCCCAATTAATATAATAACAGATAAAAAGATAAAGCCTGAACAATCTACTTCAAGTGCTCTAGATCAGGATGGTAGACCTTCACAAAAAAGAAAACACTCGCCACGGAAACCCTAAAGAGAAATGTGAACACTTACTGTCAAAACACCTCCCCCCTTCCTCTTTCAAAAGTGGCCCTGTGTCTTTTGGATTGTGAATTTAATATGGTTTTGTGAAAGACAGAACCTAAGGGGCTAGAGAAGATATTATAAGGAGTCTGGCTTATATAGTCTCCCTATACTTATATACGTTTTTCTCTTTGACTCAAGATATCACATAACCTATTTCCTTTATACAGGTGGACATTATGAGGTCAGTTAATTGCCTGAAATCTTCCCTAGTCACACACTAACCTCTGTCTTTTCTATGGTATCCCAGAATTTCAGAAAATAAAAATAAAATGGTGGGAAGGGGAGGAGGAAAGAAGGTTGTAAGGTCCTGTTATCTATAACATCTGTGATTCTAGTTTCAACTCAATCGCTTATCAGACTTATGCAATTTTAGGCATGGTAACTAATCTCTTGGAGTTTCAGCATATTTTTCTATAAAAATGGAAAAATAATAATCATGCTTCTCTTACAGAGAATTAAATGAAATAAGATAATAAAATGCTTTCACGTAACTGTAAAGTGTTCCACAAAGATAATGATTAAGACGCTAGGATTGATCTGTAGTATGTACCTAGGCATCCAAAGATTTTAGAAGTATGTTTACTGACAGATTGCTATAGACTGAATGTCTGTGTCCCGTCTAAATGCGTATGTGGAAACCTAATGAGAAATCTCATGTATTTGGAGCTGAAGCCTTTGGGAGATGATTAGGTCATGAGGGTAGAAGCCTCATGAATGAGACTAGTCCTCTTATAAAACAGACTCCACAGAGCTCTCCCACTCCTTCTACCATGTGAGGATGCAGCGACAAGATGGCCATCTATGAACTAGGAAGCAGACTCTCACTAGACACCAAATCTGCAAGTGCCTTAATCTTGGACTTTCCAGCCTCCAGAACAGTGAGAAGTAAATTTCTGTTTTTTATAAGCCACCCAGTCTATGGTGTTCTTTTAGGGCAGTCATAACACAGAAATCAAGCTGATCTTCCCGATATGCCCCTCCTACTGGCTGTGTAGGGCATTGAGATTTGCCAGTGAGGCTACAGCTATCCACAGCCTGAAAGGTTAGAGGCAATAAGGACTATGAGAAAAGCAGCAGGAAATGGATGGGCAGAGCTATGGAACAGAAGGGTCTTCGGCCAGATGGGATGAATGGCAGGTGCATATAGCTGCTTAGAGGATGATTAATCCTTTTGATAAAGATAATTTAAATATCCCAAAAGGGCAAAGCAAACAAGATCATTAATTTTTTAGAGAAGCAGGGATGCTTGTTTGGGACATGGGATTTCCGAATGGCCTTAGAGATACGTGTGGGCTGCGAGATACAACAGCAAACTACGCCAACATGGGATTTGCATGCTTCATGAGTGAATTCGAGGACAGCAGTGGATGGATTTAAACCATCTGTCAAGAAGTTTCTCAGAAAACACTGCCACCTCCCCAAGAGTGCCACGGATATTTGTGAAATGCCAACTGCTACTTCTCGGAGCTTCCCCATTGCACTCCCCGGGTCACGCCTCTCCTGTCCTCCATCAACAGCATTACTGTTGGAGAGCCACGCTCTGTGCTCACCAATGTGTACGCACTGTCTGCTGTCATGCACAACGACCCAGTGGAGGAGATACCATGAGCCCCACTTTACTGATAAGTTAACAGACATACATAAGGTCACGCAGCTCCAAAGTGGTAGAGCCCGGATCTGAGCTTGGGTCTCTAAATCCTGACAATGTCCACTACACTGTGCAATCCTGAATGAGCCTAAAGGGTCTACTCCAGAGATTTCCAAAAATGGAAAGTTTAGGACAAAAATGGCAGTTTAGGACAGTTATCCGAAGGATTCATCCTGACCCAGATCACTAGAAGGCTCCAGTATCAACAAATTTCACAGTGGCTTATGTCAGAAGCTACTTCCTTAATGACACCTCTCCCACCCCAATTTCCCAGTTGGAATTCATCTGTTCTTCCTCTGATTCCAGGGCTCTTTGTCTGTAGCCCTCTTGTTGTACTTACCAGCTGCGGACCTGAATTATTGGAAAGTGGGCACATCTTAGGTCTTTTGTTGTACATTTGAGGGTAGATATTGTGTCTTGTTCCTATTTAATCCTGTCTTAGTACCAGGCCCCCGTGTCATAAGAACTAATCTTTGTAGAGTACTCTATGTCATCGGTTTTCATTACTGGACTGAATCTCACAGGGTTGGAGCACAACCTGTGAGTGAGGTCTAATTACATCCCCATTTTAGAATCAAGGGGCCTGAGGCCCAGATAGAACACTTTAGGTCACCTTGTTACTGAAACGTGAGGCTCAGAGTCAACGTCAGAACTCCTTACTTGAAACCACAAGCTCTTTCATGTTGCCAGGCTGCTTCAGTCTCTGTTCGCTGAGTCAAGATCAGAAAAACACAAAGTGGAGATAATTGCATGGATTTGTACAAGTGGGTCATGATTTTACATCAAACACTCTTTTGAGTGGTTGGCAACACCACAACATGGAAAACCAGGGCGATAAGAGAGTGTGCTTTCCTGTGGGAACCAGGGAAGCAGATTACAAGATGTTCTTCCCCACCCACTGCCGAATCCACATATTAATTAAGGGTCTGGCCAAATTCACATAATTCCTGGAACACTAATCACATCTAGATATCTCACTATGGATTCTGGCCCCAATTCTACTATGTGTTACATTTATCAATCAATCACTAAGTACTTATTCAGCACTCTTGTGCCCAGGCTGTGTCAGGTGTGATGGAAGTCACGGGGCTGTGACTTCATCATTTCTTTGTAATAACAAACCTAACATATAAGACATACAAATGACAATATGACACCAGTGATAATACCATGGTACCCTGAGCAGGGTAAAGACTAGGTGCTGTAAAACAGAGAAATCCCCTCCTCAGAACCACAACAGTTTACTCAACTTGTTCTCATGTTCCTTCACCATTAAATCAGGGCTGAGCGATGCGAAGTCCACACCCATCCTATCTCCATCTTACAGATGACATGACTACCACTAGAGATGGCAGAGGGACACAGCTAGAAGAGGGCCGAGCTGGAATTTAAACTCACGTCTGTCTAACTCCAGAGATGCAGGCATAACCACGCTCCTACATCACCCTCCATAGTGTGACATGCATACACACGTGTCCAAGTGTGTGCACACACACACACACACATATATACACCCTGTATGACACAGTATTGAAACAGGTGTTATTTCCACGCCCACTGCCTTAGGAGAAGATTGGCTTCTCAACACTGAAAAACATTCTGTTTGCTGAACAGAGGGATGGATTTGAGGACAGAAGACCAGAGAAAGCAGGATATGGCTGAACTGTTCTACAAGACAAAGGGAGAGGTGGAGAGAAAAGGCAGAGATAAGGTGGGGATGGATCTTGAAAGAAGAAAAAGATCTCAGCAAAGCTGGAGAGGTTGTGGGAAGAGGAACCAGGAGAGTGAGTCACTGGCTGTTTCCTGAAGAGGTGCTTTGGGGAAATGGCAAGAAACAGTGGGTGTGTTTAGGTTTTATTAAGCGTTTTCTGCCGTGCGGTATCTGACATAAACACTCTGCTTCATTTTTGCTCGACATTTTCAATGAAAAGTCTATACTACACTGCTCAATAATCTTATTATAATTTTATTTATTTATTTTTTTAATCTCTGTAGAGGTGGTTCATGTCAGGAACATAGTTCTGCTTCAAGAAAATGCCTTACAGTTACGGCTGGGTTACCAGGAATTTTATCATTCTGTATCTTTTGGATTATTATTTAGTTCTTTGTGAAAATTAACCAAGAGCCCTGGATCTGAAGCCTAGACACGGATTGCAAACCTCCCCCACCCCTGTTGGCTACTACGGGTCTTGGGGAAAAGCACTTAACTGCGTCCAGACCTCAGCTTCCTCTTAAAACGGACAAGCACACTCACAACATGAGGCCCAACACGTGCCTGACACAAAGCAGGGACTCAAAAGTGTCACATCCCCTATGTTCCTCATCCCTTCACTTCCTGGGTCCAGGTCTCCTCAGCAGGAAGGTCTTCTTCACCTCCTATATCCCAAGATACCAGGTGGCCAGTCTCTTCTGAGGTCATTCAATGTCTCCACAAACACGTTGTAAGTAGGTATTTTGTTTTAAAGATTTCTGCTCCTATTGGCTGCCTCTTACACAGTTCTTGACCCAATTTGACTCAGACAAATAAGAAAGTACAGGTTGTGACTCTTTCTCATTTAACAGCAGACAAGTGCAGTGATTGAGAAAGAAGGCTTTGGTGGCAGACTGCCTGGGTCAAATCTCCACTCCGCTCTTGACTGGCTGTGTGATCTTGGGAAAATAACCTCTCTGTGCCTCCTCTGTGAAATGAAGGTAAATGTAGGACTTACTTCATAGGAAGTCATAATGATTAAATGCACTAATACATAACTCTAGCTCACACTAGTCACTCATAAGTGTTAGCTATTACTATTACATATAATTGATTCTCCAAGAACTATAGATTATTCAATAAGAAAATTAGCCAGGAGGCAAAAATCACGGAAGAAGGTTGAAGACAAATCTTAAACAAGAAAGTGCTTAGGGGCCGGGCTGGTGACACAGCAGTGAAGTTTGCACATTCTGTTTCTGCCACACGGGGTTCGCCAGTTTGGATCCTGGGCGCAGACCTACGCACCACTTGTCAAGCCATGCTGTTGCAGGCATCCCACATAAAATAGAAGAAGATGGGCACGGATGTTAGATCAGGGCCAGTCTTCCTCAGCAAAAAGAGGAGGATTGGCAGCAGACGTTAGTTAGGTCAGGGCTAATCTTCCTCAAAGAAAAAAAAGGAAATGCTGAGAACTATAGTGTTTCTCATACAGACGAGTTATGTTAAACCAACTTCACAAGGACTCATTTCAGCTATTTCAGAGAAGTAAGGAAGCCACCACTTCCACGCCTTCCCTCCTACTCCTACACACACACACAGAAGCAATTACACAGCACAATGAAATAGTAAACACAATCGTATTAAGAGCACTTTGGTTATTTCTCCACACTGCAATCCGGCGGCAATCGCCACCTGGGGCAGGCAGTAAAACCGCAGGCATTTATTCTGGAGAATCGGACAGAGGGCCTTGGGTATGACAGACTTTCCACTCTAATTGCGTTTGTGGAACTACCACTGCGCATTATTACAAGATGTGCATGCTTTCCGAAAACATTTTTCCGAGAAGAAAGCGGAAGCAATGTTGCCCGGCCTCGAGAGGTTACAAGGCTAGAGGGAGAGGGGTTAAGTGGCTAATTTCATGCTCGCATCACACACAAGCTGGATTAGAAGAAAACAAGACAGGAGGAGGAGAGAACGTAGATGAAAGAATCAGACAATTTTAAAGCCCAGGAAGCAGAGAGAGGAAAAAGCCAATCAATTTCTTTCTTCTTTTTCTTTTTTGCAACAGATGTTTTGCTTGCAGTTCCAAATCTAATAGCAGTTGATGTAGTAAAGATGAAATAGGAGGAGGAAGAAAAAGAGAGCTAAAAGGGAAGGGAGGGAGGGAGTCGGGCTGGCAAGCAAGAAGCTAACTTCCAGTGCCTCCCTCCCGCCCTGCCCCACCAGGAAGGGTTCTGCCCTGCTGGGGACAGGGCGTGGGCTACCTGGCCTGCCCTGTGGTTCTCCTCCGGGGGTGGGGCCGGCAGTTCTTGCAGACAGCAACCCCTCCTGCTGGCCTTCCTCATCAGGAAGGCAGAGGTGATCAGGCCCATCCTTTAAACATCTTCATTCGATTACTTTCATAATCAGCTTCTAATGCTCCGTTCGATAGACGTGGGACCGACCAGACCAAGCACTTGAACAGTAGCTCGGGCCATGGAGCTATTCTCCGTGCCATTGATCACAAAGACAAAAATCAATCCTGGCTAAGGAGAAAGAAGTTAAAAATAAATTGCAGGAATTGATTTCTGTTCAGACCTTCTGACTCCAGGCTTAGGAAGGGGGAAGGAAGAGAGTGCGTGGATTCCCCTGTCAAGAAATCCCTTTATATGTGCCCGTCTCAAAAGCAAAATTTAGGGATATTTTATACATGTGCACGCATACCATTTTCTCTTAATTTATACTTTTATAGTATTTTATCTTTGCCTCTTAATAACTATCAGAGATGAGATCAATCTCAATTGTAAGCTCCCTTGAGAAGAAGATTGGAGTTTGCCTCGTTCATTATAAAATCCACATAGTGGGGCCCTATGGTTTGTGAACAGTAGTAACTCCAGACATATTTGTTGAGTGACTGCGGAATAACTGAATGAAGGAAGTGCCCTTCTAATGCTATTATTGGCTCTCACAATTACATTTATTTCTTCTTAGATTTATCACAGTATGCAATTATTTTTCTTATGTATGGCTTTGCTTAGGGATTATTTCTCTCCCTCACTAGACTATAAACCCTCCTATGGTACGGGTTGTGTCCTTCTTATTTGCATATTTATTTCTTGTATACTGCATGTCTCCAAGCATCATTCTCTTTTTGTTTACTTTTTTGCTCCCTAATTATTGATCTATTGCATTATCTCCACACTGTGCGGTCAGTAGATGTATATGAAAGGAAGGCAGGAAACAATGACTCAGCAACTCTCTTGAGGAATTGGCTACATCCCAAATACCTTTTTCTTTAATTCTGATTTTTGAGAAATGAGTTCAGAAATACTTCTCCAGAAGAATCCCCTGTGTCTAACCAAATGGATTGTCCTGTGGCGTGAGGAGATTTGTGGAATTTTAGCTCTAGAACGAAACTTCTGGAGTCATAGCCCACTGCCTTCCACACTGGGTTCTATAAAGTTCTAGATTTCTACAGTGATGCCTTGTGGGTGTCCACAAAGGAGTGAAGAAGAGGCTGGCGGAGGAGGGGCTGCTGTTGCCCCTCACCCTCTTCCAACTAGATCCATTCCACCTGCATCTGTTTCCTATACTGGAATTCCTTGAACGTGTCTGAAGAGCAGCTCCCAATGTTAAGAACAATAACAACAACAACAACAAAAGGTTTGAAAGCTGTTGTTTGATGCAATCCTTTATTTTTGCCATCAGGAAACTGAGCTCTAGAAGGAAAGATGATGGCCAAGGTCACAAAGTGAGGTAATGGCAAGACCAGACTTAAACCCAGGAATGCTGCCCCACCCCGCCTGCCCACCCAGGCCTGCAGCACCGTCTCCTGCCACTAAAGTTCTCTCTTTTCCTTGGAGCACCGGCTGAGCCTAAAGTGGGACTCCTCAAGTCAATTCTCTGCTTTGAGAGCTTGAGCCCAACTTCTCCAGGAAAGCACCCCGATCACGTCACACCTCATGGGTCTCCTTCGCTTTGAGAAAGAGTCTAGCACTTTCTTATGAGCTTTTGAGCATTGCTCACGGAGAGAGTCAGGCCATACAGTCCTTCCTCCTCACCTAATCTGAACGCAAAATGAGGACAATCACTCTGTCAGACTTGTTTACCATTGTATCCCCTTCATTTAGAACAGTAACAAGAGCATATTAAGTGCTCAGTAAATGGTTACTAAATGGATGAATGAATGAGTCAATCAATCAATACTTCAGAAGCTATCACAGCCCTCGGTCCACATTAGGTGCTCAATCAAACCAAGCTGATTCATCAGCCACTGGCTCTGCCACTATTAAACTCCAAGAAAACCTAGTTCTGGCTGACCATGAGGGCTTTCAGAATCAGGTTCTTAAAAGCTGCTTGCAGAAATTTAAAATGGTTGTTTACCCCATTAGCTGGCTATGGAGTTAAAGGCAGAGCAATTAAAATTTTAAAAGCTGCAACTCTGAAGTAAGTAGATATATATCCTAGTTAGAACGGTAATGGGGAGAGAGCTGGACTTGATAGTCTACTTCTCAGTCAGCAGCCCAACCGCCTTCATTATCAGCACTCTTGTTTTTATAACAATAGAATTATCTTTAATAGGAGAAAGCCCCAGAAAAGGGATCCTCCTGGGAGCTGGGCTTAGCAGAGTGGGTGCTGGGGATTTGCTGGGACTTGGAAGAGAAGGACAACAACCGGGAGACCTGGCTGGGTCATGATTCAACACCTCCTCTGCACCCTGGAATGGGGCTCAAGGGAAGCCAGGCCCCGAAACACACCACAGAAATTGGATACTGCATGGCAAGAGGTACAAGGCAAGTGGGGAAGGCTGGAGAAGGGTAGAGCTGGGGACAGAAATGATGATTAACCACGCTGCCACTCACCGCCTCGCCCCGCCCCCCCCCCCCCCACCCCCAGGAATGAGTGTTTGAATGATCCTTTAAGTGTATCTGAGGGTCAGCTCTCAGAGGGACGGGGCGTAATCAGATTGTACTGAATCCCATTAAGCCCTTCTTTGGTTAATGGTGCAGAAAGTTTCTGATCGGAAACAAAATTGAAACAGAGCCTGACAAACAGTCCAATGAACAAGGAGTAGAGTGAGACTTTCCTGTCCCTAATACCTACCAACATTGGGGCAACATCTGTCTATTCCACTTTTACAGTCATCTGGAAAAGTTTCTGGAAACACTAGCTATTTGGCACTCATGTGAAGATCTTCGAGTGGGAAAATGAAATGAGAAATAGATCACTGTCCTCTTTTGTCATTCTTTACAACCCAGGCAGGCCTGAGATCAAATCCCAACTCTGCCATTTACTGAGCTACACGAGGAAGGGTGATTATTCTAAACGTCTCTGAAACTTGATTTCCTCCATTGAAAATTAAAGATGATGATATCTACCACACCGAGATCCTGTGATGACTAAAGTAGAATTAAATAAAATAAAATGCACATAAATTTGCCACTAAATAAGTGTGAGGTCCTTTTCCAACTCTGACAACAATTCTTTCAGTTTGCTGATTGGCAGGTAAAAATTGGCGGTGTGGCTAGGTGGAAAGAATGTTTTGAAGAATCACTGCTTTGGTCATAGGAAACTGCAGATTCCAAATAGGGGAAGAGATCGAGAGTTGTGTAGCTGATCTCAATCCTTCCAGCTGAATACAGAAATGCTTGTGGTCCCTGGACAACACACCTGCTGCCTTCCAGACCAGAACTCACAGGCTCTATCTAACCATATGAGGCTCCTGGATATTTAAACACTAGGAGTACCACCCGCCCTGTAAAATGTACCGCACAGCATAGATGCCACCACTCCTCCTCATGCCCCTGAGGCGTTACTCATTAACAATAGCAGTCATTCCTACTAAACCACAGCAGTACTGACTTCTATGTAGCTATTACCCATTACTCAGAGGTGATACGCAAAAGGAAAAACAATTTGACACTCCTGAGCCAGACACATTCCATTCATATACTAGTTGAAAGGCAAATATTGATAACGTGTAGCAAATAACAGAATAATTCCCTAAAATTAAGGGAAAACCTTCCTTGCTGTTTTGGCCTAGTAAGCAACAAGCACTGTAACTTCTATGGAGCCTCAGAAGATCTCTTGGGAAAAAACAAGTCTTAATAATATATTAGGGGCGTGCACAGCAAAGCTCTAAATGGAGTGAAGAGACCACCAAGCCTAAAGGGTTGATGAGCATCCTCTAAATAAAGAGCCCCTCCCTGGAGCCTCTCTGTCTCAGCAGGGGACACTGGGAAATCATCAGCATCTGGATGGTAATTGATGCTGTACTGTAGGAATGGATGTGATGGAATTACTCAGAGAGAGTAGGAAGTGAACAGAGAAAAGGAACTTAGGAAGGGCTCTGAGAAAAACCCATATTAAAAGGTGGGCAGAGGAAGAGGCACCTGTGTGGGAGAGTAAGAAGAAGATGCTGGAGAGGTAGGAGGAGCAGCTGGACTGTCATTATCAAAGAAGTGTGCTTCAAGAAAGAAGGAACAGTTAAGAGATTCAAATGCTGTAGACAGGTCAACGAAGTTAATTGTTGAGAGGTGTAGTCTGAATATAATTCAAAGATATCTTTGATGAACTTGGCAAAGGTAATTTCAATGGAGTGGCAGAGGCAGAAGTCAGTCTCAAGTGGGTTAAAGAGAGAAGGAGATAAGAAAATGGGACAATAAATCTAGACAGCTCTCAAGAAATGTGGTTTTGAATGAAACATGGGACATTCATAGATAGGAGCATGGGGTTCAAAAAAAGTTTTGTTGTTTTGTTTTCTTAACTTAAGGATGATAGATATTTAAAAATATTTTAAAACTGATGAAAAGTCTGAAATTAAGGATGAATAAGCTAAAGATACGGGAGAAAGAAGGATGATCAATAAAGCCACGATGTCCCTGAGAAGTTAGAGGGGATGGGACTGGGTTTTTGAATTGAGAAATTTTATATGTGGATGAGGATGATTCTTTCTACTTGTCTTGCATAGTTCACTCTATCTATAATGCTGGATACATACTAGGGGCTCAATAAATTGGAAAGTGTTCAAGGTTGTCTTCAGTTGGGCTCCCCAGAAATGCAGAGCCTGAGACAAGGGTTTTTATGCAGGCATTTTTGGGAGCAGGCCGGGGACAAGTGTTTGATTTCTGCTTGTTTGTTTCTTTTTGAGGAATGATCCCAGGCAAGGAGTGGTGGAAATAGGACTTAAGAATCAAGGAGGGAGAGAAAGCCATCCCAGGGCACATTACGGAACTGATAATTACTATGAGCAACTGGGGCTCAATCCCACTGGGAGCTATGAAGACCATAGAGAATGAGGTTCAGAATTGCCCTTCTGACACTAGAAGAGAGGAGCACTTATCCACTGGCTCCCGACCCCAATTGGTCCAATTGTCTCAAAGGGACTTGACACTTAGCACTTCAAGGTTTGCATCTGCACCAGAATGCCTAAGGAGTCTCTTGCAAGCATCCCACTTGGGGAGAAATCAGCCCCAGAACAAAAAGCAAGAGGTTCACAGTGCAGCTGAGCAAGGTGTTATCAGGCCACTCCTGTGCACAGGTAGTTGCTGAGCAAATGTGAGCCAGAGGATGTGAGATGGGACATATGAGATATCTAACACAAAGGTCAACTAAACATCATTACTTCACAATCAGGTCACTAATTGGTGTTTATTCATGGACGTATTTCAAATAATAACAGTAACTTTCAGATCAAGCCACTAAAAATCATTCCAAGTACAGGAGACACATCCTAACTACATGCTATTTAAAGAACTTCCATTAGCACTGGCTGTTGAAAACATTTTACTTAAGATTCTGCGAGCGCTTCAAGAATATTCACCTGAAGATGTCTTTATTGGATTCTTTTGAAGATTGTCTCTGCAACTCTTTCATTTTCCTTTAAACTCCTGTGTTGTAAATGTGTCCCTAATGATGAAATTGCTGTTTATTTAACATTCAAAATCTCTCCCATTAAGGCCAAATTAACATGATTTAAAATATTGCCAAATAGTTTTTCTTTGAGTAATGACACTCTATTAATTTCCACCTCAGGGCTTTTTTCTTTCAGAAAGATAACAATTTATTAGGGACACAGTAGCCGCCCCATAGAGGCTTTTCTAGTTCCCATGCTGGTGCATAAAACAGGATCTGAAACAAAGTATCAAAACCAGGTAAGCTGGAGACCAAGATGCTACAAGAAGCTGTTCAAGAGTCTTGAAAGAGAATTAAACCCCAGAATCTCTCTAGTTACATATATAGCATTAGAAGTTGTAGTTTCTTTATAACCAGCACCATGGAAGGTATGTGGGAAGATTTTATCATGCATGTATGTCAATACATGAGTTGAACCCCTGAATAATTAAAAAATGAATTTGGGGGAAAGATTGTGTAATCTTTTATGTGATAGGCTTACAAAAACCCTTAAAAGAGAATGTGCATACACAAAATAGTGACGCTGGTTTTTGCATGTGGATTAGTCTCTTGATTCTTGCATTTTATAAGGCTCTGTAGTTTGCAAAGCATTTCAAAGCCATTATTATCTCCCTTGAGCCTCACAACAACCTTCCAGTTTAGGCAGGGCGAGTAGCCTGATTCCATTCTTCAGAGATGAGGAAATTAGTGCTCTCAGAGTCCAAGCGACTTGACTTGCCCGGTGTTCCCTGGCTGGTAGGTGGCAGATCCCTGATTACAACCCAGGTCTCTAAGTTCAGGGTTCTTTTTCCCATCTCACACCCCTAGCTACTGGAATCGTTAACTGCTTGAGAGCAGGGATGACATCCTCTACGTTTGCCACGCTCCATTGCACCTGGCATACTTCTAGGGGCTCAACAAATATTTGTTAATCACCTAGCACTTGTTAATTGCTAATACTTCTAGAACATCTCCCAACAAACAAAAAAACAGTACAACAATACTAGCTTTCTATGTTCATACTGGGAACTCTTAAAAACTAACAGCATCTTGATTTCAAACTACTGACTGGCTTCCTGTAGTATTGGAATTATCCTAGAACCACTCTGGTGCATGCATTGCTCCGTCCTCAGAATCCCTTGCTAGAGAGAGGGCTTCTCTTCTGATTACATGTGCACACATTACTAGGAGTCAAAAGTGGTATTAGGTTAGGAGATGGATGCACACACTGTTACTGGTCTAGCTGCAGATGTAGAGAAGGATTTGGCAGAGTTGGGATGGCCTTCCCTCCTTTGAATTTTCTGCTCTCGCCACACCTCTAGAGTACTTTATTTGTATGTTAATTATGGAGCTGTTTTTTTCTCTTGAATTTTAGATATTTGAATATACATCCGTATCATACATTATTTCTTTAACATAATCACCTGTGTTTTATTCAATGAGTAAATGAATCCTTATTATATTCAAGGCCACCTCCTGTGCCATGAAAAGAAGATAGGGCAGGGTTTCATGCAGCCCAGGAAAGACACACAAACCTCTTGTGATGGCTTACTACAGTTCTGTCCTTGTTTCTGCATCATGCTCCCTAATAGCCATGGTAGGAATTCCATCATGGAAAGGACTTTACTGCTACCATGGCCGAACTACCTATTCCCCAGGACAATCACTAGACAAGCTGCTCCATAAGGAGAAAAGACGGGATTTCCAGCCATCTTGGCTCAGAACACAGAAACCAACTTCTCTCTCTCCCTTGTCCTACAGAGGAAAGGTGATTTCTCTTTCATCCTTATGGACCAGAGGCATTTCAGGAAGACACTTTCCCATTAAAACAAAGGCTCTTCCGGGGAGGATTAGCTCCTTTTGATTTCACTACGAAACCCCAGGCCCTGGGCCCCCTGCACACAACAGGCATTGACAGAGTTACAAAGTTCACAGCTTTCTGTGCATCTCCAGCTCAGCGCTCCCATTAGTAGGAGATCAAACATGAGGTCCCCTCAAGCAAAACCATCAAGGTGGCTACTTTTACCTCTTTGTCAACAGAAAAATAAAAGGTGAGGCAGAGCCTTTGGGGTTTCTCTAAATTGTAGCAGCCATGTGAGTCGCATATAGACCCTCCCTCCACACACAAGATATAGCATCAAAACTAATAACATCATGTCTAGACAAAGAAAATTATCTGTGGGCATAATGGGCATGGTGAGCTTCCCTTTAGAGGAGCAAATGGGAGGGGGTGAATTTTTATGCAAAATTAACATCATGGGAAGTTCATGATGAGGAGGTTACCTAGGCTTTTGGTTATTTACACTGCACTCTCAGATGCATATATATTTGTATATTATGACTCACTCGTGGGTAAATAATTATGCCTTAAATACACACATCACATTTATTAATATGCTGAGAAAGCACATGAGCCTGGATGTCACCTGAATTCCTGGTGCTTCGGTTGTCCACACACAAAAATGCCTGACTTTTGACCCATGGAGCCAGAAGTACTACAAAAAGTCAGTGGTTCTCAAACATTTCTTAGCAGCAGATTCCTTTTGTAAAACGAAAACGTGTTAAGAACCCTGATATACAGAGCAAACAAAAGCAGAGTTGCTCTATTTAAGGAGGGGTTAAGAGTCCTGGAGCCCCACCTGGCAAGACACCGTCCTCCATTTTTTGGTGGTTCCTGAGATGAGTTCCCTAAGACTCAGCGTAAAAACTGCCAAGAAACATATTTGCACAGAAGGCTTCTAATAATTTAAAAAAGAGCAATAAACAAACAAACAAAAAAAGGAAGCAGCCAAGCAATTAAAAATGACCAACAGTAGAGGAAAAAGGAAGAATAATACCATAAAGTTTCATGCAAGGAAGCTGCTAAAATTGACACAAAAATTAGTTCTGAGCTTTCTAGCAACTATAAAGAGGGAAAGATAAAACTAGCTAGAGTTAGTTAAAGAAAATAGAGAAAAGTCACTTCTCCAGGACGATTCTCTAATTTATTTTTTTGCCACTTCACTCTCTCCCATGACTACAGCCGCCCTTGGATGGAGCAGTCCTGTTGCGTTATGTTCTCAGTCTTCCTCAACTTTACCCATGCCTTCCCCTCTGCCAGGAATGCCCTTTGTCCTTCACCCATCTAACTGTGCTCCCAGCCCCCCTGCCAAGAAGCCTGTGCCAACCTCCCACCCAGGGCAGGGTGAAGAGCTCTTCCTCCTCTCTCTAAGAGCAACATGTGCTTTCCACTAATATAGCTCTTATAACACTACATTATAATTGTGTAGTCGTCTGTGTTCCCCACTGGGCTGAATATATTTTAATATATTTAAATGAATGAATATAAAGAGGGCACTGAATAACATAATGGATAATTCCTGGACAGCAGTTTTATAAAAATGCAGAGACATTCTATATATGAGCATTTCTTATGCAGTGAGCAACTGCCAATTACCCTAAGTTGTCTTATATTGTTAGCTGGAGAAACGAGATTCCCTTGCTTTAAAAAGATAACTAACTACTCTCCCTGAGAATAAGGACGGCGTCTTATCTTCTCAGTTCAGTTCAGTTCAGCAAACATTTACTGAGCGCCAGTCATTATGCTAAGTGCAGGAGAAACAATGATGAATAAGATATAGCCCTGTTCCTCTTAATGTTTACAGACTGGCTGGGGAAACATAATACTCATGAATAAGTAGTCAGCAAAGGAGCTTGGTCCAGTCCTGAATGAGGACGTCTGGGAAGACTTCCTATAGGAGGCATTGCCTAAGTTAAATCGTAAAAAATGAGTTCATTTAGTAAAGAGAGATTTTCAGCAGGGGAGAAAAAAAAAAAAAACCTAGAAAGGCATATTAGGCAAGAAATGACATGTGTGTATGGAGACTAACAAAGTTTATTTCTATTGAAGGGTAAAATATAACAAGGAAGGTATATGGGGAGCAGTGGTGGGGTAGAGAATTCACATGAGGCTGATGGAGTAGGTAGGCTCCAGATCATAGAGGAGCTTGTAGGCAATCTTAAGAAAATTGAATTCCAACCTATAGGTGATGAGCAGCCACTGAAGGCAGGAACATTGATTTTTATTTTAAATAAATTACTTTGGAAATAGTGTTATGAATGAATTGTGGGGTTGCTGATCTGGGAGCAAGGAAATCAGTTGGCAAGCTATTGCAACATTTCAGAAAATACATGATAACGGTTTATAAATTATTTTAAATAGACCAGTAATAATGGTGCTTCCCCCTTTTCTTCTCATAAATCACCCCAGAGCAATAAGAAAAACAAGAAAGAAAAATGGAAACTCTATACTTAATAAACTATAACCCTGGAACACAATATATGTAGAAAGAAAGGCAAATGCAGTGAAAGACCAATGGTGCAGACAGGAGCCAGGGCAAAAATGCCTACAGCTACAAATCTTAGACCAAGCTGGAAAAGTAGAGTTCTCCAAAGACGACATTTCTCAAGGAGCAAAACTAACAATCTATTATTTGGAACCAAAGGGAACATAGACCAGGAATTGGCAGTGGGAGTATTTCTGAAACTGATCAGTGACAAGGAGAAGCTGGAGAAGCATGGCTGGATAAAGAGCCACTCAGGTGGTTCCATCTTACGAGTAGAACCCACTCACAGACAACAATCTCGAGTTATATGGAACCTCACTGAGAACCAAGGAGGACTCTTGTCAAGCTGAAACAGAGTTCTGATCTACCCCCAAGATGTGCCTCCGCAAAGAGTTCATGCAGGAACAGCTCATGTCATCAAAAAATAAGTAATGGAGAAAAACATCAAGATAAAACAAAACACAAGAATTATAAAATAATACACCAAAGTAAAACAAGGAAAGGGACAGGAAAAACAAAGAGCAGATATTGAACAAGAACTACTTCCGTGGAGCAAACAGAAATTATGACCATTTAGCTATGATTAAAAATAACCCATATGATGAGGAGATCACCTCTACAAGGAAAGAGTTTAAAGCAGAAATACAAGGGCTGAGGGTAGATATGTTGAGATAACAAAAAGTGATGAAGTATAATCTGGGAAAACTCAGGAAAGAATCTAAACAACAGCAGCAGAAAAAGAGCCGGGACACTGCTGCATACTCGTTCGAGGATGATATGGGTAGGACTTTTTAAATCTCATTTTGCCCAGGGAGTTAAAATGGATTAGAGGAAACCAAAACGATGGCTCTCCTTTGTCTTCTCTGTCTATTGTACACATCCTAAGTGTCCTGGAAGAAGAGAGCCAAAACAATGGGACGGAAATAAAATATATATTTCAAAAGGTAAATCACAGGGACTTTTGAGAAATTAAAAAGAAAGGAGAAATTGAACTAATTGAATGCGACTTATATTCCAGGGGAAAGAATCAACATACAATGACCAGCCACAAAACATACACTAATAAAGCAAAAAGTATTCAAATACATATTTTAAAAAAGGAGTTTAGGTATCAAGGGCAAATCTATCCATATACATATATAAGTTTATCTATAGACATATTTACATATGTGCGTATATATATATATATATATATATCTCAACATATTTTAAGCATTCAAGAATTCACCTTTCTCTTTTCTTCTTTTCCTTTTTTTTGTTGGTGAGGAAGATTGGTCCCGAGCTAACATCTGTGCCAATCTTCCTCTATTTCGTGTGTGGGATGCTGCCATAGCGTGGCTTAATGAGCGGTAGGTAGTTCTGTATCCAGGACTTGCCAACTCCAGGCCACCAAAGCAGAGTGCATGAACTTAACCACTACACCACCAGGCTGGCCCCTACCTTTCTTGAAGACATTACTAAAGGACAAACTTTAGACAATCAAGAAATAAATGGAAAAACTAGTAAAAGAACTAGTGGTCACCACTGAATACATTTATCTACAAAACTAAGATCAAGATGAATGCAGGAATGCTGTTTCAGAGCAGAATATAAATGTCCTAAATGATTTAATTAACAAAAATTGGAGTTGGATAAAGGGGAAAGAGTGGGAGGTCATAAACACATCCTATTTTTTTCCACTTTTCTTCAGCAGTGCCTCATAACATATTTAAATCTAACAGAATTATGTTTTACGATAGGAAAGCAAACACTAGAAGATAATATAATCAACCAAAATTGGTTGGTAGGTGGTAGAAGAATTAAGAAAGAAGGAGGAAAAAGAAATGCATGGAAATACACTAATTCTATAAGCTTGCAAAATGAAATCAATAGATATTATTCAAAAATAAAAGATTTGCTATGTTACGTAAAGTTATATTCATAAAGCTAAGTAGTTAGAACAAATATTCAAATTCTCAAAGAAACACAGAGGGAAGAAAGCAAGGAAAACAGACCATATAATGAGTTTTAAGATAAAGAAGCAATTTTAACTAAAAACTAAGCATAAACTGTCAGAACTAAGACATATCTGTCAGATCAACCAATGCAAATAACCAAACTCACTTATGAGAAGGAAAAGACTCTGATTAAATACCGAGAGCTGACTGACTTCTTTTTGTACTTGCAACAGGTATGAATGTTTACCTGCCAACTACTAGCACTCTTTTATTTCATTTCAATCTTAGCCAATTGGCAGTTACAAATAATAGCATTTAATCTGTGTTTATTTGATGATTGATGAAATTCAATGTTTTTCTCAAGAGTATTGACCTTTTGCATTTTGGGGGTCATTGTTATTCCATTGCTTCCCATCTCTTTCAAAGTAAAAAAAAAAAAAAGTCCTTAAAACAGTCTTTGAAGCCCTGTGAGATCTAGCACCTATGCCTTTCTGATGTTATCTCTAAACTCTCCTTCCAGGTCTCATTTGCTGCTTCCTTCTCATCTCCCTGAGCTCTAAATATTGGAGCCCTGTGGGCAGTCTTTTCCTAAATCTTGGCAGGTCATTGGCACTATCATCTCCTTATTCATGAGTATTTACTGAACACATCATAAGGCAAAACAAACATTGTTTGGTGCTGTACAGATAGAATTAACAAATATAATCTTCCCAGCAATGCAGGAAGTGGGTACTGCAATTACCCTCTTTTTATAGATGAGTCAAATGAGGTAAAGCTCAAAGTCACCCAGCAAATTGTGGCAAGCAAAGGTTGGAATAGACGCTGGCCGTTAGGCTCCAAACTACAGGTTCTTAACCACAAGTCTTCACAGTCTTTCCTATGTACATATATATGGATAGATGGATAGATAGATAGATAGATAGATAGATCATACATATATTTTTTCCTGTCTGCTACTCGAATGTAAATACCCTTAAAGCAGGAACTTTATTATGTTTACTGTGTTATTCCAAGTACCTAGAACAGTGGGCCTGAAACATAGTAGGCAGTCAATAAAACTTGACTGATTAATGGGAACTCTTATGTCCTTCAAACAAAATAAAAATTAAAGGAATACTTCTGTTCATTTCCCATATAATAAAAAAAAAAGAAACATTTCAGAATAGTTAGAAAAAAAAATCTGGATATCTGCCTGTAGAGTTACAGAAAACTTTATACAATATAAGGAAAAATGAATCTTAAAAATATCTGAACATTTAAAATTCTAAGTCAAGTTTCCCAGAAACCATTCTGCCATGTTCATCATTATATGCAGTATCAGCATTAAGGAAAGGGCAATCAGATTGGCAAATTCATAAATCATCCCTGTGCTCCCAGCTTAAAAAAATTAAATAGAGAGAAAGAGATAATAAAGCTTTAAACAAAGACCATGACAATGGGAATGGAATGAAAGGAAATATTTGAGAAATAACTAAGGTTGATATTAGCAGAGGCCCAGATTCATTTAATTTGGTGACACGGATAGACTTCAGGCTTCTAGCTTGAGCTACCTGGTAGAAGGCAGTGCCACCAATGTGTCAGGTTCAAGGGGGACATGTTGATTTATGTTACCTGTGGAACGTCCAAGGTGAGATGTTGAGATGGCTCTTAGATATACAGGTCTGCAGTACATGCTAGAGGTACATGCCAGCTCATTGACTTAAGAGCCATCAGAACATAGAGATGGTACCCAAAACCATAGGCTCTTCCAGGCAGTGAGTCCTGGGTGCAAAGAGAAGTAGGCCAATGGCAGAAAGCTGGGGAGCACCAAGAGTAGTGCCTAATACCGTCTGGTTTGCATTGTGATATATTCAATAAATGCTTGTGAATAAGGAAATGATAGTGCCAATGATCTGCCAAGATTTAGGAAAAAATTCCTAAGATTCTGGCTTTTAATCAAACTGAGAAACATGGATTTTTTTAAGCCACAAAGACCTCTTTTTCTCTCCCTCTTTCAAGCTGGTTTTTGAGTGGCTGGCTCCTTTTTCTGTATTTTACTAAAACTCAAAAATCCACACAACTAACCTGTAAAAAGAGGTAACTGCTACATCCATAATCTATCACTACAACAAGTAGTCACTCAGCACCCCAGATTTGCAAAGCCATCTTGTTAGGACCAAGGATGAAGGGTAAAATGTCTGTCTAAAATATTGTCCCTATCCACAGAGTGTAAAATACAATTTGGAAAGAAGGAGACAAATCTACTAAGATTTAAGTAATGACTCCTAACTCGGGGAGATTTCAAAATCCAGGGTTCCTATGGGAAACGGTGTGCAAAACAACTGACAGTAGAAGGGTGGAAAGGAAGAATGGGGAAAATCAACGTTGCTGTCAAACGCAGTTTGATTTGTCACATACACACACAGATACACAGTGTCAGCCACTTGGTGGAGCATCACCTTTTCTCCCCCATCATTTTTGTTCTATTTTGCACCTCTTTCCAGTGAAACTCAAAACCTAAAACAAGGCTCCCCTTGCCTGCCTAAACATGTAAGTCCCACCTAGTTTTCTCTAAGAGTCAGAGTTCCCGCAATGAAGGATTTTGGGCATGGACATTTGAGGAGGTAGTCAGTACTGGAAAGGGAGAGGAAGATTTAGTGAGAGCTAGATATTTCCAGGAAGTAAACACTAGAGATACTTAATTTCTTAGAGATTCTCATTCCCAAGTTCTCATTCTGTTTACAAGTCACTTTGGACAGAAATAGAATGTGGCATTGATAGATTACTTAAAGTCAAATCCCATTAGAAATTTGACTCTAAGTAATCTCAAACCCCAGCCCAAGTCCTAGTCATTCCAAGACCCCTTTGGTACAAGAAAACAGCAATCCAACTATACTGACCCACAACACCTTCATCTTTCACAGACGCCTGGGATCTCCCCAGGGGACTGGGTCCACAAAAGTCAAAAGAAAGACAGCATCCCATCTCAACATCTTCACAACCTCTCAAAACTGTCCTCACGTTCCTAGTAAGCAGCTGACGTCACCTACGCATCCTCCTTCTACCACTGATGGCACTTTCTGGACTCACCTGAATGAAGATATACTCATCCTGGACGACCAGGGAACTGAAGTCAATGGAGCGGGCAAAGGGCCCACTCCGAGTTGTCTCGGCACATTCCTGGATCCTGCAGGTGAGGTAGTGAGCATCTGAAATGGGAGGGCAGAGCGACACTTAGACACAAGAGGAAAAGGTAAGCAAAGCTTTCATCAGCACTCAGAGGTCTATCTCATAGGCAATCGATGACCTAATTTAAAACAACAAGGAGCTTCCATTCTCTTGTCCACAAAATTTGTAATAATTTTTAAAAAATGGTAATATCTAGTTCAGGCAAGGAAGGGGGGGGGAAGAGTTAATCTTATATCTAACTGGCAAAAGAGTAAATTAGTATAGCTTTTTGGAGGAACACATTTGAAATATCAGAATTTTAAATGCGCATATCTTACACCAGCAATTCTAATTCAAGGAATGTTTTCTAGAGAAATACTCATATACTTTCACCAAGAGACAAGGGCAAAGATGTTCATGGTGGCATTGTTCATAGCAGTGAAAAACTGGAAAGAGGCTAACTGTCCATGAATTAAGGAACATTTAAGTAAACTAAGGTAGACATATAACAGAGTAGCGTCCTGCAAATAAGAGAATTAGGTAGTTACATATGCATCGACATACTGATTTCTCCAAGATACACTGTTGTGCAACCTTTTAAAAAATTATTTAAGCAACATGTATAGTATGATCCAATTTATGTACCAAAAACCCACCCTTGTCTTTATAAATATAGGTTTGTGTCATAACTGCATAGAAAAGAGTTTTAAAGGATACATATAAAAATTAGCTATGATTACTTTTGGGGAAAGGAATGAACTTAAGATAGAGTTGAAATGGTGTCTTTGCTTTTTATATTATATAAGTCTTTATTAATTTTACAATAAGAATGTATTTACTTATTACTTATATAAAATTTATAAAACTTTTATAATGACTTGTAAAATCTTCTAAAGATCTCAGGCAAAAGGTTTAAATAAGCAAAAATTCACAACATTTGAGTTTAAAACAGGGGTACTTTAAATTATCCCTAAGTGTTGATCTTCAATTAATTTACTAATTGATTCCACAGGTATTTCTTGTGTGCATACAATGTATTGGGTATTGTTTAGGCATTAGGAATACAGCTGTGAATGAGACAGATTTTCTATTCTAAAAAACCTGTTGTCTAGGAAAGGGCTTACTCACATAATTTGCAGCTAGCTACTATACACAGTTATTTATATACATGATGCTAATTTAATAAAGAAACATATTTTGCTAGGAAATGAATTCATTATGTGTTACACCCCTACTTCTCAGATGTCCATATCCGAGCAAAGTCTGTTTGCTTTAGTATCCACCATCTGAACATGTCAAACATCGATTTCCTTCTTTCCGTGAGCAGTCTTATCATCTGCCCAGTAGCTCAAGCCTCCTAACTTCTCTTTCTTCTGCATGCCACAATCCAGGTGGTTCCCAGCCTTGACAGTTCTGCCTCTGAAATGCTTCCAGAGTCTCTCCTCTTCTCTCCATGACTCTTGCCACCTGCCTGGACAAGTCTTTCTCATATGTGTTGCCTGTTGCATCCATTTCACAACTAGAATGCATGCACATGATGGATTGGAAACTGGATGGATGGGAGGCAAGGAGTCAGAGTCATCTCTAAGACCTAAAGCTCAGCTAATCCCTCCCAAATTCAAAACCACCAGCAGTTCTGAGTGCCCAGGGACAAAGCCCAAACATCTTTACACAGAATAGAAGGCCTAATAAAACCAAAAGCCAAAAGGGCCAAGTAAATAACATATAAGGGTGAAACAAGCTGGAGTGAGAGGATAAATGGCAGCTGGCACATGGCCTCAGTGCCAGAGACACTGAGGAGCAGCGGGGACTACAGCTAAATGGCCAACACTTGCCTCTTTAAGCTCATCACTGACATGCAGAAACAAGACATTCTGAGCTTCTAAATAAAGCTAACTATTCCTATTTTTTTAATGTGAATTTTCCTGATTTTTAAAAAATTGACTACTAGCTTAATTTTAAAATAGAGGGCAGTCCAAACAAAACAAGCCTACAGTCCAAAGGAACCTGGGAGCCACTCATTTCCCATGTGCACTCTGTAATCTGGTCCCCACCAGTCTCTGCGGAGAAGAGACAGACCCTCTTGCCCCCATTCCCTGACCGTCACTAAGATCAGCTTGTTCCCCATTCTGTAAGTACAGCCTACTTGTCCTTCCCCTTTGTCTCTGTTCACAGAGAAAGCCAAGAGTGGTCTGGCTTTCCACTTCTGGCTGAGAAACAGAGGGAGGCAAGGAGCCCAGGCTGTGCGTTGGAGCACATGGCCTGTCCACCAGCAATATTCTTGGACCCACACAGCCTTAGGAATTTGCTCCTAGAATAAAGCACAAAAACCCACTGAAAAGCTGCAGTAAATACATGTAAAGAAAACACAAGTGTTGACATGACAACCTGCTTCCTTCTTGCCAGCAAGTGTCTCAGAAAGCTCCTTACACTGGTAATCAGAGGTGCACAAAGGAGGACATCTGCTTATCCCCACACACAGACTTGTTTCCCCCTTTCTATTCACTATTCACTCTCGCATGCAGACACAGAAAAGAATCAAGTGTGTTCAAGGCCACCCCAAACAAAATCAAAACCTCCCTAAACCTTGGCCTGTGGCAGGTGAGCAATTGTGCCAACCTCATCTTACTTCTTGACTCTCCCCCTGCTTGCCACTGCCCAGCATGGAACCAAAGGTCCAAGCTAACAGGAAAGCAGCAGCAAAATGAATTTTTGAAATCCACTTAAAATTCAGGGGCCTGCAGTCTTTATATGGGCTCATATTAGACGTCTCAATGATGTTACTTTTCAAAACACAGAGACACGATAATCAGTGCTATGGCACCCACTGCCTTGTGAGAACCCAAAGTGCGGGGCATGGGGAGAGTAAATTATCAGGCAGCCTGGCCCCCAGGTGGAAGCAACTGAGGGCTGCAGGGGACTATGGGTGCCAAAGTGAGCAGGGGACACAATTTGGCTCAAGCCTTGCATTTGAAAAAGGTCTCAAATTTCAACTTTGGACATTATTTCTAAACAAGAGTGGATTCAGTAATAAAGATTCTATGATGAAACTGAAAGAAGACATTTGTCATACAACTTGAAATCTCAAAATAGGCTTCGAATAACTGTGGCTTTTTTGGGGTTTGGTTTTTTTTTTTTTTTTTTTTTATTAAAGATTTTTATTTTTTCCTTTTTCTCCCCAAAGCCCCCCGGTACATAGTTGTGTATTCTTCGTTGTGGGTTCCTCTAGCTGTGGCATGTGGGACGCCGCCTCAGCGTGGTCCGACGAGCAGTGCCATGTCCGCGCCCAGGATTCGAACCGACAAAACACTGGGCCGCCTGCAGCGGAGCGCGCGAACGTAACCACTCGGCCACGGGGCCAGCCCCGGGTTTGGTTTTTAATAACACCAAATGCTTGATAAAATGGAAGCGGTCCAGATCTCTTGAGCATATTATGGTGTTTGAGAGAAAGGCCTCTGAAGCTGGAAAGCACTGAGTTCAAATCCTGAACTTGCTACTTGCTGACTGTTCTTGGCTAAGTGGCAGCACCAGTTTTCATCTGGAAGATGCAGACAAGTTCGGATTTGCCTCTGAGGACTGTTGTCAGGGTTAAATAATGTAGGAAATAATAATGTAGGTTAAATAATGTAGGTTATGTAGGAAAAGTGCTTAGTACATTGTTAGATAAATTTTAAAAGATCAATAAATGTTAGCTCTTTTTTTATTATGAAGAGAGAAGGAAGGGGACTGAACACTCAGCATCCCTCATACTTTCAATTAATAACAAGTAATGTTCTACTTTATTGGGGAGAATAAAAAGACCATGAGAGCACAGGTCCTACTAGTAAGGTCATATTCCTAATTTATATCACTATTTACTTTCTTGAAATGCTATGGGTATCCAGACAAGAAAAAGCATGTCTGAGCTGGAATAAGCAAGGAAGACGTGAAGGAGGAGGCAGCCCTTGTCTTTAGCCTGGATGGAGAAGTGCGCTATGTGAGGAGGGAACTCCTGATAAAGGGAGGGGGAAACTGCACCTGGACGTTTAGGCAGGTGAGGCTCACGAAACACATGGAAGGCCCTATATCATCACATGTTAATGGGCGGACTTTGATCAATCCTTATTCTTGAACTCTTTTCTGTCCTCTCTGTTGGAATGTCTTCAAATGAAAACCTATACAGACCAGATTGAATGAAGATCTCATTTGGATCTCCCTGTGGGGAAAACCAGAGAGTGATTTCCCAAGTGGCTGAGAAACACGTCATTCTCATGATTAATGTATTTCTAAATACCAAATGTCTTTCTAAAGTATTTCTAAGAACTGGTGTGGTGGTCACTGCTCCACTTACAAAAACTAAAAGTCAAAGGCTTTGTCCCCTGCACTGTGAATAGAGGGATCTTCTCCATAACTCTAGAAAGATCTGGCCCTATTTCAACTAGCTCTACTGCTAGCAGGACCTTTAGGGAGGTGGTAACATCTCCCTAGAGTGTCCAGCCTTAGCACCTTCTCACTTTGCAGATGTTGGACAAAGGGTTTCATATGGTGAGAAGGGGAGGCCTCAGACTGATGGATTCATTCCTTTAGTATTGGGTCAAGGTGTATAAAGAAGCTGCAGGTGTCGACACTCCCTGAGGTTCCAGGAAGCAGAGAACATTCTCAGAAGAATCGCAGGCCAATGATGGAGATGGGATACTCACAAGCCATTGTGCCTCGGGATCCTTGCTGGATAGAGGATGATCAGAGAACTGGAGAATGTGGAAAGAGAGAATGAAGGAGATAACCTGACATCCCTAGCCTTCTTTTCTTCCTAAGGGGTTGCATTTCTGCCAGGAGTTTTGTATGGTCTACAGAGGCAGCCTTTAACTTTCTCCATTCAGCAAGGCAAGCTTCTCATCTACCCACGTCAAGAAGTTTCACTGTAAAGTCCACCATTTCTCACTCTGCCAAACCTTTCCCAAACGGTCACCTCTTTAGAAGTAGGAATAGTCTTAGTCATCTTTGTTTCTCTCCTTGGGCTGACTTTATAAAGCCTCAGTGAATGCTAGTTAAACTGAATTGAATTACATTAAAAGCCTACAAATTTTTATGTTCAATTATATCATAATGTGTGATTACGTTTTGCCTTTGAGATTACTAAATATTCAAACTATCCTAGACGCCCTGCCTCTTGCCACCTCAGAGAAAAAAATTTCCATGATTTGCTCAACTTCTATCCCTTTGGGTCACGTATAAATTGTCAAAAATTGAAAAAGTGAATTAAAATTGTGAAGAAAAAGCAAATTCAGCTCTTCAGGTCTTTTCTAAGAGAAATACCCAGGAGCTATTTATTTTAAATAACAGTGTTAACTCTCAAATACAAATACATAAAAACAAGGAGATTTCAGGAAACTCTGAAAAGTTAGCTTCCATAAGCCTCCTTTTCCTTGACTGGGGAGGGGGTAACCTGTTTGCAGGCATAGTGCAAAACCAAGGACATTGACATTGCTGCAAATGCCTAACACAGCACTTGAGACACGGCAGGTACTAAAAACAAACAAAATCAACAAACCAAAAAAGGTAGCTTTCATTCCTTCCTATTGGTGCTTATGAATTTAGTTTGTGTGAAACTACCAATTGCCCAAAGGAGAATTCTAGTGCCTCCTGCCTTCTAATGGCACCGGGGGCAATCTGGTAGAGTTCTAGACATTTAGAAATCATAGTGACATTGAATATCTTAGGACTCCTGATACTGCATTCAAGGCTCTTTCTACTCCACTTGCCAAATTAACTGACCCTGACTATGATGACTAGATGATGATGATGATGATGACGACAATAAGCAACATTTCTAAATGCTCACTCTGTGTTGTCTGGTATTGCAGGAGCTACATGCATTAAGTGATTTAATTCTTGCAACACCCAATAAGGAGGCAAAATTATTATCATCTCCATTTCATAGAGGAGGAAACTGAAGCACAGACAATTAAACACTATGCCTGAATCCCACAGCTCTAGGAAGTCACAGAGCTGAGATTTCAACCCAGGTGATCTGACACCAGAACCAATGATTTTATCCATTATGTATTTAAACCACGGAAGGAAAATCAGGCTGAAACTTAGATCTGAATTAATGTTCCGGTTCAGTCCCTGTCACTGGCTGTCTCTATGACCTTGGGCAAACTGTTACACATTTTGGTGCTTTTTGGAAAGTGATGTAATTTGAAAATCTCTTATCTGTTTCAACTTTTTAAAAAATTCTGTGACTTTTACCAAAGACAACTCTATATTCTTAATATACAAAGTGGATTTTAGTGCACCTGCTCTAATTGAACAGAAGACGAGGAGTCTACAGTCCCACTGACTCAGCTCCCCCCTTATCCTTATCTTGGCCTCTGAGTTCTGAGAATCCTGCTAGAGCTCTGAATTACAAGCCCCTGAACTAGTCAAAAATGCAAGGTTCTTTAAGAGCCAATATTCTATGCATCTAGAGCCTCCAGTTTAGGCTGCAGCGCTAACAGTTCCACCTTGTGTGCCCAGCCCATTCGATTACTTGTGACTGCCTGGAATCCTCCAGAAGTATGGGGCTTTCTCTTGGCTTAGTGAGAACGTGCAGCAACTGATTAATGATAGTTGATGGTGGCACCAGGACAAGGAGTGGTGGCATATGTGCTAGGGGTTCTCATTCTAGAAATTTCAAGTCTAGACATCTAAAAACGTTTTGCCACATCCAGGTTCACTCATTACAGTGTTCCTACAGGCACCCACACGGCTTAAGCTTGAGAATTTCCAATGAAGATGTGCTCACTACTTCACAAAGCAGCCTGTGTCATTTTGGGGTACTCTTAATTGTTACTCTTTTGTTCATTAAACTGAAATCTGCTTCATTGTAAATTTTACTCTACAATAAGTCTCATTAGACAACTGATGAAAAATATAGCAAATTATAAATATACTTCTTATATTTGTTAGTGTTTTCAAACCTGTAAAGTTCCAGAAGATGAGGGATCACCAAAAGGTTAAGAAATTTGCCCAAGATCAAACAGGTTCTAAATGACAGAGTTAATTCTCCAATTTAACTTTTACAGCACCAAGTTGATGCTCTTTCTATTGACACTCAATTGTCTCTTGGATGGAGGAGGTATGGGTATGTGTGAGTGTGTGTATGATTGAGTAACTGTGTGTCAGGGAGAGAAAGAGAGAGAGAATGCACAGGGGACATTCAGAGAAAGAAGATTTCCAGAAGGGAACGGGAGAAAAAGTCATTTGAATCTTAAATCTCATGGCAGAAATAAGTTTCATACTGTTGTTAACCAAACTGGTTGGCTTTGCACTATTTAAATCCTGTCAGGTCAGGAGATAATTTGATGACTTCACTTTAATCTGGAAGTCTGACTCCCAAAGAAAGGAACCAAGAACGGGGCCAGAGTAGAGATTCCTACATCTAAACAAGAAAAGGGACAAGTTTATTTTGGGGTTCCTCGAAAGTGTGGGAGCAAGGTTTAGAGAGAGGATTGTCAACGTCACACCACAGTACTGAAAAGTCATTCTCTATGTTCTTGTACCTGTGGCCCCTTCAGTCTAGAGCACTGCTGTCCAATGGACATAAAATGTGAGCCACAAATGATCTTTTAAAGATTCCAGTAGCTATATTAAAAAGTCAATAGAAAAGTAAGATTAATTTTAACATATTTCATTTAAGTGAATAGATCGACAGTATTATAATTTCATCATGTAACTAATATAAAAATTCTTAATGAGCTATTTTCCATTATTTTATTCATAGTAAGTCTGTGAAACATGGTGTGTATTTTACATACCTAATTTAAACAGTGCATTTCAAGTGCTCAGTAACCACATGTGACTAAACAGCCACCATATGGGACAGCACAGGTCTAGCATAACTTTCCCACTTCCCCTTTCTAACACCCCCTTGGGAAAATCCAACTCATCTCCAAAAATGAAGCTTAACCACGACCTCTTTTGTGCAGCTTTCAGTCACTCTTCAGAAGCTGAGCTACTCTTCCTTTTGATTCCCATAGCAATTTCTTCATGAGAGTTAAATCAGAGTCTCCATGGCCTTTAGCACATTATATCGCAGTAACAATCTGTGTATATATCTGCCTTTCCATGAGCCTGCAGGCTACTCAGTGCTCTTTGTGTCCTATTTATCCTCCACAGCTTAATGCAGAGCAGTGATAATCGAAGTGGGGTCCACGGGCCAGCAACATCACCTGGGAGCTTGTCAGAAATATGGAATGTGTTTTAATAAGCTCTGTAGATGGCTCAAATGCGTGTTAAATTTTGAGAAGCTCAGATCTAGTACAGTGGTTCTCAATCCTATAGACACTTTAGATTCATCAGGGCAATTTTATAAAGGGTCAATGCCCAGGACTTTCCCCCTAGAGAATCCTCTTTCATTGATTCGTGGTGAGACTGAGGTGAGTGTGTGTGTGTGTGCGTGTGTGCGCGCGCGCGCGCGCGCGTGTGTGTGTGTGTGTGCGCGTAAGTTCTTCAGGTGATTATAATGCTAGGTTTTGAAAACCACTTGTCTTCTGCACATGAAAAATGCTCCATTACAGGGGAGTGAACTGTGAGTAGGTGAATAAATACATTTCTTATTGCTGTGCTTTGAAAGTTCCTTATATGTTCTGGCTACAGGTCCTTTGCAAATATTTTCTCACAGTGTCTTTACTGTCTTCTGAAGCGCAAATGATTTTAATTTTGATGAAGTCCAATTTATCAATTTTTTATTTTGTCAATTTTACTCCTGGTGCCAACCTAAGGTCATGAAGATTTTCTCCTGTTTTTTCCTAAATGTTCTGTAATTTTATATTTTACATTTAGAAATATAATCCATTTTGAGTTAAATTTTGTATAAGTTGTGAATCATAACTTGAAGTTTATTTTTCCCCATATGGCTGCTCAATTTTTTCTAACACCATTGTTAAATGTAATATTCTTTCTCCACTGAATTTCTTGTACCCTGCAACCTTGCTTAACCTACTTATTAGTTCTAGGAGCTTTTTTGGGTAGATTCCTTAGGATATTCTACATAGACGATCATATCAATAAGAATAGGGACAGTTTTATTTTTTTTCCAATCTATATGAATTGCATTTCATTTTTCTTTCTTTATTGCACTGGCTAGGACTTTCAGCATGATGTTGAATAGGTGTGCGAAGAGTGCACGCTCCTGCCTTTGTCCTGCCTGTAGGGGGAAAACATTCAGTATCTCATCATTAATTATGATGTCAGTTGTAGGTCTTTTGCAGGTGTCCTTTATCAGAAGTTCCCTTCTATTTCTAGTGTGTTGGGAGTTTTGTGTTTTAGTTTTTATTCTATCACTAGCTAACTGCGTGAATTGGCAAATTTGAGTGCAAGATACCACATCAGTAAAGAGGAAATAAAATATATGTGCCTTTTTGGCAATGATCAAAAGATAGAGATGTGTGTGTATGAATGTGAGAAAGCACTTACGCATACCACAAAAGAAAGGTGTCATGTGTTTCATTAGGGTGTGAAATAAAACATGGCCAGGCTAATGCAGTCTTGCTAAGTGCACTTTCTAGAGACAGATGGGTTAGAGCCAACTCACTAGGTTGAAAGAAAATTCTTTTAACTATTAAAAAATAAATTTTAAAAAACCTAGAAAATGGAACAGAATTAATATACACTATACTTTCTCCTAAGTGTGGCACACGGCGTTTATCCCAGTTATAGTTCCGTCTGCATTTCTCAATTCTTGACAGTAGGCCAGGGAACTGTCCTATGTGTTTTGCATTTTTAATCTCATTAAAATTTGCAGCAATCCTGCACCATAGGCCTTATCCCAGTTTGGACGAGAATTCTTAAACTTTCAGAAAATAGGTTTAAGCTTAATGTAAGAAATTACCTTACTAAAACAAAACGTAGGAGCTGTCCAGCAGTAGAAAAGGATGTGTCTGAAGCCTGAACTCAGGGAACCTGAGGACACACTGTCAGAGGTTTTGGGGGAAGGGATCCCTACACTAGGTAGGAGGTCAGACAGTCCCATAAACTTTCCTCCAACTCTGAAATACTACACCCACCATAAATCCTATGTATGGCTTAAAAAGGTTGACATAAGAAGCAAAGCCACGGCAAGGGTTGTACTAGCCTGTGGGTCATCTTCTGAGCGCTACTGTCAGCTCTCCTCCTGCTGCCCTGCCCTGCTCCTTCAACCCCCTGCATCTCATTCTCCCCTCAGGTTCTTTCTCAGCAGTAAGAGGCAGATAATATAATTTTGAATCCAGGCTTCACTACCCTTATGAGCAGTGAATTTGAATATGTGGCATTATCTCCCTAAATCTTAAAATAGATCACCTGTTAAAAACCTTTTTTCTTAAATGTCTTTGGGTCATCCTTCATTCCTCCCTGCTTCAGAGACATAACATTTATTCAAAGATCAAATGAGACCAAAAAAAAGGAAAAAGAAAGAAAGAAAGAAAAATAAAGTACTCAGCAGAGTGCCAGACATATATTAACAAGTGCCAATTGTCTTCCACGTCTTTTAAAAATAAAAACAAAGCAAATAAAATATATTCCCAAAAATGCATGTGTTTGGCACGCACCTCTGTTTGGTTTCAAAATCGGTAGATATCTCACGGACAAAGCACATGCAGTCTTACTTAATGTATTCTGAATGATACTCCAACACCCATAGTCAGGTCAAAACGGAATCTCCCTACATTAATACATTTTAAAATTTCTCTAACTTTCCTCTCCATTTGGTAGACCTATATAACTCTCTGAATTGGCCAGGGCAAGGATGGGTAACCTCAGATAACAGAGGAAGTTAGCACAGAGGTTAGAGGGTGCTTTCCCCTGGTCTCATGGCTATTAGGTAGCAGAACCCAGGACCCCAAGTCACAGGCAGGTGCCTGTTGTGCTGCACTCCTAGGTCACCACTATTTCCATAGATTATTTGGCTCTATTATTGACCTAGGATATGCTAACTACATTTTCACATATTTTATATATATCATATATTTTCACATATTTCATATATTTTTGTTTAAGTCGATTCTATTTTTCTTGGCTAGGGAAGAGTCCTATAAATACGATCAACTCTGGGAAAAGCAAAATGCTTAAATTGATGCAAAATGATACTTTAACAGTCAAATTCTGTGTAAGATGTGCATAGGTGCACAATACGCAAAGGGGCCATGTTCAAAATCTTGGGATTCCAATGCTTGTTTGCAGACACAATATAGGTTGCTCACCACTGTATCTCCAGAGCCTAGAACAATGCCTGGCACACAGTAGGCCATCCCTGAATATTTCTTGAATAAAAAATTTTGCAAATAATTGCCAGTGACTTTTTTTTGGTAAGCTTGACTATATGAAGGGTCCTTTTTTTAAAGCTGGCAGCCCCTGCAATTCCCTATGTGAATGCAAAATACCACGATGAGCTATGGACATCCCTATTCAAATTACGCTGAAGATGCCAGGAAATTACTAACAGGAGCCTCAAAATTCATCACATTAACTCACATCCCCAGAAAATTCATTCCTGAGCATTTATTTCAGTGAACCGTCTCCCTTGGGACGGGAGGCCTCTCCCCTACTCTGGGAAATAAAGATGGATATGGCAGTAATGGAGCACAGGGCTTTTCATCTTCCCAAGCCATTAAGATGCAAATTGGGGGAGGAGAGAGCCCTGCAGCAGATCTCCCTGGGCCTAGCCCATGGCCACAGCACTCACATCCATCCGCTGTCCGCACCTCCATGTGCACCAGGTCCGCCTCCTTGTCCAATCCCGCCACTGACCTGGGGAAGGAAAGGAGAGACAGAAGGTCAGTCACCAAACTGATGGCAGTCAACCAAGCTGGGAAGCATTCAGGGTTATTTCTGGGAAAGCGACTCTTTCAAGAGAGCCTCTCCTGCACTGTGGGGACCTAGAGAATATGGCGACTCACAGCCCCTGCAGCGTGGCGGCCTCTGGCAGCTGTCACGTGGAATGGTCACAATGCATGAGTCTTGGCGTGGTGTTAGTAAGGCAGGACTCTCAAAAAAAACATAAGAGTACAGAGTAATATACTCCATAGTAATGCTAGTCTAAATCTCTGTCCTTGCCCCTTCTCCATCACCATGCACCTTCCAAGAAGTTCTCTCTTCCCCATGGTTTTCCACCTCCCTAGTCTTGCCAGACCTGATTACTGCCACTACTTCCTCCCCTCTGTCCTCCCACTGGGATGCCCCATTTTGTCCCCTGGGGAAGGTGGTTTAGCCTCAGTTCTGGCTTCTTGCTTCAAGGCATTCTCACCCTCCAAGTTTGATTCTAGCTACCCTTCCTTCCTCCTGCCTGTGATCAACAAATGTTTGGTGACAAACATTCAAAATCTGGTCTGGACAAGGACATAATTCTCCTGGTGATTGGGGTGGGACACCTTAAAGGGCTATGGACAATAGCCAGAAGAAGGAAGGCTGAGAATCCTTACAAACTAATCCTTGTGGGCCTGTGACCTTCCACACACAAAGCCCAGTCAGCCCTCTCCTGCATGAGGTGTCCAGGCCACAGGAGGACCCAGAAAGTCAGCTAAAAGAGGCAACACAGACATGAAAACGACCACGCACTACAGGGAGATCACAGAATCCACTGTCTCCAGCAAGTTCTTACTCAAAGTCTGTGTGCTCTTATTTTAAATATTATTCCAAGATCGGTTTCCTAGTTTTCCACTCCTCAATAGGTAAGAAGCAGCAAGTTAGAAAGGAAAAGTAGAATTTAAAATGGTGATAACCAACAGCTGATATCCAGACAGCAAGAGAAATAGAAAACCTATGAAAAGCAGACCTAAGAACGCAAACCCAATCTTCCACACCATAAATCTCTACACTTCTCAACAGTCCTGAGGCAATTACCATATCACAGCACAGTTTAGTATTTGACATCTATGCTGAGGGGCTAAAGGCACAGAAAATAGGGAGCGGGGGCTAATTGTATCAGGTTACTCTGTTTAAGAAAATAAGGTTGAAAATGATATATGTTAGGAAAAATAAAATGACTTTTAGCTGTTAATAATTATGTTTTGAATGGCTAAAATTCAGTTACTTAAAAATTTGACTTATATAAAACACTTATTTCCCCAAAGAAATTGAATAAATGAGGCTTTACTCTATTGTCTTACTTTTCGCCATCATTGATCTACTATCTTTTGTTTTGTTTTGTTTTTTGGTTTTTTTTTGTTGTTGTTTTTTTTTATTTTTTTGGAGGAAGATTAGCCCTCAGCTAACTACTGCCAGTCCTCCTCTTTTTGCTGAGGAAGCCTGGCTATGAGCTAACATCCGTGCCCATCTTCCTCTAGTTTATACGTGGGACGCCTACCACAGCATGGCTGCCAAGCAGTGCCATGTCCGCACCCGGGATCCGAACCAGCGAACCCCGGGCCGCCGAGAAGCGGAACGTGCGAACCTAATCGTTGCGCCACCGGGCCGGCCCCTGATCTACTATCTTTTAATTTTTCCTCACCTCATTTCATCCTAAGGGCAAACGCCTAAGGTAAGCAGAGCAGGTATCATTAGTTATAATTGAATGAATGGGAAACTGAGGCACAGAGAAATTGATGTTTGTCTAAGATGATGGAGGAACTAGGCCAGATCTAGAGAGATATACTGACTTCTCATTCTAGAACAATGCCTATCATTCTTGGCTCTTCTCCCTTCTACTTTCAATGTCCTTCATATCCAACCATCATCCTGCTCCATTTCTTCTCCAGCTAACTTTCACCCTTCCTTCACAGCTCACATGGCCTCACCCCTCCAGAAGATCTTCCATCTCTTATCTCATGGAAGAGCCCTTTATCTGCTTCCATACCATCGTTACCTTGGGGGTTCTCAAACTTGGTTGCTTATAAGAGCCACTGGGGAGGTTTGAAATATCTGGATGTCCAGACCCCTTCCCAGATGAATGAAATCAAAGCCTTTGGGGATAAGATCAAGGCATCAGCATTTCTTTAAAGCTCCCAGGTGATTTCCAAGTGCAGCCAAGTTTTAGAACCACTACTCTGAATGGTTCAATCCCATCATTTATGTAATTGCACTTCTGTGTCTTTCATACTTGGATATAAACTTTAAAATCATAGCATCTTGTCTATTCATCTTTGAATCCTTGGCACCTATGTGCTTAGTATATATAGGGCGCTACCAATGTGTTTATTGAATTGGTATATTATTGAATTAATAAACAATCCAATCTCCTATGATAATGCCAAAATTTCAATGCAAAACTTAACGTGAGATCAGACACACAGAGGGCTGAGGGCACCAGAAGGGACTATGTGGACATCTTCTCTGTCGCACAGCTTCCCTGTTTCTTTATAAACAAGTTGGTATTCTCATGATTAGAGGCTTCTCATATATTATTCTCCTATCTTCCCACAAGGTCAATGACAGGGATCCATGGACAGAATTGAAACCATACTCACTAAATCTAACTGTGGTCATCAAGTAAGTTCTATGCTGTATAACAAAAGAAGAAAAGTCCTGGCCTTTTAGGAGCTTAAAATAAGGCAAATAGTACTGATAAAACAAGCACAGAAGCTGTTTCCTCATCCAGGATTGCTCACTCCCTTCCATCTTTCTAAAATCTCACACATAGTTTAAGGCTGAAACCAAGAATAAAGTCTTCCTGGAAGCCTTCCCTGGTCACTCTAGCTCACACTCATCTCCCTTCTTTGCACTTCTAGAGAATTCAGAATCTGGATCCTACATCCTCCAGCACTTGTATTTTTATTAAGATGCTTGTTTGTTTCTCTTGAGTTAGTCTTGGCTCCCTAGATGGATATCTATGGTTTTGGTCAGCTTAGCACCCCGATAACCCTTCCATCCTTTGCAGAAGTATTCTGTCCAAGTCAAGTCATGTACTTTGGCCAGGGTGACAATCACAGAAGCCCATCCTTGTGAACCCCTAGGATGATGCATGCTCCAGCACAATCATGAGACATCTTGGCTATGCCAATTGGGGCATGCAAGGATAATTCAGAGAACTTCTTCAGGATTTCTTCAACTGGAGCTTGTAGGGAACAATTGTCTTTCCTCTCTGGTCATCAGGTCAAAACTGTTGGGAGAAATGTTTCCAGCCTGACAGGAAAAGCAGATCTAAAGGAATGGTATGGACACTCATAGAGAGAATACACACTGACATTGTGACAGAGAGTCTAACAGACAGACAATGAGAGACAGGGTGATATGAGGGCTGTGGTCCAGAGAGAGACGTGACACAGAAACAGGAGAGAGAGAGAGAGAGAAAGACAGAGATTCATAAAGAAAGAGAGAGCACAGACCAAAATGGCAACACAGAAGATTCCCGAGGTTCCTTCCTCCCAGGAACACACCTAATGTATACTATACATGGAGCAACTCCCTGTGAAAGAGATTTAGAAACTAGCTGAGTGACTCCTATAAACCAGATGAATGAGAAAATACCCACATCAAAATGGATAGTGTAGTGGAAGAAGAACATTTCCTCTACCCAGTGGGTCCTTCTGGCCGGGCTATGAATTAAACTGATGTGAGAAAGAATAACGGGAGAAAATCAAACAAAGCTTTATAACATGTATACATGGGAGACACTCAGGAAAACTGAGCAACTTGCCAAAATGGTGGCGGCTGTTCCCTTAGGATATCTGTACTCCCACATTCATTGCAATAGCCACAGGAGGGAAACAACTTAAGTGTTTGCTGATGAATGAATAAAGAAAATGTGGCATATATATATATATATATACATATATATATATACACACACATACACAATGAAATATTATTCAGCCTTAAAAAAGAAGGAAATCCTGTCATTTGAGACAACATGGATGAAACTGGAGGGCATTATACTAAGTGAAATAAACTAGTAAGTGAAAGACAAATATTGCCTATATTGCATGATATCACTCAGATGTGAAATCTGAAAAAAAATTCAAACTCATAGAAACAGAGTAAAATGGTGGTAGACAGGGGCCAGGGGGAGGCGGGCAGAAATAGGGAGAAGCTGGTAAAGAATACAAGCTTTCAGTATAGGATGAATAAGCTCTGAGGATCTAATGTGTAACATAGTGACTATGGTTGATAATACTGAATTATATCATTGAAAATTGCTAAGAGAGTAGAACTTAAATGTTCCCATCAAAAAAACCTCTAGATTTCACAGTGGTTACATATATCAAATCATCATATTGTACACTTTAAATATCTTACAACTTATTTTTCAGTTATACCTCAATAAAGATGAAATTTTTAAAAAAAGAAAGAAACAGACACAGCGATGATGGATGTATGAGCATGCACACACACACACACACACACACACACACACACACAAACAGATCTAGAGAATCTAGAGCATCACAGATTCACATAAACAGAGAAATGCACTGAGAGACAGACAGTTAGATGCATCTGAAGGTATTTAAATCTGAATCCATTTGTGTGATGGTTAATTTTATGTGTCAACTTGATTGGGCCATGGGGTGCCCACATCTCTAACTAAACATTATTCTGGATGTGTCTTCTTGGTTGTTTCTGGATGAGATTAGCATTTGAATTAGTAGACTCAGTAAAGCAGATTGCCCTCCCAGCGTGGGTGGGCTTCATCCAATCCATTGAATAGAACAAAAAGGAGGAGTATGGGAGAAGTCACTCTCTCTGCCTGAATATTTCCAACCTGGGAAATTGGTCTTCTGCGCTCAGACTGGAATTTAGACCACTGACTCTCCTGGTTCTCAGGACTTTGGACTCAATCTGGAACTACACCACCAGGTCTGCTGGATCTCCAGCTAGAAGATGGCAGGCTAGGGGAATTCTCAGCCTCCGTAATTGCATGACCCAATTCCCTCTAATAAATCTCTCTCTCTCTCACCATATATATGTATATATAGGTTCTGTTTCTCTGGAAAACCCTGACCAATAAAATATTTTTCTCAGATCCATCCAATCTCGCAGCCTGTTTACCCACATAAACCCATAACATACCTTTGTGAGAGTGTTTGTATATTGATTTGCATAAGCTATCAATTACAAATAGATTCTTATTAATATACAACCCATCAGACAGTGAGCTTCCTAAGGACAGAGACTTTCATTATCTTTCTCTGATATTTACTACCACGCACAGCTCAGCATTAGGCACATCTTCAGATTAAACGATTGAGGTGACAGATTTGTACTTTAAAGCTGCTCTGTCCCTGGGTCCACATGGCAAGAGATTAAGCTGCTCAGCTGGCCAGAGATGGAGCAGAAGAACTTGCGTGCTGAGAGTAAGGAGAAACCTCTTGCCCTTATTCAGAGCACCAAGCAATGCCACTGCCCACTTTCTAAGCAGGACTGCTGGCATGAGCCTAGGGTTTCTAAATATCTGCACTGTTGACATTTTGGCCTGGATAATTCTTTGTTGTGGGGGCTGTCCTGTACATTACAGGATATTTAGCAGCATCCCTGGCCTCTACTAGATGCAGTAGCATCTCTGAAGTTCTAACAACCAAAATTTCCTCTAGACATCGCCGACCATCCTCTGGGGGCATCAGTGCCCCCAACTGAGGACCACTGCCTCAGCTGGAGACGTTTAATTGATGCCTGGACTCTGTGCCTCCGCTGCTACCAAGGCAGCAAAATAAGAGATTTCACTTTTCTTCACCTAGTCCTAACACTGCTGAGATGCCCTGAAACTACTGCTATTCTGGGCCACACCATCTCACCAGGAACTATCTGACATTCATCAAGTGGAAGCAATCAGGTCCCTAATCTAAAAGCCCCAACGAGCCCCTACTTCTAAAAACCTAATGGAAGGAAAGTGCACACAAATACAGCAAGCAAAGAAATACGAGATGCAGATATTTGGTGATGTTTTTGGGAGGTAGAGGTTGTAAGGATAAACTTGTGGGGACGTTTGGGAAAGTACATATGGTAATAATGATAAATGCTAATGGGTATTGGGACCATCCACACGTCAGGCATTGTGTTTGATGTTTTACAAGCACTATCTTAATTAATCCTCAAAATGAGTCTTTAAAGAAGGTATCATTCATCTAATTTTCATCCTCAGTAAAATGGGGAGAATAAGAGAGATTAAGTAATATGCCTAAAGTCACATGATAATAACAATTTATAGATAGTGAGAGCACTATGTGTCAGGCACAGTTTTAAATGTAAATGGTGATCTCATTTAATCCTCATAGCCTATGAGACTGGAATCATTCCCTTTCCATATTTTAAAAGGGCACAATTAGGCATTGAGAGCTTAGACAACTTGCTGGAAGTCACACAGCTGGGAAGCAGCAAAACTAGGGCTTGAACCGGGCAGGTGGCTTTGAGCCAGGAGCTTAACGTGCCCTGGGAGCTGCCTCTCCTAGCTAATGAGAGGAGGGATGGGGTTTGAAGCCAGCCATCTCTCCCAGTGTCAAAGATCATAACCATTGTGCACCACTGCCTCCTCTCCCTACATATGTAAGTCCTTTAAAGAAGCACTATAGGAAATATAAATGCATTCTGTATACATTTTTAATATCTTGGAAAATTTTGGTTCTAGAGTACGTGAACTGGGAGGTACTTATGGTGGTGATAGTAAGAAGAAAAAACACTGGTAATAGAAAAAGGAGCTTGGGCTGAGGGTAGAGGAGTAACAAATGGAGATTTTTATAGAAAAGCCTAAGAAGCACAAATACAGTTGAAGAAAAGAAAATTTGGGGCTTGGGCTTCACTGTTTTTAGGTCTATGAGGATGGAATGAGCCAAGGCATGTATATGAGAGACAGTGAAAATTCTCATGAGTAGAAGGAGGCAGGCCTGCTCAGGCATGCCAAGCAAGTTAATAGTTGCCCCTGACACGTCTTCCATTTTAAGCATCCAAGTTCCCCCACATTTCCAAGACCAAAGTGCAGCCAGGGCGGACTGGAGGTCCAGGAGCAGCATCCAGTGCAGAGCCAGCTATGGCAGAGATCAAGCTCCCCATGCTTAATGTTTGCAACAAAGTAAAAATGAATTTGCAAACACTCCATTGAAGTCATCTTGAAGGAAACTCCTGGAAAGCTTCTAGAAAGTATCAGATGGTAAAGAGAAATTGTATCGGTATGTATTATTACTAACACAAAATGAAAACAAGTCATCAATAGTGCCTTTATTTCGTTATGTTGTCTTCCTGGCTTTAATAAAGTGACTATAAAACAAAATTTAATGGAACAAAATAGAGTTAAGGTATCAAGAACAGGTACAAATCTATGAAAGTCCTTATGAATATTATAAAACTCCTCATAGTAAATTCTTTACCACAAGATTTTTCTGAAACCTAACACTCATAATTGTGTAAAAACTAATCTTTTCCAGGGGGTCCTCCCATTCTTCCTCAAGAAGGGAACTATGATCAAGCCCCGCTGTGCAAACTCCCCATCACGTTTTGCCCATATACACCAATAATGATTTTTAGTTTCCACATCTGTAACATGGGAAGATCATAATACCTACTTCATAGAGTTATATGGGGACTAAATGAGCTAAGTAGTAAACACTTAGAACAGTGCCTGACACAGAAAGAATTCTCTACATTTGAGCTATTATTATTTTTTATTTGGAGGACAGGATAAACTAACCTGCTTTCCCACCTGACTTCATCCCTCCCTCTTGCCTGAGTTCCACATGTGCTGAGTGCCTAATAAGACAGAACTGTTCTAGGCACTGGAGATGAAAAGGCCCTGCTGTTGAGGAGTTCAGGCCAGGTAGCTTTCTCCCTCTCCAGATTGATTGTACATCACAAATCCTGCAAACTGACTCTTGCTAAGGGCTCCAATAATGACCTGTTCTCTCCAGTGTAGAAATTATACTGGATTAATTATACTGAATTGCAAGTGTCTTTTTTTTTGCCCATGTGACAAAATCCTTGACCTCATGGGCTTTTGCTGGGTGTTACATCAACATTTCCACCACAGTGCTTGGCACATCATAGATCATCAATAAATATTTGTTGAATGAATGATCACAACACTTTCACTCAGTCAGATGAACTTCATAAAGCCCTGTGTAAGCCTTGAGCTCATGCTTGGGTCTCAAAGAAAACCTTCCTTATGCCCCAGAGACCTCCCTTTCCTGCCTGTGCCCCAGACAGTGTTCACCATGTGGATTGCTTAGCTGATGCAGAAAAAGGAAAAAAAGAAACCTATACAGACCTGAATAACACGTGAGGTGGTTTCCTCCTGGGGATATTTAATTTTATAACAATTAACTAATCCAACATCAGCACACGAGGATCATCTGAAACTCTGAGAGGAAGGGTAGTGATTATTCTCCAAAACCAAGACCCCTCTGCATTCTAAGCAAGGACACAGGGAATGAAAAGAAATAAGAAGCCATCGCCAAAGCTCCAGGCAAGAAACTGAAATCAGCTCCTAGACCCATCCACTCACAGATGTTACTGACGGAAGTACCTGGAAAACATCAAGTGGCTTTCAAACTTATTTTTAGTACCTGAGCCCTCTGTTCAAACACAGTCTCCAAGTCTAACATATAAAATAGGTCAAACAGGAACTTATCAGGAATCGTTAATGGCTCACTCAGACTCAAGAGTGCCTAAGAGCGCTGGATGCAGCAACATTTGAAACACCCTGATCTCATTCAACTTCTTCACTTCCTACATCAGGAAACTGGTCGCACACAACTGTCCAAAGACACACTGGCTGGTCTGTGCTGTGTGGCCCTAGAATTTGGAACTTCAGCCCAGCCTCTCCATAACACATTTGGCTGCCCTGAGAAAGCGGCAGGGCTCAACTCCTGTGTGTCTTCTCTCCTTGTGGATGTGAATCCCAGTGCAAGACCTTTCTCAGAAATAAGAAAACTGGACATTGGGGTATGTACAAGGGAGGTGTTGAGAGTAAAATGCGGGTAAGGTCAAGGTACAATGCTTTACGAACTGATTAGCTAGACATTTAAACTTCAAAATAATCTTATCTCAACATATTTCTCCAGTTCACACCACATTCTCCCCCTTTATGTTTTTGCTCACGCTGCCCCTCGACCCGGAACACTCCCTCTGTTCCACTCTGCGTAGTCCCTGCTTATGGCCCAGCTCAATACCTACTTTCTAGGAAAGCTCCTGACCTGGGCTGAATATTGTAGAATATTTGCTTGGGAAACTTCCTATTTTTAGGAATAGGAATAGGAATAGGTATTCAGTATTCTTACTGAATACCAAAGCACAGGCCCGACTCCCAGAAATTCTGGTTGAATTGTTCTGGAGCAATAGTCCTCTCACATTTTAGTAGCATCAGAATCTCCTTGTTAAAACACAGGTGCTGGGCTCCACCCTCAGAGTTTCTGATTCAAGAGGTCTGGGGTGGGGCCCGAGAATCTGCATTCTTAGCAAATACATACACGATATGATGGTGATAGTCAGGGATACATTCTGAGAACCACCAGCCTGGAGTGCAGTCTAGGAATCAATAGCTTTTAGATGTTCCTGGGTGATAAGAATGGCAGTTGAGAATCACTCATTAGAGCTTGAAACACAACCTCCACGAGCTCAACTTGAAACAGCCTCTCTTTTCGTGTGTCAGTGGAGTAGTTAAGACCATGAATTCTGGAATCAGACTTTGAATTAGTCTTGGATCCATCTTTTACTAACTGTGAGATCACAGGCAATTTACTTAACTTCTCTATGCCTCAATTTTCTCATCCGCACAGTGGGGCAATAATAATAGCACCCTTCTCGTTGTTTTTATGAGAACAAAATGAATTAAATGCATATAGAACATTTAGAAGACAGAGAGGCATGTGTTAACACTTAACACTATACAACACTTACTATTATATTGCCGACATTAAGTGCAACTAATATTTATTGAGCATCTAATGTACCAAGAATTTTACTATCAACTTAATATGTCATCTCAATCCCTAAACAAACTTTTGAGATCAGTAGAATGATCTTTTCTTTTTTCTTCTCAGATGAGGAAGTGGAAATTTTGAGATGTCAAATTGCCTAACCATTGGCGCAAAGTGAGAGATGGCCCCTGGATTCAAACACAGTCTGACATCTTACTCCACCTTCAGTTATTTGTGTCCCTGAATTTTTTATCCTTCTTGATTGTGGTATCCTTACAGACAGGCTCTAGATCTGATTAAATTATGTTTTCCCTGGTGCCTAGCACTGTGCCTTGCTCTGCATTTATTAAGTATCTGTTGAGTGGATGAAGAAATACACAAATGAGAATGATAACCTCAGCAGTATGTTTAGAATAAATGTTGAAAATAGCTCCATAATATGGTGAAACAGATTTCATTCATTTAATTAATCTCTAGACAATTAAGTGAATAAAGTCTTCATTTTACATGATTATGCTGCCATTTTCACCATTTATCCTCAAAGCAATATTGGATCTGTCAAACACAGTCATCTGTGAGTTACTTGACAAATGTGATCATCCTTTGAAAATGCTGGAGCAGCAAAAACTCAGGGATCTCATCCAGCTCAAATGAACATGGTTCCTATAGTGGGGATTTTGGGAACTTTCCCCTCAAATCATAATCATCATAATCCCCTGCCTCTGTCAACTGCTGGCTCCCCCAAGATCCACAGATTTCTAGATATAGACCCCCAAGCCCATGGCAGTACTATTTGGCCCTGTCCCTTTTCTACAGCTGATTAGACCAGGGCTAGACACCCAACCCAAGCTGGGTCAAAGGTATTTGTTTCCCAGACTTTAGAATTGGTTTGAGAGATTGTAGCATGCAACTTGGAGTAACTTGTCCTGGACACCTTTAACTGTTCTGTCAGAATGAAGAGAGAAGCAGAGATTAGAGACAGAAAGAGAACACTATGTGAGATTCTGGAATACGGTCCTTTTGGAGGTCTAACTGCATTTCTTCTCTTGGATCCTAATTATTCTCTCTCTTTAATTCAGCTCGCTCAAGTTAGTTATTATTTCTTGCAACCAGAGTCATTACCAATATTCCCGCTAAAAGTTGCTCAGCATCTGCAGGGCCTTCTCATGACACTTGGATTGGCTACTGTCCCTTTAGCATTCTGTTCTCCCAGTAAATTAAAAGGGCCACCGACTACTAGATCAGGGTCTTTCAAACTATGGGCTGCGACCCATTAGTGGGTCATGACATACATTTAGTGGATCACAACCCCTAATGTTTTTTTTTTGTAAAATAGAATGCAATGAAATAGAAAATACCAGACAGCATCTCATGCGGTAGACTAAGTATTTTTCATGTAACTTTGTTTGAGATATACAAAAAGATACAGGTTTATGCTGGGTCACAAGTATAACCTTTCTAACTAGGAAAGCATTTAAAAAACAAAAAGAAACTATATATGGTCTAATTTAATATATTTCTAAATTCTAGATGGTTGGAACCAAACCCAGCAGTCACAAGAAATATTTTCAGGACAAGATATACATACATCAAGAGGTCACTCCCAAGAAACAAGGAGGCTGAACTCAACTGAAGAATCTCAGTGAACTGTAGCCAACACAATGCTAGATGCTGGCAGTAGTCATTTGAGTTGAGCTCTGGACACTGGGTTTTTGTGATTGTGTTAATGTAGTGACAATCCATGAGGCTTTACCTAAATACAACCAAACATCTGATCTACTAGGAATATGACCAGTAATCCCTTGGTAAGCACTTACTGAATACCTACTATGTGTGAGCATTTGGGGAGTTGCCAGACAGCCTACCACATGTCCCATTTGTTTGCTGCATACATGTGGGCACCAGCCTGGCATAGCTCTAGTAAATAGCTATCTAATTCCAGACAAGGTGTTGTTGTATAACACAGCCTAAAAAAGACAACCATTGCTCATGGAAGAACTATTAACTCTACAAGATGTGCTAAATGTATTGCAACATTTGCAGAGTGGTTGCAGAGAATGAGCCTTGTTCCTAGCCATTTGATTTTGGAACTCTCACTCAAAGACTCCACTCCCTATCTCCTGAGTGCATACTATTCCTTTATTAGTTACTAATGGCATGACACTTAAAGAGGCCTTCAAAGAGCTTGCAGTCTTGTTGGAAAGGTATACTAGATCAGGAAGGGTTTCAAGGAGATAGAAGACAAAGATTAGGCTTGAAGAATGTGTGGGAATAGAAAGTCAGGGAGAAGAGAGGAGTGATAATGATACAGGGCATGGTGGTACAAATGGACATGTTGGAGGGGTAGGATACTGGGCAGCAGTCATGAAAGATCACTCTGGGGACGGAATAAGAAAGAATCTGAAGGCAAAGAAAAGCCGCCATCCCAGGAATTACGGATCGGTTCTTACAAACTCGAGTCTACAACATTCGCTCCATTTTGGTTGTACCATTGGACAAATTCTTCTGTTTCTGAAAGTGTATTCTATTTCCTTAGAAATCAGCTTGTACAAAGGTAACTTTGCAAATTGGTTTATTTAGAAAACTCAAGGCCTTTTAAAATTTTTCTTTATCGTTTACTTTTAGTATTGATGTGCCTAAAATATTACAACTTGGAGCATGGCGACCCCCAAACAGTGGCACTTTGGGGAGATCTTCTCACTTCATCACTTACTTAGTGATGGGCCTGACTTAGGGTCTGAGTCAACACCCATGGCCACTAGGGTAGGATGCAAGCCAAAGAACAAGTAAGGTAAATTCAGAACAAAATTAGTGCCCACTGAACTGTCCCAGACCACCAAACACTGCCATGTAAGAAGAGCGGAAGGAGGCATTTTGATTGGCAAGAATTTTCATGAAAACTTGGATTGAAAAGGGGCACCTTTCTATTGTCCCCACGGTCACATTGCAGGGTCTACTCTGGACAGAGCACCACACTAACTAAATAATTCACCTCACTTATTCACATAGAGGTTCTGAGCACCTACTATGAGTCTGGTACCAAAAAGATGACAGGAGAGGGAAGATGCAAAGATGAGTAAGAGAAGGTTCCAGCTCTCCAGAAGCTCAGACTGATATGGGAAACAGAGGTAGGCAGATTATTTGTAAGAATATGTGGCATGTGTTTAATAGCAGGGTATTCTGCACAGAGTGTTGTGGGAGTTCACAAAGGGTTTTAGAGTGAGTAGGAGAGAGAGGGGTACAAATAAACAAGGTACAAATAGATCCTGTTGGCCCTGTGACTCCCAAAGCAAGTATTTCCCAAGAGCTTCCTGTGTGTCCAGCATGGAGATAGGTTATAAGAGGAGGGTCCGGGGACCAGAGGCAGTTGAGGAGTTGGTAAATTGAGGTAGGATATAATATGAAAGAGAAATAAGTTCATAAAGATATAGAGACTAGCTAAGAAAAACCATTAGGAATGAACAAAACCTGCAGTGCCCCCACATTTCCCAAGCTGGAGCTTGGAATGACAAAGTTAGTGTCTGTTGGGGTTCCACTGATCACACCGGGTGCTATTTATAACTCATAATATGTTTTTAGGACAAGACCTTGTGTCTTCTATAATCAGTGGTTAAGAGGGGAGCTTGGAAATAATAGGTCCTAGATTCTAATCCTGGCTCTACACCCATTAGCTGTGAGACCTTGGAAAAGCTAGTTAACCTCTCTAAACTTCCAATTCTCCGCAATAATTGAAATTTCATTATTCAATCTTGATGAGGATGAAATGAAATGATACTTGCACATATTTAGTGAATGAGTACACTAGATTCCAGGAACCTTATTGAGTATACACGGACAGATACATACATGTGCACAAACGTGCATACACATGCATGCTCATTTCAATACCTACTGATTATGTAGTAAGTGTCTAAGAAAATATCACACTGGACTGTGGTAGAAAGAACACTGGACTGGGGCAAAGACCTCGGTTCTAGTCATAGTCTATTCACTGACAGTGTTGTGGCTTTGCATACATTGCTTGACCACTCTGGGTACAGCTTCTCTGCCTGCAAATGGAAGGGGTCGCCAGGGCTGTAGTGTGGGGGGTGCCTGGAGATCCTCTCCATCTTTGGTCTCTGGTGTCAGGTTACTCCGCAGCTGAGGAGCATGGAGGCATGTGAGCTCCTCCTTTGCACTGACAGCTCTAACACCCCTGATGGTGGGACTCCTCCCTGCCCTCTCCTCAGAGGGGAAACTTATCTAATCAAGTGAGTGCATTGGACTGCCTAGAGGAACTTGCTGCTGGTGAGGTCCCTGAAGTGTCACTCACCACCAGCAGGGCCCATACCCAGCCGGAAAGGGCTTCTCTGAACACCTCTGTGCTTCCAGAACCCCCCTGTACCTGCACCTCCATGGGGACCGGAAGATGGAGCAGGATATGGACAGATGAAGTTGCTCCTGAGGGTCAATGAGCAGGAGGTCCCAGCACTTTACAGTTTGCAGAGTACTTTCCCATCATCGTCTAATTCCATTGCCTTAATCTTGGGAGATAGATATCGTTGTTCCCATTCCACGGATGAGTAAAGTCAGAAAGCTGAGGTCACTGCAGTTCATCAAGTAGAGCTGGGGCTCCCATTTGGCTCTTCTGACTCTGAGCCCAGAACTCTCAGTACTGCAGGTTATCCCCAACGGCCTCTCAGAGAAGCCACGAGGCCACGTGTAATTAGAGGCAAGATTATGTGGTACCGACTAGAAGTGCTGGAGGAATTCAGAGAGTTAACTAAAAAGGGCAAAGGACATTAGAGAGACAGCTTAGGAGATGTTTTGTGGAACTTCTAGAGAAGAAAGAGAAAGGAGCCAGGTGTATTTATAGATTAATAATGTGCAGAAGGGGGGAAAATGTGCTGCCTCCAGCAATTCTCATCAAGTTAATGGATGTTGCCAATTACTGTGGTAACATTTTTAATTGTATCTTAGCTCTGAAGAGAATAAAAACAGAATTTCCTAGTCTTTGCCTCAGGACTGTTAAGGGCTCACATTCTGGTCCATTATACCAGCACAGATATAGCTGCCTAGAGTCTACACTGACAGCCCACTTCATAGGAAAGCCTTACTCACAGCTGTCCCAGACATAATTGGAGTAGAAAGGGGTAGTTAAAAAGGGCATCTGCTTCATGGGTTCGTGTGTGTAAATGGGTCTGGAAGACAATAGTTAAGTGTGTGAGGGAACAGGCTGTAATCACATGGGGATCCTCATGAAGAAGACAATACCCACAGCATCCCCAAAGATAATGTAACGATAGCTAGTATCTGTGTGCTATCTTACGGTGGTTGGTCCCTGTGATATAATACCTCGTGTGTGTGATTTAATACTCATGATAATTCATATGATTATTTGAATAATGTCTGCTTCCCCTCCAGACTGTAAGTTTCTTGAAGGGAGAGGGTCTTGCCTGCTTTGCCCACCATGGTCACTCCACTTCCTAGCACAAAGCTGGTACTCAATCATGTTGTTGAACAAATACTCAAAACTCCTACAAGGGAGGTGCAATTTTTGTCTGCATTTTACTAATGCAGGGCTAGAGGCTCAGAGAGGCTAACCGGCTTGTCTAAGCCCCTGCAGCTAAGAAATGGCAGCTCCTGGATTTAAATGCAGGTTAGATAGACTCAGCTCCAGAGCACATGCTGGGATGCCACCACGGAGGCTGCCTTCTCGACTGCAGAAAGAGGAAAGGAGGAGAGAAAATGACCGACAGGTGCTAATCAGCTATTCTGTGCCACACACCTTATTTCTTTATATCTTTTCATCCTAAGAAGAAACTTTTGAAGCACAAAATGAAAACGCTGAAACGGAGGTCCTGAGAATTTAAGTGACTTGCCCTTGATTTCTCAGGTAGCAAGAGAGAACAGGGAAGATTCAATGATTCCATAACTCAACCTCAACAGAGCTTCCCTTTGCTTCATGGCTTCCCAGAGAGTGACATCATACATGTCAAACTCCATCCTGAAAACATAAGGCATTGAGGGGAAGAAAATAAAAGTGTACCGTTTCCTGTTCCCTCACACAAATCCTTTAACAACAACTTGGGGACAAATTGTGACACAGGTAATTCTTCTCCGATGACCCCCCATCCCTGATCCCAGCTGCCCCTTCAGTACTTCTGTCTCTAATTTCTACATCCAGTAGCCTCATGCTCCTCACCCTCATGCCTCCACCTCCTGTCCCAGAGCCCAAGATAGTCCCCCACGTAGGCCTGCCCTTCTGGGATAATATTCTTGGCTCTAAAATCAACCATCAGCAGCCCGTGGATATGCTCAGGTCTTCAGCCAACAGCAGCCAAAGGAGAGACTGAATGAATGAAAAGATCTTCTTCAATAACAAGCAAGGACCTTTCGAGAGGGGCAGCAGAGCAAACCGATGTTAACTAGTTACACTTACTATGCGTGTACCAGCCGCAGAACACCTTCTGCTTAGCATCATGCTCTAAACCGCGGGACGTGAGTGAAATACCCCCATTGCCGAGGCCTAGAAGGGATCACAGTCTAAGTGTACACAGATACACAAACACCCCCTAGATCTCTGTACCTGGGACCTGTACAGAGAGCTCATGCCAAAAGCCCAAACTTCCCAGTTTAGAAAACTCAACCCGGCTAATCTGAGGATCAGCCATCTTCAATTCGGAGTTAGCACTGGTCCCTTCCTGCCTCTTCCTCTTTCTCACTTCAACCTTGTTTAGTATTTTTTTTTTTTTTTTTGAGCAAGATTAGCCCTGAGCTAACATCTGTGGCCAATCCTCCTCTTTTTTCTGAGGCAGACTGGCCCTGAGCTAACATCTGTACCCATCTTCCTCTACTTTATATGTGGGATGCCTGCCACAGCATGGCTTGATAAGCAGTGCATAGGTCCACACCCAGGATTTGAACCAGAGAACCCCAGGCCACCGAAGTGGAGTGCGTGAACTTAACCACTGTGCCACCAGGCCAGACCCAGTATATTTTACTCCAAGGCAGTGACAGAGTATAGTGGGTTAAAGCATGCATTTTGCACTCAGAGAGACCTGGGTTCAAATCCCAGGCCCCCACCCACCAGCTAACTGACTTTGACATGCATCTGACCTCTCCAAGCCTTAGAGCATCATCTCTGAAAAGGAAATAATAATAATACTTACCAGCAAGGGTTGTTGTGAGAATTAAACTCACCTCAAAGTGTTGTAAGAATTAAACTAGGTAACAGTATGACATTTCTAGTACAGGTTTAGGAATACTCAATACATGTCAGTCATTAGTACTTCTAGTCTTCTCAATGGATGGTCAGTGTTTGACCCCACTATGGTCATGAACCCCCATCCCCACATTTTACCTGCATAGACACTGCTGTAGGCATATCTCCCAGCTAAGAGGAGAAGCAGGCAAAACCAGCAGACCCTATCCATAGGCAGAGCTGTTTAATCTACCACCAAAAAAGTATTCTTCCTAAGCCCCAGCACATTCCAGAGGTATCATGTGAAAAATCCCAGGCCCTGGAAAACTGAGCCCAAGATGAGCATGCACAGCCCTGGCACAGGGCAGCAACATCCTGTGAGATATTGCTCACACCTTCCTCTGTTGGCCTGGAGACAGACTGCCCATGGGAAGAGCAAGAAGACAGGCCCTCTGGGACAATTAAACTCAACCACACACTCTAGAATCCTCTCTTGGGAGTCATTCCGCCTAGTCCAGGGTAGGGGCAAGATCACTTAATAGGCCCTTTTTCACCCTTAATTCCTCTGAATCTGAAAGTTTACAAGATCAATTGCTAAGAAGGCTAATGTGAGGAGATGAGGCAGCAAGTTGCTCTGGGACCAGAGTCAGCTAATTCCTTAGCTTCTAACTAGAGCCCACAGGGACCCACTTATATAAAGCCTGAGAACTCGCTTTGCTCCATTGCCCCTCCCATCCGTAAACCCCCTCTAAATAAAGAATTTAAATTGCAACCCAGCAAGAATAGCCTATCAACCTCCAGGAGCCAGCACCTCCCAGGAATCTCAGGAAGATCTGCTTAGAACACTTAGGCTTTTGCCCAGGGTCGCGTTCCTGAGTTCAGAGCCTGCTCCTCACAGTCTTCACACCAGAGGTCCCAGGGACCTTGCATCTTGAAAGACCATCTGAAGCAATGTAACATCATCAACCAGTCAATGGGCTCTCAAACTGCATGGATTTAAATCCCATTTCTACTTCTTTCTAAGCCTTGGTTTCCTCATCTGTAGATGAAAGAAACAAGAGAGCTTTGTGGGCGTGTAACTAAATAAAGCCAGTTATGTGCTTAGCATGGCACCTGCACTTAGTAATTTCTAGTTATCATTCACTGTCCACTATGCTTAGGCCACCTGGTGCCAGCACACTGTGCTCATTCAAGGGTTACGTCAAAATGTATCAACACTATGAAGCTCTCGTGTTTCTTGGGAAAAACAGGACTAGACTCAGACTTCATTTTCGCCAGTGCCCTCGTAGCTGCTGCGTCCCCTAAGAAAAGTGATAGCCTTTTCATCCTTTTATTATTTTCCCTGTCTCTTTCATTCCTGTAGTAAGTTAAACTCTCCTTTCCTCCATTCCCTTCCCACAGGAAGCCACATGCAGGAACAATGCTGGCTGATAACAGTTTTACCAAATGGTGCCTGGAAATAGCACAGAAGAAGAAAAAGTTGCCTCCCAACCAGGAGACCTACATTCTCTGAATGGAAACAACCCAGAAGGGGAAGAGCTCACACCAAATTGCTCTGGAAGAAACATCCTTCAGGACTCTTCAATTTTCCTAACAGGACACTTGCTTCTCTTCCCCCATCATTGTCTGCATAGTTTCCTTAATGATGGCAGAATTAAACTGAACTTTTTCTGCACAATTGGCTCTGGGGGATTCCAGAAAGCCTGGGAAGGAAGTTTCAATGTGTTCACTTGCTGAGAATGAATTCTGCTTCGTATGATTCCTGACAAATTGCCATTTTTAAAGGGTTTGTTAATTTCCAATGAGCAAATGGTGCATCAGATATCTCGTTTATTCAACAGATGCTCCTGAGCTAAACAAATGGTTCTTGTTTAACAAACACGGAAACATCTTGTTAGCTTTGCTGAGATCATCTTGTTTAACTATCAAGGGATGGTCTCGTGGTTTGCGGAGAAAACGTGAGCTGCCTGCCTCTTGTGTAGGTTTCTCAAAAAGGCTGGGGATGGTGGTTCCACTGAAAGAGATGATGTGAAGCTCCTTGATCACAGGCTGGGCGGTGGCTCATAGACCCTTTCTCTGAAGAGGTCAGGTATCTCAGATTCAGGTCTATTTGATTCAGAAATCTCTTTGGTGCTGAATCTGAAAATAGCCTTGAAGGAGATGCCCACCTGACATATAGAAGTGGTATAAAATTGTGGTTAAAATCTCAGTTTTCGAGTAACCCTCGGGTGGATCCTGGCTCTGTCACTTACTAATTGTGTGAACTTGAACTGCTTACTTAAGAATTCTCAACCTCAATTTTTTCATCTGTGAAACAGGTCTAATAATGACCTGAAAGGCAAAGATGCTGACAATGGCAATAAATGTTCATATTATTAATCCTGATTACATTCTCAAGAAATTTTTAAATGCAGTTGAACCTGGGATGAGTGTTAGGGGCAGAGAGAAGGCTGGGAAGAGCCCAATTCCTATGTCCTCCATTGTTTGAAAGGAGTAAATGTGGCGTGTTTGATAATGCGATGGCTCGTTTCCAGTCAGAAACGAAATCTAAACGGAGTGGAGTCCTTCTAGGCCTCAAAACTCCAGCCTGATATCACAATTACCTTCACCCAGTGAGCTAAGGATCTGGCTAGACTAGAAGGCTGGGTGGGATAGGGAGGGCTGGGAATGAAGGAAAAGAAAGAGGCCAGCTTGCCGGGAGTGCACAAGGACACATGGAGAGAGATGATGGCTGACCTCCGTCAAGTCCAAAAGTGCGAGGATAACCTCGTCTGCCAATGGGTGCAGCAAAGTACAACATATTAATTATTAGAGGGATAGCATTTCAAAGCCTCCCTGCTGGTAAGTATCACAGAGAATTACCTTGGGACAACATCTAACTCACTGAAAATTAATTTACTCCACAGTTTGGAAGGATGCAAAGTGAAGTCAACCCCAGGTGAGCATGGCACTACGATGGACTGTCTGAATGAGTTGTAGATATTAATGGATCTGAACTCATGGGAGGGCTGCAGAAGAACCCCACCCCACCCAGATACGCTTAATTACCTGACAGAATCTCCACATCAACTCTACAAGGCAGCAGCATTATTAGCATCATGAGGCTGATGAAGAACCTGAGGCTTGGAAAATTTTCCCAAAATATTAGAGCTTCTAATGGAGGAGCCATGATGTCCGTTTCAGGAAACATGCGCTTAATAACTTTGAAAATGTGGGAGAGAGGGTTCAGGCAGTTTCAAAAGTCAGGCAACTTTTGAGCAGAACTTGAGAAGATCTTAAGTATTTTGCCTAGAACTGCCTGCCCTGTCTCCATCGGCCTGGCAAAGGGGAGGCATGATTGAAGACTACGGGTAAACAATTGCATGGCCATGTATGCAGAAAAGTGATGGGTGGAGGGTGTGGGCAGGGAGATGAGGATCAAGAGAGGACTGTGAGTCTGGAAAGATGTTTCAGGCATCCAGTGTGAGAAGGCACTCCACACCATGCTAAAGGGTTTGGAATTTAATCTCTAATCTAGTTTCTTTCAATATTGAATCTCTGAAAAACCTATGGTAGATTCTGTCCATGTAAGACACAATCGGGTGGGCATACCATGATTTTGAGAAAAATCTCAAATAATCTTTAGTGAAATTCTGCACAGCAATGATTTGCATTCACTACATCTCTTTATAGTCTCTCTAAAAAGGCAGCCTCCTGTGGTCAGTAAAAGAGAGAGAAGAGGCTGGGGACACATTAGCTGTCGCCCAATTGATTTCTGTTCACTTAGGAATGTGAGTATGTAAGAATGACATAATTTTACTGATAACCTTGAATTGCCTTAAATTTACTTTAAAAAAAATGGAAGAGAGAGAACTCATCAACATCAGTTCTTTATTATCGGCCACAAAATTTTTGCGACACACTTCACAAGTAATCATGACTCACCAGTGTGTCATTACACATTTATTTAAAATTCTCTTATGGTTCTTTCTTCATTTCAACAGCAGTTTTTATCCAAAGGATAACATCATTTAGTCTGTGTTTTAGAAAACTTATAAGGCAATATAAAGGATTGACTCAAGTGGCGGCAAAACTGAAGGCACAGAGGGCAAAGAAGAAACTGGTCCAGGTAAAAGATGATGAAGACTTGGCTTAAGGATGTGCCAGTAGAGACAAAAACGATGCAGTTGAGAAAGAGGTCTTGCAGGTGTCATTAACTTGGCATGGGGATCTAGTGGGTGGGGATGGCTGCAAGAATGCATGAAGAGAGCCCAGGGTGATTTGAGATTTCTAGATCAGACAAGTAGTTGGATGGTGATATTATCAACTGAGATAATCTGAGAAATCAAGTGGAATAATTTAAGCAAGCAGGTGGAAGGAAGAGATGCATTTTTGTGTGTTTGGAGAATGGCAATATGTTCTATTATGGATAATTTGGACCTTGAGTTATTTGAGAAATATCACAGTGGAGCTATCCAGCAGTATCTGAGCAACATTGGGGTAGAGATGTTTAGGGGAGCATGGGAAGTGCGTGTCTGAAATTCTGGAGAGAGTAGAATGGGGGAAGGATTTGGTGGTCTTTACAGGAACTGACAGTAGCGATGATAGAGGGTATGCTTTTCTGGGAAAACTGATCTTTTTAAAAGCAAGCAAGACAATGACAAGAACATCCTGGAAACACTGACACTTATGAGCTCACCAAATCAAGAGGAGCCAATGAAGCATGCAGCAAAGGAATGGTCAGGAAGATAGAAAGAAAAACGGAAGAAACTCACAGTGGTCAAGGAAGGACAGAGTCTGGAAGGAAGTAGACAACAGTGGGGACATCTGCTGGAGTCAGGTAGAATGAGGACTGAAAAGACAGCCCAGGGTCTGGCCATTAGGAGGTATCATGATCACAGTCCAGGGAGAAATGGTGCAGAGACCACACTGAGTGCCTTTACAGGGGGTTTGAAGGTGAGGGAGCACATTGATTATAAATAATTTCATACAACTTGGCAATGAAGAAAAGGAGACAAATAGGAAAGTCACTTGAGTGGAAAGAACAGTTTTGTTTCCATTTTTCCTTTCTTTTGCAAGATGGAAGAGAATTAACGATATTTTTAGGTGGAAGGGAATAACGAGTTTGAAGATACTGGACCGAGAAAGTAAGTGATGAAGCAAAGGTCCTAAAAGGTGGGAAGAGACAGCATTAAAAAGGCAAGTGGAAATTTAAGTTCACTAAGAAGGTACAACTAGTCCTCTAACACAGCAGAGAAATATGGGGAAAAAGAGAAAACTCTGGGGGAAGATGGGCAAAGGGCAGTAAGGTACATTTATGTGTTACAGCCTCTTTTTTTGGTGAGACAGAAGGCTCAGTAATTGCTGCAAGTAAGGGACAGGGAAGAACAGGGACCAAGGTGACTAGAAAAAGTGTGGTCAAAATTTGGAGGAGCCCACATAAGCAACAGGAAGGGGGGCCATTAGGGAAAAACACTATGTGGCAAGAGCAAGGCCTCTTTAGCTAACCAAATAAGAGGAGTGGAAAGGAGCAGGTTGTGGCAAGCGCTGGGCTATTGTGACTCTCTCTCTCTTTTTTAATTTTTTATTTAAAGATTGGCACCTGAGCTAACATCTGTTGCCAATGTTCTTCTTCTTTTTTCTTCTTCTCCCCAAAGCCCCACAGTACATAGTTGTATATTCTAGTTGTAGGTCCTTCTGGTTGTGCTACATGGGATGCTGCCTCAGCGTGGCTTGATGAGTGGTGCCAGGTCCATGTCCAGGATCTGAACCAGCAAAACCCTGGGCCACTGAAGCAGAGCACTCAAACTTAACCATGCAGCCATGGGGCTGGCTCCTATTGTGACTCTCTTCAAGAAAGGAGTGACACGCAGTGGGTGCCTATCAAATAAATGGTAACAATGATAACAAATCCAAGTAGGTCTCTGGATGTAATGATCCAAACATGATGTGGCAAATCCACCACCCAATACCAGCTCTGTTCCTGGCAACAAAAAAGTAGGCTTTTGTGGCCAGTGAGATGGCAGACCCAACCTGTCCCTAATTTATCTCTAGCTCTTCCAAGACCGGCTCTTTCAACCTCAAAACCCAGATCCTTCTCCTCCCGTCCATATCCACCTCCTCAAGTCCACTGTTTCCACTTTGCCACATGTCTAGAATAAGTCCTCCTACCTTGAACATTAAATAAAGGATAGCCAAGGAATTGATGTTCACAGGGAAAGATTTCAGAAGGACGGGATGGAGGGAGGGGCCGCTTCTTAGTATTAATGCAGATCTTTTGTGCAACACGGTCACAAAATGTCAGCCATGGATTGTTCCACCGGATGAGCCCATGAATGAATATTAGTTTTTAAAAACCCTCTCTAAGTATTAGATTTTTATAAAGCACAATGTTTACCCAGGGGACCATCCATAACAGCAGTTAAACAGAGACACTCTAATTCATTGTGTTCCTAGGGTCTTGGGAAATAGAAATCCTTTAAGTACCTTTACTCTGCTTCACAGGAGCTACTTTTCAAAGTTTAAATTGCTTACATTTCATACTACTCACTTCCTAAATTCCGTTTATAAATCAAAGTAGATTTTGAGCAATTTGATGGGAGTGAAATGGATTAAGAAAGAACAAACATCAAATATATATATTTGGTCATTTGAGTTTATTGGATTCTTCTTTCTTTTTTCTTCTAAACTCTTTCATGAAGATGCTCTGAGCTAGGCCTGATCTGTTCAGCTTTGGCCTGGAGATCAGATGTATTACCAGAAAGGGACATGTTGTGGCCCCCTTCTTAGAATACCAGCTTCTGACTATGACAATATCATGACTTCTGTGTTCTATCAGTGCATTGGAGTTGAGTTGGCTAACATCTGAGACCCAGGCTGAAGAAGAGTTTTTTCTAGAATAACATCTTTTCATTCATAATCATTCAACTCCATGCTCCAGAACTCACTTTGGGAATTTTATAACACTCATCTAGAAGTTTCCACCCCATCCAAATAGAATAAAAGGCTCCTAGTGCTGGAAGGGTTCTCAGAGGTCATCTTATATAGTTGGTTTCCAAACGACTTGGGATGAATACATTTTCCCCAACTATTACAGACTGATATTTTTGTAAATGCAACAAAAATCCCACAGAATGTCAAATTGCTATACAAGTTTCTAAAGACTCTCAATGGAGGTACACAACTGTCCTTATCTCATCCCAACCCCGTAGCAGTTTGTGGACTAGCACTGGTCCCTGGACTAGACTTTGAGTCACAACGATGCTGGTTCAAGCTTCTCAGTCTTCAGGTAAGGAAGCAGAATGCAGGGGAAGAAGCAATTAACCACAGACATATAATTTCTTGGCAGGAGAGCCAGGACTAGTGATGCCAGCCACAACTACTGAACCTCTTCAGACTCACTCATGTATAGATTAAGACAGAAGGAACCCACACGAAGATGCCTCGTTACCTGTCCCCTACATATTGTGATTTTGCTAAGTATGTGTGCATAGCTGACTAGATTAGGTTCCTTGTTATACACACACTATTAAGGCAAGCCTTTCAAACTCCCAGACCATGCCCTCGGTTTTACACTCACATGGCAACCTTTAATCATCCTTTATTGCTTTTACCACCATGAGCAATTACGTGTTTAATAGTCTGATTATTTCGCTACCTTCTGTTTTCCCTGATGAACTCTAAGTGCTAAGGAGGCAGAGAGCATGTTTGTTTTGCCTATCATTATATCTTGGTGCCTAGTACAGCACCTAGCTCCTAGTAGATGCTCAACACATGTTTGTTGAAAGAATTAACTAACTAGTGGAAACGTAATGCTAGGGTAGCACTCTGGGGCCACGTGCATGCATTGTGGGCGCTAGCAGCATGCCCAGGGCTGCCATCCTGAGCAGGACATCAGGACTGCTGCAGAGCTGAGCCAGGCTCCACAGGCTGACTTGCTAAGTTTTCTCCAGTGCGACTCAGCTCCTCAATGCTAGCAACTTCTCCAGGCTTATTTCTTGTGGCCTTTTGTCAATATAACAGGTAGGATTAGTCTTCCTTCCTTATCTCCCTTCCTGCCTCTTCCTACCTTCTTTCCTTTCTTCTTTTATTCTTCCCTCTAATTATTCATATATCTAATGCTGTGTAAAGCAATGTACACAGAGATCATCTGGCAGGATCTCTGCCTAGAAAAGTTTTATAACACAGTTGGGTAGAGAAACACACAAGAGCAGTTAATGAGAGAAGTCGGCAAAAATAAACATAAAGACAACATGATCTCCAGGAGTTCCCACTCCTCTGCCTGGGTTCTAAGCCCTTCACAACCTGATTGCATCTTAGCTGGCAAGGCTCACGCAGTGTGTCTCAGAAAGCCTGAACTCCTCAGAACCTCCGAAACGTCACACTTACTTCTGTCTCTGAACCTCTAGCTCCTGCTGTTGCTCTGGCTGAGATGTCCCTGCCTCTTTCTTTTGGCTTTGCTGGTCTCACCTTACCAGACCCAGCTCAAGTGTCACCACATGCAAGACCTACACTCCCCTTTGGTTCCCTATGGAACAAATTGTCCAGATCACACAGGTGAACACTTGGGCATTTGACACCTTATGATCAGGTCTCCCAGCTGAATGATAAGCTCTTTCAAGGAATGGACTGTGGCTGTTATATATTCAGTGTTCCCGTAGCGCTCCATGTGTGAAACTGGGAATGGTTCAGTGGAAATACACTACCAGACCAAAACGAGTTGGTTTTACGTCAGTTTATTGGGTCTATCCCCATCTAAAACTCATAAAAGCGAATTCAGGGTAAGAAATGCAAATAGGTGTCATTGAAAGGCATTGCACCTTATATTAGAAGCAGTTATATTTGAGCTAACATACAAAAGAGTTTTCCAGGACTCACTTTGCCACTTACAAAGTGGGGACAGTAAGGACAGCTGGGAATAATGGGGAAAATACATAATTACTAGTAACAGAAGCACCACAGACGCAATCCCGCACCACTGTCTACACAGTGATTCCAGGTGAGTGGTTGTAACTCTCTGGGCCTCAGTTTCCATACGTGTAAATGAGGGTTCTGGGTCTGTTTTCTCAAGATTCCCTTCCAGCTCTTATCATCCAGGGGTCTCTTAGAAACCAGCACGCCTCTCTCAGGTTCCCAAGGTCAATGGCTGTTGCAGAAATGGATGCTGATTTCCTCTGAGCAGCCGGAAGGAAAAGGTTCTTATTCATTACACAGTCCCATAAATCATCTGGAGTCCATAGGATGTTTAATAAGGAATCACTTAATTTAATAGTCATTTTGACATAAGGAATTGTTTTCTTAAAGCCAGAACTGGGTGTAAAACCTCAAGTGATATTTTATGGCTGCCATATAATAAAATCATTCAGCAATTAGTGATTAACGACATACAACAGTAAGTTTCTCCATGGTCACCTCCCCCGCTGCTGTTTCTCTCTGGTCTCAACCACTTCCCAGTCCAGGGATCAGACCTGGAGTGACAAGCCTCTTTTTACATCCAGGGCAGATTTCTGAGCCTAAAAGACCATCACTTCCATCAAAAGGTGTCTGGTGGAGGCTGGTGTTGTGGCGGGGCTGATGGAAGCACTTAAATAGAGACAATCCATGGCACGAGGGAACTTAAAGGTCACAGAGCTTCCTTAGACAAACCACCAAGGATGGTGTTGAGTACAGAAGAATGAAGTGTTGACTTCCTATGTTTTGCTCTTTTTATGACAGGGTAGCCCTTGCGGGGAAAAGATGAGTGAACACTGTGAGCTTGACAGTCTCCTTCCCCCCCCCCCCCCACCCCCCTGCCTATCCTTCACTGAGCTTTTAGCTCTGACTTTCCCACATTCAAAATACCTAGCAACCTCTCACTGAGCAGGGTCCCTGTTGTGGCAGCCTTCTGAGGCCTACCTTACCACAAACTCCAGAAAGTAAACTTGACAGCATGGGCTCTGAACTCACAAACAGCAGTCCCGCTATTTTCTAGTTCGCGTAATGCTTGCCACAATCCTCTGGGACAGAATACTGGTGTTAATCTCATTTTACAAATGAAGAAGCTGAGGTCCTGGCTGCCTAAGACCACATAGCCAAAATGCAGTACAACTGTGATTCAAACCGAGGCAGTCCACAGCCAACCCCACACATTAGGCCATTACACTGGTCTGCCTGCACGCTTATTAAGAAGATAATTGTAATAATGGGTGCCAGGGACCTAGCACATTGCTTGATAGACTATAAGCCCTTGGTAAATGATAACTTATTATTATCATTGCAACTTACTTATTTTACAATGTTAGGTATTACTGCATTGTTATTTTTTACTATGTTATTGAAATTCATTTCCCTCTTAGGAATAAGGACAAGGACTGGGAGTAAACCTCTCTCTCCCTGGTGTAGTGGACACAGTGGTGTGCCGTCCGGACCCTCCCTAGTCCAGGCATTCACTCCCCAGTTCGGATGGCTGACTCTCAGCTGAGTCGCTTTCTGGGAATTTTCCACAGCTGGAGACAGCCACCTCACCAAGGTCACATCCCTTCCACAGTGGCAGCCCACATCTTATGGCTAGTCCGTGTGGAGGTATGAAGGCCTTGGCTCAAGGCTGAGCACCTCTGAAGGGCCATACGGCCACACAGCTCCCAGAGGATCAGCTGCCACAACTGCACTGCGCCATCCTCTCCCCTGCCTGGTGCTGCCCGCTTCACCCCTCCAAGGGGGTGCTACTCCTGAGCGCTCCCCACAAGCCTGCTGCACACAAGCCTCTATTTGAAAGTCTGCTTACCGAGGTGACACTGCCTACAACATCCACCCACGCCTAAAAACAAAAACCAAACAAATCAACACAAAACCACTCAGGGAGCATTGTTTCAGTGTCTTTTTACATTGGGGGAAATTATACCCAAGTCCAGAGCACGGCTTTCCGCAAAGAGTGGAAATATCACGCTGAATTTGAACGCGCGTTAAAACATTTATTTGTAAAGTCTATAAATCTGTGGTCACTATAACTTGTTGATTTATTCCCAAGTGGAATTTGAGTTTTTAGATGGTATAAACACAAGAAACAACACTCTAGGTTGGGAGAAGGATTTGAATTTATTTTCTATTCTTTAACACGTCCTTTTACTTTTTTAATTGCAAAGCATACTTTCTAGAATTTCCTGGAGTTCCATCTCCTCTTTCCAGTACTCGTTGCCCCCAGTAACAGCCTTTAAAAGGCCACCTTGTCTCCAGTTCTTCCTTCTATGATTTGCCCTTCATCCCACTGCAAGAATGACCTTCCAAAAGGCCAGTCCTCAGCAGGCCCAGCCCCGAGTAGAACCCTTCAAGGGTGTACTGTCTTAACTGCAAAATCTTCAACCTGGCATTTAAAACCTCTAAGTTATCACTTAATCTTCTTTTCCAGCTTAAGGGCATCTCTTTTCCCACAAGCTTGAACTTCCTGAAAGACTGAACTATTAGCAATTTTCTAAACACGCCCAGTGCTCTCCTACTTTGCAGCTCTCCTCATGCTCCTTCCTCTGCCTGGAATGTGTGCTATTATATCACATCAGAAGACCCACGAGCACACACCCAAGCTCTGCCTGTTGAAATTGAACCCACCCTTCAAGGGTCCTCTCAAATGCCACCTCCTTCACGAAGACTTTATTGATGCCACCTCCCCTGATCCTACTATCTCAGGTTGTACCTTTCTTGTGTCACTTCACCACTGTCCTTTGCATCAGGTATTTCTCTAATTCTCTCAATTTTTCTTTGTCCCAGTGTATCAGTTAGCTTCTGCTACATATTAAACCATTTCAAAATTCAGTGGCTTGCAACAATAGTTAGTTACTTTGCTCATACATCTAGGGGCCAGCTGGGGATGGGCGTGTCTGGGCTGGGCTCCCTGGGAGGCTCTGCTCCAAGCTAGGAAGCGGGGGTGGGGCTTGGCTCCTGACAGAGGTGCCGGCTTAGATGTGCTTCATATGTTCATTATGGAGCCTGGCACGAGGGTCTACAGCCATGTGATGGCAGAAGCAAAAGAGGGCCACATCCAACCAGGTAGGCTCTTTAAAAGCTCTGCTTGTGTCATATCTGCTGAACGTGGAGAAAGCAAGTCAACCGTCACAGGGTTGAGGGAGTACCCGCATACAGTCGAAAGGCACCACAAAGTTACTTGGCAAGGGGTTTGGATATATAATTGTATTACTTAAGAGAGGGTTAAGCATTGAAACGATAGCCCACACCTACTGTCCTTTGTATCCCTTCCTATGGATACACTGTTCACAGAGTAGGGTCTCAGAACCATCCCCTGAATAGAATTCCTCAGTAAGGACATCCAAATGGACATAGATAAAATCAATAACCTCATTCACGCCACAGTGTTAATAAAAACTACAGGCATTATTTTCATAATGTCTATAATCTATACAGCGTTTTATAGTTACAAAGCATTTTAATAATGCCTTACAGCTTTCAAAGCATACTTAAATATATTATCTCATTTAGCATGGAGTGTTTGCATTTTAAAATGATGCCTGGAGGTGGCAATGTCTTCAGTGGTTGGCATTACTCTTTAACTGTGGGTATCAAGTCCTCCAAAGAAAAGGGAGGGTTTTCGGTAAGGGGTCCCAGTCTGTACCACCTAAAGCACAATACCTGGTACCCCACTAACTTGCCTCCAGGGTTTTCAAAACCACCTCCTCTGGTTTCTAAAGCCTAATGTGCAAAGGAATTACTGGGCGAGAGTGCTAAAATAGAGATTCCTGAGCCCAGGTCTAGAGATTCAGATCAAGAGTCTCAGGGTGGGGGCCAAGAATCTGCATTTTTATCAAGCACCTCAGGTCACTCCACGTTCTCCCATGACTATCATCTGAGAAACAAAATTCCCCCTATCAGAGGAGTGGACAGGATTTCCTGTCCCGCTACCACCAAACGCTGGAGATCAATACCCAGGCTGCAAGAGGATCAGACTCTCGAGATGAAAGCAGTAGACCAAACATCCAAAACCTTCTGGTTAGCCCTTTTGAATTCTACAGATGAAAATATAGAAAGCCAGAGAAATCCTGAGTGCCTGAGGGCCTGGTGGCTATTCCAGTGGCAGAAACAGAATTAGCACCCAGAAGCCCCAACTCCTACTCAAACTCATTCCACTACACCTCACAGCTCATGGGTTTTCTCTTCCTAATTTACTGAGTTTCTCTCAGCTCTAAAAAATCCTAACAAATCTCACGTTTGAAAAAAAGAAGAAAAAAAAGCAGGACTCCCCCAATTATGCAATTCATGTTTCAAATCTCCTCTTCCATGAAAGTAGAAAATAGTCAAAACCCAACTCTATTTGTTCTATTTCACTGTCATTTCTTTTCTTTCTTTTTCTTTTTTTTTTTTTTTTGTTGAGGAAGACTAGCCCTTAGCTAACATCCGTGCCCATCTTCCTCTACTTTATACGTGGGACGCCTACCACAGCATGGCGTGCCAAGCGGTGCCATATCCGCACCCGGGATCCGAACCGGCAAACCCTGGGCCGCCAAAGCAGAATGTGCGAACTTAACCGCTGTGCCACTGGGCCGGCCCCACACTGTCATTTCTTTTAATGATACATGTTAAACAGGGACAATAATGCTAAGAATGTATGAAGCAGGATCTTGAAGGTTTCATTCCCAGCGTGTCTTGGACACATGCACAGCCATCCCATTTTAAAGCGCACTACCCACCCCCCCCGCCCCCCCCGGCCCAGTGCTTTTGGCCCAGCTCCTTGGCAATTACAGCCTCTTTTGGTGCCTTTTATAGATCAGACTGCTTCTAGGGTCTGACCTTTTCAACACTTCAGCCTCCTTGCATCCATCCAAAGTGCTGAGTGGGCAGAGCCGGGATCCCCAGGGGCTCTCTCTCTCTGCCTCCATTGCAACACAATTCTGCCCAAATTAGTTGACAACTCCTCTTCAACGCTGTTAGGGGAAAAGGTTGGAGAATGTCTGAATATGACACAGCTGGCTAGCAGGAAAAGGAGAAGGGGTGGGGCGTGCTCCTCACCCGCTCACCCAGGCTATCTTTCCAAAGAGCAGATTTGAGTGGGAGACTTGAGTGGAGAGAATTGTCCTGATTTGGGGGAATTCGAGGAGAAATACCATGCATTCTTGAATTATAATTTTGTCCCTGGTTGTATTTGAAAACAAAGGGGATCAAGGTGGTAGCATATGCCAGTTGCTAGATTCAGAAATACATAAACATGTACACAGGAGGAAAAGCAATATTCTGACAGTTCAAAAAGCCTGACTGTCTAAAGGAATTTCCTGTTTTAGGCATCCCTTTGAGAACAAAACAAGCTAGGGTGTGTCTGAATGATCCTCAGTGCCATTTGCCACCAAGTAAATGAAAGAGTCCATTTCTTCCAATCCAGTCACCATAGCCTTTCATCCTCTCACACGCTCGGCTCTGTGAATTAGCACTTAACTTGCCAAAATCATGTCCATGTGAGCGTGGACGTTCATCTTCTCAACAAAACTTGGTGAGCAATGATAGAGCCAGGGTCACCAGGGAGTGTCCTCACTAACACAATGGCTTAGGTAGTTTGACAAAGACTTTAACCGTTCAAGCAGCGTCTACACTATGAACTTGGTTATTTCAGGGTGGTGGAAGCACTGAAGAAAGATACCTCATGGCTGTTATACCAGTATGCTGCTTGTGTAAAATAAAAAGGTCAGTCTAGATCAATGATTTTGTAGACATTTTTGTTTGTGTCTTTAACACACAGTCTTCAATTTTCAAAAGAAATCATATGCAGAAGCCTGATATATAAAACTAATTAAGAAGCTGAATAGTTCTGGCTGCAACAAAAATGAGAGGGCCAAGGACCTGATCACTAAGCATCCCACAGGCTCCTCTGTGTCTCAAGTAGTTTCTGGGGCAATTTGTCAGAACTCCCATAGAGCTTCCAAGAGCACTAATGGAGAAATCACTAGACCACATCATCTTTCAGGATCCTTTCCACTCTAACTTTCCCATAATTCTTTAGTGTAAATGAGAGTACTTCAATTTAGCGGCATATTCTGCCACCATCAAAATGATCCTTATGAATACTATGCACACATACAGAAAATTGTTTAGGTTAGGTGTGAATGGAAAAAAAGTAATAAATGGGGACATAATATATGTGTAATTTTGAGAGAAATTATTTTCATGTGTACAAAAATTAGAAGAGGGCAAGAAAGAATAAAAAGCATTGTACTAAAATGATTAAATCCTTAGGTTTTTTTTTGTTTTCTTTCAAATTATTTTATTGAGATCATAATGGTTTAATTTCAGGTGTAAATTGTTATTTATCAATTTGAGTAGACTTCATTGTGTTCACTACCAGTAGTCTAATTTTTGTCTGTCACTGTACATATGAAGGAGCACATATATAAATCCTTAGTTTAATTAAAATCTTTAGTGCTGTTGTATCAATTAAATTATAAATGAAAATGGATTATTTAAAATATACATCTTAAGTATGTACTTTTAAAAAGTCTACAATTCCATAATTTTTCATTGGAGAATAGAACTTGAGGTTAGGATGCTTCAGAAGATTTGAATCTGTCACGAGAAAAATCAGTAGCTTATTTATTGACAGAGAATTGCACAGAAATGCACTTGAGTATCTCAAGCCAAGTGCCAAATGTTAATAACTCTTCATAAAACATGAATATCATGTCACTCCCCTGTACAAAAGATGAACGCGCTCCATTACCCAGAGAGACGAGTCTAAACCCCTTACCTGGTATTTGAGGCCCTTCACAACCTGAATTATTTCTCACTGCCACTCAATACAAATCCTATCTTTCTAGCACAGTGGCTCTCACTGGTGGGGAGAAGGGGAGGCTATTTTGCCCCTCAGAGAACATTTGGCAATATCTGAAGCTCTGGAGACATTTCTGGTTGTCAGAACTGGAGGGGTGCTGTGGGCATTTACGGAGTAGAGACCAGGGACCCAACTAAACCTCTTAAAATACACAGGATAATTATCCAGACTCAAATGTCAAAAACGCTGAGGTTGATAAACTCTATTCTAGCAGATCTACTAATTGCTCTCTAAACATACCATCACCTCAACTTTGTTCTAATTAGTCTCCATTCCCAGGAAATCCTACCTCCCTTTACTGGCCAATTCAACTCTTCAAAATTCTTCAATCCTGTCTCCTCCAAGAAGCCTTCACTGGGCATACCAGCGTAACCTGAGCCCTTCATCCTCTGAGCAATCATAACACTTTCCTTAATATTCCTTCAGTGTTTTCCATTTCTGGCCATGGTCCCTCAGCAATCTGCATGGATCGGTCTCAACCTTTGCATCACATCTGCTAAAGCACACGTGAGCTGATACAACACCATCTTTAGTTTATGGTCTCATGAATCTTAATTTTATTAACATCAAACCAGAAATAATATTCTCTAAAAATAGTTTTAACAAGTGTAATAATACAACATATGCTGATAGCTGGAAAAAGAGACCAGAGATGCAAACACCATTAGGCAATGGAATTTGAATATGGAAAAAAAAGATTCAGATACACCCAAACTTGCTTAGTTTCAAAGAGATGCTAAGTACTATTTGCCACCAGATTAACATTTCTTCCAATTACCCTTTCATATTATAAGTCATTTTACTATTAATTTTATAGCTAATATTTATTAAGCATTTACTAAGTGCCAGACTGAGAAGAATGACATTCAGCCAGGAGGCAATGGGAGGGGATACCAACACTCCACCAGTCAAAAAGGACACTAGCTGATTAAGTACAACTGCCTAAGGTCACACAGCTATTAAGGGCAGAGCTCTCCTCCTATTTAAATCCCCAAGCCCTCCCACAGGAATAAATCCCTAGTTACATCACACACCCATTTCAAACAGGCCAGTCTGAAGAGATGCTGTGTACAAAATATCTTTACCTACAATAGCTCCAAAAGTGAAAATTCCTAGAAATAACATTTACTAGAAATGTGTAGGACTGATATGAAGAAAAGTATACAACTTTACTGAGGAACATAAAGAAATGGAATAAAAGGAGAGACTCATCATGGGGCCAAAAACAAAAGCTGAATATTGAAAAAGATTCAGTTCTCTTCAAGTGAATTTATAGCTTTGCTGCAATTCTCATCAACAGTTTAATTAGTTGTTTTATGCAAGGAGGGGAAGTAGGAGATTTTGGAACATGACAAAGTGATTCCAAATTCATTTGAATGCATAAATAAATAAGATAAGAATATTTTGAAAAACAAAAGGTTCTATCTTTTTTTGTTTTGCTATGTTTTGCAGGAGAGACTTGCCCAGCCAGGCACTGTGCTGTGTTATAAAAGATAATGAAACACAGTGTGGTCTGGCTCAGGGCACAGAGGAGAGACCAATCCAGTAGAATAAAAGCTGACAAAGGTCACCAACCTCAAGGGTCCCTAACTTTTGACCAGCGCTTCTCCTGCAGAAAACTGCCAGAAGAAATAGTCAGAAACATGGGCACAGAATTAAGTGGGAAGATGTTCATTGGATTTTATTTTCCTTAAAAACATAGAAATCCAACAAGATTAAAAGTATCAATTAATATGGATAAAATTATTAAATTCTTAAAATGATTAAATTATGATATAGTCAGAGGAAGAAATAGACAACTATTAATATGAGATTCCTGAAGCATAATACATGAGAATGCACAGCATTTTTTTATGTACATATATACCTATTATACATACTATTTCATAAAGCAGCATTACAAATCAGAAAACTTCAGCTAATATTTACATGATCACAGGTTGAGGGCACTCTTTAAACATAAAGTAATAGAAGACATTATAACAGGAAAAATTAAAAGATTTGACCAAATTTTTAAAAGTAAAAAGTATGTTAAAAATCCTAAGACAACTAAAATCCAAAGAACCAACTGGGGACAATATTTAAACAAAATGAGAGACCATATAAAAAAACTCATAATAAAGAAGAAGCAAAAACAGATGGTCACATAAAAGAAACACAATGGCCAATAAATATATGAAAACATGTCTAAACTCACCGGTCTGATAAGAAATGCAAATTAAAGCAAGGAAAATTCATTTCTGCATATTAAATTAGATTACTTTTTTAAATTAAGTTTTTATGAGGTGTAGTGAAATGATATTTTACAAGATGAATGGAAACTGGCATAAATTTTCTGGAGAACAATTTGGCATGATAATATTTATATATAATGTTTTGGTAGTCTACTGCTAAAAATTATAATAATCAGAGCTTGGACAAATAATTACTTACAGGTTTTCAAAAGAATATTCCAATGCCTTCTTTAACAGTAAAAGTTTAGAAGCAAGATCAATGTTAAATGATAAAAGAGTGATTAAATTATTATACGTCCACCAATGAGAATACAATGTAAGTAATGCAAGTTTTAAATTATGTTTAGAAAGTGCAGACAGTACAGAAAAATGTTCAAGTACATTTTAAACAGATATAAAACTTTATAAACAACACGATTTCAATTGTGATAAAAACTTAAATATGTATTTAAAATTATACCATAATAGAGAAGTCTATGAAGAAGTACTTATTTTTTTAAGTAGTGTGTTCTGAACAGTGAAATTATAGGTAATTATCCTCTTTTTATTTTCCCGCTTTTCCTTAAATGTCTACAATAAGCTTGTATTGAGTCTACAATCAGAAAAAAAGTAGTTAAATTGTGCTTGTGTCTTTTTAAAATTATTTTTGTAGTTTTGGCATTGCCTCTCCTTCTTTTCCTATAAGCCTTAGACAGTTCTGCTCCAGGACTCTTCTTAGTGAGAAGTTCTCCAGAAAGTATGCATTCCTTTCCAAGCTCTTCCTTGCCTTATACCCTGCTCCCGACGGAATTGTGTGCCTCCACTCAAATTCATACACTGAAGGCCTAATCCTCATAGTGATGCTATCTGGAGATGGGACCTTTGGGAAGTAATTAGGTTTAGTTGAAGTGGTAAGAGTGGGGTGCTTAAGATGAGATTAGTGTATTTATAAGAAGAGACACAGGAGAGCTTGCTCTTGCTCTCTACCATGTGAGGACACAGCAAGAAACTGGCCATCTACAAGCCAGGAAGAGAGCTCTCACCAGAATCCGACCATGCTGGCACCCTGATCTCGGATTTTCAGCCACCAGAAGTGTGAGAAAGTACATTTCTATTGTTTAAACCACCTAATCTAAGGGAGTTTGTTATAGCAGCCTAAGCAGACTAACACACATCTCTACCCCAAGCTGGAACAGAACACTCTTAGATACCCTCAGTGAGAAAAAGGGTGATTCCTCCTGCCTGCAACCCTGTCACCAACGAGCACTTTAATCAGCCTCCAAGCCTTCAGTTTGGAGCTTTCTCCTTGGGCTGCTCAGCTCAACATCCTTTTCTTTCTTCTCTCTAGGAATCTCCCTGACCCTCCAATTCCTATATTCCCTAGTCATGAGGCTGTTAAACACAACTCGTTACTACCAATGTATTCACTCTCCCCACATGTTCGCGTAAGGAACAATCCCAAAATGAGCAATCTGAGTTTCAGGGAGACTACAAGAGTCAAGGTGCTCTACTCTACATGGGGTCTTTCCCGACCTCATCCTCAAAGGACAAAACTGGCTGAAATCCCACCCACTGTAAGAATAATCAAATTTGTTCCCCTCTGAAAGTTTTTTAGTGAGATCCAATATCTCCAATCTGAATGAATATTTCTCATGTCCTCCTCAGAATCATCTGAGTGGGACAAGCATTTGGAAACCATGTGTCTAATTCCAGAGACACTGGACAAACTGCTAGGGAATGAAGAAAGAATGGTGTTTATGTTTGCATCTTGGAATTTTTGCTACACTGGATTAGGTGAGTGGATGTGGTTATCCATGAATTCTGTGCTCATCACACACAAATATTCTCAGATTTCCCAAGGCCGGGTCAAATATGACCCCTTCTCATCATAGTAGAGAAATCATTACATAGATAGCTACATATGTCTCCTTATTTCCCTTCCCTCATAGCACTCACATGTGCTAAGCACAATTATCATATGTGTCCAACACACATTGATTTCACCCAAAGAGGTGAGTATTCTGTCTTCCTCAGTCCACCGGCTAATTACCATATGTAGCTTTTGTGCACTGCATTTTTCTCTTAACATTGGGATAGCTCTTCCAAGGCCAAGATGCAACCAGACATACAGCATAGGCAATCCCCACCAGCAAAGCAGAACCTGGTTTCTACTTGCAAGCTGAGCTTTCACATCTCCCCTCCTGACCTTGCATGTATTATTTTGAATATAATGTATTTTTAAATTGCTGCACCATTATAAAACTGTAAGGAAAAGCTGAATTAAATATTATTTGTGGCATACCCTGGTTTGCAAAGGGCCTCTAAATCTGAGCCCTTATATGAGGTCGATGCCTAAATTCCATTACTTGAGATTGCAAATGACTGTGTTTGCAAAATTGTAGATGCACATTTAGAGGGAGCTTCAAAAATTCAGCCCATAATGTTAACTTTGTTTGAAAAGACCTTGATTTTCCAGGAAGCAATCTCAAGGCTTTTTGCCTGTAACATAACTCTATCTCTGTCGTGGATAATGCATTAATAGCCTAAGGATGACTTGGCATGTGGTTCTTAAAAATCATAGTCTAGGGTCATAACGAGTTCCTGGCTGCATATAAGGAGACCATTTTTGAAGCAAAACATAGGATACATTCCAGAACAGGCAAGATCTACAGAGTTATAAGTGAGGTAGGAGGTACAAGAAGATTCACTGCAGCCATGCGATCACAAGGTAATTCACTCCCCATTTTCACCTCCTGCTTCTCTGTGCTATGTCCTTCACACCCATAGCTACTACCAGGCTGAGATGGGTAAGTCTAGGACCCAGATACATGGGATTTTTATGCCTTAATTGAAATTAGCACATCTCTGAATGGGCATGTGCACACTTGTCTCCTGCGTGTGTACACACATACACATTTGCAATCAACAGTATTCTCAGAAAACGAAATCCTGCCATCAAAATGTAAAACAGAATAGAATAGAATAGAACAAGGTCACACAACCTCACTATAGTAAGTAAGCCTCACTCAAGCTGAGGACAGGGTTCTGAGGTCTGTTTCTTAACTATAAACCCCATAGAATCTGAGCATCAGGAGGCCAGGAATGTCAGGACATCATGATATCTCCCTACTGCAAGGATACAGCTAAACCATAGGCAAAATGCAACATCTGGGTTGATACCAATGAAGGGAAAATGGATGAAGCAGTCTAAGACAGAAGCATTTACCTTATGTTCAAAAATAAACAAGCAAAAAATAATGATTAAGGAGAAGTGTATTTGTCATCTATTCCTGTATGACAAATTACTATCAAATGTAGCAGCTAAAAACAACAAATATTTATTATCTCACTGTTTTTATGGGTCAGGAATCTGGGCACAACTGAACTGGGTGCCTCTGCCTCAAGGTCTCTCATGAGGTTTCAATCAGTGTGTTGGCCTAGGCTGCATTCTCCTATGCAGGCTTCACTGGAGAAGGATCTTCTCCCAAGCTCACTCATGTGATTATTGGCAGGATTCAGTTGTTCTTCATAGGAACTGAGCTGTTGGATTGAGGTCCTCAGTGCCTAACTTACTTTTGGCTAGAGACTTCCCTCAACCTCTTGCCACATGGGCTTCTCCATAGGGCAGCTCACAACATGACAGATTGCTTTGACCAAGCAAGCATCAAAGTGCACCTAAGATAAAAACCATTGTCTTTTTGTAACTGAATCTCTGAAGTGATATCTCATCATCTCTGTCACAATCTATTCACTAGAACCAAGTCAACTCAAAGGGATGGGACAGTGCAATGGCATAGTCTCCAGAAGACAGATCACTGGGAGCCATCTTGGAGGCTGCCTACCATAAGGAAGAAGTAAACGTAAACTACAAATAGACATATTTGTATATGTTACAGGTGGGGATAGACATTAGTACACAACTTTGATAATATTTTGAATGACAAGTATTAAAGATATTCAAAATGTGTATATTTTGATGTAATTATTCCCCTTCTAGTGGTGATTAAACCAAAAAGATGAATTACCAATTCCCCCTCCTCCACGTTCTAAGGGATGTGCACCTAAGGAACATTACACTGGTTTGCTGGGGGTGGGGTGAGAGTGAGACGGAGCGGTAAAGGGGAGGGGGTAGACCATTTTATCTAAGAGCTATGATACTTGGGGAAGAGGGTGGAAGGTGTAGGTATAAGGCGGCTCTGGAAGGAGATGTGCAGTTGGACAATAAACCTCTGTGACTGAGAACAGTTTTAGAGCCCATGGAAGAGAACAGAAATAGGAGAAAGTAACTACTGTGATGATGAGGACTTTGGAGAAACAGATATGGACAAAAGACTTTAGGAAGGCTTGCTGTGTGCTGTGTGATATAATGCTTCTCTGCAACTTTTTTCAAGAAAATGTTCCGTAAAAAGCTACATTGCTCTGAATTGCTTTTGGTGTTGAATTCAGGTCATACCATTTAAATGTGACACTCTACTGAGACTGGAAAAAACACAATCAAGTTTTTATTTTGGCTACCTAAGATGCTGGTCCAAGAAAACAGTCCCAGATATTAAAGTCATATGAATAAAATATCAATAAAACTATTATTAATGATATTAACTAATGTGAAAATTTTCAATGTCCAGTAAAAATTAAACACAGTAATAAAGTATGTAGCTTTACATAATGAAGAGTTGCATAGACAGTTAAAAATGATGGTTATAAAGATTTTATAATGACAAAATTGTTAGAACATTAAGGGGCGAAAAGGCAGATTATAAAAATTCACATGTAAGATGTTTCGGCTACATTTAAAAGAACACATGTATACCAAAGGAGACTAGGAAAAATGAGAACAAGGAAAGATTGGAAAAGAAAGATCGCAATGAAAGGACTTTTAGTGTGTTCTTTTTCCATATCATCCATTTCTCCTCTAAAAGACATTCTCCTAGGACATCCTAGGACAAACCAAGAGGGACACATTTTGCTTTTTCATTCTTCCATCCCCTCGCTCATGGCCTTTCTGAAAAAGCAGAACAGAAACTGCTGGGACAACCATCACTATTAAATCTACAGTGAGTGGGCCGTAAGCAATGTACAGTAGAGACCTGGAGCCCATTCTGACTCTCCCTATGCAGCAGCCACTCTTCAGCCTGCAACCAGGCATGATAACAGCTGGAAAGAGCAGTCTCCATGGGACCTTCTCCCTGCAACCTCTAAAGTGGGCTGATCTAGAACTTCTACTGCACCCACTGACTTCTTAAAGGGTTTCTTAGTCTCAAGACCAGTCATATTGCAATCCAAATACCCCCAAAAGGGGGATAAGAGTTAAAGTCCCTGACACCATCGTACTACTTTATCAGAACACTCTCTTGCAGCGATGGCAAGGAAAAGGAATAAAAAGACCCTGATCTTTCAGGAGAGAGAATAATTAAGGGGAAGTTAGGAAGGAACAGACACTGGAGACATTCTTTCTCTCTCCCATGACACTATACAAGCCAATATCATCAGAGACTAGAGACCCTTAGAGCCAGTTCAGTTACACAGAGAACTCAGCAAGGCCCTGGATGCCTATGACCTCATTAAAAAAGATGCCCAAGGAGGGTGAACACTGAGGGGGCACAGTGAGGGGTCCACAGAGGTAAAACTGTGAACTACAAGTATTCACACTGGATGTGCAAAGAAAACAATCTTCCCACTACAGAATGTGCCTGACTGTTACATATCTCCCAATGGAAGAGTGGAAATGCTATTCATTTGCAGCTCGGGAGGCTATTCAAAACAAAAAAACCCACACTTTTTCCCCATGATAGCTCTGCCCAAGCAGAGACCAGAAAGGGATTATGTTAGGACATTTATTCCACTTGTGTGCTCTCCCTGCAAATTATAATTGCTGAAGCTGCTGGGGTGATGAATGGGGAGCATAAGACAGATATGTTCATCTGCCTACTAACCAGGTATCAAATGAGTGAAAGGATCACATATAAAGAAGGAGTTTTCACGCCAGTTGATCCTATTCTTGGGGCATATGTTCGATGGCTGAGTCACTCTATAGTGTAAGAATCCTGGGTGACCTCTCTTGAAGGGGTTAGAACATCTGGAATGCATAAATAAAATTTTATCTCTAGATGAAGCCTTATTATTGATGTTAATAAATATTATGCCTTATGCCCTGCCTAACCCATAGGCATCGTAGTGTACTAAAGAGGAAATGGATAATAATGCTAGCACCTTACAATTCCCAGTGCACTTTCACAGCCATTACAGTGATCATCACCATAGATGAGAGAATAAATATGACGCACACACGTGGTCAGTTCTTCCTCCTGCATCCTTGGCAGAAATTACTCCTGTATCACAGTGGTCCTCCCACGCATTCCCTATAGGCTGCTATTTTCTGTCAATTGAAGATGGTATGGGAGAAGAAATCTATCTATCCCTAGACATTTGCAGGCCTCCAAATTATAGATAACAATATTTGGACAATATTACTTCCGAATCACACGTTCATTCTGTCTACATACCGTAAGATGAAAGTCTTAACACCATCTTTCATTTCAGTGTCCTGGTTTGGGGATGATTGCTCTCTCCCCGATGTTTCTCCACCATCCCCAATACCACCTCACTCTGCACTGTGTCTCCCAAAGAAGTAGTTTTAGGGCTTTTTGTTATTGATTTATTTGTTTTTACCTCTTCATAAGAATAACGACTCAACAAAGAGCAGAGGACAATAAAGTGAGTTTGAGATGTGGATTCTTGGCAGTAAATTAGACCCATTCAGTTGTTAGCAGAAGTCCATGGGCATACAGTCTCATCACGCATGGGATTCAAATGTGTGTCCCAGAAAAATGACAAATCACTTACGGGTCAGGCTCCTCAGAACTGCTAATAAATGTAGGACTTAAAGACTTATAATTTACAAATTATAAATCTGAAGTGGAGAAGTGAAATTGACAAGTGTTTAGTTGATCACATCTGGTACTTTCAATAATCTTATGAAACTGATAAGACTACTGTTCCCATTACACAGATGAGGAAACCACAGCTTAAAGAGGTCCTGTCTCAGTCAACGTTGTGCTCTACCCAGAGAAATGCACATTTTGTCTTTTCTCAAGGAGAAGTGGAGTGAATATTTCCATTCCTAACCAATACGGGCCCCAACTCTTCAACATAAGTGGTTTAAAGCCTTAGATAGCCCTGGATTCTGTCACTGGGAAAAAAGGTCTGCATACAATGAGCTCTTCCTCTGCAACCCCTGTGACACCTAAAAGAATAATCATGGCAATTATACATCAGAAACAGAGAAGTGATAATTACAAAAATGGAATTTTCAGTTACCACTTGGCTAGCCAGCACAGGCACTAACTTTTATATTTCCCCATGGGGGCATATATGAAAGAAGCACAGAGTGGAGGAGAGATGAAACACAATTATCAGAACCTGGGGATTTATTCTTTCTGCTACACAAAGGAAGAGGGTGGGCAGTCCGCAGCTGGAACATTCTCTTCTTGCTCTTTGCAAAACATAGGGAAACGCTGTCCCTCATCCACTTAATTTAATTTCCTTCAGAAACAATGACAAAGCTTATCCAGTCTATTGTACTCTCCTTCTCCATCAACTTGACTTCCTAGTCGGCCAATTGCCTTACCATCTCAAGAGTTTGTTCCAGAAATAGCAGAGGGCTTTTTTTTTCCTCCTTTTTTGAGGTACTTGTGAGTGATGGCACCCTGAGAAACTGGTCCATCTTAGCTGAACAAAAGGTTGCAGTTATATAGCTGGAATATCAGAAAAATAAATATTTCCTTTTTCTGCCTTAGTCTATTGAAAAATCTTAATAGTTCCAAATACAGACCAAATAATAACTGCAATAATAGTTGCAGACTAAGTAGTAGTTGGTCCACAAAGGGCAAAACAACTGAGGATAGTTGAGGTGTTGAGCCAAGAGCCATACTCCCAAACATTGTGAATTTTGGGTTTGTTTTATATGAAGCATATAATTAATCATATTATACACTTTGGTTTTGGCTTCCTAATCTCTATTGTTTTGGCCATCACCTCCGCTAAAATGAAAGCAAGATACAAATCAGAAACATGTCACATGATAGCAGGGAAAAGTAAAAGGTAAAATTACCCTAGACCAAGTTTACCTTGTGACAACCAAGGTAAATATGGCATGCATGTATAAAAGAACACCGATTAATAAAAACACTTTCTGATTAGGTGAGAGGCCTAATTTTCCATTTGGAACATGTATTCACTCTTACAAAAGGTTTTTCAAAATGGGCTCCACAAATTTCTGTTCTGAAGGACTTATCAGGTGTGACACGAGGAGAGGGTTCCGTAGTGAAGTAAGGTTAGGAATCAGTGACTTAAAGTTGGGCAGCCTCCTTTACTCAGGGCTTCTCCGAGTCTTAAATATTGTAACGTGGATCCTGAGTCTTCAGGATGGTAGAGCTGGATAATTATTACTTAAAACCATTTGACCATGGAAATGCTTATGAAAGGAGAAGCATTTGGGGAACTAATGTTCTTCAGAGTACATTTTATGAAATATTGCTTTTTAGAATAGGTACATAACATATACACTTTTCCTAAAAGAAGGGTGACTGGTACATAGCTAAGAGCATCTGGTCATGACCTCCTCATGCAGCTCTCTAGCTCAGTGCTTCTCAATCTTTAATTGCACATTAAATCACCAGGGACCATGTTCCCTGCAGATTCCTGCTCAGGAAGTCTTAATAGGGTGTTTGATTCTGCATTTCTAACAAGTCTCCTGGTGATGCTGATGCTGCTGGTCCGTGAACCACACTTTGAGTAGCAAAACACATGTGTCTTCAAGTGCTGAAGGTGTCCGGTATTGTCCGGAGTCCTATGCTATCTGATAATTCTTTGTCCAAGAGAGTGGTGAGTCTGCAGATGGGGCTTACCAGTAAAACCTGTTGGGTGTGATGCGTTCATGCATGAGTTGCCACCGTCTGCCAAAGTCCATGGAGCTGTAGAGCTGCAAAACAATGAAGTGAGGAGAGCATAAGCATCAAGGGGTACTGTTTAGTGTGAAAACATGTGTCACCCCCTGGAGAAGAATAGTCCAACACGCCAGAATGCCTAACACATCCAAGTAGACGTCCATATTATCCAGATAAAAGTACATGAATATGACTGTGCTATGCTTATCATGGTGCCTTCTAATACCAAGAAGGTGCTCTATATACATCCAATTGACTGATACTTTTGAAGTGAGTGTAAATTCACTTCTGATGCCATCTATCATTCTCTCCTTTAGGGGTAAAGCTTTTAGGAAAATTACATCTTCTTTTTTCTTCAAATTCCATGAAGTCTTTAGTTACATCTAAAACAATTCATTAACATTTATTTAAAAATTATTTGCTGAACAACTCCTGCATGGACATAAAGATAAGGAAGAGGTAGATTCTGTGCTCTTATGAAAAATAAGACACATATGTAAAAATGCTCATCAGCTGGGATCTGAGCCAGTGCTATATGTAACATATTGTACTCTGTCAGTTTTTTTTTTTAAAGATTTTTTTATTTTTCCCTTTTTCTCCCCAAAGCCCCCCGGTACATAGTTGTGTATTCTTCGCTGTGGGTTCCTCTAGTTGTGGCATGTGGGACACTGCCTCCGCGTGGTCTGATGAGCAGAGCCATGTCCACACCCAGGATTCGAACCAACGAAACACTGGGCCGCCTGCAGCGGAGCGCGCGAACTTAACCACTCGGCCACGGGGCCAGCCCGTACTCTGTCAGTTTTATCTCTTACTACTCCTGTATGATCTAAATGAAATGGACTCTTCAATGCCACTAAAGATACCAGCTCATTTACACGCCTACATCTTTGCAAGACGGTAAGGATAAGGCCACTATTATGCCTAAGTAAAAATTCCCCATCCATGCGGGGTCAGCACAAGTGGGTGGCTTCCTCCACAAGCCTTTTCTAACCACATCGGCCCACTCATCTTTCTTCCTTCTCAATTCACTGCACCCATCTTTTGTTTCCATTCAGCACTTATCATGGGGTAATATATAATTACGTCTTTCAAATCTGTCTGTATTATTTAGTTGTTTATATTCCTTGAATATATATAAGTGTTCACACAATATCTGCTGCTTAAGTAAATAATTAAAACAGACAGGTAAGGATGAGTGTGGAGTTTATTTCCAATCAAATGCCTAGAAGTACAATATCTGAATCTGACTGATAATGGAATAAGAATAATTGAACCGTGTTGCTCTTTCACGTACACGTGAGCCTTCCAGGATCCCGAAAGGAAGGCAGGGCAGTTGCTACTAAAGTAAACCCCTCTCTCAGGCTCTCAAGCATTCTCTGGTCTATGCAGGCAGAGTTAACAACTCCCTCAATGGCACGGCCACCATATTTTCTGTCTGCCTCTAGAAGCTGTTCACACTAAGCCGTTACTGGTTGGTAGGCCTCTTCCCCCACTAGACTGGGAGTCATAAGAGCGGCAGGGATCAGGCCTTATTCACCTTTGTGTATCAGCGGTTACACAATGCCTGGCACATAACAGGTGAGTCCACAAATCTCCTATTTCACAGTTGATGAAACTTAATCTTGGAGAAGTTAAGTTTCAGTCAAAAGAACTAAGATTTAAGTTTTCTGATTAACTCATTAATTCACATCTCCTTCCACGGAATTATAGTGCCTAGTTTATAATGAGAATTCCACCATGTTTATGTTTCTCCCACAAACTTTTCCAGGTGGGGAAACTGAGGAAGGACAAGAAGGTGTCCCTTAGGTTTATACAAATCGGGTCAGGTGAAGTATATTCCTGTAATTACAACCCCAGTAGCTGCTCACCTGTAAGGATGTGCTGTCTGACACACCATACCCCAGGTAACTTTGCCATCTGTTAAGTTCTGAGTCCATAATCTTACAATCTTACAACCCACATAGAAATAATTTTTCATATGAACTTCTGGTAATTGCAAGAAGCTTTGGGGGACTTGCAAAAATCTGGGTCCATTTCAATTGAATTCAGCAAATACTTATTGAACATTGGCAGCATGAACTGCATTTTAAAAAGTCTCTTTTTGTCCAGTAAATGATGGGCATATATGTGTGTTGTGATACATTGGTGTATATATATATATATATATATATATATATACAAAATATATGTGTATATATTTTACACTCAAAATAGCCTTTAAGGTAGTCAAGAAAATATATATTAGCATTCTCATCTTATAGGTGAAGATATCCATGCTTAGTTCTACAAAGCAACTGCAGCAACTATATGGAAAGCCAGGATGTCAATCCTGATTTAGCTGATTTAGTTTGTACTATACCACAGCAACTCTACACCAACTCTCACAGTATTTATCCAAACTGGGCTCTCACTCCATGAGTAAGTAATAACTACAAAGTGAGTCCAATTCTGCACATGGGAAAAATAGGCACAACTATTCCCCATCACTTTTAGAGCCTTTTTTTATTCACCAACCTAGTGAATAAAACAATAGTAGCTCTACATAATTGAATTACAAAGCACACAGAACCACATCCAACTCTTCAGGATGCATAAAGGGTAACCACTTACCGACTCTCAAATATACATGGCAATTCTCTATCCACGTTCTCTCCTGTCCACATCACCTATCTCCAAAGGCCTCACTCAAGGTAGATTTCTTCAGGAAGCCTCACTGTTCCATTTCTACCCCTGTTAATCTTTCCCATCTCTCAACTTACACATACCTGACCCTCAAATGTAGAAACACCACATCAAAGGGGAAAATGGGGCATAGGCTAAAGCCCTAGAAGTTGAGAGAAGAGAAAGATTAACAGGGGTAGAAATGGAACGATGAGTCTTCCTGGGGAAATCTACCTCGAGTGAGGCCTTTGGAGATGGATGGTGCAGACAGGAGAGAATGGGGATAGAGATTCTACTGGGTGGAGACAATAAGAACAAAGGTGTCAATATGGCCAAGGTCTTCAGCTTGGCTTGTGGGGGAGCTTTTAACAGGAGGGACGGATGTGATGACTGTTGCAGCCAAAAGAAGGTGGAAGTTGTCTGTCTGTCTGTCTATCTTTCCATTCATCTGCCTGTCTCTCTTTCTATCCATCCATCTATCTATTTGTGGATGTTTCTAAATCTATCTGTATATATATTTACACTGTGGAGGAGGTTGGGAGGAAGGAGAGTTTTTGTGAGGACCAGACCATCCCATTGGAAACGATATATCCATATATTTTATTGCAAGAACTGAGTTTCCCATGCGGAGTTTTAAGAAATGGATCACTTGCCTTCCCACGGCAGGTGTCTGAGGGACAGATGATCAGACTTAAGACATGTTTCCCGATTAAATATAGAAGAGACTGGTTGGAGCCTTCTATAACCCAGAGATCTCAGACTCTGTCAGCCCTGATTCCAACCATAGGAAACAGTGCCCCAGATTCCTTCAAATAAAACCCAGCTTTATTGTGTCTGCCTCTTCTGTAAACTCTAGAGACAGGCCAGGGAAAAGCCATGAGGGTCACACTGACGCTGCTGAAGTCTCAATCCTTATGGGAAATTCCCAGTCCTTCTATCATGGAGGAACCGAGCAGTGGCAGAATGCCACCCACTACAGCTCCTGCTAAGGCTCACCCTTGGGAGAAGCATGACTCCTCTCATTTCATGTCCTTCCTAACAGAGAAAGAACAAGAGATCAGCTGCTGAGCTCATGCAAGCTTGTTCCACCTCCTGCCTCCCCCGTCTCTGGTTTTGCTTTTTCAGCTCTTCAGTTTGACTGATGGGGGAAAAATTAAATTGAATTCTCTGCCTAGAGGCTGATTCAGATGAATAGAAAGAGCAGGCTCCTATTCATTAAGGGCCTTGGGTTAGCTACCTTGTCTCTCAATCTACAGTAAGTTGCTAAGTCTAAAATGAATTTTATTCTACCATGAGCTGGATCTTTGCAGCTTCTCCCTTCATACATTTGTTCATCCAATTCTTCATTCATTCATTCATTCATTCATTCCTGAAAATTGTATCAAGCAACTACTATGTTTTAAGCACTGAACTAAGTGCTGGGGTTACAAAGGCAAAAAATATGAACAGTGGAAGACAGAAATTCAGACAATTACACTGCCATGTAATATATGTCATAATATTCATAGTAATTATGTCTGCAATGGTAAGATTGTGGGCAACCAGTATTCTCTTCTTCTGGTTATTTGGATTTTTAAAATTATTGTGACCACGTATTATTTTAGTAATTAAAAAATTACAGCTCTAACACTCAAATAAACATGAAAAAAGGCAACCATTCAATAGTAAGTGTTAGAACATTATTTAATGATGTGAAATGCTGATACATTATTTAAAATGTATTACAAAACATACATACATTGATGTGTTCAATTTTATTTAAAGTATTGCACAAACTTGAAACATGCCAAAAGATTAGCAGTGGTTATCTCTGAACTGTGTGATTATGGGCAATTTATTTACCTTTTAAAGCTTTCCATCATTTTCAGATTTCTTTACAACAGATATATGTTATATTTCAATAGTCATACAATTCAATATAATTTCAATGGTAATAGTAATCTTTTCTTAAGTTTTATTCCACTTATATTTTACAATAATAATTTTCTAATTATAATGTATACATTATATTTATCTCTCAGACTATCTTTTAAAAGGCCAAGAATTAAAATTCCAATGTTTTCGTGAGGGGACTTAAATTAGACAAAGCTATATAGAATTTTCCACAAAGTGCTATTTCACAGAGATTAACATAGATAGTGGGAATCCTGCCTTGGACAAGCAACGTATTAGCTCACATGGTGTTTATACAGTTCTGCATGGTTTCAACCCAATGTGTTTCATGCAACATTAAAACAAAGCATATTTTTCAAACAATAACATCTTTAAAAACACTTCTTGTATAAACAAAGTTATATACACGAGACCATGTTTTCCTTCATATCCCGTCTCATGATGCCCCCTCCCTGCAAAGATGTCATTTCTGGACTTTCACCAGAGAACAATCCAGACCCTTTCCTTTCCCTTCTTCTACTATATGTCACGGTCTCATAGCTCTTAACAAGCACGTATTCAGTAGCAGCACACACACAGAGCTCTAAATGAATCATCAGAACAGCTGGAAAATGTGAAAGAACACGCTCTTTTCCTTATTGATTCAGTTATTAGTTCCCTAATTACATCAGCCTGCCAGGGAAAAGCATTTGATAGCTGAAGAAATAAAGAGGCAATTTAATCCATGTAATATTCCACGGGAAGAACAACAAGTTGTATCTGAAAAGTTTAAGTTCAACGAATAATATGATTGCATTAGGAGGTTATGGGTTGAATTGTGTTCCCTCAAAAGATATGTTGCAGTCCTAACCCCTCACTACATCAGACCTTATTTGGAAATAAGGTCTTTGCAGATGAAATCAAGTAAAAACGAGATCAGGGTGGGCCCTAATCCAATATGACTGATATCCTCCTAAGGAGAAGTTTGGACAGACACACACAAATACAGAGGGAAGACAACGCGAAGACATTCAGAGAGAAGGCCATGTGAAGACAGAAGATTGGAGTGATGTATCTACAAGTTAAGGGATGTCAAAGACTGCTCGTAAATCACAAAAAGCTAGGAAGCAGCAAGGAAGAACCCCTCCGAGAGGTTTCAGAGGGAGCATGCTCCTATCAACACCTTGGTTTTGGACTTCTAGTCCCCAGAATTGTGAGACAATGAATTTCTATTGTTCTATTGTTCTAAGTCACCCAGTTCTCGGTACTTTGTTACAGCAGCCCCAGGAAACTAATACAGGCATCTTACACCTACCACCAGGAGGAATAATGACAGATCTTGCTACATATTTCTGTTGTTTTCTTGTCTCCACTCCTAGGCATTTAGTTATAAGACCAGAAGTCTGGTTTAGGGCCAGATCATTGAATCTGTGGTTAAAAGCCAAACTCTCATTTGCCTATATTTCTCTGTTCTATGCATTTCCACCACAACCCTAAGGATATTTTCTAAGAATAAATATGAATTCATAATGACCATATGGCAGTAACCAGACATAATTAGAAGAAGCAACAAAATATACTTTTTATGGGAGCTTTTGGTGTTCCAGCCAGATTCCCTAAGCCAAGAAATATCCCATGTAGAGGGAAGGATGGTGTGGAACGCATTTATATGAAAGGTCTTTCCTGTAGGCAAATTCAAACAATGTATAACCGTCCTGATTTTTTTTCTCAAAACCTATGGAGTTGAGGCAGCATTCTGCTGAACTGTGGTCACGATGGCCTTGTCTTTCAAATAAAAGGAGGCTAGTTTCTGCTCAAAATAAGAAGGTCTCTGCACCTACTTCCTTGGTAGCCACAGAGGGAGCGAGAGGGCTTGGCTGGGTATGGAGGGCTGCAGGGAGAATACCCTGGGTTGTGGCAGTATTTGTAGTAGGCAGGAGAGACCCCTGAGTCACACGGCAGCAAAGAGGCCTTTCCAACATGTGCCTCCAGTTCCTTCTCAGCTATTCTCCAAGTAACCCCTCTGTTGATAACCAATGAGGACAACCCCACTCAATGTCTCTCTAAGCTCCCAGTACAGAGACAAGAGCTTCTGTCCTCAGCAGCCACTTTCCTTGGCCCTTGGGAGATATAAGGCAACTATACTGTAAAGATATTTATTAAAAGACACAGGCATTCACCTATGGCATTCTTTTGTAGAAGACATTTTTCTTTCCTTCCTGAAGATTTCTAGCCATATTTTATCTCTCTCAGATAGCTTACATCATTCATTCCTTCATTTAACAAATATTGATCAAATATCTGTTAAGAACCAAGCACTGTTCTATGGGTTTAGGAGACATCAGTGAAGCAAACAGACAAAAAGTCCCTGCCCTCAGGGATCTTACGTTCCAGTGGAGATCAAGACCCCAAACGCCCTCAAGTCCACAGTGTGAATATGTGAGGAAGGTGTAAAAACAAATAGTATCACAGGTTCATTTTGCTGGCACTTAATAAACTAAGGAAGTTTCTTTGATTACCCAAGATTTTCCCCATTTTGTGGAAACATTTGGCCCTCTGGGCTATCTTTCGTTTTCCTCTTTTTGATAGAGACACAAGTTCAAAAATATTTCATTTTCCTCTCAACTCCAAGGGAAACAGGGTGCACATGTAGTAATGTTTGGCAGATGACATTTCACCACAATGCTGGAGAGAAACAGGGAATCTAGGGGGCTCATGCTTACCTGTCCTTTAGCTGAATAGGAGAGCTGATCCCATGTGGTCAGGCTTTATAATTTTTCAAGAGAACCTGAAAATTCAGACTGCTATGGAAAATTTCCATATTTTTCAATTTTGGCAAAAAATTTAAAAATCTAAAACCTGCTGCAGGGCAAATAAGACATGTCTTGATCTAGATGGCCAGATGCTTCCTAAGGACCACCAATTTGTGATCTAAATCTTAGTGTAGACATACAACTGCCTGAAGGAGAGAATGGGACTATTCGATCTTGAAGTAGGGTTGCCAGACTTAGCAAATAAAAATATAGAATGTATTTTGTTGTGGCAGTATTTGTGGTAGGCAAGAGAAAATTTGAATTTCAGATAAAAAATGAATAAGTTTTTGTGTAAGTATGTCCCATGTAACATTAGGGATATGCTTATATTTTCTTAAATGCTGTTATTCATCTGAAATTCAAATTTAACCAGGTGTCCTGTATGTTATCTGGCAACCCTACTTTGAAGTCTCTCTCATTCCATTTCTGAGTTTGGATTGTAAGATACATCTCCTTATATTATGCTTCTTTGTTTTTGGACATTGGATGCCACAAGGCAAATAAAAAAGTTTCAGAATTATTGTAAATACTCCCTGTAGTCAATTAATTCAAACCATTTCACTCAGGATATTTAGTGTTAATTGAGCACCTTGTGCATAATGGTGCATAATGATACAAAGATTAATAACACAAGGTTCCCTGATGTTCTGAAACTCAAAACCTAGATGGGAAGACAGACACGTCAACAGGTAAGTGCAACACAACACAATGAGGCCCATGCCCACGGAGGCAGAGGAGTGCTGGGAGAACCCAAAGAAAGAGTGGTCTGTTCTGCTGGGTTGGATGCTGGGCGGTGAGCTGAGTCATAATGGATGAGTAGGAGTTAGCCTGAAGGACAAGTTCCCCCAAAACACTGCAGCTAACAGAGGTGAAAAATGCTGGTCATTAGGAAAGATGTTGGAAATCAAACAGAAACATTATCTCATCCTCCTGCAAAAGTACAATTCACTTGGCGCTGGATCAGTGTACATTGTTCTAACTGCCACATCTAAAAGAAGAAAGAGCAGAGATGGGAAAAGATCCAAACAAGGTCATCTGAAGGAGTCAAGAGGAAGAGGAGGAAACAATCCCACAAGAGCGTGGGTGTGAGGATAAAATGAAGACACAAAGATGGGCTGTGAGAATGAAGGCTGTAAAAGCAGAGAAGCGTAGGTAGATACATACTCATTCATCAAATTTCAAAACACTCTCCCTTGAAACCTAAAAGAAGCAAGATTACAGCACCAAAAATGAATAACTACTCTTAAAAGCAAATTCATAAAATGCATTACTATAAGAAGTTGGTGAGAGAGGCACAGGATCCTCTAAACAGTATCAAACACCATTTAAGACTCAGTGCCTCTCAAAGTTTTCCATCAAAATATCTCCAATACCCAAAAGGAACATGGCATCCCACTAGGAATCTGAAGGTTGGATCTGAAGAAGTCTGACACAAGGGCAAATATTTTCAAGTCTCTAATTCTCACCCTAAAACTCCATGGATATTTTGTAGTCTATTCTATGGTATATCTGTGCTCATAATAAAAAAAATAAATTTCTTAGAAATCTTCCAGGGAAGTGGACCCGCCAGAGATAAACTCTCTATCTATCATCCTCCTTTTTCACCACTGCCCCCCAGCGGTGTATTTTTGAGCCCCAGTTTGAAGAAGAGTGGGAAGTGACACCAAGAAGGTCTGATCATAATTAGGGACGAGGTGACTCATTTAACTGTCTCAAGTGTGTTGTGTGCAGGGTGACTACAAGGGGGGTTACAGTCATTTCTTGGGGTGTCTGTGACAGCTGGAATCCTGGACTGGATTTGAGGAGACACGCCATGGGCAGGGTTTTCAGTTAAGTCTCCTTAATTATAATGAACAAGAGAGAGGAAACCCTGTAGTTTTGGTGATGCCATCCTTGCAAGAAAGCGATTCCATTAGACCCCATCAGCTAAAACAGCAAGTCTCATTTTTGCCATGGCTTTTGTTTGACTTTGAGGATAGTCAGGAGGCTTATCTTCTGACTATGCCTTCAATTTCAGAGTCCACGTGTATATTTGGATAACCAAAGGCTTCTATTTCCCAACTCTGTGTCCTACTCCCTGCTAGAGGTGCTGGTGCCTCTAAACGCCCATTTGAGAACACAAGGCACAGAGGATGATTGCCCCCAAAGTCCCCAGTGCCCACCCCACAGTACAGAGTGCTTTCCTCCAATTGGGCATGCAGAAACTGGCTCACAATGATGTTGATGTCTACAGTCTGTCAAAAGGTGATGCCATGTCATTTCTCACCTGCCTTTTCCTCCTTTCCCCCTTATTTTCCAAGTTTCAGCCACACTGGTCGGCTTCTGTCTTCTCAAACATGCCATGGACTCTCCAGTCTCAGGGCTTTTGCACATGCTGTCCACTCTACCTAAAATGCCCTCCTCCCACTCCACACTTCTCCCTCTTTCCATTCATGTACAAAATGCTACTCATATGTCAGGTATCAGCAGAAATAACACCTCCTTAGGGAAGCTCTCTTTGGTCCCCTCCTGCCCTAGATGGCACTAGGTCCACTTGTCATCTGTTCTCAGGCCCTCTATTCTCCTATTTCATAACATTCACCAAAGTATGAAACTGTATATCTGCGTAATTATATTATCGATGTCTGTCTTCCTTTCTAGGTAGTGGAGATCGCTACTTTAACAGCACCAAGTGCTTAACACAGTGCCAGGCATAGGAGAATAGATGCTCAATAAATATTTGCTGAATAAATACGTGAATATTCCTTTTTGAGTCTTTTAACTTTCTATTCTTTCCACCTGAAAGGCCTCCCATTCCCTTGAAATTTGTCTAACGTCTACTCTTCTTTCAATATTAGTTCAAATTATCTCCCTTCCATGAAGCCATTCTTGCCCACAATTAGCCAAAAAAGGCAAGATTACAAGAGAAAAACTGAAGAACTACTTTCAAAAGCAAATTCATAAAATTCATTATTATAAGAAGTTGATGAGAAGGGAAAATCATCCTATAAATAGTATCTCTTTTCTCATATTTAATACCCAGTGTCCAAACAGATTCTAATAACAGGTTTCTCTTATAAGTTCTCACTTTGTTTTTATTTAATTCATCCAAACACTGATCTAGTCATTCATTCACTTATTCATCTAAACTTCAGGTAATCTCTTCAAATAGATTAGAGGCTCCTGGTTCAGAGGAAATCTGAAATCTTGATCCTCCAACAGAAACTACCACTGGGCTGCCCAAAAACACAGAATCAGAGAATACTAAACTTTTATAGGTGAGAGTGGCCTTAGAGATAATCTGGACTATTCTTTTTACCCATAGGGAATCGAAGCCTCAGAGAATCTAAGCGAATTGCCTAGTGTCACACAGCTAGTTATGTACGAAACTGTAATTCAAACCCAGGGTCCTGACTCCTACCACAATGCTCTTTTTACTGTACTGTGCTGCCTTTTTTGTAAAGGAGAAAAACAAGTTAATATAACCTCACAGTAATAAGCGTTCATTTGGGCATGCCATGCATGAATGACACTATACCTTAAATGCATCTAGCACTTTTATTTACAGATCATTTTCATAACTCATTTTATCTTCTTTTATATTGAAGAGTATTTTCTGAGTTAACAGTCACACAAGACAATCTTACAAACAATTTACATAGTATTTAGCAAAATCCATTCTTTTTTCTCCACAGTCCTAGTCTCTTGACCATTTCCTTTGTAATCAGATTCTATTCATTTTTATACATTATGATTCAGAAATGACTCATTTTAAGCAGTACCCTTTGAACATAAATGCTAGTATTCCTCCATGAGCAGACTTTATTTGCTCTGACTCACATCAACCTCGCCTTTACCCATATTTTCTCTCTCTTAATGGTTTTGGTTTCACATCACATCCCATTATTAACATCCACTTTACTACCTACTTTCCTGGCCTTTTCACTGCGTCCAATTTGTCCTTAACTCTTTTCAAAGTTCAGATTTGTTTTTCTTTCCCAAAGGCCTGAATCTAAGAGGTGGGTAGAACTTAAATCTTTCAGTTTTAGGTCATTTATTTAATTTAAGTAACTAGCTCCAAGTATCAAAACAATAAGACTTGCCTTCAATTTGGACATAACGAAGACTTTACTATCCTGACAGTAATGAAACACCATTTGCAACACATCTCCAGGTGGACATTTACATATGCTCATGACTTTAGCATTAATATATGGCCAGAAAATCTAAGAGTTCATTCAACTTAAGATATTAAAGGAAAAGTAGGTTGTACTTCAAAGGCTATTCTTTCAGAGGAATAAGGAAAAAAAGAAACGAATATTTTATGAAGGATTTGCCCTGACAGATATTTTTGTATACATTGTCTAGTTTAACTGACACAAAATAAACACTATTTGATAGTTATTTCTGTCCACACTTTCTGGAGGAGAACACAGAGACACCATGGGTGTTATGAATTTGCTCTAGACCCCAGAGTAAATTCCAGGATCTCTGATACCAAAACCAACGTTCATTTCAAAACACTTGGCTACCAGTGAGAAATGAGTGTTTTCAAGGAAACAACCTGAATTGTGAGAGAGCTCAAACTATATCCTACGAGAAATATTGTAGAAACTTGGGATTACTGGCACAGAACATTGGCCAATGGGCAAAGAGTTTTATAAGTGTTTCAAATGTGGAAAAAGTAGTTCTGTGGAAGGACAGTGATACTTTCTTCTGTGCCGCATCAGAGGGCAGAAGCAGGACCAAAAGGTGAAATCTAGACCGAAGTAAATATTGGCTTGATGTGAAAAATAATATTCTAATGGAAAGAACTCCCTGAGGCAGGAAGAGGATGCCTCTCATGGGAGCAAATCCTAGGAGTTATGGATGTGTCTGAATAGAAGATGGATGAACACTTTGATTAAGGTGATACTATCAGGAAATTAAAGTGTCAGATGAGGTTTAAACCAATGAGTCCTCGGTCCCTTTAGACAGATGATTTTTGATTCTTCATCCAAGAGCGATAATCCTAGGAATAGAACCCAAGGGAATATTCACTACTGATGCTCTCTAAACATGTGTAAAAGCCGGCAGATAAACTTTTTTAAGGCACTGTGGTGTTGTGGGGAAGACCCAGGATTCTATGTGGCAGGTTTTCGTAGATTCATTCAGCGCCCCCGTATCTGAGACCTTTGGAAAGGGATTTTCAACTCCTCTCCTTGAGAGCTAGAATTTAGCTCCTCATGCTGTTGTTTTGGCATCAGAATGTAGTGGAAGTGATAGCATCCTAGTTCTGAGTTTAGTCTCTAAAAAGCCTTGGACACTTCTAATCTTTCACAGTGCTGTCACCCCCAGGTGAACAGACCTGCTGGTCCATCTTGCTGGCAGATTAAAGACCACGTGGAAGCCATCTCACACCGGCATATAGCCAGCTGAGCTCTAAACATAAGGGAGAGCACAGCCAAGGTCATCACAGCTGCCCTACTCAACCATAACTGACCATAGACACATGAGTGAATCTAGCTGAGACCAGAAAATTGACCCAACTAATCCATAGAGTTGTGATCAATAATGAATGTTTACTGTTTTAAGCCTCTAGGTTTAGGGAGAGTTGGTTACACAGCATTAGCTAGCTGCTACACAGATCTAGTTTCAAGTCTTAGATCTATCAATGACCTACCTGGGCTGTTTTGAGCAAGACTTCAAATTACTCAATCCCAGTTTTCTTATATAAATATGATGAAAGGCTTTCTCCAGAATAATGGTTCTCAAATTTCAAAGTTATCCAGATGTCTTGTTAAAAATGTGCATTCCAGGCACCCTTCCAGAAATTCTGATTCAAGAGGTCAAGAATGGAGCCCAGAAATCTGCATTTTAACAAGCTAGCAGATGATTCTAATGTAAATGCTGAGGGACCACACATTGAGCAACTTTGTTCTTAGGGAATCTTAGAGACTTATAACTAAGCTCATCACCCTGATAACTAAGCTCATCACCCTGTCTTCAGTCAACCTCTACTTCTATCACAGGGAGACAATGTCCAGTTGTATATTTGGGGTTCCTTAGACATGGGAATATCACAAGATTGCTCTAGGGTCCATGAGAGAAGAGTGACTTGACCTTAAGTCAAGCATGAGCCTGGGCTGGCAACTTCAAAGGGTGGGGGAGGGAGGTTCCAAGAATACCTACCTTACAGGGCTATGGTAAGATTAGGGAGAGCAGACACCTTTTCACTCCTGGGAACTCACGCCTAGCTCCATCACAGAAGCCATGGCTTTGACAAAGGAAATGGGCAGGCTGTTTCCACTCAAAACCATTCTGTCCAACTGCCAATGCTGGAACACAATTAAATAGCAAAAAGCATAGCTTCAGCTAAAATGCATAGTAACAGCTGGACCGTGTTCCCTGAAAGCACAATGCATTCATTATACAGATAATTAGACTTCCCTCTAGATAAAAAAAGTGATATGGTCCGTGCATTAAGCAAAGGGAACTTACTGCAGCCTCGCCAGCCCCTGCCCAAAGATCTCAAACAGCGCTGATCCCTGGGTTCTAAAATGGACTGGCGTGGGGGCAGGAAGACAGCAACTGCTTTGAGGTTCTTTTGCTCATGGCTTTAATGATCTAAATCAGTGGTCCTAATCTCTGTACTAGAATTCCCCGGGAGTTTTAAACAATACTGATGTCTGGGCCCCATCTCAGAAAAATTTAATCAGAATCTCTGGGAATAGACTACCTGGGCACAGGTATTTTTAAAGTTCCCCAGGTGATTCTAATGTGCACACAAGGTTGAGTACTATTGGCCTAAATCAGAGGTTGGCAAAGTATGACCTACTTGTTGTTGTAAAGAAAGTTTGATTGGAACATAGCCGTACTCATTCATTTAGACTTGAGTTACTGCAGCAGAGATCATATGTCTGGCAAAGCCTAAAATATTTACTATTCAGTCCTTTACAGAAAGTTTGGCTATTACTGCTCTTGCATACTGATCTCCAGTATCAGTTATGGGGGCGTGACAGAAAAATTTTATCCTGAGTGCCTCCTGGCTTGGTTTCACAGCCCGAAGACCTATTTCTCCAACACCAGTAGCCTAACCTACATAATAATAGTAATAACTGTCTAACAAGTACTTATTAGTCAGGCACTAGGTTAAATGGTTTGCATCAATGTATTTGAATGCTACAACCACTCTGCAGAAGAACTCTGGTTATCTTCATCCTACAAAACAGAGAACAAAGCTTTGGAGAGGACTATGTCACTTGTCTAAAATCAGACTAAGTGTGGAGGTCAGATTCAAACCAGGTTGTCTGATTCCATGGCCCACGTGCTCAATAACCACACAAGCTGAGATTCACAACATGGAAACTGGAGCTTCTGAGCCAGACTGCAGTGTGAACTAGGGCAGGCCACTTGCATGGGTGGGGTAGGAAGGTCTAAAAATACACACCCTACAGGCCTACAGTAAGACTAGGGATAACATGACACCCACTAAAATGAAAATGTCTGGCAGACTGAAATTATTATTTTGTTAGATTTTTGCCCTCAGACATCCTTGACAATATTTTGCTAACTTTTTTCATTTATAACATCACTTAGTAATTTAGTGAACACCTTCCACGAGCCAGGCATGGTTCTAGGTGCTAAGGACACAGCAGAGAGAAGATGCTGGAAAATACAGGTTGCCTAATATATTGCTGATGGCCCATTTCTCCCGCTACGATGCAAACTCCATGAAGGGAGGGGTCAGCAGGCTTTTTTGCTTAGGGACACTTGACAGCCTCTCACCACTGCACTTGGGGGCCATTTTAAACAGTGAAACTGCCAAAGAAAAGCACAAAATACAAAAATTATGGCATAAAATAGACCACAGAAAGGACAATTATTTACAGTATGAGAGCTAAAACAAGAAGGCAGAGCATCGCTTTGTTCAACCTCAGCTGAGAACATGCAAATCAGGAGAATTAAATGTTTTGCCACTCAGCACATATCCATGAATGCCCACAAAAACATTGTGAGTATTGATTTGGGGGTTACAAATAAATCTTAGTGAGCAGGCAAATTTACAAATAGAGAATCCACAAATAATAAGCACTGACTGTATAATGTCACACAAAGATAACTGCTGAGAAGAAAAGGAAAGCAGGATAAGGGAACAGAACGTGACAAGTGGTGCTGTGTTTGGTAAGGCAGTCAGGGAAGATCTCTCTGAGGAGCTAACCTTTGAGCAGAAACCTGAATGAAATGAAAGGGCAGGTGACGCGAACATCTGAAGGAGAGTGACCTCGTACGGAAGAATAGTCAGGGCAGAGGCCCTGAACTGGGAGCATAGGCGGTGTGGTTGAGCGACACGCCAGGCGAAAGTAGCTGGAGCACAGTGAGCAAGAGGGAGAATCATCAGGAGATACAGGCAGAGAGAAACCAGGGACGACATCACGTAAAAGGCACATCTGCCCTGGACAGGATATTGGCCTTCTATGCATGATGGAAATGTCCGGAGGCATTTGAGGAGAAGGCTACCGTGGTCTAAGGTTTGAAGGTCACCGGTGCTCTATGGGGAGCAGAAAGTGTGGGAGCTAAAGGGAGAACAGAGGGACTAGAGGAGAGAGGACCACAGTCCAAAGAGAGGGGTGGTGGCTTGGACTAGGGCGTGACTGATGGATTAGGGAAGGTAGAGGGATTTGTGAAATATTCTGGAGGTGTCACCAGTAAGGTTTGGTAATGGAATGGCTGCAAGGTCTGAGAGTAAAGCAGGAGTCTAGATACCTCTGAGACTGCGGACTCTGTCGACTGAAGAGGGGAGGAAGATTAGAGAAATGATTACACTCAGGATCTATTTTGGAGGGAGACATGACAAGTTTTGCTGCTGTATGGTAGTTGGTTTGAGAGAAAGAGACGACTCCAAGATTTTGAGTTTATAGAAAAGGGTATTTACTGCAATTCAAAGGTGGAAAAGGAATGAGTCTGGGGGAGCGTCAAGAGTTGCACGCAGTAACTTATTTTTCTTCAGCTCTGTGTGTGTGTGAGAGAGAGAGAGAAGAAAGAAAATTACAAAGAAGTAATAGGTACTCATGGAATATTTATCAATTACCTATTGGGTATGCTCTGCTAAGCCCTAGAGATAAAGCTGAAACAAAACACAGCCACCCCAGAGGAGCTTGAAGTCTAATGGGGAAACAGACAGGTCAACAGGTGATTATTGAAAAAAAAAAATCTCAATACAGGTTCTGAAGCCAGAGAATGGCAGGCAATGCCCAAGGCTGCACAGAAAGAGCACTGCAGTGAGATCCCAAAATCCTAATCTGTAGAACCTCCAATCTCTTCAAAGAAAGAGCCAAGAAAGATGCTTTTGCTGGTCTCAGGAACACACAGTCAGGAGTTTCCAGCTCAGATGGCCCAGCTGCTGATTAAATGCAACTACGATCTCCTTGGGAAAAGGCTTCTAGAAAGCAAGCCAGGCAGGCCCACAGTCATTGTAACATTAAGTGCTACATAAATGTCTTCTTGCTCAGAGCACAGCCCACGGCGGTCAGGACCAGCACCCCCACACACATCATTCCACCTGCTGAATTTGTCTCCAGATGTGCCCGTTGCTTTTAAAGTGTAACCAAGAGCAACTCTTGGAGACAGACGCCCACAAAACTAAAGCCCTTAAGCAAGGGAACTGCCTCCACAGACAAGCACCACAGGAACTCCTCCGAGGTCTGAGCATCAAAAGCAGGTCTCTTGAGAAAAATCCCTGTTGAAGGCAGGATGCTTTTCCCTCTGTGTTGGTTCCTGCCTCTCTCTCTGGTCCCAGTGCTGACAGAGACAAATCTGAAAAATAAGACAATCCTTTCCCTTAGTCCCCTCAGTACAGCTGTTAGAGGCTAGCATTTTCAAAAAGAACATACTGTAGAAATCCAAGAGGGAAATAAACAAAGAAAACATAAAAGCTGTAAAATCACTGCACTGGCAAAGCAGAGGCCCCTGACTCTATAATAGCCGAGACTGTTACTGACCAGGCACACACGCCCTGCTTTGTTTCATGTTCTGTCTGACAGCTCCGCATTCAGAAAACGTCTCTGTTTAATTTTTAAGCAGGCAGCTGCATGCACGTACATTTATACAAACTCCTTGGCTGCTTCTCTTCTTGATAAATGTCTGGAGTGGAAGCTTTGGTCCAGTGGAGGTTTGGGGGAAAATGAGTGGGTATTAGGGTTGTTGAAGCTCCCTTGGGCAAACAATGCAAAATTCACGTTCCTTCTAGCATCTAACAGCAGAGATACCAGTCAGACAAAGACTAGATCTCCTCTTCTCTATCTCCCCTGTCCCTACTCCCTCCCTATTTCATGAAAACTTAGCATTTCAGGGCTGGGAAGGTCCCATGAGACCAACGCTGGAGTCCCCTTTGAAGCCAGTAACCCTGACAGACGGGCTTACATTCTTGCCTGACTGTAGAGAGGCCCCACAACCTTGCAATGCTGGCATTTCATTCTCAAAGAACAGCGAAAGACAACAGTTGAATGCACTCCCAGCCACGTCAACTGATACAAGAATAGGAAACTGAACACAGCTCTTTGAGGAAAATCAGGAAGATCACTCACAGACTCACACAGGGTCTATCAATGTACTCCCACCCAGAGTTTAGTTTTGTGTTATTGCATATCACATATGGAGGGTGAATCATAGAGATGTAGATGCCCTTTCTGCTGTTTTGTTTTCCATTTTGACTTTAATGTTACTGTACAAAGAATGCTAAGTTCTAACACTGATGCCATGACAGAGTCAAATTACAAAGATGAAAATAATTAGGCTGGGAAAGGGGAGGCTGGCTTCTCCCTGAAATGGAGCCTTCCCAGTTCCTGCCTGCCTGGAGACGCGCACTGGAAATATTCTGCGTGTGTTCTTGCCTTCCCATTTACAACTGGACTGTATGGTTTGAAAATTTCTTGCTTTTTGTCTCTCCCAACCCCCCACATTCTGTTCCTGTCCAAAATTCATAATTTTGCCAGGAAATTTACAATTTATTTTCCATTTCTTCCGCATTGCATTGCTCAGCAAATACAGAGATGCCTCAGACTGATTTTCCAACACCCTCCACCACTGTCCCCAGCAAGGGACAAAAGTTCCTCTTGGACCCATCATTTGGATGTACTCACTCTCTGTGGCATGATTTATAGAGAGGCAGCCTCAATTACAATTTCTCTCACTCCTTGCCTTGACAAAATGCTGAAAATACAGAATTGCCAAGATGGCACGGTACACAGCCTCCGACTCAAACAGCTTTCTGCCGACAGCCCCAGGCACCAAAAAAGCCGCAATGCCAAAAACAACGACTCAATCCATCATTGCCAAAGAAGGGAAGACTGGGAGGTGTTTGCCTAACTCAGAAAGGTGGCCCCATCACCACAGCTCTCCTCTCTGCAACCAACACCGGGACTCTGCTCCCTTTCTTCTGGCTGGGAGCTCAGAGGCAGCCACTGTTAAGGGCCAAGCAATGTCAGAAACAGCAGCCAGCTGACAGGAATTGGGAGATTAAAAAATAAATCTGCATATGTGCTTCTATTTCCAGCCCTTGTTTACTCAAAGTAATAAAATAATAAAAGCAGTAACTGAAATGAAAACAAATAGACCATTTATCTACTGGCTTTGGTTTCACTTTTATTCTGTTGATTTGAGACTGGTGAGAATTCCCAAAGTGTTTGACCAAACAGGCGAGTTTTCGGAAATAGCCTACCCCAGTTCTCCTACAGGAAAACGAGCCTGGCGTTGGGAGAGGGGGTCACTGAACGTGTCATTGGTTGGTGGAAGAGGGAGCACATTAAAAACCAGGTCACTCTTGGACAACCTTCCTGCAGACACTTCTATCTTTTTTTTCAATCCTGTCTCTTCTAAAGTCTTTTTCTGACAGACTTAATGATCTTCATGGCACCTTAGAAATTATTGTTTTAAAAGCTCCATGTTTGAAAGAAGTACTCGGAGGAATTAACTGTCATTTCTGGCTTATCCAGTCTACTTTCAGTCTGTTTAACTATAGACACATTTGCAGTGGCCTTTCTCCAACTTCCCAGTATGTCCAGAATGGTTTTTTGGGTAAAATATCCAAGAGGTCATCTCTTGACAATTGCAATATATCGCATTGTCTTAATTATTTAAATTAAGAATTTTTTAAATTAATAGACTTTACTCTTTTGGAGTAGTTTTAGGTTTACAGACAAATGAGTGGAAAGTACAGATATATAGAGTTCCCATATATCCTCTCACCTCCCCACCATTACTGATATCTTGCATGAGTATGGTACATTTGTTACAATTGATGAGCCAATATTGATACATTATTATTAACTAAAATCCATAGTTTACATTAGGGTTCATTCTTTGTGATGTACATTCTGTGGGTTTTGACAAATGTATAATGACACGTATCCACCATTGTCATATAATACAGAAACTATGTAGGTAGTATGATAGTTTCACTGCCTTAAAAAAAATCCTCTGTGGCACCAGCCCCATGGCCTAGTAGTTAAGTTCACGTGCTCTGCTTCAGTGGTCCGGGTTTGTCTCCCGGATGTGGACCTACACCAGTCATCAGCAGCCATGCTGTGGTGGTGATCCACATACAAAATAGAGGAAGATTGGCACAGATGTTAGTTCAGGGTGAATCTTCCTCAGCAAAACAAAACAAAACAGACCTCTGTGTTCTACCTATTCATCCCTCCTTTCCCACCAGCCCCTGGTAACCACAGATCTTTTTACTGTCTCTGTAGTTTTGCCTTTTTTTCCAGAATGTCATATAGTTGGACTCATACAGTATGTAGCCTTTTCAAACTGTCATCTTTCACTTAGCAATTTTTCCAGGTCTTTTCATGGACGAATTGTCTTTTGTGTTTTTATTTGTTTGCTGGAACTAGGAGCTTATAAACACAAGGCTGGGAGTAGGTGGCTTCTAAAATTGTAAAATGTCTCCCAACTTCCTCCTCTTTTAACGGAAGCAGATCAGGGACATCAAGAAAAACCAGTCAAACAAAAGCTCAAGGATTCTTAATACTCATATTAAGGGTAAAACCACAAAGACGCATTTGATATTACCCTGTTTGTGTTTAGAGATATGTCAAGTGAGTCAACCAAAATTATCCCATTTCAGGGAACATTACTATAATTACTAGTTATTAGAATTATTCATTATTAAAATGGGAATGTGTCAGAGTCCAGACAGGAAATAAAAGAGTGTTTGAACTCTATAAAATAGCACAGAAGAAGTCTTTCAGTTGATTGGTTAATTCCATTTTAGTGTACATACATGCTGATGGATCAAGTACCAGCTGATGAACGTTATCTGAGAATCTAGCAATGACAAGGCTTTGTGCAATGCAATTTGGGCATGTGGCTGTCCAAGATACATGTCCCGCACATTAGCAGCATAGGATCTTCTGGGAGAGTGTGATACTTGCAATAGTTACTACAATGTTAGAAACTATGTGCTGGGGCTATGGGAGGTTCAGATGATTAGTGTCATGGGAGCTCAGACAAGGAAAGGAGATCCTCTCTGACTGGGTGATATGTGAGCTGGTAGCCCTTCAGGAAGTACAGAAAGTCATTCACAAACAATGGCACAGTGACAGGACAGCATGAGGAGGATGGGGGTGATGGTGATGGTAATGTGCCCCCTACCTTCTTTGGTGCAGGACTCTCCACATCGATTTACTATAATCCAAAACCATTCTTATTTATATGATCTGCCCATCCCCAACATGCAAGTGAGATAAACCTGGCTTGTAGGGTTTGCATAGGGAATCAGAGGGCGATGCCTTGATGATACAAACTGTGGAAAGGTTGAATTCTGTTTACAAGCTTGTAATTCATCCTGACAGCAAAGGAGAGCCATTGAAGATGTGGCAACTCCATTTGGAAGAAACTATCCTTTATGGTCAATATTTATAAGGCCCTTGCCTTAAAAGATTCTCTTTCCATAAAGAACAAATCCCATGTCCTGGATATCTAGTAATGGGTAAATATGGGCAGCCCCATGGATGCCAATAACAAAGCCATGAAGCTTTGTGATACAGCAACAAGACCATGGCTATAAGGTCTTGGAAACAAGGCACTGGATTTCCCAGAGAGGGCAAACTTTTGCTGTGGTTTAGTCATTTGAATTAAGTAAAGTCATAAAGCATTAGAGCTCTAAGGCCTTGAAAATCAAATCTAAGTAGTTGGTGCTTCTGCAAAACTCAAGGTAGAGAAGGAAAGAGAAGGGAATGCATTTCTATGGTACCCAGTGCCCTTCTGATAAAGAACAGAAAAGTCATCTGCCACTTTAGTTACGAAAAATGGGCCCCTCCATCAAATTAATCTTTAATTCAAAAATAATTGCATTCCTTCATTTATTTACTTTTTCACATATTCAACAAATGCCTATTGATGGTCTTCTACATACAGGATATTGTTCTGGGTGCTGGAAAAGTAACCAAGATGATAAGACAGATTCATTCCAACATGGTTTTTAGATACAAAAAGAGAGAGTGCATCACTGAGCAAGATAGAATAAGTGCTTAACTGAGGATGTAGCACATAGTACACACTTGACAAACAGCTACCTTTAGTATTAGATGAAAGGAAGAAAGGAATGCCGAGCCTCAGAGAGAGTGTGATGATTTTTTGTTGTATGATTGAAGGAAGCTTCATGGAAAAGTGTCATCTGACCATGGAAGTACATTAAGATGTGGGTTGGAGAGCTAAGAGAAGGGTGGAGAGGAGGCAAAAGGACAAATGTTTACAGAAAGGAACACAATTCAAACCTGTCTGGAGTATGAAGCATGTGAAGAAGAGAGGTAGAAGTAGGTGGGGTCTAGAATGGAAGAGTCAAATGCTGATTTGAAGTATGAATACAGGAGAACAACTAGTTATTCTTCTCTATGGGAATGGCATCCTGCACCACATAAAATGTCTCAGACTGACTTAATGACATTAAGCAGTTACCTTAATCTCTCTTTAGTTTTATCATCCATAAAATGAGAAAAGAGCAGAGATGACTTCTGAAGAATAACCAAATACGTCATTCTGTAGGAATTTTAACTTGGTGTCAATGCACACAGGAAGCTTAGAAGGAAGAGATATGGAGGGACACCTGAAGAATCAGGAAGCCACTACGAGTGCTGTAAAATGAAGACAAAAGTTGAGGTGGTAACAACAGGAATGGAAAGGAGGTAAAGACAACAGGACAGCAAAACATGGCGATTTCAACGTGAGTGACAAGGGAGGGGAGAAGTCTCAAGCTTAAGTGACAGGAAGAATGGATGGGTCACTGATAGAACTAGGGAAGGCAAGAATAAAAATCAGCTTGGAGTTTGGCAGATGAGTGGGAGATTTCTAATATTTCCTCGGTGCCCCCATCGATGTAAGTTTAAGAAAGAGAGAAAAACTGACTTTAAAGTACATAACTATAATTAGTCAAGGGAGAATCTGAATGAGCAGCTATGGCTTCCTCTAGACTCAACCAAGGGAAACAATTCAATCTTGTTGAGTCCGTATTGAATCATTACTTATATTCTGTTTTTAAAGTTAGGAGAGAAAAAAAATGAAACTACAGCCTCATATGTAATAACCTTAAAATTTAGTTGAGAAAATGTCAAGTCTATGTTTCTACATAAAGCATCATAAGAAGTTTTTGATGTTTGCTGCTTTCCTGCTCTGTATTCATTTCTCTGTCCTCCAGCAACCCTGAACTCCCCTGAGATGGTTCCTCCTCCAACTAGTTCCTGAGATTTGTGTGAGACTGTCCCCCACTCTCACCCTGATATCGAAGTTAGCATGTGATCCAGGCCCAGGGCAACTGCAATGGCCTTGGTGATTAATTTAGGGGTAAGCCTGTGGAACAATCAGAGGCAATCGGTGGCAATCCCAAGACGTTGTGCTAAAGGAGCCGTCTTTCCACCAGGCTATCCAAGACACTAGGACAGAGGCCTGGAGTTGCTGGCAGCCATCTTGCCACTCTGAGGGGAAAGTTTCCTGAGAACAAAGACAATGACAGAACAGAAGAGTTGAAAGACGCAGAAAAAGAGAGAACATTGCTGGCATGGTTTGAACTCCTAGACTCATCTATGTCTGAAGCCAGGTCTTTCCTTGAATTCACAGCTACCCTACCCCATAATTTCCCCTTTGCTTATGCCAGTTTGAGACGAGATTTTCATTACTTCCAAACAAAATATCCCTTGCTATGTACAGCATATAACCAGGTATAACACTCCATCACACAGGCTACTTTAGCCAGTGAGCACTTCATGCAGCGGCCAGTTCTTGGAGACTGGTTCATTGTGGTTTGGCTAATGAAGTTTTTATTGGGCGCTGCAGGGAATATAAGAAATGATGTCAGTGCTGTTCCTGCTAATGAGGGACCTCATGATTTCATGTAGGAAACAGCTGCACGCCTAGACTCAACAAAACAGTGAACAAAGTTTAAGAAGACAAAGAGTGGAGACTCACCAAGGACAATCCACCCATTTCAGAAACAAAACTTAACAAGGACTGTGGGATTTCAAAAAGGCAGCATTTAGTGAGCAACGTTCTATATGCTAGAACTTCACACATGTACTATCTCTGTAGTTCTGGTCTCAATGGTAACAGTAATAAAAATAATAAAAGTCACACAGCCCATGGCTGCTTCTCCATTTTACTTTGGACTGGACTGTGCAATCTAAAAGGCCAAGCATTAACCCCTATGCTACACTACCTAAGAAATTCTTTCTGCTTGGCTGATCCAACCAGACTTTCTGATTAATTGATCCCCTTTCTTATCCCTGAATCTGCACAGGGATATCTGTCAGGCAAATCTTCATTTGCCTGACACCAGTTGGAAGTGGGAAACCACCCTCCTATTCTTTGACTGCCTCTTGGAGTCTTGTGACTCAGGTAAACAGGACTGGCATCTAAGCTAGGGCCTTTCTACCAGTGCCCTTGTGCTGGGCTCCCCAACCTGTCCCTGCCTACACACACTCTAACAGTGCAACCATTCCATGCAGAGACCAGCAGAAGAAGCAGATGGCTCCCTCGAAAAAATCCCCTTCATTACAACCACCAATAACCTCGATAATTACCCAAAGCAGCAGAAAAAATATTACGGCGTGGGAGAACAACAAAACTTAATCTTTAAATGAGATGTAATTAGTTGCTTCCACAGCATCAGAGTGATTGCTAAAAATGCTGTCTTCCAAATGAGAACGCTGCTCTCCTGATTCTAAGAGTCAAATAAGTAGAAACGTTATCTTTCCCTAGAAGCAGTTTTCAGGATTAATAATATTGTACATGTTGTTTTAGGAAACTTTTTTCCCCTTAAACTCAGAATGAGTTTACTTTGTGAGCCTTGAGAAGACCAGGCATCCACTCCCCACAGACACACTGAGTGGATGGACAAGGCATCTTTTTCCAGGGACAGCAAGAAATTGGGGTGGCAGACAGGAGTACCCCTGACTTCAGTCAGGGTCTACCCTCCAGCCAGCATGGTGGAGCCCTCAGCAGCCTTCTTATTTTATGATAATAATTTACATAAGAGGCAGTACACAAATAAGTGATCACTATTTGAAAAAAAGAGTTACAGTATAAAAGTGATAGCTATGTTTTTGTTATTCCACAGTTAGACTACAAACATGGTGCAAGGTTTCTCAGCTCTATTGTCTCTTGAGTGCTAGGTTCCAGCCTTTTAAAAATCCTGTAATATTTTATGCTTATAAAATATGTATGTAATATTTGTAATATGTAATATATAACATAAATGTAAGTTATGAAATACAAGACAAACAGCTGTGATCCTACCCCCAAAAGTTAAGTAGAACTTAACCTATTCCATGGAAGCTATCTGTGCATTCCCTGTGAGCCACAAAGGTAAGCACTCACCAGTATTGGAGTTTCACTGTCCCCTTGCTTTTAAAAATAATTCTACCCCATAGATATGTAACTCTAAACATCATATTGTTAGGCAGTGCTTCTTTCTGAAATTTATAATAATGGCAGCATACTATATAAAACCTACTCTGATGATATGTTTTCTACCCAGGATTATTTCTCCAAGATCCATCCATGTTGTTCAATGCAGTTTTATTTGTTAATTTTCATGGCTGAATAATATTCTATTGTGTCAATATAATACAATTTGCTCATCCATTTCATATCATCCAATGGATATTTGAGTTACTTCCAACATTTTGGCTGTGACAAGAAATTATGTATGAACATTCATATGTCTCCTGGCAAGCGTTTCCCCAGAGTTTATACCCAGGGGTTGATTGTTCAATTGTAGGATTTGCATTTAGCTGGCATCAAAGGTACTGCCAGCTTGTTTTCCAAAGTAGTTCAAATCTAAACCACGATATACTAGGATTCCCATTGAATCTTGACACCCCCCTCATTCTTGAAGTTACAAGGTGTCTTAATTTTGCCAGTCTGCTGGATATTCAATGGTATCTTATTGTCATCTTAATTAGTATTACACTGATTACTAATGAGCCTAAGCATTTTTATGTTTATTTTCCATTAAATATTAATGAACGATTATTCTTCATTATTATGAACTTTAATATAACTTGAAGGTATTCATTTTATGGTTAGCATTTTTTTCATCTTAATTAAGAAATTCTTTCCTATCCTAAGGTATAAAAGGTAGTTTCCAAAATTGTCTTTTTAAATGTTAATATTTTTCTTTCACATTTAAGTCTTAAACCGATGTGGAATTTTATTTTTGTGTATGTTAAGACATTCAGACCCAAATGTATTTCTTCCCTTTGCACAAACAATTGTCTCAACATAATAACTAACTAGTCCATTCTACACCCACTGTTCTGCTATGTCAACTTTGCCATTATCAAGTTGTTATATGTTTTGTATGGATCTGTTCTGGGCTCTCTATTCTATATTGCTTGTCAGTTTGCCCATGTTTCTTTGTGTTTATATGTGTGTGTGTATGAACAAATTTAACACGGATACAAAAGAAACTATAATTTTTGATATCTGATAAGTTCTCCATCCTAGCCCACCAACGTATACTTTATTCCCCTGAGGGTGAGAGTCTGGCTTGTTCCTGGGTCTTGGCTATCTTTTATGCATTAAACAATCAGGTTGATAAGTTCCTACAAGCACTTGTTGCTATTTTGATTGAATTGTATTGAAAAGGAGCAACTTGAAGAGAATTGATATTTTTATGCTATTGAGGCTTCTAGTGAATATGCATAGTACATATCTCCACTTAGTTTGGTTTCCTTTAATATCTTTTAATAAAGTTTTAAAGTTGTCTCCATAAAGGTCTTGTATAACTTTATTCTTGTTGGATAGTAGAACAAGTTACACCATGTAAATTATATTTTAAATTATGTTTTCTAACAATATTGCTGGAGAATAAAAATCCATTTGATTTTGCTAAGTTTTATTAAGCTTAGTAAGTTGTCTCTAGTTTCATTTGAGTCTTATATAGAGATAATTGTATTATCTACAGAGAATTACTTCTTTTCTTTTTCTTATCTTATTATGACAGTTAAGACTCCCAGTTCAAAGTTGATTTGAAGCTACAGTAGTAGATAACCTTGTCCTATTTCTGACTTTAAAAGAAATGCTTCTAATATTTTATAATTTAAAATAATGTTTGCTATATTTTTTGGTTGATAATCTTTATCAGGTTAAAGAAGCTCTCATCTTCTACTCGTTTGCTAAGAGGTTTTTTGTTTATTACTCTGTTTTTGTTTTTGTTTTTGTGTTGTAAATCACTAATGAGTGTTGAATTCTATTCAAGAATTTTTATGAGTCAGTTGAGATGTTAATGTAGTTTTTCTCCTTAAGCCTTGAATATAGCAAATTCCCTTTTAGATTTTTCTAACTTTAAATGGTGTTGCATTCTAGAAATAAATGTGCCTTAATCATAATATATTCCCTTTTGCATACACTGCAATATTATGAAGTAGGTGCCTTACAATCTCTTTACAGAGTGTCATTTAGTAGCACTGTGACCATGGGTAAAGGCAGAACTTCACCTTAGCCCTATCTGCCTCCAAACCCCAAGATTTTAATCATTTGCCATAGCTTTCTGGATGCTTTGAAGTTAACAGTTCATGAGAATGCCTCAATATACAACATTTTCATAGTGTCCACTAGGCATCTAGTCCAGTTTTTTGCACTTGGAACAGTAAGACCCCAATGGGTTAATTTAACTACACTTGACTGGTGGACCTGGAAAGTCAACCTTGCAGATGTGTCTTTGTATGCAGGGTGGAAAAGAGAGATGGAATTTCTGGCATTAAAATGATAAAAGACCAGAGAGAAAGGGTGCAAATGAAGACTAAAATGTCTTTTAGGTCTAAGGGGAGAATGACTAGAAGTTTATCAGGTTACCGTCTTAACAGGAATAGGCCTCCTTATCTCCTTTGTATCTAGACTAACAAATCCATCAATTCCATTTACCCAATACCACCTCCACATAATTTCACACTTTCTTGTCAGAACTTTCACCATTTTCAACCATTCAATACTCAAGTTTAGGTTGAAAGGATATTGCCCTGAAAAACTTGGCAAACTCTCACCAAACCATCCAATGTCCAAAAGTCCATTTAGATTTCTGCCTAAGCATGGTTTTCTTTCATTTTGAACATGTATGTTTTCCGAACCTACTTCAGTTCCTCCATATCCTTTTCTAAGTTCAGTCCCAGAACCAAACACCGTAAAGAACTCAAAGGAACCGGGGAAAGGCTTAGCTCTTGGGAATCTCACAAAGGGTGTCACAAGGCTCCAACTTTCTGTGCTGTTAAGTCTGCCACATTCAAGAGATCGTGTGCTAGATATTCATGTTATACTGGAGACCCATAGTACTGGCTGGAGGCTCGGTTCTGGAACTTTGCTTCTCTCAGATGTCACTGTGTTGATGAATCCTTCCTTAAACATCCAAGGTGCAGCCAGATGCAGCTCTCCCCCACTAGTCTCTCCCCATTCCCTTCCCTTGTGTTATTTTCCTTCTAGCACTTATGACCAACTGACAGTGGATGTTATTGTCAGACCAACTATAACAGTAGTTGTCCAACTATGTAAGACCCACTACAAGGATAAATGCTGTAACATTTCTTTAAATTTGACATACATGGCAAGTTTCATGATGGGAACAATTTCTGTCTGGTTTTCATTTGTTTGTGTATTTCCTGATGTACCCAGATGCTTAGATCAATGCCTGGGATACAGTCAGTGTTCAATAAGTATTGATAGAAAGAGGAAGGGAAATTGGAAGGGAGGGTGGGAAGGAGGGGAAGTCAGCCTCAGTCTCTCACTGTGCAACCTGGACTGGGAAATGCCAATCACCATTATTGGTCAGTAGATCAGCCATCACACCCCAAAAATAGTAGCGAGAAAGGACCTCAGTTGAGTTTCCCAGGTACCGGAACCAGCAGTAACGGCCATGTGATAAAGATAAGAATTGTATTAACCTTAAAACACCATAATAAATAAAAAGCAATAGAAATTAGGAATGAACTACTGATATGCACAACAACATGGAGGAATCTAAGAATCCTTGTGCTTAGTGAAAGAAGTCAGGCACACAAAAGAAGTACACGTTGTATGATTCCATTTGTATGAAATGCAGACTAAGCTACAGTGATAAAAAGCAGAATAGTGTTGGCCTGGGGCCAGAGGTGGAGGGCAGGGTGGACTGTAAAGAGGCATAAGAAATCTTTGGTGGAGGTGACGGAAATGTGCTGTGTCTTGGTGGTGGTTTTATAGCAGCTTATAACGCCAAAACTCATTGAACTGTGTGCTTTAGATGAATGCGGTTTATTATACATAAATTATTTTTCAATAAAGTTGATAAGGAAAAAATACCATAACAGGCACAGGGAGAGCCAGATGGCTCTGGAGCTCAGTTTTCTCTCCAAAGAACAAAAGCAGTCAGACTTTCGGCAGTCGTCAGGCCAGACATCCACAAAGTGCAGTGTCAACTCTGGAGCGTGTTGATTTTCTCTCTTGCCCATCCCCCTTCTCCAGTCATCAATCCTCCTCCTGAAACTAAGAAATCCTCTAACAGCATCTCATGCCCGCACCAGTTCCATTTATCCAGTCATTAATTGTGTGGCCACACTAGATGTTGTTTGCACTATTTGTCACCGCATGGGGTTTAACTAACACTCCATCTGGGCCAAGTCAGCCATAACTCCCAGAATCTCCCTAGAGAATCTCACCTTGAGTCTACTCTGCCTTTCTTGTTCTTTTAGAAGTGTTTAAACATCAGAAAAGTACCACAGGAAGCAAAAAAAAGAAAGTGTGCTTCCAATGGAAAGATTTTTCATTTAATGCACTTTATTGTGTGATGTATTCCTTTAATTAAAGTGTGTGTCTGGGTGCATTGGTTGCTATTACAGTGCCATTCCTCATGTTTATTGAATGCAAGAGTAGCTGGGGCATTGCAGTGGAAACTCACATACTGGCTGGAGTGCAACTTAAAGCCATAGTTCCCTGATCTTTTGAGCATCTAAGAGGTAGATAATCTTTAGGGTGATTTTGGTTAGTGGCCAAGTGTGATGAGAGGTTCTCCATCAAGTTGAACAGGTCTGGTCTGAAAAGCCAATTTTTATTTCCAAATACCTTGTTTGGTTCTGTCTTGCTGTCTAACTCAGATGGCATCCTTCACCTCTAGAAGAAACAGAAGCAGGCAGAGGAACGGCACATGCTGGAAAGTTTCCACTATCTTCAAAAGGTGTTGTGGGGAAGTAGAATTATTAACCATCCCTGCCATTCATGTTACTTTATGATTCACCACGCACTTTTATGTTTCTTCATGCACTCCTCTTAAGGGGCTTGTGGAGAATTATTACCTCCCATACTGACTTAGGCACTAAGACTCAGAGAATAAATGAGGTACCCAAGTTTCACAGAAAACGGCAGAGATGCACTAGGGCCATGCCTCGGACTCCAAGTGCAGTGACTTTACTGACACAGCAGAGCCGGCAGTCAGATCTCTGTTCTGGTTCTGCCACAAGTTATGGCTGATTTGAGGACACTCTCGGAACCTCTCTGGGTTTTAGTCTCCACATCTGTAAACAAAGGGGAAATTTCAACATTCTTTCAATTCTTAAATTCCAAGACTCTCCACATATGCTTCCATAAACTGAGAAATGGGAAACCAGAGGATAAGGGGTTTCATTTCAGGATCATCTGGGAGGATGGTTAATTTCCATCCTAGCCAGGGCCTTGTACCATAAAGAAAAACTAGCCTTTCCTTGATATCACACCTGGTTTTTTTTCAAAAACTTACTGAGAAAAAAAATTGTCATCATAAAAATATCATACTTAAAAAAATCAATCATTAATCAATAACGCCAATAGATCAACTGTCTCCATTTCCCCATGATCTCTGGCAGGCCCTGTCAACATACGTCTATACATTTCCATGCTGATATATCATCCCACTGCCACCTTCACAAGGAAGAAGATCCATCCTTTTATTGTTCTTCTCTCTGGCTAAAATTGTACCTCCTGGATAGTTTTTCTCTCCACCTGGAGTGTTACTTTCTGAGGGCTCCTTTTCAGAGGCACCTCAGCATTTATTGTTTACTGCTAGGAGCATAAAAGGCCTCAGCACACATTTACAGTATATTCTTCTCCTTCATGAATTTGTCCTTCCACAATTAAAATTCTGCTTCACTTTACAGATTCTCCTAATAAAATTAATTTCTCATTTTGGCTCTGGCATTTACTAGCTCTATGTACAGCAGCAAATTACTTACTTCTCTATGCCCAGTTTTTAATTCTTCAATTTTCAAATTAAAAAAATAAGAAGAACCGAGCTCATCAGGTTATTGTGAGAGGAAAAGCACACAGAAGCACTTAACACAACAGCTGGGATATAGAGGTGCTCAGTGTATATGTGTTAGATCTGAGAATAGAAAATAATACTTGTCTCTGTTCATAGTTCCCCTTTGAGTTAAAGGGAAAAACGAGAAGAAGAAAAGAAAATGTGCAGTCAAAACTTGACTCAACCTTACCTTCTCAAAACTTCCCATCATTGTTCTGTCAGTAACATTCAGTAGGACGGGCAGCATCCTCTGAAAACACCCTGACTATGAAGTATCTCACCACCAGCCTCTGCTGATGACATAAATGCAACAAAACCATAGCTCAGGCATCAAACGATAGCTTAAACCCACATCAGGGAACTAGCTTCATCCAGAACCCTGTTATAGCCTTCAAATTCAGCCAGGTTTGAAAATATTTCCTTGATCAGCGGCTTTTGACAGGAAGAAGGCAATCCTTGCATGGGACATTTCTGCTAGGTATCAGTGAAACGCAGACCTTCCTCCAAGAAATGATTACTAGGTAGTTACTACGCATGCGCTGGGCACTAGGAAGTCACAAAAGAAAAGACAAGGTATTTTCACTGTTGTTCACAGGCTGTACAAAAAGTGGTGGTTATTATGAAGTGATAGATGCTCAGATGGAGATATGTCTGTGCAACAGTTGGAAGGAACCCAAGACAGCCTGGTCGAGATCAAAAAGGCTTCTAAGAGATACTTAAGCTGAGTGAGAATTTGCTAAACAGAAACTGAACTATGCAACCAGAATCAGGCTTTGTCAGCGATTTCTCTGTTCTTTCTTCCCCATTCCTCTCCAGCCAGATAATTTCTTTTTCCCATTTTTTAGGCCAACCTTAACTCCTTTCTCTGTGACACAGTCAATCATCCCAGCCCAGAGGGACTTCACCCCTGGAAGGAGATTTCCACATTTCTGGATTTCCAGCTGCTATCCTGATTTCAAAGTTCTGTCCTTCTACCTTCTGAGCTCTTTGAGGGAAAGGTCCATGCCTGGGGTGCTCATCACTTTATGTCCAACACAAAGCACCCTGCCTGGCTCTTAGTAAGCACTCCTCTAAACAGACAACCAATGAATAATCATCCTAACAACTGTTCATGTCATGGACTGATCTTGTGCCCTGATTATTTTGGTTCAGAAAACATGGCCTGCAATTATGGCAATGAGAGTCAGGCTGGTGGTTTCAAAACCAGCTTCTGCTACTTCACTCACTGCCCCCATTCTCATAAATTCGCACTCAATCACTCCCCTCAGAAAAGTTACTTATACTCTCTAAGCCCCCATTTCCTCATATGTTTCTTTCTTTGGGGGGAAAGTATCAGGGGTAGGGATAACAGCAGTACTTTTTTCATGGTGGTATAAAACTTAAATGATAATATGAATGTAAGATTTTGATACAGTACCTGGAACATAGATATTAATATTACCAGCATTGCTGTTAATTACTCCTGTGTTTTGCGTGTGTTTGTGTGTGTGTGTGAGTTTCACCTCAACTAGACTAAGAGATCCTTGAGAAAGAAACTATATCACATATTTCTCTGTATCTCTCATAGCGCCCAACACAGGGTTGCACAGAAAGTAGATTCCTAACACATATTAATTGACTAACTGGTTAAAAAGCACAACCCTAGTTAGGACTTCAGGATGAAAGGGAGTCACTGCTGCTGGACTGGAGTAACTTCCCTTCCTACCTTGGAGAACAAACTTTGAAGGACACATCCTCACTAGAATAAGGATCCTGGGCGAGGACTTTCTCATACTCATCTAGTCAGTCAACAGGTACATCTAAGGCACCAGTCCTATGCCAGGCCTTGTTCGAGGTACTAAGATGCATCCTGGGACAAAAGAGACTAAGTCCCTGACTTCCTAGAGCTTTGATTCTAGTGAGGGTGACAGACAGACTACACAAGAATTAATATGTTGGATGGTGGCAACTTGTTACAAACAAAAATAAAGCAGGATGAATGGTCAGAAAGAAGTTGAATTTTACACAGGGTGGTTGGGGAAGGCACTTCTAAAAAGATGAGATTTGAGCAGAGACTTGAAGGCAGTGAGAACCCGAGCCAAGTGAATAACTTGCATCCCAAACAGAGTGCAAGAGAAGAGGACTGAGACAGGACTGTGCTTGGCAACTGGAAGACTGAGTGGCTGGGCACAAAGAGTGCATGGGAGAGGTGGGAAAGGAGGTCAGAGCAGTGGGGAGGGCAGGCAGACAGGGAAGATTACCTATGATCTTGTGAGCCAGGGAAAAGGCCTCAGGTTTTACTCTAAATAAGATGGGATCTACTGGAGATGTTTGAGTGAGAATGACATAATACTTATGTTTCAGTAGATCATTTGGGCTGCTTTATGGAGAATCGACAGTAGGCTGACAAGGGGGGAAGAGGCTGTTACAATAATCCAGGTGAGGGAGGGACCAGACGGGAGTAGTGGAGGAGGGGATGAGGAGTGCTGGGATTCTAGATGTATTTTCAAAATAGAGTCAAGATTATTTGCCTAGGGACTGATGGCAGAGTGTGAAATAAAGAAAAGAACCAAGACTCCAAAGCATTTGCCCTGAAAAATTGGAAGAATTAAACTGTGAGAGGAGTAAATTTGCAAAGGAGGATAGAATATTTGGCATACTTAGGAGATATCCACGTTGAGATGTCAAGTAGGCAGTTGGAGATGGACAGGGCTGGGGTATAGAAGGGAGATGTGGCTAATAATTAGGACAAATAAATGATATTTAAAAACCACAGGCCTGGATGAGATCATAAAGGGAATGAGTGAGGGCAGAGATGGGAAGAGGTCCAAGAACTGCGTCCAAAGGCTCTTCAATATTTGGAGGGGTCACAAAGCTGAGGCAAAGCATGAAAGGCTCCTGAGAAGGAGCATCCTCCTTCCGAGAGGGAGAAGATCCATCTTCCACATAACTCTACTCCTGCTGTTACTCCCTCCCCTCCTCCTTCTCCCGAACACTTTTCCCTGGCTTTGCTGGATAACTTCTATTCATCTGCCAAATCTCAGCCTTTGTACTAATTTCTCAGAAAGGACTTCCCTGATCCCTAATGTAAACTTTCCTCCTCTTACATCACATTAGCCTTTGCCTTCATAACACTTTGGGTATGAATCTATGCATATATTTTGGTATACATATCATTATATATGACAATTTATATTATTTCATGTTTGGTTACATGTATATACAATGACTATCCACCTTTAACTAGGCTGTTGGCCACCTGTATGCAAGTGCCCTGTCAAATACCGTTCACCCCAGGGTGCATTTGTTGAACTAATGCAAGAATGAACACCAGACCCTGTGCTAGGTGCATTACATTCATTACCTAATTGCAACTTAACAGTGATACTGTGATGTTTGTAGAATTAGCCCCATTTTAGAGATATGAAAACTGAGGATGAGAAATCTGAGTAACTGGTCGAAGGCCATCTTGCTAATAAGCGAATATACCAGGACAGAAAAGAAAACCCAAGTCTATCGATGTCAAAACAGATGCTCTTTCCATCATCACTGTTGCCCCTACGTAGTAACAGTTCAGTAAATATTTGATGCTAGTCTGTTCAGAAGGCAGCTGATTACAAACGGTGGAAGAGGTAGGAAGAGCTGATAAGCTTATACACTCCCCCAGCTCTCTCGACCTTCTCCCCTCTACTCCATTACCTCACACTCACACTACATAGCTGTCCACATCTGTCTATGCTGGTTATGCTCTATTTGTCCTCACCCTGAAGCCATGTTCTTTCCTTCTCTGGCCTGTCCTATGCTCTTGCAGGGCTCACCTACATGGACTTCATTGGCCCACCCGGCTTCCTTGTCGTTCAGGTGAATTTAGCCAAAGGCAGGTGCTGGCAGGAGTTTGGCTGGTGAGAAGAGACAGAGGTTAGGATTCATCTTCCCACTTCCCCACTTCCTGCCTGCCTGGGGCCCACATTTCTGGCAGGGGCTCCACCTCCAAGGACTTCAGCTTTTGGATGCCCCCCTCGACCACTTCAGCCCACTCCAGGAATTCAGGAACATGGTTTTCTGTGCTTGCTCTTTCACGCCCCAGGTCCTAACAACTTCCTACTGCTGCTTCCTACTGCTACTAGTCTCTGGGGGCCTTGCCATGCTCTGCTCTGCTGGTTCCCTTAACTCTGCAAATCCCTGTGAAAAGAGTCCTTTCACTCAATTTTCACTGGAATTCTAGCTAGGGCCAACCTTCTCCTCTGGGTACAAGGTTAAAGTACGTCTCTTCTCAGAGCCATCCTGCGCTGGCCCTACACCCTCTGGCTTCCTGCACAGTCCAGATTGTCAGGCAGACCGCTGCACTATGCCTGCTATGATTTTACAGCCATCCACAGTCCCATAAAAATCAATGGAACAAAAACCCAGAGAATCTTTATCACACCTGAGAAATTACCCATAACTGCCCTGAAATTGTCCTGGATCTCCTGTGGTAAAACTTGAAGAAGAGAGGGCGGAAAAAAAAAGGTTTGACATCCAGGTGTAAATGAGTGGTAATTCTCATCTTTTCCCTGACTGGATGAAAAATGAAGTGCCCACGAGGAGCTCAACCTATCTGAGGACACAGATAATGCCTCGTGCGCCTCCAGTTCTGAGGGCTGCACTGTTTGCATAAACATTTTCAAAACCCTGGTTCCCAAGTGTGCAGGAGGGAGCCCACGGCATAAATCAGAGCCTGGGCAGAAGGAAAAGCTAAGGGGACGGGTGCCCCCGCCAAGCTCCCTGCCTCGACACACTCAGGCTAGGATGCTCCGTAAGCACAATTAATGACGAAGTGTTTTGTACAGTTTATGTAAACATATTAAACACCTTGCTCTGCACATTTATCTGACATTAAGTGATTAACCAGTTGCATAAGCTAATATTTATACATGACTTGCAATTGTGCAATGCAAATTAGGCCCCATTTATCAGGGAATTTGGAAAAGGAAACAGTCTAGGGACGTTCTAATTCAACCCCCAGCTGTTATAGATGAGGAAACTAAACTAGAGAAGGGGAGTGACATGTCCCAGGCTGGGAAGAGCAAGGCTAAGGGCCCCTGTCTCCCATTACAGTCCTTTTGCTGCCAATGTTTTGCTATTTTCCGCTGACAAGGGGAACAGGGTGTCTACTTCTCCTGGATTCTTGAAGAGAATAAAAATTAGAGTTTCTCTACCTTCCTTGAAGGCCAGAATAAAAAGACCAACATTTCCTGAGCTCTCACTTTATGCCAGGCAAAGCCTAAAATCTTAACAGAGTAAATGATTTAATGCTCCCAACATCACTATAAGACTGATGCCATTATTAGGAATTATGAGAAAGACTGAGAGCGCTGATTCTGGATCCTGACCGCCTGGGTTCGCATACAGCTCCACCATTAATCAGCTGCATGATTTCTCTGTCACTGCTTCTACATCTAAGAATGGGGATAATAATAGCATCTACCTCCTAGGGGGGTGTAAAGATTGTATTAATTAAGGTAAATAAAGCAGTTACAATGGTGCCTAGAGTACAGTAAGTGCCCTATAAGATGTTCCTTATTTTGTCATTCAACTATGCTCCCTATTTTGTAGATAAGGGAAGAAAGGCAGAGAGATATTCAACAATCGCTCAAGAACACACAAATACACAGCTGCTAAGGGACAGAGCTAGCTTCCAACCAGACCTTCTGATTCCAGAGACAATGCTTGCCCTCACCAATGCTATCCAATAGAGCTCTCTGCAATGATGGCAATGGTCTACAGCTGTGCCAACCAATATGCTAGGCACCAGCTACATGTGGTTACTGAGCACTTGAAATGTGGCTAGTGCAGCTGAGGAATGGAAGTTTTTATTTTATTTGTAGTTAATTTAATTTACAGCTGCATGTGGCTACTGGTTACTGTATGGTACAGCTCGCCTCTTCACTACCTTATTCATTTTGTGGTCCTTATACCCTAGCTCAGTGCGCGACACATGGTAGGCACTCTGTATCACTCTCTAAGATATAAACCCTCATTCCCCTCTTTCTGATGTTACTGCCTTCACAAGTCTGCCCTTGTAGGGTTATTCAGCTAAGAGGAATAAAGGGGTATTCAGCTAAGACGAACTCATAAATGCCTGTAGGATGAATGAATAAACAAATGCATGAAACTGTGACCTCAGCCAGGTTGAGAAATGGCTCCATGTGAAGCAGTGTGAGCCTCCGGTCTCCCCTCCTCCATCATAATGCAGACACGCCTTCCCCAGCCTGCAGCGTGCTAGCTTCTATCTGCTTTTAAGGAGAGATCAGTGGGCCAAACTCAGAGGCATAAAGATCTTGAATCACCTGTCACCAATGTGCCACCTGGGCACACATCTTAGCATCTGGAAGAGTATGTGGAACACACTGATCTCTCATTTTGATTCTGGCGGTCACACATCATGTGCACAGGGAAATTTCAGGAACCACTTAAAACAGATCCCACCCTGGGACCTGAAGAATGGGACTCACCATGGAGTCTGACCAGCCTCTGTTTGAAGCCCAAGTCTGTCATTTCTAGTGCTGGTACCTTGGGCCACACTGATGCTCTGAACTTAGTTGCCTCATCTTTAAAATGGGAACAACAGTGCCCTTTTCCAAAGGGTTGAAAGAGACATTGAGTATGAAGGGCTCAGCGCCATGCCCTGTATGTTGAACGTGTTCATGAAAGAATGTTCTGCCTCCCCCAGCAAGGCTAAAGTTACCAGAACCACCTCCTCTAACTGGCCTGTTTCTAACTGATCCTTCCTTTCAATGTTTTCCCGCTGAGGGGGTTTTATAGGCAACTTCCCAACAAAAAAGTTATTCAAAGGGTGAGCATGGAGCGAGCTCAGATCTCATATTTTTGCATAAATTTTTCAAATGGGAAGAGCAATTTCGAGGAAAATGGTGGATAATCACCATCACCATAAAAAAGCCCTTAAGTGTCTATTTGCAAGTGGTGCTGAAAGAAGAGGACAGGACCACATGGTCCCTGCCCTCCAGGCCCACGTCAAAGAATCACTCAGACACAATCTGTTCTCTTCAGAAAACTGCCAAACCCAGGGACGTGCTCAGCCCTAACCCTTGTAATGGCATTTGATTCTTGTACAAACCTTGAACCACTTTCCTTCCCTAAATTCCATGCCATTGCTCATTCCTAGTTTTCTTCCTGCTTCTAGGAACACTCTTCCTTTGTCTCCTTTGCTGGCTGCTGTACATCTCTGTTCAGCCACTTACTGGCTGTGTGACCTCAGAAAACTTACCTAACCATCCTGAACCTTGGTATCATCCATAAAATCAAGGTAATGACACCTACCTCATAGAGTTAGTTTGAAGACTATACAGGAGAGAGAGAAAGGCCACAACTGGATGGGACCTCATCTCCCAACAAACACTCTGACGTGGCAAGCAGAGTAAAACTCAAAACCTTAAATAGTTTCTGAGCTGGAAAGTAAATTCCTGCATGTCAGAATCAAACTGAGAACTCAAAACAAAAGTGGTAAGCAGGAGCTGACTCAATCATGATCATGATTTTTTGAGAAGGAAATATAGGCTTAGAGAACCAAGGGAGTGGGTCCTAATATCCATACAAGGAAAAAATACTTGTCTTTATGCCCTACAAGGTAAATAGCTGGAAAGAGTATATATATAAAGTTTGAAGTGTTATCAGATACATCATATGAAGTCTTGAAATACGTTAGCCACTATCTGAGCATCAATAAATTGCCTTCTGATCAGAACCTTGAATTAGGGTTGGGGAAAGTGGGAATAGTCACCCAAGAGAAAAAAAAACCCAGGCTAGCTACCCATAGCTAGCTATGGATCTGGGCTCTGAATTCATATGACCCGAATAATGCAGAAATCCATAATAGATAAATATACATAAATCCTGTCCACGTCCATTGACACTCCTAGGACTCAAGAAGAAAGAAGTGAAAAACCTCCTATGGGAGATATTTTACAATCCAGGGCACCCTGTAATAAAACAGACTAGACAAGTCCATATAAAGATAAGCTAATACTTAAAACACACACATAACTCTCCCCCCACAACACACACACACATACATAAACCACAATGAGGTTTGAAATTAATGGAATTAATGAATGAATCAGAAAGAGGCTAGAATATTAAAATTAGCATAAGTAAAACGCTTAGCACCTTAGCACAAAGCTTAGTAAAAATTAGGTATTCAATAGTTCCTATTTCCCACTTAATACCAGTTCAAAGATTCTATCCTTGTCTCTTTGTTTGTTTTGGACATTTATTCTTGGCTCTATTTTATTTCTTAATTCATTTATTCATTCACTCATTCAGCAGGGGAGTGCATGACCAAAGCTGAATTCTAGGAAGAGTGAAGTTTATCCCACCACCATACAGATTCATTCACCATTGCAAAAAAGGATTAAAAGAATCAGAGGCACTAAGGGAGGACCAGAGACCTAGCAAGAGGCAGCTGGTCCAAGGAAAAGGTAATTCATCCACCTACCACAAGAGGGTGGCCACATGTTAAAAAAAAAAAAAAAAAAAAAAAAAGTATGAGACAAGGAGGTAGTGGGAAAGAGCAGAGAGGCACTTGGGAATCTCAAGCTCCACTTGTGGACTCTGATAGGCTGGATCCATGACTTGAACCCAAAGTTTAGGAGCATGAAGCATTCTTCCAAACTTCCTGTGTGTGTGTAAAAGGCCAAGAGCTGGGCCACTGGGGCGTGTACCCTCTGGGCTCCCCCTTACACAACAGGCTGTAGTTCAGCGTTTTCAGAAGTTATCTTGTGGAGCAAGAGATGTTCATCCTGGAGAGGAAAAGAGTAACACAACAAGTGCTAAAGCTATGTCACTTATTTGTAGGGTTTTCATGAGGAGACACGGGAGACTTGTGTGGGTTTCAGAGAACAGAATATTTGAGCTAGCGCATAAAGAGAACTATTTCCAATGGAAGACTAAAAGAGGAAGGTTTTATTTTTGCGTGTAAGGCCTTAGCTAGTAATTAGAATTCTCCAAAACCAGAATTGGCTACTTTGAGGAACTGAGTCTCTGAAACTGGAAGTATCTAAACAGAAGGTACGTGGCTGCTGGTCAGAGCTCACATATAAGGATTTGGGAGCTGGAAGACCTGCCCAGATCAAAGATTCTATAGAATTAATTAAGAAAATAAAAAGTGTAGAAAAGGTTAAAATCAGCAGTAAAAACATCTACAAAATTATTTACCAATGAGAGGATATAAAAGGAATTCCATACCTAGAAGAATTAATAGAAACCAAATAAAAGAGTTTAATTAAATAAGCATGGGGTTTTTCCTCTCCTTTTTCCAAGTTTTATAACAGAGTGTGAGGGCATGCATACACACAAGCAATCCAAAGGAACACCATAAATGATGCTGACACAATTGAAATGCTAAGATTGTCATAGTTCACACATTGTCATAACTTTCCTTCTCTGTGTATATTTCCATGATAAAGAGAAAGAGCTGGATACTCTGAACACTGCTGTCTTCAACTCTGTAATTAGAGAACATGGGCCCTGATGAATTGCAAATGGAGTCACAACCCCAGCTTGTGACTTAATGAGCAAAGACAGCGCAGTCACAGATGTCCACACTCCACAGTAATCAAGGGCTGATGATTTTCTGCTGGGAAACTGTCCTCAATGATGTATATCCCTATTAGCCAACTATTAACCCAGTTGGCCTCCTTTGCCTGAGACCTCTGGCCTTTCTAGTTCTGAGTCCGGACAAGTAGGCATTAAGGAGACTGAAGGTTCAAAGAATCTTGGCAGATAACTTCACCAAAGAGGAAATACCCACTGAAGACTCAGAAAGGTAAAAATTCAAAGTAGCGAAAGAAGAGGAGATAAAAACAATGACAATAACTGCCCTGAAGGAGAAGGAAATCTGAGTTAGCCGAGCCAATTCAGAGGGTAAATCATATGAAAATTGGTGTCACCTACTCTGGTGTGGGGCCTGACAGGAGGCAGAGCTAGTTTATGCCAAGTAGACATCTCACAATGGAAAGGGACTTAGCCCGTCTACATACCTTCTCCCACAGGATTCTCACAACACACCTGGGAGCTTTCCATCAATATTCCCATTCTACAGAAAATAAAGCAAGTTCATAGAAATTAAGACATCCACTCTAGGTCACACATCTGGGAAAATGAGAAGCACGGGATTAAACCCAGGCCTTTTGAGTCCAAGTCCAATCTCTTTCCAGAGTCTAGCACTATGTCCCTTAGGGAGGTCCACTTTCAGCTGTGTGTTAACTATGAGACGTCCTCTAAAGTATATATTCTTCTTCACTGAGCCTCTTTCTCCACTCTGACCTGTCACCCAGTATGTACTGGCACCTAATAAGTACCCAAGTAGGTTCCTTTCTTTGGTGAAATCCCTCTCATCCTGCAAGGTGCAGCCCACTCTCTCCCCCAATATTCTGGTCGTCAAAGATCCATCCCCGCTGATGGTCTCAGAAAGTCACAGGCTCCTAAAGTTCCAACAGCACTGTATGTGATAAACAGTCATTACTTTTACCCTCTCACCAGACTGAGCTACTTTAGGGGAGGTCTGAGACTGTCATCATGATATCCACACAAGCACTGTATATAATTATTGAAACCCTTCAAGGCTTCAGTAAAGCTTTGCAGAATGGAAAAGTAGGTTCTGGCACGAGCAAATTAGGGTCGTTTTACAGAGCCAAGATGTACACATGAAACAGACATTGAAGGAGAGATCATTAGATGCTAGAGTGTGTGTCCCAGATTTTAATTGCTGTAGCGATAATCCCCAAGGGACAGTCTCCAGAAAACAAAAAGCACACAAATCCTTCTCCCCTGCCCCAGTCCCTCATGTGCTTTCTCTTTCTCCCAATAATTGGAAGCATCCACAAAGGGCTGTTCCCTCTGACAGTAACGGCGAGGTGTAGAGTCAGATTATCGCCCAGTCTAGAATAGATTTCTTAATTGGGGTAAGATGATTGATGGAAAGGTCAAGTCTCAGGCCAAGAGAAACAGTCAGAGAGAAACATTCCCAGCTGAAATTCTAAAACAAATTGGAGGCTCACGTGAAATTGATGAAGGGCAACTTCAAGATTCTCTTTAGGTTTTGAATGGTTCAAATTAAAGAAACGACTTACTCAAATAGCCTTATTTTAACATAGACAGTTCCCAACCTCCATGTGGATTGTGTTAAAAAGAAAAGAAATAATTGCAATCTACAAAAATAAATCACAAACTCCCTAGACTAAGTAATACCCAAACGTCCCCATGGCAGACCTGAGACTAACTTCCTGACTACTCCCCATCATGCATTCTGTGCTCCAGCCAAACTAAACAGCTTGCTCATCTTAACTATACCCCACTTTCCCCATCTTCACAAGTTTACTTCAGCTGTTTGCACTGCCTACACCATCTTCTCCGTGTGCTAATCTGACACTTTTTCCAGTAACCATCCTCCCAAAAAGGCCACTTTTTTCATCTTCCACACACCCTGGCTGGATCTCTCTCCACTGAACTCCTAAAGTTTTACCTCTTCAATGAGATGTGAGGGCAGAATTTTGCACTTACTTGACATTTAAAAGTGACACTTTAGTAGTAAGGATTTTTTTAATTATTATTAATTTTTGTCTCTCAAAGTACTTTAAATGGCTTCAAATTACATTCTCAGGGGCCAGCCTGGTGGCATCGTGGTTAGGTTTGTGTATTCCGCTTCAGCAGCCCCGGGTTCATGGGTTTGCATCCCAGGTGCAGACCTACATACTGCTTATTAAGCCATGCTGTTGCAGCATCCCATATACAAAATAGAGGAAAATGGGCACAGATGTTAGCTCAGAGACAATATTTCTCAAGCAAAAAGAGAAAGATCGGCAATAGATGTTAGTTCAGGGCCAATCTTCCTTACCAAAGAAAAAACAATTCTCGTACGTTAGGTAATTTACATACTTCACTGAAACTCACTAAAACTAGTTCCATTTCACAGGTGAAGAGTTACATTAAGTGTAGTCAGTCAGAAAGGACCAGAATATGACTGATCTTGGTAAATATTCTGTATGCACTTGAAAAGAATGTGTATTCTGCTTTTCCTGGGCACAATGTGCTCTATCAAAGTCAATTAGGTCAAGTTAGTTGATTGTCTTGTTCAATTCTTCTACATCCTTACAAATTTTTCTTTCAACATGTTCTATAAACTACCAAAAAGACCGTTAGGAGACATATAATGTGGCCATGGACCAGAAGACTCGATACTTAGAAAATATAGATTCTCCTCAAATTGATCTACAGACTTCATGTAATCTTAATCAAAATTCCAGAAGGCTTTTTTTGGGTAGAAACTGATAAGTTGATTCTCAAATTCATATTGAAATGCAAAGTACCTAGAATGACCAAGACAACTTTGATAAAGAAGAACAACTTGGAAGACCTACTCCCAGACTTCAAGACTTATTGAAAAACTAAAATAACCAAGATAATGTGGTGTTGGTGTCAAGATAGAAAAACAGATGAATGGAATAGAATAGAGTCCAGAAACAGACAATCAATTTTTGACAAAAGTGCAAAAGCAATTCAATGGAGATATGCATAATGAACTTTGACTCATACCTCACACCACATATAAATTTAACACAAAATAGATCATACACCTAAGTATAAAACTTAAAGGTACAAGATATCAAGAAAAGGGAAGAGAATAAAATCTCTGTGACCTTGACTTAGGCAAAGATTTCTTATATATGACATCAAAAGCATGATCCAAAAATAAATAACTGACAAATTACCTTTCATCAAACACATGAACTTCTCTTCATTGAAAGACACTGTTAAGAGAATTAAAAGACAAGCTATATTATGGAAGAAAATACCTGAAAATCACATATCTGATAAAGGACTGTTATCCAGATTATAGAAGGAATCTCAACACTCAATAATAAGACAAAACACAATTTTTAAATGAGCAAAATATTTAGTCAGAGATTTCACCAAAGAAAATATATAGATAGCAAACAAACACATGAAAAGTTGTTCACAACATCCTTGGTGACTAAGAGAATGAAAATTAAAATCACAATGAGATACCACTACACACTTATCAGAATGGTTAAAATTAAAAAGACTGACCATAACAAATGTTGGCGAGGATGTGGAGCAACTGTAACTCTCGCGTACTACTGGTGGAAATGTGAAATGGTACAACTACTTCTGAAAACAGTTTAGCATCTTCCTAAAAACTTGAAGCTATATCTATCATTTGATCCAGTCATTTCACTACCTGTTATTTGCCCAAGAGAAATAAAAGCATATATCCATACAAAAACCTTTACAGGAATGGTCATAGCAGCTTTATTTGTAATAGCCAAAACCTAGACTCAATCTAAAACCCAGGAACAGGTGAATGGATAAACCAATTTTGGTATATCCATATAATGGAACACCACTCAGCAAATAAATAAATAATAAGCAAACTATCGATACATGCAACAACAAGGACGGATCTCAAAATACTTATGATAAGGGAAAAAATACATGCAGAAACAGAGTTTATACTGTATGGTTGCTTTAATATAAAATTCTATAGGATGCAAACTAATCTATAATGACAGTAAGCAAATCCCAAGCTGTGACTATGGTGGGAGGGATAAAGAAGAGTGGGAGTCAGGAATTAAAAGGAGCACAAGAAAACTTTGAGGAAGGTGGTGATGGATATGCTCATTTTCTTGACTGTAGTTATGACTGCATGGGTGTATTTATGTCAAAATTTATCAAATTTGTACATTTTGTCAATTACATCTCAATTAAGTTGTTTATAAAAAGTACGAAGGCAACTTACAGAGTGACTTTAGTTATATTTTAAACACTGTTTATGAGAACTTAAAAATCTTTAATTCCAAGAGAATATCTTCACTCGTCAATATAGTAACTATATCAAACATTTTTGCAGATAGGTCAGACCTTCTCCCCAATATACCTTCTCATAATAATCTTTCCTTCTATTTTGTAGCATTTATCACAATTGCCGTCAATTACTTACTTGATCAATGTTTTCTCTTTCCATGACAGCAGAGCTAGCATCAGTATCCTGCTTTATTGAATCCCTAGTTCTGATACAGAGTAAGTGCTCAATAAGCACTTGTTGAATGTAGTATCCTTGACCTGGTGTCTGGATAACAAAGAGCAAGTCGTGGGTACTTTCAATGACATATCCTAAAAGGCAAGAAATGATTTTTGCCTTCTATGCTTTTTTTCTTCATTTTCCCATTTATTTTATAATATTCATTTGAGAAAAAAATTCAAAATTTTAAAACATGAATCTTTTTTAGAATCCGGTATCTATTAGCAAGTTATTTGAGAGGGAAAAAAAAACCATGTGGCATAATTTTCATGATTAAGTTGTGATACCTGTAATGAAGATTACATGAATAATATCAGCTTTTTACCTGATTATTTAACTAGCATTTTCAGCATCAAAAAAGGGAAAGAGATTGTATAAACCTCAGGGCAGACAGATTATATTATGCATAATGATCTACTAGTAAAATTCAAAAGCTCCCTCAGGGGCTGGCACCTCTGGGCTAGATGGTTTCAGAGACCGTCCACGTCTGAGACAGGTGAGCGTGGATTCCTCAGTCACCTTTCAGCAGCTTAATTATGAAAACATTCAAGCCCCATTTTAGTACAACAGTATTTGAAGACAGCAAAGTTAATATATCTCGTTTCCCTCACTCATTCCCCAGCTGCCTATTACCAAGCTTCTAGATTACAACCTCTGGTACCTCTACTGAGTGCTTCAAATTAAAAAGTCTTCATTTTAAGAAGCCTTGTTTCAATAACTTATTCAGACAACTACTGCTGGCTGTGCCTCCAGCGGTGCTCAGAGCAGCCAAGGAGGTATAGGGCAAAACGTCAGAAAAGCAGCTAAAAAACAAAGCAACCACATAGGAAAGTCATCATTCCGTCTGTGGTCCATCTTGGCGGCAGTGCCTACAAGGGCCTGCCCTCTCCCACTCAGTGCTTTTGAGAACCAGGCATCTCCTTGTTAGGAGAGAAACACACTGTGGGCCCAGCCCTTGGCCTTAGATATTTTTTCAGGCAATCGGACTGTTTGGGCTCTTGTCATGGTCGAGGTTATCAGGCACCTTCCTTCCTGTGACCTCCACACAGTCACCAAGTCTGCTTCTATTTCCGTAGAGCTCTGGAACCTGTCCCCTTTCCTTTCCACTCCACAAGGATTACCTTAATTCAGGTCCTCTTCATCTCTTGTCCAGGGACAACTTAAGATCTTTGGATGTCCTAAACACTGAGAAAAATTTTGGTCCCTCCACGCCTTGTGAACTGATAAAATGTAAAACTGGAAAATAAAAAGCTTTCCAGTATGCTGAAATAAAAAGATAGCTTCTTTCTACATTTTTCTTTAAAATCTAGAGAAGTTTTGTTATGTTTCTGTAGATAAGTTTGTCTAGGGAAAGCTTTCCTTAGAAATTTTGAGTTTTGAAAGATAAACTGAACCAGCTGGATGAAAAAGGGAAAAAGGACTCTCAGAAGGAAACTCATGTGCCAAGGCGTTTTGATGTGAAACAGGAGGATGCATCCCCTGCTCATGAGTGAAGGGACTGCTTGGGAAGAGGGCAAGAAACTTAGACAGGACCCAAACTACCATGGGCTGGGTGCTGAGCTAACTTTTTCCTCCAAACTATGGGGAAGCCAATGATGAAAGTTAAGAAGATTCAGGTCAACCAAACCTCTTTCTGTAACTTTTGGCACAGCTAAGATCTACTGACATTTTCAAATGCAAAGAGAGAATAAAAATAAAACACCAAAAACAAAAACAAACAAAACGAATCTAGCTTACACAAATAGCTATGATTCTTAAAAATCAGTTTCCATCTGAGACTTCTTTCAGACTCTGTTCCCTCAAAGTTCTTTCCAGTGGTCTCCACGGCCTTGTGCTCTCCATGATTTCCTAACCTTACCCAGGGTCAAGGCCAAAGATCAATTTGAAACCTTCCTGACCAGTCTCAGGGCCTCTCATGCGGCTCCATCTCAGGGGTAAGCCCCACCCTCCATTCCGTACCTCCCACTCCCATTGCAAATCCTTCCTGGTGGTTGGTTCCATTCCATGTGCCTCAGGAGCATCTCAGACCACACAGCAGGAAGACATTTCTGCTCTCCCTTCATACAGGGCAGTAGAGACCCAAAAAACAAGACTTTCATCACTCAACACCCTTGACATGCACATAGTTATGAGCTGAGTTGTGTCCCCCTCGAAATTCAGATGTTAAAGTCCTAACTTCTAGTACCTCAGAATGTGACTGTGTTTGGAGATAGAGTATTTAAAGAGTTAATTAAGTTAAAATGAAGTTATTAGGGTGGGCCCTAATGTAAGATGGCTGGTCTCCTTGTAAGAAGAAGAAATGAGGACACAGACACAGCAGAGGGAAGACCATACGCATGAAGATGCAGGGAGAAGACCGCTATCTATAAGCCAAGGAGAGGGGCCTCAGAAGAAACCAGTCCGGCTGACACCTTGATCTCAGACTTCCAGCTTTCAGAACTGTGAGACCTAACATTTATGTTGTTTAAGCCACCAGGTCTGTGGTACTTTGTTAATGCAGGTCTAGCAGACTAACACCACATGTGACAACACGGAGATTATTTTTTTTGCCAGAATTCCTCTCAGGAAGAACTCTTCTTATTTCAGGACTGCAAGATCAATGCAAAGGAATCATAAGAATGACCAGGGGGGCCTGTGTCTGGGTCTATGGATACCTGGGCTTAAGAGAAGCAGGTGCAGACAAGTGAAGGATTTTGTCTGCCATGGGACAGAAGATCTATTGAAGCTGTCAGTGAGTGTATTAGTTTCCAATCGCTGCCAGAACCAATTACCACAAACGTAGTGGCTTAAGACAACACACATTTATTACGTTACAGCTGTGAAAGTCAGAAATCTGAAGTCAGTCTTATGGGGTTGACACCTTGAGGTGTCAGTGGGCCTGCATTCCTTCTGGATGCCTCAGAGGAGAATCCATTTCCTTGCCTTTCCCAGCTTCTAGAGGCTTCCTGCATTCCTTGCCTCATGGCCCCATCTTCAAAGAGCATCACTCCAACTTCTGTTTCCATTGTCACATCTCCCTTTTTTTGACTCTTCCTTTTCTGCCTCCCTCTTATAAAAATCCTGTGATTAATTGTGTCTACCCGGGTAATCCAGGATACTCTCTTCACCTCAAGATCCTTAACGTACTCACATGCGCCAAGGCCCTCATGCCCTGTAGGGCAACATAGTCACAGGTTCTGGGGATTCAGAGGTGGACATATTAGAAGAAGGATACATTATTCAGCTTCTAACAGTGAGGAAACCAGAGGGTGGCACGGCCCAGGAGAGACTAACAACACAGAAATGTCATAGGAGACTTTCTGGGTGGAAACCTGTGTGCTGTGATCCCTGTCCTTGACCCCACAGATCTTTAGCTACCACTACCTAAATCACAAAATGCTTGGCACAGTTGGTTAGAGTTCTCCCAGGATCAGACACTGAGACAAGAATTAAGAAGTTGATATGGAAGATGGTACACGAGTAAAGAAATTACCTAGGCAATGGAAGGCAGTCAATGTATGGTACATTATAAAGCCAGCTAACTCTATGGGCAACTACAGGTTAATTCCATTGGGAAATTTTGGAGAAAAAGTATAAAATACACACCTTAGATTCATCCTACACGAGAAGCAAGGGAACCAGGGTATCTACACACGGATTTCTGTGGTCATTGGCTAAGGGCTGCTCCCACACGTTAATGCCTCACACTTGCACAGAGCGCTGTGCAGATGAGTGGAGTAGCCTCTAGAGGGTTTGGAGAAAGCCCACTAGCAAAGAAATGCAACCCAGGCATCAAAAGTCAGCAGGATCACGCTACAGTAGAACTATCAAATGGATATGGGCAGGACATCAACACTGTCCGTTAAAATTAGATTTCTCATGGCAATCAGCGACATGGCTGAGCTTTGCATCCTCATTGATGTGGGATTGAAACAGGCCATAATATGAGGTAACAGCTGACATCTGGATTACACATAGAACAAATATCAATGGAACAGCAGCTTCTGTACTTGTCATATACCTTATGCCTACATAACCGCCACTATGGCAACTCATCCCGTAGATTCTTCTACAGTAAAATCAGCCTTGAACTCCTTGCTATCTGGTCCCAGTTCCGGACTTCTGTGGAGTCCCCATTTCCAGCATCTCCCTGGTCTGGAGCCAATTTCCCCCTCCTCTCCCACTCCCACCATATTTGACTTAGACAGAGCATCAATCTGCACTGTTACACATCTCTTGCTCTTTTCAGTAGATGAAAATATACTGGATAGAGTTTCTCTCCACCTACTACTTCCTCCCTTGATTAAAGAAGAAAGCTAAAAAAGAAATTACAAAAAGCAAAATCCCCAACTGTTATTTTCTCCTTCCCTTTCACTCCAAGTCCTCAGCTCCTTCCCTCCATCCCCAGGCATAAATCAGGCAGTTCTGGAGCTTCCACGTCCAAATGCACTAGGACAATATGCATGTGGGTACGTTTAAGTAAGAAGTCAATGTTCTATAATTTAATTTTCTCCTCTCACATTAAACCTGCCACTCTTTGCATAATCAGAGTGATAAATGCAGAGTCAGACTTCATCCTCCTGACATTAACACCCATCAGTACTTCAAATGCAAACAATTGTGACATTCAACTTTACAAAAATTGCCAAGTGCACCAACTCTGCTTAATTAAACCATTTAAAAGTTGCTTTTGTTACATTTAATGAATGATATATTATACTGCAATGAAACATGCAGCAATACAAATACTTCACAATGCTTCCAATTAAGACTCACTTCACTTATGCCAATTGACAACGCAAGTGTTCCACACTTCATTCAGTTTGTGCATTTTAAATGAACTGGTTAGTGAGAAGGGTGCTTCTTTGCTAATGAGTTTTGTAATCAAGGCATCTATTTTAATTTCAAATTGGCTAGATTGGGGGAAATTGCTAGACTAAATGACTGGTACTAATTAGGATTATAAAAATATTCATCATGCCATGGAATTAACATGGGGGTCTGATTTTCCTACATTTGCATACTGCTTGGTTTTTGGGGAAAAAAAATCTTGACAAATTGTCTTCTCTTTAGCAAATTGAACAAACACTATATCTGTTTTAGCTTTCTTTTCATTTAAAGCATAATACATATTCATGATTTGTAAATGAAGTTAAATGATTTCAACTTCTATCTTCATTACCATATTAAAGATGTTGTCTCCATAAGCTGCCTTAAAAAACTTCAGATCATAGTATTACCTAGTTAAATGGCAAACACTTTGGTTTAATCTATATATTAACCCAAATGTTGTAACAAATTAATGGGAAAAGTGAGCAAAACTGGACAAAACCTGAAAAAAACACAACTGCCTTGTTGTTTATTTTCTGCCTGAGGCAGAATTAATTAGTCCTATTGTCTATCATCAGTGAGCAGTTTGATGGCTTCCTTTTTCAAAGTCCCACCCTGGAAGTGCCATCAGCTGAGGGATGTGCCAGAACCACTGGGTTCATCTGAAGGTCTGGCCTCTACATGGCTGATCTTGTCTCACAATTACAGTGTTCTCTGGGGCCGGGGTTCAGTGTAAAGTGGCTCATATGGAATTCTGTGCTGAGGTGGTGGAAAGCCTGTCTGTCTACGGAGAGAGAAGTGTTGTGGTCATAGTGGGGGACCTCAGCCAGGCCTAGAGAACAGGCCTGCCGCTCACCAGCTGCATGACCTTGAGCAAGTGAATATCGCCTTTAAGAGTCAGATGCTCACCTGTAACTTGGAAATAATAATATCCACCTTGCAGATCACTATGAGAATTCAATGTAATGATGTATATAAAAGCACCTGTCAGCACCCATACACAGGAAATACTTAGGAACATATGTCTCCATTTCTGAGAAGTACCTGCACGTCCAACACTGAGCAATGTAAGATGGGGAGGGTAAGAGATATTAGGTGCAAACCTTAATTCACTGAATTTGTCTACACCCCCTGGCTCCAGAATATTTGTTTCCATTCAGCTGTCAAATCAAATAACCAAACACTAATTCAATATTAGGATATAGCCGCTAAATTCATCTGAAAAACTAGCAGAATAAATCACTTCCTTAACATCTATCTATAATAAGTGCTTCTGAATAATAAAAACAATATCTATCCCTGAGCTGGAAATAATATAGATTGAGGTTACATCCAGCAAGAGCATCCTTTTTGTTAGGAGAAAAGAATAATTCCTAAAGTTTCACAGTTCAAAAGGGACCATAGTAAAAAGGAAAGCTGAGGAAAAGACAAACCTCAGGCTCCATATAGTCCTCATTCAGGGAAATTTCCCTCTATGCCACACTGCCTCTTGAATCGGTATTAAAATAATGATTTGAAATGATTTTACATAAATTGACCCTATTCACACCTAAAACCTTTTTTAAGAGCCTTGCCTTATAATTAGGACTGAACATAAGAAAATCAAGGTAGATTAGTTTTCAGAATTTTTTATTATAAATGTAATCTAACAAAATAATGGAAAACTAGAAAACAAATTGTACGAAAAAAATCAGAAACGTAATTCTATCATCTTAAGAGAACCCAGGTAATATTTGGGAATATTTCCTTCCATTCTTTTAAAATTGTTTTTCTCCTTCCTTCCTTCCTTCCTTCATGTCATTTTACTTTTTGCATACCTCTATTGAAAGAGTAATATTTTATTTAATACGTGTTATGTATGGATTTGCAGTATATTATGTATGTAATAAGAGATATGTATGTATTAAATAGGTATTAATATGTATCCATGTCACTACATGGTCCTCATGACCACCCTTTAAAGGCTGCAAAATATTCTGACAAATGTATGTACCATGATTTGAAGTCCCTTAATGTTGAGCATTCAATGATTCCATCTGGTTTTTTCCATCATAAGTGACTTTGATAAACATCATTACACCTGGAGCTTTGTGGTGAAGCCACTGGTATAGTCTCAGAAGTGGAGTAACTAAATCACTGGGTCAAAGTTATGAATACATGTCTGTCTTCTGACATACATTGCCAAAATGTTTTCCAGGAAGGAAAACTCATTTGCATGACTATAAATACTATTTTGGAATAGGAGTTTACCACACCTTTGCCCACACTGGATATTTTCCTTAGGGCACCGAAAGCAACACATTTTAAAAAATGAAACCTGTTAAATTAAGTTTCGTTTCTTGTGTGTTTTTTTATTGTAGTAATATTGGTTTATATAATTTCAGATGTACATCATTATATTTCGATTCCTGTGTAGATAACATCACATTCACCACCCAAAGACTCATTACAATCCATCACCACACACATGTGCCTAATCACCCCTTTCACCCTCCTCCCTCCCCTCTTCCCTTCTGGTAACCACCAGTCCAATTTCTGTCTCTATGTGATTGTTTCTTATTGTTTTTATCTTCTACTTATGAGTGAGATCATAAGGTATTCAACTTTCTCCCTCTGACTTATTTCGCTTAGCATAATACTCTTAAGATCCATCCATGCTGTCACAAATGGCCTGGACTTCATTGTTTCTTATGGCTGAGTAGTAGTCCATTGTGTATATATACCACATCTTCTTATCCATTCTTCCCTTTATGGGCACCTAGGTTGCTTCCAAGTCTTGGCTATTGTGAATAACGCTGTGATGAACATAGGGGTGCATGTATCTCTATGCATTCGTGTTTTCATGTTTGGATAAATACCCAGCAGTGGAATAGCTGGATCATATGGTAGTCCTATTCTTAATTTTTTGAGGACTCTCCATATTGTTTGCCATAGTGGCTGCACCAATTTGCACTCCCACCAGCAGTGTATGAGGCTTCCCTTCTCTCCACATCCTCTCCACCACTTGTTACTTCCTGTCTTGTTAATTATAGCCATTCTGACGGGAGTGAGATGACATGTCACTGTAGTTTTGATTTGCATTTCCCTGATACTTACTGATGTTGAACATCCTTTCACATGCCTGTTGGCCATCCATATATCTTCTTTGGAGAAACGTCTGTTCAGATCTTTTGCCCATTTTTTAATTGGGTTGTTAGTTTTTTTGTTGTGGGGATGTATGTGTTCTTTGTATATTTTGGGTATTAACCCCCTTACCTGATATATGGTTTGCAAATATCTTCTCCCAATTGTTAGGTTGTCTTTTCATTTTGTTGGTGGTTTCCTTTGCTGTGCAGAAATTTTTAGTTTGACGTAGTACCATTTGTTTACTTTTTCTAGCATTTCCCTTGCCTAGTCAGACATGGTACTTGAAAATACGCTACTAAGACTGATATCGAAGAGTGTACTGCCTATGTTTGCTTCCAGAAGTTTCATGGTTTCAGGTATTACATTCAAGTCTTTAATCCATTTTGAGTTAACTTTTGTGTATGGTGTAAGATAACGGGCTACTTTCATTCTTTTGCACGTGGCTGTCCAGTTTTCCCAACACCATTCATTGAAGAGACTTTCCTTTTTCCATTGTGTGTTTTTGGATCCCTTGTCGAAAATTAGCTGTCTATAGATGTGTGGGTTTATTTCTGGGCTCTTGATTCTGTTCCATTGATCTGTATGTCTGTTTTTGTGCCAGTACCATGCAGTTTTGGTTACTATGGCTTTGTAGTATATTTTGAGATCAGGGAGTGTGATACCTCCAGCTTTGTTCTTTTTTCTCAGGGTTCCTTTGGTATCTGGAACCAAATAAATTTTGTTGTTCCATATAAATTTTAGGAAACTTTGTTCTATTTCTGTGCAAAATGACATTGGGACTTTGATAGGGATTGCAATCAATCTTTAGATTGCTTTAGGAAGTATGGACATTTTAACTATGTTAATTCTTCCAATCCAAGAGCACAGAATATCTTTCCATTTCTTTGTGTCTTCTTCAATTTCTTTCAACAATGTTTTATAGTTTTTGGTGTAAAGATCTTTCACCTCTTTGGTTAAGTTTAGTCCTAAGTATTTTTTTCTTTTCCTGCAATTGTAAGTGGGACTGTATTCTTAATTTCTTTTTCTGCTGCTTCGTTATTAGTGTATAGAAATGCAACTGATTTTTGTATGTTGATTTTGTATCCTGCAACTTGACCGTATTCATTTATTTCTAAAAGTTTTTTGGTTATTCTTAGGGTTTTCTATATATAAAATCATATCATCTGCAAATAGTGACAGTTTCACTTCTTCCTTTCCAATTCGGATCACTTCTATTTTTTTTTCTCGCCTGAGTGCCCTGGCTAGGACTTACAATACTATGTTAAATAAGAGTGGTGAAGGTGAGCATCCTTGTCTGGTTCCTGTTCTTAGAGGGATAGCTTTCAGTTTTTCTCCATTGAGAATGATATTATCTGTGTGTTTGTCATATAAGGCCTTTATTATGTTGAGGTTCTTTTCTTCTAACCCCATTTTTATTCAGAGTTTTTATCCTAAATGGATGCTGTATCTTGTCAAATGCTTTCTCTGCACCTATTGAGATGATCATGTGTTTTTTATCCTTCATTTTGTTAATGTGGTGTATCATGTTGATTGATTTATGGGTGTTGAACTATCCCTGCAACCCTGGTATAAATCCCATTTGATCATGGCGTAGGATCTTTTTAATGTATTGTTGTATTTGATTTGCTAGTATTTCATTGAGGAGTTTTGCATCAATGTTCATCAGTGATATTAGCTTGTAATTTTCTATCTTTGTGTTGTCTTTGGTTCATTTTGGTATCAGGGTATGTTGGCTTTGTAGAATGAGTTAGCGAGCTTCCCCCCTCCTTCAATTTTTTTGGAAGAGTTTGACAAGGATAGGTATTAAGTCTTCTTTGAATGCTTGATAGAATCCACCAGGGAAGCCATCTGGTCCCACACTTTTATTTTTTTGTTACTGTTTCAAACTCCCTATTGGTGATTGGTCTACTCACATTCTCTATTTCTTCTTGATTCAGTTTTGGCAGGTTGTATGATCTAAGAATTTATCCATTTCTTCCAGATTATCCAATTTGTTGGCATATAGCTTTTTGTAGTATTCTCTTACAATCTTTTGTATTTCTGAGGTGTCCATTGTAACTTCTCCTCTATCATTTCTTTTTTCCTTTTTCTTTTTTTAAGATTGGCCCTGAGCTAACATTTGTTGCCAATCTTCTTTTTTTTTTGTTGTTTCTCTTCTTCTCCCCAAAGCCTCCCAGTACATAGTTGTATACTCTAGTTGGAAGTCCTTCTAGTTCTGCTATGTGGAATGCAGCCTCAGCATGGCTTGATGAGTGGTGCTAGGTCCATGCCCAGAATACAAACCAGCAAAAACCTGGGCTGCCAAGGCAGAGCACACAAACTTAACCACTTGGCCACAGGGCCAGACCCTCCTTTTTCATTTCTGATTTTATTTATTTGAGCCTTCTCTCCTTTTTTCTTGGTGAGTCTAGATAAAGGCTTGTCAATTTTGTTTATCATTTCAAAGAACCAGCTCTCGGTTTCATTGATTTTTTCTACATTTTTTATTCTCTATTTCATTTATTTCTACTCTGATTTTTATTATTTCCTCCCTTCTACTGATTTTGGGATTTGTTTGTTCTTCTTTTTCCAGTGCCTTTGGGTGCACTGTTAGACTGTTTGAGATTTTTCTTGTTTGTTGAGGAAGGCCTGAATTGCTATAAACTACCCTCTTAGAACTGCTTTTGCTGTATCCCATAAATTTTGGCAGGTCATATTTTCGTTTTCATTTGTCTCCAGGTATTTTTTGACTTCTCCTTTGCTTTCTTCATTGACCAAATTGCTGTTCAGTAGCATTTTCTTTAATCTCCACATATTTGTGGCTTTTCTGATTTTCTTCCTGTAGTTGATTTCTAGTTTCATACTGTTGTGGTCAGAAAAGACGCTTGATATTATTTCAGTCTTCTTAAATATATTGAGACCTGTTTTGTGATCAATCCTGGAGAATGTTCCGTGTGCATTTGAAAAGAATGTGTATTCTGTGTTTTTGGAATTGAATGTCCTGTATATATCTACTAAGTCCATCTTATCTATGTTGTCATTTGAAGTTAATGTTTCTTTTGATCTTCTATTTCGATGATCTATCCATTGGTGTAAGTGGAGTGTTAAAGCCCCGACTATTATTGTGTTACTATTTCTCCTTTTATGTCTGTTAATAATTGCTTTATATATTTACATGTTCCTATTTTGGGTTCATAAATATTTACAAGTGTTATATCCTTTTGTTGGATTGTTCCTTTTATCATTATGTAGTGCCCTTCTTTGTCTCTTGTTACAGTTTTTGGTCTTAAAGGCTATTATGTCTGATACAAGTATTGCTACCCAAGCTTTCTTTTCATTGCCATTTGCATGGAGCATCCTTTTCCATCCCTTCACTTTCAGTTTGTGAGTGTCTTTAGGTCTGAAGTATGTCTCTTGTATGCATGATATATATGGGTCTTGTTTTTTTATCCAATCAGCCATCCAATGCCTTTTGATTGGAGCATTTAGCCCATTGACATTTAAAGTAATTATTTAAAGTACAATACGTATGTACTTCTTGCCATTTTGTTACTTTATTTCTGAGTGTTTTAGTATTTCTTCTCTGTTCCTTTCTTTTTCTCTTGCTCTTCCCTTGTGGTTTGATGGCTTTCTTTAGTATCATGTTTGGGTTTCCTTCTCTTAATTTTTTTGTGTATTTATTATAGGAAACCTGTTAGATTAATTTTAAATGAGAATTTTTTGGAAAGTTTTCTTACAAATTTTCTGGACTATCTGGGCTTAGTTAATATCTATGAATTGGTGTTAGTATAATTCTCTAAGGTTATTCTTTTTTTAATTTTCCTTCTCTGTCATTTACCTCCCTTGCCACCTTTTTTCTGAGGAATTCATCTTACATGTATTCCTTCATCAATTTAGCCTGCCATAAATCATTGCACAAAATAAAAAATGACCATGACAGATAGCAGCCCCATTGGAGTTGGAAGATATCAACTAGAAAAGTGCACAAGGGGGATTCTGGGATGCGAGTCATGTCGTGTTCCTTGATCAGGGTGCTGGTTTCACAGGTGTATTCAGTTTATGAAAATTAATTGAGCTCATGATATGTGCACCTTCCTGAAGGCATATTACACTTTGATTTAAAAGATGTGACCCTGACTTTAAAAGGCCAGGTGCTATTAAACCAGGATGAGTGGTCATGAGGGAGACAGAGAATGGAGGGAGGATAGAAGGTATGGTCAGGTCAGGTAGACAAGATCCTAAGTGCAGAGAGGTTTGCAAAGGAAGGAGCAAGCAGAAGAATTCTTAAGTTCAACTCTAAAACTGGAAACCTGGGGTCAGAAAGACAAAGGGGTCGGAGTTAGGGACACTGGGCAGCAGGGTGAGCATAAAGGATCAGTGCCCGGGTAAAGACAAGGTCACTCCACGTAGGAAGTGAGTGGGACAACACAGGAAGGCTGTGAAGCTGCAGTGCTCCACTTCCTCGCCCACCTGTGGCTGTAGTCACTTCCTTCACCAAAATACTGCCACAGATGAACTTCTACCTTGAGAGCATAATTGCTTTGGGAAAGGTGTGATGGGAAAGGTACCTGAGTAACCTTCTTAATACACATATGCTGCATCTTCCATTAATTATTTGAGCAAATGTTCTTTTCCCCAACAGAAATGTGTCAGGTTACCAAAATGGACACCTAAAGGTAGGAGCAGGGAACAGAAAGTCTGGGACATGATGCAGAAGCAGCAGGCTTGGGAAGACAAAGTCCACTGGATCCATGATTTTGCTGAAGGTTACTCCTTTGAGCTAATGTTCTCGTGAGCAATGTTGCCATGGGTGGAGATCCTTTACTACACCACTCCCACTGAATGCAAGATAATATTGTACATTAAACCAATTTCGTCATTCAGAACTCAGCTCAAGTAGATTAATGGTAACATTTGAATAAGACAATGGTTGCTCCACCTCCTTAATAGATAATATGGCCACTCTCCCTCTATTGTTTTTGTTTTATCTTCAGGAAAGTGACTTCATGGAAACTGGTGTTTCTATGGTGATGGAGACAGCAGTGCATCCCCACTGTACTGACGGGACATCTGTAAACGCAGTGCCAGTTTGCCATAGGTGAGTGGGGTGATGGATTGTTCTTTCTCTTAAATGAGACAAAAGTGCTTTTATAGGCATGGAAGAGGACCTAATGAAAATGCAATGTTTTTCTTTAAATAAAAGGTGCCCTTTTTACTCTTATTCCATGAGGGATAAGCTTCAAAACCATGGTCATCCCTAGTAATCCCAACAGCTTTATCCCACCAGGTGGAAAGACATGAAGCCTGTTTCTGCCAATGGCTACTGAGGAAAGTTCTCATTACCTACTAATCCTGGAGGCTCTGAATACAATTACATCTCTAGTCTCAGAGTTTCTATGACCGTATAAATGAAAGAGACAGCTTCATTTGTAGCGAGCATTCCAGAAGTACAAGTTTAAACTCCCTTTTGAATTTTCAGGCCCTCTACACTCCAGACACACTCAAATTCAGCACTGCCCTGCTTGTGCATGATGTGGCAACCCAAGGTAGGGTCCCACCAGTGAAGCCTGCTGGAAACACCATCACCTCCTCCACTGTGGACCTGGCTTTGCCAGTGACCATGCCTAAAACTGCATTAGCTTCTTATGCAGCTTCTCAATCTGTCACCTACTACTGAACTTGGCTGGTAGCAGGTGAAAAAACAAAAAAGAAAACGCATAGCTACCCCCCCACACACACACACACACAACTACCGTAACAGGAGACCTTCAGTTGCTAGTGTGCTAGTGTTTCAGAAAGTGATTTTGCACTGAAATTATTGACAATTCTAGACCAGTGTAGCCCAGGAGTGTCTGAAAAACAATACAGTCTGAAATCCCATTGAGTTTCTCATCTCTGATCTCAAAGCCAGTTGTATTTGTTAAAGTTTCATTTTGCTGATAAGATAAACGATAATAGAGAGCTTTGCAGTGCCACCTCTCATGCAGAAAAACAGCTGTTTTCAACTTCGCATCTCCATGGAAGGACCCCTGTGCTAGAATGTATGCATCTGTGACTACATGAACATGTGCCCATTTTTAAAAGCTACACCGTCTCTTGTCAAAGTGAGGGGTATTTAAACATTCAGCTTTCTACATCAATGAGAACAGCACCTATCTATTTAGAGGATTGCAATGTCCTCAAAACCTATCTCAAAATTTTTCCAAAAATTCTCATTTTTAATAAGATTATTGAGCCCTCTAGCTAATCCAAAACATCACAAAGTAAGCTGCTTCAGTCAACAGTGAAGAAAAAACCTGGTGGAAACAAAAGAGAATCCTGCCTCTTAAATATCTGGTAAATACATAGCTCTCAAAAGGCCTTCTAGAGCTTTGGTTCTGAGAGAAGAGGAGAGGAGTAGCTTTTCTTTAATTATTTCCAATTTGGTCAACCATGACCTATTACTTTCGCCGGTTGTTTTTTAATTGCAAAGATTCTTATAAAGCATCTCCAAAGATTCTTACACCCAAGAAGGAAGCTCTTGTTTTAACTAAGTCTTTTTAGATCAAAATGCAGGATGGCAGGGGAATCTGTAGAGCAGAGGAGGGATCAGCAGGAAGCTCAAAGGATGGCCAGAATGGAAGGACTTGGTCAAAAGCCCAAGTGAAGCTGATTAGTACACACAAAGGATTTTGCTATATTTGGATGAATCAGAATTGAAGACACATGACCCTCCAAAAGGATCAAGTGCAAAGTGCATTTGTTTCCTACTTCCCTACCCCTTTGCAGCTTTAGAAGTTGGAAAGCTTAGATGATCTTCACCCATAACTTGGCCTTGACTAATACAAGGTAGCCGTGCTTCCCAGTTGACTCACAACCTGCCATCCAGCATCTCAACTAACACAACATTACATGCATCTCCCAATTTCTATATACACTCTTGTTCTATCCAGAATGTATCTCCTTCATTCTCTAGCAGTGCCTTTACCAAGTAAGATCTCCCGGCAAGTCTCCTGTAGCTTTGGGGTAACAATTTGGAAGGTAAGGCAATTGGATATCGTCCCTTTAAAATATCATTCAATTAGGTCTTTTGTAATACATACAACATAATGAGATAGCCTTACCAATTCTAAAGAAATTGCTAGTGCATTTCATCAAAGGCATGATAATGGAAACATCGATTCACTCCTCACCGCAAACACCTCCCTTTGATGCTGCAGTTACCTTAATACTAGTACTTTTCATCTACTCTAGAAGAAACCAGCTGCCTCAATGCATGCACATCAGATAAGGCTCCAGTCTGAAATAAAACATTTGTATATCAGTCTCAATGACCTGTGCATCTTCACTGGCTGCTGCATAGCATCACTCTCCTTGACTCTAAACCAATAAACTACTCCAAAATAAAGAAAAACTCTTTTGCAACCTGGCTGACTGGGACTAGGTTTTTATGCCATCTCTGCAAATGTTGCCAGGGGCATCATCTGCCTTCTCACACCATTTATTTAAAAGATTGGCAGGGCACCGATTAGAAACTTTATGGGCCTGACGAACATTCAGCCACTTTATGCAAAAGATGTCAACAAGAAAGAGTACCTAAGGAATAATATATCCAGAAATGTGCGGTGTGATTAGGAAAATCCATCAACACCCACTGCCACATTTCCAAATATTTTTACTAAGTGACAAACGCAGCCACCAAGTCTGAAAGTATTCTGAATGCATTATATCCACAAGGTATGTCACGAGCAATGCCCTAGATGTGCTCAGTGCTGTGGAGATGGAGAAAAAAGATACTCCTTCTGGATAGACACAAGGCATTTTGCATTTGGTTTATCAACTTCTTGGCATGACATGTCTGTTGCTTCTAATCTAGCTTGTCCCTGTGTAAATAAAAACATGGTTTAGGATTTCTGAGCTTCATCTAAATAAATTACCATCCAGCCATTTAAGAACACCCAAATAATTTATTTTTCTTTTTTCAATATAGCTTCAAGATTCCTGGCTATACTAAGCACCTAAACTCACAGACTATATGACATTTGGCTAAGTCGTTCATACACTATCCACATAATGTCATGAAAGAAATCTATTTGCAATGGCTTTTGCTCTGCAAATGTCATGTGGGCATCCTTAGGGGACTGCATTAAGCTCCTGGCACCCACCATGAAGCTCCACTAATGAGAGATATAAAGGTTATGTTGAAATTATTGCTTAAAGGTGCTGACATCTCTCTCTCTCACACATACTCACGCATACAATCACATATTCAAATATATACTGAGGAGCAACTGTTTCAGGATTTAAGAGAGAAGAAGCAACTTCAACTAAGGTTATTCTGTAGATATCTTTATGCAGGACAGTGCTCAAAATTATCTATTTCCTTTCACCGATTGGTTCCATAGCACTATTACACAATAGTTTGGCATCAAGCACTATACTAAGGTTCTGGAGATGGGAGGAAATACAAAGAAGAGTATTAACTCTTTGCTGGAGGGGCACTTAACTCTGTTAGAGGGTTTAGGGAAGACATCCTGAGAAAGTGATATTAAATCTAGATCTGGCAGTGATGACATTTACTTTAGGGAAGAAGATTCTAGGCCCAGGAAATGGAGCAAGGGAGACAGCTGGGCTGAGAGACTAGAGGAAAACCATTCAAGGGGAAGTAATATCAGTGAGTCAAGAGAGAGAAGGAGAGACCAAACCAAGCAGGTGCTAAGAGATCCTATTGAGGACTTTGGTCTTTTTGCTGTGAGCAAGGAAAAAATACTGGAGGAGTTTAAGCAAAGGCATGAAATCACAAGATCTACATTTGCAAAATACATTGTTCAGGTTATAGTGTGATCACACTGGAAGAGGCTCTGGCAATAGTTCAAACGACAGATGTAACCTATGTTTGAGTGGTGGTTGTAAAAAGAAGTGCATGGAATCAAGAGCTATTTAGAGATAAGACAATGATCGGTTAGAGACACTGGGTTAGGAACATGGAAGTATTAAGGATACCTTCTAGGTTTCTGACTTTTGAAACTCCATGGATACAGTTGGGGAACACTGGAAGAAAATCAGCTACGTTAGGGAGAGATCAGAAGTTCATTTTCAGAATATGTTGAATCAAGAGGCTTCTGAGACCTACAAGAGACAAGGTCAAGTACACAGCTGGAAACATGGATCTGGGCTCAAAGAGGAGGACTTACTGGGCTACTACATCTTGAGTGTACTTTTAGAAAGTAACAAAATGGACAAGTTGGAGGCTTCTCTTCCTTTGCTAAGCTCAGAACAGAAGTATCTCTAAATTTCACCAAATTAAGGCAGCACCGTGTGACGGTGTATACCCTAGACCTAGAATCTGACAACATGCATTCAAGCCGTGGCTCCTCCGGCTATGAGCTGGGTGTGTTTGAACAAGCAACTTCACTATTCCTTGTTTACTACAGTCACTATAAGATTATTATGAATATCCATTTCCTATTTACTTCACGGGGTTGTTTCAAAGTTCAAATGAATAAAATTATGGAGAAAATTGTCTTAAACGTGTGAAATGATAAATAACATTGCCAATAAATGAAATATGCCTGCCTGCATATTTTGATACTAAAGAGTAGAAAGGAAAGTTAGTTGCTGCAGACAAAGTCAACTTGGTTAGAACATCATTGAATCCCCTCCAAAATTTGGATTGAGTAAACAAGCGCTTTTCATTGGTGGCGCCAGGTGGTACCTGGATGACAAGTTGTGAATGGAAACAGTGTTTGATCACCTTTTGATCCAGACTGTAGGCGAGCACCCAGTCCTCTTGCTTCGGATGAAAGAGCAGACTCTGGATATAGAAGGTGAGGCGGTATTTCTGATAAGTTGCCCCTTCATCTGAGCTGATCAATATGCTGCTCTCCATTTCAGGATCACTAAGAAGCATTATCTAAAGAAAGGAGAGAGGAGAAAATATAGATAGAGTCAGTAGGAGAGAATAAACACAAGAAATTAAAGCATAAATATAAAGTCATCTATACTTATATATCACAGCACAGAAAAGGGCACGTGGGCCTCTATATGAAATATTGGGATTTTTTTCCTGATTTAGTCCTTCATTGATGAATTGAGCTGAAATACTGTGTATGATTAGGTCAGCATACTAATGAGGCTTTATTTTTTGACGCCCATCTTTTAAGTACTGGGAGCATATTCTTATGGTCCCCTGTCCCTGGGACCATCACACCTCTCTCTCCCCTTCTCCTCCCTCAATTCTCCACGTCACTCTTCATCACACTATTGTTCTTATTTCTCTTTAGTCATGAAAAAGGATCCCCCTAAGATCCCACTGTTTGTTTTGTTCTGAATTGTTTTAGTGATTTAAGTGATTTACATAGTTTCAGGATCCCTTCATTCTAGATATTTTCCAGAGCACATATCCCCAAAGGCCCTTGGGGCAAATACTGCCACTCAAGAAAGTTTGTCATCCTCAAGCCAAAGGGACAGAATAACGTAGTGAAAAGGCTTAGCATCAGAGACAGCAGGTTCAAATTTCAACTCTTCTCTGTTCATATTGTGTCACCTTGGAAAGTTACTCAACCTCTAGCGGCCTCAGTTTCCACAACAATAATTGAGTATGATGATACCCAAACTGGCTCTGAACACTTGGCATCACATATACTCTTGACAAGTGATAGTTATGATTACTATTTTCCTTTTAGTACTTACATAGAAGTTCCCTCCAATCAGTGCAATTTGGCTTCTACTTATAGTACCTCAATGGCATTGTGTCACTACAAGTGTGATTGACTTTCCAGTATTTAAATCCAATAGACACTTAGACACTCAGACCATCCCCTTAGTTAAACTCCTACTGGTCTTTGACACCACTGACTATTCCATCCTTCTTGACGCATTCTCTTCCAGGGGATTCCATAACACCATACTTACCTGGCCATCCTTTTCATCTCTTGCGAATATTCAACTTTCTCTGATAGCCTTATACTATGACCATTCCTCAACCCTCAGTTTTGACCCTCTTCTCTTTTCACTTAACATGATGCTTCTTAGTAACTTCTTCCACTCTCATTTTTATTTTTTCAATTACTATCTTTCTGGGGACAACTCATAAATTAAATCTTAAACCTCCTCCTCTCAGTTTCAGACTTGAAAACAGCTTCCCGGTAGTCTTCTATTTGGATGTCCCATAAACATCTCCAACTCAACACAGCCCATAGTGTACATCATCCCAGGTTTCCTCCCTCAGTGTTTTCTGCCTGGATCACAGAGGATTTCCACCAACTAGTCATGTGAAGCCAAAATCCTGAGATTCATCCTTCACTCTGCTTTTCCACTCAGCTCTGAAAATTATTTAGTCTCTGAGTCCTGCATATTTTATGCAAAATTTAGTTCTAAAATCAGATGCCTTCCTTCCTGCCCATTGTGACCGACTTAGTCCAAAACATGATAATCTCTGTACTGGATAGCTGTAAGACCCCTCTAGCCAAGCTCTTTTGCCTTGTCCCCTCCAATCCACTTTACACACTGTGGCTGGAACTATTGTCCTACAATACAAATCTTATTCTGACATTTCCCTGCTTAAATCATTTAGTGGCTTATCATTGATCTTCCTCTACTCTAAAATCCTTAAAATAGCCTGGCAAAATGGGTCCCCTGCTTACACCTCTCGCTTCAACAGCAGCATAGCACTTTCAACCTTTATCACCCAGCTCAATCCAATTTCTCTGAGTTCCTAATGTTTGCTGAGTGACTAAACAAACAAATGAGTTTATTTCCTCTTACAGTTTTTCCTGTCTTTGTCTAGACTGCCGCCAGTCATCAGTGCTAATTCTACACATGGTCTCAACCATGAGGCCTAAAGGACAAAATAAAGCCAAAACACATTCCCATACCTTATAAAATAAAACTGCTAAATAGCAGGATTTTTTAAATGCTACCTGTAGCAAATATTAGTATTATAAGGTAAACTTTAAAACAAATTCAATCCCTTTGACTGCTAAGATTCATGGTCCTTTTCCTCTTTTATGTCTTTACAGCTTCCCAGACAAGCTTACTTTCTTTTTCTCAAATATTTGCTTTGGCCTCATTGAAATAAGTTATTACTAGCTATCAGCAAATTTTTAAGAAATGGATGCAGTATAACTTTTTTTTCATTCATGTGTGAATAATGTAGTAGAAAAGCTCTTAGAAGGGTTATTCAGAGACAGAATAACTTTCTCCTTCCTTGACACTGCAAAGGGGTAGGGACAACTGGTGGAAGCACCCCGATGCCCTTGAGAAAAGCTCCGAGGATGCACCTGTGCTCCTGGCAGGGATGGAGAGGACAAACATACTGATAGGAATGGGGCTTTCATAACCGCCCTCGCTTGCTTCCCATCATGTACCGATGGGCTCCGTAACAGGCACTGAAATCATTTTTCCCCTGGTGCAGAGAAATTAAACTGCCTATTTTATGCAGGTATAAAGAAGCTTCATGCCTATGATTTTAATTAGAAGATAAGACCAACATCATAAATGGACTCTATTTTATATACCATGAGTTACAATGTACTGAATAAGGGTTACCTTCCAATATCTTCTGCAACGTAGTGTCTGCCTCCAGCCCTGCTTCTTTCTGCACACACACACCCACACCTGCAGACACAGATACAGTAATCTGCACACAAAAGCCACCTATATGTGTGCACATATATACTCACATATGCGCTGGTGTGGCAGAGGTGCGCACGCACACATGCAGAAGTGAATTTATATGTCAGGTGTATTGACACTGTGTGGTGGTTTTAAGGAGCGTCTTTTGGCAGGAGAACATTTTTATTGCAACCTTTCTCTGACATTCTCATCAGAACTCCCTTCCTATACTTTGATATCACTGGCAGTGTCCATATTCAGTCCCAGTTTCTAAGAAGAATAAGAGGAAGGGAAGAAAAGGAAAGCAAGCTACATGCTCTGGATTTCGAATCTGGGCTGGGCACTTTCCTGGATATTTATCGGAACCACACATAAATTATGCGAAGTATCATTACTTGTATTTTACAGATAAGAAAACTGAGGCTTAGAGGAAGAAAGCAACTTGCTTATTACCTCCCCTGGTCGATTCAAACACCACCACCTCCCTCCACGCACTCACACCTTGCTGGACCTTGAAACCTTAGCACCTTATTATGTCTACCAAGGGACAAGCAGAAGTCAGAGAAGCAGGTCTTCATCCTTTTTTAAGCCATCTCTAAGAAATCCACCAAAAAAAGCGACTTCAAGAATGCCCCTTTCCTCCTCTGACTCATGTCCACTTGTCACCAAGAGCACAGGAAGAATTAAATGATTAGGAATCCAAACATGATATAAGCCAAAAACACAGGAGGAGACCATAAACACAGTCATGCACAGTATAACGACATTTCGGTCAACGATGGACCACATTCATGACGGTGGTCCCATAAGATTAGTACCTTATAGCCTAGGTGTGTAGCAGGCTATACCATCTAGGTTTGTGTAAGTACACTCTGTGATGTTCACACAACAATGAAATCACCTAAGGACACATTTCTCAGGACGTACCCCTGTCGTTAAATGACAGGTGACTATAAAGACAACAAATGCCTCATCAAAAGTTAAGGCTCAAGGAAAAATATGTATATTGTATATAAATATACTACAAATATAAAGAAAATGATCCCATGTCCACTCAAATTTTTATTGTTAATCAGGGATTTCAAACTCACATGCCAAAGGGAAAAGGGACCTTTTCGTAGGTAAAGTAACGAGTGAAGCAGATAAAGCCAGACAAGAAATGGTGAGTACTGTGACCAAATGGAACGTGCACACCTTTCCTTAAATCGGATATTTTTAAAAAATTATACACAAATTAAATATTTCTGTGGAGTAAATTTATGAAATAGGCACATGACTCTCTACAGAAAGAAACTTACAACTCCTGCCTCTCACTTTTTTTTTTACTTTTTTTTCTTTTGAGGAAGATTAGCCCTGAGCTAACATTGGCTGCCAATCCTCCTCTTTTTTTCTGAGGAAGACTGGCTCTGAGCTAACATCCGTGCCCATCTTCCTCTACTTTATATGTGGGATGCCTACCACAGCATGGCTTGCCAAGCAGTGCCATGTCTGTACCCAGGATCTGAACCAGCGAACCCCAGGCCACCGAAGCGGAACATGCAAACTTAACCACAGCACCACCAGGCCGGCCCCATGCCTCTCACTTTTTAATTACAGGTATATAGGTATAAAACCTGTGGCAATGCCTGTTTAGTGTCTGTGAGTTCTGCACTCACAAGATTTTGACCACATGAACAGGGAAGAGTTCCCATTGGAGATTTTTGTTTTGTTTTATTTTGCTTTTGCTTCATTTTGCTTTGATTCTTTACCCAGCTTGTCCTGGCATAGGATCTGCAGCAGCTATATGCACCTACTGGAAAGGGAGAGGGGTATTTCAAATATGGTGCAGCAGAGGTGTTAACGATATAAGTTCTGGGGGCAGGTGGCTTGAGTTCAAATCTTCAGTCCACTATTTTCTGTGTAAATGTAAAGATATTACTCAGTTTTTCCAAGTCTGTTATCTCTTCTATATATAAAAAAGGAGATAATAATTGTATCTAACTGACAATTCTGTTGAGAGGATCACATGAGATTATGATTAAAAGAGCTGAGCACAGCCCATAACTGCTGAACAACATTCACTGTTATCTTTAAATCACCAAGGCTAAGAGCACAACTGGAGTCGGAAGCAATGTCAGGCAGGTTGGAGACAAACAGAAGAGATTCAGGGATTCCGTGACTCCTTCTTGGCTCCCATCATTCCTGAGGTTTGTGGATAAAAATGAAAGGGGTGGGTGATGGGGGGAAAGGAGAGTCACCGTTCAACGAGTATGGTTTCAGTCATGGAAGATGACAAAGTTCTAGACATCTGCTGTACAACACTGTGCTGATAGTAAATAATACTGTACTATACAACTGGAAGTTTAAGAGGCTAGATCTCAAGTTCTGCGGGGCTTTTTTAACCACAATTTAAAAGAAAAACTTGACAGCGTGGAGGAGGATAAAAACCTACATTTTATCTTTATTTTACATGCATTTTACATTTATGGTAATATTTTAAGAAAAATACACTCTATTAACAAATATCAATATCATCAAAATGAATACTAATCAGTAGGTAATTGTCAGTTTGCTAAAGAAAATTGCTGCTTTGAATGACCACTCTCATCCTTCAATGGGAGGCTCCAGCCCATGAAGGAACTACATACGTCACTGCCTTAGGGGTGAGACCCTCATGCAACCCATCTCTATGGATTTGGCCATTCATTGTACATGGATTGTCTGTATCTCAGAGTAGAGATGGACAAGTTTTAGAGTTTGCCAACATATGGATGGTGCAATATCTTTTTTTAATTTACTTTTTTACTTGTAATGTTTTCTGCAAGAAATTCCAGGGAAAGTTGAATAATGGTGGCCCTAATTTTAATGGTGTGTTGCAAATTGCAAAAGACACACATGAAAGTCAGGAATTAGGCAGAGGCTGTGCTTAGTTAACTTGCAGTTTCAAAATCCTGTAAGATTATTTGTGTCTAATCCAGTCAAAGTTAGTATTGGAGAGGTCAAAATCTTCCCCAGAAATCCTTCCAGAACAGACCCTTTCCTACTGCTGGGAGAGTCCTACAATACCACCAATGAATACACTGCTTTATTCAACTGCCATCCTCTCTGTCTCTCGCATGTGCAATCTATAAAATAGGGTAAAAGCTAAAGGTTTCTCAGTCTCTCACTCTGCCAGAGAGCTCAGAAATGCAAAGGAAACAAATTCTAATTCAATGCTTTGAAAGAGTCTCAGAATAGGAGCAAGCAGACTTCCTCTGAATAGAAAAGGAGAAACGCTGTAATTTACTACATAATTGAGTCCTAATGGGAGACCCTTAGCACAGTTAGTGTTCAATAAGAGATAACAATAATATCAATACAAAGCTCACAAAAAACATAAGAGAGAGATTCTTTAGGCTGACCACTAAACCTTTTGACATAATTGATATGTTGTTGAATATTGACTTATACACAAATAGAGCCTCTGATAGATAAGGTATTTAATCACAATATAACAATATACCAGCATTTACCCCCTATCTATCTGTCTATCTCCTCTATAGTAGTACTTCTCAACTGGGGAAGCACGGGGTGCCCCCAGAGGACAGTTAGCAATGTATGGAGACATTTTAATTTTCACAACTGGGGGCAGGGGAGGGAGCTACTGGCATCTAGCAGGCAGACACCAGGGACGCCGCTAAACACTTTACAATGCACAGGATAATTCCCACAACAAAGAATTTTCTAACATAAGATACCAAGGTTTCTGGGGCCAGCCCAGTGGCACAGTGGTTAAGTGTGCACATTCTGCTTCAGCGGCCCGGGGTGTGCCTGTTCGGATCCCAGGTGTGGGCATGGCACTACATGGCAAGCCATGATGTGGTAGGCGTCCCACATATAAAGTAGAGGAAGATGGGCACAGATGTTAGCTCAAGGCCAGTCTTCCTCAGAAAAAAGAGGAGGATTGGCAGATGTTAGCTCAGGGCTAATCTTCCTTGGGGGGTAAAAAAGATACCAAGGTTTCTGCTTTGAGAAACCTTGTCATAATATATATACATATACATATGTATGTCACATTATGGGAAAATATGTAAACTACCTACACATTTTACAGATAGAAAAAAAGTTAAAAATGGAATTATATATGATCCAGCATTTTCACTTCCAGATATATACCCAAAATAACTAAAAACAGTGTCTCGAAGAGATATTTTCACACCCACGTTCATAATAGCATTATTCACAATAGCCAAATGACGGGAGAAACCCAAGTGTTCATTAATGGAAGAATGGATGAACAAACTGTGGTATAAGCACACAATGGAATATTATTCAGTCTTAAAAAAGAAGGCAATTCTGACACATGCTACAACATGGATGAAACATAAGGACATTATAAGTGATATAAGCCAGTTAAAACAAGACAAATACTACATGATTTCCACTTATATGTGGTACCTGGAGTAGTCAAATTCATATAGACAGACAGTAGAATGATGGTTGCCAGGCGCCGGGGAAAACAGAGAATGGTGAGTTATTGCTTAATGGGTATAGACTTTTAGTTCTGCAAGATGAATACAGTTCTGGAAACTAGTTGCACTACACTGTGAATGCACTTAACACTACTGAACGGTACACTCAAAAATGGTTAAGAGGGTAAATTTTATGTTATATGTATTTTATCACAATTTTTTTAAAAACACTAAATAACAATATATAATTAGACAGGAGACCAGATGAAACAATGTACTGAGGCAATATTAAAACTAATCAAACAAACACATCAACACTATGCATTCAACCATCATTTACTCAGTCTTTATGCCCTATGATAGGCTCTATATTTAGGCTCTATGATAAGGACTGGAAAAAGAGCAATAATCATAGCAATTGAAAATCCCTGCCCTCAGAGAGCTTACATCCCAGTGAGAGAAGAGACGATAAACAAACAAGTAGGTAAACCATGGAGCTCATCAGATGGCGATAAGGCCTTTAGAGTAAAGTAAAGCAAGAAAGAAGACAGGAAGGGCTGAAGGAGAGGGTCTGTAGTTTCAATCGCAGAGTCGGAAAGGCCTCCTTGAGAAGGCGATGTTTGAAAAAGGGTTTGGAGTCAGTGAGCTAGAACAGAGCGGAGGAGGTAGAGTGTTGGAACTGGGGTCAGTAGGTGACATAAGCACCCTGACTTTATCCCAAGTGATGTGGGGAGCACTGGTGGGCTCTTAGCACGGCACTGATAGGCTAACAGCTTGTATTTTGACCCTTTCACTCCGGCTGCCACTCTGGGTGGACAGAGCATGGTAGGAGGTGGGAAGAGCAGGGAAAGAATCAGACAGACCAGCTGGAGGCCACAGTGATGATACAGATGGGAGAGGCTGATGGCCTGAGCCAAGAAGGAGCGCCCAGGCACAGAGACCTGGTCCATTTCTGGGTGTATTTCAAAGAAAGAGTCAAAGGGGCCATTTACAGATCAGATGTTGGGTGTAAGAAAAAGCGAGGGGACCCATTACAAAGTCTGATACCAGTACGCTCATCTCAGCGTTGCTTATCATCAGCAAAAATTGGAAATAACTCAAACTGTCTGATAGGTTTTGGGCCTTAACAACTAGGAAAATGGAAACAACTAGGAAAGTCTGTGGAAGGAGCAGGTTGTGGGCTTTGTAAAGAAGGAATTTGGTTTTGAAAAGGATAGGTTTAAGATGCTTAATAAAATAACAAAAATAATAAAATAATAAAAAAATCCAAATGGGGATTTTGAGTAGACAATGGATGTACAAGGCTTATTTTCAGGAGAGTGGATTGGCCTTCAGATAAGAATTTATGAGATATCAGAGTTTGAATAGCATTTAAAAGATGTGAACTGGAGATCACCAAGACAACAAATAGAGATAGAAAAGAGTCCAGAGAATTGAGCTCTGATGCACTATTTAAGGGTCAAAGAGATAAGGAGGGATCAGAAAAGGTACATGAGAGGGAGGAGCCTGTTCAACTGTGTCAAATTCAGCTGACAGTTAAGTAAGATGAGTACCGAGAACTGACCGCTGGATTTAGTAGACAGTAGGCAGACAGTGTTGATGCAGGTATAAATTGGCATGGCTGTTCTGGAAAGCAGTGTGGCAATAAGGAACAAGACTCATAAATATTCATATGTTTAACCTTACAATTTCTTTTCTAGGAATCTGTCCAAGGAAGCCATCAGGGACCCAATAAAAGGTTTCTGCACCTGTATGTTCATCTCAGTGTTATTTATAACAATAAAAAACTGGAAACAACCCAAATATCTGATAGAATGATTAAATAAAGTAGGGAAAGTCCATCAATGGAATATTATGCAGCTATTAAGTATGAATTCAAATAGTTTTATGACATGAAAAATAATCATATGTTTAAACAGTGCATAAAAAGCAAGCTGAAAACACCTGAGGAATAATTTCAGTTTTGTTAAAAATTGTTTCTATTTCATGCTTATATTTATGCATAGAGAAACAACCTGAAGGAAAAATTCACTACACATTAACAATAGTTATAACTGTGTGGCAAGATCATAAGTAATTTTCATCTTTTCCTTATACGTTTCTATTTTGTCCCAAGTATTCTGCAACGAGCAGATATTTGATTTATAATATAAATATTATATTTATAATTATTAGGTATCATACTGATATAATAAATAGATACTATATTTATAATAATAAAATGTTTTCTCTCACTGTCTACACACTCACACATACTCACACACACTTGCCCAACATTAGCCCTTTCAAGAATCTTAACAAGATCATGCTACCCGTGGCCTGCCCTTGGAAAAACCGAGAAGTTGGCAAAATATCTGTCCACATTGTGAGCTCTGCTCTGAGCGCAGGACAGGTGTGGGTGAAGGTAGGGCAGCTTTGAGACCTCAATGGAGACAGCAACAAGAGCACCTCCCAGCTCAGGGAGCGGTATTCCTGACCTCCCTTCCGGAGTAGGAATGTCTGGTGCCCCAACTCCATGCTCTAAGCTATCCTGCCCACCTCACACTGCAGGATGGATCTCCTCAGTCCACCTCTGATTATGGCATGTCCTCTCCACAAGAAACTCCAGCACCCTCTATATGTCACATAAACCAAGCCTGCCGACTCAACACTTCACGATTGGGTTCCTACGTTGTTCTCAGGCTTGCGTCTACAACACAACCACATGTTCCAGCCAAGCATTCCCTAAAAGTTGTTTTCAAATCACTATGCCTACTCTAACGTTCCCATTTTTGCTGATGCTACTGCCCTCCCTAGAAAGCAAAGCATCCTCCCTGCCCATGCCTTCCTTCAAGGCCCAGGAAGCCTCCCGAACGCTCCAGCAGAATGATCTCTGCCTTCCGTGAACTCCATCGGCAAATTTATCACAAATTTGACATGATTTGATAGGATATGATTCTGAACTATAATGTTATGTTTAAAATATTTGAAAGTTCATAAATATACTTGTATACTTTTAAATATTAGTTACATTAGATTTCACTTGCATTCATCTACTTTGGCACCTAGATGTTAAGGTCCTTAAAGGCAGAGAGCCTCAGTGATGTCAAATCCTCTGGTCTCCACTGCTGGCCTGAATGAAGCACAGGTTCAATAAACCCCTGATGCACGGCTGAGGGCAGGTCACTCGAGGGTTTCTAAGTTTGCCTGACCAAATGTTCAGTGCATTATATGGGTGGCTTACCAGTGCCCTGGCCAGAGGAGCTAGATGCATGTCAATAAGAGCAGGCAGCAGAACCTTCACCTGAGGCACTGCATTGCCAGCCCTACCCCCAGTAACCGTCACTCAGGGCAGTAGTCCCTCTGCCACCTCCAGTTCTCTTCCGTGAAAGTCTAATATAGACAAATTTAACCAACTGATAGCCATATTATTTTTCAGCAAGATGTTTATTTCTGATATTTACAAAAAATAAGTCTAACCCTGAGAGAGAAGGAAAAAGCAGTTTCATAATTACAAAAAACAAAAACCTGAAATCTACAAGATTGGGTTGAAGGTTATTTCTGTTATTTTTGTTGAATTATTATCATCATCAATATTTTATTTTTTGTTTGCTGAGGAAGATCTGCCCTGAGCTAACATCTGTGCCAATCTTCCCCTATTTTGTATGTGGGTCACCGCCACAGCATGGCCACCGATGAGTGGTGCAGGTCCGTGCCCCGGAACCAAACCTGGGCCACTGAAGCAGAGTGCACCGAACTTAACCACTAGGCCATGACACTGGCCTCGAATTACTTTTTAATGTCTTGTTGTGGTTTGATTTGGGGACCTTGGTTAGTTTGTTTTGTCTTCTTCCACATTGGGAGCACTAAAGAAAGAGGCAAACCCAAATGTACTCATGAGAGCAGCTGGAAGGTGCTGGGACATGGGTTAGACAGGGTGAAGGCATGGGATTTGGCACAACATTGTCAAAGGCATAGATAATAACCAGGTGTATTGGGAAAGGTTTTGAGAAATATCAAATCAGTTCAATCAAGATCATCCAAGGTGTTTGCTGTGTCAAGCATCCAAGATGCTACTGTGCACTTCTGGGACCACAGCAGAATCCCAGAGTTCAGAGTCACTGCTTCAAATACTAAAATCAGAAAAGCAATGACTATACGAAGAAATAAAGCAAAAATGCTCACCAGCAAGCACACTATCTACCACAAAACAAACCTAATTTATAAGCAACTTGCTGAAGCTGTGTAGGACGAAGATCCTGAAAAGATGCTAGTGCACAAGGGATCATAAATGGAAATTAATTGCACAGTACCCATTATGACTAATTTAAGAATTGCAGATTGTCGCTGATAATAGTATTTATTTAGAGTGCTATCTTTAGTATTTAATTTAGTGAACATTAAAAAAAAGGGACAGGACTGTCCTAAGTTCACCTGCTAATCCTATTCTTCCCAATGGATCTTAAATTCTTCAAATGAGAAGCCTTCAACCCAGGCAATTTTCAGAGACCTAAACCTAGATATTTAGGAAGGATTATTTTAGGTAGGAGAGGCAAGACAAGCTTCAAGTTATCACGAGGAAAACAATCATGGGAGTAAATATGCTTGGAAATACACTACATCCTAGCCTAGTTGGAAGAGACTATGCAGCTGAGAGCTTCATTAGCATTGGTAACAAGGTCACTACATTCTGGGAGTACAACCTTGCTCAATTAGAATGATGATCATGTGAACATGAGTTAGAACTCAACTCCTCACCCCCAGTCACTGCCCACACTTCTGAGGGGCAGAGATGGGCTTGAATACAGCTAAATGCTAGATGTGATGCACACAGAGCAAGCTTTCTAAGGCAATAGCCTTTTGGGCCAATGGACCACACAAGAGCCAGGCTGTGGCTAACTAACCAATGGTACCTTACAGCCCTTCACCAATGCAGGAAGCATCCCGAGGAAAGGAAAAGGAGGCACTGATCCCATTCTCCCAAAAGGGAGACAGTAAGCTCCTAGAAAGATTGAAAATGAAAAGCAACCAGACCATGCAAGGGGTTGGGCAGACCCTTGAGGCACTTGGTCTGTGCTTTCTACTCCCAGCTTAAGACACCTGCTCTGCATATCTTCACCTTCAGGTGAAGTTAAGCAATATCAAAGCCTTCGAGTTGCACTGCATTTTATAGTTTGCCGAGTCCTTCCACAGCTATTCTCTCCTCACTCCTCTCTCTGCTCCCTGAGGAAGGCAGGAAAGGTATTATTATCCACTGTTATTAGTTTCCTGTGGCTGGAAACAAATTATCACAAGCTAAATGGTTTAACAACGTAATTTTATTATCTTACCATCCTGGATGTCAGATGCCCAAAATGAGTCTCACTGGGCTGAGATCAAGGTGTCAGCTGGCTTGCATTCCTTTCTGAAGGCTCTAGCTGCAGATCTGTTTACTTGTCTTTTCCAGCTTCCGCAGGCTGCCCCCCTTCCTTGGCTTGTGGCCCATTTCCTTCTTCAAAGCCAGCAATGGCCAATCCAGTCTCTCTCAGATCACTCTGACTCTTCTTCCCTCCTCTCCATTTTTAAGGACCCTGTGATTACAATGGCCCACCTGGAGAACCCAGAGTACTCTCCCTATTTTAATGTCAGCTGATGAACAAGCTTAATTCTATCGAGAATTGTAATTGCCCCTTGCCACATAACCTAACATTTGCACAGATCCTGGGGATTAGGATATCTTTGGGAGGCCGTCATTCTGCCTCCCACACCCCACCCTGTAGGCAAGGAAATGCCAGAGCCAGGGCTGAGCGACTTGCTGGAGGTTACAGCTGGTTACCAAATGTTAGAACTGGGGCTCAAACTCAGAACTTCCCCTCCTGCGTTGAGTGCTTTATCCTTCTTCTTGTGCTTTGTGTTGATGACAAGGTGAAGGAAAGAGAGGGCACAGCAAGGGAATGACAAAGAGCGAGCACAAACCAAGGCAGAAAGGAATCAAACAGAAAGCAGGAGGGAGACCAGGAGGCTTTGACCCCTTAAGTCTTTGCCAGAGGTGTTCTCTTGTCCTGCCCTACGCGCCGTCCTTCCCTTTCTGTTTTCATCCCTTCAGCTGCAAATTTGACCCCATTCTCCCCAAACGAAAAAGCCTGTGGCAGTGTGTGTGTGTATGTTTTCCTGCCAGGTTTTTTTAGAGTGTTTGGTTGTTTGGTGTTGCTTCATCTCTTTCCCAACGTGAAGCAGAAGGGGAGGGGACAAAGAGGTAGCAATTTTGCCAGGCAGGTACTCTGTGTAATGATCTGTCATCCCGAGCCAGGTGGTCCCCAGACAGGCAGGGAAGAGAAAGCCACAATAGCAGTAATAAACAGAGAAGAGGATCTTCCAGGTAACAACATAATGAGGAGCCCCAGCTGCCTCAGTCGGGGAGGGTGGGAAGAGGCAGGAGAGGAAAGACTGCAGGGGTGAGAGATGGAAATGCCCAAAGGTTGCAGTTTTACATTTTGCCCCAGTGACTGCTCTGAGTGTGTGTGTATGTGTGTGAGTGTGTGTGTTTTCCTTCCTCATTGCTCAAAGGATGAAAACACCACCACACATACCCTCACACACATTTTGTTGTTAAGGATAGAGCAGCACATTTGTCAAAAGGTACAACTGCCACATCTGATTCCAAAGTTCGGCAAAGGATCCACCCCTATGGTGATTTAGATTAATCGCTTCTCATTAAGATCCAATAAACAAACAGTATTTCGTGAGCTCCTCTCAGCCATGGCCCTCTGTTGTCGCCTATAATTGCTGAGAGGGAAAGCGGAGGCACGCCAGAGTGTTGTCAAATATAATTTATAGGTTTTTAAGATCTAATCATTTTCTATAATATTAGATTAAACAACAATCTACATTAAAGAGGAAATTACATTTCATCTTGCTTTCTTCACTTTCACCCCCTTTTCTAGCTGGGGTTTCCAAAAAGCTCTAATCCCACAGCAAAGGGCCAGAAAACATCCTTGACAATGTACTTGGGAAGGATCACCCACTGGACTTCCCTGCACCCAGCAGTCTGTCCAGAGAAGTGGGACAAGAGATGAATGGGATATTCTCTTAGTTGAGCCAACTCCGTGCAGGAACCCCACCAAGTCCCACTCCCCTTACTTCAACCAGAGGTGTGTCATCTTACCCCCTGACCACACTCGCCACAGCTCCAGAGCACTGATTTTGGTGTTTGTGGTGGTAAAGACAGCCCTAGAGTAAATCAAACTCTTACAGAATCTCATCACCTTTAGAGCTGGAATCAAACAGACCTTGCTTTTCATTTGGTCATGCAGTCATGCAGTCAACGCTTCACTTACATTCACTTATTGAGGCCCTAAGTACATGCCAGGTTCTAGGATGGGCACAGGAGAAAAAAGGATGAGCAAGATAAGATTCAAATACCACCTCCATTTATTAGCTCCTTGACTTCAAATCTTCAGTTTTTCTCAACTGTAAAATCAAAAAAGCAATATTGCCCCCTCCCCCCACCATGGTGGGTTTAGAGGAGAAGATAAGAAAGAGAAATAATGTTTGGAAACCTCCTGACACATACTAGCATTCACCAAATGTCAGAGCCTTTCTTTCTCTTCTGCTCACCATGGCATTTGAGACAGTTATCCTCAATTAAGATGGGGGCAAAAGTAGAAATCAACTCGTGGAAGGAGAGGGCTCACTCAGGTTGCACAGCGAAGATGTATGAAGTAAAAACAAAAATGCAAAGGTTGACAACTACTGTTGTAGAAGGATGTGTCCGATCCCCAAAGCACAAGGAAGGAGCAATGGGACAGTCATCCATTACTGTGCTGTGCTTGGGACATATGATGTCAGAGTACAGAGAACCAGTTCTTTAGCCTGGAGGTCATGGCCCTTCACTCACTGGTTCCAACAGAACATTCCAACCTCATGTCCCCAGAGTACCTATACTATTGAAAAGAATTACGCAATTCACTATTCCCCAAACATCCTACTTCCCCACCTCCAAGCCACTGCTGAGGCCATTCGTCTTCCTGGAATGCTCTTCATAACTCTCTACATATCTAAACCATATCTGTCCTTTAAGGCTATACCCAAAGTCCTCTAAGAAAGCTCCGTGGGTTCCTCCCTCTTCACTCTGTAGTGCTTTGTAGAGCTTACAACTACCTGCTTAAATTATAGTAAAACTGCAAGCTCTTTCACGGCAGGAAGATTTTCCCTCATCTTTTTATCTCCCACTCAGTCCAATTTGGCGTCTTTCAGAGGGAGCTCAAAAATCTCCTGCTCTGCTCCATGCTGCCTGCATTCATGAACCCAGCCTGAAGGAGCAGCCCCTGTCATCGCTGCAGGTCTCCTGGATGAGGGAAGGAAGTCATGACAGACCTCCCCTGGGACAATTACACAGCTCACCTCCGTGGGAGAACTCCAGTGCAAGGACGCAGGCAAGTAATATTTTGTACAAATAATATACCCAAATTCCACTCCTGGGTATATACCCAAACAAATCAAAAACAGATAAACAAATACATGTACATTCATGTTCAAGAAAGCACTATTCACTAAATATGTGGAAAGAGTCCAACCATTCATCAAGAGATGAATGGAAAAACAAATTTTGGTACATACTCATGGAACATGACTCAGACATAAAAAGGAATAAAGTACCGACACACGCGACAACACGGATGAACTTCAAAAACATTTTGCTACATGAAAGAAGTCAGTCAGTAAAGTTCACATATAAGGCGACTTCATTTAGATGAAACATCCAGAATAGGGAAATCCATAGAGACAGAATGCAAACTGGTGGCTGCCAGGGACTGGGGTAGGGAGGAATGGGAAGTGACTGCTTAATGGGTACAGGGTTTCTTTTTGGGGTGATGAAATGTTTTGGAACTAGCAGAGGCGGTGGTTGTACAATATTGTAAATGTATTAAATGTCACTGAATTGTTCACTTTAAAATGATTAATTTTATATTATGTGAATTTCACCTCACTAAAAATAAAATTAAATTAAAAAGTTGTGGCCAGCGCCAGTTGGCTCCAGCCTCTCCCTTGCTTGCCAAGAACGACTAGGGTGACAACGTTAAGCTAAAGATACTAGTAAGCACAAAACTAAATCTCAGCTAGCTTGTAAAGTGTCTAGTTGTTTCATGAGCCCCTCTGCTTAACGGAAAATAATAATACTACAGTTGGTCTAAACAGGTCCTACAGATCACCACCACCAGGATAGCTGGACAGCTACACTAACCTCACAGCCAAATACTGGCTAATGAGTCTTGTCACAGGTCTGCTTTCTTCCCAAGAAGACCAACTAGTTCAGGTTACAGCCCATAAAGAATCCACATGTCACGTTGCTGTAAGGGAAAGTTCCAGGTGGACGACCTTTCCCAGGAACAAATCCTATTCTAATTGCCTCAAGCCTCCTCCTCCTATTTCTTAAAAATTAACATTACCAACAGGTTTAATTAATAAGCAGAGGCCCCCCTCATGCTTAAATGCCGTGCTCGAATGCTCTCATTTTAAAGGATGGTGTCCAGGTGCTTGCTTTATACAGCTTTATGAAGCATGCGTTATAAAAGTACCTCACCCATATGGCTTTTTAATACCATGGCAGTCCATTCAATTCAATCCCATAAAATTTCAGCAATCTTTAAGTGTTAAAGGTGACTTTCACTATGATATTTATTATTGGATAATGAAAAATGGGACAGATAGCCTTCAAAACTCCAGTCAATGGAGTGAACCACATCTCTTCTAAGCCTTTAATAATAGGACCTCCACATTTCCTGGAAATGGCATAAATCCCCAGAGGGCCTTTCGAGATTCTTGTTCGGCAGCATGAGTTTCCTTAATGGTTTTTTTTGTTTCTTAGAGATAAAACCCCATAACAGAGGAAAATCAGTTAGTTAAATACTTGCATATTACTTCTCCATCAAACTGAAGATTTTTAGGACAACCTTGCCTTCCCCTATGACCAAGAGATCCCCAAGATTCTCGGTTTCCCCTTGCTGCAGATATTCCTATAGAAGCCAACATAGAGAGCTATCAGAACACAGCGGGAAGTTATACTATGTCACTATCCCCAACTCCAGATCCTCTTGGATCCAATGTCCTACTGCTATTATACCAGCTAGTATGCTCAGTGCCATTTATTGCTCTGTATGTTTGTGTCCTCAGCAGACTGTGATGTCTGTGAGAACAGTGACTGGGTCTGATTTATCTTTCTTATCCCTGGCATTCAGTGCAATATCTGGTAGACTGCAGCTGTTAATAGATATGTCTGAGTGAAATAATAACTAACTCAGAAAACTCTTGTAGAGCAAGATCATCCCTCCCAACTATTTCAACATACAGCTGAGGGCACATGAGAGATTCAGTTGTCTTCTTAAAATCCCACAGTTATCAATGATATCGTTATTAGTCCAATAGTGGCACCTTGAGAAAGACCATCAGAATCATCTCAAGTGCTTGTTAAACACCGTATCTTCCTGGGTCCTACCTCACACATCCTGAATTGGAATTTCTGACTTAGGGAGCAGAGCCCTGAATCTACCCTTTTAACAAGCACAGCGATTATTCTAACATACACACAAGTGTGAGCACCGCCCCTTTAAAGTGCAGCAGGAAAACAATTTTTTTCCAGTTCCTTGCAGAATGAGAAGTAAACTGCTAGTGCCTGATAACCCTCCATCAAGGATGTGGCTGTGGAGAGTTTGGAGGACCATACTAAGTAAAATGGAGTGTGAAATGTAGACGCAGCCTTTGTCACAATGGGTCAGTTTCCTTGGGCTCCATGTGAAATTAAGGGCTGTAGGGAGAATGACGTGGCACTACAAGGATGTGACAGAACTAATTACAACAAGGGACTCAGGACACCATTTGTTAATATCTTTCTCTGAATAACCTTAAATCCTCACCACTCTGGCAGAGATAGAGTCCCCAAATATCCCTTTTGTAACTTCACTAACTACACACTAAGCCCCCAGAAAGTGTGTGTCTTCCCCTCTAAAGAGCATACATTTTAGGCTTTCAAAACACCCCCTATTCACTCATAACATGGTTGAAAAGTAATTGGCATCAACTGTGGAGCAATGAGGTGCTTCTTTCAGAGTCTACATTTAGTTTCTAGAACAGAAATGAGCAGGAATTAGCCATTCTACTTCCTCATTAATAGGCAAAAGCTGCCATCCCTGCCAGTTTACATGTTAACACAACTCCAGCTGCTCCCTGGCTCTTGTGCTTCACTTAAGGATAGCAAAGGGAAACAAAAGTATGTGGTGTCAGCGTGCGCACGCATTTAAGATAGAGACGCAAGCACTCTATCAACTTAGTCACGGGGGAAAACCGAAGGACCTTCAGCATCCCTGTGCCGTGGGTGAATAAAAACCTCAAGGGTCCTGGACACCTAGACTTAGAGGCCAATTTAAGACTAAGAGGAGAAAACATTTAGTTTAGAGCAGTGAGTTTCAAACTTGAATATGCTCATGAATCACCAAAGATCTTATTAAAATACGGATTCTTATTCAGTCGGTGGTGAGGGATGTGAGACTGTGTTTCTAACGAGCTCCTGAAGTGAGCCAATGCTTCTGGTCTGCAGACCACATTTTGAGCAGCAAGGACTTAAAGCAAGTAAGGACCAATAGCAACAGCTCGTGCAGTGCTGTGGTTCTCAAACTTTAGTGTGTGTCAGAAACACATGGAAGGCTTGTTTAGACAGAGATTGCTGGGCCCCACCCCACAGTGTCTGATTCAGGAATTCTGGGCTGGGTCTAAGAATCTGCATTTCTAACGAGTTCTCAGGCGATGCTGATGCTGTTGGTCCAGGAACCATACCTGAGAGCCACTGGTCTAGCAGATGGACCCTGGACGTGCAATCAGGCGGAAGTGCATTCAGATCTCTCTCTAACTTGCTTAACTCTCTGAACCTGGTGTAAATAGGGACAATAACACCTCCTGATTGGTTTGTTGGTTTGGATGAGGGTTAAGCAAGATAATGTACATAAAGTATTTAGCACAATTTGTTAGGCCCTCAAAAATGGATAATATTGAGCTTGCTTTGTATTGTCAAGATTAGCCAGAATGAAGATTGGCTGAATTATAAGAATATCCCGGGATGTGGCTTCACTATATAGGGCATTGCATCAAAAGCCAGCTTTGTCCAGGATTCAAAGTAATCATGAATCTGGGTATTGTTTCTGCTTTGATTTGCCCACTTCTGACTTTCCACCTTTGACAGAGCGACTGCAGGGTAAATCTGATTGACCAGTATTTATTTAATGGAGTCGTACACTGTGCAAGGCAGTGTGGAAGGTGTGACTGAGACTGGGAATTGAAGAAGATGGTTTCTGCCCTCGGGAATCTTACAATCTCATAGGGAAGGGGAGATTCAGTTCTAAACAGTATGCACTTAAGGGCCTGTTACGTGCTAGACACTTTATAGGAAACATACAAGTCAGAATATAATATAATAAGTAGCATTACTGAAGACAGAAATTGTCTGTAAATAGTAAAGATAATGTAAATAAATTACCAAGGCCCACTACAGATTTCTGAAGAGCTCTATATAGAAGAATATCTATCCTTCTATAGATGAACAGGTCAAAAAAGTAGGCTTTCTTCAAAAAAAACACTCAATTTAAGATGCTCCTGTTATAATATCACTTTGCTGAAATCATTTATGTTTAGGACTCAGTCTTTTAGTTATGAGACCACTGAGATAACAGCATTTACATATAACTTTGTGGGTTTCAACTTTAGTGTCTATGAGAATCACCTGGAAATCTTGGCAGAACATTCAAAATTTAAGCTACATGCTCTAGAGATGCTGATTCTGGAGTTCCGAGGTGAAAACATCAACCTCCTTTTCTTTCAAGACAGGACTTCTCCAGTCTGAGCCAGAGGAAAATGTTGCTTTTCCCCAAGCCACTTGGACTAGCCTTCTGCTCAAATGGAAATTTCCGGCAGGTTTTCTCCAAAACCAATTTACAAAACATTTTTGTAACTAAACCAGATCTATAAAAATAGCCTTAACATGATAATCACAATCCTAATAGCTAATATGCCTTGCTCTTGTGTGTGCCACTATGTACGCTAAGAATGTTTTACGTGCACTGCTTCATTTAGCCCTCACAAGGACCCCATGAGTTAGGATTCTCTATGAACCACCTTTCTCAGAGAAAAGTCCAGTGAGGTAAAGAAACATGACCCAAGATCATGCAGCAAGTAAGTAATGTAGGAACTAAAATCTGATATTTCTAACCCCCAAACTTACTATTGTATACTGTCCTAAAATTGGCATTTCTGTGTGTGTGTGTCAAAAAAGGCAACAGGCAGTGTCTCATTGACTGTGGGTAGTGATCACACATGGCTTCCTTTCAAAGGGTGACATTTCAAAAACAGTCTTGAATGGGGTAGTAGGGTAATAGGAAATAAAGCAGGAAGGGTGTCACAAAAAGTGGAACAGAGGTATAAAGGTGGGGAAGCTCAGAGGAGTCCGGTTTCTCTTCTATGCTTGCTGCTACACTTTAGTTCTGCTCCATCTTCACCTTTTCTCCTGTTGTCCTGGCTTCTACCTCTGCATCTTTGAGTGATGCTGATTGACCTGACGCCTTAAAGGTGGGCTCGTGCAGCTTAAAAAAAACTGCCCACAAATTGAACTTGTGTAAATCGAATCTTGTTCCTCCACTGACTCATTACCGTTTCACTTCAAATTGATATTCAATGTACAATTTAAAGTTTCTCTTCTCTCAGTTCTCTGCCAAGTAGCTAATGATCTGCAAATGAACAGTAAAATACACCAAGGAACTGGCCAATAAATTCACTATTTTCTCCACCCCTCCCACCTCCATACACACAGAAACGCAAAGCTTACATTTTTGACGATTCAAAATATTTAGATAGTGAGATTTCTTAAAGGAAACACGAATTTAAGCATGCATTTGGTTCTACGCAAAAAGTCACAATGAACAAAGATGCAAAACCTAGACCAAGCCAGATTGCAGCTCTAAGATTCTCTGTATTATATGTCTGTGTGTAAGGAAAATAGAATATATTTATGAAATGCCTCAAGGGGTTGCAAGAGACAGCATCGAATTTCCTAAGAAGTAGAAGATGGAAGTCATATTTAACTTCTTTTCTTAATACTCTATATTTTGAACCCCTAAGAGAATGCCTTCTCTGTTGAAGTGTTTCAGTCTCTTACTGGGAAAAATAATTCAGTTCATCTATCATTCTCCTGACCTGCCAATTCAGACTAAAAGCCTGACTTCCCAGGCTGGAGCTACTTCCAAAACTATTTTGCCTTCCTAATGGCAGATAAGCAAAAGAGCTCCTTCCAGCACCCATGTCTCCCCACTGATGCCCAAACATAAACATAGTATCTGTGGAAAACACAACAATTGAAAGATAAGGCAAACGTAGCAATTTTAAAGCCAGCCAACTCTCAATTTTCTGCCTCTGGAGTGGAGCGGGAATTACGTGTGCTAAAGGGACCTACTGATTTTTTAAACACGGAAGAGAAAACAAACTTGGCTTTTACTGTGAAAGCTTGGATATTCATGCCATGGAGAAGACGTGGAGGGGCATATAATCCCAAGTGATGACTAACCAAACCATTTTTTCCCCTTTAGATCCTGGTCAGTGGTCTCTTTTGCAACAAATTAGCTTGAATTAGCTTGGGCTACTATTAGCATGAATTCACACTCGTCGACAGAGTAAGTAATATTTAGTAGGTAGCTGGAAGGAATGAGGGTGGTAGCAGAGGGGGCTGAGAGAACACTGGCTTATAATTAAATACTTCCCATAGAGACACCACTGTGAAGAATCAACTCTGGGATAATGGAGGGCATGTTGCGTTTGGGGTTGTCTGCCCGGTTTGATAACCCCTAAAAAGAGGCAAATCTGATCTTTACTCATTCACTTACTGCAGGTTCTTCCTCTTGGGCAGATTCCTTTCATGTAAGACTCCTCCTTTGGCCCCATGAGGCATGTCAGGGTCAAAGATAAGGAAGACACTGATAGGCATCAAACTGGGAAGTCAACAACATGAGGACAGGCTATATTTGGGTTTTAGCTACTGTGTCCCCAGGGTCTGGCACCTTAAAGATGCTGTGAAATGAATTACCCCATATGCAAATTCAGTTTTCCATGTTTCACCCAGTTTTCATGACTAGTTGGATGCCTATGTGATGTCTGAGGCTGGCTTCCCAGCTCCTTAAGGCTGATTTCTCCATCTTCCATGATATGCACCCACACCAGAAAGTATTGGTAATGACCCTCTAATTTGCTAAAGCCCTCATCTCTGTGCTTTGCCTGCTGTCCTCTGAAGCCTCTACCAGGCACAGCAGAACCCTGTGGATGGAGTGAAATGGCTGAGGTGGGACACAGCTACCCAGGGGTAAGCAAAACCCAGGGGAACTCAAGACAAGGCCAGGCGGGGATCAGTATCCTAAATCAGTCAGAGAAGTAGACAATGTACAGTTGGGAAAAGCGTGAAGGTCATATGTATGTGTGTTTGGTCCTCAATGCCAAGCCCATTCTTAACCCTGCTGGGAGTCTGCTAGAGGGAGTCCTTTAAATGCTCTCATTCATTTTTACAATGCCAAAAATAGTTCTGGTGTCCAGACAGAAATAGTTTTGTTTTTTGAATGCTTATGCCCGATGTCTTTAAAAACCATAAAACCCAGGGTTGGGTCAGGAAGTGGCCCTGGTAAACACTGCCTTTCTCTGAGCAGATGATGATGATGCCTGACTGCAGCGCAGGTCAGCCTCGCCGTCCATGAAGGGACAGCACCTCTGTGTTGGGAGAGCTTCTGTGCTTTTGGACTCATTGAGCCTCACTCAAGAAGAAAGAGAATAAGGCCCTTCTCTCTAAATCCCAACATTTCCTGAGGCTCCCTCTGTCCCAGCTGGAGTACGGGTTTCCTAATGGTATCAGCCCTTGTGTCTAGTACCTACAGAGACGAGTAAATTTTCCCCCATCTGCATAAACTACAGCGGGCATGGATCTTACTGCCGGTCTCTGCCATAGAACTTTCTCTTTTCAAAGTGCACCTTTCTGCAACAGAGTCCTTCCTTGGTCAACCACAGTTTCCTTCCTGGAAGGAGAAAAAGAGGATCTCTTGATATGTGAGCAAAAGAAAAACTGATGGGCTGGGAAGGATGGGGGTAGCAGATTAGACCAGGTATCAGTGCTAATTTTTACAAGCCACACCACTGATTTTTGATCTGCTCTCTCAACTTCCCATGCCAGGGACTGCGAACACCCGCAACTTGCCACTCCCAGAGGTAAGTCTGGCTTCAGCACAGAGTCATCATCTCTGCTGTCCCCATTCCTGCTACATCTGCCTTCCTGTATCCCCAGACTGAAGGAATAGGCTGGGAGCTCAGAGGATGTGAGGGCTCCTATTTCTCCAGGACTTAGAAATCCCACCCAGGAAACATAAAACTATTAACTCCAAATAAAGAGAAGCTGCTCAGATGCCTTTGCTCCCTCAGGCCACATGCGATTGGTTCTCATGCAGAAAGAGAAGTGAAAAGAGAATGTCTCAGTTAACTCCATCCCCATGAGGAGGCAGGCAGGGAGTAGGTGACGAAAAGCAGAGTTGAGTGATACTGGGATGTGGGAACACTGTCTGCCAGTGGAAATGGAGCTTCTGGTTTCCTCGGAAACCAAGGGGTCAGCAAGGGTACCAACCTCCAGGCCACTTCACGCCAAAGCAGGAGATGGGTCCTACTGTTTACGAGGAGTTTTGAGTGCCCTCTCTCCACGTCAAAGCCCCTGCGATAGTCGGATTACAACAAAGCGCTTATCAAACAATTTTAGTTTCTGCTGATAAAGTGGAAATAGGCTAGCTCCACCACAACCAGACACACCATTTGGAGGGAGAGAAAGAGAGAGAACATGTGTGCCAAGCAGGGAACAATGTCGCTGGAACTCACCGAGCAACTGTGAAAACAGGAGTGGAGGAGGGTGAAGACAGAGCCCCACAGGAAAAGATGAAAGACTGAGCACCAAGAGAAGAAGGGACAAGACTGCCAGTCCTGTGCTTGTGCTTCTTTATCCTCAACCCCCTACAGGCATCTTACACAGCCCCACACTCCCTCCTTAGCTAATAACAGTCGTCACCACCAGCAAACCTGTCATTCACTGGGCACACTCTATGCACCAGTCATTGTGTGAAGCACTTTCACGGATTATCTCATTTGATGCTCCACAACACCCTAGAGGCTAGGTATTAATATTATTCCCGTTTTACAGATGAGGACACTGAAGTTTTCAGAACTCAGCCTACTCACTCAGAATAACACTGTTAATAAGTAGTAGAGCCTAGAACTCAGGTCTGCCTGAAGCCACCATGAGGGCTCTTCAAACTACATCAGATTGCCGCAAAATGGCAGCCAGTTGAGTCACAGCCCATGCCCATAGCACCCCAAAGGCTCAACTCTGCCACCCCAACTTCCCCAACATGACTGAGGACATTCTGGTCTGAAGACAAAGCATAGCAAAGAGTAAACACACTTTTATTTTTAGTGTGTGTACGGAGGGGGGTAATTTTGTGAAAAAAGTGTATGCTGCTGAACAGAGCCACCACCGCCCTTTTGTACATTAAGGTGCCCCCTTAACATTGCAAAATAATCTAATGCAAACAATACCTTGAAGTCAACACACAGAAAGTTCACAAAGCATAAGGGTACAGCCTGATGATTTTCACAGTTGAGCGTGCCTGTGTATTCACTTCTACATGAAGAAAAAGAACATAAGAAGCACTTCAAAAACCCACCTCGTGCCCCTCTCTCCCAAAAGTAACCAGTATCCTTTCTTCTATGGACATTGAATTGTTTTGACTATTTTTACGTGTTATATCAACAGTGCCATACAGTGTGTATTCTTCTTGTTTGTATGGTTCCACATTCTATGAGATGAAGCCATCTTGTTGCTCGCTTATACCTGTGATTCTTTCTTTCTCTTTACTGTACGGTTTCCAGGGTATGAATATTCCACAATTTATTTGTCCATTTTACTGTTGATGGACATTTAGGTTGGCTCCAGATTGTGGCTTTTAGTGCTATGAACATCCTTCAACATGCCATGTGGTACATATACGCAAGGATTTCTGTCTGACATATACCTAAGAGTAGAACTGATGGGTCATAGACTATGTGTATGTTCAGCTTTAGCAGAAGTTACCAGTTTTTGAAAGTGGTTTTAACAGTTTACAATCCTCTCAGCAGTGTATGAAAGTTCTAGCTACTTCATACTCTTGCCAACACTTAGGAATGTCTAGCTTTTTCATTTTAGCTAATATGGTGGTTATATAAAGGGATCTCAGAATGGTTTTCTTTTGTACTTTCTGATGACTGTTGAGCAAGTTTTCATGTGTTTATAGGACATTTAGATATCTTCTTTGGTGAAACGTCAGTTCAGTCTTTTGCCCATTTTTCTATTAAGTCATCAGTCTCCTTTTCAATGATTTGTAGGCATTCTCTATATATTCTAGGTTATGAGTTCTTTGTATTACAAATATGCTCTCCTATTAAGTGGCTTGTCTTTTCACTCTCTTATATTGCTTTTGCTGAACTGAAGTTATTTATTTCATTAAAATTCTATTTATCATTCTTTCCCTTTATGGTTAAAACTTTCTGTGTTCTGTGTGAGAAATCTTTGCCTATGCAGAAGCCATGAGATACTCTCTTATGTTTTTGTTGAGAAGCTTTATGGTTTTAACTTTCACATTTTTATCTGCAACCTGTGAGGAATGGTTTTTGCGTAGAGAGACAAGAGTCAAGAATCTTTTTTTTTAATTAAGATATTCAATAAACCAAGTTACGTTCATTAAAAGATCACTCTTTTATCACTGCCTTTCAGTGCTACTTTTGTTATAAATCAAGATACCATATATATATGGGTCTACTCCTGGGTTTTATTCTGTTATACTGGACAACTTTTCTATCTTTGTGCTAATCCTACACTGTCTTAATTACTATAGCTTTAAATAAGTCTTGATATCTGGTAGTGTAATTCCTCCGACGTTTTTTTCAAGATTGTCTTATATATTCTTGGTCCTTCACATTTTTTTCTATAAATTTTAGAATCAGCTTGTCAAATTCCACAAAAAGATGTCCACTAGATATTTTATTAGTATTCTTTTAAATTAATAGATGAGTTTTGGAGAGAATTAACATGTTTACAATATCAAGTCTTTCTACTCATAAATATGGTTTTCTCTCCAATTTATTTAGGCTTTCTCTGATTTCTCTTAGCAACGTTTCATAGTCTTCTGTATTGAGCCCTTGCTCATCTTTTATTTCTCTCTTCATTACATTATTCTATTAGCTACATATTTATCACATATTATTTGCTGCTATTATAAATAGAACCATTTCATATTTTTTCTTTTCCATTTGCTTGCTACCATATATACAAATAATTTTTTATATATTTACTTTGTATCCAGTGACCTGCCATATTCACTTATTAATTCTAGTCATTTATTTACAAGACTCTCTTGAATTTTCAAATAGACAATTATCAATTCTTTCTCTCTAATCTTTATACCTTTTATTTATTTATTTCTTGCCTTTTGCACTGGCTAGAACTTCCATTATAATGTTGAACAAAAGAGCTGACAGTGGGCATCCTTATCCAGTTCCCAGTCTCAGGGGAAAATATTCTAAGTTTCACCACTAAGTGTGATGTTTGCTGATGTGGCTTTTTTCCTAAATATATTTTATCAGATTAAGGAAGTTCCCTTTTTTTCTAGTTGACTAAAGTTATTATGAATGGGTGTTGAGTGTTATCAAAGATTCATTTTGCATCAATTGAGATTATCATATGACTTTTCTCCTTTATTATCTAATTGTGGTGAATTAAATTTGATTTTTAATGTTAACATAACCTAGCATTCCTGAAATAAACCCAACTTGCTTGTGATGTATTATCCTTCTTATATTCTGCTGGCTTGAATTACCTAATGTTTTGTTAAGGATTTCTGCATTTATGTTTATGAGAGGAATCAATCTGTAATTTTTATTACTTTTAATGTCATTCTCAGGTTTTGGTATCAAGGTTATGCTGCCCTTATAGGGAGCTGGGAAGTTTTTCTCCTTTTTCTATTCTCTGAAGAACTTCTTTGAGATCCGTGCTATATTTTCTCTAACATTTGGAAGATTTCACTGGTGAGACCATCTGGACCTGGTGACTACAGGGTGGAAAGAGTTTTAATCACAGATTCAGTTTCTCCAACAAGTACTGGACTCTTCACATTTTCAGTATTCCAGAATACTTCAGCAGGTGCTCTGGGGAAACTGTGGTGTTTGACTCCTAGACGTCCTCAGAAAATGCTCCAACACATGTCATCGGTCAGATTCCACCCATGATTCTTCTTCCACAGTGCTGATCATTTGTTAGATCTCCTTGATGCTCATCCTGTCTCCACATTGCCTCTCTGATGAATACAACGTTTTTATCATAAAAAAGAAAAGACCATCTCTGCTGTAGCAGGGTGACTTATTGAGAATTTAACACAGCAGGATACTTATTAAGACAAAAAATTGTATCTTCTTTCTCAATGCTCCAAACTCATCAAGCTGAAACAAAAGCTAAGTCTCAATTCCTCACGTAAACCCTTCCAGACAGGCAGCCAGGTCTTTGTTTCCAAGGACTGGACTCTCTTTTCTCCCAGTGGGGACTTCACAGCTTTTTTTGTTACTTTGTTTCAGAGCCAGAGCAAGAAGAGAAAGAGTCTTGTACTGGGAAGTCAACGCTAAAATCATCTTTGATTTCTTCTCCAAGGTCTAGACCAATCCAGGAAAGTAAGCCAGATTGTCTAAATTTTGGTGCTCTGGTTGAAAAGAGAAGAGTCCAAATCCTTAAAGTCTTACTCAGTAGCGTTGTAAGAAAGTTTGTAGTTCTCTGAGCCTGATAAGCAGCATCCAGAGCCTCAGAAACTCAAATGGGGGTGCCTGTCAGTACCTGTATAAACTGTGAACGAAGTCAGGGCCGTGAGAACCCTAAAGAGGGTGTGCACAGACCCATTCAATGTGGAGGGATTAAAGATGGCTTTGGAGTCGGCCATCTCCAAATGGACCACACTTGTCAAGGGCCAAGCGCAGTGAAGACCAACACCAAATGAGGTCAAAGTCATTCCCATTCTTCCCTGGATTGTGCAGAATCCAACATTTTCACCTGAATCAAGGCGGAAAGATCCAGAAAGAATAACTGATAGGAAATGAATCAGTAAGTCCAGCGATTAAAGGCTCAAACTCGCAATTTGGTTTTTCATTTTTCAATAAGAAAAATAACATTTTGAAAAATGTGCCTTATCTTTTACCCTCCAACTGTTATGGAGCAAGAGAAAGCCATGTCTACATCTCTTTCAGCTTTTTGGGAAAGGGTCAGCATGGAAATCCACCAGGAAATTAGTTTTTTGAGTGGGTTTTTGGTGAGGGCAGTCACTTCACTGAGCCTCGGAGACAGTTTGGCCTTCCTTGACCTCCTTCTTCCCCAATGACACTTCCACCCAGAGGACAGAAAGTGCCCTGTAAAACTCCCCTGTGCAAGGACATCAGGCCCAATGGGACACTCTTAAGGATTTTAGGAAGAGTAGCAACAGAAACATAACGTAGAGTTCAGATGGTTCAGCTGCTTTGCCTGGGCACTCTGGGCCATTCTCACTTAATAATTGCTTATTGATTTCAGCTTAGGTGAACTGAATGTCAACCCAGTGCCAAGCATTGTGTTAGGTACCAGAAAGCCCGGACAGATAATGCATGGATCTGGCCCTAGGGCATGCAATGTTTAGCAAGGGAAACAGAGACATAAATGGCTGAGCTGCAAGGAGATATATGCTAGGACAGGAGATAAACAGAATGCTATAAAAGCACCAAGGAGGGAGCAATCAATTCCACCACAAATGTCTGCCTTACTCAGCTCTGTCTCCTCAGCAGAAGGTGCTAGGCTCTGGATTCTGGCAGAGGATGCTGGAGGAGGACTACAAGCTCTCACAGCTGGAAGCCATTAGTCCTGTTGCAATGACAGGCAAGGCCAGCAGAATGTTGAATACAGAAGGTGAGTCCAGAACGGCGCAGCCAAGCTCAGGTGCCATCTGGACCAGGAAAGCAGATCTGGGAAACTGGGATAAAACCTGAAGCAAAATCCTTCTTTGTTAGTCCTCCCTGGGCCTTGCCCAGGGAAAGACTGAGAACCATTGGCAGGTGGCCGGGATCTAGCTACCCTGGCACTGCCTTCCACACCTGCACCCTGGCTTCCCCCTGAGGCAGCAACAAAAATGCTGTGCTCTGAGAGCATTTAAGACGTTGCACTAGGCATTACGGTAGATACAAGAATGGGAAAAATTCAATGTCTGCCCCAAAAGTGCTAGCCATATTTAAAAGATAATACACAAAGTGGAAATGCCAGTCAATGCGGGAGGAAACACTGAGCAAATTCATCAGTAAAGGCCTCTTGGAGGAGTGGACTTCTGCATGGGACCCTGAAGGTGGCAGAATTCAAGTAGGTGGAGAGAAAATGGGGAGGAGCACTCCAAGAAGACACTAGGAGCATAAGGACAGGAGCTGCCAGGGGAGGTGAAAGGAAACAGAGAGTCAGAATTCTTTAGGGGTAGAAGAATACAAGTGAGATGAGGCAGGAGAAAATAGCTGGTGCAGGTTACAGGGCAGCTTGAACCCCATGCTATGGAGTTTGGCCTGAATCCTGGAGGCAATGGGCAGTCACTAGCAGATTTTGAGCAGAGTAGAGACTGCATAAAAGCAAATCATCTCACATAACACTTCTCTCTGAAAAGATCCCTCCATGACCAATAAAGGCCATTCAGTTGGAAGATGTCAAAGCACAGCCTAGTCTCAAGTTATAAATTTACCTGCCAACTACTGAAAGCCATATGAGCTTGAGAAGGTTTGGGTCTCTTGTACTATATTATGTCCCAGTCAAAATTTAAGGCACCAACAACAGTAGAGAAAGAAACGAGCTGAAGTTGAATGGGCTCCCCACGCACAGAGAGCCCTGGAAGTACAGAAACCCACTAAACTGCAGCAAAATCAAAGGGTAAGCCTGGAGTCCAAGCTCTACCAATCAGTCATCCTTTACCAGGTCTAGCATCTACCACTTGGCTGGCTTCCAGCCCCACTGTCACCTGAATATGAACCACTACTCACTGCTGTGCCTTGTAATTAAAGGTAAAGGTAAAGGTACATATAAGCATTGCCAAAGGACAGCAGCCAAACATGGGGGGAAGCATCATTTGGAAATGCCCATTTGTGGCGTGGGGTGCATACAGCAGTGGGATTCTGCCACCACTTTGCTAAGTGACCTTCAGTAAGCCCCCTTGGGGTAAACAAGAACTAATCCACCTGCTCCTATTAAGTAGCCATGGGGAATGGGGCCTCTTCCTTGAGCTTGGGGGAGAGTAGTCCTTCCAAGACCTAAACTTGACCTGGCGAGAATGGACTAGAGGAAAACATACTGCAGGCACCATCCACCATGGCTTAGATATTCAATGTTGCTCTGCTCGTGGTAAATGCAGGTGATATGAGCTTTCAGCCAACCTGAGAGGGAATTTTAACTGGCTTAGAAAACACATAATCAGTGTTAGTTATTCTCTTAGAAAGGAACTTCTTGAATACTTATAGTGGATTCTTCTAATGGATTTAATATTCAGTTTCCTGCCATTTAAATTAATGCTCACTTTTTCTCGAATATGCTTAATTTCTAAGTGAAATTCAACCGCAAGAGTAATGCATAAAACACTAATCCCCTTGGTAAACTCTAACTCATCTTTTAAGGTCTAGTCAGATGTGATCTCTGCTCTGTATCTTCCTCTAACCACTCATGGTAGAATTAATTGCTCCCTCTGCTGTGTTACCAAAGCATTTGATACATCTCTCTATTATAACGTTTCCTTAGACAGAGACTAAGTCTCATTCATCTTGGTGATCCCAGTGCCTAGCATCGTGCTGACCACACAGTAAGTTTTCAACAGATATTGGCTGAATTGACAGTGAGCTGGGTTTATTTTCACTTGATCCTATGTTCAACAACAAGAATCACAGAGAGAATTTATTGTTGAATTTATCTTTGTTTGCCAAGACTTAGGTGGGTGCTTAAGCCTGTCTCCTAGGATCTAGACCCATAAATCCAACTGCTTGAAAGCCTTCTTACCTGGCTGCCCCATGGTGTCAAACTCAACACGCCCCAACTAAACTGATTATCTTTTGCCCAAAACCTCTTCTTTCCCTTTAGTCAATTCATTTCTTATTAATATCCCCAACCTCCACTCATTTACCCAGTCACTCAAACAAAATCCTGAGAACCCCCCTAAAATCTTCTTTTGTATCCCAACATCCATGCAAGTACCAAGTTGGTTGGTTTCAGCTCTCCAGCACTCCTCAGAGCCAACCTCTCTTCACCATCCTTCCACCACTGCAGGAGCCCATGCCCTTGCCTAGAGCATCACGTCAGCCACTGTTTTTTGGCTTGCTTTATTTCAAACACACAGTTTTATAACCTGTTTGGTTTTTTTACTTATATACAATAAATAGCTTTCCATATCTACAAATACAATCTTTAATCACTACATAGTGTTCCATCATACTAATGTATTTTAATTGATGAATAAATTTCTCATGGTTGAGCATTCAGGTGGCTTCGAATCCTTTTGCTTTTATACGGCAATGCCTACTGGACTCTCTGTTGTCAGTCTCACCATCTTCCACCCTGTTCTCTGAGTGATCTTTCTAAGACATGAATCTGATCTAATGACTCCCTATTCTGTTAAGGAAAAAAAAAACATCAAAAAAAAAAAACTCCCTAGCTCAATAGAGGAGACCCTTACCACCTCTTCGCATTTGCTTTCACCCCCACCCACACCAAAGTTCTTCAGGATCTTTAAACACACCTTACTCTCTCACATGTCTATGCCATCACACAGGTTACTTCCCCTACCCAGAAAACCTCCCCAATCCACCCTCACCACTAGTCCTCAGTAAAGCCCTACTGATGTGTTGACTTAGCTTACATATTAGCTTACTTTGAGCCTTCCTGGCCACACCAGGTAGAATCAATGCCTCCTTCCTCTGTGACCCACAGCATTTACCACCCTCCCAGGCATGCCTCCAGGAAAGCAAAGACCCAGGACATAAGACTCGCGCCAAAATATCCAATGGAGGAATGAGTTTTTCTTCACTCCAACTAGACCAGTGGTTCTTGATGCTGGAAGCACATTAGAATCGTTTAGGAAGCTTTATAAATTACCAACCTAGTAATCTCTATAAACTACTAATCCTCACCCTAGATCTATTAAAACAGTCCCTTAGGCGAGGTGTGGGCATGGGTATGTTTTAAAGCTCCTTCAGGAATCCTGAAGGCTAGCCAGAATTGAGAATCAACGAAACCGACTCCAAACCCCTGGAAAGCGGTGACGCGTGCTTTCTCAAACTCAGTAGAGTGAGTGTGTCAGAGTATGGAATCTGGAGTCCATCAAACCCGAGTTTAAAACCTAGGGCATCAACTTCTTAGTGAGGCAGATTTCTCAACCTCAGTCAGCCTCAGTTTCCACAGCAACAAAAGGGGGATGATAATCATGCCTAACTCACAAGGGTCAAAGCACTGTTGTGAGGATTAATCATATGATGCATAGAAAGACTTAGTCCTGACCCTGCACACAGTGAGCACGTTAGGGCTATTATTTACTTTGCCTTCAGAGTCCCCCTCAGAGCCCAAAACAAGCCAAGGCTCACAGCAGCCACTGGAGAATGCTCACAGAGCAGAGGACTGTTCTACCTAGTACCTCCCTCAGTCCCTGCAACTCCCACTAGACACGCTCTGCTTGCTGCTAAGATCCTTGCTGGTAAAAAGGCATCCTGCAGAAAGTGCCCCCTTCCCAGCCGTGGCTGTTTTCAGAGATAACGTTAAGTCAATTTTGACTTCTCCGCCTCTGCAATCTTAAAGGAAACCACAGTCAGACCTTCTAAATTGGTTATAATTCTAAGGAGGCTAGAAACCCTGGGCAGCAGGGCTGGAACTGAGCATGAGGAGGCAGATCTGTCTATCTCTTTGGCAAGAAGTGGCAGAGGAATAAACCAGCAAACTTCTTTTGGTTGTGATTGTCAGAATACTAGAGGTACCGACGAAATGAGTACACTTACCTGCCCATGTAGAAAAAAGCTGGAAAAAATTTTTAAAATCCTCCCACTCAAAAGACTCCGTGAAAACACACTTTAAAAACTATTGATAGCATACATGTGGTCAGGCTGTCTTTAAAAAAAACAAAACACCCAGGGACACAAAAATGTATGGGATATGGTCACAGCTCTCCAGCTAGAGGCAGGACTTGAAAAGTTTTCCACTCTCTCTGTAGTACGTGATGAAGTCCAGATGTTAAGTTCCAAAAATGACTTCCAAACCTGGCTATACATCCGGAAAGCCTAGGAGATTGTTTTTGTCTAATATACATCGCAAACCCTCTCCAGATGTAAAGAATCAGCGTCTCCGGGGTCTAAGTGAGGTCTGGGATTCAGTATTTTTCAAGTCTCCTCAGGTTCTCTGATGCAGTCAGTCCATAGACCTGCTACAAAGTTTTAGGAATTGGGGGCAGAAGTCCTAGCTGGGATGAAAAATTGGGGTAAGATACTAGGATATCAGGGAAAACTTCACAGAGGAAGGGAGATCTGCATGAACTTTGGATAAATAAATGACAAGCAATAGGATATACTGGAATATATGAGGAAGCCATTTGGGTTAGAACTAATTTGGCCTGGCCTTGTTTTTCCAAAAGGGGCTGAAGTGGCCTGTTGAGCATGCATTGTATGTCTGCTTTAAACGTTTACTATGTCCCCAAGACAAGAATGATGCCCCTAAAGATAGGGACGGAACTCCCCCCTCATATCGGCATTTCCTTTAGGATAAGCATCTCTCCCTAAACTAAGGATTAATTACTGACCTGCTATGCTCACCTCATGACCACTGACCTGTTGACCACTGATCTGCTGTGCCAGCTAAGCATCTCGAGACAATTGTAAAAGGAACATTCGTAACATGTATGATGTATGCTATTTGTTCCAAGATGGTATATAACCGCTCTGTATACCCAACTTCTTTGGTGCCTTTCCTTCCTTGGGGAAGGCAGGCCCCGGGCTAGTCCTCAGATCTGGCTCATAATAAACCCACCCAATTTTGATTTATAGATTGGTTATGGATTATTTGCATTGACACTTTGAAAGAAGAGTAAGATTTTGGTAGGTGGAGTGGGCACATAGTGAAAGCCAAGACACACGTATGGGAAAGATGGTAAACAGGAAAGATGCTAATATTTACATGATGCACACAGCTTATTTCATTTGATTCTCAAAAGGCCCCTGTGAGACAATGTGGCAGGCATTGTTGGTTGCCTATAAAGCATCCATCCACACCTCTCCTTCTTCCTTCCCAACAGAACCCACATTCTGTTGAGCTATCCCCCTCTGTGTGGGCACGCGCTGGGAGGAGGCTGGGCCCCCTGCTGGCTCCCCTGGTCTGCCCAGCCCTGGTATAGGCATGCACACAGGATGCAATGCTGGCAGCTGTGTGCTTCTGCAAACAGTCCCCTCATTCTGAAAACGTGTTGTCTCCTATTTTTCTTCTGGACATTTTCATGTCTGGATGTGATGCTAGAACCTTTGCAACCATCTGGTCATCCATGACAAAGAAATTAGCCTGAGGACAAAGGTCAACAGCCTAGATGGCAGAGTAGAAAAATGCAAGGAAGCTGGTCCTCAATGATGTAACAGAACCAATGAATTAACAATCAACAATCACTTGCAGTAATATCTTCCCCATGCTTCAGCCAGTTAAGGCAGAGTCTTCTGCACCTTATAAAGCCAAAGCATCCCAACTGATAGAAGCAGGTATCACGATTCCCATTTTACAATAATGGCCTGAGGTTTGGAGCATTTAACTTATCTAAGGTCACAAAACTGGTACTACTGAGCAGGGCAAAGAGAAGGCTGGACAGGTAAGCTTGGAACCACATTCTATACCACACAGATGTATAAATTTTTCTCCCATGGACACTGGGGAGCTCTTGAAAGTTCTGAGTAAGGATCCGCATGATCAAAGAGTTGATTCCTAAATGAAAAGCTCTGACTGTCACTTTTTGAGAGGATGCCTGGGGTAATGGACTCCTTCCTCACCACTGCCTTCTCCCTCACTTCCAGAGGTCAGTGGCCCAGGCCCCAAGTACCCTCCCCAAGACTTCAGGGTAGACTCAGCATGCATGAGTTCATATGCAAGCAGCCGTGAGACTAAAGAGAAACAATCTTTGTAGCTGCTCAAGAGAAGAGGGTGACATGGAGTACTTTAAACTATTTACAATATGATTAAGGTCCGCTGAGGTAAGACAGGTTTTACAGACAGCCACATCAGGACACTTCTATTAACACTGAGGAAATCTTCTCAGAGAAATAACTTTCACAAGCTTGCATCCATGAGGCTGGTCTCCTCTGACTAACGAATGCCAATGCTCTGTGATTTGGGATCAAGGCGGGGTGGTTGAGACCAGAAAGTCAGCAGTTTATTACTCCAAGACATTTCTGGAGCAAACCTGAGTGCTACGATTCTGCTCTGACATCAACTCGTCTCAAAAGGTCCAGAGTGGAGTCAGGAAACCTTCCATGCAAATACATGCTGTCACTCCCTCTCCCGGGATGATGGAAGATTCAAGGTTCAGGCCAAAGACCACTTTGGATAATTGCATCCTATGTCTCTGCTGCTCTCTTAACATGAGTGTGCTTCTTGTCTGGCCCAGCCTGGCAGCTTTAATCAGTCAAGCGCTTCTCCAAGTACCATCCCCCCAACAAGCGAAAGGAATCCTATAAAAATTGCCTTCCAAAAACCTCATAGTCTCAGTCCAGAACCCCATGCCCAGGCCTGCCTTGCACTCTATGGCTGACCGGGTCCCCATCTTCCTGGTATCTTCCCTTCTGCCTGGTCTTCCGGTCTGGGGCCTTTACTTACCCTTGGGAATTTATCAGACCTTCTCCGATTTGGGTCTTTTCTCTCCTTGTTCAACCTCGACTCAGATTTTCCTCTGATTTTGCTGCCTTTGGCTGTTCTGGATCCAATTTGGCCTTGGGCACCTTATCCACGGCCTTGGTCAGGTTCCCCTGCAGAGTCACCCTGGTCTGAAAGCTTTGCCTGGTCTCTTCTAATCCCAGTGCCCTGGAAACTCTAGGTTTACAGGACAAAGACAACGAGCATCTCAAAGCTCCTAGTTGTCAGTGTCCTCCTCAGCTACTTGTCTGCCCAGGTCTATCTGCATTGTGCAGTATCTCTCTGTGTAATTTAATAAGAAGAGCACTGGGCTTGAAGCCAGAAATCTGATTTCCAAAACCATAGTTCTGCCATTAAGTGGCTGTGGAACCTTGAAAAAGTGACTCCCCTCACTGGGACTCAGTTTCTTCATCAGTTTAACGAGAAGCTTATACCAGACAGTATTTGAGTAATCGATCTGCTCCATATTTCTCCAAACAGATCATCAATACTTCAGAGAGGGCCATGAGAGCCCAGCCAGGCTGAGTGTCTGTTAATAAATGGGCAGATCCAACATGGAACTACTCCCTGTTTATAGGGGCCAGTTGTCCTGAGATTAGGATGATGATAAGAATAATAAGAAACAGCATTTACTAACTGGGAACCAGGGGTTGGGCACTGGCTAAGCATTTGCAAACACTTCTCATTTAATCCTCCTATCAGCCTATGAGTCAGACACCAGCATTATCCTGATTATACAGACGAGGAAACAGAAACTTAGAAATATTTAATAATATGCCCAAGCCACCAGCTGCAAGGACGTAGAGCCAGGATTTGCACGAAGTGGCTTCTTGTCCAAGTGGGAACAGACCCTAGGGAACCCAGCCAGCCCTCACCCTTCGGGGCTTCCAAGTAAGAACGCCAGAGCTTGGCCCCACTGCTTATTCTTGCGAATTACTGGATGCAGTCTATTGGTTGTCCTATGGGTAAGAAACCTCAGCAACCCTGTAATCCTCTGACTTCTCCTCTCAGCAGGGACCTTTTTTCACAACTTCTCAGCATGGGCCCCTGGCATTGCTGGACTAGAAGGAAACACATCCCTCTGCCCATCTACACTCCTTTTTTAGATATATAAAGAGAGGTTCTGGAAGGTCACGGTGCCTGTCTAAGCCGAGGAAGCCCAGTAAGATACCATAGCAAGAGCTTATGTTTCGAAGTTGGACAATCCAGGTTCAAAACCTAGCTGGCCACTCCCCAGCTGGGATCACTTGACCAACCTGTTTGCCTCAATGTACACTCCCCCGCCCAGAACACCTTCGGTCACTCTCTCTTTCTCCTCCTCCCCTTTCTCTTAAAATGGGGATAATAACAGTACTTATCTCATATATATATATATATAATTTTTTGTTTTTGGCTGAGGAAGATGCACCCTGAGCTAACACCTGTGCCAGACTTCCTCGTTTTGCATGTGAGCTGCAACCAGAGCATGGCCACTGATAGATGAGCAGTGTAGGTCCATGTCCAGGAACCAAACCCTGGCCACTGAAGCAGAGCACGCTGAACTTAACCACTAGGCAACCAGGGCTGGTCCTACCTTATATAATTTTGTGTGTGAGAAAAATGTTCATGTCAAAACATTAGCATGGCACACAGTAATTGCTCAATAAATGTTAGCATTTATTTTTTCTTTACAATGCCCAGGCTGGAACTAGAACCCAGTCCTGATATCTAGTCTAGCAGCTGCTGCCATGACTGCAGTCTCTGAGGTCTGGGGCCACTGGCTCCTCTCCCTGCCCTCACTCCCAAATGAGAGTTCCACCTAAGTACAATCTTTACCAGTGTGGGGTCCAGGCCTGAAGTGCCTGCATATTTCCTGGGCCTGACACAGTGCCCCCCACAAGCAAGGAGATCCACAAATGTGTGGTGTTGAGAAGGATAATCTGTACAGCATCAAGAGGGAGCAACGAATCTGAATATGTGTCTGCACAGATGGAGGTGGTGTTTCATGGGGGCACACTGCTGCAGAAGCTGTCTGGGGCTCTGAGGCAGGCAGACCTGAATCAGTCCCTGTTCCACCAGCTCTATCTGCCTAACGGGCCTTGGGTGTTCATGGGTGGAAACTTACTTTGCACACACTGTCCATGGCTGGCAACTATAATTTTAAATTTATACTTTACTAAGTGAGCTAGAAGCAATCAATGGATCAGTGAGAAGGCTCAAAGGCAGGTGGTTGGATAGAGGAAGAAAGAGAAAAGATGCAGAGGAAGCAATTTTTTGTTTTAGAAATTGAAAGGACCTTGTCTAATGCTAGTTTGAGAGGGATGGATTCCTTTTCCCAAGATAGAAAAGTCAGCTACGTGGATACGGGGTCCCTGGGAACTGGGAGAGGGGACAGCCAAAGAAAGGTTCATTTAACAGGGGTAGGAGAAAGTCACATTGTTGAGCACGTACTCTGTGCACCCTACACACATTGGCATTTAATTTTTAATTTTTTTAATACTGTTGTGAGCCCCATTTACAGATGAGAAAACTAAGGCTTAGAGAAGTTAAATAATATATTCAAGGTCGCACAGCTAGTGAGGCACAGGCTGTGCTGTGGAGCTCTTCCCTCCACATCATCTGGCCTTGCGGGGCACTAGGGAGGAACCAGGAACAGCTAGCAAGCTTATAAACTGAACCACACCCTTTCCTATCTCTGGCACCCAGGAGACACTCATGCATTTCTCACACCTCCATCCTCTCTGGTTCATTATGCCTGCCTGTTTGGTCATCCTAAGACAGCCTGAGCCATTTCTCAGTGTTAGACCAGAGCTGTGGAAGAGCAGGGCTGACTGTCTGCATCTGCTTCTGGGGCCCTCCGCGTGGGGCTGCCAGCACCAAGCTAGGTCTCCATTTGTCACTGCAGTCAGTGTCTCACTCTGCACTGCCAGCTCAGACCCCAACGTGCAGGAACAGGGACTTGCTTGCTCCAAACCTGCCCCCCAGCCATTTGGCAGACCCGAGGATCCCAGGACGCTCGGCCCTCATTACCCAAACACGCTCACGAGCAGCGCGTGTGCTGAGCGCTGACGTCTGTCATTCTGACCTTGGGCTGATAATGGGGGGACGGGCCAGGGCAGAGGCATGCATGCCAGCAGCAATCTCTCTGCTTGGTTGAGCTCACCAAGGAAGGAAAAAATAGAGCCATTTCTTTCACTGGTGGTGGTGGCTGTTTTTGTCACAGATCTCTCGACCTCAGGGGCAGTGAGACCCGTTTGCCATATAACTGTGCGTCAGCACATTAGGAAGAGCACATCGCCCTGCCTTCCCAGGCTCTTTGCTAAAATGGCTCAGCCTCTGATGCTCAGAAAACACACCCAGGCGGGCTGGTGAGGGCAGGGTAGAGGAGGAGAGATGGAGTGGGATGCTTAACAAGGTACCTCATCAACCCAAGAGACTCTGTGAGCCTTCTTTACACACTGCCTTCATGCTGTCGGCCCCCTGCTCAGAAGCCTGCTATGGCTCCCCATGGTCTTCTGCACTGAGTCCTAACTCCATCCCTGAGATTTTGGGGGTCTACCATATCTCGTCCCAACCTCTCTCTCTCCCAACTTGCAACTGCTGAACCCAAAATGCCTATTAAAACCGCCATCCCTTCAGACCCCCATCTGATTGTCCTTTCTATTCCCTCCTTCTCCAAATCCCAAGCTTTCTTCCAAAGTCCGCCTGATTTTTGCCTCTCCCTTTCATGGGCTCTAATTATGCTACAGGATGACACCTTTCTTCAAACTTTGCAACTTGGTGCTATATTAACTCTTTCAAATTGGGACACATTGTTTTCCTTATCAAAGACCTTCAAAGTGTAAAATTCTCATGATCTCCACTGGTCATCCAGGCCTGTGTGTCCTGTTCCGATTTTTCTCTTACTCAGCCTGACACCCTCATGCTGGGGTTCAATGCCCTCGCCTTTGGGTTGGGTCGTTGGTCTTTCTGCTCTGATTACTGGCTCTGCCTTAGACTCTACCCTCAGCTCCATCCTCCCCTGAATGGGATCCCTCCTCAGAGGCTTGACTGAGCAACCATCGGGGTCAACCAGGGGCCCTGGGTGAGCTGGGCAGCAAAACAGAACCAGCAACTCACGTGACCCTCCAGAAACACAGGCTTCCTTTGGATCCTTAGTTCATTCCAAGTCAGAGTTTGCCCAGAGGAGGAACAGGGTTCTGGTTTTTTTCTTATTTCCTAACTCTAAAATTCTCATAACACTCTTTGTTGAATATCCTTTATACCCACACAGACACACATATACATACACACACACACACACACACAAACCCAAAACTAATAAAAATCAAATAAAAAAAACAGGTAAGGTGGGGCCGGCCTTGTGGCATAGTGGTCAAGTTTGCGCACTCAGCTTAGGTCGCCTGGGGTCCTCAGGTTGGGATCCCAGGCACAGACCTACACACCACTCATCAAGCCATGCTGTGGCGGCATCCCACCTACAAAATAGAGGAAGACTGGCAATCCTCCTCAAGCAAAAAGAGGAAGATTGGCAATGGATGTTAGCTCAGGGCCAGTCTTCCTCACCAAAAAAACAAAAAACAAAAAACAAAAAAAAGGTTTGGCAAACAAGGCACTAAAAAGTGCAATAAGTGGCTAATTTTTATTATTCCTCTTAAATGCCTGGATATTCTTACTGCAAATCATATCTTTACTTTAAAAAAATATGATATGCTCAATGGAAACCCCGAAGGGCACCTTGGAGAGAAGCCAGGCTATAGGTTTATATTCTTCCCATTTTCAAATAAAATGCAAAAGAAAAAACTAGTAATCATTTTAACAAGGCTTTAAATAAATTCTTGGCTAGAGCCCACTGCAGTGATTTATACAGGGAACCACATACACATATTTGCTGAGAAAGGGACTTTGTGACTAAAGAGTGAATTTCCAAGAATTACTCTATATTCCTTTTCCTCTAAGTGATTAGTTTGAATTGAACCACACTTCATATCTACTCCATCGTCACACTGGCAAAGACAGATGGGAACTTATAAACCAGTGTCTTTCTCCTCATTGATCCACCTCTCTTCTGATTTCTCAGCCACAATGAAGTCTGATACTTTCAGTCTCAGGGGCTTTATTTTCTGGTTCTCTTTCTGGACATACCAAGAAGAAAACGGTTTGGACTTGGCATGAGTGAATGACGAAGGTTTGGTCCAAGTTCAATTCTTTTCCTTTTTTCCCTTCTTCCTTTCACACATTTTCCCCTAAATGCATCTCCTAAAACACTGCTCTAGCCCCCCAGTAACTGTTAATTTATGAGGCAAGAAAAACGAGGTGGTTGTGAATTAACAAGACTGAGACCATTTCTCTCCATCAGCAGAATAATCAATCTCTCTCAGGCAGTCAGCAGGTTTGGCTTTAAGAGACAGGGGAAAAGTTGGAAAAAAGAAGGGGGCAGCATGCATCCTGAAGAAGGCAGGATGTGAGGTTCTTAAAAAACCCAGGGTCTTGGAGCTGCAGCTTCCCCAGTGAAGCCAAGAAGCAGGCAGCCCAGCAGGGGAGGCCAGGCAGCCCTTGTGGTCCACACTACGGGCACAGCCAGGAAGCCTGGATTCCAGTCTGCGATCGTGATGGCACCTCCATCTGAGTTGTTGCAATCTTCCCCATCCCTTCTATAGCTTATTTCCTCCAAAACAATATTACCTTCCTCATTTTATTCTAATTTTGCTCTCTAAAAGAGTGGATAGGTAAATGATCTGTTATCTCCATTTTACAGATTGAGAAACAGAGGCTCAGAGAATGTAAATGGCTTTTGCAATGCCTCACAGCTAATTAACAGAAAGTCCTAAACCAGAAATCCTGATTCCCACTCCAACATCTCTTCCCCAGGGGACCCAGCCTCTTGGTTCGTGGATAGCCATTTGGCCCTGAGCATGCTACTCAACCATTCTGTGCTTCCAACATGCAGGAGAGAGCTTGGATTCTAGGACCCCGGTTTCTCATTTAGGTTCATTTGAAATGGGATTCCAGCTGCAACATCCTTTTGGCTTTGAGACCAGAGAACCGAGAAGCTATGACTGCTTGTATGAACCCTACAGCTAGAACACACATTCAGTGTGATGGGTGGGGAGTACATATTCCCAACCGCTCCCTACTTGCATTCACCCCTGTACCCAGTCAGGGTTCTCCATCAGATCTGTGCTCCAGCTGTCAACAGCCTGTGGGCTTGGCAGAGAACACTGGACCAGGAGTCAGTAGACCCAGTTTGAGCTCTGGCTCGGCTGCAAATGACTTCATGACCTTGGGCAAGTCCCCAGGTGCCCTCCTCTGTTAAATGGGGCCTGCATGGACAGTCTCTGGGGCTCTTTCAGCCCTAACATGCGGTGAGTCTAAGAATTAAATATGAACAAAAGTGAGTTAGATGAGCACATTAGAACAACGTAAATGACCATCAGCAACCAAAATTTTGAGGAAGTCACTGATCTCTTGGCCATGAATGAAAGGACTTTCCTCATTTATAAATGGAATAATTACAGTACCAACATCAAAGCTTTGTTGGCAAAGTATTAAATGAGTTAATTCACGTAAAGCAATTAGAATAATTTTTGGCACATAGTAAACTTTCAAAAAATGCCAGCTGTTTCTTCTTATTATTATTATTATTATTATTACTGCCATTGTCATTACTATTATTGTCATTGTCATTATTGTCATAGACACTTGTCACCTTTGGACACAGAAATGGCTATCAGTACTAAGAGGGAATTCTCTTACTTGCTCTTTAACACATAGGTTATTATGAACAGTTTCTGAAGGGAGAAAGCAGGGCCCACAGAGGTGTGACGCCTGGTTGAGGCTGCAGCAAGTGTATGTTCAAGCAGGAGGAAGTGTGGTGCAGCAGAGCTGGTCCCCTGCTTGCTGTTGTGATCCTTGGTGTCCTCGCCTCTGGGTTGCCAGAACAGATCCAGACAGCATCTCTAGCTCTTTTTCCTGCAGGAAGAGGGCTGTGCATGCCTGAACAAGGACAGTGACGCTCATGTGAAGCTGCATCAGCTCATGCTGATGGAACCCCTCAACTGTGCCATCAAGGATGCTGTGGCTCTGAGTTTCACCAGCAGAGTCAGTGGGTTAAAGGGAACCCTTCCAGCTTCTAACAAAGGAAGTGGAACTTCTGAAAAGCTGGCCTGGATAAGAGGGCTAAGATGGTCAACATGTGGCCAAAGAACCGAGAACTACGGGGATCACATCTTCCAAGGACTACCCAACTGGCTACCCACTGAGGCCAAAGTGCATGGATCATCACATATTCCAACATAGCCCTCTGAGACACAGTATCCAAATGGTGACCCTCCAGACAACCTGAGCGAGAAGGAACCTCAAAAAGTGAGGACCTAACCCTGCCATCACACAAACAGGGAAATGGAGGCCCTGAGTGGGACTGGCTTGCTCCAGAACACTCAGTTATTCAGGGGCAGAACAAGGGCCGGAAAGCAGATATCTGACTCCTATGCCTGCTCTAGTGGGCTTACCCTTAAATGACAAAAAAGGTCCCTTTGCCTTGCAAGACCTACTATGTGATTCCTTTGAGTCAAAGGGAGGTCTCTGCGAGCCATCTCGACTCAGTTTATCTCTTCCACAGATCAGAGAGGCCTCACAGCAGGAGCAGCTGCTAAGTGTGATCCTTATCCTATGGCCCCAAAGATCACTTTGCAAATAGCAAGTTTTCATCTGGAGACTGACTTACTACTCAGAATATGGCACATGACGCCAACTGGATACAAGGGATTGAGGTAGATTTGGGACACACTGCCAGGCCTCGTACCCTGAACTCCACATCATAGCCTATGTAAAACATTGCAAAATACAGAACTTTCATATAAAAACAGAGAAAAAATATCATAAGAAAATGAAAAAACAATGACAATGAGGTTGCACCAGGGCCTCCTTCTCACATGACAGTGACAACAGTCATCTGAAGCTTACTAGTGGGAACTCCTTTACAGAGGGACTGCCACAGTCCCCACCTGGCCCACATCACTCATTGCCATTACTTGCCTGGCGCTTGTATGCATTTGAGTTGGAGACCCCAGGTCTATACGTCATTGTTTTCTGTGTGCATCTTGTCTGCCCAGCCCAGGGAGATTGCACATTGCTGAAAACAGAAACTTCCCCTCCAAAATACTTTGCTCAGAGGTGGACATTTAACAGACTGCTTAACAGCCTAAAATTATCTGTCCACACTCTTTTTTTGTTCTGCTTTGCTTTAGTGTGAGAGATTTTAATATCAGCGAACTGAAAGCGCACTACCATAGAGCTTACTTTCCCTGACCCTCCAACAGGCTGAGGAGACACGGTTAGGAAAAGCAGGAGTCCAATATTTTAAAATTCTGTGTTTTGTCTTGTTTAGAGATTTCCAGGGCATTAAAGGGAGCTCAGGGTTATCCTGCTGTATTAAGAGAAGGCCATGGGCATAACCAACATCCGACCACACACACAATGCCTCTTTAAGAGCTTGACAGAGGCAGCTCGCTCCTCGGAGAAATCAGAATGGTAATTCCCACTGTATTTCTGCAGGGTAGCCTGGAAGTAATTATCCTTCTCACTGGTAAATCAATTAGGAACGGAGGCTCCAACACTCCCCTCCTCCTCCAAGAAACTGCTAATCCTCTAACTCTAATGGGCAGAAACCCCAGGCAGCAATCACTAGGAATAGAGTGAAATGTAGCTGCACTCACCTGGTCTCTATACCTGTGCCGGGAGCAGCCAACCAGTAGAAGGATCAGATGATATAGCACAGCTCATGTGGGCAGAGAGAGGTGAATGGGGAGCCTGGACCCCTTCTTACTAGCTACTGTACCAAAAGCAAGTGGCTCACCTGCTTGAGCCTCAGTTTCTCCACCTGTCAAATGGGGATAAACTATGAGGCCCAGTAGATTAACAGTGGAACTTAGAGTGTAGAAATGAATTTAGCGCAATGCCGGAACTTATTAGGAGCTCAATAAAATGAAGTCATTATCCTATTCTGATGTCAGACTTTACAGTCCTTCCTATACAAACACACACACACACACACACACACACACACACACACAGAAGCACATGCAACTCTACCCTGCAGTGATTTGGTCACATTCCCTGGCAATCAGACCTTCCTATGCTCTCTGCTATTTCCAAAACACTGTTTCCAAATCTGCAGGTGGCAGCTACTTCTGAGCCAGAGCAATTAGGCCATAACATGCCTGCATTTCCCTGTCTGCTCAAACATTTGTTCTCAAATAGACACCCATAGGAGCCAAGCCCTTCTCTTGTCGAAGTACAAAGCCTTCAACCTGTTTGTATTGTACAAAGCACAGCTCTGTTAAACGCAGGCTTGACCTTGGCACATGCCATTCTGCATGGGCCTGAGGATAAGACTCAGCTGACAATAATGAGTTCTAGGAACCCAGGGACGTTTATCTGCTGCCAGGGGAAGGAGAAGCTGTGAGCTGGAGCTCAGAGCCCATCATAGCAGAGCTCCTTCTCTGTGAGGCAAACCTCAAACACACTTGCTTCTAGAACTAACACACTGCTCTTCATGTTCGAAGCGCCAGGCTCAGGCAACAGCCAGGCAATGAGCTAACTGGCCAACGGCCAGAGAAAGGTAAACAGCGAGGGATGCAAAATTCACATCAAACACAGCCAGGGCAGGTCAAGGTCATTAAAATAATGCTGATGCCCCCACAATACAGGACAGTCTAGAACAACTTCAGCAGAAGTAGCTCCAAAGCATTTCACATCAGTATTTTCATTTAGCGAAAGACTAGTAGATATTATTAGTCCCAATCTCAGTTTCCTTAAAGGACTCCACCATTGCCAGAAGTATCCTGACTTGTCCCCCAAATAAAACCAATGGAAAGGCCAGTGCAGATCTACCATTTACAGGTAATACAGCCTTGCGGTAATTTACAGAGACTATTTCCTTCTCTGGCCTGCCTTCTAAAGTGACTGGGAGGACTGGAGAATATACAGATAAGCTCCTAAAAGGAAGCTTAGTATAGTAGGTGCTCAATTAATGCTAACTAAGATGATTACTAGTAGAAGGAGACTATACACATGTTAACACTTCTACCTTCAACCTAGGGCTTATCAACTATCTGCATTTGGAGACTTGATGTTGTCAAAAAAGTGTTAAGAAATCAACAAGGAGCTTTGGGAACAACTATATAAATACAAGCACAATTTGCTGTTTTGCCAGGGGCAACAGATCTCTGATGTACTCACAGCCTCCAACAAAAGCAGTAGCCATCTGTTAAATAAATAACTCATTAGGTGAAAAGCAAGTGTTTCCACAAGATTAACTGAAAAACCTGCCGGATACTACTGTCATTAGCTGGTCAATGAACATGGGAGCTACCGCTAATTTGGGTGCTGAGAGAATTCAAAGAATCTCGTTTAATTCAAGCTGAGATGAGAATCCAGATGACCACAGGTTTAAATGTCAAGATGTGTTAAGAAGGAAACTTAAAAAAAATAAAAATGTTGCATTACAAGGTCAAAGTGACCCAGAACACTAGACCAATAAAGAAACAAAGAAGAGTATTTTCACTTACTCCTCACTGTCATTCTGCCTGAGTGGCTAGAGAAGGGTAGGTCTAGTAAACTGAATACACTGGTTAAGAAAAAGTCACCATGTAGAATATTTGTGCGTCATCAGCACTAGAGGCTCAGAACACAATCGAAAACACTTCACAATAAAATGAAACAATCTAATTTCATCTTTCCTTGGACTCAGAAAGCACTTCAGGACCACACAGTCTCCTTATGAATCCTTATGAAATTAATTTCTATTGCTATTTTCAAAAGAGAAAAACATCCCTGGTGGTAGCTTGTCCTTCAGCTTCCCCAATCTGAATGATGACAATGTCTGTACTTTCAACTTACTGGGTGTCTGTGCCTCTTAGGTGGGAGTTAACTGTGCTTTCAGAGTGTTTTTCAGAGAAGACAGAAAACAACAGACCTAACTTTGGTTAACTGGGCAATGATTCCTATGAGAAATGGCGCCAGAGAGTCCATGGTCTGAACGTTACCTCTGGGAGGGAGAAACAGAGGTGGCATTTCTGCACCATTGGTCTCCAAATCTCAGGTTCTGTTCCTTCCAACCCTCAGCATCTGCCTTAACCCACCCTTTGTCTCTTACACTTATAAGCAACCCTAGGTTGTGCTAAAGAGAGAGAAAACAGTCAGGAGTAGAGAAAAACAGCAGAAGACCAAAAGAGACGTGATCTTTAAGTAGGAGCCCAAGAGGAAACACACATGACAGAGGACCACCAAAATGGATGCAAACAAGTGTGATCTTTCATTGCCACTTGGGAAAATCCTCACAAAGATAGCTAGTCCATCATCTAGATGAGAACAGGATTAATTCTGTTGTTGCCCAGACATAGAGCAGAGATCACCACTGAGGGCATCTGCCATGTGTCAAATATCCACTCCCTGCTCCTCGTGGAGTTGCATACACCTCTGTGATTCCATCTGACCCCACGTCACGTAGGTGGGATGGGAAGAGCTTCAAACTGGGAGTCATGAGACCAACTGCCAGTGCTGCCACTAACCAGCTGAGTGAAACACGTGGGACATTTGTCTTCCATGGGCCTCAGCTTCCTTCTTAATGAAGGGAGAAGGGCAGAGGAATAACTGAGATAGATGACCGCTGACTTGATTCAGTCCAGTTTTATCACGTATCCATCTTGAACATGGTGCCAAGCTTTAATTCAAGGTCGTGAAGCAACTGCCTCAAGCTTCCAACTCAGGACTAAACCATCAATTTTGAAACCCAAGGCTTTGACTGCATGGGAGGAAAAGGTGCAAAGTGTGATCTAAAGCAAAGACGCCTGGACTGAGAATCAAGAGTCCCAGGGTCTACCCCCGGCTCCTGTCTTACCTGGCTATGTGGGTTTTTGGGTTTCAGTTTTCTCATCTGTAAAATAAGGCTATTGGTATAGATGAAGGATTCTTAACCAAGACTCCATGGATCTCTTGCTTCCATGGAGTGGGATTCAAGGTACTCTGAAGACCTAAAAATTGTTGTCAAAATGTTGTGTATGGGGGCATGTTTCTAGAAAAGCCTTGAGCTCTAATCACATTTGCAAGAGTCACAGTTCAAAAACTATCAATAACTGCTGGTATAAATGCAATCTGTGACCCTTCCAGCTCTAACTTTCAATAATTCAAATAACAATACTGAAAAATATGAAAATGACAGCCCGTTTGGACAAAGAAAAGAGAAACTACTCAGCTACAACCAGTCACAGGTGCCTAAACAGCCGTCCTGATGATCAGGGTATGGGCACTTGGCTGGTGGCACTTGGGCACCATCTCAGGTCAGGGCAGCTGGCTGGATCTTTGGGCATCAATCACCAACGCTGAACCAGCGGTCACCAATTCTGCTTCCTTCCTTTGCTGGGGATGTTGCGGGGCCGTGGAGGTGGGAGCGAGGAGAAGGGGTGGGGCTGTGAGTCTTGATGTGGAGGGTTTGACTCAAAGCTGCTCTGCCTTGAGCAGCATAAACAACCACCATTCTAAGTCACAACTTGGACTCCAAGAAGCTGGAATCAGAGATCAGGGTCATCTGCACAATGGGGTGAAGTTCACCCCTGAGCTCATCTTGCTGAAGGAAGGGTTTGCAAGACCTCAGGCAACACAAATCAGATTGCAAGAGGAGAGTTTTGGAGTACCGCTTTTAGCCTTTCGGAAACATTCAAACGGGCTTTTATACCTCTGGTGTGTTTACTGGGCCAGGCCTGCCTCAGCTTCTGAACAGCACTGCCATCCTAGCTGGGGAAAGATCACCTCTCCGAAAGGTCAACATACTGTACAGTATTCACTTTCTAAAACCATCCATCCTTCCACGGAATCCAGGCCCCCTCTCCACGACCAACGTCTGACCTTACATGATTTCAGCCGTGTCCTGGCTGTTAGTCAACTGGAAAGAGAGAGAAGCAGAGGGGCCGGCAGAGCCAGGTCAGCTGTCCCGTGTCTCAGAAGCAGCTCGGGATCAAGCTGAAGAACCCAGAGGCTGCCTATCCTTCCCTTGGCAGAAAGGGACTCACCGTTTATAAGGAGTTCCCTGAAAATAGACCAGCAAGAGGGTAGCTCAACTCTGGAGTCGAGCAGACCCCTACTCAGATCTCAGATCTGTGACTTACCACTGTCTGACTTCAGGCTAGAAACTTACCTAATCTTTCTGAGGTTCAGTTTCTTCATCGCAAAATGAGGACAATAATAATTTCTACCCCATAGATGCACGGTGAGGATAAATGAGATAAGGCGTGTAAAGCTCTTAGAGCCATCCCCGTCACAGAGGAATCCCTTACACAGTTACGTAGATTTACTGCTGTTGTTGTTATTATCACTACCACTACTATCAAGGAGTTGCTAGAATTACAGTCTGTGATGTTCTTGGAAAGTAAAACAGACCCTCTATAAGCGATTCTACGGCTACGGATTTTTTCTCAACTCCTGGCTCTACGAGCCCTGCTACCCCCCAGGGAGTGCTCGGGACCCATGACTGCTCCTCTTACCTTCCTTTTGTTGGTGGGATTGACGTAGAGGTAACTGAGGACAGTCTTCAAACCCACTTTGTCATTCAGCTTCTCATAGGTGGTGCCGTAATCCGTTGATCTGCAGGTAGGAGAGAAAGGAAGAAAGGGAGAGAGTGTTTTACCAAATGAGGGACTGTGTTTAAAGGGGAGCTAGGCTCTCCCCTGCCCCGCACCTTTGTTCCCAAATCACATGAGTGCTTAAAAGTGTTCTTCAGAGACTAAAGGCCCCGTTAATTTTAGAAGAGCAATTAGACTAATGCATCTGCTTACTACCTGAACTGGCTCCCCTTTGCTCCAGGCCTTTCTCAGAGACCTACTTCTCTGCCCTTCGAGAAGCTATACGGTGAAAGGAGCTGCTGAGACAGCCTTCCTCCTGTGCTCAGCCCTTTGCTTCTCTGTGTGGCTCTATGGAGGGGAGCTGAGCGACAAAGCCACAGGGAGAGAGGCCAGACCAACCAACACCTGAGGTCACTGGGGTGCAACCAACTTCACGCCCCCTCCATGGAGCCTAAAGCCAGGGGAACTCTGAAGGGGCAGGAAACACCCCATCCAAGAGCTTGTGGGCTCCAAAGGCCAAATTAGGCCACACCAGGCAGGAAGTTTGATGTTTTACAAAGGAGCAATGGTGTGTCAGGGTTAAAAGCCAGTGACATTGAACTCCTGCCAATAGTTCCTCATTCCAATTGTCCTGCTGGTATCTGCTTGTCCTTTGGGCCTAATTTCCAGGGCTCTGATCTTACACCAAAACCACAAGTCAGGGCTCAGAGAACAAAGGCAGGCCAACCCATAGGCTCCTTCTTCTCCATCTGCCTTTCCATGGTGGAGGGGGAACAGCAGTGCCAAACAGTGAGATTCAAGCAGCCAGCCTCCTTGCCGCTTTTTGCCTCACTTCCCCACCCTTCACTCCATACAGACCTCACTCCCTTTTCAAACTACTGGTATTATCAGGTTCTCACCCCACCTTTGTGTCATCTCCTTCCTTGGCTAGACTCATGAAACTTGTTCCATTTGAGCTTTAGAAGTCACAGAAGTCAATTTATTTTCTCTATGGTCAATTCACGGTTGACCTCAGGGTTGCCATCATTCGGTCCTCAATCTCAGCTCCTGACTCTGGCTATGTGCCTCCCCTACTAACTACCCGCCTCTGCCTTTTCCGTAAGCCTCCACCCACTCTCTAACTCTAATCTGCCTCTGCCGTAGCCCACAGCTTATCTTTATAAACCTAGTAGCCAAACTGCGTGATGACCTTTAAGAATTATCCCCACCCTCATCCAACCTGGCAAATTCCATGCCCCAGGCCCAGCTTAAATACCCACCATCACCTTTGTTAAGGCTTCATAGCCTTCTTCCCAATCACCACTCATCTCTCCTCTGCACCGGAACAAACGCCCCCATCCATTATACGCCCAAGGTACACTGCACATGCCTCTTCTTAACTGTGATATTGTCAAGATTCATTTCCTATGTTCTGTTTCTCCAACCACAGTGGAAGCTCCTCAAGAACAAGGAACTTCACAGAACACTCTGGTGAGAGGAAAGAACATGAACTTTGGGTGTACCAAAATCTCTGCTTCATCCCTCGACCGGCAGCTCTCCGGTTACATGACCATGTACAGTTACTTAACCTGCAGAAGCCTTGGGTTTCTAACCTGAAAAATGGGAATGAGTTAATCTCACAAGGTGTTTGTGAGGATGCAAAGATATAACACATGGGAAACCTCCTGACAGGATGGTGGCGGACTGAAACGTCAAAAAAATAAATAAAAATAGAAACAGCATTCACTTCTCCTTTCCCCAAAGTGTACAGATCCAGGCCTTACACATCATGCACACTCAGCACGTTTATTGAATAAACAAATGTCAACATCTCAAATGCCTCCCTAGGCTACAGGCCCCACATGATCATTGGTTATGCTAACTTTAATAATAAGACCCCCCAAAAACTGACTTCTTATATTCTGTCTCCTGTCTACCCTAAGCATTGGGAATCATTCTCAATCTTCTCACCTGCTTTTATCTCTCAAACCTAGCTTGGTCTCCAAATCTTAGTAATTCTGTCTCTTAAATAACTTGGAACTCTGGCCTTTCCATCCTCATTCCAATGCTGTGGCTCATGCATCACCATTTTCGTAACAATCTCCCAACTGGATGCTCTTCTTCAACCTTCTCCCCTGCCCATCATCCTCCATGCTGTCATCAGGTTATATTTCAACCACCCAGATCTCTCACCTCACTCCCTGGTAGTAATTATCCACTGCCTGCACACAGTGAAGTTGTATCTTCCAAGCTTAGTCTTATAAGATCTGGCTTCAGTCTCCCTTACTAGACCTATTTCCAGCCAGCTGCTCCTCTACCCCTTTCACTCTAGCCTCGCTAAACTCCCCTGAATGTCTTGAAGTTTCATTGCCCTCCATTTCTGCACACATTATTTCCTTTGCCTGAACTATCCATCCTTTGTTTCCTAACCTTGGTAAATTTCTCTCCAACTCTCAACACCCAACTCCAATATCACCCTCCTTCCAACTTTCTCAATGGGAAATTAATCATAATTTCCTTTGTGTTCTCATACTGCCTTGTACGTATTTCTATTTTAGCATTTATCCTATTGTTTTAGTCATACTGTTTCTATTCTAGGACCTCTCCATTGACTATAACTCCCTGAGGACATGAGCCATTTCTGATAGCAGCACTAATATCTTGCACTATGCCTGGTACAAAGCGTGTGCTGAATGTGTTGATGTTTGTATTGCTTTGCTTTGTCTTTATTTGTGAGAATGAATGAACTTGTCCAAACCTACTGACAAGTTCTTGACCAACTGCTAATGTCGAGTGGCAACACAGCACAGAGCCACACCTAGAAAACACACCTGACCCTTTGGATACTGGCAAGGTCCAGCAGCATCTGGTGCCAGAAAAAGATCCACAGTTCATTCTCACTAGCATTAAGGTTAAATGACCAATCACCCTGAGCTCCTATCCTACCCAGGACAGGGGAGGAGAAAGACCATAACTACTAGAGACTGTCAGCTGCATACTTTTATTAATCTGAATAGATTCTATAGAGTGAATTACTTATTGATTCTACACTCTTGAAAGCTTAAAGACAGCACAGTACGGGGAAAGAACATTGAACTTGGAATCTGGAAATCTAGACTTGAGAAGTGATTCTGAAATGTACTCAAAGTGTTACCTGGACAAACCAATTCTCTAAGCCTGTTAAAGAAAAAACTATTCCAACACTTGTTAAATGGGAAGGCAGACTTCATTCAGAACTATTGCGATAGGTATAGGGATTTTACACTATTATTATTAATAGTACTGCAATGGGGTTTTACAGTAGGGGAGAAAGATTGGGCTCGACTCTGAATTCAACCAGGAAAAGTGGGAATTTATAGCCAAAGAGAAGGGGAGGAATCATGGATGGAACATAACTAAGAAGGTAGGGTAATTCTTTGCTAGACTAACCTGGCAGGATTCTGGCTGAAGATAGGCCAGGGTTATTGGACATCATTTGGGGCATGGTGGGGTAATGAAGAATTTGATCCGATTTTGAGGATGATGAGACATTAGTCAGGGTTAGGAGGAGATCTGGCTAAATTGACTTAGCAGGACTCTTGCTAAAATTGGGCTCTGAAGGACATACCCAAGGACAGGGCCTAAGTGAAAAAGAACACAGAAGATCCTGACTAGAGTTTGGTCAAGAAGAGAATCAAGCCCATTCTATCAGCAACACAAAAGTTTTGTTAACTCAGATAATCATAAGGCCCCTTCTGGACCTTAAATCTTATTATTCCACCAACACAATGCTAAGCTGTTTTCCAACTAGTGATTTTTCCTCATACTATATACAGGAAACATCTTACTTATAAGAGCTAAATTCTCAGGGCTCCTTGCATGACTGATGTCACAACAAACTTCCTTCCAGAATCCAAATAACCCTCATCAAAGGCAGTGTGCTTAGCACCAGGCATAGTCTTTCTTTCTGTAAGCTGCACAACAGAGTCACACTGACTTTGCTGTTTTCCAAAAGTGGCTGATGAGAGCGGGTACTTCCCAACAAAGCACCCTCCATAGTTCAGCTCCCTTTGTGCCTCAGGCAGCTTCTGCTCATTCAGCCTGCCAGAAACAAGACTCACTCACTGAAGACACCTCAAGGAGCCAGGGAGCCTGTGGGACCAAAGGTGCCCTGGACTCTGTCCTTTCCAGCAGGAACGCTGCACACTGCGTTGACCACCGAGTTTGGTAGGCCTCCTCTGCCTGGGTGAGGGGCAGCTGGCAGAGAGGCCTCAGCCCCATTGCCAGAGACAGCTGTGCCTGCAGAACTCGCTTTTACAAGAAAGCAGACCATTCTCCACCTTGTAACTCTAGACATCTGCAGGTGGGGTCACTTAGCGGAAACACGCTCATTTCCCTTATTTTAAAGCTAGCCTCTCAAATTTTGACACTAAGCTCCTAACACTGAAATATCCAAAAAGCTGTAAACATCACACATGTGCATTGAGCACCCACCATGGGCCTGGCCCTATGCCTTTTACCATTTTGAATTGCTCAGATCACGCAGCCAACCTGGAAGGCAACACACGAGAGGCACACAGCCACAGGGCTTCCAGCCTCTGTGGCCTGACTCAGGTTACCCCAATTCCAGCAGGTTATTTGCTTGCATGTGTGTGTGCACACATGTGTATCCCCCTCTCTCTTTTTCTTTTCTTTCTGTCTTTTCTATGAATTATTTTCTAGCACACAGAAAAGCACAATGAGATGTCAATCATATGCCCACTACTAGATTTAACCAGCATTTGTGTTCATAAACATATAATCTTTTTTGAGTGTTTTTACATTTACATGAATGTTGTCATACAGGATACATGTTCTGCAGCTTGCTTGTTTTGCCCAACGTTCAGTTCCAGGGATTTATCCATGTTGACAGACTTAGCCATAATTCATTCATTTTAACTGCTGTAGAGCATTGCAGCTTATGAATAAACCACTGCCTATTTATCCTTTCAGCCACTGATAAATATTTTTGCTTTTTTCTATTGAACTATGCTATAATGAACAATGTTTCAATGAACATTCTTAAACATTGCTTCTTGTACATTTGTAAAGAAAAGTTTTTCTGGAAAGACATCTTGATATGCAATTACTGCTTCATACTCTATGTATAATTCTACTTTGCTGGTTATTGATAAAATTTTCTCCAAGTAGGCTGTACCTTCAAAGAGACACTCCCTTGGTCTCCAGCTCCAGCAACTGGGTCTTTCTTTATTCCCAGGGCCTGAGTCCATAGCTCCTGACCAGTCTGTTCCAACTATGTCTGGCTTCAGAGTCCTGAATTCCAGAGCATCTGAACCCAGTCAGCAGCTGGGGTCCTGAATCCTAGCCTCATAGGTGTTGTCTCTGGCTTTCCCATTTGCATCACTGTAGGTCACCTGCTCCATGGCTCCACCACCTGCCCAGGCACCTGCTTGATTTGTGGTTGGACCTCCCACTCACATTACTCCCCAGGTCCCCAAAGCGGGCTGGCAGACTGGGTGCCCTCCCTCTTCAATCTCCCAGAGGCAGACAAGTCTAGGCCAGGACCCTGACTGCCAGTCTGAACCCTTCACCTACTCATAAGCTCTTCTCCCATCCTGATAGTCCATCAGAAGAGCCTCAAGTGGGCCGGTACATTCTGGGAGGACCACCCCAGCCTAACCTGCCATACTCTGGCTTTTCCCCAGTGCTACTCTCTCAACGACAATTTCCAGAGTTGCGTTGTGAATATGGTATACTTTTATTCACTCAGCAAGCGCCCTCTCCTCTAGGGAGCTTCTGGAAGAGAGGCTGGTGGCAACAAGCATATGGGCTGCTATTTTAAAAGTAAAAGAACAGAAAAGAAAAACTTGCAGCCAATGCAGCCAAGCCAGCTTCCCAGTAGAGCTGAGCTGGCACTCAACACCCGCGTTCCCAATGCCACGTTCCTGCCAGAGGTGAGAGGACTTGAAAGGCACTCTGCCAGTTCTCGCCGGGCCCACCAGATGTTCAGGATTGGAGTGGGCACACTCTTTCCTTCTCCAGCAGCCGCCTTCCCCTGTTTGTCTCCCGCGCTTCTCAGCCCCATTCCTCCTTCCCTCTCCAACTCCTGCCCTGGAGTTCTGCAAAACTAAGGAACTGGGAAACCACGAGTCTTTACTCTCTGATTCTCTTATCAGTGTCATCTTCTCAGTGGACTCCCTTCTTGTGATGTAATCTAAACTCAGCAAACAACCACACTCATGAGGGTTTCCTTTTCCTGTTAGCAATTTTATTTTTTTTGCTCGTTTCTTGGCATATATCCGTCTATGATCTATTATGGCATTTACCATGTGCCAGGCACTGAGCTTTGCTTCCTCTTTATGGACACTCACAAGTGGTTAGCTCAAGTTAGCAAACTTTTTTTCTGTAAAAGGGCCAGATAGTAAATATTTTAGGTTTTGCCAATCTCTGTCACAACTATTCACCTCTGCCCTTGCAGCTCAAAAAAAAAGCCAAACACAATTGGTAAATGAATAGGTGTGGCTGTGCCACAATACACTGTATTTACAACAGCAGGCAGGGCATAATTTGGTGGCCACTGCTCTAGCTGATGACAGCATCAACTACTACCATCCCCACCACTGCTTTTGTCTCTAAGACAACGTCCCAAGATTCCTGCCAGGGTCGCTGATGCCCTAACTCATCCATCTTTGCTGGCTGCCTTATCAGGTCAAAATGCCTACCTAGGCCTGGCATTCAGGCCTTCAGAATCTGCCCAGTTTACCCACTCTCCCAATGAGCTGATGGCTGGCAATTGTCCCGACTTTCTCCGTTTTTAAATTTTTTTTTTGAGTAAGACTAGCCTTAAGCTAACATCCCCACCAATCCTCCTCTTTTTGCTGAGGAAGATTGGCCCTGAGTTAACATCTGTGCCCATCTTCCTCTATTTTATATGTGGGACACCTGCCACAGCATGGCTTGACAAGCGGTACGTAGGTCCACACCCAGGATCTAAACCGGAGAACCCCGGGCTGCCAAGGTGGATGTGCCAACTTAACTGCTACACCAATGGTCAGCCCCAGATTTTCTCCTTTTTTGACTCCCAGCTCCAGTACTAATTACATCATGGAGACTCTTCCTACAACTTCAGCCCACACTCTCCTCCGCATTTATATCAACAGCAGCTAGGAGTTCCCTATGTATTCTCTGAATATGTACATGTGCCTTTTCTCTTTTCCGCAGTTACTAGAAGCTCCTTAAAAGAAAAATAATGAATGAGATGTCTTTTGCATCTCTAAAAGCACCACTCTAAGTAGAGAACACAAGGAAGATGGGAGCAGTGCAAAGACGACTAAACTCAGAGGCGGAAGAACCAGCTGTGTGAGCTCTCCAGGTTCTTCTCTGAACCTCAGCTCAACAATACAATTGTCATTGTGAGGACCCAGCAAGGAGTAGTAAGATATCTAACTTAGCATCTGCTAAAAGCTCTTGTGCCATCAATGCTCACGGCTGTCATTTTCATGCACACTCCAGATTGTATTTTCCTCAAAGCTAATTGCCTTGTTTTCTTTGCCTTGATTCACATTCCTTCCACTTAACACGGGGTGACACACATGGATACCCATTTAACCATTAAATAATTTTTGGCCAGTGTTTCCAACTGCCACCATGAAAGTACAATATGGCCCAGCTGCCTGGGGAATCAGGACAGAACTATCCTTTCAAGTGCCAGGCCTTGGGAAACACCCAACAGCTATTCCTCCTGAGTGCATTCTACTGAGCTACCCTAAGGATGGTCAACAATCAAAGACCACAGGCAATTAAGGGCTCCAGAGTGTGGTGAACCACAGCTCATTCCAAGGTCAGGGTCAGGAGTTTCCACAGCACAGCTCCAGACCAATGGCTGCCCAGAGAGTCTTTATGATGGAAACGGGAAAACTACTGATGCTCCGATGCCTCTTCCACTGGCCTCTGGCCTCTTCCACTCCTCATCTTAGGGCCAGTGCCCAAAGCCACATTACTTTGTATCTTTGCACTGGCAGAAGCCCAGCCTGACCACAAACAACCAGCCAGATAACTAATTTCAGACTTCAAGCCAAAAGCAAGTGATTTAAATAGCTTTCTCCTCCAAGTGAGTATTGGTCCCACCCTATGCTTCAGAAAATCCGCAGGCAGGCTGATGCCAAGGCAGAAGCTCACAAAGCTCTCAGTGACCCCTTCTTGTTATCTGACTCCTCAGTTGCATTATCTAGTCTCACAAAGAGAAGCACAATGATGCAGGATAATTAATTCATCTCTACATCCTCCTGCCCCAGCTTTTGAATGAGAGCCATTACTGGGTTCCAAGCACAGAAAATTGGAGGTTAGCTGACTCTGGAGACCAGTCATGCAGGATTCATGGTTTATTCCAAATAAGATATAGACACAACACAGCATCATCCCAGCACAGACCTAGGAGGGAAGGCTGGGGTGTGCACAGTCGGCCAAACATTCAGATCCTTGGTCTTTCTTTCTCACGGTGTGAGTGCTTCAGTTCTGACAATAGGTGTGTCAGATTGTTATTCTGAGGAATCAAATGCCAAGAGACCTCAACCTATCAGCCAGGAGGCCTGTTTGTGTCATACAGGCGAGGAGAGGAAAGAAGCGCCCCAGAGAAAAGAAAGAACATGTGCAGATCCCCTAAGAAGTGATGACATCTCATACCTCATGGCACCTCTGTTCATATGAACATAATGGAATGACAACCATGAGGGGAAAGGCTAAATAAAATACAGTGCATTTTACACACAGACACATACACTTGCACATACACACATATACTACATAACAGCATTAAAGAACAAAGTAGATATCAAGATTATTGATCTGGAAACATCTTTAAGACATATTACTAAAGGAATAAGGCTACTGAATAATAAAATATTTATAACACAAACAGTACACACAGGCAAAACAAAACAATATATTTCTATTAGGTTTATACGAGTATACACAAGTGTATTTTTAAAATTCTAGAGGAAAACACAAATAATTGGTAATAGAAGTGACGTCTGAGTAGGGGACTGGGGTAGGGCGGGTTGGCTATGGGGATTTAGTTCATTGCTAATGCGGCAATGTTTTAAAACAAAAATGTATCCGTGCATCACTTATGTAGTTAAAAATAATAGCAATAAAGTGGTTTGTTACTGAGCAGTTATAATGCAGATCAGTAAATTAACACATCTGTAGAGGAACTCTATTATAGATAAGTATTTGCATTCAAAAACACAGCCTCAACATAATCATAAGAGGATTCATTTCAGAGACAGAGAGATTTGGTTTCAAATCTGGAACCTCAGGCTAATTACATAAGTCTCTCGTGTTTCATATCTGCTCAATGGGAATAGAAACAGTGCCTTCACAGGATTACTGTGAAGCTTAAATAGCCCTAATATCATGGAGTTCACTTCACTGTCAGTTTGGGAGACCCCATGGTAGAATAATAACGTAATCATTGGAGGAGAAATTGCTCCATACTTTTCTGAGCAAACGGCAGCTGAGTTGTAGTTAAATAACCACCAGTGGACAGGCTAGTGCCATCTCATTCCCACGATGTCAGCAGTAAGCTACCAAAAGGCACGTGGGAAGATGGAGGGGTGGCTCCACATAATCAGAGATAGCCTCCAGCAGGTGGCCAACACTTGCAAATTAAAGTCTAGGGAAAACGGACTCAACTTTTTTCACTAAGTTTTCTTGGGCAAAAAAATAATGAGGCACCAACTAGAAGGCTCTGGACAGTTTTAGCAAGGCATCTCCGTCTGGGGAGTATCTGTTTACCATTTCCCTTTAAAATTACATGCAGCCAGTTGGGCCCCTCTGACATGCACGCAATTATGTCTGTTTGTGCACATCCAGAAACCCCCAGGATAAAATGCGTAGCTGCCTAATGGAGAAATGTGAACTGATGAAGAGGCTGCAGACCATCTCTCTACTCTAGAGAAGTTAAATTCTGTGTCCCACTAATTTGTAAATCTTTTTCTTCTCATGGATAAGCACAACCCCTTGTACATGGTAGGCACTCAATGCATTAATGAACTGTTTTATCAATTCAAGTGAGCCTATCCCTCCCAGGAGCAGGGAGCCCTGTAGAGAAGAGAGCATCTCCTTTTGCTGCTATCCTTCTCCATGAAGCCTCTCATCTCTCCTGCCTCTGGTGCCCCAGCATGCAGCATCTGTGTCACTCTCATGGAGCACTGTACCTGCTCTCTGGGGACATACAGCTCTTCTCTTCTGCTGGGGTTTTATGTCATTATTTAATTTTTTGTGCATGAGGTTTCTTTCCCCAGACAGAATAAGTTCTCTGAGATCAAGAAACTACCTTGGATGTCTCTTTTAACCCCTAAGGCATGCCGAATAATACCATGCGAGGTAGATACTCAAACTGAGCCAGTGTGTGCCAGGGACTGAAATAGTCACATTCAGAGAGATTCTGTTCCGATTGTGAAAATGTTCTGCTGTGAGAGACTAACAACAAAGCAGACGTTTCTTCATGCAGTGCTGGTTCTATCAGTCATCCTACTGGTCATTCAGGGAAGAATGAAGACTAAAGACTTCCAACACATGACATCTCTCAACCCAGGAAAGCAGAAATTCCCAAATACTAAGGAGTGCATTGCAGCTCTCCTACTTAAAGTTCTTAGACGGTAGTCACCCCTTCTCCTATGGGCTCAGAAAACTGAAGTCTCATTTATGTCTTCCTTTAAAAGAAAGATACATTGATTTCTATGCTCCCTGCTCTGTGCCAGTTGTACAACATTACTTAAACAATTGCCCTGCTGGACCCCACATTCTATACTCCAAATGCTCTTGACAATAGACCCGAGGTGTAGGGCATGAAAACCAATTGCAGTTTTTGTAAGCTTTCTTTTGAAAGGCTATGTAAGAAAAAGCAATTAGCTCAAAGTTGGGTTTATTCTCAAGTCACAGAGTATTCCTCAAACCATTACTGTGGCCTTTAGAGAAATGCCCTCTCCGAGATCTAAGGCAGCACTCAGTTGAACCCAAGGTGACATGGGCTGGCTCAGTAGATTGGTTCCCATAGCCTTAGATAAAAGGAATGCCACACTCTAGGGTCTTTTTAAAAAATAAAAGTACTGAAACTTTATAGTAGAAATATCATAAAATATAAAAAACAATAATGTGCAATAGAGACAATTATAGCTACACCACACCGAGAAAAGCTCAGTGAACATTTTGCTGTGATTTTCTCTACTCTCTGCGCACATGTGTGCTTATAAACTCTGGGGCATTCTTTGTACACAGTTTAGTGTTTTGCTCTTTCACTTAACATAATTTCCTCATGTTGTTAAACATTCTTCAAAAAATCATTTTACAAGCCTTACAATATTCCAATGTATAAATGTATCATAATTTACTTTAAGTCTCTTCTTGGCCAGTTGGTCAGTTTCTAGCCAAATTTTTATATTAAATAATGTTAGTGTGTATTTGTACATAAATCTTTGTATGCATCTTTATTTGTTTCCTTAGAATAAATTCACAGAAGTGCAATTATTAGTTCAAAGGGTAAACACTATCATTAAGGCTCTTGTTATAACTGCCCTACAGAAATATTGGTCAATTTGTACTTCCACTAACAATATATGACAATAACAGTTTCACTGCATACTTGCCAACATTGGGCATCATCATTTTGAAGTTTCTGGACACAGGAGTTCTAAGCTACCAAAAGGACACATCCTTTGCCACCAAAGCATTATAAAAATATGTGAGACCTTAACTGTGTTTTCACACCAGAGTACCAAGTCTTTAACAGTGGTTCTCAAAATTTCATGTCACAGGACTCCTTCATACTTTTCAAACTTATTTGGAATCCTAAGAAATTTAATTCATATGTTATCTGTCAATAAGTAATATATTAGAAATTACAACTGATAAAATTTTACAATATTTATTAATTCATTTTAAAATAACAATAACACATAAGTAACATAATTTTATGAAAAACAAATTTCCAAAACAATACAATTTTAGGGATAAAGAGTACCACTGTTTCACATTTTTTTACAAAACTCTTCAATATCAGGCTTAATGGAAGACAGATTCTCATAACTTTCTGCATTTAATTTGTTACAATATCATGTACATCATGTAGCTTCTAGAAAACTCCATTGTACACTCATGAGAAAATGAGAATAAAAAAGGGCAAATTAAGGGGCTGGCCTGTTGGCATAGCAGTTAAGTTCGCGTGCTCTGTTTTCGTGGCCTGGGGTTTCTCATTCAGATCCCAGGTGTGGACCTACACACCACTTACCAAACTATGGCAGGCATCCCACATACAAAACAGAGGAAGATGGGCCTAGATGCTAGCTCTGGGCCAATCTGCCTCAGAAAAAAGAGGAGGATTGGTGGCAGATGTTAGCTCAGGGCTAATCTTCCTCAAAAATAACAATAACAACAACAAAAAAAACAGGGGCAAATAACATTTTATTATTTATTAGAAAATAGTTTTGACTTCATTGATCCCCTGAAAGGGTCATAGACATCCCTCAGGCCTCCCAGGACCATGCACTTTGAGAACTGTTGCTCTATGCCAAACAACTACTGGGTCCCAGGAGGACTGAAACTTACAAAGTGCTTTTTTTAATTATTATTAAAAGCTATGGATGTCTTGCAAATGTCCCCTTAGTTCAAACATTCTTCTTCATCAGACATTATAAAGTTCAACTCCAGCCTCTTAAGTAAAGCCTGCTCATCTACCCGGCCCTCCAGTGATCTCTCCTTTCTCTGATTCTCTACTGCTTTTATATCGCTGCACCACAATTCAGCCTATACCCTCTGATTTTCAGTCACTTGTTCCCACCAAAACTATAAGCTTCTTGAAGTCAGGGATCAGGCCTCTGGCATACACTTGGGCTCAGTAATTGATTTCTCAGAAGAGTGCCACCCTAAATCACTGTGGCATTTAAGTAATGAACATTTGCATAGTGCTTTATACAAAACACTTTCTCTTGAAATATTTCATTTAATTCTCACAATGACCCTTTGACATAGGTATTTTATCGTTTTCATAAAAATTACGAAATAGAGACTGAGAGGTTAAGTGACTGGGAAATGACAATGCTGGAACTTGAACCCAAGTCAACTGATTCCAAATTCCATGCACTCTATTTCAATGCTTGGCTATTTATTTAAGCTGTTTCACAAGGTATCACATGGTAGGGTTGTCACTCACTCATCCTTTCAGGGGACCTCCAAAGGCCTTTCCTCATAGGAGGCATTACAGGTATTTAAAAGGAGAGTGTTTGGAGTCAAAATTAGGCTAGAATTCCTACTTTCCCACTTATTAGCAATATGACACTGGGCACATTATCTTACCTTTCTGGGCCTCAGTTTCCCCATATATAATATAGGCACAATAATTGCTACCAGGCAGGGTTGCTGGGAGGACCCAATGAGAAAATCTGCATAAAGCACAATGCAAGAACCAGCTTAGTTCCTTGATACACTTTCATTCTTTCATAATGCCATCTAACCATCATTCCCTACTTCCCCTCTGGACAAGAGAAATGACTGAATGACTTCATGAAATGAAGACAGATACTTCCTATAGTCTGATCAATCTAGTGAACAGAAAAATATTTTATCCCAGTGGTTTTTACCAAAAGAGACTCATGCCAATCCATGTAAGAGCCTGGAGGGACGTTGGCTCTGGAAGCCAGGCCCACACAGCCTACTCCCTCAACATACACAGACATTCCTCAGGCCCATGTCCTCTTGGAGTCGCTGGAACTCAATGCCTTTCCTGAGATGGGTTGCTCTCCTGGCGGAAAGATAGTGCTCAACTGGGCAAGTTGAGGTGGTGAGAGGAGCCAGAGCCCTGGTTGGGAACACAGTGTCTCTCAGCCCATTAACAGACACCAGCACTGGCAGCAATGTGATGCTATTCACTGTCTCCAGTGGCTCAAACTTAAGCACTCAGCAAGCCCCATAAGTTCCGGTCTATTGGGTTTTCAGAATCTTGTTGTTATACACAGTCTTTGTTTCCAACCAAAGACAATGCTTCACAGTTTGATTACTCTCCTCCTTTGTAAAATGAAGGATTGGAATCAACCATCTCAAAAGTCCCTGCCATCTCAAACCTTCTGTGCACATGATCAAGCTCCAAATGACTTCTGGTTGCTTCTAAAATGCAGATCTATGCTTTAAGGAGGCAAATCTGTCATCGGGGAGGGCCACTGAAGTCCTGCAAAATTGGCTGAACTAGGGCATGTCCCTGGAAGAAGTATCTAGCTTCCCAAAGGTCTATCAGCCTATGGTCGCCTAATACAGGCACCTAGGGGAATGCTGTCTGAAGATTCATATGGTTTTGGGGAGATAAGACAATGTATCATTAAATAACTAGAAAACAGAACATAAGTGTGTCCTGGAGGCCAGGGGATGAAACATGTCATTTTAAACCCAACATTTGAACCACCAGGAAATGACGGGCAAAATGAGACAGCACATAGGTGAAATTTTTGTATAGTCCTCTCTTGGAGAGATTAGAGGAGAGGATGAAGCTTGGGGAGGAGGATGGCGATTAGAAAAGGGGCTCAAAGATGCAATTAGATAAAACTCCCTGAGGACAAGAGCCCTACTAAGTCCCTAGTGTTCACTCACTGGCACGCAATCACTATTTTAAATAAATAAATGAATAAGGGATAAATGAGTAGGAAGCAGCTAGATCAAATGAAATAGGATAACAGTGTGGTTAAGTGCACAAGTTTTGGAGTCAGAGACATGGTAGTTTCAAGGCCTGACTCAAGGCCCCTTACTAACCATGTGATCTTGATTTTGGGCAGGTTACTTAACCTCTTTGAACTTCAGTTTTCTCATCTATAAAATAGGCAAAACTAAGCTAAGTACCTCACAGGGCTTTTTGAGAACTCAACAAGGAACTCAATGAGAACTCAACGCGGAAATGCACATAAAGCATTTACCACAATTTTAGGCAAATTACAAGTTCTTAATAAAAGGTGGCCATTACTAATATGATGATGATGATGATTACTACAATGATGAAGACAAGGAAATTTATTAGTGCTAGAGGAGCTCAGAGAAAAGGAAGGAAGACTTCATGGAAGAGATGAGCTTTGAGGAAAAGGTGGAATATCGGGAGGCCAAAGGAAGACATAGAGCTTGTGCAAAGGTTTGGAACATGAAATATTCAAATATTTTCAGAAGATACTTAGTAGATGGGCCAGGCCCGAAAGCAATGCTCTTACACAGGTACAAAAGGGGGTAGGTTTAGATAAGTAGAATGAGATTATGTAGAGGGTCTTAAACACTTGCTAAAGAGCTTGGACTTTATCTTATAAGCAATGGGGTCACCAAAAGTTATTGAACAGGATAGGGACATGATAAAAGCCTGTTTGGAAAGACTAATCTTTTGGTGACGTATATCATGGATTGGGGAAGCACATCCTCCTGGAGGTAAAAAGATTTATTAGGAATCCATCTCACTAGTCTGTTGATAGCAGGTTGTAAAAGAATGAAAGAGGAATGCAGAGAAGAAGCATAATCTGTTTACTGGACATGGAGCATACATGGAGAAAAAGGAGCATGTAAAGATAACTTAAAGATTCCAAACCCAAGTGGCTAAGAGAATAGTGTTACTGTTGACAAAAACAAGGGTAAAGCCAACACCTCCGGCACAGATTGTGAACTGACGTTGAGAAAAAAGGAGAACACTCTAGGCTGAGTTCCCTACAATCGGACCGTTGAATCTGTGATTTAGAAGCTTGAGAATTATTGAGGGTGCACTCTTATGCAAAACCTAATGAAAGAGAGGGAAGCAAGATAGGGAAGAGGCAGTCGACAAGCAAGGACGTGGTTCCAGGTAAAGCCTGATCCACAAGGGGGCTCTGGCGCTTAATTCTCACTATAGACTTGACCCATCCAAAGGCAAAAGGCCAGGGTTTTGTGCCCCATATTAGCCAGTTACTGGCCATTTCAGATATAGGAAAGCTGTGACCTCTATATCAGGTCACCACTTCTCTTGCAGCAGCTGATGGATGGGTAAAGAGAATGGCACATAACACTCAACAAATGCCTTCTATTATTATGAATGTTAGCATTAAGAAGATGGCAAGATGTCCAACATATTTGATGGATGAAAGAAAACAACTTTGTTTAACTATGGTTCTCTGTTCCTGTACAACCTCTGTTCAAAAGCATAATTCACTTCTCCATTTCCTGACCTACTTTGTGTAAGCAGCAGAAAGCTAAGCAGTTGCCATTTTCTGGGTTTTCGACATTGACCATGCAATTCGTGAGAGGTGCAAGAGTATGAAAGAAAAGTTAGGTGAGGCTTCTAAAAATGGGAGAAAGATATGCTGTTTCTATTTTAAGCATTTGCACATGGATAAGAAAAGCTGGCGTGGATGCTCCATTTCTTTGGGCCCCTGACATTCACTGCTAGTTCATATATCCTGGCCTGGAACCCTCTCTCCTGGACGGAACCTATCTGTAAAGCTATTCTAACACTTCTAGAATGCTATACGGCTGAATTTTACTTCTATATGGCAGGAAACTGCCTGAAAGGGTGTGTGTAAATTTAATGCTAGATTTAATGTTCCAGGTAAGCTAAACTCTCCGTTTAAGAGCTGTGTACTAAATCTTGTGGGAGAGAATCACACCCAAATGCATATTTCCTCTGAAATATCAGATCTCTCTAACATAAAACATGCTTGCATTTTACAGGAAGCTGCTCTTTCATTCTCTGACCCAGAAATCAATCAACAGATGTGTGCTGAGTGCTTGCGGTGTGAAGGGTGTTATGCTAGATGCTGGAAAAACACAGCATATCTTGGGAATAGTAAACAGACATTCTGGCTAGAGAACAAAGTGAATATAGGAGTAACAGGGCTCAATAAATGCATTGCAGAGATTGTATGCATTGGGATAGTTAACTGCAATAGCAAACAGCACCACCATTTCAGTCACTTAACATAAATTATGTGAGAGTATTTCTCATTCACATCATAATCCAATAGGAGCAGCAGGGAGATCAGGGGCAGGAATGGGCTCTGCTCCACGCAGTAATTCAGAGACCCAGGGTCCCTTCCTATCAGGGTTCTGCTATCTTCTAGATCTTAGAAATCCTCAACTGAACTGGTAGAATGGGAAATATGTTAGCTTGGAGAATGATATGAAAAATATTTTGACCAGGTATGGAAGTAGTCTCTTTCTCTGGGCCAGAATTCAGTCATATGGCTATATCTAAATGAAAGATGTTATCTAGTTGTTCGTCTTAGATGATGACGAAACGTGACTAGTGAATATCTAATCAGTCTCAGCCACAGGAACATAATGTTGAAGTTTCAGAATTTTGAAATCACTATGTGGTCTTAATCATAAAAGACTGACCTGCTAATGACTTCTTGCTTCCAAGGAGATTCTGATCTTACTTGAGACACCCAGAAATACATCCTACCCACCAAAAGAAAAGGAATATAATTGGTTGATTACCTATTCATTTGCCAAGTATTTATGCAGTGCCTATGACTTGCCTGACACTATTTTAGATGTTCAAAACACCAGATTAAAAAGAAAACAAATGAACAATGTATTAGTCACTTTATAATAAGACAAGTTTTTTTTTTTTACTTTTATGCAAATATTTCAAATAAACAAACTAGGTTCTTTCAACATTATTTCATGATAAAAAAAAGGTCTCAACAAATTGGGCATAGAAGGAATGTACTTCAAGATAATAAAGACATATATGATGTTAGTGATTATTACTTCATGGTGAAAAGCTGAAAACTTTTCCTCTAAGATCAGGAACAAGACAAAGGTGGCCACTCCTACCACTTCTATTCAACATAGTACTGGAAGTCTTAGCCAGAGCAATAAGGCAAGGAGGAGAAATAAAAGGGATCCAAATCAGAAAAGAAGTAAAATTGTCTCTCTTTGAAGATGACATGATCTTATACATAGAAAACCCTAAAGACTCCACCAAAAAACTGTTAGAATAAAGGAATTCAGTAAAGTTGCAGGATACAAAATCAACACACAAAAATCAGTCTTGCTTCTTTACACCAACAATGAACTATCAGAGAAAGAAATTAAGGAAACAATCCCATTTACAACAGCATCAAAAAGAATAAAATATTTAAGAATAAATTTAGCAAAGGAGGTGAAAGATCTGTACATTGAAAACTATATGGCTTGAAGAGGACATAAATAAATGAAAAGATATTCTGTGTTCATGAATTGGAAGAATTAAGTTTGTTAAAACGTCCATACTACCCAGAGAGATCTACAGATGCAATGCAATCCCAATCAAACTTCCAACAGCATTTTTACACAGACATAGAAAAAAATCCCAAAATTCGTATAGAATCACAAAAGACCTCGAATAGCCAAAGCAATATTGAGAAAGCAAAACAAAGCTGCAGGCATCACAGCTCTTGATTTCAAACTATATTACAAAGCTATAGTAACCAAAACAGTATGATATTGTCATAAAAACAGACATGTATCAATAGAATAGAGTTCAGAAATAAACCCATGCATATATGGTCAACTAATTTTCAACAAAGGAATCAAGAATATGCAATGGGGGAAAGGTAGTTTCTTCAATAAATTGTGCTAGACCAATTGGATATCCATATGCAAAAGAACGAAACTGAACCCGTATATTATACCACACACAAAAATCAACTCAAAATGGATTAAACACTTGAACATAAGATCTGAAACCATAAAACTCCTTGAAGAAAACAGAGGGGGTAAGCCCCTTGATACTGGTCTTAGCAATGATTTTTTGGATTTGATACCAAAAGCAAAGGCAACAAAAGCAAAATAAACAAGTAGGACTACATCCAACTAAAAAGCTTCTGCACAGCGAAGAAAAGCATCAACAAAATGAAAAGGCAACCAAGAGAATGGGAGAAAATATCTGAAAACCACGGATCCAATAAAGGGTTAATATCCAAAATATACAGGGAACTCATATAGCTCAATAGCAAACAATAAAAAACCCAACTAAAAAATGGGCAACGGATCTGAATAGACATTTTTCCAAAGCAGACATACACATAGCTAACAAGTACAGGAAGAGGTGCTCAACATCACTAATCATCAGGGAAATGAAAATCTAAATGACAATGAGATGTACACACGACTGAATATTATTCAGCCTCGAAAAGAAATCCTTCCATTTGTGACAACATGCGTATACCTGGAGGGCATTATACTACGTAAAATAAGCCACACAGAGAAACACGAATACTTCATGTTATCGCTTATATGTGGAACCTAAAAAATTTTTTTGAAGTCAAACTCATAGAAACAGAGAGTAGAATGGTGATTGCCAAGACCTGGAGGGTGGGAGACATAGGGAGAGGCTGGTCAGAGGGTGCAAACTGTCAGTTACGAGATGAATAAAGTCTGAGGATGTACTGTACAGTATGGGCGCTACAGCTGATAAGACTGCATTGTACAACTGAAATTTGCCAAGAGAGTAGAACTTAAGTGTTCTCACCAAAAACTAAACAAATAAAGAAAGAAATAGTAAAAGTATTTAACAAATTTGATCACCCACGTACTTTAAAAATCTTTACTCTAAAATCTATATAGGCTTGGGAAATGGATAGTGGTGATGGCTGCACAACACCGTGAATGTACTTAATGCCACTGAATTATACCCTTAAAAATGGATAAAATGGTATTTTCTGTTATGTACATTTTACCACAATAAAAAAAGTTCATTAAAAAAAATAGTAAACTAGACTCAGAGAGGCCAAGTGTTTGCTAAAGTTCACATATCTGGTAAGTGGCAAAGAGGATGCTGGAAACCAGGTCTACTCGACTTCAGAACTCAAGTGCATCTCCATACACTGTGCTGGATCTCAGAAAACACTTCTTTGAGCCAGACAGACTGGCAGATGCTTTAAAGAGAGGCCGCCACAGCCCGATCCTAAATCAGCTTCTCAGTGGTGCTGAGGAACAGATATGCAACCAGGGGAATGAGCCCTCTGTCTTCCACCTCCACCAGAATGAACCAGCTGGACTACATGAGCCTGAGAAGTCAGGATGGGCTGCAGATACCTGGGCATATGTTCTCAAAGTCTGGCTGGCTGGCATGGATGAGACCTCCCCAGGCAACTCACTCCAACTCACAGGGACCAGAGTAGGACTTGCTCAAAGCATCCATTCCCAAGACCACCCAATAATTGCTTAGCCTGCAAGGAAGACTACATTCTGCACTCACAAGGGAAAGAGGAAATAGAGTTTTCTCTCTGGCTTCTACCACAGACCCCTAAAATTACTCTAATATCCCATAGTTTACTAATTGCAAAATGGGTGAGAGAGTCATTAAATTGGTTGTAGGAGAACAGCACCAAAGAAATTAAAATCTTGGAATTTAAAACAGCTTTTCAGACTGAAAACTATCCTTCTCTTAAAGAAAATAAATTAAATTAATAACGTCAACTATCTATGAATCATCTTCTGAAGAATCTTAGGGATTTTAGTAGAACTGATATGAAAGACTGGATGTGTTGTGATATAAGGAGCCTCCCTATCTCAAAAACATTCCCCAACAGTCTGCCCAGTGGCTCAAATTTCATGTTTAGATATTCATTTCTTTGGGTTAAGCAAAATGCCTTCATTGAGATCATTGTCAGAAAAGGCAAAACCCTGGGCAAGGTATTAAATGTTGAATGTCTTTATGTGAATTTTTGTTTTGAAAACTGTTTTGAATGAGGACAAGGATCTGTGATGGAGAGTGAAGTAAGGGGGATCCACAGGTCTTTAGCACTTGGACAAACTCTGTCTTAAAGAGTAAATGCTCATTTTCCAAAGCCCAATAAAGCTGGAGGTGTCATTGCTTTGACATCCTCAGGGGATGGGTATTTGTCTCAGGTCTGCATGGTAAATAAGCTGACCTGCCCCTGACCAACCTCGTTGTATGAGTAGCAGCCAACAGAATGAGCCCAGCATGCTAGAATTTAGAGCCTAGTTTTAAACCTATTGCTTCCTCTAAACTTGCTCTCCATAATTCTAATCATAATTCCTTGTACCCTAGGCCAGGGGACAGTAAACATTTTCTGTATAGGGCCAGATAGCAAATATTTGGGGGTTTGTGGGGCATATGCTCTCTGTTGCAGCTAATTAGCTCTGCCATTGTAGCATAAAAGCAGTCATAGATAACACATAAATAATCATGGGTAAGTTCCAATAAAACTTTATTTATGGACATTAAAATTGAATTCTTCTTATTTTTAAGTTGTCACAATGTAGAATTCTTTTGATTTGTTTTTCAAACATGTAAAAATGTGAAAGCCGTTCCTAGCAGACAGACTATACAAAAACAGTAGGTAGGCTGGATGTGGCCTGTGGGCCACAGTCTGCTGACCCCTCACCCTCATCCCCTGCCTACCTGCCGCCTCCCTACTAAGGGTTCCCATTACCTCTTGCTGACCTAGCAGCACCAACATTCAGCTTTCCTCCTAGAGGAAAATCTGCACTTCTACTTTGAGCTATGCCTTTTTTGAGCTGCCCCTTGCCTGAACTACCCCAGTCCCAGGATGCTATCCTGGCATTGTCCTTGATGGCTAGCATGCCCATCTATTTCACTATAGCTTTAGTAGTGAGAAAGCAAACAAAAGGGCTGCCAATGTTGTGATTCTTCATGCCTTAAAAAGATCTGCAGTTTATGAGTGGCTCAGCTACAGCTTATCCAATGGGCCGACGTGCATGATGCCCAAGCTGGGCTTATTCCAGAAGAGGATGGGAAGCATCCACCAGTTCACTTTCTTCACCACAAGACCAATAAGAAAGCAAGTGTCCTCTAAAGAGGGAAACTAACATCTCCAGCAGGGGAAAAGATGCACCAAACCCATCTGGTCAGTGCAATCTGGCCAGGCCCATGTGGCTATACTCATGTTGCCTAAAGCAACAGTTTATCTCCAGGTTGGAAAATGGCAGCAATAAAACATACATGGAACCTGGCCAGATAGATGACTCTCAGTGAAAAGACAATCTGCATAGGGAGAGATGGGGAGGAAATATTTATATACGTAGAGAAAGAGAGACATTATCGTCTTCTCCAACACATTTTTCTGAAGTTATAAATCTACGGTTTCTATTTATTCCTATTGGAGGGAAAAACAAAAACCCTGAGATTTATGAGCAGCGTTGTTTATTTATAATCTAAGAACTCTCCTCATACCATATGGTTGGGAAATTTACAGAGAGACAAAGTGAGAGGAAATTGTCTGCTTAATTCAATGGCCTTGGCAAAGCTAGCTGGAAGAGAGAGCATCCCAAACTCTTCCTCCAACACGTGTGTAAGCGTGTACAGGCATGGAGGCATGCATGCAGAGAGCAGAGGGAACCCTTTCCTTGCCAACAAAGCCCCAACTCAGTAAAGTAGGAATAACAGCTGATGAGACCAGCTGAGGAAGCTAGACTCATTTCTCTATTCTAACACACAACTGAGACGCAGACAGAAACAGATAGGAAAGGAGAGTGAGGGTTGACAGATGCTGCAGCAACCAGTTCTCTGGACAAGTAAAGAAGACACACAGTACATGAGAGTTCTTAGCAAGGCAAAATACACGCAGGTCTCCCACAAACACAGGTGTTAGTGTGAAATAAGTAGGAACCTCTGATTCCATCTCTGCTGCCCAGCATGCTTTGCAAAAAGAGGCAATCACTCACTGTCTTAAAGGAAAAAGACACAAGTTTGCACCTGACGTTTTTATTTCTTCTGCGCTCTACCCTCCACTTTCAGACTAGTGACAAACAGAAAGAAAGGAAAACACTGAAGTTGAAGACTATTAATGCAAATAAAAACAGTGCCCAGATATGGAAAGGGATCGAAAAGGGTGCAAAAAAATAAATAACAAATGACATGATGGGTGAGGGGGCACAGAGACAAGCCCATCTTTTTGAGAAAGTCCTCCCTGTAGCTCCTGTCCATGCTGCTCCGTCCACCTGAGTGTCCACAGCCCTCATGGCCTGTCCATACCACACTAGGGTTCCACACCTGCTGCCTGCAATGTTAGCTGCCTTTTAATATGCATACGACTGCTCCATTCGTTCACCTCCCACTTCTATTTGGACAACTCTCAAAACTTATCCTGCTCCAGCCTCTCCTGCGAGCTCTGGTGCCACATTTCCAAATGCTGTGCAATGAACCGTTGCTATTACAATTACAGGATGCTAAAACCGAGCTCATCACTTTCCCCACCATAACACTCCCGCAACTATTTCTCTTCCCGCTTCGTCCTCCCTTCTTCTCCTCTTCTATTCCCCACTTCTGCAATGGGACAAAACCCTCCAATCCTCCTCGGTTCAAAGCATTAGTATCATCATGACTATTCTCTGCTCCCTCACCTCTAACTCCTGCCATGTTCTATTATTTGTGCCTCAGAAATTTCTCTTGCATTGGTCCTTCTCTCTCCTGAACAAACCAAGTTCAACAAAACGAGCAGCCGGACTGGCTGCCTGGGCTGCTGTACTTATCCCCTAGCTTGTTGCTCCACCTCCAGACATCCACCTCCTGGGTCCAGGGTCCACAGGGGTGTCAGATCTACCTTCCTAGGGCAAAGCTATGAGCACAAAGTCATTTTCCAGTGCAAAAACCTTCATGGTTTCATATTTACTATAAAATATAATTCTAACATGCAACACCCTGTCTGCATTCACCATCGCACTACTCACCTCCAACCCAGGGGGTTGCACACAGTTGAATCTCAGTAATTGCTCGATAATGAAATGGTTGGTGGCTGAAGCATACTGAGAAGAGCAATGCTTTTTGTCTTTTCCTCTATGCCTATTTGGGAGAAATGCTGCAGTTGAGAGAATCTGTGGGCTTATAAAACTGAACTGATTTGACAGTTAGAAGTGTGTAAAACAATGATAAGAAAGCAAAAGGTGGAAAGAAGAAAGGAGATTACACCAGAGTTTATGACAAATAACAGGGAGGAAGCCCAGTCGGTGAGCAGCCAGAATAATTAAGAACAAGACCCCAAAAAAGGTCTGTGAATAAAACAGAAGGGCCTGAGTGAGCCAGGGAGAAGTAATTTATTGACAAGGGTAGATATAGCTAAACAATGAAATGAATTTTTCTGTTAGGAGTGTCGCAGAAAGGGAGGAAGGAACAGATGCTAGAGGGAGGCATAAATTTGCCACAGGAGAAAACCTGAGGTCCTTAACAGAATGGGTCAAGGAGAGTCTCAGAAGAGCAGAAGGCTGACCAGACTACCAAGTGTGACAAGCCTTGCCTGAGAAGGACATAATTGGAAAGGCAAGGAGATGCTCACCCTGCCATTGAGACCGCTGGCTCCCTTCAACATGCAGAGCAGGTACAGCAAGGAGTCTTGGGCACCAGGAAGGAAATGAGCCCTAATTCATAGAAACAGACTCTATAGAAGCACCAGTTAAAGGTCCTACAACAGGGGACTGGGTGACCAAAAGTCAGTACTGGCACAAAAGGGGGCAAAAGGTTTGTCACATGTCAGAGACACTGAAAACAACCAGTACATATCAATGGTATCAAATGGAAATCTTTGGTGGTATGGCCAGGAAGTCACACTACAAGTGCCATCAAACTGGAGTGAACTGAGTCCTACCTTGTTCTAATTGCCAAAGCTGACAAAGCAGATGCTGTGGGGACTGAAGGGAAGAGGCTATTGCCATCAATTGCTTTACACTCAGAACAAGTTTATGTTTTGTACATGCTGATGCCCATGAGATTGTCACACTGCCCTTGGAGATTCAACTCTACAAGTACCTACTGAGTATCTACATCAGCCTTGCGTTACAATGCTCTTTTTTTTATACTGAATTCATAATAGTTAACATCAATGTGAGATTTCAGTTGTACATTATCTCTTGACTGTCATCACATAAGTGTTCCTCTTAACCTCCAGTGCCCCCCCAACCCCCTTCCCCTGGTAACCATTGAACTGTTCTCTTTGTCCCAGTACTTGTTTATATTCCACATATGAGTGACAGCATTTGGTGTTTGTCTTTCTCAGACTGGCTTATTTTGCTTAGCATAATTCCCTCTAGGTCCTTCCACGTTATTGCAAATGGGATGAATTTGTCTTTTTTGCTGGCTGAGTACTATTCCATTGTATATATATACCACATCTTCTTTATCCAATCATTGGTCGATGGGCACTCGGGTTGCTTTCATGTCTTGGTTGTTGTGAATAGTGCTGCAATGAACATAGGTGTGCATATGTTACTTTGGATTGTTTATTTCAAATTGTTTGGGTAGATACCCAGCAGTGGGATAGCTGGGTCATATGGTAGGTCTAGTTTTAGTTTTTTGAGGAATGTCAATAATATTTTCCATAGCGGTTGCACCAGTTTGCATTCCCACCAGCAGTGTATGAGGGTTCCCTTCTCTCCACACCCTCTCCAACATGTGTTATTTTTAGTCTTAGTGATTATAGTCATTTTAACAGACATAAGTGGTATCTTAGTGTAGTTTTGATTTGCATTTCCCTAATGATTAGTGATGTTGAACATCTTTTCATGTGTTTATCAGCCAGCTATATATCTTCTTTGGAAAAATGTCTGTTCATCTCCTCTGCCCACTTTTTGATCAGGTTGTTTGCTTTCTTATTGTTCAACTGTGTGAGTTCCTTATATATTATGGAGATTAACCCCTTATATATCATAGACATTTGCAAATATTTTCTCCCAATTGGAGGGTTGTCTCTTTGTTTTGATCCTAGTTTCTTTTGTGTTGCAGAAGCTCTTTAGTCTGATGAATTCCCACTTGTTTATTTTTTCTTTTGTTTCCCTTGTCTGAGATGACATGGTATTTGAAAAGATCCTTTTTGGTTCAATGTCAAACAGTGTGCTACCAATATTATCTTCCAGGAGTTTTATAGGAGTTTATGACGTATCTTCAAGTCTTTGATCCATCTTGAGTTTATTTTTGTGTATGGTGTGAGATAGCGATTTACCTTCATTTTTTTTGCATGTGGCTGTCCAGTTTTCCCAACATCATTTATTGAAGAGACTATCTTGTCTCCATTGTATTTTCTTGGCACCTTTGTCAAAGATTAGCTGACGGTAGATGTGTGGTTTTTATTTCTGGGCTTTCAGTTCTGTTCCATTGATCTGTGTGCCTGTTTTTGTACCAGTACCATGCTGTTTTGGTCACTATGGCTTTGTAGTACATTTTGAAGTGAGGGATTGTGATACCTCCAGCTTTGTTATTTTTTCTCAGGATTGCCTTAGCAATTCGAGGTCTTTGATTGCCCCATATGAATTTTAGTATTCTTTGCTCTATTTCTGTGAAGGATGTCTACAATGCTCTTTTATAAATGCAAGCCCAACAAGTGTAAACTGTACACTTTCCCATTGTCCTGGGGGCCCAAATCAACCACTCCATGAGTAATAAAGCAAACAAAATCTCAGCTCTTGTGAAACTCACAATCTAAAATGGGAGAAAAATAATGAACTAGCGTGCTAATAAGTAAATTCAAAAAAGGAAATTATGAAATACCCTGAAGGAAATAAAGAGAGATTATGACAGAGACTCATAGGGGGCAATGTCTTCTAAAAAGAGATGCTATTTGGCTGGACCTGAAGAACAGAGGCATGCGAAGAATTAAATAGAAAGCATTGCAGTGGTAATGGTATACGTAAGGGTCCTGAGGCAGGAAAATGGTTGTCTAGTTTAAGGAATTAAAGAAAGGTAGTAAGTACAGTGAAGAAGGGAGAGAGGAGCAGCATGTGATAAGAACATACTCTGTGGTCCAGCTTCATATTTCACACTGGGAGGACACAAAGAGGGAGCAAGGAACTAACATGTATTGATTGCCTTCTATGTCTCAAGCACTGGGAGAGATATTTCTCAAACATGGCCTCAGCCTTTGCCTATAGAATCTTATGGAACATACATGAAACAGAATAGTTGGTCATGCTGGAGATTTTCTTTTTCCTTTGAGGAAGATTAGTCCTGAGCTAACATCCACCACCAATCCTCCCATTTTTGCTGAGGAAGATTGGCCCTGAGCTAACATCCATGCTCATCTCACTCTATTTTACATGTGGGATGCCTGTCACAGCATGGTTTGATAAGCAGTGCATAGGTCCTTGCCTAGGATCCAAACCAGCAAAACCAAGGCCACCAAAGTACAGCATGTGAACTTAACTGCTATGCCACAAAACCAGCCCCTGGAGATATTTTTATTGGTCTTGGTATGGTAAGGCTTTCTGGGTAAGACTTAATCTCATTTTGCAACTTCAGTCAAAATAACACGTAATTCCAACTAACCTCATGTATCTCCTTAAGCATAGCACTGAGCTATTACCAAGTTTTTGTAGATTTAAAATCTAGGTTTTCTAACAATAGAGATGGACAGAACCCTAAATGGGCATCTTAATCATCAAATTGGAATCTTTTGAAGAAACCTGAAGATGCATACTATAAACCCAAAAGCAACCACTAAAATAACACAATAAAGTTTAGCAATAAGCCAAACAAAGAAGGTAAAATGGAATAACAAAAATACTCAATTCAAAGGAGAAAGGAAAAATGAAACACAGGAGAAATGGGACAATGGAATACAAAGAGTATGGTGATAGACTTAAATACAAACATATCAATAATCACATTAAATGTAAATGATCTAAACACTCTAATTAAAAGGCAAAGATTGTCAGATTGCATAAAAAAGCAAGACTCAACTATAGGGTATCTAAAAGAAATGCACTTTAAATATAAAGACACAAATAGATTAAAAGCAAAATGATGGGAAAAGATGTATCAATTAAGAGGAAGCTGAAGTGGCTATGCTAATATCAGGAAATGTGGACTTCAGAGCAAAGAATATTAACATGGATAAAGAAACATTTCATAATGATTAAATAGTCCATCTGTCCATAAGACATAAAAATCATAATGTTTATGCATCTACTAAGAGAATTTAAAAATATATGAAAGTATAATAAGGCACAGGCAAGGCTAATATTCAACCATAACAATGTTAAATTAATGGAATTAAGTAAACTGCTGTGGCCCCCAAATATCCTCCAGCCATCCCTGACTCTCTCCCAGGATCATCCCACAACTCAGAAACTAAAAGGGTAATATCTGTACAGCATGGAGCCTCTTTACCCTGTTCCAACCCTATGGCCTCTATCCACTCTGATTGATAGCTATTGCTTAGTATTTTAAATACAACTTCTGGGCTTAGATGAAAGTAATCTCCAAATTTGCTGACATTTACAAGGGTTCATCATTACATTTATTCAAGATGACTCAATGCAGAGAAAAAGTTGAGTGCTGAAGGAGAGGTTAAGAGTAAAGAAACAAGAATGGACAACATGTATTGGAAGTATATGTAGAACACACATTCATAGACACATGGAAAACAAGAGCCTCTTCCACTGGGCCATTTTGCATTTCTCATTGAACATCATAAGATCTGATACTCTGCAGCAAAATACCATTAAGATCAATTCTTGGGATCAACCAACACATGAGTCTCTTGGCCCGACCACTCGGCCAGTAACTTTGTTCTGATGGTAGCTAAGAATTTACGAATTTGATTTCAACGGTTAATTTTCAATTTTATTCCCAGTCTCAGGGGAATAACAGTCAGACTGAAATTGTTTCAAAGAGGTTAACTGCTACAATTGTGTAAGACACTAAAAAGAGAAACTAAGGGGAACAGTTTTACAGTGCTCTCTAAAAGAAATCTATGATGTCTCAATGCTGCAAGCAAGAGGAAAAGAGGTCCTGGGAAAAAGCACAGCTTGCCAACTGCCATCAAAACAGCAGACCATGAACCCAAACTCTTAGAAGCACTCGGACTGGCCTCATGCTGTTTCCATGGGCTTGCCCCTCCCCATGTTGCTGGGAAGGTACAAGAGATAAGAGAGGTAGCCTGCTTTGTATTACATGTGCAAGCATCTGTACCAGGACTCCACATACAGATCTGGTCAAAGTAAATCATGACAGATGCAACGGAGCTTAAAACACCCATAAAATACATGAGTAAAACAATAAAGTAATGGAGATGAGGAAAAGGTAAACACGACTCTCAAAAGTGGTACCATTTGAAAACAATCCAGTGCACATGGGATCTAGATAAATTCTGGATGAGACGCACACCACCAACATCACCACTCGGAGATCTCGGGGCAGAGAGAATCCTAGGGTAAGCACTCAACAATCTGACCCAGAATGGCAATTCTGCCCCTTCCTATAACTGGGCTCTTGTCTAGGAGATGAATTCTATGTAACAAGCCCACAGGAGCAAGTCTAAACTCCTCTTTGGAGCTTTTAAAGCCCTCTAACACCTCCGTCTTCTCACCACCATGTCTGTAACTATATCTCTGGTTATTCCCCTGCACTCAGTCTCCACACCAGCAAAACCAAATGAGACCAAGTCTCCCACAAAGCCATGTTCATGTCTGACCCCAAGCCTTCTCTGCTCATGCCACACCTCTTTCTAGAATATCCTCCATGACTCCTCTTTGCCCAGCTCATTCCTATCCATCCTTTCAACCTTAGTTCAAATAACCTGCTCCCACCCAAGTAACCTTTCCCAACTATTGCAGTCCACAAGCAACGCCTTTTATGCCAATGTTTTTTAGTATATATGAACTGTGAAGTATCTATGCCATTTGTTCACGTAAGGTTTTAAATTGTCATATAATTACTGCTTATGTGAATCTTTTATCTCCCCAACTAAACCATAAATTCCTATAAAACAGACACTCTAAAATAAATTATTTTCCCTACTATGCTTAGTGAGGGATTTATTAATTATTTGCCAAATGAAGACATTTGAGTCACTAGGATTACCCAAATACTCCCACCTAAATATTCCTTTTGGAAAACTTTCTTGTTAACCTGCACTGCAACTGAGCGCACAGACAGGAAAGAGAATGACCCGCATATTTCCAATCAGATCACTTAAAAACTTGGACCAAGCAGGTAGTGGGTAAACTGTGAAAAAAAAACCCTCTAAGCAAGCCTGAAAGCTGTCATCATAGATAAAAGAAAAACATTTTATTCAGGAAGACTAGGGATTAATATTTTCTCCACTATCTTACAAATTTTACATAATAATTTAAACAAATAGCACAATGACAAACAGGTTCTATCTCACATGCCATTTCCCATCGATACCTGGGGACTGTCTTGGACTTTCACCTAAAGAAAGATTCAATTTCAAATCTGTGCTTAGGTGGGTAAAACACACACACACACACATAAATATATATATGTAATATTTTATATATTGTACACATTATGGTATATAATGTATATTATACATGTATAAATATACAGAATTAATTACTCATATGGTGTCAGAACATATTCTATCTGCCTATTCTGAACAGAAATATATACAAAACTAAGTCCATAAAGTAAACGGAACGAATTCACCAACCATCCTTGTGATAAAGGTATTGAAATTCAATTTCCAGAAGAAGCACTTGAATAAGAATTTTAGAACTGCTAAAAAGGGATCTGGGAAATTTAGAACTGAGAAAAAAGGGATCCAAATAGATTTTGCTGCCTCCACACAGGGATGACCAATCATTATGCATCATAATCCCCAAAATAAAAGCCTCTATCCCCACTCCACTGTATAAAACTGAGTCAAATTACTCTTTCTTACTAGAAAAAAAATTATTAAAGGTGTGTTTAAAGACCATGGAACATGCAGCCAAGAGAAATCGATTCCAGTCCTCTCACAGCCACTATTTAGCTAGGCATCTGTGAGACTATTTCCTGCTGTTCTGGCCCTCAGTATCTCAATCTGTTAAACGGGAGGAATGGTTAGGCTGTCTTTTCTCGCTCTGATGCTCTTGCTTTACTTTGAGCATCATCAAATCATCTGTCACAGAGAAGAGATATAACTATGTTTTCTCTCTCTCTTTTCTGACTATTCTGTTGACATTGCTGCCTTTGCTGTTCAGCTTCAGATCATGAGAGACAAGAGAAATTTTTAAAACTATTACAGAAAAAAGAGGAAATCCTAAAAAGTTCAGATAATACTAAGGTGCGCTCTAAACTTTCCCAGGATAATGAGATATCCATACTTTGTCTGTTCTGGCTGGTTTGATGCAGCCATCTGCTTTATATCACACACCTCATGGCAACAGGCTGGCATGGGAATGGGAGAGAAGTATAAAGAAACGAAAACAATCATTTCTTGGTTATGCATTCTATATTTGAGCACCTTTTACTCCTAAGCCTTAACACGCTGCAGGAGTTTTAAAAGATGATAACCGTTAACATTTTTCTAATGCTAACAAAAGTAAAATACATAAAGATATACTTTAAAAGTCCTGCTGAGTACTTAAGACCTTATTGCCACAAGGAACACCTACACAATAGGGTCTCTGGAAGAGAAAGAATTGTTTTGAATATCATTAAAGTGTTTCTTGTGCGCTTGAAACACAAGTGTGTATGCCCTCAGAAATCTACTAAGTCTCCTGGGCAAAATAAACTGAAATCTGCTATCCTTTCGATCTTCATTGACAGTATCTTGATAAAGACAAGACTTATGATTTCATAACGTCCAGTAGAGAGACACTGTTGACACAGGAGGCAGCAGACGACTTGGCTTGCCTACGAGCGTCCATAAGAGGACACAAAGATGATGCTCCCTGCGTTGGTGAGCAGCAGTTCAGTCTCCCTCTCATCAGCCTGGCTTTAGAGCAGAGAGCAGCCTGTTCACTCTATTCCTAGACCCTAGCATAGTGCCCAGCACAAGGTGGATTCTTGGAAACTATTAAAATACTGACTTGGAAACTTACTACTGGTCCACCCACAATTTCCTGCCCTCCTACCAACCTCAGTGAAGCAGAAAAAATGGTATGAGAAAACAATCTAGAAGCCATAAATGCAAGGAATGCTGTGGGCAAAGTAACTAGCGTAGGCCTACTAGAGTTGGTAGCAAGTCTCCCTAGAGGGACATGGAAGACAGAAAAGCTAGAAAGTAGAAAGGTACACGAGACCAGATAAAGGGCACCTTCTTTCCCACTCAATTTGCTAACTATGGGTGGTCGTTACTTCATGTTGGAAATGTCTTCTTTTCCTTACACCTAAACGTTCTATGAAGTGTGACGGGTTTGGTATCCACATTACTCTAGAAAAGTTCATCTTCTGTTTATACCCAATGAAACCTGGTCCCTCCTTTTCGAAGACTAACCTTTTGCATACATCTCATACAGTACAACCTGATTATTCTCCCTAACTTCTATTTCTAATCCTCACATACCCAGCTTAAAACCTTCAACAGATTCGCGAAGTCTGCTGACTGCTTCCTTAACCTGGCATACAAAGTCCACTACCTCATCTTCTCTCTAAACTTTGCAATATTACACTGACAGGTCTCTCGTACAATATATTGATTTTTATATCACAGATCCTAAATGTTGGAGTGCTTTATATCACTGGTTAGATCTTATTTATCTTTTTATCTGCTCCAGGGTAACCCAGCAAGTAGTAGTCCCTCCATGTCTGAGGAATGAGTGAAGTGATCAAAGCATATTTGTACTAAACATCTCTTCTCTTCTCTAAAGATCTTTATAACTTGTAGGGTTGCAAACTGGTAACGTATGGGCTAATTCCTGCTGAACATGTTTGATTTGACCTGCCAAGAAGTATTTAAAAGTTTGAACTTGAATCACTTCAGAGGGGATAGAAATGCTCTTACTGACCACAAGCCTCACTCCTCTCTACTACTGCTCTGCTTTTTTACTCATTTGTTCTCCTCAGTATATTTGATTCTGCCATCCCTGGACTTCAAGTTTGTACACATTTGAATCATAATAATAACTAACTTTTATTGAGTATTTACTTGAGCCAGAACTTATTCTAGGTATTTTGCAGGTACTATTGCATTTCACACAATCTGATAGTCAACAGTTAGGGCCTGGTGCTACACATTTAATAGTCCAGTGGTATTAGTCATTATCCCCGACCAGACAGGAGAATCTACAGTAACAGAAAGCCTGGTCCCCACTGCGGTTCACACAAAGAAGGAACTGAAGGTGCTGGTACTGCCTGCCTGAAGGAAAGATGCCATGCCCTCTTTAAGAAGTCCAGGAAGCTTGGGAAAGGTGGAGGATCAGCCTCAAGGGTCACTCTAACAAACCCACCTCCCAGCATCCTTGGAGGAAAAAAAAATTGAGTTGTCCCAAACTGGCATCCTTATACTTGAGTCTCTCAAGTAGAAAGACCCCCAGCTCCTTCCAGATCCTTGACATGCTTGTACGGGGCACAGAGTAGGATCGCTAATAAGAAATAAGACTTCCCCACACACACCAGCCCCCGGTGGCCGTTTTGTGCACATCGCTGGAAGACTTGACCCAAAGGAGCCATTTTTCTTAGCTCAGACTCTCCAACAAGCTTTTTATGAAGCTAATAAATGAGGTAAAGTCTAAGGTTTTGCCTTTAAAAATACATATTTCAGAGTTTTCTCTATCTTTCCTTCATTGCTGGTGAATCACTCACAGTCTTCTCATAGCCTTTACGCAAACGCATTTAATCTTCTCATCTAATGACGCCATCTACGGAAAGAAGCCGCAGCGTCTCCATCCACCAACAGCCAGATCAATCACGTGTCCCTAAGAAAATGAAGTCATACCAAGCTGGTTCTTAACATTACTGAGGGCTGCTGTTAAGACCTCGGAGACTCTTTCTGCCGCCAGACTCTGATAGTGTGATTAATTAGGTAGCTCTTTCCCGTAGACTCCTTCCCCTCCTCTGCTGTCAAAACTGCTCACCCCAACGCAGAGACTCCTGGCCTCCTGAGACCCTGTGGCAACCAGCTTGAATGAGGTCTAGGAGGGTTCCCCACACCCACTGCTCTGCTCTGGAATAGAAAAATGAAACTCCTATCCTACCTGAGAACTAACCAAGCAGAGGGTACAGCCACCTGTTACCTTAAAATGTGTGCCCTTCCTCCCCATGATTCTGTGATGTTGGTCTCCTGAGGACCAGGATGCTTTCTTCTACACCTCACTGTAAAAAAGCATCATTCTCTTTGAAGCGGAAGAGAGGGGTCAAGAGGAGAAAGGTTGTGTGACAGTGAAATGGTGAATTAGCATTCTTTTTTCTACTCTAAATGTTCACGAGCCTCTGCGATATCTGTGAAGAATCTCTCATCCTAAGCTGAGGCTGGGAGGGGCCAGTGGATGGGGAGACTGGGATAGGCAGATATTACAGGCAGCTATAATATGGGGCTGGGCAACACCAAACTGGAAGGTTGTCTAAGGAAATATAGAACATAGTGTATGTTACGGGCAAAAAGTGGCCATTGGAATGTTTCTTCCCTAAACAGAGGGGTGGATCAAATCGGTGAACACATTTCCGAATGCACTTTCTCTCTCTGGGTTTCAGTTTCTTCGTTTGTAAAAGGATTCTGTAGAATCCCATAGTTCTTGGAGGTCATTCTCCTTCCCCATCACAAACAATGAGACCATATTTATCAAGATTTCCCTTCAAAATCTTAAGCAGTCTGAAGATATTTGCTTCATAAGCGGGTGCTTTGATAGCCATTTTTCCCTTCTCATTTCAAATACTAAACCAGGAGGTTTCTGGCTTGGTGACTATGTACCAAGGAGACAGTCACACTTTTTATTATGCATCGAAGCCAAACCAAAAAAAAGTGACTTGGGAATCACTTTTATAATAAATCTGGGTATTTCACAAGCAGTCAGATGAAGAGCAAAGGAGAGGCAGAAAGTGAATTGGGTGGATCTCTACCGACAATTTGTTGCAAAAGAAAATTCAGATTTTTCCTCTATGCTAGAAAACTGGCATACTGATCGATGACAGTGATCTACTAAAACCCTTCCAAGGAGAGTCTACGATTTTCAAAGGAGAATCTACCTTCTACATTGCACTGTGCGTCCACTGAGCAGCCCATCACCTCTGCTCTCAGATCCCATTCGTGGATTTACTTTTTTCCCAGTAGGGAACAGTGATGCTTGCCAACCACTGAAGATGCAAAGACTTTTATCCCACTCAATCTACGAAAAAACTATGTGAATTCCCTAAGGTAAGGATTGATGCTCCCATTTTACCAGTGGGAAAAACTGAGACCAGACAGTGAGGTGGCTTGGCCAAAGTCACATGGCTAATTAGGCATGGAGGTGGCGTTATCTTCTAAGTCTGATGACACAGCATTCCATAGTCTTTCTGCTATGCTACCCTGCTTGGTTTTTTGATAAAACTACTACACACTTCTTCAATCATCACAGATCAAGCCTCAGCTTTTATAGCTGCAATGTGTGTACTTATCTATACTTAAATATGAGCAATTGAAAAGTGAACACTGCCCACTCTTCCACTCTTAATATGAACTTCTTTAGTCTGTTTCTTTTATCTCTACTAAAAGAATTCTCTTTAATCAAGGAAAAAGGCTCAGACTCTGCTTGCATGTTATAGGTTCCCTCCCAAGCTTGGTCTTTGCAATTGAATATTTCCATTTAAATTCTCCATCAATTCAACCAAAATGTTAATATTCTGATTACAAAGTATTGCTCTACCCATTACTAACGCATTTCTTTCCCACTCTTTCCCCCAGCAAAGCACTGAGCTGGAGTCCACAAATAGGCAGGTCATTTTGGTTTAAAGGGGACAATTGCACATCACGATGCTACAGTAATTGATCAGTAGGAATATTTTGGGAGATGAAACTACAATCTTTATGCACTTGCCCATATTTGTACCCTTTTGTACTCTGCACATAGCTATTGTACAGCTGCTAAACCTCTGTGTGTTTGTAATGATCAGGGAGACCAGTAAACTAGCAGCTGTCCTCTTACATCTGCATGAAACGTGGGTTTAGAGCTGTTATTGAGGAGTGTAACTCTTTTTTTCATACTTTGCTGCATAAATGATGCTAAAGTTAGAGCAAATAAATAATCATGGTTTCAACTTCAAGGCATTATCTCTCAGACTACAGAGATTATATATTTTAACAAGTCAGATACACAGAACCCTCTCAGGAATTTTGAAATAGTAATCTCTTTATCCCCTGTATGCAGAGTGACAAACACGTGATTCTGAAATCCAATTGTGGCTCAAATTATGACATTTCCACTACAAAATGGATAGTCTGTGATGGGAGAGCCGTTCAGTAATGATCCCATAATATGAGCCACTTCCCTGCTTAACTGCATTATAATATTACAGAGCAAAGCAGGCAGGCCAAGCTCGGGAAAAGCAGCATTTCTAATGTGGGGTTGGAGAATGTTCTTGGAATGTTCTGCAAGAATGCCTCCTCCCCAAGGGGGGAGTGGGGATAAGATGCTAGACATACTGGTGGAGGAGGTGGCAACCTATGTGATAGGATCTTCAAGGTACCAAGGAAGCCCCTGACCCAAAAATGCTTCTCCCATCTGCTCTGACAATTATTTCATCACAAACCAAAGACTTATCCTGTAATTAGGCATCAAAGGCATGGATCACTGAAAGGCAGACCACAGTGACAAACTCAAACACAACTGAGCATCAATACCTAGCAGATTTTGACAGAGGAAAGGAAAGGTAGAGAGCATGGAGCTGCCAAATGGGAGGGAGAGAGGTCCCATGGAGGAAAGCAGTGTTCAGGGAAGGAAAATAAACTTTGCTGTCTGATATTTTTCTCTGTACTTCTATAGGGAAAAGATAATGAGAGCACGTGTTGGTAAGTCCCAAAGGTCTTTTACAACTCCCATCACGTTTTATTTCAGTCATTGGTTCATTTGGACCACAAGTGTCATTAAGTATCTAATAATGAGGTTGAGCTATAAGGAATTTAAGAAGATAATATAGGCTCACTGCCCTCCAGGAACTTACAGCCTGGCTGGGGAGGAGATATATAATTATTTCAAAGTATAGATGAAAGTATAAGGAAGTGAATCCAGGACAGCTTGGGCCCTGGAGAGAAAGATTTAAGATGCAGAATCCTCACCCACTCCAAGGTATCACCAGATTTACCACCACCCCCACCATCGTAAGAAAGAGGTGGCAGGTGGAATCTATGGGACCTCTTCTAGATGTTTCCACCCTTTGACCTCGCCCAGGGCCTCTGCATAGTGTTGTGCGGGTTGAGGGCATCCTGTCAAGGGAGAGAGTGGGTCTGAAACCCAGTCTGTGCTCTGCTAGGCAGACTGCGAGCCCTGTTTCAGGGCTACATCTGTCCAGTGCGAGTGATAAATTTCGCAGACTCCATCTTCTCACCAATGGGCTGCATCCAACCAGAGGAGGTACTTTTGTGCAAATTAAAAAATATGTCTTAGACAACAGGCTACTGGTGGCCTAGCTCCATCATCTTTTTCATTTACCTTGTGGTAGGCAGAATAATGGTCCCCAAAGATGCCCACACCTTAATCCCTGGGACCCGCGAATATATCACCTGCAAAAGGGACTTTGCAGATGTGGTTAAGAGTACAGATCTTGAGATGAAGAGATTAATTGCATTATCCAGGTGGGCCCAATCTTATCACATGAGTCCTTAAAAGTGGGGAACTCTACCCAGCCGTGGTGGATTATGAGAAATGCAACATGAGGACTTGACCTACCACTGCTGCCTTTGAAAATGGAGGAAGGGTATCATAAGCCAAGGAATACAAGCAGCCTCTGGAAGCTGGAAAAAGCAAATAAACGGATTCCCCCCTACAGCCTCCAGAAAGAATGCAGCCTGCTGTGCTCTTGATTTTAGAGCAGAGACCTGTGTCCAACTTCTAACACACACAACTGTAATATGATAAACTTGTGTGGTTTTAAGCCACTAAATTCATGGTAATCTGTCACAGCAGCAGTAGAAAACTAATGTAAGTATGATCCATCACGGTCTGTCCATCACAAAGCTCTCCAAAATTGAGTCATAGCAGAAGTCTCAGGAGAAACGTGTTCCATTCTTTTGCAACATGAAGTTGTCTTTGAAAACCACCAAGTTTGCTGATGCAAACTGATGGAATAAGTTGACGTTTCCCAGAGGTTCCTAGAGATTTGTCACAGCTTCAGGGTGAGTCCTTGAAAAATATTCAATATGATGCTGCAGGCTGGGGTCAATGGTAGCAACCCTGACCTACGGTCCCCCAGCCCATCCAAGAGGCTGTGCCATTCCCGCCAGTCCCCTGCATTAAAACCCTCCACACTTGGAATGCATAGAGTGTATACCACAGAACTGGAACATGACTGATGATGGCACGATCTTATGTGCTTTTATTTTTTCACATAAGTATTTTATCATGTTATTTAAAAACCTTTGTAAAATCATTTAAATGGTCACATAATATTTCATCATATAAAATAAATTATTTAACCATTCTCCTAATTGGGGAGTTCAGTTTTTTCTCTTGTGAACATCTTTGCCTAAATAATACATAACGTACACACACACAAACACATTTATAGTTAAAGATGAGAAATACAGGAGGCAATAGCTCCAATTCTTTTCAGGTTTTGAGTAAATCTTCTTGAACATCAAGTACCTTCCATGACCAACCCTTTGCCCAAATGCTTATATAATGGAATTCTCCACAGCCCCACCTCCACCACCCTCCTTTCCCCATCCCACAACCTGTTTACTTCCTTCACGGTATTTATGACCAGCTATTATTATTTTGTTTTTTAATTTATCTGATTGTTGTCTACTTCCCCCACTAGCATGTCAGCCTGTTCAAAAGCAGTGGCCATGAATGTCTTATCCACATCTGTATCCCCAAGGGCATAGCAGAGTCCCCAGAATTGAACAGGGGTAAAATATATTTGTAGAATAAATAAACGAATATAGTTCTCCATGAAACTCTCCATGGCTATACCCGTGTCCCTGAGCTAGTACTCAATAAAAAGACAAAAGAATTTCATGAACAAATGCAGTTAAATAACCTGTGTGTATTTTCTAAAAGCTGGATTCAACATATGCACTGGAATGATAGTCAAAACACTAACAGGCTGCCTGAAATCCTTTCTGGAAAATAGTAAGATATGTAGATATAAATAAGTAAAAATTGTTCAAAATATAAATATTATTACCAAAGAGATCTCACAAGAAAACTAATGTTATAACACAGAGATTCTAGGAGACTTTCAAAGTCATAATGTTAAAGACACAATTTTCTATATTTTGAAACTTTGGAAAATTGTAGATAATAGATAAAGATACTGCAAGAACCCTCTGTGTGGTATCTGATTCCTTCCCAGGAAATCTTTCTTATCACCCTGTATAGCTAGCCTGTTTTCTGTCCCTTATATAGCATTCCTGTATAAGCCTTGCCTTGAAAGTACGTGTGGGCATCTTTCTCTCTTTGATCCTGAGCCCTTGAGAGTGTGGCCAGTTATTAACATGTTCATCCTCATGCCCAGACAAGGTCCACACACACAAGGCTTGAAGGGATAAATGACAATGACCTCTATTAATGGTCGTGGGAAATTATATTTACTGAACATCCTTTATGAGTCAAATACCTTTGCACTCACTATTGACCTATTTAATCCTCATGAGAGGTATGACATAATTGTATCCATTTTACAGATGAGGAAACACGTTCTGAGGGGTAAATAAAACTGCCCACAATCTCATAGGTCGCTGTGGGTTGGAAGGACCTGGGACTGGGCATTGAAAGGCGGAGAAAGTGAAAAAGGCAAAGAAAGGAATGGGGAGAGAGACATTTAAGAGGAGACAATAACATGGGAAACTAGAGGGCGTGCTGGATGGCGGTGGGTGGACTAGCTGAAGCAGGTTCAGGTTACTGAGCAAGAGTAGGCATCATGATTAAAACAGGTAGACGTGGACCAGGGCGTAGTGTGTGCATAGTGTGCCAGCACCTGACCACTGTGCAGAGTTGTGCGGCGTGTGGATGAGGTTTCTCCTCCATTCTACAGTCAAAAGGCAGAGCCATGAAAAGCTTTATCCAAGCCTCCTGACCTCCAATCAGGCTCTTTCTTTTATATCAAACTGAGGTATTATTGTCTAAGAGGAGCAGAAGGTCTTTTGGGGTCTTTGGTGTTGTGCACATGGAAATAGACATTTAAATGCCATGTAATTTCCATGCTTCTACAGATTAATTTGAAGGGTACATAACTACAAAATATTTTGGAACCTGACTTGCTTTGATAGTAATTAAAAGAAAAAGCAGAAACCATAAGATCAGGGTAACAGTATAAAATAAGTACCACCCTGCAATAGCCAGAAAAATCAAAGCAAGTAATTAACATCTGATGACACGGTTATTCAAGACAAACTGGCTACAATAGGAGATAATTACAATTCTTAGAATACAATCCCTTTCAGGAATGTTTATTGCCCTTAGTGACTTATAACAGTTGAAGTCAGCGTCCCCCTTTGTCAGCAGGCTTTGCTGTTTCTCTCAAGAAATGTCAGATCTAACAACCATGCCAAGATGTGAAATACGATTTGCTACTTACTGGCATTTGACCTTGATGTATGGAGCAATACTAACTAGAGAGAAAAGACATGGTTCAAAAACTCCCAAATAAACTTTAGGAGCCTGTGGGCTTATGTCTGTCAGTGTTATGTGAAAAACAGTCACTTTCCTTTTGCCATGTGAAGCTATTTAGCCATTCTAAGGCTTTCCCATCAATGTTATGATGTCTAGAGAGTCAAAAACACTAATAATCATGTCCACTGTACAGCTTCGCACTGACCATCAGCCTAGCACTTACTCACTCAGACAAGCATGCAGGTTTTACAATTTAGAAACATTTCTAATATGGACCATTGAGCCTGTGAGACCATCTATTTTTTCATGGACATGGGCAGACCAGCGGCAATAACTAACTGGGAATTTCATTAGAGCAGCTGGATCTCAGCCACAATTTATAGACTCAAATGTTTTCAGTGCTTCAGAGCTGAACCTGAAATTTCAAAGATTCATCTTAAGCAAACACTGATTTAAAATTTCAGCAATTCAATGACTCCTAGCAATAATAATTATCATTTCTTAAGAGTTTAGTAAATTCCAGGAACTATGCTAATCATTTTACAAACATTAATTAATTTAATTACCAGATTGACTTTATAAGATGGACCCTATCATTATGCACTATTTTGCAGATGAGAAAATTGAAGTTAAAAGAAGTATCTTGCCCAAGGTCATACCGCTATTCAGTGAGAGCACAGACTTAAACTCAAGACTGACTGTTCTTGTAAACCACTATTGTGTACAAAGCACAAATAACAGTATACGTACCAAGATGGCATCCTTGATCCAACGCATATCCCAAAATATAAGTCAGGGCATAATTTTCTTCTTGATTGTTCAAACACTCTTGACTTGAAAAGATCTACCAACTGGCAAACATCCACTGAGCATCTATTCCAAGCAAAGCATCATGTATGTAGAAAGTTTGACTCCTGCCTTTGAAGAAGATACAGTCTTTTAAAGAATACAAGACACATGATTTGAGGACTTGACGGTAGGTAAGGAGGAGTTGAGAAAATGGAAGAAATCATGTATTCAAAAGATAAGCAGACATATGAGTGTGAGAAATTAGAGACAGAAGAGAATGTGAGCAGATAGGAGAATTTCAGGGTTCAAGCTATTACAGGTAAGACAGTTCCAAATGATGATAAGGACAAAGATTTGGTGATGCTGATAGGTGTTTGAAGAAGAAAGCTGAAGACTACGAGCTCGGAGTATGGAAGGTGTCTTCTAATATGGATGGAGAAGCCATCACAGCAGACACTAAAGGACATGATGATGAAGGGAGTTGTAAACCAGAGCCATGGTAAGGAAGATGGCAAGGTCCACTTAAGGTCTGCAACCTAAAGGAACAACAGTAGGCAGGATAGTAGTTGTCCTCCATTATGACACCTTCACAGAGGTGAATATAAAGTAACCACTCCTAACCTCACCCATCCCAATTACATACAAGGTTTGCCTCCATTTATTAAGACAATTAACTTTTAGGAGTTTTCAGAGTTTTGATGTCCCCAAATTTTGGTGAACTAGTCAGTCTACAAAAATCAGGAAGTATAGGTGACAAACATTGGGAAGGGACCAGCATACACAATTCAGGGGGCAATAAGACCTATAAAATGTTTCTTATAACAGACTAGCTCTTGACAGCAGATATCGCTAAGGTCAACCAGAACAGCAACATGTGCTAGAGACGAGATAGCAAAGAAAAGATGGAGGTAAAAGAGCAATCCAGCCGAATGTATGTGCCTCTGGGTGGCAGCTCTGAATGGCAGATATCTAAAACCAAAACAAGGACTATCTGAAAATGCCTGCTATTTTGTCATTTATCAAAATTTGTCAGCATGAGCAAATCCTCTCACTCAAACAAAGAAGTGGGGTGTGAAGGAAGCAGGGAAGATAAGCACGCTGCATTCCCGCCCCTGTTAATGTGATTCCTTTGCTCGGCCATGTTCAGGATAAGCTCCCTTCACTGTGTGAGCCTCGCCATGGCAGTGAATTTTTAATGCAAATCAACTGTCTAACAGTATTTGTATTACAATAATAACCTGGAAGAACTTGTTTAATATCGGAAGACTTAGTGGAGCAGATGAATAGTTCCAGCATGATATCCATGGGATAGAAATTCAATTAAAAACTGCAAGGAGAGCAGGAGAGAGGTAGTTATTGTTCAACACGTACCACGGGGCCCTTTGCCGAAGCACAGCTATTAGCGGAACTGGTTGAGAAATTCTGTTTTCCTTTATGGCAATCTGTCAGCTTATATAAATTTAAATTAATAAAAACACCAAGCTGCCTCTGTGGTGGGAGAGCAGAATAAGGCCAAGGGCTAGTCGAATATTTTATAATTATGGATTAAGTGCATTATGCCATGCAAATTAAAGATATGCCACAATTATAATAAAAATGAGAGATTGCACATCTGCAAATGGTGATTGTATGACTCCTGCATCCCAAAAAGAAGGCTGGGGCTCTACCTCCAAAAGGCAATTGTTTCTCCTATATTAAAAGAGGAGGGAATTACCTTTCACACGTAGCGTCCTTCTGAGTAGGTAGAAAAGTACTGAAGATAGTCAGGTGAAAGCCAAATGGAGCTGTTGACGCCTCTGCTCTGTGCTCAGAACTGGGCTCCACTGCTCGAGAACCTACAAATTGCAGTGCGGAGCACTTTGGAGGGAGTGGGGGTTGTCAAGCCTTTTTAGGAATGAATGGTCTCCCAGCAAGGAGGAATCTGAACAGCAACTAAGGAAGAGCAAAAAACCCAGGGTCTTATCCCACTGAAGAAAAGTGGGTCCAGGACAAGGAAATCCAACAGTCCATACTTTTTACTGCATTTCTGCATCAGAAGCCCTTGCTCTGTCCCTATTTTCTGCTAGTTTTGAAAACAGGAAGCAAAAGCTCTTCTTGTGCAAATGACTGACACACTGTCACCCCCGGTTCTCGGCTGCAGAGAGGGCAGGGACTCTTCAGCCCTTTCTCTGCTCTTTTCTTAACACATTTGTTGTGTGGGAGCATACTCAAGTGTGTATCTGTGTGTGTGCACGTGATGATAAATCACATTCTGCAAATGGAATATCAGTCCTTGTAGCCATAAGCTTTCACACAAGGCAACTGATGACGCTTTCAGCACATAACACAATTTTCCTTCTGTTAAGATGCCAGCATATTGTGCTTTTCAGAAAACAAATTTTTCACCCCATATTGTTTGTAATGGTGCGTGGGAGTGGGTGTGCACATGTGCATTTGGGCAAGCACACAAGACACGCCCGAGGAAATGGAGCTGAAGAAAGGAAGCCCATCAGAAACCCAGATACCCCAAAGGAGATGTCAGTGCAAGTAGCTGCCTCCTTCATTCTCTTTTGTTATTCTTGCTGCCTTGCAGGGATTCCCAAATGACGGCTCGTGGACTAACTGCATCAGGATCTCTTGGGATATCTGCAAAAGAATAAAGATCCCTAGGACCTCACTTACTAGACCAGAGTCCCTGAAGGATGGGCCTGGAAGCTGACATTTTAGCAGGATCGTGGCTTGTTGTGGCCAATGACGCTGACGCACACTCAGTTTGGGAATGAGTCCTCCAGTTTCTTCTTCCCCAGGTCAAAGGCCCCAGCATGCAAATAGATTCTCAAAAATACTTAATCAGGAATCTCATCGGTCACAACCCCCTCATTTCCTGACAATGAAGCTGAAGTCCAGGAAGGAAAACCAACTTGCCAAAGGTCACACAGCACTCTCTGTTGGAGTTCAGTCCAGGTTGGCGACAATGCCTACCATTTATAATTTAATGTATAATTTAAAAGCACTTTGCCAATTATTATCACATGCATTCCCCATAGCACCTGATGAGTCTTGCATGGCAGTTATTATTATATTTGTATCACAGACGCAGGTATGGAGGCTTAAAGGAGGATCTGGTTGACTAGGGTGTACACTTCATGCGCTTTGCTCAGCCAAGTACATGAGTGTCAGGCTGCATGTGTGAGTCACCTGGTCAGTGCAAGCTGAGAGGTCTAAGCATGTGGGACTCCTCGCCTAAAGTACAACTGTGTTCCAACTGTGTTAAGACTATTATCAGAAATACAAGGCATGGGGTAAAATGAAGACCTCTCAGCGGGGTGTGAGAGTGCTAGGCAAGCATACCCCACAATCCAGGGACTGCCCATCGCCCCAGAGACTCCCTGCCCTCCCTCCACAGGTTTCCAGGAAGGGCTGAAATAAGATCACCGTTAAGCTGTATCTCCAAGGGCAGGAATGCCTCAGCCTTAGCTCACAAACATTGATAGAAAGGATTCCAGCTAGGGGACTCAAATAAAAATGAATCAAGGATTCAAAACCAATTACTAAAGCCTAATCTCACTCAGATGGGCACGCTAAGAATAAATACTCTCTGTAAGAAAAATGTCTGTTGTAGACACATCGCAGAAGGTTGCATAATTAAATACAGCTGCCAATTCTCATTTATCTTTCTGGCAATCTGTATTTGAGGGTCTACCTGGATTGCCAAAGGCCCAGAGCTGGTGTGCACAGTGGGGCTGAGAACAGGGGCTCCACATTTCTAAAGTAGTATAATTCTGATAAGGACACTGCAGCACCGATGAATCCTGACTCTTCAAATTGGTTTTCACTCCAAGTTTAGTTAAGGGGACCCCATAGATAAACTGCATGCCTTTCCTCCTCCCTTCCTGGAAATCTCCTTTCTTTCTCTTTGCATAATTAAATCTTAGCCATCCTTCAAGGCCTAATTCACAATGGAGCTCCCTGTGAAGTCATCTTTCTGCCTCAAATTTCTTCATCTGCAAAATGGGGATCATTAGAGTATTCACCTCCTCAGATTGTTGTGAGAATTTAAAAAGTTAATCTATGTGGAATTTTTGAACAGTGCATGGCACATACTAACCTCTCAATAGATATGACCATTACTTTATCCCCTGGCTCCTCTGGCCCACACTGGCTGTTTCTTCTCTGACTAGTCATATCCTCAAGCACCCAGGGTCACCAATGAGCACGTAGGGCTGTTTCTCACACTGTGTTTTCTGCTCACTCCTGTGCTTTACGGCGCCCTGGGCTCTAAGCTCCTTGAGGGCCAGCAGCCTTAAACCCTCTGGCCTCCCACTACAAAAGATGTTCAGGAGACTGGCTGACAACAGAGTCAGAGGGATGCCTCAGAGGTGGGCTCATTGCAAGATTCCTTCCAAGACAGATGCCCAGGTGAGGTGAGAAGAGTGGTGGGTAGAGGAGAGAGGTGTGTGTGGGGGGGCTTGTCCCATCCAAATCTAGCCAGGCACAGGCCCAGTGGGGTCATCCCAACATCCAAAATGCTGTCTTCACTGTGGCTAGCCTCGCCCTCTCCAGGGTGAACTCCTTTCTCATTCCCTCCACTCCTCAGGTCACCCTGAGGTCTGCCCACTTGGTCAATTGCTCTAAGCCCTTTGCTGTCCTCAGGTCCAAGGCAACCTGAACCCTCGCACTTCCCCAGACCCCCATCAAAAGTCTCTCTCAAAACCTTCCTTCACACCGAGGTACCAGGAGCTGACAACAGTTTTAGGTGTTATCTTTCTTTGAAGTAATATAACAGTTTTTAATAAGAACTGAAATGTTGATTAAATATAATAATGACATGTCAGTTTCATCAAGGGGCTGGCACAGGGCCTGGCACACAGTGGGGTTCAGAAAATACTTGCTGAATAAATGTATGCATGAATGAAGGACTCCCACTCATTGCCACTTACTAAAGGTGGCTCTGTTTCTCTTTCTCAAGGATTTAGATTGGCCAAGAGGGACAGTTCCAGAGCACAGGACAAATATGGAAAAAATAAATATTAATTTAATTGTGTGTTTTTGTTTATATATGTTCCATTCCAAGATTAAAGTAAGATAAAGTATGCACCATCCTATGAGAGCTGTTGACACTTAGAATACACATCAACTTTGTGAAGAAACAACAATAGAGAAATAATAATAATAATGATAATAACAATGACGATAATTTAGAGCATTTCTAGAGCTCCTATGGTATGCCAGGCACTGTTCCAAGAACTTTTTACGTATCAACTCATTTACTCCACACAACAACTCTATGTGATGGATACCACCATCATTATGCCCATTTTGCAGATGAGGATGCTGAGGTAAATGATTTGCAGGTAACAATGATGAAGCCTGCAAGAGAACCCAGGCAGTCAGCAGTACAAAATATGTGCAATGATCATGCTTCCTGACATTCTAACTGAGTCCTGAGTTCAAACATTTCATCCAGCACATTTAAACACGATTCACGGTGTTTTCCAGTTTCGGTTTGAGAAGAGACGGTTGGTGGCAGTGCCTAGAGGGGTCCATCTGAGAGATGCCATCAGGAAAGCAGAGCCAGGGCGAAAGACTGCTAGACTAATTGGGCAAAGCCCAGCCTGGAAGCCACGGCCGTGGTCTAGCTCGATTAGAGCAGCCTTGCCTGAAGTGAAAGACTCGAGTGAGGGTCCCTGGCAAATCACATGAAGCATGGGAGGTGGGCAGTCCCACAAGAACACAGCTTAGAAATAGTGTGAGATTCTGTCGGGGACGTACCCCTTCAGACACCATTAGAAACAGCAATGTATCATACATGGCTCAGGAGCTGGAACTTTGCTTGTAGCTTTAGAACTTTACAATGTGGTATTTCTCAAGGATGGGTTAATATTTTTTACATGCTTTTAATTAATGGTCTATATTGCACATGTTATTTATAAAGAGATATTTCCCCAAAAAGGCAGCCAAAGCATTCTCCCTCAGTCAGAGAAAAACCCCTAAAGCATTCTGAAATCAGAGTAAAGGAAGAAATGGATGGAACCATTGGGGCTGAGCCACAAGGCTCCTCAGCAATTAAAAACAACTATATATGAAAATACGAAGCAAGGATGGGGGTGTGTGCTTCTAAGAACCATGCGGAGCCAGATCCCTGTGTGCTAATGAATACAGAGAAGCTCAGGGTTGTAAAACAAGATGAATACCACCCCTCATTAGTGCTGCATTTGATGGCTGTTTAAAAGGAAGAAAATGATCCACTTAAAAAGGGTCTTTAACATTGATGGGTCAATTTTGGCAATTACAGGATTTGTGTGGATATCTTTGCACCACATTGAAATGAGCCACAGCAAACGCAATCTTCACTCACTTGTTTAGCCGATGACCTCGCAGCTCTTTGAAGACCTGGCTCCTCATTATCTTTTAGGTCCCAGCTCAAATGTCACCTCCTAGGCAGGGTTGGGACTATAATGAGACAGGCAGTAGGGTATCTAGGGCACAAATTTTAAGGAGGCCCTTGCAGGATGCCAAGAGTGAGTGTCTCATTAAATACCGTGTCCTAGGCACCTCACTTGCCTCACCGGCCTCCCCCTTGTCCCAGCCCTGCCACTCAGTGAGGTCTCCCCTGACTCCTTGAATAAAAGGCCCCCTCGGCACTCCTCTCCCATGCCAACTGGATGCCTGTCACACCACCCTGTGCCATCACCATATTGGTTATCACTTGGCTTATTGTTCGCTTACCTACTATATATTATTCTGTCAGTTGCATGAGAGCAGGAAAATGGTCTATCTTCTCCCACCCTCTACTTGGAGTCCCACTGCCTCACATGGTGTCTTGCACACAGTACGCTTCCAGGAATTCATTTGTTGAATGGGAATAAAACAAAGATGTGTACGTCTCCAGAGTTCCACCCGGGCAGCGGACAGGGCTCTCTGTCTGCCATTAGCGGAGGGGCCACGCCCAGCATTCAACTCCGGGAAAGTCCCGGAGAGAATCCTAGAGGGCGGGGCGACCTCCAGCTGCCGTTGCCCACCCCGTGGGGCTAGGGATTGCCGGAGATCTCGGAGAGGACGGGGGCTGGAGGAAGCTCCAGAGGCCACCTCTGTGCCCCGGAGGGGAAGCTCCAGAGTTCTGCCCGGGCAGCAGACAAAACTCTCTGTCTGCCATTAGCGGAGGGGCCATGCCCAGCATTCAACTCCGGGAAAGTCCTGGAGAGAATCCCAGAGGGCGGGGCGACCTCCAGCTGCCATTGCCCGCCCCGTGGAGCTAGGGATTGCAGGAGATCTCAGAGAGGACTGGGGCTGGGGGAAGCTCCAGAGGCCGGCTCTGCGCCCCGGAGAGAAAGCTCCAGAGTTCTGCCCAGGCAGCAGACAAAACTCTCTGTCTGCCTTTAGCGGAGGGGCCACTCCCAGCATTCAACTCCGGGAAAGTCCCGGAGAGAATCCCAGAGGGCGAAGTGACCTCCAGCTGCTGTTGCCCGCCCCGTGGGGCTAGGGATTGCTGGAGATCTTGGAGAGGACTGGGACAGGGTGAAGCTCCAGAGGCCCGCTCCACGCCCCAGAGGGGAAGCTCCAGAGTTCTGCCCAGGAAGCAGACAAAACTCTCTGTCTGCTATTAGCGGAGGGGCCACGCCCAGCATCCACAATACCAGGAGGGTCCCGGAGAGGAGAATATCAGGCAGGGCAGCAGCTGACCAGCTACTACTGAAATCAGGATCTCCGACTATTGCCCAAGACAGGGCAAAGGGCTCCCCGAGTTCCTGGGGAACAGGACTGGGGCTGGGGGGAGTTCCAGTGACCCAGCTCCGTAGCCTAGGGGGAAACCCTACAGGCTCACAGCAGCCTCAGGGAAAGCCTCTGCACAGCACTAGTAGAAAGCACCCATCCGGCAGCCACAAGGCTGGAAGACCCCGGGACAAAAGTAGCATAGCTAGGTGAACTAACCACAGACTGTAGAAGATGCCAATAGCTCTCCTGCGACCCACAGTGGACAAGTGAGATTTTGTGAGTGTCAACAGCGAAAGAGCGACAAATATAAGTGATCCCACCGCTGGCCGCTGGAAAAGCCCATAACACCGTTGCAGACGCCAAGGAGGGAGCACGTCTAGGTGGGCTGCAACAGTAGGCACCAGCAGCCTGAAGCCCCCCTGTGACGGCCCCCATGGCAGAGGAGGGAATCCAAAGGACCACTGTGACTACGAGGAGGGGCGCAGGCCCAGCTAGCAACTGCGGACAGGGTTCCTGGTTGGTGCAGTATAAACAGCAGCTCCCCCACCGCAGCAGCTGAAACAAGTGAAAGGAGCAACTAAACTCTATCTCTATGCGGAGGCACAAATCAACAACATCAAGCAATATGAAAAAGTACATTAAATCTCCAGAACAGAAAGAAAATAACAAATACACAGAAAACAATCCCAAAGAAAATGAGATATATAACCAAAATGATGATGACTTCAAAACAGCCATCATTAAAATACTCAATGAGTTAAGAGAGAATTCTGACCGTCAACTCAACGAGTTCAGGAGCTATGTCACAAAAGAGTTTGATACGATAAAGAAGAACCAAACAGAAATATTGGAAATGAAGAACACAATAGAGGAGATTAAGAAAAATCTAGATGCTCTGAACAGTAGGGCCGATAATATGGAGGAAAGAATTAGCAATTTGGAAGATGGCAATATAGAATTGCTGCAGGCAAAGGAGGAGAGAGAAGCAAGACTAAAAAGAAATGAAGAAACTCTCCAAGAATTATCAGACACAATTAGGAGATGCAACGTAAGGATTATAGGTATACCAGAGGGAGAAGAGAAGGAGAAAGGGGCAGAAAGCCTATTCAAAGAAATAATGGCTGAGAACTTCCCAAATCTGGTGAGAGAGAAGGATCTTCAGGTGACAGAAGCCAATAGATCTCCAAACTTTATCAATGCAAGAAGACCAACTCCACGGCATATAGTAGTGAAGCTAGCAAAAGTCAACGACAAGGAGAAAATACTAAGGACAGCCAGGCAAAAGAAACTAACCTACAAAGGAACCCCCATCAGGCTATCAGCAGATTTCTCAGCAGAAACTTTACAGGCTAGAAGAGAGTGGAATGATATATTCAAAAATCTGAAGGACAAAAATCTACAGCCGAGAATTCTCTACCCAGCGAAAATATCCTTCAAATACGATGGAGAAATAAAAACTTTCCCAGATAAACAAAAATTAAGGGAGTTCATTGCCACAAAACCTCCTCTTCAGGAAATCCTCAGGAAAACCCTCATTCCTGAAAAATCCAAAAAAGGAAAGGGGCTACAAAACCAAGAGCAGAGGAGATAAGTAGAAGGACAACAACAGAGAGTAGCAGCTCTACATCAGAACAGATTAAACCATGGGACGAGAAACAAAGGAAATTGAAGAAAACCGGAAAACAAGACACAAAATGGTAGTGGTAGGCCCCCACATCTCAATAATCACTCTAAATGTAAATGGATTGAACTCCCCAGTCAAAAGACACAGAGTGGCAGGGTGGATCAAAGAACAAGATCCAACAATATGCTGCCTCCAGGAAACACACCTCAGCCCCAAAGACAAACACAGACTCAGAGTGAAGGGATGGAGAACAATACTCCAAGCTAATAATGAACAAAAGAAAGCAGGTGTCGCTATACTAATATCAGACAAGGTAGATTTCAAAGCAAAACAGATAAAGAAAGACAAAGAGGGACAGTATATAATGATAAAAGGGACTCTCCACCAAGAAGACATAACACTTATAAATATATACGCACCCAACACAGGAGCGCCAAAATTTGTAAAGCAACTCTTAATAGAACTAAAAGAAGACATCAACAACAATACAATAATAGTAGGGGACCTCAACACACCATTAACACCAATGGACAGAATATCCAGACAGAAAATCAACAAGGAAATAATAGAATTAAATGAAAAATTAGACCAGATGGATTTAATAGATATATATAGAACACTTCATCCAAAAACAGCAGGTTACACATTCTTCTCAAGTGCACATGGAACATTCTCAAGGATTGACCATATTTTGGGAAACAAAGCAAACATCAATAAATACAAGAGAGTTGAAATAATATCAAGCATCTTTTCTGATCATAATGCTATGAAACTAGAAATCAACTACAAGAAAAAAGCAGAGAAAGGTGCAAAAATGTGGAGACTAAACAACACGCTTCTCAACAATGGATCATTGAAGAAATTAAAGAAGAAATCAAATATTATCTGGAGACAAATGAAAATGAGAACACGATATACCAAATCATTTGGGATGCAGCAAAAGCAGTCCTAAGAGGGAAATTCATCGCAATACAGGCTCACCTCACTAAACAAGAAAAAGCTCACATAAGCAACCTCAAACGACACCTAACAGAACTAGAAAAAGAAGAACAAACAAAGCCCAGAGTCAGTAGAAGGAGGGAAATAATAATAAGAGCAGAAATAAACGATTTTGAAACAAAAAAGACAATAGAAAGGATCAATGAAACAAAGAGTTGGTTCTTCGAAAGAATTAACAAAATTGACAAACCCCTAGCCAGACTCACCAAGAAAAGAAGAGAGAAATCGCAAATAAATAAAATTAGGAATGAGAGAGGAGAAATCACAACAGATACCAATGAAATACAAGAGATCATAAGAGAATACTATGAAAAACTATATGCCAACAAATTGAACAACCTGGAAGAAATGGACAAATTCCTAGACTCCTACAATCTCCCCAAACTGAATCAGGAAGAAATGGAGAATCTGAATAGGCCAATCACAAGTAAGGAAATAGAAACGGTAATCAAAAACCTCCCCAAAAATAAGAGTCCAGGACCAGACGGCTTCTCTGGAGAATTCTACCAAACATTCAAAGAAGACTTAATACCTATTCTTCTCAAACTGTTCCAGAAAATTGAGAAAGATGGAGTACTCCCTAACACATTCTATGAAGCCAACATCACTCTGATCCCCAAACCTGACAAGGACAACACAAAGAAGGAGAACTACAGGCCGATATCACTGATGAACATAGATGCAAAAATCCTCAACAAAATTTTGGCAAACCGAATACAGCAATACATCAAAAAGATTATACACCATGATCAAGTGGGATTTATACCAGGGACACAGGGATGGTTCAACATCCGCAAGTCAATCAACGTGATACACTACATCAACAAAATGAAAAACAAAAACCACATGATCATCTCAATAGATGCAGAGAAAGCATTCGACAAGATCCAACACCCATTTATGATAAAAACCCTCAATAAAATGGGTATAGAAGGAAAGTACCTCAACATAATAAAGGCCATATATGACAGACCCACAGCCAACATCATACTCAATGGACAAAAACTGAAAGCCATCCCTCTGAGGACAGGAACAAGACAAGGGTGCCCACTTTCACCACTCCTATTCAACATAGTACCGGAGGTGCTGGCCAGAGCAATTCGGCAGGAAAAAGAAATAAAAGGAATCCAAATAGGTAACGAAGAAGTAAAACTCTCGCTGTTTGCAGACGACATGATCCTATATACAGAAAACCCCAAAGAATCCATAGAAAAACTATTAGAAGTAATCAACAACTACAGCAAAGTAGCAGGGTATAAAATCAACGTGCATAAATCAGTAGCATTTCTATACACTAACAATGAACTAACAGAAAAAGAACTCAAGAACTCAATCCCATTCACAAAAGACTTATTGTCTTTTTGAATGTCTTCTTTGTCTTCTTTGAATGTTTGCGTCACAATCGCAACGAAAAGAATAAAATACCTTGGGATAAACTTAACCAAGGAAGTGAAGGATCTATACAATGAAAACTACAAGACTTTCTTGAAAGAAATTGACGATGACATAAAGAGATGGAAAAACATTCCATGCACATGGATTGGAAGAATAAACATAGTTAAAATGTCCATACTACCTAAAGCAATCTACAGATTCAATGCTATCCCAATAAGAATCCCAAGAACATTCTTCACAGAAATTGAACAAACAATCCTAAAATTCATATGGGGCAACAAAAGACCGCGAATTGCTAAAGCAATCCTGAGCAAGAAAAACAAAGCCGGCGGAATCACAATCCCCGATTTCAAAACATACTACAAAGCTACAGTGATCAAAACAGCATGGTACTGGTACAAAAACAGGTCCACAGATCAATGGAACAGAATTGAAAGCCCAGAGATAAAACCACACATCTATGGACAGCTAATCTTCAACAAAGGAGCAGAGGGCCTACAATGGAGAAAAGAAAGTCTCTTCAACAAATGGTGCTGGGAAAACTGGACAGCCACATGCAAAAGATTGAAAATTGACCATTCTTTTTCACCACACACCAAAATAAACTCAAAATGGATCAAAGACCTAAAGATTAGGCCTGAGACAATAAGTCTTTTGGAAGAGAATATAGGCAGTACACTCTTTGACATCAGTTTCAAAAGAATCTTTTCAGACACTATAACTCCTCAGTTGAGGGAAACAATAGAAAGAATAAACAAATGGGACTTCATCAGACTAAAGAGCTTCTTCAAGGCAAGGGAAAACAGGATTGAAACAAAAAAACAGCTCACTAATTGGGAAAAAATATTTACAAGCCACTTATCTGACAAAGGGTTAATCTCCATAATATACAAAGAACTCACACTGCTTAACAACAAAAAAACAAACAACCCGATCAAAAAATGGGCAGAGGACATGAACAGACATTTCTCAAAAGAAGATATGAATATGGCCAATAGACACATAAAAAGATGTTCATCATCGCTAATCATCAGGGAAATGCAAATCAAAACTACACTAAGATATCACCTTACACCCGTTAGATTGGCAAAAACATCCAAAACCAAGAGCGGCAAATGTTGGAGAGGTTGTGGAGAAAAAGGAACCCTCATACACTGTTGGTGGGAATGCAAACTGGTACAGCCACTATGGAAAACAGTATGGAGATTTCTCAAAAAGTTAAAAATAGAAATACCCTATGACCCAGCCATCCCATTACTGGGTATCTATCCTAAGAACCTGAAATCAGAAATCTCAAGAGTCCATTGCACCCCTATGTTCATTGCAGCATTATTTACAATAGCCAAGACATGGAACCAACCTACATGCCCAGAAACTGATGATTGGATAAAGAAGATGTGGTATATATACACAATGGAATACTACTCAGCCATAAAAAAAGACAAAATTGGCCCATTCACAACAACGTGGATGGACCTCGAGGGTATTATGTTAAGCGAAATAAGCCAGTCAGAGAAAGACGAACTCTATATGACTCCACTCATAGGTGGAAGTTAGTATATTGATAAGGAAATCTGATCGGTGGTTACCAGGGAAAAGGGGGGGTGGGGGGAGGGCACAAAGGGGGAAGTGGTGTACCCACAACATGACTAACAAAAATGTACAACTGAAATCTCACAAGGTTGTAATCTATCACAACATTAATAAAAAAAAAAAAAAACAAAGAAAAAAGTGCCTGAGTGATTCGGAAAATATGAGCTCTCCAAGAATTAGAGTCACCTTTTCCAAATCAACAAGAGAAAAAGTAGGAATAAACACCCACACATAACAGGCACTTCAAGATTACTTCAGTTTATGCTCACATTAACCCTCTGAAGTAAACTTTATTCTCATTTTCCAGAGGACTTTAATGTGAGGAGTAAAGAGATTACATGATCCGTCCGTGATTTTATAGCGAATAACGGAGGCACCTGGTGTTCAAATTTAGGTTTCTGCAAGCACCAAAATTATTCTTACACATGGCGTAACAAAGCCAGCCATTGGCTTTCCATCCAAAGCCAGCCAGCCACTGACTTAACTTCCAAGGCCTTGAGGTATAACCATAACAACTACTGACGGTCCTGACTAACCCTTCCCAACTCTGGCTAGTCTAAAGAATTCCTATTTTTTGATCAGGCTGCAATTTATACAATGTTGCAAGCCACTACACCTCAATAAAATAATTTTTTAAATATAAAGAATTCCTAGATCAACAAATCTAATAAGTCTATTCTTAAAGAGTAGTCAACATAATTAGACAATCTGTTTTTCAGGAAGATATACCTTTTTACACATTTTATAGATCCACCCAGCTACCTTCCCACAACACAGTCATTACCTTCTGCTGTATAAACCGCATCTCCCTTGCCTTAATCTGTGTCTATTTCTTTTTGTTCACACAGCTATACCTCAAGTACCTGACCGTGAACATTACGTCAAACTTCATTCACTTCCTCAAAAGGAACCACAACAATCATGTCCCTTTTCCCTCTCAGACCTTTTTCCTAACTCTTTGATTCACTGTTTTAGCTGTGTTTAAGTGGATCGCCTTGCTCCCTCCCTTTTCAAGTTTCAGGGATAATACATATGAGGTATCAACCACAAGCTGGTGAATGTGGGACCTGAACAGAGAACTACTGTCTGATGCCCACACATCTCCCTCCCATGAGACCCATGACCAAGGAGAGAAGCACTGCAAACAGTCAGCCTCTGTGACGTGAAGCACTGCCCTGCAAAGAAGGCAAAAGATGCACGGGCCTTCCACTCCCGAGTCTGTTCTGAGGCAGAGCCTGACTTTCATTGTCAGCTTCAGTGTGCTCAGCTTGTAGCTTCACCTTAGGGAAAGGAAAAAAGCCATGTTCTTTCAAGGTCCCTCTTGGAGAAAGGCTTTCTGATTTCTCCTGGGTGAAAGCCCAGCATTTGATTCCCTTCATGTCTTAAGTTTCCCACTTCCTCTACTCTTCCTCTAAGGGTTTAGTTACAAATATCTTAAGAATGGACTCTCAAAATCTTTCAGGGAGGGGCCAGCTCAGGGGCACAGTGGTTAAGTGCGCACGTTCTGCTTCGGCAGCCCGGGGTTCGCCAGTTCGGATCCGAGGCGCAGACATGGCACCTCATGACAAGTCTGAAAGTGGGCTGGCTTTAGTTTTGATCCAACCTCCTTCCCTAGGCAAGTTATTTCCTGTCTCCGAGACCCATGTTCCTCATCCCTACCATCTGTATGGAAGGCTTGACGATTCACCTTTCTTCTAGCATGAAATTTCAGCAATCTAGCTGAGACGGTTTACAAAAAAAGAGATCCACAAGGGGTTAGGTCAAGAATTGCCATCCAGGAAATTGGAAATTTCATGTCTACCCGTGTGTCCTGGCTTCTGTCTATGGTTTCCTGCCTCCCTGCCTGCTTCACTGTCTTTCTCCTTCCTTCTTCCTTCCCATCACATAGCTCCCATCATGTGCCAAGCACAGTGCTTGGGGGTGAGAAAGCAGCTGTATGAGACAAACATGACTCCTGCTCTCACTGAACCTATGATTAATGGGGATGCTGGAACGGTAGTGAAATAAATAAATAACCTCTACATAAAACACAAAAAGAAAGGATCACAAGTTGTACAATAATTAGTTCTGTTAAAGACTGAGAGACAGACCAGCCTGGAAACCTCTTTTAGGTAGGATGGCCAGGTAACACCTTTCTGGAGAAGAGATACCTTAGACTGAAGAAATAAAGGGTAAAAAAGAACTAAGCTTATGGAAAAATGTGGTTGGGGGCAGGTGGAAAGGGGGAGACATGGAGGAAAATGAGAATATTGAGACAAATGTGAAGTCCCAGGCAGGAAAAAGCCTGGTTAGCATTAAAGAGACTGGAGGAACATCAGTTTGCCTTTGGTGATTTGGGGCAGCACGCATTATCACACACTATTTGCTCTTCTGGGTCTACATAAACCTGGTGCATTCACCTTATCACTGAGGCTTTAACAGTGGACAATGAGGAGCACAGCGATAAGTCTAATGAGATCCCTGATGCAAAGACGCTGGGAGCACCCTGGTCCAGCACTCATTGGCTGACATCGCCCATCACAGCACACCAAAGGGCCAGGAAAAGAAGACAGTAACACCCAATGAAACCCTACGGACAAACTTTCTGAAGCTTAATACCAGGCGCCACTCCAGAGGTGAGTGAGTTGAATTCTGAAGGGACTGAGTGTGGCTTTGGTGCCAGTGCTTATGGAAAGGTCAGTGAGGTTTCCTAAGATGCCCAAGGCTGGACAGGTCCCTATGTGACCACATTCATCCAGGGATCCCAGGGAGGCCATGTTGGTTGGGCTCTGGGGCTGTGGTTGCCATAAAACTAAGCTATCCACACTCTTATGGGTTTCTAGCAGAAGAAAGTCTTTTAAAAGTTTTTGCTTTGTAATCTTAAGGTTTTTATAACATGTAACAATTCCTGACATCTCTGGGCAATGTAGCAAAGTCATGCAACATCCCCAAACACACACAGCATCCTGCTGAGATCGTACTATACACAGCACTTCTCTAAACATCTTGTCACCAGGATACTTAGATTAGAGATACTATGGGAAAGAACCTCTTCCTGGCGCACAGTAGCCATTCAATATATGCTAACAATTATGATAACTGCCCTCAAGCACATATTGCTCCCATTTATCCCCTAATCTCTTCGAAATGTTCTTTTTGTCAACCCTGATAAGCAATCTGGCAACTGCCTCAAAATAGCCAGTGAATTTTGATAACTGTGGCATTCTGTGTGTGCCATTCTCAGTAATCGGCTGGCTGACTTTCAACACATGCTATCACTCCAAAATATCTATTTATTCCATCCTATACCATCTAGCTATGACAGAGGACACGCTACAGAGCAGAAAACACTGCCACCTGGTGACAGGAGCAGAAGGGGCACCAAGAACCAAGTGTCCAGAGGAGGCTACCTGGCACCTGGAGTACCTGCAGGACCTGAGGCTGCTAGACCTGGCCAGGCTTTCAACAGATCCCCAATATCAAGAGCAGGGAAAGTCAAGTGGATCCTGCTCCCCTGTCTACCCAAAAGACATTCACTGAGCACACACGACACCCAAAGCACGCAGCCAGGTGCTGTGGGTGATCTCAAGAAGCCACACTTGGTAAGATCAAGTAGCTGATGAGTGGGTGAAAAAGCAGATTCTAAGGGACTCAAAAGAAAGAAGAGGGAGGGTACTTGGCAAAGGATGCTCCAGAAAGGCTCCAGGAAAAGTAGAAATATGCTAGGTCCTAAAAGTGGGTAGGAGGAGAAAAGAGAAAATTCCAGAATGGGAAGTGGCCTAAGTAAAGGCAGGGATGTTGGAAAGTGAAGCAGTAGCCTGGCTAGAAAAAAATCTATGGAAGCATTGTCTCTGCTGGGAATTTCCTACTTTCCATCCGAGAAGTAGGTACCAAACTCTGAAGTGATAGTGTGGAGGCCTCCCAAGAAACCACTCAAAGCTTCCAGCTGAGAAGTTCCCTGGTTATGAATAAATCATGAGTCTGCCCATCTGAGTTAACAGCCCAATCCACCCATGTGAACCTCAGCAGATTACTCATTTTATTAAAGTCTCAGTTTCCCCATCTGCAAAAAGGAAAAGTAGAATGGTTTCTACTTCACAAAGTTTGGGCGAGGATTTGATGAGATAACTGAGCACAAAACAAGCAGATGTTTCTCCAAATGAATGTCACAGCTTACTCAATAATTTTAGCACACGTTTCCCATCTAAGGGATGGATTTGCTGCTATATAAGAAAAGATAAAAAAGGTGACAGCTCTTCAATCTTAACAAATAAAACTAACAAGGAATGTGATTTTCTAAAATAAAGATTAGCAGATTTGATTATTTACAAAAGGTGAAACTCCTGCTTATGAAAACCAAAACTGTGACAATGGGACAAAACAGATTGGGGGAAATATTGGCATCAGATTTAACAATTTTTTCAGTTTATATATTATATTTTTTAAAATGCGTACAAAATGATAAGGAAAACAAGAAGTCACCAATAGATAAACATACAAAACACATGAAAAGAAAATGCATATGAGGAATTACAAAAATAGACAACAAAAGAGAGGAAAAAAGCCTCATTCTCAATAAGTCAAAATAGGTAATAAAAAAAATAAAAGTTCAGGGCCAGCCTCATGGTGTACTGGTAGAGTTCAGCAGGCTCCACTTCAGCAGCCCACGTTCACGGGTTCAGATCCCAGGCGCAGACCGACATCACTTGTTAGCCATGCTATGGAGGCATCCCGCATACAAAAACTAGAGGAAGATTGACACAGATGTAAGCTCAGGGCTAATCTTCCTCAGCAAAAAAAAAAAAAAAAAAAAACCCTAAAAATAAAAATTCAATAATAAATCTTTAAAATATTAATTAAATGACTACTACTACATTAAATGACATCCCTACTTAAAGCCTTTTAATTGCCTCCCATTATGCCCAAAGTAAAACCCAAAGCCATGTTTAAAATGGCCAACAAGACACCACAGGGCATGCACCTTGCCACCTCCCCACATCATGGACCACTCCACCTTCATGCATTGGCTTACTTTAGCTCCCTGAAAAGGCAAGTTCCCACTCTCCACAGGATCTTTGCACAGACCTGCCTGGAATTTTTATCCCTCTCTTTTCCCCAACCCCTCAGCTCCTGGCTAATTCTGATTCATCCTTCAGCCCCAGCTATGGGCACTTCCCTGATGTTATGTGTTGAATCCCATACCCCGAAAAACTCATATGTTGAAGTCCTTACTCCAGCACTTCAGAATATGACCTGATTTGGAAACAAAGTTGTTGCAGATGTAATGAGTTAAGATGAGGTCATTCTGGAGTAGGATGGGTTCCTAACCCAGTACGACTGTTGGCCTTATAAAAAGGGGAAAGTTGGACACAGACATGCACACAGGGAGAACACCATGTGGATATGAAGGTGAAGATCAGGGTGATGCTTCTACAAGCCATGGAACATCAAAGATTGCCAGCAAACCACCAGAAGCTAGGGGAGACAGAGGGAAAAAATTCTCTCACCATCTTCAGAAGGAGCCAACCCTGCTGACACCTTGATCTCAGACTTCTAGACTTCAGAACTGGGAGACAATAAATTTCTGTGGTTTAAGCCACTCAGATTGTGGCATTTGGTTAGGTGGCCCTAGGAAACTAATACACCCAGGAAAGCCCCCCACGATCCTCCCACTGAGTGAGTTCCTGTCGCTTCACTGTCTTGTGAAGCCAGTGCTTTTCTTCAACCACTGCAGGAAATACTTGATCAATGTCTGCCTCCACACTGGAGGGAAGTGTTAAAGGAACAGGCAGACTCCCAGCTCTACCTGTGGTATCTAGTACGGGAGAGGGCTCCACAAGTATTTGTTGATTACGTCTGGGAAACATGGGAGTAAGTCCTGGGAGGCATGAGCCCTCCCTGGAGGCTCGAGAGACGAGGACAAAAGGCAGAATGGTCCTGAGTGGAATTGAAGCCAACACTCACTGAGCATGTACCCACTGTGAGCCATTGTTCCAAACACTTTACCGCTATTAACCCAGGGCGTCCTCTCAGCTGCCCAGTGACAGAGGTACTGTCATCACTTCTACTTTAGAGATGAGGAAGTGGGGCCCAGAGAAGTTACTGCCTTGAGTCCACAGCTGGTAAGTGGCAGAGCTGGGATTCCAACCCAGGCAGAATGCGCCAGAGTCTGTACTTTTAACCTCTCTGTACAGTGATTCTCAGGACTGTACAGGTAAGCAGGTACAGGCAACAGGTAAGACAGGTACAGAACGGGCAAGGTCCTGTTCAACAATTCCCTCAGGGGTTATTTAGAGAACAGAATGAGTTGAGACCTATTCCAAAGGTCCTTTACAGAACAGAAAAGACTAGATTCCTGTTTCCCACCTCTCAATGATTCCACAACAGATAGTGTCTTGGGTTGGAGGAGTCAAGGTCTAGCCCAGGAGGAATGTTCTCGTAGCCTCCTTCCTTTACATGAGTCTTGCACCAAGGTCTTACAGTAAGGGGCTTGTAAATCTTAAACCATTGGGAACCCCAATAACAACTTCCAACCTCAGTCAGGTCCTACTTAATGACTGGCTAGAGTAGGGTTAAGTGCACAGGCTCTAGAATCCGGGGGCCTGGATCCAAATCCCGGCTCTATGACCTACCAAATGCATGGCCTTGAGACAGTAATTTAAACTCTCTGGCTCTCAGCTTCTTCAGCTGTAAAACGGAGATGACAGCAGAATTTACCTAACTGGTTTATTATAAAGCTGAGTTAAACATATATAAAGCACTTCAGTCAGTGGCTGACACACAGTGCTCAGCAAGCGTGAGCAGCTATCATTATTGATGTGGTTGCTATTAGTTTCATTTTATCAGTTAAGGTGGGCCTAGATATTCTCAGTCTGCAGGGGACATGCATGTTCTTCTTGGAACCTGGAGACACATCAATTTCAAGGATCTCACTACCCAAGTCTTATTCTGATAATTTTACAATAATTTTAGGCATACCAATTACCCAAAAGCATTTAAATACATATGTGCAATATGTATACACCACACATGCACACATATGTACACACTGCAGACTGCGTTACCTTTTCTCTTTTAATTCAGAAGTGAGGTTTTTTCCCAGCATAAAAGTTTCTGAAATGGACCTTTCTCATAACCAACTTGACAATATATTCTAAGAGTCTTAAAATTTCTCCTCTAGAAGCCTATCCCAAAGAAACAACCTAAAATGATGCAGACAGAAACAAAGATTTATGTACCTAGATATTCATTACAACATTTTTTAAATAGTGAAAAACTGTAAAACAATCTAAATCTCCAAAAACAGAGGAATGAATATAGTTAAGTAAATTATAGAACAGCAATACAATACAGTATTACACAAACATTAAAATTATGTTTGAAAACATTTTGAGTAACATAGAAAAATGCTCAGTCAAATGTTATGTGAAAATAAGAAAGAAAATTGTTTATTCAAGAGGATCTCAATTAAGTAAAAATGTATAGGTAAAAAATGTATAGGTACACATATGCTGAAACTTAATAATGGTTTTAAATGGGATGATAGATGGTAGCTATTTTTTTATAATACTCTTCATTTTTCAAGTGTCAGAAAATTATCCCTATTAGTGAAGTTATTGCATAAAAATTTAAATACGCAAAAAAGAGAAAAAATTTAGAAGCTTAGGAAACTCATTGTTTCTTCCTTGTTGGCCAGAAAAAATCTTGTATGATATCTCAATTCTCAAGTCTTAGGGAATTCAGGCAGATGCAATTAAAGAGAATGCCAATATAAGGTATCAAAGTAAAGCAAATCAGAATGAGGTCCAATTCCAAAATCTTCACAGTCTGCATTGTTACTACCTGGCCTCTCTTACCCCAAGAGTGAACACATGTTGACGAATGACAGGGAATAAGCTTAGGAAGTCAGATCGCTTCCCTCATCCTCTGCCCCATGAATTCAGAATGCTAAAATCTGACCTTTGTCTGAGTACAGCAAGCCAATGAAGCATGCCTGGTGCCCGATGGCCCCTCACCTGGTCTGAATCCATGAGCCAGTCATCACACCGTAACCCCAATGGTAGAGAATCCATGCTTAAACACCTGAAAGCCAGCAAGAGATTCTAGTGGGGAAGCGGTGGTTTCTGGTTGCTCTCAAGCAAGGGAGCTTTGAGTTTAGGCTTACTGCCTTCCTCCTCCCCAACACATTACACATCAGATCATTGAACATTCTACAAGGGTAAGAAGAAAATATGCACACAAACAAATACATGGGTGCACGAATAAACAAATACGAGGGAAAAAGCAATAAGAATGTCGTAACAGTCTCAGAACTGATCCTCCCTGCCTACAATTTTCCCCCACACTAAATCACCCCTTCTAAACTCATCCTTCTAAAATACAGCTATTATTTTACAAGTGCTGTTCACAAACCTTTGCTCTTTTCTCTCTACCCCACAGTAAAAGTTCCAAACTTCTCAATCAGTCATCAAAAGCTTCCCCAATGTGACTTTCACGTCTTGTCCAGCCTCCTCCTTGGGCCCCTTCCCCACACTGCTTCTACGCTTCAGTTCCACTGGTCTCCTAATCATTCTCCACACTCGTCCTGGTCATTCTCTCCTCCAGGATTTTAATCTACTTCTTTATCTAGCACACCCATTCTCTCATACCACCCATCAAAGTCCTTCTCTCCCTTCAAGACCCACATCATATACTGTTCCTCGCATAAGCTTCCTCTGATCTCCCAAGGCTAGAATTAGTATCTTTCTCTTTCATACCTGTTTTAAGCTTCTATTATATTTATTTCTTACCATAATATACAATAATGGTTTGTATTCTCTCTATTTCTGTCTCTCTCTCTCACTGCCTTAACTGAAGCTACCTGAAAGAGAAAATATCTTCTAAATCCTTGCATGGCTCACAATGTCTAGAAAAGATAGCACACATAGTAAGTCTCATTGGAGCCTTCACTGGGGAACTTCATTCATTTCCAAGATGTATTCCATGATGTGGACAAAGTACCTAGCACAATGCTGAGTCCACAGTAAGCATTCAAAAGCAAACACCAAAGGAGTTGAACAAAGTCACAGGATCCAAGAGAAACAGATACACACACACACAAAAAAAAAAACCCACATTTTGATTTCTATTCACTAACAGTGAACATGTGGAAAGTGAAATGTAAAACACAATACTTTTCATAATCACTCCAAGGAAATGAAATACTTAAGCACACACTAAACAAAACATATACAGTAATGTGCCACATAACGACATTTTGGTACCATATATACATTGGTGGTCCCATAAGATTAGTACCATATAACCTAGATGCATAGTAGGCTATACAATCTATGTTTGTGTAAGTACACTCTATGATGTTTGCACAATGATGAAATTACCTAATGACACATTTCTCAGAACAGATCCCCATCAATAAATGACACATGACTGTACAGGTTTTGTATGGTGAAAATTACAAAATGCTGAATGACGTCAGCAACATGGTGGAGTGAGCTGGTCCCTTTATCTCTCCCGCTTTGAACTTACAACTATATGGACATTCATTGGCCAATGGAGGATGCCCACATAGCACAAGAGGATGCCTGAGAGACCCACACAGCTATACATTTAAAGGTGGATGGACTGGTTCCCTGGGAAGTAGTGGAGATAGACGAGAATTCCCCTACCCTTCTTTGGCAGCCCTATGTGCATGCACAAACATTTGAGAGCCAGTGTGAGCACCCACAGAGCTGCTGCAGTCTCACAGTGGGAACGCACCTCAGCATGACTGTAAGAAGGAGCAGCTGCAGCCCAGAGCCCACACACAAATGCCTTCCCAGCTGGCAGAAGTGCCCACCATGCTGCTGCAGTCCCCACAAGTGACCCCTGCAAAGAAGCTCTGCTCACTAAGCACAGGAGTTTGCATGACCATAAGAAGAGGCAGTGGCAAATCCACATGCATATGTGAACACTTTCCCAGCCAGTGGGAGGGCCCACCATGCTGCTACAGTCCCAATGAGTGGTCCAAGCTCAGACCCCATGAAGAAGCCACACTCACCAAGCACAGTGGCCAGAGTGACTGTAAGAGGTGGAGGCAGATCTTTGTGTGTGCATGAACACTTGTCCAGCTGGTGGGAGGACCCATAGTGCCACTGTGGCCCCATAAGTGGGAACATGCCTTGGCACAACTGTAACAAGAGGTGGTGGCAGCCCTGAGCCCACACACAAATGCTTTCCCAGCCAGTAGGAGTGTCCACCATACACACACAGCTTCCAGCAGGTGAGGTGGGATCAGAAACATAGCTCCTGCTTCCTCCCGGCAGTAGCAGGTGGAATCCACGACCTGACATTACCACAAATGTGCCAACAAAGTATTAATTCAACAAACAAGATTAAAAATCTACAGTAACAATTCAGAACATAAGAAAACTGACAAGTCTCCAGAAACCAAGCCTGAAGTCACAGAAATTTACAAGTTAAATGACAGAGACTTCAAAATAGCTGTCATAAAGAAACTCAACAAGTTACAAGAAAACTCAGAAAGACAGTTCAATGAGCTCAGGAGTAAAATTAATGAGAAGAAGGAATATGTCACCAAAGAGACTGAAACTATTAAAAAAAAAAAAAGCAAAAATTCTGTACATGAAGAACACAATTAATGAGATAAAAAATAATCTAGAATCCTTAAAAACTAGAGCTGACATTATGGAGGAAAGAATTCATGATTTAGAGAATAAAAATACAGAAATACTTCAGGTGGAAAGGCGAGAGAACTAAGAATTTTTAAAAATGAAGGAATTCTTCAAGAAATATCCAACTGAAGTAGGAAAAGCAAAACAAGGATTATAAGTATTCCAGAGGGAGAAGAGAGGGAGAAAGGAGCAAAGAGCTTGTTCACAGAAATAGCTGAGAACTTCCTGAACCTGGGGAAGGAACCAGACTTACAGATACATGAAGCCAACATAAATCCTAACTACATCAATGTAAAAAGATCCTCTCCAAGGCATATAATAGTAAACTGGTGAAAGTCAATGACAAAGGAAAAATATGAAGGGTAGCAAGGCAGAAGAAAATAATCTACAAAGGAAGCCCTATGAGGCTGTCAGCAGATTTCTCAGCAGAAACCTTACAGGCTAGAAGAGAATGGAATAATATATTCAAAATACTGAAAGATGAAAACTTTCAGCCAAGAATATTCTATCTAGCAAAACTATCCTTCAGGTCCAATGGAGAAATAAAAGCTTTCTCAGATAAACAAAAGCTGAGGGAGTTCATCACCACTGTGCCTCCTCTAAAAGAAATGATCAAGGATGCCCTCATATTGGAAACAAAAAGGCAAAGATCTACAAAGCTTTGAGCAAGGAGATAAACAGACAGGAAAAAATCAGAAAACTGCAGCTCTCTTTCAGAACAGGGTGGCAAATACACAATTATAGCCTAAAAGGTAAAAGGAGGGAAAGGATCCAAAGTAACTATAAACACTTCAACTTAGAAACTCAACACATTACAGAATAATTTGTGACAACAATAACTCAGAAGGAGAAGAGGAGAGGGATGGAAACTGCCTAGGCTATTGGAGATAGGAGGCTATCAGAAAGGCTATATGGACTATCTCATCTTCAAGCTCTTCTATACAAACCTCATGGTAACCACTAACAAAAAATCAGAGCAGAGCCAGAATTCATAACTAAACAGAAAACTGAGAAAACCACCACAGAAAACCACCAAAATGAAATGGCAGTCAGAAATACAAAGGAAGAGAAACAGTGGAAATATAAAACAACTGGAAAATAAGAGATAAAAAGGAAGTCTTAAGCCCTCATATATTAACAATTGCTCCACATGTAAATGGACTGAATTCTCCAATCAAAGGACACAGAGGAGCTGGATGGATTAAAAAGCAAGATGCAACAATATGCTGCCTCCAGCAAACACACCTCAACTCTAAAGACAAATATAGGCTCAGAGTGAAAGGATGGAAGATGATGGTCCAAGCAAATGGAAAAAAAAGAAAGAAGGTGTTTCCATACTTACATCAGGGAAAGCAGACTTCAAGATAAAAACGATAATGAGAGATAAAGAGGGGCAGCATATAATGATTAAAGGGACTTTCCACCAAGAGGACATTATGCTTATGAATATATATGCACCTAACACAGGAGGACCAAAGTATACAAAATAACTATAAAGAGACACAAAGGGAGAAATTGACAGTACCACAATAATAGTAGGGGACCTCAACACCTCATTTACATCAATGGATAGATCATGCAGACAGAAAGCCAACAAGGAAATTGTGGATATAAGTGAAACGCTGGATCAGAAGAATTTAATAGACATTTATTTATAGAGCATTCCATCCAAAAACAGCAGAATATACATTCTTCTCAAGTGCACATGGCACATTCTCAAAGATAGACAATATTTTGGGAAACCAGCAAGCCTCAATAAATGTAAGAAGGTTGAAATCATATAAAGCATGTTTTCTGACCACAATGTATGAAACTAGAAATCAACTACAAGAAAAAAAGCTGGAGGGCTGGCTAGTTGGCGTAGTGGTTAAGTTTGTGTGCTCTGCTTTGGCAGCCCAGGGTTCATGGGCTCAGATCCCGGGCACAGACCCAGCACCGCTCATCAAGCCACACTGTGGCAGCACAGATGCTAGCTCAGTGACAAACTTCCTCAAGCAAAAAGAGGAAGATTGGCAACAGATATTAGCTCAGGGCCAATCTTCCCAGGGAAAAGAAAAGGAAAAAAGATGGGAAATTCACAAATATGGGGAAACTAAACAACATGCCACTGAACAACCATTGGATCAATAAATAAATCAAAGGAGAAGCTAAAAAATAACTGGAAACAAATGAGAACACAACATACCAACACTTATGGGATTTATCAAAAACAATTTTAAGAGAGAAATTCATAGCAATACAGGCACCCAAAACAACATGAAGAATCTCAAGTAAGTAATCTTAAACTACATCTAAAAGAATTAGAAAAGAAGAAAAAACAAAGCCCAAAATCAGCAGAAGAAGAAAAATAATAAAAATTAGAGCAGAAGTAAATGAAATAGAGACTAAAAAAAAAAAAAAAAAAAAAACAGTAGACAGGACCAATGAAACTAAGAGCTGGTTCTTTGAGAAGACAAAATTGGCAAACCATTAGCCAGATCCACTAAGAAAAAAAGACAGAAGGCTCAAATAAATAAAATTAGAAGGGAAAGAGGAGAAATTACAACAGATTCTGCAGAAATGCTAAAGATTATAAGAGAATACTATGAAAAAGTATATGCCAACAAATTAAACAATCTAGAAGAAATGGATAAATTATTAAATGAATACAACCTCCCAAAACTGAATCAAGAAGAAATAGAGAATCTGAATAGACCAATAAAAAGTAAAGAGATCTAAATAGTAATCAAAACCTCCCAAAAGACAAAAGTCCAGGACCTGATGGCTTCTCTGCAGACTTCTACCAAACATTCAAAGACGATTTAACATCTATCCTTCTCAAACTATTCCAAAAAATTGAAGAAGACAGAATGCTTCTTAACTAATTCTATGAGGCCAACCTTACTCTGATACAAAAACCAGGCAAGGAGAGCACAAAGAAGGAAAATTACAGGCCAATATCGCTGACGAATATACATGCAAAAATCCTCGACAAAATATTGGCAAAGCAAATACAGCAATACATTAAGAGGATCATACATCACGACCAAGTGGTGTTTATACCAGGGACATATGGATGGTTCAACATCCACAAATCAATCAATGTGATACACCACATTAACAAAATGAGGAATAAAAATCACATAATCATCTCAATAGATGAAGAGAAAGCATTTGACAAGATCCAACATGCATTTATGATTTAAAAAAAAAACTCTCAATAAAATGGGTATGCAAGGAAAGCATCTCAACATAATGAAGTCCATATATGACAAACCCACAGCCAACATCATACTTTATGGTGAAAAACTAAAAGCCAACCCTCTGAAAACAGGAAAAAAGACAAGTGTGCCCACTCTCACCATTCCTTTTCAACATAGTACTGGAGATGTTGGCCAAAGCAATTAGGCAAGAAAAAGAAATAAAAGGAATCCAAACTGAAAAGTGAAAAATGAATCTCACCTTTGCAGATGACATGATTCTATATACAGAAAACCCTAAAGAATCCATCAGAAAACTATTAGAAATAATCAACAACTACAGCAAAGTTTCAGGGTACAAAGTCAATGTACAAAAATCAGTTGCATTTCTACACTAACAATGAACTAGCAGAAAGAGAAGTCAAGAATATAATCCCATTTAAAATTGCAACAAAAAGAAAAAAATATCTAGGAATAAATTTAACCAAAGAGTTGAAAGATTTATACACAGAAAACTATAAGATATTATTGAAAGAAATTGAAGAAGATATAAAGAAATTGAAAGATATTTCATGCTCATAGATTGGACAAATAAACAGTTAAAATGTCCATACTACCTAAAGCAATCAACAGAGTCAATGCAATCCCAAACAGAATCCCAATTACATTCTTCACAAAAATAGAACAAAGAATCCTAAAATTTATATAGAACACCAAAAGACCTCAAATAGCCAAAGCAATCCTGAGAAAAAAGAACAAAGCTGGAGCCTTCACAATCCCTGACTTCAAAATATACTACAAAGCTATAGTAATCAAAACAGCACCGTACTGGCACAAAAACAGACACACAGATCCATGGAATAGAATTGAAAGCCGAGAAATAAAACCACACATCTATGGACAGGTAACCTTCAACAAAGGAGCCCATAATATACAATGGAGAAAGGAAAGTCTCTTCAATAAATGGTCTTGGGAAAACTGGACAGCCACATGCAAAAGAATGAACGTAGACCATTATCTTGCACCATACACAGAAATTAACTCAAAATGGACTAAAAACTTGAATATAAGACCTGAAACCATAAAACTCCTACAAGAAAATATAGGCATACACTCTTTCACATCAGTCTTAGCAGCATCTTTTCAAATACCATGTCTACTCAAGCAAGGGAAACAAAAGAAAAAATTAACAAATGGGAATACATCAGACTAAAAAGCTTCTGCAAGGCAAAAGAAAACATGAACAAAACAAAAAGACAATCCACCAACGTGGAGAAAATATTGCAAATATCTGACTAAAGGGTTAATTTCAAAAAATATAAAGAACTCATACGACTCAACAACAACAATAAACAAACAACTTGATCAAAAAGTGGGCAGAGGATATAAACAGACATTTTTCCAAAGAAGATATACAGATGGCCAACAGACACATGAAAAGAGGTTCAGCATCACTAATTATTAAGGAAATGAAAATCTAAACTACAGTGAGATAACACCTTACACCTGTCAGAATGGCTATAATTACCAACACCAAAAGTAACAAATGTTGGAGAGGATGCAGAGAAAAGGAACCCTCATACACTGCTGGTGGGAATGCAGACTGGTGCAGCCACGATGGAAGACAGTATGGAGAGTTCTCAAAATATTAAAAATAAAAATATTACATGATCCAGCTATTTCACTACTGGGCATTCATCCAAAGAACTTGAAATCAACAATTCAAAGAGATTTAAGCATGCTTATGTTTTTGCAGCATTATTCACAATAGCCAAGACGTGGAAGCAACCAACCTGCCCTTCTATGGATGAATGGCTAAAGAAGATGTGGTACATATACACAATGGAATACTACTCAGCCATAAAAAATACAAAATTGTCCCATTTACAACAATATGAACGGACCTTGAGAGTATGATGTTAAGCAAAATAAGCCAGACAGAGAAAGACAAATACCGCATGATTTCACTCATCTGTGGGATATAAACAAACACATGGATAAAGAGAACAGATTAGTGGTTACCAGAGGGGAAGGGGGCAGGAGGTGGGTGAAAGGGGTAAAGGGACACAGATGTATGGTGATGGATAAAAATTAGACTACTAGTGGTGAGCAGCCTATACAGAAATTGATAAATAATAACGTACACCTGGAATTACACAATGCCATAAACCATTATGACCTCAATAAGATAATTGAAAAAACAATTACAAAATGCTGATTAAAAAAATCAAAGACTTAAATAAATGAAGAGATGTACCATGTTCATGTACTGCAAAACTGAACATATTAAAGACATCACAAAGATGAAAGTATAAATCTCACTGGTAAAGGTAAATATACTGACAAATACAGAATAACATAACACCTTAATGGGGATGTATGAATCGCTTCTAACCCTACTATAACAGTTAAGAAACAAAAGTATTAAGAATAACCATAACCATAAAAATTGTTAATGGATACATAATATATAAAGAAATAAATTCTGACATCAATGACATAAAGTACAAGGGGGAGACAGTAAAATTGTGGATTTTTTGTTTGCAATTGAAGTTAAGTTGTTATCAGCTTTAAACAGGCTGTTATAAACATAAGAAGTTACATGCAAGCATCATGGTAACCACAAAGAAAAACCTATAGTACATTTTTAAAAAGATAGAGATAAGAGGGGCCCATCCGGTGGTGCAGTGCTTAAGTTCACACATTCCACTTTGGCAGCCCAGGGTTTGCCAGTTCAGATGCCAGGTGTGGACATGGCACCACTCATCAAGCCATGCTGTGGCAGGTGTCCCACATATAAAGTAGAGGAAGATGGGCATGGATGTTAGCTCAGGGCCAGTCTTCCTCAGCAAAATGAGGAGGAGTGGCAGCAGACGTTAGCTCAGGGCTAATCTTCCTCAAAAAAAAAAGATAGAGAAAAGAATCAAAGTACATCACTACAAATAATCATCAAATAAGAAAGGAAAACAGCAAGACATGAAGTGAGAAACGAAAGAACTGCAAAACAGACAAAAAAACAATTAACAAAATGGTAAGAGAAAGTCCTAACTTAATAATTACTTAAAATGTAAATATATTAAACTCATCTATCAAAAGATATAGAGTAGCTGAATGGATTTTTTTTTTTTTTAGATTTTATTTTTTTTCCTTTTTCTCCCCAAAGCCCCCCAGTACATAGTTGTATATTCTTCGTTGTGGGTACTTCTAGTTGTTGCATGTGGGACGCTGCCTCAGCGTGGTTTGATGAGCAGTGCCATGTCCGCGCCCAGGATTCAAACCAACAAAACACTGGGCCGCCTGCAGCGGAGCGCGTGAACTTAACCACTCGGCCATGGGGCCAGCCCCCAGCTGAATGGATTTTTTAAAAAAAAGATCTAACTATATGCTGTCTACAAGAGACTACCTTTAGATTTAAGGACACCCATAAGCTGAACATGAAAGGCAAAAAGATATTCCATGCAAATGGTAACCAAAAGACAGCAGGGGTGGCTGTACTTATCTCAATCAAAATTATCACAAGAGAAAAAGAAGGTCATTGTATAATTATAAAAGGGTCAATTCAACAAAAATATATAAAAATTATAAACATATACCCAACATCAGAGCACATAAATATATAAAGCAAATGCTGACAAGTCTGAAGGGATAAAGAGACAGTAATGCATTAATATCAGTAGGAGATTTCAATACCCCACGTTCAATAATTCATAGATCACCCAGACAGAAAAATCAATCAGGAAACACCAAACTAGAACAACACTAAAGACCAAATGGACCTCATAGACATAACCAGAACATTCCACCCAATGTTCACACAGAATATTCTCCAGAACAAATCACATGCTAGCTCACAAAAGAAGTCTTAACAAATCTAAGGAGATTTTTCTTTTTTTCTTTTTGAGGAAGATTAGCCATGAGCTAACTACTGCCAATCCTCCTCTTTTTGCTGAGGAAGACTGGCCCTGAGCTAACATCCATGCCCATCTTCCTCTACTTTATACGTGGGACGCCTACCACAGCATGGCTTTTGACAAGCAGTGCCATGTCTGCACCTGGGATCTGAACCGGTGAACCCCGGGTGACCGAGAAGCAGAATGTGTGAACTTAACCGCCGCACCACTGGGCCAGTCCCTCTAAGGAGATTTAAATCATTCCAAGTATCTTTTCTGACCACAGTGGACTGAAACTAGAAATCAATAACACAAGGAAAACTGAAAAATTCATAAATACATGGAAACTAAACAACAGACTCTTAAACAAAGGGTCAAAGAAGAAAATAAAAGAGACAACAGAAAATATCTTGAGACAAACAAAAACAGACTGTATCAAAACTTATGGAATGAAGCAAAAGCAGTAATAAGAGGTGAGTTTACAGCAATCAGCACCTACGTTAAAAAAGAAGAAAGATCTCAAACAATCTAACATTACACATCAAGACACTAGAAAAATTGGCCAGCCCAGTGGCATAGTGGCTAAGTAGTTCGCGTGCTCTGCTTTAGCAGCCCGAGGGTTTGCAGGTTCAGATCCCAGGCACAGACCTAGCACCACTCATCAAGCCATGCTGTGGAGGCATCTCACATAAAACAGAGGAAGATCGGCACAGATATTAGCTCAGTGACAATCTTCCTCAAGCAAAAAGAGGAAGATTGGCAGCACATGTTAGCTCAGGGCCCATCTTCCTCACCAAAAAAATAAATAAATAGAAATAAGAAAAGAGAAAAAATTTTGAAAAAAATAAACTAGAAAAAGAAGAACAAACTAAGCCAAAAATTAGCAGAAGGAAGGAAATAATACAGTTTAGAGCAGAAATAAATGAAAGAGAATAGAAAACCAATTTAAAAATTGACAAAACTGAGAGTTGTGTTTTTGAAAAAAAATCAATACATCTTTAGCGAAACTAAGGAAAAAAAAGCAATGACTCACATAAATAAAATCTAAAATGAAAGAGGATACATTACAAGTGATACCACAGTGCTAAAAACAGATTGTAAGGGACTATCATGATGAATCATACACCAACAAATTGGAAAACCTAGAAAAAAACAAATAAATTCCCAGAAACATATGACCCATCAAAACTGAATCAAGAAGAAATAGATAGTCTGAACATAGCAAAAACAGAGAGATTGAATCAGTAATCAAAATACTCTCAAAAAAGAAAGCCCAGGACTAGATGGTTTCACAGATGAATACTACCAAATATTTAAAGAAGAGTTAACATTAATTCTTCCTAAACTCTTCCAAAAAACATAAGAAGGAGAAATACTTCCAAGTTCATTTTATGAGGTCAGCATCACCCTGATATCAAAGCCAGACAAAGACACCATAAGAAAAGAAAACTACAGGTCCAAATCTCTGATGAACATGGATGAAAAAATTTTCAACAAAATATTAGCAAACCTAATTCAACAACACATTAAAAGGATCATATACCATGACCAAATGGGATTTTATCCCTGGAATGCAAGGATGGTTCAATATATGTAAATAAATCAATGTGATACACCACATTAATAGAATGAAGGATAAAAATCACATGATCATCTCAATAGATCCAGAACAAGCATTTGACAAAATTCAACATCCTCACATGAAAAAAACTCTCACCAAATTAGGTACAGAAGAAACTTACCTCGACACAACAAAGGCCATATATGAAAAACGCACAGCTAACATCATACTCAATGATGAAAAACTTTTCCTCTAAAGATCTAGAGCAAGACAAGGATGCTCACTCTAACCACTGCTATTCAACACGGTACTGGAAGTGCCAGCCAGAGCAATGAGACAAAAAAAAAAAAAAAAAAAAAGAATAAAATGCTTTCAAATTGGAAATGCAAAAGTAAAATTATCTCTAATTGCAGATGACATGATGTCATATATAGAAAACCCTAAAGAATAAAAAAAAAAAAACAGAACTAATAAATGGTCAGCCAAGTTGCAGGACACAAAATCAATATTCAAAAATCAATTGCATTTCTATACCTAACAATGAACTATCCACACAGAAAATCACCAAAACCATTCCATTTACAACAGTATCAAGAAAATAAAACATTTCAGAATAAATTTAACCAAGGAGGTAAAAGACCTGTTCACTGAAAACTATAAAACACTGATGAAAGAAATTAAACAAAAGCTAATAAATGGAGTGACAACCACATTCACAGTTTGGAAGAATTAATTTTGTTGAAATATCCATACTGCTCAAAGTGATCTACAGAGTCAATACAATCTCCATCAAAATCCCAATGGCATTTTACACAGAAACAGAAAAAAAATTCTAAATCTCTTATAAGACCACAGAAACCCCTGAATAGCCAATGTAATTTTGAGCAAAACGATCAAAGTTGGAGGCATCACATTTCCTGATTTCAAAATATATTACAAAACTTCAGTGCTCAAAACAATACGTACTGACATAAAAACAGACATGTAGACCCATGGAATAGAATACAGGGCCAAAAAATAAACACACACATATACAATCAACTGATCTTTAACAAACGTGCCAAAAATACACAATGGGTGAAGGATAGTCTCTTCAATAAACGGTGTTGAGAAAACTGAATATCCACATACAAAAGAATGAAATTGAACCTTTATCTCGCACTATACAAAAAAATCAACTCAAAATGGGTTAAAGACTTACACATAAGACCTAACATCACAAAACTCCTAGAAGAAAAAAATAGGGAAAACTTCTTGACATTGGCCTTGGCAATGATTTATTGGATATGGCACCAAAAGCACAAGCAACAAACGCAAAAACAGACAGGTTGGATTACTTCAAACTAAAAAGCTCCTGCACTGTAAAGGAAACAATCAACAAAATGAGAAGGCAACCTATGGAATGGGAGAAAATATTTTCAGATCATATATCATTACCATAAAGGGCTAACATTCCAAATATATAAGGAACTCCTACAACTCAATAGCAAAAAAGCAAATAGGCTGATTTTAAAAATGGGCTAAACAACTAAATAAACATTTTTCCAAAGAAGACATACAAATGGCCAACAGGCATATGAAAAGGTGCTCAACATCAGTAATCATCAGGGAAATGCAAATCAAAACTTCAATGAGATATCACTTCACATCTGTTAGGATGACTATTATCAAAAAGACAAGTGATAACAAATGCTGGGAAGGATGTAGAGAAAATGGAACAATTGTGCACTAATTGGTGGGAATATAAACTGCTACAGTCACTATGGAAAGCAGTATGGAGGCTTCACGAAAAGACTAAAAATAGAACTACCATAAATCCAACAATACCATTTCTGAGTATATAACCTAAGGTATTGAAATCAGGATCTCAAAGAGATATCTGCACTACCATGTTCATTGCAGCATTATGCACAATCATCCAGACATGGATATAATCTAAATGTCCATCAATGGATGAATGGATAATGAAAATGTGAAACTTTGTCCTCTCTGTACAATGGAATATTATTCAGCTTTTAAAAAGGTGGAAATCCTGCCATTTGCAACACATAAAAGAAACTGGGGACTTTTATGCTATGTGAAATAAGCCCAACACAGAAGGACAAATACTATATTTGTCCAAGAAATACTATATCTTGCCTAGGTTAGTGATGATTTCTGTTACTTGCAACCAAAAATTATGAAGAGAAAGCCTTCCAAAGTCAACTGGGAACCACGCCCCATTTGTCACGCTCTCTGACCCTGGGGGAGCCTAGGTTCCCAGCTACCAACTCATCCTCATAGGGTTTATCTCAAGCACAACTCCCTGGAGAGCAGCACCTTAGGACCATTCTCTTGTGGCACCACTCTCTAAAATCAATGTTAATTGCCCAATTAAACAAGCCTGATGCTGACAGAATGTGAGCTAATTAGTAAGTGCCACAGCTCGTTCCAATTATTAACCTTTATGGTTGTCATTTATAAAGATGAGGACGCGACTATGGATTTTTGCATGAACGACTGTGCTTGTCATTCCAAGCCAACCATAAGGAAAATGAGTAAGAGGGAAAGAAGCTATGCTGGGGGGGAAGATTCCCCAAAACAAGTTTTCATGGACCTTTCAAAAACAAAAATGGCCATAAAGTCTTTTAGGTAAGTGGTTACATAAGAATGAAGTGGGGAGCTCCTTAAAACTATAAGTTCATTGATCTTGACCCCCAAAATTAATACAGCAAGTTTAGAATAAGTCCCAGGAAACTGGCTTTCCTTACATTTCCTAGGTGATTCTCATGATCCACCAGAACTGAAAATCCCTTAGACAAATATCCAAGGAAATCCACTCCTAGGCCCCAAACTAGTCCCTTGGCCATAGATCTCTTATGAAACATGAGTGGTTGCGAGCTAGAAAGGCCAAGGAAGAGTGATTAGTGATGTCACAGCAAGAGCATGGGGCTGTTGAGAATTCGGAGAACACAATTTGAGTCCAGATCTGAAATCACTGACCACCAACCCATCCGAGAGCTGAGTTTATCCATCTGTAAAATGGAATGTTCACTTACACAGCCTCACATTCCTCCCAGAAATATGAGACATGCCATGCATTCACGACAAATATTATACCAGTTTAAGAGGTTAGTACCATTGAAAGGGGGATTTTTTTTAATTTTTATTGAGATTATGATAGTTTACAACCTTGTGAAATTTCAGCTGTACATTATTGTCATTCGTGTTGTAGGTGCACCACTTCACCCTTTGTGCCCACTCCCCACCCCCCTTTCCCCTGGTAACCACTAATCTGTTCCCTTTGTCTATATGTTTAACTTCCACATAAGAGTGGAGTCATACAGAGATTATCTTTCTCTATCTGGCTTATTTCACTTAACACAATACCCTCAAGGTCCATCCATGTTGTTGTGAATGGGACAATTTTATCCTTTTTTAAGGCTGAGTAGTATTCCATTGTGTATACATATATACATATCTTCTTTATCCAATCATCAGTTGATGGGCACTTAGGTTGCTTCCACATCTTAGCTATTGTACATAATGCTGAAATGAACATTGGGATGCATGGGACTTTTGGAATTTCTGATTTCAAGTTCTTTGGATAGATACCCAGTAGTGGGATGGCTGGGTCATATGGTATTTCTATTTTTTAATTTTTTGAGAAATCTCCATACTGTTTTCCACAGTGGCTGCACCAGTTTGCATTCTCACCAGCAGTGTATGAGGGTTCCTTTTTCTCCACAACCTCTCCAACATTTGTTACTTTTTGTTTTGGTTATTTTTGCCATTCTAACGGGTATAAGGTGATATCTTAGTGTAGTTTTGATTTGCATTTCCCTGATGATCAGTGATGATGAGCATCTTTTCATGTGCCTATTGGCCATCCATATACCTTCTTTGGAAAAATGTCTGTTCATGTCCCCTGCCCATATTTTGATCGTGTTGTTTGACTTTTTTGTTGTTGAGTTGTGTGAGTTCTTTATATAGTACGGAGATTAACCAAAGGGGGATCTTTTAAAAGATAAACTCTGTGGATTGCATTTGAAGACTTGACTTTAGCTTTAACTTGGGCACAAAACATTTGGAAGCAACAACAAGATGTGAAGTGCTCCCTTTGTAAGTTCAGCAATTCCTGAAAAGAAACCTCACAGACGTGAGACAGGGAGAAGACGCCTTTTTACCAGTTTATTGCCTCCAAAATAATGTCTTTGTGGGGAAGCTGACAGAAGCCTCCTAATGACATTTACAGTCTATGTCCAATAAAGTAATTGGCCACTAAACGATGAGAAAGTAAGTATGAAAGCTTGACTACCTACACTTTATAGTCGTTATATATATAAGCAGTAACGCAGTATGTAAAAATCCACTCCTATAAACTTGGAAATAGATAGGCTCTGTGTGAATTGAAAATTTCCCCTTTTTTGGCTTCAAACCACATTCCAAGGGCCCACCTATCATAGTTTTACACATGTGGACATCTGGCAGGGAAATAAATTAACGCTTACCTTAGAGAGTAGGGAAATGCATCCATTTATAAATGTTATTTTAGAAGGGACTGTCTGATCCCGGTTACTTATTAACTTCATTAGAAGGCTAATGAATCTACTGCTGCAAAAATGAGAGAGGCTCAGGCTGTGGAAAGAGACGGGCCGAACCTCACACCCCTGCTTCAAATGGTTATTTATGATTGTGATAAAATGGCACTGCATTTGAAGGAAAGGGAAAGGAACATAAAACAACAATCAACAGACACAATCCATACAAAAGTGTTACAGTCTCTCAGCCACTGGACAAAAATCAAGATTTATACAAGTCCAGGTCTGCCTAGAGGATGAAAAGAGGCTAGGCCATAAAAAGAACCCCTCTTTCCCATAATAAATGGGAAAACATTAAATCTGTAATCCAGATATGCTTCTCCATTTCTCAATGCTCTACCAAAGTGAGATGTCTGAGGGCTCAATATTTAGGGCAAACTCCTTCTCATTCTTTTTTTTTTTTTTTTTTTTTTTGGAACAAAGACTTTCAGAGATTGAATGAGGCTCCCTATGTTTAATGAATTTAAATTAAGTACTTCAGACAGGAGTTCTGGCTAATACCTGCCAACTGGCCATTATCCATCAGTGAACAGCATGTTATTTTGTTGACATGACCAGATTTTTTAAGGAAGGTGGCCGTGCTCAGAACTGGGGCTGTTATCCATCGAGCATCATAAATCCTGTGTGGGCTTCTGTGTGACTTCCCAAGTTGGCAGAGACTGTGGATTTAGAGTTGAAAGAGACTCGAGAAATCATTCCAACTAACACCTTTATGAGGAAACACAAGGATGGCATGAGCAATCCAATTAACCAGTAACTGAGATGGGCCTAGAACCCAAGCTTCCTCTGAGCTCGGTGGTTCCCAAGCCTACCTGAAGATTGGAATCAACCAGGGAGCTTTTAAAATTATACATCCTGAGTAGCACCAGCCTTACTAAATTGGAATCTCTTGGGTAGGGCCCAGGAATCTAGATTTTTAACACATTCTACAAGTAATCCTGAGGGTATATCAAGTTTGAGAAAGATTCATGACCCCACCCTGCCTTCCACGATAATTATTTGAGAAGTAACAACGAAGCTCTTCAACCGGCCTTAGATCTCCTAATAGTTGCATTAAAAAGAAAATAAGCAGGAACAGATGAGTTAACTCAACACTAGGTTAGGGAAACCGAAAACCAGGTTGTGCTTTGCATCCTGCACTCAAAATCATCATCATCATCTAGTGTAGGAAAAATAAGAAATATATTAACTTTCCCCTTTTGCCAAACACAGATGAGTACCTTAAGGAGAAGACTCCAGAATGTTCTCTCAATAGAAATGTATCATTTCCAGACATTACGTACTTAGGATTCTAGATGTGTTCTGCACCTCACCCCCCTGAAGATATCAGCACAGCTGTCATCTGGAGCCTGGCAGAAGCTGCTGAGCTAGGAGGATATGGGCCTATAAACAAACAATAATTATTATATTAAGTACTAACTAGATTTCAGGTGCTTTGCGTTCCATGCATTATCTCACTGAGTCCTCATAAACCTTCCATGATATTGGTCTTATTGCCATTCCATTATATGGATAAGTAAACTGAGGCTCATGGAAATTAAAACATTACCCAAGGCAGCACAGCCAGTAAGCAGTAGAGCTGGGATTCATATCCAGGCAATCTGGATCCAGGACCCACTCTCCTAACCACCACACACACTCAATCTCATCTGTTACCAGGTATTTCTGAGATCCATGGGAACTACTGGTATATGAAATAGTCTTCCCTCTAAAGAGCTTCACATCCTAATGGTGAAAATAAGTATGTTTTATATTAAAGAGCAAAACAAAATACATATGCCACAGTGATCACTTCTCTAATTCATTCCTAGAACTGCTTTGCAGGCTTTTTGGAATAAAGTGGGGTGATAATAATGAAAATATAAGTCTTTCTACAGTAGGGCCACTCATTGCAGAATGCACTGTATTTTGTATATACATATACATTCTTGCACATGCCTGATATTGTTTCCTGTGTACATTAATCTTATCTTCCAACCAACCTAACATTCCTTGAGGATAGCAATCATGACACACTTCTTCTGCATCTCCCAGCAATGAGCACAGGGCTGCTTATATAACAAAAGCTCAATTAATATCTGTTCAATTGAATATTCTGTGACTCATTCAGAGTTTTCACCAGATTCATTACCACTAAAAGCAAACCGAAGAAGGCCCCAGTTCTACAGGGAGAATTTCACAGCCCATATCAGCCCAGCCTTCGGGACCTCACATATGAAGAGCCTAGCAAATAGGATGGAAAGTTTTTAATTAACAGTCCAGAAAAAAAAAAAAAAATGTCATTCCAATCTGCAGTTTTGTTTCCACTAATTCACTCAGATTCAGCAGGAATTCCACTATGGGACTGGGGTAAGCAGCTGTAGAGGGAGGGAATAAATAAAAGATGAGTGTCATTAAAATTTGTAAACTAATAACTTCTGGGAAGACTTAGCAATTATTATCGGGTTTTCTTGGCAAACAAAAATTAATAAATCCAAAAGGTCTCCATTTTCTGTTTAAAAAAATAACAACATCCCCCAGAAAGGTCACTGACAGAACAATTAGGGGAGGAAATAAATGGTCCAGACAACAGCTTGCAAACCAGATGAAAAGTCACAGGATTCCCCAGTGGCAGATGCGACAACTCAGTACAAGGAAAGCATCAAGGGCTGGGGCTGGGGATGGGGCTGGTTTGGGACTATCAGAACTTTAATTCAGTTGTCCAGGCCCTTAGTGCAGCCCAAGTGCTAGGCATTGTAGATCCAGAAACAAGAAAGGCAGGTGGTCCCTCCTCTTGAGAGGCTCCCAGGCTGGGAACAAACCACCAACACAGCATAAGGATGTGACGCTAGCAGACAGCAGAGGAGGAGGATAGCCACTCAGGGAGGAGGGTCAGGGAGGGTGTCTAGGAGGATGTGCTCGGGAGGATGTGCCCAGGAAGTGGTCCGCTCCATAAATACCCTAACAGGAACCCCTCAATCCAAAGCCCCATTGCTCTGAGGACCCTGAGGCCAGGCACACAGGAGGAATGGCTGAGTAGCCTAGTTACTTTTCTGACAGCAGAATGTCTCCCATAGCGCTAGGCTAGGGGTGGAAGAGACAGAGCAAGAGAGGAGAGACGAGAACCGAGGGGAAGCAGCAATGGAGAGGAACCATCCACTGCAGAGGATTCCTGGTTGCTCTTATGCCTAGACAACTGCAAATTCATTTTGCTCTGTGAGCACTCCTAACCCAATAGGAAATCTCCTGGGGAGATCTCACACCTCATCAGAAGCTGGCCACTCAGGGACCTTTGCTAGAGACTAGCACTTGGGATAGAGAGAATGAAGCTGGAGAATTGTCTGCTGGCTCATCTCCCTCCACAAACTATTACCTTAAAAAACGTGGTTTTTGAGCGAAGGGTAATGTCGCTTATCAGTCCAAGTGTTAATGTTTAAGACATACAGAACTGAGTTCAAGAAGTGACTTGTTAGTCAGAAACATAAATCCTGACCATGATTTACGTTTAAAATTAAAAGACTCAAGAACCTCAAGCAGTGGATTAATTGGCCTTACTATCATAGCTTCTATTTCCAGGGGAAAAAAATGCCCTTGCTCCCAAATCGAGGACCATAATGCCGCCAAATGAGGCAGAGATACACAGACCTGTGTGTGCAGAGGAGCATGAAGATGGCACCAAAGCATGCTGTTGTCACAGAAATGAGCAAGAAAGTGGCCCTGTCTTTGAGTCCAGGATGTCTGCAACCATTTGACACAGGCCTACTTTCAGTGGGAATGGAGGAGACATGAAGTACAGGTTACCTCGATCCAGCTGCAGGGTTTCCATTTGGGAGGACATGTGACACTCTGGAAGGAGTCCCAGATCAGGAGCCAGGGAGTGCTCCTAATCTCAGACTTAAGACCCGGGAAACTCAGGGAAAGTGTCTTCCTCTCCTGGAACTCACATCCCTATCCCTAAAATGACAAGGTTCTATGGTTCAAGATGTGTTTGCTGTCATCCTTCCTAACTCTAAGTTTCTTTGACTCTAGGCTCAACAGCTAGGATTATTTCAGAATTCCAAGATCACAGTTCAAAGACTTGAAAGTTTCAGGGACTCCTCTTCGATTTTTGTGGATGGATTTACATATTCTTCCTCCCATTTTAGATTATCAGAGTTTTGATATGGATCCGGTCAGCTCTCGAACACTGCACATATTCCAAGTACCATAAGATTACAGGATAATTCCCTTCCAGAACAGTGGCAGTAAAAGTAGATTTTTCACCTGTTGTCCTTTGATAAAACAGGTATGCACTTCTATGAAGAAAACAGTGACCTCCAAAATTAACTGACAATGTTTAAAAAGCAGAGAACTAGACTTCCACTGTGCTAAGTGGCATCCACTAGCTATGTGCAGCAATCGAACACTCAGAATGTGGCTAGTTCAAATTGAGATATGCCCTTGTGTGAAATACACATTGGATTTCAAAGACTTACTACAGAAAAAAGAATGCAAGACAGCTCATTAATAATTTTTATTGGTTACATATTGAAATGATAGTTTTATATAACCAGGTTAAAGGAACTATATTAAAATTAATTTCACCTGTTTCTTTTCATATTCATGGCTACCAGAAAATTTAAAATTACATATGTGGCTCACATATATTTCTAATTGGATGGCACTGGACTAGACAGCATGCATCTCAATTGCCAAGGAATATTTTAGCCCAGGAGTTGAAATTCCAGCTCAATTACTCTATAGCAGTTTTCCCACTCCGGGGTTTTCTCCCTCTCCCACTTTCTGTGTCATTACTTTCTCCTACCCATAAACATATGTCTTATTCTTCAGGAGTCCATGAATCCACTCTCAGGGTGGCATCAGACTCAGTACACAGGGTGAAGTGAGTACAGATTTAGGAGCCAGATAGCCTGGCTCTGCCCCCCACCAACTTATTAGCTGTATGATCTGGGGCAAGTTATTTAACCTCTGAAATACTCAACGTTTTCATCTATAAAATGGGGCTAGTGATACCCAACCCTCAAGTTTGTTGTAAAGGATAGAACAAGATAAGTTAGGTAAAAAACAAGCATGGAGAAGCAGCTCAATTACTGGTGGATTACATGATGATGACTAGCCCTTCTTGAGCATTTTCCATGGAGGCACTGTATGCCAGGCACTTTTCTAGGCAGTTTACACATTTTATTTCATTGAACTCTCATAACCACTCTATGAGGGGCTAGTATAATCTTCCTTGTACAGACAAGGAAAGGGAGGCACAGAGAGGTGAAAACACTTGTTCAAGGTCACTCAGTGGCTAAGGACAGAAGCATGGACTTGAACACTGGCCACCAGTTCCAGAGCCTTCCTTCTTAATTACTTTGATGAGAAGGAAACTGATAGATTGATGCTGAGCCTCCTGACCTTGACACCTATCTCCTCCTTGGGTAAGGCTTCCAGAAAATCGAATAGAGTTGGGCCCAATATCACTCTTGACTGATGGGCATCCTCCAGATTTGACACACTATGGACTGAAAATACCCTGAAAGTGAAGCCCTGGGGCTTTTTAAAAAGTCAGTCCCCAACCTCATTAATTCTATAAGCTTGAAATCATATACGTAAAATGTTCTTTGACGAAGGGACACCAACAGATGGTTGTCTAAATAGCCAATTTACACAGCCATCCTTGTGTAGGTAGAGAAAAAATGTTGACCCCCTCCAATATTACAGCACCAAGGAGTTCTAGAAAGAATGTCACAAGGACACAAGATACTGCTACACTACTGACGGCTTTTAAACAGCCTTTTGTCTATTTAGAGGTAGACGGCCTTTGAATTATTAATCCAGTGAGGCAAATAATTATATCACTTTGTAACCTGACAGGGAGTGTCATCTTGTCATGACAGCTGCTGTGCCAGGCTCCCTGCTGTACAGAAAATTGAAGAAGAATCATCAAATTCAACTTCAACTTGGTTAAGCATTTTGGGCCAAATCATGAAACCAAAAGGTGCATGTTTAGGTTTTTTTTCTCTCTACCCTGTATTAGTAAGGAAGATCATAGTGCTCTAGGCTGTAACTATAAAATACATCACCATTATCAGTATAGAAAAGAGGATGGGAGGCACATCTTTAGCGGTGAGAGGGGAGGATAATAAAAAGTTCGAAGACACTCCGTACATCCCCACCAAGTTGGAAAATCCCCACAAAGTTTAGGAGCAGTCCTTTTTCTCAATCATATCTACCCGGGGGTTCCTAAGCTGGGCTTTATCGGACCTACGAACCCTCTGCATCAGAAGACAAAAATATCTTCATATATAACATTTATCCAGAAGGAAAGCCCATAATATCCACCAGCTTTTCAAATCCCTGAAAGGTCACACCATATGGAATCTGTTATCTGTAAACTACAATCTGAGTAACCCCTTTGGTTTAGCCCCTTCTGTGAACATGATGAGTCCCACACGCTCCCAATCTGGCCCAACACCCAGCCGCGCCCTCTGCCTCCTGCTTGACTCCTTTCTCTCCTGCAGCCCAGCCTTGCTTGGCCTTTTCCCTGTGATAGGGACATTTTTCCACTTTTCATTTGCCAAACTGTATCCTGTGCATCATTCCAACACACAGATCAGAGAATCTCATCTACAAAAGAGTGTCTTTGACTAGGTAGAAATTGATATTCCAATTCTTCCCAATCATCACAAAGGACAACATCCTAAACCACTCTTCTCCTCTCCCTAACCCCCCGCCATCACTCCTGAAGATCTCTGCTAATTCCTAGATAACACAGAATACATCCCAGTGGGTGCCCTATAATTTCCATCCCATGAAACCCTGCATCAAGTCAATAACGGAATGAAAACTATACAAACACATAGGGTTATAATAATCATTCATTATTACAATTAAGTGAGCACTTCCTACATGTGAGTGATCGTCGTGTGTGTATACTTATCATTTCATTGCATCCTTACAATCCATCCACTAATTTATTCGTGGAGCAAACGCTTATTAAGTACCTCCCATGTACCAGATTCTGTTCTAGGTGCTAAGGATACAGCATTGAATTAAAATCGAAAAATTCTCTCTCTCTACAGGCTTAGATACTAGTGGGTGTAGGTAGACAATAAATAAGTCAGTAGGTAAATATTTAGCATGGCAGAGGCTGGTGAGGACTAAGGAGGAAAATGCAGCCCAGTGATGGACTATGAAGCCAGGGAAATGCCTCACTGATTAGGAGAACAGAGAGGGGAAGGAAGTGAGGGGGTACCCCAACTCCCAGGAGAAGAGAACTCAGGAGAAGGAAAGAGCCAAATATAGGGGCTCTGGGGAAGAGAGGTTGGCCTGTTTTAAGAAGAGCAAGGACAATACAGCTAGAGCGCAGGTAGGTTCTGTACTATCTCCAACTCACATTCAGGGAAACTGAGACTTGGAGAGAGAGAGAGAGAAGTGGGTTGCATAGTGGCAGACCTAGGAAACTGGCACACGGACTTTAAGTAAAGTGCCCAAAGCTACAGAGCTCTCTGGTGGGCAAACTGGGACTTGAATCCCGGCAATTGGACATCGGTGTGTCCTTAGGGCCCCTTGGCTGTCTACTGTCTTTGGTACACACTAGTGAATATACTGGCTTTTATGACCATGGGGCACACACTTTATCACTTAAAGGCCTGGACTAGGATCCCTGGCTTTGCCTGGCCCACTCTTCAAACTAGCCAAACCTTTCCTGAAACTTGGGCTGCCAGGGATAGCTGTTTCCCTTCTCAGGACAGGATTTCCTGGCTTGTTTTATTATTTGCACCAAGCAGACAGCATGGAGTCAGGCTTAAAGGATCACTACAGTGTCACTGCGATTGGGCCTGAGGGGAAAGTTTCTGTGGTTCTAATTCCCTATGAGTCCCACATAAGCGGAAATAGGCATGCTTTCATCCATTAGAGGCACCCTGGTTACTTATACCTCTGCCAATTTTCACTGAGCAGCAAAATTAGGTTTTGGACATCCTGCACACATGGAGGCAGGCCTCTGTCGATATGAGCAATTAACCCCTAAATATTTAATAGATGCTGTGACTGCTCCCCCTTCCTGGGAGAGAGGCTCTGGTTAGTCCTCTGCAAACAAACAGGTCAGATGAAGAGGAAGCAAGGTGCACAGATACTCAGGCCCCAGACCCCTCTGCTCCAAGCCCCCAGGAAACCCTCAGGACAAGGTTCTGGGATGATGACGCACTCAGGTGAATGGCTTTTTGTGACAGCACCCTCCCAGTGTTTACAAATGACAAAGCAAACAGGATAGATACATAGCCCCCTTGAGTCCCATGCACATAATAAGCACAGGGCATGAAGCACCAACTCACACTGGCTGATGAAGCTTGCGTTACCCTTTGTGACTGCGGGCAGTGTGGCCGTGAGTGCAAGTGTGTGTATGTGCGTGTGAGGAGGTATATGGAAGGGTGAGTGTGCAGGTGTCCCGTGTCTAGAGAAACTTCTAGGTTCATGGCTTCACTCAAATCCTCTCTAACTTAGTCCATATCCTTCTTACTGTCCCGCTGGCCCAGCATCCAACTGGGGCTGACTTATCCAGAAGGTGCAAATGGGCACAGTGCCTAGGGGCACTTACAATGCTTTTAGGGAGCCACAACAATGCTTTCCTTTTCTTTTAAAGTCAAAACAAAAAAATGAAGTTTTAGGCTGAAAAAATGTTTTAATATACTATACTAATATATTCATCTTTATACCAATGCAGTCATATAATATATATTTTAAAAATATTATTTTAGGGAAAAAGGAGTCCACAAAGGCAAAGTGCCTAGGGACCACAAAAGTCATCACAGGGACCTGATTCCCACGTGTGTCTGTTCCCAAAAGTACAGACCTCTCAAGAACCACAGCATCTTACAGACACAAAGGACTGGAAACAGTCCTTGGGCCAAGACTCACAAGCAAGGCAAGAATCCCTCCCACAGCAGGGTCCCTTATTCACGGTCGCTCCATGTTTCAGGCACACTCATCCGATCTCTCTACCCAGACCTGTGTTCATCAAGTAGAATGAGACACTGCAGGAATGCAGAGGCAACAACAGTGCGAAGAAGAATGTGTGACAGGCCCCAAAAGAGATAAGCAGAGTGCTAAGGGAATTCACAGGTGGGGGCCATCAGTTCCACCTGGGGCATTAAAGAGGGCTTCCAGGAGGAGGACATCTTCTGCTCCTTCCAAAACATGCTTCCCAGCTGCTTAGCTGGCACTCCTCATGTGAGCCAAGCCAGAGTAGCTAGTTAAGAATCTCTAATCCACTTACCTCCAAAGTGAACTCTCAGTCACGCTCCCCAGGTTGAAGTCGTACAGCTTCGTCAGGATAAGTATAACCTGTGAGAGGGATAAGGCAGGGGCAGAGAAGAGGAACAAAGGGGAAAAAAAGGAAGCTTACTTTAGTTTGTGTAACAATATACAGTGTATTTCAAATCACCCAGAGGAGAGCTTAGTATTTATCCGTTGAGTTCAGGGGTATTATAGGATCAAGCAAGAAAAAACATTATTAATTTAATGCATCCCTGTAACTGGTAGCATTTATTTTAATCCTGACAATGCTTTGCATTTGAAATAAAACATGCCAACAGGAATTAACTGGGTTATGGACAGTTGTTTCTCCACATCTGTCCCCCTTCAAGGTCAGGCACAGGCTGGCTGGCTCCGTTCACTCGTATTGCCACCCAGACAAAGATCAGAGAATGCGCTTGCTTTTGATCTGGAGATGATTCTGACTCACAGACTTGGACCTAACAAGGTAAGGAGGAAACAGGCCTGATTCTCCCCATGTACAGAGCGGTTCAAAGAGATTTTATGTTTCCACCAGTAGGGCCTCAAAAGCCATAAATACTTGAATAGCAGGCAGGGCCAGTCCCCAACATCCTCTGACGCCATCTGCCATCTACCATGTAGCATCTGTTCCCACCATGGACGAAGCAAGTCATTGTACTTCACTGGACTCCAGAACCACTTTCTTGACTCCAGTTGGAATTAATACACCAGAAAGAAGCTATACCTGTCAGAAAGCTGGAGCTGCCTATAATAGGGTTTAGTTTTTTGAAATGCTCTTGGGCTAGTCAGTCTGGTCCCATGCCCTTTAACTTCTCCAGGTGGGGGCGTGGATATCAGATGTTTCCCTGCCTGCTCCTCATGTGCCTGGACAGTGGCTTAGGCACAACTCCATATCTACAAGGATGCATGCACCTGAATTGATTTTAATCAAAATGCAGGTGCCTAAGATACAGCGTCTGGCTGCACGCGTGATAATCCAGTTACACATAATTGTGTTTATCTAAATTTAATGCACAACTCATTTCACTTTTCTCAGCTCCTTCCCATTCCACAATTTAACTTCCTCTAGTTCATTTGCACAGCAGCCATTAAACTCTTTCTGAGATAATGAATTTTTGCTACCAATATGGGTCTTTCCCATTCTAGGTAGCCATTTAAGATTAAAGAAAAATAATGAGCCATTATATTGACCATTTTTATGGCATTTAACTGACAACAAAACACTCACTTTGAGATTTATTCTCATCCAGCATGCCATGGGGTCGGTAAGCACTATTTCCATTTCTTTTATGTAAACTAAGAAAAAATAAGGCGCAAGGATGTGACCCATTATGGGTCAAAGAGAGTCTATGGCAAAGTTGGTTTGGAACATTCAACATCCCTGCAGGGCCATGCCTGGAGGGCTCATAAGTCTCCTCTCAGATTGCATCCTGTGTTGGTAAGTGGCAGGTTGGCAAGAAACAGCCAAGCCAAGAGAAATATCAATGGCACAGCTATTTGTTGAACAGCAGAATTTACCAAGCTACCAGTCCTATTAGCATAGCACAACAGCAAGAAGTGTGTATCCCAAGCAAAGAATTGTTGGCCACAGTCACTCAGTGGTCCTTGCCTCTCCCATTCATAGCTAGTTTTCTTATTTGTTAAAGTCAGCGGCTAATTAAGTCAAGAGACTTCTCCACATCCTCCCCAACCAACTTGCCCAGTAATGTGTCAATAATTCCTGCTTGTTGAATTTATACACACACAGACACAACAGACTTCCTCTCCCCTTCATTTTACCTTCTTTCATCTACAAAGTCATTCTCACAGTCACTATGTAAAACATGGCTGGCTATGTGCAGGGCATCCCAAATTCTGGACAAACAAACTCAAAACCATGCTCTTCTAGAAATAGGTCAGAAAACCCATCTAGAGCTCTGCAGGAGCAAGTCAGACCACTTCATTTTCTCCCAATATCAAGCCTTCAGGGACATCAAAACAACCTCCAAAAAGTGCAAAGTCCACATAGAAAGAAGAAAAGAGATGTTGAGGGGTAAGAATTCCACTTAATTAATACAGCTTCCAACAAACAACAGGGTCTGGAAAACCCATCTAAGAACCCAGAGCTGTTCTCACTCTCTCATTCTCCTTACCCAATGCTTGAACCACTCTCCTTCTTTCCTTCCCTCCCTCCATCTTGTCTGTCCTTAATATGTTTCTTGTGTATCTAATCTCATCCTGGTGTCTGCATTTTGGAGGATCCAGACAAACACATCCTTCCACACGCCAATGAATATTATTTCTGCCTTCATGGTAGATAGGTTTAATTTTGCCTCTTAATTCACGCCCTTTCTTGGTTAGAAATCTTTACTGGCTCCCTCTGCCTAAGGATGAAATCCAGACTCCTTAGCCTGGTATGTAGTACACTGTACCGTCTGGCCCACACTCTCTTCTCTAACCACTTTTCCACAGCTCTCAAGAAACTGTCCTCTGCTTTAGCAATCCAAGTTTCTCAAGGTGCCGCAAATAAGCCAAACCCATTCTCCCATCTCTGCTTTCTTTCTTTCATGCTATATTTTTGTATCATTGCCTGTGCTTAGTCCTCTTTCCACATGCACGTGCCTGTCTGTTGTTCGAGAAACAGCTCAAAATCCACATTCTTCAGGCAGCTTCCTAAGACTACCCCAGTCATCCAAGTCTTCTCTCTTCTAAAGTCCTATTGTGATTAAAACCAAATTACATACTTTACTACTTAAACACTACCTTGATAGCTTCTGGATGTCATGAGAGTTGCCTTCTCAACTAGATTCTGAACACCTTGAGGCAGGGTTCATGTTTTGTACTTCAGACTCCTTAAAAGACAGGCTCAGCATGTCAAACGTTCTTACAAATCATCATTTTCAAGTCAATGAAAGATAATGGTGTTTTGGTGGTAAATCCTAGTCTTCAGAAGGGGAGAGTATTAGTCTAATCTATTACGTTCATTTTACAGATGAGGAAACTGAGGCACAGAAAGATGAAAGGACTCAAAGTCCCAATAATATGTAACTTTGATCAAGTGTTTGGGTCACTGTTCTTCCCACTTCATAAGTAAAGCTGGAGCCTAACAGTCATTTGCTAAATGCAGATTCCCTAGCCCCACTTCCAGGAAGTTTGAATTGGACGGTCCTGGGTAGTTTCCAGAAATCTTCCTGTGGCGATTGGAAGACCACACTTTGAGAAACACTCCATCATACCAGCATTCCTCTCCCATTTCTGTGCTGCAATGACACCACCCTTCCACCTTGCTGAGATCCTGATCTAGAAAAGCATCCCTTCCTTTAAATTGAGCTTAACCCTAGAAAGAAAGCAGTAGGACACATATGAGGATGATGTCTCAGCAAAGTCACCCCAGTGTTCCCAGAGGAAAGGTTCAAATGCTGAGAATTAGGAGCTAGAAGCTTCCTTCCCCCAGGAGCCAGCACAGAAGGACAATAATAGGACTATGAGAAGATGATAATATAAACTTTAGCCTTAAGACATTCTGTGCCAAGCAAACAAAACCAAGAACAAAAGAAAGCCGGCTCACCCCTGACCTCTCTCACCACTCAGAGCCTTCCAAAGGCCACCAGGGAGGAGGGAATCTCCAGGGAAGAACACAAGAGGCAGATGTAGTAAACCCACCTGACAAGACCCAGGCCGCTGGGCAAGTACTCAGAACAGAAAAAGAAGATGCGAGCATGTCTCACGGATCACCGGTGGAAGAATGTGGCATGCAGGAAGGGGAGGGGCTAGTCCCACATCCACAGCAAAGCCTGACTTGGCTCTTCACCAACAGATGCCCCCAGATGAGAGTGGGCAGTCAAATTCAAAGAAGGAAAAACAGGGAGCAAACATTAACTGAACCCCTACTACGTGCTAAATACTACACTGGGTGCTTCGCAATCCTCACAACAAACTGTTGCAACTGAGCAAGAGTTACATAATATTCCCCACTTTACAGGTGAGGAAACTGAGTCCTAAGAAGGAAGCAAATTGCCCCTCAAGGCACACAACCAACAAGAGATAGAGCCAGCATTCTCATCCAGGGCTCTATAATTCATCCATGCTTGTTCTGCTCCAACGCAATGCTCCTCCATTCAGCAAATGTTTATGTGAGCTTGTTGTGTGCAAGGCAATGCGCAGGAACACAGAGAGGAGGAAGGCATATCATTGCCCTCGAGGAGTTCATCATTCATTCATGAATTCCACAAATCATTACTGAGCACCTCTTATGTGAATTAGAAAGGCACCTGCTAAACTCTAGGAATCAGGGAAATGCCCAGAGCTCAAGGCCCAGGGGTGAAGATAACTTTTGATTTCTTTGTTGTCGGAAAAAGAAATAGGAAACAGAGATGTGTAATGAGAAAAGAACTAGACAAATTGTTAGGAGACCCAGGTTTGTCAAATAAGCTTTGTCAAATAAGTACCTTTTTGACCTAACTGGCTACAGTCCTGGGGGGATTTTAGACAGCAGAAGCGAAAATAAATTGGAATAATTCATGAGTAAATAGTACTTCTCTCTTAATATAAGCTATACACACACAGACACACACACAGAGTAGTAAAGTCCCTAGATATACATGTGTGTACACAAATATAGCTATAAAAGCTCATATATACTTATGAATATATATACATATATATACACACACACACACACACACACACATAGAACCTTAAATTGCCATCTGACATTTTATCTGGAAGAACACTCTGCTCATGCATCTCTTACAGTTTTTAACACATGGGTTAATGTGACTTCTCTGTAAGTCTGTCTTGTCTGGTAGACTGTGACCTCTCTGAAGTCAGAAATCAGGTGTCATTCAACTCTGCATCCTCAGTGCCTAGCACAATGCCTGACACATGGCAAGTATCATATAAGGTCCACCGAATGAATTATAAATGTACAACAACAAAAAAATGAATGAGGTGATGCCTATATGAGAGAGGTACAGATAATGTGCTATAAGAGCCAAAAAGATAGAGCAATTAAGTCCAGAAAATGTGATTAGCAAAGTCTTCATGAAGGAGAGATTATATGAGCTGGGACTTAAAGTATGGTAAGAATTTGGATATACTAAAATGGAACTCGCTCACTTACTTTCTTCCTTCCTTTCTTCCTTCCTTTCTTTCTTTCTTTCCTTCTTTCTTTCTTTCCATCTCTCTTTCTCTCTCTCTTTTTCTCTCTCTCTCTTTCATTTTTTTAAGTAAACAGGGATAGATAGAAAAAAAGCAGGGGGAAGGCTGCCATTCCAGTTACAAGAAACAGCATGGAGGTAGAGCAGCACAGGCCATTTAGGGCAAGAGTGGTCATGTGTTGACTGCAATGTCATGTGTACACGAGCCACTTGGAGATACAGTCAGACTGTGCCAAGGTGGGAAAGAAGGCACAAGGACAATGACAGCATGAAGGAAGGACAGAGGAAGCCCAACATGTGGTCAACTATGTGTTGATAAAATGTTTCATAACAGTGAAGAAGGTAATAACAATGAGAGACTATATTGCAACAAGAGACGCACTATATATATATATGTAAAATATATACATAATATATATACTAAGTAATATATACATATATTAGGTGACTATATTATAACAAGAGACTTACTATGTACATATCATAAATACATAATATATATAATAATTTATATATTAAGGGACTATATTATAACAAGGGACATATAATAAGGTGACAATAAGGAATATGGCTGGCCTCTTACAAAATCAGTTGGTGAGGTCTTTGTTGACCAGCTACCTCCAATTTCCTTTTTTTTTTTAAAGATTTTATTTTTCCTTTTTCTCTCCAAAGCCCCCCAGTACATAGTTGTGTATTTTTAGTTGTGGGTCCTTCTAGTTGTGGCATGTGGCATGCCACCTCAGCGTGGCTTGATAAGCGGTGCCATGTCTGCGCCCAGGATTCAAACGGGCGAAACCCTGGCCCGCTGCAGCGGAGCGTGCAGACTTAACCACTCAACCATGGGGTAGGCCCCACACCTCCAATCTTCTTGTCCTCAGGCATCTAGTGTCTTCTGCTGCCCCCAGATGCTCAGGCCAGCCCTCAGCCAACCACCTAATTTTTAGCCACACACGATGCCAGTAACTAATGTCTTTATTTCTCATTTCCCCTTCTCTCCTTCATTCATCTACTCCTGCCATATGCCAAGCACAGCATGAGATTCTTGGTGATAAATTGATCAAAAGAGAAATGGTTCCTGTCTTCATGAAATGTATAGTCTTCCCTAACCTCCTGCCTTCCAAGATCATCTGTATTTGAACTAAGGAGTCCAAGTGTCTGGCAGGGTTGAGGAGAGTAATATTCGGAGGCAAGGGAGCTTTCTACACTCTTCCCACCCACTTCCCATGTGAAAGGAGGTACCCATACTTAGAATTGCAGACAAACAAGTTTCAGTCCCTATTCCGTCTGAGAATCCTTCTAAATTTCCCTGTGTCTAAATTCACTTACCCCACTGAGTCCAGCTGCCTCCCTCCTGGACGGGGCTTGTATGGCAGCCTGCAGAACGGAGCATTTACAACCAGAGGGCTGCACACAAAACCCAGTCTTCCCACATGCTACTGTGTGAGCCTGAGCAACTTATTTATGTTTTCAGAATCTGCTCCAATTTCCTAAAATGGGGATAATGATACACTTCTCCTTGCCAACCTCACAGCATTGTTGATTCAAATCATATAAGGGAAGCTGACCTGCTTTATAAGCTGTACTATGCAAATATGAGTTATTAATATGATAATTATTCTCAGGAGACAAGGGTTCCAAGGAATTCTTATTTGGTGGGGGGAAAGGGAGAATTCAGATTCTAGAGTTGCTAAGCTCCTTCTAAAATATACCCATCCATTCTAGACACCAATTGTAACCCAGGAGGCTGCAAATCAGAATCAGTGTGTCCACCTGGCTCCTCTACTCAGCTTCACAGAGAAGGCAGGAAGCCCCAGGAGATTCCTGTCCTCTTAAAGGATAATGCACAATCTGCAAATTCATAAATCACTAAGACGCTCTCGCCCCTGAGCACATTCAGTGAAGTGAGGACCTTTAATGCCTATAAAATTTTACTCTGAAGGAAAATTACTTTAGTTCATTAAGCCTTCCTGAAATCTCGGTACCCTTTAAATCCATGAGGTCCTCTGCACGTCCCCCGCCAGTACCCCCTCACCTCTTACCACCTCATTCCAGCCTCTACCTGATAGTTCTTTGTTTCCAGCCAATTGGAACAGGGACAGTAGCTTTCCTTACCAGAAGAAGTTGAAAATAGTTAAATAACAAGGGTGGTAAAACATACTCCTTGCGGACCGCCTATAAGGGTGTATTTTTCAGTCTCAGCAGAGTCTGAATCCCAGCTTCCTCCTCCCACCTCAGGGAGCATTGCCCCAGGGAACAGAAATTGAACATTTATAGTCCACAGCCCAGTGGATCCCAGGACAAAAATGTCTGGGCACCAACTGGCCTTCCAGAACTGTGCTAGGTGTATGCCAAATGCAGAATAATATCAACAGTGCTCCCTGCCCATTATTAGTTTACAACCTAGTTGAGAGGACAAAGAAATAGTACAAGTGATACCAACCTTGTCATATGTAACTCATGGAATTTCACAAGGTGGTTATCCCCTTCCCTGATTTTTTAAAGGGCATATCATCCACTCTGTGGCTCAAGTTAGAATCTCAGCATGACCCTTGATTGCTCCCTCATCCCACACATAGCAAGACAAACACCAAGTCTTCTGGAATGTGTTTGCATCCACCATATCATCCAATTTCAAGTCCTCATCATTTTTTCATTCATTCATGAACCAAATATGTACACAATGCTTCCTGTTTGCCAAGCGCCCTGGGTTCAGCGGTGACAAAAACAAATCGGCTTCTCTGCCTTCACAAAGTTTACATTCTGGCAGGGGAGATACACAAACAAGTAGGTAAATGACATAGTAGTCAGAGGATGGTGAGTGCTATGGGGTAAAAATAAACAGAAGGAGAAGAGCAAGTGCTACTACACAGGGGCGGTCTAGGGGTATGCAGTTTGCAGCAGTAAGGAAGGAGCCCAGGAAAGTCCTCTGTGAAAAACTGACACTCGAGCAAAATCCTAAATGAGGTGAAGGATTGAGTCATGTCGCTATCTGGGTAGTAAACATTAGAGGCAGAGGAAGCAGGGAACGCAAAGATCCCAAGGCAGGAGCGTGCCTGGCACATCCAAGGAACAGCGATGAGTCTGGAGCTGAGAGAGGGAAAGAGGAGCAGGAGATGAGGTCAGGGAGATACTGGGAGGCTCAGATCTTGTTAGGACTTGTGCACCACTCTAAGGACTCCGGCTCTAACTCTGAGAGAGATGGGAAGCCCCTGCAGGATTTTAATAGAGGACTTAAGTTTCAACAGGATCACTCTGGTTGCTGTGTTGAGAAAGTCTGTGAGGGAACAAAAGCGAAGTAGGATCCTGTTGCAATCATCCAGGTGAAATACGGTTGGGTTAGACCAGAGCAACAGCAGTGGACAGGAAAAGGGATGGGATCTCAATGCATTTTGAAGATATTACCAAGAAGATTTGCTGACAAATTAGATGTGGGGTGTGAATGAAAGAGAATAGTCAAGAATGACTCTCAGAGTTTGCAACTAAGGAATTGGAAGCATACAGTGGCCATTTGATGAGGTGAATACTGTAGAAGGAGGTTTCTAGCAAAAATTAGAAGTTTAGCTTGGGACATTAAGTTTGAGATGGTTAAGAGATGTTCAAATGGAAAAGTCAAATAGCTGGATAAATGAGTCTGGAGTTCAGGGAAGAGAGTCTAGGCTAGAAATATCAATTTTGGAGTTGTCCATGATTAGATGGTATTTAAAGACATGAGACTAGATTAGATAGCCAAGAGATGAAGTGTGGATAGAGCAGAGATATGAGGACTGAAAGCTGGGGCATTTCAGCATTTAGCAATCAGAGAAATGAGGAAGGGAACCCAGGGTGTGTTTGGACCAGTCAAAACTGGCACAGTGGATATTTGTGTCTTGCATGAATACTCACCAATGGTCTTTACTACAGAGGAGACTCTCAATAATCAGATGAACAAGATGGCCTCTGTTGAGACCAGTAAGCCTCTTTCTCAGCTACCCCTGTGTTTGCCCTGTGGCCCCTTGTATAAAGTGGCCATTCTGGCAGAAATGGAACCTTTTCCTAGGCTTGACAGGGACTTCCCCTCACCAAGGCTGATGTGGACATTATCTTGCTGAGTTCTCAACCTGCCAACATCAGGAACCAATGCCGAGCCTCAATATGGCACCTGGTGGCAGGCTGGCTACACTGCACCCCTCCCACCACATAATGGGAGCAATTTCTCCTCATTGGAATTGCTTTCCCTGCCTGCAGTGTTTACACTAGAATCAAAATCTTCCAATTTCAGAATGCCTTACTCACTGTCATGGTATCCCACACAGCATTACCTCTAACAAAGGAACTCATTTCACAGCAAATGAAGTGCAGTAATGGGCATGTCCATGGGATTCACTGGTCTTACCACAAACTTCATCACCCAGAAGCAGCTGGCCTGATACAATGGTTGAATGGACTTTCAAAGACTCAATGACAGCACTAGCTGGGAGCCAACACTCCATAAGGTTGTGGTGCTGTCCTCCAGGATGTGGATTCCAGTGATAAATGGTCAAAATACAAAGGTCCGAGAATTGAGCAGCAAAAGTGGGAGTAGTCCTCTCATTATTACACCAAATAAGCCATCACAAAACAATTTTTTCATATCTCCACAGCTTTTGGCTCTGTTGATGGAGAAATTTTGGTTCCTAACGAGAAAACTGTCACCAGGAGACGAATCACCTGTTCCATTGAACTGGGAGCTGAAACTAATACCCAGCTATTTTCAGTTTCTCATGCTACTGTTGAACCAACAGGAAAAGAAGGGGTGACATCAACAGAGGGTGGAAATGAATGCTCACAGTAGCTAAAGGGGTGAACTCTTAGCCCACATTCTTGCCTACGTATTGTAGGTAACCAGGATCCCCAAGAATTGTATTTTAAGACTCTACTATTGGGGCCGGCCCCGTGGCTGAGTGGTTAAGCTCATGTGCTCAGCTTTGCCGGCCCAGGGTTTCACTGGTTTAGATCCTGGGCGCAGACATGGCATCACTCATCAAGCCATGCTGAGGTGGCATCCCACATAGCACAACCAGAGGCACTCACAGCTAGAATATACAACTATGTACTAGGGGAGCTTTGGGGAGAAGAAGAAGGAAAAAAAAGAAGATTGGCAACAGACGTTAGCTCAGGTGCCAATCTTTAATTAAAAAAAACAGACTACTATCAACTGGTTTCCAGTTTTATTTTGCCAATGGTGTGGACTAGTAGGCCCCAGCAGAAGGAGGAGAAGCTACTCTCTTCACACTTCTGTTTTCTGGTGACAGCACAACTGTAACAATAGAGTTGGTGGTGGCATCAGCAGTGGTGCTGGGTCTTGGGGACATGAACCGCAGGCTTCTGGGTTCCAGCTCATGTACCTCAGCACATACAGCAGGAATCTGGGTGGGAGAAACCCTTGGCCTCTTGTACTGTTTATTCTCCTCTCATATGGGGATGTAATGATTTCTGCAGTTACCAATCCTTGAGCAACTTTGCCTTTTTCTTTTTTGTTCCCTCAGCCTTTCCAGCACTCCTGTAATCAATTCCCACCTTCAATATCTTCTCTTAGAAATATCTAGAGTCAGAGACCCTGACTGACACAGGATGGTCTGTGAGATAAGAGGAAATCCAGGAGGGTGTACGTTCTGGAAGCCAAGTCAAGAAAGGGTTTCAAGGAGGAAGGAGTAAGCAGCTGTGTGAAATAATGCTGACAGTTCATGTACAAGAAAGATTGAGAATGGCCCATTGGATTTAGCCACTAGATGAAGTGCAGAAGCCTTTAAAATAACTAGTTTATTTAATTTCTGATCTTCAGCCCTCTTCCTTCCTTACACCAGAACAGCCTTTCTAAAGCAAAGCCCAAATCCTACTACCTATTGCCAAATAACCTCGAGTGGCTTCACACTGCCTTTAAGATCATATCCAAATTCCTCAGCATGGCATAAAAGGTCTTTCTCAACCTGGCTCCAAATGACATTTTAAACCCCTTCTAGAGCTACTTTCCCAAAATGACATCTAAATTCTACCCACACTGGAACACCCTTGTTTCTCCCTGTTCCATACTCCCATACTTTTGCCCAAGCTCTTTTCTCTCCTCTGAAAGCCCTTCTCCCATTCTCTACCTGATGATCCTCTCAGTCTTCAAGGCCCAGCTCAAGAATCAACACTCTGATGTCTTACCTGTCCTCCAAGATTCCCCCTCAATCCATGTTCCCTCATCTTGTTGCATATGCTTCCAGTTGTGCTACTCACTGGATTATAATTTTCTATTTGCATATGGATCTCCACCTTTAGGGTATGTGCTCCTTCAAGACAGGGACCTTGTTCTTCTCATTACTGTAATACAGGAGTATTATTAGTTCTTCTCTGACATGGTGCCTATTAATCAGTAGAGATGCAACACATACACTGAATTGAAAGTGTTGCCATAGACGTTCAAAGGAGAAGATAGGTGTGGGCTGTGGTGATCAAGACATGCTCATGAGGGAGAGGGGCATAAGTGAGGTCACAGGAAATGGGGGAAAAAATGGAAACTTCCAGTTGTGAAATAATAGAAAAAAAAATATATATATATAGGTCTCTGGCCCCAGTTTCTGACATAAAGCTCCTAAAACCTAAGTGATAAGAGTACTAGGAGCATCTTCTGTGCTAATGAGGCAACTCTGGTGGGCTCTGGGATGGCTTCTGGATGTGGATTGGTCACCTGAAAGACTGAACCATGACTAAAAGCTTGGAATTTTTATCCCCACGCCCCCATTCTCTAGAGAGGCAAGAGGGGCTGGAAATGAAGTAAATAATTGATCATGCCTATGTGAGGAAGCCTCCATAAAATCCCAATAGTATGGAGTTCAGAGAGCTTCCAGGTTGGTGAACATATCTATGTATTGGGAGAGGGACACTAAACATTTACGGAGCTACAACTAAGCCTAGCATCATGCTTGGTGCTCTATGTGCATCACCACATGGGTGTAACAACAGTGAAAGGTACATATCATTATCCACATTGTCCAGATGAGGAAACTGTGCAGGTCATGCAGTTAGGGAAAGGTAGGAGTCAGCGCCCAAACACAGGTGCCTATTCCTGCATGATCTGAGGAAGGGAAAAGAGACTCAGAAATTAATAAGTATTAGTCATCCCTATTTAAAATGGGGTCACTGTTAATAAGGTACTTTGCAGAATTTAGTAGCTGAATAAGGCAATTGACAGATCAAGGAAATGGAAATGCAGTGTTGTTGAAACAAAGAGCTTATGAAAAATGGCTGTTGAATAGTGGGAGGTTGTTCTGGTTTTGTGTAACAAGCCATTAAAAATGAATTAAAAATCTATTCACTCTCATTCCCTAAGGTACTTTCAAAATGATAGAGAGAGCCATCTCTTGGAAATGATCTAGATAGCATGCAGCCCAGTAACAGGGATGGGGCCAAACAAGCCCAGAATTCCCTGCCAATGTCTATATCCCATGATGATAGACCACAAGAACTAAGGTTAATTAGCTCGAAAACTGTACCATTAACTATGAGTCTGAGCTCATACTTTCCTATATGTCCATCACTCCTTCCATCCAACCACCACTAGCACCACCCTGAGGAGGAGGCCAAGTGCAGAAATAGATGTGAGCAGATGAAAGATGAAACGGTAGCTCCAAAGCCACTAGAGTGAAGCTTCCAGAGCTAATCATCAACATAGAGAAAATATAAACAATCTGTTTCCTTGAGAAAAGAGCAAAAGTTCTAAACCAGACAGTCTTACTGTGGAATTCAGGCTCTGTCACTTACTCCCTGTGTGACCTTAGGCAAGAGGCTTACCCTATGGAGCTCCAGTGTCCTCATCTGGAAAATGAAGCCAATATCCTTCCCTTCATCATATTGCTGTGAGGATTAGATAAAAGGTATCTTCTGCCAGGTGCATAGTAAGCCCTCAGCATATATTAGGTCCCTTCCATCTTGGTTTGTCTCTGACCAAACCAGGTCACTTGCTGCCTGAATAGGAAGATGCCATGTCCCAGAGGGAGCATGTCACATCTTTAGTGATGACAACTTGAAGCCCATAAAATAAACAGTAACCTTGCCAGACATCTGGCTGATGTAGAAATGAAAGCCCGGAGTGTTCCCTGAGTGCTGGGTCTTGCTTTGTGTGGACATGCATTGACAGCCTCAGCAATGGGAAGATCACAGGTCCATCAAGTCCATTTTTCCTGGTGTGTGATCCTACCCACTTGTCTCTTTTCATTTCAGGGTCTGTCTCTGCTGGTCCTGCCTGCAGGCACACACACTCCCCTCCCTTCTGCCTCTCCTGTTAGGGGCTTCATTCTCTTTTGGGTCTCAGGAGCTGAAAGAGCTCTCAGCCAAATCATTTTAGCTGCTCACCCCAGTGGATTTCCTGGGGATCAGCAATTCCCCAGATTGGAAGTAGCTACCAGCCCAAGGTGCTTCAAATGAAACCAAGAGCAGGGACTTGACTTGATTGTAAGATGCCTCAGGGAAAATATGAGGGCTGTCCTATTTGTTACTATATCTTCAGCACCTGGGACAGTGCCCAGCACACCCAGATTCCTTGTACACAAGGGTGCAGCAAATGACCTGTCACCCAGTCGGTGATCTGGCATTTATCACAACCTGTTTCCTATTCAACCCTACAAATTACTACAAAGTCTGTCTTATGGTCAATGCTCTATGGTAAATACTGTGAAGTATAGAAGAATGAGAGACACAAGGTTCCTGACCTAACTAAACAAGAAAGGGATATAACATTTATACAACTACCCTCAGTAAAGGTTAGAATTGGTCTGACTTACATCAGGTCAAAGACACTCTATCTAATGCCTCATGTGTGTCTCACAGTAACCCTGCAAGGTTGATGTATGATAGAAACAAGTGATTTCTTAACTGGGATGAAGTAGGAGATTGCTGTCTACAAAAATTTTTACAAGAGGTGATACGTGAGTTGGCTCATTTTAGTATGGGAAGAAGGCAAAGGGTTTTTAAGCTAAGAAAGCAGCACAAGAAAACACAAGGAGGCTGGAATTATCTGTCATGTTGCAGGACCAGGGGGCTGGTCTGCTGAGGCTAGAGCTTCAGGTGCATGGCAAAGGAGACGGAGACCCAGACTGGACTCTGAGAATGATGGTTTTAAATACCATGTTTGTAAATTTCTTATGCTCCTGTGACAGATTACCACAAATGTAGTGGCTTAAAACCAAACAAAGTTTTGGAGATCAGAAGTCCAAAATGGGTTCTGATGTCTAAAATCAAGGTGCCAGCAAAGCTATGTTCCTACATACCTTCTGGACACTCTAGGGGAGAATCCGTTTTCTTGTCTTTCCCTGTTTCTAGTCACTGTACCCATTCCTTGGCTCATGGCCCCCTTCCAGCTCCCAAGCCAGAAACGGCTGGTGGCCTCTTTCTCACATCCTGTCACTCTGACTCTGACTCTTCTGCCTCCATCTTCCCCATTTAAGGATCCTTCTGATTACATTGGGCCCAACGAGATAACCAGGATAATCTCTTTATCTTAAACTTAGTTGATTACAACCTTATTTCCATCTATTATTTTAATTCCCCTTTGCCATGTAACCTAACATATTCACAGGTTCCAGGGGTTAGGACCTGGATGCCTTTGGGAGGTCACTATTCTGTCTGCCACACCAGGTTAAAGAGTTCCTTTCTACGTTACTCACTAAATAACATGGAGATGTCTAACGTGCTTGAGGAAACGAATGATCTTTGGCACCTGCATTTTGGAAACAAATCTGAAGTATGAAAAGTAGATCAGTGAAGATGAAAAGAAGGGAGTCTAGTGAGAAGGATATTGCAATACTTCAAACATAAGAGATAAGAGATCTGAATTGAGGCAATGGCAGTGGGAAAGGAAAGAAGAGAAGGAGAAAAAAAATTTCTATGAAAGGTGTTGCTAAAAATTGCAAATGGGACATAATAGAAAAGAATGGAGTCAAAGACGCTGCCAAGGTTTCCAGGAAGTTAGTATGTTTCACTGTAATTGGAAGTCCTGGCCTTGAAATCCAGCTCCAATACTTACAGGAAGACCATCTATGTGCTCCCAGGGCCTAATCCTCATTTCATACCCCAGGTTGGCTGGTTGGATGGGTTTCCAGCTTATTTCCCTGAATCTATGCATCTTCTCTTTCTTGGAAACATGCTCCTGGCTGAAGTTTTCCCTCTGCCCCATCTCACTCCTGCCCAACTGCCTAAGGGACTGATGGGCATGTTTGTTGCTGCCTACCCAACTGCCTGAACTTCTGAGAATCTCCTTCCATAGACGCACATTTCTTGGCCTCACCGACATGTCTGGTCACCTCTTGAGCTCCTTTCACAAACTGCTTGCCTGGATCTGACTTGTGGGTTGCCCAGATTTCCATGTTCTTCCTGAGCTGGCTTTGTTCTAGGTCTTAACCCAGAACAGCAGAGAATTGGGGCACAGCAGCTGCATCCCAAGACATAACAGATGAAGGGCTGTCCCATTTATGTGTGGGAAGTGGGGAGGGAATATAGATTTTAATCTGTTCGAGCTCTTGGACAAGCACTTGGTCAAAACCCCAGAGGTCTGTAACATATATCATAGTAAAAGAATCATCCATTCAAGCAAGAGAGTGCTCGTAAATCCCAGACATTAGAGGTAGAAAATATTTAGTGTGTAATCAGGGCCATGCCAGACCCAGAGAAGAATTGCTCCCCTCTGGTCTTTTGCAGTGGCCAGCATTCCTCTAGCAGCCAAACCAATATTCCCACTGGAAAGTTATCTGGACTGCCTAAAATAACATGAGCCTGGATTTGTCTCCATATAACTCCTTGGAAAGGAGCAGAACCTCCAGCCGCTGATGGTGGATGATTTAAGAGCCCTCTCGCATGTAGCCTAGGACATAATAACAAAGAACACATAATTTATTTGTATTGATTCACCAGCATACATTTGATCATATCTCCTTGTCCTTCCTTTTGCTAAGAATCCATGGCCATGGTCCTGAGAAATTTATCTTTTGCAAAATATCTCTGTAAAAAATAAGTTCCTCACATATCTTATCTATAGCCAAAGAGTCCAGGCCAGGGAGACTTGCCAAGGAGAAGGCGAAAGGGGGCCGGCAGCCGTTCTTGTGTGTTGATTCTGGGCTAAGCAAGCTCCCTCCGTGAGATGAAGCAGGAAAGCGTGCTTGAGGAGTCAAAGCCTCAGTTATGGGACAGGGACTGTGAGACAGACAAACAGAAATCAGGGACAGATCTGATTCCTGCTCTACAGAAAGAAGGAGCACAGAGGAACTGGTCAGATTCTGAGACAAAAGTAAGGAAAACAAAATAAGGAGAAGAAACAAGTTTGGACACCATGCTAGACTGAGACAGCATAAAAACGCCCAGGTGTTCAGCACCATTTTCATTCACGAATGAAGGTTATTCATTCAAGGTTATATCATTCAAAGAATCTTCCACTGAGCAACTACTGTGTGCCCGGCTCTGCTCCAGAAGCTGGAACAGGTTAGACACAATTTCTTCCCTCCAGAGACTCAATCTAAAGGGGGAAAACAGGCAAGTAAGGAAATATTTTATTTAATGTGATTTCTGTGCAACAAGGGTACTTACTGTACTAACTCAAGGATGTTGGTGACTCATAATTCCATGGTGTAAAGGCTCTCTCCTTCCAGAACAGAACAGAAAACAAGGGTAAAATTTAAGAGAAAGGGCTCAGCATTTTGACCAGCCTGATCAACCCGGGTGGGTACAGGGACCTTTAAACTTGATGCTGAATGTGTTGAGCGGACAAGTAGAAGGAAGCCATTTGCTTTGAAATCGCGCTATCCCTTCGTGTTCCACAGAGACGTGGCCATAACAGGATTCCATCTTTAGCCTATTTAGTTGGCCCCAGTACCAATGGAACTGACCTAGAAGACCCTAACAGGAACTTAAACCGTCTTGTTACCAACAACATGCACATGTTCTCCTCTCCCTGCCAGCATCCACCTACCCACTCTTCACTCCCCAGCTCAAGCCCCACCCCCAGCAGAGAGTCACCCTCATTACCCTGTCCACACTCATCTCTCCATCTTTGGCCAACTTATTTCCCAGTCTCTCACATCCCGCATGCTTATCTTACAACCTGACCTTGACACTTCTTCTATTAAGTGGTGGAGCCCATGTCCCTCCTTTTGAAAGTGGACAGATCTTTGTCATGGCCTTGACCAATGGAACACAGGGGAAGTAGTGCCAAGTGAGTTCCAAAGCTAGACTGTGTACTCTAAGGATGGTCGCTTTGAGTCCAAATGCCAAGTGTGAGGAAGCTCGAACCAGCCCACAGCAGGAAAGACCACATGCAGAGGCCACAGTGTTTCAGCCCACAGCACAGTTGAGGACCCAGCAAAGAGCAAGCATTAGTCACCAGATATGAGGGAAGACACCTGTGGGTGACGGCAGCCCCAGCCATCGAGTCAGCCTCAGCTGTGACTTTCGCCAGCCAAGGTTCCAGACACTGTATACATCGTGCCCCGTCAAAATCCTTGACCCACAGAATCCACGAAGAGAATAAAATGCTTTTCATTTGCATCACTACATTTTGGGGGGTTTGTCATGCAGAAAAGTTACCTGGAACACCATTGATAAAATGTGTGCAGCATATAAGGCTTACAGTCACTACACATGTGGAATTTTGTCTCTAATGATTTCATTTATGTGGACCTAATCTCCACAGATAGAAGGTAAACTCCTTGAGAGAACAGATAAAGAACCTGTCAGACTTCTCCCCACAGGTATACTAAATACCACACGCCCTAAAGAGTATTCATCAAGGAACCATTCAGATCTGCCCCCTCCTTTTGGAATGCTACATCTCAAAGAGGGTGCAGTCATCCATTCGGTTGTCTAAGCCAAACATCCAGGAATCCTGCTATATTCCTCCCACACCATATGCAAACCCATCCTGTTCTTGTGTCCCTAATGTTCATATGTCACCCTTGTATGTATTCCCACCACTCCTTTCCAAGTTCAACCTTTCATCCTTTCTCATGAGCACGACTGCACCTGCCTTCTTACTGGTCTCCCTGCCTCTAGTCACACAAGTCCCCATTCCACAAGGGGCCAGGTTGCCTTCCTATGATGCAAATATGATCATGTCCTCACTCAAAATCGCCAGTGACTCCCTCTCGCCCACAGGGCAGAATCTAAAGTGACTGGCGAGGCACAAGGGCCTTCTCCACCTGGCCCCAGCCTAGGTCTCTGGCCTCATTTCTTGTCACTAGCTCTTCAATTTAGCTACTTTCTGGGTTGCTCATCCCAACCACATGACAGAGAAAATTATTTCAGTGACTTTTCTCATTTCTCTCCAAAATGGTCCATAACCAAGGCAGTCAGCCTTAATTCACTCCTCTTTCTCTCTCTCTCACTTAATTCCCTGCAGAGCCCTCTTGAATCTAGAGCTATGCTTTCCAATACCATAGCCATTAGCTACATATGGTTATTTAACCTTAAAGAATTAAAATTAAGTACAATTAATAATTCAGGTCCTCAGTCACACTAGCCACATTTCAAGCACTCCACACTCACACGTGGCTAGCAGCTAACATACTGGACAGAGCAGATTATGGACATTTCTATCATTGTAGGAAGTCCTATCGGACAGTACTGGTCTAGAGACTCTCAACTAAGAGTTGTTCTTCAAATACACTCTACACTCACATGCCCCCTGCTATTTTCCCACCCAAAATGCAGACGATAAATCCCCATTACTGGTGTAGTGGAGAGCTAGATTTTAATGTTGCCAAGAATCTATGCCCTCTCCTCCTGGGGACAATGTGCCTTTGGGGAACCAGTTCTCCCCATGATGAGCCACATGGTTCAGGCGTCATGGACCATGGCATTGACTTATCCTTGGCTTAAGGAGCAGGCTTTATTTGGCCTAAGCCAATCATCCATCCCAACCCTATGGCACAGTGATTGGTTCAGGGCAAAACACATTACGTAACTGGAGCCAATGTGATCCAAAATGAATCTTGCTGGGCTTCTGGGAGAGAAGCATCTTCTTCCTTCCTCAGGAAACATCATAACAGACTCATTTCTAAATAATATGGAATGAAGAGATGAATTCTAGAATGGCTAAAACCATTTTGCTACCTTGAAGGGAGAGCCTGAAGTTGTTGAAGGAACACAATGTGGAACCTGAGAATGCAACCAACATTGCACAAGCCAGAGTAGAAAGAGAACCTAAGACAGCATTTGAGCTCCTGGATGGATCAAGCCTGACCTGAAGCTATTAACTTCCAGTCTTTCATGTTAAATCAGCCAATAAATCCTCCTTTTTGTCTCAGCTCATTTGTTTCCTAACTGTTACACTTGAAATACCCCTCCCATCTTTTAAGCCTCCAATGAAGGTTAACTCCTCCACAAGGCCTACTTGACTCTTCTCAGCAGACTCTACTATTCCTTCATTTATATGATCCTTGACGCATCCTAACATTACATTAACTTCTTTCTAAATTCTAATATTAGTATTTTATCTTCTTTCTACACTGTGAAATATTTGAGAGCAAGTTTTGAGCCTCTTGATCTTTGTTACAATAAATAAGTAAATTAACTAACTAACATAACCCTACTTGACACATAATAGATTCTTATACATATCTGTTAATAAGTAAATATTTATAGGATAAATAGTAGTCAACTGATAAATTTCAGTTAGTAATAGTAATGGCAGTAGGAACAGAAGTCAACATTTATATCTCCTATCTCACTTAACCTTCACCACATCCCATGAAACGTCACTACCATTATTCCCACTTTTTTCAGGGATCACCAGAGTCTTGGAGAAATTAAGTCACTAAGCAAAGTCCCACAACACGCTAACGGCAGCACCTGATATATTCTTCCTCTAGAAAATCTGGCTGTTTCCTCCCAAAGTTTCATACTCCACCTCCTTCCTGACTAAGGGTGTCAATTAACTCAGTAACTTCAACAACTCTGAAGTTACGCGGCAGCTCTGTGCACACCAGAACCTCTGCTGCAATTTCCTCAAGGACAAGTTCAAAGTAAACCCAACAAAATCCTCGAGATAAGACCACAGACTCAACCTCGAGTCAACTCTTTAAGCTTCGTGGTCCAAGGAAGACACATGAAAAGCCCAGGGCTGTCTTCAAGCTGTATGAGCAACCTCAGCTCTTTGCAGTGAGGACCGTGATGATTCCACAGTTCCCTCCTGCCTCTCTACTCTCCGGAAACCTGAGTTTGGAGTCACACTCCACCCTCAATTCTTACTCCAGGCCACCTACCTGGCAGGCTCTAGTTTTTCAAACTGGAACTTTGACTCAAAAGAGCAGGTTCCCTGTGGGTATCAGGTGATCTGGGGAAAGCGAAGGGACACATCTGCCTCCCACCATCCAGGACACTGAAGGGTCCAAGTGGACAGTGTGGGCTCTGCTCCCAGGAAAAGTTAAGCCCAGAACTACAGCAGAGGAATTGTTCAACCAGCCAGCATGCACCTGACATCTAAAATGTGCCAAGTGTGTCTCAGTGTTGTGGGCATTAAGAGGGGAAGGAGGCGGAGCATACGGAGATGGGAGAGTGAGAGGCTGTGAGTGGGAAGATATGCTGGGGGAGAGTCAGAGATGGAAAGAGATGCAAACACAGTTTTATATAAAGAGAGAGGGGGTGTGTGTATGTCTGTGTGTATCTATCTATATATAGATAGATACACACACTATATATATATACAACAGGTGAGTACATCTCCAAGTGTGGCTCGTGGACCACGTGAATCAGACTCATCTGAGGAACTTATAAAACATGCAGGGGCCAGCCCCATGACAGAGCGGTTAAGTTTACACGCTTGGCTTCAGCGGCCCGGGTTTCACTGGTTCGGATCCTGGGCATGGGCAAACACACCATTCATCAAGCCATGCTGTGGCAGGCATCCCACATATAAAATAGAGGAAGGTGGGCATGGATGTTAGCTCAGGGTCAGTCTTCCTCAGCAAAAAGAGGAGGATTGGTGGCAGATGTTAGCTCAGGGCTAATCCTCCTCAAAAAATACATCTATATATAGATTCTGGTTCCCCCACTTTGTGCCCCGAGTGAGATCTCTAGGAGCTGGGCCTGGCCGTCTGCATTTCACAAGCCGTCCAAGTGATTCGTACACACACTGAAGTGCATCCCCTCAGAATTCTCAAGTGATACTGTTTGAGAGTCTTGCAAACCCACGAAATCTCAAATACAAAAAAGTCTGTAACCTCCTGGCTTTCTCCCCAGCCACAGTCCATCAAGAATCACCACAGTTAACCTGCTCAATTTTCACTTATTTTATCTCTAGCTTGTGTGGATAGTTCTGTATAGATATTAAGCTCGGGTGTTTTGTTTTGTTTGTTTTAATCACACCACAGACAGCTACCACATGAACAACAACCAGTAGAAAACCAAAAGCCCCAGTGGGATGTGGGGGCTTCGCTCAGCCAGGCCCACTGACCGCCAGCTTCCTGCTCCCACACACCAGCTCAGAAGCAAATTCCCACCTCACAGAATTCCAGATCAGAACACAGGAGAAAAATGAGAACAACGCACATTAAACCAGCAGATACCAAGGGCATCAGGGGTCAGAACCCTTCTGGCAGCAAGCCAGGGTCCGAACCAACATCAGCCCGAGCCCAGGGAAGCAGGGGGTTCAATGGGAGCCAAGGCCAGGATGGCAGCCATGACTCAGGAAGACACGGGAGCAGGCGGGGGGCCCTGCCGTCCCCTTTCCTTCTCTCCTCTTGCTGCTGCTTAAGGGAAGGTTTCACCCCCTTCCCCCTCCAAAAGGCACCCTCGGGCCCTGCCCACAGCCAGCCCCTCACAGAGAGTGATGCTCTGTCTTACTCCCAACCCCTAGTTCCTGGGAAGGGATTCTGATTGGCCTACCTTAGGTCAGACATCCATTTCTGGAGGACATAAACAACTGCCAACAGGATGGGTCACCATACAAACACAGCTGCCAGAAGCTCAACACAGCAAGGACAGGTAAAGAGGTACAGGGAGAAAAGCCTGCAGGAAGCTTGCCTGTGGGCCGCCGACACAACAGGTATCCTAACTAACCAAGGATGCACGGGCGCGTATCCATACACACACATGTCAACAGGATGACCTGATGCCCAAGCACATTGAATAATTCCAGGTCTTACAGGAGAAGTGTTAAATCAATGAAACGGGCAGTAAATCTCAAAGACAGATGGAAGAAAGTGGAGGAGGCAAAGAAAGGTTAATGTGCACCGGAAATTATAGGGAAAACTTCTAGGAGTCATAAGAGACAAATTCGTAGAGGCAGCGTGGCTCGGCAAGAACAATCTGGACTTTGGATTCAGGGAGACCTTGGTTCAAACCTTAGCTTTGCAATTTTCAGCTGTGTGACGTTAGGTAAGTTACTTGTCCTCTCTGAGTCTCAGCTTCATCATCTGCCACCTACCCCCTAGAAAATGAAACAGAAGAACAAGAAGAAGCAATAGCAGCGGTAGCATGAAAAACTAGGACAGTTGCAATTGCAAATTAAAAACTGAAATAACATACATGAGCAGCCCATCTGAACTGCCCAATAAATGGTAGTTTCACTTCATTTCCTGGAAAGGAAATTCACTGGCCGCGTTCTCCCTCTGACACACAGCTCCTGCTTGGCCAGGTTTTGCAGGAAGCGCAATCAGAAGTAGTGTTGGCCCCTTCAAGGTGGCAGTATATGCACTGTTTCCAGGCAGGTAACAGTGCCGAGAGGGCATGCTCGAGCAGAGAGGGCCTGGGGCCAAGGAAGTATCTGGTTGAGTGTTTCAGAAATAACGAACCTCCTCTGAGCTTGAGGGGAACAGACACAGGTCGCCCCAGAAGATGGGGAGCTGGGCCCACCAATGTGGGTGCAGAAATGCTCACTGGGTATCTGGGCAATGTGAAATCGTGGGTGCCTGGGCTGAAGGCTGGGCCTCCCTCCAAACTCTGGCAGCTGGGCTCCCTGTGGGGTCAACCAGTGCCCAGAGGTGGGCTCCCCTCAGTAACTGTCCTGGGGGCTGCAGGCTGTTACGAGGGCTCTGTTCCCACGCAGACCTGAGCCATCTGCACGAGCCTCCAGAGGAGGCCGGATGCCAGGCTCGCCTCTTGGAAAGTTGTATTTGTTTCCAGAAGTCCAGTCACTCAAGACAATCAAGAACTACACAAGCAGTCCCTCCAGAAGTTACTGTCCGGAAGAAGGGGTCAGGGGGCACAGGAAACACCGGAGTGGGGCTAAGGTGATGGGAGCTACATCACGTCTTCTAACGACTCCCAAACGTTTATTCCCAGCCGACCCAGAACAAGGAAGATGAATCCCCCGCTTCAAGGGCCTTTATGCATTTGAAATCTTTGGTTCAGCAGGAGCCCGGCTTCCTTTTTACACATGAGCATCACTCAAATTCTCCAGTAGCCTGGGACTAACCCTGCCCTAAGCAGGGTGAGGTACAGCAGGAACAAGGCCCCATCCAAGGGAGGGACATGTTCCGCCAGATACCCAGGATGACACGATGCAGGCAAGAGGGATCGACAAGGCGCCAGTGACAATACATCCTTGGGCTGCGGTGGACCCTCCTGGTAGAGCTCACGTCCATCAGACAGCCAATCCTGTGCAGAACAGCCCCCGCCGAATGCTGAGGAGGATAGAGTCCTTGGGACACCTCCAACCTCCTGGACTCTCCTACAGTTGGTGTGGAGCAGGAGGCAAGCCCATCAGTGCTACATGGCTGTACCCAGCACCCAGGTCAGGGAGTGGCACAAAGGTGGTGTGCAACTGATATCTGTTTGCTGAATAAATGCAAGAGCAAGCAACACAGTGAGCTCCAGTTTATACACTAGTGTATATAGTATTCACCAGAGAAGAAAGACCCTAGAGACTAAATGTCTAGTACTTAAAGCCCAAGTCCTAACAGCAAACAGCCCAGGGTCTGAATCCTGGCACCACCACCTCCTGTGTGCCCCAAGGCCTCCCTTTCCACCTCTGTACATGGGCACACCGACCTCACAGGGCTGCCATGAGGAATAAAGAAGAACACCACCAACCCAGAGCTCAGTGTCTGGCACAGAGAGAGAACTTGGCAGTGTTAGCTGGCATTAGGATTAGTTCCAGAAGCTTCCATTTCTCTTAAAAGATAGAGGAGAGAAGAAGGGTGAGAGGTAAGTAGCAGGAGGTGGAAAGGGGAAAGAGACCACTCTAAGCAGCACCAATTTAATGTTCCAAACGACCCTCCAAGCTGGGTTCTATTCTTCCCAGCATCCAGCTGAGCAAGTTCAGGCTCAGAGAGGCTAAGAAACCTCCACAGGTCACACAGTGCAGAGCTGGGATTCAAGGCCAGGTCGGACCTCAGAGCCCTTACTCTTTCCTCAATACAAGAAGGTTACATTCCAGGGTCCCCGATGGCTGACTTCCAAATTGTTATTCACTCCCGTGGTTAGCCACTGTTAACCCCTGTGGTTTGGCTGACGTCAGCGATAACCATGCACACCTGTCCTTCTTCTGTTACTACTGTTTGTCTGTCCTGCCTCCTCCTTCAGATTGCAAGCTCTCTGAGAAATAAAGACTGTCTTCCCTCTTCTTCCAAGTCTATCCACAGAGAGCACCTCTGAAGTTCTCACTCACAGACTGGGGCGCAATTAGGATTTGATGATCAAGATAAAGAGAAAAGGAAGAATCATAATTATCAAGTATATTTATAAGCTATAATAATGCTGGGAGACTTAAAATGGGGGCTAAGTATAAACAATTAACTTGCTGTGTTTTATTTTGGCAAAGGTCTTGAAGCAAATAAAATGCCCTCCAGATCCATTAATTAATAAGCAGTATCTAGGATGTCCTAGTGATACAACAATAAATTAGACCTGGTGCTGCCTCCCCCGACCCAGATTATTTCACGTTTAGTGAGTCAGATACATGAACACACAATAGCGACAGAAAGTGTCTTTGATGGAGGGTTAGCATGAGCTGCTGTCAGTGAACAGTGGAGGGCAATCAGGGCAGGCTTCCAGGAGTAGGAGTGATACCTGAATCGAGTCCTAGAGGATGAATAAGGGATTGCCATAAGGAGAGGGGGTTTGATGGAGGTATAGGAAGAGAGCAGAATTCCAGGCAAAGGGAACAGTATCTACAAAGGCAGAGGCACGATGATCAGGAACAGCGAGGGGGTGTCAAACATAGTGTTTGAGCTAGGGGCAGCCAAGGCTGGGCCACTGCAAAAGTGTGGTTTCTGAGGAGGGTCTCGCTCAATTATTTTGGGTGGTGTGTGTCCTCGGAATGGGGAAGGAGGGCAGGCAGATGGGAAGGAAGGAATACCAAGGAGGCCAGTGACACACGTCACTGCAGCAGAAGGCAGAGGGGAGCAGCAGAGGCAGCTCGCTCAACGCCAGCCTCAACACTACAGGAGAGCAGATTTCAGTCCCTCGATGTGCCTTGAGACCCAACACCACAGCTCCCTCTGAAGTGAGTCACTCGCTCCTTGGAAGCTATTCTGACAAGAGATATTCTAGTGGAGTGCGTACGTGATCAAGAGAGGAGAGAACACACGCCAGTCTCTACTTGGTGAGTTGCAGTTACTCTGGAATACGCTGAAGAGAATCCTGAGCCTTCCTCAACTACTCAAAGAAACAAACAAACAGAAATTACCACCCCACCAAATACACTTTATGAGTGAGAGAATGTCTTTCCTGCCTAAAGAAACAGCTTTTAGAATTTCTAAAATGTTGACAACGACGATAGAAAAAAAAATCTTCTTTTTTTTCTCAAGAAACCCAGGCAAACATTGTTGTCCTGGTTACTAATTTTGTTTCATGGCAGAGATGGATTATTTCTCCTGAACGTGATTCTTGCCAGCCCAGAGCGTATTCAGTGGAATCTTCTCATTCAGGGCCATCAGCTCTACCCACGAAGGGAGACCACAGGGCGCAGGAAGGAGTAATGTGCCCAACTTTGAACAGAAGGAAACCTCCCTGCTCTGGGATGTGTGCTATGCTCACGCCAGCCCCACTGGAAACGAGCTGACAAGGCCACAGAAATGGAATGTCTCAGGTTCACTCATTCAACAAATATTAATGAAGCCTTTTCTACGTTCCAGCCACTGAGTCGGATGTGTATATTAATATATATTAGTGTGTAACATAAGCTGTCCCTGTCCTCATGGAGTATTAAATCTATTAGTAGGAATGAGACTTGTAAACTAGACAAAGATATGAATATATAAGTACAAACTGCAATGAAATTCTCTGAATTAGAGATTAGTAAAGGAGATACCCTTCACATCAAGAGGTCAGAAACACCCTCTCTAAATGGTAAACGAATCATGAGAGGGAGCTGGCCATTTGAAGAAAAGCAGAAGGAAATTCACTGCACTCCGTCGTTGGGAACAGTCGTGGGGAAGGTCCTGAGGCTGGAAAGACCTCGACACATTTAAGAAACCAAAAGGAAGTGAGCGAGGCTGGAGGGCAGTGGATGAATGGGAGAGGAAGTTGGGAAGGTGGTAAAGCAAGCAGGGGCCTTGTAGGACATGGAAAAAGAAAACTATCCTAAGGATGATTTGGGGGCTAAAGACCAAAGGCTGGCGTCTTGGAGTTAGAGGTGGAGGCAAACCGTGGTCTATAGAAAAAAAAGAGGCAGGCACTTCCTTCTGTTGCTAAAAAAAAAATAAAATAAGACTTAAAATTCAGATACCCACCACCCACCTCTAACATTCTCATCAACAAGGAAATGGAGGTGAAACTGGCCCACAATTCCTCCAAATGCTCCTCTGCCCCTCCCTTGTGAGGCTCTGCATGTTTACCTTCCCACTGAGATTCCGGGGGCGCAGCGTGGCTCTGGCTCTCCCCGCTGTCTCCTCCCGGTCCCTACCCTGGCTGCCCGGCAGCCTGAGCCTCACCCGGAACATCTTCAGAGAGAAGCCTGGCTCCCACGGGAAGGCCTCTGTAAGGGCTGGGACTCTCAGCTCCCAGTCTTCCCCACCCTCAAGCACCAGCACCACCGCATTACTCACTGGAGTATTTCAACCGTGTGTGTTGTTATCATTTAAGAAAACAAAGCTTTTTACTTTTGGAATTGTGAGCTGAGAGTGGAGATGGAAAACAGAAAGGAAATAATATTTGAATGGAAGAGGTTTTGTTTATTTGCTATTTTAACTGAAATAGTACAACAAATTTAGGTTAGAGTTTTTTCAACTATTTTGACTGAACTAATAAAAGAATTGCTATAGCAAACAAAACCGTGGAATAACTAGGGACGGGCCTCACTAGTCGGGGACCGATCCCTGGGCGCAGATGCACTGGCGTCCTCACTCTAACACGGATCTGCTGCCTTTGGGAGCTGGACGATTCTCCCGGGGAGATGGAGTCTGCATCTCCCCCTCATCTCATCCTTGAGGATGCTCTTCCCCAATTCCTCTCCTCTGAGACACACTGCTTGGCAGGCAGCTCCCTTGTTCTCAAAATATCAATCGCTTCTAGACCTACCAACTAAGGTCCCCAGCGCTTAGTTCAGCATGCGAGGCCCTCTGATTCCTGGCTCCCTCATCATCTTCCTGCACTGCTCCCCCGGTCTCCCACCTGACTCCCTTCTTCTCAGGAGAGGCTGCCCTTCGGTCATTCCGGCTCTAACTCCTCCCCATTCCGTAAGGCTCATCCTAAATCCCAGCCCTCTCTAGGGATCCGCCGGCCAGGACAGAGAGCACAGATCTAAGGGGAATTTGTGACTCTGCCGCTTATGAGCTGGGTGACTTTGGGCAAGCCACTTAGCCCCTGTAAGCCTCAGTTTCTTCCTGTGTAAAATAAGTACAAAGTTCCCTGCCCTTCCGGGCAGTTGTGAGCAGTAAGTGAGGCAAAGCACTCTTTTTCCTCCATGTCTCATATCAAACTCCCTCTCACCTCAGAAGCCAGCCTCAGCTCCCCAGGCATGCTCTCTTCTCTCACCTGTGCATTTGTACAATCATTACCACGTTGGTGGTAACTGTGTGCAGGTCTGGCTCCCATGGTGCCGGGACCTCTGAGACCAGGCACTCCAGCTTTCCATCTCGGTATTCCCAGGAAACAAACGAATGAATGTGTAAAACACCTGGCCCAGTTCTTAGCAGACAAAATGTGCCAATAAATATTTTCCCTTCATATATAGTATTTTATTTATCTTACTTCATTTATTTTTGTGTGTGGGAGGAAGATTTGCCCTGAGCTAACATCCATTGCCAATCCTCCTCCTTTTTTTGCTTGAGGAAGATTGTCCTTGAGCTAACATCTGTGCCAATCTTCCTCTACTTTGCATGTTGGATGCCTCCACAGCACGGCTTGATGAGTAGTGTGTAGGTCCACACTGTGGATCCAAACCCATGAACCCTGGGCCACCGAAGTGGAGCATGTGAACCTAACCACTGGGACACAGGGCTGGTGCCCAGCTTTATGGTATTTTAATATGTTTTCTTGTGTTATCATTATCGTGTTTTATCTCTTTTACTGGATTTTAAGTTCCTTGGAGCTATGGGCTTATCCTAGTCTTTTTTTTTATTTTTTAAATTCATATACAGTAAAATTCACTCTATTTGGCGTACAGTTCTATGTTTTGACAAATGCATTAAGTTGTGTAACTAACCTATCTTAGACATTTTTATTTCTCCCTAGGTACTTCCTATATAAATGCTTACTGAATAAATTAATGATCAACTGAATGAAGGGAACAATGAATAAACAAATATTTGTTGGGAAAGTTTCCACAGTAACCTCCCAGGTAATTCTTGAGTCAAAGAAAATTCCGAGGATGAGATTATAACTGCTGTACCATCTTTCTGCAAAGCAACCTCTCCATAGCTATCAGAAGTCTTTCAACAAATGCTCATACCCTCCAGCCCAGTATCTTCACTTCTAAGACTGCATCCAGGGGAAATAACCAGATGTCCACGGTGATTTAAGTGCCAGGAAGGACACGACAGCATTATTTATAATAACAAACTATCTGAAACAACACAAATACTCAACAACAGAGGCATGGCTAATTAAACTGTGGTTCTTTTATATGATGAGATAAAATCATCTGCATTCTTATTTCATAATATTGAATACAATGTGTAACTGTGTAATGTTAAGTGTAAAATACAAGTTACAAAACAGTATATATAATACCAAGTGTTTGAAAAAATATATATGCGTATATGTATATTATGTATAACGACAATGTTAAATAAAAATTTTTTATACAAAATATTAACCTAATTTTACTAAACAAATGTACATATATGTTGACATAATCATCAGTGCATGATGGGTGATTTTTATTTCCTTCATTATGTATTTTCAGATTTTCTAATTTTTTACAATACATACTCTTATTTCCTTTATAATCAGAGAGAAAAGTTATAAAATGGAAAGGCCTGTATTTCTGCTTTAAAAATCTCATAACCTTTATTTCATCTCTAGATGATTCAGTGGTGGCTAAATTTTAACATTCAAGATGTGGCATATGGCTCTGCTTCAATGAGAACGTGCTTTCTGTCTGCGGCATGTTCAGAAATATCCCTTCCCACTAGTGGTGACACATTTCCTGCACACCTACGGGAAGCAGCCCCGGTCCCAGGGGGCCGAGGCTTCAACCATAGATACGTCAGGAGGACGTCAGATAAAGGACACCACGGTGAGCCTGGGATGCACAGAGTGGCTTCGCCTTCCCCTCCCACTAACAGGTACATGCCTTTCCTTAACCTCAATGCCGGAACTATGCTTTATTCATCTTTGTATCCCTGGCAACCATCAGAGCCCACACAGCAGACAACCAAATAGTGCTTGTTAAATGCGGATGGGGAAGACGTGAGTAAGCGCTGGGAGGAGGAAGAGTGAAGAGTGAAGATGTGCCTGGAACTATAAAGGAGTCCTGCCTGCTTGGAGAACACCCGTGGCCAACTGCCTGCAGCCCTGGCCCCAACGGGCACACCTCCCTGTGCTCACCTTCATTTCCAGCCTTGCAGCTTCTCCCTTCAAGAGTCAGAGTCTATTACCCTAGCCTTGGAATCCGGGTTGGCTTTCAGCTTCTTTTGCCCAACAGAATATGGCGGAAGCAATGGAATTCCAGTTCCGGGTCTAGGCCTCCAGAGACAGTGCATGCTTCTACTTGCTCTTTTCAATCCCTGCCTAGCACCATGAGGAGAGCCTTGGGTTAGCTTCCTGAGCATGAGACCCATGGCCAGCCACCGTCCTGGAGCAGAGCCACCCAGCTGATACGTGCATGACTGTAGATGCAAGAGGAAGCCCAGCCAAGACCGGAAGAAATGACCAGCTGGACCCAACCCAAATTGCCAACTCACAGAATCCTAAACCAAATCAATGTTTTTTTGTAAGCCAGTATGTCTTAAGATGAATCACAAATGGGCTTTTATTTCAGCTTTTAACCCTCTATTTGTATATCTTAAAGGTATCTAAAACTCAGCACACTCAAAACTGAACTAACATTCTCCCTCCCAGAACCTTGAGTATTCTGTGAATGAAATGATTATCTTTCTCATTGCATAGGACAAAAAGCTAGAAACATTCCTCAAATCCTTCCTAGCCCTCCCTTACATTCTTCTTTTACCCATGCATCAAGTTCTGTTGATTCTGTCACCTAAATCTTTCTCAAATCCATTTATTTCTCTCAGTCTTTATCACTAACACTTCTCTATCCATTTATGCTGTGTTACCTTTGACAAGTTACTTTACTTCTCTGAGCCTCTGTTTCCTTGACTATAAAAGGGAGATAATGCTAGTACCTGCTTCATCGAGTTGTTGTGTACATAAAATGAGATAACGCATCTAAAGTCCTCAATAGAAGATCTGGTACAAAGTAAGTGTTCAGTAAATGTTAGTTTATTTTCCTCAATAATGTAGCACCCAGGGCCCATCTATGATGGACCCCAGTCTTCTCATCTACTGACAGTTCCCACCACCAGACTCACATGAAGACAACAGCAAACCACCTTCACCCAGTGCCTCATTCTCTTCTTTCCTCTAGGTCTTTACACATGCTTTTACCTCCATCTGCAATGGCCTTCCCATCCCATTACAAGTGAACTCCTATCCATCCTTCAAAACCCAAGTCATAGTTTTACCTCCATACTTTCACCTCTCCCTGAGCACCCCCCCATACAGAGTGACCACTGCTTCTAATCAGTCCCTCTTTCATGCTGCGTGCTCTATACATGCTTCTACTGAATTGCACATTACTATCTCCACTTTACTATTAGCCAGTTGAAGGCAGAAGCCATGTCTTTTCACCTCTAGCACATAAAATAGTGCCCAGTACACAGTACATGCTAAATAAATGCTTAGTGAATGGATAAATAGATAAATGAAGATCCACTCCATGCTCTCCACCACTTCCCAAAAGCAGAATGTACCCTGAATCAACAGAACCAACTTCTTCTGCTTTGGGAGTCCTAGTTCTTTCAGTGCTAAAGTCGCTGGCACCCCTGTGGAAAATATTTGCTGTCACTCCTCCACCCAGATTCCAAATTCCAGTTCAAAGCCAAGCTCCTGTCTCCCCGGCAGGGCAGCCCACAGCTTGAGTGCAAACATTTCCCTCAGCTCTCCTCTGTGCATAACCTTAGCTATATTATTTACTACCACGAACACCATAATACGTATTCAAATACGCCATAAAGGTCAGACCACTGAGCCATACCCCTTCCCGGGAACCCATTTCACACCATGGCAGAGCTGGGCCTCCCAGCACTCACTCAAACCCAGATATGAAGGTAAATTATGAAGCCTTTTTTTCTGGTGTGAGGACAACCTCATCATGCATCATATTCTATGGAATAATAGCTATAAATCCATCTGTTACAAGCCGGGAGAGCAGCAAGGGTTGGAAGTCACCGAACGATGTTAACTTCTGGGCTGTCGCCCTCATATTCAGCAAGTTCAGCTAGAAAAATCAAGCTCACATTTAAAAAAATAAGGAGAAAAGAGATGGAGACAGCAGTTGGAGGCTAGATGCTGCTTCCCCACCACTACCGACCAGAGATGCTGCTTTCCCACCACCAACAACAACCAGAGATGCTCCAAACATGTGATTCCTTAGCGTTCAGAAGGCTCATCTCACTCATCTCCTCCTCCAGTCTCCCTATCTCTTTATTTTCCCTTGCCCTGAGGCCTTCAGGTCAGTTCTCTAAAATTTAGAGGCTCAAAGAGCTCTTAGAGAAAATGATTAAAGGATGGATCTTCTCTCTGCAGAAAAATATACTTAACATAAAATTTTCCACTTAATATCAGGGTGTTCATGGATCCCCTAAAGCCTCTACATGGATCAAGAAACCCCTCAAAAAGGAATGTGTTCTGCATTATCCCTCAGCTGAGACTAAAAGAATAAACAGTGGTGGGTTGAAGCCTCCAGAAACAAAACAGAGCAACACACATGCACGCACGCACACACACATACACACACACACACACACACACACACTTCGTGCAGGGAATTTAGTTCAGAGATTATTAGGAGGAGGTAGGTTCTTAACAGCAACGTTACAGAAGGATCTAAAGATGCTGCCTAGGGGTGCACATCCTAGGAGATCTTCCCAGAGGCATTCAGAACGCAAGAGGCAGAACAGACTTGGACTGCATGCTCCATGGAACCTGGCTCTGCTCTCAAAAGCCCCAGCGTCCAGGTAGTGTTCCAGGGTTTGTCATCATCCAAAGTGGAAAGGGAGCCTAAACCAGTCTCAACAGCTCAGGGTAAACCCGACTCTAACGAACATCCTTTAGTTATCTTCCAAATGCTTTCATTATGAAAACCATAGAATACCAAAGACCATCTGGGGAAGAACAAAAATAGGTCATCCACAATCACACTCTTACAGCTGTTCCTATCTCTATGGTTCCCTTCTGGTTGGATGAAATGCAGACCTTTGTACAGACGTGTGATCAAGGACACACACTGCTCTGAGCTAGCTTTTTGCTTATACCTAACATATCATAAATGTATTCCCATTTTTCCATGAAGTCTTCATAATGATCATTATTGTTATTAGGGAACACATTATGTTTCCTTTTCTTTTAACATGAATTTTTCATGCATTTAGCATCTTTTTATTTTTGAAAAAGGTCTTAAGATAAATTCCAAGATGCAGTATTACTTACTCAAAGGCCATGATCAATGTTGTAGCTTTGGGTACCACCTGCCATACTGCTTTCCAAACCAATTGTTCTGATTTACAATGTCACCAACATAATTTTTCCAGTTTCACCCGAACTGAAGAAGGTTCTAGAGCCTACAGCATCATTAGTCATATTCAGATGCTGTGCTGCTGTTATTTGAGGGCGCTATCATAATTCTACTGTGTCACCTGTAACTAGGCTCTCAATCTCTCTATGCCTAGACTTACACTCTGGACTCAGGAAATTAACTCAGAGGAGACAGCCTACAATGGCAGAAAGATCTAGTATGGCTATTTAGCCAGAAATATCCTGTTCAGAATTCTGGCTCTATTATCATTAGCTGTGCTATTTTAGGAAGGATACTTGGCCTCTCTGTGCCTCAGTTTCCTCACTTGAAAGCTAAGGATAACTTGGCCTAACTTTACAGAAAGTAAAAAAGTGGCAAAAAATGTTAATCTGCAAATGTTCATAACTTCTTTATCAATGCACACCCCCATTCCATGAGCCTTATAATGCAGACTGAGATCATCTCTAGGAAGGTAAGTAGGGTATCTGAGCTAGAGGCTTAAAAATAAAAGACTGAGATTTACCCATGAAAAATAGAGAAAAAAATGAAACTAAATAATAAAAGGCAAAAGAGAAGAAGAACAGGAGGAAGAGAAAAAAGTTTTGTGTGAGGATACAGAGTGAGGGGTGTGAAGAGAGGGGCCCTGAACTCAAACTGAAGAATGAAGAACATGAGAAGGTTGGAGAGTGACAGAAATCAAGCATCAGTGTAAGGGAAAAGATGTGAGAATGAGTGTTGTGCTTATTAATAGCATTAGGTCCCTCCTCTGCGCTCTCCAGCCCCAAATTCTACTCTGAAGAAGAAAGAGATTATAACTAGTCTCAGTCTTAAAAGCTTCTCAGCTCCTATTCCCCACGACTCAGAAATCCCCAATCAGTCCTTACTGTGTCCAAGGGAAGTCTTAACTCCTTAGGATACCTTGTTAGCCCCACTTCTATTTCCTGAAATGGACCACAATTCACCTTTTTAAAAAATGTCTTCCACACTACTCCAGCCAAAACTACTTTAAAACAACATGTGAAAAATTGATATTTCCTGACAAGTCCTCACGTTTTTCACTTCTGAGTCTTTGCTTATGTTCCTTCTTGATATGGCTCATCTTCCATGAAGCCTTCCTCAGATCATCCAATTGGAATTACTCTCATTGTCCTCTGTGCTCTCAGAACAATTTTAGTTATATCTCTTCTATAACCCAATCACATTCTGGTTGTATTAGTTCTGTGTGTACATGTCTCTTTCCTTCTATTCAAGTGTAAGAAACTGAAGTGCAGGAACCATGGTTTACAGCCCATGGCTGACTCACACAGAGCAGGTGTTCATTAGATTTGGGTGGGCTGTATTGGAAAAGTGAGTTACTTCCACACAGCACCTGAGAATCAGCTAAGGGTTACGCTCATGGTTTGTCTTCCCCTATTTAGCTACTTATCTAAATGCTGTTTATTTCAATAATGAATAAATCAATGACTAAAAGAACGAATGAAACATCAGAGTGTCTAGAGTCAAGCCTTTCTTAAGCAACACAGTAAGCTCATACCAACCAGCCAGTTCATCTCTAGCATTTCTGGTAGAAATCGAATAAGTTTGCCCAGTTCATGATTTAGCAATTATTCTGGTTTCCTGAATGGTATCAATTTTCCAAATCTTATGCTATCTCTACCAGGAGCTTTGTTAACTTCTGAAGATTGAATATCAACTTTTAAAATAAACGCGGTAGAATCCCACTTCCATGATGCAGCTAAGCTCACACAAAGGAATTGCACTAAGCTTCAAATGATGGATTTTGCTGCTAACTATGTGACAATGGTAGAGTCACTTCATCTATTTTACCCGCTGTATCCGCAACTGTATAATACGTATAACCATGCCACCCTGCCCACTTCCAGGGCTATAAGAGTATAGGAAGAAAGGTAAGCAAGGATGCCTTACCAAAGTATTAGGTATGACAAGGGAGGAAGGCAACTAATATTTACTTTGAGCCCCTTCTACGAAGCAAGAACCATGAAAGAAACTTTCAACAACCTCTTCATCCTCTATACAATCAACAGAACCAAGAGTGTATGTAGATGAAAGGTGAGCCTAGAAGAACTGAGTTCAAATTCTGATTCCATCACTCAGCAGTCAAGTGGCCTTGGCGCAGGTTCCTTAACCTTCAATTATCACTGTTCTCCTCATCTTTAAAAGGCGAATTGTAAAAATTCCTACCTCCTGGGTGCTTGTTAAAATCAAATGAGATGCTCCATGTGGAAAAGCTGTAGAAACCATAAAGCACTAAACAATCTCAAGGTATTATTACTGAAATAACAGAACCCTTTACCCTAACAAGGTAACCAGATGACTGGACGTAAACGGGTGATATATACCCACCAACTTGGTGACTGACATCCCAAAACAATTCCTTGGGGTTGATTTGGGTCTCAGTGTTGGGTAGTAAACAATAATATTATTGCTCTTTCCCTGGTGTTTAAAAACAGGCTTTAGTGGGTAATTAGAGAAGACCTCCATGACAGCAATAAATTTAGTCAAGGAGGGATACCTTGAGCCCTGGTTGAGGCAGAGGAGCCTCCAACAAAGATCTGGAGGAGAAAAGGGTAAGGAAAAAAAATACTGTCTTTCATGAGAATCCAGAAGCAAAAATGGGGTCACTCACCTGCAGTAACAGCTTGAGTGAGTAAATGAGCCTGGGGACTCATGCAGAAACATTAAATGCATTCCTTATAAACGGTAATCCAGAGACACCCAGAAAGGGAGGGAGGTGATAAGGTAGAAGGAAAAAAAAGTGCCAGTGATGGGTAATGCAGAGGATTATAAAAGTGCTTACAGCAGTAGTTTTTCAAAACTATTTTAGCCCAGGAAATCTTTCTTTAAAGGAACTCCAATGCACAAAACAAGTAAGATCAAGGCGAGCTGGCTGAGGAGAGGTTTGGAGCCTGAACACTCAGCCCCACAGCCTCTCCATTCCCATAGAGGCACCTTCTGAGAGGAATCTGAGGAACCCTAAGAGAACTGACAGCATAATGGGATCTGACAGCCGAATGGGACAAGGGATGGGATCTGTGACAAACACTACCAATGCTATTATATATCCTCCTTTCTTCCTTTTAGAACTGGAACCCCTCCCACCACATTTCAGTCTCCATCCAGCTAGAGAATTCATTTCCCAGCTTCCCTTGCACCTAGAAGTGATCATGAGACTAAGATTTTTGCCAGTGGAATGTGAGCGGAAGCAATGTGTGCAATCTCTAAGTCATTTCCTTAAGAATAAATTGACTGCTCCCTTTCTCACTACTAGCATGGACAGGACAATGACTAGCTTCAACCATGTGGGAACAACAAACTTAGAGGCTAGCAGAGCAATAAGCTGGAAGGAGTTTGGGTCTCTGGATGACCCTGTGGAGCAGAACCACCTCCCTTCCCTGGACCACCCACCTACACCTGAACGTGAGAGAGAAAGAACTCTCCATCTTCTTCAAGCCTCAGCACTCTGGGTAACATGGTAACAGATGCACTATGACCTAACTAATTGGGTATGTAGGAGGAAAGAGAAAGAGGAGGGGGGACTCAGTTTGGTGCCTCCTACACCCGTTACAAGATCTACTCTGAGCACATGACTCAGCCCCAACACCAGAACTGTGACCTCTTCGACCTTCAGAAGTTGTTCTTAGCTTTGAATGGTAACAGATTCTGTTTATGCTTCATTTTTCAGGGAAAAGGATTCCATAGATGCTCAATAGGTCCTTGCTGGATCCCTAGACCAGATTATTGCAGCACAGAGCTCCTTTCCTCTCTTTGCCTTTGTTCTATCTGGGACTCAGAGCTGGAACTAAGATTTCACAGTCCTGAACACGCTCCACTTTCCAAACACTGCTATTTCCAGGCTATTCTCAGAATGAGCCCATTGCATTCTGGGGGAAACCACAGTTTAGATCTGTTTCTTTAAATCCCAAAGAGACCTATCAGCTCAGGCTAAAAAGTGCCATGTCATTATCAAGAACTATTACAACATGTTGAAAAATAACTTTGTATAAACTCCACAAAGTCTTATCTCTGTTATGGCTGGTTTTCAGTTTTTCTTCTCTTCTTTTTTTCTCATCTTGGATGATTCAATTGTCAAGTACAGCCAGAATAAGGAGATTTTAGGTCCTCCATCCCCATCACCTGACAGGCTCACCCTCTCTTGGCTCCAGGGATTCAGAGTCTTTGTGAAACCATCGTTAAATACCAGGTCATTACTGAAAATGATGATGTTGAGGTGTATAAAAGAAACTTAATGCCTTGGAATATAAAAGCTATTCTAATCACTACATCTAATTACCAAGAAGAATGACTCACCAAAATATTTTAAATGTCTTGAAATATAATAAAGGGAAAAGAGAGAATGTGAGCAATTGCTTAGTGAGCTGGCAATGGGAAGTAGATCTCCGAGAATACAATTCCCATTTTAGCATCAAAGAAGCCAGGATCTTTCAAAATCATTCTAAGTTCTATTCTTATCAACGTTTAAACTTAAGACCTTCAGAAGTGGTAAAACTTGCGAATTTTTTAACGGGATCTGAAGCTTGCCCTTGCCTTACACTACAATGACATTGTAAGCTTTTACACATCTGTAAATCCATGTATGATTTTGGTGTTAGAACTAAATGCATGCCTCAGTGCTTTAGTTCCTCCTTTCAGGCTCTGCTTCAAAACATACATGCCCAGATGAAAGTCCTAAGATGCAAAAATTATGCTGGCAACAGATTCGTATCTTACTCTCAAAGATTCTATTTGCACTGCACCGCAATACATAATTCGTTCTTTCACACACTCTTGTTTATGGCAGCATGAGTGACAGGCACAAAAGGGACAGTAGCACCAACTGACCCAATCACAGAGCGGAGCCTTTTACAGGGGTGATATTTTTCACCCTCAAAATTACACTAAGAGGCAGGCATTTTTACTTCCATTTTGCAAATGAGGAAATTATGGTTTGAAAAGGTTAAATAATTTTTGCAAGGTCAGAAACAAAGATCTGTGGGCTGCAGAGCCTGTCCACTCCCCACACTGTCTCCCTTCTAGGGAGGAGGGAGAACAGAAAATGAATAACAAAAGCTGCTATGTCCTAATCTATTAGCCCTCAGCTCCAGAGGAGATGGACCCTCCTGGTCCCCCCATGTTTACAGATGAGGAAGCCTGGGTATGGACAGATTAAGAGACTTACCAAAGCGACACCAACGAGTGGCCAAAATGGGATCTGAACCCAGGCCATCTGGCTGTGCCCCTTACATTGAAGCTGCCTCTCTATATTGAAATAAGTGAAAACACATGAATGGAAAAAGAGCAATAAAACAGTCACTAATTTCCAAAATTTGAGGGTAAGAGGAGTCAGTCCTGGCTAGCTAAATCAGGGGACGCTTCACAGAAGAGGTGTTTTTTGAAACTAGTGGCGTAAGGAGAGGTTTTCTCCCAGCCATTGGGGAACCAGCAGTGGGGAAGAAAACTTGTATGCTCAGGTGCTTTCAGTGACTCACTTGGTCTAACCCCAAAAGCCCATAGTTTACATCCACTCTTGGTACTGTATATTCACTGGGTTTTGACAAGCATATAATGACAAGTATCCACAATTACATGTTATACAAAATCCTTTCACTGCCCTAAAAATACCCTGTGCTCCACCTATTCTCTGTCCCCAAGCCCTGGCAACCACTGATCTTTTTACTGTCTCCATAGTTTCTCTTTTCCGGAATATCATACAGTTGGAATCAAACAGTAAGTAAACTTCTCAGATTGGGTTCTTTCACTAAGTAACGTGCATTTAAGGGTCCTCCACGTCTTTTCATGGCTTGGTAGCACATTTCTCTTTAGCATCAAATACTATTCCAAGCCACTTCCTGAAGGACATCTTAGTTGCTTCCAAGTTTTAGCATTTATGAATAAAGCTGCTATAAACATCCGTATGCAGGTTTTTGTGTGGACATATGTTTTCAACTCATTTGGTTAAATACCAAGGAGCACAATTGCTGGATCGTATGGTGAGAATATGTTTAATTTTATAAGAAATTTCCAAACTGTCTTCCAAAGTGGCTGTGCCATTTGCATTCCCAGCAGCCATGAATGAGAGTTCCTGTTGCTCCACAGCCTCACCAGCATTTGGTGTCGTCAGTGTTCTGGATTGTCGCCATTCTAATAGGTGTGTAGTGGTTTCAAAGTTGCATTTTTAAAAAGAGTTTCCCTGCGATTCTCATGGCCCAAGGTTTTGAGAAATACGGAATTTATAGAAAAAGAAGCCCTTATCACCAGCTTATAGTTTCTCACATGAAGGTTACCAGGGCTGACAATCCACTGGTACTCACTGGTACAGCCACACCAGCTAAAATATTGACATTCTCCTACACTCATTAGTAAACAGCTATTGCTCCAAGCTCCCCACGTGTCCCACCACCACCCAAGTAGCCCCAGATCCGGTGCGGAGTCCTCCCAGCTTTTCTCAGATCCTAGACATAAGGAGCTAAGGCTTGGCACTGAGAAGACCTCTAGGACCTGGCTCCAGCCACAGCCAGGGTCCCTTATGATTGGTCAGATCCAGGCCCTTCCTGGTTATTAAATATTTTGAATATCAGCCCTGGGATTGCCCTATGATATTACGCACTGTCTCCCAAACCTTCCCAATGACTGTAAACAGCTGCTGGGCTTGTTAGACAGACATCAGGCACCACTCTCAGAAACACTGCTTCAGTAGACCTGGGTTGGGCCCCAAGAATCTGGGTAAATGTTGTTTTTTTCTTTTTCTTTTTTTCAAATATCCAAGATAATTTTTTTTTTCAATCTCCCAAGGTGATTCTTATCTTTGGGAGAGTTTTGCAACTAAAAAGGTTGGGAAGGAGGGATGTGCATTTCCACCAAGGCTAGAAAGATTTTCCCAAAGAAAAAAGCAGCTAAGTCCCAAAAGCACAGACTTTGGATGTGGAGACATTACTTAGAGATGTGGAGTTCAAATTCTCGTCCCAGCTTGCCTGCTGCGTGACTTTGGGCAATTAACTTAACCTCTCTGAAGCTATGGTTTGCTGTAAAGATTAGGTGAAATAAATGTACATGGGGCATAGGCGTTAGTCAAACAATTACAGCCAATATTGTAGGTACCCAGCACACTTATGGACTGTCTTTCAATTTTTTAAAAATCAGCCTTGATTCAGACTCAAGGTTTTGCTACTTTCTTCAGAGCAGCAAAATCGGCCAAGGTCGGCTTAGCAAACAACTTGGCTCGAACAAACCCATGGCAAATGTGGCTCGTTTGATTTTATTCACTTGGTGGGCATCCAACCTACATCAATGTTTGTTGTAAAAAACATATTTGGGGGAAAAAACCTTTCAACTCCACTTTGAGTTAGAAAACGTTTAACTCAAGCAATGCCATTAGTCACTAATAGTTTCATTTTACAGACCTCTTACCTAGACTATTTATTCTTCTCTTTCTATTTTTGCAACAGCAAATATGCTTGGCCCAGTGTCTTGCTTTGTTCTAAACTGGGAGTAAAAATATGGGGAATTTCCTCCTTTAAGGAATTTAATGCCTCCTAAAGCAGAAGGATTCTTGGGGATCTGAGCCCTTCCCATGTCATTAGGGATGGCAGCCACCTTGTCATAAGTGCTAGGCTGCAAAGAGTAGAGAAATGGGCAGATAATGAAATTACAGAACACTCAAAGTGTCAGAGACTGACAGGCTGGCGCCACTCATCACTGATTCTATGAGGAATTAACATGCTGCTTTCTGATCCAGGGACAAAGACAGCAACAAGAATAGTAAATTGTCTGGAGTGGGTCTGTGCAAGAAACCAATAATTTAATGAACTGACAACCAGCCAATCCCCTGAAAGTGTGGCCTGCCTCTGCCCCAGAACATGGTTTACACCCAGGCTCTTGCCCCTTGAAAGATACAAAACGGCAATCTTTCCTAAACTTCAACCCTTCGTGCACCAGCTTCTTTGAAAGCTACAGCTGTGTAACACCTGTACTAAATGTAATGTATTTCTTGAAACTGGCTCTTTTTTTACTAAAATTAATTGATTTTGAAAGAAAACTTAGTATTACTACCAAAATGGAAAATCAGTATCATCTGCCATAAATGCAGAGTAATCATGAAAATAATTGCAAAGCAAGGAAAACACGGCCATTAAATTCTAGTCAATACTGTCCCCTGCTGTGGGCTCTGAGCCTGAAGCTGCCCTTTCTTTGGTAGAATGGGAGATTGTTAAGTGTTAGAAAAGTGTTAAAAACATACTAGCTCCAAACTGAGATCTTCTTCTTCAGTCCTAAACGGATTCAAAGCAAACTGAAAAAAATATTAATTACTTCACCAAATGAGCCAATGTTACTTACTACATTCATGTACTAGATGAACTCCTACAAGCCTCACACTTTGGAAAATACTGTTAAGAGATTTGGCTGCAGGAGGTACAGCACTGACAGGCTTTTCACAAATACAGAATAAACTATGGAAATCTCAGTCCTTACTAAATCCAAACGTGAGAAAACAACTATGTTCCACCCAGCTAAAAGATAGACAATTCACAGAATCTCTCCTCAAGGACTTTGTATGAGAAAAGTTTAGAAGTTGTGATCCTCTCCTCCTTTTGATGCCACCAAGAAGGCTCAGCCAAAACAACACCACTGCTCAGGAAGGTTCTCAGTCCAAAGCAGGGCACAGAGGCCTGGCTATTGGACACACAACTCACGCGATGCAGAAAGCTAAAGTTGGTAACTAAAACCTTGGATCAGGGAGCCAGGATCAAAGAGGGGTCATGGAGGCAGGTAAGACTTGGAATTGGTTGAATCCATAGGAATTAAATTAGCTTCTGTCAAAGTCTAAGCAGCACCAGGGACAGCTCCTCACAGGTACCAACCACTGATTACAGATACTAACTGGAGCTCTTCAGTTCCCAGTAGAACTGGTCTTTTCTGGCCCCCACCAACTCTAAGAGAGTGGTTATCAACAAGAGAACTATTGGCCCTTAAGGGGCATTTTGAAATTTGGTGGGATAAGACAAGACAGGATTAGTGGACAGAGGCAGAAATGCTGATCACTCTATACTGTGTGATACCATGGACATGCTGATCATTCTATACTGTGTGGTACCACAGACAATCATCTCACATCTCACTCAGCTTGAAATAGCCACCAGACATTCTTATAGGGAAGAAACTGTTCGTCATTAGCCAAGCCTAGAACCTAAATTCATTTTACACATCAGCAGAAAATATTTGTGCACAGTATTAATAGACTGAATTTTCTAGGCATACAACTACTATGTAGGTTGAGGGAAGACTGCCTTTTATTTTTTTTATTTTTTTTTTTAAAGATTTTATTTTTTCCTTTTTCTCCCCAAAGCCCCCCGGTACATAGTTGTATATTCTTTGTTGTGGGTCCTTCTAGTTGTGGCATGTGGGACGCTGCCTCAGCGTGGTTTGATGAGCAGTGTCATGTCCGCGCCCAGGATTTGAACCAACGAAACACTGGGCCGCCTGCAGCGGAGCGCGCGAACTTAACCGCTCGGCCACGGGGCCAGCCCCAAGACTGCCTTTTATTTTATAAAGAAATTTACAAAAAGATTCATCATTTTTTAAAAAGCACACAATAGATGGTAACATCACTTTTAGTGTTTGAATTGCCAATACCACACACCTATATTAGTCTGCTTTTGTAGCTGTCTTACTCGTGGTGATTCTCTGCAGAGGATAAAGCATCTAACGACTTCATTGTATCTTCTAGTGTAGTCATATCCAAGCATTTATTGGAATACACACTACTTTGTTATAAATTACTCTCCATTTATTTCTCCTTTATATTAGAGTTAAGGCATTATGTTGACTTTAATTATGTGTGTAGGCAGGTTACATCATCTCTGAATTTCATTTCAGTACTGTAAAGTGAGTGTTTCAAAATATTTATTACAAAAAGGGAAAACTGGGTCTGGGATGCCCGAGAATCCTGTTCTCAGAGATCCATTCCATTGCCGTTCATTTCAATCTTCTCCACATGCCCCACTGAGCCCATCTAGGGCCGTCCTTAGAATAGAGAAAAGCAGGCTCCTCATCTTCTCCAAGCCCTATGTGGATGTCAGACTGTGACATCCAGAGGGACAGTATATTGAACCAAGAAGTTCAACTCCCACGTGGACCCTCCTGAATTTCCTTGTCACCACAGTACTCTCCTTGTCCTGGCAGCAAAATCTGTAAGAAGGTATGGAGGTATGTGTTGTCTACTGAAGTAACTTTCCAAATCTCCTCCTCTTCAACTATGCTGGATAACAATCAATCAATCAATCTCTCTGTCTCTCTCTCTCTCTCTCTCTCTCTCTCTCTCTCGTCTTTCTCTCTCTCTCTCTCTCTCTCTCTCACACACACACACACACACACACACACACCCTACATTGATATCCCTCCTTGATCTTTTGTTTAAATCTTTCTGATGGAGGTTCTTATGGTCCATTCACCCTGGATTCCTGTAGCTATTTCACCTCTGGGCTCCTGAAAGATTCTCCACTCCATACCACAGGCACCTGCTCTGAGCCCTAGAGGTCCCTTTATCACTATTTGTCTTTCCATCTACAGCAGCCAATGGGCTGTTTATCACTTTGGCTTCATGACAGAAAATGTCCCAACCAACAACCCTTGAAGGAAAATAGGTGCACTGGGGAATATTTCACGCTTCACTCCAGAGAGCTGATGAGCAATACATGTACCACATTTTCCAAACCAAAAACCTGGACACAAAATCTGACCAAAATATGGGCATGAAGTCTGACAACAGAACAAAGTATTTGGAATCATGACTATTCCAGAAATTCAGGGATGACTGATTCAGATAGGAAGATCTTAGAACTCTTCAGAGGTAGCTGCCAAGGATAAGAACTGCATATTACTTTTCTCTGCCTGAAAACCATGGCAAGAAAAAGTTCCAGTCCTCACACTCTTAACACTCTCCCAGCATCTTCTCCAGCTTTGCCATTGCTGACCTGCCTCACTCTATCCCTTAAATTTTGGTCATCGCCAGAGCTCCACCTAGCTCCCCTCTCTCTCTCCACATTCTATTCCTTGGAAATTTAATCCACTCTGGCAGCTTCATTACCACCTAATGCCAATGGATCCAAAAATTCCCTCTCCCTTCCAGACCTCCTTCCTGATCTTCAGTCCTATAAATCCAACTGCCTCCTAGAAAACTCCAACTTTTTGATCTACCAGTACCTCAATCATAACATGTCAAAATCCTACATATTCTCCTCCTCTCTCTCCTGCTAAATAAAATCCCTGTTCCTCTATCTGTATTTCTGTCTTGGTTAACAGTGTCACTGCCCTTCATAGCACCCATAGCAGAAACCTGAAAGCCATATTACTGACCTAACTGTTCCCCAAACCCATTCAATCATTGCTAGGTCCTAACAACTCTATCTTTGCAATGATAACGTGTTACTGCATCCTCTGTTCCTACAACTTCAGCCCAGATTTTTATCATCTTTTACCTGGGATATTGTAATACCATGAACTTTAACTGATCCCACTTCCTTCTCACAGCCTCCCATCCATCCCCCAATCTCCTAGCAATATTATCCTATCAAAACATATTGTCAAATTTCACACTTAGCTGTGTGATGCAGAATCCAAATTCCTAAACACAGCCTCCGTTATTGTTTCCTGCCAATCAGGAAGAACTAGAGGCATTTGAATAGGCAGACCTGAGAATGAATTATAGGTTCACAGATTACTGGCTGTGCGACCTTGGGCAAGAACAAGAGCGTAGTCTCATTATTTTCATTATCCTAACTACAGAGTCTGGGTTTATTGTACACAGAGTTCAACTTCCTATTCAGCCACTTCAGGGGAAAAAAAAGTCACCTATATGAGATGGGGTTACGCTGTCTGACATTCAAAATAACTTACTTCTAAAGTGATAAGAATCTCTTTTTATATCAAAAATGGAGATAATGATGCTTATCCAAGACTTGTTGTGAGGATTAAAATGAGAAAAGTATATATATGTATGTATACATATTATATATATGTACTATGTATATACTCATATACACAAATATTTTTATATTTTATATATGTACGTATTACATATATATGCATATACATTTATATATGTGTATGTGTGTGTGTGTGTGTGTGTGTGTATACGTTCCAGCACAAGTTCCAAGGCTCCTTTCCTCCTTTGCCCAGCCATGATACTGACCGTGAAACTCCTTATTATGGGATAAACTTGGGAAAATCAATGACCCAAAATCACTCAGTCTCAAAGTAATGACAAAGATACAGTGAAAGACCCAAGGAGCCCACAATTTACCTAAGGCTAGAAGAATGAAAAAGCCAAAATTTCCTACAAAAACGCAGGAATTTAGAGAAAGTAGGGCCAAGTAAATCAGTCATTAGAAGTTTCATGAAGGAGGCTGGTTCTGAATAATTTTCTTTGGAAGGAAATAATAATTGTCAAGAACTGTAGCCATCTTGATGCCAAGAATACTTAGAAGTTCACTTTCCAAAAAGGAAATGTTGCAAAGACCATAAGGATAAATGTTCATTGCATTTCTTCCAACTGCTAGGAACAGCACAAATGCTATGAGCAATCTAAGGCGAATAAAATAGTCATTGCCTTCAAGGACCAAATGGGCTTACAAAGTCATTAACATGCTTAACTAGCGAAGCAAAGTAGAATGGGATGCAGTTGAAAAGAGGAACCAACCACGGGTCACAGGAGGATGAGACCCTAAATGGGACAAAAGCTGCATCAGATAAAGAGGCAGCAGCCAGAAGAGTCAGTGTGCAAGTCCCATCACACTTTCTCCATCTTCTTCCCACCAAGCCCTGTTGCCCAGATACCTCTAACAGGATAGGCCCATGACTTTCCTGGGCCCTGAATTTTGAAATCTGACCAGAACTACTCCAAAAACACAAGTTTCTCTTTGCAGGGAACGTAGACACTGATCCAGGTTGTGGACACTGGTCCATAAGTATGCCTCCAATTTATTCCTTTTCCTTATTTCTGATTTAATTCCAAAACAGAAATATAACAACTCTGGTCTCAGCAAAGGATTTAAACACTGGTTTTGTTATGGAAAGAGGTGTGGAAAATACAAATATCTGCTCTGAACACAGCCCCCTAAAGATTCCCAATTTGGAAAGAGCTCCAATTTCCCCAGAGTTGCAGAGAACTCTGGACGATCCACTAGATTTCAACAGAAGAGTTGATCTGCTTATGGCTGAAGAGAGAAGGGCTAAGGAGACACTCCAGCCTCGGGATCCTGCATGCCTGCAGCTGCTCCGGCTCCAGACCATCTCAGAGGAGCATGAGCAACCCTCTAAGTCCTCCTGTGTCACCCAAGCACAGCAACCAGAGTAGAAAGTCTTTAGACACCAACACTCCCATTCTCCAAGTTGAAGGCTAAGTGGCAGCTTTCAGGTCAGTCCCTGAGGAGCCTGGGTTTCAGCTGAATGAAGTACCTTATTCTTTCAAAATCCTAATCAGAAAGAATGTTCACAAAATGGCCACTCTACACACCATTAATCACCACTAGGCTACCATCAACTAGAGATCTCTCCTGAGTGGTTTTAAACTCTTAAACTCCCCTGAGCATCTTTTAAGTCTTCTGTCAAATGGAAGCAATATCTTACTGACATAAAGACAGGGGGCTGGATGAGATGGCCTCCTGAGTTATCTTCCAGCTCTAACGTACCTGCAGAGCAACCAGGAAAAGGAGAGGCTGCTTATCAAGTTTGACAAGGGACTAACCTAAGCTAAGTTTGGACATACATACATATTTTTGTTTGCTCTGAGCACATATTGCCTACAAACATCTGAAAGGTGATCGGTTAAGGGGGAAGTTGTCTGCAACACTGACTTCACCAGTTATCTGAACCCAGGATCGGCCTGCTCCAAGGCCCAGCCAGTTCACTCCACCACAGGCCTCCTCCTCAGTTCATGAAATCCTTTTTTAGTCTTTCTCAGACATACTCATCACTCCACTGACCTTGCTTTGAATAGTTTATGCATATTCTTTCCTTAGCTCTCAGTACACCCTGGGGTGCAACTGTAGGGTTAGGGCTGTCTCTAGGCTCTCCCAACTTATTCATCTTATTCATCTATGAGACAACTGGCCAAGAGAATTACACTTTTTGTAGACTATAATACAGAGCAAAAAAAGAGTTGCCTGAGTTTCAGTCTTTATGCAAACTAGGACTATCATCTTGTGAAGGTCAAGTAGCCATGGACCTCAATTTCCTCCTCCTTAAAGCAGGGAAGAGAGGGTTGAGCTTGGTTCATTCAACAGAGATTGCACACACACTATGCAAAGAATCATACTTGATTCTGCCAAAGTGCTAAGACCACATTTTGCTCATATACATATTCCCCACTAGCACTGGGAGTGGTATAGAATAAACATTCAGTAAAATAGTTGCTAAATTGTTAATCACCCAATCATAATCTCTGCCTTCAGGGATTTTATACATTCGTAGGGGGAAAAAAACACGGACAAAACTAACCATCATAGAAGGTAGGAAGTCAGCACTAAGAGAAAGATGAGAAGCGAAACAGAGTTAAGTACTAAAAGGGAAAGTTGTTTTCATCTGGAACATCAGGGAAGGCTTCAAGGAGGAGGTGTCATATCAGCCACTAGATGGGTAAACTATTAAACTGCAAAGATGGGAAACGGCTGTCCTAACAATGGGTACAAGGGGATCTTCGAATGATAATCAGTCTACCTGGGGATTCCGACTCAGGACCATAGACTTTTCTTGCCCATTGTCTTAAAAAGGATCGCTGTTTTGTTTTTTTTCTTTTCCTTTTCTCTGGCTTTCTTTCCAATATGGCTTATTATGTATTCCCCCTTCTCCTACTTCCCCATCCACTGCAAACTCCTACCGGGAAGTGGTTTGTTAATGTTCTTCCTTTCTTTTTGTCTGCCCTACGTTAATTGGTTTCTGGCTAAATACTTGAATTTATGCACCCTACATTGTCTTTTCAGCACCATTTTCAGTAATTTATAGGAACCACTGTCTGCTGCATTGTGTTATTTAGTACTGTGGATGGCTTTCGGATATAGACCGCATGCTGGTGCTTCTGAAGGGGAGAGAAGCAAGTTATATGGAACCTGGATGGACTCTCGCTCTCCTGTTCTGGGGAAGAAACTCCAGTGGGTGAGTTACAGAGGGAAGTTATAGCAGTGTTGGCACAGAACCCCTGAGTCACGCCAAACCATTAAAAAGAGACAGGATGAGGGAAAAAGTCCTGAATTGTCCGACAAAGTTGAGCTTTAGGACAACCAACATCCCTGCGAGCCAGAGAAAGCCAGGCAGGGGAAACATCACCCGAAAAGTCACACAGCCAGATATTCTTTATGGGGGAGTGGCAGAGGGCTCAGAGTGGGACAGACCTAAGAGCTCACCCCTACTTAACGGCTACACTTTAAAGGGCAACCATTTTTCTCTTAATGCTTAGCAAGGTCTTATTCTGAACACATATTGAGCTAAGAATGATTCCATTCATTTATTTAATTTTCTCAGCAATTCTGTTCTTGTTTTTACAGTTCCTGTCTGAGAAATACACCCTGGGAAGAGAGCCTACCAGTTCCAAGAACACCCTGCATGACCTGGGTTTTGGAAGAACAGCCCAGGGCAAGATGTGTTCACCTCTGCCCTGAGTGAGGAGAACAAGTTCTCGCCCTCCAGGAATCTGATGTCCAGTAGAAGAGATGGGCTGACTGTTCAATAACCAGGGGCAGAATGCGCAGAGATGCAGTCAGACTGCCTCCCAGCTATCTGGTCAACTTTCCCGCATAGACTCTCAACGTCAATGCCCAGGAGGATGCTTTCTGCTTGGCCAGGCTTCTGTCAAGCGTGCAGGGGCAGGTGTTACTAAAGGAGGAAGAGGGAACATCAGAGAAAGGGTCACGAAACGGATTGCAGAAGCCCCCAGACCCTGAACAACATAGGACCTACAGATTCTTTTCAAGCTGAATTTGACTGTTTCCAAGAGGGGCATGGCGCTCTGGTTGTCAAAGTCCTCACCACTTTTACTGCTTCCCACTTGGCCATTTCAAACATGTACATTACCCCTTAGATGACTAATTCACAGGAAAGAAATTCTGGGAGCCCCAAGAAACAAGTCCAGCCCGCTCCTGCTGAAGAATAGTAAGACATCAGCAAAAGAGGCAGGGAGCCTGGGCGGTAGAAACAATGATGTCATTAGGAGGGAAGTTCGAGCTTCTCATAGATGGCACATAACAAATCGGTGTGGTATAAATTCAATTTATGTGGACCATAATGCACTCAATTCATCCCCATAAATGAAGGTAAAATCATCCCTCACCTGACAGTTTCTAGTTCTTACTTATCATTAACAGTGATAAATCCCACACCATAATGGGAGTTCCTGGAGACAACTTTTCATTTCTGGGTAGCTTCGGTTAGTTACACTCAAACCATAATTTGCTCATCCTTCCCAAAGCAAACCTTGCTAGGCATTATTAGATTTGAAATTCACTTTTTAGCCTTAAGTGATTTTTGAGAAAGTAACACAAGCAAATAGTGGGAAAAAAAATCCAGAAGTGCAAGAGGGTTTTCTACAAAAAGCGTTCCCCCCATCCCCTGCCTCTTAATCAAGTACTGCCCTCGTGGCAAATACTATGACAAATTTCTTATGAATCCTCCCAAAGACCACCCTTGTAGATACTAGGTACATATTCACAGATCACGCTTACTTTTATACAAATGGAAACATGCTATGTACATTGCACTGCACGTTTTTTTGGTCATTTCACATTACACCACGAGATCAGTCCTTATCAGTGGAAATAAATCTTCCTCGCTCCTTTTAACAGCTGCATAGTATTCTATTTTATGGATGGACCAAAATTGATTTAACCAGTTCCCAGCTGACAGACACTATGGCTATCATTTCAGTCTTCTGTTCCCACAACACCTCAACAAATGGCTTTTGGGCTCCATTTTCATTTTCTTTCAACACAGCCACTGACTGATTCAATTTCCCCACCTTCTTCACCTAGATTCAGGGAGCCTACCCCAAGAGACAAAACAATGTCTCTGCAGAGCCCTGGTTCTCAACAAAATGAAATAAAATAAAATCCTCCCTCCGTAGGCCCGTCCAGAGGGAGCTGCTATGAGCAGAGTCTATAAGAATAATAAATCTCTCTTGACACAGGAGCTGGGAGGAGGCTGCCCAGGCGCAGCGGCGGGCTTCTCAGTTTGAGATGTCGACAGGCTATATTGAAAGTAGAAAATGGAGCCCTATAAATCTGTAATTGTAACCCCCATTCTCACAGGCAGAATGCTGCCTGCTTGTAGCTGGTTCTCATTACCTGCTTACAACTGTAATTTCTGTGTGGTCTTTTTCCAGACACTGCACGTTGCTGAGGACTCAGAGCTGGGGGAGTGGTGCTGGGCATTTTTAAAAGGAGAATGAAAAAGTACCAATTATGGAAAAGTGATTTCTTCTTTTGAATCCAACTGCTATGGACTTTGCTGTCCCTCTTCGGTGAGAACATCACAACCTTGTGCAGACACAAATTGTTTTTGGAAAAAGCACTCCCACCTGCTCATCCTGCCCAAGAGCATCAGATGGTTAGGCTGGATTGTCACTGAGTTCAAAGGACCTGCCAGCTCACAAACAGACCAGCTCACCCTCTTCCCCGGCTGCCTAAAGTGTGTGTCCTAGAGAGAAAGGAGTCCAGTTGTTTTATTGGATTCATTATGATTCATTATGGAGCCCAAACAATGTAGACCAAACAGAGGTAACCATGGCATTAACATGATTCGTTGCAAAGGTGTCCATCATTCTGCAAAGTTCTCCCTCTACAGAGACTCTTACCTCAGTGAGCCCTGTCAATAAGGTACTATGATCAGAAAAGTCAGCCTTATTCCCTACCAGGCTCAGTAATGAGCCAAGGACATGATTCTACCACACTCTCCACTCCCAGCCTCACATCCTCCTCCTTCAGCAGAAAACGTGGCAGCTGTGGACCACACCAGTGTGCTGAGTCCTAACACCCCAGGCGGGGACTCTCTCAACAACTACGGGAAGTCACTCAAGTGGCCCCAGCTCTGCAGACGACACTGAAAAGGGGGAGTGGGCAGTGCCGCCTTGGGACACAGAAAGGTTCTGGGTGATTGCTTAATGTGCCTCTCTGGCCAAGCTTGAGTCCAGGACCAGTGCCAGGCACTTAGGCAGACCCTGCCTGGTCCCGCACAATTCTTCAACTCCAGCAGGCAGATCCAAGACTGGGGGAGCTAGTGCCCACAGAAGAGAAACCCTGGTCCCAAATGGCTTGCTCTCACTCTGCACCTGAATCTGAAGCCACTCCTCTCAGCTTCTGTCTTCAGGATTCAATTTTCTTTATTTTTATCTTTCTTTTAATTCCCACACCCTTTGTTGTTGAGAAAAAGAAGATCGTTTTTTTCATCTTTGACTCCACAGTAGTTAATACTGCACTCGACATATAGGAACTAAATAAATATGGTGCTGAATGAGTGAATGAATGAATGAGCCAAAACACAAGGAGTTACTAACTCACTGTGTTAAATTATGATTCTCCAAGAAGACGAGCTCTTTGAGGAACTGCAGTGGCTCTTTCCCTTGTGTGTCCTGATGATGCTGCTCAGTACAGAGCCGCAAAGGAGCTACAGTCTCCAAAAGGTGTCCCATAAATTAGGCAGGTCAAGTTCTGAGTTCATGAACACAGAGGCCCATGCCCCAGGTTGAACCACATGCAAAATTGTGTGCATGCATCTGTATGCACTTTTCTGCAAGAAGATCCATTACTTCCATCAGACTCTCAAAGGGATCCACGACTCCGAAGAGCTCTATGTTCACTAACTTGGAGAATCAGAAAACCTAAGAACTGGAACAATCTCCTCCGCCCTCCCTGATGTGGAGCGGGATGGAGCGGGGGAGGCTGCAGGTGTGAGTTCTGCTGACTAACAAGCATCATTGCTCTGCTTTATGGAAACAGATAAATCACTAAGACTAAAAGAATCCCAGTCCCAGGAACACTCTGGTGCTTGACAGCAAGCACATTTTTTCCACCAAGTCAACATCTCCAGAAAGAGCAGCCAAGCTCTGTCAGTCCAAGAAAAAGAAAAGAAGCTTGGAGCAAGATTAAAGAAATAAATAAAGTGCAATCCGCAAGCTGGGAAAGCAGGCTCCTCCTATAATGGTGCTAAATTGCTTGATTCTGGGAAGGGAGGACAAGAGCAAGGTGATGCGCCATGTCAGACCTGATTGCAGACGCTCCACAGTGGGAAGGGGCCTTTCATCCCTGCCCTTGTGGGGGATTCAGGGAAGCTGAATGCTGCCTCTGAGCATCCAGGAGTATTCAGCTCTGGATTTGTTATGGTAGTCTTCAGGGAAATATCACCTGGGTGCACCTCCTTCTGCACCTTCTGGAAAACATTCCTCATGATAAAAGGCTTGGCTTGAGGACTTGATTTTGCATTTAAGTAGACCCTGTCCTTGCCTATCCCTTGAACAGGGTTTCCCAACTTCAGCATTATTGACATCTGGGGTCAGATAATTCTGTGCTGTGGGTGGCTGGCCTATGCATTCAGGATATGTAGCAGCATCCTGGCCTCTATTCACCAGATGCCAGGAGCACTCCCCCTACAAGTTGTGACAGCCAAAAAACGTCTCCAGACTTTGTCAAATGTCCCCTGGAGAGCAAAATCGCCCCGGTGAGAACCACTTCTCTATAATCTCCCAACTGTGTCCCGGGGAACACCAGTACTGAGGTATGTTAACAGCTGTTACTTAGAGGAAAATAGGATACTGTGGTCAAATAGTGTGGGAAGTGCTGGATTAAACAAAGATAAACAGGACTCTTCCCTGATGGATTTCTCAGAGTCTGAAATAGATCAGGGTGCATTATGAATCTCTAAGAGGGAAACATAACACCCAGCGTTTTCCCAAAGGCACTTGGCCATGGAATCCTTTTATCTCGGAGCACTTAGGATTAGTATTCCGAGGGATTTACTTTTGGAAACACTTCTGTAAGGCAAAATTGAAAATATACCTCTAAGGCAAACAGACTCTGAGGAAGGGATGGCGAAGAGGAAGCTGAAGGATGCTGGGAGCAGATCATACACAACCCACTTCCTGCAACACAGTCTATCCTAGAACCCCAGACGTCATCACTAGAGATTCATTTTGGGGGGAACAGATTTAGATTTTTAGGCTTCAAAAGTCCCAAATATTTTGGAAGATATTAAAACTCTAAATCACCATCAGCTAGTACTTCATCCAGAGTAAGGTTATCAGATAATTTCCCCATGGTGAGAGCTGGCCAGGTCCAAGGTCTCTGGAGAATGGGAAACCATAGAGGCACTGGGAGTAGAAAAGAGAGTAACACAGGAGAGAAAGTAAGGAAAGAGGACACCAAAACAAACAATTCTTAATTTACCATCTGGCTAGGGCTGCCTCTGACATAACATTCACATTCACAACCTGCATGTATGGACTTTAGAAAAATCAGAGATGGTAGGAAGGCTGCCTTGTAAGAGGGGGTTAGAATTATTCTGCGTAAAATGGACTAGAGATAGTATGATTCTACTAAATTGACTTCATTGTAATTTCCACAAATTTCAAAGATCACAGAACTGCAAAGGATCTTGAATTACATAGTCCTGTTGTTTTTCAAACCTGTTTATCTACAAAAGTCATTTACTCAAAGCCCAATACATAAAACACAAAAGCATAACTATTCTCATTTAGTATGACTGGAATTCCACCCAACACTTAAACCCCACCTCAACCTCCTTTGCAGTCCCTAAGGAACCTTCCAGAAAGCCCAAGCTTCTCAGAGTGCCATTTGAAACCCAGTCCCCCATTTCACAAGCAAAGGAAACTGAGACCCAGGGAGATCATGTGACTTTCCCAAGGTCCCATGGCTCATGGGTAAGAGTCAGGAGAAGCCAGGCTTGTACCTGACTCTTAGTCTAGTGCTTTTCCCATCTCACCACGTGTTAGCTAAACATGAGAAAGAGTGTGTTAACCCTACAACAGAATGAGCTGCCTTGGAATGGAGTGATCTCATTTCTGCAGGCGTCCAAGAACAGACGGATGACCATTTGTAAGGCACTGTTACTACACTAGTGAGAAAGATGAACTAGAGTCTCTTCTTAAACTCCCACTAGCACTGCCACATCCTCCTTGTTTTTAGTGACAGGATGCTCAAGAAGCCTTCTCTGAAGAAGTGACATAGCCACAGACAAAGGGCAACCACTGCCCATTCCATTTGGCTCCCAAGTTCCTCCTTCGCTTGATGGAAGCAGGCCAGCTGAAGTGACGAGTGAGCTCAGCATGGGAGAGAGATGGTAGACGACCAGGTGACACATCCCTAAGCCAAGTCAACAACTCCAGGCTCAGTGCATATCAGGCAGAAATATGACAGTGACTGTCAGTCACAGGAAATATCATAAGGGAGGCTTAAAATAATAAAGTTGCTCAGAGCTGGTAATACAAATGATCCAGGCACAAGATGGCAGATCTTGCTCCAGATTATAGAGTGTGGAGGGAAACTTCAGCCCGGGCATGTTTATGAGTGCGTTTGTGGGTGCACACACATGCCAAGACACACACGCACACCCCTCACTGCACATGCAGTGTGTCTGTAAAGCTCAATAACTCCATCTTAATTCCATCTCAGTTCCTTTATCTGAATGAGACTGCGCTGTGCAAATGAGGGCAGAGAAATGGCGCCAACCCAGAGGAGCAGAAAGATCTGCCCTAATACCAAAGATCAGGACAACTATAAATGCCCAAATCAGGCCTGAGGATGAGCAGGAGGAAGTGGGAACACTGGATGGACCCCATCCATCATTTGCTGCTGGAATGTAGGAAAGATATCTGATGTTTGGCAATTAGCGAAGAACAGCGACACAGCTAAATTTCTTTCTTAGTTGCAGCTTCCTATCATTGTTTTTCGTTTGCCCTGTGTGTTTTTCTTCTTTTTTTCTTGAGGGGTGTGTGTGTGAGTTTTGCGTGTTTTCTCCAGGAGTCACCATGCCCTCCTAAAATAAGCTAATGGGTGGCTCGAACCCACGTCCTCCATCAAGTGGTTGCCTCTGAAATGCCCAGAATAAACCCAACCCTACCTCACACAGTCCCTCTCTCTGAGGATCAGAGGAGACGATGGATGTGAAAGGACTTTGAAACGTAAAGCACTGTGACACACGTACCACATACAAATACCTAACATCCTGTGGGGTAGGCGGCTATGGTGGGGCGGGATGAGTCCCGGCCCTGGCGTCGCAAGGGGTTCAAACCCCAGCTCTTCCACTTGGAGCTGTGTGATATAAGCAAGCTACTTAACTTCTCTGGGCTTCAGTTCACTTGCAGTTGCAGTTGTGAAGATCACAGGAGATGTAAAGGTGGGTACAGGCTACAGAACATTCTGCAGATGTTAGATATCAGTCTTACTATTACTCCTGCCTACAGGGTTTTCTACCATCTGTAATCTCCAGTGATACTCATTTTCTGTGCAAAACACATCTATATTGGTACAATAGTGCTCTCCATTTATTGCTGCTAGTAACAGTATGTATAGCTAATAAAGCTATATAATGTATCTCATAACAATTATATTGCTCTCTGATATTAGAGAACTCTATTTTTCCTAGCAGTGTTGATAACAGTAATAATAACAGTATTCTCTAGCTAGTACCCGTGTGTTATTATTCTTTCCCTAGGAAGACAGTGAGCTCCTGAGGAGAGACCTTATCTGACACTTCTGTGTCCCCTGTAAGATGAAGACCATCCAGCAGACACTCAGTAAACGTTTGATGATTGACAAAAGACACAGGGGACTCCTGGGTGATGCCCATCTCAGCTGGCCACTGGCCTGGCCTCCCTCTAAACATAATTAGTTTCAAAACCTTAGTTCAGCATATTCTAGCAGAGACAGCCCTTATCTCCCATCCCCCCACCCCGCCCAGAGATCCAGTTTCAAACCTCATTACCCCACATAAGGAAAATCTGCTTTTGGATCAGAAGGCCCTCCGGATCCAAACAGGGACAAGAACCAGAACTGGCCTTCTCATCTAACAAAGTAGTTCCTTTGGAAGTAAGAGCAGCTACCCAGGGCTCATGATGCTAGACCAAGCGGGCTCACGTGTCATCAAAGTCTGGGCAGGGGGCTGAGAATGGACAGGTTCAGTGTGAAAATGGTGAGAGAACTCTGAGGGCTGTGTCTAAGGTTTATTAATAGCTTCCCTTTCCACCTCTCTTCCTGCTCACTTTCTCATCCCAGGGTGACCTCCACAAGTCACACCACGAGAGAACATTTATTATTATTATAATTATAGTGATCATATTGGTACGTATGCCCGCAGATGCCTCTAAATGTGTGACATGCTAGTTCCCCTGAGTTGCCAATTCACAGTGTCTCAGAGCCAAAAATACTCTGCTATTAAATTACATTCAGCTTTTTTTTTTTTATCTGCCTCTTTTCTCAGGGCAACTCTTTCCAGTCCTCCACAATGCAGCCAATTCCGTTCTTTGTACCATTCCTCACCCCTGCCTCCAACCCCCATCCCACCCCTTGCCTCCCCCCTCCTTCCCACCAGCAAAATAGCAATGTGCTTAAGGTTAATACGCCTGTCAAGCCTCCCTCTGATGAATGACAGGTTAATGATGTGCACGTCTCCTTAAATAATTCATACTTCTAATAATCATGTTAGTCAGCACTTACGCCACCCTCATCAACTGACGTGGGGTAGTGCAGGGTGAGGCTGGAAAGAGTAAAGACTTGCGTGGCAAAGATGGGAGTGAAGAGGGGCCTCACCTGCCCTTCTCTCTAATCAGAGTCACAGGGGAGGCAAAGGCTGCTTCCAGAACCTGTCAGCCAGCAGCAAGAGCCACTGTGCCATCCGGGAAGGAGAGGGCAGGAGATCAGACCGAAGGATCAACATCTAAGGGGTCAGTGGATCCCTGGGCAAGAGACAAGTCATTTCCAAGCACCAAAGTGTCTTTACAATACATCAACTGGACACCTGAGGGGACCGCAGCCTTCCCACTTCCTCCAAGGAGTTGCCCAGGATTCTCAGTACCGGTTGGGGAGGATCCTCATTCTCAACTTTTCCTCCCATTTGTTTTCACTTGCTCCTTGATGAGACTTCGCCGAGCTTTTTCAGTTGTGTGTGTGTCTCCTCTACCTGTTTTGACAGTAGAAGTCTGATCTCGCTTTTACCACTCAGAATTTCTGGATAAGAAACCATAGTAAGTGTATTAGTTTCCTATGGCTGCTCTAACTAATGACCACAACTTGGTAGCTTAAAAACAACACAAATTTGTTCCCTTACAGTTCTGCAAGTCTGAAGCTTGAAATGGGTCTTGCAGGGCTAACGTCAAGGTGTCAGCAGGGCTGGCTCCTCCTGGAGGCTCTGGGGAGAATCCCCTTGCCGGCCTATTTCAGCTTTGGAAGGCTGGCATTACTCCTCGGCTGGTGACCCTTCCTCAAATCACCACAGCCCCTCGCTTCCATTGTCCCATCTCCTACTTCCTCTGACCTCTTGCTTCCCTGTTATAAGGACCCCATGATGATATCAGGTTCACCCAGATAATCCAGCATAAGCTCCCCAGCTCAAGATCCCGAACTTAATTATATCTACAAAACTGCCTTTCGCCACCTAGGGAAGCATTCACAGGTTCCAGAGATTAGGCTGTGGACATTTCGGGGGGCCCTTATTCAGCCTACCACAGGCAGAGTACCTAGAATGTGTCCCAGCTATAAAACAAGGTTGCCGTGAAGCTAAATAGAAAAGACACTATAAAAGCATTTACCAGGGTGCCTGGAATATAAGTTGCAGATGACTGCTGGGTCTCCTTAATCTCAACACGGCAGCCTCATCTGAGAGGTGTGCGAACACCTACTGGTGACCAGGGGCTTTGACGAAGGTCACCTCATCGTACGCTCACTGTGAACCATGAGACGGATGCCATCAGCCCTCTTTTGAAAATGAGAGAATACAGGCTCAGAGAATAAGTGACTTGTCCAAGGTCACGCAGTTGACAAATGGCAGAGCTAAGGCTAAAATTCAGACTTATCGGAATGGGCAAATAACAAATGTTCAACCAACACTGTCACCTAATCCATTACTTACCAAAATGGGCTCTGTGTCAGAATGACCTTTGGAGCAGGGTAGCAATACAGATTCCTGGGCCCACCCCTGGAGCTTCTGATTCAGTATATATGAGGCGGGGCCTGGGAATATATCATTTTTAATAAACTAAATATATAATTTGGATGCTTGAGCAAGTTTGTAAAACAGGAGCCCGATTCACCTGAGAATGATCCAGTACCCTCCCTGCAGTCACAGTGAACTCTGGTCTCTTTCAAATACACCTCCCCTCACACACACTCACACACACAATCGGACAGGCAGAGTTCCTCAACAGCAGCATGACTGATATTTGGAACAGATAATTCTTTGCCGTGGGAGGTTGTCCTGTGCATTGCAGGACGGGTAACAGCCTCCTTGGCCACAGCCACTAGACTCGAGTACTACTCTTCCCCTAGTTGTGACTAATGTCTCCAGATACTTCTGAATGTCCCCTGGGAGGCAAAATTCTCCCTGGTTGGAAAGCACTGAGACTGGGGGGCTCAGAAAGAATAGGTCGTGAAATCAAAGCCATCGCCTGTGGAGACCTCCAGTCTTTGGTCCATTCACACCCCTCACTAAAGCAAGTGGGAACGGGGCCGTGGGAGGCAGACAGCCTGTGAATCAAGAGTGTGGGGTGCTCAGCCCATTGGCCCACCCAGCAGCCCATCATGTAACGGAGGAGCCACTCCTTCAGGGCAGCCACAGACTCTGCCACAGCCCATGTACTCGTCAGGAAACGGAGACTAGCTGTCGAATTTCCCTTGTCTGGCTTTCAGTTTCCTCAATTGCAAAATGAACAAGTTGAGCAAGAATATTTCCAGGATGACCTGGAGTTCCAAATTCTTCAAAGGTGTGTGCACGTCTAACCAACTTTCCTAACCAGAGGGAAGCTTGTCCCTGGGCTCCAGAAGGAGGGTGCAGCCACAGACAACCGCAATGCCAGGGTTCACTGTGACCTGGGGGCATGAGCAATAAAACATAAATGTCTCTACTCCCTGTAGGGGAGGAAGACATTTCCTCTACCCTCTCTGGGTTTGTCTGGCCAGAGAACAAATTAAATTCACATGAGACAGAATAGCAGGAGAAAATTAAACAAAGCTTTATAACATGTATACATGGGAGAGGCCCAGGCAAGCTGAGCAACTCGCCAAAATGGCTGAAGCCCCCACCTTAAATATCATGTCCAGCTAAAGACAAAGGAGGATGTTGGGGGTGGGGAGAGTCAGTTAAAGGAGGTTACCAGAAACAGGAATAAGATTATTATGCAGAATTTAAGTCCTTGCCTTTGGCATTGATTATGAGTTTCTAGAGATAAAGTCATCCCCCTCTTCTTCCTGGTACAGAGAGGTAGGGACCTTTACAGATGGAGATTTCCCTTACAAATGTAAATGTTTCTTAACAAAAGGCAAGCAAGTTCCACTCCTCAGAGCCTCCTTCCCTGTCCCAGTTTATCAAAAGCAACAAGCCCCAAATAATCCTCAAGCCAAAGAGACATTATCTTGGCGTGGCCAAGACCAGTCCCCCACATCCCCAACCTTCTCTTCTCTCATTCTGTGAGTGTCTCTATCCCTCCCTCCTTGTAGGTTCTTCTTTCTCTCTGTCTCTCTGTTCCCATATAACAAAGAGGAATTATGGGGGACTTTGTGAGGCTTTCTTTTTTTCTCTGCTGCTGAATAAGCTCAGGTACTTTTCTTTTTATTAAAGCCAATATCTTTAGCGAAGATGGTACAGAAAAGTTCTCTGAGACCTGAGATATAAGATTATTACAATTTTGCCTCACCCAGGTTCTCAGAGAAGGATAAGCTGATACAGCAATCTCAGGTAAAGACCCAAGAACAGGCTGGTTTCCAGAGGCGGCCATGGCGCAGGTCTGGATTCTGGACTGCCCCTTAAGAAAAGATAAAAAGACAACCTTCCTTGCAAACTATATTTGATGTAATTATTTGGCAAGGGTGTCCTACACAGAACAGGCACTTAATTCCATTTCGAATGAATCTTATTCCACTAGCAGAGTGCGACCTGAAAAAAAAATGTTTAAAAAAAGCCAACAACAAAAATACCCAAATATTAAGCATAAATGTCTTGTCCCATTTTCAAAAGGCAAGTGCAACTGACTTTCAGATGAGGGCTTCACGCCAACTCCAACTACCCTTGCAATGTCTGGCAACATTCAAGCTGGCCTAGCAGAAAGAACTCAAAATAGACTTAAGAATTCCCCAGCCTTGGGGAGGGTCAGAGAACTCTATGGAATGTCAGAGCGCCACGGCCCAAAGGAAGACTTCAGTAAAGAGCGCAGAGGTCAGTTTCTCCAGAAAACCTCCCCCGACCACTATGGACTCCCATGAACCCCTCCTTTATATGCATCGGTGCAACCACATGCCCCTCACAGCCAGGGGGACTCTTACTTTGTACCCCCTCACCCTGGTCCCTATATTCTGTCTCAACGTCCTTAGCACCTATAGTATCTCGCTGAGCATACTTGTTTCTATGTCTATTGCCCTAGTCAGACTGGAATCTTCTGGCGGCAAAGACCACGTTCAGTCAGTCTAAGACCCTTAGCACTCGACACCAGCAAGTGTTCAATATCTGCTTATTTAAGGAAACAAAGGGAAGGACAGAAGGGCAGGAAGGAAAGAGCTACATTATTATGCACTTGCCAGGGTCCGCAGCAATGACGCATCTCTGCCTCCAGCTGCTTGCCATTCGAGAGAGCATACCTTGTCTCCCAGCTAAGTAAGAATTCCTGGCTTCAGGGACTGTTTCTTCTAATCTGGAGAATCCCATCCCCCTCCCGCATGGTGCTAGTCCGGCACTGGAAACATAAATGCCAACGCAGTTCTGTCTGGTAGACTTTAAGTACAGTGCTGCCAAGAGGGGGACGGTCTAAACGCCACGCCCAAGCCCAAGGTAGCCCTGAGGTCTGTCATTCTGTCAGTAGAGAACTGGTCTCAGCTGCATTGTGTCTGCATTTCCTGATTGTCACTGGGAGCACACTGGCCAGTGGCTTGCCGGGTCACGACAACAAGCTGACATCTCTGCTCTGTGCCCCTGACCACTGCATGCTCACTCCAGATGCTGGTGGAAGCCTCATCACAGACTGGGCGTCTGTCTGTCGGAAGCTCAGTGGGTGTCTCGCAGGCAGGAACTCCCTGACTTACATGTATCTTCAAATTCCTAACACCTTATCAAGCCCTGGCACCTAAGAGGGGAAGGAGGAACATTCATCAAGCATTTCCACGCCTCAGGCATTGTGCTATGTGTTCTAGACACATGCTCTCATATATTCCTCAATGAGGAAGGGACTCCTTCTATCCCTATTTTATAGGTGGAGAAACTGAGACTCTGAGAGTTTAAGTCAGCATTGCCCAAGCCAACAGCTAACAAATAGCAAATCATAGATTGAAACCCAGGTTTCCAGCAATAAATCCTCTGCTGCTTCCAGTGCACCATACCTCACCCCACCAGTGGACGCTCAATAAATGCTTGTTGAGTTAAACTGAATTCCCAGAAGACTCTAAGATTGAACACACACACACACCAGGCTCCTCATAGCTTGCTGCTGCTTGTTAAAATTATTCTTGGCTAACAAGAAATAATTAGAGTCTCTGGAGTACAGTACATTAGAAATATGTCCTTGGGAATTAGAACATAAAACAAGCCTAAATAGAAATGTCAACTGCTTGTTGGTAAAGTTCATAAAATCATAGAATCTCAGTGCTGAGAGGGACACTGGAGATCATCTAGTTCGAGCCCATCCTTTTTCAGAGGGGTAAACTAAGGCGTCAACAAGAAATGACTTGCTCAAGGTTGCACATCAAGTTGCAGCAATGACAGGACCAGAATCCCTGATGGTCCCTCCGTGCTCCCTTTGTGTTCTTGGATCCCAGTTCTAAATATCCTGGGTGCTATTCCTCACTGCCCACAGCCCTCAGAACCAAGGCTCACAGACGGACTCTTGGTCAAATCTCTCTTTCTTGTCAGGAAATTGGGACTCATGGCCACAGATGGAAGGTGCTGCGCCATCTCAGCATTTAATCACCCGCAAAAGCCATTTCCCGCCTCGTTTGCTCCACTGCCAGAAATACTATCCTTAAATAATCCACACGTGGCAGACACCCTGCCAGGGACAACACTGTCTTCCCTTTTCCTGGGGAAATGGTGATAGCAGCACCGGTTGCAGAGAAAGGAGAGACTGCTGTGCAGCACACACCCTCTGAGACGTGGGGTTAACAACGCAGCCTCCCAAAATCGAGCTATAAATATCGAGGAGCCTCCGAGGATGAGGAGAGCCCGCTTCCTGCTGTCACAGGGAAGGGCTGGGACAGTCTGTTCAGTCAAGAACAAAAGCTGCTCTCCCACTGCGAGCTGCGAGAGCGGGGTGGGAAGAGCGGGTAGCGGAGGAAGCGGGGTGATTTCAAGTGAACAGAACAACTATTTGTGGAGTTTGTGCTTCACAGGAAGGCATTCATCTCACCTTCTTCCAGAAGGATGGGAGATGGCTTGGGAAATTACACACAACATAGAATATTATATTTTATAAGGTAAAATTTTAAACCATAATCCAAAACAATTCAAAAGGAACAGAGAACAGGTATTTCCAGCTCTTGAGGACACTCGGATAATTGAGAGATGGGGAAAACCAACAGGTCTGGTTTGCCTCACCAGAACTAGGACCTCTAGTTTGAACAGCTCCTCTCACTTATTTCTCACGTCCATCCTCCTCTCAAATCTGTCTGAAGATCTCCATTTCATAAATGAGGAAACTGAAGCTCAGAGAGGCTGAGTAACTTCACCAGCAACACAGTTAGAATCCGTCTCTCAATTCTGAGTTCCTTCTTCTCCCTGTTTCTGTGTCCTACTCTGTATGCCCAGCCCTGTGTCAGCTGACAGTGGTGTGCTCGTAAATGTGTAACCACCAGCTCACTGAAAGGAAAAATAAAAGAGCCCTGACTTATAGCAGTCATCAATTTCCATAGCGTAAATATGGTCATCATGGCCAATGTTCAAGCAACCCAATGTGTATTAACCAGCTCACAAAATTCCTGAAAATGTCTCAGTCAGCTCTCAAAGTCACTGGGCACCAGCAAACCACTCTGCTGGGGAGGAATGTCTGGGTGCAGCCCCTGCCTGCATGCAGCTCATGGCCTAATTAGGAGACAAGGACAGACAAACACACATGATGCAATGCAAGAAAATGACAGGCTGGGATAAAAGGCCATGCCTCTGTGCCCTTACAGAATGTAACCCCTGCCACCTCTCCTGCCTGATGACCTCTTCCTGGAAGCCTCAGGGCTCCCACCTAGGCTGTTCCACGCTTAGATACCCACCCCCTCAATTCTCATCCTAAATGGTGCTTTTTCAGGGAAGTCTTGCCTGAGGTTAGGTCTCCCTGGAAGCCACTCTCTGAGCACCAAGATCCAAATCACAACAATTCATTACAACATAATGTGTCCACCCTCCACTCAGGGAGCCCAGGGCCCCTTTATAAGGGTCAGAGGCCAGGAGGCCATTCCATAAGCTAAGTCGCATCCGCTTTTGCACACAGGCGCCCCTATTTCTCACCTTAGCAGTACATATCAGCTAACTGCATCCACACCATTTGAGGGACAGGAAGTCGTGGCACTGGAAGAGAGGTCGTCAAACACAGCTTCTCAAACTTTAAGGTGCACAGAACTCCCTGGGAGAGTGTGAAATGCAAATTCCAATTCAGCAGATAAGGTGTGGGGTCTGAGGATGCTGCACTTCTATCAAGCTCCCAGGTGACCCTGATGCTACTGCTCTTTGGACCACACGTGGGTAACAGAGCTCTCACAGATCTGCAGGGGCCAGGCTGGTACCCACCAGCCACCTGGCTCCTGAGCACTGGGATCGTGGCCAGTGCCGACTGAGACGGGCTGCAAGTGTCAAATCTGCACCAGATTTCAAAGGCTTAGTGGAAATAAAAACGAATGCAAAAGATCACATTAATAATTTTATACTGGTTCCATGTTAAAATAACAACAGTCTGGAAACGTTAGGTTAAATAAAATAAATTATTGAAAATGATTTCAACTGTTTCTACTCATTTTAAAGTGGTTACCAGAAAATTTAAAATTTCATATGGGGCTGACATTGTATGTCTAGTGGACAGTGCTGTCACAGATCCTCCCTTGAAATACAGTAAGCCCCAGAAAAGCAGCATCCACACAGTGCTCCACGGAACTGCTCCTACAGCCTCATAACAGGAGACCCCCTCTGCTCTTACATCAAATAGTCCCACACGCAACTCTAGAACACTGAGTTGATCCAAATCAAATAGATTCCTTCTCTATCAGATTTCTCAGAACCTTTATCTGGCTTATGCGCTTCGTGAACTTCCAAGAAAGGGCAGAGTGCACAGGGTTTCCCAAACTTAGGTGACCTCTCTATAGCAACACAGTGCTCCAGACTCATTTTTCAGGCAAATTCCCAGGTCCCAGCCCAACCCTGCCAAATTAAGAGTTTTGGGGGGGGTGGGATCCAGGAATCTGTTTTTTAATAATCAGATGATTCTGATGAAATTACCTTGGAGTCACTTAAAAGTATTCTTTGACTGCTGCTTGAATACCCCTAGTGACAAGGAGCTCATCACCTCTAAGGCAGCCTGTTTTACTATTGGGCAGCTAACACCACTGTAACAGTTATTATCCCAATTGGTGAAATTATCACCATTACCATTATCCCAAATGGCCCCCCATAAAAGAGTCATCTGACCAAAGCTTATAACTTATAAGATCAAGCCAGGACTTAGGACTTGACAAGCCAAACCCTTCATTTGACAAATAAGGAGCTGAGATACACAGAAGGGAACGTCCTATCCAAGGTCACATGTGCAGATAGAGGTGGAGTTCAGACTCGGAGGCACTGCTCACCCCTGACAGTCCTGCCTCAGACCCCAGCAGCTAAATGCGCCTCTGGTTCTGATCAGACAGCCGGACCTCTGGAGGCTGGGTGACAATTGCTGGTGGACACGACTCACCTCTAACCTCTAAGTCGTCTTAGAGACCCCTCCCTCTAGGGACCAGAATGGGACCCTGGTAATGTCTGCCAACCTCTTCCACCTGACTCTGAATCTTGCACTGGAACGCCCAGCTCCTTAGCAAGCATCTCACCACACCTGGGCACACTCCCCAGAGCAAGGACAGCAGCTGGCCTCACTCCACAGGGTACTCCAATGTCCACTGTGGTACTCCAAATATCTCACCAGGTACTTATGTTCTAATCCTCCTTCCAGAAATAGAAACAGCCAGCAGCACCCCTGCAGGCACGGTGCCTGGGGCGGCCTCCACAGCCAGCTTCTGTGAACTGGCCTCACCCGGGCTTTCCCTCTGGCTATAAGCAGGCAGGGGCCCAACGCAGAGGAGTCTGGAGCCCCTGGGGGTGTGTTGTTCCTCCCACTCTCGGTGTTCTTCCCTGTGCAATTGTGAAGAGCCCACAGTCGGTGACTCCCTCCTTCCTGGTGAAGCCACAACATTTCTCACACCACATGATAAATCCACTTCTTTAAGTGCAAATAAACTGGCGGTTCTTTGACCCTCTCTTCTGTCACTCATGATAACAGGAGAGGTGGGAGGATTGGATGATGGAGGCGTGGGAGAGAGGAGATGCAGCCGCAAGGAAGTAACAAAGGGAAGCCTGAAGTCAGTGCTCTGCAGAGACGGTGCTCAAGGGGAGAGCTACTCTCTCAAGCCATTCAGATTCTGTCTGCAGTCAGCGGGACTCCACGAGCTGCCCTTGCCCTCATCTCCTTCCATGCCCAGGTCTTTGCACACCTGTCCACACGTTCTGTGCACTCGCATTGTGCCTCCATGTCAGGCCTCTGCAGCGTCATTCAGGAGGAGGAGAGCCTCCAATTAGGTGGAGAAGAGATGCTTCTTGCATAGAAAATTGGGTTGGAGGGAGCGAGGGGTGACCCTTGACTTGTGAGGCTCCTGAACAGCAAATTCCCCATCAGCAGAAGCTCGACCAGCATGGAATGAATCATCGGCACTGCAAGAGAAGGAAACTTCACCCTCACCTCCAAGCACCTCGGGGCTTACGACAGGTTGCTCTGTCTGGTGGCCATGGATACCGCCCTCTCAAGGAAAACAAAAAATTCAATAAGCAAAATGAATTTTTTTCTTTCCTCTGTATCAAGAGTTCCCTCTCCCCCTCCCACTCTCCCTGGCCCTATCTCAAGCACAACTTCTCGTTAAATATTCCTTGCATTGGAAAATACAACTTACAGATTGAGAAGGTAGGGCGGTTTGTTGTTGTTGTTGTTTTTCATATAACAAACTCTCAGACTCCTCAAAACCCCCCTGTTCTCCAGCTCCTCACCAGTGGACTTCAATCCGATGTGCCTGCTTATGCCTCCCCGAAGAAGGGAGAGTCTCCACATGAAGGATTCTCAAACTTTAGTGAACTTTATTCTTATAACCACCTGGGGAGCTCACGAAACAGCGGATTCATGGCGCCTTCCCTAAGACTCTGATTCTGTGCCTCTGCTTTGGAGCCCAGGAAGCCATAATTATAACATGTAAGGCAGGTAATTCTGAGGCAGGGCTCCTGTGAACCACACCTGGAGCAGCTCCGCTCTAACAGTTCTGACCCAGGTCAAGAAGAATAGATTTAGAGGTTTCCTTTCTAAAAAAAATTGACTCAAGTGCTAATTCTGCTTTTCCAGTGAAACCCCTGGGTGCCAGTTCCCTCAATCCATCCCCTCCTAGAACGTGATGAGTTTTGAGGGCTCTTCACCTGTAGTAAAATGATTCAGAGAGTGGCACCCACTGGCCATCTTTCATACTACAGCCAAGCTCTAAAAGACTTGTAAACAATAAAAAGTAAAAGGAAAGAGGAGAGGGCCACAAATACTAAAGAGAAGTGGTGACATTCTACTTTCAGAGTAGAATCTAACAGCTTGCCAAAATCAAGGCCTCCGGAGCCGGCATTACAAAAAGGTGTTATTTCTGCCGGCAAGAGAGGTAGGGTTTTACCCATATCTTAAGGCAGAAGTTCATCAAGCATGCTGGCTGGAGATCCCAAGGCTCCCTAGAGCTTTTCATTTACTCAATGATTCAGAAAGCGGACCTGCCACCCTCTAAGGAATGTCATTTTCTCAGTTGCTCTCCGACAGATTAAGTGTACAAACATTGCCCACTAACCCAACAAGTATTTACTGATCATTTTCTCTATGTAAATCATGGGTTGTGTCAGAACAAGTGACAGAACCAGCTCTCAGAGGGCTTACATTTAAGCTGGGAAAATAAGATGTTGAGAGTCAGAACCACACCTAATCAGGGGCAAAGAGGACCTGAGGACATGAAACTATTCACCAAAAATACTGGAGGAATGTGAATCCAAGGAACAGCCAGCTTTTGCATCCTTCCTCTAAACCCAAAAGAATCTAGAAACCTGACAGTCATTACCTAGGGAATAATGGGTCTTATCCATAATATTGAAATACAGGTAATATTTATGTTAAATCGAACCCCAAAGGCAGTCATGGTGGAGAAAATAATGGGAGAATATGTCACAGAAGACCAATACGCACCTTTGGGGAGGGTAGAGAAAGGAGGTAGCCATTTTCAGGCAAATAATTCAAGTTACAATGGGGAGTTATGCTCTTTATGGACTATGGCCACACATCTTCTTGAAATCAGTGCATCGCATCTGTTCCTCCTTCCACCTACCACTTCCCGAAACCCCGCCTTCATCACGGGCTCTACAAAAGCAGCAAGAGAAAGCCAAGGTGAATGCCCAACTTTACTCTGTGAAGGAAAAGAGCTTCCCCCAACAGTCAACCACATGAGGGGCCCTTCCTTTAGTAAGTCATTCAATCATGGTTCACTTACCAGCTGCATGCCCAGCACTGTGCCAGCGCTTGAGACACAAGAGCGGACAAGAAGACACAGCCCCTAATCCTCCCACAGTGCTCACACGGACACAAACAAGAAAACAAGCACTGTGAACACAAGGTAGTAGACAGAGGTGTGTAAAGACACCACTTTATTCACTTCCCTCAACGCTCCCCTCACTGCTCAACACATGGGGGTCAGGGCGGGGCTCCAGCATTGAGCCAAGGAGGTAAATATTGACCAGATCTGGTGAGAACATCCATTCCAACAGCACTCTCCTGACGCACTCTCAGCTCCTCTCATGGGTACCACAGCAGTCAGACCACGGCCTCACCCTCTCAATTCTCTCCAGTCTGATCTTATAGGTTTAGTGGGTCTGTTTCAGACTTAGTTTCACTCCCCTCTCTCCCATCCTGACTTTCTCCGGGGTCATTTCTCCTGAAAGTCACAGGATAATGCCAGAGTCAAGGAGAAGTGCTGCTTCCAAAAATTCCAGGAGACAAGGAATTCTCCAGGAAACAAAGCAAATCTCTAACATCTCTGGCCCCAAAAGGCAAGTTAGTGGCTTGGATACCAGGATGCCCCCCCGCCAGGTCTTGATGAGGCAGCACAGTGCAGTGGCTGAAAGGACAGACTCAGCAGCAGTCAGGCTCCCTGGGGACAACCCCAGCTCTGACACTGACTAGCTGGCTGACCTTGGGCAGTGTATTTAATTTCTCAGTGGCTGTTTCCTCCTCTGTGAGACAGTACCTAATTCACAATGTTATTAGGAAAAGTAAATGAGTCAATATCTCCAAAGTACTTCAAATTATACCTGGCACAGAGAAAGAGCTTTGGAAGTTTTTGTTAAATATAATCATTGTCTTTCTTTCTTCCCATCCAACAGCATGTATGAAGGATATCTAGATTCTATGCCAAGTCAGGTCACAACTCCCACCCTGTGTCAACCTGGTTGATAAAGTACACACCGTGCACAGAGGGCCAGCTGGAAGAAGAAACCAACACTGACTGAATGCCTGCTGTGCGCCAGCGACTGGGGTGGGTACTCTCCGATACACTGCGTATCATTTCAACTCCCAACAACCCCAAGAGACATCCAAATCTCTATTCCCAATTTTACAGACAAGAAGACAAGGGTTCAGAAATCCCTCTGACCTATTTGGGAACTAGAGACTAGCTCCACAACTATATTGTTTTGTAAGGGTCCATAAAGCTTACCTTCTTCGTGTTGGTATTTGTCTGTTTCCACAGAAAGATTAGGAGTTGGACCCATAGGAGAAATGGGGTTTATGAGGAAGAATGGAGCTAGGGAGACTGCCCTCCTCTCTGTTCAGATCTATGGAGAGAGAAATCGCAGCGGACAGAGAAAAATGTGGCTGAGGTAGAGAGAAAAGACTAGGTTCCCTGGGGCCAGAAGGAAAGAAAGGTGCAGCGAGGGAGCTGCCATGGGCCTAGAAAGAGATCTCAGAGTTTCATGAGAGGAATTTCTAGCAGGGTCTCTGATTCTTGATAGAGATTCAAACCTAAGTCAATTTGGCTCTAGAGACCAGCCCACCACTTTTCCTGTCATCTGTCAAAGGCAGACATCAATAATCGATCACAGCACTCATGCCTTCAGGCCTGGAAGCAGTCTCAGCAGTTAGACTCCAGGAAGCCCTGTCAATCAATTAGAGTTGACCACTAGATAAAATTGATTTGTCAGCCTTTCTCTTCACCATGCTTCCAAAAGGAGTTTAAGAAGCCACCTATCTTCAAAAGGTGGGTAATCTACTTAGGAAACTGATTAGGATACAGGAAGCAAATGAAAATATATATTCCTAGGATGAGCTGGGTGAATCTTAGTTAAGGATCACCCACTACAATGGACCAGGCAATGCAGTGCAATGAACTACACTTTGAGAAACTAATAATTCACTGCTTTCTTAACTTAAACTCCCAGAATACTTTACAATTTACAAATTATCATCACTTGATCCTCACAACTACCTCACCAGGCAGCTAGACATCTTGTAATGTGTAAAGCATAGAATTCTTACTAGTTTGAGTGGTTTGTAAATTTTTTTTAAGTAGGCAATCGTTTTCGCAAATAATTTCCTTTGCAATTCTCGTGCCCCTCCCTTCTTTTTCCTGTTTTATCATATCAGCCAGAACCTCAGAGCCTTGCTACTGCACTGTATGATCTATGAACCAGCAGCTATGGCATCACCTGGAAGCTGGCTAAAACTTCAGAATCTTAGGTCCCACCACAGACCTCTCAGAATCTGCATTTTAATAGGATCCCTAGGTGATTCACATGCACACTGAAATTTGAGAAACCTTGCTCTACCTATCTGTGAAAAATAGGAATAATAAAAGGTGTCTTTATTTTTGCTCTGATTGTAATGAGAATGTATCTCTATTTTCATCATTATTTATGATGCTTATTATAAGTTTTTGATAGATATCCTATGTCAGTTAAAGCAGAAACTCTATTTAATATTAATAACTATGAAAAAAATAGCATCTAAAGAAGTTTAATGTCTGCCACAAAATCACCCAGCTTGTAACTAACAGGTCAAGAACAAAAGTCCATGCTGTGCTGCCCTCATGCTGACCAGCCCTCACAGGGGAAGATGGACTAATAACAAATTATTCATGCCTAGCATGAGGTTCCCAGGCAATCAATACATATTTAATGAACGAATGAATAAATGAATAAATTTCATTGTACTTTGCATGAGGTTCCCATCCATCAATACATATTTGTTGAATGAACAAATGAATGAATTTCATTATTCTTTGTTTTATGTAATAGGTGTGTTTCTGCATAGCTGAATGAACATTAGATATTAGATCCTTGAATATTTGTGAACCACATGATTCAATGTGTAAGAAGAATCTCTATTTTAAGGCACTGTGCACTAAAGCCTTTCACTAAGAGGAAGAAAATAGCTTGCTTCATGAAAATGTACTCGATAGATTTTAATCAACAAGTGTTGATTGGATACAGCTGTGTGCTTATAACTGTCTTTAGCATTAATAAGAATTCAGAAGACATAAGAAAGTGGTTCTCAAATTTAGCCTGCATCAGAATCACCTGGAGGGCTTATTAAAGCCCAGATTCCTATTCTAACCCCTCCTCCCCCGAGTTTCTCATTCAGTAGGTCTGGGGTCTGGACCAAAATTTAGCATTTCTAGGAAGTCCCAGGGTAATGTTGATACTGTTGGTGCAGGCATCACACTTTGAGAAGAGGGCTGACATAAAATATCCTTCCTGCATCTAGGGCAGTGGTTCTCACCCCAGACACACATTTGAATCATCTGAGAAGCTTTTAAATATACTGATGCATGGGTCCCTCCAATGACCAGCTGAATCAGAATCTATGGGTGTAGAGCCTGGGAACCGGTATTTTTTGTAAGTTCCCCAGGTGTTTCTAATGTGAAGTCAGAGTTGAGCACCACTGGGCCTGGGAGTCTACTTAGGGAGGTAAGACAGATATGCAAGAAGAGTCCCAGGGCAGCACACACAGTGGTGTGCTGGAACCAGCTGCCACAGCTGGAGAAAGCCAATTGTGCACATCTCTTCCCAACTCTGCATTCAGTGACATCAAGTCGTTAGCTTGAAATTAGACACTGTAGGAGTATTTACACTACAAAAATTGGCAATTTCTACAAATAAGGGTTCTCCCCCTCCCCTTAGAGAACCAGCTATTAAACCACTGAATAGACGGCAGGCATGATAGGTACCAAATGAATAGTCATGTACAAGTACCAGGGAAGATGAGAAGAATAAGAAATTCCATTAGACTGGAGCAGACAGAGGGGACTTCATGCAGGTAGTAGAGCCAGAGATGGGCCATAAGGGATGGACAGGATCTGTATAGAAAGAAGGCCATCTGCCTGGAAGAAAATAAGAGTACGTGTTTGGATGTGGGACAGGACAAGGTACTTCTGGGCACAGTGAGTGGACTGAACATGCTCAAGAGAAGGATTCTTGATGCAGAAGAGTGTTTCTCTGAAAATTAGACTTTAGAAGTTTAGAATTGCATATAAGGGTATTTCCATAGAAAAGTGCATACATGCAGTGTAAGACCATATATTGGCCCAACTTTCTGCATGGATCATTAAGACAAAAGAACACTGTGGCATACCCACCCCAGCCCCACCAGTACTTCCCAGGGACTTCCTGAATTTGTACCAAGTCAACAGCTTGCAGGCAGTGCCTGAGAGGCACCCTGGACCAGCCCATTGGCCCCCCGACTTTCTCCCTTCGATGACACCAATCTGTAGATCCCATCCACCTTCTCCCAGAATCCTTTAGGGGACATTCTGCATCTCAAAATCCTGCTCTAATTCCCAAGGGGAGATGGAACTGTCAGCATCCATTCAGGATCCTGGAGACTCTGGAAGAAGCAGATGTATCTCAGTATACTGGGAAAACAAGATGTGAGGATGAGAAAAAAGAAAGTTAGCGTTGGAGGGGAAGAGCTTTGTCTATCCCTCTCTCCCTGAAAAGGTCAAAGTTGGGCCTGCAGGAGCCATTTCTACATGCTTCCCGTACTCAGAACTTTTGGCCTAGATGCTTTTCACTCCTGTGTCTAAAGAGGGAAGAGGCAAGAAAAAGAAAAACACCCATGAATATTTCATGCAGTGCCTCTGCTGACTTCTGAGTTCCCTGCACACCCATTAAAGTGCCACTGTAATAATGTCATTGTTTGCTCGTCATTTTCTACCTGGCTCTTAGGAAGGAGAAAAACAGAAATAATAATTCCTTGCTCTGATTGGGGGGGTCAAAGGAAATCATCTGCCGCTCGTACTAAGGCTTCTGAAATCAAAGGGCTAAACAATCACGTTTTCATTTATTTGGCGTCATTCAAGGAGGTAGAATTCCATACAAGTACTTTTCCAGATAAATGAAGCTTATCCTTAAGCACCGGACTTGTTTTTGAATTTTAACCATTTCAAATGGAAATTATCGTAGAATGAGACCCATTGCTCTGTTTTCTTAGACAAAATACATGCAGCAAAATGTAACCTTTCTTGTAGTACTTCAGAATCCTCTCTGTAAACAGCCTGCATTTAGTCTGATCCAACACATGACGCTGCAGCTTATTGCGATGTTCAGGGCTGCTTGTCCCTGAATTAACAGCCTCACACTGATGAGCCTTCTGAATTCTTAGTTCTTTTTCCTTCTCACCTGTGTATTTTCTTGTTGCCAGTCTGTCTACCATCCTGTCATGTTCATATCTTGGTGTTTGCCTCTAGGGTCAATTCTCCACCCCCACTTGCTTCCCAAGTATAATTTGTTGCTCTAAATTTGCTGGGAATTAGGAAACCTAACCACCAACCTCATTTAATAGTATGTAAAAAGAGAGTTAATAGGCTCTGAATGAGGGCCAAAGGCAGGGTTTCTAAGTAAATCGTATGACCTTGTGCTCGTAAAACTGTTGCTATCTTGCCATGGCATCTCTAAACCATGTTTATTTATTTATTGCTTCTTGATGCGTCCTGGATAGCAGAGTCTGCCCAAGAAGCAATCTTTAGGTAAGTTATTGTTTACTGATTGTAATTAACATGTGTACATACAAGTGTTTCTGGTTCCTCCTTCAGCATAGTTATACAGATTAAGCGCTGACTATGTGCTCGGTGCTGTGCTGACAAAGGTTACGAAATCCCTTTCAAGGAAGCGCAGTCTGGCAGGGAGACAAAGCTGACATAAGCCACTTTCTGCTCCTGTCTTCAACCCCACCCCACTCTCGCTCAGTAGCCATTCTCCAACCTCTCTGGCCTGAATATGCCAGGACCATTCCCTCCTCCTGGCCTTTGCACTTTGCTCTTCCCTCCCCTGGGACTCTCTTCCTGCAGGTCTTCGCATGGCTGACTCCTTCTGTTCTTTCAAATGTTAGCTCAGCTATTGCCCCCTCTGAGACCCCTCCCTGACTTCCCTATTTCCAGCTGCCTCCACCCTCACGACTACGTTACTCTAACTTTTTCTTCACAGAACCCTCCACGACCTGACATTATTCTATCCACCAACATGCTTGTTGTCCACTTGCCCCATCTCTGTATAAGCCCCCTGAGCACAAGGGCCTCCTCTGTGTTAGCCACCAGCCCAGCACCCCCAGGACAGCGCTAGCTAAGGACAGACCCTCGTGAGGACACCCGTTGAATCAGCGAAGAAGCTCAAATGGTTAGGATAGCTAAGTTATAGGAAAGGAGAGCAGAAAACACCCACCCAAGCCTGAGAGGAGAAAAAGACACCTCGGGGAGGTGAGATCAGAGCTGCATCTCAAACAGTGACTTGAGTACATGGGCAGGAAAAGTCACAGAGTATTCCAGAAAGATGATCACATATAATAAATATACCAAAAATATATATTCAATGACCCCTTCACAAAAATCTCAGCCTAATGATTTAAATGTTATCCAAGAATCCCCTGCCCTGTGAGAATGGCAGCAAGAAAAGCAGAGCCCCTGCCCCCTCATCTGCCTCCAGGTGACTGTTTTCCCCTCTGCATCTCTGAGAGCATAGGCTCACACACCTTGTGTTTAAAGCCCGCAGCTGTTTGCCAGGGCCGCAGTAACAAAGTACCACAAACTGAGTGGCTGACACAATGGAAATGTATTGTCTCACAGTTCTGGATGCCAAAATCCAAGATGTGGACAAGTCTGGCTCCTTCTGGGGGCCTGAGGGAGGATCTAATCCAAGCCTCTCCCGAGCTTCTGGTGTTCTCTTGCAAACTTTGCTGTTCTTTGGTTTGTAGATGCATCACTCTGATCTCTGCCTTCATCTTCACATGGTGTCCTTTCTCTACGTCTGTCTGTGTCCAAATTTCTCTTTTAATAAGGACATTAGTCATACTGGAGTAGGGGGCCCACCCTACTCATGGTAACTCATGGTAATAACTAACCACATCTACAGTGACCCCATTCCCAAACAAGGTCACACTCTGAGGTACTGGAGGTTAGGACCTCAACACATGAATTTTACGGAGACACAATCCAACCCATTACCAAGCATCAAATTTGAAAGCTGTCTCCCTGGCAGGCGCTGCTTCTGCCGGGTGAAGCTCTGTCTGGGGTCGACGTGGGAGCCCTGTAGGGGCAGATTACTGGTCAGGCCACTAGGCCGGGGAACAAAACCAACGGGACCCCCGGGTTTGAGAAGCAGCCTGGGAGAAGGACGAGAGAAGGGATGGAAGCTCCATTTGTGCCCATGGAGGAGCCACCATAACCCCAAGTACCAGCTAGATCACCTTATCAGACCCAAAGCCCCGCAAGGTCCTAGCTGTCATTTTAAAGTGACGAGGCACAAGGCATTCAGGAAACAAGATATTCCAGAGCCTGGACCTTGGAGAAAGACCATGCAGATCAAGAAATGGAGACTAAGTTTCCTCATCTGCAAAGTGAGAGGTTGGACAATGACCCTTCCTGCTATCGTGGTCTCTGGTTCTAGGATGCGGCATACTTTACACCTGGTAGCCATGTGATCAACATTCACCAAATAGCTGAAGGAAGGAAGGAATAAATGAATGAGTCTGTACCATAAGGATAAGATGCAGTAACCTCATTGTAGTTAACTCCCCTCAAAAAAAAAAAATAGAGAGAGAGAGAGACCAAGAGTGAATCTGGGTTAAAGATCTCTGCCCTCTGGAAGTAGTTAAAATTGAATAATATAGCAAAGCAAACACACCCAGGGCCTAATTAGACTTCTGAATACATAAGCAGACAGGTCTTGCTAGAATTTTCTTTGCCCCAAAACACAGATCTCAGACCTTTTCTCCCCAATCAGTACCTGTATCAGTTGTTGGGGCTCAGTCTAAATCCATTCCTTAGTGTTGAGGCTCCCGAACAATCTACTCCGAGAAGCAATTATTTGGGGGTCTGAGAATTCTCCTGATTCCACATCCCAGCCCGAAGTGAGTTCTTCCAGCAAAGGGCTGAGAAGCTACAGCCAAGAATACAATCAAAGAGAAGGACAGCCTGTAATCTTAACTTTCCCTTTGTACTTCAGACGACCGCTATCAGAGTCAAGGCAGCGGGGGAAAAAAAAGCCTGCGAGTGGAGGAATGAGGCACACCCCTGTGCAGTGAGACTTCTCCTAGGGAAAATGAAAATGCCTCCTTTTAATGCCAGAGTTTAAGAAGAGAAATCGCTTCAGAAATGAGAATGCAAAAGAAAGAAAGGGAAAGAGAAAGAAATGGGGAGAGGAAGATTATGCCCCCTCAAACTGAATTTCAAACCACCATCACAAAGCAATATCCAGCTAAAAAAAGCAAGAGGAAAACCTAGCCCCCTGACAATAAAACCACAGGGCTCCAAACAAACAGGGATGCAGACGCCCAGGCAGCGGATCTGGAGCTGAAGTGCAAAACAAGAGAGCAAAACTCGAGGCGCCACCTCTAAGGGCAAAAGCAGCCTGAGAAAGTGGTCCACGGAGCGGGCTCAGCTGTTGCACCTGCCTGGCGTCTGAAGGACAAGCATTCTCAGCCCTGCTCGAAGAGCTTTGCAAATGAGATGGAAATCAGCCTGCAGTGAGACTCGGGGTGCACTGAGGACAAGAGCTAATGGCAGTTATTTAGTTTTAATAACTGGGTAATTGCTGACCAGACCAGCAGAGGTCAAAAGGCCAGTGCCTTTGCTTTGCCAAGAAAGTGAAGGGTTAGGTGTTAACTGCATAAAATTAAGTGGGCTGCCACCCTGGTCACTTGTAATTGGGCTGTGCTACCACAAGATGTGGGGACAGACCATTTGGGTCAGGGGGCCTCTGGCAGACCCACCTGGCCAGAGCAGGCACAAAACTTTTGTGAGCTGTAATTGGGCTAAAACACCTTAACTTAGACAACAGCAGCTGTTCAGTGCCGGAATGGGTTAGGGGTCTGAGGATAATGGCTGAACTTGAACATGAATACAGGCCTTTCAGTTTCAAGAGAAGCCAAGGGACTATCTCAAGGGGCTTCTGAAAGCAGGTGGAACTGTTAAAAGGTCAAGTCCTTAGCATTCACTCCCAGAAACCACTAATCTGAAAGTCAGGAAGGTTTCCCCATGCACCAGCATGAACATCCAGGATCCCAGCCAATGCCCCGCTTCGAGCAGCTTGTGAAAGGGGGGTACTTACACTTCTAAGGGATTTGTCTTGAAAGTATCACCCTGACCACCTTCAGAGGGTTGGTGCTATGTAACGTCCACTCCAGTTCCACAGGCAGCCTCCCTTCTGCCTGCTCACTCCAGCCTCCAACCCTTCACTCTGGCTTTCTCCATTTTCCGGATGCTGTCTCCTCTCCCATTCAAACCCTGCCTGGTACTTTCCAAGTCCCACCTTCTTACCCTACCAAGAAACCCTGTTTACAAAGAACGTGCTGAATAAGCATTAGCTGCCCTTCACAGTTATTTACCCCTGCTGAACTCTTTGAGCCCTCGATCAATTTCAAGCTCAAAAGGTACTTAGACATCAACCAGTGCAACTTTATAGATAAAAATAAACCAAAGCCCAGGCAGGTTACACAGTTTATCTAGACATTCTTTTGTTAATTTCTGTTTCATTACGGGAATCTCATCTGTCCAATATTCTGTATGTTTCTGAAAGACAGAACTCCTATATTAATCTATAGGTTAGTCTTTTATATAACCCCCTGGTATTTAATGTAGAAGAGAGAAGTAGATCCTTAATAAATATCTGTCCATCATTAGACCCTTTCCTCAGTGATCCATTCATGACCTAACTCCAATTACAGTGTTATAGGGCTCAGAGTGAACTTGATTTCTCCTAACCACACTGGTGAGGAGCCACATAATAAGCTAATAATTTTATAGATGAGCAAATCCCTTTCGCTGGTGTCCTACATACAGCAGGCAACAAGGAAGGAAGAGGGACTGGTCCCTCACCCTTCTCCAGATATATCCCCATTCAGTGCCCCCACACACTAACTGGGTGCACATTATTCATCATCTTTGTGTAAGTAACGGTACTTGGAAGTCGAAAAAGACATGGTCCTTGCTCTTGAGCACTTTCAGTCTAATGGGGAAGACAGGCAGGAACACAGATCATAACGACTCCATGTGACAAGTGTGATGACAGAGAAAAGATAAAAGAGTATCATACTAGATCATTACATGAAACTCTGGATCTTTCCCTTGACTCACCAACATGTTCCCCATGAACAAAATATGGCTGGCTTAACTATTTGCCAAAGTCCCCACCATACCTCTGCTTCTTGGTTTTTGCTCACACCATTCTCCCCACCCAAAACGTCTTCACTTCCATGTAAATCTAACTCATCTTTGAAACTCAAGTTTCAAGTTTAATCTTAAATTCTTTAGGACTATTCTTTTCATCCAGGCTCTCCTTTACTACTTTGCCACTTCCTTTTTGCACCATTTATTTTGTCTCTTACGATATTTCTTCTTCAGTTATTATGTCCTTACTTAACTCTCACGCAATCTTAACATTGATCTAAATTTTAAATTCTTTAATGGTGGGTCTCAAGTTCACTCCTTTAGAAAATTCGCATAGGAACAAGTCTCAGATACACAGCAAGTGGTCAATATATCTCCTTGCAGAATGAATGCATGAATGAGTGAACGAATGAATGTGCCAATTAGTCAGGTTTCAATTGTTGGTCAATAATTCCAGATAAATCTATCCTCTAGCTATGTTTTCTCCTCCCTATTATTATACAGTAACACACACAGACACAGGATATGATTTTCAGTCAACCAGAGTGAGTTCACCTGGAATGCATTAGCCACAGATCTCTACTAAGATTAGCCAGGTTACTTCAATAGCACCTTTTCTAATTTAATTTTTTCTTTGGCATCCCCCTCCAACCCACCCTGACTCCATCTGGATTTTTTAATGCTTGGGGAAAAGCAGAAAATGAGTAAATGAGCTCGCAGGAATGGGGTATAATTCTATGGTTCAAATTGCCATCTTCTAATGAGTGGAATAAATCCGTATTGATGCTAATAAACAAGATGCTGACACATGGGCACAGAGGTCAGGGCCCAGCCTGGTAGGGCCCAGCAGGGACTGATTTATGTAATCAGTTTTCATCCCTCAATGAATATCCCAAGCTACAGCCAGGCTGGATGGGAATCATTTCCTGGGTAAATTTTCATGTCCTAGTACAAGAAGCACTGTTCTCCCAACACTGCTGTCAACCACCACCCCAGAGAAGCTTGAAGCTTATCTTTTAATGTCGCTCTCAACTTCTCCCTTTACAGCACCTAAACCCAGAAATGGCAAGAGACGGAGGAGTTTCTTCCCCACTATTTTGGACTTTGTCTCTAACATCTGATAGGTACAAGCGCACAGCAAAAGCCCTTCACTCTACAGGGCTACAGTCTAAGGCAGGAAAGAGCACACAAAGGAGCCTATCACCTAAACCCGGCCACACATCCAGATCACCTAGAGAGCTGGCTGACAGCTGGAGAGAATCTGACTCAGTAGGTCCTACGTGGAGTCTGACAATTTGATTTTTAACAAGGGCCCCAGATGATTCTGATGGAGCCAACACATATGACAGACAGGTAGACAAAGGAAAACACTGTATAATGTAAACAGCTTGAGCTTTTGAGTCAGGCAGGTCTAGGTGGAAATCTCAGCTCTACTGTTCACTGCAAACTGGGGCAAGTGAGTTAACCTCTGGGTAAGAAGAGCTTTTTCAGAAGGCTTGTGCAGGGATCTAACCATCTAACACCCACAAAGCTGGGAGTGCAGGGCCTGGCACATGGTATAATTTTAATAAACAGAAACTGTCCTGGGCCGGCCCGGTGGCACAGTGGTTAAGTTCGCACTTTCCACTTCTCAGCGGCCTGGGGTTTGCCGGTTCGGATCCCGGGTGCGGACATGGCACTGCTTGGCACACCATGCTGTGGTAGGCATCCCATGTATAAAGTAGAGGAAGATGGGCACAGATGTTAGCTCAGGGCCAGGCTTCCTCAGCAAAAAGAGGAAGATTGGCTGTAGTTAGCTCAGGGCTAATCTTCCTCAAAAAAAAAAAAAAAGAAAGAAATTGCCCATAAATACAGCCCCTGAACTCTTACCTCTCAAACTGTCTGGCCAAGTTCAAATTTCACTAAATGATAATAAGTTGATCAAATTAAGGCTCTATATCAGCATGTAAATACGATTTAATCATTTCATATACATAAATTCTCGATTAGAAAAAAAGCGTATTTGGGGTTTCTGAAAATATGGTCACCACAATGAGAGCGCAGAATTCCATGGCTAGAGGTTAACCTTGGACTTTTAGGTCATTGATCTCTGAAGACTGTCATGATAATGCTGCGTCATTCATGACATGTTGCCACAACAAACCCCAAGGACAATGTCATATAGAAAATAAGATCATGGATGAGGAAGTCCTTTGAAAAGCCTACTATAGAGTAATGAAAGCGAGTATCTTCTAAAACTACATTTAGAGGGAACAGAGGAAAAAACCATCAACAAAGTCACAAATTAGGATCCTTCATACACTTCCATTATCAAGGTTAATCATTCGTATAGTATTCAGAAAGGGGCACCTGATTAAAGCTGTGTTGGTCTCAGCAAATACTTGCATTCTTTCTGTTCTTGCTTTTTACATACATTTTGTGTTCTGCGCATCTTTCAGAAGCCAGCCTTAATGGAAACTTATGCAGGACTTCAGCACATAAGTTCTCTTGACATAACCTGGCCCAATCACTCTACATGAATGGAAATCACCTTTCCTTTGACATTTCTTGGCAAGAAAATTTGCTGGTAAATATCATTTAACCTTTGTCAAACAGTGAAGGTGGCCCTGGTTCCATCCATCAGATAGATTCCTCACTCTTAATTTAAAATATTAGAAGGTGCCCTAAGCCTTTTTCTGTGGGGGAAACCCAAGCGAATCTTATTTGGATAGATTTCCCCATGCCAGATTCTTAAAAGATACCCAGCCAGGTACAGCATTTAATTAAAAGAAGGTCAGGCAACAGAGTGGACATACTCCTACTTGAGTGGTTAATTGCTAGAAAGAGTTTAACAAATTATTTTTGGAGCCAAAGTTCCTGTTTCCACGAAGGTCTTTTTTTTCTTTCTTAAAACCCTCACTAAGTTCCACCAGCAAACTCTTTCCAAGGCTGTTAAATAGCCAAAGATAAACAGCTGTCATAGGCATTCAAGATATATGGAAAACATATAAACTATTTTAAGTCCACAGTAACTATGTGAAACCCAACAGTAACTTCAGTATTATACACTACTTCAGACCACTCTATGATCTTTTATTTTTAACATGAAATATTCAGATGAGAGTAATTAGTTCCATTTAACAGAATCAAGTGCTGGTGAAAGGAAGTCATATTTCAGTCACCGAGCAGATATAACAATAGTCACAGTGGAACACATCTAATATCCTTGAGATCTTCTTCTCAAAGAAATGGAAGAGGGAAGCTAAATGAATCTGTGATCCAGCCAGAGGGAAGGCCCAGCCCATGGCAAAACTGAAAAGATTTAAAGGTGTCCTTGAATTCCTTCCACTTTTTTTTCGACAAGGCTTCCTTACCCTCAATGGCGATTCCCCATCCCCCTACGTTTGTCAGCTCTAGCACCTGACTCAACTTTGCGATCCAAATACTGTCCCACACCCCAAAATGACCTTTCCTTTCCCTGACACCAAAAATTTCTTAAGACCCTCTGTTTAGCTGGAGCTTTTAGAGGAAACTAACCAAAAACCTAATTCCCTCTAGAACTAAACTATTAACCATGGTTTAACATGTGGCCCTTCCATTAGCATTTCTACATTCTTTAAGAGAGACGAAGAGGACTCAATTCAATTGAAGAAAACCTGAATGGTGCAATTCCAGTCACTGGAGTATAAGAGAGTATATCTAGACGGGAGCCACCTCCACTTCCCTCCTCACATCACACTATTTAAGTGGACAGCCACATGGCTGTAAGCGTACTTTCCCTAAGACGGGGTTATTATAGCTTGTTTTCATCACAGAATGTCATGAATGAAAGGGATCCTGATTCTAGCCTCTCATTTCACAGTTGAGAAAGCTAAAGACCACAGCCATTAAATGATCTGCCCCAGGTCACTCAGCAAGCTACAGCCATATCTTATTCATTCCCTGTGCTTTACAAGGCCTTTGGAGGAATGCCTATATGCTAGACTCTTCTGCTTCTACTTAACCATTACAACCAACCAGATGCCAAGTTTTGTTTCAGTTGGACAGTAGCAATAGCCACCTAACCAGTCTCCCTGACGACAGGCCAGCATATCTCATGTAGGTTGGTGAGAACCCCCACGGCTCACATATTTAGAGTCTCCCCATCAGAGGGTACATCAGTAATCTACAGGAATGTCTCTTGAGATTCACCTACATTGTCTTCCAGCCTAATATTAGTGTCCCATAATAGAAATTTCAATATCTCCCAAGAAAACCCATCTCATGATCAGGCATTCCTATAAGGAATTTATTCATTATTTTGAACCCAAATCTGTCTCCCTGTGGCTGCCACAGATTAGCACCAGTTGTGCAATTTGATACCATATTAAGCAATCCTAATATCACTTGTACTTGACATCCCTTCCCATATCTAAAGGCTGCTAATCATCTCTCTTCTTTGCCTTCTCTTTATTTTTTCATATTCATAATCCCCTGTTTCTTCAAATATCCTTTAGATGACATGGTTTGATGTCTTCATGTCATCAGGGTCCATATGCTACCACGTATCCACCAAAACAGAAAAATTATTCCAAACTAAAATATTATAAGCACAATATTATAAACTAAAAAGTGCAGAGTACGAAGAAATCATCCTCATTTTCATTCTAGACTATACGTCTATTAACATAGATTAAGGTTTCGTGAGCTTGTTTGGCTTATTATATCAGAGTTGACTTATAGTGAACCTTGAGCTTACTGTTTCCCAAGCCATTTAATAATATTTCACTCATGCTATTAATTCTCTGAAACATCTCCCTCATCCGATTTTGTACAGTTTAATTTTGGGATTTGTAGAACTTTACATTTATCCCTGCTACATTTTGTTCTGTTAGACTTGGCCCAGATCTCTGGTCTATAAATATCATTTTATATCCTGTTTCTGTCTTAGTATTCACTGTCCCTCCTGTCTTTGTATTATTTGCACATTGGATGAATTTGCCATCAATAGCTTCCCAACCTGGGGGAAACAATGCCTGCATCTCTTAGGCAGACTGAAGGGCAGGACCAAGGGCAGCAACTTGCAGCAAGCTACTGGAAGACTGTCTCAGGTTATCTTTCAACCAGGATCAGCATCCTTTGAGAATGACCCCTTGATCAGTTACTAATCCTTCCAGTTTCACTTACATACAAATATATATCCATATTGATGACAAACATATCACAAGGGAGTTGTTCACATATGTTTCTGAGATCTTTTCGGCTTGTGTTATTTTCTCTCTCACCCAATAGATTAGTGACCCTTACAAAAGAAGCAAGATTTATGCTGGCATGACTTGCTTGCATCGAACCCTCACAACATCCCAGTGATCATAACCCTCTTCCTCATTATTTTAATACCCCCTTCTAAAATCTTGCCCTTGGTCATTCTCAAGCCCATTGCTCCAGGGTTGTGGCATCCATCACCTGACATCCGTCTGTCTGATTCTCGAGGTTCCTCAGAGTCTTTAGCAAGTGATCTCCTAGGTAATATCTTCCAGAGCCCTGGCATAAAACTCCTCCATGACAGAAGACTTGAATTTATTTAGATTAACGTGATATTCTATCAGTCTCTTCACACGTCTTACGTGGCTTTTCTCATTTACCCATGTTCATGTACACATGTTCATTCCACACTGTTGAAACCACAAATCATCTTCTTTCACACAGAAGACAAAATTAACATGGAAACTGAGGTGCTCTGCTTTCTCCCCATCATACACCACTCTAAAGGAACTTCTTTGATATCCTTGTTCCAAACACTTACAAAAAGCTCATTCTTGTCCTTGGGAATTTTTTCTAAAACATAAAATATTCTGAAGTTTTGCTTTCCAAACTATTCTTTTAGGTCAGTACCATCCACTAGCTTATATTACACACACCTTGCCTTTGAACACATTTTCAAACATATTGCTTAAAAATTGTGTCTGATGCTGATCAAGACAAAATAAATTTATAGAGTATTTAATAATTTAATTTTCATCATTTGTTTATTTTCAAGGAACAATATTCAATTCCATTGTTTTTCAAGGGATCTATAACTACACAGTGCAGGCTTAGGAAATACCAGTGAGACTGTATCTTTAAAAAATGAAATGAAAAATGAAAATCTTTCTATGTGGAAATCAAAAAAGGAAAATAGAAAATATGTGAAAAATAAGCAAAATAATTTACTAAATTTTATAAAAAGTGAAAGCCAGAATAGGATAGTGGTGAGGGGTGCTGGCTTTGGGTCCAGCAAAGTAGAGGTCAAAGGTTTTTGTTCAGCTCACACTAGGTATGTAATCTTTAGATAGTTACCCCTTCTTTCTAAGGCCCCATCTCCCTCATTTGTGAGATATGTATAATCCTAGCGCCTACTGCTTAGGGGGCTCAAAGAATTGAATGAAAAAGAGGAAATACTGAATTTGTACAGTTATTGACATGCAATAAGCACTTACTGCACTCTAATGCATTTCATATGCTTCCATTTAAAATTCCACTCTTAATATTGAACACTTGGGCCAAAGATGCCCCAATTTTTAGGGAGCATGAAATATGAGGTAGATATAAATAGCTTAGGAGAAAAGGAGCTAAGAAAACAGCTGATGCAGAAGTCACAATCATGTTTAAATTGAAAAAACCATCTCTCAGTCCCATTCTGGCCTTGCACTGTAGCCTCCTAAAGGACGAGGTCCCTGAAATACACTTCTTTGTGACCACTGTGCACATGCGTGTGCATGAACTCACACGTACACATCATACCTTGCACAGAGTGAAGTACGTGGTAAGTACTCAACAACCATGCTTGACCAAGCAGTGATGTCCTTGGAGCTGAAAAACAAGAAGGCAATTCACATCTCTCCAGGCTACACAAAAGTCAACTGCAGTAGATATGTTGTATACCCAGGTCTCCTTTCCCTGTGAACTGCCCGGCCTGCATAATATGGTGGCCTCCTCGCAATCATGTTTTTGCTTTATGACCCTGCCTCCTTGGCCACAGCAGCTTGGTTTAACGGTGGACACCTGACCACTGCTGGGAACACTGGATTCTCTCTCCAGGGGATCTGTTAGGAATCTAGTCACACTCTTGGTGGAGATCTGGAAGGAGGGGCTATGAACTCCCACCTCTGAGGCCTTGGAGTTTCCTGGATGCCCACGCTTTCTTGGGGTCTGGTTGTTCCCTGAAATGCCAACAGTATCTTTCCAGTTTCCTTTTCTTGCTTAAGTTAACTCCAGCTGGTTTCTGTTGCTTTTAATTTTTTAAAAAATGAATTAATACACGGAGAAAAATGAAGAGAATGAATACTGTTTGTCATTGGCCTTGCCCACGGCTGCACATGAAGGCTTTGGCTGAGACAAACAACCAAAACAAAATCTAACAGCTTACTATTTGTTAGGACAGACTGAACGGGACTCAGTAAAGTTGTTTAGCAAAGACGTTATGGAATCATGTCATCAAAATGTATCATTAAGATCCATAAGAGATTATAGACTTTAGAATCAGATCACATGAAACCAGAGAAAAGCCAGAATTTGCCAAAAGAGATTTTTCTGAGATGATTAATCAAAACTTCATGGCAAATTTAAGAGCCAAATCCCGATGAGTGCTTACTATGTGCTAGCTACTGCTCTAAGGGTTTTCACATGCATTAACTCACTCAGTCCTCACGACAGCCACGTGATATGGAGCTCCCAAAGATGAGGAAACTCAGGGACTGAGAAACGAAGTACTTTCCCAAGGTTTCATGGCTAGCAGGCGGCAGATCAAGGCTGCAAACCCAATGCTCTTAATAATGTGCAGCTGGGCATCTCGTAAGCTGGCCGCATCCCTCCAGATGCCAGCATATTCAGAGCGGAACTGCAAAGGTGGAGAAAGGAAAGTTTCTTGGAGGAGTTGTTTTGCATTTTCCACGTGTACTTGTTCGTTCATTCAACAGACATTTACTGAAGCCTCCAACATGCCAGGCACTGTGCTAGGTGCTGAGAACAGGCCCAGTGGTGCCTGTCTTGTAGAACAGGAATCCTCAGGGTTGTAGGATGGATGCACAGAGTGTAGCACAGTATCTTATTCTGAGTCGGCATTCAATAACCTTCAAGGTTCAACCAACACACCAAATATGGGAAGCATTCCTTACCTCCCCACAATCTACAGGTTAGGTTAGGACTCCTCACTGATCCTCCAGGAACCTCAAGTATCTATCATAGACTTCTCAGAGGACACTGGAAGTATCTATATGTCTATTTATTCCCCTTTAATATAAGCTATTTGTGCACGTGACTGTGCTGTTCATCTGTCTCACTAGGGCTGGCAAGAATTCCCAGCACAGGTACTCAACAAATGTTTGTTGAATGGACTCCTCAATATGACATATTACTTCTTCAGAAGCTCATCCTTTGAAAACAAAAGTCACAGAGGACAAATACTTTGAGCTGCTGGTCCATTGGCAGAGTTGAGTTTGTACTAAACCAACCATTCTCTTTCCTCCTATTTCCTTTATGGCCAACTCTACCCATCTGGGGGGTGGCCAGCCAGATAGGGGGTGCAGACTAAGCCACAGGACAATGGAGCTAAGCTCCCTGCAAATCACACCCATGGCATTGGCTTCATCAGTTTAGGCCTTCAGCCACTTAAGAGGAAGTACACCCCTCTGAGTGGGGCAACCACGGATTTGAATTCACACGGACCTAGAGTCGAATCTCCACTTCTCCAGCTAGCAGCTGAGTAACTTTGAGCAAGTAACCTTCTCTGAGCCTGAGTCTTCTCAGTGTAATACTTGCCTCACAGTCATCTTGAGGATTAAATAAGAAATTCACAAATGAAGGTGCCAGAACACAGTAGATGTCAATGAATATGAATCGCCCGCCCCTTGGCTAACACAGCGTATGTCTTTTCAAAGTACATACTGATCTTTTTAGATGGTTTAGCCTACTTTTCCATCTCCTCCATTTTCATTTTTCCAAGTTGGTATGCTTTTTAATGTAGGTATGACAAAAGGGAATAGCTGTGAGATACAAATGATTAAAAAGGAAAGCCGCATCACTAATTGAGGATGATAGTCTCATTTAACTCAGTTCTCTATAAAATCTTGCATGGGAAATCTCCCAACTCGCAAAAACCCAAGGCTTGCAGCCATATTCACAGCACAAGCGAAACATCACTCCTCAGATCTCAACTAATTTCATGTTTAACTTTTTCAAACAAACCGTAACAATACTAAGTGTAGCTAATCATTTCCTGACTCCTTTGGTATTCATTGTAATAGTACTAATCATGATAAACACATTTGGAATTAATGTGCATGTCATATGCATATATCAATTCCGTTCTAATTCGCCATTGATTAACGCCTGTGAAGTGAACCACGGGTCTTCAGTGTTAATACACTACTCACGTCTTGGGCAGCACAACCTTAAGATGGATCCCAGGCATGCAACACCAAACCAGTAGCCTACAGAGAGGCAAAAGGCAAGAGAGAAATTGCGGGAAGAAGATACTGTTTGTCCTTCAGCTCTCAGTGTTCATGATGCATTCTGGGGGTGCAGACAGAGTCCGGATGCTGCAAATCCAGCATTAGAAAACATTAATGTAGGAGAAAATGAGGTTTGGAGGTTAAAGCTTGGACTTTGGAATCAGAGGACCTGGTTTCAAGTCCTAGTTTTGCCCCTTATTAGCTATATTGTTTTAGGCAAGTCGTTCAATGTCTCTAACCTTCAGCTCCTTCATCTGTAACAGTGGAGATAATAATACGCTCCTCAGAGAACTGTTATGAGAATTATAAAAGAAAAATAAAACATTTCACTATTCTCAGCATATGGTTTGTATCTTAATATAACATAGCATTATTAGAATTAATAATAATTACATTATAATATAAAAATTACTATTACAAGCTAGGAATCTTGTTTAACAGGATGCATTGGTGTAAATATCACCCAAGCAAGGCTAGCATATCAAGGGGCCCAAAGGTGAGATATGGGGGTGAAGACAAACATATCTCTGACAGTCTACCCATTTTCAGGGCTTTTTTCTGTTTGCTTTTTTTTTAAAGAGACTGTTTTAGAGGATTGGTTTTAGAGGGAAGAGTGATGGTAGGGAAAGGGGAGAGACCTCTGGACTGACAAGGCTGCTCCATCCCTCTCTTGTCAGCCAGATGCACAGGCCCATCAAGCTTTTAAGAGCTGGCTTTTTCATTTGTAACACGGAGATGATAATACCCATGTCACAGTTTTGGGAGCATCAAATGAGGTGATAAAATGGGTAAAGTCAAAAGTGTCATTATCAGAGCTTACTATTATTAGCATAATTAGCATCCTCATCATCATTGTCAATGAATGAAAGTTTAGGGAAGCCCATTCTGAGATCTTTTTCTTGGATCCCTAGCCTTTTAACTTATGCCTGAATAAGGGTGCTTTTCATTTTCCCGGTCCTAGTCTCTGTTCCAAGCCTCCATGTCCACATCTGTACAGATCAGGCAGAATTCCCATGTTTCACAGCCCACATGCTGTCCTGAGTCCACTCTTAGTAACACCAACTTATTAAAGAGAACTTCTCAGGCACAGTTGTAGGGCACCCACCTCCTGATCCCCCTCACCCTTGTGGTTATCCATCTGGTCAAGGAACCCCTAGCACAAAGTGAGCGCCTCTCACAGCACATCTCCCGCCTGCCTTCATTCAAGCACTCAGCTTAACCTCCCCACCCTGGACCATGAGATCCTTGAGTGGAGAGACTATCTGAACATTTACATTCCCAAAATCTGTTATTAGCATACGGTGGATGCTTAATAAAAATGAAAAGATAAATATTGGTGAAATTGTAGAGAAACTGACACCCTTGTACACTGCTGGTGGGAATGTAAAAAGGTACAGCCACTATGGAAAAGAGCATGGAGGTTCCTCAAAAAATTAAACTAGAACTATCATATGATCCAACAACCCCACTTCTGGGTATATATCCAAAAGAATTCACTGCAGTATTATTCACAATAGCCAAAATATAGAAACAACCCAAATGTCCAATGGCAGATGAATGGATAAAGAAAACGTGGAGAATACATATAATGCAATGGTACGCAGCCTTAAAAAAGGAAGGAAATCCTACCATTTGCAACAACATGAATGGACCTGGAAGACATTATGCTAAGTGAAATAAATCAGTCAAAGAAGGACAAATACTGCATGACTCTTCTCATATGAAGCACCGCATATAGTCAAACATATAGAAGTAGACAACAGAATGGTGGTTACTAGGGAAAGGGGGAAGGGAGATATAGGAAGTTGCCATTAATAGGAACAAAGATACAGTTATACAAGAGGAATAGGTTCCAGAGATCTCCTGTACAACATAGTGCCCATAGTTAGCAATAAGGTATTGTGGATTTAAACATTTGTAAAGATGGTAGACTATATGTTAAGACTTCTTACCACAAAAAGCAAGGGACACAGGAAACTTTTGGAGGTGATAGATATGTTTATTACCCATATCGTGGTGATGTACCATGAGTGTATACATATGTCCAAACTCACCAAATTGTAAACATTAATTACGTGAAGTCTTTTGTATACCAAGCAAGGAACAAGAGGAGCACTTAATACAATTTCTTAAGAGCTGTGAAAGACCAGATCCAGGCTATGACAACGTAAAGAAGGAAATCCTTAATTGGAATGATCAGATAAGACTTTCTAGAGTAGGTGACATTGAAGCAGTAAACAGAAAGAGTAGGTGAGACAAAGCAGGGGGAAATAGGTATTAACGTATGTGATCATCATCCAATCCAGATAATTTCCTACTCTTGAGAAGTCCTTACTTTATCAAGGGATACAAAGTTACAAATGATTTGACTCAGTGATTTGTGGGTGAGAAGAAAGGGTCCCACAAAGTTCTAGGACTCCGTAGTACAGGCAGACTTTCTGAAGAAATTTGTTGTATTTAATGCTGACCATTTCAGTTTTATGTAATGAAAATATTGCCTAGTTTGTCTTTGTTAGTATGTGTTGCAAATTTTTAAATACACACCTTTTTGTATTTTTTAATCATGCTAAGAAAGAAATTCTATACACAAACTAAAGGAAATAATTTCTATCTTATAAAAAGTAATAACAACTACCATTTTGTGGTCCAAGTCTTTCCCCTTCACCATTAAACACACTATATCTCCTTACAAACTTCTCACACAAATGAGGCACCAAGTAGAATTTTATTTGATAGTTGAATAAACACAGAACCTGTAAATTACCATCCTGGGGCCCTCCATAGATGAGTGAATTCCCTATCTCATTTTGATTGGGTTTTTTTTTTTAAAAGATTTTATTTTTTTCCTTTTTCTCCCCAAAGCCCCCCAGTACATAGTTGTATATTCTTCATTGTGGGTCTTTCTAGTTGTGGCATGTGGGATGCTGCCTCAGCGTGGTTTGATGAGCAGTGCCATGTCCACGCCCAGGATTCGAACCAACGAAACACTGGGCCGCCTGCAGCGGAGCGCACGAACTTAACTACTCGGCCACGGGGCCAGCCCCTCATTTTGATTGGGTTTTTAATGGAATTACAACCAAAGGAAAGAAATGGGTGTGGCAGGATGTGAGAGGAAGGTGTGATCTCACCTGTCGCAATGAAAGAGCAGAAGTGACTGGAGATCCCTCCAGATGCACTGGGAGCCCTCAGAATAGATGCCTGAGGAGAGGGCCTCAACTTAGAGCATGTATAGCTGAACTCTAGAAATCACTGACCTGGCCCTGTTGCAGGCATCCTTTGAGAGCCCTACTCCATGAGGTATGAACACAGCACCTGTCTCTGGTGCCTTGCCTCTTTGGTGATGCAGACTAATAAAAGGATTTTCACCAGAGTGCTTTCAGTTCTCCTAGAAAAAGTAAATTCAGGAAAATCCATAGTTGGGCAATATGGTCAGCTTCATCACAAAGTTGGAGCCAATAATAAACAGAGGCCTGAGAATTTGCCATGAAATGGAGAACTTTTATGGGACCATGGCAGAAAAACTCAGGAAAGATTCAATCCATTTGCCTGAACTATTTTGAAGACCTCTGTTGACTATTCTGCAAACATGGCTTCTGCTTCACCTGTTTCAGGCCTTCAGAGAGACAGAAGCAAGATGATCTTTTCACTTGTCACCAGTGTCTTGATATCTCTCAGATACAGAAGATCCAGCTCAATAGGGCCCTGCAGCAGCTCACAGCTGAGATTAAACTGATTATGCCTGTACCGAGCACGTGCTGCTAGATTCATAAGTTCTATGAGTATATGAGTTTGGATCCAGCCATGGCTAATGGCTTCCTCAGATTTTCTAATGACTTGCAGCATCAGATGTGTGAATGGTCAGCAGAGTCCACCAGAGAACCGTGAGACATTCATCTCTGCAGCGGGTGTTTTGGATTCCCCTTGCTTCACTTCTGGCTGCCACTGTTGGGAGGTAGAAGTAGGAAAGTCAGTTGAATAGGCTGTGGGTGTTTGCAGGGAATCTGCATACTGTCAAGGAGCTCCCTCTGTATCTTCAGACCTCCGGTTCTGGGCTGTGAGTCTTAGCGGAAGACATGAAGCTGCTGTCAGTTCTGAAGCATGCACTGCTTTCCATGTGATAACAAATTTGCAGAAAGTGAGGATTTTCCTTAAGTGTGACCTAAAAGCCATTTCATTTTTCAATGCTTCTGATAGGTTCTATCTATATACACTCATACATGTGTCTGTCTCAGAGCTTTTGCATCCACTCTTCTGCTCTGGGATCCCGAGAGAGGGTGAAAACATGGAACTCAAGAAGATCTGTCAGAAGGGAGCTACAAATAAAGCAATTTGGACACAGTCCCCTCAAGAGGACATGTGAAGTCTTTTCAGAAAGAAAGAGCAAGTGGGAGAAAACACCCTTCCTTACCAGGTGTTTATAAGAGGCTACAGCCTTGAACTGCTGCTTCAAGACAAATCAAGAACCTGCTTGTGGATACTGCCTGGGCTGGATCAGTGTAGAATATCCTGGATGTGTGGGTGACTTGTGAACAAAGAAAAAGTCATCACATTAAAAGTCTGAACACTGAGCAAGAAAGACAACAAATAACTGAATCAAGTTTCTGAACAAAAAAGTCAAAAGGGGACTTGGAGATGGAAACACGTTGAAAGGAAAAGAAAAAGTTCACCTGCAAAGAGTACAAGGGAAACAGACTTCAAAAGGACTCATTGTCCAAATAGAGAACATAACAACTATTTAATCGAATAAACCACAAAAGTATCAAGGTCATAAAAAATTACTATAATGCCATAGCTCTTTGGGGATGCCAACAATAATATCCAAAACCATGAATGTTAAGCTCATCACTGTCAATTTAAAATATATTTCTAAATCTTGACAGAATAATGAGGTGTCACTGCGCTCTCTAAAACACAGCCTTTTTCATGCAACAAAATACGCGTGCGTGTGCCATGATGTGCAGTGATTGGGTACATGCATGTTCCACGTAGAGTGTGTCCTTTCCAATTGAATGTTTATTTCTCTCAGGAAGACACTGGAACATTAAGACGAAAACATCCCTTCCACCTGAACAAGAAATCCCTTTGTTTTTAACACGCTCACCCCGATTCCTGTGGCCTTATTCCTTTTCCTCCTTCTATGTTTGAACTCAGATCCCAACCACTAGGCCTTCTGAGCTCCAGCCAATGAATTCACAAGAGGGTCTGACTGAGAGCAAATGACTAGCCATGTTCAGCAACAACACTCACAGGCCTGAGGCCCAAGAACTCAAGCATTCAAAAATGAGGATGACGAATTTAGTCCACTCGCAGGAGGACAATTAAGAAGGCTGGCTGGTTTGTTTCATAAGTGGATTCCTAGGCAGCCCAAGGATGACAGCTGTTTAACACCAGCCCAAGGGGATGAGCCAAGATGAAAGAGAAAATGAGTTCAACCAAGCCTCATCCTGCTATTAAAAAGAAGAAAAAGAAGGTGAGAGAGGCATCTGACTTCACTTTGAACTACTTTTATATTGTGTTGGGAGAGCTGTATTTTTTTCTTAGGGGAGGGAATGGTCAGATTAGAGGGAAAGATCACATTTTTGGAAGAAAAGAAAACTGGCTGTTAGTGAGCAAATCAGAACTGGTTTCAAGAAACCTGAGGCCTGGCTGGAGCCCACGGTGTGTGTAATAACTGTATCCCAAACAGAAATCCTTATCGGAATGCTCATCCCTAAAGCCGACTTCAATTGCTGCCTTTTCATCTCAGCAGCCACCAACAGGCCAGGAGCTCAGCAGCAGCTTTCATTAATTTCCGCTATCGCTGCTGATCTTGAAGCCTTAGCCAAGAAGGAAGCCAAGGGCTTTGTCTCTTTCGTAGGTAATTTACAATTACAGGGGCCAGTTTCCTTGAACCCTATGGTGTGGCAGAGGGGGCTGGGGAGCAAGCTTCTTTCTCTCCAGAAGAAACAAAGGGATTGGTAAAACAAACAAACAAAAGGAAAACACGACAGTGAGAGCTCATGAATACCCCAGCTCTGGCTCCAGCCAGAAATAAACATGCAAAATAATGAAAGTCCTGAAAGTGAGCAGCTGAGGATGCATCTCCAGCTGCATTTGGGGGCAGCTCTCAAAAACCACCTGGAGTTTCCTGAATCCCAAGTAATAACTTTCCAACTACTTCCTAAGCCAAGTTTTTGAGAGCCCTGAATGGCTGGTGTAAGTGCCAAGAACAATGCAGTGGCACAGCTTCCTCTGAGCAGCCCGGCCCCCTGCCCGCAGACATTCACCAGGAGGGGAACCATGGGAAGACCCAGCGGCGTGGGGACAGCCCCCCCGGGAGCCCTGCTCTTTCTTGATGTTATTCAGCGACTCTCGAATTTGTACTCCACCCGTTCTGGGGAAAGAATTTCTAAACCGAAAAACTTAAAGGGTAGATTTTTTTTTATTAACTACAAAAAAAATTTTTTAAAGGAGAAGAAAGCTAACTCGCCAGGTGTATTAACAATAAGTTAGTAACAGCCCCTACGTACACGTCCTCTCATTTAATACTCCCATCACATAGAAAAGGTCAGTGTTGTTTTTTCTCTGGTGATCAGAGAGGTTAAATAATTCAGTCAAGGTCATGAAACTATAAAGTGCCCCCAAGCTGGGATCAAACTCAGGTCTGGCTAGCTCCATCCAAAGCCGACAGATGTACTATTCAATGGAGAACGAGGACTCTCCCAGCAAAGGGTCCTAAGCAATATCAGCAGCGCGGGCTAGGGGGATGGGACATCAGAGGTGAGCCCCTCTGCCCACATGTGGACCCCTCATGATTCATTTTCACAGTGATGGTTGCTAAGGCCATCAAGCCTTTATGAAGATGCCACCCACAGGCTCAGCAACAGCTCTTCCTGAGGTCCTGTGCGCTAGGCACAGTGTCTTCTGTGCACTGGCTCTTTAGTAATTGCTTCTTAGGGAGAAATGCATACTCTGCCCCTGAAGCTTTTTCAGTCTACTTGGGAAGACACGACAAAGGTCAGCTCTCAGCTGAATTACAAAGAAGCAGTTTGTCTTCAAGTGCTTCAGCTTTCTCTACTTTCTCTGCCCTCTTTTGTCTCTTCTTCACCTCCAGGGGCAGCAGGCTACCTCTTACTACTGTAATTTCTCGTAGAGCTGACAGAAAAGACCACTGACTAATTCATACTAAAGTAGACAGGACTACAGATGTTCATCCTTACAATAAACAAGAACATTTCTAATGGTAAAAATTACCATTGCACAGACTAGGAAATGGGATATATTTCTAGGAAAGGGACCTTTCTAGCATCCCTGAAAAAAATCACAAAAGTAGACAATTTTTTTTCATATTTTAGATTAAACCAAACCAACACATACATACTCAATCACACGTGCACACATGCACATACACACACAGAGACACAATCTATAAATAGTAATATCTCTGCTCCAACTCAATTCGATTGTTACAGGCTGAGTGCCTACTCTTCTGGTGGGGGCCATGAGAGCAGGCTGCCAAAACAAGCAGGACCCCAGGACCTTTAAGAAATTTATAATCTGTCTAGGGACAGACATGCATCTAAAGACATCATTGGGGGAATATCACAGCCCTAGCTCTTTGGTTTCAAGGGAATGCTGAAAAAAGAGCAGCCCTATGTTAATGGGGTAGGTTAGCAAGCTTGCTCAAAAATGCGGCTCCCCTCTTCTGCCACCACAAAACAGGGATTGAAGCAATAAAAACCAAAACGTTTGAACATTACAGCAAAGCACCAAAGCTGATCCTGCCCAAGAGAAACTGAAGGGGAAACATTGCGAAGCTGCTTTATTTAAATGCATATGCTATTGGGATGATTTGAAGGCAAATCTCTGATCTCCACATTTCTTAAACCCAACTCAATGCCTGACACAAAAACTGTGCCCAAAGATTTGATGGATGAATGACTAACTGAATGAATGAATTATAGAGATTAGGGTAGGCATTAGGTCTAGTTCTTTGGGGTCTAGCTTCGTGGTCTTCTGCAGGCCCCTCAGTCCTCTGCATCTCTGCCTGCCCTTCCCACCTCTCAGGGCTTCTGGGAGCATCAGAGGAGCTCACAGACTCCAGCACATTTTCAGAAGCATAAAGCATTATGTAAGTTCAAGGGTTGTTATTATTCTTTCGCAGACGCCCATGAGAAGCCGCAGCAGTTCTTACAGGGAAGCTGAATCCATTCCTGATTAATCAGCCTGTTTACTGCAGGCTGGTGATAGCCTGACTTGCCCCTACTCCGGCTCTGGGGCTCCTTCCTCCAGTTCTGGCTGCTCAGCCCCTCAACCTTCAGATACCAGAGCCAGGATGGGGCCTGGGGGAGGCCCTCCTTCTCTCCTGCACCCACGGCTTGTGGGGGGTCCAGTCACCTCACCTTACACCCACTTCCATTCCGGGTACACCAGGCTATACCCAGAATGCCCACACAAAGCTCCCCAGCTACACAGCCCCTCTAGATGTCCAAGTACTGCTGTGACCCCGCCCCCTCGCCAATCCTGCTTATTAGCATGGCCATTTCTTTTCAAGGATGTGGTGAAATATCTCTGTTCCACAACATGCACATTTTAGCCCAAGATAAAGGCTTCTAAAGGGCAGCAGCAGCAGCATGTATGCAAAAGCAGAGGCTGATCCAACTGAAGGAGACTGAGATTGGAGGTCATCTTTCCAGTAATTTGATCCCCCCACTTCCTGAGGGGAAAGCAAAGGCAATAGGCATTTGGCAATTTTAACTTCCTGCAGCAGAGCCTGGTTCTGAGTGTTCCTCTCAGAACATCTATCATAATCTTTAAAAGCAGTGTCCTGCAGGAGTGACTCGCCTTTCAAATGCAAGCACCACAGTTTCAGAACATCGTGTACAGAGACAACAGAGAACACTGATGCAGTGTGGTCCCCACCTCATGCTTCTCTGTTTCTCTCTGTCCTCATAATGCCTGCTATTAAGCCTCCCAGCTAGCACAATTCTATTCAAGCAAAATAATACCGTGTTTTATCATAAATTTGTCCTACCCCTTTGCTGAGCCCTTTCTTGCGTTCTTTGTACATGTCAGGGTTCTTATCCAATAAGCACTCAAAATGGATTTACTGAGGGCCAATCAAATACCAAATCAGCAGTAGAAATATAAAGTAGCGCCCTGCCCTCCTGACACATACATTAGAGCTAGCTAAGATTTCTTGAGTACTTGTGACTATTAAGGGTTTTACGTCCATAATCTCATTTAAATGTCCCAACAACTCGATGAGATATCACCCAGTGTTGAAGAAACTGAAGTTTAAAGAATTTAACTAACATGCTCAACTTAGTGGAAGGGCTGAGATTTGAATCCAGGCCTCTGACTTCTGAGCCTATAGCTTGAAGGCAATATTAGTAAGTCACCAACATGGAACAACCAGGGAACACGGAGGGACTAAATGGTGCTGACTGGCATTCATCTCTTCATTCGTTCTCAATCTTTATCTTCAGAGTGTCAGGCACATTCTAACACAGGACCAGTGTCCCTGTCCTTCAGTTTCTCATAGTGCAGAAACTCTGTATGGGTTTAATAACTGGGCAGATCCATGGAGAGTGGCAGACAACAGAGTAAGATCTGGAAAAATACAGCAGGCATAAGAGATACATCACAGTGGGAGACACAGTCGGAGCCAAGTTCTAGAGCCTGGTTTGGGGATGAAAGGTGACAGAGAAAATCAGGCTCCCAGTATCAGAGTGGAGGAAAGCTCAGGGATTATGCAGCTTTTTCTGGAAGAATCCTAAGCAGTGACTCCTGAGAGGGAGATGATTTAGAGTTAGACCCAAAACCCTGCTCCTTCTCCTAGAAGGAACATGACTCAGTAAATGAAGATGCAGACTAAGGAGACACATCAATTTGCATCTCTGACTCTGGCTGGGACCCAAGAAAATCATTTGCAAAGGTCGCCAGAATCTTCCCATGAGTCATTTGTTATGCTGCATCCCAGAGAAGTAGCTTTTATGTCGCAGATGTGACTGCATGGAGGGTGATGGTGTTTCTCAAAGGCCCTCCAGGCCTCTTCAATAGGCAAACAGCTCAGCAGGAGCCAGGGTAGGGAGGTGAGACCAGAAAGCCAGAGAGCTGCTGGCTGTTTTGGAGAATGCATTCATTCACAGTCTAACCCCACCCAGTCTCTGCCCTCCCAACCGTGATAAATACACTCCATGTCCAACTCAACCTTGGCCTCTTGGCCCCAGGGCATTCACAGAGTGGAATGAAAAGTCTGGACTCACCACTATTTTCTAATCAATATTAGTGATTGTCCGGCCAAATGTCCTAAGGGCCCAGTTGAGGAAAACATGGTGGAGAAAAGTAGGAGGCAGATGGGCTGTAGAGATATGACCCAGTGGCTGGTTGTGGACTCAGTCTCCTGCTTCCCAATTCAGATGGTTCTCTCCATTAGCCACAAACACTTCCTTCTAACACCCTCCCAATTTCCAATATTCTAGAAGCAAGACATGCAAGACAGTAGCATAGACAGAAGATCAGGTTCTAGCCGCAGCTCTGTCCCTGACTAGCTTAATCTAAACACATCTTCACCGAGTTTCCCGATCTTAAAATGCCAACAAAAATAGTACCTACTTCACAGGGCTATCCAGAAGGGCAAAAGAGAGAATCCAAGTAAACCACTCAGAACAATGTCTGGCAGATAGTACATATCCATCTCACGTGCCTCCAAATCTTCTCTTCTCCAGACTGCAAATCTTCACCTGAAATGAATTTCATCTCTTCTTAGAATCTTATTTGCTCCCCTGTTAGCAGGGACAACAAAAAGAAGTCCAAGCTTTGCTGAGTAATGACTCTGAACAAGAAGCAGTTCAGAGCAATGTTCACAGATTATATAATCCTTGCAAAACTTGAAAAGGTAACTATTTATTGCTCCATGCTACAGATGAGGAAACTGAGGCTTAAAGAGATTCAGCACAGTCTCCAAGGTACATAGAGCCTGTCCCTGGCAGATTTGGAAGTCACCATGTTCTTTGCTCTTCAGCACACTGTCTGCTTTCTGTTTTCTCTCTTTCCAAGTGCTGCTACCAGAATGAGGCACCTCACTCCAGGTGAGCAGAACCACTGTCAAGGGAGACGGACTTTCTCCAGCTTCACACAGGTTCTGTGGTTCCATTCACACAACATGACATGTTCTGAACTTGACACCTAATATCTTCTGAAATATGAGTATAGCAAACCTCCCCATCCTGCAGCGTGCCATTGTTTTACTTTTCTAATGCAAGGATAAAACCTAGCATATGACCCTATTAACCATCATTTTGATAAATTAAATTCATTTTTTCAAGGCTTAACTCATCGTTTTGGATCTGAATTCTTTCATCAAACATGTCCATTATCTCTCCCATCTCCATGTCACCTACATATTTCTTTCTTTGTCATTGACTAAAGGAAATGTTAACAATGCAGGATCAAGAACAGAACCTTGTAGCTCTAGAAACCTGTCTGTGGCTTAAGAATGCTTCAGTAAAAACTACTCTGGGCATATCATTCCGTGACTAGCTGTTCCAGCCCAAAGCCCTCTGCCTTGAGCCCAGGGTTATCCTAAGAGAGTTTCCAAGGCCTTGATGAAATTAGGAGACACTATGCCTATCCGAGGTTAGCTGAACAAGACTTGCTCCTGGTTTAACGCATGATGATTCCTACTGATTACTATTTGCTTTCCCAAGGTTACACAAAACCTCTTTTAAATACTCCATTATAGAATCTTGCCCAGGACTTTGAACCAGCTCACGAATCTATAAACTAGCTCATACACACTATTTTGAAAATAGGAATAATTGCCTGTCTCCAATCTTCTAGGACATTCCCACTCTGCAATAATTTCCTCAAGTATTACCAGCAATATTATATTACACCAAAATTTGACATCTAACCTGGGATGTAATTGTCAAGATCAAGAGACTTGAACTCATTTAAGGCATATGGAATTCTCTTCTAATGGGGTCACCAAGGCTGGTCATCCACACTCATTAGTCCTGATCTACCCCAGGCCTGTGACCTGCAGGACTAGACCCTCAGTGAGCCTGCACTTCAGCCATCACTTGCTAAGTTCAGAGAAGCTGGAGCTAGGAAAATCAGCCAGATAGTAGGATTTCCCAGGGCTTACACTGAGATGCTCTTTGAGCCTGCAGGCCCTGGGAGAAACCCAACACAGAAATCAGTCCTTGATTTCCAGTAGGTCGGGCGTAAAATGCTTCAGGCCTGAGGCAGGATTTACAGTAGTTTCAAGGTCCTTGTGTTTACTGTAATATATCCCCAAATTCAAGGATCTTGGACCTGATTTGACCTAGTCCAACCCCTCACACCACTCAAACCTGGTTCCCAAACCTTTCCCTGGCTTTGACCATCCTCCTATTATCATCTCATGCCTACAAAGACTCCCAAAATCCAGATCCAACATCAACAGTTATTTCTCAGCCTCGCCTGGGTTTTCCCAGCCCTGCAATAGAACTCAGTCTCCTCAAACCCCCAGTGCCCAAGTCTTAGAACAGCACTAGAAGTGCAAGGTCGTGGCCAAAGTTGAGATCTAAGCAAAGTTTAACCTCTAGAGCTCGGGTCCTCTATCAGGGGTAACCTGCAAACTAGAAGCTGCACCCCAACTTTTAAAATCACTCAGATGCCTTTGACCCAGAAAATCTACCTCTAAGAATTTATCTTAATGAACTAATCAGGGAGGGTGAAAAGATAGAGCCACAAGAGCAAAATTTCTGAAACAAACCTAAATGTCCGAGAATGGGGGACTGGTTGAAAAAGAAATAAATGTGGTACAGCCACAAATGGAACAAGGTAGGTATACATAACTATAGATAGACAGATACATAGATACACAGATACAAGGATGATATATAAAAAACATATATACATATACAAAGGGTATGTATATATATATAAAGGATAAATATATGATACATATAAGGATTTATATATATCCTTTAAGAATTATGATAGAGAATATTTAATTACATGAGAAAAATTTTCATGATATGTTGTTAAGGGAAATAGGTTACAAAACAATATGTACTATAAGATCCAATTATCTTTGTAAAAATATAGAGATAGATGGATGATGGCTGAATAGATGGATGGAAAAGAGGGAGGGAAGCTATGGGAGGGATAGACAAAAAGATATTAATAGGGGTTATTTCTGGATAGTGGATTTACAAGTAGTCTATGTGTGCTTTGCTATTTTTTCTACATTTTCTGCAAGAATACAATGAAGATCTATTATTTTTATTTGATAAAAATTAATAAAAACCAGTCAATGTAGTTTGGATGCATCCTCTCATTTCAAGGACATAATTCATTCATGCATCACATAAGATCTGAACACCCACCAGACTAAAGGCCTTGTGCCAGGGGCTGCAAAGGATCCAAATGGATCCACATGATCCTTGTCCTTGAATTATTTACACTCTAGATGGGGAGACAATAAATGAACACAAACAGCTATGACAAAAGATAATAGAAACAGCTGGTGCCATATGAATGTATAATGAGGGCTGGAGCTCAGAGGCCCAATGGGGAATTGAGAAGGACGCTGAAAATGCATGGAATTTCAATAGATTGAGATGGTGTGGGGGGGGGGGGCGGGGATGACCAACCCTTCCTAGTTAACCCAGGACTTTGTCAGTTCGAGCACTAAAGGACTTGCATCCCAGGAATCCCCAGAGCCAGCGAACTGAGCCAACTGGTCGCTCTGTCTAGAAGGTGCTCTCTGGATGAGAAAGGGCGAAGGCATTAGATGACATCAGGCAAAGCTTGGTCAGTGAAAAGAAGTCAGTCCACCTTGAGGATACATGAATAGGAACCAAACTACAGATGCCTCTGAAGTCTAGCCAGAGGGAATGGATTTAATCCAGTGGCAACAGAGAGCTATTAAAAATTTCAGAGAAGGAGCAATTTTGGAACAATAATCTAGCAGTAGTCTCCCTGGCAAACTAGAGGAGAGGAGGAACAAAGGTGAGATCCCAGAGAGGTGTCGAAGAGAGAGTCTCTTCCGGGGGAAGTGATGTGGCAGGATGGCACTAATGCCACTTACATGCAAGCAGGCAAAATAGATGGGAGAGGAGCAGCTCCACGTTGCTCCTAAGATTTACATCAGATTCCCCAACTCTTCCTGCACAAGCAGGTTCTCATCTCCACCCACCAACTCTTCACCCCACCACATGTGTCTAAAGCAAAAGCCCAGATGAATAAGCACAGTGTTAAGTCCAGCAAAAACAGAATGCCTAACAAAGGGAAACACCGTTTGCACCAAGTGCCTTCACAGTCGTGAAGAAATTCCCTGAGAGCACTCACTCAGGAGAGGACAGGACCAGATGTTTCTCAGAGTCTCCCTGAGGAGGAGGCCCTCTCCTAAGCACAGGAATGGTAACACAATGCAGGGACAGGTCGTTCCTGGAATTTGGAGCCACTGAACACCTGGGTAAGGTAAATTTGCCTCTGATGGCTTTAATGGCCATTCTCGTTTAAGCTCAGCTGCTTTTGTTTCCCTCACCCCAACATACAGGCAGACATACCCCTCCAATCCCAGCACAGATATAATTCTCATGAGTATGATTCCCATGGTTTCTTGCTCCAACAAGGTCATCTTTGTGCAAAGACAGGGAGAGGACCCAGCAGATTTCAATGCTCTTAATAAAAACATCCTGCCTTACACGTGCATGATGCTTTTACTTTTTCAAGTGTACTTTACATCCGGTGTTCCTTTATCCTCACAACAATCCTGGAGGCAAGTATAAATGATCCCATCATCCCCATTTAATGGAGAAGGAAACAGAGAAACAGAGAGGTGAAGCGATTTAGCCTAAGATCAGACAGTGATACATAATAATGTCTTTCTCTGTGTTGCATCTACCATCCATTCTCCACAACCGCCCCCCCACCCCATTCTCTCAGGGCCTGAGTCAAGGAATACAGAAGGAAAGGGATGTAGTTCCATCCTCAAATTATTTACATTCAATTACACTGACAAAACCTAAAGACCTGAATTAACCCAATCCACATGGGAGCACATACACACTAAACACTCAAGTACAAATGAAGCAAAACCAGGGAATACTAATAACGATGAAGACACAAAAGAATGGGAATTCAGAGGTGGAAAGAGGCTCTTCCATACCTGCACTGATACAGCAGCCATTAGCCACGCGTAACAGCTGAGCACTAGAAATGTGGCCAGTCACCACTGAGATGGGCTGTAGGTATCAAATACACCAGATTTCAAAGAGTTAGTATAGAAAAAAACAATATAAAAATACCATTAATATTTTATATTGATTACATGTTGAAATTATAATATTTTGGATATATTGGGTAAAATAAAACATATCACTAAAATTAATTTCATCTGTTTACTTTTTAAACCTGGCTATTAGAAAATTTTAAATTACACACACGGCTCATATTATATTTCTGTTGGACAGCGTTGTTCCAGTAAGTTTCTTCTTTACTTTTATGAAATAAAGTCAGAATTTCCTGCTTTTCCGACATTCTCAATAGCATGTAAATAGATGTTTCCATAATGACTTATTCCTGACATTTTTCTCATTTTCCTGGACTTCCCCCAGTCCCATCTAGCCTACTTTGTCCACAACGTTGAGCTCCTTCTCAGAAATAATCTGAGTTTTTTTTAGTTACGGTCTTTGCTGAAATTACCGCATGCAACACACCTGATTCCTCACAGCAGGAACCCATCACTGAGGTGTTCCTGCCTTGCTGGGCTCCATATTTCTTTCCTAGAGTAGAAGTCACTGGGAGCGGGTTAGAGCATGATCAGATTTGTCAGACGCTAACTATACTTCAGTGACACTTCCCCAACTTTTCTTCTACAGTCCCAAGGCTTTCCGTGTCTTTAATTTCATCAGAATTCCCAGCTCTGGCCTTCTTTTTTCTCATTGACATCTCGTTCCATGGATGGTGTGATCATCCCACAAGCATGATATGCAGGCGGTGCCCACTAGGGCCTCCTAACTGTCACTGCCCCTGGGTTTTGTATGTGACTATCAGATAGAAGACGTTCATAAACAAAGGGAGCAACTGAAAGGGAGGGAGAGAAAGACACCTGAAGCTCACTCACAAAAACCCAGCAGAGGGGACCAGATCACAGAGAGCAGGCAGCAAAGCCTGTTGGCAACAGACTGGGAAGGGAGAGACAACGGTCTGGGTGAGCGAAAGTGACTGGAGAATAGACAGAAACCTGAGAGAGGTCGAACCAGACCTCTCTTTCTTTTGTTTAACTGCGTGCTGCCATTTTTTAAGGCAGAATATACTTTGTTTTTCGGCAGGTAAGATCAGGACAATGACTCCTCTTCCAAAGGCAGGAAGCCTTTCAAGCGCTCTCTCTCCCTGTAGTGAGTCAATGTCAACAGGCATCTAAGTCACTCAGGACGACCCTCCAAGTAAAGACGACAATGCTCTACCATGGAGGGGGGAACACGGGAATCTGTCTCCACTGACCTGAGACTCAACTTCAGAGGGCTCAGGTGAGATAAAGACAGCCCTCCACACCAGGCTCCCAAAATATTCCAGAGACCAGACAGCAAAGGCCCTGAAGGAATGAAGATGATTTCTTGTCCCAAAAGGACTGCCTGCATGTGGCTACCATTTGCTCTCCTTGGTCCTGATCATGTCTCTTGTTTGAGTTCAATCAACTCTCATTCTCACTGATATTCTCATCCTCACTCTCCCTCTTGCCTTCTCTCTTTCCTTTCCTCCCTTCTTCTTTCCCTCCTTTCCTCTTTCTCTTTTTCTCTCTCTCTTTCTCTCACTCACTCTCACTCTTTCACCCTCACTCTCTTCCTGAGAAGCAACTTGGCGTAGAGTAGACTTTGGCATTAGAAAGCCTTGGATTTGAAACTCAGCTCTGCTTCTTTCCAGTGGCATGACCTCGCCTCCCTTCTCTGAGGCTATATAATGTTTTCATTATGCATCCCATCAGTCAACAAAATTTAATACCCTCTGAAATATTTATTCCTTCATGTATTCAGGAGATATTTATTGAGGATTTTCTATGTATGTGTTGAACGTGGAAGATAGAGCAGTACCAAAACAGGCCAAAACCCTGTCCTTGTGCATCTCATATTCTAGTTGGAGGAAGATAATCAATAAACAAAATGAATAAGTAAATTATGTGTATGACTTACAAATTTTAGAGGAAAAAATAAAGAGGAAGGAGGAATAGGAAATGCAGTGGGATGCAAATTTAAAAGACTTGAAGAAATTGAGGAAGCAAGTCAAGTAGACCTCAAGAAGAGCATTCCAGGCAGAGGGCACAGCACTGCAAAAGCTCTGAGGCAGGAACAGCAGGACTTGTAACTGGGTGGTTGGGAGTGAGATGAGAGTAGCAGGAGAGAAGGTAAGTGGTAAGAACTTGGCTTTGCCTGGAATAGACAGGAAATCAGAGCACGGGGTGACATGTGTGTAACAGGATCACTATGTGTGATCACACGGCGGAAGGAGTGGAAGCAGGGAGACTGGATCTGAGGCCACTGCAATAATCCTAGTGAGAGATCATGGTGGCTCAGCCACCATATTAAAGGATGATAAATAAATACCCATACATTTGATATTCTAGGGGTTTAGCAGTGGAGGTGATGAGAATTAGTATTTATCTTTTTAGTTCTGTATTAATGTGTTACATACATTTAAAAATGTACCCCGAAGTAGAAACAGTAAAAGGATGAGATTCGAAAATAAAAAATAGGAGATCTAATATTTAGTTCCAATCACCCAAGGGAATACTTTGTCCACCCGTTGAATTTTCTCCACTTTGGAAAGCACTAATATAGATCACACAAAAGAATGCATAAAGTACCAAGCACAAGTGTGAGGACACAGGGCAAGCTTAATTAAAGACTTTATTTTTCCCTTTTTCTCCCCAAAGCCCCCTGGTACATAGTTGTATATTCTTCATTGTGGGTCCTTCTAGTTGTGGCATGTGGGACGCTGCCTCAGCGTGGTTTGATGAGCAGTGCCATGTCCGCGCCCAGGATTCAAACCAACGAAACACTGGGCTGCCTGCAGTGGAGCGCGTGAACTTAACCACTCAGCCATGGGGCCAGCCCCCAAGCTTAATTATATTGATTCCCCTCACCCCTGACCCCTGTGTAACTTAGTCTATGACCCATTGCCCATCTGTCCTTCTGCCTCTGGCCCTCCAGGTACTGCCCACTAGCTGGTTCCTTGCTTGATTGAAAGGTTGCCAGTGTAAATCTTAGCTATCAAAAAGCTTCCCTACTGGGAAGGCACCATCTTCTAGACTGGGAGGGAAAGGTGGGGAACTCTGTGGTTGGGTCTAAGTCTAAAAGTGACATCATAATCCATTTAACAACAGCAGCATACACATTCTTCTCAAACTAGCATGGAATGTTCACCAAGATGGAGCACATTCTGAGCAATAAAACACACCTTATCAAGTTTAAAAGAACAAAAATCATACAAAGTATGTTCTCACACCACAACAGAATTAGACTAGAAATCTAAGATAGCTATAAAATCCCAAAATATTTGGAAATTAAACAACGGATTCCAAATAACACTGAGTAGAAACAAAGTCTCAAGAGAAATTTATGAGTATTTTGAACTAAATTAAAATGAAAATACAACTTATAAAAATTTGTCAGATGCAGCCAAAGCGGTGCTCAGACGTAAATGTATAGCATTAAATGCACATGTTAGAAAACAAGAAAGATCTAAAATCAATAACCAAAGTCTCCACATTAGGAAATGAGAGAAAGAATGGCAATTTTACCTTAAAGCAAGCAGAAAGAAATAATGAAAATTAGAGCAAAAATAAAAGAACTTGAAACAGAAAAATAATACAGAAAATTAAATTTAATGCTGGTTCTTTGAAAAGATCAATAAAATTGACGAACTTCTAGTGAGGATAACCACAAAAAAAAAGAGAAAAGACACAAATTACCAATATCAGAAATGAAAGAGTAGTCATCACTACTGATCCTATTGATACTAAAAGGATGATAAATAAATACCCTTAAATTTGATATTCTAGATAAAACAGACTAATTTCTTGAAAGAAACAAACTACCAAAATTCACACAAAGGGAAATAGATAACCTGAAAAGCCCTATCTCTATTAAAGAAACAGAATCAATAATTAAAAACCTCCCAAGAAAATTAATCACCAGGTCCAGCTGGTTTCACCTGTGAATGCTACCAATCACTTCAGGAAGAAGGTATAGAAATTCTCTACAATCTCTTCCAGAAAATAGAAGCAGAGAGCACACTTCCTAACTTAAATTCCATGAGACCAGAATTACCCTAATACCAAACCCAGAAAAAAACATGACAAGAAAGGAAAACTACAGACTAATATCTCTCATGAACAAAGATATAAAAATCCTCAACAAATATTAGCAAATTGAACCCAATAAAGTATAAAAAGTATTATACAACACAATCAATGGAATTTATTCCAGGTGTGCAAGGCTGGTTCAATATTCAAAAATCAGTCAGTGTAAGCCATCGCATGAATAGACTAAAGAAGAGAGATCACATGATCACATCAATCAACGCAGAAAAGGCATTTGGCAAAACCCAACGCCCATTCATGACAAAAACTCTCAGCAAACTAGAAATAGAGGGGCATTTCCTTGATTTGATAAAGAACATCTACCCAAAAAACTCACAGCAAACATGATGCCATAAGCCAAGGAGAAGATAGAGAAGTATCCAAAGGAAAAGGACAGAAGGTGAAAGCGGGTTTTTTCCTCGGGTTTGGGGAAGGCTGCGGAGGCTGAGCGGGGTGGGGCTCCTTCCCTGATACCATCACCCTGCATGCAACTGAGATGATGACCACATTATGTTGGGAGGGGGCAGAGATGAGAAAAGGTGACCTAACCGTTCCCTGAATACCCACCCATAGCACGCCCATACCTTTCTCTGTTTCCTCTCCACAGCACTTTCTCACGTGCTGTATCATTCATTTTGTTGACTGACTCACCCACTAGAAAGTGAACTCCATGAAACCATGGGTTTTCCTGTCTTATTAACTGCCATAACACCACCATACAATGGGTGCGTGTTTATTTTCACTGAAGGAGCAAACCAGTCTGGGCCTTTGTGTATTTTAGGTTAAGGGGGCCGAGAGAGAGGGTGCCAGGGGTGGGGACAGTATAGCGACAGCCATCGTTCAGCTGTGGGCATCTTCTCAGAGAGAGGGACACTACAGCATGGAAGCTTCCTCCATCTCCTATCCCCATAGGCCCACCCACCCTGCAGGGAGAATGCTGCTAGGCTCCGGAACTGCTAACTGGCTCACCTGTAACAAAGAGGGCATCCTGCCCCCCCTCAGCCTCCGCAGCCCTCCCCAAACCTGGAGTGGCTTCCTGAGCCAAGTGAACCATATGTGAGGATGGCCTAGAAAACAGCATCGTGCAAATGTTTTCATTCAGCAGCAAAATCATTTGATTTCACTCAAGCTTGTCTTTGCAAGAGCAGCTGAAGCCAGCTTGACAGAGAGCCGTTAAATAGACTAATTAGGAAATGATTTGGAGAGGCAGTGCAACAGAGTGGGGAAGAGTCAAGCAACTAGGACGGGGTTCTGGCACAGTTACTTACTAGCTGTGTGGCGCCTGGCAGGACAAGGAACCTCTCTGAACTTCCATTTCCTCATCTTTAATATAGGAGCAAAATAATGGTATTTCACAAGGTTGTTACCTGCCTTCAAGGAGACAGTGCATACGAAAAGTGCTTTGTAAAGTGGGAAGCATTACTGAAATCTACTTGTTGCCACTCTTCTATTATTGTTGTTATTGGAAGAATCACAAGAGTAGGAAAGAGGAGGAACTTAGGTGTTGGGGCTGCAGTATGAGAACAAAAACCTAACAATGCGTGCTAACCTGGCTATTTGAACGGCAGCTCAGGCACATGACAAGAAGCATGGGAAAGCAGGAGAGGCCGCAGCAATTCGCTCCCTCCTCCTCCCTTTCACATCTCCTCCAGGCACAGAACTCACAGGGTACCACCTCAGCTCAAATATCCCCATCTCTGAACTGTCCTAAGATACCCCAGAGCCAGACCAGAGCTCTGGCCTGAAAAGAGAGTCCCTGAGCTCAGCAGCCCATGATGCTTCCGAAAATCCTTCCAGCGCATCTCAACCATCTTCCCCAGAGGCTGGTCCTCACCTCAGATCCCAACTGCTGAAGAAACCCAAGGGTGAGGAGGGAGCACAGATTGATGCTGGGAAACCACCCAAGGCCGGACCTAGCCTTGGTCCTTTCTGCACCCCAAAAAGTGAATGTGGCCTGAGATGGGCTGCCGTGGGAGGGGCAGCTTAGCAGAGCCATTAAAAACACAGCCTTCCGGTCAGAAAGACCCGCATGAGATTCTGGCCTCTGCACAGCTACCCAACTATGCAACCTTGAGTAAGACGCTTGACCTCTCTGAGCCTCAGTTTTCTCATTGAGTCTGATAGGAGCACTTAGCTTATAGCTCTTGCCACAGCGCCTGGCCGACAGTAAGCTATAGATGTTCACACACAGACCGCCTGGGTTTGAAACCTGGACAGGACACCTAGTTGATGTGCAACCCTGGGCAAATTATCAAGTTCTCTGTGCTTCTGTTTTCTCAATCATAAAATGAGAATGGTAAAAGAACCTATTTCTTAGGCTTGTTGTGGGGATTAAGTTAGTTAATCTACATAAAGTATTTAGAACAGTCCCTACCATATTGTAAGTGCCAAATAATAACTAATATTTTTTAATAAAAATAAATAATAATGGCAAATTATTGCTAAAAGGGCTTGAAAACCAAAGCAGTCCTACCCCATCCCACAGCCTCTAGCACATACTAGAGAATTGATAAACATTTGCAGTCAGTGATCCTGGAAAACTCCCATCTCCCATCTCCCAACATTGTCATGTTCCATCTCTTCATATATTCTGTTTCTTGGCCAACATAGGCAGAAAGTGTGAACCCATGTTACTGTCACCTCGTCCTTATGCTTCACATACTGCCTTTTGGTAGTGATGCCTTTTACTTCTTCAATAGACATCCGGATGAAAGGAGGACACAGATGTATTAAGCATTCTCCACGGGAGCTGGCCTGGAGGAAGCTGCTGTGAGCCACAAGAAAGAGCAACTATAGAAGATTCAATTCAGGTCAACTCATTGCTCTGAATGGGGTGGGGGTGGAGTAATTTGGTCAGAAGATGAGCAAACATCTCATGGACCTGCTGTTCCCTCTGGTTTCAATGCTCTTCCTCACGTCATTCAGGTTTTTCTCAGTTATCACCTCCTGAGAGACGCCCTGGGGAACAGCTCCCCCAACATTCTGTATCCATCCTGCTTTCCTTTCTTCATAGGATTCTATGTGACACTTGCTCATTAACTTATCATCTGCCTCCTCCCCAAGAGAACAGCAGAGACACTAGCCTGTTTTGTTCACAACTGAGCCTAGAACAGGGCCTGACACATACACAGGCGGTCTTCCAGAAATATTTGCTAAATGAATAAATGAAGCAAAGGTCTTTCCCTGGCAGAGGTGACCGCCAGTAGGCTGGCTGGATTGCAGAGTTGACACCTTCTGCCAAATGACTTCTCAAGCCCAGGAAGATGGGCTAGGCTGGGCTGCAGGGCAAAGAGAAACTGCAAACCCAGGTCCCAAGCCCGTTCTTTCTGATGGATGGCAAGACTTTGACTGCCTCTCATCTGGAAAACACACTCAGAGACACCCATCATTCAATTAGAATACTAAAGAGTTGCAACAAAATTAATTTGCTTATCACTAGGGAAATTAAAATGTCTGCAAATAAATTCTACCCCCACAGCCCAGTTTCAGGTGGTTGATACATCTGATGGGTTGGCAGCAGAGAGAACCAAAAGAGGAGGATTGGGAAAACTAGTTCTAGCTAAAAGGGAAAATTCAGCAAAGGTAAAAAAAAACAACAACCACTGCTGCCTGAGTCTGTGTTTTCACTCTCTTCTCCAAAATGTACAAATGATTTAAGCAACTAAAATGCAGGCTATCCAGTTTAACATCCCACTCTCAAGCAGTGAATTCAGACGTTAATTGCATCCCCAAAGGACTTGAGTCCTGTCATTTAGCACAGAGTTTGAGAGAATGGGCTTTGCAAGTAGACAAGCCTGGGTTTGGGTTCCATCTCTGCCATTTATTAGCTGTGTGACCTTAGCATATCTACTAACTTCTCTGAACCTTGAGTTCCTCATCTGTAAAATAGGGATAATAAAATCAACCTTATGAATTGTTGAAAGAACATATAATTGTACATAAAGCAGAGTAGGTGGTCAATATGGGAAATAGACTCCTATGACTATAGTAATGATGTAAATAGTAGGAATGTTAAAAAAATAACAATGCCATTAATGAACATAAAAGATAATGTATCCCAAGTTTATAAAGGTACATATCAAAACACAAAGCAGGATTGACAGAAATCCTACCAGGACTACTACTTTTTCTGGAGCTTTCCTCAGAGCCGCTCTGTTTGAGATCCATTATATGACATTCCTATTCTAAGAAGGGACATGGTGAGATTGCCTGGAATGACCCCCAAGAGATGAATGGAAGAAAAAAGAAAGAAGTGACTTAGGAGAGCATCCAGAGGTGTGCCAGCCTGGGGAATGAGGGTGAGAGACTGGAGGTCTAGAGAGAATTGCTCTCCAAACAGAAGCAAAAGTGAGGAGGAGACAGGCAAGGTGGGAGGGAGGGGGACAATGGGGTGAGCTCCACGGCACTCTCCTGAGCCTCCATGATAATGAGAAGACAGGAGCAAGCCCTTTTGCCACTTTTCCTTTGTAATATTACCCTGCCTTTGTCCATGGACTCAGCAACAATTAAAAAAAAAATAGTTAGATACCTCAAAAGGCCTACATGATTGCCTAAGGGACAAGAGTAAAGAATGAACTAGAAAAGGCATTCGATTCAGCCTGGGAAAAATACAATCCCAGGGAAAGAGAGATTAAAATATGGCTAATGAAAGGAAACCCAAGCCGATGTCAGAGGCCAAAAACACTGATGACAGGGTAAAAAAAAAAAAAAAAACGGCGGCCAGCCCAAAGGCCGCAAGTTTTGGGGGATTTATGGAAAATCAGGATTTATAACCCATCTTCCTTTCTCCCCAGCAGAGAATCCAAGCATGAATTTTTTTCTGGCTGTATGCACCAAACAAGTTATCATAAGCAATTGAGCAATCAGCTAAGCAAAGATAAAGGGGCTTACTCTCCCTTTTTTTACCAAATTCTCTAGCCTAAGATCTTTCGTGTACAATGACTCGCATGGACATCAAAGACCTTCTCTTCTTACTTTGCTACCTCGGGTCTCCTGGGAGGAAGGAGTGCCAGGCCATGGGCTGGTAAACTCCTATGCTTAATTGCAAGGCTGTGGTGGCATGCAGGGCCATCAGGAAGGCTGCACCAGGTGACACTGGCACAGTCCACATTCATTCACAGCTGTGGGAGGGTTTATCCAGGGCACCAATTATCTAATTGCTGCTAATGTTCCGCATATTTACTCAGCTGCAAATTTGCAAGATGGGACCTGACTCACAAAAAGGGGAAAATAATAGGAGATACATTTCCATTTGAAAATTCATGAATAAGCAGCAAGAGCCCTGTTTATTAAAATTCAGATGCAGATAAACAATGAGTATAGTTCCAGGAATAATTGCAGGGTTTCCACAGTTACAGAAAACCAGCCCCTTTGTCAACACTCCATTGTTCTATTTATACCTTGGGAGATATTGCAGCAAGTTTCTATAAATACACTGAAAACTCATTCAACCTAACCCCTCTCACATGTAAAGTCCCAACCTTCTCAGTAATAAAAGAACTGCATCCTGAGTGTATCTGACATTAGGTCTCAAGACTGTCATAGATGAATCCTTCCTAATATAAGGGATAAAGCAGAACGGGGTTGGATTGCGCTGGGGATGGGAAGAGAAAGCAACAGGCATCCTACTCTGGTTTCTGAAATAGACATGAAGCAAATATATCTTCGTCAGCTCTCAGCCTCTGAGCGTTAAGAATCTCAGTGATTAAAACAGAGGAAATAAACTGACCAAGGCATCTTGACCCCTGCATGGGATGGGAGCTCCTCAGTGATACTCATTTACATATTTTCTTTGAATGTGACTCTGTCCTCCTCTGTGGATATGAGGCCCCTCTCCTGTTATATCGCAAACCAGTATCACGGCAATCTTGAAATCAAACTTCTCTGGTCCCTCACCCACAAAGCACCTAGCACTATACTTTCTACCACACAGTGTCAGAGAAAAGTGTGGTTCAGAGAAGGTCTTCTGATCGCAAGCCGCCAAAAAAGTATCCCCATAGCAGGACATAATTGTGCTGTCTCCAGATACAATTAATATTTATAAGAATATCACATTTTTTTTAAGTGTTTGACTGTGTGGCAGGCACTGTGTGAACTGTTTTCCACATAAAATCGAATCATCGCACCGACTCTGTGAAGTAGGTCCCACTGCCCTCTTTGATAGACTAAAACACAAAGCAGTAAGGTAAATTGCCTAGAAACACAGCTAGGAAGTAGCAGAGGAGGACTTGAACTCAGAACTACGTGAAACTAGGCTCCATGTTCATAGCCACTACATCACCGCATTTTCCTGCTTCTTGGGTCCAAGTTCACACTGTTCCGTTTTCGGACAAGCCCCTCAGTGCCCTGTCTGTATGCCATGGCTCAGAGAAATGTTGCTTCTCTCTATAAATTCATTAATTTAACCACTCCCCCGCAACAAAGACACATTAAAAGCTTTAGTCTCGGCATCTCTCCATAGTCTCATTTGCAAGAACTGATCCCACATCTGCAGCGATCTGCCATGTACTCACACTGATCTGTCTCACGTTCAGGGGGAAAAAATCATTTTATATATAAAAAATACATAGCTTATATATGTGTATACACATATACATATGTATGTACGTACCCGTGTATATACATAAATAAAATGCATATCTGTACCTGTATCTCACACACAGATCTGTAAGCTTCTTGTCAGTGTCTCCTTACAGGTAAGGTGCCATCATCCACCAGGAAGTGGGACTATACCAGAGATGGGGCCCTCACACACAAGCAACACCCCTCGCCAGCTGACGTTCCATATGCTGCAGTGGAACCAGATTTATTAAATGGGTTTACACATGCAGAATTTTAATACAAATGGCTTCCTTCAGTGGTAGATCTCTCTAGAAGCTCTAGTCCCTGAACATTTCACAGGTTTCAGAGCCAAAGCAGAAGGGGCTGAAACACGAAGTAATGGCAAAGAGGGTCACCAGGGAGCAAAGGAGACATTTCATGCTTCGCTCATCAGCAAGACAGCAGCGGTGTTAGAAGGTGGGGCAGTGGTTTGGGAAGCCAGCTGGCAGGCTCGTCCAGATATCTGTGTCCCGTTCATTGCAGAGACATTTCTCTTCACGGTCTCATTTCACAGGCAGTGGGGAAAGTTCCAGCCTTTTGATTTGGGCCCAGGACCCCTATAGATAGAGGAGATGGTCATTTATGAGGTTCAAATACTGGGAGTCCTGAAAAAGGCATATCCCCAAAAGTTCTCTCCTTCACTGACTGGATCGTTCATGCATCCACTTAACAAATTATTGAACATCTCCTAGAACAGGCCCTGGACCAGCTCAGTCAAGTACCGGCTCCCTAACCTGAACTCTGCTTAACTGACCTGCTCAGACAATTGATATTCTCCATTGTTCCTGCTGCTCACCTCACACAAGTGCTACTAACTGACTCACATGCTGTTCCACTCTCGTATACCCAAGCATCGCTTCTCCCACCACCAGAGGTATGTGTTCACAAGAGCTAACTGTGTTTGTTCTCAAAACTATGGATGGTTGTCGTACTTACTATTATATCATTTAATTAAACAGTATGTAAATCAACAGAAAATGAGTACAAAAAAATCTAAGTGTCTATAAAAGCTTATTTGAATGTTTTGCAAAGACTTGATAAAGATGAGTCACTGAAACACGCAACTGAATTGGGTATGAACAGGAAATGTATAAAATACTGGGTGTGGAGAGGAATCTAGAATCATTGAATTGCTTTCCCGATGTCTTCTTACTCCATGAAAAAAAAAAATCAGGAACTGGAAATTATAGAAGATGGATTACAGGTGTGATTTAAATAAGAAAGATGACCTAGAATTCTAAGCAGCAAACCAATATGCAAAGAAAAGACCTAGAGCCAACCCATATCAAAAAGTAGGTAAACATACATCTCTCAGTTTTAGGTTAAAATAAAATGTTCAGGGTATACATGTATTATTTTTTTATGATTCCCTCAAACTTCAGGTATTTTTTTTTTTAGGAAGATTAGCTCTGAGCTAACATCCACCACCAATCCTTCTCTTTTTTTGCTGAGGAAGATTGGCCCTGAGCTAACATCCGTGCCCATCTTCCTCTACTTTATATGTGGGACACCTGCCATAGCATGGCTTGATAAGTGGTTCATAGGTCCGCGCCCAGGATCCGAACCAGTGCACCCCATGGTGCCGAAGTGGAGTGTGTGAACTTAACTGCTGCACCACCAGGCCAGCCCCCGATAAATTTTTAAATTATCAGCAACTGGTGTCTATTGTAAGATACAAACAACCACAATCCAGAGTTGTGGGCTGGAACAGAGGCATGTGGAGTAGGGGAATGGAGGGAGAAGGAGGAAGGTGGAGCATCTGAACCAGGCTTGTGGTGGGGGAGGAGAGGAAGAGGAACAACCTTCAGGGAAAGGACATGTGTGTAGAGTCTTGAATAAAAAGAAAGAGCTGGCAAAGCAAAGTAGGGGTGAAGGGTATTCCAAGCACAGAGCAGCATCTCTAAAGACATGTGATGCCTTTGTGGATCTCCAAATGAATCGGTATGGCTGGAATACCAAAGATATGGTGGAAAAGGTGATCCTTTCCACAAAGATTTGCACACTTGTTGCTTGCCAGGCACCATACTAGGATCTGCCCTCATGGCACATACATTCCTCTTGTTCTAGGGGGAAGCTGTTCCATCACACTTTACAAAGCATTTTCATGTACACTCTCCAGAAAGCTGATCCTCAGAAGGCGGGAACCAGGTCTGCCTCTGCTTTGGTATCCACCCCCATCTCTACCCCACCTCCAGTTTCCAACCCAATGCAGGGCACAAAGTTATTTCTAAGCAAATACCACAGAAGTGGAAGAACAGGCTATCAGATATGGACAAAAAATTCACACTGGCCAAAAGGACCCACAGTTGAAAATAACCATGTTATTTTCCCTCCTGTTTGGTGCTATTTCCTTCTAAACCAAAATGCTTCTCCAAGCACCCAAATGCCACTGAAATAGGTGATAGATTAGATCACCTGACACACCTCTACACCCTCCAAGAAATTTTCTAGTAATACAGAAGCTGCTATTCTTTCCAGCTGGTTGCTGACAACGTTTCAAAATGAATCCTCCTACGCTCTTATTTTTACCCTCCACTAGCTGACTTTAATGGTAATGTCTTCAGGTTTGGAGCCCAGATGGAGGTTAAAATCTCTGATTTCTTTCAGAAGTGAACTTCGGTAGAAAGCAGCTCCATCGGGCCACTCTAAAACTTATTTCCATTCTCTCCTCGCCTTCACCCCCAACTCTTATCATTTCATCTAAACTACCATCCCCTTGGCTTTCTTGGGAGTTCAACTTCTAAATAAAGAGACCAAAATTTCCTTTGGTGTGGGATGATCTTTTTTTACAGGGTCAGGAAAATCTAAACTCTTGTATAATCAATCAATTTGAAGTTCTCTCTCCCTGAACAGTAGTTAATTTGATCTCTTAAAGGTAAGCTTGGTAAGGGTTTTGTTCACAAGTATATCCCAATGCCCAGGAAAAGCTAGGGCAGGCAGGAGGTGTTGAGTAAAAGGAAACGGAATGAATGGATAAACTTCACAACAACCCTGTGGGGTGAGCAAGGTGGGTATTCTTACAGTTGGGGATAGACTCACTAAGGTTAAGTAGTTTGCTCAGGATCACTCAGTCCAGCACTCCATCAACATTTGTCTAGTGCCATTTTACTAGACCATGTACCTGAACTCGAGCACTGGAACAGGAAGAATTTCTTTTGCTTTTGAAGACCTAAAATCAGGCCCCTGAGTCCAGGCCAAGGTCCACAGCTCTTAAGATAGAGATGCAGACACTGGAAATGGGGTTCTTAGAAACACCACTTGAAATTCTGTAATAGAGCTCTGCAGGAACCAGGAAGGGAGCAGGATGGAAGCTGGAGAAACACTGTGAAAACACAGTGTGTTTCAGCTGCACTCCAGCACAGGAGTCCATGTAGACTCAAGTAGACTATGTATACCAAGGGTCTGCTACTACTGCCAAATCTGGCCCTCCATCTGTTTTTGTAAATAAAGTTTTATTGGCGCATAGGCTCACCCATTCATGTACATACTATGTATGGCTGCTTTAATACTACAACAGCAGAGTCCAATAGTTTACCCTATGGCCCATAAAACCAAAAATATTTACTATCTGCCCCTTTACAGAAAAAGTTCACCAGATCCTGGTATAAACTCACTAAGTAACAACATGAATATCGATAGCAGCAGCAGAAATGAAATAAAGTAGTATTGATGTTCAAATGCTGGGAAGAATAATGTTTCTAGCCCCAAAAAAAAAAAAAATCACAAAAACAACTGCCTCAGCACTTGACACCTTCTTAGAAGCCTCCTGTCAATAATATCTACCCTTGCCTGAACTTTTGAATCAGACATCTACTCCCTTCATTACCACTGCATTCGGGATTAGCAATCAATGGAAAAGCTACAGAAAACAAACGTTTTCTTTTACTTTATCTTAAAAGAAAAATCAGAGAAGTACAGGTTGAATGCAGTGCAACAATAAATGGAAACTCAGCATGCCCTGTAAAATGGTCTAGATCTCGTTAAATTATTTCTTAGCTATTATCCTTCATGCTCACCAATGGATCTGAACAGACTCTCCATTGTGAAAGTGAATGTTTAAGGTGCTACTCTTTTGAAAGGAAATAGCATATTGTAATCAGAAAAGATGAAGACCAATTGTTAGGAAAACTGATTTCAAATTAAGAGTGCCATTTTCTGTCATTAAGCTTTGCCACTGATAGTCCCTTGCACATCTCTTAACCCTCCATATGTCTTACTTTCCTACAACTACCAAATGGAGAAAATCGTACCCATCTCCTACCCCATATCCCCCTCCTCCAAACCAGTGATTTGGAAAGGATGCATAAGGGGCTGGCCTTGTGGCCGAGTGGTTAAGTTGGCGCGCTCTGCTGCAGGCGGCCCAGTGTTTCGTTGGTTTGAATCCTGGGTGCGGACATGGCACTGCTCCTCAAACCACGCTGAGGCAGCGTCCCACCTGCCAGGACTAAAAGGACCCACAATGAAGAATATACAACTATGTACCAGGGGGCTTTGGGGAGAAAAGGGAAAAAAATAAAATCTTGAAAAAAAAAAGAAAGGATGCATAAAACAGTGTTTCCTGTGAGTTTTGTAAGAGACCCTTACAGGTAAATGCCAAACATTGTTATGTATGTGCTCTCCATGCCCAGCTGTGTTCCAGGGAGGTGGAACTTAGTAAATATGAATATGACACATGAGAACAAAAGCCAGGGATTCAAGGGCAAATGACCTATTAACTCATCTCCTACAAGAGCCTTAGCCCAAATAAGGCAACGCAAGATGGAAAACTCTCTGTGGATTAAACTCTGGTAACTTCTAAGAGAAGAATTTCAACATCTTCATCCTCTGAAAGCTAAGCAATTGTTGCTTTTTATCAGTATAAATAACTTTTTCTGGTATTTGGGGTGGAAATTCAAAGCGTTAAGTCATTTTCTCCAGGCTTAAAGAGCTTGGGTTGTGATTGGACATGAGAGCCAATAGGTCCTTGTCTCTGATATCCAACGTCCTTTGCTGCAGTCCAGGCTAAAGTAAGAAACCTGCTTTTATTCTACACATGGGGCTGGCTGGGTGGAGCAGAGAGCACCTAAGGCCATAGGACCATATTGCCCCACTCTATGACAGGCAGCATCAGCTGGTATCGCCTTGATCTGAACCCCTCTCCCTCCCTCACTCCCTCCCTTCCTCCCTCTCTCTCCCTTTCCCTCCCTCTCTCTCTCTCCCTTTTCCTCCCTCCCTCTCTCTCATTCTCTCTCTCCCTCTCTTGCTCTTTCTATCTGGTCTGAACCACACCCCTGCCTTTTGGAAACTCCCCGCTTCATTTTATTCTGATGAGGCTGTCAATCAGAGAGTTCTGCTTCCTCAAGCCAACAGTGATTGCTCCAGTTGTGGGGTAGACCCATGAATCAACCAGGGACAACTTTTTCACGGACAAAAATAAAGAAAGGGAGAGGAGGACAAGAAGGGGAAGGAGAAGACAGACTGACTCTCTTTTGGTCAATGCTAGCTCCAAATTGCCATCTTTCCCACCACAGGGAGAGTGCCTGCTGGAAAATGAAGCCGACAATGAGGAAAGCAGAGGTAGAAGTGAGGAAAGAAAAAGACAAACTCTTAATCATATTGAACCTCTAGATCCAGCCACAGCTGAAGCTATACCCACTCTGGACTTTTTAGTTAAGTCTTGGTTAATTTTTCAGTTTGGTTAAACATTTTGACTTCAACCAATTTGAGTTTAGTTTCTATCACTTGCCACCCAAAGCTTCCTGACCAGTACAGTGAAAACACATCTCAGGCCATCTCATTTACCTTCACCAAGTGATCGCAGGATAGAATGTGAATGACTCAAGGCAAATCATTCCATCCTTAAAATCACAGCTCAACATCTGCCCAGTCACTCATGCATCTGAAGCACAACTTTACGCTGTGCTTTGACTTCATTCTGTTCTTTAGCATCTTATGTTTGCAATTTGTCAAAAGCCCCTTGCATGGGTAGTTATCATGTTTTTCTTTAGAACTGGGTGAGAAAGTAATTTGTAAGTATCTCACAATATATTACTTCTAGAATAAAGCTCACATTGCATCCAGATGCAATTACCATAATGAGTAACAATAAATCATCCATCTCTTAAAATTATGTGTATTTTTAAAATCTATCACCTTCTATTATTTTCTGACAATTGAGAATTTCCTGATTATCTTTTTTAATCTATTTTTCCTGATAATAACTTAATATTTTGTACCCAAATTCTTAAGGTCTTTAAACTGATATTAAAAACTCCCATATTAGAGCTCCTTTCTCCTGTTCATACCTAATATCCTACAAGTACCCTGCCCTCTAGAAAGACCGGTCCACTTTTTCCAGACAGACTATCACATTCCTGCTTCCTTGCATTTGCACAGGTATTCTCTTGACCCAGAATGTCTTCCCACTCATCTTCCACTCACTCATTTAGGGATCCCAATCTTAGCTCCTCTTCAAGGGCCAGTAACATCCCATCTCATCTTTGAAGCCATCCTAGACATGCTGGCCCAAAGTTAACTCAGCCCTCACTAAGCCCATACCTGGTTGCTATTTGGCATATCCTTGGTCGAACAGCAATCCACATTCAGGATTAGTTCTATATTCTTGAGGAGGCTCCCTGAGGACAAGTCTTCCCTATAGCACCATGATCTCCCCTCAAAAGCTCTGTACACACGTCTGGTGGTGATAATAGGATGGTGATGAACTACGGGTGATGATTAGGTAAACAGCAACATCAAGCTAAAGACCAAAGTATTGAGCCTGCAAGATATTTTGGTGGTCCAGGCTTTTATCCTTTTAATGCCTACAAACTTGGGTCTTTTCTAGGCAAAGGAGTCCCAGAAGTCAGTGATTCAGGCACTCTATAAGCTCCCTTGGAAGCTAATAAACATGAGCTGAAGAAACACAATAGATCACTTCAGCTTATAACTACTGGACATTTCCTCACTAAACCTCACTCTTGGAGCTCATGGGGTCTTAGGATGTGTTTCCTCTTCCCATTCCCTTCATCCAAGTGCTGCCTAGCCTCGAAGACCCTTCTGTTGTGAGAACACGGGGACCCGTGCTGCTTCCCTGACCCCTCCATCCCACAGCGACCCTACCTAGGGAAGGGAAGGCTTCCATGGCTCATGATGGACAATGACTGTAATCATGATTACACACTTCTCTGTGTTATTTAAATGTCTTCTCATCTCCTCAACTAGACTGCAAGTTCCTCAGGGTAGGGACAATTCTTCGCACAGCTTGGTTTCCTTTCCTGTACCCAGCCCAGAGTTACACAGGGTAAGCATTCAATAGCCATTTGTCCAATGAGGGGTCTAATGAGATTTCCTTAGAATGAAATTACTCCTCTTTCTTCCTGCAAGACTTTATGTTTAATTTGCAAGAGCCGACACACACGTGTGTGTGTATATGTACCTAGGCTAAAGAGAATGGTCAATAATAGGCTGAACCACAGCAGTGGCAGCAAAAGGGCTGTTGAATATCACAAGCAAAACTCTAAAAACTCTCATCTAGGAATCTGCACATATTGAATTCGTTTTGCGCTCAAAACGATGTGTGTAAGCATACATAGTCTCTGTGTACACAACTTTACTATGTCCAATGGGTTGTTATTTTCAGAAAGAGATTATTGTGACCACAAAACAGGAAATCTGGGACTTAGGTCCTGGTCCTGTCAGTGGCCCAGTGTGAGTTTGCATAAGCCACTAAACTCTGACTCTCACATTCCACATCTGTAAAATGGGTCTCCTCAGGTCTGCTCTGCTCCACAGAAGTGTTGTGCAAAGGAAATGAGGGAGTGCTTTGAAAAAATGAGATGCTGCAAATGGACTTGCGTGGTCCATGACTTTCTGGAAAGAGCTGCTCCAATTAATGGTCCTTGAAAACCTCCTCCTCTAAACTTAAGGTAATACAGTCCAAAAAAACTTTAAAAAGTTGCCCTTCAATAAAGCACAATGGGGACAGGCAGCATCGGGTGTACTGGGCTTGCCTGGACTCCTAGGTGATGGAATTAAATCACAGCAGGACCATGAATATGCTGAACGGCATAATTAAACTAGACCCTTCACTTAGATGCACTAATGGGGCTACAAATCAACTACTATGTCACAGAGGGTGTTCTGGATGCATTTTTAAATTAACTATTCATAGGGGATCATTTTCAATGCTTATTGACATGTTGGAGGCTCAGCACCTGTTCTCTTTGAATAGTCCCCTTTGTCGTGGAAAGCCTGAAACACCTGTGAGCATTTGAACTGGCTTGAGTGACAGGCCTGTGATCATCTGCAAATGCACTTGGATCAAAGCCCATACTCTAACACCACAAAGGAAGAAAACCTGGCTTATCCTGGCATCAGCATACAAGTAAAGCCCACTGTCAGGAAAAGTCCTCTGCGCCATAAAAACAAACGGTTGGCAGGATCAGGACCTAGACAATCCGGCCACAACAAACTTTCACCAAGAAGGACTTCGGTGCACCAGACTCTTTCCTTGTCCAAATCTATACACATTAGTCAATCTCTCCTGAAAAATCAGCACCTGGTTGTGTGCTAAGGAGACCTATGCCCCTTTAATCTCTCACCAAACTGCATCTAGTCTTCAATTGAACAATTATTGATTCAGCAACTATCGTGCATCCAACCCTGTGTGAGTTGAAGGTCATATGTACAAAGGTATAATCAGTGTATGAACAAGGATATTCACTGAAGCTTTGTTTACTGTATCAAAAATCTGTAAACAACACGGATATCCACCAATGGTAGTCATCTTAAATTTTAGTGCAGCCATTCAATGGAGTATTATGCACAAACATTAAAAAGAATGAAGTAGATTTATATGTACAGATCTGAAAAGACATTAGAGTAAGTGAAACAAAAACAAATTATACAGTAGAATGTATAATAGGATCTCATTTATTTAAAAAAATATATATGTACTCATTCTATATATAGAAAACCATAAAGAATCCACCAAAAAGCTATTGGAAATAATTAAGGAATATAGTACAGCTGCAGGGTACAAAATCAACTTACAAAAACCATTTGCATTTATATACACTAATAACGAAGTAGCTAAAAGAGAAGTCAAGAATACAATGCCATCTACAATCACAATGAAAAGAATATAATACCTTGGAATAAATTTAATCAAGGAAGTGAAAGACTTATACGCTGAAAACTATAACACAGTATTGAAAGAAACTTAAGAAGACATACAGAAACAGAAAGATATCCCATGCTCATGGATTGGAAGAATTAACATAGTTAAAATGCCCATATTACCCGAAGCAACCTACAGATTCAATGCAATCCCAATCAGAATTCCAATGACATTCTTCACAAAAATAGAACAAAGAATCCTAAAATGCATATGGAACAGCAACAGACCCTGAATAACCATAGGAATTCTGAGAAAAAAGAACAAAGCTGGAGGTATCACACTCTCTGAATTCAAAATACACTACAAAGCTATAGTAATCAAAACAGCATGCTACTGGCAGAAAAATAGCTACACAGATCAATGGAACAGAATTGAGACCCCAGAAATAAACCCATCTATGGACAGCTAACCTTCGACAAAGGAGCCAAGAACATACAATGGAGAAAGGAAAGTCTCTTCAATAAATGGTGTTGGGAAAACTGGACGGCTACATGCAAAAGAATAAAAGTAGACCATTGTCTTACACTATACACAAAAATTGACTCAAAATGGATTAAAGAGGTGAATCTAATGCCTGAAACCATAAATCTCCTAGAAGAAAATATAGGTAGTGCACTCTTTGACATCAGTCTTAGCAGTACTTTCTGAATACCATGCCTCCTCAAGCAAGGGAAATAAAATTAAAAAATAAACAAATTGGACCACATCATACTGAAAAGCTTCTGTACAGCAAAGGAAAACATCAACAAAAGTAAAAGACAACCCACCAACTGGGAGAAAATATTTGCAAATCTATATCAGACAAGGGGTTAATTTCTAAAATACATAAAGAACTCATACAACTCAACATCAAAAAGATGAGCAACCTAATCAAAAAATGGGCAAAGAATGTGAATAGACATTTTACCAAAGAAGATATACAGATGGCCAACAGGCACATGAAAAGATGTTCAACATCACTAATTATTATGGAAATGCAAATCAAAACTACAATGAGCTATCACTTCACACCCGTCAGAAAGGTTATTATCAAAAAGACAAGAAATAAGTGTTGGTGAGGATGTGGAGAAAAGGGAACACTCATACACTGCTGGTGGGAATGCAAATTGGTACAGCCACTATGGAAAACAATATGGAGTTTCTCAAAAAATTAAAAATAGAAATACTATATGATCCAGCCGTTCTACTTCTGGGTATTTATCCAAGGAACATGAAAACACTAATTCAAAAAGATATATGCACTCCTATGTTCACTGCAGAATTATTCACAATAGCCAAGACTTGGAAGCAACCCAAGTGCCCATCAACAGATGAATGGATAAAGAAGACGTGGCATATATATACAATGAACCACTACTCTGCCATAAGAAAAGACAAAACTGTGCCATTTTCAACAATATGGATGAACCTTGAGGATATTATGCTAAGCGAAATAAGTCAGACAGAGAAAGACAACTACTGTATGATTTCACTCATATGTGGAAGATAAACAAACACACACATAGATAAGGAGAACAAATTGGTGGTTACCAGAAGGGAAGGGGATGAGGGGAGGTGAAAGGAGCAAAGGAGTACATATGTATGGTGACAGATAAGAATTAGACTATTGGTGGTGAGCATGATGCAGTCTATATAGAACCTGAAATATAATAATGTGCACTTGAAATTTATACAATGCAATAAACCAATATGACCTCAATAAAATAATTAAAAATATATATGTGTACATACACATATCATAACAAATCTATATGCATATGATCATACATATATAAAGCTGAGGGAGACATATGCTAAATTTGTGATAGTGGTTACCTCTGAGGAATGCAATCTGTATTGGCAGGCAGGGACAGAGAAGGGCCCTTCACTTTTTATGTGATACATTTCAGTAACGTGTGAATTTCTTTCCATTCCTTTTCTACTCTATTACAATCAGCTACAAAGGATATTATTTCAAAATGATATACTGGACCCTCTTCCTTCAATGGAGCCTCCAATACCCTGACCATGCCCACTGGTAACCGTCGACTAAGCTCCCTAATGTTCCAACAAATAAGAAACCACAAACACACTCTCAGGGACACATACACACACACATTTGGAAGACAAAGGGCAGGTGTGAATGACAACACATTTCCTCTTACCCTACTGGATTTACAACACTTCCTTTCTTCATTAATTCCTCACCAAAGATTGAGTATCTTTAAGCTCTTCCTAAAAGTGAAAATATTTTTGGGAAGATCCTTCCGAGAGCATATGATTTCTAGTCAAGTAAAATTTAAAAAATCACCACGATGAAATTCCGTTACACAAAGCTGATCTGAAGGTCCCAAACCACTTCTTAGAATGAAGTTTGACATGAATCAACAAGAGGGCTTCCTTCAAAGCTCCAAAGGATTCCTACTTTCACTGAAATTTATTGAGCCCTGATCATGACTGCATATTCTATATTTTCCCAAAATACGGAAAAGTAGCTTGAAATTTTATAGCTGAAATTTTAAAGCTAATAAAATGAAAGCAACATTCACAGAAGACCTACTGTTTTTCAAGCACTATCCAAGGCACTTACATCAATGATCTCATTTAATCATCACAAAACAGAGATGTCTTGGGTTGGATACCAAGGACTCAAACAGAGATGTGCAAGCGGCATAGGGGGAAACGAAAAGAGGGTCAAGACAAACACTTGTCAGGAAGTGAAGGCTACAGGAGTGGGCAGAGGGAAATGAAGTCTCCTTCTTCGTGAAGGTAGAGGGATGACGCAGCCACAAGAGACGTCTCAGCCCATCCATGGGAGCTCTGGAGTTATCCAGCCTTGAGGCAAGATCCAGGCCATTACACCTTTCACATGGAGATAGGCCATCCCAGGGAGCAGGCATGACCTTGGGCTAAGCAGTTTCCTTAGGCTGAGGGCAATTCCTAGGGAAGGACTCAGCTGCCAACACTCATAGCAACGGAGTGAAGGCTCATCCTCAAGCGATAGATCTTGGTGATGCAGCACATGTATTTGCTATGACAACATCTACATTCTAGAAATGAGGACACAGCAATTGAGAGAAATTAAGGAACTAGCCCAACATAAGCTGAGAGGCAGGATTTGATGCTGTCTCCCCAAACCAAGTACCACCTGGGGCATCTGTCTGGGAGAAGGGCAGTTTCTGGTTCTGCATCACACCCTTAAAATTTGGACTTTTAAGCCAATAAGCATATCTATTTGCCCACCAAGAGGAAGGGGAGCAAAGAACTCCTGAATCTGATCTTAAAAGGAACCTGTCAAGCAGAAGACATCTGTCACAAACACAGAAGAGGGGCTTTGCTCAAAACCACACAGATAATCAAGGCCCTGTTGCTTTGCAATCACTTCAGCTGCCTGGTGCCTTGCACAGAGACCTGAACTCATCCTACTTATACTGTGTGTCTTACTGAAAGAGGTTTGGTTTCAAATGGATGCTTTAAAAACTCATTTATTCTATTCCATTTCCCCTCTCTCTGTCCTATAATAAACTATCAAAAATGGAAGCTATATAGGATAAATTGGATGAGAAAGGAAGGCACATTTTGGCACATGGAAGCAAAGAATAACAGTAAGAAAGAAGGAAGGTAAATAAAAGCACAAAAGAATTATCTTTGCATAATGCTTCCAACCTAGAAACTGGCATCAAATCTCAGGTCCATCAATGACCAGCTGTAAATCACTAGGTAAGTTATTCTTGAAGCCTCAGTTTCCTCCATTGTTAAATGGAGAGTGAGGATGCACGGACCTCATGGGGTCAATGAGAAGATCAAATGAGATAATGAACATTAAGTGCTTAGCACTATGCATGTACTGAGCGAGCACTCAATAAATGTTAGCTCTTGGTTATTACTGTCAAGATGGTTACCACAATCATCAACACCCTCCCAATAGCCCTCTGTAGCAGGGACAGTCAAAATGAACAAAAGTGCAGTACATAGGTTGGGTTTTTCTGAACTTTGTGCAAAGCAGGTTGGCTTATAAATGGCTTTGCTTTCCTATGTTTAGAGGCACCCCTGAAAATGACAAGTCCTCCCCCGAAATTCTCTATCCTCCCTTGCATTTCACAGTTCCAAGTGAATGACAGCAGCTCACCCTCATGGCCTGTGTGTAAACCTTACACACCCAGCGAGGGCATCATCGCCTCCCACTCCATACACTGGAGCTCAGCCAACCTGCCTCTGCCTCCTGGTTTCCCGAGCTAAGGGTAAAAAAGGATTGAAGTGGTGCTTGTTCTCTACAGGGGAAGGCAAGCTTCCTGGATCTGCCAGCCCCACAGAGGCTACCTTACTGTTGTTAAAACTATTCATGAATCCCCTAAGAATAGCACGCCCTGGAGCTTAAATGGCTTAAAGAGACTTCACTGTATGAGGAACACCCCCGGGGTAGGCCAGTGTTTCTAAGTGTGTGGTCCTCAGCTGACCTCCATCAAAATCACCTGGGTAGCTTGTTAAAAATACAGATTTCCAGAACTGCTGAATCAGAATCTTTGGGATGGGGACCCAGAAGCTGCATATTTAAACAGACGATTCTGATTCAACTAAAGTTTGAGGCCCCCCAGGACATAGACATGCTTTTATTTATAGCCTACATCACCATCCACGGTTATCATGACTTTTTTCGAACCTTCCCAATCTCCAACCCTTGCCCCATATGTCCCAAACATTCACTCAGTGGTCACCAAATCCTTAATTTATACTTTAAATGTGTAGTCTATTAACGTCCCTGGGTTTGGTGATCCATGGAGAGAGGTTCCTTTTTCTCAGGCAGACTATAAGCTTGACAAGGAGAAGAATATGACTCATTCAACAAACATGGGTGCCCATCCCTGGGTAGGTGCCATGGGCAATAGACAAGTCTAAGCCATGGCCCAGCCTTGTGTATACACCGAAAACTCGATCCATCTTGTGCCCAAAGGCCTCAGAGACACTTTGCCTCTAAAGCTGCCCCTGACACTGAAGCACCTGTAATCCAGACCTACGGCTGGAAGGCCAAGAGCCAGATTTCCCTTCTCTGCTGCTGTAGACACAGACCCGCCCACCGCAGTTCATCCTTCCCTCTGTTCTGTCTCCTCAAGGCTTCCCATATCCTCCATTCTCCTTGCCCTTCCACAACTGATAAGGAAGGAGAATGAAGGCTCAACTCTTTCCTTAGATCCATGTTGAGATGGTCCCATTTCAGAAAGACTGCCAGGTTGCTAGAAGACACCAGCCACAAAGGCTGTACCCAATCACCTGCCCCCAGGTCAAGTCCTGATCACAAATATCTGCATGCGTCCACACGGCAGGGTTAAGAACCCAGACACTTGTCTAGGGTGGGGGGGGGTCACAGACAAAAGAGAACTCCAACACTGAAATCCAACAGTCCATTTAACTAGCTGAAATAGACACACAGGGAAGCATCACAAGCCATACAGTGATGACATACACGGTGAGGGACAGAGCAGCCAACAATTGTCATTGTAGCATCTACTCCATGTCTTGAGCAAGCAACAGGAAGAGAGAAAAACAATGTTATGAGAGAGGGGAGGAAAACCAGGAGTGAGTGTTGCCCCCAAAGCCAGGGTTAAATGCTCCAGATCAGACGAGGAACGTGAAAACTAAATGGCACAAGTGAAGAGGGGGATGAATCAGGAAACACTTCCTAAAGGATGTAATGTAAAGCCAAGCTTGATTTTTTTCTCTTTTATTGGTACTTATCCAGCAAGAGCCTTCTCTATTTCTGCTTAAAATTTTATTTATTTATTTTTTTTAGTTTTGCAAATCCACACAAAACAACTTCCTCCAACCCTCCCACCCAGTCATTTTCACTCTCCTCCCACCACCACTCCCATCCTAGGAGACCACAGCCTGGTTGCTAACGCACTGGGCCAGCCGGAGTCTGATAGGTCCAGGGGTCCCCCTGTCACTATGTGGATGGAATTCCTCCATTTGGTTGCTATGACACCACAGCGCCAGGGCTCTCCAACCTCGTTACCATGGAATTCTTCCTTCCCTGTCCCTTACTGCATGTCAGGAGGGCAACAGCACTGCAGGGCAAGCTGCCCACACGCTGCTGGCCAAGCCCATCCCCCTGGACACTGTCCTAAAGGATGCAGTGGTCAGAGCCAGCTGCGATCATATACCTGAACCAAGGCAGTCCATAGGAGAGTTTTCCAGTGGACCCCTCAAAAGGTTAACCATGTAGAAACAGCCTTTTAAAATCTGCATCTAAAAAAATAATGCTCTGAATGCACGTAGGTGCTCTCTTTCATAAAGGAGGCATCGGGTCGTTGCTCACAGAGGGGAGCCCTCAGCACAGTCTTGCCTGGTCCCGAGAGGCACAGCCAGGGGTCAACAGTGCCTGTTTGGATCATGAATCACTGGGAAACACCTGTCACCCATCCACTACCCTGGAACACAGCACCTTACCTTCCTCAGTTCAATGTCCTCATGATGCCGAATAGGAAGGAGAAGGAGGAATGTGAAAGAAGAAAAGGCTTCTTTTTGTACAGCGAAAATAAATACAAAGCTTTCTGCTACACCGAAGCGCACATCTCTGAATTAACATCCTGGATTAAATGGGGGTCTACCTGTGATGAGGGCGAAGCACCCCAGACGAGGTGACACAAGACCTAGGTTCTAGTCCTGCCCCAACCTTGTGACTTTAGGCAAAGCATTTCTTCTCCCTGAGCCCTGGTTTCCTCATCGGAAAAGCATGGGGCTCTGAATAGGTCATCTCTCCTGGCCCTTCCCAGGTGGCCAGCCTCCACTCTGTGAGGGGGCTCCAGGAATGGGGTGTCCCAGTCAGCCCGTCTCAGAGGAGCAAAGCAGCAGAAACCTGGCTACCAAGGACCGAATCCTCAAATCCACACCCCACACCCCTGCCCTGCGGAGTCCCAGGGTCCAGAGAAGTGCTCCATCACCAAGAAGAGGCCTTTGTGGGTACGGCCACCCAGGGCCAGATATATTTATAAGGGAATCTCCCAACTATGGGCAAGAGATAAAGGACACTCCAGCCCCTCGGTGTGCCGAAACCAAGAGCTGACCCAGCCACTGCAGCTGCTCATTATTAAACACCGACATATTTTCAGAAAAAGAACCTTCTGTTGGCTAGACAGCAACCAAACTCAAGAATTCCAAAGAAACACACATATACGAAAACTAAAACAAGCAAACGGAGAGAAACTGATGATGCCACACAGTGGAGCTACCTGCTCCAAACGTAACTAATGTGGCTGAGACGAGACGGGATGGTGGAGTTTACAGAGCAATTAGTCCCAGCCCTTCTTTGTCAACCACCTCTAGAGAGTCCTGATCCGGAATTCCCTTTCTCCAGGCCTTGCTGCTTCTGCTCCACATGCACAGCCTCCAAGGCATCAGCAAACAGCACTGGGCTACATGGTGGGAATATAATAGTGGATCAGCTAACAGTGCCCCTGCCTTCATAGGTGTGATCGACCGGTGATGAAGACTGACAAAAGAGAAATAAATTAAATTTCAAGCTGTAATAAATTATTGTGAGAAAAAACAGGGTGTTGTAATAAATCAAAATAATTATCCAGGGTAAGGAGAGTCAGGTCAGCCCTCTCTGAGGAGGTGACATTTAAGCTGAGATATGAAAGATGATATGGGGCCAGACTCATGAACAGTGAGAGAATGAAGGTGTTCGTGAAGCGTCAACAGCACATGCAAAGGCCCCGAGGCAGGAATGATGAAAAGACATAATTTGAGGAGCTTCTAATCTGGACGAAGAGACAGATAAGCAAACCAACAATCATAGCTCCATAGGGTAACAGGGGCTTCAAAGCAATACGGACAAAGCGAGCAGACCACAGGAGAAAGAGACCTGAAGCCCAAGTCAGCCAAAGACTGGTCAGGAGGGCTTCTCAGAGGAGGAGGTATCTGAGTTGAATCTTAAAGGATGAGTGGATCCTACCGAGGAGGAAGAAACACAGAATGTACAAAGGACTGGAGGTGTGAGGGGCACAGAGCTTCCTTGGAATTACAAGCAGTTCCACTACTGGAGCTTCAGGTGGGAGGAGAGGAGTGATGGAAGGGGATGCAAGAAACAAATAAAAGGGGGCAAATCATGAAGGACCTGCATGCCAAGGCAAGGAGGATGGGGAGCCAGTACTGGAGCCCCCTAAACAGATGGAACAATAGGATGTTAACTGGATAACAGGACACCCAGCTACACTAAAAACTGCCCACACCTCTGCGTGACGCGTCCTCGCTTCCCTGGCACGCTTGCCCACCTGGAGCGGACAGGGCTCAGCTCCCACAGGTCACATGGAACCTCCCCTTGGGCATTTCTTTGTTGGAGGGGACGCAAGAGCCATGCTGCCAAGGGGTGGCCTGGCTGGGGAGGTTCCGGGAGTCGGCACGTGTAGAGGCAGAAGCCTGTGGGTGTGGAACAGCAGGTAACCAAGGATGCACCAGAATCCCACCCACACGGGCTCTCTCAAAAAGGCTGGTATGGAGGGGATTCGAGAGAGAGGAGAAAAAGAGGAGAAAGGAGGAGATGGGAGGGGAGAGGAAGAGAAGAGGACAGAGAGGAGGAAAAAGAACAGGAACAGGAGAAAACCCAAGTTGAGGCTGCCCTACACCCACGGGGGTGGGAAAGCTCTGAGCTCGCTGGCTGCTTCTTTAGGGAAGAAAACAGAAGCGGTCCCCACTGCTGTGTTCCTGCCACTGAGAACCGTGGCATGGTGGATCTCCACATGCGCTGCTACTCTCTCTGCCCACGGCCTGCTGGCAGGCGCTGGAGTCCACACGCTCTGATTCACAGCCCTCTGCACCCACCAAGCGCGCAGCCTCTGTGCCGCGGCTGAGTCCTCCCCCAAACTCACACACACACACAGACTCTGTCCAGCAGCCCCCCTCACCCCGAACACCCCTCCTGCCCCAGCCTCCACAGGCTGCTGGGCAGGTGGTCAGCCAGGATGCAGGGCTGGCCCCCACTCCCTCAGAGGCCTCCCTGACCACCTCTGTGATTCTACTAGTTAGGACCAGGATGTGGGAGGAGATCCAGACTCAGCTTCTAAGAGACTCAACTGATTAGGATTCCCAGATAAAACACAGGATACCAGTTAAATTTGAATTTCAGATAAATAATAAATTTATTTGTATTTTTATTTGCTAAATCTGGCAATGCTATGACTGATGATTCAGGTACCCAAGCCCTCTTCCTTTTGCTCCAAAATCCTATCCCAAAACTACAGATGATGAGGATGATAAGGATGATGAGGATGATGATGATGATGACAGTAATTAACATTTTGAGCAGTTATGTGGCAGGCGCTGTGCACAGCAAAGCACACGCCTTAATTCATCAAATCCTCACAACAACGCTATAAGATCAGCATTATTATTATTCCTATCGCAAAGATGAAAAAGCGGAGGCTTAGAACTTGAGGGCACACAGCTGGAAAGTGGGAGCTGAGACTAGACCCAGCAGACTCAGGCTCCAGAGCCTGTGCCCTCCAGCCCTAAGCTCCCCACAGGGGATCTGGAAACCATCAGCGAGCCAGAGTTTTCATGCTCAAATTATTACCTTTCAGTTTGAAACCAGTGGCCCAGGCCCTGGAAGCCTTCTCCTCCCATGCCCTACTCCTGTGTGGTACCCCCACACCCACACTCCAAGGTTCTCTCCTGGCCCCTGCTCCCAGTGCACAGCCACACTTGGGGGAGAACTTCACATCAGTCATTTACATCTCAGTGTGTATCCACGTCTGGTGTGACCTCTCCCAGACATTTGCACTAGGGGTTGTCTCCTATTAGAGAGTACAGGTGCTGTTATCAGTAAAGGAAGCTCAGCCTCTGATGAGTATTTGGTATCAGGAAAGGGGTTTTCCTTTCACCCAGCCACTCCCCACCTGGAGGCAGCAGGAGGAGGTAAGAGGCCCAGAGACCTCCCAAGCATCTCAGGCAGCTCCTCATTCCCCAGGCCAGACTGGGTGGATGATTTTTGACAAGTCTTAGTCATGTGCTCTGCCTGAAGGAACTTACTGTCCAGCTGGGAATGAGAGTCCATCTTGGTGGAGGAAGGATCTGAGGCAGGGCTGAGATGGACGGACGGATGAATGAATGGATGGATGGATGGACAGACGGATGGATGGATAAGTGGATGGATGGATGGATGGATGGAGATCCTGAGAGGGGTGGATTTGTGGTTCTGAGAGAGACCACTGACTACATGGGGCTCCTTCCAGGAGCCTGGATTTTTTCCATCACGTGAAGTGAAAGGTGTTAAAGACAAAGAGAGGGGAAGAAGGTTTGGAAACAGGATAGCTAGGATAGTGGAGGGAGGGAGGGAGCAAGGCAGGAAAACAGGGGAGAAGGAAGAATTTTGAATTCATCTTGTGTAGCATTTTGAATTCATCTGGTTCCTTCCCAAGGTTCCTGAACCTTCCTGGTTTGTTACACCAGAGTAGAGATGGCCCCATGGGGACCCCAGCTTTCCATCTGTGCAGTTTACTGAGTGTGGGTGTTCTAGAACTCACGACGTTGGGTTATTTGTCACTTTATTTATCCAGGTGGCTGGCGTAGGGGGTGAGTAAGGCTGAAGTCTCTGCAGTCTGAGTCTGCAGCAGTTTACAGTTCCTTTCACCATTTCCTGCGCTCCCACTCCCAGCCCCAAGCTGGTCACCACTGCTCGTGTCGCCTCCCTGATGTGCCACCCCCCCCAAAACTGAGACCTGGGTAGCACTCCTACAGAGCCCCTGCCTGCCTCCAGGAAAGCCAGACCCCTGCTCAGAGCCATCCTCCCTGACTTGCTCTCACCACAGAGAAGCTGTTGAACGGTCGCAGGAGTAATCAGAGCCCACTGCCCCTCAGGAGACTGTCCCATGCGCTGCCAGCTGCTCTCACCTCCTTCCATGTGGTCTGCATTCACCTCCCCACTGCCTCAGCTAGGCTTCTCCCTGCCACTCCCTCTCTCCCACTCTGGGGCTGCAGGACCTCACTGCCACTGGGGAACAGGAGCAGAAAAGAGGGTCAGGCAAGACGGATCAGTCGACCCCAAAGAGGAAGCAAAGTCAGCAAAGACACCCACAAGAGGAGAAGCAAAAACCTACCCCACCTCAGCTCCAGTGGGTCTCAATGGAGACAGTGCCAACCCCCAGGACATTTGGAGGAGGGAGAGAAAAATACCAGTGACACTGACTGGGTGGAAGCGGGGGTGCTAAGTCCTGCAAAGCACAGACAGTCTGGCACCAGAAAGAATGTTTTCCTGCCCCCAAAGCTGATGTGCCCCCTACTGAAAAACACAGCTTAGAGCCGTGCTCTATTTCCAGGCATACACAAGCCTTTGCAAGGGCTCAGTGATGGGGAAGGTGGGCCAGGGCTGGAGCCAGCAGGCTATGGAATTTCGATAAACTGGGGGAGGCACTGCGGGACTGACGGGCTTAGAAGCTATGGGTCAAACAGAGGGAAGGATGTCACATAGGCCTGGATGTGCCAGGGATGCTGCATGCAGGGGACCCTTGCAGCTGCTCCTCTCCCTCCTGACTAGACAGGGAGAGCCAATGACAAGCCCACAGCCCCATGATCTCACTCCAGAAGGACCCTGGTGGATGGCCTTAGAAGCCCCGCACACCAAGAGGACTCCCCTGGGGCCAGGCAGCGGCAGCCTTGACGTTAGAGGTGACCCCAGGGGTGACCAGTGAGGTCATCCTTGGACACTGAGTGTCACAGCCTTTCTCTCTGTCTCACAGACACGGGCTCTGTCTCCTTTGGGCTCTCAAGTCTTCTCTTAGTGCTTCTCTCATTGCATGTCCATTATCTATTTACTTCTCCATCTCTCCAACTATTAATCAACATTAACGTTTACCGAGTGCTTTCTAAATAAATGCCTGGCACTGTGTATTTCCAGGTAATGGCTCATTGAATCCACACAAAAATCTGATAAGATAGGTATTACCATCATCCCTGTTTTACAAACAGCACACCTGAGGAGCACAGCAGGTTAAAAAACTGTCCACAGGTCCCCCAGGTGGTACAGCGGGGCTGACCAGCACCAGTCTGGTGAGGAACCACTGTGCCACACTGCCACACTACCAGCCATGCCAGTGGGCAAGGACAAGGAGCCAACTTGATTCATTCCTGTGTCCACTGGCTGTCCCTGCACCTGGCACATAGTGAGTGCTCAGTAAATGCTGAATAAACGGAAGAATGAATGAACAAATGAATGGGCTTCGCCTACTCTGTGTGGCGCTATTCCAGGGAATGTGACCATGTAACCAAGAAAGACAGCAGGAAGAAATGAAGCAAAGGATACAGGCTTAAGGGATAAGAATGGCTCCATTTACTGACACGAGCCAGGCACACTTTACAAATGTCACCTTCTTTAATCCTCACAGCCACCTTGTGAGGTGGGTGCCAGGCTTCCTGGGTTACAGCTGAAGAATCTGAGGCTTGCAGTCGTTCATTTGTCCAGGGTCTCTCCCCTGGAGAGGGGCAGGGCCCGGGGTGGCTGGCACCAGAGATGGCCCTAAATGATGGCAGAATCACTACCTTGACTGCTGGAGCTTTGAGACACAGTTCCAGTGTTACCTCTTTTGTGAATTCTTCTGGGGGAATCCATAGCATTTACTCTCTATTCCTACAGAACCTTCTATAAACCCCTATTGGAGAACTCAGCAGGCTTACTCAGGTCTTCTTGTATCCCAGCCATAGCCCTGAGCCCAGCGTGGGGAAGGCACTCAGGAAACGTGAGCTGAAGGAGGTGGAAGACTGGTTGGTTGGCTGGACAATAAGACTTTTTATGAATGTGGAGGGACCCTGTTATGGACTGAATTGTGTCCCCCCAAAATTCATATATCAAAGCCCTAACCCCCTGTGTGATGGTATCTAGAGATGGACCTTTGGGAGGTAATGAGGTTTAGTTGAGTTCATGAGAGCGGGGCCCTCACGATGGGATTAGCACCCTTATAAGAACACACGAGAGAGATCGCTTCCTCTCTCTCTCCACCCTCCTGCACCGAGGAAAGGCCGTGTGAGGACACAGCGTGAAAGCAGCAACCCAAGGAGAGGGCTCTCACCCAACACTGACCCTCTTGGCACCTTGATCTTGGTCTTCCAGTCTCCAGAGCTGTGAGAAACAAATTCCTGTTGTTTAAGCCACCCGCTCTATGGTATCTTGATATGGCAGCCCAAGCCGACGAAGCCCATTCCAGATGTTGCTGGCCACTGGTGTCACTGAGCCAGTCACTTCTAAATCCTAATGCCAATCCACCCCCAGAATGGCCTGTCCTACATGACTGACCTCCCCAGCCCTCTGCAAGTTGCTGTCTGGCTGGGACAAGAGTCAGGTAATAAACACCAGCTAGCACTCAAATTTACCCATAATATGTATACAATGAGCCATCACAACAGCCTCAAGGCAAAAGGGTGAAAACACAAATTCCATTTTCACTCCTCCTTCACTCAGGGCTTCATGCTGAGGGCAGAAATCACCCTAGAAGCTTCACTGACCCACCAGACAGGTCTCGGCTGGCCCCATCTTTTCCATCTCTCCATCAACGAACAAATGTGAGGACAAGCAGTGGTCAGGCAGTTGGGGCTCCTGTGCAAGCATCTGCTTTTCCTGAACGAAAGGCACCGAGAGTCCTGGGTGTACATCCTGTCTCAAGGGGCAAAAGCAGGCTCATACCCAAACATCCTATTTGAGCAATGTCCCCAAATAAAAAGGCTTTCTCTTTCCAAGTCTTCTTTGGCTCCCTGGACTTGTCACAATCCAGCTCCAATGTCACCTTGATTTGAATGCTTCCTTGTGGGGGCTGGGAAGGATGCAGCAGGATGAGGGTAAGTGACCCTCCTACTGTGACATTAGGGTCTTCCTCGGAGCTCTGTAGGGACCTGGGCCAAAGCATGCTTCAATGCCCTGGGTCGGCAGAGTCAGGCCCCAGAAAACCAATGACCCGCAGATTGGCTGCGATGCCAACGAGGATCTGAATTACTACATAAGATCCCGGGCCAGGACTAGACTCAGGAGCAGGGAGCAGAAGACTTTGGAGCCTACCTGCATCTGCCCTTTAGAGCGACTTTTGACTTGCTTCAGGGCCCAGGGCCGGGTCCCTCCATTCCAACCTCCCTCCTGGTACCAAATCCAGGGCACCCGAGTCTCCTAAACCAGGCGCCATTTTGGAATACTTCTCTTCTGCCTTCATGTCCACAAAGTTTCACCTTGTGCAAGCTGACCAGCAGCCCCCACCCTCCTCCAAGGCAGCATGGGAGGCGGAATGCATTAAGCATGTCAGTGCCCACAGGTGTCATTTCTTGGAGGAGCCATCCTTCTGCCTGGAATTACAATATTAGAGCTGAACATACTTTTAAAAATAATAAGCCCCCTGCTGAACACTTCCAAGATTCAGGCATTCTGCAGACTTGCATGGACGCCTCACAACAACCCTACAAGGTAGTTGCGCCATCATCCCCTTTTACAGGAAAGGAAACCAAAGCCAGAGAGGCTAAGGAACTGGCCCAAGGTCACAGAGCTGGTAAGTGGAGAAGTCCAGGCCTCTCATGCATTCATACAGCAAATATCTACTAGGCACCGAAGAGAACAGCACCAGAATGTTTTTCCAAGTAAACAAGCTGCTTTCTGCAGAAGCCATTTCTTTTCACAGCTCAGGAGATAAAGCAGAGCCAGAAAGCTGACAATCACAAGTGTTCCTACCACCACCCCCAGCTATGCCACGTGGGGCTGGAAACAAAACTATCTTCATGGAGCTTGCATTCCCATGGAGAGAAAGGAAACAAATAAGATAAATTAGTAAAATATATAATATGCAAGATAGTTACAAGAAGGAAAACCAAAGCAGGGAAGAGGGTGAATATGACAAGAGGTACACAATTTTAGATTAGGTGGCAAAGGCAAACCTCAGTGAGAAGGTTTTTTTTTTCTTTGTGAGGAAGATTGGCCCTGAACTAACACCTGTTGCCAATCTTCCCTTTTTTCGCTTGAGGAAGATTTGCCCCGGGCTAACATCTGCGCCAATCTTCCTCTATTTTGTATGTGGGATGCTGCCATAGCATGGCTTGATGAGTGATGTGTAGGTCTGTGCCCAGGATCTGAACCCACAAACCCTGGGCTGCCGAAGTTGAGCACGTGAACTTAACCACTACACCACCAAGCTGGCCCCCCTGAGAAAGTAATTTTAAATAAAAACCAGAAGGAGATGAGAGAATGAACCATGCAGCTAGCTGGGGAGAGAGCATTTCAGACAGAGAGAAGAGTTGGTGCAAAGGCCCTGAGGCAGGAGTGTTGCTGGTGTGTGGGGGAACGGAGAGGCCAGTGTAGCTGGACCAGGTGAACAGGGGGAGAAAGAAGGAGGTAAGGTGAGGGCAGTGACAGGGGCCAATCATGGGGCCTTGAGGGTCATAGTAAAGACTCTGGCTTTGACTCTGATCAATCCCTTCATGAGGGATGGGAAACTAGGCTCAGAGAGAGCTAGTGAGTCATTAAAAGCCACACAGAGCTAGAATTTACCCAAGGCCCTGAAACAAAATCAACACTAACGGGTCACCCTGCCAAGCAAAGACCTCAAGGCCTTTTCCTCATGCCGGCAGCCTCCTCAGCCTGGCAACCCCATCCATCTCTGACTGAAAACGGCTACAATACAAACTGACGCAAAAAGACAAGATTGGCGGTGTTCAGTGGGAGGGCTGGGATGCGGGGCTCTCTCACCAGACCCAACACTGCAGTCAGGGGCAGGGGAGGATGACAGAGATGGGCCTCCCGGAGCCAGGGAACAGACACAAAGGTGCTAGGAGCCCTCTGGCACTGGTGAGCTCCCCAGGGCTCCTTGATCTCTCTGCCTGTAAAAAGAAATCACCTCTCCAGAAAGCGGGTTTGTTTACTTGGAGAAAACCCCCTGCTGGTTCACGAGCAGCTCCCCATGCGTGCACTACAAACGCATAGCTCACATTTCCCATTTTAAAGCAGGGAAACACGGCCCATGGCGTGCAGTATGTGTTACCCCCACGCATGGGCATGTCTTCCTCCCTAGAGAGAGGGATCCCGTGGCGATTTCCCAGGAAAGGTTGCTATTTTCCCTGTCGCTGCCCCTCCCACTCTCTGTTCCCCAAGGTGCCCGCCTGGCCTCCTGCTCTCCCTGGGACTGGTATTCTGGAAGGCGTTAGTTAAGGCTCTGCCTTTGCCTCCCTCTTGCTGGCTCTTAAGGAGGGCTCCCCGGAGCCTTCCAGAACCCTCTATATGGCTCACCTGCAAAGTGCCTGACTCCTCACGGAGCAAAACCTCCCAACAGCCCTCTAGAGAACCTAGAAGTCTACAGCAGGAAAGAAGCCCCCGGAATTCATGGACGGAGGCTCAGAGCAAATAGCAACAATAGCTGACACGTCCACAGTTCAGCATGTTGTGTGTGCCGGGCACCATTCTGGGCACTTCACACGCATAAACTAGCACAGCCCTGTGACTTTATGATGTGGATCAGGGCTGCCCCAGGGAGAGAAGCCCAGGGCATCCTGGCCTACATGCCCATCTATATGACCCGATTAATATCTAAAGTTATAAAACCACACAATAACCAGACCCCACCTGCACTGATGCCATTTTAATGACTTTTACATCATCTTTCCTTTGTCTGGTAAAAATAAGTCACGTACCAATGCCTTACAAATTTAGCCCTAACCCTCAACACATTGCAGCTCTTCACTGTCCGTGGGTCCTGTCCCCAGGCTATTCTCTGAATAAAGGAGCACTACTACCAGACCTTGAGGGTCCAAGAAATCTTTCTTTCAAATCTTTGGCTCACCGAGACCACATCATTTCAGTCTATGATTTTACAGACAAAGAAAATTGTAAAACCACATTTTACAGATAAGGAAACTGAGGCACAGGGAGGTTAAATGATTCACCCAAGGTCATCTTCACCCATGGCAAGTGCTAGGCCTGGGATGTGAACCCAAGCAGTCTGACTTCAGAGTCCACACCCTAGACAGTCCCTCTAGGGGAAGTAGGTGGCCCACTCCCTTTGGGGCATACTTAGAGGTGAGACCCACTGGGCAGAGAAGCATTGAAGGCAGGAGCAGTAAACCATTAAGTCCTGCTGTGGATCACGACCTCTACGGCACTTCATCTACCTCCCCAGGGAGTGATTCTCCGCTCCTCTGGGAGTCCTGTGTTTGACCTGTTACCCACACTTTCCATGCAACTCTGAAACGGCTGATTCCTGCACCTATCTTCCAGGACTAGAACGTGAGATCCTTGAGGTCCCTGTTCTAACCTATTGGTATCCCACTTAGAGGTGCTGGGAGGGCTCATGAGAGCAATCAGCAACTGTGTGCTGAACGAACTAACGAATAAACGCCTGAATGAATGACTGCATGCGGCCAGGTCCAGATGTCTTAGGTGTCTCCTTTAGAAACATTAAGACGGAACATCACAGCATCCAGGTCAAAGTTTGCTGTCCACCTGCCACACAGTCCCACAGCAGAACTGAAATAGCTATAGACGCTCTCTCTTTTTTCCTTTTGTTGCATTTAATTCCATGTTTCAGTTTAATCAAAAAAACACAATAGCTTCAAGTGTTGGATCCTGATGCACTGTGCTATCCATGAATATTTATCACTCCGGGCTATATAAAATTGAATAATTATTAGAAATTAAAAGAAGGTCAACAGAAGGCTTTCGGGAACGCTCCACCAAGAGGAAGGGGGAGAAATGGGACACCGCGATCAAGAGCCCTCGGCAAGGACTCTGCAGGAAGGGGAAGAAGATCTTGGTTGACAAGGCAAAAATTTGTGCTTAGAGTGCCATCCCAGCCCCTGAAAAAAGTCCCAGAAGGGTTTGAGGCAGGGCTGTTATACCTGCAGGCCACTTATTTAGATGAGGAAAATGTGAACTTGGTGTAAAAAGGACCCAGTTGACAACACGGGTTCCAAGAGATGATTAGGAAAGGAGAAAGTGAGCCAGAGCCAAGCTGCTCGACCTCCGGAGTATGTTTCCTTCTCTGCTACTCCCCGTAAGGTGTTCGGAGACAAGTCAGTCATGTCAAGAAGGCACCTGGCAAGCCTCCTGACACAGTAAGTGCTCCATAAATGGTGGGTCCCGTCATGTCTCTTCCAGGATAGACAAGGTTCTCACCAACCCTAATTGGCACAAGTGGGCCACATCAACAGCGTTAACTTCCCTCTCCACAAGCAAGAGAATCCAGTTCTCACCTTATTTAATTTCTACTTTAGAAAGAAATTTGAAGGTAGATTCCAAAGTCCTCCACACACCCCTCGACAGCCCTGGAAAGATCCCCAAGACTCTGCTAACCCCTTTTCCCGGGGGCAAAGTTCCTCTTTATGGTGATGCAAAATCAGCCTCCTTGCAATTTCTCAGCTCCAGCCTAACTTTACCCCCTAAGGCTCTAAAGAACAATTCTTAGCCTTCTTCTGCATAGAAGCCCTTCAAATATTTAGAGTTCCCATCCCCCAGGTCCTCTCTTCTCCAGGCTAACCAAACCGAATTTTTTTTCACAGTTTATTTTACAAGAGGGTTCCAGTGTCCTTCCCTGTCCTGGTCTCTGTCAATGAATGATGCTCTCATTTGTCTTGAGCCTCCAGACCTAAACGCAACACTGCAGACACAGCCCAGGTGGGGGGAGCAAAGCAGGACCTTGTGGTGGGCACGATGCTGTTATTTCAGACAGTGTTAACTTTGGGGGCTACCACAGCTCGCGGTTGAATCATTCTGAGCATGTCATTCCAGCTTTCAACAACAGATTATGAGTACATGCTACGGGCCAGGCCAGGGTCTGCTGGGAAGGATGTGGTGCCTGCTCTCAGGAGGCTAACCAAGGGAACAGCAACTCCTGAGCATGTCCCCATTACGTTAAACGGAGCAGAGGTGTCAAAGAGGCAAGTAAGACACCTAAAAACAAGCGGTCACACTGAGTCGCCCCCACCCTCCAGCACTGGACACTCTCTTTCATCCTAAATGGTGCTCTTGCCCCCAAATCTTGACTCTAGAGACTTGGTTACCAGGCCCAGATGATTTTTATCTTCACCTCTTTTCAGCAGTAATAATCACATTCACTAATATTGATGGAGTGCCCACTACGTGCCAGGTACACACAAGTGCTTTACGCACAGACTCATTTAATAACTGCCTTTGCAGCTCTGAACTCTGCCTCTGGAAGTCACCCTTGTGGACTAGATCTAGTCTACCCAACCAGTCAACTCCAAATAACGGGAGTCGCCTCAGTTTGACAGTGTTTACTATTACTAGAGTCTCATGCCATTGTCACACACCACCATCCTCAACTCAGCTGCCTGAGGGCAGAATCTAGGAAGACAGGAAATCTTGAGATCCTTCTTTGTTTATTCTTAAAGTACACTCAAAGGGTCCACGCCCAGTTAAGAAATTTAATCTTGGCATCCTGACATTTTTCCGTTGTAAGACCATGTGCATGTGTGTCTACCATTGACAATTCTATCACCACTACAATGAAAGGTCCTAAGAATTGAGAGTGCCTGCTGCTTTAAACAAACGTCTGGTCATGCACCATCCCTCTTACGTTAAAATGTTGGATAAGAAACAAAAAATTAGAAAATCTCAGAGATGGAAGCAATTTCAGGGGTCCACACACACACAAACACACACACGCTGAATGCTTTGTTTCCAGAAATGGGAAAAGGATGGTGCTGAATCGTCCACACTTTCTCCAGAAGGTCATACTCAGACAACTGGCCACTGGTAGGACACTGGCCATAGCCCGGGGGTGGGATAAAGGTTGTTTCCTGTACAGAACAACAGGATAATGGTGGATATGGCCTCATCCCTGCCACATTTCACCTCCCGAGCCAAACCCTTCAGACAGCCATCCCTGGGGACCAATGGGTGTCAAATGTTTCAGTAATGAAATAATAGCTCAGGAGCCCTCAGGCAGGCAACTTCTCAGCCCAAACTTCCAGCTCTTCCTTAACAAACTTTTCTGCCACATAACAAATGCACCAGGTTCCCAGGCAGGCTGCGACAGATTGGTAAATGTTAGGGGAACGTCTCGAATATATTAAAACACTGCAAAACACATTTGAATTCATCTTTCAAAGAGTGAAAAACCCTTCTTTATTCTGTTTCTTCTTCAGTGCTTTCTGGTGGTTGTGTTATATTGTTTTTACCTTAAATGGAACCATCCTAATTCAGTCAGGAGTAGAAAACCAAACAATAGCCTCAGGATAGACTTGCAAAAGAGAAAGCAAAACCGATGAGAGAAGTGGGCCAGCTGCAGACAGCTCAGGCCGCATAGCAAGAGCACGGCTCGAAAACACTCCTACATCAGGTCTGAGATAGGGGTCTCAGACACAGGAGATAAGCTTGGCTTGTCACCACAGAAGACTGGGCTTGTCTGGGGTGAGGAGGGGTGGTTGTAGCCTTCACTCCAGCCTGAAGCTTGCTCAGCCCTCTTACTCTGTGTGCTGTGTGTACCAGTGACTGCTGGATGGCCATTATTTGCGGAGAACTAACACTGAGACACTAAGGAGGTGCTAGCCATGTCCATTAATCTCGTGCCTCAGCCATTGAGATCTGAGTGGCCCCGGTCAACTGGCATTATGTGATGGGCGTCTTGAAAGCTGAATTAAAATAAGAGAGAGTCCAGAGTAGAGGAGCCTCATATGATCTGGATGAAAGGGGAAAGAAGGTGCACACCACCATTGTCCACTGAAGAGAGTAAGAGATTGAGCTGGAGTCCAAGATTAAGATCATAGCCAAGAAAGAGACAGAGATTAAGAAAGAGACAGAAAGAAAGGAACAGACCTGGAGAGATAGATGATAGTGCTCTAAGCCCACAGGAGGACTTTGCAATAGCTACTCTCTTCCTTTCGGGTTTTCTTTTTTGTTTACTCTCCCTCTGGGAGCAGTAGAAAGAATATGGCCCTGGTTCCCAGAAGACCTGGGTTCTCACTCAGCCTCCAGGCCTCATTAGCCATGTGACCTATTGATCACAGCTTACCTCAGCTCTCACAGTGCCTAGAACATAGGATGTATCCAAAAAATTCTTTTGCTCTCCTTTTTAGTACACTTCTTCATCTCCTTCTTCTCTGTCTTGCTTCTCTTATTCTTCTTCATGTTATCATCATTATGACTTCCTTTTATATATTAGCTTTTACTTTGTCCATACAATTAAAGACAATCATCAAACGTTAGACTTGAAAAAGAGACTTTTATCCCTAACTTGATAAAAGGTTCTATAACCACCTACAGCAAACATAATGAGTCATTGTGAAATACTGAATGTTTTACCCTGAAACCAGGAGCAAGAGAAAGATGTCTACTATCACCACTCCTATTTAACACTATGGGGAGGTCATAGGCTGTGCAATAAGGCAAGAAAATGAAATAAAAGGTACAAATAAAAGAAAGAGACAAAACATCCTTTCATTTTTCATTGATGGCATGCAAAGAAAATCCAAAAGAATCTAAAGATAATACTGGCATTCACCGATTAGAAAATGAAGTTTTTTTAAATTCCCACTTAAAATAGCATCAAAAAACATCAAATTCCTGGGATTAAATCCAGTGAAAGGTTTCCAAGACCTTTCCACTGAAAACTGTGGAATACTGCTGAGAGAAATTAAGGAAAACCAAATAATGTTAATTTACCCCAAATTGACCAATTGATATAATGTAATCCTAGCCAAAAATCCTAGCAAGCTTTTTTCATGGAAGTTGACCATTTGATTCTAAAATGTATGTGGGAATGCAAAGGGCCAAGAGTCAAGACAATCATGAAGAAAACACAAAAAATTGACAGACTTAAATTATCAAATAATAAGATGGATTATAAAGCTATAGTGTTAAGACAGTGTGGCACTGGAGTCAGGATAGAAAAAAAGGCCAATGGAACCAAACAGAGAATTCACAAAATGACATACACAAGTAAAGACATCCGATTTTCAACAAAGATGTTCTTTCAATAAACAGTGCTGAGTCATTTGAAATTCTGTATGAGAAAAGGAAATGAATTTGACCCCCTTTCTCATATCAGACACTCAGCACATTAAAAAAAAAAAAGCATTCCAGATGGATCATGGGCATAAATGTGCAAGTTAAAACAATAAAACTTCTAGAAGATAACATAGGAGAATATTTTCCTGACATAGGAACAGGTAAAGACTTTATACTCTTAAAAGAAAAAATTGACAAATTGCATTTCATTAAAATGAAAAGCATTCTTTTATAAAAATACATCAATAATAGAATAAAAAAGCAAGCCACAGACTAGAAGAAGATATCTATAATAAATATACCTGACAAAGAACTTAAACCAGAATATGAAGTACTCCTACAAATCCATGTTAAAAATAGACAATTTAATAGAAAATGGGAAAAATATTTGAACAGGTGTTTCACTAAAGAGGATACCTAAATGGCCATTAAGCATATAAAAAATGGTCACCATGTATTAGTCATCAAATTAAAAACTGCATGGGATATACTACTACACACCCACCAGAAAGGCTAAAATAAAAAACAAATATATTAGGCCTTAGCACGGAAGTAGCACAATTGGAAATTTCATACCCTGCTGGAGGGAGTGTAATTAGTATAATCACCTTGGAAAATTGGTAATATCTACTAAAGTCTATTCTAGGATCCAGTTATTCTACATCTGGGTATATACTCAAGAGAAATGAGCACTTATATCCACCAAAAGAAGATGTACAAGAATGTTCATATAGCCAAAAAAGGGAAACAACCCAGATATTCAACAATTATAGAATGGATAAATAATTTGGGTATATTCCTACACTGTAATACTACACAGAAATAAAAAAGAATAGACTTTTTTCTTTTGTTTCCCTTGCCTGAGTAGACATGGTATTCAAAAAGACACTGCTAAGACCAATGTCAAAGAGCGTACTCTATATTTTCTTCTACGAGTTTACGGTTTCAGGGCTTACACTCAAGTCTTTAATCCATTTTGAGTTAATTTTTGTGTATGGTATAAGATAATGCTCTACTTTTATTCTTTTGCACGTGGCTATCCAGTGTGGGATGGAAACTAGACTTTTGGTGGTGAACACAATGCAGTCTATATGGAAGCCAAAACATAGGATGTACACCTGAAATTTACACAACGTTATAAACCAATGTGACCTCAATAAAATAATTTTTTTAAAAAAGAATTAAAGCTATCAATGTCCATAGGGATAGATCTCACAGACATAAAGCTAAAAAACCCAGACACAAAACAGAACATACTATACAAATTAGTTATCTATTGCCATGTAATGAATTATGCCAAAACTTAGTATCTTAAGATAACAGACACTTATTGTATCAATGATTTCTGTGATTCAGGAATCCAGGCACAACTTAGCAGAGTCCTCTAGCTCTGGGCTGCTCACAAGGCTTCAATCAAGGTGTCAGCAAGACTACAGAGATCTTAAGGCCCAGCCAGAGGAAGATTTGATTCCAGGCTCATTCATAAGGTTGTAGAGCTGAGAGCCTCAGTTCTTCACCAGCTGTTGCCCAGAGGGCAGCTCACAACACAGCAGCTGGCTTCATCAGAGCAAGGGAGAAGAGCCAGAGAGAGCGCAGGCAAAACGCAAGGCACTTCCAATCTTAGAAGTGATATCTCAACACTTCTGCCACACTCCCCTCATTAGAAGCAGGTTACGGGTCAGTCCACACCAAGGAGGGGAGATGAACAAGGGCATGAGTATTAGGAGGCAGAGATTATTGGGGGCCTTCTTAGAGGCCGCCTACCACACTATATTATTCCATTTATGTGAATTGCAAGAACAGGAAAAACTTGAAAGAAATCAAAATATTGATTACTTCCATGGGGAGAGACTATTGATGTGAAGGAATAATGAAGGAGCTTTCTGGGGTGTTGCAAAAAAAATGTAAATAGAACATTTATGTTCTATATGTGGATCTCATTTAGGTGCTGGGGTAACAGTGTAATCAGATGTAAAAACATTCATTGAGATATACAATAAAATCTGTGTGCTCTAGTGCACGTATATTACACATCGATAAAAATTTTGGAAAAAAAATAATCTAATAGCTTCCCCTCTGACCTTCTCCCCTTCTATATCTGAGGCTATAGAAAGATGAACTGAATTCCTGAAGGTCAGACGGCTATTCTGAGTGGCAGAGCCCCTCTCCCCGATCAGTGTGTGTGCACATCAATTCATATACACACCCAGCTGAATGTCCCCTCAGCAAGTACCATGTGAAGAGGATTGTTTGGCCTCAGAGGCAGGGGGGTACACCTGTTTAATCTGCACTTACCACCCTAAGGTCACGGTCACACTTGGGAAAATATCTCCAGTGTATGACAAAGTTCTCAGAAATCAGTTCCACACTAGGAGCTACGCTTCCTGGGCCCCCTTCCCCTATGGAGCCTGAAAATGACAAATAATAAAAAGGCCAATTATTCCAATCCTTCTAATTCAAAATTTGAGAAAATCTAGATGTGATCTGGGTTATAGTCAAAGTTTTGCACTGAGTTCAAAAAGCACTTACTTAACAAGTTACTGGTGAAAAATACAAATGGCACATTGAGCCCATTTAATTATAGTTAACTTTGAGGAGATAGACATCATGATAAGACTTTACAGATGTATCTCACTGAATCTGAACATCAATGCCATGAAGTAGGTACTAAGATTCATGTCCATTTTGTAAATGAAGACATTTACACATAGAGAACATAATTGCCCAAGATTTTTTAGCTAGAAAGCAGCTCAACCAGGATTCAAACCCAGGTCTATCTGACTCTCGAACCTGTGATCTTAACTAATTCATTATATGACTCCTCATACATCACTTAAAAAAAATACACACTTAGGGGGCTGGCTCTGTGGCCTAGTGGTTAAAGTTCCAAGCACTTCACTTTGGTGGCCCAGGTTCGCAGGTTCAGATCCCGGGCACGGACTTACTGCATTCATCAGCCATGCAGTAGAGACATCCCACATACAAAAAATGGAGGAAGACTGGCACAGATGTTAGCTCAGGGCTAATCTTCCTCACCCAAAAGAAGAGGAAGATTGGCAAAAAATGTTAGCTCACGGTGAATCTAACTCACCGGAAAAAAAAAAAACAAAACCAACAGAACCTTCCATACTCTCCCACTCAAGTCCTAAAAACCCCTCTTTAAAAACACACACGCGCGCACACACATGAACACACACTTAGCAGTTCTGTAGTAGGTCTGTCAGTCATAAAGGGTTCTGTCAGAATCAATAAAGCAGGTCCAGAAGGATCCCCTTTGCAGTCAGATTGAGTCCTAGAAAGAAAAAGCTTGGATTGTAAATGCATTTAACGTGGTTAACCAGTTAAAATTTGTACACATGCACATACACACACTCACATACACACACGCACTAAACTGTAAGCCCCATGAGAGCACAAACTACATCTTAGGCCCCAAATTCTCAGCTCTGCCTTTTCTAGCTGTGCAACTTTGGGCAGGTTGTTTAACCTCCCTGATCCAATAGTGCATGGAGATTTTGTGAGGATCAAATGAGAAATGCATATAAAATATAAAATAACTCTCATTAAAATTATTCAATTTCTCCTAACAAATCCTGAGCAAGAACAAGAGTCCAGGGTCCACAATCCACAACAGCTCTTCCTTCTTGTCCTAGATGAGGTTTATTCTGGCAACCCATGGTTAGACTCTCCAGCCAAACAGAAAAATCCTACATCCCTGCCATCCCATGCTATTTTATTCGAATTTCACCCCCCTGGGCAGTTTCAGTCCTCGCCTCTCCTCTCCCCTTCCTCCTGCCTGATGCTGTGATGCCACAATCCAGGCTCTGTGACTCGGGGAATGTTTCCATGGTGATGAGCAGTGATGTCATAAAAGGGGGATTGTTGCAGGGTTGAATGAAATCTGGCACCAGATGCACCCTGCCTTCCTATATGAGGGGGGAGCAGGAGACAAACTGGGGGCACGTCCCAGAAAATGGGAAACCGAATCACCCAAGGGGTGGCAAGGGATGACCAGAGGGAGAGAAAGCTCCAATCCCTCTCACACATTAGCAGCCCCATTTGGAAAAGAACAGATTTAACAGACCTCAGCAAGACAAGAATCATTTTTCGCCAAAGGAAATCAAAGAAACCAAGAAGAGGCAGTGACCACAAGAGGCTCCACCTTCTGATCTAGGAAGACCCAAGCAGACAGTGGCTTCACCCACCAAAGACCAATTTATCAATTATTTATTGAATAAAAAGCTGCGGACTCTTCCTTAGCAGAGCCTGAGATTGCCATGTGCCTCTGATTGCTCCAAAGACAGATCATTGTGGTTTTCGGCCTAGCATGCCTTTTACAATAATAAGTCTTACCAGAAAAATAGCAGCCACCCCCAGCTTAATTTCTAGAATAACTCAAACCACTTTGTTAAGAAAATTCCCAGAGGGGACTTTATACTAAGGAGCACTCCATAACGCTGTCTGCCATCTCTGGGTTCTCTAAAAGCAAGCCCTGCCTTGGAAAAGGAGTGCCTGACACCAGGGGAATTGGCTGGATGGCTAGAGAAGGAGAACGTTACCCTGATGGGCAATGCTTGGAAGTACAGAGGCGCTGGTTGCACTGGAAAGGCCTGGTCAGGGTGATCATTGTCACAGTCAATTCCTTCTCTGACTGTCCCTTGAAATTGCAGATTGAGTGACTGCCACAATTGTGAGTGCCAAGGAACGGGTCCTTCTCAATAGAAAGCTTCCCATGGGCCTGCAGGAGGCTCTGGGAGCCAGGGCTTTAGACAATGCAGAGTCCCCCTCTCTTCCTCTAGGCAGCAGTTTTCCTGAACGCTCCGCTCCTGGCGAGTCTGGTCCACAGCAGTAGCTAAATACATGTGCAATTTGTGCAGACTTTTATGGCCTTCATCATTATTTATGAACTATCTTCAAAGGGAAGTCATTTCCATCCAGGAAACTTGACATATGCTTTTCCATACCCACACATGCATAGAGATAAGATAACTGTGCTTTCTTATTATTCCAGAGAGCAGGAGGCAATGTTTTCCAGATGTCAGTGTGGGCAGCACCAAGCCATCCACCATGTATCAGAGAAAAGCCAAATGGCTTAAAGGCTCCAGTCCTAAGCCACTCTCCAGTCCCCAAACATGCCACAGTCTCTCAGGCCTCCTGACCTCAGCCCATGCTGTCCTCTTAGCGAAGAATGTCCCCTACCCCCAACCTATCCCCACAGCTCCTTCAACCGTAAGATCTGGCCAAATGGCCCAGATTCTCCTCTCTGAATGATTCCTTCCAAGAAGGAGTCTCTCCCTCCTTTACTGTCTGCCTCCTCCACTACAGCAGGGGTTTTTTGAAGCCAGGGAGCTTTCCTTATTCACACTGAATACTGGGCTGGAGCACCTGACCCCAGCATCTGCAACAGACATGTGCCAAGATGAATTGTGGGACAGAAGCCAAGATCCTGCGGCTCCGCCAATCTTCACTGTCAACTTCAACTCTTCCAAAATAAAAGTTGATTTCTGAAAAGAAGTTTTAGTGACTCAGTGACTAATTTTATGGACAAGAGTCCTTTAATGAGATCGAAGAGAAGCAGTGTGGTCAAAGGAGAAGGCCTAGGACTCTGGAGACCCAAACTCTGGCTATGAGACACCGAGCAAACGGGTGACGCTCCAGGAGCTCCAACTGTCTCATCTATAGAAATGGAGAGGCGGGGAAGTTTGGGCAAAGTCTTGTTCTAACACTCTAACTCACTGAGGCAATAGGTGGCATTTTCACATCCTGCAACAGGAGCATGTTACACTTCAAGGAGGACTCCTCAAGCCACTTTGCTGCCCTTCTGGGTTCATATTGTCCCTTTCAGTCTCCCTTAAAATTCCTCTTCCTGTTTACTGCTCACATTGCACTGCAGGCTAGAGATGGATGACAATCCTCCATGAAGGGCAGACTGTAAAGACAAATGGAACCACTGCCTAGTCAAGCTGCCCTTGTTAATGTCACGTCACCCAAAGACAGTCTGCACCCCTCTTCCCAAACACCTCTGAGCCTACCCTGGCACCAGCAGAGCTCTTCCCAAGTCTTGCCTGAGTGGGGCTAATTCCATTATTTTGCAAACACATCTCCGTGTACCTGTATTTTCTGTCACTCTCCTTGTCCATGACAAATGCCTGGCATCAAAATTACCTTCAGAAATGTGTTAAGGCAGGCAGCAAGCACATCTAGAGGCCTGGGGAAGGTGAGAAGGCTGCAGATGGGTGGAGATGTTCTTCATTACTGTGCATCAGAAAAATAACAGCGAAAGAGGAGCGGGGGCTGCCAGGGTGAGGGAAAAAAACCACTGGCTCATTCACGAGCAGCATGCATGTGTTCAAAGTCTATCCCAGTTGCTCAGCAACCAAGAAAAAGCATTTCAGAGAGCAAGGGGCTAATTGGATAAATGAATTAATTAGATACTTCCGGAGTCAGTGCCATAAATGACAACAGGCTTGGGTGGCCAGTTTTTTGCTAGCTTAAGTGTCTCCCTATCCCTACCTGAAGCTTTGGTCCAGCAAATTTAGGGAGCTGGGGACGGTGAAAGCCAGGTAACCATGCGTCAGAGATGCTATCCTGGGAGACGCAAGGGATGGAGGGAGCCCCGCCTTGGGAGAGAAGTTGAACTAATTGATCTTCGAGGTGTCTTTCAACTGTAATATTTGATCAGTTTTGCCCTGCAGGGTAGGGAGAGCAAGAAAAGGAGTAAATCCTCACTCTAGCAGCCTGCGGGTAACTTAATAACCTGCTTTCCCACACCATCCTGTGGGGTTTCCCTCTGCTGTATTTAAAGCAAGCAGGTTCCCACGGAAGCCGATAGACGGCACTTGTTAGGGACTTTGTGTGGGAAATCAGATGTGTTGTGGTGGTTGCTTTCTTCCCTTGCTCTGCTTTGCTTCCTCCCGTTGGCTTGCTTTAATTACAGCAGAACCCCACTGCTTGCTCTAATGATGGAGAGGGCCGAGACTGTGCGGAGCTCACGGTGGAGAGGGAGCGGGCAAGAAGCGCCGCCGGCAGGAAGGGAGCAGACCAAGGGAAGGAAGGCGGACAGCAGCTGCCAGGGCTGGGTCTCTAGGAAGGAGAGACAGCAGGGTGGGCTTCTGATTTTGCTGCCAGTAACGATTTACTGGGAGCCTCCAGGCAAGCCACTGCACCTCTCTGAGCCTCTGATTTCCCTCCCATGAAGTAGAGAGAATGGGTTCTGCAGGGTTTTGAAAATGATTGATGCCATTGATAATTACATCTCTCCCTTGCTCAAAATCACTAAGGGTTGCCTATTGCCTACAAAATAAAGCACAAGTTTGGCAGCAGGCTGTGCAATGCGTCCATAAACTGCCCTCGCCTCATCCCCATCTCTCCTGGCTCCCAAACGCACTGTTATTTCTCACCTCCAAGCCTTTATTCAGTCTGCTCCTGGTCTGGAAACACCAAAACTCAAGTACAAATGCTCAGTGAAGGCTTATAGAAAAGAACAAGATGGTCTAATTGGAAAAGGCCCTGGAGTTGAAAATGCATCTTAGCCCTGGTGGGATCAGCAGTTGAACTTCACAGTCCTGGGGCCTCGCTCTCCCTGCTGGTACCAGGTGGAGAAGAGGACCAGGTGAGGCTCTGCCCCAGCGTGTAAGGGGCTCTCAACTCACTGACCAGCTACAGGACCTGGGCCAGGTTTGTAGCCCCTCCCTGCCTTTGTTTATTCATCTTTACAACGAGGCTCAAACCAGTAGGTACTTCAGAGGGGTGAGAATTAAATGAGATGCTGAACACAAAGGTCACAGCTCAGCATCCGGCACACAATAAGAGTGCACTAGGGACTGGCCCGGTGATGCAGCGGTTAAGTTTGCACATTCCGCTTCTCGGCGGCCCAGGGTTCGCTGGTTCGGATCCTGGGTGCAGACATGGCACCACTTGGTAAGCCATGCTGTAGTAGGCGTCCCACATATAAAATGGAGGAAGATGGGCACGGATGTCAGCTCAGGGCCAGTCTTCCTCAGCAAAAAGAGGAGGATTGGTAGCAGTTAGCTCAGGGCTAATCTTCCTCAAAAAAAAAAAGAGTGCACTAAATCTTGTCCATTTTTTAATAAAATTATTATCATTCTAGAATGAAAGAAAAGCACATCTCTTCACCTCTACTCACCCACCTGCTCTGGTTCTCTCACCTATCCCCACTTCCAAACTCTGTAATTCCCTGATTTCTATGTCTATGTCAATATAGCAGACTCGATGACCTTCCATCTTTAAAAGGCATGTCCTTCCATTTCATTACCTACTCGCAGCTTATGAGCTGTGTGACCTTGGCAATCTATGTAACCTCTCTTCATCACGGTTTCCTCATCCATAAAATAAGGATAAAAATAACCCAACTCACTGGTTTCTGTGAGGGGGAAATGAGATGACATATATAAAGCAGCCAGGATTGCCACCTGGCACATAGTAGGCCTTCAAAAACGTTAGATCCCATCCCGAAAGTCTTCACTTTTGTTTCCAATATTGGTTTGATATTTCCATCCTTCCATCTATATGTACGTATCTCAGATTTCAATTTCCCAAAAGACCAAGTTCAAGTCTGAACTGCTCTTTGTTCAGCACTGCCACAGCACTGAAGCACAATTCGGAATTTGTTCACAGAGTTTTTTAAACTATTTATTGCAGGATGACACACACACATTTATACACACACACACATATGTATAAGTGCCCAAATCATAACTGCATGGCTTGTCATCATTCTCTACTTTTAACGACAATGATAATAATGAATATAGGATACACAACTCAACTATGGAGTGTGTTTATTTCAGATATCAGCCCATATAAACAAGTCTCCTATAAACAGGCTTAGCTGAGACAAAGTCACAAGTCCAAGACTGCACTGGATGTGGGTAGCCAGGCTTGTCAAGGATTTGGCATAACCCATCATGCTTTGAGGGAACAAGCTGGGGCAGGCACATATCTCTGGGTTCCAGGAAGTGTGATTATGTTTATAAACGAAGCACATGGCACTTGAGAGGGGATGGAAATGTTGCCCATTTCACAGCCCTGAATATTACAAGACTTCTCCTCATCCCCAACTCCATGGACCCTTGTAGTGGGAGGAAAGGAGAAGAGGGGGAAAAGATTGGGAATGAGGTAGGACAATGCAGAAGAGAGAAACAAACTGGAAGTCCTCATACTTGCTCAGATACTGAAGAAGAGAATTCAGTTGTTTGAGGAATGGAGCAATTGGAAGTCACTATTTAGTGGTTATAGAGTTTCCATTTGACCAATTAAAAAGCTTTGAAAATGGATAGTGGCGATGGCTGCACAACAGCATGAATGTAATCAGTGCCACTTAAAAAATGGTTCAAATGGCAAATGTTACATTACATGTATTTTAAATACATAAACAATTAAAGTTAAGGGAAAAAAAGATAGAGCTCTCCCCATCCCCCCTCTCCTTAACCAAAGAAAATCCACTATTAAAAGCATTTGACCAACACAGAGAGAGATGTCAGCCTTTGGGCAGAGCCCTTCGCTCTCGCCTCATGTGAGTCTTCCGAGGCTCAGGCATGACTCAGACAGGAAACAAGTATCTCTCTCCAGGAGTGACACCGGCCTCCCTCTCCCTGAGGCCAGCCCTGAAGATGGAGAAGTTAGACAAAGAGCACAGACTACGACTTCCAGAGTCCCCAACCCTAAAATGCTTTTCCAAACCATCCTCAAGAGAGGTGGAAGATTTTCATTCACCATTAAGACATCAAATTTAAAAGGCCTTTCTCAAAAGAAGACATACAAATGGCTAACAGGTGTATGAAAAAGTGCTCAACATCAACTAATCTTCAGGAAAATACAAGTCAAAGTCACAATGAGATATTACCTCACAGCAGTGACAATGGCTATTATTAAAAAGACATACGATAACAAGTGTTGGTGAGAATGTAGAGAAAAGGAAACGCTTGTGTACTGTTGGTGAAAATGTAAACTGGCACAGCCGTTAAGGAAAACAGTATGGAGGTTCTCCAAAAATTAAAAATAGAACTACTATATGATCCAGCAATCTCACTCCTGGGTATATACCCAAAGTAAATGAAATCAGTATCTCAAAGAGATATCTGCTCTCCTATGGTTCATTGCAGCGTTATTCACAATAGCTAAAATAGGAATCAACCAGTGTCCATCAACAGATGAATGGATAAAGAAGACGTAGGATGTATACAGCTGTGTGTGTGTGTGTGTACACATACAATGGAATATTATTCAGCCTTAAAAAAGAAGTAAATCACGTCATTTCCAACAACATGGATGAACCTGGAGGACATTATGCTAAGTAAAATAAGGAAGGCACAGAAAGACAAATCCTTCACAGTCTCACTTATATGTGGAATCTCAAAAAGTCAAACTCATAGGAGTGGAGAGCGGAATGGTGGTTGTCAGGGGCTGAGAGATGGAAGAAATGGGGAGATGCTGGTCAAAGGGTACAAAGTTTCAGTTATGCAGATGAACAAATTCTGGAGATCTAATGTACAGCATGATACCTATAGTTAATAATACTATATTGTATGCTTGAAGTTTACTAATAGAGTAGATCTTCAATTTTCTCATCACCAAAAAAGCTGTTACTATGTGAGGTGATGGACATCTTTGTTAGCTTGCTTGTGGTAATCATTTCACAACCTACACATATATCAAAATATCACATTGTACACTTTAAATATATACAATTTTTATTTGCCAATTACACCTTAATAAGGCTGGAAAAAAATAAAATAAAATGCAAAGCCCTCACGAAAAAGAATTGAAGAAGTAAAGGACTGATATTAGAACATTCTTCCCAGAGCAGGGAGAGCAGGGAAAGTGGATGGTGCTGGGTAGAGGGGAGGCTAAGAGGTGGGAAGGGGAACTGAGCACACTGCTCCGTACCCCTCTCTCTTCTTATTTTGCTTTAGGGAAAGCCTGGCCCAGCCCCCTTGCCTGCACGCTGACACAGGCTCTAGGTTGTCTCAGATTTCCTTCTGTTCCTGGAAATTCCATTCTCCACCCAAATGCTAACCCATGGGCAGCCCTGCTTTACTTGCTATAAATTCACAGTGGGTCCCACCTAGCTCACAAGGGATTCAGGATGGACTTGTTAGAAGCAGGATAAACTCTCAGTTAAAAAAAACTAAAACCATTTTCCGGAAACCATCTTAGTAACTTAAAACAAGAAAAGGAACCCCATAAGACACAGAGCCATACAGCATGTGGATGCAAGCGCTTTCTTCTGTCTCATCTTCACAGTCACTGGCTGTTCTTCGAAGATGCTCATCTCCACCCTCCTGCCATCCCCACCCCCTTCAGGGGAAATTAAAATGGGGCTAGAGCTGTCACTGTCTGAGATTAAACAGAAAGGGAAGGCCACTGGTCAGTCTTGGCTCACCCCTGCGGCCCTTACAGGACTGTCTCCCACTGCGCAGGGCTCTCCTCTTCAGGAGCATTTCATGACTCCTCCGCCCCCAGCCTTGGACAGTGCACCTTCTCCCTCCCCGTAAGGCACCCACTCCCATAACGGGAAAATGGCTCACAGCAGGTAGACCGACTCTGGGTACACCAAGCTCATCTTCAGGACCTCTTATCACCTAATAATCATTTCCCACTCATTTTTGAGTATCTTCTGTCACAGGGCAGACCCCGTGACAAGCATTTCAAGCTCACTAAACCCTCCCATGAGTTGTGCAATATAAGGATCATAATCCTGGTTTTATAAAGGAGAGAACTGGATTTCAGAAAAGCAACTTGCCCAAGATCACAGAGCTGGTCAGCCGTGGAGCTAAGATTCAAAGTCAGGTCCATCTGACCCAAGCACTACTCTGCCACCTATAGCATCCCAGCCCCTAGGTGCCCCCACAAGTCACCTGACTTACTCACTCTACCCAAAGCTCTCTTTTGGGAGAAAAATCCGCAAACTTTATTAAGAACTGAATGGAAACCTGAAGAGCATTAGGGTGTTGGAGAAAGAGCACTGGACTAGGAGTCAGGGAGATGGACATTGGTGTGGGCCCTTTGACGATCTCGGTGAATTTGGGCACTCCACAATCTCTCCTGGCCACACTTTCCCTATCTGGAAAAGGACATGGTTAGATCATTATGTGTTCTTTCCAGCTCTAAATCATTTATATTTTAAGAGGATCTTGAAAATGACAATGTTTAACCCAAAGGAATGACACACAAATTCTGAAGTTTCTGGCCAAAACAAAAAAAAACCAAGCACAGAATCCTCCCTGCTGCCCCTGAAAATCACACCACAAGTATGAGCAACTTTTCCTGTGATTTAATAATAATGACATTCCCTGAAACACATCTGTAACTTTACAGTTTATAACACCCTTTCAAATATACGATTTCATTTTGATCCTTGAAACTATTACGCAGGCGAGGAAACTTGAGTCTCAGATACTGACTGATGTGAGTGATTTCATAAAGCTGGCAGACGGTGATGTGAAGGCTGGTCTTCCAATTTCAGTTTAACCACACCAAAAGGGATGTTCCTAGGGGCATCTCGCACTTGGGTCTAGAGTCCTAGGGAAGCAAGAGCCCATTCACAGAACAACTATGCTATCATCATCATCATCCACAATAATCTCTTTCGAGCACATAATAGACACTAAGTAATAGTTGTCGAAATAATTAATACAGACTGCTAATACTGTTTCAACACATATGCCCGAACACCTGCCAACTCCGTCTGCAGGTAAGATCGGCTCTGCGTAGAGGAATGCATGCAGAACACCCACGTCTGCAGACACAAGATCTCCCTACTATTTTCTCTCCCCATCTCAGCTCCTGAAAAAGGCACACTGAGGAGTCCTTTTTTCCCAGACATCATTCTTTCAGCATCCCTCAGTCCAGCACTGCAGACAGGCTTGGCTGAGGCAGGAGATCATCATGGAACTACAGTTTTTCTGTACCACCTGCCTACATTCAGTTACAGAGTGTGACAATGGTGTTGCACATAATATAATCAACTCTGCCCCTCTCACACCACTTCTTAAAAAATTCATGAGTGCACAAGAAAGAAAAGAAAATACAAAACATAACCAGAAGGGGGAAAAGGCAATCTTGAAATGAATTCGACTGCAGAGGCTTATATTCCTGCAGGCATAGTAGATATTAATAATTCAACAAAATATTACAGTAATTACTATACTTTGCAAAATCACAACAGTGCACTTTAGCACAACTCCTACCAATCTCCCTGCAACTGCCATTAATAAATAAAACACAATTCTCTATATTAAATTTGTTGTTTAAAAGCTAAATATTTTATCAGCGCTAATATATTTTAAATAATCAGTCAAGACTAAGCAAATCCCTGGCCCCGCATTTCTCCCCCCTTTAAGTGAATCCCATCTTCACAGCTAGAGCAGAAATGGACTTCAACTCTAACAAGAATACACTGAGCGTTAGGGCTTGAAGGCGCCCATTGAGGGACCTGAGGACCGCTCAGCTCGAACTCTGCTGGAATCCGGTTAGGCTGCTGGAAAGAGAATGAGAAGGAAAAAGAGTGGAAGATAATTCTTTTGGATCATGAATCTGACCTCCCTCATTCAGCTCTGGAAAAAGAAACCATGAATTGTAAAGAGACGTGAGTGGCACAAAACCACCAGAAAGACACAGCTAAATGTAGCCCTGAGCACGTTTGAGACTAATGACCTTGAAATGCAGGCGAGCCTCACCTTACATGGAAGTCACGTTCCCACAAATTTGTAATATCTAATGTATCAAGTTCTGTTGATTTTACCTGCTGTGTCAGTTAGCTTTTGCTGGAACAATTGTGCAGAACAAACCACTGAAATCTCAACCACTTATCCTCACAACAATTACTTATTCTCATAAATATACAGGGCAGCTGAAGGTTGGTTGAGACAGCCGGGCTTATTTGGGCAGTTCTGCTGCTCATAGCTGGGCTGGGCTGAGCTGATCTAGGCTGGGCTTGGCTGGGAGTGTCTATGTACAACTTGCCTCTCTTGTCTTTCTGGGACTGGTGGGCTAGCCTTGGCATGTTTTTCTCATGGTTACTGCAAAGGTGAAGATGGCAGGTAGACACACAATAAATCTTGATAACGAAACTTAGAATTGGCATTTCTATTAGCCAAAGCAAGTCACAAGGCAAACCCCAAAGTTAGGAGGTGGGGAGGATGCCTCACCCACAGAGAAAGGGCACTGTAAAGGCCCAATACAAAGGGAGTTATAGGGGGAAGTGCAAAATTGAAGAGAGGAGCCAATGGAACAATTAACTACAACCAATAAATATTTCTTCGTTGGTTCCTTTTCACCCACCTCCACTGCCACCATTCAAGCCGTCATCCTCTTTAGCTAGAGCAGCAGTTTGGTCTCCTAGCATCCATCCTTTTCTCCTTCCAACCCTCAGGGTGGTCAGACAGATTTTTTTTAATGTAAATTTAATTACAGCCATGTGCTACATAATGACGTTTTGATCAATGACAGACCACATACACAATGGAGATCCCACAAGATTAGTACCATAAAGCCTAGGTGTGTAGCAGGCTATATCACCTAGGTTTGTGTAAGTATACTCTATGACGTCTGCACAAATGACAAAATCGCCTAATGACACATTTCTCAGAATATACCTCCATTGTTAAGCAGCACTTGACTGTATATGACTCTCCCAACTTTAAACCCTCCCATAGCTTACCCCTTTGCTCTGAGAATAAAGAATAAACTCCTTCCCCGGGACCCATAAGATGGGTCCTACCCATGCCTGCCTGTCAAGCTTCATCTCTCTTCAGCTCCTAGCCCACAAACCCTCTGCTCCAGCCACACTGTCCTTCTTTCTGTCCATTTCAGATACTTTGCTCCCTCATGACATGGAAGCTATAGGCCCAGAACACTCTGCCCTCTCCCCTTCACCTAATCGACCCTATGCATCTTTGAGATTTCAGCCCATCTGCTTCTGCCCTAAGTTAAATGTCCCCAATGTAATCTTTTATAGTATAATGAAGCTTTCCTTCAGAGCTTTGCTCACCATTATATCTCAGAGCCCAGCAGTGCCTGGGACATAGAGATCAGTATCAATATCTGCTGAATACTGATGAAGTTTTTAAAGCTTTTTTAAATTTTTAAAACAAAAGGTAGCTAAAAATACTTTTTTTTGGTTGAGTTTTATATTAAAGGTACTCAGATAATAAGTGTCTATGGCAAATTGCTCCATAGAGAATACAATACCCCACACCATACTGCCCATTTTATAAATCTGGTTTTAATGCATCAGGTTTCCATAAAGGATTGAGCATCACTAAACGGAACAAAGCCATGGGTGCCCCACGCTAGGCACCTCCTTTCCCTAACCTCATGAGTCCCTGAGTGGGATGGGAGACACATATCAACAAAGATAGCAGGTGATGCAAAACCAGCATGTACTCGAAGTACTTCAAAGACCCAAGGAAAATCTCTTTGAGCTCAGATTTCTATGTCCAGGTAAACCATCAAACCAGTGTGAGAGTAAAGTAAATTTTAGACATGCCAGAAATGAAAACAAAAAAATGTCGCTCAAGCACTAGGTGACCAAATAATTTATCATCCATGCCAGGAGCTCTTGAAAGTTAAAAGGACTCTATTAATATTTATGTCAGGAAACAAGAATAAGCCAGGGCATTCCTGCCCACTCTCTGAAAAAGAATACTGGAGGATATACCACAGAAAAATGAAAACTAGCCCAAGAAAAGGAATGGAATCCAAGAAATAGAGGCACTAATCCAGGAGTAGAATAAATAGAAATATCAAGATGACAATAGGGAAGCAGGCCTAGCAAAATATCAGTACAAATTAGAACATCCAATAATAATAAAATTAAGAAGGTGGAATATCTTAGTACTCGGGTAAGAAAAAAACAGATGTTTCTTCTGTCTGTGAGGAAGATAGAACAATTAGAAATTCAAGGAAAACCTAAAAGCTATACAAGAAAGTTAGCCCAAACTAATATGTCAGAATTCTGAGCCTAAAATAATCTATTTGACCTCAAAGTGCAGAACACTCCTCATCAAGTGACACAGGTTTAATCATGAGGATTACATCTATTTCCAACCACGATACTAGATTTTGTTGCAAATAAAAACAACCATAATGTTTTAAACATGTTATTAGTTTTCATTCACTGTGGTCTTGATTACATTCAATGTATTGCCTAAGTATGTTCAAATTAGCACATGTTTTACATGTTCTCACATTGTTTTCTGCAATATTTGTCTCATATGTGTTTCCGACCCACAAAACTATAAGCTTTTTGGGTGTCCAGTCTGCATCATATGCTTCTTTGCACATCCTGCCTCATTAGACACATACTAGGTGCTGCCCAAACACTTCATATTATCTGGAAAGAACAAAGCGGAGCAATCAATACAGGTCAAGTCCTGGAACAAATTTTTTTTTTAAACATCCAAATTATACTCCCAACTGAGAATTTTATTCTATCAGATGTCACTTGAAATAAACTGCACATCATGCCTAGAATAGGAATCTCGAGGTTTTTAACACCATAGTATGTGTGCTAATAGATGAGTGTCACTTGTGCTAGGAAAAGGCAGGAGCGGGTGGCTGCTGTCCATGGTCTCAAATCCATCGTGGAAGGACCTTCAGCCACTTGATGAACAAAGGAGAGAGAAGGTGAACTCACACCTTGGTTCATATCACCCCCATTCATACTGTCCCTGTTCCTATCACTTTGAAAAGCATTCTTTTCAAAATGTTTCCAGGCGCAGTATCTCATTATTTAACTGTGACACAAAGGGAGCAAATAGGATTGTCCCCATTTCACACATAAAGAAATGACTGACCTAATATCACATCTAGTTTGTGGTGAGATGGGCCTGCATCAATGTGTGTAACTTTTCATTTTATAGATAAAGAAACTGAATCTCGGAAAATTCATATAACTTAATTAGCCTCACACTAAGCAAAGAAATGAATGAATGAATGAATGAAAGCATATCTGCTTGGGATAAGACCAAATTTATACATGCTTGAAAGAAATATTTTCCAATTTTTTTAATCATCATTTTAGACTCTCTCCTTACTAATGCACCCGTTAAAAAAGAAAAACTCATTCATAGACATATAAGCTACTACACCTAGAAGAGTCTTCATTCCCCTACCCCTAAGAAATGGTGACTTGCTGAAGACAGTTAATGCAAATCAGGGACCCAAATATAGAGATTCCCAACTTCCAGGCCAATATTCATTCCAACCTATCATGACGCCCCTCACTGAAGATATCTTAGAAAGGAAGACAGCAACTGTAAGCTCAGCTGCTTTCAGCCAAAATCCTGTCAAAGTCTAGCAAAAAAAAGAATCACACCCTAGGCAGGAGAGGCCCTGCCAGCAGGTACAGGTCCAAATTTTAGGGAGCCTCTGTGCATTGTGAAGACCAAGCACGTGCTCTGGGGTGAGGTGGGGCTCCTTAGCTCTGAGAAACGACAGTGAAAACTACCCTGGAGGGGTGTGTCCCCTCTTCAAACCCCAACACCATGTTCCTGCCACTCAATAGAACCCTGGACCAGGCTCCTTTCTTCTGGTAGGTGCCAACTCAAAAAGAGGACCCTCTCAGAACCAGGGGCAGGGACGCTGTCTCTCTTTCCATACGCAATACGTACCACGGAGTGCCCAGATATTTGCTGAAACCTTATTCTGGCTGTGTCTGTGAGGGCACTTATGGATGAGGTTACTATCTGAATCAGCAGACTGAGTAAAGCAGATAGCCCTCCCAATGCAATAAGGCCCCATCCAGTCCTCAGAAGGCCTGAATAGAACCAAAAGGCAGAGTAAGAAATCACTCTTTCTCTCTGCATGACTGTCTTCAAGCTGGGACATTGGTCTTCTCCTGCCTTTGGACTCAGATTCAGACCAGAACTATACCATCAGCTCTCCTGGGTCTCCAGCTTGCAAACTGCAGGTTGTAGACTTGTCAGTTTCCATAACAGTGTTAGCCAATTCCTTAGGGTAAATCTCTTCACATATGCAGATACATATTTAGACATGTGTATGTGTATATTTAAATACATATAAAGAGATTTACTATGAGGGCTATGTTTGTGTGTATATGTGTGTGTATATATCCTATTGGCTCTGCTTCTCTTGAGATCCCAGAGTAACACGCTTGGAAATAACTAAGGTATCTTAGTTTGTGTTCCTCCAGAAACATACCCTGAAACAAAGACTTGAATTCAGGTAGTTTATTTGGGAGGTGATCCCAAGAAATACTGATGGGGAGTGGGAAAATGAGATTGGGATGGGAAGACAGCCAATAAAGTAAGCAAGTTACCCTAGTGGGCAACTGGGGCTTAATCCCATTGAAGACTCTGGGAGACAGTGCAGAAAACCAGCCTCATAGTCACCCTCCCCAAAGGGCAAGAGAGCTGGGGTATTTATCCACCAATTTCTCCTAGTCACTGATAGGTGGCTGCTCCCTATTCCTTGACGGGAATTAATTTCCTGACACTTCCAGGCGGCATCTTGTGTGATCAAAGCAAACTCCAGTGGGCAAAGAGCCCCTGATGCTGGTGGTTTGAAGGTAGGCCACGACGCAGAGAAACGGCAAGTGCCAAGGAGATGTGGGCAGGGTCCCAACAGATATGCTACAAATGGATAGATGCTCAACCTGCTCCATTTCCTGCCTAGGCAGATAATGAGAACTAGCATTCTACTAAATAGAAGACCCTACTATACTAGACCCTTTATATGCATTGTCTCTAAGATTCACATCAACCCTGCAGGTTTAGTAGTATTCCAATTTTCCAGCCAGTGAAAGTAAGGCTCAGAGATTTGTTCAAAGTTGCTGCTGCTTAGGGACTTTCTCATAACAGAAAAGGCATTTCAGAGTTTTGAGAAATCTTCCACTCAAAAGTTTGCTTTCAAGCATGCATAACACTAAAAGCACACAGTGATGTGAACAATGCTCTTGCCTCTAAAGATACCTTCCTCCACCACCACCACCCTGGAAAACGAGTTTCTCTGCATCTCCAGGTTCATGGTCTCAAAACTCCTATTGGAACAAGTTCCCGACTATGTGTAATCACATTCAGAAGTGGCGGCTTAAGCTACTTTTCTAGCCCTGAAAAGAATGTTCAACTCGGTAATTGTTCTGTATCTCCCGCTGAGAACAGATTTTAAAAAGAAAAAGTTCATTTCTTATGCAGCAGTGTCATCTTTAACCTGATTCTAACCATCTGGAAGAGAAACTGCCTACCTTGCCATAGATGCCAAAAAGACTTTGAGAGTGCTGAGTGAGGCGTGTGGGACCTGAGGACCAGGGAGGGCCAACAATGCTGTCTCAGGGGTGCAAACCCTACAGAAAGAAGAGGCCAGGCTCGTCCTCATCCCCAAGACACTCATTCTTCACACAGGCAGTTTTAAGCATTTAAGAAAGCATTTATTCCCTTCTATTCAATAAGCTTCTATTGAGTGACCACTATGCACAAGAAAGTGAAGTGGCACAAAATGGGAAAATGCGGAAGAGACGGGAGAACTAAGCCTGAGCACGATTTCTGGCTGAATTCATTTCTAGAGTCTCAGTTGAGTCATTAATGGGGTGAATACCTGACTGTAGAACGGACTTATTTGTATAAAACATCCATTTCTGTAGAAATAGGCTGAATGATCAACCCCCAGGATTCAACTGTTCTGTTGCCAAAAAATTATTCATCTACGTGTCATCAAACCCCTCACACAATGCCCTTGCAGGCTGCTGCTTCTCTTCTCCCTTTGTAACAATTCCTCAAGCAGCACTTTTTTTTTATTACTCCATCCTATTTATTTTCACTCCTTTCCCAGGGCAACACTCCCTCTAGTGTCTGTGTAGGGATCTCAGGTTCCATTCTTGGTGCATAGGGTGCAGGCAAAAATGGAATTCAAGTCTGTAACTCGATGGGTGTAGATCACTATAAAATTTTGGTGGGTTTGGCCTGTGTGATAATTCTGGGAAGGAGGCTGGAGGTATTCTGCAGATGTTTCCAGCCATGGATATTCCCATGTCACACCAGGCACAAAGCACAGCTGGGAGATCAAGAGGAGAAGCAAACCTGGAACATCAAGGTCCAGCCCATGACATCAACATAGAAAGTCTTTGGCACTATAGGCTCTGTCTGCCAACCAGTCCAGCAGCCCAGTATTCTCCTATTTTCCTGAAGCTACACATTACACTCACTTCCTTCAAGAAGTCTTCCATGATTAGCTGTGAGGTATAATCATGGATGACCTAGCCAGAGAAGCCACTCTTCATCTTTCTGGATACACTTCTCAACCCTTCCCTCAGTGAAAGCCCTGAAAAAATGTTCAACTTATTAGTTGTTAAATAGTGTAATCTTTAATCTGATTCTAACCATTTCTATTACAAATTCTGAGTTTGAGTTTCAAGAAGCCAGGCCCCGAGTCATTCACTTCTCTATCTCTTACACTATCTCAGCGGAACACAGAAGACAGACATCACAAGTTTCGTCTGGCTGAGGACATGGACTACGGGAGGAGGCTGAGATGAGCATCTCTCTGAAAACTGGGTTCTAGCCAAGGCTTTTCCATCAGCCCACTGGGACACTTTGGGCAAGTACCTCCTTCCTCTGCTTCAATGTTTCCAACTGAAAATGAAGGGAAGTCTCTTCCAATATAAAAATAACTAAAGCAACTAAAGTAGCTTGAGGACTTACTATAGATCAGGGACTTCTTTTAAGCACTTTGCTACGTACAATCTTCTCTAATCCTTACAACAGGCCAATGTGAGAGCTATTATTATTATCACCTCCTTTCTACAGATGAAAGAATAGCCAAGAGAAGGTAACAACTTGCCTGATGTCACCGAGCTATTAAGAGACAGAGGCAGGATTCTAACCCAGGCACCTGGCTCCAGAACCTATGCTCCTAACTACAGTCATGCATCACTTAACGACGGGGATATGTTCTGAGAAATGTGTCTGTAGGTGATTTTGTTGTTGAGAGAACATCATAGAGTGCACTTACACAAACCTAGATGATACAGCCTACTACACACCTAGGCTATATGGTACTAATCTTACGGGACCACTGTCGTATATGTGGTCCATCGTTGACTGAAATATCATTATGCGGTGCATGACTGTATTTACTATATGGCCTGGTTTCATGCGCTCAGCCTATGTCTGTTCCTAATAAATTCTGAAGAGGATTGCAATCATGATACAAAACCCTCCACAACTATGAATTTACACCGATCATACCCTCATACCCAGGCTAAATAATCCCACAATCCACAACCTAACAGGCTCCTTGGTTACCCTATAAGGCTCTATTTCCAGTTTTTCCCCTAAACTAGGTTTTCTTCCAGTGTGTGTCAAATAACAGGCCCCTACTTAGCAGTGGGCAGTTTTACAGATCAAGAGCTCTGAGTGGCTGGCCCTATCACGCTCCAAGTTCCTCTCATTTCAACCCAGGAGGGATGGTTTCCTCTGCTCCCCAGCAAGGAGTTAACAACAGTGCAATCCTGTGCAATCCTGAAGTTCTTAGACTCCATCACTTTTTCGAAATTCACTATAGCACACATATTAGTGTACTATAAAGAACAGCATTTCCATAAATAATTAAACCCAAACTACACTGATCAAAATAAATGAGCAAAACGTTCCTGGTGATGCAACCAGGCTTGATTCATTCACTAACTCAAAGAACGACGTGACTCACAAGAGGCCCGCATCAACAACAGTTAGGAAGATACAGACTGTCCAACGTTAATGAGCTTGGTATTTACTGTCTACAGGCACAGCGGTGGGCGGGCAAGGTGGCCGCAGCACACATCTCCAGAACAGGAGGGAGGAATCTATTCCTAAGCCTCTCTGGCTAGCCTCACGTATACTCATCCCAGCCCTCAGTCTATCCTGCTTATAAAATGGGCAGCACTCTATCTCACCCGAGTAAAAACACGTAAACTCTCTTGGAAGGAAAATAGTCCATAAACCCAAAAGAAAGGAGAAAGCCAGGAGTGAGTGGGTGATGGCTACACAGAGACAAAGAACAGTAGGGACTCGGAGCTGTGAGGTGCCGTGTTTCTGTCTGAGCCTCCTATCCCTCATCTCTATGCTGAGTGACTTGATGAAGCAATGCCCAAGTGCACTTTCAGCCTTGACATCCAGTGAGTCTAAGATGCCCGCAGTTTCCCCCACGGTGATACTCTCTCCTCTAAGTTCATAGCCTGAAACAATCATTTGACAATTAACCACATATCACCCCATGGCATCTGTCTTGTTGTCATGTGTTATTTAACTTTACAGAAGAGCAATCTCATATCCGAAGCATACCGGCAGGACCTTGAGGCAAATGCTGTCTTATCCTTGTTGTCTTTCCCTCCATCACAACTCTACCAAGCCACAGTGCCCAGAACACTGCCACACACATAGTAAACACTAAGCATATGGCTGAGTCTCTTAAGTGAGTCCATCTGGTCTCTGAAGTGCATGAGGAAGAAGCCAGGATTGTTGACTAGTCCCTGTTCCCATCCTTGTACTAAGTGGGGTAGAGATGCCTCTAAATCTTGTTAAAATTCACATATGAAATAATAAACCAGGTGCATAAACTTAATGCTATTAAGAGACAGTGTTAGCTGGTCCTTCCCGTGCAGCCAAGGCACATCCAGTTCCCAGGCCAGTTCAGGAAGTACGTACTGAGCTACGTGCCAAGCACTGTGCCACACGCCACAAGGCACACCTGAGAAGGACAGAACTCACACTGGGGGTGGGGGAGATGCTGTTATAGTCACTTCATCCCTCACCCCTCACCTTCAAAACACTCACAAAACAATCTAAGATTCAAATAACTAAGTGCTAAGCTAAATATGATCAGATACGTGGTGTAGTCTGTAAATTCTACAAACAATTAGCAAAAAGGGAGATAAATGCTTCTGAGGAAGGTCCATAGAGACACTGTATTTGAATCTTAAACTGAGCCATGAGTAATGGGTGCATCTCAATAGAGGCAGAAGGTACCCTGAGTGGAGGAGACCGCAAGAGCAAAGGCTTGGAGTCAAGAAGGGACTTGGGACAATGATGGGGCCACCTTGGCTAGAGTGAAAGAGTCAATCAGGGAACAGTCAAATACAGATTTGGAGAAGTAGACCCAGGATATACACAGTGAAGGCTTTGAATGCCAGGCTGAAGGACTTTGGATTTGAATCCAAGAGGCTAAAGCTATTCAAGCTAGAATGCAGACATACTGGATGAAATCCTCCTGGTTATAGTAGATGTCAGTATGAACAACCTGAGAAAGAAATCCCAAGGGACAAGGATTTCTAATTCCTTTTTAGCCTCTGTTCCATGAGACTTGGGACTGTCACTTGTTTGCCCACTTGATCAAACATGGTTGAGTACCTCTACTGCCCGCAAGCCAGAGCTCACTCATCTCTACTCGCTGCCAAGGAAGTCTGAGCACCAGCCAGACCCTTCTCTCAGTCACCCACCACATCAGGGGGACAAGCATGGTTAACCAAATTCCATTCACTCCACCGCACCAGTTCTGGTTACCCAACGTGGCCGCCAGGCACTCTCATCCTCTATATTCCACCTCTAACTCCACAAGACCTCTTTTCTTCCAAACTTGCTGAAAAATCATCCTTTGACATTTTTCTCCCATAAGGGAAGTGTCTCAAGTCAGCCAAGAGGCCAAAGGAAGCAAGAAACCAACAGGTGAGTCAAGCCACGAGGCCTCAAGTGTACTAGCTTTGGATAAACCCTTGGCCGTCAGACACATCTTCCTATCTCAGCCTGTCTGGCTTTGTCGCACCTCTCTGCTCCTCATGGGATGACTCAGGGCCCACAGATCATCCAGTTCCAAAATTCCTCCAGTTACAATAACAGATTTACACTGCTCAGGAAAAAGCATTTCTCCCTTCTGCCCCCCTTAAATCCAACACCACTGGAGAAGCCACTTCCCGGCATTCCTTCTTTGCCAACTACAAAGCAAGTTCCAACCATTGCACTTCTGCAGTCATCAGATCAGCCCTCCCAATTAAGGAGTTTGCAACTTCTGTTCACCTTGGAAATCACTACAGGATCTGAGAAGCAAATCACACCCTGTAACTCGGCCATCAGAGGAAACAGAGCAAGTCCCTCCTCACCCTCCCCCCCCCGCCAAGGCTGACAGTGACCACGAGCAATTAGGGCTTTTCTGTCCCACTGCATTTCCCAGCTACATCTCAACTGAGATGGCTCCCCTTGTAATATTAATTAAAAACAGATTCTTTTTGGCAAATCCCTGAAGAATGGCTCCTGTGGCAGGCTTCTTTATTAAGCCTCTGAGAAGGCAAAATGCATTAAGATATTGTGACACGGGGGCTGTGAGCAGGGACGATGAAGGCTAGACAATCCAGCCAAAAGCTATTTGAAAAATCTGTTGGAGAGCCACAATTAGATGCTCCTGTGAGTGAAATACAATTAATCTGATCAAATCTGTCACTATTTTGCACATTAGGAGTAAATATTTTAGAACACAGTCCAGCTGAATTAGTTAAGGGAATGAAATCCTGCCTGGGGGAGTCTGTGTGCTCCACCTCCTTGTGTGCTCAGGGAAGGGCGATCTGGTAGGGACCTGAAATTATCAGCATCTCCATTTCTCTTACCAAGGTGCAGTGTTGGGCACATTAATTGAAAACTATCTGGCAAGTCATCCCAACGAGCCACACTGCAGGGGCAACAGCCTGCAAATCATTGCCACTGCGAGTGAGCTGCCGGGAAGGAATGGGGATCAGGCGAAGGGAGGAGGCAGCATTCTCGCTTCAGCACTAGGAACAGGGATCCCCAACAAGGGTTACTCCAAGGCAGAGGGGGCACGGAAAGTGGGCTGTTGCCTTCACAATTTCCACTCTCCAGAGTCATTTGCCAATTCACTGAGCAGGCAGGGAGGCATCTTCCTTTATCTGAAGAAGGGCAGGCTGACGCGTAAGTCTGTTTCCCTGTAAGCCTGTAAGGGACTTGGCTCCCTCTGGGTGTTTGTGAAACTCCTCTAACCCATTCATCACCAGGATGCCAGGTGGAGACAACCTGAAAGAGGGATTGGCAAATTGCTCCTCCAGAGTGAGGCTCCAAGCCCAAGTCCACTCACCACCTCCCCCCCCCCAGAACACCTGGCAGGGCAAGAGCAGTCAGAGGGGGACCCAGACTCCAGCCCCTTAGGATGCCTCTGGCTCAAGGCTGCTGGGTACCTCCTGTTTTGCCTCCGAAGTCATCCCCCTCTCTTCTGGGACCAAAGTGAAAACATGACCCAAGCCTGAGACAAGGATCTCCTCCTGCCCCTGAGCCCCTGGACACGCTGGACACGTGGGCTGGGGTGGAGGCCCTTCTCTGGCATGTCCACCTCCGCCTGCCTGACTGTAAACTGTCAGAGTAGAGTTCAATTTTCAGCTATATGGGGTGACTAAAAATTCTCTCCCAAAAGAAACTCATGTCAAGGAACGAGGTCCACCAAAGGCACTTGGAAGGAGGGCAGGAACCCCGACAATGTTAACAATTAAACCGGTGGCCTTCCCGGAGAAGGACATGTTTAACACTTTTGAAGTCAGAAGAGAGGATGGAATTCTCTTTTTATGTCAAAAGAGGCTGGTGCAAGGACCCATGTTCTCTGCCTTCGGGACATCTCCCTCCACTTTGAAACCAATGATGAAGGGACCTTCCAGAAAGTTCAACATCCTCATCACTCCTCACCATGGCATTTACAGCACCTTCTTTTGCTGCCCTCAGGAAAGGAAGAGGGGAGAGAGAAACCAGCTGGTTAATGCTGCAGAAACTGGTTTCCCACTTATTCTCCCAGGGGTTGCTTCTTTAAAGTCTCTCAAAAACGGGCAACGTCAACATGTTTCCCACCGCCCCTCAGAGCAGCGCAGACCTGGTCCTCGGTCAAGCCTTTCTCACTGGTATTGCTTGCAAAGTGCAGTCAAAAGAGGCAGGTCCAGCCCAGGAGCTAAAGAGGCAATCCCTCTCTGGACCAGAGAGACAGGACGCCACGGGGTCCTTGCACCCACCTGTGTGCCTTGTCCTTTGCTTGGACAGTAGGACTGGCCAAGAGCACAACCAACAAACCCCTGGGTGTCTGTTTGCAGATTGCTCAAATCTCATTGCTGGCTCTGAGGTCTCCAAGGCCAAGTGGCCCTCTTTTAACTGAAGAGCCAATTCCACGGAGAGCAAAGGGCTAGACTTGGCCCCTCACCTCCTCTGCTGCACAGTTGCTTTGAAGATGGGCAGAGAAGGCCAAGCACGTTTAACTATTCGCAGGACGCATTCTCTAAAGTCCCATCTTCGGGGGTTTTGTCAACACGCAAAAACGATCCTTAAACGAAAAGCAGCGGCGACGTAAGAAAACTCGTTAGGCAGAGTGAATTTATATTGTCCAAATGTGGCAGTAATAAAGTCACAGATATGTGAGGACATCACCCCCTCCTCTTAGTGATACATTTACTTCCACGCATCCTGTCCTTCCTACTCACCGAGTAAGAACACCAATGAACACACACACACAATTCCTCATTATCAAACTAAAATGAAGTTGAGATTCATAACGTCGGCTACCAGAAAATTACACTTTCCTCTCTCTCTCTCTCTCTCTCTCTCACTCTCCCTCTCTCTCTGTCACACACACACACACACACACACACACAAAGTCCTCTGGGGACCTGCAAGTCTTCAAACACCCATCATTCCAAAGGTGCACGTTGCGCACCCCCCATGCCCAGAGCTGTCCCCTCCGAAGCTATGGGGGTCTTCACTTGAACAGATGAAGCCAGCCACGGCGCTGCTGCGAAGCTGGGCTGCACAAGTCCTTTCAGCCCGGCATCCATTACTCAGGCTGGGCGGCAGGCGCTGTGCTGTGTGTCACTAAGAACTAGGAAATCTGTGTTGGGTATTGCCGATGTGCTGCACTCTGAGGACTCCTAGCTTTCCTGGTATTCACTACTCACCCCTGTGACACCCCAGGCCTCCTTAAAATAAGGCGAAAATTTCCCAGGGAAATCTTTAATGCCAGTCAGTCACGAAGAGAAATACAAAGGGAGGGGGGCGGTACTTTCCCATCAAATGAGTTCCCCAAAGCTGCCTGTGCAGACATCCACCATCCTCCAGACTCTGCCCAGCGCCGGGTTCCGATCTGATCCGGGGAGCCAGAAAAGAGGAAAGGATTTTTGGGAGACTGGCTGAAGTGGGGGCCGCGGAAGAGAGGGGAATGGGATAAATCGTGGGAGGCCGCCCCGAGAGCCCGTCCTCCGCGTTTCCTTGGCTGGGCTACACAGCTTTGGGCGCGGACAGGATGGGGGGTGAGAGGCAGCCACTCCGGACCCGCTCTGCGGCTGCAGCAGCTGCTGAAGCAGACTGCGCTCAGAGCCGGCGCCTGGCCTCGAGCGCCGGAGCAGCCGGAGCGGACTCGAGGGTGCCACCTCTCGGTACAGCCGCTTCCAGGGGCACCTGGCAGCGGAGAGAACCGGTTAGAGAGGTGCGCAGAAAGCAGACGGACCCAACTCCACTCGGCAAGCCCTTCGTGGTGCAGGACGCAGCGGCCGAGGAGAGTTTTTTTGCTCAGCAACTTATGCGTGCTTGTGCATACGTGAGGGTGGGGGGGTGCGCAACGGGTGCTGAATTTCACTTCATGCTTTAAACTTTTTACTGCCTCTGCTATAGCTTTCCAGGGCAGCTGTCCGGGTTTTGAACAGGAAATCATTGCCTCCCCCAGGGCTGGGAGAAAGTGCGCCTGGAGCAAGAGAGCGACCTTAAGGCGGGCAGGAGTATGGGAGGCTGAGTGGCCTCAGTCTCCCGGGTTCCCTTTCGCGTGACTGGAAGGGAGAAGGGGGAAGCCCCAGCAGTCGCAGGAATCCGTCAGTCTGTCAAGTGGCTCCTGCTCCAAATCAGTCTGAGTCCTCACGCACGAATTCAAGCCCTCAGTGGGAAAACTGACTCTCCAAATCGAGTACCAGAGAAAGTGACCACAGACCCCTGCCCTGCTCATCTTTAAGACACCTCTTCCCTCACTCCCCTCCTGGCGGCCCCAGTCCTGGGGTCGCCAGTAAACAAACGCACACACCATCTTACAACAAACTCCGCTAACCTGTTGGGGGCGTGGAGGAAGCTGGATGAACCCTTTCTCTCTAAAAGTCAGGGCGCCCCCCGCCCCCAGCCCGCCTCAGACCCTAGAGCAACTATCTGTCCCTCGTTCCCGCCCCCTACTCTCCTGGCTATCTAGTAGACAGCGAGATCGATCGGCCGCCGAGTGGGTACTCACGCTGCTGTTGTGTCCCGACCAGTGCACCATGGCTTGGTTGTGGGCCGAGTCCCCGGTCAGCGCGAACGAGGTGCTGGGCAGCCGGAGGTCTTCCGCCACTGCCCCCCGCGGCGCCTTCACCTCCTCCCGGAGACCCTTGGCGAGAGAGCGGCTTCCTTTGGAACCATCAGCCAAGGCAGTGGCCCAAGCGTCCCCACGTTCCAGGGCACTGGGGGGCTGCGCCCGACGACTCCTCCTCGCGCCGCCAGGCTTGCCAGGAGCCGGGATGCCCTGTCCCCAGAGCGCGTCTGCCGGCGACAGCCCCCCGGCTTCTCTCTGCTTCTTTCTGCTGCTGCCGCCGCCTGGCTGGGGCAGCGGCTCTGGTCCGGGCTGGCGCCCCAGCGCGGTGCCTCTCTGCACCGTCGCCAGCTCCTCCGGCCACTGGCTTGCCACTGCCCGCGGAGAGAGAGGAGGAAGCGCCGGCAACTGCGAAGCCGGGGCCGCGGGGCGCCCAGGACCGCCTGTCGCGCCCGAAGTGATCTCCGCGCCGGCCAGGACCCACGTCGACAGGAGCAGGAGCCCCGTCCGGGCGAGGGGCGCCCCGGGCCAGCCTGTGGGGCGCTCCGTGCGCGCCGCCTCCATCCCGCTGCGGCTGCCGCGGCTCGGGCTGCTGAGTGTGTGTGGCGCCCGCCGAGGTGCGGGTCCGGCGCAGGGGGTGTGCGCGCGCCGGCGAGCAAGAGAGCGAGTGTGTGTCGGGAGAGTGGGGAGGGGGCGGCCGGGAAGGAGGTGGCTCGGGCTGGCGCGCCTCGCCGGTCCTCTCCGCTCTTCCCTCCTGGCTCTCGATCGCTCGCTCTCTCGTCCAGAGGATAATTCCAAAACCCGAGAAAAATTAATAAATGCCCCTTCGGTGCTTTTTTTTTCTTAAATCAAGATCCCCTAAAATCCTCCCCACCGAGCTTCTCCAGAAATTTTGTGAAAAGGAGCGCTCAAACGTAATAAGAAAATCCTCCTTTAAAATATGAAAATCAAGCCGGATCCAGGAGGAGCAGCTGGCCACGGACCCCAATCCAGAGTCTCTCCGAAATCCAGCCTCCAACCTGCTCGCGGAGAAGAGTTGGGTGCCGCTTCTCGCTGCGTTTTGGGGGTTACTCTTCAGGCCTGTTGTAGGGGGCGGGAGATGGCGCGCGGGGAGGGTAGGGGGTTCTCGAGGGAGGAGGAGGAGGAAGAAAGTGTTTTCAGCGCCAACTGTTCGGATTCAGGAGCGAAGGGGGAGCCCGGAGCCCTTGCACCGGGAGGCGGCGCGCGGAAACCCAGCGCGGGATGTAGCTGGGACTCCGCTTCCAGCTCCCTGGCCCGCCCCTCACGGCCCGCGCCCCCGTCCGGTGCGGGGGCGCAGGGAGTGCGTGCGTGCGCGTGCGTGCGTGGGCGCAGGCCGGCGAGGGTGAAGCGAGGGGTGTGCTCGGGGCTGGCGAGAGGGCGCCGCGGGGTGGGGTACCTGGCTGAGGCAGGGGGTGGCTGGGTGTGCGGGGGCGCGCCGCTCCGTGCGTGCGCGTTTGCAGGGGCATGTGTGCGTGTTAGTATGAACGATGGGGTGTGGGGCCGGGAGCGGTGCGCTCGCGCCGTGGGCGCGTGCGAATCACGCACAGACTGTTTGCATTTCCAAGAGCCTGCGAGTCATCAGAAAGGCAATACTGAGAGCAAGGCAGGCTGCTCTGGACAGCCGCCGCCTCCTGACGTCCCGCGCACCCATAGTTCCCCCCCCCCCCCCACCGCCCGCAGATGTAACCCGACTGTTGCTTAAGCCTTCTAGAAGGCGAAGAGAGAGCTGGGAGGCGACAGCGGTGGTGTCAGAGGCTTGCCAGCTTTTCCCTGTTTCAGGGGCTCTCCTTCCCGGGACTCCTGGCCGCAGCTGGGGAGAGAGAGTAGTCGAGCCTGTTCGCTCCCGCCCGGAGGCTCCAGCTCCCATTTTCCCGCCTGGGACTGAGAGGTCGCGCCCTCACTCTCCCTAGATTCCTTTCTGAGCGGGTTCAGTTGTTCTTTTCACGTATTGGCTGCCAGTTAGAGGGTCTCCGGCCCAGCGCAGCGCGGGCCTTTCAAGCCCTCCTGTACCCCGCAGCAGAAGCGTAGCTCGGGTACGTGGGACTCAGCCTGGGCTGGGACCCTTCGAGCGGTAGGAAGAGGGAGACTTCGGGTGGGCTGAAGAGAAGGGAATCTAAACTCGAGGACGACCCTCGAGTGTGTAGGTAGTGCAGTCTGCGCCTCCAAGAAGATCCCGGGATTTCTAGGAGTTGAAAAGGCGAGATGCGCGGCGCCGAGGGAGGAATTATTAAGAAAGGAGTAGGATGGAGGGAGGGGGCTTGGAGATCGTGATGGCCTCCAGGCCCTTCCCTTCCTCTTCGGGATTAGACGAAGAGTTCCTTTGTGGAAAATGGTTAAGCAGAGGGAGAGGGAGGGAAACGCGGGGAGAGGGGAGAAAGGTGGGGCGAAGGGAAAAGAAGGGAGCAGAGGGGAAGATAGAGAAAGAAAAGGGGGAAGGAGAAGAGAAAGAGAGATGATGAAGTGGAGGAGGAAGGTCAGATGACGGTGCGAAAGGAAGAGAGAAAAGAAGAGGCAAAAGAGCGCGGGGGAAGAGCCACATAGTGATAGAGGAGGCGCCTGGGAGTCTGAGCCTGCCGAGGAGGGCGACAGCCAGCGGCGGCCGGGAGCCCCCGCCTCGCGAACTTGCTTTTCCACCCTCAGCTTAAATGGAAACTGGGAACCGAGGAGGCTGGGCCGCAAAACCAAGCGGGTGACAATGTCCAGCCCAGAATGAGGGGGGTCCTGGAGTCTGTGGGTTTCCAAAGACCGCGGGCGACGGGCTGCCTCAGGAAAAGTTCCAGAGCAGCAGGCTCACATGGGCGCGAGATCGGGCGCTGGACGGGAGCCGGCCATCCGCGGGTTCCCAGCGCCCCTGCCGGGGAAGGCCCGGCGCTGCAGCCGGCGCCGAAGCTTGGGGGTTCGGGAGCCATGCGAGGAGGCCTCTCCTCTGCTTGGGCTCTGGGCAGAGGAGGTAAGTGCCACAATATAAGGGGTCTAGGCTGTCAGGCAGGCTTCTGGGACCCGAGGCTCATACAGCCCGGGGGTGCGACCTCTCAAGCCCCAGGCCCACAGGGGAAGTGCCCTGTCCAATCCCCAAAATCCTCAGGGTGGCCTTATAGAGATGTGACTATAAAGTGTTTGAAAAAAATGGATAAAAGACTCGCAGTTGCGACATTTTAACTTGTCACCTGCATCAATTCATCTTCTTGGCCCTGCTCCATCAATTATGGCCGCCTCCTTCTATCTTCAGTCTCACCCTCTTTCACCCTTTACCTGACAATCCTTGTCTTCAGCCCTGTGCTGCTGCTCCCTCCCCAGCCTCCCAGTCCCCACCAACCTGCTCTAGTGCCCAAACCCCTTCAAAGAGTTCTCCCCTACACCTGCAGCCTCCTGTGCCTCACCAGCCACTCTCTGCTGGACCTTCTGCAATCTGACAGCTGCCTTCAGGTGATTCATCAAAGCCCTACCCGCAACAAACACCATCACTGGCTTCCTGAGGCCGCCTGCCCAGCATTTGTAAACATGTTCCATCTGGAAAGGTCTCCTAGGTTCACATGGTACCAGGGTCTCCTGGGTCCTCCCTGACCAGCCTTAGTCAAGCTCACCAGCCTCTCTTCTCCTAGTCACATCTCAAATTCTGAGCCCCAACCTCCATCATTCCCCAGTCCTCTGTGCTTGGCTTTCATTCTACTCTCCCTCTGTACGTGAGCTCAGGGATCTCACCCATTTCTGTGCTTCAGTTATCACCTCTTGCTGTTGACTTCTGATCTACAAGCCCACTCTGTCCTCTCTCTTGAGCTTCACATCTGAATTCCCCGTTGCTCCATACACGTGCATGTCCATGTCAAAACCCATATGCATCAAGTTCTAAAAACCGTCCTCCACATCTTCTCGGTCACCCAGACTAGACACTCAACATGCAACCTTGACTCCTCCCTTCTAATCCCCAGGTCCAGAAAAATCATTGTCAAGTCCTATTTTAAAAGCCTTTTTACCTGTCCTCTCCTGTCTATTCCCAGAGTCACTGCCTTAGGTCTGACCCTTATCATCTCTTGTCTAGAGGTTTTCGGTAGCTTCCTATCTTCTCCTGGTCTTCAATTCTTTCCTTCTCCAAACCAGCCCCCACACCAGTGCTGTCCAATAGAAGTATAATGTGAGCCACATAGGTAATTTTAAATCTTCTAGAAGCCTCATCAAAAAAGCAAAAAGAAACTAATGAAATTAATGTTAATAATATACTTTATTGAGTTGAATATATCCAAAATATTTTCATTTCAACTTGTAATTGACATAAAAATTATAGAACTATTTTTACATATTTTTGTACTGTCTTCAAAATCCAGTGTGTATTTTATACCTCCTGCACATCTCAATCTAGACTAGCTACATTTCAAGTGCTCAATAACCACATGTGACTAGTAGCTATTGCTTTAGACAGCACAGCTAAACAGTTGGCAGAAATAGCTTCTTAAAACATAAAGAAAATTATGTCATGGATTGCCCTCCTCAAAATTCTTCATGACCAACGGTTGTCTATAAAGTCCAGACTCCTTAGAATGGTGTCCAAGGCTCCACGCACTGCCTCACCTCCATGGATTTTCTTACTGTGTTTTTTAAGCCTGTAACCTGCCGTCTGCCACAGTTTCCATCATCGTCTGGTTTAATGCCAGCTCTTCCATGAAGCCTGCCCCCACTATCCTGTAGTACCTGATACTATATCCATCATTATCACCACCACCATCGTCATCATCCTCACCAAATTCTTTGTCTTCCTGCTGTAAGATGTGAGCTGTCCAGGGTCTCTTTGGAATTTAAAAGAGAGGGCTAGGGCTAGAATGGGCTCCCATCACCCTTGCTGGCATAACGCCTACTTCAGCTGGGAAAGGCAGGTGTAGAGCTAGGATTACCCCTCACCCGGTCCCAATGGGGAGAGCAAAGAAGGCCCCACTGAAAACACATTTTCCCTTCAGGTTCCCACTGGAGAAAGCAAACTCTATGGTGTAGGTTATCTGTGAGATTACACTAAATGTCACCCTAATAGGACTTCTTTCAGGTTTTTTTAACTATCACAGTGAAATAACACCTTGGGAAACTGCTCTTTTCCCTGACATCACAAATACACACACACACACACACTCTTCCAACTCCTTAATAATCTACTAAATATCTTTCCATCAGCACCCACAGCTTGCATGTAGAGAGAAGCATTCCAATTATTCCTTTCCTCATATTTTACAACATAGTCAGCACTCCTCATATGAGGATCTAAAGAGGAATTCCTCATAAAACTTAGAGCCAGGCAAAAGTGAGTTTCTCCTGTGAAACTGACATCCTTTCTTAAAGGCTTTTTTTAAAGTGGCTTTGTCTCCTCGCTTTGTCTTCCTCTTGTCTCGACAATCAAGCTGAGTACCGGGTTCACTTGCTCGAACGGTCTCCCGAACAAATTCTCTGTCCTCTGCTCCTCTTTTACTAAATACTATTTGTTTTTATTGCTTGATACTCTTCGGTCTTACTGTATCTGTGCGTTGTTGATAAGCCAGTTCATATCCTTTTTAGAACTAAATAGGAAATTAATTAGTTGATTAACATCAAAACAACAGTCCACCTTGTAACTCTCTGAATTTCTACAGAGCCAAACGATTCTAAAACAAAACCTGAAATGCAGATGAAAGCAGTTAGAAGACCCTGAAATCAAGACTTCCCATCACTGTGTATCCATGAAGGCAAGAAGGGTCTATTTTCTCAACACTGTACCCCCCCCGCCTGGCCCAACCCTGGCACAGCACTGACCCTCAGTAAATGCGCAATAAACAACGAAACGGATGAATGTAAATAATAACACTCCTGTTGCAGCTCCTAGTCATCTGTTCTTTTTAGCATGTGGACACTTTCTAAAGAGGCAAAAGCTTTAAGATTTGATTGATTCTGTTCTCTACCACAGGTGACCATCTGCCTAGTGGTCATAGGTGTAGGAGTTATATTAAGAATCTTGCCTGTAAAGGCAGCACCAAAGACTTTATCATGAGGAAAAGTGCAAGAGAAGGAAGAAGGGAGAGCAGAAAAAAACAACCTGAAAACTGACATTTAAGAAGGACTTTCTTTAAGTCAGGATCCATGTCTTCTATGGCCGTGGCTTCATTTAATTCTGACACAGTAGGTTTTCTTGGTTCCAGTCAATAGATTGAGAAACAGAAGTGTATACAGGTGAAACCATTGTGATAGAGGCAATCATGTTGGTGATACTAATGATGAGTGTTAATGTATACTGAGCACCAGCTCTGGACCAGATGTGTGGTAAGGATCCATCAGCATTCTAGCAGAGTAATTAGGAGTCCATACTTTGAAGCTAAATTACCTTTGTTCAATTCCAACCATACCAACCATCAGCTGTGTGACCTTGGACAAATTACTTAACCTCTCTGTGCTTCCATTCCTCACCTGTGAATGGAGATAGGGAAAATACCTACCATATAGGGTCATAGTGAATATTAAATAAATTAATGTACATAAAGCAGTTGAACAAAGTGTGGCACAGATAAAGTGCTATATAAGTTTGGTTATAAATGTCTTACTCTTCTTAACAGGCCTGTGGAGGCCGGTAGTTTGTCCCCATTTTACAGATGAAGAAAGGTTAATTTAGAGAGGTTGAGCTGCACAGCTTGTGAGTGACACAACTAGGGGCTTGAATCCTGATCTGTCTGACATTAGAGCTAAGCGCTTACACAGTGGTCTATACGGTGTTCCTGCCCTAGATCACTCAACATGCCCTAGATGATATTTACATTCAGATCTATCTGGCTTTACAGCTGGTGTTCTTTCTGCTGCACCACCTATCTTCCCAGCCAAGCACACACCATGAGGACTAATGCTGGGAGCTGGTACTCACTGGGCACGTGGCTCCCACAAAGTGCCTAGAAATTTGAGAAGAGCTGGGTGATTTAGTTGGTGACATCCTTATCTTTAAATGACACCCCCTAGAACGGGAGAGAAAGTCGTGGTCGGTGAATTCCAGGCCTGTGTTCAAGTAGCAAGTTCAGGCTGAAGAAGTCAACTCAACAATGGAAACTTAAACTCCAGGAAAGAACATACTCATTCAGCAGCTGAAAGTCATCAGCAACTTTGTCGACATTTTCTCCGCAGTCATGTCTCCAAAAGAAAAGAAGGCATAAATCTGATGAGGTGGATGCAACTGGGAAAGAAGGTATGGAAGAAAATAGGTTTTTGTTTTACTCTTCTGCCCAGGGAGGAAGGAAAGTTGGATGAAAGAATCTTTGATTACTGTGCATTCTAAGAAAGTTTGGCAAGGCTGATGGGGATCCCTCGAATCAAGTCACCCTCTGAGGAGCTCCCTATCTCCCAGAAATAGGCCTGCCATGCACAGCATCCCTGCCACATTCCATCAGGGGCTGGGAGAAGCCTGTGGAAAGTGTGGCCGCGGCATTAGCATGGGGATGGATTTCAGAGCTCCGTTGCTGGGGCATTGGTCAATTGGGCATTATTCAATCTTCCCATCTTAAAAGAAGGTATTCTAAAATCTTCCGGATAGGGTCGTTTTGAGAAGCAAATGAATAATTTATGTAAAAGCTTAACCTAGTGCCTGGTGAACCTAATAGGTCTTCAGTAAATGCTTATCGAATGAATGGAAGAACAACGGAATGAATGGACAGAAGACAGAAAGGAGACTTGGGCAATTTAATTAGAATATCCTTTAGTAGAAAAGCAGGAGGTTTTCTAGAAGAGGTGGAGATGGGGATATGAGAGGATTTAAAGTCTAGTCTTGGCTTTGCAAGTGCTAGCTGAGAACCTTTAACATGTCTCATGGTTATGACAGGGGAAAGCAAATTCACTTCACTGAGTTTGAGGATTAAAGGAGAGAATTTACAAGGAAGAACCAAGCAAATTTAAAGGGCTACACAAAAAGAAAGCATGGGCCTACTGTTTTAGTTGACCTCAGTATAGTTTCAGGCTTCATCTGCTTCAACTGGACATCTTCCTGACCCCAAGCCAGCCCAAGTTCTGCTTTCTAGAGCTGAGTGTATGCTTAGAGTCTTTGTTGCATCCAATCTCCCTTCTCTGTTCCCATGACTCCTAGCTTTGTGTTCCCCAACAAAATTTATACACAGGGGAGCATCTAATTCATACTTAAATGTTGATGCCTTAATGCATCCCTTCCCAGGAGTACGATATTTGCATCTAAAAAGGCACCAGGAGATGCCTACCAAGTTTAACAGAGATCAGCAACTGTGAGAAGCTCCAGGCAACAGTGATAATGAGACCTGAGCAGAGGCAACCTGTTCCCTAGGGGTGGCACTGGGGGTTAAGCCCTAGATAGCAGAGAAGAAAACAGGACTGGGAAAAAAGTGGGAAAGCAAAGCGAAAAAGAGAGAAGGCTAAGAGAAGGAGAGAGAGAAGAGAGGCCTAGGTGGTAGTGGGAGTGTCAGGGAGAAGAGAGAAAAAGACAAGACAGATAAGCTTTCAGGTACTGGAGATGGGAGGTGATCTCCAGGGAGACCGCAGAGCTCCGTGGTCAAACATGATTCTGGATTCGAACAGAGCAGAGTTAAATCCTAACTCTGCTTTACTAGCTGGGTGGCCTTAGGGAAGGTGTGTAAACTCTCTGGGCTTCGGTTTCCCCATCTGTAGAATGGAGATATGAGTAGTTCCTATCTCAAAGAGTTTTTTGAGTATCCAAGAAGATAACGTCTGTATAGAGTCTGGCACATAATAAGGACTTAATAAATCACTATTAGACACCCTTTGCTTCTCCTAATTCCCCTCTCCATCTCCCTCCACACCTCCCCCCCAAAAATATGTTCCACTTGCCCAATGATGCCTGGATTTCCTTTGTGAGAAGTCAAAGCTTTTATTCCCCAAGGTGAGATTGCAGAACTGCAGAGTAAATAATATAGAAATGGCCTCAGGTAACTGACCTCAATGCTATGACTCTGCGTAATTGCTCACCCAACCTCGCATTTAATCTTCTGAGAGTTCTGGGAGGTGGGCAGCACCTGAGTCAGCATCTCTGTTTACATATCAAGACTCTGACATCAGGGAGCTTAAACCCACCCTCCAAGGCTAATAACGGGCAGTTGGGTTATTTCTAAAGAGCAAATTCGGACACAAGAGAAGAAAGCAAGAGGAGCCTGGGTGGAGAAACCAGGAGGAAGAGCTCCCCAGAGTGAGAAAAGTCAAATAAAGATGGGGCTGCAGCTGAAAACAGGCATCCCACGGGGGAAAAGGACGGATGGGAAAACCTCAAGAATGCTCGAGGTCACTTTAGCTGCTGCCAGAAGAGAAGGAGATGTATCATGGATAGTCTGTGGTCCTCCTGCCCCCGCACTCAGGCGCCATGCCCCTTTCACCCACCCAAGAGTCAGAATCAGGAGCAACGGGGGGTCCCAAGAGAGCTGGCGGTTCTTGGGAAATTGTTCAAGCATGGCAGAAAGAGCAAAGCAGGGAACTAAATATAGCCTCAGATCAAACATGGAGTTGACAACCAAGCACCTACAATGGAGCACCGGCATCAGGAAGGCAGAAGGAAGGGAGAGCGCCACCACGGTCATGGGAACAGAGCCCAGCTGAGGCTCCTCCTGCTGAAAACCATGCAGGGCTTCCCGGTGCTCCCTCTCCCACAGGTCCACGCTCCCACAGGGCCTTGGCCTGTGTTGCCTGCCCTCCCAGCTTGCCTAATTCACTCTAAATCCGCCTTCAGATCTTAGGTCTAGCTTCTCCTCCTTCAGGGAGCCTCCCCCGGCCTCAGGACGCCCCTCCCCTATTATTAGGGTGACCATGAGTCCCAGTTGAGGCCCACTCTCCCAGCTTAACTACTAATCACACCCCTTTCACTCTCAGAAGTGTACCAGCTTGAGCAGTAAATTACGTGATCACTCACCCTGCCTAGTATATGTTCTCCCAGCACTATACACCTCTTCTTTAAAGCACTGTTATAGGTGTTTTTTTATGTGTTTGTATAGAGATTTAATTAATTCCTCCCTCCTGCAGAATACTATAAACCTCATCAGCAAAGGGATCACACTTATTTTTTAATTCAACTTTTTATTTTGAGGTAATTATGGATTCCCATGCAGTTATAAGAAATAACGAAGAGATCTCATGTACCCTTTACGCAGTTCCCCACAATGGTAACATCTTACAGAATTCCATCCAGTATCACCAGGATATTGACATTGATACAGTCAAGCTACAGGACATTTCCATCACAGCAGGGATCCCCCACATTGTGGTTTTATTGCCACACCTATCTCCATCCTGTCTTCAACCTCTCCTTAACCCTTGGCCACCACTCATTTGTTCTCCATTACTATAACTTTGTCATTTCAAGAATGTTATATAAATGGAATCACATAGTGTATAATCTATCGAGATTGGCTTTTCTCACTCAGCCTAATTCTCTGGAGATTCATCCAGGTTGTTACTTGTATCAGTTGTTTATTCTTTTTTATTGCTGAGTTGCATTCCATGGAATGGCTGTATCACAGTTTGTTTAAACTGTTGAAGGACATCTGAGTTGTTTCATTTTGGACTCTCAGGAATAAAGCTGCCATAAACGTTCATGTACAGGTTTTTCTGTGAATATAAATTATCATTTCTCTGGGATAAATGCCCAGGGGTGCAATCACTTGGTCTATGGTAGTTGCATGTTTAGTTTTTTTTAATAAACTGCCAAACTGTTTTCCAGAGTGGCTGTACCATTTACATTCCCACCAGCAATGTATGAGTGGTCCCGTTTCTGTGAATCCTCTCCAGCATTTAGTGTTATCACTATTTTTTGTTTTAGTCATTTGGGTAAGAATGTAATGAAATCTCATTGTGGCTTCAATTTGTGTTTCCCTAATAACTAATGATGGTGAGCATCTTTTCATGTCCTATCTGCCATCCATATATCCACTTAGGAGAAATGTCTCTTCATGTTTTCGACCCATTTTCTAGTTGTATTGGTATGTTTTCCTGTTGAGTTTTGAGAGTTCTTTGTATATTCTGTGTGCTAGTCCTTATTGGTTATGTTTTTTGAAAATATTTTCTCCCAGTCTACAGCTTGTCTTTTCATCCTCTTAACAGAATCTTTCACAGAGCAGAATTTTTCACTTGTGATGAAGTCCAATTTATCAATTTTTCCCTTATGGATCATGATTTTCATGTCATTAGCACTTTTTGGCTGGCCCTTGATCATAAAGAGTTTCTTCCATGATTTTTTTCTATAAATTTTATAATTTACATTTTACATTTAAGCCCATGATCTATTTTGATTCGTTTTGTATAACGTATGAGACAAGTCAAGGTTCACTTTTATGGCTATAGATTTCCAATTACACCAGCACCATTTGGTAAATAGGTATCTTTCCTCTGTTGAATTGCTTTCATACTTCCATCAAAAATAAGTTGGGGATATTTATGTGGGTCTGTGTCTGAGTTTTCTATTCCATTCTATTGATCAGTGTGCTTATCCCACTGTCAGTACCACACAGACTTCATTATTTCAGTTACATATTAAGTCTTGAAATCGAGTAGACTAATTTCTCCCACTTTTTTCCTCTTTCCAAAATTCTTTAAGCTATTTTAATTCTTTTGATATAAACTTTTGCCTTTTGATATAAATTTCAGAATAATCTTGTCTATATTTATATTTTTAAATCTTGCTGCAATTTTGATAGAAATTGTATTGAACTTGTACACCAATTTGGGACAACTGACTTTTTTACTATGTTCATTCTTCCAATCCATGAACACAGTATATATCTTCAGTTATTTATATCCCCCTTGATTTCTCTTATCAGCATTTTGTAGTTTTTAGCATATAATTCCTGTACATGTTTTGCTAGACTTACACCTAAGTATTTCATTTTTTTGAGTCATTGTAAACAGTATTATATTTTTAAATTTTGGTGTCCATGAGTTCATTGCTAGTATGTAGAAATACAATTGTTTTTTCTATGTTTGTCTCGTATCCTGTGACCTTGCTGAACTCACTTATTCCAGGACTATTTTTGTAGATACCTTGAGATTTTCTGCGTAAACAATCATGTCATATGCAAATAAGGAGGGTTTTATTTCTTTCTTTCCAGTGCATATGCCTTTTATTCTATTTTCTTCCTTTATTACACTGGCTAGGACTTCCAGCACTATGTTGAATAAAAGTAGTGATAGTGGACATCCTTGAATTGTTTCTGATTTAATCAAGAAATCAGTCAATATTTCACCATTAAGAACAATGTTACCTGTTGGTTTTTTGTAGTCCTCTTTATCAAGAAAGTTCCCATCTATTCCTATTATTCTTAGTTTTCAATCTAAATAAGTGTTACATTTTGTTAATGCTTTTTCTGCATTGATTGATGTTAGTTGAATTTTCCTCTGTAACTTATTAATATGGATTGACGTTCTTATGTTAAACCAGTCTTGTATCCCTGCAATAAACCTCACGTGGTCGTGGTATATAATTCATTTTGTATATTGCTGAATTCTATTTGCTAATATCTTGTTAGAGATTTTTGTGTCTATATTCATGAATGATATTGGTCTGTGATTTTTTTCTTTCTTTTTATTATACTATCTATCTTGTTTTGGTATCAGATAATTTTATAAAATTAATTGAGAAGTGTTCCTCTTTTTCTATTTTTTGGAAGAGATTGTGTAAAATTGGTCTTCATTCTTCTTTAAACTTGACAGAATTCTCCAATGAAACCATCTGGGCCTGGAAATTTCTTTTGGGAGAGTTCGCGAAGCTATGATTCAATTTCCTTAATAGTTATAGAGCTATTCAAACTATCTATTTCGTATTTGGTAAGTTGTTGTAGTTGGTGTTTTTCAAAACATGTCTATTTTGTCTAAGTTGTCAACTTTGTGTGTGTAGAATTGTTAGTAGCATTCCTTTACTATCCTTTGATATCTGTGGAATTGGTAGTGATATCCCTCATTCTTGATACTGCTAACTTCTTTCTTTTAGTTTGTCATTCTTGCTAGAATTTGTCAATTTTATTGCTCTTTTCAAAAAAACAGCTCTTTGTTTCACCGACCTTCTCTTTTTTGTTGTTTTCAGTATCATTGACTTCTGTTTTCTTTTTTTTTTTTTAAAGATTGGCACCTGAACTAACATCTATTGCCAATCTTTTTTTCTTCTTCTTCTTCTCCCCAAAGCCCCCCAGTACATAGTTGTATATTCTATATGTAGGTCCTTCTCGTTGTGCCACATGGGACACCACCTCAGCATGGCTTGATGAGTGGTGCTAGGTCTGTGCCCAGGATCTGAACCAGCGAAACCGTGGGCTGCCGAAGCGGAGTGCGTGAACTTAACCACCTGGCCACGGGGCCAGTCCCTACTGTTTTCTTTATTACTTCCTTCCTTCTGCTTGCTTTGGGTTTATTTTGCTCTTCTTTTTCTAGGTTCCTGAGGTGGGAGCTTAAATTATTGCCTGGAATCTTTTCCTATTTTCTAATACATGAATTCAGTGCTATCAATTACCCTCTCAGCATTACTTTAGCTGTATCCCACAAATGTTGATATGCTGTGGTTTTTGGTTTTGTTTTTTCTCCCCAAAGCCCCAGTACGTAGTTGTATATCCTAGTTGTAGGTCATTCTAGTTCTATGTGGGATGCTTCCACAGCATGGCTTGATGAGCAGTGCACAGGTCCGTGCCCAGGATCCAAACTGGATAACACTGGGCCACCAAAGCGGAGTGCATGAACTTAACCACTTGGCAACGGGGCCAGCCCTGATGTGTTGTTTTTATTTTCATTCAGTCCAATAATTTTTTTATTTCCCTTGAGACTTCCCCTTTGACCCATGGGTTATTTAGGAATATGTTCTTTGTTTCCAAGTATTTGGAGATTTTATTATCTTTCTGTTATTGATTTCCAGTGTCATTCCATTGTGGTAGGAGAGCACATTCTGTATGATTTCAATTCTTTAAAAATATGTTGGGGTTTGTTTTATAGCCCAGGAAATGGTCTGTGTTATCTGTGTTCTGTGGGCACTTGAAAACAAAGTATATTCTACCATGGAGCGTTCTGTAAATTTCAACTAGATCCTGTTGGTTGATGGTGTGGTTGAGTTTTTTGATTTCCCTACTGATTTTCCATCTAGTTGTTCATTCAATTATCCAGAGAGGGTGCTGAAGCCTCTGTAACTGTGGGTTTGTCTATTTCTCCCTTTGGTTCTATCAGTTTTGGCTGCATATATTTTGCAGCTCTGTTCTTTGATGCTTACACATTTGAGATTGCTGTGTCTTCTTGATAGACAGATCCTTTTCTTATCATATAACGTCTGTGGTCATTTTCTTTGTCCTGAAGTCTGCTTTATCTGCTATTAGTATAGCTAGTCTTGCTTTCTTTTGATTAATGTTTTCATTACATATCTTTTATGTCTTTTTATAGTTATGTTTGAAGTGTGTTTCTTGTAGATAACATATATTTGGCTCATGTTTGTTAATCCACTCTGCCAATCCGTTTTTTATTTTGTATATTTAGACCATTTATAGTTAATATAATTAGTGATATGTTAGAGCTTAAGCCTGCCGTTTTACTGTTTGTTCTCTCTATTTTTTATTTTATCTGTTTGGTTTTTCCTGCCTTCCTGTGGGTTACTTGAGCATTTTTTAAATTCTGGTTTGATTTTATCTATAGCATTTTTGAGTATATCTCTGTACAGATTTTTTAGTGGTTGCTCTAGGTATTGCATTAAACATACATAACTTATTATAGCCCATTGCTTTTTAATTTTACCAGTTTGAGTAAAGTATAGAAATCTTCTTTTATTTTATGTCTCTGTCCCCTCCCCCAATTATAATTGTCTTAACTATTTCTTATTCATACATTTAGAACCATATCAGACAGTGTTATATTTTCTTTTTTTTTTCCTGCTTTTTCTCCCCAAATCCCCCCAGTACCTAGTTGTATATTTCAGTTGTGGGTCCTTCTAGTTGTGGCATGTGGGACACTCCCACAGCATGGCCTGATGAGCGGTACCATGTTCACACCAAGGATCCAAACCAGTGAAACCCTGGGTCACTATGCAGAGCATGCAAACTTAACCACTTGGCCACGGTGCCAGCCCCAAAATATTTTCTGCTTCACCAACAAAAAAATTTAGCAAACTCAATAAGAGAAGGAAAATCTATTTTTTTTACACATATTTTTACTTACCATGCTCTCACTTCCTGATATTCCAAAGTTCCTTCTTTTATCATTTCCATTTCTTTTTCCTTTTTTCTTTTTTTTTTTTTTGGATACTTCCTATAGTCATTCACTTAGGGTAGGTCTGCTGGCAACATATCCTGTTAGTTTTTCTTCATCTGAGAATGTCTTCATTTCCCCTTCATTCTTGAAGGATATTTTCACTGACTATGGGATTCTGGGTTGACATTTCTTTGCTTTCAGCACTTGAAAAATGTTGTAACACTTCTTTCTGACTACCATGGTTTTTTATGAGAAATTTGTTGTCATTTGAATTGTTTTTCCCTTATAGGTAACGTGTCATTTCTCTCTTGCTGCTTTAAAGATTTTTCTTTGCCTTCAGTTTTCAGAAGTTTGATTGTAATGTGTCTTGCTGTGGATTTCTTTGGTTTTTTTCTGTTTGAGGTTCACTCAGCTTCTTGAATATGTAGGTATGTCTTTTGCCAAATTTGAGAAGTTTTCAGCCATTATCTCTTTGAGTATTTTTCTGTCCTGTCCTTTTTCTCCTCTCATTCTGTGAGATCCAGGACACGAATACTAAATCTTTTGTTCTAGTCCCACAAGCCCCTGAAACTCTTCTTTTTTTTCAACTTATTTTCTCTCTGTTGTTCAGATTTGATGACTTCTGCTTTTCTCTCTCCAAGTTCAATGGTTCTTTCTTCTGTCCCTCTATTCTGCTGTTCAATTGATGCTTTGAGATTTTTATTTTCAGTTATTATGTTTCTCAGTTCTAAAATTAACATTGAGTTGTTCGTTATATCTTCTATTTCTTTGGTGAAATTTTGTATCTTTTCATTTATTTCAAGCTTGTTTATAACTGCTTGTTGAAGTATTTTTACAATGACTGCTTTAAAATGTTTGTCAGATAATTCTAACATCTCTGTCATCTTGATGCTGGCATCAGTTGATTGCCTTTTTATATTCAATTTGAGATTTCCTGGTTCTTGGCATAACAGGTAGTTTTTGATTGAAACCAGGGTATTGTGAGTATTATGTTATGAATCACTGGATCTTATTTAAACCTTTGCTTTAGCTGGCTTCTTCTGGCACAGCCCTTGCAGGAGAAAGGGGCAGGGGTACTACCTTATTACTGCCAGGTAGGGGTATAAGTCAACATTCCCTACTTGGCTTCCATTGACAGCTGGGAGGTGGGGCTGTGCAAAGGTAGGAGTTCCCTGTGCCCACCAAACCTCCCCTGATGCCTCTCTGGTGGGGAGGGTCAGGAGTGTATCTCACTACCACTTCCCATGTGGCCTCCACTGATACAAAAGCATGGAGGTGAGGGGTTGCTTCATTACCACTGGGCAGAGGTGTAAGTCTTGAGTCTCCACTAGGCCTCCTCTGATACCACTCCAGCAGGGAGGGGCAGGGGTGCCTCATCACTGCTGGGTAGGGGTGGAAGTGGCTTCTATTGACATCACAGGTAGGGATGGGGAGAGCCTCATTACCACCTGGAGCAGATCAAAGTCTTGCCTTCTTATTTGGCCGTCTCTGACACGATTACTGAAGGGGGTTGGAGCCCCTCCTTACAGCCTCAAGAGGGTGGAAGTCTAGGCTCCTCAGTCAGCCTTTGCAGGTATGGGTGGAGATAACGCCACAGTTTTTTTCTATGGTGTTTGGCTGTAGTAGAGCTGTTACTGACTAAAAGTTCTCTGTCTTGCTAAGCTGCCCCTTCCCTGGTCCTTCGGCTAGAGGAGCAGGATTTTTATTGTCTGTGTCCATTGGCATTTCCAGGTTGCCAGCTTCTTCATCTCCATCTGGGATACATGAGGCAAAAAGAAAACCCAGAGAACTCACCACTGTGTCATTCCTTGGGTCCCAAGGTCCCTTGCTGATCTGCCTTCTTCTTTCCACCTTTCAGAGTCTTCTTATGTTTGTTTTGTATACAACATCCAGGGTTTTTTGTTGTACATAGCAGGAGGAATAAGGGAAAGTAACACCTACTCCATCTTCCCATAAGTTGATCACATCTACTTTTGTTCCTCATTATATCTTCAACACCAAACTCAGTTCCTGGCACAGAGAAGTAGATCCTACCTAAATAGTTGTTTGATGATTGCATGAATACAACTATATCCAAATTCTCCAGAGTGTAGGTAAGACCCTCCCACAGGTAAGCTTTTTGGTGGGTCTACACTCTCCCAGACTGTACGTGGGCCTCTGAGAAGTAGGGGACCCTTCATTTTCTGTAGTAAGTGTGTTCCCTGACAGGTCATGTATCTGTAAAATTGAGATTTCAACCTTTTAAGTTGTGGTAAGGATTAAATAGGGAATTCACATAAAGCAGTAAGAAATGCCTCGGTCAAATTGTAAGCTCTCAATAAATACTATTGTTGTACAAAAAAATGAATTCTGGTCAGTTGGATTGCATTTCTTCCTGATTTACCTTATCCTGGAGGTGATGTCACTTCATTTCTGATTCATTTTCAACCTGACAGTGGTCCCCAATGCTTAGTTTCTCAGCCTCCCCCCCAGCCTTTGTGACAAGCCATCAGTAATCTACAAATGGGCTGAAGGTCGGTACAGCCAAGGGTATTTAGAATTCATTGAATTCTGGTGTTCCTTCTTTTGTCCAGTCCTTACATCACTCCCAGTTGTTCCATTTTATAAACTCACATATTAGTTTCTTTAAATTCTGCATGTTCGGAGTTGAGCGTAATTAGCTCTTACATTCGCATGCCGCCCTTTGCAGAGGTTTTCCATTGGATCATCGTAGGTGGCACAGTTATCATAATACTAATTTTTTCTGCTGGTAATTATCACCATAATAATAATAATAGCTGCTGCTTAACAAGCATTTATTATATCTCAGGCCCTTTTTTCAGAGCTTTACCAGCTTTTTCTCAATTAATCCTCATGAAAGAACTGGGATATAGGCCCTCTTACCATCCCCACTTTTCAAATGAGAAAACTAAGGTTTAGAGAGTTACGTACCTTGCCTAGGGTTACAGGGCTACTAAGTGCTGGGGCCAGCACTCCAGCCTAGGCCTGTCAGGCCCAGCCCAAGAGGTCTTGGCTGGGAAGTGGGGGGCTACCTTCTCTGGCATCAACCACCACCACACAAATGCATGGTGTTTCCCCAGAGGCCCCCTTTTCCAGAGGTAAAGCAGTTTAAATCGAGAACAAACCTGGCTCATGGAAACCAAAAATTCAGACAGGCTAATAGGAGGAGGTCTGAGTTCTGCTTAATTGACCCAGCGTAATTATTTCCACTGAATTGCTCTACATCTGGGGATGGGTATTTACTAAGCAGACTGGCCCAGTGGTTCCCTTCAGTACCTGCTTTAGGCTGGTGGAAGTTAATTGCATGGAAAGTTCTCATCTAAGTCACGGAGCTTCTTATTCCTGCAATGCCACACACACACACACACACACACACACACACACAAACACATACACACCATACACACAAAGAGTTGTGCCAAAAGGGCTTTGCTAGAAGATGGACTTGCCCTTTAGCTCAGGTGCTGCTTCTGAATAACACAGCTCAAGCCATTTTGAGGCTCTCAGTAGCACAGTTCTTCCAAACAGCGGGAACAGGACCCTCTGGTACTGTAGAGAGGAGAGAGCCGTGAGCAGTATGGTCTCTGGACCACCCAGCCTAGGACACTTCCTCGTCCCCACCACCAAAAGAAACAAACCAGAAATAGGATGCAGAGGAAATGTGCTTGGCCAAAGTTGCCTTTTTCCTCTTTGTAAACACAATGAGAAGATAAATTACAGCTTCTGTTGGTAACATAATTACTTTAATTAAAATTTAGGGGGTTGGAAAAGCCAATTCCGAATGTCAGATTTCCAGTGATGTGTGTTAAGCCTGGGAGAATAGAAACACAGCCCTGTAAATAACTAGCATTTTGTAACTGGAGCAGTGTGTGTGTTGTATTCACTTAGAGTTGGAATAGCAATTAAATGATAACCAGAATTCCATTCTCTGCCCTCCCTTGCCTCTGCCCTCATTTCACAGCCAGGTAACAATTGTATGCATAAGACTATCAAGGCTTTTCCCCTTCCCCACCTAAGCAGTAGTCAACCTCCAAGGCCCTTCTCAAATTCCTCCTTCAACCCTTTTCTGAAGACTCTGTCCCACAGAAATCCTCCATCCTAATCAGCCACTGTACTTGTTTTCTGCACCAGACATTTTCCCTCTTAATTGGACCGATTCCGGCTTTGCCTTATAGTCTGTCATATACAGCCCTCTAATTGTGTCGTATTTCCCTAACAAGATTATAAGCTCTCGGGAGGCACTGAACATGTCTTTTGAAAGCACAGACATTTAGAGCTGGAGGGATCTCAGAGACTATATTGCAGATAAGAAAACGGGTCACAGAGCTAACTGGACACTGAGCAAGGACTGAAGCACAAGAATTCTAACTCTTAGTTCAGTGTGGGCTCCAACCCCGCCCTGGCTTAGCGGGAGGTTTGGACTGAGTTCCTTCCAGTATCACCTTGTCAGTTATGAGGGAGAGGGTGCTGGGTCCGGGGGGAACGTTCCTTACACCACCACCACTTGTTTAAGCTGCTTTCCAGGGTGCTTGTCCCATTGAATGGGGTAGGGGAGTCAGGCAGAGGGTTGAGGAGACACTCTTGGTCCAGAACAGTGTGCTGGTGGCCGACAGATGAGTAGCCAGCTGCTGTCATTTGAGCCCAGGAGAGGGTCTACTCTCTGAAGGACAATGAGAAGGGCCAGGTGGCCCAACTTTCCTGTGGTTCTCTGATCTGGCAGAGGACAGGGCTTGTACGGAAGAATTTTCTCCAGCTCCCCCTCCTTCTCTTTTCCCATTCTAGGGGCCACAGCTCAGGGATCCCAGAAGCAGACTCTGAGTGATTTTCAAAGGTGGTGCTCCCAGAGAAGTGGGGGAAACAGGAGAAAGAAGAGGAAGAAGCCAAGAAAGGGTGCAATTTTAAGCAAGTCCCATGAAGCGTAGCTTTACCCTGATCCTGCAGAGATGCTGTGGAGTGTAACTTTATCCCTCAGAGCTGTGCCAAGCAGAAGACAGGGAGCTGAGCGCTTGTACTGCCCACCCTCCAGGCATTGGCCGAGGACTGCCTGGAGGGAGATAAGCTCCAAGGCCCTCTGTCTTCCCATGTGATGGTGCAGAGTGGGCTCCAGGTGCCCAAGGGAAGGTCTTTGAAAAGGAGCCACACGTGCTGACTGTCAGAAACTCAAGAACGCTAAAGGGGGGCATACACGTGGAAAAGGGATCCAAGGAGATCTGGGCAAAGCATCAGCATCACTAGGACATTTTTATCTAGTCAACAGGCAGCTTGGAAACTTAATAAACGAGTATCTGTGGCCTTTGTTTTCTGGTTTTATAAAGGGGTAAATGGTGTCTTGTTATTTGGACCAGAGGTGGTGGGAACATGCAGGGTTTCCATGAGGGAAAGACCTTCAGGCAGAGGTAAAGGACTGTGGTAGTTTAAGGAGGAAGGCATCCTGATCAACACTTTGAAATACTCTCCCAGCCACATAGTATGCACAGTAAGGTGGGAGTCACTAGGAAGACTGGCTGACAGACGGCCAGGAACTTCCCCAGGTGGCATTTACCTTGGGTGCATCAGAAGGTGGTGGAGCATATTCTTTAAGACTACACATTGGTTTCAAAACCCAATCCTACAACTAACCAACTACAAGTCTCTGGAAAAATTACTTAACCTCTAAGAGCCTCAGTTTCATCATCCATAAAAATGGAGAATGATAAGAATTATCTCACAGATTTTTGTGAGAAATAAATAAGGGGTGTGTGTGTGTGACTTAGCAAAGGAATTGAACATAGTAAGTGCTTGTAACAAGTTTTATTTTCCAAAGAAAACCACATTATCTCCCATCACACACACTCCTTAGAATCTTGACGCTTTTCTCATCGAGAGGTGGAATCTACTTCCCCTCCCTTTGAATCTGGGTGGGCCTGTGACTCACTTTTAACAAATAGAAGGCAATTGGAAGTGATGTGACTTCTGAGGCAAGATCAGAACAGTTGCCAGGGCTTCTACCTGGTTCACTGAGAATCTTGTTTTTGGAGCCCTGTGGACACCATATTGTGAGGAAGCTCTAAGCCGCCCACATGGAGAGAGCAAATGGAGAGGTTCTGAGTCTACATGAAGAGAGAGAGATGCCAATCAATCTTTAGCTGCTCCAGTCATTGTTTAACCACAATCCAAGCCAGAACTGTTCAACTACATCTTCCCAAATTACTGATCCACAGACACAGGGGGTAATAATAAAATGATTGTTCTTGAATTAAGCCGCTAGGTGGTAATTTGTTACACAGCAACAGATAACTGAAATGGTGCTTCATAAATGCTATGGATTGACATTGTTATTCACCACAGAACTAGGATATCATCCACAGACTTGCAGGTGCTGAAATGTGATTTTGTTTTATTCCACCAAGAGTGAGTCCGTATCTCAGGCATGGACTCTCACTAATCAAGGTCACAAAGGACTGTTGTCCAGCCCAGAATGCCAGTTGACTACCATAATAGAATTATAGTGGGTTAAACGTTCCATCCTCAGACCAGATTATTTCCTTCATGTAAGAAATTTACTTTGGGGGCCGGCTTGGTGGCACAGTGGTTAAGTTCGCATGTTCTACTTCGGCGGCCCTGGGTTCACTGGTTTGGATCCTGGGTGCGGACATGGCACCACTTGGCAAGCCATGCTGTGGTAGGCGTCCCACATATAAAGTAGAGGAAGATGGGCATGGATGTTAGCTCTGGGCCAGTCTTCCTCAGCAAAAAGAGGAGGATTGGCAGCAGATGTTAGCTCAGGGCCAATCGCCCTCAAAAAAAAAAAAAAAAAGAAATTTACTTTGGAAATTAAACTGTAATCAGATTGTCTGGTGAGCATAAAGTGCGAATAAGGGAAATTAGTCATCTGACTCAAATGATTCTATGGTATCAGGTCAAGGGAGCACATTGTGCTCATCTCCTTGGAAAGGACTCACTAACTGCCAGGACCCCACAGCACAGACCTCAGGCCAGGACATCATCTCATTCAAATGGCTGTTGAATGGACACTGGTAGCATTTGCCCATTTGATTTTCTTTTTTCCAGCTTCAATACAGACCAATCCCCCTTCTGATGAGTATAGCATTTCTTTAGTCCAGCAGATATTAATAGGGTTCTATGAAAAAAATAGTCAATACATTCAAGAAATACTAGATTCAGCAAAGTGAAAAAAGATTCATTACTATCAGACTTCTCACAGCCTCGAATATACTAATTCATGAGGCAAACCCCTCGGAGGAAGATACAATAAGACAATGGGTTCTCCCACACACACATACCTCTCCCCACCCCCAGGTTATCATTTGATGAATGCTGTTTTAAAGATAGCTTCAATCAAGTCACACTCTGAACCAGGAATCATTCTGACTACTTAAGTTGTCTTCATATATGACTTTCCTGGCCCATTAAGTTTATTTTTTAATTTAACTCTCAGAAGATTCACATCATTTTCCTTTTGTCCAAATTCTCTTGAGGGGCATTGCTCTATTGCCCTTAAGGAGTTCTGGATTGGGGGCAGGGGGAGGGCAGGTGGGGAGAGGAGCACATGCACACAATAATTTAGGGAAGGTGTTAGGACAGAGATCAAACGGTTGTGATGCCTACTGGAAATACCGGAAATGACTTAGAGAGAGACAGCAGTCAAGGTGGGCTTTGACGATAGAATAGGAGTTTGACAGGGGTTCAACAAGCAGAGTTGAAGAAAAGGGCCCCTCACGCTAAAGCAGCACGCTGAGCAGAGGCCTGGAGAGAAGCAGAGAGCAGAGTATTCAGGAAGTTGAGCAAAGCATATGATGGTAGAGAGATGAAGCTGGCCATGCAGGGGAAGTCTAGAAAGCGATACTAAAGATACCAGGCACTAAATGAAGGCGTAGGGACCCAGAGATGAACTGTAAAAGAGTGACGGTGGCCAGATTAGTGTCAGGAGCTGGGAAGAGAACTCTGAAGCTAGAGTGTGGGATGCCTGGGAAAGTAAAATGTGAGAGGCCACTCGGGACACTGCTACAGTATCCCACAGGAATGCCAGGTGATAGTTCGAAATATGTGGTGGCTCCATCATCTCCTTTATACTTTCTCATGCAACAGGAGACAGACTATTAGAACATCTGCTGTTGAGAAAAAAATATTGAGCTCTATGCTTGAGGCTCTTTGAAAAGTCCTTTCAGGCATGCAACTTCACATGATGACAAAACAAAGAGAAAGCGCCGCTTGGTGATGGCACACAAGCAAATCACAGAACTCCAGCCCTGCAGATAGGAGAAGGGGACTCATCCCATAGAGCAAGACATCCCCAAAGCTCATACATAACAGCTGATGTCTCGTCCCTTCATCAATACCCTGCTCTGAATGCTCCCGACATCACTGGAGGATATTCAGTTCTGTGATCCTGTGGGGCTTCCATTGAGTGCTTCTCAAAAGTCCCAGGGTTTTTGTACATCCTAAATTTTCACAGGAAAATCCCCTTGTCTTCTGTCCTCACGATTACAAGTAGGTAATCCTGGTCCAAGCTAGTCTGGTCATCTGGGGAGGCAGATCCAAGCCTGAGCCCAGAGATCTTCCAACACAATGACAAGGACAGAGTCTCTGGTCTCCCAGGCATCTGCAAGCCACCTCACAGGAGTCCCAAAGTGGGCAGTTAGTCCCTTCCCCTCACAGGACCCACAAAATTAGTCTTCCTCTAGGCTCAAAGGATCTCAACTCCAGTTCCCCCACAGCTGCCTCTGCCTCTCCCCTCCAGAAGCCCTGATCTAGCCCAAGAGTCAGACACTCAAATACCTAAGGGATGCAACAGCTGGTGTAAATGAGTGGTACCTCCCAGCTGGAAGATGATACAATGGCAACCGACTCTCAAGTCTGAGTGAGGAAGAAAAGAGGGAGTGGTAGGGATTGTGGCCAACCAGAAATGCTTACCTTCTAAAGGGGACAGCGCCATTACTGGCACTTCAAATGTGGCGTCAATATTCACCAAGCACTTGATTCTCTGGGAAAAGCCTGAAATCTAGGTTTGCGTATAGAATCTCACCATTTAAAAGTTTTAACAACAGTCAAGCTTAAATCTCTCTACTAACACTGTTCGGACCCCACCAGACACATCTCTTCACTGGCTTCAGCCCCATGCCGCTTGTGTGAGGCACAGCTGGTCTAATATTCCCCTCTCAGAAAGCCTGGGCTTTCAAAAATAAAGGAAAAGTCTGTGTAGTCTGACAACAAAAAAGTCCCTGAGGCAAAGGAACTCAAAGTTTTGTCTGTTTTATGTTCTTGCACAGGATCTTGCAAGCTGTGTTGTAGGTTGTAACTACAATATAGAACACAAATTGGAATCTCAATAAGGAACCTGCTCCAACTGCTTTACAGAGCAGCCTTGGGGTTGGTATAGTGTCTATGGGTGGCCACGATGTCCCAAGGCTTCCTGGAGGAGAGAGGATTCTAGGCAGGGCCGATATTCATTTAGGACACACTAGTTACATTGTGCCAGTTGTTAAAATATTAAAATACAAGATTCTGTCACTGTCCAACCTCTTGCTATCCAATGCTCAGAAGCCAAAAAGATCTAGGCAATTCAGCTCTTCCTCATTATCTGAACTCACACTATTCAAACTCAATACCCAAACTAAGTACTCAGAGCTGCAGCCTCATTCTCTTGGGTTTACAGGCAAGGTGGCTATGCCCACACAGGGTGAGTGGAAAAGAGAGCAAAGTCTGGTAATCCCGATGAGCAGCTCTCCCATAGGGTAACCCTAGGTGAGTGGCCAATCCAGTGGAATCCACAGCAGAACGATAGAAGAGTCAGCAATCATGACCTGCCCTTGAGTTACTGAGAATGACTCCTGGGCCCTTCAAATATGACCTTCCTGGTGGCCTTCTTTTGATCTCATGCCATGCTAGGGGCTCAGGGGCCTTTTTTAAGGTGGTCTATGGTTTCAATAGTCCAGATACATCACACGGCTCTTTACTCTCCAGGCAGCAATGCTGGGGAGTAGCAAGTAGGACTCATCTGATCAGGGAATCCATTGGCAACACTCTCTTATCTTTCTCTCCATTTCCTATTGGAAGGAGAATCTCCACTCTCCCCACTGCTCTCCAAGATTTTGTCTACACCAGTGAATCATCCCATTTTCTATTAACTCTTTCCTCTGTAAGACCCCTGCTTCCTCCTATTCTTTGGTCCTGGTTGGCCGTGGTTGTCCCACGTGTAGAATCAGTAAATAGGAGTTCTCCCTTTTTAGAAGAAAAAAGCAGAAAGGTTTTAAATCCTCTTACTATAGTGAAGAAAAGGATTAAGAATAAGCTTTTAATTTCCCATGTGAAAATAGCCTCAATCTTCGTATCTTGATACAAGTAGTGTGTCATTCATTTGCCCCTTGGGTCTTAGATACGTTCCTCTCCCTTGCCCTGAAAACTACATTTCACAGACTTCCTTGCTAGCTGCCTACTGGTTTAGCCAATGAGAGACAATGTTGGGAGATTGGAGGTCAGAAGAGAGGGAGAAGCCAGGGTATTTCTCCCCGTCTTTCTGCTTTGATTGGCATCTCCGATGTGGTCCCCGGCTCACATCGGGCAGTCTCTTGGAGATCCAACTCCTGCTGGGCAGCCTCTGGTATTCTAACTCCTGCTAGATGGCCCTAGTTCTCTGAATCTGCTCACACCATCTCTTCCCTTTATTCCCTATACTTTAGAGCTTGTAGCAGCTTCCTGCTTTTGCTAATGTCTGGGTTGCCTCATGGTCCTGTTTGGCTCTTCAGCTCTTCCAATACCTTTGTAATCAATTCCTCCTATTAAATTCCTTCCACTGGACAGCCTTACATGTGCTTTCTTTCTCTGACTGGATACTGGCTGTCTCAAATAGGTCACGTCATCATCAGAGCACCAGCCTCTGGACTCCTGTTCTTGGTTGCATTTTAGGGAGGCAGTATCAAACCACCAAGAACTGGGCAGCAGTGTATTAACAGGGGGTTGTCCTTCAGGCCCCAACTCTCTGCCAAGGCCACCACAAGCTAGGAGCCTATCTTTTCTAATGTATATAGTAGTACTGTTTTAACAAATTTTCTTTTAGTTAAAAGTGAGAAATCTCCTTTTGTTTAAATGACACATGATAGGAAGTGTCGTATTTGCTTTCAAGAAATTCATAAGATGAAAAATGAACCCATATGTTCTGGAGGAAAAGAAATTGGTCAAATACTAAAATCCAATTCAAGTCTCTTACCATTCATGAATGTACAGGTTGGACCTAAAGGTCTTAATCCTGACATATCCCTCAACTGGAGATTATTTTTTTCAGACTAAGCTTTTTGCCATTGTTGTTTCTCTTTGTCATTTACAAGCACTGGTTGGAAAAACAGGGACTAATTAACGCTTTCAAAAAATATTTAATTGAAAAACTTGTCATGATTATGTGTTATTTTTGCCTACCCAGCATCCTTCCCCAATTTTCCTGATAATGAGATTCAGACTTTCCTCTGGAGGAAGTACCAGTGTCCCACTCTCCCACTGTCCTTTAGGTAGAGCTCATTATACCCCAAGCACCATGGATAGTCATGTGACTCAGATCAGGCCAATCAGAGCACCACATGCTCATGACTATGTGATTGATTGCCTCAGGAATGGGCACATGACCTAATCAAGCCAATCACGTCAAACAGAGCTAACCCACCAATTTTTGCTTGAGGAGCCAAGAAAGGATTTTATTTTTCTCACAGCTTAGAGCTGTGAAGATGCAAACCTGGAGCTTCCATATGTAGGGAGACTTCCTCTGAAATCAGAGAGAAATGCACTGAGGAGAAGTGGAGAGAGAAAAATCCAGGTTCTGATGGTGTAATTTAGAGCTCTTTATCTAGCTGCTCTGAAGTTCATCTTCCATTGACTCATTTATATATATATGATTATAAACATTATAATGTGTTGAATCTCATAGATAATCATATATATAAATTTTTTTGTTTAAGGAAGTTTGATTGGATTTCCATCCCTCACAACCAGAAGAGTTTTGACTAACACACCTTAGCAAGCAAGGCATTCTGTTGAGCACTGTGGAGGATCTCAAGACAAGCAAACTCTCAGGCACTTTAAAGAGGAAAGAAATGGATTCATTACGTGAAGCAGATGGTCTAACGTGAGCAGAAGGGAGAAAGCACAACTATTCCACTTCTATTTTGCCTCCGTCATCTCAGGAAAAATAATCTTCATACAGAGACAGTGGAAAAATGTTTTTTAAGGTTCAGAAATCTGAGATAAATGAGGAAGTAGAAGAAACCTCATCGCTGCCTTGAATGAGACCGAAGCACATGTCCTGGCTGAAGTCGGCCACTTGCCATGTTGAAGTGTACTTACAGGACTTACAGACGAGAGTACCAAGCCAGTGGGGATACTCTTTGAAGGACTGTGGGGAATTGAAAAATAATCTCGATTATTAAAAGTGAATTTTATTCTTTACAGTCCAATGAGTTGTCTTTAATTCTGGGAAAATTAAACAGTTGATTTTTGGACACATCAGAATAATGTGTTCATTTTTCAATTAAATATTTTTTGAAAGAACTCATTAGTCCCATTTTTTCCGCCAGTGATTGTATATGACAAAGAGAAACAACAATAATGAAAAACTTAGTCTGAAAAAAAGAATTATTTTTAACCTCCAAATTGAGGGATATTTTAAGATTAAGACCTTTAGGTCCAATCTGTGTATTCATGAATGGTAAGAGATTTGAACTGGGTTTTAGTATTTGACCAATTTCTTTTCCTCCAGAACAACAGCATGAATTCAAAAAGAACAAGTTATACCAAACATTCCAATCTCTTTTCTTTAATAAAATAAAAAGATGGGCATAAAAACGAATTTGACAGACATAATGTACCCAAATGGTAAAGTGATTGGCAGTCTTTTTTTTTTTCCTGTTTTTGAAAATTCTTGTTTTCAAATGGAGAAACAAGCCACATGATAGTCCAGCTAAGATGATTAATTGATCAGAGCCAAAGACTGTTTGATCAATGGAGTAATGAAATCTGGAGGATAGTCTCCAAGGGGATGTTACAAGGCCCTATCCTATTTAGAATGATGTATCAGTGATTTTGATACTTATTGATTTTCAAATCATATAAACCTGGGAGAGATTTGGTTGATGAAATCAGGACTTAAAAGATCATAACAGGCTGCAATAATTTACCTTAAAATCAACAAGATGATTTTTAATTAAAAGGTAAAGATCTATATTTCGGTTAAAAAAAATCAATTACACAAGTACAGGGTGGAGAAGACCTGGCTTAACTGCATTTCACCCACAAAAGATGAGGTGTTTCACTTGACCACAAAGTATAAAATGATGCCATCACTATGGGCGATAAGGTAGAAGGATATTTCCTAACATGGGAAATACCCTAATGTGTCTAAAATGCCTATTACATTTTCTTACGTGGATAAAAACCATGTTACAGAATACATTCAAATACACAGATATTAATAGAAAAGCCTCAAAAGGTAGCAGTGGTTAACTCTCAGTGGTGAGAAGACAGGTGATCTTATTTTCCTCTTTGTATGGTTTCATATTTTACACATTTGCTGCAATAACTTTTTATAATAAAAATGTCATTTTAGCTCAATATATGGATCAAAAATGTTAACATGGCTGATAAAAACAACAGGAATGAAGTCTTAGGCTGCGTACATAGAATTATAGTTTCCAGAAAAGAGGCATCGATCAGTTCACTGTGCTCTGTGCTGGGACAGCCATACCTTGGATAATGAATCAGGTCCTGGGTGCCACATCTTAAGGGGGACTGGCGACTTGGACTACCTATGGGGTTTGGGAAGAATGTGAGTGATCTGAAGGTTAAAGAAACTGGTGAGTATGGCCTGCAAAGCAAAAACTGAATAAAGACATGTTTGCTGTCTTTATTTACATTAAGGTTCTCATATGGAAGGGGCAGTAGATTTGGGACAGATTAGAGATGGCCACAAATTCTTTGACACTCATCCCATCGAGAGATGGGAGTCTATATTATCTCTGCGACTGCTGTGATCAACAGAACATGGTGGAAGTGACAGTTTCCAGGCCAGGCCTTAAGAGACTAGCAGCTTCCACTTCCTGTCTTCTAGGGAAGCCAGTGGCCTTGTAAGAAGCATGCCTGCACAATGACCACAGCGCTGTGAGGAAGCCCAAGCTGGCCATGTGGAGAGGCCGTGTAAAGAGAGAGAGAGCTGACCAGTCCCCAGCTGATTCAGCCATCCCAGCCAAGGCACCAGACATGTGAAGGACCAAGCCTTCAGACAACTCCTTTTGGCTGCGACCATGTGAGGGATGCCAAGCAAGAACCACCCAGCTGAGCCCAGCAATCCCAGAATCATGGGAGAGAAACAAATTGTTATTTTGGAATTAATGCATTTGAGGAGAGTTTGTTACAGAACAATAAAAAATTGGAACACTTGTTCTGTCTAGCTTGATCCTAGATAACATTGTAACATTCAGTAGGGGTCCTTTGAGGGTTTGTGAGCAAGAGAAGACGTTACTGCTCTTTGTGATAAGTTCTCTGATGATACAGTGTGGGACAGAGGGTTGTGTGCACCTGAGTTCAGGAGTGGCCTCTCAATGCTTTGTAACAAGCTGCTGGATAACTGCTGCCTGTGAGGTGGGACAAAACCACAAAGATAACAAGAGTTGGCTCCAACCTCAGAGATTCCCACATCGAAAAGGTCCATAAGCAGAAACAGGGGATTCAAGAAAATGGGGAGTGGTTTTGCTAGCGCACTGAGATTACAGTCCCTTGGGCTAGTGCATTGGCCAAGCAAAGTGATGGAGCACTTCTCCCTGCTTGGCCAGCACCTTGCAATCCTGGTTTCCTGCTTCTTCTCTTGGTACCACCTTTGTTTCTATTTTCTCCATCTCTCTTCCCCCTCTCCCTGGGGCTTTTCCCTCAATTTCCTGCTTTTTCCTCAATTTCCTCTTGGCTTGAGCCACCTAAACACTGGGTCTAAGAGATATTAGGTCTAGAGTTTAGGGGCCTCCTTTGCTCAGGGCGTGGAAGTGAACTTCACTACAAGAACTCTGAGTTAGTGTCTGGGAGGAGAGAAAAGTATCCATACTTCCACAGCATTCTGGCCTCAGCAATGTGAAAAAGAAAAGTACCAGGATGCTTTCCTGCATTTCCCCAGAATTGTATTAACTATATGTATTCACATATCCTTAAGACAAATACTCCCAAAACACTCACCACAGGAGGATGGTGTATTTCACCAGTAGATCTAATAGTATATCATCCAAGAAGCAGCATCCCCTTTAGCTGAGGATGGCCCGGAACCACCTGTATAGGATTGGGGGAAATGACCCAGCCCGGACTTTTCTCATCTGCAAAGTGAGGTCTTTGGGTTAGGTAGTCAGGGAGTACTCCCTCCCTTCTCCAATTTTCTTTCACAACACCCCCATTTGTGTCACTCCAAGCATTTACCACAATGTGTAAAATGTCTTTATTTGTTCCTTCATTGACTTCTGCTCCGCTAGCCAGTAAGTTTGTGAAGACAGATTCTCTGTTCTTGCTCATTACTGTGTCCCCAGAACCTCATCCAGCACCCAACACAGTGAAGACATTCAATGCATATTCATTAAATAAAGGAATGACTGAAGCTTTATTTTTTTAAATTTTACTGCAGCTATCTTTGAGTCTGGGAGTAATTTACCAGATACGTATTTGGGAAACTTTCCACACACATCAAACTCAGAGGATAGGGAGAAATAATGGAACTGCAAGAAACCAATTAATTGTCAAAATTTTAAAGTTTGAGCTTGATACATATTCACAAATAACTTGGGGACAGCGCAGTGTGGTGGATTAAAAATAAATCACTTTCACGTGATTTGTGTTGCTATCTTTCCAAACATCATCATTTGGTCCCTTTTGACAGAACATCACCAGGCAAAGAATGATAAGACAATTGTTGTGATTGGGCAAAATATAACAAAGTTACAATTCTTCTGAGTGCTGGGTGTTTGCGTTCCATGGATTCATATTTAAATCAGATTCTGAGCAGATGAAAGGAATGTACAATAAGTCAGCTTGAAGAGAGAGACAGGCATATTTGCCCCCATGGAAAACAACTGGGCCTTTAGCAGATGCCAGGATTTCGGGGAAGGGCGGCCAAAGTCTGGAGGAAAGGAGCTGTCAGTCTTTGTACCACTTTCAGATCAACTCTAAGCGCATTTCTGCAGGCATATTACAGCTCAGAGGAGCCATGTAGCTCAAGATAAAGATTCCCACATGGTGATGCAAATTAGGACCCCTCTGCAGAGGTGTCTGAAAAGAGCCAACAATGTGGGGAAATGCTTGAAAGCATCTTGAAGAAAGAAAGTTCTCTGAGAGGAAGGAGACAATGTCTTTGGCTAAAAGAACGTTTTTGTTGTCGTCATCGATGATGACGTTCTATTAGCGTTGGGCGCTCTGAGCCATGGTCACAGATAACCAAGGGCTGGGTCTATTGGCTTTATCCCTTAGCACCAGAAGAGCAATGTCCCACTCTTCCTCTGTCTGGTTTTAAGATCTCACCTGGTTTTCTTTCACATCTCACGCCTCTCCTGCTTGACCTCCTTACTGCCAATGTGCCGCGCTCTCTCCTCCAGCCTCTGCCTAAGCCTCCTCTGAACACAAGCTGAGTTTCTCCCTGTTTCCCCTCTAGTCCTCAGATCCAGTTTACGAATAAGAGCTTGTATGGTGCTTTACAGTTGGCTGAACACACCACTTACCTTGTCTCACTTGATCTTCACAACAATCCTTTAAGGAACCCAAAGAGGAAAGAGAAAAAGCATTAATAACTGCTAACGGGACAGTCTCTGGAGCTGGGCAAAGCTGAGTTTGAATCCTGCTCTCTCATTTCCCAGCTGTGTGACTTCAGCAAGTTACTTAACCTTTCTGTGCCTCAATTTCCTGATCCCAGGCTGACTTTCAGCCCAGGAAGTGATATGGAGATGGTCAAGAGTTTAGTCTCTGGAGCCGGACTGCGTGGGTAGAATCTCTGCCACTGGATGGCCACATCACCTTGGGCAAGTAATTTAACTTTTCTGTGCCTCAGTTTCCACATCGGGAAACTGGGGCTAATGATAGTATCTCCAACTCAGAGGTTCGTTGCAAGGATTAAAGAAGTAAGTACACAAGAAGCACTTAGAAAAATACCTGACACACAGTAATCACTATATAAGTTTTACTATTAGTCGCATTAGTCTTTAAAAAGTATATTTTTGTCCTGCTACTCAAAATAACACATCAGCTTTGTAGAAATCCTGGGGCGTTTCTATTTTGCTATTTGTACTTTATTTTTCAATGAGTCGTAGTGAACACTGCTCAAAAATATTCAGCCAACAACCAGAGGCACTCACAACTAGAATATGCAACTATGTACTGGGTTAGGGGGAAGATGAAGGGGAAAAAAAGACAAAGAAAGAAAAGAAGATTGACAATAGATGTTTCAGGTGCCAATCTTTAAAAACAATTCAGCCAATGCCTCCTCCCCAAGGTACCATCCTCCTCCCTCCAGGCTGTCATGTCACCTGAGCTAGAAGACAGAGGTGAGACCACAGGGGCAGCTGTGCACTTCTCCATCCACCACTTTTTCCTCCCCCAACGATAAAAACAACCACCACCAACCAAGCGAGAACAGGATTTCAAACAAGGCCAGAAGTTTTTTCTTTGGGGCTGGTTGCTTGTTCACCTTACATGAGTTTCTGTTGTCCAGTTGTCATTTTAATTCGGCCTCTCTGCATTTCTCTCCCTCTGGCAAGTAGCCACTCACTTGCAGAATCTAGGAAGATGACAAAGTTCCCTTAATGCGTGCTGACCTGGAAAAAGAGAGGAAAAAATAAACATCCATAAGTTTTCCAGGACAGGGAAGGAGATGTTTTCTCCATGCTTCTCCCCTCCTGGGGCCTGCCTGACAACACCACAGAAGCCTCCCCACCTTCTTGATCCAACCAGATGCCAGGCACCCTTCCCAAATGCCAGGCATGGCCAAGTGGTCCTTCCAACCACACTCCTTTGAGCTATCTGCAGGTGTTTTCTTTAAGTAGGTTCAAATATGGCGAGCTGCGTAATTTAACATCTAGCTAAGGACAGTTTTAAGGGACACTTAACAATAACATCAGGAAGTCAGGCAATGACCAGGATGGGTGGCCACCCTGGAAGTGCCATGTCTACCTCCCACATCAGTTCCACTCCCAGGTCCCCGCTTTGTAGCTGGGGTCTCCTCAGGAGAGCTCTAACTCCAGGAGCCAAATTCCTTTTTGGGGATTCAAGTTGCCCCACCTTAGCCTCTTCTCCAGACTTTTTCGTACAATATTACAATATTCTGACTAGGGTGGAGGAAGTAAATATCTCTCCAAAACTGAAAAGATGGGAATGCTTCCTCATTAGGGAAGGAGGAGATTTCATTCCAGTACCAAGCCCACACTTAGCACAGGCTCCACTAATCTTTATTGAAGGAATGGTGTTAAAGTGGAGACATTCTCAAGATAATAAAATAGATAAAAGTGACTAAGTCCTTTCTCTAGGACAGTCACAGTGCTGAGTGCTTTACACATCTTGTTTCATTTGATGCTAATAATAATCCCAGGAGATGAGCCATCCCCAAATAACAGCTGAGGACAGAGAGGCTCAGAAATGTTGAACAATTATCCAAGGTCACAGAGCTGGTAATTGACAGAGCCAAGACTCAAATTCACATCTTCCCGCCACCAAAGTCCACTCTTTTAACCACTAATAACAAGAGTAAAGATGACCAAATAGATAAAGATAATCATAACAAACACTGTGTGCCAGGTACACTAGGCATATTACATATATTAATATAATATCTGCACACAGATTATCACTGGAGCATTAGGACTATTATGCTCCTCTTAAAGGTGAAGAGATGGAGGCACAGAGAGGCTAAATGGCATGTCCAAGGTCACAGAGCTCTTAACGTGCCTGAGCTGAGACACAAACCCAATCACTTGAGCCTGAGGGGCCCTGACCACCCATCAGCTATCCCTCTGCTGTCTGCTCTGTGACTTATGATGACCCAAGACAACATTGTTTGGGTGGGAACTTTTCTTCGGCAAGACTCTGATAAAACAAAAACCCAGGAAGACACTTCCATCCAGGGCAATAAATCTGTATTATATTAGTGTTCATTTGGCTCCAGGCTTCCTAGGAACTGATGGAGACACAGCAGAGGACACGTGCCTTTGCCCTCTAGAACCTTCATGTCCAGTCAAGGCTGAGATTCTGGAAGTAATAAGTATTTACTGGGTACCAACTGGACATGAGCCCTGTGCATCCCCAGCTTCCTTTGATCTGCACAACCATTCTTGGGGGTAGGCATTATTCTCCTCCATTTTACAGGTAAAGAAACAGTGACTTTCAGAAGAGAAAGGACCCCTCAGCTGTTGGCTCTCGCCCCACACGACAAGGAACCGTCCAAGCTTATCCTTGGATCAATTGGCTTTACACGTAGCAGCAGTATTCACACTTAATTCTTTTCTAAATATTCAACACACACACCAAGTCCAGCTATTTAACAACTAAAAATAGAACTGATTGCTGGGTTCAGTGTTTGTTCTAATTCGTGCAGGTTCATAAAGTCCACTTTAGACAAAAATAAGGCTGACTCACATATGTAAAAGAAAATCAGTTCATATTTACAAGCTTCATAAAACCTGCTGCGAATACTTAGGGAGAAAGATACAGCAAATGCATTTACAACCTTATCCAAACGTCTCCCCAGCAGCAGCCTGGAGGAGGCTCGGAGACGGCTGAGAACCAAGCACAGGGCTCGAGTAATCTATGAGGGCAATATATTCTAATTACTAAATGAACAGGGCAATCTGAGAATATTGGATTCAAATGGACTTTCCCATGTTTGCAAAACCACTGCAGAACACAACATAAAGGAGGCTTATGACAAGTTTAGAGGATCAGATTCATAGACACACACACACCATGGGGGAACACAGGTTGCAATTTTCTGCCTGAAATGTTCTGGCAACTTTTGGCATTTCCAGGGGCAAACGGCCTCTCTGTGCCCAGCCTGGTGCCACCCAAGTTTGTAATTCATTAAACAAACAACTACTGTGCCTCCAGCATCTCTTAACTGTCCTGCCCTATACTGAGCATTAAGAGGAAGATAAAACAGAAATGTGGTCTCTGCCCTCAAGAAACTTACCACACAACCCGTGGATTATTTAAGGAAGAAATTAGTTGGGATCCATTTGTTGAGGGGCACCAGGGCTCACTGGAAACGACTCAAGGAGAAAGGTGATTCTTGTCAGAAAGAGTGACATCTTGAGGAGCCCACGTGCAGGGAGCACAGCCCAGATCCTGTCCATTTCTCCTTCTCTCTGGGGCCACCTGGTCTCACTCTCTGATCTCCATTCTCAACACTTCTCTCTTCTCATCTTTCTTTCTCCACCAGCCTCCTCTGCACCCGCACAGCCAGCCATGTTTAGTGAGCAAGTGCTCTTGATGTGACAATGAAACCCTGCTGCAGAGGAATCAGGAGACTGCCCAAAGGCTGAGAAACTCTGAGAGCCACTCAAAGTCATGCTTCTGGCCCCACTGGCTGCACTCCCGGGAAGGAGCAGGCCAGTGCATTTTCATAGGCTTTGATGCTGGTCCCCTGAATCTGATTGTCTCTCAGGAGGACTCTCTGCAGGGGGGCCACTTTTGAAAGAGAGTTCATAACGTATAGAGATGCCCCACCTATGTGGAGGTCAGAGCTCCGGTAATTACATCTCCGAGGACACAGAGAAGAGGAAAAGGCCTCCGAGGGCCTGTGCCCCAGAGCCTGCAGGAGAGAACACAGCCATTCCACAGCTACCTCAATAAGCCAGACGTATTGACTTAGAATATTCTCCACTCTACAAGCATTAACAGAGAGCTTCCAGCCTGCCTGTGCTTGGCACAGGGAACTCAGAACTAGGAATCATAATCACCAACCTCAAGGACTCTGAATCCTACCAAAGAGCACAGCCATGCCTCTAACCAACCATCATATCAGGCGAAGGTAGAATGTGCCTCTAAACGACGGGAGGAAACTAGACTTTGTTAAAAGACAACTCTAGGCAGGGCTTTCAGCCTCACACTCTCCGTGAAGGAAGTAGGGGTGATGCAGCCTCAGAGAGGCTAAGAAACCTGCCTGCAGTCACACTGTTCATTGCAGGATTTGGTCCCTGCTCTTTCCATGATGCTAGGCGGCTCCCTCCTAGAACAATGCATTACCCAAGAGAGGTGCAGAGGAGAACGAGGGAGTAGATGAGACCGCATTGCTATTTCCACCAGCCATGTTGAGAGAATTATTATGTAAAATTAAATTACTAATGTACTTCCACAGTCAACAGGTTGTGGGACGATGACAAAGACAGACCTAAGAAGTATCAAGAGCAAACCCCAAAGTGGCATTAAATGGGGCCATTTAGTGTAGGAGCAAAGAGACCTACACACCTCAGCCAGCCCTACATTGCAAAACTATATGGTAATCAGTGTTCCTAACGATAGCTCTAGGTCATGAAGACAGGGGTAAACTACACTGACATGTTGTCTAAAGGGAACAGGCTGTGCCCTCAGGACTGTTGCCTCTGCATCTGTCTTGGGCTAGCTGTGTGGTCTTGGAAAAGTTAGTCCTCTCATGGATGAAACGAGGGCTGTGGCAACTCTAAAAATCTTTCATTGCAAATGAAGGGAGCCTGGAGAGGGAAATTATTCCCACCCATCCCACTCCAACAGCACCAGGACCCTTGTCAGGGACAGCCACGTTCTCCCTCTCAACCATCCAATTCCTATATAACTGTTTATTCCAGGGACACTCTCTCTTTTTTCTTTTTAATTTTTTTTTTTAAGATTGGCACCTGGGCTAACAACTGTTGCCAATCTTTTTTTTTTTTTTTTTTTTTGCTTTATCTCCCCAAATCCCCCTCATACACAGTTGTATATCTTAGTTGCAGGTCCTTCCAGTTGTGGGATATGGGACTCTGCCTCAACGTGGCCTGACTAGCAGTGCCATGTCCGCGCCCAGGATCCGAACCCTGGGCCGCCACAGCAGAGCGCAAACTTAACCATTCGGCCACGGGGCCGGCCCCCCAAGGACACTCTCTTGCTGCTGCTTCTCTCTGTTCCATTTTCCTAAAAAGCCCTTCTTCTTCACAGCAGCTCCACTTTTGCCCAGGTTGTCACTAGCAATTGCAAGATCATATTCATTTTAAACTCAGAGGATGCTTGGCTGCTTAGGAAAAAGGAAAAAAAAAAATGAATATGACAAAATTATTTTAACTTAGGATTTTTAAGGACACAAGTCATGCTGATTAGGTGCTAAGCTACTTTTGCCGCGTATAGGCAGCATGGGTCCCTTAATTTCTACAAAAATGAAAATGTGTGGCAGAGGAACCATTGATGCCCTGGCTTCTACACTGGAGGATGCTGAGGCTGAATGCAGGCCGGGGCAAGCTGCCTCTGCTCTGCTGGAAGTCCTGGCGTGGTGAGGATTGGGGCACATTCCATTGTCCTATCTCATGTTCAAGGGTCAGAGCCCGTCTGGATCAGGGAACGAGAATTGAGGCTTCCAGCCCCCAGTGCCATCCAAGTCCAGTATTTGAAGTTACAGCATTAGTGCCCGTCCTGGGAGCCTTGTCCTTTAATTTCCACAGCACTGTTTAAAACCCTCAGGGGAGGCAAGACCTAATCCATGGATGGTAAATAAATTTTATCTAAACTACCAGCTTTGATCAATTGGTAATGACTGCCCAGAGCACTGTACTGAGAAAGATTCTTAAGTGTCCCCCAGGGTGATGTTCAAAACATTTAACAACCCACCAATCAGCACAGGCACCAGCTGTAGTGCTGGAGCAAGCTCTTCCAGACCCCCAACCCTAATCCCAACCCCAACCTTCTGGGCTCTTCCAGGTGCCCCTGCTGGTTGGGATGTTAACTCTTTAGCTGCTGGGTCAGTGTGAGGAGGTCCCAGGGGAGCACTCCAGGCAGCAGCTATCTACTCACTGATGCAGAAGATGCTTAAACCTCCTGATTACAAGCAAAGGGTCAGCTCTGCTGTCCCCCAGGATCGGGGGAAGTGGGCAGCAATGGGTCAGCAGTGTCACCCGTAGATGGAGGCAAAGGATAATGCAGCATCAAGAATTTTCTCTCCTTGCCTGCAGACTTCACCTTCTAAAGAATCTGCATTGTCCTTGGTGGGTCATGGGACCAGAAACTCACATGTTATGGGCCCTGTGAATTTTGGCTTGAGACAAATAAAGAGGTGAGAGGGGGAACCTCAGACATATTCATACTGGAAGTGGGTGCACTGATTTGTTCTCCATTGTCAGTAACTTTCTGTTGACGTGAAACCAGAGCACTCATTGGTCATGATGTCAGTTTACTGGCATTAAGCTTAGACAGCTAAAAATGATAGAATTGCTTTTATTCATCTTCCATTAAAATTATGGGTAGGGTCAAGCCTATTAGTCTGACACAGACTGTGGTTTTCAGACCTTAGGAGCCCCAGAAAGATGGCCAAGTCTCCTTGCCCTTCTTGGGTACTCACTAACGAGAAGCTATTGCTAAAAATCTTAGGCAGAGGGCAGTGCAGGGTTAGCTGGCCTGTTGGATGCCTGGCCTGGCAGGTAGAGCAGGTCCCTCTCCAGCCTCAGAGGAGATCTGGGGGTGAGAGTCTAAGTCTTTCTCATACCTCAGTGCGCATCAGAAACACCTGGGAGTGTGTTAAAATGCAGACTCATGGGCCCGCCCTAAAAGACTCCAGTTCAGGAGAAATCTATAGTTTAACAGCTTTTCAAATTGACTCTGCTTCAGGTTGTAGATCGCAGCTTGAGAAACCTTAATCAGTGGGAATGAGAACCCAAGAGGCTTCTGGGGGAGATGGAAGCAGACAGTAAAAAGGAGGAAGACAGTTGAACAGGGACGTTGGGCAGCTGACATAAACTCCACCCCCTCTGGCTTTCCTAATGAGTGGCCAGATCCTGGCTCCATTAGAATGATAAATTAGGTTCATTTATTGATGCCGAGTGAGAAGTGCTTGCTGTGCATTCACTGATTCAAATTTCATAGCAACAACACCCTGGAGGGTGGGCCCTAACATCATTCTCATTTTTAGGTGAAGAAACTGAGGCCCAAGGCCACCCAACTTGAAGGCAGTAAAACCAGGACTTGAAACCAGACAGCCTGACTCCAGAGCCCAGACACTCCCCGCCAGCCTGTGCAGCCCACATACGAGAAAAATTTTGCTATATCTGAGACAATAGCTCATAATAGCCTCAGGGACTAGCTGGAATATAAATACAACTATCAGCTTTTTTTTTATTTTAATGAATATTACTGGTAAAAAATACAACTGACAGGGACTAAAACTGTACATGACAAATTTCATTATAATTAAAATTTAACAAAGAATCTTATCTCCTTGACAAAAGTTAGATTTGCAAAATCAAGCCTGAGAAAGCTGGACCAGAAAAAATAAATTCAATCATTATAGCAAAAACCAAAATTTGAAATGCACCCCCTCCCCCCAAAAAATCCTGAGTGATGAATCAAATATTTATTGTACAACATATATGGATTAGAATTTCTCGTAATAAAAATGGAAATGAAAACCAAAATGAGTGGAAACTTTTAGATTCGTCAGATAGCAAAGATGATCAAGAAATTAAATGTACTTAATAGAGTTTGCTCCATAAAATCATTTTTTTGAAAAAAAAATCAATGTTTTTAATTATTCCAATAAAAATGACTTTATTTATAAACATTAAATCAAAATGTCCTTGGGGGGATCAAAAGAGCAAGGAACAAGGTTTCATTGGGTCACACTGGGCTGTATTTATAAATGTTGCCCATTGCTTGGGCAGCTTCCCTCAGCCCTCACTCGCAGTTAGGATTTGTGCGAGAGTCACTACATAAAATCACGCTGGTGGGGGTGGAGCAGGGCGTGTCCCCCACATTCCCCCAGCAACAACGTGCTGTTACACCTGCGGGGGGAATCCCAGTGGAGAATCATTGCTGAATTGATACACTGTTCTTGATGCAAGTGCGCAACATTCCCCACGACAGCAGGAAAAAGATGTTTGAGGAACACTGCTTTAAACACTGAGACCTTCCCCTACCTCCATATGTCTCTCTATCCCGCCCTCCCCAACCCCGGGTATTTAAATATCCGTGCACTGTCCACCAGCTGCTCCGCCAGTCTACACCATCATCATCTCTCATGTGGATGGCGGCCATAACCTCACCAGACAGCCTGTCTCCACTCTTGCCTCCTTACAATCATTCTTCATTCTGTGCCGGAGAGATCTCTCAAAAACATAAGTCAAATTATGTTCCTCTGCTTAAAGCCAGTCAGTGGTTCCCTACTGCATTTAGAATAAAGCAGCAAGTCCTTACCCTGGTTTACAAAACCCTTTACATTCTGACCCTGCCTCCCTCACCAGATGTATCTTTTATCACTCTCCCATCTCTCGCCTCACTCCCCCCGCACTGCCTGTCTTGGTCCCTGTTAATTCCCACCTCTGATCCTTTGCACTGGCAGTTCCCTCTGTCTGGAGCATGCTGTCCCCATGATCTTATCCTAACTGACTCCTTCTTGACTTGCCGATCTCAGCTTAAATGTCATGTCCTTGAAGAGGCCTTTTCTGACCAACCTTCCGCAAACCAAGAAGCCGCACAGTCACTATTGTTTCATCCTGTTTGGATACTCTGCATAACGCTGCGTCTCCAATTTTGATGTCTTGTCTGCTCCTTTCATTGCTTTGTTAAGCTCCATAAGGGCAGGAACTGATTTTCTCTTGTTCACGACGTGTAAGCACTCGATATATGTTTATGGATATAATGAACGGATAGATGGATGCATGAATGAGCAAATGACCAAATCAAGTACCTTAAGGCTGCTGAAATTTTAGGAGCCAGTCTCCTGGGAGCCAAAGAAAAATGGAGGTAAGGTGAATCTTCCTCTCTCAACCCAAGACCCTCCTCAGAGTCCCCCTTTCCCTTAGGAACCCTACCCCATCCTCGTCCCCCTCTGGGCTTTCACAGCAGTAACCAGCATTTGTGGTTGCGCCTTCGTTCTGCAGTGAAATCACTTGTGCTGCCATATTGCCTTGTCTTCCAAATGATATTGCTCTGCCCCATTGCCCCAGACTGGATCCCCCCAACCAGAGTAATCTCCTTGCAGCTTTGGGCTATATTTTTGGTCATCTTCAGGAGGTTGGACACTCAATAAATATTTCATAAACCATACAAGTTCAGGATTGGAAGTGATCTGAGAGACCACCTTCTGGAAACTCCCATCGTGGAGGTAAGAGAGCTGAGACCTAGAGACATGAAGTGACTTGCTCAAGGTTGCACGGCCAGCCAGACACAGGACTGCTCCTCAAACCTGTGTGTCCTCTTTCCCAGGCCACTATGCTTTCCACTGTGTCAGCAGAGATCTTGTTAAAAATGCAGGCTCTTGGGTGCCCTCCTCAGACCTGGGACAGGACCCCAGAATCAGATGCCCAAAGTGACTGTAGTGATTGTGGTCCCAGGGGCCCGAAGATGGTGCTACTTCTGTAACCTAATGTTAGGTTGAACCAGATGACATCGCCAATAGTCAGCAGTTTTTGATGTATAAAATGGCAATTTCATCTAGTTCAACCTAATAATAGACTCTTGGGTATAAGGCGTTAAGTGTGACAGAGGAAAAGACCCAAAGAAGAAATGATAGCTTTCTGGAAGAAAAAAAAAAAGAAAACTTGAAAGTCTGAGAGGAAAGATCATAAATAGACTCCCAAGTGGAAATTTTATGAAGACAGGGAGAGCTTCCTTTAGTGGACACAAAGCTGTCCTAGGTGACAGGGAGGGACAGGGTATAACCGGCCCTCCAAAGCTGTTCTCCTCTTAGGGGAGGTGGGTAGGAGCATTTGGGGAGACGTCAGCTCCCATGCTGCTGGGTGAGAACGTCTTCCCCTCGAGGCCCGGGGAGCAGCCACTCCTAGCATCCCAGCCACAGCAGGGACAGATGCTGCTTCCTTTACTTGCCTGATAATGATGTCATTTACCTTGCGGGTTCCTTTGGCTGGTTTTTGTTTTATATGCTACAGGAGTTCTCAATTAGCCTCTCTCCTCCACCATCTGCTGAAGAGAACGATGGCATTCTGGAAGCGACTTCAGAGGCTCCTTCCCCTCTTTATTCAGACCCAGCAAGAAGGGACGCAGAGCCAGCCTCTAGACCACAGGCCCTGCTTCCAAACTGTGGGGAGACCAGAGACAGCAGAGACGGTGAGGGTCTGAGTTTACTATTAGACAAGAGAAGACACCACAGTTCTGAGGCTGCTTCATGTCCCCAGCTCAAGAGCTCTGCGTGGCAAACCCAGGATCACCCCATTCGCCTTTCTGAATGTCTGCCCAGCAAGGGTCCTGGCCCGAGCAATCTCATCTCTGCCTGTGGACATGATGGTGGCAGCCTGGCTGGTGCCGACAGGCACAACATTCCAGCCCTGTTTCCTAAACTGTGTTGGGAATATTCATTAACAGATGTTCAATTTAAGGGTCCCTTGATCAAATACAAGGAAATGATTCCATTCCCAGGTGTTTACTCAAGAGAAATGAAAATATATGTCCACACAAGCACTTGCACACAAATATCCATAGCAGTTTTATTCTTAATCACCTAAAACTGGAAACGACCCAGATGTCCAGCAGAGGTGGGTGGATTAACAAACAGTGGCATAGCCAGACAGTGGATTACTACTTGGCAATAAAAAGGACCAAACTGCCAATACACACAACGGGACTGAATCTCAAAAGGGAAGGGAAAGAACAAGAGACACAAGAGACTGATTGCTTTTATGTGAAATTCTAGAAAAGGCAAACTATAGTTAATAGAAAACAGATCAGTACTTGCCAAGGATTGGAAGCTAGGGAAGAAGAATGACTACAAGTCACGAGTGAGCTTTTGGGGCTGATGGAAATGTCCGCACCTCACTTGTGCTCTTGGTTACCTAAGTGCATACATTTATCAAGTCAATGATCTGCACTCTTAAAAGGAGGCAATTTTATTGTACGGCAACCATACTTCAATAAGACTAAATTTGTTTAAAAATCAAACAGGTTGTTTTTAAACCGCAAGACTTTTCAGAGCCTTTAATATGCTGATGTGCATTTTAAATCTTCAAGAAGGAGCTCTAATGTACAAGGTTTCCCAAATTTACTTGACAAAGGATTCAATAAAAAGTTTTACAGAATGCTAATTAAAATCTTGAGGAAACAGGTAGAGAAAATTGCATTAGAGAATTACCAATCTGGATAAAGCATTGCCTTCTTCATCATTTTCTTTTAAAACTCAAACACTCCTGAGAAAGGAAGCACGTACAGCATGACATCTTCACGGGAATTGGTTTGTAGGCAATTTCCTGCAGACTGGAGAGCCAGCTGTTAGCATGAGTAAGCCCGGCGAGGAAGAGGGTGCTGATGGGGGAAGCAGGAGCCGAACCTGATGGGGCTCCCTGTAAGCGTGGCCATTCGTCCATCCACCCAGGTGTCATTTCTCCTGCAAGACACTCTGCCAAGTGCCAGGGAAACAATCGTGTGGTGCCCATCCTCCAGTAGGTCACAGCCTTGCCCACTCTTGCCAAGAGCTTTCTGTTCCAGGGTCCCACTGGCCAACCTCTCCTCTATGACTTCCTTCTCTGGCTTCTCATGGCCTCTTCCCAGCGGGAGAGCAGGACAGGTCTCTGACGCTTGGGCTGGCACATTCCCACATACCTCCAGCCAGTGTGGTCACCAGTTCTAACCAGCAAGTGGTCCAGGCTTACTGATCCCCAGAAGGAATTCAGCACTGGCCCAGGGAGTGCTGGCAGGTGGAAGCAAAGAGAGAAAGCCTTCCACCTCATTTCATGTCAAACCATGTTCAATTTCTCCCCACCCCTTGCTGGGGCTGCCCATTGCTCTGAGTCAGGGAAAAACCAGACAAAACAGTGCATCACAGAGATGGCTGCATGGAACATGCTGGCTTTGTTAAGTGGATGAGCCCTGGTCCAGCTAGTTCTGCTGTCACTGCTGTCTCCCTTCTTCCTCTCTTGTGTCTCCCTGACATGGTCACCTGGCTCCTTTCCAGAAACAGCCATCTCCAGCACGGTAGACTGCAGATCTAAGATTGGGACCCTAGTCTATTTCCAGAAACAGCTCTGAATCGCTGCACTATACTATCAAGTTCCTTGCCTGCCCCTCACCTAGGAAAGGAGGCTGACCCAGGAGTGTAGCAGATTCCTCTCACTTTTTTCTGTATTTCATGTGCCTTGCCAGTCATCCAGGCAAAAAAGACGCCTAAGCCTCCAAGGCTGAGGCAAAAGTGCCCAAGAGACGGAGGCAGAATTGGTAACACATGACTGCCCTCATCTCCAGCTCCCCTGATTTCTCAAGGGAGGTATAGGAAGGACACCCAGAGCCCCAGGAAGTTCTCTGAAACACACCACATGGAAGGGAATTGGTCAGGCATTTCAGCTACCCATCACTTTCTACACTGGGTTCTCAGTGAAAGACGCCACCACCCTCTTTGTGAGCCCAAGCAGTCAGACGCACTTCCCTAGGCTCCCGCTGCTGGACCTTGCACACGTGACCTAGGCTCCACTGTGAGATGCACCCACCCTAGACCTGTTAGACCTAGGGGCTGGGAACACGGGAAATCAGGGATGGCAGCTGGGACATCCAGCCTCCAGGGGGCAGTGGTGCCTCCAGCAGTGGGGAGTAAACACCCTAGCGTCCTGTGTCCTGCATGGACCGCACTGTAGCATAGATGGCACTGTGTCATAGGCTGGTCAGAGACTCTGGCAGCAACTGGCCTCCTAGCTTTCCAAGGCTATTTCTGGAGCCTTCCTACAATTCTTTCCCTAATATCCTTTTAATAACTTCCATGCTTCTGTGAACACTGACTGATACACTACGTGTGTACAACATCCATTGTCTCTAAACTAGCAATTGTCAAACTTTGTGGTCCCAAGACCCCTTTACACTCTTAAAAATGAAGCCCCCCCGAGATCTTTTGCTTATGTGGGTTATATCTATTGCTATTTACCATATTAGAAATTAAAAGATGTTTTAAAAAAGACATCAATTCATTTAAAAATAATAATGAACTCATTACACCTTAACTCATAATGTGTTAACATAAATTAGGTGTTATTAATGAAAATAACTATATTTTCCAAAATAAAAAAAAAATTAGTGAGATGAATGGCATTGTTCCTTATGTTTGCAAATCTTTAATGGCCTGTTTAACAGAAGACAGTGGAATTCATATCTCCGCTTCTCCATTCAGTCTGTTTTGATATCACACACCGTGTGGCCTTTGGATAACTCTCCTGTACATTCATAACAGAGACTGAGAAAGACAAACACCTCAGTGTTATTATAGAAACACACGCGACCTCATATACCCCCTAAAAGGGTCTCAGAAACACATAGCAGTTCCCAGACTCCACTTTGAGAATCACTATTCTAAACCTTTCAAATGTACTTATGGGATTGACTGGTCGGCTAACGATCAGAGCTTCAGCCTGTTGAGGAGAGTAGACCAGGCTCTCAAGCGCTGGTGGGGAGAGTAGACCAGGCTCTCTAGCGCTGGTGGGGAGAGTGGGAACAACAGCTGCAAAAATCTAAGTTCCGTGAGGACAGCGTATTGATTCCATTTTGCTCACTTCTCTGTCCCCAGATCCTAGAACCCCTGGGAGGCTCTCAGTAAACACGTGAAGAATAAATGAATAGAATAAATGTGTGGGTGTATATTATTATATAGATATTGATAAATATATATTTTTTAAAAGGACCTATTTAAAAAATTTTTTTTTTCAAGGAAGAAAGAAAAAAAACATAGATGCCTTGGGTGATAAACCACACAGCTGAGGACATTCAGCCTTCCAGAATAACTATGAGACAGCTGATTCTGGGACTCATTTGTTGCCCTCTCGCCTCAAAAGGAGTTCACACCTCACAGGGGCTCAGTGTAGTTGCGTAAGTGACCGCAGAGTGGAGAGATGACTTCCCCTTTAGGAATGGCAAGTGTCTGTTGTGCATACCGTACTGCTGTAAGGCTTTTCACAGGAATCTCCTGGAGGCAGATTCAAAAAGCTGTAGAATCTGTGGGAAGGCTGAGGAATGATCTAGTCCAGTCATTTTCAATTTCTTTCTTTACAACAGACTCATTGTGAAGGATGGAGTCGTCCATTGCACACCACAGGAGAAAGTGCAGTTGCTCCAGACGAGGCAGGAAGAGACACCAGACGTCCTGGGAATGAATTTCCTCTTCATCTGTCCCTCTGCCCACCCCCACCTCACCCTCCATCCCCACCCCAGGAGCAGGCCATGGCCATGGCCCACCAAGGACACACCCAGGAGAGATGGGAGTCTTGGCAGCATTGAGCCCAGGCTTCCAGGAGGACGAAGCTTCTCCTCATTCCCATCCACAGGTTCCATGAGCTACGCCCCTGTGTCTGTCAACATTTCCTGTTTTGTCGCTTAAGCCAATTTGAGGAAAGTTTTTGTCACTTGTGGCCAAAGTGGCCTTAAAGTGAGCTGACAACCCATTGTGGGCACTCCACAGGTACCCTAAACCTTTGTCTCTCCCAGCATTTGTCCAGACAAGTCCTGCTGGGAGCCTGCGGGCTGAGGATGGAGAAGCAGCCAGCAGTGACACCCCGCGACCTTTTAGCTGACTGGCATGTTCCCAGACTACAGGGCAGGGGGCCTTCATGCCAGATGAAATCAAAGTTAACCACCCTTCCTCTTTTCCAGCAAAAAAGAAAAAGAAAAGAAGAGGTTGGGATCAAAAAGAACTCTTTCATTTTTGCCAAGATCTAAATGCAATTCTGACTCAGGAGATCCATGAGAAAATTGACAAGAGCCAATCTTTTGCACAAGGCATGCTCTGATTTCATGCAGACAAATCATTTTTTAAAGGGCATTAATATCACAGGCTGACTTTTAGCCCTCAGCAAATGATGCATTTTAATGTTTCTTTACTCATAGCTCTCAGCCCAAGCGCAGCATCTTAGGCAAAGCGTTAGCAAACATTTACATTTCAAAACTCCACAGATGGTTGTTTTTGGGTTTTGCTTTCTTTCTGACTGTTCATATATGCCCAGACAGATAAATCATATTTCACACGTGAAGTGGCGTGTAGCATTTCTAACCCCTGGCATGCTGTTAGAAGAGAGTGGCACCTGGGTTCAGGGCTACAATCTAAAGATTGATTTTGAAATGGAGAAAGAAATACAGTGGCGTCATCAAACACCATTACTCCTGTGACAGGTAGGCTCTTTTGGAAACGGCAGCGTATTCTCAGGTTCCTTTATTCCTCTGCGCTGGGAAAGGCACCAGGCACGTGGGTCAGAGCAGGATCTCCAGAGAGAAAACAAGCCCAGGGTTAGCATTTAATTTCCCACATGGAGCCAAAGCCAAAAAGGCAGTGAACTCTGGGGTGAGTGAGAATTAGAATTAATAATCAAGGCTGGGGACTCATTTTCCATTTTAATAAACTCAAAATGGTTACAATTAGAGGTCTTGAGCGTGCACTGGATCTGCCGCATTTTAAGTCATCTTATGGCAGAGTCTCTACTCTAAGTAGTCTTCAAACGTCCCGCAGCACAATGGTTTGAGCATTCAAGCTCTGCAGGCAGAGAGGTATGGGTTCAAATCCCAGCCCGGCCACCTCCTCTCAGCGAGACCTTGTACAAGAGACTCAACCTCTGTAAGCTTCAGTTTCTTCCCGTGTAAAGTGGGAATAATAAGGTTGCCCATCTCTCTGGATTGCTGTTAAGAGCAAATGCGATAATCCGCATAACGCGGTTAGTGTGGTCCCTGGCTCACTGTACATACACAGTAGAACTGCTGGCTCTTGTCATCATTCTTTCCCAAAGGAAGCTTCTCACCCGGGCCACTCCACCATCTCCATTTCTTAGGTTGACTCTCCTCCCAAGATTGGCTGTGCCTCCTCCCATACATTGCAACCCCCTCCGACAACCATTGAATCTAACCATTCAGAGAAACAGGATAATAAAAACACCCAGTGTTCTAAAATGAGACTGCAGCGATAGCTGTACAACTCTATACATTCACTAAAACTCATTGAATTGTACAAGCACAGTGGGCAACTTTTATGGTATGTGAATTATACTTCAGTAAAAATAAATAAATAACCAAGACAGGAAAGTTACTAAGGTTCTGGAAGGTTGGTTGACAAAGATGAACAAACAGGTTGAAATCTCCCAAATGTCTGAGAGTTATGACCTGGAGCACGATTCTTGACGCCTCCTCTCAAGTCCTTTAAATAAAGAAGGGTACCTGGCATGCTTGCTGATCTCCCTTCACCCCTTGCTCTGTGTCCAATGGTTGGGACAGCTGATAGTGACCCTTTCAAGCAGGAGCTCCACCTCTTCTCCCCCCACAGAGGAAACCCACTATCCTGCTCTGTGCGCACCTTTCTTTCCCCGGGTGACATTGATTAGAAGGAACTCAATGAATATGAATGTCACTGGAGAGCTGCCACCAAGAGACCCAGCCCCAGGAGCAACCTTGTTAGTGTGCTGGGGGAAGCGACCAGGAAGACACAATCCATCCTACCTAATGTTCACTCGCCCTGACAGCTCATCTCTCCCACACACTCATTCCCCCAAATATTTATCTATCTTGCTTCCTTTCTGGATACACAGCGGGCTCTAGCTAGCTGTAACGGAGATGACAGTCTCCTGAAAAACGCCTTGTGCAGTAATGTGTGCACTCCGTTATTCTGGGAGCGGCAGACAGCTGGATGGGCTGCAGGATGGCTAGTTAGAGTCCCAGGGCAGCTCTCAGGTGCAGGATGCCTCTGCTCCCTGTTCATTCTCCATCTCTGTCCCACTGAAGTGGGCATCAGCCAGCCTGCGTCGAGGTGACCATGACAGGAGGGAGGAGACAGCCCTCCCAGGTGCCTGCAGAAGACACACCAGATTTTCTACCTCTTTAGAAGCTGCTGCTGGCTCTGCCTTCTAGTCTGGAACCCCGACCCCAGTCCTTCTTCCCTGCACTGGAATGGCACCTTGGACTCCACTCCTTACTTCCTGGGATTTTGCTCCTCACTTACATCCTACCATGTGTCCTCAGGATTATTAACAAAGTACAATTTCTGGCTGTGGTTTTCCTAACAGCCCCTCAGCAAATTTAACATCAGGCAAAGGAGAAACACAAGTGAGAGTCCCCATGGCAACCCCAGGAGAGGAGCTGAGAGGGGCAGGCAGTGACTGTTCCTGCTGCAATCCGGCCGGCACCACCACCATGGAAGGGCACGCTAGGGAAGTGCTAAGAGGGCCATCTGGGGCCCAGGCTCCAACCAGGGACCTTGATTTAACCTCTTACCCCACAGATTAAGAGTGAAGGCCAGCAGGCTTTCACGGAAGTGGAGAGCAACAGGGAATCCGCCGAGGACAAGGCAGACCAGGGATGGGTCCTACCCTCTGATTGGACAGGTTTTAGCAGAGCCTGGATTAGTGACACCCTAACCAGCCCGTCCCCAGAAAATCCCCACCCTGTATTCTTTTCAGAATTTTTCTGTCCGAACAGAACAACCCTGTGCTGTGGTTTTCTGAAGCTACTCTGAGAAGCTCAGGGCCCAGAAACAACTTCTAGCTTCCTGCTTTCAGGCCTCAGGTGTTCCCACATCCTGTTCTTCTGAAGCACATGCAGATTCAGTGCTTTTAGCGTCTACCTGAGCTTCCAGGTCAGTTCCAGCACCACAATTCACACCACCAAAGAGCCGCCCTCATCCAGCGGCAGCTGCCTTGTTGGCCGTCCAGGATGAACCGATGCAGGTGCAAAGCCCGGCTGCCTCACTCCTCCTCAAGTGCTCATATACTAGATTATTCTGCCCCAGAAGGGCCAGGCTTTGAGGACGACAGAGAAGGAAACTTGACAACATTGCAAATAGAAAGGACCCGAGGAAGCTTCCTCTAGATTCCACTGTCTAAATTTTCCTTCTCTGGGTGACTTCTCTATAAATGTACACCTACATACCGGAGACGTCTGTCTGGCAGCCCGCTCCTCCCTCCAGCCAGGTCTCTCCTCTCAATAAAACCCCTCACTCGTCCTCCTGATTGTGAGGCTATAATGAGATTTAGCACCTAAGGAGCCCCTCTGACCCACTTTGTCCTGCCTCCGTTGACACCCCCACCCCTGTGCCTCCACCACCCAGAACCCTCTGATCAGGGGGCATGGCAGCCACTTCTGGAATCCCAGGGGCCAGCCATACACCCCCTTTCTCCTGACTGGTGAAAATCCTCACCAGGCATCCCGGCATTTACCTCTTACCCTGTTTGTGAGGGTGCCAATTACCCCACTAATCCAGTGCCTCTCCCCCGAGCTCTGACCTGTACATCCAACTGCCCACTGGGCACCCCCATGTGGGAGTGTGGCAGCATTCCACACCTGCCACGGCCAAAGAGAACACTGACCCCTCCCCCACCCCACCCCCCCACAGCCCTTCCTCTCAATAAATCTCACTGCCATCAGCCCACTGCCCAAACCCAGACCTGAGGGTCATCCTCGATTGCCCCTTTTCCTCTCACAGCCCTGGTAGCGAACCACCAGTAAATCTACCAGTCCTAACTCCAACAGAGATCTTGAGTCCACTGGCTTTTCTCTACCTTCCCCAATGCCAGCCTAGTGTCTCTGGACTCTGCAACAGCCTCTCTGATGTGTCCACGCATGTGCCCCACCCTCTGTTCCTCACAAAGCAGGCAGACGTACAACAGGTCACACCACTCCCTGGCTGGGGAGTTTCCAATGACTCCCGTGGCACTTGGGATAAAATCCAGACTCCCTTCCATGATCCACACGGTCTTACTGAGCCTCAGCCCACCTTTCAGACTTAGTGTCCTACCACACACTCACTGAAGGACTGAACAAATTCCCGCTTCATATACAGTAGTCTCTATCTTCCTTTGCTCCTTAAAGAAAAATTAAAACATTCCCAGGGCGCCTCACAGTGGTTCCGATAGCGCTCAGAAGCTTACCCCACCCAGGAGCACTTCCCCACCTCTCCAACCAAAGTAAAGACTTAGGGGCATCGCCTCCGCTGTCCAGTCCCAGCTTCCCACCTGGGGCTTAAGCTTTACCTTCCAACATCATCTCTTCTTCTAAATTCACATTATTTTCTTTTAATTGTGTACCTATTCGCTACACAGCAGAAAATGCAGACGAGTCAGGCGAGCAGAAGTAATGGAAACTCTTTGGTGCCCCCTTGTGGTCACGTCTAGTTAGCCGGCTGAGACGTGCCAGGAGGAAAGCCGGCTCTTTCTTGCAGTTCTGGAGGCGAAGGCTGCTCCGGGGAAACCGCAAAGGGGAGTCTGTCTGAAGCTGGAGAGGGATGGATAATGATTCCTGCCCAACCATCCTAGTAGGTGTGTTGTGAAGCTACCATGAGATCATTTGTACTTTTTCGCCGCTTAAATCGATATTTTCTAGGACTCAATCTTGATAAATTATAAAATGCTTCTCCAGCCCCTACGCTCTTGCCTAGTCATACGAACTTTCTGTGATCACCAAATGAGTCAGTCAGGATGGGGATGGAGGATGTATTTGAGATAATGTGTGTCTGACAAAGAGGTGCCCATATGCCACTCATCGTCATACAAAAATGTACTAGAGAAAATGTCAGAGACAAGACCTTGTGAGGGGTGAAGTGGAAGGTGGGGGGTGTTGTTATCTCTCTGGGGAAACTCAAGGACAGACGCTGGCTTCTGGCATTTGCAAAGGTACAGAAGCCCAGGTGAAAAGCCAAATATCTATGAGTAAGAAAACCAACCCTGTCTCCTGTGTTGCCAACCCTTTTAGAGTTCCTACCTTAAAGATGTTTGCACCCCTGGAGCCTAATGAAGTGTTTGACACCAAACAGGTACTTAATCAGTAGGCAGTGCATGAATAGCTGAATGAATGAATGAATTTGGTTTTGAAGAAAGATTTGCAACATCTACAACCTATATCTCTGAAGCTGTTTACTTCCTAGTCTTTCCCAAGCCCCCAAGGACCCTGCTCTTGTCTCCCATAAGCCTTAGCTTTTTTATATCTTATTTTGAGGATAGTGAAAAGCGTACCTGGCTCATTCTGTCATGAACACCTAGAGTCCTTAAATCCCTCTCTTTAAATGCACAGCTAATTTTGCATTGTCTGCCTATCACATTGTCTTAGTCTGATCAAAGAAAATCTGCCTCATTCTAGCAGTGGAATGGATAACTTTTTTCTCCAAACCAGTAGTTCTTAACTCTGGCTGAACATTAAAATAAGCTAAGCTTGTATACTCACACACACACACATCAATACCCTGGCCTCATCCTAGACCAATTAAATTAAAATCTCTAGGGGGTCAGGGCCTGGGCATCAGTATTTTCCCAAAGCACCCCAGCTTGTTCTAAAGTGCATCCAGGGTTAAGAACCACTGCTGGGAACGAGCCAGCCTTTGCCCAGAGAGTACAGACGCGCCAATTACACACGAAGCAAAAGCGGGCTTTAAGGTTGCCTTCGGAGCACCCCTAGACCCAGGCCAGGAAGAAAGAGAGGATCTCAAGCCCAGGGCTGGTAAAGAGTTCCAGTTTTCACTCCTCCTTGAGCACTTCTCTTGTTGAGGCCAAGAGGGGAATGGGACTCCAAGCTAGACCTGCCTCATCCGAGCTGGGCAGGGACAGCAGTTCAGGAGAAGGTTCCAGCAGGTGTAATGGCATCAGCACAGACTCTGGTGTGGTCCTGCCAGCTCAGGCTGGCCTGGAGGGCAAGCCGTGGTCATGGTGAAGGAAGGCCGAGCTTTCAACGCAAATAACCAGATATTCAGGGGATCCTGCATAAGGAACCCACCATTCATTTTAAATCAGGCCTTCAACAGCCACTCCTGTATTTCAAACACAACACATGAACCTAAATTCAATCTGCTGCATTGTAATTTCTTGTTTTTTTAATTTAAGGCCTCCAGGCTTCAACTAATTTGAGGGACAATCTGCTGATGAAAAGGAGACTATTTTCTTACAAAAACATTATTAGCATAAGGCACTGCTTCCCAAATTTGGAGCACAATGGAGCTTATCCAAGTCTTACTATACTTTAGGGGTCTTTCAAGCTATACACCTGAGCCATATAAAATAAAATAAAGTCCGTCTACTAGGTAGCAAATCATGGCTGTGTCCACCTCTTCTGTTCTCCACCAAACTGTCTGTTCATTTATTGTCCCCGTGCTCTTAAACATTAGATGGCTGCCTTTGAAACCATGGAATAAACATGAGCACGATTCATCACTTTGCCATGTTCCGACAGAGATTTAACCGTGTCCTGCTGGTTCTCTGTGAGAACAGCAGTCACTGGCTCATCGACAGGCCCCAAGCTGAGATCAGAAGTTCCTCCCCAGGCACAGGGTACCAACTGCTCATCACTGATGGACAAGAGCATTGCCAGCCCGGCCCTTTGTGTCTGGTGGAAACATGGGGGAGAGGGCCACGTTTTAGAGCTTGCTGCAGGCGGCTCTGACTGGCAGGCCAGGGAACCGGAGGACAGGCTCAAAGGGACAGAAGGCAGGTTGGCATTTGTCTTGATTGCATCAGCTCGATCCAAGCAGGCACTCTGAGCTTGCCGTCCTGGGGTGTCCTGCACAGGGAAGAAGCCTTCAGAGGAACTTTTGCCCATAGAGGAAAATAAGTTGCAGCCACAACTGTTGGCTTGCAGAGGGCTCACCCCAGACATCTGCAGCAGCAGAGACTGTTTTTAAAAAGCCTTGACTTCCCCTCGCCACACCCTCAACCCTCACCCTCACCCACTTCCCCCTCTATCTTCAAAAAGTACTTGCCACAGAGAGAACACGCAGTAAATATTTGTAATAAAATTCCCAAATAGCAAATAAGCAATCTTCCATTAAAGAGCTAACCAAAAATACGAGAAAGAACGCCAGGATAGAGTCTCCTCTTTTATCAGAATTTTTGTTCAGAATCGTTTCATTCACAGAAAGCACTTGATCTTAAACATCACTGCCTTGATGGGGCTCTTTCTGCTCCCTAAAGGGTGAAGGAAAAAATACAACAGAAGGTGTTGTTGGAAGGAGTTTTAGAGATTTCTTAAACAAACGCCATTCTCTGGGGGAAGAGGGAATTGAAAGCCAGAGATTAGAGACTGACACATAGAAAGTTTTCAGCAAATGTTGATTCAGTGAATAACTGAACAATTTAGTTGCGTGGAATGTGCCAAGACCTTGGTCAAGCTTTCCATCCCGTGCCCCATGCATGGCATCACCCCGCAGAGAAGCAGGTCAGGACACAGCCTAAACCACCTTCCTGCTCAAATGCTCTGGGTCATTTGAGCCTATAGCTGTCCACTGGAGCTCCCTACTAAGTGCCACCCAGCCTTGGTTAGGCAATGTTTCCAGTGAGCTGGAGAGACACAGCAGACCCGAATGTAATATTGCCTGCTGGGGAAACCAAGGTATGCTGTGCACTTGAAAAGAGGCCTAGGGAAATGATCTCAGGCTTGACCTGTGCTTCAGAGCAGACTGCTGACTTAGAAAGGAGGGAATGGACTTGGCTGGAGGGGGAGGGCGGGGGTTAAGAGTCTGGAGTGAATGGTGGCGAAGAAGGAGCTGGGATTTAGGATGGGCCAGGCCTAGGTGCCCCTCCTCCCTCCAGCGCTTAGTGCCTGAATGACAGTGGGCAAGTTAGGTCACCTCTTCCTGTAAAAACAGTCTGTAGTAGTGTCTCCCAGAGGACGCTCACTATAACACCCCTTGTGGGTGGTGTAATACTGTCCTCTAAAAACGTTCCAGGAAACCCCACTTCTTCTACGCTAGTCTTTCATAGTATAAAAGAGCTACAGAGCATCTTGGCATCCTAAGGCTCTGAGCATTCCTGCAGCAAAAGAGCCTATTTCACTATTGACCATGCAACCTTTTTCTCGGGGAGCATCTCAAAGAATTAGTTCTACGGCCAACTAGTTTGGGGAATGCTGGTGTATACCAGTGCTTCTCAGCTAGGGGTGAATTTGCCTCCAGGGAACACGTAGCAATGTCTGGAGACATTTTGGGTTGACACAACTGGAGGTAGGGGGTGGAGGGTCCCTACTGGCATCTAATGAATACAGGCCAGGGACACTACTAAACAGCCTACCACACCCTGGACAGCCCCCCACAACTAATAATTGTCCTGTCCAAAATATCAGTAGTGCCAGACTGAGAAGCCCAGGTCTATGGCCATTTGTACATTTCTCTCACCGTCTATGCTCTTCTTCGTCTCTGGGAAGCAGCCCAGCTCCGCCTCCTTCGGTTCACCAACATACCATCTTACTACCCATCCCAAACCTTTCCTCATGTCTCACCCACCCTGACCCTCCTGTAGCACTTCGCACTGATGATCTCCATGTCCTTCTTGAAACTTTCTTAGCTTCAAAGACCTTTCTCTTGGTTCTTCTTCAACCTCTCTGGCTTTGCCCCCTACTTCCCTTCACATAAACCAATGAGCTGCCAAGGATCTTTCTCCAACCCTCTTCTCTTCATTAATCTTTCCCTAGATGACCACATCTCAAATGACCACAGAACACAATGATGGCTTCTACATGGCAAATGCCCTGGGGAACAGGGATACAAAGATGAATAGATGGTTTCTGCTTTGTAAGTACCAATTTGGAGAGGAAAAATATAGGCGTTTGTTCATTTATAAATAAAATACCTACTTAATGTTTACTGTGTACTGGGCACAAAAATAGACATGGTCTCTGACCACATGGGATTTAGAATCTAATGAGAGACAGGAATCAAATTACATGGACAAATGTGAAATTGCTTCTGAGGTAAATGATAGGAGGGAGAGGTCCCTGGTAAGAAGTGCCGACGACAGGGAGATGCGACCTGGTCAGGTGATCAGTAGAAACTCAGACAAGTGGCACTTGAGTTAAGATCTGAAGAATGAAATGGAGGTAACTTGGTGACTAGGGGATGAGATGGTGTCCCATGTAGTGGGAATAAGGTGCATAAATTCTGCAAAGCAAGACGGAGATCTATGATAGGCCAGTGTGGCTGGAGCCAGGGCATGAGGGGGTAAGTCATGCCAGGTGAGGTATGAAAGTTGGTGAGATCCAGACTCTGAAGGGCCTCACAGATCTTGTAGAAGCATTTTTGGATTTTGCCCTAAGAGCAATTAGGGGCCATTATGGTTTTAGTGGGGAGAAGGTAGAGAAGTAGGGCAGGGGGTGACTTAATCAGATCTGTTTTCAGAAAAGATTACTATGCTGCTTGGAGAATAGATTGGAAGGGGCCACAGTGATGTGGGCTGACACAGATGGGTATCATTTATATAACCATAGAGTAGAGTTGGGAATTGGGATCTTACGTCATCTCTGAAGATGAAAATCACATGTAGTTAATAAGTCAAAAATTCCTTATTAACCATAGAAAGTCAGTAGTGACATCTCCCAGTAAGTCCAACCCAGTCAGATTGGAACAGATCACCAATTCTTGGATGGAGCCCCAGATGATGTGTTACCTGTGGTTAGCGGCACTGTTATAAGAAATACATAAGATGTGGCTAGAGAGATATAGGCAGATAATATTCAAACACTCTATTCACATCCAGCAAGGGGAGATGCTCACACTCCTGGGAGCCTGCAGGAACTGAGCCTGAGCGGAGAACAGCATACTCATACCTTTGATCTCTCACTCACTCCAGGGCTCACTCTCAGTGAGTGCATTAGTCTGCTCGGGCTGCTATAACAAAATACCACAGGTTGGGTAACTTAACAGAAATTTATTTTCTCAAAGGTCTTGAGGCTGAAAGTCAAAAATCAAGGTGTTGGCAGGTTTGGTTTCTCCAGAGGCCTCTCTCTTGGCTTGCAGATGTCTGCATTCTGGTGTGTCCTCACATGATCTTTTCTCTGTGCATGTGCATCCCTGGTGTCCTTTGTGTGTCCTGATTTCCTCTTCTTATAAGGACACCAGTCAGACTGGCTTAAAGCTCACCCTAACGGCCTCATTTTAACTTAATCACCTCTTTAAAGGCTCTATCTCCAAATCCAGTCACATTCTGAGATATTGGGAGGTTAGGGTTTCAACAGATGAATTTTGAGGGGAGGGCAAAATCTTTCTCTCCTACCTACCATTCCCCTCTCCCTCTTTCTCTCTCCAGTAGGTAGAGTTGAATTTCCATAAGGTCAATGCACACACCATCAACATAAGATGTTTCAAGGCACAAGATCCATGCTGAGTAGACAGCAGTTACTATAAATATATCAGTTTCAGAAGGCAGTGAGCTCACGGAGAACTGAGAATGTCCACTGGTAGGCAGGATGGGAGGTATGACTCCTGAGAGTACCTGTGGACAGAAACCTTGGAAAGGAGTAGACATCCTAACAGAGGGAACAGGGCAAAGAGATGCGTGAATGCTGGAGTGGTCAGTGTGTGCTGAGCAGCTGGAGTGGCTGAAGGGAGCAGAGGGTTCACACCGTGGAGGCAGGAGAGAGATCAGGCTGGAAGTGAAGTCAGATTGGGTCGAGTATGGACTTTACCCCATAGATGTTGTAAACCCATTCAGAACTTCAGAGTCTAGGAATGGCACAGTGAGGGATGGGAGGGGGCTGCTTAATCCAAGAGATCAATCAAAAAGGTATCATAAGATTTCAAATAGCTAGAGACTTGGGGTGACATAAGACTTCCCGCAATATTCTACTCAAAAGCAAGGTCAGAAATAGCTATTATGATCTCAGTCTGAATACCCTCCCCCAAAAGACTAGAACCATCACATGACTCACCAGCTTTAAGCCACTAATCAAAGTACAAAACACCAACCTCGTGCCAACAAAAATCAATTTCTGTCTTGCCCTTTGCTTTACCAATGATCTAGATTTTCCAAGTGCTGTAGAAGAAATAAGGTAACTTTTCCAATAAGATTATTTCATGCAAGAAACAGTCTCCTTTACAATAAATAGTTTTAAACCATTCTCCCTGGTTTCTGAATTACACTACTCTCTGAAGATATATAAATATCAGGTAGCAGTTTTATCTCCTGTGAGTGGGGAGCTTTGGTTTAATAAGGAGGAGAGAGGCAGGGTGATAGACTCGTGGAGATGAAGCAAGATCTATTAGATGATCCTGGCCATTTCGCTGGGCCCGCGCGAGATTGCTCCCAGCTGCACTGGCATATTCACTGCTGCTCAGGCTAGTCCCGTATTAAATGATTTAAGGGTAAATATTAAAGGCTCATGACCAGCTATAAAGAGGTGCTAAGAGACACTAGCGAAGGCTTGGCTGTAACTGTAGATGGATGCTCATCCCACAGGAGGTCAGAAGGCACCTTGCTGCCCTTCAGGCAGCACCACACCAGGGCCGAGGAAGGCACACCCATCTGGACTGTGGTTACCATCTGCGGAAAAGTATAGACACCATGTCCATTTATCAAAATCTGACACTGGGCCTGGCCCCACGGCCGAGTGGTTAAGTTTGTGTGCTCCGCTTCGGCAGCCCAGGTTTTCACTGGTTCGGATCCTGGGCACAGACATGGCACCGCTCATCAGGTCATGTTGAGGCTGTGTCCCACATAGCACAACTAGAGGCACTCACAACTAGAATATACAACCATGTACTGGGGCGCTTTGGGGAGAAGAAGAAGGAAAAAAAAAAAGATTGGCAACAGATGTTAGTGCAGGTGCCAATCTAAAAATAGAAAAAAAAAATCTGACACCAACCATGGGCTGTGCTGAAGTAAAGAACTACATTCTTACCATCCGTGGTACTTTCTGTTCTGTCCCTTTTTAAACCTGATTTGTGTACAGGGTGGGATGCGCACCTCAAGCGGCTGGTCTTGGGATAGCCAGGTGGAGTGGAACGCATAGGCACCTCCTCCTTTTCCCCATCAAGAGTGCACGTTGCCTCCACTGAGACCTGGGAATGATCCATCGCAGGCCTGGGGGCTCCAGAACTAGGAAGATCCTAAGTCTCACACACACTTGCCCCACCTTAGGCCCCTAGGATCCAAATGCACTGAGTACATCTCAACCATTTGAAGGCCATGGTGGCAGGGTCCAGGCTTAGAAATAAAGGAGCAGGTCAAAAGAAGTGGGCTGACTCAACCAAGGGACTAGAGGCCATCAAGAGTCTCTAAACAAGTCTTTAGAATTACAATAGTCATCCCTAGATTTAGCAAGCGCTTACTACACACTAGACACACAATTTCTCCTTTTGTGGTACATTCTTAGGTTCTTCCTGTTATTATTCTCATTTTACAGCTCGGGAAACTGAGGTTTAGGGAAGTGAACTCATCCACCCTTCTTTTCATAGCTCTCTCCCCGACCAACCCAATCAGCAGTGTTGGGGCCCCTCATAGATTTGCTGTCATTACTCTTCAACTGGATCATTATGGCACTGGCAACCCTTGACGTGTACACATGGAAAGGCCTGGGATCCCTGCTGTGGGATTTATTTACTACAGGAGATATTAGTAGTCACAGCTCTCATTAATTCCAACAAGGTCTTCTTTAGAGCAACTCCAGGAGAAATTTCTTCCAACCTCAGTACCTAATATAGCTGCATGTCTACTGAGCAACTAGCTTGTTTTTACCTTCAGACATTACACAAACTACAAGTGATGGTATTTCCCTTTTTGCATTTGCAACTAGGAAACTCAGGGGGAAATTTCTATCCCACCTCTATTAAAGTGTGTAAGACATCATGCCATGTCCCTGGGGTAGTAATAGTACTCTTGGTTTTATTTTCTTTCTTCTTTCATTACTCTCCCCTCCCCCAACTTTTCTCACTTAAAATTATTTTTCTCTCATTGGCACTATTTGCATTTTTATAAGTCACCACATGCAATTTTTGAAATGAGATGAGATACAAATATGTTTTAAAACATAAAAAAGATCTGGAGGGTGAATACAGATGTGTGTATACCTTATGAAAATGCAAAAATTCATCCAGTGGTATACTGATGAATTAGCTTATTAAGAAGCAAAAATGGTGGGATAGGTAGCTCTAAAAGCCTACCCCTCCACAGAAACATCAAAATATCAAGGAAAAGCTGTCAGAATCAACTTTGTTGGAACTCTGGAGAACGGCCCAAAATTTATAACAACCAAGTGAATTCTGAATCAAGAAAAGGCAACTTTATGGGGCTGGCCCTGTGGCTAAGTGGTTAAAGTTCTGCATGCTCCACTTTGGCAGCCTGGATCCTGGGTTCAGATCTCGGGTAAGGACCTACTCCACTTGTCAACCCTGCTGTGGAGGCGACCCACATTCAAAGCAGAGGAAGATTGGCACAGATGTTAGCTCAGGGCTAATCTTCCTCAAGCAAAAAAAGAGGAAGAGTGGCAACAGATGTTAGTTCAGGGTGAATCTTCTTCACCAAAAAAAGAAAAAAAGAAGAAGTGGTTAAAAAAGAAAGAAAGAAAAGGCAACTTTAAAATGGTAGGAAAGCTTTATGGCTTTTTAATTGCCCTTGATCTCCCCTCCCCCAGCTTGGCAGTGGTCCTGAAGACATTAGCCTGTGTTCCCAGTATGGGACCCTGGTCCCTGGTTCTGAGGGGGGACAGCAGGCCTTATTCACAAAGAACCGTGCTTGTTCTATTCTAACCCGTCTGGAAGCTACATGAAGGACTGATGCAAGGTGTATTTCTTTGTGTAGCCCAACTCAGAACTCACTCAGGGCGGAAAGGGCAGTGGGCATTCCTCAGAAATATCGTAAGGTAAATGAGAAAACCTGTAGCCACCTGAGGTAAAAGATTAGGGTTGAGGCATACAATAGAGAGACTAAAGCCTGGGAAGAAAAGCTGGAGAGAGAGTTTCTTTGGGAAATTAGGGCATTCAAAATCCCCCAGGCATACTGGGAATTTAAGAAAGCCACACGCATGCTCAGGGTAGAACGTGTGCTCAGAAAAGACCTGAGAGGACCCTATGCTTTCATCTCTGGCTGATCTCTAAGCTCAGTGCAGGCAGGAAGTGAAGGCTAAGGCAAATGTTAAATGGCCTGATCAAGCATTGAAGGAGTTCCCCATACAGAGCCAGTCTCCAGACTGGGAGAGCTTTCTAAACATTTGCTCCTTTTGTGGTTTTCTCTCTCTCTCTTTTTCCTTCTCCCTCTCCCTCTCCTTTTGGCTCCTGGCATTCAAGGAAATTTTTATCAAAACACTAGCTGAACACAAGGAAAAGGAACAGGAAGTTCAGAGACCACACATAACACAGCATACGGATTTCACAAAATAGTTTAGAAAAATCACTAGGTAAACAAACAGCTAATGTCTACAGTAAGCAATAAAAACAAACCATGAGGAGCAGGACAACTCTGACTTACAGAGTTACCACATTATAATATTCAAATGTCCAGTTTTCAACAAAAAAATTATGAAACATGCAAAAAAACAAGTAAGTGTGCCCCATTCACACACACACACACACGAAATTAACAGAAACTGTCCCTGAAGAAGCATAGACATCAGACTTACTAGACAAAGACTTTTAATAAATTGTCTTAATTATTTTTGAAGAGCTAAAGAAAACCAAGAGAACGAGAATATGAACAAATCGAGAATATCAATAAAGAGAAATTATAAAAAGAAACAAAATTAATTCTGGAGCTGAAAATATAACTGAAATAAAAAATTTACTAGAGGATTTCCATAGCAGATTTTAGCAGGCAAAAGAAAGGATCAGTGGACTTGAAGACAGGTCAATTGAAATTGTCCAGTCTGAAGAGCAAAGAAAAATAAAAGAACAAAGAAAAATGAACAGAGCCTAAGAGATCTGTGGGAAACATTCAAGTGTAACATATCATAATGTGAATTACAGAAGGAGAGCAACGAGAAAAAAGGGCTGAAAGAATATTTGAAGAAATAATAGTCCAAAACTTCCCTGAATTGATAAGAGACACAAATCTACATAGTGAAGAAGCCCAATAAATTCCAAGAAGGATAAATGCAGAGAGAATCACACTGAGATACAACTGTCAAAAGGCAAAGATAAAGAGAGAATGTTGAAAGCAACAAGAAAGAAGTGACACATCACATATAAAAAAGTCTTGATAAGATTAATGGTCAATTTCTTATCAGAGGCCAGAGAGGCCAGAAGAGAGTGGGATGACATTTTTAAAGTGCTGAAAGGGAGAGAAAAAATTGCCAACCAAGAAGTCCATATCCAGCAAAACTATTCTTCTAAAACAAAGGAGAAATTAAGACTCTCTCAGATAAAAGGTGAGGTAGTTTGTTGCTAGTAGACTTGCCCTTCAAGAAATGATAACGGAAGGACTCCAGGCTGAAATAAAAGGATACTAGACAGTAACTCAAAGCCATATGAAGAAATAAAGAACTCCAGTAAACTTAACTACATAGGTAAATACAAAAGACATATTATTGGATTTGGGGTTTATAATTCCTCTTTTTATTTCGTACATGATTTAAAAGACAAATACATTAAACAATAATTATAAATCTATGTTAATGGACACACAATGAATTTAAAAATATAATTTGTGACCACAAGAATGTAAGGGAAGATGGAGCTATATAGTAGCAGTGATTTTGTATGCTGTTGAAACCAAATTGCTATCAATTCTAACTATATTCTATATTGTCATAAATGTAGGCTGTTTTGTAATCCCCAATGATAATCACTAAGAAACTATCTTTAAAATATACATAAAATGAAAGGAGAAGGGAATCAAAATATTACAGTACAAAGAATCAAAGAACCAGTCAAACACAAAAGAAGGAAGTAATGGAGGAAATGAGGAAAAGTAAAGGTATAAAGCATACAGAAAAAAATAGCAAAATGATAGAAGTCCTTCCTTATAAGTAGTCACTTTAAATGTAAATGGATTAAACTCTCCAATCAAAAGACAGAGACTGGCCAAACTGATTAAGAAAGAAAAAGATCCAACCATATGCTATCTACAAGAGATTCACTTCAGATTCAAAGACATAAACAAGTTGAAAGTGAAAGCATGTAAGATGATATTTTATCCAAATAACAATCAAAGAGATATAGTATCTATATCTATAGTATCGGAGAGGCTATAGTACTATCAAATGAAATAGAATTTAAGTAAAAAGTCTGTTACAAGAGACAAAGAAGGATATTACATATTAATAAAAGAGCCAATTTATCAAGAAGACATAACAATAATAAAAATATACAAGCCAAACAACAGAGCCCCAAAATACATGAAGGAAACATTGACAGATGGAAGGGAGAAATTGATAGTTCTACAGTAATAGCTGAAGACTTCAGTATACCATTTTCAACAATGGAAAGAACATCTCAAAAGAAAATCAATAAGAAAATAAAAGACTTGAGCAAATCTATAAAGAGCTAAACCATAGGACATGTACAGAACACTCCACCCAACAAGAGCAGGATACACATTCTTCTTAAGTGCACATGAAAATCCTCAAGGATAAAACACAAAACAAGTCTTGATAAGTTTTAAAAGACTGAAGTCACACAAAATATTTTTTCCAGCCACAATGGAATGAAGCTAGAATTCAATACAGAAAGAAAACTGAACAATTCACAAATACATGGAAATTAAACAACATTTTCTTAACCAATGGGTCAAAGAAGAAATAATGATGGAAATTAGAAAATACTTAGAGACAATTGAAAATTAAAACACAGATTACCAAAACTTATAGGATGCAGCTAATGCAGTGCTCAGAGGGAAATTTACAGCTGTAAACGCTTACATTAAAATAGAAGAAAGCTCTTGTGTCAACAACCTAACTTTGCATCTTAAGCAACTAGAGAAAGAAGAGCAAACTAAACCGAAAGCTAGAAGAATAAAGATTAAAGCAGAGATAAATGAAATAGAGAATAGAAAAACAATGGACAATCAACAAATCCAAAAGTTAGTTTTTGAAAAGAGCAACAAAATCAACAAACTTTTAGCTATACTGATTACAAAGAAAAGAGAGAAGACACATGACTAAAATCAAAAACGAAAATGGGGACCTTACTACAGACTTTACAGCAATAAAAAGAATTAGAAGAAAATACTATGAATAATTGTACACCAAAAAACTAGATAACCTTGATGAAATGGACAAATTCCTAGAAACACACAAATTACCAGAATTGAGTCAAGAAGAAACAGAAAATCTGAACAGATCTATAACAAGTAAAGAGATTGAATCAGTAATATAAAGAAAGAAAGACTCTCCAAAGAAGAAAATTCCAGGACCAGAGGGCTTCACTGCTCAATTCTACCAAGCATTTAAAGAAGGACTAACAGCAATCCTTCTCAAATTCTCCCAGAAAAGAGAAGACAAGAAAAGACTTCCTAGCTCATTCTATGAGGCCAGCATTACCCTTATATCAAAGCCAGAAAAAAGACATCACAAAAAAACCCTACAGCCTAACCATTCTGAATATAGATGCAAAAATACTCAACAAAATACTTCAAACTGAATCAAATGGCATATTAAAATGATTATACACCAAATGGGATTTATTGGAGGAATGCAGAGGTAATTCAACATAAGAACATCAATGAATGCAACACAAATTAACAGAATGAAGGGGAAGAATGCAAGATCATCATAACTGGTGCAGAAAAAGAGCTTGACAAAATCCAACAGTGTTTCATGATAAAAAACACTCACAGAAAACTAGGAATAGAAGGGAAGTTCCTAAACATGATAAAGGGCATTTATGAGAAACCCACAGCTAATGTCATACTCAATGATGAAAAACTAAAATCTTTACCCCTAAGATCAGGAACAATGTGAGAATGCCTGCTTCTCACTACTGCTAGTCAACACTGTATGGGAAGTTCTATTCAGAGCATTTAGGCAATAAAAAGTATCCAAATTGGAAAGGAGGAAGTGAACCTAGCTCTGTGCACAGATGATATGATCCTACATATAGAAAATCCCAAGGAATCCACAAAAAAATCTACTAGTGCTAATAAACCAATTCAACAAATTTCGAAGTATAATATCAACATTTGGAAATCAGCTGTATTTCTATACACCAGCAATGAACAATCCAAAAAAATGAAGAAAACAATTTTATTTACAATAGCATCAAAAAGAATAAAATACCTACGAATAGATTTTACCAAGGACGTGAAAGACGCTTACACTGAAAACTACAAAACATTGCTGAAAGACAGTAACGAAGACCTAAACAAATGTTAAGATAGCCTGTGTTCAGGATTGAAAGACTTAATATTGTTAAGATGGGAATATTACCCAAAGTGATCGATAGATTCAATACAATCTCTATCAAAATTCTAATAGGCTTTTTTGCAGAAATGGAAATGTGGATCCTCCAATTCATATGGAATTTGCCAGGGGCCCTAAATAGCCAAAACAATATTGAAAAACAAGAGCAAAGTTGGCAGACTCACATTTCCCAACTTCAAAACTTACTACAATGCTACAGTAATCAAAACAGTATGATACTTGCATAAGGATAGACATATAGAGCAATGGACTGGAATTGGGAGTCCAGAAATAAACCTATACATCCTTGGCCAATTGATTTTTGACAAGGGTTCCAAAACCATTCAATAGGGGAAAGAATAGTCTCTTCAACAAATGGCGCTGGGACTAGATACTACATGCAAGAGAATTGAATTGGGGCCCTACATCACACCACATACAAAAATTACCTCAAAAAATATCAATAACCTAAATAGGAGCTAGAACCATAAAACTCTTAGAAGAAAATTTAGGAGTAAATCTTCACGACCTTGGATTTAGAAATGGATTCTTAGATAGGATAACAAAAGCGCGGTCAAAAAAAGAAAAAATAGATTGGACTTCATCAAAATTAAAAAACTTTTATATCTCAAAGGACATTATCAAGAAAGTGAAAAGACAAACTATGGAATGGGATATTTGCAAATCATATATCTGACAGCAATCTAGTATCCAGAACAGATAAAAAGCTTAGTAACAAAAAGACAAACAACCCAACTTAAAAATGGGCATAGGACTTGAACAGACATTTCTCTAAAGAAGATATACAAATGGCCAACAAGCACATGAAAGGATAAACAACATCATTGTCATTAGGGAAATACAAATCAAAACCACAATGAGATACCACTACATACCCACTAGGGTGACTATTTTAAAAAAAAAAGACAACAGAAAACTACAAGTATTGGTGAAGATGTGGAGAAATTGGAACCCTCGTACGTTGCTGGTAGGAATGTAAATATTCAGCCACTGTGGAAAACCGTTTGGTGATTCCTCAAAAAGTTAAAGATAGCTACAATATAAACCAGCAATTTTGAATTATGCTAAGTGAAAGAAGCAAGACACAGAAATTCACATATTGTATGATTCCATTCATGTGAAATATCTAGAACAAGTAAATCCATAGAAACAGAAAGCAGATGGTGTTTGCCAGAAGCTAGCAGGGTGGGGGCAGCGGGAATGGGGTGTAACTGCTTTCTTTTGGAGTGTCAATGAAAATAATCCATAACCAATCTATAAATGAAAATTTGGGTGAGTTTATTCTGAGCTAAAATGTGAGGACCATGGCCTGGGGCATTTCTTCCCGAAGGAAGAAAGGGCATCAAAGAAGTGAGGTATACAGAGTGGTTATATACCCCCAAACAGGATGTTTCACATATGATTGAAATGTCCCTTTTGCAATAGTCAGGAGACTACTCTGTCGGCACAGCGATTGATGGAAACAGCAGGTAGGTCTGCTATCTCAGCGGTGCAGCAGGAAGCAAGTCTATTGTCTCGAGCTGGGTGGTCACAGGTGAGCGCAGCAATCAGTTCCCAGCCTAAGGAAAGATGCTTAATCTTTAAGGAAATGCCAACGTTGGGAGAGGGAGGGAAGTTGCACCTTTATCTCAAGGGCCTTTGTTCTTGCCATAGGGAATGTCTAAAGCAGATATACAATCCGAGGTCAGGCCCTTTTGGAAAGACAAGGTCAGGCCAAATTAGGTTTACACCAAATGGCTTCCTCATATACTCCAATATATCCTATTGCTTGCCATTTCTATTTGTCAGGAGATATTGAAAACGTTTTAGAACTAGAGGTGGTGGTTGCACAACATTGTAAATGCACTAAATGCTACTGAATTATTCACTTTAAAATGGTTAATCTTCTGTTATGTGACTTTCACCTCAATTAAAAAGAAAGACTAAAGCAGATAAACCAATTTTTAAAAGTTTATTAAAAACAAAGCTACCGAAAGGGGAAATTAAGTCTCATTCATCTTTATGTGCCCTCACCACTGTGGGGACTGGAATTGGCCACCCCAAGATATGTCTCTTTGGCACGATGATTATTTGTGGCTCGTTACTTTGCAGACAGGAAAGCAACTGTAAAGTAGAACTTGCTTGCTCTTTGTTAGGAGACATTCACACTTGTAAGGTAAATCTCTATCTGTAAAGGTGCCTCCCTCTCTGTACCAGGAAGAAGAAAGGAGATGACCTTGCCTCTAGAAAGTCTTAATCAATGGGGAAGGCAAGGACGTAAATGTGCATTTGTTTATTGTGCTAGTCTGGTAACCTCCTGTAACTGACTTCCCTCCCCCTCCCAACTTCGGCATTTTTTAAGGATTAAGCATCTTTCCTTAGGCTAGGAACTGATTGCTGCACTCACCTGTGACCACCCAGCTCGAGATAATAGACTTGCCTTCTGCCATGCCCACCGAGATAGCAGACCCACTATCTGCTGTGTCCATCAAGCACTGTGCTGACAGGGCAATCTTGTGACTATTGTGGGAGGGACATTTCAATCACATGTGAAACACCCCGTTTGGGGGTATATAACCACTCTGTGCACCCCACTTCTTCGGTGCCCTTTCTTCCTTTGGGAAGAAAGGCCCCAGGCCATGGTCCTCATAAAGCTTTGTTTAATTTTCTCTTGCTATTCTGTCTCATGTGAATTTAATTCGTTCTCCGGCCAGACGAACACCCATTTGGGGAGAGGAAATGTCCTCCTCCCCTACACCACCATGACCTTTAGCACCGGCTGGCACAAAAAGACAATGAACAGTGTTTGCCTGGATGAATGAATAGCAAGAGAAAAGCTATATATAAATTCTGGAGACTTAGAAGTCCCATAAGTTCTTCCTTATCTTTCATTCACTCTTTTTATTTGTTTAAATGTTTTCTTTTTCCAACTATAAAAGCAAAACTCACCAGCTTCTACAGGCCAACAACAGACAGCTATACAGAGAATTCTCACGCCCTGCCCAGCCCACCCCCCAATACCACCACTTGTGTGCTTTCAAAAACACCAGTTTCCCCCTCTTAACAGATTAACAGTCTGGTCTGAATTGTTCTACTGTTTTCTTCGAGTTTATTCAAATATGCCGAAATGACGAGTGCAATCCATCTCTCAGTTGTTATCTTGGTATTACTATTCCAAGGGTGAATTACTCCTGTGTGCTTTTAATTCCTTCATCTCTTCCCCTGAGATGCTGGGGGCCAAGTGGGAATGACTAGGAGGCATTTTCCCAGGTCAAAGGAATGGCATTTCAACTGCTACCTGCATTGTCTAATTACACAAAGTAGGAGTTTGATTTGAAACACAATGAGAAGCTTAAGTGGGTGAGACATTTGGCAACACCCCTTCTCCCACCCCTAATATATGTTATTCGTTATTTTATAACCACCCCCATTTATCAGCTGAGATCATCTGCCTCCCAGCAGAGATTTTTAGCCAAAAGTATTTCGACTTTTCTCAATTCAAAGATGGAAGTTCATCACTTCCTAATATTTATTTACTTATTCACTTATTTTGCATACTGTCTGCCTCTCCCATTAGCACGATACCTCCCCAGGCCAGAGATTCTAATCTGTTCTGTTGATTGACATATGCCCAGCCCTAGAATATAGCCTGGCACATTATACATGATCAAAAATATTTATTGAATGAAATTCTACAAGATCTACTCTTTTGGGCCTCTTGTAAAGGCCACTTCCCTCTAGAAGAAGCTGAAAGTATCAATCTGGGACATTTGTTCTTCTCTCCTTCCTGGTTTCCCACAAAGAATACAGCTAAATAAGGGAGGTGGGGAGTTGATCAGCTGACGAGGCTCTGGCTTGCCCAGAGTTTCTCCCAATTTCTCACCTTGCTGGGTCACCAGTGAAGTTTAGAGATAATAAGGCCTTCCATGTGCATCATCCCTTGAGAATTGATAAGCTCTTCTACATAATCTCATTGGATCCTTAGGCCATGGTTTGGGAGAGGCAGAGAAGGGGGCATCACCATTTCCCAGAAAGACCTCTGGGAAGCTTCTGAGTGACAGGAGGGAGCCAGACAAGAATCCACATCTCTGACTGCTGCTCACGACCCTCTCCATTGTGGCAAGAAGCACCACTTCTCCCTCATGAGGTTGCATTTTAAAATTTTAACTTAGTGTCTAATTTTTCTACCCCAGCTGTGTCCACCAAACTTATTTTGAGACCAAGAGAGTACAAAAGCAGAGGCTCAAGTTTTTTTCCAAAAAGTCTTAGCTGACCAGCTATTTTGTTGAATGTCCCTCAATTTAGGTTTGTCTGATGTTTTCTCATAATCAGACTGAGGTTATGCATTTTGGGCAAAAATATCACAGAAGTAGTTTTTTTCCACAGAAGTGAAGTTGTATCCTCAGTGCAACCACACTTTGAAAGTGTCAAAGTCATAAAAGGCAAGGAAAGACTAAGGAATTGTTAGAGACTACAGAGATGAAAGAGGAATAACAACTAAATACAATGTGGGATCCTGGACAGGATCCTAGAAGAGAAAAAGGACACCAGTGGAAAGACATTCAAAGTCTGTAGTTCAGTTAATAGTATGGGCCAGTGTTAATTTCTTAGTCTTGATAGTTGTACTACGGTTATGGAAGTCATCAACATTAGGGGAAGCTGGGAGAAGGGCACAGGGAAACTCTGTACTATTTTGCAACTTTTTCTGTAAGCGTAAAATTAAAATAGGATTTTAAAATGAGGTTTGGTTGTCTCTTGTTCTCGCCGCATCTATTTACCTGGAAAGAGAGAAGCATAAAAACACATATTTCTAGCTCTTTTAGAGTCACAAAGATAGGAGCACCCAACCCCAATCCAAAGGAGAACTGGACAGCTCCAACTAGCTTCTGGGCTCAGAGTTAGAAGACCAGCAAACAGCAGGCTCTTCCTGGAATTCCAAGATGCTCCGTCTTGGATAGTTTGCTGAAATTTTTGTTCCCACAGACTTCATCGTGTCCTGATATAGGATACAGTGGATGATCGGTCTCATTGATCAAACTTTCCGGCCGTGTGGGAGGCCCTTGCTATCCCATCTGACTGCATGACCACCCACTCATCTATGTTGGGGATGCATCTAGCCATGCATCAGAAGATTTCAGAAGATATACCCCTGCTTCCCTGTCCTGACCCTTACTATGCCCCAATTTGTGCTTGACATTTTCTGCTATCATCTTAGATGGCAGTGGTCCACTCTGTGTTGAGTGTGTCTGTGTGTATGTGTGTGCGCCTAATACAAGTAATTTTCTACTTATACTCTATAATTTTCACACCATCAAGCCACACTCAATATTTTGATAGTATTTGTGAAGATGAAATCAAGTGACTATCACTTGTGGGTAGCAAAAAAACAAAGGACTTTCAACAAATTCTTATCTACCACATCTCATTCAATCAATAAATATGTATCGGAAGGCTTCTGAGTGTCAGGTACCCATGAGCAATAGGGAGTGAGTCACTTCCTATCCTGCCTTCCACAACACAGAATAAGTGAACCCTCTTTGATGAGCCTAGACCCATCCCATGACTCATCAAGAGGCCTGGTTTAGTCTTGATCCACGGGATACATACACACCAGAAGACACACAGAGAGCAAAGGTTAGGATCAATGTGAGAGACATTTTTTTTTTTTCTGGGAGAGACTTGCCCTGAGCTAACATCCATTGCCAATCTTCCTCTTTTTTTTCTTTCCTCCCCAAAGCCCCAGTACATAGTTGTATATTCTAGTTGTAAACTCTTCTATGTGAGCTGCCACCACAGCATGGCTACTGACAGATGAGTGGTGTAGTTCCACGCCCAGGAACCAAACCCGAGCCACCTAAGGGAAGCAGGCTGAACTTGAACCACTAGGCCATCAGGGCTGGCCCCAGAGACATTTTAAAGGAATGAAAAAGGACACTGAGTTATTAATCAGCTATGGAGGTATCTGAGAGGAGAAAAGGAAGGAATCACGGAGCCCTCCTCTAATTTCTATTTGTAAGTGCCTGAGGGCAGATCCTAACAGGAGCCTTAGGTCTCACATCAAGGAGGCCTTATCACTAACTGTCTTAGTCCATTTGAGCGCTATAACAAAAATATCATAGCTTATAAACAACAGAAATTTATTTCTCATGGTTTTGGAGGCTGACAGTCTGACATCAGGGTGTCCACAGGGTCAGATTCTGTGTTTGGTGAGAGCCTGCCTCCTGGTTCATGAGTAGCCATCTTCTCGATGTAACCTCACAGGGTGGAAGGCAGTGAGGGAGCTTTCTCAGGCCTCTCTTACAAGGACACTAATCACCTCCTAAAGGCCCCACCTCCTACCATCACCTTGGGATTAGGATTTCAACCTTTGAATTTGAAACATTCGGATTATAGCACCAACCAGGCTCAGTCCTCATTTCTTCCTGTAATAGACTAAATCCTGGACTCGTCCTCATGGATGGCAATTAAATATAGGAAGGATTTAGGTCCAACCTGACATGAACTTGACTTTTGAGGTTCTGGACTGTTGCAGAGGAGTGGAATGGAGAACACATCCGCTTTGGGAACAGACCCAAGGGCCCAGAGAAAGTTTTCAGACCTCGCCTCACTTTTGTGGTTATAGTGATAAAACCATGGGGTTTCAGAGGCCACTGACCACATCCCTCAGTCCCCACTCCCCCTACTGTCCACGGGACTGTTTGGGCCCCTGAGCTGGAAAGGTGACGAGTCAACAGTGCTCAGAATCACCTTCCCTGAATGCTGAGAGGAGCTTTTTTTTCATTGTCTCTTAAATGTCTCTCAGTGTGAGTGAGATGCAGCCAGCTACCTTGCTGCCCAACACGTCAGGGAAGTTGGCTGTCCCACATCTGCTCAGCCCATTTTTTAATTGCTTAATAATAGCGAGTGGGTTTCCCTCCTCCCCCGGAGCATGGCAGCGTGGGGGGCTTTGACATTCAGGGCCCCGTGTGTGGGCAGGAAACACAGATGAGGCTGGGAAAATGTCAACCTCCTACAGCTTCTCTCCCAATTAATCACAGCGCCATCTGACAGGGCACACCTCCGATGAGAAACACTGAGCTGGCAGTCCGGAGAGCTCAGCTCCAGCCCCAGCTCCACTACTAAATTAGCCAGGTGACGTAGAGCAAGCCTCGCCCCCTGGAGCCTCAAGTTCCTACTGGTTTGAAACTTTTAAGAGAACGGGAACTGGAGAAGAGGATCTTTAGGGGATGGTTTTATGGGATAGTGAGTAAGAGCACAGACTTGGGATCCAGACCACCTGGGTCTGCGTCTGACTCCACCGCTTGCCAATAGTGGGATCCCAAGTAAATGACTTAACCTACCTGTGCCACAATGCCCTCAACTGCAAAACAAGCAGAATAATAGACCCTACAAAACAAGGTGGTTGGAAGGACTTAGAATGTCCTTCCATGGATGAGGTGTGCATTTAATAAATGTTAGTGCTATTATTATTCCAGTTATAGTCATCTGATTCGATTGACTATATTCAAAGATCCAGGGGAAATGTTCTCAAAGATGAATAAAACATGGAATTTGCCCCCAGATAATCACAGTCTTGTGGGAAGACAAACACGTGCATAAAACACTTGGTGGGGGAGAGGGGCTGCCTCCGATGTACCCTGTAACAGAAGGAAGTGGTACCCCAAGTGCTGGGACTACTCTGAGGGCACTGCCTGCATCCTCCCCTTTAGCCTTCACAGCTGCCCAATGAGTTTGATCCCATTTTATAAAGTGGGAAGCAGTCTCAGAAAAGTTAAATAATTTCCCTTAGATCATATAGCTTCTAAGTGTCAAAGACAGGATTCAAACTCAAGTCTTAAGTCATTGCTCTTCAACTCTGCATCCTTGGGGGACTGGGTGGAATTTGGAGAACGCTTCACAAAGGAAGTGGCACTGAGCAGACTAAGGCTTCACATTTTTTATATGGAAAGGTAGGATTTCTGGGGCGTCTCCCAGCAATGCCTCTTAACTATATAGGTGAGTTTTTTTTAACCTCTCGGAGCAGCAGTTTCTTCATTTCTGATTAGCAACAGTTCCCACCACAGATCTGATCGGAGGAGTAAGTGAGCTTTATAGAGAGCTCTCAATAGTGCCCGGTACATGGGGAGCGCTTAATAGATGTTAATTTGCCCTCATCTTGGTGTCCTCTTCATCATCATCATCATCACCATCATCATCATCTGTGTTCAGTTCCCCCTCAGCTGACAGGACCACCCACTGATAAAAAGGGAACTTCCATTTTCATAAAGGCTCTCAAGATCATTTCCTAGCAGGTGCCTGTAATGTGACAATCAGCCATTTGTTCCTTAGGTCAAGTATTCGTCCTATGCCTAGGAGACCACATAAACATAAAAGCTACCAAGAGAAATGAATAACACATGCAAATTCTTAATAGCATTTAGTTAGCATTTGAGAAAGGAGTCCACACCCTTAGGAAGGATAAACGACTAGGAAGGTGAAGCAGAGGCAGAGGAAGGTAAGAAAAAGAAAATGGAGACTCTTAGAAAGTAGGGAGAGGGCCGAGCTAGATGCTGTCTCCTTCACAATTCTGCCGAGGGCTGCCCTTTCTGCATCTGCCAAGAGGCTGAGCCCCCTCCCCACCCCCAGCCTTTGGGCAGGGATGGTCTATGAGCTGGGCCCTCATTAGCATGTGCCACCAGAGTTCAGAGGGGTGAGTGATGGCTCCCCCAGAACAGAGGCGTGTTTGATGTAGGCCTGTCAGCCCCACCATCCTTCACCAGGACCTGGGACCAAGATTCATATCCTCTGTCAGAGACTCATCCAACATCCCGAGCCGGTCTCCACTGGAGTCCAATTTGTACACCCTCTCCCTGAGAATGGCAGGCAATCTTTCAGGGCCTGGAGATGGGGAGACACATGGCAATGCTCCATTTTTCCTGGGAATAGCTTAGGGACTGGAGTCAAGATAAACTAAGACGGAAAAGGAGAGGAGGATTCAGGAGGAATGCATTAGCCAAGGCTTTTTACCTCTTTTCTGCCATTATTGCACATACTCTCCCTGCCCAGCCCCAGCTCAGGTTTTCCAGGCAAGATCACTTTGAATAATGGGATATTATTCACTATCAGTTCAAGATACCAGTCTGTCACAACAGGCAGTTGCTCACCATGAGAAAATGATACTATGACATGCCAAGATCAGATTCAGATGAGAAATAAAATCCTCAAGACAAGATGAAACCATGGGACTATTTAGTCGGAAACCTCATTTTGCCTCCCCTCCATTTTGTGTCTCTCTTGGGTTGTCATGTCTTTAATTTAAGTCACTGTTATGCACTGGGCAGAGTGCTGAGGGCTGGGAGACACACAGTGATGAAGATGGCCAAGTCTCTGCTCCAGGGGCTTAGTCTTGAGCCTGTGACTATAAGCGTACCATGGGCAGGAACTGGGCCTTGGGGTGCTCACTCTTCCCTGTGGCTTCCACAGTGCCTGGCACACAGTAGGTACTCAATAGTGCCTCTTCAGTGCTAAATTTCAGTAGCATCTTTCCCACAAAAAATGATGCAGAAGCCAACAGGAGTAAAGTCTTATATTCTTTCCCCTTATCTAATCCATTCGGGTCAGGGGCAAGGGGAGCATTTTCCTCATTTTTTCATTAAGATTGGACAACAGTGAAGATGCTGCAAAAATTGACACTACACGCTCAGACGACATCAACAGGCATTCGTGTGGTACTAGCAGAAGGAATTCTGGGCTGGGTGCCCCAAGTTAGTGCTGGCTCTGCCCTAAGGTCCCTGTGTGAGCGTGGAGGCCCCGGACCGCCTGAGCCTGGTGCATGTAGGGCTGGGTCCTCTGCCTGATCTTTCAGGATATGAGGGGCAGCAGGAGTTCAAAGATGCTTTAAAGTGGGGATTCCGAGCTGGGCTCTGTGGATTCTGCTCTCAAAGCCTCAAGTTGAGGAAACAAAATGGCGGCCCCCAGAGGTGGGTTTTGGGCCCACCTAGGGTTTCAAAAAAAATTGAATTCATTCCAACATTGAAAAATTACATTTTAAAATCTAAATTTCTAGCTGCTCTTGAAAAATATCGAAAATCTGACACCACCAAACCGGAAACTCAACATGGAAACAGTCTTTTGTAATTGAAGCGTGGCTACGTCCTTTAGACAGGGCCAATGCTCTGCAGGTCAGCACAGTTCTCACTACGACCAGCTTTCCTCTTTTAAGCAGCCTCCCTGGACCCTGCAGTCATCTGAGTGGGTAATAAACGTGACCTTGTTCACTAGTAGTCCAAGGCAGTGTGTGCCCGACACTGTCCAGGAATTTACAGTCATGGGCATAAGCTGGCCCCCAGGGCACAAGTTGCCACCCAAGAATTCAAAGGAAAGGGAGCTCAGGGATGCTGGGAAGGGCAGGGCAGGCAGCCAAGGAAAGGAGTGAGGAAGGTGTGTGGTCCCACTTGGGGTCCATGTGTAAACCATGCTGGCCAGAGCAGGGGCCTGCACGGGAGAGCCGGGAGACCAGGCCGGGAACGGTAAGTTGAGCCCATGCTGTTGGACTGAGGGCCCTGAATACCAAGTAATCCTATTCTCAGCATTTCACGCCAGGAACTCCAGCTATAATGTGGGGTTTAGAGACTAAGGCTGCCAAGCTCACCCGACACACACTTCTGCCCCCACCTTCATGACAAGAGTTGAGGTAGGAGTCTAGGCTTCAGGAAACACAAGTTCTGAAAACCGCCCTCCACCTTCACATTCCATAGGTTTCCTGAAGCAGCAAGAGGCAGCCCCCAAAGACTCAGCAGTACAGGGGGCAAACTTCTGGGTTGAATTCTCCCAAAGCACCTCAGGGGAAAGAATAGGAGAAAGAAAGAAGAGAAAAAAACCTCCTTTCAGCTTCATTAGAGCTCTTGCTTAACTGAGCTAAAAATAAAACTAATTGCTTTTGCTATTCTAATATGAAAAATCAGTTTTTAAAAGATCAAGATTCTCTCCCTGGCTGGAAAAATCATTGAATCGGTAATAGACTGACTGCCAATGAATTATGAATGTGGTAATCAAGCTTTCTTGGAAGGCCAAAGTCTTGGTTACAAATGGACACTATAATTAGAAATACACTGGAGCTGCCTAAAGCAGACCCTGCCTTGGTCTTTTTTTTAAGAGGGAAGAGGCATGAACTGCTCCTCTTCAGGTACCTGGCTTGATCTTGAACAACGCCTTGTTCTCACCGTTAGAGGAGACTTCTGCACAGAAGAGCAGAGGAACACCATCGCTTTCCCCTCTAAAAAGCCCCACCAATCTCCCCCAACAGTGGGTGAGAAAGTGCTTCAATTCTCTTTATCTATTACCTGGAATGCTACAAACCAAAGATATCCTAGGACAGCAAATGGCCTCTTTTCAAATCCCAGAATGCTGGGGTATGGGCAGGGCTCAGTCATCCAGACTTTAGTGAGAATCAGTTTGCTTCAATCCTTTCATTCGAACAAGTAGCTGAGCTCTGCAAGATTGGAAGATGGAGGACACGGCGGAGATGGCAAGATGGCACATGCATAGAAGGGAGGAAAATGAGAGGAGAAGGGCAACATTGAAGCTGAGGTTCAAGGGAAGATGACTGTGATTGGGGCTGCCTCCCAGCTCCAAACCCTCAACCACAAAGGAGAACAGGTCCTCCCACAGAATCGAGACAAGAAAGGCCAACCTAGATTGACACGGCCGTTAATAACAATAACATCCCCCAAGAAAGTATCATGCCTGAGAAGGGGTTGCTTTACCTTGTTTGCTTGAGGATGGATCCGTATTAAGCAAAAAAAAATGGCTGACAGTTTCTGTCTTTCCTCAAATCCTTTATCTTTGACTTGGCCTCTAGAGATGGGATCAGTTCTAACCAGAAAACTCCCTGAATAGGAGCTACTTCCAAGGGCTCATCTTATCCCAGCCCCGGAGTGGCCAGTTGGGGCAAGGAGGTCAGGACTCTGCTTCTCTCTGAGCCCAGGACTGAAGGTGAGCCAAGCTCCTCAGTCTTCTGCCACTTGCTGAGCACCACCATATGGGCTTAATCAGTGGTTCTCAGCCCTGATTGCACATTAGATTCACCTGGGAGATTTTTCAGTGTTGATGCCCAGACTGATTAAATGTAATACCTAGGAGTGGCTCCGGGCATCACTATTTGCTAAAGCTTTCGAGTGATTCTAATGTGCAGTCATGGTTGAGGACCACTGACTTAATCATCCCCTCCAGCACCTGCTCTCTATCTTCCTGCCCCTCCTCTCACTTCCCAGACCCAGACTGAGGGGCTCTCCAGCATGAGAGGCTCCACAGACAGCAATACCTTTATTTCTCAGGGTGGGCACTAGATTCTGGAGCATCTCTGAATAGCACCCTGGACAGCTTCCCCACATACCCCAAATCATCCCATTAGAAGAGACCTTAAGGCCCATCTTATCCAGGATAGCAAATAGCAAATAGGATTCACCCTCAAGCCAACTTTCTTGGACCAGAAGTGGTTCTCCAGGGCACTGTATTGAGAAAGTCCTTCTCAACAGAACATGTCCAAGCTCAATGAGAAAGAATATCATCGTCAATTATCAACATTACCCAAAGAGGGGGCCAGCCTGGTGGCACAGCGGTTAAGTGCGCACGTTCGCTTCGGTGGCCCGGGGTTTGCTGGTTCTGATCCCGGGCGTACACATGGCACCGCTTGGCAAGCCATGCTGTGGTAGGCGTCCCATATATAAAGTAGAGGAAGATGGGCATGGATGTTAGCTCATGGCCAGTCTTCCTCAGCAAAAAGAGGAGGATTGGCAGCAGTTAGCTCAGGGCTAATCTTCCTCAAAAACAAAACAAACAAACAAAAAAACATAGGTCAAAGGGGTAGGAGAGGAAAATGGTGGTAAAGAAACCTAGCATTTGTCAAGTCCCCCCAAATTTTCTCATCTGGGTTATAGGGAAAAAGAGACCCAGAGCAAGGAAGTGACATGACCATTAACCAGTTCAATAAACCAACAAATGAGCTGGAAAGGTTTGGCCTGTGTCTAATACTGTAGAACCTTGCTACGAAAAGTGAGGTCCGTGGACCATTAAGCTCAGCATCAGCTGGGAGCTTTTTAGAAATGCAGAATCTCAGGTTCCACACAAGGCTTGCTGGATCCCAATCTGCATTTTAGCAAGCTCCCCAAGTGATTCGACTTCATAACGAATTTTGAAAAGTACTGCTAGGGACCCGACAGAAAATGGGAGTAAGGGCGGGCTCTCCCACAGTCCAGGTGAGGAATGCAGGAAAAACACGAGCAAAGACCATGCGAAGTAGTGTAAGACAACAGAAATGCCGTCTGAGCCCGGAAAGGGGAGAAATCCACATGAGTGCAAAAGCCCTGAAGGCTTCAGAGAGAAGGAAGACGAATAACTTGCTCAAGGTCACACAACTACAAAGTGCCAGAGTCAGGATCCCAACATGGGTAGCATGGACCCCAGAGCCCTTTGGGCCAGGTCCTAAAGGATAGTAGAGTTTAAATGTGCAGAAAGGGCACTTGCCGTTCTCAGCAGCTCTCCTCCTTCGCCTCTGGGAGCCCTCGGTCTCCCACCCTCTCCCCCGCCTTAGCTGTGGATGTAGCTGTTTCTGGGGGGAGCCTTCTCTCCTCAGCAGGCTTGGGAGCTCCTTGAGGCCAGGGAGAGGGTCTTTTCCCTGCCCCATCTCCTGTGCATATCCACACAGGACCAGGCTCAGAATGACCACTCAAAACAGTTTTGAATGAATAAATGAGTGAGGGATTGAACAAGGAAGAACTGGAGGCCTGTAGAAACACACAGCCAGCTCCATTCTGCCCTCTCCATCCCCACCACCCCAAATTGACCCAATGGAACTTAGGCTGGTGCCCAAAATGAACAGACTATGACTTTCAAAGAACACAATCTAGAATCCTAGCCTCACCCAGGTCTGGTTTGGCTGCTAATCAGCTGGGGTCCCTTTATTCTGGAAGAGAGCTCTCCAAGCTCTGTGGTCCCAACATTCAAGGTTGAACCTGGGGCGGAGAGAAGCAGAGAACAAGGCCTGAAGAGAGGGTGTGGGAGCCCTGCCTATAGTTTTATGGGGCAAGAGTAACAGTCACTCTGGAGGGTCGGTCCTCCCTTAGTCAAGATGTTCCCTCTTATACAGCAGTGTTCGAAGGCCCAGGCCAGCAAGTCTGCAGACCCTACCCGCCTCCAGCGCATTCCATAAAGTTAACGTATGTGGAGTACTTTGTAGAGATTAAAGAGATGTGCAATGTAAATTATCATCATTGCTGTAAGATGGGAAAACCTAAAGTCATAGATATCTCCATACATTTACTCTCCCAGAGTCATATTTGTGGACTCTGCAAAAAAAGAGATTGTAGGCTCTGGGGTCATGCTACCTGCATTTGGATCCTGACTCTACCACCTTTTAGCTGTGTGACCTTGAGCAAGTTATTGGACTTCTCCATGCCTCAGGATCCTCGTCAATAAAAGGGAGATCATAATAACAACACCCATCTCACAGGGGTGCTCTAAGGATAAAATGAGCTAATGCTGTGTGGTTCCTGGAACATACTGCATATTCAATGAATGTTAGCAATTAGTATCTGCCTTTGTCTCCTGCCCACCTCACCCTCCGGGGCCCACCCCCCTACACATGTCTCCCTCTATGCCCAGTCCATGAGTGCTGTCGCTGGTTGCCCGTGGTGTCCCATGGACATCACCCAGGCCTGACATAAGGCAGCATCTCATGATCCAAAGAAAGTAGTGCCCTCTGCCATTTGACTCTGCCTCTACCATTCTCTTAGGGTATATTCTCAGTAAACTGGAAAGAAAGTATTTGATAATCTAATTTATATGGAGGTGTTACAGACTTCTGGATGTCTGTATTCCTTTAAAGGTACAGAATATCTGCTCTTTAAAAGGGAACCTAAAGATAGCAATGCCTCAAAAAGGGACTAAGCATTAGCACTGCAATTTCAGACATGGTCGTAGATCAGGCAGGTAGGTGTTTTTAAGTTGAGTGAGGAGAGACTCTTGAGTGCCCACCTCTGGGGACAACCCTCCTCCTTGTCCTAATCCTAGAGGACAGGAAGCCTCCAGAAGGAATTTCAAGGTAGGTATACGATTTGGTTGGTTCACTATTCCTGAACTTGGGGTTTCTCTTCTTTGGGTAAGAGTGTAAAGGGGCATCTCTGTCTCGGTCATCGCCACTCACAAGCAGCCCTCCTACAGTTATAGACTATAAGGACACCTCTGCCACTAAGGTCAAAATCCCCATCGGGACACTGAGCCCCATGAGCTGATGCTCCCTGAGCACTCTTCAAGCATAAACCAGCAGAAGTCTCTGCCATTTTCTCACCACCACCCAAGGAAACCCCCACCCTCCATGTGCAGGGGAACCCGGCACTAGCAGTAAGAAGGCTTAACAGTGTTGGTCCCGCTTTCTCTAAGAAAGACCTTGGGCGTAGGGGAGAACCTGGGAGGCCAGAGAAAGTGGTACAGGGATGGCTGGCGGGATGAGAGGCTGCCTCTAAGCAGCATTCAGGCCCTACTCAAGGGTGTTTCAGGAGTCTAGGAAGAGGACATGGAATTTTATTTTCTAACTTTCCCCACTCATTTGGCTTCCTGATGCTCTGACATCAACCCCCTGCCCTCATCATGTCGTATAACTTCACATGCGTGCACTACACACACAACCAAGACAATCAGAGTAGACACAGCAAACGCACACCAGAGGGCAGCAGCAGAAGCTCTGGCCCCGAGTGGTACAGATGGCACGTTTGTGGTGAAAAGGTGTGAGCAGGAAAGGACGGGCTGGCCCAGCTCCCTCTCTTACAGAGGACAGCACTGAGTCTTGGCAAAAGGACATCTCTTGCCCTCAATCAGAGAGCGAGCCTGTAAATGAGTCAGACTAGAACACAATTCTTTTTTACTATCTCCTGCTGAAAACTCTTCTACTAGGTGCCCTCACATAGGTAATTTCTGGTGGTGGCTGACAATAGATACCCGAAGGATAGATGAGCCTGCAATATGAGGGTGCATCTCCCCCCATCTTGACTTTATCCCCAGCCTCTGCAGCAATGAAGTCTTGGTTATGTGCATGTTCTCTGTCTGCCTGGATACTGTACCAACAAGATTCCTGCCATAGCGCAGCCTTTGCCCCCTCCTCTGACAATGGGGCAGGCCCTCACAGCTGCACCTTCTCCCCCAAAACAAAGGCTTGTTTGCCTTCTGGAGATGTTCCTCACTGGGGACTGTCTACCGCAATAGGAATGTCACCAGAAATGCCTGGCCAGAACAGGGCTAACAGTTGTTAGGGAAGAACCTCAGCACAGTCACAGCCACCAGCAGCGAAGAAGAGATGGCATATGGGGGAGGGACAGATCTCTGGGCCCTCAGCCTGTCCTCAAATAGCAGCCGGAAGCCTCCGGGTGCCCCCATACTTAAACATTCATCCCCTCTCCACACTCTACAAAAATGCAAGACTGTTTAGGGGAAAGAATTAGTGATATAGGAAGAAAAACAAGAAGTTCTTATCTCAAAATATTGTCTCATTCATATCGCCTATTCACATTGTCTATATTCGGGATGAATGTGTCATTTCTGTGTATTGTTCCTTTTCTTTTCTACAGGAGAGTTCTATCCTCAAGAGGGAGATGAGGGTGGAGACGGGGGGGCGGAGAGAGTGAACCAGTAGACATTGTTCCAGTCCAATTTTTAAATGCTACTTGAGAAACAAAATAAGGGATCCTCTTTAGACTTGAGGGAGATGAGATGCCATAACTGATCACTTGGGAAGGCTGGAATCTCACCTGGTAGTTGACTGTCGAAGCAGGAGGCTGAATGACATGAAAGCTCGGGGTAATGAAGAAAAACTATGTTTTAAAATCAGAAAGCCCTCGATTTGAATTCCTTTTCCTCCACTTGCTGTGTATCCTTGGACAAGATTCTTAAACTGTATGGCACTCAGTCTCCCCACTTAAAATAAGATCGTAATATTTGCCTCATAGGAATGTTATTAAGATTAAATGAGCCACTGAGCATCAAGCACCTGGAACACGGTAGACCCTGGGTGAATGGAAGCCACTTGTATAATGACTTTTCAGCTTTCCTTTAAAGGTTTTCAATCTCCCCAAACCAAGAGGCAGCATGTTTGCTGCAGTGACTTCCAAATCTTTTTAGGGAGCAAAATATTTTCTTCAAAATAAATCAAACAGATAAAATTGGTCCCGTCATGCCCTTCTCTTCTGAAGACACTGAGACACTGAGTGTCCCTGAGACACTGCCTCTGTACCCTTAGGAAGCCTTGGTACAGGATGAATTGGAAGACCTGAATTCTAATACCTGTTATGCCACTAACTCCCAAGGAGACCTTGGACAAGTTACTTCTGCTCTGAGTCTCAGCTCTCTGACTGTTAAAACAAATAGCTTGGGGTATGTGATCAGTAATGACACTCTGACTTCTGTAACTCAGAGAAGACTGGTTACTGGGTCCGATTATTGGTTTTCCTGTCTTTTCCCAAGCCCCCTGCAATCGATTATGCTGAATAACTATTTATCGATACTCTATGAGATAGCTATATCCCCATCATTAGGGTACAGTTGCTTCTATTAAATGAAGCAATATTATCACATGTTGCCTTGCTCCACACCTGGGCACTTGCATGTGGCAGAATGTCACATGCAACTATCAAACTGAGCGTAAACCAAGGGTCCTGGGAATGAGGTTATGGCATTGGTCAGACGGTAAAAGAAATAAAAAGTGACATATCTGCCTTAGTCCAAAGACCCTGAATTATCCTCCAAAATGGGAAGTCAGCAGCTGGAGTTCCAAGGGATTTTAAAGAACACATGATTTCTCTTCAAAAGTGACTATCCTTAACCTCTGGGTTTCCTATTACGAAAGAAGATGAACACTTACAATTACCTAGAGGCTTTAATTACCAGCCAGAGAGTGTATTACCTAGGGGGCAAGTTGTCCAATGTTGAGCAAATGGCAGACACTTGAGCAGGAGGCATGAGAAGGCAAATTCTACAGGAGAGAGTAGACAGTGGAGGCCCAGGACTTAAGGAGTTCAAGAAATCAAGAGTAGGTCTAGGCAAGATGAACACCAGAATAAAGCCAAAGATCTTGTCATTCCAGCAAAGGTTATCTGTCAAGATCTGTAGGCAAGGCAGAATGAGGCTTAATGAGAGGTTGAAAGTAAGGCTGTAACTGTGAAAGTGCAGATGAGGCACGAGGTATAAAACGAGTCCTGAACCACTTCCAAGTCCTACCCTCAACATACGCAAAACTCTGTTTTATATACCTCTCCGAAATGATAGTAGAATCAAGTAAAAACACATTTTAGAGTCCTTTGAAGACAATTAAATGCCTAATAAACATAAGATGCTACTTATTAAGGTACTGGACTCAATCGGTGTTTGAGATCAGCATCAAGGACAGCTGACGGCTAAGCTTACTGCTTTCTAGGTCTTCCTGGAGCTGTTAGGGTCTTCCGGCATGGGCCTTACCCCTGAAATGAATCTTAAGAGTTAAAGAATTCATCAGAATAGGTCCAAATTGCCTAAAATGCATACTCAACATACATGCATGCAGCATATATGCTGCATATGTGTATTGCATATATGCAATGTTTTCCCAGTAAATGAGGGGCACAGCCGGGGAGCTTACCTAGTGGATTGCATGGAGTTAATTCCTCAGCGTCCCCTTGGTGCTGAGGCAGGATCCTTGAAGCCCATCAGCAGAAGATGATCTAGAGCAGGGCCCAGCAAAATTTTTCTGTAAGGGCCAGATAGTGAATTTTTAAGGCTTCGCAGGCCATAGGGGCTTCTCTTCTGTTGCAACCTCTCAACTCTGTCATTGTAATGCAAAAGCGTCCACAGTCAACTTGTAAACAGATGGCTGAGGCTGTGCTCCAATAAGATTTGATTTACAAAAACAGACGGTAGAATGGATTTGTCTGATAGGCTGTCGTTTACCAACCTCTGATTTAGAGGATTAGTTGTAAATCATTTTAGGCAGGACTGGGCAATGCTTTCTGTTATATATCCAATACACGACCCAATTTGTTGGACATGAGGGATGTTTAAAAAGTATTAGCGATCCTTTCAATATGCTGAACCTCAACTTTGATCTCCATTCGGGAGAGCTCAGGGAGTCCCAGCCCACAAATGGAGACTGTAGGAAAGATCAAGAAAAAAGGTGTAACAGTTATGAGAGATTAACAGAAAAGAGAACCATGGCCATGTGGAGTCTTAGAGTTGGCCTTGCAAGAGACAGCACTTCCACTTGTAGAAATATTTTCATAATACTTAGTAAGAGTGGACCACCGAGAACTCAATGAGAGGGAAAAGCACGATTGCAGCAGAGGCAACTGAAACCAAATACTAGAAGCAGAAGCTCCACATCAGTTAGGCATCTCCTTTATGCTAGGACCAGCCCTGGGAGATCTGCCTCTGTGTTCATCCTCACCACTCCCCTCCAATGGAATGTTACTTCTCCTAAACCAGGAGAGGTCTGAGGAGCATAGAAACGAAGTCCCTTGCCCGAGGACATGCAGCTAATGAGTGGGGAAACCAAGATGAAAATAGAGAACAGTTTAGTATCAGAGCCTGTGTTCCCCCCACCCCCACATCCGACTGCCTTCGCATGCTACTGCCTCAGTCACTTAGCGGGGCGGAGGGCTTGTTCCTGGGAGACCCAAGTCCAGGGAGCGGGACCTCTCCTCTCCAGCACATCCGTATTTCAACTGAGGCCACTCTGGCCCGTCTCCAGCTCTCTCTAGAGGCTATCTGTGCAGCTCCCCAAATTGGGAATCACTGGGCCCACTCTCCCAGCCTGAGGACCCTCTCTCTTCCTTACATGCAGGTGGCCCTGTGACCTTCATGCAGTGCCCTGGACAAAGCAAGGCTCAGCAAAAGTGGGAACTCTGAGAGGAGAGAGCCTGGAGCAGAGGAGACTGTCTGAGGGCTTGGGGGCTCCCAGAGTTATTCCCCACAGCCCTCCCTGCTCAAAGAGGGCCTGAACGGCAGCTGCAAATTGCCTGTGAAAACCACCCCTCAGTGCCGCCAAGTGTAGGGGGGAGGGAGCGTTTTAAAGAAAAGCTGTAATATGTCTGCAATAAAAGTTTACCGGCTTTTATATAGGTTCCCAATAATGAGGAGAGATATTTCAGCAGCTCAGAGTTCTGTGAGAGGAAAAGCAATTCCCGGCACCACCTCTTTAAGGCGAGAATCTGCCTCCCCCACATGGTTCATAACGGGGAGTTTTTCCCATTTAAAGGGAATTGCATCAAGTTCTGTGTCTCTCTCATTCCTCCCCGGGGTTTGTAATGATTCCTCCAGTCTCCTGAATGAAGAGTTCATAACGTGTAACTTGGCACTGGAGATGGGTGGTGAATTTTTATGCCCTCAAACCTTGGAAGAGTCAAGAACTACATACAGCAACAGAGATGTAAGGAGGTGAGGAATTCTGGAGTGTTCTAGGAGTTCTGAGCTGGGGGCCAGGAGTACAAAGAGAAAATGCGTCCTCAAGTTGAAGACCTTGGGAAGTAAATTGAGGCTGGATCAAGGTGTTGCTGCCCTAGACAAGGACTTTAAGAGGTGGGGTCCCCATGAGGAGGTCAGAAAATTAAGAGAAAGTATGGAGAAGAATCTCCCAGACTGCTGGGAAAGGGTTACAACTGGGGAGCCAGAGGGAATGATTGCCCACCTGGAAGCAGAGGGAATGCCCTCAGAGACTCTAGAGAGGAGGCAGAAGAAGAGTAGAGGCCAAGGTAAGGGGAGAGCAGGAGGGAAGCCAGGACAAGGCAGAGGAACCCACTGCTCTTCAGAGCTGCTCTCCCCACCACCCAGAAGAAAACTCTTTCCTGCACAGGGGACTGCGTGCAGCCTGTGCCGAGATGCCCTTGTGATTTGATACAGACCCGGGGAGCCCAATGGTATTCTCTGTCTCATGCACATCCTGTCACACCTCATTAACAGAAACATGCCTGATTTCAAACTTGTGATCATTTGGATACAGACAAGACTTGAGTTGACATATGAGCTTTCAATGAAAATAGTTTGTTACACAAATCAAGAGTGTGAAGAATTACGGGCAAGAGGGATAATTAACCTACTTGGGGAAAACCAACCGATTTCAAGAACTTGGCGTGACGTAACTCCTCTCTCTTTGCAACCAGACAGTGTCACTCCCTCACTGCTCCCTCACTGCTCCCTCACTGCAGCATGGGCCCAGCAGAACCTCCGCCTCATAATCTTCCTTATTCACTTAGGGTTGCTGCTCATGCTTCCGTAGCAATAGAAACTCTCCCCTTCTTTCAAGTTCCAGCTCAGGTCACCCCTCCTGTACCTGCATGAGGCCTCCTAGGACTTCTCAGCCCACACAACTTCCCCCAAAACATCCAGAATCTAGGCCACTATGTGCCATATGTGGGCTGTTGAACTATGAGTTCTCCTGTCCCACGATCACATCTTAGAGCCCTAACAGGACTGGAAGTACCTGGAGACCAAAAATGAGTCTTATTTATGGCAATTTGACCCCGTGGATCATCAAGAACTCTGTGTTGGCTCATTGAAAGAGAAGCGTGATTTTTTTAGCAAAATCTTTATATATGGATATTATGAAATATTAGGAAGTGATTAAAAAGGATGAGTTGGAGCTATATATGTTGATTGACCTAGAAAGATATCCATTTCACTTTTAGTGGAAAAAAATTGATTGTGGGGTTATACACATTGTGTGATCACATTTTTGAATAAAAAATAATATTTAGAAGATTTTATAAACATTTAAATATGTTTGAGTGAGCAGAGAGAAAAGGAAGGATGTACACCAAACTGCCAATGTTTGTTTCCTAGGTTTGGAGGGATGGGTTTGGGGACGGAGGAAGGAGGTGACTTTCCCTTTGCAGGTCTCTGTGCTGTTGGCTGTTGAAATGAGCGTGCGTTACTTTTTACTTTGAGGGGGAGTCAGTAAGCATCACAAATAGTGCAAAGTCCAGCTATGTCAGACTCTGTACTAACCCAGACAGCATCGCCTCTTCCCCACAAGGCTGAAAGTCAAGCTTGGGGTGGGGAGGGCCCTGGGAGATCATCTGTTCCTCCTGCCACCCCCTGTGGCATCTGCACACAGTCTCCTTGGGGAGCTCTATGAGGGATCTTCATAAACTCCACATCCCCTGCATCCCAACCTTTGAGATTCCAGTCTCGTCCCAGCTTCTCCTTGAAGTGACCATGAGTGGATCTCTGTTTCCCAGAGAGCCCTGTCTGAAATACGGAGAAAGCACTAGAGAGATGGATATTGTCTGCTTTTCCTTCCGGGCCCACTCTCCATCCTTCTCTGGCTTGCTTAGTGCCCCCAGGAGGCTGGCATGCATGGACTGCCTCCATGAGGCTCCCTCACTGGAGCCAAAAGGAGGATCCAATGGGAGATCAGAGGGTGGGAGGAGGGAGCCGTCAGGGTCTTCATTCCCGCGGCTCTCTCGCAGCCCAGCCTTGGGCTGGCACCTCTCTGTTCCTCTACTGAAACCACAGCTGCTGTCGGGCAGCCCTTTTCGCACCTCTCGCCTTCCCAGGGTGTGGTAAGTGCTTCATGTCTTGGGTGGGGGCGAACGTGGTGACAGTTTCTTCTGTTACTAACCCGGAGGTGCTTCACGTCCCTCACTGGTTCCCTCAAACGTGCTCATGTCCCTGTGAACTGTCCCTTTTCTAAACTGTCCTCACAGCCCCCCCACCACGTGAATGTGTCATCCATTTCCTGCCCAGACCCTAAGGTCTCTGCCATAGCAAAGGGCCCTGGGGCGCCCGAGCAAGAGCAAGGGCTGTCTTCCAATGAGGCCTGTGCTGTGAGAAGCCCCTCTCCCTCCAGAGACACGCACACCGTGGACACGCCTCTCCCCAGCAGGCTGTGCAGCCTGGACCCTGGGAGGGCTCTGGCAGGCACAGCCATGCTCCCTGTTTCTTTCACCCTTTAGGCACGGAGACATGGTAACCACGCCCAGCTTACCTCCTCGCAGTCCATTTGAACAAAGGATCTAGGCAAGCTAAAAGAGAAGGAACTCTCCATGCCCCCTCGCAGGCTAGAAATAATCCGCGGGGCGCTGTGAAGCCAGCCGCTGTACCGAGATCTCTCCCGGAGCAGAGTTATGCTCCTGCGCTTCTCACCCAGCGGCTGTCAATCAGACGAGGAACAGGGATAGAAGACAGGCAAACAAGCCAACTAAAAATACACCCACTGCAGACTTATTAAATGTGCGGGAACATTCTCAGTCCCTGGGGCGACGATGGGACCGCAGGATCTCAAGGGACAGGAGAGAAATGGCAACTAAAATAAAACCCAGTATAAAAACAACAGCAGTAATGACAAAAATATATATCCGATACGAACAGAAACCCCGTTTATGTTCTAATCCTGGGGGATACCGATACCTAATTATTAGTTACGCTGAGCAGAAAGGAGCTGTGGTCTCTGAACCGGCTCCCTTCCGCTGTCCAGAGCCCATCACTCGATATGTGTGTGCTCTTAACCCGTGAACTCCGGGAGGTGTGAGAGGGGACCCGTCTCAGGCCTGCTTCCAGACGAAGCAGGAGGCTCCAACCAACTGCGGCCTGAAGGCCGGGCACAGATGATAACAGACAAGCAAACAACCCCTCACCACCGCCCGAGACGCTCCTGGCAGCAAGGACGTGAAGGATGTTCTAGACCCAAGCTTAGAACAACCAGGAGGACAAAGACCTGGTTTCACATTCCCAAAGGCCCACGTGTTACCTTTATTTTAGTGAGAACACTGGTTGCACATTGTAGAAGTCCAGTCGAGACTGGCTTAAGCAGAAAAGAGGACTGAATGGCTTGTACAACTGAGAAGACCAGGAGTAGTTCAGGCATGGTTGGATCTAGGTGCTCAATGGATGTCACCAGGAATCTCTAGTTCTCTGCCTCTCGGATCTGCTCTCCCTGGAGGGACTTGATTCTCACTGCTCATCGGCCCAGCAGCTCCAGGCTGATATCTGTTAGTAAGCAACTCCCCAGGAAAGCACAGGCTGCTTCCCACAGAGCTCCCACATGAGTCTTAGATTTGGGCTTCCATGGTGGCCCTTGTGTCACCTGCCCATCTGTAACTAATCTCTGTGGCTAGGAGGATGGAATGCTCTGATTGGCCAGGTCTGGTTCATGAGCCCCTCCTCCCCCCTACCCTGGGCTGGGGTCTTGGATGTGGAGCTGTCTGGCATAGAGCAGGCCCTCAAAAAATACATGTTTAATGCACGAATGAAGGAACGAATGAATGATCCAGAGGGGTGAAAGTTCACAGGACATTGGGGGACAGGGAGTTGGCTGCTGTGGGTGAAAGGATGTGATGGGCAAGCAAAGAATGAAGGGACAGTGTCTGAAGAGGTAGCCATGGGCAAGGTACTTGGCCAGCTGGACTGCGAGCTGCAGGACTCAGGCAGAAGTCCAGACGTGCTGTCTGCCTTCTGCAGCTTACACCCTAAAAAGTCGTGTCACAACCGCCTCCACTTTATCACACAAGGAAAAGGCAAGAAGTCCTATAGGAGCAGAGAGGGTGTCCTCTCCCTGGGGAGGGAGCAGAGCACAGCAGACTTTTTCGTGGGGAAGTCTGTATTCTGTTTGGAGCTGGTGAGAGGAAATAGGACAGGCAAGAAACGAGGAGCGCTTTAGGCAGAAAGGCTGCTCAGGAGGATGGGGGTGCAGCGGAGGACAGGCCAGGGAAGCAGGGCAATAAATGGACTCAGGAGGTCCCAAGGGAAGGCTGACGCTTCCGGGGCATGCTGTGGGGCACGCAGTTGCTTCTTGAGCCAGCTCCTCTCAGTCACTATCCTGGAAATAGTGTCAATCTTTTCTTAGGGCAATCAATTCAAATTCACAGTTTTAAGAAATCAACGGGATCTCTCCTGCCGACAGGCTGCCTCCCCAGCCTGCTGCTACAGGAGTGGGTGATTCTTCTCTGAGGGGCAGCATCTTCAGGTGGGAAATCGCCCTCCCTGACTTTCAACCATTTCCAGCAACACAGGCATCGCTCACCTGACAGAGCCAGGTTTCTCGGCAGGGGTGACAAACTCAACTGATTGTTGAAATCTACATGCTGTTAATCCAGTGGCTGCAGCAAAGCCTCATCCTCTGAACTGTTTAATCTCCGCTTACAATGACGGAATTCACGTGTTCTCTCTGCTGCCCTCAGCAGCCCCCGCCATGCCTTCTCGAGACCTCTCCTGCCGTCACGCCACACAGCGATACAGTCACGTAACAATCTCCTCCCTCTCTGTCTCTCTATAACTGAGGCATATTTGGAAATTACTGGTCAAAGCAAGCAAAGCAATCTCTTGACAGGGGTAAATACTATGCAGGGGAAAAGTACGGATTCTCAAGGATCGTATCAGGGTTTGCCCGCTCTGCAGGGGAGTGGTCCAGCAGGCTCAGAGGACTGCTCCGTCTGTTGAGTGACTTTAGCTGGCCATCCGGGTTGGGCCCCTCAGCCACGGGGAGCCTTGCCAAGGGAGCCCTGGGGGTAACCTAGGAGCATCACTCTAGTCGGTGTTGTCCCCCTTCCCCAAGTAGCGGCTTCACTGCCAGCCTGGGGCTCTCAGACGCCAGGGCTGGCCCCCACCTGGTGAGTTCGAGCTCCCTCTCTGTCCCCCACACCAGACAAACCACAAGCACAGGGCCAGAGCAGGCCCACGTCACCTTCCTCGTTGTCTTTCTCTCTGTCCCCTACTCGTAGCCCACTATGAGTCCTTTGGAGGCATCTGAGATCTTACAGATGGTCCCAATTGCTCTCCAGCCTTCTTTGCCCCCACCTCGTCACACACCCTTGGATACAGCCACACTGAAGTGCCCCCTGCTCCCACAGATACCCTCCACCACTTCTCATCCCTATGCATTTTCTCCCCCTGACTCTTCCACCAGGCCACCCGCCTTGCAGCCCCCCCGCCCCCGACAAACACCCAGCTCTCAAAATTCTACCTAGAGCTTCAAGCTCAAATGTCACTCTACCACAAAGCCTTCCCAGGTTTCTGAGCTCACATGGGACCTCGTCCTCTGAACTCCTGTGGTGCTGTTTGTGCATTTGTGGACATTTCTCCCTCTCTACTTTATATTACAACAACATAGCATAGAGTTTAAGAATATAAAACTTTTCTGTGTGACCCTGTGAAAACTTAACCTAATCCATAAAATAGGAATAGTATTCTTACCTCAGAGAGTTGTTGAAAAAAGTAAATGGGCCAATATCTTAAAGCGTGTATGGCAAGATCTGGCATAGAGTAACTGTTTAAAAGTCATCAGTTGTATTATCATTGTTAGGGTGGTGGTTGCTATAAATATTTTATTTCTCCTACTATTCTGGGAGTTCCTTCAGGACAGGGTGATGGCTTGTCCGTTCTTGAACCCCTCTCATTGCCCGGCACATTTGCTGGCACACAATGTGCACTTATTAGTTGATAAATGAATGAACAAGCCAGCAAAGAACAAACCACACAGCCCTGCTTCCCCACTCAGATTGATTAATACTTTAACTTCTTTTCCTATTGGTGACGCTTTACACAAACCACACACACACACACACACACACACACACAGAGTCTGGGCACACCAGACACCTTTGTCATGGAAGGAGGGCAGGAAGAAGCCTTCTGGGAGGCCAGCAAAGGCTGCTTTTTTGGGTGTCATGCATACCCACTGCACAGAGCACAAGTGCTTCTTCTCATCATTCAGTCGTTTCACTCATTTAGTCAGTCAACAAACCTTAGCTTAGCGCTCCCTCTGTGCCAGGCACTGGGCTAGGTATCAAGGCAAGACAGGCATAGGTCTGCCTTCATGGAGCTTGAATCTAGCAGAGAAGATAGACCTTAATAACTAATAACTCAAATAACTGTAAAATTATAACTATGATATAGGCCACAAAGAGCATTTAAGAGGAAGGATCAGCCTAGTGGGGGAGGGCAGGCAAGCAGCAGCGAGCAGCTCCACGCACCCTTGTTCACAGCACTATCTGTGGGACTGTACCCAAAGGGGTGCCACTCATATAAAAGACCCTTCGAGTGATGCCTCCCAGCGCTGTGCAATGCAGTGTCCTCAGGAAGGCTTCTCTCAGGAGGTGTCCTGGGCTGAGACCAACAGGATGAGTAGGATTCACTCAGGAGAAGAGGCAGAAGCGAGTATTCCAGGCAGAGAGGACAGCCTGTGCCATGGCCCTATGGCAGGAGGACATGAAATGCCTTACAGGACCAGAAGGAAGACTCCTGTGACTGAGTCACAGAACGCCAGGGGCAGCGCCATGAGGCCAGAGTGGGGGAGGGAGCCAGACCACGTGGGCTTTGCTGGTCCTGCTGAGGACCTATGGCTTATCCTGCAAGTGGAGGGAATGTGGGCAGGGTCCTTCCAAAACACCCCGAAGGCCATCTTCCTAAGTATGGAAGCTTCTCCACAGAGGCGCCCATCAGAAGAACTGGCCCACAGGGTGGGATCTGCACCCGATGTGCCCTGACTTTTCATTTCCAATGTGTCCCCCAACCCACGCAGCCCCATAAGCCAGAACGGAGTCTCAAACCCCTCCCTTTCACCACACCTGGCCCCTAGGGGTACCTGGGTCCCCGCCTGCTCCAACGCCACTTCTAAAAACCCCTTTGAGTTCTGTCAGACACAAGATGAGATCTGTTGGAGGAATTCTTCCCCCAGAACTAAAGCAAAGCCACACTGAGAGAGAGCCCCCTTCCGAAAAAGCACGGAACCACCGAGCTTGTCTCCTGCCCGACAGACGTTCCCACCTCCCCCAGCTGCTCTTTAGGCCTCCGCCAGCCCCGCTCCCCCAGCCCTCGGGAAGCCCTGGGTTTGTCAATGTCCCTCTTCAGGGGAGCTCCCAGAGCTGAGAGTGAAATTACTGGAGGGGCCCAGCCAAAACCAAGGACAGGCCTATCACCTCCTTGGATTCAGAATCTTATCTTCTGTAGCGCAGCCTCAGAGCAGCCTCGTGGTACTTGTGGGCTGGCATAGAAGTTGATTGGCTTAGCCTCTGAATTTCTTTGAAGCTTGGTTTCCTCTGAGCCAGTGGTTCTTAAATTTTTATGAGTGTTAGACCCTCTAGAGTGTTCTACTCCCCATTAGAAGGTGAACCCACATAGAAATGTCTCCGATCATTTCAGGAGACTGATGGGTGCCCTGAACCCATCTATGGCCACCCAGCAGTTCCAAAGCTCGTCTTTGCTGCATCTCTCGCCTTCACCCAAACCAACATACAAAAATCCTTTTGTAGGACTTTAATACGGATTGTGCGAGAAAGAGAAGAAAAGGAGGGGAGAACTTTGTGAAATATATCTAGGAAACACTGGATTCAGCAAAGTTAACCATGTTTCTTTGCCTTAGGACTGCTCAGAGCCTTTAAGATGCTAATGTGTTTCTCAGGCCTATTTGACCACATAAGCCTTTTTCACAGAGCTTCTCATGGGGTCAACTTTTAAGAACCGCCATCCTAAAACACTTCCGCCACGAGCATAGAATCAGGCAGCTCCTCAAAAGGGCCCCTGCCTGCACTCTGCGGGGCTGGGAGTAGAGATTTGGAAGAAAGGCAGTGGCCAGCCCAGAGCAGTGAGTTTCATCCGTGGTGCCCCATTGGAATCACCTGGGAAAATGAAAGTGTGCTGCTGCCCAGACGCCTCTCCCAGAGGGTCCAGGTCTTTTGAGGGGTGGGGTGGGAGTCATTGTTATTTTTTTAAACTTCCCTCCGAGTGATTATAATAAGTACTTAGGGGTAAGAATGTGTTGAGTTCTTAATGGATTAGTTGTAACTAGGGTCAGCTGCGAGTATAAGATGAGCTGGCTTGCCTAAGTTTCTCTTTTACATCCAAGTTCAAAGGTGGGACATCTAAGGCTGGTGTGGCAGTCCTGCTCCATAAAATCCTCAGGAACTAAAGCTCCTGACAGCTCACTGCTTCAACATTCTGAGAGTGTGGGCCTCATCCTCATGGTCCAATATAGCAGCTAAAGCTCCAGCCATCACATCTATGTCTTCCAGGCAGCAAGAGAGGGAAACAAAAAAGAAGGGGCAATAGGCCTGTGCCCATTTTCTTAATGAAGGTGCTTCTAAGCTGACAAATATCAATCCTGCTTACATCTCACTGACTAGAACTTTGTCATGTGGTCACACCTATCCACAAAGAAGGCTGGGAAATGTAGTCTTTATTCTGGTTGGCCACGTGCCCAGACAAAAATCAGATGTTCTGTGAAAGACAGGAAAAGTACACATTGGAGGACAATCAATAAACTCTACCACGGGTAACAAGAAGTTTAATTAGATGGTGCCCATACACTTGCCAAGCATCCTCTCTGGCTGTGGGTGACCATAAGTCCTGGAGGATGGCAGAGGGAAGGAATCACTTAGCAAGGAGGATCATCCAGAACAAAGTCTTCCCTAGGGCCCTGATTTCACAGATGAGCAAAATGCACCCCCAGGGAGGCTGTGTGACAGCTCAGAAGTAGCCCTGGGATGCTAACCCAGGGCTGTCTGGGTGGGAAGCGCCCATATCTTGGTTGCATGCAGAGGGAAGGGAAGGTATGATAACCTTTGTCTGGAGCAAAGAGCACCCAGACGCATACAACCCAAAGGCCTTGCTTTAGTGTGATACATGGCCTTTGCAAGATTTTCTAGAGCAAGGGCTCCAGAAAGGACCTCCAGGTGCTGAGTGCCCCCCATGTCCATCCTGCTGGGGTAAGGCTTTGCCCTCTGCAGGCAAAGACATCAAGTGGCCAACACCAGGGTTACTAAGCATACACAACCTCTTCACCTGCTTCCTCTGCGAGGAAGGGGGGTGAGGGGAGGACTGGGGAATCTAGAAATGAAGTTGTCACATGGAATGGAATGGGGAGAATTGGCACAGAAATGGACGCAGATCCCCAGGCCTAGGGCTGCTTCTAGGAATGGGGTGAGGGTGGGCCCCTGCTGGTCTTCTTTTGTCAAATTTGATCAATTTGTTCTCTTCAGTGCTGGACTCCCTTCACTCAGATGGTCCCCAGGATGAATTCTTGGCCAGGTTCAAAACATGTCACTGGATGGTGTCTGCTTACATCAGTCAGTCGATCAATGGCCTGTGGAGTATTGCAGTCTAACGCCATCCAGAGCCCCATGCTTGACCCTGGGTGGGAGGGAGGGCATGTGACGTAGAAGAGGCATTCCTTTCCTTAAGAGAGCTTCAAACTCGCTGGAGAGACAGAAGTAATCCCCGCAAACCTCTCGGATGACCATTAAATTACAGCCGAGGGCACGTGCCACCTGTCTTAAGGAAGGTTCCCAGAAACTGACACACGACACCTTTGCTTCCATCTCATCTCAGATAGGAATGCATCCGCCTTGAGCAGGTTCAGCTGGGCTGGAGCAGGGAGATGGGGGTGAGTGGTCCGAGAAGGCTTCATAACACACCCAGACTGGGCAAATGCATGCATGCGTGGGTGTGCATGCGTGTTTATGTGTCCGTGTATGTGTGTGCGTGTGTTTGTGTGCACATATGCATATGTGTGTATCTTCAGACTGGGCTTTGCCAAAAGGGTCAAGGTGTAGGTTTGTCCCTGCCTCCACTATAAGCGCCCTTCTCCCTCTTTCCACAGCACCCCCCGCCTCCCTACCCTCACCTCCTCTATTGCCCACCCCCAACACACATAAGCACCAGTGCCCCTCCTGCCCCACAGATGACCAGTTTATTATGATTAAAGGCATGACCCCTTACCAGGGGCACCTGCCTCTGCCTTTTGAAAAGCGGCAAAGCTTAACCTCCAGGGCTGGATCTCCACTGAGTGGTACTGGACTGGAGGAAGGCTGTTCCAACAGCTTTTCAAAGTCTCCTTTAGGTCATGCACAGTCCTGGGCAAAACATGTCCATTATCTCATTCAACCTTCATAACAATTCTGCAGAATTTCTCAGAAAAGGAAACTGGGGCACCAAGAAAGGAACAGGGCTTGCCCAAGGTAACCCAATGGTGGAATAGAGTCTTTTTTCAATACCCTATGCCTCAATGGGGACAAAATGTCGGAGTGGAGACAGGGACAGATGGGGAGATGCCCCTTGGAGCCCCATGTCAGGGCAGACAGATGGAACCTCCTCCCCAAGGTTGACCCCACACCTGTCAGGCCCCAGGTCCTTCTAGAGCCGTCCTGCCAGCCCCGCTCCCTCCTTCTTTCCTCTTTCCTCCCCCCCTCCCCTTCGTCCTCCCTCCCCTCTCCTCTCCTCTTTCACTTTGGGAAGTAATTAACGAGATGGGATTATGTGCCCTTGCATTCACACCTCCCAACATGAGGCGGTGGTTTGGGGCCATCCCTAAGCAGTTTTTAAGAAAGCAATCTAAGCTGAATCAACTATACTTCCCTGCCTCAGACTTTAGCAACGGAGTCATTTCTAAGGGAAACAATGATAATGAAAAATGGCTTCCAATTACTCAAAGCCCGTTTCCATGAATAATTCAGGCGCAAAGGGGCTGGGGCTCCTTAACTGCTTGCCACAGCACCCCTCCTCCATCCCTACCCCCTCCCTCACTCCTGAGGTGCTTCTTAATTCCCCCAGAAAGACGGTAACTCTCTGTGCACTAAGGTACCCCAAGACTAGGTCACCTGGAAACCCCGGTTAAGATAACCAGCATTTATAGAACTCACACGGGGTGCCCGACATTGGGCTAAGCACGTGGTGCGCACTTGTTCCCTCATGTAATTCCCTCAGTCCTGCGAGGCAGAATCTGGTATCACCCGTGTTTTACAGATGAGGAAGCAGAGGCTCAGAGAGGGTAAGAAATTATCCCAAGGACATATAACTAGAAAATGATAGAGCAAGGACTCAAGCCCAGGAGATGCCAGAGTCTGGGCTCTCCATCTGCCCTCCGCTGCTGAGGAGGGGACGGGGCCATTCCCTGGGCTGTGTTCTCCACCACCCCTCTTCTTGCCCTGACTCTCAACTCCAGAGCGGGACAGCTCTGGCAGTTGCTCCAGTGTTTTAGGATTTACACAGAATCACTCCTCCTCCTGGAATGCTGTGCGACTCCTCCAGTCTATGGCATCAGCTTCTTGCAAGACCTGTTTGGTGGAGGCAAACCTGGGAAACTTTTCAAGCCCTCTGGCATCCAGGGGAAGGCTTCACCTTATCTCAATTCCAGCTCCTTGGAGGAAACCTTTACAAAGTTTTATGTGTAAGTGAAAGCATCCTCAGCATCCACAATCTGCTCCCTCATCTTCCATCACCATGGCAACCTATATCCCATCATAACTAAGAGGAGAGATAGGAGCAAGCTTGCAAGTAGGACTTTTAGCTTCCTGATCTAAGAAGTTTGTGCTTGGGTCTGCTCTGGTTCTTTACCTTCTCCCTGTGAGACTGAGCACTTGGTCCCCTGCTCTACACTCAGCATACGGAAGGGGCCCAAGTCAGCCAAGACCCCAGGAGACCCAAGCCTAGACACCCAGTGATGGGAGAAGTAAGAAGGCACAGTTGACACTGTCTACCCAAATCATGAAGGGGCTTTAATCAGCTCCATGGCAGAGACCACCAGCAGACTCCCGGGAGTCACTCCCCCTTCTTCTTTAGATGCACAACCCTCAGATTTATTCCCACACAGCCTCTCCAGGAATAATGACTACATTGCCTGGTCTCCTTAGGCAGCTGGGTTCTGATCACATGAAATGTAACAGAAATGTGGTGGGAAACTTCCAGTAAGTCTTCCTTCTCCTTCCCTTCTTCCCATTTGCTACCCGGTACTCAGAGGTGATGGCAGTAGAGGACCAGAGCCACTGCCACACTGGCAGGAGGAGAGTCTCTGACCTCATTCGCCCCTTGCCCTCCTACTCCCTGCTGGCCCCTCCCACTGGCCAGACCCATCTGGAAGACAGAGGACTGGAGCCAAGTGGTCCTTCGTGGTCAGCCTCTGGGGCCTCAGACAGGGAACGGCCAACCAAGGCTGGCATGACTTCAGAAGACCCTTCACTCATTTCTCTCTTAGGCAGAATCCAAATAGCTCATAACATTTCTGCTGGAACCCCCACCTCTTGGCCTTTAAACCCACCTCAGCACTACTAACCAAAGACGTTTGAGCCTGTGGCCAATTTGTATACAGAGTGTTATTTGTACTTGCTGATTCTTTTCATTGTTTTGAATTTTCTTTCATTGTGGTAAAATATATATAACATAAAATTTACTGTTTTAATCATTTTTTAAGTGTACAGTTCAGGGGCATTAAGTACATTTACATTGTTTTATAACTATTGCCACTACCCATCTCCAGAACTTTTTCATTATTCCAACTGAAACTCTTCGCCATTAAACAGTAGCTCTCCACGCCTCCTCCCCCAGCCCCTGGAACCACTATTCTGCTTTCCGTCTCTCTGAGTCCGACTGCTCTAGGTACCTTATATAAGTGGGATCGTGCAGTATTTGTCCTTTTGTGACTGGCTTATTTCACTTAGCATAACGTCTTCAAGATTCATCCATCTTGTAGCACATGTCAAAATTTCCTTCTTTTTTAAGACTGACTAATATTCCGTTGTATGTCTATACTGCATTTTGTTCATTCATCCATCGATGGGCACTTGGGTTGCTGCCACATTTTGGCTATTGTAAATTATGCTGCTATGAACAGAGAGGTACAATACCTGCTCGGGTTTCTGCTTTCAATTCTTGGATATATATCCAGACGTGGGATTGCTGAATCATATGGTAATTCCATGTTTAATTTTTTGAAAAGCCACCATACTGTTTTCCACAGCAGCTGCACGATTTTGCATTTCCATCATAGCTGACTCACTTTTCATCACGGTTTTCACGACATTTTATGTGCCTGTGTGTTGTTTCCTCAACCAGACAATCAGTACCTCCAGTGCAAGAACACATCTTCTCTAGTCTATGGTTTTGACAGCAGTCACTATTGTGGGGGACCCACTGTAGAAAGTCACTGCAAGACACCAAGCACGTTAACGAGGATGACCAAGATTCTTTTCTAGACCTCAAAGAATCAAGTTTTTCAACTAGAAAGAAAAATAGCCAAAAAAATAAAGGCAGTGACATAGGTTGTAACACAGAAACAACATGTTAATTCCCACGGGGGTATTTATGGAAGTCTGCCTAGCGAAGATGACATTTGAATTGGGCCTTGAAAGGGTGAGAAGAATGTCTACAGCTGGCAGTGGGAAAGGGAACCCCGGGTGAGAGGAACAGTGCAAAGGCATGGCAGTGTGAGAGCTTCCGGTGTGTTTGGGGAGTAGCCGGAGCTGAGGGAGGCCAGCACCTAGAATGCAGGGGCCATGAGCTGACAGACAAAGTTGATGGGGTGAATTGGGGCCAGGAATAAAGACCTTGTTGGCTGCCATGTTGAAGAGTTTGGACTTAAGGGGGAGCCGGATGTGTCATAATCAGAGCTTTGTTTTAAGATAAGGAAAGCAGCAGCATGCAAAGGATGGATTCGGAGAGAGGAAATTAGGGGCATGAAGCCAAGTGGAAAGGCCATTGCAAGTTTGACGTACCATATTAAGAACTTTGAAAGAAATGCTGAGGACAGAGTGGGTCTGTGCTTGGGACTCTGGTAGGAAATGACTGTGTAGGGACGCTGTAGAATGTGGGCTCATCCTCTCCAAGCTGAGGGAACCCACTGTGCGCTGCCTTCTTTGGCCTCTCTCTGTTCACCTGCAGTGTAGACTCCAAGTCGAGAATCAGTTGGCCCTCTGCAAGGCCCTCTGAGACAGGGTTGAAATGAGCTCCCTGCAAAGTCTGGGGATAGGCCAGCTGGTCCAGGGCCTAGATGGAGGGCATGGCAGGTACAGGGTGCCCCTGGTAGGAAGAGCTAAGGCACAGCCAAGTCAGGATCCCTACTGGACTCCAGAGCCTGAGAACTCCACGAGCCTCTGCCCTCCTCCTCCTTGAGTGCCAGCGAGACGAGCGGTGATAGGTGGGCAAGCGATGTCACTGTGGAAACCACACAGGTCTGAAAACTCCTGTACGTTAATGCTTTGAGAGAGCTCCCCCGCCCCATACTTCCCAACATCAATCTGGGCAGGGCAGAAATAAGAGAAACTGAGCAATCACCCAGATCACACAACACAAAGTACGTTTTTTTCCACTCATCAGGATGCTGGGTCTATTATAGTTAAAATGAAGAGCTCCATGTTCTGTACAGTGAGGGAGATGCTCTTACAACATTATCTTTTATCCTTTGCACTTGGAATAGAAGTGCACACTTAGTTTGCAGACCTTAGGTGCCTAACACGTGTGGCTCAGCATGCCCTGGCCACACAAGCCAGGACAGCAGGTCTAGACCCACATTTCAAAGCTGCAGGAACATGGCTGAGAACTGAGGAAGAATGGAAGACCCTGAGGCTGAGAAACAGGGCCACTCTGTACACTCCTGCAGGTTGCTCACCACACAAGGGCTCCTGCTAGACAGGATGCCTTTTTCTAATTCTCGCAAAGGCTCCATATGGAGTAGCTATGGCCCTGATAAGACAAAGACTTTTTTTAAGTGGCAGGTTGGGGCTTCAGAAATCATCTTCCACCTCTGATGTCCCAAAGTCAAATACCACTATTATTAGGTTTCGAAGCCTGTGTAGCAAACATTGGTAGCACCTGTCACAGTTACAAATTTCCATTTATTTGTGTGAATACTTATCAATGCCTGTATACCCTCTGAGATGCCATCAGAATCTCCATGAGAGCAGAGGACGAGGAGTTGCTTTGACACAAGTAGTTTCAATGAAAACTGCTGTCCCAGCCACGGGTCACCACACGGCTCTGCAGGATGACTTTTGTGCCCCAATCCCTCTCCCCAGCACCGGGCTCCAGTTCCCTGGAGAATTCCTGTGGACCAGACGTTGGTGAGAAGTTTGGCCACCATCATGCTCTGGCCACCTCCAGATTTTGAAGATTTCACGCAAGCTCATTGTGTGAAAACTCTCAAGCCACAGGCCAGGGTGGAAACACAATTAGGCTCCCCCACTTCTTCTGTCCCATCCCTTATGCCACCTGTAATGCCATGAGCTGGCCAAGGAACCCCACGACAGAATGATGGAAAAGTCCAACTTTCTAAAAGGCATCCAAGTCAGACTTTGAAAGCCACACACCCTAGCGTGCACACGCAGCCAGTATTTTAGGCTCAGAGTTACTCACAGAAGTCAGCAATGGAAAACAACAGCTTTTGTAACCATGAGGGAAATGTGCCACTTTTCAAAGAAGCCCAATTCTTTTTCCCTCCCACTAAAGCCGTCATCACTCAGGTTTAAACAGCAACAGACTCGGCTTAGAGAGGAAGACGTTTGGGAAACCTTTTACACCTCCTCCGCCTCCTTTCAATCTTCCATTTGGAGAATAACCAATCGCCACTTTAAGCCATTCCTCGATGTTCCATTCTTTCTAAAATGTCCATGTCATCCCTTAAAAACAACTAACCCCTCAAGGCCATCTATGTTTTCCAGCCTACATTTTAAGATAACAATTTTATTAAACAATTGCTGCTGCATAACAAACAGCCTCCACATCCCAGTGGCATCCAGCAATAGGCATTTATTTTTCACTCCCAAGTTTATAGGTTAGCTGGGGTGGCTCTGCTCTGTATGTTTCTCATCCTTATCCTGGGCCCAGGGGTGACTCAGTGGTGGTAAAAGCACAAGTCAATCACACCAGCATATCCCAGGTCTCCACTTGCACCATGTCTGCTAGCATCCCATTGACCAAAGCAAGTCCAATGGCCAAACCCAACGTCAAAGGTCAAGGACATGTAATCCACCTTTGTGAGAGGAACTGCAGAGTGACATGGCATGGGGCCTGGATATAGAGGGGGTAACCCAATCTCCCATAACAAGTGAACCATCTGCTTTTCACCAAGTCCCACATTTGCTGAGTTTCCATACATGCAATGCACTATGGGATACCAAGTTGAGTTAGAGCCAGTCTCCAACCTCCAGGAATTTATACCCCAATAAAGGAAACAAGTGAGTCCCTAAAGAGGTGACATTTGAATATGAGGCAAAGAGCTTGGGAATGGGGGAGGAAGGGACACATTCTGTCTGTGAAAGTCGAGGAATATTTTGCAGGAGAGGGAGCATCTTAGGCACAAGAATGAATTTGATGGGTAAAAAAGGAAAGGACCCTTAGCCCCCCAGCCAACAGCAAGAAACCCAGATCAATGGTGATGTCTAATGTTGTTCTTTTATATCATAAACTGCTTTCCTACCACTGGATTCCGAGGGCACAGAGGGTGCAGGATTCCCAGCATCACAGTGCTGAAGAGGATTTGAGAGGTCACCTAATCCAAGCTTGTATTGGGACCCCCAAACTCTGCTAAGCCCTGGGGACATGAAGATGAGTGGAACACAGTTCTCTGCTTTCAGATTGGGCAGGCCCTAAAGCTCTCAGAATATATGAGGAACGTTTGCACATGTGTGCGGGTGCGTGGCTGGCGATTGTGGGAAATCAGCAGGACAAGTTTGTAATACCAAAACCACACGAAACGAGGAAAGCACTAACATGGCAGCCTCAAGGGCAACAGGAATGCTGAGTGCTTCTGGTCAGAGTTCACATTTCGTGCCTTTTCCTGGAAGAGGATCTGAATTCTCTCTATATATGCAGGTGTCTGAAGTAGAATTTCTCATGAAGCCCCCGGGATCCAAAGGGTTTGGGTGAACCCTGATTATCTTCCCAAAACCTGGAAATTAGGAGCCAGATTGCCTTTTCACAACCACCTGTTCTCAGTTCCATTGGGGAAACCAAGGCAGCATAGTAGACCCTTCTCTTGCAGATGATCCAACTTCACAAATGCTCAAGGGCACATAACAGTTAATGGGGCCAGGAATTCTCCCTATGGAGTCTAGGCATGGCTATCAGTGAGTCTGTAAGCATCCATCAACGACGTGTAAAATGTGTATTTTCATGAATATAATTTTGCAGTACAAATTCATAGCTTTCGTTGTGTTTATATTCTCAATACAATTAGGACCACTCTCAAGAAGTTGAACCATTTGATCTACTCATTCCTTCATTTATTTATTTATTCAACAAATACTTATTGATGCTGACAACTCAGAGACCACGTACCCAGCACCAGAGATACATGGAAGTTGGGACGCCATGTCAGCCTTCAGATAGGACAATCCACACATCATCTCAGTCTTCCGAGGAGCCTGTTAGGTCACAGAACTTGAAATCCTTTCATAATGTGGGCCCATCTGGCCACACATCATTATTCTTCACCATTCCCCAAATCTTCTCCCCTCCACATCACTCTCTTCACCTCCCTCTCTTCCCGCCTTCAGCAAATATTTAAGGAGCACCCCTTATGCACCTGTCCCGGGGTTGTATCTTGTTTAATTGCTGGACACATGCTTTGGACTGAGCCAATTTTCAGGCAATTCATCTCATTGGCAAAGAAGAATCTGGACTCTCTCCTCTTCCCCTCCCCTCCCCTGTCGCCACCACCTTGCCCTGCCCCAGTCCAGGAAAGCTTTATTCTCTCCTTGAAGAAGCTGTAATGAAGACTCCCCCTATGTTTATGGTTTATGGAAGAACATTAGAGAATTGCCATGGTTACAGGCCCCATTCTGCCTCCATTCAAGGACCAGAGGGAGCTGGAGGAAAGCACCGAGCAGCAGCTCCTGGTGCCGCTCAGCCTGGAATCATAAAAAAAAATGTTTACATCAGAGGAGAAATTGCTTCTCAAATAGCAAAGGGAAAATGCCAGGTTTGATGAGATTGTTACACAGAATCTTGGCTGGGATGTTTCTCCCTCGCTCCCCTTCCCCCATCCCATTATTATTTAAGGTTGTATTAAATCAGGCAAAGGGAGCAGACGACAAAATGCAACTTGGTGTTGGCAGCTCTGGCAGGACGCCCAGGCTCGGTGCTGGCCCCTCATCTCCTCCTCTTCATCTTCGGCTGCCAGGATCAGCATCTCCCTGCAGGCTCTTCTTGAGGATCGGCCCAGAACCGACGAAATCAACCCCACTCCATCTCCCTGGGGCCTCATGGGCTCAAGCAGACCATTCTGACTCTGAAACAGAACCAGGCCAGGCTAGAACCAGGCAAACAGGTTCCTAATCCAGCTCTGTTCCTACTGTGCGTCCTTGGGCAGGTGGCTTTGCCTCTCTAAACTACGATTCCCCTTCCTTTAAAACGAGGGCATAGGTAACCATCCTAAAGGCAAAGCAGTAGAATACTGCTATTGAGGATCAGGCCCTCACCGTGCCTCAGTGCCCTCACCTGGAAACAGGAATGATGACAGCACTTACTGCGTGGAGTTGGGAGGATAAACACAGTGTCACTCAGAAGCAGGTGTGGCCGTGCAGATGCTCAGTGAGTGGACGCCATCATTCCTGTGGCTGCAGCATGGCTGTCTCCATTCTTTCAGAAAGCCCAGAAATTAATACATTTCTTCACTGAGGGTGTTGTTTTGGCTGCCAGGTGGCGGGAGAGGCTGTTAACATTATAACAGAGTAGTTTTGCACCCCTTTTCTTCCCCTTCTCCACCCCAGCCCCTCCCTCTGAATGAATGTATGGATGGGGGGTCCTGGGTGGCATTCAGGATAAGGGCTTATCCTGAAGGGACCTGCCAGGGAGGCCACGCTGGGGCGGGAGGTGTGAGTGGCCCTGGGGGAGGGCTCACCTGGTGTCAGTCATAGGCCAGATCTCTTCACTCCAAGCTCCTGGAAGCAGGGACGTCTTGGCAGTGCTCCTTGAAGATAGAAAGCAGCAGCTCAGTGAGGGCGTCCTGGTGGGGGAGGCCAGAGCGAAGGTGAGTAAACCAGACGGCGTTTGTTCAGGACAATGGCTGCGTTCACTACTGCATGTGCTCCCTGTGCGGGCACCATGCCTGACTGACCTCACTGCAGTCCCACACCAGCCCTCCGATGCACAAGCCATTGCTGTCCCCGCTTTGCACATGAAGAAAGCGTCGGGGAGCCTCTTGCTCGAGCTCATCCAGCTTCCATATGGCGGAGCCAACGCTGAGCCTGGGGTGGTTTGGGCCTGGCCCTTAGCCTCTCCACCCCTGGTCTCCAGACCCGAGGCCCACTAGGAAAAGGAATGTGGTTGGCGTACAAAGTGCTGTGGGCCTCGGACTCCAAACCTTCTGCTCTTTCTTATTACTGTTCTGTTCTCTATTGTCTCAGTGATATCCCTGAGAACTCATTTAAGGTACTACTTGAAAATCCAGCCTTGCCCCACCTGTGCAGAAACCAGGAAGGAGAATTTGGAAGACAAAAGGCAGCTGTGTGTGCATGTGTGTTTGTGTGTTTGTGTGTGTGTGTGTGTGTGTGTGTGTGTGTGGCCCAGCAGCCCTGCCCCGCCCCACATGGAGACTCTTCATTCAGAGAAGGCCTTGGAAGAACCAGACTTTAATTCTTTCAAGAGGCCTGCGGCTCCATGAGTCGGTTTAACTAACCCGGTTAGGCAGCGCTGCCCCAGCCCTGAGGGCAGGCAGGAGGGGCTGGTGGTCAGAGCACAGGCTGCCGTTTACTCCCGAGTCTCATACTCTGTGCCAGGCACATACGTTATCCCACTTTGTCCTCACAACCACCTGATGAGATAAATGCTGTGGTTATTCCCATTATATGGGTGGAAAAGGAGCTTCACAGAGGTTTGAGACCCTCCCCAAGTTCGCCAAGCGAAAGTGGCAGAACCAGGGCAGCCCCCATCTGGAACCCAAAGCCCCTTCTCTCTCTGTGCCCACCAGATCCCGCCTCAAGGCAGAAAGTGAGAAGAGCTGCCACAGAAGCAAAGGCAGGTCTGTCTAACCCCGGAGCCCCTGCTTGGCCATGAGGATAAGTTCTCTCTCCTCAAGGAAGTCCAACCTGGTTGGAGGGACAGGGGTGCTACCAAAACCAGCTAAGCAGCGCTCTGAGAAGGTCCCTAAGTGAAGGATGAAGGCAGGAGGTGTGGATGTTTATAGAAGGAGATGTCCCTGAGGGCTGCTGGGAGGATGCCTGAGAAGAGGTGAGTTGCAGGACGGGCTCATCAGAGCAGCAGGGGAGCTACCCCAAGCAAAGGCGGAGAGACGGGAAAGGGCAGGCGCCCTGAGAGACGGGCTGGAGGAAGCCCCTCCAGCGGGCCGAGGACTGGCAGGAGGTCTCCGAGTCAGGTGCGTGATGGACTTCAGGGCATCAAGAGCAGCGGCGGGCACAGACTCCCCACTGGTCCCACAGAAGGGTTCTGGGAAATGGAACAATGTGACCCAGACCAGGTAGCTCCACCCACCCCCAAACCCCCACTCAGAAGGAAAAGCAATTTCCCATATTAATGCATCTGAGTCCCAAACCTGCTGACCTGTGAAAACTCTTCCTAGTGATTTATTTGTCTCCTCTTGCTAAGACAACTGCCTCATTATTTTGAGTCACGCACACGGCAGAGGCACGCGCTCCCTTCTGGGTCAGACTGGGCTTGCCATGGGGGCCAGAGAAAGCCCAGAAGGAGTCCCAAGGGGTCCCTGGCCCCAGGAAGCATTGCTCGGCAGGGCCACTTACACACTCCTGTAGGGTCTCTAAGGGACCACCAGGGACTGCTTAGAGACCCTGGTTCATGAGGGATTTGGCCAGGAAGTGCCAGACCCAGAGAAAGTCTGGGCTCATGCCAAAAGCAAGGAAAACAACCTCTGGAAGCCTCAGTTTACCTACCTATGAAACAGAGGCACCTGTGTCATGGCAGACATCCTAGAAGAGCTTTCCTGGAGTCCACAGTGGACTCAGCTGTGATCGGGAACAATCTCGTACTTTAAAAGACCTTACTTATTCTCAGATAGCAATAAAAATAATATCCCAAATATCCCTACTTCACCCCCATTTCTTCCTTTGCCTAAAAAGCATGGGTGTTAGGCAATGGATGTTAGAGACTGGTTGGATGAAAACAACTCAGAAGTGGAAACTCAGTTCATAATGGAACAAACATTTACTCAGCACTTGGTGCATGGATGCTGGGCTTTCCAATGTGCGTGGAAAGGAAGGGAATTGCACAAGGGATAATGGCAATGCCCTTCCAGCCACCCTCAGCCAAAGAGAGAGAGCAGTGGAAAGAGCAGGAGCTTTGGAGTCTGAGAGTTTCTGGGCTCAGATACTCTGCTGCATTAGGAATGTTATTTAACCTCTTGGCATGCCTCCATCTCCTCATCTGTAAAATGGGGATATTAATAGCCATAGCAGATACTCAGTTAACGTTATTTCTCTCCCTCCTTATGTCTCATTTATTCCACTTTGTGAAATCTTTCAAAGCTCACCTCTCCATTGTAATATGAGCTGTCTACCCTTCTACCTCCTATGGCCTCCAAGTACTGCTCACCGTCTATAAACATTTAAATATGTCATCAAATATTTTCATGCACTGCATCATACTGTTTCAGAGTGGATGTGCTGTTTCCTCATTTACAGGGATAATTTCTTGAGGATGAGGCCATCTTTATACTTATGGTTGATCCCCTCTGGGATTTGGCACAGGCCTGGTACAGGGTGGGAATTCAAGCAAGAGGTGTTTAACCAGCTGACCATGGAGGCAGAAGGGTCCTATGGGTCATAAAAGTCAATCTGCTAGACTGGCCAGGTAAAGACTGCTCAGTGTGTACTGAGGATGTGGACTGCCCATTGCCTACACTTAACAGAGGTTGGATGGATGGGTGGATGGATGGATAGATGATGGATGAGTGGATGGATGCATGCATGCGTGGATGGATGATGGAAGAATTGATGGATGCAGGCATGGATGATGGATGAATGGATGGATGCATGCATGCACACATGGATAGAATGACATCCTAAGGAGATTTTCTGGCCTCATGGTCCCTTCAAGTTTACCTTGAACCTTTATCTTCTTTCTTCCTCCACAGGCTCAGTTATTCCAGCCAGGCTAATTAGTTTTCTCACTTACTTATGTTGTGTAAGTAAATAATATAAAAACGACTCAGTGTTATGTCCCAAATATTTCTATCAATGCTGTCAGCCTCCTAATTAATGCCATTGCCTGGCAGGCACCAGGCAGCCTGTCCCCCTGAGCTCCCTCTGAGCCCCAGCAGGCCGTACCAGGGTTGGTGCAGCCTGCATCAAGCTCCAGCCAGTGACCTCCTCTCCTGCCCACCCTGGAGACACAAACACTTCCGACAAGTGCAGTGAGAGGCATCTCAATGTCATCACATCCCCAGGGAGGTGGTTATCAACATCATATAGGAAAATAGGCTCTGTCTTTGAGGAAATGCCAGGATGGTCTCTCTGGAGCTTCCTTCCACAGTCTTGAATCTGCCCGACCCAAGTCCCATCCTCCAGTAAGCCTTCTCTGATTTCTCAGCCTTCGTTGATTAGTTCCCTCCTCAGACCTCTAGAGCCTTCTGTCTACTCTCCGGGGAAGGTGAAACTGTCTCTTCCCCTCAATTCATATTTCAGCCTCAGCCCATCAGAGAAGGGCACCTGTTACTAGTTTGCCCCCAAAGGACATTCTAAAAAACACCTGCACAGCACTTTTCAAAACTGTCAAGGTCATCAAATCCAAAAGAAGTCTGAGAAACCAAGAGGAGCCTAGGGAGATGTGATGACTAACTGCGGTCAGGTACCCTAGATGGAATCCTGTATCAGAAAAAGGACATTTGGCAAAAACTAAGGAAATATGAATAAAGTATGCACTTCAGTTAATAATAATGTGTAAATACTGGTTCATTGCCGAGGACAAACATACTATACTAATGTAAGATGTTAATAATAGGGGAACCTGGATGTAGGGTATACGGGAACTCTCTCTTAATATCTTTACAATTTTTCTGTATATCTAAAACTATTCTAAAATTTAAAATTTATTTTTTAAAAAGCTAATGGAAAGAGCTGGACCCAAACCCCACATTTATACCCCCCAGGGCAGAACACACCAGATGTTCTGTCTCACACTGACATTTAATGCCTCAGCAGGTTCAAGGTCCTTGAAGGCAAGAACCAAGTCATCTCTCTCTTATTTCATAGATAGATTTGTAACATGGAGCCAAGTATATAGTAGGCGCTTAATAAATATCTGATGATCTTTTAAAACACCTGACTACCTCAGAAAGCTTTGCAGGTAAGAGGAGATGGTGAACGCCGCCCAGTTTTGCATTTAAGTGTAATATATATTTTGCATAAAGAAATCCACAGACTGTGGTAAGTTCAATGAGGCAACTTCCTGCAGCTGCACAATTAGCTGACCTGCACAAATAATAATGTCACTCATAATACTTAATGCATTAGGTACTCATAACATGCCAGGTGTGGTGCGTGAACTCATCGAATCCTCATAACAACCCTTCTGTAGTAACTAGTTACAATCGTTATATTCCTCATTTTATAGATGAGGAACCTGGCACTCAGTAAGGTGATGTGACTTCCTCAAGGCCATGTGGCCAGTAATCGGTGGAGTTAGATTTTAACCGAGGCAGAGTAGTCTGGCTCTGAATCCATTCTAAGCCGGTACATTCTACTTGTACTCACTACCTACCACCTATGTTACTTATTTCAAACTGTTTCTCCACAAGATCTATGGCTTCCAGGTTCAAATGATTGCAAATTCCCAATGAGTAGGTCAAAACCAACAAGGATGTCTAAAAGTCTCTCTCCAGACTAACAGAGGGGTTGCCCAGAACTTCCAGAAGAGCAGCTGCTCCTCCACAGCAGATGGCCTGTCTTCCATCTGCTGCTACACGCTCGGATCTGGTCCTGGCTCTGCCATCTGGTGGCTGTGTCACCGCAGATTGGCCTCAGTTTCCCCCCTGTACAATGAGAGGGTTGGACTAACAGATTTGTGAGGTCGTTTCCAACTGGAATATTCTAGGGCTCTTCAGACGCGAATAGAGCCCCCGAGGGGGCAGCCTTGCCTGTGTCAGAACTCTGTGGTGGAGGCGCAGATGGAACAGTGTCTAGGGAGCCAGCCTTCCTTTGTCTTTTCACTCCAAATAATCTCAGCTTAATGCCTCAAAGCCCCAGTTTCCTCTCTGCTCCAGGGCCCAGATTTAGCAACGGCCCGCCCATCACCCCTTCCCCTGCAGCTGATTTCAGTTCCCGCACAATCACCTGGAACAGGGATGATCCCGGCCTTTAGCATAGGAATTTCCTTGATTAAAATAGATGAGAACAAATTCCTTGAAGAATTTCCTTTGTGGACCCCTTGGTTGGGCTTCAATCCATTCCTGCAAGAGAGCACAGTCAATTGTTAGTCAATTATTCTAATTGTCTACAATTAGAAATATAAGTAGCATTTGCAACCTGTGGGCGACAGGTACCATCCCTAGCAGCATCCAATCTTTTCTCAACAACCCCTGTAGACACCTGCCCAGAATTTCCTGTGGCTGCAGCTGGTGGCAGCTTCCCCAATGAGGAACAGAATCAAGATAACCAGGCTCCCCATCCAGATAGGCTGAGGCCCCTGCTCTCCTAGCGGCTCTGCTTAATGCCTCTAGAAGAAGCCCCAGATGGGATATTGTCACCTTGTCCTCCCCAGGAATTCTTGAAACTGGAAAATACTTTAAAGGAGTGTGGGTACGTTATAAGAGCATCAGGATAGAGGTTAGGAGACCTGGAATCTAGTCCCGGCTTTGGCACTGACAAGCTGTGGGTCTTTGGGCTTGTCAACCATCCTCCCTGGGACTCAATTTCCTCATAGATTTAATTATTTTCAATCTTATAACTACATAATTAATTGTATTAATACCTGAACTACTTACCCTATAATGATGATACAAGAATTCAGTTAGATGAAAAGATATATGCATCCCCATGTTCACTGTAGCATTATTCGCAATGGCCAAGACATGGAAACAACCTAAGTGTCCATTAATGGATGAATGGATAAAGACAATGTGATGTGTATGAATATGCATACATATATATATATGTGTACATATATATATGTATATACACACAAAATAGAATATTTATTCACATAAAAAAGAAGGAAATCCTGCCATTTGCAACAATATGGGTGGACCTTGAGCTCATTATTCTAAGTGAAATAAGTCAGACAGAGAAAGACAAATACTGTATGATGTCACTTATAGGTGGAATCTAAAAACAAAAATCGAACTCATGGATACAGAGAACAGATTGGTGGTCGTCAGAGGCTTGGGGGAGGGAAGAGGAAAATGGGTGAAGGTGGTCAAAAGGTACAAACTTTCAATTATAAAATAAGCTCTGAGTTGTATGCACAGCAGGGTGACTATTGGGAACAATACTGTATTGTATATTTTGAAAGTTGCTAAGAGAGTAGATCTTAAAAGTTCTCACCACAAGAAAAAAATTGTAACTCTGTGGTAATGGATGTTAACTAGACTTATTGTGATAATCATTTTGTAGTGTATACATTTATCAAATCATTATGTTGTATACCTAAACTAATACAATGTTATATGTCAATTGTATCTCGATTAAAAATCTAATAAAAATTTTTAAAAAGAATTCAGGGGCCAGCCCGGTGGTGTAGTGGTTAAGTTTGCACACTCCACTTCAGCAGCCCAGAGTTTTCCAATTCGGATCCCGGGCACGGACCCAGCACTCCTCATCAAGCCACACTATGGTGGCATGCCACATAAAATAGAGGAAGACTGGCACAGATGTTAGCTCAGCGGCAATCTTCCTCAAGCAGAAGGAGGAAGATTGGCAACAGATGTTAGCTCAGGGCCAATCTTCCTCACAAAAAAAAAATAAAATAAAATAAAAAAGAATTCAGTTAGATAACAAACAGCCCTTTCTACTTAAGGAGAACTTACTTTATGCCAGGTCCTGAGCTAAAGCCCTTTATATTCATCAAAAACTAAGTATTTTAGGCATGCCAAATTAGCACAATCTTAGCTGCTGAAAACAATATCCATTTCTTGGTATTAGTTATGTAGGTCAGAAGTCCAGGCCCAGGGGGAACATGTTTCTCTGCTCAGGGTATCATAGGCTGAAATCAAGGCATCAGCCAACCTGCACTCGTTTTTGGTACCTCTCAGGGGAAAATCCACCCCCAAGTATTTTCTTCTAGTTGTGGGACTGAAGTCTCCATTTCCTTGCTGGGTCTGTTAGGGGCTGCTCTCAGCTCCTAGAGGCCTCTCATTCCTTGCCACGTAGCTCCCTCCATCTGCAAGCCAATGGTGGAGAAGTTCTCATGCATGGATCCCCCTCATGCTTCAAATCCCTGACTTTCATAGTTTCTGACTTGGACCCAGAACTAGCGGGTTTGTGTGACTAGGTCAGGCCCACCCAGATCGTCTCCCTGTCTTAAACTCAACTGATTTGAGACCTTACTAACTGCAAAATCCCTTCACAGTAGTACCTAGATTAGTGTTTGAATAATCGGGAAAAGGTGTATGCATATTAGGGGCTAGATGTCTTGGGACTATCTTAGAATTCTGCCTACCACAGAGTTTTCAGCTATTACAAATAAGGCTGCTAAGAAAATTGTTAAAGAAATGAAACTAAGCATTTTACGTACATCCAATCCAAGTTGATCTGGGATCAATTCACTTGTATGTCTCAAACCTCAGTCACAGGTCCACTGAACAGTGGCTGGATCGTTCTAGGTTCCTCACACTGATGAGCCAACAGGCAGAAGAGGTCAGAGCACTGGCTGGGGCAATTGACCCAGGAGGAGTGATTGATCCAAAGGGAAATTGGGTTGCTGCTCCACAAGGAGACAAGAGAAATTATGTCTGGAACCCTGGAGAATCACTGGGTACCTTTGACATTCTTTTGTCCAATAATCCTGGTCCACGGAAAAGGCAGCAATCTGATAGATGTAGATCCCACCAGAAGGAAGGCTTGGGACACCCGCCAGGTGAAGAACCCCACCCGGAAGGAGCCCACCCTGTCAGCAGCAGGCGTTTCTGAACTTCTTTCCTTCTAGTTCTGAAAGGAAAAATCTAGCCACAGCAATCCTACTCAGATGCTCTTTTTTTGTTTTGTTTTAAATCTCAGGGACATTCTACTATACAGACTTTCAAGATTGAATCACAGAATCTCCAGGTTGGCAGTCACTTCAGAAATAACTCACTTCAGAGGTATCTGGAGCAGTCAAATTCATGGAGACAGAAAGCAGAATGGTGGCTGCCAGGGGCTGGGGGGAGGGGGAGTGGTGTTTGCAAGATGAAAAGAGTTCTGAGACTGGTTGCTCAGCAACATGGAAGTTCTTAATGTCCCGAACTTAAAAATGGTTAAAATGGTAACTTTTATGTTATGTGCTTATTCAATTGTGGTAAAAAATTGTGATTTAATCAAAAATTTTAAAAGTAATTTACAATAAAAAATCATAATTTAGTTCAAACTCTCACCACTACTAATATTTAACTCCACTCACTCCACAGCATCCTTTCTAAGAGGTCTACTCCATCAACACCATTGACTCTGAACTGCGTGCACTTGGGGGTGGGGAGGGGAGACTGGGGCAGGAAGCAGGGAAAGAGGACGTAGTTCTTGCCCTCTGTAACTTTGTGCTAGGGGAACAGCAGAGCCTCAAATTTTAAACACACACGGACTGTGAGCTAGTCCTCGCCCCTCCACTGCGCAAGCTCTGCAACAGAAGACCTTGGAGGAGCCTTTCCCAGGCTCCTCTGTCAGCTGGCTTCTGGCTGGGTTGGCCCAATGGAAGTATTAGGGGGAGACTGGAGGGTGAGAGGAAGGGAGAAGCAGAGTCTCTCTCCCCCTCCTTCTCTATGCAAGGAAGTGTCTAAGGCAGCAGATGCTCCCCTAACTAGCTCCTGCTCCCATCAGAAACGACTGCCCCGTGGCTCCAGTTTCTACCATGTGAGCCCCCTGCCCCCACACTTGGGCTCTGGTAACACCACCTCTTCCCTCTGACCCTCCATCTGGGTTGGGGGGAAGACAACTACTTTCTGCTGTTGCTTATCTCTGGGTTGCCTCACCATCCGTTTTGGCTTGAAGCTTCTCCATCACATTGCATTAAATGTCCAGCACTGTAAAAACTCACAGCGGTGTCTGATTTCCCGGTTGGACCCTGCCTCCTGGTACCAGTCCCCTGGTTATGTCAGAATCTCGAGTCTGGAAGGCAAAGCACCTTTGGGCCATTACTCTCCCTGCAGCTCATCAATGGGCCTGTGTTCTGGGAGGAACCCTCAGACCCCAAGGGGCTAAGGAAGGAGCACAAATGTCTTGTGATCACAGGGATTTGAGCTCCAGTTATAGAGCTCCCCACCTGGTTCAGGGGACCTACCCCTCCCCTCCGGATGCGTTTGGGCACCCAATGGCCAGATGTGCCCAGACACCACTGAGAGCTGGGAGAACCTGCCAATGACCTGAGAGCAGTGGGTGCCCTTGGTGGAAGAGGGTCTGGAGCAGTTCAGGGTGGCCCTGAGGGAAACCAACCACCCCTCCCCACTTCCCCTGGTGGAGACATGTAAGCCCTTGCCAGGTGTCCAGGTGCTCTGCAGGGCAGCATTTGGGGTTCACTCCCTTCTAATCAAAGAGTGATCCTGTTCATAGACCTGCATTGTCCACGCCGGTGGCCATTAGCCACACGTGGCTTTTTCTAATTTAAATTTAAATTAATTAAAATTAAATAAAGTTTATAATTCACTTCTTCAGTTGCACAAGCCATATTTCCAGTGCCCTCCTTGTGGCTAGTGGATGCCATATTGAACAGCGCAGACACAGAATATTTCCATCTTTTGAGCAGCGTTGTTGGTAGACAAAGCTGTCTATGTCAACAGAGAAAGAAACGGAACCTGCATGATACAAATTAACCAATTATGTTTTAAACAACCAAACATTCTCCCAGCTATGTGTGTGACCAAAGGATGATTGCGTTTTTATGCAGAAATGGCTTTTAGCTGGACTAGCTGGGGGTTCAGGCGGAGAGAAAGGAACAAAGAGATTATTTTCCAATGCCTTTTCTCAGGATGCAGGAACTTCGAGTTGACGAGATTAGCGTAAGTATGCAAACCCACCAGAGCGAGGAGCTTTTTAGAAATGAAAGAAAGGTATTTACTTGAATGGAAGAGATGAAACATGTTTACTCTTTACTTGGTTCTTTAAAAAGAAAAAAACAAAAGAGCAGCAGCTGAAATGTATTGAAGCACAAGCTTAGCAGGCCAGGACTCTGAAGGTGATGCTGGTGGTGGGAGAATGAGATATGAGACTTAACCTGTCTGCTCTGACAAGAAAATTAAAGACAATCGAGCAGGGCATTAAGCCTGAAGAAACAGAGATGGTTCTTTGCATTATACTTTGTCTTGTAACAGCTCCTCGCTAGAAGGAAACAGTTCTCTTTCCAGTTCATTTAAAATCTACAGACTAACTGGGTGTGGGGGCAGAAGTGGGTGCCCCAGGGGTCAGAAGGATAAAGGGGAGTCATTTGCTAACCCTTAGAAAGTTGACAATTTCATCACAGACCAAATGGGTCAGAAGGCGACAGGATATTGTCCTAACTTGGAGAGAGAAGACCTCTTGCCCCGAGAAGTGGTTCTCACCAGCGATTTGCTGGGCTCCACCTTCTAATTCAGTAGGTCTGGGAGGGTCTTCATTTTCATAAGTTAGCTGATGCTGATGCTGCCAGGAGGAGCCACGCTTTGAGGACCACTTCTCTAAAGAGACGTCCCAGACAGGGCAGCCCAAGTAAGGGTCACATTGGCTGCTGTCCACTCAGGGCCCTGTCTAAATGAGAAGGGTGGGATGCATTGATTTTGATTTTTAAAATGTTACATTAAAATATTATTTATCTTGATTAGTGAGATTTTGGTGCCTCCCTGCTTAAATTTTGCACCCAAGGTGAGTGCCTGACTCTTCTTACCGTAGTCCTGGCCTTGGCTGCAAGATTGACACAAGGATCCCTATTTTCTCCCTCCTGATGCTCAGAGATGTGAAGTGACTTTCCCAAGATCACGCAGTAAGTGCAGAGCCACAACTCAAACCCAGGACTTTCGCCTCCCAAATTCAGGACTCTTTCCACTAAGCCACAGTTCCCCAAATTAATGCCTTTTGGGGTGCCTGTGTTCCCACTGCACGTGCGACTCCTTAGGGCAGTTTGGCAGAGGCTGGCCCCGTGTCAGAGCCACAGGGAACTGCGGTGTCCTCTGTGTGCCAGCACCCTCAGTCCAAACCAGAAAGCCTTTCTTCTGTCTCTCACAGCTGTCCAGCTGGGAACTGACAATTCACCTACTGAATCGTAGCAAACGACTCCTCCAACCAAAGCGAGGTAATCACTAACATTAATTTAACCCTTACCACGTGCTAGGCGCTCTACCCACATCATCTCGTTCCATCCTTCTACCAAATCTGGGGAAGCAGGAACTGCTGGCCTTTCCACTTCACAAATCAGAAACGCCAAGGACAGAAAGGCACGTCTGTCCAAAGTCACAAAGGTAGTAACGGGAAGGTCCAGATTCCAACCTGGACTACTTGCTTCCTGAGGCTGTAACCCCCACCACTACACCACACATGAGAGGAGAAAGGAAGGTCCTAGAGTCAGCAGATGCCCATAGCATCCATATTAATTACACATTCCTTGCAAGGATGTTTCTAATTTCTTCTTTCATCCAAAGACTGATTGCACACCTACAATGCATGGGCATCAAATAAGATTTAAAGGTTCTCAGATCGCAGTTTCTGATTTTTACATATTCTCCTCTTTCAGGCACTCAAACAGGCTAGTTCTTCATGGGTAATGCCCAGGTCATTTTTCTTTTAAAAAAATAGAAAAAAATAACGACATGTTTTTAGCAAGAAAGAAGATGCTAGAAGGTAATTGTTTTGCAAATTACTGTAAGCTATAAACAGATCAATGATTTTCTCCAAAGTTGTTGGAATCAGCTGTAATTAGCAATACGCAAATGCCACCCTGAGCCCTTTGCTGCCCACAGTGAAGCGGGAGCCACCCTAAGCATCATTTACATTCATTCTATGGAGGCCTGGATGGATGCTCACCAAATGGGATTTGCAGGCTGTGAGCTGAAGGAAAGTGGAGAGGAACGGAGTAAACCCGTGTCCTGCTGAAGTTTGGGGCCAGGCCTGCGGGTGCTCCTCGGAGCTCTTTTTGGCAAAGTCTTGCCCCTGTCTCCAGCTCGTGCCTGAGAGAAGATAGCAAAGGAGGGCCTGGATCACATGCGACTTTCCTTCCAGACCATACCGTGAAGTTGGGAAGGGTGGGAAACTGTCAGGATTAATTTCTAAATGAATCCGATATGTCTGTCACCCGAAGGAAGAAGTTGGCCTGGATGGGAGGAATGAGCCCTGGACGAGTGATCTAGGAGCCTGGGCACTAGTCCTCGCTCTACACTACTAGCCTTGTGGCCTTGAGTCAGTCACCTCGCCTCTTAGGCACTCGGTTCTTCATTTGTAAAAGGAGCAGATTGGACAAGGTGTTCTTTATAGTTCCCTCCAGCGTTTATTCATTCACTGCAAGCACTTACTCTGCCTACTACGTGTGAGGCACTGTGCCAAGCACCAGGGACAGAAATCCAAATAAAACGTGTTCCCCCCATTAGGAACTCTCAGTCTGCTAAGAGCAAAGGATGTGTAACTAGATCCTCTTAACGATGTACGCTAAGTACCCTGGTACACACAAGAATAGGTTCATCCCAAGGGAATCAGGAAGGCTTCTTGGAGGAGGTAACATTTGAGCTGGACCTCAAAGAATCACTCTATATTTCATTTCTTTTTCTTTTCTTTTTTTTTTGAGGAAGATTAGCCTTGAGCTAACTACTGCTAGTCCTCCTCTTTTTGCTGAGGAAGCCTGGCCCTGAGCTAACATCCATGCCCATCTTCCTCTACTTTATATGTGGGATACCTACCACAGCATGGCTTGCCAAGCGGTGCCATGTCTGCACCCGGATCCGAACCGGCAAACCCCAGGCTGCCGAGAAGCAGAACGTGCGAACTTAACCGCTGCACCACCGGGCCAGCCCCCTATACTTCATTTCTAAGCAATTCACTTCTAACTCCATCTGGAGCCACAAAAGGTTTAAGGCAGTGACTACTAAGCTTTTATGAACACGTGAATCATTGGGGAGCATCTATAAAACGTCCATTCCTGGGGTGTGTCTCTCACAAATTCCAATCAATTCATCTGCGACTTGGACTGAGAATCTGCATTTTAACAAGCTCACCAGTGATTCTGACCAGCTGGACCAAATTCTGAGAAAGGACTGGTTCAATCCTTCTTTATCTGTATTACTACAAAAAGAAAAAAAAATCCTTGACATTGACATTTGAAAACAATTACCGAAACTTCCACATAGGTGTCCCCTCCCTAGCAAACCAGCAGCTGCTTGGTGACAACAGTGGTGCCACCAAGAGGATGCAAGGAGCTTCTTTAGAGTTGAAGCCCCATATTGCATTTATTCCCTGCAAAGGGCCAGTGGCTTGCATCTGTTCTCCCGAGGCGCGCGTGAAGCAGGCTGTTCCTTCAATCCTGGTTCTCCCGGTCCCTTCCTGGTGACTAAAGATGGCTCCACAACCCAGAGGTCCCCCCTCCAGCTTCCTCCTTCTGTTTTGGCCATCTCTATCAAATAGGGGGTCTTCATCCAGCTCCAGCCTGGGAAGCAGAAGATAAGGAGGGCGTTATGCTGGAGAAAGTCGTACTGTCCTGATGGGGAATGCTCATCCCCAGATCTTCACCCTGCGGCTCCACGCTGCCAGGCAGGCCTCAGCTCAAACGTCACTTCTTCAGAGAGGCCTTCCCCGAGCAGCCCACCCAGCATGCCATCCCACTTCATCAGTCTAACCACCATCTAATCTAGTGTATCCGGGATAGCCCTTTAAATGGTGGTCCTCAATCCACTATGCCTCCAGGTGTTCACACATCACACCATCTTATCCCCTTCAATCTAGGCTGGTCTTGTGACTTGTTTTAACCAAAGAATGTGGCAGAGGTGATGCTGTGCCTTAAGAAGGTCTGGCAGCTTCCACTTCTGTGCTTGTGGAAGCCTGGTGCCCCATGTAGGAAGTCCAGCCCCCTCCTGGAGAGACAAGGAGGAGCAGCCACATGGAGAGGGACAGACCCTGAGAATACATGAAGGCAGAGCGGGGCCCAGCAGATCTGCCTGATCCCAGACACCCCAACCCGCCGGGAGAGTGCAGTCACACAGGTGACCATCAGCAAGACGAGCAAAAGAGCCACCCTGCCGAGTTCAGCCGTGGTTGCAGAATTGTGAGCAAACTCAAATAGGTATTGTTTTAAACCACTGAGTTTTAGGATGGCGTGTTACGCAGCAAGAGACCTGATACCGTATCACTCTGTTTCACTTTCTGCATGTAATCTATTACTAATTTACGCATCTCTGTCTCCCTCTTCCAGAAGGTAAGCTCCACGAGGGTCAGGGCTATTTGCTCATTGCTGTATCCTCACACCTACAGCCTAGCCTGGCCCAGAGCAGGAGCCCCCTAATATTGACTGAATGAATTCACCACCACTCATCTGAACCCCGGGCTGGATCAGGAGAAAAATGTAAGACAATAATCCAGTGCCCGGCAGCCCCTCTGCCAGAGCCAGAGTTAGAAAGACACATTGATTTTCCATTAACGAACTTCGTGCTAATCAAAGCAAACTTTAAAAGATAAAGAAAACAGCTCGCGAGGGATTTTATGCTTGTTCAGAAGTACCATAAACAGCTGGCTTACGAGCGGCAAGCGCTGCAGTTCCCTGGGGTCACGGGATGCAGCAGCCGAGACCAAATGGCACTGGCGCCAATCTTTGCATGGTCCTAGAGCCAACAGCTGGCCTCCTGTGCCCCTCTTCACCCCACCATGCACAGAGCACGCCCACCCTGAGCAATACACTTCCCAGACAGATCCTCAGCTGCCACCTCCTGCAGAGCACAGCCAGCTGCTGACACCAAAAGAAGCCAAAGATCCCCTCTAGGGTGGGCAAGCTGGCTACGTGTGGGACAAAGGGAAACCGTGGAATAAGGCTTCCCTGCTGCTTTTTACACCAAAAGCCTCCAGACACCAAGCCCTTTACTCCTACTTGCGTGCTCTTCTGGCCTCTCGCGGTCAGTTTGCAAAGGCCTGGGGAACCATTCTCTGTAGGTAGCACCTGGCTGCTAGGAAAGGAAGGAAGTGTACATGAGTGCGATCTGCCAGGATCCCCAGAGCCCCGAAATCAGTTGGTGTTGGGATTTTGAGGGGACCTAGTAACCCCCTTACCTTTAACCTTTCTGAGTTTCTTTGTCTTCCCTTTAATAGGGATTCTCTTAGCACTTTTGCGAGAGTTAAATTAGGCAATGCAACTAAAGCAGCGGGTCTCACATGTTTTGCACATCAGAATCACCTGGAGGAGGACTTGTTAAGACACAGATTTCTGGGGCCGGCCTGGTGGTGCAGCGGTTAAGTTCACATGTTCCACTTTGGCGGCCCGGGGTTTGCCAGTTCGGATCCCGGGTGCAGACATGGCACCGCTTGGCAAGCCATGCTGTGGTAGGCGTCCCACATGTAAAGTAGAGGAAGATGGGCACGATGTTAGCTCAGGGCCAGTCTTCCTCAGCAAAAAGAGGAGGATTGGCAGCAGATGTTAGCTCAGGGCTAAACTTCCTCCAAAAAAAAGGAACACAGATTTCTGGGTCTCATCCCAGACTTTCAGTAAGTCAAGCATAAGACCACGAATTTGCACTTCTCCCAAGTTCCCAGATGATACGGATGCTGCTGGCCCGGGGACCACACTTTGAAAACTACTGGCTTAACAAAGTAGAAATATAAATATGAACGTCTATATACACACAAGGAGCTCAGATTTTTCTGGAATTGTCCGAATTTTGAGTGAGTGGAAATATATGTCATTTTAAACTGCCCCTACTACAGCCCCCAAGGGGCTGTCAAAAAAACAGCCCTGCAGCAGAATGGTTGCAAAGGAGGCAGAGAGGAAAGGGTAAATATTTCGCAGGCTCAGAAATTGGTGTTCTTGATATATCCAGGAATAAGCCAGAGAGTGTCTGGTGAGAAGAGAGAGGAATCACACATCTTCTGAATCCGTTGGCCAGGGAGCATAACTTCATTACTCATCAGTCCAGGAGGACTTCCAGGTGGAGGTGGGCTTTTAGGGATGGGAGAATGTCCATGTTGTACCAGGATCAAGTGGACAACCTCCTAGAGCTGTGAGATCCATGGATCTCCTGCATTAGAATCACAGAAACTCAGGCTCCCAGACCGTGCTGGAGACCTGCAGAATCAGAAGCTGTGAAAAAGAGGTCTAAGACCATTGAAACACGATCCCCAGAGAAGACTTACACACACTTGAGGAGTTCTTTCCTAGGGTGTCTCAAGTCCCACCAAGGATGCAAGGAGCCGGAGCAGGAGAGGATGGCCAGTTAAAGTTTCATGAATACAGAATTTCCACTTGGGGAGATTAAAAAGTTCTGGAGATGATGATGGTGATGGTTACAGAACGATGTGAATGGACTCGATGCCACAGACCTGTACACTCAAAAATGGTTAACATGGTACATTTTCTGTTATGTATGTTTTACCACAATAAAAAAAAATTAGGACCCATCAAGGAGATAAAAGTGCAATCAGTAAGATAATTTGTATCTGATTAATTACAAATTACCTTGATAAAGATGTCATAATGTTTCGGATGGAGTGCAGAAAGACAAAAGAAAGTTCTGAGGTATCCTTGCCCAGCTGAGTGGGTGGTCCAATTCTAACAACAAACACTTCTGAATGAGGCAAAAGTGTCTTCAAGCCAAATACAAGGCAATATTCCTGGTGAATGGCCAGCCCCCTCTGCTCCTCTTCTGGGCTCCCCAGGGGATATTCTGATCTATGACGGGGCCCTTCTCAAGCACCACTCCCCATGTCCCCAACCCCTCCACCGCCCAGGAGGCAAGGTCCCCCGCAGGAGCAAGAGGCTGCAGAGACCTTCTGTTGTAAATTTCCACATCAGGCACTCCGCCACGTGCCTCATCCGCCTGGGAGCAGAGTCCTGTTGGCCACAGCAGATCCATTCCCCAGAACCTGGATGCCTGGCCAATTGAAAAAGCTGAAGTTCTAAACCTGCAAAGCTAAGGATGCAAATGACTCCCTAGAGGATCAAAAATTCCAGAAGGCCCAGCCTGGGCAGTAAACTCTCAACCCCACTCACCTTCTCCTCTCAACACACACCTGTTTATAATGAAAGTATGGGTCAAACCTGGGAAATGCTCTCATTTTGCCCAGGAATGGAAGAAGCACTATCTGCTTGTGCTGTCCAAGCTCATCACAGGGATCTGTCAAGTCCCACTTTAATCTTACCTCCTTAGCAAAATCCTGGCTGAATTCTGCAAACTCCACCCATCTCCGCTTCTCTCCTCAAAACACCTACTGAACCAGAATCAAGGATTTGGCATTTAATTATACACGGCTTTGTGTCTTTCCCTGGCATAAATAGCTCCCCCAGAACCTTGGTCCTCGACCTGGCTGCGTATGAGTCTGGTAGATACTTTAGGATTCCCGGAGATCCTGGGGTGGAGTTTGAGCATCTATTCTCTTGAAGCTCCCCAGCCTCCTCTCTAGAGCAAACAGCATGATACGGAGTTCAACAAATGTTCAAGAAGGACTTAATAAGTCAATTGAGATGCGGAGTTCTACGATCAATACAATTGATGAGAAGGGACTATTCCTTGCAGGCATCATTATTAGGTTCCATTTTAATAGCGAGAAAACCCCACAGAATATTAGGTAACTCCAGATGGGTATTAACTGAACTGTCAAACACTTGGTCTTAAAGCCAAGGATCCCAACGATGTTTTTGTTAACTATTCACTTTCGGCAGCAGTGTCTCTTCACAGACCGAGACTCCTTATTAGGGAAATAATCATCTTTTCCAAGACATACATTGTTTGCAGCAGTGGTGAAAAATAAAGGGGTCACGGAAGAACTTTGGGAGGAAGAGCTGAGAAGCCCAGTTGTGTATAAATAGATAGCTGAATGGTTACTAAATTTGACCCCAGAGTCACGTAATTAGAGAGAAGAGGGGGGGAGAAACCTCATTAACTACAAAAATCATTAGCAGAGAAAGAATCAGGCTGAAGGTAGAGGTATTGAGCTGTCAAGGGAAGGCTGCTCTGGTGGAGGCCTGGGCTGCAGCTGGAGCAGGTTCTGGGGGTCAGTGAGGGAGTCTGAGAGACATGAGGGAGGACAGGAAAGCTCGTGGCCCCCACCACCCAGAGGTTTTAAGAACAAGATTAGAGGTTGAAAATGCGAGGGTATTTAAATGGCCACGGCCTCTGTCTTCCAATGCCTATGCCCAGGGTTGTGTGGCAGCACTCCCGGGAGGCACAGAGTTCTGCAGAGGTGACCTTGACCTTCTCCACTCCACACATGGACGTGAGGGGTCCTCTGTGATCTGCAGAGTAGTCGAGGCAGGACTCAGAATGAAGCCAAGGACCCAGGCCAGCCTAGTCTCCAGCTAGCTAGCCCTACCTGATGCCTGCTCCCCAAACCCCAGCTCTCTCCTCACCTCTCCAAGCCTAGATGCTGCCTTTGACCCAGGGAAGATGAGTGCTGACTCCTGGCGTGTCCCGTGACCGAAGGAGGAATTTGTTCCCTTTGATTTGATTCATTCAGCTATTCATTCAGGACTGTGCTCCTCCTCTGTGATGGTGAACAGGGATGTACAGACATGGAGGATAATGTCTGACTGATGAATGAATGAGTGAGTGGTGAATATTAATAACAAAAAAAATAATAACTAGCATTATTGAAGCCATGTCATATGTTAGGCACTGTGCTAAGTGCCATACGTTATCACTGTATTCTTAAACAACCCATGAAGATGGCGTTATTATTGCCGTTTTAGAAATCAGGAAACTGGAGTTCAGAGAATTTAAACAGCCAGGTCATATGGCCAGAAACTGGTGGAGCTGAAATTTAAATCCACATCTGCCTGCCCCAGCATTTGAAGAGCTCAAAGCCTAAATGAACTGTAAGGAACTGTGCAGGATAGCATGGTGAAAGAACAAGAACGTTGCAGATGCCCAGCATGAGGGGAGCAGAGGAGGAAGAGACCGGGGCCAGGAGAGTCCAGGAGTGCCCTGCGGTGGAGAAGGTGGGAATCTGAGAGCCTGGTGGTTTCTGGCTCAGAGGAACCCACGTGTTTGGCCAGCAGTTTTTTCAGGTTTGGTTCTGACTGCCTTTAGATGTGGAATGTATACCGTTGCCTGATGTCTTACCATAGTCTGACTCACATAACGGTCATCTAACCCACTCCTGAGGGCATTTGGGAATCCCAGGAAGAGACTGTGGGCCTCTAGAGATCAGCCCTCACGGTGAACGATATTACAACCCTCTGCTTTATTTCAAAAAGGCAAAGGCACTCTTTTTTTCTTAACCTATTTGAAGATGTGTGTGTTTGCGCGCATGCATGTGCGTATAAAGCTTTGCCTAAACAGCGAGGCCCCAAGCATGGGTGCATATAAGTTCTCCATTCTCCCTCAAGGCAGATATGCATGTAATTTATAGGATGCAGTGGCCCTGGGCTGCCTTGTTTATGAACAATGGCCATAATTTTTTAGTGTCCTCTGTACCCTTTAGAAAGGAAAAATTCATCATACGGCCATTGCCAAGGATTTCAAATCCTTCATAGGATTTTCCAAAGGATCTTTCCTGACACCCAGCCATATGCTTCCTTGAGTAGGAGAGAAGGAATAGAATTACACATAGTGTCAAAGGAATTGTGTATACACCATCGCCTATCTAATATAGATTGCCTATAGGAGAGTGTCAAGCACCCATACATCATCAATCAGCTGTGGAAAAATGGCTGGAAATGGGTTTTAGAAGACATAGTCACTTCTCTGGACCAGTCCTGACTCAGATCAAACCTCACTCAGAACTGTCAGCCCCTGTAAGAAGAACAGCACCTGAGCTTCAGGTAAGGATAGAGTTTAAGATGTAGGAAGAGAGGCAAGTGTTTACTTCCCATACTCTAGGACTGCTGAAGACTTCAAAACACTAGTAACCCCAGAAGATACCCAAATCCTGCACCCCAAACCAAGTCCTATCCTGTCCGGGTTCGTTATTCACCTGAGCCACTTTCTTCATTAGCGTAGCAGGTCATTTAAATGGTAGAAATTTCTGTCATGTGGCAGGGGATATGGAGGATGGAAGGAAATAGAATATATGCTCATTGCCAGGAAAGTTGGAGCCAAAATGGGTCTGCTGGAAACTCTTGCTTCCAGAGAACCTCAATGTGTTCACTGTGGCTCTCACAGACTCTTCTGGAAATCCTCTCTCCTCCAAGATATGCAATATCGTGCCTTTGTTATCTGACTAGGCCTTCCAAGAGGCAAGTCCAGGTTCAGATAAGTCTTCTTGAGCATGGAGAACCAACTCCCTCGTTGGCATCCTTCCATGGAGCCTAATACACTACTCTGTAGGGGAGATTTTTAAGCCAGCACATCAAAGAACTCAGTAACTGTAATTACGTGTGCGTGTATGTATGTGCATACGTGTGTATTCAGCAAATAGCTACCAATAAACATATATTTGCTTAGATGCTTAGATAGACAGACAAATAGATACAATTAGATGAATGGGGATCATGATCCCATCTTGAGCCTCAGTTGCATCAGCGGTGGGATTCAAATATGTCTGAGTTTGAATGTTTGAAGAATCGGTGATTCCCATTAGGAGATCATTATAAGACCTGGGGAGCTTCCTGGCAGTGAACTTCCTATGGGAAGAGGGAAGTAAGGAAATCTTGACCCAATATCAAGTCCTCAAGGTGAGAGAGGAGGTGTGATTCTGCTGATAGTGTAGAATGTGTCACTTGGCTCTGTCCTTGCCCAGCCACTGTGCTGTATCATTTGGGCCCTATTAGCTAATTAATATCAGCTAACATCACAGAGAATTACTACACACATGTGGTTTTGCATCTATTTCTTCATCTAGCTTCTAAACAATCCTGAGTCAGGTACTACTGTTTTAATACTATTTCACAAATGAAATATTGAAGCTCAAAAAACTAAAGAACTTTCTCTGGCATAGACAGCTACCTAATGGGGAATCTGGCCTCAAACGCCAATCACTTTGAACACATTACCCGGATTCTAACCTCAAGCTATCCTGATTCCCCAGGGAGAGAGGACCTGAAATAAATATTGAAAGCGCTCTATGCCTGACCACTCAGTAAGGCAGCAGCTGAAGGTGGGGCTGCTTTGGGGAAGCGTAAAGTGGAGACTGCCATGCTCTCCAACTGTGCCATAGACCGCCATGCTTTAGCGCCTCGGAAGGTCTGGGGGCGTTAGTGATGCTTCAGTGGGCGGGCAGGGGTTCACGGAGGGAGACTGGTGCTCTGTGGGAGACAGCAGTGGAGGCAGGGAGAAGGGGCAGTGCCCTGTGGACATGGTGATGTCCAGCAAAGGTACAAATAGTTGACCCTGCGGCAGCAGTGGCCAGCAGGCACCTGTGGCAGCTGAGCCTGCTTGTTTATGCGCTTTCACAGGATACTCCCTGTGTACGCCCAGGAATGCCTGAAGGGCTTTTGGCTAGGATTAAGGTCCTGCATTAACAGAAGGGGTGCAAGCTAAGAAAGCTTGGGAGAGGACTGATGGCGTGACCCACTTTTAACCTGAGGAAACTTACATAAAACGCCCGTGAGAGGAAGACGGAACTATCAGATCCCCAGCCTGAACTTTTCTTTTTTTTTTTTTTGACTGACCCTGATTTCTTTCAAACCAAAAGTCCAAGTTAGATAGTACCAAAAAAAATTTTTTTTCAATAAAATTTGTGGATAAGAGGAGGGTAAATAGTTTCAGTTTCCCAACACCACTATCCTTCTAAATTGTCCTCAATATCGATGAAAATCTTTGTCTTAAGTCTTTCCAAGGGTTCTGACCAGCTCTGACCATCCAGGGAGATATTTACTGGCTCCATGAGCAGAACCCATATCCATACCCCTCAAGCCCATGGGAGTATGTACCCACGTGTACCTGCATGCCAGCCCATAGGTACCCACACAGTGTAGACCCACCCATAGACCGCAGAGCTGACAAGAGAGGGTTAAGGGCTCAGCCTGGCTTTTCCTCAGCAGCTGCCATTTGAAAAAGTACTGGCCCGGCAGTGCCCTGTGGCTTCAGCAATCAGGCAGGGAAGGCTAATTAGTCAGTCTGAGATCCAGGGGGGAAATGCTGACAAACTCAATAAGCAGCAAGCGCCTGGACCCCAGGGGAGGCTGGAACCACACAGAAGCAGAGGGGCAGCAGGTCTTGGGGCAGGAGAAGGGGAAACAAGTGTTCTCCAAGGAGCCCTTTACCTGCTGGCCTCTTCGGCCTTTGTTCCAGAGGGTATTTTCGAGCAGTGTTAAGGAGGCCTTACTAAGTACCAGGCGCCGTGCCCATGCGTTCTCAGACACCCACGCCTTTGAAACAGAAAAGGAGTGTGGGCTGGTGACAGGCAGCCAATGGCAAAGGTCACAGGGCCTTGTAGCATAGGCACAGTACATCACTGTCCTGGAATATTGACTCTCTATCCAAAGACGCAGCGGGGAGGGAGTATCACTTTACATCAAAAGAGTCATGGGCGTATTAGGGAAAACAACGCAAACTCTGCAGGGATGTTTAAAATGGAGCGGAAAGCTTTCAGATTAGGGCTACTCCCAGACACCCCAGCACCCGTGGCCGGTGTCATCTGGAGTTAGAGCACATCCGTGGAAAAGCAGAATATATTTTTACTCTTTGTCCTCATCTGGCAACTCTAAGAGTTGGATTTCAGTATCTCTTTCTCAAATTAAAAAACAGTAATAATAACTGCTTAATGTCTTGCCCAAGCTCAGCCAGCTCATGACTGAGCTAGAAGAGTAAACTAAGAGTGTCTGAGTCCGCCGCCCCATTCTAGAAGACGGCAGGGAGAACCCAAATCCCTGTTCAGACTAGAAGGAGAGCATTCAGGCTCCTCAATTATTTTCCAGTCTCCCAGAGAGCACTGAGCACCCCCTGGCAGGCAGAGAGAGATGGCTGTGCAGAAGAGACACTGGTCAGGCCCAGAGAGGAACAGGTCACCCCCAGTGTCCGAACAGCCACCCACAGAGCATAAGGAAACCCTAAAACAAACAAAAATTGTCCCTGCCCTTAGAGATCAGGCGTGGTGGGCACTGGGGGGGTACAGAGAATGCAATATTTCTTTTTTATTTCTTGTAAAACACCTTTCTTTTGATGCGTCATGACTGAGGACATCACAGAAGCCCACCAGTGGTGAAAAACTGATTTAGAGTTAATAAATATCTTTGCATACTTTCTGGACCTTGGTGGAAACGTTAAATTATGGTGGTTTCCAAGTATTTCTGAAGATTAAAATCATAAAGCTTGGGTGATTTTCGTTTCATTGGCAAATCTTTATCTCACTCACTTATTTCCTTGCATAGTTTGTTGAAAGATATACTGGAGGCAGTGAGGGTCGGGTCTGGAGGCTGCGCTGGAGGAGAATCTCACGTGGGTGTTGGAGCGGGCATCCCTGGAGGACTGAGACCTTCCTGCCCGGACAGCCCTCCCCAAAGATCAGAGCCACGCGCAGGAGCAGATGGTACGCGGCCTTGGGATTCAGCCATTCAACAGTTATGCCAGGCAACTGTCCTCCACACTGGGGACCCAACAGTCACACGCCGTGCTCTCAGGGAGTAACAGCACTGATGCCCCTTCACACTCTCTGGTGAGTAATCAATGCTACTCTAGAAACAGCAGCAGGGCCCCCGCAGTAGTCATCTTAACCTGCTACCTAACTACCTCACCTTCCTGGGCCTTACTCAGTTTCCCAGCCTGGACATGAAGATAGTAGTAATAGCCACCGTTATGAGGGTGAGGACAGCTAACCAGTTTAAAATAATATAAAATAGGAAACAGTATAGCATTGTGATAACGACACGGGCTTGAGTCAGAGACCCAAGTTTGAGGATGTGGCTCTGAAGTCAGTTATCCTTTGAATTGCAGAGAATATAAACACAGGCGAGAATAAAAAGGTGCTTAGAACAATGTGTGGCACAGATAAACACGCCATAAATATTAGCTTTTATTATGAACAATAGTAGAAATAAGAAGATATAGAATTAATTGCTCACTGATCGGTATGTAACGTGTTCAATATATGAACATCAGTTACCTTCCCTCCTGCCTCCTCTTTCTGTCCCCAGCTGGGTGACAGAGGGGCTGGGAACACACTGAATGTTGGTGGCTATGAGCGTCCAACCTCTGACTTCACTACAAACAAAAGAAACAGATGATTTTGAGTTTCCTTTGGTTTGGGCATCAGTTGTCCCTGAGAAGAGCTGCGAGATGCTCGCATCTGAACTGCGCTGGCGGGAGTTACCTGGGCACCTGAGCCAAACAGAGGGACCTCGTTAAAATTTTATACTGTGTATCACTCTCAATAACCCAGACCACAGCCTTGATTCCCCCCCTGGATGGGGTGGTGGAAAGAGCTCTCCTTCCCAGATAAAAATAAACAAATAAATGAAAGAGGGAGTCGGGGAGGGAGGCTGCAAATTGTGTCAACTGGGTTAAAAGAAAATCAGATCCACACTCTATTCCCATGTAGAAATGGGCCCAGCTCCCCCAAATGTAGAAGTGAGAGCCACCTAGAAGGGAAAGGAGAACGTCACTCATCACAGCTCCCCCGCACTGCTCTCCCTCTGTCCCCAACCCTGGCCTTCAGCTGGGAGGAGGGGCACATGTTCTTACAAAGAAGCAACACCAGGGAGCCGCTTGAGGATCTCAGGGGAACAGGTGTCTGTATTTCCTCCCTGGCTCCTTCAGGCTGCTTTCAGGCTCTTTAGCCACCTGTGCTCCCCTCACACCTGGATGGGATTCTGGAGGGCTGAGCAAACCCCCATAGGACCCTAAAAGGTGGCTCCCACCCTCTCCAACCTCCCAGCTCTGTCTGAGCCACAGGAGCCTGCCACCTGCCCAGGGCTCTGCCAGGACTCTGGGCTGCAACCAGGACCTTGACTGACCACAGGGGCAGGATCTGAAGGGGAGCAGGCTCCCAGGAAAGGCCCTTGCTTCCCAGCTGCCACCTCAGCCCCCACTCTGTGGTCCTTTGGAGGGAAGAGCAGGCTTTCGAAGCATCAGGCATCTTTCTCAGTACCTTTCATGTAGGAATTTGTTTACTCCTGACGAGAATGCTAAAAGTAGAGGATAATACTTTTTTTTAATTGATGAAGGAGCTGAGGCACAAACAGATTAAATAACATGCCTAAAGTCACTCAGCGAATGAGTAGCAGAACTGGGTTTAAAATCCAGAGATTCCACATCTAGAATCTGTGTTCCTCACCATGACACTAGCAGCCTGATGGATGAGTCCACCAGGGAGCATAAATGGATTAATGCGTTTGAGATTTGAAGAGAAAAATTGGACGTTATTCGGTCCATCAGTCCAGTAAGCCAGTGGAGTGCCAGGCTGCCCTGGAAAGGTAAGCAGAGGGAAGAACATGGTTTCTGCTCTGGTGAGGTTTACTGTTTAATGATAATACTGACATCTGTCAGGTATTTATCTGTCCTCCAACCTATGTTATGATTTCCATTTGATGGATGAGAAAACTGAGACTCAGCGAGGGACATGCTGGAGGTCATATAGATAATGTGAGGTGGAGCTGGTATTTGAGTGCAGCTCTGTCTGTCTCCAGAGGAGAATGCTCAGCCCCATGCCAGGTGAGAAGACAGCGCTCATTCAGGCACAGGGGCCACCCAGGAAGGGGAGGCCTCTCCCCACCCCTGTTCCTTGCTGCAGAAATCCCTGGGCGAGAAGACCTAGACTTGGTCCCATCCCCATCAGACCCACCTTTGGCTCCTTTTCTCCTCACGGAAATAAAGCAGAGCCGTGGGCTTCAGCCCCCGCCTCCTGCCACTGCAGCGCCTCTGGACCAGGGAACCAAGGGTGCCCAGCAGCACGTCTTCTGGCAGGAACCTGTCTTCTCTAAGCTCCCAGGAGAGTGGGCAGATGCCCAGAGGGATCTGATCCCCTGGCCTAGAGCCACACCTGAGCCTCCTGTGGAACCCTGTCTAGCCTGCTTAGTCCCCACACCCTTCTCTCCTGTCTCCCCAAAGGACAGAAAGTAAAGCCTGACAGCCTCCAGGGCACGCTCTCTGTGATTTCAGATTTTTTTTTAAAAAGGCTATTTTGGGGCTGGCCCCGTGGCCGAGTGGTTAGGTTCGCGCGCTCCACTGCAGGCGGCCCAGTGTTTCGTCGGTTCGGATCCTGGGCGCGGACATGGCACTGCTCGTCAGACCACGCTGAGGCAGCATCCCACATGCCACAACTAGAGGAACCCACAACGAAGAATACACAACTATGTACCGGGGGGCTTTGGGGAGAAAAAGGAAAAAATAAAATCTTAAAAAAAAAAAAAAAAAGGCTATTTTGGACTTTTTGAGAAGGCTCTTCTCAAGCTCTGAGTGTGGAGACACATTCAAACTCACAGTCATCATTTATTTTGCATTTTAAGTTGACCCCAAGCCCAGACCCTAGCTCTCTCTCCTTACAGGAGCCAGACCGATGGGCGCTCTCAGCCAATATCTCAAGGTGTACTTAGCCACTGATTTTCCCCATCTGGAACTCATCTCCATGTGCACAATAGGACCCACCTCAAAGGGTCATTGTGATAATTAACTGAAGTCATGGACACTGGATCCTCAGCACAGGCCTGGCCCCTGGTGTGCGCTCAAAATAGATGGAGCTCTTCCGACCGTTCGTCTTGCTTTCCCTTCTCACTCAGAAATTAGAAACCCCAACATGTTCATGATCTCTGATCATTCAGACAAACCAATCAGAGGGTGCCAACCTGTAAATTCATATTTAGGTGGTCTCCTTCTAATACCTCCAGGTTCAGGAAAATCTCAGATCCCTGGAAGTTCATTGATTTGCACAAGGAAAATAATTAGAGAAAATTCAGAATTATTTTTTAGGAGCAGTGTGGGGCTCAACCCAGGCTGTATTTTAAAATCACCCAAAGGACAGTTAAAAAAATAGATGGGGGCTGGCCCGGTGGTGTAGTGGGTAAGTTTGCTTGCTCTGCTTTGGCTGCCCAGGGTTCAGAGGGTCGATCCCGGGCACAGACCTACACACTGCTCATCTAGCCACGCTGTGGCAGCATCCCACATACAAAATAGGGGAAGATTGGCACAGATGTTAGCTCAGCAACAATCTTCCTCAAGCAAAAAGAGGAAGATTGGCAACAGATGTTAGCTCAGGGCCAGTCTTCCTCACCAAAAAAAAAAGTCAAGTACCCAAGCCTCATCCCAGAGATTTTTATTAATTAGTCTATGCTGATGTCACTAGTATTTTTTTAAATTAAGACTTTTTTTTTTAGAGTAGTTTAAGGTTGTCTGCAAAACTGGGGAGAAGGTACAGAGATTTCCCATATACCCCTGCTCCCACGCATGCACAGCCTCCCCCATTATCAACCTCTCCCCCTAGCATGGTACGTTTGTTATAACTGATGAACCTACATTGACACATCACAATCACCCAACGTCTGCAGTTTACATTATGGTTCATTCTTAGTGTCGTACATTCTGTGGGTTTGGACAAATGTATAATGCCATGTATCCATCATTACAATATCATACGGAGTATTTTTACTGCCCTAAAAATCCTCTGTGCTCTGCCTATGCAGCCCTCCCTCTGCCGCCCCTTGTGGCAACCACTGATCCTTTTACCATCTCCATAATTTCGCCTTTTCCAGAATGTCATATAGTTGGAATCATAAAGTACGTAGGCTTTTCAGATTGGCTTCTTTCACTGGATAATATGCATCAAAAGTTTCTCTGTGTCTTTTTATGGCTTGATAGCTCATTTCTTTTTAGTGCTGAATAGTGTTCCATTGTCTGGATGGACCACGGTTAATCTATCCATTCACCTACTAAAGAGCGTCTTGGTTGCTTCCAGATTTTGGCAATTATGAATAAAGATGCAACAAGCATCCTTGTGCAGATTTTGCGTGGACATAGTTTTCACTCCTTTGGGTAAATACCAAGCAGCATGATTGCTAGAGTGTGTGGTATGGTTAATTTTGTTAGAAACAGCCAAGTCGTCTTACAAAGTTGCTGTACCATCTTGCATTCCCACCAGCAATGAATGAGAGTTCCTGTTCTCCGCACCCTCACAGCATTTGTTGTTGTCAACGTGAATCTTGGCCGTTCTACTCGGTGTGCAGTGGTATCTCATTGTTATTTTAATTTGCATCTCCCTGATGACGTATGATGTGGAGCATCTTTTCATATGCTTATTTGCCATCTGTATGTCTTCTTTGGTGAAGTGTCTGTTAAGGTTTTGGGGCCATTTTTAAACAAGCTTGTTTGTTTCCTCAGTGTTGAGTTTTAAGAGTTCTTTGTATCTTTTTGATAAAAGTACTTTGTCAGATGTGTCTTTTGCAAATATTTTCTCCCAGTCTGTGGCTTGTCTTCTCATTCTCTTGACATTGTCTTTTGTGGAACAGAAGTTTTTAATTTTAATGAAGTGCACCTTATCAATTATTTCTTTTATGGATCATGCCTTTGGCGCTGTATCTAAAAGTCATTACCGTACCAAGGTCATCCAGGTTTTTACTGGACTCTCTATTCTGTTCCATTGACCTATTGGTCTGTTCTTTACCAATATCACACTGTCTTCATTACCGTAGCTTTACAGTAAGTCCTGAAGTCAGGCAGTGTCAGTCTGCCAACTTCATTCTTCTCCTTCAAAACTGTGTTGGCTATTCTGGGCCTTTTGCCTCTCCATGTAAGCTTTAGAATCAGTTTGTCAATATCCACAAAATAACTTGCTGGGATTTTGATTGAGATTGCATTGAACTGATAGACCAAGTTGAGAAGAATTGACATCTTGACAAGACTAGTATATGGGTTATACTCACTAGCATTTCTGAAAAGTTGCCATGGTCATTCCTTTCCAGCTTTTTTCCTGCTAATCCATGCTGTCTCTCTGTTCTTTTTTCACGAAGTCCGTTCCATGCAGCCACTTTCTGCTCTCAGTGGGCCGTGGGGGTTTATCAGTCATTTAGTTAACAACTTCACTTTGCACTTAGTTCTAGGTCCATAGTGATCCCTGCCTTCAGGAGCTGATGCTCACAATGACCATTTACTAAGCATCCATGTGCCAGTCACTGTCCTGAGTGTTCTTACCTATGACAAATAAAAATGGCAAACAATAGGATATATTGGAGAATATGAGGAAGCCATTTGGTATAAACCTAATTGGGCCTGACCTTGTCTTTCCAAAAGGGCCTAGCCATGGCTGTTGAGCATGCATTGTATATCTGCTTTAGATATTCCCTATGGCAAGAGCAAAGGCCCTTGAGATAAAGGTGCAACTTCCCTCCCCCTCCCAACATCTCCTTAAGGATTAAGCATCTTTCCTTAAGCTAGAAACTGATTGCTGCCCTCACCTGTGGCCGCCCAGCTCAAGACAATAGACTTGCCTCCTGCTACGCCCACCAAGATAGCAGACCCACTACCTGCTGTGTCCATCAAGCGCTGTGCTGACAGGGCAATCTTGTGACTATTGTGGGAGGGACATTTCAATCATGTGAAACACCCTGTTTGGGGGTATATAACCACCCTGTGCACCCCACTTCTTTGGTGCCCTTTCTTCCTTTGGGAAGAAAGGCCCCGGGCCATGGTCCTCAGATTTCAGCTCAGAATAAACTCACCCAAATTTTCATTTATAGATTGGTTATGGATTATTTTCGTCGACACCTACTTCAACACAGGGGCATTGCTAGTCCAGTTTCTGAGACTTGCTGCAAATATATCCCTCTTTCTACATTGTTCTCGTCATTTTTTTCCAAAAGAAATTAGGACAGTCCAGGGTCTAGGTTGAGATCTAAAACCTGATGTCTCTTATTCTGGACAAGTTAGGAACCTGACTTTCTGCCCCCTACTTTCATCCCAAGCTCATTTTTTATCCCACGGAGGGAGAATTCCTTGGCTTCAGCACTAGCAAGTGTATATTGTGATTTTTAAAAATTAGATTAAAATTATTTTAATTTTTAAAATTTAGAGCAGAGGCATTTGGGGATGAGCATTGAAAAGGATGACTTCATCCCTTCTGGGCATTCTGATGTAATCTGAGCTGTCATAATAATATCATAGCAAAAGGATGGAGGCACTGAACATTTGGGGGCACCCTGTCCACAGCGGATTCCATCAGTAAGGGCCATCTCGCCTGTGTGATGGCCTTTCACTTGCTAATTCTGAGAATTTGAAATGGAAACTTTGAGACTCAGCCAGTGGCTGTTGTCCTGGGGACAGCCTCGTCCCCACCTCTCCTGTGCCCTAATTGTCCAGATTTTACCTGGATTCCAGCAGGCCCATAGACTTAGAATATTCTTCCCCTTACTTAACTCCAGGAGACTACTGTTCCTAGCAAATACATGATCTCTAAGATAAATTGATTTTGCTTAAAAAAGTAAAACGTACCTCCTTTGCAAGAATATGACCAATATTCTCTCCTGAGCTTTGGCTATTCAAGCACTTGGGCAGGTGGTGGAGCGCCCATTGTGCACCTGACCCTGCGCCCGGGCTCGTGGCTGACGTTAAACAAGGGACAGAGTGCGGGGCAGTGGCAGCCCATCTATTCTGTCAAGGAGGGAAATGACAGGAGTGACAGCTGCCGAAAGCCTGGCTCAGGCCCAAAGGGGTGGGAAGCAAGGAAAAGGAGCGACGTTTGTTCCGTGCTTGCTCCTCGCCTGCTGCCGCTTTCTGGCCGCCACAAAGCCGGGCTGGGTTGTTTTCCAGGCTGAGTGCTTCTTCTCTGGGAGCTGGGAAAGGGAACAGAGGCACAGCCAAGCCCTCGCAACATCAGCCAGGCCAGTAAACCGCAGTCCATGGGAAAGGTGAGCTCATCCAAGGACGCTCGTCACTAAGGAAAAACTGCAACATCTGAAAGCAGCTTTTTTATAGGAGATTTAGGAACCAAAACGGAATAACTTCTAAAAGTTTCATGTGTCTGCATAGAGAGTGGGTGTGTGTGTGCATGTGCTTTGGGAGCTAACGCTTTGGAAAGGATAGTGATGGAGAAAGCCAACGATAATATCTACCCCATATGGCCATCGTGAGGATTAAACAACCTGACGTTTATGCCTGGCATACAGTAAGCGCTCAATTAGTAGTAGCTGTTTTTTAAAAATTCAATTGGACTTGGGAGTTGTGTCAGGTCCTACAACAGGATCCCTCCTAACCACTTGTTGTCTGGATAGAATAGAAAGTTCCACCAGCATTAAACTTAGCCCACTACTCTGAAAACAGACACCCCGGGGGTTGGCCCGGTGGCTCAGCGGTTAAGTGCACATGTGCTGCTTCTCAGATGCCCAGGGTTCGCCGGTTCAGATCCCGGGTGTGGACATGGCACCGCTTGGCAAGCCATGCTGTGGTAGGCGTCCCACGTATAAAGTAGAGGAAGATGGGCACAGATGTTAGCTCAGGGCCAGTCTTCCTCAGCAAAAAGAGGAGGATTGGCAGCAGTTAGCTCAGGGCTAATCTTCCTCAAAAAAAAAAAAAAAAAAAAAAACCGCAGACACGCCACAGTATTTTTACAGTATAACTTCTTTGCCTTTACAGCTAAGTTCTTCAAGAAGAGTGGCCAAAAAGGAAGTACAAGGGAGTGGGCCAATGTTCCTCTCAGCACCTCATGTCCTTTGCCTCTACCAGCCTGTCCCCTGTCAAGTCACCAGATTAGTCAATGTGTGCAGAGCAGAGCCTGCACTCCCTCCACATAAGAATAACCTGAACTCAGGTCACAGAAGAATTTTTGTCTGACCATCTCAGGGTTTCATATTTTAATACAGCCAACATTTAAAAATCAGATTTTATATTTTCAAACAGTTTTTGATCCCGCTTGAAAAGTCAGAGATCAGGCCACGGTGGGCCCTCCTTCCTCTCTGTCAACAACAGGCTGGCGCTCCGTCGCAGCTGCCTCTTTTAGTTGAGGCAGGCAGTCTGCAGTTTGCCACAGTCCCCACCACTCCCTATTGCTTTATCATCATTTACATCCTTTGCCTGGCCCCATGGGCATCAGCAACATCTGGTCTAGAGCCACATACTTAGCTATCTTCCCAGCCAAATCCTTACCCTCCATCAGCCCCTTATTCTGTAAGCAGACAAAAAGCATGGGTCCTGTGGGGTTCCCTGAAGTCCTCGGAATGGAGCCACAAGAAGAAGCCAGGATAGCTTTGCCTGCCAAACTCCATTTCTCCCCCAGTAGGAAGATAGCACTGGGCTGGAAGTGTGGCACCTGGAGCATGTGAAACCATCCACCCCATCACCTCCCTGGACTTGTTTCTCCTCCTGTGACTTGGGAGCACTGGAGATGAGGAACTCAGAGGCCCCCTTTGGCACTAACTTGTCATAACCGTAACTCAGAGTCAGCAGCTACCTGGTTCAGTTGGGAATAGAGCTGCGAGAGGACCCCAGGGCCTGGGTCATAGCTCAGAGCTAGTCCCATTGGAGAAGGGCTGAGCTGCCAACTGCCAGCCACGGGAGCCCCAGCCTCGGGAGGGAGAGGAGCCAGAAACCTTTGTTTCCTGCAGTGACAATTCATTTACAACCCAAAGACGCCTGGTGGGAAGGTGTCAGAGAAAGTGGAGGCCCTGGCTGGGGCCAGGAAAGCAGTAAAAGCTTGAAGTAGAGAAAAAAAACATTAAAAGCAGGAGGGAGCCGGGACATAAAAGGAGGTGCAAGAGAGGCATCTGGTTAAAGAGCTGCCTAATGCTGGACTTAAAATTTTAAAAAGTAAATCCCCAGGGGATAAAAACAGTAAAAAGGGTCATCAATTCTCCTTGTGGCTTATTCCGGTGCCACCCCTGCTCCTTGAGGCGTTTACAACTGAGCCTCTCCCTCCCTGCCCTGCTGAATGTGCTGTCTGCTCCCCTCCCTACCTCTCCCCTCCACGCCCGGGCTGCTTCCAAATGAGCCCCCACGGTTCTGTAAGCTGCTTTCTTAGATTGCATCTAACGCAAAATGTTCCAGTAGAATAATTTTGTTTTCATTTCACCAAGAAAGAGAAAAGACCTGAGATGCTTTGAAAAAGCAGCCAAGCCCAGGCAGTTTTAATAGGCTGGCGGCTAGAGTAATAAGAGTGCTTTAATACGGATTTAAAACAAAGTAGAAGCTCCGGAAAGATGGAGAGACAGGGAGAGAGACAGAGAGATGGAGAGACAGAGACAGAGAGGGAACAACCACAGACGAGTGGGTTTTGGAGCATCCCTCTCAAACTTCAGTACCTCACCTGAAATCCAAGATGGGCTCTAGGAAAATGAGAGCCCACTACCAGAAACTCCGCTGTCAACAGTACCCATCAAGCAGCCCTAGCTTGGCATCCTAGCCCTTCAGCTGGCGCCCCCATGACAAGCCCTCAGCCGTGTGCTAGCTGGCCTATGGGTGACATATGGGGAGACTTATGTGTGTTTTTCCCAGAACAGATGTGGAGTCCTTAACCTTTCAGAAAATCCCACTAGGGCTCCCACTTACCCAAAGGCTGCTTGCTACAAGGTCCCCTGGCAATGAGACTCCAAGGAGTTCTAAACCGGGCCAACATATGGGTGGACAGTGGTCCTCCTATAAACCTGAGTTCCGGAACTTTCTAGAAGGGAGTAGTCCTCTCCACTGGGAATGAAAGGCAATTTTTCCTTCATCCCTGTAGCATCTGCCTCCTCACTGGCCCGCTGCCTGCACACTCGGTCCCCAGCCCCGGTCCCAAGCTCAGGTCCATTCTCCTCACATCCGCCAGATACTTATCTGGGAAACTTGAACCTGATTCTATGAGGGAAAGATCTCATCTGCTGAAAACTCTTTAGGGATTTCCCATATTTTAAAATAAGAATGAAACCCTTAATAAGGCCTAAGAGGGTGACCATATATAACGTCATCCAAACCAAGACAGTTTTAGGAGTGAAAGGAGACACTATTCCTAATTTGCCAGGGAAATAGAAGCAAGCCAGGACTGTCCCCAGCAAACTGAGATGTATGGTCACCATCCATACAACCCCTGCATGTTCTGGCCCCCGGTCTCTCAGGCTCAGCCTCAGCTGCCTTCTACCTTTGCTCTGCATTCCAGCCATGCTGCCCTCCTTTTACTCCCCAGAATTCCTCATGCTCTTTCCTACCACGGGGCCTTTGCATGGGCTGAACCCTCTACCTGGAATCCCTTGGCAATGCGCTTCAACCAAATAACTCCAACTCACCACCTGTATGTCAGCTTCAACAGTACTTTGAAGAGAGGCTTTCCCTGACCTCCTCCCCATCCACAGCCAGTCTGGGCCGGATCCCTCTGTTATGTGTTCCCAAAGAAACGTGGTCCTTTCCTTTGGGTCATTTCTCTCCCTTTGTGGTTATTTGCTCATTTGTTTAATAATCTGATTGCTGTCTGTTTCCCTCATCAGACTCCATGAGGGCAGAAACGAGATTTGTTCTGTTCACTTTGTGCACTTAGCACCCAGCACAGAGCCTGGAACACAGATGCACAGTAACTCCAGGATGAATCAATGATGATGGGCTCAAGCCCTTTCTAGAACATGAGAGAAGCTCACTTTGTGCCCAGCCCCCAAGCTCTGGACCACCTCAGGTCCTCATGCCTCATCGCCCTGCCTACCCTGGGGCACTCACCCTTCCTCTTTCTTCTTCCATCCCACCTGGCCTCACACACAGTCTGCGGCCACCAAGCACAGCCTGGACGGTATCCTGCACTGGAACATTCTTGAATGGTTTCATGAGTGACAGTCATGTCTCCCAACCAGCGTAAGCTCAAGAACACACGCCTCAGAGGTGGAGGGGATCTCCTAGTTTGGAGCCAGCTCTCCACTTGAGTGGTTCTTCCCCACTATCTTTTTTTCCGGCCCAGCCCACCTGAGACATGCGGCACCCTCTCATCAGGCTGTAGTTCGGTGATCGGGAGCACATATCAGAAGACAGACCGCCTGGGTTCAAATCCTGGCTCCACCATTCCTTAGCTGGGTGGCCTTGAACAAGTTGCTTTACCTCTCTGTGTCTTCATCTGTAAAATGGGGATGACAATCGTACCACTCTTATAGGGTGGTTAAGAGGACGAGATGAGCTCCTGTGTGTAAAGCATTTAGACCAGGCGGCGTTCTAAATAACATGTCCTAGGGGCCGGCCCGGTGGCCAAGTGGTTAAGTTCAGGCACTGCAGCGGCCCAGGGTTTCGCTGGTTTGGATCCTGGGTGCGGACACGGCACCACTCGTCAGGCCATGTTGAGGTGACCTCCCGCATACCACAACTAGGAGGACCTGCAACTAAGATATACAACTATGCACCGGGGGGGTTGGGGGAGATAAAGCATAAAAAAAAAGAGAGAGAGATTGGCAACAGTTGTTAGCTCAGGTGCCAATCTTTAAAAAAAAAAAGAGAGAGGTGATTGTTAAACATTTACCAGCACACTACCTCTTCGAGCAGTTCAAAAGAAAATAAAAAATAAATAATAAAAAAAATAATAACGTGTCCTAGATGTACAATAAACAACGCTTTCTTATCAGCAACACTCTGGTGATTCTCAGAGGGTCGTGGGTAGGAGAGGATTTAAAATCTCAAAAAGACTCCTGAGTCGTTTAAACACACATTCCCTGGGAGATGCCTTCACGGTCTTCCCATCGTGGAAACCACTGCCCTGGTCACTAGAGACCAGTCAGGGCAGAGACCCCGCCTATATCTTCCAGGGTCAAAGAAATCACCACCTCCCAAGACAGGCCAATCTCAGCAGACACAGTTGCAGTCTTTTGTTCATTCAACAAACGTTCCACTAATGTATGCCCAGTGCCTGGCATGGTGCTGGCACATGGCAGGTTCCCAATCAACATTTTTTGATCAATTGACTACTTTGTGCCAGGGGCTGATCTAGGCACAAGGGGACACAAAGATGAGTAAAAGAGACAAAGCCCCTGCCCACTGGAGAGATGAAGAGCTTAAGAGGCCGTTACAGTAGCGTATACTAAGTGGGGTGTGGAGGAGCATGCGGTGCTATGAGAGCATGTAGGAGAAGCATCTAACCTGGACTTGGGGAGTCAGGGAAGGCTGGCTGGAGGAAGAGACATTTAATCTTTAACCCTTAGACGTGAAGGATGAGAAAGAGTTATCCAGGAGAAGCTGAGGTGGGGGAAAGTTGCTACAGGCAGAGGGAACAGCATTGTGAAGGCCCAGTGGCAAGAGAGAATGGGATATCCAAGGACCCAAAAGAGATTTGGGGCAACCAGATGATTGGAGACAAGGAAGAGAGCGTTTGGAGGGAGCTCGGTAAGGGGCCAGACTGCTCTCTGCAGGCTGGAGAGGCCTCACTAAGGCAGGCGGTCTTCGTCCTAAAGGGGTGGAAAGCATTCAACAGTTGCTTACTGAGCAACTTCTGTGGGTCAAGACAGGACTGAGCAGGGGGACACGGAAGGAAGCCAATCAGATGCGATGCTTGTCCTCGTGGACTTTGTCACTTAGTGCAGGGAACAGACAGGAATCCAATAAAAACTCCACAAACACATGTGCAATCACACAGGGAGATGAGGGATCCAGAAGAGTCTGCCCAGATCTCTCTGTGATGACGGGTATACACAGATGCAGCATAGGCACGTGTGGCGAGTGTGCACTTAGATTGCAACTGAAGAACAAAATGTTTAATTTTATTTAATTTTTATTACCTTAAATTCAAATTTAAATTGCCACCGGTGGCTAGTAGCTCCTGCATTGGGCAGGATAGAAAGGAATAAACTCAGTTCTGAGAACACACAGCAAAGAAGTCTGGTCTCAACCGGGGGACCAGGTAGAGAGTTCCTGAGGTGGTGGCATGAGTCAGGATCTCAACCACGAGGAGGCAGATACTGGTGACCGGCTCATCTCAGAACGCCTCAGACACGGTGGAAAGAACACTAACACTCGAATACAGGAGATTTGGGTTCTAGCCCCAGCTCAGGGACTCACCAGCCAGGCAACATGTTATTCAAGTCCCTGATTTACTCAGGGCCTCAGTTTCCTCTTCTGTAAAATGGGCGTCACTGTGCTACCTAATTAACAGAACTGTCGTGAGGATCAAACAAACGGATGCACATAAAAAGCGTTAAAAATGATAAATACTACATGAATATAAGATTTGATTTTAATCTCTCTTTCGCTCATTACAAAAGAAATGTATGCCCGTTGTAGAAAATTTGGAAAACGTAGAAAGATTTAAAGGTGAAAAAAATGTTTAAACAATCTAATATTTTAGCGGTCTCTTCAGTCATTTTCTCTTTGCATATGTGTGCATGTATGTAGTTTTTTTAAACACACGCCAGGCGCATGCTTACGTGCTGTTTCGTCGTCTGCTTTTCTCCCTTAGCCGTATATCACCAACCTTCCCCAAGTCATTGGACAGTTTTCTGCAACATGGTTTTCAATGGCTGCAAAGTGTTCATAGACGTCGTCATTTTACCTTCAGAGCCCATTACTTCCTTCATTCGCAGGAGGAGAGTGAGTCAAGGGAAGTCCCCAAATGCCTCCTGCACCACAGAGCTGGCACGGGCCCAGGGACGCTGCCGGCACACTCCAACGCCTGAGTGCCCGGTGCCTACAATCCGTTGCCTTACTGTCCAGGAACAAACCAGATTACAAACGAGGAAGTCTCCCGGGGACTCAGCTGACCGCACCCACATCTGTGCAGTCGCTTCCCTGGGCCCTGGAGTCATTCCAAGCCCAGACGGCAGCTTTGCCGGATTCACCAGTAACTACACATCTGCACTCGGCACCCAGTGCACTGTGGGTGGCACTCCCCAGGAGGGGACAATCAAGCTCGCCTCGCCATTCCCCCTCACACTGGACCATTTGGGGAATAGCTTCCTTTCTTTGTCACCGGTGAGCTTCCCTGGGCTTTCATACTTTCAAAGCTCAGGTGGCCCCGGACCCTTCACGCGGCTCTCCTGCAGAATTGGTTTTCAGACTGTGCCACTTTAAACAGGACTCAAGAAAAATTACCGGAGCCTCCGCTCCATCTGTCTCTGGAAATGGTCTTTGTGCTCAGATCATTTGCCAGCGACACTCCATCTCCACAATTACCTTGGCTGTTTTATCTTTATCTGTCTGGAACACTGAAGGGGAAGCAGCAGATGAAGCCATTATTTAAGCGACTTCAGCGTAAATACTTTTGCACCTCAGAGCGTGAAATACCCCACTGCTGCATCGGCCTTTCCTGGGGGACCAGCCCCGGCACTGTCTCTGGGTTTTAAGCATGATAAAGAAGGGCTGCCATCGAAACGAAACGATTTCAAAATAATGGGGCTGCATCCTTATAAAGGCCAGGATGGGACTGAATGCCTGGCACAGCTAGAGCTGCCTATTCACATGCCACCGAGCCCCACGGGCGCCACGGCATAGGAGGGTATTTTAGCAATCCTCTGGGACTAGCGTGGCTTCTATGCAACCGGGAGTATGCTGCAACGGATGAGGCTGCAGCATGCCTGAAAGGGCAAGAGGAAAAGAGCAAGGATCAAACAGGATGTTAACCTACCTGGTCCCTACCCGTGTATCTTTTTCTGCACTTACTATATACACACACTATAGACACCAAGAGGAAGATGCTACCGCGTGCCTCCTGCCTTCAGGGAGATAAAATACCAAAAGATAATGAACAAAACCAGGCAGTACCTGCCGGGTTAATAATAATAGCCAGCACTTAGCGAGCTCTTACCACGTGCCAGGCACTCTGCTAAGCACTTCATCACATTTCTTATTTAGTCCTCACAAGGATCCTACGAGATGTACATGATGAGCCTCATTTTTCACAGGAGGACAGTGAGCTATAGCGAAATTAAACAACTGGCCCAACGTCACACAAGCAGCAGTTGCAGCCAGAGCTTTCTGCTTTGTAAGCAAGACCCTGCTGCTTCCAAAGGGAGCAGTTATGAGACTGAAGAGAGGGGCCCAGCCCCACTTTCTCATAAAGCCAGTTCATTGGCCGTTTCAAGTGTGAGGATCAGAAACCAATAAAAAGAAGGCAGGGCAGCCCCAGTGGGTGGTAAACAGGGCTCACCATGGCCCCGGTATTTCTCTAGAGACACATCCCTACGTATCGCACCCAAGCTGTGGTCCTTTCCATATTCTCTTCTCCTCTCCCTTTCTCTTTCTTTCTATTCCTGTCTCCCTTGAAAATGAGACTCTACATCTCCCACTCAATGACTGGGCCAAAACCAAGAGGAATACCAGCCACACGGGCCAGGGGAGGGTCCTCGGAGTCAACTCAGGTCATTGCTGAGCAGAGCCTGCGACAAATATGGCCTGAGAAGTCATATGAATCCAAGGTAAGGAAGGGAGCAAGAAGAGCCTGTGATAGTTCAGGACAAGCCACATCAGATCTTGGACCCAAGGTAAGAGAGTCGAGGCAGAGACAGGAAACGAGTTGTGAGGTCTGGCTTAGGTTTTGTGCCCAAGAAGAGGCTCTGAGACTAGTCTGAGTGTGAAGGGCTTATCTGGGAGGTGACTCTAAGAAGTAGAAGTAGCGGAGGGGAACAAAGATGAGGAGAGGAAGGAAGCGAAAACAAGACGTGTTAATAAGTTTACCATTCGGGACAATTGGGACCCAGACACACTGGGAACTCTGGGAGATGAGGTGGAACATACCTCGGAGCTGTCCTATCCAAGGGGCTACAGAGCTGGGGTTCTTGCCCATCAACGCCTTCACAGGAAGAGTCGAGGGCTGCTCCCACATAAGATAACCCCCGGCCTTTCGCTGGCCCCACCTGCTCAGGCTGAGCAAGCTCCATTGCAGCCAGAGGAAGCCCAGAGGCAGAGAGTCTCAGGTGCTGGCAGAAACAAGCCCTGATGGGGGTGCCTGGGATATATGACAAGGTCAGAGCCAGAGCAAACATAACTGGTCAGGAAAGAGTGTAAGGACATCGTGAAAGTCTTCAAGCTATAAAGAGGACAGAAGCACTGTGAGCTCCCCACTGCTGCCTGGCTGATGACCACATGACACAGGGATAGCAAGGCTGGGTTTCAAGGGTCAGGGCTGTGCTGATGGGAAGCAGGTCCCGTGGGCAAGTCGCTCGGGCCCTCTGCCCTTCATGGACCTGCTCTGTGGCACCTTCCTTGTCCCGGGCATGAGCTGGCTGACCAACCTGGGGATCAGACCTCAGGAAATGGGAGGGCACCCCGCCAGTCCTTGGTCCTCCTGCACCTTCTAGCTCCTCTCCCTACCCCCACTCTGCCCTCCACAGCGCCCCCATGCACTTGATCCCTGGGCTGGGGCGGGGTGATGTTGCTGCAGTGGTACCTTAGTTCTTTCAGCCCAGACCTACAGCCTGACCCTGTGATAGTGGCCCCAGAACTGTTACTCTGCAAATAATTATGACCAGGGCAAGAGGCGCAAGAGCCAATGCGAGGGCCTGAGACAGACATCTACAATTTCACATTCAGAAAAACCCAGACCTTTAAACAGAAGTGCAATTTCAGATGTCTCACTCCCTTTTTTCTTTAACCTTGGACTGAGGGAGGAATAAACCCTCTTTGATTTGTAGACTAAATTCTTTTAAAGCCAGCTTGTCCTTTTTTAAATTTATTTTTTCCTTTTGCTTGGGGCAGGAATCAGGAGCCCAAAATGGGAACTGGGTACCTTGGTCAGAAGGCTCAAAATGCCAAAATTTACCATAGGGAATATCTTGCTTCCAATCCATCTTTCCTGCTAATGCAGAAGTCAAATAAGTCCATGGAGGGCTTTTTTTCCCCTAGAATTTCAGGCTCCCTGAAGACTAATTTCTCTGAAAGCTGCATTAAACTAATAGCACCATAAAAGGCCCATTGTGAGATGTAATTGGTTTGCAGGACTTTCCTATAAAAATAATAAAAAGACTGCCAAAGGCAGTTTCCAAAGGTCAATTATCTTTGTGTTGCTGGAGTTGAGTGGAGGTCAGTCCCAGAATTCCATTTTATAGGCCTATTAATCACAACTGGGCCTGCCCTGCCCATCTGACCCCATCAGCTGTCAGACAAGTCACAGGTTCCACCTTATGCTGATGGCCGAAGGGCGCTCTGGGCTCCTTCTTTCCCAGAAAGAGACTGGTCCATCGCCACAGTGAATGTAGAGCTGGAAGCTGAAGTTTTCACGACAGAATGGAAGGGAAAAAAGCAACATCCTGAGCACGAAAAAGAAAAGATGATGACTCAGTGAGTCAGGCAGGCCATGTACCAGGCAGTGTGCTTAGAGACTAGGTTAGATAGGGCCCCTGTCCCCAGGGAGCTGGAGAAGTGCCTTCGATACGATTCTTGGTTGTATTTGACCAAAACCAATGTAAACCAGCTTAAGAAAAAGTGAAAAGTTTAGTTGGCTAACATAACTGGGAATCTGAAGGATGGCTGGATCCAAGCGCTCAAGCACCGTCAACTCATTGATGAGAGAATGTTCTCATCTATCTCTGTCTCCCTGGGTCTGTCTCTGCACTGCTGGGCCTTGCTCTCAGACACGCTCTCTGCCACGTGGCGGGCAAGAAGGCATCAAACTGCCTTTGTTGCCCATTTTCTCAGTTGAGCTATTTCAGTAGAAAGAGACTTTCCCTTCTAGTGTTCACATATCAATTCCAGGAAGAAATGCTGGTTAGCCCTGTTTGGATCATGGCCCACCCCTGGATCAATCATTGTGTCCACGGAGCTGCAAGAATATGATTTGCTCAGACTGGGTCATTTGTTCACCCCTGTGGCTAGGAAGTCTGAAGAGACAGGGCGTGCAGCATAGTTGACAATTAACAAGATCACACGAAGTGCGGGGAAAGGAGGTTGCCCCAAGCACAGCATGCTGGCAGACAAAATCCTGCCCACCCAAGGGCCACCAGTTAACTTAAGGTGTCTAAATTCCAAATAGTCCATTTGTCTATCCAACCTTCCTTTCTTCCACCCATCCACCCACCCATCCACCCATCCATCCCTCCATCCATTTACATATCTAGCAAAAGTGCAGGTTTTACAGGAACAAATTCTTCTCCTTCTTGCCCCTGCTCAAAATAAAATCTGAAAAGCAATTGCTCTTGCAGGATCCTAAGTTTCTAAAAGAATGAATTATCCTCACATCCTAGAGTCTGCAAGTCTCAATAAGGATGCATTAAAAAGTATATGAGGCTACACACCAAAATATTGACAACGGTTCTCTCGAAGTGGTGTGTGTGGCTCCTGCAGATCAGGTTTTCTAATCTTTCTGCAATGAAATTTTATTGCTGTGTAATTTTAAAAAGGAAAAAATAATTCTAAAAAACCTCTCAATCTCATTAATCTGATTCTATATGCACCAAAGAATTTTTTGGGGACTTAAACTGGTTTCCCGAGTCAACTTTGCTGTTAAGGAGAGAATAGGCTGACCGTCCAGAACTCTCAGTAGCTATGTCTTTCAGTAATAATACTTCTCAGCCATGCTAGCTCAGCAAGTCTTTAAGAGTCTTAGACACGGAAGTCTCCTGCTCACAAAGTGCTGGCCAAAGTGCTGGCCCAAGAGCCGGCCTCTTCTCCGCAAAACTTGAAGGCAACGTCCAAGGTCTGGAGGATGAAAGTGTTTGCATCGTCACAATAGGTCTGTGGTGGCTGACCACACTTGCGCTGGCCACAGAGCCATTGCTCATTAGCAGCCAAGTAAAAGCCAGTGCCTTCTCTATCATCTACAGGAGGAGGTGGTCTCGATAAAATCAGTGACTGTCCACACTGAGCATGAAAGGGATGTGCCCTTCTTGGGAACAGTGGCAGAAATGTTTCAGCCGGGGTGGGGGTCTCCATAAAGAGTCATTTCTGTATTGGGAATAAAAGTGGAAATTATCAGATCTTTGAGACAGATTAATCTTAGATCTTAATATTCTGAATAGGATCAAAGTGCCTTGGAACAGTACAGTACTTTTCATGGAGTCCTTTGTCACACAGGTATGGAAATACACATTTATGTCAGTCAAAACTATTTTAAACGATTATATCCAGAGTTATCTTGGAAGAGGTAGGATTGCTGGTCAAATGAGGAATACAATTTTTAAAGGATGTTGGTGCTTCTCAAACATGAAACTGTTAAATGATCGAATACTGAGCTATATATATATAATATTCACATGGACTCTATTTCCCAGGGAAATAGCTACTATTCAGAAATAAACTTACATTTACTATTCATCTCCTATGATTTATGCATATTATTTCAAGTAGTTCCTACAACAACCCTACAGGCTTTCAAAGGTGGGAAATTAATGAATAAAACTAGCAACTGGAAGAACCAGAGTATAACCCAAGTCTGTTGACTCCATCCCATTCTTCCTTCCATGAGCCCTGTGTGCCCTTCTCAGCAACGTCCCAACTGTATCTGCTCGTAACATGCAGGTCCATAGGCATCACACGGATGATAAGCTTGTGCACTGTTCAGGTGCCCCATTTTCTGCATCAACTCCATCTTAACATGCAGGCATTGGAAAGAGATGCTGAGTGAGAAAAACTCAAAAGAAAAGGGAAAATAGAAGGTGGAGTTAGCTGAGAAAGAGTAAAATCAATTTAATTTGGAGTCCTTCCTCCACTACACAGAAAGGAGAAGCTGAGCAGTGGGTTCTGGACGAGCTTGGCCATTTCTGGCTTAAATATAACCTCTTCAGAGGAAATTTCCTCAAGTGTCAGGTGGGCACAATTCTAAAATGTAACGCTAAACATCAGCAGGGAAATAAACCCTGTGGTTATAAATCCCATAAGGAAATTGTAAAAATGTCTCCGACTAGATAACAGCATGACACACCAATGTTCCAGAAAGACAAACATAAACATAAGTTGCTACCTCTTCTTAAAAAAGAAGAGATAGTGACAGATTCACTCCAGCCACTTTGCCGAGTCCTTCCCATTAGTTCTTGGAAAGTTACAAGGCCCCTGGGCCTGTTCTCAGACATCGCTTTCTGGGAGGGGTGCTGGGCAATCTGGGTTTATTTCTTCTAATGCTCAGACTGGGGAACCTACAAGTCTTTCTTTAGAGCTTTAGAGAAAACAAGACTGGCTTATCAGTAATGTGGCTTTTTTGTTGCTGTTCTTTACAATAACAAGAGGATTTGGATACACACTTGGGTTTATGAAGTATAAATCCTGTTTAAATCTATAGAGGTTAAGAAGACATGCGATGGTTCTTTGGAGACGAAAGCAGCACTGTGTCAAATTGTCCTGAGCAATGTTCTTTGTTGTTGTGAGATATTGATAAATCTCCGGGTCTTCAACAAGGGGAGTCGAGAATAGGAAACTCATTTCAAATCATACCTCAGGTAGGCGTCTGAGCCAAAATAAGATGAAAGTCATTAATTTTTTTTCTATTAAGCCACCAAGCACAGGTGGAATGATTCTTTCCTTTCTTTATTTCTATCTGAAATGTTAAGAACAAGAGGCAAGATTCCTGTCCTAAATCTTCAGAATACTGAACAAAATCATTCTTTTCCTTTTTCCTTAGCAAAAACAACAAGGTGTGAACAAAACTGTCACTTAGTGTGGTAATTAATACAGGGAGATATAATTAGCTGCGACAAGCTTTCCTTTCTCATCTCAAACATCACTGATGCCAAGGAGACTAACATCTATATCACCGTTAGGGTAATAAGCCCACCTGATGGATAGGTGTGTTCTACCTGTCTTCGTCTGGTAACACAATGTCGCAAATTAATTTCTGAACGATTTCCCAAGGCCTCTTTATAGGTGAAAGAGTCACAGAGGCAAAATGCTTCCGCAGGCAAAGCTTCACATCGACAAACACGAACAGCCTTAGAACGAACCACTTACCTTTCTGTAACAACATAAATGTGGGCAGCACCAGTAAAGCAGCCAAAAGCTGATCCTGAAACTCAGGGCAAGGCTGGAACAATCTCTGATGGTCACAACGAGACAGCTCCTGAGTGTTTAAGCACCTAAAGCAAGACCCACACTGCCATCAGTCTGCGTAACACCCCACAACAAAAACGATTAAAACATCATCCTTAGCAAGCTGGATTTAGATGAGGTTGTGCAAATTATTTATACTACACCTGGCTTTCCTTTTGTTTCAAGAAAACCAAGGCTGTTCAGTCAGAAAATAATATCTAGGCACGCAGGTTGCCTAGTAATAAGCACGCTGCTCCTTTAGCTGGATCATTCCATCGCTGCTCTCCACCCCTTCTCTCCACCTAAAACAAAACACAAGCTGCTGGTGGTCCTGTTACTTTCTCCCTCTGCCCAATTTCCTGCCTACATCTCCCTACCTCACTTCTCACCGCTCCCTGTAGCCTACATACTTAAGTCAGTTCACTGTGGTCTTTGCTTCCCACATGTTTTTAAACTGGGAGCTGTAATGTGGTCTTCCCCACATAATCAGTTATAAGGTATAATTATTTCTTTTGGGTAGAATTACCATTCCAACAGGTTTATTAATTCTTCAGGAAACAGGAGTTGCGCAATATTTGAGTTGGGAGTTCTTCTTCCAATGTATCTGCTGCGAGCTTTCTCCAGTGCACAAATCCTGTCTTTGATGGCCTGATTCAAGATCTTTTTCCCTCTGCTTAAATGCTTCAGGGTAGGTCACCATATTTGAAGCAACTTGTTGCATTGACAGACTGCAAATATCTGTAGACAATTCTGCCTTACATTTTCTGGAGGCTGTCTCCTATAACTTAAGTCATTGATACTGGTTCCACTCTCAGGTGCTCTAAAGAACAGGGGCAAATTCCCCTTCCAACTTGGTAACTCCTCAACCAACTGGAGACAGAGGTTTCCTCCCCCTTAGTAAGAGGGTTGGGCTCAAACAGCTGCAATAGCCAACAGTTGTACTAGGCAGGCTATGCGGGACTCCAGGGAATCAGAGAGCAGCTCATCCAAGAGGACCAGCAGTGACTGGCACCAAATGACCATTGTCATAGATGAATGAAAATCCAAGGCTGCCAGATCTCTCAAATTTCCAAGTGAAGCATGAAATCTGGATTTGTACGTGAAATTCTCAGTTTTTGAAAGTTGACAACCAAGTCAGAAAATAATTTTAAACACCATGGAGGCCAAGTGAAACACATCTGCAAGCCAGATCCAAATCACAGAACACAGGTTGGAATCCATTTCTCTAAAACCTTCTCTTCTCCAAACCAGTGGTGTGGTGGTTTGGATGACAATGGCAAATGTTTGGCATCCTTTTTTATTTTTATTGTCCTACACATTGGCCCGCAGAAATGGTTAAGTGTCTTGCTGACAGTATATATTTGCGCTTACCTGGAGGTTTTCCTTTTTAAACCTTTTCAACCAAGCTAATCCCCCATGCAAGGCTGTCTGTATAAATACAAGTTGGATGGCTATAAGTTACTTAGATAGTTAGCCAACATCATATATGCTAGTGTGGCCTTAGGAACTTCATCTAATATCTCTGAGCTCCTATTTCCTCATCTGAACTCTGGGATAAAAAACACCTTCCTTGGTGGAACTTAATTACTACCATCCCTTCATGGGTTGAGCTTTCACTAGAATGAGTGACTCACTTCCAAAGAACAAAGTATGGAAAGAGAAAAACAGTAAATTTACAATGGAGAAACCCAGAAAAAACTACCTTAACTAAATAATCAATGTGAACATCACCTGTGGCTACCGTGTACCACCTGATATGAAGTGATTAGAAGAGCACTTCACCTCCACGGTATTCTTCTCAAAAAACCATAACTCCAATCTAATCATGAGAAAAGCATCAGACAATTTCATATTGGAGGACATCTACAGGATAGTGTTTCAAGAAGGAAGAAGTAGTCAGTTGTGTCAAAAGTTGTGGACAGATTATATAAGATTAGGAAGGAAAATCTTCTACTGACTTGAGTGTTTCCAGATGTGTGGCTGGAGACTGAAGCTAGAATGGTGGGGACTAAAGAGTGAGTAGGACCAAGGATAGATAATGGGTTCAAGAAGATGTTCTGGAAAAGAAAGAAGAGAAATTGGGGTATGAGCTGAAGGAGGATGTGAAATCAAGGAAGATTGTCATTGGTTTTTGATGGGCCATGCCAATGAATATCTACAAGCTAATGGGAACAATCCTATAGAGTAGGATAGATGGATCGTGCAGGACAGAGGTAATAAAACTTGCTGAAACAGCAAGTCCTTAAGAAAGTAAGGAGATGGCATCCAGAGCACAAGAAGAGGTGGCCTTTGATAGAAGTGGAGACACTTCTCGCCTCTTAATGTGAAGGAAGTGAAGACAGGCAAAGCTTCAAGTGGACTTATAAGTTTGTTAGTGGGAAGATTATGGCTTCTACATTCTCAGTTAAGTAAGAAGCAAGGCATGAGTTAAAAGTCAGAAGGTAAGGGGTGAGGAGGGTGGTAAAAAGAAGGCAGTCGGAGCACACACACATGGGGAGCCTTGCCAGTCCATTACGGCAATGCGGGAGGGTCAAGGGAGCTGAAAGTGTCTGCAAGGAAATGTTGGGGAAGTGGGAGAATCCCCCCGCCCAGCCCCCCGCTTTTCCTTAAGGTTCTTATGGCTGGTCAAATAATCAAAGAGACAGGCTAGTAGGAGAAAACTAAACAAAATTTAATAGCATGTATACATGGGAGAAACCCAGAAGAAAGTGAGTAACTCATCATCTGGCTGAGGCTGCCTGTTAAAGCATCTTCAGCTACAGACAAGGAGGACGTTGGGGATAGTGATTTGGGGCTTCAAAGGGGAGGAAAACAATGTATATAGAGATGGAATGCAAATGTTTGTTAAACAGGTTTTGCTAGCCCAAAAAATGGGTTTGTTGGTGTCCTTTTAGCACACCTATTTTACATCATACTACAGCTATCATGTGGTATGGACCCCTTCCTGGAACAGGCCTTCTATGTTAAAGTCTTTTAGGCAGTTTGCAAGGGGCGGTGGAGGGCAAGGAAGGTGGTCAGATGCCCTTCCTGAGTCTTTTGAGCCTTTATTGTCATCAGCTCGAAATAGTCTGCATAACAGGTGGCCTGCCCTGAACCCCATCAGAAACAACAGTAACTGCGAGTCCAAAAATTCCAGGTAAGGAGGGAAAGGAAGAAAAGAGATGAGTGGTGACAAAGTTGTGGAGTCTATGTTTCGAAGGGCTCAACCATGTTGGAAAACTATTTGCATTGGTTATTCTAGAGCATATTTTCTAAAAGAATAGGAGGCTGCTGTCAGAGAACAGAATATTTAAAGTCAACCATTCAAAACCGGTGGAATAATTGGATGATGACCCGAGGTGGAAGGAAGGAAAAGTTGTTGGAAGTGAGGAGCTCAAGGAACTGATAGCCCAGGGCATTGTGTGGGTCATCCACATAGTTGCTGAAGTCATCAGAAGCAATTTGAGGAGTAGGCATGAAAAAGCAAGCACACAATGAGCCATGAGCTAAGTGAGGCCTTTGAGGCATGAGGAGAATGAGCAGGAGGTGAGGAGGTAGTAAATGAAATTCAAAGGGTTGGTGGGTGATAAAGCAGGATGGCCCAACTTCAAACACAGATATTTTGAAGTAGAAAAGTGAATAATGAAAAACAATAGGATATATTGGAGTATATGAAGAAGCCATTTGGTTTAAAATTAATTCAGCGTGACCTTGTTTTTCCAGAAAGGCCTGATGTGGCCTATTGAGCATGCATCGTATATCTGCTTTAAACATTTACAATGTCCCAAAGACAAGAATGATGCCCTTAAAGACAGAGATGTATCTCCCCCCACTGCCCAATATTGACACTTCTTTAAGAATAAGTATCTCTTCCTAGAAACGAAGGATTAGTTACCAACCTGCTAAGTTAACCTTGTGACCATTGACCTGCTGTGCCAGCAAAGCTATCTTGTGACTCTTATAAAAGGGATACTCCTCTTGTATGTGATGTATGCTCTTTGTTCTGAGATGGTATATAACCACTCTGTACACCCCACTTCTTTGGTGCCCTTCCTTCCTTGGGGAAGGAAGCCCCTGGGCTATAGTCATCAGACCTGGCTCATATAATACACTCACCTCGATTTTGATTTATAGATTGCTTGTGGATTATTTGTGTCAACAAAAGCATAGGAATTAAAGTAGAAATGAAGAGCAAGGATGACACCTACTCCATATCCTCAAACTGAAGAGCACAGAGTATGTGAGATTTAAGAAGAAAAAGATCTCCACTCAAGACAGCTACAAAGGAAGCAGGGGTGGGCCAAGTCTCCATTAAGGCAAGGAGAAAAGGAAGGGAATTTCCATTCAGAATAAAAGGTTGAGGATGTAGGAAGTTTGTTGATCACAGGTCATAGTTTAAAGGGCACAGTAAGAGAGGGGAGAGATAAGCTATTGGGTCAGTTTGAGCAAGATGACAATGGGATGGCTGGCGGAGCTGTGCTTCCATCAGAGATTGAGGAAAACCTCAGTGTCATGATGTGAGGCATGAGAGGATTAGTCAGAGGCATATTAGTTCAAGTCTTGCCTCTGAAAATTGAGCGCCATGACCCAGGAAGCCACTCCCTCTCTCACTAGTGAGGCCCCATGGGTCTGAAGAGGATCTTCTCTTGAAGATAAGATGCTGTATGTAGAGCAGCCATTCTCAAGCCTGGCTGCACATGGGAGCTTTAAAAAATCCAGATGCCCACATCACACCCAAGCCAATGAAATCAGAGTCTCTGGGGGAGGAACCCAGACATGAATATTTTTTAAAGTTTCCCAAGTGATTCTCATGTGCAACCAGATTTGAGAATGTGGGTTTCACTTCCAAAGATTCTGGGGTGTGGCCTAGCCATTGTGATGGTGGCTATGCTGTTATTGTTACACTTATTAAGTCCCTTTGCATCATCACAATGAGAAGGCGGAAAAGGAATTGTTTTTGTTTAAATGGCAAAGAACAGTGTTATTTTGGAACTGGAGGAAAGAGTTCCTAGCATTCTTTCTCAGATTAAGTGTAAGAAAGACCAATCACTTATGTGAAAGAGACAGAATTGGCACAATGTACTTTAATAGCCATTCAATCTTCTAATACCTATTTAAAGAGCATAATAGGGAGCATTCTTGACTATAGCCATTCAGACAGCAGTTAAGAAATTTTCACAATGTTTATTATCCATTCACCTGACCTCTTAGGACAATACTTTAAAACCTTCCAGGCAATTATTAGGAGCAAGGAGATGGTCTTTAGATAATAACAGTAATTAAAGTTGACAGTTATTGAGCACTTACTATGTGTTAGGCTCTGTGCAAATATCACATGTGGTCTCCTGGAATCCTCATAACAATCCTAGGAGATGGGCACTGCTATTATGCCCATTTTACAAAAGAGAGTCTCAAGGCTGGAGAAGTTACTTAACCTGCTTGAGATCAAACAGCTCTAATGGGAAGGGTATGGATGCAAATTTAGATGTCTCTCTGGTCCCAAAACCTGTGTGCTTTTATCCACGATGCCATCCTGTCCACTTACAAGATTCCACGAGACATGAAAGAGAATAGGATTGCGGGCAAAGATGGAGGCATTTGCTTTAGAAAGGTAGAGACATGCTCTCTTCCCTGATAGAATGAAAAGAGAATGGGTAGCTGGGGAAAAGGACATAAAGGAATTTGAAAGTGAAGGGGAGAAAAACTTAAAAATTCTAAAATTTACAAGGACACATTTATATTTCCTAAAGTGCTTAGCACAATAAATTGTATACAGTAGAAATGCAAAGCACGCTGTCGACTGGATATTTTTTCAATTGTCATTGTATCATTAAATGAGAACTCTTAAGGGAAATAGTTGATTTGTCAAAGGACTCTGGAAAGTTTTTGTTCATTTTTTAAATTCTCATATGTTTATAATCATATTGTTTGTATAAATATCTTAGAAATATAATATAAACATAAACATAAGAAACATATGTTTCTTATGTATAACATATACATATATATACATAAGAAATATGTACATAAGATATAACATAACATATAATATAAACATAAGAAAGAAAGAAAGAGGAAGAAAGAAAGGAAAGGGGTAGGGAGGGGGGAGGGAGGAAAGAAGGACACATTCTTCCTACCAGTATAAAGACAGCTAATAAATGGAGAAGGAATAATAGATTAAGAAAATCACCATTTAGCAAAATATTATAATTGCTGTTGATTTAGGAAAGAATCATCAATTGTTCTAAAACTAGTGGGTAAAGTTTAAAGAGGAAAGAACATTGACATAGTTTCAAATTATTTACCTACTAGATATTTAGTAGTTACAACATATTGAAGAGTAAATTTACAGTGCAGAAACATGAAAAATAGTACTTAAGCAAATTATTACACTTAACATGGTCAGTAATGGGACCAACCATCTGCCTCCTGATATGATGCATTGAGAAGAACTCAGCATCACTTGTGCCAAAGCATATGACCTAAAGGAAATCATAATAAAACATTAAATAAAATCATGTTGAACTTGAAAAATAACCTTTAGTGCCATAAAATACAAGGAAAGACTCAAGATCTGTTTCAAATTAAAGGGGTCCAAAGAGATACGGAAACTAAATATAACATATGGTATCGGATTTTCATTTGCTATAAAGAACATAATGGGACAATTTGTAAAATCTCAATAAAATCTGTAGATCAGAAAATATTATTAAATCTGTGTTAATTTTCTGGGGTTGATTTTATTGGAGTTATGTGACAGAGTTCCTTGTTTTTAGGAAATACACTCTGAAGTATATAGGGATAAAGAGACATCATTTTTATAACTTACTCCTAAATGGGTTTAGAAAAAAATAGATAAATGAATAAAGCAAATGTAGTAAAATGATAACAATTGGATAATCTGAGTAAGGGTATGAATGAATTCTCTGTACTATTCTTGCAACTTTTCCGTAAGTCTAAAAATAAGTGAAAATAAAAAAATTTTGTTGAATAAGCCTCTAAGGTAATCACAAGCAATGTAACTGTCTACAAAACAAACCTGCCCCCGTCTTTAAAGGAAGACAACAAAATCTAGACACTCAACAGTGTAATACTCACAACATCTAGCATACAATAAAAAGTTACCAGATACGCAAAGATGTGGGAAAATATGACCCAAACCTGGAGAAAATTCACTCAATAGAAATAGCCATAAATTACAGAGATAATATAATTAGTAGACAGGGATTTCAAAACAGCTATGGTCAATATGCTCATGAATGTAAAGGAAAGCATAAAATACAGAGGAGAGAGATGGGAGATATAAAAAGTAACCAAATGAAGCTGCTAAAGCCGAAAAATACAATATCTGAAATAAAAAATTTACCGAAGGGGGTTTAACCACAGACTAAACACTGCACAAGGAAATACTAATAAAACTTTGAGACATAAAAATAGAAACTATCCAAAGTGAATAACAAAACAAAAGGCTGAAAATAAACAAACAGAGGAAGCAAGGCCTATGAGATGCCATCAAACTGTCTAACATAAAAGCAATAGGATCTCAAAAAGAGAGTGAGCACAAAAAAACTTGAAGGAATAATGTCCAGATTTTTTCCAAATTTTATGAAAACTATAAGCTTACAGATCCAAGAATCTCAATAACCTCCAAGCAGTACAAACACTAAGAAAACCACACCAAAGCATATCATAATCAAATCCTAAAAATCAGTTATAAGGACAAATTTTGTAAAGCAAAAGACACATTACATTCAGGGGAACAAAGATATGAGCATTTATAAACTTATAATCAGAAATAATACCAACCAGAAAATAACATAAAAACAACAGAAGGAGAGGCTGGTAAAAGGGAACAAACTTCCAGTTAGAAGGTGACTACGGTCTGAGGATCTAACGTATAATATGGCAACTATGGTTGATAACACTGTATTGTATAAGTGAAATTTCCTGAAAGTAGAACTTAAATGTTCTCACCCCCAAAAAATGCTCTCAGGCCCCCAAAAAGGTAAAAACATGAGGTGATGGATGTGTTAATTAATTTGATGGAGGGAATCCTTTCACAACGTAGATGTGTATCAAACCATCACATCCTAGACTTGAAATATCTTACAATTTTATTTGTCAATTATACCTCAGTAAAGCTGAAAATAAACCTCAGTACAAAAGCAGACAGGGAAAGAGGAACCATGAGCAGAGGGGACAAATAGAAAACAAACCCCAAGATGGTAGACACAAACTAAACAATATTGATAACTGCATTAAATGTGACTGGTCTAATACCACCAATTAAAAGGGCAAGATTCCCTTACTGAACTTAAAAGAAAAAGCAATAGCCAACAATGTTCTATCTACAATAGGCATATTTTAATATAAAGATACCAATAGCCTAAAAGTAAAAGGATATAAAAAGATAGAATATGAAAACACTAACAATAAGAAAGCTAGAGTGACTATATGAATATTAGAGAAAGTAGACATTGAGACAACCAATATTACCAGGAATAGAGATATTTAATAATAATAAGAGGACCAATTTATCAAGAAGACACAATCCTAAATGTCTATGCACTAATTTCAAAGCTTCAAAATATATGCAGCAAAAACAGACAACAGTGAAAGGATAAATAGACAAAACCAAAATCAAATTGGGAGATTTGACACTCCGTTCTCAGTAATTGATAGAACAAGTAGGCAGGAAATCAGTAAAAACATAGAAGACTCGAACAACACTAGCATGTGACTTCACCTAATTGACATTTATACAACATTCCACCCAACAAAAGAAAAATACACATTCCTTTCAAGTGCACATAGAACAAGTACCAAGATAGTCCATATTCTCGCCCATAAAACAAGTCTCAATAAATTTGGAATGATTCAGTGTATACATGTTCTCTGATGACAACAGAATTAAATTAAAAATCAGTAACAAAAAGATATCCGGAAGAGCACCTAAATGTTTGGCAACTTAAAAACATGATTCTAAACAGCCCAGGAGTCAAAGAAATAGTCATAAAGGAAAGTAGAAACCAATTGAACTGAATAATAATGAAAACACAACATATTAAAATTTGTGAGATGCATTTAAAGCAGAGCTTAGAGGGAAATACATATCTTTAAAGCCCATATTTTTTAAAGAAGGAAACAGCTAAAATCAATGACCTCAGGAAACTATAAGAAGAAGAGAAGAACCCAAAGTAAGTAGAAGGAAAAAAATACTAAGTATTAGAGCAGAAATCAATGAAATAAAAAACTGACAATAGAGAAAAATCAATGAAATAAAAAGTTAGTTCTTTGGAAAGATGAATAAAATTTTATTGATAAACTCCTAGCTAGACTCTCATAAAGAAAGAAAGAGAGAAGATTCAAATTCCCAACATCCAGAATGAAATAGGGAGGACCTGTACAGATTCTAGCAATGGTAAGGGTAGTAAAAGAATATTTTGAACACCTTTATGTCAATAAATTCAAGTTAAATGAAATACACAAATTTCATAAAAGATACAAATTATCAAAAGTGCCACAAGATGAAACAGAAAATCTGAATAGCCCTACATCTATTTAAAACCTTCCCACAAGAAAAATGATTATTTCAGATGGCCTTACTGGCAAATTATATCAAATATTTAAGGAAGAAACAGTACCAATCCTACACAAAGTATTTCAAGAAATAGTGGAGAAGGAGCATTTCCCAGTTCAGTTTATGAGGCCTGAAAAACCTTGATACCAAAACCAGACAAAGACATTACAAGAAAATTACAGACCAAGAACCCACCTGAACATAGTTGTGAGAGTCCTTAACAAAATATTAGCAAATCTAATTCAACAATGTATAAAAATGATAATATGTATGACCAAGTGGGGTTTACCCAAAGAATGCAAGGTTGGTTTAACTTTTGAAAATCAAAGTAATTCACCAAGTCAATACAATAAAAGAGGAAAAAATAAATGGTTATCTCAATACATGCATAAAAAGCATTGGTGAAATTCAGTATTCTGCGTGATCAAAACCTGTTAGCAAACAATAAACAGAAGGGAGCTTCCTCAACCTAATGAAAGGCAAAGGCATCTGTGAACATCCTACAGCTAACATCATACTTCATGATGAAAGACTCAAACTTTTCCCCCAAGATCAAGAAAAAGGCAGAGATGTTGGTCTCATTTCAATTTAACACTGTACTAGAAGTCCCCGCCAGTACAAGTATGGTGATTACAAACAAACAAAGAAACAAACAAGTAATAAAAAGCATACTGATTGGAAACAAGCAAAATTGTCTTTATTTGCAAAAAAAAAACACCATGATTATGGTCACAGAAAATCCTATGTCATTCCAAAAAGCTGTAAAACAAATGAATTTAGCAACATCATGAGATACAAAATGCATATACAAAAATCAATTGTATTTCCACAAACTAATAACAAATGGAAAACAAAATTTAAAATACCACTTACAATGATGTCAGAAAACGCAAAATACTTAGGCATAAATTTAACAAAATATGTGCGATATCTGTACACTGAAAATTATAAAAGGTTGCTGGGAGAAATTTTAAAAGATCGAAATAAATGGGGGACATTACCATGTTCATGAGTTGAAAGCCTCAGTATTGTTAAAATGACAGTTCTCCCCAAATTGAGCTATAGATTCAATGCAATCCCAACCAAAGCCCTAACAGGCTATTTTGTAGAAACCAACAAGCTGATTCTAAGCTCTATAGAGATATGCAACGGACCTAGAATAACAAAAAAATAATTCTGAAGGAGAAGAAAAATGTTGAGGATCTTGCACCGTCCAATTTCAAGACTTGCTGTATAGCTATTGTTATCGTGACAGATAGACACAGAACTACAGAACAGGAGGGAGAGCTCATAAACAGAACTACTCAAATGCAGTCAACTGCTTGTCTACAAATGTGCCAGGGTAATTCAATGGGAAAATGCCAGTCTTTGCAGCAAATCGTGCTGAACAACTGGATATCCACGTGGAACAAAGTGAACCTGTACTCTAACCTCATCCCATACATAAAATTAACTCTCAATGGGCCATAAATATAAACATAAAATCTAAAACTATAATAAAACTTCTAGAGAAAAACAGAGATAAAAAAATCACACTGTCTTGGAATAGGCAAAAATTACTTAGGACAAGAAAAGTACAAACCTCATAAGGAAAAAAGGATAAATTGGACCTTATTGAAATTAAAAATGTTTGCTCTTCAGAATACACTGTTAAGGAAATGAAAAGGTAAGCCACAGACTGGGCAAAAATACCTGTAATACCTATATCTGACAAAGGCTTTATATCCAGAATATACAAAGAACTTTTACAACTTAAGAAGAAGATAAAAAATGAGCAAAAGATTTGAAGACACTTCACAAAATATGACACATGAGTGGCCAAAAGCACATGAAAAAAAGCTTAACATTATGAGTCATTAGGAAATACAAATTTGAACCACAATGTGATGTCACTATATATCCAATAGAATGGCTTGAAAAAGTACTGACAATACTGAATATTGACAAGGATTGGAGTAATTGGAGTTCACACACATTGTCAGTATGAATGTAAAATGGTCCAATCCGTTAGGAAAACAGTTTTGCAGTTTCTTAGCAAGTTAAATGTACACTTACCCCTTGATCCAGCAATTCTGTTCCTCAGTATTTACCCAAGAGAAATGCTATTTGTCCACATAAAGACTTGTACGTGAAGGATCATAGCAACTTTATTCATAATAGCTAAACACTGGGAACAACCTGAATTCTCATCAACAGGCAAATCAACAAACAAATTGTGTTATGTAGATATAATGGAATATCACTCAGCAATAAATGAATGAATTACTGATATACACAACAACACGGGTGAATCTTAAAAATCATTACACTACATGAAAAAAAAGCCAGGCACAAAAGAGTACATAGTATATGATTCCATTTATGTGAAATTCTAAGAACGACAAAACTATATACAATGATGAAAAACAGACCCATCAGTGCTTAGGCTAGACGGGGGCTGAGGATATTTACTGCCAAGGGGCAGAAGGCATTTGGGGGGACGGTGATTGTGGCCGTGATTACTTGGCATACGCATTTGTCAAAACTTACCCAAACTGTACACCTAAAATACGTGCTTTTATTATATGTAAGTTATATCTCAATTATATCTTTGATTTTTAAAAACAAAATACATCTATATATACTTATTTTAAGTGTCCAGAAAGATAAACTCAAAATTATAAAACAGTAGTATTTCGGGGCTGGCCCTGTGGCTGAGTGGTTAAGTTCGTGCGCTCCGCTGCAGGCGGCCCAGTGTTTCGTTGGTTCGAATCCTGGGCGCGGACATGGCACTGCTCATCAAACCACGCTGAGGCAGCGTCCCACCTGCCACAACTAGAAGGACCTACAATGAAGAATATACAACTATGTACCGGGGGGCTTTGGGGAGAAAAAGGAAAAAAATAAAATCTTTAAAAAAAAAAAGAAAGAAACAGTAGTATTTCATAGGTGATATTAAAATTTTTACCAACTGGGAATTATAAGCACCAATCAGAACAAACACTGGGCATGAACGATCGGCACAGCCAAGCCATGTGAATGAGAAGAGCGTTAGCCCAGGAAAACAACAGTTATCAATAGATGGTGGGATTATTGATGTCCTTTTTCTTCTTTTCGCTTATCCATATTTTCTAATTTTCTATACGTATTTTCAATCAGGTACTTTAAAATAAGGAAAAGAAATTTATTTTTAAATATAGAAAAGAAAAATGGTACCCTATTGATATCACCTTACATAGTTATAAAATTCTAATGGGCCTCAAAACCCTAATGGAAATTTTAAATAATAGATATGAGAAATGGTGTACTAAAACAGCATTGAATTAGAAGTTAAAAATGAACAATGCCATAAAAATATTTCCTATCTACTACAAAGAAAATAGTGAGATATATTTTTTAACTATTTTACCATTTTAATATTTAAAAATGCCCTCCTTTTGCTCCTGTTCCAAGTAGATTTCCATATAATTGATTACATTTAAGAGAAAGCTAGTATCTTTCCTCAAATTGTCCAGTCTCTGAAATGCCATCCTGCTCAAAATTCATTTTCCAATGGGTATTTTGGCCTAGGTCAAACTTTAAAATCTGGCTGAGCAAATCAGGAAATCAAACTATAATTATCAACACTGAATAAAATTTAACAGCAAAATTACAGCCTATGACAAGGAGAGTTGTGGCCATCTTCTCTTAGCATGATTACCTCCATCTCTATGGCTTATCACAGCAACCAATCTTTGCTCTGAGCAATTTCCCCAGAGGTAAGCACAATGAAAACCTGGCTATAAGAGCAGTCACTGAGAAGCTCTGATCAGCAAATAATGACCAGGGAATCTCCTTTATCACGTTTCTCTCTATCAATAGAGAAACCATACCGGCTCCCCATCAGTCCAGTTGAGAGTCAATGGCTGGTTTAACAACATGACTCCTTTCTGAAACTCTGAAACCCCAGGGTAAAATGATGCTACTATACAATCTCCTAATGTTGCTTTACAATGCAGCTCAAATTTGTGATTTTAAAAGCATTTCAGCCCACGGTGAGTTCACAGTTATCTTTAATGATTTGCAAGTCTCAGTGTTTTTAACAGCTCATTTTTGGACTGTGGCAATGGCGTTAACACCTGTACCTAAACAGTGATTGCTAATAATACCTTGGACCGTCAGGATGCGCCGTAAACGAGAGGCGAGGGCAGTACCTTCCACCCTTTCTAGCCTTAACTCACTCCTCCTGCATTTGAACAGAAGGACATTGAGCCTATAGAGCCGCCAGTCAGCTCCCAGAGCCCACACCATCTTGGCTCCTGGGACCTCCGTCACCAGCAGAGCACCCTGCTCCGTTATGTGCAGAGAAATAAGAAAATGATAGCAGCTCGAGGCCACTAGCATCTTTCTCTCTGGAAGCTCTGACTTCCAAAGATGAAGGATCTGTCCCCAGATGGCAATTATAAGAAAAGTATATAGAAGTTTTCATGAGGCACCCAATGTGGCATTTTTACAAGATATTCAACTATAAATTACATTACCAAATCCAGCTTCATCTGGATATTTTAGTGTCATTCACCTTCTAAATGGGGAATAGAATCACCATTATAGTTGATATAATAAAGTATTATGTAACAACTTTTATTCTGTAATTTCAAAACATTAGGTACCTTATGCAATAATAATAATGGCAGATATGTATTAAGAATTACTATGTGCCTGACATTATTCTAGGCTTACATGCACTAACTCATTTAATCCTCAAAACAACTCACTGTTACAAAGAGCCAGGATTTGAACCCAGCATCTGTCTCCATACTGGGATAGATCAAGAGTCACAGGCCCTATTTCTCTAGAGAAGTGAACCTCTTACAAAGCCGCCCAAGGACTCAGAAGGAAGTTGGCCACAGCTATACTGCAAAGTGTCCCTGAACGGACTGGGAAATCTCCAGTGTTACATACGCATCATAACTGCCTTGCCTTACCTGCAGGAGTCTTCGTCTAAACAGAATATTGTTGGTTCTGAGGGAAGATATCATCAGTGATTTTCAAAAATGGAAATGGCCCCACTGTGATTCTTTAGGTTTAAAGTGCTCTTAGCAAATCCTCTAGGGTATATACCCATCCTCCACATCCCTGCATGGTACACCAAGAGCTGATGATGACACCTCACCACACGGTTACCAGCTATGCTGGAGGTTGATTTCCATCTGTAGTTCTCCTGCTGGGACCACTGGGAGAAGCAGCAGAGGATGACACTGCCTGACCCATTTGCCCTGAGCCCTTAACCACTTTCACTCCCAACAGTCAGCACCTGCGTTCTCTGTCCAAGGGCCACCCCCACCTGCCAGACCCTGCTTTGCTCCCAGGTAGAGAGAACCAGAAGGATCCTTCCAGAGCAGTTCTTGGCCAACGACTAAGGGTATGAGTGATATAAATACCTCAGCTCCCTCACTCCTGACTGGGACGACTCTGAGACATGATTACATTGTCTCCAGAGCCCCGTGCAAGATCCGCCAGAGTATCCTACCATGAAACTTGACTTGATATCGCACCCTAGCTTCATCTCCTTCCTTTCCCTATCCCACTTCTCCACTCTTACTGGATTTCCTGGAATCACTTCATAATAAATCACTTTCATGGCCATCATTGTCTTGGCTTGGCTGCTGGTGGTGAACCAAGAGGGCCAGCAGAATATGCAGCAAATCCCTCTAAAACCCCACATCTTTGTAGAATCTGAACAAGCATCTTGGGATCATTAAGTCTTCCGCTCCTCTCGTTGGAAACCTTGGTCCTATAACACAAATGGAATAATCCACTTACATTGTCCTTGCTCATCCCTGAGCTACTTACTCCCCAAAATTTTCAAAAATTACAGAGGTCAAATTATTGTGAGAGAGATGGGCACAGTGTCCTTGCATAATATTACTGAAGGAACACCCTTAATGAGGGAACACTGAACTGGTGCTCACAAAATTGTAGCTTCAACAACAAAAAAAATACAGTGGCTCAAAATGCTGGCCTGCAGCCTGGAAGCCAAACAGATTCCTCTCCTATGAAACGCCGTTCTCCAAGTGTGAGCTCTAGAAAGGATAGCCCTTCAGAGGATACTAGCCCAAACTCCTCATTTTACAGTCTTAGTTCCTCTGAATCAAATCCTTATGTTAAACATTTCTTACAGTAGTTTTAAACTTTAATTACATACTCTACCAAAGTAAAGATCAAAATCTCTACAAAGGCTCTTTTTTATTTTTTATATGAAGTATTTATTAGCATGTCTCTTTGGAATAGATTTTCATACTCCAGGCCTGAAAAGAAATTCCACATAGAAATCATTCTCAAAACACTTTTTAAATATTTGAGTTTGTCTTCCTTTCTCTTCTCATGCAATGACTTCTTAATGAGGAATAATTAAAATAGGTTCTTATTAATAAGAAGGCACTGTATTTCAAAAATATTTTTTAAATATAAAACCCTCAAGTGCACCAATGTGTATAATAGAGAAATTAAGATTCAAAGCTTCATCCATACAGAGATTCTAGACGTGGTGCATTTCCAATCAATCAACGTGGTAGTAACCAAAGATCTGCTTCATGCAATGGGTTGGCCTAACTGAATAGATATCATTACAATCTGTTAATATCCATGTAGACCAAGGAGAATGTCATCACTGTGATATGTACATGACTATGATAGTCCTGCATTTCTTTCCATCCTGGAATCTGAGTACTGATTTCCCTAAATATCTGTGATCCAAGGGATTTGAAAGAGAGTCCTCCACAATGTTCCAGAGAGAATTTCATGAGCTGTTCAACTGGACCCAGCCAGCTGCTTTAAGTTAGGACTTCACCTTGGGTGACTTGTTGAGGGGAAATCCACCCCCAGTAAAACGAGAGCCAGTTGGTTTGACCACCGGGAAGGTGTTATCCATGGATATTCTGTCCTTGTTTCTGTAAGAGAGGAGGTGAAAGTTAGCTTCCTTAACATCTTTTTCTCTCCTAAGCTTGGTGTTCTCTAAGTTCCCAGGGTGAGTGAGCTACTGAAAACTGCTTTGATTAAAGCTTCCAGTTTTAGACAAGGTGGCTGTTTAAATCTAATTAGGTGTTTGCTGATAACACAGAGAATTAGGAAAAGACACAATTAAATGTACCTTTTTAATGTTGATGTAAATATGGATTGAAGGCCTCATTATAACTCAAGCAACTATGGACCTAAGGCTTCTGACTTGTAATCATCTTCATGTTTTAGAAAACATTTGTTTAGTTCCAAAGATCAGTCAGGAGAATCTTTCTCTCGGCTCAGTTATAATGACTAATTCATCATTTATCAACTTTTGTATTCCAAAGTTCAGTGGAAACTTATAAATATTTATCATCCCCACACACGGTATCTTCATCAAACTTGGACATTTATAAAATACAAATTTTCCTGTAACTTTAGCCAAGCAGCAGTTATTAGAAATAGTTTAAGATAAAAGAAAAGCTAGGACAGGGGCTGGCCCCGTGGCCGAGTGGTTAAGTTCGCGCGCTCCGCTGCAGGCAGCCCAGTGTTTCGTCGGTTCGAATCCTGGGCGCAGACATGGCACTGCTCGTCAGACCACGCTGAGGCAGCGTCCCACATGCCACAACTAGAGGAACCCACAACGAAGAATACATAACTATGTACCGGGGGGCTTTGGGGAGAAAAAGGAAAAAATAAAATCTTTAAAAAAAAAAAAAAAAGAAAAGCTAGGACAGATAAATAAGATAGTACATTTGCTAATAGATAAAGGGAGTTCTACCCTAAAATCTGCAATGTGTCTTCTACATGGGTCTTTTTTAAATACACACACATGCACACACACACACACACACACACACAGAGGCACACACACATTCGGGTTTCCTACAGAGGTACCTTAAATTTACACAAATTACCTATTGTATAATTAGTGGTCCTATGGAAAACATCTTTGGAATCTTTTTTAAAAAATAAAAATTAAGCAAACTGCTAAGACTAAAACCAATTCTATTTGACAACTAGAACTGATTCACCTTAGGGGAGAGAATTCCACCTTTTGGAAAAGAATCTGACTGGTCCTGCAGACTCTAGACCAGCCTGGGGGTCTGGGGTAGGACACTCGGGGTGGGTGGGGGTGCAGGTCAGGACTGAGGTACAATCAAAATGATGTTTGAGAAAAAGGAAAGAAGGCAAAAAGGTAACAATTATATGAGTTGCTCTTTTAAAAGAGCATGTGTGGGGAGAACATCCACCAAGATTATTCTAAATTATTCCATTTGGACAGACCCTGTAGAGGTTAATCAATCCAGCTGTCTCTTAGCAGAATTGATTTCATTATTATAAAAAACCATCCTCCATAAATAGGACAAAAGCTTTAGCCTTGAGTGGATCCAGCAAAGAGGATTCCTTCAAGTACTTTGGCAACTTGTCCACTTCCTGACTGTTGTTAGACGCAGGTGGCCCCTCCCCCCGTCCTCTCTTGCCTTAAATACCCTAAATTTTCCTCTCTGAAGGAACTTAAGCTTAATGCTTCTGGCTTTGTCTAAGCTGACTGATGGGAATAATGTCTCCTTTATATGATCTTTTTAATGTATTTATAGACCATTACAATGACTCCCTTCAGCCTTCTTCCTTCCAGCTAAACAATCTCAGCACTTCTGTTCATGCCTCGGCACATTTTCCTTCAGACGTTAGTCTTTTTTTGCTCTTCTCCTCTGAACTTATCTTTCTACCTCCAGTTAATGGATCCCCAACTAAATGGAACCACCAGTGACAGCCTAACCATGTAAGAGCGGCTACAAGTAATGAGCATTTACGGGCAAGAAGGGGACAGATAAAAGCGAAGATTCTAGAGCTGTGCTACCCAGTAAAACCCACGATGAGGGAAAGCTCTCTCCAGGCTGCCCCGTGTGATGGCCATTAGCCACGTGTGGCTCTTAAGCACTTGAAATGTGACTGGTGCAACTAAGGAACTGAATTTTTAATTTGATTTAATTGTAATTCATTTTAATTTAAATAGCCACAGGTGGCCTAAACTGGGGGCAGTACAATCCTAGTGGATGGGCCATTGGGAAGTCCAGAACACTGTGAGGGGAATCTATAAGATCAAAGGTGACTAGGCCAAACCCCAGGGCCCAGGCAGAGAAGTTAATCAGCTCTAGAAAGATAACCAACTGTTTAGCCAAGCTATTTGGTTGTAACTGTGTAACAGACTAGACCATTGATCTCCAAAATGGAGTGCGTGAAGTCTAGGAGATGAGTGAGGTGACTCATTGGAGAACGGAAAGAAGAAATTAGAGTTTATTTATACTCATATCTTCAAAAATTAAAAATCTCGCTTTATTAACAATTACAAAGTGACAATAGTATTTGCATGTAATTTTTAAATTAAACTGGGGATAATAAACTATTCTAAAATAAAACTTTTATCTTAAAAAATATATGCATATATATTGGGGGGTGTGGTGCTGCAAGTTCAAAAATGTTTTACTGCTAAGGGTGTGCAATCAAAAAGCTTGAAGGCCACTGCGCTAGACGCTTGCCTCACGTGGCGACTAGCCATGTTGACATTTTACAAGCACAACCTTGGTGTCCCAAAAGAAAACAACAGTGTTTCCACTCTAACATTCATTTAATTCTCATCATTAAGATCAGTGGTTCTCAAACTTCAGTGTGCCTGGAAATCACTGGCAAGGCGAGTAAACTGCTGATTTCTGAGGCCCATCCAGAGCCTCTGAATCCAAATACCTGGAAATGGGGCCTGCGAACCTGCACGTTTAACAAATCTCACTAGTGATTCTGAAATCAGATAGTTGCTAGACCTTCACGTTCAGAGAGACTCATCTAAATTAGCTATAATTTTTAGCAGAATTTTATTCTTCCAAGGAACTGGCGTCTAAATGTGGAATAAAGGAATATTCTGATTTACAAGAAGGGTAGGTTTTTACTGGTAAATGAATTTGCATCCAGTTACTTTAAATAGCTGTTGGCCACTAATGAATCATAGGCAGATGCATTCAAACCCTCTTTAACCACGTCCCTGAAATGCCCATGGGGATGAAATACCAAACTTGATGTTCAATCCATAATATGAGCCACTACAGAATTAACTGGATGATTTGGGCAATGCCACACAGCCAAAACAAGGTTCAAACCTACTGACTCCTTTGGGCCCATTCTCTCACCCTACGATTAGGCAAATTCTGATAACAAAGTGAAGAGAACATTTACTCTTTGACATATAGGTATCCTGAAACTCAAAATGTTAACTTGACATCTGCATTATCATCTCATAGAGGAACAAGAGCTCACAGCCATACCCCACAGCAGATACTGAAGTCAGTTACCAGACTCAGAGATAGTGTATCTAAAACAAAGGTGAAAATTCTTCATGAGCTGCTCATAATTACAGTGGTACAGCTCTATTATTAGAAAGAACAACTTTACCAAGCCTAGACCCCTTAGCAAAATTACCTGTGGTTTTACATGTGAATATGCTTCAGCCTGCACAAGGCTGATTGTGAACCTCATTTGCAAACATAGTTATGGCATGATTATCTCCAAACCATGAGAACAGTGTGGGAAAAAAATCACCTGATATTTCTTCTGCTCCATGTTGGGTCCACCAGTGGACAAATATTAATGGATCCCTCTTAGGTCCTAAGGAGGGTCCTCAGTGTCGCATGAGACACCCATTGCACTCTGATACGGACCCAGTGAGAGAGCTGTAGAATGTCATTTGTTCACCCTGTGACTTGGTTTACCCTCATGAAATCTGTCACTCTATGACTATTCACCAAATACTTTCCTATCAGCAGGTAATAGGCACAATAAAATTAGAAGAACATTTGACTAATTCTTACTTCTGAATGTGTTCTCTGCGTTTCTGAGCGAGGTATTTCTTCTTTAACTCCAGCAGTTCATTGGTAAGTTTCTCAATCTCATACTTATATTCTTGGCTCTGTGATTCATACATATTCAATTCTGAAGACAAAACCTAGTGTGGGAAAGAAAGCAGCGTCAACAGAAGATACAATGTGAGACAATATCCTTTTCTGAAAAATCTTTTAATCTGCTGCCGTTTACCTCAGGGGGACCGGAGATACAAAACCATCCCCAAGTTTGAGGTCTACCCAGTCAATCTACACACTTCTACCAACTCAAGACCTGTATCTGGGTAGAAAAGTGGGCTGAGAGCTGAGGACTCATAATCCAGGGACAAACTTAAATGAAATCTCAACCCCTGGTTAAGGGAGAACTGCAGGCAACATTCAACAGGGTCACACGTGAGTGGTGTAATGTGTTTCAAGGAACATTGTGAGCAGAGACAGGAAAACTCCCAGACATACAGCATAAAATTGCTTTTAAAGCTTTTTTTAAAAGCATTCAAGAAAGATACCACTAGAGAGCGTGATTCATCTGAAGATTATGGTAAAAATTATTCTAGAATCATCCTGCCACCACCACCACTAACCAGGCATTCAATTTATGTGTTTTCCAAGGTAGCTCTTGTACTGAATGTCTGTCACCTCTGGATTGTATTCTTTGGGACTATTCACACTTTCTCTCTGTATCCCAGCACTGGGACACTTACCTCTAAGAAGCAGGGAGCTCTGACACATGCACATGGGGGGGACTGGAATTGGCCACCCCAAAATATGTCTCTTTGGCATGAGGATTATTTGGGGCTGGTTACTTTTAATAAACTGCAGACAGGAAAGGAACTCTGAGAAGCAGGGTTTACTTACCCTTTGTTAAGAAACATTTACATTATAAAGAAAATCTCCATCTGCAAAGGTGTCTCCCTCTCTGTACCAGGAAGAAGGGGGATGACCTTATCTCTAGAAACTCTTATCTCTAGAAACTCTTATCAATACAGAAGGCAAGGACTTAAATCTGCCTAATAATCTTATTCCTGTTTACTGTGCTTGTCTGGTAACCTCCTGTAACTGACTCCCCCCACCCCCAACATCCTCCTTTGTCTTTAGCTGAAGATGATATTTAAGGTGGGGGCTTTGGCCATTTTGGTGAGTTGCTCAGGTTGCCTGAGCCTCTCCCATGTATACATGTTGTAAAGCTTTGTTTGATTTTCTCCTGTTATTCTGTCTCATGTGAATTTAATTTGTTCTCTGGCCAGTAGAACCCAGAGTGGGTAGAGGAAATGTCTTCCTCCCCTACACACAGGAGAGTCTAATGCATGTGAGGGTCTGTCCTAAGAAAGCAGATTATCTGCCCTTCCATTGTGGTGGTCAATACAGGCCACTGGTGTCAGGCTGGCCAAGCAGAGTGGGAATTGACTCATCTGAACAGAACATGGAAAGCACACCAAAGGCAGGGGCACTCCCCACAAAAACCGAGGGGAGAAAAGGAAGGTAAGGGGCATGCAGTAGACTCCATTTGTTTTCCTCTCCCTTGCTATTTTAAAATTTTTCATGGGGGGAGGTCTTTGTCTTTTGAGTGTTTATCTGCTTCTGAACTCTTTCCTCTTAATTGCTGTGAAAACGATTCTATGTTATCACGAGTTAAAGAATATGATTTTCATGTTGGAAGAAAACCTGTCTTGATAGTTAAACTCTTGGGGACAAAGACTCTGTTTCCAAACAATGAATATAGAATTTCCTAAGAGTCCAGATAATAAGGACAAACTGGTGGACAGGCTCTCGGCCTCACCCATCTCTGAACCTCTTTCACCTGGGGGTCATGTTTCATTCAGAGCAAAAATCTGGATTTCCTGAGATAAAGGGTTAAAGTAACAAAAGGCTGCTATGAGCCATTGAATGCAACCCAGCCCTGTGTGTGGCTCTCTGACCACAGTGCAAAGACAGATGCATGCCCTTCTAATCTACACTCACCCCTGAGAAAAAGAGAAAATAAGTTTTTACTTTGTTTGAAATATTCGATTGTTTAAAGGGATGAAAATAATCAAAAGATTATGCCTCACGCAAAACTCAAATTATGTCTCAGGATACTCATGTGACATGAACACTCAGAGTGATAAGTTGAAAATGAACATTCTAATTAGACTTCTATTTCATCTGCTTTTTTTAAGTAAAAGGATGTGATTTTACAACGTTCTATCCATAAGAGGATTAGTGCCATATTAGTAGCGTGGCCTCTTTTTTACCCCAGGCAGAAAGGCACCGATTATTACCCTCATTGCACAGGTAAATGCTGGAATTCAGCTGGCATGTGCTACATTCTATGCGCGTGTGTGTATAAGACTAACCTGACCCGCCAAGAATACCTAAGTCCTCACTTAGGAGTTAAAGCTCAAAATACAGCGGGAACACACAGTTTTTGAGAAAACTTTAAAAAGGCACATGTACTAGTAAAATATTCCCTCTCCTTAACTGAGGTTGTTATGTTACTTAGAAGAGAATTTATGCTAATAGAATTCCTGCATGATTTTATTTCCCTTTCACGGCTGTTTATTTGACAGATGGTCATGGAGCCAGGCCCTGGGGGCTGGGGAGTAGCCTGTGCTTTGTGTACATTTATTTCAGGTGGAATAGAATAGCGAAAACCTGATCCAGCACAGTAGTCTGCTTCAGTGGGCAATGTTGTTAAAATATTTCCTCTGCTCTTCCCCACCATCCAAGTTCTCTAAATCACCTTGAGATCATCCATCATCCCCCCAAATTTCCACTCCATTGCCATCACCCTCTCCTCAACTCTTTCCTCATTTGCTCACCTCCTTCTTTCAGGAAATGGAGACTCGTGGGGTCTTTTCGTCTAGGAGCAGAGGGGTAGCTCTGAGACCTCCCCTGCTCCTCCCGGGACTGGAGTGCTAAAAAGCTGACCTCGGTGGATTATGGCATTTGGGAGCCTGCCTCATTGTGCCGAGGTAGTGGACTTGTCCAGGTGTGTTCCCCAGCGTGTGGCCATCCTTTGGCCAGCAAAGAACAGAGGGCACCACTTACTTTAAGCTGCTTGGTCTTCTCCCGCAGTGTGTGGCGGTAGATCTGCAGCTGCTCTGCCGCCTCCGGCCCAGGCTGCCGGGCCAGGATGTGCTTTAGTTCCACATACAGCTTCTCCTTTTCCTGGTGGAGAGCAGAACCACAAGCGGAGATAAACAACCCCATCAAGACAAGGAAAGTGCCTTTCACAGCATGAATCACAGGATGATTTGGGACCGCTCTAAGTTATGCCATAGCTCCACACTGATTGCATTCACCTATAGATTCAATCAATCATACACCAAACTAACCCTGATCAAGGGCCTAGGATGTGCCCAGCACCTGGATACAAATAATAAGATAAATGAGGAAGAGAAAGTCCCTCTCTACCTAAACTTATAATCACATAACTGAGAGACAAGGGCAATGATGGAAGATCTTCACAAAGTGTTGAGGTCAGGAAAAGCAGGGAGGGACTAACTCCGGTTGGAAGAGTTAGGGGGAGATGTCACAAAAATGTCATTTGAAATGTCCCTTGAAGAAGGAACAGGAGTTTTCTCCAAGAAGAGAGAGAAAAGAAGAGCTTTTCAGGCTGAGGTTCAGTGATAGGACAGGGCAGTGGTAGGTCCAGCTCAGCAGGTGCATAGGGCAGGAGGAGGGAGAAACAGAGAGAACGGCTGGCCTCACAGGTGGGGACCAGACTGTGTGTGTCACACAGGACGTGGTTTGGGACCACATCCTTTAGGCAATGGGGAGCCAAGGATGAGCCACGCCAGGATTTGTCTTTGGAGGAGTAACTCCAGCAGGAAAGCAGAGAATAGGGTGAGGAGACTGTTTGGGACATCAGTATTTGCAGAAGATGAAGAAAGCAGGAAATAGGGCAACTAGAATAGAAAGTAGGTAGGTGTGAAGATATTCTTGAGGTAGAATCAGTGGGATTTGGTGAATGATCAGATAAGTGAAGAAGGAAGGAGCAGGAGCCAAGATGACTCCAAAGTCTCTAACATGGATGAGTGGGGCTGGAGGGTGATGGTAACAGAGGCAGGGAGGCTAGGAGAAGGTGTGGGCTGAGGGGGAAAAGAATCGTTACTGCATTCTCTTCCGGTAATCACTGGGTTCTGGATACATTGAGCTTGAGGCACTGTAGCTTATCTAGAAGAGGAGTTGAAAATATAGCCCCAGAGTTGAGAACTAAGGAGCAAGTTGGAGCCAGAGGTGGGTCAATGAGAGTGGATCCATCAACCAGGGATGGCTCACAGGGTGGGCCAGGACAACCAGATCTTTGGGAGAACCAGCATATAAAGAGTGGGTAAGTAAGAAAGCCCCAGAAAAGGAGAATGAGGGAGAGTAATTGAACGTCTCCAAAGGCAAGAAAGGCAGACGTTTCAAAGGGGAGGAATGATTTGAGCAGTCAGGACATCAAATGGGGTAAAGAGAAGAAAGAGGAGAGGGACTGAAAATGGCCTTTGGGTGGGCTGTTAGGTCAGCACCAGTGGCCTCAGGAAGGCTGCAGTAATATTTTGGGAGCAAAAGTCGCAGAGGTTGAAGAAAAAACAAGAAGAAGGAAGTAAAGAAAGTGAGTCTTTTAAGAAATACGACATGGGAAAAGGAGAGATCTGGAAATGGTTTGAGGGAAGATGTAAAAATCCAGGAAAATTAGGATATGCAAATTTGTAGAACTAAAAGAAAGGACCTCCCAGGAACCCAAAGCAAATCATAATTCTGTAACTTAAATTAACCAATAAACACTATGGAATTCCCATTTGGATCCTGAAGTTTAATTGCTTGTAATGTGTTTTCAGATCCTTGAACTGAAGGTATTACACACCAGCAAAGATTTATTTCTAAGGCATCTCAATTCTACATTCTCATTTCTCTAAACTGCAATAATTTGAACAAACATTGATAAAGACTAGTGTGTCTGCTCATTTGCCTCTCTACATATTTATTTCCTTAAGGTAATTGTGTTAAAGAAAAAAAATACAAGTAAAAGCCCTCTCATTAAATGAAACACCCAGTCAAACGGAAACTAATTTTTATCCAAAGCTAAGTATTCTTAGCATTGTCATCCAATAATCTGTTTTTGCCAGAGAACATAAAAGTCATAAATAGAATAGGTAAAAGAAAATTCATTCACTAGTCACTGTTACCATTTGTTTTAGCTTTTCCTTTTCCCTGACCAAATTATAGGAACTTTATTACAAATAACATGGCTCTACTTTCAAAAGAGTGTATGCAACTTAAAAATTGGTTGGGTGGAGAAAGCTTCTGAAGAAACACATATCAAAATAATTTTCACCATTTAAGAAATAATTCCAGAAATGACAAAGGAACCCAAAAGCCCACGCGAAAGAAGAAAACTTGAACAAATAGAATTACAAAGTGGTGATTTTCCTTTGCTGTACAACACTTCCTGTCACACCTTCCAATAAAATCTTCCCAGTAAATGGATATAGCAAGCAATGAGAAAGATATCAGGAGGTGAGTTTATTTTCTATAGCCACTTAACGCCTGCTCTGTTGGAAAAATAGCACTTCTGCCAAGGCTTCAAGATTCAATTTGGAGAGGGTAATAAATATGTGGAGAAGCCCATGAAATTGTTTTGTTGTTTCTTTCAGTTTACCTTTCTCTGCACCAGAATATGAGGAGACTTGAAAAGTAAAGAATCCCACAATGATGAGGGGGAAGCAATTTGGTTTGGGACATAATCATGTCTTAAACTGAGGAGACCATCTTAGTCCAAGAACCTTCCAGTGTTTCACAGGCGGACTTCTTTTCAGTTGCTCCTGGTAGGGATGGAGGAAAGAGACACGGAGAAGAAAGGCTGGAGGAAGTAAACATTGTTACCTCACCTCATAGGTGAGAATCCCAAGGTCAACAGGAATGAATAGTGTGTCCAAAGTGTGACAAGACAAAAATCTAGTCGTGGTATACTCGAGTCACTTTTCCCATGCAACACCTCCTCTGGGGCTTGAATTCATTTTACAGCCCAGAAAGAATCTGGATCAAATTGAGCTATATAATTCCTAAGGCTATGTGACAACATCAATAGAAGAATGGAACCAGAAGGTGAAATCAGGTTTATAGCCAGGTTAGAGGGTGTTAGAGGCAAGAGCATGACTCGGCTCCCCCATCTCCTGGCCTACGCCATCCAGATGAGCCCCCTACGCATGTCCTCTAACAAGGCGTGCAATCTTTATATACAGAGTGAACGATGTTGCCATTTATCCTGTCTTTTTCTATCACTTCCTGGTTTTTTCTCAAGGCTGTAAAATGAATTGAAATGGGTTTATTCCAAAGGATAAACTGAGCGACTGAACAGTGAGGGCCCACAAGTGTGGAGAGAAAAGTGAAGAAACTGAGTGAATTACCATTAAAACTGTTGGAGTAGTCAAAGTCAAAAAGCTCTAAGAGTTAAATAATCCAGGACAAGTGATGCATGTGTGTTCATGGTGGGTGGAAAGAATACCAAATGAAACTCCAGGGACTAAGAGAGTGGAAGTACGAATAGCAGGGGGAGAGAGGATGGGGGTAGTGGTTGAAATGCACTGCCAGGATTCAACATGCATGAATTTTGCTCTGTGCTCACAACAGAAAACCTAACTGAAACAACCAAAGTGAAGGCTGGTCAGCATTAACATTCTAGCTGTGTGTATCATACAGATTTGTATTTTGAGAGAACGTGCTAGTAATTTAGATAAATATGGAGTGTTTGATGGATTGACGGTCTTAAGTACGATTGTTTTTCAATTTATTTCTCTCCTAACCCTCTACAAGGGCCAACCAAGCTCTTCAAACATTGTGCAATGGTGTGTATAATAACACCATTTAGAGACAAAGCGTGCAATTCTATTATAAAGAGAATCTATCTTATGCAACAGAGACTCATTAGCTGTCCGATGTATATTGTCTCCATAAGCCAGCAGTGGCAGAACCAGCTGCCTTGTAATATACATGCTGTCCTTCTTCATTAAGCCACATCCATTTCTTTTCAAACTAAGTCAATTAATTTGTCACCGGGTTAGAAGCACCATATGTCACTGAAACATCAGAAGAAAATCATAAATAGTGTATTATTTCCCCACCAACAAGAGATTGCATCCTCAGGTTGGCATTTCTTTATTTATTCAGACTTTGTTCATGACATACATCAATACTACTTTGTAGCATGCCTCACTCTTTAAATTATTTTATGAATAGCTATACTGGGAAGAAGCTAGACTATTAACACCAAGAAACTAGCTTTTTCTTGGGCTGAGCTTGTCTTGCAAGCATTAACAATACTGCGTCCATTCTTGAAATGATGTTCTCTTGCTAGACATCCCATTCTCTCAGCTGGACAAACTGTCAGCCGTGGTTATGGATTCTTTTGCTGCAAGAGTCTCTGCCACGTTACGCTGGATAATAGCACAGCTTATTGTCAATATCGGCTGAGTACAGTGGTAAGAAATTAATTACAGTATTAGCTTCAAATAATGCTGTCATTACATGGTGACAGTTTGTAACCCCGTATTGGAAACTCCAGATATGGAATCACTCACACTTCAGGTATTTGTATTTTCTGTGACAATAAATTAAAAGTCTACATTCTGAACAGTCTATGCAAATGAGAGTCAGTGCTATTCTGGGTACAATTCAGAGGAAAAAACTGAGTTGCTCACAGAACTCCTTTCCCCACTGAGCTACAATTTTATATTCACTTTCAGTTTATATTCCCTGTCTTTTGCTTTGCATCTTCAGCTGAAAACAGAAGGTAGTTCACATTCAGTGTGCACCTTAACACTTCTTCCTCCTCAGCTCGCCTACTCAAGGCAATAACTGACTAAGAGGAACTAATTTATTCTGCCTTAATCTGAATCTGTGTTTGGCAAATGCCAGTGCATTGATCCTGCTCAGCCTGGATTCATGAACTTGCTTGGGCGAGTGTTGGGAATAACTGCCTCACCCCGTGAACTGGAGAACTCATGTGAAACAGGCAGCTTTCGTGCTGATCCAAAGACACAAGCTTATCTAGACCCACCAGGATGAGAGTCACCCACTCAGAAGGTTGGATACCATGTTCTCCAAGGAAACAGACTCTGTCTTGTCTTCAACTCCAGCTCACCCAATGGGTTCAAGATGAAGCTGATTTAAAAAAACCAAAAATCCCATAACCACTACTTCTGAGAGAGTCTACTTCACAGAATATATGGAAAATGTCTTTTCCAAAATGTCAACAGATACCATTTATGTTACTTGGAGTTTTTAATTGTTATGAAACCATTCTCTCTCTCCCATTGAATTATGAGCCTTTAAGGTCAGAACCATGATGGATCTTTCTATATGTCCCTTGTACCTACTATTGTGCTCTACTCATTCTAGGTGCTCAGTAATTTTGTTGATTGCAATTATATTGTCAGCAAACTCTGCCATCATATTTAAATAGTACACATCAATAGAGATAATATATATCTATGTTGAGAACTTTTGCTTGAATTAGACCATTGGGTAACATCTTCCGGTTAGCAGAGCTTGTATAATTCACCCTAGTGAGCTAGTACTATAAGTTTCCTAACTTTGAGCTAAACTTTTTTGTCATGTATATTGTGTATAACTCAGGAAATCTCCTGATGTACAACCTTGACCTCTTAGTTAAGTGTGTATAGTGGTTTTCTGGTAGTGCAAGTAGTTTCAAGTACTTTTTTTAATTCCTAAGACTTGCAAATGTATTCAAATAAGTTGACTCTGAAAACTCTACCTGTATGAGCATGTACATACTGATACATGTACGTATGAAAATGCAAGCCTAACTCTTAAACTGTAGTCCTCAACTAAATAATGTGTTGACTTTATAAACAGTCTCCTTAAACACGGAAATTCTAATTGCACACATAGCTCTTTTCTACAATTAAAAAAAATACAATACATTTTTGCCTGTTTGCTTGGTTTCAGTCCTTTTTTCATCCTTCCACCCCCATCCATTACTCTGAACAAAAGACTAAAGCCAGATTTAGAATTTTAAGCAAAATTGCCTCCCTCCTTCCATAAAGGCAATTCCAGAACACTGCCTAATTTATCTAGAAATGCCTGTTTTCATTAGTAGGAAAATAAATTAGAAACTCTGTAAACATATTACATTTCTATCTAGCTTTAGAAAAGGAAAAAGAAATGGCTGATACCTTGGAGCTTTCTCGTTTATTAGCTTTATAACAAAAATGTCAGCTAAACTGAGCACTGGACCTGTCTTGTTTATGATGTCATGAAGTAGTAAAGCCCCCTAGAGAGAATGAGAGATGCTAGATTTGGGGATGAAACAGAATTACACAGCTGGGTTCCTTACAAGCAGGGAACTACTTGGTTCCACAGTGCTTCTTGGCTTTGGTTGTAGATGATTAAGCGTCTTATGAGGCATACAAGAAATTTGCATGCACTAACCTTCACCATTTTTGTAACAATACAAAAAATGCTTCTGGTGCTTTCTGATATGAGCAACACAAACTTTTTCTGAGAGCTCTTTTTGCAAGGGATTTTATTTCCAAATGCAGATGTATGTTTGTGAAATCCTGTACAAAGTACGTAATTGTCTAAACCAGCCTGAACATCATTACCAAGACTATTGGAATGTTTTGCCTTTAAATGTTCCCTAGCAACTTAATGTATGTGAAGAATTTGCACATATTAAATAACTGTAGCGTTAACTTTTCTTAAAGCCAGTAATGAAACAAATCTAGAAAAATTCAAGTCAACTAAGATTTTCTTTAGTACCAGTACTATGCATATTATTGTGCTAGTTTCATGCAAAGATAAGTAAGGTCCAAACTTCAAGAAGCTTACTATTCAGTTGAGGAAAAACAAATAACTAAGCCACAAAACAAAACAGAATAACGTCAAGTCAAAGAGGTGTTATGAGCAGTGTGTGGCGTGTGGGTAGATTCAAAGGTAGAGATGATATCCACTTGGTGGACCAGAGAGAGGGAAATAGTTCAGATGGATCTTGGTGTGAGTAGTAGCAGCAGCAATAATATTTGTACTCATGAATTAGAGAAGGGCCTCACGATCAAAGCACAAATTTAGTAGATAAAGCCACTTGAAGTCAATCCACTTAAAATGTAACCAGTTTTCATAAGAAATAGCAAGGAAAGAGTTTGAATGAGATTTTTTTCCTTGAAAAATTATCTAAAACTCATAAAAAGAAGTTTCGTTTGTCTTAAAATTTAAAAATTTACATTTCAACTTTAATAATAACTTAATGGAACAAATAATCACTTTAAAAGATTGGGTTTTTTGACATAACTAACAACATTATATCAGAGTGTGATTTGACTTCCTTCATATACCTGACTTCCACAGTACCACTTTTTCATAAATTTTTAGCACATGTAACTATAAAACATAGCAATAAAATGAATGCTTATGGTGAATCCATCCCCAACTTATGAAATAGAACATTACCAAATGCCGAGAATCTGTGTATTCTCTTCTCCCTCTCATCCCGTTGTCTACACAACCGCTCCCATCAGCCAAGGTGAGCACCATTCTGAATCCTGTTATTATCATTCACTAGATTTTTTCATAGTTTTATCATACATCTACTATTTAATTTTGCTTTGCTTTGAGCTTTATAAAAATATAACTGAGTGTTCCCAGTTTTCTTTGATGTGCTTGTTTTACTCAACATGATAGTTCTAAGATTTATTAATGTTGTTGTGTGTTTCTGTTCATGTAGCTCATTTGATATTCCATTGGGTGAGAATTCCACAATGTACCCATCCTCCTGTGGTGGGCATTTGGGTTGTTTCCAGGGTTTTGTTTCTATCAGCAACGTTGCTATGAACATCGTTGCACATGTTCCCTAGTTCACAAGGACAAGTCTTCCCAGCATGTGGACCTAGAAGTGGAAATGCTGCATCTTAAAGATATATGAATGTTCAACTTTGTAAGATGATGCGAAATTATTTTCCAAAGTGTTTAATAAAAATCCCCGCTGATCTGCATCCTTGTCATTGCCTGATGCTGTCAGGCTTTCCTAAGCAGAGTATCCAGCTAAGCCACAGCCAAACTCCTGACCCACTGAAATTATGAGATAATGTGCGTTGTTTTAAGCTGCTAAATTGGTGTTAATTTATAACAGAGCAATAGATAACTAATACAGAAATCTAAACTTGTGTCCCTCTAGAAATAGTAAAATAGTATCTCAATGTGGTTGTATACTTAATTTCCCTGTTTATTAAATAAGGTTAGGCATTTTTTTTTTCAAGTTTATTCATCATTGTGTTCCCTCTTCTGAGAAATGCCTGTGCACATTGTTTTTCTAGTTCCCTTCTGAGTTTTCTTTTTCTTATTGATTTGTAATTCTTTATATATTCAGGATGGATAAAGATTTATAAAGTTTGTGCCTCACTTTCTTTATGACTTCTTTTGAGGAACAGACATTCTTAATTTTAATGTAGTAAGATTTATTCATAATTTCTTTTATGGTTAATGCTTTTTGTATCTTAGTTAAGTACTCTGACCAATTATTTTTAAAAGACTTCCTTTAGCAGGAATATTCAAAAGCTTCATTAATTTCTCCCAAATCCTCTCTTAATCCTTTGATATTTAAAACATTCTTTTTTGAGATACCTGTACTTGCACTCATTCAGTTTTCTCTTTTTCCACCAGATGCTGATTTGTCATTGCTTTTGCATATGACTCCAGCATTTTCCTAATATCACTTGCATTGACTTGCATGACTTCTTTTGCAAAGTTTACAATTTTACTTTGCAATTGCTTTGCATTGTATTTCCATCTCCCGTTGCGTATTAATAATACCGGACAATCCTACTGAGAAAGAGAAACCAACGATGTCAAGATGGGCAGGAGGTAGTTACATGATGCTGGGAGGGATGTCTGAGCAGTTAGTAGTTAATAAATGGCAAGCTCATTAGGGAATATTTTTATATTATGACAACACTCACTTTCCTGCACAATCTCACAATTTGGGAGAATTAGACAAAGAATACTGGAAAAGAGTAATAGCAGCAGCAGCAGCAGCAGCAGCTCTCATTTCTAGAACAGGTAGTATGGACGTGCCAGGCATGATGCTAAGCTCAACACACGTGTTACTTCAATAACTCATCAGAGCATACCAGAGAAATGATTGTTATTATCCCTGTTTTCCAGATGAGGACATTGAGGCTGAGAAGTGCCAGTGATTTCCCCAAATGAAACAACTAGAAAGTGGTAGAATCAAGATTTGAACCTACATAAAATAGAACATTTCAAAGATTGAGATAAAAATGTATATATGTGTGTGTGTGTGTGTGTGTATATATATATATATATATATATATCTCCAGCCTTGCTCTTAAGGACTGCACATATTGCTTCTTATAGTAGGTGGAGAGTAAAAGAGGAGAAAAATGCAAACAAGGGTGTAAAGGCAAGGAAGCAGCCAGTAAGCCTGCAGGATGTGCAAGGGAGGTTGTAAGGGACTGTCCTACTATACCTGAAAGAAGGACTATATGTATCTTGAATGACAGGCAGATGAGTTTGCTTTCAACATGATAGAAGGTAGGAAATCATTGAAGGTTTCTTGGTGGATAATATATTATTATTATCTTAACAATATTAATATATGATTGTGTATTGTATACGTGTACTACTCTAATAAACTATTTACATTATAATACACATATAAAATAGAACATTTTTAAGGAATGAGATAAAAATACATACATATGTAGAAATTCTAATATTTTCTTCCAACACTCAGTAGATTATCTTAAGGGATTCACTTGGGAGAACATTGGTCTAAGATAACAGAAATGAGGATCTGAATCAGGATAGTGGCTGGGGAAAAAAACATAAAGGTAGAAACAGAAGCGAGAGCATGTGGAGATGGAATTCACATGACTCAGCAACTGACATGGTGACAGGAGGATGGAGGAGTCAGAAGTGACTCTGGTATTTCAAGCCTCTGGGCTCCTGGAAAAGCTGCCACACCATGAACATACATACCCAGGGAAGCCAGGGGAGGAGCTGGCTTCAGGAAGAAGACGATGAGTTCAATTTTAAGGAGTCAATAGGACATCCTTTTGACAAACAAGTATTAAGAAATATGAACCCAGAATGCAAGAGAGCTTAGGTTAGCAGCCAGGACTATATCTACAAAAAGGTGAAAATTGAAGTCTTAATAAAGACCAAGATCCTTGAGGGAGAAAGCAATAAAATCAGTGTTCAAGGATGTGCCATAGAGAATAGTTAACATTTAGGGAATAAGAGAAGGAGGAAAAGAGAGCCAAGAAGAAGAGAGAAGAAACAGTCAGTGGGAGAGGAGAATCAGCAAACTTCTGAGCCCTGAAAGATAAAGCAGGGGGAAGGTGTAGTGTGTTTGATAGGATCAAGTGTGGCTGAGGTCAAAAACAACAAGGGTTGAAATCAGCCCACTGGAAGTGATTACTCATCTATTTAAACATACATTCATTCAACCATTCATTCACCTAACCATTCATCCATCTATCTATTCAAGAGGTGCTGATGGGTGCGCCAGGCACTATGCTACACTCTGGCATCATCATCTCTGTTGTCATGGTTGTTCTCATCATCACCAGCTACCAGTTATTAAGCAACTACTATATGCCAGTCACTTTTCATAAATTATATCCAATCCTTATAACAATTCTATAAATCAGTGGATATTTTCATTTTATAGATGAGGAAATAGATCAAGTAACTTGACCAAGGTCACTAGTGCTAGAGCTGTAAAGCAAACGCAATTCCAAAAGACCAAGTTCCTACTTGTAGATTGTGTGGTTCTCAAGGAATTTATAGTCCAATGAGACAGACAGACAAGTGACTCAATGATATGTTGTGATAAGAGTGATTCTAGACAAGCACAGTTATGCTACAAGAATCAGAGAAGGGACAATCCTGAAAAGAAAGGCTCCTGAGAGTCCAACATTAATAATGGTCCATCACTTTCCAAGGGCTCAAGGGGTTCATCTACAAAGGCCGCCTGGCTGGGTCCATACATTTCCTTCCCCTGGACCTCTCCCTCTAGGACCCTTGATTCCTGGTTATTTGTCCCGTGTGGGTGAACGAGGCTGCATGAACGTTGGAGTTCTAGAAAGAGATAGCCTAGGGGCATGCTTCAATCAAATGCATATTACTTGGTCCTAAAAGGGGCTCCTTCCTCAGGCTCTGCCTAAATTGTCTAACTTAGAAGGAAACCTCAAGGCCTCTTATACTTTTCTCCCTAAAGCCAGGGTCAAGAGTCATACCAGACATTGAACTCCCAGCTTCCTCTCACCAAGCTGCCACTGAGGTAGGAAACTCAAGGGAAATTCTAGAATCAGAAATGATTAATTAGGCCTATAATAGAAATGATCCCTTGGGGATTAATAGGAAAAGGCAAGATGATTCCAAGTACTCATAAAATGATAATTATAATAATAGTTAACATCTATTGAACACATACCACAAGCTCTGAAAACCAGTTTATAGATATCCATGTAATCCTTACACATCAACTCCATTTCACAGATGAAGAAACTGAGGCTCCACAAAGCTAAGTAACTTGCCCACAATCATACATCTACAAATTGCATAGTCAGGATTCTAACCCAGGCCACTGTCACTCCAAGCCTGGACCAGCACACTCTTGGCTTCTTCAGATCCATTGCCAAGTACCCTCTCTCTACCATTCTTAGTCGCCAGCCAAACCAGGAAGATGGCCAAGGTAGTGAGGGATCAGAAGAACAGAGCAGCTGTGTAACTGTACATTGAAAATGACAGCTGCATAAAGAAAGGACCTTACACAACCAAGTTATCAAAACTTGCAATGGGGCCAATGAAAGGCTGCTCAGGGAAATCTCACTAACTTGGAAAATTTTTTGGAATAGTATATAGTATAAATTAAATTTTAAAACAAGAAATACTCTGATGGAATTACATACTCAAGTTGAAATAATTCCAAGTAATTTGGATTCTGTGATTAAATCCTAAAAAGCTTCCAAGCAACGATAGGACCATGACATCACAAGATGGGCTCAGAGCAGAGAGAGCTCCGTCCTTCCTCAGCAGCCCTTCATGCTCCCTGTAAGTCCATTACATAAGTCATGTCACTCCCTGATCCATCAGGTTCATTTAAGCCTCCTTGGCTTTGCACTGGCTGTTCATTTCTCCAGAATGCCCTTCCCCGACTCCCACCTCCACCCCTTGTTGAACATCTTCTCATTCTTCAAGACCCTGCTCAAAGTAACTTCCATGGGGAGGCCTTTCCAATTTCCTCAAACTAACTGCATCCTTGGTGTTATCACAGTGTTATGTTTCTCAACTTTGGGTTGATTTAGCCACATTCTTCACTTCATGGTACATTGTCATCATTGGTGCATCTTTAACTTTATGCATAGCATAAAAACCGTTACAATAAGCAGGCCAATATCACTGATGAACATTGATGCAAAAATCCTCAATAAAATACTAGCAAATGGAATACAACAATACATTAAAAAGATCATACACTAAGACCAAGTGGGATTTATTCCAGGGATGCAGGGATGATTCAACATTTGCAAATCAATCAAGGTGATACATCACATTAATGAAGAATAAAAATCACATGATCATCTCAATAGATGCAGAGAAAGCATTTGACAAGATACAGCATCCATTTATGATAAAAATTCTGAATAAAATGGGTTTACAAGGAAAGCACCTCAACATAATAAAGGCCATATATGAAAAAACCCACAGCTAATATCACACTCAACAGAGAAAAACCGAAAGCTATCCCTTTAAAAACAGGAACTAGACAAGGATGCCCACTTTTGCCACTCTTATTTAACAAAGTATTGGAAGTCCTAGCCAGAGCAATCACGCAAGAAAAAGAAATAAAAGGGATCCAAACTGGAAAGGAAGAACTGAAACAGTCACTATTTGCAGATGACAAGATTTTATACAGAGAAAACCCTAAAGAATCCACCAAAATCTTTTAGAAATAATAAATCAATACAAGAAAGTTGCGGGATACAAAATCAATATACAAAAATCAGTTGTGTTTCTATACATTAATAACAAAGTAGCAGAAAGAGAAATTAAGAATACAATCCCATTTACAATTACAACAAAAAAGAATAAAATACCTCGGAGTAAATTTAACCAAAGATGTGAAAGAACTGTACTCTGAAAACTATAAAACATTGTTGAAAGAAATTGAAGAAGACACAATGAAACGAAAAGATATTCCATGCTTTTGAGTTGGAAGAACTAACGTAGTTAAAATATCCATACTTCCTAAAGCAATCTACAGGTTCAAAGCAACCCCTATCAAAGTTCCCACAATATTTTTCACAGAAATAGAGCAAAGAATTCTAAAATTTTTATAGAACAAGAAAAGACACCGATTAGCCAAAGGAATCCTGAGAAAAAAGAATAAAGCTGGAGGTATCACACTCCCTGATTTCAAAATATACTACAAAGTTATAGTAATCAAAACAATATGGTACTGGCACAAAAACAGACACACAGATCAGTGAGAGAGAATTGATAGCCCAGAAATCAACCCACACATCTATGGACAGCTGATATTTGACAAGGGAACAGAGAACATACAGTGGAGAAAGGAAAGTCTCTTCAACAAATGGTTTTGGGAAAACTGAACAGCCACATGCAAAAGAATGAAAGTAGACCATTATCTTACACCAAACAGAAAAATTAACTCAAATTGGATTAAAGACTTGACTGTAAGACCTGAAACCATAAAACTTCTAGAAGAAAACATAGGTAGTATGCTCTTCGACATCTGTCTTAATAGCATATTTTCAAATACCATGTCTGACCAGGCAAGGGAAACAAAAGAAAAAAACAAACAAATGGGACTACATCAAACTAAAAATCTTCTGCACAGCAAAGGAAACCATCAACAAAATGAAAAGACAACCTAACAATTGGGAGAAGATATTTGCAAACCATGTATCTGATAAAGGGTTGACATCCAAAATACACAAAGAACTCATACATCTCAACAACAACAAAAGCCTGATTTAAAAATGGGCAAAAGATCTGAACAGACATTCTTCCAAAGAAGATATACAGATGGTAAACAGGCACATGAAAAGATGTTCAACATCACTAATTATTAGGGAAATGCAAAGTAAAATTACAGTAAGATATCACCTCATGCCCATCAGAATGGCTATAATTAACAAGACAAGAAATGACAAGTTTTGGAGAGGATGTGGAGAAAAGGGAACTCTCATACACTGCAGGTGGGAATGCAAACTGGTACAGCCACTATGGAAAACAGTGTGGAGATTCCTCAAAAAGTTAAGAATAGAAATACCATATGAACTAGCTATTCCACTGCTGGGTATTTATCCAAAGAACATGAAAACACAAATTTATAAAGATATATGCACCCCCATGTTTATTGTGGGATTATTCACAATAGCCAAGACTTGGAAGCAACCTAGGTGTCCATCAAGGGACAAATGGACAAGGAAGATGTGGTATATATACACAATGGAACACTACTCAGCTATAAAAAAAAAAATGAAATCTTACCATTTGCAACAACATGGATGGACCTTGAGGGTATTATGCTAAGTGAAATAAGTAAAAGGGAGAAAGTCAAATACTGTATGATCTCACTCATAAATAGAAGATAAAAACAACAAACACACAGACAGACACAGAGATTAGATTGGTGGTTACCAGAATGGGGAAGACGGGAGGGCAGATGGTGAAAGGGGTGACTGGACACGTGTATGGTGACGGATTAGAAGTAGTCTTTCGGGGGTGAACATGATATAGTCCACACAGAAATTGAAATATAATGATGTACATCTGAAATTTATATGATATTATAAACCAATGATACCTCAAAAGAAATTACAACAAGCATCTTCAATACAACATCTTAACACGCAACTGACTAATTTTCTCTGGATTAATTCCTAATGTAGACAAATGTAGAATTTCTGAGCCAGATTTTGCACACTATAAGGGCTTTAATACATACTACCAAACTCTTCTAGAAAGTTTTCATCAATTTAAACTCCACCCACAGTATATACAAGTTCCTATTTCCCCCACATTCTCACTAGCACTAGGTATCATCATTTTCTTTTTCATCTTTACCAATCTGTTAGGCAAAAAAAAGATAATTACACTTTTAATTTTCATGCCTTTGATTGCTAATAATGTTAACCATATTTTATACGTTTAATTAGTCATTCATACTTCTCTGTGAATTATCTGCTTATGATCTCTACAAATTTACTTATTGAAGTGACCATCTTTTTCAACTGATTTGCAAAAGTTCTTTACATATTAAGGATATGGACCCTTTCTCTGCCATATTTATTGCAAATATTTTTTCTTTTTTCGTCTTTCCTTTTTTAAAGTGTTTTCTGCTGTACTGATGATGTTTTAACTTTTTATGTAGACAATGCTATCACTCTTTTCTTTTGTGACTTCTGCCTTTGGAATTACACTTAGAAAGTCTTTCCCCTACCTCTAGGCACATACTGTAGAGAGATGCTCATATATGTGTAGGCAACTTGTACAGGAATGCCCACTGAAACACTTTTAGGAATAGTGAAAGTTTTGGGGGGAAAAACCTTAAATGTCCATCTTAAAAAAATAAATATAGTAGAGATATACAATAGAATTACCTACAGTATCTATGTGTATCAACTCGGATGTTTCTCAAAAATATAATGCTGAGTGGGGGAAAAAAAGAACAAAATGAATAATAATGCCATGTGTAAAAATGTAAAATATAGCACATTACTCTCTATGTTGTTTGTAGATGCATCAATTTGCAGTAAAAGCATAAAGATATACTGAAGGAACATGCATAAACTTCATGATAGTTATTGCCTCTAGGAAAGGCAGAAAAGAAATGGGACTTTAAAGGGGTACAAAGAGGTCTTCACCCAATCCAAAAGATCTACTTTATTTATTTTATTTGAAACAAATGTGACAAAATGTTAATATTTACTATTCTGGGTGGTTAGAGGGTATGTTTGTTCTATTATACTCTATTTTTCTGCATTAATATTTTTCCCCAAATGAAAAAGGAGGGGGGGGCTTTCCCCACCGTTCAAGAATATATAGAAATTTTATTTTATTCTAGAACTTTTGCAATATTTCTTAAAATTTAGTATATGGTATGAAGTAGGACTCAAATCTGATGAATGAATGAGTGAGTGAACGAAAACATGAATAATGAGAGATTGACTCATCTCAATTACTAAATAATTCTCTGCCACTCCCAGGAGTGCCATCATTGAGATTACGTGCACATGCTCAGTAAATCAGAAAGAACTTCACAGCCAACCTAGTACTCAAGTTATCGTGGCCCTAAAATAGATCTGTGCTGGTCAATACGGCAGCCACTTGCCACATGTGGCTCACAAGCACCTGGAATGTGGATAGTCTGAATTGATATGTGCTGTAAGTGTGAAATACATACCAGATATTATAGACTTAGTACAAAAACAAGAATGTAAAATATCACATTAATAACTTTTAAAATTCATTTCATGTTGAAATGACATTATTTTGGATAAATTGGGTTAAACAATGTATATTATTAAAATTAATTTCACCTGATTCTTTTATCTCGTTATTGTGACTACTAGAAGACTTACAATTACAGATACGACACACATTATATTTTTATTGGACAACACTGAAATAGAGCAACAATGTTGTTTTAGATCTGAAATTGCAGAAGAAAAAACGTGCCCAGCTTTCACATTTGCCTAATCTGAATGCAAACCAACTACCTCTTTATAGAAATAATGGCATGAAACTAGATGAAAAAGTATGAGGTTATTATGCTGCACAGCCTGCAACTTGGAAAATTAGACCTTACACAAATTGTGCCATAAAGTACTTAATAAAATTTTAGGGAAGTAGAAAATTTTGTATTAAGTCCTGTAATACAAAATAGATTCATTTCCAAAAGAAGATCATAAGGCAAGAAGGTAATGTGAGAAACAACAACCACAGAGAAAGAACATTTTGTTGTCTGTCTCCTAATGTTTCTGCTGCCCCATGGATCACTGCTGTATCAGCTCATGTTATTTCAGTGGTCCTGGGGTTACTCTCTTTTTAATGAATTCTACCCTTGACTGGAAAGTGAGGATTCTAGTATAATCCTATGGACACAAAGACCCATGTGGTCCACTCACAGAGAAGTATTATGGTCAAAGCCACCGAAAAACAATTTCAGGCTAACTTCCATTCTTCATTGTCGTCGACTACTGTGAAGGGGATATATTACCCACATCAGTACTTAAAATCCCCACTCTCATAACCTGCAGCTACTCTCACATCCTTGACGTGAAAATCCCTAGAAAAACTTCTTTCATGTGCTGCCCATCTATCTATCCCTCAGTGTTATCATGATTATGTATCTTAAAAACGAAGAGAACTACTCCCCGCCCGCCCCACCCTGCCCCCAGCCTGAGTGTGGAGGAGGGGCTGTCAGTGAGAGGGAAGAGCCAGACGCTCTCCAGCAGGCAGAAGAGGAGGAAAGGCTGTGGGAAAAAAATATAATTTAGTATTTTGTGTCCTGTCCAAAGCAGCCAAAGCCAGGAGTTATGATTCTATGCGGTAAGCTAAGCGGTCAACATGGGTAGTTCAACAGATTAAAAGATCAGATTTTATAAAACAAAAGCAAGGGATGGGACAAAAATGTGCCTTGAGTTCATTTTTTACTGAGGAGGAATTCATGTCGTATCAGACCTTGCGGAATGGAAGGATTTCACAAGTCAGACAGGATCTGTAATATTCAGTAGTAAAGAGGAATTGAAACCTCTCCAAACGGGTGCCATTTGGAGACATGGTGATTTTCAGAAATGACACTGACAAAGGGACCCTTAAATAACAAGGAAATTTTGTTTTAAAAATTGGGGAAATAGGGTCTGGTATACCACAATAGGCACTGGCATGCTTTTTTTTTTTTTTTTTTTGCTTTTATCTTCTTGAAATAGTACACTTGAAATTCCATAGCCAGTTTAACAGAAATGTCATTAATTCAAGCTGGCTTCATAAAGCTCTGACTCCCTGTCTCCCCTCTGAATGCAGGCTCCTAACATTTCTCTCACTGCTTCTCTCTCTGCCCCGGCTGGGAGCGGCAGGGAGGACGCAGCCCTCAGGCTCCACTCAGCCCATTAGCCTCCTGCTGGCTTTATTGTTCTGCTTGTCCCACCTCTACCCCAGAGTCAAATACCTCCAGGTCCCCTCTACAACACCTTTTTTTTCAGCTTAAGGTTTTCTTAAAAAAATTGAGATATAGTTGACATACGATATTATATTAGTTTCAGGTGTACAACACCGTGATTCAACATTTATATACATTACAAAATGATCACCCTGTAAGACTAGTAACTTTGTCAGTATACAAAGTTATTACAATATTGTTGACTATATTCCCTATGCCGTACACTACATCCCCATGACCGACTTATTTTATGATTGGATGTTTGTACCTCTTCATCCCCTTCACCTATTTCACCCTTTACCCCCAACCCCTTCCCCTCTGGCAACCACCAAGTTGTTCTCTGTATCTAGGAGTCTGTTAGATTTGTTTTGTTCTTTTAGATTGCACATGTAAGTAAAATCATACAATAGTCTTCTTTGTCTGTCTGACTTGTTTCACTTAGCATAATACCCTCTAGATCCTTCCGTGTTGTTTCAAATGTCAGGATTTCATTCTTTTTTACAGCTGAGTAATATTCCATTGTGTGTATGGGTGAATACACACACACACACACACACACACACATATATATACCACAACTTCCTTATCCATTCATCTACCAATGGACATTTAGGTTACTCCCATATCTTGGCTATTGTAAATAATGCTGCAGTGAACATAGGGGTGCATACATCTTTTTGAATTAGTGTTTTCGTTTTCTTTGGATAAAAACCCTGAAGTGGAATTTTGGATCAGGTGGCAGTTCTAGTTTTAATTTTTTGAGGAAACTCCATACCATTTTCCATAGTGGTTGCACCAATTTACATTCCCATCAACAGTGCATGAGGGTTCCCAAAAATTTTGTCCACAACCTCGCCAACACATGTTATTTACCTTTTTGATAACAGCCACTCTAACAGGTGTGAGGTGATAACTCATTGTGATTTTGATTTGCATTTCCCTGATGATTAGTGACATTGAGCATCTTTTCATGTGTCTGTTGGTGATCTGTATGTCTTCTTTAGAAAAATATCTATTCAGATCCTCCGCCCACTTTTTAATCAGATTTTTTTTTTTATATTGAGCTATATGAGTTCTCTATATATTTTGGATATTAACCCCTTACTGGATATATCATTTGCAAATATCTTCTCCCATTCAGTAGGTTGCCTTTTCATTTTGTTGATGGTTTCCTTCACTGCACAAAAGGTTTTTAGTTTGGTTTAATTTAGTTTTTAGATATAATTACATTTGTTTATTTTTGCTTTTGCTGCCCTTGCCTGAGGAGACATACTCAAAAAAATATCGCTAAGACCAATGTCGAAGAGTTTACCACTTATGTTTTCTTCTAGGATTTTTATGGTTTCAGGTCTTACATTTAAGCCTTTAATCCATTTTTAGCTTATTTTTGGATATGGTATAAAAAAGTGATCCGGTTTCGTTCTTTTGCATTTGGCTGTCCAGTTTTCCCAACACCATTTATTGCAGAGACTCTTTCCCCCATTGTATCTTCTTGCCTCCTTCATTGTAGATTAATTGACCATATGGGTGTGGGTTTATTTCCGGGCTCTCTCTTTTGTTCTGTTGACCTACGTGTCTGTTTTTGTGCCATTACTACACTGTGTTGATTACTATAGCTTTGTGGCATAGTTGAAATCAGGGAGTGTGATACCTCCAGCTTTGTTCTTCTTTCTTGAGATTGCTTTGGCTATTCGGGGTTTTTTGTGGTTCCATACAAATTTTATGATTATTTGTTCTAGTTCTGTGAAAAATGCTATTGGTATTTTAATAGGAGTTGCAGCGAATCTGTAGATTGCTTTGGGTAGTACAAACATTTTAACAATATTAATTCTTCCAAACCATGAGCACAGTATATCTTTCCATTTATTTATGTTGTTTTCAATTTCTTTCACCAACGTCTTATAGTTTTCGTTGTACAGGTCTTTTACCTCCTTGGTTAAATTCGTTCCTATGTATTTTATTCTTTTTGATGTTATTGTAAATGGGATTGTTTTCTTAATTTCTGTTTCTGATAGTTCATTTTTAGTGTATAGAATTGCAACTGATTTCTTTATATTTATTTTGCATTTTTCAACTTTACTGAAATCATTTATTAGTCCCAATAGTTTTTTGGTGGAGTCTTTAGAGTTTTCTATAGAGAGCATCATGTCACCTGCAAATAGTGACAGTTTCACTGCCGCCTTTCCAATCTGGATATCTTTTATTTCTTTTCTTGTCTGATTGCTCTAGTTAGGACTTCCAACCCTATGGTGAATAAGAGTGGCAAGAGTGGGCATCCTTTTCTTGTTCCTGATCTTTGAGGAAAAGCTTTCAGCTTTTCACCACTGAGTATGATGTTAGCTGTGGGTTTGTCACATATGACCTTTATCATGTTGAGGTATGTTCTCTCTACATCCACTTTGTTAAGTGTTTTTATCCTGATTGAATGTTTCCCTCATCCCTGACCTCCTGTCACACCTGCCACGCACACTCCCAGTACTACCTCTCTCCTACTGTCCAGTTTCTCAGCTGCCAGGCTACCCAGTGCTCCTGGAGGGCCATGAGGAACATACAGCCTGGGGCCATTACAAATTCAAGCTATGCACGTTGACTTGTTCCTTCCCTCTACTCAGCATTTCTCATTTTCATTTCTTGTAAACACCCAGATATCATCTCCTTAGCAGCCTCTTCAGACATCTCTCCTCAGGGCCCCAGTTTTACTCTCAGCAGATGACCTGATCTGAACAGACAAAAGGCATCTTAAGAGACCCAAATTCTCTCTTCCTTCCTACTAGTATCAAACGAAGAGCTGGCTGCCTTCATCCTCCTCTCAGTGTGTGTGTATGAATAAATATATGTAGACATATACCATGCACATAAAACCCCACATTCTATACCCATACACACACACGGACATACACGCCTACCTTGAATCTCCTCCTCTCCGTCTTCTGGGCTTATTCTTTGCACTCATGCCTGACATCAACGTGAATCTCACCCTCTCTCTCTAAAATGTTTACCCAGGATTGGAAGAGCGCACATCGCTCCACTACACTTGGGGAGTGGGGCTGTAACAAAAAGAGACAGAGGTCTTCCATGGTTTATTCTGTGTATTTCTAAATTCTTTGAATCTTTTGTAGTAAGAATGTATTTGTATTTTATGTGTTTTTAATTTTTTTTCCTCCAATCTTTCATAGCCAAATGTCTTATACAAGTAACCTAAGTCTACTGCCTCTATTTTTCCACCATCTCTTCCCTTTTGAGCCCTTGGCAGCCAGGCTTCCATGCCCAACAACCTCCTGGACTCTCAAAGGGCATCAGTGGGAGACTTCCCTGTGGTCACATCCTTCCCTCAGTTCTACTTCTCTTGGCAGATGCCAACAGCGATGACCTACTCTCTCCTTGAATTTCTCTCCTCCCTTGGGAGCTGCAAGACTGACCTTTGAGTTCATTGCAAAATTGGACACATTTCACTGAAGGACCCTGCAAATAGCCAAATGAGCTTTCCCTTTCCTTCTCCTAAAATCAAGGGAAGTGAGAGGAGCTGCAAAATGGGGAGCTCCTAAATATGTGTGTGTTTGCTTATGAAATGTCACCCTTTAAACAGCACACTATACACCCTCACACAACCACTGTCTCCACTTTTGGGAAAGCCAAAGATGATAAGGCCACACCAAAGTTTCCATAACCCTCAGTGTTGCCAAGAGGACTTCTTGCCAACCATCCTCTACCTATGCCCCCACGAGGACCACAGGGCTGGGTCCTCCCTTCTTGAGGTGCTTCACTTAGCTTCTCTCTACCGCACTTCTGTCCATTACCACTCTCTTGAGAGGAAGGGGCAAAAATGATGTCCTACCTGAACAGAATTTTGAAAAATGAAGAGGGGTTCAGTGCATGGACAAGGCAAGGATAGATATTCTCTGTGGGGAATTTCATCTTCAAAGCAGAAAAGGAAGTCTGTATGTAGAGAATCACAATTAGATGAACCTTTTCAGTGTATGTTAGAAATCAATGGGTGTGCGCATTAAATGAGGTGGTGTGGGTGGGAGCGCTTTGCAAAATATAACTTGCTAGACAAATGTTGGACACTTCTATCCTCATCTATCTCACAGAGTTGTTGAGGACCAAATGAGACAATATATGTAAAATTGCTTTGTCAACTGGAAAAAACATTTATAAATTGTTATTATTATGTGATGTTTGGCCTCTAGCTAGATTAAGAGTCAGACCATGGCAATATTGAAGAAAATTAAAATACTTGCTAATCTCTTTTAAATCCACATTCCTGGAGCTGTTTATAAACTGAGAATTCTAATTAATTTCCACCTTCTCACCTCTTTTCAGATGAATTGATTGCAATAAACTTCAAACTCTATTAACAACAGAGTCAAGTTCCTGGTAACCGTCAACTAGACCACTGGACATTGGATTTGAGGCCTCAAAGTCATTTTTTGTGCCCTGCTCACAATAAAAAAGCCGTCCATTTTCTCGCGTGACTATTTTGATTTCCTTCACCTCAGTCTCCTTGGAGGCTGTAACATCATGATTCTACTGCAGTAGCTTCCTGGCCATTGACTCTAGCTTTAGCCTCTCTAATTTCCAACCCACCCTTCCTGCAAGTGCTCAAAAACCCAACATCATTTCCATTATTCCAAATAATTTCTAAAATAACTGGTATTATAAACAAAGTGATGAGTCAGGAAATTAAAACAAATTGAATAATTATTGGAAAGGAAGAGGAAAACCAACATTTCTTACAGAAGGTATGATTATATACCTAGAAACTCCAGAAAATTAACTAAGAAGGCATTTAGTACGATGCGTTGGATACAAATAAGCATGCAAAAATCAATAGCTTTCCGATATGCCGGCAGTAACCAGGTGGAACACACAATGGGGGTGAGATTTCTGTCACTCTAACTGTGGATCCCCACCAGAGGCACAATCAGAAAGAGGGAAAGGCGGGTGAAAGGACTACTGGAGTCTCTAGTTTGTCTGTGATAGTAACTGTTTTCAGCCTCTGTGTAATATGGGTTTTCTTTCCTGTTTTCTTGCTTTGCTTTTGGCTTCTGTTCAAGGTTTAAAGAGTCTCATGGTCCAAGCTTCCACCTGGGCAGCTCTGTGTGTGGGGGAAAGCTGGGGAGATGGCGGGGGAGTAGGCGAGGTAGGAGGAGGGTGTGGTGTGGCGAGGTGGGCCCCCAGGCAGTGGATCAGCTGCATCAACCTGGGAGTTATCACTGACCAGGATGAAAAACTGAAAGCCACCTTTGACTCTTCTCCCTTGACCTTCACAGACATTCACTTGCCAAGTCCTATGAGTTGGTCTTTTTAAAGATCTCATGGATTTACTCCTTTCTCCTCCTCCCCACTACCTGTCCCTGACCAATATTCTCAGTAGTTTGGGCCCAAATTACAACTCCCTCTTAGCTGGTCCTTCAGCCCCAGTCCCTGACCCCTGTGTCCCTTTCAGTCTTTCCTCCTTGTCACTTTTGCTGTATCACACCCCTGACTGGTTAACATCCTGCAGAACATAGGCCTGAAGGCCAACCAGCCTGAGCTAGAATACGAGATTCACTTCTCACCACAGACCACATGGCTTTGAGCCCCAACTCTGGCACTGGTTAGCTCTGTGACTCTGATCATATTACTTAGTCACTCTGAGCCTCAGTTTCCTCATTTGTAAAATTGGCCTGATACGTAAATAATAAAAATTATTGTGAGAATTAAAAATAATATATAATAAAAAGCCCCCATCACAGGATTGGACACACAATAATGCAATAGGCATTCAAATCCAGTAACTGCTGCTATGGGAGTTGTGGTCATTATCACGATTCGAGTCCACAGTTGTCTGCTGGAGCAATTTTAATGCCTATGCTTGGTCTCTAAGACCATATAACTGGTCCCCACCTAACACATCCAAAGGTATTCCTCAACAAAAAATAGCCAGCTATAGGCATCTGCTGCTCAGCTCCATCTCCACAGCCCAATCGTACTCACCCCTAACTCAGAACTTTGGCTCTCCATCTGTCTTCAGCCTAAAATGCCCTTTTCACTTGTTTCCAAATATGTCTGCTTCAAAAAAACTTTCTGTTACCCCACCCATGGCTTCCACAATACCTTTTCTACACCAACACCACCACCATCATATGCACTTAGCTCTTACTACCCTGCATGTCTAGCTCCATCCTGGGTAGTTAAAATGGGTTATCTCATTTGATCCGCACAAGTGCCCCATGAACCAGGTACTGTCCCTCTCGCCACTCTAGCTGGAGTCACTGGGGCTCTGAGAGGCTGAGTTGCTTGCCCAAGGTCTCAAAGTTGGTCACTGGCAAAACCAGGACTTAAAACTACGTCTGAGCTCTGAACTGCTAATCCCACCCCTCTTCAACACACATTTTTGGACAATGGCTGGGTGAGTCATTTTTACACATCAAAGTCCAGCCCAATCACATCCTCTTGGTCCTTGAGGAAGCCAGTTCCCATTCATCTCCCCTGCTCTCATCCCTTTGACACTTACAGGTGTTTAAACAACAAACACCATATTAGATGCTGTCCTAGACAGCATCTCTACTGCGTAATTGGGCACTCACTATTGTCAGCATCCAGGATAATGTGATTGTGCATCATTGGGTATGGTTCAAAGTGGAACCACAAAGTAACGGTCTGGATTTTCACACACTGCTCATAGAGACCAGTCTCATTTCTTCCCAGATATATCTCAGGAATCTTCTCAAATAGAACATAAATTTCTTGAAGGTAAGGACCACATCTTATATTCTTTTTGCATCTCACAAACTTCTGGAGAGCTAGAGATACACCAAAATACCTTTTGGTTCATAATTGGTCTTCCAAGCAGGCTCTCTTCATTGGAGGGAGGGCAGGTCCCTGGAGATATGCAGGACAAAGGGATATAAAAGGGATTGATCTTCTAGTATCATCTCAGGACAGCGCACTGGGTCCCTATACACACTGGGAAAAATGTTTCTAATTCTCAGAAGCCAAAATCAAACTGGGCTTGATGACATCAATATAATGCTTAATACGCTACATATTTGGCATCTGTTCCAGAGGAGACTGTGTGTCGGGAACTCAGAAAAGATCTCCCAGGCACATAGGCAGCTCTCAGTCTGTCTCCTGCAAATTAAATACAATCAGGATAGGGAATATACATTTTTAAATGCATGAAACATGCACCAGACTTGACATCCATCTATCAGAGCTGCTTTAAGGATGATCAAATCAGTGCTGCCATTATAAGGAGAGGGAACTTGATGACCCACTGGAGATTTCTTCCAATCTAAACGATTCTATAAATTCCCCTAAAATCATAAAAAAGCAGATTAAGGATTCATGTAGGTGTTTGGACTATAAATACAAATTAATTTCTGCTCCAGCTGCAATTTTTCTCACCCTCGTAAGAAGCACCTCTATCTCTGAGATATTTCTGGGTGAGACACCAACAGAGCAGCTAAAGATAGATAGGACTCCCCCAGGTCCTTGTTGGCAACTATTTCCTTCTAATTTCACAAATAAATCTGCATCTTGAAAGGAACTGAATTGAATCTTGCTGCTGTCCAAAAACATTTATCACTGAAAAATCTGTTTTGTTTGGGGAGTAAGATATAATTGCGTACAGATTCAAGAAGAACCTAAATGTTCCACTGAGAAATTCTTTATTGAAAACGGTTTGTTTGGGCTCTAAGTAATCTATTTATTTCCATTTTCAGTTCCTAGTCCTATTATTGTTATTTGTTTTCATTTAAAAAAATTTCTTGTTTAAACACTGCTTTCATTAAAAAAAAACTTGAATGGTTTCTAATATCATAAACACATATTATTCTGCTTCTCATTTGGTTTTGTGAAACTTAACTCAAACGGAGTTATAAATGAAAGAAAATTAATTCTTTCTTAACATCCCCTCATCTATTAGAGCTCAATGACTAGAAATAAAAAGAAAATAAACAGGATTGTTTAAAGATTAATTTATCAACTAATATATTTTTCGTTCACATATTTGTTCTTATTCAGTATGAAGTCAGAGACCAAAATAGAAATAGACAAATGGATTGTGGGTCATGTTTCCAGAGGCGTGGGGATGAACACAGATCCCTAAGGAAATGTGCTCAGTTATGACATCACAGCTGTTTCTCCTGTAAAGAGAACTATGTCCTGCAGCAAACTATAATTTCCCAAATAAAGGGAAGAAAAGACTAAAGAAAAGAAAAACATGTCAGCAATAAAACTCAAGGATAGCGACCAGATGCTAGGCATGTTAAAATACCATATCTGACAAAGGATTAAAAAAAAGAAATCTTGGGTCAGGCCCAGTGGCACAGCAGTTAAGTTTGCATGCTCTGCTTCAGAGGCCCAGGGTTAACTGGTTTGGATCCTGGGCACAGACCTACCCAGGGCTCTTCGAAGTCATGCTGTGGCAGGCACCCCACATACAGTGTGGAGGAAGACGGGCACAGATATGAGCTCAGGGAAGATCTTCCTCGCAAAAAGAGGAGGATTGGTGGCAGATGTTAGCTCAGGGCTAATCTTCTCCCCCCCAAAAAAAGAAAAAGAATAAGAAATCTTGTACCACTTGAATGCTTAAATGCAAAGTATTTCCACTAAAACTCACGAAAGGAAGGAGATTGTAGTATGTTGTTGCAATAATGGCCACATGTATCCATGATCTCAGACAGTCCTCTCCTATATTTACACTGGGCTTGGCCATGTGACTTGCTTTGGCCAATGGGACATTAGCAAGCATGACACAAATGAAGGCTCAAAAAGCACTTGCACACTGGGGCTTGTCCTTTCTTACTGCACTTGGAAACCTTGAGACTGTCATTACGAGAATAAAGCTGGGCTAGCCTAGTGGAGACATGAGATTCAGTCACTCCTCTTACCCAACTGCCAGCACCAACCACACCAACCATGTGATGACGCCATCTAGATCAACCAGCTCCTAGCAACCTGCCTGCTGCCTACAGAAACATGAGTGAGTCTGGGCAAGCCCAACAGAAGAACTGACCAGATGAGCCCAGCCCCAATTGCCAACTGATAGAATCATGGCCTAATAAACGATTATTGTTTTAAGCCACTAAGTTTGGGAGTGGTTTGTTATACAGCAAAAGCTAACTGATACTGAAGCCATCACATAAGCTATTTCATAAGCCCAGCAATTAATGGACCAGTCATCGTAAAGGGAAAGTAACAGGCTGCCCTAAAAGTGGGTGGGTCTATGCAATTATTCCTGAAAGTGAGTTCATATAAGAAATGCTAAGTAGTTATGCTAAGCCATTTATAAGCTCTTATTTTGGAGATCCCTCTAAAAGCTACAACCAAAGGGTAATACCATGAGAATAGCAGCTCACAATCACTAAGTGCAAGCATTGCACTGTGTGCTTGATAAAGTCGATCTCATTTAATCTACGCAAAAACCTCATGTGAATGGTATTGTTATTACCTGTATTTTACAAATTGAGGACCAAGGCTTAGGGAAGTTAAGTAACTTCCTTGGGGTCACACAGTAATGTGAGTGGACTTAGACTCACAAATCTGATTTGCTCAAGAGTCAGAGCTCTTACTCGCTGTGCTTTTCTACCTGAAATCACCCACACTACCCCCCGTGAAAGGGTTCTCTAATCCACTGGGCTCCCCAGCCCAGTTGTCTGGACCAAGAGATCTACTCTCTCTCTTGAATCTTAGATAGCCAAGCAGAGCAGACCCTATTAGGCTTACCCACCTAGTCGAAGATACAGAGGAGCTTGGACGGACAGTGAATATGGTGGGTCTTGCCCTGGCCTGCTGACCTCTCAGACAGAGAATGAGAGAGCAAGAGAGCTTCAGCACATGAGGACAGGCTATTTAACTCAAAATAGCCTAGCCACCAGCAATGTATGGCCCAAGTCTGTTGTGACTGTGTGTCAATCAGATTAACAATGCCTCCCTTTCTAGTCTTGGAGGGTGTGGGTGGGAAAGGAGAAGGGGTCTTGGAAGGAGCTGAAAAAATAGGTGGAAAGTTGGGCAGAAGTTCCTTTCTTCTCGTGGGCATTAGGAGGTGTTCCCATGAGGAGAGGGTAGAGTGTTGAGATCTACTGCACACTTAATACCCGTCTGTTCTTTATTAACGAAACCTCTAGAATCAGGCCTGCAATTTCCTGGATTTCTGATGGTTTAAAATGCCTCAACCCTAACTCTTAATACTGAGATGAAAACAAGGGTGAGGAGAAGGAAGTCAACCAAGACAGTCCCCTTTCGAAAACCATTTGTTTCCAAATACATAACATGAACAAAACGCTCCCTAATCAAAGATCTTGCCCACTAGTAGGCTGTGTATCTCCTTAGGTTGGCTGAAATTACAAGTGGTGAAGGCGCTGACAGTTGAAGGTATAAACTGGTTTTTAACCTCCATCTGCCTGATGGAGCCTACTAGAGCCTATCACTTTTTAAGACCTTCCAAATGCTTGCAGGACTCTCATGCTACAGGAAGTGATTCCTGGCACATTTATAGAGAACTAGTGAGAGGGAATAGGAGAGGGCATGCGATAATTGAGCACATTAAGTAGGCCTAGGCAAGTGTGAAGGGACACAGGTTGAGAAACTTATTCACCTTCAATGAAGCTGAACACAATTTTAAGAAAGGCCCAAAACATCTACAGGTTAAAAACCTGATCCCATAAGGGAGACCAGTGGGTCCCAGACAACCCTGAACACTTGCCCTTTTTCTTAGGGCTGCCAGCAATGGCAGAGACATTTTCAGAGGGCCCAGGAGTCCCCCCAGCCTTTGGTTCCCTCATCTGTTAGATGGGGTTGTTGCGAAGATTAAAGTAGCAATTCCTTGATTCTAGATTTCTTGGACTTGAATGATTCCCCCCAAAATCTTGGCGGCACCAGCATCGTCTTGCTAACTTCTTCTTTTGCTAAGTTTTAACATGAAAAAAAAAGAAAGACTAACAGATAGTATCACTGTAGTGTCTGCTCTGTGCCAGGGACCATTCTAAATGTTTTACATATATTAGTCTAATCTCCCCAACCCTATGAGATAGGTATGATTATCCCCATTTAACAAATGAGGAAACTGAGTCACCACAGACAGGTTAAGTGACCTTCCCAGGGTTTCAGAGCTAGTGGCAGAGCCAAGATTCAAACTCCAGTAATCTAGCTCCAGGACCCATGCTCTCAACAACTAGGAAATCATCAGGAGCTCTTACCAATCATTTCATAAAGGAAAGGAACGCACAAAATGTACGAGAATACCCCTCCCTTAGAGGGCTCATACTAAGGCTGTCTTAGACAAACCAAGTGGATAGAGGTACATGGTGCCCCACAGGCAGGCCTCATGGATGTGTGCACATAGCTGTCCATGGCCAGCATTAGCCTTCTGAACCACCCATCTCCATTGCTCCTCCCATCTTCCCTGACACCCAAAGACTATGTGTAGGACAGCTTCTAGTCAACAGCTCTGGCTTTTAGTCCCTTGGTCTCTGTACTGAGGGAGTATCTTTAACAATTTCAGCTCAGCTTTGGGGAGAATGATCCTTCAGTTATCCGCTAACAGAGTGGGCAAGAATTATATTTAGTGTAGGCTACACTACCAGCAACTGGGATGTGATATTAGAATCTGTCTTCCATATCTCTCTTTCTTTCTTTCTTTTTTTGCTGAGGAAGATTCACCCTGAGCTAACATCTGTGCCAATCTTCCTCTATTTTGTATGTTGGTCCCCACCACAGTATGGCTGCCAACGAGTGGTATAGGTCCATGCCTGGGAACTGAACACAGGCTGCTGAAGCAGAGTGTGCCAAACTTAACCACCAGGCCATGGGGCCAGCCCCCTGCCTTCCATGTCTCAAAGCAGATCTTTACAAATTAAACAGTTCCTCTGGAGTTTGAGGTGGGGGAAGTAGTTGTGGAAATGGAATGTTTGGGGGCTTTATTGGGAGGTACCATAGAACAGCAGTGAGTGGCTCTGTTCTGGATTCCAATGACTAAAGTTTATAAGAGGGGCCAGTAAATCTTTTCTATAGAGGGCCAGACAGCAACTACTGTAGACACTGTGGGCTGCATAGTCTCTGTCACAACTACTCGATTCTGCTGTTGTTGCATGAAAGGAGCCACAGATAATACACGAATGGATGAGCGTGGTTGTGTGTCAATAAAACTTGATTTGTGGATGCTGAAATTTGAATTTCATATCATTTTTGCATGTCACGAGATATTATTCCTCTTTGATTTTTTTCTAACCACTTAAGTATATAAAGACCATTTTGGTGCGGGCCACATAAAAACAGGTCGCGGGCTAGATATGGCCCACTGCAGGCCATCGTTTACCAAACCCTGGTGTATCACTGCAGCTTGGGTATTTCTTAGCTGTTAACTCTTGGGCAAGTTTTGTTTTGAAGCCTCAGGTCCCTCCTCTGTAAAATGGAAACAGTAACAGCATCGACCTCATCTGGTTTTCCTGTGGACACAGTGAAAGCAAAATGCTCTAGCACCGGGCAGCTGTGCATGTTCTCGGCAAGCAATAAATATGAGCTGTTACCGCCATTTCCCTCCACTCTTCAAAACTCTCTGCAGTTTCTGCCAAATCCATCCAAGCTACCGTCAAACGGGATCAAGGACTTTCATGTCTCCATCAACAAAAGGACACTCTACACTTTTCATGCTAACATCAGTAGCGTTTGAGAGTTTGTGGGGCCCTAAAACATGCCTTCAACCCTGAATGCACTCATTTATCAGTTTCCTCCTAGATCTCGGTCCCCAGAGTTCAGGAGCAGAGGACCAGAGAGTGAGGTTATCATGCTCCAAACAAGAAATGATGATTTTTTTTGAGCACTGGCCAATTCTCATGGCCACTGGCATTCTGCTAAGTGCTTTATGCAATTCTTTCCCTTCATCTTCACGACAACTGAAGGATGCTGATGAGATGATGAGCTCCAGGTCTCAGAGAAGGAAACCGAAGTGTGGGAAAGTTAGGTAACTAGGCAAGGCCACATGCCTAGTGACCAGGAGCCATGGGGTTCCTTCCTGAACCACAGCTCTTGCTTTGGAGTAAAGAAAGGGGTGACCACCTTTTAGGCCCCCAGTGCTTTTCTGACTGAACCAGTGTCCTGAAGCCCTGGGGATCCTGTTAAAATGCAGCTTCTGATTCATTAGGCCTGGGGAGGTCCTGAGATTCGGCAGTTCTAAAAAGCTCTCAGGAGATGCCAACGCCACTGGTCCTGGGACCACGCTTCGAGTAACGAGGCTCTGGATGCAGTGAGAAATGAGATTTTCCCCATTAGTGACCAAGGTAGTCAGCACAAGATAAGTCCATCACCACGGTTGTCTGTGGTGAAGAGCCTTTGGAGCCGCTGAACTCATGACTCCCTCAGGTGCCAGACGTGTGGCCATGGGGGCAAGTCTCTCAGCCTTTCTGTGCCTCATATTTCCTGCCTGTAAAGGGGTCAGGTAATAGCTCTCATCTCATAGGGCTGTGATGATGATTAAATGAGATAATACATATAGAAAGCATTTAGAGCAACGTCTAACACATTGTAAACGTTCAACAAATGTAAGATAATCAGAAGATGAAGAAAAAGGAAGATTCTTACCAAAGAATTATTTAAAAATGTGCCGTATGAGTTTGTTCCCCCTGCACAGCGAATAACTTGCAGAGATCCCTTCAAACCCTCCAATCACTCAAGCCATTTTACAGTTAAGTAAACCAGACTTGCATCCAGTCAGTCATAAAATTAAATTAGAGAACAAGTTCACCTTGAAAGGGCAGGACTAGATGCCGATAAAGAGGCAGCCATTTCCAGCTCAGTTCATCATTTATTTATCTGAGGGACATGCCCGTTCCCCAGACCTCTAGGCACAAGAAACAACTGAGAATGCACATGACAATATCCTAAAGCTACACAAGTCTGAACTACGCCAAAGCAGTTTTCTCGGTTAGTTCATTTCAGAGTGTCACTCACGCTTCATGATGTAGTGCGCTCCCACGGATCATAAGCCCAAAAAGTAATTAACCCTCCTAAGAATATGTCACTACTCTACATAGTAAGGGAAATGCCTCAGTATTCTCCTCTGTAAAATGAACATTCTGGGCAAGATAATCCACTGCTAACACTCTAGGAGGTCAAGTTTGTTTCCTTTCCCCCAAATTGTACCATCTTCTCAGGTGAATCCCAGGACATTGCACCCCCATCATGTGGGGAGCTTTTTTTGCCGTATGTTCACTCCCCGAGATCCGTGCACACAGTGAGCACTCAGGAAAGGATGGCTGTGATTAGAACAAAATCAGGACGCCATCTTTCAAATGAACCACAGTACTACCTGACCGTCTCATCTGATTACTGAATATCAACTGGAATGGCAGTAGGTGAATGGATTGGGGTAAGGCCAAATGGGAACTTGGTTGGGGAAATGGCCACTGCCTTTTCTAGAGTTGGGTTGGCAATTTACCACTCAAGTGAGATGCTAACTGAGTAAGGGGCTAGGAGGGAGGGGCCTACTGGTTGACGGTCTTCAGGATCCATCAGGAAAGCTCATCTCCTGTAGCAGACACTTTTAGTGCCCTGAGCCTCATCTTCTCAGTCTGCCCAGAAATTTCAGCTGCAGCTGAAATGTCTGCTGCACTGAGATGGCCATCATTTCCTGGAACACTCTGGCAGCTTCCACCTCACGGACACGAGGAGTCAGTTTTTCTGCATCAGGCCAGGGCTTCCACAGAAGTGAAAGTGGAAACAAGTGAAGTTCCTTCAGTGTGTTTTCAAAAGCAGCCTAACGTCCCGAGGGCAACTTTCAACCACTGGGGAATGGGAATCAATGAACAATGTCCCAGCCTCCCTTCCCCTGATGGGACAATTCTGCAGTGGTTTCACCGTGTTCCTCAGAGGAACTCCAGTGGCATTGGCACTCAAACGTCCACAGTGGTCACCAATCTCTCCCTCCCTTTACTGACTTTTCCCTCTTCCCTGCCTCACACTCTGTCTCCCTCACTCCAGCTTCCTGAGACCACCTCCCAAACTTCCAGAACCCAAGCCTAGTCTCTGATTTGGGGAACCTAAACAGAGACCCTGACCACCCCAAAGTCTTGTTCAGAGTCCCAAAGCATCCTGTACGGAATCACAGCCCTTGTCACACCGCACTTTGGCTGTGGAAAGAGGAGGTCTGTCAAGGCCAGGATCAGGTCTCGTCTACACTGGAACCCCACATGCCCTGGCACGTAGGCAGCACTCAGTAACTGTTAGGTGAGCAGATGCCAGCAATGCATGTGCTGCACATGCATCTGAGGGCCAGGAGGCAAGCCTTGGCCTCATCAACAATTCAGGGAAGTCCTTTTCTGTTTTAGAAATCTTGTAAAATGAAACTAAGGCAGAGGCATCAGCAGCAGGGGAAAAGATATCTTAAGAAAGTGCATCTTTCATTAAGCCCACCCACGGCTGCCCCACAAAACACACCCCAGGTTTCCTCACCTCTTTGCTGGCCTCTGTGGAGGAACCTAGCCTTATTCACCTCTGATACTCCATCATTACATACCACCTGCAGCCTCCTCCCCGCTCCCTCCCCATCTCCTCTTTCCCTTTTGATTCCTGTGCTCTGCACTTCCATCAGGGAATCATAACAAAGGACTAGATCAAAGAAACGGAAACAATCGAAGCTGATTGTGCTGCTGCTGTTCCTTTAAATCTCTTTCTCCCCCAGGCTTTGAAGCTAGAAGTTACAAACTAGCCTCCTCTGGGTCAAGGGTAGTTGGCAGATCTGTTTCTGGGAAGCCTATGCAATGTGTGTGCCAATATTTAAAACTCAGTATAGTGAACACAAAAACCCACATGTCCAACTATTCTTGAAAAATTAAAGATTTGATGACATAAGCATGCAATTAGTTAGGGTAGGGTTAGCTGCTTCCTAAAGATGGAACCCACAGTCCCTCATGTGCTGCAGTCCCCACCACTCCTTTTTGCCTCTGCCTCTGAGGCCCCTATCCGTTGCCATTTATAATTGTGATACACAAAGTTCACTCTGCTCTTTCTTGTTACTTGCCTGAGGGTGAGTGTACTTGAGCTTGCTACCCCATATTCAAACACTTGGAACAAACAAGTCCCAGCTGCTGTGGATGTTCCTTGTGTGTTTAAGTGCCTCTGGCAAAAGGTTAGTGCTTCCTACTCTAATGCTATCATGTCTTACGCCGTTACAGTCATGCACCACATAACATTTCAGTCAATCACGGACTGCATACGTGACAGTAGTCCCATAAGATTAGTACCATATAGCCTAGGTGTGTGGTAGGCTATACCATGGAGGTTTGTGTAAGTACTGTAGGGGAGGAAGAAATTTTCCTAGGTTCTTCTGGCTAGTCTAAGAATTAAATTGACTTGAGACAGATTAACAGGAGAAAAACAAACAATAATATGGATACATGGGAAAAACCAAGGAAAACTGAATAACTCACCAAAATGGCCAAAGCCCTCACCTTAAATACCATCCTCAGCTATGTGGGGGCTGGGAAGAGTCGGGGACTTCAAAGAGAAGAAAGGCAACTCACAGATAGGTGAAAAAGAGCAAATTTTTGGAAAACAGGTGTTAGGCCACACACAAACAGAAGAACACAGAGAGGAACCCAACAAACAGGCTTTTCTAGGTTCCTCCCTGTCTACCACCTAGTTCATGTTATGCTAAGGTGATAGCTCATTTCCTGAGATAGCATTTTTTATCCGAATTCTTTTAGGCAGTTAAGGGGAAGGTAACAAGAAAAATTTCCTGAGTCTTTTGTTTCTTAAAAATAATCAGCCTAAAATAATCCTCATGTTAAAGACACACATTTGGGGGTGGCAAATTTTGTTCCCCTTCAGTACACTCTGTGATGTTCATAAAATGATGAAATCGCCTAACAACGCATTTCTCAGAATGTATGCCATTGTTAAGCAATACATGACTGTATTTGGAATCCCATCTTGATGATGGTAATGATGATGATGAAGATATAATGATACCTGGGTAATGGAGAGCGGTTACTCACGGCACATACGTCTGCCTAGTCCTACAGATGCTTTAAAAAAACAATTCATTAATATTGAGGGATTCAGGAGAGATGAGGAATAAATGGAGCCAAAACAGAAAGGAGAGGCCACCAGGATGTTTCTATTGCCCTTGATTCCTTCAGGGGGAGACTAGCCCGGTGAGCAAAAGAAAAGAAATTCTTCCCACCCATGCCTTAGACTCCAATCCTGGCAAGGATACAGACTTCTTCATCTTATCACTGAAGCTGTAAAGCCAAGCTCATGAACCATTTTCATGTTAACCCTGAGCAAGGGGAGAACTTGGAGCTTACCACATGAATCAGACTGCCCCGGCTCACAAAAAGGACACTGACAGTTTGCATCAAGTTTATAGATCCATAAACCCACAGTAAATTCCAGATTCCTGCAAAGCTAGAAGTTAATAACCAAATGCAAAGGCAACAAGAAGAATAATTCCCATAACCTCTCAGAGCTCAAAGACAGAATTTAAATGCCTATAAGACATACCACTTACTGAAGAACCACCATTCTTCCAATATTTAATCAGTCACTAAACAAATAGTCACTTGTGGGCAAGAAACTAGGGATGAAATGATCATTAAGACAGACACAGGAACCGCCTTTGTGAAGCTCATGGCCCAGCAGGAGTCATTAAATACACAATTACAATTATTTCGTTAATTACAAGTGTGACAAGTGGTATGAAAGAGAAGTCAAGGTGTGGGAACGTGGGCCAAGAGACCCAACCTAGGAAGAGGGCCCCGGCCAATGAAAAAGCATTTAGGCCGAGGCCTAAAGGGTGAGTAGGAGTTGCCCAGGCAGAGGGCCTGTCCATCTTGACCTAGTACTTACTATGTGCCTGGGACTGTATCAGGCAGGGGGGTTCGAGAGATGAATTATGCAGTGCCTTTCCCCAAAGAGCTCACAGTCTAGTGTGGGGGAAATAGGCTTCCCCCATAGGTGCTGCCGGGAAACGATGGGGTCTCTTCATCCCCATGTAACAGATTAGTCATTTAAGAAAACATTCTGATACCCAGGAGAATTCAACCAGAAATCTTCCTAATTGCAAAATGTTTTGTTGTGAGTGCAGAGAATTTCCCAAATAATTTAATAAAACAGATGAAATTGAGGAACTGTCAAATCCTGTGGAGCACCTGGGGCTTCACCAAGATAACAAGGCTTATTGTGGGGGGAGATGCAAGATCCAGGAGGAAAGGCACAGCAGGCACAGGGCAGCCCAGTTATCCAAAAGAAAGTTTAAACGAGGAATCGGATAAAGGGCAGTGAGGCAGGATATTAAACTTTGGAGACCTGTAAAAATCTGCTTGGTGTTAATATTGTCAGTAATAATTATTGTTATTATAATATATATTGTTAATATAATTAAAATATATGAATTAACATAATTAATAATCATCATCAAAATAATGTTCGTGAGAACATTGTTAATGATAACTAAGCACTCTGATAAAACTTTATGTGCACCTAACACTCTCGATTCTTGCGTAGGTTCTATTATTATCCCCATTTTATGGATGATAAAACTAGGGATTATAGCAGACAAGAAATTTCTATTTATGGCAATATGGCAGAATAAATAACCTGAAGACTAAAGTTCTCAAAGCATTGAACGTGCTGATTAAAACAACACATCCTTTTAATCACAAAATGGAGTTTGCAAGTAGTTTGATCCTCAGATGTCAAAATCAAAGGGCAAACTGCATGTGAGAACAATGAATAGATATTGCAGCTATCCCTTGGGGGCTGGCTGGGACAAGCGGCTGGACTCACCGAACAAGGGGCTTGGATGTTAATGGCCACAAAATGATAACAGATGAGGTGCTGGACCTGTGTAAAGCAGGTAGTTGGCAACTGAGCCTCCTCCACATAAAGTTAGGGACTTCAAAGAGTTACACTCTCAGTGAAAGACACACTAGATAGAAATCCACCCACTGGAACAAGAAGACCATGAGGAAATTTAACTCTCTCCCCCAGGCTCTGGGTGAGAAAAAAAATTGGCTAACTGTAGAATTTGTATCCATAGATCTTCCATCACAAAGGTCTGTGGGTCTGATGTACATTAACCAGAGGTGCAGGAAGCCCCAACATGAGAAGTGAACCATAAAAAAGTTATCCTAAGCAAGTGATATCTCCTAGGGCACCTGGCAGAAACAAATGAAGGGATACACCCTCAACCTGGACCATTCCCAAGTCTCATAAATCAATCCTTTCTGAAATTGAGTTCACAATCCAAAATTACAACACAAAAGGAAAAAGATCCACCATGAATGAAGGTCAGCAGTCACAATAAACAACAGGAAACACCTACCTCCAAGACCTTCACATAATGGAACAATCAGATAAAGACTATAAAATAAATGTTTAAATTAATTGCAGACATAAAGAAAGGAATAAAAACATAAAAGATCAAGATGCTATCAACAAAGACCAGTCATATGTGAAAAATAATCTCTAGAAAATAAAAATAAAATCATTGAAAATAAAAATCTCGGTGGATTGACTATTAGCAGATAAGCAAGCACACCTAAAGAAAAACTTAGAGAACAAGAAGATAAAGCTGAGAAAATGTAACACAAGAGAGAAAGAGAAGAAAAATATCAAAGAGGTCAGGAGATAGGAAGGATGAATGAGAAAATCCAACATAGAGCTAATGAGAGTTCTAGAAGGAGTGAACAAAGAATAAAGGAGAGACTATTCAAAGACACAGGAATCCTCAAATTCAGGAAATACAGTGAGTCCTAAGCATAGTAATTAAAACTAAATTCATACCAAATGCATTGTGCTGAAACTCCAGGACACCAAGGACAGAGAGAAGCTCTAACAATCAAACAGAAGAAAAGGCAGGATACTTAAAAAGGAGTAATAACAATTAGACTGACAGCAGACTTCTCAATAGCATCATTAGAAGCTATCACAAAGGACTAACATCTTCAAAGTACAAATAGAAAATAGGATTTGAACTTAATCATTTCTAAGTAAGGCCAAAATAAAAACATTTTTAGACAAGTAAAGGAGATTGTTGGCCATTGAAAAATTTACCACTGAAAGAACTATGAAAGGATGCACTTCAAAAAGAAGGAGATGGAACCTAGAAGTAAGGAATTGGAGACATGAAGAAATAGAAAACGAGAACTGATAAATATTTTGGTAAATCTGAATAAATAATTCATTGACTCTATAGAATGATGATGATGATGACTAACACTGGGAGGACTGCAGGGGTAACTGGAGTCACAGCATTCCACGTCCCTGTGTTGTTTGTAAGAAGGATAAGGATATTGATCAACTTTAGATTTGTTTAGACTTGAGGTCAACTATTCATGTTAAACTTTTAAGGAAATCCATGAGAGAGAGAGGATTACATTGAGTCATTGAGTAGTGGTAACCATTCAGAAAAAATAAACCAGGAAAAAGGGAATAGGGAGTAATGAGAGAAAAGCGACTGACAGGAGGAAATAAAGAAAACTTCACCCAGTAGAAAGCAGAGGCAGACATTGTTCGAGCATTAAAAAAATTAGGGTAAATAATAGTAAATAAGAAGGTAGAAATAAACCTGAAATTATCAGTAAATATAAATAAATACACCAGTCAAAAGACACAGATATCAGATTGGACTTTTTTTAATTACAAGAGACTCATCTGAAATATGAGGACATCAAAAGTTTAAAAGTATAGAAAAATTATGCAAAAAAAACGCTGTACAGCTATATTAATATCAGACAATTTGTAAGTAAAAGCATTAAGGATTAAGGAGGGTTCTTGCCTAATATTAAAGGAACAATTCACCAGGAAGGAATAAAAATCATAACCTTTTACTCACCTTATGAACATAATCTAAAATGTACTTAAAGCAGAAAATGACAGAATTACAAGGAGAGAAACACAAATCTCCAAACTTTTTTTCAGTGATTAGGCAGACAAAAAAATTAGGAAAGATATAGATTTGGACAATACAATTAGCAAGGTTGATTTGATGAAACATCATATAGACTCCTGAATCTCGAACATTTAGAGTTCGTATTCTTTTCAAGCACACAGGCATCAGTTATAAAAAGTGACCATTTAGTTATTCACAAAGCAAGTCTCAACAAATTCCAAAGAATCGGTACGATACAGACGACAATGCAAAAAAACGAGAAATCAATAACTAAAAAATAACTTAAATATATATATACTTGGAAATTTAGAGTTGTATTTTTAATTACCATAGGAGAAATACTGGATATATTTTAAGACTTACTCTCAAAGGAGAAATAATTCCAAAAATAGAAAATATTTAGAACTAAATGAAAATGGAAATACTACATTTCCAAACCTGTGGGAAGGAACTAAAGAAATTATTTAAAGACATTTTATAACCGTAAATGCTTATATTAGAAAAGTAAACTCAACATTAATGAACTGAGCACCAATATTATGCTAGAAAAGAACAGAATAAACTCAAAGTACGTAGAAGGAAGGAAATCTTAAAGTTAGAGCAGTCAATGAAATATGAAACAAAATAGAGAGGCTTGGCAAAACACAAAATTTGATTCTTTTTAAAGCTAACAAAGTGATAATGACAGGAGAGGCAGGTGGAAGTGGCAGAAAGTGTGGGCTCTGGAGCCAACTGCCTAGACTGAGTCCTTACTCCGCTACTTACCAGCTGCATGGCCTTGGGCAAGTCACTTGCAGGTGGCATTGATGGAGCCACAGCTCAAAGCCTGGACTGCCGGATCTCAGTGCCCACGCACTAACTGGGCATCCTTACAACAGGACGTCCACATCATCCACTCTGACAAGAGTATCTTCCACCCGTGATGAAACTAGATATTGCCCTCCCCACTTAACAGATGGAGAAGCTGAGGTCTGGAGAATTTACGTAATTCACCCCAAGTCATGAAACTATATGGCATTGGAGTTGATTCAAAACCAGATCTTTCTGACTCCAAAGTCTGCCCTCTCAACCACCATGCTCACCTCTAAGAGAAGAGGAAAGTCCCTACTGGCCACTCAGTATAGGGATGCTCTCATAAGCTTGGTATACAGTAAGTCCTGTATACCCAACTTCAGGGAAAATGTCTTTTTTAAGGTAGAACGTAAAAAAGAAGGGGCAAATGCCCCTTGCTCATATATGGCAGTTTCTTCTCTTACTAATGGTAACCTAGTGGTTAAGATTATGGGCTTCAGACTTAGAAATAACAAGAATAATTGTTAAGATGTGTTAGACCCTTACTATGTGCCAAGCATAACGCTAAGCTCTTTCAATCCTCACAACATCCCTTTGCACAGTTTCTATTATTGTCCATAATACAGATTAAGAATCTCGGGTGCAGAGAAGTTAACCTCACATAGCTGCAAATTGGCAGAGGCAGATTCCAACCCAGGCCATCTAACACCAGACTTCCATTCTTATCCACACTAAACTCCTTGAGCCCAACTTCCTCATCCATTGATTAGGGGTGACAATCCCATCCCTCTGAACTATGTAGAGGGATTGAGACAAGGTAGGGAAAGCCACCAGCACAGCTGGCATGATGATGATGCTGCTGCTGATGGAGCTGACAATTGGTCCTTGCAAAGACATAGGCCTAAAAGGAAGTTACCATTCCTACTCGCTCCAGAATAACTCGCTGCTTAAAATCCTCAAAAAGAAATCTTTCCTTCCATTTCATTCTCACAAATCTTCAAGGGGACAGATCATTTGCGCTCTATGTAAAAGCTTATTTTCAAAATCAAAACCATAGCATTTCGCATTATATGAAGACATGAAGAAAAGTATTTAAAAGAATCTGACAAATAAAATTGTAGAGCAGTGAGAGAAAAAAGCTCATATTACCCAATTCAGTAGGTCTAGCCTTGAACTTAATTTTCCAGAATTCTTGAAATATGGGTGAGGGCAGCATAAAAGACCAGTTAATCAGGTTGTTTGTTCTCTGTGTGTGAGTCACTGTTGCCACCTACAGTTAAAGAAGGGACATGCAACGCTGCCAAATAAGTAATTCTACAAAGCAGCCCTGGAGAGGGTGCTGCTAAGAAAAGATGCTTGTTCACTGAGTACAGAAAATGAAAATGCTACCTGAAGGAGCAGCTCTTTTTCAACCACCTCTTCCGTCTTGCTGATGAGATGCTTCTGCAGGGTGTGAATTTTCTGTATCAGCTCAAAGGTACTGGGGTCACTGGCCTGTTCAAGGGGAACAAAATAAAGCAGCTGAGATATCATCAGTTTCAAAGCACTGGAGTCCCTATGCAAAATAATTATCATTTCATGAAAATCTATCACAAACCTGCAGACCCAATGCAGAGAGAATGAGAACAAAAAAAAAGTGTAACAGATGGGATGGTCATCAAAACAGGTTGACGTTTGGCTAATGTTTTATCTATCGGCCCTAGTTAGCAAATATATTGAAAGTGAATACGTTTATCCCACTAGAGGAAATAATAACAACAACAATGATGATAGCTACTGAGCATAATACCTGATTCTCCGCCACCATCCAGACACTATGCTAAGTGCTTTTCATACGTTATCAAATTTTAGCCACACCACAGCCCCATGAGACTGTGTGTCTTATCTGCTCTTTGACAGATAAGACAACTGAGGCTCAGAGGATTAAGTGATTTACCCACACTGGTAAGGGTCAGAGCTGGATTTAAGCCCAGATTCATACCTGGTTCTAAAGCCTGTGGGTCTTAATTACTATTCTCTGAGGCTTTCCCTACATCATCTCTGTCTCCGTAGGAGTGAGACGGATTCCCTAATTCATTCAGTCTCAGGATTCTCCTTTGCTAACTGTCAACAAGAAGACGCATTACAGCGATGATGGGGACGGTCTCTAGCATGTGGATGCCCGCTCAGAACTGGCAACAGAACACGACCCTGGCATTTCCCTCTCAAATGGCGTTATCAATCTGTAAAGTTTTGATGCGCCTTCAATAGCTAGCTGTGTGCAGTTCAAACAAGATGTACAGTTAGAAATTGATAATTCATCCCGTAGACTTTGAGCCAAAGCTTCACTTTCAACTGTACTGACATTTTGAATTAATCCAGCAGCGAAATAATTTTCTACTGCCTCCCAGAGTCTCTATTTTCTAATTTTTAATAGAAATTGACATGGAATTGGAAACTTTAAAGATCTGCTTGAAAACCCATGGAATAAACTAATGTGACAGTACACGAATTTAAAATCTTCAGCTCCACTTCCCCAGACACATCCACATTATTATAAGTTTAGTAAACGACACCACTCTTGGCATTTGAAGGGTCCAAAATGAGGGTCCAAAAGATGGGGGGAAAAGACATTCCATCGACTCTGACTTTGCCTAGGAAATACTAAGCACAGCCAACCGATATCCATACATCGGGACCAAATGTGGCACACATTCATTTGGCAAGAATGGATGTTAAAATTCAGGCCTCATGTTTACATAACAGTTTATCATGCATTATTCTTAGTGTTTTCTTCATTAAAAGGAAAAAATAAAAATGAAAAACAACAACCTACTTGGCTGATGTTGTCCCTTGCCCTGCTCTTTCTTAAATCACATACTTATTTTCTCTCAATGCCCTAACTGTTCATGTAGTCGAAGCCCCTTCTGGCACCCACATTGCCGGGTACAAGTATAGAAGGTGCCATCTTTTTCTTGAATAAGCAGAACTCGTCTTTAATTATTTTCTTCAGTCCTGGTGGTAATGTCTATTAGGAAGTCATAAAATAAAATAGGAAGTTTATTATCTATCACCTATCAATGGGACTTTAGCTGTGTCCCCAGATCCTAAGAGAAAGGGTTTCACTAACACAGTGCTTGTCCTTCAAAAGGAGGGCTAGTTGACAAACGCCCTATTTCCTGCAGGAAACAAAAGGATGCAAATACCAGTTGAAAGATGGTGAAGATGCTGACGGCCAATGTAGCTAAAGGTAATTAACAGTCCAAGACTAACAGGCAGTCACAGGATAACAGGTTGACCAAAAGCTACCTAAACAAGAAAAATAAATGTCTATTGGTGAGGCCAGTTCACAGCTTTCACTGGGTCTTCTTCAGACAAACGAGATTGTGTCTAAGACTTTAAACAAAACTCACATAAACTGTCTAGTTCTGGAACAACCCAATTTCCATCTGACCCCGCCTTCCATTTGAGGTGACAGTTTGCGTAGCACTAAATAAAATCACGCTTCCTATTGTGCTTTACGTAGGAAGCCTTGGGGGTAGAAGAGATGTGAGCTGGGAGGAAGGCTCTGCCGATGTTACCTCGAGCTTCCTCCACCTGTGCACGTTCATGGGGTTCTCCAGTTCCTCCTCCAGGGCCCGGCATCGCGTCCTCTCCTTCAAGAAGTCTCTTTGCATGTGGAAAAGCTCCTGTCTGAACAAGACAAACTTTCTTTTGCACAGGAATTCCCCGCCCATCTGAACACCATATCTTCACGTGGTTGCATACACACCACACTTTATACGAAAGTTAGAATTAGGGAGACTTTTGTGAACACTGACCCGGCCTGCTAATCTGGGCAAGACACAGACGGTATCAATTCTTTCAGGGCTCCAACTTCAGCTGTAGCTTAAAAAAATCGCCAGAGCTTCAGAATCATGACTCTGGATCCCCAAGGAATTTAGAAGTATATGGAAAGAACAGGGAGGGGGTGAATTATGAGAATTTCAATATACTTTTTAATGTTTCTAAATGTCTCTATAGTAACAGCAGGAGAACAATCTGCATTCTGCCATCAGGCATGGCACCTGACTGCAACATATTATGGCTTAGGCGATCCTGACTGCACTTGGGAACCATCTGGAGAGCTTTGCCAACACACGTTTGCCTGCACCCAATCCCCACGGGGATTCTGCTCTAATTGGTCTAGCACATGGCTTGGGTTTCACAGGTTTTAAAGTCTTCTGGTAATTCCAACGTGCAGCCAGGATTGAGAAACACTGAGTTAGAAGTGATATTTTATCTCATGCTCCACAACTCCACAGATGGCTGAAAAAGTCCTGAAGAGCTAGCACTGGTTCAAACATACTTCTAAAATCTGTGGGAGTCCTTAGTTAATAGGTGACGTGCCACAGCCATCCAGAGCACCCGGTGGGCTGGCTGCCACCCTATTCAACGAGATGCCCTGTTGGGAGGTGGAGAAGGGGCAAGCACTCACAGTGACACCAGCCTAAGGATGTTGTTATCTATCCTCGTCTGCTGTGGGTGTGCAGATTACTAATACTAAGCCATCTCTTTTACTTAATTGCTTCATTTAAACCAATAATACAACTTCCCCTCATTAGCAAGACAAACCATTAGAATTAACTGCATGATGTTCACTCAGCGGAGCTCAGAACAAGCTGCTTAGAATTAAAAGTCTATTTTTAACACTTTGATTTTCTAGAGTGTCCTTAGAAGAGGAGGGCAAGAGTTTTAGTGGCCATCCTTGATGGCTTATTTTGTACTAGACTCTGCTAGGCACATTATGTTTGTTTTTGTGTTTAATTTTAACTATACGTCTAAAGTTCAGAGAAGTTAAGTGATTTGCCAAAGGTCACACAGCTTGTAGTTGGCAACGCTGTGACTGATATTCATGCTTGCTTGCCTCCAATATCTTTATTAAGTTGTCTTCCCATTGAAAAGAAAAAATAAAATTTATTTGTTGATAATAGATCAATAGATAATAGGTCAAACCAGCCATGTTGACTAAGAATGGGTAGAATTTGGTCCTTTGTGGATGTAATAAAAATAACTCATGGCTGGCAAGTTTAGTGATGGTCTTTGAGAACATTCAATAGCTACTTAGAATGAATCCATTTGTCTCCAAAATGTCGATGGTGGTGTCTCTGGGTGGTAAACTTATGAGTGATTTTCTAATCTCTTCTTTATATTTTTTCTGCATTTCCCACATTTTCTACAATGAATTTGTATTACTTTCATCATCTCAGATACGAGCAACTCTAAAAAAAAGTATTGATCCATCCTTGATAGTGGCAACTTCCCTTGCTATTCCTGAATACATTCACTGCATCTAAGTATCCAAACTATCTTCTAATTCAATTAATTTAAGAAGCAGATCTAAATGGTGTCCTTGTCCCAAGGTGGTCAAGGACACTCTTCATCTACAAGTCTGCGGGGAATAAGGATAGCTACTGAGAAAACACCAGACCTCTCATTAGGTTTCCCGCAATTGCCTATATAAAACACGGTGATGTTTTCCCAAAGGGAAAATAGATCTTGCATAACATAAGATTTAAAGAAAGAAGAAGGCACACTAAGCAAAGGGAAAGCTGCAGAAGACAAATCAGGAGTGAGATGTAAAATTTGGCTGCCTTCTAAGGAAGCAGAGTTTTCAAATAGCGATAAAATTAAATTTTTCCCCTCTTTTCATTCTGTGTATAATTCCAAGAAAAAGATGTGCAAATGTTACCAGGATTAAATTTAAATATTGATGCTCCATCTCTTGCCTACTGCCTTATTAAAGGCATTCCAAAGAGCTCATTGGGGGAAATTTTTTTCTGAATTGTAACTAGTTTGTGTTTGTGATTTGACTTGAAATTTCTTTTTTAAAATCCAGAATAAAGTTTTCAGATCTTTTTGCACTCTCGTATATTCCCCTGAAAGGAAACCAGTTCATTTTTTGTAACAGACAATGGACACCATGCAGATTGCGAATTATGGAAAAGTTCTCATTATTTGCTAATAATTTCAACATAGAAAAAATTATTTAATACAACTTGTGAAGACTTTCAATGACCAACAAGAGGAACACAAAGTCATTCCGAGAACTCCTCACCCACTCCTATTACCTGAGTTCGTCAACATTAGCCACACTCCTGGCAAGAATCCCCTTTTCCCGGCGAAGCTTCTTGATCTCAAGTTTGAGGATTCTCATGTCCTCCAACCTCTGGTTGTACTGGCTCTCGCCTTTATTCAGCACAGATTGTTGGATCTTGATCTTCTCATAGAGCAAAGCCAACTCATCATTGCGCCGAACAAGCTGTGACCCCAAGATATCTCTCTCGCTGATGACCTAGAAAGGTAAGGAAGGGCATAGCCACCAGGGGACTAATGGTCTCACTTTACATCATGGCAACAGCATTCATTCAGTCAAGGAATATCTATCCAATGCCCACATGTGCTAGGCACCCAGAGGGCGGGGCACTGGAAATGGCCTGCTAGACAATCAACACTGGACTCCTCTTGTGAGAGTTTGCAGTCTCTTTGGAAAAAGAAAGAGTTCAACAAATAATCCATAATAATAATAATCTAACAATCCTTGACCCATAAGTGTTTGCTGATTTGGTTTTTTCCAATTCAGTATTTTATAAATGATTACATTTGAATGACTTTATGATGGGCTAGCTTCCACCACTCCTTGCTGTCTTACACTAGCCAAATTCTCTCTTTTTTTAACCTGCCAGATCTCTCAAAGCATTTAAGTTTCTAACCACAAATTATGTAATTATTATTTGCAACTACATATGAGCAATTATATCATACTAGAATGTAAGCTCCCTGAGGACAGGGACCTTATTTTCTTGTCAGTCAGTGTATCCTCAGTGCCTAGAGGAGTGACTGACACATAGAAAGTGCTTGTAAATGACGTGAATAAATGAATGAATATTTCATAACTAATCAACAGAGCTAGACCTCTGCTGCTGTTCCTCCAGTAGACTGAATGGAAGAGCTTGGAGAAGACTGAGGGCTCGTGAAGAGTTGTGTCTGCTGACGGGGTCTGTAGGCCTAGTGAGGAGACATTCCCACCTGGTCTAACTCCTTCTTCTGTCTCACCCTCTCCCCATCAGCCTCAGCAATGATTCGCAGGAGTTTTCTCTCTTCAGCTTCCTGCTTTTCAATGAAGTGTTTGGTCTCCAGGGCTTGTTGTCTCAGCTTCTGCAGCTCGGCCTAATGAACAGTGAAAGATGCAGACAAATTTCACTCTGTAACAGCACAAACTAGGACTGCAGGGTCTGGATTTGGACGTACAACCCTGCTTCTGACACGTTCCTCTGCAGTTTTGTTTAACACGGTTTGATCACTCTCACAAGCAAAACAAGATTAACACACAAACGCACACACAAGTCCCTAAAGAGACAGCAAGGCACATTAACAAGATCATGTTTAGTCTATGAGTTGTGCCCTTGAGGGATTTCCATCGGTTTTCTATAGATGGGTAGCAGGCGCCACATTGATATTCAGCAGCACTTCTCTTACCAGCTAAACATGGGGAAAATTCACAAAGAATAGTGCAGAGGAGGATGTGGGGTGAGGAAGGGAGGAGCCTCCGTATGTGCCAACTGCTATAATGGTCCTAACAGCACATCAACTGCAGAGATAAGGCCCGTTGTAAGCAAAAATTAAATTAATAAAGATAACAACCAAGTGTCTATCTTAGAAAACATCTGGATGAGATCGAAGAGATGTCATGGTATAAAAAGATATACAGATCCTATTCCTAAGATGCTTCCAATCTAGATGAGAAGATAAGAAATACATATTATGCAAATATAAACAAGTCCAGGCAATAATGTTTCAGTATCTTTACTATCACACAACAGTGAATTGATGTGATAGGAGGTCAGAGGACTGGAGTTGTCAGGCAGGCTTCCTGGGAGAGCTCAGGTCTTGAGGCTCTTGAGGTTACATGGAAATCATAAGTGTGATGGGGAAAGGGTGCTATGTACTGGCAAGTTTCAGAAGGAAAATTCCTCTCATCAAAGGACACATTTCTTCAATTCCACAAGTATATTTGTGACCTACAATAACCCAGGCATTGATACTGGGCATTTTGCATAACTACTCTTATCTCCATTTTACAAATGCAATTACAGAGACAGAGTAAAGCAAATTACCTCACCCAAGTTTACACGGGTAGTAAGTAGCAGAGTTGAGATTCCAACCCAGATCTTTTGATTCTGAAGCTTGTGCCCCCTCTGCTGTCATCACTTAATAGTTCCAAGTCAAATACAGAAGAAGAGTAAGACTTGAGGGACTCAGCATCCATTGGAAATGACACATACAGCCAACTGCACTAGCGTGGAAATGCTATCTACTCTGTGAAAAAGGACATGGGAAGACACAGGAATGAGTTTTTATTTCTGCCTGGCGTTTAGAGGGAAGAACCAGCCATGGCCATGGCAGCTGACAGCTATTTCCAAAGAGAAGGGGTATGTCTTAGAGGGGAGGGTATTCGATCGTAAGGCTTGCAAGAAGGAAGGCATGATAACTATAAAGCACCTGATGTGTTCACCAGACAGCAAAGCATCTAGCATGGCTGGATTAGAGTGTTAGGTAGGGAAGAGCAGGATGCAGGGCTGGTGAAATAGCTGAGCCAGCCTGGGAAGAGCCATGTATGCCATGCACTGAAGAGAGGATGCAATGAGGAGCCACAGAGCTAATCACATTCAGGGAAGAATCTGTCTTTGAGAGGTCCCATGCCCAGATAGGAGGGACAAGTGGTATTATAGACCAGGTTGGCACAAAAAGAAAAAACAGGAGGAGGAGCTCTGCTTTCACCCAGGCTGGGAATCGCAAGGGAGATGCCGAGACGATACTTAGGCTCCAACTTTTCAGTGGTTTCTAGGTGGGAAAGGACAGTGAAAAAGTACTAATTTTTTCCTTCAAGGAATTATTGGAACTGCCACCTTCACCCACCCAGAAATGTCACTGGAATGATAGAAAACCCCGTATTCACAAGTGCCTATGAAATAACCCAACTCAGGGTCAGAGTGTGCCTCTGTTCCATGAGAAGCACGAGTCATTAATTCTATACCTCCAACTTACCCAAACAGTAGAAGACACTATACACCTAGTAACAGACATGTAATGTCACACACTAAATGCAGCCAGCTACCAAAAACCAAGGGTTTCTTTTATGGCATTTTGTTTGTTCATTCGTAAAATATATTTTTGTCCAGGAAAAAGCAAAAGGAAATAGTTATTGAGGAAAGATCTAGTCTCATATTTACTACTTTGGGGGATTGCCTGTTAGGAAAGAGAGCAAAGAACCAGCCTTTCTAATTCTATAATCATTTAAGGTAACAGTGAAGACAGCAATAAAATATCTGTTTAGCTCATGCTTTCTTTAATAAAACTTTTATTTTCCCAGATGTGCAACATTCACGTCCCTGTTCCTAAGTGCCAAGAGCTGATCAGAATCCAGCAGCAGAACAAAATGAAACCCCTGTTATATTAAAATGCAACCAACGGTGTGTAAAAGCATCTGTCGGAAATGTAAAACCATTCGTGCGTTTGGCATTGCTGGGTGTTTTTTCCATAATATATCAAAATTCTGAGTGGTCTCCTTATGTCATAAATTTATGGGCTGTAAACAAGATGTGGCATTAGACATTGGCAGCAAATGTTAATATCAACAAAATACCTTGGGTCTAATGCATTTAGCAGCTATAAACCTGAGCTGTCTCACCCAGGATAGATGGTAACAACTGCTGTGCACCCAAAAGCCCATCAAGCAGTGTTCTAGGTGGGGCCTGAGGGATGGGCATCTCTCGAAGTGTTCCTGGCGGTATGAAGTTGTAATACGATGGCAGGACGCATTCTTTAGTCACTGCCTCCACAATTATACAGTTTTGTCGTAGATGTTTATGGTTATCATCTAATTTGGCTGTGAGCATAAATCATATCTCAATAGCCACACTTCTGGAAGTTTCACCTGTTCACACATGATCCTGACATTCATGGGGTTTCACCAAAGCCATCTGTTTACATCTAGCAAAACCAACAGGACTACCTGAAGCCTTCCAGCCACAAGAATAACTAGGTTCTCTCTCTCTCTCTCTCTCTATCTCATCTCTCTCTCTATCTCTCCCTGACAGTTCCCATCCATGTCATTCTAGAAAGCCAACTAAGTAAAAGGATATAGAGCTCTGAAGCCAGTCGCTAATGTGACACTGAGCTCTGGATACAGAGAATTGGCTACTGAATTATTCACCTAAAATCAAAGTGCTGTCAGACTCATGTGGGATGATTGGGAGGTGATGAGACAGAACTGTTAGGACTGGAAGGCAGACGCTCCAAATGAGATGGCTCCTTCAGCGCTAATGAAACAAGACTTGGACAGGACGGGCAGATGAACGCAGATGCAGCAACATCTACAGAGAACTATTGACATTCTGTCATAACCGCAACGTGCTGACAATGTTTAGAATCCTGAGGAGTCAGCAGAGCATGGTAGCAACCGGAAAAGGAAAGAAACATGGAGGGAGCAAGATTTTTCTTTTGAGGGGGATGAATGAGGATGGGGATGATCCATTATGAACAACTGTTTGTCTGCTGGCTTGGAGAAGTAGCAAATTGGGTTGTCCTTTCAAAAGACATCTCGCCGTCTCCCAAACAGGCTAGGGAATCCCTCTTCCAGGAGGGATGACGTACCCACAAATCTTTGTAGAACTCATAATAATAATCTAAATGTCTCTTGGAGCAAAGTTACTAGGATCTGCACTTTCCTTCAGAGTTTTGGTTTGCAAACTTCAGATGCATGAAATACACAGACCTCCATGGAATGTGATTCAAATTTGAGGCTAAAAAAGTCAAGAGGCTGAAACTCAACATTTGAGCTGCCATATTTTTCTAAAGAATGTCAATGGGCATAATGATAGGCCAAAATTATCCAGTCGAAGCACCAGTGCAAGTTACCCTTGGATAACCTCAAATAAGAAATCAAGCTGGCATCCTTTCTCTGTTCCTCATTCTTGCCTTAATACGAAATGCTGGGGGAAAAGGCATCCTAGTTTCACAGCAAGTCCAAAGCAATCATCTTCCTATAATCGATGACCCAAAGCTATCCAGACCTAGGATTCCCCATTTGGGGCAGACTGTCCAGAGCAGAAGCCCTTTAATCATCTTTTATGTCCACCAGCTGCCAACTCTGCTGGCCCAGGACCAAAAAACAGGGCCCCATTGCCCTTTATTTTACTTTACTATGATGACTCTTTGGAGCTTATATAGAGAGATAGCTGATGATGGAGGGCATAAGTGAAACAAAAATGAGCCAAAGTGAACTCTAAAGAATTAGGAATAATTGCTCTTTTGCATAGGACATTGCTTATTCTAAAGCAAGGTTTTGTAGAAGGCAGTTACTTTCATCTTGGACCCCATTATGGGGTAATAATTAATTTTTTGACTAGAGCATTACCTGAGAAAGTAAGAGATGAGGATCAATGTCATCCTCTAAAAGGAGAGATGATGTACCATATCGAGTTACACTGAAGCCTTGCTAACATGGGTCCTCGAGGCTCATGCGTGAAGCAATGTTTATAGTAAGATTCTTCTAATTCACTCAGTGATAAATAAACCCCATCCCACTTCACGTTGCAGGGTGGAACAAGCTAGTTCTACAAAACTATGCTACAAACAATGAGAATAAGGACAAAGATGTAGCATATTTTCAAATTTTAGAAAATATAATTATGTTTCTTTATAGGTACATAAATTTTAATGCAGAATTTTCTGTCATAAGCTGGAGTGGGAAGATGAAATTCTCAGACAGGTAAATACATTAATTGCCATATCTTTTTTGTAAAGGAACCTTTGTTACGTTTTAATCTTTCTCAAACTCAACGTGCTGTAAGTTAATTTAATACTGTAGTTCTATTTCCATGAAGACCTATCATTAAGTTGATAACACCCAGTACTGAGAGTGCACATTTCAACCTAGGGCATCTTGGAATCAAGGAAATATGGCATTAACTCTGTTCAACACTAGATACACATTTTCAAGATAGGAACTATCTTTGAAAGCTAAAATGTGCAGAAACCAAGGTCCCCAGGCTCTCATTTGTTGTAGTTAGCCCCTGTAAGTGGCTCATAAACAACCATGTCTATTCTGCATATATATTTTCAAAATAAAAGTGGCATCATTCTCTTAGAAGTTCCTTTTTTAATTCTTTGGTCAAATGGATTAGAAGGGAAATCTATTCAATTGGACGGGAAGAAGAAAATACATTTGGTTTAGTGAATGCGTACAGTAAAACATATCTGGTTTGAGGATTTGAAATGATATAATTATTTGGTATGTACTATTGGACAGGGTCTTTATATCAGTAGACACAGAATGTTCTAAATTAGTAAATTTAAAAGGCTATGTCATACTAATATAGGTGAAGACAGACGGGGTTCCCCGGAGGAGTGGCTGCAAATTTCTCAGACCCACAGAGATAAGGTGAACTAGGAACCCCGTTGAGGGCAAATCAAGTGAGGACAAGGCTTGACACCTAGTGGTTAATGATACTGTAGGCAGAAAAGACATGTGCATGTGACATAAACAATGATTAGGACAGAGAGACAAAGAGTCTTGCCAGCATTCCCTTATGGAAGGCCCCGGGAGGAGTCTGGGAAGGTTGGGTGTGGGCACAGGGGCTGGACGTGGGTTGTGAATTGAAAGAGACTGTAGTGAGCCTGCAAGCTCCAGGACTTGTGGGGCACTGCCGACCTGCCAGCTCCTCTTCCGCTGACGTGATGTTAGCCGACACAGGAGAACTAAGTGCTTGTGCATCTCCAGGCCTCCTCTCCGTTCCACCTGGGAGCATTCCTCGTAAGGAAGTGACCCAGAGGGGCCAGAGCTCATTGTCCCCGTGTCTTGTGTTCTCCCTGCCCCTTGCTGCCTTCAGTGAGGGTGGAGCCTGCCTCAAGGGGATGGAATAGATAGAGTGTTGGTCCCTCGCTTTTCTCGTAAGATCTGTACCTTCAAGGTTTCCTTCTCCTTTTCTATGCGCTGCTGTTCCAGATGCAGCTTCACAAGTGCCGACTCTTTGGCAGAGATCTCTTCTTTCAGCTGATCTACCTGATGGGTCATAATCTTTAATTTTCTCTTCATTTCTGTCACTTCATCCTAACAAAATGAAAGGAGAAATGTTTGAAAGTGAATTCAATAGAAATCACCATACCTATGGAAGTTCGATACACAGTCAAGAACTTTTGAGAGACTCTCTCAAAACGGTGGTCTCCAGACCAGTTACAACTGGGCTATTCCTTTGTATCTTGTGCCCATCAACCTCAAAGTACCTTAGAGCATTAACTCTCAAAATATTCTCAGGAGAGATACACAAAGTATGCATAATGAATATGCCGTGTACATACACATGCACATACACACACACACTTTATCCCTCATTTCACAAGAGAGGAATTTGTTGTGACAAATATTCCAACTAAAAGGTTACAAAGCAAAGCTCTGCAATTAAATGACAAGAATATGCTGCTCCCCTCTGAGTCATGGTAACTATTAGCAGTTTTAAAAATCAGAAACAGGAGAATGGCAATTCTACATAATAATCAAAAGCAGCACCATGATCTTCACATCCTATCAAGTTGTGCCATTTCCATTTCAAACACTCTGATAGTTCTGTATAAATTGATCTTCTCTTTCAGGTGAAGTCCATGTGATTTCTTTCTTGATCTATTCTAAATTCTGCCATTAGGATAACAGACGCTGCTTTTAACCCAGGATGGGGAGGAATCACAATGGAAAGACGTAAATATATTCTTTACCTGAGCCTCAACCAGATTTTTGCTGTACAGATTCCTGTCTGACCTGACAGCTTCATACAGGTTCTGTTGCTGTTTTAATTTAGTCTCCGATTCGGCGATTTTTTTCCTGTAGTCAAAAATCTGCATTTCACGGACTTTTATGTCTTCCATGTTCAGGAGGACCTGGAGGAGAAAGAAGGATACGAAGGTGGTTAAATAACCCACCTGTGGTTTTCGGTTCAGGACAAACAGAGATTCTTATCTAAGGGTAGCTAGTAGAAATGCTAGCAATCAGGAAATCTGACTGTGACTATAATCACTGTGCAATAGCACAGGAATTCAGCCTCGCTGATTAGGGGCCAACGTACAATTCTATCTGTACCTGAGTTCTGTTCAAGCACAAAGGCTTAGCACAGTTATTTTGTGATCACAAGAAAGAAAAAAAAGAAAGAAATTCTTTCAATTCTAAAAACCTCTCCTGACCACCCCACTCACCAAAAAAGGAGGAAAAAAAAGGCACAGGCTTAAACAGATCTTGACACTGAGCGCTAAGAAAGATAAGAGACAGCTTAGCTGTTTGGCCACACTCGAGACTTTATCAAGTTAACCACAAGAAAGAAAAGTGGCCTTTGAACGTTGATAGCGATCATAATGCTATCTTGCCAGTGTCAAACTCACTCCATGAGGGAAACTCAAAGGACTTCATAAAAATGCATTCTATTGTGCACAAAACACTTCCGGGAAAGATGAGATGCAAGAATAACTGCCTCCTTTTAGCAAGTACGAAAAACCAAGGCACGAAATTCCACCGTGGGCCAAGACCTCTCAGCAAGCAATCCATACAGTAGAAATCACGTAAACACGCCTCTGAGCTGCAATGGCCACGGAAATTCCTTAAGAAGACAAATTTTATCAAGGAAGTCTGATTAGATCAATGGGACTATGGTCTAAACAACAGCTAGAACACGTAAGGAGAAATTTCTTAAGATTTCAGCGGGGTTCTCTTAATTAATGGTTACAATTGAAGGAAATAAACAGAGCAATGTGACAGAGAATGGAAGGAAGTGGATGTACTTGAAGTAACAGGGCCATGGAATGTTCCCTGAAGAAGAGGCATTTTCCCTAGAACCTAAAGGTCAAAAAGTACTGAGACCTTTACCCTGGTGATACTCACTGTGACCCAGGTGCGGGCTACCCGTAAGCAACACATTCCCAAACGTTGCCCTACAGAATCCTTTTATTCTCCTTGTGGAATTAGTATTCTGGAAAGTACACTTGGAGAAACCTTGTTCTAATGTTTTCCCATCAGAGTTAATGATGGCTGGTGTTTAATATATTTATCCTTTATATCTTTAAATAAACACCTCTCAAGGTTTTCTTAGACTTATACTTAAGGAAGGACGGGATTAAATTTTAGTAAATGCCTTTTCAGCATGTATTATTTTGTACTATTTTTTCTTAGTGGGTCTATCGATTTGATATAATTAGTAATTAAAGTTTCCTTTTACAAGTATTTTAATTTTATTTCTTTATACATAGTCCCACATACCATAATTGTAAATAAATGCATAAATGTGAAATATACATTTATTTTCTCTTCCTTATTTACTTGGACTTTCCATCTCCCTTCAACCCACATCAGCCCCTCAACAACACATAAAGTAACCAGGTTAACAATCTAGTATGAGTTCTTTCATATTTTTCTTTGAATTCTGCATATTCTATTAAGGTCTACTAACATCATCATCATAATAATGTCGACGAAAATAATCCATATCCAATCTATAAATGAAAATTTGGGTGAGTTTATTCTGAGCTTAAATCTGAGGATTATAACCCGGGAGAGTCTTTCCACAAAGGAACAGAGCACTCCAAAGAAGTGAGGGTATAAGGGTGGTTATATACCCTCAAAGAGGATGTTTCACATAGGATTGAAATGTCCCTTTTACAATAGTCGCGAGACTGCTCTGTCGGCACAGCGATTGATGGAAATAGCAGGTAGGTCTTCTGTCTCTGTGAACACAGCAGGGTGGCAGTCTGTTGTCTCCAGCTGGGTGGTCACAGGTGAGCTGGGAGGTGAGTGCAGCAATCAGTTCCTAGCCTAAGGAAAAATGCTTATCCCTAAGGAAATGCTAATGTGGGGGGAAGTTGCACCTTTATCTCAAGGGCCTTTGTTCTGGCCCTAGGAAATGTCTAAGCAGATATGCAATGCGTGCTCAATAGCCACAGTCAGGCCCTTTTGGAAAAAAAAGTCAGGCCGAATTAGGTTTATACCAAATGGCTTCCTCATATACTCCAATATATCCTATTGCTTGCCATTTTTATTTGTCAATAATCACTAATATTTCTCCAGTACTTTCTATGTACAAGGCATTTTACACATGTAACTCATTTAATCCTCACAAAAATCCTATGAGATGTGTGTTATTACTGCCTGAATTTTACAAAGAAGGAAACAGAAGTTCAAAAGAAGTCATATCATTCATAGCTATTGAACTAGGAAATATGCCGATACAGAGATTCGTTTGTTTTCTTTTATTTTGCTTTTTCAGGTTTTGTTTTTTGGAAAACATGGAAAAATGGTTTTATGCTCCTTGCTTTTTATCACTCACTAACACTTCGTGGGGATCATGTGAGGTAGCTCTAACCCATTCTCTTTAAAGATGGTATAACAACCTACAGTGTGGGTGTGCCATCATATCCTCTGCTCTTCCCCTCTGACAGGCACTAACTTGGTGTCCACTTTTTTGCCACTCTGAACCAGGCTGCAACAAACATTTTTGTAGACGTGTCCTCACGCACCTGAGTTTTACTTCTATGGGATGGATTCCCAGGAGCGGAGTATCTGCCTCAAAAAATGTATATATTTTTAACTTCAATAGATAATATTGGATTGCTTTCCAAAATGGCTGTAACACTTCATGTCTCCATACTGCCAGCAACAGTTTTCTTAATTGAAAACTATCCTTCCAGTTTCAAAAGAAACCCTCCTTGGTCATACTGGATGATTCTTTTAATGTTGTGTTGAATTTGGTTTGCCAGAATTTCATTTAGGATTCTGCATACATATTCATAAGAGCTCTATGTCTATAACTTTCTTTTTGGTTCTATTTTAATATCAAGGTTTCTGCTAGTTTCACAAAGTGAACAGAGTATCTTTCGGTTCACTCATTCATTCCCTCACCCATTTATTCATTCACTCTGTAAACATGTGTTGAGGACCCATCTCTGGCAGGCACTGGAAGAGCACCAGTGACGTAAAGAATAAGACGCATGCCCTACCCTCAAGTTCCCCTCTAGAGAGCGACTCCCCATGAAATGGATAATGAAGGAATGCATACAAGGCCCAAGGTAGGAATATATACAGACTCGGTGGTAAATGGTTTGGATGTTCGGTTGGGGGCCTGGAAAGAACAAAGTTAGAAAATCTGAGGCAGGAGGTCTGCGAAAGAGGCATGTGGATAGATCTGAAATGAAAAGAAATCCTGTTCCGTCTTCCATCATTTCTTTGATTTATATCTTTAGAATCCTTAAAAATGTGTAACAGGCAGCTTTTTAAGATACCACCACTGGTAACTAAAATACATAGGTTAGGAATAAATGTGAAACCTAAATAAAGTATCCATTACTGGATCTGTTATTTGCTTGATTTGTTTTTGCTTTTGTTTTTGTTTTTAAAGGTATGCTTTTTGGTGAGGAAGATTGGCCCTGAGCTAACATCTGTTGCCAATCTTCCTCTTTTTTTTTCCTCCCCAAAGCCCCAGTACATAGTTGTATATGCTAGTTCTAAGTCCTTCTAGTTCTTCTAAGTGGGATGCCGCCACAGCATGGCTTGACAAGCGGTGTGTAGGTCTGCGCCCAGGATCCGAACCGGTGAACCCCGGGCCACCGAAGCAGAGTGTGAACTTAACCACTACGCCACCGGGCTGGCCCCTGTAGTTGCTTGATTTTTTTAAAAAAAGAATGGCACTATCTTAGCCTAAAATTTAGCCTTTCAAATTTAGCCATGATGTCACCTTCTTTGGGGTCAGTGAAACAAATGGATTGAAAATACTCTGAACAGCAACATCCACATTCAGACTATCAAGCAGCACATCAGAGAAAAGAAAAAAATTGCTTGTTCAATCACTTGGAGAGATGTTATAACGAGAATAATCCTTTGCACAGGCAGAATAATGCTCCAGAGAAAGGATGCAGCCAAAGGCATTTCTTTTTTGGACATCCAACTGGCAGGGTCCATCTTTCTGCACACAACCGTGCACAAAATCATAAACTTGCTTCCAGATTCTTGAAGCTGGGAGTAATCAAGAACCCATCAGGATACCAAAAACATCAAAGGTATTTCAGTTAAATGACAATGAGAAAAAAAGTATTAAAACTAAAGGAAAAGACAATTTACAAAGCAATTTAGTTCTAAGTGTTGGGACTCAGAATTTGTTTTGATGGAAATCATTCAAACTAATGTCACATAGAAATTCCAATCCTGAAAATTCCTAGAATGTGTGGGGTGTTAAGTAGGAGTGAAACTTCTCATCAGCAAAATGTCCCCTGCTAAAAATAGTATATCAGAGAATGTGAGGCTGGAGCTTAACTAATTGATTACCCTTTAGATACCTCAAACCAACTCCTGAGATAAATCACACTCAAATACTGGAAGTTTTATTACAGCCAGAGAGTTGGAGCTGCTAGCATTTGGAGGCCCGCTTCAGAGGAGCCCAGAAAACGCTTATGTTGCACTCTGAGGGCACAGGCCCAGTCTATAACTTACTCCTGCCTTTCATTTTCCTGTTAAAACAACCTGCCAATAGAGATAAGAATGAGATGGAAATCAATAACGCATGCTGGAGATCTGCAGCATAGTCAAAACATCATATAGACTGGGGCAGGATCAGAAAGTAGGTCACTGAATTGGAAACCCCTTAACTGGCATTTGATGAAATATTAGTACAATAAACCTCTCAACTAAGTTCTTTTGACTCAACGTCAATGGTTTGAATGCTGACAGTGCCTTTACCTTCATAAGGTAACCGAGAAACTCACTTTCTGGAAACAGCAACAACAACAAAAACACCTATGTACCCAGGCTTGTGAAATTTTAAGTCTTCTCTGTTTTTCCTGCTTTCTTATTTTATCCTCTATGTTAAATTTAGGGAGGCATATCTATGTTTCTATCTGTTGTTTAATGACATATTACATTATATTATAAAATGAGGGATGTAATGATATCTAACTCAGAGGGTTATTATGAGGATTTAAGAAAAATATATATTTGTGCCATCATGTAAGTACCTAGCATATAGTAATTTCATCATTTAAAAAATGTTAAAGATTATCATGATGGGTATATCATATTATATAATATGAGTACTCAACAAGTCAATTTGATTTTTCTATGGAACAAATTCTGTTCTACAAGAAAATAGTGGTCTACAGTACACTTCTGTTATTATAACACAAAATGCTTATAATTTGTATATGTCCCCTTGAAGCCCCTCTCTAGGGTTCTACCCTAGTAAGGATGCTCTGGAGAAAACCTCAAATTAATATCAAAGAAACAGGAGCTTTACTTCATTGTGAAGATACCTATTCAGAGAATATTTCTTTGATCAACTATTGCTTTCCTCACTTATTTCTAAGCCCTTGAAAGCACATTATTATTCATTTCTTGGAACCTCTGTCTAGAAGAGCTTTGCTTGACACTGTTATAGGCAAAGAAGCAGAGAGCTTAGCAACTTCCAGGCAAAGATCCACTGTGAACAAATGCTTTTTGGCATATAAAATGTCTGAGAGGCGACAGCCAGAAGTTTAATGTTTAGAATGAAAAAGTAGGGGTCCTAAAATGAGCCAAGTGTGGAACATGCAAAATGTTGCTCAGATTTAATAATTAACTAGAAATGGTTTTACCTAAAATTAGTAAAACTTCAGAAAAGAGAAAATATGGTGAACCACAATTTATAATGCCATTCCTGGCACCTCTCAATTTATCTGAATAGTAAAATTTAGAGCGCAGCAGAAGAAAAACCATGAGGATTAAAAAATGCTGAAACCCTGTAAAAGACTATCCTATGGCTCAAGAAATATTCCCTCTCTCCCAGCGTCCCCAGCACCTCGTGGGAGGAGCCTATTTCCCCTTGCTGTTGAGGTCGGGCTTGGACATGTGACTTGCTATAGCCAATGGGACGTCAGAGAACGTTAGGCAAGCAGAGAATCATGAAACGTGCTTGTGCGGTTGGGTTTGACCTTCGCACCCCTTCCTTTCTCTGTGAGAATAACACCCATCATGGAGGATGAGAAACAAGTAGAGCAGAACTGGACCCACCTCACAGCCCTGAGCCAGGCACAGCCTAGATCAGCTGACCTCCAGTCAACTGCGGGTGTGTGAGTGAGAAATAAGCCCTTATTTTTGCAAGCCAGTGAGATTTTGTGGCTGTGTATTATGCAGCATTATTATGGCAAGTGTTGACTGAGACAAACACAAAACAAAAGGTTTGGGATTCTGAGCCATCCAATTCTGGCACAGAAGGGGATCCTCTTTTTTTCTCACTTGCAAATGCCAAGGTAAATTAAAATGTACTGTAGGGCTTGTGGTATCTTAGATTTCACCTTTCTTTCTCTAAACAGAAAGAATCAAAAGGCAAATGTTGAATGTTCTTGCTTCCCAGAAGGAAAAAGAGACCATGCCACAAGTCACTCACAGCTAAACTGGCCAAGGATAATTCAGGTAAGATTGTCTGTTATGGCAACAAGTTTCAAATTAATTTAAAGGGAGGGCACACCCTAGCCATAAATATGTTAAGGAAGAAGAATTTAATATAGATACCTAAAAGTAAGTCTTTTTCTACCTAATCCAATTGTCTAATGTGCTTTCCATTCATTCTTTCAAAAAATATTTGAAGACCTATTTAGGAAATAAGTAATACAAAGAGCTGAAGATTGAATAAGACCTGCCCTCAAGGAGCTCGTGAGTAGAATGAGGCAGACGTGCAAATAACAGTAAGTTAACACAGGATTTTCTCAACTTTCAGAGAACGGAACCAAGCAGAGAGGGTTAGGGATCACTTTTAATAAATGTCCTTGGGAAAAGTGGACTTTTATTTGGCCCTTGAAGGAAGGGCAAGGTTTTATTAATATTTTTTCTTTATTTTTTTAATCAGGATACTAAAGTAATACATATTCACTTTAGAAAATTTGAAAAATACAAAAAGTACAAAAGGAGGAAATGAAAGCAATTTGTATCTCTACCACTCAGAGAAAACCGCTATAATATATTGGTATATTTCCTTCTACTTTTGCTCCTCTTAAAAAAAAAAAAAAGCAACTAGGCTTCTGTTTCTTCTTGCCTAATTCTCACGGATTACTTTTCTTCATCATTGTAGGTAAAACAATACACACACACACACACACACACACAATCTTTCTTTCAGAGCGAGTCATATATGAGAGTCTCCTGTCACTGACTTTGCCTGGAACACGGTCAGTCCACATGCACAATTCTTTCATCTTCAGAAAACATCTTCCCATTATGTCTTTGATTTGCGGCTCAGCTCCACCCTCAGAGACCAACTGTCTGTAGGCTGGTTTCTCTTCCTTGTCCTTCTTATCTCTTATCTCCTCTTTGATAACTTTTATCTTTAATTTTTTTCTTCTGCGTTCTAAGAGAATTCCAAGTTTGCACTCCTCTGGGTCCATTCTCTGCAACATCAGGTCTGTTCTTCACTAACTTCAGCGTGGATTTTATATCTACCATTGTTTGTTTTCGTTTTGTTTGTTTTCTAGTCTCTACAGTGGTTCCTTAATTCATCCATCCCTTCCTTTTTATTTCATCTTTGCTTTACCCTAGAGGTAACGTCATTTTGGACTTATAATCCAGATGATAGTCCTAGATCCTACTGGGGTCACCCTACCCTTAACAACAACAAAAAAACAACAACAAAAAGTCTGGAATCCCAATTCTGTGTGCTAGGAAACCCAACGTCCCACCTAATATCATCAAGAACTCTGGGAGGAATTATATTTCTCCTGCTTATTGTGGCTGTGATTTCCTGTTCCATGGAATTCTGGATTCTCAGTTGGCATCTTGTCTCTTGGACCTACTGTTCCTTTTCTAGGATATATTACCTGACACCCCTCACCACGCCATTGCTACCCCTGCAAGGTGCAATCCAGCCTCAAGGTTGATGCAGCAGACTGTCACTGAAGGTTTGAGGCACAGAGCACAGTGAAGAATTTAAAATCAAATATTGCACATGCTTGTTCTTAGCAATCCCTCCTCAGTCATTTCTGCCTCTGGGAACTCCTCACTGGTCATCTCCTCCAGAAGAGCCCAGCCTGCTGCCTTGATGTTGGTGTCTCTGCTGTCTTCTCGTCCTTTCACATCTCCCCCGAATCTCCAGCTCACCACACGTCCTTTCCCTTGCCAATTTCTGTTACTTTTCTTACCTCACTTTGTTTCACTCTGGTTCACTGGGCCTCACCTTTCAAACCAATGCAAGTCTCAAGGCAATTTGCTCAACAAAGACTGTTCTTTCCACTAGAGGAAACCTGGCACTGGGTTTGTGTATTTACACTCTTTGAAGGAAGCCAACCCTTTTCTCTGCATTTTCTTCAATTAGGTTGAACCTTAGGAAATCACTGAGAGTCAACTGTCTTTTAGTTACAAAATTGGCTATTTCAAAGGCTTCAACCTAAATATCTCACTATAGATGAATTTCCAGAGCCAGGCTTTTACCCTGGGATTCTCAGGGGCTGTTCTCCTTCTCTGGTTCTAAGGCATATTTTTTCTGTAGGCCCCATTAAGCTGCTTTTTTCCTTATTCATCCTTGAGCAAGGTGGGTTTTATTGCAACCTAGGAACAGTACTACTAAGGTGTGTCCAAGTCTTAGCACCCCAAGATGGCAGCAGAAGCTACTTTCAAATCTACAACTGGAAGCACAGTGATGTGCAGAGCCCCGTCCGTCTCCCAATCTCTAGTACACCCTCGTTTAAGGATATTGTGGAGCCCTGGGCCCAAAGGCCTATTCCCTGTCACTCTGAGCTGATGTAGCCTACGGAAAACTGTCATCCTAGTATGCCCCACTTCTGGGGGTGATTCTCTCTGCCCTGTCACACCCCTAAGTCACCGTCCTCAGAATGCACTGGGCCACAACCAGGTCTCCCCCTGCCTGCCCATTTGCTCTCTGGGTTTGCTGTATTTTCCCAACTAGCTGGGCAGAAACAGTTGACCAGGAGAAAGGTAGAGTGACACCTCGTCAGTTCTTGCGTGGTACAGACCCTGAGTCAGAAAAGAGATGGGGAAGAGTTTTAAAGCATCTTTCTCTTCTTCTCAGGTAGTCTCTTTTGTGAAGCAAATTCAAGGGACCATGGAGGTCCAGGTAGGTCTTCTCAATTCACCTCTGCTGGCTTTAAAATTCTTATCCACTTTCTTTTCTATTTTAGCATCAGGCTTTATGTCAGCCTTAGTGTTTGACACTGTTACAAGTTTTCATCTACGTCTGCACCTTATTGACAGGTAACAAGAAGTTGAGAACAGCTACGTTCAAATGCCACTTTGAGGAAAAACTCTGGACTATTTGTCAACAAACTTGTTTGTTTGTTTGTTTGTGAAACATTTGCAAGCATTTACTGTGCACCAAAGATTATTCCAAATACTTCACAAATAATACCTCATTTAATCCTCACAGTCATCCCATGACGATGACTCCAATCCTTTCCCTATGCACACAGACAAAGCTGGAGTCAACCCATATAAATAATTTTGCATTCTGTTTTGATCAGATTCATGTTGTGAACATGTTCCCCAGTTTTAAAAATATTTTTCAAACATCTAATTTTAATGGGTAATTATATTGTATCAAATAAATGGAGCACAACTTATTTTGAAGAATATTGTTTCATAAAAACCTTTGCGTTTCTTATTTATCCATAGACTGGGTTTTTACAAAAGAAATCGTCCAGTGAAAAGGATGAACTTGAAACAATATGTACTCACTTTAGAAGTAGATAAAAACGTCTTCCCCAGCCTTTAATATTGTTCCTCAGCTCCCTATAAATAGAATGCATGAAAAGGAACCTTCTGTTTGTGGGAGTGAGAGGGGTGTGTGTGACAGTAAAGAAAGAACTATGGGGAGGGGGCAAAAAGATATACATGTCCTTAATAAGAAGATAAGAAGTCCAGAGATGACACAAGTTGCTATAGCAACTGATATGTGCTATCAGGGGTTAAGTAAGAGATAGAAAAACTGTAGCTGATAAATAATTTTTTAAGAACTTCTGCTTAAATTATTTAGGCGAGACATTATATAACCTTGTGCAGTTAAATACCAGAAATTGTGAAAAACAGTTCACAGCAAAATTTGGCACCAGTATCTCTCCTTTACAATGAAGCAGAGAAAAATGTAGAATCTTATATTAAAATCAGTGGCAGAATTCTTTTTATCACTCATCATCTATCCACTTGCTTAACAAACATTGTTTTGCTGCCTACCATTTACTAGAATGCTGGAGATAAAGAATGAATGAGATAAAGTCCTCGCTCCCAAGAGTTTACCGTAAAGTAGGGAAAACAAATGTACAAATAAATAATTACACTAACGGATGATAAGCACCATTCCAGAGATCTCGACAAATCCATAAGGTGGGAAGTAACTAGCTCTGCCTAGGGAGTCAGAGTAGGTTTGACTCCAGAGATGGCATTTGAGCTGGGTCTTGAAGGATGAATAGGAGTCTTCTGTGCAGAGAAGGAGAGGAAAAATTTCCCAGAGAGAACAAAGAGCATGGACTCTGTCCCATAGGTCAGAGTATACCAGTGGCTATGCCTTGCATGGGTAACAAGTGTGTACCAAAATACTGATTCACTCTACTCACAGGATGGCCAGGTGGGACCTTGGAAGCTAGCATCCCTGGGTTAAACCCCTCCGCCCCTGAACAGCCTCATCTCCCTTATTCCCAGGGGTATGAGAATCACGTGGGGATCTTCTACAAGGAAGACATGTCCGGCCAGGACTGGACTGAGTGTATGCATTAATGTTCCGCCAAACCTATATTCTGTAAATCTGCTCAGCATTTATTTAGTCTAAGTGGAAAGAATCTGATTTCCTATTAGAAAAGCTTGCTTCCTACTTCATGTTTATAACTCAAATATTGGCTGTCCCCTTTGTCATCTTCTTTGAGATTCCACTCCAAAAAATAAAACAAAGCTTAAACATGCAAAGCCTTAGTAAACACTGTAGAATTTACTGCAGATTTCATTGAGGAGATGGAAGAGAAGGCTTACACTGCATAGCAGACAACATGTTGGTGGGGAAAAAAGAAAACCAACTCATTAAATGAATCTTTTCTCCCAAACTCTCTTCTCAGCCTCACAGCTAAAACTTTTCTTCATGACCCAACCCCCTTATCCTGAAACCACTGCTCTGTGCCATCTGTGAATGCACTACAGACGGTACTAGTTTAACCTCTCATGCTTAATGCCCGCAGTGTGCTAAGATGACTGGTGAATGTCACATCCAGATCCCTGAATCATTCTTAAAGACCCTGCCTCGAGCCTTCTCCCTCGTGAGTTCACAAGAAATAGAGACCTGGAACTCAGCTGCTCAACGTGTGAATTTTCACCACTGGTGAGGTTTTAGGTTTGCAATAGTTTTAAAATAAAAATGCTCCCTGAATATGTGACACATTTAGTGGATGCCAGTAGTCACTCACATCTTAACTCGAGGTCATTTAATTAGGTGCTCTTCTCCTAACACCTAGTTGGAATCCTTGCTCTGAGGGGACAAGAGTTTCAGTGACAGGTGAGGGTGTGTGAACAAAGGGTTGAGAGTTGACGATGCTGACGGCCCTGGTGAGGCCAACCCGGGATGCTGCACGGCAGGGCAACAGCGAAGAGGGAGAACCCGGAATTTGGAAGAGGGGCCCAGAAAGGGGAAACAGATCACCAAGCACAAGCCTTGTCTGCTTCACCACTTGGCCCAGGATCAGCTCTGGGACAGCTTTTATTCTGTCAACAGTGTTCCTCTTAAATCTTCATGAGAACCACAAGCTGAAACCCGAATAAATCCTTCTGCAACAGTGTGTGACAGTCAGAAAGAACAGGCCAGTGCTCCACCCACACTGTCATGGAGCGTCTTACCTTCTGGGTGAGGTCGCTGGCTTCGTTGATGTACCGATCTCGATCCTTCTCCAGCTGAAAGATGATCTTCCTCTGCTTCTGAGCCTCATCCCTGTAGTTCTGGATCTCTTCCTCCAGGTTCCTCTTGGCTTGTTCATGGAGCTTTACCAGGTCTATCTGTTTCTGGGTCGCGTTGACCGCCTTAAGCATATTCTAAAATTAAGGACAACAGAGCAGCCACATTACTTAAAATGTTTGGGAATTTTGGGTTAAATTTACCTCCTGCCCCATCCCTAAAATAATTAGATGCATTGTTTTTTGGATGAATAAAAATAATCATATTCTCTACAGCTTATTAAGAGTTATGTTAATTTTGCACAAGGCACTTTAAGCACACATACAAATTGCACTGAGCGACCACAGCATCCCCGGGAAGTGAGCACTATATTGCTCCTATTTTAGGGGTAAGAAATTGAGACTGAGAAGTCAAGCTACTTGCCTACAAGTTCATAAAACAGGAGAGTGGCAGAGCCAGGATTTGAATCCGGGGCTGGCTAACCCCAAAGTCAACCTCCATCCCAGCTTTAGCCTTTTTCTTGTGAGGTTACAACAAATGAATATTATCATGTAATAGGACTTTGACTACAAAGTAAAATAAAGCCAACTTATTAAAAGTGCAGATACCTAGAATTAACATATGATCCAACAATTTCACTTTTGGGTATATACCCAAAAGAACTGAAAACAGGTGTTCAAACAAAAACTTGCATATGAATGTTCATAGGAGCACTATCCACACAAGCCAAAAGGTGGAAACAACTCAAATGTCCATCAACTGATGAACAGATCATAGAAATGTGGTATATCCAGACAGTGGAATATTATTCAGCCATAAAAAGGAAAGAAGTATTGATACATCCTACAACATGGTTGAAGCTTGAAAACATCATTCTGAGTGAAAGACTCCAGGCATAAAAGGTCACATATTGTATGATTCCAGTTATATAAATATCCAGAATGGTCAAATCCATAGAAACAGAAAGCAGATTAGCAGTTGCCAGGGGTGGGAGGAGGTGAGGAGCGGAGAGTGACTGCTTAACAGGTACAGGGTTTCCTTTTGGAATGATGAGAATGTTCTGGAACTAGACAGTGGTGATGGTTGCACAAAATTGTGAATGAATGTACTAAATGTCACTAATGGTAAATTTTGTCTTTTGTGTATTTTACCACAATAAAAAATAAATTAATCTAGTTTTTTAAAAAATGCAGGTGCCCATGTCCTAACTCTAGAGATTCTGAGGCAGTGGACCTGGGATAGGACCCAGGCACTGACTATTTTTTAAAAAGCTACACTGGTGATTTCTGATGCTGAAGTGGAAAGCTTTGGGTTGGGTACCCAAGAAGCCAAGTTGTTCCTTGTTCAATGTTCAAGTTGTTCAATGGCAGTTCAACTCAGGCAGCCATGCTCTCCCAAGGGGGTCCGCTTCCCTAGCCATAGCGGAACGGACCAAATGACCCTTCCCAGGGACTTTTGAAAGAGGGCCTTTAGATTTTTGCAACTCAGTAGAAGATGTAATCTTGGGAGCTGTTGGTGACAGGCTTTTTTCTGCCACATGGACTGGGAAACAAAGAGGCAATCTTCACTGAAAGAGAAGAAGAAAGCAAAACCTCAGCAGGAAGTCTAGTGGCAAAGAGAGGGGGCTTCCTGTGTATCCCAAGAATGCAGGCCAGTTTCCCCATCAGTTCCTGAGGCCCAGCTGTATCCATGGGTTCCACGAAGCACCTTGTAGCCCGTTCCCAACTCTCTAACCAACACAGACCTACAGCCAGGTCTGAAAACCACTGGAATATAAACAGGTAAAATGCACATTAAGCCTTGGTTGGGTGACGATGTAGAAAATGGAAAAGGTCACCTTTATTTTCAAGTATTGAATTAAACATTTACTCTATAAAAGACAAAGCCACTTCAACATGACACTGAAAGAACCAAAATATATTAACACCGCTGCCTGTCAAAACTATGTCACTCATTCATTCGACAAAGGTGGCATTTCAAGTCAGTAGGGAAAGAATGTATTATCAATAAAGGTTGATTGCATACCTGCAGAGGGTCGGCTGCTGCACGAGGCACTAAGGACGCAATGGCCAAGAAAGGAAAAAAAGTATGCCCTGCCCCAAAGGGAGGAAGTGACACTGGTGAACTCAAACAAATACATGTAAAATTCATGTTGTGCTGTGTGTCCTATTGTGGCGGAAAATCTACTGGTTGTTTACCAGTACCTATAAAATCTAAATGGATTAAATGACAGATGTGTTAAAAATAAATTTAAAACCTAAATGCAATAATATTGTTTACATGTATGAATTTATAAAATAAAGGAAGAGATTCCAGGATTATGCAAAAAAAAAAAAAATTCAATGATTTTCTTAAGGAGTGCTCAGCATATAAAGATATCTAATCTCCTACCTACTGTTTTCTGAGATTCCCTAAATAGTCTACTTTAAGTTAAAGGATAGTCTATTTTGTTAACATTTGTTCAATTCTGGGGAACCTAAAGAAACAATGAAAAGTCGGAATGAACAAATGTGGGCTGTTGCTCCTTTGATGAGATGAAGCTGTCTTGGCCAAAAGCCATCTGGCTGTCTGTTACGGAGGCAGCCCCCTCGCTCCACACCTGGAGGAAATCCTCCAGCAGAGATGTTTACCCTAAATCCTTGAAAGTGGTTAATCTCCAAAGAGTGACTGTCAATGGAAAGAATCCTCTGGAAGGGGTGAGAGAGGAAAGAAGTGGGGGTGGGGGTCCTGCCTTGAATGGAGGCCCCCAGGCCTCGAGCTCCCCCAGCCACTCCCTCAGCTTTGGACCCTACTGAGCTCAAAGACTGGGAGAGACCAGGGCCTAAAACAAAAATCAAAACCTGCAACAATCCTGAGAAGACAGAGGAAAGGTGACTTTTCATACCACCAACGGCTATACCTAACACCTCAAAGTTAAAATTGTATTAGCACTCACTTGTATTTTCTGGATGAGCCAAAGTTGCAGATTACAGATACTAAATTCAGCAATTTGATCAGCTGCTCAGGATGCCAAATAACACACACACCAGCAATAAAAACAGAATCCACAAAACACTCTGAAATCCCCTGCGAGTTTATGTGATAATTCTCCAAAGTCCCTTTGTGCTCACAGGTGATAAAGCGGTTTCAATTCATGGCCAGTGAGTAGTGTGGACTGTGGACAGCAGCTCAGAGGAAAATGGAGCACTATTATTTATTCTAATCTACTTTTGTTTGCCTCAGAGTTTTCTTTCCCCGTACAACTGGGTTATAGGTAGATATTAGAGCGCTAAAGAAATGCATTTATTTACCAGTGTTACTGTAACAAACTCGCCTTATTTAATATGTCCCTTTCTCGCAGAAGCTCATCCATTGCTTTCTTATCAAGTTCCGCCTGTTTCTTTGAAGTCTCCACCTCTATATCACCAGGGAGAAAAACAACAATAAATATGAGTCAACCTAAGAGAGACTCTGTCAAAGCCAAAGTGACACAAAACTGCTCTATACGTTTATCTGTAGCTATGCAACTATATCCCAGTGAGGTAGGTCTTCCTGTCCCACTAAACAGATGGAAACTGAGGCTTAGAGACAGTAAGCCACATGCCAAGCAAGGGTCCGCAGCCCAGAGGTGACAAGGCTGAGATTGGCAGCAAGGTTTCTTTGACTCCAAAAAGTCCTTGCTCTTTTTGTTTCATTTATTTATTTGTTTTGGTGAGGAAGATTGGCCCTGAGCTAGCATCTGTTTCCAATCTTCCTCTTTTTGCTTGAGGAAGATTGTCACTCAGCTAACATCTGTGCCAATCTTCCACTATTTTGCACATGGGATGCCAGCACAGCATGGCTCGATGAGCGACATGTACGTCTGTGTCCAGGATCTGAACCGGCAAACCCTGGGCCACTGGAGAGGAGCACATGAACCTAACCACTACACCACTGGGCCAGCCCCTTAAACCTTTTTTGTTATAAGAGAAATACAGAAATAAATTAGAAATACAAATAAACAAAAGAGAAAAAGAATTCAAATCAACCAGAATCTACTCAGGATTTTGATATGTCTTTTTCCAGACGTTTTCCTATGCAAATATATGTGTGTACATAAATATAAGTATGTATACATTCATATAAATATACCAAAAGGGAATCATTCTATGCATACTGTTTCGTAGCTTGCTTTTATAATTCACAAACATAAAACAAATGCCTCTCATATTATAAATGTGCGTCTACAACAGAGTTTTTAATGTCTCCATGATATTTCACTATATGAAAATGTATAATGTATTTAGTCAGTCCCCTATCTTAACATTTAAGTTGCTGTCATTTTATTTATTTATTTATTGGCAATTATAAGCAATAATCCTGGGAAAGTTCTTGTTCATTTTTTACTACAGCAGAGGAAGTCCTGGATCAAAGGGAATTAAAAAAAAAAAAAAAGACATTTCTCTCCTACTGCCAAATTTCTCTCCAGAAAATTAATAGCAATTTAAATCCACACCCAAACCACCACTGGGTATTATCATTCTCTTTGATCTTTGACAATCTGATAGATTTTTTAAAACTCGTATGTCGTATTTAATTTACATTTCTTTGATTAGTAGCAAAGTTGACTACTTTTCATGTTTAATAACCGTTTATTTGCATTTCTGTTTTTCAAATTGCCCACACTTGCTCTCTGCCCATTTTCCTCATGAATTGTTTTTCCTTTTTATGGATTTGTAAGAACTCTTTACACAGATAACAAGGATACTAACTCTTTGCGATATTTTGGTCAATTTGCCTTTATACGGAGAGTCTTTTGCTATATACAAAGAAATCAGCTATTATCTCATTAAATCTCTCAATTTTGGCTTTATGGTTTCTACATTCAGTGTTAACTTTTTTCCCCAAAAAGTAGTTTATTGTCATACTATCATTTTCTTAATAATCCATACAGCACACTGGTATGAAACAACCCCGTTATCTTAGAAGATAATTTGGGGTCTTTTGGTGGCCTTTCCAGTCTTTTCCATTGATCAGTTTATTTGGGCATTTTCACTACATTATTTGATTATTAAAGCTTCATAACACATTTAAATACCTGGTAAGGCAAACGCTCCCTCATCACTCTTCTTTTCCAGAATTTTATGGCTATTGTCATAAAATTCTTCTTTGTTTATTCTTCTGGAGCAACTCTAGAATCAGTTCTCAGGTCCCAAAGAACATAACTCACTGAAATTTTTATTGGGAATATTAAATGTATAGATTAATTTGAAGAGATTTATATCTTATCATTTTGAGTTTCTCATCCAGAAACTTGGTATCTCTCTCCATTTTTCAAGTCTTCCTTTATACCTCTCAGTAGAATTTTGTGGCTTTTTTTATATATAGGTCTTGCAGATATGTGGGTAACTTTATTCACAGATGTTTTATTACTTTAGTTGCTACTGTGAAAGGGGGTTTTTCCACCATATATTCTAACTGATTCTTTGTACGGAAGAAAGCTATTGATATCTATATATTTATTTTACAACCTGCCACCCTATTGAACTCTCATTAGTTCTGGCAGTTTTTCAGTTCATTTCTTGGATTTTATGGTAGAAAATCATGACATCTGGAGAACTCGTGCCCCTAACCATTATGTCCAAGGCCACTCTTTGAGGCGGCACATCAAAAGGAAGAGATCCTTAAGAAGAAACAGTTAAGTTAATGATGTTTATAAAGTAATGTGAAGAGACAGCATGATGATGTCGGTAAACACAATTTAAAGGTGAAAAATTGGGTTCAACACTGAAGGGATAAATGTATATTTTTTCAAAGCTTAGAGCTATCGCAAGCAAAAATATAGAAATTGAAATATGGGAGTGTTTTGAAAGTGACTAAGCCAGTTTCAAACCAAGCTCTAGTAGCTGCATTTTTCTTCATATCTGCCATTGAAGACATTAGACTGTAAACTCGGGCTGGACTGTAAACATCCTGGGGGAAGGGACCTCCGTGAGCCCAGTGCCCAGCGTAATGCCTGCACATAGTATGCCCTCAATTTTTTGAATGAATGAATAAATGGAGAAATTGTCAACATCAAGTGCCACTGCACCTCAATAAAAGATCATTTCCTGATATCTAAGAAGGAAAAATATCTGCACTTCTCAAAGACTTACGTGACAAATATTTGTAACAATCTTATCTAGAGATTTGGATTTTACCTAACTTTTAGCGAGACAATGTATGTTTTTATGCTTTTACATGTTATCTCATTCGGTGATTCACAACTCACAGCAGCCCGCATGAGGTCAATGAGGTGTTCCTGCCTCCAGACAGATCTGACTCCAGAGTTTGTATCCTTAATGATTTTTCTGCACTATATGGCCTCCTGTGGCACTTAAATTTTTCCTCCACAGGTCAATGTGATAGCTGGGTTCGCTATATGGTAAAGAACTAATAGAGAAAAGAAGTTAGAAGTCATTTATTTTCGTCCCACTGATTCTTGGTACATATTGTCTCAAATATTACTAATGGGGGACATTCACTTTAATTTATCCTCTACCTTCTGTGGAAAAAGGGAACTGAACTGAAACGTCATGTAAAACCCAGACCTAAGAGTGTAGATATTATGTACTACATTGACAAATACTGAGCAATACTTTGGGCTCAGTATAGCCTGTTGAAGAATTTTTTAAGGTAAGAAGGTCTAAGGTATTCAAAATGATGTCCCTTTCACATTAGCCACTTACCAGTTTGAATGTTGTTTTCCGGATTTCATTTGACACAGTTTGTGTTTGTACACATGGAGCCCCGAGTTGGCAAATGACATTAGCCACAGTTGAAATGTTTAGAAACTAATAAGACAAAACACAAAGTGCGTTTTGGCTTACCTCTCTCTAACCCCAAGATCTGATTTTTTAGAGTTTCCTTGTGCTGTTCCACTTCTGCCTTCTGATCCTCAATCTGGTGCAATTTCTTATGTATTTGTTCTCTGATTTTGTTGAGCTTCCCGATGTCGAGGCGCATCTGATGGACTTCTTCCTCTTTGGCCTGTAACGAGTGAGAGAGAATTAACCAGGCACACTCAGTAAATAAAGGGCCAGTGAGCGGATGATGGTAAACCCAGAACCAATAAAAGGAAATCCCTCCTCTGTCAGTGTAAAGTCATTCTCTGGGACTAAACACACACTGCCTGGGTTTTGAGAGAAATTGAAAAATGCTGTTCTCTGAATAAAATTCGTGGCTATATAAGCTAAAAATAATGAAAGAACTGATTAAACCTGACATCTCAAGGTACCATCGAATTGCTGAATCAAGATAAGAATGCTGAGTTGTCTGTATCACAAATGTGTGACATTTGTGTACAAATGCTATATTGGATTCGCAATTTTCATAGACCCAAGGTGATCTCTCCCAAAGGTTACGAGCATACTATAAAATATTCAAACACTCTTTTGGACCAACATGGCCACCTTAGAGCCATTACACACACTAGAGCTGGGGTCCTCCCTCCTCGGAGTAGGTTAGTCTATGACTGTACATCCAGAGAGGTGGACACAGTAATGTAATAGGCAAGTCCACATGGCAGTAAATCGGAACAAAATAATAATTCCAGCAAAGTAAAGAACCAGATTTTTGTCTATGAACTTCAAGTTTTATGAATTTTTTTAAATTCAAATTAAATTCATTTTTTTAAAAATTTTGCTGCCCTTAGACATTACTGTAAAAGCAGCTAGTGATTCCTCTGCAAATAAACGTTAGCAGTTATACCCAGTTCTTGACAATGAAGAGTCTGCACTTAGCTGGGCGTGTTATCCTCAGATTATAGCTAGAAGCAGAATCCCCTAGGTTCAGGACTTGATGACAAAAATATTCCATCTTTCAAGGTGCCCCATTCGTGTTATTAAGGGGGGAATTAATGGCATAAGTACTTTACTTTAATTTCACCTTAGGGACTAATATGTTATTTTGCCTTTGGTAGTCGTTTCATTTCTGCTTCAACTTACAGCATTCTTATAAAGACTGATTTTGAGTCAAACCATTCCCAACTGCTTTAAAAGTTCCTCAGCCTCAGACCCAGTAGGGTCCAAGTTAGTTGAGCTAAGACCCCTTAAATTCTACAATGTTCTAATTCAATAGTTATTAATTCAGGCCCCACAGGTCATAGACTTCAAAAATATCGCAGAAAACCTCCACGGCAGGTAAAACAAGTCACAAGATGTTCAAATAAGCGTGTTTGCACGTGTGTGTGTGTGCATGTGTGTACTTTCATCAGATTCTCAAAAAGGCCTATGACACCAAAACTGTTATAATTCACTGCTCAAATCTATGTATTATTCTTGATCAGTCACTCGTTTTATTCCCAGTGTTCCAACATAACCAGAGTAGAGTTTATGAATTTTTCAGAACTCAAGTGTTAGCATGAAGCTGCTCTGTTAAGCATGCAGGCATGCAATATGTATCCAAGGATAAAACTGTTATCCAGACTTAATTTGCAAGCACCCTCCAGTGAGGGCAGGGACAAGAATAGGAGGTCTGTCTTGGAATTTTCACTGGACAGAAGTGAAAATCATGGTTCTACAATCCTGGAAGCAGATACCCAATAATAGTATCCATCCATCTCCCACCCCCGCCATTCCACCTTCTCCATACAAATAGTAAAATATAGCCCAACTTCTTTGCTACTCACTCATGTAAATAGTTTCTAGCTCTGGGCAACTGATTACTTGCAAAGCTAAATTACAGAGCAGAACATCTGAGCTTGCTTTGGAAAGCATCTGCATAATCATATGATCAATAATCAGGTTTGGGATAAGTAAGAATAGAAGTTTTCAATTGTCTGCTTCTGGGCATAATACTGTAGGCTTGTGCCTGCCTCTGATGTGTCAATGCTCATACAAGTTATCCAACCAAGGGCTCCAACCACAACGGCCTATATTGAAGGGGGATGAAAGAGGGAGTGTGAGGGAACAGATATGTCACTTGTGTTTACTTTGAGCTCCAACGCCTTCTGCTGGTTTTCCTGGGATAGCTGCTCACAAACCAAACTGTGTTGTTCGTTCTCTTGCTGAAGTTTAGAATTTCTCATTTGAAACTGCTCCAGCTCCTTTGCAGCTCTCTCATTCAATATCTGAAAGATGCAGAACAAGCCGGTTAATGCCTTTTAATCTGATTACAGTATCTGCATATTCACATAGGAGGCCCCAAAAACCTCCTGGGACGATCACAGCAGCCACACTTTTATTGTCTTGGTAAGAATTGTTCTTTATCTCCAGTGAAAGCACTCATGCACTTAGATATAATGAACGTTAAATGGCAGAGGAAAATGATGTCTTCTAATGAATAACACAGAGAGCATCACTTTTTTTCTGGGAGCCTTGGGAAGTCTCGTTCACAGGTGGTGGATAAATATTTTAATGCCTGTTTGCCATTTGGCAGGCGTTGCATACACAACAATTGCCATAATCATTGCAAATGAGCTAGAGATTCAAACGGGTTTTATCAGCTGTGGGGCTGGGAAGCCATATCTTCAGAAGCAAATCCTGCATTAACATGCCTACTATAGCTTCTCGAACAGAATTGTCCACTCACACCCACACAAAGACAATTCCCTTTTAATCCAACTTAAGTCAAAACCGGGGAAGAGCAGTGGAATGATTTCTGTCCGCCTGACTTCAGTGTCAGTTGGCTTTTCCTCTTCCCTGCCTTGACCATCCTGAGCAGACATCGTTTTATAAAAACAGAGGATTATATTTTGGGGGATCATTTCTATTAGGAGAAGATGGAGGGAGATGGAGAGATGTCAAACGGACTGAAGGAAAAAAAGAGAGAAGATGGTTTAGTCAGTTACTCCAAAATATAACTTCCCTTCAAGCAAAAGTTAAAGGTGGAAACAATCCATCCAATTGCTCATCAATAGGGACTAAATAAAATACAGCTGGCTTTGCTAAAAATGAAATCACATTTTACATGAGTCCTGGATATTGCTAAACAAAGCACTGTGGTTTTATCATGATGTTCAAAAACCTCTCAAATTTCATGCTCAAATAAGTCTCATGCTTTTCTCCTGGATACTGCACATGTGTATTATCTATTTGATTTCCGGCTTTATACTAAATGAATAAAGCAACTGACAAAGAAATACATTCTAATATCTACTTTTTTTAAGTAGAAAAATGCTGTATGGCTTGACACTTCTTTGGAAACTTCCTAAGAGAACAAATTTTCAAGAAACCAATTTTTTCAATTATATGAATTGCTTCTTTAAGAAATTAGGAAAGACAGACTAGAATTATTACTAATTGTGTTACTTTAAACCACTATTATAGGGAAAATGTTTTTTTTAAAAAGTACCATATTTCCAATGTATAAAGACTGAGTATGGTTTCCTAAACTCGAAACTTAAAAATAAACCCGTAAAACAAATCATGTTATAGTCACATAATGGAATCCTACAGAGCAATGACAGTGAATGGTCTTTTGAGCTCTGTCCAATAGAACTTCCTGCGATGATGTAAATGTTCTCTATCTGCACTGTCCTATACTGACCTACTGGCCAGTGCTAGTGCAACCGAGGAACTGAATTTTTAATTTTTTTTAATTTTAAATAGCCACATGTGGCTAGTGGCTACCATATTAGACAGCACAGTTCTATAACTCCGTGGCAACAACATAAATGAATCTCACCAACCGAATATGGAGCAAAAGACACCGAAGGGTACCTCCTACATACTTTCATTTCTATAATGTACAAAAACTGGCTAAACTACTCTCTGTTTTGATTCAGAATTGAGGTGACCTTTGAGGGAGAGAGTGACTGGGGAGGGGGCACAAGGGGGTTTCTGGGGTGCTATTTCTTACGCTGGGTGCTGGTGACCAAGACGTGTTCAAGTGGAGAAAATTCATCAAGCCGTACAATTACTATATGTATACTTTTCAGTGTGTATATTATACATCAATAAAAGGTTAAAAAGAAATTAATTAACCCATTGGAGCTAAAGAAAAAAAAGGAGGCATATCAACCTATAAAAGCCATTCGAAACCCAAATGCAGTGCTGAGTGTTATGTTTGTTACCAACCCCCATAGTAAAGGAAGTTTGCTGCTTTCCAAAGAAAATTCAAAATGCTCTAATGGGCTGTGAACAAAGGCACCATTCTTGTATTTGTGAGGACCCACAAGGCAGCCCCCAGCCAGCACACCTTCTGCTCCTTCAGCTGCTGCTCCAGCCTCTGAAGCTCCTCCTTGCTCTTCTGCACGTACTGCTGCAGGGCCCTGATTTCCGTCTGCCTGCTGTCCATGTCTGTCTGAATCTGCCTGAGCTCTTTCTCTAATTTTTCCTTCTTCCGGGACTCCCGTGAAGCCTCATTCTGACGTTGCTGGATTTCTTGTTGGAACTACAGGCACAGAAAGGACAGGGAGGAAAGAGATGAAGCCCCGCCAGGACAGGTCTGACCCAGCCGAGCTTCTCCCTCTCTGGCATCTTTCATTTTCAGGGCAGTCACTTTGTAGTAGCATTTTCCCTGGAGGACAGTCATCTTTGGACCCCACTGGTCAAACTTTTCAAGAATATTCTGTATTGTTTTTCAGAGCCGTGACACCAAACGTCCACCTTGATGGTGGGAACAAATCCACAAAGAATAGTAAAAAATCTAATTAAATATGGAAGCCCAGAATTCTAGGGAATTAAACATGGAAAGAACTCATCCAATTCTCCATCAATAGAAACTAAATTAAACGGAGCCAGCTACCCTAACCTGAAACTGTGTTTTACATGAGTCCTGGTTATTGCTAAACAAAGCACCATCATTTTACCATGATGTTTAAATGCTATGAAGGGTCCTTCTCTTAGCTCATGTTCAAAGCAGTCTCATGTTTCTCTCCTGGAGACTGCCCTTGTGTATTGTCTATTTGACTTCTGGCTTTATATAAAAGTGTTCAGAAGAGTTCAGCTAGATGGCTTCCTGACAAAGGAGAAGGGCCCGGGGAACTATGTCCACCATCCCCAGATGCAGGGCAGCTTGGCCTTCACGGGGGACACCTTCTTGGGCTACAGTTGTACACAGTGCCCTGCCTTAGTGACTTCTCAGACAGAGAATATCACAAAGAATGACTCAAGAAGTAAACTGCTCTTGCAAGAATAAGCCAGAGAAACAAGCTGAACAGTGGATGCTTCATTTGGGCACCAGGGGGTAAATCTGAGAGAGGAACAAGATGGGAAGGCAGCCTGGGGAAGGACAAAATGTCCTGCTGGGAGGTGATGTTCCTTCTTCCTCTCCACGTAGAGCAAACCTGGCTGATGGTCTGCTCTGCCTCTTCTCTGGCTCGCTCCATCTCCTGCTGCTGTTCCGTGTTCTGAGCCAAGGACTCCCGTAATTTCACCACTTCTGACAAAAGCTGGTCTCGCTCCTTTGTCACTTCTTCTTTGAACTTCAGCAAATCTCGGATACTAAAAAAGAAGAACACAGGAGTCTGACTACACGGCCATCTGCTCAAGAATCCTTCTTATCATCCCTTGAGCTCACATTCAGGGGAAAGACTTCAGGGCAAGGATTAACACTACTCAGGTGTAAAAGAGAAAGATCTTTGTGCCCTGACGTGGGAGCTGTTTGTGAGTTAACGGAAAAAGACATTCCAATAATAATATGTATAATAGGATCCCTTCTCTTATTTTTAAGAAATTACAGTGTCCATGTATGTGTGTGTGTGTGTGTGTGTATGTGCACGCGTTTTATAGACTTTTTTTTTTTTTGAGGAAGATTAGCCCTGCGCTAACTACTGCCAGTCCTCCTCTTTTTGCTGAGGAAGACTGGCCCTGAGCTAACATCCATGCCCATCTTCCTCTACTTTATACATGGGACACCTACCACTGCTTGGCATGCCAAGCGGTGCCATGTCTACACCCAGGATCCGAACCAGCGAACCCCGGGCCACCGAGAAGCAAAACATGCGAACTTAACCTCTGCGCCACCAGGCCAGCCCCTGTAGACATTTTTATAGAAGTCCAGAAAAACAGACACCAAACTGGTAGCTGGTTATCTCTGAAAAGTGGAATTTAGGGTGGAAGAGTTGGGGGGATGGTTTTCACTCCTTAGTTTCCACACCTCTGTGTTATGTGAATGTGTCACAATAAGACCATGTTGCTATTGTCAGCTCTGATAATTAACCCTAAGGAGAAGTCAATTTAGGAAATTATTTAATATGTCCACTGGTGGGCTAGGATCACAGCTGTAAAGTCTAAAATGAAGCATAAACATAAGCAAATAATATAGATGGCCACTGTTCTATTCGTTCACCTATAGAGAGGAGATTAGTTTCTCCCAAAGGGATGCAACCCAGATAAAATGTTTCCAGGAACAAAATTTGGAAAATCACTCACAATGCCAGTTTTTGGAGAGTACATGATAATATTTGCTGATTTGAATTGTAAACCAGTTACTTCTGCATTTCAAAAACGATTACATATGATTTGCAATGACTTTCTGCAGAATTCGTGTTTTGAAAGTAGAAAAATTATGTGTGATATGACCTGTGCAGCAGAATTAGTCTGGAAAGCAGAGAAAGCAGAGAGCTTGCATCTGAGACCCTTGCCACTGACCATCATCGAATGACACAGGAACTTGACGATATTTATTTTAACATAAATATTTAACAAAGAACCTTCAAAACTGCTTTCAAACTCTTTTCCAGAAACAAAACCTTGAATTCTAAGGTTACTATGAGGACAGATAGCTACGCCTAAGTGCGCTGTCGAAGATAAAATTCTGGGCTGGTTATTTCTTCAGTTCTCCTCCTCATGTTCCGGGTCTCGTTAAAACTCCTTCTAACCAAATGGGGTCCCTCACTTTGCTCTTCAATAGTTGCTCTGATTATGCTTGACTTTTTAAATAAGAAAACAGAGTCCGTTATTACAAACACCACATCTGTTTGTTTTTCCTATTCCCTCTCCCAACACGTGCACTTAGAACTATCCATCACCATTGGCTGAATGCATCTAGAAAGGATAAGAAACCTAGACAGCAGTTAACTTTGGTTAAGGATGCCTAAGAAAGTATATGGTCATTCCTGATTCATTAGTTAATTGCATGCCCTGCACAGTGCTAGACTCCTAGAAGGAAGGTGAAGGTGTCTTCCTTCAAGAAGTTCACAGCCTAGTGGGCAGAGAAGCACATCAACAAATAACTTCAATACAATGTGGTCAGTGCCATACTTCAGGTAGATCTTGGATCCTATGGAAACAGAGAACACAGTGACTCTTCTGCTTGGGTCATTGGGTCTGAGGGTGGGGAGGGGGTTAGAACAGAGACACTGATGGTGATAAACTTAAGATGGTATTTGAGATGAGTCTTGAAGGATACAGAGTTGTTTACTGCATGGAGAAAGGAAAGAAACACATTCCTGGCTTAGAAAATAGCATGTTCAAAAGTACAGAAGCATGAGTAAGCATGGCTTTGCTGGACGTGAGGCTAGCACACCTGGCTGGGGCAGATCTAAGAAGGGCTCGGAAAGACATGTTCTAGACATTGGGATTTATCCTTTGGGAATGGGTAACTATTGAAGGTGTTTATGCTGGAGATGGAAGCATGTAGGTACATGTTTCAGAAGCATAAATCTGGTATGTGAAAGATGGTAATGAGGGGAGCTGTCTCCTTGAAGGCAGGGAGAACAGTTAGGAGTCTACTGCCAAATCCAGCAGAGAACAGGGGCCTGAAGCAAGGCATTAGCACTGGTGATAGGGAGGAGGAAAAGACCAAAGTGATGTTTAGAAGACTGAAGCAACAAGGTGAAGCTATAAGGGATAAAGGAGTGGCAGGGGTGAAGAGTGGCTCTGTGTTCTGGCCTAGAACCTGAGAAGTAGGAAGGATGGTGATGCGATTAATCATGGGGTGGAGGAGGGTGGTATGGGAGGACCTGGAAATCTGAGCAGAAAGGCAGCCAGTTCCAGTCCACACAAGTCTGAGAGGAATAAACCTAAAAGCTTCACTCGTCTTCAAACTGTAGCACTCACTCTTATAGAGCCAGAAGTTTAACATAACCACAAATTAGGAGTTCTTGGGTAAGAAGAAAAGGAGCATTAAAAAGAAAAAATAGCAATATACAGAAAACAACCTCCAAAGAAGGAGAGTCTGGTATCATGAAGAACGTTCCAAGTGACACTGGCAAGCCCAAGGCTGTCTGTTCAAGAAGGAAGCCTCTGCAAAAACAAATTCAGCACACATCATGAAGGCTATGACCTACTTGCTGTCATGGTCCATTGACAGTCCAGACCCTTGCTCAACTAGTCTGGTGAGGTTCACTATCTCCTCTTTCAGGGCAAGAATCGTCTCCTTTGCCTTCTGCTCTTTATCATAGGCTGAGTCCACCATCTTCCAGGCCTTTTCGATTTCCTAGATGGGCCACGGGATATTAGTGAGAAAAACCAAACTAGGCTCCAGATGCAAGATAAACTGCGTAAATAGAATAATAAAACAACTACAGTGGAGTAGTCGTTTATGAGTAAAAAAAGATTATATGTTATACATTACGCATTAAATTTATATTGACTTGTTGACTTGTTCAACAAGAGCCAGTCAATACTGAACAACAGTTTTAAGGAGGGGTACCAGCAAAGGATATTTTTTCTTGTGTAGGTGAGTGTGGCTATAAGGCTCACATACAGCAAGGGCTGCCATAACTAGTGGGATTGTTTCTAATAAAGATGTTAAGATAGGTTTACAAAATTAAAAATGAGAGCTTATGTGCTTTCCAAGTCCAGATATTTTATAGAAAAAAAAATAAGCTTTATCACATAAGGAATGGTCTTGGATCCAAGCCGTAAGTTTGAAATTCTTGATAGATTCCAATTAAAAACTACATTTTGTCCTCAGGTCCCATGTGAGCTCCTGGATGGCAATGTGAGCTTTAGAACAATCCATAGCAAGGTGGTCTTCACTGTTACCTAATTGCACACAACAGCCTTGGTCATTCCCATCTCCAGAAACCCAAGCCCAGGCATTCTCATCAAATGCTTATGGGGGAAAACAATCCACAGCAGCCTTGGCTTCCTTACTATTATGAAATGCAAGGTAGAATATTAACATAAATACTTAAAAGTGAATTACAGCCATTCAAGTAAACCAACAAAGCACAGCAAATGTTACAACAGCCTTGGGTTTCACCCTGCCACTGAATTTTCTTGCAAAGTTTCATTAAATGGAATGTGGGTCACTTATACAGGTAAGAACCTATAAGCTTCAAGTGAAAATATTCTGCTTTTATGTTGACAAGGAATAAAATGAGTGAAAGAGAGTATTTAATTAAATAAATTCATGCTATTACATTACTCTTGGGTAACTACATCACATAATTTAGTGATTCAAAACAAAATGTCAGGCTATGGGATATGTTTTTCTGTAGCGAGCCTGTGTACTATTTTCAGCAAAATAAATGAAGGGTATTTAAATGAAAATATGATTATACAAAGTTTTGTCCAAATCAACTTTACCAATTAGATTTTCATCAACTCATGACTTCCATTTCCAGTTTTTTTAACTTACAATAAAAAGTGCTTATTTTTTCTCATCATAAAATGAACTAAAGCCTCCTTATATTGGTTTTTCAACAAGGAGAAGAATAAAATGACAACAGAAAAGGACACTAAAAAAAAAAGTCGCTTCTAAGAAAACAGATAAATCATATTTTGCACTGGTCTTGAAAATTCATTTGAATTGGGGTATGTTTAATTGCATGATATCAAGGGAATTATCTCAAAATTTTGTAAATTATTTCTCATCACTAGGCTTTTAATTATAAATTAAAATGTCAACTTCTTATCACACTGCAATCTACAAGGGACATTTATGTTTTACCTTCAAAATAATGCAACACTCTTGAGAATGAGAAAATAAAAGTATAAAACAAAGCCATTCTTCCCCAATATGGCCCCCTAGACTGAATCCCTGTTCTCCCATTATGAGGAACTGGGACAATCAAAGCGCAAGGAAAGGAGTGATAAGAAGAAAGAACCTGAAAATTACTATCTAGGAATTCTCAAGGCAATCCCTCCTAAAACAATAGGAAAAGTAGAAATATGAAAATATCTTTAATGAGCTATGCTCATGAGATATTTAACTACTCATCTTGCATCAAACAAGACATATTGAGATTCCTAATATCGCACTTCCTTATCTCTAATTCTTTTTACTAAGCCAGTATTTCTTAGAAACCAAGCCAGTGAGGTTCTACATCATTTTCCGCATAGTGAAATTCACCCAGGCTAATTATTTTCCTTGAAAATGAACACTATTCCCTAGGCTTAATGAATATATAAATCATGTAAATTTTTACTTAATAACTGTTGTACTACAGCCCAGAGCTGCCCAGGGAATGAAAGAATGACATTTTAAATATAGGAAGCATTTATGGCAGCTGGGCATTGGTTCCATTTCTATAAATCACTGACCTTCTTTAGGGAGGCAATGGTGGTCTGGTCATCTTGAGAGAGCTTCAGGGCAGTGGCAACCTTCGCAGAATTAACGACAATCTCCGCATTTAACTCTCTGCATTTGGCCATCAGACGCTTTTCATTGTCATAAGACTTTTTCATGACAGCATGAAGCTTTTCATATTCAACCCTAAATTTCTCCAGACTTTTGTCTCCTGAAAGTTCATTGAGAACCTCCTGAAAATCCCTTTCCATTTCTTCAAATGCAGTTTCTTCCATCACTAGTTTTTCACTCTTTTCCTGTACAGAAGAGCAAGGATGGGAACGAGCATTGCAATATGTACACCATCACAATTCAGGAGTCGCTGTTATTATCCATGAATAAAAGACCTTCATACAAGCAAAATAAAAGCCACTGACAAGCAGAAAACTTAAGACTATATGATGGAAGGCTCCTTGTTCATCCCCTGATGCATGTATATATATGTATACATATGCATTAGACTAATAATATTTCCTACCACATGGTGTTAAGGATTAGATTAAATGGGCTAATTCACGTTAAACACTTAGCCAAGTGCCTGGCAAACAGTAGGTGCTCAATAAGTTTTGATAGCTGTTACGATTATTCTAAGCCCTCATCTCTTGTCACTTCATCATGCTTCTTACTGCCCCCAGGACTGCAGAGAGAAGCCATCGCTCGTTGAGGTCAGACATAAGGAGATCTTGGTATAGATACCATGAAATCACACATGCAGTAAAACCCATGTGAAATATGGCATATTCTCCTAAAAGATATTCCATAATTTTTATGCCTTAAAAAAATTAGATTAGGTCATCTCCAAAAATATACTGAAATGCCCTCTGTGCCAGGTTCGTGGGCCTTTTCCACACTTGCTTTCCATGATTTGCTGGGCAACAAATTATTTAAAAACATAAGCCCAGACAAATAGATGTAATTCAAGCAAGACTGCTTATGACTTAGATGAGAACCCAGAAGTTAGTTATATAAGAATTCTTATTTCCCTAGTGTTATAGTTTGAATTGTGTCCCCCAGAAAGTCCTAACCCCAGGTCCCTCTGAATGTGATCTTATTTGGAAACAGAGTCATTGCATTTGTGGGGGATTGGAACTGGCCACCTCAAAATGTGTCTCTTTGGCACGAGGATTATTTTAGGCTGGTTACTTTTAAAAACTGCAGACATTGGAGAAGCTCTGAAAAGTAGAATTTAACCCTTTGTGAGACATTTACATTTGTAAGGGAAATCTCCATCTGTAAAGGTATCTCCCTCTCCATACCAGGAAGAAGAGGGGATGACCTTATCTCTAGAAACTCTTATCAATGCAGAAGGCAAGGACTTAAATCTGCATAATAACCTTACTCTTGTTTACTGTGCTTTTCTGGTAACCTCCCATAACTGACTCCCCTCATCCTCAACATCCTCCTTTGCGTTGAGCTGAGGATGGCATTTAAGATGAGAGCCTCTGCCATTTTGGCAAGTTGCTCAGTTTCCTGAGTGTCTCCCATGTATACATGTTATAAAGCTTTGTTTGATTTTCTCCTGTTATTCTGTCTCATGTGAATTTAATTCGTAGCCCAGCCAGAAGGACCTAGACTGGATAGAGGAAACGTCTTCCTCCCCTACACGTATTTAATTAGTTAAATTGGAGTAGGGTAGGCCCTAATCTGAAATGACTAGTATTCTCATAATAAGGAGGAAAAAATTGTAACTGTGTGGTGATGATGTTAACTAAGCTTATTGTGGTAATCACTTTGCAATATATACATACATCAAATCATTACAGTGTATACCTAAAACTAATACAACGTTACATGCCAATTATATCTCAGTTTAAAAGAGTGGGGAGATTTGGACACAGATAGATACACATACAGGAAAACACCATATGAAGATGGAGGCAGAGATTAGACTGATGCAGCTGCAAGCCAAGGAAAGCTAGGGACTGGTCACTACCATCAGAAGCTTGGAAGAGGCAAGGAAGGATTTTACTCAGAGTCTCAGAGGGAGCATAGCCCTTCCAACACCTTGATTTCAGACTTCTAGCCTCCAGAACTATGAGACAATAAATTTCTGCTGTTTTAAGACACCCAGTTTGTGGCACTATGTTAGGGATCCCCAGCAAACTAACATGCCTACTTCTTGTTAGATACAGCACAATAATAAAATAGGATGGCTATGGTTAATATATTTATTCAGCACATTTTGATTGAACATCTGCTATATGTAAGTTGGAATGATGGAGCTTGTGGGAGATATCATGGTAAGGAATAAGCAGCCCTCCCATAGGAAAGATATACATTAATATCTGATGGGGTATGTATGCAGATAATGGAAGTATAGAATTTGATACCTGCCATAAAATGGATTCAAAGTTCTACAAGCACCAACAGGAAGATGCAATTGCTCCCAGCAGCAAGAATTAAAGCAAATTTCATAAAGGAAATGGCAATTGAGCAGGCCCAGAAGGGAGAGTGGAAAATTCACAGGTGGATATGATGAGAAAGGGCATTCCTAGCAAAGGTTCAGGGCCAAGCAAGTATGCAGGATTTGAGACTGGTTAAGAAGCTCAAGTTGACTAAAGTACAAGTGGTATGATAAGGAAAAGGACGGAGAAGACTAGCCAGGGAGTTAGGGACAGACTGGAGGCAGTGAATGGCATTCTAAGGAATATGGAGTGAATTCTTCTGTAGACCTCAGGGAATCACTCAAGACTTTGGAGCAAAGAAATGACAAGGTCTTATTTATGTTTTCAACATTATGCTTTGATATTCTACACTAAAAAGGGCTTTGGCATCAAAACTGTCTTGCTAATCAAAGAAATCAACTGAGAGAATCTCTAATCCCATAATAAAGTGAAATTCAAATTCACCCTGAAGATTTTGGGCAAGTTTACCTTCTTCTTTGACAAACCTGTCTTGCTCAATATGGAGAAAGTCCACATATTTTTGGTTTTCAAAAACATTTGTATTATTGATTAAATTTCTGAAGATGACATGCAAGCAGAACAGAGTCCACATTTTAAAACAGATGTGGAGTCACAAGAATATCGGCAACATTTCATATAACAACATTAGTACCAATGTTGAACTCAACAGAGGCTTTCTTCCTGACTAAAAGCAGACTATTGCAAAGACCACAATATAGCAATTCCACAAAGAAGGAAAAATCACATTAAGGAAATATGGAGCTGCTGCTGCTCTGTGCTTTCCCCTCGTTGATGTAAACATGAGCGCACACAAAAGTTTATCAGGGCAATATTCTCAGCTCTATCCCTGTAAACGGTATTAACGTCAACACTGGATCACCAGCCTCATGATGTGTTGGCAGACCAGGTTTTCCCTGTTCACCTGGCGCTTAGCACAGGAATGGAAAAATATCAAAGAAAGAAAGTTTTAAAGAAACTTTTGTGAACAAAAGAAATTTGTTCATATTGTTATTTTAAAATATACTACTATTGGGGCCAGCCGAGTGGCGCAGCAGTTAAGTTCACACACTCCGCTTCGGATCCCGGGCGCAGACCTACGCACACCTTGGTAAGCCATGCTGTGGCAGGCATCCCACATATATAATGAAGGAAGATGGGCACAGATGTTAGCTCAGGGCCAATCTTCCTCAGCAAAAAGAGGAGGACTGGCAGTGGATGTTAGCTCAGAGCTAATCTTCTTCAGGAAAAAAAATATTATATATATATATATATGTATACATATATACACACTACTATTAAAAGCAAAGCAAAAATACTCTCTTAGCTGTGACCAATAACCAATTGGTATCTGTACCGTTATAGCAAATAATGGTATCTATTTCAGAAGCACGATTTCAACATGAACTGATCAGAGAGTAACTGTGATGCTCCTTCATTCAACACCTATCTATTGAGTGTTTACTATCTGCCAGGCACTGTTCTAGGTGCTGGGAATACCAATTAGTGAGGAGAAAGAAAGGAAAAAGGAAAAGAAAGCTGCAGTGAAAAATGAGGCCAGAGTGGAAATGGAGACTTGTGAAAGCAGGGGTGAGGAAAACCTGGCTGAGGTCAAGTTAGAAGAAAATTACAAGAAAAGAAGAAATGAGAGCAGATCATGAAAGAAAAGAGAGACTGGGAAACAATTAGTTCATAGTATTGGTATCTGGGGCTTATGTATGGAGAATGAAGAAGAATGAAATAAACCACGATGACTAATGGGGGAGAAAAGGAGGAAATACTCAAAAGAAAATAAACAAAAAAATAAAGGAGAACTAGAAGAAACAGGAGAAGGAAATGGGAAAAAAAGAGATAGGAATGAGTGTGAGTAATGGGGATAAGCAATGTGGCCACAGTAGTATGGATGTAAGAGAGAGATGACAGTGATGGAGCCCATGGAGTGAGGAAGATGGAGGGTATGAAAGGGATGTATGATAAGAAAAGGAGGCAGCTGTTGACCACAGGAAGATGGAGTTTATAAAGGGAGACTAGACATGGAGGAGATGGAATGATGAAAGGATGCGAATGGTGTAGAGGAGACAAGTGAAGCAACTGGAATAGGGGTGGGGGCATATGGTGGTTGAGAGAAGCTGGGACCAGGGCTGGCTTCATGGGCATGTAACCTATGCAGTTGCACAGGGACCCTTGCTCAGACAGGACCCACCCTTGGTTTAATGTTCTGCTGTCTCATCTTGAAATTCTTAATAATTGTTTAACAAGGGGTTCTGCATTTTCATTTTTCATTGAGTCCTGCAAATTATGTAGCTGATCCTGGCTGGGACTGACCATGTGATGGGGGAGATGGTGGAGGGCTCTGATGAGGTGATGAAGGATTTGTGTCAGGACATGGTAGATGAGGACGGTGAGGGTGCTAATGAGCACATAAGGGGTCATTAAAGGGCTGCAGAAATGACCCTTCATCAGTGAGGCTGAAGGTGGGGTGTACTACAAATTGGGGGAGTGAAGGAAGCCTACAAGATATTAACACAATGGTCAATAACAACACAGAGCATTGGTGACAGGCTGAAGAGCTTAATGAAGATCCTCTGTCACAGCAGGGAATCGTACTGTGACAGGTGGACAAGGGTCAATGAATAGGGGTCACAGTGGGAATGTATGAAGCCTTCTTCCAGGTCTCCCCGGTCAGTGAGGCATCAATATTTCTGTATCTCTCTTGTAGTATCACCTTATGGCTCAGAATCTAGGGGTGGGTGCCTGTCATGCGTGAGTTTGGGAACTCATGAATTTCCTACCATGCTTAGCACAGCGCCAATTAAATAGGGTAGGGGTGGGGGTGTCCACCCAATTGAAGGAGGGTACAGGAGGTAACGGAGCCAGAGCCAACTGGGACAGGGTGGAAAGAGTGAGGCTGCCGGTGGGGACAGGATGTCGACTGGGGGAATATTCGGAATCAGTGGATGTGACGGGATAAGTCGACAGTAGAAGAGGGACGATGGGTAGGGGTCCAGCGAGAGGCGAGAGGGGTAGAGAGAGCTGACTCCTGACCTCGGCCATCCTGACGTTCTCTGGGGGTGGCCTCAGAGGCTTCTGTGGAGATCGCTGAAACTGGGCCGGAGAGTGAGGGAGGGGCCGTGCACTCCCCGCAGCGTCTAAAACGGCGCCACGTTATTTCTATCCCCCGCCGGGGGCCGAAATCCGGCGCTCGGCGCGTCCTTCGGTCGCCTGGCAACCGCCACGCCCTGTAGGAGCGCCGGCGGACGCTCGAAAGGGGAGGAGCCAGCACCTGGGCGAGGTTCCTCAGAGACTTATGCAAATTACCGTAAATGGGGCAGGACCAAGGAAATAAGGGGGCGGTGCCTCTGAGAGGAGGAGGGGAGTCCAAGGTGTGCATAAAAGCTGGAAACACCCAAGAAAATGGAGCAAATGGGAAGAGCAACCGAGAGAGAGAGCGCAGTAGGGGAGAGCTGGGATCCAGCAGTGGAGAGCCGAGGACTAAAGCTTAGAAGGAAATGTGCATCAGAGGGCTCTGGATGAGGGAAGGACCGGCAGCCACCCTCAGCCCTCTGTGACAAAGTGACTCGGTCACAGGATCGAGAAAAATCTCAGTTCGAGTCCAACCCTCATGAAGCAGCTACTGTGTGCAAGACACGGAGGGGAAAGGAAGGTAGGGAAAACACAAACCCTGCCTTCCAAGAGTTTAGTCACTAGTGGTGAGAAAAATAGGGTGCAGAGCTCGAGGCACCCTGGAAAAATGTATGTGGAGCCACATCGTGGAATATCCGCCTAGCATCTGGGGATCCTCTCTCGACCCTTTCTTCTCCCCCTCTCGCCCTCCTTTAGACTTCGGGTGCAACGGCTTGAAGTCATTAAATTCCTTGGTTCGTGAAAGGTACAAGATCCCTCTCTTGTTTTATTTTTTCCCCTTTACCCCCATCCCTACTCCTTCCACTCATCCTCAGCCCTGTAGTCATTCAGGCTACTGTGCTTGGAGATATATTTTTCAAAAATGCATAGCATTTTTATTAGTGCATGTTTTTAATGTTTAATAATGACATTGGACTTTAGAGATCATCCTATTTTCCACTTTTTTCACTCAATATTCTTTTTAAGGCTCTATCCCTGTTGCAGTTGGTATTGTAATCCCACTTCATTGCTTCTGACTGTTGCATAGCATTCCCTATTGGACATCCACACATTTTACGTCTGTCCCCCAAGTGATGGATACCAACGCTGCCTCCACCTCTCCAATACCACAAACACTGCAGCCATGATCGTCCTTGTCTGTGGTCCTTTATGGACCTGTGTGCAAATTTCTCTGAAATATATATGTAGGAGTGAGATTGTTAAAGTCTTAGGGGATGCACAGGGACATCACATTTGGTTATACAACTTGTCTTGCGCAAAGACATCAAGCCGAGAGGCCAGTGGGGGCTGAAAAACAGTCCCTGCTCTCTTTCCCATGTCATGTGCCCTGCTGGAGGAAGATGTGTCCTTTTCTTCCCACAAAAGCTCTGTTCCCTGGTCAAGTCATGAACCTAGAAGGCTGTAAGTATCCAGAGGGTAGGCGTTTTTCGAATCCATCTGCCCAGTACTGAACACCATTTTCCAACAGCGCAAAGGTCTAGTGGCCTGGTGGGAGCCCTGCATACTTCACCAAGTACTGCTGGATTGCACACCAGAGTTGCTGCTCTACATTCCACTCCAGTGCGGAGTATAAGGGTTTCTTTCCCACGTTCCTGTCCTTACCTGCACAGGGTAGTTTGTGTATTCATAAGCACTTATACCGTGTTTACTAAAGCCAGATACTATTCTAAGTGCCTTACAAATACTGACTCATCTAATTAGCCAATTTTCTAATCTCTGTCAATATCACGGAAGAAGTATCAACATATTTTTATTTTAATTTGCCCTTCTCTGACTGCTAGTGAAACTGAGCATTTCTTCATACATTCATAAGCCACTTGGGGTCCCCTTCTGTGAATTATCTATTTATAGCCTTTGCCAGTTTGTCTATTGGTCTCTTTCTTTTGGATTTGCAAGAGGTCTTTGTAAAGTCTGGACATTAATCTGCTATCAAAGACTGCAAACTTTGCCTGTGATGTCCTCTGTAGAACAATAATCCTTAATTTTGGAGCCCTTCATCTTTTTTCTTTTTTTTTTTTACTTTTTACAGTGCTTTTTCAGAGACTCTTCTCAACTCCAAGGTCATAAAGGTATTCTCTGTCATTTTCTTCTATTAGCTTCATAGTTTGACTTTTTCACATTCAGTTCTCTAATCCAGCTGAAGTCCACCTTTGCATATGGTGTCAGATAAGGATCCTGTTTTATTTTTCTTAATGGAGTGAGCCCATTTTTCAACATCTTGCTTCCCAAATACAGATGATTCTGTTCTGAGCTCTCCAGTTTGTACCTGTTCCAGTACCACAAGGTTTTCTTAGGATGGTTTTGTAGCCAGCCATCATGATTGAAGGGCAAGTCCCCCATCCCTACTTCTGTCAAAATTGCACTGGCTATTCATGAACTTTCATCATCCCATATAATTTTCAGGATGTTTTTCAGGTTCCTCACAAGAAACTTTAATTGGAACTTGATTGAATTCATGAATTAATTTTGGGGAAATTAACACTTGTGCAATTATATCTCATTCATGAACAGAGAGACTGTGTATCTGGTGAACAAACAGGGCACAGTCTGGCTGCGGCATAATGTTCTTGGAACTGGTGGGAGAGGAGGCAGAGGAAGCTGGAGAAGCAGGCTGAACCAAACTGCAAGCCCAAATAACAGAAATGAGGTGGACATAGGGTAGGCAACATGACTCGGGCTGATTCGTGTGTTTACAGGAAACCTGAGTACACACTGGGACTGTTGGCTTGTGGGCACACCATGATCCAGAGAGACTCCAGAACATTCTTGAAGGTACCTAACAACAGAGAAAGACCTCAAGGGCCTGGCCACCCATACCTTGTACTGGTGTCAATGGTGGGGCTATGTGTCTTTCCATTTCCCAGGAATCTCCTAAAGGACCGTTTCACAAGCAGATGGCCTGCCAAGGTGACAGCAATTCAGTTTAGCAAACGCTTTTTTAAGCACCTGCTACATGGCAGGCACAAGGCTGGCCACAGGAACCACAGAGGTGACTCAGGCAGCATCATTGCCCTTTGCATTCACAATCTGGCTTTGGAAGAAAGAGAAAGGAAAATCTACAATTAATTCTAACACAGTGTGATAGTATCATTTAGAACAGGCCATGTCGACAGTGAGTACTATAGGTGCTCAGGGAGTCTGGACCCTGCTAGCTTGTGAAGTGGGGACAGAAAGACCTCAACATGGGAAATCAGGGAACCACAGGAGGTGGAAAGGAACGTGACATGTTCAACTCGCAGGAAAGAGATGCAGGTGGACATCAACATGGATGGATGAATGGACAAGAGGATGGGTGGTTGGACAAATTAATTTCTGTTGATGAAAGAAGATGCTTCATTTCCAATTTTCCAGATTAGGGGAGATTGTTCACTCACCACTCTGCTCCCCTTTGTTGTTGTAATAAAAAGGAGCACTAGGTGGCGTCACAGGACCAAAAGTCCTACCTTCTAGAGCCTCTAGGAGAAGCTCACCCACCAGACTGGGTCAGCCCCTAAGGTAAACAAATAAGAGTGCATCTATTCATCTCACTTCTTATTACACCCACTTAATTTATTTATCGAGCACCTACTGTATACCCAGCCCAATGCTGTGCACTGGGGAGAATATAAAAGGAGATGAAGAAAGGATCCCATCCCTAAAGGAGCATAAGGAGAAGCAAAACACGCATGCCGCCCCACTCCCACACAAAAAATTTTAAAATAACCCAAAGCAGGACGTAGTAAGCACTGAAATGAGGATGTCAGGCTATACCATCCAGTGTAATCTGGCCCCATTGGCCTTCTGGTGCCTTCTCCCTGACTCGCTTCTTGCCACAATGGCTTCTTCAATTCCTTGTGCAGGTCGTGTTCTTTCCCACTGCCTGGAATGTGCAAAGGCTGATCTCTCTGTCTGCAATACTCAACTCTCCCTCTTCACCCGGCTGACTCCCATCCATCCTTCCTTCCAATCTCACTTCCTCCCGGAGATTTTTCCTGACCAGCCCCCTCAACACCAGACCACCATTTCAAGTATCATGGATCCTACTTCTTGGACCATCCCACAATGGTAATTAATTATGTATTCATGCAAATGGGTGTTTAATATCTGTCTTCTCTACCAGGTTGTCAAACAACAAGAGGACGAGGATGACGTGTATCTTTTTCAGCCCAGTCTCCACTGGTGTTATGGGCTGAATTATTTCCCCCTAAAATTCATATGTTGAAGCCTTAACCCCCAGTACCTCAGAATGTGACTGTATTTAGAGACAGGGCCCTTAAAGAGGCGGCTGAGTTAAAATGAGGCCATCAGGGTGGCATCCTAATGTGATCTGAATTACACTCTTATAAGAAGAGGAAATTTGGCCACACAAAGAGATCCCAGGGATGTGTGCACACAGAGGAAAGGCACAGTGAGAAGGAGGCCGTCTACAAGCCAAGCAGAGAGGCCATAGGAGAAACCAAACCCTCTGACACCTTGATCTTGTACTTCCAGCCTGCAGAACTGTGAGCAAATAAATCTCTGTTGTTTAGGCTACCCAGTCTGCGGTAGTTTATTAGGGCAGCCTCAGCAAACGAGTATAAATGGCCATCACTCCCCTCAGTATATAACTATCAAGTGAGTGACTACTGAATGAGTTCTAAAGTACAGAAGACCAGTGAAGGATGGCATATTCCAGAAAGGTACATGGGAGACATGGCTCTTGAATTTGACCTTAAATGATACATATGAGTTAGAGACGTGGAAGAAAACAAGAAGGAATCACAAGAATGGAAAAATAGCATTGGTCAGATACCAAGGCAAGAATGCAAAATATCCTGCTATAGGGAGGGTGGGGTCCCTCTCAGGTGCCAGTGGACAATAATGTTGATAAGAGGATGTGGGTGAATGGTGGACCCTTGGAAGAATAACAGACAAGTGGCTGCAAACTCAAAGACCTGGGACAGCCAAGGACACACCCACGCACTTTGCCAGATAACTTGAATATATGATCATGAGCTATAATACAGCTGCAAAGCTCCTTGTTTAAACCCGAATGTAAGTGCCTCCTAGAGCACCCTCCTAGGACTTCTAAGCTGTGTGCTGTGACTCAGTAATAAGAACAGTGTTGTGTACACAGTGCTTACCTCTTCAACAGCACCCAGTGAAGGTATGAAGTGAAACTCTAGAAGAGCAGAAAGAAACACTGACATGCAGCCCCACGTGGAAATTCCCAGCCTGCAATGCAAAGCAACTGCACCCTAAAAGAAACCTACTCCTCTAATGGATCAGAAAGGTCATGGAGGCAATTTGGGGGGAGTCTACACAGCCCACAATCCCCTTCTCTGAGACTATTACTCCCACTCAGAAATATGTTCTTCCCTGAAGCCAAAATGTTCTAGATGGCCTTATCTGCCTCCCAGGGGCCATAGCTGAAAGGGTCAGGGCTAGAGACCTGACCCATAGAGGCCAATTATATTTTTTCTCCAGGAATTTCTAATTGGAACCAAGAGTTGCAAACTACTCAGTGCTAGGACCTGGAACTGAGTATGTGAAGCCCAGGAGAGGCAGAGAAAGGTGGGCTACATAGAGGGAAGAATAAAGCAAATGAACAAGGAGGGGGCTCCACAGGCCCAGGCCAGGAGGGGAGAGTCGGGGAGAGGGCCTTCCTTGGTTGTTGATGCCTCTTCAGATCCTTGTTACAGCCCCTGAGGAGGACCAGCAACACCTGCGCTGTTGGGTTTTGCTAGATAATTTGCATCTTCCTAATAAATTCACCTTATTTGTTTAAGCTACATGTGAGTTTCCATTGCTTATACACCCCTGCCCCCTGCTCCCACCCCCCAGAAAAAGCCCTGACCAACACAGGTCCTGTTTGTACAGGCATTCTTGTGATATCGCTGAATTTAGTAACCATGAAATCTAAAAACTGCATTTGGGGCCCCAAGCAACATGGTAAAACTGCTCCAGTCATCGCTCACATTTCTCCTGCAGGCTGTTGGGAAGATTAAAAGCCCACATGTTGCAGGAAATTGTTATCATTTATCAGCCGACCCCATGCTCACCTTAGATGACAGAGCAGAGTCCCAGCTGGCTGGTGCTCTCCAAAACTGTTTGGGCCATAGTTTATTCCTTTAATCTGCTTCCTTTGCCAGCCTGCTGCAGACCTAACTTAATGGAACACTTGTTGAGCATTTGACATCGGTTCCCAAAGGCTCTCCATACAAATTCCCCTCTTGGTACCAGAGGAGAGGAGGAAGCTCAAGCAGATTTATTAGGAAGATTGAAAGGTCAGGCATGAGGTGGAAGCAGCGGGAATCCGCCACTGCAGGCAACCATTTTTACCAGGAGAAGGAGAAGACAGTGTCACAACCACCCAGTCATCCTACCTGCTCTGGATTTTACTGGCTTAACAGCAGCTGCACTTCTCCCAGTCAGTTCACTTCAGGGATGACTGGTGAGGTGAGCTCTCCCAGTTGGTACTTCTTGCCCAAGAGGCCAGGCCAAGGTGGCAGTCCGATGTCCCACCTAGAACTAGTGAGGATTTATGCAAACCAACCAGCTAACCAGTTTGGTTAAAAAGACTGAATGGCTCCACGTAAGCTGTTCCCACTACAAATAAATAAGTAAATGAATATATAAATGAGTGAATAAGTAAATAAATGAATAAATAAAAATTTTAAATACCAAAGCACAAATCCCTTTGACGATGGGTCAATGCTCTTATTTCTACTCTCCCCTGCAAACACCATATTTTCAAACACCTCTAGACTTCGTATCTGCTGCACCCCTGTCTGGAATATCCTATGTCTCTTTCTTTGTCCAGTGAGCTTTTACAAAACTCAACGCAGTGTCATCTCCTCCAGGAGATCGTCCCCCCAGGAGGCACTCCTCCTCCGTTCTGCTAGAAAACCTGAGGGTCTCTCTGTCAATACACTGTCCTGTAATCACGTGTTTATTTCTCTGTCTCCCCCACCAGACTGGAAGAACCAGTCTTGTCTTTAATATATCTATGGTGTGGACCCATAAGAGACACTCAAAATAGAAAGTTTGCTGAAGGAAGGAAAGAGAAATACAATTAGCTGATACCCTGGGGCACCCAGCAACCACTCTTGAGAGTGATTAGTGACTAAGGGAAGTAAGCATTTAAGATTCTAAGGTATTTAAATAAAATCATCTCCAACGACATACCAGGTCCCCAAGCAGAAGTACTAAGGAGTACAGTAAATGCATTTATCTTCCCATCCTTGATGCAAGTGCCAAAGAACCAAATCCTATTTTTACCCACAGAGTCGGACGCACAGTAGGTACTCAACATAAGTTGACGACTCTTAGGCATCTTTGCTATGTGAAAGAAATAAACTCTTTTCTACCCTGTAGGTAGGTTGCTCTCTTTCCAATATCTGCTGCCAGATCTACTGAATAATCTCAGCAGCAGAAAATACATCTACTGTTAACAGGTGTTCTCGCAGGCAATGCGAGAGAGGCAAAAAGCCTTGAGCACCCCCCCGCAAGGAGCTTGAAAACCCATTTAAGCCAAGCAGGACAACTCAAACGTCCAGGATGGCAGAGATCAGTCTAAAATACCATTGTATTTTGGAATCTAGCACCAGAGTCTGCAGACTTCTTCTGTAAAGGAGCAGATTAAGAAAGATTCGGGGAGCCAGCCCTTCTGGCCTAGCGGTTAAAGTTTGGTGCATCCGCTTCAGCAGCCTGGGCCCAGTTCCCAGGTGCAGAACCACACTGCTCGCCTGTCAGTAGCCATGCTGTGGCAGTGCCTCACGTAGAAGAACTAGAAGGATGTACAACTACATACTGGGGCTTTGGGAGGGGAAAAAAGAGAGAGAGAGGAAGATTGGCAGCAGATGTTAGCTCAGGGTGAATCTTTAAAAAATAAATAAATAAATAAAAATAAAAACTGATTTGTTAAGAAAAAAAAAGAAATATTCTAGGCTTCACAGGCCATGTGGTCTTTGTAGCTGCTACTCAACTCTGCAGTGTAGCATAAGAGCAGCCACAGACAAGACATCAATGAACGGACATGGTTGTGATCCAACGAAACCTTATTTACAGAAACAGGTGGTGTTCTGGAGTCGGCCTGCCAGCCAGAGTGATTTATGCCAACTCCTGATTTAGCGCAAAGCCTGGCGTATAGTGGGTGCTCAAATATTTACTGAATGAATGAATGGATGAATGAATGAGCGAATGAAGATTTTCCTAAGGTTACAGCCTGGTAACAGCCATAGTGTACCATCTTTAGACATTAACTACAGGGAGAGCAATGAATACCTACTGACCAGAAATAAGCTTGAGAGAAATTTCTGATAGTCTTTCCCACTCCAAGTGGTGTGTGTGGATGGAAATCTAACATGTATAGACCACTAACAGCTTTCATAACAGAGATGTGAGCTACAAAAGTGGTTTAAAGATGTATTTTTTTCAAACTGTGGATTGTGACTCATTAGTAAGGTGTGGCCTGCCTTGTTTTTTAAAGATTGGCACCTGAGCTAACATCTGTTGCCAATCTTCTTTTTTTCTTCTTCTTCTCCCCAAAGCCCCCCAATGGGTAGTTGTATATTCTAGTTGCAGGTCCTTCTGGTTCTACTATGTGGGACGGCTCCTCAGCGTGGCCTGATGAACGGTGCTAGATTAGGGAAATTCTGTGTAGTTGTACATTTGAAGAGGATTCGCTTTGAACACAAAGATATACATAATAGTTAAGGGCAAGATTCTGGAGCCAAAGTTTCTGGTTCAAATCCTGGCTCTGCCACTTATTAGCTGCGTGACCTTGGGAAAGTTACTTAGCTTCTCTGGGCCTCAGTTTCTGCATTTGTTAAGTGGGAATGCTAATGATACCTACTACATGGGGTTATTATGAGAATTAAATGAGTCATCATATGTAAAGTACTTAGAGGAATATGTAACATGTAATATAGTTTTAGCTATTATTATGCTGTCACTAACCAATAATGTGATCTTGAGTATGTGACCCAACTTCTCTGAGCTGCATTTTTGTTGGTAAATAATCTCTAAAGTCCCTGCTGGCTCCAACATTCCTGGGCCAGGAGGTGGGGCACCAGGGGGATTTCCCAGCACAGACCTTGAGGAAAGAAATAGCCAAACGCAAACCATCCATCCTGGACAACTGACACCTGTGAGGTCCCCGCAAAGCAGCCTGTTCCCACGAAACATCCTGTAAGCCAACTTACTATCATCTTTTGAAATTGCATGCAAAAATGAATTCAGGATGGTGAGAGATTGACCACATCAAGGAAAATGCTCTTTTTTTCCAACCATCAGACCCTTAATGACCAGCATGGGCTTCCTGTCTCTCCCATTGTCATGTATTTTATTCCCTATACTGGGATAACCACAGCTGGGGCTGAACAGGAAATCTGTCCCTGTGTTTGTTTGGCTTTTTCTTTTTAAAGATTGGCACCTGAGCTAACATCTGTTGCCAATCCTTTTTCTTTTTCTTTTTTTTCCCCCCTTCTTCTTCTCCCCAAAGCCCCCCTGGTACATAGTTGTATATTCTAGTTATAAGTGCCTCTGGTTATGCTATGCAGGATGCCGCCTCGGTATGGCCTGAGGAGCGGTCCCATGTCCTCGGCCAGGATCCAAACCCGGTGAAACCCTGGGCTGCAGAAGCAGAGTGCGTGAACTTAACCACTCAGCCACGGGACTAGCCCCCTGTTTGATTTTTTTATTTCCAACCTTCCTGACTGTGACATACAGTGAGGCTGCCCTGCGGTTGGGCGGTATTGGCCACAAGTCACCTTTCACTGTGGAATTTGAAGTCACATCTAGCACCTAAGATCATGAAAAAAATTCCATTTACTTTCACACACACACAAACAAGCCAACAGAAAAATAGGTGAAGTTATTAATGACTATTAACACATAAAAATGGCCAGTAATAATGTTTCATTCAGCCTCACTCATAATTTAAAAACTGCACATCAAGACATTGAGGTATCTTTTTTTCACCTATAAAAGAAGCAAACTAATTAAAGTTAGGAAATAGCCATGCTGAAAAGGGTGTGGGGAAACAGGCATTCTCATACTTTATTGGGGAGAGTCTAAACTGGCAAAACATCTTTGGAGGATGATTTTACAATATATATCAAAACACCAAATGTATATAACCTTTGACCAGCCCCCAAACTGTCAAAGCACTGAACTAGAGCAGCCACCTATATACAGACTTCTCATGTGAGAAAAATAAAGCCCTATTTGTTTAATTTCTTGTAGCTTTGGACACATATAAAATTATAGTCAGGTACTCTGTTACTTGCAACCAAACACATTCCTAATTGACAAGTCTTAAAAAAAAAGAGAGATGAAAGGGGATATCCTTATCTTGCAAGAACTTGAACGTGAAGGTTTCTAGTATTTCCCCATTAAGCATAATATTGCCTTTGGGGTTGAACTTCACCCTTCATTTTCATCATGCTGCAGAATTGTTCATTTCTGTTTGGATGCTGAATTTTGTCTAATGGCTTTTCAGCATCTGTGGTGATGATCTTTCTTTTTTTTTGATCTATTCGTGGCGTAATCTTCTTTTGATGTGCTGCTGGGATTCTGTGTTAATATTTTACTTAGGATGTCTGAAATGGTATTCGTAAATGAGATTAGTATGTTTCTTTTCTTTATTTTCCACTTTTTAATGAGTTATTTTTATTGGATTTCTGACTGGTATATTATTACTGCCTTAATAAAAAAAAAAAAAAAGAATTCCAACCATTGAGGTTTTTTAATGTAAATTACTAAACTTTTTATTTCTACATATTTGGACTTCTTCAAATTTTCCTCTTCCTTTTTCATAGTGCTATGACTGTCATTTGGTCTCTGTAATTATTTTGAACAGAAGTATTTCATAGCCTTTTTCAAATTGTTCTAATGTCTCAAGTTCTTAAGGGGCTAATTCTCCTGTTTATTACATCTACCAATCCAATCCCTCGTGTGGTTCATTTCCTAGTTTGCTTTATAATTTCTTATTATAAGGTCATCTTCAACGGGAGTTGTTTTTTCTCTGAGAGATCAGGATAAACAACTGAGTTTTGCATTTGCATCTGACAGGACCAAGAAGATTCGTCACTTTGGAATCAGCTCATGTATTCTTTCTTGACTTCAGGATTCCCTCACCGCATGGGTAGTGTAAGTTGGAACCTCACATCTGTGCACACGATGTAGTGTAAATTGGGACCTCACACCTGGCATGGCAGAGGGAAGATAGTGGTTTCAATTTCTGTAGCTGACATTTTGAAATTCATCCAGTGCCCCGGACAAACCACAAACTTCCTTGCTGTGGCCCTGGACGAGTGGCAGAATTTTTTTCTCCATCCTCCCATCACTAAGACCCTTTCCAGGGTGTGAGCTTTAGGCAGGGTCTCAAGTCCGGATCCCTGCCTTTCTAGAACTCAAGGCTTGAATGGGTACTAACCCCTAGTCCTTAGCCATTTGTGCTTATATTAGTGTAAAATACCCCTATGTGCCTCTCAGGTCCCTCTTCCTGTCTCACACCCAGAGATCCTCCTTTCTTTCTTTCAATTTTTGATACATTTTTTTCAGCATCTCTGTGTTTGAAGCAGAAGTTCCCTGACTTCTTGGCCCCTCACATTCCCAGAAGTTGAATCCTTGTACTTTCCTATCTTTTAAAAACCCTTTCTAGAGTAAGCACAAGGTGCTATGGAAACTACATAGGGAGGGTGTCTAACCCAGGCGTGAGGGTTAGGAAGACTTCCTAGAGGAGAAATCTGAGACCTGAAGACAGAGCACGTGTTAGCCAGGCCAAAAAGGCGTGTGTGCATTGGGGGTGACGGGTTGGAGAAAGAGGGTAGGTGAAGGTTGCAGGCAAAAGATAGAGCACATGTGACTATCCAAGGGGAGAAAAACAACCAGCATACCACATTCTGAGAAGCACGAGTTCCAAGAAATGCAAGGAGTTTGGTGTGGAGCATGGAGGGAGATATGAGATTGGTGAGATAAATAGAGGCCAATTCATGAATGGCCTATGTGCCAGGTTAGGACAGCGGACCTTGTGCTGAGAGCAGAGAGGAGCCCATAAAGGTGACTGTCAGGTCACAGAGAGTGAAATCATCAGGTTTAAAAGAAAAACAAATCTAATAAATGCTCCTTGTATAAATAACTATACATAGCCAGTTAGAAATGCTGAAACAACTTTGTACACAGGATGACAGTCCCAGAGAGATTCCTTGGCATTCCAGCATACGTAACCCTGAATTCTCACCCCAGGGTTTCTTCAAGGATTTATAAAGCAGTATGGTGGTGCTCACTCTGGTGACCCCACCTTCCAGGAGTTTCCTCACCTGCTTTGGGGAGGGTGGGTGAGTATTCCACCCACCCAACTTGAAAACATTTTGGAAATACACACTCTTTCAAGAATCTTTCCCCAGATCACCCCATTCCTCACCCTTCCCCACCAGCCCCCAAAACTCTTCCATAAGTGTTCCTGACATAAGGAAAGAGCTGTGAGCAGCCGCAGAAACTTGAAAACAAGAGTAACCTGGGCCAAGGGCCAGGAGGTCTATTTTTAGAACTTCTCTCACTGCCTGTTTATCTTTCAGACTCAGCCTAATGTCTTCCAGGCGAGCGTTAAAGCTATTTGGCTGGCTTGACTAGGAAAGGAAGAAGGTGATCCATGAGCAAACAGCAGGAGCAACGGAGATAATCACTCTGGACTGTGTTCTCATCATTTCCTCCAATGTACCCACCCTGGCGTTTGACTCCCCAAAAGCCACTTAAGGCAGGATTTATTCAAGCCCCTCCCAGCCACTTCCACTGGCTGTGGAATTTGGGCGGGTCACAAGGAGAAGATAACAGGTTATGGACTTCATAATCCATTAACTTCGACCAAGGTTCTGCTGCCGTCCCTCCTGGCCTGAGTTCCCTCGGGTCTAAAGTGGGGGGGTCTAACTAACCTCACAACTGTAAACAAGCTCTGGGCACTAAAGCGCCCTCTACAGGATAGGAGCACTTAGTCGTCACCCTCCTTTGTGCCTGGCTACTCAGGCAGAAAGGCGACGGTGCATCCATTTATCATAAAATTTGGTGAGTCGTTTTAATCCATTCAAGCCGCAAAAGAGAAAAGGGTCAGCTTTGTGTCTCGATTTATATTTCCCTCCAGAGGACAAAATAGTAGCCCTGGAATTCCGCCGCTTGTAAAACGCGCCGCGGAAAACGCACCGTAGACGTGCTGTCACTTAACCGCTTCCATCCCGCCGGCTTAGACCGACTTTTAAGGGCGTCCTCCCCGACTCCCTGTCCATTCGCCCTAGTATGTTCCAGTGACTAGATCCCATCTCACCCGGCCACCCTCCAGTTCTGCCGTCCCCTCTGGAGCTTCTGGAGGGGTCAATGGGCAGACTTCCGCGGCGGACCCTGGGTCTAGCCCCGGGAACCCTCACGGTCCTCCTTAAGGAGCTTCCGCGGCCGAGGGTAGAGGCGGGTGTTTTGCTCGTATAAGGAGGAAAAGTTTTTGTGACATCCAGGAAATGAGTAACTCCGCAGCCCTTTAGAGCCCCGCTGATGGAGGCCAGAAGGCGGGAGCCGGCCGGGGTATCGCCGCCCCCGTCTCTCTAATTGCCCGGCCGGACGCTCCGCCGCAGCCGCCGCCAAGCAGCCGCGTCTGGGCCCTGGGGACCCGCCTGGGCTCGGCGGTCCTTCCCGCGACGGGGAGCGGGGACAAAGGCTACACGTAAGTCCCGGGCCAGCAGCTGCGAGGCTCAGCGTCCTCCCCGAGCACCTCGTGCGTTGGAGGGAAGAAGGGCGCGATGAAAGGATGAAGGGGGACTAGGCGGAGCTGCGCCCGAGATGGCGGCTCGGAGCGGGGGCGCCAGGGCTGCTCGGGGCGCCAGCTCGGCCCCCCAGGTTGGGGCTGACTTTGGAGACCTGGTTGCAGCGCCCGTGCCAAAGCGGGGCGCACTGTCCTCTGGGGTTCACTCTTCCCGCGCCGCGCGGGATCCTGCGCTCCAGCCTCCGCTCCAGCGCGGGCGCCGGAGACCTGGGCAGCTCCTCCTTGAGGCGCACCGAGGCTGGGCTTCCGAGCCTCGGCACTCAAGCAAGAGGGACCACGTCTTTGTTCCTTATGCCCAGACGATCCGTTACTTCTGACCGTCTGAGCCGAGCGCCACGGCAAAAAGACAGGCCGGGTCGCCCTGCTCCTTGGCCAGCTCCCTTCCCGCCTTCCTTCCCCTCCTTGGAAGGAGGGAGTAGGAATGAACCTTTTTTTTTTTGTAGTTTAAGGTAGTGAAGCTATGAGCTTGCTTGGGCCGGATAAACCCCCGCCGCTTCCTCTTTCGGGGCTATTAGTGGAGGAGACCCCACTCGGTGCACAACTTTCTCTTGGGGCTGCAAATAGTCTCTGCCACGTGACCCCTAACCCCATCCCCGACCCCTTCCCAGTGTCTCCATCTTTCTGGCTGCTGGGCGAAGGGACTCAGAAGCCCCGGGGCTGGGCTTCCTATCCATTTTGGCTTCTTCTCTTTAAAAACAAAAGTGCTGCCGCCCAGGAGGGGAAAATCTTTTCCCGAACCACTCGGACCGCACTTGGCCTTTGGGGAGAAGGGCCCGCCTTCAAAACCAGAAGAGCACCAGATACAGGCAGAGCCTGGACCCTGGTCTTTGGGATGGAAATCAGCTTCAGAATCGTATTCTTTTCTTTTGTTCCTCTTTTGGGTTGACCCAGGGCCCTTCCGTTTTACAAACCAGTTCTACCTCGGAGATGCTGCCAGGTGAAGCTGATCTGTGCCTGGTGCAGTCACAGGCCCAGGTTAGCAGTGAAAATGGCGTGGCAGACACGGGTAGAATTGCTGCCATTCACCTCTTTATTAGTAACCTAATAGGCTGTGCTTTTTAGTCCTCCCTCCAGCCTGCTTTCATCGTTCGCTGATTCCCAGTGTGCTGCTCCAGCCCGTTCTGCCCTCATATTTTCCACTTGTGGGTAACCATGAAGTGGTTATACTGACCCTCTGCTTTCCCTGAGTGGATGGAAAGTCTTTCGTTCAAGTGCCATCCTCTAGCTCTGTAATTTTCAAAGATGCCACAGTTTCAAGCTGCAGCTTTCAGGGGGCAAGCATCTGAACTTTTAACCCGATGCCATCATCCCAGAAGTTGTCACCTTACCAGGAACAGGCTCTGAGGGTGTGTGGGTGAATTTTCTATCCAAGGGCAAGGATGGGGAGGAACTTCTGGGAGAGGCTTCTGGCAAAATTGCCCACCTGAGAAGGTATTGTCTCGGAGGAACCTGGTTTTGTTTTTCTCCCTTCCTGGACCCCCTGGAGTCAATAAAGAGAAAGAAAGTGGGGGATTCTGTCTGATGGAGAGGGTACACATCTCAGTGGGAGGCAGAGAGGAGCACCCCATGCATGGAGCCCAGAAAGAGTAGGGTTGGGCCATGGGAGTGCATGAGCCCAGTTCTCCATGCCACTTCTTGCAAGTGACACCACTACCAAGTGGCAATTTGCCCGGAGGAAAGGGGATGACATGGCTTGGAGGGTCTGGAAAGTGCTTCTTGTGAAGGGGAAAGGAATGAACCAGCAGTATTTCCCCCAGGGGCGAAAAGCCTAGGGGGACAAGGTTGGTGGCCTTCTGAAATCTCCAGCATTGTCACTTGAAAAAAGGAGAAGACTTGCTCTGTCTGGCATCAGAGACTCACTGGTTAGGAGAAGCAAGGAGATGGATCTGACTTCCTCAGTTGTAAGAGGGAACTTGCCAATAACTGGAGCTCCTCAGCAGGTAATGCGCTGCCTGTCATTGTCAGCAGAGACAGATGGACATCAATGGTTACAACGGAGATGGTCCCTTCAGAGTCCAAGACTCTGTGGCTCCATGTTTGGGGCCCGGAGTCCCCTCAGTAGGAATGGGCTAGTAGGGCAGGCTGTGGGGAAGGCTTTAACCGAGAAGTGTCCTGAGAGGGGGCCAGTGCTCCAGCGTGCCGTGCCGGGGAGCTGAGGAGCGGGGCCTTATTTATCGCTGAGACTAATCCAGTTTCCCTGGGGAGGGGGACATAGCCATGAGAAGGCTGAGGGCTGATAATAACCTCGAGGGCTGCTGCTAGCCTATTCTGTCGCTTGTGTGAGTTTGAATAAGGTCCTCCTTCTTAGCAAGGGGACAGCACCTTGGTGCCATTTAGAAAAAGGAGCCTCATCTGGATGAATATAGCCACGGCACATAGCTGGGCAAGTGGCAAGTGAGCTGGATTCATCCTCACCACCGGGTGTTCTTGAGCAGTACACCATCTATACAGGGCTTAACATTTGCCAGGTTTGGCTTTTTTTTTTTCCGAAACCACTTGGCCTGTATTAACTCATTTGATCTTCACAGTAGCCCTATTTTATTGATGAGGAAACTAAGGCACAGAGAAGTGAGTGTTTAGGAGCCTGGAAGCTGAGTCCCCATCACTGAACACTCACAGAGCAAGAAGCAGGTTAAATTTGAAAAGCTCATTTGGTTGGGGGTCCTCATGGGAAAGAGGGAAGGGCAGTGCCTATTTCTTTCTTTGTTAAGGAAATACCCCTCCTCAGCTCAGATGGTGGAAAGATGGAAATCTCATCTGGCAGCAGAAAGGCAAGAAAAGAAAGAGGCAAGCCCATCTTGATGGCTGATGGAGAGGCCTGGCCCAAGCATTGAATGACTTTCCTTCTTAATCGCTGGGCGGTGTGAGGTGGCAAATCCAGTTTGGGGCCTGGCTTTAGGGTGCTTAGTAAGTGCCACCTGGGTGTGGTGCCGAAGGAAAAGGCCACAGCTACACAGGGCCCCTGACCCAGGCAGAGAACGGCACCAGGGGTGGAACAAGGTGGGGAGTGTCCAAACATGCTGTCCAAATGTGATGTCCCAAACATCCCTGTCCAGGTCCTGTCCGCCTGCAGACGCCCTTCCCAAGCTCCATTTCACAGCTCCATGTATATGATCACTGATTTCCCACACTATACATTTCAGCACTTAATCAGCTGGAACAGAGCATTTTACTACATACTGTCTGTAGACCGTATTTTAAACAAAATAGGCATCTCAGCCATTGAGGAAGTCAAGATGTCTCCTGGGAAGGGCCAGCTGGTGCCCAGCAGATTTCCCATAAGGAAGATGTTTACCTGGATCATGTCTCCTGTCCCAGGGTCTGCCTCTCACCTGTGCACACTCAGAATCTCCACAGTTTTCAGAGTGGTTTGGACTTGGGCTACTGAGTCACCTCAAGAAGCTCCCAGAAGTGGGTGTACAAATAGGATTGCCAGTGTGTTAATTTGCAAGGAGATTTCGTGGCCATCACGTAATCTGGATGGTATCTGTTCCCTGGGTCCTGGGCAAGCACATGGGAAACCAAAGATCAGAAGGCAGCTTGTGCCTGGCGAAGCTGGAGTCAGAGCAGGGTCGGGGGAGGGAGGGGTGGGTGCTGGCCCAATAGTGTGGGGCTCTGTTCCCTTCTGTGGCCCTCTCACTCATGGAGAGTTATACCTGCCAGCTGGACCAGTACTCTGGCCGTCCTGGTTGTGGGTGCACCTCCTTGGCCAGTGTCTCAACGACAGTGTTTACCTGGTAGGATTTCTCCTTTTGCTCTTTCATAATTTTCATTTTGTTTACTTATTTTGTTTAGTGCTTTATAAGCATTAGCTGCCAACTACATAGAGTTGCATTTGCATAAGTTAAATAACTACTATACAATTTCAGGGTTGGAGGGCCAGGCCATAGGGGTAAATGCTATATGCAGATCGAGACGATGGTCAGGTGGCTTGGATGGGTCACAGGAGGCCAAGCTCAGAGCAAAGAAACATGGTCCCTAATCAGTAGGATGCTCTGGGAAGTGGAAGGGCGAGGACTGGCCACTGACCATAGCCCCTGGGTGAGCATGGGGGTGAAGCAGGGCTAAGGCAGTGCTTGCTTTGGCTGCCCCAGTGGCCTGCCAAGATGGCCTCTTTGGATTTAAAGGGCTCTCCCTGGTCTCTGTCCAGGCCCTTTCATGGCTTATCTTTAGTAAGCTGCAGTCTCCAGGTGCCCCTGAGCCAAGGAGGGGTGACCCACGTGGGCTCTGGAGTGGGGCAGACTTGCATTGACTCCTAGCTCCACTACTCAGCAGGTGGGTGTTCTCTGTACTGGGACAAGTGCCTTGACTTTTCCAAGCCTCAGTTTCATCATCAGTAAAATGCAGATAACCCCACATAGGGCATGTATAGAAAGCGCTGAGAATGGTGGCTGGCATAGACTGGCCACCTGGCTAGTATGAACTCTTAAAGATGGTAGAGGTCAATCAAGGATCTATATCCTCTACCAAATTAGGCCACCAGCTTCTCCATGAGTGCCACTGCTCCCTCCTCGGAGGTCTGGGCAAAGGGCAAGGACGCAGGGACCCAGACCATTCCAGATGGTGAGAAGAAGTCCAGTGGTGCCCTTGCTTGTGGTTTGTTCAAAGCTGAGGACAAAGCTGCTCCTCCCACCCTTTCAGCTGACTCTGGGAGAGGGAAAGTCAGGTTTGAGCCACGGCCTATCCCAGTCACTCAGAGGGGAGAGAAGGGTGGGTGGGAACGTTTTCTGGAAGAGGAGGAGGGTCATTTGAGAGTGTCCAAGAGGTCTGTAGGATCCTCCTCGGTGGTTTGGAACCTGTGATGGTTTCCCATAGAAAGCACATCCCCCTCCACCCGCATGGCCTGTCCCGTGACATCAGCGGAATGGAAGCACCTTGCTGGTGACATCACTGTTGCCCAAGGCAACACCTCCACCCTAAGGTAGACAGGGAGGAACAAGAACTACTCCAACTGTAAGACACATGTTGAAGGGAAGGAGCTCAGAAGGCGTGCCGTCCCCAGGTGTGTTTCTCAGGATGGGCGAGGGGAAGAGGGAGGCGCCACAGGTGGGCGGTCTGGGCAGTGAGCCAGTTGGTGGGGAGTCTTTGGGCCTTGGGTTTGGCTCGAGCAGTACGGACAGCTGCAGTCTTGTTTAGTTCTCTGAGCTGCGACTCGAGCAAAGAGCATGACTGCTTACAGCGGCTTCTGGCGCCCTCCATGGCTCTGGGCCTCTGTTCTACAGCCCGAGTCTGTGAAGCGGGTAGAGGAAGAGCAGGCTGGAACAGTAATGGGGGAGATCAGAAAAGTGGCTTTCCCTTCTTCTTCACCCTCACCCCCACAGCAGACTGAAAAACAAGGATGCCCACGTCTTTGCTATGGGGGCTGACTAAGAGAGAACCTTCACTCGCTGATTGAGCTAGTATTTATTATGCACCTACAATGTGCAGGGCACCATGCTGGGGTGTCGACTGTGTCCTGCCAAAAAGAAACCCAGGGCAGCACTGTTTTTAAGGCTGAACTCACTCAGCAATTCTAATGCTCTTAATTTGGTGACCTATGGCTTCAGCCAGGTCTTAGAAGGTGTTGCCTCCTGTTCTACTTAAGATGGAAGTTCCTAAGCTAGGGCTGTCAAATGCCAACACAACAGATGAAGGATGCAGGAAAGGAAGAACTCCCCGGCCTGAAGAAAGGTGGAAAACTGGAGGATGTGGTGGGTCTCTCTCTAAAGAGGTTTCAGGACAGGAGTCTCCTTGTCTTTCAACTTTAAGGTATCTGATTAAAGTTTTTGCTTTGTGCAACTGGCCATAACTTCAGATGCTTTAACATAGCTTTCCTGACATCGAGCATATCAGTGGCTAAAGTAATTGCCCTAATTTTTATATGAATGTAGCTTTTTCAGGGTTATAGATGAAAATTAGAATATTGTTAGCAGAGAACATTCGTTGCAAATTATGCTTCTATTTAAAAGTCTAGTTCCCAAATCATTGTCATGATCTTTTGTTCATAAAAGTAGAATAGTCTTTAAAAAATAAATAAATAACGCTTTCATTCTTTAAGCACCTACTCTGAACAAAGTGCCATCCTAGGGGCTTTGCATATAGTTATTTCTCTTCTTCACAGAATCCCTTTGAGTTAGGTATTATTTCAGTTTTTCAGGTGAAGAAACAGGCTCAGAGAGGCCAAGCAACATCCCCAGAGTCACAAAGCTGAAAACAGCAGAGATAGGATTCAAACCCAGATCGGTACCTCCCAGTACCTTAGATTCCTTCTGCCACCCCAGGACACCAGGCCCACTGAGTGTGAAGGTAGCATACAGAATACCACAAAGCCTAAGTGTCAAAGGTCAGAAGACAACAAGCAGACCACCAACTCCAGCTCCCTCCTGCTGTGACTCTCTGTGTGATATTAGCAGACAGGGCTCCATTTCCCTGGTTAATGGGGACAGTAACAGCTAGTACCAGATAATATTCAGAGCACTTTGAGATCCTCAGATGGAAGTCCCTACAAAAAATAGAAAGCCCACAGTTTTCAAATGTCTCACTTCCAGGTGAATAACCCAGTGGGACCCTCACACCCTGGGAGGAGGGGCTCAGCTTTGAAGCTCTCCTGGGCTGCTTCTCCTTGCTCCCTCCAGGTCATTTCCCTGCAGCGGATGCAGGAGAGTCTCCTACCAGCCTGTGTCAAACCGAAGGGAGGGCGTTGTCGTAATTCTGGGCCTGCTAGTTGGTGTAAAACCCTGTGCTCATAACCCTGTTCTCGTGGGAGCCTGTTTCAATAGCCTTCTCAGCAGCAGTCAGGGACCCGCCTGAAGTTCGTGAAAGGTCCTTTGTTGGCTGAGACTTTGTTCAAGAGTGCTGAGGAGGCCAGAAAACATCGTGCCTGGGCTGGAGGGGAAGCGAGCCTGGGATTCCTGGACCTCACCCCTGTGTGCTGCCCCAGATGCCCCTGGTGCATCCATGCCATTTCCTCCCTGATGCCTCACCCCAAAATGCACCCCCTGGTGTCAGCGAGCCCTTGCTCCCTTTCCTGGTCTACTTCAGAGAAGGCTTTCCCATCCTTTTGGCTGGAAAGCCATCTCAGATATCCCAGGTCACACTCCCAGAGTCTCCGGGTGGAAGGAGCCTCGGAAGGTCATGAAGTCTAACTCCCTGCTTCATGCCCAGATTTCACTTAAATTGTCACCTGCCTTTCCCCAGACTGTACGGGGAAGGAAAGTCCACAGGTACATGTCTGATGTTCCACAGGTACCAGATCCCTGAGCAGCACAGCATCATGAGAAGACTTGAGGCTTGAAACTCAGACTGTCCTGAGTTTGAATCCCTGGTCTGTGATGTTGACCGAGTGGCCTCACCTCTCTGTGCCTCAATTTCCTTACCTGTAAAAAAGAGAAGAATGCCTCCTTCAGAGGTTTATTGTGAGGATGTTACACGTAAAGCATTTTGCACGATGCTTAAATCTCAGTACATGTGGCGCATTGGTTGCTGTTTACTAAACCCTCCCATGGGGCGTCAGGGCCTTGCGGCTTGTCTGGTTTTCTCTAGAAAGGGAGAATTGCTCATCCCTCTGCCAAGGGTAGTTCTCTGCTGCTTCTCTGACCTAATTTGCATCGAACCCTATAACCCTCCATTTAGCTTCCATTTCTTTAAGACTCTCAGGCAAGGAGGTCGAGGCAGCGGGGTGTCATATAACTTACGTCAGGGTTCGTTGCTAGGTCTTTTTCTTGGTAAACGGTGGTGGTGAGTCAGCCTGCATTTAGGTGAAGGCCGTCCAGACCCACAGGGGCTGTGGTCTCTCCTCTGGAAGGGTTTTTGCTCACATTTCCCAACATGCTTACCACTGTTAGCGCTTTGCTTTTCTGACTGCAGGGTGCCTCCCAGGGAAAAAAAACGTAGAAGTTACTTCATCCAAGACTTCCCACTCCACTCCCATTTCAAATTCCTGCTCGTGGGAGTGAAGGCGGGGAGGTTCTCTTCCCAGTCCTGACTCCATTCATTCATTCGTTCAGCAAGCATTCAGCAAGCATTCGTGGAGCATCAGAGACCAACACTGGTTTCTCCTTCCAGGTGCTCAGAAGGGATTGAGGAGCTGCTGCCTGATGGCAGGGAGGGAGCTGTGAGCTTCCCAGGTGCTCAGCTTCCTGCTCTCCCTCTGTGGCAGCCCCTGGGGCCTTGAGAAGGAAATGGGGAGGTGGGGGAAACAACTTGCCAGTCCCAGGCTGCTGGAGTCGCCGCAGGGGTGTTGATCACCTCCCTCTTCCCTGAGAAGTCCCCAAGATGCACCCAGCAAGATTTAACAAATCAAAAGGGAGAGCTGGCCTTGTCACCAATGCCAATAACAGTGTCCTTTACAGAGCACAACCATGTGACCATCATACACGAAGTAGGTACTATTGTCACAGCAAGCAAGCAGGAGAGTCAGGATTCAACCCAACCTGGCCTTGCGATTCCAGAGTTTGGCCCCTTCACTTCTCTATGCTAAGCCTCTACAAAGGGTTAAGATCTTCTGAGCTGAGAGCTTTGGGGTGTTTCTCTCTGTGTGGCCTTAGGGTGAGAGTATGTCCTGGTGAACTTGGCAGTGTCAGTGGCTGCTTTCTGCCCACCCTAGCCTGACCCACATGTCCCTGTTGTTGGTTCAGGGACACCTAATAGGTGCCAAGTGCAGCCTCTGGCAGAAGCTAGGACAGAGTGTGGGCATCACTTGCCGTCACTCCATCCCTGCGGCTGGAAAACTATGTGGTTGTAGGTCTTTGTTGTTCTTTTGTGTAATTCACAGGGCGTGTGACTCTGTGCGGTCAGAGATGATTCTGGGGGTAATTTTGGTAACTGTTGCTGGCATCACGGTCCAGGCCCCAAGCCTTCCTTGGAGGAGGAGAGCCCGTTGGATGTGGCCCTGGTGTAGGAGGGCAGGCAGGTGCCAGCTCCGTTGTGCAGCCCAGGTCCCTACAGCAGCGAGCAGCAGCCGAGAGGCCGACCACAAGCTCTGAAGTTTTTTACACCAGGGTTGGCCTCCCTCTTGCCTTTGTGTCTCTTGCTGTTGCCATATATTAAGATGAAAGGGGTTTTTAGAGCTTTGCAGGCACAGAGGGTATGTATGTGAGTGCCTGTGTGTATGTGTGCTGGAGGCCCAGAGCGCTTCCCTTCCTCCCCACCTCTCTCCCCCTCTCCCCAGCCCGGCTGGGGCCCAGGCATGGTGGCAGGTATGCCCAGCCCAGCCCAAACCGCAGGCGAGAGGATGGGGAGGGAGAACAGCCTGGGATTTCACTGTTTGGGGGCCAGAATCCCTCTGCGCCAGGATGTGAGTAAGAGGCGGTGGGATGGGGAGGGAGGGGGTGGAAGGACTGGCCTTTCTGTGGCTGGAAAAGCCCTGGGGGCCCATCCCCCCTGCCCAAGAGGCCAGGTTGTCTCTCTGAGCTGGTTTCTCTTTGTTCCCATCCAGGGATCCCAAGAAAGGTGGCTGCTGGGCAGAGCAGTCTGTGTAATCCCATCCAGCCCCAGCTCATCTGTGGTGGGGGGAGCATCTGTGGTGGGGGCGTAGCGGAGCAGTGGCTGAGGGAAGGCTCAGTCTCCCCTTTGTTGTCCTTTGTATTTACTTTCTGGTTCTTGCTCCACCCCCTCCAGTCCCCTCCCCCATCAAGCCGGGGTGTTTGCTGCTGTCTGGAGCCTGCTTCCTGCCCCACGGGGAAAGTGTGGCTTGTCCTGAGCATTTGCTGCTCTGCTTGGAGGCAGGGGGTGTGGAGAACACAGGGTCGGGGGAGAGACAGGGAACATGTTTGGGAAGCCCCGGGACGCCTGCGGGCGTCGATGTTCCCTCCATGCAGGTGCTCTTATGGGTGAGCTGGGGCCCATAGGCAGAGGGGAGATTCGGAGAAATGCTAGCCCGAGCCCGAGCCAGCTTCTGAGAGGGTGTGAGGGGAAACACTTAGCACAGTGTTTCTGTTGTTCACACGCACCCTGTGATTTCAGGTCTAGAAACCTGAGGTGGGGATCCGGGTGTCAAGGGAAGCCATTCGGTGCACACTCGCTGTAGGAAATGCATCCTTCCTAAGAATGGAGGGCACTGATGGAGGCCTTCTTTTGGAAACTGGTATCACCAGCGTGCAGGGCGTGAGCATGCAGCTGGGTCCCCAGGGTCGCAGATGTCCTTAGCACAGTGAGCAGGTGGCCCTGTGTTTGGTCCCTGCCAGGTGCTTTGGGGAATATCAAGACAAACAAGCCTGCCCTGGCTCTGGAGGAGCTCACACCAAGGAAGGCACTGGGGTAAGACCAGAACTCAGGCAGCCCACTGTGATGAAAGAGCAGGATGGAGTACACCGGGGAGATGACGGAGTCTGGAGCCAAGGGCCTAGCGGGGCGTCCAGCTCCTCTGTTCTCTTCCTACTGTGTGGCCTTGAGTGATTGCTCAACCTCTCAGCACGCTGGGCTCCTGCCTGGGAAATGGGGCTCCTGCACAGGTGAGATGGCTAACTCAGGAGAGAGGACAAGCTTTTACTGGGTCCCTGCTCTGGGCACATCTGTGCAGACACCATCTACACAAGGCACCAGAAGCTTGCCTGCACTCAGAGAGGCCTAATCAATAGGCCGTTTCTCTCCCTTTGTTCTTCTCTCCCTTTCCAGAAAGGATTTGTCTCAGGAGTTGGGGGCGGGGGAAGGATTGCAAAGGCTCTTGGAAGCTGTTTCTGAGATGGGCTTGCTGTGAGGACCGTTGGGTAGGGTTTTGGCCGGCAGAGACATGAGGCATGGACATTGCAGGAAATGGTGGGGAAGGATAGGAGGTGTTCAGGGGACAGTCGATAATCTGAAATGGCTGGGGCAGGTCGAAAGGGAACCAAAGGGTCCCCAGAGACTGGTTGGGGCCAGGCCCTGAACATCAGGCTTAAAGCTCAGGCCTGTGTTGCATGGAAAGAGGAGCCCACTGAAGTGGAGAAGGGAGACCTCTGGAGGCAGGAGGCTCCCTGGGTGGCTGGGAATTAGGGAGTGCTCAGAGCTGATTCCAAAGGTCCACGCCAGGCAGGGATGGAGAGCCCCATCAGTCTGGAATCCCAGGCTTTGGTGCAGAGCAAAGGCTGTGGCAGAGATGGCTGGGGAGAAACGGGAAGGTCGGTGGGGAGCTGGGTGGGGAGAGGAGGGCGCTGTGCGCTCAGACGGCCTTAGTCTCCCGGGCTGCTGTAACAAAATACCACAAACTCGGTGCCTTAAAACCACAGAAATGTATTCTCTCACAGTTCTGGAGGCCAGAGTCCAAAATCAAGGTACCTGCAGGGCCACACTCCCTCCAAATGCTCCACGAGAGCATCCTCCCTTGCCTCTTCCAGCTTCCGGTGGCTCCAGGCCTTCCTGGGCTGTGGCAGCATCTCTCCAACCTCTGCCTCTGTCTTCCATCACCTCCTGCTCTTTGTCTGTTTTTTCCTTTTCCGTCTTTTTATAAGGACACTCTTTGTTGGATTTAAGGTAATCAAGGATGATCTCATCTCAAGATCCTTAATTTAATTACATCTGTAGAGATCTTCCAAATAAAGCCCCATTTACGGGGTCCGACTATTAGCAATGCACTTATCTTTTTGAAGGCTGCCATTCAACCCACTCGCAGTGACTGCTGGATTCCAGGTGCCCTGGGGAGAATGGATGAGAGAAAGGGGGATGTGGACCCAGACTCAGGGGAGCCCCCTCCTTTTCTCTGTGACCCACAGGCCTTTTTGTCATCCCTTAGCCTCTGAGACACCAGGCCTCAGTCTGTCTGTCTCTGTCACAAGACACTGTGATTTTCCATGACGCCCCTTGGGTCAGGGCCTCTGCTGTGGGGAAGTGAGCAGGATGGCTGGACGGAAGGACACCATGTCCTTCCTGGGAGGTGGATGGCTTCCCTGCCTTCTCCATCCTTGCTCATCAGGGGATGTGCATGAGCTGCTGATGGAGGAGCAGGAACAGGAAGGATGTGGGCCCTTCCACCCGTATCGGCGGAGTCCTTCCTGTGCCTGGGCTGGCCGGCTGCATGACCCCAGTCCAGTCCAAAGGATGAGGTTGGCATCCTGGTGACTTTTTTGGAAACCCCTCCCTCTTCTGAGAGCGGTCCTTGAGGAAACTTAACGCTTTGGTGGGCGTGACCGGTCATCCTCTATGAGTGGCCAGTGTGGCCATGTGTGGCGACAGCAGAGCTCACCTTACTGAAAAGGCTGCTCCCTTACAGTATCAACTTTCCAAGGGCTCATCAATAGGTCTATCTCCACTGGGCATGGGGACGGGGTCCTCTCCTCTCTGCTCTCTCCCTCATTCTGTCCTGCTCCCCAACCCTCACCAGGGCCCAGTCTTGACCCCTGGGTCCTCCTGAGCCCAGGTGCCTGCTCAGGCAGTCTGGGGTCTCCCCTGGGTGAGGGAGGGGCAGTGAGGGTCTGGTTCTCTGGTCCTGGGGACCATGGACCTTCCTCTATAATACTGAGTGCTCCTTAGTGCATACTCATTAGGCTACAGGCTCCCTTTCTCTTTTCTTCTACTCTTTGGAGAGGCTGTGGGGAAGGCATTTGTGTAAGCCCCTAGCCTGGCACATAGTCAGCCCTCAGAAAAGGTGGTCATGATTCTTCTGAGGATGGTTGCTGGGGCCAACTAGGCGACACTGGAATAGAGTCAGGACTGGATGTGGGGAGAAACGTTGAGCTCCGGCCATATTTTAGGGAGTCCTGGATGCAGAGGGACTGAGGGTGCTGGTATTTCTTGGGGGAAGAGTGAGGAGAGTCCTGGGGTCAAGGGTAGCCTGGGGAATGCTTGATGCGGGGTTGGGAGCTGCAGTGGGCAAGAGAGGGGAGACAGGTGGGGGTGCCTACAGACCAGGACCTGCAGGTTCTGGGTGGCCCGCTGAGGTATTTTATTTGGTTCACATGGTTTTTAAAGAATTTTTGAAATAGCAGTTGACGTTGTAAAATTGAGGGATTTTGATAAAATCCAGATTTCTGGCTTCTCTTGGGAACAAAAAAAGATCATGCCATTCATTCTTGGTGAAGAATGTGCGAGGTGGTGGCTTTCTCCTTTAGACAAAGCACGTGTGGCTCCGTTGACCCCATCCCCACCACTCAGCTCTCCAGCATCTGCACCCCGGCTCCTTGACTGTAGGGGCCTGCCCCACCCCACCCAGGCATTTGGTTTTCAACCCCTGCCCTCAGAATGGGGACTGAAAGGAGTTAAGAGAAAGAACCCAGTGGCCATGAGGGTGGCAGGTCAGAGGAAGGTGGGCCTGGCTAGAGGCCAAGACAAAGATCCTGCCCAGTGGGAAGGGTGGAAGGTGACTGGGGGTGGGGGCTACAAAGACACTGAGGAGAGGAGGCGTGGGAGCCCAGAACCACACCCTCTCTACCCACTTTCTCAATTAGTTTGTGTTAGTCCTCTTCCTTCCTCTTTCCTCACTTCCTTTCTTTGCCTCTCTCTCCCTCTCCTGCCTGGGCCTGAGGCCTACCAGGACCCAGCCCCCACCCCCAGTGCTACTCAGCACCCCTTCCTCCGTCCCTGTTTGGGGTGCAGGTGAAGAGAGACCTCAGCCAGAGATGCCCCATGGTAGCTCTGTGGCCATCTCCTTGCTGGGGTGTGAGCCAGCTCACAAGGCCTTTCTCCTCTCCCCTTGGGGACCCTATCCTGGAAGGTGGGAGCCAGTCATGTTGAGCAGCAATGCTCAGAGCTGCCCTTACAGAACCATCTGTGCTGAATCTGTCTGTCCGCTGGCCCCAAGTTAGGTGAAGAGGAAGGAGTTGGAGGAGACGTGTCACTCCCACAGCCAGCCGCTCCTCCCAAATGTGCAATAAGTCAACACCCACTGATATGTTGGGTGCCTGCAGCATGCCCAGCCCCGTGCCTGGTGCCCTGGAGGAGGCAGGAGGACATTCAGCTTCTGGGCCTTGCTGGAGCTATAGGTGAGAGGGCAGGGAGTGGTGGGTGAACTGACACAAGCAACGAGCAGGAAGGCCTGACCCATAGGAGTTCAGAGAAGGGGGAAGTAGGCCTGCACCAAAGGGCAGGCTCCCTGGAGGAGGGACCCCTGAGCTGGCCCTGAATGATGGTGCCATTGGGCTGGGCCGGGATGCTGGTCTTATTCCAGCATGGGGCATGGGTTCTGCTAGAGAGAAGCTTGGAATCGGGGATGAGACAGGCCAGAAGACAGGAGGAGAGCCTCACCAGGGCTTCAGACAGACTGCTCGTGGGGCCCAAACTTCAACACAAAGACTCAGGGCCAGACTCGTGCTCTGCATTCAACCTATCATTTCTCACAGTCCTGGTTCTCCAGGGCCTGGGAAGCTTTTGGGGACTGCCAACCTGGATGATTTCCAGGTTGAACCTCCTTGATCTGGTCGCCACTGGCAGTGGTGCCAGGGAGTTGCCACTGGGCAGGGGGTGGTGGCAGGGCTCACTCATTGCCTTATTCCCTGGTGCAGGGGTGGGGGGACAGGCTCAGTCACACACTGCCCAGAGGGACTCTTAGAGGCTACAAGGTGAACCTCCTGACCATCAGTCTCTTCACAAGATAGGGATGTTGCAACTACCTAACTGATGTTCTGAAAGTTAAATGACAAAACACATGCAGAGTACTTAGCTTTAGAAATGTCAGCTGTTAATGAAAACATCATTGCCTTTCACTACTCCTCTCCTGTTTGGGCAGAATCCCTGTGAAGGGCCCCAGGGTGATTCCAGCCCACCTGGACCGCCTCCACCTCCACCCCACCCTCCCAGGCAAACATGTCTTCTCTTTAGGCCTCGGTTTCCTCATCTGTAAAATGGGGCTTAGATTAGTACAACTCTAAATTCTGACTCTCTTAAATTTGTAGCTTTATTTTCTCCAAACAACTGTGCACCTCGTTAGCTGGGACAGTAAAACTCCAGCCCAAGGCCCAGTGCACAGTAGTGGTTCAGCCCAAACTTATCAACACTTTGGTTTCCCTAGGCTCCTTGTTTCTCGGAGGGTCCAGAACCTAAGCTGTGAAAGGGACCCAAGGAACCACATGGGCCTGGGCTACAAGTGCCCTCACCTGCCATCAACCCGCCTCCTTTATTCCATTTCATAAGGAAACACATCAGCTGCTCTTTTTCGCTCTGAAGATGGAGCCAGGGCCCAGCTGCTTTTGCTATTGTAATTAGCAGAGCTAATTAGCATCCGGTAGGCTGGGCGTGGGGCAAACCCTTGTCGAGCTCCTTGATCTGGGCTGCAGTGACACTGCGGGAGCCCCACCCTCCGCCTCCCTGGAGGCCCGCCTGGCTTGGGAAGGGGTGGTGCTCAGACTTGAGTGGGCATTAGAAACACATGGAGAGCTTATTAAAACACAGGTGCTGGGCCCCACCCCTAGAATTTCAGATCAGCAGGTCCAGAATTGCACCTGAAAAATTTGCATTTCTAACAAGTTCCCAGGTGCTGCTGGTGCTGCTGATCTGGGACCACGTTTTGAGAACCACTGTCCCAGGGGAACTCCTGGGCTGCTGAGAAAAGGGTCCTGGAAGCCCCTGTTGCTGAGGCCACAGTCAGCCAGCCCTGGGCGGGGGTAGGTGGGCCATGGGGCAGAAAGGGTGTTGATGAACACGTTGTAGGGCTGGACATTCCTATGTTCCCAGTTTGTTTTAGGAATTCTGTCTGGAAGGAGGGGGCTACAGGGTTACACACCCACACCTCCCCAACAGGTGGGTCAACAGCCAAGGAGGGGAATTGAAGAACAGGAATGAAACCCTCTCTCTGCCTTTTCATAGCCTATTGCTGGTACTCGGTGCATGCCCTCAGCTCATTCTGTCCTGTGATGGGTCTTCCTGGCTGGCTGCCTCCCTGCGTGAACTGTAGTGGGGTTTTTTCGGTTTTGGGGGTTTTTTTAAATTAAGATTATGATAGTTAACAACCTTGTGAAATTACCGTTGTACATCATTATTAATCATGTTGTAGGTACACCATTTCATCCCTAGTGCCCTCCCCTCACCCCCGCTTTCCCCCGGTAACCACCGATCAGTTCTCTTTGTCTATTTGTTAACTACCCCCTATGAGTGGAGTCATACAGAGTTCGTCTTTCTCTGTCTGGTTTATTTCACTCAACATAATACCCTCAAGGTCTATCCATGTTGTTGTGAATGGGACAACTTTGTCCTTTTTATGGCTGAGTAGTATTCCATTGTATACCATATCTTCTTTATCCAATCATTGGTTGCTGGGCACTTAGGTTGGTTCCATGACTTGGCTATTGTGAATAATGCTGCGATGAACATAGGGGTGCATGGGACTTTTGGAGTTGCTGATTTCAGTGAACTGCAGTGTTTTTATTGTTGAGGATCATGCCGCACTCATCTTTGTGGGCCCTGCAGCCCCCAGCATGCTCCTTGCACCCAATAGGTGCTCTGTAAATCTAGCATGATGGAAAGGACTTGGGCTCTGCAGGTGGAGACAGACAGAACAGGCTGAATCTCAGCCTGGCTGTGACTTTTCTAGGTGTGTGGCTAGAAAATTACTTTGTCTCTTGGGCTTCAGTGAATCCACCTGTGAAACAGGGAAAACACCCACCACTTAGGAGATTATGGGCGTCAGTGTGTCCAGGGCCCAGCACATCCTAGCAAGCCCTTAGTAAATGGAAGCGTATTGCTCTTGGACAACTCTTAGGGGCATTCGTTGGATTATGGTGTGCTGTGGTCCTGTAGGGCTCCAGGGGACACAGGAGTGAGGGACCCCAGGAAGGGAAAGGCCTTGGATTTCTCCCCCAGGGTCTGGCCAGGCTCAGAGTAAGGGTCTGAGTGAACCATGGGTCCTGGCTGACCACCTGCAGTCCTCTGCTGGGGGCACACAGAGGCCGCCCTCTGCTCCAACCCCTGCTGCCCTGTGACCCTGGATCTTTGCCAGGCTAAATTTAGCCGTGACCTGCAGGGGCCGCCACTCTCTGTGGGCAGGGGCGGGGGGGGGGCGGGGGCGGAGAGGAACTCAGCAGGTTTCCGGCTGGCTTCCTGGCAAGCAGACAGAAGCCGTGGGACTGACCCAGGTTTATTTTCAAGCCGAACCCGCCCACCGGGTGTCTCAGACCCCACGACCACAGGTGTGGGGCAGCCCCCTAGAGGTGAGAGCCTGGGGCCAAGGTGGAGACAGACATCCTTGAGATTGGGAGAACCGTCGGGGCCCTTTGGGGAGGAGTGTGTGTGTGTGCGTGCACGTGTCCCTGGTTTTGTGAGAGGTTTCCCGCTCTTTATCCTATCCCCATGGTCTCCAAAAGTCAAAACGCCGAGATTCCACCCCCCACCTCGTTCTTCTGACCCCGAGGCCCCCAGAGCAGTGCTCCCTGTGAGGTGGTTTGAGGAGGGGAAGTAGCAGAGGCTTCTGACTTGGCCCCATCTAGTGGGCACTGAGCAGCCACCGCCCGTTCCCTACCCCTTAGGGTGCCGCAGGCAGAGCCAGCCTGTGCCAAGGTTAACAAGCAAAATGACAGCTGGGATCCCGTCCCATCCCTGGGAGGGAGAGATGGTTTAAGCAAGGGGTGAGTCAGAGGGAACTCCACCTCCGGGAGAATCCAAGGCTTTGAAGGCCTCTCGCCTCTGCTGGGGGGCAGGGTGGAATGAGCGGCGTGCCAAGGGACAGCGGTATCAGGGGAGCATTTTGTGCTTTCAAAGCGCTTTTGAGCGTGCGTTCCTCCACACCCCTGGGACTTGGGCAGGGCGGATATGCTTGGCAGGTGAGAAAACAGGTTGATGCAGGGTGAGCAGCTGGTATTGTATGGTGCTTACTCTATGCAGGCACTGTGCTAAACACCTGGGATGGATTATCTTGCTTAACCCAACCTCCCTGTGAAGGAGGGCCTGCTATTAGCTCCACCTCCAGGTAAAGCAACGGAGCCCTAGAGAAGCCATGTGACTTACCCAAGACCACTCAGAAGGAGGAGAGTCGAGGTTCAAACCCAGACCTCTCTGCTTCTGCAGCTCAGGCTCCTTCCACGTTGTCGCCTCATTCCCTCATGTTCCTGTAGAGTCTTGTTTGTAACCCTACTATCCTCAGTGTTATTGTGGGCTGAGTTCTTTGGAGGGGCATCTGCATGGCCCACTCCTGCAGGCAACCCCTGCAGGCAGGTTCATCTGCACATTCCCATCCCATCACAGCTACCCTTTTATAAGAGAACTTGCTCAGGGGCAAGCATTTTGCTAAGGGCTTTATATGCATTCTCTTGTTCAGGCTTTACAACAGCAAGTGTTAGTATTCCCATTTTATAGACGAAGAGACTGATGTTCTGAGAAGTTGAATGATTTGTCCAAGGTCGCATATCTAGTAAGTGCACATGCCACGTTCTAACCCGGTCTGTCTCTTCCAGAGTCTGTCCTCTTAACACCTTGCACACGGAGTCGATCTTTCTGGTTGGTTCAGAATTTTGAACCTTGCCTGCCCCAGTACGAGGAGGCCTTTCCTGTATAGCCCTTCATTCTCCAGCAAGCACGAGGATGTACACAGGTAGCCCTGTGGATGCTGTTGGGTAGATGGGAGGAGGACTTCCCAGTCCTAGGACTTGGAGATGGCACCACTCCCCAGCTGGTGGCATTCTATCCTAAGTTGGCATGGAAACTGACCTCTGGTGTTAGAAGTTGCCAAGGTGGCTGCCTACAGTACAGGGGCCCTGAAGAGCCTTCAAACCCCCAAATTATCTCCTCACTGGCTGCTGCCTGATGTTCTACCATTAGTACCCCATGCCTTTATCTTAAAACTGATCCACGTTAATCAGCCAGCCTCACATCACGGTTTGATTAGCGCCACCCTGGCAAAACTTTCCATTGATGATTCTCTAATGTAGAAACCAGGGCTGACCTGTTGGTGCAATTATCTAGCAAGCTGCTCCTTCTCTTGCAGAAGAAAAGCTGGTTACCTACCCCCGTACTTTTTCGTCACCCCACACCCATTCCAGTCTGACTTCCTCCACTTTCCCCTGTCCTCCGTTTCCTCCTAAGTGGAAATGCAAAGGCTTCAAAGCTCATCTCTGAGGCCTGAATGGTCTGCCTACTGAATTCTGCTGCTGCCAGACCTCCCTCCCCCTCAGCCCTCATGATTCCTGCTGACATGTCCAGCTGTGTACAGGGTGGAGTCACATCTGAGCAGCAGGCTTTGCACAAGTGTGGCAACTCAGGTCATCTACATCCTGCCGCTTGCCAGGTGGAACCTGCAGAGGTGTCTTTCCCTGGTGATGAATACTTGCTCCTTGGCACCATTAGGGTAAGAGCCAGAACAGTGGTTTTCAGGGTGCAAATTCAAGGTCAGGGAACGGGGCTCAGGCAAAAGGCAGAGGGTCCCATCAGTGGATGTTGGCGTGTACCGGGAGCGGGGTGGGTGGTGGGTGGAAGGAGCCCTCTGTGTTCTTGGTGGTCCAACAACAACCTCCGTTGGCCATTTGCTCTCCAGGCTGAGGTTCCAGGCAGGAAGGGGGCAGGGCAAGTGTGGAAAAGGCCCCTTGTTAATTCCCAAGGTTTGTGCTTGGGAGAGGAGAGGGTATAAGCTAAGGCTTACACTATAAGACAGTGCATCCCAGACTTTAATGTGGATGGTATTAAAATGCAGATTCTGGTTCAGTAGGTCTGGGTGGGGCCAAGATTCTGCATTTCTAACAAGCTCTCAGGAGATGTTGCAGCTACACAGTTTGAGTAGCAAGGATGGCAAGGGGTGCGCCCTTCCCCAAAAGTCACTTGAGGCCTAAATACCCATTTATCCTGGAGGAATGAAGTGTCTCCTTTCATAATCAAGTTGGATTTAAAGTTCAGGTGCCTCAGGAGAGGAAAACCACTGACTCAGTCACTCTTTGTGTCTTCAGGGTTGTCCTGGGGAAAGACCCAGGAGAAGGCCAGGAGTTCAGGGTCTGCATCTGGGGTGGGATCTTCCAGATCAGGAGAGATTTACAGTAGGGGAAGATAAAGGCTCAAAACTGCTTCAAAAACAGTTGCTGTTTAATGAATCTATGCTCTGCACCATTCCCTGTGCTGTGTGTGCTTCCATCAAGACGATGCCCCCGTGGGAACTATGGTTTTCTTCTTGTTCAATAAGGAAACTGGGGCTCAGAGAGGTCAGTTAACATGCCCAAGGTCACACAACTAATCAGCGACAAGGCTGGCTTTGGGACCCAGTCCTCTTGTTCTTAGCCGCCAGCTTCTACTGCAGGGAGGAAAGACACCTTTACCAGAAGGCATTGGGGGAGAAAAGCATGTCTTATTCAGGACTATTTTGGTTTCAGGTGATAGAAAAACAACTCAGGGGCCAGCCCCATGGCTTAGTGGTTGGGTTCACACTCTCCGCTTCGGTGGCCCAGGGTTCGCTGTTTCAGATCCTGAGTGTGGACCTACGCACCACTTGTCAGGCCATGCTGTGGCAGGCGTCCCACATAGAAGAACTAAAATGACCTACAACTAGGATATACAACTATGTACTGGGGCTTTGGGGAGAAAAAAAAAGAAAAAAGAGGAAGCGTGGCAACAGATATTAACTCAGGGCCAAGCTTCCTCTAAAAACAGAAGTAAGCTCTATTAACTCTTTAAAAAAAAAAAGAAAGAAAGAAAAACAACTCAAACTGATTTAAACAAAAAGGGGAATTTATCGATTTATATGCTGAAAGAGCCCAGAGGTTATGGCTTCAAGCATAGCTGGATCCAGAAGATCTGCTCTCCTCTACTTTGGCATCTTTCTCAGGCCAACGCCCCTCTGAGGTAGCTCGAGAGCCACCAGCAGGTGTAATTCTGTTCCCAGCAACTCTAAGCCACAGAGTCTTTCTCTCCAGTGGTCCCAACAAATCATACCTCTGTCTCCCATTGGCCCAAATGGGGTCATATGCTCATTCCTGAACCCATCACTGTGTCGGGGTGAGGAAGGCATGGAATAGTCTTGGGCCTGGGTTATATGCTCACCCCTGGAGCTGGGGGTGGGTTTATCCCCAGCAAAGCCATAAGGGCTGGGAGTAGAAAAGGGTTGGTTCCAGGGAAAGTGGGATACTACTACCAGAAAGAGGACCGCCTGGGCAGGCAGAAACAGAGATCCACCGACAGTGGCTTGTTCAGCCAGGATTGCTGGTGTGGGACTTCGGGGTTCTTGTTGCAAGGCTAGACTGAAGCACATGAGGAGACTGTGGTTGGGTCGGAGAAGAAACTATAAGACGTTGACCAGCTCCATAGGGCAGAGGTTGGTGGGAGGGTCCAGGGAAGAAGCTTGGTGCGACCTTTGTCTCTCTCTCTCTTTTCCCAGGAAAGCTCCAGCCATGGCACTGGGGCTCTTCCGGGTGTGTCTGGTGGTGGTGACCGCCATCATCAACCACCCACTGCTGTTCCCTCGGGAGAACGCCACAGTCCCCGAGAATGAGGAGGAGATCATCCGCAAGATGCAGGCGCACCAGGAGAAGCTACAGCTGGAGCAGCTGCGCCTGGAGGAGGAGGTGGCGCGACTGGCGGCCGAGAAGGAGGCCCTGGAGCCCGTGGCGGAGGAAGGCCAGCAGCAGAACGAGAGCCGCGTGGCCTGGGACCTGTGGAGCACCCTCTGCATGATCCTTTTCCTGGTGATCGAGGTGTGGCGGCAGGACCACCAGGACGGGCCCTCACCCGAGTGCCTGGGTGGGGACGAGGACGAGCTGCCTGGCCTGCAGGGTGCCCCACTCCGGGGCCTCACCCTGCCCAACAAGGCCACGCTCGACCACTTCTATGAGCGCTGCATCCGGGGAGCCACGGCTGATGCAGCCCGCACCCGGGAGTTCGTGGAAGGCTTCGTGGATGACTTGCTGGAAGCCCTGAGGAGCCTCTGCAACCGGGACACAGACATGGAGGTGGAAGACTTCATTGGCGTGGACAGCATGTATGAGAACTGGCAGGTGGACAAGCCACTGCTGTGCAACCTCTTTGTACCCTTCATGCCCCCAGAGCCCTTCCACTTCCACCCAGAGCTCTGGTGCTCCAGCCGCTCGGTGCCCTTGGATCGCCAGGGCTACGGCCAGATCAAGGTGGTCCGGGCCGACGAGGATACACGGGGCTGTATCTGCGGCAAGACCAAGCTCGGGGAAGACATGCTGTGTCTCCTTCATGGCAAGAACAACTTGTTGCAGCCTGGCAGGGAGGTGAAAGACCCACTGTGTGCCAGAGATTCCCCATACCTGGACACGATGCAGGTCATGAAGTGGTTCCAGATGGCCCTCACCAGAGCCTGGCACCGCATCGCCCACAAGTACGAGTTCGACCTGGCCTTTGGCCAGCTGGAAACCCCAGGGTCCCTCAAGATCAAGTTCCGCTCAGGGAAGTTCATGCCCTTTAACCTGATCCCTGTGATCCAGTGTGACGACTCGGACCTGTACTTCGTCTCCTACCTTGCCAGGGAGCCCTCCGGGGGGACCCCGGCGTCCAGCACTGACTGGCTCCTGTCCTTCGCTGTCTACGAGCGACACTTCCTCAGGATGACCTCAAAGGCGCTGCCCGAGGGTGCCTGCCACCTCAGCTGCTTGCAGATCGCCTCCTTCCTGCTCTCCAAGCAGAGCCGTCTCACCGGCCCCAGCGGGCTTGGCAACTACCACCTGAAGACTGCCCTGCTGCACCTCCTGCTCGCCCGGCGAGCCGCCGACTGGAAGGCTGGGCAGCTGGATGCTCGTCTGCAGGAGCTGCTCTGCTTCGTGGAAAAGAGCCTGCTCGAGAAGAAGCTCCATCACTTCTTCATCGGCAACCGCAAGGTGCCCGAGGCCATGGGCCTGCCTGAGGCCGTGCGCAGGGCCGAGCCCCTCAACCTCTTCCGGCCCTTCGTCCTGCAGCGCCGTCTCTACCGGAAGACAGTGGACTCCTTCTATGAGATGCTCAAGAATGCCCCGGCGCTCATTAATGAGTACTCCGTACACATCCCCTCAGACCATGCCAGCCTGCCCCAAAAAGCTGTCATCTTGTAGACCATCAGGGACCTTGAGGGCCAGAATGCAGGGCAGCCCCTGTGTCCACGGCCCTGGGGGCACCTGCAAGCCCTGTGCTGGGAAAGTGGCGGGCCTTGTCGGGAGCTCGGCTCAGCCTGTGGGGAAGCCAGGCCCTGTGGTGCAGAGGAGACAATTCCAAGCCAGAAGCTGGTTTGCTTTCAGGCCATTGGGCCTGTGGGTGACGTGACTGTCTGGGTTTGGGGACTGATCCTTTGCAGTTTACTGTTGGATCACCGCAAATGGCCAAGATGATGACAGAACACTTCATGGACACTGAGTTAGAGACAATGCAAACATCGATTTGGGTGTAATTCTTGTTACATCCCAGGTCCCATCTTTACTTGAATGTCAACAGAGGATCTACAGGAATGCTGGCAGAAACCCATGTTAAGACGCTGCACCCTGATTTCCAGTAACCCTTGGCCCCAAGCATCTGCAACCAAAGCACTAATGGGTTCAGATATGGGAATTTGCAACCTTCCATCCACAGCCTGCACAATAGGGATCCCACAGTGGCTGCAGGTTTTTATATTACTTGGAGACAAGACCTACTAGAGATTCAAGGCCCCAGGTGGCTAATGTCTCTGTTGCACAGAAGTGGGTACTTGGTGGCAGAGAGAAGTTTCAGCTGGCTGCTTTTTCAGCTATACATCTCACTCAGGGTGCACCCCCTTCTCCCAACCTCTTCCCCCAGCACGCTGTGTTCTGAGCCCCCTGGGTGCCACATAACATGCTGGGTACAAGCTTAGCAGCCCCTCACCCCTCTTTATTCTCTCCACGGCTGGTCTCTCTGACCATCCATATGGTGGGGGAGGGCAGACGCTGCAGGGGCAAGCTGCTGGAGAGGAGCGGGGTGACTGGGGTGAAGGACAGAGCCTGGTGGCCAGGGTGCTGGCGTCTGGTTTGCAGCGTGGCCTCTGATGCCCAGTTACAGAGAAAGCTGCAGAGCTGAGAGGTGAGGGATGCCATAGCCCTGAGTTTTCCTCAGGGCCCCAGTCCTAGAGCAGGGCATACCTTTAAGCAGGAGCTGCCGTGGAAACCCAGCCCCATCTGCAGGCCCCAAGACCCCCTCGGCTGTTCATGCCAGTGGGACTCCCTCACTGCACAGAACCCCCCTTTCTGGATGGGCCTTTGCTGGCCGCACAGATGACCAAGACCCGAAGAGCCCAAAAGAGGCTCCGCTGGCTGGGAACACACAGGGACAGCACTGCAGGCACAGCCTCCAGGCCTCTGAGAGGCCACCTTGGCACTGCTGGGGCTGCAGTCCCTGGGCAGGCGCCAGAGCCTGTGGTCGGAGCTGGCCTCAGTCTCCAGGCCTGGTTCAGGAGGGTTGGGAAGCCTCTCCTCCTCCACTGTGGCTTCACTGGCCCTTAGGGAGTTCCTCTCGGCACTGCCTCAGGAAGCCTTGCAGAGGGCCAAGGAGGCGGCGAGAGCAAGCGTACCGGCACTGCCACCTGGCTCTCCCTCCAGGGGTTGAGCTGGCCATGCCTCTCAGACAGCGTACCTGGTTCCACGGGGTGTCAGGCTCACCACGGACTGAAGAAAAGATCCTGTCCCTACCCCAGGAGTGCTCTCACCTAACCTCAGTGTAAGATGGACAGTTTGCCCGGCAGGGTGAATTCATGGGAGCCTCAGCTGTGACTGGGCACTGAAGCCTGTAGGAAGCTTCCCATGTGAGCTGGAGTTAGACCGAGCAGTGCCCGGGTCTGTGCTTCCCCAGGCCCACAGAGGCCACCAGGCACCCCGGGAACCATCCCGCCCATGTGGTCTCCAACAAGAGCCCGAGCCCCACATTCTGTTGGGATTCATTTCCAGAGTCGAAGTGAACTTCCTTATTTATTATCTCTGTGCCTTTCCTTTCCCCTCTTCTTCCTTATTCTCGTTGTGCTTGGAAGAGACCCCAGCAACCAAGAACCAGCCTCAGAAGCCAAAACCAAGCCTGAACCCCCCTCGGCTTCCCCGTTGCTTCCGGGAGAAAGTTCACGGGAAAAATACCTTCTGGCCTCTTGTTTGTTCAGAGATGACAGAGCTCAGCGGGGAGATGGGGATCCTTTTATGCACCAGAGCTGCTGCTGAAGCAGAAAGCAGCAGGGCTCCTGGTGTTTCTGGCTGCCTTATTTATATTAAATTCTTGCAAGGAGTAGAAACTGGTTACAGTGTTTGTTTTTACCATCAGGAAATCTGTGAGGTTCCCAGGCAGAGCTGGGGAGGGGGTGGATTTCCTGTTGATGAGCGGAAGCTTTCACTCCCTTTTTATTCTTATGCTTTCAGGAAACTTTAAAAAATAACAAAATAGAGCATTTCTAGCCCATCTTTGAGGCAGCCTGCAGAGTTCCAGAAAGGGCCTTTGAAAGCCAGCTGTAGGGTGGATTCCAGCACAAGACCCTGTTTCACAGGGCTGCTGTGTGCAAAGAAATGTGGGAGCTGGAAGTAACCTGAAGCTTTTGGTTTTCAAGGAAAGAGATTGTCTTGTAAGTGGAAGAGTTCTAGTTCTTTGGGAAACTTTGGCCTTTCCACTAAGGAGCATCCAGCCCTCTTTCTCCAAAGAATCTCTTTTCTTTCCAAAGGATGCTTGACTTAACCCAGCATCTGCTCACTTGCTGTGCAGAACGCTCCAGAGTTACATTTTGCTGTGCCTCTTGACAAGTCGAAATGAGTAGGGCTGGCCTGAGGCCAAGAGGTTGGTTAGGTTGGAGCCCCGGCCCCTCCCTCTGCCTTGCTGAAGCACAGCCCCGGTGAACTGGGACCAGCACTTTGGCTCATAATCAAGGGTGTCGTCAGAATCACCTAGAGAGCCAGGTCAAATGTTCTGACCCCACCTTGAACCCTTGTGGCACTCAGGTAAGGCTCTTGATAAAGCTCCCTCAAGTGACCAATGCAACCCCTAGTTGAGGATGGCTCTCATTTCCTTTCCAAATGGAAAGTTAACGAAAACCCAAGTGGACTTCTTTCCCACAGAGCTATTGGAAAATAGACCTGGGGGATGCCAATGAGCCTGCTTGGGATCTATGATCCAAGTGGCATCAGCCACACCCCCTGAGTGCACCCACCGTCACACAGTGATAGAAGCAGAGAGGATGGGGGAGCAGAAGCTGGTGAGCACTTCTTTCTAGCAGGTCATTAATAGTCCACAAGCATTTATGAGGAGCCTGAAATACATGAGGCATTGTGAAAGAGAAATGAATAGGACCGAGCCTGTGCCCTGGGAGGGACAGAGTAAGGTGACCTCCCAACTACTCACCTGTGAAAAGCACCACAGGAAACGTGGAAACTCACTGCTGGTGGGTTCAAAGGAGAAGCCCAGCTAGGACCTGCTTCTCCAGGTGTGGCCCTGCACTACACCTATGAGATCGCCCGGGTGTGGCTTTCTGGGCCACAACGCAGACTTCAGAATCTCTAGGAGTCAGGCACAGGAATCAGCATTTTGCCAAGTTCCCCGGGTGATTGACAATCCAAGAACCGCTGATACCTGGGAGGATTAGGGAAGGCTCATGGTAGGGTGCTGCCTGAGAGAGCTTCTGAAAGATGGGTAAGACTGATGGGGAAAGGCATTCCAGCCAGAACCATGGAGTCAGTAGGAATGCATAATAGATGTAGGCAACATTTAAGGAGCATCTACTGTGTGCCAGGCACCCTTCTATGTGCATTTACGTATATTTATTTATCTAATTCCCATGTCAACCCTATGATGTGGGTACCATTATCATCCTCCCTATTTTCCAGATAAGGAAACTGAGGCACAGAAGGGTTAAGTGACTTGTCAAAGGTCACACAGTGGTAAGTAGCAAAGCCAGGATTTGACCCCAGGCAGTGCTGGTATATATACTGAGAAATCGTAGCAAATGAGTTTGAAAATGTCAAGTGGGGCTGACCATGGAAAAGCCTTGAACACTAAGCTAAGGTAAATGTGGACGGCATACAATAAGCAGCGGTGAGCCACTGGCAATTTTTGAGTGAGACAGTTAACTCGATCTGCCCACTAGGAAGTCCTGAACCGTGATGAGCGCTCTGTTAGGTGCTGCTGGGTTTTATAGCTGGCTTCCGGAGCGGCGTTGGTGGCAACAATCACTGAAGGTCTTCAAGTGCTAACATAAGCTGTTCCGAAGGCTGTGATTCAGAACATTCTCATGCTCTGTCCGGTCTCCACCTCATGGCATAGAGCTGGAAGGTTGTTTGGTTTGGCCAGCGGACGGCGGGCAGACAGAGCCAAGAACCACACAGCGAAGGAAGCGTGTGCCTTCAGCTCGCCTCATCCCCGCCCCCTTCACCCTCCTCTGCCTTGCACCCCCCCACCACCCTGGAGGGGCACCTTTTAGAGTTAACTTTTCTCATTGCCATCCAAAGATAGCTTGTTTTTCTAACTAGTTTTTTTTAAAAAAAATAGAAACAACATAGTCATGATAAAAGAATTCAACCCCTGACAGAAAAATTAACAGATAAAAGCTCCCACTCCTGACTTCTCAGTCCATTCCCCAGCGATACCAAGATGAAGTTTCTTGTGTATCCTTCCAAATTTTCCATGTATGTATCACATGTATGGATGCCCCCTTTTTCTTCTTTACATAAATTGCATCATACCATCTAACTTTTCTTGGATATCTTTTTTGAACATTTGGCTCTACCTTGCTCTTTAAAATAGCTGCTGACTCTCTCCCCATGTGGATGAGTGAACCCTCATTTACCCAGCCTCCCTACTAAGGAACGCTTCAGTGGCTCCACTTTTTTTGCTCTTAGACACAACACTGCAGCGAGCGCTCTGTGCATAAAGCCTGTTGGAGGGGATCTTTCCTCTCCTGGTAATCGCTGTATTCTCTACTCACCAACATGCTGTCTGTGGATTTATCACCAAGCATCTTACCATAAAAATAAACTGTTGCCTGGGATCTATTCAATCATCATGACTCCAGAGTGAGGAAAAGGCATTTGCAACCAAGTACTGAGCAATACAGCTTGTGTTCCAGCCTGGGCCAGGACTATGTGGGGAATAGAACTATACAAGGGCTCTGTCCCCAAGGAACTGAGTCTACTACTAGGAAGACAAGACCAATGGTTGCAAAATGAGCCCGAGAACAGTGCAGTGAAAGGTGGTGAGTGATTGAAAGTGAAGTCAAGGAGTGGCTCTGAGGCCTGCCTGGGCATGGGGGGAATGTGAGAACTTCCAAATCAGCTTTGGGTTTGAGCTGTAACCATGTTAGCTGATACATGGGAAAATGTGAGGAGCCTCCCCAAAGAAAAGCCAATCTACACGATTGTCGTTCTCTCCCCAAATGCTTGTGTTCCATTCATCTGAGCCCAGGGCTGGTTTATTTCTTCCTGCACAATGTGGGGCCCCTCCTTTATAGGCCAAAGTCACATTTTTTTATCCCTCTGATCTTCCTCTACAGCCCCACAAAGAAACCAGAAAATGAAACTGTCAACAACAAATTATCTCCCAGCAAGATGGGAGCACATAAACCTCAGAGATAGTCAAAGACATTCTTCTTTTCTTGCTGGGAAAAGTTAGGTCTTAAAAGTACAAGGTGAGATTTACAGGACTGGAGTGGGGTAGGGAGTGGGGAAGAATTTGATTCTATGTGTTTCTTTAAAACCCACTGACCAGTAATATTTTGGGTTTTTCTTAGGGTAACTTGATTTAAAATAGAAATAGAAAGCAAAGACCCACTTCCTGCCACTTCTCATAAGCTGCCCTTGGGCCTGTCTTCCCAATAGGCCAGAGAAGACTCGCACAGCCCCCACAGCCTCATTGCTCACCTATTCCTGGAGAGTGGAGTGAGCTGTGTTAGACCAAAAGTCTCTTGGGAGAGTGGTTGAACACCCAAAGACAGACAGTGGCCTTGGGTCTATACCAAAGGGCATGGCTAGTGCTGAATCAGCCCCCCAGGAGTCAAACCAGCAAGTCGGCTGCAAGATCTCCCAGCCAAGGAAAATGAGTCAGCCCATACATTCCCCATGCCCCAGGAATCAGGGCCAACGAGACGACAGCGGAAGCCTTAAGTAGAGCAAGATTCAGGGCCAAGGAGGTTGGTGGCGTACAGCCCTCTGGATATTCACAGCTTTGTCTGGAAGGATTCCTAAGAAGCCCTCTCCACACAAGTATTTCCTCCTTGCAGCATTTTACAGGCCGCCCAGGCCAGAAACTACTGAAGCTCCACCCCTCCAGAACAAGACAAGGCTTCAAGCAGCACGGTTGCTCAGCCTGAATGTTTAATGCTGGAGAGAGAGACCAGGAACGGGGGACCCCCTGCCCGTTCTCCACGTGCCCACTCAAAATGGAGGCCCACCTGTGAGTCCTGCCCACTAGACACCCAGACTTCTCCCATGACAAAGGCATGTGAAGACCAATGAGACCGAGATTCCAGACACAGAGTAAAGAGCACATGGGCTAAGAGCTTGGGCTCTGTGTTCAAATCCCGGCTGTGCCATGTCCTAGCTCAGCAAGTCTCATAATTTCCGTGAGCCTTCGCTTCGCCTCCATTTCTTCTCCTGTAAAATGGGAATAATACTGTCCACCTCATAGAGCCATTGAGAAAACTGAGGAGAAAGGGCACATGTGAAGCACTCAGCTCAGGGCCTGACGAATAGTAAACTCGATGACAACGAGAACGGCAGCGGTTATTACCTTGCTCTTCGGAGGGCTCCCTACAGCCAATTTCCTACTTCCTGGTTCCCCTACTGGTGACGAGGCTGTCCCTCAAGTCCCTCCTCCGGCCACACTCCTCACTCCTGGGTCTGTCTTCCCTGGGGGCTCCCTCGGCACACAGCGTGGGACCTACAGGAACTGTTTCCTCCACACCTTCCTCAGGGCCAGGTGCATGCTCAGGAAGCGTCTGTGGGCCTGACCAAAGCGGGCCTGGGGCACTGGCCCCAGTTCTAGGGAACAAGGAGGGGTCTCTTGCCTTGGACCCTCTGACCCCTCTGCTCTCCTAGTCCCTTTGCAGGCGAACAGCCAGAGCCCAGACCAGCAGTTACCATAGCAACAACAGAGCCAGAGAGAGGGTACCAGGCAGGGCATCCCTGTTTCTGGGGTGATCCAGTTGCCTCATCTGGACAGCAAAGTGGGAGACAGCTGTGATAGCTGCTCTGAGATGAACTCTCTGGAAGGGGTCCAGGTTTCTATGTCATCCATACATCCTTCCTTCCGTCATTCATCCAGTCACATATCCAGGTATTTGCTCATTCACAAAACACTTAGTGAGTGGCTGTCACTACCATATGGCAGGCACTGTGCCAGGTGCTAAGAAAACAAAGTTCAAGTGAGACCCTATTCCTGCCTCGAGAGAGCTCCCAGTCTCAAGGGGAAAGCAGAAGAGGGAGGCAGAGGAGGGCAGAGGTGGTACGGGCGATGGGGAGCGGAGGAGTACAGAGGTTAGGAGTGCAGCCTCTGCCGTGGGCTGCCAGCATTCAAAGTCCGGCTCTGTCCTTTACTGGCTGTGTGACATCTGGGCAAGTCATTTCACCTCTAAGCCTCAGTTTACCCTTCTGTAAAGTGGGAGCAATTAGTACTTACCTCATAAGGTTGTGAGGTGTAACTAGTATATGTAACTAGTACCTGACATATAGTAAGCACTCAGTAAACAGGTTAACTATTGTTCTGACCCTACCCCAGGGTTCCCTCCTCTATACCTGAAGCCCAGCTTTTAAGTGAGGGTTTCTTGCAGGGCTTCCTCAGCAGAGCCCCGGCTAACCCCTCCCTTGGCTTCCAGGTTAAGCAGCCCCTGCCACCACTGCACCTGGGACATCTGAATGTCGCCCGCCCCACCCCCTGCTGTTTTCAGATTATCAGGACAGTGTCACAGATAAAGTCTCCAAAGGGGACCTTTCTCTTCAGCAAATGAGAGCCTATGACCATTTATTCTAGAATGGAATTTTAAAAATACCTCCTGCCCTTATCATTTATACAGTTCCTCGTTATTCATTCTTGTACCTTCCTCCTACAGCAGAAAAGCACAGAAGCATGCAAACACACACACACACACATCCTTTGAGAGATTTTCTAAACCCCTGAGCATAACCTGAATATTCCACAGCTTTGGAAGCATAAACCAATCCAGATTTAGCAAAGGCTGCTCTCGCTAAGAGATGTCCATCCCCCTCACTTCCCAGCCCCCCAGTTCTGTGATGCTGGGAAAGGGGCTGCCCCTGCTCAGGCTCCCCTGGGTGGGCAGCACAGTCAGAGCCTGCCCCAGCTGCTTGGTCCTCCTCTGCTGGACAGGCCTGCATAGGGCTCTTTCCTGCTTGCTACTAGCCAGGGAGCTGACTGTTGCTCTTGAACCAGGCCCTCTGGAGTAAGGCCATATGCTACTGACCAAGTGGGCTGGGGACCCTTGCTACCTGCGAGGGGATTCTTGGTCATGGTAGATCCTTAGGAGGAAATGACAGGGCAGAGTACTCCACAGTTCCTGTCTGGAGTACATGTGTAATCATCCTTCCAGGAGCAGAATGGTCCTGGGGCACGTTTGCGTTCCATGCAGCATCCAAGCTGCCTAGTAACTGGGCAGACCTGTGGGCATTTTAAATCCTTCACACTTTAACCATCGAAGGGAGACAACGCGCCCCAAGAGGGCAAATAAAGGAGATTCTGAGTGCTCCTTCATAACACGGGAGAGGGTATTTATTTTACTATCATCAACAACATGGCAAGATTTCAGGATGCACAGCACTAAACTAGACTTGCGGTGCGAGGCGTGGGGAGGGAGGAGGAAGAAAAGTCCCAGCTTCCAAGGGCTCACGGGTCATTTGAGACTAAACATACACACGTGAAACAACCAGAAAACAACTCCAAACCACGAATCAAGCTGTGTGCGATGTAGGACATCTTGTTCCACAAGGTGATGGGAGAATGAACACAGAGTTCAATTCAGATCACTTGCAGAAGGCTTCTCATATAACAGGGTTGCCTGCCATTCTCTGAGCACTTCCCCAGCAGGTGCTAAGCCCTTACATGGATGATCCCATCATTCTTCAACAACCCTATGAAATAGGTGCTTAGTGATCCGATTTCACAGATAAGAAACTGAGGCTCAGGGAGGTTAAGCAACTTGCCCACAGAATTTAATGGTGGCAGAGCTAGGATTTGAACTTGGTGCATCTGACCACACAGCCCTGTTCTTAATCACTGTGGTGCACAAAGAAGAATTTTGATCTGAACTTGGCAAGAGAAAAAGTTAGTGGGAAAAAACCCAGGAGGCTGCTCTGAGTAAGATTAGAGAGTGGAGGAAGCAGCATTTGCAAAGGGCCAAGAACTCTGACAAGCCAGATATGAGCAAAATGTTTGAAGAGACCAAATGTCCAGCCTTCCAGGGACTCACAGATGAAGATGAATGGGAAATGGGTCTCCTGGGAGGGCGCAGTGTTCAGGCACAGGGGGGTAGGGAAGGTGGGGGAGGCTGGAGGCTAATCAATGAGAACCCCCTTGGGCTGGGTATTTGGTTATTTGTGAAGAGTTTAGATAAGAAACAGAACCAGGCCAACAGGAACCACGATGGAGTCAAGCTTGGTTCTCAGAGCAGCACAGTTCCCCCTCCATCAAGGCCATTGACTTTGAAAAATGAACCGTGGACCAGGTGGGACATGAAGCTGAAAAATCAAGGGAAAGACCCCACCACCTCCTCAACTCCAACTGCCATCAAAGCTCCAAAGAGCAATGTGGAGGCAGACATAGGCTGTCCCTGCAGCACTGAAGGGGACCTCCAGCTAGTACCTTAGAATTTAGATTTAATCCACTCACAGCCACTCTGTTGGCTGAGATCAGAGCAATTTACAGCTAGAAGGAATTTCAAGTAACATTGAGTCACCATCTTCCTCCACCCACCACCACCACTGCCAGATGTCCCGGCCACTCCCACAGCACCCCACCGCTGCCCCGTCAGGACATAACTGGACTCAGTCCAGATGGGCTCCAGTTCAGAACCTCTAAGGAAGGGAGCTACACACGACCTCCTCTAGTCGTCAAATCTGATGTTAATATCATCTATGACAATGAGGCTCTTTCAAATGCTATGGTTTGAACTAATTTGCTAATTTTCCAATCTGCAGGACATAGAGGACAGCTCTCACCTGAAATCCTTAGATTAACGTGCTTTTTTTTTTTATTTTTAAAGATTTTATTTTTTCCTTTTCTCCCCAAAGCCCCCCAGTACATAGTTGTGTATTCTTCGTTGTGGGTTCTTCTAGTTGTGGCATGTGGGACGCTGCCTCAGCGTGGTCTGATGAGCAGTGCCATGTCCTCGCCCAGGATTCGAACTAACGAAACACTGGGCCGCCTGCAGCGGAGCGCACGAACTTAACCACTCGGCCACGGGGCCAGCCCCTAACGTGCTTTTATAAGATAGACACCAATTGTTGAAGTGGTTACTCTGGGACATGAGATGATGAAAGACTTCCTATTTTTTTTTCACTGTTTTATTATTTTTTAAAATTTTATTTTTTATTTTTCCTTCTTCTCCCCAAAGCCCCTCAGTACCTAGTTGTATATTTTAGTTGTGGGTCCTTCTAGTTGTGGCATGTGGAACGCTGCCTCAGCATGGCCTGATGACTGGTGCTAGGTCCGTACCCAGGATCCAAACCAAAGAAACCCTGGGCCACCGAAGCAGAGCACGTGAACTTAACCACTCGGCCACAGGGTCGGCTCCTCACTGTTGTATTTTTTTAAGCCTGATGTATTATTTCTGCCCGGCTAATGAAAGAAGTGGTATTTTGAAAGCTCCTCATGAAGCATTATTTAATTGCTCCTTTTCTCTAGGCTAAATCCTTCTAGTTTCATCCAGAGGCTGACAACTCAGAGACCTCTGTGGGTCGGACAGGTGACATAAGTGAATGAGAAGGAAGACATGGAAGCAGTGCAGGTGGTCCTGGCAAATTGCAGAGAGCACACCTTGCCGAAAGGCATTCAAATCCTAAACTGGGCTACAGGCCACCAGCCTGCAACCTTTGCCCATGAGCACTTTTCTCCATCCTTTATTTCCTGGTTCTTCAAGCTTTCTAAGTTAGTGTAAGGAGCCCCTAAAGAGAGCATCTTCGGTGTGGCCATATGGAAACACGCTGTTATCTGTTGTGTCAACAGCAATTTTGGTCCCATGCCAAAGCCTCACCAGCACACAGGGTTTACACCTGCAAAGACCCATCTGTCCCCAAGTCCTAGGAGAGGCCACAGGGGTCGAGCAAAGATCCCAGGGAAATATGACTTCACTCTGCATTGGCCCGGGCGCCACAGCAACAGGATGCCCTATCCTGAGCAGACGGCACAGCAGACTGCCCCTATCAGGCAGTGCCTGTTCTGGCAGACCAGGCCACCTCCCCAAGCAGGCTTGTGTCTGTCCAAATGGCATGGAGTCACACTGGTAACTATTTACATGAGTCAAAATCCACCAGAGGCAGCAGATGGCCAGGCGGGCTGAGACATGGGGGGAAATGGGCCTGGTTTGGGCTGAGTCAGAGGTAGGGGCAGCAAACAGCTTCTCTGTGGGCACGGACAAGTCAAAACATCACCACGGGCGTCCCTGGTCTCTCAGCATGGCTAGAGTCCAGGAAAGGATTTGGTGTGAACAAAGCTGAAATGGTCACAGGCTGATCCCTAGACTCCGAGATAAAATGGCATTGGACAGACCTGTCCATCTTCAGTGGTGGGCGCTGCCGGGCCGAGCCTGCAGAGATGCCATGGCTGGCCGAGGGATGCATTCCTGCTGCAAGACGAGCGCCTCCAAAGCACTAGGCTTAAAACCGCAACCAAGACAAGCGGAGAGATCAGGGCCTCCTGGGTGTCATCTTTGTCACCTTTATGCCCTCCGTGGCCCAGGGCTTGGTGCACACAGGCAACCAGAGGCATCTGTTGGGACGAACTGAAAGAGCGTGTGACGCAAATCCAACAGAGTGACCTTTGCCTGAGACTCGGTTTGGAGCGTGCGTGTTTTTTTAAGGCAGGATGTCGGCTAGGGAACATTGTGAGCCATCCTGAGCCCTGACAGCACCGGTGAAATTCTGACGTACTTAGTCCAGGGTGATAACGGGTGTTTCGTTTCCTGCTTTGGAATTCTTTCAGTCACAAGACCCTCGGTGTCTCCCAGGCCCACAGCCAAAGCCTGAGTGAGAGTGATACTCGTGCACGCCCATGAGGACCGCAGCTTTCGTTTGCCAGATGGAGGATATTTTGACTTGGAGTGTTTTCTTCTTCCCTCCCTTCTCTAACTTTCCTCTCTCCTGGGAGCTTGTGCGGGTGCCAATCTGTGGTGACAAACATCAGGGATGGGTAGACCTGGAACCTCGGCATCAGCACTAACAATCTGGAGGTCAAACTGGGGAAAAGGCCAAGGAACCCGCAGGCACACAGGATCCCAAAATGTGCTTGGACGTTAGCACTGGGCACTAGAGACTTCTAGAGAGTCTTTAGAAGCTATGGGCTAGAAGACTCATACAAATGATTATCAGAAAGCATACATTTTCTGTCTCCATGTTTATTGGGAACTTCAAAGAAAATGAACAGAGATTTATTGACCCACCAAAACAATTCCTGACGCAGCATCATGATGAGCTTGGGAATTCTGGCTGGTGAAGGGGTGGACTGTGAGCCTCAGCAGCTTAGCCCATAGTCAAAGGCGTCGGGGTTGTTCTGAAAATAGAGATTCAAGAAGCCCAGGAAAATGTTCTTATCTATGAGAAGAGCACACACTGCAGGGTCCTGCTTCATGGCTGCGATCCAGAGCCGAAGGGCCGGGGTGTGGCTCACACAGCTGCAGGAGAGGAGAGGAGCGTTAGCACGTCTGAAGGGGAGGCATCAGGAAAGATCACAGGCATTGCTCTTTAGATTTACAGGGTAGGAAAAATGGGCTTATCTGGGCAATAAAGTTTTCATAGCTATCTTATTATCAACCGAGCATGATCATTTACTGGAGGAAAATCTTATTTTCGGAATAGCTGTGTGTGCTTTTGAATTGTAGAAGTTGAGATTGTTGCTTTTAACAATACAGTTAAAATACTTGCAGACAAATTGCTCTGGGGAAATAAAGGGTCTGTGCTTCCCTGGTTACCAACAAAAAGACAACCCATGGAGAGAAACATTCTCCCATCATTCTCAGATTTGACTTTAGGGGGCTTGAAAAAAATAAAGACAAGTCGTTTCCAAAAACTCTTTTGAAAAATTAGTAAAACAATCATCAAACTTTGAAATAATGGAGGTGACTGGGCCCTTTCGAAGACCGATCAGGTTTAGGTCTAGGATATGTAAAACTGCGTGCTCAACATAGTCACCTGGTCAGCGGGAAATCCAGGAGCAGACGTGAGGCTTCCTGACCTCTGGTTCAATACTCTGGCCCGGAGGAGACGGGTTTTTGTCTATGTTGAGACATAGTTTAAAATACCCAAATGTGTTGCATCTGATCTTCCCTCAGAAACAGCTGAAGTGGGAGGCGCAGGAGACGACCCCTGGATAGACTCAACCCTGTGCATTACGAGGTTTCGGTCACAGTTCTGCCTTGGCAGGACGAGATTCCCAAATGCCAGAGTTGTCCTGCACCCACCATGGGACTGGCTTGGATCAGAGCAGGTGCCGGCATAAATTTACCTTGTCCTCTGAGCATCGTGGGGACAAAGCACGTGTTCCGTCTGCCTGGGGACCCTGCACGGCCTCCCAGAGTCTACTGAGCAATTTCTTCCACTTTAAACATCTCTACACTTCTATGGTGTATGGCTGCCCATTTTGTTCGTTTTAACATCAAGCATATATTACTTTTAAAATCATTTATTTTTTAATGATATTTCTATCCAGAGGAAGAGTCCTCAGGGAACTAAGATGTGAGTAAGGTGTATGGTGTCCACTGGGGGACTTAGAAGGACCAGGTGGAGGGCCACGGAGGGAGCTACAGACAAGTCAGCAAAACCCTGTGCCTGGGACTCTCCTCTGCTGTCACCACTGGCCTTCGCTGGGTGGGCTGATGAGGACAGCAGCTCTGAAGCCCTCCGTACGGGAGGCTTTTGGACACAGGGTCTTAGCAGCAGAAATATGGACCAAGTTTGGGTCTGCGGTTCGTGGCAGAGGAGCATAGATGTGTTTTGAAGGAGGAAACACATAGTTTAAAACCTGATTTCTTTTACATTCATCGTGACACATGTCCAAAGGGGGTAAATGGCCATTTGATAAACTGCCCATTTCAACCACTGTCCCCAGTGCGACCCCCAGGAATCATGACCACAAGGTCAAATGTCTTACTCGGCTATTCCATATACATCCAGCCGCTCAAACCAGGGCCAAAAGAGGTAATCAATCATGGATATACAGTCTCCACCAAAGAAGACGGTGTTCTGATAGCCAAGAATCTAAAAGTTTAAAGAGAACAAAAGCAAGTTAATTTCCCTACCTGCCGACACATTTATAGATACTAGACACAAATATCAAATTAATTCCCAAAGAACTGAGGCTTTGATTTTCTTTCTGTTTTGTTAGGTGAACGCTTCTTCTCTTTTCCTGAGGTTTCCTCCACCTCCATTAGGGTCGTACTCCTGGCCTCACTCAGCCCCTCCCTCCTTTCAGCACTGGAGGGATGGTGTGGCTCCTCTGATCAGAGAATTTGGAAGGACACCCCAGCCCCTCCCTCTTAGCCTAGGACAGGCTCCTCCGAGGGCTAAGCTTTCCATGGACAGCTCAGCCCCTGGAGAGGGGCGGTCCTGCCTCAGGCCAGCGCTGCCCATTACTGGGAGGCGGCGCTGGGGGGACACATCAGGAACCCCACTTCTGCAGTTGTGGTGCCCATTCTCCAGGACCCACGTTATCTGTAATAAAGGGGATCCCGTAGTCTCCCCATGTCTTCCTCTTTTGCCTTATTTCTCAATCGATTCAAAACTAAGGAGGAGAGACCAGTGCTATTTAATGGGCTCCCTCAATTCCCAACACTGTCTTTCCATCATATTTTCTTTTCTTATTTGAGCCCTTTGAACTTCACATTGTTGGCCACTCAACACCATCAACATTTTGCATTAAAATAAAATCTCTCATTCCCAAATGGGACAAACCAACCCAGATAGATGGACTCTAAAGAAACAGATAGACTCTTAACAGACAGATAACCAAAGATAGTGAAAAAAAAAAAATAGTACTTGAAAAAGTAAAAGGCAAAAGCACTTAGCAGGGGTTATTGTTGGGCCAGGTCTTCCCAAAGAGAAAAGGATGGGGCCAATTACCTCGTTAAATCAAGCAAACAACCTTCTTTGACCCATATAACTCCTAATCAACTGAATAATTCCCTATTCATTCCATGTATATAATTCCCTAAATTCCCTAAATGTCCATGTATGATTTGTTTTGACAAGGATTTTCTCAAGAGCACCTCTGCTCTGTAAAGCAGAGGAGTTACACAGATGTTCCAGAGTCCATCAGTTTAGAATTGGTTCTGGATTTGTGACGAGAAAGCACGAGGCATCCGAAGCTTACATCCACAGAAAGCAAACAATCCCTGACAGAAAAGATCAATGAGATCCCCCACTGCCACCCTTCTCAGAAGAGAAAGCAAATCTTGGTGCCCTAAATTCTGTCTCTGTTATCTCCCAGTATGGCATGAGTGGTAGTCAGACTCCCTCCCTAGTGTCCTGGAAGTCTGAACCAAGTTACTAGCATCACTTGGTTCAAAGAAACTAACAGGATGGCACTCAAACAGCAGAATCTGACCAGCGAAAACTCAAAACAGAGGCCATTTTCAGTCATGTATAAATAAGACCTGACTTACAGGGGAACGGAACAAATTGTTCAGTTTTTATGGATTCCAGAAAGCCCCAAACCTTCCTTATGCTCAGGAATAGATAATAATTACCCAAACTTTTATCTCTGGCTTTAAAACATATACCTCCAGCTTATTATCACTTTCATGGCACAAATCCAGAACCAATTCCAAACTGATGGACTCTGGAACATCTGTGTAACTCCTCTGCTTTACAGAGCAGAGGTGCTCTTGAGAAAATCCTTGTCAAAACAAATCATACATGGACGTTTAATGGAATCCCGTATGGGTCCTTTGGGTAAAGTGATGAGATACTTTGAAAATGAGTAACTGCTTAGTAATTGCTGTTTATGTAGTAAACATTTTATAAGCTTTTCCTCTGCTCACAGTAGGAGTATACCTTGAAATATATATGCTTTTATTGATATGACCAATTTTCATATAAAGACTCCTAAAGTAATGGAAGCCCTATGAAGGTACGGGGACAATATAAAGTCAAGATGAGCATGGACGAAATGGGTGAGTGATCATTTATCTTGTGCAGGCCTCTCCCCCATCCCCGAAATACATGTCCACGTTCCTTCAGACTTTCTTAAATCTAAGTGTGACATCACAATTCCTAGGAGTTCTTGATACGGCAGCAGATTCTTGATGCCTGTCTCAGACAGGCATTTCTCTACCAGATTTCTTGCAGGGCAAGTCTCAAAATCCCAATAGAAAAGCTGTTTTCCTACAAACTAGCAGAGTGCTGGCTCCTTCAGAGACACCTCCCAGTGACATAGGAGAACATCCTGGCCGGGCCTCCTTAGAGGGTTATGCAAACCTGGTACCTTCTAGACATGTGAAATGACTCTTCCCCTTAGAATCACACAGCATCGGTACCAGAAGGGCCACTGGAACCCTCTAATGCAACTCTCTTCCCATTGTACCATTTATTCATACCATGCTCATTACACAGAGGATTAGAGGTGCAGTGTACAATAAAATACGAAAGATGAAAAATAATACAACGCTAAGTTTAGGGGAAAATAAAAGTTAGAACAGAAGGTCAAAACAAGGAAGGAAAATGGCATCAAGATACCAAGCCAAGGCTCCCGCAGTTCCTTAAGTAAAGCTTTGAATTTGACTTGAGTTTCCCGGCAGCTGAAGCAGAGAGGAAAGCACGCTGGCGAGTGGATTCTTGTCTCTCACGTGGATGCACAAGAGACTGACTCACAGAGGGGGAAATGCAGACACAGGGAGGTAAAGGGGCTCTCTGGTTGGTGCCAGAGCTAAGACAAAACACCATGCTCCTAATTCCCAGACTAGTGTCAACCCTTCTGTCACTCAACTTCAAATACACATGTATGAGGACTTGAATCACAGAAACTTCCCCATATCTCTTGTGAATTCTTTGCTCTTTAAGTATCAGCAAAAAGCTTAGAACCAACAAACTCTGGACTCCCTTACAGCCAAGGACTGGCCCACTGAGCTTCCCTGGGAAAACTCCCTCCTCCACCCAACTCTTTCTCACTCTCTCTCGGTCAACGGCTCTGCCAGAGCACCTAACCGACAAACAAGGAGGTGAGAACGCCAACATAACCACGGTGAAAGAGATCATCAAACATCTCTCCTTCCTGTTTCATTCCATTGATCAGCTTTACTAAAATAGTTCTGTGTTCTCTGTTTAAGATGAGTCCCTTGCTTACAGCCAATTAGCTCCTCTGACAAATTTTAGGACGGTCAGAGGTAAAATAAACTGACAGCGTTAATCTCCTAAGTGTTTTATCATCAGAAATGGAATAGGAAACTGCCCTTGTACCTCCATCCGCTTAGCAGTGGTTATGTTAATATCTCATTTTTAACAACTCCATTTTGAATTCTTTCTGTCACCCACCTGCCACATATAATGATATTGGCCATTCTTTATGTTGAATAGCATCTCTCACCATGGAATCCCTTACTTTCAGAACTATTGTCCTTGATATCATCAAGCAAGGCAAAATAGCCTGCTTAGAAGATGCTTTTCTTCCCAGGCCCCAGACAGCCCCCACCAGGCCACACACAGCCAGGAGAGGGCACTGAGGCTGTAGCTTCTAGCCCTTGGGTTTCCTAAAAATATTAACACATGTTCAATTCAGGCTTAAGAATTAAGCTTTGGGGGAAAAGCAATTTGATGTCCTGGAATGTTAGAAAAATCTATTTTTAAAATTTTCTGGTCTCCAGTTCAATAAAAAAATTGACTACAGAGCCTTCCCCTCGCTTTTGGACGGGATAAGGGATAAGGGATAAGGAGTGAGCACGCAAATGAAGAGGGAGGAGCTGTTTGGTATGAGGTGGAGCTACTATTTCCACCCCCTGAACGCGGAAAGCCTGGATGGAAGGGCACCTCATCTGCGAGGGCCTCTCGGGCTCCCCCAGGGGGGCCAAGGGAGGTTGGCGCTGGAGCGCGAGCAGAAGGAAGAAGCGCGCGGGGCTCCCCCGCGTGGCCATCGGTGGTGAGGCTGCCCGAGGAGGTTCGCCAAGGAGGAAAAAAGACATCTGTAAGTTTTTTGTGAGAAACAAGATCACAAAGAGAAGCGAATCTCAGACTTCCTCAAACCCGTCATCCTAAAAAGTTTCAGTCTACAGTCTTGGACTTTCGGGTTTAGCTTTACTAATTGCACTTCAAACCTTGAAGCGCCCACTGCCCTGCACCACCGTCATTTATTTACACCATTGCCGAAAAATGCTGGGACTCTAACCAGGACAGACAGCGTGGAGGTTCGCAACGGACGCTGCTGTCCTTGCTGGAGGAGGAAGAAAGCCGTTTTCTTAACGGAAATAGTTCTTAAGAAGGAGAAGCACCCCCCTCCCCCCCGCAAAAGGCACAGAGCCACCTGCCAGTACATACGCAAGGCAGGCTCTTATCCCGAAGCAGTAGCAAAGTACACAACACCCAGGCAGGAATCTTTTAAGTTCATAAAAGATAATGGGAGGTTCTCAAGTTTTCAAATTTCAGGTCCCTGCTACACAGACATATAGCTGAGTCTGAGCTAACAACGATGAACCGATTCCTTAAAACAAACCAAGGGTATAGAACAGAGAACAGATAAAACCATTTCCCCTCCAGAAAGAAGCCATAGAAGGAGGGTCTGCCCAGAACACGCCCCTCCTGCTGCTCACCGCTCCTGACCTAGGGCCCTTGTGAAGATTCGGAATGCAGCTGCCAACATTTGGGGATTAAAAGACCACCCTGAAAACTCTAAGCTGGAATCCTTCAAGTGGGCTTAATTCTTTTGTCAAAATATATCTGGAAGATAGTACCGAGGGAAAGCTAGTGGGACAATGCTTGACAAGTCAAATATCTTTAAAGTGATGGATGGTGGAGGAAAATGGCAATGAATATTTATCAAATCTCTGAAGGGGGAGAGGACTTCCTCTGCATAAAACAGCGGAAGAAATCCCAACCACCCGAAAGACTCATAGCACGGTATTTTTAAATGTTATATTTCTATATGTACAAAACAGAGAAGCCAAATTAAAATTTAAAAGAAAACAAAAAATGTGTCTTAAAAACAGGCAAATATGGGGCCAGACTGGTGGCCAAGAGGTTAAGTTCGCATGCTCCACTTCTGTGGCCTGGGGCTCACCAGCTCAGATCCTGGCCGCAGACCTATGCACTGCTCATCAAGCCATGCTGAGGTGGGGTCCCACATAGAGGAACTAGAATGACCTACAGCTAGGATGTGCCACTATGTACTGGGGCTTTGAGGAGGAAAAAAAAAGAGGAAGATTGGCAACAGATGTTAGCTCAGGGCCAATCTTCCTCACCAAAAAGCATATCTTAAAAAAAAAAAGCAGGCAAATATTCTTCATATATAAAGAATTCTTTAAAAGGAATCTTTACAAACCAACAAGGAAAATCTGTAAGACCTTGAGAGACAGCTGAGCAAACCCTCTGAACAGACAATTTTCACAAGACAAAACACAAAAAGGTGGCACACTTTGGGGGGAAATCTTCCACTTCACTAGCAATCAAAGAAATACATATTAAATCAGCAGTGAGAAATTACTCCAAAACAGGCAAATATCTTTTTTAATGAAATCTCCCAACAGTGAAAAGGGGATGGTGCTCTGGGCCTTTTCATATATTGCTGGGGGAGGAGGGGGGAGCGGTAAACAGCACAGTCTTTGGGAAGCAGTTTAGCAACATATAGCTCGAGCCTCCAGTGTTCACACCCTTTGATCTAGTAATTCCATTCCTGGAAGTCCAGCCTAAGGACACATTCTAAAACAGAGAAAACGCTTTTTATGCAAAGAAGCTGCTGTTCTCTGTAGCATCATCCACAATGGTAAATGACTGAAATAATCTAAACACCTCTAATGAGAGTGCTGGATAAATAACTAGGGTTTATACACAGGGCAAATTATGCAAAATGAAGTGGGGTTTTTTTTCCATTTTTAAAAATTACACATATTGGGGCTGGCCTGGTGGCACAGTGGTTAAGTTCATGCACACTGCTTCGGCAGCCCAGGGTTTCGCCAGTTCGGATCCTGGGCGTGGACATGGCACTGCTAATCAAGCCATGCTGTGGCAGGTGTCCCACATATAAAGTAGAGGAAGCTTGGCATGGGTGTTAGCTCAGGACCAGTCTTCCTCAGCAAAAAAGAGGAGGATTGGCGGCAGATGTTAGCTTGGGGCTAATCTTCCTCAAAAAAAAAATTACACATGTAATAAATACATTCTCATTGTTAAAAAAATTCAAACACAGCAAAGAGAATAAAAGGCAAAGACTCTCCCTCCCTGCCCTTAACCACTTTTATTTCCCACCCCAATGCTAACTGAATCTCCTTCCCAGCAGTAGCCACTAGTAGGAATTTGATGTGTGTCTCTCCAAACATATTTCTATGTATTTATTTACATGTATATGCACACATATATAGTTGTTTTGTCTTCTTCTACAAAAATAGGATCCTACCCTCTGAATTACTGTATAATTCATTTAAATATTTCCAGGCAATCTCTTCACATCAATGCATGTGGATTTACCTCATTCATTTTTAACTGCTCTACAGAATTCCACGAGATGAATAGAATTTATTTAACCATTCCCGCTCTAATGTACATTAAGGTTTACCATTTTCCACTATCATAAACGATGCTGCTCTGATAAAAAACCCTTATACATATAAATAAGCATTTATAGAGTTTATTAAAATACGAGGAAAATTCTTATGTCATATGGTAATCAAGTTCTAGATACAGTATGATTTCAACTACATAATAATATATGTAGCAGAAAAGGACAGAAAACAAAAAAATAGTAACAGTGGTTGTTCCTGGGTAGTGGGATTATGAATTTTTTTCTTAGTTTCTATATTTTTCTGTATTTTTCAAATTCTCCCTAATGAACAAGTATTGCATTATAATTGGAGAAGAGTAAAATTAATTTTTAAATAATAAGAATAATTATTATTCCTTTATTTACATGGTAGGAGAACGTATAGTGGAAGGTTATTAAAAGAAACACAGTAAATATTAGTTTACCTAGAAAGAAACTGTCAGAATTGGAGCATGAATGAAGTTACCAAACTAGCAACAGCACAAAAACTGCTCAACTAGCCATGGTGAGTAGAGATAACCAGTTCCCTAGTGTGGAGGAATGGCAGTTACAACTAAAAAGTGGCACGTTAGTAGACATGCTAAATTAGCTAGCAAATCCAAGAGAACTCACAACATATATCCAACCCAAAAACTTGTACATGAATGCTCACAGCAGCATTATTTGTAACAGCCACAAAGTGGAAACAACCCAAATGTCCATCAACTGATGAAGGGATAAATAAAATTTGGTATCCATACACTGCAATGTTATTAAGCCATAAAAAGGAATCAAAGATGAACTTCGAAAACATTATGCTAAGTAAAAGAAGTTCACGAAAGGCTAATACTGTACAGTTCCATTTATATGAAATATCCAGAACAGGTAAGTCTATGGAGACAGAAGGTAAATTAGTGGCTGCCTGTGGCTGGCAGGGTTGAGAAGAAACGGGAGGCAACAGCTAATGACTAAGGGGTTTCTTTTTAGGCTGATGAAAATGTTCTGGAATTGAATAGTGGTGATCATTGCACAACTCTATGAAAATACTAAAAACCACTGAACGATACACTTGAAAAGGGTGAATTTATGGTGTGTGAAATATATCTCAATAAAGCTGTTATAAAAAAGAGCTAGTAACAATGAATTTAGTTTGTAGACATGTTAGATTCATTGATAAAAAAAAATTATCTTGTAAATAGTTTGCCATACACAAAAGGCTACAGAAAATTATTTTCAGTAAACAATGAGCCAGGTATAAACTTTCTTTCCTTCACGTCCTGGTGACATCAAAGGAGAAACCATTAAACAATATGTAAATTAATTTCATTTTTGAAATTAATAAAAATTAAGAAAGAAAAATAGCAAAGCTTAACCAAGACAATATAATCTAATTGGGCAAAAGTGTATTCTTTTTAGAGAGGAGAAAGGACAGGTTAAAAATTAAGATCAGGGGGGCCAGCCCGGTGGTACAACTGTTGAGTTCACATATTCCGCTTCGGCGGCCTGGGGTTCACCAGTTCAGATCCCAGGTGCAGACCTATGCGAGGCTTATCAAGCCATGCTGTCTGTGGCAGGTGTCCCACAGATAAAGTAGAGGAAGATAGGCATGGATGTTAGCTCAGGGCTAATCTTCCTCAAAAGAATTAATTAATTGATTAAAAAAATTAAGATTATGGGTGAAATTTTGAATCAAGAAAATATTTAAGGAGCTGGCCCAGTGGCATAGTGGTTAAGTTCTTGTGCTCTGTTTTGGTGGCCTGGGGTTTACAGGTTCAGATCCTAGGCGCAGACCTAGCACTGCTCATCAAGCCCATGCTTTGGCAGCATCCCACATAAAATAGAGGAAGATTGGCACAGATGTTAGCTCAGTGACAATCTTCCTCACAAAAAAAAGAGAAAATATTCAATTACACATGCTCCTGGGTGATGTACACACACCGTACACAAATTTGACCTCAGGCAAACTGACATACACATGAGGCACATAATCACATTTGGAAATGTGGAAAACTTTGCACAAAAATACAAAGTAAAATACCACAAAGCAGGCCGGTGAATGCCAAGAATTAAAAGTGTCCTGTGGCCACCAGAAGCTGCAGGCTTCAGTTACTGAGCAGTTCTCACTCCCTCATTGTTATTCCAGAGTTATCTATGTTACTCCCTCTCACTCCCCTTTATTGATCTCTGATGATGACTAGTAAGGGATCAAGCAATAGCCAGAACGTAGAATCTGTAAGCGCAAGAACACAGAGTCAGAGCAAAAATCCAAGGCATCAAAGAAATCCGGCCGAATCCTGTCCTTCACTGCTCTGGGGCTTGGTTGACCACTTCCACAACGAAAATATTCAGAATGAAGGCACTGGCACAGACAGAACTATTGAAAGGTCCTGCCACATTCAAATCCACAAAGATAAAACGAAGGTGGGCTCAGGGGCCAGTCTGAAATGGAAAATCAGTAACAAACATAAAAAAAGAATAAAGCTAAAAAAAGTCTGCTGCTCAGATTAATGATTCAGTAAAGTCTAGAAAATCAGTTTGAAGACAGAAAGTGTGATTACAGAAGGGCATCCCAGTAGTTCTAAAACTCACGAAAATGTTCAGAAGAGGAAAGCAAGTGGGGAAGCTGCCGGTTCGATAATAAAAGCAGCAGTAACGTATCTCAAAGAATTGTGAAAATATTATAGAAAAATGTGGTTCCACTACAAGCATAACGAATTTTTAATTTTTTTGAAACTGGATTTTTAAAGAAAAAATTAAAAAGTCAGGGCATTTATTGCAAAAGAAGAAAGTGTCAGAGTTTAAGGCTGCAAAAGGTAAAATAAGCCTTTTGCTTGATGATAACATGGCAGAAGGTGATACACTGGTATCCTGACTTGCTTATCACTGAGAAAACCTGTATGTCTTTAATATACTCTCAGCTCACACAAAATCCTTATTGTACAAAGCCATGCGAAAGAGTCGCGTAAGTCAGGGGATCATTTCTATTAGAATTATTCCGACAAGTTTCAGTTTCACTAGAATCTCCTAGAGTCAATATATGTGTATTTAGAGGAATGGATCAACGAATTCAACCTCACTGGGTGCGTTTCAGATTCTGATATTGCCTACATTGTAGTTATAATTCCTGCTAACATTTTATGGGCCAAAAACCACATTCAAGTCGGTTAGAACAACGCTCAATATTCAGTGGTCCTTGACGAGCATCACTGAAGCTACCCGAACCTGGGCTAGTTAACAAGTCATTTCCAGGACTTGGCTACTGATGACAAAGTGGACAAGTGTTATTCAGTGATGTGTCAGAGCCAGCTGATCGCCCCTCTCTCTTCCCAACTCTGAGTTTGGAGACATCACATTGATAGGTTAAAATTAGCCCTGGGTGGGAGTATTTACACCACTGAATTCAGCAAATGCTACAAATCAGGGCTTTTTTTTCTTCTTTTTTCAGAGGGAGTCAGTTGTTAAACATTTATCACCACACCACTGGTTGTATTCCTAATTTCTCTGGTTAAATGGCAGCCACAAAGTTAAAACACTGAATTTCAATTCTTGTTCTTATGATTGATGCATTTTGTGGCTCTGTCCAATTAACTTCACCTTGTCCATTAGCCCTAACTCAACAAAGAGAGACAGCCTGCTTGTTAATGTCAAATCACGTGCGTGAAGAGGGGCACTGTCCTTGGCAGGTCAAGCTCGTAGGCAGTAAGACCATTCCGAAGGTTTAGTACACCCACATGCTACCTTCCCGAGCATGGTCTCCCCATGAATATGCCGTCAGCACCTCACGCTGAGCACAACTGATCTGCCCACCAACTCTCAGTGAAAAGCATCACACTAACTGGCCGGAAACTTGGAAATCATCCTCAACATCTGCTACCTCTTAGCAGATTGTCTCTCTGAAAATCTCCGCACTCGAATCTCCCTCTCCATCCCTTCTTAACACGGTCCCCTTGTCCCTCCCCTGTCCCCCAATTTTTCCCTCTCATTCATCTCCCACATGGTTTCTGGGCTGAATATTTTTTAAAAGCAAGAGGGAGCACCCCACTCTCTTTATAATAGTTTTCAATTACTCCCCATCGACTTTGGTATAAAGTTCAAATTCCTTGGCACAGTGGTAAAGGCCCTTAGGCATCAGACTCTGTGCCACCTCCACCTCCACATACACGCCAAACCAGTAACTCCCTGGACACCAACCTCTCCCTGCTTATTGTTTGCTGACACACTAGTTGCTCTCCCCTATGCCTCTACTTCACCCTGGAGTAGTCGAGAGAGGCATTATCCCCAACCCCTCCGCCATCTCTCTCTTAAGCATCCCTCCAGCCTAGCACTCAACACGCCTAGGTTTGAAATGGCTTTAACAATCTGTCTCCTCCTCCAGGCTTGAGCCCCTGAAGGTCTTTAACTTTTGTATTTCTAGAACCTAGTTCAGAGGCTGCACAGAGAGGCCACTCCGATCTGCAGCGGAGGGGTAGTACAGTGTGCCTGAGAGGGTTGTTGGAAGGACTGAATGAGACGGTGTTTGCAGTGCACCTGCTGCATAATGCATGGCACAAAAATATGGGTTCAGCTCCTCTGGAAGAGCCCCACCTAAAGAGCTGTGCCTCCGTTGTAATATTATACATTTATTTAGCCGTCTGTAATTTACGAAGTTCATCCATCATCCAAATGCAGCGCAGGAGGGAGACAGGTCAAAATGCGTTTTCAATTATCTTTGAATTCAAAGGGTTTTGTTTCCCAGCCCCTTCCCCTGGCCCAGCATTTATCTTTAAGAAGGTAACCAGACACGATGGAATCAGTTCAGCTAATGTTTAAAATAAAGACCTTAAAAATTCTCTATGCACAAGAGCTTTCAAATTTCTTTTTGAAAGCAGAGGTTCTCCTTCTCCTCCAGATGCAATCTTACTAGGTGTCTTACACATGGCATTAAAAGCAGGGCTGGTCTCAGAGAAGCAGGATCCAGAACTGCCACCAGGCCTCCCCTCCCCGGGTGGTCCCTCTGCAGAAGCTGGAGGCTCTGAGGAATACACCTTTCAAAACACTTGCTTATTCTATAAACGTGGAAATGAAGGCAAAGAGAGGTCCAGAACCTTGCCCAAAGGTCTGAAATCCAGTAAAGCCAAGCCTAGGACCCAAGACTCTTTCCACCACATCATACTGACTCCTCAGAGTCAAGATAATAGTCTGTGGTCTCAGGACCAAAGGTTGACATTTCTTACACATGACTATTAATCACCCATATGTGCTGCAATTGTAAAAGTCTAAGACAGGCAGAGTCTTAGATTTGGAAGAATCTAAGAATTTGGAAGAGTAAATAAATTTAATCGGCTTCCTCTTGACAAAGGTCAAATGGAAGAATATTAATATAATCAGCCTTCCCTTAAGGGGATAAAAGCAGCATTCTCTGGCTGCCAACAGAGTTACAGCCCACCCATAAAGGGAACATACCAGTTTCTGGAACAAAGATAAGGGAAGTCAAAGACCCACCTTCCAGATTATTCTAAAGGTAAGGGTTAAGTAACCCTATTACAGCCAGGTTCATAAAGGATCTCGTGGTACAGATTGCTCCTTGCCCACCCATAGCCACTTTCCCCTTCTTTCTTAACTACTGATAAGAACCCTGATTTTACTCAGGGTATCCCCAGCTAAAACACTAAATTCCAGCTTCCCCCACAGATAGTTATAACCCTACAACTAAAATCTGGCCAATGAGATTTAAGTAGCCATTTGGTAAGACTTTTGGGAAAGTCCTTTAAGGGGGAAACGGCCTTGTGCCATTTTCTCCTTTCTGTTCTCCTTTCCACAACCTGGAACTTGGATGTGATGGCTGAAGTTCCAGCAGCTATCTTGTCATCTTGTCATATCTTTCATTTTGGTGAAAGCCTTGAACTAAAGATGACAGAGCAGAAAGAGAGAAAAAAGCCTCAGTCCCTGGGGACTGCATGAAGAAGCCATCAAAACAGCCCTGAACTGCCCTAAACCTCTGGCTTTTTTATGTGAGAGAATAAACCTTTATAAGATACATTTACAGTAGTTAGGTCCCTTTTATTAGCAGCCAAACACAACCCCTAACCAATACAGACCTCGGCCTCGTAGGCAGAAGCTACAGAAGCCTTGCAGAGATCCTTAAGGAATGTGGTGACTCTGGGAAAGGAGGACATTCATCACATGTCCTTCCCCAGCTCCTTGACAGATTTCCAAGAAAAATTCCAGAGCAGGTCAGCGGAGAGCAAGCACTCACAGTTACAGTTAGATGACTAGTAGCTGAACTTGTCAAAGTCCGGCAGAAAGAATAGGTCTGTGAAAGCAGAGGGTGTCAGGGTGACCAGGTTAGGGTCCCTACATCGCTTCTTCCACTGGATCTGACCAGGAGAGGGGCCCTTTTTTGTACCTCTTCGAGGTTGCAGAATTCTTGACGCAGGGCTAGCTTCAGATCGGTGCATTCTCTCCCACATCTGAAGGCTACCAGACACTCCTTGGTCAAATGTGGCACCTAATCAGAGGACACAGGTTCTTAGTGGAGAAGTCTGAGGGAATTCTGTGCTCCTGCTCTGGCTAAAAATGCAGCCAAAGCTTTGTCACTCCAACTTAACCGGCCAACACTCACGTCCAGGTTCCTAGTTCCCTCTAAGGGGCGTCACTGTGGTTCCAGGAATACCCTTATCACAGCACCCATGTAAACAAGGTTCTTTAAAAGGGGTCTCCAGTGCTCCCTACTTGAGCAGCTACTTCCATGCTGCACAGTCTTAGTCCAGGCACTTAACCTCTCTAAGCCTCAGTGGTCTCATCTGAAGAATGGCTACAATAATAGGACCCACCTTAAAAGGCCACTGTGCAGGCTATAAGAGTTAACCTTCATAAAGGAGCCAGAACAGTGCTTAGCACCTCCTAAGTGCTCAAGATATATCAGCTATTAATATCACTGAGTTATTTTTATTTCTTTTCAAAGAGAGCTATCTTAAAATTTCTCCATCATTTTTTCTCCCATTATCAACAGGTGCCCCTTTTCTCGCTTCTTCACATTTCCTGGGCACTTGGCACTCTTGCTCCGCATAAAGGGCAGCCCCCTTCTGTGCATTACCTCTTCACATCCCAATATTTTTTTACCTGAAACTTTAGAACTATTCCCTTTAAAACATCACCAGTTTTCAGTTCTTTCAATATTCCTATCTCAAGTCACACAGTCATAATTATGCCATAACCATACCTCTGGAGACTGCTAGTTGAAATGGAAAAGTGGTATTAGTTAAGCCTTTAACCTTTAATATCAGAGGTGACCACCCTCCTGTCACTCTGTACCAGCCTATCCTCCTAAGGCACACGTAGTATTCAAACAAAACAATTTTACCAATGATTTGGTTTTAAAAATGGATTGAAGTTTGGGAAAGACACACAAAGTAAAATAGAGTGTTAGTGGCTTTTTAAAAAATCGGATATACCTTATAGAACAGCTCCAATAACATCTTTTGGCGAGCTCGCTCATAAGGGTCGAAGGGATACAGCTTCCTGCCGGGATAAGCATCATCCAGGTACTCACAGGCGATGACAGACTCGTAGATCAGTTGATGTTTGCTGTTCTCCAGGACAGGAATCTGGCCAAAAGGATGCTTTGTGTAGTACCATTCAGGCTTGTTTTTCAGGTTAATGTTGATAACTTCATGTCTTAAAAAGCAAAGGAAAAATAAGATAGAACAAACATGGGAGGCATATGCAAGCAGACGCTCATCTGGAAAGCGGAAGGATCAATTTATAAAATTTAAATTTGCAGTAAGTTTTTTAAAGTTTAGGTTTTTTACAAAGAAAAGTACAGAACAACATCATTGTCTTCATCCCTACAGTAAGACATGTGAAATGTTTTCCAGGCCTTGTCTCTTTCGCCCCTGTGATTCTGGGCTCTGGGAGGTTGAATCTCCTGCCAATATTCCCACTGGGAAGGAGCAGAGCAGAAACCGGAGCCCAGAAAGTCTGACTCAGAGCTCACATGCTGCACCACAGCACTGCGGAGTGTCATACATTTTAAAGCTTAAAAATACAAATCTGATATTAACAGGTCACAACAGAATATGATCAATGTTAGCACTCTGAGCATGAAGTCTGGCATCTAACAGCCTGGGGCCTGGGAAGTCTGGCTTGTGTTCTTGGCCAAATTCTTTAATCTCTCTGGGCTCAGTGTCCTCAACTGTAAAATGGGGGTAATAATTGAACCCATCTCTTGGCATCATTGTGAGTCTCAAATAAGTGAATATGTATAAGGTGCTGAGGACAGTGCCTAGTACATAAGCAAGCAATAATTTGTATTTTTCTTCTTAATTATTATTATTAGAGGTTCAAGCCTATAAAGTTACCAGAGGCACTCATATATGTTTAAAAAGATTAAAAGAAAAAAATGAGTATATTCTTTACTCAGTCAAGGGTGCCTGGGGTGCGGGTGGGAGCTACACTGGAGGGAGCAGTCAGAGAAAGCCTCGGTAGCCTTCTCTGTGTCCTTCCTTCATCAGCACTACGGGCGGGAAGCTGCTCACCAGAGCCATCATTCAGCTCACTCTGTTGTCCTAAGTTTCGTTCACACACACGACTCTCGCAGAAGCTCCTCATTTCTGGACGGCACGCTTAAAAAACCTGCCCCTCGTTAAGCACTTACTGACTTTGCCTCAAAAGAAAGGGAAAGAGAGGCCCTCTGAAATCTGAGCAGGGCGCCCTGGATTTTAAACGTCTCCTTGCGCTTGCGGGGGCGCTGGCCTCTGGCTTCTCACCTGATGCCTTTGGCCTGGAGGATGAGGCGCGTCCTGTGCGAGTAGGGGCAGAACCGCATGCTATAGATGCGGATCAGGCCCTCTGGGACCGGCCCTGGGGGGAGGCTTCCTGCGGGGCAAAGGGGGACGGAGAGGTGGATTAGCCCAGTGGGGAGAGGGGCTTACTTGCCACCCGGGACCCCAAGAGGGCTGTGCACGCTCAACCTCCGGAGTCTCAGAGAGGACGCTTTGCACGTGGCTTTTGTGCAGAGGAACCCTTCCAGTCTCTCCCCGCCACGCTGGTCTAGGGGCCAAGGCCGAGCAGCCCCTTCTCCAGAGCCAACATCCCAGCCATGAGGCGCCCCCAGCCCGCGGACCGCTGCTGAGAGGACTCACCTTTCCCCAAGGCTCTGGTCGCATCCTCAGCCATGCTCTCCAGGCGTCTGCGCATCAGCCAGCGCTGGCAGCCAGGGACGGCTGCGCTCAGGCGCGCGCCTCCTGCCCCAAATTCAATTTTTGAGTGACTGGGCTCTGGTGGGGCAGAGAGGAAGTGATCTGGGACGGGAGCTAGGATAACTTAACCTAGAGAGACATCGCCCCAGATTCAGAAGCCAAAGAGTAGTTGGGGGGGGGGGGGGCTGAAAACTACCCCTTGCTTTGAACATGTAGGTACAGCATTCGGTGGGGGCTCTTCTCGAGGTCAAGAATCCGAGAAGAACAGGCATTTAAACTCCAGTGCATATGTCAAGAGAGTTTAATAAAAATTGACTAAGGTAACGCTAATGTTTTCTTTCCTAGTCTAAGCTCTCCTTTCTGCATTTCTAAGATAATTGGTCACATGCTCTATATAATAAGTAAGGTTATTTTCCTTTTTCTTTTTTTTCCCAAGGAAGATTCTTCCTGAGCTAACATCCGCTGCCAGTCTTCCGCTCTGTGTGTGTGTATGTGAGCCGCCACTGCATGGCCACTGACGGAGGAGTGGTGTAAGTCCGCACCAGAATGGAACTGGGCCTAAGAAGCTGAGCCCACCAATCTTAACCACTAGGCCACTGGGGCTGGCGCTTCTTTGTTTTAAAAAAGCCAAACTTCCTCATAACATGGCAATAAGGAAGAAAAATTTGCTAGTGTTGAGATCTTGCGTGACCCTGAGAGCAAGTATCTCCTTAAATTTTGTACCTTAGACACCTCACTCGCCTCACCCTCGTTCTGGCCCTATTTGTGAGATTTTACCCAAGCTATGAAAAACGGTAATGAATAGAAACAGGATACCTAGAGGCAAAGATAAAGTTGTGAGCACTCTCCACGCCCCCAGCATAAATTTCAGAGAAAACCCTCTTTAATGGCTAAAGACACATTCCCAACTGCAGAGCAATACAGGGGCCACTTGGACAGCTCTTCCAGCTACATGAGATAAAGGAGGTAGCTGGCCTTTGCTCTGACCCTGACAGCTGAGATCCTGAAACTGAGCAAGTGGGAAGATAACTCCTTTAATTTTAAAGGACTGAGCTGAAATGGGAATTGCTTGTCAATGGATTTTGTAGGATTGACAGGTGAAAAAGAAGTATCATATGTCTCACTCACAGTGACTAAAAGATTTTCATGGATTACCTTCGAGTCCCACAACCACTCGGTTAGGCAGCTAGTATTATTCCTATTTTACAACATAGAAAACAGCCTCAGAAAAATGAAATTATTTGCCCAAAGTGACCAGCTAGTAGAGTTGAAGAACTTTAAAATTCCAAAGCCTGACTCATTGTCTTGGCCTCTAAAGCTGATAACAGCGTGGAGAAGAAAGACTATGAGTCCAGGAGAAGATACAGCACATAATAGCTGCTCAACAAATGGTAGCAGAATCTGAATATCTTTATTAAAATGACAGAACCTAATTATGTGGCTTATGAATGGGCACATTTGGGCTTTGGAATTCCAACTATCCAGAAATTCTTGTTTAATAGTGTTAACATTTTTTTGCTACTGAATGAGAATCTTTGAAAATCTTTGGAATAGAGACTTGACTACATTTTTTGTTAAGTCATTCAGAGTGATTTCATATGAGATACAGCAAGTTGTTTCATAAGAATTGGGGAATAGCAAAAATGTTTGAATAAATGTTCTCTGAAAAGAAAATGCATATATGCCAGCAAGAAATCTAGTATTGGAAAAGACAAATTGGTTCTTGACTTGCCACGCTGACAACTTTGCATTTTGGAAGATAGAGAAAGAAATAGGATAACTACTATTCTGCAGCTAATTTTGATTAAGAAGGACCAACTGGGTTGTAAAATAGAGGCGACAAACATAACCATGTCACGTGAGAGCCTCTGGTAGACAAGGAGATGCCTCCTGGGCAGACAAATGAATCCTCCACATAAGGAATGCAGATTTCAAAGAGTTGAGGGAAAATATATCCAGATTCTAACACGGAAAGCCATAAGAGGATGTGGAGTTCTCAAATTCAAAATAAATGATTAGTAACATTTGATGCTTTATGTGTATCCACTCATTTAATCCTTAAAATAGTCCTATAAGGATTCTATTATTATTTTGGTTTTCTTTTTTCTTTTCTTCTTCTCCCTAAAGCCCCCCCAGTACACAGTTGTATATTCTAGTTGTGAATGCCTGATGGGCGGTGCCATGTCTGCGCCCAGCATCCGAACCAGAAAATCCTGGGTCACTGAAGTGGAGCATGTGAACTTAACCACTCGGCCAAAGGGCTGGCCCCTATTATTTGGTTTTAAAAGATGAGTAAACTGAGGCTAGCAAGGTTAAGTCACTTGTCAAAAGCCTCACAACTAATAAGAGGTGGAGGGAAGATTATGAAGCCTGGAAGTTTGACTCTGAAGCAGGACTCCAGCCAGGATCTTAGTCTACACCAGCGACAGGCACATTTTTTCTATAAAAGTCAAGATAGTAAATATTTTAGGCTTTTTGAGCCAGTTGTTTCAACTGCTCAACTCTACCCTTTCTTACAATCAATGTTTCTTACATTTCTTAGAATCAATGAACCTACATTGACACATCATCATCACTCAAAGTCCATAGTTTACATTAGGGCTCACTCTTGGTGAATTTCATATAATTATCATGTGTCACAAATTATGGTTTTTCTTTTTTTTTTTATTTTTCCTTCTTCTCCTCAAAGCCCCCCGGTACATAGTTGTGTATTTTTAGTTGTGGGTCCTTCTAGTTGTGGCATGTGGGACGCTGCCTCAGCATGGCCTGATGAGCGGTGCCATGTCTGCACCCAGGATCCAAACCAGTGAAACCCTGGGCCACTGAAGTGGAGCATAACAACTTAACCACTCAGCCACGGAGCCAGCCCCAAATTATTGTTTTTCTTTTGATTTTTTTTCAACCATTTATAAAGGTAAAACCTCTTCTTAGTTCTTGGACTGTACAAAATCTGGCAGCAGGCTGGGTTTGGACTGCTGGCCTTAGTTTGCCCATCCCTGGTCTATAATAGCAATGGCCAACTGGGAATTGCATCTCTAAAGAAAAAGGTTCCTGGATCCACCTTTCTGCTTTGTCAGAAGCGAACATATTTCTAAGTTTTTTCTCCTCGTTCCTACTTTTTTTTTTTTTTGGTGACGAAGTTTCACTCTGAGCTAACAGCTGATGACAATCTTCCTCTTTATTTTTTTTGGCTTGAGGAAGATTAGCCCTGAGCTAACATCTGTGCCAATCTTCCCTCCCCACCCCCCGCCAAACCCGCCTTTTTGTTTACTGACAGGAGGTATGGCTCTCTCTCTCTCTCTTTTTTTTTAAGGTATAGTTTTTGGTGAGGAAGATTGGCCTTGAGCTAACATCTGTTGCCAATCTTCCTCTTTTTTTTTCTCCCCAAAGCCCCAGCACATAGTTGTATATCCTAGTTGCAAGTCATTCTAGCTCTTCCATATGGGATGCTACCACAGCATGGCTTAATGAATGGTGCCTAGGTCTGTGCCCAGGATGCGAACCAGCAAACCCTGGGCCACCAAAGTACAGCATTCGAACTTAACCACTCAGCTATGGGGCCAGACCCGTCCCCCATTTTTTTGTATGTGGGTCACCACCACAGCATGGCTTGACAAGTGGTGCAGGTCCACACCCAGGATCCAAATCCATGAACCTGGGCCACCAAAGTGGAGCACAAACTTAACCATTATGCCACCGGCTGGCCCCTCATTCCCACCTTTTAAAGGAAACCAGCTCTGAGAGTTGGAAAATATTGTTTATTGAAAGTATACCTGTATGTGGGAAGTCACGTTCTAAATACAAGTCTATTTGGTGTAGTTAGGGGAAAAGAGACAGAGGGATGGAAACGGTTCTTTCGCTGAAGGGAAGCCATAAGATGTCAAGGTTCTCACTTGGCACTATATTCAAACCCTGGCTTTGGCACATAGCCAAGCTATCCAACCTCTTTGACCTTCATCTTCCTAACCTGTAAAATGAGAACACTAATAGTAACTACTTGCTGGGTTTTGAGTGTCAAGTGAAATCGTGCTGGCTATCCTTAGTATAGTAAGAGCTCGATGTACTTCAAAATTAATGACTAACACTGGTAAATTAGAACACATTTGTAATAGCATAGTGCATTCTAATATTATATCCATAAAGATGAAAGGCACTGCAATTCAGCTTTGCCAAGCACATTAGAATTAAAATTCAACTCAGAATATGTATTTCACCAGTTACCAGTGTAAGGCTAATTGAATGGGTTGAATGCTGCAGGCTATGGGTCAGTAATGTGGTTTTTCATCTTACCACCGAACACTGTGGTTTCCCTGGAAAGATTTTGATTACGACCTTTAAGCTTAATCCTACTTCCTTTTTAAGATCCAATAGGTAACTCTTTGAAATCCTCTCTGCAAATTTTCCTTCTATGTTATTATATCATGTTTACACCTCTGTTATACTGACTCACTCAAGCAAGAAACAATGGTATATTAAGGGCATATTAAACCTACTCCAAATTGGTTCCCAGCTACGTGAAATATAATCAGATCTGTTTTGAAAATGTGGAGTCATGGGTAATAATGACTTAAGCCTTCTAGGAAAAGAATGCCACCACAGAAGTAATTTCTTCACTCGATTTACATGAGACTCTGTTTTGACAAGAGGAGAAGAAATGGAGTTTGCATTTTGCAGTTTTTCAAGAATTTTTTTCATACAATCTCTGAGTGGCAGAAACTGGAGGACATTCCTCCTAATATTTCAGAAGCCTAATTTGCATGAAAGATTATCTTACCGGTTGTTCCGATATTGTTCATCAAGTTCAAAGAGTGAGATAAGTGAGGGTAAGGCTCTATTTCCGGATGGGCCTACATTCAGCACTTGTTTCCAGGAGTTAGGATCATAGGGAATTCTGTGTTCTAATGTCTTGGGGACATGTTTTTTTCAGTTTTATTGAGATATAATTGACATACAGCTCTGTATTAGTTTAAGGTGCACCACATAATGACTTGACATACATATATTGTGAAATGAATTACCACAATAAATTTAGTTAACATCTATCTCCCCACATAGTTACAAAAAATTTTTTTTTTTCCCTGTGATGAGAACTTTTAGGATCTACTCTCTTAGCAACTTCTGAATATACCATACAGCAGTGTTAACTCTGGTCAACTTGCTATATATTAATCTCCAGTACTTAGTTATCTTATAACTGTAAGTTTGTACCTTTTGATCACCTTTATCCAATCCCCTCCCACACAGACACACAACCACAAATCTGGGACACACTACATAAGATTACTAAAGTTGTCAGAGGAGGAACTCATCTTCCCACTAGGGAAGCAGAGTCACAGGAGACTTTCTCTTTAAGCACTTGATTCTGCTTTCCTATCTTCATTTTTCCTTAAAGCTTGAGGGATCAAAGAAAAAAATTTTAAACATTCTGATATAACAGCATTCCAATGAACAAAGGCAGATTTTCAAGATCCTAAAGTCAAATATTTGTAAGATCAAACAAAACACCTTGAGCTTGGAAAAGGAACATCAACACTCCTGTTAAATTCCAAGCATTACAGTGGTGTGTCACAAAGCCTCTCCTGGCTCAGCCTCTAAATGCTAAGAGCTGATAAATAAAAAAAGAGACTGGGGCAGAAGCCTATGTAAACCTTTATCTCAAGAATGGTCTGAATGACTCTAAGAGTTCAGGCTGGATTTGAATCTCCTCTTAGGCATTAACTAGCTGGGTGACTTTGGGCAAATCACAACTTTCTGCGCCCTGGTATTGTCGTCCGTAAATCTGAGCTAATAGTACCAACACATCGTGTGGTTTGGGGAGGATTAATTCAGATACTGGATGAGATGCATTTAATACTTTGCGTTCACCTATTACCTAGTAAGCATTCAAGACTAGCTATTATTTTTATTATTATTTGAATGTAGCAGGGAAGACCCACAGACCTCACAAAGACAGGACATTCCCGAGGACCAAACTCCCCTGGCTGTCAGCGCCTTACAACTAGCCAACCTAGCGGTGCCCAATGCAGCAGCTGAGAACTAGTGCTCTGCGGTCTTTACCTGTCTCCAGCCAAATGACAAACACAATAACAACTTAACGAGGTTTTTTCCCTTTACGTCAAAGATATCCGCTTTAAAGAGCTGTTCCTTATTCTCAGATTATAACCCTCGTACGTTTTTTGATGTTAAAATCTTTGATGAAATGAAGTAGTTGAGCTTTCTTTTAAAGGTGTTAGGCAAAATAAAATGTTGGCAATCCTGGGCCCCGAAAACCCCAAACTCAGAATTGACCTCAAACCACTCTTCCCTTCAAAGCAGCACAGGTCTGACCCACCCAGCCGGTGGTGGCAAAGGGAGAGACGCCCCTTGACACTTCTGTCGCTGGGGCGCAAGGAAGCGGAAGTGGAGAGGCGGTGGCCGCAGAGGGAGGCGGGGCCCAAGCAGAACCCGCCCCTTAGAATCCTACCCGCCAACTGGCCGCGGCGCCGAGAGCCTCAGCCAATCCTCGAAGCCTTTGGAAGCGCTCGGGCCAAGTAATGCCGAGTGAGCCAATGGGCGGCTTCGTTACAAGCTCCTGGCTACAGTAGTCGCCAGTCCCCACCCGTGTCTGTGGCTGGCCAAAGTGGAAGCCAACTGGTGGCTGGCTGTGCACTTCGGTGCCCAGCTCTTGTCCGACTAGAGTCAGCCTGCCGCCGGCCCGGGCCTGGAGTGTGGGGCAGGCTGACGGCGGCGGAGATGTGTCCGCCCGGAGCCTGGGCGTTGGTGCGGCCAACAGTGGGCGGCAGGAGGCCGTTTGTGAAGTCAGCTCGTTCTCAGCTGCCTCTCAGGGTGCGGCCCTCGCATCGCCTGCATCATCATGCGGCGGGGGGCTCATTTCAAATATGTATTTCCCGGCCCACCCCGGACCTACTGATCTGAAATCCGGCAGTGAGCCTTAGGTGATTGTTATGCGCTCTTATGTGTAAGAGTAAGTACAGGAAACCAGCCTGTCTTGGGCGGGTCGACAGCCCCCTATTCTATAGTAAGAACACTGTGCTGGGTGTGTTCTGCAGGTCCTTTCTGCCAGCATCTTAAGGGTTTACTCAGCCTTGGGACCTTAGTTGAATCATCTGTAGAATGAAATGATGCTCTCCGACCTGCATTCTTCTGATGGATGTGATTCGATGATAAAAATTAGATAGTTAGAAGCCCAATGGGCTATAGAAGTGTATGGAAGATGGCATTAATATTTCTGAATTACTCATTCGGCCTTACGTGCTGTATTGACAGTGCCCATACCGTGTGCCCACCGTGGGATTTGGCAGGAAGGATTTGAGGGGGATAGAGATTGGAGACTGGGAGACCAAATGGGAGGCCACCTAGTCACCTGGCTTTGAGGTGATGTGGGTCTGGTCTTCAGTGGTGACAACGGGGTTAAGAAAGGTAGTGAAATTAAGTTGATGATGGGAAGGAAAGAATGAGGAATTGAAAGTTTCTTGATGCAGAACGCAGAAGACAAACTTGAAAGGGCATCTCTTGAAATGATAACAGGGTATCCAAGTGGAAATGTCCTATGGACAGTTAGAAATCTATATTGAACTCTCAACTCTCACTGGAGATGATGATTTAGAGGTTTTCAACATAGACTATGACAAAAGCATCCTAGTCATTTGAGCATCCTAAGACAAGAAATGTGTTCACATTTCTGCAGGAAAGGACTTGAGGAAACCCCATAGTTAGGCCATGATGTCAAATCAGAAGTGATCCAATGAGACGCTAGAGAACTTGCTAAAATAAAATCATGTTATTATTCATTTTAGTGAAGGGAAATATCAGACATATTTCCATTGCTGACTCCTGCCCCAATCAGAGCCCATAGTCACAGGCATCAGGGCTGTTTTGCAAGTAGAGATCTATGAAACCACGAAGGGTCTTCGCGTCAGTGATGAGGGCTGATACTGTGGGATCTTTCCTCATGGCTTCCATCCAGAGCTTAAGTTTTGGAGTGTGGTCTACACAGCTGTAGGAGGTGGAAAGAATGGAGGGGTGAGCTAGGTTAACTAGGAAGGCATTGCAAAGTCTCCTATATATCATCATTATGACTCTGCAGTTTCATTTTGTTTTCTTCTAACCTTTCAAAATATTTCTTTAAATGCACATAATCATAAAACATTAGATTTGGAAGATATTTAGAGGTCTTTGTTTTATGGAAGAGGAATCTTCGAGTGAAGTGACTTGCTCCATTAGCGTAAGAACTTGTTCAAATTGAGAGACTGATAACTTTTTAAAATGAGAACATGAAAGACAACCAATCTATGGCCAAATTGGGATGAAAAGTAACCCTGAATGGCTCTAAGCTTTAAGAAGTGGGAGCAAGCCAAGGTGGCTGCCAAACTTCAAAACATGGAGTTTGGAAAATAGTATGGGAATCTTCCTGGTAAATGGGAGGTAGCATTGGTTATACAATCCTGCATGACATCCTTACAGAAATGTACATCCTTTTGGATTTTTAACTAGAAGGGAAGGAGTAAATTACTTTTAAAACATTTTACTACACGTCACAGAACTCCCTAGCCCCCGGAGATGGGGAGGAATGCTGAGTATAGGCATCCGAACATGCCCTGGGTAGTCCAAGACTCCTCCTGTCTGCTTGTTCCCATTCATACCAGTTGTATGAAATATTTTAATTTTTGTTCAGGAAAAAGATCAATATATACTATTCAAATCATCATTATCCTGAATTATGCACAGAATATTCAAATGTCTTACTCAATTAACTCCACTGCTTCCAGCCGTTCAAACCAGGGCCAGATGAGGTAATCAACCATAGAAATATTTTTGCCACCAAAGAAGGTTGTCTTCTTGTTGGTCAGAACCTGAACATTAAATGACAAGAGTATTTCTTATTTTGTGTATCTAGTAAAACACATCATCAAAGATGATGTAGGCAAGTTAAGTAGAGCGGTGAGAGAAGCAGCTTTTACCCTGACATATCCAAGCAGGCTTTTTGTCTTGATCAGTTTAAGCTTTAGAATCTGTTAGTTTGGGATGAAGCAGAACAATCAACACAATAAACTGGAAAGTGGACAAAAATAAAACAAGCCACAGAGTACAAGATCTTTGTAATACACACACTCAACAAAGGACTGGTATTCAGAATACAGAAAGAACTCCTGGGAATCAATAAGAAAAAAGGCAAACAACCCATTAGAAAATCGAGCAGGACCTGCACTTCACAAAATGGATGTCCAAATGGCCCATAACCATTGGAAAAAGTGCTCAACTACATTAGTCTTCAGGGAAATGCAAACTAGAACCAAAATGTGATAGCACTACACATCCCTCTGAATGGCAAAAATGAACAAGAGAAAGTTAACAGGGATGTAGAACTGCTGCTGGTAGGAGTGTAAATTGGTACAACCATGTTACACCAGCGTCTTGTAAAGCTGAGTGCATGCATACTCCATAATCCAGTAATGTTACTCCTTGGAAATGTGAACATACATTCACCAAAAGATATGTATAACAACGTTCACTGCAGTACTATTTGTATTCGCTCCAAAGTGGAAATGTTTACCATCCACAGGAGTAAAATGGGTAAATAAATTGTGGTAGAGTCATATGTTGGAACACTATACAAAGGAAAGGAATGAACTACACACAACATAGATGAACCTCACAAACCTCATACTCGATGAAAGAATCCAGACCCAAAAGTGCATTATTATATGCACCATTTGTATAAAGTACAAAAAATAGCCCAAACTAGTATTCTGTTTCTTGAAAGGGGTACTGGTTCCATGGCTGTGTTCACTTAGTAAAAATTCGTTAAGTTGTACTCATGCTTTGGGTACTTCTCTGCATATAATACTTCAATTAAAAATTTACTTAAAATATACTGGAAATAACTGGATTAACTATTAAACAGATGCCAAATATGATTTGAAAACCAAGCACAAATAGTATGTTTCTGAAATTTAAGGCAAATTGGTATTATGGTTTTGCCAAAGGCGGGAACTGAGAATATTATCTCATTAATTAACACCACACCAACTTACCCTTTATAAAACTTCCATAGTTCTTCTGAGAGCCCATACAACATTCTGCATTGTGGAGTGTTTCTATCTACCTATTTGTCTTTTGTCTACAACCTAATGAATCTTGCATCTTACTTTCTACCTCATCCTGTCCAGCAGAGTGCCTTGCAATTACTGGGCACTCAGAATTGTACAATGATGTCTGGGTCTGTCCTTCAGCTGCAGTCCCTGTCATTATATTATGCCTCGATAAATTAAGTATGGTAGTTTCAGTCAGCCCTGGAACATGTTAAAGGTACTACTCATTTTAAAACATGAGCTCTTAACCTAAAGTCTGTGAACTTAGGTGGAAAAAAAATTACATGCCCTCCCTGGCACTAACCCCAAATTTAGCAGATATTTCCACTGTGAAAAAGGCAATAAACCACAGTACAGTTAATCTCACATATTTTAATTTAAGCATTTAAAAACATTATTCTGAGAGGGGGTTCACAGGCTCTTCCAGGTTGTCAGTTGGGTCCACAAAAGAAGTCTTAACTTTCAAAGAAACAATATGCCACATGCATTTTCTGACTATAATGTAATTAACTTAAGAAAAAAGCAAAAAGGTAGTTTAGGTAGTTTAGTACAATGATTAATTGATAGGCAAAGAAGATAATCACAATGGAAACTGCAAAAAAATATTTAGAACTGAACAATGAAAATACTGCATATTCACACTTATGGGATGCAACTAAGGTGTTATTTAGACATAAATGGATGTGGTCATTAATGCATTAAAAAATCAAGAATGACTGAAAATAAATGCATTAAATACTCAACTCCTGAGCTAGTTAGTAAAAAAGCAATAGTAAATCTAAAGTAATTATAAGAAAGGAAGTAAAAATAAAAGCTGAAAATAATGAGTTGTAAAACAAACACTAGAGAATTAAGAAAACATTTACTAATTATGAAAAAACTAATAAGATACACATCAGCAATACTGAACAGGAAAACTAGAGAAAAGGCATACAACTATATTGGAAATGAGCACCGGTATACAAGCAGTTATATGTAGAGATTTTTAAAAATTAGGAGACATGAGCATCCTTATGCCAATATAGGTGAAAACTAAGATGAAATGGATAATTTTCAAGGAAACTATAAATCACCAAAATTGACTTAAGAGGAAATATAAACCCCCCAAATAAGCTACCATTAAAGAAACTGAACTACTAATGAAAAATCGACCCCCATAAAAGAGACCAGGCTCAAATGTTTTACAGAAACAGCCAAACCCTACCAAATGGTTTCAGAAATTAGAAATATAAGGAAAGTAACCCAACTCATGAGGTTAGAATATCCTTGATATAAAAACCAAATAAAGACACTATAAGAACAAAATAATAGCCCAATCTCATTTATGAACAAATATGCAAAAATCCTTTAAATATTAACTAATTCTAGAGTATATATGAAAATCCACTAAAACAAGTAGGTTTTATCCCAGTAATGCTAGGATGGTGCAACACCATAAAAATCTGTCAATAACACCATATTCATCAGATTAAACGGAAAAAAATCCTACGAACATTTCAATAGGTTTAATAGATGCAGACAAAAGTCAATAAAACCCAACATTCAATCATGACTTTTTAAAAAATTAGCAAACTAGTAATAGAACTTTCTTCATTAAAAAAAGGTTTCTGAAAAAATCTACAGCAAACTTCATACTTACTGATAAAATGTTAGCATGTATTCCTAACAAGACAGGAACTATGTCTTCTCTCAGTAAAACCTAAGGCTGTATGTGAATGGAATGTCTCAAGGCCAAGAGGCCCAAATGGCAGCTCTCCCCTAAAGGAGATAAAGACACATCCGGGCTTCCCCAAGTGTTTATATGATTCGTGGCAAACTGTTTGTGTGGTACCTATGTTTTGATTACAGTTATGTTAATTTTTTTTTAATATATGGACAAGGACTGGAAACAAGCATGGAAAAATGAAAACAGGTGACATATAGAAACAGTGAAATTTTCTTTTTTCCTTGTTATTTTAACATCAATGCGACAAAACGTTTTAAAAGCAAACCCATGACAAAATACTTTTAGGTGTTTTGGTTTGTCTTAAACACAACAGCTTAGGACAATCTGTTGTAAACTAAAATGCCTTATTTGGTATTATTACTAATTGCCATAAAGTGATTTGGGAAATGGGAGTATGAAGAAAACAGTAGAAGGAAGAAGAGGATGGACAGAGTATATCATTTACTCTGATAAAAACTAGGAGAAATGATTGCTTACCTCCTCTAGCTTGCTGAATTCTTTATGCAATTGTTCTTTTTGGCCAGAGTAGTCATCCTTATTTTGTCCTCGAAGAAAGCATATTAGCAAAGTTGGTATCTAGAGAGAGAATAATTTCTTAGTTTATCAGTGTGAGGTTAGATATACAAGCCCCCTCACATGAAAGCATGACAGACCCTCATAGTCCCAGTGTCAGGGTGTTCTAGAAACTTCAAAGGTGTACCAATTCCTGGGTTCACAGAGGTCACGTACTGATCTTGGAAAGAGTTTTGTGACCCAAGATGCTGCATTGGTTAGGATTTTATAAGTTGCAAATAATAGAACCCACTGGTGAGTTTGAGCCAAAAATGTCTTAAACGGACAGGGAGTGACTCATCGAATTGTTGAGAGGCTGAACAAATAGGCCTGGAACTAAGCTAGAACATGCCAAAATCATGCTCAGAATTGACCTGACTGGAACCACCCACTGCTGCCAGTGAGCTGAGCACTAAATGCTAAGTTTGTGCCACTGCCAGAAGTTGGACACTAAGGTAACTAATGCCACTAGCACTGAAGCCATTTCTACTCTGGATCTTAATCTTGCAACCACCATGGCTCCTGAAGGCCAGGAGCTCTGTCACCAGCCACTGATCAGCAGAACCAGTGCCCCACACCAAGCCCCACATTGCTCATTTCTGAATCAAACTCCTCCAGGTGTGTATCTGACAGGAAGAGTGTAGGTCCCAGGCATTGGCCCCAGCTGCAAAGGGAGCTGGGGAAGAGAATTTTTCTGAGTTCTACCTTGGGGAGGATGTGAGAAGACTGTTCCAAAGGGGCTGACTACGGGATGACTTGACAAGTGTAGTGTCAGATGCCTTAATGCTTGTGGTGGTGATATTCGTGTATTTTAATACTTCGGTCTTTGGTATGGCCTCATTGCAAGAAACAGAAGTCCACTCACCCCAGTTTAAGTAAACAGGCACTTGTAAAACTACAGGAGAATGTCCTGAAATCCTATTGATGTCAGTACAGCTTGCCCTTATTGGAACTGAAGATTTGTAGGCAGCCCCTCCATCCATATTTCCATCTGGGCCTGTCTGGTCTTTCATCTCTGCTCCTTAAATGTTTGATCCATGTTATGTTCCATATATCAGTTCCCTTTGCAATGCTCTTAATTTCTGCTTCCCTAAAAATGTACCTTTTACATGGCTTTGGTTTGTCAAGTCTGCAGTGATACATTTATACAGCTCCAAAGCTTCAGTACTTTTACTGTCTTAGTCTTCTGTGTCTCAGTGCTGAGTTCCCAGGAGAGAAGAAGATTGGGCTGGGGATGTGAGTGGATGCATTTCTGGTTTGCTGAGCTGTAGCCAGGAGGGCAGGGTCGTATGGTCCCTAAGGCCACCCCTTCCCTGAATGTGAGCAGGGAAGTAATGGTGGGCATCTCCAGCTTTTAGCTCATGGTGACATACATCTTGACAAGGTCACAGGATTATAGAGATATAACCTGATGTTGCTGTTCTTGTTGTCTACTGTTGGTCGTTTCTTTGTTAACACTAATTGTTTGAACTAATTTACAACATTCATGCTAATTAAGATACAAACAGTCCTTCATGGCATTTACTCAGTCAGCTGAGAACTAATACCAACACACAGTAGCTGCTCACTGCTAGAGCCTGTGGCTAGAACAACAAGAGCTAACACTGACTGTTTACCATATGTTGGACTCAGCTCTAGGTATTTTATTAAAGTGATAAAGTTACAAGTATCTTGCTCAGAGTCACACAACTAGCAAGTGGCAGAGCTGGTCACAGACCTAGGCAGTAAGCCAACGGTGATGGAAACATGGCCCTCACCCTCAAGTAGCTCACAGCCCTGGTGCAACACAAAGGCAAGAAGGCAGGCAGTCACCGACCAGGAAAAGTTAGCACATGTGGGAACACAGAGCTGGCACTAACCTGGCATGGACAAGCTTCTGGAAGGCAGCGCTATCTGAGCAGATACATGAAACAGGACTTGCAGATAACCAGGCAAAGTGAGAAAGGGGAAGAGTCTTCTAGCGAGAGTTGAGAAGAAGGTGGCAAGTTTGGGAAAACAAAACATTCGGTATGCCTGGAATATAAAACACTAGGAGAAGTGAAGAGGAGAGGTAAACAGAAACCAGATCATGAAAGTGCTTGCAGGACATATCAGAACCAACAGGAGCAAAATCCTGTTCTGTTTTCCTTTCCCAAATCACTGAACCATAAATGACAGCACCAATTTGCTTAAAAAACAAAGGTTTTTCAAATAGGACCTGAGGAGTGACATCAGCATCATGGCAGAGTGAACTTGCCTGGGACACCCTCCCCTCCAACATACAACAAAAAGGGGCAACGATACTCCAACAGAAGAGATCCTAACAATATAAAAACTTCAGAGAGACATGCAGCCACGCGACGGAGGGCAGAGAGGCTGGAGATGCCCTCGGAGGAGGTGGAACAGGGTAAGAGAGATCTTCACTCCCTCCCCTAAAGACTGTGGTCGCTGCCATGGGAGGATCCATAAGGGAAGGAGTGGGGGAGTAGCCATGCATCTGCAGGATCACCCAGGACTCCCTAGGGCCCTTACAGCCTAGGGAGAAGCCATCAAACAGGGCAAAAGCTTTCACACGGGGTGACCTCATGAAGCCAAGACCTCAGGAGACCAGATAGTGAGAGCTGATTGAGAAACCTGGGACTGCTTGCAGGTGAAAGCGCCCCTCCCCCAACCCACACCACGCTGGGCCATCTCAGCTGAAGGTGGAGAGCTCAGAATACGCGGCCCTCGACTCCCACCCACTGGCTGTAACTGCAACCAAATAATATCAGAATGAGAAAGAGCCGACCTTCCAACATCAGACAGTACATCAAATCTCCAGACCAGAGAGAAAACAACAAGAACCCAGAACTCAGTCCTGAGGACACAGAAATATGTAAGCTAAACGACAATGAATTCAAAATGGCTATCATCAAAAAACTCAATGAGGTAAAAGAGAATATAGAGAAACAATTCAAAGAGCTCAGGAGCTACTTCAGAAAAGAGATTGAAGCTATAAGAATTAATCAGAAATATTAGAGATGAAAGACACAATGGAAGAGAGAAACAAAATATGGATTTCCTGAATGCTCAAGTGGACACCATAGAGAAGTGAATCAGCATAATTGAAGACAGACGTGTTGAAATGCTCCAGATAGAGGAAGAGAGAGAACTAAGACTGAAAAGTGAAGAAAGTCTCTGAGAAATATCCAACTCAATGAGGAAATGCAACATAAGAATTATAGGTATTCAAGAAGGAGAAGAGAAGGAGAATGGAGCAGAAAGCGTGTTCAAAGAAATAATAGCAGAGAACTTCCCAAATCTAGGGAAAGAGAGGGAAATATGTGTGGAAGAAGCTTCCATATCTCCTAGATTTGTCAATGTAAAAAGACCCACCGCAAGACATATAGTAGTAAAACTGTCAAAAATGAATGACGAAGAAAGAATACTCAGGGCAGCAAGGCAGAAGACAATAACCTACAAAGAAACCCCTATCAGGCTTTCAGCAGATTTCTCTGCAGAAACCTAACAAGCTAGGAGAGAATGGAACGACATATTCAAAACTTTACAAGACAAGAATCTTCAGCCAAGAATACTCTGTCCAGCAAAAATATCCTTCAGATATCAGGGAGAAATTAAATCTTTCCCAGACAATCAAATAGGAGCTGAAATTTCTTATGCACACACCTGAGAAGATAACTCAAAGATCATCTTTTGGCGAGCTTTCTCATAGGGGTCATCTGGCAACAGCTTCTTCCCTGGATATGCTTCATCCAGGTACTCACAAGTGATGGTAGATTCATAGATCAGTTGACCCTGACTGTTTTCCAGAACTGGCACCAGACCCAAGGGATTCTTCTCAAAGAACCACTCAGGCTTATTTTTCAGGTTGATGTTGATGACTTCATGCCTGGAAGACATGTAGAAGACAATGAAGAGAGTGAAACATTTTTTGTACTTCTGAATAAATCTTCACTGCCATACTGTCCACTTAGCTGATCAGACCCCAAATTTAGGAGTTAACTCAGCCTTGATTCCTTGCCCTCTGCCCCCTCTTCCTCAAGTCAAACGGATCAGCAAGACTCGTCAGTAGACCTCCAAATCATATTCTGACTTTATCCATTTCTCGGCTTTACCACTGCCACCTCATCCAAAACACCATCTGCCACCTGGATCTCTACAGCAGTCTCCCAGCTGGCCTCTCTGGTTCCACTGTGGCTTCCCTACAGTCCACTTTCCACACACAGCCAGGTGGAACTTTGACAAAAGTAAATTGACAAAAAGGCCAACTTCCTGCTCACAACCCCTCGATTGCTCCTCATTGCAAAGAGAATAAACTCTAAACACTTTCCATTGACATGCAAGGCACATTTGATATGGCCTCTGCTTACCTGTCACACCTGTTTCTACGACCTTTCCTCTGGTCATTATGATCTGGCCACATGGGCCTTTTTTATATTCCTTGAATTTGCCAAACATATTCCCACCTTAGAGCGTCTGCGCTTACTGGTCCTCTGCCTTCTCTGCCTGGCTTCCCAGGTCAAACACCACATCCTCAGAGAGGCCCTCCCTGACCACCCAGTCTGAAGCTGCTGAGAGTCTCGATTGCATGGTCATCTTGTTTTGGTTTCTTCATTGAACTGATATGTATCTGAAATTACTTTGCTCCGTTATTGACACCTTTCTTATGTTAACTCCCTAGAACGTGAGCTCCACAAAAGCAAGGATCTTGTGTGTCTTGTTCATGTTAATAAGCACATAAAAGCAAATCTTAAATAGATTTAAATGCTATGAAGAAAATCAAAATAGTTTCAGATAGGTACTCAGTAGATATTTGTTGAATGAACGAATAAAATAAGTAGAAATGCTTCACGATTATCAATAAGATACTCCATTTTTGGCTAAGAGGTATCTTAATTGTAAATTACATAAGGCAACTAATTGAATTGTGTCTACTAGCTACTATACGAGAATCATGATAAATTCAATTGCTTTTGCTAATTTCAATAGAAAGTTCCTCGTTTTTTACAAGGATATTAAGGAATCCAAAAAATCCACTCACTAAATAAACTTTCAGATTAAATTTCCATGCATTGATGTTTTTAAAAAATGTTACATGGGTAAATCATACAAAGTAAACCCAAAAGGAGAAAAACAGGTGAAGTTCAGGTTATATTCAGATTGTAATTAGATCTAATTTGTATCTTGCCTGAGAGATTTTAGAGGAAATAAGAGAAAGGACAGTTGCATGTAATTGTTAAAGCCGGTCCCATATAATTGTCAAAGCTGGGTAATTGTTCAATAGAACAGATTAGTGACTCAAAAATAAGACACACCAACACCTTTTGTTTCCTATTTCTGCAGTAGCTAGAACAGCATTTAGTTGAGGATTAAATATGTAATCCCCTATGGAAACAAAAGAATAGCCAGATTGAACACTAGCATGTGTGTGTGTGTGTATTAAAAGGTTCATGTGCTGCCAGAGTACCGGACTCTCAGATACAGGCCACTGCAAGAAAATGAGGCCACCTGCCAAGGGATTACCAATATTTCGGACACTTTATACTATGAAAACAAAAGATGGAGCCTAGGCTTTCATAATAAAGAAGGTTCTCAGTACATACTTACATTTTGGTAACCTGGCATTGGCAACCAACAAGTCAACACACCTGCCACAACAAGTTGGAAGATAAGAAAACCATGCTTTCTTACATTCACCTTGTAAAAGTCTAGTCCCTCTCTGATGAAAGTCTCTTGGGACTCAAACTGAAAACTGATCCATGAATGTAGTAGACCTCTGTTCATACTACCTGGCAGCTGTCACCACTCTTCACCCCTACACACATACTTTTGGTAAAATCATTTCAATTTCCCTTTGGAAAACTGTCCCAGTAAGTAAGGTAGGGTTGTTTTCAACCTAGAATTCCAGAGCGGCATATAACCCAGGACTTAGTGCTCCCAAACCCAGCTGTGTCTTGCTCCTGGACTTTTCAACTCTGAGCACAAGATATGTCTTTTTTCAATCCAATCTAACTTGAATTAGATTTCTCTTACTTGCAATGAAAAAATTCTGACTAATATAGAAAATAGTACAGTATTTGGATAAAATACAGTGTTTTGGATAAATGTGACTAAATGTTGAGTATTTTGCTATGTGTTCACAATCAATTTCACCCAAAAAAGATGCAAATCTTAGTGAAGTGATGGCTAATCCAAAATTTTTTTTCTTTAGAATGCATTTTACATTTGTTTTAGGGAAAAGAACTGCCTGCCTAATTCTCCCCATAGAAGACTAAAATTAGTTTATAAACCCTAAGCACTTAGATGGAATTTTTCTTAAGAATGCAGGCTCTGTTTTAAACTTCCACTCCGTGGTTCTCCACGGTTCAACAGATTCCAAAGCCCATTGGAAGGGAGGTGGTTCCAAATATTTGGCAACGGAGAAAATCAGAGTGACATTGCATATTTCCTGTGGATAAGCCATATGTCAATAACCATGCTAGCTTCAATGAGGCTTCGCAAAAGACTGAATTTTCAGGCACCAACACTTTCTTTGATTCAACCAACAACCCAGTCTATAGGAATATACACAGTACAGTGAACTTGGCACTGTGCCAGGAGAGTCAAGATCTGGTCTCTGTAGTGGAGCAAATTACTGACCATTCGAGAAGGGACCATATACTCAGCAAACAGTATCAGATAAGCCAGACATGAATAGAGAAGTAGGGTGAAAGCAAAAGGGCAGTGGAGCAGGAATCAGGGGTCTCCCACAGCTCAAAAAGCTGCTGCCTGCGATGACCCGTCCAGTGATCTCCGCATATTACTGCCTTGACTGGATCCCCAGCTTTTCTAATCCATGAAATTGTCAGGTTTAATATAAACAGGGTGTCGTAGACTGGTGGAGTCTGTGGCATTCCTCCGACCCCTCACCCCGGGGAGAGGGTCCATAACTTAACGTGTCCCCCAAAAAGGCTGAGAATAGTTTATTTTGCAGTAAAGGAAGCTCTGAGGGCCCTATTCGAGATTCCCACCCCCGCCGCCCTCAGAAGCTGGTTCCGGGCTGGCTGGGGCAGCGGCCCTGCCTCGGGCCTCACCGGATTCCCTTGGCGTTCAGCACCAGGCGGGTCCTCTCCGCGAACGGGCAGAACCTCATGCTGTACACGCGGATCACGCCCTCGGGGACCGGCCCCGGAGGCGGGCTTCCTGCGGGGAACAAGCGGAGGCGGTTACGGCCCCGAGAGCGGCCGGGACCCCTATCCCCCCGCCGCCCCCGGTGGGCCCCTCCCCGGCTTGGCTCCGGAGCAGCCGCAGCGAGACACGCGGCCGAGGATCGCCGAAATCACCCCCTCCTCTCGTGGCGGGCTGGCCTCACCCTTCCCCAGGCTCCTGGCTGACCCTCCGGACATTGCAGCGCAGCGTAGACTGAGCGCGCGCCCCTGGGATGCAGGCGATTCAAGAAGCAAGTCGCCCCTCCCTCCGCTCCCTCCTTCCCTCCGTCCTTTGCTCCCTCCCTCCCTCGGCCGCCCCTCCCTCCTCTGTCAGAAGCGCGGGCTCGGGCGGACGCCAGCTCGGCAGGAGCTGTTTTCCCAGGACCCAGTTGCCCAGGCGCTTAACGCAAACCCGCGGCAGCAAGCCCGGTGGGCGACCCAGACCGCCGCGCCCAGGCTCAAGTCCCCGCCCTCCGCGAGTCCGCGGCCCGAGCGCCCCGGGGGAAATGGCGCCGAGACGCCCCCTTGCGCCCTGACCCGGGCCCAACTTCCCAGTTTGGTGGAGACAACGCCTAAAACACCGGAACTGGCAGTTGTGCCAATGTGTATCATGCTGGCCCAGAGAAGCGCCAGTGGCGAGATGCACAAAAGAAGTTCGAAACCCTCAGAGCCATTCCCCGCCCCCGAATCATGGTGGTCTCCAGTCCGCCCTCCAGGCGGGTCCACGCCGGACCTTGACCCTGACCCTGACCCTGACTTCCCACACCCCGCGCGGGGGTGGGGAAGGCGCGACCCAGGCAGCCGTCCCCGCACCAGGCGCCGACTTGGTCGCAGCTCCCCTTGCCCCAAGTTTTCCCCAACTTCCCCTGGCCGAGCGTTCGCTCACGTCATTCCAGAACTTGCTCTCCAAAGGCTCTTCCAGCCACCTGGACAGCATTTTCCTTCTTCTGTCAGTAGCGGTTTAATATGTCTACTGAGAGGAACACTGTCCCTACTGTCACGCGTAGGACACATCTTTTTAATCTTAACCCAAAGGAAACAGCACAGATCTAGATATTACTAACCTCAGAATAGTGGTGGGGCTTTAAAGAATCGCCTACTTATTAACCATTTGGATTTTGAAGCCCTAGTAAGGGCACAGGCTCAGAGTCAGGCAGGTGGACTGAGTGAATGCAGTCCTGGGGGTCCATGAAAAGGGTCTGGCCAGAGCGTTCGCTCAAACAACCCCCAGTAACTTAGGGATTAAGAAGGAGGGTGTTCCAGGGCACGTGGTACAGATACAGGAAAAGGCTGTTCAATGTGTTGCTTGTCTGCCTGATTTAAAAGCTGGTAACTCCTGCGCCATTTATTGCTGGGTTGGGGGGTCGTGTCTGTTTTTATTTTGATTAGCTCCGTTGTGGGACAGGCAGAGAGGGAGGTGATAAGCACGGGCTCTTGGAGCCTTCCTGCCCAGTTTGATCCTGGCTCCACCCCTGTGTTAGCTTGCCAGGGCTAGGCTAACAGAGTACCACAAACTGAGTGACTTGAACAACACAAACTTATTCTCACAATTCTGGAGGCTCCACGTCCGAGATCAAGGTGTCAGCAGGGTTGGTTCCTTCTGAGGACCGTGAGAGAGACTGTGTACCCTGCCTCTCCCCAAGCTCCAGGTGGTTTGCTGGCCGTCGTTGGTGGTTCTTGCAGTGTAGAAGCATCGCCCCATCTCTGCCTTCATCTCCACATGGCATCCTCCTCGTGTGCGTGCCTATCCAAATTTCCCCTCTTTATAAGGACAACAGTTGAAACTGAGAACAGATGAGTTAAATCTTCTCTGACTTAGAGCAAAACAAAAAGAGAGAGAGAAAAAAATTGAGATACTCTCTGCTAACTGCAGCTGTGCATGCACATACTCAGCTACTAAAACTAACCAGATCTTTCTGTAATGAATGAGTTGTTTCTGCCAGGAAGTCAAGGTCCAGATGGTCAAGAAAAAAGGAGATTGGGCCTCACAAGGCCTGAAAAACTCAGGCCAAGGATAGAAACTTACCAGAAAAGTCCAGATAGTCAAGGAAAAAGATTCAATCTCACAGGCCAAACACAAGCTGGTGGAAGGCACCAACCAGCAAGGCCACATGCTGGCCCAGCACTTGCTCTCCTCCCCTACCTACAACCCCAGCACGTGCTTCCCTTCTCCTACCTACAACCCCAACAGGAGCTGTCCCTTCCCTACCAAAACCCCAGATAAAAACCCCTAGTTTTTCACTTTGAGGAGGTGAATTTAAGTATTAGCCCCCTCTCCTCGGCTGGCTGCCTTTCTTTAATAAACCTCTTTCCTGCTACAAGCCTGAGGTTTCAGTGCTTGGCTTTTGCTGTACTTTGGGTAAATGAACCTGTGTTTGTGTTCAGTAACACAGTCCTATTGGATTAGGAACCCACCCTACTCCAGTATGACCTCATCTCAATTTAGCTAATTACAAGTGCAATGAACCTATTTCCAAGTAAGGTCATATTATGAGGAACTGGGGACTAGGGCTTCAACATATGAATTTTTGAATGCGTAATTCAACATATGAATTTACTATGAAATCAAATGGATTTTAAGAACCCTTGTTAACCACGTGAATGTGGGGAAGTTCCCTCTGTGTTTCAGTTCTCTTATCTGTAAAATGGGCTGTTAGAAACATGATGCCTCACTTATAGAGTTTGAGGAGATAAGTTAGTAAATACATAGAAAGCACATAGAACACTTCTGGCACAGAATAAGTGTTAAATAAATGTTTATTATGACAAATACTAAATGAAAAAAAATTAGACTTTTTTGTAGATTATATAATCTTTTAAAATTTTATTTTATTGAGGTCATACTGCTTTTCACATTGTGTAAATTTCAGGTTTGCATTGCTACACTTCTATATACATTGCATCGTGTTCATAGACCACATTTTTGCTAAAACATGGGTCTTGCTTAACTCTTTTTTAGAAAACTAGCTTTTTAGAAAGTCTTTTAGCACATTAATGATGTCATGCAAATTAACCCTGTAAATTTAAACCCAGCCAGGCAAAACCTCTCATTGGCCAAACTAAAAATTCCAGGTCAAGGTGTTATTTGAGAACTTTTACAGTTGGCCCTCCCCATCTGTGGGTTCCACGGGCACAGATTCAACACACCTGCCGATGGAAAGGCCTACAGTGGTTGTGTTTCTACCGAACACGTACAGACTTTTTTTTCTTGTCATTACTCTCTAACCAATACAGTATAACAACAATTTACATATCATTTACATTGTGTTAGGTATCATAAGTAATCTAGAGAGAATTTAAAGTATACGGGAGGGTGTGTGTAGGTTATATGCAAATACGACACCATTTTATATAAGGGACTTGAGCATCTTCAGATTTTGTGTTGGAGGGTGGGGTCCTGGAACCAATCCCTCTCAGATATCGAGGACGTCTGTACTTGGAATGGTCTGTCCCCTAATTAGTATGAATAGTGTAACGTTTTGTTGTAATGATTTGAAAGATCCAATTCATCAATAAAGTAAAAAGTTAATTCCTTAACGAAATAAACTGAAAGGAAAATATACTGTCCCAGGAACCTGCTATGGTGGTGCTTCTCCGCATTGCAGTGCATCGCCTCCGAGCCCTCTGTGGCTGTGCGCATAGCATGTGAGCGTCTAGACACGCTGCTGTCTGCCACAGGAGAAAGGGCACAGTATTTCACATGTTTGCAGCTGTGATCATCAGTAATTAACCTAAAGTGGCTAACCTGAACTGATTCTGATGGTTAAAGTTCAAGAGTTAGAGGTTTCAGTGATAAGAAATAGTTTTCTACACTCCGGGCACCCTCTGTCCTCACTGACCGTATACACCCACTTGACACAACTTTCTTCTGTGACTTTTCAGCAACGTAATTTGAATAATTTTATACTTTTTAATATATAATAAATAGATACCAATAAGGCATTTTTTTGGAGTAAGTTAGGAATATTGAAAATCACGTGAAGTGTTTCATTGTTATTATATTCTAATTATACTTAAAATCTCTTTTAAAAAATTAGGGGCCCTTTTCTTGTGAATAAGAATGTTTCTTTAAAAGTTAACCTTCTATGACACTCCACAGCAGGGAGAAACAGCCTTCCTCAGAGAGTGTCCATGGGAATATACCAGCAGAATGATTGAACACGTAGGGCCTGGAGTGAAGTCAAATTTTAAAAAATCATTATAATTCTCTCAATAAGAAGCCATACAGGAATAAATGGTCCATAAAGAAAGTAGCTTTAATAGCAATAAAAAATAGGGGGATATTAAAAGCTCACTGAGAATGGAATGGATAAACAAAGTGTGGTATGTTCATATAATGGACAGCTATCCAGTCACGAACACTAATAAACTACAGCTACAACTATCGACATAAATCCATCTCAAAAACATAAGATCAACTCATAAAAGCAAGTCACAAAATGATAACTAAGGTATGACTACATATATTAACCGTAAAAACATGCAAAATGAAAAGCATATTGGTTGTGGCACATGCATATGTGGTAGAATTGAAAAGTGAGGAGCAACAAACAGAATTCAGGAGGGTGGTGACCTCTGTGGGAAGGAAGAAAAAGACAAAGGGAGGACGCTCAGCATCGGGGGACGGGTGCTGCCAGGGTATTGGTTACGTTCTATTTCTTAAGCTGGAACGGGGTTTCTGGACAGTGGAATTGAGATAGGAAAAGATCAAGTGAGAAGAAATCAGGTGGAGATTGGTCATTTGAAAATCTTTCTATATAATCTGAGTTTTTACTATATGTGATACTTGAAAAAAATTAAAATTTAAGAAACTAATTTTTAAAAGAACAGGAAGAAACCCCTGACTACTATTAAACGGGATGAAGTAGAGCCATGTATACTGATGCAGAAACATGTTCAAGATTTATTGTTAAATGAAAATGTGGTCAAACGGCATGTAGGGGATAATCCTATCTCTTGAATGCATCCTTCTTGCTGGGTATCTGCTGAGTGTTCTACATGAAGCATGTTTAATCCTCACCACAACCGTAAGAATTAAATAAGAATTAAATTAAATAAGAAATACTATTGGGGCCAGCCCCGTGGCTGAGTGGTTAAAGTTTTGCATGCTCTGCTTTGGTGGCTTAGGTTCATGGGTTTGGATCCCGGGCATGGACCTACTCTACTCATCAACCATGCTGCAGCAGCATCCAACATGCAAAGTGGAGAAGGGTTGGCACAGATGTTAGCTCAGGGCTAATCTTCCTCAAGCAAAAAAAAAAAAGAAAAGAGGAAGATTGGCAATAGATGTTAGCTCAGGGTGAATCTTCCTTAGCAAAAGAAAAAAGAAATACTGTAAATATTACCAGGTCATGGATGAGGAACCTAGGGGATGGAAATTAAGTGACTGTCCTAAGAGCAACATACTTTCGAATGGTGGAGCTGGTTTGTCACGTCTGGGCTGACGCCAGAGTCTGATCTCTTAGCTACTACCATATTTCATCAGTTCTAAGCTGTACATTGCTTCACTTTTGAACACTTCTGAACGTTGGGTTGTATCTTAAAATCACTGTCAGCTGGGCGCAGTACTGAGGCAGATATTATTGCTTGCGCTTGAACTGGCGGAGTGGATGTCAATGGCTTGGAAGAAAAATTCCAGAGATAAGAGAGCACTTGCTGCCTTATTAAACGAAATGCTCTTGTTGGCACAGAGGACGATGCTGGGGCTGGGAGTGGGGGAGGGAGGGGAAAAGAAAGCCTACGACTCTGATGTGAAAAATTTCAAAAGAGGCAGATTCTAAAAGTGAAGAAGTTGTAGGAATACCTTGACTTATGTCACTTGTATTTTCTTTTTTATACTTGCACAAGGGTAACACGAGATAAAAATCTATTTCTAAATAAGTTTGTGTTCTTTTATGATAAAAAGCTATCTAGGTTTTGTTGACTGAAATAAAGTCGGGGTAAAGGTTAATTAAAGGAGCTTGTCAAGTTGAGGAATGTGAATCCTGGGAAACAGTCCAGCAGAGTATCCTGAGGAGCTGCTCCAAGGCCTACAGATCTGAGTGCAGTGTTGATACTTCTTAACAAAGCAGCGTCAGTGCAGTACAGGGCTCACACATCTGATTGTCACATACATCAAGGATAGCATGAAAAATAACTTTTTGGTTATGTGCCAAATAAGGCATGTAATGTTGGTGTTATCTATGTGTGGACGGAGTCAAGGACCAGGGTCCTCACTTTTTCTCTCAATCTTTAAGAAATGCAGCTGGGAAACGCGAGAGCGAGGTCCCGTTATCTCATCCTGTGGCTGATTTGTCCTGCTGGTGTCTTCAGTCTTGAGGGGATGGGTTGCAAGGTCATTTAGCCTCAAGCTTAGGAGGCCTGCAAGGCTGCTTCACAGCCTAACAGCTTGGCATGGATTTTTATTGTCCTGACTTTCTGCCTCTGCAGCTTGCTTGCTAGATTCATCTGTTAGACCAAGGAGTGGAGTCCCAGGTTCGTTCGCAGTTTAAAAGAGCTCTTTCAGTAGTACAAAATAAAAGTTCCGGGTAATGAAAAAGGATTCTGTTGAAATTTCTTTGGTAGATTTTCTCCTGTTTCATTTTATCTTAGATTTGATCAGATGGATTATGTCTCCCTCACAGTCACTTCTAAAGTACTTACTTTTTTTTCAGGGGAAAAAATGCATTTTTTTAATGATCAAGTACAAAACTACAAATACACACACACATACACATGCAGATCTGAAATATTATTTACCCTACCATGTGGGATGCATTGTGAAATTTTCTGTTCTACGTTCTTTCATTTTAAAACAATGCACATCATGACTAGTAAACAGATCATACAAACTGCTAATATGTTCCAACCCATAACTGTTTCAGAACACAAACATGGGTTACCAATGTAATGAACGATGTAAGGGAACTTGATCGTCTTCTTCCTGCTTAGTGTTAGCCCACAACAGTATTCTGTGTACTCAGAGAACAAAATTAGCATAGCCATGTGACCATGTGGCCAGCCTGAACATAATGCTTGCTTTCAGTGTGTACATTGCCTTCCTTCCCAGGCTCAGTAGATGAGGGAAATGACTTGTAACCGTGTAACAGAACCATGTGTCTGTTGTGCATTTTATATAAAGTCATTTTTATGTACATTATTTCATTTGATGCTCATAACAACCCTGTGAAGGTAGGCAGGGAAAATATGATCAGATTCCCTTCAGGGAGGATGAAGTTCAATTTCAGAAGGCTCAGTGACTTTGCCAGTCATCACACACCTAGTAAGAAGCAGAGACAGAACAAGAACATGAACTTTTAGGCTAAGGGCTCTTTTCTCTAAACCACATAGCCTCTGACAGTATAACCTGAAGTCCAATATTTTCACTGCTTCATCCTCATTTTCTTACTGTGGACTCAGTTATGAAACACCGGATTCTAAACTCGTCATGCCAGGTGTCTACCAGTAAAAGCTTTTGGCCACAGAACATGTATTTTTTGGAAAGTGCTGTTTCTTTGGCTCTAGACTAAAGAAACAACAGCAATATGAAAGACCCTGAAGGCAAAGGAAATTGAAGAGAAGTTAGATGTAAGGATTTAAAAGGGAATGTATTGATGGATTTTAGTGCTTTCAAGCTTTTACTTTTGTGAGAAATTTCAATGGAGAATTCAATGCAGATGAGATTTACAACTTGAGGAGGATCCTAAGTCTGGAGGAGGTTTCTCAAATTCAGCACCTCAATGTGTAATGCTCACAAATGGTGGTCTTCCAAAGCGTGGTACTAATGCTCTCCTAAGCGCTGTTTTAAGTGATATTTATGCCACAATGCAAATTGATTCCCCTTTTTGTCCATTAACAGCCTCTGGGTTTCTTTAAATGAAGTCCAGGTTAGACTTCACAGATAACAGCGTTCTGCAAAACTGTCTGGGATGCAAGACCCCAACAGACCTCAGAAGCCCCAGCTCACCATCGGGATCCTGCACACCCAGGTACTGCCTGTCGGGTTAAGTTCCTGACTTTTTGTTACCCTGCAATGTATTTCATCATACTTATAAATTCCACTGTTTTCCTCCTACATTATTTACTCTTTCGCTAAGTACATAGTTTGTCAAACATGTGACACAGTGCCACCCATAGCGGCCGCCAGGGGTGCCCCTGCCATGGGCCCCATCCTTGAGATGGCCCACACCTCTGTTGTGAAGGATACAGTACTCAACATACCCCCAGCATGACCGAAACCCTCAAGATTTACCGTTGTGATTAAACCCTTTCCCGCCCCAGAGAAACGCCTCTGGCTTTTGCTCCAGGTCCTGGAAGCAAAAGACGATGTACTGTGTTTGAACGCTGTGTGGTTTGTGTGTTGTGTCCCCACTGACCTCAGAGGCAGAAACTATTCAGGGAGTGGGAGAAAGATTGAAGGGGCAGAAGAGCTTGGATGAGGAAACACGTTAATTAATTTCTCCACTCCTTCCTTTCAGAGAGTATGAATGTATTCTTCTCTCCTAATTGAGTAGTGTTTCCCAGCAGAATGAAGTGACTGTTTTCTTCCTTCTCTTTGGGTTCCAATTTGTAGTTCCAGGGGTTGTCGTGAATTAGTGTGGTATTGGCAATAATAGGGCATGGGGGCTGAGGAATCTTCTATAAGACAAATCTTGTTACTCCTACATTTCCTTATGAATGTCAGTCTAGATGAAACTTGCTGAAGCCTGATGGCCATTCTTCACTTTGACAACTAGATGAATAGTGAACATCGGAATTACAAATATTTTTATACAAAAATACTTTAAAAGAGTTAATGAAAATCAAAAATGAAGTTAAATTTTTAGCTTTACTTAAACAATTTGATTTGGTTTTTAATTTTCATTCTTGTAATTTGTATTTAGACTTTTAAATCTTAATAAATCATTTAAAATAGTTGGATAAACGGTTGATGGGTCTCTATATTCTTGCCTCGGAATTAGGGGTGGGCCTGATGTCACCATCTCCCCTCCCCACTGTTGAAAACATACAGCACATCTGCAAGGTTAAAGTTAGAAACAAATTAACCAAAGTTTCTGTGCCCTCTTGCAGAATAACAAGGACACTGCACATAAGGAAATAACTTGCTGATAACCTCGTTCACCAAACATTGAGCAAGGCACATTAAGGGACCAGAATGACTAAGCAATTCTTAAGACCCCAGATAAACTCTTTGCTTCTCCTGCAGTTTACGCTTCTTAGTCCTTCACAGTAATTAAGGGCTTGGAGTTCTAGATTTAGACGAGACCTGGCTTTAAGTTCCCCCCAACTTTGTAGACTTGGCAAACTATTTCTCCTACCCTCACTTCCTTATCTGTAAGGTGGGGCTGATAGGGGATTTGAAGATTAAACAAAACAATTCCTGCAAGGCGCTTGGAACAAAGTCTAGCACGGTCAGCACTCAACATTAATCTCTGCTATCGACATTTACTAATATTCTAACTATTGAGGCGCAGGCTGGGCCTCTCCAGCACCCCCTCGGAGGGGCCCGCCCCTCGCTTCGCTTGCCGCTCTCCCATTGGCGGAGACACGGCAGCCCTTCCACCAATCCGCTTGGGTCGAGCTGGCGCAGGCCGAAAGGGCAGGGCCAATGGGCGCAGGGGTTGCGGTCTCCCGGATACGGGTGTAAACAGTGGAGGCTTAGCATCCCAGCTGCCGGGGGCCTCGGAGAAACCGTTGCAGACTCGAGCCCGCCGTTGCGGCCCGACTGAGAGAAACACTGCCCATGGCTCAAGGCCGGGAGCGAGACGAGTCCTCCACCACCAGCAGCCCGTCCCTGTCCGTGAGGTGCTGCGACCACCGCCCCGTGACTGACTTCGGTCCGGCGGAAACCCTTCTGACCCACATTCCCCTCCTACCTCTTCTTCCTCCCGTTCCTTAGACCTGCTGTCCTGGAAACTTCGACATCTCCTTCAGTCCCCAGCGCCTTCCTGCGAACTACCTCCGTGTGTCCTCCTCTCTCCATCCTCCATCCCCTTATTCAATGACCACATCTCCAGTCGTAACCGCCCCCCCACCCCATTTCTTCTGCTACCTCAAGCCTCGCTTGCTCACCCAGTATTGCTCTTCTCCACCCTTCATTTCCTTCTCCTCTATCTGGCTAAGTATTCCCTTCAGTGATCCGTTTTCCGCTGATCTTTCATACATACCCACGACTCGCGCACATCCCAATGACAGCACCCATCCGGTCCTTGTCTTTAGTGATTTTCCCCAAAGTTAAGGCTGTCAAGTCAATCCCTTTCTTCTAACTCCCATCCAGTAACTTTGGATTTATTTGCGTTTATCGTGGCCTTTGAAAAGCATAAAGTGTTGCACAAATTTACGATGGTATTTATTTCCTTCCACGTTCTAGAGTGTTACCCGCAGTGTATTCCATACAGCAGCCTCCACTGGTCCTGGCTGTACTCTTCAATCTCCTGAGGTTACCCACCAAACCAGTGTCCTTCACTTGCCTTCTCCACCATCTTTAAGCATATCTTTAACATTTAAATAAAAGTAGAATCTCGCCTCATCTCTCCTTCCTTCTATCATACACCCACCCCACCTTCCTTAAAAATAGGTTCTTTTTGTGTTCTAACCTTTTCATTCATGTCAACTTAATTCCTTTTATTTTCTGCATTTATTCTGTATTTTTAGATCTAAAATATGGCTACACACTCTTCATCAGTAGAAGTAGTCTTCCTATTTGTCTCACAGCCACAAAGCATGCTGTCCTATTCAAAGTTGGGGGTTTTTTAAACATTTTTTTTCATTATAGGGATTTTATTTTTATTTATTCATTTCTGCTTTTTCTCCCCCAACCCCCCAGTACATAGTTGTACGTTTTAGTTGTGAGTCCTTCTAGTTGAGGCATGTGGGATGCCACCTCAGCATGGAGTGATGAGTGGTGCCATGTCCATGCCCAGGATCCGAACCAGGGAAACCCTGGGCCACGGCAGTGGAGCATGCAAACTTAACTGCTCGGCCACAGGGCTGGCCCCTCAAAGTTGTTTTTTAAAGTTTATTTTTAAAATCAAAACTAATTATAAAAGAATAGCCCGGGATACACCATTTTCTATTAGGATAAATCTTCTCTTTCTGCAGTTTTCACCTTTTTTCTTCCAGGTATACAAGACCCCAGAAATCCTTCTAAGACTTCCTCAGGTTTGATTAGGGGAAGTGTTTCACTGAAAAAGTTCTCTGAAGGAAATTTTAAGAACTTGAGGTCTACATTTAAACTTCTGTAGTGCATAGATTCAAACCAGTCTCACGGCCAACGTATGTGTTATTTTATCTTAGGGATTTTGAGGGCAGAAAGAGGGTGAAAATGGAATAGATGTGTTTTGAAAATTTTGATGACCTTTTGTTTGCTTTGTTAAAAAAAAAAAAAAGAAAAGGTATTTGAAAGGTATTATATTGATGGTGACATATCTTTTCCCAAAGATGGGTGCAAGGATTCCCTAAGCAGAATGTTCATTTTGTCAACGACAACACCATTTGCTACCCTTGTGGGAATTTCGTAACATTTATTAACATTGAAACCAAGAAAAAGACTGTACTCCAGTGTATGAATGGAATTGTGGGCGTCGTGGCAACTAACATTCCTTATGAAGTTGTGGCTTTTTCTGACCGGAAGCTAAAACCCCTCATCTACATATACAACTTTCCTGCATTGACCAGAAGGACCAAATTAAAAGGTATCCTGCAAGACCCTTCCTCTCTCATAAGTGAAGGATTTTGTTATAAGATGTGACTAAATCTAGTTCTCATAAATGAAGGGTTTTTTAAGAGTGGTTTTTATTTTGTAGTACACATTTTTAAAGAAGGAATCAGGCTGATCATGGAGGATTTAATTAAGTGGGCTAGAGCCTTGCTAATTAAAGTGTGTTCTGCTTACCTTCAACCTTGGCATCACCTAGGAAGCTTATTATAAATGCAGAAAATTCTGCTCCCATCACAGACCTCCTGAATCGACTCTGCATTTTAACAAGATTCCCAAAGTGATTCATAGGCACATTAAATTTGACAAGCACAGGGTTAGAAGACTCTATTATAGCACTAGATGTAGTTTGAAAATTGTTCTTTTGCAGAACAGTTTTTTCTTTCCTGATGATTTATTGAAAATCCAGGTGAACTGATGTTTGTATAACTTGTAAAGAAAAGTCTTAGCCTCAATTTCCTTATCCATGAAATGGGGATAATGGTAGTATCTACTGTTAATGGCTGTGGTGATAATAAATGAAGTTATATACATATATGCCAAGTGCTCAATCAATGTTAACTACCATTTAAATTATTATTGACTCATTTGTAGAGACAACTGACCCAGACTGGGCTGCTGCACATCTACTGGAGCCCCCGTCTCATTATTCCTCCATTTAGCACAGCATGGACAGAAAGCTCAGGAGACCTTGAGGCTGGTCATAGTTCTTTAGCCTTAGGAGGCAAATAAGTGTTTGAGTCAAGCTGGGAAAACTTACCGTGATTCGTAACATTTTATTTGTGGGAAATTTGTCTGTGTTTTCAACAGATTAAAACAACTTTTAAAATATAACCCATTCACATGTTGTGAACTGCCCATATGGAGCATAACTATCCTTCATCTTTAAAATTTCCCCGCCTTGGTTCTTTGGCTGTAACCCTGTCCAAGCAACCGAAAGTTAATTCAAAGCAATGGCCAACATTCGTGTTGAATAATGCAACTCTAAAGGCGTTAGGAATAAGTCATCCAGGGTACCTGTTGTTACCACTATTATTTAATATCAACGTAGAAGTTCTAACCAATGCAATAAAATGTGAACCTGAAAAATTATAGCTGTGGGAAAGGAGATTACGGGTAATGCAATAGTCTACTAAGACTAATAAAAGATTGCTCAGAAAGATGCTGGCTTCAAAATAAATATCTGTACAATTAGAAGATTTAAATACTTAGAAAAGACCCAAAGAAGACATATGAATGATCTAGATGAAGAAAACTGAAAAAATCACTGATTTAAAGTATTTAAATATATACAGCGACATATTCCTGGATGGAAAGTCTGGTTATTATAAATATATTTCTGATATTCCTTGCAGGAAGCAATTCATAGGTTTATCATATGTTTTAGAGAGCCAGGAGTACTTAAAGGAAGTGATTCCAAAGTTCATCTAGAAGAACAAAAAGTAGACAATGGGAATAATTTGAAAGAGAATGATGGCAAGGCAGAGGGTCCTTTTAACATTCCGGTGCTGTGGTGGTTGAGAGTGTGGTACTGATGCAGGGATCACCAGATCAGTGAAAGAGTTGAAGACTGGAGACAGACTTAGAATAGATAAAAGCTAAGTATATGGTGGAAGTCACTCCCTCCCCCACACACACAAAATAGATGATCTGGATTATTCGAAACTAGTGTTAAGAAACTATTTGAACAAAAGTATCAAGTTGGATACTCACGTTATACTGTACATGAAAACACACAGCAGATGAAAATAAGAGATCAATATAAATAACAAAGCCATTTGAAAGGTAGAAGAAACTATGGTATAATATTGAAATGATTTCAGCCTGGGGAAGAGCTTTTCACATAAAGAAAAACATTAAAAATAGAAACATTGACATATTTGATTACATACAAATTTAAAACTTAAGAATATCAAAAATACCATGAAAAATTGAAAGGCAAATCATAACTGAGAAAAATATCTGGAACAAATTTGATCAAATATTTTCAGAACATTTATGAAACAATAAGAAAAATGACAAACATTTCATTAGAACAATGGCAAAGGAACTTGCCCAAACCACAAAACTATAAATGACGAAAAACATTAAAAAATGTTCCATCTCAATATTCATTTTTAAAAGTGTAGTTCAAACCAAGATGAGATTTTTTTCTGCTTATCCAGGTCACAATTTTTTTAAAGATCATAATTGCTAGACAGAGTGCAGTGAAATTGGTAGCACTGTTTTTGCTGAAGATGGGAGTATAAATTGATACAGTCTTTCTGGGAAGTACATACTTACTATATTTGACTAACTGAAAAGCACTTCAAGAACTAGACTTCTATTTTAAGAAAATAATCAGAAATATGGCCAAAGATTTGTGTACAAAGGAGTTAAAAGTCCTGTCATAATAGCAAAAGATTTGAAACAACTTACATCTTCAGTAATATGAATATAGTTAAATAAGTTAAAACATCCCATAAAGGGGTATTATGCAAACATTAAAAATCACATTTTGAAGAATTATTAATGATAAAGTGTTCAATATAAGGCAAATTAAAAAAAACAGTAGGAGTAACACTATGTATGATCCAAGCTCCATTTTAAAAATGAATTAATAATTATAATATTTAATCCATGATTATTATAGCTATAAAAAGCAAAGCGATATTTAAAGAAAAAAGATGTATCTGTATTTTTACAAGTAAACACACAGAAGAAAATACCAGAACAAAATTTACCAAATTTGGTCGTAGGATTACACAGGATATATTTTTCTTCTTATGCTTTTTTTAGTATTTTCTTCAAAAACCATGTATTTTTTAAACTTAAAATAAATGTAAAGAAAATATAAAGTTAATAATCTTACGTTATGCAAGAAAATGTCTGTATAGCAAGGATAGAAAATCATTCCATTAAGGCCTCTATCCCACGGAAAATTACTTTTATTTTTGCACCAAATGCTCAATAAATACAAGCTGTTTTCTTTATTGATTAGACTATGCTAAATAAATTCAATAAATGACAAAGTTTAGCATTATATTATGGTTAAAGTGTGAAGGGTAAAAAAGCAGGAAACAGAGACATTAAAAATACACAGAACTAGCAATAGAGACACAAACATAGAAAGGACAGCTGTGGGAGAAGGCCAAGCTTCTACCTGTGGAACCAAGCTGAAGAGCAGCAGATGAAGGAGAGGGCAAACCAGAGGAGGCACAGGGAGGCAGAAGCAGACACTGCCTTGTCTTAGCGTCTTTGTGATGCACATTTTAAACACATTGTTGCTAAGACTTTTAAAGTCGTGTTTCATTTCTTCAGCTATAGGGACAAATGAGAATAGAACTTTTTATAGTTGTTGCAAGAACTGGAAGATATTAAGCTAAGGGCCAGACATATGGAAGTAAGCTAGAATTATTGCAACTCCCCAAAGTATTTAAAGTTGTTTGAATAAGTTTTCTAATGACAATGTTTCATAGATTCATGGAATATTTTATGGTGGTTGGGTCATCTCAAATCACACTGGGCCATACGTGGTGCAGTTCTGCATTGAAGTCTAGAGACAGTGACTAATGGTCTTAATTCACTCAAATGTCTTTTAAAAACTTAACTTTGCTCTTAGCTTTATGTTCATAGTCTTAGAAATCAGCCAGGAGATCTCTGACTCCAAGAGCTAACTGCTTTTGAATTGCATTAAAATCATTAGATAAGGGAAATAAGCCATAAGGCTATGGTTGACCGGAACACAATCATTCAGTCCTTTAATGGATTTTATGTTTTAGGCAACGTTCTCCTGGACTACACTTTACTTTCGTTCAGTTACTGTGGCACCTACCTGGCTACCTACTCCTCGCTCCCAGAATTTGAACTGGCCCTCTGGTAAGTTTCAGCATCCTGCAGAAATCTGTTCTTGAGGTTAACATTTTAATCTTGTCCTTCTGAATTTTATCAAAGGACATATACATGAAAAATCTGAAACAGGGAAAAGTGGAAGGAATCAAAGTCCTAATAACATTTAATATAGTTGCTACTTTTAGGCGTAAAATTTGGCAGGGCAAAAGCTACGTGAGAGCTAAATTAATTATAATCTTTCTCTTCTTATTAATATGTTATAATATTTCCTTTGTCAGGTAAAGAATACATTTATAAATACATGAAGTCTCATCTTTTCTTCAAATAAACGGTACCTTGGACTTGTTTGCATATTTTCCACTAATATTGAAATTAAGATGGTCTCTGTATTGGAACTCAGTTGGAAGTAATGGTTTTTAGAGACATTAGAACAATTGTACATTCAGAGAGTGGAACATTATACTGCATTTACCAGCTGTATAGGAAAGACCTGTGGATAAGACACATCTGTGGTCTTTGCTGGGTCATCTCATGTGGCCAGCAAGCTGCACTCACTCTTCCCTCCATAATATAAACTTCTTCAGGTGGAAATTAGCTTATTAAGGGGAGGTACAACATGTTCCAGGAATGATTGAGAATACTCCTTACATACCAGCATTTCTTATATAAAAATGTAATAATCTAGATTCAGAGAGCCACATCTAATTTATGCAGAGTTTCTTTCTTTCTTTCTTTTTTTTTTTTTTGCTTTTTCTCCCCCAATCCCCCCAGTACATAGTTGTATATTTTAGTTGTGGATCCCTCTAGTTGTGCAAAATTTCTTTTTTTTCTTTTTTTTATCTTTATTGAGGTATAATTGACATATAATAAACTGATCTTTTATATACAATTCGATAAGTTTTGACTTATGTATACACCCATGAAACCATCACCGTAATCAAGATAATAAAATATATCCATCATCACCAAAAGTTTCATTGTGCCCCTTAGATCCTTCCTTGTTGGCCCTTGACACACATTCCCTTACCCCTCGCTGCCTGTGCCCTGCCCCCAGGTAACCACTGATGTGCTTTCTGTCACTCTGGATTAGTTTGTGTTTTCCAAAATTTCATATACAGGGAGTCATATATTGTATACTCCTTTTATTGTCAGGCTTCTTTCTTGCAGCATAATTATTTTGAATTCTCTTATGTGGCTGTGTGTATCAGGAGTTTGTTCCTTTCTATTACATGGTATGGATATACCACAGTTTGTTTATCCACCCACCTGTTTTTGGATGTATTAGTTTGCAAGGGCTGCTGTTAACAAAGTACTGCAAAACGAGTGGCTTAAACAACAAAGATTCATTGTCTCACAGTTCTGGAGGCCGGAAGTTTGAGATCAACGTGTCAGCAGGGTTGGTTCCTCCTAAGGGCTGTGAGGGAGAAGCAGTTCCAGATCTCTCTCCTTGGCTTGTGAATAACTCTCCTCGTGTTCACTTGGTGTTCTCCTTGTATGTGTATCTGTTTCCAAATTTCCCTTTTTTACAAGAATACTAGTTATATTGGAGTAGAGCCACACTAAATGACATCATTTAACTTAGTAAAGGCCCTATTTCCAAATAAGGTCTCATTCTGAGGTACTGAGAGTTAGGACATCAACATATGAATTTTGGGGGACACAATTCAACCCATAGCAATACCTAAGGGATGAGTAGGAATCAGTCTTGTGAAGAGGAGAAGAAAAGGATTTGAAGCAGAGGAATGATGCGTGCAAAGGCCATGAGGTCAGAGAAAATATGGCAGGTTTGAAGAATCAATTAAGACATCATAATGATGGGAACAAAAGATTAGCTATGAGAGGAAGCCTGGAGGGACAGTCTGAAGCCATCTCGTGAGCAGCCTTATAAACAGATGACCATGTAGTTTATCATCCAAATCAGGAAAATTTTGAGAGTGAACGGGGATGTTATTAATAACTAATATAGAGCAATAGGCATAAACTGTCTTTGTCCTGGGCACACTGGGAAGGATCTTCATCCTATAGATAAGCCATGCTAATGGGGACATCCTTTACCCTAAAGGCCGTGGGAGGCCTTTCAAGGATTTTAAGCAGGGTCGTGACACGCTCAGATCTGCATGTAAGAAGACTCCTTCCAGCCATATCATCGAAGGTATATGGGAGGGGAAATAAGGCATGAACATCAATTAATAGGCTGTGGTGGTCCAAGTGAGAGATGACTGTGGCAAGGGCTAGAGTGGTGGGAGTAAGGATGAAAGGAAGTAGAGATATGTGGGAGGTGTTTAGGAGGCAGCTCCATAGGACTTGGTGACTGACTGAATGTTGGGTGTGGTGCTGAGAGAGAGGGACAGTCAAGGGTTATACCAAGAGTTGTGACTTGGGCAACTTGGGGACATTATGGTGCTATTCAGAAAGATAGCCAGGGCATGGGAGGAGGGAAGATGAGTTGGGACAAGCTGAGTTGAGGGTGCCTGAGATAAAAAAATGGAGAAGCCTAGTTGGAAATTGAGATATCAATTAGGATTTAGGTTCAGTTGCTGTCGCAGAAACCTAAATCACTCGAAAGAAGTGGCTTAAACAAGATGGAATTTTCTTTCTCTCACATGCGATAGTCTGGGTATGAGCAGCACATGGCTGGTATGGTGGATCCCCAGTGTCTTAGGCCAGTCTGTCACTATCTTGTTGCTCTCCCACTCCTAGGGTGTTGCCCTCATCTCTATTCTAAAGTTGGGCACCACCCATGTATTTTTGGGAGCCAGCAGGATGGGAAAAGGATAAAGGGAAGGGCACAGTCCTTTGCAGGAATGCGTAGCCTGTAAGTTGCACACATCACTGCTACTACTTAGAGCCCACTGGCCAGCTTAGTCACAGGCCACAGTGAGCTACAATGTGGGTGACCATGTGCCTGGCTGAAAACCAGAGGTTCTGTTACTCAGAGGGAGAAATGGAGAGTAGGTGTTGATGGACATAATATGCCTCTGCCACAGATTTCCAGGACTGGAGCTCAGGGGAAAGGGCTGGAGATAAACATTTGGGATTATTAAATCAGATCAGTATTCAAAGTGCTAAAAGTGGATAAGAACACCTAAAGGAGAAGCTAGGGTAGAACCTAGAGGAACACCAATAAGAGATGGAAAGAGGAAGAAGAACCTCATCAGAGACTCAGGAGGAGCAGTTAGGGAGGGTGGAGGGACACCAGGCATAGAGGTTTCCAGAATATGCTTGGGTTCCACACAAAGTAGAGCCTGAGGCAGAAGCTCACCAGCCAGTTCTTTGGCAGAGAGGAGGTGTGCAGGAAAAGGGCAGGGAGGCAGGGAAGGAGGAGAGCCAATATGAACACATAGTACTTTGCCGGCCACCACTTGGTACCAAGGGCATTTGATTGCTCTGTTTCACGGGAGACCTTCTGAGAGGGTATATGAATTACTGTGAACATGGACAGTCCTCAGGCAGTGTCAGACAGTGGGCTGGGAACGGGAGAGGAAGAGATAAGAACATCTCTACCAACTCTTGTTACCCCATCATCAATCAAAGTTTCACTGCACAGGGTGTTAACTCCCCCACACTTTCAGGCTTATTGTGACCTCCTGCATGTCATGCCCAGGGGCCATAAGGAAGCCCCTGGGCATGTGGAATGGCATGAGGTGAGGCACAGGTGGGTTGTGCCCACTTGAAGTCAGTCAAAGCCTACACAGTTAGACAGCCACTGAGTCAGCTAGGCAGAAAGGTGATCAAGAGCCCAGGAACAATGTGAGGCTGAGAGGTATGAGGTGTCCTGTAAGAGGTGTGTGACAGAGAGTCCAAGAGCGATTTCAGAAGGTAGTTTTGGTGAGCAGAGTTAATCCTGCAGAAGTAAAGTTAGACAAGGACTGAGAAGTGCCGGTAGGATTTAGGATGAAGGTGGATTTTAGTGGATCTTGGAGAGAGCTGTTGTCAATGGAATGGTGGTGACGGGATGTAGATATCCTGGGATGAGGAGAGAGCGAGAGTGAGGAAGAGGAGGCCGTGAATTTAGAAAGCTCAGTTAAGTTTGGCTCGAAGGGCAGAAGAGAGAGACATGGAATGGTGAGACTGAGGGAGGGTTTTGTAAAAGGTGTTGCAGATGAGCACTTAAGTGTTGACAGGAAGGAGTCAGGAGAGAGTCTGAAGATGCAGAAGAGAAGGAATAATAGATAGACTAACGTTCCTAAGAACGCAAGACCCGTAGGACCCAGAGCACACAAAACTGGCCTTAGGTTGGAAGAAGAATGTGCCTTCCATTGTAACAAGAAGGGAGAAGGAAAGAATGATACAGATCCCGACAGGCTGTTATGCTTGATAGCAGGAAATTGGGGGAATTCTCTGCTGATGGCCTCTATTTTCTTCATGGGAATCAAGGCTATTTATTGAGAGTAAGAAGGAGGTGGAGGGTTAGAGACATCGGGAAAATGGAGAATATTAAAAATGGCTGCTTTTGAAAATGGAAAGAGAACTGACCAGAGAAAAATGGCAGGATTGGAGGTCGTATTGAAGGTACAGTGGGGGCGATAACCACGATGTCTAATGTCACTGAACACATAGTCCTGTGATCTTCGTTCCTGCGTCTCCAGCAGCTCAACCTTTCAGTTGTATCCATCCAGGATTGATGGTTTTTCTAGGCACCTGAGGCAAAAAGTAAAAAGATCCAGGGAACCGGTGATGTCAGCAAGAGAATGATTGATGTGATGCACAGGATGTTTGTGATGGGGATGGAAGGGAGCCAAAGACAAGGCGAGCTCAATAAATATCAGTTCCAGTTTCCTAATCATAGCTCTGAATGGAGTGCTGGTTCCTTGTACGATGAGATAGCTCACATTTATTTTGTTCCCTTCACTTCATCTAGCAAAGGATTTTGCTCATGGTAGACATTCAAGATATTCATTCAAATGGGTAAATGAATTAATCCATCTTAAAGTACTAATACTATGATTTTAAAAACTCAGTAAATGATCAATTGGTATCAATGTGTATATCCAGTATAGTATATCCAGATCCATATGAAGTACTCATATGTAATATTAAGAGATTTAGATACTTACTTGTTTTTCTGCAAATGTGATGTTATATTCCATTTTCTAGATTTGGATGAGTTAAATCCACATTTAATAAGGAGGATAAAATAGCATTGGTATCATATGACAGAGTAATATTTTTAAAACAGTTATTTTGCTTTTTAGAAGGCTACAGTATAATGATAAGCATAATTATTTATAAATTTGATATTAGTCATAGATTATATAAATCGTATCATAAATTAAGTCTCAACTTATGTAAATTGTTTTCAAATAATTAGATAAATGTTCTCAAGATATGAAATTCATATGAATTACTTTTCACCAAACACAATTTTCCTCTAAGGAACTGGGAATCCAGTGTCATTTTGTGCAAGAAGTCACAACCCGGGGTGGATGTGAGCCAGATGACTTTTAACCCCATGAACTGGCACCAGCTGTGCTTGTCAAGTCCAAGTGCAGTGACCGTGTGGACCATTGAAAGAAGTAACCAGGAGTATTATCTCAAAGCAAAGTAAGAGACTTCAATACTATAAAACAACAATGTGGTGGTCTTTGTTTGCATTCATATAAGGTGATTTGATCTCTTTGATGAATTAAGTGGCTTTATTCATTCATCTTAAGTTATACCATCTTTCTACATATATCAATACTTTGGAGTGATTGTTTACATTTCAAAAGGGTGCCCTATGACTTCATTTCCCAATGAGCTTCTTTTGAAATCAAGTCTTCTTAAAGCTTTTTCCAACAATGTTGAATTTTCCAAAATTTGATTTGCTCTTACTATTTCAAAACATCCCTATTATATAAAAGGGACAGTTATAAATTTTTGCTCCGATTACTTTGATTTCCAACTGGCATCTCAAAAATAGGAAACTTTTAGATATGGGAAGGTTATACCTTTAGCCACATTATCTGCAAACAAAAGGGTAGTTGCATATAGTGGAGTTATGGGAGTTACCTATTTAAATAGAACTGAGTCAAAGAGAAATTCCATGGCTAATGTCCTGGTGATAGCTGATGACAATGGTGCCTTTGTTGAAGAGAGTTCAAAGATTCAAGGTGCCCCTGAGCTGACTTTTCTCAGAATACTCCCAGAAGTCAAAGACTAAGGAGATGTTTGACGTGTACATCCTTGAAATCACAGTTTTTGAAAAATTGCCTTCTTAAGAGAAATGTAAAGCTAATAAATAAAATTTTCTAAATGGAAAGTCCTCAGAGAGGCACTTCTTTCTGCTCAGTACCCTTTATGTTTCAATTTCATTTTTATAAGAACCCATTGAATAGCCAAATCTGTCTCTAGGCAGAGTTGACAACACCGTACCTTCTCATGAAGTGGGTAATGTCTCTATCAGATCCTTGCCAGGGCGGGCAAGTAATTTATCACACCTTCCTCTCCTTTTGCTTTCCTTGAATATTCTCCTCGGTTCTGAATGTTGATTTTTTTTTTATAAGCAAATAAAGTTGGAAGCAAAGTGAGTGGATTGTCCTGGTTCAGAAAGCAAGCGGGATTTGAAAATACTTAAGCCTTACATTTGAGTAGTAGGTACTGTTTTTACATGATCATTTTTCGGAACTATTCGTCATTCATAAAACATAATCAAGGAAATTTTGACTTCAGTGCATAAAGCCATGAATTCTCAAAACTCATCTTTATAGCCATATTGTGAATTAAACGTAGACATATGGTAAATTTGAAAATAAATTCTTGATACCAGATGTTGCAAAGATAGCTGAATACAACCTACATATATGTTTATTTTGGCCCATATGTTTATTTTTTATTTGAGTTGGTTGCCAACATTTAAAATTTGAGAGATTTCTTATAAATGTGCAGATTATGAGATTCTCCTAAAATTTTGGAACCAAAATTCTCATGTGTCAACAGACTTTCTTGGCTGGAACTGAGTGGTGCCTGCCACTTTTAGGAGGGAAAATACTATCCCATTTCCCAGAATTGCCACCTGGCCACACATCACCTGCCTGACCCCGTCAACATTCAAATTTACAATTCCTGCTTTAGATATTAACTTTGAAAATTTTTGAAAATCCCTGTGTATTTAATTTATAACTATGCATATGTGTCCTTTTACAATGTATATTTTAAAATATACTATTTGGTTTTTATTTGTTTGTTTTGTTTTTTATAAGTTATAACACCTTCCATCTTGCTTACCACCGATATCAGCAGTTAACATCAATAACTAGCTTCTGTTACTCTGATTATTCTGACGTCTCTTTTTTCTACAGGTCGGTAAAACTACCTATGGAAGACGGGTCATTTTTTAATGAAACAGAGATGATTTTCCCCCACTCGTTGCCCAAGGATCTTATCTATGGACCTGTGCTCCCACTGTCAGCCATTGCCGGGCTAGTAGGCGAAGAGGCAGAAACTTTCAGGGTAATTACCTGGCACCTCTTGCTGTTTATTCATTTGATTCTGATAACCATCCCGTGAGACATGCAGGATAGAGAGGATCATCCTGGTTTTTAACACAAATTAGCCCTGGAGACCACGAGAGATGAAGACTCTGGAATTTCAAGTTTGAGTGACTGGGAAGATGGTGGTACTGCTAACTGAAACAGGGAGCCGAGATATGATTTCAATTTTGGACATACTGAATTTGGGGTGCTGGGAAGGCATCCAGGCAGAGATGCCTGGTGGAAGTCGGCAAAGTGGACCTAGTGTTAGGGAGGAGAAGGCAGGGCTGGAGACCGGATGTCAGAGTCATTCCCAAAGACAGGGGTAGTGGGAGCACTGGGGAAGGAGGGTGTGATGAAAAGGACAGGTGTTAGGGAAGAGCCAGAGAGAAACTGACTCTCATGAGTTGGGAGGAGGAAGAGGAGTCTGAGGAGGAACAGTCACAGAATAGGAACAAATCCAGGAGAGAACAAGGCCGTGGAAGACAGTGGAAGAAAGTTTCAGAGGGGAGTTTGTCAACAGTTGCACTCTCATTTATTTATCAAGCTCCTTCTATGTAGCAGCCACTGTTTTAGGCAATGGGGGTCACATGGTGACCAACCAAGCATAATCCCTGCCTCTTGGAGCTTACATTCTATCAGAGAGACAGAGTAACAACACCAAAAGTAAAGGAATACGTTAAATCATTGCAAAATGTGATGATTATTCTAACAGGTGGAGGTGAGGTTGAGATTAACATCTGCTGGTCAAGGAAGCCCTCTGGGGAGATGACACTTAAGCTGAGACTTGAAGGACAAGGAGGCGTTACTCATGCTACAAGCAGGGTAAAGAGCGTTCAGCAGAGGGAACTGTGTATGCAAAGGTTCCTGGGGGAAGAAAAGAACTCAGCATGTTTGAGGAGCTGAGAAAAGACCCATATGGCTGGAGCATTGTAAATGAGGGGAAAGTGAGGTACAGGTGATGGTTTCCAGATGGGGGCAGGGAGCAGAGAGTGACACGTGCAGGGCCTTTGGGATGAAGTTAAGGAGCCTGATTCTGTTAAACCTCTGGAACGTGCGTTATGCTAAGACTTGTGCTAAAGCTCCCTGTCGAGGCTAAAGCAGGCAGAGGTTCTCAAACGTTTTGGACCACTGCAGAGAGTTAAACTATAGATGTCAAAAATAATTCAACGTGGTAACTAGTTTATTTAAAAAATCTCTGGGGAACAAGAGAAAGGTTGTATACTCTTAGTATTTCCTCTAAAGGATGACAATTATTCACTTTTTTAAATTACAGAAAATGACGATTTCCTTTTAATAGCACAGGTCTTAACCTGGGAAATACAACCACATGCAGCCACAGTGGGGCAGCAAAGTAGTAAGAACAAACAGATCAGCCACCAAGGTTTACAACTTGAAAAAATGTTTCTGTGTTTAGTATTTGATGCCTAGCACTCCACATTTTCAGCTATCTCAATTTTTTTTCTGCTGTGAATTTCCATAGGAGCCCTCACCTCTCACATTTTGTACCAACATGATGAACCCAACATAAAATATTAAAAATTCAGGCAATTATCCTGGTCATTTAAAAAGTGCTATGAAATTCCTTCTTTAAATACATAAATGTGGAATTACAATTTTTTTAAATGCTCATAATAAACAGGAAATCTTTATTCCTAGGACTTTTGTACTCAGTGCATTTTAACCTTTTTCCGAACACAGAAATTTAATATTAAACTTTGACATCTCTAAATCATACGGGGGATTTTAATAAAGCCATGTGCTTTGCATTTAAATTACAAATTTTCCCAGTATTTGCTCTTTCATCTTATAGATAAATAAGGTGAGAAAATGACTAAAGCATTGTTCAATGTCTGTACACTGAGCGAAAGCATAACCAAAACTAGATCTTGATTCTATTCCTTACTGTGAGTGGCATTTCTTGTGACCTGGGTAGCAATGGCAAAGAAATCAGTAAAGACTTGATCTATATAAGAGTCTTAGAAATTGACAAACTGTGGACTTTTACAAAATTAAATGTTCCCATTATCTTTCTTGTAGCTAACACTAGAAAGGCACATTGTAAGACTTTAAATAGACCTTGAGTCACATTACACAACTTATTTAGGGCATTAGAAACAGTATCCAGCAGTAGCATGGAGGAAAATCAAGGGTAGATGTTATCTGGGCAGAAACTGGATCCAAGATAGTGAATTTAATCTCAAGTGTCCAGTTTCCTTTTTCCAACTACCTTTTTGTGTGTGTGAGGAAGATTGGCCCTGAGCTAACATGTTACCAATCTTCCTCTTTGTGCTTGAGGAAGATTGTTGCTGAGCTAACATCTGTGCCAATCTTCCTCTATTTTATGTGGGATGCTGCCACAGTGTGGCTAGATGAGAGGTGTGTGGATCCACACCCGTGATCCAAACTCTTGAACCCAGGGCTGCCAAAGCAGAGCATGCAGACTTAGCCTGTATGCCACTAGGCCAGCCTCTACCTTTTTTTTTTTTTAAACAAGTTGCTAAATAAGGATCTCTTTTGTAAACTCAAGTATTCTGAAACATATTCAGGTACTTAGGTTTTCTAAAACAATGCTAAGTTGGATTCAAATTTTTGATGTTTGGTCTTCAAGTGACCAAAATGTTTGATTTCTGATTTCAGAGACCTGAACAGGGAGGTGGTGTTATCAACGATTATTTTTAAACACTGTTAGCACCTTTCCTTTTACAATTCTCAGAATTTTCAATTTTGAAAATTATTGTTTCTGCTCACATAATCCATATAATATCATATTTATTTTTAAATGGCACAGAATATACTTATTGATGAAAGAAATAATAAAGAAAATATTGATGAAAGAAATTTAAAAAAGGAAGAAAGTAATAGGAAGACAGGCCCAGGTTTGTCTTAAAGTAAGAAAAGCCACATACAATACTAGTTTAACATACGAAGGCCAGAATAGCCCAGGTTTTTAAAACTCACCTTCTGTTGCAAATATACAGATTCACTCATGTTATGAGAAGATATGTGTGTTTTTTAAAGATTTTGAGCCTCTTGCCATACAAGGTAAGAGCCTGTCTTTTTGTGATTTATAGTCCAAGGTTAGATGTCATCAAGACAACCCAAGAAACTTAAATACTGGTGGTTAAATAATGATATTCAGTGAGTAACTCTTTTTTCCCTATGAGTCAAATCTCAATTAGACACCACAAAAATGTCATTAATCAGCAGCAGTTTAATCCTTTTGGGTGGTTTTGCCCCTCTCTTTGACCCACAGGGTGGCCAGATTGTTACTCAAGTATTTATTTTCTAACAATCCAAGACAATGAGGGCATGTAATAGGCCAATCATGTAATTAAAGTCAATCTATCCTTTTAAAAATTATCTTGATGAGGGCTCCTATGTATGATTTCTGCCTTAGTCATATTTCAAGGTCCAATTCAAATGTTAGGTCTTTCTCTACACTTTGTTCACTCCACCAGGAAGAACCACTTGCTTTCTTATCGATGCGCCCATACTATTTCAACTCCCCTCTCCTATAACCTACCATGTTTTCTGATTCTGATGTTTGTTGATACTACTTTTTCCCTCGATAGGTGATTATCCTATTAAGAAGAGGGATTCCTTAGGACTTGGCACAATGCCTGGTGTATAACCAACACCCAATAAACGTTTGTTGAAATATTAGTTATGCAACAAATTTATATCAGTTGGGAACCTAGTAGAAATATTTATTTTGGCAGTGTCACACTTGCTTTATGCTGAATCGACAAACCTTTCCTAAATTGAAAGAGCAGTATATCATATATTATTCAAATAATTGAGTATTTCTTAGAAAGATGCTTGCATACATCAGGGAGTCTTGAATGGAAAAATGGCTGTCCATATATTTTGCAGTATTCCCCAGCTAATTGGAACGAATTCCAACTTACCCTGCTTTATTTTTCTCCACGGCACTGTTCAACACATAATATTCTATATGTTTAACCTCTTAACTTATTTTCACCCCATTTTCCCTCACCAGGATGTAAGCCCACGAGGGTAGGGATTTTTGGTTGGTTTTGCTCACTGCTACATCCCTGCGCCTAGTGCCTGGAGTGTTCTTACTAGTGCCCGATAAAGATTTTCCAGATGAATAAATAAATAAGTGAAAGAATGAAATAAACATGGAGCTCTTAAGAAATTTAAGCATTCTGTTATTTGGCCAATAGCTTATTAAAAATATTTTCTGTTCCTATGGGTGTAAGGATGCCTAAAGAAAACAAAAACATTATGTTGTAGCTAATGCAATTCTAAATAGCAGGATAGCATAACAAAAAGCTCAAATAGTGCTAAGTGTTATGTTATAAATAAATATATAAAAGTAAGCTACTATGCTTGACTTGTTTAAATAGAAAGGAAGGTGTGCTGTATTATGGTATCCTGAATTTAGAATCTTAATCAGTGCTGTGGGGGACACATGCCCAGAATAGCTGCCACAGCTACCTTGACCTCCAGGAAGGAGGGCAGGTGGTCCTAGACTTACAAGGATCTGCTCTGTGCCGACAGAAAAGGGCAGTGGCCTCTCTCCTGCTGGACAGCAGTGTTTAAGGCTCTAAGGGGCATAACACTCTGAGGTGTTATCATCTGAGGCAGAGATCAACAAATCACCTGCTTTTGTATGGCCCCAAACTAAGAATGTTTTTGACATTTTTTAAAGGGTTATGAAAAAAATGGATGTATGACAGGGATCTATGTGGTCCACAAAACTTAAAATATTCACTAGCTGGCCTTTGCAGGAAATATTTGCCTTAGATACTTGGTCCACATTAATTTTAGTCTCAAAACCAGCTTTTCTTGTAAGTCCATCCTAAGATTTTGTGCATTTCTTTTGATTTTTCCATGGAATCAAGGTCACATAGAACATTTCATGAACCAATTTAGAGGGGCCACTGGAATCAGGCAAAGGGTCATCTCCTCACTTTCCATGAAAGCTAACTAGGCAGAGGATCTAGGCCAACCTCTCCATAGCCACTCAAGGAAAATCACATTCATGCCCCTTGAAAAACCAGTAGGGGAAATGTTGATGAAAGTCTTCCTCAAAAAAGGGTGATTTTAGTTATATGATGACTTTCTTAGATTCAAGATACCAAAAGTCCACCAAGAAACAGTGTAGAAGTTATCACTCAAAATTTTCATGAAAATCTGTGACACTAGAACTCTGAATGTGTTGCCAAGAATGCTTTATTTCTTCCTAGTGAATTAAAATGTAGAGAGAAAAATAGAGCAAGGAAGGAGAAGTTTACTTAGCTCTTGGCAAATGGCAGGACCAATGAATGTCTGTAGGTCCGTATTCGTTTCTTCTTGGAAATTGTTTTGATGGGTGATTCTCTGGCTCTTAGGCAATGATTGTTGTCTTAACACAAGGTTTCTAATCTTTCCCTGAAGCCTAAAGACGATCTGTATCCTTTGCTTCACCCGACTACGCACTGCTGGACTCCAACAAGTGACCTGTATGTTGGCTGTGAAGAGGGTCATCTTTTAATGATTAACGGAGACACCTTGAAGGTGACTATGCTTAATAAGACAGAAGACAGACCACCAAAGGGTGAGAAACCGCTTTGCTTCATATTTCCAGAAATGTTGCCATTGGTAATGGTTTTGCACTTCAAGATGGATGTTTTGCTCCCTATTTTTCTCTTTCTTAGACACACCTTTGATGCTTCCTTCTCCTTTACCCTGTAGTTAGTTACCAAGTCCTGTGGCTATTCCTTATAGCTAGCTAATGTTTATTAAATGTTCTATGCTCCAGATATTCTGTCACTCTATAATGCAGATTTCATGGAATCCTCAAAACAACTTCAGAAGGAGAAACATTTTTATCTCCACGATATAGATGAGGAAATGGCGGCATTGAGAGATGAAGAAACATGCCCAAATTCACATAACTAGTAAACTGTGGAGCTGAGACCTGAATCCAGGCAATAAGACTTCAGAGTCCAAGTTCTTAGCTACTGGCCTGTATCCTTTCTTGTATATATGCCTGTTCTGTTTAATCAGCCAATCAAAGCTTGCTTTCCTGCCCTCCACCACTCTCAACCCCTTTCTCCATAATGACCTTCTCTTTTAAGTCCAGCTACCATCTTGAAAATTACCTTTATGTTGCTTGGTTAGAATTTCTAAGAGAATCTGATCTATTCTCCTTAGATCTAGTGTCCATTCCTGGTCCCATCAGCTCTGGCCAGGGTTAGGCCTGGGTTTCAGAAGCCAGTGTTCACCCAGTGGCAGCCAGGTGTAGATCCTTTGAGAAGGGAGCCTTGCCAGGGCAAGTGCCCCAAACCTGTCCACTGCACTCTCCAGTCCAGCTGCTCTTGTTATTTCTTACCTTGATTTTTGCAGTAATCTTAGGACTGACTTCATCGACCTCAGTCTATAGCTGACCCAAACCAGGCATCTCATCCCTGCCAGACTGCCCTCTTGCAGACCATTTTCAACATGTCGCTCCAGGCCTGCTCTGCCTGGATTTCAAGGCCTCTCTAATCTGATCCTAATGCTCCATTAGTGTTATTTCCTGCACACCCCAGTATGAATTTTCTGATGGAGCCTGTCATTTCTTCCCAACATTTCGCAGACATGCCTCCCTAGCTCATTGTCTTACCACTTTGCTCTCTGATTCCTCCAGTTCCCAGCTCAGCCATCAGCTCCGACAGCAACTTCTCCCCACCTGCAGTGTCCCTCATCCGCTCCCTCTACCACTCCCTGACGCACACTTCACTGATACAACTGAGGCCATGAGGTTCGACTTTCCTCCCCTGGCCCCTCCCTTTTCCCTTTGCTCTCACCTGTACCCTCCAGGCTTGGTCCACCCTCTAATCTCACCTCTACAATGCCATCCCACAGCTCTCTAAAAAGTAAGCCTCTTTCCTGGCCTGACTTTCAGGTTCCAGCTCCCCCCACACGAGCCTTTTAGAAGTTCTCATCACTCCTGTGCTTTCTCCAAATTCTGCCTGCCGGTATCTATAGTTACCTTTGTCTGGGATGCCCTTTTCTTCCTTCTCTGCCTGGTGAAATTATCCTCTGTGTGGAGCCTTCCTTGTCCTCACCTCAACTTTCGTGCAGAATTCGGTGCCCACGTCTGGAGTTCCTTCAGACTCACTGCTGTGTCAGAGCCTCATCCCATGCTTTCACAAATGCCCCAGCTACATGTCTGTCTTTCCTACTAGTCATCAATTCTTTGAAGTGAGGAACTGTGTTTTCCTCATCCTGTGGCTCCAAAGTTTAATCCTAGAGATTGCTACAGAGTAAATTAGCACCTATATGTGTTTGTAAATGAATTATGAAACAGTGTTTCTCATTTCCCAACTCCTATCACACTCGTAATATGTTATACATGATTTAGGACTTGATCATGTGTAGTCTTATGTTGTTCACTATTTCCTTCCTGTATACTATTTCTAATAATTTTCATGGTTTATTATAAATGCTTTCAAATAAATATTTATCTAGCCTCTACAATGTGGAAGTCACTAAGCAAGGTGGCTCAGAATTGACATAGATGGCAAATATAGTCATGCATCACTTAATGATGGGGACACATTCTGAGAAATGTGTCATTGGGTGATTTTGCTGTTGTGCAAACATCATAGAGTGCACTTACACAAACCCACATGGTATAGCCTACTACACACCTAGGCTATGTGGCACTAATCTTACGGGACCACCGTTGTATATGTGGTCTGTCATTGACCGAAAGTTTGTTGTGTGGTGCATGACTGTAATCTCATAAGCTCCACCCTCAAGGGATTTATATTTTATTGAAGAGAATAAGACAAGTAGACAGATAGTTATAGCCAGGTAGATTAAAATGATTTCATTAAGGGATGCTGTTCTCTTAAAGTCTCTGACAATGCTTTCCTAAAAATATAAAATATATTTACTATATAATTCTACAAAGTTAGTTACATAGATCTGATGATACAGAACTTAAAAAAATTTGTGTGGGGGCCAGCTATTATAGAACATTTTATTAAGGGAGAACTTCACAAAATGCAATGGGAATTCAGATGAGGGAAACAGGCCTAGCTAAGTCATTTTAAATGTGGCATTTGAAATGGCCTTTGACAGCCCAGTGACACAGTTGTTAAGTTCTCATGTTCTGCTTTGGCGGCCTGGGGTTCACTTGTTCAGATCCCAGGTGCCGACCTATGCACTGCTTGGCAAGCCATGCTGTGGTAGATGTCCCACATATAAAGTAGAGGAAGATGGGCATGGATGTTAGCTCAGGGCCAGTCTTCCTCAGCAAAAAGAGGAGGATTGGAAGCAGATGTTAACTCAGGGCTAATCTTCCTCTAAATAAATAAATAAGAAATGGCCCTTGAAGGATGGGTTCACAGGCAGAGATGAGGGTAGGTGGAATTTTTGGCAACGATACCTATGCAGACAGGAAATCATGGGGAAGGCTGAGACACAAGAAGTGGTCCAGTTTGTCTACAGCATCAAGTGTTACTCAGGGGTGGTGGGGAACGAAAGGACATCTATACCATATCCGACCTTGATTGTCCAGCTAAGGCATTTATCCATAATTCAGTTGACAGTGGGCAAATATCAAAAACTCCTGAATGGGAATGCACCCCAGCTGGACTTGTGCTTGGGGAGATTAATTAGCCATCATTCAGAAAAGGACAATCCTAGAAGCAAGTGGCCATAGGAACAGCAGGAACTTAGACTAGCGCAGGAGTCATAAGAACCTGGACTCTAGTGGCAGTTTGGTTGGAAAAGAAGGGGCTGCTGGGAGGCAAATAGCCCTTGAGGGAAAGGACAGCATGTACCTTAGCATCTGGCAAAATGCCAAGCACATAATGCACAGTACACAAGTAATTTGATGCGTGACTTCTGAGCATTTGATCTTGTAGTTCTTATGATTTATCTACATAAAAGGTAATATACTTTTGTTATTTTCCCCCAAGGGCAATATTTTTTTACTAAGCTATAATTAACACATAATATTATGTCAGTTTCAGATGTACAACATCCAAGGATATTTTATTAATAACGCATGCTCTTATAGAACATTTTTTTCTCTTTACTTTCTTTTATCTACCATGCTTTATTTACTGAGATATAAGTTTTCATGTTATAAAATGTACAAATCTTAAGTATACAGCTTGATAATAATAATATAGTTTTAGTTTGTTTTTTTGCTGTTCTCTTAAAGTCTCTGACAATGCTTTCCTAAAAATATAAAATATATTTACTATATAATTCTACAAAGTTAGTTACATAGATCTGATGATACAGAACTTAAAAAATTTGTGTGGGGGCCAGCCCAGTGGCGTAGTGGTTGGATTTGTGCGCTCTGCTTCCATGGCCTGGAGTTCACCAGTTCAGATCCTGGGTGTGGACCTACACACCGCTCATCAGGCCATGCTGCGGCTGCATCCCACATAGAAGAACTATAATGACTTACAACTAGGATATACAACTATGTCCTGGGGTTTTGGGGAGAAAAAAAAAAGAGGAAGATTGGTAACAGATATTAGCTCAGGGCCAATCTTCCTTACCAAAAAAAGCATACCTCTAAGAAAAAATTTCTTTAAAAACTTTGTGTGATTTACATCAGTAATCATTGCTAAGCAGCTTTCTTAGTGATTTTTTGGGAGGCATCAAAGCAGATATTCTAATATGAAGTTCACTTTTAGAAAGAACTACAAAGGAATGAATAGTCCTAGGAAAGCAAATGAGATTAATTACTTTGTATTGCAATTTTAATTGTGTGTCACCTGTTTTACCTTGTTTTTCTTTTCCAAAAGAAGGGAGAAGTCTGATCAGTCCAGTCACCATGGCATATCAGAAGGGAGGCGTGCTTGCTTCTGGAGTTGTAATGTATTTTTTTCTTCAAAATTAATTGCTTTCAAGAAAATATACAATTTCCACATGTAGCCATTTACTATTATGAGCCATAATTTGGAATGTCAGGTTGTGTCAGATTATTAATTAAAACTATTTCCTTTTGGAAGCTATTATAGAACATTTTATTATGAAGAACTTCAAATATATACAAAAGTAGAGAGAACGGTATAATGAACTACCATATATTTATCTTATTGCAAATAAGCAAAAATAAATTTTAAAAATCTCCCCCCCCCCCAAACACCTAATATCTGTCACCCAATTCCATGCCTGTTTGTGCACTTAATGCCTTAGGTTGTCAGACATAAATAGAACCTTTGTCTAAGCTTCAGCTCAGCCTCTTACATGTGCCCACTTAGCTTACATGGATCGTATTGTTATTGGCTGTATTGAATTAGTATTAATAGCCTTCATTTACTTGGTGCTTACTTTGTGCCAAGCACCACACTAAGTTCTTTGCTCGTGTTATCTTATTGGGCCTCACAACGACACTACCAAGTAGGAACTATTGGCCTCCTCCTTATACAGATGAATGAGCCAAGTCTTACAGAGGTCACCAGCCAGTAAGTGGAGGAGCTGGGGCTTGAATCCAGCTATGTCAAACTCCAAACTCCAAGTCTTTGCTCTCACTTATTAGAGCACACAGCCTCAGTAAGTCTGAAAAGGAGTCAGATGATGTTCCTTTTCCATGATGTTGTAATCAGTGCTAAGGTTTGAGCCAACCTACACGAAAATCTCAGGTCTACTGGTAGCTGTCACAGACCACTGTTAGCTTTGTCTCCTCCACTGCCACAGATCACATCTCCTGGACCCTGAGGGCAGCTAGGCAATGATGTCAGGGTGAGAGATGTAGCTCCACCACCGAGAAGGAATCTGGAGCTCATAAACCTATACTCAGCTCATAATCCCCTTCCCCAGCCTTGCAATGGACTACCCCACCTCGCCTACATTTAGTCTGCATTTGTGGCCTTTTCTGACTCTTGTCCTTCTCTAGGTCACTCTTTGTATTTTTTTAAACCTAGTTTAAAGGAATGATTGGAACATCTGCTCTGGTGAAGGATGGAGAATGATGATGAGCTTGGAGAAAGCACCTTACATGTTTTTTCCCCCAGGTCCCAAGTGTCTAAACCCAGCCAAATCACAAATGCATACTCTTAGTTGTGATGGGGTCTAATCTAGAAATGATGGATGAATTTCTCCAAAGCCTCTTCACTATTCCTTATAACTCAAATTCCTTTTGAGAGTAGTTAAATTAACCCAAATCTGTTTACAATCAACCAACCCACCAACCCATTTTTACTGGGTATTTGCCCTGTTTCCAGCACTGTGAGAGAAACTCAAAAGGAAGACACAAGAAAAATAAACAGCACGCTCCCTACTTTTGGGTCATTTAAGGAGTTAAGAAATGCACATAATAATGATCAAATAACATACATTAAGGCTAGTATCCTTTGAAGTAAGGAGACTGCTATGTACAAGCCACATAATAAACTCTGCCTCATTTGCCCCACCTCCTGTATAGTGAAGAATGTGGTAAAAAGATAGATGCTAGAGAAGTTCAAAGAAAGGAGAGAGCAGTAAAATTTTAGGTAATTGAAAAAGTATGTCATAAAAGAGATAAAATAGAAACTTGACCAGGAAATATGGTTAAAAGTTGCCTAAATGAAGGTAAAAAGACACGGCATTCTAGATAATGTAAACATAGATGGTGATTCCAAAAATAAAGTTAGCTTGTCTGATGAGGAAAGTGTACTATGCATTGACTGAGACTGATTTTCTGCATTTATCTCATTGTTTTTGGTCTCTAGGATGGCATTGTGTATTCTTTTATTATTAAAGATTCAAATTACAAAGTAGAGAATTTTCTTGAGGTTGAAGAGCCTGTGGATCATATGATGTTTTCTCCCAGTTACAAAATGTTACTGATTCAAACAGACAAGGTATGCTAGATGGTGATTTCTTGATATGCAATTTTCAAATATTACTATTATCATCATTGCACGACAGGAATGAGGAGCAGAGTGTGCTGCATAATGATACTCTACTAGTCAGAACTCTTTAGGTTGCAAATGAAAAAATACCCAGTTTGAAGGACCTAAATAACAAAGGGTTTTTTGTTTGTTTTTGTGCATGTAACTAAAAGGGCAGGGAGTTGATCTGATTTCAGGAGTTTCCTGGATGCCACTGGCCTTATTTTTCTGCCATCTCTTGGGTCTGTTTCTTCTCTGCTGCCTCCCGTCCCATGCAGATTCTCCCCTGTGCTGTCAAGAGAGCCTCCTGCAATTCCAGTTTATATTTCTGTCCTCTTGGTGACCCTGGTCGAAAGAAACCAGCTAGAAAAAGATGTCCTGGAATCTAGACTCATTGTACTAACTTGAGTCACCTCCTCACTCCTGGGTCAATTACTCCGTCCAGAGAGATTCTAATCTCTGATTGGCCAGTCCTAAGTCACATGCCTACCCTTGGACCATGGGTAGAGTCAACCCACCCAAATATGGACTGAGATTGGGACCACGAGTGGTTCTCTAAGGAATATATGGGTTCTGTAAGAGAAAAAGAGAGGGGAATAAATGCAAGATGTAACCAAATGTCTACCTCAATTATATTGTTAGGAAGACTCCTAATTAATGGAGTGAACCTCAAAGGTCAGGATTAGCAACAGTTTATATTATTCAGCTATGACTTTAGATGGATTATAAGTAGAGTTCAATGATTTTTCTGTCTAAAAGAAACTTATTTTAAATATAGAAAGACTTAAGTTTCTGGTAATTACCAGAAGTTAAAACAGCTGTGCTAACCATGTTTTAATAAATGACAACTTAAAATATCTGTGGAGAACAGGAAACAACAAAAAATGTAACATAACAGAAGAGAGAAAGAACCAAACAGAATTTCTACCAGAGAAAAATATGCTAAGACATCAAAAATTAAATGAATATGTCTGAAAGCAGATTGGACACAGTCAAAGAAAGAATTCATGAACTGGAGAATAGATCAGAAGAAGTTATCCAGAAAGCAGTCCAGAAGGATAGGATAATACAGAAGGGAGGGTAACAGACATGATACAATGAAAAGATCTAACATAAGTTTGATTGGAATCCCAGAGAGGAGAGAGAGTGGGGCAGAGGCAATATTTAGAGAGATATTTTCCAGAGCTGTTTAAAAAACATAAATTTAGAGATTCAAGAGGCCCAGTGAATCCCAAGCATGATACATAAAAAAAATCCACACCTATATTTAACAAAGTGAAATTGTTGAAAGCAAAAGACAAAGAAAATCTTAAAAGCAGAGAGAAAAACATTATTTGAAAGGAATTTGACTTAGACTAATGACTGACTTCTCTATGGCAATGTTGTAAGTGAGAATTAGTGGAATGATATTTTCCACATCAGCAAACTATGGCCCCATGGGCCGAAACCAGCCTGCTGCTTGTTTTGTAAATAAAGTTTTATTGGAACACAGTCACACCCATTCATTTATGTATTGTCTTTGGCTGCTTTTCACACCACAATGGTGGAGTTAAGCAGTTGTGAGAGACCACATGGCCTGAAAAGCCTGACATATTTACCCTCTGTCCATTTATAGAAAAAGTTTGCTGACCCCTGATGTAGTGAAATAAGCTAACTACCACCAGGAATTCTATACCCAGTGAAAAGACTGGGTATAGACACTCCAAAACTGGGTTTGCCAGCAGCAGACCATCACTAGAGAAAATTCTAAAGAATGTACTTCAGACAGAAGGAAAATGATCCCAAATGGAAGGACTGTGATGCAAGAAGAATGAAGAGCAGTAGTAAATGTGTGGAGAAATGTTAATGAACACTGACAGTATAAAACAGCAAAAATAATGTGAAGTTGGTTTTTAATATAACATTAAATTAAAAATCCAGAAAGCAGTACTGTAAGTTGGAGGCAAAGGAGTAAATAGAACAAAGTGTTTCAGGTTTATTCTGTTACCCAGGAGGAGAGAAAAGGTTTTAAGCAAGCTTTGGTGTTTATAAATTAAGTATGCATGTTGTAACTTCTAAGGTAACCACCAAAAGAACTGAATCAGTAGATGAAATTTCCACACTATGGAGGGGGAAAGTGAAATTTTTTAAAAAATCAATGCAAAACAAGGTAAGAAAAGAGAGAAGAGAACAGACAAAACAAGTAAGACAGTAGAAAGCATAAATTAAAATGTAATGGTTACTCAAATGTATTAGTAATTACAATAAAAGTAAAAAACAGAATAATTCATCTAGTTAAAAGGCAAAGATTGCCATCCTTGATTAAAAAAAAAAACAAGCAAAACCCAACTGTGCTGTTTACAAGTGACATATCTAAAGCATAAGGGTACAATAGGATTGAAAGTACATAAAAATTAAAAGTACAGTAACATTGAAAGTAAATTTAAAAATTAAAAGTAATTAAAAAGATGGAAAAAGAGATGTCATGCAAACATTACCAGAAGAAAGCAAGTGGAGATATATTAATATTGACAAAATAGACTTTTAGGCAATTGTCATTACTAAAGATAAATGGGCTTATTTTAGAATACTAAGAGGTTAAATTCATCAGGAATATATAAATGTTTAAAATATGTATGTACCAAATAAAATAACCTCAATATATAAAGCAAAACATGACAAAATGACAGGAGAAACAAAATTATAATCTCAACGGGAGATTTTAATATACTTTTCTCAGTACATGATAGAATAAAGGATGTATCCTCAACATAGCAGTCAAAATGAAAAAAGCATGCCTCTTTTCTTCTCAGAGCCCTCCAGTGATTTCCCATGTCATTCTGAGTAACGGCCAACATCCTCACTATGCTTTACAAGGCCCTCCACGATGTGGACTCCACTCCCCACCCTGTCCTTATCTCTCACCACTCTGCTTCTTATTCACCCTGCTCCCATCATACTGGCCATTGTGCTGTTTTTTTGAAGTCACCAGGCATGCTCCTCCCTCAGAGTCTTTGCACTGGCTCATTCCTCTGTCTGGAATGCTTTCCCACAGAATCCACATGAATCCTTTCCTCATTTCCTTCCAGCCTTTTCTCTAGAACCACCTTCCCTGTAAATCCTTTCTTGGACACTCAGGTTAAAATTTCACCCTCATCTTTTGCCACATAATATCCTCTTTCCCTGCATTATTTTTTTTCTTCTTAGAATCATTACTTTTTAACTTACCATGTATCTTATTTAGACATCTTATTTTTTGTCCAAATCTCCCAGTAGAATGTAAACTCCACGAGGAGAGCAAAGCTTTTGTCTTGTTTTGTCATCTGATGTAGCTCCAACATCCAGAGCAGTGCCTGGCATAAGGTATCCACTCAAAGTTTGTTGAAGGAATGACTGAAACATAAAATTAGTAAATATCTACCAAATTTTAGACTCTACAGAGTTGTATTTTTTTTAGATAACAACAAAAATATTTGTGTTTAACTCAAGTAAACTTGAAGAACTTGTCATCAGTTGAAAGCAGACTTCTTATTGCTAGTTAAGTGGCCACACCATATTACAGTTACGTGGCAGACATGTGTAACTTACAGGATAAGTTTTTTTTGAGAGGTGAATTTGGGAGCTGAGGATGATAACCAAGTCATAAAGTAACACCTTCAGCCATATCTCCACAATTTCCACAAAGGCTTATTTATAACATTTTTAGTGTCCACCAAGGTCTAGTATGTGACAGGATTTAGTTCATCTTAACAACTTTACTGGTTTCCCACATTTTCCAAATTTTCTGCATAAATATACATTATTTTTGAAGTCAGGAAAAAGTGTTATGTCACATTTTATAACTTAAAAAACAAATCCTGGAAGTGGAGAAAAGAAGAAAGTTTTATTTATTGGTTATTTTAAATGATGAATGACTCAATCAATAAACAAATTAAGCATCTAGATTTTAAGCTTCTCAAGGTCAAGACCTTACTGCGTTGATCTCTAATTTCCCATCACCTTTTCCCACACAGTGCCTTTCTCACAGTAGGCATTTAATAAATGTTTGTTGAACTGCACATGCAACAATTACATTCTTTTTCTTTTCTTTTCTTTTCGGTATGTTTAACAGGGATCTGTTAATATTTACACTTTTGGTGAGGAGCCAACCTTTGATAAAGTCCTAGATGCTTGTGATGGAAAATTTCAGGCAATTGACTTTATTACACCTGGAAATGAATACTGCATGGTAAGGAATATTTTACTGTTTCACAGTAGGATTTAAAGGTGAGATTTTGGAAGTTCATGTGCAACCTAAGGCAAATAGGAGGCAGAGAGCATTCTTGAAGATGCGGTAGAAATGCCAACCACTTCCATCATTAAATCTACTCCCCGGTCAGAGTGACTTCATATTAAGTCTCTGAAAACAGCCAAAGCAATAGAAATCTTAGGAGCCATCCCATTTGTATTCACCATCCAAGCTTTCCAAGCTAGATCTCTAAACCCATTCATTGCTAATGAGTCATCAACACTCATTAAACTATTTGTATTTACCCTCTTTCAGAGTGATGCAGCCCCATCTGAGGATGAAAATGAAATAATTGCCATGCACAAGACATAAATTCAGCCTACTTAGGAAAAAAAAAACACCCTTTACTTTTAGAAAAGAAAAAAGTTTCTTTTCATTTAACTTTTTGTTGATCTCAAGAAACATATTTCACTTTTCATATGATTTATTAGGAAATTCATTAAGATTTTGGGAGTTCTAGCAAATAAAAAAATACACAGACTGTGGAATAGGTAACACAATGTTTCTTCCAATATTGAATTATTTTATTATCTGATTATATGATTTTTCTTCCAGATGTTCTCTGATAACAATTATGTCTATTCTTATGGTTGTTTCAACTCAATAAAAAATTTCATACAAGATTTTCACATTTAGGATTTAGATACTTGTCAACATTTTCATGTTACCCACTCCCTAGGATTCAAGACACAGAACTTAAGTTGTATCACATTGTAGTTACTTTAAGCTGCTTTCCAGTCTTGATCTTGTGAAAGAGTAAAAGTTATTTGTAAAAATTAACGACATGAACTTTGGCTTTCAGTCCAGCATGTAAGGAGCCTCACAACAAGTAAAGAGCTGAACAAATTTAATATCAACAATTCTCTTTAGATCCATCAGAAAATTGAGGACATAAGGCAAACCACTGCCCCCAAAATTATAGAGACAGACAGGCTGATATAGAGAATCACAGGTTACTGGAGCAGATGCCCAGAAGTAGGAACCGCCACTGGAGCCAGTACCAGGGTCATTATAACTGAAAAATCTGCATATCTCAGACCTGATTGAAGAAGTCTCATGGGTGGACCGGCACAGTTGCATAGTGGTTAGATTTGCATGCTCTGCTTCAGTGGGCCCAGGGTTCATGGATTCAGATCCCAGGCACAGACCTACACACTGCTCATCAAGCCATGCTGTGGTGGCATCTCACATACAAAATAGAGGAAGATTGGCACAAATGTTAGCTCAGGGACAATGTTCCTCAAGCAAAAAGAGGAAGATTGGCAACAGAAGTTAGCTCAGGACCAATCTTCCTCACCAAAAGCAAAAAAAAGAAGACTCATGGGAAATCCGAAGATGACAGAGGAGACAAAAAGGACACCAGAGGAAATTTTAGTTTCTAACATATGTAGCTATAGCAAACAGTAAACACAGTCTAACTCCTAACCAGATAAACATAAAATCTCATAACACAAGCTATTTAATTCAAATCCCTTTATCCAGTACATCATGTCCAGTTTTTGACAAAAATTACAAGGCATACTAAAAGACAAAAACCACAGTTAACAGAGACAGAGTGAGCATCAGAACCAGACTCAGATAGGACAGAGATGTTGGGCTATCAGGCCAGAAATTTAAAACAATTATGATTAATATACTGAGAGTTTTTATGGAACCAGTGGACAACCTGCAAGAACAACTAAGTAGTATAAGCAGAGATATGGAAACTCTAAGAAAGAATAAAGAAGTAATGCTAGGAATCAAACACAATGTAACAGAAATGAAGAATGCCTTTGCTGGACTCATCAATAAATTGAATATGGCCAAGGAAAGAATCAATGAGCTTGAAGAAATGTCAATAGAAACTTCCAGCACTGAAATGCAAAGAGAAGAAAAGAATGAAAAGGAAAGAACAGAATACCCAAGAACCATGGGACTATCAATTACAAAAGATGTAACATATACATAATAGGAATACCAGAAGGAGAAGAAAGAGGAGAAGGAACAGAGGAAATGTTTGAAATAATAATGGCTGAGAATTTTTCAAAATTAATGATAGACACCAAACTACAGATCTAGGAAGCTCAGAGAACACCTAGCAGGATATATACCAAAAACATCTAGAGGTGGGCCCAGTGGCATAGTGGTTAAGCTTGGCATGCTCTGCTTCAGCAGCCTGGGTTCACAGGTTCAGATCCTGGGCATGGACATACGCCACTTATCAAGCCATGCTGTGGTGGTGTCCCACATACAAAATGGAGAAAGATGGCCACAGATGTTAGCTCAGGGCCACTCTTCCTCAAGCAAAAAGAGGAAGATTGGCAACAGGTGTTAGCTCCGGGCCAATCTTTGTCACCAAAAGAAAAAATCTACACCCAAGCATTTCATATTCAAACTGCAGAAAATTCAAAGACAAAGTGAAAATTTTGAAAGAATCCAGAGAGAAAATAAAACCATGCCCTTGGAGGAACAAGGATGAGAGTTGGACCTCTCTTCAGAAATCATGCAAGCAAGAGTAGAGTAAAATATCTAAAATGTTGAAAGAAAAAAGTCACCAATATAGAATTCTGTATCCAGCAAAGTTAACCTTCAAAAGTGAAAGAGAAACACCTTCTCAGACAAATAAAAATTGAGAGAATTTGTCAGTAGACATGCCCTGCAAGAAATGTTAAAAGAAATTCTTCAGAGAGACAGAACCAGCAGGTAGAAGATCAAAATCAGTATGGACATAGTTGTACCATCAACTAACTAGATCTAATTGACATCTATAGACTACTGCATCAAACAATAGCATAATACACATTCTTCTCAAGCTCACATGGACTGACCACAAAAATAGATCATATTGTTGGTCATAAAACATACTTTAACCATTTTAAAATAATGGAAATCATACAAAGTAAGTTCTCAAGCCACATGGAAATAAATTAAAAATCAATAACAGAAAGATAGCTGGAAAACCCCAAAATATGTGGACATTAGACAATATACTTCTAAATAACACCTGTTTCAAAGAAATCTCGAGAGTAATTAAAAATTTTGAACTAAATGTAAATGAAAATACAACTTCCCAAAATGTAGGAGATTTTGCAGTAAAAATAGTGCTTAGAGGGAAATTTGTAGTATTGATTGCATATACTAGAAAAGAAGAAAGTTTAAAATCAGTAATCTACTCTCCCAGTTTAGGAAATAGAAAAAAAGAGAACAAATTAAATCCAAAGTAAGTAGAAGAAAAGAAATAATAAAAACTAGAGTAGAATGCAATGAAACTGAAGATAGGAAATGAACAGAGAAAATCTAAGAAACCAAAAGCTGGTTCTTCAAAAAGATCAATAAAATTGATAAACCTCTAGCCAGGTTAACTAAAAAGAGAGAGAGAGAGAGAAGATACAAATTACTAATATCAGAAATGGAGCAGAGGTCGTCACTATTAACCCCTAACTACTAACTAACTAATGGACGTTAAAAGGATAGTAAAGGAATATTATGAATAACTCTGTGCCCACAAATTTGATAACCTAGATGAAATGGACCAATTCCTTGAAAGACACAATCTACCAAAACTCACACAAGGAGAAATAGGTAATCTGAATAAGGCTATATCTATTAAAGAAATTGAATCAATAATTAATAATAATCTGCATAACAGAAAGCACCAGGCCAAAAAGGGTTAACGGTGAATTCTAGTAGACATTTAAGGAAGACATTCTCTCGGTTTTCTATAATCTTTTCCAAAATATAGAAACAGAGGGAATATTTCCTAACTTATTCTGTGAGACCAGCATCACCTTAATACCAAAACCAGACAAAAAACATTACAAGAAAAGAAAACTACAGGCTAATATCTCGCATGAACATACATGCAAAAATCCTCAACAAAATATTAACAAATTGAACCTAACAATATATAAAAAGGATTATACACCACAACCGAGTCAGATCTATTCCAGGTATGCAAGGCTAGTGCAACATTCAAAAATGAATTAATGTAATCCATTGCATCAACAGGCTAAAGAAGAAAAATCACATGATCATATCAAGAGATGCATAAGAACCATTTGACAAAATCCAACACCCATTCATGATTAAACAAAAAAAAAAAAGAAAGAAACTCTCAGTAAACTAGGAATAGAGGGGAATTTCCTCAATCTGATAAAGCAGGTGTATAAAAAAATTCACAGCTAGCATGATAACAATGAAAACTCCTATTCAACATCCTAGAAGTCCTAGCTAATGCAATAAGACATGAAAAGAAAATAAAAGATATACAGATTAGGAAGGAAGAAATAAAACTGTCTTTGTTCTCAGATGACCTGATTGTCTATGTAGAAAATCCCAGAGAATCAATGAAGAATACTCCTGGAACTAAGTGACTATAGCAAAGTTGCAAGATACAAGTTTAATATACAAAAATTAATTGCTTTCTTGTATGCCAGTAGTGAACAATTGGAATTTGAAATTTAAAACACAATACCATTTACATTAGCACCAAAAAAATATAATAGGTGTAAATCTAACAAAATATAGTCATGCACTACATAATAATGTTTCAGTCAATGACATATCACATATATGATGGTGATTCCATAAGATTAATACCATATATCCTACATGTGTAGTAGGCTATGCCATCTAGGTTTGTTTAAATACACTTTGTGATGTTCACACAACAACAAAATCACCTAACAACATATTTCTCAGCACGTAAACCCATTGTTAAGGACACATAACTGTATGTACATCTACATGAGAAAAACCACAAAACTCTGATGAAAGAAATCAAACAAGATCTAAACAAATGGATAAATATTCCATGTAAGTAGATGAGAAGACTCAATATTGTCAAGATATCAGTTCTTTCCAACTTGACCTATAGATTCAATGCAATCCCAATCAAAATCCCAGCAAGTTGTTTTGTGGGATATCAATAAACTGATTCTAAAGTTATATGGAGAGGCAAAAGACCCAGAATATCCAACACAATATTGAAGGAGAAGAACAAGTGTAGGACTACCACTACCTGACTTCAAGATTTACTGTAAAGATACAGTAATCAAGATTGTATAGTATTGCTGAAAGAATAGACAAATAGATCAATGGAATAGAACCAAGAGCCTAGGAATAGACCCACATGAATATAGTCAACTGACCTTTGACAAAGGTGAAAAGCAATTCAAGTGAGAAAGGATAGTCTTTTCATCAAATAGTTCAGGAGCAACTGAACATCCAGGGGCAAAAAAAAAATCTAGTCACAGGTCTTACATCTTTTATAAAAATTAACTCAAATGAATTATAGACCTAAATATAAAATGTGAAACTATAAAACTCCTCAAAGGTAACATAAACATAAAATATAAGTGACCTTGGGTTCAGCAATGACTTTTTAGATACAACACCAAAAACACAATCCATGAAAGAAAAAATTGAGAAGTTGGACTTCATTAAAATTTAAAAGTTCTGCTCTGTGAAGACACTATTAAGAAAACGAAAAGATAGATGACAGACTGGGAGAAATATCTTTGCTAAGCATATATCTGATAAAGAATCAGTATCCAAAATATACAAAGAACTCTCAAAACTCAATAATAAGAAAATAAAGAACCCCATTAAAAATGGACAAAAGATCTGAACAAACACCTTACCACAGAAGATATACAGATGGAAAATAAGTACATGAAAAGAAGTTCAACATTATTTGTCATTAGAGAATTGCAATTTAAAATAGTGAGATGCCACCACACACTTATTATAGTGTCTAAAATCCAAAACACTGACAATACCAAGTGCTAGCAAGGATGTGGAGCAACAGAAACTCTCATTCATTGCTCATGGGAACGCAAAATGGCACAGCCACTTTGAAAGACAGTTTGGTAGTTTCTTATAAAACTAAACAAACTCTTTACCATGTGATGCAGAAACTCATCTTCTTGGTATTTACCCAAATTAGTTGAAAACTTATGCCCACACAAAAACCTGAACATGAATGTTTATAGCACTTTTATTCATAATTGTCAAAACTGGGAAGCAACCAAGGTCTCTGTCAATAGGAGAATGGATAAACAAACTGTGGTACATCCACACAGTGGAATATTATTCTGTGCAAATGAGTTATTAAGTCATGAAAAGATATAGAGGAAACTTAAATGCATATTGCTAAGTGAAAGAAGCTAATCTGGGAAGGCTGTATGATTCCCTCTATATGCCATTCTGGAAAATGCTAAACTATGGATACAGTAAAAAGATCAAGGGCTATGTTTTCTTCTAGAAGTTTTATGATTTCAGGTCTTAATTCAAGTCTTTAATCTATTTTGAGTTAATTTTTCTGTATGGTGTAAGATAATGGACTACATTCATTCTTTTGCATGTGGCCATCCAGTTTGCCCAATGCCATTTATTGAAGAGACTTTCCTTTCTCTATAATATGTTCTTGGCTCCCTTGTCAAAAATTATCTTTCCATAGATGTGTTGGTTTATTTCTGGGCTCTTGATTCTGTCTCATTCATCTCTGTGTCTGTTTTTGTGCCAGTACCATACTATTTTGATTACTATAGCTTTGTACTATATTTTGAAATGAGGGAATGTGATACCTCCAGCTTTGTTCTTTTTTCCTAAGGATTCCTCTGGCTATTTGAGGTCTTTTGTTGTTCCATATAAATTTTAGGAATCTTTGTTCTATTTCTGTGAAAAATGTCATCCAGACTTTGTTAGGGGTTGCATTGAATCTGTAGATTGCTTTAGGAAGTATGGACATCTTAACTATGTGAATTCTTCCAGTCCATGAGCATGGAATATCTTTCCATTTCTTTGTGTCTTCTTCAATTTCTTTCAACAATGTTTTATACTTTTCAGTGTGCAGGTCTTTTACCTCTTTGGTTAAATTTATTCCTAGGTACTTTATTCTTTTTGTTGAGATTGTAAATGGGATTGTATTCTTAATTTCTCTTTCTGATATTTCGTTGTTAGTGTACAGAAACACAACTGATTTTTTAATGTTGATTTTATTTATTTTGATTTAAAGTTGACCCTGCAACTTTACTGTATTCATTTATTATCTCTAATAGGTTTTTGCTGGATTCTTTAGGTTTTTCTATGTATACAATCATGTCTTCTGCAAATAGTGACAGTTTTACTTCTTCCTTTCCAAATTGGATCCCTTTTATGTCTTTTTCTTGCCTGATTTCTCTGGCTAGGACTTCCAATATGATGTTAAATGAGAGTGGTGACAGTGGGCATCCTTGTCTGGTTCCTGTTCTTAAAAGGATAGCTTTCACTTTTCCACCATTGACTATATTAGCTGTGGGTTTGTCGGATATGGCCTTTATTATATTGAGATACTTTCCTTCTATACCCATTTTATTCAGAGTTTTTATCGTAAATGGACATTGTATCTTATTGAATACTTTGCATCTATTGAGATGATCATGTGATTTTTATTCTTCATTTTGTTGATGTGGTGTATCAAGTTGATTGATTTGCAGATGTTGAAGCTTCTCTGCATCCCTGGAATAAATCCCACTTGATAATGGTGTATGATCTTTTAAATATATTTTTGTATTTAATTTGCCAGTATTTTGTTGAGGATTTTTGCATCTATGTTCATCAGTGATATTGGACTGTAATTTTCTTTTTTGTGTTGTGCTTGTCTGGTTTTGGTATCAGGGTAATGTTGGCCTCTTAGAACGAGTTAGGAAGCTTCCCCCTCCTCTTCAATTTTTTGGAAGAGTTTGAGAAGGATAGGTATTAAATCTTTGAATGTTTGGTAGAATTAACTGGGGAGGCCATCTGGTCCTGGACTTCTACTTTTTGGGAAGGCAGTATGCTTTTTGACGTCAATCTTAGCAGCATCTTTTTGAATACCATGTCTCACCAGGCAAGGGAAACAAAAGAAGAAATAAATGGGACTATATCCAACTAAAAAGCTTCTGCACAGCAAAGGAAACCATCAACAAAACAAAAAGACAACCTAACAATTGAGAGAAGATATTTGCACACCATACATCTGATAAGGGGTTAATATCCAAAATATGTTAAGAAATTTTACATCTCAACAACAAAAAAACAAAAAAAACAATTTAAAAATGGGCAAAAGATCTGAACAGACACTTTTCCAAAGAAGATACACAGATAGCCTAGAGGCACATGAAAAGATGTTCAACATCACTAATTATTAGGGAAATGCAAATCAAAACTATTACCTCACGCCCATCAGAATTGCTATAATTAACAAGACTAGAAATAACAAGTGTTGGAGAGGATGTGGAGAAAAGAGAGCTCTCATACACTGCTGGTGGGAATGTTTTCCACTATGGAAAACAGTGTGGAGATTCCTCAAAAATTTAAGAATAGAACTACCATATGATCAAGCCATTCCACTTCTGGGTATTTATCCAAAGAACATAAAAACATGAATGTGTAAATATACATGCACCCCTATGCTCATTGCAGCGCTATTGATGATAACCAAGACTTGGAAACAACCTAAGTGCCCATCAAGGGATGAATGATAAAGAAGATGTGGTGTATATACTCAATGGAACACTACTCAGCCATAAAAAAGATGAAACCTTGCCATTTGTGACATAATACCCCTTGAGGGTATTATGCTGAGTGAAATGTCAGATGGAGAAGGTCAAATACCATATGATTTCACTCATAAGTAGAAGATAAAAACAACAACAAACAACACGTAAATACAGAGATTAGATTGGTGGCTACCAGAGGGGAAGGGGGGGGAGAGGCAGGCAAAAGGGGTGATAGGGCACATGTGTATGGTGGTGGATTGTAATTAGTCTTTGGGTGGTGAATATGATGTAACCCACACAAAAATCAAAATATAATGACTTAGCATCTGAAACTTATATGATGTTATAATCCAATGTTACCTGAATTAAAAAAGTGGCAGTGGTTGCTAGGAGTTCAGTGGGGAGGGAGGGTGGGAAGGAAGGAGAGTTGGAAGACAGAGGATTTTTAGGGCAGTGAGATATTCTGTATGATACTGTGATGGTAGTGCATGTCATTATACATTTCAAAACCCATAGACTGTATAACACAAAGAGTGAACCCTAATATAAATTAGGATTTAGTCAATAATTGTGTATCAATATTGGCTCATCAATTGTAGCAAATGTACCACACTAATGCAAGATGTCAATTACAGGGGAAATTGCATGTATCTGTGGGGAGAAGGGTAAATGCAACTCCATACTTTCTGCTCAAATTTTTTGTAATCCTAAAACTGCTCTTAAAACACAAAGTCTATTAATTAAAATAATAACCATGTATAATCTCCTATTTTTAGGCTTATTCACTAGGCAATAATCCCATTGAATTTTCAAGTAACTTTTATCTCAGTTGTGTTACATGAGAAAAAAATCTTTCACTTTCTAATCCTCATTAGCTGTTATATGTTACTTAAGTTGTATTAAAGATAATAGTTCGTATTTGTTCAAATTGGAAGTATTGATGTTGAGAATGTTAAGTAGTTATAATCCATGTAAGTGAAATGAAATTTTATACTAAATCACCAGAGTGATTGATGTACTAGAAAGGGATTTAGAACATGCTTCCATAGCAGAGTCTTGTTTTCCATTTAGAGTTTTCTTTTTCTTTTTTTTACAGACACTCACACATTCAGGGGAAGTTTGTATTTGGTATATAGAGGATTGTGCCTGTGTCAGCAGGATTTATCTGAATACCCCAGTAAGTCTGCCTTATAAATGGATTCTTTAAAAAAAATATTGAATTCTAATCCAACCTACTTTTCCATATTTACACGTCAATAGTCTGCAGAAATACTTGTTACAGATGCCTTACTGCATCCTTCCATTATATATTTAGAGTAATTCTTGTGTATAAAGTATATTCCACAGCCCAGGGGGTGGGACATAAGATCCCGTATTGGTGTTTAGGAAAGGACGAGTTTTTCTGTGGTGGCCGTTATTCCTGAAATCCTAGTGGTTTATATCTCACTCATGCTATAAGTTCTTTGTGAATTGGCAGGGTCACTGCTCCACACAGTCTCTCAGGGAGCCAGGCTGATGGAAGCGCCATCAACTAATAGCTCCTCAGTGCCATGTTATGGGAAGAGAGTCTAGAGGGTCTTGAATTAGTAATTAAGTGCCTTTACTCAGAAATGAAACATCCCCTTGGCCAGAACTAGTTAAATGGCCCCATCTAACCTCAAGGGGATCAGTTAGAAATGAAAGAAAATTGCCACTCTAACCAGTTTGAGCCAAAAATAGAAAAGTGGGGTTATTGGCTCAAACAACTAACTATAAAGTATAGAACTTTCTGGTTCCAAATGTGGTTCGATTCAGCAACCCACATGATATTACCAAGGATCTTGTTTTTCTCTCTGTCTGTATGCTATATCTTTAGTTTCATCTTAAGCTTCATTTAGTGGTACCCAAATGCCACAGGTGCCAACCTCACTTCAGACCATCAGGGAAGAAAGCCTCCTACGGTGGGGGGGGGGGAAGGGAAAAGAAGTTTCTACTTTCCAGAAGGCTTAGTAAATGTCTTCTAATGTCTTAATAACATCCCTGAACTAATCACTGTGGACAGGGAGATGAGAAATGCTAATTGGCTTAAGCTCAACCCTGGAAATGGGAGTCAGATCTATTCTACTCAATCTGGAAAATAAGAGAGAGATGGCTTCTCAATGGATATTCAAGAAATCTTCCAGAAGGAGGGTGTATGGATGCTGGGTGGCAAACCACCATTGCTCACAACACCCGCTGCAAGGTGATACTGTTATTTCTGCATGTTCACAGAGCATTTTACATAAAATAATATTTAAAAAACATAAAAGGACCAAAAAACAATGGTAATGCTATTTTTTTCTTAAATTATCATCGTTTGCTGTATTACGCTATTCTAGATGAGACATGGATCTTGGCAATAGGTAGAGGAATTACAATCCTTCCCTTTTATAGGAATTAAAATCTCAAGTGTAAGTTATACCTCACATAAAAGGATCACAAGATGTAAAAGATACATAATTCAATGGGATAAATAAAACTCACCCCAAAGGTAAAGATATAAATTCTTACCTAAAAGACTGTGAAATATGAGCAGATTCCATAATCTGTGTGACAAAGGCTTATATGTATTCATTTCTATTGGAATTACTGTAACTAGAAGAGAGCTTAAAGTTCATCTGATCACATCTCCTTTTATAGAAAAGAGACAGATAGATAGATGTTTAAAACCCTACCCAAGGGTCTGTGTGATCAGGACTTACCTTGTTCTTCTTGGCTAAGGAGGGCTAGAGGCACCATCAGAAGCCCCATTTTCTGCTTCAGATATCTTCCCTTCACCTGAGCAGAGGGAGAGATTCAGACAACTTTCACAATTAATTGACAAACCTTCATTGAGCTCCAAACCAGGCATGGTACCCTCACGTGGTTTAGCCTGTACCGGGGAGTGTCGGTGGTTTTTCCTCACGGGAAGATACTGCTGCCCTGCGGGGAGCTGATAAGTGGACTGACCCCACGATGCTGAGGCCAGATGTCCCCACCTGTGGCCAGGGCTTTGTTCCCATGAACATTTTAGGCAGTCGTCCCCAGAGAACCTGGCCCAGCACCATGATGGCAGGATACATGGACACTAGCAGCTTCCCTTGATGGCAACTGCCAGGGTACATAAGACACCTCCAGATATTGCTGTACATTTTTAGCCTAGCCCATTACTGCTATGAAATGGAGGATAATTTCAACTGATTATTTTGAAAACACACACACACACACACGCACACTGAGAGCTCCCCTAAAAGCTTTCAGTTAAAAAAAAAAACAACGGAGACAGCCTGGCATAGTGCTTAAGTTCACGTGCTCTGCATTGGCGGCCCAGGGTTCTCCAGTTCAGATCCTGGGTGCGAACCTACACACCACTCATCAAGCCATGCTGTGGAGGCGTCTCACACCGAAGAAGTAGCACTTTCAACTAGGATATACAACTATGTACTGGGGCTTTGGGGAGAAAAGAAAAGGGGGGAAGACTGGCAACAGATGTTAGCTCAGGGTCAATCTTCCTAACCAAAAAGAAAAGGAAAAAAAATCTCTAAAAAAAAACTAAAACAAACAAACCAAAAACCTCACTATTTTGTTTCCAGTTTCACACTGACATACCACTAAAGACCCAACCTGTTTAAGCCTTGGAAATTTCACTTTAAAAGTAAAATAAAAATAAAATAAAAACCTGCTCAACTGGGAAACTGAATTCTAATGAGGCAGAATGCCTGAGTTCCCATCTGAGCTTTGCCACCAGCTATGGGATCCTGGGGGAAATTGCTGCTCTTTTCCTGGCCTCTATTTTCTACTCTGCCAAATGATTATCTCGTACGATCTGTTCTATTTCTAACGTTCTATGATTTTATTCAAAACAACCTACAAAGTGTAATTATAAGGGAATGAATCTGATTCTTTACGTGTCATGCAAACAAATTTATTCTCTTAGACATCATATTCTGTAAATGATTGTGAGATAAGCAGGAATCTGTGTTGCATTTCTTTGGTGACTGAATACATGGTCCAGCAATATACTTATTTTCTTAAGTCTTCCTCAGTCATGCCAGCATCCCAGGACCTACCATTATCCAGCAGGTGAATGCTGATTTTAATAAACCACTAACATTCCATAAAGATGTCCAAAAGATGCTAGGAATGTATTTTAAATTTATTTTATTTTTCATTATTATTGGTATAATGTCATAATCACTTAGGGATTAAAATGAAGCCACAGATCAAAGTTCCAGAAATTCCTTTTTATTTTTATCATTCTAATTTTAGGATAAAAGAATAAGTTGTACAGGTTCCGTTGACTTATGCAATCAATTAGCTCAGGAACGTTAAGTATAGAATTTGTAATACCACATAACACTTGCCACTCTTCTCATTGTGCATGCTTTTCAAATAAACTCTAGAATCCTTATGTGTAGGAAAGCAGGCTTCATTTTCCGGCACAGTGACGTTCAGCCTCTAGGGGTTTATTTTCCACAGGCGACCGTTCTGGCTTGCTCTCCCTCCTCCCTCTCTGCGGTTGTGGGGACCGAGGGTGGCTCTGTCCACTTCCTCGACATCCGGGATGCCAACTCCCCTCAGGCAATTCACAAGGCTTTTCTCTCCGAATCCTCCGTCCAGCACCTCCTGTGAGTACTGCCTGCCCTGCGGCAACTTCTCCAGGCCTGTCTGTCGAGAACTCCAGCGAGGCCACGGTTCCATTTAAGTTTAAGTTTTACGTGTCTTGTTCTGAAAATTAATACACTCACTTGGTTCAACGTTCAAGAAGCACAGAGGGGCCTGTAGTGAAAAGCCGCCCACTTTTGTCCCCACACACCCGGTTCTCCTCTGCGGAGGCAGCCTGTTCCCAGTTTCTCATGTCTGCTTTCCAGAGATATTTATCCATAAACAAGCTAATAGATAAGTACTTCCTCTTATTTACACAAACAATTATCAAGCACTTACAGTGTGCCAGGCACTGCTGTTGTATTAACTTCACGAGTGAAGATAGACACTCGCATTGCGTCCATATTGCAGATGAGGAGGAGACACGAAGAGTTTAAATAACTTGCTTAATATGTCACAGGTAGTAAATGGCAAATGTCGGAGTTTGAACCCAGGCAGTTGGGCTCCAGAGTCATTACCGTTGCTCTAAAGGGGAGCAAACCATGTACAATATTCTGCACCTCATTTTTTTTCACTTCATGGTATATCTTGGAGAGTGTTTTCTAGCCACACATAAAGACTTCCTCATTCTTTTTTACAGCTACATAGTATTCCATTCTATGAATATACTATTATTTTTAAAAGACAGTATACTGATGGGAATTTAGATGATTTCAAATCTTTTGAAGCAGTGCTTTTAAGAAGACAGCATAGAGATATTGGATTTGGAGTGTGTATTATTATTCTTTCTATTGTTAATTTATCATAACAGTAAGTATTAAAAAGAACTGACATTTGCACCCTGCTTTACAGCTTGAGGCGCTGTCACACTTTGTAGCTTATTGAATGTGGTCCTTGCCCCACCAGTCAGAAAGGTATTATGCTTGTCCCTATTTCACAAATGAGGGAATCCAGGTTCAGAGAGGTTAAGAGAAGTGTTTGCCCAATGCACCCACCTAGCCAGCACCTGGGGGAGCAGGGTTTCTGCTGTTCCCGCCAGCTCTGCTGCCCCCAGCTCAGTGCGGGAGGTTCTGTAACCTCCCTCTATTTATACCTTACTCTCTACCTTACTTTTTGGTGCCTCTTCTCTCTCAGATCCCTTTCTCGTATCCTAATTTGCATTTCTCACTTTCTCTAACTATATGAAGGTGTAGAAACATTTCACGACATTCTTCCTCCTCTGCCAGGTACTGGTAATAAAGGGTACTGAAATGTCACACGCATCGCTGATTTGAGAATTGCTTATTTCCACTTGAAATACCAGGAAAGCTCTGCTGTCATATTTCATTCACTTACAATGAAATAGTTGTCCACCTTTACTGAATCTTCCTGACTGTGGACTAGGAAGCCGCGGTGTGGCAATAGCATCAGCCTAGAATGTAATGATCATATTTACACGTAATCATCCAGCTTTTATAAGGTCAGATAATATTAAAAATCATAAACTGTCAGAATGACTGGTTTTGAATGTATCTCTGTGCTGTCATTCAATAAATTTGTTTACATCCTATTAGTGAAACAAGTAAAATCTGATAATCAGATTTCTTCTTTTCTAGTTACGACCAGCGAGGAAGATATCTACTAGTTGGAACATCAGAAGGATACATCTTTGTTATCAACGCCAACCCCTCAAGTTTATTTCGGATTCTTGGATTCACAGGTACTATGTAGAATGCTTACTAATTTTAAATATTGGTCACTTTATTCCAAAGAATTTAAGGTTGTGAAAATGGGGCTACAGTGAAACAATTATTTGTGGCATATTTTCTAAAAGAGAAGCATTCAAATAACTGTTAAAAGTTGCTTAGGAGAATTCCCACATCATATTTAGAGGTTTTTGGTACATCTGCTTGGTACATAATTGATGATAAATAAATTATCTTGAATCAGTTAATGAATTAATTAATGAAATGGCTAAATATTTCTAATGTTATTACAAAGGGAAATTGAGTTGTCTTATCCCTGAAATGTATTTTAAAATAATATTTGATCTCTATTTAATAAAGATACCTAAAAACATTTTATTACATGCATCTTTAAAGTTTCCTCTTTAAACAAAGTGATATCAAGCTTTTCCAGTAATACGCATCCAAATACCCAGGTGAATCACAGATCTGCTAAGTGAGGTACCACATATGTGAGAAATAGTGAGAACTAATACTTTTTTTCTGGCTTTAAGTACCAAATATATATGTGCATTTTCCCCAAAATATATTTTAAAATCCACTTACTGATGTTCAATAGAATGCCGTCTAGGTGTAAAATGCTGAACCTGGGCCCTGTAGGGACATGGGAAGGCCAAGGGGACAATTTAGTGGAGGAGAAATAAGCAGTGCGCCGTGTAAGTTCAGAGGAAGAAGACATTAATTCTGCCGGGTGTGAGGAGAGGAGTGGGGGCGAAGTGCAGCACGGAGAAGGGGTGCAGAGTTTTGGGGGAGAGTTCTCTAAGAGTTTGAAGTAGTGGAGGAGGGGCACATTAGTATTCCAGCTTGAGGAAAAAGTCTGAGCAAAGCCACGTGGAATGGTAGGAAATCTGGGGTAACAGGTGAACAGAAGAGTTGACTAGATGATGACCATGGCAGCAAAGTCTGAAAGAAGACGAAGGGTGTTGAATATTGCTCAAAGGAGTCTGGACTTTGTTCTGTGGTTTAATGAGCATCATCAGAGGTTTTCAAGACGGGACTGGCGTGATTTGACTTGGTTTTTAGAGGGCGACTCTGGCACCAGTGTGAAGGATGGAGCAGAAAGGCAAGAGAATGGAATAAAAAAGATGAGTTAGGAAACTTTTATAGTAGCTTAGGCAAGGGATGATATTAATCATAACAATAGCCAACATTTATTGAGGGATTCCTTACCATGTGATAGACAGTATTCTAAGCACTCGGCATGTGTTAATGTATTTAATTCTTACAGACAACTTTTATGTGGTAGAGACTACTAGTATCCCTATTTTACAGAAGAGGTGATTGAGGCACAGTAAAGTTACGTACTTCTTCAAAATTGTACAGCTAGGAAGTGGTGGAGCCAGGACTCAAACTCGGGAAGTCTGGCTTCAGGGCTCATGCTCTTACCCACAATGCACACAACCATACCAGAGTCACAGAAAGAGAAAGGAAGGGACGGCAGTGAGTGCTGGAATTGGTAGGACCTGCTGTTTGATTATATGTGAAAGGCAGGGATCAGCAATAACTCCAAAATTTCTATCCTGAATGGTGGAAGTTTGTGATGCCATCAATTGAAGAAAAAACTCTAGAAAAAAGAATGTTATGCAGATTGAGGAATAGGGTGAGCTGATGAGTTCTGTAGTTCTGAAGCCCATGAACTCTTCATTTGGCAATATTTAGCATAAATTTGGAAATGGAGATTTGTAGTTCAAGGCTTAATGATAGAATTCTCTTGAAATCATGGAAGTGGATGAGATGGCTTAAGAAGATAGACTAGAAGCAAACCCAATTGCTTGATAAGGCCAAACAGGTAACCTAAATGTGTAAATTAGATGACAGGGAGTGTGGTAGGACCTGTGGCTGACATCAGAGTGGGTGCAAGTCCTGCCTAAATATTCTATTTTTTAACATATCTGGTCAGTCAGAGTGAGGGACGGGAAAAGCCACTTACATCGCAGTTGTGGACAGAGGAAGACGAGGCAGTGAAGAAAACTGAGGGCAGGCCAGAGTAATGAGAGGACTGGGAGTCACCCACTCCAGAAAGAACTTGAAGAGGGAAGGCTGGATGAAGGTGTAGATTGTAGCAAAAGTGTGAGTGGAGTGAGGATGAGGGCTGAGGCCCTCACACATTTCCCAGTCAGTGGGTAACCCTGGGAAAGCTGCTTCTCTAGAACAAAGAGACAAAGAGGTTAGACAGGGAGTGGCCATCAGAACATTAAGTCAGTGAGCAGCAACTCCTCTTTTTTTTTTTTTTTTTTTTGTGGTGAAGAAAAGAGAACTGGATGGTGGCTGTGGCGGGTAAGTGGGGTTTAAGGAAAGTCCTAGTTTGAAGATAGGAGAGTCTTGAGGGTTGAATAGAAGAAACTATAAAAGATACAAGAAAGTAGAAAGAGGTGATTGACAGCGTGTAGTGTAACAGGACATTGCAGGTGTGGGCTCAACATCACAGATGGAAAGTGGTTACATTTTGTTCCTTCAAAAGTGTCAGGAGATGAAGAGGGAGGATGGGAACAAACAGAAAATGTGAGATTCGGGAGAAGAAAGTCGAGGCCCTGCTTGTGTCAGATGTCTTTGGTCTTCCTTGTTAAGAGGAAAGGTCATCCACTGAACACCTGAGGGGAGGGCTGCTATTGGGCACCTGAGAAAGTGGACACATGCAGAACAGCCCTCATGGAGAGGAGAATGGGAATAGTGAGTCTGGAAAGAACCAAAAGTGGGTCCAGGCTCGGCACCTTACAAAGGTCACATCACCTGGATTTCTAGAGGAGAAAACTCATAAAGTCACATGTATTCCCACCACACCCGCAATACCTTGACTACAGACGAAAGAACACTGATGCCTGAGTTTATTCAGTATTGAGAGTGGGCAAACTGGCTGCTGAGTGGGGTGAACATGGCGGACTCCAGGGGCCTCCGTGGCTGGGAAAGAAGCTGAACCCAACTGAGCTGGGTTGAATCCACCAACCCAGACATCTAATCAGAATCCCCCATCTGTTCATCAAAAATGTCCCCACCACTTATGCTTAAAGGTCACTTTAAATATCCAGTAAATAGATTTGGATCTAAAGATTTAGTAAAGGCAATTCTATAACGTGATATCTTACATGGGAAGATAAAAGATTCTTTAAACTTATCAGTGACAACTTGTGGTGTTGATTTCCGTTTGCTTTCAGAGGTGGGCAAAGGCATTCTACAAATATCCACAGTGTCACTTGTGGAAACAGACATAGTGGAAGTGATGGTGCTCTCCCCACTTCCAGGAACAGGAAGAAGCAGACTGGAAATATTTACTCTGCCTCTAGCACTACCACAAGGTAAAGAAATAACAAGCAACCGCTTCTGTCCTGGGCCCCAATAAGGAGTTGCTATAGCTTTCTTTTTTCTTTTTTCCTTTTTTTTACTGGTGATAGCACTTTTTTTCTCTTAACATATGAAGAAGTAAAACACCCACCTTCTGGCGTCTTACAAAGTGACACTGTTGTGGCTGCTAACCAACGTGAAATGTGGACTCTCCTCCAGGCCTTGTCATTCATATGAATTTGTCTTATTACCAGAGAAAAAAACAGGATCGACCGGCACTTTTGTCAAATTGATTTGTCATTTTGTGATATCTGTTTTTGTGGCTTTAAATATACATAGTCAAATTCAGAGAGGTTTCTGTGTAGTTGCTTTCACTGATAAAATGATAAAGAAAGCTTTCTGCGTAAAGAGGTTTGATAAAATAGACACCCTTTCTTTGTTTTAAATGACAAACATATCTGGGTAGCTATTTTGCAACTATGTAATTATAGAATATAAGAGAGCTGAGAACCTCAAAGTACCTTTATGTGTTAATTAAGATTCTCCAGACCATCATGAGTTTCTTTTAATGATATGTTGTTACTTCATTGATGAAATTAACCAAGGGCTTATAAAAGGTATTTTACTATCAGTTATTTAAAACTCAAGTATTTCTAAGGGAGCCAAATTGTTTTTAAATCATTTTTATCACCTAATAACCTATGCATTATTAATTGAGCATTTAGATTTTTTATTTTGCTTTTCATAAGTGTTCATAATGCTTAAAAAATAAAATCAGTATGTGGTGCAAATGATTTCTCTTCTTCCCCAAATCTCACAGTTTCTGCAACCTTTACTGATGAAAGAGGAAGGCTGAGAGATGAATTCATTCATAAGTTCTTTTATGAGATAGAGCACACTCTGTCCTCTGCAGTGTTGGACTTTCAAAGTAATCGAATATATGGCTTCTGTAATGATGTGCCATACATCTGCAGCTATCTTCTTCCTGAGACGGTATGCCAAAACTGAAGCTGGCTATCATTTATGATGGCAATAAAGATTGACACATTGTATTAATTAGACATGATCTATGCTTTAATGTTATAGTCTAGTTAACAAATGGCTTTATTATAGTAACATAATTTCCTTGAATTAGATCTCTATCAGCATGATTTGTTAATCGATCATAAAATACATTTGAGCAACCCCACACTTGTGCCACATACATCATACTTGTCAGATAAACATGCAGATGACATAATATTAGTTTAGTGCCTTTAAAAAACAATCTATCATTAGAAAATCTATTCCACAGGTGTCAGGGGCTACAACGTTGATGATTTCCAGTGCAATTTTGCACCTGAGCCCTAAGCAAAATTGCACAAAATAGTTAAACTATGTTCCTGGCATCCTTTCATCAGACTCTTTTCAAACTTCTCCCATGTTGTGTCACCTCCTGCTACATACACTGGCCAGATTATCTATCATCCTTCTTCTCTGTCAAAGCCCTTCTCTCCCAGGGTAGTGGCTGTCAGCAAAGTATGACACAAAGAAATTCAGAGAAGGAAGAAATGGTTTATGGCAAGGAGGATTCAAGAAAACCTTCACGGAGGCTGGCCCAGTGGCATAGTGGTTGAGTTCACACACTCTGCTTTGGTGGCCCAGGGTTCGTGGGTTTGGATCCCGGCTGCAGACCTACACACCACCCATCAAGCCATGCTGTGGCAGCATCCCACACATAAAGTAGAGGAAGATTGGCAGCAGATGTTAGCTGAGGGCCAATCTTCCTCATCAAAAAAAGAAAGAAAACCATCATGGAGAAAGTAACAATTGAACTGGACTTTGAAGAATAGGTCATATTTAGACATGGAGAAATATTGTGTATAATCTTGGCGGGGGGTTGGGGTTGCTGTGGTATGGAGGGTGCAGGATTGGTGGGGATGGGATGGGAAAGAGCCTTCTAGACAATAGGAACAGCATGTGCAGAGTCTGGGAAGGGGGGATACATGAACCACGGAGGGGGAATATTGACTCATTTATTTCAACTTGAGCAGGCAGATATATGAAAATGATGGGTGAAAAATAAAGATTGTCAGTGTTGGCTGGGATCTTTAACGGTAGCTAACATGTGAGAAGACTTTTCTTAGTTGAGCGAAACAAACTTTTATTTGCAAACAAAGAGGAAAAGTGTGGTGCAAATACAGGTGCCCACTTTATCATGTATCAGTTTATTTCCAGCGACGTTATTTGTGGGTTTGAATCTGACCGTATATGCACAACTGCAAACCCTAAGCTGCCCTCCCCTGATCTTTTCTATAATGTGGTCCTTTTCTTTGATTGGCAGGAACATAGCGGTATTTGCATTCTTAAGCCATACCAAAAAATGCAAAGCAAACAGTACGGACCCGGAATGCTCTCTCTGTCTCCACATGGACTGTGGCTCATAACAATAGCTAAATGTGGAGTTCTGTGTATCCGAGATGTTCACACTTTGGTAAATGCCTTTTTTAAAAAAAATCATGGGGTATATATTTTGATAGCACATAAGGAACAAAAGCCGTTAGGAAGGAATTGGAATGCTTTCTTAGGTAAATTGACTCATAACTTATTTACCACTGATGGTATCATTGACTTTAACGTTAGGCGTATTTGTGTGCCAAGGTTTGAGTCTCTAAGGGAGAAAATACCAACCAGCGGACTGAGATTTGCAAATAAGGAACACGGGGCAGGGGTAGCGAGGGTGAGCTCCAGCCCAGCTCCATCACCACCTAGTTGTGTGTCTTGGAAACTCCCTGAGCTTCACTGAGCTTCAGATGCTCGTCTGTAACGTTGGGGCAGCCTTGCTTGCTCTAACCCTGCGGGACTCTGGTGAGAGCCAGTGAGCGGGTGTATGCAAAACTGCTTTGGAAATAGTGAATTGCTGTGGCAAACCTATGGATTGTTACTGCTATCTCCCTGGCCTGGAGGGCCTCTAGGCTGGTTGCTGCCGCCCCCCACCTGGCTCTTCATGTGATGCTGGAAGAGCAGAGGGGAGAAGGGTGTGGCCTTTATCAAGCCCCCCTAGGTCCTTGCAGACCTCAACGTCACCACTACCCCAACATTTGTGATTTTCATTGTTACCAGACCTCTGAGAAGTGAAAACGGTTTCTTCTCCTGAAAGAATGGAGGATCCTTTTCTAGGTTTTGAGACCGAATTGCACTGGTTATCAGTATAACTTAATCTGGTCAGTGATTCTTACCCAGGGTTCCACCCCACACACCTAAAGCATCGCAAGCACCCACTCCTGTGGGTCCCCAGATGAACTGGGCCCTGGTTGTGCACATACAGCTCTTTCCTGCTCACCTGTGCAAGAAAGCATATTCGGAATACAACTGGGCAGAAGTGGTATTATTATTATACAGGAAAAATCTTGAATCCTTTAGAGATTATTATTTTTTTTTATTAATGTTATGATAGATTACAACCTTGTGAGATTTCAGTTGTACATTTTTGTTAGTCATGTTGTGGGTACACCACTTCCCACTTTGTGCCCTCCCCCAACCCCCCCTTTTCCCTGGTAACCACCGATCAGATCTCCTTATCAATATACTAACTTCCACCTATGAGTGGAGTCATATAGAGTTCGTCTTTCTCTGACTGGCTTATTTCGCTTAACATAATACCCTCGAGGTCCATCCACGTTGCTGTGAATGGGCCAATTTTGTCTTTTTTTATGGCTGAGTAGTATTCCATTGTGTATATATACCACATCTTCTTTATCCAATCATCAGTTTCTGGGCATGTAGGTTGGTTCCACGTCTTGGCTATTGTAAATAATGCTGCGATGAACATAGGGGTGCAACGGACTCTTGAGATTTCTGATTTCAGGTCTTTAGAGATTATTTTGAAGTGAACAATTTGCAAACTCTGCTTTGCCATCTCTCATTCAAATGATTTGGAATGTACACTACAACTAATGGTGGCATGACATGGCAATGTGTCAGGTTTTGCTGGGTGATTCTCTGCAAAGTACCTCATATATTCATGACAGGACTCTTTGTAAAAGCAACCTAATGTCCATCAACGGAGGACTAGATAAATAAATAATGGTACATAAACAGAACAGAAAAAAAATATGGAATATTATATAGCTATAATACAGAATGAGCACATCTTTATGCAACAATATGGAATGAAACCCAAGATACATTGTTAAGGAGGAAAGGCAAGTTGTGTAATATACGTATTATGCTACAATTTATGTTTTAAATTATATTTATATAAAAATTTGCTTATATGCATTAAAAAACCTCTGAAAGGATATTGAGGATACTAATTACACTGATTGCCTTTGGAAGGTGGTCGGGGACAGGAAGGAGATTTCGCTGCACACTCATAGTTTTTGAATTTTGAACCATTTCAATATTCCTACTCAAAAAGTTAAAAACATTTTTGTAAGGCATCATGGTTGAGAACTAGTGTCACACTGAAATCCCGGTTTTTAGTCAAGGAGCTTGCACTGTTGCCTTGTATACCAAGTTAGTGCTGTGTTTTGTTTGGGTCCTAGTTAAATTAGTTTGATTAGCATCCTCCATATGAGGATGCATCCTTCATCCCTCACAGTGCGCCTCACCCTCTCATCACACTCAGCCTCTTCACACAAAAAGTGAACCTGCCTCATTCTTGAGGGCATCTGAATTAGCCGTCGCTGCTTGCTCAAGGCCCCTCCTCTAACTTCGTGGCCGTCAGCAAGTCCATTCCCTTCTCTGTGTCTGATTTTCCTATTATAAATTGGTGATAATAACCCCTCTCCTGCCAAACTACACAGATGGGAGAATAAGTCAGTATTGGTGAATGTATTTTGAACTAGGGATTTTTAGTGCTATGTGTTGCCCAGAGGCTGCTTGCACAGCAACTAAAATGCTGTTAACAAGTAGAAAAAGGTTTATCCACAAGCAAGTGTACGTAACCCCTTTATCAAAACCATGTATTGGAATTGCATTAGTAATTTCTGTCCTTTGTTCCTAAAACTATTGAGGAAACATTTGTTAGGTGTCGGAGTCATTCTTACCAGGGGCATGGGATTCAATCCGTGAGAATTTCAGTGAATGGACAAAACATTCTGGTGAATGGGAGAGATGACGGCACCCTTGTTTACCTAAGATGGAGGTACGTACAGCATACAGTAAGCAGCTTCATGTAGTACAGTGGGGGTTTTTTTGTTTTTTGTTTTTGAGGAAGATTAGCTCTGAGCTAACTACTGCCAATCCTCCTCTTTTTGCTGAGGAAGACTGGCCCTGAGCTAACATCCATGTCCATCTTCCTCTACTTTATATGTGGGACACCTACCACAGCATGGCTTTTGCCGAGCAGTGCCATGTCCACACCCGGGATCCGAACTGGTGAACCCCAGGTCACCGAGAAGCAAAACACATGAACTTAACCACTGTGCCACCAGGCCGGCCCCAGTACAGTGTTTTAAAATAAAGATTTTGTTAGTATTTAGATATAGTAAGGCCAATATAACAGGAGACAACTGCCATTGAAAAGGTTGTTTTACTCACAGCTCCCAAGAGGAGGGGGTATGCCATGCTATGGGGGGCCCCATGGGGAAGCACCAGGGTGGGTAAGGAAGCAGAGGGAGCATGGAAGACATGGGCAAGAGCCTTTATTATGGTTTCCATGGGAACGAGCAGGCATGGCTAGGATTGGCTTAGGATTGGCTCGTTTGGATAATTTCAGTGGGTTCTGGGGCATAGTGCCTGCCCCTAGTTGTCTAGTACTTGGCCCAGGGGTAATTAAGGCAGGGGAATAGAGGCCCTGAGTGTGAAAGCCCAGTGGAGGAGATGGTTGGGGATGTGGGCTCTGGATTAGTTGCTGTTTACTATCTCTAGGAATTGGCTGGACCTCGGAGGGGCATTTCCTCCAAGGTCAGCAAGGTCCCAGATGCCAAAGCATCAAAATACAAACAATAAGAAGACGTAGTTAATACATATGAGATGACCAGTCCTCCCTTTCGTAACACCTGTTGGAGCAACACAAGGAACGAGGACAATTCTGAACAGTAGATAACTTCACAAACTCCCATTTATCCCTAAAGAACCTGCCATAGATATCTATGTATGTGTACACACAAACAAATGTACTTTCCTAATTACACTTTGCTTAACAGTATTAAATTATTTAGACTTTGCTTAGACTAAAATTCAACAACAAAACAAACGAATACTACCCAAGCTTACAGATGATGACCAGGTGGTAGAGAGCATGAAGGTGACGCTCTGCGTTTTAAATGCTGCCTTGTTTGATCTGTCAATGGACATCTTTAGTCAATGTGCAATTTATTTTTGCAAAAATAATATCTCATGGTGCTTTCTGTGATCAAAACAATAATAAAACATGGCCTTTATCAGTGACATTGTAAAAATGTTAAATATTTGCACATGTTAAATGTAAATGGAGATTTTGCAACATAATTTTGGTAGCCACTTATTTCAAAGATGTTTGAAGATTTCATCAACATGCCCAATTTATACATGGAATCTGAATAAAATATTAACTTGTATCTCACTATGTAAGTCTTCACATATCCTTTATAGTCAGTGAACAAACAGCATCTCAGGCAACAGCAAACATGTGCTGGAGTCTCATTTATGGAAGTAAGGACATTTCCATCCATTGCTAGTTAATCAGGTGGACTTCTGACTCAAAACAAAGTTGAGTTTGAAACCTTGGTCCAGGACTTATTAGCTTGTGACCTTAGGCACGTGAGAACCCCTCTAAATCATCTATAACAATGTTATTCAAAGTAGTGTCTGAAGCGCCTGTGAGCTTGTCGGAAATGCACATTCTTGGGCCCCGCCTGACTTTCTGAATCAGAATCTGGGCAGGTGAGACCCGGGAATCTGTTTTCACAAACCCTCCAGGCATTGCTGATGTGCCTAAAGTTTGAGACGCCCTGGTGTATTGAGTGGAAGTAATGGTACTTCCTTCAATGGGAGCAGGGCCAGGAGGACTGAATGTGGGGATGTGACGAGGTACGGGAAGCAGCACAGATCCCAGCGCATTCTGAGGGTTCCGCCGGAGCGGTGGCGCTTCTGTTCAGTGGCCAAGGCAAGGACAGAGGACATTTGGGTAAGGATCTGGGGACAGCATCACGAGAAGCCACCCAGGGCAGTCAAGAGGTTGTCCTGTCCTGGAGCCCATGAAAGGGCTCTCCTCTAAGAAGTAAGTTCTAATAACTACGGGGTACTGTGGAGAATTGTCCACAATTCTTTGTGTAGAAATGCTTAGGTATCTGGAAGTAATACTACTAAATGTGACTTTAAAATTGTGATTTTTGTAGCCTATGTGTTTTCTTTTTTTATGAATATAGGCAGTTTGGAGGAAACTTAGCCAGTGAAATTCTTAATTATTGCCAGCAACTTTTAATTTCTCTGAGCAAGACCATGGATGAGGAGAATGAGTGTTTAAGTATAACAGAAAGTGATTTCTTGGATTCGGAATCAGCATCTGAACACGCAGTTGAGGTTCACTATTGTTTTCTTTTTCCTTCCTTTCTTTTAAAATCAGCTATCAGTTTTCAGTTTGTGGTTTTCTTTTAGCAGATATTTAGTAACATTCCTCTTTATCCAGGTATCTGATGATTCTCAGAAAGAACATGAGCTACATCTGGGAGAAAATATTCAGCCTTTCTCAAAGCAATCACAAATATTACATCTCAGATTTTATTTAAACCATAGTACAAGATCCAGCCTGGCCTGAAAAAAAAATCTTACTACCAATTCTCATGCTTGTTCAAATGGCCTCTCTCTATTCCTTATATCACGTACATTATTTAAGAAGTGTCTGGCCAGAGAACGACATTCATTCAGGCAATCATTTAACAAATATTTATTGACTGCTAGGCTGTGGGAGAAATAGGCATGAATAAGATAGAAAAAGTATCTGCTTTCGCAGAGCTTACAGTCTAATTGGGGGTTAGGGTGAGCAGACAGAGATAGATAAGTAAGTAAATACATATGGAAAGATTAGATATTAACATGATCTATTTAGTGAATAAAAATGGGTTGGGGTGACAGTGTTTGGCTAGAATAGCCTTTCGCCAAGGAGAAGACATTTAAGCTGAGATCTGACTTAAAAGAGGGTGCCGAGGTGCAACATGAGCCAGAAGTGCTCAGGGCAGAGGGGAAAGAGCTTAGCGTGTTTGAGGACCTAAAAAGGGCCATGCAGCTGTAGTGAGCAAGGGAGAGAGTGGTAGGAGGTGAGTTCCTCGAGGTGGGAAAAGACCATGTAACGAAGGGCTTTGTAAACCACGTAAAGAGTCTGGATTTCACTTTACATGTAGTGAGAACCTATTAAAGTGTTGTGAGCCAAGAATTTACAAGGTCTTATTTACGTTTTTGAAGTGATTACTTGCTGCTGTGTGGAGAATCTTTCCTGTAGGGGACAAGAGTGGAAGCGAGTAAATGAGTTAGCAGGCTGTGGCAGAGGTCCAGGTAACAAACTGGAGGTGGAGGAGTGTTGTGAAGAGGAAGAGAAGTGGAGGATTCCAGGTGGGTTTCAGAGGCAGAGATGACAGAACCCACTGGTGGATAGACAGAGAGGGAGAGGGGAAGAGAGGACTCAAGGATGACTCCTAGATCTCTTACCTGAACAACATTGTAGATGATGGTACCATTCACAGAGATGGGGAAGGCTGTGGGGAGAAGGAAGGGAATCTGGAATCAGTTACCCATGCTGAGCTTGAGAAACCTGTTAGACAGCCAAGTGGAGATACCAAGTAGGCCTTTGGAGAGAGAAGCCTTGAGTTCTGGGGAGAGGCCAGGACTGGAAATGTCGATTTGAGAGTTAAGGGCATGTGGATGGAATTTAAAGCCATAAAGCTAGGTAAGGTCATCATGGAAAAGTGGATGGTGAGAAACAGAAGGGGACCAGGATAGTGTGAGTTCTAGAGATCCAGGAGGAGAGTTCAAGGAGACAGAGGAGACTGAGAAGGGGCAGCCAGTGAGGTTACAGGAGAGTCAGGAGAGTGTGGCATTCCAAACTCTTTCAAGACGTTTTGCTGCAAAGGAGAGCGTAGGAAGGGAGTGGCAGCTAAAAGGGAATGTGGTGGAGGCAAGCTTTCCTGGGACGAGAGACAGCAGAGCACGTTTGGATACTGTTGGGAAAGAGTCAGTAGCAGAGAAATGGATGATGCAGGAGGGTGACGGGATTTTTCAAAAAGTATAAAGGTCTCAAGGAGAGGAGAAGGTTAAGATCCTAAGTACGAATGGTGGGGCAGGCTTTGAAAGGCAGGAGCATTTGGACCACAGTGACGGGAAGAAGGCAGAGAGTGATTTGGCGAATCTGTGAACTGTCTGATCGTTTCCCTTTATCACTGAAAAGTGTGGCTGATATAAGGACAGACTGGTAGGGATTAAATCAGTAAAACATTACATCTTGGACAGACGAAATGGTAGTATTTTAAAAAATGCAACAAGTACAAAGGGATTTAAAGCAATTACATGAAATAGGGTGGAAGGAGAAGAACTGGATGAATTTCACATTTAAGAAATGTCTGTCTGCTTCTAAGGTAAATGAGAACATGAGGACACGCCTTGACTCATCGCAAGAGGAGGTGGTCCAAGACGGTATGAAGGAAATTCCCTGGATACAACAAAAAAGCCAAGAGGTATTTATAAAACATGGGAGAGGTTTGAAATAACGCTCTGTAAGTGTGCCAAATAGATTGGTTTCCTATGAAAACCCATTGGAAAGTTAGAAATAGAATGAGATACTACTTGGCAGAGCATTCTGTTGCATAGGTGTAACTTTCCCAAAGGCAAACAGACACCCTATACGCAGCTCTGTCCTTTAGATTAAGTTATATGAGCTTTAAGATCTGTGCTTAGGCTGATATGAAACCCAACGAAAGTGTCCAGGTCCCCAAAACAGAGAATGAACTGTGATACCTCGGGTTGGAGTGAGTTTGGGGGGATGCTACAAGGTCGGCTTAAAGAAAAGGGGTGGGCCAGGAAGAGGAGAAGGGACATCATGGCTTCAGATGTGCAGGAACGTGACAAAGGTAGCAGCTCATGTTTGGGTTTAGCCTGCTAATCTAGTCTCACTCAAGTTCCCAATAAAACAGCAGACTGGTTTTTTTGTGTGTTTTTTTTTGTTTGTTTCTTTTGTTTTTGAGGAAGATTAGCCCTGAGCTAACATCTGCCGTGAATCCTCCTTTTTTTTTTTTTTTTTTTGCTGAGGAAGACTGGCCCTAAGCTAACATCCATGCCCATCTTTCTCTACTTTATATGTGGGATGCCTGCCACAGCATGGCTTGACAAGCAGTGTGTAGGTCCACAGCTGGGATCCAAACCAGTGAACCCCAGGCTTCCAAAGCAGAACGTGTTAACTTAACCACTGCGCCACTGCGCCAGGCCCTGTTGGGGTTTTTTTTTTGTCAACTATTCTCTATTTAATTTTTCACTACTTCATTGTTTTCTTTCCATTGGCCTTATCATTGACATCAGTTCCAAGTTACTTCAACTGTCACTTACATAGTAGCAGTTGACTTAAGCAAGGTATTGCAGTGGCGTTATTTCATGCACACTTTTTAAATGCTTTTTATTTCTGTTTCCAGAGAAGTGTTATCTACCTATGTATGTCTATGTATATATGTATGTATGTATGTATCTATCGATCATTTCTCTCCCCTGTTTACGGAATATCCTTGTTCCATTTCAGGCCATCAAAAATGAGGTTAAACGGTTTTCCAAGAAAAGGAGAGAGATAAAAAGAGGAATCAAAGCACTTGCTAAAACTGTAAGTGTTTGATTTCACGTACATTTGGCCCTTGGTCTAAAATTACTTTTGAACTTTATTTTGTTCCGCACAGCATGAGGAGCCATACCCATTTTTTCCTCTGCCTGCAGGCTCAGCTTCCTGGGGCACTTTAACAGGGTAGAATTTTTACCATACCATGCTATATATAAGCTGTGGTTTCCTTCTCTGTCTTCCCCAAATACTGTGGCTTATTTGTTTTTTTTAATATTTATTTTTATCAGTTATATGTTTTACGTTTTTACAAATTAAATGATGAGTTAGATAATTAAAAATAATGTTTTTAAAGCAGCACCTGTCCTACTTTTCTTCCCGGTGATTCCTGCGCTCTCTAGGTAACTGTCTTCAATTCTTCCAGCTGTTTTCTTTGGATATTTACCTCCGTCTTTCTAATAATCTTCTTAATACTGCTACTTCTTGATAATTCTATTTTGACACTAACTGTGGGCTTTTTGGAATGGAAGGTGAGTATTTACGTTCTTTTACACTCCCCCCCCCCCACACCACTACACCATACCCGTAAATCCCTACTCAGTAGGCACGCTACTATAGTTATGTAAATATTCTTAAAGCTGAGCCATGTGGTGTATTACAATTACATTTCCGTTTTTACAACTTTATTTTTCCTGGAATTAATAATCGCCTTTGTTTTGGAATAAGCCTTTCTGTGTACCTATTATCTATTCAGGCTCTCTCAAAATGCTAGAAAACTCTTCTCAATACAGTCAAATACATGACGTATACAAGCTGACAGTGCTTTTTTTTCGGTGACCTTTCTTCTAGAGCTTGCCAACTTCCAGCTCCAGTCTAAGCAGCTGGCTGTCTAGCCCAGGCCCATGGCTGCTGTCCCGGGACCTTCTCTCATCCATCTTCCTGGGAAATCTTCTCACCCGCCTCCTGACTAGAGCCCCTGTTTCCAGGGTCCCATTTGTTTTTCTTGGTTTTCTTGGTGTACCTCTTCCAGTAGCTTCCTAAGCAGGACTGCTGTGTTGTCCCCTGCTTGGGAACATCATTTATCATGTAGCTGTGCTACTGGAGTGCCATTTAAATGTAATACAATGTGAATGCTGCCTGCCCCCTAGAGGTGTACGATGCTTTGGCTCTATTCTTGAGAAAGAGCACATAGGAGGTACATTTTTTGAGGCTGGGTTTTTCTTAAAATGTCTTTATCTTACTCTCACACTCATTCAATGGGTTGCCTAGGTGTACAATGATTTCCCCCTCCAAATTTTAAATGCTCGCTCCATCCTCTTCTGGCTTTCAATGTTTGCTTTATAGAATCCAGTACCCTTCTGATTCCCAATTCTTTGTGGGTAATGAGATTTTTATCTGTGGAAGTCCTATGATCCCTTCTTTATCCCGGCTGTTTGGAAATTTCACCCTTATGCATCCTGATATGTTTGATGGATGTTCTTGGTTTGCTGGGGCAGATGTACTCCCATCCTCTCCCACCCTGCTCTGTGTCCTGAGAGATGGTCTTTGTGGATGGCATCATGGGCTCTCTTGCCTCTGGCTTCCATTTGGGTTTAGCCAGTGAGTGACATCAGTGGGAGATAAGGGCAGGAGAAGACTAAGGTCAGGATCTTTAATCCCCCAGTGTCCTCTCTGTGGTGTTGAGTTGGCCGCGACTGCCAGCCCTCTCCTACAGCTACTGGTCTCTCCAGGTTCCAGGAAGCACTCCCCACCCTTGTCCTGCAGACCTAGGAGAGGTGCTGTGCTAGCCTGAGATGCTCTACCATGCCTGGCTCATTTCCCTTACCCTGCCCAATCTTTCTAAAAGCCCCCTTCCCCAATTATTCCGTCTCAGTATGTCATCTGTTTCATACCAGGACCCTAGTTTGTTTGGGGATTTTTGTTTCTTTCATGTGCCATGCATGGTGAGCACTTGCAATGAGAAACCTTCATCTTTTATTTCTGGGAAATGGTCTTAAACTTTTCTTTGGTCATTTCCACTCCTTGTTTTTATTTTCCTGATTACTAATGAGGTTGAGCATCTTTTCATAACTCTAAAGACTATTTGTATTTCCTCTTCTGTGAATTCTCTGTTCATGTCTCTTGGTCATTTTTCTGTTGGGTGGTTGGTCTTTTTCTTGTTGCTTGTAGGAGTTCTTTATTTTTATTTTTAATTTGTATTTATTTATGCAGCAGCTGCTCTGTTCCATGCAGACGTTCAGAGACCCAGCCTGATGGAAACTACTATGTTCAGCACATGGCTTCTAAGATTGCTCTGCTTGCTCTTGTCCCTGTCAGCCGGAAGGGGAAAGAGCATGGAGGTGTGCGTGGGGCAAATCCAGAGGTGGCCCTTATTGAATCACATGAAATTGTTGTTTTATATAGTTCAATCTAATATGCTACAAATATTTTGTCTTGTGTCTTAGCTTATATAAAGTGTTTTTTAATGCAGAATTTTAAAATTACAATCCAAGTATATTGATCATTTTGTTTATAGCTTTTGTTTTTTGTGTCTGATTTTAAAAGGCCTTCCAAAGTCTCACATATTTTCTTCTAATACTCTTTTGTTTCACCTGTAATTTATTTTCATGAATGGTATGAGGTATGGAACTAACTTTATTTTTTCAAGTAAATAGCTCATTTCACCAATGCTTTTTATTGAATATACCATCCTTTCTCCACTGATTGGCAGCGCCTCCTCTGTCAGTTTCTGGATTCCCATGTATTTGGGGTTGTTTCTAGACTCTCTATTCTGAAATTGAGTATTGATCTCTTCCTGAGCCAATTCTAAACTATTCTGATAGCTTTTAAAATTTTTTTTGAGTATTTTAATACCCAAACCACTTTAAGCTTTTTTTTTTTAACTTTTCAATAAGATTATGATAGTTTACAACCCTGTGGAATTTCAGTTGTACATTATTGTCAGTCATGTTGTAGATGTACCACTTCACCCTTTGTGTCCCCCCCCAACCCCCCCTTTCCCCTGGTAACCACCAATCAGTTCTCTTTGTCTATATGTTTAACTTCCACCTATGAGTGGAGTCATACAGAGTTTGTCTTTCTCTATCTGGTTTATTTCACTTAACATAATACCCTCAAGGTCCATCCATGTTGTTGTGAATGGGACTACTTTATCCATTTTTATGGCTGAGTAGTATTCCATTGTATATACATACCATATCTTCTTTATCCAATCATCAGTTGATGGGCACTTAGGTTGCTTCCATGTCTTGGCTATTGTAAATAATGCTGCAATGAACATAGGGGCGCATGGGACTTTTGGAATTGCTGATTTCAAGTTCTTTGGATAGATACCCATTAGTGGGATGGCTGGGTCATATGGTATTTCTATTTTTAATTTTTTGAGAAATCTCCATACTGTTTTCCATAGTAGCTGCACCAGTTTGCATTCCCACCAGCAGTGTATGAGGGTTCCTTTTTCTCCACAACCTCTCCAACATTTGTCACTTTTTGTTTTGGTTATTTTTGCCATTCTAACAGGTGTAAGGTGATATCTTAGTGTAGTTTTGATTTGCATTTCCCTGATGATTAGTGATGATGAGCATCTTTTCATGTGCCTATTGGCCATCCGTATATCTTCTTTGGAGAAATGTCTGTTCATGTCTCCTGCCCATTTTTTGATCGGGTTGTTTGATTTTTTGTTGTTGAGCTGTGTGAGTTCTTTATATATTATGGAGATTAACCCTTTGTCGGATATATACCTTGTAAATATTTTTTCCCAACTAGTGGGTTGTTTTTTTGTTTCAATCCTGTTTTCCCTTGCCTTGAAGAAGTTCTTTAGTCTGATGAAGTCCCATTTGTTTATTGTTTCCCCCGTCTGAGGAGATACGGTGTCTGAAAAGATCCTTTTGATACTGATGTCAAAGAGTGTATTGCCTATATTTTCTTCTAGAAGACATTGTTTCAGGTCTAATCTTTAGGTCTTTGATCCATTTTGAGTTTATTTTTGTGAATGGTGAAAAAGAATGGTCACTTTTCATTCTTTTACATGTGGCTGTCCCCACTTTAAGCTTTTAAAAATTTTATACGTATATTTTTGTTTTTTTATTATGGTATAATTAATGTACGACATTATATTAGTTTCAGGTGGACAACATAATGATTTGATATTTATATATATTGCAAAATGAGATTGTTGTAGCTTTATACATTGTTTTTATATCTTGAAAGCAACTCTCCCTCTGTTCTTCATTTTCAAAAAAAGTTGGCTTTTTTATGCACACTTACTTTTCCATTTGAATTTTCAAATCAGCTTGTCAAGCTTCAGGAAAAACTCTGATTTGATTTTGATTGAGAATAATTGCTTATGGTTTGCTTTGGTGGAGAATTTATTTACCATCTCTGAAATTTTATATATATTTTTCATACACATTATATATGTTAAAATATTAATCTTATATAAATATATTATATAAGTAAATTATAAATATATATATCTTTATTCTATTAAAAATATTCTTCAGTAAAGTTTTAATCTAAAAGTGACTTTGTATAAATTTCTTATTAGATTTATTTTAGATATTTTACAGTTTGTTTTGCTTTTGTGAATGGAATATTTTTCTCTTACATTTTCTGATTGGTTACTACTAATGCATATGCATCTTACTGATTTTATGTCTGACTGCCTTCCTGAATTCTTTTTTCAGTTCTACTATTTTGTTGATTGATTTTTCTTGGACTGTCTAGGTAGGCTATCGTATCTTCTGAAAATCACATCTCTTCCTTATCAATCTTTATACTTCATTTGTTTTTCTTGTCTTATGGCTATGGCTTCTAATGTAATAGTGGTCATGACAGTGGACATGCTTGTCTTCTTCTGAAGTGTAATGGGAATGCTTCTAACTTTTAAATGTGATGCTTGCTAGAGCTTCTGTTAGATATCCTTTAACAAGTTAAAGAAATTCCTTTCTACCCCTTGTTACCTAAGAGTTTTTATTGTGAATTTTATTGTGAAATTTATCAAATGCCTTGTATTCTTTCTTTCCTCAGCTAGACATTAGTCATTTTGAGTAGTACACCAGATTCCATTTGCTAAATTTTACTTAGGATTTTTGTATCTCTATTTATAAATAATATTTGTCTAATTTTCTTGCACTTTCTTTGTCTAATTATGGTATCAGGGTTATACTGGACTTATCTAGTGATTCGAGTAGTTTTTCTACTTTTTTTCTGCATTCTCTGGAATAGTTTGTATAAAATGGGAATTCTCCTATTTTTTAAAATTTGATAAACAGACAAACAAACAAAACACACACCCACATACACACATACATATACAACTATCTGGGCCTGATGTCTGTTGTCAGAGAGGATTCTTCACAATTGTTTCATGTTCTTCTGTGGTCAATAGTCTTATCAGATTTTCTATTTCTTTTCAAGCACAGGTTTGATAAATTACATTTGCTTAGAAAATTGTCCATCTCATCTAGAGTTCTAAATGTATAACATAAAATTATATCATATTCTAATTTTCAAGTCTCTTCTGATTTTTCAGTTATAGATCTCTCTTTATTCCTAATGTTTTATGTTTATGCCTTTTATCTTTTTTCTTGACCACATTTTCTAACAGCATTTCTATTTTATTAACATTTTCAGAGAATTAAGTATGGTTTTCATTGATTTGACTCTGTTCTTATAAAAGAACATTAAATATAATTTTATAACTATACATTTGATCAATTTAGGATTTCATCATTTAGAATTTTATTCATTCCTCCTTGCTTTGTTCAGGTTTATTTGTCCTCATTTTATTACTTTTTTGAGCTGAAAACTTGGTTTATTCCCTGTTTTTTCCTATTATGCATGCAAGGCCATAAATATTCCTCTGAGTACTGCTTTGACTATATTGCATTGATTTCAATATGGAATTTTCTCATTATTGCTTAGTTGTAAATATTTGCAACTCCATTTTGAACACATCAGCCAAAGGGTTTCTTAGAAGAGTGTATGTATTTGTCCGTTTTTAATTTCCAGATTTTTTTCTATTATTTATAGATTGTTTTCTATATCTTTCTGTTGCTAACTTTGAACTTTATTTCACTGTGCTCAGTAAATAAAGCTTGTTGAGATTGTCTTTGTGGCCTTGTATCTGGTCACTGTTTGTGAAAGTTCCATATGTGTTTGTAAAGAATATTTTATTTTCTGGTGCTTTTTTTGGGGGAGGGGGTAAAATGTTCTTTAAATTCCTATTAGATCAATCTAATTGTTAGTCAAGTTCTCTATATGCCTATTTATGTTTTTGCTGCTTAAACTGCTATTTTTGAGGATATTATTGGCAATTTGCCAATTTATCCTTGTATTCTTTTTTTTTAAGATTTTTAAATTTTTTCCTTTTTCTTCCAAAGCCCCCCGGGTACATAGTTGTCTATTTTTAGTTATGGGTCCTTCTAGTTGTGGCATGTGGGATGCCGCCTCAGCATGGCCTGCCGAGCAGTGCCATGTCCACGCCCAGGATTCAAACGGGTGAAACCCTGGGCCACTGAAGCAGAGCGAGTGAACTTAACCACTCGGCCACGGGCCAGCGCCTATCCTTGTATTTTTTATCATATTTATGTTAGATGCAGATCTCCTTGATAGATTATTCCTTTTATCTTTATGAAATATCTGTGTTTGTCTCTTTTAATGTTCTTAACTTACATTTTGCTTTTTCTGATATTATTTTTCGCTATATTTCTGTTTGCTAGCACTTGCTTATATATCTTTTTCCATTCCTTTATTTCGCACTTTCTTCTGTCTCCTAATCGGTATACAGCTGAATTGTTTTCTGAAATTCCTATCTAAGAGTTTTAATAAGAGTTTAGCCACACTTATTATGATTATTGATATGTTTAAACTTATTCCTGCCATTTTATTTAGAGGTTTTCTATTTAACCTACTTTTGAGTTATTTCTTTTTCCCTCTTTCCTATCTTCTTGGATTGCTTACACATTTATTATTATTATTTTTATATTTTTTCTTTATTATTTTGGGAGTCATAATTCTATTTCAGTTTTTAAAATTCTAATCCACATTCTTGACCTTCTATTTTTCTACATCACCCAATGACTTCCTACTCAATGGTCCAGAGCCCAGCAGCACTGGTGAACTTTCTGAGCCTCTGAATGTCTATAAATGATTCTACTCTATTTTGACTTCATACTTGAATGATGGTTTGATGACTATAGAATTAGAGCCTCAAAGAATTTTGTCCCCTCAAAACTTTGATCCAAAGCTATTGAGCCACTGTATTCTTGCATCCAGTGATACTGATGTGAGGTCTTCTGTCAGTCTGATTCTTCTATCTTTGTGACACTCTTTCCTCTTTGGAAATCTCTAGGACTTGGTTCTTGAGTTTCATGACATTTCTGTTTCTTGACCTGGGCCTATGCAACACTTGTTATGCCCTTTAAATCTTGAGTATGCATGCTTCATTGTTTTTTAAAATTATCCTTTATTATTTCTTTAAACATAGTGGCCCCTGATCTCTTTGTTCTTTCCTTCTGAAAGCCCTATTAGTTGTAGGTGCCTCTAGATATGTCGTACAAGTTTCTTAATTTTTCGTTCACACTTTCCATCTCTTTGTCCTTTTTTGTGACATCCAGGGAGAATTCTTAACTGACTCTTACAGGTCACTAATTATCTTTAACTGTGTCCATTTTGCTATTCAGCCCATCTATTGATTTTGTTATTGTTGTTTCAAAGATCAAACTTTTAAGTTCTGTAAACTTTTGATTCTTCTTATGATTCTAGTTGCTGTAAAATTCTACTGTTCTTGCTTAATTAACTCTTTTTCTTTGTGTGACAAATCTTCTGTTTGTTCAATTTATTCTCTCTCTTCAATGGTCTTGTTGTTCTCCAAATATTTGGTCATCTGTTATTATTTTTACTATCACATGCCCATGTTTATAATTGAACTCGCCATTATAATTCCACTACACCAGTTCAGCCTGCTTGGGAAGACATGTAGGTCTGACTTTAGTGGGTATTCCATTCTGTTTTCAGTAAAAGGAGAAGGGTTGGGTAGTGTTGGGAAGTATCTCGGCCACCTGTCTTGTCTGTGGGAAGAGGGTGTTCTCTATTCCTTTTAGCCACTGACAGATCCCTTGGGCATTGCCTATCTCTCCCACCCAAATTTTCATTCCAATTTCCTCCACCTGGAAGGAAACCCCCCTGTTACTACTGCTGGGCCCTAGAGAGTTTTACTGGGTGGGGTACATGTACATGCAGGCTCTATCCACTGCCTGTTTCTGATGCAGTACTCCCAACTAATCACTCTGCCTGGTACTTCTAGATTACCCCTTGCTCTTGATCTGGTGTAGCTTCTACCTTTTGTTGAGTACTGTCCCGTGGGCACTTGGGGCTATGATGCATCATTCAGATCCATCTGATTTTCATCTTTCACGTGTTATAGTTTCCATGCTATGAAAGGACTCTTTTCTTTCTTTCCTCTTGATTGCAACAATGGATTTATCTACTTATTATATATTTCTTTTTCTTAATTTTATGGATTGGGGCAGGAAAGGAAGATTGTAAAGACCATTCTCAGTTCACCATTTTGAAACACAAGTCCTCACTTTTTTCTATCATATTTTCTGCCTTGTTTTTGTTGATTTGTAAGAGCACTTTATATTTTGAAGCTATTAATACTTTGCCATATATATTGCAATGTGTGTCCTTTGCCCCAGAATTTTTGAAGTTAAAACTTTTAAAGGTACTTTTTACTGTAGAAATGTTCAAATATATATAAAAGTAGAGAATAATAATATAATAAATCCAATTGCCAATATTGTTTCATCTATATTCCTACCTGCTATCCCTTTCCCTATTATTTTGGAGTAAATCCAAGATATGATATCATTTCATTTTTAATTACTTAAGCATACATTTCTAAAAGATATGAACTCTTAAAACACATAGCCACAATACCATTAGCACACCTAAATATCAATAACTACTCAATATCATTCAAGGAAGTGATGAATTTACACATTTTTTGTTGTTTTTAGATCAATGAGCTTTTAAGGATTGCACTTTAAAACTTAAATAATCACAATAATCTCATAACCTAATTCTTTATTCTATAGTTACATTTAGATAAGCATAACATCTATTTTTCACTGATTGCTGTCTAAGGAGACTCAGAAAATTCTTCTTTAAAGTTCAATTCTATACTTGTCACCATCTTTTCCTATTTGAAAATTTCAGGTTCTGACTATGATGGAAGAAAATGAAGCAGTAGATAATATCGCAAAATTAGAGCAGCAGGAATTTGCCCTGGATCTTGAGGAACTGGAAAGGCTTCACGATGAAAGTGAGGAAGAAGTGGCAAAGGTATGGAAAAACCTAATTTAAGCACCATAAACTTATAATGAAAGAAATAAAAAGAAAATAGAAGGAGAATGTTTCCAGGATAATGCAAATAAAACAAAAAGTTTTCCAGCACAATGTGAATAAAACAAACCTAGTGCATAAATGGAATGAGTCTGAGAATTACGGAATTTGGGGGTTAGGGGAAAGAAGAGCATCTGGACCAGCCAGGCATCTGATGATTGTTTCTCCTCCATGACAGTCATGCCAACTATCTTCCACTACATGTTTCAACATTTTCAGAAGTCCCCTCAGCCCCCTCATGCCAACTTTGGACACTTCTGGTTTAGTAAGCCCTTTCTTAGAGTTGAGATCTTTCTCCCTATATTCACTGATTCTTGTGCTCTCCGAGCACCATCTACTCTACGGCCACTCTGAAAACGGTTAGAGAAGATTAGCAATTACCATGTTCCCTATGCATCTTCTCTTGTCTAGATTAACTCTCCCAGCTCCTATGACCATTGTATCATGCAGTTTCAATAGCTTCATCATCATCATGCAGTTTCCCTCTGATTTCATTGTATTTGAATATGGCACCCACAAAAGAATTCCAATTATTATCTAGCCAGCTGAGAGAAAAGCATAAACTGAAATCTCCGTCTTCTTAGATACTATACTTCTGTTAATTCAGCCTTTGCATCTTTTTGCGGCAGCCGCATCATATTGTTTACTCATATGGATTTTATTTTAGGTAAAAGCCCTAAGTGTTTTACACAGACTGTTCTTAAGCTACCTCTTTTTTAACCTGCACAGCACATTTGATTTTTTGAGTGTGCAAGTATGAAAACATTTTGCTCTCTGAATAAGGGAATGAAATATAGCTGGATTCAAGGACATTTAGTTAAGTGGATTAGAAGTGGTTAAACAACTTCACCAAAAAGAGGTGATTGTTTGACTGATGTCTAGAGGAGAGTTTTCCAATCACGTGCCCTAGGACTCTGTCCTGTGAAACATGTTTATTAATGACGGGGGTAAAGATATAGAAACAATGCAGATTTGTCAAATTGCTAAAGAATGTAAGGCTGAGAATGAGAGGAAATATATTGGATAACAGAACCAAGACCAAAAGGACCTCAACAGGCTGACTCAAGGAGATAAAATGGACCATTCATTCATTCCACAACATTTATTGAACACCCATTACATGCCAGGCACTATCGTAGGTGCTGGGAATACAGTGAACAAGACAGATAGGTCCCACCCACATGGGCTAACCTAGGGGAGAATATAGATCGTAAACAAATCTCTCTATCTTGTATGATGGACATGAACTGGATGCTATGATGGATGTGGGGGACCTACTTCCGTGGTCAAAGAAGACCACTTTAAGGGGGTGACATTTCAGTTGGGAACTAAAACGAGAGGGATCTGGCTATACAAAGATCTAGAGGAAGAGAATACTTAGGCAAAGAGAGCAGCAAGAGCAAAGGCCCTGAGGCAGAAATGGCTTGGAATATTCCAGGAATAGGTCAGAAAGGCTGTAGCACAGCGGACAGGAGGGAACCTCATGGAATGAGGTGGGGGAGGTAGGCATGCCCAGCTCTGAAGACTTTTGGGGTGTTTGGGAGCAGAACACTAGTCCCTGGGAAAAGTTAGTGGCACTAGTCTACGAGTCAGCCCTGGTCAGGATTTCAACTATAGGAAAAAGACCAAAGCCCAGTAATGACAACCTGGACACAGAATTAGGGACCGAGCCTGGAGGGGTTGATCAAATAGCCCCAGCAGCGAAGAGGGAGGGTTGGGTGGGCTGAGAATCAGGCAGCTTCTGACAACTGACATGCCAAAACAGCTGTTTATTCAAGAAAAAATAATTTAAAACTGTATTAGCCATTAACTCGATGGATAAAAACGAAACAAAGTGCAAATTAAACAAAGCCATTTGATCAGAAAATGAATAAAAAGCATAAATGAATGAATGAGTTAACAAGATATTTTCTAATCTAGGGGACATTATTCTTAGCTGGTTTGCCAATAATTCTGACAAGGTGAAATGCGGAAAAGGTTCTTCAGAGGATCCTAAGGACTAAAGATTGTCGGGCCTCACTTTCATAAGAGGTCTTTGGCAAACTCTAATAAAATAAGAATACTTAATCGCGTAAATATTAAGTAATAGGATTACTTAAGGAGATAAAAGTAATTGTGGTAACACATATGTTTCTAATGAGAAAGGGTACATTATATGAGCCCCAACAGTAGTAGAGCGTTCATTTCATGATGGACAGAAATAGTAGAAGAATTAAGTGCAGTAAAACCCCAAGACAGAGGTCACAAACTGGCAGTTGAAACATGCATTGACGAGAATTAAGCCAACATTGAGGTGCCTGGTAGTTTCATCAAAATACAAATTTCAATCTTCTCTAATAAGACAAGAAGACTTGGCCCAGTGGGTTCGCTTCTCTGCCCTGCGCCAACCTACCCGATGTGTGAGAAGGTGCACGTTAGCTCTGCAGCCTGCCACCGCCACGCGACGGTCGCACACCTGCCTGCCCTTAGAAGGTGTTTGTGTTGACACCCTGGTCCTCAAGGAAAGAAATCTCAAGCCTCCAGACTAAACTTCCGGAAAAGTTCTCTAAGACAGGGAAGGATTCCCCCCAAAAGCGCGACTCCGTGCAGGGCAGCTTGACGAGTTGAGGAAAGATCAAACTCTGCCACTACGTGTGCAGCCACGACTGGTTAGTTAGTTGAGATTACTTTTTTAAGACGGCACGCTTTCGTTTTATCTTTTCCCCTCATCCATGTTCTTCCAGATAAGAAAAGATGCAGAGATGCATAACCTCGCCAAGAGATATTTGGCTGAACTTATCAAAGAAGAATGCTGGAATTCGATGTCTGTGAAAGGTCGAGCTCTTAAGGTAACAGCTACAACTCCAGGTCCAACGCCTTAGCCGATGAGAATTTTCACTGAAAATCTCATAGCAGAAAATTTTAAGAAGTAATAATTTTAAGAAAAAAAATTTGGGGACCGGCCCAGTGGCACCCCGGTTAAGTGCGCATGTTCAGCTTCGGCAGCACGGGGTTCGCCAGTTCGGATCCCGGCTGCAGACATGGCATCGTTTGACACGCCATGCTGTGGTAGGCGTCCCACATATAAAGTAGAGGAAGGTGGGCATGGATGTTAGCTCACAGCCAGCCTTACTCAGCAAAAAGAGGAGGACTGGCAGCAGTTAGCTCAGGACTAGTCTTCCTCAAAAAAAAAAAAAAAAAAAAATTCAGGAAAGCATTCAAAGCATGCTTGCCCTTCCCATACTGAATTCTAGATGTGCCACTCTCTCTTATCTCATTCTTCCCTCTCTGCTCAGTTCCCATGAGCTTCCAAGCTGGCCAGATTAGTCTTAGCACCTCTTTCCTCTGTCTATTTCAAAGGGCCACCTCATTCACCTTCCACACAGTTGAAAGCCAGACATAACATTGTTCACATTTCTACCTGTACCTGCCTTCACATTTTCCAAAGTGCTGTTTTTCATGCTTTTTCATTGAGATTCCTCCCAACACAATTCCCCTCTTTGTGTAGGGTGACCAAAAGTCCCAGTTTATGCATGTGGTCCTAGAGTATTAACAGCACCCTTTTCACTTTCAAATATGCCCCCAATTTGGATAATGAAACACACGGTCACCCTACGTTTGTGTGGTTGAATATTGCTGTAAAACAAGGTTTCTCAAGAGCAGCACATTTTGGGCAAGATAATTCTTTGCTGTGGGGGCTGTCCTATGGATTGTAGGATGTTTTGCAATATCCGTGGCCTCTATCTACCAGACCCCAGTAATATCCAACACCCCTTAGTGAAAATCAAAACTGTCTCCAGAGATTGACAAATGTCCCTGGGGGGCTTGGGATGAGGGGGACAGGGCAAGAAAAATCACTCCTACGTGAGAACCAGTGCTCTAGAAATAAATCCTTCACAAAAGCACACCAATTTTTAAAAAAAGTTTTATAGAGTTTACACCAATACTAAAGGTATGCATTGTTTCATTCTAAAGAAAGTTTCCATTGCCAATTTCACTCATGCATGATAACCTATGAATTAATTTTAATCAAGGAAAACATCCCCCACTCCATATACACACAATCGTACTAAAAATGGATTTATTTCATCTTGCTTTTTTTTCCCAAGTGCTTTCACATCCCCTACGTGGTTGAGAACTTCCCAATGAAAGAACGCACAGAAGAAGAGTTGAAAGAATTGAAGAGAGTTTTGCAGCAAAAGAAGATTGAAACAGAGTGCCTTAAAGTACAATTTAAAATATATATGTGCTTATATAAGCGATATGTTTTATTTCAGGGCTCCCTTCATACAGATTTGAGTTGAGATATAATTTAAGATAAATTTAAATAGTTTGTACTTATATTTCCATTCTTTGTTAATATGTAGAATATATTCTAATGAATACAGGAGCCAAACTCACACAAGAAATCAAGAAGACTATATCATATACAACACTGGGTAGCCCTCAAATATGAGGATATACTTTTAAAAATGAGATTTGGTGTTTTGTTCTTGCCCTGGTCAGAGGTTGCCTTCATCCCCTCATACTCTTTTTATCTTATCTTATCACTAAGGATTATAGTTTAAGATAATTGACCAAAGATGAAGTATCTGTTTTGATGGAATTATGGTTTTCCTAAAGCAATCCCAGATTGGTTTTTTTTAACAGCAATCTCTATTAACCCACTAAAAAAACACTGCCCCTTGGCATAGCTTTGTTTTAACCAGAAGCTTGCATCCATTCTTTTTCTGAGACATAAAATGAAGGCATATTTAATTCTTCTGAACCTACACCCACCAGTCCTATGTGAATAAGTTCCTTTGTAAAATATGAAGAGAAGGTATATTTTTTAATGTTTAAATACCAAGAAACACTCAAAATATTTACAAGCAGTTGTCCTCCTGACAGAAAAATATGAATATTATATACTATCAAGGACAATTTTTACTCTTTTGATTTAGCCACAGTTTATCAGTTTCCGCAGCTTTAATCTCTTCTGCAGCAGCTTCAGCATCTGTCTATCTTTGAATTCAGTTGTTGGCAAGACAATTTAGCATCTTACAATGGTTATTGAAATAATTAAGTTGTCACAAAATTGCCCTTTGGAGAATTCTTTTTATTGCGTGATTTCTGTGTCTTTTTCTGTATTTAGCTGCAAAAGGAGATTGTTGAGGTTCAGTCTGCAATTACCTCGGTTAAAAAGCACCATGAGGAGGAGGACGAAGAAGAGGAGGCAGAAGACGTGGCCGTCAAAGATACCAACTTGCCCAATTACCTGCTGGGTAGTCTGAGTACTGATTTTGGGGTCCAAACCTCTTTGTTGTCAAGCCAATTGGAACTTCATTCTAGAGAGGAGAAAATCAACCAAATTATATTACTGAAAGTAGGTGCATCTTTTCTTTATCTTTGAAAATCTCTAAAACTCCCCATGATGTATCTTGCAAAGGCTTAAATTAAAATCTAATGCCAATCACATGATGTCTTTAAAGTACACACGGAAATATCCAGGTGGCTGATGTCCATCTTTTTTTAAATACAGCTTGTGTACTAGAGTCACTTTCATGCCATTTGGACGGGGTTCTGTGATACCAGGTTTTCTTTTCTTTTCTTTTTTTTTTTTTGAGGAAGATTAGTCCTGAGCTAACATCTGCTGCCAATCCTCCTCTTTTTGTTGAGGAAGACTGGCCCTGAGTTAACATCCACACCCATCTTCGTCTACTTTATCCGCACCAGCAAATGCCGGCTGCAGAAGCAGAACGTGCACACTTAACCGCTGCACCACCGGGCCGGCCCCCAATACCAGCTTTTCTAAAGATCACCCTACACTAAGCTGACACCACAAACAAACTTCAGTAGGCTCAAAGATGAAAAAAATCCCTGAATGCCATCTTCTAGGTAACCCAGATGTATTGACCTCCTTGTAAGAGCAAGACGTGATTGCTTATCTATCCCCTTAATCAGAGGAATACAATTTCCTCTAAGACTTCTGTACCTTCTGGGGCTCAGAGATAAGGTGCAGCATCCCTCAGGCTCTAAGCTTCTACTCCTTACTTTCAACCAAACCAGTTAGTCTCACAACACATCTGTACATGCCTACTGAATGTTTTTGAAAATTCCGTGACTGAGATTGCATCAATGCAGATGGTTTGAAATTTAATGTTGGCATTTCTGTTCCTTAAAGTCCTTCAGCCATATCTGTAATTGAGTTCAAGCCTCCTGCCATGTTACTCTCCTCTTTCTTCCTAACCTTTTCTCTTCTTCTCCTCCAACCCCTGAAATTCCTATGCATTTATACTCAGAACTGTTTAGTTATCTCTTTTGTTGCTCAGCTTCTGCTGACCCGTGCTCTCAGGGTCTCACCTTCTTGCTGTTTTATTAAGGCATTTTCCTACAAGAAGGTAATTTCAGCCCAAGAGAAATTCTTGTGTAAGATCGTTTTTCCATGTTGGTTTAATGGTTTCATCTTCAGTAGGACAGATATATAGACTGAATTCTTACAGTAAAATAAAAGCTACTTTGAGTTGATCCATCAGTCTACTCATTAGCAGAGGTGGGGGTAATCCACTTGGACCTGCAGCCACATTAGTAATTGGCTGATCCAGCTGGCTAGCTTGGGTCCCCTCTCTACCTGAGAATGACCTGTTCACACAGAGGAAGAATGTTGTGTGTGGTCGCGCTTCTCTGGGAGGTTCTCCAAACAACCTCTTAAGGCCCGTCTCTTCCTCAAACATCTCCTCCAAACAAGGTTCCAAAGAAAAGACATTTCCCAACTTAAATACCACTTATCGCTTTTTAAATATTTAAGGATGGATTTTTTAGATAACATACACAAAAGTAGAGAGAATAGCCCAGAGAACCTCCAAGTATCCATCACCCACTTCAGCATTTGTCAACATACCCGCACATTGAGTTACAACTTACATTTCAAGAAGTAGGTTGTGGTATAACTTGTGCTGTTGCTTTAATCCTCCCCACGGTAGCAGACCACTGTAGATTATTGAAGCAAGAAATGACTTAATATAAACCGTACTTTAGGAAGAATAATTTACTGATAATTTGTAAGATGACTTTGGAGGGGAGGTAAAGCTGTGGGATCATATTACCGGTAAAGATATGACAGGTGATGTGTCTACAGTAACGTTTGATATTTCAGGATATCATTTACAAGGTAAAAACTACTTTCAATAGCGAGTTTAATGCTGCGTATAAACAAAAAGAGCTTGAAGTTGCACGTGTGAAGGAAAAAAATGTAAGAATTCAAGAAATTATTCTAGATCTGGACTTGGAAGAATTAGTCTGGCAACCAGAATTTGACGACCGGGAGAAGCCAGAGAGAACTCTCGTTGTGGAAAGTAATGAGGTACTGACCACCTGCATTATCCCTTCCCATCTCTCCTGACATCTTCCCGAGCTCTTGTTTATTCTTCTGCTTGTTTGTACTACTGGAAGTGACTATGTTGTGTAGCATTCTCAGTAACAAAATCAGTTGACATGGTCTCAGCAATAATGAGAATTTCTTTTCTGAATGCCATGGAGCCCAGGGAAGATTTGGACACCAAGCCCAGAAAGAGGCAGGAACCAAAGACTGGAGCCTTGTGAGGAGTTCAGAAGTCCTCTTTCTTCCTCTCTTAGCTCACTTCTCTCTGCCTTTCAGCTTCCTCTAGCAGTTTCTACTTTGTGTCTCTCACACTCAAGAGAGCAGCTGATCCAAACTAGAATCTCTTAGTCCCAATTCCAGATTTGCCTGGGAAGGGGCTCCTTGGCACAGCCTGGATCCAGCGCCTGTACACAGAGAGGTCGGGTCACATTGTGGGAGTGAGGCTGGTGGAGGTCCAGTGCTTAGCTGGGTCACTGGGGCAGTATGTATCTTAGAGAAAGGGGCTCGCTGGACAGCTCCTTTAAAAGGTATTTGGCACAGAGATGCTTACAAGTAAATGCTTGAAGAAAGCAATTAAATATAACCATATTTCATTTCTAAAAAGTAAGAAATGCTAGAGGATACTCAAAGAAGACCCCTTGCTCACAAGAAACCAGCTTGGTTACTTTGGGGCAAAAGGTAATAGTGTTGCTCAGAAGCAATAGCAAACATTTATACAGTCCCTGTTAAAAGCCAGGTGCCATTCTAAGTGCCCTAGATAGATTGAGACTAATTTATTGTTAAAAGACTTCGCAGGTAGGTACTAATATTACCTCCATTTTACAGGTGAGAAAACTGAGGCACAGAGAGGTTAAGTAGCTTGACCACGGTTAACAAAGCTAGTAAGTAATGGAGTTGAGGTTTGAACCTGAACCATCATGCTTCATAGTATATCCTCTTAACCTCTATTCTCTATCGAATTGTTTAAGGAAATCGTTTTTTCTAGAACTGGACTCCTGCCACGTGCCCTAAGACTCTGGTGCTAGCACGATGATAGCAAGTACCTCACTGTGTGCTCTCACCGAGGTCCTGTTCCGGGCAGTCACTTTGTGTGAGCGTGGTTAACCCACCACACTCGCTGCTTCGCCTACTCTAATCCCTTCTACATTCAGGAGAGTGATCTTGTTCCAAGCCAAACTTATTCTGTCCTTCCCCTGTTTAAGTCCTGCAGTGGCTGCTCATTTCACTTGGCATAATACCCACAACCCCTTTCTGAATGTCCACCCTGGGCTCCTTCTTCTCCAGCTGCTCACCCTGCCCTACTCTGTTCTGACCATGCTTGCATTCTCGCAATCCCTTGAATGCCCCAAGCTATTGACCTGTTAGGACCTCCATCCTGCAGGATTTGGCTTAGGTGACACTCCTTTGAACGCCTTCCCTACGCCCCTAATCTAAATCAGGTCCTCTGTTATAATCTCTTTAGTGATCGAGATGGGTTTTGAGAGCTAATATAGAAGTAATGATCTATTTTTCCAACCCCTCATTTTAGACCTCATCTTCATTCCAAGATAGGAAATTGTGAAATCTGGATAGTCCCTTTATCTCCTTGATACCTTCTAACCTCCTTCCATGGTGTGGAAAGAACGTTTGGTTTAAAATTTGGAAGAATAACAGCAGGAAACTACATTTTCTCTTTCAGATTACAGCACAACAACATGTCAATCCGTGGCAAAAAGTCAAAGTAGAATGGATGGCGACCCATGAAATGGAGCAACGGCTTCTGTCACAAGTATGCAGTTTTGCTCAAATGGTACCTAAGACCCTCTTTCCTTTAGGGATGCTTGTTCCTAATTTGGTTGAATAGCCTTGTACTTGTACTCCACTATAGAAAAACTTCAAGGCATTTGTCATGGTCAAAGGTCATTGGAATTTCAGTGGCCTCCTTCTCCTCTCCCGTCCATGCCACCACGCCCACCACGCCTGCCACGCCCAATCCTAAATGCAGTCATTCCAACATTGGATGGGAGGCTGCTCCTGGTGCCACTGGAGTGTCAGATTTCTGCCTCAGCCACTCTTCCTGACTCAGGCTCTTTCCCAGGGCCCCAGCACAAGACATCGAGCCCTGATGGACATGATGGGAGGAGTTCTTGAAGTCAAGAAGGAAGACATTTTGAGAATGGTGAGATTTCTTGACATCCTTTTGGAAGGTGGAATGGGGTGGAGAAAGCTACTTAAATTTGACCATTTTTGTCCATATGAACCTCAGTTTTAGAAATTCTATGGCAACAAATATTACACAACCTTGCCACGCAGCTTAGGAACATACCACATCAGGCAAATACGAAGAAATTTGAAACCTCAGACTTGCCTTCCAGTCTGACAGAAAGTAAACAAATGAACAAAAACAAGCAACCACAGTGGTTTTGGTTTCTACAGAAAGCAAGGATAATGCTGCACCTGTAAGTCTCTGGATACACCAGGAAACATCGCCTTTGATACCTGACATAGGTGTCCCTGGAGCTCAGGCATAGTTCTAGCTACAAAGATATCAACACACACCTCCAAACCTGGGTACATCCCAAACTGCCCACTCTCACTTAAGTCATAGAAAAACACTTGTAACATTTTTTTCTTATCCTTTGGTCGAAGTATCAGGTTATTGTCTTGCCAATGTGAAGAACTATATACTTTTAGAGGGATCTCTTTTTAAGTGTAATGATAATGCAGAGCTTTTACTATACTGCTACATATATGTTTGAGCTGTAGTATATGCTTTCCTTTATATCTTCAGGTGATTCCTCAACCCCCTTTCATGGCGAAACCAGATGCTTTATGGTCTGAAGAGGAAAGGAAACAATTCAAAGACTATGAGAAAAAAGTCAAAGAGTTAAATGAAGAAAGAGATAAGTATAGAAAGGTCAGAAGAGCAAAGGGTTAATATACCCTGTCATATCCAGGGTTCTGTTTCAATATCTTTTAAAATTGTGTTATTTATTTTCTCAGTGTCTTTAGTAGCTTAAGGATAGTGTTTCAGCTTAAATTCTCAAGAGAATTTGAGGAAGTAGGTGGAGATAAATTTAAAGAGTTAGAATAATTTGGTACGAAAAGAACATATTGCAATTTTTTTTGTTCTTATTGATTTCAAAATTTCCAACATTGTTACAATTCATTTGGTCTTCTATTCATTCTTCAAATGTTTAATGAACATCTATTATAGTGTGTTCAAGACATTGCTCTATATTGTTTACATCTGTTTTATTTTATTGAGGTCACAGTGGTTTATAACATTATGTAAATTTCAGGTGCATGTCATTATATACATATATACATATATATATATGTATAAAAGATTGGCCCTGAGCTAACATCTGTTGCCAATCTTCCTCTTTTTGTTTGAGGAAGATTGTTGCTGAGCTAACATCTGTGCCAATCTTCTTCTACTTTATGTGGGACATCACCTCAGTGTGGCTTGATGAGCGGTGCTAGGTCCATGCCTGGGATCCAAATCTGCAAACCCCAGGCTGCTGAAGTAGAGTACACAAAATTAACCACTATGCCACTGGGCCAGCCCCTACAACATCATATTTTGACTTCTGTATAGACTGTATTGTGTTCACCACTGAAAGTCTGGTTGCCATCCCTGTCCACATCTACCTGAGTTCGGTAATACTCTTGCTTGATTTGTTCTCAATCTCAAGGAAGGGACTTGAGAGAAGAATGATAGTCAGTGCAGCACATACTTTACGGTTGTGATCTGAGATTTTTGCAAAGCGGTTCTCTTACCCTTGTCTCCTTCAATCACAAAGAAACAGTCACACATTAAAATTGCTTACAATTATAATAGAGGCATAAAAGCTGGTGTTATACAACCAAATAAATAATATTTATTCCTCTGTGAAGAAAAAATCATACCACCATTTGAGGCAGACGTTTGTCAGCTTTATAGTGGCTGGATCTCATGAACAACTTCTTCGAAAGCGTTGTTAACCTGTGCCTGTTTTCATTCACTGCCATCATCTAGCAGTACCCTTGCGTTTTATCCTAAGATAGTACTTACTTTCAAGCCAAAATGAGTAGTCTTGAATGCAGTAAAGATTTCAAGGAGTTAGGGAGTACAGATGCCTAAGGTGGTGGCATTTACTCCATGGCCTTTCCCTGTAAAATAGTCTGCTGCCTACACCGTTACCTCTCTGCTCCTTGGTCATACTCACCGCGTAAAACCCAGCTTTGATTAAATCCAGTACTCGGCCTTCTCTGCACCTGCACTGTGCAGTCGGTAAAGAACAAAGGACTGACTGGTTTCACTCTAATGACCTTAACCTTTATGGGATCCTTTGAGCTGCTCAGTGATACCATTTGCCCTAGCCTTTTACTTCCCCTTAGCTTAGTCCACATCATCTGGGGGATCAGATTCTGTCATTCTGCTGAAGTGGAAGGACCCTGAGATGCTGCATTTCTAACAAACAACCAAGAGGTGCAGTTGCTGCTGGTCAATGGACTACGCTTGAAGGAGCAAGATCCTAGAGGACCACTTCACACGTTCTCCTCCACCCTCAAACTTCCAACACTTGATGCCCTCAACTCACTTTCACCTTATTTCCTATTTCACTGGGAGAAGAGAAGCAACTAGAAGAGATTTTCTTTACTCTTCTACCACCACGTCTACCACCCACCTGCACTGAATCCAAGAATCTCCCTGCCTTTCTATTTTTCTTTCTTTCTCTCTCTCTCTCTCTTTGTTTCTTTCTTTCTCTCTCTCTCTCTCTCTCTTTTTCCTGAGGAAGATTCACCCTGTGCTAATATCTGCTGCTAATCTTCCTCTTTTTGTATGTGAGCTGCCACCACAGCATGGCCACTGACAGATGAGTGGTGTAAGTCCATGCCTGGGAACTGAACTCAGGCTGCCGAGGCAGAGCATGCCAAACTTAACCACTAGGCCACTGGGGCTGGCTAGCCTTTCTGTTTCTTATGAATGAAATGGTGTTGCATCCACCTGAGGCTGGTCCTCCTCTTGTGCACTGGATCTTGTCCCATTTGACCCATTCAACATTGTCACTCCAGCAATTTACCCCTTTTTCCAGCATCATCCATTTTCCCCTCTCCGCTGCATTTTTCCCACCAGCATAGACTCATGCTGCAACCTAATACATTGTGTACACCTCTCATCTTATACAAAAGACAAAGAAAAAGACTTCCTTGAAGAGATTCTGGAGTTCTTTCTACTATTCTCGTGACTTTTGTGTTAGTCTAAATTTATTTCATAATAAAAGTTAAAAGAAAAGAAACTCCCTTGGCCCCACTTGCCTCTCAATCCACTGCTCAATGTCTCCTCATAAAACTCCGAAAAAAGTCTATGTTCACTGTCTCTAATTCCTCTCTTCTCAATCTTTTAAAAAAATCTTTGTATTATGGAAAATGTCAAACACATATAAAAGTAGAGAGGATAGTATAGTGCTCTCCTCATCTAGGTTCAACAGTTATTGACCCATGGCAGATCCTATTTCATTTTATATTTCCCCAACATGGGGGATTATTTTTTTTACCAATTTTTCTTTTAGAACTATTTAAATATAAAGAAATGTTACAGGAATGGTACAATCCATATACCTATGTCAGTAGTACATTTATATAATATATACCTAATATAATACCTGTACCACAAACCTATATGCTTATACTCATCAATTTATAATATTGCCACATTTGTTCTTTATTTTTTCTCCTGAATTACTGGTAATAAACCGCAGACACTGTGACACTCCCACATACTATAGTATAAGTCTCCTAAGAACAAAGACATTCTCTTACATAACCACAATAAAATTATCATACACAAAAAGTTTAGTATTAATATAATACAATTATCTAATATAAATCTGAATATCGTATTTAATTTCCCTATTGTCCAAGTAATGTGCTTCATAGCTTTTTTGCTGTTATTGTTGTTAATCCAAAAATATATTTAACTGCACTTAATTTTCACACCCTTTTAGTCTTCTTTAATCTAGAACGCTTCCATGGCTTTGTGTGTTGTGTTCCATGACACTGATGTTTTTTTCCAGGCCACTTGTTTGCTAGAATATCCTTCAACTTGGATTGGATTGTGTTCTCTTGACTAGATTCAGATAAAATATTTTTGACAATAATACTACATAGGTGATGTCATCTCCTCAGTGCTTGGTCTCAGGAGGCACCTCATGTCGGCTGGTCCCATTATTGGTGGTGTTAAGTATGATCACTGGAAAAGAGGTGTTCTGCAGACTTCTTCACATATAAGTTCTCGTTCCCCTTTGTATTTAATAAGCAATCTGTGGGGTGACGTTTTGAGACTGTGTGACTCGCTGTTCGTCCTGTCTTTTGACATCTGTTGATGATTCCTTGCCTGAATCAGCTGTTACTATAGTGATTGAAAAATGGTTCCTTTCTAGTTTCTATCATTTAGTCCATATTTATTAGTTGGTATTCTTCTGTAAAGAAGCTCTTCCCCTCTGCGCCATCCCAGGCCCACTCTTTTTAAAAGATTCTTTTTCAAACTTAATGTGTTTTTAATCCATTACTGTCATTATTCTCTTTGATGTTCTAAATGTTCAGAGCTCCTTCAAGTTGTCATCTGTGTCCTTCTGACATGTTCTCATCAGTTTTGAGTGCTTTCTCCTTTCTAACACAACAGAATGTTCTAGGTACGTAGCATCAGCTATTTTTCTAAGAATCCCTGATTCCTGTTACTGGGAATTGGTGTTTAAAAGCCAATTCATTGCTTCTGGGGAGGGGTGGGGTGACTGCCTCTAGACCATTTCCATACACAGAGCTAAGAATATATATATATATGATTATCTATCTACCTATCTGTATGATACACATAGGTGATATCAAAACTTCATACTGTTACCTCCAGTTCCAACTCAATATACTACAGGGTTCTTCTCTCTTTCCTTCGTTTAATAATTAGATCTCCTTTCTCAGTGCAAAATCTAGTTCCCAAAATATAAAGATATTTATTCATTTTCTCGGTCCTACAATGTACATAAAATGCCTCTACTGAAAGCAAGTCGATTAAGTCAATTTTAAGGTTTCCTTGCACCTCTTTTTGTTCTTAGGATATGTCCCACTGAGGGTGGACCACTCACATGTTATATTCAGAAATTATTTGGACTAATCTCTTTTTTTTCCCCCTCTGTGTGACTAACATTGTCAATTGGATCTGAAGTTTAAGTTCTTCAAGCAATGGTGTTCTTATTTGAGGTAGAAGGGGCTGGTGTGTCTTCTGATTTTATGGTTTGCTTTAGTTTCTGCAGAATTCTTAATCTCCCCTTCTTCTTTCCTTCTTTCCCTTCACTCCCAAGTCTCCAAAAGGAGATCCCCTCTTCCAGGCTGCGCTGCTCTCCCCAGAAGCCGTCCTGCCTGAGACTGCACCTCTGCCTTTCAAGCCCCTTCTTCTTGATTTCCCGAGAGCTCTTCTTCTGGCGCCTCGACCACTCCCATCCTAATCCAAACTCCTGTAACCTTTCACCTGATCTATGGCACCAGTGTCCCTGCTCTCCCCATCCCTGTGTCCCCTCTCATTCTATCTCCTATCGCTCTCGCCCTTGTTAACTGCACCAGCTCCACCGACCTCCTTGGCGTTCCTCAAAGACACCCAGCAAAGTCTTGACTTCCACGCTCGCAGCTCATTCTTGCTGCAGGGACTTGACGCGCCACATGGCTTGCTGTTTCACCTCCTTTGGATCTTACTCAATTGTCACCTCATCTCTCTCCCTGCCGATCCTGCTCTACCCCAATCCCCCCAGCTTTCTGTTCTCCGGAGTATTTATTCCACCTGGCCAACTTCTTCTTTACTTGTTTGCTTACCTGCCTCCTCTACTAGAATATAACATGAGGGAAGAGAATTGGTCTGTTTTGTTCATTACTATATTCCAAGGTTTTAGAACTATGCTTGACCCGTAATAAACACTCAATAAATATTTCTTGAATGACTGGATGAATTTACTGACACCTGTGATGTGCCAGGCATTCTCCTAGGGCCTGGGGACTCACAGATGAAAGGATACAGCCTTTGCCCTCAGGAGCTTGCAGTCTGGTCAGCTAGAACAATACCTGCTTAAATTGCAGGCCATGGTTTTTTTCAGAGCTGGGAGAAATTCTTGGTGTGATGGATTCTGCGTTGTTCATCCGGACCTTCTACTTGGTCTCCCATTTCTCATTTCCCCTGTTTCTCATTTCTCAGCATCTGATGCAGACATTTTTAGGCAAAATGAGATTTTCCCAGGAATGTTTGAGGAAAAGTGACCCTCGTGTCTTCAACAAATACTCCTTGAGTTCCCACTACGTGCTCGGGCTGTCCGGCCCCGAGGGACACGTGGTGAATAGACAGACACAGCCTTCGCCCCTCACAGTTCTTACTATCCAGGGGGAGGGAGTTATACTAACTGGGCATTCACAAAATAATTGTTTAACTTCAATGAGATAAATCAGGAAGGACAAGTTCAGGTGCCACCTCTGACACTGAACACAGAAGCATTGACTTAGATCAGGGCCATTGGTGTTCACTAGGTCCCCTTTACAGGCTGGCATGCCCATCCCCTCACTGCTATGAGTGTTAAAGCTAAAGGCTTGCACCTGAGACTTTCTCTGAAGCCTTGCCCTTGACTGATCAAGGAGGCGTCCTTGTCCAGAGACACCTGCAAATGTTGTACCACTGCCCCCACCCAGGACAGCCAGTGCCTGACTGAGGAGATGGGGCTGCAAAAGTCCAGCCCCCTTGGCCCAAGTTGGGACAGCTCAGCAGAACCTCTCTATTATCCTTATACCCCTGGGAATCAGGCCAAGGCTGGGCCGCCTCAGAGCACATCATTGCTCAGCTCCTGTCCCTTTCTTCCCTGCTTCCCTCCCCCTTACAGGTGTCTCCAAAAGAGCCCTCCCTCCAGAAACCACATGCACTGGAATCCTGTCCAGGCTTCGCTTCTAAGACTGGAGACAGTACCTAAGACACGACCCAAGGAAGGCTTCCTTGAGAAAGTGGCACTTATGCTTACGTTGGAAGAATGAGAAAGGATGATTAGGTTGAAGAGCAGGGAATGGAGAGCAAACAGGTGGAAAAGCACAGGAGAAGGGCCTGTGGTGAGATGAGGGTGGGGCATTTGAAGAACAGAACAAAAGGCCATTTTGGCATTATAAAGAGTTCCTTTCAGACCAGAGAGCCTCAAAGGCCTGGAATCTTAGTGTTTAAAGGAGGATGGGTTGGGATCCTTGGGCAATCTGGCTTCGCAGGCTGAGTCTTTGGCCATTTGCCATGGACGATGCTTCCATTATCCAGGAACACATGACCTTGATAAACTAATAGGAGGCCTCAATTGTAGAATTTTTCCATTTCTATGAGATAGTGTTATAAATTTTTACAAGCAAATTGGCCCGGAGGTGTGATTTTCTGTGTTTGTTTTATTTTAATAGTTCTTTATTGCTTAATTGGCTTAATTTGCGTGGTCTTTCTCCTTGCATCATATGCCTCTATACATTTTGCTAAACTTCTCTCTCCATCATCTTCCCAGAGTCAGTCTCTTCCTTTATGAAACCAACATAGAGAGAACTTGGTTTTTTAAAATAAATTTAAAATAACAATGATATTATTACCATCATAGTAATAATTGACTCAATTAAGAATTATCAATGGATGCTAAAACTGGTGGATAAAAGTTTGATGAGGAACAAGATTTTTACATGGTCTCAAAGTATCTTCCCACAAATTAATTAATTACAAATGGAAAAATAGTAACTGTACAATAGAGAAACTGGCAGACGCTACTTAACCAAGTGATCATAGTTAACATCACCAATAATGAAACAAACCAGCATCGTGTCTCCTGATGTGGTGCACTGAGAATACACATGATTTATATAGTGATCCTACTAGATGTGTATAATGTGGTCCCAGGGTGAGAAAACATCAAACAGACCTAAACTGAGTAACAGTCTACAAAATAACTGGCCTGTACTCAAGTGTCTACAACTTATTCTCAAATGGTTGAGAAAAAGATAGAGATAAGGAGAGAAAGAAAGAGATATTGAGCAGCTGGTAATGCAAGTGGGGCAGAATACTAACAATTGATTAATCTGGTAAAAAGCATATGGGGATTCTTTGTCCTATTCCTGCAACTTTTCTGTAAATTTGAAGTTATATCAGAATTTAAAAGTTACAAAATATTTGAAAGATCAAGATCATTTGTGGGCTAGCCCTGGTGGCCTAGTGGTTAAGTTCCAGGCATTCTGCTTCAGCAGCCCAGGTACGTTTCCCAGGCGCAGACCTACATCAGTCATCTGTCAGTGGCCATGCTATGGCGGTGGCTCACATACACAAAGAAGATTGGCAACAGATATTAGCTCAGGGTGAATCTTCCTCAGCGAAAAAAAAAAAAAAAAGAAAATCATTTGTAACAGTATATCTAGGATTGATCTGCAGATATTGTTCTCTTTAAAAATATAAATTTATAGCTTTCAACTTATCTACTGTGTGCTTAGCTCTAAGTCCTGGTGGAATTTAAAGAAAGGGGGTGGGACTTTTTTCCCCTAATGTAGAACTGTTTGCAGGGACAAAACATACAGAAAACAAGAGAAAGTACACATATGTAAATATACATACATATGTATATGCTCACTTCTTATTTCCTTAAAATCTAAAAGTTCCATGAAGAGGTGTTTATGGCTTAAAAAAAATCCAAGATTTTTTTAGAGCCAATTTTGTGCCTGGAAATTTCTGTCCTGTATAGAGAGTCAGAATTTTCTAGGAAGATTTGCTGCAATTTGTTTTACTAGGCCTACTTCTTCCTGCATAATTAGCCAGGATCAGTGATTTTTAAACTTCTTTTTTTCCCAGTGCAGTCTTTTTTCAGCAAAAATCTTAGAGACACAAAACATTAAGTAGATCCAGGTGGAACATCTGTGGTTGGAGAGGGCAGGGGGCCCAGAACACCTCACAGGGCCTGCCATCCACCTGCCCCTCCCTTGCGGCAAAATGTAAACACCACTTCCTAAGAGCATTTGATGTTCCTAAACCTTCACTTTGCTATTGACTTTCTTTCAGTCATTAGAAGCAGAAATGAAGAAACTTCAAAACTCTATTCAAGAAAGCACACAGAATTTTGATGAACATTTGAAAAGGCTCTTTGAAAGGAGAGTGAAGGCAGAGATGGTTGTCAACCAGGTAAAGGAAAGCTTAAGTGACTTTTTCTTTTCCGGAATCCTCTAGGGGCCTCTCGTTGTTCTTAGGATAAAGACCAACACCCGTTCTGGCACTGAGGTCCTGTCCACACTGGCCCAGGTTCCCTCTCCAGCCTCATGTGTCCCACTCTCCCCCTCACTTGCCACACTCCTGTCACCGCACGAAGATGGGGTTCTCCTGTCTGATGCACACAAAAAGCCAGTTATTACAGCATCAGCTTTTGAGAAAAGAAAAGCCTTTATTGCGAGAGTGATCTGCAAGGAGACAGGAGGCATAAGCTCTCAGATCTGTCTCTCTGATTCAAGATTTGGGGAAAAATTTAAGAGGTTAGGGAGAAGGGGCTGGTACACAGAAGTGCTGGTGGGGCGGGTTTTGATTGGAGGGCTTCCAACATTGACGGAAAGGTTCTAAACATGTACAGTAAGGTTCTAAACATGTATGGTAAGGTTCTAAACACGTAAGGTAAGGTGTGGAAAGGGCTTTAATACCAGATTTCCTAGACAACAGACCTCTCGCCTCTGATGAGAGTCTGACTTTCCGGTTCCAGTCATGTCCCAGTCCTTCGGTTCCATTGGGGGGAGAATCTTTGGTTCCAGGGCCTTTTAGGTCGAGAGCTCCTCCTCTACGCATGCTCTGGCTACGTGACTTGCAAACTGTTGGCCCGCCTCTGAGAAACATCTTGTTGGTAAGATGGAGTCCGTTTGAACTGGCCCCTCCTCTGCTGCCTTGCACAAACCAGTGTCCTCCTTCCTCCCAACTCTGCCACTAAGAGTCTCTGCCAATTTCCTTGCCTCCTGACTTATATCCACTCATCTGTCAGGTCCCAGCTTAAAAACAAGTTCCTCAGAATAGGAAGATTAGGTCTTCCTATTAGGTACTCTTTTCTTTTACTTTCTATCACTTATTGCAACTACATTTTAATATACGTAAGATTACTTTTTAATGCTCCCAAGACTATAAGCTCCATGGGGCTAGGGACTGAGTCTGTCTTGTTCATCCCTGTATCTCCAGAAACTAGCAAAGGGCTTGGCTCATACTGTATGCTGAATGAATGAATAATCCACATGCCCCAAAAGATCAGATGAAAAATCCAGCTTAATTTGATTCAGTAGTAAGAATATAAATGAAGCGTGCAGTAACTAGATGCAAGAAGACCTAGGAATGAAGCCTTTAAATTCTGAGGAAAAATTATTACTAACATTGCATTCTTTAGCTGGCCAAGCTATCAAATGAGTATGAGAGGAGAATAATGATATTTTGAGAAATTCAAGGTCTCAAAAATTTATATGCTCTCATTCTCAGGGAGCTATTGGAAGATGCAAGGACATCAACCAAAAAAGATGAGAGAGGTTAAGGGGACCTCCAGGAAGATGTCCGTATCCTCAGGGTCCCAAAGGGAATGTTACACTGAAAGGGTTACAATTAAGAGAGTTTACTGCAGGGACGTTTTACTGGAGTATGGGCAGGGTAAGGGAAACAGCAAGGAACAGTGAAACCCCAGGGACTAGAAAAAATGGAAAGCCAGTATCATCTCTAGAGTTAAAGAAGCAAAGGAAGGGAGCTGTTACCAGGACCCAGCAAGACCTATAGCCGTGGGAGAGGGCCTGCTCCCCAGGAGTCATGGCCATAGACAGAACATAATCCCTTGCCCAGCAGGGAGGAAATGTATGTGTATGATAGTTGGGTGGGGGGAGGTTGGGGATGAGTGCCCCAACATTAGTCATAATAGCAGCATTAGTCATAATGACGAAAAAGTAGAAACAATCCAAATGTCCAACAAGTGGGAGTAGAGAAATAAAATATGATTTATCCATATAGTGGAATATTATTCAGCAATAAAAAGTACTAATACATGCTACGACGTGGATGAACCATGAAAACATGCTAAGTGAAGAAGCCAGACACCCAAGGCCACACAATGAATGATTCCATCTATATAAAATGTCCAGAATAGGCAAATCCAGAGAGGCAGTAAGTTAATTAGTGGTTGCCTTGGGGCGGAGGTGAGGAGGCCTCTGGGAGGTGTGGGGAGAAATGGGAAATGAATGCTAAAGGACTTCTTTTCAAAGTGACAAAACATTCTAAAATTAATTGTGGTGATGGTTGCACAACTCTGTGAATATACTAAAAACCATTGAATTATATGCTTTAAATGAGTGAGTTATATGGATTGTAAAATAAATCTTAATAAAGCTGTTATTTTCAAAAGATATCCTTAAGACATCTTTTCCTACAAGATAATGAGGAAATTATCAAAGACTGTTAGGTAATATCAAAAGGAACCAACTTTAAAAAGCTCCCCTAAATGTGACAATTTAAGATTCAACAATGATAATAATTGTAATTAACTGAAACCCATCACATTTGTTTAAATTCATGAATTTTTGTGATCTTTTAAAAAGAAAAATGCCAGTTGGTTACCTTCAGAGGATAACAATCAGTTCATTATCTAAAAACTGATAAAGAAAAAGCGTGAAGTATTTATTCTGCCTTCCTATATGAACTGCACCATTAGCTAACCAAATAGCAGATAAGGAGAAGCATCTCTTTATAAAAGAATTTCAATTAATAAGCAAAAAAGGAATGATAGCAATAGAATATCACCATTTGCAACTCTCAATGGATTAGTGGACCTGGGCATTGAGCATCTACAGCTGCGAACATCACAAAAAGAAAGACAACAGATATTATGTGTCTTCTGACCAAAGAACACAGTATCACCTCTAGTCTTGCCAAAAGGATCAAACATGGGTCTGATCAGGCCTCTGATCCAGCTGCCATCCCATACACGGGATGAAGGACCCTGATGAACTCACCATAAGTACCCAGTCAGTAAAACCCAAACTGGGTGAAACTACAGATAACTACAAAAAAAAGGGAAGGACAAAAAGGATGGAAGGGAACCTGTGGATTATGAGAGATGTAAAAAATGTGATGATTTTTTAAATGGACAAGTTATACTATAGTGCCTAGAGATACATACTTTGGTAATAAAACCATAAAGAAACACAAGAAAGTGATTAGTAGTAAAGTCAGGACAGTGGTTATTATTGGGGTTGAGATTGTCATGAGGACACGTGGAAAGGGCACCTGGCAGTGGCAAAGTTCTATTTCTTCAACTGGGTGGCAATTACATGGGTATTTGCCTTTTAATAACTTACTAAACTATACATTCGTGTGATGCATTTTTCTGTATATATGTTTTATCTTACAATAAAATGATGAAAAAGGAAATAACTGGGGAGTTATTGCAACAGCTTATCTTCCCTTTTTCTTAAGCAGAATGTTTCTTCCTTGTACCACATAAATTTGCTTGATGAGTGCCAAGTCTATGACCCTGAATGGAAAATCCTTTCTCACATAGGAGTATTGATCATTTCCCCCCCCTTTTTAAATATTTCTACAGGAGGAATTGAAAATAAATAACCTTGTTTTTTCTTTACTGTTGGATGAAGAAATAACCTCCAGAGAAGCATTCCTGAACAACTACCTTACAAGGAAGCAGGAAGAGAAAGTAAGGATAGCACCCAATATCTGAGCACAAGCATTTTCTGACAGATGTGCGCCTTGTTTAACGAGAGCTCCCACGCCTAGACCTTTCCTTCCTTCCATGTTCCTTCTCAGCCGCGTGCGTTCCTTGGCTCCCTGCCTGGGACTTTGCTCCAGGGTCAGGTGAAAGCAGCCACGCCAATCTGTTAATAAGTTATGTGATTCTGCAGCTGCAATCATTTAGTCGTATGGCATATGGTTTATAAAATGAGGCCATACGGCTTCGTGGTTGAAAGGACCTACTTTCAACCACTCACTGGCTGCGGGACCTTGGACAGGACATATAACCTTTTAAGCTATTTGAAAGCTCTTCTCTAGGGAATATTTTTCTTTGTGGACTATTTGGCACCCTGAGTTTTACTAAAAATGTAAGTAATGGGTTAGCTTAGAGAATGAAAAGCTGTCATGTTCTGAGAAACTCCAATGAATAGGAGCATGAATAGATGTTTCATTAAAGAGACAATGAATGTAAAATGCTTGTCACATAACGCTTTTCAAAAGATGTCAGCTGTTATTAGTAGTATTAATAAAGGACATTTGGTGGGCACGGATGTTAGCTCAGGGCCAGGCATCCTCAGCAAAAAGAGGAGGATTGGCAGTAGTTAGCTCAGGGCTATCTTCCTAAATAAATAAATTAATTAAGTAAGTAAAGGACATTTGGAATGAATGATTTAGAGTATCATATATGACATATGTACTTACTTTTTGCTAAGAGTCTGTTAAACAGCATATGGACAGCACCTTCTAAATATATCCCTGCTCATAACAACCCTGCAAGGTACTGGATTTCTTTCACTGATGAGGAGAGCATCTCAGAGAGACTGGTAACACACCTAAGTCACCCACTATTACATAATATAGCAGGATCTGGAACTGTGGAAATGAGTGAAGACCATCCAAATGAAAATAAGCAGACTATTCAGAACCTTGGCATAATAAGGGAATCAGCCACCACCCCTTGTGCTGACACTCCAAGGCAGGCAGGGGGATGGGAAAGCTTTATAATGAAAAGACAGGGCTTCAGGTGCCCCCTAATTGGAAGTTATTGGCTTGGGAAAGGCAGGGGCAAGTTAATTAAAAGCTGGGAAACCTTAGTGATTGGTTTGGGGAGCATATTTGGCTTTCTCTGGTTGGTCCTAAGTTGGAAATGGTGGCGAAAGTTAGGAAAGCTGAAAGTTGTTGACCGAGCCCTGACAGCTTGGGACCCATTGCTGCAGACGTTGAGGTTTAACTTCCTGGCTGGCTGCTGCACAGGTTGGGGGTCAGAATTCTATTTTTATGTAGGGTCTGGCCACTGTCTGTTTATAGATTCAGGCTCTCAGAAACCAGGTCCATGCAACTCCCGAGCCTGTGCAATTTCATTATTTATGCCCCTCTGCCAAGGATGTAGCGTGCTTCATAGTCACTCACACACTCACATACCGAGCCGGGGGTACTTAGGAACAGGTGACTGGAAGTTTGTTCTTTCAAAGTCTCCAATTGGCTTACTTTCTTCTATAAATGTTACCTGTAACGGATACTTCACTGACACGTTTATCTTGTACTAGGAAATTTCTCATTCTTTTTAGTATCCCCAATATTTTTGTCTATCCTGAAAAATCTCCAGTTCCAATCAGCTATTCCTGATATTACAGAGCCAGACTTCAGAAGCCATCCGGAAATCTAAAGAAGACCTCGATGTGTACAAGGAACACTATGACAACTTAGTGGCAGAAGACAAAGTGAGAGCCATTGTCTTGCCCCTCCCCCAATGCAATAGAGTTGCTGCTGCCTGGATTTGGGGAAGATTAAAGGGAATATAATTTAATTTCCTCATAGATTTTTCTCCTACTATAATTCTTAGTTATGAGTGAACTTCATTCTATGCCATGTATATTTCTGAAAATCATTGTGTAAAATAAATTTTTGTAAATTTCTTTGGTTTAAACTTCCTCTTGTACAAAAAAGAGATCATCTAGACTTTTGGGCTTTGCAAACATGGGGTTGCAGGTCCCACTAGTTGGTCATGAAATCAATTTAGTAGACTATGACCAGCTGTTTAACAATGGAAAAGAATCGGATGGAAAAGCATAAAGAAGAATAGAATTGAATGGAATGAAATAGAGTAGAATAGATTAGAGTACTTTTCATGTTTTATAGGCAAATATTTTGTGCAGCTTCAGTTCTGGGTGATTTCTAAAACCTCGTACATTAAACAATATTTTTAATTCCCTGAGGTGCTTTCTAGTCTATGCACAGTGAGTGGACACCATCTAACAAGTCTACCTTATAAACCAAGTTTTCATGGATTTTTAAAAATCAAAGTGATACAACTCTATATTTTGAAGAGTATTGTCAACAAATAAAAGTTTTCTGAAAAAGGTTACAATCCTGACAATGATCTGTCTGTCCTTAGGTTCTGGATCGCAGCTTTAGAAAGGAATTTTCTGAAATCCCCAGTCATCAGGTGGACATACTCTACAAACTTTTTAAACGCCGACCCAGGTTTGTTTCTCCTTTGCTATCACGTTTCTTGTAAAAAATGTTTGTAAATGAAGAGGAGTGTTATCAGAATTCAGATTTTCCTTTCAATTAGATGTAAATATTCAGTGAAATATCTTTTACCTGAAAATGTTCAAGTGTCTTAATATAACGCAGGGTTTTTTTTAGATTATTCTTACATCTTAAGGTAGGCAATGAAGAATAATGATTTCTTTTCATTATTTAAAAATACTTAAGTATCTAGGTAAGCACGGTGCTTCTACAGGTTCTGTGTTATAAATGAAAGTAGATTCTCTGAAGTCAGACGGCATACAGACCTATAAATAATTTTGCCCAAGATATGAGCAAATATGAGTCCCCTGAGATATGAATTAGAATTACACATAAAAGGCTTATAGGACAAAATAAGTTTGGGAAAATACTGAATTTAAAAGAAAAAAAGGTTAAACAGTTCTCTTTACTAAAGAACTTCTCACAACTTGTTTTTGGCCTTTGGATGTCCAAGTAGAGAATATAGAGTAAGCAGTATTTTCCACATTTCTTTGACCACAAGTCCCCTTTCCTCGGAGCACCTGCTGTGACTGTTCAAGGCAAGGTTTGAAATGATTGAAAATAACCATTATCAAAAGAGTTCCAAAATATCTGATTTTTATACTGAGAGTAGCATTAGAATTACATTTCACAGACTTCCAAATTTTTATAAATTCAGATTTCTATAATTTTCAACCAAATGTAATCTAGAACTCATGGAGTTTGTCACAAAGGGATAGGTTCATTTGTGTCTGAGATACGAACCCGTTCTCTCACCTTTGACAGGTCACATATAACCTGGGAAAGTCAAACTAAAACATGCCTCATATCTTGGTTCCTCTGTTTTTAAAGGAACGAGTTATTATAAGCCTTGTGAAGAAAGAAGCGAGACCTCCCATATAGTGGGAGGCAGCAGTGGGAAGAGCATAAACTTTATAGCCGACAGAATTAGTGTTAAATCCTAACAACACTATCTATCAGGCCTGTGACCTGGGGCCAACAGCTTCTCTGGAGCCTCACTGCCCCATCTAGAGAAAGAGGCTGGCAGTGACGTCACCGTGTATTGTAAAGCACCTTGACAGCGAGTGTCTCACACAAATCCTCGTGTTCTTCTTCCTTCCCAGCCACAGCCCAAGGACACAAAATGACTCTATTAATGTAGATAAAACAGGTGCTTCTCCAGTTCCCTCTGTATCTGAACATATTCCAGGCTACCCACCTGCAAAAAAGATACCAGCAGGCGGTATGTGGCACAGAACCAGGGAAAAGTCACATTTGTCTCCGGCGTTTACTTGCCTGCTTAAAACCCGCAGAAGGGAGACGTTTTCCAGTACGGGTGAAGCTGCCAGAGCCGACAACAGTTAGGAACGTCTATAGTCCAGACAAGGTCCTGGGTGGGCGTCCAGAGAGTATGAAAGGAGGTCAAAGTGGGCGCTTTTCTCTTTGGAATAATCCACTCAGCAGCCCCCAAGTGCCAAAGGAAAGTGTCATGCAATGTCACACTCACGCTAAGGGTTGTGTTATTTAACGTTGAGTTTTTTGTGTGAGAATGTGGATGACTAATGGGCTTTTATTGGTGATACCAGGATTCACAAACCGAAAATGCACTCAGAAACGGCCGGTATTGTGCCTTTTGGAGAGCGACCGGAATCTGGGAAATCGAATAAAGATGCCTTTGCCCAGTTAATGAAAGCCATGGATGATTTGGACAATATTAATAACATGCCAGAAGGATTGGACCCCTCGGTCTGGGAACATTTCTGCATGACCAGAAGAGTGAAAGTGGAAAATGAACAGAAAGTATATAATAACATTTTATTTTATTTTATCTCAATTTCATTTATCAAGTATATACTAATATCAAGTATATAGTTTATGGTGGTCAGTGTTTCCAGAAAAGCTAATTATTTAGGTTTTCCTGCTAGAGTAGTAGTCAGTAATAGTAATAATGATGATGAAACAAAACATTAACCTTAGTGCTATTGAGGGCTCAGTAGAGGCCTGTACTTGCAGACCCACACTGTCCAAAATGGTGGCCACTAACCACATGTGGTTATTGCTTACTTGAAATAAATGTGACCAGTCCTAATTGAGACGTGCTGTAAGTGGAAAATACACACAGATTTAGAAGACTTAGTATGAAAAAAAAGAATGGAAAATGTCTCAATATTTTTTATATAAATTACAGGTTGAAATGACAATGTTTGGGATATATTGTATAAATAAAATATATTAGTAAAATTAATTTCACCTGTTTCATTTCACTTTCTTATAATATGGCTACTACAAAATTTAAAATTACGTATGCAGCTTGCATTTATGGCTCACATGATATTTCTCTTGGACAGCACTATTGTAGACACAACTTCCCCTCTCTCTGCCCTAGTCTTGAGTAGTACTCATCTCTTTTTTGCATAGATTAGAATATATTTCACCAGAACCAGCTTTATAGTTTCGCTAGAATACATTTTTTTCCTTTTTTTTTTTTTTTTTTTGACGAAGATCAGCCCTGAAGTAACATCTGCCGCCAATCCTCCTCTTTTTGCTGAGGAAGACTGGCCCTGAGCTAACATCCGTGCCCATCTTCCTCTACTTTATATGTGGGACACCTGCGACAGCATGGCTTAATAAGCAGTGCATTGGTCCACACTGGGGATCCGAACCCTGGGCCACTGAAGCGGAACGTGTGAACTTAACCACAGCACCACTGGGCCGGCCCCAGAATACATTTTTGAAATTATTTTATTGAGGTCATATTGGTTTATAACTGTGTAATTTCAAGTGTACATCATTATATATCAGTTTCTGAGAGTACATTTTTTTAAATATAGCAAAGGGTAACAATTTGAGAGTGTGTTTAATTGGGAAGAGAGTCCTTCCTCTTATTGCTTCTTGACCATTCCCTGCCTCCCCTCCCCCAGATTCCCTAAATTCACTGCCACATGCATCGGGCTGGCATATTCTTGGTAAAGTATCTATGATTTTATAATTTTATCTGAGATGATGAGAACAGATTTTAAAATAAAATATAAGAAAAATTCTAGTTGCTTGCATATTGAATTTTCAGTGAGAAGCAAATTTGATACTTTTCCGATTATTTGTTGACTGTACCATGTGAGTTTTAGATATATTACGTAATGGCAGAGAGAGAAATTTTTGTTAATCTCTGAGAAAGACGGGCTTCATAACAAAGATAAAAGATGTGTGTTTTCTAAAGTTTTTAAAATTAGTTTGCTTGTATTTCTAAAGCTCCATATGTTCTGAGATGTGTGTGGTTTGGTTGCTTCAGGTAAAGCAGAAAGCAGCTGGCTTAATGGAAATGGTGGCTTTTGTCCGGAGGAGAACTGAGGATGATGAGAAGGTGCAACGCGAAATTGAAAAAGTCTTCCATGAACTCATCCTGTAATTTGAACCTTTCATTTATTCAAAGTCTAAGCTAGGGCTAAATTAGGTTGTGTTATCAAGGGGCTCCTAATCACTAGTTCCCAGCTGGCGAAAACTTATCTATCCGGTTGGGCTTTGTAACGTCTCTTTGGAAAAGAGCATTTTGTTACATAAGACTTTATATGAGAATGGAACTAACCTATATGTTCCATTGCTTTTATATAAGAAATAGGTACGTTTTGGAAAAATCTTAGTATTTTTTAATCTGTTCTTTCCACATAAAAATACATACATAGGTAGAATTTATTTCTGCTAGTAAGGACTTTTCGGCTCAAGCCACACAAACAATGTGGAAAATCAAGCAGACATCCAAGAAACGTCCATATAGACACCTAACCGGCTAATATCTTTCTCTTTAGGGGAGCTTGTTGTATTTTGCTGAGTGATTGGGATACTGTTTTAAGTCCTGCTTCACTTTTGGCCATATTTATAGCCACATTGATAAATACTTCTCTGATGTTCTCAAATTCATCATTATACGTCATTTTCAGCTCTAGGCTATAAGGAGGAATATGAATATATTTGATAAGTAGCAGACAAACATTGTTAATATAATATCAGAAGTCAATACACAAAGTCAGAACTTTAATAGATTTATTTGGTAGCATCTCTATTTTCTTCCACTTGCAATCAAAATTATATTTATCTTTTCTTAATCATAAAGTAAAACTTTATGAATGTATTTCTCTCCATACCATTCTTTGAGCAGCCCAAGTGTAATTCCATATTAATAAGAGGAAGTATCATAGAGCCCTCTAGGAAAGCTCATCACTGGGAAAATATTTTCCATGTTAATCTCTAGCATGTTTACCTTCAGCTTAAGGAAAATTAAGTTTGAATTTTATATTCGCAGATAATGGGTGAAATGTGTAGTATAAATATCCTACAACTATTTACTTTGATGTCTTTTTCAATTTAGATTACAGGAAGAGAAAGTGAGATTCCAGCTGAATTTGACAATCCAAATTCTCCTTAAACAAGGACAAGTAGAACTGGAGAATTTCCAGTTATTGTTGGAGTATTCTGATGCAATTCTCATCAACAAGAACATAATTGAAGACTTGAATTCTGTGATTCGGGTAATTATCATTTTTTAAGGAGAAAAACCCAAAGTACCACCTGCTGTACCAATTATTTTTCACTATTCTCCCATTTCCATGATAAGTCATTTTCATTCAGTTAAATCAGTGGTTCCTAACTCTGACAGTACATTAGGCCCCACCCCTAGGCGTGCATATGTTTTAAAAGCTACCCAGATAATTCTGAAGTACAAGAAGTTCGGGACCACAGAGTTAAATGTTCATTCTAATATGCCATCATTTTGTTAGGCTTAATCTACTCACCTAATGATAAGCTTAGGTAAACTTAGATAATTGATTTCACACCTTGCCTGTTTTCCAATATAAACATTTAATGTTATATATTTCCCTCTTGGCTACATATATTTTAGCTGCATTCTGCAAATGTTGATGTTTTATGTTTCCATTTTCTTTCCATTTAAAATATTTTTAAATGTCCCTTGTAACTCTCTATTTGACTCATGGGTTATTTGGAAGTGTGTTATTTAATTTCTGAATATTTGGGGATTTGGTGCTGTTTGAGGATTACGTGCTAATGTTGCCAGACATTGTACTTTTACAAATGCTCTATACCCACAACGCAGTGGTGTTATTTTTGCTTTAGAGAGTCAACTGTCTTTTAGAGTGATGAAAAATAAGAAAAAAATATTTTCTAGTTCCTTCCATTTTCACTTTTCAAGAGATCTTTCTTTGTGTAAATTGAAGTTTCTGTCTGTTATCATATACCTTCTGCTTAAAGAACTTCTTTAAACTGAATTGCAAGTAGACCTGTAATGACTTCTCTCAGTTTTTCTTTGTCTGAAATTGTCTTTGATTCCCCTTCCTTGTTGAAAGGTGTTTTGCTGGGTCCCCTTGATTGGCAGGTTCTCTGTCTGTCTCCATCTTTTCACTTGAAAGGTGTTCATTTTCTTCTGGCTTACAGAGTTTCTGACTGGATGTCTACTATATGTTTTTTTGTCTTTGTTCCACATAATGTAATGTGTTTGTCTTAGAGATTTTCTCCTTATCTTTGGTTTTCAGCAGTTTTAACATATGTTTAGGAGTGTGTGTGTGTGTGTGTGTGTGTGTGTGTGTGTGTGTTTGATCCTTTTAATGAACTATTGAGTTTGGTTTGCTAATATTTTGTTGAGGATTTTTGCATCTATGTTCATCAGCGATATTGGCCTGTAATTTTCTTTTCTTGTGTTTTCTTTGTCTGGCTTTGGTATCAGGGTAATGCTGGTCTAGTAAAATGAGTTTGGAAGTGTTCCCTCCTCTTCAGTTTTTTGTAAGAGTTTTACAAAGATTGCTATTAATTCTTTTTAAAATATTTAGTAGTCTTCACCAGTGAAGGTTTTGGTCCTCAGCTTTTTTTGTTGTTGGGAGGTTTTTAAATCTGATTAAATGTCTTTACTTACTATAAGTCTACCAGATTTTCTATTACTTCGAGTCAGTTTTTGCAGTTTGTGTGTTTCCCGGATTTTTTTCTATTTCATCTAGGCTATCTAATTTGTTGGTATACAATTGTTCATCATATTCTCTTGTAATCCTTTTAATTTCTGTAAGGTTGGTAGTAATGTTCCTGACTTCATTTCTGACTTTAGCCAATTGAGTCTTTTCTCTCTTATTTTCTTGGTACAACTAAAGGTTTGTCAACTTTGTTGTTTTTTCCCAATGATTCTGATTTCAAAGATTTTGGTTTCACTTCTTTTCTCTATTGTTTTCCTATTTTCTATTTAATTTACCTTTGTTCTAATCTTCCTATTTCCTTCCTGCTGCTGGCTGTGGGGTTTGTTTGGTCTTCTTTTTCTAATTCCATAAGATGTAAAGTTATATTATCGATTTGCGATCATCCTCCTTTTTTAATATAGGTGTTTATAGCTACAAATTTCTGTCTGAACACTGCTTTTGATGCATCCCATAAGTTTTGGTATGTTTTCCCTTTCATTCATTTCAAAGTATTTTCTAATATCCCTTGTGATTTCTTCCTTGACCCATTGCTTATTTAACAATGTGTTGTTTAATTTCCACATATTTGTGAATATTCCAGTTTTTCTTCTGTTACTGATTTCTAGTTTCATTCCCTTGTGGTCAGAACAGATACTTTGTATGACTTCAATCATCTTAAATTTATTAGGATTCATTTTATGGCCTAACACATGGTCTATACTTGAGAATGCTCCATTTGCACTTGCAAAAAATATGTATCCTGCGATTATTGGGGTGTGTTCTTATATATGTCTCATAGGATTAGTTTATAGTGTTGTCCAGATCCTCTTTTTTTTAATTGATTTTCTGTATACTTGTCCTATCCATTATTGAAAGTGGGATATTGAAGTCTCCAATTATTATTATAGAACTGTCTATTTCTCCTTCAAATCTGTCAATTTTAGCTTTATATATTTTGGAGCTCTATTTTTAGGTGCATATATGTTTAAAATTGTTACATCTTCTTGAAGGATTGGCCTTTTTCTTTCTTTTTTTTTTTTTTTGAGGAAGATTAGCCCTGAGCTAACTACTGCCAATCCTCCTCTTTTTGCTGAGGAAGACTGGCCCTGAGCTAACATCTGTGCCCATCTTCCTCTACTTTATATGTGGGACGCCTACCATAGCATGGCTTGACAAGTGGTGGCATGTCTGCACCCGGGATCTGAACCCGTGAACCCCAGGCCACTGAGAAGCGGAAGGTGTGCACTTAACCACTGCTCCACTGGGCTGGTCCCAAGGATTGGCCTTTTATCAACATATAATGGCCTTCTTTGTCTCTTGTAACAATTTTTGTCTTAAAGTTTGTTTTGTCTGATATTAGTATAGCTACCCCAGCTGTCTTTTGGTTACAATTTGCATGGAAGATATTTTTCCATCCTTTGACTTTCAAGCTACTTGTATACATCATTGAATCTAAAGTGAATCGCTTCTAGACCAAATATCATAGGATCATTTTTTTAAATCCATTGGGCCTATCTCTGCCTTTTAATTGTAGAGTTTAATCCGTTTACATTTAAAGAAATTACTGGTAAAGAAGGACTTACCTCTGCCACTTTGATATTTGTTTTCTGTATATCATAGATTTTGGTTCCTCAATTCCTCCGTTACTTCCTTCTTTTGTATATAGTTGATTTTTTGCAGAATACCATTTTGATCACCTTCTCTTTTCTTTTCCATATAAATTTTAGTTGTTTCCTTAGTAATTACCCTGGAGATTACAATTGACATCTTAATTTTATAATAAATTAGTCCAAATTAACACCAACTTAGTTTCAATAGTGTACAAACTCTGCTCCTATACAGCTCTGTTCCTCCCCCTTTATGTTTTTATTGTCACAAATTACGTCTTTATACATTGTATGTCCTTTAACATAGATTTATAATTATTGTTTTATGCATTTTTCTTTTAAGTCATATTAAAAAATAAAGAGTGCTTACAAACCAAAAAACAATAATACTGACTTTCATATTTACCTAGGGAGTTACATTTTTTATTTAGTTTTTAAAAAATTTCTTCTTAGGGCTTTGAGTTACTGTCTAGTGCCTTTTCATTTCAGATTGAAGGGCTTTCTTCAGCATTTCTTGTAGAGCAGGCCTACTAATGATGGGCTCCCTCAGCTTTTGTTTGTCTCAGAATGTCTTAAATTCTCCTTCATTTTTTTTTTTGTTATGGTAGAAGCAACAATCATTATCAGATTTGATGATGGATTGAATGTGAAGGGTAAGGTAAAGAGAGGGATCAAGAATAAATTCCTTGAGTTTTGAGCAACTGAATAGATGATGGTGTCATTAACTGACATGAGAAAGACTGGGGAGATGTAGCTCTGACGGAGGGCAAAGAATGAAGAGTTTTGGCCTTTGTTAAATTTGAGATGCCTATAAAACATCCCAATGGAAATATCAAGCAGACAGTCAGAATTCAGGGCTGAGATAGAAATTTAGGAGTGTTCTATATATAGATCACATGTAGATAACTACTAAGGATTATCACATATAGATATCTATGTATAGATAATTTAAGCCAGGAGATTGCTTGAGACAACCCAGGAAGTGGGTAGATAGAAGAGGGAGTTTGGGCCAACACCCAAAGTCCAGCCATGGAAGAGCAAGCAGAGAAGGAGTCAGGTAAGGAGACTGAAAAGGAGCTGCCAGTGAAGAAGGAGGAAACCTGGAAACCGTAAGAGAAACAGTCTCAAGGAGGCAAGACTCATGCACTATGTCAATTACTTTACCAGAGCAGTCTCAGTGGAGGCGTGGGGCAGGAGCTCAGTTGGTGATGGTCGAAGAAATAATTTGAAGTGAGGAGGTAGAGACCGTGACTATAAATAAATCTGACAAGAAAGTTGACTGAAAGGAAAGCAGAGAGGAGATGTGCTATCTCTCCAGCAGTGTTTCTCAGCCTTGGCACTGTTGACATTTTGGGCCAGGTGATTATTTGTTGTGGAGAGATGTCCTATGTTGCTACGTGAATTTTAGCAGCATCCCTGGCCTCTACCCTCTAGGTGCACTAGATGCCAGTAGCAACAACCCCCTCCAGTTGGGTCAGCCAAAAATGTCTCGAAACCTAGTCTGATTTCCCCTAGTAGGGCAATATTTACCCCATTTGAGAAACACTCCTCTAGAGAAATGCTTGAACTTAAGATTTTGGAGCTGGTAATGACAAAATCAAGGGTGTGATCTGGGAGCTGAGATGGAGGAAAGATCATTGAAAATGGGAAATTCAAGGCATTGACAGGGCAAGCAGTGATCAGAAGATGAAAATAATTTTTAAAAAGAGTAGCAGGTGGTACAGCATAGTGGCATGAACTTCAAAAAGTTAAGTTGTTTTGTTTTGCTTTTTGCTGAGGAAGAGTCACCCTAAGCTAACATCTGTTGCCAATATTCTTCTTCTTTTGCATGAGGAAGATTAGCCCTGAACTAAGATCCGTGCCAATCTTCCTCTATTTTGTATGTGGGTCACTGCCATAGCATGACTGACGAGTGGTATAGGTCTGCCCCCAGGATCAGATCCTGCAAACCCAGGCCACCAAAGTGGAGCATGCCAAACTTAACCACTATGCCACGGGGCCAGCCCCAAAGCTAAATTTTTGAAGGAGAAGAGAGGAAAAATATAAAATGTTAACTGATGGAACTCTTGTACAAATTTATTTTAGAGACATGGTAGTTTCACTATTAGCAATCTGGGAGAACAACTTCATAAAAATATTCCTGAACTTCATGTAGGCAATTTGAAGTGAAGTGCAAAACATCTAGTTGTTTAAATATCATATTTAACCCAATTTTTTGCTTTTCCCCATACCAACCATATATAGTCATGCCTAGCTCCATTAAACTACAATCCTTTATCTATAGCATCAGAAGCAGGGCAGAGAGCAGGGGTGCAAATGTATAGCTGGTAGATTGGTGATGACAAAAGGAGTTCTTGTCTAATCATTGACAAATAAAGTAAATAGACTATGCCATTCAAATGTATCTGATAATCCCTTCTCTTTAGTGACTATCATGCTTCACAGTGATCAGATTTTGCCCAAGAAGTAATTTTTTAATATCTACTACTACACTTTTTAAAAGAACATAGAATTATCTCTGTGATCCAAGTGTTTTCCAACAGAATTCAGCTTTAGATACTCTATATGCAGAATCACATTACATGAATATCAGGATGTAACTTTTTTTTAAAGACTCAAGGACAAAAGAAAGTTGCTAGCATGATGGAAAGTAAAGAGGTCCACAAAGGAATATTTCAGATTGAGTGGGAACATAAGAAAATGGAGATGGAAATGGAAGATCTAAATCAGAAGGCTTGGGACATTCAGATGCTGTTTTTTTCAAGAGATCGTCAAAAGGTAAGTTCCCCCTGCCCCACTACATAACTTTAACTTCAGTCATTAGTGTATTTATTCATTTAACCAGTATTAATAAGCCTCTGTGATATCAAGCATATTCTAGGCCAACAGTGTTTCATAATGTGTCTGAGTTTTGTCTTTTTCTTCCAGTAGTTTACATCTGCTGTCTCCAGTTCTTCGTGACCCACTCAGAATTATAGTTCTAGCCATTCTTGTAGTTCACCGAGGATTTCCTAACTGTCAAATCCAGTCATCACCATCCTGTAACTCTGTAGCATTTGACCATCTTAGTTGTTCATTCCTTTGGCTTTTATCATCCCCATTGTCTCTTGTTTTTCTTCCAACATGTCAGACCACTCTGCCTCTTACTGATTTCTCTTATGCATCTAACTCTTAAACATAGCTATGCTTTAAGATCCTGCCCCTAGCTCTGTGTGCGTTTCTTTCCATGCCCTCTCATTTGATGATCTCTATTTTTTCTAACTTCAATGAACATTTCTAAATGACTAATTCAAGCTCTCTGGATTCCAATTCAATTACAATTTCAATCCAATATCTCTGGTCCTGACCTTCCTCAAGCTCTATTTCTATATTTCCTACCTTCCAACAGCAACTCTTCTTTTTTTCTTTTATTTTATTTTTCGAGGAAAATTAGCCCTGAGCTAACTGCTGCCAATCCTCCTCTTTTTGCTGAGGAAGACTGGCCCTGAGCTAACATCCGTGCCCATCTTCCTCTACTTTATATGTGGGACGCCTACCACAACATAGTGTGCCATGTCCACACCTGGGATCTGCACTGACGAACCCCAGGCCGCCAAAGCGGAAGGTGTGAACTTAACCGCTGCACCACCAAGCTGGTCCCAGCAACTCTTCTTAATTTGCTTATTTCTGTTCTTTTCAGCCATTCACTCGAGCTGGAAGGTATAGTAATTTTTGAGTCCTCCTTTTTCCTTGCCTTCCAAGTCTTGCCTAGCTTATCTACTTATTCCCTCATTCTCTGTCCTCACAGCCTCTACCCTGGCTCAGTCCTTCCTTGTCAATGATTTAGACTATTTTGTAATAATCTCCTAGTTGGTCTCGTGACCTTGAGTCTTTCTCTAATCTATATCATATACTGCTGTCAGATTAATATTCCTATTCAGCTCTAATCACCTTACTACTCTGCTCAAACATTTTAGACCGCCACTTCTTATCTGGCAAATGAATTATGAAACACTTAAGTGGATGTTCAGTGTCCTTCACTCTAACTTTTCAAATTCATTCCAACTTTCCTCTCATACATCAGTATTCTCAAACCCAACTGATTACTATTTTCTAGGATTCTACCTCTGTGCCTTTGCTCATTACTAATTCTTATATCTGGCATATCTTCCCTCATTTTTTTTTTTTACATTCCAAATCTATTTTTCAAGATAAATGCCACCTCCTTCCTAAAGCCTTTTGATTTCCCTAGTCCAGAGAAACCAAGTCCCATCTCAAGCCACCTTTGAATTTGCATGTCACTTTACATATTTTCTGGCAACCAATCATGTTTACAGGTTCTCTTTTTATTGAAGACTAGGTCATGTTACCTTTGTGTCTCCCTCAGTGTCTTCAACTGGGACACTGTTAATATGGGACTCAAATGAGATAATAAATATTTGATGAGTTGAATAAATGAATGAATGAATGAGAAAATAAACTCTAGGCATTTGTAACTATTAGTATATAGGTGAGGATATCAATGGATAAATACAAGTACATAATATGGCACAAAAGTCAAATCAATCTAAACAGATAATTTTTATGAAAAGAGTAACTTTCAAAACTAAGATAATCTTTATAAAGTTATCTATTGAAACAGAGAAAAATATCCTTACATATATTGTTTTCTTCTCTCTGTCGAAGTACCTAAATGAACCACACTATGAGACCCTGATTGCCATTCAGATTGGAATAATGGAGCAAACCATTGCTGTTATAGATAAGGTAGGTCTCAAAGACAGTGATCATTATAACCCCAACAGTTGTGAATCGTTTGAACAAAGTAACAGTGTTCAAAATCATGAATTCAAACAGAATCTAACAAAATCTTCGTCCTTTTCAAATATTCAGGATGTAATAGATGTCTGAATAGTGTCTTTGTAACCATAACAAGTGCGGTAGACTGAAGCACTCCCTTTAATATTAGCATTCACCCCTTGGGAGATATCTGAGTGTACATGAATTTCCTATTTCACATTAGGTTATGATTTATGTAATAGAAGTGTTGAGAGTCTTTCCTTGGCATTGTAAAGGCTTTATTTTTTCAGAAATGCTTAACAAATGCTCAGTTTTCATTGTGTAGCATTTATAAGATAGAAACAACGTAATCTCAAGGCCACGTGTTTTTTAATCTCTCATTTTTAAGAATATACAAGATTTTTTCAAATATGGTATTAACATACCATTCTATCTTTCAACAAATAATTCAGGTACCTACTATGTGCTGGCATCATGCTAGGCACTAGGGATATGGTGATTAATGATAATAATGAATTTACATTTTAAGAATAATGTCTTAAATATAATGTATTTTTTCAAAATTATTTTTATGGGGTGTCATGGGAACAAAAACTTCAGACTCACAAAAAGAATGTGGAAAACTGCAAAAAACTACTAAAAAAACTGGGAAAGTTCAGCAATCAAAAAGATGTAGCAAATTATACTCTAAGCTGCAATTTACGAGAAGAGTTGGTGGCTGTCTCAGAGAGAAAAGATATCTGTAATGCAATGGGTAAGATTTTTTTCTTTACTCAACAGTAGGTTTCTTTAAAAGTAATCAGCACTCCTGAAATCTGTAGTTATAAAGCTACCAGCATTTCTTCCACACGTTTAATTGATTCTGAGTATCGTTTCTATATTTGAAAGTATTGATAATAATCCAACTAATTCCTTTCTTCTTCATTTTTGGAATAGGGTCTAAACTGACTTGTGAAAAGATTGCCAAAGAACGATACGAAAACATGATGCAACAACAAAAGTTAACAAATATTTCAAAAGAACAAGCTGAAGAGATTTCAATACTGCAGGCTGAAGTTGAAAGATTAAGGATGAAAACATTTCCTGCTCTTGTTCAAATGTAAAAATGCTGGTGGAAAACACAAGGCCAAGTCAATCATTTTAAAAATAAATTCATTTGATTAAAATGATTTCTTTCTCTTTCATATCAGGGAATTTAAGTAGAACCTCTTCTTAGTTCCATATTTTTAATAGCAAATTATTTAATTTTAGCCTTAATCATTATAAAAATGTTTGTCCTGCATGAATAAATGTGTATCAAATATTATGAATTGTTTTCGTTTAAGAATGAACAAGATTTTAACTCAGAAAGTATTCTATTTTATTCATTTAGTCTTAATTTTTTATTTTCATGGTAATAGTATAGAAAGTCTTAAAGACAAAAAGAAACTATTCTTAGCCACTACTAGCATTTCTAATTTTATAAAATTACTGAAAAGTAATTATGGATGATTTTTATACTTTTCAGTATTTCCCAAGTTTTCTTCAGTAAGCATTTCTTATATAATAAGGAGAAAAAAACCCAGAACAGTTAATATTATTCCTTGTTCTAACAAGGAGAACAAAGTGAACTGTTTACTTTTACCAAGCCCTAAATCATTTGTAAATTACAACATATTTTCTTCTAAATAAACATAATATAATCTTCTACATTTCATATTCATTGTAACAACTCAATTTTGTGCCCTACCCAATAGGGTTTAGCAAACAGAAAAAAAATGTTTTCTCACTTCCATGAAAAGTTTATTGCTGTATTCATGTAGATGATGATAAATACATAGTGAGAAGATTAAGTGAATTAACTAATCCAGCCTGTGGACTGCTGCATTCCAAGATGATACCATTGGGATCACTAACCACAATCTTCAAGTGATGTCAATGTCTCATTATTCTGCAATTTGTGGATTAAATGTTAAGTATAATCTGCAACACCACATCCAGTGTACACTGGTGTACGTAAAGCAAGAGAGCTATTATAAAACCTTCTATTTAGGAAAAAATCTTCAGGAGATTTAAAATTTCCTATTTAGAAATTGCCAAGACAGTACCATAATTGATCACCCATACACTAATCAGTGCTGGATGGGCTTGGTAAGAGAAATAATAGGACCAACATAATTTTTGATGACTTCCCTCCTCAGTACTAGAATGACTCTTGAAGTAGTCCAATTTGGCTGATTCAGCAGGTGACACTTCCTACATCTTGGGTCCTTCTAAATTATCTCCGACGGGGGGACTGTGGGAGTGGGAGGATGCAGCCAACGGTGTGAAGAGTACAAATACTTTGTACTTAGGACTGTCAGAAGTTCTCTGTCCTGTTGGTTTGAGTCAATCATGGATATACTAGGCTTTTTGGGGTTTTTTTCTGGTGATACAAATTCCATGTCACCTAAATTAGCTGCCTGGAAGCTCCCTTTACTAATAGTCAGTGTGACAAATTTCACTGGATAATGTTCTGTAGATTCCCAGGTCTTAAGAAACCAAATAGCCTGTGTGATTTCTATTTGTCAGCGATCACACTGGGTGACTCCGGCAGTGCTCCCTGCTTGAATGTCTCAGCTTTGAGGCATGGATAGAGTGGAGGTTACCAGGAACCTCTTGCCCCTAAGCTGTATTCTAGTAGCAGGAGGTATCTTCTGGTTTGGGGTGTTGGCTTTGGAGGGGCACATGGGTCACACAACCCAACCCACTCTTGATACTGTCCATGGTACTGATTCCTCTCACCATCTGCTGAACAGCAATTATATTCATATTTTGGTAGCCCTTTAAAATATTACCTATATTATCAAGTAGTAATATAACTAATTGGGTCAAACATAGCATGGCTTTAAGCATAGGACTTAAGAGTAGGGCTCTGTTGCTGGATTGCCTGGTTTCATATCCTGGCTCTGCCACTCTGCCACTTCAGTTTTTTAGAATTACTTAGTTTTAAAATAACTGCTTTATCATAAATCTCATTTTTAAAATGGGATGCTGATAACTGTAATACTGAAATGAGTTAACATACTTTTTAAGCTGACACAAAGCAAGTACTAAGTGGTAGCTTTAATTTTTATGAATAAAACTATGGTGTTTAGTAGTTTTTAATAAATGTATCCCATTAAATGGAGGTAAAATTCAACAGAAATTATAAAAAAAAGTGGACTGCCTGCCTCATGGGCATCCCTAGGCCCCAGACTCTCCCATAAGCTGGATCCATATTCCATGATCCACCACCTCCTGTTGCAGGAGTGCCCACTGTGCTGTTGGAGCCCTCGGCACTCAGCCAATGCCCTGGAAATGCCCATTACTATCCCCTCCCCCAATCTGTTCTCCCCAACCCTCCCAGAACCAGAGTTCAACTGTTCCCCCAAGTAGACACATAAGGGTGACTCCAGGGGAGGTGCTAGTCAACAGTGGGTAGCTACAGTCAAATGCCAGCACCATCACCATGGAAACTGCTTCCTCTTCCACATTTAAGCCATCTGGCTGAGCGGCAGGCAGTGAGGGAGGCTGGCAGGTACAAAACAGCACAGCTCCCCAGGGGTGCCCATTTAGGAGTCCCAGGGCCAGGGGAGGCCATGTGAGGCCTGGGCCAGTCCTCTTGTGTTCACAGAAGCCAATGACAATGGCAGTGTCTAGAAGGCAGGAATTTCTGTGTGTGGTGGAATGAGGGGGAGGGTAAGAGAGTTTACTGGCACGAGCACTAACAATTAGAAGGGATGCAAGAGCAGGGGCCTGAGGTCTCCTGATATACCAAACATTAACGCTTTGTTAGATCATGGGGAGGTACTGGAGTGAAAGTGGGGTGCACCTCTGGGGGAAGGGGGACTCAGGGTAGTGGCTATTTACCTACTAGTAGGGAAGTACTTTTTTTGTTGTTTTTTTTTTTAAACTAGGTAAAGCTTTTTTAGGCCCAAAAGCAGAAATCCAGAAAGCCCTCAAGGACTGGAAACCAGAACCAGGAAGCCGCTGATCTAGCAAAGTTCTCTCTCCATCTGCCATCTCTGCCTTTCTCTGTAAGGGCACACGCTATCCTTAGTACACCAGCTTTTCTGCTTCCAAGTTTACGTACAAGAGCTTCAGCCACCAAAAGACATGGGCTCTCTTTTCCTGAGCACAAGTCCAAATTCTCAGAGCCTGAGCCAACGTGGGTCATATTTCTGCATATGGCCAGGATGACAGGTAACACTGTACGATATGCAGCCAAAAACAAAACCCTTCGAAGGTGGGTTTCTGGCTGAGGAGTCACTGTGAACTGAGTAGACACTCTAATCTACCCCACAGATGAAGCTAGAAAGATAGATGAACATGAAAGACCTTGTATGTCACGATGCCTTGAAGTGGGAGAGGAGGATACGTGGTTTTGCAAGACACAGATGGTCATTGCACTACATGACATGAGGAATACAAGAAACAAATTTGGAGAGACAGGAAAGATACAATTTTGGACATACGAGTTTAATTACCTGCTAGACCACCAAGATGGAAATATGTGGTAAATGGATGGAAAAGGGTTCATAAACTTAGCAGAGAGGCAGGTATTTTTAGATCACTTTTGGTTTAGACATTTACCAGACTGGACTATTTTTTAACATTTAAAATAAAACTTTTTTTACCACAATAAGCAAAACAATGTATTAAAACTGATTTTCAGAATCATCACATTTATTTTTTTAAACCTGACAATTTTTTTTCACATTTCTTTAAATGTCAAGTTTTCTTTGGCAAATTTATACAAAATATCAAATTTTCATTTTAGAACTTAGTTTATATTTATGTAACAGATTGCCCTAAATTGATGTTCATCAAGATACATTTCTTTAAGCCCTAATGGTTTATATTTTCCCTTTAAAATGTATTAAGTATCTTTTAAGTTGTCATTCTCAAAGATATTCTGGAGGAAAAAAATTAGGAATTAAACACCTATATAAATTCTTCTTCATTTCTGTTATAGTGTAGCAATTTATCATCTAAGCCATAGTAGTCTATCAACTGAGTAAGGCTGAGTTTCTTGTTCTCCTCGGACAAAGCTGACTGCAACTCGCAAAGCAACAGCTGGCTACAGCTTCTCCACCTCTTTATTAACAACTGTAACTGAGACAGGTCATTCTGAAACAGGAAAAAAAACATACATAAACGTATGTCAATAACTGGATAGGCATCCTATTTTAACTCAATGAAAGTTGTTAAATCAATGAGTAGGTTTAAAGAATAACACACTTGGGCATGAATGGGACTTCTATCCAGGAAAAAGCAGGATGGTTTCAAGTAGCATGGTTGCAATGACACTCAAATTGAGTTCTAACGCTATTTTGTTTGCTCCAGGCTCTGGGCCATCCTTACCCTCAGTGTAAAATCAAATTATTAAATAGGGCAAACTATGTAGAGAAGCAACAGCATAGATTTTTTAAAAATCTACTTTTTCTATTACAGCTGTACTTTAAAAAATGACAATATTCAGGGGCTGGCCCTGTGGCCGAGTGGTTAAGTTCACGCACTCCGCTTCAGCAGCCCAGGGTTTCGCCAGTTCGGATCCTGGGCACGGACATGGCACCGCTCGTCAAGCCATGCTGAGGCGGCATCCCACATGCCACAACTAGAAGGACCCACAACTAAAAATACACAATTATGTACCAGGGCACTTTGGGGAGAAAAAGGGAAAAAAAAAATCTTAAAAAATAAAAAAAAATTTTTTTAATTTAAAAAAGACAACATTCAAATTAAAAATATTTCTCAATGCTCGTTATCTCATAAAACTCAAGTAGTTATATTTAGAAAAATCCTAAAAATTCAAGAGAGCAAAGAAGATATACTATTCCATCATTTATGCCACATCGCTATGGAAGAAGGAGCAATTGCATATACACGAACGATCCAGGTAAGTAAAGCTTATCTTCTTCCAAGTCCCAAGTTCTATTTAATTCAACCCATCTGAGTTAAAATCTAAAATCTAATATATGTTAGTTGTTTTCTCAAACAAAATGCCTGGAACATTTTAATAATTTGGAGGAACACAAGATCATTACTAAAAATACTTTTTATTGTAATTTGTGGCCCATTTTTAGCTTTTTTAATCATTCTCCATCATCTGTCACTTCTGCTCTCATTGTACTTGCATCTAACATGTGATACTCGTAATATTGGTACAGGCTGGAAGCTAGAGGGAAGAGCTTCAACTGCATATTAAATGAGAGCTGGGACTTTTAAAAGGTTGTATCTGGTGTTTAGAGGCCTCTTCTACTCTACTCCAAAGACACGACTTACATTTGAGTTAAAGTTGTTGGAAGCCAGGTTTCTGGATTATCCGCTTATTATGCTAAAATAAACTCATTTTTTCTTTTTGAAATTACTTTCCTATCACTTATGTAAAAAAGATTATAATTATGCAATGGTTTCGAAATTATTCTCACCTTTGATCTGTACATTTTGACTAGTTTGAGCCTCCGAAGAAGGTCCTCTTTCTCCTGAATCTGCTTCACCAATTTTGCTTTTTCTTCATTTAATCCTTCTCTGGGAAGATCCTCATTCACAAAGTCATTTTGGAGATCCTCACTGCATGACCCAGCATGGAGTGACTCAGACTCACACGCACTGATATCCTTGAAGGTATTTTTCAAAGAGGTATTTTCTTCAAATTCACTGTCTATGCGTTTAACATCTTCTCGAAATTCCACAGAGTTTTCTTCTACTGAAGTTGGTGGTTTCTCTGAAAAGTTCTGATCATCTCCTTCATTCTCCACTTTGAGACGTTTCACCACACTGTAACAGGAATTAAATGAAGATCTGGTTTTCCTTAATCGTTCTCTAAGTGTTGCGCTCATAGGCTGAAAAAGGCACAAAACATTAATAATGTGAATCAAGAAAACCACTCCTGACCTAAACAAATCTACCAGAAATAAAGACCTTACATTTCCATATTAGACGCCACTAGATGGCTTTCTGTCTCCATGTATCTAAAGCAACCATCACAAAATGTCTTTAATTCCTGGAAGCTCCATTCGTTTTATTCTCTATTTTATTTTAGCAAAATCAGCACTCTTCTGAAATAGTGTTGAGACACTTGTCCCAGTAATCACAAACACTTGTTCAGCTACTAGCATGCCTGCTGCCACTCTAGGGGCTTCCGAGTTACAAATTAAGGAAAAGCCCTAGATCCTGCCACCAAAGACCTTCCCAACACCGCAGATTCAAACTTCCTCATTTTGGAATGTTGTAACTACCTGACCAGAAACTAAATGAAAACAGATTTCAAGACGAAAATTTGCAGGGGGGAAAGGTCAAATACATTATCTTAGGAGAAAAACCTAAAAGTATTTAATAAAATATTTACTTCTTAATCTACATATTACGTTAATTAACAATCTTCGGTAGACTTAAAACCACCACTGCCACAATACACAGAAATAAGGAACAGATCCACTGGAAGAACTAGGGTTTTCGTACTTGTTTTCTTGAACTACTGGTATGGGGAGACGGTGGCCTGGCACACGCCTGCGGGGTGCCAGGTGAAATCACAGCTGAGTCTGATGGGCTTTCCATCTTGAAAATGAAATCCTGGTTTACCTCTAAAAAAACAAAACATAATCACAAAGCGGAAATCAAATTAACCCACACCTCTATACATCCCTCAACTTTTATCAAAGAATTGTTTATTGTTGTACATAACATCCACAAGTAAGCCAGCCACTTCCTCGTTCACGTAGTTCTGATCCATTCTCGCTCTTTTTGCAGTCGTTTCCCACGTACCTTCCTAAATAAGATGGTTTTGGTCCACTTGGTGACCACTAGTTTTTCCATAACAAACTAGCTATCATCTCATGTAAACAAGACTCTCCATTTGTTTTTATCTCCCAAAATATCCACAAAATCTGCCATATGGGGGGTGAGGGAGAATAACAACTTTGGATAGCTAGGAAGTCTCCAATTTCGTTACACCAGCTTCATAATTAAAGGAAATCTAACAAATCTTGAGTCGAAAAACATAATCAGACCTATCACACTAGCCCAAACCCTAAAAGTTGTGTGACAAGAACCCAGGACCCTCCAGGCCCGAGGAACAAGGAACACAAGCGCAGACAAATTTACGCCTGTCTGCATCGTTTTGGTTTAAGCAGCGAATAGACCCTGAAAAGGAGAGTCGACTGTAGCCGGTTTCCTCAAACCAAGGCATCAACTTCCCCGGGGAAAAAAAAAACAGAGGGAGGAGTCTTTCTTCCCCTTCCACGACTGCAGGAAACCCACACTAGCCCTCGAGAGCGCGCAGGCCTGAGGTGGGCTTGAGACGTCCCCTGACCACAGAAAGGGAGCTACTAGATGCCACAGCCGACCCCGAAGAGGCCCAGCTCTTAGACTTCCACTCGCCGCCCCACACGCTACCTCCCTCCGCCATCCCCAGAGCGCGGAAAACGCGCGCAACCGCGGCCGCGAGCCGGTCCCGTCCCAGGGGCGGGGCCGCGCGAGAGGCGGAAAAGACGCGCGATTGGCCAGAGGGACTGGCGCGCGCGGCCGCGAGCCTCCGCAAGGGGGCGGGAGCGGGGCGGAGCCACGTAGGAGGCAGCAGGGGCGCGTGATTGGTCAGATTGACGGACGCTCGCGTCTCGGTGCCGCCCAAGATCGGCGGGACTGCGTGCGCGCGGCCGCGGGCCGCCGCCCACGTCCTGGTCGGCCCGGGCTGAGCTTCGGAATGACTAACCGCTCAAGTGGGCGGCGCGCTTCCCCTCCCTACTGACTTCCCCTCCCTCCTCTGTCCGTGCGTCGCCTGGCTTTCCTGCTTCGTTATTTCTGTGTGTGAAGTGCGCCTGAGAACCCCCCCCCGGTGCTCCTGGCTCCCATTAGTCTGGTCTCCGCTCGCCACAGCCAAGGCGCTGCCTCAGACCCCACGGGACCAAAAGCCGCAGGGCCGACTGTGCATTCAGTTGACAGCTTGTAGCTCTCCAGAGGCAGAGGCCGCAAAAGAGCAGCTGGGTGAAATGGCCTGTGGAGCATCCAACACGTTAGAAATCTCTCCTCGAGTCCCCGCGGATGCCGCTAAGCTCCTTTCTAGCCTTTGCTGCCACAGACTCGGCGGTCCTGTCACAGGTTTTCTACTGTATCTACCTCAAAATTTAGAGTCCTTAGCTTGGCTTCAAATCTTTTAGTCAACACTGAGAGAAAATAGCCAGATGAAATTTGTTGGGGCGCGATACAGGAAGCAGAATCACCACTAACGGAGAGGATGTTGGTCCAGCATTCAGATGTTTGAGGCAGAGGGAGGGACCCCTGCTGGATCCCGGGCGGCGGCATCCCGGGTCTAAAATAATCCCGCTGGTTTCCTGTGCGGCGATGTTCAGTTGCTGGGCAACAGCAATGTTAACTCAGTCGGGTGGAGCGCTGGGTTTAGAGAAAGACTGTTGAGTAATTTCTGAGTCACGTGGAAGTTGGGAATTTTGAGGGGCCAATGTTTTCCATCCTAGGGAATGGCCGTTTTAAACGATGACGCTGTCTCTTTATTAACTTGTGATAATAATGGCTTAGAAGTAGCCAGACCCCAGAAGGAGTTAACTGAGTCCTAAACAGTCGGGTATAAATACAGAACCTGAAGACAACCTAATGCAGTGATTAAGGACATAAATGTTGAGGCAGATTGCCTAGGTTCAAATCCTAGCACCAATATTTTATGTGCTTTGTAATGTGGAGTCTCCGTGCCTCAGTTTCCTCATCTGTAAAACGGGGATAATAGTATCAACCTCGGAGGGATTGGAGGATTAAATGAGAATTCGTGACAGGCAGTGAGAACAGCAGTGGGCATCTAGGAAGCACTCAATCGTTATTTTATGTGTGCAACTATATTCACCGTTCCCTAATTGATTTAAAGGAATGCATCACATAATTCTCTCATCCCTTTACTTGCCTCCCCAAAAAGAGGCCACAGATTTTTTTAAGATGCTGTGATCTCTAAGACCCGTCACAATTTAAGCCATAAATAGAAGAAAACTTGGACCCTCCACATATAATTAACAACGTGTATTCCATTCCTTCTAAATATTTCAAAAATTATATAAATTAATCTCAAGGTATTTACAAAATGAAAGAAAGTACATGATTTTGTGATATAGGTGTTACTCACCTCACCACGCCACAGGTCTCAGTCTGTACATTTATTTCTCCCTTTACTCATCCATTGGCATCAGTTACTCACGCTGAAAAAAGCAGAATGATTTGTCCTGACACTAAAAGCACAATGCAGACTATGCATATTCTTATACCTTGGGGCATAAGGTTGGGTTGTTTTTATGATTCCCTAAGAATAAGCTGCTCTAAAATCCTTTTATCATTATAGCCTAAGCTTAGACCGGTGTTTTTGCTGGCTGCATAAAGGAAAACAACATCTTGCCTTGCAAATGTTCTGACTTGCTTATTATGTGAACTGGTATATTAAACAGGATTGTTTTGGCCAGATTTTCAAAGAACTTTGGAATAAGTACTCAGGAAAACCTGTATTTCAGAAATGTGCATTTGTTGACCTACATCTCTGACTTCCATGTGTTGTTAGAATTGGATGATCTTCCCATATATAAGCTTGTGTTTTACTTACTCTTCTCACATAGCAAACTGGAAACATATCTTCCACTTTCTTTGTTTTTTTTTTTAAGATTTTATTTTTCCTTTTGCTCCCCAAAGCCCCCCCGGTACATAGTTGTGCATTTTCAGTTGTGGGTCCTTCTATTTGTGGCATGTGGGGTGTTGCCTCAGCATGGCTTGATGAGCTGTGCCATGTCGGTGCCCAGGATTCGAACCGCAAAACCCTGGGCCTCGGAAGCAGAGTGCAAGAACTTAACCACTCGGGCACGGGGCTGGCCCGCTATCTTCCACCTTCAATTTAGTATAAGGGATCTGGAATACATCCCCTATAGTTTTTATTATACCTTTAGATAAAACTTTCTTTGTCTTTAGGAGCCTGAAATCTGTTGGCCTATAAGGCATTTGGTGTTTCTGACACAGGACATTGTATGTTTCATATGAGACTTGGCAGGGAAAAATACTGCCCCAGAGAGCCAGAAGGCAAGGACTCTTTACTCCCATAGAGAACAACTTGAGCAATAGAATTCAATGATAATAGTAATTAATATCAACCCGAGGCAGGCTTTCTCTGTGTGTTTTTAAATTTCTTCAATACCCAAGGCTACTGTTAGCCACTTTGTTATTCATCCAGGAGTGGTAAAATGCTTCTTCCGTTCTTGTCTGTGATTATGGTTGGTGGGATGATGACATAGACCTAAAAATCTTTATGAGCCTTTTTATTCTTTTTTAATAGCAAGAAGAGAATAGTGAATAGTGTCTCTCTCTCTCTCTTTCTCCATACAAACACATCACATATACACACACAAATTTTAAGCGACAATTTAAAATTTCATTTCAGTAGATTTATTTATTTTTAAAATTCTTGGCTTTAGCATTATTTTTTACATCTTAACAGTAATCTCTGGATGACCTAAATTCTGTTCCATTGAATTTTCTGTATTGACAAAAATTTTTATATCATGTCAACGTAGCTAGTATCCATAGGTATTTTTTTAAACAATTAAAAATATAAATATACACTTGTAAAACCAGGATCAAAATCCACTTGGGTGAGGAATTGTGTAAAAGACACATGATTGAGTTGATTTATAAAGTCCATTAAGACAAGTTAAACAAACTAAATTTAATATAGATTTATAACACTGACAAGAAAGTCGACTAACTTCTCTTAACTACCTTTCAGTATTTCTCATGACATTTGTATATAAGTTGAAAATTGCCTTCAAAAACTCTCCTCTAGGTTTCTCTTGCCATAAATTCAAGTCTTATCTTATAGACCTACACATGGTAAAGAAGATGTGTTATAGTGCTCCGTCATCTCATAAATTTCCCTTTGAGTAATTGACAAACTATTTCTACTTCTTTTCTTTATTACCTTAAGATCGCTATAAAGATCTTCTATAAAATGTCATTGATTCACTTGGAGAGACTGTTGAAGACTTTGCTATCAAAGGGTGACCTTTGTGGGTAAACTGTTTAATATTCTTTAGCCAACTTAAGCAAGAAAGTATTTTATTTTCAACCTCAAGATGAAAGAGCCCTTAGCTAGAAGACATGCCTGAGAGGTTGCCTCCCTGAGTAGGATGGCTACTTAGAGCATCGAGATCTAGGGAGAGTCAATAGTGTGAGTGTGATAAAAACTTGTCCACCACCAGGCAACTAGAAAATTTATCTGGCAACTAATATTGAGGGTAATATACTGAACAAGAACCTAAAGAGCTCCTTTCACCTGAAATTCCTATCCTTTATTCTACCAGATCTGGCATTTTGTCAAGAGCATTAATGACTAGAAAAGCAAGAGTGTCTATGATTCACTGGTATTACTGAGGTGTGGTCTCTTGGAGAAGAATGGAGTGATTCAGGTTAGATTAATAACACTGAGGAAGGGAGTAGGGTTTGTGTGAGTGGGAGGGTTGTGGCAGAGTTAGATTGTGGAAAAGTAATGGTAATAAAGTACTGCTTAAGGCCACATCTTTCTCAGATCCTTTATTAACTCAGAAATGTCACTCCTGCACTCATTTGGAGGAAAAAAAGGCATTAGATGTAAGCAAATCTTTAAGCAACAGAACATGTCTTATAATCATCTTTAACCACCTGAAGTTTGAGAGATAACAACTCCCAAGATAATTTCACAGTATTGAAATCTGTTTGAAGTGCTGGCCAAGAAGTCAACTGAGTCTTCTACCCCTGCCTCTGTTGACTGATAAAAATCACTGCAATTTAAACAATAGATATTTGTTTGGGCAGTTAGAATTGCAAGTCAGGAGACACAGAGTTAGGCAGAAACCCAAAATGTGCTCCGGAGAAGACAAAGAAGGCAAGGATTTATAAAGACAAAGAGAGAGAAATCACACAGGTTGTTTTGCAAGATTCATGATTGGTGCTCGCAACAACTGTTATTCCTTGGCTACACTTGATTTGCTGCTAAAGCTATCTCTAAAGCAAACAAAAAGGTTCTTATCTATGGGAGTAAGCATTTTCCTATAGGAATAAGCATTTTTTTTCTTAAAGGAAAGTCAGGGTAACAAAAGTGAAGCACAGTTCAAAAACTCACATTCCATCTGGACAGAGATGTGGTATATGTGCAGAAGCCTCACTTCCTTAGTGGTCTCACAGCTCTGTTTTAGAAGCCCTGACATATGTTAGGGCTTATGTCCATTTTGTTATCACTGTCCACATTTCACCCTTTTGATCAAGATCTTTTGGAAGAAAGCATCGTACATCAACCATATGAAATAGATAGATACATAGACAGATATAGGTATTGATATATAGATGTTTTCTTCATTGCCAGTAAGGCTCATGCCTAGGAAGTCATGTTGATGTTTCCCTCATTGCAAGGAAGGCTCATTCCTGGGAAATCATGTCCCACATAGGGAGGAAAGTGAGATGCTTGTCCATCAGCAAAAGTAACTCAGTCAGAGGCCGCGGCCACATCTGAGCAATAAGGAGGTGGTCAGGAAACAGTCTTAGGCATAGTCTTTGTCTGGCCAAAGAATCGAGTTCTTTGTTTGCTCAGAGTTGCAAGATTTGTCGATCATCTCAAGCTGTTGAGCAATCATCACTCTAGCAGTAGAGATAAACGTACAGCATCATGAAATGCAGATCAGTAGCAGTTTGAGGTGGCAAAGATTGAACAAATCAGAACAATAATCATTAGTAAACCCTGGAAGCCTGATCTCAAAATAGCTCCAAGCCCAGAGAATAACCGACCAAACAGGTCAAAGTGGTCTAGGAAGCCAGTAGTATGACGTATGTCATTGAGGAGATTTCTATTATCTTTTATGACCTCTGGCTCTTGTTTTATGTGATCAGGCTCACTTATGTAAAAGCAACCTTCTTCTCCCAGGAGTGCACAAGTGCCGCCTTTTTGAGCATTTAGGATGTCAAGAGCCCTTCAATTTTGAACAACTTCTGCCAGATTGTCTATTTGACTCCGTTGATATTTGATAGGTTGTTGGGTGGCATTAAAGGTTGAAATCATGACAAACGAGAGGTTACGAATGCCCTTATCAAGGTCAACTACCCCATAAGAGGGAAATAATTCTCTAGCAAAAGCATATCCCATTCCTGTTTTAGGAACAATTGGGTTGTATGCAAGAAGTCCCTGAAAGTCACAGTTTCTTTGGTTCTTTTGAGTTGATATGAGAATGAACCAAGATTTGGGATATGAGCAGTGGAAGGAGGATTTTTTCTAACGGTAGCATCTAGGATGAGTGCTACTATTCCACATCATCCTTTCCAGGAAATGAGGAGAGTGGGAAAAATATTGGAGCAACAAGGAAAAAAGTATCCAGTGTTTTTGAGAGATACTCATAAGTGGGTCTGTGTGCCCAGACCCTTTTGTTAGGTTCCAAAGAGGGAATCTCATGGTCAGAAATGTAATTCTTCTCACAGAGGACATGGTAGTCAGAATTAGAAGTGTTGTGAGAATGGTTATAGGGACAAGAAAGGTTTCTATAAATTTGGAGCAACAGATGAGATTGATTTTGGCCAGTTGAATTTTGTTGAGGGTCAACTGGATCATTAAGGCTATTATCATTTTTACTTAACTTCCTTGATTACTCTTGATTTTTTATCTATACCTCAATGGGTGCCCATTAGGGAGAGTATATCAGCTTCCTGATTGCCAGTTCCATTATTTTGGGAGTCTCCCCACCATAGAGACACATCAAGGGATGTAACATCATAATGGTTTTCTGAACCCCAGTTAGATGTGAAATCATGGTCAACAGAATCATAGAGAAGGGTGAAGTTACAAATATTGAGTGGTAAATAATCTAGAGTTTTTCTAGTACCCTTTATATTTTCAATACACAAGGAAAGATTATGGGTGATACCCAAATTCAGGTAGACATTTTGTTGTTAATTAATTGATGATTTTGTTAAATGATTTTAGATGGTTTTTAGGAAAAAACTATTAGAACTGAAACTTTTATGATTAACTTTTAGCTTGTTTTATATGAAATTTAGAGGAGGTGAAACAAGGAGTGAAGTATTAAGGTGGGTAAGGACAATAGGGCAATAGTTATACAATATTAAAAAGGCAATCTAAAACACAAGGAAAGTGACCTGCCTCATGTAAGATTGTTAGGATTGCTAATATACTCAGGAGTATGATTATTGTAGCAATTATAAAGTAAGCATATGATTTGTGCATTATAAGGGTTTAGATGGGGAAGATATAAGATTAAAAATACAGGCCTGGTCCTGTGTCTTGGGATTCATAGTTTACATCAGATGTCATCTGCTTCTCATCCAAGTGATTGTTGTTTTGGGGCAAGTTTTGATAACTTTAAGATCACCAACAGGTTGAGAAGTCCAGTCAGGGGTGGTAGATGTGGGAATCTTTTATAAATGAGATACATGAATCCATGAGTCACCTTTTAATTTAGCAGTGGAGGGATTAGTCAGCAATATCTCATATGGTCCCTTTCATCGAGGGTGGAGAGAGTCCTTATGGAGATATTTTTCCAATAAACTATATCTCTGGGTTGTAAGCTATGATGTTCTATGTCTTCATCTCCCGGGAGTACACTGTAAAAAGATCTCACAGTAATAATGCCAAAAAGTGAAAGTTTATGGGGCCAGCCCCATGGTCTAGTGGTTAATTTCAGCACACTCGGCTTCAGCAGCCAGTGTTCATGGGTTCAGATCCCCAGTATGGTCATACACCACTCATCAGCCATGCTGTGGTGGCAACCCACGTATAAAGTAGAGAAAGATTGGCACAGATGTTAACTCAGGGATAATCTCCCTCGAGCAAAAACAGAGGAAGATTGGTAACAGATATTAGCTCAGGGCTAATCTTCCTCAGAAAAAAAAAAAAGGCTAAAGTTTATATTTCCCAAAAGGAGTAGATCTGAGATTTAACAGTACCAATGGGATAGCCTTTGGCCATGGCAGATGGAGTCCATAGTTGTGCCAGTTGGGTTTTTATAATATCATTGGTTCATTCCACAAGGCCAGAGGATTGAGGATGATAGGCACAGTGAAAATGTTGCATTATTGGCCAAACATGAAAAATAGATTGTAATATTTGTCTGGTAAAATGGGTCCCTCAGTCACTGTGAAGTTCTAAGGGTATTCCCCAATGAAGTTCTAAGGGTATTCCCCAATTTGGAATAATTTTTTCCATCAGTATCTTTCCTACTACTGAGGCCACAGCTCTATGACATGGGAAAGCTTCAACCCACCGGGAAAACATACAAAACGTTACTAAAACCTATTTGTACCCTTGAGATGGTGGCAAATGGATAAAATCCAGATTGTCCAGATGGGAAGAGAAAAAGTCCCATAGAAATATGGATAGATTTTCCAGGATTATGTTTAGGACAAATTTCACATTTATTATAGACATAAGACACTACTTTAGGTGAAAATTTCCAAGAGTATTTTTTCCCCCAAAGTATCATTTTGTCTAAACTCCAATGGGTCAAGTCACGTATGTAAGCGAGGACTTGTTCTTGGAGGCAGTCAGGGAGGACCCATCTGTCATTAGAGTCATACCAAGGGTTGGTTTTAGTGTTAAGTCGGCAGCCTTCTTCAATCCAATAATTTTTCTCTTGTTCAGAGGCTAATTTGGGGGCCTCCTGAAGGATACTTTTAAGATTTTCTGTGACTATTTTGAGTGAAGGTGATAAGGAGAGTTCTAAGACCAGCTTTTCCTTTTGGAGGGCTGCCTATCTAGTAGCTGCATCGGCCAAGTAGTTTCCTTTGGCTTCCTCAGTATCTCCCATGGAATGCCCAGGGATCTTTATAATAGCTAAGGATTTAGGCTTTGAATAGCATCTAAAAGTTCTAAAACATGTACTGTTTTTAATCTTTTGCCCTGAGGAGGTAAGAAATCCTCTCTGTTTCCAAAGCGTACCAAAATCGTGAGCTATTCCGAAGGCATGGTGGCTGTCTGTATAGATACTGGCAGTTTTACCTACAGCCAAAAAAGGCAGGCTCTGGTTAGTGTTATTACTTTGGACTGTCGGGCTGAAGTGGCTTTTGGTAATGGTCCAGCTTCAACAGTCTCTGTTAGGGAAACAATGGCATACGGGCTGCGTGTGCTTCTGTTTCATCTTTAAGATAAGAGCCATTGGTAACCCAGATCAGATTTGCATTGCTGAATGGGGTTCTTGTAAGTCTAGTCTAGGAACCAGTGGTTGGTCCATCAGAGGAATGCAGTCATGAGGCATTTCGTCAGAAGGCAGGCATAGTAACATTAGGCGGTGACAACAGTAGGATTTCATAAGAGGTTAGTCTGCTAGAGGACAGATGTTGATACTATGGAAATTAAGGAGGGCTTTCACTGAATAGGGAACATATATAGTAAGTGGAGAGCCCATGATTATTTCTTCTGTGCTTTCTAGTAGTTTTGCAGTTGCAGCTATGGCTCTTAGGCAATGAGGAAGTCCTTTGGCTACCGGATCTATTTGCTAACTATAATATCCAACAGGCCTGTGATGGTCTCCATAACATTGAGTTAAAACCCCAAGGGGATTTCCTGTACAAACAGAAAGAATGGTAAACCATAATAGGAGTGTCCTAATGCTGGAGGACCTAGGAGGATTTGTTTAATTTTGGTAAAGGCTTCCTGACCGTCTTTGGTCCATGCAAGGGTCTCAGGTTGGTCAGTCTTAAGGAAAGAACATAGTGGTTGTGCTAAGTCTTAAAAGTTAGGCACCCAGTTTCTGCAGTATCCAGTTAGCCCTAGGAACCCTCGGAGTTGTCTTTTGGTTTTTGGATGTGGAAAGGACAAGATACCTTGAATCTTCAGGGTCAAGGAGTAACCCGTGTGTTGAAACGAAGTGTCCAAGGTATTAACTTGAGGTAAACAGAATTGTAGTTTTTCTTTAGATACTTTGTATCCATTTTGGCTGGTTCCTTTGAGAGATGAGGGCTATCTTCAACAGATGCCTCCTTGGAAGGGGAGCAAAGAGGGAGATCATCTACTGTAATCAAAAGGAGCCTTGAGAAAATTCAATAGCTGAGATGTTAGCCTTTAAAATCCAAGAAAAAATAGGTAGGCCTTTCAGTGTATCCCTGTGGCATAACAATCCAGGTATATTGTTGTTTTTCCCAGGTAAAGGTGAACAGGAACTGGCTTTTGGGCTCAACAGGTATACTAGAGAAGGCTCTGCAAAGGTCTATGGCAGTGAAGGTTGGACTATTAGGGATGGTGTGAGCAGAGTGTGTGGACTAGGCACTGCGGGGTATCAGGGAACAACACTATTATTTATTGCCGTAATATCCTGAACAAACCTCCATCCCCTCTCATGGGGTTTTCGAATAGGGAGGATAGGAGTATGACAGGGGTCCCTTCTGTAAATAGTCTTCAGTTATGGGTTTTATACCTTGGATTGCCTCAGGGTTCAAGGGGTATTGTTTTATGTTAGGTAGGGGTTTTCTTTCATCTCTGTGGATTTTAATGGGCAGTGCAGCATGTACAGGCCCAGTGTCAATGGAACTTTTTGACCAAAGGGTTTCAGGGACAGCATGTAGGAGAGGTTCTGGATTATGGGTCTGTAGGGAAAGGATGGGGATAGATATTGAAATGTTGGGATCTTCTTGAAGATCTACATTAGTGGGTTCAACATTTTAAAATGTTTCCGCTTTTTGAGAGAAAGGAATCTGTGCCTCAAAAAAATCTTGTCCTGGCAGGTAGGTGGGAGCTGAAGAAACTAAAGGAAAAGGATGATGCCGCTGAATGGGCCCTAATTGGAATGGAATAAGAAGGGACTTAAAGACTGTCACAGGGTGATTAGAAACCCCAGCCATGTGTATAGTTTGAGTACTCTGAGGGAGTGAACAAGAGAGGCTGGTGGGGTTTAAAACAGAATAAGTGGCCCCTGTGTCTATAAGGGTCTTGGTGACCTCTTCCCTGGTGGTGAGATCAATTTCCACCAAGATATTATCTTGGAGGAGGGAAAAAAATCCCCTGTAGGCCTTCGGAGCACCCCTATTGTGAGAAGTATATAGGGAGTTCTTAGACGGTTGTGATGAAATTGGAGAGGGATGGTTACCTCTTCCTTGAGTTAATCCTGTAAATTTAAAACAGTCTTTTTAAAATGTCCTGTTTTTTACAGTAATAGCATAAAACCCTTGAAGTAGAATTAAGATGTTGGAAAGGGAGTTTATGTTGATTAGTGGTTAACTGCTGAAGGTGGAGATTCATGATCTGTGTAGCCTTCTTTTTATTACTTCTCCGGATAGTTGGGGCTAGCTGATTAGCCAGATTAAACTGGATCCGGAGTTTGCATAGCTTGCCATTTAGATGGGTTCGTTTTACTGGTAGTAACACTTCTTCCTGTAAGCCGTTGACAAAAGTGGAGTTAAATATGGTGTAAGTGTCTGGATCAATGGCAGAAAGGCCAGAGTTTTCAATAAAAGTAGTTTCTATCTGTTATAGTGGTCAAGAACAGATTCATCAGGCTTTTGGATGCGTTGGAGTATTTCCAGTCTATAGGTTTCAGGAAAGCTTTAGGAATAGCCTCATAAAGTCTGTTCCCTAATATAAGTGCCTCAGTTCTATCTGTGGCCCTTTGTTTGGAAAAATCTTCCACAGGGTTATTCCATTTGGCCAGTTGCACCCTGTTTCTGACCTTCACCAACCAGCGTTATAATTAGTTGGTATCCATCAGAGAAATTGGGTTCATGTTTGGATCACAAGGTTAAATTCTTGAGCAAACTTGTGGGGATCTTCTTTACCCTTGGGGAAATCCCTAGCTATGGCCCATAATTCAGCTTTTGACCAGGGAGTAAAGGAGATGCGGGCAATTCCTGTCTCCCCAGGTTTAATTTTAAATGGATCAGTAACAGCAAGGGAGTAAGGGGGGGCTTTGGGTTGGGGCATGGGCTCTGTGTGGTCCGAGGCAGGCTCCGGCCTCAGGGGTGAAAAGGGAGTTCGGCGAGGGAAGGGTCCAAGGGAGGAGGAGTCGAAGAAGGTGGAGCAGAAGGAGAGCAAGGAGTTTGAGGAGGAGGAGGAGTTTTCAAAGCTTAGGCCTATTTTACCAGTTCTAAAAGTTTCTTTAGAGAGATCCCAATTAGCTTCTGAAAGCTTTGAGTTAACTGCCTGAAGGGAAGCAACTTTTCCAGCATTTCTCTTAGAGGCATCTAGGTACCAATTAAAATAGGCTTCCCACTCTTTTTGCCTAGTTTTGTTTTGTTTTGTTTTGAGGAAGTTTAGCCCTGAGCTAACTACTACCAATCCCCCTCTTTTTTCTGAGGAAGGCTGGCCCTGAGCTAACATCTGTGCCCATCTTCCTCTACTTTACATGTGGGACGCCTACCACAGCATGGCGTGCCAAGTGGTGCCATGTCCGCACCCAGGATCCGAACCGGTGAACTCTGGGCCACTGAGAAGCAGAACGTGCGCACTTAACTGCTGCGCCACCAGGGGGGGCCCATTTTGCCTAGTTTCGTAAACTTTTTCTAGTTGCACACGTAAGTTAACTAATTTTGGAACTTCAAAAGTTCCCCATCTTTGCCAATAAAGTTGTAAATCATCCCAGGCAATATGAGTCCATCGAGACAAAACTTTACAAAAAGAGGGGACCATGTTCTTTAAACATAAATCCAGCTGAGGTTCCTGAGGGAGGTTGATCATTTGTGATTGTTCTAGAACAATTGTTCCCCATAATTTAAAGAAAGCTGTTCTTGGATGACCAAGGCAGTAGGATAGGTGTTTTGGGTTGGGTATGTGCTGTTTGTGAGGACCGCTTCTCAGAGTGTCACCTATGGGTGACACAGCCTCTTACGTGTCTCGGAAAATCCTGGACACCAGGTGGTGTCAGCTTGCTCAAGGTACTAGGATGACCAGTCCTTTATGTGTACCTCCCAGATGAACTTATGGAGTTCTTTCTGAACCAGGAATGGGAATGTTCTTTGGCTGGGAAGCCCCATGAGACCACTGTATGTCACAGACAGAGTCCCAACACTTTCGCAAGGTTTCTAGTCACCCGAAAGGGGCCAGAAAGAGCAATATCTCTTATCTTTGGAGTCAGAGGACCCTCATTTAGAAGAGAGGAGAAGCTAAGGCATCTGTGTTAGTTATCAAGAACAGCTGAATTTCAAATTGTAAGAGAATGTGGCCACTTTAATAAGGGAAAAAACTACTAGAACTACCAGGAAAGTCCTCAAACCCTAATCCTCTGCCTGGTTATGATGAGGACGGAATCTTCCGCTCCAAAAGAATGAGGGCAGAAAAGAAATCCTTGAACTCCAATCCTCCACTAGTTAAGGCAAGGATGGAGATCTTCCCCTCCAAAGGAGTGAGGACAGAACCAGTTAGTCTGCCCAAATAAAATCTGGTCTGAACTTCAACTCTAAGCGAAATAGGATGTTTGGATACAGGAGAATTTATTGTCAGACCTCCGAGGCTCCCCGGTGGAAATGCTGGAGAACAAGGGTCTCTTGGAGGGTACCTTTCGCATGTCCACCGTGGCACCAGTGGTCCAGAGTCAGTTGCTCTGAATCCTGCCAACGACACCAAGAAATGTTGACCAAGGAAAAATCACTGCAATTTAAAAAACAGATATTTATTTGTGCAATTCAAATCGCACCTGGGGGGACATGGATTTAAGTAGAAAGCCAAACTGTGCTCCTGAGAAGACAAAGAAGGCAAGAGTTTATAAAGACAAAAAGAGAGAAATCACACAGGTTGTTTTGCAAGATGTGATTGGTGTTCACAACAACTGCTATTCCTTCGCTATGCGTGGCTGGTTGCTAAGGCCATCTTGAAGGCAAAAATAAGGTTCTCATTATGGAAGTAAGCATTTTCTTCCATTTCTTAAAGAAGATCAAGATAACAACAGCAAAGCACAATTCAAAGAGTTCATCTGGGCAGAGACGTGGTATATGTGCATAAGCCTCACTTCCTTGATGGCCTCCCAGCTCCATTTTAGAAGCCCTGATATATGTTACTCCATTTTGTTATGGCTGTCCACACCACTCATTACTGTTTCAGTCTTGAGAGTATAAAAGGTTTCTTTTTGGTGATTTTTTTTTTTAAGATAGAGGAGCAAGAGTGTCAGGAAAATAAGGAGTTAAGAGACCATTCTACTATGTTCTAGGACACTATTGATCTTTTTGCTTCTGGTCTTCCACCTCTTGACAAACTTTGAAGATCAGTGGAGTAGTAGAGAAAATCTGTGAATTAACCTATAACCAGAATTTTATGGCCCAGTTCGGGATCTGAGAGCTCAACTGAAATTTAATCCCTTTCCTGCCACTCCCAAGGGCAACATAAAATGTCTTAGATCTTCATTATGAAACTTTAAGAGCAGTACCAAGCCCACAGAACGCAGAGCTCCTGATAAGGAGGTCTGAATCACCAGGGAGAGGCATAATCAAAGATGAGGGAGGTGGCTTGAGCAAAGATATCCCTCCCTCGATCTGCTCCCTTCCACCTCCAAGATTGCGCCTATTGTCCATGTGCCCCCTGCCTAAATTACACTGCTCATCAGTGACATCAACATTACCCAGCTCTCCAACTCTGTTAACACCTCTGTGCTTACCAAAAACTAACTCATAAAGATTATTGAAGATGCTGGTGATCCTCAATTGTCAAATGATATCACTGTTTTTTACAGTGAAAATATGTCTTTCCCACAGATAAGATCCTGGAAAAGAAGCATAGAATACAGCTACATTCACCCTCACGTGGTCCTCCAAGACTTCACCCAGATATTTAGATTTAATTAACACAAGATTAAGCCAGATAATACTTTTCCTTCAATAATATTCATGCTTTTTTTTGTCTTTTTTCTGAGGAAGTTTAACCCTGAGCTAACATCTGTGCCAATCTTAGTCCACTTTACTGTGGGTCCCTGCCACAGCATGGCTGACAAGTGGGTAGGTCCACATCTGGGATCAGAACCCATGAAGCTGGGCCGCCAAAGTGGAGCACGCCAAACCTAACCACCACGCCATGGGGCCAGCCCAACAACAATATACACTTTTAACTCAAACTCCTCCCAACCCTCCCACCTCCCCAAATTTCCCCTGAAGTGCTACTCTGGTTATTACTACAGCAGCTATCAAATACCTACATCATCTCAGTTATTTTTCACCTGATATAAATGACTATCTCTGAGTCAAATTATCCTTTTCTTGCAGCCGCTTTCAAACCTTTTATTTATTTATTTATTTACTTACTTACTTACTTACTTACTTACTTAATCAAGAGAAGTTTACTTGTTTTGCAATACTCCATAGTACATGTGAATGATGGCTTAGTGTATCTCCATTATGCTATTTCCTCTCTTCCTTACACCTGTTATGACTTGTGAATCTATGCCCTTCTATGAATGCTGAATATTAAGAACTCAGCCTCTGTGTTGCTGAAGGTCTGCTGGGAGTGGAATTCATACCAAGTATGAGGACAACACTCACCAGCAAAGGTGATCTTTGCAGACTTTTAAAAGTCTGTCATTTGACAGATAGCATCCCATCATATCAAAGAACACAGGTTTGGGTTTTACAGGACAGGCAACTAATCATGTCCACATTTGTTAAGCAAATCCTTGGGAAACTATAAATTATAAACTGCCCATAGGTTACAAAAAAAAAATGCATTACTACAAGTTGGCATTATCTGAAATGCTTTCCTAGCCTATCTCTGGGCCACTGAAATAGCGTATTTTGAACCTGCATGTACAAGTTTAAGATTTTTGCAAAGCTGCCAAATCTTTAATATAACAATAATTAGCATAAAGCTTGTGCAATTAAGCTGCCTGGAAAGAAATGAATTTGAATCTTTGGCAAGATGTTCCTCTTTTTCAAAAAGCAATTTTGCCAGTACATATTATTTTCTCTCAGAACTGTTTTCCTCAGGGTTTGAAGGTGTGTAAAACTTTGTTTCATTCCAGTAATTGTCTATAGGGATAGCAATTTATTCATCATCACTAGTTTTCAGGATGAACCAATCAGCAATTCTACTCTCCAGTACAACTCTGTCTGCTACGAATACTTCCCACATTTATAGTTTGGAAGAATCAGACTTACAGCTCCCCTCAACCTAGATAGAATTCTCCCACACTCAGAACGGGATTAAGTCCCCAAAATAGACTCTAGGAAGAGAAGTCATTTCAGAAAATGAAATTCATGGATATCAAGCAGTCCATGCGGTGGGCGGTACCTGTAGTGACTTGATTTTGAAGAGGGGAAATAGCATGTTATCACAGGTTTGCACCACCACAGGTAAGAATTATATGGACTAATGAGAGTGCATATGAGGCTGAAATTTAACATTTGCATACTAATTAGCAGGTCTCAAGGCAAGGTTTACAAACCCATCACCTTCCAATAATAACTGCTCAGGTTAAGATTACAGGAAGCCCTCCTGGACCACTACATTAAGAGTTCAAAGTTCACTGCCAAGAATTACGTAAGAGTAGGAAGGAGAGGGTGAGGGAGGGGAGGGGCGGGGAGGAAGGAGCAGGGCAGGAGTGGAGAGGGAAGGGAGGAAGACATCTTTACCACAGGTTTCTTGCCCTTAAGGAGAACAAAACTTGTGTTTTAAAATACTGGTTTTTTTTTTATAACAGATTACTGATTACTAGGCTTGTTTACTCCATACTACAGGTTATTCTGCAGATTTAACCTGGGCTTTGAGGTCCAAATGGCAGATCAACCATCATGAAACCTGGGCACATTTAATTGGGGCTAAATTCTGAGAAAATCATGATTTCTTCCTTAACGAGAAATGCATACTTCATCTTCTTAAGGTCTTTTGATACAATTGAATAAAAAGGATTATGGAAGTTCACATTTTATGATTAATAAAGATGTAAACATGCACTATAGATATACGTGTACTTTCTTAGGACTGATAGAATATTATAAAAATCAGGTTAAACCGGATTATATCTTGTAAATTAGGTGAGCCACATTTGCAGTACCTGAAATTTTAAATGAGTAAGGCTGTGAAGCCACAGACCTTACTTACTTGAGTTTTCTTTATGGTTCCAAACCCTTTCTTTGTTGATTTTTGTTGCTGTATGCAGTGAATTAGGGATGAAGTGGGCTGTGGTCACACACTGTGAAGGTGAGGTTGCTTAAATCTGTACTAAGCACGACATAATCAAGGGTTGTCAGCTAAATTGGGGGAAAATAGGGAAGTCATTTGGGATTTTCATTTGAATACAACTTTTGGTGAATATAAATGACACACATTGATACCTACAACTCTTTTCCTCTGACTCATTCATCTGATAGAAATATGGCTGCAGGAAAGCACAGGACTGAATCAAGGCAGCTAAGTTCTTTACTGACCCTGCCAGTAACGACTAACGAGCTACATGACTTTGGCAGATTCAATTCAATTCTGTGGTCCCAGTTTTCTCATCTATGAATTACAGAGGGAAGGGTGATCTTTTTCAGCTCTGAGTCTCTCTAATTCCAGTGGTAGCACATTTTGGTACACCGGAAATTACCAGTTCCAACCATTCCTGAGTTCACAGAGAGTTAAAGTTACAGATCAAATTCCCCGTGGAAACAACCATCACAATAACACTGTGGAAGATGTGCTAGATGCTGAGGATGGAAAAGTAAATATATTTTTTCAGGCATTTACGAAGACAAATTGGACACATTGGTATTCATCACATAGATTTAATCAGCACCAGCCCTGGGAAAAATTGTTATATAGAGGATTCTTTTCTTCTGGGACCTTTCCTTCCTCTTAGCAACCCTCCACATCATCTGAGTCCCAGTGTCCCAAGCCCAAGGCTCCAGACTAACTGCCATCACCCCTCACTTGCCACTGTAGGACCCACTCCTAGTTACCCTGCTTACTTTTACTGTCATCTTCTGGAATTCATGCCCTGCCTTTAGTAACATTTGATGCTTACCATAGGTGCTCAATAAATGTGTTTTGAATGGATAAACTTAAGCATGAACGGATTAACTATTTAATCAGTAACTCAAAAGATGAGAATCCTGGATGAGATAAGAAGAGAGAATGACAGTGCAGCAGTCTGATAGAGGGAGAGACAGGGGAATATTAACAACAGGCGGAACCTTCACTGTGCCCTTCAAATTACTGATAAATTACTGAATTTATCCTTCTTTAAACAAAAATAAGTGATAAAAAGATAATACAGTCAATACAAACAAAAACGTTAGTGAATTTAATGGCATGGTGAACAAAGAGTGAGTAAAGGAGAGACACACAGGAGGAAAGACTGGGTTTTTTTCCTAACACACATACGATCCAGCAATTCCACTTCTTATTGTATACCCAAAAGAATCAAAAGCAAGGACTCAACAGATATTTGTATACCAATGTTCATAGCAGCATTAGTCATCATAACCAAAAGGCAGAAACAACCCAAATGGCCAACAAAATGTAGTATAGACACACAATGGGATATTATTCAACCTTAAACGGAATGAAATTCTCATACGTTCTGTGACATGGGTGAATCTTGAAAATACTATGCTAAGTTAAATAAGTTAGGCCCAAAGAACAAATCTTGTATGATTCTACTTATATGAGGTACCTAGAGTAGTCAAATTCATGGAGACAGAAAGAAGAATAGTGGTTACCAGATGCTGGAGGGAGAGGGGAACAGAGAGATTTTGTTTAATGGGTACAGAGTTTCAGTCTGGGATGATAAAAACCTTCTAGAGATGGATGGTGGTGAGGTGATGGTTACACAACAATGTAAATGTACTTAGTGCTACAGATCTGTACCCTTAAAAATGGTAAATTTTATTTTATGTATATTTTATCACAATCCCCCAAAAAATCTCCGGAGAAGAATATTCTTCGGCATAACTGATATCAATATCAAACAGCTTCTTTGAGGAGAAAACTGTTCCTCAAATCTAATCAAAACCCTTCAGCTGCATGTCTTCTTATTTCTTTTTGTTGCTTCTGTTGTTGAACCAAGGAAGGCTACTTTCACCATCGCAGAAACATGTACTAAGGATGTGCTCCCTTTCTGGTTGATGCCACCGGCCCTCTTGGAAGTGGTGCCTTTTGAGTTGCTTTGTTCCCAGTGGGATGGGTTTTAACAGGTCTGTCTTCTCTGCCCCTTACTCAATCTTCATGTGAGAGGCAGCATAATTTGCAGTCTGTGTAGCCAGGGAATGGAGTAAAGGCGAGTCAGGTTCGTGGAAACCAACCCATAACTTCAGCTTCAGGAAAAAAAGTTGGATGGTGCAGCAAGAAGTAAATATATGTTGGCTGCATACAAAGAATACTAAATCTATTAATTCTGCTAACTGTGCAATCTCTGAAAAAGTAAAGAAATGTGAATCTTTTCAGGGATAACAAAAAAGTAAATAAATTTTATTTATCTGGAAACTTAAGATTGCTGTTTCATTTTGCCCCATTCATGCATTTTATTTGCCTAAATATATCTTGTCTCTCACTCTTCCCCTTCACCGTCACTGTCACTGCCCAACCAGTTCTGGCCCGAACACCTTCAAGAGCCTCCTGACTGGTCTCCTGACTTCTAGACTTGGGTACCACTTTCCCTGTGCCATCTCACTTCCCCTGCCCATCCCTTCTCTACATTGCTGCCAGGATCATCTTTCCAAAGACCTTAAGATCTTCTAATGATGCACAATCATTGTCAGGATAAAATCCAAACTCCTCACCAAACATACCTTTCCAGCTTCATCTTGAGCTATTTCCCAGCACACACCCCATGCACAAGCCTTCTCAAATTCTGTGTTTGCAGTTTCCATAACAGGCCAGGCTCTTCTTATCATCTTGCTTGCTTCTTCTGCCTAGAAAACACAGGCACACATATACTTGTGCACACACACAAACGCATGCTCACCTTCTCCATCTGCCTAATTCCTACTCCCACCTCAAGATTAGGTCAAAGGTCACAATCATCCCTACCCCCTCTCACTTCCTTCCCAGGGGCCCACACTCTCCTTTATTCCCCTCTCCCAAGTCTTCTAGCTAGACTTGATGCTTCCCTTTTTCACAGCACCCTGTAGGTGTTCTAATACATATTTTATCATGAGCTATTTGAGAGCAAGGACTGCATCTTTGATCTCTGTATCCCCAGCACCCGCACAAAAGTCTTAGCAGATATTTGGGGTTCAACGAGGGGATAAAGTGCAAAGGGCACAGGGAAAGTGATAAAGGAGTTCCAAGAAGGTTGAGTCAAGGAAGGCTTCATAAAAAAAAAGTGGTATTTGAGCTATATTTTATTGTCTTCACAACAATCCTGATAGAATCTTCCTCTTTGCTTTTCAATCAACATTTTGTTTTTACAACTAATTTTGTAAAATATATTCTACAAGTGTATAAACCTGAATACAGGAGACAGATACTCCCTGCATAATATAGTGATAGATTTATGATTGAGAAGTTTTTAAACACCTGATTAAAGGACTATTGAGAGGCTTACAAAATACAGTGGGTTATTTGCTCCACTTGCTGCTGTATACTGGGTCATACAGAAGGAAAGGTAAGGTAGCAGTTAAGAGAATGGACAGTGGAGTCAGACATACCCGGATTTAACCCTCAGCTCTGCCTTTAAAAGCTATATTAACGATAATCTCGCTAACAGTGTTTCCTCATATATAAAATGGGGTAATCATATCTACTCCGTTGGATGTGATGGTGCAGATAAAGTGCTTAATATGGAACTTGGCAGATGTGATGCTCAACGTAATGGTGGTGAAGATGATGGTGAGGATGGTGGTGCTGGTGGTACTGGTAATGAAGGTGGTGGCAATGGCAGTGGTGAAGGTGGTGGTGCTGGTGGTGGTTACGTCAAAGCTGAGGATGGAGGCAGGTAGCAGGGGCAGTACAAGACAGCTGCTTGATGAGAGAAGTTTTCTCAACTTTCTCATTTAGCCAAATTTTCTCAAATTGTGCTCCAGTAGAAAAATGGTGTTCTGTGAGCTGGTCCAGGGTGTTTCACAGGTAAAATCAAAACTAGGGTGACTTTTTCTAAATTTGTAGAAAAAAATTAAAACGCGAAGTAGAATGCTTCCAACTATATTTTTTTTCCTATATACTATTCTTAAAACATTAATGTCTGCTAATGGATGATAGATAACAGAATGAATAGGTAGCAAGTGAATATTAAGAGGAAAGAACAGTGAACTGATTTATTTTAAATGTTTACTCAACAAGTATTTGTTTTATAAAAGGCTTTCTTTTTTTTGTAAAGACTTGTAAACGTGTAGTTTTGTCACTTTTCTTGCTAGTTTATTGCTCTTAGTTCATATGACAAAATTAACTATGGCTTTATTTCATGCTATTCCATGAAGAGCACCATGTCAGCCCCATGCTCAACCACTTACAGAAGCATAAGTGGTATTGTCAGCATCCCATTGTCTAAAGCTTTAGAGTTATGATTTTTAAGGCACCCGTAAGACTTTACTAAAATATCCATGGAGAGCCCAACCGTTGATCTCCTAACTCCCTCTGACATTGGAGGAGCACTGCCTCACAAATACAGAATTAAAAAAAAAAAAAAAAAGAAATCTTGGTGCTGTCCACTTCTATCATTGATGGTATATACTGTGAATGGATGACTACATCTGTACTCCTAGAGCCACTGTATGTGAGGATATCCCAAAGAGTGGGAGCAAGAAGAAGTGGGAGTTGTAGAGAAAACATGTGCTGCCTTAGACCACAATCTACACCAGTCATCCTTAAGAAGAGAGAACCGTGCTATGCACGACTAATGACTGAATAAGAGAACTGCTCAAACTTTGGAAAACACAAATGACTAAATCTTGGCTCATCTTCCTCTCCGAAATTCTCTGAGGCTCAGAATAACTTGTCTATTGCTTTTTCCTGATAAGTGGATGAGTCTAGCACATTTCTAGGTGTTGACTGGCATGACTTATTTCTGGGAACTGCAGGAAGCCAATCTGCCGAACAGCCTTGGCAGCCTTCAGCTCATGGTGTGGTTTAGTGTTACTTCTTCCATGTTTATCCTTGTAAGTTTTCCATGATAATTCTAAGGCATGGAAGAAAAGGATTTGAAATCTTGTTATCCAGATACAAATAAAATGACTCAAGGAACATGGCATGATTTGGGACCCAAGTCTAGGCTTTCCCAAAAAGTCTCATACTGCTGAGGGCTGAGATAAACACTTGTTTGAGTCAAGTTTGATTTTTGCAAGTAATGCTTCACATTCAAGGACCTATCATAATCATACATTTAATTATTTTATTTTTGTTAATTCCTTATCTCAAGTGCTGGCTTTATTACTGTGAAGTGAATCTGACATGCTAACAAAAATTAGGAGTAGCAATCTCTCTTCCTAAGACTTCTGTACCCAGACCACAGTTGGGTTTATAAGAAAAGCTTAATGGTTAGCTTTAATTTTAAGCAAGAAGAATCCAAAACTCTCCCAGAAAAATTTCCTGGAAAACTCCTTCTTATTGTAGCTATGTGAGCTCTGATATTGCTAAATATACCACAAACAAATCCTTAAGTCCACAAAATCTTTTTCTACACTCTATCAACTTTCAACTTAAGAAATTAGAATCTTAATGTTTTTTATCTCTAAACAAACCAACCAACCAAATCATGAAATGCATAAAAAGAATTACCAAAGTGAGTTTATTACAGAAGTACAAGTTTGATTTAGCATTTAATAATCAACATAATTCAGCATATTAACAGAAAAAAACCCCTCAACATTATATGACCATCTAAATAGATGGTTGATAAAAAGCATCTGGGAAAGTTCAACATTAATTCATGCTAAAAAAAAAAGCGCAAATTAACAATTAAAAGGAACTTTATTTAATAAAGGATTTAATGTGTTAAAACTATGATAAATACAATGGTGAAATACTGAAAGCTTTTCCTTTAAAATTGAGAATAACAAAGATGCTCACTATTATCCCTTCTATTCATCATTGTACTGAATGATGATGCAATGATGTAATTCTTATTACAAAGTGTAATAAGGCAAGAAAAAGAAATAAGGTGTATAATAATTAGAAAGGGAAAAATAAAACTCACTATTTGCAGATGAAATGATTGGATATACAGAAAATTCAAAAGAATCTACAAATAAATTATTCAAAATAATACATGAATACAGCAAGATTACTACACATAAGGCCAATACAGTAAAAATTCCTTAAACTTCTAATAGAAAATGAAATGTCAAAAGACATTGTTTCCAATAGCGTCAGAAACATCCAACACCTATGAAAGACAGAAAACCTTTACACAGAAAACTATGAAATGTATAAACTATAAAATTATAAACATATAAACTGTGTTTATAAAACATACAAGCATATAAACTATATCATTAAAGCATATAAACTGTATGTTTATAGACATATAAACTATAAAATACATACAACTGTAAACATTATTCCAAGAAATCATAGACCTAAATAAATGGAGGCATAGGGCTTGTGAATTAGAAGAATCTACATTTTAAAGATGTTGATTTCTCTCAAACTGATACCTGGATTTTGTGTAATTTCAATTTTAAGAAACTCTTGGCAGATATTTGTGTGTGTGTTCAACAGACTGACTCTGAAGTTTAACTGGAAATGCAAAGGCTGGAGAATAGGCAACATGTGTTGAAAAAAGAAGAAGAGGAACAACTTGCTGTGCTATATCTTTACATCTAGGCGCTGTGGAATTGGAGCAGGATAAATGAATACCAGTGGAACAGAGTCCAAAGACATACCCATGCAGAGGTAGAGCCTTGTTGTATGATAAAGATGGCACTACAGAGACATGGTGGAAAGAATTATCTGTTTAATAAAAGGTACTGGATCGATTGGATAGCCATGTGGGAAAGAATGAAACTTGACCCCTAACTCAGACCATCCACAATAATCAGTTCCAAGAGGATTTAGATCCAAATGTGAGAGGTTGAAAAAATGGCAACTTACCAGATTTATAGGAGAGAATATCCTCATGATATTGGGAAGTAGAAAGGTTTCTTAGGTAAGACATAAAACACACTGGTCTTTAAGGAAAAGATTAAGTGTTCTGTTTATAATAAATATTTAAGAAAGTTGAAATGGGTGCCATAGACTGGGAAAAGGTATTTACAACTTACATAACTGATAAAGGAAATAAGAAAAAGACAAACAATCCCAATCTAAAAATGGTCATGAAACTTGAGCAGGCCCTTCACAAAAGCATATATCCAAATGGCCAACAAATACATGAAAAGATAGGAAATCTCATTAGTAATCAGGGAAATTCAAATCAAAGCCACAATGAGGTACCACTACAGACCCACCAAAATGGTAAAGAATAAAAAGACCAACCATACCAAGTGTTAGAGTGGACATAGAGCAACTGAAACTCTTACACACTGCTAGTGGAGATGTAAACGGGTGCAACCCCTGTGGAACATCTGCCATTAGTTACTAAAGTTAAATGTGTACATACCCTATTATCTAGCAAGTACACTCCTAAGTATAGAGTCAGCAGGAATTTGTGCCCATATTCAACAAAAGGCAAGTACAAGAATGTTTGTAGCAGCATTTTTCATAAAGTCAAAGTCTGAAACAATTCAAATGCCATCAACAGACAATATATAAAAACTGTACAGCAATAAAAATGTTACGATATGAATGAATCTCATAAACATAACGTTGAACAAAAGAAGCCAGATAGAAAAGATACATACTTTATAATTCCATTTTGTTAATTTCAAAACCAGGTAAAATTAATTTATGGTACTAAAAGTTCCTGAAAAGTGGAGTTTCTGAGGCGCTGGTGATGTTCTATTTCTTGCCCTAGGTGGTGACTGCGTGAGCATGTTGACATTGTGACTATTCACTGAGCTGTAAATTTACCATTTGTGTACCTTTCTGTATGTGCACTTTTTTCAAAAAAAGCAATAAAAACGAAAGACAAGCAGCCCATGAATCAATAACTTTCCTTACATGTTTCAAGCTTTATGCCTTTTTTTAATTCAGGAGTTTTGAAGCAGTAACAAGCATTTCTACATATTAGCTACATTATACATATTTATTGAATTTTTAAAAATCTTTTTACTAACAGACTTTATTTTTTAGAACACTTTCAAGTTTACAGAAAAATTGAGCAGAAAGCACAAAGAGTTCCCATAGACCCCCTCACCTCCTCTGTCCCCTAACCACACAGTTTCCTCTGTTATTAGCATCTTGCATGACTAGTGTGGTATGTTTGTTACAATTGGTGAGCCAATACTGATACACTATTATTAACTAAAGTCCATAGTTTACATTGGGGTTCACTCCTTGTGATGTACCTTCTATGGGTTTTGACAAATGCATAATGACATGTGTCCACCCTCACAGCTGAATTGCTTTTAAATTGAGTTTTAGTTAATTGGCATTTGATCTCTGAGCTTCATACAGCTTCCATAACGATGATACCTTTCCATCGCTGATTGATTTTGTCTTCTTTATCACTAGCGCTCTTCCCCAGGAATGATACAAATTTCTTTTTATGTCATTAGCCAATGGCTTAAGTTAAGTTATGTCAAGTTATGGATTTAGGGCCAAATACTTTGGCAAAAGAAGTTGTGTCCCAGGCCTACGATTTCAAGGATAGCCTATTTTCCACTCATCTTTGTCAGTTAGAAGATATGTCAACACTCTGGTGAAAGACTCTCTTATGATGTTTCAGGGATGGCCTGCCATGGGCCATTCTACCCTCAGCTCCCACTCTGATGATTGCTGAGTCATGTTCTGAAGCAACACAAGACTCAGGACAGGATGCGCGAGTTCCTACTCCTGGCACAGCCATCTCAAAAGGCTTAGTACAACCTTAGTATATGAATATCACCCATACTCAAACTGGAGAAGGTCTGGACAGCAGATTTCTTCTCCACTCCTCCCTCTGCATTCCTCAGGGCAGCGCCTCAGAAACGACTAACATTATGACAGGAAAGGAAGATAACTGTTCTTACCTGCCTTAGTTCACAAAGAAGCCACAGGTAGTGGTGGCTTCTAGCAAGTACTCAGGACTAAAGAGGAAAATCTAATGACTGCATTTTGGTCTTAGAGTGAACTTTGTTGGATGCGTAGTTATGACCACTGGATTAGAGATAAATCTACTTTTTAATCATTGAAAAGAACAGCATACTGAGAGTATTGATTACATATTGGAAGAAGAGAAAGTAGATACACTCAAATGCGTTAAGAAACAACCAAAAAACACATAAATACAATCCATAAATAGAACTGATGAAATTCAAAGTCAAGAATAGCATCTAAGGCAGCTCAGAGTTACCGTGAGACAGGATGGGTTTCCCAACATTTTAAGCCAGGCAAATCGAAATTACCACTAGTACAGTCTCATTATAATATTAATTTTACTAAATCAAAACATTGGGAAGGATTAGAATGACGTCTATTGACCCTAGGCTTAATGAACTTTTTTCATGGAAAATATTAAAACAATAAGGTTATGAGGAATTATTTAGAACTCTAAGAAAATAAGACTACAGTTAAACACTTTAATATCTATTTGTATACCTATAATCATGATAATTATCTATTCAATGAAACAGTGTCTTCAAAAGCTACAGCAAAGCAATGTGTTACCTGAGTTTGAGTTATGGCAAAGCAAGAAGCGAACTCTTTATCTTTGTTAATTCTGGTTTTCTCCTATATCATACTCCTTTGCGGGAAGCTCATGGTAGTTCTCAAAGTAGCCTGAATTATATTTTTTTCCTCCTTCACTCACTTTTGTTGTTATTTAGACATTTCCATTCACTAGATCATAAATTCTGTTTAAAAATACCAAATACGGGGTCCAGCCCTGTGGCCGAGTGGATAAGTTTGCACGCTCCGCTTCAGCGGTCCAGGGTTTTGCCGGTTTGGATCCTGGGTGCAGACATGGCACTGCTCATCAGGCCATGCTGAGGCGGCGTCCCACATAGCACAACCAGAGGCACTCACAACTAGAATATACATCTATGTACAGGAGGGCTTTGGGAAGAAGAAGAAGAAAAAAGAAGATTGGCAACAGTTGTTAGCTCAGGTGCCAATCAAAAAACAAACAAACAAACAAATACATGGAATTATCCTTCTTTTCTGGAAACCTTCTTACCCAATGACACATCATGACCTGTGGGTTCAAGTGTGGCTGAAAAGTCTCTGAAGTGCCAAGCAGTGTCCGCTTCTGAGGCCAAGACTGTCCTCTGACGAATGCAGTAGCTGCTTTCTGAAGAGCAGCATTCTAGATATTTTTAGGTAAATAGAGCTGCACAATTACAAACACTGTAGTAGAATATAGAGTTCATCCATGGACTTAGCATGAGTTACGAAATACCAGGACCATCTAAAAATGAGCCATGTGGCCAGCCCAGTGGTGCAGTGGTTAAGTTCACACATTCCACTTTGGTGGCCCGGGGTTCACTGGTTTGAATCCTGGGTGCGGACTTATGCATCGCTTGTCAAACCATGCTGTGGCAGGTGGCCCACATATAAAATAGAGGAAGGTGGGCACAGATGTTAGCTCAGGGCCAATCTTCCTCAGCAAAAAGAGGAGGATTGACAGTGGATGTTAGCTCAGGGCTAATCTTCCTCAAAAAATAAAACAAAAAATAAAAATAAAAATGAGCCATATGCTCATTTCATCTGCTGTGTGGTGGATGTCATTTGCTTTATTAAGAATGAATGTTTGTTCTTCTTATATGAAAATGATTCTTGCCTCTGAACTCCAACTTTCTAGCACAACACTGAGTTGTATGGGGTTGTACTCAGCCCTAATCTATACAGTTGCCTAATTGCCTTGTGAGCACCATGCCTGAAGGCAACAAGTTGACTTGTGTCTTCAATATTCACTTATATTAGAAACCTATAGACAACTCTTAACAGAGCTTGTACCATGTAAATAATTTATTTTTAGGGGCACTTGTCCTGTTTGGTTTAAAATTTAGCAAAAAAAAGAATATGCTTCAAGTCTCTGGGCCAGGAGTTTCAGCAGGAAGGGTCCTCCTATTGCTGGTGTTCACTACCAGCCTCATGTGCTGACTGAGGGAGCGAGTTTATAAACTCTTGCCCATTTATATTTCAGAAAAATTCTCCGTTCCAATGGAAAAGCCTCTCCCAGGGATGCCAGGAATCTGGGGTGGATAGATTGACACACAGCATGTGAGGACAGCTGCCTTAGGAATGGCAGGTACTTTCACTGGTTAAAAAAAAAAAAGTCACAGGAGTCCTTTAAGCCTCTTTTTGGAACAAGTGTTTAAAAACAATTTCTCTGGAAAATGCTCTTTTCATAGATCTAAGCACCCTTCAGAACTACCAGGTGTCAGCAAGATTTGACCAAGCCCCTTACAATGACGGAATATTTCTTACACATTCCCCTGTGGGCTAGAATGTACCTCCCACAAATAACGGCAAGGAGTGTCTGCATCTTGCCTTTACCTGAAAATGTCTTGGGGTTACAGTCATGACATGCCATCCCTCAAAGGGCTGGAGCATCAGACTTAAAATGAGCTGGCAACAGGACCCAAAAAGAAAACATACAATAAGTTACAAGACTGTAAAAACTCCGGGACCAGAAGAGCAAGCAAGATCTTGTCCCTTTTCCTACCTAAGGCAAAATAGGGAATCATTCCCCATGGGAAAAACAAATGAACCTTAGCCCCACATCTTCCTTTCAGAGCCTCATCTCGAGAACTATGAGGTTTAAGAACGAGGAGTCTAATCACACTTTTTATTTTTGTTGACTGTTATGAAGAATAGTGTTCCATAGTGGGAAATAGCCCAGCTGCTGATATTAACTGCTTGTGCAAGAATGGCTGAAACGGTGGAAACGTGCCTGTAAGTCGCTTCTCTCATCACATTCACAAAACATTGAGAGTCTAGCCCAAATTGGAAGCCGTTAAGAAAACACTGGAAGGGAAGTGGAATAAGATGGAAAAGTGTTCTAGCTCTTCTGTAGAGGGCTCTAGATGGCCTATCCCTCTTGATTTGGGGAAAGCAATCTAAAATATCCATCTCACCCTCCTCTCCACCATCCTCCTTGCCTCTTCCCTTTCCTCTTCTCTTCTTTATTAGCTTCATGATGCCCTTCTTTATTTTGCTCATACTTCTTTTCTGTTCTCTGTTTCCTCACTCCTCTTCTCATTCCACCTTGAATGAATATTTTCTGAATACTTACAGTGAGCCTAATCCAGACTGGGCCCTGCAGAATCAAAGATGAATAATAGCACCAGGGGCATGGCTGAGGGGAGGGGGGGAAAGGGGAGAGTAACAGGTCTGTTTTTTAACATGTTGAGTTTGAGTTGTCAGCTGGACATCCGTAGAGGTAGGCTACAGTAATTGAGTAATCAGGAGCTCCGGAGAAAGGAAGTTTTATTGAATGCCTGTTAGACTAAAGGTACTGTGTTGGTCTTGGGAATATAGTGAAAAGATAAAACCCAGCCCGTTTCTCCAAAGACTTTAAGATAACAAACAAGTACATTCAAGTGTTAGAGGCGCAGAGAGAAGAGTACGGGCAAGTGCTGTGGAGATGCAAAGGACAAGTGGTCAGATGTCTCCAGGTTGGGGAATGGGGTGAAGTCAGCCCCTCAGGCTCATTAAGCAGACCAGCTGGGATGGTGTCTGTAGGCATTAAATTTGTGATTGGCTCTTGAAGCTCTGTTGATACCAAATTATTCTAGCCAGCCTCAACCATGGGATGTTAGCATATCTGATCTGTGTTCTTTCTCTAACTGGGTACTGATCTCCCAGCCTGAGGGTGTTCCGTGATGAGATGAGTGCACAGACTTGAACAAAGCTGGCAGTCTGACGGGCTGCAAGAACTTCTTGAGAGTACAAGCAGGTCATTGCTGTGGAGCTTTTCTGTCATGTGAGATCTGAGGAAATTAACTTTCTATTTTAGAAACCCTTCCCAGCTTTTGTGATGAGATCTCCTTTGACCACTAACTTCTCAAATCCTGAAACTAATGGAAATTCCCTCCCACCCTACCCTACCCCCAACTCTATTTGTCTGAGCATCAGAGAAAATTCTCCTGTCTTTCATTGGTCACCCATTTGTGTCTATCTCTCCTAACCGAAAAAATTCCCATAGGCTGATTAAATAAGTTAAGGTTTACATAACCACTTAGCTCTCATAGTCCTTTCTCAGATGCCTGATTTAACCCAGACAAACCAAAAACAGAAACCCAAAGGTCACATACCTGCTGCATTTTTATCCCATTAAAGGAAAAGACCCCTTTTGTGCTTTTCCCGTGCCAAGAACATTGCTCTCTACTCACAAGTTATCGCTAAGAAAACAGGCAGCCTTGAACCTTGGTGTGGCCTGCCATATATAGTAAATCAATATAGCTGCAATCATTTCAGACAATTCTTCTCAGTGTGGGTTCGTTTTTCCAGGTTTTCAATTTAGATTGTTGATTTCCTTCCAAAATTACCTATTCAAATGTTATTTAAATTATGGTACTATATTACTAATTGACCACTTCTTGAACCTTATTTATCATATTCTTGCAAGTTACACAGGATCATATAAAATATTTGATGCTGAAGTTAAAGTGGCTTCTTGTTAGTTCTGGGGAAAGAGAAGGACTACTCATTGGATCTTTATCATTTTTTTTGCCATTTAAAATTTTAATTAAGTCCTCTAGCTGCAGGCCAAAGACATGGAGGATTTGAGATAATCAGAAATGATAATATTTTCTTTTAAATTTTAGTACTCTATTTCAGGTACTCTTCTTGCTATGGTTATTTCACTTAATATGAATGAAATGAACACAATCTGATACGCATAAGGTATGTGGCAAAAAAATTACCTTAGAAAACATATTTGATTTTCTGCCATGCTAACCATCTTGCCCTTTCAAGTATCCTGTTAGTATGCAGGATGGCTGAGCTTACTTCCAAGAGAAATGAGTGGATGGTAAAAATCATCAAGAGCAGCATTCTTTTGTTTATGTTCATCATTGAGAATTACTAAAATTTACACAGGATTTTAGTGGCATAGATTTGGTCCACAATTTTTGGTAATTCTGCAAGCTCCTCAGTATCTAGGATAGGTAAGAGCCTCACAAAGCATCTTAAACAATTGCCTCAAAGGCCATAGCAAAAGAAAGCAAACCCAAATTCACTTAATTGATAAGGAAGTTTTCGATCCCACACACTGGGAATCCAGAGATAGGGTGGCTCCATGACTGTTTATTCAGGTGCTCAGTGTTGTCACTAAGGAGCAAGGAGGTTCCCAAGGCTCATCTCCTCACTGTGATGATTTTGTCCTTGTGGCTATAGCATTTTAGGGGTTGTGCATCGTTTCCAGACATAGCAACAACTGAAAAAGAAAAGGGCTGCTCTTCTTTGTCTCCTCGAAAGCACTAAACCTTTCCCAAAAGTTCCTGGATAGGCTTTCTTCATGTACCATTGGCCAGAAAAGGGTCACATACCCTTCCTAAATCTAACAAGGGCAGTGGATTAAGATGTACAGTTTGGGGGGAGAATCGGGAAGCAACTACCACAACTTTAACAGGTAAGACTTTCTTAGTCTGCACAGAGCCATAGTAATAACTTGACATGTACTGCACCCACTTCTGCTCCTATATATTCTGGAAATCCTTGGTGAAATCCTCTCTATAACACCAAAGTCCATTAACACCACAACTGTTAATGATTTGTATTCTTCTGTGGGAAAAACAAATGAAATTAATAGCTCTAAAGTAAATCACTGTAACTCATGTGTGCATCTTTCCCAGAGGATAAATCTCAAATATTGCAGCAAATAGAACATGTACCACTTTCTTACTATTTAATGTTGTTACTGAAAAAAACAGGCCTGTCCAATGAACCAGTCTCAAATGAGACCATAGAAATTATGATTGGATATCATCACTGCCAATCATTTCTGCCACAAGAGTCATCATAAAAGGGGTCAGAACACTTCTTTTGGAAACAGTCACCTGATGGTTGGCAAAACCCACTGCACCTGCTCCTGATCAAAAGGTAGGTATTCCAACTAGGTCAAAGAAGAAGAAATCTCACAAGCAGAGGGCTGAAACATGTATGAGGAAAAATATTAAAGATCTTAAATACTGTACTGGGAAGAGAATAAAGAAAGAATGGAATAATCTTTTGATTGTCTAAGTCTCTTGGTGTCCTAAAATTCCCACCCTATTGCTTTTTTTTTTTTTTAATTTTAGAATTTCCACATATGCCTGGAACAGAAAAAGTTGAAATGAGCATTGCTCCCACACTAGCAACAATAAAAATCCAGAAAAAATACAAAATCATAAATTCCCTTGAGCACATCAGATAGCTGAGGTTGCATGGTGATCAAGCAGCCTGAAACTAAGGAAAAGCAGGCCTTTCTCCCAGGAGACAGAATGCAAGTACTGGTCACCTGTAGCAGGGCACAGGGGAAAGACCCCAGTCACCTTATAAGGACGTAAGAAGAATTCAGGTAAAAATTTGAACTAATTTCAATAATCTTCTTTCAAGTGTATAAAAAAGCTTATGAAGAAAGACTTTTTCTAGGACATAAAACAAACCTCAATTAATGCAAAGGAATTGAAATCATACAAAGTATGTTCTCTGACCACAATATAATTAAACTAAAAATTAATAACAGAAAACATTTAGAAAATTCCCCCAAATATTTTAAAATTAAATGACACACCCATGTGTGAAAAAGGAAATCACATGGGTAATTAGAAGAGACCTTAACTCAAATGAAAATTGTGGGAGACTGGAATTGGCCACCCCAAGATATGTCTCTTTGGCACGAGGATTATTTGGGGCTGGCTACTTTTAATAAACTTCAAACAGGAAAGCAACTCTGAAAAGTAGAATGTACTTATCCTGTGTTAAGAGACATTTACCTTGTAAAGGAAATCTCCATCTGTAAAGGTGTCTGACTCTCTGTACCAGGAAGAAGGGGGGATGATCTTATCTCTAGAAACTCCTAATCAATGCCAAAGGCAAGGATTTAAATCTGCATCCTGTTTACTGTACTTGTGTGGTAATCTCCCATGATTGACACCCCCAACCCCCAAACATCCTCCTTTGTCTTTACCTGAAGATGATATTTAAGGTGGTGGCTTCAGCCATTTTGGCAAGTTGCTCAGCTTGCCTGAGCCTCTCCCATGTACACATGTTGTAAAGCTTTGTTTAATTTTCTCCTGTTATTCTGTGTCATGTGAATTTAATTTGTTCTCCAGCCAGAAGAACCCACAGTGGGTAGAGGAAATGTCTTCCTCCCCTACAAAATGAAAACACAACATATCAAAATTTGTGGGATGCAGCTAAAGCAATGCTTAGAAAGAAACTTATAACAGTAAATGTTATAATAGAAGAGAAGATAGATCTCAAATCAATTATCTAAGCTTCCATCTTAAGAAACAATACATAACACTAGAAGCAAGAAGAAGGGAGGAAATAATAAAGGTAAGAGCAGAAAAGAATGAAATTGAGAACATAAAAACAATAGAGACTTCTGGTTTCCACTTCTGCATGTAAGGAGCTTGGAAGCCAGTCCATCCTAACAAGTAAAAAGCTGAACAGGCTGAAAAATCAACCACTCTCCTTGGATTCCTAAGATAGGGGAGGACACAGGCAAACCATTGTCTCAAGGATTGGAAAGACAGGCCAATACAGGGAGTAGAGGCTCACTGGAGTGAGACTCATCAGCCGAAACTGCCATAGGACCCACTGCTGGGGTAGGAAAATCTGAAACATAACTGGTAAATTGCTGGAGACTCAGTGTGGACAACTCTGAAAGCTGGAAACTTGAGGGGAACCCAGTCACAGGGCTCCCCCCACCCCAAGACTGTGAGATTATCCTCCAGGAGCTTGACCACATTCCCACAGTAATACTGGAGAAAAATCCCCTCTTGCTTCTGGCTGGGAGAGGAGAAAAGGAACCACGGTGAAATACAACAAACAGCACTCTGTTCTTAACAAAATCTGTACTTAGGGGAAACTAGTTAACTAGAATCCAATATGCTGGAGTATTATTATGAGCCTAACTGACCTGGCAAAGGGAAATACCAAACTCCAGCCCACTCTAGTCATGCTGTCCCACCTAAGAGGGAAGAATAAGGAAGAGAAATATTTGTGAAGTTCAGTCCAGAGGCACAGGCTCACTAACATACTGAGACCTAATCATAGAACTACAGAATGCTTCCCCTGTTCCCACACCTCACCACTTCATTACTAAAAGTTTGTTTGAGTGCTTCCCCTCTTCCCACACCTCTCCACCACATTATTAAAGGCCTATTTACAACAGTTCCTTTTACCCAGTACATCCTGTCCAGCTATCAAGAAAAAATTACAAGGCATAACAAAAGGCAAAAAACACAATTTGAAGAGACAGACAAGCATCAGAACCAGACATAGCAGGGATGCTAGAATTATCAGACTGGGAATTTATTTATTTATTTATTTTTCTTTTCTTTCTTTTTTTTTTTTAGGCTTCAGTGCATAGTTATGTATCCTAGTCATTAGTTTTCTCTGTGAGCTGCCACCACAGTATGACAACTGACAGACAGGCGGTGTGGTTCCATGAGCGGGAAACGAACCTGGGTCATGGCGGTGAGAATGCCGGATCTCAACCATCAGACCACCAGGGCTGGTTCTAGACCGGGAATTTAAAGCATTATGATTAATACGCTATGGGCTCTAATGGATAAAGTAGACAGTATGCAAGAACAGAGAAGCAATGTAGGCAGAGAGGTAGAAATCCTAAGAAAGAACCAAGACCAAATCCTAGAGATAAAGAACACTATGACAGAAATGAAGAATGCCTTTGATGGGCTTATTAGTAGACTGGACTCAGCCAAGGAAAGAATCTGTGAGCGTGGGGCTATCTCAATAGAAACCTCCAAAACTGAAAAATAAAGAGAACAAAGACTTTTTTTAAAAAAAGCATATCCAAGGACTATGGGACAACTACAAAATGTATAACATACCTGTATTGGGAATACCAGAAGGAGAATAAGGAGAGAAAGGAACAGAAGAAATATTTAAAGCAATAATGGCTGAGAGTCTCCCCCAAATTAATGTCGACACCAAATCACAGATCCAGGAGTCTCAGAGAACACCAAGCAGGATAAATGCCCCGAAAAACTATACATAGGTAAATCATCTTAAAACTAAGGAAAATAAAAGATAAATAAAAAATCCTGAAAGAAACCAGAAAAAAAAACACCTTACCTAGACAGAAAAAAGATAAGAATTTCATCCGATTTCTCCTCAGAAACCACGCAAACAAGAAGAGAGTGGAGTGAAATATTTAACATGTTGAGACAAAAAACCGACCAACTTAGAATTCTGTACCTGTGAAATTACCCTTCAAAAATGAAGGATAAATAGGGGCCGGCCCGGTGGCGCAGCGGTTAAGTTCGCACGTTCCGCTTCTTGGCGGCCCGGGGTTTGCTGGTTCGGATCCCGGGTGCGGACATGGCACTGCTTGGCAGCCATGCTGTGGTAGGCGTCCCACGTATAAACTAGAGGAAGATGGGCACGGATGTTAGCTCAGGGCCAGGCTTCCTCAGCAAAAAGAGGAGGACTGGCAGTAGTTAGCTCAGGGCTAATCGTCCTCCAAAAAAAAAAACAAAACAAAACAAAAACAAAAAAAAATGAAGGATAAATAAAGACTTTCCCAGACAAACAAAAATTGAGGGAATGAGTTGCCAATAGACCTGCCTTCCAAGAAATGTTAAAGGAAGTTCTTTAGAGAGAAGGAAAATGATACAGGTCAGAAACTTGGGTCTATATAAAGCAAGGAAGAGCGTCAAAAAGGAATACGTGAAGGTAAAATAAAATCTGCTATTTGTCTTATTTGTAATCCATCCAACAGCCAACAGCTTGTTCAGAATATTAACACCAAGAATGCATTCAACTACGTGTGCCTACGTGTGCCTATGTATATAAGCACAATGAAGGACAACAGTATATAAGGGACAGGAGGGTTAGGGTTAATTTGCTATTATAAGGTACTCACACTACCCGTAACGTAGTATACTACTATTTGAATGTGAACTTTAGTTGTAAATGTATGTGACAAACTTTAGGGCAACCACTAAAAAAAGTTTAAAAAGAAGTATAACCGATATGCTAAGAAAGGAGAGAAACTGCAATTATATAAAATACTCAGTTAAAATCACAAAGGGCAGAAAAAGAATGGACAACAACAATAGAAACAAAGAACAAAGATAACAAATGGAAAACAGTAACGAACATGGTAGATATCAATCCAACTATATCAATAATCACTTTGAATGTCAGTGATCTAAATGCATCAATTAAAGACAGAGATTGTCAGAGTGGCTCAAAACACTAGACCCAACTATATGTTGTCTACAAGAAAGCTACTTTAAATATAAAGATGCATATAGATTAAAAGTGTGGATGCAAAATGAAAAGATGGAGAAAACTATACCATGTTAAGAGTGGTCTAAAGAAAGAAGGAGCAGCTATATTAATTTCAGACAGAGCAGATTTCAAGTAAAAGAAAGTTATCAGGGATAAAAAAAGAGTGTTACATAATGATAAAGAGGTCAATTCTAGAATAAGACATGACAATCCTTAACATGTATATGCCTAACAACAGAGCATCAAACTATATGAGGAAAACATTAAAAGAATTGCGAAGAGAAACAGATGAATCCACCATCATAGTTGGAGACTTCAGCACCCTAGTATCAGAGGTAGACTGGTCCAGCAGGTAGAAAATCAGTAAGGACACAGTTGAACTCAACAACACCATCAATTAGCTGGATATAATTGACTCTATAGACTACTTAGTCCAACAACAGGAGAACACACATTCTTCTCAAGCTCACATGGAACATTCACCAAGGTAGACAGACCACATTCTGAGCCATAAAACACACCTTAACAAATTTAAAAGAACAGAAATCATACAATGTCTGCTCTCAATAGCAATGGAATTAAACTACAAATCAATAACAGAAAGATAACTGGAAAATCCAAAAATACATTGAAATTAAACAACATGCTTCTAAATAACATGAGTCAAACAAGAAATCTCAAGATAAATTTTAAAATATTTTGAACTAAATAAAAATGAAAATACAACTTATCAAAATTTGTGGTATGCAGCTAAAGTAGTGTTTAGAGGGAAATTTATAGCATTGAATGCATATATTAGAAAAGAAGAAAGATCTAAAATCAATCATCAGAGTTTCTACCTTAGGAAGCTAGAAAAAAAAAAAGGAGCAAATTAAATCCAAAATAAGCAGAAGATAAGAAATAATAAGGGGGCCAGCCCAGTGGTTAAGTTCACATGTTCCACTTCTCGGCAGCCCAGGGTTCACCGGTTCAGATCCCGGGTGCAGATATGGCACCGCTTGGCACGCTATGCTGTGGTAGGCGTCCCACATATAAAGTAGAGGAAGATGGGCATGGATGTTAGCTCAGGGCCAGTCTTCCTCAGCAAAAAGAGGAGGATTGGCAGCAGTTAGCTCAGGGCTAATCTTCCTCAAAAAAAAAAAGAAGAAGAAAAGAAATAATAAGAATTATAGCAGAAATCAATGAAATTGAAAACAAGAAATCAATAGAAAATCAATGAAACTGGAAGTTGGTTTTTTGAAAAGATCAATAAAATTGGTAAGCTCTAGCCAGGCTAACCAAGAAAGAAAGAGAGGACATAAATTAGTAATCTCAGAAATGAAAGAAGGGACATGACAATACAGAACTTATTGACATTAAAAGAATAAAAAGAAATACTGTAGATAACTCTATGTCCACAAATTTGATAACTTAGATAAAACAGATCAATTCCTTGAAAAACATGATTTGCCAGAACTCACACAAGAAGAAATAGATAATCTGAATAGGCCTATATCTATAAAAGAAATTGAATAAATAATTAATAACCTTCAAAAAAAAAGCACCAGGCCCATATGAGTTCACTGGTGAATTTTTTTTTTTCTGAGGAAGATTCATCCTCGGCTAACATCTATAGCCAGTCTTTCTCTTTTTTGTGCTTGAGGAAGATTGGCCCTGAGCTAACATCTGTGCCAGGCTTCCTCTATTTTGTATGTGGGTCGCTGCCACAGCATGGCCACCGACGAGTGGTGTAGATCTGCACCTGGGAACCGAACCCAGGCCACTGAAGTGAAGCACGATGAATTTAACCACTAGGCCACAGGGCCAGCCCCCAAATGAGTTCACTGGTGAATTTTACCAAATAATTAAGGAATAAATTATACCAATTCTCTACAATTTCTTTCAGAGGTTAAAGCAGAGGGAATACTTCCTGACTCATTCTATGAGGACAGCATTACCTTACTATACCAAACCCAGACAAAGACATTACAAGAAAAGAAAATTATAGACCAATATCTCTCATGAACACAGATGCAAAAATCCTCAACAAAATATTAGCAAATCAAAACCAAAAATGTATACAAAAGAATTATACATCATGACCAAGTAGGGATTTATCCTAGGTATGCAAAGTTTGTTCAACATTTGAAAATCAGTTAATATAAATCCATCACAACAATAGGCTAAAAAAGAAAAATCATATAATTAAATCAATAGATGCAGACACATAGATCAATGGAACATAATAGAGAGTTCAGAAATAGACTCAAACTTACCTGAGTTTTTGATTTTTGACATATTTGCAAAGGTAATTCAATGGAGAAAGGATAATCTTTTCAACAAACAGTGCAGGAACAACTGGACATCCTTATGTTAAAAAATGAACCTTATCCATACCTCTCACATTACACAAAAATTAACTCAAAATGATTTACATACATAAGTGTAAAGCTGAAGATAATAAAATTTCCAGAAAAAAATATATGTAAGAAAATCCTTGTGAACTTAGTTAGGCAAAGTTTTCTTAGACTTGGCTCCAATAAATATAATTCATAATAGAAAAAAAGAGATAAATTGGACTTCCTCTCCAAAAGACTGTTAAGAAAATGGCAAGTCTAGACACAGAGTGTGATAAAGTATTTGGAAAAACACCAATACCTATCTGATAAAGGACTTGTATCCAGAATTTATAAAGAATTGCCAAAATTCTACAATAAGAAAACAACCCAATTTGAAAACGGTCAACGATTTGAACTACACTTCACCAAATAAGATATATGAATGACAAATCAACACATTAAAAGATAATCCAAATCATTAGTCACTAGAGAATACAAATTAAAACCATAATGAAATACCACCCCACACTAATTAAAACGGCTAAAATCAGACAAATGGACAATCCCAAGAGCTGACGAGGATGTGGAACAATGAGAACTCTCACACATTGCTGGTGGAAATGCAAAATGGTACAAACATTTTTTAAAACAATTTGACAATTTCTTATGAAGTTAACTATATATTTACCTAGGCCAGCATTCCACCACTAGGTATTTACCCAAGAGAAATGAAAACTTATGTTCATACAAAATCTGTACATGATGTTTATGGCAATTTCATTCATAATTGACAAAAAATGACCACAATCCAAATGTCCATCAACATATGAACGTACAAAAGTTGTATAAATGCTCCTTGACTTACGATGGACTTATGTCCCGGTAAACCCATCATGAGCTGAAAATATAATAAGCTGACAATGCAGTTAATATACCTAACATACCATATATCATAGCTTAGCCTAACCTACCTTAAACGGGCTCAGAACACTCACATTAGCCTACAGTTGGGCAAAATCATCTAACACAAAGCCTATTTTATAATAAAGTGTTGAATAGCCCAGGCAATTTATTGAACACTGTACTGAAAGTGAAAAATAGAATGGCTGTATGGGTACTCATCCAAAAAATGCTGGCAAACACAGTGCACTGCAGAGTACCGGTTATTTACCCTCGTGATGGAGTGCTGACTGAGCTTTGGCTCACTGCCCCTGCCCAGCATCACAAAAGAAGTTCGTACCTCATAGCAGTAGCCCAAGAAAAGATCAAAATTCGAAGTATGTTTTCTACTGAATGTGTACCATTTCAGTAAAGTTGTACCATCGTAAAGTTGAAAAATCATAAGTCCAACCATCGTAAGTTAAGGACTGTCTGTATATCTAAACGATGGAATATCACTCAGTAATAAAAAGAGACAATCTAATGATGCACATAATGACGTGGATGAATCTGAAATGCTAAGTCAAAGAAACCAGACTAAAGGACTGTCTACTGTATCGTTCCATTATATGCTATTCTGGAAAACGCAAAACTGAAGGGATAGAAAACAGATTAGTAGGTGCCAGGGGCTGGAGATGGGGATACTACAGTGGAGGACAAGGGAATTCGGGGCTGTGATGCAGCTGTTCTGTAGCTTGAATGTGCTGATGGTTACATGACTATCTGCATTTGTCACACTAAAAGGGGTGAATTTTACTGAATTTAAATTATCTGATTTACATTTGATTCTGGCAAGTGGCTAAACACCAGGGTCTCCAAACTACAAGTTGGGAACCACTGGTGTAACAGAGGTTCAGAAACTTTTAGATGAGTGGTATAATCAGTGGAATGGTGAGTCAATGAGCACGTCAGGCAATGAGACCTGATTTTCAGCATGAGTCTGTGTACTAGAGATATACCCGGGAGGGAAATAGTGGTAACACAAACCAGATAATAGGGTGCGGTCTTCGTCTTAATGAAGATAGTCCTTGTGTGGACATGTTTTATGAAAACCAAGCCTGTCTTATGAATCATGGCCTCCAGTACATGAGAATGCTCATCACCTGACACAGACTTTTCAGATCTTTGGGCTAAAAGCCATTAAAATCCAGTAATAACTCCATCTGTCAGGTGGCTTCCTGCTGTTTGTTGAATTGTTTTTCTTTGCTCCCAATAGAGATCAAACCTAACACACATTTTAAACAACTGGTCTATTTATATTAAGTAATTCACTTTTGAGAGCACATCTTTTCTGTGAGCAGTATTGAACTTTTCATCTCCTTGATGCTTCTGATATCTTTCCCATGTCATTTCTGAGCAAATAAAGTGCAAATAACTTGGCTTGCCCCAGTTCTTAGAGAGGCTTAACACTGCCCAGGTGGGCAGGTAAACATTACCAAACATAAGACTAGAAATGACTTCCTGCCCAGACAGGAAGATTTTCATTTCTCCCATGAACATGGGAATCTTTTGGAATCCAAGGGATATTTTTTCTCTGATTATGAAAAGGCAGCAACTGCTACAACTAACACTTCACGTATTTTTTTCTTTGGCTCATTACTCTGTTTCGATAAAACTAATCTATAAATGTTGAATTATTAGAACCAGGTTACAGATAATTTAGCAGGACATGCGTTAGACATAACACAGTGGTTTTAAACTCATAAATGTATCACCTATAGGTGAGATATTCTAATATTATCCTATCATCTTAGGATCTAAATTCTTTAAGACAGAAAATAAACCATTTTTTTAAACCTCTTGATCATAATATGTTAGGTAATGAATACAGGACAAAATGGGAGCAGAGAAGAATCCAAACCAAAGAGAATAATCTTTTTTTTCTATATCCTCCACTGAAATGTAGGCTCTGACCGGTGGGCCTTTGAGGAAGGTCAACTTTCCACTTGGCAGGGAAGGGGAGGGAAGTTGCTGTGGTCAGTGGTTGGCTTGGACAGTCTCAGCGTCACCCTAGGCCCTGCCTTCTCTCTCGTCCTGATAGCAATCACTAAATGCCTCTTCTCTGCCCGCCTCAGTTCCTTTCCTTTTACATCTTTGCCTTGCTAAATTTCAGGCTCTATTATCTTTCACCTACACTATTGCCATAGTGTTCTGATCAGTCTCACTATCTCGTCTCTTCTTTTCCGGTCTACTCTCTGCATTGTCACCAAATTAATCTTTGCTCAGCCCAGCTCTCATCATTTCGTTTTTTGACTTCTCATAACTCCCCCTCACCCACAGAACACCACAGATGCTCCTGAAGACGGCATTTCAGATTCCCCACGATCCGACTGGCACATCCTACGCTTCCAACCTCTTCCAATCTGCTCTTTTTTCCCATATGTTTCACCATCCTCCACCCAAGCCTCAGTCTTTCCTGTGTCTATGCCGCTTATTCTGGACTCTGTGCTCAAAATTCCAGCTCCTCCCTGCCCTTCTTAATATCACCAATCCTTTAAAGTCCAGCTCACATGATACTTCTCACCAAGCATTGACTGACGCCCACAGCTGGAAGTGGATTTCCATAGTTCTTACCTCTCTCATGATGTACCTTATGTTCTCTTATATTGCAACTATTTGTATATGTGGTGAATATAGCCATGTATCTTTTTTTTTACATTGTAAATTTCTCAAAGGTGGGTTTTACATCTCATCCTCAGTTGTATCTATACACCCAATGCCTTGTTCATGGTAGACTCTCAATAAGGATTTGTTTACTCAGTCAACAAATATGTATGTTGTTTGAATGGTTAAATGAAGGAATGGATCTGAAATTAGAAATGGAAGAAAAGAAATAAGGGTGCTTTGTCATTATAAATAGGCAGCAATACACAGTTTGGGAACCATTCAAGAATGCTTATAGACAGGAAAAGCAGATGGAGACCTTAAACCCACATTTAAGAGTAGGAGTTGGTACTATTTCTCAGTTGTATCCTTCCAAAAGCCAAACTGCTCCATGTACTGTGACATATGCTGTTGTCAAAACTGTTTACAGGGAGTCTTATTATCCAGGAGTACACGCTAACCAAAGGGAAATCTAGGCAGAAATATGGTCTTCTAGTCAGTCTTAGAAATGAGTAAATTGCAACAAATAATTATTGTATCATTTTTATTTAAATATATAGGACTTCATTTCTTTAAAAAAATCAGTGGATTTACTGTCCAAAAAAAGAATGGAATCAACAATTCTAAGTACTAAAGTTATCTTACTAAATATAAAATTATTTTCTCTCACCTCCTTCTCAGTGAACTTCACTTCTCATAGTCTCTTAGGAATGCAAAGCAAATGTGTCCCAAAGCTTTAGGATCCCTGGAGGAAGGTAGCATAAAAACAACATAATACCATCATGTGATGCTGTATCATGGGAGGAGAGTCGGAGAATAGGTAAAAATCCATCTACAAGGCACACTCCTTTAAACTAAACAGATAAAGAAAGATCTGTGTTCACAAAGATTAATGAGGTAGTGAACAGTCATTTGACAAAAACACTCACCCTAGTCACAAAAACTGGATTTACACATCACATTTCAGAAACTCGTCAGCCACATAATATGGGATCCACCCGGACTCACGTGGCTCATCGAGTTATGAGAGTCTGGTCACCAGGTGCCAACCCGGGCTACACGTGAACAGACATACTTTCTCCCCAACCTATTTAAAAGTCAGTACATAATTTTGGGAGGATTAATATTTTTCCGGTTGCCTCTTAAGGAGATTTTCTTTCTGGTCCATCAAAAATTGATTAAATATGACTCATTAACACAGCCCCAAATGGAGCAGGGAATAAGAAACACCTTTCCGGTGTCTTAGTCACTGCTGTCTCCTAAATCTGACTCTCTGTTCCTTCATTTTAGCAAGAATTTTGTTGTCCTCTGATTAATTAAAACATTTAGAAGACAACTCCCTTAGTACCAGGCATACGATAGGAACTTAATGTATGAATGTTGAATGAACGTAGGTTTCTTTCACTCTGTGCACCAAGATAATGTCTTATTATAAATGATTTTGCCAAGCACCGTAAACTATGAACCTTGAGTAACTAGAATACAAGCATTTGAATTCTTTTGATTTTCTTCTCTCCCAAAGGGCCTAGTAGAGGACTCTTAACAGTACTCACACATGCGCACGTGAGCATGTGGGAGCAGGCACGTGCACACACACACAGGCTTACTAGCTATCAAGTTCGCTTATAGGATTCTGGATGAATTACTTTGGAGTATATTCATTTTGGGTCTGACATTTCCATTGTCCCTGGAGAATATCAATGTTATTACAGGACCCCAAAGGGAGGGAAAAAACAGCCATGCTGATTCCAGTGGTTGGTTAGCATATTTGGTTTTATATATAGTTATAGTTGAATAATTGATTGGTCTCTGGTTGCCAAGTCCTAAGAGACAGATTTTTGTCTAAAATCATCAATAAATTACACCAACACCATAATGCTGATCACTGAAAATATCCCCACTCTTCAGATGGTTTTAGTTCTAATTTAAATTGTCATTTGCCCTCAGACTGATCTGTTTAGATATTGGCTATTTTCTTTCAGTTCAAAGCTATTCACATCCTTACATTTTAATAATACACAAGATAGCGAGAAAGGAGGACTCAAGGGTCAAGTGCAATATAGACTCTGACACTGTGTAGAAAAAAGCCTCCCAGAGCTCTTCCCCTGTCTCCTTTGCTCTCACACTCCTACCACACTCACACACTTCAGACAGCAGATGTGGGGGTGGGTTTTTCCCACACCAACCAGTTCTCTATGACATCAGCTGGGTGTCCTACAATTTAACTCAGTTCTGACGCTATCTACCTGGACATAGCGTCAAATCCACCAGGTTAAGGGCTCAGTCCCACGAGACTGCCCCTTCACTTCAGATGCCAACTGCGAGTGGTAGGTCTCCAGGTTACCCACAACTTCTGTCTGACTTGGCTACCAGTTGGAGGTTCCCATGACCTCCTCCCCCTTGGATTCGATTATTTGCTAGAGTGGCTCACAGAATTCAGGGAAACACATACTTGCATTTACCAGTTTGTTAAAGACATGATAAAGGACACGAATGGACAGCCAGATGAAGAGCTAAATAGGGTCAGGCAGGTCTGGGAGGGTTCTGAGCACAGGAGCTTCTGTCTCTGTGGAGTTGAGATGTGTTACCCCCGACCCCCACCCCCAGTATATGGATGTGCTCACCAACCTAGAAGCTCTCCGAACCCCATACTACCAGGAGTTTATGGAGGCTGCATTATGTAGGCGTGATCAATTATTAACTTCTTTTCCAGCCCCTCTCCCCTCTCTGGAGCCACTAATCAGATGTAAAATCCTTGGCCTGCTACTCTGCCTCTCTGAATTTCACTTTTCTCAGCTATAAAATGAAGATAATACTGCCAGCTGCTGACAAAGGTAGGTAGACAGCCTCACTTCCTGTTCCCCAGGGGTTGTATCTAGCATTCTAGGCTAAGCACGTTTCCAGCAGGGTAGAAAGTCTAACCTACCTGACCTCTCCCATTCGTGAAGTGCACAGAGAGACTGAAGGGCAAAGGCTAACAATAAGCATTTCAAAGAAGGGTTGAAAGAATTTCCCTTTCTGAGGGTCTTGCTTCTCCATCTCCAATTAGTTGTGTTCTTTCCACACATTGCTGGCAATAAATGGCATATTTTCCAAATTTTGTCCTCTAATACAAAACTTAAGATAAAGTCTAAGAATAAATTTAATTAAGACAATCTAATGTATATATATTATATGTATATATATGCACATATATAATATATATATGCAACCATTAAGAAAGTTTTCTTGGTGTACATTATGACAATGTTTTATGCTAATTTCAACAGTAATTTTTCTTTTAGAATCATAATATTAAACCGCTGTAACTTTTCCCAAATTCCGGTTTCTTTACTTTTTCCACTGATTGAATCAAATTTCCCCAGAAACCATGAAAAAAAAAGAAGATAATAGTAGTACACACCTCTTAGAGTTGCTGTAGGGACTAAATGAGATAAAGCATGTAAAATATCTGGCCACATAATAGACCTTAGAAAACATTAGTTGCAGTCTCTCTTCTTTCTTAATAATCCAAACACTCATACAGTGCCTGTATGCTCCCTAACGTCAATTTAAGAACATTTGCCAAATACCAAAATACACTCCCTCCCACAGCTTGTGAGACCTTGTGTGATCTAACCCCTGCCTCCCTGTCCAGCTTCTCTTCCACTGCCACCCTCCCTCCACTTGGTGCACTTAAATATATTGGCATCATTCTTCCTCAAACTTACCATTTTTCCTCCACTTCAGAACCTTCTCAAATACTCATTCCCTATCTAGATTCTAGAACATTCTCAACACTCTCCCATCACCTGTATAAGCTCTATTCAACCTTCAACTATTGGTTTAAATGTCACTTTCTTAGCAGAACTTTCCCTTACATCCCTCCTCAAGATTATGTCTCCTCTTCTGCTCTCTCATAGTATCCAGAATTCTTTCTTTAAATAGTTATCACATTCTTAATTGTATATTGGTACATATGTGTTTGCTATGTACACAATTTGTTATGAATTGTGTCCCCCCCAAATTCAGATGTTGAAGCTTAACCTCCAGTACCTCAGAATGTGACAGTGTTTGGAGATAAGGTCTCTAAAGAGGTAAAGTTAATACGAGGCCATTAAGATGGGCTCTAATCTAATCTGACTGGTGTCCTATCAAGAAGAGGACAAGGACATAGAGAGAGAGACACCAGGGATGCACACGCACAGAGAAAAGGCCATGTCAAGACAGCAAGAAGACAGCCATCTGGAAGCGAAGGGAGAGGCCTCAGGAGAAACCAAACAATCTAACACCTTGATCTTGGCCTTCCAGCCTCCAGAACTGTGAGAAAATTAATTTCTGTTGTTTAAGCCACCAGAATTTTGTTAGGGCAGCTCTAGCAGAGTAATACATTGTTTAAGGTCTGCCTTCCTCCCCTAGACTGTGAACTCCGTATGGACAGAGAGTATGTCTGTACTTCACCACCAAACTCTCATTATGTAGTTCATTGTCTGGCTCCAAGCAGGAGTCAACATATTTTTGTTTAATTCATGAATTAATGAATAAGGGTATGAATGATTCAAGATTATGTCAATTTTACCCTGAAAACTCTCTGTCTTCCAGATTCTTCAATGCTATGAGATTGACAGAAGACATGTTGAGTATTTATCTGTGGAAGGTGGGAACATCCCAGCAAGCAAGAACCTAATAGTGTCACATTCATTGAAAGGGTTCTGAAATGTGACCCCTATGCAGAATATTGGGAGCTTAGGAGTGAGAACCCCACAGGTGGTGCTCAGCAGTCTGCTCCCCTTCCATGGGGTGTGAGTGCCCATAACAGCAGGTGCAGACATGCACTGGCACTATACTGCAGGAATCCTACAGCTCCCCTCCAGGATCTTGGAATGATGCCTCACGACTTGGAATTCAGACCCAGTGTTGGGTCCCCAGAAGACGCTATGTCTCCAAAGAACCATTTGAGCAAGTTCCAGGTTCAGACTCCCCATATTACCAACACCAAGAGTCTCAAGCTAGTCTCTAGGGGTCCCAGGAAGCCACATGCTATTCAGATGTTCATGAGAATTCTCTAGATTAGTGTAAACTGACTCTTTGGGGGAAGTCTAACTGCCCTATGGAGTGTACCTGGAGTTACAGGGCCTCTGGGAGTCCACAGTTGTCTTGGGCGTATGGAGACGATGTGGTTGCTGATTTGAGGGGAAAGAAGGTCCTTAACCCTCCCCAACAGTACCTCTCTCCATTATTTAGGTGGCTAAATGCCTAAAATCCTGTCACTAACATGTCACTCTTTGGAATCAGTGTTACTATATCTGGTTACCTCTGGGCCTCACCAATTGCTCCACATTTTTGGTCATTAACCTCTTATTCTGAATTAGTTCACTCACTTTTTCCTTGAGGTGGGACTGGCCTGGCTTGGGTCAGAACGGTGGAAAGAGGACAAAGGCATCTATAGGGGAAACAGGTCTTGAATATAAATCCTGCCAACTTCACAGTTTTTCTAGGGCTTGAGTACCTTGACCTCAAGTCCCGCACACAGCTGGCTGCGCCGTGAATCATGCGCATTGGGATTTTGACTATTGCCATGGCAGCAAGGAAGGGAAATACCCAGTGGTGGCAATTCTCTGGTTATAGAAGTTAAGATATAATAAAAGGGCATTTCCTTTACACTGAACCTTTATACCATATTCCCCATAAATGGTTAATCCACCTACGCTGGTAGGAGAAGCTTTCTGCCTCCTATAAAGTTTGACTCCTGGAGGCAGATTTTTTTAAATCCATCAAGTGTCAGATAATTGGAAGGGTGGAGTAACACTGTAAACCACGACACACCTTTGTCAGGACTTGTTTGGAAGCAAAGAACTGAAAGAAACAACGGGGAGAGAGGGAGAAGGGAGCATTTTTGAAAGATCACTCAGCTCTAACACACCTTGGCTGGGTCTGGATAAAAAAAAGTGGGTACTGCAAACGTCTAGAAGAAAACATCAGGGAAGAAAGAGAGAAGGGGATTTACTCAAAGTTGTTTCCGACTCCTTCAAAATCTCAAACTAGGTAAGCAACAGGAAGGATCTGATCTTTCCTCCTTCTGAGACTTTGACTTGTGGTTTTCCATTGAGAACTTAAACGTTTGTTGGAGAAAATAAGATGAAGTTGTTTCGTTTCAAGGGTTCTGATTGAAGTGATTAATTGATCATAAATGATTCCTTCGGTTTACGTACTCGGCTTAGAGTAGGTCTTTTAAAGGAATAACAAGCAAGATTCATCAGTGGGAAAGCGAAGAAAGAAGTCAGTTAAGATAAACTAGGCTCTAGTGGCCAGATTTTTTTGGTATTATTTTCAGTACTGTAAAATGGCTTGTGTTAAGTTGTTTTATTTGTGTATTTATTTAGAAGATGATGCGTTTATAATCCCTTCTTTCTCAATCTCAGTTTCTCTCTTGCTCTCCCCCTCCCTCGAGTCCCTCTGGCCCCTTGACAGCAGAGAACAGCTCAGAGGGGAAGTTAGCGTGTAGGTAAGCGGGGGCTTCTAGAAGCAGCAGCCCCTGAGTACTAAGAGCTGATGTACGGCCCGGACCTCTGCGCTGGCAGGTTCTGATTAAGCTCGAGGGGTTGAGCAAACATTGTTGTTTGTTGCACTCTAAAATTACTACTGCCCCAATCTAAAGTAAAGTGAAATATCTGAATTGATATTATTAATCTAGAAACTTCCTGGAGTCAAACTGGGAACAACACAAAAAAAAGAAAGAAAATTTTGTGTGTGTACATAATTTTACTGGCCAATTTGGACCAAAAAATAAAAAATTTATTTTAGGGTGAGAGTTGCCAGTTTAGGTATCTCACTGGGACCACATTAACTGCTAACTGACAAATTACCACTTCACTTTTGGAAGTGTAGGCAAAGCTGCTGGCACATCGCTGCTTTTGAGAAACGGTTAAGCTGTAGCAGAATACTTGGATTTGTTATCCATCGAATGTAGTGAGATTTTAAAAATATATTCATTTGAGAAGCAGAATTGTTTCTCGGTGCCCCTGTATCCTTTCTCTTAGAGCTAAGGCACAGATCTGGGTCAGACCTAAACGAAAGCAGGTGTTCAGCCCCTGAGGGTGCCCTTCAGAGAATCAGAGGGGGCCTGCTTTACTCTCAGCCCCTGCAAAACACCCACAGAAATCTGATGAGAATTTACATGGGGACAGTGAGGGCCAGGAGTCCTGCTTCAAACTTCAACAGAAGCTCAGATTGGTGAAACTGATCCGACCTAAGAACTAACCACGTTCTTCAACTATGCCTGACCCAAAGAAATCTGTGTCTACGTGGTTTGGCTCATTTGCAGCAAGACTTAACCAAACATGGCTGGAAACAAGCAGCCTAATCACAAAGCTGGTGCCCGAGCTCCCCAACCCCCAAATTATGAAAATTGAGGATGCCAAACGAAGCAAGTGGGTGAGCCCATGGCTGGGGTATTGCAGAGACAAGAACCTCTGAGAGGATCGACCCTGGGGCACTGGTTTTCCTAGTCCAGCAAACTGCTTGGCCCTTCTGTGTTAACAGATCAGTAGTTAGTGGACGGTTTCTCACACTTTGGGCATTTTGTTGTTTTGTTTTAAAATGTAAAGCGTACAGAGATTGGAGTAATAAGAGCTATGAAAATACTTGCGATTCCTTAGCCAGAGTATATTTATTCCTAAAATAGATAATAGAGAGAAAAACACTGAGTTTCTCCATGCCCCTTTTTGTCTCAAAGACCAAGTGTTTCATGAGTCATTAGAAAAGCATAGGATCGATGCAATGGTTTATGATCAGTAACAGCGGTCTGTGCTTGTTCGTACGCGTATTACACCACATCATCATCGGAATAGCTTTAGGTGGATGTGGCATCATTTAAATGAAGTGGAAAGGAAAAAAATTCATAAAAGTAGAAAAATGATTTTGAAGTGTGCTTCTTGCATAAGAAAATGACATGGGATCATTTTTACGTCTTCAAAAGAACATTAACTATGAAATAACCACAAAGCAGCCTGTTAGAACTATGGACGGAAATTAGCCTAATTTGGAAACTGAGAACTCGAGTGACCTGCTGTTCCTTAGTTCTAGTGAAGCGGCCCAAACATCCAAGTTAAAAATTATGCTATTTGACCGTGCTTCCACTAAGTAGTGTTTTTGAGAGCCCACTGGCAAGCTCTGTCGGGAGTGGCAGGCTGGGGCACGTACCTGGGCACATAACTTCCCTTTCGCTAACGTTAGCTACACTTTTTAAACCATGGGCATTTAAAATGTTTAAAAAGGAAGTCCTGTGGGAATGCTGTAGGTCTCATGGGATGATCACAGTCCAGGTTTCCGCTTCAACCACCATTTCTATTTAATAACTCACTTATAGAAAGTTACCCCTTACATTTGGTTTAAAGAAATCCATCTCCCAACACATCCCTGCCACATCAGACCATCAGTCTGGGGGAGAGTTTTGGCAAAGCCAACAGAGCTCTGTCCTGTACATTTTAGGCTCAAGAAATCATTCTGCATGGCCTTGGGACACAGCCATCGAGGGGCTTCGGGCTGAGAGAGAGACAAGGGCCCATCTACCTGCACCCACCTAGGGCACCTTCTATCCCAGAGTGCCTCTCCATGAGGAGCCCCAGGCCCTGGTGGAGGGCATCTGACTTCTCAGTAGGCTGCCTCTTCATACCCTCTGATGGATAGGGAACTCTTGGCTTTTCGCTGGAAATCTTGAGGCTCTGTCGTTAGGACTTAACGAAAAGGTGGCAGGGGGGCCTAGAAACGTCTATTATTTTTCTGGGTACAGAAAGCACAAGAAAACATGCGCCAGGTTTGCTGCTTGGACACTGAGACTCTTACCAAATGGAGCTGTCATCAGTCTACCTTGATGGCTACGAGCACAATAAACCCAACCAATCCCAAATTTATAGCTTCCAGCAGCAACTTCAGTTGAAGGATCAAAATAAGCAGCAACTTGTGGGAAGCAGAAGTTTCCATGGGTCGTTATAAACAGTTGCTTTCAGATTATATTTCATATCAGTTCAGGCGCCATCCTAGGTGGCTTCCCACCAGCAGAGAGGTGCATTTGAATGTTTAATCTCCAAAATGCCTCCTGGTTCACAGCTCGTGAACAATTAAATTTAAAAAAGGCAGAGAGGGGCTTCAGAGGTAGCAAAGGCAATTAATACTTAAACAAAGGATTTCAAAGAAGTTATCTGGTTGTACTTAGGTTTGAATGACACAAGTCATACAAGTCATAGCTGGAATGCAGACATAGTCACAAGCCAGGTTTGGCCTTCTAATGAGGCTAGACTCCCTTGTTAAATTGTTTATGGCACCTCACCTCTTGGCTCTGGGAAACATACCTGCAAAGACCTTCTATGGCTTCTCAGATCCAGCCAGGAGATTTCCCATGATGCCTCATTCTTTGCCTAGAGCTGCATTTAAAAAACTCTGATGAGCAAGAAGTTGGCACAGTTGACAAGGCCCTGAAGCTTTTGAGGGCCCCTAAAGGTATGACGGAACAAGGAACTGTGCCCATCACGCCTAACAGATAAGTCGACCCTAAATCACCAGGCAGGCGAAAAAGACTGAAAGGCGAGGTCTCCAAGCAAGGGGCATCTTGAGCAGAAGTGATTTTCTCCAGAGTTCTAGAAACCAAATTGAACTGCATCCAAAAGATGAACAAGGAGAGAGGGAAGTTTAGGGAGGTGGAGGGTGGGGGGTAGAATGGCAGGGAAAGCCAGATTTCAAGTCCTTCCAGAACCTGAGACCAAACCAAACCTGCAGCCAAAAGAGCCCAGTGGGACAGGGATCCTTGCTATTCTCTCCTGTGTATTTAAGCATGAACCCCCGACTCTAGCCCACCCCTGATGTCAGCCCTGCCTCATTCCTTCAGAACACAGTGGACAGGATCACAATGATTTTCCTTTCCAGAAGCAGAGTAACAGTGAAGGGAGAACATGGATAACATGTGCAAATATGTATTTTCCTACGTATTTCGATAGAGTTTACATATATGTTCTTCATATATTTTTCCCTCTTATGTCTGCGAATAAGCCTACCAGGGCTGATTTGTTACGAGGAGAAAGTTTCAGTTGTGAAAAGTGCAAAGTTCTATACATAAGACCATTGTAATGATTTTTATCCCAACTTAAATCTATCAAACATCATTCTCACACCCAAACTCTAAATAATGAAGAATTAATGTCTTATATTCATCGAGCTCCACACAGAACACTGCACATCACGGAATGCATCAACATGAATGAGCTGAAAGTACTAAGTTCTTTGACAGAAATCCTGCGGCTGTTTGTTACTTTGGCAAAGAATGGAGATTCCATAGTCAAAGGTCAGGGCACCAAGTCTTCTATGTAAACATTTTAATGCTCAGCTGGGGGCAACCTGATCAATCAGATCCTGAAAAATAAGATCCCAGTACAAAGGGATAGAATCCAAAGTGGAACTATTAATTACTCTCTGTTATAACCGATAAAGGAAGTGGAAATGACATAAAAAATCTCCACAAGAAAGAACTATTCTTTGAGTTCTGGGAATCAAGTTTTTGGTTCTCAGCTTGAATAGTAGAGATCTATACTTACTAAAATGATGATAAGAGGCATGGCCTTTCATGGTTTCTGGATTTTTCTGCAGGTGGCTATGGTATGGATGTCACCAGGACAAACAAACGAGACGGCACTGAAGTCTCTGAAAGAAGTAAGAGCATGATATATATCATTATAAAAGTAATTTAAAAATTTGGAAACAGTTAATAGTTCATTCCTAATTCCACAACTGTATCATTTTTTTCTTTTTAGTACTTTTTCTGCTTTTGTTTTCACTGTATCATTTAAAATGTATTCCTAAATAGGCTTTATTCCTTTACACAAGACGCCTTTTGTTGATTTTTATTTTAACATACTTGTAATCAAAATGCATTCAGCTTTTTCTTCAAAGATGAAAATTGCCATTTCAATGTATAGTTTTCATAACCGGCATTTTTAATGGCTACATAATATTCTGTTGAATGAATTTGCCATAGTTTATTTCATCATTCCCTTATTTAGGGATACAGAGCAGCAGAAATCCAAAAGAATAACATCCCAGTTATTGCAGAGACAGTGTTAGAATGACACTGGTGTCACAGTTGCCATCCACACTGAAAATTGAAAGCAGTCACATTTCTTTTGTGGAACTGCCCAGATGATAAATTCGGAGACATTTAAATGGTCCCCTTAGCAGCTCTAACTCTTTCACTTATCCTGTGACTTTCATATATCTCCAATAAAAAGATTGTAGCTCCACAGCCTCTGAACTTTAGGTTAAGAAATAATTTACTTTTATGTGTCAAAGAGTCCCAAAGGTCCATACAATGAGAGTTTAGTGAAAGCTCAAGGACTATTATTCAAATCAAGCTGCCATTTTAGTCTGAAAAACCATTTCCTTTTGTGCATTGAACGCTGTTCCTTCTAGGACAACCAAACTCATTAGGAAAACGCAGTGTGAAGAACGCAAGAGTGAGGGGGCAGCAGTAAAACTGGTGTGGGGTGGAACAGTTGTCAGCAGCACAGCCTAAAGTGGCACAAAATGATCCATACCATCTTCTTCCATCCTTTTCTCCTTTCCTTACTCACACCCACATGCATGTGCACATACACGTCATGCATACACATACACCTGGGCATGCACACACATGTGCACACACACGAGAACAATTTAAAGACCAGCGACCTCAGGTGGATGGGTGCTCTTTTATGTCCAACGCAGAGGGAGGCAGTGGTAACGATCATAGTCAGAGCACAAAATTGGCCCTGCTCTAGCTTTAGGATCCACCCATCTCCCATGCTGCTCCACGGGAGACAGTGATTCAGGAAGGCAAGAGGTCTTTCTTCCAACTGGTGTTTAGAAAACACTGGAAGCTTTTATTACCTCCATAGACTTACCATCATTTGGAGTCTAGAGAAACTCAATTTGGGGAGGCAACAGGATTGGTTCTTCCAGTCTGTCTTTGATGTTCATCTATCCTTGATTTCACTGAGCACCAAAGGTGACTTAGCGACCCCCTCCCTTCCTATACCTCCTCATACCTAGGAATGGCCCTGGAGATTTTAGAATGAATTATGATGTCCTTCAGATACCCCAAAATTCATAAAGAAGTACAAGGTAATTATCCACTTCACAGTGAAATCAGCCCAGGCTGATGCATTGGCCCCAGATGGACTGGGTGGCCATTTGGAATGGGCAGTGCAGAGAAAGAATGGGACTCGAGACTTTTGAGAGTGACTTGAGGGCCTGGTCCTTCTTCAAAGGCAAATCTAGGCCTGGACTAGATCTAATTATTAGATGAGAGACACTGATGTCAAGACAAGGCATCTTTCAAATCAGTGGGTAACTAACTACTTTTGGTTCCAAAGGGATATAAACTTATTTTCCAGGCACATGAAACCCCATTGTTATTGCACAGATTTTCATGCACAGTGGGTCAGATTGCATACCTTCAAACACAAACTGTATAAAAATCTGTGTTGAAACTAATTTAATATGTTGAGCCTACAACAAATTTTAGAGCTTGCCAAAATATAGGGATTTCAGTGCATTACATATCTCATATTTTCATTGTCTTTTTCTAGTTATCACAGAAACAGTAACTACAAGACTTACATCCTTACCACCAAGTAAGTGACTATCTCAAGAGCTTTCTTCTCAGTAGGTCATGGGGGAAGGACTCCACATGTAACCTTTTCCATAGGAGCTCATTCTCCAGTTGAGCAAATCCAAAATATCTGAAATCTTGTGTTTAACAGCTGTATTGACCTTAATTAATATACCACAAAATCCACCAGTTTGAAATATATAATTTAGTGGTTGAGAATATATTTACAAAGTTGTGCAGCCATTGCAACAATCTAATTTTATAACATTTCCTTCTTCCCAAAAAGAGACCTCATGACCATTAGCAGTCACTCCCCATTCTCCCTCTTCTCTCCTCAGCCCCTGAAAACTACAAATCAACTTTCTGTCTCTATAGATGTACCTGATCTAGACACTAAAATATCGGAAATCTTATCCAACCTGAGCATGGGGTGGAGGAAGGCACCAGCAGTCGGGCTCCTGATTGAGTCCACTTTTCTTCTGGGGAGGTCCTTAGGTTGAACGGATTCTGTCATATAGCTACCTCTGCACCTCCCAGGAAGCCTGGCTCACGGGGGTGGGGTGGGCAGATTGGGGGTGGGAGTGGAGAGCCAACCCATTAGCAGGTGAGGCTGGAGGATGACTGGCTACCAGCAACACAAAGCTGTCACTCATCCCTCCAACGCTCCTAGTGGCTGCCACGTCTGGGGCACTGATCAGGCATTTGAAAAGAGCAAGGCCAACCCAGGGCCTGGCTTCCAGGAGCTTCTCATCATGCAGCTGCCTTTTCTAACATTTAAATTTCCCTAATAAGCAACTTGCTATGCTCCATTCAGAAGACTTTCCTTTTAAATTGGGTGAAATATTTGCTCCTGACATTTGTATCAAAAACAAAATGAGAGCATGGGAGCCTTGACTAGGCAGTCCAGGTGGGAAAGGGACCCCAAACCAAGAGGGTCGTGGGTGGGAAGCTAGGCAATGCTTCCAAGAGGATGAGAGGACCCTCTGGGCCGATTGCACCGGTAAGTTGTCACCTGCTCCTTGTTTCTGCAGAAGGGGGAACCAGCAATGGCTATGCCAAAACAGGTTCTCTCAGTGGAGGGAGCCGGCTGGAGAAACAGAGCCTGATGCACGGCAGCAGCGGCTACATAAACTCAAGTAAGTGCCTGCCGGTGGGAGGGCTTGAGGGAGAGCAGAGGGACAGGGAGAGAGAAAATTCCGTTAAGGAGACTGACGATAACGAGTGTTCATCATCCCTTCCAATTGCCCCAAAGAGCTGTGTAATCGACAGAAGACCAAGCGAAGATGAGACTTACAAAGGATCCACGTTTGAAGCCTACTTAAAATGGGATCAATTTTCATTAAGTCCCCAATATAGATAACAATAACTAATTGAGAAGGCTTCATGGGCAAGTGGCTCCTTTCCCACTGAAGCACTCTCTTTAAGTCGTTTCTTTTCGAGAAGGGTGTGCACTCTGAGGGTTTACAATTTGAATTAACAACAACAACAACAAAAGAAACTTCAGGATTGGGTTACTGTTTGAGTTCCCGCTGGGCAAGCATCCAACACAGCCCCATTGTTCCCAGTGAAACACTCTTTCATGGTAGCTTTCAATCCGACACAAAACAAAGCAAAGCAAAGGCAGGGAGAAAACCCACACACATAAGCTCTGAAGCCTTTTAAAAAATCTTGGAGTGAAACTAAAAAAGGAAACCCAAGACACACAAACAGCCAGGCTGACCAAGAGAGGCGCCTGCCCCTACCTGCTGAGGACGCTTCCACAGGGGTTATGTTCTGATCTATCCAGCAGTGATCTGCAATTAAAGGCCAGGTCCTCAGGAAAAATCCTGCTGAAGCCTCTCTGTTTCCAGGCACTGTAGGCATGGACGTAAAGCACCCCTCTGCCTTCCAGGGGCCGGCTTGGGAAGGGCAGTGGCAATAATAACATCTCCCATTTCTGAGCCGCCATAGGAATGTGGGGTGAACCTCTTCCATGCCTCCTGATGTCCTCTGGCCCCGCACAGGGCCCTCTTTTATTTTGAACACCCTGAGTGCACTTAGCGAATATAACTGAATGTCAATCTGAGGTGCTCTAGGGGTCTCCGCTTTTCCCCACTTGTAGGTGGAAGCACACGTGGCCATGCCTCCACCTCCAGTTTCAGGAGGGCTCATTCACCTGCCTCCACGCTGCCCAACTCACCAGGCTCAACTTTTGAAAGAAAAACTCACGTCAGCCGCCATGGAACCTACGAAGGTATCAGTCCCACAGACTTTAGAGGAGAACTACTCTCCTCCCCAAGTAACTTCATTCATTCTTTGAAGATTTAAGTATTGGCCACCTGCATTAACCGGGGTCTGCACCCTCACCCTTCTCTCCACTCTTCCTTCAGTTGTGGACTCCTGTTACTTGTAGCAAGCAGCAGTGGCACTTGTGTGAAGAGAGATGGAGAGACTCAGATTTGGTGCTAGGCTAAGATGTTTGGACTTTATTCTGCACACAGTGAGAAGCCACAGAGACATTTGAGTAAAAGAGTTGACCGTATTTGAGGTCCAGGACTTGAATTCTGGAAGCCAGGTGCAGGAAGAATGGGGAGGAAAGAGGCTGAACACCGTGACAAGTTAGAAGCTGCTCAATATTCCAGGGAAGGGAAGACTTGGCTGGGACTAGGGTGGGAGCAGTGGGACAGGAGAGGAGGAGCTGGAGGTGAAAGGTATTGCAAAGGTGGAACTGACTGTTTTGACAATTGCTGAAACATTGGGGAAAAGGGAGAAAAAGAGGTCAGCTACTCCACCAAGATTTCAAACACAGAGGTGGAGTTCATGGTGGTGCCAATGACTGAAACAGGGAAGCCAGGTGGACGCCTCCATGTGGATGAGTTCAAGTATTTCGTCCTGAATCAGAGCCACATGGTACAGCTATCAGGTGGGGGTGCCAAGCAGGCAGTGGGGTCCAGAGAACTTGAGCTCAGGGAAGAAGTCAGGGCCAGATACCTAGTTTGGAGTCATTCACAAACAGCTGTTAGTAGCAGTTGGAAAACTGAAGGAGGGGGCCAAAGAAGAGAGTAAAAAAGCAGAAAGGAGTGAAGGAAGATAAAGTTGGAGGAAGAAGGAGAAGGAAGAGGCAGAGTTCAGAGAGGCGAAGAAGAGTCTTTGAGGGGCAGGGAGACCAGGGGCAGGCAGCGTCACAGAAGTCAGCACAAGACAGTGCTCAGGGTCAAGAAGGAGGCGGGAGGAAGACATCTGGGTTCTGCTCCTAAGGTCACTGGAGTTCCTGGTGATCCGCAGAAGCAGTTTTAGTGGAAAATAGACAAGGGGGTCTAATAGTGAATGGAGATGGGTTCTAGTGATGGAGAAGCGGGATTAAGGGACAGGAGCCCCGGTAAATGATTTAAGACCCAGAGCTGCCAGGGGATGTTGGGGAGCCCCAAATCCAGGCGAGATGCATTGTGTCACCCCAGGGCTTTCTGATGTTAGGCCTGCTCAGGGGCTGGTACCTCCATTTCAACAAGGTCCACAATCGGGACAAGCTTGACAAAGTCAGAGACAGTCCGGTGCTGACAGCACATTTATTTGACCAGGGACAGGTCACCTGCATCAGCACTGATATAGGGCAAATGCAGTTGATGAAGTGGAAAAAAAAAGAAAGGAATGGAAACCTCCTACTTTCCTTTGTTCAAACCCTGCCCCACTGAAATAGATCAGCAACAGAACGGAGTGCCATGACCACGTCCAGGAGGCACGTCGTGTCTAAATCATGAGCCTGCTGAAGGGCACACCTCACTCTCCCAGACACCCAGGCTTGTGGAGGTGCACGAAGGGGTGCCCTCATCTCAGAAGCCCTTTGGGCTTAAGTGACCATTTGTACTGAGTGTTTTGTCCCCTCTCCAGGGAGCTCCAGTGGCAACTCTTCCCCGGAGTACCCTCGCAAGGAATTTGGTATGTCCTTTCCTTATTTTCTTTTTTTTTTTTTTTAAAGATTTTATTTTTTCCTTTTTCTCCCCAAAGCCCCCCGGTGCATAGTTGTGTATTCTTCGTTGTGGGTTCTTCTAGTTGTGGCATGTGGGATGCTGCCTCAGCGTGGTCTGACGAGCAGTGCCATGTCCGCACCCAGGATTCGAACCAACGAAACACTGGGCCGCCTGCAGCGGAGCGCGCGAACTTAACCACTCGGCCACGGGGCCAGCCCCTCCTTTCCTTATTTTCTGATGAAATGGTTGAACTGCCTGACAGGGAGGGAACAGCAAACATCATAAGTTAAATGGATTTTTCTAGAGGAGTTTGACGTCTGCTGACCTGTTTTTCCCTTGCTCTTTATCCTGAAGCATCTTAAGGGGACTGTCAGGCGCATTAACTTGCTATCATAAGCCTGTGCTCGTGACACTACTGAAATGGCAAGCTATTCATACAGGGCTCAAGCTTGAATAGATAAGCCCCAAGGCCAAGCAACAATTATAGGGTTTTTCCTTACACAGGCTGCACAGACCTCCCAGCAAAGAGGAGCAGGGGTTAGAACCCACAAGTGCCAAACATCCCAGCACCTCCCCCACAGCTGGCTTCAAAGGGGCAGGTTTTATGCCAAGTGAAACCCTAGACTGTATCTTCACTTGACCTTAAGTCTTTGGTCCGTGTTCTTGGATTCTCACTGGGCATATGAATTGATGATATGATCACTGATTGTGCAGTGATTATAATTTTATTTTTTTATTTGGATACAGCAGGAAAACCAAGGCAGTCTCTAACAAAAAATGAAAGGGAAGATCCGATATGTTTGATCAGCGTAGTCAGCCAGTCCAAGTGGATCGTGCTCCCAAATGATTACCTTAGCTAACTCAACACTCTAAGTGCAAGCAAACTCAACACTCATTTAGCTAACTTCACATCCTAAATGCCCTGAGGGCTTACAAAACTTTCTCTGCCCTTTTGCTGGGTGGTCATCGTTTATAAAGCATCCACCATCCATAAAGGCTCCTGTGTGGATATAAACATACTAGGAAAACAACTTCCTCCCCCGTCCAAATGGATGTACCTCCATGTCAAAAATTTTTAGCATGCCACATCTTCTACGTGCTTAAGATTATTTTTCTTTGTTTCTCAGCATCTTCTTCAACCAGAGGAAGGAGCCAAACACGAGGTGAGCTCTGTCGCTGGGTTCAGTTCAGTTCATTCAACAAGTATTTCCTGAGCATCTGACGTGTCCGGTCTTGAGCCAGGAAATGTGAGGAGTACAGAAGAATGAATAAGACACGGTCTCTGCCCCCAGCGAGCTTACAGCATCCTGGGACTCTTTTGCTGGCTCTACCAGGATGGGGAGGGTGGACCTGGACAGTGATCTAACAATAACATGAAGGCAGGGAGGAAAGCACATGGTAAGGACCTGGGGAGTAGTTTGTTCTGCGCTGGGTTATCTGAGGATGCTGCCACCACATCTGGTTTCACTTCTGGTCTCCTGGTTGACTTTAACAAGATATGCTATGACTGCCTTTAGGCATCAGAAACTGAGCAAAAGCCCCTCTTTTTCAAATTCAAAGGGCTCCATGACAGTTTTGGACTCTCCACATCTGCCCATGGATAAGGCTCTGGGAGGGAGAAGTGGTCCTGGGGAAAGCCGCCCTTGATAAATCTGGTGAGAGTGGCGAGGAGCATGTGCCAGGGCTGTGCTGAAGGCAGAGTTCTTCACAGGCCCTGGGAGTTCTCAAAGACCAGTCTAGACTTCTCACGGGCCATTCTGCGTCAGTGACTTGACAATTAGGAACATATCAACCACCCACAACTTTAAGCTGATGGTTGAAAGATGCCAATGCTCCACCTGAAGCTAACTAATAATGTTAAACCAGCCACTTCCTGCCCTGAAGAGGCCAAAATGGCCAAGTAAACACCCTAGGTCTTAGAATTCTCTCGCTGATACCTGAGAGACTCTGGAGGCAGGAGAGCCATTTGGTTCAAGCAGTAGGGAAATGAGCAATGGAAAAGGGGTTGGTCACTGCTGATGGTGAAGAGCCTCCCGGCCCAGCCTGGGATTTCATCAGAACGCCTCCAGGCAGCTGGGAGGTGTGCAGTGGGCAGGTCGGGGTGGGGGGAGAGGACATCTCTTTTGAAGCAGCACTCATTCTGGGAACACCTGGGTTTCCTGTTCCTAGCATACAGAGATCTCAGAGCAGCCCAAAGATATATCTGCTGCTCAGAGCTTGGAGTCAGGCACTGTGATCCCAGCTCTGTCATTCACAGCCTCTCCATCTCTTCCCCTGTACAGAGAGCGAGATCCGGGTTCGACTGCAGAGTGCATCCCCGTCTACTCGATGTAAGTGGTTACCGTCCCGCGCAAAAGAAAGAATCCAGGAATCCAGGGCTACTGCTCTGTGTGTGTGCGTGTGCATGTGCATGTGTGCACGTGTGTGCACGTGTGTGTGCCTTCACTCAATCACAAAACGTCTCTAAGGGCCTTTTAAGAGTCAGACCCTGGCCTAGGTGCAGGTGGGTAAGGAGCTGATTCAGTCAGGGTCCCTGCAAGGTAGCTCACAGACTAACGGGGAGACGGTAAACCAACCAACCAGGAAAAGCTTCCCGGGTTAGCGTCACTTGAAGGGACCGAAGGGTGAATTAGTTAGGCTCAGCCGATCTGACATGTGATGAGGGGGAGGAGCGTTCAGTGTGGCTGAAGGAACAGGAACAGGAGGGGACACAATGGGATAGTTAAGGTCAGAGAAGGGTCAAAGTAGAGCGGGAGAGTTTGAACTTGATCTCAAATGTCAGAGATTCCCCAGTCTCTGTCCGCTATACTGGACTCCTGCTATTCTTGTTAGAGGTTATTTGACATTGTGACACGAGCCCAAATTTTAGAGCTGGAGCCAAGTGCAAAGAGTAGGAGGAGAAAGAGCTGGGTCAGGCAGTTCAGCAAGCAGAGCCTGGGGCTTGCCCAAAGAGCTTCGTGCCTGGGGCCATAGGGTCTGACTCCAGGTCTAACGCTGTCTCATCTGAGTCCTTCCATGCTTGGGAGGCTGAGCCCAAAGGATGGAGCTTTCGGGGCCAGGGGAAGGCTCTGGGGGCATGGTGCCTGAGTGCTCTTCCAGCACGTATTATCTGCAACTCTGTCTCCGCTTGCGCACTGCCCTGGCCTGAGGCCTCCCTCCTCTCCTGCCCGCCCCGTTGGGAGGCACGGGGAGCTTGCTCCAGTAGATCACCTCGCATCCAACTGTATCAGCCAGACACACTTGATATTAACTTGCACAAAAGCAGCATGATATTTAGGAGTTATGGGCCACAAATTCCTTTTGACACTCCAGAGCATACAAGGTCAGGGACCCGACTCCTGAGGTGTCCTGTGAGTGTATGAGACCACCGCTGAACCATTAGTTTCAAGAGGGCTGGTCGTCTAACTGCCTGGGGTGTAAATCCTGCCCCCAATCCAGGATTACAGGGTCTTTCAGCCACAGAATCACCCCAGTGGGGTTTGATGAGGTCTAATTAGGAACTATCTGCCAAGGACTTTGGCCTCCTTATAGAGGCACTGAATTTATGAAGCCATTAATATTACAAAGTGCCAGGTTGATAAGTGCTATAAATTGACAAAACACAAAAATTGTAAGGCTAACCAAAAATGTCCCAGTCCGTGAAGCAGATGCCGTCCTCCTCAGTATTCAGAAGCCGTAAATGTTCCTCCCGCTGCAGTTGGACTCAGGAAGGAATCCTGGGCCTAAGGAGAATTGGGGGGTTCTTTGACAGGGACGGAATTGGATGATGTTAAGCGTTTGCTCAAGGGGAGCCGATCAGCAAGTGTGAGCCCGACCCGGAACTCCTCCAACACCCTCCCCATCCCCAAGAAAGGCACCGTGGAGACCAAAATGGTGACAGCAAGCTCCCAGTCAGGTAAGCCCCACAGCCCGGGCTGCCACGGAGGAAGGGAACCAGGTGGCAGGTTTGCCCGGGCCCCGGAATTCAACCATGCCATGGCAGGCCCGTCGGTCTGTGGCAGAGACTTCGAAAAGCACTGAGCATTTGCTCTTCCTGTAGCGTGAAAATGCGAGCTGTGCCCTTCTGACCCCACTGATCAACCATCCAAGTGCCCACTATAGTCTGACTCTATATCCTCAAGATTCTCTCCCAGGAGATTCTTGACATCTCCTGGGGATGTGTCGGCCAGGTCCCCCAAATGAAGAATGTTGGGGAAAGTTGTAGTGTTTTCATTCATTCATTCATTCATTCATCCAATGAATATTTACTGCATGCCTCCCCTACGCCAAGGGGAAAGGCAATGAACAACACAGGCACAGCTACTTCCCTGGTGGAGGTGAGGGCCCCTGGGGGAAGGCAAGCAGATAACCCAGAGATCCTAGTCAAGTAGGATGAGTGTGGGAGGCAGAAAGACGAAGGAGGAGATCCTTGGAAGGCGATGAGGAAAGAAGCTAGTTCTGCTGTGATGCAAAGCTTTCCTGTCATTCATTACTGAAAAAAATCTTGAGAGTGTAATCTTTCTTTTGTTTCTTAATATAAAACCAAAACCTCAGGGCGCTTTGTGACCTGCGTGGCAAGCTCCCTCTTGTACAGTAAATAGGCAGAATTGGCTTCGGATTTGAAGAAGCACCAAAACCCCCTCTTGGGGGCAGGGTGCCCCTTGGGTCTGGTTGGCACATGGGAGTGTTTAAGGAGGGTTTAACCAGAGAAGCCTGCCATCATGCGGTGTGGCCTTGGACTTCCCTACCTGCTCTGGCTCTATGCCTAGAATTCTCCTGGAAGGAATTCGCTACGGGGCCTCATTCACTGCTCCCTGACTTCTCTGAAGGTGAAGTCAGCAACAGATAGAGAGGGAGACCATTGGTGGGGACAGCACACCAGGAGGTGGGGAGAGGGGCTTAGGAGAAAGGGGCAGACCCCAGAGCAAAATTTACCTACTTCAAGTTTCACCAAGAACCAGCAAGAATTTCTAAATCAAGAGATCAAGTTCCCACCAGCTGTAAGATTTCAGATAGAAGTGGGATGACCAACTGCCCTGGTTTGACCTGGGCTGAGGGAGTTTCCAGAATGTGGGGACCTTGAGGGCTAAACCAGGAAAGTCCCAGCAAACCAAGCTGACTGCGTTACCCCAGAACAGAGTGCTGACTTATCTCTCACCCGGGCATGTGTGTGCCTGTGTCTGTTTCCAGTATCCGGCACCTATGACACAACCATCCTGGATGCCAACCTCCCCTCCCACGTGTGGTCCTCCACCTTGCCAGCGGGGTCCTCCATGGGGACCTATCACAACAACGTGACGGCCCAGAGCTCGTCCCTCCTCAACACCAACGCCTATTCTGCAGGATCGGGTATGAGGCACGAGGCGCATATCCCCTCCCACTCCTGAACCCATCACACCTTTACCTGGAGCTGAGCGACCGATCTCGTATTTGCCATCTCCAAGGCTTCCTAAAGGGGCTTTCTGTGGCCAAGGGTCCCGAGATTTTTCCACTGGAACTTCAGTTCAATTCATCTAAAGTTTTTCTTTTGGTGGGTTCTCTGTAGAAAGGACTATATAGCACAGTGTATCAGAAAAAATGCAATGGGAAAGAATATGAAAACAGATGCAAGAAGCCTAGTTTCACTCCACGTGTATTAACTGTGCGACCTTGAGCAAGTCATTTAACTTCTCTGGGCTTCAAGTGCCTTCTCCATAAAATGATCACTAACAAGAGGGGCTTTGGCAGGAACCAACGTCCTCTCGAGGCCTGACCAACCTACGACCACCCCTTGGCTGTGACCCAGGGTTTACCACAGACTAACGTTTCGTTCTGTGCTGTGGGGCAAGAGCCTAAGTTTTTCCCTAAAAACAAAAATGTAACACCATGTAAAAATGCAACCCCCGCGTTTCTTCTGGTGCTTCCTTACCCCTGTTCTGGGTTGGACATCCCTCCCACCAGCTTTCCTCCTCCCCTGCAGTCTTCGGAGTTCCCAATAACATGGCGTCCTGCTCTGCCACCCTGCACCCTGGACTCAGTGCCGGCTCCTCAGGTCAGTGCTCACCAGCTTGAACTGCCTTTTCCAGGTGGTTTGCTTAATAGGGATGCTCTCTCCTGCTGGGGAAAATGGAATGGTTTCTAGAGAAGATGTCCTTTCTGCCCAAGAGCCTGAGGACTTTGCTGCACGCACATGGCAGCGTGGAAGCAGCAGCCAAAGGAATGTGTGAGAAGGCACAGAGGCTGCCGTCAAGTCAATCGTAGAGTCAGCTTGGCCCCAGGGAAAGGTCCAGACAGAGGGGGCCAGAGACCACATCTTATGCGCTCATTCTGTGCTGGTCCTTTGATTTCTGTGAAAGGTGGGGAGATGGAAGTGAAGGGGCTAAGGGAGGCATAGCTCAGAACATCTTCAGGTGAAAAGCATTAATTTAGAAGGATCTCACCCCACATGTTTTTATAAATATAGTGGTTCATTGGGGGCTCAGATAATGATACTGCTTAGCTTCCAGTGCAAACATATAACTGTTTTAAAGAAATATTTATTCACTCATATGTACATAACACATACATCATAATAGCCTATATGTAAATAAGTTTTCAGCCCACAACTTTTTAAAAATAAATCTGCCTCTCCCTGTGATATTGTGACTAATAAATGTAATGAAGTGGGCCTTCTTTATTTACTTGGCTGGTATAGCTGCAAGTGCAAATTTAACGTTCTGGTTTTCAACACTTCCGCTTGACTAGAGTCCCACCAAACCCAGAAGACACCAGCTTCATGTTTCATTTCTTCTGCTCTTGCAAAGTCCTGACTGAGGAAGGTGGGCTGATATTGGATCCATGATCTTATGCCCCAAACAGTAGATAAGATGGAATAAGAGAAGCTATTAACTAAGGGGGATAAAAACAAATAACCAACCAGCCTCAGAAATCATAATGGGGGCGAAGGGACTTTCATGTGTTTGAATCAGAAGAAGGAGAGTCAAAGGGAAAACCAGGGGTTTGCCAAGTCCTTGCCTCCTGCCCTCGTTGTGTCTGTGTCCCATGCCTGCAGTTCCCACCCTGCACCAAGGCACCCCAGGGTGCTGCAGGGAACAGGGAACCCCTGGGATATTTTTAAATTTTGAGGGGTACAGCAACATCTGTCAGACCCTGTGCAAACTACTGCTATTAAGTTTTGTGGACTACTCAATAGATGGAACTGTTAGTAACTTTTTAACTGGGGTGGGGAGGTGGGGCATCAAAAAAATTATGATGTCACTTAGAATGTGTGAACGAGAAAGTTTGGGAATCTCTACCATATGCAAAGGCGTTTATCACGGAAGTGGTTTTGGGGTTCCGGGGGGCTGCCTGAGCTGAGGGGCCTCCTGTATGCACCTGCGCTCACCTGTCCTCAATTCCTTTCACAGTGTTTGGCATGCAGAACAATCTGGCCCCCAGCTCGTCCACCCTGTCCCATGGCATGACCACCACCTCCACAGGTCCGTGGCTGCGGTTTGAAGCTTGGGGGCTGGGGTGTTATGCCTCTTTGCAGCTATAACTCACAAGATCACCTTTCAGCAACTGAATAAGAGACACAAAACATCCCTAAAAATCAATCTACCTTTCCCACCAAAGAAACAGTCCCTACCCCCCGACATGGAGACGCCAACCTCGATCGTTTGCTGGCTCAGACATGAGTGAAACCGCAGGGAAGCCCGTGCTGTGGGGTGTCACCTCTATGTCCCTGTGTCTCACTGCTGTCCCTGACAGCCCACTGTCACTGTCAGTCAATCGTCTGGCTTATTTTATGTGCACTCCCTGTGCAAACCTGGGGATGGGGGCAGGAGAGCTGAGAACCCCAACTTGCTTACTGTTTCGCTGGGATAGAAAGTCTAATACACACGAAACAATTGGAGGATCCTACAAGACACGAATCAAGTTGTGTAAAGCAGGCATTAGGGCTGTGGGAGTTCAGAAGGGAAGGAGACGCGGGAGGGCCTAGGAGGACTTCGGGGAAAAGGTGGCCCTTGGAACAGTCCTAGAAGGATGAGGATTATACCAAAGAAAGTGCCATTTAAACTCTCAGTGTTGCCCCCATGGCTGGCAAGAGTTGATTTCATTATTCATTATTATTATTCATTATTATTGTCTTCCTCTCACCTGAGGAGGCTCCTGTCTGCCAGGGCTGGTCAGGCTGCTTCTAGCCTGCGTGGAGCCGCTTGCCCACCCTGGCCTCACTCACTCAGTGGTTCCTCTCCTGCAGCGTACGGTGTGAAGAAGAACATGCCCCAGAGTCCCCCCGTCATGAGCACGGGCGTGTCCACCTCTGCCGGTGAGTGCTGTGGGGGCAGCTGGCCACAGAGAGAATTGTTCCACAGTGACACCTGGCATATGGGAGGAGGGCATATGGCCCGTTGGTGGTCTGAGAGGAGGGCATATGGCCCGTTGGTGGTCTGAGATTCACAAATACAACTCACTCCAAGGGCTTCTCAGTTGTTCCCATGAATGAGCAGAGATGAGACACGTCCCTGACCTTACCTTGGCCTTCCTGTCCAAGGGGGCAGGAAGCTCCACCCTCCACACCTGCCTAGGGTCAGGCACTTACTCCCCAGCCCCCACCCCTGTCTGGAAGCCTTTGGCCTGCTCCTGTTACACGTTTCCCATCACAAGAGCCAGGGACCCCCTCAGAAGCTGCCATACCCTCCCTTCTCTCTATAGACTCTTTATCAACGTGGGTTCATGGCACATGGTGGGCTATCCCCTCCATTGCTCTGATCCTGATGTGTTTCCTTCAATGATTCATTCATTCAAAAAACATTTACTGATCACCTGCCTTGTGGGAGGCAGACACTGTTCTAAGGGCCCAAAGTACAGACATGAACAAGGCAGGCTACATTCCTGCCTTCAGCAGGCTGATATTTCCAGTGAAGGAGGCAGATAACAAAAAAGTAGACAAGCATACAAGATAATTTCAGAAAATGATATGTATTTGATGGAAAGAAATAGTGAGGTGGTAGAGACAGGCATGTGTGTGTGTTAGATGGGGTGGTCAGTAAAAGCGTCCCACCAAGATGCTAACACTCCAGATGTGAAGGATAGAAATGAACCCAAGTTAATTAAAGAATGGCCTGCCTAACAAGGGGACTTTTGTCCATTCACTAAAGATCCTATAATGCCCAGGTGGGAGGCAGCCTCATAGGCCAGTTGCCCAATGCTTCTGACATTGACTCAACCTCCTGAAGGCCAGGCCCTCCCGGGAAGGGGAGGATGTCTCTGGTCCTCAAGATGCTTCTTAGTAACTGTCAGCGAAAGCAGGGCACCCTCAAATTAATCTCTCTCTTTTCTTCCTCCCTCCTTTTCCTTCTCCCTCTGGTCGTTTCTTCCCTCTGCTTTCTCCTGGCGCCTTTTCCTTCCTCCTCACCCACTTCTTTCCTCTCTAGCCAGCACTACAAGTGTCCAGAATGATGAGCTCTTGCACAAGGACTGTAAATTCCTGATCCGGGAAAAAGACAACGTGCCTGCTACCAAGAAGGAGATGGAGCTGCTGATCATGACCAAGGACAGTGGGAAGGTCTTCACAGCCTCCCCCGCCAGCATGTCTTCAAGTACGTGGGAGCACACGTGACTTGGGTTCAGAAGAAAGACAGACAGTATAGAAGACCAAATGTCCTGGCCAGGTGGCTTGAGATGTTTTAAGAATGAAACCACAGTCATCCCATTCAAATGAAAAATGCCTGCTGAATGGGGTGTCCCAGGGTCTGTCCTGAGTGCAGATAAACCAGGAAAATTCCAGCAAAGAGCTCCCAGAGGGGTCTTTAGGGAACAGCAATTCTCCTAACCACAGACATAGGTGGGGGAACTAACCCCAGGAAAGCCAGGCCCTCTTCCTGCCAGGCTAACCTCCACCTCCCCAAGTGGAAAAGGATATGGGGCAGGGTTGGGGGAGTGGGGAGAGAATATTCCAGATTATCACGGGTTGTGTGCACAGCTTCTTTTTCAGAGGATACCCTAAAAAAGGAAAAGCAAGCAGCCTACACTGCTGACACCTACCTAATCTCAGACACTAATGGTAAGAGCAAATCTGATCACTGTCCACTCTGACTTCAGCCAACCCCGTGTCATTTATTTGTCATCTGAGACCTCTACTCAGAGTGTGGTCCCTGGACCAGCAGCATCGGTAACATCCGGGAGCCTGTCAGAAACGCAGACTCCTGGGCCCTAGCCCAGACCTGCTGAGTCTGCACTTTGACAAACCCCCAGTTGATGCATGTACGCACACGATGGAAGCAGACGCTTCCCATGGCACTTCTAAAGTCCACAGGGGCATTTTTTTCTCGCCTCGCTCGTCCTCCCGTAATTTTCAGAACTAATAGAAAACTGCTTTGCAAAGCACTGGCTAGCTTTATTTTTTTTTTCTTCCCAAATATCAGGATTGTCTCCTGGATAACTGCATTTCTTCACATGCTCTAGGTGCCGTAGAATCTCTCCAAATCACTGATTTCAGAGAAGTCGGTAAAGGAAGGGAAAAGTGAAGTCATAGAACATTTTTAGATAAATGCAAATGAAATCAGTTAAAATCCTCAAAAGGCCTGACTCTAAAGTCTTCAAAGTTAGCAGTTTTGTACATTTTAGGGCTTGACATGGGGCTGTGGAGCCAAAAGACCCTTTTCAGAATTTGATGACCACTATAAACAATTTCCCCGGAAAAGTCGACATGTGCTGCAAACACTCAATGGTCAGATAGCATCAGGGACTCACGAACAGCCCGACTCCAAGCCCATCCTTGCCATTCTGTTCCCTTCACCCCAGGCTGGGAACCGTATTCAAAGTCTCTTAACCAATAAATCAAGAGTCATTTCTCACAGCACATCTATTATTGAATGCAAATGTCACCCCCACCGTGGAAGGAACTCTGAAAATGTCTTGGGCTTTTAAAGTTCAGCTTCACCAGTGGGTAATGAAACTGTGCTTTCCCCCACCGTTAATTGTTTGCCAAGCCGTGTCTTCATCAATGGAATTGTTGCAAATATCAGATCAGCGAGGACTGAGTTAATGGGTGTTCCTGTACGCGGCTGTTCCGCAAGGTGCCTGGGGGACGTATTTACCTCAAGCCCTGCCCCAGGTCAGCGCACGCACCGGCTGTCTTGTGGGATCCTGCAGTCTAAAAGCTCAGGTCAAAACCTGTGTTCTGGGGTTTGTCTTTCAGGAGACGTGAAGACTGTGTCCACAAAGGCCAAGGCCGCCTCTGCAGGTGGGTGAGAATGGCGGGTCCTGCAGCGACAGGAGCCGATAGGGCTGGTTATGGAGAATGAGCAGAGAGCAGCCCCCTGGCCTGAAGCCAGTGCACACAGGAGCCACCCACCTCTAGAGGGGTCCCCTGAAGGCTCGATGGAAGCAGGGTGGAGGGCAGTAGAGGGGGCAGGCTGCAGAAGGAACTCAGCTCAGGGGATGGTGTCCATATGCCCCACCGCCCCTGCTAGGCACCCACTGTCTGCCCATCGGTCAAGGGTCTCCCAACGTGGCAGGAGCCACACCAGGGCTACTCTTGTGTCTTACAGAACCCCCGCACGGCTTCAAGGTGACACTAAGACCACACACATCTCCATCCCTTTACACTTCCCACACTTGCTCCCACAGTCTTGTGAGAGAAGCAGATCAAAGTTTATCACCCCGTTTTAGACACTAAAAACACTCTCACTAAAAAAAACAACAAAAAAACTCTTCCTGGCCACCCCTTAAGTGCTAAGTGTAATTCTAGGCACTTGGGGATTACAAAGAAAGAGCCATGTGACCTGAGACGAGGAGATGGCAATGCTTTAGGTTTGGGCCAAATAATTTGGCAGATCAATGTTCATAATAAAGATTTTAAACCTAGTGCTGTGTGCTACACCCTCTGCTAATTACGTCAGATGCCTTATCTCCTTTCATTCAACAACCGTCCTATGAAGTAGATAATCTTTGAACCCCACTTAATAAAAAAAGGAAACAGAGAGGTTAAGTGACCTTCTCAGGGTCACACAGCTTGGGCCCAGGATTGTCACACTTCTGCTCTTCACCAGCCATGGCCCTGTGTTCATTCCAGGAGCCAGCCCCATCCTTCACAGAGCTGCACAGGAACCTGAAGGCCCCCACTCACATTCACTCGGACCCACAAGAATTCATCAAAAGCCAGAGAATTTGGAGGGAAGAGGGCAAGAGACACCTGCATACGCCTTACCTTTCCCTTCTTTTCCACAGATTTCCATGGCTATGACCACCGTAGCGGTGGTGGTGGCGGTGGTGGTGTTGGCAGCGGTGGCGGGGGCCCGTGGGGGGCAGTGCCAGCCTGGTGCCCCTGCGGCTCCAGCTGCAGCTGGTGGAAATGGCTACTGGGCCTGCTGCTCACCTGGCTGCTGCTCCTGGGGCTGCTCTTCGGCCTCATTGCTCTAGGTACGTGGGGACGGTGGCGGGGCAGTGGGCTCAACTGCCCGTTCAGAAGGGCAGGAATGTGTCCCAAGTGTCAGGGGCCAAGGAGCCTGAGGTCATGGGTTCAGACCCCTTGTTACTGCAGATGGGGAAACTGAGGCTCAGGAGGCACCTGGCTGAGGTCCCACGGCTGCTTAGTGGCAGAGCTGGGATTCTATTGGAGCTCCTGATTCCCGGCCCAGGGCCCCCTGTCCCTATAGTGGTCTGCGCTAACAATTTGACTGCCCTTAATAATCAGGCAGTACCTTTATATAGCCTTTTTTCTTTTTAAATTTCTTGTGTACATCATTATATTTCAACTTCTGTATAGCCTCCATCGTCTTCACCACCAAAAGTCGAGTTTCCTTCTGTCACCACTCAAACGTCCCCCTTTACCCCTTTTACCCTTCCTCCTTCCCGTCTGGTAACCACCAATCTGTTCTCTGTATCTATGTGTTTGTTTTGATTTTTCTTTTTTTTTTCCTGCTTTTTCTCCCCCAAATCTCCCCAGTACATAGTTGTATATTTTTTTAGTTGTGCGTCCTTCTAGTTGTGGCATCGTTTTGCTTTTTCTAATCTTCCACATATGAGTGAAATTATATGGTATTTGTCTTTCTCCGTCTGACTTATTTCACTTAGGGTAACATCAAGGCCCACCCAGGTTGTCACAAATGGCAAGACTCCATCATTTTTTTTTTTAAAGATTTTATTTTTTTCCTTTTTCTCCCCAAAGCCCCCCAGTACATAGTTGTATATTCTTCATTGTGGGTCCTTCTAGTTGTGGCATGTGGGACGCCACCTCAGCGTGGTCTGATGAGCAGTGCCATGTCCGCGCCCAGGATTCGAACCAACGAAACACTGGGCCGCCTGCAGCGGAGCGCGCGAACTTAACCACTCGGCCAGCCCCTGGACGCCATCATTTTTTATGACTGAGTAGATAAGGCTGCAGTGAACATACAGGTGCAGATACCCTTTTGAGTTAGTGTTTTCATGTTCTTTGGATAAATATCCTTTGCTTTCCATGCTCTGTTGCTGTTCCACACCAGCTCCCGGGGAGAGTGAGGGCCACCTCTGTCACCGTCTCAGATGAGAAGACTGACTCCCAGGCCAGGTTTCTTTAAGGCTCAGTTATGATTTTAAGTAGGTTAATCCCTCTGGAGCCACAACAGAGTGTCTCCGCATAAATATTCCAGCAACACGTCCCCAGTGGCACACCGCCACAGAGCCCGGAGCCCCCATTCCAGGCTCCCTTGAGGAGTGAGTGTGTGCCTGGAAGGACCGGCTCTGCCCCTCGGGCTGAGCTGCCTCATGTGTCCGTTTCAGCGGAGGAGGTGAGGAAGCTGAAAGCGCGTGTGGACGAGTTGGAGAAAACCAGGAACATGCGGGTTATGGAAGAGAAGGTCGAGGCTCAGGTGCAGGGTGACAAGCCTGAGGTGGGAACAGACATGGGGAAAACTGGGCTTTACGACGACGGCCAGAAGGAGGTGCTCTGGGAATTCGTGAGGAACAAGCTGATGATGGAACAAGAAAACGGTGAGCAAGCGGCAAGGCAAAGAGCCAGCCCCTCCCGGTCACTGGCTCCTTTGTCTCCGGGTGGAGCAGTGCCCCGTTCAGGGGACTCTTGAACTGTCTCCTCATTCAGTCCTCTGATAGTCCTGTGTTGGGAGGACCAGTGTGCGAGCCCATTTTACTGTTGGGAAAACCGAGACCTGGAGAGAATTGCCCAAGGTCACCCAGCTAGCACACTTTAGAATCTGACTGCTAGTCCTAGCCTTGGTTTTCTTCCTACTGTGCCGTGTATGTGTGTGTGTGTGTGTGTGTGTGTGTGTGTGTGTGACACAGAGGATATGCAGCTAACACGGGGTTTCCTTTCCCTTCTAGGAAATCTCCGAGGAAGCCCGGGCCCTAAAGGTACTGCAGTGGATCAAGACTTTTCCCTGTTCTCATTTCCTGCACTTGGAGTGGGTTTTCTGGGTGGATTGGAAAACTCTTCTTGTTTCCAAATTGAAAGATGAGCAGTGGAAAGACCTTACAGTATCTGTTGGGAGGGCTGAGAATTGACTTTGCAGTTAGAACATCCTGGAACGGGAAGGGACCTAATACATCATGTAAGGGAAGCCCAGCAACGTGCCCTAGTGACACAGGCAGAGATGGAAAGGGGCCCACGCCACATGCCGACTCACCTTGAAACGCAGTTTAGGGATTCTCAGCTGGTCTTAGCATATGGGGAGAGAAGGGCCCTTGGGTTCTCACCTCATCTCACAATTTTCATATCTTTCTGATTTTAGGTGACATGGGAAGTCAAGGCCCTAAAGGTAAACAGAACACGGAAATTTCTACCTTAAATATTTGTGAGGGTCAACTGTTTAAAGCAATCAGCAAGCGTCAGAAACCCCCCTCATGCTCTCCTGCCATCCCCCTTCTGCAGCGGGACCGTGAACTGCAGAGCAGTCTGCAGGCTCTTGGGGGCAGGGGGCTCATGACACCGCAGGGCTATACATCTCTGAGGCAGCACCTACATCTTCTCAGGGCCCCAGGGACCCTCAGAACAAGGACCCTGAGGTGGCATGTGTCAAGGGCCCACTTCTCTCCCAGCTCCAAAGGGCAGTCTGAGGGCCTGCTACTATCATCCTCAAGGGAAATTTCTAGAAATACAGATTCCTGGGTCCTGCCAGGAATCAGATGCTCCTGCATCAGCTGTTCTGGGGCTAGACCTCCCCACCCCAGGTTAATTCGGCTGAACCAGGTCAGGAACCACCGCCTGCTCTCGGGGGTCTTAGCCAACGGGGGCTGGGGGTAGAACCCAGCACTGAGGACCCTGTGGGGGAAATCCAGTAGGAGCCACACCACCTGCCTTCAAAGGGCAGGTAGTCTAGCAAGGAGGCAGGACATATTCACAGGAAAAGGTGCCCCGCCATCTTAGTTGGGGGACAATCACGTGCTAACTTATGTGGCACACACTTAGGTGCTGTGGGAAATTGACATATTTCCTCAGAAAAGTGGTTTGACAATCAGTGGACAGGTCCACGGGTGGGAGGAAGAGGTTTCCAATCCCAGTGACGGCAGCAGTGCCCCTTGATCTAGCCCAGTGGAGTTTGCAACTTCAGTGCGTTTAAGAATTGCCAGAAGATTCTGGGCCCCACTCCCAGAACCTCTGATTCCGCAGGTGTGGGTGGCCCGGAGCCTGCAGTGTTGGCCACCCTGTGTGGCTCTGAGGCCAAGGGCGCGTGGTCCATTCTGAGAAACACTGTTCAAGGTGACAGGGCCACCTTTCTGTCCCCAGCTCCACCTCCCTTCCCAAGAGATCCCAGTGCAGGAATTGGGGCTCCTCTGCTTGGTGGCCCTCCACTTCTCATCAAGATTCCCTGCTGCCATGCGCACACCCTGGGTCACTTCCTCAGCCCCCTTCCCCACGGCTTCAGCCAGCAGGCCACACACCCCTCCTGACCATGCCGGGGACGGGGACCAATGGTCCCAGAGCCCCTCGGCCTGCGGTGCCATAAAATACAGGGTGCCCAATTAAACTTGAGTTGCAAATAAACAACAGAAAGTTTTTCATTATAAGTAAGTCCCAGATGTTAGATGGAACATACCTATAGTAAAAATTTATTTGACGTTGTCTGCAATTCAAACTTAACTGAGCACCCTGTGTTTTTATTTGCTAAATTTGGCAATCCTACCTGAATTCCACCAGCGGCTCCTCTGAGTAGCTGGCCCGAGTCCTCTGGCTGACCTCTCTCTTTTGTCTCTGTTCCCACAGGAGACCGAGGACTCCCTGGGACTCCAGGTGTGTAACTTCTGATGCGTGGCTGGGATTGCCGGCTCTCAGTCCCGGCTCCCGATTCTGGGAGGAAACAGGGCTGAGAAATTCTGTGTATCCACAGGTATCCCTGGGCCCTTGGGCCACCCAGGTCCAGAAGGACCAAAGGGACAAAAAGGCAGCGTGGGTAAGAGTCACTTTTTCTATTCGCTCATTCCCTTATTCATTCACTCATTCAATAAATGTTTATTAAGTGCCTGCTGTGTGCCAGGCCCTGTTTTAGGTGCTGGGGAGACATCAGTGAACAAAACAGAGAAACCCCTGCTTACATTTGGGTGGGGGAGAAGGGCAGCTGACCTGATAAGTAAGAAAAGGACATAGCAGAGCCGGAGGTGGTTGGTGAAATGGCAAAGACAGAGCTCGGCAGGGCAGTGGGAGTGCTGAGGGGGTAATTTTAAATAGGGGCCTCACCGAGAAGGCGCCATTTGAGCAAAGTCTTGAAGGGAGTGAGGTAGCCAGGCACCAGGAGATCTGGGGGGCACATTCCAGGCAGAGGGAACAGCCACAGGCCCAGGGGCAAGGGTGCCCCCACTGATCAGGGAGCAGCAGGAGGAGGAGGAGGGGGAGGAGGAGATGGAGGAAGTAGAGGGGGAGGAGAAGGAGGGAGAGAAGGAGGAGGAGGGGGAGGGGGAGGAAGGGAAGGAGGAGGGGATGGAGGCCTTGGCTGGAGGCCACAGGGAGGCAGAGGGTCCAGACGGAGGGGCAGCGGGCGAGGCCGACCCTGTGGGCCTTGGAGGCCCTTGTGAGGACTTGGGCTTTTACGCCAGTGAGTTGAGAAGCCCTTTGCAGGTTCGAAGCAGAGGTAGGACCTGATCCGCTTGCCTTTTCGAAGGGTCCCTCTGGCTTTTGGGTTGAGCCTGGGCTACAGGGGGCAGGAGAGAAGCAGAGAGACCGCTGTGGAGGCTCCTGTGGCACCAGGTCCTAACTGTGAGGTGGCCGTTCCCTTCTGTAGGAGAGCCCGGCATGGAGGGACCCATGGGCCAGAGAGGGCGAGAAGGCCCCGCGGGACCCCGCGGTGAACCAGGGCCTCCTGGGTTTGGAGAGAAAGGGGACAGAGGTAAGAGGCGATGCCTTCACGGGGAGGGGTAGCAGCTCCCTGCTTCCTCCTTACATCTTCCTCCCTCCCTCCTTCTTTCACTAGCACTTGCTGAGCCCCTGCCTTGAGCCAGGAGTGGGGGTCTGTGCCAGGCCCTGTGGAAACAGTGGTCTAAGGAGGGGGCGTGAGCTGGCTGTGGTTGCAGGCCTAGGGCTGAGAACCCTACAGTGCTCACAATCCATGGGGAACACGGTCACAGGAGAAAGGGTCTTCCCTAGTTGGGGGCAGGGGGTCAGGGCCTCCACACAGGGCAGTCAGTACCTGACCGAAGGCGGAGTTGGGTGCAGGCCCTTGAGCCTCTCGCGGCTGGAACTAGGCAGGGAAGGAGGCACAGAAAGCCCCAGACACGGGCCCAGTCCTGGAGGAGGCTGGGAAGATTTTGCAATTAGATTCTTAACCATGAATCTGCTTTTATCAGGGGAAACTAAGCGCAGACTCCAGAAATTCTCTTGATGCCAAAAGATCGTGAGCAAGAAGCTTTATTGTTAACTTCATTTTCTCTTAAAAATATTGCTCAGCCAGGCAACAAATATTTATTGAGCGCCTACTGGGTGCCAGACTTTGTGGAATGTGAGGGCTCTGGGGTAGAAACTGAAGGTGTTTTGGTGACTTGTGGCCTCATGGAGGCACCAAACGGATCAGAGATCACCAGCAGGGTGAGGAGTGCCCCTCACCACACACTCAAATGATACCACCAGGCTGGGCAGACAACCAAACTGAGGGGCCACTCTCAGAGTGCTCATTTCTCCCCAGGGGCTGCTGGTGTGCCGGGCATTCAGGGCCCACCTGGTGTCCCAGGTTCTGTGGGTCCCAAAGGTAAGTCAAGTGCCCAAGTTTGCCACGTCCAGGATGGATCACAGAGGTCCAGGTGCTGGCATCCCCGACAGTCCTAACCCACCAGCCCAGACCTGGCCGGGGTCCATGGGCCCAGGGAGGGTTCCCCCACAAAGGAGTCCATAGGGGTCAGGATTGGGGCCATATTTTTGGCTCCATGGTGGATTGGGAGCCACATTTCCATCTCTCTTCGACGGCCCCTAAGTGGGTAGATGGATCAGGATATCAGAAGTCAGACAATTTCCTCGCCTGGCTGGGGCCCAGATGCACACATCTGAGAGGAACATGTCTGGACAATCCAGGCCAATGGGGCCTTCTCACAGTTGGATGCCATCTGGTCACCTCTCCTCCCTACCCCTGCCCCAGCCCCAAGGTTCTACTCTGACTGGGAAGGATAGAGGGGTCTCTTGATCCCACCCGGCTACAGCTTCCTCCCTAAGGAGAACCTTGCCCTGGGGTCACTCCTGGACCCACTGACTCCGGGGTCCTGGCAAGAACCCACACCATATGGGTGACACCCACACTCACAGCCCTCACCTGGAAGGGAGCTCTCCCACCCACCCTTCACCATGGGTCGGACGGCCCTGGCCTGTGCCTGACCCTTCTGATAATTGTTGTCTTGTCATCCTTCTCAGGTTCCAGCGGTTCTCCCGGCCCACAGGGTCCCCCAGGTCAGTGTGCTTCTTCTTATAAATAGATGCTATTTCTGGGGCAGAGAAAGGGGTGTAAAAAGCAAAAACAAACATTTTTAAAGCACAAGGAGCAATTATAAAGAGAGCCACCTGGAGACACGAAACTCACATCCACGCGTGTGGCCCTGTGGCCGAGGTCGGGGACCTGGGGGCCCTGTGAGATCCACTCTCGCCTGGCTCGGGGCACGAGGCCCTCCAGCAGCTTCAGCAGCAGACGGCCCCCTCCTGCCTTGATCTGAGCGAGTGTCTGCCTCTACCTCAGCCCCTGTGGCTCAAAGAGCTCGTCCTGCCGTCCTGGGCACCCCGAGCTGCAGCCCACACTGTAATGCAGGCCAACGTCTCTGCCAGGGCCCGTGAAGCATCCTTCTGCCCAGGGCCTGGTAATCCGGGGGGCAAGGAACCTGGGACAGGATGACGTAGCAGGGACGTGGGGAGGAGTCCATGGAAAGCCCTTGGTGTGTGTGTGTGCGCCTGTGTGTCTGTGCATGTGTGTGCCTACGTGTGGGCATGCGTGCATCTGGGTGTGTACCTGTGTACATGTGTGTGCGTGTGTGTTTCCGTCCCTCCAAAGCTGGGGACAACCACATGGTTTCCTCTGCTTGCAGGCGCTATAGGTCTCCAAGGGCTCCGAGGCGAAGCGGGACTCCCTGGTGTCAAAGGTAAGCTGGGAGGACGGGTCGGGGGAAGGAGATGTCCCCTGTGGATGCCTCTCACTCACGAAGGAGGTCTGGGGGACAGGGAGGGTCTGACGGACATGACCAGCCTGTGCAGGCTGACGGGTGAGTGAGGGGAAGGGAGGTCAGGACAGCGGGGAGCCTGCCTTCAGACACAGACACTGCCCCTTCTTGGTCGTCCCTTCCAGGGCTCTTTACACCAAGGTGTCCATTTCCTTTTCAGGTGACAAAGGGCCTATGGGACCACCAGGACCCAAAGGTATGTTGCTCCCACTGCCACTCAGACATCACCACAGTTTGCCAACTCCTGGGAACCCAGGTGTGACCCCTGCCCTGGGGTCCAAGAACGCAGATGACACTGGCTCCTGGACCCCAGGACTGGAGGGATCCCGGAGCTCATTTTAGTTCAACCTCTCAGATAGGGAAACTGAGGCACAAAGAGGGAAAATGAAGTAGCAATGTTGGACCAACATCACAGTGCAATGCTCGGTGGTCCTCGGGGTGGTGAGGATGCAGCACTGAGGCATCCCTCGAGTCTGGCCCCCCTTGTGTCCACAGCACCCATGTGTGTGACAGCAGGGGCTGGGATCAGTTTGTAGGTCGGTCCTGACTGTGGGAGAGATCCATCGTGTCATCTGGCTTCGTTAGTGCCATGTTGTCCCCGACATCCAGAGCTCACAGATACAATGAGAAGCATTCCGCAGCCAGGGTTCCCTGTTACTGCGTGAGATTGTTTTCCTTGCTCCTGACTGATGCTTCCTCCTCACCCCACCCCATGTTCATTTTAGGTGACCAAGGTGAAAAAGGACCCCGAGGTCTCACAGGTCAGTCCTACACAGGAGTCTACTTTGATCCATTGAAGACTTTTCGTAAATCCATTGGGCGCTAGAATTGGGAAAAAATACAGAAGGATGAGACACAGTCACTGTCTAAAAACCTTCAGGGAACTTGCAATCTAGAAAAAACAATAAGATAAAATAAAGCACTGAATGGAGTATAAGCCAGCGTCCAACTGTATAGTCCAGACAGTAAACATCTGGGGCAGGAAAGGAGGTTATGTTCGCCTCTGATTCTTTGGGGGAATCCTGTTGGGAAAATTAAGCTCTTCCCAAAGTAGCAGAAAGTTTGCAGTACTTTCACCCTCTCCGCCATTTACCTCCTGACAACCTGCCTGATTAAAAAGGAAACTAATAGTAACAGTGCTTGGGCTACAAGGGGCAGTTCTCTGTTGCCAAGGAAATAAGACTCCTCCACGTGCCCCTGCAGACCAGGTGTGGCTTCTGGGCCAGTCTGTGCCTACTGCCCTAGGGGCGGGGGTGCCCCTGAGGCCTTGACCATAGGATCAAAGCTGACGCTGCATCCCCATCCGCTGGTCCCAAGCTTCTCTGTTTGGGGAGGAGGCAGGCTTGTGGGTGGGTACAGAGGGTGGAGCATCCCACTACTGTCAAGCACACGTTGCTTAAAAGCTTCCAACCAGCTAGCCCCTTTCCTTCGCAGGCGAGCCTGGCTTGAGAGGTTTGCCTGGCTCTGTGGGCGAGCCCGGGGCTAAAGGAGCTATGGGTGAGTATCCCCAGGAGACGAATGCAGTGGTCTGCCCCATTCCCATTGTCATCGTGGCCCTAGAGTGGAGATCCTTCTAGCGTTGCCTCTCCTGTTCTCTAGTCTGCCCACGCCCTGGTAAAGGGTCCATTTACAGGCCGTTTCTGGGTCTGGGCATCCCTCTTGGGGCTCAGAGCTGCAGCTGTCTCTATGGGTTTCTCACTGCTCTGGGGGGCTTGGCAGGGCACGGCCAATCTACCCTGGTTCCTGCCACTAAGCCACCCAGGTCCCCAGGGAGGATGAACAGGTGTTGAGGTCCTTTGGAAATTCAGTGTTCCAGGCATGGCCCTGATACTCCAGGGTTGGTCTCACAGCCAGAGCCAGTGTCCAGCCCTTTTGCTGACCCTCACTGAGGGGCCTGTCAGCCAGGACATGGGAGCTGGCCAAGGCCCCACAGAGGGCCAGGCGATTAGCAGTAAGTCCTAGGAGGGTTGAAGCCGCAGCAGTGGGGATGTGGTGTATTTACTACCTCGTTCATTAACAAACTGTCAGGAAGCGCTGACTGCATGCAGGATGCCGTGCTGGGCAAGTCAGATGCTTTATCTCCTTCAAGGGGAGATAACGCTGTGTGAGGCGCCCAGTGCTGTGAAAGGTAGAGAGTCTATGAGGATACAGTAGAGAGAAGGATTTCTCCTAAATGGAAGGATGAAGGTGGTGACGTTTTTGGCTGGTCCTAAAAAAGTAAGGAAGATTTATAATTTTGATCCATTTGGAAAATTCCATGTAGAGACAACAACAATGAGTGAGGAAAGACAAAAATGTGAGAAAAGCAAGGCCATGTCCCAGAAAGACACCAGTGGACAGAGGTTAGGCTAATGCGCAGAGCACAGGAGATAAGAACTTGGAGAACCTTGACTTCCGGGAGCTTGAGTAAATGGGGCCGACATTTATGGAGCATCTGGGGTGGGCCGAGTCCTCTGACAGGCGCTGGAGATGCAACAGGGAATCGTGGAATGGTTCTCAGCAGGAAGACAGACAAGTACTGGTTTAGGGGAAAATGACAAGGAGACAGCTGAGTGCAACAATGCCCAGGCCTCTTCCGTGGTCGCCAGCTATGGGACAGGCTGTGCAGGCTCCCCCAGGGAGGAACTTGCTGAGAGGCTGTTGGACAGTGGAGGGAGGGAGTCCCAGGGCAGCTCCCAGAGGCCCTGAGACACTGTGGTTCTGATTTCCTAGGACCCGCTGGCCCAGACGGACAGCAAGGCCCAAGAGGTTGGTCACTGATCTGCTCTCCTTACTCTCCCTGCCCCTCCCAGCCCTGCCCACGTCCCAGCACGCGGCCCCCATCCCCCTAGTTATAACACCAGAAGGGCATGCGTCATGTGGAAACTTGCAAGGTCTGGGTCTTGTCCCCTTCGCCTTTCCACCTGCCAGCAAGTTCCTCAGTAAAACCCCAAGAAACCATCGGCTGTGCTGGCCAGTTCAGCCTTCCGAAAAGGAAAACATTTCCATGTTGGTCATGCTCTCTCTAGGCGAACAAGGTCTTACAGGGATGCCTGGAATCCGGGGCCCACCAGGACCTTCTGGAGACCCAGGAAAGCCAGGTAACAGAGCAGGAAGAGGGAGCCACAGCCCTGCTGTGTATGTGTGTGTGTCTATGTGTGCGCACTCCTTATCCCACTTTCCTCCAGCAGCTCAGCAGGGAACTGCCACAACTGCTGGCTTGTACTGTGTGCAGTGGCTGTGGGCCCCGACACCTCCAAGTCACCATGTCTGGCAACTGGGGAGGGAGATATTAACAGCTGAAAGCAAGGGATTCTAGAAAGGGGCAAGAAGTCTCTTAAAAATTGCAGAGTTTGAGCCAGCCCTGATGGTCTAGTGGTTAAAATTCGGTGTTTTATTTTCGTAGGTCTCACAGGACCCCAAGGACCTCAGGGTGAGTCATCAGGTCACTCCCACCTCTAAACGCCGCCTGCTGAGCCTCCCATTGCCAGCATTCGGCAACTGCTTCTCCAGCCACCTTAAGAGTCTCCTCTCCTCCTCCCCTCGCTCCCCCAGCAAAAGTGCGTTCAGCAGCTTTTACTGTGAGTCTTGAGAAGCACTTTAGGAAGGAAAATATGCACAGAACAATCATGAAAGCTATTCTGGGAGAAATGAGGTTAGACCACCTGCCAATTCTGTCTGCCTGAGCCCCTTTGGTGCAGGAACCCCTAAGAGGGGGCTCCGAGCACGGGAGTTCCATTAGCCCCACAGAGGCCCGATCCCTCACTGGCATGGTAGGGAGTGGGAGCTCACCTCATGCCGAGGGCCCAGTTTCTCTGGGACAGACTCAGCGTCCAAGTCTGTCCTATAGTTGGACCAGTGTGCACCCATCTGGATTGAGAAATTTGAGAAAACCACAGCCAGCCCCAACTCCTAGAGGAAATTAGGCAAAGATGTAAAATGAAATCAAGCAGAGGTACCCCCAGAAGTTGAGCACACAGGGACATCCTTCAAATGCTCCCCAGTGGAGCTCAGGAGACAAAACAAGGAGGGGGTGTTGCATCAGTTATAGGAAGCCCAGCATCTGCTCCCCACACTGCAGGGCAGGGTGGGGACCACAGCTGCTTTGCAGGCTGCAGGGGGCTCATAACCCAGAGGGACTGGGATCCCCCAGGGCTGAGTCCCTGGGCCTCTGCCTCCCTCTAGCCCAGCTGTGGCCCTCCTTCCCAGAGAAGGAGAAGGGCTCAGAGCAAGAGGCTCCCCAAGGGGCCGCCCGGGCTAACGCAGAAGGCAAAGCCAGGCGGGCCTCCAGGGTCAGAAACTGCAGCTGTGCCAGGTGACTGGCCGCTAGTTACTACCGGAGGGTGTCTGGAATTGCTGGGCCCAAATCATCCTGATTGACTTGTTTTTAATCGCATCAGGACTTCCTGGTACCGCCGGCCGACCCGGGCCTAAAGGTAAGTGATTTTCCAAATCGGAGATTCTTTCTTTTCACTAGCCATTTTTGCAGGGGGCGGGGGGAAGGGGGGAAGAGGAGATTGGCAGGAGGGAGGCCCCTCTCTGGTGGGAGCCTGGATCAACAGTGGCATCTAGTGGCTTCAGTGAAAGGCCGTGAGGCTGGGGAGCCAGGCATTTGGTCTCATCAACCAAGCCCTGAATCCTCGGCCCCGCCCCCACCCCCTACACCTCCCCGCCCCACAATCCTGAGCCTGGCTTTGGTACTGGATGTGGGAGGAGGATCTGGAAGGGTGCTGTCCCCCTAAAGCGTTTCTGTCCCCTGGATTGCCTCTAAAATGCCCCCATTAGTGCTCCACCCCTCTCGCTTAGGCTTGGGCCTCCCATAACATGACCCTTCCCTGGGATAGGAACCACTTTCAGCCTTTTCATTCACGCAGGCTTCGGTGTGACTGGGAACGCCACATCCTTTCTGAGAGGGGGCTTGTAGGCAGGCAGGGTGGAGCATCTAGATACTACTAAGAGGACACAGTCAAAGTCATCCTCAGGGGTCAGCATTCTAGAAGGGAAGTCATCCTCAGGGTCAGTGTTCTAGAACAGAAGTCATCCTCAGGAGTCAGTGTTCTAGAAGAGAAGTCATCCTCAGGGGTCAGAGTTGTAGAGGGGAAGTCATCCTCAGGGGTCAGAGTTCTAGAGGGGAAGTCATCCTCAGGAGTCAGTGTTCTAGAAGAGAAGTCATCCTCAGGGGTCAGAGTTCTAAGAAGAAAAGTCATCCTCAGGGGTCTGACTGGGGCCCACTTGGTGACTCTGACATGCAGGTGACACTCCTGTCCTGTTCTGCTCCTCTGCCATTGTCCAGTTCTTCACCATCGGACCCCAACCCTGAGCCAGTCCAGGGATAAACAGTGCTCAGGGACAGTGTTTCTCTTTCTGTCCCTGTGACTCCACGTTCCTGAACCCTGATGTTCTGTACAGTGTGTTCTGTCATGAACAGTCACTGTCACCTTGGGGGGACCCTAGGAATGAAATAACTACTTTCCAGAAACTATTTCCAATCACTGGTTGGGCCAAGGAGTTCTTTCAGGACAAATAAATGTAATTCCAAAATAATAAGAACTGAGTTCATACATTGCAAGCAGACAAATCTCTGGGCCCATAGATCTATTCATGGATTGATGGCACCTTTAGTAAGAGACTCATAGGTTTGGGGGTTTCCGAGGATATCAGACATCCAGCCCTTCTCAAGGGCCTATGACTTCCTTCCCAAGGGGGACTTCAGACCCTCCGTGGACAATGTGCACAAGAGGTGGACGTTTTACCTAATACTGGGTGGTGTTCCAGCAAAACAAACTCAAGTGCTTTCTCCTCTTGGCCTTGACCCACAGAGCAAGCAGAGCCCATCCCTCTACTTTCCCTGAGGGGGAAATCCCTTGTTGGGTGGATGACTGAAGGGCCTACAGACCTTGGGAAGTGACAGAAGAGGCCCCTAAAGAACCCCCAGGGGAGGGCTTTTCCATCCTCTACCTCACTCACTTGGTTCCCCAGTCTGTGGATTTCCAGTCCCAGAGATGCTTCATCCATTTGGCATCCAATGGTCAATAAGTTTGGGAAGAGTGTGAATCTGACATCCTCTCCTTGGAAGTCCTCCATGCACATTAGCATTTGCAGCCCTCTAAGATGAAGGCAGAAAAGAGAGCGGTTAACCTTTACGTAACTCAGGATTTCCCAGACTTACCAACCACAGAACCTCCTTTTACTCTCACGGCCCCTACATTGTCTGAGGGAACTAGCATCCTGAGCACTCTGGGAGCCAGGTCTACCACGCAGGCTCACCTCCTCTGTCCTTTGGCTTCCCCCAAAGGTGATTCCCAGTAAGAGCCTAAGATGCCGCATGTGGGAGAAGATAGAGTGTGGGAGAGGGAATGACGCTCAAGTCAGCCTCTTTCCAGCCTCACTGAAAGGCAAACTCTACGACATCCACAAGTGAAGCCCTTTTTCAGAGTTTCAGCTTCTTCCAAAAGCTAATGTGGGCCGAGAAGATGGATGCTCTGACCTCCAGGGTCTCCCGCAGAGAGACTGGTGCTTAATGCGTCCTGCAGGCTCCCCTTCAGTTCATTAAAATGTCTTTAGCCTGAGGGTTAGAGGCTCAGGAGTGCGTCTCAAAGGCAACCAGAAGCCTTGGAAATGATTTATTGAGCCACTAATTGATCCTGGGAACAACCGCTCTCCTTTTGCTCCCCCCAGGTGAACCAGGAGCTCCAGGCAGGATTGTGACTTCAGGTAGGTGGGCCCAGGAGGGGTCCCCCTTCTCATGTCTTTCTCTCATGTCCTGGGCATCTGCCCTGGCTCTGCCTTAACGTCCTCAGAGAAACACAGTCCGCGGGCACCGGGCTTGGGGCAGGATGCCATGCTGAGCTTGACGGGGCAGCGGCGAGGAGGGCGAGGGGAGTTCGGAGGCAATGCGAGCTGGGCCCACAGCCTGGCCTGGGTCCCAGAACCTCCTGGTGAGAAGGGCAGGGCTGAGTGTTCCATGTGCCTTCTGTTTTCAGAGGGGTCATCGACTATCACCGTCCCAGGCCCCCCGGGACCTCCTGGAGCCATGGGACCCCCAGGACCTCCAGGTGTGCCAGGTCAGTCGGTTTCCTTGCTTTGCCCCAAAACAGCAGCGAGCCTAGGTTGTATCAGACTATATCAGTCTTCATTCAAATCCTGAAACCCAGGGCAGGAGTGCAGGGAAGAGTAAGGAGGGGTGGAGAAAGCCCCTCCCAGACAGCTCAGGCAGCCGCGCAGGCCTTGGGACACTGGGCCCCGCAGCCCTGTTGGAGGCTCGAACAGGTAAATGACTTGCCTACGGTCACTCGACTAAGAAGTGGCAGAGTCAGGATGTGACCCGGGCTGTTCCTGCCTCCAGAGCCAGTGTGTGACCAGTCAGAGCTCTCAGTCCTCAAGTTTTTTCCTCTTGGAAAATGATTTGATAATATGCATCAAGGGCAACAAAAATGCTAGGAATCTATTTGAAGAAAATATCCCCAAATTGTCCAAAAACAATGAGGTCACCTCAAAACTATGAAGGCTTCAAGTTGGGAGATAATAGTGTTATTTAAAAGAGCAGAGTGCTGGATGATGTGTGCTCTGTGGTGGCAACTGTATTTTTACAAGATGCAAAAAAAAGAAAAATACTGGAAAGAAATAAAACAAAATGCTTACAAATTAAAGAAATATGGGTGACAATTTTTTCTATTTTTCTAAAATGCCTGTTACTTTGTTATATCTATTTTTTCACTATTTAAAAGTGTTTATGTGTAAATGAAATACGTAATTTAACATGACCAATGCAAGCATGGGTCAGCCTGCACTCCTGATGAGCTCCAGTGGGGTCGGGGGGAGCACTGAGGGCACTTGGAAGTCCCTAACCATTGAAGGACAGTGTCTGAGGGGGCAGCCCTGCCGTCCCAGGGGCGCTGGTGCCTGGCAGAGGACTTCTCACTGGGTGCACCACGGGGCCGGTCTCGAATTGGTTATTGCTCTCAAATCAGCACACTGACCTCCGTGGGCCACTGTTCCATGCCCCCCGAGGAAGGTACATGTGTCCCCGGGCACCTGCCTTTTCTTTAGTTCTTTCTAGAACTGTGACCCTGGAGGTGTGATAAACCCTTTTTTTCCCCAACCCCATTTCCAGGCCCCATCGGCCCAGCTGGTCTCCCAGGACAGCAAGGTATGTCCCGTCCTGGAAGAACATCTGTCGGGGGCTCCGGCGGGAAGGCTTCCTTCCCTGGGTGGACTTGGGCCCCCGTCTTTAAGCCAAGTGAGAGACGAGCATTTTGGGAAAGGAGGTGAGGGGGTGGCCCAGCTCTTCACCACGGGCCTTCAAGGCCTCCACTGCCATGGGAGACACCTCCTCTCACCCCTTTCCGTGTTTCTGAGAAGGGAGGGGTCCTCTGGATGCGGGAGGGAGGAGATTGGGGCTCTGTGGCCCCCAGGTCAGGATCAAGCTTGGCTATTTTCACAGGCCTCAGGCCTCTTGGGGCCAGCCCCTCATCATCGTGCCACTGTCCAGTGATTTATCCAAATACCAAAACACAGTCAGGCTTAGGAAACACTGGTGCAGTTCCTCCTGGGCTGTTGAGGCTGCAAGACAGGAATGCTGACAGCCAACCTTTCTGGCCCCGCCCACCCCTTCTTAGCCCCGCCCACCTCTTAGCCCCGCCCACCCTGGGCACCTGGGCCTCTCCAGACGCTCTGCGGAGGGAAACTGTGATGGCTTACTGCAGGCGGTGCCCACCCTAACTGTGTCCTCCCCACAGGCCCACGAGGGGAGCCAGGGCTTGCTGGTGAATCGTTCCTGAGCAGCACTCAGTCCCTCTCCGAGGTCCTCTCCACCCGTAAGTGGCCCCATGTTCCCCAGGGCAGGTGACGCCAGGGGTGGGAGTGGGAGAGAGGCCGTGACTGGGTCCTGGGGCAGCTGCACCAGTGAGTCATTGCAAGCCCCCGTGGGAGTCAGGATGGCCAGTTCTCCTGAAACGCACTGCAAGCCAGAAGGAACAGCAGGGGTTTTGTCAGCTGTGGGGGGAGGGAGGGGTGAGTCACTGGGGATGAGGCAGCTGTCATAGAGGTTCCCGGGATTCCAGGAGGACCAGGGTCACTTGGGGCCTCCGAAGTGAGCCAGATGCGGTGAGTGTCACTGGCGGGAGTGATGTCACTGCATCCCCCACTCACTGAGAGCCACAACAAGGCTCTGTGCGCTCTCAGCCACAGGCCCTGCCTGGGAGGGCTGACTCTTGGGTCCTCCTATTCCCAAAGTCCTCTAAAGATCTCAGGAGGAGATGCCGCAGGGCCTCCCACCTGGCCGCACGGACACTTGAAAAGCAAAGACAACAGCCAGCCGTGGTTTAGCAGTCACTGTGGGCCAGATGTTGTGCCACGGCATCTCACTGAGTCTTCACAAGGCCCCCGTGACAGAGGTCCTGTTGTCTCTGGTCGACAGCGGAGGAAGCTGAGGCTGAAAGAGGTCGAGGACTTGCCCAAAGCTGCCAGATAGAAGTGGTGGAGTGGGGATTTGAAGTGAGGCTGACCCACAGCCACGTTCCTACACATCTCTCCACACACCCATATCAGCTCTCAGCAAGTTCAACGGCAGCCCTGGCCTGCCTCTGAGCGAGGGGCGCCCCCAGCAGAGGGGGTCCCGGAGGGTTGTGTGCCATGCCCCAGGGCCTGGTGTGGGGGGGGTGGGTGTAGCCTGGGGGGCTTGGCACTGACGATCCTGGTGAGGGTAAGGCCGGCACAGAGCAGCCTCATGACAGCTTTTGCTCATTTCTGTTTTCTTCTCTCTATAGAAGGTCTTGATTTACGAGGTCCCCCAGGCCCACCTGGCCCACCTGGGCCACCAGGTGAGCATCTCAGGGATCTGTGGGAGGTGGGGAATCTCGGGAGACAGGGCACTCAGGCACTTAGGAAGCCAAGAGCCTGTTGTCAGGGGCGGGATCAGCTTCCTGAGTTTAGCATCGCCTCTTCCTCACTGTCTTCTGCAGGAGCTTCCATTCCAGGCCCACCAGGACCCCGAGGCCCAGCAGGTGAGAGCTGAGCTCCTGGGCGGGAGGTACGAGACGTGGAACCCAGAGCCCAGCCTTCTTCTGGACCGACTCTTAGGAAAGAGCTTACTTTCCCCTTCTCCTCCTGGGCAGAGGGTTCCTGGCCCACTTCTTGGCATTAGTAAGTCTTGGGCGTTCTCTTATCTAGGGGAAGGCTTGCCAGGCCCACCAGGCCCACCAGGATCTTTCCTGACCGGCTCAGGTAATGTTGGGAGTCAAGTCACGCCTGTTCTCCACCTCAGCCCTAGCCCCAGGATGGTCTTCCTGACCTACTCACATGCTTCCTCCTTCTGAATTTCCACCGGAGGTGTGTTTGCATAAACTCCATGCTACCTGACGCATGTACAGAGGGTGAACAATGCCAACCTGATCACCCTGATAGCCCGTGGTAGCCTAGCCTGAGAGAGAGAGCCAGCGCTGCCCTTGGGGAGCTTCTGGACTGACTGGGGAGACCTGGTTCCTGTTCTTGGGGAGCTCAGGTCTAATAAAGCAGACAGAACACATGCACATGAAATGAGATAAATGCTGACAGTACAACATAGAAACATGTGGAAATAACTTCAGAGCAAACAGTAGCCCAGAACTTGTCTCTAGCGGAAAATCCATCCATCCCTCCATCCATCCATCCACCCACCATCCATCCATCATCCATCATCCATCCACCATCCACCATCCATCCATCATCCATCCACCATCCATCCACGATCCATCCACTCACCATCCATCCATCCATCCATCATCCATCCACCATCCATCCACGATCCATCCACCATCCATCCACGATCCATCCATCCATCCATCCACGATCCATCCATCCATCCATCCATCATCCATCCACCATCCATCCACGATCCATCCATCCATCCATCCATCATCCATCCACCATCCATCCACGATCCATCCACCATCCATCCACGATCCATCCACCATCCATCCACGATCCATCCATCCATCCATCCATCATCCATCCACCATCCATCCACGATCCATCCACCATCCATCCACGATCCATCCATCCATCCATCCACGATCCATCCACTCACCATCCATCCATCCATCCATCATCCATCCACCATCCATCCATGATCCATCCACCATCCATCCACGATCCATCCACCATCCATCCACTCACCATCCATCCATCCATCCATCATCCATCCACCATCCATCCACGATCCATCCACCATCCATCCACGATCCATCCACCATCCATCCACGATCCATCCATCCATCCATCCATCATCCATCCACCATCCATCCACGATCCATCCACCATCCATCCACGATCCATCCACCATCCATCCACGATCCATCCATCCATCCATCCATCATCCATCCACCATCCATCCACGATCCATCCATCCATCCATCCACGATCCATCCACCATCCATCCACGATCCATCCATCCATCCATCCACGATCCATCCACCATCCATCCACGATCCATCCACCATCCATCCACTCACCATCCATCCATTCATCCATCATCCTTCCACCATCCATCCACCCATCCACCATCCATTTGACAAGAATTGATTGAGCATCCACAGTATGACAGGCACTGTGCTAGGTGCTACACCCTCACCAGCATCATTGCATCCACACTCAGAATATTTCTTTCCTCTGCAGAGACCTTCTTCTCTGGCCCTCCAGGCCCACCTGGCCCCCCAGGCCCCAAGGGAGACCAAGGTGAGAACAGTGTCTTAGGGAGCACAGGAGCCTATATGTGCCTCCTGCTTACCCAACTGGTGGCCAGGAGAGTTTGGATGAGGCTGGATGAGCTGGGGCGTTTCTTCATCCTCCTTGTCCTGTTAGGAGCTCAGCAGTCTAGAGCACGGGGTGGGGGAAGGCATGGTGGTCAGAAACTCTATAAAGAATCCTGCCTCTGCGTTGGCCTGGTGGGTGGAGAGGCATGAGGAACCCCAAGCTCTATGTCTGCTCCAGCCCTGGAGCCCATCCCCTCCCCCATGGGCCCCTTGAAGCCACAACACCTGGTTGGTTGTGTCTCACAACTCTTTGCCTTCTTCCCTCAGGCCCCCCAGGCCCCCGAGGACACCAAGGTACAGTAGAGCTGACATTAAACCAAACATGGGGTAGGGGTGGGGGTGGCGAGAGCTGACCTTCCAAGAGCCTTGAGCTTCTTGGGAATGAGTTTGGTCCAAACAAGCGAGAGCAGATCAGAGTGTGTGTCTCTGTGAATGGTTGAGAATTTATGTGTGTGTGTGTGGCAGCTCTAGGTACTGCCCAAAGGGCAGCGCAGCCCCAGCAGTCATGAGTCTTGGGGAGCCTCGGGAGGGGAGGTGGAGGTGGGGTCCAGGGCTGGGGCCTGGGGAGAGCGAGGAGAGCACAGCGGACTGTTCCCCTCTCGGTGTGTTCCTAAGGCGAGCGGGGCCTCCCAGGGTTCTCAGCCTCAGGTAAGTGCCGAGCCCCGCGCCATGGCTGCCTCTGGCTGCAGCCTCTCCCAGCCCTGGCTGACTGCACTGTGTGTGTGGTTGGCTTCCAGATTCCGGTTCTCTCGGACTCAACCTGCAGGGACCGCCAGGCCCACCCGGCCCTCAGGGACCCAAAGGTGACAAAGGTCAGTGAGGGAGCAGCCGAGAAGGCGGTGAGGAGTGGGAGCACGGCTGGCTCTCAGAGCCTGAATAGAGTGCAGCCAGTACTTATTGGTGCTAGAGGCTTGGGAGGAAGAAGAGGCTGCAGAAAGGAAAAGCTGGAGGGAAAAAGGGGCGGGGCTGTGGGATATAGTCTCTGCCCACAGGGAGCTCGTGGTATCATTGCAGAAACAGACTAAGAGACAGGGGACAACTACTGAGTCACAGACTGATAGGTGTGGTTGTGCTTAACTAAGGAGGGCTTCCTGGAGGAGGTGATACAAACAGGGCTCCTTGTTTTGGATTTCAGGTGATCCTGGAGTCCCAGGTGCTGTTGGTGTTCCTGGTGGTCACTCTCAAGGTAAGAACCAGAAGTGACCAAAGTTCCTCCCTTTCTTCAAGCGAGGCTGGTCGTGCCAATGAATGAATTCATTCGTTCATTCATTTCCCCATGGTTCAGTGTTAAGTCAGTACTTTCTCCACGTGCTAGGATTTCTGAGCTGCCTTTACAGAGGTTACAAGATCGGGGGTGGGTGGGAGGGAAGGACCCCAGGATGATAAAGACGATGAACAATGCTGATGACGAATGATGGAGAAGAGAACAGACCCTGGGAGCCAGGGGGGTTCTGAGACGAGGGGTCCGTGAGGGGTGGTGAGCAGGTTGCCGAAGGAAAGGAAGGAGCCTGGAGAGCTCCCATTTCAGACAGTGGCTGCTACAGGCACTCCTTTCCTCCCTTTGTGGGGGGACCCGTCTCTTTGCCACTGTCCTGTTTTCCCTGCTGAGAAAGAGCCTCCTTCCTGAGACCCTGGAAGCAGGACCTGGCCCTTTGTCTGACCCCAGGGTGGAGACACAGCTCAGCAGGCTTTCTTCCTGCAGGGGGATCACCATCCAGCACCGTGTTCCTGCCAGGCCCGCCAGGCCCCCCGGGGCCCCCTGGGCCTCCAGGCTCTCTCAGCAGCTCTGGCCTGGAGATTCAGCAGTACATCTCTGACTACATGCAGAGTGAGTGCCCGGGTCAGAGGAGGGCAGTGTGCATGTGTGAGTGGGGTGTGTGTGTGTGTGTGTGTGTGTGTTGGGGGGCAACAGTCTATACGGCCAGGCTCAGGTCTTTCACCCCTGGACCTAGGGCTGTAAGTCTATGAGCTCCCACTGTCCACACACGTAGCCTCATCCTCACCCCAGGAGGGACTCACACACTCGTCCACATGCACACACAGCCACACACACGCACATTTTCACACCTGCGCGCACTCCCCCAACCTCATCCCTGTGATCCCCGTGGATGTGAGGGCACCAGAGCTTTGTCAAATGGGGAGCTGACGGGAGTCTTGCTGGTCCACAGCTCTCGAGCACCACCTGACCCAGCACAGGCCTCTGCCTCCGTTTGTCCATCTGTAACAAGGGGAGTCTAGGCTTCCTGCTGGCTGTGCCTTGGGCCCTGAATGGGGTTGGGTGGGTATGTCATCCGTGGGGAAGACATGCCCTCTTGGGGGCTTGACTTTGCTTTCTTTCTTTGTTGGCAGGTGACATCATTAGGTCTTATTTCTCTGGAGTTCAGGGTCCCCCAGGCCCACCTGGTCCCCCAGGGCCTGTCACCACCATCAGGGGTGAGACTTTTGACTACTCGGAGCTGGCAAGCCTCGTCGTGAGCTACTTACAGAGTAAGCCTCTCCCCACCCCTGGAAGCACCCCTTCCTCCCAGGGTCCGCCGCTGTTCCTGGGGCCTCGGCTCTGAATCTGCTGTTCGCTTTGCCTCCCTTCTGAATGTGATGCTCAGTTCTGAACTCGCGGTAACCAGCCACCGGGACCGAGCTTCAGAAAGGGTTTGTCAGACTGAGAACAGAGGCCACGCTGCACAGCCATTTTTAAGACAGCCCTCTTGCAGTTGACAGAGGTGTCCTAAGTATATAAAAAGGCATCTTTCAGGTTGGAAGGATCTGGTAGGAGTTAGCATACTCTTGGAAACAGACTGCATTTCTTCCCAAACAAAATCAAAAACCACCTTTGCCCTTTCCTGCTTTCAAGATAGCCTCCTGATGCCCCCATTCGTTCATTGCCCCCAAATGGGCACAGCGAGCTGACCAGGTCTCTGTGATTCTGGAGTAATGAGGGGGCTGCTTCTGTACAGAGCAGCGGTAACCCGAGGGTTCCTTCTTGACAGCTTCGGGGACCAGCATCGGCCTGTCGTTGGCCTCCGTCTCTTCTGAGGACATCCTGGCCATGCTGCAGCGTGAGTGGCCTGCGGAGGGCTGGAGGGTGGGAGCGCCTTTGCTGTCTCCTGACCGCACTTGGCAGGCACGTCTTGTCCTGGTCTGAGCCTGGTGAGGGCTGCAAAGGGGAGGTGGTCCTTTGGAACAAGGACCCCTCCCTCATTGCTCCTGGCTGTTTGCAAGTCAGCAGCTGACTGGAAAGGGGGCAGCGAATCTCCCCTATGCCCCCCATGCCAGGCTACCAGGCAGGTGCCACTTCGGGTACCTGAGAGCTTGCTGACCGCCCCCCACCGTGGGCCTGGGAACCCAGAGCTCACACATCGCTCGGGAGCCAGTCTGTGTGGGGAGACCAGGCTGTGGCTGGCCAGTGGCATGGGAGCCCCATGGCTGGGGTGCGTCCATGCTAGCGCCTCCTCTCCTTTCAGGGGATGAGGTGCGTCAGTACCTGCGTCAGTATCTGATGGGCCCTCAGGGTCCCCCGGGGCCACCAGGAGCCGGTGGCGATTGGTCCCTCCAGTCTTTGGACTACGCAGAGCTGAGCAGTCGCATTCTCAGCTACATGTCGAGTGAGTGTCTGCCCTCCCGGCCTGCCCTCTGCAGGCAGGGGTGGTCACGAGGCCTGGCTGGGGACATGGGTGCTGAACTTCCCTGAAGTGGTCCCACCGACCCTCTCCTGTCAGGCTGCCCCAAATCCAGAGGGAAGGAGTGGAGTTCAGGGCTATTCAGACCTGTGGCCCCAGAGCAGGTCAAGGAGCCTGGCAAGGGAAACCAAAAGGAGTGTCTTGGGCACCGTCCTGCATGGAGTTTGCACACGACTCACACTTCTCTACACAGACACACACATACACTTCTCCATTCACACACCCACACGCTTCTCTTTACAGATCTTCCTCGATTTATAAGATTACATCCCAATAAACCCATCCTAAGTAGAAAGTATCACGAGTTGAAAATGCATTTAAGGCCCCTAACCTCCCGAACGTCATAGCTGGGCCCAGCCTGCATAAACGGCTCAGAACCCTTGCATTAGCCTACGGCTGGGCAGAATCATCTAACACGAGCCTAGTTTATAATAGTGTTGACTATCTCATGTTGTTTATTGAATATTGTACTGACAGTGACAGCATGGTCGTCTGGGTACAGAATGGGTGTGAGTGTATTGGCTGTTCACCCTTGTGATCGCGTGGTGACAGGGAGCTGCGGTCGCTGCTGCTGCCAGCGTCATGAGAGTAGCATACTGCATGTCACTAGCCTGGGAAAAGATCAGAATTCAAAGCACAGTTCCTTTCTACTGAATGCGTATCCCTTTCACGCCATCATAAAGCTGAAAAAGCATAAGTCAAACTGCTGTAAGTCAGGGACCACCCGTAGACACACACATACACTTCCCCACATACACGCACACTTCTCTACACGTGTGCACGCACATGCACCCCCCCACACACCCAGCAGGATGAAGGGTCTGGGCATTTTTGACTTGCCCTCTTCCTAGGACCCCAGTGTCCTCACTCGGGACCCTCTCTCTGAGTGACTCTCTCTGCATGGCTCTTCCCGCTGCCCCTCTCTTTTCCCTTCCTTGGGGCCCCTTCTGTCCACAGCACTCCTGTGTCTGGCTTCCTCTCTGACAGGAGGTTCCATTTGCCTTTCTCTGTCTGATCTGAATCCATCACAACTTGGGATTTTGTTCCCCAGGTTCTGGAATCAGCATTGGGCTTCCTGGCCCCCCAGGGCCCCCTGGCTTGCCGGGAACATCCTATGAGGAGCTCCTCTCCTTGCTCCAAGGTAAGGCTGAGCAGGGGACATCTGTCCAAGTGGTTTGGGACAGAAGGCAGAGCCCCTTGGCCCAGGCCATGGCTGACTCCTTGCTCTCCCTTGATGTCTCAGGGTCTGAGTTCAGAGGCATCATTGGGCCCCCAGGCCCCCCTGGGCCCCCAGGGATCCCAGGCAACGCGTGGTCCAGCATCAGCGTGGAGGACCTCTCATCTTACTTGCATAGTAAGGCGCGGACAGCAGGGGTGAGAAGGGCAGAGGATGGCAGCCCAGCCTTGGTGCTCTCACAGGTTCTAGCAAGGGCAGCGTGGAGAGCTGAATCCATTCACCAGTCACCAAGTCCTCCTGGAGCATGTCCAGGGTGGGCACTGGGGCCCTGGAGAGGGACATGCTTTCGGCACTGAGGGGGAGAGTGGGGAGAGACAGTGCTCCAGGTGCCGCCATTAGAGGCCTCAGGAGCTGTAGGTGAGCAGGTGTGAGCCGGGAGCTCCAGCTCTCAGCGGAGGAAGGCTGAGATGAGGCTCAGAATGGGGAGTGTGAGGGATACCAGGAAGTGGGCGTGCCACGGGCCTCCGTTCACTCCTCCCCTCACCCGGGGCGGCCTAAAGCCCTCCTTTCCACAGGGGTGGGGGGGCCAACAGCGGCCCTGAGCCCGGGCCGGGGACTCAGCGGTCTCAGCAGATGATGCCTGATCTTTCTCTCTCTCTTGCCTCCCACTCAGCGGCCGGCTTGTCATCCATCCCAGGCCCTCCAGGCCCTCCTGGTCCCCCAGGCCCTCGAGGGCCTCCGGGTGTCTCAGGAGCTCTGGCGACATATGCAGCTGAAAACACCGACAGCTTCCGGAGCGAACTGATCAGCTACCTCACGAGTAGGTGCCCCTGACACTGCTGTGCCTCCTGTGCCCCTTCCCAGACCTTGCTTCTCCCCGTAAGAGGGGCAGCAGGGGCTTGGAGGCCCCTGGAGGCCAGCTACCTGGGAGCCCCTCGGTGGCGGGGAAAGCCAGTTTCTTCCCACCTGGCGCCCGCCCCCGGTGCACAAGTGCCTGGACGTTCCTGTCCTGACACCCTGGGAGAGGTCTTCTTTCTCTCCTCCCAGACCCGAGCTCCCACTGATGCAGCTTCCTCCCACAGGTCCTGATGTGCGCAGCTTCATCGTTGGTCCCCCAGGCCCTCCCGGGCCCCAGGGACCACCTGGGGACAGCCGCCTAGTGTCCATGGATGGCCCCTACAGTCGGGGTAGCAGCTCCTCCTCAGGCAGCTCCTACAGCTCTTCAATGGGCATAGGAGGAGCCAGCGAAGGCTCTCTGGGCGAAGGGGGAGCCTTTGGCCTGGACATGGGCCTGGGCCGAGGCTATGGGGCAGCAGCAGGAAATGGCATGTATGGTGGCAATGGCGGATATTTTGGGGCTGGCTTTGCTGGAGGTCTGGATTACAACGAGCTGGCTGTTCGGGTGTCCGAGAGCTTGCAGCGTAAGTTGGGACACTTAGATCTCTGTGCTATGGGGGTGGAGGGGGGAGCACGAGAGCATCTCCACATCCAGGCTCCGGAGACTCACCCTCTCATTTTCGGAGCACCCAGGCTGTGAGGACAGCAATTCTGGAATCCGATGGGCAGGGACTGAAGACAGGAGGCCCCACCTCATTCTCAGCCAGCTTAGTTCGAGGGGCCCCGTCAGGACTGGAGCCACTGCAGGGAATGCAGCATGTGGGGGTCTCTGGCCTTTGCCTTCCCAACTAACCTGTGTGGGTCTCAGAAGAGTCTCTGTGATTATGATGGTCTCCTGGCGGGGCTGAGGGAGGGTGTTGGCTAAGAAGCCTTTTCTCCCTGTGGCTTACAGCCCAGGGATGCAGTCCAGAAGCCTTTGATGAAAGCCCACTGAGGCAGAGACAGAGCCAGTGACCAGGGGAGACAGAGGAGGGGCAGGGCCTTTCCCTTGCCGCCCTGAGTGTCATCTCCTTGCAGCAGGAGTTAGACAACAGTGGGCACTGTACCCCGCTGTGAAAAGGGTGCCCACACTCTGGGTGTTTTACAGGTCAGGGCCTGCTACAAGGAATGGCCTACACTGTCCAGGGCCCACCAGGCCGGCCTGGACCCCAGGGGCCCCCCGGCATCAGCAAGGTCTTCTCTGCCTACAGCAACGTGACCGAGGACCTCATGGACTTCTTCCGAAGTAAGGGCGTTCCCCCCGATTGCTTTCCTGACACTTAACCTGCCTCACAGCCTCCCATGGGGGCTGCGCCAGAGAAATCAGTCTCCCGAAAAACCTCCAGTTGTTAACAATGGAGATGCTGAGAATTTCATAAAATCTAAGCTTTGTTTTCCTCTTATAAGTCCAAACTCTCCCACTTCCTACCTGTGTTACTTTGAACAAATCACTTTACCTCCCAAGCTTCAGGGTGATCTCTAGTCTAAGGCCAGTTTTTCCCCCCTTGCAGCTTATGGAGCCATTCCAGGACCCCCTGGGCAGAAGGGAGAGGTGGGCATCCCAGGACCCAAAGGTAAGCAGTGGCAGGAAACAGCCACCAAGATCCTATGTGACAACAACCTCTCGCTCCTCCATCTCTCTCCAGGCCCCACACTCCTGCTTCACTTAGCACGCCCCTATCTGTCCTCCTAGGTGACAGGGGTCCTGCTGGACCACCAGGTCGGCCTGGGTCACCCGGCCCCCGAGGGCACAAGGGAGAAAAAGGAGACAGAGGTAAGGCTTGGCTGCCACAGTTTCTGGAGAGCTGGGAGGCTGACACTCCACAGAGAAGTGGGCAATTTGTTCCAGACTGAGCCTGGAAATTAAGGCAAATGCCAATTACTAAAGGCAGACGCTGCCAACAAACGTAATTTGCATAACAATCAAATGAAAGCTGGGGAGAGAGGAAGGAGAGTGCCGGCGCAAGAGGAAAAGGAGAACCCATCTGGTAATGAAATAAGGCGAACAATTTAAGTAAACAGAGTCTTACAAAAGAGTTCATCTTTCAAGCCAGTTTTGCCGTGGTCGCGCTTGCCGTAATTGCCCAAGCTGAAGTCTCCCCAGGCCACAAGATATCTTTTAACTTCCTATTCATCTTCTAACTTTCAGGCGACCAGGTCTATGCTGGGAGGAGGAGAAGGAGAAGTGTCGCCACCAAGCCATGAGCTACCCTTGGCGGAACAGCCCCGGACCCGTTCTTGCAATGGCTTATGGCACTTAGGTCAGAATCTCTCCAGAGGGTAAAAGCTGGATTCTCTGCGGCCTCCTGAGACAGCACAGCCAATAGGCAACTAGAACTCTTGTGTTAGTCTGGAACTATCTACACAGAATTCGGTCAAAGATATGCAATCTGAAACAGCTCTGTGGGTGGACTTGAGTAGTTGCAGCGTTGTAGAATGAGTCTGACTTCTCTGCTATCTAGAACTGAGCCCCTTGGCTTCTTTAACACTTAGTTCAAACCCCCACCCAGGAAAGCCAGTTACGTAAAAGTTGGCTCAGGAGTCCTTGAGCTTTGCCTAAAAATGAGCCCAGAAAATGGAAGACGAGGATGGGGGTGGCTTCCAGGGGTGCCATGGGTGGGGTGTGTTCTGGTTAATGCTCTGAGGCTGTGCTACTGGCCCCTTGCTCCCCTGTTCACTCTGCATTCTCTAGTCACAGGAAAGAGTTGTCTAAGAAGCAACTCTTGCAACAGAAAAAGTTAAGAAATTCACTTCCACTGAAGGTGGTGACAGGCTTTCTAATAGTTATTTCTCACTACAAATCATATCTCCACTTGCTTAGAGAGGTTGATGGACTGTAGCTATGATGTGTATCCGTAGGTCTGTGCTAGAGTTGATAGCTATGTTCTACTGAACTAGACTGCAGCAAAGAGAAAAAGAAGGGCAACGGGCAAGGAAGAAAGGAAGGGAGAGAGGGAAATAGGATACCTGATGCCGGCGAAAGATGTCACTCTGTTCTGCACTTAGGAAATGCACAAGGACTGGGCGCAGTTGGTTTTTAAGCACTTTTCAATGTCTAAAAACATTTACCTGGTCTATTAGATGAAAAGTCATTTCAATTGCAAAATTTCCAATTAAAGGGTTTTTTTTCTTTTTTAATATTACGTTTAATGTGATCCATCTAACAAAAGTAAAAGGGAGGGAGGGAGGGAAGGAAGAAAACATTTTGGGTTTTTTGGTTTGACTCTAACACTATTATAAACACAAGAAAACAAAACGGTTGAATCTTGGGACACAGTTCGTGGCATTTTGTTTAATCGTTGAGATCTTTAAAGGCAGATCTTTATCTGCAACTACTAACTCTACCTGGCCATATTACAAACCATCTGGAGTTTCCCTAAGCATAAGTTACTTGAAATAAACACATATGCAACAGATAAGCAACAAAATTATTTGGAATCAATGCAGTGATGTATCCTGGTGCAAAGGAGTTACAACCGCAGGGCAAGTAATAATATTTGGAATACCAAAACTCCTATTAAGGAAAAATCCACAAATATCAAATGCTCCACAGAAATGTATGGTAAAATCAGACCCTTAGTTTCAGAAGAGGCTACACTTGGCCAACTTGTGAATTTGTTACAACCTATGACACTCAATTGCTGGGCAATTAAAAACGGAGTTAAATTAAATTGCTTCTACACCTCTACTCTTCTAAAAGACTGGATTGTTTATTTTCTCCTGAGTGTCTCACGTATTATCCTGGGAAAAACACACATGTAGTCTAATGTATCAAACCATTGCTAGCAGCACCAACCAGGCAAGCACTAAACACGCTGCCTGGTCTGTCTGCCTCCTTTATCACATCCTGATCGCTACCTGCTATGGATCAACACGGGAATCCCAAAAAATGAGTTTATAGGCCTTCAGAATTTCAAACAACTTCTTACTGTCTAATAAAATTATCATTGTGTATAATGAATGACTGCATCATGCCTTTTTAATATTTTAGTTTTACCTAAAAGCTGAGTCCATTCATTTCTGTAATAGTAGCTTCAGGGGCTCAAGTATGATGTCCCTTGAATGACTGTTATCTTGATTAATCAGACTGAGGAGTTTCCCGCTAGTTACTAGATTTACCTTTCTAGGCTAGCCAAGTCTTCATTGAGTCTATGACCAAGTGAAATAGGGTAAAAGTCCAAACCTGCTACCTCCTCTGGACAGGACCCAGAAAAAGGATGGGGAGGTATGAGATATGTCCTCAGCTGGATGGCGATAGATCTCAGCCCCTTTTGTTTCATTTAAAAAAAAGAAAAAAAGGTCAAGAATGAGCTCAATAATACGCAATGCTCCTGGATTAGAAAATGACATGCTATATGCCTCTCTCCAGCCAAGCTGAACATTTGCCAAGTGATGCTGCCTAGTGTCTACTGGATCTTGCATGAACATATCAATGACAAAAAGAGGGTATTTTTAGCAAACGTGAGGTCATATGGTTTGTGAAATGTTTGGTGATAAAATCCATCCCAAGGGAAAAAAATGAAATAAAAAATATGTACATGTATATATGTTGATGGAAATATTTAAAGCACCTCCCCAAGGAGGAGTGTGTGTGCTGAAAGACATCCCCTCCAAGTTCCCAGTAAAAACAACCTTCCTGCGTGGTGGCTACAGACGGTGAGGGATACGCGCGAGTCTGAGAGCGCCAGCAGACCTGGAGGGCTGCAAGTGTTAAAATACAACCAGGACCAAAAAGGCTGCAAGACTGTCACGCAGGAAAATCTAGTTTCAAAGATTCTCAAGGAAAGACTGCTTCCCAAAACAGATTAAGAAATAACTTTATTTTTCATTTGTCAATCCCATATTGAAAAGACATGTTGCTCCCAAATAAACAAGAGGCATTATCTGAAAGAAAATTCTTTCTGAAAATGTAGCTTGTGAAGTTATTACACCGCAAATCAGAGAAGGATCACAAAAAGCTGCAGCCAACATTTAAAACTGGTATAACATTCTATCCCAGGCTTAGTAGCAGAAGTTTTAAAGCTGTATCAAAACCATGTCAGCCAGAGAACAGCAATAGAGGCATTAACTGTTGTGCCTTCAACTTAAGAAATGCATTTAAAATATCCCATTTCCTATAAAAGATCATTTCCCAGAAAAGAACTGACTGATTTAATCAGAAGACTATTCGAACTGGAACGAACTCTCCTCTTTCACCTCAGTTCCAGGTTTTCCATTAATCAACAGTATCTCTAGCTAATCATTTGACTGAATTTGGCTTCTCAGGAGAGTCTTTGTCATGTAAGCACAGTGTGGAATGGGGAAAAGTGTGTAGTTACAAGGGAACTAGAAGAGTACAAAAGACAGTCACTTCTGAAACTCGCTGATGCTCAAGAAATCAGAGACCCTCCATCACAGCGGGTCTCATGTGCCTGAGAGCTTTGTGCTTGAGGAAACACTACTTAGAGGTAGCTCTGGTTCTGGTTTATATTTAGTTACAATTTGCTGTATCCTGTCACAGGAAAGTCCTAATATTTTCAGCAAAGTATAAGCACTCTAAATTTCCTCCTTACCCACCCTATAGCTTCCCCATAGAAAAGGGTAAGAAAAAGCTTAATTGTGACTCCATATAGAATAGCAGCTAACTCAGCAGTTCACGCCCAACCACGGATTGACAGGACTAGGAAAGGCAACCCGGTGCAACCAGCTCTGTGCGCTCGACCTGCAGAAGTGTGGCGGTCTGGTGTAGCTGCAGCACGCAGGGAGAAGAGGGGAGGCTAAGTAATTGGGGTACACATACAGAGACTTTCTTTTATGCATTTCATAGCACATTCTGCCACAGCAAGGAAACAATCAAATCAGGAATGGATTTGACTGTAATCTTTGATTTCAAAGAAGTCTGTGCCCCTCCCTCACTCCCCACCTACACTTCATGCAGGAAGAAAGATCACTATTATTTATTTGCATATAGGACCTAACAAGAAGTCGGCAGGGATGGGTACAAACAGCATATTCTATAACAAAACACTTTCTGAAAAGATTTATGTAACTTTACGTATTAAAATGAATGTTTCATTTCTACATTATGTATCATTTTGTAGTCCTGCACCCAAATGAATATGGCCACATCTGAAAGAGAACGCAAGCCTAACACTGAGTCCAAAGGGCAGTTTTAAGGGAGATGCAAGCGTTGCTAGTAAACTTAGCAGACTGTAACCATCCTACTCGGAGCCTCGTTCCTTTATTCAATCCTCTCAATGTCAAGTTGAAAGGAATAAAAAGAATCAAATATCCAAACCAAATTAATTATGTGTCACACACTATGCAGCAGACAGAATATCATTTAAATGATCCTGAAAAAATGTCCACTGCTTTAAGTATTAATTTTTTAAAAGCCAATAAACTGAAAATTTCAAAGGAGAAAGTGGTATGAGAACCCTCCTCTTCTCTCCACCTTAAAATAAATCATTAAATAAACTGAGTAAGATTATACTGTCATTTTTATCATAACAATATAAACAATTTCCATCATCATCCTGAATATTACTTTATAAAGATATATATTTTAAAAGGCTTTCAAAACATTTTTCAACCCAGCATTTGAGAATAAAGCATTAAAAGAGCTTTGTATACAGTAACATATTCATGTGATAAGTGTATGAATTTACAACCATACATAATATATATATATGTATATATATTTATATAAAAAACAAACTTGGCCAGAAGTTAAGGCTACCTACAAAGCTGTCCAAGTAAATTATGCTTGTCAAAACAATTACAAAACTAAAATCACGTGCATTTTTAAACCATTAAACCACTGACAAAAAAAGGTTCAGCATTCAAAGTTTTCAAATTAATCGCAAGAAAGTGCTACAGATATTTACATGTTCTTAATGTGAATCAGTGTTCCCACAAAGTTACATTTAAATTTTTCACCAGCCTCAAATGTAATATAACTAAAAGGTGAAACTTGTACAATTTGGTACCTAGTAGGTTGCAAAGGGCAGGCAGCAAGCATCATTTACAAACGTGCCCTCTCACACAGCAAAGCACAGTTTATAATACTGTTTGACCTGAAACGTGCTTGAAATTCTAAGCCTCAAGAGGGACTAAGAGTGAACATTTCATTAATAATTACACATATCAGCAACCACATGATAAAGTGTAAGGCTTTTCCCACTCAGATTAAACTAAACAATTTAAACATGGGACAAAATATACCCAAAATACAAATGATTGTATTTTCAAAACAACAAAAAGTCATTTCTGACATCTGCCTAAATATTTTACTTAAATTCTTTTTTAAAAAGTATTCTGAACAAATGTCACTTTTAACATTAATTTCAGAAAATACATTTATAAATATAACACAGCCTGCAGGCCTCTGACAGAGTTTCAAACGAACAGAATTTGCTAAGATGGGAGAAGTCATTTAACCAGCTCATGCGCTATTTTAGGAAATAAGCTGGGACAGTTATATTTATATTTCTTTTAATTTGGTGAGTTTTACATTTCCAGTTTGGACATCTAAAAGCTACTTTTTTTTTCATCTTTCCTACTTTGTATAACATACATTTTAGGATGAAAATCTCTATCAAATGGTAATAGCAAAATTTATAAAACAATAATGCTTAATGCTAAGGATGTTCTGTCCCTGTTGGATCAAAAAACAAAATCCTATTTTAGACTTGACTGAAATTTAGTGTTTTAGGCACTATCTTAATAAAACTAGCACCCTGAATGATTAGTTCATGCCTACACAGGTAATTATTTTAGAAAAATTACTGAAATAATTTTTCTTTTTGAAAAGAATTTGTTGCTGTTTAAAGATAAAACCGATTTATTTACTGAATCAATATATTTTGAGCAACTCATACCTTTTTCAAGAGAGCTGATTCACCAAAAGAAAATTACTCCAACTCTCTACAGGAGTTTCAACTGTGGAATTTAGGCATCACTGAGAAGCTGGGTCAGGTAAAAAGATAATTACTAATACTTAGTGCTGTAACAGGCTTTCTAAAATAACTTTAAACACTATATTTCTAGTAGTTTTTCAGGTAACAGTGTCTAAAGAACACAATTTTTAAGATTAATAAACATAATCACCTTAGGGAATTACTGCAAGATGCCACATTGCCAACATGGCCAAGCATCTGTCTTAGTTCCTTTCCCTTCATCTTTGCTAAACAAACAAAACAGAAAAACAGAGAAACACCTAGAAGGTGAGGCCGGTGATTGTCTTCTTGAGCTCTCTACTACAGACTGTGGCAGAAGATGAAGAGAACAGAATGACATATGTAAAAAGCCAAACCCAACCACAGAATGCTTCCCATTGTTACGATCCAGTGGAATGCAAGCTAGGAACAGGATAGAATTTGGAAATCCGGCTCTGTGTTGAGGGGTTAAGGCATTCAGACTCCCCGGTCATTTTAAAGAACACTTCCTGTTCCTGCAGTTTCCTGGCAAACTCTTCTTCCAGTGTCTTAAAAAGGAAGGGAGAAAGAAATTATGTGTTGGTGTTACAAAGAGAATTTACTCTGATAGCCGAGATAAACTATTTGCCCAAAACATTTTCTCTGTATATTATCCTAAGGAAGCCCAGACTGCTCAACAGTCAGGATCACAGGCTATGCACAGCCCTAGGTTCAAGTCTTGGCTCAGCCACATGAACTGATAACTTGGCTCAGTTACTTGTCTGTATTACAGAATCATTTCATTCTTCTGCCATAAAATAGGGATAATATCTCACCGGGTTGCTATGTGAGGATTAAATGTGATAATGAGGCACTTAACACATACTAGGCACTCAATAGATGGCACTTATTAACTGTTATCTGTCTCTCCCACATGGAACTTACCATTTTCTATTTTTTATTTAGACTATTCATGTGCACGTATTTTCTTCCACACTGGACTATACGTTGTTTGAAGGTAAAACCTAAACCAGATGCATCTTTATATTCCCACAATACAGAGCAAATATAGTAAGTGCCTGGAAGATACCTGAGGAGTCAATGACTTATGGACAAGCTATTCAGGGCTAAGCGCTGCTGCAGAGTACAAAGTACGGAGAAGATGGCAGGAGGCGGGAGGATTTCTCAGAAGAGGTGAAACATGAGCTTAGTCTTAGAAAGGAAAAGACAAGGAAAGATAAGAATTTAATAGACAGGATGGGGACGGCATGCCAGAGAGAGGTGGCTGAAACAATGCACAGAGGCAAGAAACCTCGGAGTTGGTGTGAGTAATGGTGATTATACCCAATATTGGAACGTGAACTGGGAACAAAGCGGCTAGTGGGAGATGAAGCTAGAAAGGTTTACTGTGGCCAATGGGTAGCACCATGAGGGCTTCAAAGTCAAAATGAGGTATTTACATTTTATTCTGATGAAACTAAAGATTTATCAACACCACTATGATAGTTTCAGAGATGTTCTTGAGGATAAACACACTGGTGATGGCAGGCAAGTAGGAAGAAAGGAAACGGAGCTAGAGACCACAAGGCTCATTAGGCCCTTACGGAACTTTTTTTTTTTTGAGGAAGATTAGCCCTGAGCTAACTGCTGCCAATCCTCCTCTTTTTGCCGAGGAAGACTGGCCCTGAGCTCACATCCATGCCCATCTTCCTCCACTTTATATATGGGACGTGTATCATAGCATGGCTTTTGCCAAGTGGTGCCATGTCCGCACCCAGGATCCAAACTGGTGAACTCTGAGCCACTGAGAAGCAGAACGTGCAAACTTAACCGCTGTGCCACTGGGCCAGCCCTGAGTTTACAATCTTTAGTCCACACTCAACGGGTACATATTAATCATCTACGATGTGCCAGGAACTGTTCTAGAAGCTGGGTATATCTCAGTGAACAAAGAGATAATGTCTCTGCTCTCAAGGAGCTTACATTCTGAGAAGACAGTAAACAAATGTGTCTGGTTGTGATGAATGTTATGAAGAAAAACAAAGAAAGGTGAGGAGATAGGGAGTATCTGAGGTGGGCATGGAGGCTACTTTACGGATATTTATCAGAAAGAGGGAGCTCTGATGAGATGATACTGGGACACAGGCCTGAACGAAATGAGAAGGAAGGGAACACTCAAGTGGAAAATGAGACCTCAGAGCACGAACTGACAACAATAAAACAATAATAGTAGCAATAGCAACCATCCACTGAACCCTGACCACGGCTCAGGTACTGGGACAAGTGCTATACACACGTCACTTCTTTTAACTGTCTTAACAACCCCAGTTAGATAGGTAGCATCCTCCTTGTTTTAGAAATGAGGAAAAGTGGGCTTAGAAATGTTAAGTAACAAAATTAATCAGTGTCAGCACTGAGATTTGAACCCAATCGATATGACTTTTAGAATTTGTGCTCTATACAAGCCCTACTACGCCAGTTTTGGAATCGTCTTTAAATATGCAACAGTTGAAGCTACGACTAGCTACAAGATCATCAAGATAAAGAACAGAGATAAGGGGGTTAAAACTAAGAAATGTCAACATTTCCGGTGACTGGAAGACAAAGAAAAGGTGATGAAGAGCACAGAGAAAGAAGAGAGTGTGTCACAAAAGTCAGGCAAGAAGAGAATTGTAAGAAACAAGATTGTTAACGAGAACAGTTACATAATGCCATAGGATTTGGTTATGTGAGGTGAAAGCTAGACTGCAGAGTTCAAAGAAACCAGAGAAAGGGACTTCTCCCTGTTTGCTCTTCCATGCCTTTTCAATTCTGAACCACAGGAATGTATTACCTATTCAAAAATTTCACAATAAATAAAATTTAAATTAAAAAGACATACTTTTAAGTGACTTGGTCATTTCACTTCCTCTAGAACCTTTAGCACATAGTAGGTGCTAAATACCTATTTCCTTGATTGATTGATTGACTGACTGACTGGATAAATAGAAGAAAGGACTGATTGAAATGTACAGCAGGCAGGAAGCCTAAGAGAAAATAAACGTTTAAGCTTGAGAATTAACAAAGGGAAAGGATCAAACAGTGATAGTAAAAACAGAGTCAAAATGGGTGACCGATTAGACCAGGCTGGCAGGGAGTCAAGTGCAAACAAGGAGGATGGCTGGCTGACCGGCCGGGGGAGGGAAGCCATTCCTATTTTACTAGATTGTCAATCTACATAGTTTACAAAGGCCTTGTAATCTGGCTCCAGAGACCTGTCCAGACTAAGCTGTCATCACTTCCTTCCTTCTCTCCTTAATGCCTACACATAGGCACACAATCCTCATAACGTTACAATGATAGGGAGTTACTTATGATTCCTGTATACCTCATTTTTGTCTCAGTACTTCAATTGCCCCATCCCACCCCAATATGTCAGTCTGCCTAGCAAGCTCTTACTCATCCTTCAAGCCTCACTTGGCTTACAAGGCATCTCCTCTCCAAAGCTTCCCTGACTTCCCCAGGCAGTTTTAAGCACCCCTCTTCCTTTGCCTACACATTGTGCTCCTCTCCCCTGTATCTTGTACTTACCTCCTTCAGAGCAATGATCCTACTGATCTGTAATTGCTTGTCACTAGATTCTGAACCTTCTGAGGGCAGAGACTTTCTCTTCCTCTCAGTATCTCCTGTCCCTGATACTGCACCTGACACATATTAGGTAAAGAGCCAACAGAGGACTGGCTGGCTGGATGAATGCAAACATATTTTAATTAAAGCTTTTAAAATTACCTTTTTCCTAGGTCTCAATTTCTCTCTCCATTCCTTTAATTCTTGGCTGTGTTCCTCATCTAACTCCTTTAGTTTCTGAGTCTCATGCTCAACCAATAGGTGGCATTTTTCATTCTGAAAATAAAATTTGGATTAAAAATATTTCAGATCAACTGAGCAATTTTTCACAAATACAAATATCTTCCAAAATAATAAATTACTCATCAAACATCAAGCTATTATTGAGGTTCAAATTCTCCTATAAAAACCAAGGACGAAGAATTATGAAATGAGTCATAGCATCATTTTTGCAAATTTAGAAGCCAGATCTGTTACTTACCATATGAAAAGAATTTAAATAGAAAGAATTAGTTTGATCCTGTTTTCCCTTTCTAAAAGGTGTGCTCATAAAACTGACACTTCAGAGGGAAGCCTATTTGCATTTTACCCATTGGTACCAGAATGTGGGATTAGGAACTATTCTATTGAGTAAATCACGCCAATATGTAGAGCATCCACAATGAGTACACTACTCTGAAATTGAACATTTCAGGCTATATACTACATAGGCTGTATGCTCCAGGTAAGGCCCAATAAACAGTCTTCTCCAAAGTTACCTTTAAATTTATTAGGAGAAAAATGCTCATATATTTAGTTTATCACTTTTTTCAAAAACCTAGAACAAAATGAATTTTTCTCTCTAAATGAAAAGAAATTTTAAATTCAGAATCTGATAACAAAACTGCCTATATCATTTTGAAAAGTTTGCTCATCTTCTTTGCAAAACATACTAAAAATACTCAATACTACTTTTGAAAGACTCAACTTCTTAGGTTATAATTTAGCTTCAGGAGGTATGTTAATAATGGTTATAAAAAATCTAAACCAGTGTCCATGATACTAAACTGATCTCGATTTGGGTCTATACAAGAAACAAAGCCTTTCAATCCCAGCATTTTCAGGAGATAAGTGCAGTCTACTTTAGTAGCTATTGTTTTCTCAAATCCAGCCCCCTGTGCTGCCCACTGACCCCAGCTCCGCCTCCACCTTCCATATCTAACCTGCAGCTGATGCAGTTCCCGGACATTGGCTTCACACTGCAGCTGAAGATCCCGCATTTGATTTTCATGCTTTTGATGCTGAGCCATTCTCTCATTTTTCTGCCTCTTTTCTTCTTGAGCAGCAAACTATAAGAAAAACAAAAGATAAATATGATTAACAAGCAATGTAATTTCTTATCTTCCAAAGCTATAATTAAGGAATTTAACAAAACTTAAACTATAATAAACTAAAGTTGCAAGTAACAATAAGCTGTGACTCAAAGCTGGAGTCTACATCATGGCTTTGGTGGTGGCGGGGACTTCTGAAAGTTTAGTCAGGCCATACGTTTTGACTTAAAAAGGTGTCCAAGTCATCTCATTCCCAGGGCTGGTCTTAGAACCAGTCTAGCCAAGGATGTGGTATGGGGCATAGGAGGGAGCGCTTTGCCCTCTGTGGCCACCACCCTAGGAAGCCTGAATTGGCACATGCCATCTATCGAGCCCCAGCCCACGGAGCCAAGGTGAACATCAACAAGCCCAAGTGGCTCTAAATGTTTACAACACAATTATGTTGCATTTCTAAAGGTCATTCAAATTTTTTAAATTTAAAAGAGAACAGGGTAATTTGTTTATTTACCTGTTTAATTTTGTCACGGTCCTGATCTGGTGTGGCTGTCGAGTTAATTCTCAAACTCTTCTTAAACATGGCCATTCGAGTCTTGGCTTCACTGCGCTGAATCTTAGGCAGTCTTGCTCTTTCTTGAGTCTGTCTGGTTTTCAATTCTTCAATAAGTCGTTGATTGTAACGCTGCATTTGTTCTGTTTCCTAAGAAAGTTTTAAACAGAATCCAATGACACAGATATAATAGTACCAACACATATACTGAAATATAACATTTCGTTTTTGCTGCTTCCCAAAATTACTCTCTCCTTTGTTGCATACCAACCAGCAAAATATTAGGCAAAAAATAATTTTAAGAAGAATAAAGCTATTAGTAACAAGAGTCTTATATTGAAATTCTCCTTTACTAAGTATAGGTAGTCCACGTTTATAAGATACTTGAACCATAAATGGAGCCACAGTAGCTACCTTTCAGAGACAAGATGAAGATTATAATGTATAAGAGGCCTTTAAGCATCATAATTAGTTACCTTCCTTGGAATCTGTGGAAAAGAAGTTTTACAATCATGATCAAGATACAATTAATTACTCCAAACTTCATCAAAGAAATTTTAGGACAAAAGAACGGAAATCTAAAATTCATTCTCAAAGAAACATAAGTTTCAAAACTGAATAGCTCTGTAAACTTTAAAATGAACAAAAAAGTGAAATTTTCCTTTCATTGACCTTCTCATGGCGCTTAAGCAGCTGATGTCTTTGCATGAAATACTGATCTTTAAGTTGCTGTTTGAGCAGCTGGTGTTTTTCTTGCAAGTGTCGTTCTTCAAGTTCCCAAATTGCAGCCTCTCGAGCTAGAAGAAAAAGCAATTTTCAAAATGTCACTTTGCTCTTTTTACTAATGTACCTTGGTCTTCATTTTAATATTTACATAAAAGTGTTCTATATACACTGACTAATACACACAGGACATTCTGAATTATAAATGAAACATTACCAATGTAAAGATAATCTCTATTACCACTTTCCATTCTGTTCTGATGTCCTATAAACAAAGAATATCCCACCCTCAACACCAAAATTTCCTTTTATCATCTTAATGAGAAAGAAAAAAAATCTGAGCTATTTGTTGGGAGAAATAAGTGCTTAAAATCCCATTCTATCATGCAGCCATTAACTGTATCAAAAACTATAAGGAATGATGAGTATACAAAATTATTCAGGTATATTTCTAGCATCATCTGGACAAAAAGATGTTTTAAGGATTATATGTTTATGTTTACTTCTACTGTCATAAGGGAATTCTGTATCTTGCAGTATTTCCTAATTTGGATTTTTCCTCTTATTTACCTCAACAATAATCTTTCTTTCCCTCTAGCACTCTAACAAAGGAAAGCATTCAAATAATTTCAAAGTATATCTCAGCAATGTTTGCGACATATGATTTTATACATATCCATATGCTGCGTAGTTTCACATACCTCTCATGAGCTGCTGTTTGTTATTCAGGCACTCTCTTTCAATATTGGCTAACTCTGCCTTCTGCTGTTGGATGATCTTTTTCAGAGAGCCATCTAATTCTTGTTGTTGCTTCTGAACAAATTCTTGTTCCTATTAGACACAGTTAGCCATCAGTTAATATGTACCTACTGAATGAAACACCCATTTATCTATATGACTATATTAGTGCTTAACAAGACTTCTAAAGTAAGTTTCTCAAGTTAACTGGACTTAAAAACCACCAAAATTATAGAATATACATATAATATAAATGTATTAGTCACCCAATTCAAGCCCAGAAAAAAAGTAGAATACATAATATTCTAAATTCACTATTAATAATGTGCACAAAAGAAGTCTATGACCTACTCATAATTAAAATGCCCCATTACACACTGACACCTTTGGGAAAATAAATTTACAACTTATAAAACTGACTAGTCACTGCACTATGGTGTGGATAAAACAAGCATAAACAAGAAATGCGTTTTAGGAAGAAAGGTCATAAAAAGCAAATAAGTAAAAGACACATCAGAATTTTAAACTATTTTTCTAAGAAATACAGAGGAAGAAATACCATGGCTACACTAATAGAGATGATAGTTTCTGTTTCTACAATCTGTACCTGAAAAGAACAACAACAATTTGAGGACTTAATGAGAAATAGTACACTGCTAAAGACACGTGAACTAGGAATAGGAAAGTGAGTTACACTTTAGAAATTCACAAACAAAATTCCTTATAATGAGAGAATTCTACTCACATGTTTGGGATTCACTCATTCATTCAACAAATATTTACTGAGTACATAATATGTGCACAAATGTCAAATTTACACTTTAAAAAAAATCCTTCAATCACTGTGTAGGAAAAGGAAATGTGAAAGCGACTTATGGTCTTTACGCTAACTCATACATTTACAGAAGGAAAACAATAACATCCAAATTGGAGAAATGCAAGCTTTGCCTGTAAATGTTTGGATCTCCATCCCTCTCTCGGCAGTCAGAGCAGTTTGAGACTAGCTCAAGGGATACTCAGTTTGAGTGCGGCTTTAGACACTGAGAGTTAAAGCAGCACTTCATCTAGAATCCTCCTGCTGCACATTCAAGAGAATATAAAACTCCAAGATCTGCTTTGGAGCTATTCTTTAGGCCTCGAACAGAGTCTGACACGATATGGATCACTACCAGCCTGGTCTTCAATGCACAAAGAGTGAGTCTCCCAGAGTTCCTCAAGATGCTTGCCTTACTACTGTGTCTCTGGAGGTGCGAATCAGGTCTTACCATTCATGACGCCCTGTTAAAGTAATCTGGAGTCACAAATGCTGCCGTATTTTGGCATAAATACAAACACACAGTAGCAGAAAGACTAATAAATTGCCTCTATAAAATACAATTGCCAACTTAACCACAGTCACCTATCTAACTTTGTCCAAGGAAAAAAAGCCTCAGTGAATATTTAAATTAAACTATCTAGAATAAGGCCTTTTGACTTTTATTTAAAGAAATGCAAACTCTCCACATCTATCTTTTAAGCAGTTATAACAAAGAAAGTAAGTTATTCAAGCTTCTCTTCTTCCTACAGTATCATTTTTAATAAAAATTAAACTTTCCTTTATTTCATTATAAAATTTTTATATGCAAATTTGTTTAATAAACAATCCAATCTCCAAGATATATCAAGGGTTTTCTTTTTTTCGACATTTTTACCATTGGTTTGTAAAAAGGACTTCTGAAAAATATCTGTATGGACAGAAATGATGGGTCCAAATTAGCATAAATATAAATATTTAGATTCGAAAAAATCAAGTTCAAATATACACAATGGGGTGAATAAATACGTGAAAATTAAAAAGGCAAATTAAGCCAATGCCACTAAAAAAGTGAAGACAATTTCGTGTCAATGCAGTTTTTTATTATATTACTATAATATATTTATGTCCAGATTAAGGAAGATAAGAGTTCAGTTGAAAGAAAATCTTTATTAAGCACTTAGTAAATGCTGGGCACTGTACTAGTTACAGAGACACTAAAATTACTAAAAGACAGGATTGCCCTCAAGGAACTTCCACTCTCTTGGTCCCAAATAGGTTTTTTCTGTCAGTCCACATAAAGAGTAGTGGGCCCCTTCTCTTAGTATCACACTTTCGAAAGTTCAAAAGTAAACCACAGAAAACTCAAAGCTGGGAATAAAGGGTACAGAAACCATGCCACACAATGTATGACTGAAAGAACTACAGCAGCACACCCTGAAGCAGCCAATACACAAGGGGAAAGAGGAGCTAAGACTGTTGTATAGAAGCAGGCAAACCAGCACTGTGCTGCTCCGGAAGGCAAGAAACAATCGAGGGAAGAGCCAAGGTAGGCAACACATGGAAGTGCTTTCTAACAATCAGAGTTAGCAAAGACACCAGTTGCCTTATAGAGCAATGGACACGAATAATTAAGCAGAGTCTGGATGATTATGTAGTAAAGGATACTGTACAAATGATTTTTTATATTAAAACTAAAAACTACCTGAAAGGTTCCTTACATACTAATCAATATGCTTTATTACCTCAAAAGAAATGAAATTTAGTATTATTGAGCTTTCATTAAATTTCCTAACTTCAAAAGCCAAGTAATACATTCACGATAGAATTTATAAATTAGAAATTACTCTTAGGATCTAAAAGAAAAGTGATCTTACATTCCAAAAAGATCACACAAATTGCATTCACTCTAAAAAAATATACTGCAAATGGATTTGATCATTAGGAGTAACAAATAATTTTTAAATGGACACAAATTGTAAAGTGAGTGCCCTTCAAACGTACAAGTTTAAATTCTGATAAGGAATTTTATCATATTAATCAGATAACTATAAATACTAAAAACACAACTTTTGAGTCTAGAAAACTACAAGTAATGGTTATAATATATTGGGCTATTTGAACAGTTTTGATCATTTTAACTCAAAAGAAAAGCTAAAAATGGTAATGATCAGAAAAGAGTTTGTAATTCATAATTTCTCCCTCTCATTAAAAAAATTAATGTTTTGCTTACTCTTTTGGAAAACTAGAGTCCAACAGCTGCCAATGACAAAAAAAAAATCAGTCTAACTGCAGGAGAGGGGAAAGGAGGGGTTGAAATCAAGCTGTATTCTATCTACTCCAGTTGTGTATATCAAATATCACAAACAAAAATTATAGTGTTAAATAAGCTATTCACTTCCCTATAGAAACTGTGAGAAAGAATACAGCCTGGAACTCCAGACGTAATTTAAAACTACAGTAAGGAGAACAGCAACTCACTATTCATCGTGGACAATTTGAATAGTAAAAACTAGAGTTAAATGGAACTTAAATCACCACATTTAATATGGCTTTTCTGACCATACCCATAATTTAAACATCTACGTATACATATATGCAATCAAAATGTCACTTCACACAAAGATAAAATCTAATCACAGCATTCAATTTCTCACATGTGCAAAGCTTATAAAATACTCCTAGGAAGACACTTCCTGAAAAAAATGAAAATCTCAAACTAAAATTTATGGTGGGGTAGATAGAAAAAAAGAACACTGTATTAGAAGTGTTCTAGTTCCAGCTCTACCATTAATCTCTTTTGTGACTTTAGGCAGATCACTTGGTCTTCTGTGCCTCGAATTCTTCATCTGCAAAACGGACACACTCCATCCCTATATTAGGGTAGCGGCATGAGAATCAAATGTGAAAACTCTTTGAAGAATACTGTACTATAAAGTTCACGTCAGGTCATTACTATTACTTCATTACTGACATTATCATCTATCAATCATCTAGATTTTAACAAATAAAGCTAACAATGAAAAGGCACATGTGAGCCAAAGAAAAAGCAGGTAAAACAGGAGAAGGCATCCTCCTACAGGTATGTGGGACTTACGTCCTGCATTTGGGCGTTGAAGACTGCACAAGACGACAACTGAAAAGACTGAATCATGACCTGAGCAACACCCTGTGGATCAGAATACAACGCACCTCCCAGGTGAGAATGCAGCTGAATGACTTTTGGTAAATGGAAAAATAATTATACAAATGTTGAGTTTCTTGAGGCCTGGAACAAGTCACTGAACGGGGGCCCTCTTTCTCATCTGTAAAATGAAGGATGTGAACTAGACCAGTGGTTTCCAAACTCCAGTTTGCTGCTGTTGTTTTTCAACCAGTCAAACCTTCTTTTAAAAAAACTCATCAAAAAATGTATAAAGTTTATGGAACAGATGAAAAGTGGTGTTGTTTTAGTTAAGGTAGAAGCAGGGCCTCAGAGCCCAACAGTCTTCACTTTTTGAAGGATTCTCGAGGTGCTTCTTCCTAACTCCAGAGCTCCTGGGAGTAAAGTCTGAAAACCACTGGACTAGATAATCAAATACATTCTGGTCCCATGAATATATGGCTATTATTCATAAATTCTCAAAAAAAGTTTAAAATAGACTCTGTAAAGTTATCAAGTTTTCGCACCTTCATCAAAAGCAGTAGCTAAAGAGAAACACTTCTGAAATCTGTTAGATTACTAAATTTTCCACTAAATTTACAGGGAGAAATTTACTACTGCTTTAAGCTTTAGTTGGAAAATACAAGCCAGCGCTCAGAATTGTATGAAAAATAACCAACAAAGTTTTGCTGAAGCATAGGATTACCTAATTCATTCAACATTAAATTGTCAATTTCGACAGTAGAGTCTGATTCCTTTTGGAATTAAAAAAGTCTATATTCCTTTACAAGGCAAAACCATATTGTTATCATCTGGTTTGAAATCCAAATTATCTGAAAACAGATGTGTGGCCAACAAGGACGACTTCTTCAGCTATTAATAAGACACTGCCAGCAACCACTGGGCTGAGCTGATAAGAGTCTAGGTTAGGTACAGAAAGCAGAGCTTAAACATGAGAGACGGTATCATATGGTGGTTCAGTGTATGAAATGTGGAGCCAAACTTGCCTGAACAAGAATTCTGGCTCTACTACTAACCAGATGTGTGACCTTGGGAGAATCACTCAACCTTCCTGTGTTTTTAATTCCCTCACTTGTAGAATACAGGTAATAAGAGTACAGCAACTACCTTATATGTTGTGAAGTCAAATGAGTTCATACAGGTAAAGTATTTAGAACAGTCCTTGATGCATAGTAAATGCTGTGTTTGCTATTATCACCTTAACTACTAATCCCCACACTAGGCAGAGACAAAATTTTTCACTGGCTCATAGAAAAAAAACCCTAAATTTATTCATAGGCTAGTTTTATAAAAATTTTAAATTATGAAATATTTTCCTCATTTTTCATGGTGTTAAAATATTCTCTCCTTTGAAATGATGGTGACAAGTAAACGACAGTTTTAAAACATCCTTATTTGGCAAAAAACTAAAATTTTTTTAATGGCAATCCATTCGTCATGGTCCCCAATTGTCTTTGTTGTTTCTATGTTTCTTTTCATGGGTCTGTAAAATTCAAGTCTGGTAACCACTTGTTAAATCACATGAAACCACACTAAAAAGATAATTTAAAGAAACAATTAATATATAATCCATGTCTCTTCTTTCCATTGACATACATAACCAACACACTTAATATTTAAAATCTGGTTTTAAGTTGCTTAAATGGTTAACAGTAATAAATGTTTGATCTACCATTTAACATTACCATTTACCATTTTTCCTTTAACTTTGAACTTTATAGAAATAATGGCCTTTTAATAGGCATGGTTTTCATACGCACAAAGCTTACATACTCACCCTCTATATTTTTCTGTCCTAAAAGTCTTCTATCAAACATTGACATTATTACTTAAAAATATAAGCTTCCATTATGATTAAAATAAGAATACAGTGGATTATACATTAACATGCTTGTTTATTTCACCTGGAGTCAGCTTTCCAAACATTCCACTTAATTTCATATTGGCAACTAAAATGTCACCTTAGTGTGAATTTAGTGCTACATAAAGAATGCCCTGGGAACCTTTGTATGAGGAGAAGTCAACATCACATAAGTACAGTTAGAATTGACCCTTTCAACCGTGGTTTACTGAGCTGTGAGAATAATGCTGCTTTCTGTTTTTAGTAGCATTAAGCTGCTGCTGTTACCTGAGCATGCTGGCTTTGTGCAAGCTCCTCTTTCCTGCGTTTCATGAGCTCTTTTCTCAGCTCTTTGGGTGCTTTCTCCACTTCATTTATAACCTACAGTGTATAAGCATGCAGGAGGTGGGGAAATAATACTTTCTCCACAGCAAGCATTTATGTGAGCAGACAAGCTACAAGTCAAATATTAAAGCTGTTAAAAAAGTTCTTTCAACATGCATTAGCACAGGTGTTAGTTTGAAGAAAAAGAATGAAAGGATAGAACATGCTTAATCTCAGTGCAGAAAGGGACATTATGCCATATAAAGATTAATTAGTTGCTTAATTATCCCTATATATCATTCTCTCAAGATTCAAAGACAATCAGTAAAGGATTACTTGCAGCACCGATGTTTAACTAAAGGTGATAAACTCAACTGACCTTGAAAGATTATAAAATTATAAACATATCTATTGAATGTTGGAAACATTGAACACAAGGAAAGCTAATGCCATTTATAAAAGTGCAATATTTCATAATTGGCTTGATAAAACCAAAGAAATAATTCTAAATTAAATCCACTTAATGAAACCAAAAGAAAAACAAAAGGGAAAGTAAGCCTTAGAATATACAAAGGAGAAATAAATGGACATTATGTTCTCTTTTTTCACAAAACACACCATTTTATACACAGTGTGATAAAAATGAACATATCTGATGATTTTGTGTTGGATTAGAATAACATTCTCCTTAGTTGACAATTTAAGCCAAACTTAATTGTCAACTTTAAAATCAGTAATATAAGCACTCATAAAGTAAGAGTTTAGCATGCTACGATTTATTATACCAGATAAAGTATATTATAAAATGAAGTATTTTATAGCTCCTTCTTTTAATCATTTCAAAATCCTAGATATGTATTCCACCTAACAATAGATCAGTAATCCAACTATGAAAAAATAATCATGTGTTTACAAGTAGAAAGCACCAAAAGCAACCCGATTCCAAATCACCACATGCTATTGATGGTCCGTGAAAGAGACTGATTTTGATTTAACACAGTGTATTTAAAATTTCCCATCAGTAATGCCTCATGAAACCAAATCACCATTAAAAGGAAGAGACTCCCCAAATGCAAGAAGTTTAGCGATAAGGGAAAAAAAATACACAATTATTTAAAATATGCATATCATGATCTCAAACATATTCACTGGTTAAAACTCTCCTACCCCAAAATAGTTACAATATCTGGAGACTTTCATATATTTAGGATTAAATCATATATTCACCTATAAATTTTTTTAATTTAATCTTATATTTAAAAAATAACCTTTCAATAAAAACTACCCAGGGTTTTAAGAAAATTAATATGCAGCCTCAGTAAGGTCATATATCATGGTATATAGAGTAATTCAATATAAAATATAATAAACAGTAACAAACCAAGAATTTTTAGAAATGGTAGCCATATCAAATTATATACCATTTCATTCATCTTTACCTAAAAAAAATCACAGAATACACTGTATTTACTACTGTTTGATTCTATCCTTTTTAAAACAGATCCTCAAGTTCAGCAATATGATGTTCAATTTTCTGCATAATTTAAATATCAAAGTCAATAAATTTGGGTATTTGAGACTTGCCTCAAAAGTAAAAATTCATTCACTAGTTCAGTTGAGACTTTTTTGTTCCAATCCTAATAAAACTGATCATAATTATTGTCCCTGGGGTCTTTTATATTACAAAAAGGTTAATTCTCCTCCTACACTAAAGGTACAGAATAAATCATAAAATTATCTCTGAAAACTGCTAATATGTAAAGCTCTCTTAGTTTTAATTTGGGGAGAAAAGACACACTAATACATTATGTAAATCCTCTTTCTGAATCAATGACAATCTTTCATAGTAAATAATACCCGAAAAATAGATTACATAACACTATGGAACAGTTTTAGGAAAAATGAAAAAATTCATTCTAATCAAATGACTTTACAGATATTTTCTACCTGTGATTCTTCAAAGTAGCTCACAATTTGATAAACTCACAGATATTATTTCAAATTTCAGGTTACTCAGCTTTTGTTTTGGCACAATGTCCAAGAAAGGCAATCAAGCTAATCAAAAAGAATTTTTTTAAGTATGAATTAAATATTATGAATAGTAAGATAAATTACTGTTGCCACCTACAAACACAACATAGTAAGTTTTCTTGCAAAGAATAATTCTACATAAGGCCTTAAATGTTGCATCAATAAGGGAGGAATGAGACTGGAAGGAAAATGGACTGGACTCAATGTGAAGACCTGGTCCAAGATTTAGCTGGACATTTAACGGTAGTCTGTGAACTCAAACAGGTCATTAAACCCTCTTCTATTCCAGTTTTCTTGGCAGTAAAATGGGATAATGCCCGAACTTACTACTACCCTACATGACTGTCAGGAAGACTGATAAAAAGAATGAATGAGTGCTATTTAACTATCAAGTATTATTCCTAATTCCCTAGACAGTCTTAAGTGTACATTAAAAAAATAGCTTCAGTAATTAAAAACAATAGTTACACTTACCTCCTTCTTTCGGTTCTTTAACATATTCTGAAATTTGGACAACTCTTTCTCTTGTTCTCCTTTAATGCGTTTGGCTTCATCTCTCAAGCGATTTGTATGTTCTTGTTCTAGACGTTCAATAGTCTGTTTCTGCTGTTTTTCTAGATTCTCAATTTCTTGGTCATATTGCCGCTTTTTGCTCTATAAAACAATGTAGCTCAAGATCATGGAACTTTTCTATCACTCATATTAACTCATTATAATGAAGAGGTTTCCTAAGAACACATAACTAGCATTTAAATTTAGTGAGGTGATATATAACCTTTGCAATACTGAACAAGTCAAATGCACTAAAATACACTATGAAATCTTTCAAAAAGATGAGCCTTTCATTTTTTCTAACATGGAAAATGTCTTTTTTATTACACAAGTAGTAGAATGTTTAAAATTTGTAGAAAATCCAGAAGAATATCCAGTTGCTATGAAGTACTAAGAAAAATTTCAATATTTATCCAACAAAATTTTTGATAAATCAAAGGCCTTATCTGAGGTCTATTTTAATAATGTACCACTACTTGTCATTATTAGATTTACTCTTCTTCACTAAGATTCTTAAAACATCCTATTCCATCAAAAAATATTTTGGAATTATAAATCTACTCTTTCAACAAAAGATTCCTGCTTACATAATAATACTTAAGTATTATATAATAATTGCAACTTTGGATACAAATACTCATAAAGGGTGTTTTCTTTAAAAAGAAATTAAAAAGCAAAACATTTTGGAAAATACTTAGGGGGAAAGAACCAGTTTTTATAAGGTTCTGGAAAACAGAATATAAGTACTATAAAACCATTCAATGAGAACAAAAGTTCACTATCTTCTTAGGAATTCTCAGTTACAATCCAACTACTGTAATCCACAATGCCACACTTCACACAAAACAATTCTTACCACTTTCAATTACAAGAACAGCAAAAGACTTACATTCAAAAGACGAATACTATAACATTTCAAATGATCTTTTTCTAACTTACAGGAAGCTACATGTTCAACATAAGTTACCAAAATTTTATATCACATTACTAATTCCTTTTCCACCTTTAGACACAAGGTAAAAATTGAAATACTCAATGACAATGACTCTTGACTAGTCAGCACTAATTTCTTCAGCAGCTGTGAATAGGTATATAGAAGCTTAACTGTAGGAGCCAGAGAAGTAAGTGTGTTTTGTAAAAGCCCTCAAGAAGTTCTAACACTCAGTCAGGTTTGAAGACAACTGCTCTAGACTGGCTTAAAAGTTTGGATTCTAAATCTGAGGGGTCAAATTGTAACACTGAATTATCCAGTAATAGGCACATCTAACAACTTTGTAAACCATCTACCAGCTTCGTGATTCCTGGTTTTCATGACAGATTTTAATCAAAGAAAAATGAAGACGCCCATTACACTGTAAGTCACTGATAGGAAGACTAAGATGGAAGATCCTTTCAGGCAAAAAGGGGAAAAAAACAAAAAAAAGGCATCCAGAACACCAAAGAGAAAAAGGCCAGAAACACATCATAAAGCCAGAGAAGTCTAGTAATCAGAGAACAAGTTCTAAAACCCACTAGTGAGTGTTTTCTTTAAAGCACTAAATTTCATTATTAACAAAATGGTACAAAAATCTAAGACTTTACCATCATTTCTTGCTCAAAGCGCCGGAAAATTTGTTCTCGTTGTTGCTGCAGTTTGCTATTGAGCTGTTGCTGAGCTCTCTGCTCTTCTTTTTGAAGCAATCTTAATTCCCGAAGTTCCTGACGTCTGATAAAATTTAATGGCAATGATAGAAGAGCACAAATTATACCTTTTAAGTAACACTTTTAAAAAAAATTTTTAAATAATTTTTTTCAAATGGAAAAGAATAATCCAAAATTAGCCAAGACTTTACTTGTTTCTCTATTCTTCAGACTTTGCAGAGACTGAAAAGAAGTCATAAAACCAGTTTTAATTGTGTTGTTTCTCTACTCACCTAAGAAATCTCAATTCCTCAGTTTTGGAATCACTATCTGTAACTATCTTTGATGTTGTTACACTCACTTCTACACCATCAACAACAAATTTGCGTGTTTTCTTCAATGTTTTCTTTTGTCTTCTTGTTTCCTGAGTGAGATTTTATTTTAGTTAGGCTTTGTATGGGAAATACTAGCGATAGAAACATTTTCTTCTTTAAAAAAAGACCCCAAAACTGAACAGTCATGAAGGCTATACATACAAAGTATGAATATAAAGCAATTAAGACTCATTTGTAGAACCAGTTATATCATCTCAAACCTCATCTGACTTTCACATGACTTTACAGACGAAATCAAATTTTTTTCAAGTGAAATTATGCATTATGATGATGTGCATGTATAATTTTTGTGACACTAAATCATAATTAGGCACAAGAGGTAATGAGCAATTCACATAAATGACAATCAGTATAACTTTTACATGTTAACCATTTTTTTCATTTTTTTCTTCCTCTTTTCACCTTGTAGGTTCTCAGATACCTCTGATTTCAGTTTTAGAACCAGTGACAAAACACTTAAAAATTAATTCCTGGGGCTCATCCTTTAAACAATAGATCAGAAGGTGGTTGGGAATTTGTATTTTCAAAGGCTCCTCAGGTAATTTTTAAACACTGCCAGGACTGGGAGTCAAAATCCATTTCATCAACCATATCAACAGCCCCTCTCCATCTCAGGCCCACAGATGGATTTGTGATTTTAGAGTTACTAGAAAGATAGCACCTCTGTTGTACCCCTGAAGTATCAGTCTGCCTGCTTGCTATTGCCTACAACTCTTCATCAAACCAAACTCTTCATTCCTCAACTGGTCTCCAAATGCTTTTTAAATGCAAATATAAATAATAGAACTGTAACACTCCTACAAATACATTTTGGTAAACATATAAGATAAGAGCAGATAACTACTCGGTTTTGATATGCAGAAAGTAGAATGTGAAAATACTACAGTCAAAACACATTAGAATTTTAAAGTTTATCTTTAGTACTTTCCAATCACCTTTCTGCAACCTCTTTTTGTTCTGTTAGCCAGACTTCTGGTATCCTCATGCTCTCTCCCTAATCCCTAGACTATGACATCCTATCCTGACTTCCCCTTAAAAATCTAAAGTGGGCATGCTCCAAAAACAGACCTACCTCCCCATAACCCCAAACTTTCCAATTATTCAGTTCCTACTAAAGTACCTACAATTAATACCACTTTAATTCTCACAGAAGTGTTTACATGTTTTTTATCAAGTCTATTAAGTCAGTGAACGAACTTTAGATTAATGGAATTTCAGTCAGTGAAACAAACTGACAACTGTAGACAGTCTAGGCAATACATGTAATAATTGTGGGCAGGTAGGCAGGGTGATCAGTCATGCCCTAGAGTCTTGTCCCCAAGGTCAGTTTTCCTAAGTTGTTTCTGCGTCTCACAGTCTTCTCTTCTGCTGTCAACCCAGAGTCTCTAAGTAGTCCACGGCTCACCTGTATCAGAATTCCATGGGATCTTTTGTTATAAATACTGATTCTTGGGCCCCACCTTATACTTCTACATAGCTCACCCTGGGAACCCTTAAGCACAATAAGATTTGAGAATATGCTCTAAAAGCTCCCAGTGTTCTGGGTTTTAGTTTTTGGTTTTGCTTGTTTTCCCACAATGGTTCTCACAGCAGTATTGATGGCTACGAGTGAGGCGGCAAGAATGGTCATCTGTATGGGCCAGTGGTAAATCAAGGGGTGTTGATCCCCTAAACATGCTTAAAGGGAGATCATTCTCTTGATTTCTCAATTCTTTCATATATTATTTATGCTTGTTAAAACAGTATCTAGATACATGCAATAAGAGAACCCAAATCTCACTAAGCAACTATACTACACTGTTTATATCAAGTTGGCAAAAACAGGTAGGTATTATCAAAAAATTTAAAGATTATATCCAGCATCTCTCTCCTTGGTTCTTTTTAATTGATTGCCTTCATAGGCCTTAAGAATTTTATAAGGTTACTACTACATGGATTTAGTATTTTTTTTAAGACATCAGTTTCACAAACTCTAAATTGTCAAAATGACAAAGAAAAACCCAAACCAGGACCCATGTACACTTACTTGTAAAGATATTGATCCACTGTCTTTAGTTTTGCTTAGGAAGCTAGAGATGGATAAATTCAAGTCAATGCTGCTATTATCAGCAGTAGAACCAGTGCCTGAATCGGTATCATTTTCCTTTTGAGTCTCAGAGTCTGGGAGCAACATGGTTTCAGTTTTTGATAAAGCACCTATTTCCCCTTTATTTTCTACATCTTCAGAGTTGACGTTAATACTGGGTACTGGAACAGGCTGAGGTTCATCAGGCTGTGAAGTGGCAGTAGCGTGAGGTTCTATTTTACTTGGCACTTCACAGGGAATTTCTTTTTGCTCTGTATCTATCTGAGCAGTGGCTTTACGAGCATCGTCAGTTTCCCTTCCTAAATCCTTTTGGTCAGTATGAATCACTGCATTTCTGATCACTATTTCTTCAGCGCTACTTGACTCAGTAACTTCCTCAACTTGACTTGTCCCAGGTTCCTCATTGGTCTCTACTATGTTCTCTGAACTGTTGATTAATTGTTCATCACCTTTACCTTCTATAGATTTTTGATCTACCTCATTAGTTTCAACTACTTCCTTAACAGGAACTTTCTCAGTACCACCAGCCTCAGGACCCTCCAAGGGCTTACTTACTAATTTCTGGCCTACTTCAACCACTTCTTTCCCATCATTACTCTGGGCATCCTCAGCATTGTTTTCAACTGCCTTCTGACCAACATCTACTGCCTCATTTGTTCCTATAATATTGCCTGTATCACTGATCATATCTTTTTGAGTTTTATCATCTTTTCCCAATTTCTCTTGGGTATCTTCCTTTGTAAGCTCAACTTTATTTTCAATTGTCTGAAGATCTGTCTCTTTTTCTCCAGTCTCTTGAGAAACTAAATCCATTGTTTGAATAGTAGTATCTTTAATTTCTTCAGATGTTACAGCCTTATTTTCAAATATCTGTTGCTTTTCCTGATCCCTTTCTTGCTCAGGTTTCAGATTCTGTTCAACATTTGTTTCTAAAGTTATCATCATATCATTCTCTTTTCCTTCATTAACTGAATTAGTGTCCAATGTTCCTTGGTCTTCTGTGTCAGGTAGATTTTCAAGCTTAGGTCTCTTCTCCTCTCTCCCATTTTCCTTGATTATTGTTGTTCTATTATGGAGTTCATCCATGGCTTCTAAATGAGTATCGTTAATATGTCCATTAATACCTTCTGGAGCTTTTTCAAGTTCATCAGTGGTGGGTTTTTCGTTAAGAATTTCACTGTTAAATTTATCCTCAGAAGTATTACGTTCTGTTTTTTCTGAGACAGATTCCAAAATACAAGCATTTTGTGAAAGTTTATCTTCTTCAGAGCTGGCAATACTAAGATCAGAGGAGGCACGCTTACTTGCAGGTATTGGCTAAAAAAGATTTTAACATTCTTAGTGTTAAAACGTAACTTCAATATGGTGAACAAAACAATGTTTTTTACATAAATTATTTAATTGATACATATGATTTAATATCTTTATTCAGTAAAATTTGATTAAGTTATAAAAATAATTTAAAGAATTGACAAATCTTCATATAATAAATATGACAAAAATGCGTAGCAAGGAGCAAACTTGCTATTAATCTTCTCCTCTAAAATTAAAGGTTTTGTTCTGCTACTCATCAATTAATCCTTAGATATAGGTGCAATAATACCTAAAACCCAACTCTAAAAATTATCTAAATGAAATTTCCTTTCTAAATACTGACCAAAGAATTTTCTGTTTCTTCCTCATCATCTTCCTCTTTGCCATCTTCAACTTCTTCTGTTACTTCAGCCTTTGCCTCTGCAATCAACTCTCGGATTGGTTTGTTGGAATCAACAGTAACAAAGGGATGCTGTTTGATCATTAAAAAGAGCACACTCAAGCTGAAATGCTTGCTTGTAAAGTAAGTTTCAAATATATAAAACATTATGTGGTAAAAATACAAGCAACTTCAGATAATGTTATATCTGGGAAAGGAAGGAGGGAAAGAGAATTGAGCAAGAGTAGGAGCTGCCTGCACCTGTAACTGTACCTTTTTGTTTAAGAATCTGAAAAAAAATACATTAAAAATAACACATCATATCTGGGTAGTAGGTACATGTACTTTTCCGTATGTTTGAAAATTTCATAATCTAAAATTTAAACTAAAATTTAAAGCAAGTTTCAAGTTAGTACATGACTAGCTCTTAAAAAGTAACAATACATATAAATCTTGTATAAGGCCTCAATAAAAGAATTACAAAAAGCTTTAAAGTTCTGTTAAAAGTGTTTGTGAACACCTGCTTTTTTAACATGGTTCTAATATTCTTAAGAGTGAGAAGACATTTTTTTCATCTCTGCATACACAGCACTTAACAGTGTCTGTCAGAGACTAGAGCCTTCACGTGCAGGGGAAGTAAAATACTAAGAGAAAACGTGTCCCAGAGATACACTTGTTGCACAGGGCAAGGCAATTTTTCCCCCAGATAAAGAGATCAACCTAAAACACTATAATGTAGAAATTAAACAGTAACTCAACCTAATAGTAACTACCTCAAGATTTGTCATTCTATTTTTCCACCTGTAATATTAATTATTTGACAAATTTTAATTTCAACTATTACAAACAGGTCCTGCTATAAAACAAAATTATACAATCACTTTAATATCATTTTTAAAAGGTCAGCAATATTTACTCAACATTTACCCTCAGTGTAAAAGACATCTGCCCTATAATAAGGTGCTTGCTTTCTATTAACTGGAGAGACAAAATGGAAGTAACTAACAAAGAAGAAAGAACTAACAAAATAAAAAGAACACAAACTGAATCAAAAAAGCACAGGAGAAATGATTTATAAGCTAAATGCCTTTTGGTAAAGGCAGCACATATGTTTGTAAAACAAATATTAACTGCTACAATGTATTGAGAGTTTCCACAGGGAAAGTCAAGTGGAAAGAGAGCACACTGAATGGATCTGAAATTGTATTCTTAAAGAGATGTTAAAACAATTACAAGGTTTGCTGTTGTCATTCTACTTTTATTTTACCTGCAGTAGCTGAGATGTATTCCACCTGGAATCCACATTCTTTTCCAAGCATTTCTTCAGAAAGTCCTTAAAAGTTGAAGACCTTCAAAGTAAAATTTTCACAATGACATTCTATTTCACTTTCTTTTTATTAAAATCAAACAAAACTCTGATAAATTATGCTTAAGTTTCACAATGTAACAGTATTAATTCAGCAGAAGAAAACTAGTTAATGAAAATATTAAGATTTTATAAGTTATTCATATATAAATACAAGTTAGATATACAGGTAAGTAAGTTCACAGTTTTAGCCATTGAGATACAGCCATATATTCACAAGCATGCCAAAAATTACAAAAATTCTTCTAATTTTTGTATTATATTAAATTCCACAAATATAGATCAACCACGTATATGCCTCACTTTTTCATAGTACAGAAAATATCTTTTTCATATAGAATTCAAATCACTGGTATTTTCAGATTTATGGGAAAAGTTAGTTATAAGCATTTATATAGTCCTTAAGTCTTGAAAATACACCAAAAACCACTTGTTTTCTCCTTCATTTAGTCTTGGTATCATGTACCTAAATTTAAATACCCTGAGAAAACTGGAAGAATAAAGTATCAAGTTTTGCTTCTTAAAAAGCTTTGTTTAGGATACTTTACCATTTGGATGGCTGTGCTAACGTAGGGGGCTCAGATTTTGCTATTTTTAGCAGCACTCGCATTGGATTTAATTCATGATGAGGTGGCTCTATCTCAGCCATTTCTATTAAAGTGATACCCAGGGACCAAACATCTGCTTTGTAGTCATAGGGTCTGTCCTTAGATGTTTCACACATGACTACCTCAGGAGCCATCCTATGAAGACAGAGAATTGAAAGTTAAGATGTTTAACTTGAGAACAGTGATTGCAAACCACATAAAAGATAGACAGTATAATGAATTATGTGGACAAAATTAATGAGTAATAATAACTGTTGACATAACTGATTCTGTAAATCCATAAAAAAATACATACCAATACGGTGTGCCAATAAAGGAATCTCTTCTTTGAATTGTCCTTGTGTTTTTAGCTGATACTCCAAAATCCGCTTGAAATAAATAAGCATACAAAAGTATTAATGATAGTTTTTAAGCAAAGTTCACCATATTCAACACAGGGGGAAAGCAATATCAAGTCTTTAATGAGGTCACTCTTCTTAAAGGGTAAGCAAAATGGAAAGAGAAAAAACTTCTCCACCATCCTAATTTTGACCACCCTCTTTCTACCACCTCCCCTCAAAAAACTGCCAAAGATTCCATCATTAATACACTTAATATTCTTTATGCATCTTCAGATCACAAATTCTCCAGAATTGAAAAAAAATAGTACCTTTAAAATAGACCAGTCTATCCACTTCAAAACAAATGCCAACTAGTGCTACATGTTATAATTAAATTAATAGACAAAAATATTTTTTCTACAATGTGAAAAACAGAAATTATACCAAAGCACCCTTTATGATAGCATGTCTTACCAACTTCCTCATAAATTTATATTACAAAGAAGAAAATTAAGAGCAATGTTTTCTGATTAAAATTATAGAGAACATCATCACAGCTTTTCAGTTGCTAACCCTGCCTTTTCAGCTTAGAGCTCAGACAACCATTAACAGCAACATAAAATTGCTATTGCTGCAAAATTACCTCATGCCATCTATATACAACTTTTAGAGTTTCATGTTTGACATGCCACAATTCTCAAACTTGAATAAATAACCAAAACTCCAGTATTTGGTGTTCATGGCCAAAGGCCTGGCACAGAATATACACTCAAAAAATGGTTACTACTATTACTAACCATATCCATAATTTTAACCTTTGTGATATTTTATTGGTAGAACTCTCAAAACTCATAAAATACTGCTTTGTATTCTAATCATTTGTGTCTATTACATGGTTCTTTTATTGACCATGTAGTTCTCCTGCTTAAAACATATTGGTAGCTACCTACTGCCTGTAGAATGACGTTCAAGCTTCCTAATGTGGTGTATGAAGTACTTCATTACATTAGATATTTCATTAATGTTTTAAAATTTAATCATAATTGAATAAGCAAATAGAACACATTATACTTGGACGATATATTTGCAGAAGAAGCAATATAAATAGATTTATTCAGGATTCTTCACCCTACTACCCCCCATCTCCTCAACTTACAAGCTTCTCTTACATTTCTAAAGGAAGGAGGTGAGACCACAATATGAAATTCCTGCCAGAAGAGGTTCTCTACTCAGGTAAAGTCAGTTCAGTACTTACTCCAGTATTTTCCTAAAACCTATTAACATGGTCTTCTTTTTAACTTTCTCCCCTCAGAACATGACTGTGGAAGGAGGTCCAGAAACAGCCCTAAACAACAACTGTCCACTGTCAATATTTCTACCTCCCTAAGTACTCTCATGAACAAGAGGTAAGCTAAAGAGGAAAAAAAAGGCACCTTCACTTTCTGTGTAAAGGGGAAAATTAAAGTCACTGTGTGCTTTATAATCCTACTTAGAATGATGTGGCATATATCCAGTGGTAGGTTAAAATAGCATTTTATATACTTATTTCCATTTGCAACGATGTGATCTGATAAGATCATCATAAAAATTTGGTTATAGTAATGTATTTTATGGTTCTCCAGGATAATATGGTTCTATACATTTGCGTATACTTAACATGGTATCTCAGAAATGGAAGGTTCTCTGTAAGTATTTATGAATAAAACAGAAATTGTAACTGTTTTAAATGTCAAGCAACTCAAAACTATTTTGGCATCCCTAAATCTTCAAAAAATATACTTCTCTTTAAAGGTATGCATTATTTTACACAAAAGTATGCTCCTTTATTCAAATAAGATTTTAATACATTTACAGAAAAACATACACCAAAAATAGATCAGAATTATAAAACACTGTTTCAAAATGAGCTACAAGACTTTAAAAAATGATATAAGATCTAAAAGAGTAACATAAGTCAGAATTACAAAAACCTGTGAAATGAGGTGATAGGATTCAAAAGAAAATTAGAAATAAAAAGATCATTAGAAACAAAGACTAAATTAGGAGAAATGCAAGAGCAAATAAATACGACAAATTCACACTCATTACCACTTCATACCCATTAGGACGGCTATCATCAAAAATACAGAAAATAACAAGTGTTGACAAGGATGTGGAGAAACTGAAGCTCATGTGCATTGCTGGTGGGAACGTAAGATTGTGCAGCTGGTACAGAAAATGATATGGTGGTTCCTCAAAAAATTAAACATAGAATTACCATATCATCCAGCAATTCCACTTCTGGAACACCCCAAACAACTGAAAGCAGGGACTTGAACAGATATTTGTATACCCACATTCATAGCAGTATTATTCAGAAGAGCCAAAAGGTGGATGCAACCAAAGGGCCCATCAGTGGATGAAGAGACAAAATGTGGTATGTACATATAACAGAATATTATTCAGCCTTAAAAAGGAAGGAAATTGACACATACTACAACACGAATGAACCCTGAAGACATTGTGCTAAATAAAACCAGCCAGTTACAAAAGGACAAACATTGTATGATTCCACTTATAAGAGGTACCTGGAGTAGTCAAATTCGTAGAGACAGAAAGTAGAACGGTGGTTGCCAGGGGCTAAGGGCAGGGGCAAATGGGGAGTTAGAGTTTAACAGGCAGAGAGTCTCAGTCAAGGAAGATGAAAAAGCTCTGGAGATGGATAGTCGTGATGGTTGCATAACAATGTGAATGTACTTAATGCTACAAAACTGTACATTTAAAAATGGTTAAAATGGTAAATTTTGTTAAGTACATTTCACCACAATGATAAAAAAGGAAATGAAGAAAGATAAGAACAACTTGAGAGAAAGTTATAAATATTGATGATAGGCAAACCAAACTAACAGATAATAAAATTCCCTGAAGAAAGTCAATGCAAGAGAACAGATCAAATACTCAAATTTGTAATTCCAGAAAACTTTCATGTAAAAAAAACCTTGAATATTATAAGAGCAAATTTATTAGAAAAGTCAAATTATTGGTCCTTAAAGAAAAAAATTCTTTGGCATCTAGAAAAAAAGAGCACATGACTTAGAGAAAGAAAATCAGATTATCATCAGATTGTTCAACAACACTTTATCACAGAAGAAAACAGAGTAACACATTTCAGATACTCAAGGAAAGAAATGTGAGCCAAGGATTTTCTATCCAGCAAAACTGACCTTCAAGTATAAAGGATAGAAATGTTATCATTATATAAGAACTCGGAGAGCCCTTGCAAAGGAATCTACCAGAGAATGAACTTCAGACAAACAACATGACCAAAGAGAAATGAACATAAAAGACTGCTGGTGAGCATTAAATACAGAAGTGAGGATTAAAATGAGTAAATATGGGATACTGTACATCTATCATCAACATCCTTGAGAACCAGGACTCTTGGGATAAAAGAAAGGAGGTACAGATGTAATATAGAAGAGATTAGGTTAAAAAAAAAAAAAAAAACCTTTACACTGAATTTGAATAGGAAATATGTAGGAACTCAGGAAAGGCCTAGAGCAACAGCCAATCCAGAAACTACAAGCATCTCTAGCACCCAAATTGTGGTCTTAAAATACCACATCCTACTAAAAGAAACCAGGGCTTCTTGAAGAAATGACTGACTACAGGTTTGAGGAAGGAAAACACAAGATGAGCCTGAAACATCTCAACATAAGAGATAAGAAGGAAGCTATAAAAGACTAATAGAGTCATGTCAAAAAGCTAACTGGAAGAGGCTCCCATTGACCAAAGATGGTACAATTGGAACTTCAATTAGGATAAAAACCGTAATAGATTTTAAACCTATAAAATAAAATTAAAATCATGAATTAACAATGACATTTTTTAAGATATTGGTGACCAACCAAAGATGAGAGAGAACCAATTCATTGTCTTTAAAGCTAAATAAATAAAAGGAAGGAATCAAGTATTTTCCCCATCTTGTTTACACGAACCATATTCCTGAGTGACCAAACAGTTGAAGGGAAGTGTCTTCCTATATAATTATTCCTAATTTTATAATGATGATAAATGAAAATAACAAAACAATTGATGAATAATTTTATCAAAAGTATTACCAAAAATAAAACATGAAAACAAAATGATAGAATTCATTTTGCAATCAACTCCAATCAAAGAACAGATCTAGGCATTAAGCATCAATAGCTGCTAATATCAAAAAAAGCAAAAAGCAGACACTGTGTGCCTCCCAATGAAAGAACACAAAACCACCCAAGCCCTGCAAAAGAATCAAACTTGAGATTGATGAGGCCTTTGGATTCATCTGCAAATCTGAAGGAAACAGGAACTTATTAAAAATCGTCATGAGTATGCAATCAGCAAAACACCAGGTGAGGGAAGCTCTACAGGTCCAACAGCCCAGGTCTTACAGATCAGTGTTTCTCAACCTTTTTTTCATCATCACTCTCCTAAGGAGTCTTTTTAAGACATTTTTTCCTAATCTTTCCCCCCATAAAATTTTAATGCCACAGATATACTGTATATTTCTTCGTGTACTTCAGAGGGTCACAAACCATTGTAATACCTAAGATTTTTTTTCCCAAAGAAACAATTTTTGTCCCCTTGGGGGCAATATGACCCCCATAAGAATGCATGCCATAGATAAAATGTAAAGAAAAGAAAGGGATGAAGGGGGAACCTATAAATTAAAAGAGACTTAAAAGAAAAATCAAGTTTTAACTATGGGCAACTCTAAACTCTAATGTCTAGAGAGGAACACCAGGTGACAGAGCCATAAAGAAATGCAAAGAAGTGATGGCTATAAATGTCAGGACAAAGGTTACCTGTGGAGAAGGGAGAGGCAGTAATTGAGATGGGGCACGGGGAAGAACTGCGGGGTGCCTGACAAAGTTCTGTTTCTTGACCAGGTAGCAGTTACAAAGCTGTCATCTACAGAGCTACAAAGTCACTAAGCTACATAACTGTTTGTGTGGTTTTCTATATCTCTGTTTATTTCACAATAAAAAGGTTAAAATTCAGTATATCAAATTATAGCCGTTCAGATGTCATGACAAAGCGAAGTGAAATGATTGTGATCACTGGTATTAACATGGCCTTTGAAAATATTCTGTCCTTTTAATATCCTTCCAAAATAAACTAATTTAGACTTCATCACCAGATTTTTTTTTAAATTCATATCTTAAGTGCACTTAAAGAGGACTGTATCTTCCATTTTGTATGTGTATATATGAAATTAACTAATACTCCATCTAAAATCTACATCTATTTCTTCCTATGAAGTTATCATTTATTCCCTCAGTGTAAAAAACAAAATTAAAAATTCTAGGCCTCATACTTACTGTAGGCCTCCTTTTCAGACCTTAAGTTAGTTACCTTGTTAGTTTAGCCAAGACACCACATCTATAAAACAGGGTATAAAACTAAACATGGAAAAAGAAACCACTAGTCTTGAAAACGAAGATAAAACTAAGTTAGCAGTTTTATATATTATATCATATTCTAAATGTATTATATATTTACAAGCATTAAGCCTACATACAAAAATTTAAGGGAAAAAAGAACTAGTCTTTTAAAAGCTTGCCTTTTGGAAAATAAAAATCCATCCTTTCTTACTTTCTTTTTAAAGGGTCTTTATATTAGGTGCCTATACTTATGAATTCTGGGAATTAAGGAATAATTATTTATCCAAGGAAGTATTGTAAAAATTAACATGGGGCTGGCCTGGTGGTGTGGTCATTAAGTTCATGTGCTCCGCTGTGGCAGCCTGGGGTTCGCAGGTTCAGATCCCAGGTGTGGACCTAGCACTGCTCATCAAGCCGTGCTGTGACTGCATCCCACATAAAACAGAGGAAGACTGGCACTGATGTTAGCGCAGCAACAATCTTCCTCCAGCAAGAAGAGGAAGATTGGCAACAGATGTTAGCTCAGAGCCAATCTTCCTCACTGGAAAAAAAAAAAAATTTAACATGGAGTTACCCTCCATGTTTCACATAGTTGAGTCATAATAAAACCATATTAAGTCACATACATACAGGGGGAAATCTCAGAGCACAAATTCAAATGTTTTATTTAAGGGAATAAACTTACCCAATTTAATATCTCCATCTAAGGTAAAAAGAATGTTGCCAGCCTTTAGATCTCTGTGGATGATTTTATTATCATGTAAGTAGTTCAATGCCTCTAAAGTCTGTTTACAAACTACTTGTATCTGGGACTCAGTTAACGGTCTCTCAAGCTCTATAAGGAAAAAGTAAACAAATCTTCATTTTTATACAGTGAAAACATATCAGCAGGCTATATACTTTTACCATCACTGTCAAGGATCACATACAGTGAGTTTATTTTAGATGATTACTTTCCTCACATATTATACTCAATATTTTATTTTAGAATTTTATTACAATTATCCAAGAATATAAGAATATTAAGCTGATTTCTTAATTTACTGAACTTCGCTCAACGATGATATATATACGTATTAATGTTTGAAATCCTTTGATTTTTATTAATTATAATTTGATATAAACATATGAGATACTAACACAAAGAACAAAAGGTATTTACCAAGCATCACAGCATCCACTGCTCCACCTGCACAAAATTCAATGAGGATCTGAAGGCAAATAAAAAAGCATGTGTCTAACACAACATTGAGTTTGAGTATTTTTTTTTCCATTTAGCAAAAAAGATAAAGGAAAAGCTATCAAATAACCTAGGTTATGGAAACAATATCATGCTGATCATAAAGACTGTGTCAAAAAAAAATCACCAGTCTTGATATAAATTTGAGAAAGCACAAAGAGAACACATTGTGGAAGTATGTGCATTTTTGTCAATCACCATTTTTAGTGTCCCTGCTTCTCTAAAATTACCAGATAGAGAATTTTTATTCAGGACAGCATTATATCCATTTCATCACCACTAAAAGATTTTATCACTCTTCTTTTTAAGGTAACTATTCTGATTTAAGTGACCAAATACATTTTTTAACTTTACTAATAGGAATAAATTCTGAAAATATATGGAGGCTGTTTTTAGTTTAAAAAAAAAAAAAACAGGAAAAACATCTATCAAAAGCTTCAGGTCCTAGCTCAGTGACCACTTCCTGATGGATGCCTTCCCAGATCTCCCTGCTACATACTACCATGTACCTTTCCTTCTTAACCCTTACCACAGTTGTAATTTTATATTTATTATGATTCTTTGATTAATTAAATCTATCTCTCCAACTAGGCTGTCCCTCACAGTTGTTCAACTTTTTATTTTGCGATAGTTTCAAGCAAAGATCTTATCTATTTATTAAACTGTCTAGAAGTTCATTTTCATTATAATTACCGGAAACATTCTGCTAGAGCCCTTAACAACTATATTAGAAGACACCACACTAATAATAGCCGTAGATAATTTTTTAAATCACATATTAACAACTTGTAGCTTCCTGCTTTTTTTCCCCTCTGTATAACAACACTTTATTTTTTACAGGTGCTTGCCAATTACAAACTGATTTCAAATTCCTTACATCATCTGAAAAATAATTGGGAGGCAGACCATTACTCATCCTATAGATGAGCAAACAGATTCATTGAGGTTAACTGACTTATTCAAGCTCCTACCCAGCAGCACCTAGACCTTTTGATTCCCAGCCAGCTATTATGGTACTACCTACTCCTCTCTCACAACTTTGCTTCTTCCTTCAGGGAGAAAAACTAAAACTCCATTTCAAAAAGCCATCATCATTAAATTAGTATTAATACAGAGCAAGTGACTGACTGGTTATTATAATGAATATTTTATTTCTGTATCTATTTCTGCCTAATATTTTCTAAAAATGAACAAAATTTATACATACAGCCTTAGCCACTACTACATCATGCACTAAAGTTGGGCCTGATAACATGTAAGATAAATACTTAACATTCTAATAGGCATTTTATAATTTATTACATGATATACAAAAAGTTCAGGCAAGAAATTATAAACAATTTCTAGGTTTTAAAACAAAGGAAACTTTTAAAAAATTTTAAGTAAGTGCTTAAATTTAAATTACAAGCAAAAGGCAGCCATCCAATTTCATAATTTAAGAAACTTAACATTCTTAACCAAGTTTCTCCATTTGGGTCCAATGTCAATCATGAAATATGGTATAATCTGAAATACATATCTGAACATCTGTTGAAGCTAAGGATAATTATGTCGTTAACGACCCTCTCATCAGCAGATCAACTCTCATTCAAGTAACATAAGTAAATAAACAGAAGACGTAATACATAAAACAGGTTTTCACAACTAAACTTCTTTAGGACAATTACCTCATTTTGGCTACTCCTACAGATCAATAGAAAATACTTACCCAAAGATTGTTCTCATAATAGAAGGCATCTAGAAGCTTCACTATATTTGGGTGATCACAAGATGCTAATATATCAATTTCAACCATGTAATCTTCAAGTTCTTCTTCAGATTTGGTGTCAATCACCTTTGCAGCAGCTAAAACATTGGTCTCTTTATTCTGTGCCTAAAAGTACAAGTAACAGAAGTATTACAATGCATACTTGTTTTTTAAATTTTATTTTCTATTTTTCTAAATAAACTTTATTTTTTAGAGTAGTTTTAGGTTGACAGCATATTTGAGCAGAAAGTACAGAATCCCCATATATTCCCCTCCCAAACGCATGCACATCCTCCCCCACTATCAACATTCTTGCACCAGAGTGGTACATTTGTTACAAGTGATGAACCTACACTGACACATCATTATCACCGAAAGACCACAGTTTACATGAGGATTAACTCTTGGTGTACACTTTATGCGTTTCGACAAATGTATGACATGTATCCATCATTATAGTATCATACAGAATAGTTTCACCATCCTAAAAATCCTCTATGCTCTGTCTATTCAACCCTCCCTTCTTCATCACCACTGGCAACCACTGATCTTTTTACTGTCTCCATCGTTTATCTTCTCCAGAATGACATATAGCTGGAATCATACAGTATGCAGCCTTGTGAGACTGGCTTCTTTCACTTAGTAACATGCATTTAAGGTTCCTCCATGTCTTTTCATGGCTTGACAGCTCATTTCTTTTTAGCACTGAATAGTCCATTATACAGATGTGCCACAGTTTATTTATCCATTCACCTACTGAAGGTATCTTGGTTATTTCTAAGTTTTAGCAATTATGAATAAAGCTGCTATAAACATCCATGTGCAAGTTTTGTGAGGATATAAGTTTTCAACTCCTTTGGGTAAACAGCAAGGAGCACAATTATTGGATCACATGGTAAGAGTATGTTTAGTTTTGTAAGAAACTACCAAACTGTCTTCCAGAGTGGCTGCAACATTTTGCATTCCCAACAGCAATGAATGAGAGCTCCTATTGCTGCACACCCTCCCCAGCCTTGGTGTCGTGGGTGTGGATTTTTGTCATTCTAATGAGTGTGTAGTGCTATCTCCTTGTTTTAATTTTCAATTCCCTGATGACATATGATGTCAAGCATCTTTTCATATGTTTATTGGTCGTCTATACATCTTTGGTGAGGTGTCTGTCCAGATCTTTTGCCCATCTTTTTTAACCAGATTGTTCGTTTTCTAATTGTTGGGTTTTTAAGAGTTCTTGACATATTTTGGATAACAGTCCTTTAGATTTCTTCTGATATATTTTGGGTTTTTTGTGAGGAAGATTGGCCCTGAGCTAACATCTACTGCCAATCCTCTTTTTGCTTGGAGAAGACTGTCCCTGAGCTGACGTAGGTGGCAATCTTCCTCTATTTTGTATGTAGGATGCCGCCATGGCACGGCTTGATGAGCGATGTGTAGGCCCGAGATCAGAACCCGTGAAACCCAGGCCGCCAAAGCGGAGCGTGCAAACTAAACCACTACACCGCCGGGCTGGCCCCTCAGATACGTTTTCTGCAAATATTTTCTCCCAGTCAATGGTTTGTCTTCTCATTCTCTTGACATAGTTTTTAAAAGATAGCCTAAATATAAACTAATGCACGCTATGCACCGTGCTAAGTGCTTTATATGGACAGAGGATAGAGTTTCAAATAGCAGGCTCTACCAGATCAGACTATTAAGGTTTAAACTCTGGTTTTGCCTCTTATTAACTCTGTTGGTTGCAGCAACTTACAAAATCCTTCTCTGTTTTAGCTCCTTCATTAGTAAAATGTGTTTACATCCCACAAGTTTGTGAGAATTAAGATAACAGCTATTTATGAAGTGAAAAAAACATATATAAACATTTAATACAACGCCTGCCACAGATAGCAAGGATTCAAAAATTTTAGCTGTGAGGCCAGCCCCACAGCCTAGTGTTTAAGTTTGGCTCACTCCACTTTGGCAGTCCGGGTTCGGTTCCCAGGCATGGACCTACACCACTCGGCGGTGGCCATTCTGTGGCAGTGACACATGAGACATAGAGGAAGACTGGCACAGATGTTAGCTCAGGGCAAATCTTCCTCAGGAAAAAAAAAAATGTTAGCTGTAATTATTACTATTATTATTTAATCCTCACAAGTCCATGATATATTATTATCCCTACTTTAAAAGGAAGATAAATAAACTTGGAGAGGTTAAAAGGTTTTCCCAAGGTCATGTAGCTAGCAGGAGGCAGGATCAGGATTCACACGCAGGTCTGTTTCCAAAGCCCTTTCTTTATTTTAACCATTATCCTTTCCAGTTTCCCTATACTTCCATCAGTTTGCTTATTTTTCCTTATTCTTAGTACCTTAACTTTTCCACTTTTTTTCTTTGGCTGAGTAACTTCTCGCCTCCAATTATTATAAATGAAAGGTTTCCAAATATGTAGTAGATCCAAGATCATTTTTTAAAAAGTTAGGAATCAGATCTTAAAACACTAGTTAGGTTTTTTAAGACATTTCAATATTATATATATGTTATCACTTCAACAAAATCACATCTATTACCTTAAAAATAAAAAACAGAGAAAAATACTAAACTTTTTTTTTTTTTTTTAAAGATTTTATTTTTTTCCTTTTTCTCCCCAAAGCCCCCAGGTACATAGTTGCATATTCTTAGTTGTGGGTCCTTCTAGTTGTGGCATGTGGGACGCTGCCTCAGCGTGGTTTGATGAGCAGTGCCATGTCCGCGCCCAGGATTCGAAGTGACGAAACACTGGGCAGCCTGCAGCGGAGCGCGCGAACTTAACCACTCGGCCACGGGGCCAGCCCCGAAAAATACTAAACTTTTAAAAGCTAGTAAGAAGTATTTCAATAAATAAACAAATGTCCAAATCCCATTTTTAAGAATTTATCATAAGGAGATAATTTTACAAAATAAAAAATATACATACACAAAAACATTCATCAAAGCACTATTTACAATAAAAAAAACTGGATCAGTCTAAATGTTCATTAACAGGAACCTGCTTAAATCATTCAGTACAGTTCCACAGTGGAAAACTATGCAGCCATTAAAATTAACTGACTAATTAATATTTCTTAAGATAGAACAGTAGCCACAAGACATCACTGAATGGGAAAAAAGGCAACTTACTAAACATGAGAGGTACGTAATTTTATAAAAACTACACATCCATTTTCACATACAGATAGGTGCATAAGAAATATCTGGAAAGATATCATTAGCTAGGATGGTGGAATTTCAGGTGCTTTTGACTTTTTCTGTATTTTTCATATTGTTTGAATTTTTTTTAAATGGACTTTCTGTTTTTTTTACAGCAGCAATAAAGTACAAAAAAAATCAGTACATGGGAGATTTCTTAGGGAACTATTATCTAACCATGGAGGTGATGATGAAAAGAATAAACAAAACAGGTCTCAGTCTGTATATGGGAATCTTCCTAAGTAGACTGTTACTATGTTTTACTTCCTTAAGAAGAAATAGAGGTAAAAAGTAAAATTAGTTACTAATTAAGTAACCCTAACATTTAGGGTTCAGAAAATATGTTTTAGATAAAAAGATAACTTTAACTGGTCATCTCTACCACCCTAGAATAATATTCTAGTTTACTATATTTTATCAAATCTAGGATGCCTTTTAAGATGAGCCATTATCTTATGTTCCACTACGGAAGAAAAATTAAACTCTGACAACACTTTATCACTTAGAATTCTTATGTTATACCTTTTTTAAGAGCTCTTTTGGACATATTCAGACAAAAATTACTGCATATCTATTATCCTTGTTCATACATAAAAATTTAAATACTTCTTCACATTTAAGTTTGCCTCTTCTGAATCACTTTTTCACTCAGTCATCCAGCGTCTCGCGTTTCCACAGGGCATCATCCTCTGGCCATGGAAAGCTTTGGTGCTGCAGCACTTCTTAAAAGGGTGCTCCTCTACTACTACCTCCAAAATTTTCTTTCAAGCCACTATATCCCATTTTGCAAGTATAATGCTGATACTTTCTTGATCTTACCACAGGTGCTACGATTTTTAGATGACAACCAGGACTCACATTCTTTCTTCAAAAGGTCCTTAAATAGTTTATTGATTGAAACATGAAGGAGTGCAACTGTGTGACAACAGGGATACAACTAATTTCACAACGCACAGGCAATGACAGATATATCATGACCAACACCTGGCCAATAACAATATGAAGGCGTCAATCGATAAAGGACAGATCCCAATTTCAGAGATGTTAAAAAGTAAAAAGTCTGTCATATCTGGTGAAATACGGCATTAAGCCTGTCTCCCTAAGAAAGATACTATAATTGAAGCAACAATAATTAGAACTAACCCTCTCCTAAGTCAGAGGAAATAAACCAGTGAGAAACAAGCCCTTTTCTCACCATTTCAGTGTAACGCTTTGGAAAGAAAGAGACCAGAGAAACCATCCTTGAAGAAAAATACTATAAAATATGAGCCCTGGTAGGAAACCAAGGACACTGTGAGTGGACTTAAAAGTCATCTTGCTTCTGCATACCTTATTAACGTCCTGAGAGATTTTAAAGATGTGTCTTTTACTTGTAAATGGAATGGCATGGAAAGGGGAAAATAACTAAAACTAGATAATCTCTAAAGTTCTTCATAGTAACAAATTTAATTATTCCATTTCTGTGAATATACTGATTAAACCAACAATGGTACTATATGGTTTAATATAAGAAATAAAAATTGCCTCACATTATTGCTTGAAAATAACATGATTACTCATCAGGATCTGGTTCTAGAGAACTCTGAAAATCAAAACTGAAATAAACATTGGTAAGTGCATGAAACTATACTTTAAATAAATATAATGGATAGATATCAGGTGTGAAAAAGAAAGTCTCATCTATCTACTACCTAAAAGCATGAAAATTCTACACATAAAGACTTAATGAAATAACTAAACAAATGGTAATAAAAATAAGAACGGAATTGGTCTGGCCCAGTGGCATAGTGGTTAAGTTTGCATGCCCCACTTCAGCAGCCTAGGTTCACGGGTTTGGATTCCAGGTGCAGACCTACACACTGCTCATCAAGCCATGCTGTGGTGGCATCCCACATACAAAACAGAGGAAGATTGGCACAGATGTTAGCTTGGAGACAATGTTCCTCAAGCAAAAAGAGGACAATCGGGAACAGATGTTAGCTCAGGGACAATCTTCCTCACCAAAAATAATAGTAATAATGGAATAACAAATACCCAGATATTAATTTAAAGGTATACCTTATAACTTCTATTGATAAAAAGTTTTCAGAAATCAGTTATGATCACTTAAAAATCACTACGTTTTTCCATCAACTGATGATTGGATAAAGAAGATATGGTGTGTGTGTGTGTGTGTGTGTGTGTGTATATATATATATATATATATATATATATATATATATATATACACACGATGGAATACTACTCAGCCATAAAAAAGGATAAAATCATCCCATTCACAACAACATGGATGGACCTTGAGGGTATTATGTTAAGTGAAATAAGCCAGATAGAGAAAGACGAACTCTGTTTGACTCCACTCACAGGTGGAAGTTAAACATGTAGACAAAGAGTACTGATTGGTGGTTACCAGGGGAAAGGGGGGGTTGGGGGAGGGCACAAAGGGTAAAGTGGTGCACCTACAACATGACTAACAATAATGTACAAATGAAATTTCACAAGGTTGTAAACTATCATAATCTTAATAAAAAGTTAAAAAAATGAACTTTGCCATTTTAAAAAAGAAAACAAAAAAAATCACTATTTTTATTTTCATGAATCATGAATCAAGCTTGACCACTTTACAGAAACAAATAGAGGGCTGCAGGAAGACACAACTTATCTAAGCTTCTTACACTGGTTTCATGTTCTCAATGAAGTCAGATAAAAATTACATCCTCTTACATTATTCTTTTTTAACAGGGGTTATTTCCTGGGTGGCAAGAATACAGATGATTTTTAAATCTTCATTTATTTTCTTTCTACATGTCTACTTTTTCTAAGACTATATAATACTTTCTATAATGAGAAATATATATTAATAAAATTCTGAAGTGGAAATTGAAAGACTAGTACAGAACATATAGATGACTTCAGTGCCTCAGAGATGTTAGTCAATCAAAAGGGGAAGACCCAAAAATAATAATAATAATAGGATAAATATAAAAAGAATCTAAAAGACAAAGAATAAAAACAGAGAGAAGGGAGACAGCCCTATGGCCGAGTGGTTAAGTTCGCAGGCTCTGCTTCAGTGGCCCAGGGTTTCAACAGTTTGGGTCCTGGGTGCGGACATGGCACTGCTCATCAAGCCATGCTTAGGCGGCATCCCACACAGCACAACCAGAGGTACCTAGAACTATGTACTGGGAGGCTTTGGGAAGAAGAAGAAAAGAAAAAAAGAAGCTTGGCAACAGATGTTAGCTCAAGCGCCAATCAAAAAAAAAAAAGAGAAGAATTCAATCACTTCAGTAATCAATGGGATTGATTCTATTGATTTGGATAACTTGATTTCAAGGTTGAGAGTTCAAAGGTATTCTTCCTCCCACCAAGAGAAGAGGTAAGACCCTAAACGTCCAATGTATAAGGACATTCAACCATTAGAAAACACGAAAACTAAACAAACCAAATAACAGTTCATGAACACCTACTACATGCAAGGCACTAGTTGGAGCTGCAGAAAACACACGCAGCACAACACCCCAGAGAAATCTGTTCTCCAAAAGAAACGCAATACAAAAATCTAGCGAGCATGCTCGAGATGATCTGCTAAAATCAGTTTGTTCTTTCAACAAATACTTAGTGAGTATCTTCTATGCGTCAGGCACTGTTCCAGACGCTGACAGTGTAGAAAATGTACAAAATCTGTTCTCATGGCACTTATAATTGTGGGGAGAGGACAGTCAATAGACAAATAAAGAGCATGTTAGTTACTAGTACTGTGGAAAAAAATTAAGTAAGGTAATAAGAAAGATGAGGAGATGGACAATTTGGGGGTACACAAGGAAGAGGTTACAATTTAAATAGGGTAGTTAAGTTTAGGCTTACTGAGGTGGCGTTATTTGAGCATATCAAGATCAATAAAGTTCAATGATTGTCTTTACGCCTTTTTAGCTTTGTAGTTAAATTGGAAATGTTAGTATTTTGTCAAGAAATAGAGTATAAAAATCTCAAATTATTTCAAGTATGCTATTATATATTATAGTATCCATTATGCTATTAGATATTATTCTTTGAGCAATTACCTTGTGCCAAGCACTGTTCTCTGCATTCTCCATTTATATAACTAACTTAATCTTTGTACCAGTCAGGTCCAACCAAGAGAAAAAAATTGTATTGATTATTTTAATAGAGAAAATTTAATATAAATAATTATTACGTTGTTAAGTAGATAACTAAAAAGACAGAGAGAACATGAAGGATCAGGGAGGTAACAACTGTAGGAAAAAGCTACCACTCCTAGCACCAGAGTTGCCAAGGGAAGAGATTGAACATAGTAATACTCAGAAGCTTGGAGGAAAGGTTCTGTAGAGCTGAACTCAGATCCCTGAGGACAGGGTGCTGCTCAGCTGCTGCTAGCATCTCTGAACTTGGAAGAGGGGTCTTGTGGAACCAGGGTAGCTTTTGAGGAAGAGGGGAACAGCTAACTGGAGCTGATGTTATGAAGGGTTATGATGAGCCTAGCTCTATGAGTGCCAGAAAAACTACAAATTGAATTCAACTGCTGTTGCTGGGGCAAAGAATTTCCACTAGGATGATGGTCACAGGTAAAAGGAAAGCAGACAGGGAGCCCACAGAAAACAAAAAGAAAGGTGAAAGTCCTTTCTTCCTCCTCCTCCTTACAGCCTCCCTCTAATGCTCCTTGTGAAGCCTAAAAGTGAACAGCTAGCAAGGCAGACATGTGATGTGCAAAATCTTAGAATAGCATCACAAAGCAGAGGATAGAAGGGTGTGTTTGGAGCCAAAAGACAATAACTGGCACAGTCCTTCTAAAACCAATGAGGTATACAGATGGGAAAACTAACGCCCAGAGTAGGATTAAGTATTTGGGTAATAAATATCCAAAGTTCTAAAGAGCTGTTAAGTGAGAAGAAAGGGGACAGCACTGGAGAAAACATATAGTTTTAGACTGTTGATACTGTTGTTACCTGTTTCACATTATATGCTAGTTCTGGTGATCTTTTCAGAGTCCTGATAAGATCTTGGTAGGAACAAGTGTGAATATTAAATAAGAGTAAAATTACTCAACATCACTTAACAAAGATAAGAGTTAATTTTCATTATTTGTGGTAGTTATGTTCTATAAAGTCACTGTAAACACTGACTTAGTGAATACTGAACCACTGCTCCTAGGAGAAATATGTACACACATCTCACATAGATTCTAACAATTCATTCTGGTAGATTCTGTTTTCTTTCTTTTACAAAAGAGAAAAAGAGGTTCAGAAGTGTTAAATGACTTGCTTGACGCCACCCCCAATAACCGGTGCCAGAGCTGGGATTCAAACTCCATCCAACTGATCCCAAAGCTGGAGCTTTGCACTGTACTACACTGCCCTCTACCGTCTCCATCCTCTGGTCATTTCTGTATGAGCTGAAAGAAGGGTTAGGGAATGTGTCTGGGACTCCCATTTTTCGCAGCACTGCCCTGTATGTAAATGACCATGAAAGTACTGTGTGTACAGATTTGGGGGCTACAAATACATTTTAGCAAGCAGACAAATTCACAGATACAGAATCCACAAATAATGAGGATCGACTGCACATATTCCTCCCATAATGTCTATAAAATATTATAGAAATCCTTTTTTTAAAAAGTATTTTCATGTCATTTCTTGAATTCTGAAAAAGAGAAAGGAATATACTTTATATTCTCAAAGACTATTTTATTTATATTGTTCTGATTATTTATTCAAAACTTAGTCATTGGTCAGTCAAGATACCAATAACAAAATGTCAGTAGTAAGTTAATGTTGGCTAAATCTGTAGTTTCCAAAATGTTTTACCAATTCTCAGATCACATAGTTTTCTCACTTATTCCAAGGACTTGTCGACTCTGAGCAGCATGAATAAACTGAAACATTATTGATAACTGCATGATAGATAGGCTGAGGAAATTTCCATAGACTGCATAGTTGAAAAGATAGAAAAGTGAGAACACAAAAAGACAATTCCAAAAAAATATTTAAAAATACGACAAAAATGTGCTACTTCTGGAAATTAATTCAAGAAAAATAAAAAATTAATTCAAGGCTTTTAAATAGTAAGGAAGATCATTTCCACACAAATATTCTCAATGTCAAATTATGAAAGTAAAGGGCAAAACATGTGGCTGTCAAAGTAAGGAACTCACCACGAATACTAAGATATTTCAAGGAAACAAAAAGAAAAGGCAGCAAGCTAAAGTTATTGTTACAGTCTGGAGCTTCAGTCACCTTTTAAAAACATAAATGTATATGTGCTAGGAATTTGGACTTCGTGTGGTATTGAGTACAAAGTATACTGTAGTATTTAATAAATGCCAACTAACTTTAGCAGCACAGTATAGAAATAGCTGCCTGACCAGAAAGGAGACTTTCTCCTTTCATAGAAAAAGAGAAAAAGAAAAAAAAAATGAATGAATACATGGAAGGAGGAAAAAAGTGAAAAGGAGAACTGTTAAGTGAAATAAAGCAATGTGCAAGAGTATTTAAAACTATGACCCCTTACTTTTTTATTTTGAAAAATTCAAACCTACAGAGAAATTGAGTGAACAGAACTGTGAACATCCATATAGCCCTCACCCAGAGCACTAACTGTTAACATTTTGTCACACTGCTTTTCTGACACTCTCTCTCTCTCTCTCTCTCACACACACACACACACACACACACGAAGCATGCATTCACACATATTTTACAAACAGATACGCATGCATTTCTTTTTTTTAGACCATGTGAAGTAAGCTGCACTTCAGTCCCAAAACTTCAGCATGTATCTCCTGAGCACAAAGACATTCTCCTGCATAACTACAATATAACTAACATGCCCAAAGAATTTAACATTGATATAATATCTAATATATACTCCATACTCAAATGTCCTCAAAAGCCTAAAAACATTCTTTATTGTTTATATATTTTAAAAGTCCAAACCACTGATTTGTAGAATATTCCACTATCTGGATTTGTCTGATTGTTTCCTCATTATTAGAGTCAGGTTAGTATTCTTGTCAAAATATTTACATTAGGTGATTATATATTTCCCATCAAATTACATGAGAAAACAGTTTATCCTATTACTGATGATTAACCCTAGGTTTGATCAGTTGATTAAGGCGGTATCCACCAGACCTCTCTACTGTAAAATATCTCCTGGGATGATACTCTGAAACCATGTGTATATATCCTGTTCCTCTACAACCTTTCACACAATGATTTTAGCATCCATCAATAATCTCTGCCTGAATTAATATAGTATGGTTGCAAAACAGTGGTCTTTCTAATTTTATCAATCTTTATATATTAACTAACTAGCATTCCTCTATAAGGTTACTACTTTGTTGCTGATATTTTTGTTGTTCAAACTATCCTGTATCCTTTGGCATGTCCCCACTAGTATTTGAGCATGTCCTTGCTTTCTGGTACAAGATACTCTCCCCTCCTGGGAAAAAACGAGTAGAGGGGAGGCTTTTACTTTTCAATTTTCTTATTTTTGTACTTCCTACCCCTGACCTAGATCAGCCTTTTCAACGAGCCCTGACTCCCTGCAGTGGGGAATGGTATTTAGAAACCAAGAGCTAAGAGCATTAGGCATCATTATTTCTAGGCGAAATCATTATTTCTAGGCGGAATCTCATCTTTTCAGAGGAGAATAGGAATGTGTGTGTGTGTGCATGCACACATGTGCATGTGCATGTGTCCGTGTTATCATGAGTTCAAACTGAAACCTCCAATTCAAAAATCAACATCACAGGGTTCTTCCTTACTTTCCCCATATTCCAAGTTTATAACTCCTTTCTCCCAGAGTTACAATCCTAGTCCCTAAAGCATCAATACAGTAACTCATTTGCTCTATCCTATAATACATATAAAGTATTTTCAGAATTATGACATTAACATCACTACTAGTAACAAACCTATTCAATAAAGTTCAAGAATTCTTTGCAGTTCTTTTTATCCTTTAAATATATCCCACTAGTCAGGGCACTCTATTCAAGTTATGTGAAGCTCTTTTTCTATGTGATTATATTACCAATTTGATATACATTTAAGTTCACTCACAGGTACGTAAATCTATTTTCAGTTTTACAAATAGGCATTCATATATATGCCCATATACGCATAAAATTTTACCTGAAAGGATAGACAAGAAATTGTTACAGTGGTTGACTTTGGGAAAAAGGACTGGTGGAGAAGGCTTTTATTTTTTCAATTGTACCATTTTTTGTACTGTTCAAATTTCTAACCATAGAATTATTTTTCTATATTCTTCTTTATCCTTTGCTATATTTTCAAAATAACAGTATTTAAATTTCTAGAAATAGATAAAAGATACTTTTGGTTTTTTGGAAGGGAATAGAGCCTCATATCAACCCCCAGAGAAAATTAAATTCTAGATGAATTAAAAGTAAAATTCTTTATAACTGAACTATTAAAACGTCTAAAAGAAAATACAGATAAGTATTTATCTAATTTCTGGGGAGGGAAGGCTTTTATAAGCATGAAAGCAAAGGGAAAAAAGCAAAGTAACACACTGACATTTTGTAGAATAAAGAACATTGTATGTCTTTATATCAAAAAACCAGCATAAACTAACGTAACTATAACTGCAGGATCTATGATAAAGTGTTCATTTCCATAGTACATAAAAAATACTTTCAAATCAAGAAAACAACTCTACTAGAATATGGATAATTCAATTATTTTTAAAATCTGCAATCTCTTTAGACATCAAAGAAACGGAAAATGAAAGAGATACTCTTACTGCCTATCAAAAAAGCAAATAAGTTTTTTTTTTTTTAAATTGGCACCTGAGCTAACAACTGATGCCAATCTTTTTTTTTCCCCCTTTTTCTTCTCCCCAAAGCCCCCCTAGTACGTAGTTGTATATTCTAGTTCTAGGTCCTTCTAGTTGTGCTATGTGGGACAACGCCTCAGCATGGCCTGAGGAGCGGTGCCAGGTCCTTGCCCAGGATTCGAACCAGTGAAACCCTGGGCCACCAAAGTGGAGCACACAAACTTAACCACTCAGCCACGGGGCCGGCCCTGCAAATAATTTTTTTAAAGGATAAAAACATTGAAAAGATTAAGGAATAAAGGCATGGAAATTAGACCATCGGTGGGTTGTTAAAATAGGTATAACCCATGTACGTACATGGAAGCACAGAAAAATATCTAGAAATATATACATGAAACTGATAATGGTTACATCTAGGGAGAGAAGGAACAGCAATTAAGAGTAATGGTCAAAGGAGACTAACTTTATCTCTAATAAGTTAATTTTTCCAGTAAATAGAAATTCTTTAGTTTTTTATATAATTAAAAATTGATTTAAAAATAAATTTACACAATCTCTGTAGGGTAGTTTCACAGTAAGCATTAATAAACGATCATTTATTTTGCCCTAACAATTCTACTTCTAGGAATTTATCCTAAAGAAATAATAAATGATATATACCATGTGTATACATGTATATATATTTATAGATATATACATGTGTATATGACATTTGACATATGACGGAGGCATTGCAAAGTGCTATGGAAAGGATGGGCTTTTCAGTAAATAGCGCTGGAATAACGGTATCTAGACAGAAAAAATGAAACTGGACCCCTACCTCTCACTTTAAACAAAAATCAACATTAGTTTAATTATAGGCCTAATGTAGAGGGCAACATCATAAAACTTTAAGACGATAATGTAGGAGGACATCTTCATCACCTTAGGTAAGGAAAATTTCTTGAGACAAAAAGCACTAACCATGTAGAAAATAGTTAACAAATTGGACTACATTAAAATTTAAAATGTCTATACAAAAAGAAGGACACCATAAAGAGAATGAAAAGACAAACCACAAGGCAAGAGAAAATATGTGCATCAAATATAACTTGAGGATTAGTATCTAGAATATATAAAGACTCCCATAAACCAATGAGAAAAAGAAAAAGAGTCCAAAGACGTTAACAAGCACTTGGGAGAAGAAATCCAAATGATCAACAAACATATGAAAAGGAACTGAACCTCATTAGTAATCAGGGAAGGAAAATCCTGGTGGGAAAAGAAATTGACTGCAAAGGGGCACAAGAGAACTTTTGCTGGTGATAAGAGGATTCTAAAGCTGGACTTTAGTGACGGTTGCACAATTGCACAAATTTATTAAAACTCATCAAATTACACACTTAAAATGGATGAATTTTGTGGTATATAAATTATACCTCAGTAAAACTATTTTTTTAGTGGGTAAATAAATAGGAATTTCACCAAAAAATGATACCCAAATACCCAATGAGCACGTAAAGAGGTACTTAATTTCACTCGTCATCGGAAAAACATAAATAAAACCACTTCACACCACCAGAATGGCTAACATAAAATATTAATAATAGTATTAATAACTATAGCAAGTGTTGGTGATGACAGAGAACTGGGAAAACTCCCATACTCTACTGATGGGGGTGTAAATTGGCACCAGCACTTTGGAAGACTGGCAGCATCTTCTGAAGCTTAAAATACATATACCCAATGACCTAGAAAATTTGTTCCCAGGTATATATCTAACAGAATGAATGTATATGTACACCAAAATGTATAAGAATATTCATGAGTATCTTTATTTATTTATTTTTTGAGGAAGATTAGCCCTGAGCTAACTGCTGCCAATCCTCCTCTTTTTTGCTGAGGAAAACCAGCCCTCAGCTAACATACGTGCCCATCTTCCTCTACTTTATATGTGGGACGCTTGCCACAGCATGGCTTGCCAAGCGGTGCCATGTCCGCACCCGGGATCTGAACTGGCAAACCCCGGGCCACCGAAGCAGAATGTGCAAACTTAACCCCTGCACCACCAGGCCAGCCCCTCATGAGTGTTATTTTTAATATACAAAAAGTGGAAACAATCCAAATGTCCACCAAGAATAGAAGAGATTATAAATTGTAGAATTTCATAAAATACAATATTATAGAACAAGGAAAAAGATCAAAGGACTACTACATATAAGAAGGATGAATCTCACCCACATAATGTTGAGCGAAAGAAGCCAGACATAAAAGAACACATGCATGATTACATTTATATGAAGCCCAAAAACACACCAATAAGTAGCTGTAGTCTGGGTAAGAGATATTGGCAATTATGACCAGTACTGTGCCAGTGAAGAAAGAAAAAAGGAGACAGATTCAAGAAATATTGAATAGGTAGAATTAACAGGCCTTGGTGATTGATTGGGTTTGATGAGTAAGGGGGCAGGAGGTGTTGAGAATGATCTCCAGGTCTCTGGTCTATGCAACTGGTAGATGGAGATATCAATTACTGAGTGAGGAACAAAGGAGAAGCAAATTTGGAGCTGACATCAGGAGTTCAGTTAGTTCATGTTCTGGACTTGTTTAAGGAATGTGTGAAACATCCACGTGGAAATCTCTATGGGTCTGGAGTTCAAAAGGCAGATCTTGGGCTAGAGACATAAGTTGCATTTAAATGGTAACTGAAGCCATGGGAGAAGATGGGCTCTCATAAGAAAAGAAGAGAAGAGAGCCTATAACCAAGCCCTATCGAATCCCAACACTTAAAGTCAGAAAGAGAAAGGAGAGCCAGCAAAAGAACCTGATGAGTAAACACAGAGGTGAGAAGAAAATAAAGAGTGGTGACCTAAAAGCCAAAAGATAAGCTTTTCAAAAGAAAGGATGGTCAAGAGTCTCAAATGTTCCTGAGAAGTCAAGTAAACTAGTAAATGTCCATCGAATTTAGAGACGTGAAGAATCCTTAGACCATAGGAAGAGCCATTAATTGGGGAGGGGAGGGGGGGTTAAATAAATAATACAAGAAAACGTCACAGAACTGAAGGACAGGAGTCTTTGGATTGAAAGGACTAACCAAGAGCCCAGCAAACTGAAAGGAAGAAAAAAAACAATATCAAAGTACATCACTATGAACAGGAGATAATAAGAAAATCCTAAAAGCTACCAAGAGAAAAAGATCACAAAGGATCAGGAAACAAAATGGCATCAGACCTTCAACAGCAACACTTGAAGCCAAAAGACAATAAATGGAAAAAAGTCTTTAAAATCCTAGGAAAAATTTATTCTTGAACTAGAATTCTGTAACCGAACTATACATCAAATATGACATTACGATAAGGACATACTCAGACAGGCCAGGTATTAAAAAAAAAATGTACCTTCCGTGGATCCTTTCCCAAAAGACTACTGAAGTTTATACATGATCAAAACAAGGAGGAAATTCCAATAGAAAAAACAAAGCATTTAAGACACTCGAAGTAGTTTGAGCTCCCTAGATTTCTAGGGCGGAAAATTATAACCCATTATTGAAAAATAACTAAAAAAGAGTTAGAGATAAAACATATGCATATATAGGAAGACTCAATAACATACAGATGTTAATTTTTCCAAAATTGACATAAATTCAATGAAATCTCTCCAAAAAAACCACAGATTTTTGTGGAACTCAATTAAGCTAATTCTAAAATGTACATAGAAACATTAAGGGCCGAGAATATACTAGACAATGTTGAAGAACAAGAAGAAGTCTTACTCTAGCAGAGATTTATTTTGACGCTTTCCTAATTAAGACGGTGGGATATTGGTACAGGAATACACAAATAAATCAATGAAGAAAATAGAGATTGCAGAAAGAGACACACGTTAAATAACAGACAGGACACGGTAGAGCAGTGGGAAAATAGTTACCCCCAATGATGAGCTCTGGGACAATGAGGAATCCACACAGAGAAAAAAATGAAATTGGACCCCCTACCTCATACCATTGCAAAAATCTATTCTAGGTGGATTGTAGACCTAAATGTTAAAAGCAAAATCATAAAACTTTTACGAGATAATTTAGGGGATTATCTTCATGATCTCAAGTTAGGAAAGAATTTCTTAAACATAATACAACAAGCATTAACCAGAAAGGAAAAAGTTGACAAACTGGACTACATTAAAATCAAGAACTTCCTGTTTATAAAAAGATACCATAAAGAAAATGAAAAGACAAGCCACAGAACGGGAATATATTTGCAATAACCATAACCAGCAAATGGTTAAAATCCAGAATACACTACAAATAAATAAGAAAAAGACATCTAATAGGAACATGAACGAGAGACTTGAACACAAAAGAAATCCAAATTACTAATAAACCTTTGAAAAGAACTACTTACTAGTAGTCAGAGAAAGATGAATTAAAGCCACAGTGAAAAATATAACATTAGGTTGTCAAAAGTTAAGAATTCCGACAATATGGAGCCAGCTGGTGGCCTAGTGATTGAGTTCACGTGCTCTGCTTTGGCAGCCCAGGGTTCACGGGTTCCGATCCTGGGCACGAACCTAGCACCACTCATCAAGCCGTGCTATGGCAGTGTCCCACAGACAACGTACAGGAAGACTGGCCCAGATGTTAGCTCAAGGTCAACCTTCCTCACCAAAAAAATAAAATTAAATTAAAAATTCTGACAATACCTAATGCAGGCAAGATGCAGAGCAAGAAAATTCTCATTCACAGCTGGTGGGAGTGTAAACTGGTATAGTTTGGCATCATCTAGTAAAATTAAAGATACACTAGCCCATAACCCAGCAATTCTACTCCTTGACTCTGATGGTTGTTCACACAGGTTCACTTTATTATTATTTGCTAAATGTACATATGCTTTTCATCCAGCACAGTGGTGAGTTCTGTTTCAATTCAATTCATAATTTTATGTCATTCCTTTTTATGTTGAAAGCAAAAGAAATCCAACGTAAAAAGTTGTGAGGGACACTACATATCTTCATTTATATGTCAAATAATCATTAAAAAGAAAAAATAAATTTAAAATAGGGAAGAATTTTGGGGGGGGTTTTTTTGTGTGTGTGAGGAAAACTGGCCCTAAGCTAACATCTGTTGCCAATCTTCCTCTTTTTGCTCGAGGAGGACTGTCACTAAGCTAACATCTATGCCAATCTTCCTCTACTTTATGTGGGATGCTGCAACAGCATGTTGACTAGCGGTGCTAGGTCCGTGCCGGCATCCAAACATGCGAACCCTGGGCCGCCGAAGCGGAGCACACGAACTTAACCACTACACCACTGGGCCAGCCCCTAAAATAGGAAAGATTTTTCAGGAAAGAAAATATCTGTTACAGAGTTGTGTAGTGCTGGATTGAGTGGAAAGAATACAACTATATGATGGAAAATGTTTCAAGTAAATAAATTACACAAATGACTGCCTATGTACACTTTAATCTTTATAATGGTTATTAACTTCCATAAGCAAATGAGAGAATCAATTTTAGAAAGCTTTCTACTGTATACTACAACGTACAATATTAAAGTTTGATAGCTTTTTCCGCCACACAAAAGGAAGTTTGCAAATTTAAAATTTCTAGAGAATCTTGGAAAACAAAAACTTTTAGGAAAAAGAGGCAAAAAGGTCAGAGAAGTTTAAATTTTCTCAAAAAAAAATTCTCAGAGCCTATTCGTTGGAAGCATAAAGATGAAAGAACTCATGCTCTTCAAACATCACTTAAAACCGTCATCAAGCTCACAAAAATTATCCTTGACATAATTTTATAGTGTTCAACTACATGGAGAAAGTCTCTTGTTTTTCAGAAAATTTCAATTGATGTCTCACCACAGGATGATATGTTACCTTTGCAAAAAGACTCATTAAAGAATTAATCATGTAGTATTATCCACACAATCTGCCTGTGCCATTGGAAACCATGAAAATTGGTTTATCATCTTGGTGGGTCCCTTTTCCTGTCCCATCCCATATTTTGCTTCTGAGCGCTAAATGTCACAAGTAATTCCTACCAGTTACTGCGCCCTTTTTATATGCCTTTTCTTTATCATCTCCTTTAATTCTCACACACTGAGGAGTAGGTCTTACTGATGAGGAAAGTGAGACATGGAACGATTAAGTAACTCGTCCAAGGTCACAGGCTGCCAGTGAGGGAGCCAAGATACAGTCCAACCCCAGAGCCAGCGTCTTAATACTATAGTGTTTCTGGTCGATAAAACATTTATACCATGAAAACTGCCCATAATCACCTACCTCCTTCAACTACGAGATTCCAGATGCCTGGAGGATTTATTTTTGCCTTTCCTATATAACTGCATACTCACAGAACGTTCACAGGTGAAGGAATCTAAACAAACCTTTAGGGAAATCTATGCTTTTCCAGCTAAGAAAACAGAGGTGCAAGGAAGTTAAGTATTCTGTCTAAGACCACAGAGCTGGTCTGTGACAGCCAGCACTAACACACAATTCTTGACTCCCAGGAGGGATCCTCCCGCTGCACTAAAAGCCCTCCCTCCCATCTATCCATACTGCAGGCTCTTGCTGAAATCCACAGTGTACCCTCCACACAAGCACTGAAGCTCCCTCTGCCAACTTTCACTGCACGCAATAGCTTCATACAGAGCTCACGTGCAGGGAACACACATTCTTTCATTTCAAAAAATATATAAAGAGACACACTACTTGCTAAAGCAAGAGATGAACTCAAATGCGTAATCGTGGCCCCTGGTCTTATCATAAAAACACAAACACATTAACTATAATATGACCAGCGCCACAGCAGCCATGTGAACAACGTGTTGTGAAAGCGCACAGAGGAGTGGACGTTTCAGCCCAAGTAAAGAATGAGGAGGGCTAGGGCTGCGATCCACCGGAGGCAGGGCAAAGGCAGCAGTGAGATGCAGCTCAGAGGGAGCGAAATATACCAGTTCTACCAACGCACGTTCAAGAGTAAACAAGAGTTTACTAAAAACAAGAGTAAACAGAGGGTCAGACGACCTGAGTTCACACCCTGTGTGACTCTCAACAGTTTCTGAGACTCAGCACCCTCATCCTTGACATGCAGATACCCCTGACCTGCCCCCCCTCCCAGCACTTTCGCGGGGGCCCAATTAAGTGAAAGTGCTTTAAAAACTGCAAAGTCCGGCATAAACCTAAGTTATTTATGTTTTTACTTCTAGGCAACCCTGTGGGCCCTTCCCCCTAAACTGTGTCTCATCAAAACCTCACACAGGACAAAAATATTCCGATGACATCATACCTATACTCCTTAGAGAAAGCCAACACTTACTATCAACGCCTTCACGGTCAAACATCAAAGCTCCTTCTACTGAAATAAACACAGTACCTATGAAAATATACGTGTATAGACGTGCGTGTACACATGTATTTTTTTTATTGTGAGTGTATTTTTTTTAATTTCCTAAGCGCTGATATTGATTTCTAGTCAATGCTTGCTTTAATTATATTTATAAACTAGTATCAGGTGCAGGTTTTCTTCTGGAAATTTTCTATCAGAAATTCTATTCCATTTTACAGTATGCGGTCAAGCAACCGACTCAAGACTAGTCTGCAATGAGCAATAACTCTGCCCTCCTCCCAAGTGACAGGTTATGTATTAACCATAGAAACCAACCAAACACACGCCCCGGACCCTCAAAAAGGAACTGTTTTGGTATAAGCATAAACACGAACGCAGAGGTAGCAGACAAATACAAATCCACTTATAAGGAGTTTCTGATTTTAAAAACTGGAAGGCCACCATCAGACCCAACCTGTAAATTAAAGGACACCCTCGTTTCCTTGAAAGTGTGACGGAGTGGACTGGACAACCTCGCCTCCCTTTGGCAGTCACTCTCCAAACTACATCCAGGCCCCATCGTGTCCAACCTGAAACCCTGCTGTCCCAGCGGCTCCTTGGATGGCGACCTAAAGAAAGTTCCAACGCCCCGCTGTCCGAGTCCGAAGAAGGGGCGGGAGGCAGGAAAGGGCCAAGGGAGCGAGGAGCGCTCGCGCCACCCCCGGCCCGGGGCTTTCATCTCCCCGGCGCAACTTCCCGTTCTCTCCCTCTTACCTTGTACACTTTCCCGAAGGCGCCGTCGCCCAGTTCCCCTATAATTTCCCAAAACTCCTCGGGGTTCAGGTCCCTCTTCACATGCTCGTACTGCTTCTTCTTCTTCTCGCTCCCCAACTTGAAGATCTTACGGAAATTGAAGAAGGACATTTTTCCTCCCCACAGAGTTCCTCGCACTTAAGGACTGAAAACAACAATAAAAGGCAAAGTTTCTCCTCCCGCGCGACCCGGCGGGCGGCAGGCGGCGGGCGCGGGCTCTCCGGGCTCCCGCCGCTCCGGCCGGGCCGTCCCCGGGAAAGGCGGGGCGCGACTCGGGCTCCGGCCCACGGGGTGGGGACGCTGCGCGGGCGGCCCCTCCCGCCGAGCCGGGCCCGCGGGCCGCGCGGGTGGGCGCCCGGCCCCCGGCCGGCCCTCGGGGGGCGGCACCTGGCCGGACGCTCTTCCCCACCCGGCCCGGCCCGACGGGTCCGAGCGGTCCGGACGCCGGCGGCCGCCGCGGCTTAGGCCCGTGTCACGGCGAGTCTCCAGGGGCGGCGGCCACTCCGGGCGAGGAGCGCGGCCGGCGGCCTCCGAGGCGGGCAGTCGGCAGGCCGAGCTCCACCGACTCGGGCCGCGAGCCTGGGGTCCCCTCTGCAGCCGTCGGCTCCCGCGGCGCCAGGCCCGCGCGTCCCCTCGGCTCTGGGGCGCCGCCGCCGCCTCGCTCCCTCACCAGCCCACACAGCTCCGCCTGGAGCGCGCGCCGACGCCGACGCCGACGCCGCAGCGCGCCCGCGCCCCATCCCCCCTACCCCGCCTCCCCCGGCCGCGCGCCTCGCTCTCCGCGCACTCGCGCGGGGGCGTCCCCTCTGGCCCCGCGCACGCGCGTTGAGTCCAGCGAGCGGGCGGCCCGCAGGGGCTCTCAGGCGCCCCCAGGCGCCTCGCGCGGGATGCGATGTGAACGCTTGCGCTGGTCGCCCCTTGAAGCTTGCTCCCGGCTTGCCCGGCACGCCCCAAATCCTTGTCGGCGCGCGGCTTTGGTGGGGTTTCCCCTGCAGGGAAGACCCTGTTGGTTGTGCCAGCGGATGTTGTCTCCATTCTGGATCTGGGAAAATTTGTAAAGAGTGGAAGCTAAACTGTCCTGATTGGGACCCGAAAATGGACTTTTTCGCTCTCAAACTCGTCCCAGAGTACAGTGAGAGGAGAGGATGTCTGGTGGCTGGGAGCTTTGGAGCCAGAGTTTACCAGCTCTGTGACCTTGGGCGGGTAACCTCTCCGAGCCTCAGTTTCTTCATTGTGAAATAAAGATGCTAATAATCCCTACCTGGAGGTTGTGGCCAGGAGTAAAAGAGACAGTGGATCTAAGCCCCTTGCATGGCGCCTGCACCGACAAAGGCTCCATTTCAGTCCTTGCTGTTGTTGCAAGTGTGCACGTAAGATGGACATAGATACATAAAAATTGTTTAAGCCCGCTTCTCAAGTGATGACTGGCACACTCCTTTGAGGGTCATCTACCTTCTGGCTACTTCCACAGCCGTAATACTGGTGCCACCCTTCGTGGCTCCATCTGAACCACTTACTAAGGCCGTCGCTTCCTGACCCGCCTCCGGCCGCCTTGGACAGCACTCGCAAAAGACTGCCTGGTGGGGCGATGTGGGCGTTGGCTGGAATCTGTCAGTTGGTGACCTGCCTTCCCCTCCTCCACCAGAAAGGAGCTCTTTCGGAGCAGTGGCTTGTTGCTCATCTTGGTATCCAGGTATCTGGCAACATTCCTGGCATGTATTAGGAAGGCAGATCCCACGAAGGAAGGAAGGAAGGTCATCTAGAGCAGAGGCCAGGATGCTATCTATACAACGCCCACATACCCCTTCCCAACCATTTTGCGCTCCAGCCCCAAAATGGCATACAAAACCCCTCTTCTGGTAAGAGAATTGTGATGATTTTGTTTCTCAAGATCCCTCTATTTTTAAATAGTTTTATTGAGATATAATTGATATACAATAAACTGTACCTGTTTAAAATATATACTTTTATATATTTTGACAAATGTATACACCTGCAAAAACAATATCATAATCTTTTTTTTTAAAGATTTTATTTTTCCTTTTGTTCCCCAAAGCCTCCAGTACACAGTTGTATATTTTTAGTTGTGGGTCCTTCTAGTTATGGCATGTGGGACGCTGCCTCAGCATGGCTTGCTGAGCAGTGCCATGTCCATGCCCGGGATCCAAACCCATGAAACCCTGGGCCACCTAGACAGAGCGCAGCCAACTCAACCACTCGGCCATGGGGTGGCCCCTCAGGATCTATTTTTAATTAGTATCATTTATGTAGGTGGCACTAGATGTAAAAGTTATACATACTCATTGTGGAAAATGAAGAAATGTGCAAAGAATAAAATAAAAAGTATTATAATTCCACAATCCAGAGGTAACCATTGGTAAGATTTTATTACATTTCCATACAGGATCTTTTGACTGTGCATTAATTTTTTTTACATGGATAAAATTATACTGCATATAAAGGTTTATATCCTGTGCTTTTCTTATTCCAGTACAAATTAGTAATGGTTTCCTTCCATCATGAGATAGTTAGATTGCTTACAACTTTTCTCCATTTTAGATAAAACATTGATAAATATCTTTGTTCGCAAATCTTTTTCCACATATTTGATTGTTTCCTTAGGATAAATTACCAGAAGTAGATTTGGGTCAAAGGGTATAAGTCTGTTTCCTTTTTTTGTGTTCTTTTCAAAATAGAAAAATCTTCACTGTTTTCTCAAATTAAAAGGTAGTATATCTTTGTTGTAAATTAATTCAAATAATACGGAAATATAAACTTGGAAGCTGTCTATAATTCCCCCCTCCTCCCCTCCCCCTACCCAACTTCACCCCCAACCTAACCACTGTTAAAAGGTAAGACTATGAGCATGAGGGACCTTTTGGGGGTAAGAAAAAAATCCTTAAACCGGATTGTGGTAATTGTTGCACAACAGTATAAATTTGCCAAAAATCTTTGAATTGAACATTTACAATGGGTGAATTTTATGTATGTAAATTATACCACAATAAAGCTGCTTTTAAAAAGACAGATATAGATACATATCTAGATTTTTTTCTATGCATATACTTTTTTTAATATAAAAATGGTATCCAATATGGATCGTGGACATCTTTCCATACCAGCACAAGTAGATGTAGCTAATCCTATTTAATAGGTGCACAGAGTCCCAGTGTATAGCTCTACCATAATTTATTTAAGCATTTCTCTATTGATAGGCAGGCATTTGGGTGGTTTCCAATTCTTTGCCATCATAAACAACACTGCAGTGAGCAAGCATATACAAGCATCTTTGTGTATTTCTCTGATTATATTTCCTCAGCGTAAAATTCAAGAAGTAGAATTGCTGAGTCAAAGACTCTATTAAAAAAATTTTACCTGTGGGGCTGGCCCCGTGGCCGAGTGGTTAAGTTCGCGCGCTCCGCTGCAGGCGGCCCAGTGTTTCGTTGGTTCGAGTCCTGGGCGCGGACATGGCACTGCTCAACAGACCACGCTGAGGCAGCGTCCCACATGCCACAACTAGAAGAACCCACAACGAAGAATACACAACTATGTACCGGGGGGCTTTGGGGAGAAAAAGGAAAAAATAAAATCTTAAAAAAAAAAAATTTTACCTGTATATATTGCCAAATTGGCCTCTAGAAAGGTTGTACTAATTTATACTCCTACTAACAGTGTATGCGAGTACCAGTTTCATCACACCCTCAATAGCACTGAGATATTTCCCATCCTTTTAATCTTTGCCAAGCTGAGAACCAAAATAACCTATTTACAATTCTCTGATTATTAGCGATGTAACACCTTTTCATATGTATATTGGCCACTTATTTCTTATTTTATGAATTACCTCATCATATCAATGAATAACATCAAATGATGTTAGTATTGTATAAATGAGGTGATCAAATCTGACTTACTTTGGTGAAATGATCATGGAGTTAATAATAGCTTATACATTTTCTCCACGAAGTTATAACCACAAAAAGTATTTAATAATATAAGCAAAATGTCATTTAGACAGATTCAGATTTTCCCAGCAGTGATCATAATATCTAGATGTCTGTGTTATTTGTAAATCATAGTTTGGCTTCCTTGAATTTTTAAACCTTTAAAAGTTAATTTTAACCAGTAAACATGTATTCATTTAGTACACAATTTTTTGGCTCCACTCACTTTAAAAATAGTTTAAGACATTCTCACTAAACAGCTTTGTGAGGGGACAACTGTCTTCACAATTTACCAGGTAGCTAACCTTCACTGATAATAATAAGGATATCATTAAAAATTAAAAACTGAGTGTGGGGCCAGCGCCGTGGCGGAGTGGTTAAGTTCGCGCGCTACGCTGCAGCAGCCCAGGGTTCGGATCCTGGGTGCGGACATGGCACCGCCCATCAGGCCGCGTTGAGGCGGTGTCCCATATCCCACAACTAGAAGGACCTGCAACTAACATATACAACTGTGTACGGGGGCGGGGAGGGTTGGGGAAATAAAGCAGAAAAAGAAAAAAAAAAGATTGGCAACAGTTGTTAGCCCAGGTGCCAATCTTTGAAAAAAAAAAACTGAGTATGTATTGAGTGCTTACCACATGCCAGGGACCGTGCTAAGTGGATAACATGTAGCACCTCACTTAAACCTTATATGAACCCTACAAGGTAGGTACAATGATAGTCCCCTAGTAAAAGAGAGGAAAACAGGTCATGGTCATGGCAGATGTGCACTTCAAACCAGATCTTGGTAATCCTAACTGCCCAGCATTTAACCCCACTAAGACTGTCTCCTTAGCCTCGCTGAGCTTCTGTAATAGCTATCTCCCAGGATTATTGCCACTGCTATTTCCTTCTCTTTCCCTTCTTACCTTGAAAACGCGTTCTACTCACTCTCTCTACTTTGTTAGCTCCCAAGCGTGTATATGTGTGAGTGTGTATATGTAGGTATATATGTGAGTGCATATGCATTTATATGTGAATATGCATGTGAGTGTGTGTATGTGTGTGAGTGTGTGGAAGTATATGGGAGTGTGTATGTGTTTGTGTCTGAGCGTGTGTATGTATTGTGTGAACATGTGTGTATGTGTGTGAATATATGTGTGTATGGGTATGTGTGTGTATATTTGTGCATGAGCATGTGTATAGCTGTGTGTGTGTTTCTTTCTTTCTCTAGACTGAGACCTCTTTGAGGGCAGGAACTGTGTCTTGCTCATCCTTACTTCCCCTGCATCTAGCCCAATGTCTTCCTATTCCATAAATTTTTGTTGAATATTGAATGAAAATGAAAGAACTTTATACCTAGTGGAAGCAAATTACACGTCAATTTCTTTACCCTTCTTATTGCTAATTTAGACAGTATGTTTACTAGGAAGTTCTTTAAATGCTACTGTGTAGGTTACACGGAAGTAGCAAATTCCTTTGGTGTACAAGTACTCTGTGGTATAAATATATTTTTCTATCCTTGTGGAGTTATATTTTTAGGGCAGAATGTTTTCAGGCATTTTAAGAAAGTAATCTGCAATTATGTCAATTATTCTCCTGAAATAGGATCGTGTGTCATTCAGAAACTTCCAAATCAGAGTTTTGGTCATTTGTTCCTGTTTTAAAAGTAAACAAATCCCCTGATTTAAACCATTTTTCTTTCAAAAAAAGGAATCTAAAAATATCCTGCCTTCTATTTCGTCTCTCTGCGTCATACAGAACTGTTACACAGGAACACCCCTACCCTCTCATTAGCCCTAGCTACTTGTGCTGAAAAGAATCATAAGCATTGCCAATGTAATGACAAATCTTAACATATTCAAATCTTGGGAAATTAAAAAATAAAAACTGAACAGACATACTTCTTTTACAAATGGTAGTCAAATTCCAGTTCAAAAATCTAGACACACTAACATCTTTTGAACTTAAAAGACTTGAATGGTCAATATTGAATTTATTTCATTCAGACATTAATTAAATGGGAGTAACCTAGCTACACAGCATTATCAGGCAACCAATCCTCTGACGTTGATAAAAAGCCTTTGTGCTATTCTATTGCTCCCTACTTTTATGTATTACATTTCTTCTCTCTGTTACATAAGGCTCATGTCAGATTTCATAGTTTTGAGCACTGGCTCAAAATTATTCGTCCTGTAGTTAACTAGCTCTGTGGACAAGTCACTACTTCACGCCTAAAGGCTTACACGTGAGTTTCACTTTTAACAGAGGAAAACGAAAGCATTCAGAATGACCCAGAAAATAGGATAACTGCTACAGTAAGATTTTTGTAGTAGTTTGCCTCTTCAAAATGATCATATGACCTCTAAGAGCCCTTGCAACTGTAAAATTCTGTTTTCAGTGTGCCCCTAACTTTAGTTGCCTTATGAACTAGTAAGGTAATTGTATCCATTTTTCTGACGCACTTGTGACTGAAGAGTAAATAAATGCAGTTAGGAGTTTCAAAAAGAAAGGCATGTCTGTCAACATTCATTGAGAATCATGTTTCCACTGAAAACTATTCTTGGGGTAATCCTTAAGAAATTTACCTAATGAGATGGGAAAGCCTGCCACATGCAATGGGGGAGGGAGGGATGTTCTCAGAGTAATGTCAGTGGCTATCTTCCAAAAGAAATTTTCAAGTTTTCCCTATAAAGAAATGACTTCCCAAGCCTTTACTGCCGTGTTATACTCCTTCTCCTTTCCTCTTGTGATCTTTCAGAACCCAGCCCCTCGCCCAGGTTTTTAATGAAAACTTTGTTACAGCGCATTCCTGTTTCACAAAACTGTCACAGCAATTACAAACCACAATTTGTGGCTTATTACAATACATTATTAACGCAATCAGGAGACATTGCCTACTTGTCTGGGAAATCACAATCTTTTCTATTTCCGAGGCTCATGTTTCATGTTGCTGCAGGAGGAAATTAACCAATATAGATTCCTATTAGAAGTAAAAATATTCTCAAGTTTTTATCCATGTGAACTTCATAAAATGACATTTTCTAACAAAAATGAACAAATTACTTGCAATTGAGGGTTCAGTTGAATAAAAAATATATATTCCAGAGTTGTCTCTTTAAATAACTATTTAGAATTGCTACCTTTCATTCCCTCCTTCAACAGATAGTCTCAATTTTCTGCTATCTGCCAGCCAGTATCTTAGGGACTGGAGAATCAGTCAAAATCAAAACAGACCAAAAACCAAATAAACAAAAAACCTGCAGTCTCTTGGAACTTATATTCTAGCTGATTAAGTGGGATTTAGACAAATAATAAAGGAGAGATTTTAGCTTCTAACCTAATGATTCTCGACTGGGGGTGATTTTGCCCACCTCCCCCCACCCCAGGATATTTGGCAATTTCTGCAGACATTTTTGGTTGTCACAACTGGTGGAGGGCGTGCTGCTGGCATCTGGTGAGCAGAGAGGCCAGGGATGCCACTAAACATGCTACAATGCATGGGACAACCCCCACCCCATCCCTAACAAAGAATCATCCAGCTGAGGTTGAGAAACCTTATGCTAACCTTTAGTATTAGAAGTCAGGATCTTGGTTACCCTTGAGGGGGTAGTGACTGGAAGAGAGGACATAAGGGCGAGGGAGGCTTCTGGATATTGATTACGTGGATAAGTTTATTATGCAAAAATTCACTGAACTCTGCTCTTATGATTTGTGCATTTTTCTGTATGCGTACTTTAACATACAGCCATTACGTTCTTTGAACTCCTCCCACAAAGAGGTGAGGGCTTTATGTCTCCTCCCCTTGAATGTTGGATCTGTGCTTAACCAGTATAATACTTCACCAATATAATACAGCAGAAGTGACACAGTGCCAGTTTCCAGACCCAGATCTTAAGAAATTGGCTGTTTCCACTTCCTGTCACTTGGGACACACATTCTTGGAAGCCAGCCACCATGCTCTGAGGAAGCCCAAACAACCAACCCATAGAGACCCACATGAAGAGACTTGTGTAGAAAGGAATAGAGGCCCCAGGCACTCAGTCCTGGTTGAGCTCCCACCTGACAGCCAGCATCAACTTGCCAGCCATGTGAGTGAACCATCTTGAAGCTGACCTTCCAGCCTCTAATCAGACTTCTCCAAAGCTGACATTAAGGAGAAGAGCTTAGCCTTCCCCACTGAGCCTGCCCAAATTGCAGATTCATGAACTAAATAAACGATTGCTGTTAATTTAAGCCACTACATTTTAGGAAAGTTTGTTAAGCAACAATCTATAACTGGAACAATGTTAGTAAATCAAAATTTTAAAAAGGAGTACTATAGCCACATAACTTTGAAAAATTCTTAAAGTTTCTCTTAATGAAGAACTTTTAATGTACTGTGTTTTGTGTTTCTGCACGAGAGTATCCAGTGTTTTCGAACACTTTTAACCCCAGAATCTGTATTTTAAAGTGCCATCTTACAAATTGGTGTTCAGTGGGCCAGACTTTAAGGAAACCAAACTAACCTTTTGGTAATTCAGTAACCAAAATTCTAGCCCTTAAAATTGCAGAGTTAATATCAGGACAGTTTTAACTGGAAAAGTCATATGTAATACAGTTAACTGGTAATAAAGTGAAATACCTTAAATTTGCCTAATGAAATTTTTTTAATTATTTGAAAAATTTTAATGGCAGTTAAAAAGCTTAGATGGCATCTCAGTAGTTATTTCAAAGTCCCTGAGGTCATAATCAATGGCTGCATAAGTTTTTTTAAAAAAACCTAAATCCTGTTTTTACTTGAAAAGTAACAGTAGCAAGGTATACTCTGCAATTTAGATGTTGAATGTTACGGAATGTTTTCCATTTCCTTAAATTCTCACTTGATCTTATATTGAACTATACAACATTCTTCTAATATACTGATACAGAGTTGCTTATTTATTTGTCCAGGCCTCAAAAACAACATTGGACTGAAGTGGATACATTGAGAAACTATATCCTGTCTCATGTTTAGTGGAACTCAGGTTTATTCTTTATTGTCATCATCCAAAATCAAATGGAGGTTTTGTTTTGTTTTTCTTATCAAAGACCAATTCCCAGTCCGCACACGCATTCAGTGCCCCCATGTCTCAGCTCAGATGCATCACTTCAGCATGAAGGAGCTTTGGAACAGAAAATACAGTGTCAAGTACAGCATTATGCAGGCTAGGATACTGACTAGCATCCCAGGTACCCCTTGTCAGCATTCTCCTTCAGCCTTTCAGATCTTCTACTAGAACGTGACCTCTGGAGATGGAGTTCTCCAGTTGGTCTTCTTTATTCCACTCTTATCCTGGATCAACAGTGCCTTGACTTCCAACCCATAGCCTCAGTGCCTAGTCTTATCCACCCTGATCTATGCCTGATGGGTGGAAAAGTTATTTTCTGTTTGAACCTTCATATTCAAATTGTGCTGACTCTAATCACCTCACTCCCAAACCAACTGAGTTAGGAATTCTAGTTTCTAGATTTCTCTTTGGCTTCTGGAAAGACCACTTGTTTGGCTTTTGTGCACCACACAAAAGCACACCGCCCAAGGGTTGGGGGAAGGCTGAAATCCAGCCCACATTTTATTAAATAGGCTGAGTGCCTGAGACTGTCGGCCCAAAGGGACACCCTTATCTGATTTTAACAAAGGTGATTTATAAGGTAGTGGTAGCACTGGCCTCTAACACAGACCTCAGTGTCATCATTTAAACATCCATGATGTTCTCTTTTCTATCTTTCCTGTTGCCTTAGGCTCTGTTCTATTCCATGGCATTTCAGACATATCCTTTAAGTATGAGAGATTCGACTGAGTGACTTCTAAAGAACTGTGTGCCCTCGAGTTCTATGGTTTACACTGTTCTTCCTATTTTCTCTCTTCTTATGGACTTAGTGCCCTGTCCCCCCACCTGACAGGCTGTCATATACCCCTCTGCTGCAGCAGAAGTTTCCATTCTTCATGATGCATCCAGATATTATGACCTTTTCCACAGCCTCACTTAGAGATACCGAAAAAAACAATTAAATTTTATAGGGTTTTATGTTGTTCTTTTGTTTGGAACATATTCCTCTCTCTCTTTATTTTGTTTGACTTTCTGTGTTTGTTTCTATGAATCAGGCCAAACGGCTACCTCTCCCAGTCTTGAAGGAGTGGCCTCATGTAGGAGTGTCCCCTGGGTAGACCGCATGTGCCTGGTGGCTTTGACAGATGTGAAGCTAGAGCCGGCACAGGCTGGTAGGTCACGAGGCACACTGCGCGGGGCCACCCTGGTAGGACAGCTGCAGCTGCAGCGGGTGTGCACTGAGGACACCTGGGCAGGACGGCTGGAGCTGGTGTGGCCAGGCCTGGGGGGTGCTGGGAGACCTAGGTAGGCGGCTAGAGTGACTGGACTGGGCTCCCACCTGCTATCAAGGTGGAGGGGGAAGGCAAAAGATGGCGCTTGCTGGAACCTCCGATCTGGAGAAAGTTCCAGCAGTTCCCTGCCCATTTGGCAAAGGCTCTAGGGTTAGTTAATGGGTTTCCTTCATGCATGGTCTAGATGCCCTTTAAACCGCTGGTTTCCCAATGTGCCCTGGGGAAGGCGAGACTGTGGAGGGCCCCTGAGTGATGCCCTGCTGCAGTTCGCCCTTTCTGGGCTGGAGTTCTGTCCATATGACGTCTGCGTCTCTCCTTCCGTCTCTGTGTGATCCCTCTGGCGTGTGTTGTGCAGAAGCTGTTCGTTCCTCAGGAGGAATTGCTCTATAGGTAGGTGCAGAGACGGTGTGTCCGTGGGAGGAGGTGAGTTCCCACATCACCATCTTGGACCCTCTCAAACACCCAATTAAATTATAAAGGTCAATTCTGTTGATTCTATTACAATGCTTAAAATAGTGGAAAACTAGGATCACTTTTTTTTTAAAGATTGGCACCTGAGCTAACATGTTGCCAATCTTTTTTGCTTGTTTTTGTTTCCCCTTCTCCACAAAGCCCCCCAGTACATAGTTATACATTCTAGTTGTAAGTCCTTCCGGCTTCTGCTAAGTGGGACACCTCCCTCAGCATGGCTTCATGAGTAGTGCTAGGTCTGTGTCCAGGATCCGAACCTGCGAAACCCTGGACCCCAGAGGAAGAGTGGGGGAACGTAACCACTCTACCACTGGGCCGACCCATATGGTCGCTTTTTAATGAGGTCATTTTTTTCAGAGGAAATCTAAAATAATTGTAACATGTTGTGTATACCTCACCGAGGGCAGGAGAAGACGGATGTCCGAGCTCAGAGAGCAAATTCACCCTTCCTCTGCCTTTTTGTCATATTCAGGCCCCCGATGGATGGATGATGCCCACCTGTGCTGGTGAAGGTGGCTCTCCTTTACTCAATCTACCCATTCAAATGTCACTTCAGAAACACCCCACAGACATACCCAGAAATAATATTTTACCGACTATCTGGGCATCCCTTAGCCCAGTCAAGTTGACACATAAAATTGCCCTTTACAGGGGCCAGCCCAGTGGTGTAGCAGTTAAGTTCGCATGTTCCCCTTTGGCGGCCTGGGGTCTGACGGTTCAGATCCCGGGTGTGGACATGGCACTGCTTGGCAAACCATACTGTGGTAGGCATCCCACATATAAAGCAGAAGAAGATGGGCATGGACGTTAGCTCAGGGCCAGTCTTCCTCATCGAAAAGAGGAAGATTGCAGCAGATGTTAGCTCAGGGTTAATCTTCCTCCAAAAAAAAAAAAACACACACACACACACAAAATTATCCATTACAACTGAACACTACTTAGCAATAAAAAAGAATGAACTATTAGATACATGCAATGACGTAGATGAATCTCAAAAAATGTGCTGAGTGAAAGAAGTCACAAAAAAAGAGTGCATCCTATTTATACAGTAAATGGAAACTAATCTGCAGACTAAACTATAGTGATAAGAGCACATCAATGGTTGTCTGGGGATAGGGGGAGAATTACACAGGGGCAGGTGGGAACTTCGGGAGCCATAACTATGTTCATTATTTTGATTATGGTGATGGATTCGTAGGTGAATATATATGTCAAAACTACCAAATTGTACATTTTAAATATGTGCAATTTATTGTCAATTATACCTCAACGAAACTGAAAAATATGTTTTAATGATTTTATCTAATCAATAGTTAGCATCAATTACTGTGACCTTATATCTTATTCAAAGGCAACTCATAAGTTTGCCTTAATAATATTAATAATCAACCCAGATTTACATTACTGCCGTGCAGCTAACTTAAGTTTATACTCAGGGCTCATAAGCAAAATATTAAAATATGGTCCTTTGCTGGTTAACTGTTTTTCACTGAAAATTCATTGTCATAGGAAAGAAAAATGGTAGCTATGGACCTGAGCGGGCTTTAGTACCCATCATCCCTATTGGCAACCACCCACTCCATTCTTTGAAATGGACAAACATCATAGACACAGTTTTCCTCAATGTTATGTAAAATGCTGTGTAGACACAGCTTGGAGGTAAGTCCTCCCGCCTCCAGTTCCAAACCAATAAGCCATCCATAAGCCCCCCAACCCCCAACTCCCCCGCACCTCCTACCCCAGCCAACAGACAATTATTCGGGGCCACCACTGGGAGAGACCTCCTCCTTTTTGTGACTCTTCCTATAATACAGAAGCCACTTTGGTGAGTTTTATACCTGTGATTAGCACCAATAATTAAACAGAGATTTGTAGAACATTTTGCTTCTAATGGGTATTCACTGAATTTCTCAAAACGTAGGCTTCAAGTGGAAGCCTGCTAGTCCTTTGCTCCCATTGAATCTTTCTGCCTCACTCGGGAGACCATCCTAATTCCATTCTACAGCTTTGCCTTTCAAACGTTTGCTGGTTCACATAGCAACAAGGATTAGGGAATTATTAAAGGATAAAGACTACTTTGAAGCCAAGAATTACTGCCACCCAACCCCAGAACCGATCTTGCTAAATCCGCAAACTCAGAAGCACCAGCCCTCTTCCAAAGAACTTCCCTTTGTCTTCCTCTCAAGCCCATGAGGGACTTTCCCAAAGGGAGGTTATGTTCCATTATGTTTTGATAGCATCCAGATTCTCCAGATAAACTCATTTTCAATGAGGTACACTCCTGTAAACCAGGCCAACTGAATTATTTTCAAATTACTCACCCCTTGATTGAGCTGGCAAAATGAGTTGGCTTGATTATTAATACAAAGGCACTGTAAGGTGGTGTGCTTCTTCAGCTTCAATACAACACCATTTTTATTAAAGAACGAGGGTTTCTACATAGTCAAAGTATTACTTATTTGTGTGCTACACAGAAGGGGAAAATCAATATTCCCTTAATTAACCAGAGGACTTAACAACTGTTTCGATAAGAGTCTCAAACAATGAGTGGATGGACGCAGGGATTTTTTTTTTTTTTTTTTTTAAAAAAAAAGAAGACTAAGCAATTAAATGACATTGGTCAATATTTTAATATGAGAAGCCAGAGTGAAGGAACAAGAACCAAAAGTTGGTAGTGTTCTTAGCTGTATCAGCCATCTTTGAAAGGGCTAACTGTGTGGGGTATTACTGACCAATTTAAAGTGCCACTGTGACTCAGAAAATGGGCTCTGCTACAGAGTAGTACTAAGTGTGCCACCCAGTTTTCCCTGCAGGACTAAAGCACTTCTTCCCTTGGGTGATGGGAGACAGTCCTCTCCAGAACTGACTCAGCTAAAGAATCTCCTCTCCCCAGGTCACATCCTCTTCCTGAGACAGCCTAATCTATGGACTGGCTGAGGCCAGGGTACACCCCTCGCCCCAGCGCAGGACAAATGTGAGGGGCCCGCAGCTAAAGAGATCCTGTGGGCTTAGCCGAGGCCTTTGTTGAGATTATTTCACAGCCCACCTTCTCCCTGCCCAGTCCTGCTTCCTTGCCCTCCCTTCCACAGGTATTGAACCCAAGAGTGCTCAGCTGGAAGTAAACTTTCAGCACGCTTATCTCTGACCCAGAGCCAATTTCTCCCAAACCCCCTTTTTATCACCAGCTTTACTGAGATATAATTGACATATAACTTTGCGTAAGTTTAAGATGTACAATGTGTTGATTTGATACACTTATATTGTGCAAAATGATTACCCCTATAGCTGTTAGCTAACACCTCCATCATGTCACATTATTACCATTTCTTCATTGTGGTGAGAACATTTAAGATCTACTCTGTTAGTAACTCCGAAGTATATAAAAGTATTATTAACTATAATCACTATGCTATACATTAGATCCCCGGAACTTATTCATCTTATAACTGGAAGTTTGTGCCCTTTGACCAATATCTTCCCTTTTCCACAACCCCCAAGCCCCTTGTAACCACCATTTTAGTATCGACTTCTATGTTGCCTATTTGAGATTCCACATATAAGCAATATCATACAGTATTGGACTTTCTCTGTTTGACTTATTTCATTTAGAATAATGCCCTCAAGTTCCATCTATGTTGTCATAAACAGCAGAATGTCCTTCTTTCTCATGGCTGAATAATATTCCGTTGTATTTATATATCACATCTTCTTTATCTTTTCATCCATTGACAGACACTTAAGTTTTTTCTATATCTTGGCTATTGTGAATAATGCTGCAATGAACATAGGAGCCAAAATCCCTTTTATTTGTTTTCATCTTATTTTTCAAAACTAGTTAAACAACAAAACAGGATATAAAGTGGAAAATTAAAATCCCACACACCTACTCCCCTCGTTTCCAAGAAGGAACCACTCTTAACTGTTACTTGTATATCCTTCCAGAAATGTCCCATAAGTCTAAAACAATATACACGTATATATGTCACTTCCTTGCGCAAATGAGAGTACAATGTGTAAAGTGTTATGCAACCTGATTGGTTTAATTTGAATGTATTCTCTATATTTTTCCATATCAGTACATACAAATTTCTTCATAGTGGTTCTGTATTATACCATTATATAGATTATACCATATTTTTTAACCAGACTTTCCTACAGGAATATATAGATAATTTCTGGGTTTTCCCTTTCACAAATAATTTTGCAAGGAACATCCTTGAGTATCATCTTTGCCCACTTATGTGGTATATCAATAGAATCAATTCATAGAAGCAGAATTCCTAGATTGAATGCTGTGAAAATTTAAAAAATTTTTGAAGATATTGCTAAATCACTTTCCCCAAAAGCAGCCCTAATCTAAATTCCAAAAATGCCTGAAATCAATGCAAGAGAATACCTCTTCTTTGAACCCTCACCAGCTGTGGGCATAACAAAATGTTTTAATCTTTGCCAATAATAATAGGTGGTAAATATTACTTCACAGGGCCCCTGCAAACCTGTAGGGTGCCTTTGTGTGGATTTTAAAAAGTTGTCCTCTGTGAGTGAATGCATTTTAAAAGTCCCGCCACCCCCAACCTTCTAAGTGGACAGAAGCCATGCCAGGACATGGAATTTGCCGTTCAGAACTCCATTTCCACCCCACTCCGTGCTTGGCCAGTCAACTTTGCACGATGCTCAAACTGAACAACTATATGTGGCAACGCTGGAATCTCGTTGTTTGAAACTGCATTTCGTTAACCATGTGTTAAGTCTGTATAACCCTTAGCATTTTTATTGGCCACTTGTTTTTCATTTTTTCTTTACAGAGAGCTGCTCTGAGTAGCTCAAAACCCATTAAGGTAATATTTTCATAAATCTATATAGTACCCCAATAGAACAGATGAATGGTAAATGACAACATCATTTGGTATTTTGTTTACTGTGTTGAAATAAGTTGTCTTTAAATTTAGTGATTCTAGGCCTTTGGCTCATCTGCCTCAACTAAAATTGTATATCCAAATGTATGAAATAATTCCTAGATACTTGGCCTCTTTTAAGAGCACTAGAAATGATGATAATAGTAATATAGCATCAACCAAGTGTTGAGCATGATGAGCAGATTAGGAGGCAGTATAGCTTGGAGACCTCACACCCTCACTCGCTGTGCCTCACCTATGGCACAGACTCTGAGGTCTCCTTGACTCTTATTCTGGTCCCTGCTCTATTTCTTACAAACTATACAACTTGGAGAATTTACTTAACCTCTCCAAAACTTAGTCTCCTCACCTCTCAAATGGGGCCGACAATAATAATAGTACCTTCCTGACAGGGTTGTAGTAAAGAATAAATGGTAACACACATAAAAAAACACTTCATATGGCACCTGCTGCCTAGTAAGTGCTCAACGATTGTAAGCTATGTTGGCTGAGCATGTTGCATACATTATGTGACTCTCCTGATGTAACCAAACAAACTTCAGTGATTCCCTTTTGCCAGCACAGTAATATTGCTTTTGAAACTATGTTCCCTAGAATTGAAGAGGTGACCAGGGGTTGCCACAGGGAAAGGGACTGAGAGAGAGGTAAGGCCAGTAAGGCATCTAGGCCCCTCCTCTTCAATCAGAATAGTTCCACTTTTGTCTATCTTTTAGACTGTGGTTCCAAATAAAACAACATAAAAAAATTTTTTCCATTTGGTTTAAGTGGAGCTTTCTCTGAACCACAGGAGGGGACATCCTGGCTTTCAAGGCCTTCCATAGGTGGCCTTAACCTACTTTTCCAGACTTAACTTCCTCGATACTCAGCCACAAACTTGTCAGCCTGTTCACTACAATGGCCTGTTTGCTGCCTGCACACCAAATTACTTATTCCTTAGAGATGGACCCTATGTTATTTATCTCAGTATTTTCAGAGACTAGCAGAGTGTCTGACACCTAGCAGGCATTCAGGAAATATTTGTTAGATCAATAAGTGAATCAGTAAACGAACCTCCCAATTCAGTTAAATTTGTCTCCTGGACACCTTTCAAATGTGTCTTGTGTCTCTTTCCTGCCCTTTGCTTATGAAGATTCCCTTATCCAGATGGCCCCTCACTGTCTCACCTCCACCAAATTCTTAATTCAGTCTTTTAAGACTAAAATCAAATTACGTGTTTCCTATAAACCCAATCCAGGTCATCCTAATTGGAAGACGTCTCTCCCTCCCCTAAACTCACGTGGTTTATGAGCTGCCTGTACATTCTCTTAGCACTCTGGCATAGATTACTTTCTATTGACATTATCTGCACGTCTTATCTTCATGTTGTAGAGGTCAGTGATTGTGTCTTAAGGTCTTCTTTTAACTTCAGTGCTTAGCCCAGTCTCAATGTGCTCAAGAAACATTTAAGGAACAGACTAACAAATGAATGAATGAATGTTTGGCCCCTTGATATCCCAGCCAGGATACTCCCAGAAAATGGAGTCATACAACAGGAAATTGAGATTGAGACATTTTTTCTCACAAGTTTCAAACACTGGACTTCTAGAAATGAGCACTCTGGTCCCTGGGGTAGGCGGTTGAGGAAATCCTCAATTCCATACTCACCAAGTGATGACCGTATGGGATTACAATAGTGTAAGCTTAAGTTCAGGGCACAAAAATAAAAGGAAAGATTTTTTTACTCTCTACTAACTGCACAATAAATTGATTTGTTTGGAGAGAAATCCCTTCTTTCTGCAGCAGCCTCTATGAAGTAGAAGCTGTTTGCACAGCACAGGCATCTATGAAGAGCCTTGTTTCAGATATCTATTTCTGTGTAACAAACCACCCCAAAACATGGTAATTTAAAATATCGATGTCATATTCTATCTCACAATCCTGTGTGTTGACAATCTGGGCTACTCCTTTGCAGCCTCAGCTGGCTGTAATCATCGACCACCTGCCTGAAGCTCAGGGGTCCAAGATGGTCTCACTCACATGTCTGGTAGTTGGCACTGGCTGTCTGTTGGGGCCCAGTGACTATCCTTCGTGTCGACTAAACTGGGCTTCTGTATAGCATGAAGTATCTCAGGATCTCAAGATGGCGAAGGCAGAAGCTGCAAGGTCTCTGAAGGTCTGGGTTCTGAAATTCACACAGCATCTCTTCTGTCACTTTCTATTATTCAAAGCAAGTCATAAAGCCAGCCCACTTTCAAGTGGTGGAAAATTAGACTCCATTTATTGAAGGGAGGAGCAGCAAAGTCAAATTGCAAAGGGGCGTGGACATGAGGAGGTGGGGCGTGGACATGAGGAGGTGGAATTCCTTGGGGGCCATTACAGTGATCTACCACAGGCAGCTCTATATGCTTCATGAATACTGTTCATTCCACTTATACCCCCTCCATTATTCTGGTGAGTGAGAACCACCTCAGTACTTTTGGTCGAGGGAGACTAACTTCTGAATTTTTCTTATTAAAAAAAAAAAGATAATGTAGATTCCTGGGAGAAAATTAAGAAATACTGTCAAAGCAAAGAAAAGAAAATAGCAATCACCTAAAATCCCACTACTCAAAAACAACCATTATTAGGATTTAGGTACATGTCCATCCAGCCTTTGTTCTAAAATATAGATAATAATAGGAGCCGGCCCCGTGGCCGAGTGGTTAAGTTCATGCACTCTGCTTTGGTGGCCCAGGGTCTTGCCGGTTCGGATCCTGGGTGTGGACGTGGCACAGCTCGTCAGGCCATGATGAGGCAGCATCCCACATAGCACAACCAGAGGCACTCACAACTAGTATATATAACTATATACTGGGGAGCTTTGGGATGAAGGAGAAAAGAAAAAGATTGGCAACAGACATTAGCGCAGGTGCCAATCTTTAAAAAAAGAAAAAATATGGACAATAATAAATAGTCTACATAAACTATATATTACTGTACACTTCCTTACCAGGTGCTGAACTGTGTACTTTGCATAGATTATCTCATCTAACATCATAATCATATGAGATAGATATTATTATTAATCTCCATTTTACGGAAGATGAAATTGAGGCTTACAGACCTTAGCTAACTTGCCTAATGTCATATATATATGTATGTATATATATGTATCACACTATTGTAAACTCCCTTTTTTCATATTACATCATGCAAATTTCCTTACTTGATAGTTTTCAAATGGGTTAAAATCAAAACTGAAAAGCAACAACGACTTAACAATATTTGAGATTCTGGTTCCTGGTCATGATTGCTTCTTGAGCCTGTCAGGTGGTTGCAGATTAGAACAAAATAGTGATGTGTACCCTTCACTGCAAAGTACTAGCTTTGAAATTTTAATCTTTTATAAGAGCCTCAAGGCTTGATTTTGGCAAAGTTGGTTGGTGGAGAAAATAGCAAATGAATTTTTTGAATGTTGTGACAAAGCCCAGCAGCGGGAGTGCAAAGTTGGAGCACATCCATTCCTACAAGGAGCCAGAGCGGGAAATGACAGGTGTCAAGCACCACAGTGACACCAAAAATCTTTCCAGATGTGGGGTTTGTGGTTTGATACACAGTATTGTTTCCTTGATCATCTATCTCTCAGTAAACGAACAAGTCCTTCCAGTGACACGCATGTTACGTTTCTATTTTTAATCTCTAAATTTTGTCTGTTCTCGGGCAAAAATTGGCAAGGGTTTGTGGCAAGTGGGAGGGGAGTAGCAGGTGGAAGTGTTTGAGAAGAGGAACTCAGCAATGTCCCTTTTTCCATGAAGTCATAGATTAATAACATGAGAAAATGTGAAAACAGCAAATGTAACATGAGAAGCAATATAAATATACAAAATAAAATTATGTACCTTACAATTTCTTTTAAAATTTAATGCTTATTTGTTCTTGTTTGTGAGCAGATGACTTACTATGATTCACCTCAATTTCTAGCTATCAGAAATAGAAGATTCAGCAAGCTTTGCTAGAAAGATTTTTAAAAATTAAGCCCTTTAACCAATTATTAAAATTGTGTTCATAGTTCTCATTTCCAGCCAGCAATATAATAATAAAGATAAATTAATGAACAAAACATCTTACTAATAAAGAGGAAAAGTTTGTATAGATCTGATGTTGCTTTTTACTTAACAGATATCATTGTGTTTTCAACTTTTGAAGAAATGCCTAAGAAGAATAAACCAATCAAACAGAATGGGTTTTCTGTGTGCTGGTGGTTATGGAGCCCTCCTGTGGATATTGGCCTTTGGAAATAAGAAACCCTCAATTCCTAAATTTATCTTTAACAACAGTAGCATATGCCCAATCAAGTAGAGATTAAATGCTCTTGATTTGGTTATATTTTAAGGCACTTTTGGTAAACAAGTTCTTTTTCATATGCCAAGTACAACAGATTGGAAATGGCTGACTAGAACACTGACATGAAATGGATTCTAAGGTTATGTCCATCTCAGAAAGAGTTGTGAGATAATTTAGTGACTTCTGCCACTGGTGGGGATACAGGGATTGGCAGCATCCCAGTTAAGAGGTAAGGAAATATTATTTTGCATGAAACATCTGTTTAATATTTATACTCTTTCCTCACTATCATCCAACACCTATTTATTGAGCACCAACTTTGTTCCAGAAAATGATCTAGATATTGAGGCTAGAACAGTGAACAAGTACACATGCACACGTAAACTGACATTTGAATATAGTACTTAACTATTTCCAAAGATCTTTCCGAGAAGATATGTCACTTAATCCTCATGATAGCCTAGTAAAATAGGTAAAACAGGTGGTGATATCTGCATATGGCAAAAGAGGAGACTGAAGCATCAAAAGGTTGAATATATTTCCTTGGCTTAAGTATATCCATCAAAGAAAATAGAGGGAAAAAACCAGAGCAAACAAACTACTTAATGGTGAATCTTTAAAGACATTTTCATTAAAATCAAGATGAAGATTAGCCACTTCCATTCAATACTGCACAGGAGCAATATGAGAATTGGAAAAGAAGCATGAAAGCTCTTTTTATTAAGAGAATATAGATTGTCTTCAAATTCCAAGGATTCTACAGACACAACTAATACGAGGAGGCAAGAAATTTCAAAATCAAAATATGAACATCAATAGCATTTCTGTGCATCACTGGGGCCAACCAGAAAACGTAACAGTAACAAAATCTCATTCTCAGCCACAATAAGAACAATGGCAGCACGCGAAGGCAATTTCAACCAAAACCTCAGCTTAGCTATTTGTAGAATGTGACAAGCTCAGCCTCAACTTCATACTGAAGGACAAAGGGTCAGCAACAGTAAAGACAATCATGAAGATCAAGACGGAGGGATACTCACACTCCCAGATATCAAGCCTTATAAAATCACAGTAATCAAGATAGCACGGCCCTGACCCAGGGACAGCAAAATAAACTAACGAAACAGATTTAACAGCCTATGAACAGAACGCTACGTAAATGGAAACTTGATCTACGGCAAAGTTGTATTATCATTAGCGGAGAAGATGGACCAGTCGATAAATAGTCTTGGGAAATTGGCTATTTTTATGAAAAAAAAATAATGTTCTTACTTTACACCACACATGTGCACGCATGGGTGGAAACTACTACGAGTGGATTAAAGACTTAAAAATGAAAAGCAAGTCTTTAAAACTTTCAAAAGGAAGCGTAGGAAAATATCTTTATGACCTTGAGATAGGAAAGAATTCTTACACAAAGCAGAACCAGATTGAAAAATTTAAACTTATATACAACAAAGATACTTTGAACAAAACAAAAAGATAAGCTACAGATTTGGAGAAAGTATTTACAGTGAATGGGACTGATAAAAGATTAGCTTGCAAATATAAAGTATTCCTATAAAATACTAGGATAAGGAACCACACCACCGCCATGGGCAAAGGGTGTGAACAGGCATTCACAGAAAAACCCAATGGTAAACAAGCATTTGAAAAGATGCCTAGTATTGTTGATAATCAGCAAAATGCAAATTAAAACAATCTTTCACATTATCAAACTAACAGAAAAGTGTTATTAGCTTACAGGGGCCGGCCCAGTGGTGCAGCGGTTAAGTGCACACATTCCACTTTGGCGGCCCGGGGTTCGCCTGTTCAGATCCTGGGTGCGGATATGGTACCTCATGGCAAGCCATGCTGTGGTAGGCGTCCCATGTATAAAGTAGAGGAAGATGGGCACGGATGTTAGCTCAGGGCCAGTCTTCCTCAGCAAAAAGAGGAGGATTGGCGGCAGATGTTAGCTCAGGGCTAATCTTCCTCAAAAAAAAAACCTTATAAAACTCAATGTTGATGAAGATGTAGAGCCAGGGAGATTCTCAAACACTGATCCATACAGTCATTCAGGGATATAGACTTATGGAGGCTCCAGAATTTTCTTATACCTCCATTAAAAAATATGGCTTCCACGGTCCCTGCAGCAGGAGAAGAGAACACCGACAATTCAGTTGTTCTTCTATGTTTACCTTGGAAGTAATGCACACCACATCTGGTTACAGCCCATCGGCAGAGCTAATCTCCTGGTACCAATCTAACCGCAAAGGAGACTGGGAGATGAAGTCTTTGTGCACCTGGGAAGAGGAAAATGAAATAGGAGTTGATGAACACATGGCATTCTCTCCATCATATTTGACAAAACAATAAAAATTGTATAAATCTGGGTGGTAGATAGATGCTAATTTTATTGCTCTTTATATTTTTCTGTATGTTTATATTTTTCATAATTTCTTTAAGAAGGAGGAAAATGAAGAGAGATTAAATGAGCTACAGTGCTAATAAGTGGTGTATTGGACTAGAACTGTTCTCTCGCTAATAAATCCCCTTCCTTCAAGAGTCAAAACCAGGTGCTGTATTCAGATTATTCATTTAAGACAGATTTATTGAGTTCCAATTATATTCCCGCCCTTGAGGAGGGCACAGTCCAAAGGTAGAGGAGACAGACACATAAACAAATCATTATAATACATTATAATTATTACAATGGAACATGAAGAAAAATAGGTACAAAGTGCTCCTGACCATTATAACCTGGTACCAAAATCACTGGAAACTTCTTCATGATGTTCTTGATTCCCAGCAAATTTGAAAATGCGCACCAGCAGTGCATGAGGTCAATGTAATCCGCAGTTACGAGAGCCGACGTTTTGTGGAGAGTTATTTCAGGAAATTCCTGCAGTAAAACTTTGCCATGGACTCCACCCAATTCATACTCAGCCTGTACAGACTTGCTAGGGAGGTGCTGCGAAAACAGTATAGACAGTTTTCTTTGACCTCACGCCTTCAAATAAGAAGTTCTTTGTTAAAGCTGTACACCTGAAACTCATACAACAACAAAAAATTCAAAAATTTAAAAAAGAAGTTCTCTGTTCCTCTATACACAAGCAGAATGGAGAGAAACAATGGAAAGAAAATTGCTCGAATTACTGGTATTGAAGTCTTGTGCCTCTTTCAAGCATCTGGGCTGACAACCCTCCATGCATGACACATTTGTGGAAGTCAGAGACTAAAAAGAGCTAGCATATTTTCTAGACCATCCTCTGTGACCAAGAACACACCTGCTTCAGATAACTCATCTCGTTATGCGATATTCTCTGCCAAGTAGTTTTAAAATAGGGGCCGGCTCCGTGGCCGAGTGGTTAAGTTCGCGTGCGCCGCTGCGGCAGCCCAAGGTTCGGATCCTGGGCGCGGACATGGCACTGCTCGTCAGGCCATGTTGAGGCGGCGTCCCACATCCTACATCTAGAAGAACGTGCAACTAAGATATACAACTGTGTACAGGGCGGGTTTGGGGAGATAAAAGCAGGAAAAAAAAAAAAAAGATTGGCAACAGTTGTTAGCCCAGGTGCCAATCTTTAAAAATAAAATAAAATAAAATATTCCCATTATACACACAGCTATGTTTGTCCAAGGTGTTCCATAATCTAGTTCATTCATTTATTCAACACAAAATTTTGATATAGTGGTTACCAAAACATATGCGATCTCTGACCTCGTGGAGCTTACAGCCCCGTTGAGGAAGTAGACGTTAATCAAGCAAGTACACCAAAAGTTATTCTCATATATGAATAAGAGTTATGAAGAAGAATAAAGTGTGCTGTGAAAGAGAATAGAGGCTACTAAGAATTCTATTTTAGAATGGAGGGACTAGGGCATGCCAATCTGGGGTAGTGACTCATGGTGGCTTAGACTAGGGAAGTGGTAGAGGGAAGTCTATCTCTAATATCTAAACTAAAATGACTAATTGACTAAATTAGTAGGATTTGATGATTCATACATATGAGATGGAGGCAAACTGAGGTCCAAGATGACTCCCAGGCCCAATCCTCAATATAAATATTTCCTTCATACTGTTAGAATGCTTTGTCTCAACTAGTTTTACAAAAACACCCATATTCATCCATGTATTGCATTCCTTGCATAGGTGTTTGAGCCTTAGACACAGATATTTCCTTTCATGGCAAGGAAATCATTGGAATATTGACCATCTTTAACCCTGCTGCCTTCGATGCCACTGGTCTGCTTTGTTTTTCCAGTAGCCAGGATGATGCTAAACGTGTAGACACAAGGCTCTCATCCCCCTACTACTCTCTACAGTTATTTTATACTATTCAAGGATTTTAAATTTACATTAAATTTATTACATCACATTTACATGTACATTAACATAGTACAAATTTCATAAGAACAAAAAGGTACACAGTGAAAAGTAGATCTCCTTCTGCCTTGGCACCCAAATGTCTACCTGCTCCCTTTCAAGTCGACCACCATTATAAATTCCCTGAGTATCCTTCAACAGATAATTTTTGCATATGCAGGCAAATATTTTGTAAATAAATGGAAGGATACTATGATGGTTCGTTTTATGTGTCGACTTGACTGGGCCAAGGAAGCCCAGATAGCAGGTAAATGTTATTTCTGCGTGTGTCTGTGAGGGCGCTTCTGCAAGAGATTAGCATTTGAATCAGCAGACTGAGTAGAGATCACCCTCACCACTGCAGGTGGGTATCATGCAATCCTCTGAAGGACTCAACAGAACAAAAGGGCGGAAGAAAGGCCAATTCACTCCCTCTGCTTCAGCTGGGGCATCCGTCTTCTCCTGCTCTCAGACAATGGTGCTCCTGGTTCTTGGACCTTCAGATTTGAACTGGGACTTACACCATCGACCCCGATTCTCAGGCCTTTGAACTTGGATTTACTCCATTGGCTCCCATGGTTCTCAGGCCTTCAGACTGAGATGGAATCAGATCACTGACCTTCCTGGTTCTCCAACTTGCAGACAGCAGATTGTGAGACTTCTTGGCCTCCATAATTCCATGAGCCAATTCTTACAATCTTCTATCTATCTATCTATCTATCTATCTATCTATCTATCTATCTATGCTATTGGTTCTGTTTCTCTAGAGAACTCCAACTAGTACAGATACTATACACTCTATTCTGCATCTTGCGTTCTTCACTTAATACATCTGAAAGATCTTTCCTATAGTCTTTTTAATGGTGCCATGCAATTTAAACTGATTCAACTTAACCAATATAATTTTTCACTCTACCTTTTATTGATGAACATTTATGTTATTTCTAACTGTAGGCCATTTCAAAGAATGCTACAGAAAATAATCTTTACATACCTCACTTCATACATATGTAAGCTCCTCTACAGAAAAATTCCTATGAGTAGAATGCAGAACCAAACGCGTGTGCATTTGTAATTTTGATACCTGTTGCCAATATTTTAAGGGATACTCCAATTTACACTTCTCCTTGCACTATATTGGAGTTCCTGCTTTTTCACACCCTCACCCACATATTATGTTATCAAACCCTTTGATCTTCGACAATATGAGAAGTGTAAATATTATTGCATAATTCTAATTAGCATTTCTCTTAGAGGAAGATTGAACATCTTTTCCTACAGATGTAACAGTCCTAAGATTTTACCTTTTCTTTAAACTTCGCACATTACTTCATGTGAAAGAAACTTGTCAAAATTAACATGAATAAAAAGTGTTCTTTGATCAACTATGAGTAGATAGTCAAATCTGGTTGTACTGTCCTTTGAAGTGAAGAAGCAAAGATCAATTTTGATGAAGTCATCAACCAATTCCCAGAAGTTAAGTCTTGAAATGTCATTACTCATTACTGAAATAGAACTAAAATTGGTATATGTTCTTTCCATTTTTCAAAAGGAACAAGCATTCACCCATGCAACAACATAGATGAATCTTAAATGCATATTGCTAAGTGAAAGAAGCCAAAATGGTAAGGTTATATTCTGGAAAAGGAAAAACCTACAAAGACGGAAAACAGGTCAGCCAGGATTATTGCTAGGGGTTTGAGGAGAAAAAGGAGGATTGACTAGGCAAAGCACAGGAAACTTTTAAGACCTTGAAACTATTGTGTATACTCCTATAGTGGTAGCTACATGACATTATTCATTTGTTGAAAACAATAGAACTTTACAGAGCAAGAGTAATGCTCTTAATGTATGAAAAATTTAAACTTATCACCCAGGAGGGTGGGGGAATCCCATGGTGGAATACAGGCTGTGACAAAGAATCTAACTATAATACAAATATATAACCTAACCTCACTGAGGTGCTGACTTTGGAAATGACTGGAAACTATAAGAATAAAGACAGAAGATGGGGCTGGCCCCGTGGCCGAGTGGTTAAGTTCGCGCGCTCCGCTGCAGGCGGCCCAGTGTTTCGTCGGTTCGAATCCTGGGCGCGGACATGGCACTGCTGGTCAGACCACGCTGAGGCAGCGTCCCACATGCCACAACTAGAGGAACCCACAACGAAGAATACACAACTATGTACCGGGGGCTTTGGGGAGAAAAAGGAAAAAAAAAAATAAAATCTTTAAAAAAAAAAAAAAAAAAGAATAAAGACAGAAGAAACCGAATACTATCCTCTAGTTGCTAAAAGTGTTGCACAAAGGGTACAATTTAATTCTGAAATTACTCTCTGTTCATGCTAGGATTACACAAATGAGCAAATGGCTCGTGGGAGCCAGGTTTCTTACTGTCATTGAGAGAGTTTACAAATAGCGAAAGAGAAGAGGCTGGATTAGAATGGAAGACATTAGTATGAATTCATGTTTATCTTAATATAGATAATAATCTGTATCTACCCATATATAGAGATTATATACCTATAATAATCTATATCTGCATATGCAGATATGTGTGTATACACAGGTTAGTATAGATACATATATTTCTTAGTCCTACCTGCTGAGACGGCTTGGAAACAAAACATCCCAGTAGCAACAAGTGCATCTGGTGCCCAGATCTCGGTTTCTAACACCATTCTCCAATAAAAGAACCAGGCTCTGTGGAGAAACGACTGATTCTAGGACTGGGTCAGGGAATATGCAAGGTGAACCTAGAGCATACTGTAGTGCCAGAAAGTACTCAAAAAACAAAACTATGGTGGTATATCAAAGGGACACAAGAGCCAACTGAAAGAGCTCCCAATGGGCCAAAACCGGAAAAACTTGGGTGGAAAAAAAAAAGTATTGGATTATAATCCAAAGTACAATCCAAAGATCCATGAATCTATACTAATATAAATAAATAATTGAATAAGAGAAGAGACAAATCTCCCCATACAAAAGAATTCCAAATAATTACGTAGATAATCCGCCCTCAAGGAGGCGGAGCATAATTCTCCACTCCTTAAGGATGGGCTGCACTTAGTGAGTTGCTTCTGAACAGCACAGTATAGAAAGGATAGAAAAAGTAACTTTTCCACGAAGAAAACTGGCAAACACTGCCTTAGCCAAGTGATCAACTTTAACATCATCAGTGACAAATCACATTGATAGCACATACTTTGACAATGATGTGTTGAGAATGGCACTCGTTTTCTGTGGTCTTCTTTGCAAAAACCCGTAACACCAGGACAACCACGAGAAAACCATTAGATGAACCAAATTAAGAGAAATTCTACAAAATACCTGACTGGTCCTCCTCAAAACTGTCCAGGTCACCAAAAAGAAGGAAAGTCTAAGAAACTGTTACACCCCAGAGGAGCCTAAGGAAACATGACAACTAAATGTAATCTGATATCCTGGTTGGGATCCTGGAACAGGAAAAGGACATCATGGAAAAACAGGAAATCTGAATAAAGTATGGAATTCAGTTGATAAAAATGTAACAATATTATTTCATTAGTTGTGACAAATGTACCATAGTAATGTAAGTTGTTAGTAATAGGAGAAACCGGGTGCAGGGCATGTGTGAATACTTTGTACTATCTTTGAAATTTTTCTGTGAATCTAACTATTTTAAGATAAAGAGTAATATTGATAGAGGGATATAGAAATGGATAGATAGGTTACCGTATGAGAACGCAAGTAGAGTAAAATATTACAGGTAAAATCTAGGTGCTGGACATACAGGTGTTCACTAAAATTTCTTCAACTTTGCTGTATGTTTGAAAAAATTCATAATAAAAATGTTGAGGAAAAGTACATTCGTATAATTTTTAAAAATCTTAATTTTTTCTTTTTTGCACTGTAATCTTTTCTTCTATTTTCCTATCTTAATTATTTGCCAGCATGATTATACCTACAAAATTCAAAAACAGAAAAATTTCAATGTTGCATTTCTCTTCTGGCCATTATTGCTATTTGTTTTATTTCATGATTATTATTGAAAATAATTTTATCATATGCAGGGGTGTTTAAAACTTATCCCCCTCTACAAACTTCCAGTTATAAAATAAATAAATATTATCTTATAAAAGAAGTATTATAACTATTAAAAAATAAATAAGTCATGGGGATGTAATGTAGAGTATGGTGACTATAGTTAATAATACTCTAATGCGTATTTGAAAGTTGCTAAGAGGGCAGATCTTAAAAGTTCTCATCACAAGAAAAAAATTTGTAACTATGTATGGTGACAGATGTTAACTAGATTTACTGAGGTGATCCTTTTGCAATATATATAAATATGGAATCACCACAGTGTACACCTGAAATTAATATAATGTTGTATATCAATAATAACTCAATTAAAAAAATTATCCCCTCTGGGTATCAAATCACTAGATATGCTACTGCTGAGTACAACCGAGTGTGGGTTACCCAGGCTGTCCCCCAGCTTAGCCGCTGTCCTGGGGCAAGTCTGTGAGGGAGGGGGGTCAAGGCCATGAAGGCAGCTTGGCTGGGCTCTCTGTGGGGTGCTGAGAGTCCAAAGGGCAGCGGCTGCAGTGGCAGCGTGGGGTTGGCAGCCTTGACAGCGTCTTCCCTGCTCTTGGGGCAGCGAGGGCGTCTGCAGGAGAAATCAGGCACTTTTGATTCAGGCATTGGCTGCCTTGGCCCCAGACAGAATCCCAGGGTGCTGAAGCAGAGCCAGAGGAGGGAAATGGTGACGCCAGCTGATATCCGGGGGAAGAACCAGAGGAATACGATTTTATATTGGGATCCTAATTTTATCCCCTTTCTGGGCTAGTCAGGAAACATGAGTTAAAGCTTCAGCAACACCTTTATATTTTCTATGCAAATTGTTCAAGAACAATTGTGAAAAGCATTCATATTTTATTGCCTTTTATAACTGAGTTGGCTCATTTTTAACAACTCCTCCCCACCTTCCTAATTTGTATAATGATGAATTAGATGTGCAACCCAGTTGTCAGCTGGGGCCTCCCTTCCCATTCCATCTTTGGCTCAATTTTCCTGGTTTTTGAAAATTTCCAGGGTACTTAGGTTCTCCACTGCCCAGAGCTTTAAACTTCCATATTAGAGTCTCTGTTTTGTAGCACAGGAATCCAGAGGTGATACTCCACGGCAACCATGGTGGGAGGTACCTCTTCATGGAAGATTTTAGGGGAGTTATGCAGGAGGAGTTTACATGGCAATGCACGCAACTTCAAATGCACAGATCTGGTGGTTGGAAAGGCCCAAGAGGCAGGGCTGCTGTCACCACATCCTGGACTTACTTCAAAGCCCCAGTCAAAGCTAAAAGTCTTCTCAGTTACCAGCAAAAGGGCTGAGGCAGTACAGTAACACACCACTAACGACGTTTCAGTCAATAACAGACCACATATACGATGGCGGTCCCACAAGATTATAATGCAGCTGAAAAATTCTTATTGCCTACTGACGTCACAGCTGTTATAATGTCGTGGCACAACCATTACTCACTTGATTGTGGTATTGCTGGTGTAAACAAACCTACTGCTTCATCCCAATATCAAAACACCCACCTTTCTCCCTCCAAACACCACCTCTTTCATCCGACCAATGGATCAAGGAGTTATAGCAGCTTTTAAGGCCTACTGTCTGAGGAGGACATTTGCCCAGGCTATTGTTACAACTGGGGAAGACACTGAGAAGACACTGATGCAATTCTGGAAGGATCACAACATCTGACTGCCTCAAGAACGTTGCTTGGGCTTGGGGTGATGTCACCAAGGCATCTGGAAGAAGACACTCAAGAGGTTCATCCATGACTTCAAAGGACTTGCCAAGGATGAGGAGGTTGCAAAAATCAACAAGGCTGTGGTTGAGATGGCAAACAACTTCAACCTGGGTGTGGATGAGGATGTCGTTGGGGAGTTCCTAGAGGTGGTTCCTGAGATTTGACTAATGAAGAGCTGTTGGAAGTGGAACAAAAATGCATAGCTGAAGAAGAGGCAAGAGAAAACGAAAATGTAGGGGAAGAAAAAGAAGAACCTCGAAGAAAATTCACAGTGAAGTGTTCAGCAGAAACTTTGCAGACCTCAACAGGCTCCTTAAAGGTTTGAAAACGAGGACCCCAACAGCAAAAGGTTTTCATTAATAGAAAGGAATGTTCATGGTGCATTATCAACTTACAAGCAAATCTATGAGGAAAAAAAGAAACCAACCAACAAGCCACCGTGGATGTATTTCTGAAAAGAGTGACGCCTCCTGAAGAAGAGCCTCACGAAGTCCTTCAGGAGTATTCCAGAAGAAGGCATTGTTATTATAGCAGATGACAGCTCCATGAGTGTTATCGCCCCTGAAGATCTTCCAGTGGGACAAGATGCGGAGGTGGAAGACAATGATACTGTTGAATCTGACCCTGTGTAGGTCTAAGCTAATGTGTGTGTTTGTGCCTTAGTTTTTAACAAAAAAGTTTAAAAAGTAAAAAAAAAAAAATTAAAAAGTAGAAAAAAGCTAATAGAATAAAAATATAAAGAAAGAAAATATTTTTGTACAGCTGTTCAATGTGTTTGTGTTTTAAGCTAAGTGTTCTTACAAAGCAATCAAAAAGCTAAAAAAATTAAAAAGCTTATAAAGTAAAATTGTTACAGTAGGCTAAAGTTAATTGATTATTAACGACAAAGATATTTTTTAAATAACGTTAGTGTAGCCTAAGCGTACAGTGTTTATAAAGTGCATAGTAGTGTATGGTAATATCCTAGGCCGTCACATTCACTCCCCACTCACTCATGGACTCACCCAGAGAAACTTCCAGTCCTACATGCTCCTTTCATGGTAAGTGTCCTGTACAATGTACCATTTTTTATCTTTTATAGCGTATTTTTACTGTACCTTTTCTATGTTTAGATACACAAATACTTACCATTGTGTTATAATTACCTACAGTATTCAGTACAGTAACATGCTATACAGGTTTGTAGCCTAGGAGCAATAGGCTATACCATATAGCCTAGGTGTGTAGTAGGCTATACCATCCAGGTTGGTGTAAGTACACTCAATGTTGTTTGCACAACAACAAAATCACCTAATGACACATTTCTCAGAAGGTATCCCCATCATTAAGCGACACATGACTGTATTCATGAAAGTGGAAAATGCTGCCTGCAGAACCCTAAGAGCCTACCAGACATTGTGCTTCCTTCTCAGGAGTGCAGGGCAAAAAATGCAACAGTTGGTCCTTTACTTTGGAGGGGATGTCCCGGTACAGCCCAGCCTCTGTGCTCCTAAAAATGTCACTGATGGAGCAGAACCCTAAATCTTTGTAGGGTTTAACTTCTACCCTCCAACACCCAAGTGTCTTACCAAGACCTTTGACGTACGGGGACTTCTTGCTCACCTACTATGATTAATATGATATTTTTGATATAGCAGACCAATTTGATGCAACGAAAGAATGCTCTTTTATCAATGAATTCTTCCTTAATCAACTTTATGTTCTCCCCCCTTGACTATATTCAGGATCTACATATGCTCTTCCAGCTTCCGCCAATATAGCTCCTTCGAGAAATAGTCTCTTTTCTCCTTTAGAAGGCCCATTGCTTATGTTGTGACTTAATCCTACTTATTTTTGGGGGAGTGAGGTGAGGGGGTGGTGGAATGCATTAAGATCCTTTGAGAAAAGGAGCTGTTTTCATGCAAGGGAAAAAAATCTCTGTATCAACTTCAAAAGTGAGGAATCCTTAGCTTTAATTGGGAGAGTAGGCCATTTCTGCAGCCCAGAGGACTCAGAGGAAATCTGGGAGTCAAGATTTACAGGGACATTGTAAATGTCTTCATGTCATATCTCAGGATCTCATTCCTTCCCAATTAAGGGTGACTTTGACATAGCCGACTCAAAAGGATTGAGAATTCTGCCTTCACTGGAGCTCCGCTACATTATAATTTAAGTTCTGGGCCTCAACTTCAGGAGATCTGGCCTCTTAAATTGGCCATCTTATACCATTGTCCTTAAGATACTACTTTCCCTGAACCTCTGGATGCCCAGGACGCTGCACCCTCCAGTGCGTTCCCTGATGCTGGCCTCCCACCCTGGTTCACTACTGGTAACAGTTTTATAATTGCACTGCTCCCACACCAGGGGCTCCATCTACCACTAGCAAGGGGTTTTCATTACCAGCCAGGCAGCAGGTGACCCAGTTCCAAAATCTTATTTTAGAATCTGCTTCCCAGGACCACCCCACTTCTGTATCAACTATTGGAAGGCAGATTCCCCTGGACTCTCCAGCTCTGAGATTTGCCCGTAGGAGAATATTAGCAAGTGCTTTCAGAAGCTGCCCCCTGAGGGAACAAGGGAAGCAGGATTGGAAAGAGGGAGAAGGTGAATTGCAGGGCAATGGTAACGGAGGCCTTTTCTGTCTCCACCTGGAGCTCTGGAGCTGGGACGGCTAATCAGAGATGTCCTGATTGAGGATTGGGGTGGCATCAATGGGTTACTGCTCCTGGGGACACGGCATAACTCTGAATGAGGCAGTTCCCTGAGGAGGGTCTCAACTGTGAGTTGACACTACCAGAAGCTGGTGAAAAGAGTGCCTTGGAGCTGAACTGGGGATCTGGATGGCACACTAGGACATCTACTACAGCTCAGATGACCAGGGGCACCCAGGTTCGAGAGACAGCACAGGACATGGGAACAGTCCCCAGCAAACCAGGACATTTGGTTACCCTAGAAGCCCTGGCCTGAAAATACTAAAGGGAGCTGCGAATTTTCTCGATAACAATGAATGTGTATTAGTAGAACATGTATCAGTAGTTAGGATGCTGGGCTATCGGATGAATATTCAAGGCGTAGACGAATATTCAACTACAAAAGGCTCCTAGAATATTTGTGACAGTATTTGATGTGTAAACTTTAGTGAGTGACTCATAGAACAGGAATTGTGACATCTCTTCAGTCAGGCCTCTGACATAAAATTGGAGTGGAAGCTGCTCAACTAAGGCCACTACAAGGAAGTAAAAGGCCATATCACAAAAACTAGAGACATATCAGGTCGGCTCGCAACAGCACCAGAATCACCTGGAAATCTCATTGCAAATGCTGAGTTCCACCAGCAGAAATACTGATTTGGCACGTCTGGGGTTAGGTGGGGGACCACAGGGAGCTGCCTTTTTAACAGGTTCTGTAGAGGATTTTGATGCTGGTGACACCAGATCACACTCTAAAAAACACTGCACTGTTTCTACCATCCACTTTCTCTTAGCCCATGGATTAATCACCGATTATGTTTCTAAATTTCTAGTAAGTCAGGTTGCTGGATAAAATACAGGACATCCAGTTAAATTTACATTTCAGATAAATAATAAATAACTTTTTAGTATAAATATGTCCCATGGGAACATAAAATAATAATATAAAAGTACAATATAATATTAATATAATGGTATAATAAAAGAGTATATGTGGATAATATTGTTATAAATTGTATGATTAAATTAGTGTGAAAAACCGTAAGTAATATTATAATAAAATGTTATATAAATTATTAATAATGAGAAATTATTCATTGTTTATTTGAAATTCAAATTTAACTGGGCATCCTGCAGTCTTATCTGCTAAATCTGCCAACCCTGCTATCAAGGGAATTTTCAAAGACACAAAAGTAGAAAGAATAGTAGAATAAACCCACATGTAACCATCCCTCTGCTTGGACAGTTATCAACATTTGTCCCAATTATTTTTTATTTAATTTTTGTGCCTACTATTATGTTCCATGCTGTGGGAGATACAGAAAAAATTACATCCTTAAGTAGCTTACTGTCAAGTTGGGGGTATACAGTAAATATTTAAGAAATAAGTGCCAAAGTGTGTCATGCAGACTGTGAGTTCCACAGGAGTTCAAGGAAGGGAGTGTCAGTGTTGACTGGAGTGGTCTTGGATGAAGTGAGCCCCGAGCTGAGATGGTGTTAGACCTGGTAAAATCTGTGTCAATAAGGAAAAGTTGAGCAGGCTTTCCAGCTAGGGTAACCAGCGCAGCCAGGTTATATTCTCTCGGCTGTATACAAGTCTCTCTCTATTTGAAAGCACTCACCCCCATGCTTCACCCTTTAATCCCCAGTGCCCACAGCAGCTGTCACCCATCCGGCTAATATACAACAGGCACTACTGCAAATTACATCATCAGAACCGATTAGCTCTTGAAAGTGTCAGCACAATGGCTGTTCAATCTTCTCCGGGGGACTTGTTAATTAACCTCTGCAATATGCCGTCTTTGACATCATTCACAAGTTAAATTTTTCCTTGATTGAAAGTAGCCCTGGGGAGAATTATAAATTGATAAGAGAAACAAAATTCTATTCAGTTGGCCAGCTTTATGCTAATACTTATGAAATGTCATGGCTACTTGCGCCTATAGGCACACGTCAAATCACTAAGAAAAATATGGGATGATGCTATATTTTATCTCTTGAATTACATTAACATTTAAAATTGTCTATTTTCTTATGTATGTGACAATCACACAAAATGTGGGGTTTTAGACATTTAATAAGTCTTCTCTTTTTAATTCCTCTCAAGTTTAAATGCAACTATTTAAATACTAAGGATGAAAACTTAAAAAAATTTTTTGAAATATCATATAGATACAGATCAAGAAACATTAAATAACCGGTATCCTCAGAAGCCCCCTGCATGCTCCCTTCTGGAAAGTCACCCCCCCCCCAACCAAAGTAACCACCATCCCGATGTCTAACACCATAGAAGAGTTTTGTCTGCTTTTGTACTTTATATAAATAGAATCATACAATATGTACTCTGTTTTGTATCTGGCTTCCTTCACTCAACATTACAATTGTGAAATTCAAGAGATGCTAATTTTAAAATGACTTTTGTTATCAAATAAGTAATACATATCCAACAATTAAAAATTGGCAAACACCCTATTACTTTTAATTACTTTTCAAATTGTATGTATGTCCATACACAATTTATTTGACCAAGGTCCTAAGCTTTCACAAAGTTCCTGCATAAAAAGAAAGGTTCTGATTTCTTTTCCACGATTTTACTAATCCTTTTATCCTGGCCTATTTTTATGACTGCTAATCCTTTTTCTCCAAAACTCAATCCTTAGTCAGCCCCCAAGTGCTTTACAAGGTTTGCAGCACCGTTATAATAAGAAGAGAAATAGAAGAATAAGACACAGATAGTTTATTTTCCAGCTGGTATGTGCACCGGTAGCTGGTGGTCACTAGGAAAGTTGTTGTGTTGCCAGCTCTGCCCCTCTAAGGACATCTGTCACCTGTCAGAGCAACACTCTGGGCTTTTTCACAAGAGGAAGTGCATCCAAGACTTGAGTGAAGAACCAAGGTTTGATTGTTTCTACTCACCTCAGTGTGAGCAAGAGTCCAATCCAAAATAGTCCACTCATCTCGTAAACTACCCAGTCAGCAAGGATCCTCCACCCTTGACAAGACACCGTGTGGATTTGTGGCTTAAATAACCAGGCATAATGTAGTGCAAAAGTGACTGTCACATAACTTTGCAAACCATAAACCACCACCATGCCCAGCATTGCCTCGAGATACAGACATTTTTTTTAAATTTTTAAAATTGTGATAAAGTACACATAACAAAGTTTACCATCTTAATCATTTTTAAGAGTACAGTTCAGTGATATTAAGCACATTCACGTTGTTGTGCAACCATCACCACCATCCATCTCCAGAACTCTTTTCCTCTCGCAAAACTGAAACTCTGAACCCATTAAATAATAACTCCTCATTCCTTCCTCCCTCCAATTCCTGGCAACCACTATTCTCCTTTCTTCAAGATGCAAAGTTCTTTCCCATGCATTCAATCCAGGCTGTTGGGACACAAGTTTTCCTTATGAGAAAGTCCTTCTGTGGTCTCCAGGATGAACCCCAGTCCATTACTTCCTGCTTTCTTCATCTCTGCAAAGGCCGTTATCCTATTCCTGGATCCCTTTTGGTGGAATCAAACCATTTGGGCAGGAAGGAGGAGTTCCTTGGTTTAACTGTAAGGACCTAGAGGGTATCTCACCTTCAGTCATCTCTCGATGACATTTCTGGTTCTTCTCATTCCAGAAATTGCTCCAGTGAATTGCACACTGGTACATACCATGCCTTCTGCTGACTTAGGAATCTTCTTCAGAGTCCATGAGGCAGGATGGGCTGTGAGTAACTGCTTTCTCCAACTAGGTAATTTCTGGCTTTGTTCTACCATTCAGTCCTTCATCACTTATTTCTCGAGCCACCTCCTCTCACCTGACCCAATGGACCTACTGTTAACTCAAAGCCCTGCCATTAGGGACTTCCAGCCATAGCTGTTTGAAAACATCAGCAGACAATCTCCCCAAAATGCAACCATAGACTGGACAAAAGTGACCAAATAACCATTTCAGCACTCTGAGAGTGGATCAGAGGCACACAACAATGTGAAAAGCATTTCTGCTTGAACTTCAGGTAGGAACAGTGGACGTTGTCTGTGGCATTCTAGCCTGGGGCTGCTCCCATTCCCTTCCCCACCCCCAGCCCCAGGTTGGCCAATGGAGATGTTCTGTCAGGGCAGAGCAGCCCATGAGCACCAACAGTACCTCTGCCACAGTTGAAGTGGCTCATTCAATTTGGAGTGCCCGTACCTACAGGGAGAAATGAAGAGCACCAGAGATGATAATTATATGGGCTAATACGAAAGACTATAGTTATCCTTTTCTCATGTCTTAATTTCTTTTAAAGACATACAATTATATGAAGCAATAATTATAACATTGTGTTGTTGATTTATAGCACATGCAGATGTAATATACATGACAATAATAGTGCAAAAAAAAAAAAAAAACGGGGGAGGGAATAGAGGAATACTGAAGCAAAGTTTCTATACTTTTCTGGAATTAAATTAGTATTAATCTGAAGTAGACTGTGATAATTAAGATGCATCTTGTAATCCTTAGATTACAATGCCTAACAAAAACCAGTTAAACCAAGGAACTCCTCCTTCCTGCCCAAATGGTCTGATTCCACCAAAAGGGATCCAGGAATAGGATAACGGTCTTTGCAGAGATGAAGAAAGCAGGAAGTAATGGACTGGGGTTCATCCTGGAGACCACAGAAGGACTTTCTCATAAGGAAAACTTGTGTCCCAAGAGCCTGGATTGAATGCATGGGAAATTTTTTTCAAAATTAAGAGAGTAATTGAAATCTTACACTGAAAATATTTAACATAAAAAAGCCAGCCAAGGAGGAGCAGAAGAAAGAAAAAGAGAGTTGACATAGAAAACAAATAGAGGAATGGTAAATAAAATCCAACCATATCAATAATTATATTAAATGTGGAGAGTCTAAACACCCCAACCAAAATGCAGCGATTGTCAGACTGGATAAAAAAGGCAAGATTCAGCTATATGCTGTCTACAAGAGACACACCTTAGATTCAAAGACACAAATAGGTTGAAAGTGAAAGGATGGAAAAAGATATGCTATTCAAACACTAACCATTAGAGAGCTGGAGTGTTTACGTTAATATTAGACAAAATAGACTTTAAGATAAGAAATATTACTAGAGATAAAAAGGGACATTTCATAACAATAAAAAAGTTAATACATCAGGAAAATATAACAATTCTAAATATATATTCACCTAACAACAAAACTTCAAAATGTATGAAGTAAAATCTGATACCTATCTCAGAGATAACCCTGGTGAAAAAGGAGGAGGCAAGGTTACTGTCTCCTGATCCCCCCTCACTTTATTCTTCCAAGTTACACAACACTTATCATGACATAATATTGTACTCATATGTTTACTTGTTTGGCTCACTCAGAGCCTCTTTGCCCTTTGTATGCCCAGTATACAGCACTCTTTAGCACATACAGTTCATTTTTTAATTAATTAATAAGTGAATGGCATCACAGGCAGAGGGGGAGAAGCAAAATAGAGCATAGCATATTCTAGGAACTCTTAAGTTGTTCCCAATGCCTTCAGAAGCATTTCCCAAACTGAATTCCTTGAGATGCTAATAGAGTTTGGTGCTCAAACTTGAACCACTCTGTTCCTTTCTTGGACATTCTCGATGCCCAATACTGTACTGAAGTCTGTTTTCATACATTCTCAAACTTATTTGACCAGACTTGTATTATTATCTTGAGGAAGTGCTCCTCATAGCAGCGATGGGGAGAGGCTGACCTAGGGTGTGGGACAGCCATGAGAGCTGGGTGGGAGATGAGTCCAGAGAGGTGGGTCATAGCCAGCACACAAGGAAAGTGATATGAAATGCTAAGAACTTTGAACTTTATTTTGCAGACTACATTGAAAGATTTTAGACAAGGGAGTAACATTATCTAATTGCATTTTATGAGTATCATCCTGGCAACAACACAGATGATGAATTGAAGAGAAGCCAGGCTAGAAGCAGAAGGACTAGCTGGAAGGTGGTGGCAGTAATCCAGGCAATAAATGATGAAAGCCTGGACTAAGTCTATGGCAACAGTAGTGGGGAGGAGAGACTACATAAGAAAACATATTTAGGAAGCTGAATTGACAGGTTTTCGTGATTAATTGCATCTAAGGGTGAGAGAGGAGGAGGTGTCCATGAAACCTTCCAGCTTTCTGACTCAGACAATTGGTGGGTGGTGGTGACATTCATTTGACAGGCTAGAGAGGGGCAGAACTGTGGGGGAAGAGGTTTAGTTTGAGGTACCCTGGAGAGTTCAGTCAGAAATTCAGATGTGGAGCTCAGGAGAGAGACCTGGGCTAGATGTGCAGAAGCGAGAGTCACTGGAATACTGGTTTGCCATAGGTTTAGATGAGGCAACTCAGAGAGAGAACATATGATGAGAAAGGAAGTGGGTGGGAGACTGAACTTTAGGGAATATCAACATGCGAGAGATTAACAGAGGAAGAGGACACAAGAAGGAAGAAATAGAGAGGTAGAAGGGAGACAGAAAAGGATATCAGGAAGCCAAGGCAGGGTAGGGAGAATGTGATCAGATCAACATCAAATGCTATAAAATCAGAAAAAAAGATGACGAATCATAAGGAAAGAAAAGTATAGGTTGCTTTTGAGAATTTGAATGTAATTGTTAACCATAGGGGAGACGTTTCAGTGGAGTAGCGAACTGGGGTGGAGTTAGGTCAAAGTCAAATTAAGATGAGTCAAATTATGGCAGGTTGAACTAGAAACGCGTGGGTAGGGAATGCATATGACTCTTCCAAGAAACTTAGCTTTGAAAGAAGAGCAAGAGAGCGAGAGGGCAGCAGGTAGAGAGGCTGGGGTGTTCAGAGAAGCTGTTTTCTTAAAGTTGGATGACATTTAAAGAGCAAGGGAGCGTACTTAGGTGCCAAGGGGAAGCCAGAGAGAGGGAGAGTGTGACATCACAGGGGACTGAGCAAAGCTGCAGGGAGACAAGAGGAGAAATGACACAGGTGAGGTCCACTGCAACAGGCCCAGCAATGCTTTCTTGCTCTGGTTTCTTCACCATCGACTAATGAATTTCCCTAAGACACAATTTTTAGCATATATTCAGTACGTTGGGTAGAGAATTCTTCTTTCATATTTCTGTATTCTCTCCCACAGCATGTTAGATGTGGCAGGTATCCTTGCAATTTTAAAAATTCATTATCATTGCTCTAATCAATAATCAACAACACTGTATTGCTTACAGGGAATAAAAGTAGAAACTAATTCAAGCCCTTCAGCATCTAGCTAAAATCCTGGTCTTCAGCCTGTTTCCCCTACAGCTGCCCTCTCCAGCCAGGCTGCTGTGTTGGCTTGCCCACAAATGCGTCTTGCTCCTCCAGCTGCTTTTGCCCTGCTCCCATCCCATCACAATAGTATCCCCCTCTTTATGTCTAGGAACACTGAGAACAAAATCCCAACCTATCATGGCCTACAAGGTCCTTTGGGATCTGCCTTTCGCTTGTCTCTCCAATTGCATAGGCAAGCACTCTCCCCCACGCTCTCTTCTGTTCCTCCAACAGGGAAGTGCTTTCCTAGCTCCAGACATTTGACATTCACCCTGACTCTGACTGCTTCCTGGAATGCTCTTTCCTTAGCACTTTTCGAGGCAGGCTCCTTATCCTTCAGGTCTCAGCTTGAACGTCACTTGCTCTCATCTGATGAAAGTGGATCTATATAAAGCAGATCCCACACCCTGTTATGGGTGATCATAATATACTTTTTATTTCCTTCAAAGCACTGAGAACAATCTGTACTTATTTTATTCATTTATTTCTTTCTTGTCCTTCCCGTTGCCCTCCAACAGAATGGAAGCCCCATGAAGACTGTACCCGATCTGTCTTGTCTCCTTCTTACCCCCAGTGCCTAGTACAGTGCTTGACAAGTGCTTTACAAACATATTTCATGAATGAATGAATGAACGAACAGCTTCTCTATAGTCTCCAATCCCAGCTTAAATCTCACCGCCATAGTGAATAATAATAATAGCTTATATACATTGAGTGCTTACCTTGTTCCAGGCATTACATCTCTTACCCGACTTAATGATCCCCCCGCAATATACTGCCTGTAATCCATACAATAGTTATTTTCCAGGCAACGCATTCTGTATTTAATCACAATTTAGCCTCTTGCTTTGTAATTTACTATATTACATGCATCACTATTTTTGCTCCAGCGAAATAAAAATTCTTAGCGCTCCCCCATAGCACACAGAGAGTGCTCAAAGCATGCCAAGTGGCTGCAGATGTCCTCCCAGGGTCACAGCATTAACATAATTAGAATGTTGATAAGTTGTCTTTCTTATAAACTTCAAACAGAACATCTAACCCAACTTACAAGTGGACAAACTCCATTCTACCTGTAAAGTGTCAAATATGGGTAAGGCGAGATTGTTTGAGCTTTGAGATAGGAAATGAGCAGTTTCATTCCCTTATTTTCCAGAAGAATTTGCTGAAATCTTAACTTTCTAGGAAGGATTGTCTCATGGCCAAAACTGCTCACAAAACCAGGTTATTTCACATGGAGAAGCCATAAGAAAGGCTCCTAGCATTAAGTATGGACTATTGGGTTTTGAAATATCTACTTTGCAGTGTTATGAAATCCCAAGCTGAAGAGCCTTCCAGTGTTTATGGTTTTAGGAGTCCCTTTCCACCTCTAGGCAGTGGCTTTGGGAAGCTGGAATCTATCCTGATGGGGATGACAGGGAAGAAGATCTTCCCAACTCCTCTAGATCTTTCTGGAGTTTGGAAATTCTGTTCCACATATCACCTTAGGTTTCCCTTGCAACCTACTCCTTCCCGTTTTGAGCTCAGATCAAAAAGACTCCAAGGAGTCCTCCCTTCATTGTAAAAGATGACTTTGGGGCAGTCTGCTCTCCTCACCCCACCCGGGTGTGGCCCTCCCCAAGGCCGGCAGTAAGCTTGGGGTCCCCAAGGGCCCTGGTTCCTAGCACTCTACCCCTGAGAGCCGTGAGAGTCATTCCTGAAAACTTCTCAGGCTCTGAGTACACCCAATAGTGATTTTCTTCTTGGGTTCCGCCCTGGAGCAGAGATATGCAGTCAGGAAAATGTCACCCAACCAGTCTCTCCATCTGACAGGTCAGCCGGAAGCACTCGTCCTACTGGGTGTCCTACTGGATGTTCTTCTTCGAAGAAAGCCTCCCCTACTAGAAAGAGTGTCTTCTCTTAATTAAATTTTTAACCTCCACAGACCCAACTGTTGATGGCAGTAAAATCCGGGTGATGCTGAACTTTACCAAGGACTCTATTTTTCAGCTTCCTTAGCGGCCACGGGTGTAATTAAATGCCATTCTTCTAATGACACACATTTTCCCTTCTAGCTGCTTAAAGTTTCTTCTCTGCTAAATAGTTTAGCAATTATCTCTTTGGTCACCATCTACCTCCTCCAGGGATGGCCTGCCAGAGTGACCTGTACTCCTCCTTCCATTTGACAGAGTCCCTGTTAAATAGAAAGAACTCTTGCCATCTTGAGTAATGTCATAATGTACCTTATTTATTTATGGCCCTGGAATGTGGTTTCTTTTCTCACTTTAAATTAGGGCTAGTGGGGACAAGCAATATCAAGGTGGCCATAATTTACCAAAATGCCAGCTTTTCAAAAATCTTAAACGTTCAACATTCCAGAATGTAGACAGAGTAAGAGGAAAGGAAACAAAATTTGTCATGATCTTGCAAGGAAGGCTAGTCTTGGGCGGAGACAAGAGCTCATATTTACTCAAGGATTTAAATTTAGATACTGTCATTATCTCCAAGTGAGGCTGTAGATTCCCAATGTGTGTGTGTGTGTGTGTTAGTAGGTCATTTATCAGTGTAGTAAACATTTAAAATATATCACAATGTAATCCTGCTTCTAGTATTGCTTTACTTGTTCATTTAACACATCAGGAACAAACAAGGTTGGTCTGAACCAGCCTCTTCGAGGTCCTGGCTCACGGGCTCATCACTAGCGGGGGGACAAAGCGAAAGAGCGGCTTGGAAGACCGGTTTCGGGGAGGAGCAAAGTCAGAGTCAACCCCCAAGTCGCGACCTGGAGGAGGGCGGAGCGGGGCCGCGGCGGGCGCAGAGTGGGGCGGGGCTGCGGGAGGCCAGGAGAAAAGGCCGGCACGGGGGCCCGCGGTGTCCACCGCGGGGGCCGGTGCCGGGTCTGGGCCGGAACTGCCGAGGCGACCTCCAGCGCCAGGCGGGGCCGACTGCGCCTCCTTCAGCTGCTGGGCGCCCGCGGCCTCCAAGCGCCGGGACGGCCTGGCCTGCGCGCTCTCGGAACCGGCGGCGCGGGCGCAGGCGCGCGCGCGGGGGTGGCAGTGGGGGTTAGGGGCGGATTTTCATTTTTGTTTTCCTCTTTTCTGTTGCATGACGATTACCAGAAAGTCCCGGGGCGGAGCGACGGGCAGACCCCTCCACTCTGTCCGGCACGTATTTTCCCAGGAGGGCGCGCATTCCTCCCTGGAGCCCACCCCTTAAAGCAGTTTTCAGGCTACGCCTGTGTGGACATAACTCCCCAAAGTAAAAAGCTTGTTTAACCGTTTCGAAGTTGATACTTTGGGAAAGGAGAAACCCTCCCGCGGGGCAGAGGAGATTCCAGGGGGAGTGTAAGGAACTCACGAGTTCTCACGCGAGGAACGCCTCTGTCCTCAAGCCAGTGGCGTCCAGTTTGATAGGGCCAAGACCCCTGGGTTTACCCCTCCCAGCTTTCTGGGTGCCCGCCCGGGAACAGCTTTGGGGCCATGCCGATTTCACCCACTTTAACCTCCTTGCGTCCTGATTTTTGTGTCTCCCATCTAGATCCTCGACTCTGATTCAGAGCTTCTCAGGGTTGGCTGGAAACCACAGCCCAGCCTCCCGATGCAGTCTGAATCCGGCTGGTGTGAAGAGGAGACCCCTTCCCTCTTGTGGGGTTTGGATCCTGTGTTTCTAGCCTTTGCAAAACTCTACATCAGGGATATCCTGGACTTGAAGGAGTCCCGCCAGGTGCCAGGTATGTGGCTTGTCAGCCTGGAGGATGCCCGGTACTGCATCTACACCCCATGCTGCCTTCCTTAAAGCTGCAGAGATCTGGGGCATAGGGGCTTTCAGGAGAGACTTCCCTGCTGCAGGCTTTGTAAATGACCCAGCCTGGACCCTCAAATGAGTTCATTTCTATGCAACTTAAAAACAGTCTAAATCTTTTTTATTTTTATTTTGTTAATAGATGCTTGAGGGAGTAACCTTTCTACTGAGGAACGTTTTTACTTGGTTTTGAGGTCTTTCATGTTTAAAAATGCTCAGTTTTTTCTGGGTCTGCTCTAAGGTGGAAAGCTTACTGGACCAGGCATTCCTAGGCATTGCTGTTTCCTGATGGAGCCACTTACCTGGTCTGGGTCTGTGACTCGCCTGTAAAGGTTAGGTATCTTCTTTGTAAGAATGGCAATTAACTATGCCCGATTTTTCTATGGTGCTTTCTTTTGTTTTGAATTCATCAGAATAAAAATAATGTAAACTCCCGAGAGGAGGGACGTCATCTGCCTTGTGCTTACAACAGTGCCTGGCAGGTAGTGGGCCAGCAAGAAATAGTCATTGGAGCAACAGAGCATTACATATGTAAAGTTAAAGAAATCGCTTTTTTTTTTATTAGAGTAGTGGTCACTAAAATAGGCTCTTCCTCCCTAAAAATATAACAAATTCAGTTTGGGGTAGATTTAAATAATTCATATAGCTGTGGGTGGATCTTCACGTGTTTCCTATGAGAAGTTTAGTTAAACTCTCTTTGCTATTTTGCATGAATAGCAAGCTGTGATTCAGAAGTAGCCAAGAATGTCAAGTATGCACAGTTTTAATGAGACAACGTTTTGTGTTTTTCCAGTTCTATGTACAAATATATTTGGATGACCTTATACTAAAGCCTTTTGTACAGATTTTCCATCACACCTTTATTTCCTAATTATTCTTGGAAATGGTCTCTTTTTTCCTTGGAAGGCAGCCATCCTCCCCCACGGTTGTCTGTTTTCCAGAACAGTCTGGTATTCTCCATAGCTCATCTCCATGGGAAGAAATGAATTCACACCCCAAATGCCAGCCTTTCTTACGGATCTCCTGTAGGTGCTCAAGGTGTCATCAGGGGCTTACCTCCTCTGTGAGGGAAGGACTTTATGGTGTATTAACAACAAACCAAGGAAACTGGTGTGTCACTGGTGATAATGCTTCCGACGTGGTTTTTAAAATGCAGTCTCATGGTTGAAGCAGACATCAACAATAATTTCACAGCATGATCTTCTTTAGACTGTACTCTTGGCTTCTGAGGGGTGGGAAATGCCACTAGTCTAGGTTTTCATTTTTGTCTTGTTTTGCTTTGTTTGTCATAAAGAAAAAACTTTTATTTTGACTGCATAAAATTTAGAAATATTTAAACAGTAAAGAATACCTTAAACGAAATAACAGAAGTTAACACCAAAAAATGATAAAACAAGAAACGAATGTCTCATAAAGAATTTGGCTGGCCTTTGTCCTGATACCTGGGAAATCTTTGGATTTCAGGAATGAGAGGCATGTCTTTGTTATTCACGGTGGCCCCTTGAACCACACTTGAGTTTCTGCTAACTAAGGTGTCTCATGCTGGGCCCCTGGGTAGTTTCAGGGTGGGGTATGTCCATGCCTGAAAAGCATGATTAGAGGGTTGGGTTTTGAGCTGGTTACAGCAGCCCCACCCCTTGGGCCAGGAGGGAGGCTGGAGATTGAGTTGTTATGTGGATAGTGGTTCACTCATGTCTGTGTAATGAAACCGTGATAAAGCTCTAGACACTGAGGCTTGGGTGAGCATTCCTGGTAATCAAACATCAGTGTGTCGGGAGGGTGATGTGTCCTGAGGACGTGGAAGCTTCACGCTTGGATTCCCCCATACCTTGTCCTCTGCATCTCTTCGTTTGGCTGATCCTGATTTGTACCTTTTATTATAAAACTATACTTGTGAGGATGGCACCTTCCTGAGTTCTGTGTGTCATTCTAGCAAATTATCAAACCTGAGGGAGTTGTGGGAACCCCTAAATTTGTAGCCAGTTGGTTAGAAGTGTGGATGCCCTGAGGACCCTGAAACTTGGGGTTGGTGACTGAAGTGAGAGCAATCTTGTGGGATTCTGTGCCCTTAACCTGTCAATTTGACCTTGCTCTGGGTAGTTAGCATCAGAATTGCTTTCAAAATGATTGCAAAATGTCAACTTCCCTACATTAACCTGTGAATTTGGGGTTAAACTAATAAAAAATATTACGAAGTTGGACTGTGGTGGTGGTGTTTAGGTTTTGGGTTTGTTTTGTTTGGTTTGATTTGGTTACAGCTCACAGCATACAGAGATAGTCCGTATTATTCTAAATGTCTCTATCCATGTCAGACTTTAATGATGGGATAAATAATAGTGAACCCTTTATTGAAATCAAAATACAATACCTGTATTATCTAATTCTAGAAAGTCCAATGAAGTGAAAATAATGTATTCATAAGAATTGTATTAAATGAATCTGTATTTTAAAAAATATCTTTAAGCATTTTATTTTATTTTAATTTTTTTGAGGAAGATGAGCCCTGAGCTAATATCTGCCCCCAATCCTCTTTTTTTGGAGAGGAAGACCGGCCCTGAGCTAACATCCGTGCCCATCTTCCTCTACTTTTTATATGTGGGACACCTGCCACAGCATGGCTTGACAAACGGTGCCATGTCTGCACCCGGAATCCGAACCGGCAAACCCTCAGTCGCCAAAGCGGAATGTGAGAACTTTACCACTGCACCACCAGGACGGCCCCTATCTTAGGCATTTTGATGCTATGAAACTTCAATGAGAGCAATTGTAGCATCAATTAAATAACAGTTGGACTAGAAGGAGATAAATCAAAAGTACTTTTAAAAGAGAGAAAACACAGGCAGATGCCTTGCTGTGGTTGTGACTGTTTAGGAGGCTGCTGCTGGGAACACTGAATCATACCTGCCTGTGACCCTGGATCCCTGAGCCCTCCCAGCATGACCCTCCTCTCTCTTGGGGACCTGAAGATCTATTGGATCCCCTGATATGTCTGAGCCTCTGGGCTGCATGTGGATCAGAAGGAACAAAAGGACCACTTGGGAAAGGCTGCAAGTTAAACTCAACGTTAGCCAGTGTCTGTTGTGATTGTTTTCTTTTCTTAGCTCATTGAGCTTTCTCTCAGTCCACAGAGCCGCCATCCAACTTTCTTGAGCTCTGGTCTCATAGAGGAGACTCTTGTGTTGATAGAAGGAAAGATCCTCTCCATTTCTTTTTCTGTATCGTTGCCCGTCTTATAGAGGTTGCGCTTCTGAGATATAGTTCATGTTTCTATTCACTTTGGGAAGTTTTTTCTTTATTTCCTAGCAGTGTATTTCCTCCTTAGTCAATTTTCTCTGAGTGATTTTATTCAAACCATCTGTTATTTTCTTCTAAATTTGTTCTCCATTGTTCTGTGGTGCTTTTAAGATTTTTTTTTTTTTGCATCAGTCACTTGAGATTGGAAGGATTTTCTGCGTCTTTGAGTGACTTTGTCTGTCCTTCAAAGCGAGCCATTGTCAGTCTATGAGAGAAAAGCTGAGGGGGCTCCACTTTCTGTCCATTTTCAAGAAGGTCTGTTGTGTCCTTCAGTGAAGACCTGGTTGGGGTTTTTATCAAGTGTTGCCCAGTACAGAGTCGGTCACCTCGGAGCACTGGTCTCCGCCACAGATGACTTACGGATGTCATTGGCTTGTGTGATTGGTTCAGTCTTCTCATGGCCGTTTCCATGTGCTTCAACCCAGGCAGAACACCTTTTGGCTAGCTCTTTTCCCTTTCTTCAAGTGTGCTGGCTGTTTACTATGAAAACCCCCATAGCAGCACTTACCAGGGTGTCCCAGGGAAACCCAAGGAGTCCTGGGACTGTCTCAAGCTTTCAGACATCACCAGCAGAGCACCCCACAGCAGCTCCAGGACCAGCCGGAAACACATGTTGGGGGCAGGCAGCAGGCCCTCCATGGATACAAAGGGCTCCAGGGCTCTGTCTCCAACTGCCAATGTCCTGGGGGCCACAACTGACCACAAGGAACCCTGTGGAGTGTTCTGTCTCTAATGCAGGCAATTGCCTGGCAACCAGGACAGACCATCCGTTGGGCTGGGGGAGGGGGAGGTGAGTCTGGTTCTAGAAAATGGTTCTCTCTAACTTTGCTCTGCTTAGTGCAGAAACAGAAAGTGACATTAGGGGCTGGCCCGGTGGCGCAGCAGGTAAGTTCGCATGTTCTGCTTCGGCGGCTCGGGCTTCAGTGGTTCAAATCTGGAACGCAGACCTATGCACCACTTGTCAAGCCATGCTGTGGCAGGTGTCCCATATATAAAGTAGAGGAAGATGGGCACAGATGTTAGCTCAGGGCCAGTCTTCCTCAGCAAAAAGAGGAGGATTGGCGGCAGATATTAGCTTAGGGCTAATCTTACTCAAAGAAAAAAAAAGAAAAAGAAAGTGGCATTAGTTGGACAGTGCATTTGGAAAAGCAGAAAGGGCTGACTGGAGCGAGAGACCAGCCGGAGGCTCAGGCTGCTCTAAGCCCCAGCTGGCTCTACAACAAACCTGAGAACCAGAGCAGTGCTGTGCCGCAGCCCTTCTGTGCACACAGCATGTCAGGCACGGGGGAGGAGGGCATACACTTCAGTACAGGACTCCGTTCCCACGCCCCGAGGGAGGCTCATTCTCCCAGTTTAAACTTCCTTCTGCCACTGGGAAGCCTGAGCATCTGAGCATGCCTGCAAAGGTCTGCAGGGACCCTTCTCCTCTGAAGGCGCCCTCTCTCCTCTGTGTTCCGTCAATGCAGACAGGCAGGTGCACAGGACCCCAAGGTGTCATCAAAGGTAGTAACTGAAACACCAGGATTTCAATCACAAGAGTTCAGGAGAAGTGAATTGGAACTGTCTTGCTCTTAAAATTTCATGGGTTTTCTATGGAGCCAGTTTGTCCCCATTCAATCCAAGTGTTCCTGGATGGAGGCACCCCTTCTCTGGAGATGACACAGTGACCCAGGCTCCTTCTCTCGTGTGGCCCTGCCATTTCAGCTCATGGTCCCCAAGGTCACCCTGGGCACAGTCTCCAATCCACTAAGTCATGTTTGGAAGTATGCCTCTGCCAAGAGAGAGGGCCCTTCTTTTGGCTAAATTTGCCATGTTTTTTTCTTTCCTTCAAACCATATCTCACTTTCCTAGAATCTCTGGCTGACTGAGGCTTAGAGCCTCCTTGTCCCTCCCCTGGGACTCGGCTGTGAGTGACTCGTCCCCAGCCCTTTTATCTACATGGGAAACAAGAGGACCGTCAACAGAGGCCAGTCTAGGGGTTCTGAAGGGCATCGGGGTTCAGGCCACGGGTCCCCCATGGATGAGGAGAAGAGAGGCTCTGACCAGGCTTGGTGGGGAGGGGGTTAATGTACAGTCAAATGGCCGAAGTGATATCTGTTTCTTTGTTTACAATTCATGTATTTATTTAAAAAAGAAGTCACCAATTAAAAGTTTATAGCCTCTTTCTGAAAATAAAGAGTTCAGCCATTGTGGGGAGGAAAAAAGAGGCTGGAGAGGATTTTGGTCAGAACTTGAGCTGCAGGTGACAGGAACACAGAACGCGTAGCTGAAGCCAAAATAGGGAGTTCAGGTGAGGATATAGGGGGCCCAAGGAGGGAAGCTCTGCAGGAGCCAGGGCGGCACTGGGACCTCGGGGTGGAATCAATGACTCACCCCTGCCAGGAGTCCCTCTGTCTGTGTCCTGTCCCCAGTCCAAAAAAGGCCTCTGGGGGTCAGTGTGTAGAGTTCACCTTCTCACATTTCCCCTTTAAGGGGGGACCCGCTTGCTGGCCTCTGGCATCTAGGTTTTAAAAATAGAGTTTTAAAAAGAGAAGCTTTTGAGATGTAATCTGCTGGCCCCAGAGGGTAGCGTTTTGTAACCTTTGTTTTTTCTTTTTGAAAAAAAAAATGCTGCTCCTAATTCATAGAAATGATGACTGGTTTCCTAGAAAAACACCAGTAAGGGAACCAAAGAACCATTTCTCGTGGTTTCCTCTCTTCTTTTTCCAGTCCCTTGAGACACAGCACTGTTTTTGGTCACATAATAGAATGACTGTTTCCAGGCCCCTTGTGAGAGTTCTCCACGGAGGTCCATTTCATTTTCGCAAGTGCAGAGAAGATTGACCAAATGCAGTTGGGCAACACTGGTTTTCTCTTTTCTGTGCTAGTACAGGCTTCTTTAGAGCCAGGCTTTCCACTTAGGACCCCTGAGGGACAGACATCTGAATTTCTTGGGGCTTGCCATGTGTCAAGGGCTGATTTTTAAGTCTGGCATTTCCACAAGCAGCATACCACTGATTTTTCACTTCCACCCCCGACCCGACCCCACCCCCTCCCCCACAGTTAACATCATTGAAGCAGAAAATGTAATCATCTGTTGTATGGACTTTCCCTTTTTCAGGTATATTTTTTTACAACGGACATCCAATAAAGCAGGTAGATATCTTGGGAACCGTAATTGGAGTGAGAGAGAAAGATGCTTTCTACAGTTATGGAGGTAAGAACAGTTGTGTTTGACGATGAGTTTATGTGGAAGGACCCCACTTAGCTGAATGTTGAATTTGAAACATCCCCAGCCTTCAGAGCAGATGGGGACTCTGACAAACCCCATGCGCTTTCCTCTGTTGGGAGCCCTTTGGAGCGACTGATGTGGACTAAGTATCAAACAAGGCAACGGGTAGGAATGATACTGATGAATACTGTCCAGTGACAGCTGCTGGGGAGTTAGGAGGCGGGAGAATTAAAATGCAGCAGTCTGGGATCACTGGGTGATCAGGGACAGACCCCTGATACCTGAGGACATAGCTGTAAATAGCAAAGGATGGTAGTGTATGTTTATATTGATACCTTTAAAAAGAAAAGGCCAGATTAATATTAAAGTAGACTCTTTAAGAAGGCAGGGAGGTGTGTGAAAAATAATTTACAAGATTTATGTCTAGAACAGTTAAAAAGTAAAAGTCTTCTGGTACTCAAAGGTGTAAATATCCATGATCAGAAAATCTCCCTTCCCGCTTCATGGAAACTAAATAGGGGGTTTCTATAGTTTGAATACCAGCGAATTGTTACAATATGATTTTAGTGTCACAGGTGTTGATTTTTTTCAGAGTTTAATGTAAGTATTTTAATATACTGCCTTGTGCAGCTCTAAGATTCTCTGTAGTTAAGAGGCCAAGTTGGACGTTTTGTGGGAAGCTTAATTTTGAATTCCAAACCGTCGCTGTAATTGACATTGTCACTTTTGTGGTATTGCCTTGTATTTATCTTCTTCCTCTACTTGGGGAAAGACAGAAGGCGGTTGAACTGAGTGACCAAGAAGATTTCCCTGGCAGTCTGTGCATGATTGATAATTTACGGATCCCATATCACTGCATTTCTTCCACATGTATTCATTTTCCTGAGGATGACTGTTTTGGGCTTGTAAAATAACATGTGAGAAATGAGATTTCTTATGCCCTCTGCTTTGTCCCAGCATTTTTTTTTTTTTTGAGGAAGATTATCCCTGAGCTAACATCTGCTGCCAATCCTCCTCTTTTTGCTGAGGAAGACTGGCCCTGAGCTAACATCCGTGCCCATCTTCCTCTACTTTATATGTGAGATGCCTACCACAGCATGGCTTGACAAGCGGTGCCACGTCCGCACCCCGGATCTGAACCAGCGAACCTGGGACACCGAAGCAGAATGTATGCACTTAACCGCTGCACCACCGGGCCAGCCCCCAGGATATATATTTTTAATATTCTGAAACAGATCACCTTGTCAGGCATCCCCGTAGTGGATCTCTTCTCTACTTTATTTTACCAAAGATATTGGTTCTCTTTTTCTCCAGATAATTGAACAAGTATTCACTAAGTTCCCACAGCATACCCAGCTGTAGGCAGATACATTATCTGTAGTACAATATGGTACTTCCTCTCCAAATACCAGTGATGAAATAATAGAATCTTTTAGTTTATAAAGCATTTTTTTAAAGATTGGCACCTGAGCTAACAACTGTTGCCAATCTTTTTTTTTTTCCTGCTTTTTCTCCCCAAATCCCCCCAGTACATAGTTAAATATTTTTGGTTGTGGGTCCTTCTAGTTGTGGCATGTGGGATGCCGCCTCAGCATGGCCTGATGAGCAGTACTGTGTCCGCACCCAGGATCTGAACCAGTGAAGCCCTGGGCCACTGAAGCGGAGTGCACAAGCTTAACCACTAGGTCATGGGGCCGGCCCCTTTAAAGCATTTTTACATGTATAGTTTCATGTTATTCTCCCCCTAATCTTGTGAAATAGAAAGGACAGATATTATTTCCATTTTGTCGTTGAGAGAACTAAGGCTCAGTTACTTGCTCAAGGTTCCACTCGTGGGTCCAATCTATTTACTGACTCCAGTGTGCTGAATAGTCTCCATATAACTCAATTTGATTTTTCTCTTCCCCATGTCCCCTCTCCCCCCCAAAATTTAATTTTCTGTCTTTTAGATGAAATAAATGAGGCTGTTTGAGGACATTAGTCCGGGCCCTAGAACCAAGCCGGATATTATGCCTGTGACCTAAAGGGGCTTCACTTACCCCTTTTCCTGTTATAAAACGAGGAGGGTGATGTGTCTGACTCTTCCCCAATAAGCATTTCCCTTAGAGTGGATGTCGTGAGAGCATGACACGCCTGTGGGCTATGGGAAGATGAAAAGCACCGAAGGCTGGAGTAATTGAGAATAGAAACGCTTTTGCGACTTAAATTCTCGTGAGGCCTGTTCGAGGGAGAGCTGTACTCTTCCTGCTGTCCTCAGGCCCAACTTGTCTCTTGGGCCACCTGCCACGTGGCCCCTCCTGCTGTCCTGGGTTCTGCTCCGCCTGACGCACCACAGCCTGTGCTGGGGGTGCTTCCTGCTCACACTGACTCGTCCAGTGGTTGGAACAAAAGGCCAGTGGCCCAGGCGGTGCTTCCCAGCTGGGGAGGACGTTGTGAGGCACTGCAAGGATGCTCCCCTTCCGGGGCATTCCAGCAGCCAGACCTCAGGGCGCCAGCAGAGGGTCTCCCAGGGGAGGTTATAAGCCAGGAAGTCAGGGTTTGCTGGCAGTGCCCCAAGCACACAGAGCACCTGGCAGCTACTCAAGCTCAGACCTAGAAGCCTGGGAAGCTACAATCAAGACCATGATGTCCTCACATTTTCTAGAACAAACGTTTGTGTGCTAATATTTTTTGACTTTCCATTCTAAATCAAGATTTTAAACTGGCCAGAGAAGTGGTGTCCCTGGAGGTGTCATACATTTTTTTAAATTCAAAATGTCCTAATTGATTTTTTTGCTTCTTAAAATGATACTCATTATAAAAAAAATTTTTTTTTAAGCTAGAGAAAATTTTAGTGAAGGACGTAAAACACATGTGAAACCCTGTAAATCAGACAAAAGCAATGTTTGGGTGAGCATCCTTCCTAATATTTCTAACATGTTCCTAATATTGAAGCAATACAGATATGCCTTATTTCCTCGTTACTGCTACGCGTATTTCTTTCTCATAATATTTCTGGAATTAGACCTTCAGTCAACGTATATATTGAACATGGGGTTCCTTCCCCATACTCTAAATTAAATGCTATCAGCATTTTAATGTCTTAAAATCATTTATGTCAAAACACATTCTTTAATATTTTACAGAAATTAGGTTTTATATAAGATAATATATTTGATTTCTCTTTTACAGTGAGATATGAATATCTTTTAACAGCAATGAACAGAGACCCTCATGATAACTTTTTATGCTCATGCTATGCCATTGTAATTTATTTAACCAATTCCATATTTATAAACAATTAGGTTATTTCCAACTTCCAGTAACGTAAACAAGATTGCAGTGAACAACCTTATACAGGATGTGTATATCTGTGTATTTGTTCCATTTTTCCCCTCAGGATAAATTACTGGAAGTAAATGTTGAGTCAAAGGATATATATTTGATACATATTTCCAAACCTGCTCTTTAGAAATTTGGTATGAAATTACACTCCCACTAATAGCATATGAGGGTATCAGTATTTTTACTATTTGTCATTCTAGTAGTTGAGAAATTACTTAAATTTGCTTCTTTTTTTCTGGGAACTAGTGAATTTAATGTACTGACGTGTTTATTGGCCATTTTTATATCTTCTATGAATTGCATGTTCTTTTTCTTTGCCACTTTGTCTCTTGTGGTCTTGTTCTTTTCCTTATTAATTTGTCTGAGATCTTTATATGTTAAGACACTAACTCCATCCTTTGGAAAATTGCTGTGTAGTATTAGTTTTTAGTTAGTCAAATATATCAGACTTTTTAAAATGAGTTCTGATTTTCAAGGTTTGCTTAAAGAAGTGTCACCCTGCCAACTATAAGCCCAAGGTTAAAAAGTATTCATCTGTATTTTCTTCTCATCTTCTTAAGTTTACCTGTGTTACATTTAATGAAATAAAATCCATCTAGAATTTATTTTAGTAATAGAAGTAATTCTTCTCAGCTTCTGCTTTCCACACATTTAAACCAGCAATAAAAATTTTTGCCTGAGGTTTCTTCTGTATTACATGTGCTTTTATAAAAGTCTAGCTGATGATTTTTTAAAAATCATTAAGCCCATCTACCACATGTTTAGCAACCTCTGTTCTGAGTTTGTCAGAAATTAGGCAAAGAGAAAACGCCTGTCATCCCATAGAAAACACCTCCAAATTCCTCTGTGGTTATAAATCCAAGTACAGTGGGAAGTCTTGGTTTTTTTGCGCTAGGGGTAAAATAATCCAGACCAGTATTGTTTGTGTGACCAGATATAATTATTTTCTATTCTGAAAATAAAACTTGGCACTTCTGTGATGTACTTGGCTTTCCTTACATCCCCTGCAGTGGTAAGGACTGGGCAGAAGCTCTTTCAAAGAGAAGCCCAGGCCAAATGACTTGGGATGCTTTGTCTTGGTAAGTCAGCGAGCTAGAGAGAGAGCGCAAATGTTGACAGAAGGCAGCGCTCTGAGTGCCTCCAAACACAGACCATGGGATGCTCTCTTGTAGGGTTGGAGAGCAAGGCTGGTTTTGTATGTTAGTACTCATAGAAATTTTTGCACTTAACTTCCTGCAGACACCATTTTTGAGAGAGGTTTAGACAAGAATCATTAGTACCCTTGAGGTAAGGTAAATGAAATGTTGACTACATTCCACTGGGCTCATGTATTACATTGTCATTGCAGACAAGCGGTTCCCAATGGTATGTGGTGAGAGATTATTTCTAAAGGTGGAAGGAGAGTTCGATAAGAGATTTACACAATTAGGCTATTGAAAAATGTCATCTTTGAGGATGGCTGAATGCAATGACAACGTGCTAATTCACCAGCGATGCCCACATCTCTGTTCTTCTACTCTTTTGCCCTTCTCTCACAGTGGATGATAGCACTGGAGTTATAAACTGCATCTGCTGGAAAAAGTTGAACAATACCGAATCTTCGTCAGGTAATTTCATTTGCGATGCTTCTTTGCTTTTCAGCTAATCGATGGATTTTATCCCGGGTAGCTCATCAGAACAGCTGTAGTGCTGAATTTACACATTTATCCACTAGGGCATTACATTGATCAACTTGAAGCCACGTGTCCGGAACTTTGGCTACTCTGCACACGGATGCTATAGGGGAGCCAGTTTTTCTTTCAACCCTTTCTTTGGTGCTCACTTCCTCATAAGCCTATGGGAAGGTGAATAGGTTACTAGGAGTTTCAGCATTTCATTTTTACCATGCCAGTTATTAGGCAAGTCAAGATGTTTTAGCTTAATTGCCAGTCAGGTCAGAATCCCCTTGCTCCAGGCGTATCACTTGACCAAAGAAGGTCTTGAAGACTTTTCCTTCTACATGGTTGCCACTAATTTCTGTGCTACCATGATCCAGATTTTCTAAAATCTCTACACGTACAAACAAATATGCCAGGAATTCTAAGATTGTTGAGAAAGTAAGAGAGGATTCCTTTGAAGTTAGCCATGAATAATATAAACTGAAAAAGAACTTTGAAATTGTATAGAGAACACATTGTAACACTGAAACAGCATTTGGAATTTCTTGAGAATATTTTAATAGTTCTTAGGTTCTTTTTATAAGTTGCTTTAAGTTCATAATATTAAAAAAAATATTGTGCCAGATTGGTAATCATTTTTGGTTCTAGAGAAGCTACAGAGACTGGGACCTTGTTTTTCTCTGTTTTACAGCATAGCAATATGGTGCCATACACAGTGAGGCTATTCAATAAATGTTGCCTGTTCTCATATCTAACATCCAATATCTCTCTCCTTGTGATATACATGGTAAGAATGTGTAACACGTGGAATGGTTTCTTTCCTTTTACCATTATCCGTCAGAATCTCAACTTCCTACTTTGACTATACCAACTGGTGGAATATTCCTTTGCTTAATTTTCTGGTGTATTTACTTAGAATTTGGCTGTCAGTTTCATATGATTTTGGTGTTCCCGTTTCCTAATTTTGGAACATCTAAATCAATGACACTGCTTTGCTTATGAAGCTTTGTAGCCAAAAAAATTAAGGGAGACAACAGGTTTTCATGCGGCTATCTCACAGGCAAGAAATAAACCTGTAAGACTATCAGATATTTGAATTTTCATATATGTCTAGGATATTAAAATCATTTGCAGATTTATGCTTGTTATATTGTCACTGTCTTCAGCAGAGGGTGTAGTTTGAACATGCATACTTGTTTCAGACCAAGGGTTGGTAACCTTTTTCTGTACAGGGCCAGATAGTAAATGTTTTCTGCTTTGTGGGCCGTATGGTGTGCATCTCAACTATTCAACACTGCCACTGTAACACAGAAGTAGCCATAGACAGTACATAAACAAGCGGGCACGGCTGTGTTCTGATAAAACTTTATTTACAAAAACAGGTCGTAGGTGGATTTGGCCCAAGGACTATAGTTTGCAGACTCCTGATTTAGACATTGTTTTAATTTTCTAAATCAACTCCTTTTTTTTAAGAAGTGACATCATCAGGAATATGCTATAACTCTGATACTTAGTAATTTTCTGGATAAAATGGCTGTTAATACTGAGAGTGAGATTTTTAAAATATCTGTAAGTAGATGAATAGATAAACAGTCACAGCGGGTAGCCTTAATGGGAAATCACATTGAAAATAAAAAGAGAGGGTAAGAACACAAAGGAAAAGCCTGAAAATGGTTCTCGTCACGTTATATGTGAAGTGATATTTTTAAGTTCTTCCCACTAGCCCATTCTCCCTTTTAATTTAATTTCCCTCAGTTTTAAAGCTTTCTGCTGGAAAGTGGCCAACAAAGACAAATTATTTCAAACAAAATTTAGTCTGAGTCAAAATCATGTTCCAGTCCATTAAGGTATAAGAATATAGTATTAACTCCTAGAAATTTCACATTGAATGTACCATTTGGACTTAGCTTATGAGAAAAGTTAAGAAAGCTTGGCCCTTAATGTTAGAATTTTAAGAAGAGTTTATCTATCAGGGTGGAATAGGCTAGTTAAAATGACATTCTGTCAGGCTCCAGCTGTCTCATTCTATTCATTAAATTACACCGCTTGAGCCCTGCTTTCATCAGTTTGGCTCACCCTTTAAATGAAAGCTGGGCCTCTTTTTCTCGGACAAGCCATCAGTCTGATCATTTAACGGTGCCATGTGAAGCATTTATTATCACCTATAATGTCTGAATAATGGCGGTGGAATTTATAAACACGTCTAAAATTCAACCTAAGCAGAAGAGGACTTGGGGATAGGAACACAGTTGGAATAACCTTTTAAAAAGTGATGCTCAAGGGGCCAGCCCGGTGGCGTGGTGGTTGACTTTGCACAGTCCGCTTCAGTGGCCTGGGATTCACTGGTTCGGATCCCGAGTATGGACCTATGCACCACTTATCAAGCCATCTGTGGCAGGTGTCCCACATATAAAATAGAGGAAGATGGGCACAGATGTTAGCTCAGGGCCAGTCTTCCTCAGCAAAACACAAAGGAGGTTTGATGGCAGATGTTAGCTAACGGCTAATCTTCCTCAAAAAAATAAAAGTGATACTTGAGCCAGCCCTGGTGATGTAGTGATTAAGATTCGGCGCGCTCACTGCCACAGCCTGGGTTTGTTTCCTGGTTGTGGAACCACACCACCCGTCTCAGTTGTCATACTGTGGTGATAGCTCACATAGAGAATTAAAACTAACAATGAGAATACACAACTAAGCACTGAAGCTTTAAAAAAAAAAGAGTAATACTTGGGTGTTTTCTGAAGAAACCCAGTAAGCTGAGTAACATTAACACTGATTGTGTCTAGATTCCTAGCTGTTGGTTCCCAGGTACACAAAGTCCATGCTCCCTAGGTTGCTGTATCCCTTGGTATAGAAGATATGTTCAAAGTAATGCCTTTGCACATTACAAAGCCACTGTTATCTAAGTTGTATTAGATTAAAAAGCAGAAAATTTCACCAGTAGACCACAAAAGAGAGTCATTCCCTAATATATGACAAACCAGAAATAATACAGTGTAGGAAACAAAACAGCCTTTAACAGATGTTGTTGGTTCAGGCAGATAACAATATTAAAAAAGAGGTTACCGTGATGCCTATCTTTCAGCTTACATAAAATAACCCAAAGGAGATCGAGTTGGATATTTATCCCAGAAAATTTGAGGGTATGTGTATATGTTAAGCTCTCATGAGTCCCTAGATTTAGAACACTGAAAGTTATCACCATTGACAAGAGAGATAGACTAAAAGAGTTTGTCACACTTTTGTGTAATAAAATGAAATCAAATAAACCTAAAAAGGAAAGCAATAGAATGGAGAGATTGGATGTAATAAGCATAACTGATAAAGCTTCCCTAAAAACTTTTCAGAAATTAACATAAAGTGTTCAAAAGAGATGAAGGGCTTATACGTAAGGAAATACAGAGAGTAGATCATCTTATATAAAAACACACAGCCTCCCTGGCAATTTAAGAGCAAAATAGAACATTATGGAATCTTTATGTACTTTTAAGGTATTAAACATCCAATGACCGAAGCCCAGTGTGGGAGTCATAAGCAAGCACACATTGAGGTGTCACCTTGTAAAAAGAGAATGGTCAGTTAGTTGTTGCTGGCAAACATTCTGACGATATGTAATGAACTGTAAACCTGTTTGTACTTTTCTATTCAGTGATCCCCAAAGAAAGACCTCAAAGAAAACAAAATAATTTTGTCTAAAGGGCTTAATTCTTTTTCGCAATAACTGATATTTATTGACTGTTTCCTATGGATCTGGCCTTGTGCTGAGCTGACAATGTAAGGATTGACTTCAATCATACACAACAATCTGTGTATGAGGTGGACTCTATTGTTATCCCCATTTCATAACTGAGGCACAGTGAGGTTAAGCAGCCTGCCCAGAGTCACACAGCTCGTAAGAAGTGACCCAAGATTTAAGCCAGGTCTGTCGGACTCCAGTTACCCAAGTGCTGACTTCTAAGCCCCCTTCAGCCCTAGTGATAAAAACCGAAATGAAAAATTATGAAAAGGAGGAGGGTGAAACATTTAATGAGACTACCTAAACAAACTGTGGCATGTTAACATGGTAGAATGCTATATTGTTATTTAAAATACCAGGTTGTATAGATTCTGTGGATGCATATGTGTATTTGAGATTATTCTAGGCAGAAAATGAGAACACAAATCATCGAAACACACTATCTGTAACTGCGGGGAATACAAGTATACTCATGGGACAGGCAGCAGAGAATTAAGAATAAGCAGGAAGGCTCTGGAGTCAGAGACTGCCCGGGTTCAAACTCCAGCTTTGTTGCTAACTAGGTGTTTTACTTTGGGCAAATTGCTTGACCTCTCTGTGACTCAGTTTCCTCATCTGTTAAATGGGGCTAATAATAAATAGGCGTGGTTGTGAGAATTAAATGTGCTAATACATTGTAAAGTCCTTACAATGGCACCTGTAGTACCCAAACGTTTGTGGCTATTCTTATTATTATTATTTAAATAATATAATTTGGAAGTAAAATTTAAGTGATAGAAATTATTTAGAATTGAATGTGCATTGGGTTCTTTTCACCATGAAGTTGCTTAAATTTGTGGTTTCAAGCAGTGTGTTTGTGTGTGTGTGCATGAGAGAGAGAGAGGAAGAGAGAGATTAGCCTAGTTACACAACAAAGGTGAGAGATGAGAGATTAGGGTGTTGAACGCCGAGATGGGAAATAGACAGAATCACAAGAAGAGACTCTTGGGCCCCTTTCCCCTTATGCCACACCTGTCTCCCCACAAGAACACTTTAAAGAGTTGTTTAGAGCTGTTGCCACCAAACCTAGCTGGACTCAAAGCAGAACTGAGCTCAGGACCCGCCGAGCAATGCAGGGGTAAGAAAGAAGATGTGGGAGCCATGTGGGAACTCGCCCACTTGGGTTGTCAAATCTTCTAGACTCTGACCCCTTCACTCTGCTTTTGAATAATTACAGCTTATGCCTTTTATTCAACAGAGGATTTCAAAAGGTTACACAGATTTTTTTTTTATAGTAGAGAAACTAATCAGAAGTAGAATAAGGAAATGTCTTATGTTAGTCTTACCCCAACACTATCTTATGAATGTGGTGGTGGGATTGTGTTATGCGTTTCTCTCTTTCCTTCTGGCCCGAACAGCTACAGCTGCTTCAAGTACAAGAGATCGGAGCTTAACCTCCCAGCTTAAGAAGCTGCAAGAGACCATTGAGCAGAGAACAAAGATAGAAATTGGGGACATTATCCGGATCAGAGGTTATGTCCGCACATACAGAGAAGAGCGAGAAATTCATGCTACTGCTTATTGTAAGCACAAGATGTTTCTGCCAAATTGGTTGTTATTCTGGGTTTGTGTCCAGTAAACTCTTGTTTTGCTATAAGTCAGACTTCTGAAAACTTCAGATAAAAAGTTTTGACTCTATTTAGTAGAGGAAATTATATTGCATAACATGCTTTCTTGAGAAAGGCAGCATTTCTTATTTTAAAGAGAGACAACAATAAATAAATTGGGAACGAAAACTATTATATGTAGTTGGCAAATTTATTTGGACAAGATAGAGTTTATAAAGTACTTTGAGGTTTTAAGTGTCAACCTATTTAGGGCAGAGTGTTCATATTCTTCAAAATGATGGAGATTTCTTGAACACCATTCAGTCCCTTAACTTTGAAAGAAAACAGCTAATCAGAAATAGGATAGGGGACTGGCCTCATGGCCAAGTGGTTAAGTTTGCATGCTCTGCTTTGGTGGCCCAGGGTTTGCTGGTTCGGTTCCTGGGCATGGACCTACACACCGCTCATCAAGCCATGCGGTGGCAGCGTCCCACATAGAAGAACTAGAATGACTTACAAGTAGGATATACAACTATGTGCTGGGAGTTTGGGGGTAAAAAAAGAAAAAAAGGAAGATTGGCAACAGATGTTAGCTCAGGGCCAGTCTTCCTCAGGAAAAAAGAAAGAAAGAAAGGGGATCGTTCTGTATCAGATGAGTAATGCTCTTTACACTGGCTCATTTTGCTTGGAAATCTCAAGGATGGCCCCATTGTCCACCATTGTAACAGATGAGTGAATACACTAATGTGCTTTCTGTAGTCTTGTCTCCTGTTGGCCAAGCCTGTGATCCCTCAGGCATTGCATTCCCCCTTGCAGGATGACTGGGAAACTTTTAGTGCATCTAGACTATAAGACCCCTAGGCACCCCCAGGAAGGAAACCCACCAAGTGCCTTGTTTACTGTGGTCCTCCAGCAATTTGGACATGGAAAAGAAATTATCTCGGTGTAATTTCTGTGGTGTATTTTCCCCCACGGCTTGTTAGATAAAGTGGACGATCCAGTGTGCAACATTCAAATTGCAAGGATGCTTGAGCTGCCCAGTATCTACAGAAAAGTTTATGACCAGCCCTTCCGCAGCCCAGCCCTAGAGAAAGAAGGGGCACTAAGGTAAGTTATGGCCTGTCACTTCAGCACTGGCTGAAGAGGTGGCCACAGCAGTAGGGCCAAGCCGTGGGAGCTCAGGTGCTGGAGTGGGCCTCGGTTCCAATCCTGAACTGCCTACTTACTCACCCTAGGGCTGCAGGCAAGTCCACTCACCCTCTGTCTGCCTCACTGTCCTTATCTGTAAAGTGAGGATGATACTAGGACAGGTGTTCTAAGTTGTGGTAAGGAAAATATATGTGTAATTGGAGTCCCTAAAGGACTGGAGGGAGCAGAGGAAAAATATTTGAAGAGGTGATGGCTGAAATTTTTCCAAGTTTGATGAAAGCTATAAACACAGATCCAAGAAGCTCAGTGAGCCCCAAAGCAAGAAATCTGAAGAAAACCTCACTAAGGCACGTCGTAATCAAAATACTACACCATGACACAGCATAATAAAAAGCTACAGAATATTACCAGTCGCTCTCAACCAGGGGCGATTTTACTGTCTTGTGTGGAGGGAGAAAAAAGACAGGAGGATTAAGAATATATGCATATTTGCTAGTATCTGTATCGAAGAACTCTGGGAGGAGACAGAATCCATAATAGTGCTGCCTAGGGGGTGGGACGTGGGGAGAGGATGGAAAGGACACTTTTCACTGGGTACCCTTTAACTTTTTCAGCATGTGTATATATTACATATTCGAAAAAATTATATTAAAAAAACTCCCAAACTGTAGTCCCATATAAAGTAAAAAGTGAAAGTTCTCCCATTTTCCTCTCTCCCACGTCGGCCCCTTTCCCCAGAGGTTACCACTGTTCCTGGGTTGATGTGTATCCTTCAGACTTTTTCTTCTGTGCGTGCACGAGCATGAATCTTCACCCATGTATTTTGTGGGTTGTCATTTGCTTTTTTGCAACAGTGGCACCATACCTTACATACTATTCTGCAGCTTGACTTCTTAATCTATCATGAGTTTCTTAGTTCCTCTTAGTTCCCAGAGTTCTGCCTCATCCTTTTAAACAGTCACACAGTGTTCTCTGTACGAATTGCCTTTTATGTCAAAAACAGGCATCCATTTAGTGTTGTGTTTCCTAGGTAAGTTTCTGTTTTATGCACACCAAAAAGGAACAAAGGTGATGGTTTTCTGCAGAGCTTTTTAAAACTTTCCCCCAGCAGCAATCCAAGCGCCCTAGACCTGGCCAGTCTCACGTGTTTGCTGAGTGAAAAAGCCAAAGAATTCCTCGTGGAGAACAGAGTGCAAACCTTTTACCAGCAGGAATTGGAAATGGTGGAGTCTTTGCTGTCCCTTGCCAATCAGCCTGTGATTCACAGCGCCTGCGCTGAGCAAGTAAGTGCAGCGTGCCGCCAGTGAGGATTCCAGTCCCTGCCCCGGGGCTGCAGCTGAAGGGTGTGGGTGAGCGGGACTGCGGGACTGTGGCATCAAGACTCCCACAGTGAACCCAGGGAATAGAGTTATGCTCTATCATATGTCTTTTCTATTCTGGAAAGGTCACTGACCACTGAGAATTTGAAGTGAAAGTGGACCTGCTCTTTCCTCCTCCTTGTTTAATCTTTGGGCAGAAAAAGAAAATAGTCTAAGGTTCGTAGTACTTAGTACTCACCAAGATGGGTATTTAATCTCAGCAGGAGCCAAGTGAGGGGGAAGTAGATGAGAAGAGATAATTACCCTTCCAAGGTTATTGAGCGATCAGCAAGATGATTCTTGAACTTGAACCAAGGTTGTTAATGACTTGCTCTGTCTTCTTCTGGATAAAGTGAACGTATTGTGTTTTAAGAGTTTGAATAAAGACCAAGTTGGAGTCAGTCTGATTTATAAGTAAAAATTTCAAGGAACTCTCAAGTAAATGTTTATTTGTCCTAGAAAAAGCTGTCCCCATATTTTTACCCCTAGTGAACTTAAGTTGTTTGATGTTGACTTATTTGCTTGGAATTAAGAATTATTTGAGACTGTGGTTTTAGGCTTTTGCTTTCATTGCAATTCTTAGGTTTTTTGTTATTGCAACACAACTCGTATTTATTTATTCCATTTATCCCACCAGGGAATGATCTCTGCTTAAATGTCACCTTCTTGCCCTCCCTAACTGCTCTGATAGCCACCTGCTTCCTCGCTATGTCATCACCCTGTTTTCATATCTTATGATATCACTGGTTTGTATTTGCCTCCCTCTTCTCCCGCCAGAACTTAAATTCTCTAAGAGCAGAGGTCTTGTCTGTCTTGTTCTTTGCTGTCTAGAACTAGGACCTAGAACAGGGCTGGCATAAAGTAAGTGCTCAATAATTATTTGTTGATTGAAGGAACAAATGGTGATAGTCCCCAAAAGTATCTCGTTAAAAGTAAGTTTTCTTCCCATCCTCCCTCCCACCCACTTTCGCTAGAGACAGGCACCACGACTAGTCTCAGGAACGTCTTTCTGGAGATGTTCTGTGCATATAGAAACTAGAAGTAGTTGCAGCCCTTTTTTACGCAAATGATAGCACTCTAAATACCCATCTATACCTAGCTTTTCATTGAACAGCACGTCTTAAAGCCAAGAGTCTTTCTTGGCTGTACATATAGATTTGCCAATATGTAATAGCTTTTGTTACATGTACCGTAATTTATTTAACCAGTCTCTCCATTCCTGGACTGTTTAAATGTTTTCCAGCCTTTTGCCATTACCAACAGGGCTGCTGTGAATACCGTTGTTCGGGAACGGAAGTTATTCTTCGTGATTCTGGTGGAACAGATACCGGGTCCCCATCCTGACCTCCTAGGCACGACCACTGCTTCTCAGTTTCGTTCACGAACCTAATTATCTCTTCCTGGCACCGGGCTGTGTGCCCAGTGACCCGAGATTTCATACACGGAGATGAGGGATATTGTTTCAGGAAACGCCCAGGTGGAGAGGGTCAGGACGGGCCGCTTTGTTCTGTGCCACTGTTGCTTCTAAACAGTTGCAGCTTTCCAGCTGTCCGCTGACAGCAAGGTTGACCTTCTTTCATTTAATCATTTAGAGGAGGCTCCACGCCAAGCTGGCCTCCTAGACTTCTGACCACTCTGTTGGCATGTTTGGAAGGAAACTTTGAAGCTTAACGAAGACCATATTCTTCCTGTGAACCAGCTCTTCTGCAATAACTATAATTAAGTAGAGAGACATGAGGCCTCTTTGAGGACTAAAAGCCTCCTCCATTGAAAACAATCCGTGGGGAACTTTTGGAAAATGCTTAGAGCAGAAACTTGTGTCTGCACAGTGCTAAAAAGAAATGAATATGGCACTATACTTGTTTTGTCTTTGGAAACTATTTTTCCATCAATTATGAATTATTCCCTCACATGACTCTGGTTGGGGTGGTCAGTGTCATTAAATTGAATTCTGTTTCCTAGAGCCTGGGAGACTAAGGCTGCTTTACAATGGTGGTGAAATCCTAGATCCTTTGGCAGTTTCTGTTGTCATACAGATGAAAGCCTCACAAAAAAATCATTGTGATTGTGTTATAGTTCAGAGGCCGGGAGAGCGCAGGTTCGAATGTTTTCTCCCCTTTTTTCCATGGTGGGCCTTTTAGCAAATCCAGAAACATGATAAGCAGACCTTGCAAAACCATTGTTTCTTTGACAGCTGGATAAATGTCGAGCTTGTTTAGGAATGAAGACTCTATATATTTCAGAGATCCACCCAGTTCCTGACCTGTGATGAGGAAAGGCCTGTTAAGGCTCACCACGGTCAACCCGGCACTGTTTTTGTCTCTGCGTAGTTTCAGTTTCCTGAATCAGATGAGTGTGTCATTGCTCTTTAGAAAAAGGCAAGAAAGACCCAAGGCCAGGAAAAGCTCCTGGCTGGATGAGATGATTGGAGCCTTTACCGTTGAGACAGTGTCCTTAAAACCAGCACAGAAATATGTCCCGAGGTCAGCTGAGGCAAATGTGTTTGGAAAGGAGGCTTTGCATACTGTTTCTGTTTACAGAGAGCCTTTTCTCTTGGGTCCTCCTTGTTCACAGCTGAAGCTGCACTCTTAATCTGCAAGCCTAGCACTCTCTCTTCCTGCTGCTGGATCTTACTGGAGTCTGGGAGGAGGAACCAGGCTTTTCTATGGTCTGGGGATAACCAAGAGTCATTCTTAATGATGGGAGTAATCGTGTGATAACAATCATTTCTAGTTAGTTTCCAATTTATTTCTGTCTTGGTAAGAGATGTAATCAACTTGACCCTTAGGATCCTTATATTAATTTGACTAAAAAACCCAAGTCTCCTTAGAATTATAAAGATTAAGTAGTTAAAAGTGTTGTGCGGAATCAATGTTGAGTTGATTGTGCTCCCCTAAGTAAGAGCACTCGTGTGAAATTTAAAACCCCAAAGCCCCCCTCAATAAAGAGATGTGTGGCTGAGGATTGCTAGGTGAGGTGTTTATTCTAAACGCACTCAGCACTCAAATAGCTTTTCTGCCCGTGGGAGTCGTCAGATATTTCTCAGCCTTCTCCCTTCAGAGAATGGCTGCCGTCATAACCCGGAATGTTTGTCCACTTTTAGGCCCCAATGTTGTAATGACCAGGTTCTTCAGCTTGTTCTGTTATGGAAAAACTTAGACTATTAATTTAATTAAGAGCGTTAGACTGTCCTTTTCAGCCCAGGAAAGCACGTTTGTGAAACATCACCAAGTTCTATTAGATTGAAACAATGCCTGTTGGGAGGCCACTTCTAGAAAGATAAGGTCTCTTTACAGATGAATTGTCAACGCTTGAGGCCATTTGGGGGTTTCTTTCCTCTGCCTGACATTTTGAGGAAATGTTGTCAGCAAATCTCAAGCACATCTCTCTTTCAGCATCTGTGGGTGCTGCCCCAGGTCACTGCCTTAAGGACCTTCCATTTGAGCTAGGACTTTGCCTTCAAACACTTTTTTGGAAGCTTTGCCATGTTTCTTTGGCACTCTGATCTTTTTAATGTCTTGACACATTTCTGTCACATTAAAAATAGATCTGTACTTTGAAGGACAGTTGTTGTTCACCACTTTCTTTGTTTTAGGAATGAACTGAAAATCCCCAGTGGAATAAGGCCACAGCCTCTATAGTGCAGTATTTCTATCCATTCATTACAAAAATATTTTCTTGGTCACCCACTGTGTTCCAGGGAGGAGATGGCTGAGATGGAGTACAAAGTCCCTGATGCAAGAAGATCGCAGTCCAGTTAACCATGCGGGGACATGGCTGGAAACCTAGCTTCCCTGGGAATAAGAAATGGGATGACTGGTAACCTCTCTAGGCAAACTTCTCTTAGAGAAGGGAAGAAATATTGAAATGGAGGAGAGAGCAAACTGACAGCAGCAGAGGTTCCTTCCATGTGGTGGTCTCACTTCCTGGAGGACCCCTGTCCACCTTCAGCCCGTGGACCACCTTTGACAGGTCTCTGCATAGCTGTTGCCTCCGTTCTCCTCCGTGTAAGAAGAGGGGACTAGTTAATACTTTCTACATGCTGGCATCCCTACTTTATTTCAGTGTGTGTAAAATTCTTTGAAGTCTTTAGGACGAGGTTGTGTATAGCCACAGTTTTAATTTTAACGTAAAAAATGAGCTAATCTGTATACAGTGTTTGTTCTGTATAAAAAAAAATAAAGGTTGTCCTTTTGATTTTCCGTTTTATATTGTCAAGTTAAACAAAAAAGAAATGTCACAACTAAGGTGAGGAACAGTTATCGAGCGTGATCCTGCCGGAGCAAACTTCCCAGGCCTCCTTAAATACCGTCCTGCTAGGCTGGTGCTGACCTGGATCTGTCTGACTCAGCACTGAAAAGCCTGCTGGGTGAATTTGTAAACCAGTTGGTCTAGGGAGTTGCTCTCAGGTGCTGTAAGAAGGGACTTATTTCTTTTCTTCTTTTTTTTCCCTTTTTCCTCTTTCTATAGGTGGATTTTAAGAATGACACCACTTCCAAGGCAATTCATAGTATATTTAAGAATGCCATAAAGCTGCTGCAGGAAAAAGGACTCGTTTTCCAGAAAGATGGTAGTTTTGACAACCTATTTTATGTAAGAAACCTACAAGTGAATTTTTTTCCTTCCTAGCTTCAATTACAAATATATTTATTACTAATTGCTGTTCCTAAAAATGAATCATTAAGGAAGTACATAAAGTAAGGAGTGAAAGTTGGCCCTAAGCTTTTCCCTGGGTACTGCTTTTCACAGTATATCCTTTAGACATTTATCTCTGCATTTACAAATGCTCCTGTGGCTTTTTTGTTTTACAAAAAAAAAATATGCTCATCCTCTAAATGAGCATTTCTCAACCTCAACACTGTGAATGATTCTTTGTTGTGGGGGACTGTCCTGTGCGTTTTAGGATGTTTAGTGACATCCCTGGCCTTCAGCCACTAGATGCCAGTAGCAGCCCCCTGGTTGGGACAACCAAAAATGTCTCCAGACATTGTCAAGTGTCCCCTGGGACAGTTGAGAGGCACCTCTCTAAACAGTGCTCAGCAACTTTTTGTTGAGACCAAAATAGCATTTCATAGGCATCTTTCCAGGTTCGTACTTACACGTCTGCCTCATTCTTCCTGACATCTGCATGGTATTCTCTATTATGGGAACTTGCCATGAAGTTTTTAACCACTTCTCTGATGGACGTTTCTGTCGTTCCCAGCTTTTGCTCTCACAAATAGAGTTGCTGTGGCTATTTTTGCCCAACTCTCTTTGTGAACTTATGTATTTCTGTACGATTGACTCTTAAAAGAGGAATTGCTGGAGCAGAGGGCATGCACATTTAAGCTTTTGGTTGGCACCGTCTGGTTGGCCTCCCCAAAGGCTGTACCGATTGACACTCCCACCAGGGGTACGAGTGCTTGGCTCGCCTCCTACTTTCAGAGTTAAAAGTCCACCCCTCACTGCCCACCTCTGATATTGGAGGAGCCGAGCTGAAAGCTGGCCTTCTCATGACCATTGATAGCAGTCGTGTCGACGTGGCTTCAGTGACCGATGAGCCGTTCTCCTGGAGATAGATCAAACTTTGAGGAATCCCAGAAATCTCGCTATTTCCAGGCATGATTCCTGAGGGGACGCTTACCTCAATAGGACACTTTCTTGATGTTGATTTACTCCAGTGAGTCTCCATATTGAGAGAGTTTTTAAAAATTAGGATAGGTTCGGGGCTGGCCCCGTGGCCGAGTGGTTAAGTTCGCGCGCTCCGCTGCAGGCGGCCCAGTGTTTCGTCGGTTCGAGTCCTGGGCGTGGACATGGCACTGCTCGTCAGACCACGCTGAGGCAGCGTCCCACATGCCACAACTAGAGGAACCCACAACGAAGAATACACAACTATGTACCGGGGGGCTTTGGGGAGAAAAAGGAAAAAATAAAATCTTTAAAAAAAAAAAAAATTAGGATAGGTTTTAAATACTGTTTGAATAACTTTTGAAAGGATTATTCCAGTCTGTGTGAGGTGAGTGTGGTCCACCCCCTCCCGGCGTGGGAAGGCCTGGTGGCGGTTGTGAGGCTGGAGAAGCTCATGCGGGCAGCTCACCTTAAACCACCCCCAGCCCAGCCAGTCCTGTTTCCCCTGGGAGCTCTGGGGTCAGCCTCCTGCGTCTGTAAGAAGCAGTGCTTCCCGAGGAACAGCAGGACCGAGGGCAGCAGTCCAGGGCCGAGGTGTGGCGGGGCTGGGCACTTCCTGCGGTGAATCAGTCTGAGCTGGAAGGGCGTGATCAGGCAATAATAGCTCTCTTTTCCTCAGCAGACCCCACCCACTTCTTTGACTTCACTTCTCCCCTTCCACCTCAGCCTGGCCTTGTAGGTTCCTGTATTCCTGAGGGCCTCGCCTCAGGGAAACGGTTATCATAGTAATGGAGATACTTCTGTTTGTCCAGTGCTTTCTGCAGCTCTCACCCACTGTGACCCTCCTTAATCTTCATAATAACCTTGTGAGAGAGAAGGCAGGCTTGTCGTTAGCCCCTTCTATAAATCTGGCCATTCTCTAAGTCTGGTCCAATAAGCATTCCTGATCTGCGTGTTTGTTTGCATGCTTCCCTTTTTTTTTTCCTTCCTTTCTTCCTTCCTCTTTTCCCCTTTCTTTCTTTCCTTTCTGTCATTAGATTTACTGCTGAACATGAAGGTGAAGCCCACTTGGTTGCTGCTTCTGTCTTTCCTGAGCTGGTTGAGAAAGGAACTGGGTTATGTTTACCTTCGAGACCAGAAAGTGTTTCCAAGGACAGACTAGATGTACTCCCATCTTGACTTTTCCTCACAGTTTTTATTTCTTTTGTTTGTCTTGGTGGTTGGGAGAAGGAAGAAAACTAATGAGACACAAGACAGATGTCAGGCCCCGGAGGAAGGAGTGCCGGGGTGGAGATCGGAGTCTTTGATCACTTGTGCCTCCCTCAAAAATATAGCAACAAATGAGAGAAATTTTATGACTGTGTTATGAATATTTAAGAAGACAGTTACCCCTTAAAAGTATGGAATTCCAGTTTTTCTTTCTCTCGCGGCCCCAGTAAACCACCTCCTGAGGGAGTGTGCCTCTGGGCCAACCACAGGGCAGTGAGCTGGTTGGGGACACAGCTGGTTGGACAGTAGGCCACGTATCAAAAGCCACGTTGTTGGTGTAGGGTTGGTGATTGTTACAAAATCTTTAGAAATTATTCTAGATATTAATTTTGGAGTCTGGATGACACAACCACTGTGTTACTTAAGAATGCTTTCTCTCCGAACTGTTTTTCCTATTTAGGTAACCAGAGAAGACAAAGAACTGCACAGAAAGATCCACCGGATCATTCAGGAAGACTGCCAGAAACCAAATCGTAAGTGGGGTCATGTACAGGTAGGGCCCTGGTGCACTGGAAGGGGCTGTTCCCTCCCAGGGCCACTGGATGGAGAGTCAGGAGACCTGGGGCTTTCCCGAGTAGTAACTTGGAGGTGTGACTCCTCAGGACACCTGCCCTCTCTGGGGCCCAGGTTCTTCCTCTCTAGAGTCAGTGTTAGGCTCGCACTGTTGTTCTGACCTTGGTTGCACATGAGGTTCAACCTTGGAGCTTTTTTGAACATACAAGTGCTCAGGTCCTACCCCTGGGGATTCCGCTTCCAGGCGATGGGATGGAGGCTCGACAGATGAGATCCTCAGCTGACCCTGAGACAGTGAGGTGAGCCACCACGAGGAGTTTTTGACGTCCTTCTGTCTGATTTGTGTTGTTTCTTGTTCTTCTCTTCTCCCTTGTCTTTGAACCCAAACCTGACATTTTCCTCTCTTCTAACATCAAGCCTTTTAGTGTTGGAAGGAATGGTTCTAGACGTTGCGGTTTATGAACGGTGTCATTGAGTCAGCTGGGAAACTGATAATTTACAAAAGAAATGACTTAGAAAATAGTTGGTCGTAGTGGAGTTAGGTCAGCCCCTAGTGGTTAGAAACGCGAACTGTAGATAGTCTCACAACAGACATTACCATTTCACACTAGTTGGAAAGAGAAGAAAGCATTAGTCCTATCTTTAAATCCTTTGTAGACTGATCAGTCTCAAAGGTGACTTTTCAAAGTCCACCTTTTACAAACACATGCTGATAACAGATGTTGGCGTATGTCAACGAGTGACGCAGGAAGAAAGGTGGGAAGGCTTGTTGATGATGGCAGGTCTCCTCACCCTGCTTTCTTTTTCTTCGAGAAGTCCACCTCCATTCCTTTCAGCCCGTACATCCGTGGGGCCTGGACCTGTTCCAGACTGAGTCAGTGGGTGGGGCTGGATCAGGTCTCCAGCCCTGGTGTTTGTGGTATGCAGCCCTCTGTAGCCTTTAAGAACCGGTGAGGTCAGATCCCAGAGTGGTGTTGACAACAGATCTTAAAATAAACTGAAAGCAATCTATTATTTTTCTTTCTTTTCTTTCTTTCTTTCTTTTTTTTTTTTGGTGTGGAAGATTGGCACTGAGCTAACATCTGTTGCCAATCCTCCTCTTTTTGCTTGAGGAAGATTGTCACTGAGCTAACATCTGTACCAGTCTTCCCCTATTTTGTACATGGGATGCCACCAGAGCATGGCGTGATGAGCAGTGTGTATATCTGTACCCAGGATCCAAGCCTGTGAACCCCAGGCTGCCTAAGCAGAGCACGTGAACTGAACGACTACACCACTGGGCTGTCCCCAAAAACAATCTGTTATTTTAATACAAAGTTTCTGGCTGTTGTTTACTTCCTTCAGAGCAATAAGGACAAGTATCCTTTAGTTGGAGAGAAAACGCGTCTATCCACAATTTAAGGTGCTTTTTTTTTTTTTTTTGCTGAGGAAGATTCTCCCTGAGCTAACATCTGTTGCCAGTCTTCCTCTATTTTTTATGTGGGTTGCTGCCACAGCATGGCTTGATGGGTCGTGTAGGTCTGTGCCTGGGATCTGAACTTGCGAACTTGGGCCACTGAAGTGGAGTGCACCAAACTTAACCACTATGCCACCAGGCTGTCCTCTTACAGTGCTTTTAAGAGCAGTGAAATATGAGATTCCTCAACCAAGAAAGGATGAGAGGCCGTTCCCCAAATAACATTCCTGCACTCATCACAGTCCCAGGCCACCTGGCCATTCTTAGTTTGATCTGCATTAGGAACAGAGTAGATTGAAATAATCCTAGGTCCTGGTGAAGCAAATGGAAGGAATTCACATTTGGTTTCTTAGGAGAACCAAACCACCTCAGTGACCTGAGGGTCTGTGAAAGTGGCAGGTTTTCTGTCCACTTTTAACCCACCGGCCAGCCCCGATGAGTATGTGTCAAGGTAGACAGGCTCTGCCACTCATCCTGTGAACGGGAGCCTCTCAAGGCCATGAGCCAGTCCTCTGGGACTAGTCAACTCCCAGGGCTGAATTCTGGAACATGAGTAACTGAGAATGCCAATAAAAATATCTCGTAGGGACTGTCTTGGAATCTGCTGCAACTACTTCTTTTCATAGCAAATATCTATCACATTAAAAAAATTATTCCGAGTAATAATGTACACACGTGGCGAAAAGTCAAACAGTGCAAAAACAGAAAAGTCAGACTCCGTCCCACTGCTGAGCCTCAGGCTCTGTGTTCCCCTTTCCAGAGGCAGTGGTTGTTACTAGTTTCCTGCATGTCCTTCTAAAGATGTTATGTGCACTTAGAAACATGTGTAGTTCATCCTTTTTAAAAAGCACACAGAAAGGTTAACATACAATGCTCAGTGTTCCACACCTCGTATTTTAAATCTAGCATTGGCTTCTAGAGGTCATTCAGCAATAGTACATGTAAAAGTACCTCAGTCTTTTTAATAGCTGCACAGTATTCCATTATATGTATTTATTTAAGCATTCCGACTGGGCCTTGAGTTCGTTTCTTCCCTTCATACAAAATGTAGCATTGAGTTTTCCCTTGGTTGGAATGATTGGTAGGGCGACTTAAAATCTTTAGTCATTTATGAGTATCTCAGCAGAGGCCAAACCTACAATAGCAAAAGGACTGTAACCATGAGGCCAGCTGCCTAAAGATGGGCCATGTGGCATACTTATGAGGAGCTGGGCTCAGGAGCCACCCTGCCAGGGTTTGAATCCCAGTTCTGCCACTTTGTAGCTGTGTGACCTTGGGTGAGTCTGTGCCTCAGTTTCTTTATATGCAAACTAGGGATAATAATGGTACCTACATCATGGGTTGTTATAAGGATGAAATAACTTGGTGTTTTGCAAAGCTATTAGGACGATGGTAGAATAGGAAGCACCAGGAATCTGTCTCTCTGCTTAGACATCTATTGCATCTGTCTGATGTAACTATTTTGGAACTCTGGAGTGTATTGAAGGCTTGCAACTTCCAGAGGAAGGCTTGGGCGGTAAATTGGGGTTAATTTCAGTCAATGTTCAGCTCTTAGTTGCAGTTACGCATCCCCCACCTTCAGCCACATGGGAGGCAGCTGTGCACTTGTTCCTGGAGCAGCTTGCACAGAGCTTGCAGAAACTGGGGTAGGCAAAAAAGACTTGGTCCTCCAAATATCAGGGATCTGTGCTCTAATTGCTGATTGCTGCTTCTGATCACAGAGGTGCAGACAGAGGTAGGTGACCATTGTTGTAACTCCCCTCATTGTTGCTACATCTTCCCCAAGAGCTGAAGTGACTTCTAGGGGATTTAAAAGACTGGGCCCTTTTTAAAAACTCCCTTCACTTTGCTTTTTTTCCCCTTTTGGGAGCCAGAAAAGAAAAACTAGGGCATTCAAAAGCAATTGCATATATGAGGAAAATTAGAAAGTGACCACACATACCCAAGGAGAGGCACAGGCTCAGGAAGAGACCTGAGAAGACCTTAAGTTTACACCTCAGGCTGATCGTTGGCACAGAGACAGCCTACAGCAATCAAAAAAAAACCAAAACAATTAGCAAAAACTAACAAAACCCAGCAAACTCTGGGGAAGGAAGAAAATCTGATCTCTCCAGAATTATCACATTATTAGATTCAACTGTTCACAAGACATACACATACAATCACAAGACATACAAAGAAACTGGAAAGTATGGCCCATTCAAAGGAAAAAATATATCAACAGAAACTATCCCTGAAAAATACCTGTGGGGCCGGCCCCGTGGCCAAGTGGTTAAGTTCGTGTGCTCCACTTTGGCAGCCCAGGGTTTCGCCAGTTTGGATCCTGGGAGTGGACATGGCATTGCTCATTAGGCCACGTTGAGGCGGCATCCCACATACCACAACTGGAAGGACCCACAACTAAAAAATATACAACTATGTACTTGGGGGATTTGGGGAGAAAAAGCAGGGGAAAAACAGAAAAGAAGATTGGCAACAGTTGTTAGCTCAGGTGCCAATCTTTAAAAAAAGAAAAGGAAAGAAAAATACCTGATGATAGATCTACTAGACAAAGACTTTAAAACAACTGTCATAAAGATGCTCAAAGAACTGAAAGAAGATGTGAAGAAAGTCAAGAAAATGATGGATGAACAAAATGGAACTGTCAACTGAGAGATAGAAAACCTGAAAAGAAACCAAAAAGAAATCCTGGAGCTGAAAAGTACAATAACTGAAATGAAAAATTTACAAGAGTGATTCAGAGGCAGATTTGTGCAAATAGAAGAAAGAATCAGCAAAATTGCCCATTGAGTACAAGTGAGCAGAGCCTCAGGGATGTGTGGGACACCATCAAGGAGATCAACATATGCCTTGTGGGAGTCTCAGAAGGAGAAGAGAGGAAGGGGCAGAGAGAATATTTGAAGAAACAATGGCTGACAACTTCCCTAATTTTGTGAAAAACATGAATATAAATGTCTGAGAAGCTCGGTGAGCTCCAAATAAGATGAACTCAAAGAAACCACACTGAGACATGATATAATCAAACTTTTGAAAGCCAAAGACAGAGAATCTTGAAAGTAGCAAGAGAGAAGCAACTTATCATATACGAGGCATCGTCAGTAAGATTATCAGCAGATTTCTCATTAGAAACTTTGGAGACCAGAAGGCAGTGGGCTGATATATTCGAAATGCCAAAAGAAAAAAAACTGTAAACCAAGAATCCTATGTCCAGCAAAACTGACTTTCAAAAGTGAGGGAGAAATCAAGATAGTCCATGATAAATAAACACTGAGGGAATTTGTTATGGCTAGACCTGCCCTGCAAGAAATACTCAAGGGAGTTTGGCAGAGTGAAGTGAAAAGACAGTAGATATTAAATATTTCACTACCAAAAAAATCAGCTAAACATGAAAGAAGCCAGTAACTTAGGAAATAAGGGACAAAAAACTGTAAGGCATATAGAAAACAAATAGCAAAATGACAGAAGTAAGTCCCCCCTTGTCAGTAATTACTTTAAATGTAAACAGATTGAAATCCCAAATCAAAAAACAGAGATTGGCAGAAGGGATAAAAAACATCCAACTATATGAGGTCTACAAGAGACTCACTTTAGATTCAAAGACACAAATAGATTGAAAGTGGAGGAATGGAAAAAGATATCCCATGCAAATAGTAACCAAAAGAGAGCAGAGGTGGCTATACTAATATCAGGCAAAGTAGACTGTAAATCCAAAAAGTTTATAAGAGATGTCAGCAACATGGTGGAGTGAGCCGTTTTCTTTGTCTCCTCCCCTTCGAACTACAACTAATTGGACATTCATCGGTCAACAAAGGATATCCACACAGCACTTCCGGACGCCTGAGAGACCCATGCTGCTATACATTGGAAGGTGGACGGACTTCCCCCCAGGAGGAGGTGGAGATAGGTGAAAACTCTCTGACCCCCAGACAGCCTAGTACCTGCAGGCGACTTTCCACCAGCTGACATGCTCATAGCATCGCCACGGCACCAAGGGCGGCCGTGCTTGTGCATCAGCAGTGCAACTGTGGAAACAGGTGACTACAGCCCCAAGCACCCCGTGATTGCTCCTTAGCCCAGTGGGAAAATCCATGGTCCCACAGCAGCCACAGGGAAAGCCTCTACTCAGCCTTAGCGAAAAGGCCCCGCCCAGCATTCAGAATGCTGGGAGGCCCTGGGGAAAAAAGAGGCTCCGCTGGCTGAGCAATCCGCCAGCCGCAGCTAACAATCAAAGCCCAGCTGCGACCCCAAGGGGGCAAGGGAGACCAGAGGGACCGTGTGCCCACTGGCCGCATCTAACACACAAAGCCCTGCTGCAGCCCTGAGGAGGCAAGGGAGACACAGTGGGATGGCGCAAGTGGGTAGTGACAAGTTGGAGCTCCAGCCTGACTGCTTCTCCGTCCAGTGGGAAAATCCACAGTCCCACAGCAGGTGCAGGGAAAGCCTCTGCCCAGCATTAGTGGAGAGGCCCTTCCCAGCAATCAGAAGGCTGGGAGGCCCTGGGGCAAAAAGGGGCACTGCCAGCTGAACAGCCCTTGGCTGCATTTAACACACACAGCCCTGCTGTGGCCTGGAGGGGGCAAGGGAGACCCAGCGGGACTGTGTGAGTGGGCGGTGACAATTTGGAGCCCCAGCCTGACTGCTCCTTGGTCCAGGGGGAAAACCCACAGTCCCACAGCAGCCACAGGGAAAGCCTGTGCTCAGCAGTAGTGGAGAGGCCCCGCCCGGCACTCATAAGGCTGGAAGGCCCTGGAGCAGAAGTGGCATAGCTGGGTGAGCTAACCACAGACTGAATTAGATACCCATAGTGGACAAGTGAGAGCTTGCGTGACCTGATGGTGGCAGAGCTATGAGTCTAGATGAACCTGCTCCCAGCTGCTGTGAAAGACCATAACACCACTGCAGACCCTAAAGAAGGGGCGTGTCTAGGCAGTCTGTGAGAGTAGGTACCAGCAACTGGAGGCCCCCTTGTGATTGTCCCCACAGCTGATGAGAGACCCCACAGGGCCACTGCGATCACGAGGGAAATTCATTGCAACACAGGCCCACCTCAATAAACAAGGAAAATCTCAGATAAACAATCTCAAATGACACCTAACAGAATTAGAAAAAGAACACCAAGCAAAGCCCAAAGTCAGTAGAAGGAGGGAAATAATAAAAATTAGAGCAGAAGTAAATGAAATTGAAACAAAAAAGACAACAGAAAGGATCAATGAAACAAAGAGTTGGTTCTTTGAGAAAGTAAACAAAGTTGACAAACCCTTAGCCATGCTTACTAAGAAAAAAAGAGAGAAGATTAAAATAAATAAAATTAGAAATGAAAGAGGAGAAATGACAACAGATACCACAGAAATACAGAAGAGTATAAGAGAATACTATGAAAAACTGTATGCCAACAAATTGGACAACCTAGAAGAAATGGATAAATTCTTAGACTCTTACATCCTCCCAAAACTGAAACAGGAAGAAATAGAGAATCTGAATAGACCAATCACAAGTAAAGAAATTAAAACAGTAATCAAAAACCTCCCCCAAAATAAAAGTCCAGGACCAGACAGCTTCTCTGGAGAATTCTGCCAAACATTCAAAGAAGATTTAATACCTGTCCTTCTTAAACTATTCCAGAAAAGAGAGGAAGATGGAGCACTTCCTAACACATCCTATGAAGCCAACATCATCCTGATCCCAAAACCAGACAAGGACAACACAAAGAAGGAAAACTACAGGCCAATATCACTGATGAACACAGATGCAAAAATCCTGAACAAAATTCTGGCAAACCGAATACAGCAATACATTAAAATGATCATACACCATGATCAAGTGGGATCTATACCAGGAACACAGGGATGGTTCAACATCCACAAGTCAATCAACGTGATACACCACATTAACAAAATGAGAAACAAAAACCACATGATCATCTCAATAGATGCAGAGAAAGCATTCGACAAGATCCAACATCCATTTATGATAAAAACTCTCAATAAAATGGGTATAGAAGGAAAGTGTCTCAACATAATAAAGGCCATATATGACAAACCCACAGCCAACATCGTACTCAATGGGAAAAAACTGAAAGCCATCCCTCTGAGAACAGGAACAAGACAAGCATGTCCATTCTCACCACTCTTATTCAACATAGTACTGGAGGTTTTGGCCAGAGCAATTCGGCAGGAAAAAGAAATAAAAGGAATCCAAATAGGCAATGAAGAAGTGAAACTCTCACTGTTTGCACACAACATCATCTTATATATAGAAAACCCGAAAGAATCCATTGGAAAACTATTAGAAATAATCAGCAGCTACAGCAAAATTGCAGGGTATAAAATCAACATACATAAATCAGTAACATTTCTATACTCTAACAATGAACCAGCAGCAAAAGACTCAAGAACACAATCCCATTCACAATTGCAACAAAAAGAATAAAATACCTTGGGGTAAATTTAACCAAGGAAGTAAAAGACCTATACAGCAGAAACTACGAGACTTTCCTGAAAGAAATGGATGATTACATAAAAATATGGAAAGACATTCCATGCACATGGATTGGAAGAGTAAACATAGTTAAAATGTCCATACTCCTAAAGCAATCTACAGATTCAACATTATCCCAATCAGTATCCCAATGACATTCTTTACAGAAATAGAACAAAGAATCCTAAAATTCATGTGGGGCAACAAAAGACCCTGAATTGCTAAAGCAATACTGAGAAAAAAGAACAAAGCTGGAGGCATCACAATCCCTGACTTCAAAACATACTGCAAAGCTACAGTAATCAAAACAGCATGGTGCTGGTACAAAAACAGGGCACAGATCAATGGAATAGAATTGAATAAAACCACACATCTATGGACAGTTAATCTTCGACAAAGGAGCTGAGGGCATACAATGGAGAAAAGAGTCTTTTCAAAAAATGGTGCTGGGAAAACTGGACAGCCACATGTAAAAGAATGAAAATTGACCATTCTTTTTCACCATTCACAAAAATAAACTCAAAATGGATCAAAGACCTAAAGCTGAGACCTGAAACCATAAGGCTTCTAGAAGAAAATATAGGCAGTACACTCTTTGACATCAGTATCAAAAGGATCTTTTCGGACACCATGTTTTCTCAGACAAGGGAAACAATAGAAAGAATAAACAAATGGGACTTCATCAGACTACAGAGCTTCTTCAAGGCAAGGGAAAACAGGATTGAACCAAAAAAACAACCCACCAATTGGGAAAAAATATTTGCAAGTCATATATCCAACAAAGGGTTAATCTCTATACTATATCAAGAACTCACACAACTCAACAACAAAAAATCAAACAACCCGATCAAAGGATGGGCAGGAGACATGAACAGACATTTCTCCAAGGAAGATATATGGATGGCCAATAGACACATGAAAAGATGCTCATCATCACTAATCATCAGGGAAATGCAAATGAAAACTACCCTAAGATATCACCTTATACCTGTTAGAATGGAAAATATAACCAAAACAAAAAGTGGCAAATGTTGGAGAGGTTGTGGAGAAAAAGGAACCTTCGTACACTGCTGGTGGGAATGCAAAGTGGTGCAGCCACTATGGAAAACAGTATGGAGATATCTCAAAAAATTAAAAATAGAAATACCATATGACCCAGCCATTCCACTACTGGGTATCTATCCAAAGAACTTGAAATCAGCAATTCCAAAAGTCCCATGCATCCCTAAGTTCATTGCAGCATTATTTACAATAGCCGAGATGTGGAAGCAACCTAAGTGCCCATCAACTGATGATTGGATAAGGAAGATATGGTGTATATATATACAATGGAATACTGCTCAGCCATAAAAAGGATAAAATCGTCCCATTCACAACAACATGGGTGGACCTTGAGGGTATTATGTTAAGTGAAATAAGCCAGATAGAGAAAGATGAACTCTGTATGACTCCACTCATAGGTGGAAGTTAAACATATAGACAAAGAGAACAGATTGGTGGTTACCAGGGGAACGTGGGGGGATGGGCACAAAGGGTGAAGTGGTGCATCTACAACATGACTGACAATAATGTACAACTGAAATTCCACAAGGTTGTAAACTATTATAATCTGAAAACATTAAAAAAAGTTTACAAGAGACAAAGAAGGACATTATATACTAATAAAGGGTTCAATACAGCAGGAAGACGTAGCAGTTATAAACATTTGTGTACCTAAGGACAGACCATCAAAATATATGAAGCAAAACCTGACAGAATTGAAGGGAGAAATAGACAGTTCTACAATACTAGTTGGAGATGTCAGTACCCCACTTTCTGTCATGGATAGAACAACCAGAGAGAAGATAAGGAAAGAAATACAGGACTTAAACAACACAAGAAATCAGCTAGAACTAATAGACATGTACAAAATGCTATCCAAGAACAGCATGCATGTTCTTCTCAAGTGCACGTGAGGCGTTTTCCAGGATAGACCGTATGTCAGGCCACTAATTAAGTCTCAGTAGATTTGAAAAGATAGACATCGTACAAAGTATCTTCTCTGACCTAAGTGAGATGAAGTTAGAATTCAGTAACAGAAGTAAAACTGGAAAATGCCCAAATTTGTGGAAATTAAACACACTCTAAACAACCAATACATCAAAGAAGAAATCACAAGGGAAATTAGAAAACACTTAGCGATGATTGAAAACAAAAACACAACATACCAAAACTTATGGGACACACCAAAAGCAGTGCTCAGGGGAACTTTATAGCTATAAACATGTACATTAAAAAAAAACAAGAATGATCTCAAATCAACAACCCAGCTTTAAAAGGTAAGGAACTAGAGAAAGAACAAACTAAATCTAAAGCTAGCAGAAGAAAGGAAATAGTAAAGATCAGAGCAAAGATAGATGAAATAGACAACAGAAAAACAATAGAGAAAACCAGTGAAACCAAAAGTTGGTATTTTTGAAAAGATTAACAAAATTGCCAAATCTTTAGCTAGGTGGACTAAGGAAAAAAAAAGAGAAGACTCAAATTACTAAAATCAGGTATGAACATGAGGACATTACTTACTGATTCTACAAAAATAAAAAGGATTTTAAGAGTATTGTAAATAATTGTACACCTAGATGAATAACCTAGATGAAATGGACAAATTTGTAGAAACACAAAACCTACCAAGACTAAATCATGAAGAAATAGAAAATCTGAATACAACTATAACTAGTAAGGAAACTGAATCAGTAATCAAAAACCTCCCAACAAAGAAAAGCTCTGGGCTTGAAGACTTCACTCATGAATTCTACCACACATTTAAAGAACTAACACACCACTCCTTCTGAAACTTTTCCAAAAACTTGAAGTGGAGGGAACACTTCCTAATTCATTCTGTGAGGCCTATATTTACCCTGATACCAAAGCCAGATAAGGATACTATAACCAAAGAAACTGCAGACCAATATCCCTGAAGAACATTAATGCAAAAATCCTCAACAAAATCTTAGCAAACAGAATTCAGCAGCTTATTAGATGATTATATACCACGACCAAGTGGGATTTATTCCTGGAATGCAAAGATGGTTCAACACTCGAAAATTGATCAATGTAATATGTCACACCAACAGAATAAAGGGAAAAAAAAATCATCTAGATGTAGAAAAGGCATTTGACAAAATTCAACACCCTTTCGTGATAAAAACACTCAACAAAATAGGAGAAGGAAACTACCTCCACATAATAAATGCCAAGTATGAAAAACCTACAGCGGACATTATGCTCAGTGGTGAAAAACTGAAAGCTTTTCCTCTAAGGCAAGGATATCTGCTTTCACCATTTCTATTCAACATGGTATTGGAAGTTCTAGGCAGAGCAGTTAGGCAAGAAAAAGAAATAAAAGGCATCCAAACTGGAAAGGAGTAAAATTATCTCTGTTCACAGATGAAATGATCTTATATGTAGAAAACCCTAAAGATTCCAGAAAAAATTAAAACTAATAAATGATTTCAGCGAAGTAGCAGGATTCAAACTCAGCACACAAAAATCATCTGCATTTCTATACAGTAACAATGAACAATCTGAAAAGGAAATCTTGAAAACAGTTCCATTTACAGTAGCATCAAAAAGAATAAAATACTTAGGAATTAACTAAGGAAATGAAAGACACAATGAAAAGTACAAATATTGCTCAAAGAAATTAAAGAAGACATACATAAATAGAAACATATGGGGCCAGCCTGGTGGCATAGTGGTTAACTTAGCACGCTCCAGCTCAGCTGTTCAGGGTTCGTAGGTTCGGATCCTGGGTGCGGACCCAGCACCACTCGTCAAGCCATTCTGTGGTGGAATCTCACATAAAATAGAGGAAGACTGGCAAAGATGTTAGCTTAGGGCCAATCTTCCTCACACACACACACAAAAGAAACACATACCATGTTCTTGGATTGAAAGAGTTAATATTATTACGATGTTGATACTACCCAGAACAATCTACAGATTCATACAATCCCTATCAAAATCCCAATGACATTTTTTGCAGAAATAGAAAAATCTATCCCAAAATTCATATAGAATCTCAAGAGACCCCAAATAGCCTAAACAAAATTTAAAAACAAAGCTGGGGCTGGCCCCATGGCCTAGTGGTTAAGTTGGGCATGTTCTGCTTCAGCAGCTTGGGTTCGTTTCCCAGGTGCGGACCTGCACCACTCGTTGGTGGCCATGCTGTGGCAGTGACCCACATACAACACAGAGGAAGATTGGCACAGAAGTTAACTCAGGGCGAATCTTCCTCCACAAAAAAAAAAAAAGAAAGAAAAAGCTAAAGGACTCACACTTTCTGATTTCAAAACTTAGTACAAAGCTACAGTAATCAAACAGTATGGTACTGGCATAAAGACAGACATATAGACCAATGGAATAGAATAGAGAGCACAGAAGTAAACCCTCACATATATAGTCAAATGATTTTCAACAAGGGTGCCAAAACATTCAATGGGAAAAGGATAGTCTTTTCAACATGTGGCGCTGGGAAAACTGGATATCCAAATGCAAAAGAATGATGTTGGACCCTCACCTAACACCATGTACAAAGATTGATGCAAAATGGATCAAAGGCCTAAATAAAAGATCTAAAACTATAAAACTCTAAAAGAAAACATAGGGCAAAAGCTTCATGACATTGGATTTGGCAGAGATTTTTTGGATGTGACACCAAAGTCACAGGCAACAAAAGAAAAAAGAAACAAATTGGACTTTATGAAAACTGAAAAATTTTGTGCGTCAAAAGACAACATCAACAGAATCAAAAGGCAACCCAAAGAATGGGAGAAAATATTTGCAAATCATATCTCTGATAAGGGATTGATCTCCAGAATATGTAGAGGACTCCTAAAACTCAACAACAAACAAACCCAGCCCAATTCAAATGTAGGCAAAGGACTTGAATAGACATTTCTTCAAAGATATACAAAGGGCCAATGAGCACACGAAAAAATGGTCAAAATCACTAAACATTCAGGAAATGCAAACCAAAACTAGGATGAGATAGTACCAACTAGAATGGTTACTATCAAAAAACCCAGAAAATGACGAATGTTGACAAGGATGTGGAGAAACTGGAATCCTTATGCACCGTTAGTGGGAACATAAAATTGTATAGCCACTGCGGAAAATAGTGTGGTGGTTCCTCAAAAAATTAAAAATAGAATTGCCATATGACCCAGCAATTCCACTTGAGTGTGTACCCAAAAGAATTGAAAGCAGAGTCTTGAAAAGTACTTGAGCACCCACGATCAAAGCATTATTCACAATAACTAATGTGGAAGCAACCCAAGTGTTCATCAACCAATGAATAAATAAACAAAATGTAGCATATACGTACAGTGGAATATTATTCAGTCTTTAAAGAGGAAGAGAATTCTGACATGCTACAATATGGATGATCTTTGTGGATGTTATGCTGAGTGAAATAAAGTAGTCACAAAAAGACAAATCCTGTATGAATCCACTCATGTGAGGTAGTTAGAGTAGTCAAAATCCGAGAGACAGAAAATAGAATGGCGGTTGTCAGGGGCTGGAGGGAGTTATTGTTTAATGGGTACAGAGTTTCCATTTTACAAGATGAAAAGTTATAAAGATGGATGGTAGTACAACATTATTAATGTATTTAATAACACTGAACTATACACTTAAAAATCGTTAAGATGTTAAATTTTATGTATATTTTACCACAATAAAAAAAATTGGGGGGAAATGGAATCGTACAAAAAACTTTTAAAAGGATACTCAAAACATACAGCTATGAAAGGGTTGAGTCGAAGTGACGTCCCGTTTGCTCACACAGAGGTGACAGCCTTTAACCCTCTCGCTGGAGACCCCGCTGGTCCTGCTGTCCAGTCTAATACTGATCTGGAAGGAATCGTGTATGGGTTTTGCTCCATAATTGTTGGGCTGAAGTTAAAGGTGTTTATTTTGGCTTTGAGTACGGGCACAACAGTGGTGAATTATCCAAAAAGAAAGAGTTCCACATTAAAGGCATGTTTTTATCCCCAACTTTTTATTCTGGATATGTTCCAACCTGCAGAGAAATTCAACAACGGGTGCGGTAAACACCCACGTACCCTGCGCGAGATTCACTAAAAAGCCTTCAGCTCCTGTTTTCTAAGGGTGGGGACATTTTCCTATATGATCATGATAGCGTTTTCACAGCTACAAAAATTAATATTTGATGTCTTCTAAAATGGCAGCATTTCACTGGATGATTACTTTATACGTGAGCTTTTCAAAAAGCTACACGTGTATCCAGCTCAGATTCATTCTGTGCCTCTGATAGTACAACTGCTTTTTGTGGAGACTGAATACCGTATGACACCACTCATATGGGAATAATGTTTTTTATCTTATAGTCTTTTTAAAATACTGTTGACGTACTTTCCTAACTTTTTACAGTTAGTAGATACAGTCTTAAAATTTATCTTAGTATAACTTGGGTCATTAGAACATCAGCCCTTTTTGGCTTCTGGTAGAGGTACGGTATCAAATGTGGCAATAGCAGAAGTCCTCGGGAAGATGTAAGGCACAGTTCTTCTTTCTCTTGGAGTCGCACTGTGACATAGTGCTGTCTGCAGGGCCAGGGCCTTTCAGCAGAGTCTGCCTTTGGCTGATGGGTTTGTCTGGTGGACAGCCGAATATCAGTGTGCTAGCCACCAGGGAGCTGCTGGCTGGCTTTTTCTACTTTTACTGATTTAGATAATTTCTCATATACAAAAGTCTGTGTTCGTGTTCTCCCTGTGACTGGAAGGTCAGTTTGTGAATAGCCTTACCAGACAACCCTCAGACAGGAGATGGCCTTTCTGGAGAAATAGTCGAGGGCTTTGGGGCAGCCAGCATCGCTGCGTAGGGCCCCACATATGCCTGTAAGTCATCTTGAATTGAAGCTTCTTTAGAGCAGGGACTAGGTTATGTGCATCCTCTTAAGTGATGGACATGATGATAGAACCATAGAAATTCCCCCTGTAAGAAGCCCCTACCGCAGGTCTCCTTTCAGCCGTACAACTACTCAGTAAAGTAGGTGATTTTCTTCCCCTTTTACAAACAAGCAAACAGGCTGCATGATGTGAACCACTTTGCCCCAGTCGTAGAGGCAGGACTTGAATTCAGGTCTGTTAGACTCCAGAGTCAACAGTCCACCTGCCACTCTCTACTGGCTCCTCCTTGCTCAGTGCTACGCACCTAGGAGGTATTCAGGAGATCTTTATTGAATGGATGTTGAAGAAACAGCTTGGAAACGTGGAGACAGTGGAGTTGGCAAGTTTTACCCCAGTTGGGATGGATAATGAGTTGATGTAGCCACTAGAGGTCAGAATTCAGCAAGTCTTTGTTAGCTCAGGAGCACTGCCTGAGATAGTCTCTGCCCCGCAGAGCTGGAAAGGACCTCAGAGGTGCCCCCCTCCCCACAGGTCCTCACCTGAGGCTTGGAGATGCTTTGACTTGCCCAAGGCCATAACAATGTGCGGAGTCCCAAACCATGCTTTGTCCAACAACACGATACTTCTTTGAGCACCTTCCTGGAGCCTAGAGCATTTTGTCATCTAAAAACAGCACTCAAGGACTGCGTGGAGCAGTGTGTGTGCCAGTGGCAGGAGTAGAACAGTGAGAGGCCAAGTCTGGCCCTGCCGTGGGCTTTAAAGTGGAAGCTCGGGAGGGTTTGTTTTTAGTAGTGAGGTTTGACTCAGAGTCACAAATACATTTTACATCATGAGTCAGTGAATTATATAATTATAATGCATACAATATATATATAGCATCCATTATAATTATATAATTTTATTATAATTGAAATAAAGTTTTTCAAAATAATATTTATCCTAACTATAAGGCAATACATTCTGTAGTTTCCTAGTCTGTTTGGTAAGACAAAGAATGCCAATCACAGCCCACTGAACTGGCTTCGTGGTCCTCTGATGGTCACGTGTGTGATTCAGTGTGATAGCACTACGCTAAATCATTGATTTCAACTAGGAAAGAGGTGACTTCCCCTGACCTTTGATCACTGTCTACCAAATGGTCTTACTTTGGGGTAGAGGGTAGAGGTTGCTAGAACACAGCCGTCACAGACAAGACTTCTTGGAAGCCTAGGCAGAGAGGAATGAGGACAGGCCAACAGTAGGAATCCATTCTTCACCACGGTGGTCCCATCAATCAGGACTTACGGGAGAGAACGTGGAGGCTGCTGTCAACCGGCCCTGCTGTCAATCTCAAGAGGACTCCCGCTTAGGGAGCCAGGGGCTCCACACTGAATATGTGCACTTGTATGTGTAATTTCATTAGAGAAAAAAGACCGAGCCCTAAAGATCCATTAGGTTATGGATATAAAATTATTGATTGAGAATCCATGAAGGTTGAAGGCCTGAGTCCCTGAGCAGTGGCTTCAGGTCAGGGAGGTGAAGTAACAGGTTTTCTTGTTTTGTTTTCACTGATAATCTAGACCGGCATATCTCCAACTTTAATGTGCGTAAGAATCATTGGGGGCTCTAGTTAAAATGCAGGTCCTATTCTGGAGACATGGAGAAGCGCTTCATTTAGAGGGAGAGGACAGAGGAGGCGGAGGGAGGGCCAGGCAGGTGTGTCCAAGCCAACTGCCTTTTTCCTGCAGACATGGAGAAGGGCTGCCACTTCCTGCACATCTTGGCGTGTGCTCGCCTGAGCGTCAGCCCGGGCCTGAGTGAAGCTGTGCTGCAGCAGGTGCTGGAGCTCCTGGAGGACCAGAGTGACATCGTCAGCACCATGGAGCACTACTACATAGCTTTCTGAGGAGAGGCAGCAGACAGCACGGGCGGAGCCGGGCCGAGGAGGAGAAAGACCATGTGCTGTTTGCTCCCAGGCTCTGATTTAAGCATCCTGCAGAGGTTTATAAGGCTGGAGGCAATTATCTCATAATAAACTATGAAATGTGGTCATTTGATGAATGAGATTTGGCGTAAATTCTGTAGGCTGCCTTCTACCTGCTGTATCCTTGGGACAAAATAACTTTATCCCAGCCATGACATACAACAAAACCCTGCCTGGTGGCCTCCCGACGGGACTGGGCATCACTCTGGGAGCGGAAGGGGAGGAAACTCTGTTGGTGGCTGAATGGGTGTGTGTGGTTTGAGGTCTCTCACGGTAAAAGGACAACCCGTGGTAAAGCCCATGTGCTGGAGGAACTGAAGAGAATACAGCCAGATCTCAGATCTGAAGCCTTTTAAATCTTCAGACTGTCAGTTACCTTCTTGTGGTAGCTTGATGGCTCTTGAGGACTAGTTCTCCCTGGATGGTGTCCTGAGCTACGATTTCCAGGGGTCAAGCACCAGCTGTGGGTCCTGAGTCCTGGGTCGAATGCCATTTACAGACCCACCCAGAGATGGGAATATGGATCCAAGGCGTGGCTCTGTGTTTGTCATTTTCCTTCTGAATCAAAAGGTGTCTCAGTACATTTCCCTGCACTTGAGGACGTATGTGACTGACTGCGCTGTCCCTGAATGTCCCGCAGTTCTCCGAGGCTGTCAGCCAATCGCCTGGCAGTGGTAGATGTTATTTTCAAGGTTGCCATTGAACGTGCAGGACGTCCCGACACCATTCAGACAAAGCCTAGGTATGGGCCCAGACAGGTGGTGGAGTCATGCCTTTGCTCAGAATGACAAGGTAAAGGGGAAAATCTGAGGTATGTAATGGGCTTGTTGTAACAGCAAGATGACAGATCCAGCCAGCAAAAATAAAGTGTGGAGAAAAGTTTGGAGTTAATTACAGTCATTTCACAAAAGGCACATCTGCCTTCGTCTGGTGCATTTGCTCTTGACGTAATAAGCTCTTAGTGGCTCTGCTGGAGAGCCTGCAGGCCTGGGGCCTCGGTCTGTTCTACGCAGAGATGGAGCAGCTGCGCACTCAGAAGGCCGCTGCAGCTCCATATGTCAGGCCGAGGGCTGGCACTGACAGATTGCTTCATGTCATGGACTTTTCTGACTTGACCCAAACCTCTGCCCGATTTCTTAGAGCAGAGTTTGGGGTCAGATGGCTGCCCTGTGTCTTCCGTGTGCTCAGAAGGGTCCCTGTAGACTAGGATCTACCTGGATGACACCCCAGCAGTTCTTCCTTGAGGTCAGCAGCTGTTCCACATTGAATACACCTTGGATTGTTGGCACTGCCCAGGAAGCAGTCTCGAATCAAATCATAAAAAGGGCATATCCTTGCACATAGCAACCCCACTTCTAGGGTTTATCCCAAGGAGATGATCACACAGGTGTGAAAAGGTGAATGCGCAAGATGCCCACTGATATGTAATTTAGAATTCTCTAACTAGGAAAAGTATTTATCTATAGGGAAGGATTAATTATGGTACGTATACACAATAAAATACTATGCAGCCATTAAAATAGTGGAGCAGACAGATATTGTTGCATGAAGCACCATTCCCCATAGATTCAGTGGGAAGACAATCGAGTTACAGATCTGTGTATAACACCATTGATCTAAAACTACCTGCATGTGCATGTATGTATCTAGATAGACAGCGTGTGTTTCTGCATATACGTCTATATAAATGTGGCACACGTATACATGTACGTCTAGTTGACCACTCCTGCCTCCTAGAAGCACTTTTTGCACTTGGCTTTCAGGACACCACACTGGCTGCTCCTTCTCAGCCTTCTTTGCTCAGTTGCCCATCTTCCTGGGGGCTCAGGGTTCAGTCCCAGACCTCCTTTCTACCTAGATTGCTCCCTGGGAGATCTCAACCAGTCTCATAGCTCATACCATCTATATGCTGACAAACTTCTCAGTTTATATCCAGTTTGGACCTCTGCTGAACTCCAGACCCTGAAATTCAACTTCCTACTGACATCTCCACTTAGGTGTCTAACAGACATCACAAACAACGCCCAAAGCAGGCACCCAATCACCCCTGACCCCAAACTTGCTCCTTCTGAAGTTTTCCCCATCTCAGGAAAAGGCAGCTGCATTTTTCCAGTTTCTCAGGCCAAACCCATCGACTTCTTTCTCTCACATCGCACGTCCAGCCTGCCCACAAATCACCGTGAATCTGCCTTCAGAATATTTCCAGAATCTCCACTTCTCACTCTTCTACTGCCCCCACCAGGAGCACTGCAGCTGCCTCCTCACTGTTCTCCCTGCTTCCGCCCTCACCCCTCTTCAGTTCATTCTTAGCACAGCAGCTGGAGCCATCCTGTCGTCTTCTGCTCCAGCTCCCCGTGACTTTGTGTCTCACTCCAGAGAGGAGCCTAAGGCTTCCAGTGGCAGCAGGTTCTGCTCTGCGAGCCTCCTCTCCTGCTGTTTCCCCTCACCCAGCTCAGCTTCATCCGCCTTGCTGTCCCTCACACACCAGGACATTCCTGCCTTAGGGCCTTGGCACTTGCCGTTTCCTCTGCCAGAAATGTTCTTCACCCAAGTAACCATATGGTGAGCTTCTCCCCCTCCTTTGGGTCTTTTCTTGAGTGTCGTCTTCTCAGTGAGGGCTGTTCTGATCCCTCGCTTGCTGATTACAGCCGATCCCTTCTCCCTGCTCCCCAGAAGGCCACAGTACTTATTTTTCTCCACAATACTTGCTACCATGGAACACACTCCATCTGTTTCTTACCCACCCTCTCTCCCCAACAGAAGGAATGCTCCATGAGGACAGGGCTCTTCCTTTGCCTCATTTCCTGCTGTGTCCCAGCACCTAGAACAGTGCCTGGCACATACTTCAAGTGGTACCACTTCTGTTTGTGCGTCTGGCTGCCCTCCACCTGCTAGCACCTTCCTCTCTCTCCTGGGGAGCTTTCTCCACTGTCTTTGAAGGATGTTCCAGCTGGAAGTGCTCAGAATTAACACCCACTGAGAGCAGCCTCAGCCAATAATACTGGGGTATAAATACTCCTGCTCCCTGGCCCTTCAAATGCGATATCTCTGAGGCATGTACATGTGCCACACCATTTCCCAGAGCTGCTCTGTGGGATTGAGCTCCCTCGCCCTCGCCGTCTTCATTCCCTGCTCCTCACTGCTGTTTGCTGCACCTCCCAAGGGCGTTGCTTCCTTTGCTATCCTTGTCTCAGGGTCGGCTTCTGGGTGAACACAAATTAGCACCATGCTCACAAGTATATTTGAGAACTGCTGTATGAGTAATTATACATGTCAAACAGATTTCTAAAAACACTTACCAAGGTGATATACTTGTCACCTCTGAAAGGTGAGATGTCAGATGCTTTGTAACTGCATCTGTCTATGTTGATATTTCTACAATTAGCGAGAGTCATTTCTACAACAATAATAAAGCTGCTTCTCACAGCCTGCCCCACACACCTGTAACCGGAGTCACGAGTGAACCAAGAATGAGATGGGCCTCTCTCCTCCACAGCAACATAGGAACTCGGAGAAGATGAGGGGAGCTTTGGGAAAGCTATGGGGCTACGGTTGGGTCACTGCTTGTAGCGAAGAGCCATCAAAGGGCTCCCCTGAGAGGAGAGAAGCTGAGCGAACACTCGAGCTCTCTGGTGCACAGACGTTTCAGGAGGTGTGAACGCTGCATGTGGTTCATGTGGCAAGAAGACAAGTCGTGCTGCTCTCTGGTCAAGGATTTGTTTGGAGAGCCATGATCATCCCCATCTGGTAAGCTACCAGGGCCTCTCATCCCTATGAGACACTTCTTTCTAATTATTTCTCCGTCTGATAGTGTGCCAGGACACTGGCCAAGAGAGAGCCAAGTGGGAAGACGTCTACTCAGTGATGAGGAACTGTGGACTTGGTGCCGATGACTGAAACCAAGCAAACTTGTAATTTTCCACTGGAGAACACATCCACACTTTCTTATTAGTGTGGTTTCTTCTCTACGGTTGGTCTCTGCAGCACTGCCCCAGTTGTTTCCTTACTAAGGGTATGGGAGGCATATGGGCAGACTCGGAAAGTCCGTGATGAGGCTGGCTGGAGGAGAAACAGGCCCTGGGGGGAAAGCTGGACCATCCTGAAGGGAATGGTGTCTGTTGGCGAACCTTGCAATAGAGTTTTTGTTTGTGTGATAGTCTCCTGGTGGAGGCTCTAAATGTGAGCCCAAACTCCCACGTTAGTGAGTTTTTATGTAATCCAGAATTTTAAAAAAATACAGCATATTTTTACTGAACTTTTGTTAGGTAAACCCAAACAGGAAGGTCACAGCACAGCACAAGATTCTGTGTTCACAGGAATTCTAAATCAAACCCCAAATTCCTGAAGAGACTCAAATCCCTCCGATTAAAATGATAGGTTTTCGTTTTGGAACATAAAGAGAGGAATTTTGAAGACCACATGATAGCCCTAGTATTTTTAGATAGAGACCGTAAAGTGGAGTCTCATGAATTCACACTGATTTGGGGAAAAGTTTGTGTAAATTAGTGAAAAAAGTGAGTTTCAAATAGTGCCATTTATTACTGTAGTGTTCCATATTACATCGGAATTACCATGAGGGAACAGGTTTGTTGCTTTAGGAAACCTGCTTTAATGAATAAGAATTATTTTAATTATGTATCGTTTGTTATTATTCAGTATCATTTACTTATTATGTATTACGTATCATTTAATATTAACAGGTGACTTTAAAGTACTTGCCTTAAGAGATGTGAAAACATATGTCCACACAAAAACTTGCACATGAATGTTCCCAGCAGTATTATTCCTAATATCCAAAAAAGTGGAAACAACCCAAATGTCCATCAACTGATGAATGGATAAACAGAAATGTATTTATGCCGTGGAATGTTATTCAGCCATAAAAAGGAATGAAGCACTGATGCATGCTGCAACATGGATGAACCCTGAGAACAGTATGCTAAGTGAAAGAAGCCGGACACAAGAGGCCACATAGTGTATGATTCCATTTATATGAAAAGTCTAAAATAGGCAAACCCATAGAGACAGAAAGTAGATTAATGATTGCCAAGGCATGGGGGGAGAGGGAATTGTGGGGTACAGGGTTTCTTTTTGGGGTGATGGAAGTGTTCTGGAATTAGATAGTGGTGATATTTACACAACTCTGTGAATATACTCAAAACCACTCCACTGTGGGTTCGGTTGGGATTCCTCACAGCAAGGTAACTGGGTTCCAAGAGCAGGCATCCCAATAGAGAGCACAACCCAGCCAGAAGCTGTATGGCCGTTTTGTGCATAGCCCCAGGAGCCACACAGTGTCACTTCCATGGCATTCTAATTGTTGAGGCTGTCACCAAGTCCCACCCAGTTTCAAGAGGAAGGGAATAAACCACCTCCTGATGGGGAGTAACATGGTTCTAGAAGGACATGTAGAACTGGGAATATTGCTCTGGCTGTTTTTGGAAAATATAATCTCTCACAGACATCTTTCAACTTTTATATACATATAGCCTTATTCTTTAAAAAAAATTTAATACCAAAAAAGTACAAAGAAGGGGCAAAAATGGTCTACCACTTCCCAGGTACTCTGTATTCTTTTAGATTATATGTATGTTGTTAGAAAAATGACCATGTTAATATTTTGTCTATCTTCCAGAAAAAATTGTGTCAGCATTTTAGATGCATCTTGGTTTTTTTATTTAATACTGTGTCTTAGAGGGTTTTTTTTTTTCCACATTAGCATGCAGGATTGACTGCATTCTTTTAAATGGTCACGAAATTCCATTGTATGGCTGTCCCTTAGTGTATTTAACCAGGCCCCTATTGAGAAGCATTTAATTGGTTTCCAGTTTGTTGCAATTGCAACCAATTCTGCAGGAAACATCCTTGTACATTTTTCTTTTCTTGGCATACATTTGTGAGAATATTTGTATGATAAATTTTTAGCAATGCAACTGCCAGGAGAAAGGGCATGAGCGTTTAAAAATTTGAATAGACATTGACAAATTACCTACTGAAAAGACTGGTCTATTTTATATTCCTATCAATGATTTATGAGTCTACTGTTTGCCCACAAGCTTACCCATACTTTGTATTATCAATAGTTTTAATCACTGTCCATCTGATAGGTAAAAATGATTTCTGGTTTTTGTTTGAGTTTATATTTCTTTAGTTGTGAGTGGTGGTGAGCATCTGTTCATTGTGAGCCACCTTTAGACAGATGCTCATACTTTAGACAGATGCGTCATCTGTTAATTGTGAGCCACCTTTAGACGGATGCAATTCTGTCCTGGACATTAGCCACTGCTTCCAGCAGAGGCTGAGGACGGCCGGGGTCATGTGTTCTAGCGGTGGTATTGGCTGCAGAGCCAACCCAGAGGCCAGCTGCCGAGGTCCTAGATAGTACACAGCTGGAATAAACATCCTGAAGAACTCAAGCCTCAAGGTTCCCAATTTGATAACTTCAAGTGCTTGGCCACATGCCTGCCCAAATATTATATATAATAATACATGAAGGCAGCGATCTTTTAAAAACCAATCACCATTTTATCGACTCAGAACTCTCCTAAACCAGATGCCATTCAGCTCTGGTTCAGTAACTCTGTCTCCAGTCAGATTGATGTGAAAAGCTAAGGTTGTTTTTACGAAAGTGCTAATTAAGCGGAGAAGATAGCTTTAGTAATAGAAATCATCTTAATGCTGCTTCCACTTTAATCAGCATAGCCTAATTATCATAATAAGGTGATGCCCACATTTTCATCACTGACTGGGTTTGGTACAGTTAATTGGGGCTCTGGGCAACACTCCTTTTATAATCTTCTTGGCTGGAAATCGCTTCCTCAGGGAGAAGGGTTTTCATCTTTTTGTTCTGAGGCCAGTCGGTGGAGGGAGCAAATGAAGCAGGGGAGAGGGCAGAGCACCCTCCCATCTCTTAGCCCTACTTTAGAGCAAAGCCATGCTGGTGTCGCATATGCTGTGATGTGTGACACTATTAAGTTGTGACAAGTCTTGAATTTTGTGATGTACTGAAATTTGTGAATGGTTAGTTTATTCTAACATAAATTAGGTGGTAGGATAATATATTGAGCTATTAGCGTGGGGTTTGTTTTTCCGGTATTTTATTTCTTCTTTCCATGCAGGAAGCCAGCCTTGCCTCAGGGAGGTTTGGTTTGGGGGCTGAATGCAGAAGTTGTGCAGAGAAGCTGGCTTATGTTTTCTGGAAGCCTGGAGCCTGGGAGGGCTTGGAGATTAGTGGACTCCAGGCACTGCAGACCGGAAGGTGCTCCCTACGGTGCCTGCGGCAGGTGGCACGATGGCAGGACTTCTATGGCGAGGTTTCGTCGTGTCTCAGAGGCTTAGGGCCTCGGCCTAGGATTCCCAGCTTCAGCCAAGATTCCCAAGCTTGGAACGGAAGCTGCCACAAGCCTGCCTCTCTACAGGGACCCACTGGGGATATCAGCAGAAGACTTGGTCTCAGGAGAAGAGAGGACCCATCCTCATTTTCCAGGCCCACGTAACCTCCTGGATTTTCACACGTCCCCAGGGAAGGGGACAGCCTGCCCCACCCCACTACCACCCATATTTTCCTGCCAGCCCAGAGGATGAGGTCTCCAGGCCCTAGGTAACTTGAAATCAAGGAAGAAAAGGAATATGACAAGTATTACCCACCTGAGTTTAGAGTAAGAGTCATATTGCACGACAATTAGATAAATTCAAGGTGAATCTTAGAACAAGGTCACGTTGCCTCTCCAGTGGTCCCTTGAGTGGGAGAGAAAGGCATGACGTCACAGTACAGTTCCAGGGGAATTGCTTGTGACCCTCCCAAAGGAGCATGCTCCCTCCGAAACCACCTGTCCTGCATCACTGCGGAAACGATTGGAAGTCAGCACTTCAGAGTGTGGGGGAGAGAAAGGTGATGAGAGTTTGTCACGTTTCCTCAGTGGGGTCCACCTTATCATGAACCGAAAATATCACTCTCTCCTGCATCCATCGGACATGCTGACCAGCCAGAGGTGACCTGTGAACACAGGCAAGTGAGCGAATAGAATCTAACCTAGGAGAGGGTCCCAAACCACCTGAGCAGTGAGCCTTCTCGCAACATGAAGAAACATGAAAAGGCCCGACCCATTCCAGCAGCCAGCCCCGCCCCGCCCAGCCCAGCCCAGCGCCTGGGGAAGAGTCAGCAAGCTGCCTGTGCCTGTGGTTTCTGTCCCGTCCCGGCTTGCCTTGACCTGGTGCAGGGCAAGAAATGGAACGCCGGCTCCTGGGAATGACAGCTGGCTTGGGAATGCTGGTGTCAGCGCTCTGTAGGGGGCCGGGCCGTCCGCACACGCAGACACCTCGTTAGGGCAAGCCCGAGAACGGCCGGGGAGCTGCTGTCTCTGTCCATCTGTTGTAGACCCGGGTAACCAGGAGAAATGGGAGGTGGGCAGCTTCTGAACCTATAGCCAGCTGAGTTCTGGTTCCCTTTCCACAGGGCTGCACACTTAGCCAGACTTAACTGTTCCCATGTGTCTCCTCAGAGGTTGCCCACATCACAGTTCACCTCAAAGTCTGTGACAGACCCAGCAGTAAGCAGAGTGGGGCTTAATAAATGTTTCAGTGGAGAGGCAGTGTACTTATTGAGTGCCAACTGTGTGCAAGCCAGCTATAAAGGGGAACGTGTTCAGGGAACTTTCAGTCAAGTGGGTCGTAAGCACATGCCTACATGATTTAGAACCCGTGGATGCAAACATGTCTTGTTTGACCCTCGGAGTTTTAAAATCTTATACCAACTTAAAAAAAATTGGCTACCATCTGTATAAAAAAGAGGTTTTGTGTGTGTTTGTGTGTGTGTGTGTGTGTGAGAATGTCTGAAAGGCTCCAGAAGAAGCTGGTGACCAGGGTGGCCTCTTCAGAGAGGGAATTGGGGGCCAGGAGTGGGTGGGAGACTTATTACAATGTTTTATAATTTTTTAGTGTGTAAAATATTGTAACTCTAAAAATAAACAAAAAAAGCGATGGGGAATTCTCATAAAAATTCAGATTTCTGGCAGTACTGGGAACATTTAGTCTGGAAACAGTGTGTGGGTGGGGAGGGGTGGACTTAAAGGATGTTAAGCTGGCATCAGATGTACTTTTTGGAAAGACTGTTTTGGCAGCAAAGTGGAGGAGCATTGCACGAGGGCAAGCTCAGGGCAGGTAGACCAGAGAGACGTGGCTGCTGCCGTAACCTGGGGAACGGGGGTGAGGGCCTAAACTGGGATGGTGGCGGGAGAGAGAGGTCAGAGATGTTAATGGAATAGAACTCAGGTGGGTCACCAATTTAGGGGTGAAGGAGAGTGGCAAAGGCCAGGGCCACTCCCAGGTTCTGCAGGACAGACCACGGTAAATGCCACGGGAGTTTTAGATGAATGGAAGGGAAAGGGGGCTCAGGAGACCCGTGGGCCTCTGAACAGGAGACAGCAGAAGTGCTGAAAGAGTGCATGTCCTGACCACATAGGAAATGCTCTCTCAGGGTAAGGAGCTCCTCTCCCCCACCGCAGGCACCAGTCGTGTCTCTGTGCTTTACCAGAGCAAACGGCCTCCTGGAGAATGCAGCATGGGAGAGCTGGAATTTCAGACAGAGAAACCTAATGCTTGTGGCTTAAAAGGCAAAGAAGCACCAACTGCAAAGGAGTTGAAATCATATTCCTTTAGGGAATAGATTTTCTTGGATCTGTGTGCATCCTTTATGACTGAATTAGTCACTGCTAAAGCCCTTTTTGGGTTACAAAGCCGCTGGCAGGGTGCTGTTCCTGCGAGCATTACCTTGAGCAACAAGCCCCAAACAGCAACCCTGAAAGTCAACACGCCAGGCTGCCCTGGCAACACCGCTGTCCAAAGGGAGGGGGCAGGTGCCCTCCCCCTGAGGTTTGAGGCAGCCAGTATATGAACCAGCCTGGAGCTTCTACAATTCTCTTTTCCCTTAAAGTTTGCTTTCGTATAGTTCAGGGTCCTTCACAAAGGACAGAAACAGGTTGGTTCCTGGAAGGCAGAAAGTGAGTTTTGACTGCCTCTGCTTCTGCAACAGCAGCCGTGACAACGTTTGATCGCATTTGCTACTTGCATCAGAGTTGAAAGTATCTTCCCTTTAAGGCTTGGTGGTCAGCTACCAATTTAGTAGCACTGTGGCCTCAGACTTAATCCATGATGTAAGAAAGATATTTAAAGTACGATTGCACTAATGTTAAGTACTTAATAATAGCTAATGAGTATTGAACAGTTATGCACCAAACACTCAGCAAACTTAAATCTTCTCAGAAACCCAGATATGTAGGTACTGTTATCATTCCCACTTTACAGATGAGCAAATTGAGGCTGAGCCTGACTTGCCCAAAGGTGTGCAGCTAGTAACTGCAAGAGCCAGGTTTCTGCTCTGTGAGATTAACCACTAGGCTGTGTTGCTTTCAGGATGAGAGAAGCCCATTCTCTGATGGCTCTGAACTGTGACCCAAACACAGTGTGTGTTCAATTCCGGTTGATGTGTAAACTGTATTTTTATGACAGCTGAAGCTGGTGATAAAGGTCATATAGGAGACTGGGCTGGGTGGGTGGGGTGACATCACATCACACCCGTGGCAAGGAGGGAACAGGTATTTTCTGAAGCATGTAGGAAAATTGGGTCAGAGCAGAAAACATTCCTACCTAAACAGCAGTACAGAGCCCGAGGGAGACCAAGAGAGTGGTTCAGTGACTCCAAGGGGTTTGGCCTATGCAGTGTTGGTATTTTCAGGCTTTATTTTCTTAATACTACAAATGTTTAATTATGAAATATTTCAAACATGCAGAAAATAATAAAGCAGAAAACTTAGATGCCGCTGAAATTAGACAGCTGTTAATATTTTCCTATATGTGCTTCAACTCTGTCTTTTTAAAGAAAAATAACGTTAGAGATACAGGTAAAGCCAACCCCATTCCTTCCCCACCTCCACCCCACAGGTAAAGACTGCCTTGGGGTTGACGTGCAGCATTCCCATGCAGGTTTTTCATTGTGGCATAACTTCCAAGTAGTAAATTGTACAAATCTTAGTTGTACTGCTTAATGAATTTTTACTGTGTATACTCTCAAAACAAGATATAGGTCAAGAACATGTCTAGGACCTCAGGAGGCTCCTTTGCTTCACATTTCAAAAATAAATGGACGGAGTTGCCAACATTTAAAAGTTTAAAAATCTAGAGATTTAATGTAAAAATCCAAATTTCTAGGCTCTTTTGAAACTTTGGAAAATCTGACCCCACTAAGCTCATATTCTGGCTCAAGGACAGAGGAGCAGCTGTGCACTTTAGACGAGGCTCAAGCTCGCCGGTGACCTACTGCATCCATCAGGTCCTATTATGTCCAGCCCGCTTCTTTTGTTTACATCCTCCAACCTGTGACTCATCCCCTGACAGGTGCCACCATATTTCTAACGTTTCAACAGTGCTGCAAATATAAACAGGCTGAGCACTATTGCCTTAGCCGTCTTAAGGAAGGCAGAGTTTGAGAAAAAGTGTCCTGTTCCCCTACCTGCTAGGCGATTTGGGAAGCTGCTGACAATGCCATAAAATGGAAAGGAACCAGATTCTCCAGGGCTTTGCTACTCAAAGTGTGGTCCTTGGACCAGCAACATCAGCATCATCCGGGAGCTTGTTAGAAATGCCAAATCTCAGTTGCCTCCCCAAACCGAAGTGTTCATCTGCTGGGGCAGCCATAACAAAGTACTACAGACTGGGTGGCTTAAACAGAGATTTATTTTCTCATAGTTCTGGAGGCCAGAAGTCCCAGATCAAGGTGTCAGCAGGGTTGGTTTCTTCTGAGGCCTTTACTTAGCTTGTAAATGGCTGTCTTCTCCCTGTGTACTCACATGACCTTTCCTCTGTGTTTGTGTCCTAATCTCCTCTTCTTATAAGGAGACCAGTCACATTGGATTAAGGCCCACCTCCATGACCTCATTTAACCTTGATCATCTCTTTAAAGACCTGTCTCCAAATATGATCACATTCTGAGGTGCTGGGGGTGAGGACGTCAATGTGTGAACTTTGAGGGGACACAGTTCAGCCCATAACACCTGCTAAATCGGGATTTACGTTTTAAGAAGATCCCCAGGGGACTCGTGTGCACATCAAAGTTGGAGAAGCACCGCCCAGTGCCTGCTCCTTCGTGGCTAGAACAGCAGTGGGTCTGTCTCGGGGAGCGGGGACAAGGCTGGAGTGATTTTGTAGATGAACTCTCTCTCTATCCCAAAGGTCTAGTAGGGTGGGAATACTGTAAAACTTAAGGTAAATTTCCTCTTGAGGGAGAGTGCCTGCTTCTCACTGAGTAGCAGGGACCCTCTGCACTTTGGGCAATGTAAGCAGGTAAGGTTAACATGTGAGGCCTGAGGAACCACGGTTGATGGGAATCTGACCCCTGGGAGTTAAGAAGATCCCACCCCCCGCTCTGGAAACAGGTTGGAACTCTGGAAATGAGGACGCTGGTAGCAAAGGAGTCATTTTCATCTGGTCAGTACCCGCAGGCTTCTTAGTCTGTCAAGGTGCAAGGCATGTCTCTGGGATTTCCTGGGTTGGGGACCAGGAAGGTACCACACTGCATTCCTCTCTCCTCTGCACAAGCTCATTTACTGCCTCTGTCAGAGGCCTGATGCTATGGTGACAGTTGCCATGGAGATACTCCTATGCATGGTCGAAGCTAATCCCAAACCATACTGTCAATCATATGCTTTGAACTAGAGATTTCAAGCTGTGTTCCATAAAGCTATAAGGTGCTTCCAGAGTTTCACAAATGTTGCATTCAATTCTCAATTTAAAATATTTTAAACTTATTTTTAAAATTACAAAGAATGTATATGCTGGGGGAGTGAATTCAAACAGTGTATAGTATAGGATATATGCTAAAAAGTGAATGTCCAAATTCCCATCTGGCAGAGTAGCTTGTTTAAGGTTGATTTCTCTACAAATAATAATTATCAATTCTGGACAATCCCCTCCCCAAAAACCCTATTTGATGGCACTGGAGAGCATCCAGACAGAAAAGGAAGGGAACCACTCTGAGTGAGACCCACATTTATATAGCTTTGCCCCTAAGGCAGGCATTCTCAAACTTGAATGTATATTAGAATCTCTGGAAAGCTTGTTAAAATATAGATTGCTGGGCTCCACTCCCAGAGTTTCTGATTCATTAGGTCTGAGGTGGGGCCCCAAAATTTGCATTTCTAACAAGTTCCCCCATGATGCTAATGATACTGGTCCAAGGACCACACTTTGAGGACCACAAGCAGCTTGCACAGGGTAGGGGTCACTGAGGGACTAAAGCTATAAGCTTATTGGCCTGATGATTCTGAGAAGGAGTTTACAACTAGAGTGGCTGGAAATTGAGGAGAAAATTCTGGAAAGGAGAGAGTCACAGAGTAGGAAGCCCCCAAATATGTGTATAAATTCTCCTCAAATCCTTGGCTGACCCTTGAACTGTACCTGTCCAGGTGATACTCCAAGGAATCCAAAAGGAAAACAACAGCCGATGAGACTGAGCAGATTTCAGTAATTGCCCATCATGGGGGAGACAGAGTTTGGGGTTGAAAGTCTCACCAAGTTATAGGGGTTTGGTAAACAGCCCAAGGTTTCAGTTGAAACCATGGAAGAGGCACCATCTAAGAGTAAAGACTACATTTTTGGCTAAGGTATTTATCTAGTGCTGAGGTTAAAACTAAAATAGACCCATCCTACCAAAACCTAAAAGCAAGTTTTCAGTGATGTGATCCGCCAGTAATTTCCCTGCCTATTGCAAGAAAACGCTCATCAGAGGAAGATACCAGAGTCCAATCTCTAGAACATACTCACAGCGTTCACTATACAAAAATTACAGATATGTGAAGAAAAAGAAAAATGTGACCCATAATCAAAAGATAAACCAGTCATTAGAAGCAGACTCACAAACAACCCAGATGCCAGAATTAGCAGACAAGGACTTTAAAATGACTTTGATAAACATGTTGAAGAGTCTACAGTAAAAGATACATATACTAGGTGAAGAGATGAGAAATTCAGGAGAGATTGGGAAACTGTAAAAAAGAATCAAATGGAAATTGTAAAACTGAAAAACACAGTATCTGAAAAGTGATCCTCCTGCCCCACACCCTCATTCCCAATCCAACTTTCTGCCCCAAAGTTAAACATCTGTAAGTGGGGTTCTTTGGTTGTAAATGATAAAGGCTTTAGCTAGCATATGCCAGCATGATGAGGCGTAGGGGAGCCTACATAACCAAACTGTGGGGAGGGACAGAGTGGGGCTGGTTTAGGATCAGCTGCCCTAAGAATTCAAACCCCATGAAGATGCTCCTGTTGCTCCTCTCTCACCTCTCTCTGAGAATCACTGTGTACTCTCTCACTGTGAGCAGGCTTCTCTGCGTGGTGAGAGAGAAAGCTGAGGTCAGCTCTGGGCTCCTAGCTTCATAGCTCTGCAAGGAAAGAAGTTCTCTTCCAAAGGCACCAGTTAGAAAGATCCCAGGAGAGGTCTCTGATTAGTTCAGTGTGAGTTACATTTGTTCCATGGACCAATCACCATTGCCAGGGTGTGCAGTGTTATCAATGGCTTGGATCAGATGCGCAACCTCAACCAACCACTATGGCCAGGTAGGCAGTTGCCTTTGGAAGGAGAGCAATTCTTCAAAAGGAAAGAGGTAGCATTTATGTAGTAAGTGGGAGAATTAGTGAGCTGGACAGCCGCTTTGTTTTGTGCCTATGAGACCCTTATCAGTTAGGTGTGAATCCTTCCACATCATTTGATGTGTATTACATGGTGTCTAACTGTGGGCTCCCTCAAAGCAGTCGCATTGCAATGATTTGGATGTGAGTAATTTTGGAGGGATGTGATCCAAAGAAGCACGGTGAGGGAGTGGGGAAGTGAGACAGAAAAGGGAGAAAGCCAAGAAGCGTGTGTTGATGAACAGGTTAGCATTTTAGGCAACCAGCGCTCAATCCCACTGCGCCCCGTGAGAGACTGTGTAGAACACACTTCAGAATTGTCCCAGGAACAAGGAAGTTGGGGGATTTACCCACAACTCCCGTCCCGCATTGGTTGCAGGTTGCTCCCAGCAGCACACAGCCAGAGTAAGACCTCAAACAGAGAGACACAGGTGCTTGAGGGCAGAGGCTGCCTCGTGTAAGGAAACCCCACTGAAGCTGCGGATCTTTGGGGTGAACTGAGGGGAACGAGGCAGGGCACTAACAGTGCCTGATACACATCTGTAAATCTCTTTACATAAAAAGGATCCTGTTACACGTTATATCATAAGAGTTAATTTTCCAAAGCTATGTTTAAAACTCAAATCATAAGTAATACCCACATCCAGATGTGTTGTAATTCCAAATGGGAACACATTGGTGACCACAGGGCTAATGCACAGATTATAGTTCAATAGTCAGTTCTGCAATAACTAGTTTGCATGTTACATTTCTTATCGAGGCTCTATCCTACTACAGCCATTAGATAGGAGTGCCTGAATTGCTAATGTATATTTTCTTCAACTGGACTTAATTACCCTTAAAACTGAAAATGAATTTCACTAGTAAGAAGAGGACATTAAGAAGAAAGTTTGATGATGGGTGTGATGAGTTTGATCAGGACCAAGATGTCAAATATCCTACCTCAGACCAATTCTTCAAAGCGTCAGCCTCACTGACAATAGTTTATGACAGCAGTGTGCTGAAAATGGTCGTGCAAAGTCACTCAAAGTCAAGACAGCGTGAAGGTATTTAGTTGTTTTGGGGAGTCACCTTTTATGGCAATAAAAATTACCCAAGACCTAAATATGTTTTGTGTAGCAAATTTTGCAAATTAGTTTTATAGACCCTGCCAAGCTGCTGTGCCATTTTGAGACTAAACAGAGTGGAGCATGAAAACAAGGCTTTCCGTTTCATTCCATGGAAAATGAACAGCTTAATGTTTTTGTAAAAACATATGCAAAGAAGTCTAGTGATGGAAATCACTAGATGCCACACATAAATAACACAGTGCCCATGAAGGAGAACATACTATTAAGGAAAAGCTTAGGCAACTTCAAGCTATTATTAGTAAGACCTATTAGTAATCGGGCACCAAGAACATTGAAAGAGTAGGCTGCTGTGGAAGAGCATCAAGAACCACTGTCTGACCACTCGGCCAGAGAGGAATTTGCACATGCACAGATCACACTGGAAATGCACGTTCCCTGAGGGCAGGACTCTGCTTTATCTTATTCACAGAGTAAGTTCTCAATAGTTATTGAATAAAGGAATGAATCCAACTTGCTTGATGTTTGAAGATTAAAGTTATGTATGATCTTTACAAACCAGCAAGACCAAAGGACAAATGGTGCTTATTTTAGTAAATAACAGTAATAACAATAAATAATCGTAAGGGCTAATATTTAGTGAGGATTTACCATTTGTCCACACTGTGCTAACCATTTCATGTGAATTATCTCGTGTTCACCTGAAAATGACCCCATAAGGTAAGCGTTATTATCTCCATTTTATAGCCAAGAAACTGAAGCTTAGAAAGGTTAAACAACATGCAAAGATTGCACAAAGAATAATGATAGACAGAATCCAAACCCAGACCCACATTCTTTCCCCGCCACACTCCTCTGCCATTTATGCATTTAGAAAAGCTATTCTGAGGAAGATTTTTTCTTTTTTACTATGCCATGAAATATTGACAAAAATGTAGTAGTGACATTCAAATGATGAGAAAACAATGACGGAGAAAGTGAGAGAGTAGTGGCTTCTATGAAGCTGTGCCTGAGTCAGGGTTAAGCCGTCATTATATGATGCACCCATCCAGCATTAGCCATTATCAAGAAGACAGCATCTTAAAATGCGTTGTATATGTCATCTCAATGATGCTGAGGGGTAGTCTTCACATTGGAGACGTTCCAGGCATTTTGGGGTCGTTGTAGGGCAATGAGATCCAAATTTTACTTTTCAGTTTTCAGGCCAGAGCAAGATGCTGTTATGACCATTTCAAGTGAGAAAAGGAATTACTCTCTATCTGGCTAAAGAAAACCTGTTATTAGCTAAATACTTCTTTTATTTAAATGAATTAAATTTAAATTGAATGCTGCAGCTGGTCCTTTTACAAACCTGAGCAGGCTGAAGCTGCATTGCAGCACTGAGATTTTCTTGTCATAACAACTTAACATAAAGTGTTAGCAATGAAATCAAAGCCAAGTCACGGCTCTATATTAAAAAATAATTCTGATTTGAAATTTTGCAACATATTTGACACATTAAGACTCTAAGATATCAGATTTTTTAAATGGCACCATTGACCATCTTAATGGGTTTACAAAGTATATCTGAAAAATATTTTTTGCTGAACAGTGACAGTAAAAACTAGCAGAGGAACCTTTCATTGACCCCCTTGAAATGGAATCAACTTAAGAATGCGAGCAGTTGTTAGGTATTATTAGTAGTATAACTTTAAAACAGAAAATTCTTATGACTCTTCTTTCAAAGCTTCTGGATTAGTTTCATTGAAGTGTCAGAAAACTATAAGACAAGTTGCTTAAAGACTTACTGTTTGCAAGGACTGTGTTCCTGTGAATCAAGAATTACTCGATGCTGTGAAACAATAACAAAATATAGAAATAGATTCTGACACTAATGTAAAACTGAAACTGACATCCATAACCTCCAACTCTGGATTTCTATCCTTATCAGAGCACATTCATTGTTCCCGCTGATTAATTTTAGATTTCCTTATTTAATAAATTATTTAAAAATCATGAATGTTTCAAGTATACTTTACAGTACAGAGAACAATATGAAAAATAAGTTATCACCACCCAGTTTTAACAAATATCAGCATTTTACCACATTCAATTCCTTTTTAAAAGACGTGTATTACTACAATTACAGAATCTTCTGGTTTCCCTCTCTCACCAGAGGTCACTGCTATCCTAAAGTCGGTGTGTATCCTTCCTGTCCATTTTTTTTTTTTAAAGATTTTATTTTTTTCCTTTTTCTCCCCAAAGCCCCCCGGTACATAGTTGTATATTCTTCGTTGTGGGTCCTTCTGCTTGTGGCATGTGGGACGCTGCCTCAGCGTGGTTTGACGATCAGTGCCATGTCCGCACCCAGGATTCGAACCAACGAAACACTGGGCCGCCTGCAGCAGAGCGCGCAAAATTAACCACTCGGCCACGGGACCAGCCCCCTTCCTGTCCATTTTAATACTTAAACCACAGATGTAGATATCCCTAAACATATGTATGTCATGTATAGTATTTTTTAAAATTTTTAACATTTACATAAATGGTATACTGTTCATATCCTTCTGCAACTTAGTTGTTTGTAGTCACCAGAATCTGATGGAAATTTATCTGGGATAATTTGTGTAGTCTTATTTCATTCATTTTTTTCTTTTTTATTGAGGTATGTCTTAGTCAATTCTGATTACTATAACAAGAATATCATAGACTGCTTGCCTTAAATAATGGACATTTATTTCTCACAGTTCTGGAGGCTGTCAGGTCCCAGATCAGGGTGCCAGCATGGATGGGTTCTGGTGAGGGCCCTCTTCCTCATTTGCTCACACGGTGGGGCAGAGAGAAAAAGAGAGAGAGAGAAAACAACCTCTTTCATGCTTTATAATGGCACTAATCCCATCGTGAGGGCTCCACCCTCATGACCTAATTACCTCCCAACGTCTCCGTCTTCAATACCATCACATTGGGATTAAGGTTTCAACAAACGTGCTTTGGGGAGACATAAACATTCAATCCACGGCAAAGTATAACCTACATACACTGTGCAGACTCTAGTGCAGAGCTGAGCACCTCCACCCAGCTCAAGATGGAGACCATTTCCAGCACCCCCCAATTCTTTGTGCCTCACCCAGTTCATCCTCAGAGGCAGCCACTAATGTGACCTCTAGCAGCATAAATTAATTTTGGCTGTTTTGAACTTTATATAAATGAAATCATACAGTATGCACTTTGAATCTCTTTTATTGTCAACATTGTGTCTGCGAGCTTCATCCAGGCTGTTGCATGTAGCGTTGATTTGTCCTTTATCAGTGGTATATAGTATTCCATTGTATGAATGGAACACCATTTATTGACCTAGGAATGAAATTGCTGGGTCATAGTAAAGGCATACTATACAGAGTTGAGTAGTTGCAACAGAGATCCTATGGCCCAATAAGTCGAAAATATTTACTCTCATTCATTTAACAAACATTTAGTGAAAATTTGTTATGCATCAGACATTGTTCTGAGCATGGGGGTGTGTCATGGTGAGAAAATGGACAGGTATCCCCGTGTTTATAGAACTGGCATTCTTATGTTTTAGTAATATCATGAATTAGTAATCAGACATTATCTGCATGGTTTCTTGCCTATCCGTTGGTGAGATTTTTCTGTTTTGTTTCTAAACATCTGCACAACCTCTTTCGTGCCATTATAAGAAAATGCACGAAAAGGCAACCATTGCCTTTGTTAACCCCTCATGTGTTAAGCAGGGTAGACAAATGGCTAAGCGTTTTGGCCTGGAAGAGTGGGATTTTCCAAGCATCTCCTGGCACAAATGGTCCAGTTCCTACCACAGTAAATAGCATCTTCAAGTGGAGATTCAAAATCCCTGCTCACTGGCACCTCCCATCTCTGCAGAGTGTTCTTGCAGTGTATGCCTGTGCGGGATGCTGTGCACTTGTAGACTGGGCTGGGCTGGCCCTGACCCCTGCCAGCAGACAGCCCTGTGAGTCAGCAGTAGTCACCCCCAGCTGCAAGGTCAATATGCAGTAATGCACAGCCTAGTCATAGTTCCTTGGAAAGAATTATTTGTTTAAAGTAAGTTCAGACCTTTTATTATGCTCTCCAAGAAGTTAACTATTCAGAAAACTTCTTCTTCCCCCAACCCACAAAATTAAAGAAAAAACAAGAACTCCAGAAAAATAGGGAACATCTGACCTCCATGAAAGTAAAAAAAACCAAAAAACAACACTCAAAATATCTTTTAAGAGTTTGAAGCTATATTCCCATGTTTCTTTTACTCATAACAAGCAGGTGACTGACATTATCCAGGTATGAAAAACCATGAAATAAAAGATGAGTCAGAAAATATTGCTTTCAGTCCAGGTAATAAATGCTTACTTTGAATGTAGAGAAAGAAGTACACACTTAAAAAATTTCTGTCTTCCAGTATGGTATATATACATACAATGGAATACTACTCAGCCATAACAAAGGATAAAATCGTCCCATTCACCACAACATGGATGGACCTTGAGGGTATTATGTTAAGCAAAATAAGCCAGATAGAGAAAGACAGCCTCTGACTGACTCCACTCCTATGTAGAAGTTAAATTCATGGACAAAGAGAACAGGTTACTGGTTACCAGGGGAAAGGGGGGGTGGGGGTGGGCACAGAGGGTAAAGTGGTACCCCTACAATATGACTGACAAATAATAATGTATAACTGAAATTTCACAAGGTTGTAAACTATCTTAACCTCAATAAAAAATAAAATAGAAAAAAAATTAATCTCTTCCAGCCCTCATTAAATAAATGCCAAACAAATATTTTAAAACAGAGATTTGGAGGGGCCCTAAGGTCTTGGTTTTCCCTTACCTGAGTCATTGTTTCCTCCACCTAGCCTGGAGTGCCACAAGGGAGGACATTCTTGTTTGTGACTGAATTCCCATTTGTGGAATAAATACATGAGCATAGTGCTTACTCAGCATAATTCCTGGCACAACACAATAGGAGCTTAATAAACAATTGCTGATATTGCTATTGTTTTTGTTACTTTAATTGTTGTTATCATGATCATTATTGTAGCCAAAGGGAACTTTGGATATTGACCACATCAGTCCCGTATATCACGGACTGAAAAAATTTAGAAAACTGACTAGCACCACCATCCCCCCACTTATGCAGGCCAAGAACCTGCAATTGTCCACAGCACCTCCGCTTCCCTCATCCCTGACAAACAGGCCACTCTGCCTTCTAAAGTTCCCTTTGCTCCACCCCAGGACCATCATCCTAGTCCAACCTGTCGTCATCTCTTGTCTTTCATGGCAGAACTTCTGACCGTCTGCCTCACCTACCAGGCCCCTTCACCTGGGGACCATAGTGATCCTTTCTTTCTTTTTTTTTTAAATTACTGTTTATATATATATATTTTTTTAATTGAGGTAACATTGGTTTATAACATTATATAAATTTCAGGTGTACATCATTATATTTCAATTTCTGTGTAGATTATATCATGTTCACCACCCAAAGACTAATTACCGTCCATCAGCACACACATGTGCCCTGTCACCTCTTTCACCCTCCTCCCTCCCCCCTTCCCTGGTAGCCACCAATCTAATCTCTGTGTCTATGAGTTTGTTTGTTGTCGTTGTTGTTTTTATCTTCTATATATGGGTAAGATCATACGGTGTTTGACTTTCTCCCTCTGACTTATTTCACTCAGCATAATACCCTCAAGGTCTAACCATGTTGTCACAAATGGCAAGATTTCATCCTTTTTTATGGCTGAGTAGTATTCAACTGTATGTATATACCATATCTTCTTTATCCATTCATCCCTTGATGGGCATTTAGGTTGCTTCCAAGTCTTGGCTGTTGTGAATAATGCTGCAGTGAATATAGGGGCGCGTGTATCTTTATGCATTCATGTTTTTTTGTTCTTTGGATAAACACCCAGCAGTGGATTGGCTGGATCATATGGTAGTTCTATTCTTAATTTTTCGAGGACTCTCCATACTGTTTTCCATGTATGGTGATCCTTTCAAAATGCAAATTTTAATAAAACACAATTCTTATTATTACAGAAGGACATGTTCAATTTTAATTAATTAAAATTTTTTTAATTTTAGGTAAATTTAATTTTCAAAATTTAAAACTTTACATTCTCCCCCAGAGATCGCCACCATTCATACTTTAGCATATGTTTGCCCCACCTTGACAACATTTGTCACAATTATAGTTTTACATTTATTTGTATGATATTTAAAACAATGGGTATCTTCCCCAAAGGTGATAAACTCCCTAAGGACAAGGACCTTGTCTGGTTTCCCCCAAGTGTAGCCCCAGTTCCTAGAAGAGTGGGTGACACATGTTGCTAATTTAACAAATATTCATTGAGTGAATAAACAAAGTCAGTCTTTGAAAAAGTAAACAATAATTGAGGTGTATTTTGGGGTGTGTGAGCCACTCACACCAGCCCTCTTTCTTAGAATTAATTTCCTGACCCAGTGGGTTAGTTCATGATAATCATGTATGTACTACATGACTCCACCCCCCGATAATTGATTGGGTCAGGGTAGACACATGACCAGAGCTGAGCCAATCAGATTATTTTTCCTGGGAACTGGGATCTGGACTCCAGTGGCGGCCAGTGAGTCCACGATTTGTCTGGACAAATGGGACTGGTAGACGCTTGGGCGGTGGCGGACTCCTGCTGTGTGGGCGAAGAAACAGAGAAAAACAGTCTGCAGATAGAGAAGGGTAAAACAGACACACAGTGCTAAGCAGAGATAAGAGATGGAGAAAAGTATCTTGTTCTCCAAGATTTGCTGCTTCCTGGTTCTCCTCCGAGAAGCCCAGATGTCTGTGGAAAATGAGACACCGCTGTATATTGGAAATAAAGCTCTCTCTCCTTTTTTAGCTGCCTCAGCTGAATTTCTAGTGCCTGTAAACCAAACAGTCTTAACTAAGACATGCGCTATTCATATATTAGGTGGTAAGATTAATCAAAGTGATCACAATAATCTGCCTGGGGCAGCACCTTGTGGATGACAGTCCAAATCCTGGGCAGATTCACCAAGGTGGGAACACCCAGCCTACTGAGGCTTCCTCTGCCTGCTTGAGCCTCTTGGGCAAGAAATGAACCAACTACAGGGATATCTTCTGCTTGAGACAGAAAGGGCAGGATGTGAGCTGGAGCTATACTTGACTTTGAGAGTCTTGACTCTTTCACCTGAAACAGACATATGGATTCAAACAGGATGAAAAACAGTAATTTCTATGACATTTCTGAATAGAGAATTGGAAAAAAAAAAGTGGGGGGGGTATCAAACCAAAATCAGACTCATATTTTTGGTTATTTGTGGTTTCAGGCTATTTAAAGAGACTGCCTTTGAATTCCCCAAGGGAATTTTTTTTTTCTGTTCTTTTTGTCAGCCAGTGGCCAACTAAGGGTTTGCTGGCTTCTGGAAAATCCAGGGGATTTTGAAAAAGAAAATCTGTGGTGGCTTATGGTTAAATGGAACTATGCAGACTAATCTTTTATACCAAGATGATGCTGGTAACCCCCTACCAGGCAGGAATACACTTGCCGCATGATCAGTAGTTGAGACAGATGTATGAAACCATCCACACTCTCATGCCTAAAGGTCTTAAAACACAATGTGCTAGTTTGGGGACCAGATGTCTGGCCAGTGTTAGGGACGCAGGCTGGAGTGATGGAATAATTTTCCTCTGTGACTCTAATTGTGTCCTTGGCCTCTTTGGCCAAGCAAGTTACCAGATTTCCCTCCGGTACTGTAGGGGCACAGTCATTTGCTAAGGCTGGACCTTGAAGTGGTTCGATCAAAAAATTCTGCTCCATTTGGACCCTCCCCAGAGTCAAGGCTAAGACGGGAGGCTGAGACTCTCAATGGCATCATGTAAAGAAGCCTGTTGAGATTTTGCTGATGAACTTCTTGTGTGGGGAGTCAGAGAGAGGCAACTTCCACCACCTGGTGGTTTGGCCAGCAGGAAGGGTGTGTTATTATGGCTGCAATTAGTAAGCAGTGGGGCTGAGCAGACAGGGCAGAGCTGGTGCCTCATTCTCGTCTCATTCCCAGCAACCAAAGAGAGGAGAAGTCTGGCCAGCAGTTTACTTTCCCCTAGAGAAAATGGAAGTTGGCCTCACTGTCTACTCCAAATTGAGGAGGAACCATCCTCAAGACACTCCCCAAACATAACTCAATTAAGGCTGACCTGAAAGAGAGAAAGAAAGAGACGGAGGAGAAGAGAGAGAAGAAAGAAAAAAGCACAAGGGCCCTGGACTGCTTATAGTCTATGAATTGGCAGGTTATTTGTGCCAGGCCCTCCTGCTTGTCCCTACCAGAGGACAGCTAGGGACTGAAAGGGACACTGCAAGGCCAGCTGCTGGAGGTGAAGGTGCTAAAACCACTTTGGCCAGGAGAGGGCCCCAAATTTCCCTCCAATTTGCACATTTCTGGGTAATAGTCCAGTTAGACCTCACTTTACATAATAGTTATCCACCATCCTAGAGTTCAGAAGGGACCAGAAGGATCACCAGAGACCCAGAGATGGGAAGTGACTTCAAGGTCACAAGGCTGGGTTGTGGTTGAGTGGGACTAGAACCCAGGGTGGGTAAGTCCTGCCTCTGTTAACTCTTCTTAGGCATCACTTTCAGCAGCAGCACCTACAAATCTGTTGAGATCCCAGTAATTTTAAAAGACAAGCCATTTACTGAGTGCCTAGCACGTATAAGCCCGGTGCTGTGTTGGGTGTGTGTGTCAGGTGGCCGAGGCGCTGAGTAGGACAAGGGTGGTGCCAGAGTCTAAGTTCATGGTCCTCAAGACCCTCACAGGCTTCTTACTGGTTTATAATGCACAACCTAAGCACAGCAAAGTTAAAAAAACAATAAAAGACGTAAATAAAAGTTCAATACAGTAGTGGCTGAGCTGTCCTAGGTCAATGTATGATTAGTAACCAAATGAACAAGCACCAATTGCCATGAACTTCCTGAGGAGGAAGTGAGAATTATACTGTGCCTTTGTTTAGCATTTGACTGTTTTCAGTGCTTTCTTGTATGTTGCCTTCTTTGGGGTGGTCACGAAGACCACATGGGAAAGAGGGTGCGTTTGGGGAGCTGATTTGCATGTGCACAGAGGATCGTGGAGACACCCAGGTCCCTGCCATGGAGGAGTGTCCTGCCTCCATTGCAGGGTGTGATTCTTGTGTGAATGAGAATTGGAATGAGGGTCTCTAGGGTTCGAGGGAGGGCAAGGTGTTTGTAAATGCGCTAAGTGTGCCCTTTAGATGAACTCCTCCTGCCTATGAAGAGGCTCATACACTTGGTGGAGGAGAAGACGGCTGGTCTGGGACAGCCTAGCTGTGTGGCAACAGGCAATTTTCTTAGTTTCTTTCAGCTTAGTTTGCTGCTCTGTAAAACTAGAGGAATAAATAACATCTCTGGTCCCTTCCAGTAGGGAAATTCTTTGGTTCTAAGCATTCTACAATTATCTGTTTTGGAAAAATCAGATTTTCAGGTATCAGTCAGTTTGCATCTTTATTTTGGGTCCTCTTTCCCTTATTCATCCTAAACTTCTGGGGGTCTTTTTAGGATTATATTTTCTCATTTGAACTCACACAATGTCCTTGGATTGGAGTCATCCCCAGCTCATTGATGGAGGTGGCAAAACAGAGTTTACCTACACCTCTCCAGCACTACTGGCTCCTTCAGCAGATGTTTTCAACACAGACCACTCAGGGTACCCATTATGTGCCAAGCATGCTGGGCTGTTGAATGGATGAGACAGTCCTGTCTCCAGGGAGCCTTCAGGTGGTCTCAGTCATTTCTGGGGAGTGCAGGCACGTGTGAGACCCGCAGGAAGAGTGTATTGAACAGAAAGGAACGCTGAAGCCCTGTTGGGAAGGACACCTACACGACGGTGAAATGTACCCCAGAAAGAAAGGAGAGCCTGTGTCATTTTATATTTACAGCCTCTTGGACACATGGCCTCAGGAGGAAAAAGAGCTTTTCTCCCACAGGTATAAATAACTTCCACCCAACTAATCCTGAGATCTCAGCACCATGGGGTTGGAGTGGGTCTGGCGCTCAGCTGTTTCCTCCAGGTGGAGTAATTCCAGAGCACAGGGGAAGCGGGGAGTACCCAAGTTGTGCTTCGAGACCACGAACTTAAGAGATGTCAGGTTGTCTGGGGTTTCTTTGGCCGGAAGAAGGCCGTCACCTTGTAGGTGAGCACTGAGTCACTAGGACAGCAAGGGAGCATGGAAGCCTTCCTCTCTCTTCCAGATCTCTTTGCTTAGGGTCATGTTTAGTGTGGATCCCGGTCCAGAAGAAGGAAGGTGGGTGGGAAACCAGTAGTACCTCTTAGGGGAGCCAACTGCTCTGACTTACAAGGGGATGCAAGCCAAGCCAGCCCCCCTCCTCTTCTGTTCCTCCAACAGCTGAACACCAGCTCCGCTCACCAGGGGCTTCTCAGGCTTAATCCGCACTTCCAGAACACCTTGCAGTCCACAGAGGAAGAGTGGCCAGGTGCCATTATGAACCCTCTACTGTGAACCCACAGGCTGTCTTGATTCATCATCAGAGGCCCTCCCAGGTTCCCACAGTCCAGCCTTCCCTGGAGGGGACCTCAGTGCTGAGGACCTGTCCCCACTCTCCCTCCCACCCCCACAGGGAACAGGCCTTGCTTAGGGCATGGTGTCTTATTTCCTCCTTTTCCCGTCACTGAGCGCCACTGCCAGGTCACCTTCTCCCAGGACACCTGCTCCAGCATCCACAGTGGTTTTCTATCATCTTCTCTGAGAGAGAAGCCCTGTGCCTTGTGTCAAGGTCCCTCACAACCTGGACCACCAACACTTATCCTTCTCCTATGTCCTTCTCCTGTGCCTCGTCCTCTTCCCTGACCCTTCCCCCAGTGGACACTGTCCTCTTGGTCCTCTGCCTGTCCCCAGCTGGTTCAGGCTGCAGGTTGCTCATGTTCTCCTCGCTCTGCCTTTTCTTCTCCCCCGATCATTCATTCAGTGGATTCGTGTAGCGTGGCTCCTACTGTGTTTAAGGTGCCGTGCTTGGCTGGACGAGGAGTGTGAAAAAGTACAAGATAACTTACAGCCAGTCCTTGGGCACCAGGTGCTTTCAGAGGAAATGGGGTGTGGGATGGACAGATACACACATGTCAAAGCAGCTCAGGGCAAGTGCTGCTGGCTTGGAGGAGTTCCGAGGACGCAGAATATTCCAAGGTGCTCCAAACTCTGCCCATCCTCCAGGGCCCTGCACAGAGACAGCCCCTCCCTGAAGCTCTCCTTGATTATTCCAGGCCTCCATTTTCTGGAGTGCTAATGCACATTTTATTAGATACAGTCTTAATGGTCTCCCCCTTTCTCAGCTGGACTGTCTGGTCTTTTGAGGGAAGGGACAAGCATCTGTCTATTGGATTCAGTTTTCAGTTCCATAAACATTAACTGTCTCACTCTCTTCTGTCTCTTAGTGCCTTGTGAATGAGCACAGAATAGGTGCTCAATAATCCTAAAATTCTGGAATTTTAAAGAAGAGATTTTTTAAAATATTTATTTTTAAATATCAAAATCCATACATGTTCATTAGGAAGAACAAAGAACTCAAAAATGTCTCCATAGAAATAACTACTGCTAAGAGTTTGGAGTGTATATAGAAGGGAAGCTTAAAGGACTTTCTAGCTGAGCACCCACATTCTACAAATGAGGACCTTAAGGTGACCCTAAAGCCTGAGGCATTGAGTGATTTGCTCCAGGTCAGATACTTAGTGGCACATTTTGGCATTCTAGCATCCTTTCCCAAGAAGACTGGAGGAATAGTGGGATACTGTGCACCAAGCAAATGTGTGAATCAAGTCTTAGATGGGTACAGGGGTTCTGACAGTGCAGAGAAGAAAATGTGAACACAATAAAGTCATAAAGCTCTTCGCCCCCATTTTCGATGTTTCACATTAGTCCACAGTCACAAAGCTTTATTGTGACTGTGAAACAATAGGATTAGTTGTGAAAACACTACCTCTTTAAATATTTGAAACTAGAATGGAAAAAATGTTGAAATACAGGGGGTGGGGGGGGGGGTGGGGGATAGGGGTGTAAATTGAATTAAATAGTAATTGTACTCCAAGTCCAGAGACTGACAAGTGGCTTGGAAAGTTGGTTTTCCAGACCAGAGGGAGAGGCGGTGAGAAAGCCAGAGCCTGGGGCCAATGACGAGCTGGCCCCCAACCCAGTGGATTTTCCCACCATTGTGTGCTCCCTTCCCTCCTCGCCACCAGGGGAGGGTCCCAGGGGAGCCCTGGGCTTAAGGCAGTCGCGTTATGCAGTCTTGTAACCTGGCTGGTAAATGATGTCACGGGTTAGTTACACAGGCCCAGATCGATGAATGACTCAGGCAGCGGATCGATCACATTTCCGGGGAGAACTCACCCTCTGTGACCCTCAGGGGGGCAGGTGGTTTATCAAAAGAGGCTCCGACTTGAAGGGTTTAATGCTGGCCCCTTCTCCATTCCCGTCTCCTCCTCAGGGGGCCTGGGCAGCAAGAGCAGGGTAATAAACTACTTTTCATTAAAGAGATCTGGGGGAAAGGAGTGGGAGGGGGACGCAAAGATGGGGACAAAAAGGCACAGATCCGCTCCAAGACCGAAGGCCAGGGTGGGTACACTTCCCCCCGCCCCTCCTCCCTCCGAAGCCACCCTGAGTTTCTGTGCCCGGCGAAGTAGCCCAGTGTCGCGCCAGGCCGCTGGCTGCGCTCTCGGCTCGGTGGGGGCGCGTCGGCCCGCCCTGGCCTCTCGGGCCGGGCTGCAGCCCCCTCCTCGCCGCCCCGAGCCCCTCCCCCGGGCCTGGAGCCCCTCCCCGCGCGCTTCCCCTCTCTCCCCTCCCCTCCCCTCCCTTCCCTTCCCTGCCTGCCCGGCTCTGCCTCCGCCTCCTGCGCCCATAGCCTCCGCCAGCGCCGAGCCCCCCGGAGCCAGAGCGCGGCGAAGGGGCGCCGCTGGCCCCTCCCCAGCGCGCTGACAGCAGGCTCCGGGGCCCCCGCCCCGTCCCCTCGCCGGCGGGACACACCCCCGCCCCTCCTCTGCTCCGCCAGTTCCCGCCGGACCCACCGGGCGGCGGAGAGAGCGGGCGGACGAGCCGGAGAGCGGCAGCGGCGGCAGCGGCGGCGGCGCCGCAGGAGGAAGGGGTGCGCGGCAGGCCCACGGGGAGCCGCCCCAGGCGCACCGAGCTCGCTTGCCCCCCGGGACCGTCCCCACCCCGGGGCCGTACCTGTGGGTGCCGGGAGCCCGGGCAGCAGCGCGCTGGGCCAGGGTGGCGGTGACCCTGGGGACCCGGGAAGCAGGAGAAGGAGCCGGAGCCCTACCGGGATGAGAAGGTGACGCCGCCGGGGGGCGCCACTCGCTTTGTGGGGGAAGATGCTCGCCTACTGCGTGCAAGATGCCACCGTGGTGGACGTGGAGAAGCGGAGGAACCCTTCCAAGCATTATGTGAGTACTGTCCCGACCGACCCCTGCAGGGGGCTGGCCAGGGCCCCCCGGGAGGCCCCCTCCCCCCCCCACGACGGGTGGCCCCTCGCCCCTCCCCGCTCTTAAGTCCTGAAGCTAAGTGCCCGCAGGGCAGCCCTCGGCTGTGGAGTTTCTTCACAGGGCTGTGATCTCCAGGGAAGCCTTTTCTGTCCTTCCTCTCCACTCCTCCCCCTGCTCCCCCCACCCCCACCCCTCGGTCCCGTTTTCTTTTTTTGGCATTGGAGTTGGCAAGTGGCTGCCCTTGTCTGTTACAACGGTGAAGTCATCTGTCCGCCTGAGCTTTGATGGATGGTGGGGGGAGCGTTCGTCAAACCCCCGCTGCGAAGCTCCGTCGGGAAAGAGCATCTTCCTGGCCCTCCCTGGGGGCTCGGGTCGCTCACGCTCACCCAGACCCAGAAGCTTTCACAGGTTTGCCCAGGGGAAGGCAGCTTCGCGCTCTCCTCTCACCTTAGCCCCGGTCTCTGCCTGCGTAGGTCTGGATCTGGGGGCACAGGGAGGCCGCCGCACCCCCTGCCCCACTCCACCCTCAGCCCTGAGCTTTGATTTCCTTCTTAAAGTCATTGTATCCGTCGGTGTGAGAAGAATTGTGGCTTTTCCTTTTATCCCTCCTCTGGACGTGACCCTTAACCGGGTTCATTTCCTCTTAAGTGATGCTCCATCTCCAGACACGAGGAGGCAAATGTTTGCTGTGGTCTCCGAGGAACGGCTCGCTGCCCCTCCCCCTTCCTTCCCCAAACTTAATGAGAAGGGGCTAAGGTTGATTGAGCCGAGCTCCCGGGTCTGTGTGACACGTTTGCCTTTCATCTCTGCCTGTCCTGTCTTCCCATCCTTCGCACCTTCGGAAGTAAACACTGTGTCCTTGATGCCTGAGGACGGCTGTCTGAGTGGCTTTGCTCCTGTACTTGAGGTAGAAGAGACAGCCGGGCATCCAGAGCAGAAGGACTGCATCTTATTTGCAAATTAGGTACTTAAAGGAGCATTTAGAATGCTCAAAGCATTAATTTTAACAATTAAAACAGGCTGTTGGTTGCTGCCCTAGACTGCACATGATATCTGAAATGCCTTTCATTTCCCCATTGCAAGGGGACTGGGGTTCGTGCTAATGTCGGCCTGGGGCTAGGCTTTCTGTCTTTATCACCCTTAGCTCTGAACGCTGGTTTCTTTATAGTGAAATAAATGGGCCTGGGCTCAGGCTGAGGAGCTAACCAAGCCGTCTGGTTCCTGACCAGACAGGGAGGTGGCTGCCTCTGGGAGAGTCGTTCCTTTTGTATTATCTGGGTCAGCAGGCATCTTCCCCTGTCGTTTCAAGAAAGCTCTTTTTGAAGGACTTGGGTCACCATGTCATCACCTTGCTCTGGGGACAGATGTCCATTTGCCCATCCCAGCACCTATTCTCAAGTCAGCCTTCCTAACCTCTTTTCTCAGATGTTGCAGGCTGAGTTTCAGGGGTTCTCTTTTCTGGTCTTCAGTTCAGGTTGGCACTGCTTTCAACAGATGGCACTCTCTGCTCTGACACCCAGGCAGGTGCTTTTCTGGCTCTGGAGTTTAGGTGAAACATCAGATCTTAACTCTGACCGTTCATGTTCAAGATTACAGATGTAGGACATCCTGGCAACAAGCTAGGGGTGTTGCTAAAGTGACCAGGGACACAGAGCAGACAGTATTCAGAGGTGGTTAGTGCTGGGGCTCTGGGTTAGAGTGTCTTGTTCAAAGCCTGGTTCAGCCACTAACTAGCTATGTGACTTTGGGCAAGTTGTTTAATCTCCGTGGGCCTCAGTTTCCTCATTTTTAAAGTGAGGATAATATCTACTTCATGGTTGTCTGGAGAATTAAATGAGATCATCCATGCAAAGCACTTAGGCCAGTTCCTGGCACATAACAAGCCCTGGTTAAATTATGGTAGCTTGTTATTCGTGAGATTCTGACTAAGAAAGCACTTTTGAAAAGCAGCTATTAATGGTCTGGCAAAAAGGAAGAAAGATTTTGGGTTTTAAGATTGATAATAACTTGTTCTATGTGAAAACACAAAAGAAGTCCTGTCCAGTTCTCTTGAAATGATCATTTCCTCCCTTTTTACAGACAAAGTGTTTCCCGGGACATCTCCACTTCCCGTGTAAGAATCAGTGACATTATGTTTGGGGCAGGGACTGATGTCAGTGAACAGATAGGGCCATGCAGAGCCATAACTAAGGCTGAGGAAGGGAGTTAAAGGAAATGTTATACGTTCTGGAATGGTGGAGCTGACAGGGACCCGGGGACTTGTCAGGCTCAGCACCCCCATTTGACATATGAGGAAACTGAGAACCAGTTGGGGTAAAGTCACTTGCAACACAGCTAGTCACAGCACCCGGGTCTAACTGGCCTTTTGCCCGTGGTGTGGGTTTTGTTCATCGAAGTCCAGTAGGGGTTGACTAGGAAGACAAATATCTGGTGGTAGCAAGAGGTTCCTACACATTTGGGGCAGTAATGCCTAGCAGAAGGTGGGGGGCCCAGTAAGAGAAAGTGTTGGTGGGGCCAGCAGGGGCAGGAGGAGCAGGTTGGGGCAGGCTTGCCTCTGCAGCTTAGGCGCGCCTTCTCTCTTGGCCCTTGCACAGGGGATACTACATACCAGGCGGGTAAGGCACTGGCGCGGGTAGCTGGCAGGACACACTACAGCCAAGTCGCATATGTTCTGGAAGCCCTCTGCACTGGAGAAGCATGCCTCCTTCCAGCCTCTCCTCCACTGATGGTGAATTCTGAGTCTGTGGTTTGGCATATTGCAAAGCAGAGAGGTTTATGGGATGTGCACTTTAGCTTTAGCTCGCTGATGAGAGGCCTGGGGCCCAAGGGGGAGGGGCTCTGCTGGATCCAGAACGCTGGGAACACACTGCAAAGGTTCTCTCAGGACATCCAGCAAAGAGTGTGCTCTTCCCCATGATGAGGGGGAGCTGCCTAGACACCGAGGGGCTTGTGCTTTTGGTCCATTTATGAAAAGCAGGCAAGTGGCCTCCATCGTTTGGATGGTGCTGTCAGCCCTTGGCTTCCTTCCTCTCTGCCAAGCCCCTGCCTCGGGTGGGGTTAGAGGAAGGTGGGCAGCTGCTGTGTAGACCAGGCTCCCTGGCACGGAGTTGAGCTTCTCTCTTAGCTTTTATGAGCTGCCACTGGAAGAACTTAGGTAAACTGGCTTTGGCCTCAGACCACTTGTGTTTAAAATGGTCCTGATGATGCTGGATGCAAACTGCAGATACGTTCATTTGAAAGTTTTCCATAAGGAGACGAGTTCAGGTCCACATAATTGTTTGCACTCATATGTATGTGTCGTTGTGTGTCAAGTCATATGGTGTTGGAGAGAAGCTAGTTTATCTAAAACAAACAAGTAATTGTTTGTTTGGATTTGGGAGGCATTGTGCTTTCACAGTCATTTCCTTTCCTGATTGTTTATTTCAAATACCAGTCATGAACGCTCTGATCCTCTACAGGACTCTTTAGGGAGTGCAGATAATAGCCAGTGTTAGCATTTACCATTGATGATGCCAAATGCTTAACAGGCATGATTTCATGTGAATCCTACAGCTCACTGAATGTACCCTACCATCGGGTGGGTTCTTGGATTCCTTTATACAGATGGGTTAACTGAGTTTTGAAGAAGTTAGAGATTGCTCAGGGTCTCTCAGTTAGCACAAGGCAGATCCAGGTAAACTCAGGTCAGTTTACCTCCAAAAGAGGAATGAACCTAAAATGGGGCTCTTCTCCTAAATTGGAGTCTGGTTGGGGAGACCAGCCTGCATGACTGTCAGTGAGCAATGCAGGGTGGTATCTGAGGACTGCCTCACTGTGTGGGACATTCGCCTCGTGCCATGGAGGTGAGCAAGTGGCAGGCAATGGAGGCAGGAGGAGTAGAACAAATCCAGGATGATATCTGGTCCCCAGTGATGCTTATGGTGATAAATTAAGGACTGACCCTGTGGAAATAATACATTCTCCCTTGTGTTTAGATCATCACAGATTTTGGTCTTGGTCCTGGGAGCTACATTTTTAGGAATTGGCCCCAGACCCATTCATTTCTGTGTCCTTCGTTTTTTTCTCTGAGCCCTTCGGTCGTGGATCCAGCCCCAGGGGAGGAAGCTGTGCAGCTGCAGCGTGCAAAGGGTCTTCTCAGTGCCAGTTCCATTATGGAATGAGTGGTGGTGGGCAGATCAGGGTTTGAATCCTGCCTCTGGCTATTCCTAGCTGTGCAACCATGGGCCAGCCACTCTGGGCCTCAGTTTCCTCACCTGTAACCTCACAGGGCTTTTGGGAAATTGACCTGAGATAATTTCGGGTAAAGCTTCTACTTAGGACTGGGCCCCCATCATGAGCACTCAACATGGACTGTTTGCATCTGGTGTTCCTGATCACCAAAACACAGAAGTACATTTAGGACCTGATAGGTGACGCCGAGAGAAAAGGAAAGACCGAGGCAAAAAAGGAAGGCCCAGCTGTTCGTAGTCTGATGGGAAATTGGGCTACATGCCCCATGGAAAACACCCAACATACGAGAGAAACAGATAAACAAGGAGCAGCTGTTCAGACCTGGAGGGCTTCCTGGAGCTGATCTAGTGAGGGCTTCCTGCTAAGTTGGGAAGGAGAAGGGAAGGAACATGGGTTGGGGGAGAGGAGCAGAGAGGTGCTCCAGGGAAGGGCAAGGTCAAATAGAATCCTGGCCTCAAGGCCAGCGCCACACGTGGGTTAGCACTCTCGCCTACTTTCTCTCTCCCTCTGTCACACACATGGCAGGAGAACAGTTTCTTCTTCTCCTTCTTCTTCTCCAAGGAGGGAAGTGATCTAGGGGTGATTCACAGGTCTGACGAGTCTCCTCGCTCATGGAACAACCAACCACATCCTTCAAGGCCGTTGGAACGGGGCGCACAACCAGCCATTTATCATGGCCCTTTTTAGAGCTGAGTGAGGGTTTCCTAGGGGCAAATCAGGATTGGAATCACTGTGTGTGGTGGAAGGCAGAGGGGAGGGGATGGGAAGGGAAAAATAAACCTATTTGATGTCATAGGAGACCGGTTCCAGCTCCAGAAATATAAGCGTCAGCTGCTGCATTTTCCAAACAGATATTTTGGGGCCAGCTTGCATTAATGGCCAGTTGAGGCTCTGAATTAGAGGAGCGTTGTTAGGACTTCTGACTTTGGGTTTGCACAGCAGTCCCCTGGAAATTGCCTTCTAATTTCCTCAGCCTGAGTCACTGACCAGACTATTTCTTGGCCAGAAAAAGTCTAACAGGCAACTCTGTTCTCTTTTGCCTCCTAATTAAACAAAATAAAACAAATAATAGCGTTATGCATACGGTAGTCACACTTATTCCTCTTGAGTTCTGAGAATCCAGGAAGGGGATAATGGGTTAGGACAGGGATCCAGGGGACAGGAAGGACAAGGGGTGTGTGTGGGAAATGAGGTGGAGAGTCTGGCTTTGGAAATACGTTCTGAGCCAGGGCCAGAGGTGTTCTCTGCCATTGCAGTTGCCAAAAATAATGGAAGCATCCAGCAGAGTGATCAGCGATTCAAGAGGCGGATTCCCAGAGCTGTGTGTGACTTCTCGCCTAGGCTGAGCTGCTGTTCCGTGTAGTGGAATCAGGCACGGGAAGGCAGGTGAATGAAGAGGTCAGGGCCCCGGACATGAGGACACGAGGGTGGGAGGGCGAGCCAGAGGGAGGCCCCTCTCGTGCCCCCAAGTAACCTCCAGGCAAGTCACCCCATCAGCAGCATGTGCTGAGCAGAGTCCAGCGAGGATGTTAAGATGCACAGTGAGGAGAGAAGGGGAAGAGAACCAATATATGAGTCCCTACTGTGTGCCAGGCAGTGAAGAAGATATCTCTTAGAGGGGATTTTGTTTGAGCTTCGTAACGACCGTGTTAGGTGGGTAGATGTTTTTATCCCCACTTCACAGATGGGGAAATCGAGGCTCAGAGAGTTTATGTGACTCTTGCTCAGAGTAATTCAGCATCAAGATGGAGATTCCCACTCTGGTTTCTGACACCTAAGTCTGTGAGCTTGTCCCTTTCTTCCACATTAGAGCTGGCCACTGAGAGAGGGCATGGAAATAGCTGAGCATTCCAGATAGCACCTCCTGAGAGGTTGACACGTGCCTCTGGAAGGCTGTGTTGTTGGAGAATGCCTGGGCTCTGGCATTCTTGGTTTGGAATCCTTTCTCTGCTGCCTGCTACCTTGGGACCCAAGCAAGTTACTTATATCTCTGTGCCTCAGTTTCCTCATATGTAAAAAAGAAAAAATGTGGGGAAAATGGGATCTAGCTCATAGGGTTGTGGTGAAGATTAGAGGAGTGTATAAATGGAAAGAGCTTAGCACAGTACCTGACACTTATTAAGCACAACATAGATGTTTGCTGTGATGATTGTTAAGGTCAGAAGAGGGAGCGCTCTCCGTGGACTGGAGTTTTCAGAGAAGACTGGCTGGGGAAGGCAGCCTTCATGATGGGCCTGGAGGAGGATTTAGGATTGGGATGGGAAAGAGTAGGATTTAGATAGAGAAAGAGGGGAAGAGCATTCCAAGAAAGGGAAAAGAAAGATGCTAGAGGTGGAACATGCAGGAAAACATGGACAAAACCCACACATGGGGAAAAGGAGGAAGAGAAAGGTCAGGGAGCTTTTCTGAGCGCCTCGATGCCAGCTGAGGGACTCAGAGTTTATTGTGAAGACACCTCGGAACTTTCCTTTTCTCCTAAGGATTGCAGGGGAAGGGGAGCTGATTATCACTGTGGGGTCCTCCTGGTGGGTTCCAGAGCTGGCTCTAGGGCTGTTCTTGCAGCTGTGGCTGGAGCAGAGCTACGTAAGGAATAGAACTCTTTATCTATTCTCGTTGGGGACTCTTTAGTTGGCAGGCCGAGCCCAGGCCTTCTGTGTTTACAGCTCTTCCTCCACGGGGTCAGGTTGCCTCATAAAAGTTGATTGCACCCCGGAGGTCTTGGGGAGGGAGGGTGGAGGACAAGGGGGAGCACAAGGGGTGAGGCATTGGCTGCTTTGGGGGCCCTGGCAGGCGGGTCTGAGGCAGCCGCAGTGTGCCACGGTGGAGCAATGGCCATCCACATTTCCTGACACTGCCATGAAGCACCCCAGTGGCGAGAGAGGGGAGACCCCTCTCCTTGTAGGGTCTGGGGGCTCCTACTCCCAGCTAGCTGGGAGTCCACGATGCCTTTGGATTGTCACTGTTACGCAAAACATTCCCGCTAATGTGGCCTTCTACTTTCAGACTCTCTGAACTTGTTGTAGTTTTAAATGCAATGCTTCAAACCACCTCTTTGTTTATTTAACCCCCACCACCCTGCCAGATATTCCTGTAAGCCTGATTCTTTAGGGAAAACGTAATAATAAAAATAACAGCTAACATTTCTGAGTGCTTTCTCCGTGCTGACTTTTACACGGAAACTCTCAAGCAGCCCCCCGAAGTCTGTCGTTGCTGCTGGCATCCACATCCTACTGGCGGGGACACCGAGGTCCAGAGAGCTATAGTGGATTGTCAAACACCACGCAGCTATGAAGCCGCCTGTGGAGAGGGGCCTGCACTGACCCAGGCCTGCTGGCTCCGAAGCCTGCCCTGTCCCCACACGCCCCACATCATACACCTGGGGGGACAGGGCCCCAAGGAGATTCCACCTGGCTGGTTGGCTTCTCCTGCCATGTGACCTTCCACATGTTGCTTTTCCCGACTAGATCTCCATTAGCCCATCTAGAGAATGGGCTACTCACTTCCTTTCTGGCCTGCCTTGCAGAGGGGAGGGTGGCTACGAAAGCTGCTTTGGAAAGTGCTGAGCCCCGAGAAAATGGCTGCTTGAAGGGTTCCCAGATCCCTCAGTCTGGGGTCTTAATCATGTGCGGCAGGGGATGGTTCACGAAAAGGAGCTGTTCCTGACGGCTGGTGCGCTACCTCCCCTGAGAACCCTCATAGCCAGGGTTGACCCAGGATCATCCTAGGCCCTCAGTGAAGACGGCTTCTGGAACACCTCTGGGAGCTACACTGTGCTTCTTTCCAAGCCTATCGCTCTTGTGAACGGGAAGAGACAGAGCTATTTCCAGTCCCTTCTCTCCCTGCTGTTACCTGAGGGGAGGAAGTGACTGGCAGCCCGCTGAGCTAGCAGAGGGGGAGCAGCTGTGCTTTCTGCCCCTCCACTGGGCGGCTTTCTCTGGCCCTTTGCTGTCATTTCCCTTGGGCTGGTGAGGAAGCCATCCTCCTCAGGGCTGGGCGGAGCGCGTGGTGGGGTGGGGGCAGAATCCCTTCCTCTAGATGTGTCAATGCAGCATAAATTATGCAGTGGGGCCTGGGGGCCCCTCCAGGCTGTCTCTGGGATCCCTGGAGCGAGCCTGAACTTCAGGCCTGGTGGAAACTGATCAGATGCATTGCTGACAGTGAACTTGCAGGGTGTCCCAGGTGGGGTAAGGGATTGCGTGGATTTGGGCCAGTCTGTACTTCTTGCCCATCGCTGTGTGGCTCCTGGTGGAGAGCCCTTGCTGTTTGCCTTTTTCCAGGAATATTTTCACTCTGTAATAAAGGAGGGCTTGACCTGTAGTACATGGGCACCATCATCATGCAGCTACCACATATTAAATTCCTACTTTGTGCCAGGCACTGCCAGACCGTTTACTTTTAATCTCGGGTCCTGACACAGCCGTGAAGGTGAGCATTTTTAACCCCGTTTCACTCATACTGGGACCGTGGTTCAGAAGTTTAGGTTGCATTGTTAGTTGAGCACAAAGCCAGGTGTGTTGGCCCCCTCCCCCAAGCCTGTGCCTGTTTCACACTGTCACCGTGCCTTACACATTTGGTCCCTCTCCAGGGCGGCAGAGGGGAGCGGGGGCTTCTGCCAGCCCAGCGTGTCCTCCCAGGGCACGGGGTTCTCTGTTGAGGAAGCCCGCCTTGCTGCTTTTGCCCACCTAAGGGTTCTGAGCGTGAAGGATTGTCCCTGTCGTTTGAAGCGGCTGCTCTGTAAAGTCTTTCATGGTAGGCCCCATTCCGACCCAGCTTTATTCCGTTTCCTGATGGCCCAGACCCAAAGGGCTATTTTAAGGGACTTGCCTGTGTGGGAGAATTTCTCTTTGTAACAACAGAGACGGAGGCCTCGCTGGCCTGGCACGGTGCTGGCAGTGGGGCTCTGAGAGAGGCAGACTCTTTCCCTGAGTTCTGCCTCCTGGGTTGGGATTGATTCATTGAGCTCCCGGCACAGTGCCTGGCACCCGGAAGGGACGCTTGTCATGAGGGTAGGGGTTCCAGGGATGGCAGCCCAGGGGTTTCTGCTGGTCTGGGCCTGGTGGATTGGCACACTGATCCTTGTCTCACAGAGTTAAGGTCTATCATAGAGCAATGTCTGAACTTTGGTGTCAAGCCAGGATTAATTATTTACTTTAGTCACTCACTGGCAACTGGCAACTGGAGAAAAGCAGCCTCGTTTTCCCCATGGTGGCCGGACGTGGCAGCTCCCGGGCAGCAGCACTGGGGAGTGGTCAGAGAATGTGTGAGTGGAGCCCCTTCTAGGTGCAGGCACTGGGTTAGGGCTTCTCGTCCACCGTCTCCTTTAATCCCCACAAGCAACCCTGAGCCTCGTCCCTGTTTTATAGACGAGGAAACCGAGGCTCAGAGACGTGCAGCCTCTTGCTCCTCATCATAGGGCGGTAAAGGGCGAGAACCAGGATTTGAACCTAGATCTCTGCAGCAGCAAAGCCTGTGATGGTTCCACTGTACTCCCTGGAGATTGATGCATTTCCTCCCTCCCTCCCCCAAAGGTTGGGAGGTTAGTTGGGAGTTCTCTTTTTCTCTTCCCTCGGCTGGAAGCATCCACATGTGTCAAAACTAGCTGCATTTGGACTTTCTCTCCCCTCTCTGCACTCCATCGAACTCTGGTCTCCGTGGCTGCATTTCCCCTTGCTGCACGCTCCCATGGGGGTCTCAACCCTGATTTGTGGCTCTGTTGGGGTATGGAATGCTGAGAGCACTGTCCTGGGCTTAAGAAAGGGAGTGGACCCAAAGGGAGTGTGCGCAGTGGCCTTCCCTTGGAAGGCTGAGGACCTGCGGCTTTACAGATGGCTTTGCCTCCTGAGAGCTTCCAGAGAGGCTGGGGGGCTAGGGAGCACATCACAGGGTCCCCAGATAAGACTTCAAGGGTCCAGATTACACCCAGGTCGTCTGCCCACTCTGACCTCCCCTCCGAGCCCCTCCATTAACCCGTGATGTGGTTGCCATGAGATAACAAACCTCTCACTACCGAGAAAGGACCCCTGGCAGGTCTGGCCTCTGTTTTGGGATTCAGATTTTTATTTCCCTTGAACTCTTGTCCAGAGCCCATTTTGAAGGCCTGGCCCTTCAGAAGCTCCAGCTGCTGGGGCTCTCCATCCGGTCCTCAGGGACGGGGGAGCACAGCACTGTAGTTGGGAGCAGGGGCAGTTTAATTCCTAGGCACTTTCAGCTTGCTGCTTGCTCAGGCTAAACTATGTGCTGGCAACTGGAGTGAGGCCCAGAGAGGCCTCAGGTGCCAGCACTTGGAAGTTGAGGGCACGAGGATGGGGGCAGGGCACCGACAGCCCCTGCTACATGGGCTCAGGCTTGGAAGCCTCTTACTAGCTTGTTTCACTTGGTCAAATTTCTTTACTTCCATGGGCCTCAGTTTTCTAATCTGTAAAATGGGGATAATTATAATACTACCCAGCCCATATGGTTGTTACTCTACATAGTGCTTGGCACATGATAAGCTGTTCAATAAATGGCAGCTATTGTTGTCATTATTATCACGGTCATCCTTCATGGTTTTGCTCAGTTTCTGCCACCTCCTAGAAGCTTCCATGACTTCTCATCTTACAATATTTCCCATCTGTGAATTTTTATTACCTCTCATGCAACACTTACCAAGAATGGCCTTGGGTTGAACGGCTTTTGGCAAGTCCATGTCTGGTGTGCCTGATTGATGGAAAAGCCCCTTGAGGGATGGACTTTGATCTGATACTTATTCATATTCATTCACTCATTCATTCATTCAATCAATCAATCAATCAATCAATCAACATTGAATGTTTACTATGTGCCAAGCACTGGGCACACAGCAGGGCAGATAAAAGTCCCTGCCCTTTTGAAGCTTACATTCTGGTAGGGGAAGGTAAACAGTAAACAAACAAATAAAATAGGTAAAATATACATTGTGTGAGATGGGGGATAAATGGTGTAGAGGAGACTAAACAGGGTGAGGGAGACGGCGTGGTGGTGGTGGGAGTTGCTATGCTGTTTTGTGGTGTGGCTGGGGACAGCCCCACTGTAGAGTGACTTTTGAGTAAGATCTGAGGGAGGCAAGGGAGTGAGGCGTGTGGATATTTGGAGCAAAAGTGGTTGAGGGAGGGGGAACAGCACATGCTAAGGCCCTGAGGTAGGACTATGCCTGGCCTTTTCAGGGAAGAGCAAGGAGGGTGGTGTGGCCAAGTGGAGTGAGCGATGGGGAGAGCAGTGGGCGATGAGATCAGACAGGTAAAGGGGTCAAGTTGGGCCTTTTATCCCTCCTAGCACCAAGCAGGGTGCTCTGCTCAGCAGCGAGGCCTCCTCTTGACTTGCTGGAGGTGGAAACTGGCCAAAACACTGCCGGAGAGGTTGCTGTGGGGACTGTGTTTGGGACTTGGCCCTGATCCCCTAAGGGGCATTCCCTGGGGAAATGCAGTGTCATGGTTAGGGACTCCAGGACCCCAAAGGCAGTGCACATGTCAGGGAGTTTCACTAACTGAACATTGGTTTTGTACCTACTGTGTACAAGGCACTGCACTGAAAGCTGTTCCTCTAACTGGGAGCCAGAGAGTGGTGAGCTCCTGCAAAGGCAGCAGCCACCACATCCTTTCATCTTGGACACCCCCTCCCCCACGCCAGCAGAAGGGCTGGATCACCGTAGGGCCTTGATCCATGGGATAAACCCGTAGACAAAGGCTTTACTCTATTAAAGCCCGTTCCTCCTACCCTCCTCCTGTTTTTTTAAAGAACCACAGCTTTTAACTTACAATTGTGGAAATTGGTTGTTTGATATTCAAAATATGTATTCTTATTGATATAATATTGTAAATGGTGTTAAGATTCTCAGGCCAGTCCACCAAAACCTTTCCCATCCATGGAGTAGATGGATTATAGCACCGAGAACCGGATATCTCTATTTCACCTACATTGTGGGCTAGCCTGGGAACTAAACTCGATGTGTAGTATCCAGGAAGACTGTGGTCCAGGGTTCATAGAAGGAAACTTCCAGGCTAGATGATGATGATGATGATAATAAAAGCACTAAATAGTAATAATAATAGCAGCACTAATTATGTGCCAGCCATTCTTCTAAGCACTTTAATCATTTAATCCTTACAACAACCTAATGGGAAAAGCACTTTTATGGTTCTTACTTTCCTGATGGGAAAACAGAGATCCAGAGAGGTTAATGTACCAAAGGTCGTAGGCTAGGAGGAGGCAGAGCTGGCGTTCCGACTGGCGGTGGGGCTCCAAAGTCCTTCGGGAAACCTCTTACTTCCTGGCCTTCCAGGGAATCCTGCCAGCCAGCCTGGCCGCAGCCCAGGTGGGGCCGTCTGTAGACCTTACGTGCAGGACTGTTGTCATTAGGTGTCCTCCACTGGGCAAGAGTGGAGTTAAGTGTCAGAGTCAGGGAACCAAAGCCATGGGTGGTAGGCAGGAGCAGCCCCTCTTTGTTCCCGAGACAGGAAAAGCCATTTGTTCCTGGAACCTGACACTGCAGGGGGTGGTTTTGCTGTGTGCCTTGTCTTCCTGGGCCATTTACAAGTCCAGCACATGAGGCTGGGGAGGGGGCGGGGTGGAGCACTCTGTGTTTGTTGGTGGGGGCCAGATTAGAGTGTCTGGCAAGATGTTGCTGACACCTAGACAGTCAACTCTCAGCAAAGCCCAGCAGGTGGCCCGGCTGTTGCTTTAGCTGGGAGGAGGGCGCCCTCCCCACCCTGCCCTGTTCAGTTTATTGTTGGAATGAGGTGGGTCCTAACCAGTCCTTCCCCTCTTCCCGGGCCCCAAAATAAACAGCAGCTGTTGGCTACATCGTCTCTGTCGGCTGCCAGTCTGTCAACAGCCTCTGACTCTCGCTTGGCCCTGCCCCTTTTGGTTTTTGGCGTGGGGCGCTGGGGCCCATTGGCTTTGCCCTCCAGAGCCTGCCTTGCTGGCCAGCTGCTGTGCCCTGGCATGCCCTCTCCAGGCAGTGCTGGCCTGTTGGCCACCCACTGCCACTGTCCCTGGTGCCCTGTGTGGCTGGTCCTCATGGTGGTCACAAACTCAGCCTCCAGAGTCCAACATCAGTTCGGCTCCTGGCTCTGCCACTTAGCTGGTGACCTTGGGCAGGTAGCTTAACTCTGCGCCTCAGTTTCCTTTTTTGTAAAATCAGGTAATGAGATCTCTGTCACTGTATGTCGTGAGCATTAAGACCGGTGCTGGAGGGGCAGCCAGAGTGTAGTCATTAAGCCAGGCTGCCTGATTTGAATCCCAGCTTGGCTGCTCAGGAGCTTCGTGACCTTGGGGCAGGTGCTGAAGCCCTCCACACCTCAGTTTCCCCATCTGTGAAATGTGGATAATCAGAGCTTCTCCCAGGCTGGTGGTGAGGATTCGGTGGGTTCTGTGTGTAAAACTGCGAGCAGCGCCAGGTGCAGAGCAGAGCTCGGTGAATGGAATAACGTGTGCTCCCTTTGGCAGATAAGGCAGAGCATCCATCCCTTCAAAGAGTCCTTCTCTCGTGCTTGTCCGAGAGCGGACGGAACCCTCCTCCCCTGACCTGGCTTTTGGGTCTGCGTGGCTGAGCTGATTTGCCTGGCTTGGTTTCTCGCCTGTATTCAGAACTTCCACTTCAACTTGGGCTGAGGGGGTGGTACAACTGGTTCTAAAGCGGGATGGAGGCACGACAAGGAGAGCTGGATTTCTCTTCTGCTTGGCAGGGGTTCTGCTGATGTAATGTAAGAAGTGGAAAGAAGACCGGGTCTGAGGCCAAGGACCGCCCTCAGCGGGTGGGCAGATCCCCCATGGGGTCAACCAGTTATCTCTGCTGGTGTCTGAGCCCAAGAGCTTCTTCCGTCTGATCGCCACACCTCTCCATGTGCCAGCAGCTGTGGGCCAGCCCGCCTTGGCTTCTCCCTGGCCCCATACTCTGGGAAACTCTTGTTATCTCTGGCTTTTCCTAGCATTACCCTCCCTTGTGGAAAGATTGTACTGGGAACCCCCATTAGAGCATGCAGACTGAAAAGTCATTATTTTCAAAAAGAAAGAAAAAATGTGCTTGACCCTAATTGTGTTGGGCCACAGTGCCAGGGCTCGCTATGGGTGCACCAACCCCCAGGAAAGAGACCTTTGCTCAGGATGGAGCATTTGCACTGTCTCCCCAGGAGCCTGGCCCTTCAAGAGGGGTGGCTGGGCATGTTGTCTTGTCTCCTTCATGCTGCTTTTGTCCGTTCTTGTCTGAGGAGAGAGGTCAATGGCAGTTCCGTTCCCAACATTTGGGGTCTGCGGCCCTTCCTGACAGACAGGTGAAGAGAATGAGTCTGCACCTTAGTGAGGAATGTAGCAAAGTAGTTGAAAGCAGGGGCTCTGGAGCCAGTTTGCCTAAGTCAAAATTTTGACTCTACCGTTTATATCTGTGTGGCCTTGGGCAAGTCACTTGATCTCTCTGTGCGTCAGTTTCCTCTTCTGTACAATGTGGATAATAACAGTGCCTTCCTCAGGATTGCTGGGAGGATTCAGTAAGTGCCAGGGGCAGAGTTAGTGCTGCCTAAGTGTTACCGTTGTTATTTGAGTGGCACAGCAGGTGGAGTCTGCTTCCCATCACCCCAGGGCCGTTGGGGCCTGACGGGTTAGAGCTGTTGAGCGGCCACATCGTGTTGGGGATAGAGACATTTCGGGATGGAGCTGTGGCGTTCTAGGGGAATGGGGTGTAAAGATTCAGACCAGCAGGCAATCAACTGTGAATGCCAGTTTCCCAGTCGAGTGTCTATGAGCAGGTCACTTAACCTTCTCAGTGGTTTCCTCAGCTAACTGTGCCCATGCCTTCCATGTAGGGTCACTATGAGAAGCTAAGGCAGCATAAAGCTCCAGCAGTCACTCTCCTTCGTGGCCACTTAAACAGCCTCAAGTCGTGGCAAGGGTATCGGGAGGCTGGTCAGAGGCTCCAGCCTGCCCTTTCTGGCTGGGGTCCTTGAATGACTCTTTTCCACATCTCTCCCTTATGGGCAGCCTCTGGGTGTTTACTGTGGCTGGGCTGCTGGTGCAGAGGGTGACGGTGCCTTCTGTTGGTACAGGCAGGGCTCCAGGTTCTTGAGCTCCTCACAAACCTTATCTCTGCCTCTGAGGGGCCCTCTAGGAAGTGATGTTTGTTGGTGCCTGTTTCACAGACAAGGAAAGGCTCAGAGAGGCAAGTGACTTCTCTAAGTGTGGAGAACACTGTTGGTACCCCATCCCACATCCCCTGGACTCGCCTCAGTTCACCCGCAGTAGTTTCCAGCACACCGACAGCTCCTCACCTCAAGCTTCCCACCCCATCACCCCTCTCCCAACCTCAGCAATCTGTGTGAGGGCTTGCTTCAGCCCCATGGCTCCGTGGAAGCTTGCTCTGCCCAAGCAGGTGCACCTGAGGAAGGCCAGCGGCTGAGCTGGGGCGAGTTGTCCTTCCTTGAGGTTGCCCTCAAACATGGGGGTTGGGGGTTGAAGTCCCAGCAGCCTGCTCTCCAGTGGGAATATTTGAGGCGAGTTCCAGCCAGAACCTCCGAGCATCCCCAGCAGGACTGAGCCCAGGTGCCCACAGCAGTAACCTGCTCATAAACACACCTTTACCGGCCCTTATCCTTTGCTGGTCTCACTTTCCATACTTCCTCCCTTGGGTTTCCTGGAATTGTCTCCCTAATAGACAGCCTGCATCCAGGGCCTTTTCTCAGGATCTGCTGTGGGACAAACCCAAACCATGACAGCAAACTTCTCCTGCCAGCAAGTGGCGGGACCAGGACTGAAGAGCTCTGTTTGTGACTCAGTTCCTCAGGCCATGCTGCCTTTCTGGAAGCTTCTGGGGTTCTTGTTAGAGAGGAGTCAGAAAAAAGCCTTGTTTGATGCTGGTCATTTTAGCTTATAAGAGGGCTGTTTCCAGAGTGAGTCAGAGTGGAGGGCTCAAGAAGGCTTGATCGATATGACAGTTTCTAGGTGTTCTTCAGAGAAGGAGCTCAGTTGATGCAAACATGACTAAGCAAAGCTGGGCCCTGGAAACATGGGAATCTGACTGTATATAGACTTGCTCTAGGAAAGAAATAGACAAACAAAGGACTTATGGGCAAATAGAAATCTACCATCTTTATCCATCACAGGTCAGGTGGGGAGGAGCAGTGTAAGTGTCTGAGGAAATGGAGGTCAGGGGCTGCTGGCTTCTGTGCCCAGGTATGAGGTGACATATGTGAACAAGACACTGTGTTTCTCATAAATTCCTGTCTGTATCTGGCTAGTGGAGTCTGCTGTCATCCAGCTGTTTGTCAGGGAGTCAGACATTAGGAACATTAAAGCCTCTTGTGATGATGTTTGAAATTGTGGTGAGACTGGGTGTCCTTATAGGTGGTGAAAGCATCTTTAAGAAAACAAAGGGAGAAAAGGAGGAGGGCTGTGTGTGTGTGTTTGGAGGCATGTAAGTTTGTATGGTGCGTTTGGATATGAGTGTATGTGTTTGCGTGTGGAATGCATGTGTATTTGGGGATATGTTGTGTATATGTGTGTGTTGGCAAGTGTTTGATGTGGTGTGTTTGTATGTGTGTTTGGGGGTGTGTGTTTGGGTGTCATGTGATTTGGCAGGGGCGTAGTACAAGCTGGTGGGTCACTGTCCATCAAGCATGTTCCCGGGGCCATCTTTTGTCTTCGATTGCTCCTTATAGTCAGGCTAGGGGGCCCAGGAATCCTTAGATTTTGTATAAAATGGTCTCATAGATCCTCATGTATACTTACCGTAACTTTTCTCCTGTGCCTCTTCCGTGCCAGGCAGGTTCACACAGGCCTCCTTTCACTCTCACAAAAGGAAGATTGTGTTACTCCCGTTTTATACGTAAGGAAACTGGGGATCAGAAAGGTTAAGTCACTCACTCGAGGTGACACAGCTAGCGAGTGACAGTCCTGGGATTTGACCAGCCTCTTAACTTCCCCCCTCGCCTGCCTCCTCTCCCCGTGTCGGGTGAGCTGGTGAGTGGGATTCTGCCATGGCTTTGCACGCAGAAAGGGCCTCCCCCTCCATCCAGGGCACTTGCTCTGGACATTACTTCCACCTTAAGTGGAGGCCACAGAGGAAGAAGCAAGCGTAGGAGCAGGAAGGCTGTGAGGCTGGGCTGCATGAACTACGCTGGTGTAGGTCTGCTGGGAGGACCTGATTCCAGGAAAAAGTTGTTGTGACCCAGAGGGGGGCAAAGATGGAGGACAGACTTCGAAGAAGCAAGGAAAGAATTGAGGAGAGGAAGGGAGCAAGGCGGGGAGTCCTTGAGTTCATCCCCCTGGGCCTCAAGGAGAGGGTACTGTACAGATTTCAGCTGCCTGAGGAAGCGTATGCTTAGCTTTATCCCCCGAGAGCAAACATCGGTCTCTCTCCTGTTTGTTTACGTGGCTGGTTTCTCTGCTGTGCGGAGGTTGTGTCCAGATGTGTGGGGATGGTGTGATGCAGATCTGTCAGTGTTATCTGTTAAGTGCTTTAACCTCTAATAAGAGGATGGGCAGAGAAACAGGCCTTCCCAGGCTGGGTTCCTGGAAGGAATAGAGGGTGGACATTTCGTCAGTGCGAGTTCTTGGCGCACGGAGGGAGTAGGGCCACTGGGATTGCCTGGCTGCTCCCGCCCCTGAGAGCTCACGTCAGCGAGTGGGAAATCCCACGGAAACTGAAGTCCCAGACGTGAATCTGTGTAGGACATTTGGGATTTACTCCTGGGGCTCAGATACCCTTGGGTTCCCAGAGCTGCTGGGAGAGGACCTCCTGGTACCCAGCCAGCTCGATGACTCCAAACAACTCCTTGGGAGCAGACGGTTCCTGCCAGTGTCCCCAAGAATCTTAAAGGGCCACCTCTGCTCCACCCTCGTGCCCCCAACATCGGCCAAGGTGAATCCTGGGAAGCAAGTGGACTCATGCAAGGCAGCCTGATGAGCACAAATTTTCAAAAGCCATCCTCTAATAAGTTCCCAGCCCGAAAATATTAATATTAGGCATTAACCTGGTGTTAATATTAGTGTTAACCCTTGTGCATAGGTTTGGCTCTGGGCTGACTTGGGTTAGGCTGTGGTATAGTGCAGCAGTTACAGGCAAGTCAGAGTCCCCTACGAGCCATGTGACTTTGGGCAAATTACTTAATCTCCCTGAACCTCAGTGTTCTCATCTGTAAAATGGGGATAATAAAAGTAGCACAGAATCATAGAGTTGGTAGCTGACATAGAAGCAAAATTAATGGTAAAAACATAGGAAACAGTGGGAGTTGGCATCCTCGCTGAGCTCCCTAGGTGATGGCAGTGGGTGGCCCACATTGATGCTGTTAGTCCCCCTCCTTTTTTGCTAGCAGCTTTATTGAGATATAATTCTCATTCCATACAAGTGGCCTGTTTAAAGTGTGCAATTCAGTGGCTCTTAGTATATTCACAGAATTGTGCAACCACCACCACAATTTTAGAACATTTTCATCACCCCAGAAAGAATTACCCTTTAGCCATCACCCTCACACCCTCCCCCTGCAATTGGTCCCCAGTCCTTGGAAACTGCTAATTTACTTTCTATCCCTATGGATTTGCTTATTCGAGATATTTCATGTAAAAGGAGTCATACTCTGTGCTCTTCTGTGACCAGCTCCTTTCACTCACATAATGTTTTCAAGGTTCGTCCACTGTCAGCCCTTTTGATGGCTTGTAGGGTGAGCTTGATTCTCTCTCTGTGGTGGCTCTGTCAGGTGGCCCGTGGTCCTGAGTGCAGATTCCATGGGAGCACTTCCTCCCCCTACCCTGTGTCGGTCGAGTGTGGCTTTTCCCCCTGCCCTACCACCTTGGAACTGGCCGAGGCTGGGTCTTGTAGGAAAGTGGTGAACTTGCCTGCAGTTTATTCCCATTAGTTCCTCTGGCCTGGTCAGTGACTTGGGGGAGGGGTGGAAACTGCACAGAGCCTTTACTGAGCTGTCCCCCAGGGACTCTCTTTCCGGGAGGGGACAGGGAGAGAGGCAAAAAAGCATCTTTATTTGTTTTTGATGTTGACTAACTCCCCAGCCCCCTTACCAAGTTCTGGCGAAAGTTGCTGGGTTCCTGATCAGGCTGTCTTCGCTCAAGACACAGGGTCATGGGACTTCTCTCTTGGGGGCAGCTGTTGGAGAAGGAGCCAAGAGCTTTGGAGTTCTCTGCGTGTGGAGTCAGACTGCGTGTGTTTCTCCTCTAGCTAGAGCTGGTCTAAAGCAAAGCTGGTGAATTTGTTAGGAGGTATTCAGCTGCAAGTAACAAAGTCCCACCTGAAACCATCTTAAAACGTATGGAAATTTGTCATCTCACTTGCAAGGCAGTTCAGAAGCAGATAGCAAGGAATTACAATTTTAAAAAGCTATCCTCCTATTAATGAACGTTGAGATTCTTTCCAACTGGGGTTTTTTTTTTTTTTTTGGCCATTGTAAACAGTGCTGCCCTAAACATCCATATATATCTTTGGGAACTTGGGCTACTATTTTTTTTGTAGGATAAGTTATTGAAATGACATTGATAGGTAAGAGAATCTGGGGTTTATGTTAGGTAAGTCAGTCCACATTTAATCCATTCTTCTATTTCATTTGTATCTAAATCCATACAGAAGGAACTGATATTTACAATGAAGACCCTGTGGATCCCTGATTGCCGTGGAATCAATTCAGGAACCTTGTATTATTTTGCATTTTTTTCTCCATCTATGGCTAGATATCAGGCTAAAGTAATGTTTAAAAGCAAAAGATGCAACATGAAGGGCTTTCTGGTCAAGCAGAATATTTGATATATTCTATACCCTTGAGTGTCCTAGTTAGCGGTTTTGTTCAAGAGATTGTGTCGTTCCCTATTACAAAGCACGAGATGAAGTCTAACAATACTGAGTGGTGGTTAGACTATGGGGAAGTGGGAACAGTCATATGCTGCTGGTGGAAATTTCCATGGATCAACCACTTTGGAAAACAATTTGGCAATATCTAATAAATTTGAAAGCGTTGTATATCCTATGATCTGGTGGTTCCACTTCTGGGTGGATACCCTAGACTCAGGGTCTAGAGAAACTCTCTGAAATGCACATGAGAAGACAGGTGCAATGATTTTTATTGCTGTGTATTTATAAGAGTGAAAAATTGGTATATCAGTCAGGATGGGACGGGTTATGCTACAGGAACAAAGAGCCCCAGAGTTTTATTTCTTATTCACACTTTCTGTCCAGTGAAGTCAATAGGGATCTCTGCTCTTTGTAGGCACCCAGGGACTGAGACTGACAAAGGCTCCAAAGGGCCTCTTTGGTCCCTGGGGTGGCAGTGTCTGGCAGTGGCAGGCAGACGCTTCTGTCCATGAAATATGATTAAGCCATAAAAAGAAATGAACTATTGATACATGCTAAGCATGGATGAACCTTGAAAACAGTATGCTAATTGAAAGAAGCCAGACACAAGAGGCCACATATTGTATGATTCCATTATATGAAATGCCCAGAATAGGCAAACTCATAGAGACAGAAGGTAGATTAGTGGTTTCCTGGGATTGGGGATAGGGGAGAATGGGGCATGATTGCTAATGGGTGTAAGGTTTCTTTAGAGGTATGAAAATATTCTGGGATTAGATCGTGCTGGTGGTTGCATAGTTCTGTGAATATATTAAAAAACACTGAATTGACACTTTAAAGTGGTGAATTTAATGGTTTATGAGTTATATACCTCAATTTTTAAAAAATGCTTCTATCTTCAAGCAACACATTTCATTGGCCCACGCTAGAGTAATCTTTCTGGGGTACTGCTTTGATTGGGCCACTTTCTTGCTCAAAAAGCCTCAATTGCTCCCTATTTGGCAAATTAAATTAGCCTCTGCTAGGAATTTAGGGCTTCAGTAGAGTGGGAGGACCGGATCGGGGGAATGACGTCAAGACTCCATTCTTGCCCTTGTCGAACTACACAGTCTAAGAGAGAGGCCCCCACACAGGTAGCTAAGTAGGATGAAATGAGTGCTCCATGGAGATACAAAAGCAGGTGGTGTGGAAGCTTCTAGAAGGGAACTGTTCACTTTAAAGCGTCAGTCCCCCAGGACCTGGTGTGTTTGTACATGAGTACATGTGCATGGTGTGCATGCCTGTGAGCACACGTACATCTGTTTTAATGGACTGCTTACTATGTGCCAGGCATTGTTGAGTGCTTTCCGAGTATTATCTCATTGAATCTTCACGACAACCCTGCGAGGTAGGTACTAACCCATCCCTATCTTACCAAAGAGGGGCGAGGCTCATCTAGGGCAGCAGAGCCAGTGATCGGTGGGGCTGGAATCAGAGCCAGCATCCTGAGCTCCAGAGGTGTGCCTTTATCCTTGGGTTATTAAAGGAGGAAGGAGGGGAAGACAGGCCCTTTCTGGGGAGGCAGCGATGAGAGCAGACAGATGATGGAGAGCAGAGAGGAGCCCAGGTGTGGGAATTTGGGGTACCAGAGGAGACTGGGGTACAAATAAAGCTGGGCTGGGGTACGGGGCTGGAACGTTGTGCAGGGGATCTCAGACTTCCCTGCAGGCACCCGGAGCCCCTGGAGGTGTTGCTTGACACGACCCAGTGCGTGTTTAAAGACTGGAGGACACCGGAAGACCAATGGGTGGTGATGGCGCTGTGGTGCAGCCTCATCTGATGTGTGAGTCAGGTTCTCAAGTCAGCAAGAAGGGTCACTGTTACCTTTAAAAATCCGTTAAATTGCCCAACCAGTTCAGTGTCCAGGGCACTTTGTATACAATTCTGGGCGGCGTGAGAACCACTAAACTAGAATAAAAGAGAAAGAAAAGGCAAGTCAATAGCCTGTGCCAGGCATCCAGACCAGGCCACCTGTGACATAACTGGGGAGGGGGTGCTAGAGGCTACAGGCCGCTTGCCAGGCTGACTCCGTTCCGCTTTAACGTTAAGTTTCTATACCCTGCAGCCTCATTTGGAGGTTGGTGATCAGGAGGATGGACCTAGAGAGTGAAGTTCGCACCTGAGAGGTGTAATTCCCCTGCAGCTGCAGGTGGAAATTCGGCTTTGTGACCTTTCTCTGACCTGGTTTTCACCACTTCTCATCATTCCTCTTATCTCCTTGGATAACCCTTTTCCATTTCCTAAACAAAGGTGCTTCCCCAAGTTCAGTCCAATAGCCAATTCTGAGCTTCTTTTTTTTTCTCTCAGTATGCTCTGTCTCTGGACCTTCTTTTCCACTTAATCTATGACCTCTGTGTCCCCAGCAGGACCTTCTCCTGTCCCCAGCCAGCCAGCACCTTCTCACCAAGGGCAGTGCCCCCTCCCCACCCACCTTACCCTATTCTCTGACTGCTCAGTATTTAAATTAATGGCACCACCATTTTTCCCCGTCCTCAGAGTCAAAATCTGGGAGTGACTTTTGGCTCCTCCTCTCCTGACATTCATTTGGATTCTGGATTCTACTGGTGTGTGGTTCCCAGATCTGCCTGGGAAGCTGGTAAGAAGTCCTTCCTTAGGACTCACCTGCTCCAAGCCTGGAGGCTGGTTCGGGATTGAGGTGGCCTGGTCTGCGGGCTGGAACCACAGTTCGTGTCTTTTTCAAAGCTCCCCAGGAGCTTCTGTTGATGCACCAAGTGCTGTAACTACTACCAGGGTCTTCTTCGGCCTGGTCTCATGGATGCATTTGCTTTTCATTTCCACTTTGCCCCCTCTCCCATCACCCCAGTTCTAGGCCACATGGCAGCCTAGGCTGGCTTCTGCAGGTCACTGCAGCCAGCCTAGACCAGAGTAGTCACCTTTTGGTCACCCAGCATCTCTCTTCAGCACCTTTGCTCAAGCCGTTTTCATTTCCTGGACCATGCCTCCTCACCCGCTGAAATCCTTTAAGACATGTCTCAGACGTGTGTTCTAAAAGGCCTTCCGGATCCGTCTAGGCAGATGGATTTCCTCAGCTCCTATCTTGTAGTAATTATTGGTGTTCATATTTCTTTCCTCTGCAAGATTAATTGAACAAGCATATGTGAGGTACTGTCCCAGACACTTAGGATGAGGAGAGGATAGACAGGGTCCTGTCCTTGCGCTCCAGGCTACTTACTAGATGCTAAGTTAAGTCCGAGCCTTGCTAGGACAGGGGCTCTGGTGGACCTTGAGTGTAACACTCCATCAGTATTTGCTGATCCTGCCCTGTATCGTGGCCTTTCCCACCCAAAAGAGGAGGTCATATGCTGTGTTTTCTGACCTCAGGTGCACCAACTTAAGTTAATCATGTTTTCCAGTTCATTGCCCATTATCATCACTGCACAGCCATCCTCCTGCTTTATTTTTATTTTCCCCCTTCACCCCTAATCCTCACTCCTATCCCCTTACACATCCACTCTAACCTGTTTAATAGAAACGCCTATATCCTCAGAAAACAGGTTGTGCTGTTTGTGTGTGTGATTTGTAATCTACGTAAATGGTATTGTGCTGCAGATTCTGTTTGGTGATTCCCTTTTTACTCAATGCTGTGTTTATGAGATCTATTTACACTGATGTATGCATCTGCTGTGTTGCTTCTGCCTGCTGCATAGTGTTGCATACTGGCCTCCAGCACATTTTACTTGTTCGCTCCCCCTTTTAATGGACACCGAGGTCGCCTCCAGCGCTCTCTGCTGCAGCAATCATCCCCATACACTGCAGCCCTTACCGACGGCAGAGATCTCCCCAAGATGTATAGCCAGGAGTGGGATTGCCAGGGTCCAGGGTGTACACAGACCCAGTTTAAGTAAACACTACCGTATTGCTTATCAGAAGAGCTGTACAGTTTATACACCTACCAGCTGTGAACCAGGGTTCCCACCTCCCTCCATCCTCGCCAGCACTTGGTATTATCCAGAAGAGTAGGTCATTTTCCTCTCTCCTTTCCAAAGAGGACCTTCCAGGCTGTTGGCACTTCTCCCCAAAGGCCAATCCAACCTAGTTTGGAAGACACAGTGAATTTTAATGTCTTCATATCATTCCTTCCTGGCCTGTCTCCCCTGCCTGTAATGAAAGTTCTTTTTATAATTCCCTACCCAGTCCTCACTAATGGGACCAGAAACCTAAAACCTTCCTCCATTATCTTAAGAACTCAGCTGGCTTTTCAAAACTAAAACTCCTTTGTTTTTCAACTTGCTCTGAAATAAGCCCCTCTTATCTCGTTTTCCTCCTTTGCTCAGTGTCTCGAAGCCTCACCAGCCATTCTGGTGTGTGGCCCCTGAAAGGCACTGCGTCACCTGCCCAGGGTGGGGGTGGGGCTGCAGACCCTCCCGGATGTCCCTCCCATCACAGAAGCTGGGTTTGGGATTTAGCTCTGTTCACTTGTGGCCTGCAAACTTGTTTGCAGATGGAAATAAGTTGGGCTTATTTGCTGGGGATAATTATAGGGAAAAGAATCCTACCTAATACTCTCCAACTTTTGGCTTGAACCGTTCAACTGATAATTAATCATAACTGTTCTATGACATGTTGCTGGAGTGGAGTGTTATTGAAGCCTTCTACCTTGTTCCAGTGAGGTGTAAATGTGGCTTTAGGTCCTGTTGGCTACATGTTATGTGTTTCCCTGATTTGGGAGGGCAGAAATTGGGGTCTTCCTTACCCTCCTCCATGGGCCCGCCCCCTCTGCCCCTCCCCCACCCTCTTCCACAGAGCTTTGCACTTAGCAGGTGCTCAGTAAATACTTGTTGGGTGGTTGACACAGGATTACATGTTAATCCATCATCTTCAAAGGCTAGAACCAGGCCTATTTAAAAAAACAAACAGAATCCTTCTTTTAAAAAGTGGCTTTACCTTCTTACCCTCACAAATGTTCATTTTAGTCTCATTTATTGCTTTTTGGGGTAAGGAGTCTTGGGGGAGTGACTCGGCCTCTTTAACTTAAAAGAGGCATAATGAATTACACTCTTTGGAGAAGATGGATGCCTGTGTGTGTCCCAGAAGTGGGTTGGGAGCATAACATTCTAGATGGTTCCTTTGCTCACCCCCCACCCCAGCCTGCAGGGCTTGCCTCCCATAGCAGTGTGTGGTATCCTACAGATTGCCATTAAATAAACAGTCCCTTAAAAACACATTAAAAAAAGTGCCGTCTATGTATTGTATCAGGAGAGCTAAATATTATGGAAAAGGCCAAATATTTCCACTGTGTTAAGAAAATAAGAACCTGGCAGCCTGGAACTTCCCACTCACTGGGCCAAAGATGTGGTGGAGACTTCAAAAGGAGGAAGAACTATCAAGACAGCATGGGCTGCGACGGGTGACTGCTCCACTGAAAAAAGAAAGTGTGCGTGTGCGTATTCCATATGCGGCCGCAGAAGCTACGATAGCGCCTTTAACCTGGGAAATAAACTAATGCACCGATGTATGTATCATAGCTCACCCAGCAATGGTCCAACTGTGACTCGGGCTGGGGGTGAGTCAGGAGGAGGGGAGGAAGTGTAGAACAGAAACACTCTTTGTTCTCGCAAGACCCGAAAGGCAGGAAGACACTCCTCATCGTCCATCTGAAATGAAGATGGACACTCGGCGATAAGGCTGATGGCTCTAGCAGAGGCCCTGCCCTGGGCTCCAGGCAGCGGCTCAGCCAGGAGGGGCCCCCCACCCTGCAGTGGAATATCTGAGTGATGAGATCCGCTGGCTTCTCCAGCCCCCCTCCCTCCGCCAGGTTGAGCTTGTGAAGCTGGGCGAACGCTGTAAGGCCAGGCGGCCTGACTTTCATTGGACAGAGACCAGAAATCAGCTTGCTTTTATTAAAAAGTGAGGCTGGGTTATCTGAGGGCCATCCCCGGGGGGAGGGGGGCAATGCTTCGAAGCTGACCAAGTTTTAAGCTGCTGGCCTGCCTGTTTAATGAGCTGCGGGAGGCTCATTGGAGGGGTGGCAGTAAAATCCCTCATTGGACTTGTAACGTGAGAATGTTGTTCCTAAACCTGAGGATGTTGTCCATGAATCACAGGGAAGAACTCCCAGGTGTGGAGAATGGACTCTTGTTCCTTCAACAGATTTGGGACCTGGCGCTCTCGCTAGTTGACTGGCTTTCTCTAGCTCGCTGTGTGGCCACCTAGGTGAGGTGCATCAGCTTAGCGGGCCCCTCCCTTACTCAAAACAGAGAACCAGAGAACCATAGCACCTTGTTACAAAGCCCCCCTCCCCCGTTCCTAGAAGATGTGCCAGTGCTGATGCCTACCATGCCAGGCCCTGCCAGGGTGGTGATCACGGTCTCCAGCATTGGTTGAATTCTAGACCAGGGACTGTGCAAAGCTCTGTACATGGAGGCCTTCATTTAATCCTCACACTAGCCCTCTCCAAGGCATGGCTATTACCAGTCCCTCTCGATATCCCCATTTTACAGATGAGAGACCAGAGGCTCCAACCGGCAGGGGAATATTTGCCTGTGGTTGCATAGACAGTGCGCGGCAGAGCTGGAATTCAGACCTAGGCCTATGCTTTTCAGCACTACTCTCTCTCCGTGGACTGTGCAGAGATGACCAGGACACAGCCTTATCCTCAGAACCCTCACAGTTTAGGTGTAGAGAGGACCTTTCCTTGTTGGAAAGATAGTTCTTGGGCCCAGCAGAACTGGGTACCAAAAACTCCCTGGGAGTTCTAGGGACGGGCTGGAAGGGACTCAGGGTGCGTTGAGCATGCCGTGTGGCAGGCTCTGTGCTACGTGCCTTGTATCCATGACCTCTTTTCATTCTCACAGTAACCCTGTGAGCTTCATTTTACAGATACTAGACTGAAGTTCAGAGAGGTTATGTAGCTTGCCTAACACCACACAGTTCATGGATGGTGGAGTGGAGTTTGAACTTGCATGTCTAACTCCAAAGCACATTTTCTTTGCCTAACACCAAGATAGAGACTCCATTTTAGTAGAGCTGTCAGGGAGGGAGAGCCTTGAAGAGTGGCTAAGAGGTGAGGAGGGAGATAGGAGGGAGCTGGGGGAAGCAGAAGAGGAGGCAATCCTGGGAAACAGGAGGAATTCCACCAACTCCTCCCATGAGTGAGCGCGGGGCCCCGTCCTTGTCACCACCCCAAATTCATCGCCTCCATGTTACAGCTGATGACATGGAGTGGCTGCTGAGGGCCAAGTTTCCTTGGTTCTGGGGAGGTGACGTCCCTCTCCTGCCTCTCCTGCCGCTCCTCACCCCTAGCTCCCTGGATAATTCATTAGATGCGGTCATCTGCAATGGGTGTGGACCTGTGAGGATGACAGATTGGCTATGGGACATCCTCCTTTGGAAGGAACTGGGTTCATCCCTTGACCGCTTCTGTGCTCTCTGCTGCTCCCTACCTCCTGTCCAATTTGAAGGACACCCTTTCATTGGCCCCCCGGCCCCCTCCAAGCAGCATCTCCTAGTTCCCTAATGGTGACCATGCAAACCCCTTGCATTGACTCAGCCATGCTGGCCTTCTGAAAAGCATGCTCCCCATCCCATTCTGTCACTGATCTGCTTTCCTTCATCCAACAAGCGTTCGTTACTTAGTGGTGCCTCCTCTGTGCCGGGCGCCGTGTCAGGTGCTGCAGATCCCTGGGTGAACCAACATAATTACATGCCAGGAGAGGAGGGAGCTTACAGGCTGGCTGGGATGACTGGCATTAACCAGAGTCTCATGTGTGGACGTGCAGCAATGGACTGAGACAAGGAGCCGACTGGAAGGAACAGGACTCTGAAGCATGAACAGGAGGCAGCTCTGCAAATTTGGAAGGAGGGAGAAGGGTGTTCCAGGCAGAGGGAACAGCATTTGGCAAAGGCTCAGTGGTGGAGGGAGGGAGGTGTTGCAGGATCTTCCCCACAACCCTGTGAATCACTTCCTTATTATTGTTGTGATACCCATTTTACAGGTAGTTAAGGTAAGGCCCAGGGATGTCCTTTTCTGCTGAACTTAGGGCAGGGCCTGCTTTGTTGGCAGACCCTGAACAGAGGTGGGCTTGGGTTGCTGCCAGCTTCTAAAGTGTGCCTGGGGCCCCTGAAGGAATTGTGCTCACTAGGGGAAAAAATCCTAGCACTGGGAGCTGGTTCCACCAAAATCCGGGGCTCCTCTCTGTTTCCCAAGGTTGGCTGTGTTCCCAGTACATCTGAAGCTGTCTGATCACAGAGGGGAGCTGGGGAGCATGTTGGGGGCCTGGGATGGGGTTCTGGGCTCAGTCCAGAGAAAGTACGTAACCAAGTGGAGCCACCTTTAAGGAAACCTGAGAGGCAGCATCGCACATTGGGAAGAGCAGAAGTTTTGGAGTGACTGCCCTGGCCGTACATCTGGGTTTAAATCTGTGTGACCTTCGGCAAGTCACATAACCTCTCAGAGCCCAGGTGCCCTTGCTTGTAAAGTGGAAGTAATGATACTGTGCATATGCTTTCCTGCCTGAAATGCTCAGCTGGGAGTGTAGCACGTACGTGGTGAGCACACATGGGCGTCTTTATTAGCCAGAGGTTCATGAAACTCTGGGTGGGCAAAACAGGTCAATTTGTGATTTGTTTTAATCACAAGAGCGTTTCTTGTTTTATGAAAAAACTTGCTGATGATTCTTTGTATAGGAAGCTTTTCTTATGGTTTGAAAAATAAAATAATCTATTATATACAACTGTTATAAATAACTGTTATATACAACTGTGATTTACCCAGGAACACCCCAGTTCTCAGCTTCATGCAGAACTAAGTGTGTGAGCATTGACCTGAAGTCTCTAGGAGTGTGCCGCAGGGCTCCACTGTCTTGGACCAAAACTGTTTTTTCAATGACTTGGACTTTGATGTCATCCTGCTCACATTACAGGCGACACAGGGAGGAAGGAGAGAGAGTGCGTCAGACAACAAACCAGCTTCCAAAACTACCTTGAAGCAGATTGGAATTGAATAAGCATAAGTGTAATGGGTTTATATCCAAGAAGAAATCAGTGGCCCAAGTGTAGGCAGCAGGAGTTTGGTTTTCATGGAAGCGGGAGCGTGAGGTGTCAGGATTTGGGTTGGCTGAGAGCTCAGTGGAAGCCAGCAGTGTTGAGTGACTCTCCAGATCCTGGGCATGGAGTTACAGAATTCACATTGCTAAGAATGCACTCACAGAAGTTCAGGGTTTAGAGGGAGGGAGGGAGGTGGTGAGAACCTGCTTCTGTCCTGCCCTCTCCGTCTGTCTGCACCTGGGAGGGTGGGTCTGGCTCCGGTGCACACTGTATGAGAGCAGGGTACCAGGCAGGCAGCCTGGATGGTGGGAGACACCAGGACTGGTCATGAGGAGCAACAGGAGGACGTGGAGAGGTCAGCCTGGAGCGGAGGAGACGCTGGGAGAGGGCCATGGGAAGTGCCCTCCTTCGGAGAGGAGTTTGAACTGTGCTCTGTGGCCCCAGGGGCAGAACTAGTGGGCGTGGGCAGGAGTTCGCAGGAAGTTGATTCAGATCAATATAAGGAAGAACGTTCTGATGATCAGATGCCCAGAGGTTGGATGGACTGCTTTATTTGTGACCTCCCCATCACCGCTGGGCATCTGCAGGCACGGGACAGGGCTCAGTGACCTTTCGGGTTCCTTTCTGGTCCTGAGAGCCTGATTCTCTTGTTCTCTGATTGGCTGCCGACACTGGCCCTTTCCAGTTATGGTTGAAACTCAGAGGACGTCGCTCTTGCTCCCTTGGCTCCTCTGTTGAGATTCCTATTTGTGTCCGTCAAGGGGACAGTGTCAGGGCCTGGAGGTGGGGACAGGGTGGGTGGTCATTCCCCACACGAGCAGCCTGTTCTCAGCCTTGTGAATGTTTGCTTGATACTCAAAACGTCCTCTAGAACCTGAACACTTCTGGGCCCCAGGTCACAGAGCCCATAGTGACCAAGGAGGTCACAAACCCCAGCCTGACTCCAAATCCCCTTCCCCTCCCAGTCAACATTGCCTCTGTGCTGGAAGCTGGAGCTGCCTGCTGCAGGGGCCAGGCTCCCGCCTGCTCCAGCCTCCCTCCAAGTAAACCTTCCCCCAGCCGTAGAAAAGCCCGGAGAACAGAGCATGTAGAAGCCGGGGAGACACCAGCAGTCCTATCCATACTCTGCCCTTTTCCTTGACTTCCCATTTTAAAGACAAGGAGACTGAGGCCCAAAGGGGTGGAGAAAGTTGGCCAAAGCCACTGACAGAAGCCAGCTCCATCCCTGCCCTCTCTCCTCTTGGGGCCCGCTGGACCTCTCCTCTGTCCTCTGTAGGTTTCTGCAGGAGGAAAAGGGTGTCTGGTGCCAGAGGGTCAATGGGTAAGAGGTCGCCCGGGAGACTGCCATATTGGGCGCATTCCACAAGGCTTTGAGCTTTCAAAGTAGCCTGGCAGGCCTGTGAGCTTCCTTCTAGGGGCCGGAGAGTGGCCATCAGCCAGCAGGGGACAGCTCAAGGAGATTCCCGGGCAGGGGATTGGGGTGTGGATGCGGAGATGTCTTTCTTCATCACTGCAGTAGTGAGTGAGGCCTTGGCAAGCCCACTGGCCTGGCTGGCTGTCCCAGCTGAGGCCTGCCCCCTACCCACTTGCCCTCCTTCCCTCAGCTCAGCCACCTCTGTAGGCTCCTCCCTGTCTCCCATCCCTGGGACTCCCCAGGCTCCCTCAGGTTTCCAGGAGTCGGTAAGGTGTGGTATGAGGCCTGAGGCTGTGCCACGAGCTGGAAAGAACACAGGGATTGGAATCCAAGCCAACTACATCCTGGCTGTGTAACCTTGGGCAAGTCAGTTACCCTCTTGGAATCTCAGTATCTTCTTCTATAGGACGGAGGCACTACTCATGCCTGTTCACAGGGTTCGTGTTATGTGTTCCCTGAGCTTGTGTACGAATGGCTGCCTCCAGGATAGAACCTGCTTGGAACTTGCTAGGGTGGCTTCTGTCCCTTCCTCAGGTTGTGGTGCCCTGTGACTTGGCTGACCAGGACCGGGTCCCCAGCCTGTAAGGGCAGCAGTTAAAGCCAGACCAAGACAGACCGGGGTAGGGAATGATATCCTTTTAGACACAGCCAGCACTGCCTTAAAGAGCATTCATGCAAAAACGATTGATTCTTCTGCACTAGGCTCTTCTCCTGTCCCTTGGTGTAAGGTCCCCAGGGGCAACCTAGGGGCGGACCTAGACGATCTTGCTCTTGGGATGGTTGCAAAGTGTTTAATTCTGAGGACATCCTGCAACAGCTTGATGCATACTGCTCAAAACGTCCTGAAACACATAACTTGACACACTTTTGTGAGTTTATCCCCAGGCGGGGGAATTGGTAGGTCAAAGAGTTTGCATTTCTCGTTTTGATATATGTTGGCAAACGGCCCTCCTCCCGCCCCTCCTGCAACGTACCAGACGTTTTTAGTTCCTCATACCTTCATCAGCAGTGGGGCTTACCAAACTTGAGTGTTTTGCCGGTCAGCTAAAGAAAAATAATATCTGTAGTTCCGATTTCTTTTTTCAGTTACACATCTGGTTCACTTACACATCAGGTTGAGTATCTTTTCACGGATGGATTGGCCATTTGTATTTCTTTTTTTGTAAATGCCTATTACATTTCCATTCTTGGCGCATTTTAAATTTTTCTGTTAGGTGGTTCAGCTCATTCCTTTGGATTTAGAGGGTTGTTCCCTGGTGAGTTGGGGTGATCTCCAAGGGGACTTTGGTGGTTTTCCATTGGTGCTGTGAGTTGGAAATGAGTGTCTCCTTCCCACCCCCACCCCCGAGAAGGGGCTTCCCTGAGCTTTCTGGGGTTCTCATTGTTAACATGTATGAAGGTGGGTCCACCCCCGCATCCCAGCGCTGGGCAGTGCGTTGGGGCAGAGCTTGTGATTGGATGGCTGGGCAGAGGGCTTGGTGTTGGACCCACTGCCTCTGGGATTAGGGGAGTGGGGGCCGTGGCGGGATGCCAAGGAAGAACCTGTGTGTGTGTGCAGCTGTGTGAGAGCTCCACAATTCCTGTGGGGGGGCTTAGGCGGCTAAGGCTTATATCTGCATAAGAAGCACCCCATTAGAGAGTGTATTCCGAAAAACAAATTTACTAAAGTTGCTTTTGTGCATAGTGTGTATAACATACAGAAGAGATCAGTTGTCTATTTCCCAGGATAAGTAAGTGTAAAAATAAGTAAGAAAGATGAACTCAATAATAAAATAATAATAACGAATTTACCATTTGTATTTGGCCTGCAAAGGTGAGACTAATCCTCCTTTGGCACTGCCACCAGAGGAAGCCAGGAGATAAAAGGAATACTCTCCCGTCGTACCCTGGGTGTTTTCTGTGGGCCAGGCCTGTGCTGAGCACTTGGCACGCATTTCCTCATGTAATCCGTACTCAAATGTCTAAGGCATGTCCTGTTATTACCCTGAGTTTGGAGGTGAGGAAATGGAGGCTCAGAGAAGTTAGATGATTTGTCCAAAATCTTACACCAAATAAGAGGCAAAGCTAGGATTTAATACTGGAAGCTGTTGGATGCCACACATTGGGTTTCCCTGTCTTTTCTCCCCAGCCCTGACCCCCTGGTTAAAGCTGCAGGAGATTCCACGTAGAGGGTGGAAGATGGGGCTGCCGTGTTCTGGCTGAGCTCCCCAGCCTCCTGGCCCTCCTCTGCAGCCCAGCTGGCATCTCAAAAGATGGGCTGGGAGGGGCGAGCCCTTATTTGGGGCTTTGGTGTCAGGCCTGGGAGGGCTGGAATCTATAGCTCACGCCTTTCCCTGCATGGGCCCGGGTGTGAGCGAGGGTGTGGGGAGGGGGCCTGCTCCCTGAGGGTGGGCTCTGGCCAAGTGAAACAGGCTGAGGTCAGAGGGAGGGGGCCGCCCTCCCCAAGGGAATGCCTGGATGACGTGACTTTGGAGGGGTGCTGGGAGAGGAGGCCGTCTGTGTGTTTCTTGTCTCACCTCCACGCCTCGGCCAGATAGGGGATCGGTGCGGGACGCCGGGCCAGATGCGGCCTCTGGCAGGCTTCCCTGGCCGCTGTGCGCAGCTCTTCTGCAGCCGGCTTGGCAGGTCCCTCTCCTCCCCAACCCTGCCAAGGGGACCTGGGAGCAAATGACGTCCTGGAGTTGGCTGTGGCACCGAAGAGGGTCTCCTCTGGCCATGCAGCAAGAAGGGCCTGGGAGAAGCTGGTTGGGGGCCCAGAAGACGTGACCTGGTATCCCCTTCTCTTATTCCAAATGGATCTGTGTTCTGAGCCAAGTTTAGGGGAGGGTGGAAGGGGAGGTTTCTAAGGTTTAATCTCAGATCTGGAGCCTGGGAGTGAATTGAGCATAAAACAAAGCCTCTGACTTCTAGCACTTGGTCCCTCTCCTTTTTCAAAGTTGATTACACTTTCTTGCATCGAATGTCTCTAGGTCTCAGTCATTCTTTGCACTGTCCAACACTGAGCAGCCAAGCACCCTGGGGACTGCCAAGAACTGGGGTCCCCACCACTCCCAGCTCTGAGATCTGTCCTTGTCACTCCATTGCATCCTGACTGTGGTCCATCTGGAGTCCCAGAAGCCTTTGGGGTAGGATTTCTCATCTCCAAGCATCCTCTCCTAGGCTCCCCACATCCTCTTCTCTCCTTCCCAGACCCCACACATTTCTCTGCCCAAGTTCTCTCATCAGCAAGCCTGGCCTCAGCTTCGTGCCTGCTCCTCCCCCAGGGCCCCCTCTCCTCCTTCCCGGCTCCTTCATCCTCATCTCTTCCTCCTTTGGTCCTTAGATGTCCCTCACGTCCTTTCTTCCCTCCCTCTCCAATCCAAACCATTCCAAATTTCCACTTGAGAAACACTTCATCTTTGGCCTCTGCTTCTCTGCCTTCCTCCTCTCCTCCTCTTTCCTGCCCCCATCACTCCCTCAACCCTCAGAGCCCGGGACTCTTCCACTCACCTTCTGTCACTCACTGCCTTGGGCTTCGGGCTCCAGCTAACTGAGCTGCTCCTGGTTCTCCACCCAGCCCAGACTATTGCATGCCCTCCCCACTCCTAGCCTTTGTCTGTGCCCTTTCTTCTGCTTAGGACATCCTCCCGCCACTACAACCCTCACCTCCTCACCCAGCTTACCTTCCTCACCTCTCACCCTTCACCTCACCTCCAGCATCACCTCCTCTAGGAAGCCGTCTCTACTGGCTACTGGCCTCTGGGTTCCCCCAGATGGTGCGCATCTCTCAATCTAGCCTCTGCAGCAAATTATCGATTAGTGTCACTCTTTCTCACCAGTCTGGGAGCCCCCCGGGGGCAAGGCTGTATTTTGTTTGACTTAGGATTGCCAGTGTCTAACATGGAGCCCAACACATAGTAAGCACTCAATACATCTTTACTGGACTGAAGTGAATTTTATCAGACAAAAGTGACATGTCTTTATTGAGGATCTACCACGTGCCCCACATCTTTAGCTATTGTAGGGAAAACAAGGAAAGTCAGGATTAAATACTTGCTTTCAAGGAGTTTGTGACCCAGTTGAGGACGGTTCTGGGAATGAGTTGGGGGAATGGACACACATGAAACTGACAATCTGGGTCTCCAATGCTGAGGTGGGTGCTGTAGCTACAGGTGCCCTTAAGAGTTTTAGAGAAGGGGGAGATGGCTGTGGGTGGAAAGAGGCTGTGAGGTGTGGAGGAGGGAAGGAGTCAGTAGGATCAGATGAAAGGAGGCTGGACCAAACTCCAAGGTCGGGACCGTGAACAGATGGAGAAACACGTTCCTGGAGAAGGTGAGCGGGTTTCACCTAGTTTCTGCAGTTACTCTCCTGCGGGCACTTCCAATGTCAGAGCAGGGTTAGTGGATTTTAAGGGCAGTTTTTCTATCCTGGAAGCCAAACAGGAGCTGATGGCGTTCCCAGTTTTGCTGCTTGATTGGGAAAGTTCTGCTGCACGCCAGGCTCTGCCGGGGCCGGCAAACTCTCCAGGCAAAGACAGCAGGATTTTCAGGCATCAGTGTTTCCAGTTGTCAGCGCAAGAGCACCTGGTTTCTTCTTGCCAAGCCTGAGAAACCAGGTACATTTTAGGCCAAGCTTTCTCCTTAATCAGCCAGTCCACCTACTATGTGCCGGTTTTGGTGATCTGCAATGTGAGGATCGCAGGGTCCCAGGATAAGTTTCCTCCAAGACTAATGGAGGTGATGTGATCCCTACCTCCATGACCTTGCTGTGTGCCGGATGGGGGCGCTGGGGGAGCACCGGGGCTGAGGCAGGCCAGGGAGGCTGCTAGGAGGCAGTGGGTCTTGGTTGGATCTTGCAGGAATTAGGCTGAGACAATGGAGAAATAGAGTCCTTCCTGGCAAGAACCCATTAACCAAGAGGGACATCTTTTCCCTTCTAATATTTTAAAAACAGCTTTATTGAGATATAATGCACATACCATACAATTCACTCATGTAAAGCATACAATTTGGTGGGTTTTTGTATATTCACAGATAATGTGCAACCATCACCACAGTCAATTTTAGAACATTTTCAACATCCCAAAAAGTAACCCCATTAGCGTCACTCCTCATTTCCCCCAGTGCTGCCACCCCCAGCCCTAGGCATCCACTAATCTATTTCTGTCTCTACAGATTTGTTTATTCTGGGCATTTCATATAAATGGAATCATATAATATGTGGCCTTTTGTGCCTGGCTTCTTTCACTTAGCATGATGTTTTCAAGGTTCATCTATGTTGTAGCATGTATCACTACTCCATTCCTTTTTATAATGGAATAATATTCCATTGTAACATATCATTTTATTTATCCATTCGTTGGTTGGGCATTTGGGTTGTTTTCAATTTTGGAGTATTGTATAATATATATAATATTTTATAATACAATGCTGCTATGAACATTTGCATACAAGTTTTTCTGTGGGCATGACTTTTCATTTCTCTTGAGTAGATACCTTGGAATGGAATTGCTGGGTCACGTGGTGACTCTGTGTTTAACCATTTGAGGAACTGCCAGACTGTTTTCCAAAGCAGCTGCACTATTTTACATTCCTACCAGCAATGTACGGAGGTTCCAATTTCTCTACATCCTTGTCAACACTTATTATTATCTGTCTGTTTGATTATAGCCATCCTAGTGGATGTGAAATGGTACTTCACTGTGGTTTTGATTTGCATTTCCCTGATGGCTAATGATGCTGAGCATCTCTTCTTGTGCTTCTTGGCCATTTATATGTCTTCTTTGGAGAAAAGTCTATTCGGATCCTTTGTCCATTTTTAAATTGAGTTATTTATCTTTTTATTGTTGAGTTGTAGGAGTTCTTTATATATTCCAGATGCAAGTCCCTTCTCAGATATATGATTTGCACGTACTTTCTCCCTTTCTGTACATTTTCTTTTCACTTTCTTGCTGGTGTCCTTTGAAGCACAAAAGTTTTTAATCTTGATGATGTCCAATTTATCTTTTTTTTTTTTTGGTTGCTGTGTTTTTGGTGTCATATCTTAGAAACTGTTGACTAGTCCAAGGTCATGAAGATTTGTGCCTATGTTTTCTTCTAAGACTTTTATAGTTTTATTGCTCACATTGAGGTATTTGATCCATTTTGAGTTAATTTTTTGTGTATGATATGAGATAAGGGTTCCCTTCCAATTTTGGTATGAGTCAGACTGAGGTCCCACCCAGCTCCCTGGTTGGTGAGCAGTGCTTTGCTCCTTGCATTTGGGTGTCAGCTCGAACGTCCTCTCCTGAGAGAAGACTTCCCTCACCATCTGTCTAAACTGACCCCCCCAAAGTCAGTTTCTGTCACTGCACCTCATTTTGTTGGACCGTCAGAAATGACCATGTGTGTGCCTGGTGCTCCCCGTGCCAGTTCCACGAGGGCAGGCTCTCAGGCTTCCGGCAGATGTGTCCAGCTCCTAGTGCAGGGCCTGGTCCTTGGGCTATATTGGTTGAGAGTGAGAAACTTTTTGTTAAAGGAGCTGCATTCCTGGTGGATTTTGCTAAAACTTTCTAAGTGTTTCTGGCCTCATAGAGTTTGAAGCTGGAGGGCTGAGCAGGAAGGAATTGTCCGGCGACATCACAGACTTGTGGTCGCATCTGCCCTAACGATCCCATTACTTCGCAAGACAGCCCCTTCCATCCGTGGGTGGCTCTGGTTGGAAAGTTCTTCCTGATATTGGGCAAAGACCTGCTTTCCTATAATTTGCACTCATTCTCTGCTGCCTTCCTTTGGGTACAATTGGAGTTGAGCCCCTCCTTATTGATAGTCCTTTAAATATTTGAAGCCAGCTGTTCCATGTCTCTTAAATGCCTTCTTTGGGCTCAGCACCTCTAATTCTTTCAGCTGTTTCTCCTGGAGCTAAGAAGGGCTGGACTCTGACCCCTCAGTCACTGATGTAGGCCCCATGGAGGTGGGGACGGCCACAGGATGCCAAAGAAAGCCAAGGCACAGCCACAGCTCAGAACAAATGAATCCTGGTCTCCTTGTTTTCTTTCCCCCACTTGAGCTGGTGAATTCCAAAATTGGAGGCAGAACTTTAAGATAAAGCACCCAATACAAACTCCCTAACTAGACTTCTTGAAGGCAGGGCTGACTCTTAATAGTACTAATTACACTATAATCTTGCTTTCTATTTAAAGAGTATTTTTTTCAGCTAGTCCAGTGGTCTTTTTGGTATTGGTCCACCTGTAACAACCCGTAGACTCACCTGGGGAGCTCTGAAAACCACCAATGCCCACCCCACCTTCCGAGATTCTGATTTCAGTGGTAGGTGCTAGAGCCTGGGAGGCAGTGTTTTTAAAGCAGTCCAGGTGATTACATGTGTAGACAGGGTTGTAGACCTTGGCTTCAAGAGCTCAGCATTGAACTTGAAATCCCCTATGGCTCGCCAAGAATGAGCAAATGTTGGATGTTAGCAGACTAGCCAGGAGCTGACATTAGCCAGAGGACAGGCTAAGAGGACACAGTTGTTTTCTAAGATGGAAATATTGTTTTAAATTATGAAAGCCTTACATCTTCAAAAGAAATAAAATGATACAGAAATGTATAAAGTGAAACTGTTCCCATTTCACCTTCTCTTAACCCAAATAACCACGGTTATCATTTTGTTACATTTTTTCCAGGCTTTTTTTTTTTTGAGGAAGATTAGCCCTGAGCTAACATCTGCTGCCAGTCCTCTTTTTGCTGAGGAAGCCTGGCCCTGAGCTAACATCCGTGCCCATCTTCCTCTACTTTGTATGTGGGACACCTAACACAGCATGGCTTTTGCCAAGTGGTGCCATGTCCGCACCCGGCATCCGAACCGGCGAACCCTGGGCCGCCAAGAAGTGGAACGTGCAAACTTAACCGCTGTGCCACCGGGCCGGTCCCTCCAGATTTTTTAAAATGTACATATACATGTACATACACAAACTTCCCACAAAATAAATCTAATAATATTGTATACATACTGTTTTGTAATCTGTTTCTTTCTTTTCTTAATTTACTGTGGACATTTTCCAGTAGTGACACAGAAAGATCCACCTTATCTTTAACAAGTGTATGAATCATAATTTATTTGACCATTTTTTTAATCAATAGACATTCAATATTCCTTATTTTTTGCTATTACAAACATCTGTAACAATGGACATCTTTATATACATAAACACATAACACACACATAGACATACACTTGTGTGGATAAATTCTTGGAGGTGAAATTGCTAGTCAAAGGGAAGCAAATTTGCCAAAATGCTCCCCCAAAAGATTGTTCTAGTCTACCCCATGCAACAAAATTCCTAATGACAGCAATTTGCCTTGTGTCAAAGTTGGGCTTTGCTGAGCACAGCAGAGAGGAAGGTGTGAGTGTGTCAGATGGTGGGGAGGAAACGGCGGGGTCATTTCCCCTGCGGGCTGTGTGTGGAGGAGGCCGCTGGCCTCTGGCCTCGCCCGGCTGCTGTGTTTCCCAGGAAGAGGAAACCAGGCTGTGTGTGTTAACCTTTGCCTTGCTCTCCAGGGTGTGACGACGGAGCAGGGCACGTTCGCAGGATGTGTGTGTCCAGGTCAGCAGGCCAGGGTCAGTCACTGATTTGGGAACGTGTGGAGTAAGAATTCTCCTTTCCTAGATCCGGTGGGCGTCCAAGCCCCATGGAAGCCCAGGAGCCTGCTCCCTTTCATGGTTCCGGAGAGGATACGTTGGTTTAAGGTTTCTGGGACTCTAGCTCCCAAATGTCAATGTGCATCTAGTTTTTTTCTCCAATTTCCATCGTAGGGTAAGCTCCTCCCCCCAGCCTGGGCACACTGTCACCCTCTCTGGGCTCCTGGGCTCTACCTAAGATGTCCACTGCTCACTGCTGGGCCTCTACGTTGGAGCACCTGCTGGTTCAAGGGGGTCAGGGTCAGACCTGTTTGCTCTTGATAAGCTGGCTGGGGACCAGAGGGTGGTGGCAGTGTTGGAGGGAGGAAGGTACAAAGGTTCAACCACTTGCCCTCAGGTGCTCTGGAGAGTGTGCAGTGGGGACCACACCCAGAGCTCTGGAAACCCAAAGTGGGTTCCTTTCTTGACCTGGGGCTAATTGTTGCCTCCAGAAACTTCTAGGGAAGAGGCTAAAATTCTAAGAGTGTGAAAGTCTGTGCCAGGCCCGGTGAAAGGGAAGATGGGGAAGGGAAGTCACATTTATTGAGCAGCTGCAGCGTCCCGGACACCAGGGCTGTTCTTGACCTGTGTTCTCATCAATCTTCCCAGTGAGGGAGGTGTTACTACCCCATTTGATGAATGGGGAATGGATGCTCAGAGGGAGTAACAACTTTTCATGGAGCTGATCTGACTGATTCTAAACCATGCCAAGTAGAGCGCTGGTCCCCACGAAGGGCTCTTTGCCCACCGGCCGCGTGGACAGCCTCGGGCTGACTGATAGATCACCTGCACAGAAGGGGCAACCAGTTGACAGGGCAGTGGATTGAACCATGAGGGCAAATCCTGGTGGCAGGGACTGTGCCTTGTTCCAAGCAGTCTGGCGTAGTGATTAAAGAGGACGAAGTGGTTAGGCTGTGTAGTCAACGCCATGTTTGAACCTGAGCTCCATCACATGCCACCAGGTGACCTCAGGTAGACCAGTTACCTCTCGAGAGGCCTGGGTCTCTTCACTGTGAACTGGAAATGGTAAGAATCCCCTCCTGCAGAATCATTGTGAGGATTAAGTAAAATAATCTGAATGAAGTGCTTAGCCAGGCCTGGGATGTAGGAAGCACTCCATGAGTGGGCGTGGCTATTATTGTTATTCCTAATGAAACCACCAGTTTGTGCAGATAAGAACAAGGTTTGAGACTCCTGCCATTTCTCTCCTAGTTCTGGGGTCTGTAAGGACACAGCTTGGACAGCTGAACCTTTTAAGGTCCGGGTAGGGTTTGTAAATCCTGGGAGCTCCTACTTTATACACTCATTTCCCCTCCAGGAAACAGGAGAAAAGAAGGAAAAAAAGCCTCCGACCCCGAGGGGCCTGCTGCGCTGTCATCCATCCTTTCAGCGGGGTGCTCCTGAGCGCAGCCATTGTTTTCCTGGCCCCGGGCTGCAGAGTTATTTTTGCTCTTCTACTTTCCCAGGCTGGGCTTGTTATTAGTAGTGGTTCTACCACTGCTCTGTGTGTGTGTGTGTGTGTGTGTGTGTGTGTGTGTGTGTGTGTGTGTCTGTGTCCCTGTTTCCTGCTTCCTGCTTCCCTCCTACTCCTATTCCTGGTGTCAAGATCCACGTCTCATGGCAAATGGAAAGAAGCGGGTCCACCCCTCCCTCTTCCTGGGTGTCTAAATAGCCAGTGTTCATTGGGCACTCACCGTGTGAGGCCCTGTCCTGAGCACCCCGGGTGTGTCATCACATTTAATGGGAACTTCTCGTTATAGGCTTCCAGCTGGGGTTTACAAACCACGCTTTGCAGCTAAGGAAACCCTAACTCAAAGAGACCAAGACACTTGACCAGGCCCACACAGCAAAGTGTTGGAACTAAAATTTAAATTCATCAAATGCTTTCAAAGCCGTCTTCCTCCTCCGTGATGCCAACACAGCCTTTGGTCCCTTCTGAGCCTCACTGTTTGGCATTCCATCTCTCCGTCTTGCACTGTTTCCCTGCTGGATTTGTTAGTGTGAGTCTGGCTGTCGCAGGTGAGCTGTGAGGGCCTGAGGTCGGGGTCTTTGCCCCATCTTTAGCTTGTCACACAACCAGGCACCAGGTAAGCACTCACTCGGCATCTGCTGGTTGCTTTGTCCCTTCACTTACTTAGGGGACATTAAGTGAGTGCCCCCTAGGTGTCAAGTGTCATGCGAGCCTTAGGATGCTGTACTCTCTCTTCCGGGAGCCTCCTTTCTAATGGGGAGATACCGGGCGAGCTCACCGAATCCTCACAACAGCCCAACAGTGAGGCGACCACTGTTATCCGCATCTACAGAGTAATGAATGGGGCTTCCTCCAGACCCTCTTGCCTACCCAGTGCCCTCCGAATTAAATAAACAGTCGAGGCCTGATTCGTACAAACAATGGCAGGCACTGAGTGTGATGGGTCCCCGCTGAACACTCTCAAAAGTGTTTGATATGGTTTAGGAGCCTGCTGATTATCCTCCCCTCTGAGTCCCTTTCAAAAGCCCATTTTCCCAGTTGAGGGCCACCTGGTGCAGGTCTGCAGCGGCGGCGTCTGTGTATGGAGGTGACTAGGGGGCCAGTGGTCCTGGGAGGGGCACTCTGCCAGCACACACCCCCGTCCCTCAGCCTTTCCACGGTTTACCTCTGCTGCATTTACTGTGACTGCTCCATGAACACGAGGTCCAGAGGAAGCCTGCAGTACGGTGGCCTGAGGACTGGAAAGGTTGCACCACCTGGTCATGAACCTAATAGTCAACCTGCATGTGCATGCTGGGGTGGAGGTCGCCCTCTAAGTCCAGGCTTCTAAGTAGTGGTTGTTCCCCAGATTTGCAGTGTCACCACCCCCCAACTCCAAAAACAAACGCCCACCCCTGAAGAGGGTCAGAATTTTAATAGGGCTACACCCTGAGGGTGCTCAGAAACTTTAGCCGATTGGCCGCAGGCTATCAAACTTGATTTTCGTGGCAGGGTTTTGAGTTGGCAAAGACCCTTGCCCTGAGCCTCTTTTTTTTTTTTTTTTTTTTGGTGAGGAAGATTGTTGCTGAGCTAACATCTGTGCTGATCGTCCTCTATTTTGCATGTGGGACGCCACCACAGCATGGCTGATGAGCAGTGTGCAGGTCCATGATCAGGATCTGAACCCATGAACCAGGGGCCACTGAAGCAGAGCGTGCTAACCCAACCTCTATGCCACTGGGCAGGCCCCTGAGCCAGATGTTTTTGTATTCTGTCCCTTGGCCACTGGGGATGTGCTTTTGGGGGTGGGGGCAGTCCCTAAGTGTTGCTCCTAGAGACCTCTTTGGTGCTTCAAACCTCGTGGATTTTCGCTCCTTAGATCAGCCAGCCAGTTATTCTTTCAGTGTGCCCAGCAGACTGGAGGCCAGTGGACTCTCAAGGGAGACGGGAAAGATGGTTGCTGCCAATAGGGAGACCTGGGAGGGACATTATCACCATGTTAAATAGACAGGGACACAGCATGCATCTAGTACTGGGTTGTTCTGAGGCAGCAATTAGCAAACAAAGGCAGATATAATAACTGGCTAATTGTGAAAAACAGACTATGAACTCCACAAGAGATGGGCACAGACCTGCGAGGCTAGTGGGCCCAGGGAGGTGTTGGAGTCTGGGGGGCTTTCTATCCGGGTGCAGCCAAGTGTTGTCAAGATGAGTCTTTCACACCAGGGCCTTCACTGCATACCAGTGTGTCAGTGGGCCCCAGCAGGGAGGAGAAGGGGCGTCGGCCCAGCATTAGGTGTAGTCGCTTGCACTGGGAGCGGCAGCCCTGGGTCCTCTGCCCTGCCGGCTGGTCTGGATCTTGAGGATCAGCCTCGTCTAATCTGGAACTTGTGTTTTCCCCCTTCCCTCCCCGTAACAGGACTCAGTGCATGAGGCCTTCTGAATAGCAGGTTAGAGCTGATTGGTACCTTAGAAGGGCTGGCATCCTCTTCTTGGGGAAGCACTTGGGACAATGAACTTCTCCAGCAGGAAGCCAGGACAGCAGTCACGTCCCCAAACGTAAACTCCCCTTTCCTGGCTGTTGGACTGTGTTCATTCAGACTTCTGGGGCCATATCTTTGGCATTCAATTCCACATGTTAAGCATCCCTCTGTCCAGAAGATTTAGGCAAGTTGAAGAGCTGGGTTCTGAGGAGATAATATGACCTCCAGGGTCCTAGAAAGCAGTTACAACACACCCAGGGGAACAAAGTGCTGTGTCCTGGCTGGAACCACTGTGTATGCCTTAGAATAAGGTGTTCCTTTCTGTGCGTGCCTGCAGCCCCGAGCCAGGGTGCACAGCTTGGCCTGAAGTGTATAGGTTAGATTTCAGACCCTACTTGGCCCCTTGGCCAGGCAGTCTTTGGGCAGTGAACAACTTGTGCAACTGTAAGCAGTGGCTCTTGTCTTAGCCAGCTGATGCCACCCATGGTGGTGTGAGCAAATGAAGGAAGATTGTCATTGAGTTTCCATTTGGCCTGGGGCCAGGGGCAGCTGGCAGGGGTCCAGGGAAAATAAGGCCTTCCTTAGTAAACTGAGCCACAGTGCCACGAAGATATACGATTGCCTCCACAGTTCCTAACTCCTTGCCTCTAACTGTACTTTTCTTAAGCAAAGGGAGCAACAGGCACTTAATGGCACTTTGTAATTAAACACGGAGCAGGTCCTAGGCCTTCTAGGAATGGTTGGGCTGTAACTTTGGGTCCTTAATTGTTTGCAGCCCTGGTTTGATCATGGACATCCCTCCACAGGAACTGGGCTGGGTTGTGTTCTCAGCTCTCTGGTGTTGAGCTGTGGGTCTGATTTGCATCAAGGCCATTTTCTTGTTGAAAGGAGCAGGGCTTGGAAGGCGTGGACGTCTCGGAAATCTCAGACATTTCTGGGCCTAATGAGCTGAGCAGACGGAAGGCGGCCCAAGATGGCCTCAGAGTGGGTGGGCTGGTCGGACCAAGGCATCACGCTGGGTGTCTGGTGAGCGTTTCCATGGTCGTGTCTGAGGGTGAGTGTGGCAGGTGAACATGAGATGCTGGGGCTTCCTCTCTGGGGGCCGCTGGACGCAGTTGCTGGTCTGTAGTAGGGCTCCCTAGACAGCCTGCCGTCTGCCTGAAATGGCCAGAGACAGGGGAAATAGAATCCATGGGTTTTTTTTAAATCCAGAAGAAAGGGAAACTCCACCCGGGAAATATAACCCCAAGTAAAGTGTGTGGAAGCAGGATGTTTAATTGCAAACCTTTCTGGAGACCCAGCTGCTGCGTAATGTTATCTTGGTCACTCCTGCGGCCAGAGGAGAGTTTATCTGGGCCCCTGACGCAGGCGCCGTAAACAGAGCTGGCTTTCTCAGCTGACCTCTGCCCTGTCCCCCTTCCCCTCCACCTGCTCTTTCTCTGCGGTTTATCGCTGGGGTTTCCAGGGCCGGCTGGGCCAGCTCAGAGAGGCTTGAGAAACTGATGGCAGGAGCAGGGGAGTGTAGGTTGGGCTGGAATTTTGTGTATCCATTGCTCATCTGGAGCGATAATCTAGGGTGTTCAAGGTTTGGAAGAAGGCAGATGAGCCTCCCACCCAGATGAGAGACAGGGGCCTGGAGACTGTCTTTGGATCTCTGGGCTTATCTCCAGGAAGGTCTCTGATCATTTCCTCAGAATTTAGACTGTTCATCCAGAAGGGAAGGCTGGGTTGGGGGGCCTCTGGCAAATCCCAGAGGTTTGGGAGAACCTGGGAATGGGGGTTCACTTCCCTACCCCCACACCTGAGTCACCTTCATGCTCACTCAGGCCATGGGAAGTGGGGTGCAAGATGCCAGCAGGAGTAATCCGTTGCCCAACAAGGAAAGAAATACGCTTTGAGGGGAAGCGTGGCCATGTCCTGGCTGGGTGGCTGTGGCTGACATGGGTCACAGGAGCAGCTCTCCATCACTCTGCCCTCCGGCTATTTCCCCAGAAGGCGTGTCTTAGGTGTGGTTTCGGGTCAAGGGTTAGACACTGATGACTCCCTATGACTTTTCAATTATTTTGAAGAGTAAAAGAGAAGGGACTTTTCCAAAAGGAGCATGCCCTGGCCAGGCTGGTTAGTCCTAGACTGGGGATTGAGAGGTCTGGGTTCCTGTCCCGGCCCTGTCACTCACAGGGTGAGCACACCTGCGATGATAACCAGGATAACACATCAGGTCCGGCAGCCCTGAAGGCTGTGCCCCTTGAATAGAAGAGGAGCCTGAGGGCCTGAGAGGCTGGGCTGAGGTCTCACAAACTGAGGTCTCCATAAGGAAGGTCCTGAGGGTGAACCCAGGTGTGGCAGACTCCAGAATCCATGCCTCTTTCTTGGCGAATCACCATCCTGGGTCCTAGGTTCTTCTTCAAAAGGAGAGGCCTCCCAGCTGCCAGAGGCTGTGAGCCTGTGATTAATTCTTCCTGGGAGGTGAAGAGAAGCCCCTAATTACTAGAGGATGGAGCATGGGTCATGTTAAGCCGCAGTTAAGCTCTTCCTCTGGGCCCCGCTTGGTTGGCCGGGGAGAAAGGCTGCTGTCTAATGGCCTGCTGGCGAGTGCAGGCTCTCTCGCCGGAGAGCAGGGTTACGTGGGGCCTCCTTACAGTGCATCTGCTGGGCAGGGGTCAGGCAGGCAGCACCTGGTCGTGCACAGCATCTGCTCCCCTCCTGGGACCTGCAGGATGGGGAGATGCAGGTGGGAGGGGGGATGTAGCCAGCAGGATTTGGGAATCAAGGAGCTGAGAGTCAGCAGGGGTGATGGGCTGGGTTATAACCCCTGTGAAAATCTCAGAGCATCCTGCCACAGTCCGTGAAGCCAATTGTGTATGAGGATTTCCTCTGCGTTCGTCTGCTTTTGCAGATTCCTAACCGTTGACTTCTGTCTGGGCCCCAAGTTCTGTCTCTTCTTGGTCTTGGGCTCTCAGAATTGACGTGGCTCCCCCATGTTCCTCTGGGCTCATCCCCTAAGCAAGGAGTGTACAGACTCCTCAGACCACCCTAAGCTTTATCAAAAAAGATGTCATCAGTCCTGATCAAGTTGTTTGGTTTAAATATCCACACTCCTAAATTCACGTGTAGGGAGATAGCCCAGTGTGGCTAAGAGTGTGGGGATTGGACTCAGCTAGACTTTCAAGTCCTTTGCTCTGTATTCTATTAACTGTGTGACCTTGGCCAAGTTACTTAGCTTCTCTGAACCTCGGGTTCAAACTGGGGATAATAATGGTAGCTACCTCATTGGGCTGAAGATTAAATGAGCTAATGCGTATGAATACTTTACACTGCGCTGGCATGTAGTAACCTTTACCTAAATGGTTTCTATAACTTATTGTATGAGGTATATGTTTACACATGATATAAAGCACAGCAGGTCCCTATCTATTTATTATAAGAATAGTCAATAGTTTACTTTGGGCTTGTGAGGATGGAGATGGCCTTTTACTTTATGTTCTTTCTTGTCAGGATCACGTAAAACATGTCATAAATACCCCATCTCGGGGTGGCAACACTCAGCTCTGTTTGTTTTGCTTTATGGCCCTCTCTTGGGTGCATTTCAGAACAAACACTCCACACTGCACGAGGCCAATGCTGTGACTTAGAAATCGGAGGGAGGAAGGGACTGGATCCTGAGCTCATTTCCTTGGCTGTTAACTGAGCAGCCAAACATGATACCACACATGCTTGCTATGGACTATGTTTGTGTCCCTCCAGACTCGTGTGCTGACATCCTGACCCCCAGTGTGATGGTATTTGAGGTGGGGCCTTTGGGAGGTAATTAGGTTTAGATGAGGTCATGAGGGTGGAGCCCCAGTGCTGAGATTGGTGCCCTTATCAGAAGAAGAGACTAGAGCCTTCTTGCTCCACCACGTGAGGACACAGCAAGAAGGCGGCCATCTGCAAGTCAGGAAGCAGGTTCTCCCCAGGAACCTTGATCTTGGACTTCCAGCCTCCATAACTGTGGGAAATAAATGTTTATGGTTTAAGCCACCCCGTCTATGGTATTTTGTTATGGCCACCCGAGCAGACTAAGACAGCCCTGCTCCAGCATCTGGTGAAGTCGGCCGGTCTGATGCTGAGGTGTCCAAAGGCTGCTTCTCTTTGCTAACATTCCTTCCTTCTCACAGTGGCTGAGACCTCTGGCTTTTCTGGCCATTTTGTTCTCACTGGCGGAATCCCCTAGACCTACTGAATCAGAATTGCTAGGCAGAGGCCCAGGAATCTGAACTTTTATGAAGCTTCCCAGGTGATTCGGATGGGCATCCTGGCAAGGGAACCACCGCTGTGGACCACAGCCACTCAGTCTCTTCTGAGGGAGGAAGGGAGGCAGAGGTCTCCCCCTGTCTCAGTGCTGTCTCTTAACCCCAGAGAGGCATAGCAGGCACCAGAGGGGAAGTTCAGCAGAATAGCCCTGAGCTTGTGTGCGGGGACTCCTCCCTCTAACCGAGGCCTCTCCTGGGAGGACGTGTCTTTGATGTGGGTTCAGGTAAAAGAGACAGAAACAGTGGGAACAGTAGGCCAGGTCGTGTGGGCAGAGGGCTTCCTCTCCTTCTCCAGCCAGCAGTCCCACCGGCCTCCTGGGCCAGGGAGGCTTACAGAGTGGCCTGCGATAGCAGACTCGGAGAGCCTGATTGAGCCCTGGGAACTGGGGTGACATTGGGAAGAGGGGCCTGAAATGCCTTCATTTCAGAAAAGTTTACAAATCTCCCATGTGCTGATGTCTCTCCTGCGAATCTGCCTCTCACCCAGAGGGTCGGTTTGCTTGGTCAACGGAGCGAAATAACTCCTGAGTACCTGCTCTATGCTAGGCCCTGAGTTCAGCCTTAGGGATACTGAGAGGAACCACACATCTCTGTAATGCTTGTGGTCTCCTGAAGGATTTTTCAGAGTGAGTTCTGAGGATCAACTGTGGCAAAATAACCTGGAATAGGCTTGTTAAAAATATAGATGCCTCGTCTTAACAAATGTACCCCTCTGGTGGGGGGATTGCTAATGGGCGAGGCCATGCCTGTGTGCGGGCAGGAGGCGTATGGGAACTGCCTGTGCTTTCTGCTCAATTTTGCTGTGAACCTAAGCTGCCCTATAAAAATAAAGTCTTTAAAAAATAAGTAGCCCAAACTCAGGTCTACTTCTGCAGAATTTCAGAGTCTGGGGCTCTGGCATCTGCAATTTTGGAAGGTCCTTTGCAGAATCTCATTCACTTTGAAGTTTGAGAACCAGTGGAAATTAGTTACTTAAATTTTTTTAACAACTCCCATTTTATGTTCATCGTATAAAATACATGTAAATGAAAAGAAGAAAATTAAAATCACTTGTAATCCTACCTGCCTAAGATAACCATCCTTAGCATTTTATTGAATGCTTCTCATGTGTGTGTGTGTTTAGACACATATGTGGTGCGTCCATAATAGTACCTGACATTGTGCTAGGCTGTGGGGACAGAGATGAGAAAAAGAATGGTCCTGGCCATGGAGCAGCCACAGTCTGGTTAAGTGATGCCTAGCACAGCTTGAAGCCCAGGCTTGGTCACTCACTCACTGCTCTTACCTTTTCCCCACAGGTATACATCATCAACGTGACCTGGTCGGACTCCACGTCCCAGACCATCTACCGGAGGTACAGCAAGTTTTTTGACCTGCAGGTGAGTTGGTCTGAGCCCAGATGGTACCCACTGCCACCCAGAGTGGCCTGAGCCTTTGATGGGCTTGCCTCTCTCATGTTCACCCTGTCAGAGCTCTCAGGGTTAGCGTCAAGGTTGGAGCAGAGGGACAGATGAGGGAACCTCAACGGTCTAGCTGGGCTTGGCTCACTCTTGCTATGCAGGCAGACACTTGGGGCTTTGTTGGCTTCCTCAGATGGTCTTAACAGTCATGCTTTGTCACCCTCCTCCGCCTGGGGGGTAGGAAACCAGGGTGGAGAGGTAGGAGGATAGCTGTGGGTGCTCTGTGCATGAGCAGACATGTGTCTATAAACATCCAGGGCGAGACACAAGCCACCACATCATTGCAAGCAAAGAAAAGTAAACACACAGAAAAGACCAAAACAGAAAATAAGCAATTTCTTGAGCAAGACGCAGACTGGGCATACCACTGTGTCTGTCTAACCGAATAAGGCTCTTGCTGCCCTGTTTGTACACGTATACGGTACGTGTTCTCTCTAATGTACATGGACGTGTGCACTGGGGAGATGGATCCCACCTCACCACTGCAGACACCTCCCTTGATGCCAAGTAATTTGGTTCAGCCTCTTTGGTTACAAGTGAGAGTTTTACACCCCTACTGGCTTAGAGAAAAAGCAAACTTGGTTAAGGAAGGATATAGCAGCAAAGCTTATGCAGTTGACCAGATGGTCAAAAGGGGAGTGAGGCAGTGGGCTCCAGGAATACCTGAAACCGGGGCTGCTCTCCCTCTGTCTTGTGTCTGCTTCCCTCTGGGCCCTGTCCTCAGCTTCCTGAGGAACTTGGCTGTCAGCAGCTCCTGAATTTCATATCTTGTGGTTCCCAACAGCAGAGAGACTGACTCCCATTTCCAAGTTGAAAAATCCCAGGGAAGACTAGATTGGCCTGACTTGAGTCAGGTGCTCTCTCTGACCAATCGGTGAGGCCCAGGGTCGAAGGTCATGTGGCACAGATGTGACCACTAGGGGGCTTACCCCTGTGCATCAGAGACAGGCACCAGGCAAGGCAGAATCATTGTGAGTTGGGCAGCAACCCCACCTGTACCAGGAAAGGAAAGCTAAGATGTTCTAGATTCTTCTTAGGGCCATGAGCCTGATTAGGCCAATAAAAACACAAGGAAGAGTCACCGACTCCTGGCCCTTACAACCAAGGTCCACTCCTTCCTTTGCAGGCTTTTGGTGGTGAGTCATCTTGGAGAGGCCAGGCCTGCATTTGCCCCCAAATACCTGATTTTATCCCATTGTCCTTGTTCCTCTACCTATGAGATAAGCCAAAAGTGAGCTAGCTTCCTGTATTACAAATCCTCTCTTAATCCAACAATGTGAGATTGAAAACCACTTCTGACCCTCCTGACTTCTTCCTCTTCCACCCTCATTTCCCGTCCGATCTCCTTAGGTCGGTCCAGTTTAACTGGTGGGATTTGCTGATACCTCGTCAATGGGTGTAGTGTGCTGGACAGGAAATGATAACTTATTTGGGGAGAGGGAACCCTGAAAGGACTCATTGATGAGCCGGGGGGGTCTGAGAGCCAGTGGAAACTCTCAAATCAGAGCTTTTCTTCCCCTCCTTTCCGTTCTGTTCCCCCACCCCCTCCCTAGTCACAGAATCTCACAAGAAAGGAATGCTGCTCCCGCACTTCTCCCTTGCCTGGAGGGCTCATTTCCTGTGTGTCTGGAGGGGACAGGCAGCATGGAGCAGCTTGTGTGGTGTGCTGGCCTTAGCCATGAACGTGGCCAGGTCTGTCCATGTGGGTCATCACCACCCTGAAGATGCAGTTCGGAAAGGAGTTGGGATGGTTCTGTGGAATTTAGCCTTTCAGCCAAGCGTAGCATCTTTATGAACCCACTTTACAGAACTCATGACATGATGACTTTTAGTGGCGTTTGTTTTGAAAAGCCTTTCTTATTTATCAGGGTCACTGATTTTAATATGGTGGCTCTCATAGAGGAGGAACAAATGGCATTGCTAACTCCATCTCTGATCACTGGTCGCCCTCAGAAGTCGCTCTCTGAGAGGCTATCTGAGACGGCAGCTTAGAGTTTAGGCACTGGGGATACATTGCCTGGGACTGGTTACTGGCTCTGTCACCTGGTAACTCTGGACAGGTTCCTTAACTTCTCGAGGCTCTGTGTTCTCATCTGTAGAATGAAGATTTTAATATTACCCACCCAGTAGGGTTGTTGGGAGGATTAAATGAGCGAGTCCACATTTTTCCTGATGTGATTGTCTAGTGAGTTAGCTGGTATCAGCAGGTGACAAGGACGCTGGGCTGTACATTGTAGGGGTCTGGGGGCTTAGCGCCCCATATCATGGGCTTGCTGTGTTGTTTCCTTCACTTGGCTGCACTCTGCTGAGGAGCTGCTCTGTGCCCAGGCCTGCGCCAGAGTGTTCAGAGTCTTGTGAGCCACAGGCTCTCCCTGGAGCTTGCCCTGGGGTCAGGACAGACGTGTGGGGAGCTGGGGTGTGGCCCACAAGGGGCTGCTCTCAGAGTCGTTTTGCTCCTCCCCTTTTTGGCTGAGCCCCACCTCGGAACCGAGGAAGTCCTGGGTTGCCTAAACCAGCCTCGGGGAAGCTGCTATGCTGGCTTCACCAACTCCTGGTTCTCGGCCTTCTGGAACCACAGACCCCTTTGTGAATCTGGTGGAACCCTCTCCCCAGAAAAAAAGCGTATGTGTACAATTTTACTTACAGTGTCAAGTATCACAGCCCCCTGTGAAGAACCGCTGAGCGACACCAGTTCGGATCATTAATCAGACTTTCAATCTTGTACTATTCAGGTCCCAGCTGGGGGTTTATTCGCAGTATTCAGATAATAGCGGTGGGCCTGGACGCCACTTTGAGGGACCCTCCCTCCCACAAGTTGGTTTCCCTGTCCCCAGTATGGGTCTCCCCATACCTTCCCCCTCTTATTTCTCCTTCTTCAAATGGTGTCTTTTGCTCTTGGTGGAGATCGGGTTACCACGAGGAGGCCGAGGAGGTCATGGGCTACCACTTCCCTACTGTAACCTGGGGAGTCGTGTGCAAAGAGATACCGAGCACTCCAGAGCCTCCCCTGGCCGTGGGCCCAGGGCCGTGGGGTATTTGAAGACCTAGTTTCACTTGGAATCACACAGGCACTTCCGGTGTCCCTCTCCCTCTGTGGGGCAAACCTGGAGATGGACAGCTGTGCCCTGCCCTTCACACTCCACAGCCTCAAGGCCAGGAAGCATTTGAAGGATGCTCTGTCATAGATCTTGGTTTTTCCAATTCTCTCCACTGCCACTTCCACATCAGCATAGTCCTCAGGCCCCCAACCCGTGTGCAAATTAAGATCTAAAGCAGAACATCACTCTAGGTTATCATCTTCAAAGCTTCTGCCGGGACTGCCTGCTCTGTATGTGGTGCTCCTGGAAGATCCTTGGGAATGAACAATCTCAGGCAACAGGGCCTGAGGGGGTGGCAGGCAGGCAGGGTGCAGGAGGGGGAGGACTTGTGCTCAGAGGAGAGCCAGTGTCGCTTTGATGTGAGCGTGGCATTAATGAGTTTCCTACAGGGTCCTTAGAGCTCTGGTGGAGCCTTGGGGAGCCAGCTGTTCATATCACTGGGGGAGGGAAACCACAGATAACCCGGTACCTGCCCATTCCACACTTATCTGAAGCCTTAGGACTGTCCAGAGCAGAACATTTATCTCCCTGCTCCCCTTTCTACCCCCACCACCCGTACTCCTCACTTACTGGCTACCTGCTGCTTTCAAAGCCCTCAGTTAGGGTCGCCAGATAAATATGAGATCTCCAGTCAACTTTGAATTTCAGATAACAGTGAATACTTTTTTTAGTATAAATATGTCCCAAATATTGCATGGGACACAGTTATATTTAAAAAGGTATTAATTGTTTATCTGAAATTTAAATTTTATCGTGTGTCCTGTATTTTTAGTTGCTAAATCTGGCGGTCTTACTCCAGCCGTGAGTGGTGAGGGTAGAGATATAAAGATGAACAGGCCAGGCTGACTCAGGGTTAGAGGGGCTAAACACATGTGCACTTTTGCAGGGCAGAAGTGGCACAAGCCGGGGAACACTAAGTTGAGAAGGACAAGGTCTCTTCCTTCCAGGAGTCCATGTCTAGTGGAGAAAGTAGACTTTTAAGCAATTAAGTCCACTATAGAGGAAATAAATACAAGACTGAGGTACAAACAATGTGCTATGAGATGAAGAGGTAAGAAAGAACATTCTTCTTGGGAGTGGCGAGCTAAGAAGATGCCCATATGGTTTTGATTGGTGATAGCAGATATAGCCACACATCCCCCCTCTAGTTTAGGGGAATTTGGTTGTTCTTTGAAAGTTATAGTTATCAGGGTAAAGTATGTCCTTAATTTATTTGTTAGTTTGTTCCTTCATTTATGCCTGCCTGCTCCTATCCATCCATCCATCAACCCACCCACCCACCCATAATCTATCCAATCTTAAGTACATGCCTTCTGTGTCCTAGGCAGTATGCCAGGCTCTGGGGATTTACTGATGAGCAAAAACAGATCTGGTTACTGCTTTTATGGGACGTATAGCTTAAGGAGGGAAGACAGATTTTAGTTAAAAAAAAAAAATATATATATATATATATTTTATAGGGAAATGTTATACTCGAGGATCAGAACAGGTTTCCCTGGAGAAGTGACTTTTATCTGACAGATCAATGAGTTATTTTGTCTTATTTTATTTTTGAGATCAGAGATCCTTTTGTGCTTCTAATGAAAGCAAGACTGTCTCCCCAGACAAATGCTTGAATGTGCATATACAACTCTAATAACCTTTTTGGTCATTCACACCCCCCCTGAAATCCTTCCAAAGGCACTAGGATAAAACCTTCTACTCTGCCCCAAACCTTCTTCTCTCCCTATATCTTCTGCCTTGAGCCTCAGACCCAGTGGTTCTGCCTCCTCCGCACACAAGGTGCTGCACAGGGAGCCCAGCCCCTCTTCCTTCCCACTGGGAAGCACCGGGGCTGGAGGCTTTCAACATGTACTGTCCAATGCAGAAACCACTAGCCACTTGTGGCTATTTACATTTAAGTTAATTAAAAATTTTAAAGATTAAATTTTTATAGTTAAGTTTAGTTGATTTTGAAAATTTAAATTAAATTTAATTTCTTGGTCATTGCAAGTGCTCAGTAGCCACAGTGGCTACTGGCTACGTACTGAGCAGACAGAGAACATTTCTGTCATCATGGAGAGTTCTATTGGACTGTGCTGCTTTAGACCACCTGGGACACACAGAGGCTTGATCTGGCTTCATGCCCATCCCAGTGTTCTGCCACCACCCAGTCCCTTCCCAGTTGCCCTCTGCAATCTTCTAGGGCCCCAGCAGCAAGAGGGAGACTATGTTCCACCATGATTTGCCCCATTGATAGAGCAATTCAATTCAACGGCTGTTCCAAACACCTCTTCTGGAAACCAGGTCAGTCACTAGAGCAAGCTTCTAAGGGTGTTTCAGGTGTCAAGTTGGGAACAGGGAGAGGAGAGGCTCTTGGTCTCCAAGTGGAAATTGATTTCTTCTAAAAATAATCCCCCGCTCAGCCCTATCTGAACAGGGAAGGGACCTGTCCCACAGGGAGCTGCCGGGACAAGCCTGGTGTTGAGGCCTGTTGGTTGTAAAGGGCTTGGATTACTTGGAGGTGCGGTTAAGCGGAGGAGGAGGAGGGTGAAGGGGCGCAGATGCTCCTAAGTTGCCTTCTCATTGGCGTTGGACCACATTTCCAGCCTCTGTAAATTTCCTTGCACAACCCCCTCACTGTCAAGTATCTCCCCAAGGCCCGGCCCCACCGAGGAAGGACCGGAAGGCCCTCTGAAGGCCCAGCTCCATCGAAGGTTGTTTCACAATCTGACCTACAAGGCGCTGGGCTGCCGTAATTGCTCTGCAAACATTGGCGCCATGGTGCTGCTCGCCCTTTAGTCTGAACTGCAGCCAGTAAGTGGGCAGGGTCAATATTTGATGAGAGCCGGGAGAGGCCCTTTAGCTTCCCCCATGCTGTTTGCAAGATAGAGTTAAGAAGTTTGTTCAGGTTTGCTCATTTGCTCTAAAGGACTTAACCTATTTTGAAGAGCTTTTATCTCTCTTCCTTAGTCATCTCTCCAGACTCTCCACCCACTTACCCCACCCAGGATCACACTCCCTTTCCAGCTCTCGAATAGCCAGGCTAATGATGGGTGAACAAAACTATAATCCCGAATCATTAATAACTGGCCTTGGAATGGATGTGTATGTGTGTGGGCGTGTTGTGTATTTGTCATGTCATTTGTGGGGAGCTTTAGAATCACTTCATTTTTAGAATGAAAAGAGTTCTGTTACAGTCCCTCACTTTGCAGGTAAACATCTGTGTTCATTTTTCTGTTCGTTAAATTTATACAAGCTTTAGTTTGGTTTGATGTCCAGAGCAGGCCTCAACTGAGGTCAGATTGGGGTGATCCTGGTGTCTGCCAGTGATCAACCTGAGAGTAGAAAAGGGGTGGGGGAGAAGTCTCTCCTGAAGGATCTTTTTTTTATGGTGAAAAAAATTTATATTTAGAAGTAGTGGACTGGATTCAGTTTAGATGACCCCAATTTTGTTGGCAACATCCAAAGCATCATAGTCAGGAGCCAGCAGAACATATGCCTTCTTCTCTCCATCAGGCCTGATCAGGGTGTTGACCTTGGCCACGTCAGTGTCACAGGGCTTCTTCACAGCCTGGTTGATCTGGTGCTTGTTGACCTTGACATCCTCAATGAACACAAGTGTGTATTGTCTTCTATCTTTGTGGCTGATTCGGTGGTCAGGGGCAACTTGATGGTGGCATGGTGGTCAAGTTGTTTCTCCTAGGGGCGATCTTCCCAGGATGTCTGGGCTGCCTTCCGAACCACAGTGTCTTGGGCTGTTGGAAGGTGGGTGGTATGCGTGCAGATCTTTTTTTTGTGGCTATGGATGCCTTTTAGCACTGCTTTCTTGGCCTTCAAAGACTTTGCTTTGGCTTGGGCTCTGGGAGGGGGTGGGGCTTCCTTCTTTGCTTTTGGCACCATCTTCGTGAAAAGCCGCAGGCTCTGTCTTTTAATCAGCGAGGCAAGCTCTGTGTTGTTTGAGATCATTGAACCTAGACTGAAGGCAAGGGGGCCAAAACCTGGGGAGGTAACATGCCAAATTCTAAGAACGCTTTTGTACCGAGGATTCTAGAGTGTACTGGTGCTTGGCGTGGCAGTTCTAACTCCAGCAGTGTGGTGAGCTGTGGATCATTGTGATTGCTCACATGCCCTGGACAGAGGAGAACATGGCCTTGACTGAGATCAATTTCCAGTCCCAGGAAGGCACAGAGAGCCTCGTGTTGTTTGCCATGGCAAAAATGGGAAACAACCTTGATGACCATCCGTAGGGGGTTGCCAGGTAAACTGGACTATTCTCGTCCCACTGTGTACAGCAGTCAGAACAAATGGGATTGATCTCAATTCAGTGGATGGATCACCAAGAAATGTTATTGAATGACCAATGCAAGTTTCAAAACAATATTTATTGTATGATAGCAATTATCCAAAAACAGCAACAGTAAAATGTATCTTTTGCAAGTACATATACAGCATAAGTATGTAAATATTTTTAAAAGATCTGAAAGGATGTGCTCCAAATTGGTAATAGAGTTATCTTTGGAAGACAGTTGGGGACATCAGTGGGACGAGGAGCTTGGTCAAAGAGGAACCTTAGCCTTATTTGTAATGTTTTACTTTTTTATAAAAAGAATATATTCATGTATTATTTGCAACATTAATAAAGACACCTATGGGGCCGGCCTGGTGGTGCAGTGGTTAAGTTTGCACATTCTGCTTCGGTGGCCCGGCGTTTGCCGATTCGGATCCCTGGTGCGGACATGACACCACTTGGCAAGCCAAGCTGCAGTAGGCGTCCCACGTATAAAGTAGAGGAAGATGGGCACAGATGTTAGCTCAGGGCCAGTCTTCCTCAGCAAAAAGAGGAAGATTGGCAGATGTTAGCTCAGGGCTAATTTTCCTCAAAAAAAAAAAAAAAAAGACGACACCTATGGTGGGAGGTAGGGAAAATGGGAGGTCTAAAATAAGCTATGTCTCTCATGGTCATTACAGTATTAAAAGCACATCTAACAAGAGAAAGAAAAGGAAAATAATTATTAAAATCACATTACCTCATATTTCCCGAGCCATCATTCTAGATCATTCCTTTGGAATGTGACTGATTATAATCCATTACAACAAACCCCAGGGACCTGTGCAAATTATCTTGTCAAACAGGGATCTCGTATTCAAATATTGTTTAAAGCACGTGAACTCTGTGTGGGGGCAAGAAGCACTTGGGCGGTGGTTCTTGTGTCATGAGGAAACACACTGAGAAGTGTGTGGTCATAGAGTCCAGTGTTTAAGGGGAGATACTCCAGGTCCAGGATGGTTGGGTTCCAGGACCAGCTCCAGCACCACTTACTAACCTTTAACCTCTCTGCACCTCAGTTTTCTCATCTGTATAATGGGGATAATAAAACACCTGCCTCATGGGGTAATGGTGAGAATGCAATGTGGCAATCCACGTAAGGACTGGCGTGGAGACTCTAGACAGGGCAGCTGCAACCTCACCAGTTATACCCCCAGAAACTTACCTGCAAGAGAAAATAGCTGGACATCCCCCCTCCGTCTGGAGGCAGAGGTTTCTTCCTCTGGCCCATTAGTACAGATTTCCCTTTCACCACGTGGCTCAGTCTGCCTCCAGGCAGGAGAAGCAGGTGGTGGTGGAAAGGGTTTGCCAGATAAACGCTTGACCTCCAAAGTGTCATTACCAACCTACCCTCCTCCCAGCAACACTGTTAGAAACACTGTTCTTTTAAAAAGTAATTCTTGGTCTGCAGTTTTCCCTTGCTCTTGGAAAGAGGCATCATTCAGATTCCTGATGGATGGAACTCTGGAGGAGTCGGGGTAGGGGGAGCCCTGTGGGGATTCCAGTGCCTCCTGGGAATTCTACGGCTGGCTTCCCCTCCCCCGGGAGCTGCTCCTGCTCTAACACTCCCTTCCATCTCACCCCTGTGGCCTGAGGGTGACCTCCAGCTTCCTCTCCATCTCCCCTGATTTCCCCTCTGGCAGGTTCTGCAGAGTATTAGGGTGGGAATGGGGGAGGGCTGCGTGGTGTCTATTCTCCAGGGCAGCCTGTTGGGAGGGGAAGGCCTGGTGGGCTAGTACCTTGAGGCTGGCTCAGGATGGGAAGCTGTTTACCGTTGAGTGGGCATCCAGGGTTACTTGGTACCTGGCTAGAACACACTCGAAGTTGGGTTTATTTTTTTCCCCTCTGAGCAGATGGAGTTTGTGAAAGGACGATGACCGCTCTTGTGCAGTTTCCCCAATCCAGTGGGTTTAGGAATAACCTATACAAGAAGTGCCTGGCAGGTCCAGAACAGATGGATAGAGGGGAGGGAGGAGGGGCATTGGCCATGGGGCAGAGTTTGTGGGGGAGGGCCTCTGCTCATCTGTGCATAAAGGGAAATAAGCCCCAAGGAAGGGAGCTCAGGGCCTGTGAACCACCTGCGGGCAGAGTCTCAGGATGCAGAGCAGGGAGGAACTTGTCTGACACTGATGCTGTCCAGAGTTGGGGAATACGCACCATGCCACGGGTGTGCTTGGGAATTCATCTTTTCCTGAACAGATGAGTACTCAGTCTGTTAGCATCTTTTTGGGTACCTGTGTGCTTTTGGCTAATGGCCTGTAGGTGATCCGGGCACATGGATTAGGCAGCCAGGGAGTTCCTAATGGACATAAGGCCCTGTTAGATGAGACCCCAGTTTGTGCACTGGAAAGTCAGGAGCCATCTCTGCCCTTTGTTGGTCACTCAGCCTCTTCCTGGGGCCAGGGTGGGATTTTCACACAGTGGGGGAGCCCCTGTGTAGACCTTGGGGAAAATTGTTAGAGAAGCTAGGATGCCCTCTGAGTATTAAACCTTAGCACGGTTCACTGGCTCTAAACTTCTGGATGAGTGTGTGAGTCTTGTGAGTGTGGGCACTGGGGGGCTTGGGGGCTGCCTGCTCCCCCAGTGACTATCCTGTAGGGCTGACGAGAATGTCTCTTTCAGGGCGAGAAATCAACTATGTGCAAGTGTCACAATGTGGGAGGTAGATGTTTGCCAACCAGCGTTAACTGTGTTCACTGGGGAATCGGGTGGAATTGTAGGTTTTACAATTGAAGACCCTTAGAGATCATGTGCCAGGGTGGTAAGTATCTGGCACTCATGCTGCCACTTGTCTGTCTCATGCCCACAATGGACATCATAAATTGATCGTAGCATGTTCCTGTCCTGTGCCAGTGGCAGACATTGTTTATTGATCACGAGTCCAGACATGGTCTCAGAATCTTTCTGAAAAAACAAAACCGAATTACTTAGGGAAGCCACTACCTATCAATTGGCAGTAACACCTTGAGATCAAACTCAGTGGCCACCCTCTGATGTAGTTCATTTCCTTTATTTGACAGATGAGGAAATGAGGCTCTAAGAGGGGAAGCAACTTGTCCAAATTACAGTGTCAGGAAGTGACAGCAAGACTAGAACTCAGGCGCATTAGCCTCTAGTTCATTCCAAACTGGAATTCTAGCCTCCCATCCAGAAATCCTTTGTATTTTTGGCTGATGGGGGCCGGAAGCCCATTGCATCACCAAGAGAGCTCCTGGCGGGAGCAGGGATCACTCGCCCTCTCTGGGGAAAAGATGCCTGTGCAGAGAGCAGAAGACCTCTCTGGCTCCCAGGAAGGTCAGATGGCAGCTCCTTCAGAGGATCGGCTGCTTCCTGGAGCTCAGCCCACATGTCCTGCCCACCAGTGCCCGCCTCTCTCATTGGACAGTAAACCCTGGCTCTGCCAGAGGCAGCGTCTGAGTCAGGCCACACCACCTGTATGACTGCTCGGAGCTGCGCACCTTGTTTTCCCAGCATAGGGTGTCATGTCAGGGTGTGTTTGGGTGTTTCATCAGGGAGGCCCTGGAGTGCAGTTTCTGCCTCCATCACCGCCCTCCTCCTTGGGTCCCGGGCCCAAAGGTCTGACCTAGAAAACTCAGCTTTGCCTCCATGGGGCCCCATCTACCCATCTTTGGATAACCAACAGGAAAGTTGGCTGGTGAGTGGGTGGGGGGACAGTGCCCCACCCCAACTGGAGAATGAAGGGAAGGAAGATCTTCAGTGGTGGCCGGGTGAGTGTTCTCTGTACGTGTGTGTATGTCTGTGCTCTGTGAAGCCCTTTAGCTGTGAACAAGTCACTCCCTTCCCGCAGGAGGGAATTTCAAGTCAATCCTGGCACCTTTGGAGGAGTGCCAGCTACGTGCTTGGCACTGGGCTTGGTACTAGGGACCCTGAGGGGAAAGTCAGGATCGTCTTGGGTGGAAAAGCCAGGCTGACAGCCTTGGTCTGAGCCGGAGCCGCCAGCTGGTGGGAGAAATCAGGACGGGGCAGAAGGCACAGGATGGGCGAGCAACCCAAGACATAGACCACTGCCATCAGGCCTGCATGCCATGGGCATCCCAGGGGGCTTGTTGAGGCAGCTCCCGGAACTGGGGGCTTGAGGTCTTGGCATCCTTGCACAAGCTCTCCTTCGGGATGGAACCTGGTGCGTGGGACGGCCCGGCTGAGCGGTGGGAGCCAGAGCTCTCGGCTTGTTTGAGGGAACACAGCTTCTTCTTCCCTCTGGCAGCTGAACTGCCACCCGCCAGGTGACCCAGACATGCCAGCTGCAATGATTTCCCCCCACCAGCTCCCTGCCACCCTACGCAGGACCTCAGCCCCCAAGCGATTTTAGAGGCTACGATTCCTGCATCTCAGGGATGTTCCTTCTGACAAGGCCATTGTAGGAGTTGTTGGAGAATTGGAGGTGTTTCCTTTATAGTCTCTCTTTTTTTTTTTTTTTAAAAGATTGGCACCTGGGCTAACAACTGTTGCCAATCTTCTTTTTTTGTTTTTTTTGCTTTATCTCCCCAACTCCCACCCTGTACACAATTGTATATCTTAGTTGCAGGTCCTTCTAGTTGTGGGATGTGGGACGCCGCCTCAACGTGGCCTGACAAGCGGTGCCATGTCCACGCCCAGGATCTGAACCCTGGGCCACCACAGCGGAGCACGCGAACTTAACCACTTGGCCACGGAGCCGGCCCCTCCTTTATATTCTCAATTTAGCTGGAGCCAAAGAAAAAAGATTTTAGATTCTTCTGCGACCTGCGTAGTTGGGTGACATCAGGCTCTCCAAGAGAGCTTGTGGGATGGCTGATTCCAAATTCCCAACTTTCCCAGGGGAGTGGTTTCTTGCAGTGATGGAAAGCTCAGGCTTTGTCATCAGACCTGCTTGTGTATGCGTGCTCCTCGGCCCCCATCTTGCCAGCTGTGTGACCCTGGGCAGTTGGTTACCTGACCTGTGAGAATCTTAGCCTTCCCACCTGCTAAATGGCTCTAATTGCAGAAACTGCCTCCTAGAGTTGTGAGATTTCCAGGAGATAAGGCACAGGAAACCTTTCACACTGAGCCTGGAGCAGCTGTGGGCATTATTAGGTTGACAGTCATTCCTGTTGTGGCTTCTGGCCCCTCTGGAGGAGGGAGGGGCTCCAGGTTCTCCCCTGTGGACACGGTGTGTGTCTAGCCTGGACGAGGGGAACATTTTCCCAGCTACAGAAGGGTCTTGGGAACCCCGAGCTGCAGTAAGTGAATGCTCCAGGGCCGGCCAGGAGACAACCCCAAACACCCGCCAGGATTTGGCTCCATCTGCTAATTAGGGAACGTTTATCTGGTGCCCAGCAGAACAAAGTGGCCAGTTCAGCCTCGCTGGAAGTCTGAGCTCAGTGCTGGTGCGGGGCTGGGGAGGAGGCTGGGAATGGGGCGGTGCGGGGGTGCCCCTGGGGCTCAATGGACCACATTCAGATATGCCTTTAAAAAAAAACCCAAACAGGAAGCAGGAGGCTGGTGTATGGGCTGGAGGTGAGACGCTTGCAGAGAGGGTGGTTCTGGAGCACGACAAGCGGCCCTTCTTCTCGCTGAGACAGTGCCGGGCTGATCTCTGAGGGTATCCCTGGTGAAGGCTGGTGGGCTGGCTCCCCAAGAAGGTGGGGTTGTTTTTATCCCGAGGTTCCCAGGGCTCCACTCCTCATCTTGGAACCTTGTGAGGAGGAACCCCCAGTGGGAGGGTGGAGGGAAATCCCTTTATGTGTGCACTTGGGCCACTGGGCGTGCCTGCTCATCCTACTGTGCAGTGGGGCGGGGACCAGACAGGGGAGATGGCCAAGAGGTCTACCAAATGTAGGACGACTCAACACTGTGAGATTCTATCCAGTGTTTTACGTGGGGTTTTGGTGCAGTGGGGACATTTGGGGCTGCTTTGGAACACCAGGGTTTCTTGGCTATGTAGTTGAGAACCAAGGTAGGGGACGGGGGAGCTGCAGAACCACCCTCTCTACAAGTAGGGGGCAGGATTCAGACCAGGCGGTCTGGCTCTGGAATACACACGCCAAACCTCTCCTGTCCATTGCTGTGTGTAACTGGCATGGCCCCTCCATGGGCCTGAGCACTGCAGAGCCAGCCTGGGAGGCCCTGGCACCTTGGAGAAGAGAGAGATCATCTCCTACCTTGTCAGAAAGGCTCCGGCTACCAAGCAGGTGGGGCTTGGCTGGCCGCTGGCAATGGGTGCTGCCCCGACCCCCTGCCCTGGCTGGGGAGGGCTTGGGCTGGGCAGAGAGAGAAATCATCAGTTTCTGTGGGTTTGTTCATTTCCTTTTCTCTGCTCTGGAGTCTTGGATTCTCCCTGCAGTGTTCTCTCTGTCTCTCTCTTTCCCAAGTCTCTCTCTCTCTTTCCCCAAGGGTCTCCGAGTCTGAGCCTGACTCTGGGCGTGACTCTGTTTGTCCCTGTGGCCTTTCCCCAGCCTCTTTCCTGGAGGCGTTTTCTCTCACTCTGGTATGTATTTGTCAGCATCTCTGTCTCTCTTGTCTGTATCTCTCCCCCACGTTGCTGCCACATCCCAAGCAGGCATCCTAGATGGGAAGGGCAGGGTGGGACCCTGACCCTGGTCTGTAGCGGGTTGGGGGGGAGTTTCACTGACTGCAGTGAGCGAGGGGCTTGACAAGTCTGCACCCCCAAACACAAAAGCCTGTGGTGGGAGGGGGGCTGCTTCCCCTTCTCAGGGGAGTGTGGGTCCTTGTAATTAACCTTTTCCTGACAGTGGCCCATGAAGAGGCATTCCCTTTAGAATCGTGTGACAGTCTCGGCACCCTGGTGGGAGGTGGCCCTGCCTCCAGAGGGCACCCATGATGGCCAGCCATGGGCTCTTCTCCCAGAAGAGATGTGCCTGCAGTCTCCCTTCCCTGGGCCGTGCTGTGCCCGGGCCCCATGAGTGCACAGGGCTGGCAGTACTCTCAGCCCTCACCCAGGCTGCCCCAGACAGTAGGGCTCAGGGTTCCTGTGGGTAGGGCTGGGGCCCTGGAGGGCAGGAACCTCAGGCTGGCTCGTCCCCCTCGTCCCCTTCTCTGGTTGGGCAGGGGTCCCCTGGGTCTTATGTGTCCATTCTATTGTCTAATCCCTCCCCGCCCCAATGCTAGCTGTTTCTCTAGGGCCGTGCCCACCCCGCTGCTGTCCCTGCTAGAAATAGCTGAGCAGCAGGCATTTGCCCAGGAAAGGGAGTGGCCCTTGTAGGGTCAGGCTGGCCCCCAAAATACCCTGTCAGCTGTCGGCAATGTGGGTCAGGTAGGGCATCAGGAATAGGCTTGGGGCGGGGCTCTGCTCTCCCTTAGGCATCTTCTCTCAATGAGGGCCAGTTCTCTCTGGTCCCAACCTCTCTCATCAACTGGAGGGTGGGTGGGGGGTGAGCATCTGACCATGTTTGTTGAACACCTGCTATGGGCAAGTCACTGGGTTCAGGTGGGGCTGAGTGGGTAGAGACAGATGGAAGATGAGCAGACTGCAGGCTGACCCTTCTAAGTATTTCCACGTATAACTCACTAATGCTTGCACCTCAGCATGTTCCAAACCCGGCTCCTGTCTAGACGCCTCCCTCCTCCTCCTTGCCCCCCTTCCCTCCCTCAGTCACTGCACCATCACTCACCCCCGCAGATCCCTCCTCTTGATTCCTCACTTGCATCCATAGCCTTCTTACTGGGACTCCCCAGGGCTCCAGTCCGGCCCCTTCTAGCTGCTTCTCTGCACTGCAGCCAGCCAGCTTTTCTTTTCTGTTCTTTATTTTTAATTATGAAAATTTTTAATCCTACAGCAAATAGTATAATGGGCATCAGTGGACCTACCTCCCAGCTTTAACAAATGTTCACATTTTGCCACATTTGCTTCAGATACTTTTTTTAAAAAAAGAAATAAAATGGTGCAGTTAGAGGAGGTGTCTGATAAACGCTAGATTCCCTTCCTCCTGTCGGGGTTTTACTGAGAAGGTGGACCTAGAGGTGGGTCGAGCAGAAGGGCTGGGGTTCAGGTAGACTGGAAGGCATTCCGGGCAGCCAGTCAGTGCGAGTAAAAGTGTGGAGGCAGGACGGCCTGGGACACGCGAAGGGCAGAGCAATCCCCGCTTCTGTGCATGCTGAGCCTGAGAGGGAGGCAGGCCCGCACAGAGGTGCCGGCAGTCCTCAAAAAGCCGGCGCTTTCTCTCTTTGCACTTGGTCCTCCTTCCGCCCCTCCCCCCCGGGTGGCAGCTGCTGTGTTTATGAGGTTGCCGAGAGGAAGCCATCACCTGGGTCAGCAGCAGAGCTGCCACCTGGACAAGCGACCTGCAGCTGGGCACCAGGGTGGGCTGGAGGACACCAAGTTCTGCAGGGGAATTTTTCCTGTTCCAGGTTCCCCTGCAGGAGTCGGGTTCTCCCCTCAGGAAAACCTCATTAAACAGAGCTGGCCGCAGAGCCTAAGAAACCGGGGCTGGCCCCACCGCGTGGGCTGCTTTACAAGGCTCCCCCTGGCAACTCAGCTGAGTTTTAGTTTTTGCTTTGGGGGTTTTTCTCTTTTTCCATCTGGGCTCCATCTTGTCTTCCCCTTCTGCGAATAAGAGACACTTGGAAGCCCTTGGCTTCAGCGACCTCCAGAAAGAAGTTACAGGAAACCACTCCCATGGGCTAAATGGCTGACCGCAGTGACCAGGAAAGAGGTCGTCGAGGCAACAGATGCCAGCATCGGCTCTTGATGCCATCAGGCCAGATCGGGGCCCGTGGGCTGCCCGGGTCAGCTGGTATGAGCACCCGAGGTGTCAAAGGGATCAAACCCAGTGGGGACCACCCCAAACTTGGCCAGTTATGTCCATATCCAACCCAACAGCAAGTCAGCATGTCTTCTCAGACCTCCCTGGAAATGTAGCTCAGCTCCGCCCTCTTCCCTGGTCCAGCCTCATCACCTCCCACCTGACAGCTGAGCCGCCCTCCTCAGGGGTCTCCCCACTTGCCGAATTGTCTTCCCACCAACCAGAGCTATCCTTTTAAGACAGAAATCAGATGACGTCACACCCGTTTATAACCTTTCTGAGACTTGCTTTCTGTTTGGAATGAACTCCCAACTCCTCACCCTTCTCCCAGGCCCTGTACAGTGGGTGCCCGCCTGCCCTTCCAGACTTGTCTCGTGCCACCATCCCTTCACTGGCTCTCATTTCACTGCTCACCCGCTTGTTCCTGGGCCACCAACACACTGCTGCCTCAGGGTCTTTGCTGTTGCTGTTCCCTCTGCCTAGAACTCCCTTCTACCAGGTTATCAAGCAGGTGACTTCTGGGCACTCAGGCCTCAGCTCACTGGCCCCTCTCACAGAGGGCTTCCTTGACCACTTCCTCAGAGAGCCCCTGGCCCTGTCACATTGTCACATTTTATTGTCTTCAAGACACTGATCACCATCCATCGTTGCCTCATTTAACTACTTGTTTACTGTCTCATCTCCGCAAGTATGCAAGCTTTAGGAGAGCAGGATCTTGCCTGCTCTTAAGCTTCCTTTTTCCGAGTGCCTAGGACAGATCCTGACATATAGCAGGTACTCAGGGAATGGTTGTTGAATGAATAAATGAATGCATGGTGGGCTAGCACTGAGTGCAGGCAATGCACCTTTCTCTGAAGACAAGTTCTCCTGTTTAGCCCCCATTGCTTGTAGGTCGGACTTGCTATTGAGATACACTTATTAATTGTTAGCTGGAATCCTTGTGGCAAAGAACAGTGAGGGCTTCTCAAATTTTAATGTGCACATAAACTACTTAGCCATCTTCTAGAAAATGCAGATTCTGGGCCAGCCCAGTGGTGCAGCGGCCCGGGGTTTGCTGGTTCGGATCCTGGGTGTGGACATGGCACAGCTTGGCAAGCCGTGCTGTGGCAGGCATCCCACATATAAAGTAGAAAAAGATGGGCACGGATGTTAGCTCAGGGCCAGTCTTCCTCTGCAAAAAGAAGAGGATTGGCAGCAGTTAGCTCAGGGCTAATCTTCCTCAAAAAATAAATAAATAAATAAAATGAAAACAGGAAAGATCTTTGAAAAAGTTGACCATTGATTTAAAAAAAAAAATGCAGATTCTGATTCAGCAGGTCTGCCTGGGGCTTGAGATTTTGCATTTCCACCAAACTCTCAGGTGATAAAATGGTTAGTGTCAGGCTCACAGCTTAAGTATCGAGGGCTTAGAGTATTGGAAAGATGCATTTGATGTCCTTCTTCTCCATTTCTTTCTTTTTCTTCCTTCTGTCCCAATGTGATCTTCTTCCATTTGGTCACAGCCCTTGGGCCCAGGTGGGAATTTGGCCTGGTGAATTTGGGCTCTGAGCGAGGACCGCTGTTCCAGCACTTCCTGGAAGCTGCCTCCAAGGGGTGCTGGGTGCCCATCGTTGGAAGCATTCCTGAGAGCTTGAATGGCACGTGAGGGGTATTGATGCCTGTGTGGGAGGAGGGCGCCCCTCCCTACAATTCAACTTGTTGTCTTTGTGTGCCTTCTATAAACTCGTGGAACCAGGATCTCAAGTTGGGGCTCATTCACCTAAGGTGACTTTTACAGGTGACCTGGCATGTCCTCAGTCCCCACCCTTCTTAGTCCTTCCTGGAGAATGCTTGGAATTCTAAACAGTGTGTGTGTGATGTGGTGGATCAGGCGGGGTGGAGGGGTCAGGGCCTGGCTTCAGGACTAGTTCAGTCGTGTAGGGGATGGAATGTCTGACGTGATTGGATCCAGGGCATTCTGCATTTTCTATAAGTCTTCCCACTTTCAGTTTTGGTCAAAGGACCTTGACTGAGCTCCTTTGTATTTGTCAGGACAGGCTCACTGCTGTGTAACAAACTCTCAGTGACTCAGTATCATAGAGGTTTATTTCCTGCTCACATCATAGACCAAAACAAGCTACTGGAGGGCTCTGCTCCATGTGGTCATTCAGGAACCCAGGCTCTCCCATCTGGTGACTCCATCCCCCACGGCTCTCTGTATCCAGCCAGCAGGGGAGGGAAGAGACAGTGTGGAGGATGGCAGGAAGATTTTACAAGTTGTCTGGAGGAGGCACACATCACCCCTGTTCATGTTCCATTGGTCAGGATTCAGTCACATGACTGTACCTCATGGCAAGGGAGACTGGGACATGTAGTCTAATTGTGTGCCCAGCTATGTATGAGACACTGTGATGGACAGTGGGCATATCAAGGCACAGACATTGCTTACAAGAAGCTCATAGGCTTTGAAAAGAGGCAGGTATATAAGAAAATAATTACAATATAGTGGTAAGTACAGTTCTAGAAATGTGACCAAACTACAGAAGCAATCTAGAGGAGGGAGGAAATAGGGATGAACCTATGCAAAGCCCGCAAAGGTGGTGACAACAAGAGATCAACTGGGGTGGGGCAATCCAAGTAAGAGGAACAGAATATGCAAGGGCACCGAGTTGTGGGACAGCATAGTAGGTCTGGGGAGGACTGTGGGCAGGCTGAGCAGTGTGTGGGGACGTGCGGTGGTAGTAGGACATGTGACTTGAGAGGTCTGTTGGGGCAGAGGTCATGAATAGGCTCGTGTTCCGTGGGAGGCAGAGAGCCAACCAAGGGCCTGAAGCCAGAGATGGAACCGTCAGATGGGAGTGGATGGCAGCAGCATTAGAGATGATGCATACTTAGTGCTCTCGTCACTGGAAACTTCAGAGCGTTTTCCCTTGTGTTTCAGTCTCGTATGCTGGAAACTTCAGAGCGGTTTCCCTTGTGTTTCAGTCTCGTATGCTGTGAAGTTTCTAATGGGGGAGGAAGTTGGGCGTTGGGCAGTTGACCTCCCCATGTCACCTGGTGCAGCAGTGGGCTGGCCACAGCTCCCTGGGCCTGCCTGGCTTTTGCTGGGTCCCCCTGATAGCCTGGGATCTTGCTGGGGACTTCCAGCACTTTTCCTGAGTTTTAGGATGGCCTCTGGCTGGCTCCAGGGTCACTCCCAAGCAGAGGAGAGGCGAGTCCTTGGGAAGTGAGGGTTCCACATTGACCAGGCCAGGGCCACAGGAAAGAACTGGACTCTGCCTGTGCCCCAACCTTCTTCTTTAGCCTCTGCTGGCCCCAGGGTCATTCCCAAACAGAGGAGAGGCGAGCCCTTGGGAAGTGAGGGTTACATGTTGACCAGGCCAAGGCCACAGGAAAGAGCTGGACTCTGCCCATGCCCCAACCTTCTTCTTTAGCCTATTCTTTTGTTTTTTCTTTTTGCACAAGACTTTGGGGATTGGGGGGAGCAATGAGGGTGGGACCTGAAAGTACAGTGACCCATTTGGAATAGAGAAAAAAATGAGGAAACAAGATGCCTGGAGAAGGGAGGCAGGAAGGCCAGGATGTGGGATTGTCCGTTCAGAGGGTCCCACTTGGCTTCTCTCCGGGAGGGAGCAGTGTCAGGGGAGCGTGTTGGGGACCAGCTCTGGAGTCTCACAGCCTTGAACAGCAGCCTGGGCAGGGACCACTGACAGTCTGGTGTGGCCTCATCTCTGCCAAGAACATGCTGTCTTTGTCCCAAACTTTGGCCTGAATTTGATCCCACAGTGGCAAGGGCGCTTTGGGGACCACAGTTCTGGGCCGTTTGGAGGGATGATCAGGGTGAGAGGAGTCCAGAAACGCTGGGGCTGGGGGGCATGGTTCAGCTGGAAAGAGAAGGTGGAGGTGCCGTCTCCTTCCTTCCCTCTTCACCCTCTTCAGGCCTTGTGCTCTCTGTCGGTGGTTTGGACGTCCGTATGGGAGAGGGAGGTGTCAGGCAGCTTTGGCGGGGGTTGGGGGTGGGGTGTTTAGAAACCTTGGGAGGGGTTCTCTGTAAGACTAAGGGATAGCTAGAGACCCCTTCAGGAGGGAGCAGAGCGACCTCAGCCTGGACCCCGCCGGAAAACACACACACACCCTTGTGGGCAGCCGCCTCTTAGGCTGGCCTCATTCTCTGCGGGGGTGTCATCTCCGACTCCCTGGGCCAGCTCCAGGATTTCTCTGGCGATGTGTCCACCACACAGATGTTTCTTTCACCACTGATCCATCCCATGCACTGGGCAGGTCTATCTTTCTAGAACTCCACTTCGCAGTGTTACTCCTCTGCTCAGCATCCTCCAGGGGCTCCCTATTGCCTGGAGGAGGAAGTGTACGTTCTTCCTCCCAGTCTCAGAAGACCCCTCCAGCCCCACCCTCACCCTGCCCGGCTCTCATGCACCCTGCCCGGCTCTCATGCTCCCTGCCCCAGTGCCCGGCTCCTCCAGCCCCACACCTTCCTGGGGATGCGAGGAAAGAGGGGCCAGCAAGCAGCCAGGGGCTGACACTGGCGTGTTGGGAGAGGATTGGGGTGTAGCTCCGCTTGCACAGTAGGAAACTATATCTCAAGCTTGGAGTCTGGGGGAAGCTCTCCCTGTTCTGCCTGAAGCCAGGCTCAGAACTGCATGAATCCAGCGTCTCTGACCCGGCCCTGTTGGTCACCAGCTTTCCAGGTGGCTGGCTGCTGTAGCATCACACCCTTCCCTCTTGGCCAAGGGGAGCATGAGCGAGCTCGTGTTGGGACAAAGCACAAGAGCTTTGTGTAGTTACGGGTGAAGCACGCTGAAGTCCTTCCAGCCATTGACAGTGAGGGTGGGGGGCAGCCCCGAGCAGCTCCCTGAAAGCAGAAAGGGCTGGAGGAGAGAACCCAAGACAGGAAGATAGTACTGGGGTCTCTTCACCATGAAAAATGTGACCCCATTTGTCAGCACTTATAGTCATCCAGGCACTGCGCTCACCTGCTTATCTCATTTGATCCACACACCACCATGGGGTGCCTGTTTTTACTCACCTGTGCCTTACAGAGGAGAAAACTGGGCCCCAGAGACGTTAAGTGCCTTGGCCAAGGTCACGTAGCTAGGAAGGAATAAGCTGGAATTCTGACTTCAGAGCTCAAGCGTTCCATCACTAACTACAGTACTAAAATGATGGTAAAATGGTGCTGAGAGAGGCAACTGCTTCTACTGGGTTCTTCCTGGGCTGGCATGCATTAAAGCACTTTTCATATACATTTTCCCTTTTCAAGTTCATGTCAGCCCCCAGGGAGGAGAAAAATAGGCTGGAGCCCATTTCACAGATGAGTAGACTAAGGCTCAGAGAAGTTAAGTAGGAATAATTGCGTCTGGTGTGTGGCAGCCCTTTCTCACATGTCTTCTTGGATCTTCACAACACCCGTGGAGACAGGGCACGCATTTCACAGATGAGGCCCGTGCCACCCAGAGAGGCCAAGCTGCTTGACCCGGTCTCCCAGCAAGCCTTGGCAGGCTGGCACTGGAGCCCTCCTCTCTCGGATCCTATCCAGTGCTTTCTCTGAAGGCTGTGGGTCAGTGTGGTGGGGGTGGGTGGAAGGAACCCTCTGGGCAGTGTCAGGGGAGCAGGGGGAGCCAATGGCTTGGACACCTTCTAGGCTTGACGAGGTTCCTGGATAGCGCCATCCCACATCTTTGCTTTCTTTGCTCTGTGTGCGTCTCGCTGCGGGTGTTAGGCTGTCAGCTCAGGTCCCACCATGTTAATGTAAAACATGTCCCAGCCAGCCCCCACACACCCGATGTGCAGCTGGAAAAGCCAGAGGCTTCCTCCCCGAGCCTAGCCCACGCACACCAGCTGGTCAGCTCCCCTGGGGCCGCCAGACGCTCACGGCCTGGCCAAGACCCCTCCCAGGGTCTCCTGGCTGCCTTCCTGACCTCAGGGCTGTAGCTTCCCAAGCACTTTCCCTGGCATTAGGGATGCAGCCTGGTGTCATCACAAGAGTGATGCCGATGACAGGAATGATGATACAGCTAATGTGTAGGGGATACTTAGTCTATGCCAGGCTCTGTGCCAAGTGCTTTACAAACATTATGTCATTTAATCCTCTCGCCCACCCTATCAGGCGGGTTCTAGCATGATCCCATTTTACAGATGAGGACACTGACTTGAATCCAGATCTGATTAGCTATGCACCATTTATTATTATGATTCACATTTTCCACTGTTGTTTAGGCACCACTGTTGAGTTCAGAAAGAGAATTTTGGTAATAAGTGGGCAAATTCTTTATCTTTTAATAGTAATGTGTTGTTTTAATGTGTGTTGATGTTAGGAGTTGAAGTCTTGTGTGTCCTCTAAAATTGACATATTGAAGTCCTCACTCCAGTACCTAGAATGTGACCTAATTTGGAAACAGGGTTGTTGCAGATGTAATTAGTTAAGATGAGGTCATCCTGGGGTAGGGTGGGCCCCTAATCCAATGACTGGTGTCCTTATAAAAAGGAGAAATTTGGACACAGACTTGCACACAGGGAGAACATCGTATGAAGATGAACGCAGAAAACTGGGTGATGTTTCCACAAGCCAAGGAACACCAGAGATTGCCAGCAAACCACCAGAAGCTAGGGGAGAGGCCTGGAACGGATCCGCCCTCACAGCCCTCAGAAGGAACCAGCTCTGCCAATACCTTGATCTCAGACTTCTAGCCTCCAGAACTAGGACAATGAATTTCTATTGTTTAATCCATTCCGTCTGTGGTAGTCTGTTATGGCGGCCGTAAACTAATATAGTTAGAACACACCCACACACACACCCACACACAATACATTTATGATTTCGCAGCTATTATTGCTTTGCATGTGGCTTAGGATAGTCTGAATAGTGGTCCCCCCAAAGATACCCACATCCGAACCCCCAGAATGTGTGAATCTTGCCTTCTATGGTGAAAGGGACTTTGCACGTGTGATTAAGGATCCTGAGACGGGGAGATTAGTCTGGATTCTCCAGATGGGCCCAACGTAATCACAAGTGTCCTTATAAGAAGGAGGCAGGGGAGTCAGAGAAGATGTGACAACAGAAGCAGAGACTGGAGTAATGTGCTTTGAAGATGGAGGAAGAGGCTACAAGCCAAGGACTATAGGTGGCCCCTAGAAGCTCAAAACTCAAGGAAACAGGTTCTCCCCTAGAGCCTTAGGAGGGAAACGGCCCTGCTGACACCTTGGTTTTAGCTCCTTGAGACTCGTTTTGGATTTCTGACCTCCAGAAGGTTAAGAAATAAATTTGTGTTGTTTTAAGCCACCAAGTCATAGTGATTTGTTACAGCAGTAATAGGAAAGTAATATACAAGGAAATTAAGTATTCAAGTTTTTCCAGAAAGGGACTCAAAGAGAAATATTAGTTAAATCATAGTGGTGGTGATATCGATCCTGTGTAGGGATGGGGGCTTGTGCATACATTTGGGAGACCCTATCTGTGCTGTTCCGCCTCCAAGGGGAAAATGCATAGCTTTGGGAAGCCCAGTGACCTGGGCTCCACTCTTGCCTCAATCACTACCTTCCTGTGTGTTATTGAGCAAGTTCCCTAACTTCTCTGTGCATCTATCTCCTCATCTATAAAACACAGGACTAATCGCATCTACCCTGTGGGTGACACATAGTAATGGCTCAATTTTTTTTGTTCTTGAGGAAGATTAGCCCTGAGCTAACATCCGTCCCCATCTTCCTCTGCTTTATATGTGGGACGCCTGCCACAGCATGGCTTGACAAGTGGTGTATAGGTCCACACCTGGGATGCAAACTGGCCAACCCTGGGCCGCCGAAGCGGAACATGCAACTTTAACTGCTATGCCGCCGGGCCGGCCCCGTAATTGCTCAATTTTTGCCTCAATAATTGCTCAATATTCTAATCCTCTTTGACTCTCATAACAGCCCAGAGAGGCAGGCAAGGGAGGATCCATTGATTCACTGATGTTTTTGAAGCACACAGCTCCTGTTGCCCGCTTGCTCCTGCACAGTTGGTCCTGTAGGTGCAGAGGCCGGGGCACTTGTGAAAGTGCTACCCTCCCCCGCCAGCCCTGGGTCTCCTTAGTTTTGAGATCTTGGCTCTGGGACGGCAGGAGTGTCTTAGCACAGGGTTTGCAGAGTCAGACCCAGAGCCAAGGAACCTTTGCTCAAGCTGTGTGCTCCTGAGCCAGCCCTGATGGCCTGATGCTTAAAGTTCGGTGTTCTGACTGCTTCACTGGCCTGGGTTCGTTTCCCGGTCATGGAACCACACCACTTATCTGTCAGTTGCCATGCTGTGGCAGCATCCCGCATAGAAGAACTAGAAGGATTACAACTAGGATATGCAACCACGTATTGGGGCTTTGGAGATGGGGGAAAAAAGAGGAAGATTGGCCACAGATGTTAGCTCAGGTGAATCTTTCCCAGAAAAAAAAAAAAAAAAAAAAAAAGAGTATGTGCTCCCAACTGCATTTGTGCCTGGGATGCCAAGCTGTATCTCCTGGAGAGGTGACCTTGGGATAGACAAGGCCAAAGTGAGGTGGTTGGGCTCCCTGGAGAGGCTAACAATTTTGTGTTCCCTTCAAACCAGTGGTCTTTAAATGCCTGTTTGGAATGTCTTCAGCATCTATGGGAAGGTGGTGGGGAGAGGGGAGAAGGACCCTGGTGGCGCCCACAGCCTCCTTTGTTGTCCTGAGTTGTTCATCTCAGACTCACAGCAAAGCAAAGGACCAACCCGTCACCAGACCCGGCCGTGTAGACAGCAGTTTAGTGAGTGTTATCACTTGACAGGCATCTGGGGCGTCTCCCCTGCCATCGCCCCCTCCAGAACACCAACCACATGTGGTACCTTCTGTGAGATGACTTCTGGAAATGCCATTCTGCATCTCATCCCATTGCTGGTGATGCATTAGGATGCCATAGTTCCCCCTGTGGAGTGGCACATCAGGCATCTGTCCTTATCCTGCTCTGGGGCCAACTGTGTGGTCACCCCCAAATCACTGGAATAAACCATCAGAGGCCTCCACGCTGGGTCCTGCCAGTTTCTGTGACACGTGGCAGCATTTCTTGGAATTCATGAACAAGTCACTTCACTCCATCCAGCAGTCCTGACACTCCCACTGCCAAGCCTTTATGTTCACCATTCCTCCCTCTGGAGGGCTGTCCCCCTTTCTCCAGCTATCCTTTATACAAGGCCTACCTCTTCTGTGTCCTTGTCTGGGAAGCCGGCTTTGCTTACCCGGCCACACTGGGCTTGTCCTTTCCTGAACTCTCACTGCATGGCTTTTTATGCCTCCCAGCAGGCTGACACCTAAGGCTACTAGGTAAATAAATCCCTTGTGCCTGTGTGGGTCTCCCAGCTCCCAATCAAGTCATGGATCATGACTTACATACACGCGTGCCGAATCTTGCTCGTGCAGCACATGGGCTGTCCTAGGTAATAGCTTGATTGGGAAGGGATTTTAAGGAGTGAAGTCTTGCATGTTTTCCAGAAAATGGTCAGGGAAGACTCCTTTGACTTGTTAAGGACTGGAAGTTGGGATGGGCTCCCTCTCAAAGCTGGGGTGTGTTCCAGCACCCTGTGCCTTAGCCTCGGCATGGCGTGGGTCCATGCCCCAGCAGCCAAACGCACCCACTGCAGGCAGCTCCTTGCCAGGGTGGTTGGGTCCTCTCTGCCTGCTCTCTCTCACTGACTGCTGCTTCAGGGATATATGGGATGTGAAGTCTGTTCCCTGACGGGTGTAGTGATTCCCTGCATCCTTCCTGTTTACCCGCCCTCCACCTGGCCTCATCCGGGGAACTTTCTGAGCAACTGCTGTGCAGCCTCACACCTCTGCTGCCCGTTTCTCTTTATAGGACACACCCACCACAGCATCTTCTCTGGGTTCTCATCTTTTCCCTGTGAGTTGCATCATCTTCCCCCATTGTGTAGACGAGGATAAGGGCCTTGCAAAGGGTCACTCAGTCCGCTGGTGCAGTTTGGAGCCCAGGCTCCAGACTTGAGTGTTCTGCTTACTGCTCTTTGTGTGACTACTCAAAGGACTGCAGTGACAAGGAGAGAATTTTAATGACTCCTCTATAGTCCATGTCGGTGCCCTGCGGGTTCTCCATACTATAGAACCTTAGGATCTTATTATCTCTCTCTCTATTTTATTATGGTAAAATATAGATAACATAAAACTTACCATAGTTGAATTGTGGCAATATACACATGAGATAAAATTTACCATTTTAACCTTTTGTAAATGTCTAGTTCATTGGCATTAAGTACGTTCACCGTGTTGTGCAACCATCACCACTATCCTTCTCCAAAACTTTTTCATCTTATTTTCTCTTTTAAGGCCTAGTGTCTTATACCTTCGAGGGGTAATTTCTTTTTAAGAAGGGTGTGAGAATCCTTCAAGGTCCAAAGGTGCGCATCTCTTGAGGGTTCTCTCTGATTTTGTGTATAACTTCATGTTGGTTGTGAATACTGATGGGTTTTTTTTTTCTTCTCAGTCTTTCTGCCTCTCATTTCTTTTTCTTGTGTTGATACCTTGACAAGGATCTTTAGTTCAATAATGGATAGAGGTAGTGACAGTAGACAGGGTCTTTGTTTCGTTTCTTCCCTGAGGATTATTTTGGGTAAATAAACATTTTCAGATTAGTTCTTATTTGCTAAATTAAAAAGAAATCATAAATGGGTATTGAGTTTTATCCAATATTTCATGTACTTATATGAGAATGATCACATGGTTTTTATCCTTTATTTCATAATGTGGTAAATTACATTAGTAGATCTTCTAAGGATGCGCCATTTTTTCCCACCTTGAGTGAACTTTAATAGAAGCGTAACCCTAATGATGGCATTTCTGAATTCTTTCTTTCTTTCATTAAATTTATTCATTCAGACTGTGATATCAAGAGACCAGGGTCTGGAGCCAGTTCCACACTTTGCCAGTGTAGGCAAGTTATTTAATCTTTCTGTGTGTTGGTTTCTTTCTCTGGAAAATAGAGTAATAATACTCCCTACCTCAAATAGTTGATACGAGAGTTAACTGAGATCAGCCATGTAAAAATTCTTAGCACAGCGCCTAACAGAAAGATGTCAGTAAGTGTTATTTTGACCATCAAACGTTTCTTGAACATCTGTTTTATACCAGGACGTGTGCTAGGTGTTGAGAACTCCTAGTTGGGATAACCACATGACCCCATTAACCAATGCAGTCCTGGAAGTCCTGTTTTACACCTGTTATCCTGACATAATTGTTACCAGCACTCCCTTTCACTCTCAGAAGTTTCCCAATTTGGATGATAAATGATTTGGTTACCAACTCATAGATGAAGAGATCTGCATAATGTGGATGTGGAGGACCTGGCTAGACTTGGTTCATAACTGAGGTTCCCGATTTGAAGCAGAATTGTGGTTGCGGTCAAGGTGGAGATTCCCCAGGGCCCCACAGGTGTCACAAGCCCTTCCTCTGTCTTCTTGTTTGCATTTTTGCAACAAGAAATTTGTTGTCATCACTGTCTTTGTTCCTCTGACTGTAATATGTTTTTTTCCTGTGGCCACTTTTAGGACTTTTCTCTTTATTACTGATTTTGAGTGATGTAATTGGTATAGTTTTCTTTCTGTTTCTTGTGTTTGGAGTTGGTTGAGTTTCTTGGGTCTGTGAGTCCAAAGAAGAAATCACAAAGGAAATTTTAAAATGTTTTGAACTTAATGAAAACGTAGCATTTAAAAATTTGTAGGTCACTGCTTAAGCTCTGTTTAGAGAGAAATTTATGTCTTTATATGCTTAAATTTAAAAAGAAAGTTTAAAATCAATAATCTAAATTTTCGCTTTAAGAAAATAAAAAAACTAAGCCAAAATAAGTAGAGAGAAAGAAATCATAAGCATGAGAATAGAAATAAGTAAAATAAAAAGCAGAAAACAGTGAAGAAAACTAACAGAACCCAAAATTGGCTGTTCGAAAAGATTAATAAAATTGATAAACTCTTACCAAGAATAATCAGAGAAAACACAAATTACCCAAATTAGAAAGGAAAGGGGGGCTGGTCCAGTGGTGCAGCAGTTAAGTTCACACATTCCACTTCAGCGGCCCAGAGTTCATCAGTTCGGATCCCTGGTGTGGACCTATGGACTGCTTGGCAAGCCATGCTGTGGCAGGCATCCCACATCTAAAAAGTAGAGGAAGATGGGCATGGATGTTAGCTCAGGGCCAGTCTTCCTCAGCAAAAAAGAGGAGGCTTGGCAGCAGAGGTTAGCTCAGGGCTGGTCTTCCTCAAAAAAAAAAAAGAATAAATTAAAAAAAAAATCCAGGCTTTTTTAAAAAAAAGAAAGGAAAGGGATGATATTACCTCAGGTAAAAGATAATAGGGAAATGTTAGTAACAATCTTCTGTTAAATTCAATACGTTAGATGAAATGGACAAATTCTTTGAAAAACTCAACTTTTCAAAGCTGACTCAAGAAGAAAAAGAAAAATATTGTGTCTTTGTATCTCTTAAATAAATTCAATTCATAATTAAATACCTTCCTGCAAAGAAAGCTCCAAACCCAGATAGTTTCACTGGTGAATTCTGTCCAACGTTCAAGGATGGAATGATACCATTCTTCACACACAAACTCGTAGGAGGAAGGAACATTTTCTAACTCACTGTGTGAAACCTGCGTGATCCTAATATCAAAACCTAATAAGAACATTATAAGAAAAGAAAATATCGGAATAATATCTATCATGGACAGAGATGCAAAATCCGTCACAAAGATATAAGGAAATCAAGTCAAGCAGTATATAAAAGGATAATACATCACAACCGAGTAGGGTTTATCTAAAAAATGCAGTTTGGTTCAACGTTCCAAAACCAATCAGTGCAGTTCACCACATTAGCAAAAGAAAGGAGAAAACAGTTGTACCAATAGATTCAGCAAAAGCATTTGACGAAATTCAGCACTCATTTATAATAATAATAATGGTAGTAACTCAGTAAACTAGAAATCAAAGGAAATTTCCTCAACATGAGCAGCTACAAAATTCTGCCACTGTGGTCATACTCCATGGTCAAAGACTGAGTGCTTTCCTCCTAAGACTGGAGTAAGGCAAGGTTGTTCTCTTTTACCTCTTTTATTCAACATTGTGCTGGACATTCTAGTCATTGAAATAAGGGAGGACAGAAAAGAAAAGGCATCCAAATTGGGCAAAAGAAGAGGGAAACTGTCTTTTTTTTTTTTTCCCTGACACAATTGTGTAGAAAACACTAAGGAATCTGCAAAAGACAAAAATACCTACTTGAATTAATAAGTAATTTTAACAAAGTTGCAGGATACGAGGTTAATATACAAAAATCAATTGTATTTCTGTATACTAGCAGCAAGCAATTGGAAAGTAAAATTTTAAAACACCATTAATAATAGTATCAAAATATAGGGGCCAGCACAGTGGCATAGCGGTTAAGTTCACATGTTCCGCTTTGGCGGACCCGGGGTTTGCTCGTTGGGATCCTGGGTGCGGACATGGCACTGCTTGGCAAGCCATGCTTTGGTAGGTATCCCACATATAAAATAGAGGGAGATGGACACGGATGTTAGCTCAGGGCCAGTCTTCCTCAGCAAAAAGAGGAGGATTGGCAGCAGATGTTAGCTCAGGGCTAATCTTCCTCAAAAACAAAACAAAACAAAACTATAATACATTGCTGAATGAATTGAAAGATCTAAATAAATGGAAAGATTTACCGTGTTTGTAGATTGGAAGTCTCAATATTGTTAAGATAGCTATTCTTCCTAAATTGATCTATAGTCAATGCAATCCCAATAAAAAAATCCGAGGAGGCTTTTTTTTGTTGAGGAAGACTGGGCCTGAGCTAACATCCATGCCCATCTTCCTCTGCTTTATACGTGGGACGCCTACCACAGCATGGCTTTTGCCAAGCGGTGCCATATCTGCACCCAGGATCCAAACCCACATACCCTGGGCCGCCGAGAAGCAGAACGTGCAAACTTAACCTCTGTGCCACCAGGCCGACCCAGGAGGCTTTTATTTTTGTAGAAATTAACCAATTTATTCTAAAATGTGTTTGAAAATTCAAAGGACCCAAACGATTTTTAAAAAGAAGAAAAAGTTTGATTTCAAGACTTAACCAAAAACCTATGGTAATCAAGAAAGGATGGTGTTGGTGTCAGGTTATATATTATCTATCAATGGAACAGCATAGAGAGTCCAGAAATAGTAGACCCATACACACATAGTTAATTGCTTTTTTGACAAAGGAGTTAATGTAATTCAAATGGGAAAAGGATAGTTTTCCAACAGATTGTTCTGGAATGAAAGGATATCTATACCTCCAAAAATTATGTATTGAAGTTTGATATTAGATTTCATTTGAACAGAGAATTCTGCTGCACCCCTCCCAAAAAAAGGATTTGCTAATAATTGTTTTAGTGGTGCTGTCTAGGCCCTCCCAAATCTATTGTTTTTATATCTTCATGGAAAGTTCCGAGTTGTGCCAGCATTTTGAGAACCACTATACACCAAGGGTGTGATGACCCCTGCCCCACTGGGCTGGGCACCCTGGGGTCAGGGGACAGAGAGGAAACATGAAAGGCGAGCCCTTCTGGAAGGGCTGCATGATGAGCTCCGTGGACTCTCCCCAGTGAAACAACCATAAATGGTGAAAAAAAATTTTTTTAAATTAAGGTCTCTGGAAATTGTTCTAAGGGCATACATACATATAGCAAATGGAGAAATATTTACTTAAGAAAATCTATTAAATTTCAGTAAGAATGGCAAGCGTTTATGGCGTTTGAGCCACGACCTGATCCTTCCTCCCGCTTTCTCAGCTTCACAGAAGCTCTGCTCCTGGCCTGTGCTACCCAGGACCCAGGGCTCCCTCTCCCCCCAGCTGCCAGTCTAGGGCTACTGTAGTAATTATAACAATTACTGGGTTTGTAACATATATAAGTGTAATATGTATAACAATAATAGTACAAAAGAGAGGGAGAAAATATAGCGATATAGGAGGCATGTTTCTAAATCTTATTGGAATTAAATTAGTATAAATCTAAAGTAGATTTTGATAAGGTGAGATGTATACTGTAAGCCCTAGAGCAACCATTAAGAAATAACTCAAAAATATAGTGAAAAAAAATCACTAAAGGGATTCAAATGTTATACTAGAAAATAAGAGAGCTGTAGTGGTTATACTAATATCAGACAAAATAGACTTGAAAATAAAAATGTTACTAAGTAAATGGAAAGACATCCCATGTTCAGGGATTGGGAGACTTAATATTGTTAAGATGGCAGAACGCCACAAATTCATCTACAGGTTCTATGCATTCCTACCAAATCTCAGCTGGCTTCTTTGCAGGAATTGACAGTCGGATCCCAAAATTCATATGGAAATTCAGGGGACTCCAAATGGCCAAAACAATCCTGAAAAAGAAAAACCAAGTTGGAGGACTCACACCTCCTGATGTCAAAACTTAACACATCAAGAGAATGACAAGACAAGCCACAGACTGGGTGAAAATGTTTGCGAAAGACATATCTGATAAATGACCATTATGCAAAATATACAAAGAACTCTTAAAACTCAACAATAAGAAAATGAACAACCTTATTAATCAATAGGCAAAGATCTTAACAGACACTTCACCAAAGATATATAGATGCAAATAAACATGTGAAAATATGCTCAACATCATATGTCATTAGAGAATTGCAAATTAAAACAATGAGATACCGCTAACTATCTATATTAGAATGGTGAAAATCCAAAACACTGACAATACCCAATGCTGGCAAGGATGTGGAGCTACAGGAAATCCCATTCATTGCTGGTTGGGGTGCAAAATGGCACAGCCACTTTGGAAGACAGTTTGAGAGTTTTTTATAAAACTAAACATACTCTTATCATATGATTCAGCAATCACCCTCCTTGTTATTTAATCAAAGGAATTTGGAACTTATGTCCACCCCAAAACCTGCGCATGGATATTTATGGCAGCATTATTCATAATTGCCAAAACTTGGAAGCAACCAAGATCTCTTTCAGTAGGTGAATAGATAAATAAACTGTAATACATCCTGATAATGGACTATTATTCACCGCTATAAAGAAAGGAGCTATCAAGCCATGAAAAGACATGGAGGAACCTTAAATGCATATCGTGAAAGAAGTGAAAGAAGCCAGTGTGAAAGGCCTACATATTGTATAACTCCAAATATATGATATTCTAGAGAAGGTGAAACCATGGAGATAGTAAAGTATCAGTGGTTGCCAGGGGCTACGAGGAAAGGGATGAACAGGTGGGTCACAGAGGACTTTTAGGGCAGTGAAACTACTCTATATGATACTGTGATGATAGATATGTGTCATTGTAGTCTAAGCCCATAGAATGAACACCACCAAGAATGAACCTTGAAGTAAACTGTGGACTTCAGGTGATAGTTATGTATCAATGTAGGTTCATCAGTTGTAGCAGAGGTGCCACTCTGGTCTGGGATTTTGACGGTGGGGGGAGACCAGGAGTGTGTGGGGTCAGAGGGTCTGTGAGAACCGGCTGTACTTTCTGCTCAGTTTTGCTGGGAACCTAAAAGTGGTCTAAAAAGTAAAGTCTATTTAAAAAGAAAACAACTTAATACAAAGTTACAGTAATCAAGATGATGTGGTCCGGACGTAAGGATAGACATAGAGATCAGAGGAATAGAATTGAGAGTTCAGGAATAAATCCATACATTTGTCGTGAACTGATGTTCTGCAAGGACACCAGGACCACTGAAGGGGAGGGCAATGAGGTGAACTTGTACCAAAAAATCCCGGAGGCCTGTGTGAAGGACTGAGATAGGGAATAGAAACCAGGCGTGCTGTCAGAATTCAAAGGAAAGTGGTATGACCTTAGGCTGGGAAGGTCAAAGAAGGCTTCCTGCAGCAGATGTGGCATGATATGGCCATCAAAGAAGGAAGGGAACAGGGAAGTAGACTTCAGGCCACAAAGAACAAGAATTTTAAGAAAAGCCACACATATCACTGTTGTCCCTCTGTCTCTGTGGTTCTCCCTGCTGTGTCCCCAGCATCTAACACAGGGACTGATAAGCCCCCAGTCAGTAGAGTGGACGAACAAATGCCAAGGTTTCTGGGGTTTTTTTAAAGATTTTATTTTTCCTTTTTCTCCCCAAAGCCCCCCGGTACATAGTTGTGTATTTTTAGTTGTGGGTCCCTCTAGTTGTGGCATGTGGGATGCTGCCTCAGTATGGTTTGATGAGCAGTGCCATGTCCGCACCCAGGATCCGAACCAGCAAAACCCTGGGCCGCCGAAGTGGAGCGCATGAACTTAACCACTTGGCCACAGGGCCAGCCCCAGCTTTGCCTCTTTGTAAAGGGACTTCTGGGTCAGGGACCCCACCAGTCTGTTTTAGTAATGTTCCCTTTGTTCCTGAGCTGGGAATGGTCACAAGGATTGGGGCCCCAAAGCTGGGAACTCCACCCTCTCCAAAGGGCGAGGAGTCGGCCTCTTGGGTTACAGATGTGCCCCAGCTGGGCTTGGGGCCCACCCTTCTCTCTCCCCAGTGTTTATTGCCGCGAAGCCCTGCCCAAGAAGAGCTGCCGAATCAGCTTTCTCTGGCTGGGGCCAGCTCCTGCAGCCGGGCTGTCCTGTATCTCTCACACCATCCGCCCCTTAGATAAACAGCTTGGCGTCCTCTGCGCACTGCGAAGGCCTGATGTGGCTGCAAAGGGCTGCATGAGCCAGATGCCTCTCACTCTAAGAAGGACCCTGGCAGCTGGCCCTGCTGCTCCTCCAGCCCGAGTCAGGCCCTCGCTGGAGTGACAGGAGGATCCACTTCCTGCCTGAAAAGGTGGCCACAGCAGAAGTCCCTGCTGGGCGGGGGCTTCCTTCCTCACTGCCCACGCACCCAGGCTTCCTCCTCACGGAAGCGGACAGGGCTTCGTGAGACAGCGCCCCTCAGACCCCCTCAGTGAGTCCTGTCTCTCAAACCCAGCCCTGCCAATGGGGCACCGACCAGGTTACAGACCCTCTTTACAGCCCACCTGGCCCCCTAGGTGGAGTGACATTCGGATCGTATAGCAGACATGGCCCCAGATGTTTCTTCCACTGCCCACCACCCTGCCATACCGTGCGCGGGCCAGGACGCTGAACGGTGCCATCTGCGAGCCCCCCACATGGAGGAAACTCAGCTGGACTGCCTTACTTGGGTTTGCTGTGGAGTCTGAGCCAGGGGATTGGCTGTCTTTGAGAGGTGACCTGTGGGCAGAGAAATGTCACTGGCACCTGGTTAGTGGTGCTTCCTTTTCCTGTGGCCATGGGCCTTGGGGATGATGGGAGGGCAGCCACTGGGCTCTGTTGGCTCAGCCATGGTGGTGGGATTATGTGACAAGCGTGGGCAAGAGGTGGAGGCGGGCAGGCTCGTGGCTCTGCACAGGACCTGTACTCTCAGCAATGGGCTTGTCTTGGCCTCAGGGGGCCCAGAATAAGCCAGAAGTAGGGGAAGAGGAAAATCTGTTACAGAAGGAGAATGAGGCGAGACAGAGGCCAGCTGCAAAGCATCCTCCCACAGGCCTTTTGAGGGAAAACTCAAATCTGCAGAGCTTTAGATGGCCCCTGTCTTCCAGGAGACACATGAGTCCATTGAGGGAATTTAGACTGTTCTTTGGCAGAGGAGGCCCAGGGAACGTGACCGTCCTCACTCTGCCAAGACAGAGCTGACCTCACCTCCTCCAGGAAGCCTTCCCCGACTTCCTCCTTCAGCTCCCACAGGATGCTGTTCTTACGTCCTCTCCATTCCTGTCACTCCAGAGCTTGCTTGTCTGTCTCTAGCACCAGAGCAAAGCTTCACAAACTTCCAGGTAGGGCCCAGGAAACTGCATTTTTGACAAACACGCCCCCACCCAGATGATTCTTATATATGCAGACTTCAAACTACACTTCAAGAACCATCTTGCCCTATAACAGCCTGTCAAATAGAAATAGAATATGAACCACCTATGTAATTTTAAATTTTCTACTAGCCACTTAAAAATGTAAAAGAAAACAGGTGAAATTATTAAAAAAAAATTTTTTTGTTGTTGAGGAAGACTAGCCCTGAGCTAACAACTGCTGCCAATCCTCCTCTTTTTGCTGAGGAAGCCTGGCCCTGAACTAACATCCATGCCCATCTTCCTCTGCTTTATATGTGGGATGCCTACCACAGCATGGCTTGCCAAGTGGTGCCATGTCTGCACCTGGGATCCGAACTGGTGAACCCTGGGCCGCTGAAGTGGAATGTGCACACTTAACTGCTGCACCACTCGGCCAGCCCCTAAAATATTTTTATTTAACCTGATATATCTAAGATATTAATATTTCAACATGCAATCAATACAACCAAGTTGTCAGAGACATTTCATACGTATATACATATTTTTTTTTGGTGAGGAAGAGTGGCCCTGAGCTAACATCTGTTGCCAATCTTCCTCTTTTTGCTTGAGGAAGACTGTCTCTGAGCTAATGTCTGCACTAATCTTCCTCTACTTTTTGTATGTGGGACGCTGCCACAGCATAGCTTGATGAGTGGTGTGTAGATCTGTGCCCAGAATCTGAAACCATGAACCCTGGGCCACCGAAGTGGAGCGTGCAAACTTAACCACTATGCCAACGGGCTGACCTCATATTCTTTTTTTTTTTTCGTGCTGAGGCTCTGAAACCCGGTGCATATTTTGCACTTACAGCACATCTCAATTTGGACGGGCCACATTTCAACAGCCACATGTGGCTGGTGACTGCCGTATAGGACAGCACAGCTCTAGAGCTCTGCTGCTGAGTGTGGTCCGTGGACCGGCAGTTTCAGCATCACCTGCGAGCTTGATAGAAATGCAGGATCTTGGGCCGCTGCCCGGACCTGCTGAGTCAGAACCTGCATTTTAACATGTTGGCAGGTGCTTCGTATGCGTGCTGAAGGCTGTGAAGCCCTGCTCTAGACCTCGACTGTGAGCTTCTTGGTGTAAAGACTGTGATTTAACTTATTTCTAGCACGTAACAGAGGCCTGACGTCCAGAAAGCACCCAGCAAATGTTTTTGGAGGAAAGGAGTGAAGGCATGAATCCTGCCTGCGCCTGCCCGCTCCTCTTGGCACCACGTTCCCTACGCGGTATTAGTGAGAGTCTCAGAATCTTAGGTCTGAGAAGGAATTTAGGAGTCAGAGAACAAATGTATGTCAGAGCTGACAGGAAATTGAAAGTTTCTGTAGCCTGACTCCTTCGAGCCCCAGCTCAAGTCCCACAGCTTGTTGGGCACAGCTGGCCACTGTGTTTCAGGAGATAAGCGGCTTGATGAGGGCAATCACTCCACAATGGTGCATGTTGCTGGGCCTGCTCTCTCCTCAGACATCTCTGTACCGTCCCTCAGAAATTCTATGGCCTCAGAGGCCCTCAGCCTGGCCTCCACATACTAGTTATCCATCTATCTATTCTCAATCTTCCAGAGAAGATTTAAGACACCTACAAATATGCATAGATTTCAACAAAATGAAATAAAAATAGAAAAAGTATTAAGGAAGTGGGCATAGATGCACGAGAAGGGTGTTCAGTACAATATTACCTGTGCCAGTGAAAATTCAGGAGTAGCCAGAATGTCCAGCAGGAGGGGAGTAGGTAAATAAACTGTGGTTCATCCCAACGTTGACAGTCTGTGTCACAACTAAGAATGTAGATATGGAAGTATTCATTGACATGGAAAAATGCTCATTTTATAGTGAAGAGAATCAATGAGCTCGTTTTATTTACGTGCACGGAACAATGTCTGGAAGGGATCTGTATCCCAAAATATTAATGTCGCTTTTTTCAGGGCGAGGGATTATGAGGGATTCTTGTTCTCCACTTGACCACCCACTGCTTCTGTCATTTCTAGTTTCTTCCCTCAGTGAACATGAATCCTTCTGTAATATAGGAATAAAATTTACCAAAGAGAATGTGGGCGAGGAAAATGGGAAAAGGAGAAAATAAGAGTTCTACTCTGTGTAGGATTTATTTGAAAATTTATTAATTAAAAAAATCCTGAGTACAAGTTTATAGTGTTCTGGCCCAGTGGCTGGATTTGCATGTAGCAGGCAGTTATTAAATGTTTGAGAGATGGACTTAACAACGTTAGGATTTGAAAACTCATGAGCCAGCTTTTCTTAAATTTCAGTCTGTATTCAGGGAAGTGAAAGTTAATAATCGTGCAGTCTCTGTCTTGTTTTGAATGGGATCCGACAAGGACCCACCCTTCACGTGTGGGCTCTAAATAGCCTGTGTCTGTTGGATAATGATTGTGCAAGAGAGAATCCTAAAATCATGTGTTAGAGGGGTCGGCAAGTGGGAATATATGCGCACATGCACGCGCACATGTAAACTCGAGCCTGAATCCACTTGTCACTCCCTCCAATGCTGGTGCTTTGGTCCAGGCTACCATCAATGGGCCCCTGACTGGTCTGCCTGTTCCGCCCTGTGGCACATTCACCACTCACCACCCTGTAGCGAGAGCCATGCTCTCCACCATCCGGCCTGCCTCTGGGATCTCACTGCCTATACCTCAGCCCCTCGCTCGCTCCACTCCAGCCGCACTGACCTTCTCAGGCTCTTTGCACTTCTCGTTTCCCCTGCCTGGAACATTCTCCCCTTCCAGTGTGATTTGCTTACTCACCTCCTGTGGGTCTCTGCTGAATGGCCATCTGATTCGTAAGGCCCTCCTCGTGTATATACATAACAAGCCCTATTCTGCTCCAACACCTTGTCCTACTTCATTTTTCTTCATAGCACTTATCGCCCCGACATAGTGCGTGTTTATTTGTTTACTGTTTGTCTCCTCCACTAGAATGTGAACTCCCTGAGGACAGGAACTTTGTCTCCTTTCTTTACCGCAGTTTTCTCAGCCCCCAGAGCTCTGAGTAGGTGCTCCATCAATGTTTGAAGGCAGGAATGGGATTCAGATATCATGTGACTGATCTTCCTCATTTTACCAAGGAGGCCCCACTCAGACAGCCTCCCCGCCTTGCCCAGGGCCACACAGCTGGGCAGCAGGCCTAGATCCTGCGCTCTCCACTCCACCCCAGCTCCCGCCTCTGCCTTGGAAGGGAGATTAACCACACGCACCGGGGCCGTGGCCTCGTCCATCCTGTCTCCTGTGTGTTTTTCCAGTTTGTGCAGAGTTTCAGCCCTGAATAGCAGAAGAAAAAAGCAGTTGTTCCACCAGAACCCTGGAAACTCTTCCAGTGGGTCTGTCCCTGGAAAAACAACGATCTCAGGGTAGGAAGGTGGGAGATGGAGGAGGGGGCTTCCAGCACTCGGGGCAATGGGCTGGATTTGGTTTTTGCAATTAAAATAACATCTGGGTCTGTTTCCGCAGAGTGGTTCTGGAAGGTGGGTGGTCTGTCTGAAGTATCAGGTGGGGCCTTCTCCTGTCCTGGCCCAGGAGGGTTTGGGATGACGAGTGGCTGAAGGGCTCACCCAGCACATGATATATGAAAGAAACTGGGTCCAAAGAAGCCTCTGGAAACCCCACCTGCAGCCTGGCCTGAAAGCCTACTGGTGCCTACCGTGGTCTTGCTTGGAGGGCATCTCCAGACGCCCCCACCTATGCCCTCACCCTCCTTGAGGCTGTTCAGACACCCGCTTTGATGCATAGAGAGCTCTGGCCTCCTCTCTCTCATGCCCCATGTGGTTTGTTAATCGTCTGTGAAATGAGGGATTTGAGGCATCACTCATCCATGTGAGGACGCCAGGGCCCTGGAGCAGCCGAGTGAAGTGGGGAAGGGATGCTGAGGGCCGTTGCAGTCTTCTGAATCCTGTCCCTCTGTCTGTCTTGCTTCTCAGATGCAGCTTTTGGATAAGTTTCCCATCGAAGGTGGCCAAAAGGACCCCAAGCAGAGAATCATCCCCTTCCTTCCAGGTAAGCTTTGGATGGACCCATTGATGGGATGGGGGGCAACCTGGGGAGGGGCTTTCCTTAGGCCAAGAAAAGGCTGACTACTAAGCCAGAAATTCTGGGCAGAGTGGGCCTAGGAATCTGCATATTAACAACTCCCCAGGAGATCGGAAGCCCCTAATTTTGGAAGCCACTGTCCTCACAGGGGCCTCTCCCAGCTTTCTGGGCCTTCTCTGCTGGCCCTGGGCTGTGTAACTTCTGAAGAGTTTCTCAAGCTTTTGGACTTTGGTTTCTTTTTTACAAAAAGCATAGAGAGATCAAGTTCTCCTTTGAAAAGATGAAGAACTGCAGGCTGATGTCTTCGCACTGCTCCCACTGTAATTATGGGGGCCATTAAATGGAGCACACTGCCCTGTCCCGTCTCCTCGAGTCCTCGGCCCAGGCTCTGAGCGCTTAACACATCTCTGCCTGTGAGTTGGCAGTCAGGGTGTGAACCCAGGTCCGTCTGGGCATAGAAGCCATTAACCACCACGCCGTTTTAGAACATGTTTAAGGCATTTGATTATGTTGTGTAATTTAGAAGAAGACTTCTCGGGTGTGTCATAACCTGATCTTACTGTGATGTCTTCAGTTGGTCTAGGGATTTATAACTTACCAAGTGCTTTTTTATTTGTCACCATCTATAAATCTCCGTGCTGATGTGTGTGTTATAATTTGTGCTCGAGGGACAAAGATGTTGGGGTTCAGAGACGCTAAGTCACGGCCCATAAAAGTGGCAGAGCTGAGACGTGAACTCAGGTCTGCAGCTCCACTCTGGGCTCTTTGCCCTGAACCACGTGTGCGATGCTGCCCCCTGCTCTCCGCATCCCCTGCTTCTCCCCAAGCCAGTGGGCTGGGCTGGTTCCCAGGGGAGGTTCCTTCGCCCTCAGTTGTTGCTGGGCCTAGACCTCCACAGGCCAGCCTCGAGGATGATGGTGATCAGTTGGACCTTTGCAAGAAGCAAGTCTGCATCTCGTTAATCCCTGGCACACTGCCAGCCTGGGGTTAGTACCAACTTGCTGACTTGAAAGCATACCTCGGGGCACCCCCCTCAGACAGGAGTCCATCCTTGAAACGTGCTCCTCACCAACCCCGCTCCGCAAAAGCAGCGAAAGGCAAGAGCATGCATTGCTGCCTGGCCTCTGAGTTGTATGCTAACTTTGGAAGAGAATTAATTTAGCTACAAGGAAGAGCTAAATCCTACAGTTTGGGCAAGACCAGCGCCAGTCAGTGACGGTGTAGGGAATCTGAGCCCTGGGCTCCTTCTGCAGAGGTGGATAACTGCTTCTCCATTCCTGGCCTAAATAAATGCAGGGGATTTTCATGCCCTGCCTGCCTTTGCTCTGAGTCCCGAGGGAATTTGGAATGTCCAACATCCAGGTTTGTAATGACCTTAGACACTGCTCCAGTACAGCCCAGATGCTCTGCCCACCAAGGGCCTGGGAGCCCAGCTGGGATGCTGTGGACACAGGGTCCCAGAGCCAACAGGAAGCAGTGTGGTGCCCTGCTGCCGGAGGTGGGCCTGGCCTGGGGGCATGAAGGCTGCCTCTTTGCCCAGGAATGAGTGCCTGGGGTGGGGGCTGGCCAACCTGTGACTCAGGGGAGATTGGGATTTCTTTCCTTCATTGAAGGAACCCTCGGGCTAGTGAGCGAGACAGACCTCCTTCCTAATCAGAGAACCAGTTGAGGCAGGCTGGGCCCCTCTCTCCCACTGTGAAATTCCAGGTTGGACTGGAGAAGGAGCTCACTGTGAGCTGAGGAAGGCAGCAAAGGCCTCCTGAAAGGGGGGTCTAGAGCTGAGCTCGAAGGATGGTGGGGCTGAAGGGGCCATGAAGGCTTATGCCCTGCTGCCACCATCCACTGTCTTGGCCCTCATACTGCCTGGCTTCACCCTGGAAACCCTGGCTCTGTCGGTTACCAGTTGTACTGACTTCTCTGTGCCTCAGTTTTCCCATCTGGACAAGAGAGATGATAATAGTATCTACTTCATAGGGCTGTTGTAAGGATAAAATGAATTAATACATCTCAGGTGCTTAGAATTGTGTCTAGCCTCTAGGAGGACCTAAAGAAATGTTAGCCCTTGTTATTACCAGTTCCTGACCCATGCTTAGCACAGCACACTCATGTACATAATCTCGTTTGATCCCCCAGTGAGGTTATTATCCCCATTTTACTGGCTAGGAAACTGAGGCCCAGCGAAGCTAATAGACGTGCATAGACCACACAGCCAGAAAGTGGAGCCAAAGCCAGAACTCTTATCTCCTGACTTCTGGGCTACAGCTCCCCCCCACAGCAGCTACCCCAGCAGAGGATAACCCAACAGATGCTGCAGGACCGAGGACCTCTCTGAACTTCAGTTTCCTCTTGTAGGACTGTGGTGAGGATTAAAAGAATTGTGTAAAGTGCTTTGCACAGTGCCTTTCCTGTACTAAACGCTCAATAAATGGCAACTATTAATAAAAAATGTCACTTGCCCTCATGCCACCCCCAGCTCCTGGGAAAAGGCAAGCATAGGGACACCTTCCAGCCCCCTTGTAGATGTGACCTGTACATAGTGGGTGATGTTGTCTAGAGGAGTGAGGTTGACTGGCCCCTTCTCCCATCCCACCCTAAAGGAAGTTTCCTTTTCCCCTGCTTTGCTCCCCTTCCTTCCATGGGGTTCTCACTTCAGAGCTCTGGCCTTCTGGCCTTCCAGGACTTCAGAATGGATGTTGCTGGCCATTTGGAATCCCACCATGGGGCTCCCAGGCCCTGTTCCTGTCCCCTCCTCCACCCCCGAAACTACCTTAACCCTTTCATACTCTACTCACTCCTTAGCTTGTATAGGAAGGAAAAAAATTGAGGAAAAACAACCCGACATAATCAGAACCAAGCAAGTGAGGGCTGAGTGGGCATCAGCGTTCCCAGCCCACCCCTCCACCCTGAATCAAAGGGGGTCCCGCAGAAGGAGAGGGTCTCAGAGGAGGGCAGTGGTGAGCGTTGCCTGTCAGGTCAGGTTCCCTCCACGCAGAGCCTGAGCCGAGGACTCTTATGCAAGTGACCTTTGAGGGCTGCTCTCGGGTGCACATCCTATAGCAGCAACAGAAGCAGGACAGGGTGGGGAAGATGCTGGGCAGAGCTGTGGGGTCACCTAAGTCTCACCCAAGCCTGATCCCACAGGGAGCTGTGGAGGGCCGATGGCACCACAGAGTTGTCCCATCTTGGGGACAGCTGTGAGCCCTTGCCACCAACACCCACAGCTGTGAGGGGTGGGAGCATCAGCCGGTAAGAGCACCACAGATCTATCGTCTTACCTAACACCAGCTAGAGCCTCTTTTTCCAGCTCCCTGCCTTTGGGGAGGGTGGCTATGGTCACCTGCTGATTCCCCCGGCTCAGCCCTGGCAGGTGTGACCCAGCAGAACCTCAGAGAGTTCAGACACACCAAGGAACCTAGCAGCCTTCACTCTTACCACCCCAGGAGGGTGAGCAGCCAGCCTCGGGAACAGCTCTGCCAATCCTCTGCCTTGCCTGGCATTTCAGAGCAAGGAAAACCCAAGGGGAGGAAGCAGAGAGTACCTGTTATCTCCAGAAGAGTCTCAGTTTTAGCTTCAGATGCTGCGGCGGGATGTGCGGTTCTGCCGCCCAGGTGTGGAGGCTGAGGGGGTGTTTGGAGTGCTAGGCCAGCTGCTGGGCTGTGGCCCGTCTGGCCGCGTGCTCGTGGCTGGGGGCCGTAGAAGTTTGGCTGGCTGGAGGCAGACGAAATGAGAGGAGAGGGAATCCCGGCTCACATGGTTACATGCGTGCTCATCTGCCATTCAAATCCTGGCAGAAAATCCCACACATGAGCCGTTAAGTCCTAGCATCTAGGACATAGGCTTTTGGGATGTCTGGGTGGTGTGTGGCCTGAGTTCAGGGTCAGCCTGTTGGTTTGAAGAGTGATGAGGGCCTGGGGCTTCTGTGGGCAAAGGCAGAGGCTCCATCCCAGGAGAAGCTTACCCCAGATGTGCCCATTGGTTCTTGGGGAACAGATAGAATGTCCTGCTCAAGAGGGGGTTAGGCTTGGGCAGTGTGTGGGCTACAAGGTGGTACCAACAAGTGGTAAGGTGGTAAGGGGGAGCCAGTACATATCAATCAAATCCTGTATAAAGATTTGTAAGGGGACTGCCCTTAATGAGGACAGTTGTTTTCACCAGGGCTGGAACCTGCCTTCTGGGCCCTGAGGGTGAAAATCTACTGTGCCCAGGCCATCAGCGTTTGTGACGCCCGCAGAGCCCGTGGGGGACGGCAAGAGGAAGTTATGGACCCCACGTGGGACAGGCGGTTCTCCAGCAAGGCATCCCGCGAAAGAAAACCTAAGTGGTTTTCTAGGGGCAGAGTTCATCCAGGGCCTGCGTGCCCTGCGGGGTAGAGGTGGGGGGCAGGGAGAAGGCGAGGGACTCCCTCCAGGCCTGCCTGGGCCTCCAAACCCCACATTCTGTGAGAGTGAAGGAGACACACCGGCTCTTTTTGCTGACCTGTGTGGTCTTCCTTTGAGACAAGGCCCTTATCTACTTGTCTCTAATTTCTCCCAAGGAGCTGGATACATCCTGGGTGCTTTGTTAAGACTTGTTGATTGATCATGCATTGGGCATTCTCCCTTATACACACATACCTCCTACCATGTGCCTGGGCATGTACTAGGCGCTCTACAGATCTTTTCTCCAGTTCTCACTGCAGAGTAAGTGGCATTTTCCCCATTTTAGAGAGAAGTCAAATCACTTTCCACCACCACTTGGCCGTTAAGTGGCAGAGCTGGGATCCTTCCTACTGTGCCCTGGGCCTTTCCTTGGGTGGGGAGGCATTGCCTTGGCCAGCCTCAGCTAGACTGTCTTTGCCCCTCCTTTCTCGCCTCCACCCCTTGCAGGCTAGGGACCTGGGAGTTTCCACCGGCAGTCCCTTTGGCTTCCATTGCTGTCTTGTGCTTCAGGAGTGCACTGTGTGGGGCGGGGAAGAGACCTGAACCTCATAGGGACTCACGTGACCTGTAAGGGTTCTCTCATGCCATTGAGTGGCTGAGGTCACTGGTGCTGACTAAATGATTTTTTTTGTCTTGCGGTTAAACCATTTAGTTTATTACTATTTTAATATGATTACAAACAGGAGAACCCCAAGGCTTTCAGAGCACTGTCTTCATTTAATTATGAATCTAACAAGATTGGCTGTTTGGTTTCCTAAGTCATAGCATTTTTTTTTAACTTTTTGTTTTGAAATGATTATAGACTCACAAGATGTTGCAAAAATACTAGGTACTCTACATTCCTCCCCTCCAATTTCTCCACCATACTGCAGGGTAGGTGGCCTTATTCCCAATTTAAGGAGAGGTCAAATCGCTTTCCACCATCACGTAGCCATTGAGTGGTACACCCATTGCCGGGCCTCCCCTGGTGGTAATATCTTACATAACTACAGTACATTATCAAACCCAGGAAATTGGTATTGGCACAACTCAGTTAACTAGACTATAGATCCAAGCAATTGACTTTTATTGTAAAGAGGTGGAGAATGCTATTAAGCGTGCCAGTTGGTCTTTAGGAAGAAGGCAGTGGTTTGACAATAGTCCCCGAGAAGCTCCACTCCCAGGCCTGGCCTCTTGGCATTCCTATTTCCAAGAGAAAAGCAGGGATGAACTTTGTTTTATATTAAGGCATATTTCTGAAAACTTCTGTGCAAATTCAGCTCTTTGGAACAAATCACATCATCTTTTAGGTGTCCTAAATGTTGTCATTTAAAAGAGGCATGTGGTAAATTCTTTTGCAAAGCAGAGCACTTTTTTTTTTAAAGTAATTATTCTTTCCTTAATTTACATCCATTTTTATGATTTGGGGCCGCTTCTGAGTTTGCTGGAAAGACGGCAGACCTGGAGCTGAGAGATTGGGCAGCAGCATCGACCCTTATAAGAGCAGAATGATGCCTCTGAAGAAGTGTGAAAGATGCGAGATTTTGCCCTATTTGCAAGCCAATTAAGTTAGCTTACCCTGATTTCATGGATGCTGGTAGAAAACACGAGACTCCAGGGTCAGAAACAAAAGACTTTATTACGGCACAGCAGGCAGCATGAGCATCAGCACATTTGCATCCATTTCCATTGCCTCCAGTCCCATAGGGGTCACCCATGGGCCCAGATGAATGCCAGTGTGTTCCATTATAGGAGAGGAACCCACATCTTAGGGAGCCCACATCTCTTATGAGAGGCAGTAAGCAAACCTACCCCTTTTGCTCTGGAGAGACACTATCCCAATCTCCCAAGGTTATGTGCAAACCTGCTGTTTACTCCAGAGCAAGACACTGCCTCTGTCTTCTAAGGCTCTTTGCTATACAAACCTTTGAAAAGATAATCCAGAATAAAAGGCGGTTGGTGCCTTGTTAAAAAGACATGCAGAAATGCAAGATAACCAGGGAGAATTCTCTCACAACAAGTGTATCTTGTGCTTTCGGGGGTCTGCTGCTTTGGGGGCAGAAATGAAGTTCTTTAGGACATTGAACCAAGCATGATGGGGTCAGCAGACTATCAGGGCAGCCTACTGTTTACATGGAACTTTCTGCCTTATTTTAAAAGACTATTGTGGAAAATCCATCTCCTGTTGCCCATCCTGGGATTGGAGTAGATTTCCTGTGCATCCTGCGTTTGCCAGCCCAAGGAGGCTCCCTGGGAGGAAATGGTCATTACAGAGTGAAGTAGAGTGTGTAGCTGCTGATGTAAAAAGCAAACAGCTGCAACCAGGGACCGAGGGACTTCAGAAGCCAGGCAGCAGAGCAGAAAGAGGTAAACTCACTCTGCAAAGTCTCTCCTCCTCCTACTCACAAGCCATCTGTGTCTCTGTGCTGGCTGATACTGGGCCTCTGAGCTTCCAGAATGCCCCTTCATCCTAATAGCTGAGTCAGTCCCACTCATAGCCATAGGTACTCCTGGGCTGATGAGTCATGGAGAAGCCAGATAGTTTAGGAAGAAAAGTGAGCCTACAACCATCATCGAGGTAGACGCCGCCAGTCTCCAGGCAGCCTCGTGACCTTACAGACATAGAGGACAGCAGGCATCCTTGGTCTTTGGTACCAGCTCACCAGTTTACATACCAGCCCTTAATGAAGAGGCCGTTTGGAGCTGCAGTGCAGGAGGGTGCTGGGCGAATTGCAAGCTGGTCTCTGGGGCCTTCCTCTCCCCTCCCCCAGAGCCCTGTGCAGCAGATCCGGTGTTTGTTCCAGTGCAGAAGGAAGCAGGGGGAAGGGATGTCTTTAGCTAGACCTGGTCCCTGGCATGGAGGAGACTGGCCCACGCCGTGCGTTGTAGGCATTTCTGCATGTCTCCACCAGGCGCCAGCCTGGGAAAGCCCTCTGCGAAGGGCCTTGGAAGCTATGTGGGAGGCAGGTGGCTCAGAGACCCCGGCAGGTACTGCAGCCCCCAAGGGAGAGGGCCTGAGAGCCCCAGTGATGACCTGGGATAACAGGAAAAGCCAAACCTTCTACGTGATGGAGGATGAAAACTAGAGTCTGCTGGTAATGCCAGGGTTTAAAAAAGACCGACGAGATTATAGGCCTGAGAGGCACCCCGTGCTGTTTTAAAAGTGACTTTTCTCTAGCCTCCTCTGGAAGTGCTGAGTCTTCTCATGCTAATTACTGCCCCCACCCCAAAAAATCACTCTCTCGCTGTGTAATCTGGGGTGGGCAGTTCTTGGGGCCTGCTGGCGGCAGCCGGTTCTGAACGCTACATAGAAGAGCTGTGTGTGTTCACTGCTGCCGTGGGTGTTTATTGAGCACCTGCTCTGTGCAGGCCCAGCAGTAGGCACAGGTGATAGCGCTGAGAACAAGGTAGACTGGGTCACTGTTCTCAGGAAGTTCACCTTCCAGTGGGGCAGTCAGAAAGCAAACAAATAGGGGCCAGCCCTGTGGCCGAGTGGTTACGTTCGTGCACTCTGCTTCGGCACCCCAGGGTTTCGCCGGTTTGGATCCTGGGCACGGACCTAGCCCTGCTCATCAAGCCATGCTGAGGTGGTGTCCCACATGCCACAGCTAGAAGGACCCACAACTAAAAATATACAACTATGTACCAGGGGGCTTTGGACAGAAGAAGGAAAAATAAAATCTTAAAAAAAAAAAAAGCAAACAAATAAATGAGCAATTTCCAGTAGTAATAAGTTCCAGAAAGAAAAGTAACGAGGTCATGTGGCCTGTAACTTGGTTGGGGCATCTGAGATTGGGTGGTCACAAAAGTTCTCTTTGCAGAGGTGACCCCTGCACGGAGCCAGGCATGGGCAGATCAGGGCCCAGAGTGTTAGGCTGAGGGGACAGCAAGGGCAGTGACCTGAGAGTGACTGAGGGTGTGTGTTTGAAGTCGGGGTAGGGGACGGGGGCTGAGTTACCGTGGAGAGCTGGGCAGACAGGAGTTGTGGAAGCAAGAAGCTCCCAAGCGTGTCTCCTGTGGCAGAGCTGCCCGGGAACGAGAGGGCCCCACTCACGTATATAAGCCGTGCGACTCTGGCCCAGTCCCATGGCCTCCAGGGTCCGTTTCCTCATCTGTCAGACGGATTGACCAGCATAGCAAACGCTGGGTGAAGTGTAGAGCGAGAGCAGCTGGTGCCGTGAGCCTGCCTTTCCTCGCCGTGGCTTTGCTACAGGACACAAACGCGGGGTTTCCTCTGCCTGCCCTCTGCCTGCCCTTCCTGCCTGTGCTGATTCAGCTCTTCCCACCGCATTTCAGCCTGCCTTGCACTTCTCGCTGCCCCTTTCTTGCCTGTGAGAACTTGCGAAGCAGCAAGGAGCTTGTTTCGGGAGATTTGATGACTGATCTGGCTGAATGGTGGGGAGGGGACTGAGCAGCCGTGGCCCCACGCCATGATCGCCTGGCGGGGTCACTAGCTTTGCGGCTCTCAGCTTCAGAGCTGCCGGGTCACACTGGGAATGACGAGTTCTGAGGGAGGCAGCCACCCAAGGGGTCTTTTTACTTTTGAAAGTAAATGTGGATCCGGCCCCCTAACCCCTCCCCATGTCATCCCCACATTTCAAGACCAGGGAAAGAGTCAGGTCACTTCCTTACAACTTGCTATGTGTCTTCCTTGTCTAGAGACAATTCTAGAAGGGAATCAACCTCCTGGACCCCAAATCCTCAGCCCTGAATGGAATATGTCCTGGGGTATCTTCCCCAAGAAACCTCTGATCCGAGCAGAAATGCATATCTTTTCATGGTCTCAGTCAGCCCATTTAACTTAATGTGCAGAAAAACGTGCCCTAAACTGGGAGCCCAGAGTCCTGGATTCTGGTATAACTTTTGCTAATCACTGTGGCACAAAATTGAATAAATAAAATAAATTTAACTAGAAGTTAAACTAGAGCAACCAGGGATCGCCTTGCATGTTGGCACCGTCACCAGATGCCAGTAATTTTAAGTCTCTGTGACATTTCTGACCTCCCCCTACACCAAACCCCTCACCCCTGGAAATAAAGTTTCCTAACCTGATGCCCAAACCTCCTTTCACAGGGGTCAAATCCTGCCACTTCATGCTTAGAGAGAACGCTCTGCTGTGCCCTCGCAGTGGCGCATCAGTAAATTCACACTCAAGTGTAGATGACTGACAGGGTGGTTACCTGAGCCCAGGTGTGATAGAGGTGGGACAGCAAGAGGGATCTGAGGCGGGAGAAGGAAGCAGGTGCTGGGCCTCTGGGCGCGCCCTGGGCAGCCTGGTTGATGAGGCTGTGGGGGCTTTCAGTGTGGCTGCCACACAGGGCCAGGCTGTGCGGTTGTCATGGGCCATGCTAAGGGGTGAGGATGTGTCCCGTGTGCAGTGAGGAGGCTCTGAAAGGTTTCAGGCTGAGGGGTCACGTGATTGGATTTCTGTTTTGAAAGGATCCCTCAGCCCATGAGTGTCAGATAGGCTGGAAGGACAAGGGAGTGAGCGTGGAGTGGGAAGACAAGTTGGAGGTGGGCCAGGCATGGCAGGAGATGAGGCTGGCCTGGCCTGGGGTGGACATGGAGAGAAGTAGGTCTGAGATGTATTTTGAGAGGAACAGCCAAGAGGCCTTGCTGATGGATTGGAGCCGGGGCTGAGGGAGAGGTCAAGAATGACGATGCCCACGGTTCTGTGGGGTCAGCCCTGGCCAAGCCGGCAGACCCAGCACCCCTCCCCCAACTCCCACGTTGGACTTCCTCCCTGGGGGTGAAGGGAAATGACTTCCTCCCTCATCCCTGAGATAGCTGGAGCCTCTGGCGCATATGAAAGATGCTTTGTGGTGGAGAGTCCCACCACCAGCTTCCCTCCCCAAGGGCCTCCAGGCACCGGGCACTCTGGATTCTGGGTCCAGGTTTTGGTGGGGAGAAGCGGGGGGTGGCAGGGGGTGGGGTGGTGCAGGGAGAACACTGAGATCCATTGAGAGGGAGCTCAGGGCCCCCCTTCTTAGGAGGTGAGGGGCACTGGTGGCAAATCTCCACAGTGTCCCTGGCCTGACCCCTCTGCTGCTGTCCAAGGTCACCCCGACTGGACCCAGGCCCCAGGACAGAGCCCCAAGCCAGAGCTCTTCCCTGGCAGGAACTGAGCTGAGTCTTGGAGACGCCCCAGGCCCATATGAACTGATGAACCATTCATCCAGGGGCTGCCTAGCTTCCAGCAGTACAGTCGCTCTGGGCCCTGACAACCCCTCCTCCCCCTTCACCTCCACAGTTCCAAGGACTGATGTCCACTGAGGAGGCCCCAGATGCCAGGCTGCCGGCCTCCAGACCACAGTGGGCCTAGGGGACTGGCACAGCCTGAAGATGGAGTCTGTTCACCTGAATGCACCTTCAGAAGGCAGAGGAGGAAGCGAATGGGGTGGGTGGGGGTTGGCTGGCAGCTCTAGCCCCTCCCTACCCTTCAGGGCAGGGTGTGAGGGACAAGGGCTGCCTTCTGTTTCCCCCCAGGCCAGAGCACAAGGGGCCGGATTTCACCTTAGTGAGAGCAAATTGGGCAGATCCCGGGGAGAATTTCCAAAGTTGCATTGCCAAAGGAAGCTGTGTGACTTCTCAGCTCTGCCAGCCCTGGAGCATGGTGTTCCAACAGATCTGAACCTGTCTTTGGGCTCAGACAGATCTGGGTCCACCCCTGGGCTTTCTCTTTGGTGCTCATTGTCTGGGTTGAAACTCTGTGCTTTTCCCATGGTGGAGGCAGGTAAACATCACATTTCAGCACTGGAGGCCTTAGAGCTGGGTAAACCTGAGTCTAATCCCGCCTCAGCCTCTCAATAGTTCTGTGACCAGGGCTAGGCTTACTCAACATCTCTGCACCTTCACCATAATCCTCATATGTGAAATATCCCAGGGCCATTGAGAGCATCAAATGAAATGTCTGTGATACACACAGTAAGCACTCAATACATGAAGGTGACTGGGTGATGATTAGTATCGGGCTCGACACAGAACGGTGAGCTAGCTGTCTCTCTGGGATCCTTTCCGGGGTGCTGTCTTACATGCAGTCTCATGCGTTTCAAGGTGTGCTGCTTAAAATGTGGTTTGCAGATCAGCAACATGAGCATCATCTGAGAGCTTGTTGGAAATGCAGAGTTTTGGCCCCACCAGACCCACTAAGTCATAGTCTGCATTTTAACGACATGCACAGGTGATTTGTGTGTACAGGAAAGTTTGAGCAGCACTGGTTTAAGGTCCAGTGAAGCCCTTCCATAGGCTGACTCTGTCTTCAGGTCTTCCTCCTTGGTGTTTGGTTATGTTCAGTCCATCCACATAACAGAAACCACCGAACCTGCGTTGGTAAGTCAATTTCTGACCCAAACTAGAGGTGCGTGGGGAGACGAGGCCTCACACAGGCAACTTGATGAGGGCCAGTTCGGTGGCCTCACATCCCTGCACGTACCTGAGTTGCGCATCTGTTCCTTGCGCCCTGGGGATGGGGGTGTAAGTCACAGTGCAGCCCACTAGTCCCCGTCACCAGCCTAACCAGGAGGACACTCGGGGCCCAGCCACACTCCCTCATCAGCTGTAAGTCAGAACATTCTCTCTTCCAAGGTGAAGTTTGGGTCCAAGGAGATTGCTAAGGTTCTTATTTCAGAAGTCTCTCTGATTGGAGATGGGAGAGGCTGGCCTATGGATCCTTGTGGTTTTGAGGATAACGTGGCACGAGTTTGTCTAAAAGTCTATCTGGTCAGTGGTCCTGCACTATTATTAGGAGGGAAAAAAGGCTTGGGTCTGTTTTAAGGAGTTTCTGGTAAAAGGGTTAAGATAAAAAAAATAAACTGAGGCTCTTAAGGGGGCATTTTTGGCTCTTCTGTATGAAATGATTATTACAAACCTAAGCTTTAAAGTAAGGAAGCTGAAGGAGAGTTGAGACGAGTGAGTGACTGGCAATGCAGTTCCTTCTCTGATCGGCAAGGTTTTTGCTCTTGGCTTCTTGAGTTTACAACATTGGTAGCTGGTAATAGGTGAAGACGGCTTGAGTAAGACCTGTGAGGTTGGCAGAGCCATTCTCTCTCAACAGAAAGACCTGCTCCAGAAAGAGAGAGTGGAACAGTGGTGCACACATGAGCCGAGTGGCCCAGAGATGCCTTTTTGTTGAGTTGGTTATGGGGGGAAAGTGGCAAACAGCTTTCTGAGGAACCATGTGAGGCTTGGAGCTTTTAACAGATTAAACGATAGTAAATGGGAGAACATTTCTACCTAAGAATTATAGCTACTATTTATTAAGTACGTACTTTTGCTAGATACTGTGCAGAGGGTTTCATATGCTTATATTCATCTCATTTAATGACAGCCACCCCACTTTACAAATGAAGAGACTAGAAGGGGTGCATGACTTGTCCAAGGCCATTCAGCCTGTAAGAGGCAGAGCTGGGATTCAAACCCAGGTCCCTCCTCCACTTCTGAGCCCAAACTCTTGACCACTGTTCCCTATGTCCTGGAAGTGCTGGCTGCAGAGTGGGATTGACGAAAGATGTAGTGCCTGGAGATTAACGATGGAGGTTTGGTATAAAACAGTGGGTACACCACCAGCACCAGGGTGTTTACATTTCTTTAAACTTTGTTTCAAGGTCTGTATCATTTTTATTATATCAATTAGAAGTTGATCAATGCTATACTTTTATTTTTTTATTTTTTGAGGAAGATTAGCCCTGAGCTAACATCTGCTGCCAATCTTCTTCTTTTTGCTGAGGAAGACTGGCCCTGAGCTAACATCCGTGCCCATCTTCCTCTACTTTATATGTGGGACGCCTGCCACAGCATGGCTTTTGCCAAGTGGTGCCATGTCTGCACCTGGGATCCGAACCCCAGGCTCCCAAAGCAGAACGTGTGCACTTAACTGCTGCGCCACCGGGCCGGCCCCTATCCTTTTAATAACATGTCATGATCCTGCTGTAAAGGTCTTGTCTAGATTACATTACTTTCTGTTGCCGTTCACTTAACCCACCCAACTTTAACCAGCCACCTAGTGGCCGGTGCTGGAATTTCAGGCATAATGCCCCAAAGGAAATAATTGATTTCTAGAAGGCTGGCTTTGTAAACACAAACCTATAAAGTAATCATGTAGTGACCATTGTCACAGATTCTGCTGCCTAAACCACAGTTCAACAAGGGACTAAAAATGAGGAAGAAAGAAGTCCCACTTAAGCTCTATTTTTCTGTGTGACCCTAAAACCAGGAAGTTTTTATTTTGGGTACCAACTAGAACCTTAGGAAACATCACATGGTTTTACTTGTTCATTCCTCACACTCAGTGAGACAGGAATTCTTCGCTGTCCCCAGTTTCTTTTGCTGTGCCTGCCAGCTTTCCTCCAACACTGGAATGGTCTCCCGTGCGTTGTAACAGATTTCCTTTGATTCATCCAGATTCCCCCGTAAGGACAGTTCCTAGCCTCTCCCTGAGCCTGAGTCTCGCCATCGTGAAGTACAAGGATTGGACTTGATACTGTCTAGGTTTTCTCACAGTCCCAACATTTTGTGACCTAATAGCTATTAAGACCAAAGGAATAAATGCCTAATGATGAAATATCATGCAAAAGGGAAAACATTTTAGGGGAACAGAGGTCTTCTAGGCCTACCCCAAATCCTCCTGCATTGGCAGAATGTGGCTGCCTCTGTATAAGGCCAGCTTTGTGCCCTCCCCCCACCCCCCATTTCCTTTGGAAAGTGTAGAAAGCCCGCTTGTCTTGAATGCTTCCTTGCAAAGGACTCCTGCTGGAAGGCTGCACACACAGCCCAGACTTTGACCTTCACCTTTACCCCTGACTTACTTAGTGAAAAAGAGTTCTTATCCTCCCCCTCTAGGTTGTGGGGGGGATCTAGCTAGGGTTAGCAAGAATTCAATGAAAATATAAATAGAAATGTGGTCTATAAATAACACTGCCCCAGAATATCTGGAGGCATGAGTACCGGTGGGGCAGCAGACAGTCACCAGCCGCGCCGAGGAAGCCTTGCTCAGTTGCTCTGGCGTCTCTTGGGATACTTCAGACTTGCCAACGGGGCCTGGAGAAGCCCTCTCTCTTTCTGGGCTCTAGAAACGCCCTCCGTCTTCGCTGCCCTTGCACCCATCTTCTGCTAAACCTTCCCTGTGAACAGAGCACGCGGTGGAGCAGAGTAACGCTGCCTGGAAGCACACCTGGCTCTTAGTCCCAGCAGTGTCTGACTCAGGGAAATTCAGAAGATATCTGCGAGCTTCAGTTTTTTTCTGCTGTGGGCACAGGGATTTTAAAAAGTGGAGTTTTTGAAGAGCAGGAATCATACCTTATTTTATCTTCATTAAGAGGGTAGAGTCTAGAGCCAGATTGCCTGGCTTCCGATCCCCATATTTGCCCCTACTTGCTGTTTGGCCTTGGGAAAGTTACTTAACCTCTCTGTACTTCAATTTCCTTGTTAATGGGAAGAGTGATGGTGTCTACTTTGTTGGAGTATTGGGAGGATTAGTGAGTTAATATTTGTAAAGTGCTTAAACCAGTGCCTGGCCCACAGAAAACAGATATAAATTACCTAGCACGTAGTAGCTACTCACCAAATCTGTTGAATGAATGACTGAATGGGCACCAGACCTTCCTATCTTGCTGTCGGCAAAGGTAATTCAGTAAGAGTGTATGTGAGTTCTTCCTAAGCCCCCAAATGCTCTATGAGTAACAGTGGGATTATTAGTCTTACCTACTGGGGTAACAGTTGGCAGGGTAAGGTAGACTCCGTCATCCTCCTCCTTCATTGTCTGCCGTGTACACACTGCATCTGGTTTGCCTGGGAGAAGTGCCTGGAGCTGAGGTATCTCGGTGGATGGAAGGCAGCTTGGTGACTATTCTCATGCTGGATTCTGCAGCAGTGCCAGCTCTCTGTGTGGCCTGGGACCCCCCTCGCCTTCTTAACATTAGACCCACATTTTGGATACTGCTGACAAAGTTCTTCCCAGGCAAAGCAAGCTCTTAAGCAGACAAACAATTGACTGTGTAGCATTTTGCTACAAGGAAATTTTAAATATAAATAAAAGAAAAAGAAAAGAAAGCTCACACCTCTCCAAAAAGCAACCCGAAATGGACAAAGGAGGAAATAAGTAGAAAGAGCAGTGGACTGGGAGTCCGGTGCTGTTTCCAGACCCAGGCCTGCCTCCACTTACATGTGTGATAGGGACCCTCCCCTCAGCTCTCTGAGCCTCTCCAGATGTGTAAAGTGAGTTAGATTAGCTCAGTACTTCTCCGCTTAAAGGTACCTGAGGTTCACTCAGGGGCTTTATTAAAAATGCAGACTCTCACCCCACCCCAGCCCCTTCCATCTAGTTCAGGGGGTCTGGGTAAATCCCAGGAATCTGCATTTGTAACCAACACCCCAAATATCTCTGATCCAGGTAACACAGGGCCCTCATTCTCCCAAGAGCAGTGCTGGGCCCTGTAGCAGTTACCTATTGCTGTGTAACAAATTACCCTCCCCCAATTTAGCAGCTTAAAATAACAGTAAACATTTATTATCCTACACAGTTTCTATGGGCCAGGAATTCAGGAACAGCTTAACTGCATGGTTTTGACTCAGAATCTCTCGTGAGGTTGTGGTCAGAATGTCGGCTGAAGGCTTGAGTGGGGCTGGGGGAGCCAGTGGCAGCATGGCCCCCTCACGTGGCTGGCAGATTGGTGCTGGCTATTGGCAGAGGCCTCAGATCCTTGCACGTGGACCTCTCTGTAAGGCTGCTTGAGTGTCCTTACAACACGGCCGTCGTCCTGCCGTGTGAGTCATCTAAGAGTGAGATCAAGAAGGAAGCTGCAGTGTGTTTTATACCCTAGTCTTGGAAGCCACACCATCATTTCTACAACATCCTGCTGGCTCCACAGGTCGGCCCTATTCAGTTTGGGAGGGGACTACATAAGACATGAGGACCATGAGGCAAGAGTCACAGGGCCACCTTGGAGGCTGACTACTGCAGGCTCCTTTGAGCCTTCAGTCCTATGAAATGGTGTCACTGGGTGGCAGCTCCTGTCTCTGGGTTAGGGTTGAGGTAGAAATTGCTTAGTAAAGACATAATCTGTAAGTGCAGAAGCTGCAAAATGTACCCCAGAACCAGGCTGCCAGCCCCAGTGCCCTGCCGAGTCCCAGCCTGGCCACTAACTTGCTGCGTGAAGTTGGGCAAGATGTGGCCCTCTCTGAGCTCAGCCTCGACCTCAGAAAGTGAAGGGGCTGGACATGAAGACCTCCAGGGTCTCCTGGTTTTACCCCTGGGATCCATCTCGACTGCGGTGGGTGTAGACACTGGTGAGAACACAGGTTTGACCTTGTGCTGTGTGTGCCCTACCAGTGACCAGGCCCAAGGGTGCCCCCCATCCCTTGACCCTCTCAGTTAAGACTTGAGGGAGAAAGGCTTCAGAAGGGTCTGAGGGTACCTGTGTCCCCCCAGGTAAAAATCATGGTCCTCAAGTTGAAGAGTCAGGAACTCGGGTGTGTATTTCTGAAATGGAAACTTGAATGGCTCTGCTTTGCTCTGTGTGGTCCATGTGGTCAAACCCTGTTACCCACCCAGTGTCTTCTAGCACCAGTCATAGCCCAACCCTGTGACTTCTTAACACACTTTCACACACACCCATGTACACATCCCCCCACACAAGGAAATACTCACACAGACACACACGTACCCCATCACACAAAGAGATATTCACACAGACACACCTTCACACACACACACACACACACACAGATATTCACACAGACACACACACAACCCCATATCCAGCCACATGAACTTACTTCAGCTTCTCAGTTGTGTCTCATCTCTTATCTCTAGACCATTGCTCAGGTTCTTCACTCCTCCTGGGACATTCTTTCCACTTCCCTTTGGCCTGGCTCATTCCTACGACTTCTCAGGCCTGTCTCCCCCCCGTGTGTCCCCATCATAACCAATCACACCACAGCGCAGTGCCCACACAGGCTGTGTCCTCTGTGAGGGCAAGGGCTGTGTCTGTATTGTTCACCATCACACTCCAGCCCCCGGGCTGCACCCAGCACTGGGGAGGGCTGAACTATGAGTGAGCGAGTGAGTGAAGCATGCCGACCGTGCTCATGGGGCTGGGTTAGCCTTGAGATGTACCTCCTGGGAAAGGCAGGCCAAGGGGATACACAGAGAAAGGAAGAAATAATAGGAATGTAGAAGAATAATTAAAAGCCTGTGCACTTTCAGACTATCTAAAGAAAGAGACCATGGGATATCACGTCCCAGCTCTGCCGCTTACTAGCTGTGTGACCTTGGGCAGGTCACTCAACTTTTCTGACCTTCAGTGTATCCATCTGCAAAATGGGAATAGCAACAGTAGCTAGATCGCAGGTCGTTAGGAAGGTCAAATGACAGCTTATATATAAGCGGCACAGCACTGTGCTTAGCACGCACAAGGACTCAGTGGTTGTCATCTGTTATTAATATTGCCCTCACCACCCCTGCAGCAGGAGGTGGAACCACAGAAAATGTTGGTGGGAGGTTGCTGCAGAGAGTTGACTGTCTGGGCTCAGTTCTTCCCCAGCAAAGCAGGCTTTGGGGGACAGTGTCCACCCGAAGAGAGCCAGGCAAACGCCCCTCTGGCTGGCACAGCCAGGCCTGTGGTTGTGGGGCCGTTTCCAGTGGGCCTCTCCATCCTGGGGATTTTCCTCTGCTTCAGCGTGAGAAGTGAACTGTGCCTTTCAGCGTCACCCCGCGGAACCGGGACGGCCCCTGCCTCCCCGCAGCCTCCTCATCCCGCTGGGCCCGTCTGTTGTGTCTCTTTGAGCCCTGAGAGCGCTGGCACCCTGGTCTGCCCGCCTCCACACGCACACACTGTGGGCTGTGCCACCGGGAGAGGCTGCCGGGAAGCTGGGCTCAGCATCCCACCGTCCCCTTTCCTGAGGGCAGCCTCCCCTGGCAGGGAGGAGCTGAGGCTGCACAGGCTGAATAGGGCCCTTTATTCCCAGGCTCCCACAGGGAGGGTGTGGAGCCATGCCCACCACGCCCACCACACCCACACCCACACCCACACCCACATGGAGTGGGGACGGCCTGGCCCTGGTGCCGGGCTCCGAGTTAACCACACTCTCTGGCCCCGCTCTGTCTGGGTCCTGGAGGGCGAGTCCATGTCTGCTGCAGCCCCACTCTGGGCCGGCAGCCCTCAATGTGTGTGGGGTGAGGTAGGTTTACCCTTGGAGGGGTGTGTGTATGTTTGTGTGGTATATATAAATGAGAGAGACAATCTAGAGCAAGAATGTGTCACACACACACACACTCACACTTATTTATCCATTCAGCAAACGTCAACCAGGGTCCACTGTGTGCCAGTCCTCATGCTGGGCCTGAGGATACAGTAGTAAACGAGGCATCATATAAGATCTTGTGTAGAGGCAAGGTCGTTACAAATCCTGGTGAATTCTACGAGGGAAACAGTGAGGACCGGGGAGAGAGGCAGAGGGGCCTTGCTTCCTCAAAGTGGCCTGCCAAGGCCTCCATGAGGTGACCTGAAGGGTGAAAGGCCTTGCAGAATCTGTTCCAGCAGAGAAGGGCTTCTGGGGGGAGGCGACGCTCCGCTCCTTGGCCTGGGTGCTGGTTACATAGGGGGGTTCAGTTGGTGAAATTCCTTGAGTTATACACATGCATGTGCACTTTTCTGTATCTTTATTATACTTGAAAAGTTTTTTTTAAAAAAAGGAGAAAAATTGTTCTGGTCTCATAGCTCTATAAGGCTGCTCAAAAAGCCTTCAGTTCCATTTGGTTCCGTATTAAAACCTCTGATATGCTGGCCCAGGTGCTTTATTTCTAGGAGACACGTGAAAATCCCACCTGGCCCCGGGGAGGATGGGGAATGAAAGATTTTGTTCCCTTCAACCTGGCTCTGCGAACCTCCGAACCAGAATTTGGGAGATCATTTTTCCCTGTAAATTGACTCCTTCTTCCTGTAAGTGTGCTGTGGCGGCAGGAAGGCTAAGGTTCTGATCGATGGCGAAACCCCAGTGGACTTTTGCCAGTGTGTTTCCCTGAGTGCGTGGGAGAGGCGCGGAGAGCGCGGGTTTGGAGACTCACCTGTGTGAGTCATCCTGGAGGGCTCCCAGGTGGGTGGATGGAGTGAGCCATCGCTGCCTCTCCGCTGTGACACCTTCTCTGCTCTTGGAATTGGGCCGATGGAGGAGCATCCCAAAGAGGGGAAATGGGAGCTGTGTGGGAGACCCGGTGTGTGTAGGGGGCTGCGGTTTGAATCAGAGAAGGTTGTTGCAGGCTGAAGGGAGTCAGTATTTGGCCCTGGGTGGGGAAGCCAGGTGCATAGACAGATGCGAGGACTCCACGTGGCCAGCCAAGAGACAGGAAGGGCAGGTTGTGCCCCCACCCCCACAGCACCCCACCTACTTGACCCGGAATTGTCAGCTCATGAGAGATCCTATTTGTTCGGCATTTATTGTGGGCTGGGCTCCATGTTAAATGCTTTTATGCACCAGTTCATCGACTCCTCATGATAATCCTTTGTGTTGGGCATTATGGCCATGCGCCACATAATGACATTTTGGTCAATGGTGGACTGCATGTATGGTCCCATAAGATTAGTACCATATAGCCTAGGTGTGTAGGAGGCTATACCATCTAGGTTTTTGTAAGTACACTCTATGATGTTTGCACGATGACAATGAAATTGCCTAACCATGCATTTCTTAGATGCATTGTTAAGCAACACATGACTGTATTATGCCCATTTTGCAGTTTGAGGAAATTGAGATTCAAATAGGTTGGGACTTGTCCTATATCTCCCAATAGTAAATGGCAGAGCCAGATACTAGTCAGGAGCCTCCAGGTGACAAGGACTAGACCCATCTCAGCCTGGTTTAAGAAAAAAGGGGAAATTTATTGGTTCACATAACCGAAAACTTCAGGAGCAATGGTTTCAGGCATGGCTGGATCTAGGTGACCAAATCATGTATCTCTCTGGCTCTCAGCTTTGCTTTCTTCTCTGGTGACTTGATTCTCAGAAAGGCTTTCCCCACATGTGACAGAGGTATACAAAGATGCTCCCCAGCAACTTTGGGGCTTACAGTTTATGAGTTAGCAGCCCATGTAGAAAGAGAGCACTTCTCTTCCTGGTAGTTTCAGCATAAGTCTCAGGCTGATTCTCAGACCAACTTGGGTCACATGCCCATAGCCTGACTCTACTGACTGGTAACTCCAGGAGTGTGGGGTGAGATTAGCCCCACTGAAATCACACAGACTGGGGCCGGCTCCATGGCCGAGTGGTTAAGTTTGTGCTCTCCGCTGCGGCGGCCCAGGGTTCGGATCCTGGGCGCGGACATGGCACCGCTCATAGGGCCACGTTGAGGCGGCGTCCCACATCCCACCACTGGAAGGACCGGCGACTAAGATATACAACTGTGTACAGGGAGGTTTGGGGAGATAAAGCAGGAAAGAAAAAAGAAATCACACAGACTGAGAAAGAAGGAGGGAATGTTCCTCAAGAGAAAATTAGGGGCCTTGTAATACACATGCTGATGGTAAAACCCACAGATGCCTACCAGGTGAGACTCTAGCCAGAGCTGGGGTCTTGGCATGAATCGAGTGAGATGCGTGGGAGCCAGAACTCAGGGCATGGACTCACGACCCCCTGGGCTTCAGACCTTCCTCATCAGGACCGTGTCCTTCCAGAACCTGCATGTGCCCACTGCTTCCAGCCTCAGCATCTAGGCCTCACCCACCCACGTGGCCCCTTGTCTCTACTGGTCTGGGTGAAGGGCGAGGAAAGCCAGGTGTTGCGGGGGAGAAGCAGGATTGGGTGGCAGAGTATAATCCGAGCCAGGCACAAAGCTACAGATAGTGGGCCATATCAGAGGCTGGCAGCAGGTGAGCAGGTGGCCTGCCATCCCCAGACTGCAGCAGTTCAGAGGTGGCAGCACTAGAGAGAAAAGCAGGGGCCTGCCCACCAGCCGTTCAGACTCTAATATGGGTGGGGCTCAGCCACGCGAAGGCTGGGAGGCCACAGTTAGGAAACAGCCGAACATCAAACGCAGCACCAGCTTGCAGGGAGGCTGGGAAACCAGCAAAGGCTGATGTTGACTCTGCTTCTCCATTCTTCTCCCCTCTGCCCATCCTGTCCCCTTCCATTAAGACCCCTCTGTTCTGTGCTCACTCCCCTCACCAGGCCCTGTTGTCAGGTGAAAAGCTGATGCTTGTTTATACTCAGGTGTGAATGATTAATAAGGCTCACGGTCATTCTCCAGGGAGAAGTTTATACAGCCCAACCAAAATCTTAAAGAAATTAGATTCTGATTCTGTAATCTCAGGCGTCCAAGAAGTAGGCTGTGAGGTTGTTCAATTGAGTGGGGTATTCTTAGGGCCCGTGTGTACCCTACAGGCGGCTGCTTGCTCTAAACCATCAAAAGTCCCTGGCTGATTCTCATGGGACCACCTTAGGTCACCTGCCTGCTGGGGTGACTCCTGGAGGTGGGGGTTGGTATCTGCCCCTCTGACATTAAATGGATGGAAATGAAGGAGGGATTGCTGTTTGTGTTTTTCCTGGGGGAGGAAGAGCCATTAGTGCATCCGTGCATTGTTCTCTGTGCCCTCCTATGCCCGAGCTCTTTACTTAAGAGCTTCTGTCTTCATCAGTCTGTCAGCAGCCACAACCGTTCGAGATGCCGGATTTGGGCAGGGGGACACAGGGTCTGTTTGCTGGCCCGGCCCACTTCACACAGGGACCCACGCCAGGTCTGAAGAGCGCAAAGAGCTGGGGGAGGAGGAGCCTGAGGAAGAGTAATTACTCCTTTTTCCTCCCCACGGGCACTGCCTGTGTCCTGTCACTCTGTCTTAGTGCGTTCAGGCTGCTGTAACAAAATACCACAGAGGCTGGAAGTCCAAGATCAGGGGGCAGCATGGTGGGGTGAGGGCCCTCTTCTGGGTTGCAGCCTTCTCGCTGTCTCCTCTCGTAACGAGGGCCTAGGGAGCTCTGTGGGGTCTCTTTATAAGAGCACCAGTCCCATTCATGAGGGCTCTCCCTCACGACCTAATCACCTCCCAAAGGCCCCGCCTCCTAATACCATCCCGTGGGGCATTAGGATTTCAACCCATGAGTTTTGAGGGGCACAAACACTCAGACCATAGCACACCCCATGAGCAGACGTGGCATTTGTGCGGCGGAGGGAGGTCCCTCTGGTAACTCTCGAGTCTTCTTTCCTCTAATTGGTTTGGGAAAGTTCTCTCTTCTTTCCTGGGTGCCACGTCAGCCAGCAGAGCCTGAGGGGACCCCCGCCAGCCCCCACTTCACTCAGCTCTCAGATCCTCAGAGCTGGCCTCTTCCCTCTAGGGCTCCAGAGACCCTTGCCCCCCTCTCTCCAGACACTCCCCTGTCCCTCCTGAGGGCATCAGGCAACACTCGCATTCGTTACAGCCAGCCCCTGCCAGGTGTCACCAGGGGTCGAGGGGGTGTAGAAAGTCATCTGTGCCCTGTGACGATTACAGTCAGTTAGGGACACAAGACTCTGTCAGGTGTCTGGCCAGCCCTATGGACTCTCTCCTAACCCCCTGTGGTGGGTTGAATAGTGGCCCCCAAAAAGATATGTCCACATCCTAACCCCGGAACCTGTGAATATGACCTTATTTGGAAAACAGGTCTTTGCAGAGGTAATCAAGTTGAGGATCTCGAGATGAGATCATCCTGAATTAGGGGGGGCATTAAACCCACAGACGGTGTCCTTATGAGGGAAAGGCAGAGGGAGGCTTGAGACACAGACAGAGGGGGAGGCTATGTGAAGACAGAGGCAGATGTTGGATAGATGCTGCCACAAGCCAAGGATGCCTGGAGCCACCAAAAGCTGGAAGAGTCAAGGAAGCATTGTCCCCTAGAGGCTTCAGAGGGAGCACGGCCTGCTGACACCTTGATTTCAAACTCCTGGCCTCAGAACTGGGAAAAGATAAATGGCTATTGTGTTAAGCCACTAAGTTTTTGGTAATTTGTCGCGACGGCCCTGGGAGACTAACACACACCTTTCATTTTTGTCCTCAGATCCAGTTAGATAGGCAAGAATGTTGTTCATGGAGAACAAGGCCTCTGTGCCATGTGGTCTGTGGGCCTCTGGGCCCCTCTATGGTCTCCCCTCTTTCTTAGGCGAGTCCCCTGTGATGCTCCAGGCTCTCTGGCCTGCACTGAAGGGAGGGGGTTGGGAACATCTGTGCCCTCAGAGGCTGGGGTGTCTGAGAAGAGCTGGCCTAGGCATCAGGGGGTCCCCTGGGAAGGTGAAAGGGGGCCCTGGGATGGCAGCTTCCTAACACATTCTCCGAGACAGCAGGGGAGGGAGGGAGAACAAGAATAAGGTGACTGCCAGAGGGTCCAGGAGCTTGGTAAAGGAGGGCGAGACAGGCATTCAAGGAAGGCTTCATGGAAAAGGTCTTAGGATGGGGAAACCATGCCTTAGGATGCAGGGGGAGGCCCAAGGGCACTTAGAAGAAAATCAGACTCTTTTCTGTGGCTACGAGACTCCTACACAGCCTCTCTTCTGTCTTCCAGCTCTGTTCTGTGGTTGCCTCTGGCCGAGTCCTCTTGCTCCAGAGCTTTGCACGGCTGGCTCCTTCTCCTCAAAGTCTCTACTGAAATCAGAGAAACTTCCCTGACCACCAGCTGAATTCTCCCCCTTCCCAGGCACGCCCCTTCCTATTACCCTGTTTTATTCTCTTTATAGAGGTGGGAGAAGACATGTATGTGTAACCAAACTACTTGCTAGATATGCAAATTGTATCCTGTATCCCTCCCATGCACATCCCCTCCCTAATTAGAAAGTAAAGACCTTGAGAGCAGGGCCCCGATCCGTCTTGTTCACTGCAGTGTTCTCAGCACTTGGAGCAAACCCTCGATCAAGACAGTGATGGATGGGGGCTGGCCCTGTGGCCAAGTGGTTAAGTTCTCACGCTCTGCTCCGGCGGCCCAGGGTTTCGCTGGTTTGGGTCCTGGGCGCAGACATGGCACTACTTGTCAGACCACGCTGAGGCGGCGTCCCACAAGCCACAACTAGAAGGACTCACGACTGAAAAAATATACAACTATGTACTGGGGGGATTTGGGGAGAAAAAGCAGAAAAAAAAAAAAGACAGTGATGGAGTGATGGATAGATGGACGGGTGAATGGCATTCCAGGTGGCAGAAAAGGCAAGGAAGAGGGAGTTATGGGAGGATGTGAACATGCACACATATATGCTGTGAATCTTGAAGAGGAGAGACTGCCAAGAATAGATCAACCGAGACAAACCAAAAGAGGTTCCGAGGCTAGCCCTCGCCTATCACCCCTTTCGCCAGTGCCCTCTTAATGCCCTGTACAGTGGGCGCCAGCGTAGTTCGTGGAGTTCCTACAGACTCTCCACTGCTCAGTCGGGGGCTCCCTGGCCAATGGTGCTGTGTCTGGTGTTTCTGCTCTTCTTGGTCCCTGGACCCCTGACTCCTGCTCAAGGAATCACCTGTGGATTCCTCATTTCACAAGGAGGACCCTGGAGGCTGTGGCTGGCCTAGGGGTTTAACTGCCCTCCGAAGCTTCTGTCTTTTCTTTATCTGCTTCTCTCTATCGGTAAGAAGGAGCCAAGTCCTCATCTCTCACGTTCTTGAAATCATTCTCTAGAAGCAAATGCCAACTACTAAGACCCATCGGGTGCCACTCAGATGCTCATTAAGCGCCTGATATCCTGAGTGGGAGGGAGAAACACTGTGCCACCTAAGCATGGGGACCTTCCTGAGTCAGTGCCCTGCCTGTGTGTCCTGGCCCAGAGTGGACACTCACAGTGAGAAGGTCAGGCCAGATAGGGGGGTGGGGCAGAGATGGACCTCCCTTCCCCAGGTGATGCCCACCAACTTGTGAAGGTGAGCATCCCCGTGGTCCTGCAGGGCTGGCACCTGCCCAGCCAGCGTGGGGGTGGGGTGGGGACAGGAAGGGTCCATTAAAGTACAAGGAGCTCTTTCTCCCCAAAGCCCGCTAGACACTGGGTCACCTCTCCTTCCCTGCTTCCTTGGTCCATTCATTCTTTCACTCTCATTCACCCATTCACTCAGTCGTCATTCATTCACTTGAGACCCGGGGAGGGGTCACGCATCATTGCATCACCCTCCACGGTTATTGCTTGGTTCTCAGTCAGCCCCCAGAGTGGCTGTTCCCCAGCCCTCAGCACAGGACCTGGCATGGAGAAGACATAAATAATGCACCCATCACACACAGTAAAATCCTAAGTCCTCACCATGGCTCCCAAGGCCTTACATGATTCGAGCCCAAAGAACTCTGGATTTGTTGCCGTCTCTCTCCTCCTCACTCTCTGAGCTCTGACACCCTGGGTTGAAATCCCAACTCAGCCACCTAATAGCTGTGTGACTTTGGACAAGTCCTTCAACCTCTCTGAGCCACCATCTCCTCCTGGGCAAAGTGGGGATTTTAAAAGTACTTGCTTCCAAGTTGTTGTGAGCATTAAGCGAGAGAACCCAATGAACAGCTCTCAGCATGAGCCTGGCACGTAGTAAGCACTGAGCTGTTACCACCAAGCTATTACTCGCTTCTCGTCTGCTCCTCTCGATTCCACCACCCCCACTACGTAAGTCTTGGGACTTCTCGGGGAGCAGTCGTGGAGCCCCCACCCTCCAGTCTGCGGATGAGAATGCAGAGGCCCCAGTGGAGGAGGGACCTGCTTCAAGGTCATACAGCCAGCCTGTGGCCCAGGCTGGACTTGAACCCAGATGTCCTGCCGAGGCCCCTGCTCCTTCTGCTGGTCCCACCTTCTCAGCGCAGGCAGAGGGGCACCATCTTCGCTTATGTGCTCCAACCCTGTCGGGCTCTCTTCCCCGCTCTCAGGATGAGTTCAGCCTGAGGTCTGTGTCGTGCCCTGTGTGTCTGCTCATCATATTTCTGGGGCATCATCTGCCTGGCTTTGAGACTCTGGCAGGAGGCTGGCCTCCCTGTAAACGGGCTGAATTACATTTACAAGAGGTCTTTAATGCCCTGTGGTCTCGGCTTCCTTAATGGGGCTTTTCCTCCTCCTCCTTTTTTCTCTCCCTTTTAATACGGTCACCGGTTTGGCTTTCCGAGTGCGGTTTGGATTCCTAACAGAGAAGTCAAGACCGTAGAATCCCTTCCAGATCTTCCCTCCCCTCCCCGCCTCCCCCCACCGCCTGCGCCAAAGCCCCGGGAAGAGAAAGCCGGACTCCTGTCGGGATTTCAGCGAGAAGGAGAGAAGCCCTGTTGGGATTCCAAACACTCAGCCGGGAAAGGGCTGGTACGGAAATGCTCCTCTGACTGCACCTGAGCCACAGGCCCACGAGCCTGGGGAGTGGACGGAAGGGCCAGCCCAGTGGCGTAGTGGCCTCAGCTGCAGAGGGTGGGCTCAAGGGGGCAAGGTGGGGGTCCCACGCCCCTGTGGGTGAGGAGCCAGGCAGAGCCCTCCCACCTCCCCGCCCCCATCCCTCCTTTCTCAAACCTTCTGCACCTTATGGAGGCCTTCATTGTTCCTTAACTATTTGTTTTTCACTAGTTCTATCTCTGCAGCTGGATCAGGTCCTGTCTTATCTCTATCTCTATCTCATCTCTATCTCTATCTCTGTCTCATCTCTATCTCTATGTCTATCTCTATCTCTATCTATCTCTACATCTCTATCTCATCTCGTCTCAGGGACACCCGATTCAGTCAGAGGTGTGGCCAGCCTTGAGTTGGAGGCCTGGGAGGGGGACCCTATTTGTCTCCCCATCTCCCTCCTTTCCTTTTTGTCCTCCAACACGGTGAGAAAGAGCAGGAATGCTATTTTTGGAGAATGGATAAATCGTGTTTTATCTCCTTTCAAAAGGAGCACGTGGCTGAGCCAGGCCTGTGGGCCCCGGCCCTCCTGTGGTCTCTCCTTTGGTTTCCTCTGCGTCTTCGACGAGTCCTGCAGGGTCCTGTGAGACACCTCTCGAGCGCTGGCGTCACTGCGCCTGGGTGACCTCCAGCTCCTGCTGTCACTGGCTCAGGCGGAAGGCTCAGCCCCCCAGCCCAGGGCTGCCCGTCATCTTGTCAGTCCTGAGGGTGGCCTCCTCGCACCATGCGTTTATTTTTACACGCCGTTCCCACGGCAGCACACATGTGCCCTCGGCACGCAGGCAGCAAAGTGACAGGCAACCAAAAAAGGGTAGGAGGCAGAGGCCAGGAATACCAAATCCGTGACAGCTCCCCTCAAGGAAAAAGCAGCTGGCTCCAGTGTCTTGATAAATCATGTTTTATCTCCTTTCCAAAGGAACGCGTGGCGGAGCCGGTTTATCTTGATGACATCGTCCCGTCTGCACAGTGTCATCCTTCTGACAGGAGATGGCCCCTCTGCCTGGCTTCAGGGAGAGTGGGAGGGAGAGGCTGGGAGAGGAAAGTGAGTGGACCAGCAAGTACGTACGGGGCGGCTGCTCTACGCAGACCTTGTGCCCAGTGGAGCGTGTGGCACGTGGGGAGGCAGGCGCTGCAGACCATGGGCTCTGGGTCACGCCGTCTGTGCAGAGATGAGAGGCACGGATGGAAAGAAGCCACACTCCACGTGATGAGTTAGGTGTCCCACTGTCTGACTGGAGCAGGGCTGGTGACCAGGACCTGTGGTGACGGGGAAGTCGGATGCTGAAGCAGCTGCTTTCAGTGCCCCCAGGTCCCCTCACCATTCACCTGCCACAAGCTTCTGGGGGGCACACCTGGGGCTTTGTTCTGGCCCCGGGAGCACCCTCGGCCAGAAGCACCCGAGTTAATGCTCTCAGAAGCTCGACACAAGCAGGGAGTTGGTGATACATACCCAAGGCTCCTCGCCCTCGGTCGGGGTGCCTCTGAGCTGTGTTCTGCATCATCTCCCAGAGTCCCCAGCAGAACTGAGCTCTGCTGCCACAGTGATTAACTGACCTGATCATACTTCCCGCTCCTCTACTGATATTTTCCAGCATCACCTCCCAAATAAACAACGTGCACTCAACTCCTTGTCTCTGGGTCTGCTTCTGGGGAAACAGCCTAAACCAAGGCCATGGTAGTACTTGACTTGACCGTGACTGAGGAAGCGTAAGTGGATGAACATGCAGTCTACATATTTGTTCACAGGCAATGGGGATCACCTCAGTGAGGACCCCTTTAATGCAAATTATGAAAATCCATCTCCAACTAGTTTAAATTAAAAATAATTTTATTGTTTTATGCAAGTGAAAAGTACCCGGTAGACTCTGCATTCAGGAAAAGCTACATCCAGCTGCTCAAATGACATCAAAGGAATCAGCCCTTCACCGTCTCTTGACTCTGCTGTTTAATCGTTCAAGAAACATTTATATTGAGCACCTACCTAGTGCTGGACACAGCTCTTTTGTCTCAGTCTGTTTCCTTCTCAGACAATAATGAAGATAGCCACTAAAAGTTCCAGGCTTTCATCCTGGAGCTTAGCAACTGTGGGAGAAAGGAGGTGCCAGCTGAAGTCTCAATGGGAGTCTGAAGCCTCATTGGCCTAGATCGGGTCTCTGCCCATCTCTGGTTGGCTAGGCTGGGTCATGTGCCTACCCTTGTTGCCAGGGGGTGTGGTTAGCTCCATCTGAACCACAAGGACTGGGATGGAGGAGGGGACTTCTGCAGAGGGAAATCGGGCTGACTTGGACAACAGATGCCTGTTACAGCTACGGGGTGAGCACTTCACCATGTGCCGGGCTCCGTGGGCCCTGAGATGAGTCAGATGGGCCCCTGGTGAAAGGAGGCGCTCAGATATCTGTAATACACAGCAGGATGTGGAGAGCACCTTAGGAACAGACAAAGCGTATGGATGTTCTGCAAAGAGGGAGGTTACTCCCAGCTCAGCCAGTCAAGGAAGGCCTTCTGAGAGGGGGCATTGCCCTAGACCTTGACAGCCACTGGGCACAGAAATGCCAGCTGTGTTAGGCCTTGAATGTCAGACCAAGGTGTTCAGATTCTAAATTTAACCAACTGTAAAAGGACTATGCATTGATCTATTTGTTGTAATTGAATTTGGCCATCTCGGAAGAGCCTGCTGGGAAGGTTTGAGGGGCTGGCATTTCCTATAAGCTTTGCCTATTCTTGTAGAGGGGCAGACCAGCCCCGCTGCACCCCTACAGCTGGAGGCTGTGTGTACAGAGAGGCTGGAGAACAGTCAGGCTGGGGCAGTGGCTCTCCCCTTGGCATTGATTTGTGCCCGCCCTGGAAATAGCCACCCACCTAAGCTAAGAATAGGAATTCCTGCCCAGCTAGTAGGAGTGAATGCTGATTTCTCAAGGAGGGATGGGCCTGAAAACAAAACAGCGTGTGGGTTGGGCCATCCTTTGTATTCGTTTGCGAGGTCACTTGGGAGCCGCGCCCACATTGGGGCATGGATCCTGCCATTAGACTAGACAAGGTGACGTGACCAAGATGGCAGCCTCCAGGGCTCCTCAGCTGCCGGAGAAGTCCTGGGCCCTCAGCCTTGGGTCCCTCCTGCCCTCTGGGAGAGGTGACCACTCCTCCTTGTTTCCTTGACAACAGGCAGGGATGGTGGCAGGTGGTGGGCAGCTAAGATGCTGAGAAGCCAAGGGAGAGGAGAATGAGCAGGTAGGGTCCCTGGTCACTATGGCAGCTTTACTGGAATCACCGGCTCATGAACGTCTCTCTTCCAGGCAAGATCCTCTTCCGGAGAAGCCACATCCGGGATGTAGCTGTGAAAAGGCTGAAGCCCATCGACGAGTACTGCCGGGTAAGGGCGTGTCTGAGGGTGGGGTGGGTAGCCCATCTGCCGGAGAGTCTGTCCAGCTGAGAAGGAAGGCCGTCTGTACAAAAGTCTTGGCTGTGGTTTAGCAGAGGCCTCCCGAGGCCTGGCGTTTCCTGGCCAGAGGAATGGGTGTGGGTGTACCTTGGGGAGGGGTCACCCCGTGACTGGGCCACTCTCTGGGACATGAAGGCCTCGGGCTCCCAGCTGAGTCTCTGCTCCTCTCAAGACGTGTCCATATTTCCAAACACTCCTTTAAGTCACCTCCACGGGCTCGGGCGCTAAGTGAAGGGGCCTCCTGCTGAAAGGAGTCTGTAGGTGGCATTTTGCTGGACATAGAAGAACTCTTTCTTTGAATTCCTTTTGGGACGTTGTTGGCATCAGTTCTGAGTTCGGTAACATCCAAAATGCATATTTGTTTATTCACAGAAGTCTTGATAGAAGCAGATGTTCATGGACCCATCTTTCTAGATGCAGATGCTCACACAGACACACACATTAAAACAGCCAACGCCAAAAGCAGACGGGAGAGTGAGGGCAGTCTCGTGAGGCAGAGCCCATTTATCTTTCTACTTCGATCAGAGTCCAGGACCCCTGCAGCGAGGCTCCCACTGCAGTGGCCTTAGCACATGGCCTTCGGATGACCAGACCACCTGGGTTTGAACCCCTGATGAGCTTCATGAACATGAGCAAGTTACTTAACTTCCAGGAGCCTCAGTTTCCACATCTGTACGGTAGGCAGGAGAACAGCCCTCCACAGAAGGTAGTCGGGAGAGTGAAATGAACTGACACCCGTAAGGCAACAGCACAATGTCTGGTGCGGAGGAAGCATTCAGTAGGCGCTAGCTTTTCATTGTTGTTATTTCAAAACGTAAACAATTTAATGTTACCACTGGGCCCCACTGGCTTTAATAGAGATAGAATTTCTTAGTTAAATGAAACCTACTGTGGAGTCTGACTCAAGAATCTTTTTTTTTTAAAGATTGGCACCTGAGCTAACATCTGTTGCCAATATTTTTTTTTCTTCTTCTTCTTCCCAAAGCCCCCTAATAGGTAGTTGTCTATTCTGGTACGAGGTCCTTCTGGTTGTAGTCTGTGGGACGCTGCCTCAGCATGGCCTGATGAGTGGTGCTATGTCCACGCCCAGGATCCTCTCACCAAAGCAGAGTGTGCAAACTTAACCACTTGCCCATGGGGACGGCCCCTGACTCAAGAATCTTGAGGAGAGGCACATGTGGGATAATGTTTTGTTGCAAATACTGGTATTAGAGTGAGAAGAGCTGAGGCCAAATCCCAGTGCCCCACTTACTAGCTGTGTGACCTTGAGCAAGTTACTTTACCTCTCTGAGCCCCAGTTTCTTCCTCTGTAAAATGGAGGTAGGAGCCAGCCCAGTGGCCTAGTGGTTGGGTTGCCATACTCTGCTTCGGCGGCCTAGGGTTCAGGGGTTCAGATCCCAGGCACAGACCTACACACCAAGCCATGCTGTGGTGGCATCCCACGTACAAAGTGGAGGAAGATTGGCACAGATGTTAGCTCAGGGACAGTCTTCCCCAAGCAAAAAGAGGAAGACTGGCAACAGATGTTAGCTCAGGGCCAGTCTTCCTCACAAGAAAAAAAAAACCCAAAGAGGTAAAAACAACTATCTCATGGGGTTCATGAAGGGGGTTGAGTGGGAGAATGTATATCACAGTGTTTGTAACTTCTGAAATGCTCCGTCTCTACATGGAGTTGTTGCCGTAAGGTCCCTTTCTGCACTAATATTTTATAATTCTGAATCACTATGTTTGGCAATAAAAATGTTTAGATAAGAACCAAGTTGCTAAATTTATTAACTGGTGTTAGGGAGATAAGCGCTCTTGTATACTCTCCATTAAGCCAAGTTTGAATTTCGCGACTGTGCAGGTTATACTCGGTCACATTTTCTGCCTTAACCTAAAAGGATGCCCCGATGATGAATACCCTTAAGCTACAAGCTCGTCTTCTTCAGATCAATATTCATCTTCCTCTTTAAAGGGCATTTGCTGTTTCCAGTTAAATTGATGGCTGCAGCCTGAGCTTTTCTTTCTCTTTATATCTTTCCCAGGAAGTTAAATAAATGGGCAAAGCTAATGGGGGAGGGGGCAAAGGGCGGGCGGCGGGCTCTTCCAGCTGGGATTTATGGCTCAGATTCAGCCTCGGCCCTCCTGAGCTGCTGGAGCCCGAGGCATCTGTAGGCGGGCGCTGTGGAAATGCCGTCTCCTCCATCATCTGTAGGAGAAAGCCGATAGCATCTTATCTGCTGGGGTCAGGCTTTGAACAGGACTCCCGAGTCAGGATGAGACTCAAGGGGCCCTGGGGATGTTGCTGGTGGCTGGGGAAGCCATTTAAGTGGAGTCTGCAAGAGGAGGGGCTCCTAACCTGGTTAGTGCAGACAAGAGCTGCTCAGAGCTGGGCAACAAAGAGCCGTGTCGTGGGTTCACCCAGCAGCCAGCCGGCCCAGAGGGAATTTACTCTGAGAATGGTGTGGGGCGAGGCAGTGCAGAAGTGACCTTTAATGCTGCTGAACTAGAAAGCTGGGATCTGTGGTCTGATTGTCTGAGACCTTGGAATGACCTTGGAATGGTCATTAGGGATAAGCCAGCAGCAGCCCCCGGTCACTGCCATCCGGCGTTGTGCTTCACAGCTCTGCCACCCGACAGTCCAATCTATGGCCACTCGGGATCCAACAATTCACTCAGCGTCACTTCCCTCCACAGCGAATTCCATGGTCAGTGCCCTGTGCCGTCCATCCCATGGCCAGCCCTTCCCTTGTCCATGCCTCTCCTCGGACACACTGCTTAGAAACTCTGGGGTTTTTATTTCCAGTACTCTGCATGCAGCTCTGCTTGGCTGGCCAACATCTCCTTCCTTGGACCTGCCAGACAACGTGGGCTCCAGGTCTGGGATTTGCCGGGGATTCACACGCACCCAAAAGTCTGCAGCTGGCTCTGCGCACAGAGCAGCCCGCACCTCTGCCAGGACTCAGACGTGGAAAGTCTGACCGTGCCGTGGACCTCCCCAGACTTTGGGCTCACCGCCCTTGCCGGCCAGCCAGTCCCTCTGCCTAATGGCGGTTTCACAGCCCAAATCTCAGTATTAACTTTAAACATATATGGAGCAGATTGGATGAATGTCACGGAAAATTTACCGAGCACCAGCCGGGTGATGGTTTTATGTGGCACTTGAGGGCCGCGTGTCTATCAAGAAGGGTTCCAAAGGCATTTCTTTAACTCCATAAATTAATTTAACGGGCAGCATGGTTATGTGGTTAATATTTAATGGTTCTGTGGCCTCGACAAGTTGAGGACTTTCATCTCACTAACAAGCGTGTGCTATGCTTGAGGGGCTTAGGTAACAATTTTGTAAGTGACTCCATTTACCCTCTTCCTGTGTGTGAAACACATGTTTGTGGTGTTTGTCTAGGGGATAAAATAAATACCCTGGGTGGGGGGCAGTGAGAGAGTGTTTGAGATTGATCAACCTGCCCTTGGCCACGTCGATGACGTTTATGTGGGTCTCATTTTCCTGGTGGGTGCGACTACAATTTTTTGCTGCCCAAAAAGCTGAGCTTGCTTCTATTATTCTGTCCAGGATAGACTTGCTTTCGGGGTCAATGGCTTTCTTGGTGGGAGGGATGAGGGGTTGGCTATAGTTGGACTGGACTGGGGGAGGGACTCCAAGCCCCACAAGGGGGTCAGCCCTGGAGGGGTAAGGGTCTCCCTACCCAGCCCTCCCCTTCTCTGGGACTCATTCATTTTTATCCCCACTTCCTCGATTCGAAAACTGAGGCTCTTACTTGTGGTGGTTCTTAGTCCCAGGTATTCTCGCTCCCACCATGGGGATTTTTCACCACGGCCCATCATTGGCTCTCACTTTATTAAAGAGAAAGGTTCATGTTGCAACTGAAACAGATTCCTGCCAGGAGTTCCAGGGGTCCGTGGCATGCTCCATCCTGGATACAGGGAGAGTAGCTTTGTTGTGGCCCTCGTTTGAAAGGTGGGTGTGGGCCCGGAGTGTTGCTGATGGGGGAGACTGAGGCAGAGAGCCAAGACTGGTCCGTTCATACCTCCCGAGTGGTCTGGACTCTGGGGAACCCAGTGGTAGAATCTCTCCGTCTCCTCTGGTCCAGACAGGAAAAGGAGTTGCCAGCCTGGGCAACTCAGAGGAGCCTTTCTCCTTTAAGGCCCTCAGAGGAGCCCCACTGCCCACCAGAACCTCCAAGCCGCTCAGCCGGACACCCTGGGGTGTGGTTCCACATGCTGCTCCGCCTCAGCTCCCACCCCCTCCTCCACCCCTGCAGTCCAGTCCACCGGGAACGCAGCTGTTCCCAACTAGCCAGACTGCCTTAGGCTTCCGCCCCTTGGCCTGTGCTGGTCCCTTTCCTGGGATGCATTCAGCTCCCATAGTGCCCCTCCCCGAAGTCCCCTGACTCCCCGGGGAAAGCTCACCATGCCTGCTCCTCTCTCCCCAGAAAACTCTGCACATGCCTCCATGCAGCACACTTGCCCTGCACAGGAGGGTAATTTCTGTGTGTCCGTCTTCTCCAGACCAGGAGCTCCTTGAGGACCACGTGTGTTATCTTTGTGTCTTCACTAACAAGCAGAGAGCCTGGCCCCTCGTGGGTGTCCAGCCAGTATCTGAGGACAGGATGCAAAGATCACACACAAGCAGAAGAAACCTCTGAGGAAGGTGACATGCCCCCAAGGCCCCGAGGTACTAGGATCCCTTGTGAAATGACTTAAGCTGCAACCTCGCATTAGACACTATTTCCATTTCAAAAGGATTTGCTGCTTACATCCTTCAAAAAGAGAACTCATATGTTTGAAATAATCTGATTTACAGAATTTCGGTGACCCCCAGCTTCCTATTAAAGGTGGTGACCTAGGAGGAACAGGCCAGGCAGCATCAGCAGATGGGGGCTGAGAATAGGGGACCAGACGGACAGGACTCCAGCCCCCGGGCCGCACCCCCAGTCCCTCCAGAGTAGCTGGGTTTTTACCTTTGAGATTTCCATGGATTAGAAACCAAAATGATACTGCTAAAAATAAGAAAATGTTCGACCCCATGGAAAGAGCAGGATGCCCACGGTTGCTTTGCCAAATGCAGAACTTTGCTTTCTGTCCCGGGACCGACATTACCCAGGGTGGAGGGCTTTGCGGAGGGGGGTCGTTTCGAAGCAGGAGGTCTGAGCGGTCGGCCTGGGGCGCCCTCCCTGGCAGGTGCGCTTGAAGCACCAGGCTTGTCCTGCTGTATCTGGGTGGAGCTCTAGAGGCACTGCCACCCTCTGCCTTATCTAGATCTGCACCACCTGGAACGATGATGCGGTACCAAGTGGTGGCCCGTGTCCCTGGCCCCCCGATAATGCTCTTGCGGGGGCCACCAGCTGGAGCCCTCGGAGCAGTTTAGCACTGGGAAAGGGGACACTGGAAGGACTAGCTGAGGGCGGTCAAAAACCTGGATAGCTCTTCAGTGCCTCGTTCGCAGTCTCCCCCGGCACCCACTGCCCCCAGCCCACTCCCTTGCCCTGTTTCTCCAGATCTGCTCTCAGCTAGCTCGCCAGCCCCCTAGACCATGAGTGGCAGGGTTGGAAGGGACTGAAGTCAGCTCAGCAGACATTCTGCAGGGCCTGCGTGCTCTAGGCAGCCCACAGGGCAGTGGCCCCTCCCTAGATGCTGAGGGCTGTGAGGTCATGCCCATTCCAGCTGTTCTCCCACCTGGGACCTTCAGGACCCTCCGACCTCACCGGAGTCAGAGGCTTATTAGAAAGGCTCAGTCACGGTGATGATAGATCAGACACTGAATTCACTGATAATGGTGCTGCTTACAGTCCTGGAGCCACCGACTGTCAGACCCGGAAGAAATCAGGTTGTCTCCAGCCTGGATTTGTCCCAGCTGTGTTCTAGGGGCTGTCGATAGGAAAACCAGCTCCACGGTCAGAGACCTGTGGGCAATGCTGGAGGCAGTACAGACTGGTAGGTGAGACAGAGCGTAGGCTCCAAACTCAGATGGGCGGATTCAAAATCTTGCTACTTACTGGCTGTGTGGCCTTGGGAAATTACTTAGCCTCTCTGTGCTTTGGTTTCTTCTTCTGTAAAATTGAAATCATAGTCATACCCATCAGAGTTAATGTGATGATTAAATGATTCAATCCCCCAGGATGTCATTATTGTTAATAATTGCTGGCCTAAACAAAGCTTTCCAGGTTTCTTTCCTGCAAGACTTCTCAGAGCCTTTACTATGGTAAAGAACATGGTGATCTCCAAGATGGGGACCACCAAGGCACCATTTCGCATGTGCCCACAGAACTCATTTTTCCTCATCAAACAAGTGTTCCATGAGATAGTTTGCGATTCCAGAGTTAGTCTGTTTTATCCTAGAAGAAACAACCAGAGAGGTAAGTGAGCTGCCCAAAGTCACACAGCAAGTCTCTAACAGCAGAATTGGAACTGGAATTGAGGTCTTGTGACTCCCATTCCAGTGTTCTTTGTAGTCTGCATCGCGGCTTTCACCTAAAGAATAGTGACAAGGAAGACAATAGTGTCACAACTGAAATGGACTGCGTGTTTACTCAGGGCCAGGCACTGTGCTAGGCTCCTCATATTCATGACCTTACTTAACCTTCTAACTGGCAGGTGCCATATCCAATCCATTGTACTGAGTTCAGAGAGTACAAGTAATGCATTCAGCATCACACAGCCTTTGAGTGGTAGAGGCAGGACTTAAACCCACGTCTGCCGGCCCCGAGGCCCTGACTTAACCACCCCACGGCATGTATCATGAATGTCCAATGGCAGAATTTTAGGCCTGAGCTGGTGGGTGGTGCCCCTGAAAATGCCCATGTGTTGGCCCCCACCTGCTCCTCTCAGAAAGGCCGGGTCTGGGGGTTCCCCAGCTCTGGCAGCCGTCGCCAGCGCAGGCCTCGGGGACTGACTGCTTGGCACCTGGCTCTCCTGCCAAATGATTTTGGCCAGAGCGGGACTTGGCGGCAGCTCTGGTGGAAGCTGCTCCGAGCTGAGAGCCTCTTGTCAGCCTGAAATCGGGTCCAGCCCTCGATGCGGCTCTCCTCGGGGCTCCTCATTAAAGAAAGATGCCACGGTGGTTCAACCAAAGGCCTCTTTGTCTGAGGCTCTCACAGCCCACGCGTCCTCTGCCCCCAGAAGGCCGGTCTCTGTCGGCATGAAGGGCCCCTGTGTTCGCCGCTGGTGCTGGATGAGCCGTGGCCGGCCGGCGTCTGCGCCGGGGCGGGTGGCAGTGTGCTGAGCTGGGAGGGCGTGAGCGCTCTGGGCCGACTGGAAGCCTCCCTCCCCAAACCCCTTTCAGGGGGGTGACCCTGGCAGCGACTCTGCACACAGCCTGGGGCCCTGGTGATGGTTCCCTCCTGCCTCCTGCCCATCCTGGCCCATTAGTGCTTCCTCCTGAACCTTCCTGCTGCCCACCAGGAGCCCCTGCCCTGCACGTGCCTGATTTCCACTTCTCTTTCTGCCTCTGTTTCTGTTTCCCTCCCTGCATCTTTCTGTCTCTCTTCATCTCTCTGTATATCTGTTTCTTTTTTTCTTTTTTTTTTTTCTGCTTTATCGCCCCAAACCACACCCCCCAACCCGTACACAGTTGTTTATCTTAGTTGCTTGTCCTTCTAGTTGTGGGATGTGGGACGCCGCCTCAACATGGCCTAACGAGCGGTGCCATGTCCGCGCCCAGGATCCGAACCCTGGGCTGCCGCAGTGGAGCGCGCAAACTTAACCACTCGGCCACGGAGCCGGCCCCTCTTTTTTTTTTTTTGAGGAAGATTAGCCCTGAGCTAACTGCTGCCAATCCTCCTCTTTTTGCTGAGGAAGACTGGCCCTGAGCTAACATCCGTGCCCATCTTCCTCTATTTTATATGTGGGACGCCTGCCAGAGCATGGCTTGCCAAGCAGTGCCATGTCTGCACCCAGGATCCAAACCGGTGAACCCCGGGCTGCAGAGAAGCAGAATGTGCAAACTTTGCTGCGCCACCAGGCCAGCCCCTGTATATCTGTTTCTTTGTCTCTGTCTCTCTCAGTCTCTGTCTCGCCCCCTCCATCTCTCTGTCTCGGTCTCTCTCTGTGTCTCTCTCCCCCTCCATTTCTCTGTCTCTCCTTCTGCAGTTTTTCTTTTCCTTCTACCCTCTCTGGGGGAGCAAACAGCACCCCCAACGTCTGTTAAGCGAAAACTCAAGCACTTTGGGGCAGGTTCCACCCATCCTACTTTCTGAGCACCGGGCTTCATTCTGCCACTTACTTTATTGTGGTTCATCCCCCAGCAGCCTCAGGATCCTCATTGTAGACGGAGGCAACCGTGTCTACCTCCAGGACAAAATGGGGTGACACGTGTTCAGGTGAGCTCTTTCAGGGTGGCGGCCGTGTCTGGCTCATCCCTGTAACACCAGGGCACAGCCCGTGTCCTGCTCATGATGAGAGCTCCCCGTTTGCGGGGTGATTGAAGAGTCAAGGAGCCCAGGGCAGAGCCTGACACGTGGTGGCTCTCCTTACGAGTTAATCTCCCCTCTTTGTTTCCTGGCTATTCGTGCGGATGTGATCTGTTAGAGAGCCCCGGAAAGCCCGGCTCTGGGAGGAACAGCTGGGAGTGCAGTGTTGTCTTTCCTGTGCTGGTCGGGGCTTGTCTCGTCTTGCCCGGGTGTGGGTTTGGCATCAAGAAGGCCATCAGGGTATGTTGCCTAGTGTTCGATGCCATACTTGAATTGCTACCTGACCAGCTCAGAGAAGAAGTAAACTGTCGCTTCCCTCTTCCTCAACACTGTACTTTGTCAGTACAACCTAAGACCACGTGTGCTGTTTTTGCCCCATTATCCTGTCCCACTACTGTTGGATATTGGGCTTTGCACAGCCAAACCCTTATTCATGCATTCATTCGTTCATGTGAACAAATGCTTATTGAGTGTCTGCTCTGTGCCAGGGACCCTTCTAGGATCTGGGGACACAGCAGTTGACAGATGAAAGTCCCTGCCCACGTGGAGCTTACCATCTAGCAGGGTCTTCATCTGTAACGTGATCTGGTCATGAGGTTCCAGGGACTGCACCCACGGAGGCCCCAGCACACCTGGCACATTGGAGCCACCGGACCGGGTCATGGTTCCTGAAGCAGCCCCCAGTGAAGGGGCCTGGGGAGGCATGGGCATGTGACCTCCTCCTGTCCAGCTGACCACTGACCTGGAGCCTCCTTATCGGTGGCTCCTCACATCCCCACAGTCCCGGGGTTTCCTCTTCCTTCTGGCTGCAGCCCAGAGTTCTCTTGGCCCTGTTCCTCAGCCCTGCTTTAGCAGTGGCCTCTCCTGTCTGTTTGGACCAAAGGATCATTCCAGCGTTTTTTCTCCATACTAGAGAGCAGGGTTCACAGAGTTCCCTTTGAGAGCTCCCTTCTCCTGGCCTCAGCCACACCCGCGCCCCTCCATGTTAGACTGGGCCAGGTCCAGGGTCCCATGTGCCCCAGGCTGCAAGGTGTGGGTACGGTCGGTGTGCAGCAGGAACTCTGACCATCGTCTGACCCTAATCCCTCACTTTCCGGCAGCAGACTCTCAGCCCTCCCTGGATGACAGGCGCACAGCTGGCCCACAGCCCTGCCTGGACAGTTGTCCCCCATGGGATCCCCATCCCTGTCCTCTCCGCCCATCCGATCCTGTGAACCCCTCTAGCCTAGCTCATGCCAACTCTTCTAAGAAGTCTTTCTGTGCCCTTTACTTCTACTGCTCTTCCAGGCGTCCTCGCTTAGCCTACGTAAGGCCCTGTGAAAGCAGGCCCAGGCCGGCCCTCCCTCACTCAGGCACTCGGGCCACACCGACCTCAGTCAGCTTCTGGAACCACCATGCTTGATCTCTCCACCTACCTTGACCGATTAATTCTTACCCATCCTTCAGAGCTCAGCTTCAAAGAGTCTTTCCTAACCACTCTCTCACCCCGCCCCAATCTTCCTAGGTCGTATCCAACTCCATTATAGCACCATGCTGTTCTCGGTAGAAGTATTTAGTTTGTTGTTAAATGAGTAATTGTGCTGTCAGTATTTAGGGACTGTGAATATCTGCTGCAGCTGGAGTGTGGCTACTGGGAGACCAGACTGGTAGGATAAGACCTCAGATTGTCAGGCCAAGGATCTTGGACCCGTGCTGTGGGCAGGAGGGGATTCTTCCAGGATTCATGCAGAATTGCTAGGTCCTGAGGGCCCTGAGACCTAGGGTTCAGTGGTCACTGTTTTTTGTTTCACTGGCAGATTGTTTAGTTGTTTTACTGGCTAGTTGGCTGGTTGGTTGGATGAATTATTGGCTGGATGGTAGATAGGTTGCTTGGTTGACTGATTAGTTAGTTATTATTAGTTGACTAGTTGGTTAGTTGATTACTTGGCTGGTTGGTTAGTTGATGGGATGGATGGATGGATGGAGAGTTGTTTCATTAGTTAGCTGAGTAGTGATTTCATTGATCAGTTGTCTGGTTGGATGGGTGGGTGGCTGGTTGACTGTGTCTTCCACGGAACAGTGCTTGAGCCTGCCCATCACTGTTGGCCCAAGTTGACTCTGCTTTTGGTTTTTCTGTTCCCAGTTTCATCAGGCCTAATGCCTTTTCTTCCTGTCTCTCCTCAGGCACTCGTCCGGCTGCCTCCCCACATTTCCCAGTGTGATGAAGTCTTCCGGTTCTTTGAGGCCAGACCAGAGGATGTCAACCCTCCTAAAGAGTGAGTGGTAGCTCAGGCCTCTCCCATATGCTTGGGAGGTGTGGGCTAAGCTGAGGCCATCATGGAGAGGCCAGGATGTGGGGACATGTGTAGGGGGAGAGCTGGTAAGGAAAGATGGGCCAAAGAAACCAGGACCATTATTCCCCAGACTCTTATTGCCAAAACTTGCTCCTCATTTCCTTTACCCTGGGGCTGGCAAGTGAGGGTGTCTCTGCATTTGGGGAGCAGGTTTCCACATAAACTCTTTCTAGCTCCCAGGTTATTTTTTTTTTAAAGGTTTTATTTTTCCTTTTTTTCTCCCCAAAGCCCCCTGGTACACAGTTGTGTATTTTTAGTTGTGGGTCCTTCTAGTTGTGGCATGTGGGATGCCACCTCAGCATGGCCTGATGAGCAGTGCCATGTCTGCACCCAGGATTTGAACTGGTGAAACCCTGGGCCACTGAAGCAGAGCGCGCGAACCTAACCACTCGGCCACGGGGCCAGCCCCACTACCAGGTTATTTTAAGGAGCAGACGAGATAACAGAAAATGTAATGGTCATGCAATTCAGATTTTCGGGGTTAGCAGTCCTTGCTCTTGACTGTTGATGGTACCAGGCTCCCAGCTGAAATGCAGGGTTGGGGGGCAGGTGCTGCCCAGGCTGAAAACTCACCCACTGATTGACTCAGCAGTCCTCGGAGGCTACAGCAGATTCTATGATCATCATCAAAAATAACAATGACTGTACCTGGAGAGTTTACAACATGGCTTCCACCTATAACATTTTATGATAGACATTAGGATCCCTGTTTACAGAGGAGGAAACTGAGGCCCAGTAAGGTTAGGTGATTTTTTTCGAAGTCATACAGCTCGTTGGGTATGTGACAAAGGCGTGAGACTTGAACCCAAATCTCTGATTACTAGTGTCCCAGACCGGCTGATGTTTCCATGGTTGGAGAGAAATGGGGAACCAAGTAGGTCTTTTCTTCTCTCTGGAAGCAGGATGCTCTGGGCCCGGTGGTCAAGATGACCCACCCAGTCATGTGGGCTTCCCTCCTATGGCCGCCCTCTCTTGCTCAGAACACTTCCCTCACCTATACACCTCCAAGTAGGTTCTCAATGAAGAGAAAAATCCAGTGTCTACCCAGGAGCTGAGGAGCAGAAGAATACAGCCAGGGGAAGAGGGTTGGGTACAGGAGAGGACTTGAAGAGGATGCTAGTTGATCACCTCCCTCCATATCTCTGTTCCCCTGAAATATTAAAGTCCCAGGATGGGAGAGAGAGAGGCAGATGGGATTACTACAGAGGGAAAGAAGGAACAGTCCAGAGGAATTGTCTGGGACACATAGCGAGAGGCAGGGGACCATCTGGTGATGAGGAGGAGAAAGCCTGAATACAAGGGTATGCGTTGCACAGCTCCGGGGGCCTCATTCACACTGCAGTTTCTGTGAACGGTACCCACAGAGGTTGTCAAGTGCACAGCCTGCACACCCATACATGGCACTTATGCCTAAAGGGGCCCTTTTCTTTTCATCCGTGCTGTAAGTCTAAGAGCCTAAAATGTCCTGGGCCCTTTGAGGGAGGAAAAAGCATTATCCAGCTCAGAGGCTCACGTGGCCTAACAAAGGCCATCTCCCTTGCAGACTGCCACAGGCTTAAAAACAAGCAAATACCCCCAACCATCAGAAACTCGTTGATGACACGGTTCACAGGGGGAGCAGTTGGAAACCACAGGGGATGGGATGCCTGGTCTTGAGTCCACACCCCAACTCAGCTTACTAGCCACACAGCTCCAAGGCAGGTCACTCGAGGAGCTTCTCCAGGCCTCTCTTTTCCCATCTGTAACAAGGACATAGTGATTAATCCCTGCTCTTGCTCCGTCCAAGGATCGTCTGTGAGACTCAGATGACATGAGGGCTGGGCAAGAGCTCTGCAGACGACAAAATGAGATGCAGGGGTGTGTTCTCAGCAGAGGAGGGGCAGGGCTCTCACGCACCTACTGCGTGTGTGGCGGGCTCGTGAGAGAGGTTTGCACCAGGAGTTTTGTGTTCTTATCCCCACATCCCAGAAAGAAACAGGCTCACCTCCAGAGCTGGCACTTGAACGCAGAATTTCCTGATTTCAAACAGAGACCTATCCCCTTTCCACTCCTCCCGCCTGCCTCCCTGGTTTGAGGAGGAGTAGGGGACCAGGACCGTGGTCCTGACACCTCTCAGTGTGTCCTCTCTGTCGTCCCGTCTCAGTGCTCCCACCCTCACTCTGCCGGGGCAGGGGACGGCTCCTGAGCCTCCCCAGGGCCACACCTGGCCCTGCCCCTCCCCGGCTCTGATGGCCTCTCGGAGCCTTCTGTTCTCCTTCTGTCTATAGGGAGAGAGATGCCCCTCCCCAGGCAGGTTGTCATTGGAGTCATACGTGATCATGTGCCCACAGGAGGGGAGAGGGGTCCCTGGCTGGTAGATGAAGGAGGAGATGTGGCACCACAAAATCAACTGACCCCACCTTGGAGTCGTGCCTCTAAACCCCATTCTGCTAGTCAGCTAAATAAATGAGGCCTACCTCACGTGTCCTCCTGCACACTAATGGCAATAGGTTAGCCTTTTGCTCATCTCCAGAAGGCCCTCGAGGAATGGTGGAAACCAGCTCAGAGTTGTGCGTTGGTGAGGCAGCGGGCATGGCTTTGCGGGGCCAGGCTCTGGGGTCAGGGCCTGCCACTCAAGACTCTGTGATCTCTGACCATTGCTGGAGCTCTCTGCCTTTCTGCTTTCCCATCCCCCAAACGCCATAATGTGGAGCTCATGGAGTGGTCCCGAGGGCTCACGGAGGTTACGTGTGTACTGAGATAACCCCACCAGGTGCTGTGGGCACAGAGGAAGTGCTCAACGGTTTTGTTCCTGGAAGGTTGTGGAGTGGAGTGGAGTGGAATGTGGCTCAGTGCACGCTCCACCCTGCAGACCACAGCCTGCCTTTTGCAGGGAGGGCCTCCAAGTCTCCGTGTCAACCAGGGTCATCTGCCTTTTTCTTGAGGTGGTGCAGGTCACCTGGGCAGGTTCACAGCTGGTCTGGCAGAAGACGGCCTGAGAACAGGAATCTCTCTGGCATGAGACAGGCCTGAGGCTCAGGAAGTGGGGTCAGCTGCAGCCAGACAGTCATGAGGGCTTGTCCTCCCTGGTCCAGGTGCTGGCCCTGCTTGGCCCCCAGGACCCGCCAAGAGAGCCCTGTGTTCCCCTGCAGACTATGCTCGCCACGAATGAGCCCAGACCTGGAGGTGACCCTGGGCTGACAGGCTGACCATCTGTCTGCCCAGGGCTGGCACCCGCCGCACCTTCTCGCAGGCTGCAATACGCCTCCCCCTCCCCCTCCTCTTGAAACATAAACACGGGATCGAGTAGCCGAGTAACCGCGTATTTTGACTCCGGGGCGACGGTGGAGTGGCTTATCAAATTATCAAAGCCTGTGGATTTAATTGGAATTTTGCAGATAACCCCCGGCCTCTTTCAAGTGTGCTGCTGCAGGGGCCTTCGAGCGTCCGCAGGGGCCGGGGGGGCACCGTGCCCCTTTACATCTTGCAGGGAAGACGAGGCCTGCAGCTGCCCCACTTTGGTGGGGGAGGTGGGCAGCAGGCCTGAGCCCCTCGGCTTTGATCCCAGGCACTCCCTGGCCCCCGCGGGTGGAGAGCGGGGCCTCCCCTTTGGACTGCTGGCAGTTGCTTTGGGCCCCTGGCCCCGAACAGAGAGGGTGTTCCTTACAGACACCTTGGGCACCGGGCACAGAGCGCCTCCCCATGTGGCTGTCCCAGGAAGGTTGCTCACGTGCCCCGTCCTTGCTCCTCTGCTCACACTGGCCACCACGTGTTGCTGCCATGTGTGAGCAGTGCTGAGCTCCTCCAGGGCCCCTGGCTCAGGCCCCAGACCCTGGTGTTGTTCTGGATTCACTTCTTTCCTTCACACCCTTCCGTCCAACTCATCAGCACATCCTGTGGGCACTACCTTCGGAATACATCCAGGCTCTGACCACATCTCCCCACTTCCCCTGCTGCTCCCCCGGGCCAAGCCACTGTCACCTCTCACCTGGATGCTGGCCTCCTGGCTGGTCTGCTTGCATCGGCCCTTGCTCTCTAGGGTCCATTTTCTACACAGCAGAAGGTATGGTCATTTAAAGTATATGTCAGGTCATGTCACTCCTCTGCTCAAAATCCTCCATGCCCCCCACATCACTCAGAGTCTAGGCCCACTTGGCCTCCCCCCACCTCCCCCTGCCATGGCCCCTCCTGCCACTCCCCGCCTGCTCTGCTCCAGCCACACGGCCTGCCTGCTGCTTCTCCAACCTCCCAGCCATGTTCCTGCCTTGGGGCCTTTGCACTGGCTCCTCCCTCTGCTCCTTGGCCTGTTCCCACATCTCCTTCCAGTCTTGACGCAGGAGCTGCTCAGTGAGGCCGTCCCTGGCTCCCTGTGTGAAATCGCCCAGTGCTCGCTCTCCCCTTCCCGGCTTCTGTCTTTGCGGAACTTATCACTTCTTCACATGTAACTGGTTGTTGTCAGTCCTCCCACCAGAACTTGGCTCCAGGAGAGCAGGAGCCTGTCCCTGTTCCGTTCACACAGTGTCCCCAGAGCCCAGAGCAGCCTCGGGAGACATCTGCCAAATGAATGACAGAGGTCCCTCAGGTGTCGCTGTAGTCTTTCAGGGTGGGGAGACTGATGTGATTTTACAGAGATCAAGGCTCAGAGAGCGGGGGTTGCCCACCTGAGGTCACCCAGCTGTCAGGTGGCAGGGCCAGGATCCAGACTTGGGCAGGCTGGCGGCAAGAGAAGCTGGTGAGGACGCTTCTCAGCCTCTCCTGTGTGGACGCTGGGGCAGCCGTGTGGCTGGTATGGGGTTGGGAGAGCCCTGGTCACCAAATCCTGAAGGAAGGCGATAAAGACCCACCCCTGGAGCTCAAGGGTTGGACCCTGGGCCATCCTGAGTGGTAACTCTGACAACCAGATGAGCCTGGCCTTGTGGAAGCCACACACTGGCACCCCTACAGCACCCCAAGGTGACCCCTAGCTGTGCACATGGCCCGCCCAGCACGGTGTCCTGGGTGTCCTGGGGCCACACGCTCTGCCTGGCTTTGCTGAATGCCCTGCGGGCTGCTGGGCTCCCACAGACACAGTAGCCCCCCCAGACAGTAGGCCCCTCTGCTCTGATACTCAAGTGGTATCAGTGATGGCAGACGGGAGCCAAGGCAGTCTCAGGCTGGCGTGCAGGACTCACATCCTAGTCGACCACATGACCCAGCAAACGCCTCTTTTTATTCAAGTTTAAATTTGTATCCAATTGAAACAATGAACCTAAAGGTTCTCAAAGGGACCCCTGGGAGCCAAGTCCTGGGGCCCCGGAGTGATGTGCATTCCTCTTGGAGAAGGGCAGGGGGAGGTGCAGCCCCGTGTGGCCCCTGGGGGCTTGTGACCCAGCTTTCCGTCTCTCCAGCCTCCTGGCCCACCAGCCACCCCCTTATTCTTAGGTGCCAGTCACAGGAGAGCAGCCAGCTGTCCCCAGCCTGCAGCCCATGCCCTGCTGTTCCCTCCCTGCAGCGCTCCCCAACCCCTCTCCCCGTGCGCCCTGGGACAGAGTCGTGCTCAGCCCTCACACTCTCCCAGGAAGCCCTCACCGACGTGCACAGCCTGGCTGCTGGGAGTGGCACTGGCCGTACCACATTGGTCTGCTCATGGGTCTCTCCCTACCACGGCGGCCCACATTTCTGCCCCCCCAGGGCCTGGCACCTGGTAAATGTTGACTGAACCAAAGTCACAGCCGTGTAACAAGATTAAAAATCGAACTGCCCACTGTCAAGGGAGCGGTGTGAAGAGCACTCTGGACCGCTCTGGAGTTAGGCGATCTGGGTTCCCAGGCCAGCTCTGCCCCTTGCCTCTCTGTGCCTCAGTTTCCTTCTCTGTAGAGTGGGAATGACAATAGCACCTGCCCCCAAGGGCTGTTGTGAGGAGGATGCTTTAGCGCACACAGACCTGTGTGCAGTCAGCCCTCCCCACGGCCAGTGTGGCCGTCATCGTCGCAGCAGCCCCGGGGGGTAGGTGCAGCAGTGCGAGGCTCCGCATCACCCCGACCTCAGGTCTGCCCCCCAAAGCCACAGGGTGGGGCTGCAGCCTCCTTTTGCTGCCTGACTGCTGTTAGCCCTCTGCTCTCAGCCCGAGCCTGTGGGCAGGGGGACACACAGGCATTTGGTCCCCATGTCGCAGAGGGGAAAACGGAGGCCGGGGCTGGGCTTGTGTTCCTCCCTCTCATCACACACTTAGGGGCCTGCCTGTCAGCCTGCCCACTGGCCTGGGGCTCTGGGCCAGTAGGGCCCACCTCTTAGACAACAGCACCAGGGGCACACAGTGGGCCCAGTAGCGTGCTGAGGGTCTCTTGCTCCCTGCCGCCCCCTCTCGGCTCTAGGCCTGGGCCTGTCCCCTCAGCACATTTCTTCCCACTGAAGCCAGCCAGCGTCCTGGTTAAATTCCTGAAATTGCATAGGAGGAGCAGAGCCTTGCTAAACGGGTTTTTGTTCTTCGGCCCCAGGGCCACAGAGCCACTCTCTGTTGTGGCCTAGAACAATGGTCCAATGTTCGCAGGGACCTGGGGTGAGAGGCGGATGGGCCCACAGCCAGACCAGAGCCCTCCTTGCCCAAGCCTGCCCAGAGGGCCCTCTTGCATCTGGCCTAGGGGTCCACCCCCAACAGCCCTGCCACCTGCCACATCTGGGGGACATCTGGGCAGGCCAGAGAGAAAGGGAGGCTGTCCTACCTGACCCAAGTGGACCCGGGTTTGAGTTTAGGCCAGGGACTTGTTAAAGTGGCCCAGGGTCTGACTTGGAGGGCACTGAGCGAGGTTCCCAGGGCTGGAGGACCAGGGCAGGGCAGGCAGCTACTCTGAGGCTGGGCTGGGCATGAGGTCAGACCCAAGAAAAGGCACTTCTCTGCAGGGTCTCACCGCCCTCCATGCCGTTTGTATTTCAGAAGAGGTCGAGGCTGTGGCTGCTCTCCCGTGGGGAAAGCAGAGTCCAGGAGGACAGAGCGGGCATTGCTAGCCCAGCAGGAAGACAGAGGGGGTGTGGCCGTCCTGCCAGGATGGCCCTGAGATTGGGGATGCTCCTACAGGAGCCCCCACATCCTCAATCCCAGTCAAATTCCAGGTCAGGCCTGCTCAGGAGTCTGACTCCTGATGTCAGAATCTAGGCTCCCCTGCTGACAGCAGTGTGACCTCGGGTTGGTGACGGAGCCCTCCCTTCTCTGTAAGTCACACCTACCTGCCTGGACGCTGAGGAGAATGAAATGAAATGTGTGTGGAGCACGTAGTAGGTACAGAATCAGGTTACCCTCTTCTCTTCCTTCTCTTCCCTGGGAGGCAAATGGAAGGTTCTGGAAAGAGCACAAGAAAGAGAGAGAGAGTCTCTGCATGGCCTTCTTTCACTCAGCAGGTTTTCACTGCACACCTACTATGTGCCAGGGGCTGATGAACTCAAGGCTACTGCTGGGTTGAAATTTAGAACTGCAGAGACAACTCCAGAGACAACAATCAGAACCCCCGGCTCTGCTGGTGGCCTTGAACGAATCACTTCAGCTCTTCAAATCTCAGTTTCCCATCTGTAACAGGGGCCAACAGTATTCACGTGCAGGATAGTGGTGAGGTTCAATACCGCGCTTAAATGCCTCGAGAGTGCCTGGCCCATCGCAGATGCTCCATAAACGGGAACTTTCACTCTTCTTTCCCGGTCCTCCGTCAGCCCAGGCCTGGGTGCAGAGTGGCCACTCAGAAACGACTGGGTGAGTGGAATTGGGTCGAGCTGGAGACGGGAGCTGGCCGAGTCTCCCTGAGCCCCTGAGCCCCTATCAGCTTGAGTTCTCGCCTGGGTTGGGGCTGACTCTGGGGTGAAGCCCCCTCCCCCCTCCCCCACGAGGTACCCCTCCGGCTATCAGGAACTCTGGCGATGTTCCTCCCCCAACACCGACCTCCCCCAAGGGACTGGTGGCTTGGGAAGTGGACTGGAGAGCTGCCCAGCCGCCCCGAGCTTTGCCGAGTCCCGGTCAGACCCTTGTCAGCGGAGCAGCTCTCCACACCCAGCAGGCCCTGCCACCACCCATCTGGCTAGGGATGTGGCCCACAATGTCCTTCCAGCCCCTCTGCCACTGGCAGCTGCACAGATAGCCTCCTTATGCTGACAGGTGAGACAGCCAGCTGGACCTGGAGACTATGGGTGCACAGGGGGCTGAGGGGCTGAACGGCACAAAACTTTATGTAAATAACCCCTGCCCAGGCCCTGTCATGACCCCCTTTAACCTGGGTGGGCAGTGGGGAGGATGATGCCCACAGGAAGCTGCGTCCAACCCCCTTGAAAGGGGCATCGGCTCAGGGAACAAGGACTTCTGAGGGTCTGACTGTGGTGCTGGGTGGGCAGGCTGGAGGGAGGCTGAGTCCGGGCCGCCTGTCTGGTCCCAGCTCATAGAGCAAAGGCCTGTGAGGGCCGTGCGGAGGAGAGGGTGGCTCCGTTTTCAGGTCTGGTGGAGGACCTTCGGCTCTCCCAAGCAGGGCTGGAAGAGGTGTTGGGACAGGAGGGGTATCCTGGTACAGGGGTGGGGAGGGCCGGGTCCACTGTTATTTTCTTTCTTTCTTTTTTTTTTGTTTTTTTTTTTGAGGAAGAGGAAGACTGGCCCTGAGCTAGCATCCGTGCCCATCTTCCTCCACTTTGTATGTAGGACGCCTACCACAGCATGGCTTGCCAAGCAGTGCCATGTCCGCACCCGGGATCCGAACCAGCAAACCCCAGGCCGCTGAGAAGCAGAACGTGCGCATTTAACCGCTGCGCCACCGGGCCGGCCTCCCGTTATTTTCTCAGGCTTGTGCTTTCTGTGTTCCCTGAAACTTCAGCCCCGGGAGAATGGTTCTGGTGTGCAGGTGCCCATGGCCCCCACGTGCCCACTTCCTTGCTCCCAGGGCCGTGACGCCCTGTGGATGCTCCAGGTTGAGGGGGAGCCTCCCGCAGAGCCCTGAGGCCTGCTTTGCTGTTATGTCATATTCGAGTGGAGTCTTCATTACTATACCTCTGTTGTAACCCGTTCCCTGGTTAGCTTCCCCTCTACACAGAGTCTGGGGCAGAGCTAAACCTTGAACCCAGGTCTTCGGCCTCCCAGACCAGGCTTCCTCTGTTGGCATCCAGGTAGGAGGCATCGGTCATTCAAGCGTTTCTTGATCATCTCGGTGTGAGGCCTGGGCCACGGAAGTGGACTCAGCTCAGCCCTGTCCGGGGAGAGCTCATGGCCTGCGAGGGGAGACAGGCGGCACCAGCGGGGCCTGGCTCGCGGCTGTGGGAGGCCGCAGAGCACAGAGGAAGGGGCCCAGGCTCGGGCCAGCCCCCGGCTCCACCTCCACCTCCACCTGCTGTGTGGCCTGGGAAGTGTTTAAACTTCGTTTCTTCACCTGTAAAATGGGACTTATGACAGTTGCCAGTCGGGGGGAGACGGCAGAAAGGAAGCACGTGATGGCACAGGTGTTGGGCCGTCTGCAGCAGCAGGCCAGCCTGGCAATGGACCGGGTCGGGGAGGTTTCCTAAAGGGGGAGCATTGGAGCTGAGAGGGAGGAGGGAGCCAGCCACTGAAGGGGAGTGGGAGAGAATGGCAATCAGGCCAGAGAGAGTCCCCGAGACTGCGGCAGTTTTAAGGAACTGAAATTCTGTCATCCTGGAGAATGAGAGTGTTGGCTTGGGCTGAGCCCAGAGGAGTGGGCCTGGGGCAACCGATGTCCAGCCGAGTGACATGGGACGGTTGTTAACCCTTTGTACACTTCAGCATCAGATGAGGGGGCAGAATTTGCGGGTCTCTGGGGTCCTTCCTGGCTCTGACATTCTGTAATCCTATCAGGACCAGCTAACTATTGCAATAGTCCAAATACGTAACAACCAGGGTCTGGGATGGGGGCTGATGGCTGTGGGAACAGAAGATGTTCATAGCAACAGTCAGATGTGGAAGAGACAGGCATTCTGGAGACCATGTGAGCCCTTCCCCTTCACAGGCCGGGAAAGTTGGGTCTCAGGGTTGGTTGGAGTATAGGCACTGCTATAACTCTGGGTCACTTCCAGGGCCTTAGTTGATCGTGTGCATCTGTGTGTATCTGGCTCCACCTCGTGGCCACATTGGGTATTACAGCTGCCAGCATCCTGGCAGGCGCCTGCAGATCAGTGCTGGAGCCTTGAGCATGTCTATCTTGTTTAGCCGTCAGAGCAATCCTGTAAGCTTCATGCCTCCTTTTAGCAGCTGAGGACTTAAGATTGGTTGAGTTACCTCACAGCTAGTAAGTGTCAGAGGCTGGATTCAAACCCTTCCAACTCCAACTCCAGGTCTGCACCCCAGCTGAGCACACGGGGGTGTGATGAAGAGAAGCATGGGGGCGATGGCCAGGACCACTAGCTCCAAACTGCAAGATGGGACCTTTCATCTGACCAAAGGGCAGAATAACTGGATCAGGATCCTGTGGTTGCTGTGGTCGTGGGGTGGGGGGTGGCTAAAGTTACAGTTTAGGGTACTTTCCACATTTGGGGATCTCTTTGAGGGGGATCCAGGCTTCTTGCTGGGCCACATCCCTGAGAAGGTGCTAGGCTCTGGATCCCCAGGGCTAGTCCAGGGTGTGCTCACTGAGACCCCGCCTCCAGCCTCAGAGCTCCTGGGGGGCCTTCTGCTCTGGGGCCAGAACTCGGAGGTGGGGTGCTGCCCAGCACCCCTGACAGCACGGACACAGTGGGGCTGGTTCTAGAAGCACTCAAAAAAAGCAGTCTTCCTTCCTCCAACCAGCCTGAGACCTGACTCTGGCCCTGGGTCCAGCTATGACCCCAGCCCCAGACCAAGCCCTTAAGCCCCCCACCCCGTCTCTAACACGTGGCCCATTTGTGGCTCTTCCTACCAGATGCTGTTGGTGCGAGGCCGTGCTTAAGGCAAGAGGGAGATTTTGTTTTTCAAACAGCCTTACTGAGGTTTAATTTCCATAATACAAAATTCACTTGTGTACAATTAGTCCAGTGATTATTAGTAAGTTTAGAGTTGTGCAACCATCACCACAATCCAATTTGAGGACCTTTTCATCACCCTAAAAAGATCCCAGAGGGAAGTTTTTCATTCTTCCCAAACTCCGGGGTTCAGGATCCCCGCTGGCCTCCATCTCCACTCCTGTCTGGGAAAAGGAGATGAATGTTCCGGGGACTGAGTCTTTCCCTGCCGTGCGCTGCTCTGATCTCTAGACCTTCTGGGAGCCCCGGCAGCTTTGGCCGTTGCACAAATTGCTCAGTAGCCGTGCTTGGCCTCTTGGTGCAGCTCTGAGGTGGACTGGCATTGAGTGGGGGCCCAGGGCCGAGGGGCGAGGGTACCCATTTCAGTGGGCATCTCCCTTGCCTTTTGATTCCAAGGGACCAGCTGCCTGCCCAGCTTGAACTTCATCCCCACTCCCAGGAATTACACACACAGTTTGGCTGTGCAGGTCGGCTACCCTGCAGCCGTGATGCTCACTTTCCCCGGAGCATCTCTGAAGGCCGATGGGAGGGGGCTGGTCCAGGGGTGTAGTGGTTAAGTTTGCGCTCTCTGCTTCCACAGCCCACCGGTTTAGATCCCAGGTGTGGACCTACACACCGCTTGTCAAGCCCTGCTGTGGCACGCGTCCCACATATAAAATAGAGGAAGATGGGCATGGATGTTAGCTCAGGGTCAATCTTCCTCAAGGAAAAAAAAAATATATATATATATATATATATATATATATATATATATATATATATAAAATCAGTCAAAGGCCGCTGGGTGCAGGCCACAGACCTAGGGCTCGAGCCACAAGATACCTAACTTTCAACCAGGGCAAGGTCCAGGCAGCCTAGAAAGCAGTTTACACATTTTAGCTCATTTAGTCTTTGCATCCATCCATCCATGAGGGGGGTACAGTTATTTTCCCCAATTTACAAATAAAGCCACTGAGGCACAGAGAAGTCACTTGCAAAGCCAATAAGTGGCAGAGATGGCTAGAACTTGAGGATTCCAGCGTGAGAGCCTAGCTGTTACCTGTCCTGCACCTCATAAAGCTCGCCAAGTGTGCTGCATGGCGCGTGCTCATAATAAATGGGAGCTGTTATTACTATTGCTATAGTGAGGGGTGAGTATGTGCTGGAGCAAAAGCCAGAGGCCTGGCTGACCAACAGCCACAGAACACTCAGGGCTCAGCGTGCAGCTACGTGGGTTTGCAGTTTCTGGAGCCGTCAAAGCAGCCTCTCTGATCCTGGCTATGTCACACTGAGAGGCAGGAGGGGAAGGGTGCCCGAAGTCCCAGCCTTCGGAGCCCAGCATTCCCCAACATCCTCCAGCCCAGCCCTCGGGTTGCACTGATGGGTTTTGCAGCCCAGAGTCGGGAAATGATTTGCCTGAGGTCACCCAGAGAACTAGACTGGCACCAGGTTTTTTGACTGAGAGTCCAGTGCTTTCTGGCTCTCGGAAACTTTCCCAGCAGATTTCTAAGCATTCCCCAGGTGTGGAGCATCCCAAAGGCTGGTGCATAGAAGGGCGCCTGGGGCCCTTTATGGAGACTGAATAGGAGCCTGGTTGACAGACAGGGAGGAGGGGCTGGCCTTCTGAATAGCTGGGGAAGGGGGAGCTGGGCTGTGGTTGGGTCTGATCTAATTAGGCAGAGGTAGGCTCCTGATTAGAGAAGGCTGCACCTGCCAAGCCAGAGAATTAAAGACTAACAGCTGGGAGCACCCTGGCCTCTACCCCAAGCAGGAGAGGGTACCTGTGAGCCTGTCTTATGTGGTCAGACCCATGAGGACCCGCAACACCGCAGGCAGCTGCCTCGAGAGCCAGAGGTCAGAGGCCATGGGTTATCCCCACATTGGCCCACACCCGACATGGCTGTGTTGGGCACTGTGCTCGGTCCTGGGGGCTACGAGGATCTTAGTGGGCAGGTGGGGGGACACTTCATGCCAGAGTCAGGGAACTAATTCAAGGAGGGGCAGGTGTCTCGGTTTGGAATCCTCCAGAAGCAGATCTGGGGGTGAGGATTTGAGCCCAGGCAGTTTATTTGGAAGGTGACACCAGTGAGAGAGTGAAATAAAGCAGAGGGGGACAGCAGCCAAAGTCCTGTGTTATCAGCCAGCATCGAGGCTTCATCCCCCAGGGGGCTTGGGGAGCCAGCAAGGACCTCTGGGCTGCAGGGCTGTCCCCGCAAGGACCGGGATGTTGGGGCGTCCCCACACCCACTGCCGCTTCTTCCTCCCACCCTCCTGCTCCCCCGCACCCTCCTCCATTCCACCCCCAAACTGCAGCCAGAGGGAGCTTTCCTGGAAGCCTGTGTGCGCTAGTGTCACCATGGCTTATTCGCTGTGCTTAGGATGACTTCCAAGAGCTTCCCATGGCCAGCGCCTCCTGCCACCTGCCCCGCCCACCCAAGCCCTTCCAGCTGCCCCCCAGCTCTCCTTTCATCCTCCCCTCCTCTGAGAGACCTCCCTTTCTTTCTCCTTCTCAGCTTTAACCCAGTTTATCAATTTGCTTTATTTGGTTGTTTAGCCCTCCTCCGGGCAGGGGATGGGTCTGTTTACGCAATGCTGTGACCCCAGGGCTGGCACATAAGAGGTGCCAGCAAATGCTTGTTGACTGACAGAGGAGCAGCTGATGGTGTGCAAGGAATCAGAGGCAAGAGCATTGCAGCTGCAGGAAAAGTAGGGAAGCACCCACCCCATGCCCCGGACCCCAAGCCCCACACCCACCCCAGCCAGGGGGGCTCCGGGGCTGAGGCCCCTCGTCACTAAGCATGGAGTTTCTGTAACAACAGTATGAAGACGATGTGACTGCAAGTCTGCTCAAGGCCTGAGGTCGGTGCTGGCTAAAGCTCTCAGGAAGACCTGCACAGAGGGGCCAGTCCCCTGTGGTCCTCTTCCTGGGAGGGCAGGACTGGCCAGTGTGCAAGGGACCATTGTTGAGCACGAGGTGCTCAAGCAGCCCTGATGGAGATGCTCAGACCCGGAGTGCAGAGGGACTTTAGAGAGGGAGAGACCCGTGGGGGCCGAGGTGTGCAGGGAAGGCTACGTGGGGGAGCCAGACCTCTCCCTGGACTCGGATGCTGAGGGAGGCTTCAGAGACAGAGGGGGAGGGGGAGACCCTGGGCCAGGGAAGGCTTGCAGTGGAGACTTGGAGGCTTCTGAGCAGGGCGGGCAGGCAGCAGCAGGGGGTGTTCATGGACGGCAGGAAGCGGGGAAGGCTAAGAGAGACGGGAACGATGATGATAGTTCCAAGCATGGGCCTAGGAGTCAGCCAGCACTGGGTTCAAATCTCAGCTCTACCACTGGGCTAGCGACTTAAGCTCTTTATGCCTCAGTCTCCCCATCTGGAAAATGGGGGGTAAGGATAGTACCTTCTTGGGGTGGTCAAGAGAATTGAAATAATGTATATGAAGCACGTCACAGTGCATAGTCATGCCCAGTACACAGCCAGCACCTCCTGAGCCCACATACCCTTATTCTCAGACTTGGGCCCTGCCAGGGAGGCAGGGAGGCATGGCGGTCCAGCGGGGGAGGAGAGAGATACAGTGGAAGCGATAATGCGGGATGTCAGCAAGAGCATGCAGGCTCACTGTGATGCCATGGTAGCTTCCCTGACAACCCTGGGTGATGCCACAGACAGAGTAGGGAGCACAGGAGGCCAAGGCCGTCCTCCTAAATGGACAGGAAATGCACCGAGTAATCAGGGTGGACTCTGCTCACCGAGACTGCTCCAGCCCTTTTGTATTTTACACAAAGTAACGTCACCGCTTGCAGACCCATCGTAATTATCAGGGAAGACCTCCTGGAGGCAGTGCACTTCCACTGCCTTTACTGGGCGGGGCAGGGCAGAAGCCCAGGGTCTGCCTGGAGCTCAGCTCTGGCCAGCCCCTCGGAACCGCCTGGCAGCCCTGAACCTGGTTGCCAGCGCTCAGGGCATTCTTGCATTCATTCAGCAAACATGGATTGTGCCCAGCCCTGTATGAGGCCTGGGGAGACATCGCAGCTCCTGCCTTCATGGAGCCTACAGTCAAGGGGAGGAAATAGACAAAAACAAGGGAACAGCAAAGACTGACTGGTCGTGGTACGGGCTACTAAGGAAAGGAAGACGGAGCTGCGCTAGGCCAGGTTTTGGGGGTCCCTGGGCTGCAGCCCGGCCGCTTGCCTACTGACGGGCACTTTGGGGCAGAGCCCCCACGAGCAGAACAGGAGACTTGTCGGCCACGGCGCTCTGATGGGGCCGTGAGAATCAGAAACCGCAGGCCTCCCTGAGCGCGTGGTCCTGGACACTGCCACGTGTCCCACCCGGGTTTCCCCTTCCTCGCAGCTGTCCTCACACCAGCGCTGCAGGTGTGACCTCTCCAAGGAAATGTCTAGACCTTAATATCCTGGCCCTGAGTCTCTGCATTCATTTTCCCTTTCTCTTCCCCACCTACTCCAAATTTGGCTTATCTGTCTGGATTTTACAGGTGTCCTTATCAGCCTTGAGGTGGTAAGTGATTTACACACTAGACTAAGGCAGGTTGGACTCAGATCTTGTCCCTGTCACTCACAAGCGGTGTTACTTTGGGCAAGCTATATGCCCTCTCTGATCCTCCGTTTCTCTTCTGTAAAATGGGAGAAATAAGAGAACTTACCACGTACGAGTGCTGTGAAGATGAAATGAGCTGATAGGAGTCAAGAGCTTAGTTTGGAACCTGGTATAATGTAAATGCTTGAGAAACGTACCATTCTTGTCAGTTGCAGTATTAGTAATAATAACAGCAGTAGCAATAATGGCAGTATGCCTTCCCCCATTTGTGAAAGAAGGGCTCACTCGGGGTCGGGGGGCTGCTTGGTGGTGACTCCCACCAAGGCCTGACCCACTCTCTCCATCCCCCTCTCCCTTTCCCACTATGCTCTGGGGTCCAAGGGCTCACGCCTGCTCCAGGGCCTCAGGGGACCTCTGGGCAGTAGAAGCTCAGATGTCATTACATGGCTGAGGATGGAGGCTGTGGCCAGTGCTGGCCCACTGGGATCTGTATTGGGCGTCCTGGGGAGCAGAACTTCGCTGTAGCTGGAGCTGGGCTGACCCAGAGGGGAGAGAGCAGGTCTGGTGCCGACGGGAAGGCTGGTTGGAGGAGGGCTGGGGCAGGAAGCTGTTACCCAGGGTCCCAGATTGCCCCTCCTGTGGCAAGTAGGATGCAGGCCTGTCTGGGGCCTGGAGCTGGAGGCCTCTTTGCAGAAGTCAGGTGGGGCCCAGTCCAATGCCCTGATTGTTTAAGTCGCGGAAACTGAGGCACAGAGAGGGCTGCCATCCCCCAGGGCTCGTGGACCCCACGCTGGGTGGCCCCTGTTTGGTGTCTCTCGGGACTCCTCATTAGACCCTCCCTCTCATGTGCTTGCTCAGGGCGGCAGTTGGCAGACCCGTGGGAGGCCCCCAGCTCACCCTGGGCCCAGGCTGGCGCAGGAGCACCCCAAGTTCCCTGGGCACACTGCCCTGGGCAGACAGCCCCTCTGTCCTGCATTTCAAGTGCCCGCTGCACAGAGTGTGGCAGCCACCTGCCCACTGTGGAGCAGCCTCATGACGTCGGCCACTTGGTCCAGTAGTGAGGGGGATCCAGGCTTGGCTGGAGTGACAGCCACCTCCGGTCAGTGAGGCCAAGGCCCCTGGGAGGCCCAGCAGCCTGGCCGCAGCGGGGAGTCCTGCAGAATGTGAAAGGAATAACAGTCATTCTGATGGAGTTGGATCCCTCAGCCCTGCCACGCGCCAGCTCTGCCACCCCCTAGCCGTGTGGTCTTGGTGGAGTGGCTTTCCCCCCTGCACCTGGGTTTCTTCATCTTCAAACAGACACCCCAAGCCTTGGCCCACCCCACTGGGACCAGCCCGGCCAGTCTCCCCACATCTTCCCAAGACCCCCCCAGGCCTTGCCCAGCCTGTCCCAGGTGGTCGTCTCATATCGCCTACAAGCCTTGCTTCCCCCAAGAGCACCGCCCCCCACCCCAGGGTTAATCACTAGCCCTTGGGCAGAGCTCTGTGCCGGGTAGGGGGTGGTGGGGGAGTGGGCCGGAGGCTGGGAGCCTTTGCTCTCCTGCATTGAGACTCACCGTGCACCAGGCCCTTAATATGTGCTACCTGTTTTATCCTCCAGCCATCCGATTAGGTGGGTCCTGTCTGTCTCTTCTCTTTACAGAGTGGAAATGAAGGCAGAGAGACCCTAAATAATCTGTCTGGCAGAGCTGGGATTTGAACTCAGCTGCACACACACGTCCTCTGTGTCAGCCACACAAACCTTCCAGCCTGTGCCAAATTCAGACCCTTGGTCCCAGCCACACTGTCCAATGAGCTAGCCAACACACTGTGGCTATTTAAATTAAAATTTTAATTGAAATTAAAGAGGATTAAAAATTCAGTTCTTGGGTCCCACTCGGCACATCGCGAGTGCTCAACAGCCACAGTGGCTGGTGGCCACCAGACTTGACAGTGCAGAGAGAGGCCATTGCCATTGATGATCACAGAGAATTCTATTAGGCAGTTCCACGTAGGGCACCGCTAGGTGTTGGGGGCAGAATTGGGACACTCAGTGCCCTTGGGGGTGAGTGGGCTTTCTGGAGGAGACACCCCTCCCTGGGCCTTGGAAGGGTATGAAACTCTAGAGGATGGGAGGGTGCACGCAGTGGCCATAAGCACAGGCAACCCTGATTCCCCCTTGCTGTCTGTGTGGCACCAGGCAAGTTACTTAACCTGTCTGAGCCTCATCTATAAAATGGACCTACAGGGGCCGGCCCGGTGGTGCAGCAGTTAAGTTCGCACATTCCACTTCGGCAGCCTGGGGTTCACCAGTGCGGATCCCAGATGTGGAGATGGCACCGCTTGGCAAGCCATGCTGTGGCAGGCATCCCACATATAAAGTAGAGGAAGATGGGCCCAGATGTTAGCTCAGGGCCAATCTTCCTCAGCAAAAAGAGGAGGATTGGCAGTAGATGTTAGCTCAGGACTAATCTTCCTCAGCAAAAAGAGGAGGATTGGCAGTAGATGTTAGCTCAGGACTAATCTTCCTCCAAAAAAAAAAGGACCTAAAGCACTTGCCTCAGAGAAAAGCAGGCATCACAGGGCCTGGCCCATCTGGGTGCTCAGTGCTTGTGTGTTTGTGATGTGGAGTTCCAGAGAGTCTGGGCAATGCAGGGTTCTCACTGAAAGAGGCGACCACATGAGCTCCAAGAGCCCAGCCCTCCCAGCAAGTGCAGGTGGCTCGGTGCCCGGGAGAATACTGGGGCCCTGCTCCGAGCACCCTTTCCCATGGAGGCCGAGGCAGGAACAGGCACCCAGCTAGGCCTTAGGCTGGCTCGTGGGCCTGTGGGCAGTAGGGAGCACTTGGCCTAAGCTACCAGCTTCCCAGCCCCGGCTCAAAATTAGGCCAGGGCTGGGGAGTGAGGGGCCCATGGCCAAGGAGCGGCCCAGAGGTCTGCTCAGCAGTGGGGCCCTGGTGTCTGTCGAGACACACAGATCAGGCACACCTCTACAGATGGGGCCCCTGCAACTGGGGGAGTGAGGCAGTCCTCTGTCTCCCCTGAAAGAAGTCCCCATCCACAGCCTGAACAGGGAAAACCAGACCCAGACCAGACCCGATTCTCAGTCTCGGAGCTGGTGCTGCCACTTTCCAGGGGAAGATCTGTTACAAACATCACCACCCGGTTTCTCCCACTGACAAGTTCTTTCTCAAATCTGAGCCGTTTTCCTCGCTTGCAGTCCAACTCCAGCTGCGTGTCCTGCCCGCCAGGCTTACAGCCTCCCAGAGATCTCCTCACCCTCAGCTCCAGTGTGCGTGCATAGGCACGTGCACACACACACATGCACATGATTCCACATCCGTTCCTGCCCCTGCACCTTTGCTCACATCATCCCTTCCACCCCAAATCTCCTTCCTGCCTCTGCCCTAAATACTCATCTTTTAAGGGTAGCTCTAGTGCCCCCTCTTCCAGGCAGCCCTCCGCAACCACACCAGACCACTCTGACCTCCCCTTCCTGAGGATTCCTATACAACATGTCCTTTGGCCAGGCTCTGGGGCACCTAATCACAAAGTAATAACTTGTGTGTTTTGTTTTCCTGTTGTCTTATCTCTCCAGCTAGACAGTGTGTTCTGTGAGGGCAGAACTGAGTTTTCCAGCACTCTTCTGCTCATACACAAGGCTAGGTTATACAGCAACCCCCCAGTTAAGACATGGATGGATAGATGGACAGCTGGTTGGATGGATGGATAGATGGGTGGGTGGGTGGGTGGATAGATGGATGGATGGATGGATGGGTGGGTGGATGGATGAATGGGTGGGTGGGTGAACAGATGGACAGACAGTCAAATGCACTTGGAGAGAGACAGGAAAAGCCTCCAAACATAGAAGACCCTCCTTGCCCTTCTCTCCAGGGACTTTGTAGTTGAACCCATCACAGCATCTTGCTACTGTCCCTTCCATGATTCCCCACGTCTGGTATGCTGTCCCCAGAAGTCCAGGGAGCCCCTGTGGCCAGTCTGGCAGAGTAGAGAGCAGGAGTTTGGGTGGCCTCTGAGTTCACAGCACTCCATGGCCAGGGGGCTGCACGGCCTCATTTCCCCTCTAGAAAACCAGCTTTGCGTCCCCACGCCCCATCCTCCCTCTCTTCCAGAGATGGCTTGTTAGTCACCCTCTGGGTGGGACTCCTTGGAGTGTACACAGGTGGGGGCCAGGCCTGTTTGTCTTCATGGTTCTGAGCTGGCACCATGGGTGATAGAGCCAGGGTCTTGCAAAGTCCATACCCATGATGGGGGTAGGTCAGCACTTCCTATATTCTGGCTGCTGTCCACACGCTGAACCCAGCCCCTTTCGTGGAGCAGGCTGTTGGCCAGGGGTCCTGTTCAAGTGCCAGATGCCATTCTAAGAGCTTTGCACATTATCCCAGGCGATCCTCCCAACAACAACAAAGGTAGAACCGTGTTTATCCCCTTTGACAACTGCAGGTACAGAGAGCTTAAGTAACTTGCCTGTGTCACAGACTAGTAAGTGGCTGAATGCAGCTTCCACACTCCCCACACTTTCAACCCTCTACTCTGAGGCCTGGACACAGTGGAGCCCGTCCCAGTGCTGGAGACATGCTCGAGGCCTTTGCCCAGAATGGTGAGTCCAGTCAGAGGGGACAGACGGACAGACAGACAGACAGTGCTTTGTGCTTTGCTGTGGATGGAGCAGCGGCAGAGACCCTCTGGGATGTCCAGGAGACAAGCACAATGCCTGGGCAGTTTCTGGGGTCTGTGATAGCCACAGCATCGGCCTCTCAGCAACACAGCTGGGGGTGCCCAAGCCCCCTTCCCTCCCCAGGAATTCAGCGTTTTCACCCCGGGGCAGGAATTCCGGCCTCTCTCGACTGTCCACATGGTCACAATGGGGCCCATTCTCAGAACCCTGGAAAACACAGCCCCTGCGGAGAAAGGACGGATTCTTGTTGGACACAAGGGCCCTCAGTGCCACAATTTAGATCAGGGCGCAAATGGGGGCACAGAACAGCATTCATGCCCCCTCTGTCTGTCTTGCCTGGAGGTCGCTGCCCCTCGAGACCATTCCGTGCAAAGGCTCTCAAAAGCCAGAACAGAAAACCAGCTAGGGGCCAAGTGGGGTGGAAAAATCCCCCAGCGTTCCCCAGACCTCAGCTGAGACCCTCCTCGCTTGGCTCCTGGACCAACATGCTCTGTCTCGCTGCATCGGTTTCACGGAGAGTGAACCGCCTGTGACGACACTCAGAGTCACCTCATTTTAGGGATGGGGAAACTGAGGTCTCGACAGAGTGTCAGTGTTTTTAAAACTGTGTCTGCCACAGTAAGAAATTTCACGTCACAACCCAATACACACCGACAAGACAGACAGACAGACAGGTAGGCAGACAGACATCTGAAAGAGAAGTTTCACAAAACGATACATTCCCTGACTATGGGTGACTCGATCATTTTGTCTATTCTATCTTTCTGAAATGCTTGTTGGGACCCACTAAGGTGATTTCAGAACTCACTCATGGGTCACAACCTGTCATTTGAAAAGCACTAGTTTGCAGTGGCTTATCCAGGTCCTACAGCCACTAAGGGGCAAAGCCAGGCCCAGAACCTGGGTCTTGACACCAGTGCCAGACTCGTGACAGCCTCTCTCCTGTCCCTCCCCCCAGGCTGTCCACCTCGCCTCTTAACAACAGTCCTCCTCCAGCTGCGCCCTGACCACATCACTCCTTGATTCTGAAACCTTCCAGATTTCACAGCAGGACATCAAGTGCTCCCCTGCAATCTGCTCACCAGCCCTCCCCAGTTCAACTCCTCCTGTTTGGAGCTACTTGTTCCTGCCTGTGGAACTTTCCCCTCTCTAACCTCTCCATGGATGCAAACTCCTCTGATCCTTCAAGGCCCAGCTCAAAGCTCCCTCCTCTAGGAAGCTGCCTGGAAGACCTACAGCCCCAGGATCTCTTTTTTTCTCTGACTTGGAGTGTTAACACTCCTGTGACTCTTGCATAGATTGACTCAGAATGCTAGCTTTCTCAGAATGCGAGGCAGTTTTGTTCCCCCGACTTCACCCCAAATTTGCAGGCCAGGAGCATGTCGCCCGTTTCTCCTGTGCCTGCACAGGCCTTCACGAGACAGCCTACAGCAGGAGCTGGAAAGTGCTTATTGGTTAATAACAGCACTCAAAGGCATCTTTACATACTTCAAGGGCTCTGCATCCCTTCCCTGGCCAAGGCTGCATACCGTCGCCCCAGCCCCCATCTTCCAGGTAGTGGCTATGTCCCCAAGACCACTTGGCTCTCAAGGTCACCCACAGCCATCTGGCAACCCAGCCAGTCTCTTAAGCACTTTCCAGCAGCAGCAGGCCCTGCAGACGGGCATCCTGGGCCGAGCAGCCAATGTCAGCCAGCAGACAGGAGGGTGAGAACATCAGGCTGGAAGTTTGTGCGTGCGTGTCCTCTGCCAGGACACTCACTGATGGGAATGGGAAAGTGGTGGGGGGGGGGGGGTGGGCAGGCAGCAGAGGACACAGCCCTGTAGCACTCAGAATTCCTCTTGGCAGGGACTCAGCATCCTTCCACACAGCCAGCCCAGCCAGACTGCCTTCCTTTCCTATTCTCTCCGCTGCCTCAGTGGCTCTTCCTCGCTTTGCCTCTCACTCTGGGAACCCTCACCTCTCCCTCCCTGGGGGAGCCTGCTCCTGCTGCTTGCAAGTCCTCTCTTTGCAGCCCACTCTCTGCTGGGCCTCAGTGCGGGATCATTCTGGGTCAGGACTGTCGGTTTAGCTTCATGAGCCTGGGCGAGCCACTGAAGCCCTCAGCAGCTCAGTCTCCTCATCCATAAAATGGATGAACACCATCTGCCCTCTTCAGAGCCATGAAGGTCAAATGCCTGCCGGGGATTTCCGAGGGACAGCAGAGGGTGGGGGTCATGTGCAAAAGCAGGTGGCCGACACAAACGAATTGTTATGTGCCTTTCCCACCTCTCCCTCTGGCCTCGCCCTCTTTGCTGTCTCCAACACAAGCCCCTTCACTAGGACGTCAGGGGAGGAGAGCAGCATGTCTCACCAAGAGAAAAGAAAGGAAAAAAAAAGAAAAGGAAAGCTGAGCCTTCCAGGTGCCATTAGCATGAAGACTCAAGGCCCTTTACGTCCCTTGGTTTGGGGCTCTGAGAGTTGGCCACTCCTTGGGAGGTTAAAGGCATCCAGTGAGTCCAGAGCATACCAGTTCCTATGGGTCAGTGTTGCCCTGAAAATACGATTGTTGCCAGACAAGCCCTGTGCGAACTTTCACTTCTAGAAACAGGCTTCTCTTGGGTGGGCAACATTCGATGGATACCAGAACTCTGAAAATGGGGGCTGGGATGGCCCACGCTTGGCACTGCTACCAGCATCGTGTGTGGTGAGGTCCTTAAGAAGAAGCCCCTTTTGTTTTAGGGGGCTCTGCAGGGTCCAAGTTTAAACAGGCCTTTGCCATTTGGGTAGCAACTGAGGTGAGGTGCGGTCTAGGTAGGAAAGAATAATAACCAAGACAATTTATGTAGCATTTTCTGTGCAGGGACTTTGTGAACCGCTTTGTGCATACTGTACGTTTCATCTTCCCCAAATCTTAAGGGGTTCCTCATTCTACAGGTAGAGAAATAGAGGCTCAAGAGGGGAAGGAAGTAGCCCACGATGACCACTCAGCTAGCAGGTAGCGGAGAGTTGAACTGGAGTCTGTCTCTTTCGAGAACCTGCCCTCACTGGGCAGGTGCCATCAGCCTAGGAGGAAGGACCCAAGAGATGAACTGTGTATATCATGGTGGGGAGCGGGAGGCCTCAAGTGTCCCTGTTTAAATGGGGGAGGAGGGTGGTGCTGGGTTGGAAGCACCCCACTCCTTTCCCCCAGCCATGCCTCACCTGTGGACCACAGGATGACAAACTGTCCCGGTTTGTCTGCGACTTTCCCAGTTTGAGCCCTGAAAGTCCCATGTCCCAGTTTGCCTAGGATGGTTGGTCACTGTACCTGTGGTCTTCGTCACCCCCAACCAGTTGCAGAGAATGCCAAGTGGCCTGATGGAGCCGTGTCAGGACACGGCCTGGAGGCCTTTTCAATTACATTAGCTTCTGGCTGCGCTAGAGGGAGACAGTAGCCCTGGCTCCCCTCCCCTTCTCCTTCCTGTGGCTCCCTGGGAGATCGTGATTCAGCAGCAAGTCGGAAGCAGGCTAGACTGTGACCTACCCGGAGTGGAATCACCAGCAGGGTGGGGACTGTCAGCACCAGCTCAGGGCTGGAATTGGAGAAGAGCAAGGAGGGGAGGTGGGGAGGGAGGGATCCTGAGTTATAAGGGAACTGGACCCCAACAGAGGGCCTGCTGTCCTGCCCAGGCCAGGGCTGATTGCAGGACAGCAGGACGTGGGCGTGCCAGAGGCGGGGGTGGGAGGGGGGACCCTGCCCTTTTCCCCCCATGCCCTGGTTTGTGAGGGATAGGGGAGTCCCAGCCACTGGATACCTAAGCTGCTTCTCAGTATAATCAGTGGCTAAAAATACGAAATGGCTTTGCTAAAAGGTGCCTAACCAGAAACCTCCAAGAGGTTTCCTATTAGGGCCGAGCCTGCTCTGGCTGGAGGCCAGATCCTGTGTGAAGGATTCCTATGCCTGCCATTCCCACCATTCAGTCACAGCCTGGCCCCCCACTGCCAGGACCTGGGCTCCACACCTTTAACCCCCTTGCTTCTCAGGCCCCAGGGCCTCGTCATCCCCTCCCTCCCCTGCACTCACTGCTCCAGGGTACCGGGAGGGTCGCAGTGATTAGGGATTTACCTTGAGCCACAGAGTAAGGCCTGGATTCTTGGTGCCTAATTCCAGCCTCATCTACTCACTGTGTGACCTTGAACAAGTTGTCTAGCTTCTCTAAGCTTTGCTGTCCTCGCCTGCAAACCCAGGAGACCACACCACTGCAGGGGATCCAAAAATCCTTGGTGGGAAGGATTTCTACTATGGTTGAAGGACAAGCCTGCCAGGGGATGGTGGAAAGACAGGCAGGCCAGGGGATTTGTCTGGAAGCTTCTTTGGCACTGCAAGCATATTCTTCTCACTAAGCATAAATGTTTCTTAGGGATGCCTGGGGTCCTGATGGAGATGATGGTGTGGGGACTGGAGTGCCCTTGGCACTACTCCTGCCTACCTGTCAGGGTTGCAGTAAATGGAGTGAAGACTTTGCTGGGCCCGTGGTTCTCAGCCAACGCTAGTCCAGCCTCGGAACCCCTAGGGGGATTTGTCAGCGATGCAAGCAGTGCGATATGTTTTTTTGGGGGGGGGGAGCACATCTGAAGTGGTAACCAGCTCCCCAGATGACCCCTTTGAGTGACCAGCTTGGGAATCGCTGACCCGGGCCTGGCAGAGGAGGCACTCAGCACCTGTGAATGATGTCCCTGTCTCACTCCTGAGCCTCAGTGTGCTCCAGTCACACGATAATGACCTGCCTGCCTCCCTGCCGGCACTGTTGACAAGCTCAAAGAGAACCCTGGGCAGCCCGCAGCTGTACAAACAGAGGGGAGAAGGTGGCTCTCACTGCAAGGGAGCCACGCTCTGTCTAGACTCCCGGCAGCCAGGGGATGGTCAGTGGCCACTGTGGTCCCAGGCCTAGAGGGCCTCTCCTACAGGACCAGCAGGAAAGAGCTGGGGCATTGGGGGCAGCTTCCCCTGCCCTTCCCCAGGCCTCACCCTGCAATAAAGCCTGAGGAATGAATTCCTCCCTCGGGAGTGGCCAGTCTGCTGGGCAGGACGCAGCCGCCATACAATGCTCTCCTCCTTCTCCCTCGGAATTCTCCCCACAGTTGCCCTTTGAGGGGCACAGCCAGGCCCTCCAGGACACAGTCTCTCCTTGGTCTCCCTTCTACCCCAGGGAGATGAGCATGCCCTTCTTCAGGCCTTCTTGGAGTGCCAGTCGGGGGAGGCGGGAACTCTCCCACCTTCCTAACTCCTTTCCGAGGCCACAGATTCAACAAATTCTCCTCCGCCCCACCCACCCTGCAGTATTCATTCCTGCAGGTACGCTCATAAGCCACAGCCCTTCCCCAGGTTGGGTGACCTTGGGCAGTGGCTGAACCTCCGTGTCCTCATCTGTAAACTGGGGGTGATAGAACCTTCCTCTTAGTGTGGATGTGAGGATTGAAAGAGGCATGGAATAAATGCCAAGGGAGTCTCAAGCGGGGGGTGGGGGGGAGGTCAGAAAGGCAGGTTCCAGGGCCTCGCGCCCAGCAGTCTGATTCATTGGGTTCCCAGGCCAAACTTTGGGAAGCATAGGAGCCTAGGAGAAGGGGAGCCCCTCAACCTTGGCTGTGGAGGCAAATTGCCTTGGAGCTCAGCAAATGCCCCCAAAGCCCAGGTCACTCCCCAAGCCTCCAGAATTGGAATCTCGGGGAGTCTCCATGAGGCCGACTCCCTTCCCTGTGAACCTGCTCTCCCTTCCTCCACGAGCCCCCTCTTTCCAGCAGGCAGACCTAGCTGGCCAGTTCGCTTTGACCGCAGCCTGGCAATTGGCATTTTTTTTGATCCCCAGGGGAAATGAAAGGTATTTCCTCTGTCTCCAGAGAGATCTGCAGCCAGCCCCTCCTGAGCACTGAACAGACCTCTGGCAGTTAGGGCCTTGTGAGGCTCCTCTGAGGACTGTTAAATGGAAGGGGAGGTGGGGGCCAACAGCAGGCCAGTGGGGGCAGGAGTCAGGAAACAGCCTCATCCTGAGTCTAGCGGGCAGGGCAGGCCCCGGGCTGGTGTAGTCCAGGGCAGGTAAATGGAGGGGGGAGGGGTTGACTTATTGCCAGCGACAGGATTTGAACCCAGTGCTCATGTACTCAGAAGCTCAACCTCTATTCCTGTCATTCCTGGCCTCCCAGTTACCCCTGCAGCATGCTCTGCCCTCACCCCAGCTGAATCCCCAGGTCCCCAGCCTGAGCCTTTAAGGAGAAAAGCGTGTTCAACATTCAGCCGACAGCCAATACTCACCCATCACCTAGGCCAGGCCCAGGGGATGCCGAGGGGAGGAGACGACCCACAGTGTGAGCTGAGGGAGCCTTGGGTCTATGGCGGGACAGCCTTTAATCAACTGTCACGGAAATCTGTAATTACCCTGAGGCCGACAGAAGGGGAGGATGTCGAGGAAGACACGTTGAGGAGGTGACATTTCAGTGACTTAAGGGCTGAGGGGGCATATGCAAGCAATGCAAAGAATTGGGAAGGGAAGGGCTGCAGGGGAGGGGAGCTGGCTCCCAGCGCCAGGCAGGGCCTGGGTTCTAGCGACCACCCTCCAGGGCCTCAGTTTCCCTATTTAGGAAGTGCGGGAGAACCTGCCTCACCCTCCCCCATCCGCTGAGGACCAGGAAGGTGCCTGGGAAAGGGCTCGAGCGGGCCCCCGAGCCCCTCCCGTCGGCCGGCCGGGACGGGGCGGGGCGGGGCGGGGCGGGGCTCGCGCCCGAGGCCGGGCTGGCGGGGCACCCGCGGGCGGCGCGGCGCGCAGTGCGTGCGGCTGCGGTGCGCGCGGCTCGCTGGCCGCTGAGATCACATGAGCGGCGGCGCGGGGGACCCACCACAGCCGGCCCGTGGGCGCCCCGCAGCCGCAGCCCTGCAGCCCTGCAGCCCCGCAGCCTTGTGTCTTCTCCCGGCCCTAACCATGTCTATCTGTTGTTGCTTCTTTTTCAGGGACTATGGCAGTTCCAAAAGGAAATCAGGTAAGGGAGCCTCCGGGCGTTCTTCCCTCCAACCTCCCCTCCAGCATCATGCATGCGCCTCTCCGATCCTGCGGAGGACTTTTCTGGGGGCTTGTCCTTGCTCGCCCGCCCGGTGGTCCTACGGGGCCGGGGTCCTCCCTTCAGTTGCCCCCCTCCCCAGCCCATGCCCTCTAAGCTCTCTGGTACTCACACCTTCTCCTTTTCCCACTGATCCCTCCGTCTCTCCCGGGCTCTCCCCTGTGGGAATGGGGGTGGGTGCATGGAGAGTGTGGGGGTGTCTCGTGAAGGTCCTAAGACCCCGCAACGTTGGCAGCCGGATTCTTCCCTCCTGGGCTGCGGTGCCCACAGCTGGGCACTGCTGTGACTTCTCGTTGCGTCTTTCCTGCGGTGTCGCGGTGCTGAAAGGGTTAATGGAGACGCAGGGTTTTCCCGGTGCGAAGGTGAGAGCCAGGACTGAAAAGGGGGGTCGCACTTGAGTGACTGTGAGTTTTTAACGCCTGCAGCGCAGACCGTCCCCACCACCCCCAGCTCCGGGCGCGTTCTCCTTGCTGCGGGGGTGGGGGCTCTGCGAGATGGCAGCAGAGCTGCGGATGGGAGGGGGCCGACCCGCCCTGGCATTGGCCGGACAGGTGCCAGGGCCCACTCGGAGTTTGCGAACGGGGTGGAGACTGGGAGAGAGGCATGACAAGTCCTCGGACGCTGTGTGCTGGGCGCCGGCTGCTGGGGTCAGAGAAGGGTTCTCTGTGGGTGGCAGAGGCTGGGCTTGAACACGCCTGGATGTGGGCGGGGTGTAGTTAACTGTGGGAGGGTGGGCCCTAGGAGTTAGGACAGTGTGTGTACTGGGATAGGGGAGCGGACTGGAGAGATCTGTGTTGGTATGTGTGTTGTCCGTATTTATGGGGGTGATGAGTTATGGGGGTTGGCAGCCCTCCGGCCAGTGGAGGGGGGGGGTCTGGCCCTCGGGAATGTGGGAAGCCTATATCAACACATGGTTCACGTGAATGGCTCCTGTGGGGAGATATCTGTGTCCAAGTGCCTTGGGCTGTGGATCAGTAGAGGTGTGTGTGCCCATGTGTGGTGGATGGGAAGTGAATTGGAATGGCTGTAATTGCATAGTGTGTGTTTCTGAGTATGGGTTTGTATGTTTTGTGTGTACAAGTGCTTGCTTATATGTTTATTGGCACGAGGAAACTTGTGTCCTGGTGTATATATCGAGAGGCATGTGTGTATGTGGGGTTATATGTGTGCATGTGGGTCTTCGTAGTTGTGTGCTCTGAGGGTATGTTTACATGTTCAGGTACATAAGTGCTGGGTGTGTGCCAGTGTGCTGGGATGTCTCTGGGTGTGGATTGGAGTCTGTGTTTGTGTGTGTTTGTGTACCTGTTTGGGGCATGTCTGGCTGTGGGATGTGTATGCACATGTGCATGTCACCTGGGCAGGGGGGGTCTCTGGTGTGCTGGCCCACAGGCACAGAGGGGCATTTCCTCCATGAACAGGAGGGTGAGGCTGCATTAAGAACCTGAGGACTTACAGCGTCGCCTGAGCTGTCACTTGCAGTCAGAGCCCCAGGTGGGAGAACTGGGAAGGACAGGCAAACCTGGCATTGTGTTCTGTCACAACCCCTCCCCAAGAAACTCACCCCGGGCCTCAGAGGCTGGTTGAGCCTGGGCTCAGATTCTGGCTCTATGTGACCTTAGGCAGGTTTCATAACCTCTCTGCCTCAGTTTCCTCATTTTCTCTTTAAAACAAAGGTGATGATAGTATCCACCTCATACGTAGAAGATTAAATAGGTTAATGTGGAATGGTCCCAACTATTCAGTCCCATGGAAGTATCAGTGTATCAGCAGCACTGTCATCATTGCATCATTACACTCTGAAGGCATGGACCTGGGGCAAGACCCTTCTCTACTCTGGGCCTCAGTTTCCCCCCTGTAAAGTCAAGAGCTGGACCAGATAACCTCTCAAGCTCCCCTACCCCCCATCTCTGAGGCTCAGGTTCTGTGCTGGCTTCCTAAGCAACGCAGGGCCCCACCCAAGGAAAACCTCCCCCGGTTCCCCAGGCCAGGAAAAGGATGGATGGAGAAATTTAATTTATGTTGGTGTGCTTATGATAATAGCCACTTAGTGTCATGGTTGGAAGTGCCAGCTCTGGAGCCAGACGGCAGGAGTTTAGAGCCTGGCTTTTCTCCTCTGAGACCTTGGGCAGCCCTCTTACCCTCTCTGTGCCTGTTCTCGCTTGTGTAAATTAGGGATAATATTCATATCCATCTTGTAATGGTTAATTATATGTGTCAAGTTGGCTGGGCTATGGTCCCAGATGTTTGGTCAAGCATTATTCTGGATGTTTCTGGAAGGTGTTTTTTGAATGAGATTGCCATTGAAATCAGTGGACTTTGAGTAAAGCAGATTACCTCCCAAAATGAGGGTTGGCCTCATCTGGTCACTTGAAGACCTTCATAGAACGAAGAGTGACCTCCCCTGAGCAAGAGAGAGAATTCTGCCTGCTGACGGCCTTTGGACTTGAACTACAGCTCTTCCCAGGGTCTCCAGCCTGTCAGCCTACCCCATCAGATTTGGGGCTCACCAAGCCCCTGCAATCACGTGAGCCAATTCCTTAAAATCAGTCTCTCTCTGTATATACACACACATCGTGTTCTGTTTCTCTGGAGAACTCAAATACACACCTCATATGGTTATAGTGAAGATTCGATTAGACAAACGAATGTATGTTAGCATGCTCAGAACACTGCCTGCAGCCTGGAAAGTGCCTCAAAAGTGCTAGCTACTATTATTATTTAATGAGCATCTGCTCTGTGCTAGCAACTTTACATGTGTTTCCTCATTTGCTGCTCAGAGCCATGTTGCCTGGTGGCTGGTGGGATCCCCATTTTACAAACGAGAACCTCAGGCTCCAAGACCGTGGCCGCCCACAGTCTGTGGCAAACCAAGAATTTGAGTCTGTATCTAGGGCTTCACTGGGCTCGATAGTGAAGCTCATGGAGCTTCCCGGGGCTCTGCAGCCAGGAACATTTGCATGGAGGAAATGGAGGCTGTTCCCTGGTTGTCACTTGTCACATTTTAGTCCTCAAAGCCCAAGCTCCTCCTTGGAGGATCTCTTGGAGGGATTTCTTATTGACACAGAGTCAAAATTTGATGCCAGGCCTGAGGAGGGTGGAGTCAACAGGAAGAAAGCTCTCAGGCAGCTTACAGCCTCATGGAGGAGGCAGGACCAGTGACTTAAAAACTGGGAGACAGTGTAGCCTCACATTTCTCTCTGCCCCTTCCCACATCTTCCCATCCTGCCCTCCACCCTGTGGCTTGAGCCCAACATCTGGAAGTCATCCTTGACTCCTCCCTTTCTCTTACCTGCCGGCCTGACCTCCGGATCCATCCTCTTCTCCCACCTCCACCATCACACCCTGTTGGAAGCCCCCAGCTTCCGGCCTGCCTGCTTCGGCCTTTGCCCATCCACGATGTTCACACCACAGCTAGAGTGAGCTCTAAAAAATGTGTCAAATAATGTGCTTTTCTATTTAAATGCCCCCAGGGACTTCCCACCCACCCAGAATAAACTCCTTATTCTGGCTTACCAGCCCTGTGTGTTTTGCCTCCTGCCTGCCATCCTGCCCTGGGCTCCTACCCTCTTCTGCCCCTGCCACCCCACATTCCCACTCAGCACCCTCCCCTGCTCAGCCACACTGGTCACCTTCCATTCCTTGTGTTCAAGCTCATTCTCTCCCCACAGCCTTTGCACTTGCTGTTCCCTCTGCCTGGAATGCTGTTCCCTGATCTTTCACGTGGCTGACTCCTTAAGAGTTCTGCTTAATTGTCCCTTCAGAGAAGCTGCCCCCATCCTCCACCTTCTACCTGCCCCCCTCAAATCACCCTGCTTCTTCCTTGCACATCACTGAGCGCACTTTAATTCTCTGGGGGGGGGGGGTTCTTGTTTATTATCAATGTCCCACCACCTGGAGAGTAAAGCCCTTGGCTGTAGGGCTCGCACCAGGAACAGGGTCCCCTTGTGCCTGTTGAATGGGCAGGTGGATGGAAGGATGCGGGCGTGCAGGAATGAACACTGCAAGCCAGGAAACAGATGGCTGTGGCTCACCTCTGGGATGTTATCTGGGAAGAGGAGGAGTTCTTCTGCTGGGGGCGGGGAGCAGGGGGCTTTGGTGATCAAGAGACAGCACTTGTGCAGTCAGGTCGGCAGGACTGAGCGTCCAGTCAGGGCTTAGCTGGAGAAAGGACCAACGGGAGCTACATATTAAAAGATTTCTTGCAAGGGATTGGCTTATGCGATTGTGGAGGCTGGCTAGGCAAATCGGAAATCCAAGGGCAGGCTGGGGTTGCGGTCCACAGGTGAAATTTCTTCTTCTGTGAAGCCGCAGCTCTGCCCTACAGGCTTTTCAGCTGGTGAGCATGGGCCCCCTCGGAGGATTTGGGATAATCTCATTGAAAGTCAAATAATCATGGACTTCATCACATCTGCAAAATACCTTCCCCAGCATCACCTAGATCAGTGTGTGGTCGAATACCTGAGGATGTAGCCTAGCCAAATCGACGCATAAAACTGGCCAGCACACCTGGAAAGTGGAGTCGTCATCATAGCAGCGACCTGCAGGGAGGTGCAGAGGGTCCAAGGAGACGATGCCGTTGGAGGGTTTTGTGCCGCTTCTGGCAGTAGGAAGGGCCTGTTGCTGTTAGCTGTGACTGGCCTCCCCAAGGTGAGCACTATTTCAGGAGCTCAGAGGGGCTGGAGCAGGCTCCCCAGAGCAGGGGTTTCTCTTCAGCCCTGGAAAGATGGAACGGTGCTCTCGCAGTTCTAAGAGGCTGCCCTTCTCCAGGGCCCACGGCTGGGGAGGTCTGAGTTGCACCACTAGGGGGCGCAGGCAGCCACGGATGCTGCGGTATCATCCTGGTCCTGGGCTTGCTGCCAGGCAGAGGGCGTGATGCTCCGTCCCCCCCAGGCGCCCTGTGCTGTGCTGAGCAGCTCGTTTGTTTAAATGTAAATGAGGTTGCTCAAGAGTGTTGCAAGTTTGTTCTTTCGGGGAAATGTTGATGTTCCTCATGAAATACTGTTTATGTTTTTCCTTGGAAAATTGGTGAGCTCAGCCCGGCTTCCATGTTAGTGGTCATAAAACCTGCATTATTGGATGGAGTTGATGAGATCAACGATACTGTAGTTTCACTGCCGAGAAGCGTGTTGCTTGGAGTTAAGGTGTCAGACAGACAGGGTTTGAACCCCTGCTCTGCCATGTGTTTGCTCTGTGACGGGCATGTCACTTAACCTCTGACCTTCATGCCCCCGTATGGAAAATGGGGGTAAAAAGAGTACTGCCTCCATTAAATGTAAGGATTGAATTAGCAGAGGGCCTAGCACATAGCCAGCTCCCAATATTAGTAGCTGCCATTGTTGTTATTGTAATTATTGATGGGCTCTGAAAGGAGGGGAGACATTGGTCTTACCTTCAGTTGGAGAGTAAAAAGACCCACTTGAAGCATTGATTTCCATTCTCTGAGCCCTGGGCCTGGCCCCAGGGGAGATGGGACCCAGACTCGGCCGTGATGGAGTATTCTGTAGAGTTAAGACCACAGACTCTGGAGCTGGAATGCCTGGTTTCACGTCCCAGCTCTGCCAGCTGTGCGGTCTTGGACGAGTCCTTAACTTCCCTGTGCCTCAGTTTCCTCATCTGTGAAATGGGGGTAATGATAGCACTTCATCAGTTTGTTTGAGACTTGAGTATGAGTTAATATATGAAATAACTTCAGCACCGTGCCTGGCCCAGTCTGCACTCACTAAGGGTCAAGCTCTTTCTCTTCTGAATAGGACCATAGGTGTCCAGCTCTCCCACAGGACAGACCACTGGCTATGGCGTTTGTCCTCCTCCAGGAGCGACTCCCCTCAATCAGGTGGGGGAAGGCGGAGTGTGCATCATCATGTAATTGCCATTAAGCCTCACAACACCCCGGCAAGTGGTCTTGTCCCCAGGAAAGGGACACTTGCCCAAGGTCACCTAGCCAGGTAGACACAGGATTCGAATCTGGTCCTTCTGATCCAAACCTCTTTCCACTGAAGTCTCTTCCCTCCTGGGCCACGGCCCAGGGGATCCACAGGTGGCCAGGACCTGGGCTCTGAAGACCTCTAGCAGGAGGTTCCATAGACTGGGAGGGGGCCTCTCCCAAGACCCCCCCCCCCCGCCCCGAGGTGTCTAGAAGAACACACTGGTCACAAGGGATTCTTCATTTGGTAAAGGGTCCCTTTTTGCTGTGTGATTAATATCCCCTTGATTTCTCTTCATGTGATTTGGTTTTTAATAAAGTGGATTTGCTTAAAGCAAAACCCGCCTGGAAGTACTGGCTAGTGTAAACAGTTAGTCTACCCTCCTCCTTTTATAGATGAAGCAACTAAGAGAGGGACTGCCGCCTGCCCAAGCTGAGGGGTGGGCAGAATGCGGTCTCCTGCGCAGCACACTCCCACCAAGCCCTGGAAGGAGGCGGAGGTGTGAGGAGGGCCATCATGAAGCAGAGAGAGCAGGTCTGTGAGGCCTCTCGTGCCCGTCTTCCCCCAAGACGAATGCCCTAGTAGGACCTAGGGCGGAGCCGGGCTCTCTCTGGGCCCCAGGCCTGCCCTGCTCACCAGCCGCAGAGGGAGAGGCACAGAGACAAAGCAGCGGCCTTCACTCTCCTCCCGAGTGCGGGGTCCCTGAGGCTTTCATTTCTCTTAGATGGTTGCTGGTCCCTGGCCCCATGGAGCTCACAGCTCAGCTGAGAAAGCAAGATGTTGTGAGGGCTTCATTAGTGAATACAAGACAGGATGGGTTGTGATCCACCAAGCTGTGGGTGTCAAACAGAAGGGAGTGGGGCTAGCCAAGGCTGGAGATGTGTCTTGGAGGATGCGAGAGATTGAGGTGAGCAGAGGGCTGGGCAGATGCCCCTGGCAGGAGAGCCGGGCACAGGCAAGGACTTGGCTGGTATGAGTTTGAGAAGTTTGAAGGAAGGAGTAAAGAGAGGGCCAGGGAAGGGGAGGGCAGGAGATGAGTCTGGAAAGGAAGACTTGGAGAGTATGTCAGCAAGACTTTTCAAAGCAATTTCCAAGGCTTTCTGTCTGCCCGAGCCACCCATCCTCAGTGGGAAAGGCCCAGGCTGTGTATTGAACATGGCCAAGATATTCCTGGCACCCTCCAGCGGCCCATTCCAAAAGCAAATGCGTCTCGTGAAGGCATCGCCTTCTGGCACATCTCACCCATCCTGGTGTTTTTAAACAGTTTTTATTTTCATGGCTCTGGGTCCTCTGCCTGATGTCACCCCTGGAGTTCAAAGCCAACTAATTGGGAATGAAAGGGGGCTGATTGATTTGGCAGCTCCACGGCCAGCCCATGTGGCAGTGATGCGATGGAGAAAGTGAATGTGCTGCTCACGTGTGCGTCTGTGCCATGACTCCCCCGCCAGAGACAGTGAGGACTCACGAAGCAGGGGTGGGGGAGGGGAGAGCCCCCCCCAATCCTGGAATCACATCTCTCACTCCTAGCCAGCTGGTAGTCTTGAGTCCCTCCGCCCTGCTAGCTTAGCTTCTTTCTGCCCCCTCGCTCCTATCACCTAGCTTCTCCTGCTAGGAGAATAGGAAGATGGTCTGAAAGGGAAGAGCATGTGCAAAGGCCCGAGGTGTGCTTCAGAATCCTGAGCCTGCCTGTTGAAGTACAGATTCCCAGGCCCTGCCCAGACCTGCTGAATCAGCATCTCTGGAGGGTGATGCCCAGGAATTGGCATTATTGACAGGCTCCCCGGGGATTCTCAGATGAAGCCAGGGTTGAACTTGGGATGATTCATCCATGTGGGTTGATGGCGGTGTTCAGGGTAGACAGGCAGTGAGGTGACAGAAGGACTGGAGCCCCCATGACGGACTTCAACTAGATGGGGCTTCTCCTGGAAGATGGATTCAGTTGTCTTCCAAGTTGGGGGCTGGGCCAACATGGGACAGGGGGACCAGTCAGAGGACAGGATTCCAAGTCTCTTGTCCCTTGAACACTGGCCCAGCATTCGGAGCCTGGGAGAATGGCTATCTAAGGGGCCTGCCCAGCCGCTGACCTCGCTTCTGGCCTTATTAGGAGGCAGCGACAAGACTCCGTCTGCCTTATATTTCCACAAGGTTTTCTTCTTGGGGGAGGAAATACCCACATTGTGGTCCAGCAAAGAAATCCCTCCCACCATGGCCCTCAGCCAGAAAATAACTTGTTCTTCACTTCGGCTTTTTGGTTTATGGACATGTGACAGAAGAGGAAACATTTCCAGTAACAATGAAGCCAATGGAAAACCAAGATCTGGGGAAAATGTGCATTACTTATTGTTTTAGCACCTTTTTCTGATCTAAAGTTACTTTGTTTAGAAACAGAAATGTGGCGTGTGTAACTTACTTGTCTCGTGGCATCATTGATGAGTTTTGAAATATGATGGCAAGGAAAAAATTTCCAAAGTTTCAGTAAAACTTAGAAGTTTGCAGGGAAAAATTAGTGGTTGTTTTCCCCTGACTCTTTGTGCTTTGTCCCCTGGATCTTGTCGTTGCCACGTGTGACCCAAGCAGCTGGTACGAAGACGTATTTTGCTAGTATTACACCTGGAGTCTTGTACCAGGAAAACTGGGCCCCCGTCAGAAAGTCCCTTTCTTCCTTGTGCTCAGAAGGAGGAGCTTCCGCCTCTCTGGTCTTCTGGCTAATGGGTGCGTGCTGTAGAAGGCCCCCGCACGCGTCCAGGGGCTGCCTCTCCCCGTTATCCAGGGTCTCCCCAGCTCAGCACTGGACCACCTTCGGTTCCCTGAGTGTTGGATCAGGGTCCGGGTTGGGAGCATAACTGTTCCCGGCAGGAGGGCGAGGTCCTCATAAAGCTGTGATGACAGGCTCGTGACAAGAGGCCAGACTAAGACTGTCTTTGTACGTTGGCAACAGCCCCCCGGGGAAACCTTGCAAACATGCAGACTTTATCACGTTGTCCCAGATCTTTCAGGGTGGGCCCAGTTCTTCTCCTGGTCTGCCAGCTCCCTGCCATCCGCTGCCCCTCCTTGGAGCCTAGTGGCTCCAAGACCTCCATCAGTTCTCATTGCATTTGATCCCAGGGTTCTGATGAAGAGGGCCCTTCCCCCAGCTTCTTCACAACCTTAGTTGTTCTTTCTGCTTTAAGCACATGGCTCAGTCGACGCTAGTTGCAGCTCTCTGCGAGGAGGGGAACCCTTGAGGGCTGAATTGATGGGCAGCAAGTTTCTGAATGGACGCTGTGCTAGACTTGCCTTCTAGGACTCGATGGCTCCTGCCAGACCTGTAGCTGGCTGCCCTGGCCCTGGCCATCCATGGCTGTCTTGTAGATTGGTCCAATGAATGGACCTCCTCGTGCCAGGCCCTGCGGTGGAAGCCCAGGGACCCAGATGGATACCATGAGGTCCTTGTCCTCAGGACCCTCAGTGGGAGGAGGAGGTAGGAAAGTGAGCAGCGGTTATGACATAGTGGGGGTGGGGCAGAGTGAGAGGGGGCCTCGTGGGAGGCACAGCCCAGCCTGGGGGTGCCAGACGAGGCCTTCCACTCCTGGTGGCTGAGGCTTTTCAGTGAGTCAGCCAGAGGAGAGGGAGAGCAGCCACGGAGGACGTCTGGTCGGCCTCTGCATTAGCTGTCTGAGGGTGCCACATCTTGGGAACTGGGCTGAGGCACTGAGTACCTTCTGGGTGCGTTTCAGAGAGATTGTTGCAGATGGCCACTCCTTCGCTAAAGTTCTTGAAGCTTAAAAAGTTCTAACGGTAGCATTAACACATGTGCCTGGGTTGGAGACGACTTGCCCCAGAGGCCACCTCTGGCCCTTTCCTTATCATCAGGAGGACTCTGGCTTCTGGCAGTCTCCTGGGGGACACGAGTGCTTGCCTGTGAAAGGACGACATGAACCCTGACTCCGTACGGTTCCAGGGCCATGGTCCTCCTAGCCAGGGCCTGGCACGAAGAGCTGCTCGTTAAATAGCTGACTGACAGCCTGGTCTGTTAGGGGAGGACTCTCCAGGCAGAGGCTGATGATTTACTAGAACTGACAGGACAGAGAAAGAGCAGCCCTTTCAAATCACACGTGAAGACCAGGGGGACCCAGAGAAGTGATCCCACCTTCCCACACTTGTGCGGTGAGCCAGGACAGGGCCCTCTGAGCACTGGTCTCCTTCCTGGCTTCCCCCCAGGGTGGAAGCTCAGCATTAGCCAGAGACCCTGCGCTGTGGTGCCAAAGGGTTAACTCTGTGCTCCCTCGAGAGCTCACACGCTCCTGACCCTCCCCTGGCCTCCAGGCCCTCCCAGCTGCGGCTTTCTGGGCATTGCTCGGTCACGTGAGAGCCAGATGTGGGGATTTCCCAAGCAGTGGTGTGTGTGTGTGTGTGTGTGTGCGCGCGCGCGTGCGTGCAGTGCATGCACGCTCGCGCACGCGCACACACACACTTACACTGCTCTGTTTACGTGGCATCTGAGAGCTCAGGGGATTGGTCCAGACCCATGCAGAGCAGGGGAGGGATGGGCGTGAAGAGAGGCCCAGGGGCTCCCAGCACACACCATGGAGGGCTTCTCTGAGCCCTGCTCCCACCAGACGTGGTAGATAAGCCAGTTGTTCTTGCTCAGATTCCCATTTCCTGCAACATCCATCTTGCCATAGACCATATTGGTTATGGATAAATTTTTTAAAAATTCTCTTTGAAGGCTTTACAGCAGATGCTGCAAGCCAGCAGCCTTCCAGGGTTGGCCTACCGGGCTCGGGGGCCCTGCCCATGAGCCACTCTGCCCGGCACAAGCTAGGCTCAGGGTCTTTCCTCGGCTGTGTGTGGCTCCAGAGGCAAAACCTGGACTAGACAGAGTGCAGGGCCCTGGGTGCCAAGGAGACACAGTGGGGTAAGCTGGGCCTCAGTTTCCCCATGAAATCCTTGGGACTGAGTGCAATGAGTGTGCATCCTTCCATCAGCCACTGAGGATTTCTTGGGCACCACCTACTGTGCTTGGGGGCTATGAGGATGCTGACAGGGTTAAGACCCTGAAGGGTCAGATCTGATTGGAGGGGCTCAGAACAGATTTTGAGTAAGTACCTACCATGCGCCAGACACTTGCTGAGACTACGGCACCAACCAGACATTCCGGGGCCAGTTGACACTGTCAGTGAACAGTACAGAGATCCTGCCCAGAGCAAGATGAGAGAGGCCGGCAAACCTTGACGAGTGGGTTATCCACAACCTCAGTTTAAGAGTGAACTCTGCCCCTAGCCCCTGCCCCCTCAGCCCCACCCCCATCCTGCTCCAGTCGATGGCAGTGTCCAGCCAGACGTCAGCTGAAGCATTTGAGCCCTGCCTGCCCCAAAGGCAGGGTCCAATTACAGATGTGAGGCCTCCCGACTCAGCCCTGCTGCATCTCCCGCCATGGGCCACCCACCCAGGGCCCAGACTGCTGTGCCTGGCCTCAGCTTGCCCTCCAGTCGGGTCAGCCTTATGGAGTAAGGATGCACTCGAGTGGCAGCCCTGACAGTGCCAGGCAGGTGGATGAGGGAGCCACGCTGACTCCCCCAAATCTACTTGACTTCTGATGCAGACAGGGTCACTTGGGAAAGTGTCTGTGATCATAAATATTTGTGCCCCTGACTTGTGGGGACAGATGGTAGGGAGTGAGTTGGTCATGGCCGGGGGCCCCCAGCTGTGCATGTGGTAGATACTCATTAAATAGTTGGTGGTTGATTCACTGATAATCTGATAGCAAGAGTCTCGTCTGGAGAAAACAAAGCATTGCACTTTTTGTGGGCCGGGGATGGGAACGTCGGTCCTGAGCCCATTGCTGTGGACTCCCTCCCCTGCTTGTGCTCTGTGGAGACTGAGCCAGGGAGGAAGATGGGCTGCGGGGTAGGGGCTGCAGACCCAGCGGCTGCTCACTTCATCCTGCTTCACTGGCCCCTGTTTCTCCTGCAGCCTCATCCTCACGTGTACCGGCTTTGGCTGGGGGAGCTGGTGGGTGGGGGAATTGGAGGGGGGATATCCCAGTAAGTGGGGGAGGACCACCAAGGCAGACCACCCCAGGGAGCAGGGTGGCTGGGATCCCAGAACTCTGAACAGTGTTTTTTGTCTCTTCTCTACACACCGACGGCCCGGCATAGGAAGAGGTGAGAACCTGAGAACTGAGGAGGAGGCTGCAACCCAAGGGGCTGCTGTGGGATCAGACAGCAGCTGCTGGGAGCGGAGGCTCAGAACCCCGCCGGCCTCCCCACCCAGCACCCCTCTGTCCACCCACGGTGCCTCTGACTAACTGCAGCACCTGTCTAGCCAGGAAGTTTCTGGACTTTTCAGCAGCGTGGAGGGAGGATGGCAGACCTGCCCACCACCCTCTGCCAGGGCAGCCCCCTTGGGCAGCTGCAGTGCTCCCAGGGGCACCCTTGGCCTCTCTGCCCAAACCCACGTGGGCTGGACTGTATCTGCTGGCCCCAGCCGTAGCCTAGGTGAGTGCCCTTGGACTTAGTCCCTAAGCGGCCATGCAATGGCTCCAGCCTCAGCCCCCACCCCACCCTACTCACCACCTGAGCAGGGAAACTGACTGTTCTCTGACTGCATAGCTTGGCGGCCGGAGGGTCAGCAGTGCATTCCTACCCTGGGTTGGGCTGCCCCCACATGGACTCTGGATTCTGGGAAAGGCAGCTCCTGGGGAAAGAGGCAGGCCCCTTATGGAGAGCAAAAAAAATAGGAATATGGCTGCATTTACAAAGAGAAGCCCAGCAGGAATGAATGAACCTCCCTTGGCCAGTGGCTGGGGAGGATCCAGGGAACAAAGTCCCCGATTTAGGCCCTTTCGTTCCAGTTCCTGGCCAGCCTGCCTGGGCTCAAATCTGGCCCATCATGTCCTTGCCGTGGGGCCTTGGGAAGAACCCGAACTTTCCTGAGCCTCATTTCTGCATCTATAAAACACAGATTGTCGTGAGGACTAAATGAGAGAGTGCTCACAAGATGTTCAACTCAGTGCTGAGCGTGAGTGTTAAGAAAGTGGGAACTGGTATGACTGTTCTAGCCCCAGCCTTGCCTCTCACCTGCTGTGTGTTCTTAGGCCACTGTCTTCCCCTCTCTGGTCCTGAGTCCCCACATGCTCCTTCCAGCCTTTGGAGTACCACCAAGAAGCCAGAGATGTTACAGGGAAGGGACCTGGAGACAAACAATGGCCTGTCTTCCCATGTAGGACTTGCCTTCTGTCTTTAAGATGATATCCATCAGAAATTCAGCCCTCCTAAATTTCTTCTGGAGTGCTTCTGTTTATTTCGCTCATAGTTCTGTGGCCAAGAACCCTCAGGCCTTGGGCAGGACCAAGCTACATGATTTGCGGGGCCTCTTGTTCATAAATTATTAAAGATTTCAAATGGGAAACAGAAGAGCATTACATCAAGTGCAGGGACCTTCTGAGCGTGGGGCCCTGAGTGACTGTCCCGATCACACTCCCCTCGAGCCAGCCCTGCCTGAGAGTGCAGGAGGCAGGGCCAGGGGTCCCGGCTGCTACTGTAGCAGCATTGACCCCTCCTCCGTCCAGTCCAAGGGCATGATTTTTTCATGCCACAAGTATTTGACTACTATTAAATAACAGGGCTGGCAGCTGTCAGGCCCTAATTAGTTGACACCTGAAAGTGGTGGCCGAGTCAAAAAGAAAAAGCAACGTGGCGTCTGTAGGAAACCTGAGAAATCTAGCCCCATGCAAAGTTTAGTTGTACGAAGGGAGAGAAAAGACTCGAATACAGCAGATATTTAGAAACCAGTTCAAGGCTGCAGTGAGGCAAGAACAATAAAATTCCCAAAGAGGGAGAGGTCTGGAGTGCTCCAGTGTGCTGAGATATGGAAGAATGGAAGGACATGCAGAAGATGGGGGGTTGGGCGGGGGGGTTGTTCATTCCATTTGGGGGCCCTTGGCAGGGTCCCTGCTTCCCCTCCCCTCCCAGGAGCCCAGGGTAGGGGCTGTGTAAGCCGATAAGGCGGGTTGACCCTACCCCGGTCCCCCTGAGCCTTTGATTTGCTTTCATTCTCTGAGGAGTTTGTGCTGTTGGATGTTCTTGCTCCTGTCTCTCCCACCTGGGCTCGCAGCCCACTCTGAATTTATTAGTGTGGATGGGTGGAACTTGCTTTACCCCAGGGAAGGAGTCCTGGAATCATGATTTGAGACTAGATTTGGGTAGATTGAACTCAATTCTCACTGCTCTGGAGTTAACGCAAGGTTAAAAGATAGCTTAGGGCTATCCAGGTGTGTTTTATGTGATACTTGGGTGTATGGATGTTTGCAGGGAGCTTTCTTAAAGGCAGGGGTACCTGTAGTGGTGTTCTTTGATTTCTCATCATCACCTGGACTGACAGGAATCAGAGTCAGCATCTAAGCATCCTCAGGTCACTGTGCTTGGCCAGGACCTGCGGGCACCTGGTTTGCTCGGAGCCTGGATTCTTGCTGTTTTGGCAAGCCGGGAGGAATGGACGTGAGTGCTGTGGGATGGCCAAGGCAGGGGTCCTGTCTCCTTCCTCCTGTCTCCCAGGCACACACTACTTTAGTCACCAGCTTTGTCCCTGTTGCCCTCTCTGCTTCTGTGTCCCGGAGGCCTAATTCCTACCCCTCCAAACCTCATAGGCATTAAGCCATTTCCTTCTTAAAACAACTCTACAAAGACGACAAGGTAGGTATTTTTAGCCCCATTTTTACAGAAGGAAAAGAGGCTGAGAGATATTCTAAATGCCCCAGAATCAGTAGCTAAGTGGCAGAGTAAGCACAAGAACCAAGATTTTTTGGAAACTCTTGCCCCAGTTCTCTTCCCTCTATGCCTCCTGAATTATTTGCGTGTTTCACTTGTTTCCTTTTTTTTTTTTTTTTTTTTTTTAGCAAGATTACCCCTGAGCTGACTGCTGCCAATCCTCCTCTTTTTGCTGGGGAAGACTGGCCCTGAGCTAACATCCGTGCCCATCTTCCTCCACTTTATATGTGGGACGCCTGCCACAGCATGGTTTGCCAAGTGGTGCCATGTCCACACCCGGGATCCAAACCGGTGAACCCTGGGCCACCGAAGCGGAACGTGTGCACTTAACCGCTGCGCCACTGGCCGGCCCCGAGTTTCCATATATTGAGTGCGCGTTCAATTGGTTTTCCCTGGAAAGGCAGTCTGTTTCTCTGGAAAGATTCATTTCAGTTCTGGTGCACTCATGTTATGGAGACTATCAGATTTCTGCTCGAAGAGTCTAGAACATCAAACAAGTACCCTGGAGATCAGTAGGCCCAAATGCTTCGTTTTATAGATGTGAGCATTGAGGTCCAGAGAAGTTAAGCCACTTTCTCAAGGTCACACAGCTAGTTCTCAGCAAAACCAGTTGTGCAGATTCCCGGTCTGGCACCCTTTGCTTTCCACTGGGCCCTGTGACCCTGCTCTGTAGGGCCCTTGGTTCTGTCACTGGAGGAGAGGGAGGTAAAGAGGGGAGGGCAGGAAGCAGTTGGTTTGTGTCCGTCACAGCTGCTCATTTGGCTGCGCCTGCCTCCTTGCTCCTTCACCCCGTCTCTCTGTCTCTCCCTTTTCCCAGCCCTGAGCCAGCAGCCTTGTCTGCCTCCTGGCCAGAGGGCCAGGGTTCTGAGCCAGGGGCTCTCCTCTGTTTATTGTAATGAGGCGGGGGGCGGGGGGGGGGGTCCTTCCCACCCTGGGAGAGGACTTGCTCGGTGGGCTGGAGAGAAGGCACTCTAAAGTGGGGGGAGTTTGGGGTGGGAGCAGCAAAACTGGATTAATTCTGCGGACCCAGGGGCCTGGGAAATAAATCATGTTTTAAAAGAGACTTTTATTTTAAAAAGACAGGCTCGTTTCTGGTCCGCTTCCCATTTTCCTTTGGAGAGAGAAAGGAAGACCGCTTGTGGGGGGTGAAGGGGGCGGGCATGAGTTTGGGTTGTTCCATGCTCAGCAGTGGGGGCTCAGTTTCCAGAAGCTGAGGGATCTTTTCCTGTCCCCTGCCCCCTGCCTGCCCAAATGCCCAAACCCCGAGGGCCTGGAAGGGCATCAGACCCTTTAAGATGATTCTTGAAAAAAATCATCCAAGCAGCAGAAACCTTGTGAGCGTTTAGTCTAGGTGGGCTGGGGGGTCCCCACTTTTCTTTCCTAGGGTTTTGGAGCATCTCCCCCATGACGAGAGCAGCTCACCCTCCCTGACAGCCCTCAGCTTCTAGCATAGGGGTTGGCAAAGCACTGCCTGGAGGCCAAGCCCAGCCCACCACGTGGTTTTGTAAATAAAGTTTGATTGGCACACAGCCCACTCATTCTTCTCCAGATTTTGGGGGGCTGCTTTTGCACTACAACAGCAGGGGTGAGTAGTCTCGACAGAGACCACATGGCCCACAAAGCCTAAAGAGTGACTCTGGCACTTTATAGAAAAAGTTTGTCGTCCCCGTTCTAGCAGAACAAGTCTTCCTGGGTTCTCCAGGCACGGGCAAAATGATTTCCGTTGGCTCACTGAAGGACGTTAGCGTTTCCCAAAAGGTTCCTTCTGAAGAACCCCAGCAGAAACCACAAAGGAAGGTGCACAAGGTGACAAAGCCAGCAGAGAGAGAGAGAGACGTGGGTAATCTCTTAGCTGGGTCAGCCTGGGGCTCTATGGGGCCAGATGGGGCTGGGATGGGTCTGTCCGGGGGGTTAGGATGGCCTTGCCGGGAGCAGCCCACTTGGCTGCATCTAGGGTACCACAATAGGAAGTTATAGCCCCCAGAAAGATGTGGCACCAGGCAGTAAAGCCCCATATTCTGAACTCAGACCCACTCAGCCACACCAGCTTAAAGCCTGGGAGGGCCTGGGTGCGTCCACCTTGTCTCGGCCCTACCAGGGCGAGAAAGCGGGGCCAGTGGCCCTCCTGCTGCCTGAGAGGGCTTCTGGCTGCTAGGCCTGGTGAGAGGCTCTGGCCACAGGAGGTTTGTCTCTGGGTACCATCCCCTGGAGTCCCTCTACCCCCAGTTCCAGCTGAACTGGAGTCGGGGGTGTCTATGGGGAGGCGTGTCTGACTGGGTGCCAGCATTTTCTTGGTGCATCCAATATCAAACACCGTCCGGTTCGCATCCTTGTAGCTCCAGGAGTGCCATTTCCCTGGTGCCCCCAGGGCTGAATGAACCAAGCTCATGGGAGATGTTGCTGGTGGCTAACCATCATTGAGCACTTACTGCCTATTACCTCATTAATCCCCACAGCAACCTAGAAGGTGAGCGTACCAGTTCATCTCCATTTTCACAACTGAGGGAACAGGTCTGGACAGGTCAGGTAACTTCCTCAAAGGGGCAGAGCCTGGATTTGAATAGTCAGACTCTAGAGACCTTGTTAAACCTCCCCACCAGAGCCCTATTCTGTTGGTTTACTATGAGAGCTGCAAGGACCAGGCTTCCCAGTTCTATATGGGGAGCCAGCCTGCAGGTGGAGGGTAGCTTGCTGAGTGAGGGAGGGTTAGATGCTTCAAATGGTGAGTGGTGTCAAACTGATGGCCTGAGGTCTGTGTCCCCGCAAGAGATGGACATTGTACTAGCTGTGTGACCTTGGGCAAGTTATTTAACCTCTCTGGTTCATTTTCCCCATCTGCAAAATGGAGGGAGTATCTTATCGTTATAGGATTACTGTGAAACACAAATGAGTTACTATATGTAAGTGCTCAGCACAATGCTTAGCATGCGGTAAATGCTGTATAAACTTTTGCTGCTGTTAGGGTTATTATTGCTCCTCGTCACCGGGTCAGGCAGCTCTTCTGGCCAGCGCTGGGTGGGCGGGACAAGGGTTTGCGTCTCACACTCATCTCAGCTTTTCCTTCTCGGTGTCCCCACCACCGCCGACGCTGTGTGCCTTTGGAGGCGATGAACAGTCAGCAGAGACGGCACCAGCCCGGCTGTTCCCAGACCTGGTTCCATTTCTGGCTCTGCTGCTCTGTGCTCGTGGGAACTTGGGCCGGTTACTTCCCCTGTCTGAACTCAGAATCCTCCCTTGTAAAATGGGGCGAAAAATGCATACCCAGTTCAGGGGGTTGTCGTGGGGAGGGAATGAGCCAGTGTACACTGTAGGCAGTGTCAGTACTAAAGATGTCGGTCCTGATGATGAGGCCAAGAGCTTTCTACCTCACTGTGATGTTACTGCATCACGTCTCACAATCATATGTTCTTTTAGGTGCTTTGACTCTGCTCTTCCCTCTTGGCAGGAGGACAGTTTTTATTTTATTTATATTTTTTTGTTTTGCTGAGGAAGATTTGCCCTAAGCTAACATCTGCTGCCAATCTTCCTCTTTTTGTGTGTGAGCTGCTGCCACAGCATGGCCACTGACAGATGAGTAGTGTAGGTCTATACCTGGGAACTGAACCTGGGCCACCAAAGCAGAGCATGCTGAACTTAACAACTAGGCCACTGGGGCAGGCCCAGGAGAATAATTTTCAACCTTACTTCACAGATGAGGAAACTGAGGCCCAGATTAGACACGACTGTCTGAGCCTGGAAGAGAGCCCTCATCTCTTCTGGTCACTAAAGGCCCCATCCTCCTGGGTTAGAGTTGAGGGGCGAGGCTTCCTTCCATTCTGCCAGGGCCTGTAGTCCTCAGCGGGGAGGGGGCGCTGGGGCGAGGGCTGAACAAGACATCCAGGCCCAGTGGTGTGCTGCTGCGAGACTGGGCTTTCCGACCCTGACGTTTGAGGGTCCGGGTCCAGGCTGCTGAGCCTGCTGGCCCGCGAGGATCCTTGGAGCCATCGGCCCTGTGGGGCAGCCACCCACATGGCCAGAGAGAAAGATCCAGGCTTCTCTGGGACAGCGATAACCCACAGGCCCTCTTCCAGGCAGGATTGTGTAGGATTCTCTGTGCTACAGAGGATTCCTGCGTTTCGCCAGACACCTCATTATCCCGGTCCCAGCCGGCTGTGTCCCAGCGCCTCTGTAATCACTCAGGCCCACGCCCAGCAGCCAGCCCAGGGCCAGGAAATCGTTCCCGCCCCTCCCCCGCCTTCCGCCCGGCCCAGCGCGGCGCCTGCAGCCCGGCCTGGACCTCCTGCCTGCCTAACGGTTCTCTCTCCTCCTCTGGTTCTCCTCTCCTGCTGCCGCTCGCTCTCGGGGCACTCGGAAGTGTGGCTCTCCAGCTGGGCTGAGTCTCCCAAGAAGGACGTGACAGGTACTGCCCGGTGTGCATGTGAGCGCATGTGTGTGACCGCGTGTGTCCCAGGCATGCCCGCGTGGGAGCCGGTGCTGCTGGCTGCTCTCCGCATGCTTCCCTGGGATGTGGAGCAGCCTTCCGTCGGCATTCAGTGTCTCCTCATCCCTTGCCTGCCCTTCTGCTGGCTGTCCCTCTGCTTTCCTTTCAACCCTGTTTAGGTCTCAGAGCCAGCTTTGGAGCCCTTTGATGGGCGACGACCCCATAGCACAGCGTGTAAGCAAATGCGCTCTGGACCCAGACCATGTGGGTTTGAATCCCAGCTCTGCCACGTCCTGGCTGGGCTGCTTTGGGCGGGTTGTGTAACCTCCCTAGGCGGATGCAGGGCCACCCCGCGGGGAGCCTGGCGCACAGAAGGTGCTCAGGTGATGGCGAGGCCACCATCCTCTTCAGCAGTGACTCAAGTGGCCCTCCCTGTGGGATGGGGCTGCCAAAGAGTATTAATCTTGCTTCAGGCAGTTAAACTGAGGCAGAGAGCTGAAGTCTCTGACACCAGGCGTGGCGTTCTGTGCTCCTTCCTGGGGAGCTGAGGCAGGGCTGGGGAGCCTGGGGACGGAGGTCACCACCCCCAGGGATCAGGGCTTGGAGCTGCCCTCTCTGGGCTTTGGGCTGCCTGGCCCAGGATGGCCCTCAGGGACTTGGGCCTGTACCCTGTGTCTGGCAGAGCTAGACCAGGGGTCAGGGGCTGGTCCTTAGCCTTTGTCTTACTGGACACTGGTGGAAAACCTGACCAGCAGGGTTCTCAGCTGCTAGAAGGAGATGGTGGCAGGCAGAGGGGTGGGATCTCCAGAAGGGGCTTCTAGGAGCCCCTCCATTCCTGAGTGCTCCCTGACCCCACTTTCCCAGCTCAAACCTGAGAGCAGAGGGTCAGGCTCGAGGGTTGGGGTACAAGACAGAGGGTTCAGGGGCCAGAGCGGGGCTGGGCCAGCCCCAGGGGTCAGAGCCTGAGGCTCAGTGCCCCCTCTCCCCACCCCCCACCGCAGTGGGCTAGGAAGGGAGGTAGACCTCCTGGGAGGGGGCCAGAGGAGAAGGCAGCAGGCAGGAGGACCCCCGTGCAATCATCCTTCTGGTGTTGCCTGTGACGAGGGCCTGGGCTTGAGCCAATCACTGGGCTCCTGTCCCTTTTTTCCTCTCCACAAGCCAGGGAGCCAGAGCCTGCTTGGCCCACAACAATACATTTTATTCACCAAACATATAGCCTGGCTGCCCTCGGGCCTGTGGAGAAGCCGGCAGGCCGAGGCCGGCCTGGGAGGAACCAGTGGTGAGGTACTAGATGGCCTTTGGTAGGATGCCCAGGGTTTACGGGGGGGTCATGGAGAACGTGGGGAGCCTGGGGCCAGGGCCACCGCAGGGCTTGGCGTCTCAGGATGAGCCCAGCTGTTTGGAGTGAGAAGCTGAGGGGAGGTAGTGTGGGCTGGAGAAAACCAGCCAGGCTTGGAGTCCAGGGATGGAGGCCTGGGCAAGCCGCCAGCTCGCTCTGGGCCTTGGTTTCCCCATCTGGAATGTTGGAGAGTTCGATGAGACAGGAAACTCAGAGGTAAGGGGCTGATGCTGGAGATCCTTATGGAGAAGGGTCCTGGGGCTGCTCAGCCTGGTCTCCACCCCAGAGTGGGCCCAGGGGGCTCTGATCTGGCTCTCCAGCTGGCAAGTGCCTGCTGCCTGCCAGGAGGTGGGGTCTGAGAGGCATGTTACAGGGACACAGCCACGGCCGCCCTTCTCCTGGTGCCTGTGGCCCCTGCCCTGAGCTGCCTGCTGGTTCTGAGGCTGCAGAGAAACCTAAACGCCTCCTGCTCCTCCCAAAATCTCCCATTTCCTGTTTGCTTCATAAACACTGTCTATAGTTTACGTGGGGCATTAACCCAGTCACCTCCTACCATGCTCAGAACAACCCCATGAGGTAGGGACTGTTTTGTTCACGTTTACAGATGAGGAAGCTAAAGCTCAGAGAGGTTAAGTGTCTTCCCCAGGGTCACAGGGCTGGTAGGGGCACTCGGACCCTGCGACTCCAATTTCCTGCCGGTGTATCATGAATCTTGGGCAATTACTGTGTCCAGGGCCATGTCCTATGGTGCCAGTCCTGGGGCGTCCACTCTCATCAGAGAGACTCTCGTCTAAAGCACATTGTCTAGTGGGGGAGCAGGGCCCCACAAAAAATCTGGTCCAGGCCCGGAGCAAGTGCTGGGGCCACAGTGGTCAGGGGACTCCTGGAGGGGCAGAGATGGCTGAGTGGAAGTGGGATTGTAGAAGGGAAGGCGTTCTAGGTGGGGGAACAGCTAAAGCAAAGGTTTGGAAGTAAGAACCTGTGTGAAACAGTGTGTGGCTGGCACACGGTGGGTGCTCGATACATGTGTGTTGAATCATCATTGTTGCCTGGAACAGAGGGGTTGTGTGTCAGGGAACTTGGGAGCTCAGATTGTCAAGAAAGACTGAGCTCGAATTTGACCTTTATTCTACAGGCAACAGGGACCCATTGAAGGTGTTGGAGCAGGGGACTGACTTGGCGAAAGCCTCATTTAGAAGTTTAAGTTGGCAGCCAGGGTCAGGCAGGAGCCAGGGTCCATGCAGGTGGCAGTGGAGGAATTGCAGGTGTGAGGCCAGGGTGGGGCAGGGCTCCAGGGCACTGCCGCAGCCCCAGCAGATCCAGCCAGGGGCTCTGAGTAAGGCAAAAGGGTCCAGCCCTGGATGAGACTTACGAAGTCCCCTTCCAACCTGGGAGGGGCTCTCCTCTCTAGAAGAGGTACACCCCTTCTCCAGGCCTCTGCCAAACCCTTCCCTTCCGAAGCCAGGAGGCTCCCTCCACCGCCCCTCCCCCTCCCTTGGGCCGATTCCTTCAGCCCCCAGTTTTCCAGGCCTTGGCTGGGAGGGGATCCAGAGCAGCCTCTGGGATGACATCACCCACCGGCCCGCCTGCTGAGTGCTTTCTCATCTGGATACCTGCTCGCAGCTCACACCCGCCCGGGCAGCCCTGGGCAGGCACCACCCTGAGAGGCAGATGCCAGAGAGTGTAAGCTGGGAGCCCGCGTGTGCTGGGGGAGGGGAGAGGAGGGCAGCCAGGAGGACAGTGTCTGTCTGCGTGTCCATCTGTCCTGTCTGGAGTAGCCTCCAAGAAGTACTGCCGCCTGAATGCCTAGAGAACATTTTCTTAACGTTTCTACCTGTGTCCTAAAGTGTCCATCTTCAGAGAGCTCAGGCCAGTTTTCCAAGGGGCTAGGGGAGGCGGAGTGTGGATTTTTCCCCTCTTTGAAATCTTGCCTCCGATTTCCTTGGCTTGGATTAAAATGAACGATGTCTCTCCACTCCCAGCACCCCACTTGTCCTCTCTAGCAGCTTCTGGCCACAAACCCATCGCTCCTTGGGCTGGCCGAGTGGTGCAGCGGTTGAGTTCGCGTGTTCCGCTTCGGCGGCCCAGGATTCGCGAGTTCGGATCCCGGGTGCGGACATGCCACCGCTCACCAAGCCATGGTGTGGTAGGCATCCCACATATAAAGCAGAGGAAGATGGGCACGGATGTTAGCTCAGGGCCAGTCTTCCTCAGCAAAAAGAGGAGGATTGACAGCAGTTAGCTCAGGGCTGATCTTCCTCAAAAAAAAAAGAGAAAAAGAAAAAAAACCCATCGCTCCTTGCTCCTCTGTGCCTCTGTTTCCCCATCTCCTCTTTCTACCTTCCAGAGTTGAGCTGTCTAGTTTTCCCAAATTTCAGAGGTAAAGCCCTGCCTGGTTTATCTGTATTGGCTCAAAACAAACCATTAAATCACTGTTTGTCTGTCTGCCTGCTCATTCATTTCATTCATTCATTCCATAAACACTTACTGAGTTCTACCACCTAATGGGCACTGTGATCTGGGCATTGGATGTAGCAGGAGAACAAGGAACCCACACTCAAGTCTCTGTGGAGACAGGATGAGGCAAGGTCCCTCCTTAGAAACCAGGCACCAGTGGCTCTCTGTCGGCCGTGTATAGTGCAGAAGTTCAGAACACAAGCAATGATGTCAGATGGGTTTGGGTTCAATCCCGGCACTGTGACCTTAGGGAAATTACTTACCCTCATGAGCCTCAGTCTGCCTGTTTGTAAAATGGGTATAATAGGACCTACCTCACAGGGTTGTTGTGAGGATCAGACGAGACAGCGAGATGATACGGTTGGGCACTTGGCCCAGTGCTGACCGCAAGTGAGCGCTAACGAGGACTCACTTGCTTGTCGGTGTAATCTAGACCCTCTCAGGATCTAGGGGATTCCCCCCCTCTTCTGTTTGTGTTTTGAGTTTTCCTTTCCCACCAACTGGAAAGGGAGCCCCTGGATCCCACAGGAGGGGCTGCCCCTTTTTGTGCTGGGTGCACTTAAGAAGCACGGACATCCCCTGGGCACAGTGGGAGGTAGTCTCTGTCAGCGCTGTGTCCAGTGCTGCCTCTATCCAGCTGGCGGGGCGGGCGCAGAAGCTGGCCCATCTGAGTGCAGGGCTGGGCTGGCCCTACTGCCCAGCTGTTGGTTGCATTTCTGCCTGAAATACAATCCTGGCTTTGGAGGGGCTGCCTGGGGCTGTGTGTACGTATCCATGTGGCAGGCCTCAGCTGGGACAGAGTCCCTTCTGGGTCTCCAGAGGGCTGAGCTGGGGCTGTGGGGCCCACACCTCATGGCAGACTGCCAGGGCAGTGGGATTCTTTCCCCTCCTTTGCCCCCCGTCCCAGGTTGGATGGAGCCTCCCCCATGGAAAGACCCAAAGATCTAAGTCATGTCTCTCACCCCTGGCTGTACGTGAGAAGCACGGAGGAGGAGCCAGTGTCTAAAAAAATACCCCAGACCAATTAAATCTGGGTTTCTGGGGGTGGGGCCCAGGCACTGGTATTCTTTAAAAGCTCCCCAGGCAATTTTGTGGGACCATGTTGAGGTTCGTTGTGCTAAAAGAATGGGATGTCTGGAAACAGAAATCAGAGGCAGTTCTGTTCATGGAAAGAGAGATGGGCTTAAACCTAAAACACCAAGTGAATTTGGTTCTTTCCATAGCAGCTGTGTGAGCTGGGGCAAGTCTCTTGCCCTCTCTGGGCCTCTGAGGTGCCTTTTGTGAAATGGGGAGGTAAGAAGGTTGTGAGAATAAAGTGGGACAGTGTACATGCCTGGCACAGAGCATTTGCCAGGTTAGACTCAGGCACGTAGGGAAGGTGGCTGTAGGCTGAAGCACCAAGTGGGCCGTGGGGCGCCTGGGGCCGTTTCTACAGCCAGGCTGGTTGTGTGAAGTCCCCAGCCAGGAGATTGGCAGATATATAGGAGGGTAGAAACAGTTTAACTGTACTAGCAATTCTCTTTGGGCTGGGGGTAGTCCGGGAAGGCTTCCTGTAGGAGGTGACCAGTGGGTCTCTGGTTTGTGGATCCTTTTAGCTCCTAGCAGGGCATGTATTATCTTAGGTGTTTTGTGCCCACCTCTACCCTAGTGATTATGGTGGTAATAGGGAGGGGTAGGGAGGTCTGAGCAGCATGTCCAATGGGCACCCAGTCTGTCCACCTCCCAGCCCAGTGCTTGCTTAATGGATGTTGCCCTGGCCTAGTGGCCGAGGAGGACGGAGAAGTTGCTTGCTGCTGGGAGCCTCCTGCCCACCTGCCCTCCTTCTGCTGAGCCCCACCTTTTGACCCCTCGAGCTTCAGGAAACTGCCAGGAGAGGGCAGCTGGAGGCTTTCAGGAGCCTGGCCACTAGCCCCAGCGCGGACAGGCGGAGGGGAACTGAGTCAGTCCCCGTGTGGCGGAGGTCGCAGCCAGGCGGAGGACGCCCCCTCTGGCAGCGGCTGGGAGGGCCGGCCCAGGCTGCTCCGGCCCGCGCCAGGCCCTCGGCTTGGTGGCAGTGCCTGGGTGCGCCCGAGGGCCAGGACCGGAGCCGAACTTGAGGAAAAGCTGGCGGGGGGCGGGCTGGGCTCGTCAGCCGCTGGCGCTGGGACTTTCTTCTTGGGTTTCAAGTAAACAGTCTCGGCCCTCCTCCCCCTCGCCTGCCTCCACCCCCGGCTGCTCATTCGATGGGTCTCATGTGTTTCTATTTAAGGGTTGCGAGTAAACCCCAGTGATTGGCGGCCTCCAACCCTCTGGACTTCTCGCCTGGGCCCTGGCTGCGGAGCCTCCTCTCCCGCTCTCTCCCTCTCCCTCCCGAGGGGAGGACGGCTGACTTTCTTTCTCTGGTTTAGAGGGGCTGGAGGGAGGCAGGAACCCTCCTCCAGGCCTTGCCTGTCTCTCCCTCCTGTGCTCTGGCCTCCGCCCTCATGGGCCGGCCGCCCGCCCGCTCGCGGCCCTCCCCTCGCACCCCTGCGGCCCAGGGGTCTGGAGAGTCGGTGGCCGCCCCCGGCCTCTCCTCAGACTCCCTCATGCCGGGCCGGGACTAACTCATCGCAGCAGAAGGCTCTTCCTCTGAGCTTCCTTGGCCTCCATCTCTGTCTCTCTCCCTCCTCCCCCTACTCCTCCTCTGTCCCCTCGGCTCCCCATGTCCCCCGGTCCCCGCGCTGCAGCGGGCCGGTGTGGGGCCCTGCTATATGGCCTGTCCTTGGGGCCCGGCGAGCTGCGAGCCCTGGCTGCAGGCGGCCCCTCCGAGTGGCGCTGGCGACGGAGCAGCCTCCCCCGAGGCCCATGGACAGGGGGCGCCCCGGCCGCGGGGCCATGGCTGGCCGCTGGCTCACCGCGTGCTTTCTGCCCTCACCAGGTGCCGACGCCAACGCCGAGCCCATGATCCTGGAGCAGTACGTGGTGGTGTCCAACTATAAGAAGCAGGAGAACTCGGAGCTGAGCCTCCAGGCCGGGGAGGTGGTGGATGTCATCGAGAAGAACGAAAGCGGTGAGTGCCCCGGATGGCTGGCCGGCCGCTCGGGTTCCGGCCTGGCTCCTCGGCAGGCTGCGTTTTGTTCCCTTCCTCCTCCCCCACCTCTGCAGCTATACGTTGTTTCCATCTGGCGGGGAGAGGGCCGCGGAGCCTGAAGTTTCCCCTGTTGGTTTGGGCTGCAGGCCAGCAGTTTGCCTGGTGGTGGAGGAATGTCTCCACGGCTCGGGGTAATTAACCAGCTTGTGTTAATTCAAGGCCAGGGTGCCAGCGCGGGTGTGACTGTCCAGCCCATGTTCGGGGTCTCCATCCCCTCTGAGGCCCATGCGGAAGGTCGCTCCCACCTCAGGGGCGCCTTACAGCAGCTTCCCCCAGTTGGGGCCATATTCCAAGCCAGGGGGCCAGGCAGGGGCGGAGAACCCCGCTAGCTGGTGGGGAAGGCAGGCCATGATGTCACTGTGTGATCCGGGGTCCTCGGGCCCCTGGCGGGCTGTCCGGGGAAAGGCCAGGCCTGAGGGGTTGGTTAGTGTTTGGGCGGTGAGCTGACTGCCCCCTGCTGAGCTGAAGCCCATCAGGACCTGGGAAGACGGCCCAGACTGGGGGATGTACCCAGGTCCTGGGGCCAGGGAGGGTCCTGCAGCAGCTGCGGTGTCATGGGGAGCTGAGGCTTTGTCTTGTCTGGGGCCCTGCGGATGGCTGTGGAGGGGGCTGCTGGTTCCAGGGTTCTCGCTGAGTGGGCCCAAGTGCCTCAGAGCCCTTGGCAGTGGGAGTCTCTGCAGGTGGAGAGAGGAGGGCCTGAGTCCTGTTCGTCAGAGGTGTAGGCGCATGCGGCTCCCTGCAGGGCCAGGGATGGGCTTTGGCCCCAGACATCCATCAGCAGTTTGCCCACAGCCAGCTGGGACTTGACTTAGCTCCTGGGGTAGTCTCTTTCGGTTTCAGTTTGCTGTGGGGGAAGGCCCCATGCACTGGAGCCTCTCTGGGCTATGTTTAGAGGACACTCCCAGAGGGGAGGGGGTCTGTTCTTTTCCTTTCCCATTCTGTTCCCTTCCGATATTTTGAGTGAGCCCTGAAAAGAAGGCAGACCAAAGAATAGCTGTGCCCATTCTACAGATAGAGTAACTGAGGCACAGAAAATTTGAGGGGAAGTGACTCACCTACAGTCAAAAGCAAAACAGAACAGGGATGTTCCTGGGCCTCTGATTCCTATGCCTGTGGGCAGCAAGTAGCTGTAGAGATGCTGGAGAAATCCTGGCAGGCCTCCTGGTAGAAGTGAGTTCAGGCTCCTGTTGCAGGAGGCTCAGGAACTGTGCTTTCTGAGAAACAGGGCTGTGATGCCAACATAGGTGTGACTTATGGCGCTCCTGAGTCTGGAGTCTTCACAGCCTCTTCCCCTTTTAGAGAGGTCGGGCTCTGCCTTTGTGCCTGGAGTCATCGCCAAGGTGATTGGCAGCTTAAGTCTTCACCTGGCAGAGCCACGTGCCAGCATAAGGCTTGCAGGTACCCACACTGGCCTCATTCCTGCACAGCTTTGCCTTCAGCCTTTGTCACAGTACCAGCTCTACCTCCTCACTCCCCAGGGGAGCTGCATTGTCTTAGGGGCCTGGCTCTGGAAACCCTAAGCACTTCAAGGCCCAAAGGAAGGAATCTCCCATGGTGCAATTGGAGATAGCTGCTGAGGAGAGCGAGATGTTTTTGGAGCTTGCTCCAAAGGACGGCAGGCCTGCTTCTCTGTATAAGGTCAGGGCTACTCAGACGCCGAGTTCTGACTTAGGGACCCTCCTGCTGCCTCACCTGCCTTGTGTCACCAGCACAGCTATATAACCCTGGAGCAGCAGGGAGAGTGAGCTCCATGTCTCTGGGTAGCAGCCATTTGCCAGGATGGCTGAAGAGGAGACCCCACACAAAAGGAAGTCAGCCTGCTATAAGACTCCCAGGGACGTGTGTGTCCTCTGCCTTCCCATTTCCATCCAGGACACTGGCAATACTTGGAGGTCTGCCTAGGGGTAGGGGAGGGAGAGCCTTGGCAAAGTGGGGGTTCTGTGTTAGGCTTGGAAGGGTGTAGAGGCACCTCCTCGCCTAAGGAGTCCCCGATGGCTGTTTGAAGGGCTCAGGGGGCCTGACTCCTCAGAGCAGGCCAGTCTGGCACACAGACCCTCTGAGGGAGTTGCTGTCCCTGGAAGCAGGTGTCTGCCCACCCCCTACAGGCTGGGTGGCTTCAAGTCCCGTAATCCCTCTGGGTCTCATTTATCCCTTCTGTAAAATAGAGATGACCTGGCAGCTGCTTGGAAGCAGGGCCTGGAGCAGATGACCTCCCCAAGCCCTCTCCCAGGTCTGAACTCCGTGGCTGGGAGTCTCTGTAGGGCCCTGGGTGTTGAATAGAGCGAGCTCCCCTGAATGTGGCTTTTCCACTTCTCTGGGACCTTCATATCTTTACCCTTGGTAGGGACGGCTGCTCAGCAGCACAAGTTTACACAGGCGCCTTGGAGTGCTGTGTCCACCATGCAGACCTACACTATCTGTCGCCATCAGAAACCAGGAGGCCTGGAGTGTACAACCAGCTTAACCAGAGAAACTGAGTGGAGAGGAGAAAGAAAGAAGCCAAACTGCAGATCCTTGGGAGGGTGGGTTCCCAATTCAAGGAAGCTGGAAGTCTGATGGTGGGGGAGGGGAGTTGTGCATCCTGCAAGCTAGCTTTGGAAGGAGTGGTGAGTGGAACAAAGACCCAATTGTAATGCCTTTGACCTTGGCACATGGTGGGTGTGTTGAGGCATTTCCACTCAAGTTGTTGGGGCAGTGACCCCAATAAACACCATCCCTGCCCCCCAGGGCCTCGCCTTGCCCACTGGGAGCCAGGACTCTGCCTGTGTCCCCTTCTCGCTTGGCCTGAAGTCTCTCCAGTAGAGTGTTCATAGAGGGATCCAGCCACCTCTAGCTCCACCTGCTCATCAAATCCCTCTGGCTGGGACCCTAGCCACCAAGCGATTTAGAGGTGTGGTTGTACCAGTGCTCTGTAATCTCATTGGTCTAAAGAGAGAGGTATGTCTGGAAAGCAGTTCAGAGTCAGTAAACAGTAAACAACAGGTGCCAGGCCATGGACTTCACAGGCATCATTTTACTGGAATCATGGAATGATCCCAGGCAGCAGAAGGTGCTTTAACCATTTTGTGACTGTAGTGACAGGCTAAGAGCTGAAGTCATTTCCCTAGAGTCCAACAGCTGAGATCTCTCCCCATCTACAGAGGACTGGGGGAGGGTGAGAATGGGCTGATCCTGAGTGGGATCATGACTGAGCTGGTGATGCTGCGAGTTGGGAAGAGGGGAAAGCTGGGGGCCCGTTGAGATGACTGCAGGGCTCCCTGGAACGTCATTGCAGCAGGATGTCTCTGTGTCCCACCCTGCAGCACGGTGCTCAGAGGTAGTGGGAACTTGTGTGTTAATTGTTCCTTTGAACTTGGAGACAAGCAACAGCTAAGAGGATCTTAGGAGGGTGATGTGTACCCAGCATAAGCCTACTCCAGGGAACATAGGTGGACAGAAGTCAAGGATACCCAAAGTGGGACCTGAGTGGCTTCAGGGAAAGCATTTTTGGTCAAGCAGTGGGCCTGGGGCCCAGCCAGAAAAGGACTCTTTTGTCTTCATTGATCACCAGGGATAAATCTAGCGGAAAGATTCAACAGCTTGTTAGCTTTGCCAACTAGCAAGGCAGGCAGCAATCATTGTTGTCTTGTCCTTAGAAACCTCTCCACCCGTGGTATAAACAGCAGTGCCTGAGATGCCTCCTTTGTAGAACATTCTTATACCTCAAAGACCGCATTGGCTTCGCCTTCCAGCAGACATAATCCGGTCTATCTTATGGCAGAGTGGTGATGGCAGGGTCCTGGTTGCTCTGATTTCTCTGTTGAGCAAAGCTGCCTCTAACATTCCAGGATTGTTTGCTTCTCAGTACTAGGGGCCAGGAGAGGATGTGGGGATATGAGTCAACAGATGCTCATTCTTTTCCTGCTTCAGCTTTTCTTCTTGAGTCTGCTGCTTTACTGGCACCGACATGATAACACTGGGTCCTTCCTTGGAGGCACATAGCTGTAAGGATCTAAGATCAAAGCAAGAAATTTTGAGCTCTTTTGGTCCATTCAGGGGAGAAAACTGAGTCTTGGAGAGTTTGAGAATCTTCAGTCTCCTCCAAAGTCAATGCTTTGGTCCCAGTTGTGTTGTGAGCAGAAGACAGAAAGCCACTCAAACTTTCTCAAGAGATTGTTGAAAGGATGCAGAAAAATCTCACCAAACCCAAGGGTAGGAAGTACATCCTGGCCTCACAGGTACTGGGAACCAGGAAATCGGCATGAGCCTTAGCAGCTTCTCTTGTCTCTGTCTCTCTCTTGGGTACCATGTGGATTTAAAGCCCAACTGTGATTTCCTAACTGCAGACCAGCCTTCCTTCTCTTCCTATTCACTCACAGCAGCAGCTGGTCTCCTGCTGTTGGCTTGTCAGGAAATGACTGCCACCAACCGATGATTGCCTCTGGTTCTCTGAGTCCAAAATTTTTTTTTTTTAAAGATTTTATTTTTCCTTTTTCTCCCAAAGCCCCCAGGACATAGTTGTGTATTTGTGGTTGTGGGTCCTTCTAGTTGTGGCATGTGGGATGCCGCCTCAGTGTGGCTTGATGAGCGGTGCCATGTCTGCACCCAGGATTCGAACTGGCAAACCCTGGGCAGTGGAAGCAGAGCTGGCGAACTTAACCACTCTGCCACAGGGCAGCCACTGAGTTCAAAATTTTGAATCTGATTGGTTTCTGGCCAGCCAATGGATTGGCAGATCTTAGATCCAGTGTCCAGCCCTGGGCCAATCAGCTGTGCCCAGAAGCATCATGGGGTATAAACGTGGCTACCTAGCCAACCTCTTCAGCAGTGGCTGTTGGAGAGCAGGTTTTAGAGAGAGGAGGTATAGAGGGGGTAAGTTACCCAAAAACATGTTGGCTGCAATTAGTTTGCTCATTTCACAGCTGTGTGTGTGTGTAGTGGAGAGAGCAAAGAATCAGGAATCTGAATATTAGGTTTAAGATCAAATGCTATCCTAACTGTGTGATGTAAGTAGGAATCAATTTCTGTTTCTTCATCAGTATGAGGGGGCAAGGATATGTACTACATGGGCTGTTTGGTTTTTTTTTTTTTAATGAAATGTAACCATTTATTATTTGACAACTCTCTTTATCAATAAGACAAACTAATAAGCTTTTCTCACAGATTTGTGTGTCCTAATGATTATTTTGTGTTGTCAAAGATAATGCATTCTTCAACCACGTATTTTGTACGTTGGAATCTTAACATTGAGGATGTATCTATTCTGTTACTTAGATTTTTTTTTTTTTAAGATTTTATTTTTCCTTTTTCTTCCCAAAGCCCCCCAGTACATAGTTGCATATTTTTAGTTGTGGGTCCTTCTAGTTGTGGCATATGGGATGCCTCCTCAGCATGGCCTGATGAGCGGTGCCATGTCCACACCCAGGATTTGAACCGCCGAGACCCTGGGCCGCCGAAGCAGAGCACGCGAACTTAACCACTCGGCCACGGGGCCAGCCCCATACTTAGATATTTCTTCATGAACATTGTTATAACTAGTTCTACATGGGCTTTTATAAGGGAGAAATATACTGTACATGGTATTTTTTCATTTATTCACTCATTCACTTCTTTTGTAATTCTTGAATACCTTTGTCCCGGGCCCTGTGGTGATTGGCCACATACCCATAAGGTTCCTGCCTTTGTGGAGCTCAGGCTCCAAGTGTGAGCATTCTGGGTACTTAAGGGGGGTGGACTGTACCATGAGGCTGGGATACCTCTGAAGACTTTTCATTGTCTTAAATGGACTTCTGAATATCATCTGTGTCTTTTGCTTAGTTTATGTGCTTACTCAGGAACCACCTGATGGCTAATTCTGACTGCCAAGCTACCCTAGGAAAGAGATGTCCCAATAAAGATAGGATAGGCTGTTTCTAGAAAGGCAGGTTTATTGCAGATAAGTAAACTAACACTCTTAACTCTGCAACAGCCTGTTAAGAGCTTGGTTCCAGGGAGCCACCCTCCATTTAGATGTGGCAACTGGCCCATGCGGGCCTGTCCCAGCCGTCAGGAGGCCTTGGTCTCTGACAGCGTTTCTCTTTCTCAGTGCAGCACGTGTGTGCGTGTTCCTGCTGTGTCAGCCTAATCAGCAATTCCAAAGTCCATTCTGGTCCAAGACTGTCTCTCATGGGCAGTTGTTCTCCACTTCACAAAGCTGGCTGGAAGGGAAAGGACCATAGAGCATAAATCTGGGAGCAGAATTGGGCATCCTAATCCACCCTTGGGCCCCTCGACCGAGCGTTATTCACCTCAGGGTAGAGGTTGTTTTGAGAATGAGATTGCAGGGTAGCCCAGCAATTAACAACGTGAGCTCCAACCTAGATAAGCCCGGTTTTAATCTTGGTTTGGTACTTACTGGTGGTGACCCTGGGAAGGTCACTCTAAGTATCAGCCTCCTTACCTGGTAAAATGGAAATAATTTTACCCACAGCTATAGGGTTGGTGTATGCTGATTCAAAAGGAATTCAGTGCCTAGTGCAGGGCCTGCACACAGTAAGTGTTCAGTACATGATAGTCGCTCGTAGGACCACTGGACTGGGGTAGCTCGGCCAGAGATTGACGTTGGGGCCCACAGCAGGCCAGTTTTCTGCTTGTGGCCCTGGTTTCCCCACTTGGCCAGAGAATGGATTGCAGTCAGTGGTGTCTGAGGATTCTCTCAGCCTGATGGTTTTGTGAAGTGGGTAGGGCAAGCAGGGAGCTTACTACAGGGTCATGAAGCCAGGAGACCATGCTAGGGACCATAGTTGTCCCCCTGGAGACGTTCCTTGGGCAGCTTAGGGCCCCAGCCTAAGACAAAGAGAAGAGTTGGAAATAGAAGTCAAGTTCCTGTTGATGACCCAGCAGCAGTACCCTCATGGGATCAAGGGGCTTCATGCAAGGCTGGAGAGAGGAGAGGCCCACCTGCGACACCCCCATGCTGCTGTCACCCAGTGACACTGTTGCATGGCACAGAGATGAAGTGCTGGGGGTGGGGTGTCGGCGGTGGGTGAGGAGACTACCACAGTCAGGGAAGGCTTCCTGGAGGAGTTGGAGGCATTGAGCTGGGCCCTGGAGAGTTAGGTAGGCAGAGAGGGGAAGGAGTTCCAGTTCCACATGAGTGGATGCCAGGCAGAGGGCTGGCTTGTTGGGGCTGGGACAGCAAGGCAGTTGTCTGGTTGCCTCAAGCAGGTATGTGCTAATAAAGAAAGTGGAAGTTGGGCAAAAGTGGGTGGGGAGGAAGGATGGGGCCATGGAAAGTAGGGGAGCAGGAGAGGGACCTGAGAATGGTGGTACTTGAAGCAAGCGATCCTGGCTATGGGGAGGAGGGTGGCAGGGGCAGATGTAGTGGGGACTGGAAATAGCTTTCATCAAGCTAGATCTGCACAGGCTGTTGTCAGGGACATGCCAAGGGCTTGTCAGCACTGAGCACTGCCAGCCACCTGCCTAGAGCCAGCTGCTGGGTGGCTGAGTGGGGCAGTGGGGCACCCTCTGCCTCGCCTCCATCTGCTCAGGTTTCGCAAGTGGAGTGGCCGATCACTCTAACCTCACGATGGCTCATGGACCTGTCGTGTCCCAAACTCCTCTGAGGCCATTTTCCTGGAATAGTCATTCTGAGCAAACAGTGTGGTTCAGTGGTGACCTTAGAAATCCAGCTGAAGTGCCACAGTGATGCCAGCTGCTCATCCCAGCTCAGCCCCAGGGCAACACCTGGCTACCTGCCCTTTGGAGGTGCAGACAGGTTTGCACTGAGTCTGTTCACGAGTATCTCCAAAATGCTGCTTTTCTGAGTTTGACCACCAAGGGACCAGTTGAACCGTACACTGCCCGGACCCCAGCAAGGCCAGTCTTCAGGTGATTGGTTGTCACTAAATCCATCCTAGTTCATTAAGTGCCAGGTTGGGGCCCAGAGGGGACGGAGGCCAACAAATTCCTGCCCTCACGAGGCTCATATGTAGTGGAGAGACAGTCACAAGTAAATCAGGAAAATAATGCTCGATGATGAAAAGTGCAATGCAGGACGTAAACAGGGCACTATGGCAGCGAATAAGCTGGAGGACGAGGTGAGAGAGAGTGGCCAGGGGAGACCTCGCCGAGGAGGTGCCAGTAAAGCTGAGCACGCATGGAGCTTGGTGAACGGAGGGAGAGCCAGAGACCAGTGGGTCCAGGGCGGAGTGGTGGTGAGTAAGGGCAGAGAAGCAGGAGAGGCCGGGTGGTCCCAGGCCAGGGTGTGTTGTTCCAGGGATAACAGTCCCCATACCCCAAGTAGGAGTCTCGCAGTGTAGCCAACAGGTGACCCCACTCCCGTCCCCAGACATTCCCTGGCCCTGGTGCCCAGGGAGCGGGCAACACTGGAGACCCTCTGCCGGCCCCCAACATGCACACACATACATGCACACATATAGATGGCCTTTTGTCCCCAGGAGAAGTGACAGGTCTCACTGCACTGCCGAAGAGCAGGGAACAGATCCCCCTCCACCACGTTTCCTCTGCTCTTATGTAACAGATTTCCACCCTAGGACCACGGTGCTTTCTGGGGAGTATAATTTGTCAGGACCTCGGGGAATTCGGGTTGAGAAATTGCGCCTTGTTCCTTCCCCAGATTACCCCGTAGCCGTGTGATATTACACCCCTCAGCAGTTGGGTTTTCAGTAATCGCACTGGTGGTACTGGGGTTTACCAAGGGTGACCGCCTTCGTCTCTATCAGCAGCTTTTCAGATTCCATAACCTCATCCCCTGGGTTCCCGGTGCTGACCTGGCCTCCCTGGCCTCGTTGTGGGGGGACGGCCAGGGGGACCAGGTTAACCCAGCCGCTCTGCAATGCCTGCTGGGAGCCGGTGTTCACTGGGGCTCCCCATCCTGGAGGGAAGCTTCTGGCTTGTGTAACCCCCAACTTTACTTCTATCTACGTTTGAAATATGCTATATGGAAATATTGGGAGTTTTGTTTCATTTAATTGTCTCAGCCCCAGCTCTGCATTTCCCTTCTTAGTCAGGCACCTCGCAGGCTCCTGCAAAAATGTGTTTGCCTCCCCTAAGCTTTATTGGACTCGATTATTTGGAAGTGGCTCAGGTGCTGTGGGAGGTGAGAGAAAGCCAAACTCAGAGAAAGAGTCTGCCAAGCACTGGCCATAAAGTGAGCAAAGCTCAGTGGGCTCTTGAGACCGCTGTGCTCTGACAGCAGATCCCTCTCTCCTGTTGGATCTGGCCCCTCGTCCCCTTGGATCACCGTGTCTCAGAACCTTGTGTTTTAAGGGACGTTCTCAGCACAGTGGCCTGAAGCCTGCATGTCTGTTCTCTTTTAAACTCCTGCTAGGAACGTCATAGGAGAGGTCAAGGCCGCCTGGGGAGTGCCTGCTCATGCTAGCTAGTAGGGGATTTGGGACTTTTTTCAAGGTGGCCTCTTTTTGAATTAGAATATTTTGTATTTTACAAGCTATAAAACCATGCAGTTTATAAAACATCTTGGTAAGAAGAGGGGCAGATGTCGGCATCCTGTCTTTCCGAGGCAGAAGTTGAAGCCCAGAGTGGTTAAGTGACTTGCCCAAAGTTTGCACAGCTGGGAGGTGGGGGTGGGCTTCCAACACATGCTATTTATCCAGTGTTTGGAAATTCGGATGTTTGCATTCCTCTTCCTTGTGGATTTTACTTCTTTGGAAAGCCAGAGCCCAGAGACCTCTGCTGCGTGAGTTCCCCAGGCCACAGAGAGCAGGAGAGCAGGGTCAGTCCTGCTGAAGGCCCGGCTAGGGTAGGAGAAAGGCTGAGGGGCAGGTCAGAGGGAACGTGAAAGGGAAAGGAACCACACTGACTCAGTTTCCTGCAGAAGAGTTGTGTGCATGTTCCAGGGTTTAGCTCAGCCAGGTCCATGGGCCGGGGCTGGACTGCATGAGTGGATAGGTCAGGGCACTCGTGGTCTCCCCAGAGATCTGCTCACCAGGGCCTCGGTGGGCAGGGCTGAAGGTGTGAGGGCAGAGCCTAGGCTGTGCCTGGGTGGTGCTAGTCAGGGCCCCAGCCCACTCTGCCTTCTCCGTTTGTCCAAACAAATAGACCTGTCCTGGCCCCTTCCCCGACCCCACAAGACCAAAGGAAGAGCTGCCATCCTGCCTCCTTCCCCCCTCTGCCCACATGTTCCAGCAGTCTTAGCCCTGTTTGAGTGATGTCCTACATGCAGGGTCTGCTTCCGTAGGATGAAGTTTGCTCATTCAGTCAACAAACATGAAGCACCTACTGTGTGCCCTGTGGTGTACCAAGTTCTGAGATGCAGCAGCCATCCCTATCTTCCCATTGCTGGAGGTGACGGCATTCTCGGGCTCTCTCCTACCTGCAGGATAAGGGCCCAGATGCAGTGAATTGATCATTTTCACAGTGCACCTACCATGTGCAAGGGAGAAAGCAGAGTGTTGCTGGGGCCATACAGCATTACAGAGGGGACGGGAGGGCGGGACCAGAGGCATGGTCTGCTCTGGGTTTTCATGAACACCGTCGGGTTCAGAGATGGGGCAGTGCCTGGGTTGGGTGGTCAAGGAAGTCTTCTGGAGAAAGTGGGCCTTGAACAAGGACTGAAGGAGGAAGGTGCTGCAAGCTGAGTGAACCAGAATGACACGTGCAGCGGTGTGGAGGGTGGTGTGGACAGGCGTGATCTGGCAGCAGTGCCTGTGGCTACCTAAGAGGAGACATTCACCTAGCAGTAACAGGCTGGAGGGGCCTTGAATGGCCTCAAGTGTCAGGTGAAAGAGAGCTTTTCCTGTCCTTCCCCACCAAGCTGAGGGAGACATTCTGACCATCTGCCCGAACCGCTTCTTTGTCAGAGGAGGAACAGAGCCTGGAAAACTGAAGGCACTTGCCCAGTGTCACACAGCGTGTTCATGGCAGGGCTGCCACACGACTCCGGACCGTTGGTACAGAGGTGGCTGTCTCCAAGGTCTGCTGGCATCTCCCAGCATCACTGAGGCCTCGCCACCAACTCAGGGCTGACCCTACCCCATGTCACCCCTGATTGAGACCCAGCCCACCCCCAAGGTGAGGGGAGAAGGTGAGTGGGCTCTTCAGCTCTCTCCCCCTGGGCTCCTCAGCCTGGTGCTGAAGCTAGAGCCTGGAGACGGGCGGAACAGAGGCAGGCCCGAGACTTGGGGCTCTCCCTGCATGTCCTCCCCAACCCTGTGCATTCAGACAGACTCATTTTTTTCAGATACAGGGGCTTCCCACTGCAGGATCATCTTCAGATGCCCCAACTTGAGAAGCAGGCTCTCCCGTTTAGCAACGCCTCGTCTTGGGGCTGTCCCACGGCTGGCTGTGGGTCTTCCCCAAGACCAAAGGCTCTGCCTCCTCTGCCCCTTCTGTTCCTCCCTTCCCCGAGGAAGATGGTGACGGTGCTGTTGAGCTTGGCCAGGCCTCCAGGCCTGGTGTTTCTGGACACTCTGTCTTTTCTTGTTTGTTTTCTGTACTTCTGACCGGCACCCTCACCAGGCCCCAGCCTTCTCTCGACTCAGCATGCTCACCATCTCCTGATTGCAGCAGGATTTTGAGTTGCTGCAACCAGGATGCACCCACAGCAAGGCCTGGGACTCGGGCCCTACACCACTGCCTGCAGCATTGGCTACAGGCTTCTCCCAGGCCTGGCCTGCCCAAGTGACCTCTCTGTGCCCCGGGGGGTTGTGGGGGGAGGGTTTCTGCCAGTTCCAGCCACCCACTTCTTGCTCGAGGCGTTGAGTGAGGGAACTGCCACTTGGCGTGGTGCTCAGGGTGTCATCTCAGTGGGCAGGGTGGCAATGTGCCCTCATGGAAGGAATGGCAGGCTTTGCATAAGAGGATTTCGGTCAGTCTAGGTTCCAAGCTCAGCCACTTACTAACCAGGTGACCTCAGGCAGATCACTTTACCTCTCTGAGCATCAACTTTCCTCACCTGTGATTAGGATTGAAGACAGTGGCCACAGTTGCTTTCTAGATACCAAACCACCCCATTCCCCACCGCTGTGCTTTACCAAGCTGGGCAAGAAGCAGCCCTTTCATCTCCATAGTTCCAGAGCTCCTAAGATCCCCTCTAACCCCTGGAGGGCCAAGAAAAAGCCAATTTCAGCTTAGTGGGAGCAGGCAAGGGGAATTTGACCATGTTGGCAAGCCTTCAGCCAACTCTCCCCCAAGCAGCCAAATGGGTCACTGGCTGCAAACATCCCGGGGTTTGTAATGATGATCACAGGGCTCCTGGGCTCCTGGACACCTTTGGAATGGGCTTTGTGAGGCCAAATGCTTTGCAGATTAAATTTCCGGAGAAAGAACAGCTGAGAAATAGTCTTGAGCTTTGCTAAGCCACTTCTGTGCTATGGCAGCAAAAGGGTGTGTGTGTGTGTGTGTGTGTCCCCTAATACAAGGGAGGGGGTAGGCAAAAGAGGAAGATGGTCCAATCCTGAGCTTCCCTCTCTCCTTCAATTTGCATCAGCCAATGGGACTGCTCGTGCTGCCTTGTTTTCCAGAATGGTGCTGGTAACAGAAGGAATATGATTAGTAGTGTGGAATTTCATGGTAGGGGTTGGGGGTGGCTTTTCCCCCCTTTTTTTAAATAAAGTAATGTTTTGAAGTGTTGCCCTGGAGAACTGCTGAAAGCAGAGAGGCTGACAGACGTTTTTGGTCATGTCAGACGAGGACAAGATTATCAAAGTGAGCGAGGGTGTCTCTCCCCTTCAGCTGTGCTGTGGGGTTCCAGGGCCATCCTGCCAGAAAGCAAGCAAGGGGCAGTAATCACAAACAGGCTGGGATCAGTTACAACCAGAAGTATTACTTTAGACTCTTGGCTTTGATGGGGAAGAATGCAGTTTTCCTTGCCCCTCCTCCCCCATCCTTCTCAAGTTAAACAAGATCTGTGAAAGCAGTAGCTTTGGGACGTAGGGAGAGGCCAAAATTCAAGCCAGCAAGGGGTCTCATGCCTGGGCTCCCCCAACCGCTGCTGCTATTGGGGCAGGGGTGTGTCTGGCCCGTTTGCTACCCCCATTCCTCCTTAGGATGAACTGGAAAAGCCAATATTCCCAGAGTCTTTCTTGTTTCCCTGGGGCATCCTCACCTTCATCTTGCCCACCAACCAAGGGTCCTGACCCTTCTGCGCATTTAGGCTGGCATTTTCTGCAGGTTTACCACGTACCTAGCATGGGGCAGAGGGGGGTGAGCAGTCAGGTGGAGAAAAAATGAAAATAGCTCAGCACGTTGGAGCAGGCCCTGCGAGCCCAGTGAAGATGACAAAATAATGAGGCTCTCACTCCTCCTAGCCTCAAAACAACTCTGGGGGGCCTGCTTCTCATCCCCCTCCCCCTGCCTCAGTCAGCACCTCCTAGGCAAGTATCAGATCAACTCCTTCATGCTTGGGTATAAATAATACCACTCCCCGGAGTGTTGACATGGTGAGGGGCGTGCTTCCCCCTGGCATTGGTAATGGGAGCAGAACCAGGTTGGCAAACACCAACAGAGTGGGATTTTAACCAGCTGTCTCTTGGAGGCGACGAAGGAAGTTGACTTATCGTCGGGGCTTTGCACAGGGAGAATGAGCATCCAGAACCCTGCCTCAGTGCCTCCCATATGAGCGTTTAACCCCCTTCTTCTGCTTCAAGCCCAGCCCTGTGTCCCAGGCCTCACTGCACAGCCAAACACAAACTTGCCGCCTTGGACTTAAAGGGTCTCCACTTCTGATGGAGCCAGAGCATCTTGTCGGCGCTGACGTGGCAGCTAGGAGAAGGATTCTGGACCTCAGGGGACAAGCCTGCCCTCCATCTCTCAGCCTCCATGGGGCCATCCCACCTCAGGGCCTTTGGATGAGAAACTCCGTTCTAGAAGTGGTTTCAGGGTTGGGGGCCTGGATGGAGTCAGAGCCAGGTTGGGCAGGAACTCTGATCCAGAGACCAGCACAGAGGGACTGGGAGGTGGAGACGTCCACGTTCTAGTCTAAAGGACAGGCCAGAGCTGGGGGGCTGGAGCCTATGATGATATTGGTCCCTTCCTGGGGCGTGAAGTTACAGTCTGCCTTGGCTGAGGGCTGGGACTCAGCTGCAGTCTCTTGGGTCTATCATATTTAAAGGGGGAAAGCTTCCTGGCCCCACCTTGACTCCCTGACTTCTGTTATCTTACTCCATCCAGTTCTCCCTACCTTAGAACCACTTCTGGAATGGAGTCTCTTCTCCAAGGGCCCTGAGGAGGTGGGATGACCCCATGGAGGCTGGGAGATGGGAATATGGAGGGCAGGTGGGGTCAGTGACTTTCCCGGCTTCCTACCCCATCTGTCTGCCGTTAGGTACCAGGATCTTCCTGCTGACCGTGGTAGGGTGTTGATCAGAGGCTGGCTACTCATTCAGAGTGGAGAAAACCAAACAAAGCAAGCAAGCGAGCATGTAGTCAGGAGCTGGAGATCAGGCATTCATTCATTCCCCAACCTTTATCTCCTGCTGTGTGCCAGGCACCGAGGCACAGAGCTGAACAAGGAAGACTTGATCTCCGTGTCATGGAGCTGACAGTCTAATGGGGAAGTGGACAGCTACCCACTTCTGACCTGGCCGAGGAGACTGTGGTTGCTGGTGTGTTGTGAGGCAGGATGGTGATTGTCTTTGGGTGTTGGGGCAGGAGGCACCAGAGATAGGTTAGAGATGAGGAGAGTTCCATCAGTGATTGGTGCTCATGGGTGTCAGTCACACTGCCTGACCAATCACTGTAACTGTGACAAGTGTCAAATGAGACACCTGGACCTGGGCGGTCTCTAGGGCAGCTGGACTAGGGATTATCTGGTTCAAGTGTAGCCTTTTCTCTTGGGATTGGGGTAGGATCTGTACTGGACTAGATCTTAGGAACTAGGAAAACAAGATGGTGCCCAGAAGCAGGAGAGGCAGGAAGGGAAATGAGCAGGAACAGCTCAGGGAAAGAACCTATTCCTAAATCGCCACAAACCCAGCTGGGGCTCCAGGATGGTTATGCCAGGACCAGGATATTTCAGGCTCAAGTTAAACCCTTTTGCTGCTTTCTGTAGACTATTAATATCAGAAACCCATGGGAAAGGCCAGAAAGGGATTATTGAAACACCTCCTGTATATCAGATGTGAGCCAAATACCTTCTTTCCTCTAACCCCCACCACAGCCCCATAAAGCACAGGTAGCGTGACTCCCATTTTACAGATGAGAACCCTGAGGCCCAGAGAGTACAGGTAATTTGCCATCTTCTTCCCTGCACACTCTGCAGCCTCCTAGTTAATTTTCTGCAGTTCCCTGGGCCCTGAGTAGGGCACCATGGTCGGGGAAGCTATTTTGGGTGTAGCTCTCTCCCCACCCACCCTCTGGGGGTTGGGGGCAGCAGCTCTCTTGCGCTGCCTGCTCCAGGACTCCAAGCTGCCCCCACCAAGGAGGTGAGCTCTGTTCTTGTTTCTGTGTGAAAAGCCATGGCTCCAAGAGTCCCAGCAGAGGCCTGTGGCTGGCCAGTGGGACTGCTTTGAATGGGCCTGGGGAGGGGCCGTTAGTGGTGTCCCTCCGCATTCCTCCAGGAGCCTCACCCAGCGTGTGGGCTTGTCCCTGGTGCTTGGCCTGTGGGACCTCCCTGAGCTTTGCTTTTCCATTCCTGTGAGGGGAGAGGCCCAAATGAAAATGGCCCAATCAGGTATATGAGCAGATTGCAAGAAAGAGCTCATGGGTGGGAGTAATAGCTTGCTGGGTGATCTTGGGCGAGTTATGCAACAAGCAGCAAAAAATCTCACAGCCTCAGGTCCCTGTGGGTAAATCCCTGTAGGGGAGCTCTGAGTCGGAGGTACCTCCTGAACACGGGGCACTTGACGAGGGAATGCTGCCCAGGGGCTGAACAGCTGCGCTGGATTCTGGTGCAGCTGGAGCGGCCCGAGGGGTGAGAGCTGGAGAGAAGATGCCCAGGGCTGACCGCGCACTGACCCCAGGAGCTGGACTGGAGAGATACTGAGGCCAAGGGGAGCAGGAGGTACTGTGGTGTGGCAGCTGCTCCCTGAGCCCCTTCTTTGTCTGAAACACGGACCCAGGCAGGGGCTCGACAGGATGCCACGATGAGTAAGACGTGGCGTTTGTCCTCATAGAGCTCTTGGTCTTGCTGAGGGAGATGGCCAGTCCCAACCTAAGATCAGGGTGCTGGAGGAGCACACGGGCAGGAGACAGAATCCCAGCTGGCGGGGAGTGACGGGAACGTCACAAAGGTGGCAGCTTTGAAAGATGAAGCCTGAACACAGTGATGGATCAGAAAGACCACACATTTGGGGCTTCTGAGCCATGCTGGGTGTGCACACAAAAGCAAGATAGAGGGCATTTCCCCCAGGTCCCATGAAAGGCTTGTGTTCCGATCCCACTCTGCCACTGAGCAGCCAGTATGTGGCCATTTTGCTCCTCAGTTTCCATATCTGTCAAATGAAGATAGTTTTGAAACCCATGTGGCTACTGGGAAGGTTAACTGTGAAAGAAAATTGTCGAGTGGCACACTGATTTTCTTTTATTTTCTCTGATAGACAGGGATGGGCCACCATCCAGTCTGAGCAGTATGTTGTATCCAGGCGGGTTAGGAGTCCATCAGGTTCCTGAAGTTGCTCAGAATAACAACCCCTCTGCCCCCATCTATCTACAACCCGGATACTTTTCAAGGGATTTTTCCCATCTATTATCTCAGAGTAACTATAGGGGTAAGGAGGGCAGGTGGCTTTGTTTCCATTTTTCAGAAGAAGAAACTGACTTTCAGAAGGGTAAGTGGTTTGCCCAAGACCTCAAGGCTCACTAGTGACCAAGCTTGGATTCAAACTAAGGGGCTGTATATTCTTTTATTTTTTTATTTTTTAAAGATTAGCACCGGAGCTAACATCTGTCGCTAATCTTCTTTTTTTCTTCTTCTTCTCCCCAAAGCTCTCCAGTACATAGCTGTATATTCTAGGTGTAGGTCCTTCTGGTTCTACTGTGTGGGACACTGCCTCATTATGGCTTGGTGGGTAGTGCCATGTCCGTGCCCAGGATCCAAACTGGTGAAACCCTGGGCCGCTGAAGTGGAAGAGGCGAACTTAACCACTCAGCCATGGTCCGGCCCCCGGGCTGCGTATTCTTAACCCACGGCTCCTTCTGCAAGATCAGGGTTTCCCAGAGAGTGGGTCATACAGATGTGTGGTGGACACAGCATTAAATGGCGTGGAATCCCATCATGAGAAGGCTGTTTCCTTTCAGTTCTCTTTCACGCCACACCGAGGCAAGGGGAAAGTCTCCACGTGGGGCTCCTGTGTTGTTAACACTTGCTGACGTTGTTTCTTTGACCAAGAGAAAGTCTGGCCCCAGCCTGAGTGTCTTGCTAGAACTTGCCTTAATATCTTGCTATAAGTCCATGGCATTATTGTTCTGTTGTATGTATTTTTCCAGTATCTTCCATTTATGCCAAGGGTTACTGGCTTTCCACTTAGTGTAGCATAGGAAAATGTCTTTTTGAAATAATATTTAAGTTTTTTTAAAGAAAACACTAGTACAGGTGCTACTCGGATAGCTTAATTGCATGTCTATAATGCCTGAGGTTTGGGAAACGCAGTTACAGGACTCCAAGCGGGACACTCTTGGGTGCGGTGCTTCTGTCACAGTTTCCTAGGGTGACACCAGTGGCTCCCAAATTCCAACCGGGAAGGGAGCCTGGAAGAGCATCGGCATTCGCGGTGGCTGCTCCCCACACCGCGTGGACGAATCCGAGTTGTCAGAGAGCCGTTGACGTCAGGCGGTGCAGGATTTTGCAAGGCCTCTATTTAAAATTCCGCAGAAATTAAATAAGGAGGGTTCGCAGGGAAGAATGCCCTAGACAAATTGTGGAGTGGGTTCGTTTTGTTTATGAACATCGTCTTTAAAGTGGAAATTGCCCCCGTTTTATTTTTGCCCCAATTGAAGAGGGGCTGAACTCAGCTGGAAGGGAGGGGACAGTTGTCAGCCTAAGGCTTTTAGCTGAAACCAACTCAGTTCTGGGGCCAAGAAACCTCCATTTTTAGCAAAGAGAGGAAAAGGGAAAAATAAACTCAGACATGTATACTTCTTAGGTACTGGAGGAGGCTGGTTTAAAGAATAAGGATAACCTCTTATATTTCAAATGGCTGTAACAGCTACAGAGGGTTCCCTCAGCTCTTTTCTCCGGACCGGAAATACACATTGAAGGCACCAGACACATTTCTAGGTTCTTTCTCTTCTTTTCCCTTTGATTTCTCACCACAACCCTGGGTAGTACAAGCTATTTACTATTCTCAACTCAGTGATGAGGACTCTTCAGCCTCTTTCTTAAGCCATTTTGAGTGACCAAGTATCATTCTAATGCAAAGGTGGTTTCCTAAAAAATGTCCACGCAACACCATGGAACATTGGATACTCTTAGATGATACAGGGAGGCAGTATCAAATACGTGTGCAGCACACAGGGAGAAAAGTTTGTCGTGTTTCAGTTCCCTCCCAAGCCTTCTGATGTGTCTCCCCTTGGTGCCTCGCTGGCTTTGACCCCTCTCTAATAAATCTCCTTTGTAACAAAGAGGGAGCGGCCTGCGGGCACCACCTCCTCAGTCTTAGTGCAGCTCCAATTCGCTACATGCCTTTGTTCTCTGTAATTTCATGGTTGGGGCCAGTGGTCCCAGCTGTTTATTCATGGTGGCAATCTGAAGTTTCCCTAAACAAATTGTTATCTTGAAGTTAAAAAAAAAAAATGGTGGATGGCTTTAGATATATATTTACTATATGAACCACAGTATCCGTAGTTCACGGAGATGCAAAAGTCATGCATGTGTGGAAATATCTGAGGTTTGAGAAATGCTGATCCAAAGTCACTCTCTCCTGGCAAAGCCCTTGGGCATTATCTTGTGCCAGAAACTCACTTAGCCTGGGTGCCCCTCCCTCGCCCTGCCCTGTGGGCTCAGAGCGGGTGAGGGAGAGGCAACCTGGAGAAGGGGCTGGAAACCACAGGTCAGCCCCCTCCTCTTGGAGGGGAGGGCAAGAGAGGGGAAGCCAGTCCTGTGACTCTCCAGAGAATCAGATCTGCTTTGGAGACACTGATGGAATGGAGGAGAAGCAGAAGAGGGGACTGGTTTCCCGGCTCCTCAGTCAGATGGAAAGTTGGGGATCTAATAGCAAGAGCAGACTGTTGGTCTCCTTCTGCAAAGGAACGGACAGCTGGAGACGTTTTTAAGGAGAACTGAGTGGATGCTGTCCTGGGAGTCAGACCTGGGCGCCAATCCTGGCACTGCCCCTTCTTATCCAGGCACCTTGGTCCAGGCGTTTCCTAACACAGCCTAAGGTTTCTGACTTGGGGGAGACAACTTACGGAACTTATAGTCCCCCAAACTCCAGGACCTTTCTCATCCTCACTGCCAGGGAGGGTGACCCATACATCCCAATTGCCTAGACACTCCCAGTTGGCACCTAGTGTTTTGGCACAATTGTGAATAGCACCCCCCATTTACTCCAAAAAGTTAGGACAATAAGTCATAAGATCACTATAGTAAGCCATATCCTTCCATCTCTCCATTTACTACTCTTCATCTTATCAGGTTTGACCTGTCATTACCATCTGTTCAGACCTTTTTTTATTGACTCCTAGTCCTGGCACAACTTTCGCTAGAGGAGATGGTGCCACCAGCACAGTGCCTCTGTCCTCATCCTGAGACTGATTAAAACATCCAACAGGACAGGTTCCCAATAGAAACCCCACCCCACCCCCCCGCAAGTTGTGACTAGTAAATCGTTACTCCCTCTTTGGATGTGGTCAGCTGTCAGCTGCCAATCTGTCAGTGCAGCCCTGCAGCCCCCAGGGCATCATGGGAGCCCCAAGGCCTGACGTCTCGACTCGGCTCTGACACGTCCCAGATCCGCCAGGCCAGTGGTCCACTCCTCCTTATCAGAATCCAGTGTGGCCTGGCCCCCTTCCTTCCTGTTGTGCCTTTCTGCTCAGCACCATTTTCCAGGCTATCTGACCATCCCTCAGAAACGCACATTTCACTTGATCAGGACAGCATTGAGGTTGCCCGTCTCTGCTCTGGAATTTACCTTCTTCTTCTTGGGAAGTTGGGACCTTTGCCTGTTCTGTCCTCTGGCCTTGGAACATCTCCATGTCTTCCAGGATTGCTCGTGGTGGCCTGGCAGCTCTCTGTCAAGTGCTCTCCAGACCTCCTCTCACGGCCAGCTGATGAGAGCTCTTGGAGGGTGGCCTGTCAGTGCTGCCTCCATCTCCGCCTTCAGTCCATTTGCTTGCCACCCTCCCGCTCAGCACTTTCCTGTCTGAGCACCCTCCTTCCTGAGAGAAAATGCTGAGCCGCGGATGGGAGTCCAGCAGACCCCTTCCCCCTTGCGTTGGCATCACGGTGCCGCAACCTCTCTCAGCGTCTTTCGACTTAACCTCTTTCTTTGGCCTGGAACATCAGGGGAAACCCTGAGCATATTTTGGGGGATCAACTTGTGAGACCTTAACCTTCCTGACCTGATTCTTAGCCAGGCACATTTCCCTTGTCTCTGTTCTTCTTTCATGAGGACCACCCCTCCATCCGTCTTCCAGGGCCTCCCTCTGTATAGGCACATCTCACCCTGCCATTTGCACCATTTACAATTGTGTTAGAAAATCCCCTTTTGCATCTTCTATCCCTCCTGAGCCGCCTTCTGTTCAGGAATCTGGCCACAGGCTCACCCCTCCGTGCCCTGCTTTATAATAGGGTAGGTGGAGGACAGGGATGTTGAAGGGGAGTGCCTCTCTTGCTTTCATCTGGAAGAATCCCCACCGTGAGGCACTGTGAGCATTACTGGGTGGGCCACAGGTACTCCCACCACTCTGCCTGTCCTTTTCCTCCCACCAGATTCACCTCCCTCCAGATCTGGTCTGAGGTTCAGTTCGAGTCTCCCTTAATTCTTCCCTGACTGCTCAGTGTCATCTCTGGATGTCAGCAGTTCCTTCAGCAAACGTTGTAGCAACAAGTGCATGTCTGTGGCACAGGGCTGTCTGTGACACAGGGCCCTCTGCTCTGCAGTTCCTGGAGGGGCCTTGTGCCATCTTGGATTCTCCACCTCACCCTGCCCCGAACCCCACCCATGCCAGGCACAGAACCAGACCCAGAGTTTTCAGTAGAGACCTTCCAAGATCAAGGCCAAATGACAGTGACATCAAGAGTCTCTCTGTCCCTGAGACTCCAGACACCTGAGACCCACCTGCCTCCCTGCCCAGCCCGGGCACCACTCACTGAGGGGCACTGAGGTCTTGGTTCCTTCTTTAAAATTCCCTGGGGTTTGCACTTAAACTTTAGTAATAGCCGTCTGGTGCAACTTGCTAGGAACCAGACTCTGTTCTGAATGCTTTTCGTGGATTAACTGATCTCAACCCTTATGACACTGTGAGATGTAGGCATGACTGTAGGTCCAATTTACACATCAGGAAACTGAAGCAAATGCCCAAATTCATGCAGCTAGTAAGTAGCAGAGCTGCGACTTAAACCCAGGTAACTGGGCCCTGGAGCCCTTGCTTAAAACCGCTATTCTCCTGGCGAATTATCATGTGCTCCTTCTCTGCCTGAGAATGCTTATCAGCCAGGCCTTCCCCTGGGTGCCTCACTCATGGCCCCAGCCTGCCCAGGCCCAGCACTGGGCTTCTGGGCCCATCCAGTGAGGTGGGCAGGCTGGAGCCAGGTTGGGGGAGGGGTGGCAGCAGCCCAGTTCTTGCTGTCTTCTTGCCACAGACTCCACGGAGCCTTCCAAACCGTGACGTAGCAGCCTGTGCTAATGGTCTTGGAATCCAGGCCTCAGGCGCCCAGGGAGGGTTCTGGGGCCCTGGTGACCTAAGAGCCCCATCTGGGGGAAGAGGAGGTCATGGGCAACAGACAGGGTGGGTACTAGAGGTGGGACCAGAAGAATGGTCAGGCAGGAAGGCAGGGGCTATGGGGGTGCCTACGGGAGAGACCGGGGGAGCCTCTCCCCTCCTCCTGTTTGCTTTGGACCATGGAGGCCACGTGCTGTGAGCTGGAGTGTGTCTTGGCAAGAGGCTCACTGACAGAGCCTTCTGACCAGGGGAGGCCTGGCCGAGGGTGGGCCGCCTTTCGTTGTTCTTAAAGGCACAGCATGACCATGGCAGCCCGCATTTTCAGTGGCTCTGGTCCCTCTCAAATAGAAACCTCAGATCTGCCCCAAGGTTATAGGAAAGGGGTCAGGCTGGGTCCAGGGCAGAAGCAGTCCCTTAGGGCCCAGCCTTTTGCCAGGCGTGGTGTGCCCAGGCAGGCGGCACTAGTGACAGGCCCCTGTCAGCCCCAGTCCTCCTCTCAGTATCCCCACCTCCGCCATTTGCTGCTCACAGATTCTCACCTCATCGCCTCCTTCAGATGCCCCAAGGAAAGAACACGGGATGCGTGGACATATCACCCTCCCAGAGGGGCCGAAGCCTGAGCCAAGGCATGTGTCATGAATGGAGGCAGGTGTTTGAGGCCTGAGACTGTGTCTTCTACTTTTCCTGGCTCCTTCACCACCCTTCTGGAAGCCACAAGCCTTCACGTGGGCCTGGGTGTACTGTGGTGCTCTGACATGTGAAGGACCCGGAGGGGAAAGAAAAAGCGAGGCCCAGAAGTCACCTAAAGGCTACTGGGTTCTCTAAACTCCAAACTTGGAGTCTCACCCCACCTCCCTGTCCTCTGGGTGCGCGCCTGGGGCTGGTGGGTGGAAGCCCCGCCGTCTCCTGCTCCCCGCGCCAGTGCTCGGTTGCACTGCATCGCGCCCATCCTGTGTGCCATGCAGGGGAAGATGGGGAAGGAGAGCCTGAGTCCTGGCTGACTGTTGTTCTCTGCAGTGTCCTCACGCCTGGAACAGGGCCTGGCATGTACCAGGTGCTCAGTAAATAGTTGGTTATTGAGTTCACCATATGTCCCTGTTGCCAGGCAACCCTCTGGGCAGATCACATCATCCTGGTATGATGCTCAGAGAGGGCCAGTGACCTGCTTCAGGTCACACAGCTAGTATGTGATGAAGCCAGGATCCAAACCAAGTTCTGTCTTGGAAGAGAAGCCTAGGAGGAGCCTCTCAGCTGAATCCTGGGGCCAGCAGGGCCGAGAGGATGGGGAAAGTCAGGGATGGCCTCATGGAGGATGACACATAGAAGGATGGGGACGTTTCAGAGGGAGAGGAAGGAGCAGGGTCCCCCTCCCCCACCAATTGTTTTATCCTAGGCTGAGTTGTGACCTTTATTAACATCCTAATTGTGTGCAGCTGGCCTCCTCTGGGCCTAATGATCTCATTATCCTCTCATTAAGGAGGCCATTGTGGCCTGGTCACCCTGGGGACAGCAGTGGCCTGGGAGTGTCCATTACTTCCTGCCACACTTGGCCAGGCTCAGCCCCTTCCCAGAGAGGCACAGGTTCCCGGCCCCTCCCCCAGGTCCTCCCATCCCCCTCTCTGTCTGTTTCCATCTCTGCCTCTCTCTCTCTCACTCTCTCTGCCTCTCTCTCTTGGTCTGCCTCTCTTTCTGTCCCTTTCCCACTCTGTTTCTGTCTCAGTTTGTGGCTCACTCTCAATTTCTATCTCCACTTCCATCCCCCCCAGTGCCAGCGTTGAGAAGCCCCAGTTAAGAATCAGTTTGAGAGGGCTTAGAAATTGGCCAAACAGGTGGGCCCCATCGGGCCGCTTCCCTGAAGATTATGCTCAGCCTGGAAAGAGAGGGTCTCGCTCTTGGGCCTGAGCTTTTCCCTCTTGGATCTGGGGGTCTCCCTTCCCTGCCCAGAGCTGGAGGTGCTATCCAGGCCACCCTGGTGTTGCTTTCTCCTCCCCTCGGCAAAGGGGGTGAAGTGGGTCGTTATTGGGGCCCACGGAGCAGGGCTGGCTGGCATGACAGGTGACATTGCTGTTCTTCCTGGGCTTGGCCTCCTGGGGGAGGGCTGGGCCCTGGCCTGTCAGGCAGCCTGGCTGAACTTTCTTCTTCTTCTGGTGCTCTGGAGACGTGGCCCTCACAGGAGAGCCAGGGTGAGGCAGCTTTCAGGGGGCTGGCCAATTTAGGATTCTCCAAGACGACTTCCCCATTCTGGGGACTTAGCCTCAAAGACCAGGCCTAGAGACCCCAGAGTGAAGGTTTCTCCTGCACGTCGAAGTGTGTATGGGCTCCTCTGTCAGGATTCCTCTCCAGCAGTTTGCAGTTTCCCCTTCAAAGGAACGGACATGGTGGCCCCTCTCCTGCTCCCTGTCTGGGGGGGCATCTCAGCATAAAGGCACTCCAGGGGGGGCAATGGGCTGCAGGCATTGGTAGAGGTGGGGTGCAGGGGTGTGCTAAGGGGTCTCAGAGCCGGCCCAGGTCCCTTGGGGGGTTCCCCACCATCTCCTGCTGCACAAGGTCTCTGTGTCTCCCTCCCCACCCCCCAAAAAAAGAGCCCACTCCCCTTCCACCTGGAAACGGGCTGATTTCTCAGGAAGAGGCCAGGTCTGGCAGCCATTCGGCGAACAGTCGCCCCCATCTGGGCACAGGTGTAAGCACTCGGCAGTCCAAAGCTAAGTCCTTTGTTAAAACCTCACTGAATTCCCCAAGAATGGAGGCTGGGAGGACAGAAGAGAAAGACTAGCAGAGGCCAGCTTGGAGTTTGGACCTGTCTTCCTGGGGACATGAAAAATGCAAGAGGTAACCTGGGCTGCTCCCTTGGCGTCCATGAGTGCTGGCCACCTAACCTCCCACGTCCTAAGGCTTTAGTCCTTCATTCAGTAAAGCTCATAGCTTCTGTTCAGTGGGCACCTGCTGTGTGCCAGGCCCCCTGCACTGTTCTTTATCTCATCCAGCCCTCACACTCGCCTGCAAGGTAGATGCTAGTCTTAACATTTTACAGGTGAAGAAACCGAGGCTCAGAAAGGTTAAGTCACTTTCCTGAGACCACACAGCACAGAAGTGGCAGAGATGGGATTCAGACTCAGATCTTTGGCTCCAGCACTTAGGCTCTGTACCTCAGTTTCTTCATCTGCTGGGCTGCTTGCTGCAAGCTCAGTTCTGCCCTGGAGACGAAGTAGACATGCTACTTATAGTCTGAATAAGACTAATTCTCAGAGTGCATAAGCAGCTGTGAATTGTGAGCTTGACGCTCTGGACACTATTAGGATTTGGGGATCAGTTGGGAGGTAGGACAGGAGAGAGGAGGCTGCAGGACCTCTGTCCTGGGGAACCATGTGAGCCGAAGGACAGGAGCCAGGCTGAAGATGGCTCTGAGAAGTGTTGGGCAAGGAGGAAAACCCCAGGGACATCTCCCCTCCAGCCCCATTTCCCACCATGCTTTGCTGTCACGTATTGTGTCAGCTGAGGAAGGAGCAAGCCATGTTGCAGAGGAGAACCCCTTCTGTTCTTCTGGAAGCCCTGAAGGCAGCTCCACACTCTACAGAAAAAAGTAAATGCTTGGGCATGTGCGCACACACATCCAAGTCGGGTCACCAGGCTGTAGTGAGTACCTCCTTATACACTCCTCGGGCACAGACACCCCCAGCCACCCAGGGGTGCTGACTCTCTCGGTCTAGAAGAAATCCACACCGCCACCACCACGCTGCTAATAGCTCAAGGTTTTGAGCTCCTGCACTGTGCTAGGCCCTGAGCTACGTTACTTAATAGCTCGTTTATTCACTTCAACCTTGGGTGGTAGGCTCCATTCATTACTCCAGTATCAGAGAGGTGGCACTGAGGCTCAGAAAGGTTTAGTAACTTGCCCAAGATCACACAGCAAGGAACTAGGAAGCCAGAATCTGAATATGAGTCATTCTGACTCCAGACCCCTAATTATTGCCCTCTACCCCCAGAGGACCCTCACCCGAACACATGGACACTCAAGTACACACAGCCTGCCTCTCTACTCATGGTATACACACGCAAAGCACATGCTCAGTGACGTAGACATCCCCGCTCATGAGTACATACATGAAGTACCAGTATTCAGGGACACACATTTTCAGGAGTCACCCCTATCCTTGTGCATATAGCAGGTCTGTACCTTACCCACTTCTGTGGTGGTGAACAGTCTGGGTCCTGGAGCCAGACTGCCTGGGCCTGAAGTCCCGCTCTGCCTCTTTCTAATTGTCATCTGCCTCCGCCTCAGTCTCCTCATCTGTAAAGTGGGGATGATGACGACAAGTAGCACTTTTTCACTAGATTGTTGAAGATTCAGTAAAGTAGTGTATGTAAAGTTAGTGGCTGATGCAGAGTCCTCTTCTCAGTGTCTGGCCATAATAATCATCGTGTATAATAAATGCTTGACAAACAATACACCTTTGTTCCACGTGCATGTCCCTCACACAGATGTGTACATGGATGTAACCCACCTCCCGTGTACTCAGAAATACATAAGCCTTGTCCACACCTACCCCACATCCACCCCACACACTCTCAGACTCTGCAGGAAAGAGGATGCCGGGTCATTGGACGTCAGCCTGGGAGCCCCTTGGGGCCGGCTGACACCTGAGCCCTCTGGGCCGGGAGGCTCCACCCAGGGGTTCAGGCTCTAATTGCTCCTTCGTGGAGCAGCAATGACTTTGGGCAGGAGCCCTGGTTGTAGCAATTGACATCTGAGCTGCTGGCATCTGGGAGAGGCCTGACAGCAGCCGTGGGTGGGCACAGGCCCAGGGAGCCTCCCCTGGAGGCCCAACTGTGTGACTCATGCCAGGGCTCCTGGGAGGTCAGCATGGAGCTGGGGTGGGCACCTCTGCCCATGTTCACCCACACCCACCTGGGCGATATTTGAGCCTGTCCATCTTAGTGGAGGTGCCTCACAGCCAAGCTAGCAGCAAGCTCTTCTCTGCAGGGCCTGACCCAAGAGGGATCTAAGACGTGAAGCCTCACAGCCCAACTCTGCACATTTCAGGGCTGGAGTGGAAGTCCAGGCCAGTGTTCCTGTTCAGGAATAGTCCAGGTTGGCAGGGACCACCAAGCCATGAAGATAATGAGGGTCTCACCCCAAGTCTTGGGGGTGCAGCAGGAGAATAGGATCCTAAGTTGCTGCCCTGAGGTGAGGAGATGATCATGGTCAGTTGATAATGTGGCCCAGGTTCTGCAGAAGCTTCTGGTGCAGTGCAGATTTTGAGGTGGAAAGGACTCAGAGGAAGCCCTGGCACATCCACGGGGCACCTAGGCAGTGTGAGGTGCAGAGCATCATGCCACCCTGCCCAGTGGGCACCTCAGCCACATATTTGGCTCCTCAGCAAGTCTCTGCCCGGCTACCCCTGAGTGCCAGGCCTATGCATCAGAGAAGGAGGAGGGCAGGACTGCCCTGTGCCTAGGAGTTTCCCTGGGCAGATCAGTCCAGATCCATCCCTGGCTCCTGGGGGAAGGGAGGAAGCAGAATATGCATGGAAGGGTTCTCAAAGGGTGAAGTGAGGGGGAGAAGAGATGATCCTGCCAGCAGAGAAGAGACCTGAATCCTGGGCTTATGGGGCCCTTGGAGCTGAGGAGAAAGGTCCATGCAGAGGGCTGGTCCCCAAGGTAGCCAGGCGGGGAGAGGAGGAGAGCAAGAGATCAGCAGGCTGGTGGACTCACTTTACACCAGATGAGAAGACAGGCTTGGATGGGCCCAATAGAGAAAATTCCCCTGGAGCCATTGGAGGGGCTTGCCTCCTTCAAACTCTGCTGAGGATGACTTTGGAGCCCAAATTCCAGAAGTAGAGAGAAGGCTTAGAAGACAGTGACCCCAACCATCCAGGAGACCACCAGGTTCCCTGCTTTCCTGGGAAGCCATGGGCTAACACAGAAAAAGGAGGGAATATTCTCCCAGTGGAGACAGAGAGAAAGACGGTTGTTTCAGAGAATGGAGTTGGCAGTGGGTACATGTTGGTGTAGAAAGAGACTGGGAGAGAATGGGCATGGAGGGATCTCGGCAAACCCTCAACAAGACACGTGCTTCCAAGCTCTGCTGTTCGAGGCACATCCCTGTTTTGTCTGATGACAGTAAGATCCCTGGCCCCAGCCTAGGCCCATCCTGGGGAAACATTCTGGGAAGAAAGGCTCCCCTTTGAGGCCAGGGCTTCAGGGTACTTCTTTCCCTACTGGGACTTGGCTTGGCTTTGAGGGGTGGAACTGGGGTGATCAGTTTGGGGGAGGGTCTAGATGAGACGTATTAGGCAACACCTGTGTGCTTTTGCCATTGGGACCTGGACCTGGGGAGTCATGTGACAGCCTCAGCCTTGAGACCCCCCCAAAAGTGACGCCAAGTTGGGAATTGTGGGGACTGCTGTTTGGGGCTCTTGGAGGTTATCTTGGGGAGGGACTGCTTACTCAGAGCGATTTGGAGGGCTCCATCCTCACCTGCTGAGATCTGTAGTTACAGATGCCCAGTGGACTGGAGTTTTAGTCTCCAAATTTGACTCATGGTGATGGACCTTCAATCATGAACCATGGTGATTCCTGGGTAGGGATGGCATTGGTGAGGACTCTGCAGTTCTAGTGATGGAAACTGCTATGGCTAAGTTAAACAGCACAGGAAGGTCCTTGGCTCATTGTTATTAGGAAGTCCAATGGGGTGGTCTTACTTTAGCACATCTGGAACCTGGAGCTCTAAATGATGTTAATCAGGACTGACTTTCTCCATCTCTTGACTTTGCTGCCCCTTTATTGACTTAACTCTTGGGCCATCTCTTCCCACATATCCCTGCGATTCCTGTTTTATGTGGGATTTAGGATTCAGAAAGCACCCATTTCAATTCCTGAAAAAAACCCTGAACCATGACAGTGTCCTGGGAGATGACAGACCAGTCAGAAGATGCCTGGCCAGACATGTGCACTCCTGTGGTCAAGGAGGCGGAGCCAGAGGGCAGAAAGCCCTGTGAGATGGGAATCCCTGTCCCGTGGCCTCCGCTTAGGTTCTGGGGAAGAATACCTGGTGCTGGTGCTTCTTGGCAGAGACCGTTGAGGTCCCTGAGAGTGCTCCCCCAGCGGCTGAGAGAAGGAGAGAAGACAGAGACGACTACAGAGACCCCAGGCAGAGACTCCTGCAAGACCATGCCTTCTGGCTTCTTTGGGGCCTCTATCAGCCACAGCGTCTTGAGCAGCCACATCGTTGTGGCCTGGGCCTCAGGGAGGACGGTGGCGCTGCCCACTCAGTGGCCCCATGCCTGGTAGGCCCAGAATGTAGGCTACGAGTGTGATGAAGGTGGCCCACGCCCATCCCACTCGGGAAAGACAGGGGAATTTACCTGAATCTGGCAGAGGGCGGGAAGGAAGTCATCCAGCCCAGGTTCCAGAAGGGCAGTGACTCAGCTCAGGCCTCCGAGCCAAGTAGACCTGGGCCTTGAGAGTTCAGACCTCTCATCCAGGACTTTTTCTTTTCTTTTCCTTTTTTTTAAAGATTGGCACCTGAGCTAACATCTGTTGCCAATCTTCTTTTTTTTTTTCCCCCTCATCTTCTGCCCAAAGACCCCCAGTACATAGTTGTGTATTCTGGTGGTAGGTCCTTCTGGTTGTGCTGTGTGGGACGCCGCCTCAGCATGGCCTGATGAGCGGTGCCATGTCCGTGCCCAGGATCCGAACTGATGAAACCCTGGGTCGCCAAAGTGGAGCATGGGAACTTAACCACTCGGCCATGGGGCTGGCCCTCTTTTTTTTTAAGACTCTTATTTTAGAGCACTTTTAGGTTTACAGCAAAATTGAGTGGAAAGTACAGAGGTTTCCCATATACCCCCTGCCCCCACATATACACAGCCTCCCCCGTTATCAACATCCCCCATCAGAGTGGTACATTTGTTACACTATTGATGACCCTACATCAACACTTCCTAATCACCCAGAGTTCATAGTTTCCATTAGAGTTTACTCTTGGTGCTGTACATTCTCTGGGTATGGACAGACCTATAATGACATGGATCCATTGTGAAGGTATCATATAGATGTTGTGGCGTTTCATGGGCTTTGAAGAGCTGCAGGCACAGAGTTGTAGAACTCCCTAGAATGGATGGGGCACAGGATACATTCAAGACTAAATCACAGGGGCTGGCCCCGGGGCCGAGTGCTTAAGTTCGCGCGCTCTGCTGCGGTGGCCCAGGGTTTCGCCAGTTTGCATCCTGGGCGCGGACATGGCACAACTCATCAGGCCACGCTGAGGCGGCGTCCTACATGCCACAACTAGAAGGACCCACAACTAAAATATACAACTATGTATTGGGGGGGTGGGTTTGGGGAGAAAAAGCAGAAAAGCAAAAAAAAGATTGGCAACAGTTGTTAGCTCAGGTACCAATCTTTAAAAAAAAAAAGCACTAAATCACAGGCTATTTGCTATCCCAGGACTGTCACACAGGGCAGCGAGGACCTAGTTGAAGACCTAGGAGATGACCCTGGGTTCTGAGGTCTGTGCAGTGGTGAGACTGTTTTCCTCTGTCTCTCTCTGTTGTCATCATAGCAGCCCTCAGGCTGCCTCCTCCACCTCCGGGTGCTAAGCCCAGCTGGGATTACCTGCGAGGCCCCCCAGCACGCCCCTTCTTCAGGCAGCCACTCGCTGCTGCGAAGAGTGCTGGAGCCTCAGTGATGCCCAGGCAGAAGCTCCACGGTCCCTTGACAGGGAACAGTGCAGATTTGGAATTCATGAGCTCTGTCATGGACAGAAGAGAGAATCGGTCCCAGATTGCTTTGGGAGGCAGAGAAGGATCAGGAAGGGATGGGGACAAAGACAGGATCCTGTAAAGAGTATGTTCTAGAAGGAACTGAAGGCAGTTCAGCAGAGTCCCAAGACCCGGGCTCTCAGAGTACTTTGCTCGGTCAGTGTTTGTTTGAATGATGAATGAATGAACCAACGAACAAAGAAAAGAAAATGAATGAGCCTGTATTATTTGGCCGTGACTTTCAAGTGTCACTTGAGTGTGCAGTACCCACTTAAAAATGTCAGCACACTTAAAGGGCAGCTGCAAGTAGCACCGATGTAAAATTACCACTGACCCGGATGGGAAAGGGGAACAGCGACCACTGGAAGGCATCTGTGAGGCACTGATGCCCGGATGCCTTTGAAAGCAGAGAAAGCAGCCGAACTCCAGGCCAAACCAGCGGTCCTAATGGTCCACTGAAAGACTGGCAAGGGTCTCTGTCTGGCCAGAGCTCCCCTGGCCTTTCCTACAAGGTGACTTTCACACATTGGACATATTGTTTCAATTTCATTTTTTAATTTTTTCGTCAAACATTTGTGAAGTGTGGGCCGCAGCCCATCGGGCCTCTGCTCAGAGAGCGTGTTGGTCTCGTCTTCCTTAGCGAGGCTGGATGTGGACCAGGCATTTGCCAGGCGGCAGGCTGTCTGGCGCTGTGCCCTCTGCGCTGCTCCTTCCCTCCTCTGGGCCCCAGCCTGCCTCTGCCATCCTGCTGGGCTCTCATGGCCCTGTTCTCTCTTGTCCCCTCCACAGGCTGGTGGTTTGTGAGCACTTCTGAGGAGCAGGGCTGGGTCCCTGCCACCTACCTGGAGGCCCAAAATGGTACTCGGGACGACTCAGACATCAACACCTCCAAGACGGGGGAAGGTAAGGGCCTGCACATTCGGGGTAGGAGGGGGGTGGGTAATGGAGCAGGCGCAGGGAGCTGACTGCCACTGGGGCCCTCGGGGATTGGTGCCCACCCCATCCCTGGCCCCAGGAGTGAATCCGAGTCCTCCTGGAGGCAGCTTTCCCACTCCTCTCCCTAAAACCATCAGAACCGTCAGAAGGGGCTGTGTGCCAGTCCCTTTCCCCAGGATCCTGTCTCACTGAGGCTGACCCACAAGCTCACCTCCCAGCCCAGGCCTGTCCCTGCTGGCCCTGACGTGGGGCTAAAATTAGAGGGGAAATTCCCTTGGGATGTGGATCTCAGGCTTTGGCAAGTTATGGGCAGAGACTGGGAAGAACAGTCTTAGGACTAGACCCCCAAAGCTCCCTCTCCCTGTAGAAGCCCTGGGTTCCTGTGGGGGCCCCCACAGAGATCCCCGTCCCACACTATGCTCCCTGTGCAGGGATGACCCCAAGGGGCAGTGTGCATACAACTTCTGCTGTGTGTGTGTTATGGTGCTCAGAGGCCTCTGCTCTGGGTGTCTGTTAGCCTGGCCGAGGGTGCAGACTCAGAGGGCAAGTCTGTGAGTCATTTCTCAGTGTCGCAGGAACCAATGGGTGGCTCTGGCCCCTGCACCATCAGCCTCTCTGATTAGCTCTGGCCTGGTGAGGGTTTTCTGGATCTTTCTGGTTGCATTTCAGAGAGCCTGCCTCCCCTACCTCCCCAGGCCAGCGCTGGCCTGGACAGCCTGTCTGTGGACTCAGGTATTCCCCAGAGTAGGCTGCCCAAGCCAGTGAGTGTGAGCCACCACTAGTTCCTGGCCCCCTGTTCCTAATGCCTTCCAATCCTCCTGAGTCCTGGCAGCAGGAACGCTTGCCCTAACGGTCAGTGGTGACCATCCAAATGGGCACGTCTGGGAGCCAGGGGGATGGAGGCCTGCCACCCAGGGCTCAGGCCACCTCCAGGCCTGCCCCCCCACCCCATTCCCCACTGCCCAGGCCAAAATACGCAGCCCGCCGAGTGCCAGCTCCTTATTCATCCTTCCTCTAAATGTCGGTTACTCAGCAGGCAGTTGGAGCCCCACCCTTCCTCTCGTGTAAAGGCTTTATTTCGGTCCCTTGAGCAGAGCTGCAGTCCCTGCAGTGCACATCCACCTTGTGACAGGTTTCCAGGGACTAGTCCCCGTCAGGAAGGGCCTGTACGTTCAGGCTGGGTGCCCAGTCCCTCCTGGCTGCTCCCTGAGCCTGGGGTTGAGCCTGCACCCCATCTCACCTCTGGGTCCCTTGCACCTCTGCAGCGCCGGAGGGTCTTGACCCCTGAGCTGGGTCTGGTCTAGTCTGTCTACAGTCGCCAGGCCTCAGCTCCTACCCAACTGCACATTCTGCGGGGCATCCCAAGGCCTCTCAGAAATAACATTCCCTAGAGGGTGCTGTCTCGCTCAGTCCCAGGTACCTGGCCTAGTGCTTTAAATGCCCTCGCCTCTACCCTGGGAGGGCACTGTTTCGACCCCCATTTTTCTGATGCAGGAAGTGAGGCTTCGAGATGTTAGCTATGTAAGCTGTCTTCGTCAGCCTTGAGCCCTGGTTGGCCTCCTTTGGCCCACGGTCATCACCACTGTGCTGCATGCCTCTCCGTGAAGCATTTTGCTTGTAAGCAATGCTAGAAGAGTGTGTATGTGGAGTCAGAGCCCTGCCTGAAAAGGCTATGTCAGGAATGTCACAGTGGAGATGTTGGGTTGATGATGGGAGGACCAGGACACTGAGTGGGCGGGAGAGAGCCTGAGAGGTGTGTGGACACAGATGCAAGCCTGGTTGGAAGAGGGAGCAGGTGCTTTGCACAGAACAAGCAGTAGTGGGTTGTAGAGAATTTTGACCTTGATGGAGTAAGAATCAGGCAGCCAGTGCAGGTTCTGCATTCAGAGATGTGTGTGCACACACATGTGCACGCAGGGTAACCCTCCTTAAAATAGCTTCCTGTGCATGCTTCTGATAGGACCTGTATGCCACTACCCCTGGCAACCTTTGGGCAGCTGTGAATTCCATCATCACATCTTGGGCATCCCCGCCAACTCTACTGAAGGACTCAGGGCTCAGCACCCCATCCCAAGGCTCCGCTGCTGTGGGATGTCCACCAGTTTCTCTGCCCCCGCAGCCATGTGCCTAAGAGATAAGCCTACCCTGGTCCCCTCTCTGGCCATCTCTACCCCAGGCCTGTTGCCATCCCCTCATAGGTCCCCTGAGCCCTGTAGACAGAATTGCAAGCCTTCATCCCCTCAAAGCTTCTGTAACAGCTCATGGTTCATTGCTTTGGAAGGAAAGAGACAATGGCTATTTTGGTTTATTTCTATCATCAGACATTCTGGCATATGTTCATGTTTCTTCTAGAGCCAGGTGTGTTGCATAGAACTCAGAAATGTTAGGGGCCGGCCCAGGGGCACAGCGGTTAAGTTCACACGTTCTGCTTTGGCGGCCCGGGGTTCGCCAGTTTGGATCCCGGGTGCAGACATGGCACCACTTGGCAAGCCATGCTGTGGTGGGCGTCCCACATATAAAGTGGAGGAAGATGGGCACGGATGTTAGCTCAGGGCCAGCCTTCCTTAGCAAAAAGAGGAGGATTGGCAGCAGATGTTAGCTCAGGGCTAATCTTCCTCAAAAAGAAAAAAAGGAAATGTTAGCAGTAGGGGCTAGGAGGGCTTTAGTGGAGGTGCAGACCCTCTCGCGCACTGATGTGGAGGAGGATCCAAGCCTGATGCTGGCAAGGTGCTTTAGTGAACCACCAGATGCATCGCCTCCCAGAGGTGAGGACATGGAGGCCTGGAGAGGTAGCACCTCCACAGGGCCCCAGGTCAGTTTGGCAGAGCCAAGACCAGAACCTGGGTTCCTACCTGTGTCCCTGTGACCCCCAGCTACCGGCGATGACCTGCCTTCCTCCTGGTGGGATAGCCCTGGCACTGGCCCCCATCTGTGCCTTCTCCACTGTTGGCAGGCTAAGGGGCACAGGATCCCAGGGGAAGAACAGCATTGCAGGGCCTAGAGTCCAGGCTCCGGGGCCAGCCTGTCTGGATCCACATGTTGTCCAGGCTCTCAGGTGTCTGACCCAGAGGGTTCCTTCATGACCTGTGCCTGTTTCCCATTTCTAAAATGGGGACAGTGCCAACCACACAGAGCTTTGGTGAGGCTCCAGTGAGATGGTCCTTGTAAATGGTTTAGACCAGGTAAACATGACTACGGTTAAGGTGACCCCTGGCCTGGGCATCAGCTGAAGCTCCTCTAGAGAAGTCACACACACCCGCTCGGAGCCCTGCTGTCAGAGTTCCTCCCAGTCTGGCCTCACCCCCAGGCCTGGTTTATTTCCACAGAGCCCAGTCAGTCCCTGTCAGGTGGTGTCGACCCCCATGACAGATGAGGAAACAGAGACCAGAGAGGGACAACAGCCTGCCCGGGGTGACACAGTAACCTGGCAGTGTAGCCTGGACCGAATGCACACCTCCTAACCTTTGGTCCACGCCTCTTGCTTAGGAGCAGGAGGTCGCCCAGGGCGCTCTCCTTCCGGGAAAGTGAATTCTTCCCAGGAGGGCTTGCTGGGCTTTGGCCCAGGGGTGTCTGGACAGTTTTACTCTAACTGCTGGCCTCCACCAACCCCAGACCTGGCCTGGCACCCTCCTTCTGCAGGGCCAGGAGTTGGGGGCCGGTTGGCATGCTGGAGCCATGGTGTGGTGTCCTTTCCAGCTGGGTGTCCCATAGGAAGGCAGGGGGCATCTGGAGCTGGGCCACTGCCACCCGAGGACCAGTGCAGGTGCTGCCCCAGAGAGGGTGGTCTAAACAAAAGGTCTGGAGCAGTGAGCAGCCAGGAGGCAGGTCCTCTGTCGTCAGAACTCCAATGGATGGCATGTGGAGAAGTGAAAAGCCAAGGCGCGGGGCCACCTTTGCTGGGCCCTGGGGATGCAGAGACTCAACGTCTTTGTCTCAACAGCCTCACTCCAGTGGGAATGACCTAGAAAGCAGAGACATAAACAAACCCAGAGCTGTAAGAGCTGTAATCTCTGTGAGGAAGGGGCCCCAAGGCTCTCCTGGCCACATTTATTCTTCCACACGTGGTACTGGCAGATGGTGGCTGGTTCCCAAGTGAGACTTGGTGAGTGGGTGAGTGGAGAGCAGATGGACGTAAGGGCCGTGCGCTGGGGCCCCAGGCCCTTGCGGGAACCGGCAGAGCCATGGCGGGAGCATGAGCTCTCCCTGGGGCTGCAGCGGAGGGCCGTCCTTGCACCAGGCTGGAGCCAAGGCCTGTCTCCACCTCTCAGGTGCTGGGATTGTAAATTCGTAGCCCCTCCCAGGTTCAGGGGTGTAACCCCCGGGGTTTGGCTTTGGTTGAGTTGTCCCCCACATGCCAGCGTTGTCACTTGTCACATCTGTCCCCATCCAGCAGGGGTGTGCCGGGAGGGCTCCGACCAGGAGCTGATGACCTGGGCGTGTGAACCTTCCCTCCCTCCATCCCTTCCCCGCCCCATCCCAACCCATCTCATCCTCATCTCCATTCTCTCTGCCGGTTCCTGTCGCCCGCGTGTTCCATCGCCATCTCCCGCACCAGTGTCCAAGAGACGCAAGGCCCATCTGCGGCGCCTGGATCGCCGGTGGACCCTGGGCGGGATGGTCAACAGGCAGCACAGCCGAGGTGACCGTGGGAGCCAGCTTGTCCTCACCCGCAGCTGCCACCTCTCTCTCTCTCTCTCTCACTAACGCCTCTCCTCCTTTCCGGGCTCTACTCTGCTCTGCCCAGTGGCCTCTTCACCCAGATTCACTGGCCAGACCTTTCTCTTACTTACTGCAGCTGGGAGGCTGGGGGGAGGAAGGCGGGCGTGGGGGCTGTTTGGGAATTAGGATGACACTGGGGGCGGCTCTGGCTCCTGACAGCATCCTGGGGGTGGGGTTCATGGGACTTAGGACATGATTGTGGGGGCTCTAAAAGAGGCCACGTTTGCCTTGCAAGCTGCGATGAGAACTGAGTGTGTCTATGACTCTGCAGGGGCCGTCCACTCCCCCCCGCCCTTCATTACCTCCTTCCTCTGGGAAGGTGCTCCCTCAGCCAAAGCTGTTGTAGCAATTACTTAGGGACAGAATAGGAAGGAGGAGCAGCCCACAGCCCTCCTCCTTCAGCCAGCTCCCAGGAAACTAGAAGGGAGCCAAAGCCAGCCCTGGCCTGGCCCCAGGGCACAGCCCCCGCAAGCTCTGATGGAGGGATCGGGTCCAGTCAGGAGCTTCCAATGTCTCCAGCACTAGCCATGGGGACTTCAGGAGGGGCCCGATCAAGAGGATTCCAGGGAGGCCCCAGGCCTGCCACGTAGGCTGATCAGGAACCAAGACATATGCAGGCGCAGGGCCTTTCCAGTGTCCAGGAGCTGGGGAGGGAGGGAGAGAAGGGGCCGGCCTCTGAACAAACCCCTGAACATCCACAGAGCCCCGAGGCCAGTGAGTGGCTAGTTTCTCCTGCCTCGAGGAGAGCACATCGTGTGTGTTCTGGGCAGTGATGGCACAGCTGGGAGGTGGCAGTAAGCACTGGCCTCTCTAGAATGGCAGGGATGCCCTGTGACTTGTACCCCCTCTCCCAAAGCTTGTTCCTGAATGACTGTAAGACCATATTTTGGTATCTACCCCCAAGCCCTGGGCAGCAGGAAGCCTGGACTCTGGGGTGGCCTCTGTCTGTGGCTAGCCCGGCATCAGGCTCAGAGTGCTGGCCGTGAGGAGCCCAGCTTGTCCTGAGGGTGGGGTGTGGGTTGGACCATGGGGTCTGGTGCAGGGCAGGGGGCTGAGTTGTGGATAGAGCAAGAACAGGCTGAATGTAAAGCAAAGGCACCCTAGAGCTAGGAGGAGTGGGACAGCCTTGCAGGGGGGCCAGGCTGGGACACAACCCCCTGCCTTGGCGGTGAAGGAGACTGGGATGCTGGCCTGGGAAAACAGCAGGGAGAAAGGCTTGACCTTCCCCCGTCCCCTCCAGCATCTGCTCCAAACACCATCACACATTCAGCCCCAAATACAACTGCCTCCACAACCACCCAGACACATGCAGCCAGGGAACCACTACCACCCATGCACAGCCTGTTGGCCACAGGCATGGCTGCAGTACACTCTCCCATCCAACCCCCACACAACTGCACATCCACGGTCCTGCGCACACAACCACTCACAGATACGCATATGTAATTACACTTATGCAACCACACGTGGACCGTTCCACATATACATGATTTACGCAGTCACAAATACGTTGCCCACACGGCTAACTGCTCATGGCCACTTCATAGGTACAGCTCTGCAGCAACACCACAAGTACACACAGAGCTTCATATACAGTTTCATCTACATAACCCCTTGTGCCACATGTACATAGGTGCTGTATTCACAATTACAAACATACAGTGATATATATAGACACAAATACCCAGCTAAATGCCTCATTCTCTCGTCACCCCTACATATGCAGACACATGCCCACAACTTCTCTCTCTCTCTTAAATAAGAGACCTAAACATTATTTCCCAGTCTTAGCCCTCAGTTAAATCAGGCAGCCAAGAAAAGCTTGCAGAGAGTTGGCTGGGAAAAACGTTGCTACAAACAGCGGAGCTGACGGTGGGGGAAGCAGGCAGTGGATCATATATAACCAGACAAGAGAAAAGCAGTGCCTCCCCAGGGCCTCCACTCCCCATTCCCTCAGCCAACCAGGCCTTGGAATCAGAAGGCCCCTTGCAGTGGGGTTGGGTAAGTTGTGGGGGCCGGGAGGGGAGCCGGGGAGACTGCTGACGGCGGGGAAAGCGTTTGGAAAGAGGAGGCGTCTGTGGTTTGGAACTGTAGGGCTTTTCAGCCCCTGCCTCCAAAACCAAAACAGGCCTGTCCACCTCCCCCCAGCCACCCACCCACCCAGCCCGTGGGCGGCCTGGCCAGCCCTCCCTGGGGCAGGGTTGCCACCATCCTTTGATGGTACATCAGAGTGACCACAGCCTCAGTGCTTCCCAGAATCCCTGAGGTGCCCCCCGGAACTCACAGCCCCCCTCCAGGTGGGGTTTGTGGCCCCAGTCCATTGGAAGGGCTGGCTCTGCTGCCTCCTCAGGGAAACCTGTGAGTTGGGGGCCTGAGACCCCTGTGGCACGTGTCCACATGAAGGCACTCCACACCTCTTCCATCTGAGCCAACCGTGGCAGAGAACTGAGCCCCTAAACAGACCAATTGGAAGAGTTGCCCTGCGTGGGACCAGAGCTCTGAATTCTCATCACCTGGAACATGCACAGTGACAGGGCGGACCAAGCCTCTGAGCCAGCCAGCTCTCTTACTGGGAGCACAAACTCCCAGACTTCTGTGTTCACATCAGCCCCAGGGCCACCACGACTAGGGCCTTTTGCAGGAGCAGCTCAGCTTTACCCAGTAAAACTGATATCCTTGATTCTGCCCACCCCAAGAGGGTCAGGGGAATGTGGAATGCTTACATGGCCCACGGGGCTCCATCCTCAATACACGGGGGGCTGCGGAGGCTGGTGCTTGGGGTGCACATGGTTTAGACCCTACTCTCTGCCATACAGCAGGGCTGGGCTCCTCGGATCTTCCCAAGAGAAGGACTGTAATTTTTTCCCTGCCAAAGCAACTTTGCCTAGGAAAACTTTAATGATGGCTTCCTGCTCGAACCACAGGCTTTTAAAAATAGCCCAGCTGAACAAAGGCAAAATGTGGAGCCCAGGCCTCGCCTCACCCTAACCTCAGAACTCCAGGTCCCCAGGGCCTGGCGCTGCCCCTCTAGCCGCTGCCCAGGCCAGGATTTGCCGTGCCCCACTGGAAAGTGGAGCAGGCCCAAGAGCAGGCTGGACTGCAGAACCCTGAGCTGCTCAAAGGCCCGAGTCAGAATCTGGCTGAATAGGGTTCTCAGGCGCTCTTGGCAGCTCTCTCCAGCGTGACCGGATTGGACTCTCAAAGCTTCCAGGAGCTGGTTGACGCCGAGAAAGGCCTTCACCTGGGAAAGGTCTGCCGTTGAGAAGAGCATGCTGAAGAATCGTGGAGGCCCGTCACTCACCGTTTGCCTATTGGCAGCCTTTCAGATTCCGCCCGCAGCCCATCCCTGGGGCCTGGCAGGGCAGCTGCGTTCGTCCCAAAGGGAGCTGCTATCTCGGCCCAGCACAGGGCTGCAAACAGGACCCTGATAATCCTGGGCAGAATGAACAGATGGCCCTCCTGCAGGGGGTGGGGGTGGCGGCTGCCCTCCTCCCCCATTGCTGCCAGAGGCTCAGGCTGCCCGTCAGCGTCTAGCTGAGGAGTCCAGGGAGTGGTGGTCACAGCTGGGAGTCGGTGGCAAGGGGTGCGCAGGCGTCTTAGAGACCCATGTTCTGTGCCAGCGTCATGCTCTTTTGAGCTCCCAGAACGTCTCCCGCTTGGTGTCGCTGCTCAGTTCCCCCTTCTCCCCCATCGTGCTCCGTAGTCCCTCTGGAGCCCCTGCTGTGTGCCAGACACTGTCTCAGCCTCAGGGAACACCCAGGCTGGAGAGGACAGTGTAGGTTCAGGGTGACCCTCCCAAAGGGCGTGGCCAGATGGCCAGTTCTTCCCTGTCTGTCTGCTCTTCGTTCTCCCAGAGGGTGAGGGTGAGGGAGCATTCTCCTTCTTGAGGCCCGAGCGGTCCTCTGGGGAGGCACTCCACCCGGTGTCAGGGTGTCTGTGGCTGGCCAGCTATGGGTCTAGATGTCAGTGGCTTCCTGGGGGCAGGCAGAGCTGGACCCTAGCAGACAAAGAAGCACCTCTCTGGAAGCCTGAGCAAGGACTCCTGTGGAGGCAGCAGGACCCTCTGCCGGGAGAGGGGCTGAGGGAACCAGGGAAGACGCGTGTTGTTCAGCCTCCCAATGGCTCCCCTCAAGCTTTTCCTGAGCTCCCACAGGGCACCTCTTTCCCACTGCCTGGGGAGACCCTGAACAAAGCCCGCAGTCACACCTGTGAGAGCAGAGCAGGCCACTCCCCAGCAGGGTCTGCCACACCGCCTGGTCAGCTCAGCACACTGTCCCACTCAGTGCCCCGTGAGGTCCTGCCTGGTGTGCTGCACTTAGCGCTGCCACTGCTCATTTGGCCACAGGACCCTTATCTTAACAAGACACATAGAACCACTCCCATGGGACGTGCGTTCCTTGGAACCCTCTTGGGGAAGTTTCATGATCAGGTGATCAGATTAGTGGTCAGGGAAGGCTTCCCTGAGGAAGTGCCCCTGGAGCCATTGGAAGGTCAGACAGGAAAGATTTAAGGAGTTGAGGTGGGAGAAGGGCCCAGAGAGCAAGTCTGCAACAGAGATGGAAGGGTGGCACCTTCAGGGAAGGAGAGGGCATGCCACGGGCCCTCAGGGTATTCAGGGGACACCCAAGGTTGGTCTCAGACTTCCTGGCACAGGACTCCGAAAGGGCAGGTTCCTCCCAACCCTGCCCTCATCCCTGGGAGCTTCTGGGACGCTGAGGACTCCAGGCCCCAGCAGCCTGGCTGTCGTTGTTGGGCTGGGAGGCTGGGAGAGCCTTTACGTTGCCTGGGGCTTTGCTAGACCACTGGGGCCCTGGCTGGCTTTGGCACAGACTGGGAGTGAGGTTTGGACCCTTCTGTTCCCTTTGCTGAAAAAGCCCAGAGGCTGACCCAGTGCACCTTGGCAACCAGCTAGGCCAGGTCAGGCCAAGGAAGGAGGAGACAAGGAGGAGGACCCGCAAGTAATTGTGCTTTCTTGCTTTGCCCACCACCCACAGAGGAGAAGTATGTCACTGTGCAGCCTTACACCAGCCAAAGCAAGGATGAGATTGGCTTCGAGAAGGGTGTCACTGTGGAGGTGATCCGGAAGAATTTGGAGGGCTGGTGGTACATCAGGTAGGAGCCCCCACAGAGGAGCGAGATGTCTCTCTGCCACCCTAGCCCTCAGGCCCAGTCCTGGGCAGCAGAGTGGCTGTGGGCACCAGCCGGCGGGTAGATACTGACATCAGCTTTGCGCCCGTGGCCCGGGCTTGGCCGCTCCAAGTCTGTACAGCTGAACAGCATGAACAGAGAGTGCTCTTGCAGAGTCTCTCCCGGGACATGTAAAGCAGAGTCTGAGCTGCAGCCAGCGGGGCACAGGGGCCCAGGCTCAGCTTGCAGGCAGTGGTGCAATCCCTTCCCTTGCATCTGCCAAGAGGGTCCAGCACATCTGAATTTGGTTTTCTGCGTCCGGCCTTGACTGCCTGGCGTGCTTTGCAGCTCAGGCTGCCTGGAGCGCTGGCGTCCACAGGCCTTGCTGAGGTCCCAGCAGGCAGCCCCTGCTGCCCACGGCCCAGCACTTGGGGCCCCAGATGCCGGCTTTGTCCCGGGCTGTTCCACTCCTCAGGGCTGGCTCACGTGGTTGCAAGAGCTGAGGCAGAAGTGAGGCCTGAGCCCAGGCCTAGTTCAGAGGCCTCTTGCATCTCCTGTGCCTTGCTCTCCCAGGGCCTGATCACACTCCTCAGCTAAGAAACCCATTTGGGAGTGTGAGTAGGGAACTAGGGAGCTTTCCTGATGCTCCTGGAAACAAACTAAACCCCGTGGGCTTCACTCGTCTCTCCCCTACCAGATCCGGCCCTTCCAGTCTCCTCTGCTTGGGGCTCCGAGGCTGGCGGCCACCCTTAGGGAGCCTTGCTCGCAGGAGATGCTTTGATGTCTTTGGAGCCCGCTCAGCTGTAATGATTTTGCCCAGTTTCTCTCTCCTGCTCATAAGGCAGCCTCCAGAGATAGTCCCATATCTGTGGGCTCTGGGGACTGCCTGGCCAGCCCGCCACACCTGGGAACCCCAGACCCACTGTGGGCAGGATGTGTGTTCTGAGCTGTCTCCCACAGCAGGGGCAGGATTGACCGAGGTGACGCAGGCACTCATGAGACAGTTGCTTAGACCTCGGCAGACCGCGATGGTGTTAAGATTGGTCTATGCTGACGAGTAGGATGAAGGGCACTGGCCTCATGGGACTGAACCTTAGTGTGACTTGACACCACATAGCTGCCTTCTGCCCTGTACGTTATCAGTCAGGAGGGCTGAGGTGTCCCTTTCTGTCCTGTTAGATGGGGCAGGGATGTGTTACCCAAAGCCTTTCCTGTTTTCTAAGCAATGGAAAGGAGAGCCAACCTAAAAATCCGGCAATCACACATCTGGCATGGAAAGGCCAGCGAACATTCTGGCAGGCTGGGAACCTAAGTTGCTTGCCTGGAGGTTATCTACAAAGCTGCTGGATTTTTTTTTTTTTTTAATTTTCTAAAATGACCAATAAAGTCATTCTGAGCTGCTGCCTCTAGTCAACTCTTGTCCCTGTGGCCTGGCCCTTTAGCCAGTGGGAGCTTCAACTGAGAAAACCCTGCTGAAAAGCTTCCACCTTAAGAAGGCTGCCAGACACCCCTTAAATATGCCATTTCCCAACATTCCAGGCTGTGTGTTGATCCTCATTTCCTGTCTTTCTTCTCCACCACCACCCCCCCAACACGCACACACACCTCCCTCCCTCTCTCTCCATCCCTCCTTTTCCAGTTTGCTTCCCTCTGGAGTCATTCCATGTTCCAGAGCTGGAAAGCAGATGTGAGCAGAGTTGGACCCAGAAACACACAGCCACTCCTGATTCCCTTGCATCTCTCCGCCTGGAGTCTAATTTTATCCATGTAACGCTGAAGGAACACGACAGGGTTTGAAATAGGAGCACTCAGGCAGCGAGTAGGCCTGACCGTCACTCCTGCGAGACCCTGTGCCCCATCTCTCCACCATGTTCTCATCAAAAAACGTCTGCAACAGCCAGCAGATTCATCTTCCTCTTTTCTCCAAGATGCAAGAGCACCAGGTTCTGGGCCAGATGCTGCCAACAGCTAGCTGTGTGACCCTCTGCTACTTGCTCTGCTTTCTGAGCATTGGTTGTTGGCTCATATGTGAGATTAGGCATCTTTACTAGTTGCTTCCATCTACCCCTGAAATTCTGTGCTTGTCTGCCAGCTCCCTGACTTCATCCATTTGTTCACTGATGCCTGCCTTCTAAGCCCTAAACAGGGGCCAGTCAGGTGAGCTGGGGTGAGCCTGCCTGCACCTTCCTGTGACGTGAATGGAAGAAGCCACCTCCTACCTGAGCTTTCCGGCAAAACTCAGACACATAGATAGAAACGTCAGCTTTCGCATTCCTTTTATTCCCACCTAATGAGCGCCCAAGATCAAGGTCAGATCGGGGAGGCTGGGGACGGGAAATTGTGAGACATCTGGGGTGGAGGAGCCATTCCAAGGAGCCAGATGTGTCCCAGGGAGCAGACAGGGACATTGCAACCCAGACTCAGGGGCATTGGCCAGCAACTGCTGGACCAGGAAGTAAGCTCCCAGTTGGTTTGGGTAGAAGCTCGACATCATGGGGAAAAAGGGGGAAAAGCTTGTTTTCAGAAGTCATCAAATCACCTAAAATTAAGTCAGCCCTGTCATTTGCTTTCTGCTCTTGTTTATGGGGTTTGGGGTTTGTTTTCATTTTGTTTTGTTTCATTTTGTTTCATTTTGCCATACCAAAGGTTTTCATTTTATCCAGTCACATGCTTTAGTCTTTTCATTTCTGGTCCAGCTTTTGGAGTCCCATCTAGAAGGGTTTTCTCCACCCCCAAGATGAGGCAAATGTTCCCAACTTGCATTTGTTATTTTGCTGTACAACATGAGACCAGGGTCTCACTTGTTTTTCCTAACTGGATAATTAGTTGTCTCCAAATCGCTCCTGTAATAATCCATCCTTACCCCACTCATTTGAAATGTTATCTGTAGTGCCGGTCTCTGTGGGTTTGTTCTGTGAACGTGACCCACCTGCCAGCCCTGCAGTAGTGTCGATAATTTCCCCGGCACTCGCTCTTCTTTATAGAGACCTTCTTGGTCAGTCTCAATGTGTCTATCTTTCTGGATACATTTTCATAGCTACTTTCCCCCTGTATTTCGCAGAAGAGGAAAGATTGAGCTCCAAGGTAGGGACTCGTCCAAGGTACCATAGAGCAGAACTTGAGTTTCCTGATTCTCCCTCTGCTATCTCTTGGCCTCTCTAAGAATACTTCTCTTTCCAATAGGGCAGTTAATGCGATACACCTCATTTCGTATCTCTAGAATTGCTCTCTACTGATTGTGAAGTAGCAGGCTATTGCAAAGTCCATTTTTTGGGCAACCCAAAATTTGAGGAATCTTCTAATCTCAAGGTCCCACGTTTGGCTGACTTTGCAGAGAATGAGAGCGCCCACTAAGAGGGATCAGGCAAAGAATGAGGAGATAGAGAGGAAGAAGTGGTGTTCGAGGTGCCTTTTCCAGCTGCCCTCTGTTCCAGTTCTCTCCAGAGTAGTGGGATTGCCAAATGTCTTGCACAACATGGTAGCAAAGGCTCAGCTGGGCAAGGCCAGATGGAGCCTGGGGTCCGGGAGTGGGGCGTGAGGTCAGGCGTCAGCGCTGTAATGATGCTATGTTCCACTCCTCCCCACAGATACCTGGGCAAAGAGGGCTGGGCGCCAGCATCCTACCTGAAGAAAGCCAAGGATGACCTGCCAGCGCGAAAGAAGAATCTGGCAGGCCCAGTGGAAATCATTGGAAACATCATGGAGATAAGCAACCTGCTGAACAAGAAGACATCGGGGGACAAGGAGACTCCACCAGCCGAAGGCGAGGGCCCTGAGGCCCCCATCACCAAGAAGGAGATCAGCCTGCCCATCCTCTGCAACGCCTCCAATGGCAGCGCCCTGGGAGTGCCTGAGAGGACCGTCTCCAAGCTGGCCCAGGGCTCCCCAGCTGTGGCCAGGATTGCTCCTCAGAGGGCCCAGATCAGTAAGAGCCTCACTGACCCATGGGTCCTCACTGCAGAGCTCTTTATAGAGTGGGCGTGGGGTGCAAGGAAAGCCAGAGGGGTGCGCAGGAACCCCCGCCATTTTCTTCCTGAGGTAGTGACTGACACCTGACCCCAGCCTCACTCTATCAGCTTGTCTCATGCTAATCACAAGAGTGGGCAAGGCCATTCCTCCACCTAAGATAAGTTACCCGAGTATATAAGCTGGTAGCATTCCCTCCTTCTTGGGTGGAGAGCCAGGAACGGTACCTTGCAGATAGGTGAAGTCCCTGGGCTGTGAAATGCGGGCCCTCTATGCAAGGCTGCTTTATGGAGTGACAGCGAATAGAGGACCTCCTTCTGGGCCTTAACCCTCCTGCCCTATCGCCTTCCTCTCTAGTTCCTGGAAGCCTAAAAGACTTGGAAGGTGTGGTTTTACTCTCTCTACAAGCACAGTTTTAAAGGACATTCTTCAGGAATCTCCTGCATTCTTACAGGAGAACCCCGGCGATCTGGCCTCCAGGTCTCCCTGGCTCCACAGTGCTTTTCGCTGAGGGTTCAACTGTTCTGTATCTTGAGAGACCAGCTTCCGTTTGTGTCCAGCCATCCTTAAAATCTGGAGCAAAGCTGTTCTTTAGTTCTGATCTTGGTTAAGTTAGCTCATGTCGCTGAATCCTTTTGGCAGTCAGTTGGGAGATGTTTTTTGGGCACCTCCTCTTGCCTGGAATTGTGCTAGCTTCTAAGGATTTGGTAGTGAGCAAAAAATAGACATGGTCCCTGCTCCTAACCTTCAAAATCTGATAGAGCTATCTACCCCTTCTCCTGACAAACGCCTCTATGTCCGTACATTTTGAAATGCGCGCATCATTTTAGAGGACTCATGGATGCCCCTGAAGCACAGCCAAGGAAGCTTAAAGATCTGTGGCTTCCCACTGAAGAAGCCCAAATCCAGTGCCTAGAGTGACCGCAAGCCTGGGTCCTTCATCAGTGTGGGACAAAAGCGGGAGCTCCCCAGGATCCGGAGATGGTCACGCCCAGGGAAGGCAGGTCCGGCACCATTGCCCAGAGTGGCTGGGGTTTCTGAAGCCGTGTTTCTTCTTCCAGGCTCCCCAAACCTAAGGACAAGGCCTCCACCTCGCAGAGAATCCAGCCTGGTACGTGTGCTGAACTTCTCCCTTTACTGTTCCTCGTCAGGATGCCCTGTAGCAGCCCCAGTTCATTGGCTCGCTCACTGCAGAACCTGTTGGTCCTGAAGTTTCCCAAGGCCGTGCCGTAGCTTCCAGCTTTGTGGGGTTGGGGACGGGCAGGGAAGCCTGAGGAGCCCAGCCTTTCTGGGGCCCTTGCTGGACAGTTTATAATTGAAAACGCACTGCATTCCAAAGCTAAATAAATCCATCCCAGCCACCACACTGGCAGACATAAACATTTAGACTGGCTGGCGAGAGTGTCCAGCCGGGGCATTGCCAGGGGCTGGAAATGGGGCTGCTGTCCATGTGAGCCTGGAAGCCTTCAGCTTTGCCTTCCTTGCTCAGAAATGCCCTGTGGATGTGGTGGATGCCAGAGCCTGGAAGGGCAGAGGGCAGACAGTGTGCATCCTCCAGGGAGGAGGTGAATGGCAAGGACTGGCTTAGGCTGAAGCTTAAAAAAGTTCAATGCTGCTGGGGTTCCTGGCTCCTGTGGGTGGGATTTCCTGGTGTCCAGATGGTCAGACAGGCAGATGTGCACTCGGGGTGCTGGGGCTTGAGGGCGGCAGTGATGCTGGAGGCAGGCCGAGAGTCCTAGAACAGAGAACTGTTATCAGGAGCAGTGGATGCAGTGGAAAGAATGGGGCTCCGAGCCTGCCAGGCACGGATTCATATTCCACTTCCGACACTTAGGAACAGCGAGACCCTGGGCAAGCTGCTTCCCCTCCACAAGCTTCAATGTCCTTATCTATAAGACGGGGACAATGCAGCCATCTCCTAGGGCTGTTGTAAGGATGACATGAGATGACATGTGTCTTAGAGGGCTGGCAGTGGAGTTTCCATACCTGCTGCATTGTGTGGAAAAAGATTTCTGAAGTCACATCTGGGCTTAGCAGCAAGAATTACTGTGATCAGTGGCATCTGCCCCCGAGAGGGGAGAGCAGCAGTCCCTGGAAGAGAGGGCCTTCAGTAAACAGGATTTTTGAAGATTTGGCCCCTGGAGGTGAGACTGCCCTCACCCTGGCCGTCAGCCCCAGCAGAGTTCCTATTTCCTTTTCCCCTTGCATTTTACATGACCAAGCAACAAGTTCTCCTTTCCTCCCATCGCTCTCAGCCCCAGCTGATTATTTTCAGGCAGACTTGATTTTGGCAAGAACGGGGTAGTTCCTTCCACACTTCCAGATGCAGGCTTGCTGAGGCAGGACTGCTCTTTCCAGCTAGGCCCCGCTGAATCCCACCTGGCCGGGGGTCCAGGCCAGGCTGGGGCCTGGGCTGAATCTGCTCACATGCGTGGCTGCAGGGCCAGGCACTAGGGCAGAAAGTTGACTGAATCACAGCCAGTCCCTCAAAACCAGCTTCCTCCTACCTTTGCTCCCTCTGACCGCAGGCAGCTCGGCTGTGACTGGCGGGATTAGGACATGCTGAGCCTTGAAGGACAAAGAAGGCTCAGAGGAATAGGGTGGTGTTTCAGGAGGAATGTTCAGCTTCGGCTTCTCCTTATGGAGCTCTTCCTGTGCTCTGGCTGGGCCGGAAGTTAAGTACATTATCTCAGTAATCCTCTTAGTGACCCTGTTATTGGTTTCCATTTTACAGATGAGGAAACTGTGGCTCAGTGAGGTCATGGGCCTCGCCCAGGGCCACGCAGCTGGTGAATTGCTGAGATGGGATTGGAGTCCACATGTGTCCAGCTGTAAGGCAGAGGTCTTTTGAGGTCTCCCTGTTAGACCACAGCTGCTTCCCCTCCCCAACACCCACACACGCATATACATCTTTTCTTTTTAATTGTTTTGCTGTAACCCCTTTGTATGATACTGGGACATACTGGGCATGATGGGGAGGCAAGAAGTCCATTTTGGCTGGGGTAGAGACCGAGCAATGCTAGAACGTCCACTCCCTGAGGGCAAGGGGGTTGTGCTCTTGACTCACTCTTGGATGCCCAGTGCCTTAGACCAGTGCCTGGCACTTGGTTGATGCACAGCAAACATTTGTAAAATGGATGAATGAGGCTCACAGGTCATGGGCTGTGGCCAAATTCTAAATGTCCTTGAATGTCATGCTTAGATATTGATGTGCCAGCATTTAAAAAACATGTAGGCTCTCCAGCATGTTCCAGCCTGCTCACAGAGCCAAGGATCCCAAGTTTTATTCAGTGCTTGCCTGACTGTTTGGCATCGTTGTGATGACCGACCAAGGGCTTTTCTCACCCAACCCCACACCCCCTCACATTCCCATCCCACCCACAGAGATGGCCATGCCCCCTGGCTCTGCCTCTGCAGCCAGATGTCACCCCTGCAGCCTTTCACCCTTAGACTTAAGGAGGGGCTCTCCGCTCCCTTGAGGCAGTGTGCACAGGCTTTGTTACAATGATTTCTTTGCTTTTTAATTTCCATTTGGGGACCTAGCTGTTGAGGCATCTGAACGCTGGGCCTCCACAGATGGACGGGTGTTACCAAATGATCATTGTGATACCTCAGACAAGTCGCGGATAGAGCGCAGGTGCTCTTAGAAAGCCTGGTCAGGAGCGTGATCTCTTGGGGAGACACCCTGAGACTCAGGTGATAGATGCTTCCTCAAGTCAGCTGCTGTCCAGCTGGTGTGAACACCACACTCACCTCCATTACCTTTCGGATCGAGTGGGTTTTGCTCACTGAGTCCTTCTCTGCTTAGGGGTTCCAGCTGCCGAAGCCACCAGAGCCCCCTTCTGTTGAGGTGGAGTACTACACCATAGCCGAATTCCAGTCGTGCATTTCTGACGGGATCAGCTTCCGGGGTGGACAAAAGGCAGAGGTGAGCTTTGAGCCATGAGGCTGAGGGTTGTTTTTTTTGTTTCGGTGAGTTAAAATTTGTACGTAACATTATATAAGTTTCAGGTGTTATAACATTATAGTTTGACATCTGTATACACTACAAAGTGATCACCACCGAAAACCATACTATTAACCCCCTTCACCCACTTTGCCCACCTCCTAACTCCCTTCGCCTCTGGTAACCACCAATCTGTTCTCTAACGATGAGTTTGTTTTGTTTTGTTTGTTTGTTTTGTTTTTTAGATTCCACAGAGGACTGAAGTCATATGATATTTGTCTTTCTCTGACTTATTTCACCTAGCATAATACCCTCAAGGTCCATCCATGTTGTCACAAATGGCAAGATTTCATCCTTTTTTATGGCTGAATAGTATTCTGTTGTATATAGTGTGTGTGTATATACACATACTATATCTTCTTTATCCATTCATCTGTCGATGGACACTTAGGTTATTTCCATATCTTGGCTATTATAAATAATGCTGTGATGACCATAGGGGTGCATATATCTTTTCAAATAAGTGTTTTTGTATTCTTCCAATAAACGGGTAAAATGGAATAGCTGGATCATATCGTAGTTCTACTCTTAGTTTTTTGAGGAACCTCCATACTGTTGTCCATAGTGTCTCTACCGATTTACATTCTCACTAAAAGTGCATGGGAGTTTCCTTTTCTTCACACCCTTGCCAACACTTGTTATTTCCTTTCTTTTTGATAATAGCTGTTCTGTCAGGGGTCAGGTGATATCTCATTGTGGTTTTGATTTCTGTTTCCCTAATAATTAGTGATGTGGAACATCTTTTCATGTGCCTGTTGGCCATCTGTATGTCTTCTTTGAAAAAAATGCATATTTAGTTCCTCTACCCATTTTTTCATCAGGTTGTTTATTTTGTGGTTGTTGAGTTGTATGAGTTCTTTATATATTTTGGATATTAACTCCTTGTCGGATATATGATTTGCAAATATAGTCTCCCATTCAGTAGGTTGCCTTTTTGTTTTGATGATGATTCCTTTCCTCTGCAGGAGCTTTTTAGTTTGATGTAGTCCCATTTGTTTATTTTTGCTTTTGTTTCTCTTGCCTTTGGAATCAGATCCACAAAAACATCACTAAGACCTATGTCAAGGAGCTTACCACCTGTGTTTTCTTCTAGGAATTTAATGGGTTCAGGTCTTATATTCAAGTCTTTATCTATTTTGAGTTAATTATGGTGTATGGTGCAAGGCAGTGGTCTCATTTCAGTCTTTTGCAAGTGGCTGTCTGGTTTTCCCAGCTCCATTTATTGAAGAGACTGTCCTTTCTCCATTGTATGTTCTTGGCTTCTTATCATAAATTAATTGCCCATATGTGTGTGGATTTATTTCTGGGTTCTCAATTCTGTTCCATTGATCTTTGTGTCTGTTTTTATGCCAATAGCATATCAATATGGTTTTTATTGCTATAGCATTGTAGTATAGTTTGAAATCAGGGAGCGTGATACCTCCAGCAGTGTTCTTCTTTCTCAAGATTGCTTTGGCAATTTGGGGTCTTTTGTGGTTCCATACAAATTTTAGAATTATTTGTTCTAGTTCTGTGAAAAATGTCATTGGAATTTTGTTGGGAATATCCTTGAATCGTAGATTGCTTTGTGTAGTATGGACATTTTAACGATGTTAAGTCGCCCAACCCATGAGCACAAAATTAGCTTTCCTTTATGTGTGTCCTTTTCCATTTTTTTTCATCAGGGCCTTATAGTTTTCAATGTACAAGTCTTTCATCTCCTTGGTCGAATTTATTCCTAGGTATTTTCTTCTTTTTGTTGCAATTGTAAATGGGATTGTTTTCTTGATTTCTCTTTCTGAAATTTTGTTATTAGTGTATAGAAATGCCACAGGTTTTTTGTATATTGATTTTGTATCCTGCAACTTTACTGAATTCATTTATTAATTCTAACAGTTTTTTGGTGGAGTGTTCAGGGTTTTCTTTATATAGTATCATATCATTAGCAAATAGTGACGGTTTTACTTCTTCCTTTCTGATTTGGATGCCTTTTATTTCTTTTTCTTGCCTAATTTCTATGGCCAGGACTTCCAATACTATGTTGAATAAAAGTGGCAAGAGTGGGCATTGTTGTCTTGTTCCTAATCTTAGAAGAAAAGCTTTCAGCTTTTCACCATTGAGTATATGTTAGCTGTGGGTTTGTCCTGTATGTGCTTTACTATGTTGAGGTACATCCCTTCTGTACTCACTTTGTTAAGAGTTCTTATCATAAATGGGTGTTGAGTTTTGTCAGATGCTTTCTCTGCATCTGTTGAGATGATCGTATGATTTTCATCTTTCATTTTGTTAACGTGGTGTATCACATCAGTTGGTTTGCAGATGTTAAGCCATCTTTACATCCCTGGAATAAATCCCACTTGATCATGGTGTGTGATCCTTTAATGTATTGTTAAATTCGGCTTGTTAATATTTTGTTGAGGATTTTTGCCTCTATGTTCATCAGTGATATTCGCCTGTAGTTTTCTTTTTTTGTGATGTCCTTGTCTGGTTTTGGTATTAGGGTAATGCTGGACTCATAAAATGAGCTTGGAAGCTTTCCTTCCTCTTCATGTTTTGGGAAGAGTTAGAGAAGGATAGATATTAAATCTTCTCCGAATGTTTGATAGAATTCACCAGTGAAGCAGTCTGGTCCTGAACTTTTGTTTTTTGAGTGGTTTTTGATTACTGATTCAGTCTCCTTCCTAGTAATCAGTCTATTCAGATTTTCTATTTCTTCATGATTCATTCTTGGAAGATTATAAACTTCTAGAAATTTATCCATTTCTTCTGGGTTGTCCAACCTGTTGGCGTATAATTGTTCATAGTAGTCTCTTATGATCCTTTATATTTCTGCAGTATCATTTGTAACTTCTCCTCTTTCATTTCCGATTTTATTTATGTGAGCCCTCTTTTTTTCTTGGTGAGTCCAGCTAAAGGTTTGTCAATTTTGTTTATCTTTTCAAAGAACCAGCTTTTGGTTTCATTGGTCTTTTCTATTGTCTTTTTAGTCTCTATGTCATTTATTTTCACTCTGATCTTTATTATTTCCTTCCTTCTACTAACTTTGCGCTTTGTTTGTTCATCTTTTTCTAGTTCCTTTAGGTGTGAAGTTAAATTGTTTATTTGAGATTTCCCTTGTTTCTTGAAGTAGGCCTGTATTGCTATGAACTTCCTTCTTAGAACTGTTTTTTCTGCATCCTGTAGATTTTGATATGTTGTATTTCTGTTTTTGTTTGTAGGTATTTTTTAATTTCTCCTTTGATTTCTTATATGCCCCAGTAGTTGTTTAGTAACATGTTTAATCCCACATATTTGTAGTTTTTCCAGTTTCCTTCTTCTAATTGATTTCTAGTTTTGTAGCATTGTGGTCAGAAGGGAGGCTAGATATTATTTCAGTCTTCTTGAATTTATTAAGACTTATTTTGTGGCCTAACATGTGATCTATCCTGGAGAATGTTCCCTATGCACTTGAGAAGAATGTGTTTTCTGTTGCTTTTGGATGGAATGTTCTGTATATATCAAATAAGTCCATCTGGTCTAATGTGTCATTAAAGGCCAATGTTTCCTTATTGATTTTCTGTTTGGATGATCTATCCATTGATGTAAGTAGGGTGTTAAAGTCCCCTACTATTATTGTATTGCAATATATTTCTCCCTTTAGGTCTGTTAATACTTGTTTTATATATTTTGGTGCTTCTATGTTGGGTATATATATATATTTATAAATGTTATATCTTCTGGCTAGATTGACCCCTTTATCATTATGGAGTGCCTCTCTTTATCTTTTATTACCATCTTTATTTTAAAGTCTATTTTGTCTGATATGAGTATACCTATACCACCTTTCTTTTCATTTCCATTTGCATGGAGTATCTTTTTCCATCCCCTCACAGTCTGTGTATGTCTTTACTTCTGAAGTTAGTCTCTTGTAGGCAGCATATAGATGTATCTTGTTATTTTTTATCCATTCAGCCACTCTGTCTTTTTATTGGAGAATTTAGTTCATTTACATTTAAAGTAATGATTGATAGGTATGTACTTATTGCCATTTTGTGAATTATTTTCTGACTTTTTTGAGGCTGAGGGTTTTAATTCATGCTGGTCAAAGACCTATCTTGCTTCCCATTTATGTCTTGCTGGCAGCGTTCCTGAGGGGTGGGCAGGAAAGGTGCAGAAACAAGACCTACAGGCGTGAGAATTTGCCTAACTCTAGTAAATGCCACAGCCAGGACTAGAAACTGGGACCCCTGTCTCCACCCAGCTTCACAATGCTTCCCTCACAGCAGCATTTCCCAAAGCATATTGTAGGAGCTTGTGATGGGAGTGTCTTAAAACAAAGAGTTTCTGTGGTTGAGTGAGTTTGGAGAACAGTGGGTTAAACAAAATCCAACCACTTTTGTTGTTTTAATTGCAGAACTCAGAGCCTATGATAACGGGTTGTCACTGTGCATCTCTCAGAGGGGCATTGCCCAGAATTTTCTGTCCCAAGAGCATCTGGGGGCAGGATTCCACAGAACCCACATTAGGAAGTACTACTGTTAGGAAAATGTGGTCCAGGTGACCCAAGTAAGATACTGGGGACCCGGGTTCTGGCCACGTCCACACCACAGGCACCTCTGGCATTTGATATAGTCACTTTTCTTCCCGCCCCTTCCCCCAGGTCATCGACAAGAACTCAGGCGGCTGGTGGTACGTGCAGATCGGTGAGAAGGAGGGCTGGGCCCCTGCGTCATACATCGATAAGCGCAAGAAGCCCAACCTGAGCCGCCGTACAAGCACACTGACCCGGCCCAAGGTACCCCCACCGGCACCCCCCAGCAAGCCCAAGGAGGCTGAGGAGGCTCCAGCGAGCACTAACGAGAGCCAGGACTCCCCGCTAAAGCTCAAGTACGAGGAGCCTGAGTATGACATCCCTGCCTTTGGCTTCGACTCAGAGCCAGAGCTGAGCGAGGAGCCCACAGAGGACAGTGGCTCGGGGGACAGGCGGCCTGCCCAGCCCCACAGGCCCTCGCCCGCCTCCTCACTGCAGCGGGCCCGCTTCAGGGTGGGTGGGTCTTCAGAGGATGTGGCCCTGGAAGAGGAGACCATCTATGAGAACGAGGGCTTCCGGCCGTGTGCAGAGGACGCCCTGTCAGTCAGACGCTCCTCCCGGGACAGTGACTCCCCAGGGAGCTCCCCGCTGTCCCTTGCCAGGAAAAACTCCCCAAAATCGGGCTCCCCCAAATCATCGTCACTCCTAAAGCTCAAGGCAGAGAAGAACACCCAGGCAGAATTGGGGAAGAACCACTCCTCAGCCTCCTTTTCCTCATCCATCACCATCAACACCACCTGCTCCTCTTCGTCCTCCTCCTCCTCCTTGTCCAAGAACAGTGGTGACCTGAAGCCCCGTTCTGCCTCGGACGCAGGCATCCGCGGCACTCCCAAGGTCGGGGCAAAGAAGGACGCTGACCTGAAGGCTGGGCTGACCTCCTGTGCCCGGGCCAAGCCGTCGGTCCGGCCCAAGCCGTTCCTGAACCGGGCAGAGTCCCAGAGTCAAGAGAAGATGGACATCAGCACTTTACGGCGCCAGCTGAGACCCACAGGCCAACTCCGGGGTGGTCTCAAGGGCTCAAAGAGCGAGGATTCAGAGCTGCCCCCTCAGACAGCCTTTGAGGGTCCGAATGAGGGGTCTAGGAGAAGCTCAGCTGACCTCATCACCCTCCCTGCCACCACACCCACCAAGAAAGGACGGGAAGGGCAGGCCACCTCCTACACGACATGTAGCGCCTACCAGAAGGTCCAGGACTCAGAGATCAGCTTCCCCGCCGGCGTGGAGGTACAGGTGCTTGAGAAGCTGGAAAGCGGCTGGTGGTACGTGAGGTTTGGAGAGCTGGAGGGCTGGGCCCCCTCCCACTATTTGGTGCTCGGCGAGAACGAGCAACCTGACCTGTCTGGCAAGGAGCCAGACGCAGTAACCACCAAGAACAAGCAGAACGAGGGCAAATCAGACAGCCTGGAAAAGATTGAGAAGCGAGTCCAAGCACTGAACACTGTCAACCAGAACAAGAGGGCCACGCCGCCCATCCCCTCCAAGCCTCCTGGGGGCTTCAGTAAGACCTCAGGTGCTGGGGTGGTGAAGATGAGGAATGGCGTGCGGCAGGTGGCGGTGAGGCCCCAGTCCGTGTTTGTGTCCCCGCCACCCAAGGACAACAACCTGTCGTGCGCCCTGCGGAGGAACGAGTCGCTCACGGCCACTGATGGCCTCCGAGGTGTCCGCCGGAACTCCTCCTTCAGCACTGCCCGCTCAGCTGCTGCAGAGGCCAAGGGCCGCCTGGCCGAACGGGCCACCAGCCAGGGCTCAGATGCACCTCTGCTGCCCGCCCAGCGCAACAGCATCCCCGTGTCCCCTGTGCGTCCCAAGCCCATCGAGAAGTCCCAGTTCATCCACAACAACCTCAAAGATGTATATGTCTCGATTGCAGACTACGAGGGGGATGAGGAGACAGCAGGCTTCCAGGAGGGCGTGTCCATGGAGGTCCTGGAGAGGAACCCCAATGGCTGGTGGTACTGCCAGATCCTGGATGGGGTGAAGCCCTTCAAAGGCTGGGTGCCCTCCAACTACCTGGAGAAAAAGAACTAACGGGGCATGGTCCTCCCAGACTCAGTGTGGATGAGCAGTGAGGTGAAGACAAAAGGGAAAGGGAAATGGGAGGGGGTGGGGGGAGGACAGCATTAAACCCTGCAGAATGTGTGACCTCAAAGATGCCCCCCTCCAGGCTGTCCCTCAGCTGGAAGGTAGGGCCTGGTGGGCCCACATTGAGCAGGGATGGGAATGGGCAGGGGAGCCATGGGCCTGAGATCAGCGGTGAGAAAGCTGAACCCCATGTGTGCACCTTGGTGACTTTGCTGATGGACTTGGCACCATTTGGGACAGGCCACCTGGGAAACCCCAATGGTGCCTTGGCTGCAAGTCTGGAAAAGATGTGATTGTAGGGGCCTCCTCTGCCCTTTCCCTGCCCAGCCCAGTTTCAGTTGCTGGCATCTTACCAGTGGAGGTAGCCCTCAGATTGTCCTAATCTGTATTTGTGGATGGTGCTGGTTTCCCAGGGATTGCCACCACCCACCACAGCTGGGTGTGGTAGAAGATGCCACCAGCTCTGGGGCTTCGAGGCATCTCCCGTGAGCTCAGCCTGTCCGTGGACCAGCCCGCTGTCAGTGTCTGTTGAAGAAAAAGTAGTTGCTCAAGTGCGAGCAAGGACCACCTTTCTTAGCTGCCACTGCCCCTGGCCTTGAGGAGAAAGCCCGCGCTGCCCGCAGGACCACCAGCCCAGAGTTTACAGAGAGGGTGGGCGAAGCTGTGGGTCTCCTCACAGTCTGCACAGACTTTATTTTGGATATTTCTGGGTGGGCGGTTCCTTTGCATGTTTTGGGAGAGGTTTATTGGTTTGGGGCTTCTCTGTTGGGCCTTGGGTTTTGGTCTTATTTTAGGGGTTGTTTGGGGGCCTAAAGGCGGTCAGCCTTACAGGAGCAGGATGGATGGGTAGTGGACGGGGCTTTTCTGTCCTCTGCTCGTGGGGAGGTGGTTTCGTCTGTGTTTCACATTCTTCCCCTTCACAAGCCAAAGTCGCTTTATTTGGTTTCCACTGTGTGGACAGTACCTGAGCACAGCGCTTGCTGGAGGGCTCGGGGGCGGGGGAGCCCCAGGTCCCAGACCCGGCAAAGCAGAGACAATGCTCATCTGGTTCTTGCCCAACCTCAGTGGGGCAGGACCCTCCCCAGGAGGGAGAGAAGGCAGTTCCCAGGCTGCTGGGTGAGGGCCATCCCGTGTGCATTCTCCCGCCTGGGCAGGACCAGAAGCCTTACGTGTGTACTACGGAGAAGCAGCCATAGCCCCACCCTGGGCTGAGGAGACCCCGGCTGGACAAACACCACCAGCCGCCCCCTGGGCTGCAAGCAATGACATAGGTGCCCAAGAAGATGGGGCATCCCCAGGCCAGGAGCTAATCTGGTCTTCCTGAGGGGCAGTGCCGCCACGAAGAGAGGAGCGAGAATAAAGTCCCTGTCAGCTTTGGGCTGTGTCTTTGAATCGTTGACGTTTCAGAGGGGACCCTCCAGAAGCTGAAGCGGCTTCCCCAAGGACTCACCCTTTGCTGGGAGTGGATTTCCACACGTGCCTTTGATTTCGGACAGATCGGGCTTCACAGCCCCCGATTCAGCTGTCAGAATCCTGGACTGAGGGTTGGTGTTTTCTACCAAGGAGGAAAGGCACCCCCACCCCCATCCCACCCTGCCCCCTACCCGGGCAGTATATGCTGCCTGAAGATCAGCACGGGAGCCAGCATCTCATGCTGCAGTATCCCCCTCCCCCCCGCCCCTGCGGCCTTGCCTGGGTGTCGCCCCCAGCCCTCCTCCCTCGCCGTACACTGATGTCTGGCAGCTATCACAGACTGCGCGTGTTCTTTGTTGAAGGGCTGTGGTGAGATTTTGTTTCCTTTTGTGTTTTTTTTTGTAAGTTTGTTTAAAATTGAAATTAGTTATTTTCTTCTGCTGGACAGTATTAAATAGAGCAGGATGGTGAGTTACTCTGCTAGATTGCAGTACTAATGGTAGTGGATTAGTGTCTTCATATTAATGTTATTTGGACTTATTTGAACAATAATGATAAAGAAGTGGTTCATTATTTTTTAATTAATGCACTTTAATAAGGTGGAATGGAAAGAAACCCAGAGAGCAAAGTGCATTACTTAAAGATGCAGTATATACTTTTCTCATTTTTAAGCAGCACATATTTATTAAAAGAAAAAAAAGTAATTTATGATTATTTAAAATAAAATTTAAAAGTAGAGTGACTGTCAGGTTAAAGGACCTTCCACATAGCTATCTTCCAGGGGGAGGGCCCCAGGGGCCTCACTCCTCAATTGTCTGCACTGAGCCAGTTCAATCAGCAACGTGCCAGCCCGGCCAGCAAGGAGTGCAGGACGCATCTGCCAAGCACAGAGCATCTCAGTTGGACTGGACCACAGTGCTCCCCAGAGCCTGCCTTTCCCTGCCCTTCCTCACTGTCTGCACTGCCCCCTGGGCTCTCCACCACCCGCGAGCCCCACGTTCTCCCAGCCCCTTAAGGACCCTCCCTCCTTGATCCCAGAGCTCTAAGTGATAGTCATTAAAAGTGACCTCAAAGGTCGCTCCGTCCCATCCCCTCCTGTTCTGCAGCCCAAGGACGGGAAATGACTCCAAAAATCACACAGCTGGTTAACGGCAGACCTCCCCACTGCGTCAGTCCTTGCGCTCCTCCCCAACCCCGTTATAGTTTATTGTGTGGTCATCATGTTTACATTGTGACATCCAGCCCTAAGGATGGCTGGGAGTTGCTCAGGCATCCAGGAAAAGTGGAGAATGCTGCCACCTGGTGACAGCAGGTAGATTTGGGCAGTGAACAGGGATTGCCATGCCTCATCTTCGCCCCTCGCCCCTCACTATCACCCCTAACTCACAGCACAGCACAAACCCTGCAAACCCAAAGAGAATATTAATACTTGAAGCAAGAAGGGTGCATGCCAGTCCCTCTCAGACACGGCCAGGGGGTGCCAGGCCTTGTGCCCCTGGACTCCTAGCCCTACCCAGGGCCAGAGGGCCTTTCCCTAGAGCTACTGAGCTGCTTTGTGATGTTGGAGGGTACTGCCGGCAGCAGGTGGAGGAGGGAGGGGCCTGAGGCTCTGACCCATCTGGAGGAAAACCAGATTGGACTAAAAAAGGAAAAAGAAAAATGAAATCTCAGCAGTGTCCAAACCTAGTTTTCCATTAGTCGCGATTGAAAATGTGAATTGACATTGTATTGCTGTATACTGCAACTTTAATCATAATGAGCCCTTCTGAGGTCATTATTGAGGTTTATATAATGCCCGAAGATGCATCATTTGGTGCTTTTTCTTTCAGTTTAAAGACTTTTTTCTTTTATTACGAGGGAAAAAAATGTCTTCATCTCTCTCCCACTTTGTAACAGCAGGCCTGGCCAGGCTCCCTGGCCCCACCATGCTGTTCCCATTAGGCCGAGGGATCCTGGAGGCAGCAAGGAGTTGGAAGGGGCACCCCTGAACAGCAGGTGTGCCATCTGCCCCTGGCTGTGGCTGGGCCCTGCCTTGCCAGGCCTCAGCCCCATCCACCCCCAGCCTGGCCTCACGGGCTTCTCTTTCTTCCTCTTCGATTCTCCATCTTGACGACGGCATTATATAGAATCGTTTTAATCACATTCAGATGTTAGAGCAGCATATTTTACTGGCATTTATATCCATTGCTTTCCTCAGCAAGGCATGTTACTACTTTTATCATCTAAGGAAAAAAGACAAGGGAATTTCGGTCAAGCATTATTTTCATATTACTAGTATTTGCAGAGTAGGTGTAGGATTATTTAAGTTTAGACCTTGGTTTGGTAGTTCATTTTGTTTTTAAGGAAAAAAAAAAGTACCCCTACTTTTCCTGTTTTTGTATTTAACTAATATATTATTTCTTTAAGGTTACTCACTTCCCCTATTCCCTCCAAATACTTTGCATTCTCAATCGAAAATGAAAACAATCTGAGAGACAGGAAAAGTGCAATATTATCAAGAGGGATGCCAGGGCTGGTTGGGATAGTCGCGGGAGACACAGTGGCCCCGTGTGGAGCTGCCAGGTGACTTCCTGGGTTCATCTTTTACCCCTCCTGCCCCTCCCCCTTCCCTGGCAAGATGGCAGGGGTCCCCGCCAAAGGGCAGCCCCTTCTTCTGTTGAGTCTTGTCCACCCAGAAGAAAGGGGTTCAGGGAACTGACATGGGGTGCCTGACTTCCTGGTGCCCCAGCCCTCGGAGCGGAGCAAGGACATCCAGAAACCGTTCCTTGTTTTCATTTCCATTGTTTTTCAGCCGGTTGCTCGGAAAGACCTGTCCTAAAAATCACTCCCAGCAGCCCCCTCTCACCCCAGTCTCCTGATGTGTGGGCCATGAGCTTTTTGATGTATGTTTGAGTCTTTCTAAAACTGTGTAACCTCAGTTCAGTTTATGGGCAGGAACCCTAGATAGAACCAAATCCTTTTTGGGGGATGTGGGTGCCTTGAGCCCTGCATACCCCAGTGAGACACCGATTCCCACAAGCCTGCAGCTGGGCCTGGTGCTGAGCCTGGACCACCCATTCATCTCAATGACCAGCCTGAGGAGGGAGCCCTGTCTTCTGCTCAACCCCCCACAGTCCCCAGAGGGTCTCGGAGAAGTGTCTGAGGGGCCTCCTCAGCGCTCTGGAGACAGAACTTCCCACAGCAGGTAGAAGCTGGCCTCCTCCGGACATGGCGCCAGTAGAGAAAGCGGCAGGTGGGGAGTCCCTGGTCCGAGCCCGTGGAGCTCTGCCCCTCAGGGCTGCAGGACGTGCTCATGGGCTCGTCCCCTCTTCCAGTACTGTACGCTTGCTGCTCCAACCCCCCGTGCGGTGAGTTTCTGTCCCAGTACGGATCTAAGTGCCCCCATGTGTGGGTGTCTCTCCCTGGAGCGAATACATCTATGTGTCCAATCTTTGAGAATCTCGATGCAGAGCTCTCTGGTAAGAGAACTTTCCACATCGCTAAAGAATTAAGATTCCCTCGCTTTTTTGAGGGCTGTGTGTTGTTGAGAAAGTGTGTGTTCACGCATGTGTGTGTGTGTGTGCGTGTGCAAGTGCACACGCACCCACGTGTGAGTGTTGGTAATTTCCCACTTGAACTAAATAACATGGGGTTAGAGGAAAAAAATATCGGGCAAGCTGTCTCCATTGAAAAGTCCTTGGCATTGGGCAGGCCCCATGGGACTCGCAGCTTCTGGCAGCAAGTATGTGTGTTATTCACACGTAATTCTGGCTGGAGAGTGCAATGTGTCTTTTTTTTTTTTTTTTTTTTTGGTAATTATTTTATTAAGTATTTAGTTGGAAACTTCACACTGGCATTAACAGATCTAGCAGAAGCAGCCTAGGCCACCGTCCCGGGCTCCAAAATGAAGATGTCAAAAAGCTGCCACTGGGTGTGGAAGCGCTGAGGTGGTTAAATTGGGTCACCACCTGCAGGTGTGTTATCTAGCAGGCTGACTGCGGCCCACTGCCATGCACGTCATCACTGGGAATCCTCATGGAATAAAAGAGCTGCTGGCCCTCAGGTCTTGTGTTTCTGAGGGTGGGTCAGGCGGCCAGGGCGAGCACTTGCTCCCGGTGAGCTCTGCAGACCACGTGCAGACACATCAGCCCCTCTGGTCTGGATTGCAGGCCCCGACTGAACACTGCATGGGAGTAGTGTGGGGGGCTCCCTCTTGACTGAGCTTCTTCCTAAATCATGATCCCCATTTGGGGGCAGCCTCTGTGGTTCTCAAGCTCTATCATCAGTGACAGGATAGGGTCAGTGACCTAAAGCTTCCTCATTTTAGGAAAAACAGCCCCACTGATTTAGCTTCCCTCCTGTTTTGTCCCCCGGCCAGAAGTTGGGCACACTGGTGCTTACAGACTGGGTAGAGAGCTCTGCGTTCCAAGGCCTTGATCTCAGCCTGCCTCTAAGGTTGGGACTACCCCTTTTCCCAGCCCTACCTTTTTTAATCTTGAGTTTGCACTTGACCTTGACAATCAGCCCCCTCTCCCATCCCAGTCCTAGAACTTAGTGGCCTTAGAGAATGAGTCCCTGCACTGAAGGTCCCTCCTTTGCTCCCAGTTCCATCCTGGCTAATCGGCTGGACCTCAGGAGGCAAGAGAGAGGGAGGAAGAGTTGTTGTCGTAAAGCAAAGGGATGGGTCGAGCATGTTGGAGGCAAGCGAGAGGCATGTCGGCGAGAGAAGTGTGTGCATGTTTGGGGTGGCTGGGGCTTACCGTCCCTTCCCTGGGAAGGCAGCTTCCAGAAGAGGATGTCCTCTAGGCAGAAAGGGAAAAGTGTGAGAAGCCTGAGAGGGTCTGGAGTCGAGTTATGTCTTTATTAGAAAGAAGGAAGAAGTCAATTCTGATTGTTTTCAGGAAGAGAGCAGGTGGGGAGGGAATTCAGTGATTCAACACCGAAGGGTCCAGCCAGAGCAGGTTGGAAAAGCCCCAAGATTTGGCCATAGAAGCAGCTAGCCTGAGGAAACAACTGCTTGCTGGGCCACAAGCTGGGTCCCCAGCAGGTTCTTACTGGTCACTGATGGACTTAGTAGAGAAGGAAAGTTGCCAACAACAAGCAGATCTTAGAGTTTGGAGGCCCTGGCTCCAGAACATTCATCCATCTCCCAGGTTCCCAGCTGGTTTTGCCCACCTCCCTTTGTCCAATCCAGAGCTAACTTCTCAAATTGCTTGAATCAGTTAGAGACCACTCACCATAATGGATCATGCAGCGAGGACCCACCACCCCCAAACTGGAACCTTGGGGTCTAGATACCACCAAGCATATCCGGGAGGAAGGCAGCTTCATTTGTCCTGTTGACACCAGTTATCCTCGAGTCTCTCTCCTGATACCTGTGGTGGTTCAGTTTGTGGAGCCCGCCTCGCTGGTGTGACTTAGAAGACGAGGTGCAGCGCACACCCGTCTGCGCATATGCCCTTTCCTTTCGAGTGGCCTGTGACCAAGGCGCACTGCTCCTAAAAGTGTTTATTTCAGTGGGGGGTAAACAGAGCCACCATTCTTGAACCTGCAGCTTATTCTCTGCAACAGGTTTTCTTTAAATCCAGGACAGATTGGGAAAGGCTTTCACTGCCGGTTACCGAGGGGCCTGCAGGAAGGTGACTTGGCAGAGGCCAATGTGAGTGGCAGGTCCCTGAAGTGTGGGTTTGTAGACTGCATGCTTGCATGGGAACTGCTGGATGTCTCTGGGGTTCCAGAACTTGGGGAGTTCCTCATGGTGTCCATTCAACGCCTCCCAGCTCCTAGTGGGCTCTGTGGGGTCAGCAGGTTGTTCCTTCTTCCCTCCTCAGCAGAGAAACAGACGAAAAGGACATTGAATTCAGTGTAGTCAATTTGAGTGCTAACAAATTTCCAGGATCAATGGTGGTGCTAAACTATCTTCATGTTTCTATTTTTAATAGTGGGTGGGTTTTTTTTTTTCATTGTTTTCATCACAAAAATGCAGCGTCCTTGGGGAAGGGACTCACCCCTTGGCCTGCCACTTCCCAGGTATCCTTCATCATTTTGACGGGACTCTGTGGTCTGCAGCAGATACTCTGTCTTGGCATGCTTCTAGACTGTAAGATTTGGGTTGTTTTGTTTTGTATTTTGTTTATGTTTACATGCATCTTGTATTTCCCTAAAAACTAAATAAAGTTTTTGGCCTTTTTAACTGAACACAATCACCTCTTGATTCTCCCTGCCACCAGAAAACCCATCCAGCTGAATGGCAAAAGCCACATTATCCCAAAGGCAGCGTGAACTGCAGGGTCGGGGCCCTGTGAGGACATGGAGGGAGGAGGGGGGGCAGGTAAGTTCCCCCCACGGTTGGTGAGAATCATGCTGAAGTTCCCCCCGCCCCACCCCCGCCCCACCTTAGGGAGGCTTTCTGGGCAGTTGAGAGAGAGAGGCAGATCTTGGGGCCAAAGGCGTACATGCAGCGGGCCTAGCTGGCCCTTCAGCTTGGAGCGCCTGACCCTCCCCAACTTCTGCTGGAGTCCAGTAAGCAATGCTGGGCGGTCCTGATGTAGGAAGCAGCCCATGGCTGTTCAAGGCCAGGCAGAGGCTGGCAGCCGGAGCGTGCTCCCAGGAGAGAGGGCAGGCATCCTGTGTGCTTCTGAGGCCGGCCCGTCAAATGAGCCCGATTCCGGCTTTGTGCCCAGCCCCCTCTGCCACCCCCAGCTTCTGCGGCCAGCCAGATGTACTCAGCACATCTAGAAAGTTTCTCTAAAGGTCTCTGGCCAGAGGCCTCCCTTTTCTGCCCAGCTGTGCCACCCATTTGGTATAGGCGTCTGCACTCACCAGTGGGAGAGCAGCTGAGTTCCCAGCCAGAGGCAGGGGTCTAGGCCTGGGGTGAGGGATGGGGAGGCCCTCCTCCTGGGGAGTTCAGCACCGTCCCTGTTGACCTGAGTGGAGGACCTGTCATCCTCTCATTAGCCCCTAGGTGGCGCAGCCACACCACAAGGGAAGCTGAGCAGGCCTCATGGACCCCTGCTGCTCCTGCCCCAACAAACGCTGCTCCTCACGGACCCAGGGAGCTGAGGCCATCTTTCATCTTACAACAAGGCTCACCTGGCATTCCAGCCCCTGCTGTCCAAGCCCCACGTCATGCTCCAGCCCCCCACTCCAGGGAGTCTTCCCTGATTGCTGACTCCCCTCCGTGTCCAGGAGACCTGACACTCCACCCCCCCACACACACCGCACCACCCCCCCCCCCCCCCCCCCACACACACACACAGCACACCCTCCTCACTGCACAGCACAGCCCTCAGGCTGGTACGAAATCACCTTTATTCACAATCACAGCGACCCAAGTTCACAAAGGAGGCAGCAACTACTCCCACACTAACAGAGACAATGGAACAGATGGCTTCCTCTTCCGGACCCTCCAGCCACGCAGCCCCTGCACTTCACACCTTTCCTCCTCTGAGATGGGACCCCTGACTGGATGGGGCTGCCACCCGCCCCACCCCATCCCACCCCCACAGAAGGGGTCTCCGGGGTCAGTGACTGGGGAATCATGACTTCCCAAAGGCCCACCGCAAGGCAGGGGCAGACTGAGGCCCAGCCTGGCTCCTGACCCACAGTGCTGTCCCACCACCCCACCCCATAGCAGCCCTCACCAAAGAAAGCCCAAGCGTCACACAGAAAGTCTGCCCCTCCCCACACAGTCATCTTACAGAGGCGGCAGCTGAGGCTCAGAGGGGCTGTGACCCGGCCAGGGCCACACAACCGGTCAGTGGCCAGGTCTAGACTCCCATGCTCTGCTGGCCACAGGGAGCAGCAGACTGATGGACACAAGCCATCTGAGGGGGCAGAGGGCTGGGAGGCTCGGGGGACACCAGGCCAAGCCTCAGACAGCTGGCTCCAGCCCGAGGCCAATCAGGACAGGGTGGGCAGGGCTGAGACGACTGTAACCCAAGAGCAGATGGGGGGCAGTCCCTCACCCAAAACCAGGAAGAACCCAGACGTGCTGGAAGCCAGCCCTCCCCATCTTTCCCGCAGGTGAAGGGCCTTTCCTAAGAGCAGGCCCCCAGCCCTGTTCCTGCCCAAGCTGGGCCCCTCCTCGGCCCTCCTAGAACTCATGTCCTTGCGGAGGGGAACTCCTGGGCCTGCTAGCTGTTTGAGCCAAGGATGATAACCCTGCTCCGCCCAGGGAGGAAGGGCACTTTGCGGCTCTGGGTGATCCACCAGCCCCGGGGCCTTGAGGAGACTCAGTTTGCTGCTCTGTAAAATGGACACAGTTTGCCAGGAGGCCTCCCAACTCAGCCCCTTTTTATGGACTTCTAATTCATGATAGGCAGGGCTGGCCATGGACTTTTGGGCTGGAGTCTATGGAAGATTCTGAGTGAGGACTACCTCTGCCGGCCCCTCACCAGGCACCCTGCACGCCAGGGCAGCATTTCTGGGGGCCCAGGGGATGGGAGCTCACCCCCCCCCCCAAAAAAAAACCCACAAACCAAATAAATAAATAAATTAAAATAAGGAAAAAGGCTGGTCTTACCCCAGGGAAACCCCCAACCAGGGCTCTGGCCTCTCCTGGGAACACTACAGCCTCTCTAAGCATCAGCCACGCCCAGGACAGCACTGAGATGCGGGAGGACAGGGCACAGAGAGGAGACGTGCACCTGTTCTTAGAGACTCTGAAAGAAGATAGGCCCGCTCTCCAGCCCACAACAAGAGGCCGTCCCGGGCAGCAGCAGCCAGCGAGATGAACGGGGCAGAAAGGCTACAGCCAGGAAGGAGCCCTCGGCATCTCAGCTAGGGCATGGGGCCGGGGATCCAGAACCTGGAACCTCCTATGGCCTCTCAGGCCACCCACCCTGGGCGAGTAGAAAAGGACATGGCATAGAGGCTGCACCTGCCCGGGGTGAGAGGTATCCACTGGCCTTACCCCTGGCTGCCAGGCCCAAGGGGCAGGGAAGAGAGGAAAGAGGTGTGTATAGGTCAGAGAGTAAGGCAGCAGCTCAGGGGCTGCCTGCCCAGGGCTGCTGTTGAGCAGGTTGTACACTGCTCAAGGGAAGCTGGCTGAGGAAGCAAACGGAGGCTGAAGTCCAGTCCATACTCCACTGGCCAAGCCACATGCCCTGGCTCAGGGCCACATCTGCCCAGAGGAACGGACATGTTTTCTAATTCTCACAGAGGCGCCACACAGGCTAGAGGGACCTCCTAGAAATCTGCCCCAGATTGGGGAGGATTAGGACAGACTGAGACCCCAGTTTAGCCCCTCAGCATGCAGGGAAGAGCTGGGTGCAGAGAAGGGAAAGACAGGGAGAACATGGACTCCTCCCCTCCCCTCTGCCAGGGGATCTGCTTCTGCTCCCACCTCCCTGCCAGATATCTCCTTTCTCCCCAAACCTTCAGGGGCCTCAGTTTCCCATGTTTAATGAGAAGAGAAAAGAGTTTCCAAAATGAGGAAGAAGAGAAGGGTCCCTGTTGGCTTGCCCCTCAGCTGGAGCTGGGCCGCAGTCTGAGGAGGTGGGTGTGCGGGGTGGGGCACCGCAGCGGGCTAGGAGCTGCGGTAGGTCTTGATGATGTCCTTGATGGGGCGGCGGCAGATGGGGCAGCAGGCGTGCAAGGCCTTCTTGAGGCGTAGACCACAGGCGTAGCAGAGGCACATGTGGCCACATGTGTAGATGACCGTGTCCACCGCGTGCTCATAGCAAATTGTGCACTCATCACTCCACTGGCCCGTGCCTGGGGTCACTGGTGACTCTGGCAGGCTCACCGGTGAGTTGGGGGCCGTCCCTGGGGGCAAGGGGACACTACTCAGGGGGAGACATGGCCCAGCCCAGCCCCAGCTTCACGGGAAGAGAGCCCCCGGCCTCTTGTCTCCTCCTCCATTTATCGGGATCTGCCTATTTACCCTGACGACCCAATTTCTGGGCACGAGAGGGAAGAAGCCCTCTGGGCAGCCCTGCGTCTGGCCTTCAGCTCCTAGACCAGAGGCCAGGGTGTCCATGAGGCAGTGAGAGGAGGAGGAATGGAGGAAGGAAGGGGGCCCAAATCTTTGAAGGCAGGCCCCTCCCGCACTAGCCTTGGGTATTCCCTCTGTGCTAAAAGTCCTTTGGAGAAAGCTACCCAGCTAGGGGACAAGATGGGATACACCACGGAACTGGAGGGACCAGCTTACTTACCACCAGCAGAGCTACCCAGAGGTCCGGAGCTGCACGTGCTGAGCAAGGGGTCGGAGAGGTGGCTGCCCAGGGCGCTGGGTGAGGTTGGCGTGGAGGCAGGGGAGCAGGGGAGTGATGGCATGCCCCGCTCTGCCAGGATGGTGGAGCCTGCAGCAGGGGAGGGAGGGAGAGAGACGCTAGCCACTCAGAGGCCCACTGGGAGAAAGTTCCAGTCTCTGCCCCTCCAGCAGATTCCCAGGAGAGAAAATGGGGGTCACAGCCTGACCACACAGCCCAGCCCCTAGGCTCAAGGCAGATTCCACAGGCCGGCTCAGCCTCGGGCCCCAGCTCTCTGTTCCTGCCTACAAATTGGAGGGCTACATCGTGCGTTGGGGTTACGACAGCAGCACACTCCAAACAAGCCCCCTGCCTAGAATCTCACCTCCACCCTCCCCCTCGCATCCTTCACCTTCAAGGTTTCCTAGGCCTCCGTCCACCTAGCACAGTCCTTCAAGCCCTAGCCTCATGCCCCTGTCCAGAGCCCTGTGTTGTCACTGTCCCCAGATATCACCCACCTTCTCCTCTGTATTAGCACCTTTGAAAAGCCCTTCACCATCTCCCATACATGTTCTGACCTACACTCTTTCCCTCCTTCCTACCCTCCCTCCCTCCTCCCTTCAACAAGTCCTTGCTGAGGGCCTACCAGGTACCAGGCACTGTGTATACATAAAACTGGCAACGAGACCACCAGGGCCCAGGGCCCCAAAGAGCTGACTGTCCAGGAGCCTCCTGGGGCTGTCCTCAAACCTCCTCCTCTGGGCAGCCTTGACCCCACCCCACACACCACCACATTACTCTATTAGCACAGCCACACACACCACACACACAGGACTAAACCACTACAGAGCCTGGGGTATTATTTGTTCTCTGCCCAGGAATGCAGCTTTGTTTCCCCAGTTAAGCCATGAGTTTCCTGAGAGCAGGAAATCTTGTTCACCTGTGACTCTCCCACAGGCCCTAACATAATGCCCAACACACAAGCAGGTGCTTAGTGAGACCTTTATATTATTAGTTATTCATCCTAATTCATTTAATAGTCATTGTTTCTAACACTATTCATCAGATGTCCACAGGGCTTCTAAGTGTTAACAGTTTCAAGTTAATTATCATCTCCTTCTTTCAGAAATTCATACCTCCTATTTGTTTTTCTTGCCTTATTACACCAGCTAGCATTTTCAGAACAATATTCCAAGGCATCTCTATCATATTTCTGACTTTAAGGAGAATTTTCTAGTGTTTTATCATTAAGTGTGAAATCAGCTGTAGTTTTGGAGTGAAGGAAATATCCTTCCATTCTGAGTTCACTTAGGGCTTCAACAAAGCAGCCTTCCTCTCTCTATAAGGTGAGTAATTACCCTTCATACACTGTCACTGGCTTGTTTTTTGGAGTCAGTCAAGATCCCCTAACACCGATTTGCTGGTTGAGATGCCCAAGTCTCCAAACAGCTCGAGCACTCTGTTTAGCACCCGGAATTCTGGATGATTTTTCTTCAGCACCCACCTGGGCCCACTTACCTTTGGGAACTTTAAATCCTGATTTTTTTTTTTTTAAGCTTCTCCTTTGCTCCAGTCTAGTAAGCCTCTTTGGGCAACAGAATCCTCATTGGAAAGCTCCTTATCTATTATTAGATGATGCTGAGGCAAGAGAGTCCCAGCCCTGAAACAATTTCCTTCATCTGGGGAGCAGTGTCTCCCGGGGAGTGTAGCCAACTAACTTTTGACATCAACTTGAATTTTTTTTCCTGCACCCCAGTCCGATTTATTTTTTTTCTACCCTGAATTTTCACCCCAACTTCTTTCCTTCCTGATGTCTTTTCATCTACCTGATTTCTTTTCATTCCTTCCTGATTTATCTTCCTTCAATCCTAATTTCTTACTTAGCATCCTTCGTTTTTCATTCTTTTTAACATTCATTTTTCACTCCATCTTCACTTGGTCTCTTTCCAGAGTAGGAAGTCCCCACTGATTTTATCTGATTTCACAAACTCTCACAATCACCAACAGCAGTACAGACACAAATACACAGGCACTTAGTCGCTCACATGCACCGATACACAGTGTGTCAGTCCTGCAGCATAACTCGTGCTCACTCACATACACACATTGTCTTGTCTATGAAGCCTCCTTGCCTTGAGGTAAGGTCTAGGCTGGGGGCTCTGAGGCCCAGGGGTCTCCAAACTTGTCTTAGTAAACTTGCTCAAAAAAATTCAGATGCCCAGGATCGATCTAAGACCTAAAGAATCAAAATTTCTGGAGGTGAGATTGAAGAATCTGCACATGCAGGTTCTCCGAGTGAGTCTAATGAAACTAGCCCTGTCTACGGCAGCCGGTTAGCAGAACAGCACTCGGAAAGCATGAACACCTGTTCACTCTGGGGGGACGGTACCAGAGGAGGAGTCTCCGTGGAGACGCTTTGCGAATAAAAGATTTCTGGTCAAATCAGTTTGGAAAAGCTGTACACCATAATCACCACCCCCTTCTTAAAGATTCACACTACAAAGCTCTGAGAAGTTCTGCAGTAAAGAATGCCCCGCTTTTTTTAAACTCCATATTTCCCAAACTTTTCTGACCCCAAGGACCCTTTTTCAACAGGCACCTATCCTGCAGAACACTCCAGGAAACACAGCTCACACAAGTCCACATCCCCCACTCCATTCAAACACTGTCCATTCAAACCCAGGAAAGGAAGGCTGGGACCTCTGCAACCCCACTTCCTCCAAGGCCCTCTGCTCAGGGATTCCCCACAGGCCCCCAACCCAGGCACCACCCCGCACAGATACCCGGCTTCTGACATGCCAACCTCTTTTTCTTATTTAGACACACAACCATCCTTAGAGGCAGAGGCCTTTATTCCCATTTGGGAAAAACGGAGAATGCACCTCAAAAAGTTAACTGCTGGAGGAAACAAATTTTTAAGTGGCCACTGGGGTGTGTGTCCCCAGGCTGGTTATGCACCTGTGGGAATCTGGGTTAATGGGACTCTGAGAGTGAAACTCAAGGATCCACGCTTTCCTCCCCCTCCCCGGGGGGCATCTGGTGAGGGAGAGCTGAGGACCACGGACGGGCCGACGGAGCACTCACCAAGGATGCGGATCTGCGTGACGGCCCCGTGCAGACCGAAGAGCATCCAGAGCGGCTGCGAGGCGTCCACGCACAGCTGCATGCCGGCCGCGGCGCCGTTGTGGCTGAGGTGCAGCTCGCCTTCGGCGTTGACCACCAGGCCCAGGATGTCGCCGCTGTGCAGGGGCCCGGGCACGCGGCACACGGCCCAGAACTCCTTGCGGTCCACCAGCGCCTCGGGGCTGAAGGGCAGCTCGGCGGGCCGCAGCGTGCCGGGGTCGCACGTGGTGACGCCGAACGAGAGCGCGCCGGGCCGCGCGCCGCCCGAGCGCGTGACCTTGACGAAGATGGTCTCGGCCACGCGCACGGGCCGGCTGGTGAAGACGAGCGCGCGCTCGTCGCGCCCGTGCTCCAGGCGCGCCACCGTCTGCTCGTCCAGGATGCGGACGTGCGCGCCGGCGCGCAGCGCGTGGAAGCGCAGGTCGCCGTCGAGCTGCGCGGGCAGCGCGCGGCTGTGCTGCGAGTTGAGCGAGTTCTGCGGCACCGGGCAGCCGGCGGCCGGCGGGGGCTCGTCGCCGTCGCCGCCCGGCACGTTGAGGTCGCACAGGCTCACGGAGAGGCGCGCGTCGTCGGCCTCGCGCCGCAGTGACGGCCGCCGCAGCGCGGTGAAGGAGCGCGGCCGCAGGCAGTCCGGGAGCACCAGCTCGCTGTCTGCGGCCGGGAGGGGGAGACAGGGCCACCGTCACGCGCGCCGGCCGGGCCGGCCCCGTCCCCGGCCCCGGGGCGCGCGCTCTGCCTCCCGCCGGCCTTGACAGCGTGCCCCGTGACAATACTTACCGGATCCTTAAGGGCATAGACAGTGCTTAGGACACCCATTAACGAGCAAAAATCGGGAAACCGAGTTTTGCAGGACATCTAACTATGTGTTTAAGCAAAGGGGTAAGGATGGAAGGAAAGACACCAAAATTAAAGATACGATTGCTTCTAAATGGTACGGTCATAAAAGTGTTTTTTGTTTGTTTTTTTTTTAATTTAACTCGTCTGGCCCTCCCTCTTTATCCCCAGCAGCTGGAACAGCATCCAGCACTTAGCAGACAGCCGTAAATGTTTGTTGAATGAACTGAGGACATCCTACCCCTCACCCCAGAACGCCTCTTGGTATACATTGTCTCATGTTATCCTAACAATTCCCTTTTGAGGTTATCATTGCCACAGGACTCTGAGGCTGAGAAGTTAATTTACCCAAGATATCCTTTTGAAAGTGACTTAACTGGAAATCAAACCCTTTCTCTTTTTAATCATACAAGGGATACAGACTGTATTTGGTAGAAAAGACAGTTCAGCAAAAAGAAAAAGTCATCGCCTGTCCGCCCACCAACCAGAGAAAAACTCTATTAATATTTGGATGTATGACCTTCTAGCCTTTTTTCAATATATTTTTCAGTAATTTTTCTAATGCAAAAATGGAATCATGCTATTTAAATACCAGTAGTTTTTAACCTTTTATGGGTAACAAATCCCTTTGAAAACGTAATAACTTTGACCTATCTCCTTGGAAAAGTGCACATTCTCCCTAAATCCTATGGATAATTTCAGGGCATCCGTGAATCACGTAAAGCCATCCACGGGCATGGACGTCAGGCGAGAACCCTGCTAGACAGATTTCCTTTTCAAAACAACCTTTTCCACTTACTACGTCCTAACCACCTTTCCATGCAATAACCGTGTTTCCAAGACTGTATATTTTTTAAAAAAAAGATTGGCACCTGAGCTAACAACTGTAGCCAATCTTCCTTTTTTTTTTTTTTCATTCTTCTCCCCAAAGCCCCCCAGTACAGAGTTGTATATTTTAGTTGTGGGTCCTTCTAGTTGTGGCATGTGGGACACCGCCTCAGCATGGCCTGATGAGCCATGTCCACACCCAGGATCCGAACCATTGAAACCCTGGGCCACCGAAGGGGAGCTCGCGAACTTAACCACTCCGTCACAGGGCCAGCCCCCAACACCATATTTTTTTAAGGGCTGTGTTATGTCATGCTTTATGGAGTCCTGTAATTTACAATAAAAGTCATCACGCGCAACGAATTCCCCCTGCATCTCATCCTTCAACCATCCCATGGAGGTGTTCCCATTGTACAGATAAAGCTCAGAGATGCGATGTAACAGCACCGAGTGGCAGATCCAGGACTGAAGCAAGGGCTGTCCGGCGCCTGACACCACATTCTTCGCTTTCAGGCCCTCCTTGTTTATTCTGTGGGAGTCCCCATATTTGGCTAGTAGGCCGCATCAGGGGCCAGGCCTTCCCAGGAGGCTTTTCTCTGAGCCTCCCCAAGGGAGAATCTGTGCCTTCTCTCCAGGAACTGGGTAGGGACGGCAGGATGCTCAGTGTGAGAGCGAAGCTTGGGGGCCTGGACTGGTTTGGGCAGCAGAGGCCAGAATTCAGCTCCAGCTGAGTCTAGAGCCGATCCCTAAAGCCTTCCTGCTTTTGTTCTCCCCCCGCCCCCGGCCCTTCAGGAACAGTGCTGTTTGGGCCCAGGCAAGGAGTGGGTGTCGGCCCTCCCCGCCAGTCCCCTGGCTCCCTGGAGAAGCCTCTCGGGGCCTGGCTGGTTGGGATTTCCCAGGATCATGCTTGGCAAGGAGGAGGGAGCCGACCGGAAAATGCGATTATTCCAGGGAATTGACTCTGTGACAGCGGTGATGCAGAGAGGCTGGGGGGCTGTGGAGAGGCAAAGCGAGGAGGGCCTGAGCAGCAGGGGAGGCACGAGAGAGAACAGCGGGGACCTGGGGAGGGCTGTGGGCTGAGCTGGACCCCAGGCAACAGCCCGTGCTCCCCCAGCCCTCAGGGATTCCAGGCTCTGGCCCTTGAGAACTCCAGAGGGTTGGAGACAGAGGGGAAGGAATGAGGACAGCAGGGTGGGGAGGAAACGAATGGCTCAGAGATGCCCAGCCAGAGCCTACAGGGACAAGGCTGTCACAGGGGCCCCCACACATATCACCCCCCCACCCCCTCCACACACACCCTCAGGACAATCAGTCCAGACCCACGGAGCTGGCAGACCCTCGGACAGATTTCCAAATGGGGCTGCATGCGAGCTACCCTGGTCTCTGCCCTTTCAGGAGTCCTCTTCTATTGAATATGCCCACTATCGGGTGCTCACTACCTCCCAGGAGACCTGCACCCCTGGTGAATTACTCTGTCTTTAAGAAAGCATTTCCTTCTCTTAAACTGAAATCTACCCCCCACCCCAGCCCCCCATATTTATACCCACTACCTCTCAGCCACATACTGAAGACAGCTCTCCTCAGGGAAGACTCAGACTCCCTACACACCTTCCACCTCTTAGACAATAAACAGAATTAGACTCAGTGCTGCAGATGTGCCTGACCAGCTCAAGGCACAGTGTGGCCATCACCTCCCTTGATACGTACACTATACTTCTAATAATGCAACCTAAGAGCATTTTAGGTTTTTCAGTAACCAAAATCCATAGGCTGCTAGGCAAGATAGGAGCATAGTTAAGTGCCAGGACTTCGAAGTCAGGCTTGGGTTCGAATCCTGGCTCTGCCATTTCCTGGCTGTATGACCTTGGACAAATAGCTTAACTTCTCTGGGCCTCTTTTCTTCAGCAGTGAAATCAGCATTCACTGACTGGTATAAAATCTGTATTCTAATGCTCTCCTCAGAAAGGATGTCGTGAAGATGAAGTGGAATAAGGTACATAGGGCTCCCAGTAGAGGACCTGGCGCATAGTAATCATCAGGTTAATGTGAGCCAGGGGCCAGCCCTGTGGCCAAGTGGTTAAGTTCCGTTCTCCACTTCAGTGGCCTGGCTGTGCGAGGTCAGATCCTGGGCACAGACCTCTCCAAGTCATCAGCCATGCTGTGGAGGCATCCCACATACAAAGTAGAGGAGGACTGGCAGAGATGTTAGCTCAGGGCTAATCCTCCTCAAGTGAAAAAAAAAAAAAGAGGAAGATTGGCAATGGATGTTAGCTCAAGAAGAATCTTCCTCACCAAAAAAAAAAAAAAAGAGCCATCGTTATTTTTGTTTACATGCCACATGACTCAGAAGCAAGCACATGGGCTTTGAGGGGATACAAGCGTGAGTTTAAATGCCTAATCCAGCCCTTGGCTGGTGGCCTGTGGTAAGCAACTTTCCTCCCAGCCGCAGATCACTCACCTAGGGAACAGGGGTAATAATACCCGCCTTGCAATGTTGTTGCAGGGCCCAGAGGTAGAGAGTGAAGCCCTTGGCACCTGGGGACTTGATACCTTCAGAAACTAGTATTTGCTCAGGTTGCTTATACCAACCAAAGCCAGGTCCACTTGCGCTCAGACAATTAACTTTCCGAACCTAAATTAGGATTTTCTATCAGTCACGATGGGCACCCAGGACATGATCATTGAAGGACATCGCTGACTAAAGACCAGGAAGGAGAAGCTACAAGTGGAGATTAGAGGAGAAGAAGAGAAGGAAGGAGAAACAGTGGGGGACGGAGAGAGAGGAGAAGGGGTAGGGAAAGGACCCCCGGGGCCTTGCTTGAAATATTGCAGGAGTTGGGAGAGGAGGTCCAGGGGATGCTGGGACCCAGCTAAAAACGGAGTCCCTGGGGCCCGTGCCCAGCCCCTCCACCCGCGGGGTCAGGAGCAGGCGCAGGCTGCCAGAGAGCTCCGAAATAACCATCCCGTCAGTGGGCTCAGCTGTGCCGGGGCCCTGAAATAGATGAAACTCGAGATGGAGGAGCTGGTCAGAGCGCCCTCCACAGAAGGGACAGCAAAGGTCACAGCTGAGTGAGCCAACATCAAGTCGGAGGCCAGGGAAGGGTCCGGGCCCCCAGAGCCAGAGAAGAACACCACGGGACCAACCTCAGCCCAGGACTGCGCCCTGGCGTGCAGCTTAGAAAAACCACATGGGCCACCTGTGACCCCAAGCAGGAGCTGGCCTGACATTTTGAAGCAACAAGTTATGTGATCTGTGCCTGGGACACGCGACTGCCCACTTTGGAGGTGTTTATGGAGGGGGGAGGGGCAACACGAGGCTGGGGAGAAGCTGCTAAGCTGGCTCCCTCGCGAGTCCCCTCTTTCAGGAAGGAAGTTGACAGTCTTCAGCTCCAGCCTAATTTGGTGCCTGGGGGTGGCCCTGCAGATCCCCTGGGCCAGGGCAGAAACAAGGGGGGCCCTGCAAAGGGCAGGGAGGCCTGGGCCAGGGGTTGCCTCCCCTCAGGGTGGCACTCAGGGCACCCACTCACTGACCCACTGTGTGCCCAGCCAGGAGAAGCCAGGACCCGGGCCCTGGGAAGCCAGTAGCCCTTGGGAGCATTGAAGCTTGGAGGTATGAAAATATTTGAATACATCTTTGTTACAAAATTCTTAGTGTCTCGGATTAGACAGGACCTTAGAGGAGAATGAGGAAAGCTATTTACTTCTGCCAAGCTCTCACTCAGCCATGGCTAGAATGCCCCTGAGGACAAGAAGCTCACCACCTCTCAAGGCTCTCTCTTCCCTGTCTCTAAACAATTACGGCTGTTGGAAAAACTCTCCTTCATGGATCCTGATGTGCCCTATATCCACCCCTCGGGTCTCCTCTGAGCCTTCTCTTCTTTAGGATAAATATCCCTTTTCGGATAAAGCCCTTCCTATTTCAGAAAGAGTCAGAGATGCCATCTTGGAAGAAACGGGATTTGACCTGAGCCCTGAAGGACAAGAGGGTTTGCATTGACAGACAGCACGAGAGGCCCTCTGGGTGGGAAACGGCAGGCCAGGGAGGAGAAAGGAGGGGAGAGCACGACGGGGCCAGGAGGAGGGCACTGGGCCTCCCACCGTTGCCAGCCAGTGCAGGTTAATCGAGGCAGGGCCTGGGCACTGGGGCAGGAGGAGCGGGGATCGGCGAGGGGGCTCCTTTGAAGCAGGGCCTGCCATCAGCCCAAGCCTTGTTTGTTTAGATCTCTCATCCGGAGTGCTGGATAATCTTTAACCACGAGTCAGCCTGCAGCCGCTGGGCGGGCTGGCGGGTATGTGCTGGCCCCTGTTTGGCAGGCGCTGCCAGCCCATTTACTGTCTCCATAAACATCCTCCTGCTGGTGCGCATCTGGCACGGGGCTGGGGAAGGAGCCGGGAGGGCGCTGCACGGCTTGGCCGGCTGAGGGGTTTCTCCACCCCTCTGGGCAGCGCCCTGAAACCCACACCCGCCCCCACTCTCTCCCCCGTCCACGGGGAAGCGAGGAGAGACAAACACTTTCTGAGGCTCATGGAGGGAAGGGCAGAATGTCCCAGAATCACGCACAGATTCTTAGATTTATAGTCTTCAAGCCACAGGATCTTAGATGTATAGATTCTCAGAATCATCTGATCTGGTGGTTCTCAATATTTTTTTTCCTGCTTTTTCTCCCCAAATCCCCCTAGTACATAGTTTATATTTTAGTTGTGGGTCCTTCTAGTTGTGGCATGTGGGATGCCATCTCAGCATGGCCTGATGAGTGGTGCCATGTCGGCGCCCAGGATCCAAACCAGAGAAACGCTGGGCCACCGCAGGAGAGCACGAGAACTTAACCACTCGGCCACGGAGTCAGCCCCTCAATGTTTTTTTTTTAAGCAGTGGAATCCTTTTGTCCAACAGAACCAAAAGCTCTGGCTGAAGTCTAAGTGGTGGCCACAGAGCCCTGGCACTCAGCCCCCTCCAAGATGCCTCTGTAGAACCCCAGTGTTCCATGCAACCCAGCTGGAGAACCACAGATCTTGTTCCCAGAAACAATTTAGATTGCATGGTGTGACTTTCATCCAGATACCGGGCCTGGGTTTTAAGTCTTCTTCTTTTTTTTTTTTCCCTAAGATTGGCACCTGAGCTAACATCTCTTGCCAATCTTTTTTTTTTTTTCTTCCTCTTCTCCCCAAAGCCCCTCGGTACATAGTTGTATATTCTAGATGTCGGTCCTTCTAGTTGTGGCATGTGGGATGCCGCCTCAATGTGGCCTGACAAGTGGTGCCATGTCCACACCCAGGATCCGAACCGGTGAAACCCTGGGCCGCCAGAGTGGCACGTGTGAACTTAACCACTTGGCCACGGGGCCGGCCCCTAAGTCTCCTTCTTCTAATGAGAGGACCGGCTTGGGGGCTTGTGTGTTTCAGGGGTGTTTTTAAATTAGCTACTCCTCTGTAACCTAAAAGCAACCGCCCTTCCCATTTGTGTAGATACGGTTACCTATCCCTGAGCCTCACAGATGCTCTGGGAGGTAAATGGCACATGTCTCATTGTGCTCAAATAACAGATAAGGTGGTCGAGACACAGAGAAGCTGAGAGACGTGGCCAAAGCTGGGGAGTGGCCCAGTCAAGTCTTGGTTCGGTCAGGTCTCCTGCTTCTGAAACGAGGGCTTTATCCCCAGGTCTGCAAGGCCCCAGCTCCTCCCCTACAAACACGCCCCACCCTGAGCCCCTCAGGTCTCTCTCCAAGGACCCCGGAACTATATCTTGGGCCAAAGAGATCCTAGGTGGAAACATATGAAATTGCCATTTCTGTACATTAGCAACAGTCCAATGCTGGCAATGACATATGGTCATATTTTATATATATTTATTCTGATAGAAAACTAGAGCCCGCCGTGAACAGCGGAAGAGACCAGCCCCTGGGAGCCTTCGGGGAACTACAAGGCAGGCAGATCCCCCTCGCCACTGAATCGGGGTGCTGGGCACCCCCTGCCCCTCTTCCCTGTGCCGACACTGCTGGGGCCCTGGTGGCCTATCTGTGCCCAACATATGCAATGATCCCTCAGGCCTCGAGCTCTCATAAGCTCTGTCCTAGAATACACAGGAAGGCCACAGTGCCCACCCTTGGGGGTCTCCAGACTTAACAGGGAGACCAGACGGGCTTCTATTTAGAGAAGCTGGGAGGCAACACAGCCCATGCTTCTGGGCTCAAGTCTCAGCTCCACCAAGCTGTGTGACCTTGGGCAAGTTATCGGACATCTCTGAGCCTCTGTTTCCTTATCTGCAAAATGGGTAGAGTAATAACTTTCTTTATAATATATACAAAGAGGATTTATGCTGTCTTCTTAAAGAGCAGGACAAAAGATGATGCAGAACTGCTGATACCACTTAGACCTCTGCGTGCTGCCAGGGCTCAGGAGGAGGGGGGTCATCAAGAACAGGGGAGGTCAGGGAAGGCTTCCCGGTGGAGGGGAGGGTCCACGGTGTTGGGCCCTGATATAACTGGCAGAATTGGGGGTGAACAGAAAGGAAGTGTCTGGAAAAGTCTCTGGAGCAGAAGGAACAGCAAGATTTTTTTTAATCAACAAGAAATGAAAATTGTTAAAGAGGAAGAGATCACGATCAGCATCCTCAGCCCCTTGCCCCATCCCAAGAGCTTGGCTCCAGCTCCTTAAACTAATATTTGCCTCTCAGCCCCTGGCAGCCACCGCTGAGGGTAAATATTGGTTTAGCCTGGGAAGCGGAAGTCCTGATGGCAGTGTGGTCCTCAGCTGACCAGGGATGGCTCACAAGCTGAGGCACACTCTGGGCAGGGGACCTGACCCAGGGCCTTATCCCTGGAGAGACCCAGGCCTCTCATCGCAGGGCAGCCAGGCTGGCCCGCTACCCTAGCAATGGGCTCCCCAGCAGCCTGGTCCTCAGAAAGCTACCCTGCCCGTCTCCATACATCTCTCTCCTCCCTGAGCAGGTGGGGTCTTTCACCAAGTCCTGAGACCCTGAGCCAGGCTGGGATGAAGCAGGATGCTGTGAGCCCTTGGGGGTCCCCCTAATGCCCTCCTAACACCCTCCTGGGCTCAGCCACTACCATTTGATTTGCCAATGTCTTCTCGCACTGACCTTATGCCCAGATCAACCAGGGAGATCTGAATTTCAGTCCCGGCCTGGCTTCTGACTAGCTAGGAAATTTGGGCAGGCCCCTCCCCATCTCTGGGCCACATTTCCTCTTATTGAAAAACCTGACAACACAGAAGCTACCAGAAACTTTCTACTCTCTTGGCTCTCTCCCCTGTGATGCATGCACATACCCACACCTGGGCACACCCCCTCTTCACAAGTCACCTACTACCTTTCCACTTCACCCCTCCCCTGAAGGATCTGCTCCCCAACTGACTGCTAATTCTCCACCTCTGTGTCCATGCACATCCCTCCTGTCTGGGCTAAATTGCTCCTCTTCAACCAGTCCATTCTTTTCACCTCCCTTGGTTCCTGCCTTGAAACCTATCTCCTACAGGAAGTCCTCCTGGACTGCTCCCCGGCTGCACCCGCACAGTTTTACTCTTCAGCACGCTTGACTGCAGAAGTGGATTTAGGTCACCTTAGAGCAGTTAATGGTGTGTGCTGCAGTGTCTTCCTGCAAGGAGAGGGGTGGGTTTCCCATTCTTGTGTCTCCCCCAACCCCTGCTTGGTGCCTAGGCTGTGGTGGGCACAGAGGGGTGCTCAGGAGCACCCTATAAATGGAGTCTTGGCTCACCAGCTTTCTGCCAGGACCCACAGCCACTCTTCCTGAGCCAACATTTCTGAGAGGAGCAGGGAGACCTTGAAAAACTGGGATAGGAGCTTATCTCTCAAGTATTAATCACCCCATAAAACTTGTATTTATTTAGTTGCTGGCAGGTCCTTCTTCCTGGAGGTAGGAAGCTGTTATTCTTGGAGATACCAGCCCGGGCTTGGGCCAGGGTGCTCCGAGGGACGAGGGTGATCTGGTGAACTCCAGCAGAACGGGGAGCGTGGAAGGCCTGAAGCAGGCCTGCTGGGGCCGTGGCGTGGGCCCAGGGGGCATGGGTTATGGTTAGGGCAGTCGGGGGAGGGGACGGGGCACCTGCCTGGAGGTGTCAACCAGGGAGAGACACCAGCCCCTGCCTCCACTCTGTTGGGGGAGAGGGCCAATCCATCCATGGCCTGACTTGCAAACCTACTATGTGCCAGGTACCCCAGGATGTCTCTGCTCTGAGGAGCAGACACTGGCCAGGTGGGGTTTGAAAGGCTTTGCCCACAGGGTCCAGACAGAGACAGGAGGGGAGCGGGCAGGCCTGGCAGGAAATCTCTAAAGAGGAGACACTGGTTTGGGGGACAATCACCCCAGGAAAGACAGGCCCCTCCTCAGAGCCCCCAAGACAGAGAGCGACTTCTTCAGAGGAGAAAGTCAAAGGCAGCAGCCGGGGAGGGAGACCAGGGGAGGCCGGAGGGGCTGGAGGGACCTGGGTGGAGGGAGAGACACAGATGCAGCGAAGCACAGGCGGGAGGGGGAAGGGGAGAGGGAAGAAAACGGACCCTGGGACGATTTAGGGCAGCAGGCGGCTCCCAGAGGGCAGGGGCTCCGAACCAGGGCACAGAGCAGCATGCCCGCTTCCAAAGGTAGCTGGCTGGATCGATTTAGGAAGAACAAAACGAAGAGACATTTTAATCTGCTAATTGAATTTAGGGGCCATAATCAGTGTTTGAAAATGCCCAGGGATTATGGTGATTTACGGCTGGGACGGGAATCAGCCGCGGCCTCGGCCTTATCGGGTGTACAGAGGGGCCTGCGGGGAAGTCCAGATGCAACTGGAAACACTGCGTGAAAACCCATGTATAGTCAAAGAGGGGGACGGGGCCAGGCCGGGTCAGCCGCCCGGCTCTGCCCCAGGGGGAGGCCCTTCCGACTCCTCTCCAGGCCCCTCCTTCATCCCCTGAGCTTTGGAAGCCTCATCTCCCCTGGAATGACCCCTTTATCCCCACACACCTCTAGACCCTCCTGGAACTTGTAGGCCCAGTGTCTGCCCCCTCTTCCAAGAAGCCCTCCTGGACTCCATCCTCCCTCACTGACCTCGGTCGCCTCTGACTTCCTGCCTCCCTTCACGCTTACACCTGCCAACAGGTAAAGGGGAAGGCACTGCCTTTGGTATCAGAACACCCAGTTCCAGTCCCAGCTCTGCCGAATCCCTATGCAGGCAGGTCAGGCCTTCCAGGGGCCTCAATTTCCTCCTTGCCAAATGGGGATGAAAAACCCTCCATCCAGAGCCAGCTGCTGAGAGGTTAAATGAGATAACTGGATGGAAACCGTCTCGGCAGATGGAAGGGATCCTATGACCACAGCGTTAAACAATTTGCTGTCTTCCCTTGGGTTATGCCCTGATTGTGACTGGAGTGTTTGCTTTGTGTCCCTAATTTCCCAGGGAGCCTGGCACTGGCTATGAGCAGGCCTGGATCTACCCCAGTCGCCCCTACTTTCCTTCCTCTAACAAGTCATCCAGCCATCCCTACCCTCCCTCACCCACCCTACACGTACTCCTTGGTGTCCTCCACACGCCAGGCACAGGATTGCGCTCCGGAGAGGAACCTGGCTGGGGAAGACACGGACTCCTCCCTCAAAGCCCTCCCCAGCTTGTGCAGAAACAGACATGTGGATGGACCAAGGCTTGGCCAATGCGCAGTGCGGAGAGGAGAGCAGGCACCAGGCGGTGGGACAGAAGGGACAGAGAAAAGAATTCAGCCCCGGAAGGCTTCAGGGAGGAGGTGGCTTTTAAGCTGGGCCTTGAAGTCTGAGTGGGATTTTGACCTTTGGAGACTGGGGGGAAGGGCATTTTTTGCTTAGAGAAAAGCAAGAATATTGCCCCCACTTCCTTTACCCCTCTCCCTTCAACAAGACTGTGACTTTCTTAAGAGCAGAGACATCCTTCTGTCTCCCACCATGTGGCCGAGCCCTGGGCTAAGGCATAGGACTCACAACCAACCACTTCACAGACGAGAAGACCGAGGCTCAGATAGAAGTGTGCAAGCTGGAGCTCAAACTCAAGCTTTGGGAGCCCAGTGCCTTGAAGTACGGGGCCCTGAGGATGTCTGAGCAGTGGGAGGTGCTGACTTGAGCCTGGGTTTAAGCATCGCCCTCTCCAGGATGGGTGGGGATGAGTGCCCATCACTGCGTACCTACTGTGTGTAAGCTGCTTCACGAAACCCAGCTGCCTGAGCCTTCAAAAGAACCCTGAGAACAGCGATTATTACCCCCATTTTCAGATGAGGATCTGAGGTCCCGTAGCTAGTCCAGGGTGAGGCCAGGATCCGACCAGGATCTGTCTGACTCTGTCGTCCAGTAGCGTAACTCTGGCCTTTCTGCCTCCGGCCGGCAGAGGCCCTGCAGGCACACCCATTTCAGAGGGAACGGAAAGCATTCATCCTGGGCAGCAGGGGCTCCCTTCCTGACTTGCTGAGACCCGGAAGAGCCTGGCTTCAGCCTCTTAACACGTCCATGCGAATACAGAAACACTTTCATTGAGTTGAAAAACAGAAAGCACACCAACTATTAATTAATAAAAACAGCCTCCTGATGCTTAGAACTCAGCAAACAGAAAGGCTTCTGATGATTATTCATTTCTTTGCTTCTCTTGCACTATCTTTTCTACTCAAATAAAGGTGTTTTGAAAAGAAGAGCTTCACCGTTTCTAGGCTCTGAAGTCAGAAAAGAAAAAAACTTTTTCAACCACCCCTATGACATTTTTCTCTCTGGGGAGAGGGGCAGGGATGGCAGACAGGAAGGACAAGCATTGGTTGAGCGCCAACTTGATACCCAGGACCGTGCTGGGCATTTTACTCACGGCCCCTTTAATTTAATCTTCCCACCAACCCACTTTACAGATGGGAAAGCTGAGGCTCGTGCAGGCTCTGCCTGGAGACACAGCCAATTTGCCAATAGGCTGATTGGCACCCAGAGTCTATGTATGCACACACATACACACTTGCCTGCATGCGCACAGTGTAGCAAGGTGAGAGGGATCCTGGACCGGGAGTCAGGTGACCTGAATGCTAGTCCCAGCTAAGCCACCAACTCACTGTGTGACCCTAGGAAATCACAGACTCTCTGAGGCCCCTTCCAGCCCTGACATCTTAGGGTCCACATGCGCCCTGGCTGGGAGGCCTGGTACTCAGCAGCTCCAGGCTACCTGCCAGTGCTCCTCCTCGTCCCCAACAGGATGTCTGCCCTCTCACTCCCCTGAGCAGCCTTACTCACACCAGGGGCTGGGAGCAGCCAGAAAAGTCTTAGCCCCCCTAGTGCCTTCTGCTCTCCCCTCTTCCCTGTTTTGCCCACATCCCTGCAGAAAGCACTAGGCTAGGATTGGCTGCAGAGCCCAGGGGCCACAGGCTCACTTGGGACTGAGTGCTGGCTCTACCACTCACCCACTATGTCTCCTGGGGCCAATGACTCAACCTTCCCGAGCTTGAGTCTCGCCTCCATTACTGGGCCCAGTAATGGAGTCTGCCTGCCAGGGTTGCTACAAGAACGGCCACATCGAAGTGCCTAGCAGGTAGTGAGTGCTCTCTAACCCATGGTTACAATGATTCATATTCACTACTTCCTGGGGGTGGGGGGGCTTCGAGGCTCCGTTTATGCTGAAAGCCACAACCTGAGGGTCCGCGGAGGGCAGAAATCCCGCCCAGGCACCACCCGCCACAGCTGTGGCCTGGAGGAAGGGGCGTTCTGCAGCTCACACAAAGGCCCCCGAGCTGCCCGGGGGCCGCTTGGCCCTGGGGCTGCTCCCAGTGGCAGAGGGGCTCCCATGCCTGATGGGATCCAGCATGTGGGACCAGAGGGCCTGGAGGCGGGCCGGCACCTAACCGGGAGGGCGGACACTCACCGAGCAGCTGGACGCCCCGCGTGAGGCCGTAGACGTCCACCAGGGCCCAGAGCGGGTCGGCCGTGCGGACCCCGTTGAAGAAGAGCATGGCAGCCGAGTCGTTGATGCGGTAGAACACACGGCCCTTCTTGTCCACCCAGAAGGCGATGATGTTGCCCTCGTTGGCAAACTCCTCGGGCAGCGCCTTGGCCCAGAAGCCGCTCTGGGACACCAGGTCGGGGCAGGCGTACTTGGGCAGCGAGTCGGGGTGGATGCGGGAGGGGTCCTTGCTCGTGAAGCCCAGGCGCAAAGCCCCGCTCCAGCAGCACTGCTTCTTGGTGATCTGGGCGGAAGGCAGCTGGCCTCAGACAGCCTCTCGCTCCCTCTCAGGGAGCCCCAGGGGACGGGAGCGCGCCCTTCTCCGCAGACCCCCTCCCATGGGAGTCACATCACCCCGGATCACCCACCACTCAGGCTCCTTTCCCTCCCCCAGGAGCCCTCCCACCAGTCTGGTGAGAGCTACTGGGCCCCATGGCCACTCCCCTCCCCCGTTCCTTCTTTGTCACACAGGGAAGGTTGAGAAAGGAGTAAGGAAGAGGGAAGAGAAAGAGGAGAGACTAGCAAGAGTAGAAATGGCAGCAGAGAGAAAGAGAAGGGGCCAGTGTGTAGTAATGGCTGTGGCAGAAGGCAGTGCCTGGGGGAGAAAGCTCAGAGGCCCAGGGGGATACAGTGATGGAGAGCAGGGAGGGAGGCCCCACCTTCAGCCTGACTTGCTCGTAGATGAGGACTGGGCGGTTACTGAAGGTGATGGCATTGCAGAAGCTGGCCTGCCTCTTAACGGCCTTGTGGCTGAGGTCCATGAGGATCTGGGAGCCCTTGGTGTGTGGGTGGAAGAGCAGCGGCGTGGCTGGGAGCCCCCCGCCGGGCAGCACCGGGGGGCAGTGCTTCTGCTTGTGGTGGCATCGGTGAGAGGTGACAGGGAAGGGGCCCCCGATGGAGTCTGCAAAGGAACAAGCCACAGTGTCAGAGAACTTGGCAGTCCAAGAGCTGGACCAGGCTCCCCTAGGGAAGGGCAGAGGGCTGGTGCATAAGCAGAAGTCACTCCACTGCCCAGTATTTCCACCATCATTGCCACACACCACCACCACGTTTTGCCACCATCCTTTTCCTGCTACCATCTATTGCCATTCCCACTTCACTATTCACCACCATGTACCATCACCCTTCACCCATCACCTCCCAGCACTGCCATCTACCCTCATCCTTCACCCATCACCATCATCTACCATCATCCTCCACCATCCCATCACCACCATCTTCCCTCCTCATTCACCCGTCACCTCCCAGCACTGCCATCTACCCTCATCCTTCACCCATCACCATCATCTACCATCATCTTCCACCATCCCATCACCACCATCTTCCCTCATCGTTCATCCGTCACCTCCCAGCACTGCCATCTACCCTCATCCTTCACCCATCACCATCATCTACCATCATCTTCCACCGTCCCCTCCTATCACCACATCTACCCTCATCATTCACCCATCACCTCCCACCACCACCATCTACCACTGTCCTTGACTCTCACCTCCCGCCACCACTACCTACCATTGTCCTTCACCCATAACCTCTCTGCCTGACCACCACCAACTACCATCTACTGTTCCTCACTAGTATTTACCACCATCTATCTTCCACCATCTATCATTGTGATAAATCACTGTTTACTACAAACGCCCACCACCATTCTCTGTCACTCACTACCACCATCATTTATTTTATTCAGCAAATATTCATTACATATCTGCTGAATACCAACCCCTTTCCTGGGCACTGGAGACATAGGCATGAAACATACATGTATCCTGTCCTCAAGAAGCCAACAGTCCAGGAAGGGAGATAAGACATGGACAGAAATTGCAATACAAATGGCCGACGGTGGTAAGTGCCAAAAGGACGTACAGGCAGGTCACTTCTCAGGAAGGCCTCCTGGAGAAGGGGGAGAAGGCACTGGAGCGGGGCTGACAAGGCTGGAGTGCAGTGAACACATGACTGTGGGGCTGCCATGAAGACCAGGAAGTGTGGAGGGACCGCCTCTGCAGCGACAGACCCAGGACCACACCCATGTCTTCCTACCTAGGTTGCCTTCTTGCTTTCCCCTCTCGTGCCTGCAACATCTCAGACACAGGTGGGCCTCTTCACCGAGTTTCCTAACGGACCTCAGATCTGCCTCAAGAGCACCTGACCAGGGAGGGATACAGCTTTCTTCCACAGACAGCCCTACTGCACCCCAAAACAGGACAGAGTACAGCACAGGGCTTGGTCCAGGAGAAGGCGCTTTACAAACATGAAGCTGGCATCCAGGAGACAGGGCAGAGAGAGGAAAGAATATGGGATGAGGTGTTGGGTGGCTTGTGTCTGTCACTACCTGGCTGTGTGAGCTTGGGGAAGTGACTTCCCCTCTCTGGCACAATGGACGGTCTCCACCCTGTGGCTCTAAGACATCTATCAGCAGCACTGGCAGCATTAATGCGCAGCCTTGGTGGTTGAGGGCAAGGGAGGGGAGGTGTTCATTTCTTCCCCAAGACCCTATGCCACCCATCAGGAAGGGCAGCCCCTGCCCATGCCATCGTCTTAAGGAAAGAGCGACATGGAGGATGGGGAAGATGGAGGCGGGGAAGTGGAAAGCCACAGAATGTGACAGAGGCCTTCTGGGATCAAACTTTGGCCCCTGAGAGGCAGAAATTTAATAACACAGAAAGCTCGGTTAGCATGGGTGTACCCAGAGGCCCTCCACTCCCTAAAGGGGAGGAGGGGTTTCCAGGAAGGAGAGGAAGACGGGGGGGGGGGGGGGGGGGGGGGGGGGGGGGGGCGGGGGGAGTGAGGGAGGGACCCCAGAGGCTAGAAAGCCCAGACTTCAGTCCAGGCTGTATTTGCATTGGTTTGCATAATTTTGCATCTTCGCTTCCTCTTTCCCAGAGGGCCCCAGACACCAGTGTCCGCAGTCCAGGGCCAGCCAGACACCCTGTGTGTCAGCCTCCAGGCCTCCCTGGAGCAGCTTCCTGTATGCGGTGCCCATGAGGAGGGAGGCTGGGGGGGTTGGGGACACAAGGAGGAACTCGCCTTGCTCTCACTAAGGAGAAAAGACTGGAATTGCTAACAGTGCTCAAGGCTTTGAGAACCGCCAAGCAGCGAAGGTTGAAATTGCTCTGAGGAGGCCCAGATAGTCTGGGAAGGCTACCTGGAAGAGGCTGAGTGGCCCCTGGATAGAGCAGAGCAGGGGAGGTCATTCCAGGGAAGGGAATAGTTGGGGTGAAGCACAGAGTGTGGCACTGGCTACAGGTGCCCTGCCTGGAAGAGGTGCCCTTGGGGCTCAGGCCAGCCTAAGACACAGCTTGACTCTTGGTTTTAAAAAAATACCTGCTGGTGAAAGGTAACATTACACATTGTTTAGGGATGTGTACATATGTAGAAATGAAAGCATAAAGGAAAAAAATACCTGCTGGGTGAATGGATAACAGGGTACAGCTATACAATGGAATACTACTCAGCAGTGAAAAAGACAAGAACTACTGATATGAGCAGCAACATGGATAAATGTCAAAATAAGTATGCCGAGTGAAAGAAGGCAGCTTTAAATAAAACATACACGATCCATGGAGTAACTGCAGGGCCTCCCTTCCTTTCAAAGCCTTCCTCTCCCTCCACACTGTCCCACTATATCAATTCTAGGAAACGCACGCTAAGCTACAGTGATAACGAGAGATTGGCAGTCACCTGAGGACGGTGGCGGGAGGGAGGGAGGAATTACTAAGGAGCACAAGGGAGCATTTGGGGTGATGGATGTGTTTCCTATCTTGACGGTGGTGATGGTTTCATGGGTGTACACAAATGACAAAAGCCATCCAGTTACACACTTTAAACATGTGTGGTTTGGTGTATGTCAACTATCCCTCAATAAAGCAGTATTTTAAGCGTGCTGTGCCCAGCAGCTGCTTAGAGCCTCTTCTAGGAGAGGCCTCCCCAGCCTCCACTCAGAACCCAAGGACCAACTGCAGGGCCTCAGCTTCCTTCAAAAAAGCTTCCTCTTCTTCCCATCCATCCCGGCCGGGGTCCTAGGGCCCCGGGTAAAGGTCCAGAAAACACTGGCTCTGGGCAAATATGGTGGAGACGCTGAGGGACCAAAGAGCCAGGCCCTGGAAGCACCATTCCCCAGGGCCTCCCTTCCACAGGGAGGGTGTTGGGTGGGCAAGGGCAGCACAGGCCCAACCACGCTGGCTGCCAGCAGGACCGATGGAGAACAGGGGATGTGGGAACCCTGTTCCCTGGCGGCACGATGTGCACCCGGATGTGTGGCCTCAAAAAGGCATACACATACACCTGTGAGCACATGAAGGTAACCCAGACGCTAGGAGACATGGTGGGAGAGAGACTCTCCCTTAGACCAGGAAGCCCACATTTACATATGAACTGTGTGCACAGGCATGTATTCACGTACACACGGATGCACAAAACAGTACACATAAACACACGCCCAGCACACACAGGCCGTGCACCTAATAACAATGGCGGCCATTCATCAAGAGCTAACACGGGCCAGGCTCTGCACTGGAAGTTCTACACACACTTACTGGTCTCACCCTCACAGCAAACTTAGGAGGGAGGGAGGGACATTCCCAGCCCATTTTACTGATGATGAATCTGAGCCTCAGAGAGACTGAGGGGCTTGCCCAAGGTCACACAGCCACAGGAAGGGGCTCTAGGAGCCAAACCCAGGCAATCTGACTGTAGGGCCTGTGTTTTAACCATTAAGCATTAACAGCCAAGAAAGCACAGGTTTGGTGTGCTGGATGCATTTTTTTTAAATACACATTAAAATATGGTCAAAACTGTAAAATATGGAAAAAATGTTCATCCATGTATCACGTCAAGGCATCTCTTGGAGCATGCTGGGGGAGACGTGGCATTCTAGTATGCTGCTGTCATCACACCTGTGTGGATGCCACCAAAACACAGAAATACACACCATGGGTTGGTTGGTTTGGGCAGGGAAGGACTGGCCCTGAGCTAACATCTGTTGCCAATCTTCCTCTCTTTTTTTTTTCCTTTCCCCAGAGCCCCAGTGCCTGGTTGTATATCCCAGTTGTAAGTCCTTCTAGTTCTTCTATGTGAGCCGCCACCACAGCATGGCAACTGACAGATGGGGGGAGTGGTTCCACGACCAGGAAAGGAACCTGGGCTGCTGAAGTGGTGGGAGCGCCGAACTTTAACCCCTAGGTCATCAGGTCTGGCTGCACACCACGTTTTCATGCACTGCCCTGAGACATGGCTGATAGGATGCAGCACGGTGCAGCCAATGTGGGAAATGGCTTGGCAGTTTCTTATAAAGTTAAACAGCTACCATGCAACTCAGCAGTCACACTCGTGGGCAGTGACCCAAGAGAAATGAAAACACACCCACACAATGACCTGGACACAAAGGTACGGCAGCTTTATTCATAATAACCAAAAACTGGAAACACCTCGAATGTCCTTCAGCAGGTGAATAGACAAAGAAAACGTGGTACATCGCCACAATGAATACTACTCAGCAATAAAAATGAACGGAGCTGTGATACAACGAGAAGGAACCTCAAAAGCAGGCTAAGTGAAAGAGACCAGACTCGAAAGGCCACATGCGGTCTGACTCCATCTGTACAACATTCTGGAAAAAGCAAAATGATAGAGGTAGAAAGATCAGTGGGTATCGGAGTTTGGGGACAGGAAGAGAGGTGACTATGCAGCAGCACAAAGGACGTTTCTATGGTGACAGAAATGTTCTATATCTTAATTGTGGTAGTAGTTACACAACTTAGGCATTTGTCAAAAGTCACTAAATTATATACTTAAAAAGGATGAATTTTATTGTCTATAAATTATATGTCAAAAGCAACAACAATTACAAACCAGACCTTCCTTAAGATGGAGGAGAGGCCGGCTGGAATCCTGACCACCACGGCCCCCATCACCCCACCGCAGTGTTTGGACCACCTTACAGGAGACCCCAAGGCCTGGTCTGCCTGCCGCTCTCAGCCTTAAGTTCCTTCCACACCTGTGAGGCAGGGGTGCTGTTCCCTGCCCGCTCTGGGTACGAGGAGAGCGCTCTGGGAGCTGCGAAGCACCTTCATGGATCCCGGGGCCTGCAAGGTCGCATGCTGCCTCCCTGGGCCCCCAGTGAGGTCTCCGAGGCTGTGAGGACAGCCCTGGATGCAGGGGCTGCCTGGGCACTGTCCTCAGCCCCATCTCTGTATCTCAAGCATGCTGCGTGCTCAACACCCACCAAGCCACCTTTGTAGGGATGACTTGAAAACCCTCTCTGGCCCGCTGAGCATCTCCTGCCCACGGACCACCGTCACTTGCCACTTAGCAGGCCCCAGCTGAAGTCCTGACAGTAACCCACCAGCCCCACCGTGCCCCCCAGGCCCCAGTGGAGTCTTGGAGCATTCCACACCCAACCTGCCAATCCCACCTCAGAAATAAATATCCCTGGGCCCTGCCCGCTCCTGGCCTCCTGTTGCCATGGTCCTAGGCCCCGCCTCATCACTTCTGGAACAAAGGCCAGGACCACCCTGTATAGCCACATAGGCTTCTGTGCTGCACACCTCCGGGGGTGCCATTTTCAAGGACTACAATAGGAATGATGCCCTCAGAGTGTCCAATATGGCAGCCCGGACCTGGGTGAGCACCACCGCCCCACCCCCTGCTGTCCCTGTTTCTGCTGTCTCCCTCTTCCATCTCAGCTGACATTACTATCTAGGAGGAGGAAGGAGAAAGGCAAAATGAATTAATCCTGAGTACGACTCTGATACAAAGTGCCAGAGGGCAGCTGGGGGCAGGGCTTCTTCCCCATACCATCCAAAAGGGTTCCCTTACTGCGCTTTGATGTACACCATGACCCCTTAAGGTCCCCATTCTATAGATGAGTTGCGATTCAAACTGGTTAACCAACTTGCTGAGGTCACACAGTAATTAAGTGGTAGGGCTGGAACCTGAACCCTGATCTTCCAATGCCATGTCCAGAGTCCTTTACGCTACTCAGCATCTAATACTAGAGCTCATTTTCCCCATGAGTCCAAGATGGCAGGCATAGTGGGAAAAGACTGTGTGGAGGAGGTGCTGGTCAGTCCCAGCTGAGGGAGCGGCCACATCAAAGGGCCTCAAGATGCTGGGCCTGCGCACTGCACAACTGCTCCCCCAGTGGCCAACGCTCCTGGGTGGAGCCCCATCTGGCTCACCGCAGAGCTCCTAGGGAGCCCCCGCCCCACTTAGTGACAGTTTTACGAGCTTCTCGGGAGCCACAGTGGGGGCACCTCACTCAGGCGAGGCTGCTGCTGACAAAATGGAAACTCCCCCACAGCCCATTCCTCCTGGGCATTTATGAGCTGCCAGACACAAGCCTACCCAGCCCTCCCGTGACCCTCAGCCAGCTCTGGACCGCATTCCTGCCTCTTGATGGGATCCCAGTGAGAGAGGCCCGGGCACAATGTAGCCTCTTGAGTGAGCTCCCCACTGCCCCAGAACCATGCTGGCAGAGCCCCAGATGCCTGGGCAGGGCTCAGCCGGGCTGCCCAGGAGAGACAGGGAGAGACCAACACTAATGACAATGACCAACCTCTGTGTGGCTTAACAGGCAGTGTCTTCATTATGCCCCCAATGCCACGATGAGACAGGTCCTCGCCAAGGTCACCCAGCCAGAGTAAAGAGCCCAGATCTGAACCCAGCCCGCTGCCTCCAAACCCACAGCTCCGTCACGAACTGTGAGACCTCCAGGAGGCTCAGTGTTCTCATCCGTAAAATAGGGTCACACAGACCTTCTTCATGGGACTCTTGTGAGGATTAAATGAGATGAGGCATGTAAAACTAACTCAGTAAGTGGTTGCCAGAAGAAGAAGAATTGTTATATATAATAGTTGTTAATAATTATATTGATAGTTAATAGTTATTAATAATTATATAACAATACTACTAATAATTATCGCTATTGACATCCATCTGTACTCTCCACCCCTTTGCTCAAGCCGTTGCCCCTGCCCCAGGTATCTTCTCGCCCTGCCCCACCTGCACCTCTCCAAATCCCACCCATGTGTCAAGGCCCAGCTGAATCCCACTGTGTTCAAGATCACCTCCTTCTGAACCCACGGCCCTGAATACCAGTGCTGGCATGATCCTTTGCATCCCCTATGAGGGAGGCTTGTCTCCCTTTCTGGACAATGGGACGGGGCAAAGAGCATGGGCACTGGAGGCAGGAGGCCCTGGCCTCAAACCCTGGCCATGCCACAGATTTGTTGTGTGACTTGGGGCAAGTCGCTTCACCTCTCTGAACCTTGCTTGCTTTCTCCATAAAACAGAGTCATCATAGCTGCCCTGCCCACTTCTCCAGGTTGTTGTGAGGACCCAATGAGTTCACAGATGTGAAAGAATTCTGCAAACTTTAACACCTGATCCCAACATAAGGTCTTATTTTTTCTTATAAAAGCAACCGCCACTGCCATAGGAAATGATCAGCTCCTTTCAGCCCAGTGGGAGGCCGGCCACTTCTGCTTTATCTTATCCCAAACGCCCTAATCCCAGATTGCCAGGTGGCCCTGATTTGGACTAGCTTATATGCATTCATTGAATAGGGCTCTCACTGGGCAGAAGACTTTGGGAGTGAGCTGGAAGGGTGGGAGAGCAGATGGGGAGGGGGCTTGGGTGAGAGATGACTGTAAAACTGGGCAGATGTGAACATCTCCGGGTTTCTTAATGGGGCCCACCCCCCTCACCTGGCTCTTGCCTCCAAGCTTGGCCCAAGCCCATTTCTCTCCTGGGAACCTTTCCTTCCTCATTCCCACCTACCTGCCTGCCTTTCTCTCACCGATCCTTCGGACCTTGATTTTAAAGCTCACTTTCTCCCAGAAGTCTCTCTGGCCCCAGACCATATTAGGGGCCCTGCTATGGACCTTCAGGGACCCCAGCCGCCCCTAACAGAGCATCCAGCACCCAAGCAGCCTTTCTCAACTCTGATTCCTCCACAGAATTAAGCCCAAATGCCCTGGGGCATCCACTGTATGCAACGCCCTGCCTTGTCTTCTCTATACCCAGAAGGGTCTGGTTATGTGCCATCCTTGGGAGAACTGAGAAAAGAGTCACTCAGATCATTTTCTGTCTTCTGGACACTGCTTTCCAGCTAGGAAAGTCTGCAGGGTTATGGGTGTCTGTCTCCCAGAGGCACCGTGAGCCTCCTGAGGGCAGAGGCTGTTGTCTTTTTTTACTGCTGTTTCCCCAGGGCCTAGCTCAGAGCAACAGCAGGTGCTCAGCAAAAGCTGAAGGAATGGCCACCACTCAATTCTTCAGACCCCGGATCAATTGGCAAATGTCCAGGGAGCACCCACTTTGTGCCTTGCCCTGTCTGGTATCCTGGGGAGAAATTAGAGAAAAAGAGACTAAAGGAACAGCTTCCCTTACTGCTCAGCACCAAGATCCCACAACACTTGCCTGACTACAGCCCTGCCTGCTCAAGAACCTTCAATAACTCCCTACTTGCCTGCAGGAAAAAGGAGAAAAGGAAGGTCATGAGAGTTGATTCTTTCCTGTGTGTCAGATACTGCACCTGATGCCGTCCATAAACAAGCTCATCTCACCCTCCCAATCCCGGCAGGATAGGTGTGCATGGGAAGCAGCCTCTAACATGGCCCCAGTGATCCCACATCCACCTCCCGACAGTCATCGCTTTCGTAATCCCCTCCCCTTGCGTGTGAAGTGAACCTAGCAACTGGCTTCTAACGCAGTGAACACGGCTGAAGTAATGGGATGTCACTCCCTAGACCGGGTTATAGAAAACCTTTGACCTCCATCTTAGTTACTCTCTCTCGCCTCCCTTGGGTCTCTCCCTCTGTGGGGAGCCGGCCGCCGTGTCGTGAGGTAGCCCCATGGGGAAACCGAGTGGTGAGGGACCAAGGACTGCCCATAACTATGTGAGTAAGCTGGGCTATGGACCCCTCTCCAGGCAAGCCTTCCGAGGAGACCACAGCCCCGGCCAACAACTTGACTGCAGCCTCCCGAGAGACATTAAGCTGGGGGCACCTCCCTAAACCGTGTCAAGATTCCTGACCCACAGAAACTGTGGGATAGTCAAATGTTCGTTGTTTTAAGCCACTAACTTTTGGGGTAATTTGTTATATAGCAATAGATATGTTATGCAGCAATACAGTATCAATTAGTCCCATTTTATTGATAAGGAAGCAGAGGCTGTGAGAGGTAATAACTTGCCCAAGGTCACATAGCTGGTAAGGGGCAGCACTGGGCTCTGAATTCAGATCTGTCTCGCTGTGCAGCCGTCCTCAGGGAGCCCCAGCTAGCTGGCCAGCATGCTCAGCCCCGCCTCCCCTCCATGATCCCTCCTCCCCACCCTAGTCAGTTTCTCCATGACCGCTGCAGCCCCCATGTATGTACACCTTTGCTGCATGATTAGCACCCTATCGTCTCCTCCAGGGCGCCAGGCTAGGCATCCAGAGGCCCTGCTGCTCCCTGGAAGACTGAAGGAATTCATGACAATGAGGAGGCGAAGGAGAGTGGCAGGGAGTGGGCAGCATCGCACCTTCGTAGCCAAGTTCATCTTCACCCTGAGCCTCCTGCTCATTCACTCGGCGACATCCCAGTCTCTGACATGTCCAGCTGCCAGATGTGCATGCAGCTGTGCCTCCCAACATCCTCACTGCTGGGAGGGGACCAGAAGGGGATTCCAGATGCTAACTATTCCGGGTTCCGCTCCCTGTCCCTGTCTTCCCAGTGCCTCCCCCAAACCTGCCAGGCCTGAGAGAATGAGGGGGAGCGTGGCTCAGTCACATAAGTCCACACACCATGCAGACCATCGCCCTTAGTTCCCCTTACACAAATCCACACTCACTCGTGTGTAGGTGCGTGTACACACACAGCCAGTGGGTATGTCTAATGGCGAACACAAGCACCCAGGGAATATTCTGTCCCAGGGGCCTACCACGGCTGGAAGAGGCAGAAGATGCAATCTGGGTCCTTAGAGACAGCCAGGCACGTGTGTGTGTATGCACTCGTGAGCACCCACAGCCTGGAGGAGCCTCCGTGGAAACCTTCACAGAGGTACATCCACCAACAGAGAGCTTACTATGCAGCAGGTGGGTGGCCCTTTTTGCCCATTGGTTCACTTAATCCTTTCTACAGCCCTTCAGCGTAAATCTTACCATCCCCACCTTCAGAAGTGGACACTGAGACTCAGACTCAGATGAAGGGACTGACCCAAAGTCACACAGCCAGTAAAAGTGGAACAGGATTCGAACTCTCACCAAGAACACAGCCCACCTTACCCTTCCTCTCCAGCCTCGTCTGGCTTTATTGCCCAGCTCAGGCTGCACATCTGAAGCCGTCTCTGACAGCCGCATCCCACCTGCCCCGTCACGCCACCTGCAGCTCCAGTGTCACGTGGTCCAGCAGCCAGGGCCTGTACCCCACACTATTCCCTCTCGCTCACTGACCAAGCGTCTGCTAGTGCCCATTGTGTGCCAGGCACTGGGCTGGGTTAAGACGGGTTAATACGGAGATGGATCCACCTGATCCACACCCTCCCAGAGCCCACAGCACGAGTGGGGTGTGTGTGCATGTGCACACATATGTTCACACACGTACCTGCCCGCTCTGGTGAGCTCACCTCGGCCTAAGCCTCCAGAGCTGCTGCCAGGAGTCAGACGGCTCCCTCTGAGCTAATCCCGGGTCTCAGAAGGCCCCTTGATACCCTTTCCGTGCTGTATGTTTGAGAATTAAGGAACCCAAGGAGAAGAAGTGGGGGGTCAGCTGTGGAAGGAACAAGACCTGGCTTCCCCTCTGAGCCACCAGCTATGTGACCTCAGCCGGACATTTCCCTTCCTGGGCCACAGCATCCCCTCTGTGAAAGGACATGGTGGGAACCAATCTCTCAGCCCCCTGCACCCCAGCATCTAGGGTTTGTTGGTCCAGAGACCAACCTAGATGTGGCCATGTACATCTGGGTGCATTTGTGTGTGTCATCGGCACATCAACCCCTCAGCAACGGGTCCATCCTTCCCTGGGGGGAGTGGTGAAGGAGGCACAGGAGGAAGCAGAAGGAAGGGGAGGGCAGGGGAGGGAAGGGGAGGGGAGGCATCCCAGTATTGCTGCTGCCTCCCTCTGTGCTCTCCCCACCCCCATCCTGCCCTCAAGACTGGGAACAGCTCTGGAAATCTGCCCGATGAAAGAGATCAAGCATGTAACTGCCGAAATCATTTTCCAAATGGTAATTAATTTCTCCCATGGGTCCCCTGCCAGGCTGGTCCCAGAGGAACCTGACTCGTCACCACCAGCCCTACCACACACACACACACACACTCACACACACACAAACACACTCTCAAACACACACACACAACTCGTGCAGAAACAGTGACATCTGCAGAATAACAAGGACATGTCACAGGCAGAGTACCACAAACGTGGCTGCTCACACATGGAAACGCAGACACAACAACACGAAATCCCCTGAACATTACACAGATAGATACACTTACACATCAAACACAAATACACAATCTGTAGACACCAGAAACACAGCCAGCCAGAACATGTCCACAAACACACTAGATAAACTCCACACACACACAGTCTCGGGTTACTCTGTCACTTTCCCTTCACCTCTCACTGTCACCAAGCCATCTAAAATCTTCAGCTTGAACCAGCCCACAGTGAAAATAACATCAAGAACTATGTAACTACGTCTTAGGGAGTCAGGCGGTGGGCTGAGTGCGCCCGTGGGAAGGAGGAACCCCCCTGCATCTCTCACTTCCCCCAACTCACCGCCCAGGAGGAGGTGAAACCAGAGCCACCAGGGCAGCCCGTGCACAGGTGTGGGCACACGTAGGTGTGGACATGGGTGAGGACACGTGAGGACATGCACCCAGGGGTTCTGGCTAAGGTGCTCTGTGGGTACAGGGAAATACCCCCTCTCCACAACCCCCACCCCCATCTCTGGCTCATGTTGATGGTAGGCTGAGGCGGGGCCAGACCGCTTAGCAAGGGCCCAGCCTGAGTAGGGTGGTCCTGGCAAGCGGGTGGCCATCAAGGCAGATGAGACTTTTAATTAGCACTCACCAGTGGCCACCCAGCCTGGACGCCCAACTCCTAGAGTTCCCAGCATACCCCAAGTTATCCTCCTGTCCCACGGGGGAAGGGAGGGAATATGACCCTGGCCTCAGAATGCCTTTCTAAGCCCTTTTGCTTTTGCGCATGTTAAGTCGTTGCTCACATTGTCTTGTGTAACCCTCACAATAATCCTATGAGGAGGGTACTATTATTAGCCCCACTGACAGATGAGAAAACCGAGGCTCAGGAAGACACTCGCTGTAACGCACGTCTACCTACTCCAGAGCATGAGCTTTTGACGACCACCTACCATCTCGGGTGGTCTCGGGGTCCTCCCTCCCCTCTGAAGTCTGTGCTCCCACACAGCTGGGGGACAGCGTGCTGCGTCCTGAGCCTGTTCTGAAGGCCTCTAAGTCCTTCCCAGGCCACAGGCTTGCCCAAGTCTGACTCCAGTGGAAAATGCCAGTTGGCCCAGACCCTCTGCCAACAGGCCCCGCTGGGGCCAATGAGCCCTGAGAGGAGCTCCCGTCCCACAGACGGGCAGGGCCAGGCCCAGGTCAGCCCAGCCCGAGTCTCAGGCCAAGGCCCAGGCCACTGGCACTGCCCCTGGCCAGCTCCAGATTATGTGTCTTCAGGGCCTTCCATCTGTCACTTATCCCTCCAGGCCCAGGACAAAATTCATTTCCTTTTAAGAGAGCCAATGACTTGCTTTTCCCATGTCTCCTTCCATGCCTTTTTCTTTTTTAATTAGAAATTACTCTCTCAAAGTCCAGCACCTAGAAGGGGGAAGCCACCTGGTCACCAGTCCTGGCCACAGCTTCCCACTCACTCCTGCCATCACCGTCCTTCCTTCTTGGGCCTCTCCCAGGGTGCCAGTGCCCACTGGACCCAGCAGATGGAGGCTGCCCCATCTCCTAATACCCTGTCCGAGGGGGGAGGAGGGGCCACAGGGGAGTGTGGCAGGGACTCCGCAAGGTCAGCCCAGACTGTTCTAGAGTCAGCCAGTTTGTACAGGAACCCCAGCTCCCGGGGCCCAGCGATGACAAAGCAAGTCCCTGGGAAGGTTTCCCCTTGTGGGTCTGGTGTCACATCGTCCATGTTACTCCTAAGACCACAGCGCTCAAGCCAGGCAGATGAGGGCACAGGAGTCGGGCATGCAGGAGTCTGCAAGTAGGGAGCCAGCTGGTGCTCCTCCCTTCCACCCCTTCACCTGCCTGCCTGTCGGTCTGGTCTGTGGACGTGAACCCCAGGGGTCAGAAGTTCACTGGCCTCCCCAGCAGAGTGCATATTTTGAGAACCACAGAGGTAAGGCAATGTAGGGGGCTGTCACTTGCTTACCCACGTGCTTAAGCACAGACTGGCACAGGTACACAGCCACAGATACCTCCAATGCACACTCATGAGCACAGACATGCACACATCCTCATGCACACACATGTGTGCCCGCACATCTCTCCACGGCTCCATCATGGAACACAGCGCTGACCTCCATGGCCTGCATCCCAGGACTCACAAACAGGTCCCCCCCCCCCCCGCCCCAGCTGTCTAACTGTGATTTTCCTTAGTTCTAGGAGAGGAGGGTATGGACCTCACATCCTACTTAGGGGCTGGTCAGCACCCTGGGGAGGTAAGAGGACAAGGAGACTTTGCGGGGAGTCTCAGCTGCCTGACCTCGCCAGCTGCCAGGGAAAGCCCCCTTTCCTGCTTTTCCCAGGCCCACTGCTTTCCCCCACCCAAAGGCGCCCCCTCCCATGGTCCTGGAGCCCACCAAGGAGTGAAGAGGCAGGGGGCTGACCATACCCTCAGCCCCAGTGCTCCTGGCCCCAGCCTCCCCAGGTGGTCCCCAGGCTGGGGATGGGCGGACCCCCCCAGTCATCAGCTGGGGCCTTACCGTGGAGGGTGCTCCGGGTGATCTGTCCCCCCATCACGGGCAGCGGGCAGTACAGCCACCTCCGTTTAGCCGGCTGGCCTCGTCACGGAGCCGCCCTGGCCGCCAGCTCCCCTCCTCCTGCCCCCCCTCCTCCCCCGCGGCCGGCAGCCGGCATGGCAGGGCCGAGCCCACCCCTCCCGTGCCCCCACGCACTCCCTCCCGCACACGGCCGCCAGCCCGCGAGGCCGGCCACACACGCACACACGCACACACGCACACCCCTCTGGCCCTGCTCACTGCTGCCTCCCAGCTCCCACCCACTCCCGGAGCCTCCCCCACCTCCCCGCGCTGGTAAAGGCGATGGGATCTGTCATGTTTATTTACATAAGGAGGAGGAGACTAGAGGCTTCCTGAAATAGCCAAGCTCCAGAAAGCGCTGGAGATGCCCCAGCCGGAGCAGACACATAAACACACACACACACACACACACACATGCACCTATGCACATTCCCCATCACACCCCTCATCACAGATACACACACACACACACACACAACCTCACCATTCACCCACGCCTTCAGCCCTTTACATGCCATCACGCACCTACAACATGTGGACACTGGGCAAGGCAATGAGGATACCATGGTGAGCAAAACAGACCTTGTCCCTGCCCGCAAGAGGCTTACAGTCTGGCTGGTGAAGCTTAACAACAAACAGCGAACACTGCTTCTATCTTCCTCCAGGCTCTACTGAGAGCGCTGTAGGAGTATTAACTCCTTTGGTCCTCCTGGGCTGAATGATGAGTTCAGTATTATTGTTATTATCAATAGGAACCATTATTATGATTATCTTACAAATGAAAAAACTGAAACAGAGAGAAGCGATGGACCTAGAAAGCAGCAGGGCTGGGATGCAAACCCAGGCAGTATGGCACTGGAATCCACGCTTTGATTCCCGCACCAAACCATCCCTTTAATCATAAATACATATGAACCTAGGCCAAAGTATGCAGACCACATCACCTGTCTACACCCTGTCACACGTACGTGCACAAACACAGGTTCATAAGCACTCGCAAGCATTCACCGTTGTACCCACTTAGCCACATACTGCCCACCAGGCGCATACTTACATGGTTACGTACACACTTTGCAATGTACACTCAACACACGCACCCTCCCACAAACTCACACAGTCTCTGGAGAAATCTTGAGTGTGGAACCTGGCACCCCACATGCAGGGCTGAGTGAAGGTGCAGACAGAGAAGGCAGGAAGGCAGGAAGGCAGGCCCCCTAGCGCTGGGCAAGCATGCTGGGAGCCCCAGGGCATCACCAGAAGAGCAGCCCCCCGTGCACTGAGCACTCACTGTGCACCAGGCACTGCGTGCACTATCTGATTTATATTCTGGGTGGCAGGGGCTGCTGTTATGTCCATTTTACAGAAAAGAGAGTGGAGGCTCCAAAAGGCTCAGGAACTTGCCTGATGTTACCCAGCAGGTCAGAGACAGAGCCAGGACTCAGGCCTGGGTCCGTGGGACAATTGCACAGTCCATCACCCATCACAGGATCTCTGCAGGACAGGGGCCTCTCCCAGGAAAACAGGACAGCTCCCTCCTCTCAGGCCCTGGCCCAGCCCCCAGCCCCTGTCCTCAGGGTCAGGGATCTGGGTTCCCAGGGAAAGATCTGGGTGGGGAGGGAAAGCCAGAGGGCAGAGGGGTGGGGGCTGGGGAGAGAGCCGTGGGAAAGGCGGGGGCCATCTCCTATCAGATGGAACTCAGAGGTCTGGCACTGTGAGGGGCTGTGCTGGGCCCTGAGCCCCCGCCGCACGACCCTGTTGCTGCCACCCTGTGTGGGTCTGGAGAAGGGGGAGGAGCATTCAGTCCTGACCAAGGGTCATCAGCCAGAGGGCTGGGCAGGCCCTGGGGGAAAGTGCCCACAAGCCCGGCGCGCTAATCCTTCTCTCAGGCCAAAGGTGTGCCTGACTCTTCTCCCTGGGAGAAGCTGCCACACTGATTCCACAAACAGCTGCCCCTTTCTACAGGCATGTGCTCACCTGTGGCTGTGCACAGCCACACGTATGTGCACACACGCTCCATGGCACACACACCCAGGTCCTCTGGGGGAGGGAGGCTGAGCCAAAGTCTGACCGAGAGGAAATAACCCAAACACCTTTGTGGGGAAAATAAACATAATAATAGCCAACACAAGGCCTGACTGTGTGCCAGGCTGTTCTGAGCACATTACACATATTAACTCGTTCAACCCTCATGACAGGGGCCTGGTGGCGCAGCAGTTAAGTTCACACATTCCACTTCGGCAGCCCGGGGTTCACCAGCCCAGATCCCGGGTGTGGACACGGCACTGCTTGGCAAGCCATGCTGTGGCAGGCATCCCACATATAAAGTAGAGGAAGATGGCCACAGATGTTAGCTCCGTGCCAGTCTTCCTCAGCAAAAAGAGGAGTATGGGCAGCAGATGTTAGCTCAGGGCTAATCTTCCTCAAAAAAAAAAAAAAATCCTCATGACAACCCTAAGAGATAGGTGGCATTTTTATGCCCATTTTACAGATGAGGAAACTAAGGCAAAAAGCGGCTGCTCTGGAGGCTGTTCCTGCAGCAGCAGAGTCAACCCCTCTCATCCTGCCTGCTTTCTAATGCACCTGGCTGGGCCTTTCCCCACCAACCGCTCCCACATGGCCAGCCTGGTCTTCCCACCCCCAGAGCACTGAAACCACCTCTTCTGGGAAGCCTTCTTAGGGCCCTCGGTGCAGAATGAGTCCCGCTTCTTGGAGCTTGTCTCTCCTCTGAGCCCGAGCTATGCCTCTCCCATCCCATCTTACGCTGCCCTTCACAGAAATAGCCATGGCCTAGCTGCGGCCTTGTCTGCCTGCCCTGGCTTCTCCTGCATGCATCTCAACAATTCAACTTGACCAGCATTTATTGAATGCCTACTAAGTGCCAGACACTAAGCTGGGGATGCAATGGTGATCAACAATAGATAGGTCCCGGCTCTCGTGGACTTACAGTCCAGAGGGAGACAGACATTTATCATGTAGTCTCACTAAGGAACATTTCATCACAGTCCCAGAAGTGTTCTGAAAGAGAAGAGCAAGGTTCTGGGGGCTCAGGGCATGCCTTTCTGAAAAGCAATGGTGAAGGAAAGGTAGGCATGTCCATGGGTTATAGAGGTAAGTTAGGGGAGAGAGTGCTCCAGAGACTGAGCACAACATGTGCAAAGGCCCTGTGGCTGGAGGGAGCCCTGCACATTCAAGAAGCAAGGTTGGTATCGCTGGAGCAGGGATGGTAGAGGACCTGGGGAAATTTTCTGGTGGCAGGCCAAGGTGGTCTGGGGACACACCAGGAGGGCCTCAAAGAGCAGGGTGAAGAATCTGGCCTTCTTTCTGAGAGCAATAGGGAACCCCGGACAGGTTTCAGCAGGGGGGAAACAAGACCAGACCTGTGTTTCTAAAAGGTCACTCTGCCATCTGGTGTGGAGAATGCATAGGAGGAGGCAAAGGTACTAGGGGAGAAAGCAGCACCATCCAGCAAGGTCGGGCCTGTACCCGACACAGCTCACTCCCCGAGGCCTAGCATCGTGCCTGCACAGAGCAGTTGCTCAGAAAATATCTCATGAATAGAACTGAATTCATGTAACTTTCTGGAGACAGGATGGGGTGGAGGGGTGGGGGGAGAGTAACCAAGCAGGGATGGGGACAGGGTGAAGGCTCAGCAAACCGGGAGTCCTGCAGGTGGGCAGCAGCCCTCGCTCAGAATGGAGTAGAGAACTGGCAGGCACAGCCTGGGCGGCTCCTGGGCCTTCACACGCTACTGTCTGGAAGGCTTGTCCAGCAGACATGGGTCCTCTTTCCTACAACCTACTTCCCCAGTTTAAACAGGAAGTGGCAATGTCCTGGGTCTGAGGGCCCCCCCACCCCACCTCCCCAGAGCAGTGTCCAGGCCTCTATAGAAGCTGTGGCAGCCAGCGTTGTACCTCTCCTGTTTTATTCATTGGGGCATCACATACAATTTCATAAAGGATTCTGTTACTATACATAAGGCTGAGAGAACCACTGACCTACATCATTCATTCATTCACTGAGTGCCAATTGTAGACCCGGTGGTGGGCAAGACCCAACTTCCACCCTTCAGAAGCCAAGCAGGAGCCATGCTGGGATCAAGGAACGAGGTTACTTTGGCTGTGGTAGAATTATTATTTCTGTTCTGTAGCCAGAAGGGATGTGAAAGGGGATGTGAAAGGATAGAAAGGACATGAAAGAGGAATGGAGAATCTAGAAGCAAACCTACAGAAGAGGTTATAAATGCTACCGTTTATTGGACACTTACTGTGTGCCAGGCACCATGCTGGGCATTTCACACACATAATCTCACCTAATCCCCACAACATGCCTGCAGGATTATAATCATCCCCATCCTGCAGGCTGTGAAACTGAGGCTCAGAGAGAGAACGCTGAAGGCAAGACAAGCCAGAGCTCAAACCCAGAACTGCCTGCATCAAAACTCATGCTCTATCCAAAAAATGTCAAAGGGCAAGGGCTCTTCTTGCTTACAGAAGAGAAAACAAGGGGAAGATGGACCTTCTGAAGAGATCAGAAGGGTTCCAGGCAGAGGCAGAGCCTAGGAGTTTTCCAGTAGACAGGAGGTGACGTCCCAGGGATGGAGCCTAAATGAAGGCAGAAGAGATCAAGCACTGGCATAAGACCGGACTTCCCGCCTGCTAACAGGCGAGCCCATCCTGGAAACCTTGCAGAAGGTAGACCTGTCTGTGCCCTGGGTGGGGGCTGTAATGCCTCAGAGCCCACAGGCAGAAGGCAGGGCTGGATGTGTCCTTGGGAAGCAACTCATTCTGAGAGAAACCCTGCTGGGCTTCAGAAAGAACCCCTCTCTTTCTGGCTAGCCACTGGCTGCATCTGCTCTCTGGCCCCATCGAGGGACCCTCCACCCCCTTGGCTCTCTGAACCCCCTCAGCCCCCCAGACCCTCCCCACCAGGGCCTTCCTCCTCCCCCTGCCATCTCGCTGTCTCCTGACCCCTTTCTGCCTGCTCCTCTTCCCTCTTGGGCACCATCTTGTTCTCCACGGTAGGCTACTCAGCTCAAGTCTCTCCTCACCAAGTCCTTTCTCATCCATGTCCCCAAAGGCCCAGCACCCACACCCCTAGGCTGAGCCTGCCTTCTCAGAACATAAAGTATAGGGCAGACCCAGAAACTGCAGAACAAAACATAGAACAAGTTCACTGGACAATAGAAACCATCGGAATCGCAGACTCCAAGATCTCTGAGGGGAAGGAGCCCCAAGAGAGCACCGGGTCCAGCCACTGCCTTCAGGCAGCCCAAGAAGTAACTTGCCCATTATACAGGTGTAGCAAAGGAGGCCTGGTACGTTGTAGGCTTTCGCATGGTCACACAGTGGGTAGAGGGTAAGGAGGCCTTGAACTCAGGTCTAACGTCTTCTGGAGCTTAATATGACATACAGGTCAGGGCATCAGAAGGCACAGAAGACAAGACTGGTCAAGGAGAAGCGATAAGTTCTCTTTATGAGATGGGCAGAGGGGCCTGGTGTCTGGAGAGGTCCATAGAGATGGGTCAGGGAGGGGAGATGGCCCTGCTGGGGAGGAGCTGGGACGCAGCTTCTGGTTGCTATAGTGTCTTTCTCATCAAGAACAAGGGATAATTTGATTGAACTGATGAGTCACCTAGCATTTAGGGCTTAAGGCCAGTCTGCCAGGGTCATCCTCCCTACCCTGTTAGACGGGACCTGTAGCTGGAGAATAGGGAGCAGCGAACCCCTCCCATGCCCAGAACCAGGATGAGAATGGAGGCTGCCGCCTGGGGCCTGGAAGGAAAAGCAATGTGCGTGGAGACGAGGACAAAGACACAGAGAGAGGCAGAGACAGAGGGCACGAGCTGTGTGCTGCAGAGAAACTGAAGCCAAGGAGCCCTTAGGGCGTCGTCCTCTGGGGCTGGGACAGGTGCCCCAGCAGTGACAGCTGCCAGCCGCCCAGGATGATGGGAACACAACAGGTGTGGAGGCGGGGGCGGAGACCAAAAGGGAATCTGAGAAAACAGCCTGGAGCTGGGCGCCCCTCCCAGGCCCCGGGCCCAGGGCCAAGCAGCCCTTTCTTAAACCCTCCAGGACACAAACACACCTCCTCCTGCTCCCCAGGTCCGGGCCGCAGGGCCATCCCAGCCAGCCTGCACTAGACAGAGGGATCACCATCCATGCCAGGCAGAAAGGACAGAACAAGGAAGAAACCAGGTTTCAAATCCCAGAACAGAGTGTGCCAGATGGAGGCCACACCCTCAGAATCCCCAGCAGGAAGCAAACATTTGCCTGTGATAAGATCTATGTCACTGGCCAGGAAGGGTGGGTGATGGGCCCACCCCACCCTCATGGAGGGTGGGAGCTCTGGTCTTGAGATCAGACAGGCAAGCTCGCCTGCTACTTAACTGGGCAAGCCACCAAGCTTCTCCAAACCCAGTACTTGGCCCAACAAGTAATAGTAACTGTCGCTGTCAATGTTGTTGTTCAGAGACCCAGAGAACTCGGGAATCCAGGTAAAACCTGGAGGGGCTGAGATCCCTGCCCCAACCTCAGAGAGGAGTGACTTAGGATGCAGGATACGAGTACAGCACTAAGTATAAATGTTACATCAAGGAGAAGAAGGGGGTATCAGCTGTGAGAGATAATGACTGCCTTCAGCATCCCGCCAGCACCGTCAGCTCAGCACCGCTCACCTTGCACCAGTCTCTGCTCTAAGCCGTATTCGTATCATCGCACGCATGCCTTATATGCAAATGCCGTTTCAGAGTGCTGGGTAACAGCAGGTTCTCCTAAGTAGGCAGATTAAACATCGTCCCTTGTCACCTGGTTAGTGCTCTGCTTTTGTTCAGGGGTAGAATGAATTTTAAACTTGAAGCCAGCCCTTGTCTCAATGATCACAGGTGATAAATGACGAGGGTCTGAATTCATAAGATGCTCCCTAAATTATAACCTTGCTGAGGAGGCTGAGGAAGGGCAGACAAGGAGACATTTATGGGGGAGGTGAGGCAGAGAGATGAGGAGACCCAAGGTGACGCAGGAGACAGGACACGTGTGCTGGAGCAAGGCATGAGCCTCCTCCCTCGGAGATGTGTAAACACACTGGGCTGATCCTGCTGGGCCTGCCCGGATTATGAGAAAAGCTGGAGCCAACAAGCAGGAGGTTCAATCCCCTCTCAGCAGGCAGAGAGCACCCTCCTCCACCCCACCCACCCCCTCACTTCCTCCCTCCCCCGCCCCCGTCTCTTTCGTTCTCACACACATTCACACACACACCTTTAGCCCCCATGGCTCAGCCAGGACTCCCGCTGCCCACCTCTTCTGGTGCTCAGCCCCCAGCCCACTGAGGCCACCCTCAGGCTGGGAGGGCCCCCTAGGGCCCCTTCAGCCCACCCTCCTGCCTCTGAGAAGCCTGCTTCCTCGGGCTCTCTCCTGCTTCCTGCCCCTCCCAGGTCCGGCTTACCGAGGGATGGCAGAGCCCAGGACCAGCTGACTTGTCCCCTACCTCTACTCCTGCACCCTGGCCCTGGCCCCGCCTCCCCCCACTGCTGGGGCCTCTCACTCCAACACTCGGTCTCAGACATTGGGCCTTAGTGGGCACGAGAGAGTGACGGTGCAGGACCCCACAAGGGCCAGGCCCTGGGGCTGGGGCACCCCCAATAGCAGCACTGTTGGCCAAACCCCAATAACCTGACAACACTAAATATGAGTCATTGCCACCACTTAGAACATGTCTACACCAGGTGCTTCACAGGTGGTGGTGAAGAGTAGGCTCTGGAGTCAGACTGCCTGGGTTCAAATTCCAGTTCTAACCCCCATTTGGTGTCTATTTCCTTTGCTGAAAATGGGGTTGATGACGACAGTGCCTACTTCATAGGGCTGCTGGGGGACGAAGTGAGTTCACACACATAGTGTGCTCAGAACAGTGTGGAACGCACAGGAAGTGCCACATCCACGACAGTCCTGTGGATGAGACACCTGCATCCTGAACTCAACACAGAGGCCCCGGCCTTACCCCAGCTCGCAGATGAGAACCCGGGACACAGAGTGGGAAATGGCAGCGTTGGGATTGGACCATGGGCCAGCTGGCCTCTGGAGCCTGCGCTCCTAAGCACTGCACAGGGCACCTCCCAGGACGGTGGGCAGCGGATACTGTCCAAGCAAATGGTCACGGGGACAGCTTTGGAGAGGACCGGGCTGCTGACCAGGCCAGATCCGGGAAGCCATTCAGCAGAGCAGAAGGCTGAGCTGAGAGTCCCAGGGGCTGTCGGAGGACGGGTGGGGCCCGAGGTCCCAGAATCCCCAGCCCAAGAGAGAGGCCTCTCCCCAGAGCTGCTCCACCAGCCGCCCCGGGGCCTCTGTCCCTCAGAGCTCCTCAGTCCCACCGGGCCTGGCGGCCTCCCCACCACACAGTGGTCTCTGACCTGGCTCCCCTGAAGGCCTTTACCCCATCAGTGAGGGTCTCAGCACCTCCTCCTCCTGCAAAAATTAGGCAGAAACTAAGACAAATAAGGACCCAGACCAATCAAGAAAATTACATCTACTTCCGGCATCTTGAAACCCCTGCTCTGGGCCCCCAGAGGCAGTGGCGCGGGGAACGGAAAATGGAGGCTCTAGGAAGCCAAACACTGCGTCCCAGGTCACACAGCTAATACGCAGCTAAGCCGGGATTTGCACGCATGTCTACCAGACATCAGAGTCCAGGCACTTGCCTCTCTGCCAAGTGGCCTCCGGGAATAACGACCCAGTGCTTAAAAGAGACAAAACACTTTCACCAAAATCTTACTGGATTTGCAAATGCACCCTATGAGGGACCACAGGGCAGATGCTCATCCCTTTTAATACATGAGAAAAACAGAGAGGCTCAAGGAGATAGAAATGAATTGCCAAAGCTAGAAAGCGCCCAAGCTCGGTCCAGAACCCAGATCTCAGACTCAGGAGTCCAAGGTCCTGGGCTTTGTCAATTACACAGTGCTGCCCTGAGAAAAGCCGCCTTCAATTATATAAACACGGCATCAGTCGGAGGGGCCCAGGGTCGGCACAGGCACAAACACAAAACTGTTGATCCCAATGTGAGCCAGTTCTGGACTCGGGCTGTGGTGTTTCCACAGTCGTTGTCCTGCCCCCACCCACAGGCCCGACCCCGCCCACTCTGGCACTTCCACACTGGGGAGTCCAAGGGGACTCTGAGCTCCAGGACCCAGGGCTTTACACCACACACGCGTGCAACGGGGAACTGGCAGATGAATGCAGGGGGGGCCCAGCCCTCACAGGCCCTGAGACACAAACCCGAAAATGCTCTGGAAAGAGAAAGGGAAGGCAGGTCCTTTCCAGGAGCAGGGGGCTCAGCCAGGCTCTGAAACAGAAGCTTCTGTTCTCACAGAGCAAAAGGGATGACCAACCTGGGGTCCAGCCACTGGACTATGCCTGCTCTGTTCTCAACCCCCAAGGGCCATGCATGACCTGGAGCACAGAGGACATCGGCCAGGCTGGCTGCAGAGTCGAGGGCAGGACCCCAGGCACAGAGGCACCTGTGAGTACAGCGGTCCATTCAGGGCCTCTCAGAGAGGCTGGCGGCTCTCATGACCACTGAACTGATGAAGGAACTCTGTCCCCTGTGCTGTACCTCCACCCTTGGCCCAAACTGAGTCCCTGACCCCAACCCTAGACAATCTCACATCACATCATCAGGAAGCCCCACAAAGTGGCTCTTAGTCCCTAAAGGAATGGGGACCATGAGCATGTGGCTGGATCGGTGCTGGTAGCCCCTCCCTCTGGAGCCAGGGCTCAGCTGTGGCTGACCAAAGGCCACTGTCGGGACCGTGGTCTTCCCGCCTAAAGGACAGCCCATGAGGGGCAGTCAGCACAGGGTGAAGGCAATGACAGGAAACCCATTTTCCTCCCTGCAGCTGCCCCATCTCCCGATTTGCACGTCCATCCCTTGCTCCTGCTTTCCTTCCCTCTCTCTCAGGCTCCTCCCCCAAGAGGCCACACTCTTTGGGATTACTTTCTTCCTCCCTCCCTCCAGCTGCTGGAGCCCAGGGTCAGGCAAGCCACCAGAGACCACAGCAGTACACAGGATGGACTCTGCAGCATCAAAGTTCAGAGGACAGGGGCCAGCCTGGTGGCGCAGGGGATGGGTTTGCATGCTCTGCTTCAGCGGCCTGGGATTCGTGGGTTTGGATGCCGGGCATGGACCTACTCACTGCTCATCATGCCATGCTGTGGCGGGTCCCACATGCAAAGTGGAGGGAGAATGGCACAGATGTTAGCTCTGGGAGAATCTTCCTCACCAAAAAAAAAAAAAAAAAATTAAAGTTCAGAGGACAAAGCCTTCCCTGGGAGTCAGGACTCCCGGGTTCCAGGCAGGTCCTATAGCCCATGGTAAAACCAAGGCTTGGAAGGTCTGCAGAAGCCTACTTGGGATTGGGGAGATTCAAGGAGGGTGATCCCTTTTAATGTCTGCATAGGTGCCTCCCTCCTGGTGGGATAAGGGCTCCAGGAGGTGGGTTAATGCAGCTCCTGTGTTGGGCCCCACTTCTAGGCAAATAGGAACAGGTATCTCTCCCCACAGAGCCCCATCCCCTCTCTAAAACAATGCCCCACCCCTCATAACTTCAACCCTGGTTAGCCAAACCCACTTCTCCTGCCCAGAGGAGAGCTCTCTGCTCTCAGGGTCAATTAAGGGAGATGGGTTCCATTAGCCTTTGATTGGGGGTCTATTTTTACTAGCCATGATACTGCCCCCATAATTCACTCTGTGACCTTGGGCAAGTCCATCTCCTCTGTGGGCCACAGTTTTCACATCTGTAAAATGGAGCATTTGACTCATGCATCTTTAGCTCTGAACCAGGAGTTCCCTGAGTCAGGGATGTGGGAGGGGAATCATTTGGGGAGAAGCAGTCAAGAATTCCTGCACTCTCTGAAGCAGCAGACCCGCCCTCTCACCCCCTTTCCACCAAGGTTTGGTGGAAAACCAAGGATGGGCCAGTACGCTCCTAGCTGGGCATCACTGCTTCTTGGTCCCCTTCCTGACCCCATCCAACATGGGTACCTCCCCAGGGCTCCAGGGCCTGGTTACCCCTTGAGTTCTACTAGCCAGGCCAGAAGTCTGGTGTCAGCCTGGCCTCCCCCTACTGAGCAGTCACTGCATCCTTCTCAAATCCATCCCCTGGCTATTCCCACAGTTCAGGCCACCAGCATCACCCTGATTCGGACAATTCTTCCAACAGCCTTTGACCTCCCATCCCCCTTCCTCAGGGCTGCCAGACTGACCTTTCTGCCTGACTAATCCAGCTGGGTCACTGCCCAGCTCAGAGCCCACAGTGGATAAATTCGACCCTCCTTTGGGGCGTATTCAAGGCCCCCTGTGAACTAGCCCAGCCTGCGTATCTGCCCTCACCCCCCAGGACCTCCTCCCACCCCGAGTACCTATACTCCATGCACACGAGCCACGTGTGTCCTAGAACATGACTGCACCACACATGTCCATGGCTCTCTGAACACGGGTCCTCTACCTGGAACGCCCCCCACCACACTAGTCACTCAAAAACTCCTACCTCACTTTCATCTCTCAGTTCAGCGGGATCTTTACCCTGAGGTCATCCCAATGCCCCTGGGCAGACCAGACCTGCCTTTTCCAAGGCATGTCCAGCCCTTTGCTCAGCCCCAGCCCTGCAGTGATGGCAATGGTCCCCTTCCCATACTGGGAGAAACCTGAGGGCACACAGGTGTCTTTTTAGCTCTGGATCCCCAGCACCCAACATGGTGGGCGCTGGGTAGTGCTCAAAGTATATTTTATGAAGGAAGCGAGAAAAGGAGAGGAGGGAAAAAACGAGGCCAGGGGCGATGGTGGCCCTGGTCTTCCCCTTCTCCAGGCTCCAGATCACAGCCCTGAGGTCACCCTCCCAGCTGTGATGCCCTAGGTCCCTGTGAACCCAGTGGTACCTGAAGGAAACAGACTGCCTGACCCATGACCTCACAGACCCCAGGTGGCCCTCCTTGTTCCCTCAGTACTAGTGGCAGCACCAGCAGGTGCTCACTAGGGCAGAAACGGCCAAGAAGCCAAGCAGCCAGGTGTGTCCTGGAACACTGAGAAACCAGAGCCTTATCTGACCATCTTCCCTGGAGGCAGCAGGAGAGCATCCACCAGCCCCCAACCGCCCACGGCAGGACTACAATGAGGAGATGCTGAAAACCGTGTGCCAGCTCCCTCCCAGCGTCTCCCGGATTCAGGCAGCAGGGAGATGAGCCCCTCCACCTCATTTGCATAAACCATTTATAGCAGCACATTCAAACCCACGCCTTCCAAGAAGAAAAAAGCCCACTGCAGTTGCCTGTGGTTTCCCAGTCTGTCGTTCTTCCTTCTCTTTCATTTTTTTTATTTTAATGGCAGGAACCTATGCTCAGGAGAAATCTCCACCCTGGCTGCTCCTAGCAGCACAGAAGCTGAATTTTCCCTCCAAATTGAAGGAGGATGATGAGCAACCATACCTCAGGTGTCAGTGACTTACAGTTTGCAAAGTCTATGAGCATCCAAGAGCTCAGTCAGTCTCCCCAGTAACTGCAGAAGTGGCTATTGCCAGCCCCCACTTTACAGATGAGCAAATCGAGCTTCAAAGAGGTTAAGTGACTTGCCCAAGATACACAAAACTCGTAAGTGACAGTAACAGACATCGTGGCTGAGTCCCCAGCATCTATTCTACTCCAAGATGACAGCGGTTCTCCACCCTGGCTGCACATTAGCATCACCTAAGGGGATTATAAAATTACTGATTACATGCCACAACTAGAAGGACACACAACTAAGAATATATAACTGTGTATCAGGGGGCATTGGGGAGAAAAAGGAAAAATAAAATCTAAAAAAAAAAAAATTACTGATGCCCAGTCCCCACTCCAGAACAATTCATACAGAAACTCTGAGAGCAGGGCCCGGGCGGGGGGGTTTCTAAAAGCTCTGCAGCTAGTTCTAATGTGCAGCCAGGGCTGCCATCCACCGGTATAAACCAAGCACAATGATTCCATTTCCCCTTGCCAGTGATTGGTCAAGAACCGCCACAGGACCCACTTCTGGCCAATGAAGCATAGTGGGAAATCAGCAGGACCCCTCTGAGAAAGGCTTCCTTGCTCCTCAGAAGGAAGCACATGAGAGAAGTTCTTCCTCTTCCTCCAGATCTTGTTGTGTCTGGCTGCGATGCCTGGGACTGCCGTGGCCATGTTGCTACCAGTCCAGACAGAAGTCAACCCAGAGAAGGCAGAGCAGAGAGATGGAAAGTGCCTCATGCTAGACCTCATCTCAGAGCTCTGACTCCACCACCCCTGAAATCCACCCGCCCCTGAACTTGCGGGGGTCTGAGATAGTACAGTACCTCGCTGTTTATGCCAGTCCAGGACAGCATTTGTGATTTGCAATGACAGCCCTGAGACAGCAGCTGTCACCTTCTCCATATCCCACACCCCAGTTATCCCCTTAGATCTTCCCTCGCAGGGAGCATAACTGACTGAAGGCCCCAGCTCTGGAGCTCTGCCATCCATCCCAGTGTTTGCTCCAAGGCCACACTTCCCACAGCCGCTCCCAGCTAATGACTGAGCCATCAGGGATATCAAGGCAGGCCCATTCCTTGCGGACATGGCACTCCTCTGACCAGTGACTGGAGCTTGGGCTTGAGGACTCCCCAAGGGCCTTGCCGAACTTTCCTTAGAATTGCACTGCAGTGTAAAATGCTTCACCAAACTTGCCTCCTTATCCGTCTCCTTCACTCATGGTCACATTTGCACTGAGGTCTGATGGCTCACCCAGCCTCTCATACTTTCTCCCTATTTTCCCTCACACAGGCATTTTCTCTGATAATTGTCTTTATTGTTTTTGCATGTTTAATCCTCTCTTGATGTCTGCTTAACTGCTGAATACATGACCCGCCTAACACATGACCTTCGCCACTTCAGGCCTGGACCACTGTGAGAGCCTGCTCCGTGGCCTGCCCACCTTGAGTTCCCTCCACCTTGTCCCCATCCTTCCTACACAAACCACGCTATTCCTCTACCCAAGACCTTCAATCGTTTCTTATTTCTTACACCATCAAGTTCAATTTCCTCTACCTTTCGTTATAGGCACTGCTGACTCTGACCTGCCCTACCAGCGAACCCTGGCAGAAGAATGAAATCCATCCATTATTTCACTTACATGCCTGGAGGGCCTCCCCATGTGGAGTAATGCTGGCCATTCACAGGCCAGAAGTGATTGGTGTGGCCAATGCCCAGTGAACAGTGAGGCTGCCCTAGATTTGAGTACCAACTCCACCCATTTCTACACATGTTCCTCAGTGATAAAGCCTCCCTCAGACTCCCTTTCCTTTATCCCCCAATGAAATACTTAACAAGAGAAATACATTTTATACACAAAAACCCTCTACTAACAAGAAGTGAATTCTCTCAAAGACTGCTACAATAATGAAAATGATTATTATTCACAACAATAATATGAAGAAGAAGATGATATGAAGATGAAGATGGTCGTGATGATGGAGAAAACAATGGTAGCGATAAAGATAAGTATGAAAAGCAAGGATAAAAAAATATTCTAAGAGTATGATCTCAGTGATGTAAATATATATGCAGTATATGACATCCCCTTGACCCATTGCCATATTAACCAAATTCCTTTAGGAATTGCATTTAACAATTGCTAATAACAAAACCCAGAAATAACACAGATTTTTAAACACAGAAGGTGTTCTCGCTCACATAGAAGAAGTGTGTAGGTATGCAGTCCAAGGCTAGTGTGAAAGCTCAGCAGTCATCAGGGACCTAGGCTTCCTTTATCTTTCTACCCCACCTTTCCACAAGACACTTCAAGTTTGCTTCATGGTCCAAGATAGCTGCTGAAGCTCCAGCCACCATGTCCACATTCCAAGCAGAAAGCAGGAGGAGGATGGAATACCAAAATCAAAGGACCTACAGCAGCTATCTGCTTCTCTTTAAAGGAGCTGTATTCGAAGTCCACCCAACAATTCTAATTTCTATTTCATTGACTACAATGTAGTCACATAGCTACACCAAACTGCAAGGGAAGCTGGAATATGTGGTCTTTTCATTGGACATATTGCCACCTCAAATAAAAACCGGGTCCTCAGCCACAATGAAGAGCTCCCTTCCTTCTGGAAAACATGATGACTGAGGCCCACAGCACACAGATTCTTCAAAACTGGTGTGGGCTTCCCTGGTGTCCCTTCATACTCTTCTGCTCCCTCCAGTCGAACTGTATGCTCAAAATGAGAAGTTATGTTGTCCCTGAACTGGTTTATGACAGGTTTGCATGCCAGGAAACTATGCAATCTCCTTAAATATTACCTAAAAAGTATCAAAAATCTTTTCTAAGAAAATGAAAAGACAAGCCACAGACTGGGAGAAAATCATTGCAAAGTACATACCTAATAGAGAATGCAGAATATGTAAAGAACTCTTAAAACTCAAAAATAAGAAAACAAACAACCCAATAAAAAATAATGGGGGGCAGGCCCCGTGGCCAAGTGGTTAAGTTCATGTGCTCCGCTTCAGCAGCTCAGGGTTTCGCCAGTTTGGATCCTGGGTGCGGACATGGCACCGCTCATCAGGCCATGCTGAGGCAGCGTCCCACATAGCACAACCAGAAGGACCCACAACTAGATCATACCAGTATGCACTGGGGGGCTTTGGGGAGAAGAAGGAAAAAAAAAAGATTGGCAACAGATGTTAGCTCAGGTGCCAATCTTTAAAAAAATAAAAAATAATGGGCCAAGAAGAAAGAAGGAAAGACTGCCATTTGCAACAATTTGAATGAACCTTGATGGTATTATGCTAAGTGAAATAAGTCAAGACAGAAAAAGACAAGTATGATATCACCTACATGTGAAATCTAAAAGGGTCAAACTCAGAGAAACAGAGTGGAGTGCTGGTTACCAGGAGTTGGGGGTGGGGGAAATGGGGAGATTTTAGTCAAAGGGTATAAACTTCTAGTTATAAGATGAGTAAGTTTGTAGATCTAATGTACAGCATGGTGATTTAGCTAATAATACTGTATCATACACTTGAATGTTGCTAAGAGAGTAGATCTTAAATGTTCTCACCACAAAAAAGAAATGGCAACTATGTGACGGTATGGAGGTGGGAGCTAACACTATGATAGTAATCATTTTGCAGTATATACTTGTATCAAATCAACACTTTGTACACCTTAAACTCACACAATGTTATGTGTCAATCATATCTCAATAAAGCTGGCAGAAAATAATGCACAAAAATTTCAGTAGACACTTCACCAAAGTGGATAGAGATGGTAAATAAACACATGAAAAAAATGTTCAATATCATTAATCATTAGGAAATGCAAATTAAAACCCTGATGAGATACCACTGCACCCCTATTAGATGGCCAAAATTAATACTGAGTGTTGGTGAGAATGTGGAGAACACAGAACTCTCCTACTGTGCTGCAAAAACGTAAATGGTAACCATTTAAAAAAATAGTTTGGCAGTTTCTTTTAAATTAAACATACACCTGCTATAAGATCCAGCCATTCCACTTCTAAGCATTTGCCCAAGAGAAAAGGAAATACATGTTCATACGTAGACTTGTACACAAATGTTCTTAGCAACTTTATTTGTAATAGCATAAAATTGAAAACCACCCAAATGTTCATCAGCAGGTGAACAGAGGAACAAATCGTACAAGCATACCATGGAACAGCACCAAGCAATAAAAAGGAATGAACTAGTAATTCGTCACAACGTGAATGAATCTCAAAATCAGTATACGAGCGGAAGAAGCCAGAGGAAAAGAGAGGACCTTCTGTATAATTCCATTTATATAGAATTCTTAAAAATGCAAACTAATCTACAGTGACAGGAAGGAGATCAGTAGTTACTTGAATTTGGGGCGGGGGGAGTAGGAGAGAGGGATTTCTAAAGGCACAAGGACATCTTTGAGGGTAATGGAGATCTTCATTAACTCGACAGTGCTGGTGCTTTCACAGATATATATGTACATCAAAACACAGCAAAGTGCACAATTATAAATACGTGCGGTATATTATACATCAATTACACTTCAATAAAGCTGTTTTTAAAAATCCATTAAATATGAGTGTGAGAGAAGGGGGTAGGTAAAGAAAATTGTTGTTTCTGTAAAAACTAGGTGAATTAGTTCCTCAAAAAAATTAAAAACAGAATTATCATATGATCCAACAATTTCACTTCTGGGTACACACCCAAAAGAATTGAAAGCAAGATCTCGAACAGATATTTGTACACCTATGTTCATAGCAGCGTTATTCACAATAACCAAAAGAAAGAAACAATGCAAGTGTCCATCAACAGACGAATGGATAAAGAAAATGTGGTCTCTATATATACACCACATGTATGCAATAACATATGGAATATTATTCAGCCGCAAAAAGGAAGGAAATTCTGACACACTCTATGAACCTTGAAGACACTATGCTAGGTGAAATAAGCCAGTCACAGAAAGACAAAATACTGTATGATTCCACTTACATGAGGTACCTAGAGTAGTCAAATTCATAGAGACAGAAAGTAGAAGGGTGGATGCTGGGGCTGGAGGAAGGGAAAATGGGGAGTTACTGTTTAATGGATACAGAGTTTCAGTTTGGGAAAATGAAAAAAGGTCTGGAAATGGATGGTGCATTAATGTGCTAATCCAATGTGAATGTACTTAATGCCACTAACTGTACGCCTAAAAACGGTTAGGGTGGTAAATGTTATGTTATGTGTATTTTACCACAATTATTTTTTTTTAAAGATTTTATTTTTTTCCTTTTTCTCCCCAAAGCCCCCCGCCCCAGTACATAGTTGTATATTCTTCGTTGTGGGTCCTTCTAGTTGTGGCATGTGGGACGCTGCCTCAGCGTGGTTTGATGAGCAGTGCCATGTCCGCCCAGGATTCGAACCAATGAAACACCAGGCCGCCTGCAGCGGAGCGCGCAAACTTAACCACTCGGCCATGGGGCCAGGCCCTACCACAATTATTAAAAAAAAAATACAACCAAAAAACAAACTAAGTTGAATGCTTTGAAAGGGTGCACTATAGGCTGGTCTCCCTCAATTACATGTAGGCAAGACAACTGCAGAATGCTATCCAAAAAAGAAATTAAGAAAACAATCTCATTTACAATGGCATCAAAAAGAATAAAATACCTAGGGGTAAATTTAACCAAGGAAGTGAAAGATCTGTACACTGAAAACTATAAAATATTGACGAAGGAAAGTGAAGATACAAATAAGTGGAAAGATATCTCGGGTTCACGGATTGGAAGAGTCAATGCTGTTAAAACATCCGTATTTTCAAAGCCATCTACAGATTCAATGCAATTCCTATCAAAATTCCCATGTCATTTTTCACAGAAATATAAAAACAATCCTAGAATTCACATGGAACCACAAAAGACCCCAAAAGCGACAGCAATCTTGAGCAAGAAGAGCAAAGCTGGAGGCATCACACTTTCTGATTTCAAACAATAACAAAGCTATAGTAACTAAAACAGTGTGGTATTGGCATAAAAACAGACACACAGACCAATGGGACAGAATAGAGAGCCCAGAAATAAGTCCAAGCATTTATGGTTAACTGATCTTTAACAAAGGAAGCAATCAACAGAGTGAAGAGACAACCTACACAATGGGGAAAGGACAGTCTCTTCAGTAAGTGATGTTGGGAAAATTGGATATCCACATGCAGAATTATGAAATTGGACCTCTATCTCATACCATATATAAAAACCAACTCAGAATAGAATAAAGACTTAAACCTAAGACCTGAAACTGTAAAACTACTTGAAGAAAATATGGGGGAAAAGCTTGACATTGGTCTTGACAATGATTCCAAAAGCACAGGCAACAAAAGCAAAAATAGACAAGTGGGATTGCATCAAACTAAAAAGCTTCTGCACAGCAAAGGAAGAAATGAATAGAGTGAAGAGACAACCTAAAGAATGGAAGAAAATATTTGCAAACTATATATCTGATAAAGGGTTAACATCCAAAATATATAAGGAACTCAAAGAACTGAACAGGAAAAAGACAAACACCCTGATTTTAAAAATGGGCAAAGAACCTGAATAGACATTTTTCCAAAGAAGATATACAAACGGCCAGCAAGAATATGAAAAAGTGTTCAACATCGCTAGTCATCAAGGAAATGCACATCAAACCACAATGAGATATCACCTCACACCTGTTAGGATGGCTATCATCAGAAAGACAAGAGAAGACAAGTGCTGGTGAGGATGCGGAGAAAAGGGAACCCTCGTGCACTATTGGTGGGAATGTAAACTGGTGAAGCCATTACAGAAAACAGAAAGGAGGTTCCTGAAAAAATTAAGAATAGAACTAAACTATATGATCCAGCAGTCCCACTTATATATTTGGAGTATATATCCAAAGAAAATTAAATCACTATCTCAAAGAGATGTCTTCACTCCCACGTTCATTGCAGCATTGTTCACAACAGTCAATAAAGGGAAACAACCTAAGTGTCCATCTACAGATGAATGGATAAAGAAAATGTGGTATATATCCACAACGGAATATTACTCAGCCTTTAAAAAGAAGGAAATCCAGCCATTTAAGATAATATGGATGACCCTAGAGGACATTATGCTGAGTAAAATAAGCCAGACGAATCCTGCATGATCTCGCTTCCACGTGAAATCTAAAAAAGCCAAACTCATAAAAGCAGAGAGTAGAACGGTGGTTGCCAGGGGCTGAAGAGTAGGGAAAATGGGGAGATGTTGGTCAAAGGCTATATTATTTATAATAATTTAAGGAATAAACTGTTTTTAAAGTGTCCGTTGCTGGTGGCAGTAGTAGAGTTTAAAATGATGTCCAAAATGATAATGAGGACTGAGACAGGGCGTCCAAAACCACACACAGGTCAAGGAGGCTCTGGGGTCTTCTAGATAAGTCCTTAAGGGGTTCCTTAATCTTTGTGGAGGGGAACCAGACCCAACCAGCCCCCAGAGGCACGAGACGTAGAGCCCCTGCACTGACTCCCAGGGGCTCCGAGTAAGACCAGTGAGTCAGGATCTGTTTGAATTCCACCCATTGTTATCATGCACTTTTGGATACCTAGCCCAGTCCTGGGGCACTGAGGGGAAGAAATAAGAGAAGGAAAAAGAATTTAACCTTTACTGAGCACACCCACTGGCCACCATATATCAAGCATCTTATTCATTCCTCCACGCAGCTCAGTCAAAGCAGGGAATCGACTGTGTTGACCACCCTCTTTTTTGGGAGGGGCAGGGATATAAAAGTTCATTTAAAAAAAATTTAAAGTATAAAAGCAATATATGCTTATTATTTAAAAAAATAAATGAAACAGTACCAATTAGTATGAGGTAAAAAATAAAAGCATCCTCTCTCCCCACACCACTCCATCCCCAGCCTATTCCCCAGAGGCAACCACTGGGAACAGCTGGGTGGGCATCCACTCAGCCGTGGTCTGTGTTTGTATAAACAAAGTAAACATGGATGAGTGACGAACAGATGCACAGATAGATACTGAGGTATCAAACCACAGAATAGAGAGCCAGATATTAGACATCTAGATATCTGCATCGCTCACTCCCTCACCTCCTTCTGGTCATTTTCACTGCCATCAGGCTTGCTCTGGCCAACCTATTTAGAAATGTCACATCTCCAGACCCCCACCTGTAATCTCTATCCCCACCACACCCCATGATTTATTTGTCTCCATAGCACTTATCACCAGCTGACATCCCATATGTTACCTTTTTCTTTTTTTTTTTTAAATCTGTCTCTCCTAAGAATGCAACTCCATGAGACGGGATTTGTTCACTGCTATATCCTAGTGCCTAGAACAGTGCCTGGCACACAGTAGGCACTGAATAAACACTAGCTGGAAGGAAGGAGGGGAGGGGAGGAAGAAGAAAGGAAAAATATAATACTCTAAATACAAATAGGATCATACTCTGCACACTATGCATATCATGCAATTTGCTTTCTTCTCTTAACAATATGATGGACACTTTTTATCACAGTACCTCATAATATTAAACGCTGCAAAGTATTCCTGTGTACGGTGGTGCTCTCATTGACCTAACCCACTCCCTCCTTCTTGAAATCCTGCGTGGGCAGTAAGTAGGGAGGGGGTCACAATGGTACCCAGCAATAAGTTTTCCCTGAATTTCAGTCTACGACATCAACTGGTGATGGATCAGAGCGTGCAAAATTACGCTCAAGAGACGAAACGGCCCTAGACCTGGTGGGACTTCCAGGAGACCTGACTGGAGGTATTAACAAACTTAAAGGAAAGATGTGTTAATTGGATGCTGAGAAATCAGGGAAAAGGGGGAGTCACTGAGGCAAACCGTGGTGGTGCCCACAGGAGCACAGCCAGGGAGATGACACCCTGCCAGGCTGGCCCAAGCGTTGCGTCCACCTGGCAGGCATTTCCCTGTTGGTGAAGTGGCCTGGGCAGGGTTCAGAGCCCAAAGGCATTAAATCCTCAGATCGTGTCCCCAACTCTCTGGTCCGACGCCAAGTTCACACAGCACTCAAGTACTTTCCTACAGAGGGAGATGGTGCCAAGCAGTCAACATACCGTCCAGTCCACCTCCAGCAAATTTCTCACTGAGAAGTAATAAACTGACTTCTGATTGGATTCAGGAGTTTTTGTGGATTTGATTAAATGAGCCAGGAAGGTTCCTACCAACTCGGACAGGACACCTTGGAGATAGAAATTTGGGGCCAGCCCAGCTAAGGGCCAGATGCTGGGCAGGGGAGTACTCCCCTTGGGCTGACTCATCTCTGTGGTCAGCAGCCTGCCCTGCCCCATTGCTCACCATCTTCAAACTTCTAGCGATAAACAAGAAACACTTACTGTTTACTGAGCTCTCACTATGGACCAGGTCCGGAGCCACATGACCTACAGTTATGACCTCATTTAATCCACACGATGGAGCCATGAGGTGGGAACTAGCATGCTTATTTACCGAGAAAGAAACCAAGGTTTAGAAGATCAAGGGACTTGCCTGGGGTCAAGACCCAAGAGTCAAGATTTAAACCCAGATCTGACTGACCTCCGGGCAAGTCTCTCACCATGGGTGTTCCACAGATCCCTCACACCAGGATTGCTTGAGATTCTTGTTTAAAAAAGCAGATCCCAGGAACCCACCCCTAAATTTACTAAACCAGATTATCTGAAGGTGGACCCCAGGAACCTGCATTTTTACAAGCTTCCAGGCAATCTGGAAGCCCATTAAGGTCTTAGAACTACTGCGGTGGCCACATCAGGACCTCTAAACTCTACTCCCATGGCCTCCCTTGGCCTCTCTGGCCCTCTACCCTTTCTTGGTTCTCTTGTATTTCTCTGATGACTCCTTCACAGTTTCATTCTGTCCACCCTGGGATCCTTCATTCACTCTCAAGGTTTGAGTGGCATCCATTGCTGACAGTAGGTTGCAGCCATGACCTCTCCCCTGAGCTTTGAGCCCCCACAGAACTGCTGACTAAACGTCTCCCCCAGAAACCCTCAGGGCTCCTCTGACATATCCCAAAACTCATCCTCCCATCTTCCCCTCCAAGCCTCCTCTCCTGCCTGGGATCCTAATGGAATCACCATCCCCCCAGCCACCTGAAACCCTGGGCACTGTCTTGGATTCTCCCCCTCCCTTACCACCCCACCATTCATTCACCACTGCTGCCAAGCACACCTCCTAAATGTGTCTCAAACGTGGCCCTTCCTCTCCTTCACCAAAACTGCAGTTCAGGCTTTGGCATCCTCCCCCCAGACAGTCCCATTCCTGTCAGAACTGGTCTCCCTGCTCTCAGCTTGTCCTTAAATCCATCTTCCACAGGGCAGCTGGAATGACCTATCCAAAAAGTGAATCTCCAATCTTCAATGGCTCCCACTGCCCAGAGAAGCCGAGGGCCTGTGTGGACGTGAGTCCACACATCATCTCCCTTCACTTTTGACGCAGAGTTTAATGTTTCACCAGGTGGCGGTTTGCTCTTGGCAACAAGATGATCTTTTGTAAATGAGTGCCTCACCAACCGTGTAGAACATACCTTTATAAATGCGTCGGATACTAGCGCTGCTGCAAGAGCAGTGAATGGAATGTTCATAGTAAACAATACACGTTCTCCTGCCCGAGATCCCCAGCCCAGGGCCCTTCCAGTTAAGATTTATCAGGCCTGCACTTTCTAACACGGTCTTCCCTTTTCCACTGTCAGGAATTCCTACACTGGTCAGTTACAGCTTCCTACGTTCCAGCTGTGTGTTCTCCGTGAAAAGAGTAAGTGAATAAATGAGAGGCTCTTTTTAAAGGACGTTAAATGGGGAACTTCCTCTAGAAAGACTAAACACGCACTTGCTGTTTTTCAAGTAGAGGTCTGGGATAGAGCTAAGGAAGCAGGGCCACGGAGAGCCACACGGCTGGCCGGGGCGACCGTGCAGCTTGGAGGTCCGTGGCCGCCCGCTTGCCTGCTTCCTGCCCCACTCCCCACACTATCTGTTGGGCACTCAGGTGCAGACATTTTGGATACACGAGTTCATGTCATCCTTGCAAAGACCCTCACTGCTCCTTCTAGAGTCCTGGGTTTTGAAGTCTCTGCCCCTAATTAGTAGCCCAGCTCCTAAGCGTCAGAGTTAAGACTGGAACCCAAGGTCTGCCTCTAAAGGTCACTCTCACGGAGGACTCATGAAGAGTCCACACCCCTCTTTACAAGGAGGCGGAAACCTGAGCACAGGGAGGGACAGTCACCTGCCCCGTGAGCTGGTCCTCAGAGCCCATCACAGGTCAGAAACGCTTCCTGACCTCGCTTCATCCAAGGCCCGCCCTAGGAGATGCGCAAAACAGGGCTGAGCCCCCAGGACAGGTGGGGAAGGAGGAACTTGAGGGCCCAAAGTCCCAGTGACAGCGGCAGAGGCAGGACCAGGACCCAGCTCTCCAGGGTCCCGCAGCCACCTCTCCCTCTCCTCTCACCGCCCCCTTCCTTTTTTCCGCTGCCTCCGCTCCCATGTCTCTCCCAAGGCTCACTGCCCCAGGCCTCTGCCCTTAGCTGCTTCCTCAGAAGCCTTGCAAGATCCCCAGACTGCAGGCCACCTCCAGCCAGATTCATCAGCACCCCCTCTCACCTCACAGCCCCACCCTCACCAGCTCCGAGGCCAGAGGCGCCCTGGCACAGCAGAGAGATCTGAGAGCCGGGGAACCAGGAGCCCTGCGTCCCAGACCTCTGTCTGCTTCAATTTGCCTCGGGACTCTGGGCAGGTCTCTTCTCCTCTCTGAGCCTCAGTTTCTCCCCAGTGAAAGGGCAGGGTGCACAATGGGACTCCAGGCTCTCTCCATCCTGAGGCATTGGGTGTGGCTGATGTCCTAGGGCCAGCCTCTGTGTCACAGACAACTTAGTGACCTTTGGAGGGGCCACTCAGGCTACACCCTGGGGAAGAGGCCCAGCGGGGAGTCCCCAAAGCCCCCACTGCCTCCCAGTGAAAAACACTGAATTTCACTCCAAATAAGGGAACTTACAGCAAAGTTCCCTGCCACGGCCCAGTTCCGGCTGGTTTATGTTAGCTGGGCAAGACTAAACAGACCTTCACACGCTCAGTATTAAGCACTAAAAATGAAAAAACGACTGTTTGTCTCTGGAGCATGGGGCGAGGGAGAGGTCGGTGCTCCCCTGAGGCCCCTCGAGAAGCTCAGCAGACCTTGGGAGGACCCATGGGGGTTGGGGGGGGGGGGGTGTTGAGAAGCCCACTGAGGAGGGAGAAGGGTTTCAACAGGCATCAATGTGGGGCGGGCACAGGGTAGTGGCGCCAAGGGACATGGGGCCTGGGGGTCGAGGTGGCAAGTGCTCTTTGTGTCTGCAGAAGTGGGAATGTGAAGGGGAACCAGACAATGAGCCATGGAGAGAGGGCGAGAGAGAGAAATGCAGAGCAAGAGTGGCACCGTCCTTCCTTCTCACCCCCACTCCGCCTGCCATGACCAGGAGGCCAGGAGGGAGGTAAAAGGGGAGGGAAGGGACTCCAGCAGTTCCTGGACAAAAGCACCTTGTTCCCAGCTGCCCCACCTGTCTCCTGCAGTGTGGACACCATAAACCTGAGATAAGAATTTAATTATTTACAAAACAGAGAAGCCTGAAGCGGACTGCCTTCCTGTTTTCCCACACAGGCCCCCTCCAGACAGACCTGCCTTCTAGCCTAACCCTGCAGGGCCTGCCCCTCCATCCCTCCACCACCTGGACCACCTCCTTTTACAAAGCGCTTTGCCACTGTGATCTGACAACCCTGAGCGGCGGACACCACAGTTCCCATCGTAGAGGTGAATAAACTAGCACTCGGGGAGTGACGTGACCTTCACCAGGTCACTCATCTGTGCGTGGCAGAGCTGGGATCTGTGGTACCCACAGCTTCTGAATCCATCTTCAGCCTAACAGTCAAGGCCCTGCACCCTCAGGCCACACTGTCATTGGCCAGCCTTGCCTTACTGCCACATACAGCAGCTCCATCTGCTCCCTGCCTGCCCCCAAGAGAAAGGCCGTCTATATCTATCCAAACCTCCCCATCATTCTTCCAAACAAATGCCTCTTCCTGGAAACCCTCCCTGACTCCACGCAGCCTCAGGGACCACCCTCCTCTCCTCTGACCCCCCTCAACCCCAGCGATCAGCATCACAGCGCTGTGAGGGCAGGGCCATGTCCGTCCCCGGAGGCTGGCACGAGGCCTAGCACGTGGAAGGCACTCAAAGCACATCATAACATCAGGGAAGGCAGGAAGGAACCGCCGGTTCCATGTTGCTCTCACCTGCTCTTGTCTTGGCCCCAGAGCCTGGGATTCAGGAAGAGTTTTTTCAACAAAGAAAAGACAGTGGGCTGCAGCAGCCCAGAAGGACCCGTGGAAGGAAAGTTTGACTTCCCCAGAATCAGCCCATCCTTGCATTCATTTCAAAATATGTATTTGCCGAGCGCCTACTGTGTGTGCCAGGCACTGGTGGTGGTGACACAACAGTGAGCAACCAGGCAGCAGGAGATACTGACAAGTACACAGGCCCTGACACCTAGCATGATCAGCCATGACGGGGGCACAGGGCAGCAGTGGGAGAGGACACAGAGGCCATCTAACCAGCCGGGGTGGTCAGGGAAAGCTTCCCGGTGGAAGTCAGGACCTGAAGGTGGAGCCTCATGATGACAACAATAACTAGCATTTATTATACATTTATGACTAGTCAAGCATGATCTCTAACAAGGAATTAGAGAATGGAGAAGTCAAGCCTCTGGCTCCAGGTGGCACAGGCAGCAAAGACGAAGTCTGACCCCCAAGCCCGACCTCAAACACAGTGCATTCTACCCTACCTGCCTCTCCTGCTCCCTCCTCACACCCTAGGCACGACTGACTGGCCCGGGTCCCCTCAGATGCGCTTGGGGAACTCCAGAGGCCTGCTGGGCCACACCAGAGTTCAATGTCTGGGTTGGGTTTCCACAGCCCAGAGGGACCCTCTGGCTGACCCTGCTGCAAGAGGACGCAACAACCCCTCTGCACCCCAGGCGCTCCACAGAGCACAAGGGGGAGAGCCAGCCTCCTCAGTCACGGTTTACGGCATGTCTGTAGCCACTGCCTGGGCTATACGAGAGCTGGCTTACCAGGGAGGAAGGCTGTTGACCCAACCTGGCTCAGCTCCTGCCCACCAGAGCCACACACCAAGCCCCAAGGACCCAGATTTAACATATCCCACTCAGTGTGTGCTCACTCTCCCCAGGGGCCCCTCAGCACAAGTTAAGATCCAATTGGCACTAATTGGACCAAGCTGGCAGCGCCCAGGGTAGCTTGAGTGCTGTCATCATGGATCTGACTCACTGAGCAATGGCCATCGGTGCCTATGGAGCCCACTATTAGTGTCACTATTAGTGTCATTTTGGGAGGATCGAGCAAGCTTGGATGGTGCTTCGTGAGTCACCACCACAGTCTGGCCAAGCTTTCAGCTGGAGACCTAGAACTTACAGGTGATCTATCCTTAGTCTCACATCCAGGCAAGAGCAGAAACCCAAGCCTGGACCATCACCAGCTCATGAGTCTACTGGCCCATTCCTCTGCTGGTGGTCCCAGAAAGTCTTCTCTGGAAGTGAAAGGGGTTTGTAGCTTTTCCCTTCCTCCCAGGGAACAAGACCTCCAGTCTGATAATCAAACCCCAAACGCAAGAAGGGAACCTCAACTCAATCCTAGAATATGGAGCCCCAAAAGGAACTCTTGGCCCCAAGACTCAAAGGTCAACTGCAGTCTTGAACCCCAGACCCTGGAGTGAAAACTCCCCTCCAGAAATGAAACTCTTGCCCCAGCACGGAACTGACCCCAAAACTGGCACTGCAACACCAAGCCAGAATCCTGCCTGAAGAAATGGCACTTTCACCCCAAAATAGAACCTTGTGCCCTGGGAACTGAACCTTAACTCCCAGACAGTAAACCCCTACTTTCAGAATAAGCCCTGAATCTTGGGAAACTCTCTGCTCAACAGCTGATCCAGACTCTTCGTATATTTTGTTTCTTTAAGACAACCTCAACTTGGAAACCAGACGAGGAGACTGAAACTCCCTAAGACACTTTTCCTTGACGTTTTGCAGTGAAGGAACCAGAGGAACATCATGCAACCAGAGCCCTGGTTTCCAGGAGGACTGCATTTTGACGCAGAAACTTCATGTGAGTGGTGTCCTAGTCACTCACAGCCTCCTCCCACCCCGTCCTCCAGCCTCTGGCTCCACCAGGGTCTGGGTGTCTGGTTGGTCTCCTCAGCCCCAGAGGGTCTGCCAGCTCCAGCCCAGGAGAGGGAAAACCCCCTCTATAACTCTCAGGCACTGGGTAGGCTCTCTCTGCCCTGAAGAAAGAGGTTTCCTTACTCATTATTAGTCTGTTCAGATTTCTGCTTCTTCATGATTCAGTCTTGGTAGGTTGTACGTTTCCAGGAATTTATCCATTTCTTCTAGATTATCAACTTGTTGGCATATAATCGTTCATAGTAGTGTCTTACGATCCTTTGTATTTCTGTGATATCAACTGCAATGTCTCCTTTCATTAATGATTTTATTTATTTAAGGCTTCTTTCTTTTCTTCTTAGTTGGTCTAGCTAAAGGTTTGTCAATTTTACTTGTCTTTTTAAAAAAAAACAACTCTTAGTTTTGTTGATCTTTTCTGTTGTCATTCTAGTCTTTACTTCATTTATTTCCACTCTGATCTTTGTTATTTCCTCCCTTCTCCTAACTTTGGGCTTAGTTTGTTCTTCTTTCTCTAGTTCCTTGAGGTGTAAAACTAGGTTGTTTATTTGAGATCTTTCTTTTTTTTTTTCTCCCCAAAGCCCAAGTACATAGTTGTATATCCTAGTTGCAGGTCATTCTGGTTCTTCTATGTGGGACACCACCACAGCATGGCTTGATGAGTGGTATGTAGGTCTGCGCCCAGGATCCAAACCGGTGAACCCTGGGCCACCAAAGCAAAGCACATGAACTTACCACTCAGCCACGGGGCCAGCCCCCTCTTTCTTTTTTCTTAATGTAAGCACTTATCACTATAAATTTCCCTCTTAGAACTGTTTTTGCTGCATCCCATAAGTTTTGGTATGTTGTAGTTCCATTTAGTTTGTCTCAAGATATTTTTTATTTCCCTTTTGATTTCTTCTTTGACCCATTGGTTGTTCAGGAGCATGTTGTTCAATCCCCACATGTTTGTGAATTTTCTGGTTTTCCTCCTCTAATTTATTTCTAGTTTCATACCATTGTGGTCGGAAAAGACACCTGATATGATTTCAACCTTCTTCAATATGTTAAGACTTGTTTGCTGGCTAACGTATGATCTATCCTGGAAAATGTTTTGTCTCTGCTTGAGAAGAATGTGTGTTTTGCTGCCGTTTGATGGAATGTTCTATATGCGTCTGTTAGGTCCATTTGGGCTAAAGTGTAGCTCAAGTCCAATGTTTCCTTATTCATTTTCTGTCAGAATAATCTATCCATTGTGGAAAGTGGACAACAGAAGTCCTCTACTATCATGGTATCACTGTGTATTTCTCCCTTCGGATCTGTTAAATATTTGCTTTATATATTTATGTGCTCTGATGTTGGGTGCATATATATTTACTCTAGTTATTTCCTCTTAATGAACTGATCCCTTTATCATTCTATAATGACCTTGTTTGTCTCTTATTACAGTTTTTTACTTAAAGTCTATTTTTCTGATATAGGTATAACTACCCTTGCTCTCTTCTGGTTTCCATTTGCCTGGAATATCTGTTTCCACTCCTTCACTTTCAGCTTATGTGTGTCCTTAAAGTTGAAGTGAGTCTCTTACAATGGGGTAGTTTGTTGAGTCTTGTTTTTTCCACCCATTTAGCCACTCTATGTCTTTTGATTGGAGAATCTAGACTATTTATATTTAAAGTAATTAATGATAGGTAAGGACTTACTATTGCCATTTTGTTCATTCTTTTCTGGGTATTTTGTAGATCCTTTGCTCCTTTCTTTCTCTCTTACTGTCTTCCTTCATGATTTGATGTTTTTCTGTAGTGACATGCTTTGATCCCTCTCTCTTTATTTTTTGTGTATCTACTAGTGGTTTTTGCTTTGTGGTTACCATGAGGTTTACATAAAACATCTTATAGTTATAGCAGTCCACTTTAAGTTGATAACAACCTAACTTTGCTCACACACAAAGGGTCAACACTTTTACTCCCTCCTCAACATTTTATGTTTTTGATGTCACAATTTACATCTTTCTATACTATATATCCACTAATTATTATAGTTACAACTATTGTATAGCTATTTTCTTTTAGTATAGCTAAACTATATAGTATAGTATAAACTATATAGTATAGTATAGCTATTTTCTTTTACCCTTTATGCTAGAGTTATAAGTGATTTACATACCACCATTACGGCATTAGAGTATCCTGAATTTGACCGTATATTTACACTTACCAGGGAGTTTTACACTTCCATATGTTTTCATGTTACTAGTTAATGTCCTTTCTTTTCAGCTTGATGAACTCCTTTAGCATTTCTTGTAAAGCAGGTTTAGTGGTTATGAACTCTTTCAGCTTTTGTTTGTCTGGGGATATCTGTAACTCTCCTTCAATTCTGAAGGACAGCGTTGCTAGGTAAAGTATTCTTAAATCTCCCAACAAAGAAAAGTCCAGGACCGATGGCTTCAGTGGTGAATTCTACCAAACATTTAAAGAAGAATTATATTTGTGGGTTTTGTTTTGTTTTTGAGTTTTTTGGGGGGGTTTGTTTTTGGTTTTGTTTTTTTTTTTTGCTGAGGAAGATTCTCTCTGAGCTAACATCTGTGCCAATCTTCCTCTATTTTGTATGTGGGTTGCTGCCACAGCATGGCTGATGAGGGTGTAGATGCATGCTCAGGATCTGAACCTGCGAACTCAGGCCACCAAGGCAGAGTTTGCCAAACTTAACCACCATGCCACAGGGCTGACTCTAAAGAAGAATTAATACCCAGAATTAATTTTTCTTAAACTCATCCCAAAAAATGAAGAGAAGGGAACAGTTCCAAACTCATTTTACAAAGCCAGCATTACACTGATACCAAGGCCAGACAAGGATACTACAAGAAAAGAAAATTACAGGCCAATATCCCTAATGAACATAGACGCAAAAATCTTCAACAAAATATTAGCGAACACATTCAACAGCACATTAAAAGGATCATACAGCATGATCAAGGATTTATCCCTGGGATGCAAGGATGGTTCAACATATGCAACATCAATAAATGTAATATACCATATTAACAAAATGAAGGATAATAATCACATAATCATCTCAATAGATGCATAAAAAGCATTTGACAAAAATCAACATCCTTTCATGATAAACACTCTCAACAAATTAGGTATAGATGGAATGTGGCTCAACATAATAAAGGCCATATACGACAAGCCCACAGCTAGCATCATACACAATAGTGAAAAGCTGAAAGCACCTCCTCTAAGATCAGGAACAAGACAAGGGTGCCTACTCTCACCACTTCTATTCAACAAAGTACTGGAAGTCCTAGCCAGAGCACTTAGGCAAGAAAAATAAAGAAAAGGCATCCAAATAAGAAAGGAAGAAGTAAAACTGTCTCTGTTTTCAGATGACATGGTCTTATATACAGAAAACTCTAAAGACTCCACCAAAAGACTGTTAGAATTGATGAACAAATTCAGTAAAGTTGCAGGATACAAAATCAACACACAAAAGTCAGGTGTGTTTCTATGCATTAACAACAAACTATCCAAAAAAGAAATGAAGAAAACAAATCAATTTATAATAGCATCAAAAAGAATAAAATATCCTTAAGGATAAATTTAACCAAGGAGATAAAAGATTTGCACACTGAAAACTAAAAAACACTGAGGAAAGAAATTGAAGAAGATAAAAATACATGCAAAGAATATCCCATGTTCATGGGTTGAAAGAATTAATATTGTTAAAATGTCCCTACCTTCCAAAGCAATCTACAGATTCACTGCAATCCCCATCAAAATTCTAATGGCATTTTTCACAAAAATGGGGGGAAAAAATCTCAGAAATTGTATGGAATCACAAAAGACCCTAAATAGCAATCTTGAGCAAGAAGAGCAAAGCTGGAGGCATCACACTTCCTGATTTCAAGCTATATTACAAAGCTATACTAATCAAAAAAGTATGGCATTGGCATAAAAATAGACATATAGATCAATGGATTAGAATAGACAGACAAGAAATAAACCCATACATATATGGTCAACTAATTTTCAACAAAGGTGCCAAGAATACACAATGAGGAAAAGACAGTCTTTTCAACAAATGGTCCTGGGAAAACTAGATATCCACATGCAAAAGAGTTAAACTGGACCCTTATGTCACACCATATACAAAAATCAACTCAAAATGAATTTAAGATCTAAACATAAGACCTGAAACCATAAAATTCCTAGAAGAAAACATAGGGGGAAAGCTCCTTGACATTGATCTTGGTAATGATTTTTTGTTTTGACACCCAAAGCACACATAACAAAAGAAAAAGTAAACAAGTGGAACTACATCAAACTAAAAAGTTTCTGCACAGCAAAGGAAACAATCAGCAAAATGAAAGGCAATCTGTGGAATGGGAGAAAATATTTGTAAACCATACATCTGATAAGGGGTTAATATCCCAAATCTACAAGGAACTTTTACAACTCAATAGCAAAATAATAATAATAATAATAATGACTCAAAAAATGGGCAAAGGACCTGAATAGTCATTTTTCCGAAGAAGACATACAAAGGCCAATAGGTACATGAAAAGGTGCTCAACATTGCTAACCATCAGGGAAATGCAAATCAAAACCACAAGAGAGACCACCTCACACCCGTCAGATGGCTATTATCAAAAAGACAAGAGATAACAAATATTGACAAAGATGTAGAGAAAAAAGAACTCTTGTACACCGTTGGTGGGAATGTAAATTGAAACAGCCATTTTGGAAAACAGTATGGAGGTTCCTCAAAAAATTAAAAATAGAATTACCATGTGATCCAGCAGTCCCACTTTGGGGTATATACCCAAAGGAAATGAAATCACTACCTTGAAGAGATATCTGCACCCCCATGTTTATTGTAGCATTATTCCAAATAGCCAAGATATGAAAACAACCTAAGTGTTGACAGATGAATGGATAAAGAAAATGTGGTATACACACACACACACACACACACACACACACGCTCAATGGAATATTATTCAGCCATAAAAAAGGAGGAAATCTTGCTATTTGGGACAATGTGGATGAACCTAGAGGACATTATACTAAATGAAGTAAGCCACAGAAAGACAAATACTGTATGGTATCACTTATATGTGGAATCTAAAAAGAAAACAACAACAAAGTCAAACTCATAGAAACAGAGAGTAGACTGGTGGTTGCCAGCGGCTGAGGAGTGAAGGAAATGGGGAGAGGTTGGCCAAAAAGTACCAACTTTCAGTTATAAGATAAATAAGTTCTGAGGATCTAATGTACAGCATGGTGAGTACAGTTGATAATACCGTATGGTGTACTTGAAAGCTGCTAAGAGAGCAGATCTTAAAAGTTCTCACCAAAAAAAAGTAACTATGTGAGGTGATGGATGTGTTAATTAACTCGATTGTGGGAATCACTTCATAATATATCCATATATCAAACCATGATATCGTATACTTTAAATATATTACAATTTTATTTGTCAATTATACCACAATAAAGCTGGGAAAAGAAAAGAAGTTTCCTGCCGACAACTGGAGTTGGGGGCTGGGGATAGGATCTGTTGCCTCAGGCAGGGACGGGCACTCTATTGGGTTCAAGCTCTGCCTTTGTCCCTGGAAGCTGGAGGACAGTCCAGGGCTCTCAGAGGCAGGAAGGGGCCCTGGCTGGTCCTCCTGGAATCAGAATGGAAGGCTTCACTCACCCCAGTCTGTATCTTGAGAGTGAGGGTCAAGAACGGGTGTCAACCTAATGTCGATTCAGAGGCCCCATTAAGAGGCCCAGAAAGGGCCTGGAACAGGACTCGGAGGTACAGACTTTCATAATCCTAGGACAACCTGGCTCTCAGTTTCTCCTCTGTAACGTGGGGCTAAGAATCCTTGTGATGGGAATCGAATGAGATCTTGGAGGAGAAAGCAAGAGGGAACTGTTTAAGTGCTATACAAACACAAGGGACACAGCCCTGTGAAAAGTCTCAGAGCCCTGGGGCCAAGACAGCTTTTTTCTCTCCTCTCTTCCCCTTTCCCACCTGCTGCTTCATTTCTCAGGCCATTTTTCCACATTCTGTCTTACTATATGGCCATCCATCCAGTCCATCCTGCTTTCCCCTCCCTTGACAGTTTAATAAGTTAATAAGTCCTGAGCCCCAAGGTGAGGGTCTGGGGCTTTGATCTCAACTCTGGGAAAACCAGAGCAGCCTTGGCCTGTCTTGGCTGATTTATGGCCACCTTTCATGGTTTGTGTGCATATGCCGGGGGAACTGGCACCCATGGGGAGCGAGGAGCCACTGAGAAAGCCTGGCTGGGTTGGGACTGAAGGCCCTGGTTCAGAAGCTGACGGAAGCCAGATGCACATCACACCAGAGAAGCCAGGGCCCTGCCTCTGCCCACCCAGGAGCCACATGTGACGGGCAAAGGGGACATTCATTATTGATGGTGTCCCAGGGGGTAGGGATGGAGCCAAGAGCTCAGGGCCAGCCCTGCCCTGCTCACCTGCCTCTCCTCCTGGCTCTAAGACCTCGAGGCCTTGGGTGGGACATAGCTCTCGCGGAAACACCCACACATCAGTTCACACCAAGAGGCCCACCCTCCCGGTGTATTCAGGCTCTTCCAAGCCAAGCCACCTGGGCGTCTCACTGACCACTGCCCAGAAGTCAGAATCCTCAGGGACGTGTCAGCACAAGCAGCTCCTGTGCATCCCCTCCCCACCTGCAAATCTTCAAGTCCACCTTCTAAAGCATCTCCCAAATTAATCCACTGGCCTCGCTGCTCGCTGCCCTCCCCTGCTGGAAGCCACACCTCTCCTCGCCTGGAGGACTGCAGCAGCCTCCTGCCTGGCCCCTCCTCTGCCCCTCTCTTGCCCCAGAGATTTCTAAGGCATCTAAACGATCTTGTCACTCTTCTGTTTAAAGCCCTCCGGTAGTTCCCCTTGGAACAGCACACGTCATCAGCAGCACAATACATCATCCTGCAAGGGCAGAGCCTTGAGACCTCATTACCACCTGGGCCAATCCAGCTGTATGACGTTGGCCAAGTCACTTCCCAACTCTAGGGTTGAGAAAGGAGGTAGGACAAAACGATCTCTATGGTATATTTGGGTTCCAATGTTGGAAGTCAGCGCCACCAGCCCTTCCACCAGCCTCAAGCACATGCCTGACCACCTGCCAGTCCTCTCCCCTCAGGAATAATGTGCTCAAAGGAGCATTTGCTGGGGAGATCAGAGAAAGAAACAAAAAGAAAGCAGACACGGAGGAGGAGAAGGGCTCCCGGACCCTTCTGCCAATATGGACTGATGTCTGAACTGGATGAGGCTGGGCTGCGAGCACATCAAGGGCAAAGACAACGCCCAGTACTCACCTCTCAGTCCCCTATACCCAGCCCAGTGCACAGAGGGCACCGACAAGTGAAACAAATCAGCTGGAGCATCCTTGCAGCTTCACTCTACTCTGATCAGGGTAAAGCACCTCCTCCCCTCACTCTCAGGGGCACCTGGACACCCCCATTTAGACACACACATCTAGACTGGCCCATCCCCTAGAGGAGGTCAGCCTTTCAGCAGATGCCAGACAGAGGCTGGGGCAAGCCAAGGGGGAAAGAGGAAGGTGGCAGCCAGGAGCACGTGGAACTGCCACCACCCTAATCATAAGACAGCACATTCCCCTGGCAACGTTCTCCCTTTTCCGTCCCCACGCCAAACTCTGGAGCCGCCAGGATGGCATCCTGGGGGCAGGAGAGGCAAGGAAAGCCGTCCAGGTAAGCCACCAGACATATTTCCTCTTTCTCTCCCTTCATCCCAAGACAGGCCCTCTCTCCTCCTCCTGCCTCGCCCCTGCACAGACAGCCCTTGTGACCACCAACTTGCTTCCATGGACAGAGAGGCAAAGGAGCAGCCACTGAATGATTTTCTGCTGAAAGTTCCTTGGCTTAGAGGGCTGGGATGACATTGGCCTAGACTTCACGGTTCCTGACTAAAACTCCAGAGTATTTTCCAAAGGCCTTCCTCCCTGCCAGGTCCTAAATTCTAATTTTTGTCCCCTAGCTCCATTCAACTGTCAAAAACTGTGCTCAACATCTTAACTCAGCCCCTCCATACTTAGCAGCAGCAGCGAGCCAACCCTCAGTGCTGTCTTCAAGCCCAGGGGCTTGTGTGAGGGCCCCTACCAACAACGCTTCACTGCCGCCCTCCACACCCAGCTCAATGCTCTCAATTGGGGGTGGTATTGGCCCCTCTGGGGTGCTTTTAAAAATATAAGAGAGCTATTGTTTTTTAATGTCATAATATGACATTAAGGTGGCCAGTGGCATTTAATAGGCAGGGGTCAGGGATGCTAAATGAACAGTTCCACGCCCAACATGCCAGGAGCACCCATACTGGGAACGTGAGGCCGACGTCCCTAGAGAAACCTTCTCGGACGCCCAAGACCAGGTCAAGTTCCCCCGTGCCAGCTCCCTAGGCTTCTCTTTCACAGCCCTTACTAAATGTAACTGCTTGGATAAACAACTGAAGAAAGAGTTGACAGAGCAGTCGAAGAAGTGCCCCAGCCTCAAGGAGGTGGAGCAGAATTCTCCAGCCCCCGTGTGGGCTGCGCACAGCGACTTTCTTCCAAAGAGCGCAATACGGAAAAGGGAGAAAAGTGTAACTTTAAGTTTTTAACGGAGAAACCTGACAAGCACTCCCTCAGCCAAGTGATCAAGGTCAACATCAACAGTGGTAAGTCAGGTTGAGAGCACGCACCATCGTTATGATGAGATGAAAATGGCACTTCACCTCTATGGTCTTTCTCTCCAAAACCTATGACCACAGCCTAATCAAGAGAAGAACGTCAGATGAACGCCAGTAGAGGGACAGTCTACAGAAGACCTCACCAGTCACGGTCAAAACAGTCAAGGCCATCAAAAACAAGGAAAGTGTGAGAGACTGTCACAATCAAGAGGAGCCTAAGAAAACATGACAACTAAATATATAATGTAGTAACTAAAAATATAATGTGGGATCCTGGTATAGAAAAAGAACATTAAGGAAAACTGAGGAAATCTGAATAAAATATGGGCTTTAGTTAATAACACTGTATTGATATTTGTTCATTAATTATCACAAATGTTCCATGTTAACGTAAGATGTTAATAATGGAGGAAACTGGCTATAGAATACTAGGAAACTCTCTGTACTATTTTGCAATAATTCTGTAAATCTAAAACTGTTCTGCATAAAAAAAAAGTATTTCTTAAAAAAAAAAAAAGAATGATAGCTCCCAAGTCAAAAAGATCTCGGCTAGAATCCCAGCTCCACCTCAGGCCAGACGTGTGACCTTGGACAAGTTGCTTACCCTCTCCAAGCCTCAGTTTATTCACCCATAAATGGGGTTAATAATTGTACTTACTCCACGTGGTTGTTTTAAAGATTAAATGAGATAATAAGTGTAAAGAGCTTAGCATGGGCTTCTTCACATCGCATGTTACCAACTGTCATCATATTCTGACTCATTTTTATTCATTTGTCCTTTTTGTCCCCATCTGCCTCCCCCACTGGAGGGAAAGCTCCATGGCAGCGAGCCCTCGTCTGTTTGGTATACCACTGTATCCTCATGCCTAGGAGAGCATCTGGCCCATCGCTGATGCTTAGTATGTGTTTGTTAAACAACAGAATGAGCCCTCTGCATCAGAGCAGCCCTGGAACCCCCACTCCACCCTTCAGTCCCAGAGCCCAGCGCAGAGCCCCACCTACACTCAGGACTGCAGCGAGAGCAGAGAAAGCCAAGGCCTCCCACCTGCTCACAGTGACTCCAGTCCCGTCCCTCCGCCCCCTCTCCTAGCCCTTCTTCTCTCTCCGCTCCACCCCCCACAGGCGTCAGCACCTGCTCATTTCCCCGAAGCAGCAGGATCTGGGTAATGACCTCTGATAAGCATCTTTTAATAAACCCTGTAGCTGGATCTGTCATCCAGAAGATATTCTCCCCTCTTCTCACTCCCACCCCCATCTCCTCCCACTTCCTGAGCTGGCCCATTAATGCCTCTGGTCTCACCAGGCAGGCCCTCAGGCCCTCAGGGCCTCTGGACTGTGGCTTTCTGGGGAAGGACCAACAGACAGCCCAGGCTATTCCGTAAGCCTGACCCTCCCCACACGCCTGAGGTCTCGGCAGCCTGCCCTGCCTGTGCCACCCAGCCCGACTGCTGGCCAGTCCACTTCCCTCCATCCCTCAGGCAGGTTTCCCAGGCGTTACCAAGGAGACCACTTGCATCCTGCCCGGGGTTGCCAAAGCAACCAGCTCAGTGAAAAGCAGCCCCTCAGCCTCTGGCCCCTGGGTGTACAGGACCAGGAATGAGAGAGTCACAGACCAACAGGAAATAGGCCCAGGCAGCTGGCACACTGGGGTGCAGGCCTCCCCTGGGCAGTGCCCAGCTCTGCCCTCCTTCCTCCTCCCTCTTGCTCCTTCTGTTACTGCTGTTGTCCATCCTGCCTCCATCTTGGGCTCTGTGATTTAGAGCCAATGCCTCAATGTGCACATCTTGGAGGTGGGCACATGCCATCCCAGAGGGTCGGTGAAAGGAAGCCCCAACATGTAGAAATTCCCTCCAAGACCAATTTTCTCCCTTGTGGGCTTTGGTGTCCTGGGTAGAAATCCCAACTTGGCCATTTTCTAGGTCAGTGTTTCTAGGCAGCATTCTTAGTCTCAATTTTCTCACCTTGTTAAATGGGAACAATAATGCCAACCTCACTTTTATTGAGAAATTAAAGGAATTAACCTACATTGATGCACCTAGCACAGTGCCTAGCATCAAGGCACTTCTTAAAAATCCTTTTTTTTTAAAATTCTGATGAGCAATTGCCCTTCTGACCATAGCCATTGGTCAGAAATGCTTCCAGAATAACCCATGGGAATCCTAGATGAGGTCGTCAGCATGGCTGTGCACCCGGCCCTTTCAGCCTGGCCTAGGACAGAAGCCCTGCAGCTGCCATTAACCTCCCAGCAGCTCCAGATGCTTCCTTCCCTCCTCCCCACAGCGGTATTCTGCTGCTGCTGCTGTTTGAATGACGTCACTACACTCCTCTGCTCAAAAGCTGTCCTCCCACTGCCTACAGGACCAAGTCTAAGGCGCCTCCCACCAGCAAGGTTCGAGAGTTCCAGCTGCTTCACATTCTCACCAGCACTAGGTATTATCGGTCTTTTTAATTCCAGCTATTCCCGGGAAAGTAGAGTGGTGCCTCATTGTGGTTTTAATTTGCACTTCTCTAATAACTAATGGCATTGAAAATTTTTCTATCTGCTTGTTTTCCACTCATATATTTTGTGTGTTGAAATATTTGTTCAAATCTTCCACTCATTGAAAAAATCAAGCTGTCTTCTTAAAAGTAATAATAGAAAAATAAAGTATTCATCCTGACATCCAAGATCCAAGATCCAAGATTTTCTCACCCCTGCAAGATCGGGTGCCAACCTACCTTCAAAGACTGACGTGTTTGTTCAGCTCCCCACCGGGAGCCCCCCCATCCCAGGCAGGAGGGACTGCCCCGGCCCCTGCACACACCTTGCATCTTCCTGCCTCCATGCTTTTGCTGCTGCAGCCTCACGGAGATGCCCTTGAAGCTCCATTCCAAGTCTTCTCCACCCAACTCCAGGCTCCCCTCCTCTGAGAAGCCCAATCTCACCAACTCCAACAGCATCAGAGTAGGTCTGTTCTGAGGTCCCACAGCCTGGAAGTTCTCAGACCTGATATACCCATCAGAACGACCTGGGGATCTTATCAAACATGATTCATTGGGGTTTGGGGGCCCCGTCCCCCCAAGATATTCTGAGACAGTAGGTCTGGCCTGGGGGCTGGGAACCTGCATTTTAGACGTGCTTCCAGCTGATGCAGGCAGTAGAAAAGGCTCGCTTTGAGAAATAGTGGCCCAAAGGAACTGAAAGTTCCCTTGAAAGTGATAACTGGCTGATGAGTCTCCATGGCTAAGAACCCTGCAGGGGAGCTGTAAGGGACAGGGGGCTGGGAAGGGTCATCAAGAGCCCCTTGTACACCCTCTTTCTCTCCCCTGGGGCTCTGTCCAGAGCCCAGGAGATTGCTCCCCAGTTTCTTTCCCACAATGGAAGACAGAACCCAATGAAGCCAAATTCTATGGGGACATGAGAGTATAGTGGTCATGACAGTTTGAATCCCAGCTCCATGAGTTATTAACTTGTGGTATGGGATAAGTTACTTAACCTCTCTGAGTTTCTCTTTCCCCATCTATACAATGGTGACAACAATACCCGCCGCCCTCCCCAGTAGGTTGTCAGGAGGATATTAATGGAAATAATCTACATGGAAGTACTTAGCACATGGTAACCACCCAACACACGGTAGCTATTAGAAAGATTATTGCTATGATTGACAATACAGGGTTCAAAGGTCATACTGAACTAAAAACCAACATGGTGTGCGAGATAGATGCTCAGAGTTGAAAACGGAGGCTGTCTTAGCCTAGCCTCTCTGAAGTCTTGGGGTGGCAGAGGAGGCCACCAGCACCCACCCTACCCCACCCCACTCCGTCAGGTCTGTCTGCTGCATTGCTGGGGGCGGAGAGCTAGATGAGCTCACCCAACCTGCAAGCATCATGACAACCAAGGAAGGAGCCCAGACATGGGCTGCGGGAATATCTGTGGGTTGGCTAAAGAACAGAGGCCTTGAATATCCGATTATGGCGGTCTCAGTCATAACATGGAATGCCATTGATAGGGGAGGGGCATGATGAAAGGATCGCTCTGGCAGCATCAAAGAAGGAACCAGAGGTAGAGAAGCTAGTTAGGAAGGCAGCTATTGCAGTATCTAGAATGTGGACTCAGGGAAGAAGCAGCAAGGATATGAAAGGTAGGACCTTGTCCTCGGAGGACGGATCCCACATCCTCACCCTCAGAGAGCAGAGAGGAAGTTCAGGGTCTGCAGACAAGTTCCCACGGCTCACTCTGGCCCACCTCAAAGAATCAAGGCACCTGGGCCGACCTGGGAAGCTCCTCCCTCGGCCAGCCAGGAGCCTCAGCTGTCATGGAAAAGAAACTCTGAAAACAACAGGTGTCTGGCTGGCGTCACACCCAGTCAAAGCTGGAGGGGGACAATCTCCCTGCGGCTGTCACAGCCAGTGGCTTTGTGAAATATCCAATTCAAGAGGTACCAGCTTTTAAAAGATGGAAGGTTTACTCCTAGGTATTTACCCCAAAGAACTAAAAACAGGTGTTCAAACAAAAGCTTATACACAAATCTTTAGAGCAGCAAAATTTACAATAACTAAAAGGTGGAAACAACCCAAATGTCCATCAACTGACAAGCAGATAAACAAAATGTGGCATATCTATACGACAGAATATTTTTCAGCCACAAAAATGAAAGAAGATACATGTTACATCATAGATGAACCTGGAAAACACTATGCTAAGTGAAAGAAGCCAGGCACAAAAGGACAAATATAGTATGAGTCCATTTATATGAAATGTCCAAAATAGGCAAATCCATAGAGACAGAAAGAAGATTAGTGGTTGCCAGGGATTCAGCAGAGAGGGTAATGGGGAGTGACCGCTTAATGGGTACAGGCTTTCCTTTTGGGGTAATGTACATGTTCTGGAACTAGATAGAGGTGGTGGTTGCACAATGCTGTAAATGTATTAAATGCCACTGAATTGTACACTTTAAAATGTTAAAATGGTGCATTTTATGTTATGTGAATTTTACTGCAATTAAAAAAAAGATGGGAGGTGGCCCATCCAATCCTGATCTATGGGTGACCCCTGGGGCTGGGAGCCCTCCCCAAAGGCTTTCCTAACTACGTTTCCCTCACCACTTAGCATCAAGCAGGCAGGCACTCAGAAAGAGCTGGGGAAGGAGGAAGATCTTTATTCTCTGTATTGGGATCCATGAAGCATGAATTCCCTGCCGCAGTCACCCTGTGCCCGCTACCGAGAATATATACGCGCACTTGCTCATTCCCACCTGCAAGACTTTGCTGTATGTCCCTTCCTCGACTCTCCTCCCTACACCCTAGGACTCCCACTGCACCCCTTGCTATGTATCCAATTTCTGCAGTTTCCTCCATGTCCAGCTCAAATCCTTCATTGACTCCCCTCTGCCCACATACATCTGGGATTTCAATGGTCCAACCAAGCACTCGCTCTATTTCCTCCCTTAGCCTTGCCTTTCCAAGTAGATCTTCAGCCTGTGAGTGTACAGGGATGTCAGAAGCCCCCACCTCTGAGCCAGGCACACAGCAGCTCCTCGTAACTGTCTATTGGTCCTAAGCCCAGAGCTATACCCTAGACCTCTGCCCTGGACACTCCTAAACCAACCCTGTTCAGACCCCGGTGGGGACCGCCAGCAGTGGAGGGAGGCCAGTGTGTCTTCAGGAAGAAGACCAAAGACCAAAGTCTACCACCCGCCAGGTGATGGACGAGCCTCATTTCATGTCAGCCTGACAGCCAAACCAATCTTAGATCTCCAATGAGTCCCAGGGCCACTATTACACCAGGCTCCTTCCAGTTGTTTTAATTAAAATGGTGAGAAATCAATAGAGATTACAATTATAGAGAAAAGACGGTCCCTGCCCCCAGCAAATTTCTGGATGGACACTGATAAGAATTAGAGCTGAATTCTGGGTGAGTACAGAAGCAGTCCCAGCAGAATTCTGGGTGGACAGTCTTAGAATCACAGTCAGTCAGTATCAAGGTCAACACCAATACAATTGGAATGGAATTCTGGATAACCACTGATGTATCAGAGAAGACTCCTAGGTCAATGCTGATACAGTTAGAAGGGAATTTGGAGTGAACACTAAAACAATCACAGAATAAAGCTGATGGCTCTTTAGGATGAGAAGTCAGGTTGAGAAGGAGGATCACCGGACCCTGGATGAAGGATGGAGGGCACCCATACATGGTCTTCATGGGCACGCTGTAATCCTTCATCTCAGGCTTGAAAGGAGCAGAATCAAAATTCTCACAGCCACCTCCAGTAGGTGTGTGGGTAGCGTCAGGGGAGAATAAACTCTAGTGAATCAAGCCTGAAGGGAGATGGGCAGGGGAGGGGGACGGCCGGGGGAAGAACTTCACCATTCACTCCCACAAAAGAAGAACTGATTCCTGCAAACCAGAGAGGCAGCATAAGGGGGGTTTCAGGCAGAGGAGGAGGCTGGGGTGGGGGCAGGGAGGAGGGAGGGCCTCAGACCCTCTCCTGCCCACTTCCTCCCTTGTCAAAGACCCCAGCCACAGACAACTTACATCCTCACCATCCCAATCTTTAAGTCAAAAGAGGTGCAATTATGGAGGCCTTCTTGGGCTTCCCTAGGGTCAAGGAGGGAGCAGCGCCTTCTTGGGGCAGTTTGTGAGCATTAATGCACCAAGCTAACTCCCTGGCCCCCAGCTAACCCCTGCGCTGGAAGGACTTAGCCTGGCTTGCCCATCCTCTCTTGACTGACCCACTGAGTGACTGGGCAAATCACTAACCCTTTCCCTCACTCTTCTCACTTGTAAGGGAGGACATTGAACTGGGCGATGTCCACAGCTTCCTCCATCATTAGGACTCTGTTTCCAATGCTCAGAATCAGTCTTTATATATGCTAACACTCACAGATTATTTCTGATTCTATAAAATAATATTTGCTCATTGTAGAAATTTTAGAAAAGAGTGAAATACAAAAAAAAGAAAAGAAAAAGTCTCATGTGTTCCCACTACCCAGAGGAAACCATTGTTAACCTTTTGGAAACTTCTTTCCAGGGTTGTTTGATTTTTTTTTTTTTTTTGCATTCATATCATTTCATTCTAACAAAACTGGGATCTTACAGTATATAGAGCCTTGTATCCTGCTTTTTTCAACTGTCATTATGCTGCTATGAACATTGTCCCAAGTCACCAAATATTCTTCAAAAATACAACTTTAATGATTGCATAACACTCCACCAAGAGGATACACCACGATTACTGGGCATTTTAGTTGTTTTCCTAGTATAAATAACGCTGCTGTGAACATCCTAGCCTACTGCATAAGTATTTGCCTGCATCTCTATTTCCCTGGGATCAGTTCCTTCAGGGGGAATCACAAGGCCAACGAATATGATATTTCTTAAAAAGTACTGCCGCATTAATTTCCAGAAAGACACAACAAACCCACTGATTTTCCTGAGCTGAGAGCGAGAAGTGAAGTTCTGAAAAAGTTGGAGTTAGAATGAGGGACGGTGGTCCCATCTCTCCTCCTCTCTCCCAGTCTCAAAGGTTAACTGTCGAGCGAAAGAGAGGACAGAATTCCAAGTCAGCAGATAGAGATCTGCAGCCTGGCTCTGCCTCGCACTGGCCTTGGGAACTCGAAACCAGCATCGCTTCTCCTCAACTGTAAAGTGGGTATGATCGGCTTCCCTGACTACCCAGAGCAGCTTCCTCGCTCCCAAGAAAAGGTGTTTGTAAAAGTTCTTTGTAAACTTCAGTGCTTTGTCAAAGGGCATTACTATTATCCTTATAACCCCAGGGGGCTGAATCAGCCAGTTGTTCTTTGCGACAGCCTGAGGGCTTCCCTTCCTGGCTCTTAGCTGTCAGAATGCCCAGGACAAGTGCTGGCTGGTTCTGAGGGTGACAGAAAAGCAGCTTCCTGAAGGGAATCAGTGGGGTCTGAGGGTCTGGGAGGACCCAGCTATGTCTTCCAAAGGTCAGAGACAGCACTGGAAGCTGCAGGACTTCGAACTGGGCCTGGGGCCCCCCTGAGGGTGTTGGGTGGGTCGGCAGGCTTAGAGGGCAAAGATCTTCCTGGTAAATGTCCCTCTGTTTCAAGGCTCCCAGCCACTCCTTTCTAGGGTTGGGAATGGACATCTGGCCTTTGGGGAAACCAGAAACCAAGTGATTCAGTGAATGCAAAAAGTCAACAGCTGCAGCGGACTCCAGAAGCCATTGGCTCTGGCCCCTTCTTGCAGGCTGCTATGGGTCAGTGCTGGATCTTTAAGACCTTCCAGTTGAAAATGCAACTAGTGCTTCCAACGTGACCTCTCCAGTCCTGAGCAAATGAAAAAGGAGATGGTGGTGCCTCCCTTGAGAAGCACTGCTGGCAGACATGAGCATCCCGCTACCCTCCGCTACACACCTAGCAACCTCCCTTCCTCACCCCTACACGTTTTCCTAGCATCGTGACCTGAGGGGACTCCAGTGACGTTTCCCGTGTTGGCAGAAAGAACTGCGCAGACCCCACGGTACGCCATTCTCCCCGGTGTTCATCATCACCACCCGTAGCCCCCCACCCCCAGCCCACCTCCATGGTGAGATGTGCATCTTCTGTCTCCAAATGCGCACAACAGGTGGCACCTGCCCATCCTCCCTAACCACACCTCTCCACCTCTCCCTGCCCCTCCACCTGCGCCCCGGTCCTCAGCTGAGCCCGGCCCCGGCCGAGCCTTACCTTTGAGGTTTTGGGGGTGACCCCGCGGCGCCCGGTTCGGATTTCCTCGGGGCAGAGAGGGGATACTGGAGAAGTTGTTACCCATGGCATCCGGCCCCAGAGGGTTCGGCACCGGCGGGGGGCAGGCAAGACTGGGCAGGAGCCGAGGTACTGTGTGCAAGTGTGTGCGCGCGCGCTCGCGCGCCGCGGGGGAGGGCCCTCGTGGGGCTGCGGCCGGGGGCGGGCGGACCGCTCCTCCTCTCCTTCTCTCCGGGCTCCTGCGTCCTCGGCGGATCCTGCCCGCCGCGGGGGTCCTCGCGCGAGCCGGCTACCTGCCTGCCATTCCCCGCGGCGGGGGCGGGGGCCGCGGGCGGGCCCGGGGGCTGGGGCCGGCGGTGCCCGGGGCTCCCCTCTTCCTCCGGCTGGTGGTGGGCTGCGCGGCGGCTCCGGCGCGCTCCCCTGGGGCCATAGAGTCAGGGCCCGCGACGCGGGCGCTCAGCAGTTCGGCCTGCCCGGTGGCTCGGAGGTCGGCAGCAGGCTCGGTCCCCGCCCGCGGGGACTGCCGCTGCGGCGACGTGCGTGGCGCCCTGCCGCCTGCGGGTGTGCATGGAGCGGGGCTCCGTGGAGCGCGGAGCGGGCTGGGCGCGCCCGCGGTGCTTGGTCTCCCCCGGCCGCCGCGCTCCTGCCCCCGCCGGGTCCCTCCCGCGACCGCCGCCCCCGCCCCTCGCCCGCAGCCGTCGCCAGGATTCCCTGGCTCCGGTTGTTATGGTGACAGCTGCGCCGGTGAATGAGCGTCTTAGTGACACGCGCGCGCCCGCTCAGCCAGATGTGGTCCCGGGGCGCGCCGCGTTCCCGTGGCCACAAGTTCTCGGCGGCGCGGGGGACCGGGGCCCCGGCGGGGGTCAGCTATCAGGCCGAGACTTGGGCTCCACGGGTTGGGCTTGTTGCTCTCATGGACCCTGGGACTTGGTCTTGAAAACCAGAGAAACAGTACAGCCAGAACGTTGGGCTCCCTGGGTGCCAGGGGCGGGCGAGGTAGCTCTAATTTACAATTTCCCTTACAGCAGGTACGTTGTAAAGGCTCAAGAAAAAAATTTAAATGAGTGAATGGATGACTGAATAAACGAAGTGAGATTAGGAGCTCCAGCACTTGATCCTCCGCTCTCGGTGAGCTCTCAAGGGGCACTGGGGCAGGGGCTCAGAACAAGAACCCCAGGCTGTCCAATTCCTGGACACATGGCAGTGGGGGCCTTGGGATGAATACAGACTGGACCTAGGAGACTGGGTCCCTGGCCAAGCTGGGGGAACAGATCTCAGGGACAAACCATCAGAGAACCGCGAACTCTGAACTGAGCGGTTCTGTCAGCTATAAGAGGTGGGGTGAGGGGGTCCTCTGTGGTCTGTAGTAAAGAAGGCTTCCTGGAGGAAAGAGGCTTCGGCAAGTCCCCTGTTCACATGACTCTTCCATCCTGTAGCTCAGCACTGCTACCAGGAAGACTGCAGGAGGGGAAAAGGAGGTCATTCTCCTCCTACTTGGACCTGGGGCATCTCCTCCTCCCAGTCTGTCCGGGGTAGAAGATGCACCGTGGTCCCTCCAGAGAGAGAATCTGCCTTCCTGGTCCTCTAGGTCACCTCGAGCTCCCTGACTGGCTTCAGCAACTCTGATCCAGAGTCCAGCGAGGCTGTGGGGTGAAACAGCATCTCATCCATCTTCTTATGGCAGGTTCTTCCCTCAAGTCCCCGTGTGCTGGCTCCTCATTATTCAGGCACAGTTCGTGTGTCACCTCCTGACCGCCCCAGCTAAAGAACCTCTCCACTCGCAGTCACCTTCCATACCGTTATTCTGTTTTGTTTTCTGGAATTAGTTTGAAAGTAGCCTTTCCCTCATGTTTATGTTCTGCCTCCTGCAACAAGAATGTAGGTTGGCTCCACTCACCATGATGTCCCCAGCCCCTAGGAGAGTGTCTGGCTCATGACAGACTATCAAAAAATACTTGTGGAATGGATGAATCCCCCTGCCCCCCAGCAGAACTCAGCTAAGACCCCTGGGAGTAAAGCCTTGGAACCGCCCTTTATTTCCATCCCCTGCCCCCCACCCCCACCCCATTCCAGGCATCCTTAAATGTCTGGGACTCCAGGCGAGCTAGAAATATCCATGACAGCTGCTCTCTGGGGTCTGGAGGGAAAAACAGGCCCCACCCCCACCTCCAGCCTCTTAGATGCCAAGGATCACGTGCCCGGCCAGCTGCAGACTGCACATGGCAGGTCAGAGGTGCTGTCTTCTTTATGGGCATGTCTTCCCGAGGCTCACTCCCAACCGACGACTCGTGTGTCCGAAATGCATGGACCCCGAATGGCAGCACACTCACACATTTGCACACACCTCTCTCCTTTGTCATACACTCACTTCTACACAAGCTCACACACACACTCACATGCACTCATATGCCCCCTGAAGTCTGTTGGAATGAGGTCACTGTGAGCGGCTGCTGGCTTCACAATAAATCTGAAGGCTCTGTATAGGCGAGCCTGATTCCCCTGGAGTGTGCGTGAATGCAAGGCCCTTGGTAGGATTTGCAGACCGTGGCTTGGGGAAGGCTTGGGGCCCTTCCTAGAGGAGTCACACCCCTCCCTTCCCCAGGGAGCAGGACCTGGAGCATGGGCCAGGGCATGGGGGTGGGGGTGAGGCCCCAAAGGTAGGGGACAGCAGGGATGGCACAGGCCCCATGTGGTCTAAACTTGGGACTAGGGGCAAAGCAGGAGAGAGAGGAGAAGGTCAACGGGAAGGAGGGAAGAGAGGCCCAGAGTCCAGGGCCCGCCTGAGGAGTCCAGAGGCGGCAACGGGCTCTGCAGCTCAGGGCGGCCTGATCCTGGGGCCCCCACAGGAAGGGGAGAGGCCTTAGGGACCAAGGCAGGCAACTGAGGGCAGTACAGAAACTTCCCCTGACCTGAGAGGGTTGAGGAGATAATGGAAGTATCAACAGGGCCAGGATTATGACGAGGCAAGCAAGACACCCCTGGCATAAAATGTAAGGAGATGCTCACTCTCAGAGTCATGCATGGCCAGCCCTGCACCTGCTCAAGTCTGAGAGTGAGGGCCTCTGAAGTCTTGTACCCAAGGCCACCTCCCTAGCCTGGCCTTAGCCCTTCCAGGGAGCTCTGTACTGTGGGAGGGGGCGCCACTGTCAAGTGTCAACTGGGTGCAAGTCCCTAGCTAGGCAGGGACCTAAAGGAGGGGACGTGGATGCTTGGGACCCAGAGAAGCTGAGAGTGACCCCTCTGAGGGGTGCTGTGCCTCAGAAACCCTCTCTTGGCAGGGGCTGTGGTTAGACCCAGCTCGGAGGATCAAAGGACTCCAGCACCCTCATCCCTGCCTGGACTCTGCACAGAGTCCCCAAGGCCTTTGAGCCATCCTTCACCAAGACGGCTGCCAGGAGGCAGGGAAGTGCCTGTGTGGCCCCGAGGGCTCTTCTCAGCCTCATCCTGGAAGGGAGGAGGGAGAAGGAACCCGCCAGGGAGATGGGGCTGGATGAAGTTTTGGTGGCTTCAGTGGAAGCTACTCATAAGGTGTTGCTCCAGCACCTGTCACAGTGGCAGCCCCACCTGCCCAGCAGTGTAGATTATGAAGGCCGTGCCCAAGGGGGTGGGTGTCAGTGCATGCGTGTTTGCACGTGTGTACGTGTGTGTCCTTGCATGTGCATGTGCAGGTGCCATGAGTGCTCAAACTAAGACGCAGGAGAGGGAGGGTCCCAGGCAGGGACTCAGGGCAGAACTGGGGCCCCTTCAACAGTAGCTTGGCCCCCACCCTCCCCTTCTCTCTCCCTCCTTTCTCTCCCTTCTGGCTGGCTCCTTTCTCTCTCTCCCTCTTCCTCTCTCTCTCTCTCCCTTTGTCTTTCTCTCCTTCTCTCTCCCCTGCTCTGCTTCTCTCCACCCTTGTCACTTTCTCTCCTGGCTGTCTCTCCTCTTTTTGTTCCTAGCCTTGTCTCCTCCTCATGGTTCACCTCTTTCTTTCCCTTCTTTCTCACTCTCCACAGCTCCCAGATCAGTTCAAGTCTTGCAGAGTCTCCATGTTGATAAAATAAAATACTTGTCTGAGAGTCTCCTTTCGTCCTTCCCCGAGCCCCCCTGGATGCTGAGCCGAGAACCAGCCACAGGGATGGTCCCCCACCAGCCAGGCAGGAGTGGGATTCGTCTAGGCCAAGCCGGACTCCCTAAACTTGAGACCACCCTCGTCAATGGCATGACACCTCCCTCCCTGTTGAGAAAATAACCTTAAAATAAGAAACAGCCACAGCCATCCCTAGCTAGGACACAGGGCCACCCTGCCACCCCCGAGGCCCAGCCCATAGTTCCCAGGCCATCAGAAAACCTGCACAGGGTTCTCCTGCCCGAACTGCAGGGGATGGCTGGTCACGTTAGAGAGGGAGATCCCTGAGTGCCTGATACATAACAGATACTCGATAAATATTTATTCAGTGAATCAATGAATGAATAAATCAGTGAATTAACCTATCAATACAGCCACCCAGTCAGCCCGAGAGGCTCGCTCAGACCAGCCCACCTGGCCAGTTCCCTTCTCAATGGTACCTTTCCCACAAAGTTTTCCCTGAGGCTAGGCCTTCCCTGTGAAGGATGGGAGTCTGTGCTACCCACCTGAGCATGGAAGGTGCACCATAGCTTCCTTGTTCCCAGGTGCTTTGGGATTCAGCTTCACTCATTACCCCAGTGACCATTTATTGAGCACTACCTGTATGCCTGGCACTGTGTGAGGTGCATCCTGGGGAGCTTGTCCTGTGCTTTTGTGTATTCCAGTCCAGTCTCCCACCTCCCACAACTAAGTGTAGGGCCAAACACACAGTAGTTCTCAGTATTGTCAAGATGTCAGTTCTTCCCAACATGATTTATAGATTCAATGCATCCCAATAAAAATCCCAGCAAGTTATTTTGTGGATATCAACAAACTTATTTTAATATATGGAGAGGCAAAAGACCCAGAATAGCCAACACAATGTTGAAAGAGAAGAACAAAGTTGGAGGACTAATACTACTCAACTTCAAGACTTACTGCAAAGCTACAGTAATCAAGACAGCACGGTACTGGTGAAAGAACAGACAACTAGATCAATGGAACAGAGCAGGGAGCCCAGAAATGAAGCTACATAAATACAGTCCACTGGTCTTTGACGATGGAGCAAAGGCAATACAGAGAAGCAAAGATAGTCTTTTCAACAAATGATACACAAACAAGTGGACACCCAGATACAAAAAATGAATCTAGACTCAGAACTTTACAAAAATTAACTCAAAATGGATCACAGACCTAAATGTAAAATGCAAAACTATAAAAGTCCTAGAAGATAACATAGGAGAAAACCTAGATGACCTTGCATTTGGCAATGACTTTTTAGATACAACACCAAAGGCATGAACTATGAAAGAAAGAATTGATAAGCTGGACTTCGTTACAATTAAATTTTTATGCTCTGCGAAAGATACTGTCAAGAAAATAAGAAAACAAACTACAGAATGGGAGAAAATATATGCAAAGGACATAGCTGATAAAAGACCATTGTTCAAAATATACAAAGAACTCTTAAAACTCAACAATAAGAAAAGAAACAACTCAATTTAAAAAATGAGCCAAAGATCTTAGCAGACATTTAACCAAAGAAGGCAAATAAGCCTGTGAAAAGATGCTCTATAACTTACATCATCAGGGTAATGCAAACCAAAACAACGAGATGCACTTATTAGACTAACCAAAATCCAAAACACTGACAACACTAAATGCTGGTGAGGATGTGGAGCAACAGGAATTCTCTCGTTCATTGCTAATATGAATACAAAATAGCACAGCCACTTTGGAAAACAGTTTGGTGGTTTCTTACAAAACTAAACGCACTCTTACCAAACTATCCATCAGTTGCACTCCTTGGTATTTACCCAAAGGAGCTGAAAACTTATGTCCACACAAAAACCTGCACACGAATGTTTATAAAATCTTTATTCATAATTGCCAAAACTTGGAAGCAACCAAGATGTCCCTCAGTGTGTGAATGGATGAATAAACTGTGGGACACCTGGACAATGGAATACTATTTGGTGCTGAAAAGAAAGGAGCTATTAAGCCATGAAAAGACATGGGGGGACCTTAAATGCATACTACTAAGTGAAAGAAACCAATCTGAAAAGGCTGCTTATGGTGTGATTCCAACTACATGACATTCTGAAAAGGCAAAACTATGGCGACAGTAAAAAGATCAGTGGTTGCCAGGAGTTGGGGGGAGGGAAGGATGGATGGGTGGAGCACAGAGTCTTCTTAGGGTGGTGGAACTCCTCTGAATGACACCGTAATGGTGGATACATGTCACCATACATTTATCCAGCCCATAGAATGCACAACACCAAGAGTGAACCCTAATGTAAACTACGCACTGTGGGCGATAATGATGTGTCAATGTACGTTCATCACTGTGACAAATGTACCACTCTGGTGGAGGATATTGATAATGGGGAAGACTATACATGGGGGGGGGGGGGCAGTGGGTATATGGGAAATCTATATACCTTCCACTCAGTTTTGCTGTGAACCTAAAACTGCTCTCAAGAACAAAGTCTATTTTTTAAAAAAGGATCATCTTTTCTCCCTCCTGGGGTGCACACACACTAAAAACTAATGATTCTCAAACTTAGCATGCGTCAGAATCATCTACGGGGGAGAGGGAGAGATGGTTAATAAAATGCAGATTCTCAGGCCTCACTCCAGGAGATTCTGGTTCAGTAGACTCTACAGCAGGTCATTAATTGATCACACTTTGGGAAACTGCTCCATATGGATGGTCGTTCTAGTTGAGAGGATGATGTTTAGCGAATGCCTGCAGACTTCTCCAGGGAAAGCTGGGCACCACATGGAGCCAGGGCAGCGCAGGCTGCTACCCAACCAGGGCTAGACACGTTGGAAGGTAGGGCAGGGGGTGGCTGGGCAGGGAGGGGAACCCCTGCCCCTCCCTCTGCTCCACAGACAGACTTTCCCCCTGGGAGGCAGCCCCTGGGTCCAGGATCTTCATAGCCCACCAACCCTATCTTTGGAGCCCAAGCCTATCAGGTCAAACATACCAAAATATACTACATCCTACATTAAACATAATTCTCCTGCCTCAAACATTTTGAAAAGATTTTTACAATTTGGCTTTTGGAATCATTGGACTTACAAAGAACTCCTTGAATGTACAATGGGTTTTATTTTTAAGCAACCAGGCATGTGTTCAATTTCTTGCCAAGTGAGAAAAACCTACGATTGTCTTCAACTATAATGAAATATTTATGAGTACTCATTTAACGATTAATGAAGTTGGCACAGCATTAAGTTTTGTAGGCAATGAAGTAAACATTTATTAATTTTGATTTTGAAGTGTTCCTTTCATAGTTTGGAGCCAATATCGTTTTTTTCCAGTCTTAAGCAAACCCTTAGAAAGCCTGTAGATCTAAGTCCTGGGCCTACAGCGCCCATGGATAAAATCCAGGCCTGAGGCCAGGCATCCCCAAGTTTGCATCTGAAGATTTTATTTTTTTCCTTTTTCTCCCCAAAGCCCCCCAGTACATAGTTGTGTATTTTTAGTTGTGGGTCCTTCTAGTTGTGGCATGTGGGACGTCACCTCAGCATGGCTTGATGAGCAGTGCCATGTCCACACCCAGGATTCGAACCGGTGAAACCCTGGTGAAACCCTGGCCCGCTGAAGTGGAGCACACAAACTTAATCACTCGGCCACGGGGCCGGCCCCCCAAGTTTGCATCTAAAAGGACAGGTAGAGGCCCCTGCAAGAAGCAGAAAGGAAAATGCTCGACACCAGAAAGAGGACCATGAGCATCCCTGTCTGGGAAACCTGTGTACTGACTTCAAAGGAGTCCAGCACCCCTGACCCATCCCAGGGCTGTTTGCTCAGATAATAGTGGCAGGTGATGTTTGCAGAGCATTTAGCCACATGTACCAGGCCGTGGTCTAAGCACTTCATCTGTATTAGTTCATTTAAGCCTGGTAAAAACTCTGTGAGGTGGGTACTATTATCATCGTCATCATCATCATCATTCCCATTTCACAAATGACAATCCCGAGGTTTGGGGAACTAAGACGCTTGCCTAGGAGCTGATAAATGAAGCACTGAGGTACAGTGTTAGGATGATCTGAGTCTGAATGCCTACGATATTACACTCGCCCCAGAATGAGCTTCCTTCAAGTGCCCAGCCTGAGGAAGACAGCTGCTGTGGGGAAGGTGTCCTCACTGAGTTCTTGAACCAGCTCCCTCCTGCCTGAGAGACCCTTATGACTCCCAGGGGCCTTGTCTCAGCAATCTGGAAGTTAGCCAGGGAGCACATGGCCACTAATGAACATGAAACAGATTTAAAATAGCAAACATGAAATCAAAGAAAAATACTCAAAGTGGTGGTAATACCCCAGCATCCTTCTTCTCTCCTAGATGTTTTAAATGACTTTTACTTGGCAGGAAAGCCTTTCTAAGAAAGTTACAAAGACCAGAGAATCGTAAAGGAAAAGTATGATAAATGTGACTACATAAAAATTTAAAACTCCTGCAATGGCAAAAGTTGAAAGACAAATAGGAGTCAGGAGGCACATCTCCAATAAGCCCACAGCCTTCAATCGCTTCAAATACCCTGCATTCCTAGACTCAGAATAGGAAACAGACATTCCTCCATTACTGCTGGCAGTGTGACATCTCACTTCTATCCACCTTTCCCAAAAGAGGTCCCAGAGGCTCTAGCTTCTTCCAGCCTTCACCCAAAGGCGCCTCATGGGGGGCCTCTCTTCCCAGTGAGGGTAACTTGTGGAAAGTCTGCTTTCACCAGAGTGAGCAACCCTGTGTGTCCCACCATCTCTCTCCCACCCGCCGCCCCCCAGTTTCTGTCTCCAGCCACCACTAGGCACACTAGAACTCCATTTAGAATTCCCTTTGTCTCTGGCAAACCTTTTGGGGGGGACCCTCAAGTCAACCAAAACACCTTAAAAATGTTTACAGGTTGCTCTTTTCCTCCTTCAAAACAAAAAGAGCTTTTTGGGGGGGAAATATATATATCCTTATAGCTTCCATTAGCTACTTCATTGTAGAGAAAATATTTCAGTGAGGAATTAGCCCTACTCTTTAGCGGCTAGGATATTACCCCCTGGGTACATTTGCTGCACTGAGGACACGTCCTCATCTTTCCTACTGAGGTTTTCCTCTCCGGAGGAGCCCTCCCTGTCACAATGGCTAGACCAAAGAAAAGGTCACTCCCACCAACGGAGACTGTCTCCCAGGACTGAGGGAGAATCTCCCCAAACTTAAGCCTCTTCGGAGTACCCCAGTTCACACTGAGATGCCCCATTGGCTGCATCTGGGACCTGATGTGGGCATCTGTGTATGCCCCGCATCAGCACGGCACCTGGCATTCTGCAGATGCCCGGTGAACATCTGTTGCTACGTGGCCAGAGTTTGAGGGTCTGTGGCCAATAACAAGGGCACTTCCTAACTTGACCCTCTGAGCACTTGATTACCCTCAGAGCTGGGACTCGCCACTCCCAGCCCCGCAAACACCTCTACGTTTACTCAACCACACTAGGCAGTCCCAGAAGTCTCGTGAGTTTGTGTGCTCAGGCACGGGGAAAAGTGGAGCCCTGGGGTCATTCTGACTTTGGTGTTTGTGGAGTAGAAGTGGAATCCATTAAATCCAGCTGGATGGGTGCCCCTCTCCCAGAGTAACCCACCTGTTTTTGCCCCCAAGTCTCTGCATTTGACCCCATAGTTAGCGTCTGATGCCAGCCCCGGCAGGATCTCCACACCAGAAAACCAGCCCCCTCAGCAGGGTCTGGAAACAACTTCATTTCAGTTGCGTCAGAAAATCCATGTTTATAGCTTGTTAGTCATGCAAAAAAAAAGAGAGAGAGAAAGATGATAATATTTTAAAACCAGGCTTACCTGTTTCTTCTTCTGAGAAAAGGAGTTAGAAACGTACCGTGAACCAAAGAAATTTTTCCGCATTCTGTAACTGTGGGGTAAAAACCAAAAATTAAAGTGTGGAAGAATGTTCAGGTTTGAACCTGGTTATTTTATTTTGTGTCAGTCATATATTTTAATCCTATTTCTTAAAAGTAATGTTTATCTATTTACTTATGGAAACATATTTTAAAAATCTATATAGACCCACTGCCCAGATAACCTCTGTTGATCTTTTTTTTTTTTTGAGGAAGATTAGCCCTGAGCTAACATCTACTGCCAATCCTCCTCTTTTTGCTGAGGAAGACTGGCCCTGAGCTAACATACGTGCCCATCTTCCTCTACTTTATATGTGGGACGCCTGCCACAGCATGGTGTGCCAAGCGGTGCCATGTCTGTAACCGGGATCCCAACCAGCAAACCCGGGCCGCCGAAGCGGAACGTGCAAACTTAACTGCTGCACCACCAGGCCAGCCCTGTTGATCTTTTAAAAATAAAATTCATCTGTACTCATTGTTTGAAAAGTCAAACAACAGAGAAAAGTATAAACTGGAGAGAAAATAAAAGTCCCCCCTCCTTGACAACCCAAGGGTAATAACTATCTGTGTTTCCTATGCAACCTTCCAGCAAAAAGTGTATGCACAATACCAACATTTTTACATATTTATAACATTTTTACCTAGAAGGGATTACACCATGCACAGTATACTAAATTGCTTCTTTTAACTTATCAGAATCTATTAGAGGTTTTTTCATATGAACACATAGTTTTCTTCATTCTTTCAATGGCTGCACAGATCCCATTTTATGGCTGTGCCATAATTTATTTAAGCAGTCCTCTGTTGATAAAATTTAGGTTGTTTACAGTTTTATTGCCATGAAAACAAAGCTATAATGAACATCCTCATTTGTTTGTGTTGGCTTCTGCAAATCTACCCATCGGGCAAATTCAGAGCTATGTAATTGTTAGATCAAAGAGCATGTGTATTGAAATTTTTCCTTTAAACATATTGCCAAATTGTTCTCGAAAAACAGTACAAATTTGTATTCCAACCACTGGTGTATGAAAGTGTTTCCCTAAGCCCTCATCAACAGTGGGTATTAGCAATTTGTTAGTTTCTAACAATTTGGTGATTTTAAAAAGGCAACCAGGGGCCGGCCCAGGGATGAAGCAGTTAAGTGTGCACGTTCCGCTTTGGCGGCCCAGGGTTCGCCAGTTTGGATGCCGGGGTTCGCCGGTTTGGACATGGCACCGCTTGGCAAGCCGTGCTGTGGTAGGCATCCCACATATAACATAGAGGAAGATGGGCACGGATGTTAGCTCAGGGCCAGTCTTCCTCAGCAAAAAGAAGAGGATTGGCAGTGGATGTTAGCTCAGGGCTGATCTTCCTCAAAAAAAAAAAAAAAAAAAGACACCCAGTTGTTTAGATTTCTATTTAATTATGAAAGAGGATTAGAATCTTTGCAGGATTTTGGCCACTTGTCTTTCTTTTCCTGTGAACAGCCTGTTCACATCCTTTGCCCATTTTTCCATAGGATTGTCCATTTTTTTACTGATTTATATGATCACCAAATTGGGGAAAACAGGCCTTTGTGTGGCAAATATCTTTTTCAGTTTGTTATTTTCACTTTACTTCTTGGTCTTTAGTCCACAAAGGTTATGAGGCCTACTTTACCCATCTTCTCCTTCATAGCTACTGAATCTCTGCTCTGTTCACAAAGGCCTTCCCTAATCTCTGACTATGAATAAATTCACCTACATTTTCCTGTAAATTTTTATGTTTTCAATTTTTATGTAAATCTTTGAGCCATTTGGAATTTGTCTTGGTGTAAAAATGAAGTAGAGATTCAGTTTAAGATTTTCCCAAATGCTTAGCCAGTTGTTCCAGTGCCGTTTGTCAGATAGTCCCCTTTTCATTTTCATTCTTTTTCCAGTCCTTGGGGGCCCCCTGGCTCAATATAGTCACCAGAGTGGAGCCCACATACGTGCAGCGTTGCTTGAACCAAGTCTGCCGGAGACAGACCAGGAAGGCCTCTGTTATCAAGGCGGAAGAGAGTCGGGTCTCAGGGATGGAGAGGGCACCACGGCTCTGCTGGCCATGAGGGCACAATAGTCTCCCAGTCCATGTGGCCGGCCTGGTGGCCCAGCGGTTAAGTTCACACGTTCCTCATTGGGGGCTGGGGTTTGCTGGTTCGGATCCCAGGTAAGGACATGGCACCGCTTGGCACGCCATGCTGTGGTAGGCGTCCCACATATAAAGTAGAGGAAGATGGGCACAGATGTTAGCTCAGGGCCAGTCTTCCTCAGCAAAAAGTGGAGGATTGGAGGAAGATGTTAGCTCAGGGCTAATCTTCCTCAAAAAAAAAAAAAGTCTCCCAGTCCTGAGAGAGAAGTGAGACACGCATCCAAAGTCTTCTTTCTGAAGGAAAAAGAAGAGAAAGAAAAACCTTAACCACACCTGTATTTTTTAAAACACACACTCTACACATATACATACCACATACATACACACACCACTCACACATCAGAAACACTGAGTTTCTCCAGCAGGGGGCACCCAGTCCTAAAGAGCCCTCTCAATCGCAGGCACTCTAAGAACGGGAAAGCTACTGTTTCACAAATAATATCCAGATTCCTTTTAAAGGAAATAAATCCAGAAGACCCCCAAGAATCTATCTGCAAGTTCCCAATTTGAGAAAAAAAGCAAAGAAACCAAGTCTTGTTCTATAAAGATCCTCCAATTGCAAGTTGACACATGTTTAAAACTGCTAAAAAGACGTCATCATTGAAATGAAAATGTGAATTTTAAAAATTTTCCCAGAATTAAAAGACCCGCAAGAACAGAGCTGCAGACCCCTGGGGTGGTGTAGGGAAGTGAGAAAGTCTGGTGTGCGGCATCATCACGTAGCAGATGTACAATTTAACATCTTTCCTCACACGTGAGTAAAGCAAGCCTTTCTCCTTCTCTTCTTTCTTCTGTTTCTGCCTCTCCTGGTTCAGCAGGCCGGGGCTCCAGGCAACCAAATGTGATTCCCCCTCCTTTTACCTGTTCCTTAATCCCTTTGCGTTTCTCCAGTAAAAATAGTTTACAATTTTTATTGGGAAATTTTAAAAATTATTATAAAAGTAGACAGTTTAGAAAATGCACAATTTTTTTTAATGCAAAGCAACCCCCTCACCCTGAGAGACCATATTCCTTTAAGTTGTGAGGGCCTTCCTCATGCCTTTCTCTTTGCTTGAGCATTTTCCAGTGAATACCCAGCAAGGGCCAGTGCAGTCACACAGCACACCGTTCCCCTGTGGGCCCCCAGGCCCCGGGCTGACCTGGGAGCTCTGTCTCAGCTCTCAGAGGGTGGAGCTGTGGACAGGATGGCCTGGAAGAGACCTGATGCCAGTTTCCTGCAGTGCCCTCCCAGAAGTGCTGTTTCCTCCTTACTGGAGACTCCCCACGTTAGAGGAGACTGGAATGCGAGAGGGAGTTGCTCAGAGCCTCCCAGCCCAGCTCTCTCCCCTCCCTGCTCAGGGCCCAGCTCTGTGGCTCAGGGTCCAAAACCATAACCTTGGGCCAGGATAGGTCCCTCTCTGGTCAGCAGCCTGGCAGGTGACTAAGGCTGGAAGGCCCAGAAGAAGGATCCCAGCTTCCTTCCTGGCTCTGTCCTCACCAGGCTGTGTGACCTCCCACAGACCCCCAGCCTCTCTGAGACCCACACCCCACTAAAGAATGTCGCAGTGGGCTTCTCTGCTACACTGGGAGCCCGGGAGAAGGAAGGGGCTTGAAGGGTTTCAATGCCCAATGCCACGACCTCTCCTTCCCTCGGAGCCATATGCCCACACACACACACCTCTGATGGCTCTCCCGCCTCCTCCAGCTCCCTCCCCATTTTCCCTCACACAGGTAATCCTGTCTCATAGGACCCGGACTAACACACTAATTAGGTAAAATGCAAATAATAAGTAAGGCCCAGGTTTCTGCCTGTCGCTCCTTCTTCAGAGGTACAGATGCACAGTCAGTTATAAAACCTGCAGGACATATTCAGGACGGTCTGACTCAAAATACAGGCTAAGTAAGCTACACAAAATTTATTTTTCAGGTCCCAGGGGTCCCTCAAACAGCCAGGCTGTCATCCTTCAGAGAAGCTGAAACCAAGACACAGTGAGAGACCTGGGTCACGAATGTTAAGAGAAGGAACAGACACGCCTCAAATGGAAGGTCAGCTGGCAGCCTGAGCTGCCTCTCCCGCGGGCAACCCCAGCTCTCCTGGGTGAGCAGCGGCACCCAGTGGTTAGTTAAAGGCGGTTAACAGTTCTCCCAAGGAGCACCAGGCACAGCTGGCATGTGACCATCTGGGTCCTGGAAGAAGTCTGGAAGGACACACACCGGTGCAGTGACTGGCAGACTCTCTAGGGGTTGCGGTGATGGGGACGCTCTCATGTTTCCTATTCTTAAATTCTTTATAATGGTGTGTTTAAGCAGAAAAAATGGAGATATTTCCATTTTCTAAAAGTTATTTGAGAATATGGAAATAAGGTGGTCGGTGCAGCTGCAGTAGCCCGGGCGAGCTCCGTGGAGACGGACGGCTGGAGCTAGGCCTCCGAGGGTCGGGAGATCCAGAAGGACGCTGACCACACGTGCTCTGGAGAGTCGGCGGGAAGCTGCATTCACGACTGTGAGGGCCCGGGGTCTGAGGGAAGGACAAGAGTGTTGAGGCATGAATTTAACTAAGGACATCACTTGGAGTTCAGGACACCCGCTGGTCCAGGCTGGATGGAGCAGGGTCAGTGGGGTCAAGTTCATCCCAGTCCCTGAGGTTCTCCTTTTCTCATGGGTGGCCCTGGGCTGAGAGGGTGGGAGCCAGAGAGATGAAGACTGAGGAAGAGCCTAAGTAATTGGGGTCTGGATACCTCGCCCACCCCCAGCACATGCTCCAGGCCCAAGTCCCACTGACCTGTGACCCCAGGAACAGACCCATGGGCTCCTGTGGATGCCTCCACAATTCTTCCCCAAGCCAGGCTGCCAATGTCAGGCTGGGGGCCAGTAAGACTGGGGTGCTATGGGGTGGGCAGCGGGTGAGGAGGATGGAAAGATAAAAAGACAGGAAGGGGCAGCAACACAGAGAGAGGGACAGACAGAGAGACACACGGAACTCAGAAACACACACTGAGGGACACAGAGAGTCACACACACACAGAAAGGTAGAGTTTGAGAGACAGAAAGGGACAGAATGAGCGAGAGACAAAGGGAGGGAGACAGAGACAGAGAGAAGTTAAGGGCAGGGCCTACGGTGCACTCATTTGCTTCCTAGGAGCAGACAGGCAGGCAGCTGCCGGTCAAGAGGTGGGCAGAGCTGGGGCTGGCCCTGTGGCCGAGTGGTTAAGTTCGCGCGCTCCGCTGCAGGCGGCCCAGTGTTTCGTTAGTTCGAATCCTGGGCGCGGACATGGCACTGCTCATCAGACCACGCTGAGGCAGCGTCCCACATGCCACAACTAGAAGAACCCACAACGAAGAATACACAACTATGTACCGGGGGGCTTTGGGGAGAAAAAGGAAAAAAATAAAATCTTTAAAAAAAAAAAAAAAAGAGGTGGGCAGAGCTGACAGGGCCAGAGAGGAAATAAAGGGGGTCTGAGCATCAGCGTCACAGAGAACGAGTGCTTGCTGTCACTTGCTGTGTGCTTAGTGTCACACTGGATGCTGTAGGGAACAAAAAGGGGCAGGTCCAGGTCCCTGCACTAGTTGGGACATCCATCCCCCACACCTGAGAAAGGTTAATAACAGGCCAAGGCGGCCTTTCCAAGGGCTGAATGGGAGGAAGAGGCTCCCATGGAGCTGAGGTCACCAGGACAGTCTGGCTTGGTGACCAGGCTACATCTGAACTGCCTCTTGAAGAGCAGGTGGGAGGAAGGGGCCCTGGTTTTCAGTGGGAAGGATGGTGTCAGCAAAGGTGTGGAGGTGGGAAGACATGTCTGGGTTCGGTTAAGAGGGCCTTGAACGCCGAGCTAAGGAAGCTGAGGGAGCCCCCCTCACCCTTGAGCTGAGGAGTGACGTAGTGGAGACCTGGGCCGGCCAGGGGCCAGGCCTGGAGGGCAGTGGAATAAAATGGAGGAGAGGGTTGCAGGCACCTACTGACCCCTCCAGCCCTCTCTCCCGATACCCGCTGTCTGCAAGCCCGGACTGCTGGCCCACATCAGGCCTCTTCTCACCTCTGTGCCTTTGCCCGTGCAGTGCCCTCTGCTGGAAGGCCTTCCCTTCCACCACTCCTATCACTGGCAAACGCTGAAACGTGGTTTAAACTCTTCTCAAGGATCTTCTCTGTAGGAAGCCTCCGGGAAGGAAGGGTAGGTGCCCCCTAGCTCCTTCCAGCATGAACGCCAACGTGAACTCTCCCGGGGCTCAGCTCAGTCCAGTCATGTGTTTCACAAAGACCAGAAAATATAATTGATTCCATCAGTATCTTGGCCTTACCACACCCAGAATTTGCCTGTCCCTCACGGGAAGCCCCACCAGCTGTCAGATCTGAGTATCCAAACCCTGAAGAGAGGAAGGAACGGGCTGGGAGGGATGGAACGACAGGGTGGGGCGCATTTGCCTAGAGGTGCTTTGGGCTGGCTGCTCATGGAGCAGTGACTCATTCCCCCAGAAAGGCGGGGCGTGGCACTGGGGGACACTCGGGCTGGGCAGGGCAGCCTTGGTGGAGACAGCCTGCCTCCGCCTTACATCCTTGGCTGGACCCCAGGAGGCTGGGCTGGGGACTGGACACCGCCTCCTCCTCGTCCCCTCAGGCCCTTGGAAGAGAAGAGAGAACCTCCTGCAGGCTCCCAGCTTACACCCGGCGTGGTCTGGCGTTGGCCAGGAAGGCGGCTGAAGCCTCTCTGCCCCCCTACCCCACGACGGCTACCCCCCACCCAGGCCAGGCATGGATAAATTCCGCATGCTGTTCCAGCACTTCCAGTCCAGCTCCGAGTCGGTGATGAACGGCGTCTGCCTGCTGCTGGCTGCGGTCACTGTCAAGCTGTACTCCTCCTTCGACTTCAACTGCCCCTGCCTGGCCCGCTACAACGCCCTCTACGGCCTGGGCCTGCTGCTCACACCCCCGCTTGCCCTCTTCCTCTGTGGCCTCCTTGCCAACCGGCAGTCCGTGATGATGGTGGAGGAGTGGCGCCGGCCCTCGGGACAGCGGAGGAAGGACCCGGGAGTCATCAGGTGCGGTCCCACACCACCCAGCTGCCCATGGGCATTGTCAGGGGCTCCCCCACCCACTTACCCCCACAGGCACTGCCAGGTGACCCCCAAACCCCAGTGACCCCCATGGGTATGGTTGGGGCTCCCCCTCCACCCTGACAGGCGCTATTGGATGTGCCCCTTCCTGTCCTCAACTGGGGCATCATCAGTTCAGAGACCTGTTTGCCGGTTTCCACTCTGGAAACAGATATTTCTGTTCCTGTCACTTGTCACCTTTCTGTGACCAGTGCTGGAGACGCATGAATGATACAGGATTCCCAAGAATTAGCCAGGTCACATGTGTCATACTGGCCATGGATTACGACTCACCACACACACGAAGGCCATCCCATGACACACCTTGGCGGTTGTGCAGGTAGTGAGAGGCACGATTGGCTCAAAGGCGAGTCCCTTCTGTGAGCTTCCTGAGGGCAAGGACCTCATCTGTCGTACTGCTGTGTCCTCAGAGCCTCGCACCTGATTGATGCCCTAGATCAAGATCAGAGGAGGGAGTTTAGCAATTTGTAATGCTCCCTGGCCGACAGTGAGCACCGGCTCGGTGCCAAGCTCTGCGCCAAGTGCCGTGTGTGCACGGCCTCTGCATTCTCACCTCATCCCTGGGTCTGCCCCTGGGATGGACCCTTTGTTTTGGTTTGGTTTTTTTTTTTTGCTTGAGGAAGATTTGCCCTCAGCTAACATCTGTGCCCATCTTCCTCCACTTTGCTTGCGGGATGCCGCCACAGCGTGACTGATGATTGGAGTAGGTCCGCATCCAGGATTCGAACCCACGAACCTGGGCTGCAGAAGCAGAGCACGTGGAACTTTAACCACTAGACCACAGGACTGGCCCCTCTAATGGACCCATTTTTAAGGATGAGGGACCTGAAGCACAGAGAGGTTAGGTGACTTGGCTGAGCTCCCACAGCTAAGAAGCGGCTCAGATTCAAACACAGGCAGACTCCCAGCTCAAGCAGGAACTGCTGCCCTTAGTGTTTTGGACAGAGTATCTGAGTGCTCTAGATGTGTGGGCAGTGGCAGGAGGGGCTTGGTGGGTTTCAGCCCCTCATGATCTCCCACTCTCCCCTATTCTTCGACATGGACGGTTGTGGTGTTCTCAAACATACGTAATGTAACTTCACAACGAGTCCTCAGTTCCACCTTCTAACCACATCGCCCCCACAGAAAATGCTGGAGCCACCCCTGTCTACAATATATTTATAATTTACACTGGGTAAGTACACTGTACTACACCGCATACACACACACACACACACACACCCAGCACACACCATTTTATGTTTCATATACAATGCAAGTTAGAAACAACTTGTGCATCCTGTGCACAAGCAGCCTCTGTTTGACGTTCCACTGGGGTCCATTCTCCCTGTCACACAGCCACACAGGGGGTCACATGCACTGGGTGTGCCCTTTGCCTTTTCCTCTGGGATCCAGCAGGCGCAGCTCCACTGGGCTCCTGTCCTGTGACCGATACTCAATCTAGGCCACGAGAGGGGCCAAGTAGGTCAGGAGAGGCATCTGGGGACAATGAGAGGGTGGGCTCCCCGGATGCTGGGGGGAGGTGTTTGAGGTGCTGCTGCTGGGAGCGTTATTATGCCGGGCTGTCTAAGCCTGGCCTCCCCCAGAAGCAGGCTCTGGGAAGAATGTGACCATGAACAGGCATCTGGGGCTCAGTCTTTCTGGGGACCCCCGGAGAGGTGAGTAGAACACACCTCAGAATTGTCCCACTGAGGGGCTAGGAAGCTGGGGTGTTCATCCTCCAGGCCCCGTCCCTCCCGGGTAGAAGGTTGGTTTGGGGGCTGGTAACTCTCCAGCAATTCTAGCCCACCCCTCTGGGAGCAGAGACTTTTCCCAAACCCTCAGAGAGGGCCACGCAGGTGGTTGGGATCGGAGGCCCTCAAGCCCTCCACGTGAATAGAAACTATCCACCAGTGGACCCACAGAGTCAGCTACGAGGCCTAGAGTGGGAAGAACACCAGCTCCCCAGAGTTCCCGTCCTGGGATTCCTGCCCTGCGCCCCTCTCACCCCTCGCCCTTCCTTTGATGTAATGGCACCTGGGATATTTTGCAGCTCTCCTGGGAAGTCCATCCTTGCGTCTCCCCTGCTGCAGCTGAATTCGGGCTGCCCGTGGTGACCCCTCCCCTCCTCTGCTCCCAGGTACATGTGCTCCTCTGTGCTGCAGAGAGCGCTGGCTGCCCCCCTCGTCTGGATCCTGCTGGCCCTCCTTGACGGGAAGTGCTTCGTGTGTGCCTTCAGCAGCAACGTGGACCCCGAGAAGTTTCTGGACTTTGCCAACATGACCCCCAGCCAGGTGCAGCTCTTCCTGGCCAAGGTACCCTGCAAGGAGGATGAGCTGGTCAGGGACAGCCCTGCTCGAAAGGCAGTGTCTCGCTACCTGCGGTGCCTGTCACAGGTAATTCGGCATCCTCTGCCAGCCCTGGAAAACAACCTACAATGGTCCCGAGGGGCATGGGCCTAGGCGCTTCAGGTTTCCTGAGGTCCCACTCCACTGCTGGAGACACAGTCAAGGAGCAGGTGGGCCCCGGGGAGATCAGGAGTATGACCCACATACGGGACAGTGTTGGGCCTTAGGAAGTGGGCACTTTGTCATCAGTGCTGACTCCATGGGCAGAGACGAGGTGCCCACACCTCCAGGAGTCAGCTAGGCCCATCCCCAGAAGGCTGGATGGCAGGAAAGTTCTGGAGGTGTACTGCTCTGCCCTGCCCCCCACCCCATGCACACATTCTTCCCACCCCTCAGAAATAATACTAATTCCCACCTATTGAACTCTTATGTGTCAGGCCCTGTGTCAAGCATCTCATCTATTACTTCCTTTAACTCACAGAACAACCCTATCAGCTGGAGGCAATCATCACCCCACTTTGCAGATGAGGAAACCGGGGCTCTGAAAGGTTCGTTCACAAGGCCAAAGTCACACAGCTTGTAAGAGGCAGGGCGGGAATCTGAACACACATGTCAGTACTCCAAACTCTCTTAATGACCTCTGTACAAAGCAGGTTCTCCCCAGAGGCCTGGCTCCCCACAGGGCACCAACTCCCCTCTCCTGGGGGCAAACCCCAGCCCCAGACTCAGATTCCACCACTCCCCCCCCAGAGCCCCAGCTTGGGCTGTGGCCCCCAGAGAGCGTTTCCGTGAACCCACACATGCAGAGCCTCACTGGGGCCACAGAGAGGAAAACACAACCCCGCCCTTTGCCGTGCCGAGACAGGCTCGTGGCAAGCGCAGGCCGGCGGCACAGTGCAGGGGGGCGCCAGTGTGCAGGACGCGCTTGATTCTGGGTCAGACTGTGACCTTGGCCACCTCCCTCTCCCTCTGGGCCTCTGTTTTCTCCTGCAAAATAAAGGGAGGTGTGGTCTCCTCCACCTTGATGGTCCCTGCGGGCTCCAGCACTCCAGGCTCTCACTAGTTCACTGGGAGGAGTGTGGAATTGGCCATCAGACCAGGGTTTGAGTCCCGACTCAGCTGTAAGCGATCAGTCACGTTAAATTTAACAAGTTGTTTGCTTTTCTGCTCCTTGTGTATAAAAGGTTCGCGTGAGTATTTTAAATCGGTAGGGGAGGGATCCTGTGACAGGCCAAATGAAGGAGCTTTATAAATTGAGGACATCCCATCTACAAATGACAAGGGTCCAAATATGTTTCTGCTTGTGGCTCAGAGGAGCGACTTCTCTGCTCCAGGTCCACACCATGGCTCTGGTCTTAAACAAGGCCTTGCAGAGACTATAGCTTTGGATGGGCAGACAGGAGGAGGGGATCAGCGTAGTGTGGGCTCCAGCCTTAGAGAACAACGTCCTGTCTCTTGTCACTCTTGGCCTGGAACACTGTTCTCCGTTTGTATCCTGTCTAACTGTTACTCATCCATCAGGTCTCAGCCTAAACCTCGCTGTTTGCTGAGCCCTCAAGTTCAGGTTGTGTGTCCCTCTGAATACCCATCACTCCCTGTACATCCCTCAACATGGCACTTAGCCAGCATCACCTGTTTAATTGTTCCCTCCACTAACAGGTGAGCTCTGTGGGAGCAAGACTGGGTCCCCAATGCCTCCTCCCAAATACAAGATGGATGGATGCACAGATGGGATGGACAAATATGTGTGAGGATGGATAGAGTGCTGGATAGAAAGATGAAAGGAGGATGGATGATGGAGGACGGATGGATGGATGGATGGATGGATGGGAGTGTAGGGAAAGCAAAACTTTACCTCTACCCATCTTAGGTTTTCAGCTAAGACTCTAACAAAAAGCCAAAATTACAAGAGGAAACAGTTTATTAAGGTATGCAGTGCACATCACAGCCCAGGGTTTTGCTGGTTCAGATCCTGGGTGCAGACATGGCACCATTCGTCAGGCCACCTTGAGGTGGCGTCCCACATGCCACAACTAGAAGGACCCACAACTAAAATATACAACTATGTACTGGGGGGATTTGGGGAGAAAAAGCAGAAAAAAAAAGAAGAAGATTGGCAACGGTTGTTAGCTCAGGTGGCAATCTTTAAAAAAAAGTAACTCAAAGTAGTGGCTTAGATTCTCGCTTATATAGCATCTTCAACAAAGAATAATACCTTTGTAGAGAAATGACAGGACAAAGGAAAGCGGGTTTAGACTTCTAAGGGTAAAAACTGTGGGAAGGTAAATACATGGGAGGAAACGGAGTAAGGTTTGTTTGCAGATTCCTCTGGCGCCTCTCTAGGCTGATAAAAGAGTCTGTCTCCAATAAAAGCAGAATTTATACCCTGCCTTTAGCAGAAAAGGGGAGGGTAGAGACAGCTTTTCCTATCTTTGCTGCTTCTTAATTGTCTTCAGCTCAAGATAATTCTTATGTCAAAGAGGCATGCTTTGGGGTGACCTATTCTGGTTTCCTTCAGGGTGAAGGTTGGAAGGATGTATGGGTGGGTGGATGAATGGTTGGAGAAATAACTGGAAGGAAGGGATGAGAGTATGAGAAGATGAATGGATGGGAGAATAGATGGCTGGACAGGAGGATAGATGACGGGCAGATGGAAGGATGGTTGAAAGGATGGCTGCATAGGAGGACAATAGACATATAGTCAGATGAGAAGGTGATGACGATGGATAGATGGAGAGAGAGTTGGATAGATGAATGGATGTGAGGATGATGGAATGAATGGAAGGAAGGATGGGTGGAGATGGTTGATAGGATGGATGACTAGGTGGGAAGATGAATAAATCTGAGGAAGGATGGGAGGGGTAAGTAAAGGGAGAGACTCTGGAACACCCTTGCCACACCCTACAGCCCCGAGGCCTACCTACACCCTATCTCGCACTCCCCACTCTCCAGGCCATCGGCTGGAGCATCACCCTGGTGCTGATCATCGTGGCCTTCCTGGCTCGCTGCCTAAGGCCCTGCTTCGACCAGACAGTCTTCTTGCAGCGCAGATACTGGAGCAACTACGTCGACCTGGAGCAGAAACTCTTCGACGAGACATGCTGTGAGCATGCGCGGGACTTCGCACACCGCTGCGTGCTGCACTTCTTCGCCAGCATGCAGAGCGAGATGCGGGCACGGGGGCTGCGCCGGGATGCTGCGAGCAGGGACCCCGAGACCCCCGAGGTGCCAGAGCCCCCTGAGGGCCTGGATGGTGGAAGGGAGAAGGCCCACCTGCGCTCAGTCTGCAGCCAGGAGCAGGTGGACCACCTCCTGAGCACCTGGTACTCCAGCAAACCGCCCCTCGACCTCATGGCATCCTCTGGGCTCTGGGGGGGTGGCCTCAGCCACCGCACCCCCATGGTGGCCCCGAGTACAAGGCTGTCCCAACACACCGACGTGTAGGGACCCCGGCAGCGTCCCCATGTGAAATGCCCACGCTGACAAGGGTCGGGGCTTTCGAGACTGTGGGGCCCCCAAGGCAGGGCAGCCTAACCCTTGTTGGCCATCTTCCCAAAAATAGCCCAATCCTGGCCTCGTTTCTGGGGTGGCCTCCTGTGCGCTCTAAAGCAGTGCTCCACAAACTGATGTGCTCACGTTCACTTGGGCTCTTGTTAAACTCAGATTCTAATTCAGTTCATCCAGGGCTGGGTCTGAGACTGCAGTTCTAACGAGCTACCAGGTGATGCTAATGTTTCTGGTCAGCGGACCAAACTTTGAGTAGCAAGAGTCTAAGTAGATCTGCCGTGGGTTCTGGGTCCTAGATGTCCAGATTCTAAAATAAAAATAATTCTAAATATTCTAAAATAAATAATATAATAACAACAGCAACACATGCTTATCTGGTGCTTACTATGTGCCAGGTGGTGTTCTCGAGTCTGTCAGTTTGCCCTCTAGTTTGTGTATTTGTGTTTAATGTTCTGGTTGGGTTTCCGGCAGCTTCCACCTAAGTTCTCTGAGTAAGCCCTGGCAAGCTCTGCTTGTTGCATTCCTCTCAAAAGTCCTAATTAGTGCCTCTTGCTGGCTACTGCAGATGAATAGTTTTCTATTTTCCTGTATTTGAATGTCAAGGAGGCTGACTCTTCCAACTCCCATCTTCCTAAGTGTCACCAATTCTGTTTCTTGTTGAGCAGCCCTGCCTGGGTGGCCTCCTTCCAGATGCAGCTCCTTTCTCGACCCAGCCTTCTGCTCACCTCCAGCTAGCAGGCGTTGCCTCCCTCACCTTTCCGCTCACCACCATCCCCACCACCTGCAGCCTGACCCCGGAGTTCAGCATCTCTTGCTAAGGCTGCCTCCTTCCCCACGCATTCCCAGGGGTATCTACCCCCTGCCCTCGGCAAGAAGTGGCACCCCAGTGGGGATTTCCCTGCTGTATGGTGTATGGGCCAGATCAGCAAATCGTGGTAGGGACGGACCTAGAAATCTCCATGCTGAACAAGCACCCCAGGTGATTTTGTAAGTTCCAATGTTGAAGAACCTCTGGCCCACGTGTGGGTGTGCGGTCTGGCTCAGGGATGAAAACCCTTGAAAAACTAGGGTTAAATTTTGTTGGAAAAACGCCCACTCAATCTCTGGCAGCCCAAACAGGAAGCGTTGGGGAAGATCAGGTCTGTGGGTTCCTCTGCCCCTCCCTGATGACTCACCATACACACACAAACACACACACACACACACACACACACATCCTGCTATAGCCTCCATCAGCACAGATGCTGACCACAGACATGCAGGCCTGGGTTCATCCCATGTTTTCCTGATCCTCAGGGCCTGGGGTGGGACAGGGAACAGTGCAGGGGCCCCTGGATGCACCCTGGAGCCAGCCCCCTCCATATCAGGTAGTCTCTGCTCACCTGGGTTCTTACCAAGGGACCTTGTAAGAGCAGACAATCCCTGCCGCTCAGCCTCCCCCCTCCACCTGCTGTGGTCAGGCCATGCAAATGTCTGAAATGGTACTGGGGTGGGGCCAGATTTATGCAAAGTGTTAGCAGGGATTGGGTGGGGAGGGAGGAAGGAGACCTGGGGGTGGCCCAGTCAGTACTGGTGAGCTCCCAGCCTGGGGAAAGGAGGCTCAGGTGAAACCTGCCAACAGTTAGCCATTGATGATTAAGTAGCTAGAAACTAAAGGGTCTTTTTCCTTTTTGCAATTATTGATTATAGCTTTTAGCTGTTTACCCACCCATCGTTAACTGTGATGTTCAGGCAATATACTGACTCCCACTAGGTTCCTATAGATAACGTCTCCCTGGAGCCTGGGTCACCATGGTAATGGGTGTGTGAGCTGTGCTTCAGGAATTAGGACCCCTTGTTCACTTCAGGCCAGTTGAGAGCACCAGCCCATCAACTGGGCCCACACAGATGTCTGATAAGCGACCCTTTGACATCAAGAGGCTAAAACTCCACCCTCATGTCATGCTAATGCTGCCATTTTGTGAACATGCATCCTATGAAGAGGCACGGAGTCCAACTACGCTTGCGCACATCATCAATTACCTTACCTCTCCTCACCTGCAATCATCTATCTCCACATTTCAGACCACCTTGCCCCCTACCCCACAAATGTCCCTGAGTCCCTATTTTCGGGAAAGTGAATTTGAGATTCGTTCTCCCCTTTCCTCACTTGGCTGCCTTGTGATTAACCCTGTCTCTGCTGCAATCTTGAAGTCTTGGTGTTTGGCTTTCCGGGCAATGGGCAAAAATGAACTTGGTTCGGTAACACAGGGACCCCTACGTTGGGCTTAGGGACCCGTAAAAAGCCACTGGCTTCAATCAGCACTCTTGCCTTCTTCTGAGCACTTACAGAGTAACTACTGCATAGAAAGTACTGTGCACAAAATAACCAATAACCGTTTTATAGATAAGAGAGAGAAGGTCAGTTTTACTTGAGCCAGGCTGAGGATTATTGTCGACGAAAATAATCCATAACCTATAAATGAAAATTTGGATGAGTTTATTCTGAGCTGAAATCTGAGGACCATGGCCCGGTGCCTTTCTTCCCAAAGGAAGAAAGGGCACCCAGGAAGTGAGGTATACAGAGTGGTTATATACCCTCATACAGGACGTTTCACATATGATTGAAATGTCCCTCCCACAGTAGTCACAAGATTGCCCTGTCAGCACAGCGCATGATGGACACAGCAGGTAGGGGGTCTGCTATCTCGGTGGGCGTAGCAGGAGGCGAGCCTATTGTCTCAAGCTGGATGGTCACAGGTGAGCGCAGCAATCAGTTCCTAGCCTCAGGAAAGATGCTTAATCCTTAAGGGAATGCCAACGTTGGGAGGGGGAGGGAAGTTGCACCTTTATCTCAAGGGCCTTTGCTCTTGCCATAGGGAATATCTAAAGCAGATATACAATGCATGCTCAACAGCCACGGTCAGGCCCTTTTGGAAAGACAAGGTCAGGCCGAATTAGGTTTATACCAAATGGCTTCCTCATATTCTCCAATATATGCTATTGCTTGCCATTTTTATTTGTCAGCTTCCTTTGAATGGGTCTCGAAGGATGGGGAGGGTTTTGACAATTGGAGGGAGAGATGGGGGTCGGGGGACAGAGCACCTAAAGGGAAGAAACAGCAAGAGCAAAAGCATAAAGTTGGGAAAGTCACAACGCGTGTTTCATTTATTCATTCAACAAACATTGATGGAATGCCTAGAGTGCCAGAGAGCAGGACAGACATAGTCCTATCTTAATGGAGCTTCTGGTCTGGAGGGGAGCTAGGACATGAGCTAGTGAGCCAACAGCCAAGTGGAGGAGTGCGAAGTCCAGCCTGGCAAAAGGAAAGGACCTTGGCCAGAGGGCTGAGAAGCCCAGTCCAATGCATCCCACCAAGAGATGCTCCCTGTTCCCTGCATCCAGTGACACATTCTCAGGATCCTTTGCCCTTGACAGCCCTCAAATGCATCCCCATCCTCTTCAGTCCCCAAATGATGTGGTTTCACCCCTAAACCTCTTTGCCTTCGTCCATCCACACCATTAATCATCCATATGCGCTGAGAGGGAGATGCCTGGAGCAGCACATGCCACCATCTGGGAGTGAGGGACACAGGGGCGAGGCTTCCACCTGCTCCTAAAGACCCTCCCCTTGGAAGAGAGCAGCTGTGGGGTGCCAAGCACATTCCCCAAAGCCTCAGCAACTCTGGGTGATAACCCTCCTGGCCCTGCCCTACACATAAGCCCTCTCTTCTGAGTGACACAGTGGCCAGCTGGGCAAGGCAGAAATGTCCTGGAAATGTGGCTTTGGCTGTGTAAGTCCCCTGTCTCACACAGCCTGGGCAGCTGTGGTTCTGCAGGAGAAGGGGAAGATGGCAGGAGCCTTGAAGGTTTAGCTCAGCACTTTGACTTTATCCTGCAGACAGTTGGAATGGGAGGCAAGTGCTTGCGGGCAAGGTCAGGAGGGGTGATACTTGGGATTCATCCACGTGACAGCCATGCCTGAGGCTGCAGGAACGGAAAGGGCCAGCAAGAGAGAGAGGCTTGAGTGGGAAGAGGAAGGACCAAGACTTTTAGAGTTTTGGAGGACGAAGAGGAGCCGTCACAGATGATGAGGATCAAGGCTGTCCCAGGAGAGAAGCCCAAGGCGTCCTGCCCTACATGTGATCTACAGCATCCTCTGGGATGTCCTGGCCTGATCTGACCTGATTCCCATCCAGAGTTATAGGACCACCCGATAACCAGACCCCACCTGCACTGACACCATTTTAATGGCTTTTTTACATAATCTTGCCTTTGTCTTGTAAAGCGATAACTCACATACCTATGCTTTATAAATTTAGCCCTACCTACCTTCAACCCATGCTGCCGCTCTTCACTGCCCATGGGTCCTGTCCCCAGGCTGCTTCATGCTATTCTCTGAATAGAGGAGCACTGCTGCCAGACCTTGAGGGTCCGAGAAATCTTTCTTTCAACTCCTTGGCTTACCGAGCCCGCAGCAACAGAGGCAAAGAGCCCAGAAGAATGCCAGGGAGGAGTGAATTTCAAGATGGGGGAAGGATGAGCAATAAATGCGGAGCTTCAGAGAGACCCCGGAGGGGGAGCATTGAGAGAGAATCATTGCTTATTGGTGAATGCCCAGGGCAAGGGACGGCTCACCCGGGGAGGTGGTCCCAGCGAAGTAGACGGTTGGGTTTCTGTAGGATTCATATAAATCCCTGGGCACCTGCCCCACCGAGGGTATAAAGAAAGGGTGGGAGGTTTGGAGCCTGCCCCACTTTAGGATATTGATGTGAGAGGGACCTTCGGCATCCCTGTACGAGGAAGGGCACCAGGACCCAAAGACTACCATAGGAGCAGAGGACTCTGGCCTACACTAACAAGCTTCCATTTCCAGGGTCTCAGAGAAGATGGCGGGGTTCTCTCAGCTCTGCCAACCCTTTGAAGCCAAATGAAATGAGCTTTCCTTGCCTCTGCTTGATCAGCTTTGACAGGGGGAGGGCAGAGGGAGCTGTAGAAAGGGGAGAGTGTCCCTGAGGGTCCCACCCACCTTCACATAAAGGAGGCACTGCTCTTCAGCCCTCCCCACTCTGCTCACAGAACCTAACCCTGGAGGCAAGCCAAGAGCCAGCATGGCGAGGACTCTCTCCTGTTTGTGTCTGAGTTCCTGCCTCCTCACACATTTATCTTGTCCAAGGCTCACTTTTCCCCTTTATTCACTTATTCACGTATTCATTCATTCAGCACCTGTTAATTGAGCATCTGCTGAGGCAGGGAACTGTGCTGAGCATTGGGAACGTAGCAGTGAACAAAGCAGATGTGGACCTGCAGCCTTTGTGGTCCACGGGAGCCCCATTTATTAAAGAAACACACCCCTTCCAAACAGGTCCTTGAAACTGTAGCCAGTGCTGTGAAGGGGAAGGACAGCCGGGGGCCATGGAAGCTGCGTCAGCAGGCCTTGTCTCAGCTGAGGGTTCAGGAATTTCTCTAAAGAAGGGACCATTCAGCTGAGATCTTAAAGATGAACAGGAACTTCTCAAGTGAAGAGTAGGGGGAGAAGCACTCTAGGAATGTGCAAAGCATGTGCAAAGGAAAAGGGGTTTATCCTGTTTGAGGAGCTGAGAGCAGGCAGGTAAGTGAGCCCAAGAGTCGACTTTGGGAGGAGAGTGGTGCCAGGGCCAGCTGTCACATGGCCATAGAGGCCCTGTTAAGGGTTTTGGACTTCAGCCACTGAAGGGAACTAAGCATGTGGTAATTTAATCAGATGTCCGCTTTTAACAGGTCGTTCTGTCCGCAGCCCGGGAATAGCTTGATAGGGGCCAGTGCAAGGTGCAGGAGGCAGCTGAGAGCTGACAGGGCCGGGCGGGTGGAGCTGGAGAGAAGCACAGATTACAGCATTTAGGAGGCAAAATGGGCCTGGGTGCTCTTGTTTGTCAGTGTCCTGCTTAAAATGTACCCACAGGGGCTGGCTGAGTGGTTAAGTTTGTGCACTTTGCTGTGGCGGCCCAGGGTTTCGCTGGTTCAGATCCTGGGCTCGGACATGGCACCACTCATCAGGGCACGTTGAGGCGGCGTCCCACGTGCCACAACTAGAAGGACCCACAACTAAAATATACAACTATGTACTGGGGGAATTTGGGGAGAAATAGCAGAAAAAAAAATGTACCCGTAGAGCAGCCCACACTGTATTAGTCAGGTTAGACCAGGATGTAAAAATAAATACAGTAAAAATGAAACCGAAATGTCGGCGCCTTAGCAAAACAAAGATGTATTTCTCACTCAGGCAGTCTGAGGAGGGTGAACGGGGAGGGGGGGCTCCTCTGGTCACTTGAGGACCCGGCTGACCCATCTTAGGGTGCCACCATCCAGACACGTGGTATTCCCCAGGTCCCGAGACAAGGAAGTGACTGCAAGTAGTTTATGTGGAAGTTCTCCCAGGGAACACCAGGAAGGACCAGGGGAAGTGATACAGGAAGGGGAGTGAAGCAGGAAACGGTGCTGCGGGGCCAGCCAGCCACCGCTGCGGGCAACCCTGGGAGCCCACACCCGGGCTCAATCAACCCAGGGGGGAGGGGGGCAGTGTTTATCGCCAATCTCCGACTGTCATTGGAGGGGCACTAACTGCGGTGCCTCCTGCTTGCCTTGGGCCAATGTCTCAGGTGGGTCGTGAGCAGCCTTTGTAATGTCGAGGTGAGTGCTGACGGGGATGGGTGGCACAGAGGCCCTGCTTCACTTCCGTCCAGAGTCTGAGAGGCAGGGGAGAGAAAGAAGAGCGAGGGCGGTAAGAAGTGGGGAACTCTCAATCCCATGGCCCCAACCTACCTGGGACAGGGGCTAGGAATTGCTAGGAAGCCATGGAATATTTGGTGAGCACTACCAATTTTTTTGCCACAATATACAACCCCCAATACAGTTTGGCTGATGCAGAAGAGAATAGCACTCTATCCTTCTTAGGTAAAGATGTCATACCTCTGGTAACACAGCCTGATGGTACTTGAGCTGCCTTGGCAGCCATATCTCACTGACAGCTCCTGCCTCCTCCACTGCCTTGTTCTCTGGGTGCTCCCACAGCTGGGGGTTGAGGACAGTGCCGCTGGAGCACCACACACTCGTGCTCTCCTATGCAAATTGGGAATTTTCCTAGAGGTAGCGCACCTGCTCCCCAGAGGCCCCCTTTGCATGCTACTTTTCATGGTACTCTTAACTCCTCCAAGCCGGAGTGGACTCACCAGCACTGGGCTGAGTACCGGGACAATGCTCCTGAGGGCAGGAAGTGAAGGGGCCGGTGTACATCCCACAGCAGTGGCGGTGGGTGACTTTGTTGCCAACATGTGGAGAAGTTTGAGCTGGGTCATGACGTCCTGCTTCCTGTTGACCCCGGTCACAAGCCACACTCCAGGAGTTATGGGGGAGGGGCAGAGAAGATCTCTGCTAAATGCACTGCCAAAGACCCCACTGGAGGAGATAGGATAATGGGCCCCAAGGCCCCGCTCCTGATCGCTGCACCTGTGAATGTGTTACCTGCAAAAGGGACTTTGCAGATGTGACTACTTTAAAAATCTTGAGGTGGGGGTACTATCCTGGGTTAGCTGGGTGGGCCCGATGTAATCACACGTCCCTATAAGAGGGAGGCAGGAGGATCTGAGTCTGACAAGATGTGTGATGGAAGCAGAGGTCGGAGTGCTGCAGAGCCACGAGCCAGGGAACGCGTGTGTCCTCTAGACACTGGAGAAAGCCAGGAAGTGGCTTCTCCCCTAAACACAGCCTGCCGCCCCCTGATTTTTAGCCCCATTTCAGACTCCTGACCACCCAGGACTATGAGAGAATAAACTTGTGTTGTTTTAAGCCACTAAATTTGTGCTAGTTCTCTACAGCAGTAATAAGAAACTAATACAAATTTTCAAAATGTGCTACTAAAACTCAGGTGCAGAGATGGTATTTCTTACTGTTACGGGCGATAAAGCATCATCACTTCCTGGGAGCACGCTGTGGGCATGGCCCTGTGCTGAACTCTTTCACTGCAGCATTTCCCCGACCCCTCATGACAACCTGAGAGGTTAACTCTTCTATTCTCCCCACTTTACAGATGAGAAGACTGTGGACCCAGAAGTTAAATTAGCAGCCCAAGGTCCCAGCTGGTGTGTGGCAGGGTTGAGACCTGAACGCAGGTCATTGGTTAGGGTGTTCTTAACCACTCCGTGACATGGTTTCTTGCTGAGAAAAAGACTTGACTGTTCAGTGAAAGAAACAATAAGAGAATGGGTGGGACCTTGAAGTGGATGTGGGTGGGCAGATGGTATTCCAGGAGGGGGACAGCACAAGTAAAGGGGTAACGGTTAAGGAGTCTCCCCCAGGCAGCCTTGTCCCCGCTCTGTGGTCACTGACACAGCTGTGTGCTCAGCTGCTGTTCAAGAGGCCAGCCCGCCTTCTCCCTCGAGGCACCTGCCCCCGCCCCTCCATCCTTCAGAGGCAGAGCTCCTAACCTTCTGCACATCCCGGTCCATCGGTACATGACTCTGGGGCAAACTGAGAGGATCTGGAGACATTTTTATAGAGCCTGGCAGAAAAAAAGTTACGTCTTCTTTATCTTATATCATTATGATAAGAACGATGTAGTGCAAAGCCTTAGGAAAGATATTAAACACTGAGTTGGTATAAAACATCCAAATGAAATCTCCCAGACCTCTTAAAATGAGAGCCTTGGGCTTGCTTCCATGAACACAACTTTTTAACATCAGATTTTTTGAATGAAATAACTATGGGCCATTCCTAGTCAAGATTTTTTTTTGTAATTGAGATATAATTGACATATTGTATTAGTTTCAGAGGCGCAACGTAATGATTCAATGTATATACCTGTTGCAAAATGATCACCACAACAAGTCTAGTTAACATCTATCACTACACACATAGTTACAAATTTTTTTCTTGTGATGAGAACTTTTAAAATCCACTCTCTTTGCAACTTTCAAATATACAAAACAGTATTGTTAACAGTATTGTTATGTATGGTCGCCATGCTGTGTGGTGCATCCCCAGCACTTATTTATTTTATAACTGGAAGTTTGTACCTTTCGACCCCTTTCACCCATTTTGCCCACCCCTCACCCCTCAAGGCTCTTTAATGATCATCTCTTCAATTGTGTGATAAACATCACCCACAAAAATCTTGGCCCAAGGAGGTGATAAATTTAAAACTAATTTTTACAACTATTCAAAAATTTACAGCTGTTGAAATGGTAAGTAAAGACTCTAACACTCATCCTTTCCTTTCAATAACTGTAACCAAAATTCTTGTGATAATGACAGTAATAGGTTTAGAATCCAATCAAATTATTTTATATCAAAGCATTTTAAAACAACGTCGAAGTTGAATTTGCAGAGAGTGTATATGTGGTTAAAGCAGGCCAGCTTGGGTGCTACCAAAGGGCCGTCCACAACTAACAGGGAGCCATGTCCCCTACAGAAGACAGAGACTCCAAGCGGCCCCTGGAGCCACACCCCTCCTGGGCTCCTGGCCTCCTGCAACCCCCCAGCCCACTACTCCAGACCTGGGGCCGTGTGTCAGGCTCTGTTAGCAGCTCAGAACCCTTGTCAGCCATGCACATCGATCTGCAATAGATGTTCAGGGGTGGACACCTCCTTGGCGGGATCTCCCTCATCCTGCTCTCCATCTGTGGGTGCCCCCCTCAGGAGTGCCCAACAAGGGTCCTCTAGATGTCCCAGCCTAGAGGCTTCAGTTGCCCCAGGGCCAGCCTGAGGGCCAAGGGATGCAATATCCTTCTCCACATATATCCTATTTGTGACACAATAGAGTTTCAACCCCGTCTAGTAGAACCGTAGAACCTGATTCAGCCGGAGGAGAAAAGCCAGAAAACACTTCCCTGCCTCCTCCTCCACCACCCCTACTCCCACCTAGCCTGGGTTCAAATCCACTCTTCCACCTACAAGCTGTGTAACCTCTAGCTAGTAACTTAACCTCTCTGAGCCTCAGTCCCCACCTCTGTAAAAGGGGACAATAGCACCTATCCCATAGATTGTAGGAGGATTACACAAGGTGATGTATGTAGAATGTTGGCATAGGGACTGACACAGGAGAAGCCCTGGTCAGTGCCAGTTCTTGTCGGTCATACAGAGACTCATAGACACAGGACCACTCATGTGGTTACACACACACATGAGGATACACAGACACTGAGGCCCAAGGCCACAGTGAGCTCACACGGGGCACGCACAGGCTGCACAGATCTGAGGGCCCCCGGGAGTCTCCCTGTCCAGGCTCTTGTTCTGCTTCAGCCCCAGCCCCACGTGCTCACCTCGGGCAGGAGCTGTCTGGGTGGGGCTGGGTCTGACCTGCTCTTCTGGGAGAGTTGGCAGCATCAAAGGGAGCACTGTAAGCTCCTCCCCACTTTGATATGCCGAAGGAGGGGCCCTGGCCTGGTTCCCACAGGCTTTCGGAGGCCTGAGCTCCAGGCATGAAAGCCCACTGCCCCACCCTTCAGTTTTTGATCTGGAGAGCAGAGGTAGGAGGTGGAGCCAGGAAAGGATTTGTCATCCACAATCCACAAACACACAGACATACCCACAGAGACACAAGCAGATGGGACACAAATGCACCTGCGTTATGCCTGGCAGGGATGGGACTTGGCCACCTCCTAAATCCAAATCCTCTGACTCCAAATTCAGTGCTTTTTACTCTATGCCATGCCGCATTAGCACTATCTCCAACACAACCAGCACCACCACCATCCCCGCTGTGAGCAATATCCCCACCACCATCACTACCACATCACCAGCATTACTGCCATCCTCACCACCACCACCATCACCATCACCATCACCAGCATCACCACCACCACCATCACCATCACCAGCATCACCACCACCCCCACCACCAACATTGCCATCACCAGCATCAGCACCACCACCACCATCACCATCACCATCACCATCACCACCACCACCACCACCATCACCATCACCAGCATCAGCACCACCACCACCACCACCACCATCACCATCACCAGCATCAGCACCACCCCCACCACCAACATTGCCATCACCATCACCACCGCCAGCAGCACCTTCACCTGCATCAGTGCCATCAGCACCTCTATCACCTTTACCTCCAGCAGCAGCATCCCCGCCTCCACCATTATCACCCCCATTATGGCCACTACGCTGCCATCGCTTCATCGTTATACCATCTGAACTGATAGAGGAGACCTCTTCGACACTGATACAACATGGAGGAAAGACTCGATGGGAAGGGCAGAAGGAAGACGACATGCTTCCTAGGAGCCCAGGGGACAAGGCCCAGAAGCACAGCCCTCTGCAGCAGGCCTGGATTCTCCCAAACACCCACCCTACTGGAGACAGTGTCTCACAGCTGTGTCTCAGCTTCCTTGCCCTCTCTTTCCCATCCCCCCGCCCCCCTCCCACGCCCACAGAGAACTGGTCCCCACCAGGTGCAGCCTTCGTGGTTTCCCAGCACCAGAGACGGCTGTGGAGAGAAACCCAGGAGAGGTGAGGAGGGGAGGGGCAGAACCCTGGCTGCACCCATGGGATTGGCCAACCTGCGCCCTCTCTGCCAGCACCTGACTAGAAGGTTTCTCAAAGAGACAGTGACCTTAGCCACCACCCTGAGCTCTGCCCATCTCAGCCATGAGGTGGGCACCCCGCATGCAGAGTGGGCCACAGGGGCCATCCTTGAGGCAGTGGTGAGGTGGGAGGAGGCCACCGGGCCCCGAGGGGGCCACAATGGACAAGTTCCGGATGATCTTCCAGTTCCTGCAGTCCAACCAAGAGTCCTTCATGAATGGCATCTGCGGCATCATGGCGCTGGCCAGCGCCCAGATGTACTCTGCCTTCGACTTCAACTGCCCCTGCCTGCCGGGCTACAACGCTGCCTACAGTGCTGGCATCCTGCTGGCACCACCCCTCGTGCTCTTTCTGCTCGGTCTGGTCATGAACAACAACGTGTCCATGCTGGCAGAGGAGTGGAAGCGGCCGCCGGGCCGCCGGGCCAAGGACCCTGCCGTGTTGCGCTATATGTTCTGTTCCATGGCCCAGCGAGCCCTCATTGCACCCGTCATCTGGGTGGCTGTCACCTTGCTCGATGGCAAGTGCTTCCTCTGCGCCTTCTGCACTGCCGTGCCAGTGACTGTGCTGGGCAATGGCAGCCTGGCACCCGGCCTGCCTCCACCCGAGCTCGCCCGCCTGCTGGCCCGGGTGCCCTGCCCCGAGATCTACGACGGCGACTGGCTGCTGGCCCGTGAGGTGGCCGTGCGCTACCTGCGCTGCATCTCCCAGGTGAGGGGGCCAGATGACCTTGGGCTGGGTCTCCCCTCCCAGACCAGAGTCCCTCTGGAAGGGCTCAATCCCCTTACCTCTAGAAACGGGGTTCCTCAGGGCACAGTCATGTTTCCCCAACAGATGGGGACTCCCCAGACAAGTCTGGGTCTCCCCGCTCAGACAGAGCTCTGTGGGGCAGGAGCATATTTTCCTGACTGAGGTGGGGGCTTCTGAAGGCAGAGCCACATATCTTCCCTCAGATCAGTGCCACCTGGAGAAAGCGCCGTGGCTACCTTAGTCCAGAGGACCGTGCCCTGTCCTGAGGCTCCCAGAGAGGACCCAACAGCTCAGCCAGCCCCACATCTTCCATCCTGAGCTCCAGCATGGAAGCCTGGGGGAATTTGCATCCTTTTCCTCTTCCAGGTCTAGGCAGTGGTGAGGCTGGTGGATGGCTGGGCCATTTGGGTACATTTCCCTGGCAAATGCCCCCAGCTGATGCCTCCCTGCTGGGGGAGCGGGAGCTCAGGGTCTGGGTGCCCCTGAAAGGGAGGGCTTGTGTGAGGGGGTGCATTGTTGGGATGTGCCCTAAAGGCAGGGTTGGAGGGCCCACTGACGGGAACTCCAGAGCTCGGGTCCTCCCCAGCTCCACCCCCACATCCTCTGCCCCTCTGGGCCCTCACTCATGGGAGCCGCTCAGGCCTCCCCTTCAGTCATTGCAGCATGGGGAGGCCAGCCCGGGCAGCATCCCTTGCAAACTGTGGACCGGGGGCTGTCAGGGGAGGCAGAGGGGGCACTGGACCTGCCCTGCAAGAACTAGAGGAACATATACACTCTGCTCTGGCCAGTCCAGACACCCTGGCCACCCCCTCCAGCCCAGAACTCTCTCCCGTGGGGCCTGTATCACCGCCAGACGCCCTGTGTGAGTTTCACACTCTGAGTGTCCAATCTGAACGCTGTGTCACTCCCAAACCTGAGCCTCCTCTCCCATGGGCCTCAGGGCCTGGGGCAGCTGTCCCTCTACTTGATCTGTAAACATCTTTAGCATCATATCGGAAGCTAAAAGGGCCCCCAGTGGACAGCCACCTGGCCTATAGACATGTTTCATTTGGCCCTCAGAGTGTGAATTTGAAATTCAATTTTAGAATTAGTTAGCATCATCTAAAGCCAGAAATTTTCACATACAAATCAGATTTCCAGCTTTACCTGAAACATCGGGAGATCCAGCCCCACAGTGCTCACATTTCCTCATTAAGCAGCTTTGGGTGTGCCCCCGCAAACTGAGCACATGCTCTGCGGCCCCCCACTTGGTGTCTGCTCTGCCCTTACGCACTGGCCCCCATCACACGCTTTTGGGTTTGCTCCTTGTCCACCATCCTGATCTGGCCAAATGCTTCTCTGTGCAGCTGGGGCTGACCCTGAAGCGCAGGCTGAGGGAGCATTCTGCCCTACGCCCCACAGGGAGTTATTGGCAGAACAGAGCTAGCCCCCAAGCATCCAGTGCTTCTCAGCACAGAGTTTGAGTGACCATCGGATTTGTCTCGGTGACCCCTGAGGGCACAGCTCGGAGCCCACACAGAGGAGGTTTCATTTAGGGCTGGCGACTGAAAGGCAGACAGTACCAGGAGCCAAAGGAGAGGTACAGAACTCAGAGCAGGAAGGGCCACTACGGTCTGGGAGGTCAAGGAAGGCTTCCTTGAGAGAGGTGAGGTCAGCGAGGGCCCATTGGGGTAATAACAATGGCTAACAGCTGCTAACCACTAACTATGCCCCAGGCACTACGGCACATTTACTGTCACAGTTAGTACTCACAGCAACTGTAACTATCTCTATCACTAGCCCCATTTTATGGGTGGGGAAACTGAGGCACAGAAAAGTCAGGGACCTTGCTCCAGCCAACTAGTAAGTAGTGGAGCTAGGATTCAAACCCAGGCAGCCTAATCCAGGGTCTGCCCAGTTGACTCCTGTGTGTTGAGTGCGAGGCCTACACTTGGGCCTTTTACGCACCTGATCTCATTTGCATGAGATGGTATTTCTGTGCCCGTTTTACAGAAGAGGAAATGGAGGCCAAGAAGTGAAGTCATGGGGCTGGCCCTGTGGCTGAGTGGTTAAGTTCACGCGCTCCGCTGCAGGCGGCCCAGTGTTTCGTTGGTTCGAATCCTGGGCGCGGACATGGCACTGCTCATCAAACCACGCTGAGGCAGCGTCCCACATGCCACAACTAGAAGGACCCACAACGAAGAATATACAACTATGTACCGGGGAGCTTTGGGGAGAAAAAGGAAAAAATAAAATCTTTAAAAAAAAAAAAAGTGAAGTCACTTGCCCAGTTGGTACTCTTTTCCCTAAAGGCCCTGCTGTAAAGAGTGCTTTGTAGGGTCTGGACAGGCTTAGGAGGCCAGAGGGCAGTGTCTCGCTGACTCTCTCTTCTCTCCCCTGCAGGCCCTTGGCTGGTCCTTCGTGCTGCTGACCACACTGCTGGCATTCATCGTGCGCTCTGTGAGGCCCTGCTTCACGCAGGCTGCCTTCCTCAAAAGCAAGTACTGGTCCCACTATATTGACATCGAGCGCAAGCTCTTTGATGAGACATGTACGGAGCATGCCAGGGCCTTCGCCAAGGTCTGTATCCAGCAGTTCTTCGAGGCCATGAACCATGACCTGGAGCTGGGTCACGCCCACGGGGCCCTGGCCGCAACCCCTGCTAGCTCTGCTGTCCCGGCTACCACCAAAGGTGCTGAGGAGGAGAAGGAGAAGCTGCGCGGCATCACCGATCAAGGCACTATGAACAGGCTGCTCACGAGCTGGCACAAGTGCAAGCCGCCCCTGCGGCTGGGCCAGGAGAAGCCGCTGATGGGCAACGGCTGGGCTGCGGGAGGGCCCCGGCTTTCACGTAAGGAGGTGGCCACCTACGTCAGCAAAGTGTGAGCCGTGGCCAGGTGAAGAGGCAGGAATGGGGCTGTGCGCCCACAACCCCTCAGACCCCCAGACCAGCTGGAACAATGAAGGCTGCAGGTGTTGGGCGGTAGGCCCCTGCATGAGCAGACCCACATGCCCATGTATTCACCTGCCCATTGAGGCAGGAAATTTGCCTCCAGCTGCCCTGGATGGCCCTGGGGCAGCGGGGCCATGAGCAGTATTTGTCAGAGGGTTCAGACCTGGCTTGGAGGGGACAAGCTCCCATCTGCCCAGCCCCTCCCAGCCACTTCACCCCTGCCCTGGCGTCCACTCTCGTCTGGGACTTTTTAGTACCTCTAAAAGGCCCAGAGATTGGGTGGGGGAGGTGCATCCAGCCGTCTCATGAAGCAAGAATCCTCTAATTTTGGCCAGTCTCCTGAGAGAGGCTGAGTGGGCTAAGGTGGGCCATAAGGACGTGACACCCAGCTTCACCTGGTGTGACACGCCTGGGTTGACAGGTGACGAGACAAGATGGCAGAAGTTAGGTCCATTCGGGAGAAGCCAGGTGTGTGGTCACCATGGAGGTCACTCAACAGTTGTCAAAGTGGACCTCACATTTATTTAGCACCAAACACAAAAGGCCTCCTGTGCCAGTCTGTTTGGACTGCTGCCACAAAATGCCACAGACTCGGTAGGTTATAAGCAACGAAAACTCGTTTCTCACAATTGTGGAGGCTGGGAGTCCAGGATCAGGGAGCTGGCCTGTTGAGTTCTGGCGGAGGCCTTCTTCCTGCTCCACAGCCAGGTCCTCTCACTGCGTCCTCACACAGCAGACAGACAGGGCTAGGGATCTGAGAGAGACGGGGCTAGGGATCTCTCTGCAGCCTCTTTAATAAGGTGCTAATCTCATTCATGAGGGCTCTGCCCTCACAACTAAGCACCTCTCAAAGGCCCCACCTCCTAATATCAGCACATTTAGGGGTTAGGATTTCAACCTGTGAATTTGGAGCCGACTCATTCACACCACAGCACGTGTCACGGAAGGACGCTGGAGACCACCCTAACACTCCCCTTACATCCGGGTCTCAGGGGAAAATCAGACCACCCTCAGGGCTCGAGCAGTTAGAAACAGATTCATTTTCTCAAACACCCCACCCCCTGGGGAGGGAGCTCCAAGTCTAAGAGGCTCTGCCCTGAGGTGGAGATGACGGTGGAGGGTGTGAGAGGAGGTAACTAGAGCGGAAACAGCTCAAGACTCCAGAGACAGAACTGGGTCAAATGCTGGCTCTACCACTTTCCAAACTGTGTCCCTTGGGCCAGTTGCTTCATTTCCTGTGCCTCAGTTTCCTCATCTCTACAGTGGGGATGTGGACACCTACCTCGTGGGGTTGTGAGCATCAAATGAGTGAAGCAGATAAGCCCACGGCACGTGGTGGGCACTGAGCACATGGTGCTAATGTGTGTGTTGATTTCTAAACTGAGGGCTTAGCCCCTGCTCCTGGACATAGAGGAGGTGGTCATCAGGAAATGGAGCTATCTTTGTTGAGGAGGAGGAAGCAGGGCCAAGAATATAGGCTTCTTGCCCCCTCAAATATCTCTGAGATGTAAGTCCCACTCATCTAAGAACTCATTTTGATCTTGATCCTTACAACATTGTTTTAATAATTCCCACTCTTCTTTATGCATCCTTCCCTCTATTCCCAATTCTGAGACCTGGTCCCCCTCCCGTTAATGATTTGGGAAGAGGGCGAGCCCTGTAGGCCAAGGTGGGCTGGAGGAGCCTCCAGGAGACGGGACTCGATCTAGGCCCTGAATCAGGGGGAAGATTCAGATTAGTGAGGGCCAGGTATATATTGGTGGTCGGGGCTTCCGGTGGGAAGAAAGCCCAGAGGTATCGGGAGGCACACGTGTGGAGGAAAGAGCAAAGCTTTGGGTCAGGCAGACCTGAGTTCAAAGACTAGAGCCGAAGGACCTATGGCAAGTCACCAAATCCCTCTGAGCCTCAGAGTGTCTGTCTATAAAATGAATGTTAAAAGACCTGCTTTTCGGGATTATGGTGAGGATAGAGGAGGGGAACTTTTGAGGAAGAATCTGGAACGGTGTTTGGCACATTAGGTAGGATATGAAAAATAAGCACTGGGCCTTTTCCTTCATTCTGCACATGGACAAGCCCAGCTCAGGGAGGCTCCCATGTCACTCAGCAGTTCCACTGTCATAGAACCACAAACATCACAAAGCTGACAAGGGTCTGGGGGGGTGTCCCCCTTGATCCTAAGGGTTATTGAGCCTGTCCTTGCACAGGGCTCTCCCCTTCAGCATTCTTGACCCATGACTTTTCAGCCTCAGCTTGCACAGTCCCGCAGATGGGGAGCTCATGACCACATTCTGGGACAGGCTGGGCAGCTCTCATCATTATAAAGGGCTTCCTTCAGAGACCTGCCACCTTGTAATTTCCACCCACCTGTCAGAGCTCTGCCCACAGGACCTCAGAGACTCCCTAGACCCCAGAATTCACTCGTCAGCCCTCCGGAGATTTGAAGCAGTACGTGGGGAGTTAGCTGACATATGGAGAAAAGAGCCAGCAGTGGGAGGGTTTGTCCAGTTAGTGGCAGGACGGCTCTGAGGGAGAAGGGCCTGAATAGGGGAGGGGGGCTCCTGGCCTTGCGTCTCCTGCTAGGAGTCAGCATCGTGACTCCTGCCCGTCTCCTGCCGGCAGCTTCCGTCCGGTGAGAATCAAGCAGGGGTGCTGTTAAAAGTGGCCTGGAGGGCAGGCCCAGGCCAGATCTCCCCGAAGGCCCCCCCCCCACCCCCCCACACCTCCCCCCTCCCCACACCCGGCCTGGCCCCTGAACTGGTCCCGCCGGTGTGGAACCCCCGGCATGCTGTCCCTGGCAGAGTGCTCAGGCACGACTTCCTCTCCTCTCGCACCGCCCTCGCCGCACCCCCCCTCCTCTGCCTGGCGCCTGAGAGCTGTTTTTCCATTCGTTGGATGCGTGTTCCATCCCGTTGTTTCTTCTTTTCTGGAGTTAAACTTTCCTGAAGACATCGTCAGCCCCAAGCCCTGCTGGTCTCAAGCGCCCCGCGTCTGTGCAGCAGTGGGAGGGAGCCCGCAGAGGGTACCGTGGCAGCACTTTGGGTGGGGCCGCTGCTCTACCGGGTGGCCCGCCCTGAAAGCCCAGTCCCTGGGCTCTGATGTCTGCGCAGCTCCAAGACTCCAGCCCGCGGAGGCCAAGGCCACTGGTACCTGCAGCTGGCCCCAGGTAAGGAAAAGCTCCTCCCTGGGGCGTGCCAGGTGACAGAGGAGCATGGCAGGGCCACCTGAGGCTGCCCAGAGGGTTTGTGCCGGGGAGAGAGGCCCCTAGCTGAGGCGCCCCACTCTGGGCAGGGCCAGTCCGACCCCACTTTTCCAGGGCCTGTCTCTTGTTCTGACTGTTGTTGGAGGAAGTCCCACCCGGGCCTGGCCGGGGGGACAGGGGCAGAAGTCTTAGAAGATGGCCTGGTCCCTCCTCTGCCCACCACCCGCCAGTGTTCAGGCAACTTGTACCCGACTTTGGGTGGTTTATGAACCCAGGGTCCCCATGGGGAGCTCATTAGGAGCCTCGAATCCAAAACGGGAAGGGGAAGAGGGAGAGGGGGATGGCTTTAACCCCTGCATCCCCAGCAATATTACAGACTCCCTTTCCCAAGGAGTCAGACTGGAGCCCCCGGGCTGTGAGTTGGGGAAGAGTCACACCCTTCCTCCTCCTCCATCTCCTGGTGCCCCACGTGGCCACCCGCTCTGCCCGGGCCCATCTGGCAGTCTTGGCAGAGGCTGCAAGGGGTGGTGGTGTAGCGAGGAGGCACAGAAGGAAATATGGGGAGGTCTCTCCAGCTTTGTTTGCTGCCACCCCATCCCTCCACTCCCCACTGCGGACTTTTGTTTTTCAAGCCCGGCATGAGGAGAAAGTCATGGGGCCACACCCTGGCCCATCTCTTGGCTTGTGTGGGTGGAGCCTGAGAAGGGAGTTGGGGCAGAACATGGCTGTAGCCTGAGGTCATGGCCACTTCCTGGCAGGCGGCCAGCACCGCTGCAGCCCAAACCAAGGCAGAGACAGGCTCGAGATGGGCTGGTGGGCATGGCCAAGGCTTAGCCTTCACCAAAACTTTCTGTCGCTGGGAGGCTGGGTGCTTCCCGGGCCCAGGGACCTCGGTGGAACAGGGCTGCTAGGAGAGGCTGCTGGATAGGGACGGGGTTATGGGTGGGAAGGTAAAGGGGAGGTTCGTCAGGGCTCTCATGGACGGGCACAGAGCAAGGTCAGTAGGAGACTGAGAAAACGGAGGACTCAGCTTGACTCACCCTTGTCCACGTCCCAGGCCTCCTGAGCTCGTGGTCCTGTCCAGGCACCTCCATATTTGAATGGCCTCGAGTAGGGTTTATCCTCTTTAGGGCTTAGTTTCCTGATCTTTGCAGGAAGGAGAACCATCCCTCTGTGCCTCCCCTCTGGGAGCGGCCCTGAACACTCCACAGGGTGAGAGACGGAGGGTTTCACACATAGGACAATTACCAGGCATCGTTTATTCCCTTTCTTTTCCCTCCAGCATCCGTGAGGAGAGCAAGTTCCAGAACGATTTATCCTCTTTTCACGGATGGGGACACTGAGGCCCACAGGAAAGTCATGAAGTATGTTGAGAGCCAGAATCTCCTAAACCAGTCCAGAGCCTGAGGTTTCCAACATGAGAAGCTTCTTATGAACTCCACGGATGCTGCCCCAGGCTCACCACTGACTCAGGGCCCCTTCCTCCACCCCACCCTACATCACAGGGTCAAGTCCAAGTCCCTTATCCACTAGGATACCCACTCCAGCTTTTATACCCATAGGGCTAGAGGCCTTGAGGACACAAGCTCCAAAGTGTCCTATGTCCCTCAGTATCTAGGCACTACCTGGAATCCCAAGGGGAAAGCCAGTCAACATCCCACATTCCCCAGTGCCACAGGCCAGTCCTAATCTCCGCCTCAAGGGAAGCTTGTGGTACTGATCTTCAAGAACCTAGGTGTCTGAGGGAGAGAGACCTGAGCTAGAATCTCAGCTCTGCTACTTACATGTGACCCTGGCAAGCCACTCACCCTCAGGAAGCCTCCACCTCCTCTACACACACGGGGGATGTGACAGCTCAGTGCAGGATCTCGAAGATGGGCAACCAAGGGGTGGAAAGCAACTGATGCAGAGTAGGAGCTCAGTGAACAGTGGCTGCCGTCATTCTTCCCGTCTCCATCCTTTCTCACCAGCCAGGCCTCAATCCTTGTTCTCAGAAGCAAACATTTATCAGTCATCTACTGTTCCACAGGAAGCGCCAGGCCGGCCACTGTAGCGGATAAACAGCAAGGCTGTGCCCTGCCTTCGGGTGCCCACCGGCCTGAGCTCCTTCCTCGTGCCACCAGGAACCATCGATCCCGGTCTCCTCCTGCCTCCACCCCTGCCGTCGGTCCCCCGGTCGACCTGTCACCATGGCAGCCCTGATCGCAGAGAACTTCCGCTTCCTATCGCTCTTCTTTAAGAGCAAGGATGTGATGATTTTCAACGGGTTGGTGGCTCTGGGCACCGTGGGCAGCCAGGAACTGTTCTCTGTGGTGGCTTTCCACTGCCCTTGCTCGCCAGCCCGGAACTACCTGTACGGGCTGACAGCCATCGGTGTGCCCGCCCTGGCGCTCTTCCTCATTGGCGTCATCCTCAACAACCACACGTGGAACCTAGTTGCTGAGTGCCAGTACCGGAGGACCAAGAACTGCTCGGCTGCCCCCAACTTCCTCCTCCTTAGCTCCATCCTGGGCCGTGCAGCCGTGGCCCCCGTCACCTGGTCTGTCATCTCCCTGCTGCGCGGTGAGGCCTATGTCTGCGCTCTCAGCGAGTTCGTGGACCCTTCTTCACTCACAGCCAGGCAAGAGGGCTTCCCACCAGCCCACACCACAGAAATCCTCGCCAGGTTCCCTTGTGGGGAGGGCCCTGCCAACCTGTCAGGCTTCCGGGAGGAGGTCAGTCGCAGGCTCAAGTACGAGTCCCAGGTAAGGCCGTGTAAAAGGAGGCACCTCTCCTTTCCTCCCTGGGTGGTGGCTGGAGGGGAAGTGCCAGGATGGCCCAGCGTTAAAGCCAGAGTTGGTCCTCAGGGCTGAGGTCTCCAGGAAAGCACTAGATTATCAGTGTCAGTTATCAGAGCTGGGTAATCATGGGTTAGTGCTTGGTGGGGCAATTCCAGTCCCAAATAAGAGTTTTAAACATTAAAAGAAACATTCTTCTGGCTCAGAGCCTCGATCCTAGTCGCAGATTAAACCCCTCACTCCAGCCAGAGTGAGCATGAACCTCTGCAAGCTTATGAAAAGTTTGCTGTTAGCCATGAGTTGATAATGAAGTGTGGCTGGCTCTGGGGACGAGCATGTTCCCACCCTGGGAAGGACCCTGGCCCAGCACTGAGTCGGCCTCGAGTATTGCTGACATAAGGGGAGTGCCTAGAGCCAGGAAGGGGAGTCGAAGCAGGAAGCAGCAGCTGCTGCCGGGATCCTAGCTTTGGCCTTGGCTTAGTTCTGAAGCAGCGGAGGTTGGTCAGGGGAGAGACAGCCCAGGGCAGAGACCAGGGCAGAAGCAGAAAAATAGCTGGAAATGTTCACCTGGAGAAGCAGGGGGTGAGGGGGAGAGCGGAAAGAGCACAAGATTTTCTAAAAGGTTTCTCAGGTACATAAGAAACACAAGCAGACAGAGAGGCAGGGCTGGAGACAGCACTGAATGAGATGGAAAATGGTAGACGGAGAAAAAAAATTTACTTGATGATGATCAAATGCCCACAGATCTCCGTACAGCATGGAATGGGGAGGGGAAGATGACCTTGAGGGTCCTAGCCCTCGAGAGGCTCACACACAAGTATTTGAGACCAGCACACGAGTAGACTTCAAAACGAGGCAAAGAACAATGTGTAAGAGGAACCAGGTCATGAGGGACTCAGAGAAGGCAAGATTGCTCCCAGAGGTGCCTTTGCAGGCTTCCTGGAGGTGGCCTCTGGGCTGAGCCTGGCAGTTTGAGCTGGATTTTGATGGGCTGAGATGCCAGGGAGGGACGGCCTTAGGGCTGCAGGAATGGCAGCAGAAAATGCAGGAGGCAAAGTCTAAGAACAGAGCAAGCGTGAGTTCCAGGGAGGACAAAGAGGTAGAATCACAGCCAGAAGGGCCTGCTTCCCTTACAGAAGCAGAAGCTGCGGCCAGGCAAGTGCCAGAGCCAGGTCTCCGGGGGTTCTCAGGCCCAGGTTCGGCCCAGCCCACCGGCTCCGACCAGTGTCTTCTTCCTGGGGCGGGTCGGGGTCAGGCAGCTCCTTGACTCTCCTCAACCCTGACCCTTCTCTGGCCAGCTCTTCGGGTGGCTGCTCATTGGCGTGGTGGCCATCCTGGTGTTCCTGACCAAGTGCCTCAAGCATTACTGCTCCCCGCTCAGCTACCGCCAGGAGGCCTACTGGGCGCAGTACCGCTCCAACGAGGACCAGCTCTTCCAGCGCACGGCCGAGGTGCACTCGCGGGTGCTGGCTGCCAACAATGTGCGACGCTTCTTTGGCTTCGTGGCCCTCAACAAGGACGATGAGGAGCTGGTTGCCAAGTTCCCAGTGGAAGGCACACAGCCGCGGCCACAGTGGAACGCCATCACCGGCGTCTATTTGTATCGCGAGAACCAGGGCCTCCCACTCTACAGCCGCCTGCACAAGTGGGCCCAGGGTCTGGTGGGCAACGGCAGGGCCCAGGACAACATAGAGATGGCCCTGCTCCCCTCCTAAGGGGCCTGTTCCCATGCTCTTTGCAAATGACAGTACTTGGTCCCAAATTGAACCCCACTGCCTGCTCACATCAACATCTGAAGACTTTTTTTTTTTGAGGAAGATTAGCCCTGAGCTAACTAGTGCCAGTCCTCCTCTTTTTGCTGAGGAAGGCTGGCCCTGAGCTAACATCCATGCCCACCTTCCTTTACTTTACATGTGGGACGCCTGCCACAGCATGGCTTGCCAAGTGGTGCCATGTCCGCACCCGGGATCCAAACCAGTGAACCCCGGGCCGCCGAGAAGCAGAACGTGTGAACTTAACCACTGCACCACCGGGCAGGCCCTGAGATTTTTTTTTTTAACCACAGCTTTTTGGGGAAACAGGCCAGGTGAAAGGAACACAAAGTAACCTGGGGTGCGGAGGAGAAAGGTAGCAGACCACGTGGTCAGCTCAGACAGGAAGGCTCTCAGACCTGAAGAAACCCCTCTCCTGTTGCCACCAGCCACTTGGTCAACAGCTTTGGAGAAGAGACCCTTTCCCAGAACTGGTCCTTAATTAACTACGATGTGGATGACCTTTTGCTGGTGGGACTCCAAGGCTGGGAAGACCGGCCAGCAGAGCCAGGTGACAATGAAACTCACCAGTAGGCTCCTTGTATAGGATATTGTGCAGTTAATTTGTGTGTAATTGCATATGGACAGCGCTGCTCTGCTGCCCTCCAAGGTATGCCTCTAGTTTTCCTTTGTATATTTGAATTTTTGATAAAGTTTTTCTTGGTATAAAGGATGATCTTGCTGTCTGCATGATCGGGTGGGCCAAGACACAGCAGGCTGGGGGTCATGGGACAGGCCCAAATCCCATCCTGTGTGGAAGCAAAAGGGACTGAGACTCTGGGCAAGTCTGGATGGGAGGGCAGGGGTGTAGGGAGAGCCGGGTGCTCCTTCCCACACGTGGGAAGGCCCTGGGGCCCATGATCTCTTCGCAATTGCATCCCATTATCTGATTTGATCTGGGAGACAGATAGAGCTTGGCCCTTCTCAGAGGGAAGCTCAGCTTAAATTTCAAGAGCCGGGAGATCGTGCACTCAGTAGGGCAGACCAGCTCTTGTAACCTAGTGCCGATGACCAGGAACCAGGCCGGTCCCAGCTTTGCCTCCCTCCCACGCCCATCCTTGCCCTGATCACCTCCACCACCTCCAAAACTGGAGAGGCCCTCCCTTGCCCCTGTCCTGCTTCCTGGCTTACAACGCAGTCATTTCCCAGGGAAAAGCTCTCCAGCCCTCAGGACATTTAAAGCTCTGCTAAAGAAAATGTTTAATTCCCTCAAGACCAAGCCAAAAAAGCACTGGCTTCAACAACTAACTGGGTCTGTGCTGGCCTCCAGGGACTCTGGAACATACTGGAGAGAGACCATCTTCCTGGGAATTTTACAAGGGTCACAGGGAGGTGTGGGTATGGTGGGTCCATCATGTCCCCTCTCCCTCAGGACTCAAGAACCACCACCAAGCCAGTCGATGCCCTCTGCCCAGCAACCTCTCCCCAGAGGAGCTACAAGGAGACACAGAGAAACCGTGTCTCTCCCCAAAGCCACACAGCACATTGGTCTAGGTCCTCCCTGAGCCTCCTCCCTGCCAGGCCTGGCAGCAGCACCCAACACTTACGCTCTCGTTTAATCCACAGAACCAGCCTTCAAGGTAGGACTTTTTAACCCCATTTCACAAATGAGGCACCCAATTTGGAGAGGTGGGTAGTCTGGCCCTGGTGGGCCTGGGAGGAGACATCACCAGGTGGTTTAAGCCAATACCTGTGGCTTTCCTCTCAGGCGCTCAGGTTCCCCAATTTTCCTTTCTGGGCTCCACCTCTGTCCTCCTGTCCCAGCCTCACAGCCTCCACAAAAGGGCACAAGGTGCCAGCTGAGCTGAGGCTGAGGGAATGCCCAGAGACTCCAAGATCCAGGGCAGGGGGTCCGCTCCCTGGACCCTGCTGACCCCCTTCTGGCTGGACCAAGAGCCTACCAGGGCCAAAGTGGGATCCTGACCTCACAAGGCTCAGGAGTCAGCCCTCCATTCCTGTTCCCCAGGGAACTGCCATGGAGAGACCCTCAAGTCTTCTGGGAGTCCAGGAGCCTGTTGCCTGCAACCACTGAGCAGCCTCAGACAAGAAAAAAGATGGAATAAATTGATACTTAAAACAAGCAAAAACTAACTACAAGAAATCTCAAGTTCTTTTTTATCCTAACAGGATTACCCCAAGGGTGCTGCAGAAAAAGCAGCACTTAAATAGAGTCCTCAGGCACCATAGTTTTTCAACTGCCCCGGCCCCTGAGGTTCCGCCGGGCGGGCCCGCTGCTGACGGTGGCCGTCCGGAGCCCGCCTGCCACTAGTCCTCCAACACGGAGCTCTTGGCCTCCACGTACTCCAGGGCCTTCGCCTTGACTGCCTGCACATCCTTCTCAGTGCCGTGCTGCTTCTCGTAGTCCAGGTAGCGCTTGAAGAAGAATTTCATTCGCTTGGGGGCCAGGCTCAGGTGAATGACCCGCTCGAAGATGTCCCTGTGAGGAAGAGCAGGCAGCATCTGCCTCCTGGGCCCTGGACACACGATTCCCGCTAACCTTCCCCCACTTGCTTTCTGGCTCCGGAGCCAGGGACTCTGTTAGCCAGCACTCCCACTTCTATCTTTATTTTTATTACCGTTATAAACTCCCAGCATGAGCATGGGGAGAGAAACACCACCCTCACCTTCCAGATGAGCAGACAGACACCCACAGGTGCTAAAGGACTTACTGGCCTGAAGTCACACAGGGAATCAAGACAAAGCTACTAAGATAGGGGGACACAGTGAGGTACGGATCTGTGAGAAAAGCCCTGCTTAAAACTCACTGATGGATTTGGGCGAGGCACTAGTTCTTTCTGGACTCAGTCTACCCATCTCTAATCCCCCCCACCTTGTGGGGACGCTGGTGGACAGCACCGGGATAAGGCCTGTGAACACTCTCTACAACGAGAGCCGGCACAGGGTTAATCAGGAGGGAAACCCAAGCCTCCTGGCTCCCAGGCCAGGGCCAGCCACCTCCCACCCAAGGTGCCACACACAGACGGGAGGCTGGCCCCTGAGGCAGAAAAAGAAGGTGGAAAAGTGAATGCCATAGGACGTGTTACGTCATGTCAAAGCTGTTTTTCCAGATAGAGGAAGAGAACTGGGGAGGCTGGGAGCTTCTGTGGGGCTAAACCTCATCTGCTTGGCCCATGTCCCTAACCCCTCACAGGGAATTGAGCCCTGGTCTGTTTTCCCCTCTCACCGGACTTCCTTCTGGCTGCCATGCTTGATGATCATGTCGATGTAGACCGACCAGACATCCGTGCGCTTTGGGTAGGTGCTTAGCGTGTTCTCAAAAATGGCTTTGGCCCGCTCTGCATCCCCCAGCTGGAACTCAAGCTGGGCAAACTTGGCAATCACATCCACGTCTGCAGGGAGGGGACACACAAAGCAGACAGACTCGTCGCCACAAGAGAATATGCTGCAGGGACACTCACACTCACGACTCCCTATTCGTGGGTCCCAAGACCTTGGTGATGACAAGAGGGACAGTGGGGTCGGTTTAGGGCCAAATACACAGCTGGGCTCTGATCTACAACTCCCACTGCAGACACTCTACTCTCTGGGCCCAGAAAGGGGAGTGGGACAGGGACAACAGAGTTAATGCTAATTGCTTTTTGTTCCTCCATCTTTGGAGCTTAGCATTTTAAATGCAAAAAGCATTATGTTCATGAGCATATAATCAACAGAGAGAGAGCTATGTACCCTCCACAAGGCTTTCCTAATACCCGCCTCAGACAAGAAGACCTCCAATCCCTGTGACCAGATAAGAGAGCCTAACGTGTTCAGGAATGGGCCAGTAGGAGGGAGTGAGCACTCACGCTCTTTAACGGGCAGGCACTCGAGGGCTCGCTGCATCACACGGTGACTGGCCCCAGCCTGGCCCCTCCGCAGAAGAAAGGCACCATATTTGATCCAGACAGCTTTCTCCTGCCGGAAACGCTTCAGCATCCGATTGTAGAGTTCACCAGCTTCCTGTGGGAAAGACGAGGTAAGGTGAGATGATACGACAGAGGCAGCAACAATAGAGACAAGCAGCTATGCTTGTGGGAAGTTAGACTTGGGCTCACAGACTCCAGTCACTGAGTAGGCCCAACTCTAGAAGCTGGAGGGAGCAGGCAGGCTCAGAGAGATGAGGAGAGCACACGAGGAGGCCTGACACGATGGGGAGGCTCTCAACTAATCCTGTGCCCGTAAGGAGGCCCTAAGACTAGACGAGAGAATGACAAGTGAGTACAGGAGAGATGGAAAGGGGACACTGGGCTGAGATGTCACCTTCTGTCTGTAACACCCCTGTCAGCAGCCCAAAGGATACACACCAGGGGCCCAGTGTCCCTTCATTTCTCTCATCTTCACCCCACGTTCCTAAAGCACAGGTGGGGAGAAATGACTTCTCCCACTTGGAAGATGAGCAAGTTAGGGCCCAGATGTCACGGAGCAGGACTGGATCCAGAATGTGGGGCTCTTCCCAGATGCCTCTATGACTCCCAGGAGTTAGTTTCGAGTGGCTGAGGACCCCCTGGCAGCAGGCCACCTGGCCCAGACTCCTACCTGGAATTTCTCTGACTTGGTGTAGATGTCAGCCAGGTGGAGAAAGACCTTGAGAGGCTCGTTGTACTGCACGGCCCGCTCGAAGACCTTGGTCAGTGACTCCTGAGAGCCGTACATGTTTTCTAGGTTCAGCAGTGCCACCCACACGTTCAGCTTCTCCTGCTCCTCTCTAGAGGGAGAGCAGGCAGCCCATGAGCTCCACCATCTCAGCCCAACGAGCCCCCGACGCCCATCTGGGCATGTTGACTGAAGGTACTTCTTCCTCCCCAAGCTCCATCCTGTCCTCAGTTCCCACCCCAAGTGCTCGTACTAAGAGACCACGTTCCCTGCAGCTCACACAGAAGCAGGAACCCCGCCCCCTCCACTACTGGGTCTGGGGCTCCCCTTGTTTCTGCCTCCATTCCCAGGAAGGAAGCCTATCAAATGTTAAACTGGCCTGAGGGTGGGCTGGAAGGAGCAGAACCTCTGGTGTGCTTCTCTCCCCACACTAAGAGAATGAAGCAAAGGATCGCCATCCTCTTCCCTAGCCTTCAGGAAACTCACTCCACTCTCTGCCTGGAAATGGCCACCTACAGGGTTTTCACCCAGGTGTGTGCAGAGATGTTTCCCTGTTCTAGTTGTGCTCTAAGTTGGACACCTTATTTAGTGTAGGGACTCTGGTAAATGTTACCCTTAGCTATTTCAGTGAAGAGGACTATAAATTATAAACGAGCAGATCTGTTTCACAGATGGCCCCTCTAGGAGAGAAAGCCTGGGAACCCAGGGGCCCCTGGTGGCAGCCTCTGAAACTGCTGTCAGCCTGCCGAGGAGGAAATGACCCATAGGCAGCAAGCCCTGCAACCTGGGGAGACACGGCCCTCCCTGTCGAAAGGGCCCTCCCTACGGTGGGTGCAAAGCCGAGACCTGAAGGAAATAGTCTTGAGAGCCCTCTCAGCCACAGCCCGGGCCTTCTCGATCTCCGTGGCCTGCAGGTGGAAGGCCATGTACTGCAGCCACAGGATGGAGCTGTTGGGGGAGCTCAGCACGAGTCGGTCAAAATCATCTGCTGACTCTGGCTGTCGCCCGGGATCCATCAGGGCCTCCTCGATGCGGGACAGCTCTTTCTCTGCCTTCTGCTTCTCCAATTCCCTTTCCTTCTTGCTTTTCTTCTTCTGCTGGGGAAGGAAGAAAAACAAGTGAGCAATCTGCTCCTCAGACCCTGGGGAGGTCTGTGGCAGAGACCATGAGTGGGCAGGGCAGTCCACGAGCTCTATAAATACTTCTTGGCCTGAGATCGCCCCACCCACTGCAAGAGACACCCAGGCTCGGACAGAGCACAGGGACTGGCACCAAGGGGTCCCTGCACAAAGGACAAAGCCCTGCAAAATACGACACCATGGATTGCTGTGGCTTCTCGTCCTCCTCGCTGTCGGAGCTCTCTCCTCGAAGTGGCAAGGCCGGGGTCAGAGAGTCTAGCCCCACATCCCAAACAAAGCCAGAAGACAGCTGCAGCCGGGGCACTTCTGCTGGCCTGGTCGGCTTCCCCTGGAGGATCACAGAGGCATGTGAGGAAGGCACTCCTGTTCCCCAGCTCCGTCCCACCTGGAGCAGGGACCCCCACCATGCCCGGACACCTTTCTGCTCCTCCCAGGGCCAGGCCAGGTCCCGGTCCACTGGGGAAACTTTATAGTAGTGACAGAAAAGCTTTCTTTGTAAATAAGTTCATTTAGGTAACAAAGTTTCAGAATAGGTATGTGTGCATATACACATCTACACACGTGTATAAAATAAGAGTAGAGCCAGGACAGAGATATGACAAACGTTCTGAAGGTGGCAGGGCCGTGAGTCCCTCAAGTCTGGGAAGTCCTTCCATACCCAGTTCCCTCAGTTCAAGTAGAACTGCTCTCCTTTCTTCAGAGGGGGACAGAGGCACAGAAAGGCCAGGCCCCCTCTATCTGCCCACCCCACTACTTAATTCTGCTCCAGCCAGTAACACTGATTAGAGTTTATCTTATGCAGCCCACTCTATGGGTAAGACGGGGTCCCTGTCCTCAGGGAGCCGATGACCAACTGAAGAAACTAGTAGCCTCACTTTTCCTATTTTATAGGAAATGAGAGAGAAGAGGATGGTGCCGAAGACAGCCCAGCTCCGAGGCAGGCGACCGAGGACTTCCCTCCCCAGAGCTGCCTTCTCTCCCCGAGCAGGTGTGGTCCCTCACCTTGGGCAGCACACTTGTCTCTTCTATCTCCTCTTCTCCTTCCCGATAATACACCTCGACACCACTGTCGTCTCCCTCTGATGGAGCGGCTTTCTTTTGCTTCTTGTTCACTCTCTCCTGAGATGACAGGTGGGGAAAAATGCCAAGCCACCCTCCTTGCCCAGGAGCACCTCCGGTGGCCCAGGGCAATGCCATCCCTGGCCCCTCCTGGCACCACCCAGTGCCTGGCCTCCAAACTCACGCTGCTGTCAGTCCAAGAGAAGGCTAGGCCGCTGCCTGGCCGAGTTTTGAAGGGCTCTGCTTTTCACAAGAGGCGAGGCCACCCTCCCTGAGGGACGTACCTGTCCACTTCCAGACTCCAGGCGCAGCCGCTTGCCCTGCTTCTTCGCTTGTGGTTTCTGGGGCTCTTTCTTCTTGCTGGATAGCTGCGCCTCCTCCTGCCCCTTCTGGCTCCTCTTCTCTTTCCTTTTCTGATTCTTCTTCCTCTCCTCCTCTCCTTCGCGGTCTACCTCTGCCTCTATTCTCCTCTCCTCTGGCTTCAGAAGCAGCAGTCCTAGGGAGGCGGGAAACACGTCCGGCTTCCCAGTGTCACCCGGGAGGAACGACAGCTCTACCAGGTTCTTCTGGTGGTTCAGGCTACGACAGGGAGAGAGGGAGGTGGACAATGAAGACGACAGACTACAGGCACCGCAAGCAGCTTGGGCCTTTCTCTCCTGATCAGCCCAGAATTTTCTGGGCCCTGCCCCACTTGCCTTGGAATCCACTCGGTATTCTTAGGAATGGTTTGTACATTTTACCATGCTGAGCAGAAAAATAGAGGGGGTGGTCGTGATGGTCCCCTGCTTTGTCCCCAACAACAGGTGCCTATGCAGAAAGTCTCCACATTTGCTTTTAGGAGCTTAGGTAGAAGGCTCCAAACAAAGGGATTTCATTTATCTGAACATTGCATTCACCACTATGCCTACAGTTTACCTCTAAATCTCCTCCCCGGGGCTCCCAGACAAAGGGTGAGAGACAGAAGGAAAGAGAGCTAAGGCACCTACCTCAGGACCTTGGCTGTGAGCAGCTTCCCTTCGGGGAGGTGTCTGTTATAAAGGGCTTTCTCGGTCGGGCTGTACTGGGAGACATGCGGGTACTGGGCCAAACCCACAACTGAGGGGCCAAGGCTGACAAGAGAGAGACAAGGGTCCTAGGGTCACAAATACAACAACAGAGTAACAGAGTCACAGCCAAGCCTAGGGTCTCTACTTTCCCAGACACCCAAGTTGTGACAAGGATTTAAACAGACGTAAGTTCCTGGCATTCAACAAGATCAAGAGGGCTTTGTAAACTGGAAAAAATTATCAAGCCTAATGAAGACATGATTGAAGGCTATTTCCTCCCCGCCCACCGCACATGTGAGCATCAGTGTATAAATCACCAACTGCTAGAAAGACAAGAAGAAAACGAGGAAACGTGATTATAGCAGGGAAGGGTGTAAGATCTGGTGGCTGTGACCACCACGTGATTTCACAGGACATTTACAAATCATGATCATGGACATGACATACTCTTTGTCGAAAACACCAAACAAGAATAATTCAACACTTTTTTTAAAGTATAAAAAAACTTGGAATTTCAACTCAACAAGAAACAACCCAATCAAAAAATGGGCAGGGGACATGAACAGACATTTCTCCAAAGAAGATATACGGATAGCCAATAGGCACATGAAAAAATGTTCATCACTGATCATCAGGGAAATGCAAATCAAAACTACACTAGGATATCACCTTATACCCGTTAGAATGGCTAAAATAACCAAGACAAAAAATAAATGTTGGAGAGGTTGTGGAGAAAAAGGAACCCTCATACTCTGCTGGTGGGAATGCAAACTGGTGCAGCCACTATGGAAAACAGTATGAAGAGTTCTCAAAAAATTAAAAACAGAAATACCATATGACCCAGCCATCCCACTACTGGGTACCTAGCCAAAGACCTTGAAATCAGCAATTCAAAGAGACCCATGCACCCCTATGTTCACTGCAGCATTATTCACAATAGCCAAGAAGTGGAAGCAACCTAACTGCCCATTGACTAATGACCGGATAAAGAAAATATGGTATATATACACAATGGAATACTACTCAGCCATTAAAAAAAAGGATAAAATTGTCCCATTGACAACAACATGGATGGACCTTGAGGGTATTATGTTAAGTAAAGTAAGCCAGACAGAGAAAGACAATCTCTGTATGACTCCACTCATATGTGGAAGATAAAGAAACACATGGACAAAGAGAACAGATTAGTAGTTACCAGGGGAAAGGGGAGTGACAGGCAGGCACAAAGGATGAAGTGGTGCACCTACAATATGACTTACAAATAATAATGTAAAACTGAAATTTTACAAGGTTGTAAACTATCATAACCCCAATAAAAAATAAAATAGAAAAAAAAACCCCAACAACTTGGAATTTAAAAAACTGAGGGGAATTCAGGCTCTCCTTCCTTCATATTCCGTTCAGAGAAGCTGACTGAGGGATGCAGTGGACCACAACAGGACGGGCCCAGGAGGGCACTCCGTCTGGCCCTGTCCCCAGGCCCCACCTCACTCACCCAAAGAGCACACCGTGCGGCTGGACGGACTTCACATAGCCCCTCAGCAGCTGCCCTTCCCGAATGTCCTTCAGGGAGTTAATCTCAGGATCTGCTATTTTGCTTTTTGTCTCCGGGTTTGTCCTAAAGGAATAAAAGGCTTACATACACAGATACCGATCCCCTTTTCCCCACTCTCACCCCCAGCTCACCTGGGATAATCAAAGTTTGTTTGTAAATATATGACTCTGGCCCTGTCAGTAGGATGCAACGTTTAGAGCCCAGCCCTACTCTCTCGTGAAGTCCTGTCAGCCGGGAACACGTGTCTGTGAGCTGGGTATGCAGAAACAGTGAGAGGCTGACGGAGCCAGAGGGAGGCCAAACCTAAAGCGCTGGCCTCATAAACAGCCATTTCTGACCAGGGCACAAGTTGACCTCAGGCCAATCCACTCCATGACACATTTACCCCTCCTGTGGAAGCCAATCATCTCCCCTCACCAGGGCCACTGTCTGTCAACCTAGAACACCGACATTTGGACATCGAACCTTTCCCTGGGAAACAAGAACCTGGCAGAAAGGTTATTCTAGCAATCTGAATGTCCTCAGGTTTTCTGGGTAAAAGCAGGGCAGGGTACAAAGGGGACAAGCAGAGAATAAAGGTGGGAAGCCAAGGTTCCATGGAGCCTCTCCTCTGTCCTCTGAGTGGGTTCTCCCCGCTTTTGTCCCAACAACACAGACACTCACCTGGACGATCGCAGGGACAAAGTCAATACATGGCCTGCAGTGGACAGGACATAACACCTGGAAGGAGAGCAAAAGAGAAGGAAACGCTGACTTTTCAGCATCTCGGGAGACAGCAGAGGGACCCAGCTTCCTCTCCACAGGCTGATCAACCAACAGGCAAGAGTGAGGAGACATAACACCTGGGCTCTGGTTTTCATTCTGTTGCAAACCTGCTGAGGGACAAGTCACCTCTCGGGCCTCAGTTTACCCGTCTGTCAAGTAAAAATAATACCACCTGCTCTTCTTACCCAAGAAAGGTACTGGGAGAAGAAAATAAGAGGAGACACGAAAGCGCCCTGGAAGACAGAGAGAGCCACGTGGTGAGTATTTAGGAGATGAAACAGCCCCGTGTGAGGACCTGGGTATGTGTGATCTCAGCGGAGAGAGAGACTAACCACAGGAAACTGTGACCAGGGGATGACCCATGTGCCAGTACAGACTAACAGCACTAGTTGAGGAGGCCGATCAGAGAGGCCTGAGCAGGGCAGCTTCCGGGAGGAAAGCAGGGTTTACTTTTTGGTTGCATTTCCAAATTTATTTCATGTAAAATGTCAGTTAGTAGCCCAAAGTTGCAAAGTCTAGAATCTTAGCGTAGGAAGGATCTCAGCAACAATACAGTCCAAATTTTCCCCACGACAGGTGCTTGCCTCTTATAAGATGGCGTCATAGCCCTTAAAGTGGGAAGGGACCTTTAGGCAATTAACTTATTACCCACATTTGACAGATGAAGGAATTGCAACTGAATGCTTCTCACAGGTGTGGCTATAATACAATGTATTTAAAATAAATACTTTGCTAAAAGTCACACTTGCATTTTGTAAGCCTCAAGAGACACAGCGGAGAGATCCCGGTCTCTCTGGGCAGTCTATTTCTCCTCCCAGGCCTGGGTATCTTGTGCTGTTTAGCTCTGACAAGTGGTGGAGACTTTCGGCAGGTGCCAGTGGCTGGAATACTCAAGATGGGAAGGAGCAATTATACTTTTCAGTCTCTGCCTCCTGAAGGCGTCCGCTCCACTGTCAGCTAATTTTGATCCCCAGAAAAGTCTTCACTGCATCAGGCTGAAGTCTGCCTCTTCGATGCTAATTTATTCAGGCTATCAAAAGGGCTCAAAACTCTGAGGTAGTTCACTTTTGTGCATCGAAATAGTTCATAAAGAAAGCCCCCCAACTATAAAACGCCCCTTTCCTCGGACAGAACTCCTACAGATCAATTCTCAGAAAATTAAAAAGATGACTGCTTCAGTGTAAAAATGAGCAAGCAACTTGGACAAGCAAAGCACAGAACAAATGTCAACAGCCAATAAAGGGGGAAAACGCCCAGTTAGAGAAATGCCAATTAAAATGAGAGATCAATTTTTGCCTATTCAATGGCTAAGATTAAAAATGAAGAATACCCAGGGTTGGTAGGGGTACAAGAAACAGAGAGTCACATTTATTGTTAATGGAGAGAAAAATCAGCACAGCCCTTTGGGGGGAATTTGGCACAATGTATAACATTGCTTGACCCGTTGACTGTACTCCACAGATATACTCGCACTAGTATCGGAACACATGTGCAAAGATATTCACTTCAACATCACGGTCCATCAGCAGGGAATTGCTTAAATAAATTCCGATAAAAAAATACACAATGAAATGCTAAAAAAATACTAAAAATAAGGTAAAAGAACAAGGAAGATTTAGATACACTAGCATAGGAAAAGAAAAAGTCCATGAGAAACTGCTATGAGAAAAAAGAGAGTGCAGAATAGTATATAAAATGAAATTCTATTATTACATAAAGGAAAATTATTCCTATATATGTGTTAAAGTCTTGAAAGTTAGAGACCAAAGTATATAACGGTGAAAAGTGGTGGAAAAAGAGACGAGCAATAGAAATTTTCACTTTCTGTTTTATATACTATTTTTTTCTGGTACAAAACCATGCATTACTTAGACATATACGTGTGTATATATATGTACATATGTATATATATTTTAACTCTACCAATCCCACAGACAGGTGAAAAGAGGAAAAAACTTGGCCTACCTGACAACCTTCTGCGGGGTGAAGTCTTCCAGGGGCGTCTCCGAGTAGGAGTCACTCACATGAAATATGCTGACTCTTCCGATCTTCCCAAAGGGGAAGGAAACAGTCAGCCCCTTCTTGGGAGTCACCTTCACCACTCGGCCCATGGCCACTTCCCCTTTCTCGAGATTGTGAGGACCTGGTAAGAGAATGAACCTGATTCAGGGAGGAGGAAAAGAGCCAAGAAAGAACTGGAATGCTGCACAACCCCAGGCTGGGGAAGGGGGAGGCTGTCCAGACTTGGGGTGTCTAGGCTGAGCGGACCAGAATGACCACGAAAACTCAGATTACCATGCCATATTCTCAGGGCCATGTAGTGGACAACCCTTTCTGAGGGACTTGAGAAAACCAACTGTGTAGGTAAAGGTGACTCAGACAGTAGAAGAGTGACACAGGCCAGAGAACAAAGTCCCAAAAGAAAAACTGTTCCAAGAAGGCACCAACCACACTAGGCTTTCTGAGGCCTCCAATACTGAAGGCATCCTTCAACCTGGGCAACAAGTGAAGACCCCTTCCCACTCCTTTCCACTCCTCCCTTCCCTGAGCAGGCACCATTCATCACCACACCTATGAGCGAGAGACACAAGAAAGCCTTGGAAGAATCTGGGTTAACCACGGTGGCCTTCAGGGCCTGGCCAATCCGGAACTTCTTATCTGGATGTTTCAGAACCTGGAAGGACAAGAAAATTCCTCTAATGTTTGAAGAAAGATGCGTCATTTATCCAAAATCACATCATTTAAGTCTCTACAGTAAGTCTCCCCCAAACCAAGCCGTGCATAAGCACACGGTTCCTTGTACCCACTGTGAACACACCCACGAGACACTGAGTTGAGCTTAGGGAGCCCGCGTTTCCTCTCCAGGGATCTCAAGCACACTGACCTTGAAGCTGAGAGAAGTGAGCAACAAGGGAATTCTCCCCCGGATGTCCGGAGCAATCTCCACCTCAAGCCATTTCTTAACCACATTGTACTGGGAGAAAAAAAAACAGAAGAAATGGAACAGGACAGATACAAGTCTCTCTTCTTTTCTCTTCACTAAAACACAGACTCTCCTAAAATCACAGCATTGAAAGGGCCCTAATCCTGCATTTCTCCAAGGGACAGGAATCCACCCCGACATCCCACTGGCCCTGGCCAACCTCCACGTCCCACGCTTCCCTCAGAGTTAGCTCAGACTCTTCGCCAGCCTACAGAACATGCCTCCCTCCTGGTGCCCCAGCTGATGAGGAGGCAAAAACGACCTCAGAGATGTCCTCAAGCAGTAGGACCAACCCCACTGATCTCTGCAGCTGCCTCCAAGCTCAGCTGTGCCCAGTGATTGTTAATCATCTCCAGGAGCCAACCTCTACTTCTAAATAAATTTAAGATTTTGATCCTTCACTGTTTGCACAGGGCCCTGCTCTAAACACACCCCCCAATTTTCAAGTCAATTCAACAAAACATTTATCAAACAGCCACTATGCATATGGCATCACAGTGATAAATAAAAGCCAGGCCCTGCCTTCAAGGAGATCACAATCTACAAAGAGTAAATGAGTATGCAAATAACTAGAGCAGTGGAAGTACAATAGGGAGAAAAATATGCTATGGGACTATATAGAACTAGTAATAAGGGAGGGTTATCTGGGCTGGACCTTGAAGGGCTGGAGGCAATAGGAATAGAGGGTACTCCAGCTGCAGAAATAAAGACAAGAAGGGAAAAAGGTTTTCAGAGTGATTGGTACAGAGGGTGCGTGAGGTCCAAGTATGAAGAGCCTTAAGTCTCATTCTAAGGCATCTGGGGTTTAGGAACCCCACCTATAGACAACAGGTAACTAAGGGGACCAAGCCTCAGTGACATGCTCACACAGTGCTTATGGAAGAAGAATCTGGCAGCAAAGAAGAGGAGTGATCCCTCAAGGCCAAACACGTCCAACTCTCTCTGATATATTCCAACCAGCACAGCTCTTAGCGATCTCCTCCCTTTCTTGAACTCCTGTTCCACTTGGGGTTAGAACAAATACTCTGGCACCCCGTTATGTATTGTTTTGCACTGCACCTGAGTTTTATGAAAGGTAAGGACGTAAATCCAATACTGCATTGAAGTCTTGTTCTATGATATATTTTTCTTTGTAATTTGTACAATTATCTACAAGCATGTTGAACTGTGAGTTGCTGGTTAACTGTTTTGTAAACCCTAATTTCAGCTCTTTGATTAGACCAGAAGTTTTCTAGGAGCAAAGGCCTTATATGGTCTCCCACAAACCAACACAGCAGCGAACAGAATCAAATGCCTAGTGCCAGTGTCTCCAGCTTCTCCCCCTTTCCTTCTGAAAGGATGGCGTCGCACTGCAGGGCATGCACTACTCACCTTCTTCAAGAAGCAAGTCACGGTCTGACCAGCCTGGTACTGTTTAATCTTCTCCAAGGGGCTGACAGAGTGCGTGTTGAGAGCGGTGTGGCCATCCTTCTCCAGCTCGCTGTTGGCAGAAAGGCCAAGGAAAGAGTAAAGTAACCTCAGGAGAAGCTTCTAGCTTAGAAAACATCTCCCCCAAGTGGTCACGAATCAATTGTACAGGACTCCCCTAACTCACACACACCTCCCGCACCCCCATTTCGCTCCTTAAAGAGGAATGTCCACAATACTTGAGCTAATCTTTGCCCTCGCGCTCGCCTAGATATGAACAAGCTACAAAAGAGGTAGCAGCCTACAACAATCCATAAATTTAGGAGACAAAACTGTTTTACTTCTTACATAAGACTTTAGCTATCGCTTTACAGTTTGCAGAACGGCTTTCACAAATAATCTCTCACTGCATGTGACAACAGTGTCATGTGTGAATCAGGCAGGGTAGATATTACTAAACTCATTTTATGCTATTAAACCAGGAGCTGAAGTCGGGGCTCTGATTCAAAACTCCAGGGCTCTGTCCCCTAGGCCCCTTGCCACCATCACCTTCTTAACTCTCTTTTTCTTCTCAGAAAAGCAACAATGGGTGTGGTCTGAAGGTTATCAGTCCACAAATTACTTCAAAGGCATCACAAAGCTCCCACCCTTCCGACCCAGCCCAGCTTACCAATTCAGGTAATTTCTAAGAGAAAACAAAACCCATCAATAAAATGGTACAAGTACTACCAATAAAAGTGTAACATATAATAATAGCAAGTATTGGTGAATATAGAAAAATGAGAACCTTCACATACTAGTAAAGTTGGAAATGCAGATATCCTATGACCCAGCAATTCCACCCTAGAGAAATCCTTGGATGGATGCACAACAGAACAAGTTCAAGGATGTTCATTGTGGCATTGCTTATAAACGAGAAAAACTGGAAACCACCTTATATGTCCTCCATCAGTTTGAGACATACATAGTTTGGCACATTCATAGGACAGATTACTACTTTAATTACAGGCACAAAAATGGATAGATCTCAAAAAGCAAAATTTTGAGTGAAAAAAACAAGTTACAAAATATTAAGTCAGCATAGCAGTAAAATTTGAAAACTACAGAATTTTTTGTAGATATATATGTACATATATATGTGTATATATAATTAAAGTATAAAAGCAAGAGCTGGATATACATGAAATTAATACTGCGGAATTCATCCTCTGGGACGAGGAGAGAGAAGCCTAGGGAAGAGAGCATCTGTAAACTGTTATTTCTTAACACGCGCACACACACACAACTTCCGTGTGCCTGGCACTGTAACAGACAATGTACACACGTTATCTCTAATGCAGTTTACAGTTGGGATGAACTTATATAGTTATATAAGTTATAGTTAGGATGAAACTTACATAGTTAGGTGACATTAGAATGTCTGTTATGGGCTGAATTGTGCACCCCTCTCCCCCTCAGATTGACATGTTGAAGTACTAATCCCCAGTACCTCAGAATGTGACTGTATCTGGAGACAGGGAATTTAAAAAGGAAGAAAGTTAAAATGAAGTTGTCAGGGTGGGCCTTAATCCAGTATGACTGGTGTTCTTATAGGAAGAGATTAAGCTACAACTCAATAACAAAAACCAAATAACCCAATTAAGAAAACAGGACTTGAATACACATTTCCCCAAAGAAGATACATATGGCTGAGAAGCACAGGAAAAGGTGCTCAACATCACTAAACATCAGGAAAATACAAATCAAAACCATAGTGAGATATCACTTCACACTTGTAGCGATGTAACAGAACAAGTGTTGGTGAGGATGTGGAGTAAAGGGAACCCCTCCCTGTACACTGTTGGTAGGACTGTAAAATGGCACAGCTGCTATAGAAAATAGTACAGAAGCTCCTCAAAAAACTGAAAATATAACTACCATACGATCCAGCATTCCTACTTCTGGGTACACAGTCACGTGCCACATAACAACATGTCAGTCAACGATTGACTGCATATACAACGGTGGTAAGTACGCACTATGATGTTTGCACAATGAAATTGCCTAACAACGCATTTTTCAGAACCCCCATCGCTAAGCAAAACATGACTGTACATCCAAAAGAACCGAAGAAGATCTCAAAGAGATATCGTACACCCATGTTCACTGCAGCATTATTCGCAACAGCCAAGATGTGGAAGCAACCTAAATGTCCATTGATGGATGAAGGGATAAAGAAAATGTGGTACAGAGACACAATGGAATATTACTCAGCTTTAAAAAAGTAGGAAATCCTGCTATCTGCTACAACACGGATGATCCTTGAGGACATTATGCTAAGTGAAATAGGCCAGTCACAGAAGGAGTGTGCATGACTCCACTTATATGAGGTATCTAAAGTGATCAAACTCAAGAAAACAGAAAGCAGAATGGTGGTTGTCAGAGGCTGCCACCTCGTGGGGGGTGGGGCAGAGAATTGTTCAATGGGTATAGAGTTTCAGTCACAAAATGAAAAAATTCTAGAGATCTGTTATACAATAATGTGCATATAGTTAATGATACTGTAACAAACACTTAAAAACTAGTGAAGGATAAATTTATGTTATGTGCTCTTACCACAATAATTAAAAAAAAGGGAGATTACAACACAGAGGTATACAAAGGGAAGACCACATGAAGACACTGGGAGAAGGTGGCCATCTACAAGCCAAGGAGAGAGGACTCAGAAGAACAAACCCTGCCAACACCTTCATCTCAGACTCCTAGCCTCCAGAATTATCAGAAAATAGATGTCTGTTGTTTAAGCCAAAAAAACCCACAAAAAATAGAACACATATACATATAACGAGTATGTTACCCTTTTTTCTTTTCCCAAAATGACTTTAAACTGCCTCTCCAAAAAAGAATAACCACAAAAAAGAAGGGTGGGCATAACTGAAGTAATGCTAACAGAAAACTCAGCAACTAGCAGGAATCCCAGAGATACAGTTTAAGACTCTTGAACTGCTCTGCTCCCTGAACTCCTACCCCTCCGAAAGAGCAGCTGAGAAGGAAGCGACGGCTCTAGCTTGAATGCCCTCCACGATCCTGACCTCAGCTCTAGTACAGACGGCATTCCCTTCGTGCATAAGACCTCCACGGATACGCGGGAATGAAAATACGACTACATTTCCTCAATAAGTCAACACCGTCAATTAAACAAATTTCCTCCTGACTTCAAAATATGTATTTTAAAACATAACCATTAGAGAAATATGGCAATAATACCACTAATATATTTATACGATGTTTCTCAGGGGCCTTGATTAAAATAAAATAACTAACACTATAACATAGGGGAACAGAGGAAGTGGAAGATGTGCTAGAGTTTATCTGTCCACTTGTTATTTTTATTTATTTATTTTAGTATTATTATTTTTTAGGAAGATTAGCCCTGAGCTAACTGCTGCCAATCCTCCTCTTTTTGCTGAGGAAGACTGGCCCTGAGCTACCATCCGTGCCCATCTTCCTCTACTTTATATGTGGGACGCCTACCACAGCATGGCTTGACAAGCGCTGCCATGTCCACACCCGGGATCTGAACCAGCGAATCCTAGGCTGCTGAAGCGGAACGTGCGAACTTAACCGCTGCACCACTGGGCCGGCCCCTGTCTGTTGTTTTAACTCTCCATTCTCCACCTCCTCAATAAATGCACTTGGCCCACACTGCTACAGCCAAGTACCACCACTCTGGTTCATAGCACAGTCCCCCAAGACAAGGGGGTGGACCAACAACAGCAGTGTTAGTTCATGAGAGGTTCTAGCACTCTGAGGGTCAAGAACCATTTAGGATCCCAGTGGGTCTTCCCACAAGTTCACTGCCTTGTCCCTTGAAGTATTCATTAATTTAAGATATCCACCCTTAGCCTGAATAAGCTACTTGACCTCAACCCTTAATTAAACAAGACATCACACCTCAGAGGTGAAGAAACAGCAGACTAAAACGACTAATATGATGAGATCTCTTTATTTTCACAGTGAAACTGGAGGGGGACACAATGAAAATCTACAAAACTAAGGAAACCACAGATGAAACAAGAATGCGTGCATCCGCCAAATTTCATTATCCTGGAACTAAAGGGCTTACTTTGAAGTTCCAGGAGTGTTGTTAGCATTTAGAACTCAGTCTTCCAGGAATATATCCCTGCCTCAGACACAAGCTTTCACAGAAACATTCCACTTCTATCCTGGTCCTTTCAGTACACTGACCAAACCCCACTCTCTGAAAGTTACTTAAGAGGCCCTTCCACAACATCCCTAGGCACATAAGACGTACAACCTGGAGGGGTCCCGGGGCTGACTCTGGAGAGCTAGTCTCATGGTCACGTGTATCCAGCTTTACTCGTTGATGGCCTATCAATTCTGAGAGGCTAGGGTTTTTTTAATGGAGGAAGCAGAAGCAGATAGGCCCATGGATCAAAATGTTTAAGATCATCTGAAAAAATGATCCCAGACAAACTGGATCCACCACTACGTGGAACCAGTAGCTCTCCTCCACCCAGAATCCCTCGCAGAAGCCCCTGCAGAGCTGACTAGAGCACGCCCTGAGATCCCAGTCACCAAGCAAGAGTTCACACTCAAAGAACACGCATTCTTGGCTACACGTTGTTTATTTAGGGAACTACTGAGTTCTAGAAAACTGGGTTGAGAGGAAAAAATGTTTCCTTTTGTTATATGCCAATAAACAGAACCGTAATCAGCCTTTCAACTGATACTTAAACCCTGAAAACAGCTTTTACCTTAATTTTCATATAATCCCTCTAACTAGCCCTGTAATAGACAAATATTCCTACTATAGAAATAGGACAACCAGGACAGAGAGAGGCAAAATAAGTCACAACACTGGCAGAATCAAGACTGGAACTCAGGCTCCTGACGCCAGAGCCCAGTGCTCTTTCCATGAGACCACGGTCCTGGGGGTTCCCCTCACCTTGGCCGAACACTCAGCTCCGGGATGGTTCGAATAAATCTGGGATGACTTATTGGGAGAAACCTGGAGAAACAAATAAAGCCAAATCATTTCCCTTAATCTCCGTAACACTACAATCTGGAGGTCAGAATTTCTCTCTACTCCCCACCAAACCAAGCTTAAAAACACCACCACTCCACCTCAATACCACCCATTGGTGATGTGCCAGGCCTGAGGGTGTCCTGAGGGTGTCTATTCTCATCCTTTGCAATAAATGTCAAGGAGCTGGCTCATCTGATCTTTTAAGATCATCATATTAAACACTGAAAAGAATTCTCCTTAGAGACTATGTACCCCAACTCTTTCATTCCAAAAATACGGAAGCTGAGGTCTAGAGAGAATAAATGACTTACTGAAGATCCCACAATTACTTACTGAAATTATGCAAATTATTGGCTAGACTTTGAATTCATTTTTTGCTTTTCTCATTGTAGCAAGCATTTCTGCTACAATAACACACTGTAACTAGATTTAAAGTAGATGAGTATAATTAAGCTATGCAGTGAAGAATGGACAATAATAATTCTGATGGATACCAATCAACAACTAAGTGTCAGGCAACCTGCGAGGCACATTACATACTAGAGGTTCTTTCTTTCAATCCTCACAACGGCCCTAAAAGGTTGTCACTCCCATTGCTCTCACTTTACAAATTAGGAAAACAGAACTCAGAGAGTTAAGTAACAACTTAACTCATGATCATGGTCGCATAATTTTAAGTGCCAATTCTGGAATTCAAACCCAGGTCTGACTCTAAGCCAATGCTCTTAACCACTACAATATATTCCATTAAAAAAAAAAAGATTCTTTGTGAATGTTCTTGTTAACTAAAAGAAAATCTGATCTATGTGCAACTTTTGGGAACCTGCCTCAGTTGCCATTCCTCCTCCCACAGTTACAACAATCTCCCCTCAAAGCCGGCCCATCCCCAAAAGCCTCCATACTTGAAGGTCTTCACGTCTCGCCCACCAATCACTCGGGCAGTGACGGTCTTCCCAACTTTCAGCTTGGCAGTAGGAGAAGTGCCCGCTGGAACATCATCTAGAATGTGGGAGGCATGGATACAGCCAATGATGCCATCTGCCAGGGTCACAACCACATGGGTGGGCTTAATGGACTTGACAGTCCCTGTGACCATGTCCCCAATGGACAGGGTATGTTTCTTCACAGTCCCCACAACCAGAGTTGCATCCACTTCCTCATCCTCGTCGACTGCCTCAGAGTCCTTTCGGGTCTGTCTCATGGTCCTCTTAGCAGCTGGCCCCTCAACAGCCAAGAGAAGACCAGTCACTCCTGGTTCTGTGGTCTTGAGGGTTAGGGAGACACCCTGTCCCACGTGCAACTTCTCTGAGTCAAAGCGGAAGGTGTCATTGAGGTGAGAGGTCAGGGAGAAAGCTGCCAGGTGGCCAGTTTCTACTAAAGAGGCAACGGCAAAGGACTCCTCCAGGTGCTGCACAATCGCCTGGTGTTCGCTGCCTTTCTTCAGCTGGAAAACAGAAAGCCCACATCCCCGCTTCATACAGAGGACAGGTGCTAGTCCATCACCCACTGGGCAAGGTAGGGCTGGGGAAACCCTCTGGAGTCCACAGGACCCAAGGCTAGTCTGAGCTGTAACAAACTAGCCTTCGCTCCCTCGACCTAGCTTCCCCCTCCTGTACACTGAGGTGACTCTGACTGAGCTCAAGGTGCCACATCAGAATCACCTGGAGATAGTGTTTGTTTTGTTTTGAATTCAGGTTCCTAGGTCCTATCCTAGAAGTAGTAGAATCAGAATTTTAAAAGTTACTTAGGTGATTCTCATGCATAACTAGGTGACCTCTAACAGTTCTCCAGCTGTAAAACACCGGTTCCCGAGCCTCTCAGTCCTGCAGCTCTCCACCCAGTTTATTCACTCTTTCAATCATTCAACAAATAGAGTCATTACTGAGAGCTTATCACGTGCAGGCCTTTAGCCTGTCTTTCCCCCAAATCCAACTGTGCTGACATCCTTATATGTTCAAGCTTTCATGTGGATGATAAAATGGAATAGGGACCTGCCAGAACCTTAGTAGGGGGTTAGTGTTGTTTTCTAGTTCTCTTTGTCTCTCTTAAAGTCTTAAAATTATAAGAAACGAGAAGTTAAGAACTATATCTACGTAATTTTCTATACCATACTCTACGCAATTAGGTACTTAAAAAGTACTATAGATGACGATCAAATATATACATCATCCAGAGGAAAATACTACTAATTTTGAGACTTCCCTTGAACTCGTTCTTCTGTCACACAACAGCATACAGGAGAAGGTATGGATGAGCAGGCTGGAGGTCAGAACCACCCACAGCCATGTTTTGCTTGATTCATATGATGTTTTAAAAAAACAGTTTCTAACATTTCCCACATTTATAAATAAAAATCCAAATTCTGCATCTTCTTAAAAATCAAAGACATTGGATGCAGATGTTCCCACCTGGCAACAACCAGACGGAGCTGAAGAGTCCCCACCCTTTGTGGGAGGGCATGTGGTCTGTCAGAGTCCTACCACTACAGCTTCCTAACCGGCCTGGCCCACCTCACTCATTTACGTTACCAGCCTGGCCCTAAAGACATGGTGACCATATAAGTTATCCTCTGAACAAGAGTGAAAGTCAGTGAGTTAATAACCACACCAGGACGAGAGGTAGAAACTAGGAATGTCCCAGACAAGTCTGGGTATACGGTCACCCTATCTAAAGGAATTTGCATTAGTGCCCTGAGCCAAGAGTGTGAGAGGAAGGGTGGGTGACGCATTTGAAACCATGGAAACGGAGTCCTCAGCAAGCTTACCTTTTTAGCTTTTCTATTCACCAAATCGTGGCAAAGGGAAACGTGTACTTCCAACTTCAACATATCAACATTTAAGATGACAGCCTTCTTTTTCTGCCCAGATTCTACCTCCTGCCCTGCAGTGCAGAACCAAACACAACATGATCACCCCATGGAACAGGGGGAAGGAGACAGCATCTCTCCAAGACCTCAAACCCTTAGGCATAAAAAAGAAAAGAGGCCACATGTCTATATGGGTTGGGGAAACCAAGGGTCTAGCGCCCACAGTTCAAGTTCAGGGGCGCCTTAATTCATGCTGATACGTCAAATCTCTATTTACCCAATTATAACCAATGAAAAGATTCACACCTAAATCTTCCTTAGTATGCTGTCAGTTGTTCTGATTTGCATTCACACAAGACAGGCACGCCAAAAATTTCTATTGAATCATCTCATCTACCCTCTGTATTTGGAACTCTTGTAGCCAGGAGAGGGAGCAAAGGGCAAAAGGTTTCCTCCACCAACCATGATGGGTGAGACACAAGCACTCACCTGCCCGATGATATCTGTTGGCTCTCAGGACCAGGCCAGGCACTGGGCCCTCACTGAACAGCACAGAGCCATCTTCCAACACTTCCTGTACCTCCAAGTCAAGGACCATTCCCGGGGTCATCTCAGCCAGCGTCTGGATCAACACAGAGTCTGCCAGAATTCCAAAGGAAACAGGGATTAGCAACAAGACTCACACCATTCTTCTCCTTTGGAAATGTCCTGTTCACGGAGGACAGTGGAGCACTGCGAAGGTACAATCAGTTTGGGTAAAAATGTCCAATAGCCATGAAAACTCCTATCACAGGCAGAGACCTGTACCCCTTGCTAGTCCTACTTGGCTATAATTCATGAAAATAGCCAAACAATACCAGAAACATGCTTTCTTCTGGTTTCTGAATTTTCATTCTTTCTGTTTGGAATCTGCCCTCCCATGCCTCCTGTTCTCAAATCCTACCAGGGTTCCAGCAATCCTACACAATGGTTCAAAGCTTAGGAGGGTCAGAGTAATAAGCCCTCACGAAGTGTTTTAGCAAGTCCCTGCTGCATTTTATCACCCACATATGACCCACAGATAAATGTGCTGAATGAAAAAACAAAAGCGAAGCAGTGAATAAATTCCACAACAAATGCAAACCTGAGGCCACAGAACAAAGGGAAATTATGATTCTGGACTGGGAGGGAGCACAGAGGGGTCTGGGATGCTGGTAATGATCTTTACCTGAATCTGGGTGGTAGTTAAACAAGGGCATTCATTTTATAAACATTTACTGAGCTGTACACTTAATGATTTGCGTACCTTCTGCAGGTCATACTCCCATTAAAAAGTTTACCAATTTTTTTTTTTTTTTTAATTCTGGGAAGCCCAACAACTCATCAGAACAGACAGGCATTACTTAAAACACACACTCTCCACCCAACCCTCATCCTCTGCCCTCCTGCCCCCACCTCGGTTGCTCATGAGGCTGCGCACACCCTGCCGCTCCTCTAGGCACTGGCTCAGGAGGAGGAGGCTGGTGGTAGCCAGGTCCCCCAGGGTGCAGTCCGAGAGCCGCAGTGACAGGAGCATCCGCTGCTTCTCCTCGTCCACGTTGGTCACCTTCGCAACCACTGTCTGCCCCTCGACAAAGTGGTCACTTGTGGAGGTCACAAACTTGTCACTCATGATCTGACGGGAAGAATGGGCAGAAAATGGAGAAAGCAAAGGAAGTTCCTATTAAGACAACCCACTTAATGCACCCAAAATAGAGTGCGGGAGGGGGAAGATGGGACCCAGGAAGTTCCCCCCAGTCCTAAGTAAAACTCTACTCTCCTTCCATAAAAATATAGGAGAGGCCCTGGCTGCCCAATCCAGCCTTCTAGAGGGCACGTAGCCGAGAAGGCACATTAATGGCAAGCCAGAGGGACACCTCACTGTCCATGTCTTTGACACCGAATGGCAATCCTCACTACGCATTTTTCTGAGGTCCTCCCCGCTGTTCCCATTTTCAAAATTGTTCTGGCAGGAGACGTAAATGAGATCTGCCCAGGCAAAACATCAGGGAGACAGCCCTCTGAAAAGGAAGAAACATTTAGGACTTATCTGTGGCAGGAATGAGAGAGAAGCCATTTGCGGACCACTGTCTTACACTGACTTTGGTAAGATTCCTCCCCACTCTGAGTCTCAGTTTACTCAGCAGGCATAAGAGAGGGTTCAACTATGCAATTGCTAGGATCTTTTCTAGTCCAAAAGTTATGATTCAATGACATGGACGGGGGAGGTAATAATTTGAAGGGTATTCTGGCACCTTAAAACCTCAAAAATTCCAAGAGCTACAAAACCTGTACACAGCTGCTCGGGAAAATCAATTTCCATGTCTAAACATGCTGAGTACAAAAAACAAGCTCAGTATCACCACAGTGGAGAATAAAGCCTTCTTGGTCACCAGCTGCCTACCCAATGTTGTAGAATGAAGTAGAAAAGGTGCCCCTTTCTCCAGGAGGACACAGCCCTGAGCCAGGACACAGGACTGGGCAAGAGGAACGAGGACTGAATCTCAGCTCCTATATCACGCCCCTGACAAATGTTCAAGGATCAAAGCATCCTGCTCTTTCCCACCACCCTCAGGTTCCCCGACTCTGTTGTCTCCTCAAAGGCCTTTGTGCATGGAGCTGAACTTACAGCTTTGGGGGCCAGTCCACTAAGACCTGAGGGGAACTGGACGAACACACCATAGTCCTTGATGCTCTTCACAAAACCGATGAGCAGCATTCCAGGATGGATTTCTGAGAAGCTCTTGGGATCCTGGCCACCTTCTACTGTGGAGACCAAAGCTGGTTTCCTGCAAAGGAGCTAGTGGCACCTCATTAAGGAATGTCCCAGAAAGGACTGAGGAAATGTCCATCTCTCCCATCTCCTTTCTCCACTCTCCACCATCTCCTGCAGGATTCTCTAAGTGTGCAGATCAGCAGCAGCAGCATCACTTGGATCTTGTCAGAAATGCAAATTCTTGAGCACCACGCCCAGACCTACTGAAATTAGAAACTCTGGGGTGGGCCCAGCAAGCTGTGTTTGAATAAGCCCTGAAGGTGATTCTGATGCACACGTAAGTTTGAGAACCACTGTTTTATTCCTTTCCTTATTAATTCATCTCCAGGATTACTGGAGGGAACCAAACAGGGAACGGTTCATCCCTGTGGCTTGGCAGCTGGATCTGCCATGACACAACCCTCCACTGTCCCCATCTTCAAAGTAACCAACCCCTGGCGGGGGGAGTGGGGTGGAAGGGAGAAAAAGGGGAAAGAAAGGAGGAGGACCACAGCTACCTTATTCACTGTTCCAGCTCAAGGGGCAAGCACTGAGTGCAAGAAGGCTAGACGTGCTACTGGGAATAGCCTCCTGGGCCTGGCAGGCCACACTGCCGCCTCCCCAATACCCTGGACTCCCACTCTGCCCTTACCACCAGTATCTGCTGGCAGCACTTCAATCCTGTTCCTACTTTCCACCAGAAGAATAGATGGAAAGTGCAGGCTTGGCCACTGGTTCGGTTTTATGGAGGTATTTCCGAAGTCAAATAGCTGACTTTTTCCCATGGAGTTTCCAACTAAGAGCAGAGCCTGAGCCGCCAGGGCCCACAGCTCCCCAGATACCAGTAAAGGATACAACATGTCTCTCACTCTGGCTCAGACACAGGACTCTGTGCAGGGTGTCGCCAGCCTGGAGCCAGTGATACAACAGTGGGCCGTTGGCAACATGGTCTGACAGATGAGGTGTGGGGAGAAAAGCAGGAATGTTGTGGGGCAGGACAGCCACCTCCAGCCCATCTTTGGTCTTCTCTAACACCTTCACGTCCATCAACTACCCAGAAAAGAGAAAGACAAAAAATAGCACTTGTGTTGAGCAGAAAGCAACCTCATCTGGGTCAGGTGGAGACCAGAGGCATCAAATTCCAGCACCAGGGATGACTGAGAGGTCAAGATCAGAGAAGCAGCTTTCTTCCACACCCCACACCACCCTTCAAGGACCCAACATGCATGCACACCCGCGCCACACCAGGACCCATCTGTGCGCTCACGTCACTCCTCTCCCAAGTCCCTCCACTGGGTCCCAGAGGAAAGACAGTCTTGCAGGCTGGCCCTAGGGACCAGAGAGGAAAGAGGGCAGCAGGATACTGCCGAAAAGCCATACCACAACAGAACTTTCCTTTCCTAGACAACTTCCATTGGTTCTGACACATAGGAAAGAACATATATGACATCATCTCTCAAGAAACTCAATACTCTCCAGTCCCAGAATCTTTGCTAGCTACCTTGATCTTTCCCCTCCACGGGTTCCAGGACCCCATGTGTCAGTAGCACCCTGCTCTCTGCCACTGTAAACTAAAATAACTTGTCTGGAGAAGTCCAGGTACCTGCCCAACATTAACAGCTCTTCTTTTCTTCTGATTGTGTCCAGCACACTCTTTCTTTGAATCACTCAACAGCTTGAAGGACAACAGCATCCTCTCCTTGGACGGCTCACAGTTCAGCACCACCACCTTCACCACCTGGTGAGAAACCATGCCTGCCTGGCTAACTCCTCCCAGCAGGCCCGTCAGGCCCTGCAGAGAGGGGCCCTCCATGAGCACTGCGGAGGCCTTGGGAGCTCCACCAAGACCCTGGATCAGATCAGAAGGCAGTGAAAAGAAACGTACCACGAGCTGCACACAATCCCCACAAGTCAGCCTTTTGGGTGAAAGGAAGACATGAATGAATGTTTTTGGTATAAACCCAAGTTTTAAAAAATTATTTTTCCTAGACAGACCCAGGCTCACCAGTTTTATGGCAGTGCCCCCTTGTGGTGACAGTGGCCCCAGAACACTTTCTGATGTGTCGGACACCAGCGTATTATAGGTAAAGACTGCTTTCAGGTTGTGGGCCTGAGGTTCATTAGCTTACTGGCTTCCGTTGAACCCCCTTGAGGATTTCTCTCTACTCTGTTCCCATCTCCTCTGCTTAGCTGGCTCAGGCCCACTGCCCCACATGCTGTCTTCCTTATCCCTTAAACAGTAGCCCTCCTACTACTTCAAATCTGTGTTCATGGGGTCACTAAGGGTAGGAGCTCGTCCACGGAAAGGGTTACCTGGCCAGCGTAAAAGACCCTCTCTGGGTCAGGGACATACTCGGCACTGAGCTCATGCTTGGGCACTAGTCCCTGCACATCATTGTAGAACTTCACAATGCAGCCATAGTCCTTGACCCTGAGGATAAAGCCGTGTGTCTGCAGACCAGGCTTGGCATCAGCATAGCAGGTAATGGCAGGTAGTTTGGACTCAACCAGGGTTTTCTTCAGGGTCATCATCAGCTTCCTGGCTTCAGGGTCACAAAGCAGAACCTAGGGAAAGGATACTGGCTGTCATCAAGTCACCATTACCAAGAGAGCCACTAGCTGGTAGTCTCCACAGCCCCCTAACCCAGGGGCCATAGTCTCTAAGAACCTGCTCTTCCCTCTGAGAATAATTTCAGCCACAGATCCTCCCTGCATCCTGCTGGATGACAATCTAGAGAGTGCTCACCTCTATTTCAAATCTACTTCCTCCCATAAATCACCCCCCCGGGCCTGCAGTGACACTCATTATCTCACTTCTACGCTGCCTTAGCTCCCTCCTAGACCACCTGCATCTCGTCCAACAGAATGAATGACTAAACCAATTTACCCCCTCAATACTGCTGAATATTAGCTACAAACTAAGACTGAGAGAGCCAACCATCTCTCATCCCTCAGGAGGTCATCTCCTTGAGGGCAGAGAAATCCCTCCATTTCTAACCTCCTGACCCCACTACTATAAAATTTTGCACAAAGGGATAATCAATATCTTTGTTGACTCAATAGTAATGAGATAAAACGACAATAAGAAAATCTAACATTCTGAATGCCTACACACACTATGCCCTATGCTAAGCACTGTGTATTATCACACTTAATCTTCACAACTACGAAGCTTCTCTTGGGATTCAAGCCTTTGCTATAAACCACTCAAGTTCTGGAAGCTTTGTCTGGGTTATTTCTGTGCCTGGCACACCCTTTACTCCTCCTCAACCTTCCAAATCCTACCCATCCTTTCTAGTTCAAGTCCCACCGCTGCCAGAAATCAAGAAGACATCATTGTCATATAGAGCTGATTTGAAAACTGGTTCTGCCATTTATTAGCTGTGTGACTTCAGGCAAGATACTTGGCTTCCCTAAGCTTTAATTTCCCCACCTGAAAAATGAGGACAACTGTTCTTACTCTATAAGGCCGTCTTATGAATTAAATAAAATAATGCACGTCCCATGCCTAGCACTGTAACTGGCACAGAGCACACATTACACGATAGTTGCCATTGATATATATCATCAGTGATCCTTTCTGCCCCAGCCCACCCTCACCTCCCCTTTCTGAGGTATGACTACAGCATGGAGCCTGCACCAAACCATGTGGCAAAAGGTCACACACTGGCCTGGCTCTCTTCATTATGGATATTTTAATTCTCAATTATACTACATAATTCTCAAGAGCAGGGACTCAGCTTCCTCCTCCCAATGCCAGGCACAGCACTGCAGATGTTAAGGTCATTTAGTGGAAAAAGGCAGAAACTTCAGCTGAGAAGCACTACTCTCTTCCCATGTGGTCAAAAACCCACCAGAGACCCTTCAGGAGGCTCACCCGACACTTGACCTCATCCCCAGTGCGGTACTTCTTCTCTGGATTCTTCATCAGGATGTCAGCCAGGTGCATGGGAGGTACCAGGCCCCTGATTTGCTCACCCACCTTCACCAGCATCCCATATGGCTTTATGGTCAGTACCGTGCCCTGGTGAGTCCAAAGAAAAGATGGCATGATGACTCAAGCATGCTCTTTCCTCCAGCTCTTAAAACAAAGCACGTCACCCCTCTTTCAAAGCCCAGCTTCCTGGGCTAACTGTGCCAGTTATTCCAGATCTCACAGGGGTAAAGCACATACCCTACACTGATCTGGATGCAATTGGGTTTATTTATGGCAACCTTCACCTCTTTTTGTGTGAGCATGTCTTGTCTCCCTTACCAGTACCTTCTCCAAAGGAAGGGACTATGTCTTCTAAGGAATGAACTCTGCATATAAAGAGGAGCTGCTCAACTAGGGCTAAATGATTGGCCTGGAGAGGCCACTGGAACTGGCTTCTTACTAATATCCTTGGTAGCTCAATTATCACAGAACTAATTTTTGACCTGGTCTAAAAAAACACCATCAAATCCCAGGAGTTATGACCTACTGCCTCTGTGTTGTTGGGTGGTGCGAGTAAGACCTTCCCTTAAAATTAATTACAAATTATCCAAGGGAAGAAAAAGAAATTCCAGTTAGCAGGCAGAGACAAGGAACATGACTTTAAATGTGCTCACACGAGGACTAACAAGCTGACCGTTAACCTGTGAACTAAAGAATGTCTGAAGTTGGGAGGGTAACTAACTATATGTTTGAGGCCTTACCTTTACCAATGCCCCAGGTTTAATGTCATGATATCTAAGATACTGAGCTTCAATAACAGACCTAAAACAAAAGAAAAATACAAGATTAAATGCAGTAGGATAGAGGCTGCCTAAAATTCAGGGCTACTGCAATCACGTTGGCAAGAAACGACACCCTCCCAGGGCCAGGCCAGGAGAAAGTGTGAATTTGCACCTGCCCAGCAGCACAGCTCTACAGCCCACACGTGTTAATGACAGACTTACGTCCGCAGAGACAGCAAAGCCAGTTCATCCATTTGGCTGTAGTCGATGATTCTACACTTGTGAGTGTTCCCTGGCTTGAAGGTCTCAGGATTGAAGACATTCTTAGGATCGGAGAGATGGCTGAGCTACGAAGTACCAAGTGATTAAGGACAAGCAAGAGACAACAGATCTGAGGCAATCAGACATCAAAGTACACCAAGATGACACAACACATTTATCACCTATGATAAAAACAGTACTCTGATTACCTGTTATTCCTCTAACTAAAAAACTGGTGTTTACTATCATAGAATCTCCATAAGGTCAGAGGATACTCTAGATCATGGGTCAGTAAATTAAAGCTCACAAGTCAGTGCCTATTTCTGCAAATACCGTCATGCACTGCGTAATGATGTTTTGGTCAATGACAGACAGCGTATATGACGGTGGTCCCATAAGATTAGTACCATGTAGCCTAGGTGTGTAGGAGGCTATATCATCTAGGTTTGGGTACTGTAGGGAAGGAAGATATTTTCTTCTACCCTTCTAGGTTCTTCTGGCTGATCTAAGAATTAAATTGACATGAGACAGATTAACAGAAGAAAAAGAGAAGTTGAATAACATGCATACATGGGAGAAACTCAGAAAAACCAAGTAACTCGCCAAAATGGCAGAAGCCTTCATCTCAAATACCATCCTCACCTAAAGACAAAAGAACATATTGGCAGTGGGGAGAGTCAGAGACTTCAAAGGAAAGGCAGGCAAATCAGAGGTAGGTAAAAAGGAGCACATGTGTGAAAAACAAGTGTTTGGCCACACAGAAACAGAACACAGAGGGGAGCCAAACAAATATGCTTTTCTAGGTTCCTCCCTGTCTACCATCTAGTTCATGTCATGCTAAGGTGATAGCCTGCTTCTTGAGACAGGAATTTTTTTTTTAAGAATTTTTTAAAATTTTATTTTATTGAGGTCATAATAGTTTATAACATTGTGAAATTTCAGTTGTACATTATTTGTTAGTCGCCATATATATATGTGCCCCTTTACCCTTTATGCCCACCCCCAACCTCCTTCTCCTCTGGTAACCCCTAACTGAGGCAGAATTTTTTATCTGAATTCTTTTAAGGCATTAAGGAAAGGTAATAAGAAAAACTTTCTGAGTCTTTTGTTTCTTAAAAATAATCAGCCTAAAATAATCTTCATGTTAAAGAGATACATTTTGGGGTGACAAATTTTGTTCCCCTTCAGTACATTTTATGATGTTCACAGAACAACAAAATTGCCTAACAACGCATTTCTCAGAAATATCCCTGTTGCTAAACAACGCATGGCTGTAAAAGCTGTACTGGAGCGCACCAATGCCCATTCATTCACATACTGTCTATGGCTACTTTCAGGCTGTAACAACAGAGTTGAGTAGTTAGGACACAGACTGTATAGCCCAGAGGTCTAAAATATGTACCATCCAGCCCTTTAAGAAAAGCTTTGCTGGGCCAGCCTTGGGGGCCTAGTGGTTAAGTTTGGCACAGTCCACTTAGGTGGCCCAGGTTTGGTTCCTGGGTGCTGACCTACATCACTCGTGTCGGTGGTGACGCAGTGGCAGCAGCTCACATACAAAAAGAGGAAGACTGGAAGCAGATGTTAGCTCAGGGAAAATCTTCCTCAGCCAAAAAAAAAAAGAAAGAAAGAAAAGAAAAGCTTTGCCAAGCCCTGGTGTAGATCCTAATTCATTCTTGTACCTACTATTGACTAGTTATCAAACATGTCAAACTGATTCTAAGACATCCTAACATAACAAATAGACACTGTTCTAGTCCCTGTGAACAGTCTGCCTCACTTGGGGATATTCAGAAATAGGAAACTGATACCAAGGGATGAAGAAAGCAGAAGAGGACCCATGAGTCCCAAAAGCTTCTAGTGATAAGATCCCTGACAAAACAAAGAGCCTCCTTACCCGGGCATAGGCCAGAGCCCCATCCTTCAGCCTAAAGGTGGCCCCGGCCTTGCTGAAAAAGCCCTGGACAGGAACGTTATCCAGCACAGCTCCCAGATGCTGGCAAGAGAGCCGGGTGAGGGGGCGCCCAGGCTGCAGGAAGACGGGACGCAGGCTCAGCCGCACAGCTCTGGTCCGAGGATGGACACAGAGGACACAGGCCCGCACCTAGACAAGGGAAAAGGCAAAATGAGCAGGAGGAGGCAGACAGGAGACAAGGCACCTGCAGCAGACTTTCTGAGGTTAAGACTCGCCATGTGCTGACCAGGTTGTGGACATAAGCACGAAAACCGGCTTGTGCAAACAGCATGCAAAAATTCAAACAAAGTGTTCCAGAGGGACTATGTCCAACTAAATCAAAGCTTACTCAAGGCCAGGAAAAATATACCAGCGTCCCCTCAACACCATGAGGCTAACTCATATGCAACAGAAACCATGTACTGGCACCACTACATCAGAGCTCATTGGAAACACCAGAACAGCCTGCTCTGACTGCAAGGTTAAAGCATGTAAAATGTCTCAGTTCTGCAAATACAACTACAGAGAGAAAAAAATGACTAGAAAGAGATTTACCAAAATGTTAATAATATTATCACTAGGTGGTGAAAAACCTTATTTTTACTTTAAAAAAAAGTCTCTATAGCTTCCATTAGCATGCATTACTGTTAAAAACAAAAACGAACAGAAAAAAAAATCATATCAGGATTTTTTAAAAATTCTGAATAACATATATTGGGATTTTCTTCCCAAAATCCATATTCATTGTAGAAAATTTGAATATTAGATAAGGGTAGAAAAATCACCCAGAGTTAAATCACTATTAACTTGATGGCATAATCTTCCAGTATCTTAACCAGGTGTACTCTTTTTAAAGTTTTTTTTCAAAATTGGATCTATATTACTCACACCACTTTTTAAACCACATTTTCCTATTTAAACATATATGTAGTTCTCTTATGTTAAATATTCTTCTAAATCACTTTAGAGCCAGCCCCATGGCTGAGTGGTTAAGTTCACGTGCTCTGCTTTGGCAGCCCAGGGTTTTGCTGGTTTGGATCCTGGGCATGGAATTAGCACCACTCATCAAGCCATGCTCAGCTGGCGTCCCACACAGCAGAACCAGAAGGACCTACAACTAGAAGATACAACTATGCACTGAGGGGCTTTGGGGAGAGGAAGAAAAAGAAAAAGAAAAAGATTGGCAACAGATGTTAGCTCACGGCCAATCTTTAGACAAAATTAAAAAATAAAAAAATACATCACTTTAAACTATAAAAGCAAAAGATTCACTATCAAAAAAGGAAATCAAACTATATAAAAGAATATGAAATAAAAACTAAACGTTGCCTTCTCCTCCACGGGCTTCTTCTTTAACCACTGGTAGTTTCTTGAGGTCCTTCCAAAACACTTCTTATTGCCCTCACCTCCTCTCTGACACTTGTCCACAGGCAGCCCTAGGACCTGCCCTGTAGCTAGCTGTCTTACTGGATTGGGACACACTGGAATCAAGAAAAGAAAAGACAGGAGCAACATTTCTTACTGCTTGATTTGAGAAATATTTTCCAGCTTTCTTGGGATCCAGGTGCATAAAGTCAACCAGGCCAGTGAAGAATGAGAGGAAGTTTAGCGTAAGGCCAAGCGGAGTCACCTAGAAATAAACAGAACAAGTTATGAAAAACATATGTCTGAAGGAATCAAGAATGTGAGAGATGCTGTTCATACTCAGTGCCACATTTTCCATGATAACCGTCTCTCTCTTCCCCCAGCTGAACTATATCAATCTTTCTTCCTATAAAATTAAGTGGCAGAACAACTCCTGGCACTGCCTGCTTCTTTATTCAGTAAGCTCACCCCCTTCCAGATCGACAGGACATCAGCCCTCCCACCCTCAGGACTTCCCAAAGGGATGGAGGGCGCTTTGTACAAGGATCCTCGGGGAACTGCCAGCCTGATAACTTATACAAATTATTGCTAACTTGGTGATTTGCCCAGACTAAGAAGGTAAAATCCAAGTGCTTGCAAAAGGGAGATACTGACCATGAGCGGGCCAGTTCACCCTGCAGAGACCCCAAAAGCCAAGGAATTAGAGATGAGAAGCACCTCAAAAGAGAGCAATGAGGTAGATGACTGAAATCAGGGAAACTAGGTCAGATCCCAAGGTCCTCTTCTCACCTTATAGATCCACCCCTCTCCTATCTCCACACGCAATGGGAGAGTTATTCCCCAGGAAAATGGTACCAGACTCAAAACACAGCAAGAGTGCAAACACTGAAAATGTGGATTAAGAAAAATTCTGGGGGCCGGCTCCGTGGCCGAGTGGTTAAGTTCGCACGCTCCACTGTGGCGGCCCAGGGTTCGGATCCTGGGTGCAGACATGGCCTTGCTCCTCAGGCCACGGTGAGGTGGCATCCCACATCCCACAACTAGAAGGACCTGCAACTAAGATATACAACCATGTACTGGGGGGGTTGGGGACATAAAACAGGAGGGGGGAAAAAAAAGATTGGCAATAGTTGTTAGCTCAGGTGCCAATCTTTAAAAAAAAAAAAAAAAAAAAAGAAAAATTCTGAATGTCGTATGGATATAGACACGGAGACATCCAGCCCCTTTCTCCCACCTGGTCTCAGGCAGTCAGGCTTATTTATACCCTCCTGGGTGGAAGTCAGTAGATCCTTTCTAGAGAAATCTAATATGCCAGAGGAGACTTCTAACAATGATATTTGGAGGTTGCCCAGAGAAAGTCTGCTAGCTCCAGATCCTGACAGTGAAGTCAGCCAGTCAGCAAGTCCCACCGAGGCACGCAGACTTCCTAGGAGTTTTTCAGTGCCTCACTCATAGTACGACAGTCAAAACTAAAATTCAACAGAGAATGGGAAGTTAAAGTTGAGAGATTCCCAGAAGGTAGGATATAGACAAATGCATGCATATATCAAAACAAAGATAAGAATAGAGGAAAAGATAAGAAAATTAGAGAATTAATCCATGAAGCCTAACATCATATTAACAGGAATTACAGAAAAAGAAGAGGAAATTATACTTTAAAACAAACAAAAACAAGATCTGATAAGGGGCTAGGATCCAGAAAATATAAAGAACTCTTACAACTTAACGATAAAAAGACAACCTAATTTTAAAATGAGCAAAAGACTTTTGAATAAATATTTCTCCAAAGAATATACACAAATGGCCAATAAGCCCACGCAAAGATGCTCAACATAACTAATCATTAGAGAAATGCAAATCAAAATCACAATGAGGTACTACTTCCCACCCACTAGGATGGTTATAATAAAAGAAGGACAAGAACAAGTGTTTGTGAGAATGTAGAGAAATTAGACCCCTTACATTGCGGGTGGGAATGCGAAACAGTGCAGACACTTTGGCTGTTCCCCAGAAAGTTAAATGTAGAGTTACTATGTAACCCAGCAGTTCCATTCCTAGGTCTACACCCAACAGGAATGAAAGCACATGTCCACACAAAAACGTACACATGGATTCCATAGCAGCATTAGTCACAAAAGCCAAAAGTAGGAACAACCCAAATGTCCACCAACTGATGAATGGACAAACAAAATGTGCTATATCCATGTGATGGAATATCATTCAGCCATAAAAAGGAATAAATCATTGACACATGCCACAACATGGATGAACCTTGAAAACATGCTCAGTCACATAACCAGACACAAAAGACCACATATTGCATGATTCCATTTATAGGAAATATCCAGACTAGGCAAACCTAGAGACAAAAAAGTACATCAGTGGTTGCCAGGAGCTAGAGGGAGGGAGGAGTGGAGAGTGACCACCAGTGGTTTCAGGTTTTCTTACTGGGGTGATGAAAATCTTCTGGAATTAAATAGTGGTAATGGCTTACACACCTTTGTGAATACACTAAAAAAACCACTGAACGATACACTTCAAAACGGTGAATCTTACTACAACTATATATGAATTATATCTCAATTTAAAAATTGAGAAAAAGAACAACAACACAAGAAACTTTCTCAGAACTGAAGGATCTGCATTTCTGGATTGCAGGAGTCTAGCACAAATAAATGGAGAGAGAGCCAGAGTGAAGCACATCATCATGGAATTTTAAAGTAAAAAGGATAAAGACAAGCTCCTTGAACTCTTCCAAAAAGAAAAAACATATACAAAGAGGAGGAATCAAAATAAAATCAGACTTTTCAACACAAACAGAGGCCAGTGACAATGGGAATACAGACTTCAAAACTCCGAGTTACCTTTGCCCTAGAATTCTAAACCCAGCCTAATTACCAACCACACGTAAGAGTAGAACAAAGACGTTTTCAGACATAGTAGGTATGCAGAAAAGAGTTAACATAGCCAACGGGAGACTGAGCTCCTTAGAAAAGCCTGCTTGCGAGGTTGGCCCTCGGCTGGTGGGTGGGAACTTAGATTCCGTTCCCAACACTCCCAGAACTGAGCAGCTCACTGTACTTAACCTGTTTGTGCAAACAATCTGTCTTATGTTAAACACTCACTCTCCTTCTGAGAGTCTGGATTTTGGTAGATGCCAGGCAGAGGGTGCCTACGTGACCAGCCCCAATAAAAACCCCCAGGCAGAGTTTCTAATGAGCTTCCTTGCAGACAACATTTCACATGTGTTGTCATAACTTGTTGCTGGAGGAATTAAGTACACCCTTTGTGACTCTGCTGGGAGAGAACTCTCAGAGGCTTGTGCCTCGTTTCTTCTGGGCTTCACTCCATGGGGCTTTCCTTTTGCTGATTTTGCTTTGCCTCCTTTCACTGCAATCAATCACAGCTGTCAGTACCACTATGCTGGGTCCTGTGAGTCTTCCTAGTGAATCATCCAACCTGGGAGTGGTCTTGGGGATCCCCAACACACTAGGTCAAGAAATTAACCTCCCACGTACCTTTCTGAGGATGCTTCTGAAGAATGTGCCACATTAAAATGAGGGAGCAAATTAAAGAAGAGAAATACATGGAATCAAAGAAGGCTCCAGTACAAGAGAGTGGCGAAGGATCCAGGATAACACAGAAGGGAAGTCCCAGCACACCAGCTCTGCAGGAGCTCTACAGAGCAACCAGTCCAGGCTGGAGCAGGAGGACAGTAAAAAGGACTCCAGGTCGGAAAAAAAAGTAACTAAGAGACTATTTAAAGGGTTTGAAAACACGGAAAATTGTAGTGAGAGGAAAATAACTACAGGATGTGTGAAGAAATACTGATAAGCAGGAATACATTTTGGTAAATGACTAAAACAAAGCTGATTATCAACAACAGAGAAAAAAAGCTATTCAAGAAAGTCATATTATATTACCTAGCTCAACAGTGCACAATATGTACACAGTCATCCTAATTTAAATACTGAATACTGATTTAATCAAAGTTTTAATATGCCACTGCTGGGAGGTTGGGGAAGGGAAGGGAAAATCAAGAGAGCCAAGTCTTATCTACCGTGATAAGAAGTTACAACTCAATGCCTACAACTGATAAACCAAGAGACGACAGCAGAGGCTAATTACTTAGAAATACAGAGGTAAATTTCAAAAGATAAACTAACAGAGTTAAAGATGGGGGTTAGGGGGGATGAAACAGTTCTTCATTAAAAGTCTTCTAATACTATTTGATCTTTTAGAGAAGATCTGTCCAACAGAAATCTAAGCCACACATGCAATTTTCTAGCAGTCACATTTTAAAAACTACAAAGAAACAGGTGAAATTTATTTTAATAGTTTATTTAACAGTCCGAAAGAAACCAAGTGCAAGCTTACAAGAGTTCTCTCCCAGTGGAGTCACAAAGTAACTCCTCCAGCAACAAGTTATGACAACACACGTGAAATGTTGTCTATCAGTATATCCAACGTATGACCATTTCAATATGTGGTACTGGCTACATTTCAAGCGCTCAATGGCCACATGTGACCAGTGGCTACCTTACTAGATGGCACAATTTTAGACTGTGTGCAGGTACTACTTCAATAAGAAGTACTGTTATTTTAGAAAACAGTAGTAACAATGAATGGCTTACCTTCTGTACCTGGGCTTTAACTACCAGCCCTGGCAGCAAGTTATTAAGGGTCCAGTTATGCTCCTCAGTAGCAATGGCAGTAGAAACTTCTGAATGACCAATAGACAGACTAACAACTCCTCCGCTGCCTTTTACCTCTTCAATGATGCAGTTCAGGTACTGGCCCACCTTCAGTTTAGCACCTGCAAGCCCAGCCCCAAAAAGGAAAAATACCTCCATGAGAAGGACCTTTAACGTGGGCTCAAGCAACACCTGAAAGGATGCATGGCGACCTGCCCAGCTACCACATAATACTCCCCACATTCCTAATCTCTAAGGGACCAACTACAAGAAGGGAGGGAAGTGCCCCTAACTGATCTAGAATCAATTCCCCCACAAAAATATGAAAATCTCAGTGAGGCAAGAGAATGCTGGTTCAGAGGCCCTGGGGGCCCAAATTTCAGTAGAATCTTCTAGGTGAGAAAAAGTGAAACTGATCCATCAGATCTTGGTGAGAGATACCCTGGCCCTTCATACATCTTCCCTTTTCTATCAGCTGTATTAACCACTCATTTTAGCAAAACCAAACAGCCTCGGGCTCACCAGTCAGTCATTTTACTCACCAAAGTGGCATTTATATATAATCTCCATATACACCACCTCACTATCACGCACTGGCCCCTCTTCCTCCCCTCACCTTTGTTCTGCCGGATATACTCCTGCGCTTTCTGCAGTGGCAGAAAAGCTCTGGCCCCAGCAACACCAATGTCCACTAGATAGCCATGGTCTTCTAGGCTGGACACGGTGCCTGTGAGCAGCTGAAGGAAGAGAAAGCATTCCAAAAAGTTCAAAAGTCGAGGTAACGGGACACACAGCAAACATGCACAACCAAAGGAGAATGCCGCCACCATCAATCTCAACATCATCCCATAATCCTACCCGACTCCCCTCAATTTTCACTTTAAACCTCAATCCCACTAGAAGATAGAAAAGGGAAAGATATTAACTTGAATTCTCCCAGAGTTTGAAGGATCTTATGGTTTCCAGACAGTGAGGAGTGTCGTACACAGTTGAATAACGAATGACAGAGAGGTCTCTCCCCTGGAGAATTTTCAGAAGATAGGAAAGACCTTTATGTTACTCAAAGAGAGAGAAACCAGATGGCCCCGCAAGGTCATCCCCCAGCACCATGACTAGTGAGAATCCAGAACTACCCCTCTAGCTGTCATCATGTCTTTTCTAAGACCTCCAAGACATCAAAAAATAATCTTGCCAACCTCCTTTAGATTTCATGGGAAGCAGTGCGGCATTCAAATCTGGCTCTGACGCTTACTAGCTATTTGATCCTTGGCAAGTCATTTAAACGTTTCTGAGTGCATTTTCTCAAACATACCAACAGTGATATCTATCTGCCTCACAGGGCTGCTGTGAGAATTTCCTCAGACGACGTGTGTAAAACAGCACCTGTCATACAGCAGGCTCTCAACACCTGTCGACTTCCTACAATTTGGTTTACTTCTACTCCCATTTCTACACAACTTCCAGGGCCTGTCTCAAACTCCACCACTTCTAACTGAACGTTTACAAGATCATATTGCTCTCCTTCCCTTAATTTACAAGAGCGCTTATATGAGTGTAGCTTACTGTTTTGTACCTACTGGACTTGCAGGCTCTGAGCTAGGTCACAGGACTGGGAGACTCAGGAGCGGGCCAGCCACTAATGCAGCTGACAGACTAACTGCCCTGTCTACCCTGTCTCTTGCTCCAGAGAGCAGCCCTCAAGCATTCCCCACAAATGCCAGATGGCCCTTGAAAAAGACTTCATCTGTGAAGAAGTCTTGGTAAGTAAGGCACTTCCAGGAACTTCTTCTCAGCAGTAGTAAATCCTCTGATAAGGATGCTTAGAGTCACTTTTTTTGCCACTAGTAAATTTTGGACTTCCTCCCCTCCCAGGTAACGTGATTAGGTTCAAGTCTTCAATTTCCATTAAGTACCCAAAGCATCCTGGAGACTTCCCAGGAAAAGACCCACGCCCATGTGTAACAGTTAAGCTGAAGGAAAGGCGGTCTAGACACTCCCCAGGAGGCAGGGCAGGGGGAAGGCACATCGTCTACTCCTCTTCCCTGAGCCCAGATCCGTACCATGCCTGGCTTCAGGGCCTCAGCACTCAATACTTCGTTGACATTTTTGGGGTTCAGAGATAGCTTGACATTCTTTTTGCCCTTCTCTGTGACGCTCAGACTGCTCACCACACATCTCACCAGCATCCCAGGCGAGAAGAGTTCAGGCAAGCGGGCCAGGTCCTGCATAATACAAACGAGAAAGATGTGATACATACCCCTCCCTTGAAGCAAGAATCCACTGCTCACATCTGGCTCAGTGGTTTTTCATCCTCAGACCTTAAAGAACCCAAAAGGCGGATGAAGAGAGTAACCACTTGCCCACAGAGGAAGAAGGGTCTGTGGCCGAGTCACAGTCTTGAATCTCAGCAGAAGGCCTCCAAATACCTCCACACAATGGGCAGATGTAAAATGACTTGTCAGAAGAGCTGTCTGTATTCACTGTCTCCACTTCTTCATCTCCTACTTGCTCTTCAGCTCACTGCATCTGTGGCCCACCTCTCTCACCCCACCACTTTCTCTCCCAAGAAAATCACCAGTGATTCCCACGTCGCTAAACCCAGCCCATTTTGCAGTCTTTCTCGTAGGCCACCTTTAAAAAGCGTTTAACACTGGTGATCACTCCTGCCTTCTTTAAACATTTTCTCCCTGGTTTCCAAGCCCCTTCATTTCCTGGTTGTCTTCTCTCTCTCTCTGGCCGCTCCTGCTTCTTCTGACAGCAACTCTCCTTCTACTCAGCAATCGAAATACAGTATTTACTCCAGGCTCAGTCTTTTAGTCTTTTCTCCCTCTATTTGCTCCCTCTAAGCAACTTCTTCCCCCTTGATAGCTTCAATTACCACCCACACAAAGAAGTCTCACACATTTATGACTCTAGCCCAGACTTCCCTGAGCTCTGGAATCACCTGTTTACCGAATGTCTCAACTGCATCTCAAACTCAGCATATCAAAAGTTCCTATCACGATCCTCTCTTCCAACCCAGGACATCTTTTAAGGTTTCCTATCTCGGTGGCATGGCCAACTGTCGAGTCATGCTCAACAGAAACCTAGGACTCCTTCCTGACACTTCTCTCTGCCTCACCACCCATATCGAATCCATCACCAGCCACTGACTTTACCTCCTCAGTCCCCAGTAAATCCTGACCCCAAGCTGCCATCCATCTCCAAGCCTGGACTACCACAATAGCCTCCTAACTGGTCTCTAGGCAACTACTCACACCTCTTCCATCTCTTCTCTATGCTGTCTACATGTCACTCACCCCAACGAGAATATTCCAAGAGCTTCCCATTGATTCTAGAATTAAAAACCAATCCTAACTATGGTCTGGCCTCCACCCAGCTCTCCAGCCCCATCCCACACCACACTCTCCCTTGCTCTCTCTGCTCTCGCCACAGTAGCCTTCTCTCTGCTGCGTATCGAGCTCCTTCTGCTCGATTCCCTTCCTTCTTTACACAGTAAACCCTCAGCCTTCAGACCGCAGCTCAAGCATCTTTTCCTCAGGGAAGCCTTCCACACTCCCTGGACTAAGTCAAAATCCCCTTATTTAAAAACAAAACAAAAAAAATCCTCTATTATAAACTCTCATGGCACCTTGTACCTTTCTTTCTTAGCACTTAGCAGTTGTTAATTATACATTTATTTGTGCAGCAATAATTTATTTCCAGTCACAGGTTTCATCCAGATTTCCCTCACCTTTAGAGGTTCTTCTTGCGCCACTTGCTCACTCAGCTTTTTGGTATAAGCATCACAGATTTCAGTCACTTGCACAAACCCCTGGAGGCCATTGGGGAGACTAATCACCAGTTCCAGTTCATTTACCTCTTTCACACAACCCAAAATCCGCATCCCCTCACACAGGGACTAGAAGAGAAAAAGGGGAAATGTGTACAACAGGGAAGAGAACAATGATTGGGGAGGTTAGCGGGTCTGGCTTTCAGTCCCAACTCGGACATACAAAAGCTACAGGAAATACCTATGTGGATAAGTCAGTGTGCTTATCAAACATCCGACTGAGCACTGTAAAAGGTCTAAATCATACAACAGTGTTAACAGCACTATGGTGCTGGAGGGCATTTTTGCCTTTTATCTTATTCCAAGCAACCCAAACTCAAATGCCTGGCAGGCAACAAAATGAAGGAAGCAGGCCAGTGGAGCCCACGGCCACCTGGAGTGTGTAGGCCAGGTCTAAAGGGTGCAACCACTACTCAGCTCCAGGGGACTACAAACACGAGGGAATGCGTGCTTGTGTAGTTGGCAATTTCATATTTTTACTAGAAGCCAGAAGTCACGTTTTTATATGAAATTTTTTAGTTTTCTAATGTTGGCACCAAATTAAACAACTGCTTTTTAAAGTATCATATAGGACAAACAAAACACTTCTGCAGGCTGAATCTGAATCTTGCCCTTCAGAATCATTTGACTATTATTCTTTTTATAACATATATCGGAGTTTTATAAAAATTTAAGGAACATAATAACCACTTCACTTTTCTGAGATATACTTTCCACAATGATGAAAGGGTAGAATGAGAATGATTGCTAAAGTTATTGCCAGTTCTAACCTATGAATCTACTAAAATATAAGTTCCATGCAAGATGGGGGACTCAGCAGCTAAAAAGAAAAACAGATAAACCAAAAACCAATACATGATCCCAGGCACTGTTTAATAATTGAAGGAAATAATGCTCAATTCTGAGCACAAACTACAAGAATCTCTATAGACACAAACATACACTATATATACAAAGGAAGAAAGGAATGAAGGAAAGAAGGAAGGAAAGAGGGAAAGAAGAATATATACACACTTAAGCAACCCGGGTAGTTTGTTTAAAACAAAACCAAACTTCAACAAACCTCAATACTAAGGATATCAAATTTCTCTCTTATAGACTTGCTGCTTTCTCTCTTTTCAACTTTCAACTTCTTTGTTTTTGCTGGTCCTTTCTGGTTCTTTTTCCTTTTGGTGGATTCTTGTTCAGTAGAAATCTTAAAGGGAGAAAAAAGATGCAAAAGAATGAAAAGCAGCAATCCTGGCCTTTCTCTCCAATTTCAGGTTATCCGTCACCTTGTCTTGTTACTCCTCCACTCCACCCCACTCCCAACTGTTCCTTTAATTCCTGCTTCAATCCCGACTCTCTCATTCTGCCATCAATGCTCCCTTTCCCCAAAGTCGGGGCCTCCCTCATGTTCTCAAAAGCCCCTTCTCTCCTGTATTCTTCCTCCCTTGACTGGAATGGGCATTGGGGTTCCCCAGTCTAAGAAGAAATTTGGAATAGAGCATAAAAAATGGAAGGTGGAGTCATGGAGACCTGAGTTAAACTCCCAACTCCACCATAACAAGCTGTGTGGCTTCATCTAAATTATATAACCTCTCTGAGCCTTAGTTCTTCATCATGGAGTGGCAAACTCTACTTCATAGTATAGCTGGAAAGATTACATAAAACAGACATAAGGCCATACAATCAAACATTAGTTCTCTTCCCTCTAGCATTTGGAACACAGCCTACTCTAGGTAAAGACTGCAAATTCTGGCCATTATACATGGCAAGGACCCCATTCAAAAATTCAATGATCAAACTGCTTTCTCTCCATCCTTAATCAACATGGCACAAAGTTCCTAAGAATAAGGAACAAAAGCATTGCAAACTTAACTACTAAATGCCATATTTCAAAAGATACAGCTTTGTGGTGGTATGGACTCTCTAACAAGGTCAATTTACAAAAGTAGACTTCAGAAAGAAACAAATCTGGGGGCCAGCCCCAGTGCACTCTGCTTCAGTGGCCCAGGTTCAGATCCCAGGCGCAGACCTACATCCCTCTGTTAGTGGCCATGCTGTGCTGGTGGCCCACATACTAAAAAATAAAGGGGGGCTGGCCCTGTGGCTGAGTGGTTAAGTTTGTCCGCTCCACTTCGGCAGCCCAGGGTTTCGCTGGTTCAGATCCTGGGCGTGGACATGGGACCACTCATCAGGCCACGCTGAGGCAGCATCCCACATGCCACAACCAGAAGGACCCACAACTAGAATATACAATTATGTACTGGGGGCATTTGGGGAGAAAAAGCAATAAAAAAAATTTTTTTTAAATAAGGGAAGATTAGCATGGATGTTAGCTCAGGGAGACTCTTCCTTGGCAAAAAAAAAAAAAAGAAACAAACAAATCTGGAAAATAACACATTCTCAAACAAGGCTCATTCTTTACAAGGACACTAGGGAGAAAATGTTCACTGAGTCTTACCAAACACACTACTTACATCAAATAAGTTGTCTTGTTCAACTGACTGCTGGAAAGCCTTGTCTGATTTGTGGGGCTTTCTCGTACCCCCTCGGGGGAAGCTTTCTTCCATGGTTGCCATGTTTGGGTCTCCTAAAAACAACACAAATAGTGACAGTGAGACATGTAGCCCTAGTGCCAGACTTCCTGAAGGCTGTCATCAATGGGCAAGAGATAGAGCCTTCTAGCACCAATGTGCTAGACAGCATTCAGGACTGAGAAATAGATGGTTTGATGCCAGGTCCCCGATAATCCATAATTCACCTTTCCAAAGATCTCTACTTCAAAACCACAAGTCCACACATTTTCCTCTGGGAAAAGAAGTTCTAGATTCAATGTAGTAAATATCATTAAGCAGCTACAGTTAAGACGCACACACATAAACAAATGTATAACCCCTTACCTTCAAAAAACACGCACACTTTTAAGACGAAACAATTACACAAATAATTTAAAACACAAATTAGATTATAAACTATCAACAAAGAGGTAGAAAGTGATGACGCTTCAGTAAAGGAGGTGAGCTTCCTAAAGAAGATGCTTTTGAGCTGAACCGTTAGAAGACAAATAGGATTTTGACAGGCAGAAAGGGAAAAGGAGAAGGAACGTGAGAAAAAGCATGGAAACAGGAAAAGCCAATTATTTCAACGAGCAACGAGCAAGTTGTCTGTCAAACAACTGCTCAAAAGCTTGCTGTTCCCTTTCCGTGAAGAAGTGTTCAACTAGACCACAGGGCAAATAAAGCATAATAACCGAAGGTACATTTTAAGACAGATTGGGCTTTTTTATGGAAGATCTTGAATTAGATATGAGTAGTTTGTTTACTTTGGTAAGTCAGAGCCTTAAGTACGGGAAGAGATAGAACAGTAATCAAGAAAAATATCCTGCAGGCTATAGATTGGTCAGGACTAGAGACAGGACTGAAGGAAGGTAAACCGGGCAGAAGGATTCAACCGCAATACAGCAGAGAAATCAGGAGAACCAGAACTAGGTAGAAGTGAGAAGGGAAGACAGGAGGGGATGGTTCTGAGAGACACTTGGGAATAAGAATCTAGAAAGGCTTGAGACTACAGAAGAGGTGACAACCGAGGGGAGCCTAGGATTTGGAATCAGGAATGGGTGTACGTTTCGTAGAAACAGGAAAGTGCAGAAGGATTCAGTTTGCTGGGAACTTGACCCTTAATCTCATTTCAGACAAGTTGGAAACTGAAGCTTCAAAGCGTAAAGCGATCCAGCGGCAAAGAAGAGACTTAAACTACTTCCCGGGGACAGAACCTGATGTTACAGGGGCCACTGGAGCAGAGCGGCTTCTAAGCCGGGCTCGGGTGGCCGAACCACTCACCCGGCACTGCGGGTTCATGGCAGTGGCCTGGAGGACCCAGCCCTGTCACACGCCTGGAAGCCGCGAGGTTTCCTCCGTTCTCGCCTTTGCCCTCACTCACCGGCCCCGCAACGCCAGCACCTCTCCACTCCGGAGCCCGCGCCGCTGTAATCACACACGCGGAGACTAACACATCCGCAGCCTAACGTCGCTCTCCCGGAAGCTCGGGCGGGCTCAGCGCCCTACTTCCGTTACTATACTACGGAGTCCTACGGGTCCGGGGAGGGGCTTTAGAGACAGGAAGCGGAAGGGCGGGGCTTCGAGCCGTAGCGAATCAACGCAGAAGGCCGGATCGCTGTCGCCTTTTGGACACGGGCGCGGGGGGAGGAGGTTTCTTCCGGCCGGACCGAGGGGTTGCTGAGTTCGTTGAAGGACGCAGCTGCGGAATTTGTGCGTTTTCTAAGGTGCGTGTGGAGGGGACGGCGGGCTCGGACCTCGCGCTTTGGCTTTGCGGCGCCAGCCTAGAATCCGGCCGTGCCTGGTCCGGGAACCCTGCGAGGCCTTCGCTTTGCGGGCCTGGGGCGGCGGAGAAAGGAAAGGAACTAGAGACAACGAGGGCCAGGGCGCGAGGTGGCGGATAGCATCTGAGAAACCTCGGTGCGAGGCGGGTAGATGCTTCCGTAGTTCCCGAGGACCCTTAGATTGCATTTTCCAGTGGAGAAAAATGAGGCCCGCAGCAAAGGGAGTCCCCCAAGGTCACCCAGTGACGTAATGTTGGATGAGAACTCGGGCTTATAACCCCCACCTCTGGCCGAATTGACCTCTTTTCGTCTGTATGCGTGTAGCCGTTTGTTTCCTGAGCTGTGCTTAGGAAGCTGGCCAGCCAGGCCGCCCCTAGCTGCGCTGCACCCTTTGTCAAAGCGAGAGTGAGCGTGGCCCGGCCCCTGCGCTCGCCAGGCCCGCGGGTAAGCGGGTTAGATGTCGATCTGTGTACGATCAGCGGGAAGGCCTTTCTTAGGTGGTCGCCAGAACAGAGAGCTGTAAACTTGAAGTGCAAGAGGCTGCTTCTGGTATCTGAGCAGCTCTCACTCGTCTTTGCCTCCTTTCCCTCCTGATCTCACCATTGCAGGTGGGTGTCCGGTCAGACAGGAGACAGCATTATCGAGAAACAAAGTAGCGAGAAGTAGGGAGGACACTTGGCCGCTTTGGGCCTTCTCTTTAATGTCCGTTTCACAGGCGAAGAGAAGTATGGAAGGATTAATTACATTTAATAGCCGTTCACCGTTTAATAAGAAACAAAAGCTAAGACCCCATCTCTAGACTTTCCCACAGGCTACCATTTAACAATTCGTAGAATTATTTGTCTTAGGTAATTTTCTTCTTCATTAATGTCTTTCTGAATTTAAATATGACTCAAAAGGAAATAAAGGTTCAGCTCAATTATTCCACAAAGGGCCCTCTAACACAGGGGTTCCCCATCTTTGCCCAAAAGTAATCTGCGGTTTGCTGAAAGGTGCAGTCCCAAGTGTTTCCAGGCTTTGCTCCCGTTTTTTATCTCACTAGCAACATCCCACTCCCTCCCCTCCCCTCTGTGTCAGCCTCACGAGTCTCCAAGACCAAGACTAAATTTCAGTTCCTTTACCATGCCCTTTCCTGCAGTCAGAATGAGTCCTCTGTGGAATATCCCAAACATCAGCCTTCCCTCTATATTGTGAAAAGTAGAGGGAAATTTAAAGCACCTTAATATTTTTGCAGTTGGACACCACATCCTCCTAAAACTTTTTGTTAGACATAAGATAGTGGGGGTTATCAGTTAATAATCTGACAAAGTTAAGCTCTTGTGTTCTGTAGGGTTTCTCTTAGAAACCTACTTGATACTGTAAGAATCCAAAAATGTATCATGAAGATGGATGAATGGAAAAAAGAGAATACCTTTAATAAGTTTAATAAAATGAAACAGTTAATATAAAAGCTACATCATAAAGATGTTGGGGTTTTTTTTTCGGTGAGGAACATTGGCTCTGAGCTAACATCTGTTGCCAATCTTCCTCTTTTTGCTTGAGGAAGATTGTCCCTGAGCTAACATCTGTGCTGATCATGCTCTATTTTGTGTGGGGGACACCGCCACAGCATGGCTTGATGAGCAATGTGTAGGTCTGCGCCTGGGATGGGAACCCATGAACCCTGGCCACCGAAGCAGAGTGCATGAACTTAACCACTACATCATCCGGCCAGTCCCTAAAGATTTCTTTTAATGGAGATTTTCCTACTTGGGCTGGACAGACCAAGGTTCCTGAGGGGGCCCAACCATGTTTGGATTTCCTTCATTACTCCAAGAACCTTCGTGAAACAGTGTTCAAAATTAAGGTCATTTGTCCACATTTTCATTGCCAATTCTATGCACGTGAATGCCTCTGAAGGCCTTTGAATGGTAAACAGAGGAGTGCCAGTTTCCATAGCAACTTCCTCACAGTTCTCTCCCTCTTCCATTTCATCAAGAGCCAGCTGAGTTACTGCCACTGCCTACCAATCTCGACCGGACCTCGACCGGCTCGTCTATGTTGCCAATCGACTCGGCGTGGCGTCGGTCGTGGTAGATAGGCGGTCATACATACGAATTTTCAAGTGTTGTTCTGGTGACCTTTGAATGTGCCTTTGCTGTTTTTTATTATAAAAGAAATACATGCCTTTGTAAAATATATAGGTACTATAGATACAACCCCTCTTAAAAGTATGCTATATATTCATCCAGGATTTTTTCCTATATAATAACTAATAAGTATTTGGCTTTCTGTTTCTGTTACTGCAGTGTTTTTTAAACTTTAGCGTGCATCAGAATCACCTAGAGGGCATTTTAAAACAGATTCCGGGGCCCCCCAGTTTCTGATGCAGTAGGCCTGAGGTAGGGCCTGAGAATTTGCATTTCTAACAAGTTCCGGTGAGGCTGATACTGCTGGTCTAGGGACCAGTGAGAACTGTTGTTCTCTATGTGCTGTATAATATAGTCCAGAAATAGGATTTTTTTTAATATTTAACATTACATGGGGACATCCTTCCACGTCAATACATAAAGATGTACACACATTGTATTTCCCCCAATAAAAACCATCATTTATCAGTCTTCTGGAGTTGGACTTTAGTTTTTCCAGGTTTTCTTTTCATAAACAGTACTTCAGTCACCATCTTGAACCATATAACATGCTTCCACTTTGTAGTATTTCTGTAAGGCTAAATTCCTGGAGAACAAATGAATCAGCTAGATAAAAGGGTATACTAACCTTCTAATTTGATAGATATTGCAAAATTGCACTTCAGGAAGGTTGTACCAGTTTATACTCCAGACAACTGAGGGAATGCTTATTTTCCCACATTCTTACTACTACTTACTATCATAATTTTATTTTTGCCAGTCTGATGGTTAAATATTGATCTCATTTTACATTTCTTTGACTGATCATGAGGTTATCTTTTAAAGTTTCGCCTTTTTTGTTTTTGGCCTTTATATTTTCCCTTCCCTGAGATGATTAAAATATTTGCCCATGTTTTCTTCCAAGACTTTTTTGTTTCACTATTTACATTGAAATCTTTTATCTATTTTAGTTTAAGAAGGAAGGATTCCAACTTCCCCACCACCAATGCTAGTATGTATCAACTACGTTTCCATGGAGGTGCTAAATTATTTATAAGAAAATTATAAGAGGAGGGGTTGTAAGTTGACCTTTAGTTGGTAGGTACCTGTCTGAGAAACTTTGAAAAGTATCACAAGCGCCAACTTTCAACTAGTCTTAAAACTGATTAATTCTATGTACAGTCTACCATGGTATAGATAGTGCCAGGAGTGAAAACATCAGGCAGTATTGGGTCAGAAGATGGACATGGAGACTCTTTGCTGAGTGGTTTGATGTATATTCTGAAGTGTGTAATAGCAACCAAGGTAAAGTCCTCCTTCCAAAAATTTCTCATATCAGCAAGGCTTTTTCCACTGTTCTTTGCTACTGCTGTGTTGGATACAAAAAAATTTAACAATATTTATATGCAGTAACTTTTAAAGTTTTTAAACTGAAAAAAATAATTGTCTTTTAAATTATACCCAAATCAATTTATCATTGCCTTCTTTCTTTTTCTAAAAGATTGAAATCATGGCAGGTCCAGAAACTGATGCCCAATTCCAGTTCACTGGTATCAAAAAATATTTCAACTCTTATACTCTCACAGGTAGAATGAATGTAAGTATTAATGATACCTTTAAACAGTTATATTTTAGAAGAACAGAGATGTGACAACTCATTTACTTTTTACTTTCTATTTCAGTGTGTACTGGCCACATATGGGAGCATTGCTTTGCTGGTCTTATACTTCAAGTTAAGGTCTAAAAAAACTCCAGCGGTGAAAGCAACATAAACGGTAAGGAGTTGACCTTTAAAAGTTTATAACTTGGCCATTTTGATGTTAGGGTTTTTTCCCCCTCTATAAAAGTAAATTGTTGTCACTGTGCATTACATAAACAAAAATAAAGAGGAAAATATTGCCCATATCCCATTACCCTGACAATTTTTAACATTTTAGCTCTTTTTTTATGTATTTTATTTGGTTTCCATTGGCTGTGATTCATGTCCGTAATTTTGTTGTAACACAAGTCTGTCCTCTCTAATTTGAATGCAGGGGTGCTCATGGATACATGATTTACAGTGGAAATCTATTAAAATTTTTTAATATAAATAAAGTTACAGTGAAGACTTTTGAGCATGAAGTGCTTTCCCAAGGGGTTGTGGGGCATCCAGCTTTGTAAGGGGGTGTCTCTTTTGCCTCAGACTATTTTGAATATCCCTGATTTTTGTCAATATGATGAGTAAACATAATTTGTCTTTTAGATGAAGTTGTACATTTTTTCCATTTTTTCTTAACATTCTCGTCATGTGCTTTTCTCATTTAACAATTGGGGCTTTTCTTTTTGTGAAGACCTATTTCTCTTGTGTAAGCTCTTTATGTAATAATTTTTAACCTTTTAAATCAATTGCAAATATATCCGATTTTTCCCAGTTTGTTTGCTAGTTTCAAATTTTTATATAAGCATTTCTGTCTTTTCTTTAAATTTCCATAGGCTTCGTTTACTTATTTTGCCCCTCAACACCCATTTGCCCATGCTTGAGTGAATAAATATTTGTTGTGTTGGCAGATGATGTTCAGAAAACCCAAAACGAGATCTTTATCTGATATAGCTCTCCACAGACAGAAAGTTTTTCCTCTGCTCTGAAAGAGCTTTTGCAATCCCATAACCACTGACTTTAGTGGACTGCATGTCCCAGAATGCAGTGGTCCATGGCTTATTCCTGACAAACAGGTAGTATTTTGCACAATTTTCCATATTAGGTACCTTCTAATTTTGGGAGGGTGGTAGTAACCCCATTACAAAAATGGAGAAATTGTCTCTCAAATATTAATTAACAGATGTTTTCTACTGTTTAAAATGTTGCTTTATCTACTAGACTTTTCCAATAGTATACATTTAGGATGATACTGAATTGTTGGCAGCTCTTTTGGTCAAGGTGGAATGTTAGGTTAAACTGTATTAAGTGGAGAGACACCTTAATTTTGCAGGATTACTGACTCCTTTGTGAATCTGATGAATTTGCATTCAATTTCAGGGGGTTCAGAAGACTAGGTAGTCCTCTACTAGTAATTATTGAATGTCTTGAAAGTAGAGTTGAACTCGTTTGTGTCTAAACTATTTTGTTTTGTTTATAGGATTGTAGACTGTACTTCATCTGTTAAGTTTCCATGGCTGAGAAGCTAATGTCAACTCATCATGTGATACTCAATTTATACAATAAATTATGAACCTGGAAAATCTGGTTGTCTTTATTTACAAGATATCAAAAATATAAAAACTGTACAAAATGCAACAAAGGCAAAAAACTGGCAGTGACTTGGTCTAAATCTTTTAGTTTCCCAAAGCAAGGCTCAGTACTGGAGGTAAGCAACTGAAATGTCTGTCTGACTTCAAGTGTACTAGGTTGTGTGTAGCCATTTTAGCTGAAGTAGAACATGGAAGCTAAACTTCTTCACCTGGTTAAAGAGTGTTGGGTGCACTCAAAATCCAACAGGTGTAAATTCAGAAGTTAGCGGATGGTTGTACTTCCCCTAGTTCTTAGAAAGGAACTGTAGTTCACCCTACCCAGTTAACGTACATTCCACTAATCATGGGCCAAGCAAAAATGTTAGTGGATCATTTAACGTAGTACTTGAGTGCCATACAGTAACTACATTTTTACAGCAGAAACATACATGCTCGTTGAATTCTTCAGCTAAAATTCAAGATGGTATTATATTACTCAATTTGAATCTTAAAGCAGGATGAATTATTGAAATCAATTGATTTTTTTCTAAACATAATAAATTAAAATAGCATTTGAACAGAAAATGCATAGTTTCCACACAATCCAAAGCACCGTAAATGTCCCTTCCACGAACATACCTCTTATTCAACTAACGGAAATTAGTTAAATGTGGTTGCTATAGAAACGTGGAACTGTCCTGTTCAGATTTTCCAAGCAGCATACTTCCAGATCCATATAGACAAAACATTCTTTATAGCTTAAATATTAATTACTGAGGTATTTGCTTTTAGTCTCCCTTTTTCAAACAGTAGCTTCCAAAAGGTCTTTAATACCGATGGTTTATTGTGGACTATAGGCTCCTGCAGCTAGAACCAAGTTTCTTCGAGTAAAATGGAGGTGTACAACTGGTGTTGATTTGGTCATATATGTTCCCAACAATAACTCCTGTGAATTCTCAGGTAAATTTATATGCCCAGTAGCTGTAGTAAAGTCATCAGTCTCTAAGTCTTCAAATGCTTTGACAGCATCCCATAACCGGACTGTATTATCCATTGAACCTACGGGGAAGTCAAAGGAAACCATTTAGTAGCATCCACAATTGAATTCTGACATTTTGTCAGCTATACTTTATGTATTTACTGTATATTTCTCATGAAAGAAATCTAAACTGATTAACAACTCTCTTCCTTCTAAAAGAGCATTTTAAGCAGTAGTTTAACCTGAGAAGTCAATATACAGGTAGGGTGACACACTAGAATCATGGCTAAGGAGAAGCAAAACCTAAAACAGCAGGACTTAATTTTGCAATTGTCAACACTCAGTGTTTCCTTTTAACACACTTCTAGTCATTTACCTGATGCCAAAATTTCACCATCTCTACTAAACCTAAGTGAACAGACTGTATCAGTGTGGCCTTTTAATTCTCCAACCATCAAACCATGTCCAATATCCCAAAGGAGTACTCTGCCATCTGTTGCTCCTGTAGCCAGGAATCTCCCATTGGGAGAAAATGTCAAGGAATGAATTGGTCCCTAAAAAAGAAGCCCATGGAAAAGTAGTGTTAAAAATATCTAAGAAAATAAGACAAAGTTAGAATTGTAAAGTTTAGTGTTATAAATAATATCTTTAAAATGTATGTGTCACTGGTTAATTTTAAAAATATTTTCTCTCAAAAGCAACCTTCTGTTCTGGAATAATGAAGATATAAAAATACCTTGTGTCCAGTGAAGATCCTTACACAGTTCCCATTCAGGACATCCCAGAGGCGCACAGTTCTATCTGCAGAGCCCGTAGCAACATAATTAGAATTTGGATGGAATCTGGTACAATTCACATCAGCAAGATGGCCAGCAAATATCCTTAAAGGCTGATAGTGGTCTGTGGCCCAGAGCCTTTAAAAAAATTTATTAAAAGCACAAGATGATAATTAGTAGTTAAGTATGAAATGCCAAAATTCTATCCAAAATAAATACAGAAACATCCATGTGAAATGTTAGTTCCAAATGGGTCTTCCTCACTAGTTACCCGAGGGAAAGAAGGAATGATTGAGACTAAATAGCATTCTTAGTTGACGTGGTACAAAAATTTTTAAATTCTAGAATTCTTCATAGTTCTCTGTATGAACCCCCTCCTCTCCTGTCCCACCCCAACTACTAGTCTAACCCATAGAAAAGTATTTTTTTCCCCTAGTTTTGACCACCACATATAATTAGTTTCTAACCTGGGCTACCTCACCCTAAACTTTTATGGAGATGACAGGAAGACAAAGGTGCTCACAGTGGTAGTGAAAGATGGTGTTAAGCAAGGAGAGTGTTAATAAGCTAACTTGGGAAATAAAAGCAGGGCTCAGTATACACATAATTGCAGACATAGTTAATACTCTTGTCCCAAATGCATTTTCAAAGAAGGAGTTTTCAGTGTTGACATTCTAAAAAGTTGACCCTGAATAACAGAATGGAAAATGAGTTTGGCTGAAGTTTGTAATTCTCAGCAAGAAACCATTCTGTTCCTTGAATAGACCCAGTCGTAAAATCACAATGTCCTTACCGAGCCACTCGGTCGTGGCCGCCTGACACAAAATAATATCCATATGGAGAAAACTGTGTGTCCCATACTGGATAGTTGTGTCCTTTATAGCCCACTAAGCAAGTAAATGTTTGAAGACTCCACAGTCTAACAGTTCCATCCTCTGAAGAGGAAAGCAGGTAGTTCCTGAGAGAAGAGAAGGTGATATATTTGATTCCCAGAATACCTTTTAGTTACCGCCCAGTTTCTCTATACTTTTGAATATATTAAATATAGCTAACTGACATGCTATATCTCACTTTTATACATGGAATTCACAGTAGATAGTAGAGTTGAAAGTACTAACTAAACTAATGCTAGCCATGACACGTCCATCTACTGAGCACTTACTGATGAGGTTAGATTATAAAAAAAAAATAGAAGGAAAATCATAGTTCTTTAAAAAAGTAATAACAATACCAAGGGGTAATAACAAAAAGTATGGTCAAATAAGGTCAATTGAGAAAGGCTTCTAAGAAATATGACTAAGATGTCACTTAAAACTCAAGTTTTTACTTTAAAATGGAGATGCTATTTTCCTATCCTATGAGTTGCATAAGAATTTAAAAGGAAAGCCTGTGACAAAACAAAAAAACACTATACATGTGAATAATACTCTTTTTCAGGGATAAATACAATAGCTGAGCTACTCAGAAAGTAAAATGGTTTTCAATGAAATCAGAAGTTTCCCTGAAATAAAAATGTATCATCTGGCTAAAGCCTATCAAACAACAAAAAACCTCATTCTCAAAGTTTCATAAAGACGAAAATCTTGATGGATTGAAAGCTATTATCTATCCAAGTAAGATACATATGGTATTATGAATACAAAATACTCCCCCATTTCTACAGAATGTTAGAGATCATGAAAAATAGGCAAATACCTATTTGTGGGTTTCAAATTCCCTTTTCAGTATCCTGTATCCTCTTAGTTCTTTTGATTATACAAAGATAAATCTTCAATTGATAGCTAATATGCCTTTACTATCAGGAATCTGTTGTGAATTTGGAGATGATGGAAGACCGCAGTAGCCACAAAACCCAAGGCAGGAACCCAAAGAAGCAATTTAACCCCTTTTGGGGTTATACAAAACTGAAGCTAATTTTTAAAACCAGCAAACCCTGAAGCTGTGCATCTTGATTCTATAATTTGGTTATATATTAAGTTGCTATCTTGTACACCAGCAACCCAAGATGAATTGACAAATGGCAAGATGCTAAAAGATGATGAATGATAAAAAAACCATGAGATTTTTCTAAGAGAACTTTTCCCAACATTTGCATAATGTTTTCAGCAGTTCACTTTTACATAATCTCAATATAATACATCAGTATTTAATTTTTATTGTTTGCATTTTACCTATCCGGACTGAAGCTGGCTCCATAGACAGGCCCACTGTGACCATACAAAATCTTCAATTCACTTGCTGTTTTCTCATCCATGATTCTTTCTAAGACATCATCTGATTCTTTGTCTATAAGGCTAAGATCTAAAATGGTCCAGAAATATTGATTTTTAAAAGTATATTCATTAAAACCTTTTAAGGCAATCACATTACAGCTCAGGAGAAGAAATAACATTTGAACAGTTCCTCCTACATAACAACCACTGTGCTAACACCTCTAAATTAGGTGATATCATCCCAGTGTATAGGAGAGAAAACTGAGATTCAGAATAGTTAATAATTTGCCAGAGTGCACAGTTACTCAGTGTTGGGACTAGGTCTGAAACTCAAGTTTATCCACTATATCACAATGTTTCACAAAAATGAAAACTATGGAAATATTAAATTATCGAAAATGCATTATCTTGTTTAAACAACACAGTTAGCAAGAAACTTTCTTTAAAATTAAATGCAGACCTTATTCTTTTTAGCCATTTTTATGGCTAAAACAAAGTACTCTCCCATATTTACATTAAAAGTTTTTTAAAATTCATAAGCAATCAGAAAATGTTAGGTTTTTAACCTTAAGGAATTTTCTAGCCTAAGCCTCTCATTCTACAGATGAGAAAACTGAGGCCCAGAGAAATTAAACCAGTCTAGCATGACAGTCTCCTGATTGCCACTCCAATGCATTTTTCACTGTTGGGAATGAACATTTTGAGTTAAAGGAAAATCAAGTGAAATTCTGCTAAGATCACAATCTGTGCGTATGTTCCATGGAATCAAGATTGGTGTAAACTAACGATGAGTCTACATTCTAATAAGTCATCTCAGTTACCTGCTGCTTGTTTGACACTGCGCAGCTTTTTGGGTGTCACAGACCACACCCTGACAGTTGAATCTGCAAAACCTCCAGCAATCAAACTAGAATCATCAGTGACATCTACTGCAGTAAGGCCCTGCCAATAAAAAATAAAAACAAAAACAAAAAGCTTTATATTAAATATTGTTTTGGGGAAAAAATTACAATCACATCGTAGAGAATACTTAATGATAGCTATTTTTTTCATATAAAAGATCATTTGGGATTTCATCCTCCTATGAAACCCACTGTTTGAAAGCACTTACCTTGAGAACATTATCAATTTACCCATTTTTTGCCCTCCAAATTTGGAGTGCATGCTATGAAGCAAATGTTAATCATTTTTGCGCTTTACTAAATATATCCTCAGCAGCTTATTATACAGTCTATAAAGATGAACAGAATTCTCTTTTTTTAAATACTTTTATTTTTTTATTTTTATTTTTTAAGATTGGCACCTAGGCTAACAACTGTTGCCAATCTTCTTTTTTTTTTTTCTTTTTTAAGGATTGGCACCTGGGCTAACAACTGTTGCCAATCTTTTTTTTTTTTTTCTGCTTTATCTCCCCAAACCGCCCCCTATACACAGTTGTATATCTTAGTTGCAGGTCCTTCTAGCTGTGGGATGTGGGACGCCACCTCAACGTGGCCTGACGAGCAGTGCCATGTCCGCGCCCAGGATCTGAACCCTGGGCCACTGCAGCAGAGCGCGCAAACTTAACCACTCGGCCACGGAGCCAGCCCCTAAAGACGAACAGAATTCTTAATAAAAAATATTAAGTTTACATAAGTACTTAAACCAAGTTCAACAGAGATGAACTTCACAGTTTCCTCCTCCTAAAAGGCTAGGAGAATTCAGATCCGTGAAATGAGGGGCACATATAAGCAAGATTCTGGTACCTACAAGTTGCTAAAGGTCTTTTAAACATTGCTTTCTGTCTATTCCTAGCAGTGTCCAATTCTCCTTTCCCTATGCTGTCTTTAAGGTATATTTATATCAAAAGTTTAAATGAGAAAACTCCATTTTAGTTAACACATGTAAGTTTCTTTTAAAGGTAAATCACCATTTTACATGACTCTCTAGGCAGAAATTGCTCAGTTATTTTACCAACCTGGTAAGCATTAAGGAATGTATAGAAACAAATGGAAGGTAAACAGTCTGGCCCAAGGCGTACTCTTTTGGTGGTTTCTTTCATATTCATTATCTTATCCAACTTATCTGAATCCTTCAACTCAGGAAGAGGGATTCTGTGAAAGAAAAACAGACTGGAAATTACTCTGAATATTAAGAAACTTAAACCTTCTATAATGTATCCTCTTACACCTTCACACATGTTCCTGAGGTTTTTTTCCTCACCTGTTTTGAGGTGGAGCATTGGGATCTTGTTTTTTGCTTTTGGATCCAATACTGTCTTTTCTAGGCTTCTTCTTTTTAGGTTTTCCTTCTTCATTTTCTCCTTCTTCATCCTCATCATCCAAAGGCACCTCAATTTCTGGCTCTTTTAATAAACCAAAAAATACCTACAAGTCAAATGAGCCAACATTTTTTAAATTAATTTTTTGTTCATTAACACATCCTTTTCATATCTTGATAAGATGAATCACAACTACAATATAGTAATTTATACCCTGAAGCAGATTCTGTACTTATCTACCCAATAGCCAATCTTCCCTTCTTCTGTACTAACAGAACCCCGATTTTGTTGGAGGAGCAGTGTGCTCAGTTAAATCAATTCTGTTCCCAGGCTCTCTTGCAGCCAGGAATGGCCATGTAATATCATTCTTGCCAAGAGATATAAACACAAGTATACTGGGTAGAATTTTAAATAAAAAAGGGGACATTCAGCAGGGATATGCCTTTTGTCCTCCCCCTTCTGCCTTCCTGGAATGCAGTTGCAATGCTGGAGCTGCAACAGCCATCTGTGAGCACAAAGAAGAAAGCCACATTCTAAAGACAGCGGAGCAGAAACTAGAAGGAGTCAGGGTTCTCTACGGCATTGTGGAGCCCTCATGAAAGCTCAGGAGGGCCTTCCCCTGTAATTCATTTTATGTGAGAAAAACCCCTTTCTTGTTTCAGCCACTGTAGTCAGGGTTCTGTTAAATGCAGCCATTCCCAAATTCTCACTAATATATACATCATCCTTAGAACATGAAACTTAGTATACAGTGTAAAATTATTCCCAAACTAGCTATAAGAAAAATGTGTAAATTATGTAGATGTAAATGCTACAATTTTTCATAATCTGCATTATATAGTTCTTAGGTTTATTCCCATACCTTTGATTTGTTTGCCTCTCGTTTAGCCTCTCCTGCCAAACTTCCCACCATCGCATCTATCTGTTGCTTACTACGCGGCATCCCATCAAAGATGTCAATGTAGAGGTGCTCCTGAACTATGTTCCATATCTGATTGTTCTGTTTCTCCTGAAGATGCCTCTTCAAGAGTTGGTACGAGTCACGGGAAATACGCAGAACAAATTTACTTGTTCGAAAATCCAACATGGTTTCATTCCCTTTCATGTGTTCCTTTTTGGTAAGACTAGATAATACTCGTAGGTCATCCTGGTAATAACATTCCTGATCTCCATGGAACCTGTTTCAGTGATTTTAAAAAGTCATTTTTCAATGTAATCATTCAGGGATCTGCCTCTCCCCCATATATTTATAAACATCCCAGAATATTTTCAACGTAGCAGTCTGAATAATCCTGGACTATGCTGTAGGATCAGAAGTAATTCACCTCAAAATGATTACAATTCAGTTTCTGAATTCATCCTAAAAATGACCAATTTAATTCTCTAATGAAATGTATCATAAACATTTTAAGAGAATTTGAAATAAACACCGTAAGTGAATGAAAGATAAGATATCCACCATGGGTAGGCAGTCTCTTTGGAATGCCACCAGTGGTAGATATTTGAAAACGTTAGAGTCCTTGCTTTAGTAAATTTTATGTTCTCTCAAAACCACTTTTAAAAATTTTTATTATGGAAAATTTCAAACATATACAAAAGCAGAAACTTGTATAATGAACTCAATTTACCTCTTATCCAGCCTCTCAGCAATAACCATTACATGGCATTCTCACAAAATCTACCATTTTTAATGATTTCTTATATTCTTAATACCAGACATATTTATTAAACATCAGTACTTCAATAACATGACAAAAGAATAAACAAATGTCAATATCAAAGAATGAGTACTTCCATTTAACTCACCTATACCAAAAGCAACTACATAAAGCTTTCAGCTTTGGTGACAATCAGTAAATTTAATTGTACTTTTGTTTCTACAAATCTTAATTTTCCTAAAAAAGTAAAATTAAAGATCATATTTGGCACTCACTAAGAGCAGCAAACAATGCAAAAACATTTAGAAAACAACGACTAAACATAAGATATTGGGGGTCTAGCTCTGACAGACACATAGCCAATAGATTCCTAAACTGTCACCTGTGTTACCCTATTATGACTCATAAGATATGAATTAAGGGTTTCTGTCCAAGATTTGAATGAAATTAGAAATCTCAGCCTCTTAGTGTTTGCATCAATCACTGCCCATAACCTCATCTGAGCATGGGGTCCCCACAAGGGCTGAGACTGTCCATACCAAGGAGACAGAGAGTCCCCTAGGATACTGCAGCCTCTCGTGTGAGGAGATGGCTATACCATGAAACTGGAAGAGGTTTTTTGATGACAGTACTGTAAGAAAAATTAGCTTACAAGTTCTGTCACCATCAGCCTTTCTTAACTTTTTTAAACACACTGAGCTACAGAACATTTGCTTTGTATACCTTCTATTAGACATCGTAGAGTAATGAATGAATACAACGGCATAGAAGCCAGGAGTCCCAAGTTCTATTATTCCTCTATTACCACCACCTATGTTATCTGACAAGTCCTGGCTTCTGGGTCTATTGCTTGTACTAAAGAGCTCTTATTGATACAGGTAAGCACTGCCTCCTTCTTAAACACTCCTTTTCTTTGACTTCTATAACTCAACATCTCTTGCTTTTCTTCCTACTTCTCTGGCCTCTCCCTTTATATCTCTTCTACTTGGCTAAACCTTCTACTCCTTTTATATCTCTCCTACTCCAAATGTTGGAGTTCCTCAAAACTCAGGCCTAGCCCTCTCATTGACTTATTTCATACTCTCCCCTAGACAATCTCATCCATATCCATCAATACTGCATACAACTCCAATTTATGGCTCCAGTCCCTACCTCTCCTCTGAACTCCAGAGCCTTATATATCATTCCCCTATCAACTTGACATCTCTTAAATAAGTCAAAGGCATATTCAAATCTGAACTCAAGATTATTTCACAACCTGACAAACCAGGTCCTCTTCCAGGGTTTTCTATCTCAGTGAAGGGCACCCCTATCAGGCTGGGGGAGCCAGAAATTCAGGGGTTATCAATGATACCTTATCTCCCTCACCTCCATATCTAATCCATCACCAAGTGCCTCATCAATATGTCTACTTCCTTCCGCTAAAGTACCACACTCCAGTCCACTGTTCCTCAACAGGGGTGGTACTGGCATTTTAGGCAGAACAATTCTTTGCTAAGTGGGACTACCTGCACATATTAGAACATTTGGCATCCATAAGCCACCTGCTCCTGCCCCCTAGTCATTATAACAACCAAAAACACTTCCAAACATTTTCAAGTAGCCCAGGGGAAGGAAGAATAATATCACCCTCAGTTGAGAACCACTGCATTAACCTCCAAAACTGGTCAATCTATAGTCACTCTGTCCCCTCAATATCTGTTTTCTGCACTGCATAAAGGTCCTTTCAAAATGCAAATCTAATAATGACATGGTCCTTCAATGACTTCTGTAGCAGAGATGCCTCAGTGTTCTCAAACATCCATTTTCCTTTCTTCCTCCACAAGAGAACACCTGAATATTAGCTGAGCACATAGACATCAAGGTAAAGATCACATTTCCTACCTCCCTTGTAGGTAGGTGTGGCCATTGAATAATGACATAAAAAAAGAAGTGTGTGCACCTTCCAGGAAGGATGTGTACCCTCCCTGATGACAATAACACTGATAGAATTGCTTAGGGCTGGAGAGCCATCTTGTGCCACAGGTGGAAGCTGCATGACAAGGATGGTAGAGCACGAAGATCCAGAGAGCCTGGGCCCCTGATAATCAAGGACTCCATACCAGTCCTAGACTGCCTACCTTCACAAGAGAGAGAAATAAACTTTAAGCCTCTATGGTTTGGGTTTTCAGCCACTCTGAGTCTAATCTAATCCTAACACAGCTTCCTATTGCTCTTAGGATAAAAACAAAACTAAGCTTTTATTTTATTTATGCCATTATTGTTTGAGTTTTCAGTGAATCTCAGCCAAATCTAATCCCATCCAATACAACCCTCTACTGTTCTTAGGATACACAAAGACCTTCAACATGGCCCAAGAACCCGCCTGTTCTAGCCCCTAACCAATTGTCCAGCTTCATGTTGTAGACGCTCCAACTCCACACTCCCCTCCAGCCACACTGGCCTTCTTTCAGTCTCTGTACCTACAATGATCCCTCCTGCCACAGAGCTTTCACATACGGTTTTCCCTCTTCTCTTCATCCAGTTAACACCTACCTAATCTTCACATCATACTTCAAGCATCACTTCCTGTGGGAGCCTTCCCTGACTTCTCCAACTAGATCAAACTCCTCCATTTTAGGTTCTCATAGTATCAGGTACCTCTCCCTTATAAAGTACTTTTTGAGTTGTAATCTTACATTTGTGTGGTTACAGATGCATATATACATTTTATATATATATACACACATATATATATATGTATGTAAATATAAAATTTATAAAAATTCACATACTTCTCAAAGAATGATTTTGCTTCATTCTCATGTTGATTGTAGACTAGTTCCAAGTACATGTGCACAAACAGAGGATAAAAGAGTTGGGATAACTCTGCCCGATGGCAGTCCAAGGAACATTCAATGAAGTGTTTCAGTCCACTATAGTATTCTTCATACATTGTGGGGTCTCCTTGTTGGTTGTAGGCTGACAGCACGGCACTAACATCCGGCTGGTCCTCCACAGCTACACTTCCAACTGTTTAAAAACAAAAACAACTTTCAAGAAAATGACATGGTATGCACCAAGTAACTAGGGCTATTTTGCTAAGGTCCAGAGATGAATTGTTTCTCAAATGTTTATCCTTCTCCTCTCAAACTCTCTTCCCCAACACAACCACATGATCTTTTAATGAGATTTTCCCTTTGTTTCAGTCGCCCATCCAAAACTCCTTCAGCTTGTCCATATCTTAAAATAAAATTTTCAAATCAATAACAAGAAGATCCAATATTTTTCCTGGAGCTACCTTATTGTAAAGACTAATTTTATAAAACATGGTATGTGCAAATCAAAAAACTATATTAATCTTCTCTCAAGGATCAGTGCAGGGGCCGGCCCCGTGGCAGAGTGGTTAAGTTCACACACTCGGCTTTGGCGGCCTAGGGTTTTGCCCGTTTGGCTCCTGGGCACTGACATGGCACCGCTCATCAGGCTATGCTGAGGTGGCATCCCACATGCCACAACTGGAAGGACCCACAACTAAAAATACACAACTATGTACTGGGGGGCTTGCAGGAGAAAAAGGAAAAATAAAATCTTTTAAAAAAAAAGGATCAGCGCAAATGGCACCCACCACCAACAACCCATGCCGGGGAGTAACATTCCCAGCTCTCTGAACTACCTAAGTACTTTATAACTTTCCCATAACACATCCTATCCTGTGTTACCTTCATATGTGTCCATCTATCACTCTTCATAAAATGTAAGCATTTTAAGGGTAGGAAGGACTTTGCCTTATACATTTCCAAAAGATAGTTCAATTTTATATGCTTAAAACAATTTCCATAACCACCATTTCAAGGCAGAAAACATTAGTATTTATTTGTAATATAGCAATACAATAATATAATAATATAGCAATAATATAATAATATAGCAAACAATGATACATCTGTGAATCAAATCCGTTTGCTGGAAATTTTTAAGCTGCAACTGTTATGTTATGCTCTTCACTGCACAAATGTTATAAAATCTTCTGATTACTCTTACAGCCTCTTTTCCTCCTTACTGGTTTCTGAGTTACGATCCTAAAAAATAGGTCAAGTTTCTCTGGAGATGAGAGATTATAGCAAAATAACCAACAACAGAATTTTTCCACCTTATAGTTCATTCACAAAATTCAGCGTTCTGAAAAGATTCCTCTCAATCATATTTTCACACATTTCTTTCAATGAGTTACAATGCTATCCATACTTCACTTCAGCAATGCTGCAAAAATTAGGTCTCATAAATACAAATTAATTTGCCTAGAGGCTCTGCATTGGATAATTTAACTCAATAAATATTTACGATCAACTCACGATCACCTTTGAGACCCTATATTGTGTAGGAGTTTTACCGCACGGACTTTGTGACAACAGTTGCTGGGAAAAAGGGGAGGAGGGCTCAGATGTTAGGGATGGATACCTAGACATAAACTTATTAGTGCCAGTGCCAGGCATTTTACATGTATTATATTCAAGCCTCACAACAACCCACTAAATAGAGGGAAAAAAACTCAAGCTTAGGGAGAATAACTTAATCAGCATCACACAAGTAAAAGCAACAGAGACAGAATCTGAACCCAGGTCTGCCCAATCCCTATTCCTAAACGAATGGTTCTCAAACATTGCCACACATCAATACCCCTTGGAAGCATTTATTCAAAAATGCAGATTCCCAGACTCCACCTCTACAGGGTCTGATTCACTGAGTCTGAAGTGATGACCAGGACCCTGCATTCCCCAAAAGATTTAACACTGGTGGTCTTTAGTCTCTATTTTGAGAAATACTAGCTACACCATGTTCCATCACTCCCCGGCTGTGTGATCCAAAGCAAGTCTCTTGGCCTTTCTCAATCTGTTTTCTCATTTCTAGAAGAGAGAGAATGTCTATCTCACAGAATTGTAAGAATTAAGATACACAAAGTATTTATAGTACTTAAAGTACGCTAGTACAGAACTGTACAAATACTGTTAGTGTTCATGCAGACCTGCTCGAAGCTCAAGAGCCCAAATAAGAGGGAAGGGACCAAAAGCCTGAAGGTCCCCGCCTCTCCGCGCCCACCTTCCCCATACATCCCTTTGCTCAGCAGCTCTCAGCCTCTCGCTGGAACTGACAGCTCCGAAGAGGGTTTGCGCAGCCGGCGCACCAGAGAAAGGGGCGGGCATGTGGCCCTAGAGGCGGGCCCAGGAAATTCAAAACAAGCCCGCAGAGGTGCAGGCCTGCCATCCCCTGCTTTCCCGGCTTGCTCCCCTTCGTGCCGGCCCTGCCTCCCCGAGACCCCGCGGCTCACCTTTCCCCGGAGCCGCAGGACCTGTGGCTGAGCCCGAGACGGCGGCGGGCCCCGAAGGGCCGGTGCCCGGAGGGTCGGGGGCTGCAGGGCCGGGGACCGAGGCTGTGACCCGGCTGAGAAGCGCGCTAGCCGCCTCACCGCCGGCGCCGTCCGCCTCTCCCGGGGCTCCGGAGCCCGCCACTGCCTCCTCCAGCAGCCGGGCCTCACGGCGCAGCGCCTCTTCGGCCTCGCGGAGGTTGCTCTGCCGTAGGAACTGCAGCACGGCCAGCAGAGTCTGTCGGTCGTGGGGAGCGCCGGCGTCCGGAGCAGCGGCGGGCACCGGGGCCGCCCCCGCCGGGGCAACGGCGGAGACAGCCACCGAAGGTTTGGGGGTCCCGCCATCCCCGCCGGCCGACGACGACGCCGCAACGTTCCCGCCGCAGCCGTTGGGGCCGTTGTTGGTAGTGCCGCCGCCACCTTCGCCAGCGCCGTCCCCCGCCTGAGGAGGTAGCAGCGTCGGCGGTCCCTCAGACTCTAACTTGACCGCCACCTCCGTCTGCTCCTCCGCCAGCGCCGCCATCTTGCGGCTGAGCCACCTCGCGCCGTCAAGCGTGATTGCGTTTTCGCCACATGGAGGGCGGGGAGGAGCATTTTACGACAGCTCTGGAAGGCACTTTACGGCAGTAGGAGGAGCGAGAAAGAAGGCGAAGAGGAATGAGAGCAAGGGCTACTTTCGAAAGTGACAGAAAGGCAGGAAGTGGTTGTTGGTGGCCGCCTATTACGTTTGCCTGATAGTCATTACCGTTTACTGCAGACCAGCTATATTCAGGCACTGTGGTAGACGTTTTACATTATACGACCTCCTTTAATTCCACAATTTTATAAGGTATTTTTATCTTCACTTTACAGATGGTTCAACCGAGGTCCAAAGAAGTTAAATAACTTTTCAGAGTCACACAAGAAGAAAGTGAAAGTGCCAAGGTTCAAATCCAGGTCTTTAACTCAAAAGCATATACCTTTTGCCAGAGGGAGGCTTCTGAGATATTGGTAATGTTTTATATTTTGATCTAGATGGAGGTTACTTTTTTCTTTTCTTTGCAATTTTTGCTTTTGTAAAAATCGAGTGCAAGCTTAAGCTCTGTGACCTTGACAGCGTATATATTTCAATAAAAAGTTTTTAAATACCTGAATTTTGTGATTGTGAAATATGTACATTCTGTATTCGTGCTTGGTAATCCATTATTACAAGCAAACTGCATTTTAATTGTATATTTTTAGATAGTATATACCACTTTGCAATATGCTTCATAGGTTATAAAATCCTGCTGCACATGTTATCTCATTTGAACTTCACAGCTCTGTGGGATAGGTACGGATAAGAAAAGTGAGCCTGGGACTTTGGGAAGATCTGGCAAAGATTCATGTTGTTGGTTTTGAGGTCTTACTGGCTTTCTTGAATGACCTGGAGCAAGTTACCTAACTCACTCTATTCCAGTCACCCAATTTCTAAAATAGGGATAACCATAGTACCTACCTTATAGAGTTGTGAGGATTAAATGAGGTAATGTATATGTGATGCCTGAGATAATAAATAGCTATTGGTTATTTTTACTTTGCCTTAAAAGGTGTTCTGCAAATGTTTGATAAGAAAGTCCAATCATAATGTTCAGGGTGATCTCAAGACTGAAATATAAAACTAATCTAATTAGGTATCTAAAGTAAGAATGTAAAACATGGGGTTGGAGGTCGGGGAGAAGATGAGCAAGAATTGGTTAGCATTTACTCAGCACTGGCTAAGAGAGAGAATCTGAATCTGATGCTACACTCTTATGAGATGGGGAGAATTCATCATTTTCCTCAGGATCATTCAGCTTATTTCTCTGATTCAGTATTCACTGATTAACTTGATAATAAATTGAACACTTAGGTAGATGAGAGATGACATGAATAACAAGTCCAGGTGTGGTTACTATTCACTGAAAAGACGTTTTACCCCATTGTGAAGAGTAAATTAACATCCTGTTGCATATATTAGGCTCGTGAATCAAGTCCTGGGAACTGGATCCACCTGTACAGCTGAAGCCCAGATACTAGGACTCACGAAAGCCTCCCACTTTTCTTCTGTGGGGCCTACTTTTACCTGGCTTTGTCTCTTAAGTGCCAGAGAGTCTGGGTTGAGACTTCAGCTAAGGTTGCTCACTCCAGGGAGAGTGGTTTTTGTGTTACACCGCAATAGAGACAAGTTTATTGAATGACTGCAAAGCCTGTTTTTAATTTTTGTTTCTCTTTTCTGCTTCCTTTCTGATCGCTACTCCCATTCTGTCCCTACTCTCTTCCTGGGATGCTTTAAGAAGTCTACTGTCAATCTGTATCTTTCTTCCTTTATAGAACAGCTGCTTTTTCTCTCTGGATGTTTCTCTTTGTCTTTGATGTTCTTTCACTTCACTCTAATGTATCTAGGACTAGCTTTTTCCTGTCTATTCCAATTGGCCCTTAATGCACCCATTCAATCTGGGATTTTTTTTTTTAGTTTTGGGAATTTAGCAAGCATTAGATCTACAAACATTTCCTCCCTGTATTTTTCCCCTTCTTGTATTCTTATGATGTAGATATTGATACTTACACTTCTATGCTCTAAGTCTAACTTTCATATTTTTATGTTTACCCCTTCCTGATACCTTCTAAAAGAGTTCCTCTACCTGACTTTTCAGTACAGCAATTCGTTCTTGGCCTAGATCTATATTACTATATAACCCATTTATTGAGTTATTTACTTCAAATATTATAGTTTTTATAGTATTTCGAATTAGTTCTTCATGATTTATTGTTCCTGCTTCATGTAACCCAGTTGGGTGATTTTGTCTCCCCTGAGGACATTTGGCAATGTCTGAAGACACTTTTGGTTGTCACAACTCAAATGTGGTCCTACTGGCATGTAGCAGGTAGAAGCCAGGGATGCTGCTAAACTTCCCACAATGCACAGGACAGCCCCACCCCTCCCACAACAAATCATCTGGCCCAAAATGTCAATAGCGCCAAGGTTGGGAAACCCGGGTGTAACCAATTTGAACTCTTTTCTCTTTGAGGATATATATTACTTTATTTAAATTATCTTTCCATCTGATGCATTTAATCTGTTTCATCTAGTCTAGGTTGTTCCATTTTATGCTTTAATAGGAGTTGCACCTCCTTCTACATCTCACTACTTTTCTCCATGAGTTTGTATTTCCCTGGAGGTATCAGCTACCTTGGCTGATACGGATACGCAGAGGGAGAGGCTGAAGCCCAGCACTGGGAAAAGGCAAGGGATGCACCAACAGGAGGAAGGCCTCTGGTGTCTATCTGGGCTCTATCACTCTCTTTTTGCCAACACACACGCTCACATGTGCACGCACACATATCCCCAGGGTTTTCACAGTTTTTACAGATCTAACAATTATGATGCCATCTCTAGGGTTGAGTGTGACAGGGGAGCCAGCCACTATTGTGAGTTTACCATCTTTTTAAATTATCATTTTTTATTGCAGTAACGTTGGTTTATCACATTGTATAAATTTCAGGTGTACGTCATTATATTTCAATTCCTGTGTAGATTACATCATGTTCACCACCCAAAGACGAATTACAGTCCATCACCACACACATGTGCTTAACCACCCCTTTCGCCCTCCTCCCTTCCCCAAGTTTACCATCTTGTTAATCCTTTAGTTTAAACTCACTCTAGTGCCTGCCTTGCCCATCATACCCAACCCTAGAGATGGTACTGAAACTGATAGATCCATAAAAACTGAAAACTCTAAGGATGTGTATGCATGTGTGTGTGTAATAGCAGCTCAAAGTGAAAGGGGTCACGGGGCCACAGACAAGTTAGTCTGAGGAAAAGCCTTTTATTTGCGTTTGTCTCTTTCCCACCTCACTCTGGAAAGAGGAATGTCTAAGGTAGCAATTGACTACAGGAAGGTTTCCTGAGGGGCATGTGCGTGTGTGTGTGCACACACATGCACTCGCACATGTGCATGTATGTTGGCAAAAGGAGTGATGGAGCCCAGACAGTAACAATGTTTACTGTGCTAGCGGGAAACTTTGGGGCAGGTGGCTGGAGGAGGGGATGGGATACGCAAAGGACCAGAGGCGGGAGCATATTTAGGTAACAAGCTCTTTATGGCTGGAGTATTAGCATGAGGAGGAAGAAGAGAAGAGACTAGAAAGCTAAGCTAGGGTCAGATCCTGACAAAAATTGTCAATTCTGTTCAAGACTTTTGACTCTATCCCTAAGGTAATAAGAAGCCGTTGGAATATTTTAATCTGAGGAAGGAGATGAGTAGATTTATATGTTTATATGTCTCAGGCTAACTTGGAAGAAAGGATCAGAGGGAGGCAAGACTAGACAGCAAGTTCGGTTCGGAGATGGTTGCAATAAGCTGACTTGCACTGTCTACCAGTGTGTGGCTGTGTACTGCCACTGAACGTGGTTGGTCTGAACGTGGATGTTCTGTAAGTGTAAAATACACACTGGATTTCAAAGACTTAGTACAAAAAAAAGTAAAATAGCTCATTAATAATTTTTATATTGGTCATGTTGAAAGGATAATATTTTTGGTATGAGTTAAATATTTTGTTAAAATTAATTTCCTGTTTCTTTTTACTTTTTTAATGTCCCTACATTAAAATTTTTAATTACATATGCCACTCGCCTTATATTTCTATTGGACAACACTGATCTAGACGAGTAGCTTTCAAACATTTTTGGCGTGATTCGTGATAAGAAATATATTTAATGGGGCTAGCACGGTGGCTGAGTGGTTAAGTTCGCATGCTCTCCTTCAGCGGCCCAGGGTTTGACTGGTTCGGATCCTGGGTGCGGACCTAGCACTGCTCATCAAGCCTTGCTGAGGCGGCGTCCCACAGAGCACAACTAGAAGGACCCACAACTAAAATATACAACTGTGTACTGGGGGGCGTTGAGGAGAAGAAGGAAAAATAAAAAATAAAATAATAATAATAATTTATTATATATAATAATGTATATATAATTTATATAATAAATAATAAAATCTTTAAAGAAAAAGAAATATATTTAACGTAACTCATACTATCACACTTGTCCATGGATATTTATAAGTGAGACAAAAGTTTTATGAAATAATACTATATATAATTACCATATGAAGTACCCTCTGACATTTGATATTCTATTCTTTAAATAAAATATTGACTGTGACTCATTAAATTAATTTTAGTTTAATTAATTTTAAATTGACCTGCAGTTTGAAAACTCCAGACTAGACTAATTATTATTAGAGGCGTAATTAGAGAAGGAGACATAAATAAATAATATATATAGTAGGTATTGGAGACACAGGATGTCACATTTGGATTTAGGAGGTGAGGACAAAGACTGTGTTAAGGATAACTTCCAGGCATTTGGCTTGGGTGACTGAGAGGATGGTGATATAATTCCCTGAGAATTAAACCTGGTTACGGAGGAAGATTAGGAATTCCGTTTTTGACACGTTGAGCTTGAGGTCCCTGGAGGATGCGCAAGGGGAGCTAGCCAGTAAACAGAAGCACGTATGGTTTAGGAGTGAGGGAAAAAAATCTAGGCAGGAGATAGAGATCTGGAAATCAGTGTAGAGGTGGTGATTGAAGTCACGTGAATGAATAAGGTTTACCCCACCCCACCCCCAGGTAGTGTAGAGGGCAAGAAACGAAGATGTAGGACCGACTTCTGAAGGAACATCCATATTTCAAGACAAATCCAGGGAGCACTCACTCACGTGTTCTTGAAATTATCTTTTTGCCCGAATTGTGGGACTCAAACTTCTCCTTGTTTTCCTCATTCTTCCGGCCATCTCTTGACTCTTCCATTGTCACTTCCTCCTCCTCTACCTCACTTTTTTTTTCCAGATTTAATTTATTTTTAAAACTTTTTAAACTGACAATTTCAGATTTACAGGGAAGCTGCAAGAGTAGTACAAAGAATTCCCAGAAACCCTTCACCACATTCCCCCCCAAATTAACATTTACTACATATGCTTTATCCTTCTCTCTCTCTATATATATACATATAAATATACACATAGGGAGTTCAGACTTACTCTCAGCAGTTCAGAAAAACAAGTATATATTTTCTCTGAACTACTAAAAGTTGTGAACATGATGTCCTTTTTCCCCTAAATATTGCAGTGTGTATTGCCTCAAAATAAAGTATTATCTTACATAACCACAGGACAATTACCAAAGTCAGTACATAAACATTGATACACTACTACTGTCTCAATGATTGTCTACAGACCTTATTTAGGTTTTTCCAATTGTCTGAATAATATCCTTTGTAGCAAAGAAAATCTGAGAGTATTCATTGCATGCAGTTGTCATATCTCTATAGTCTCTTTTGAGTCTTTTTCTGTATCTCATAACTTTGACATTTTGTATCTCATAACTTTGACATATTGTATTTCATAACTTTGACACTTTGAAGAATACGGGCCAGTTAATTTGTAGAATGTTTTTCAATTTGAGTTTGTCTCATGTTTTCTCACAGATAGATTCAGGTTATGCATATTTGGCAGAAGTGATGCTGAGTTCTTCTCAGTGCATCATATCAGGAAGCACATGCTGTAGATTACTCCCATTACTGTCAATGTTAACTAATAATTTGCTTAAACTGGTGATTGCCAGATTTCGCCACTGTAAGCATATTATAGGGAGATATTTTGAAACTATGTAAATATCCTATTACCTCTCAAACTTTCACTCGCTAGTTTTACCACCCATTGATGACCCTTGCCTGCATCAATTATTAATATGATAGTTACCAAATGGTGATTTCTAATTCCATCATTCCTCCTGCATTTAATAGTTGGCTTTCTAATGTAAGGAAGAGCTTTCCCTTCTCCCCATTTATTTAGTGAGTTAGTTATATCAGTGTGGACTGACAGATTCTTAATATATTCAATAAATTATCATCCATTACTATAATTTTTATTCTGATGTTCAATTTATCCCTGATCTAGCCATTAGTAGCTCCTTCAAACTGGCTCCTGTGTCTTTTTGACATAACCCATCATTCTTTAAGCACTTCCTTACTTTTTAGCACACCTGGAGGTTCCCCTTGTATTTTCCTTGCTCGAGACTAGAATCAGCCATTTCTCCAAGAAGGCTTGGTCTCTTTTAGTGGTATCAGAAACCAAGAACAGGATGCTAAGTGTGTCATTGCTTCTAGGCCCTCTCAGTCGACAAAGCTGAGAAATACGCATATGCATGTACGTATACACGTACACATCTATACGCATTTATATCTGTCTTTCCCTGAGTTCACCTTGAATATCTCCAATTCCAATCCAACAGTGCAGAGTTTATTCTATCCTTTCCCTTTTCCATATTTTTAACTCTCTTTTCCAATAGTGAGAAATCTGGCTTTCATCTTTCACAATATATTTGCTTATTTGCTCAATCCTAGAATGTACAGAAAGTAGCTTCAGAATTGCTAACCCATGTCTCTGCAAAAAAGAAGTCTCCTGACTAGAGTTGAATAAGTTTTAGAATACTGGCAGTTCTTGCTTTGCACAGTAGTATGAGACAATAAAAATAATTGCGCAAGTTGAAACGATGCAAAGTGATCTTAATAACCAATGAGAAACATTACAATTGTTCCATGACCTTTAAAATTTTCTGTCAAAATATTAAACACCCTCTTACTGTTGGGTATAAATGTGTAGAGAAATGAAAAACATCATAAGACTAATAGTTATTCAGTACACTGTAATTTAAAACTGTAGAAATGTTGAAGATTAAAGTGCTTTCTTTCTTTGAAAAAAAACTTAAGAATAGTTTGGGGGCAGGCCCCATGGCCAAGTGGTTATGTTGACACGTTCCAATTTGGCAACCCAGGGTTCGCCGATTCAGATCCTGGGCGAGGACCTACACACTGTTCATCAAGCCAGGCTGTGGTGGCATCCCACAGAGAAGAACTAGAATGACTTATAACTAAGATATACAACTATGTCCTGGGGCTTTGAGGAGAAAAAAAAAGAGGAAGATTGGCAACAGATGTTAGCTGAGAGCCAATCTTCCTCACCAAAAAAAGCACACCTTAAAAAAAAATTAAAAAGAATAGTTTGGATAGTGTTTGCCTTCTTCTCTTGTAACTTACGATCCAGAGCATCTTTTCTATGCCCTGGCAAATTGTCATACTCCTTTCTAAGCTTGGATCAGCTTCCAACATTTTATCTTTTGTGCTCTCAATATTGTGAAATATCTCTGAGAGTTCCTTTAATATATAATTTTATGCTGGTGTCACTTCCTCTGGGACATCATCCTTTTGATCACAACCATTTTCCTCCTTTAAATGTCAGTAAGTTTGCTTTCGCTAACTCCATTTATGGTCGATTGGAATTTCACTTCCCAGCATTATCACTTTTCCCTTCTTTGCTACACTTTCATCTTTGTTGGCCAATTCTTTCTTTCACTTATCTATTTTTGTAAACTGACGTGAGTTTATCGCTGGCAGACAAGACAACTACAACTGGTAACATAAATGCAGTGACCAGTCAACAGCCAACTTTAAAAGTAGTAAGGTGATGGTCACTGACCATGACATGCCTCCGTTTTACTTAAAGATTTGTGGACTGAAGAGCTGGTAGCGAAGTTCATACTTTATGCAATTACTTATGGTTAATATACTATGGTAACTGAAATTTGAACCTTGTTATTAGGAGACTAGTGTGATTTGACTAAACTGTGGTAATTGAAATTCATGCATATCAGAACTGAGCAAAGCAGGACTTTCTGTGCTTTTTGTCTTTAGCCTAAGGGCTAAAAGTAATTTTGGTACTAGAAAGTAATTTTGGTTAGTTCTTCCCTCTCCATACCCTTCACAGGGTCATCTTATTCACTCGAAATATGGTTTGGTTCATTTATTTCTTTGCGTTCCATTTTAGAAGATTCCCTCGTCCTTATTGATTTTTTTAAAATGTGAAGTCAGAATTATGTAAAAAGGTATATTCAGAGAAGTGTCATATCCATTCCCTCTGTCCTTCTACCCCATTCCAACCATACCAAGAGGGTCCAGCCACACCGAGTATGGTGGTAATTTCACAAATCTTGTTAGTATCTGGTTTATCCTTCTCGTGTTGTTACTCAAATATGCAGATACATATATATTTTCTTCTTTCTCCTTTCTTAAAAAAAGGTGGCATACTATAATCTTTTGTACTTTGTTCTTTTTACTTAGCAATGTATCCTGGAAACCACTCCACAACAGTTTTTAGAGAACTTCCTCATTCTTTTTTTTAGAGCTGCATAGTACTCCATCTTGTGGGTGTTCAGCTGTTTATTCAGCTACTCACCTGTGTATACGTATTTAGCTGGTTTCTAATATTGTGCAATCACAAACAATGCTGCAGTGAATAATCTTTTGTATATGTATTTTTGTATTGTTTGATAACATCTTCAGAATAAATTCCTAAAAGAGTGATTTCTAGGTCAAATGATAAATGCACATGTTGCTTTCCCAGATGTTGCCAAATTTTCCCCCATAAGGTTTGTACCAAGTAGCAATCATATCAACAATGTACGAGAGTGACTGTTTCCTCACAGTCTCATGAACACAATGTGTAATTACTTTTTAATATTTGCCATTCTGATAGGTTAGCAATGGTATCTCAGTGTGGTTTATCATCATCATCGTCATCATTATTATTATTTAATTTACATATAGTAAAATTGAACTTTTTTTTGCATACAGTTCTGTGAATTTCAGCACATCTTATGGGTTTGTGTAACCACCACTACACTCAGGATACAGAACAATTCCATCATTCTTAAAAACCCCCTCATGCTGACTCTCTGGAGAAAATCCTTCCCCCACCTCTAACCTATGGCAACCACTGATCCTTTGTCTATCCCTATAGTTTTACCCTTTCCAGAATGTCATATAAATGGAATCATGCAGTACATAGCCTCTTGATACCAGCTTGTTTCATGCAGCATAATGCCTTTGAGATTCATTCATGCTGTTTCATGTTTCAGTGTTTCATTTCTTTTTATTGCTAAATAGTATTCTATTGTACAGATATACCACAAGTTTATCTTTTCATCCAGTAAAGAATATTTGTTTTGTGTATTGTTTTCCTAGAGATGGTGTAACAAAGTACCAAATTGTTCATGTGCTAGTATATGGTGATGTATAAACTGCTAGTATACAGGAATAATAGTGATTTATGTATGTTGACCTGGTGTCCTGTGACCTTGCTTAAATAACTTAATTGTTCTAGTTTTTGGTGTGTATTCTTTAGTGACAGTCATGTTGTCTGTGTATAGGGACAGTAAAAGAGAAAACACTGTTTCCTCTCTATTCTAAACACTTCTGGTGCCAGATGTGTGATTTTTTCCCCTGCATCAACCAATTATCCAACACTAGCTGGGTGTCCTACAATTTAATTCTGACACTATTAGCATCAGATCCAACAGGTTAAGGGCTCAGTCCCACAAGACTACCCCCACAACAAATCCAAATGCCAATCATATGTCCAGGCCTCCCATTTTTCTAACAAAGCAACTATAAATTGGGGGTCCTCATAACCACCTCCTTGGTTCGAAAATTTGCTATAACAGCTCACAGAACTCAGGAAAACAGTTTTCTTACTAGATTATCAGTTTATTATAAAAGGATACAACTCAGGAACATCCAGATGGAAGAGATGCATAGGGCAAGGTATGGGGGAAGGAGCATGGAGCTTCCATGCCCTATGCAGGTACACCATCCTCCCAACAACTCCATGTGTTCGCCAACCCAGCAGTTCTCCAAACCTCTTCAGTTAGGGTTTTTAATGGAGGCTTCATTATGTAGCCTTGATTGATTAAACCGTAGGCTATTAGTGATTAGCTCAACTTCCAGCCCCTCTCCCTTCCCCGGGGATCAGGAGGGTGGGGCTGAAAGTTCCAACCTTCTAATCACATGGTTGCTTCCCTTGGCAACCAGACCCCATCCTGAGGCTATCCAAGAGTCCTCAGCCACCAATCATCTCATTAGTATACAAAAAGACACTACTTTGGCGATTCTAAGGGTTTTAGGAGTTGTATGCCAGGAAACGGAGTTGGGGGGTGCAGAGACCAAATATATATTATTATGTCATAGACAGTTTTATTCTATCCTTTCCAATCTGTATGCCTTTCATTTCTTTTTCTTGCCTTATTGCTCTGGGTAGGATTTGCAATATGGTGTTGAATATGAGTGATGAGGTGAAAGTGGACATGCTTGCTTTGTTACTTACTATTAAATATGATGTTTCCTGTGGGGTTTTTATAAATGCCCTTTATCAAATGAAGGAAATTCCTGGGCAGTGGTATACCTTGTATCTCAGTTCTCGAAACATGTAGAACATCGATGAGGCTCAGATTTACACCTATACAGCTTGAGGATGAGCCCTGAAGTTCATACACAATTTTATAAGACCATTTGTTGATCTCCTTAATCTCCCCAGCATTTCCCTTTCTGGTCCTCTAGCTAGAAAAGAGAGTGGGCTTTAGTCTCCTTGCTCTGCTGTGCACCTCCTGCAACTGCAACTGCCTTGGGGCCAAGAAACAAGAAGATATACAGTGAAAACAGCAGAGGGGACCCTCCCTTGCTCTTGGGATCAGAGTTCTCCTCTCAGAGTTTTAGGTGTCTGCCCAGCCTCCACTGTCGTCCCCTCCACTGTCGCTATGGATTTGCCTGTGGACTGGCATGGGAAAACAAAAACAAAAGCAACAGAGACTTTGGATTTCCTCCACTTTCTATGATCTACAGAAGCCCCATTTCCTGCCCCTTAGACCATAGTAGAGGATTTCTACTGGAGATCTATCTGTCTACACCTGGTGCACAGTTCTGAGTTTCAGCTGGTTTTTGAGACCAGGCCAGGAGATACCAAAGGAAAAACAAAATAGTGATGGTTTCATGTTACTTTGAGTTCTGGTTTCCTTCTCCAATCTGCCTGTCTGTTCCCATTTGCATTCTAGAGACTTCAGATAGCTCTTCTGTGCATCTGACCAGAGTTTTTACCTGTATTCAGCGGGAAATACAAAGTAAAGTGCTTATTATCTTGACAAGAACCCAGTAATCTCATTGCAATTTTAATTTATATTTTTCTTATCATTCGAGAGTTTGAACATCTTTTCATATTTTGGGAGCTGTTTTTATCTTACTTTGGGGGATTAAGTTTTATCTTTTTCCCTAATTTTAAAGTTTTTTAATCTACTAGGTATATTCTTTATCTGAGACATGTGTTGTGATTATTTTCGCACAGTTGTCCAGTCTTTTTTTTTCTTGCTGAGGACATCTGTGTCAATCTTGTGGATCGCTGCCACAGCATGGCTGATGAGTAGTATAGGTCTATGCCAGGGATCCAAACCCACAAACCTGGGCCACCAAAGTGGAGCAAACCAAACTTAACCACTATGCCACGGGACTGACTCCATTGTCTTTTTTTTTTTTTTAATTTTTATTGAGTTAATGATAGGTTACAATCTTGTGAAATTTCAGTTGTGTATTATTGTCTGTCAGTCGTGTTGTAGGTGCAACCCTTCACCCTTTGTGCCCACCCCTCACCCCCCTTTCCCCTGGTAGCCACTAATCTGTTCTCTTTGTCCACAGGTTTAAAGTCCTCATATGAGTGGAGTCATGCAGAGATTGTCCTTTTCTATCTGGCTTATTTCACTTAACATAATTCCCTCAAGGTCCATCCATGTTGTTGCAAATGGGACGATTTTGTTCTTTTTTATGGCTGAGTAGTATTCCATTGTGTGTGTGTATATATATATATATATATATATATATATATACCACCTCTTCTTTATCCAGTCATCTGTTGATGGGCACTTAGGTTGCTTCCACATCTTGGCGATTGTAAATAATGCTGCAATAAACATTGGGGTGCATGGGACTTTTGGAATTGCTGACCTCAAGCTCTCTGGATAGATGCCCAGTAGTGGAATAGCTGAATCATATGGTAGTTCTATTTTTAATTTTTTGAGGAATCTCCATACTGTTCTCCATAGTGGCTGCACCAGTTTGCATTCCCACCAGCAGTGTATGAGGGTTCCTTTTTCTCCACAACCTCTCCAACATTTGTTAGTATTTGTTTTCGTTATTTTTGTCATTCTAATGGGTGTGAGGTGATATCTTAGTGTAGTTTTGATTTGCATTTCCCTGATGCACAATGATGATGAACATCTTTTCATGTGCCTATTGGCTATCTGTATATCTTCTTTGGAGAAATGTCTGTTCATGTCTCCTGCCCATTTTTTGATCAGGTTGTTCAATTTTTTGTTGTTGAGTTGTGTGAGTTCTTTATATATTATGGAGATTAACCCTTTGTCGAATGTATTACTTGCAAATATTTTTTCCCAGTTAGTGGGTTGTTTTTTTGTTTCAATCCTGTTTTCCCTTGCCTTGAAGAAGCTCTTTAATCTGATGAAGTCCCATTTGTTTATTCTTTCTATTGTTTCCCTTGTCTGAGAGGACATGGTGTCCGAAAAGATCCTTTTAATACTGATGTCAAAGAGTGTACTGCCTACATTTTCTTCTAGAAGCCGTATGGTTTCAGGTCTCAGCTTTAGGTCTTTGATCCATTTTGAGTTTATTTTGGTGAATGCTGAAAAGGAATGGTCAATTTTTATTATTTTACATGTGACTTTCCAGTTTTCCCAGCACCATTTGTTGAAAAGACTTTCGTTTCTCCATTGTATGCCCTCAGCTCCTTTGTCGAAGATTAGCTGTCCATAGATGTGTGGTTTTATTTCTGGGCTTTCAATTCTGTTCCATTGATCTGTGCACCTGTTTTTGTACCAGTACCATGCTGTTTTGATTACTGTAGCTTTGTAGTATGTTTTGAAGTCAGGGATTGTGATGCCTTCAGCTGTGTTCTTTTTTCTCAGGATTGCTTTAGCAATTCGGGGTCTTTTGTTGCCCCATATGAATTTTAGGATTCTTTGTTCAATCTCTGTAAAGAATGTCATTGGGATTCTGATTGGGATGGCGTTGAATCTGTAGATTGCTTTAGGTAGAATGGACATTTTAACTATGTTTATTCTTCCAATCCACGTACATGAAATGTCTTTGCATCTCTTTATGACGTCATCCATTTCTTTCAGAAAAGCCTTGTAATTTTCATTGTATAAGTCTTTCACTTCCTTAGTTAAATTCACCCCGAGGTATTTTATTCTTTTTGTTGCGATTGTGAATGGTATTGTGTTCTCGAGTTCTTTTTCTGTTAGTTTGTTATTAGAGCATAGAAATGCTACTGATTTATGTAAATTGATTTTATACCCTGCAACTTTGCTGTAGTTGTTGATTACTTCTAAAAGTTTTCCAATGGATTCTTTGGGCTTTCTATGTGTACAATCATGTCAACTGCAAACAGCCAGAGTTTCACTGCCCGCCCCCCCCCACCATTTGGATTCCTTTTATTCCTTTTTCTTGCCTGATTGCTCTGGCCAGGACCTCCAGAACTATGTTGAATAAGAGTGGTGATAGAGGGCATCCTTGTCTCATTCCTGTTCTCAGGGGGATGGCACTCAGTTTTTGCCCATTGAGTATGATGTTGGCTGTGGGTTTGTCACATATGGCCTTTATTATGTTGAGGTAGTTCCCTTCTATCCCCATTTTGTTCAGAGTTTTTATCATAAATGGCTGTTGGATCTTGTCAAATGCTTTCTCTGCATCTATTGAGATGATCATGTGGTTTTTATTCCTCAGTTTGTTGATGTGGTGTATCACGTTGATTGATTTGCGGATGTTGAACCATCCCTGCGTCCCTGGTATGAATCCCACTTGATCATGATGTATGATCCTTTTGATGAATTGCTGTATTCGGGTTGCCAAAATTTTGTTGAGAATTTTTGCATCTATGTTCGTCAGCGATATTGGCCTGTAGTTCTCCTTTTTTGTGCTGTCCTTGTCAGGTTTTGGTATCAGCATAATGTTGGCCTCATAGAATGTGTTAGGAAGTGTTCTATCCTCCCTAATTTTTTGGAATAGCTTGAAAAGGATAGGTATTAAATCCTTTCTGAAAGTTTGGTAGAATTCCCCAGGAAAGCCATCTGGTCCTGGGGTTTTATTCTTTGGGATGCTTTTGATGGCTGTTTCAATCTCTTTCCTTGTGATTGGTCTGTTCAAATTGTCTGCTTCTTCTTGAGTGAGCTTGGGAGACTGTAGGAGTCCAAGAATTTATCCATTTCCTCTAGGTTATCCATTCTGCTGGCATATAGTTTTTCGTAGTATTCTCTTATAATCCGTTGTATTTCTGCAGAGTCTGTTGTTATTTCTCCTCTTTCATTTCTGATTTTGTTTATTTGAGCTTTCTCTCGTTTTTTCTTTGTAAGTCTGGCTAGGGGTTTGTCGATTTTATTTATCTTCTCAAAGAACCAGCTCTTTGTTTCATTGATCCTTTCTACTGCCTTTTTTGTTTCAATAGCATTTATTTCTGCTCTGATTTTTATTATTTCTCTCCTTATGCTGACTTTGGGCTTTGTTTGTTCTTCTTTCTCTAATTCAGTTAGGTGTAGTTTAAGATTGCTGATTTGGGATTTTTCTTGTTTGTTAAGATGTGCCTGAATTGCAATGAATTTTCCTCTTAATACAGCTTTTGCTGCATCCCATATGAGTTGGTATGGCATGTGATCATTTTCACTTGCCTCCAGGTATTTTTTGATTTCTTCCTTAATTTCTTCAATGATCCGTTGCTTGTTCAATAGCGTATTGTTTAGTCTCCACATCCTTGTGCCGTTCTCAGCTTTTTTCTTGTAATTAATTTCTAGCTTTACAGCATTATGATTGGAGAAGATGCTTGTTATTATTTCAATTTTTTTAAATTTTTAGAGGCTTGCCTTGTTTCCCAACATATGGTCTATCCTTGAGAATGTTCCATGCGCTCAAGAGAAGAATGTGTATTCTGCTGTTTTTGGATGAAGTGTTCTACATATGTCTATTAAGTCCAACTGTTTTAGCTTTTCGTTTAGCTCCACTGTTTCTTTGTTGATTTTCTGTCTGGATGATCTGTCCATTGATGTGAGTGGGGTTTTGAAGTCCCCTACTATTATTACGTTATTTTTGATATCTTCTTTTAGGTTTGTTAATAGTTGCTTTATGAACTTTGGTGCTCCTGTGTTGGGTGCATAGATATTTATAAGCGTTATTTCTTCTTGATGAAGTGTCCCTTTGATCATTATATATTGGCCCTCTTTGTCTCTCTTTACCTGCCTTATCTTGAAGTCTCTTTTGTCTGATATAAGTATTGCGACACCTGCTTTCTTTTGTTTGCTATTAGCTTGGAGTGTCGTCTTCCACCCCTTCACTCTGAGCCTGTGTTTGTCCTTGGAGGTGAGGTGTGTTTCTTGGAGGCAACAAATTGTTGAATATTGTTCTTTAATCCATTTTGCCACTCTGTGTCTTTTTATTGGAGAGTTCAATCCGTTTCCAATGAGGGTGAGTATTGATGCATGAGGGCTTAATGCTGTCATTCTGTTGCTCGTTTTCCTGTGTTTCCTTTGTTTCTCGTCCTGTGTGTTTTAGCCTACCCCTTGACTTTTGCAATTTCTTATACTGGGTCTTAGACTTTTCCTTATTTATGTTTTGTGTCTCTGTTCTGTTTTTTAGTTTAGTGGCTACCCTGAAGTTTGTATTCAGAATCTCGTGTATAACATAGTCCATTTTCTGGTGGTGTCTTACTTCCTTAGCCCAGACTGTTTCAGTCCCTTTCCTCCTCCCCTCCTAAATTATTATTTTCATCTCTTATTCCAACTTGTGTTGTGAGTTTGTGGTTAGAGTGATAAGATTGTCTCTGCTTTTGTGATTTCCTTCCCTTTATCCTAATGCTATAGTTGAATATTTGCTGTCCTATTCAGATTCTATCTATTTGTCTCCCTACTCTGTGTTTTGTGACCCCTTACTCCCTTTTTTTCGTTTTTCAGGTATGAGAACCTTCTTGAGGATATCTTGTAGTGGAGGTTGTGTGACTATGAAGTCTCTCAGCTTTTGTTTGTCTGGAAAAGATTTAATTTTTCCCTCATATCAAAGGATATTTTTGCTGGATAGAGTATTCTTGGCTGAAGATTTTTATCTTTAAAGTTTTGAATATGTCACTCCAAACTCTCCTAGCTTGTAAGGTTTCTGTAGAGAAATCTGCTGAAAGTCTGATGGGGGTTCCTTTGTAGGTTATTTTCTTCTGCCTTGCTGCCCTGAGTATTCTTTCTTTGTCCTTCATTTTTGCCATTTTTACTACTATGTGCCTTGCAGTAGGTCTTTTTACATTGACAAATCTAGGAGATCAGAAAGTTTCCTCCACACACATTTCTCTCTCAATCCCTAGATTTGGGAAGTTCTCTTCTATTATTTCGTTGATCACACTTTCTGCTCCATTTTCCTTTTCCACGCCCTCAGGAATTCTGATGATTCTTAAGTTGCATTTTCTCATTTGAGTCAGCTATTTCTCTGAGATTTTCATCAGTTTTTTTAACTCTTAGTTCTGTTTCTTCCTCTGTCTGGAGCCATTCGGCCTGTCTGTCTTCAATTATGCTAATTTGCTCCTCTATGGTGTCTACACGGGCAGTCAGGGAATCCGTATTCTGTTTTATCTGATCCATTGTATTTTTCATCTCCAGTATTTCTAATGGATTCTTCTTTATAATTTCAATCTCTTTTGTGAAGTAACTCCAGAACTCGTTGACTTGTTTCTCTATATTTCCCTTTACCTCATTGAATATTTTGAAAATAGCTATTTTGAATTCCTCTTCACTTAGTTTACCCATTTCCAAGTCCTCAGGACCTACTTCTGTATTTTTATTGTTTTCCTTTTGGATTGGAACTTTTATAAATTGCTGGATGGTAGAGGAGCAGTTTTTGTGCATGATGCTATTATTTGGCTGCACTTACAGCCTGTCACCACTAGATGGGGATCGAGAGGCTTGTTTTCTGAGCCCAGCGCCTTCAGCCAAGATGGCGTCACCCAGCGTGAGTTGGGGGAGGAGGGGCACTTTCAGTCATGCCCACCTGTATTGGACCAGCTCTCACTCTCTTGTCTCCCAGGGCCATGGCTGGCTGGGGCTCCCGCATGTGAAAGCTTTCCCCTGTTAGAGGGTTTCCACTGAATGGGTGGTGGGAGTCCTGGACAATCCCCGGAGGCACATCCCCCCCACCCCCAGCGATCCCAGTCTCTAGGGGAGGGACTGAAGTTCTCTCCTACCCCATTCCAGCTCCTCCAAGGCCGTCTGCAGCCTCTCCGCCTTCCGTCGTTTTGCTGCTGTGGGTCTCTGATGATTTCTGTTATTAGGATTGTTTTTATTGGTTGGAAAGCAGTTGCTCTTTTTGGTTGTACTTTAGAGGCGAGAGAGTCCAGGGTGAGCTCCCGTGGGCATGTTGCTGACGTCACCTCTGGCTCCATTGTCTTTTGATATTGTTTATATTTTGGGGCCATACAGAATTTTTTATGAAGTCAAACTTATCAGTATTTGTTTTATTGCATATGGATTTTGAATCATAGGTAGAAAGACCTTCCTTTCACTCTAGTTAAAGAAGAATTCACCCATGTTTTCCTCTAGAAGCTGTATAGTTTCCAATTAGCTCTCTCATCAGTTTAGGACTGAATCTTCTATATGGTATGAGGTATGAGGTTATGAATCTAACCTTATCCTTTTGAAGATTGGCCCTGAGCTAACATCTGTTGCCAATCTTCCTCTTTTTGCTTGAGGAAGATTGTCACTGAGCTAACGTCTGTGCCAATAGTCCTCTATTTTATGCGGGATGCTGTCACAACATTGCTTGATGAGTGGTGCTAGGTCTGCACCTGGGATCTGAGCCTGCAGACCCGGGCACTGAAGCAGAGTGGGTAAACTCAACTACTATGCCACTGAGCCAGCCGCTAACCTTATCTTTTTCAGAAGTATTTCAGAAGTCCCATAACCTCCTCAAGTTTGGAAATTTACTAAAAGTATTCACAAGACTCAATTGCAGTTTGTACTCAAGGCTAGCTTTTTTACAGCAAAGGATGCAGAGCAAAAGCAGCAGGAAAGGGGGCCAGTCCCGTGGCCGAGTGGTTAAGTTTGCGTGCTCCACTGCGGCAGCCCAGGTTTTGGATCCTGGACGTGGACATAGCACTGCTCGTCAGGTCACGTTGAGGCAGCGTCCCATATGCCACAACTAGAAGGACCCACAATTAAGATATACAACTATGTACAGGGGGTTTGGAGAGATAAAGCAGAAAAAAAAAAGATTGGCAACAGTTGTTAGCTCAGGTGCCAATCTTTAAAAAAAAAAAAAATGCAGCAGGAAAAAGATGTACATTGGCAGAGTCCAGAGAGGCCAAATATAGGCTTTTCATTTTTCCCATTCGGGACGACACAGGATATGTTTTCTCTCTAGCATCAAACTCCAGAGATATAAGTGGTATGTCTCTGCCCAAGGAATCTTGTTTGAGTTTTAGGATCTGAGTCTTTTATGGGGGGGGCTGGTCATAAAGGAGGCATATCCTGCTACACAGTTAGCCATGGCAACCGAAACTCAGGACCCCAACAATGAAATGAGGTGCACACAGATCATCAGTCTCAATGTTTGCACAAAGCAATCTGACAAACTGGGACAGCATGGTCCATTGCTCCAGGTGTACACAGCAAAATCATTAATCATTGACATTAAAAAGTGTTCTAAGGGCCATATTCCCAGGGGTTAACCAAGGGTCAGTCATGGTTCTAGGTTCCCTTGAAGACAGAAAGGAATAAGCAACTCAACCTGCTATTTTAACTCTTTCCTCACAAAATGACTAACCAGTTTTCCTAAGCACCTTTATGAAAAAGTCTATCTTTGCCCCAGTGATTTGAGATGCTACTTTTATCATATGCTGAAGTTCTGTAAGCACTTACAACTATTTCTGGATTTTCTGTTCTATTTCTGGTTTGTTTGTTTGTTTATTCACGCAGTTGTACACACATTTTTGCTGGAAAGTCTTTATAGTGTGTTTAATGCTTCTAGAGCTTGTCCATCCCTGTAGCTTTTCTTTTCTAGTGTTTTCCTGGCTAATCTTGCATGTTTCTGTTTCCATACAAAGTTCAGCATCAATTTGTCTATTTCCATGAAGAAGCTTATTTCTACCTGGGTTTTTTTCCTTTGATAATTTCTACTTTCCTATCTTTAAACAAATATTATTTTTTTAATGGAAATATGTCACATTACAGAAAGGATGACAAAGAAAAATCACAATAATCCCAATACTCTAACATAACAATTGATATCATTTTGTTACTGTTTCTTTTTACACAATTGTAATTATATATATTTCCATCATCTTATTACAGTCTTCATAACCATCCTTTTTAATGACTATATAGTATTCCAACGGAGAGATGGTCATAATTTTTTTCATGACCTATTTAATCATTTCCTTATTAAAGAGTATTTGTTATACCCAAATTTTGGCTATTATAAGCAATGCTAAATATTGCTTTTTCATTTATTTATTTCCTTGGGAAAGAGACTCCCAAAGTGGAATTGCTGTAATGTAAAAGGTGTACATTTTTAACTCTCTCGGTATATCTTAATAACTTACCTTCTTTAAGGTTGTACTAATTACATTGTCACCAGCAATAAAAAGGCCTATTTCCACTGCACCCTTACTTTTATTATATACCATGGCTTAAAATAAAATAATAACATGTCCATTTCAACGGGTGACCAAAATGTAAATGTTTACACCTTTGACCCACCAATTCCTCTGGTAGAATTATGGAAATAATCATCTGGTGTGCATGTGCAAGGATGTTCACTGAAGAATATGACAGTATGATGCCAGGTATCTTATAAACATAAGTGTGTTAAAGTCCATGCAGAGGATAATTATGGGGAAGGATGTCTATATATTATTTTACGTTCTTCTGTGTTGTTTTAATTCTTCACAGTGAGCACGTATTACTTTTTTATTGTGGTAATATATATAATGTGAAATTTACCATTTTAACCATTTTTAAGTGTATAGTCCAGTGGCATTTAGGACATTCACATTGTTGTGCAACTATCCCCAGGACTTTTTTCATCATCCTAAAATGAAACTCCATACCAATTAAATGACAACTCTACATTCTTCCCTCCTCCCCAGCCCCCGGAAACCACCATTCTACTTTCTGTCTCTGGAAATTTGACTTCTCTAGGTACCTCATATTTGTGGAATCACACAGTATTTGTCCTTTAGTGTCTGGCTTATTTTACTTAGCATAACCTCCTCAAGGTTCATCCATGTTGTAGCATGTAGCATCGTGAAGCAATGTTTGAAAAACATTCCTTCCTTTTTGAGGCTGAATAACATTCCATTGTATGTATATACCACATTTTCTTTCTTCATCATCCATCACTGGACACTTGGGTTACATTCATCTTTTAACTATTGTGAATAATGCTGCTATGAATATGGGTGTATGAACATCTCTTTGAGATCCTACTTTCAATTATTTGGGGTATATACCCACAAGTGGGATTGCTGGATCTATCCAGCTTTTAAACATCGGATTGGTTCTTCAGGGCTTGATCCAGGACCCTCTTCTTTCTCTGCATTTCTCCCCCTAGATTATCTTATTGATTTCCATGAGATTTAAATACCAAGGACTATCCAGTTTTTATCTCTAATAGTTTGTTCTACATTTCCTCTTGATGATTCTCCAGCATCTTAAACACAATATCCAAAACTGAACTCTTCACCTTCTCCTTCTCTGTCTCAGTAATTGGCGTTGCCATCATCCAGGTTTCTCAATCCAGAAATCCAGTACTCGCTAACCTATATCCAATCTGCTCCCAGTTGTAGTTTGAAATAGATCTCTATTCTGACAGTCTCTCTCCCTCTCCACTGCTGTCATCCTAGACCAGACCATTGGCATCCATCATCTGGATTATTGCAGTAGGCTCCTAAAGTTCTCCTTCTTTTCTTACCCTCTGTATTTTTTCCTGAGGCTCCTGTAATAAATTATCACAAACTCTGCGGCTTTAAACAACAGAAATTTATTCTCCAACAGTTCTGGAGGCCGGAAATCTGAAATCAAGGTGTTGACAGGGCCACGTTTCCTCTAGAGGCTCTGGGGGGTGAATTCAATCATTGCTTCTTCCAGCTTCTGGTGGTTACTGGCGTTCCCTGGTGTTCCTTGGCTTATGACCACACCAGTCCAATCTCTACCTCTGTCTTCACATCACCTTCTCTATGTGTTTGTGTCTTTTCCTCTTCGATCTGTCTCAAATCTCCCTCCGTCTTTCTCTTGTAAGAACATTGTCATTGGATTTAGGGCCCCATGGATAATCCTGGATTATCTCCTCATCTCAAGATCTTTATGTTAATTGCATCTGCAAAGATCCTTTTTCCAAATAAGGTAACATTCACAGGTTCCAGGGATTTAATGTGGATATTCTTTGGGGGACCTTTTTTCAGCCTTACCACATCCCTTCTGTTTCACCCAGTAGCCAGAATGAGCTTTTGAAATGTAAATTTATTTAAAATTTTACATGCCTATAATCCCTCAGTGCCTTCCCACCCCAGTTGTAGTAATACACAATTTTTTTCCCTTGGTCCACAAAGCTCCTGCCACATCTGAAGCCAATCTCTCCAACCTCATTTCTCATTCATCTGCTACCCACTTTGCCTGGGCAGCTCTTCCCCTCCACCTCTATTTTCCTACAGTTAACTCCTATCAACCTTCTCTCTCCACAAGTTTGCCTATCAACTGGTGTAGGAGTCCACATCTAATGTTAGGATATTAGTTGTTCTACAGCAGGGGTCAGCAAACTATAATCAGTGAGCCAAATATGGCTCACTGCCTTTCTTTATAAATAAAGTTTTATTGGCACTCAGTCAGAGTTATTTGTTTATGTATTATCTATGGCTGCTTCTGTGCTATAGCAACCAAGTTGAGTGGCTGCAACAGACTATATGGCCCACAAAGCCAAACATATTTACTATATGGGCCTTTACAGAAAAAATTTGCCAATCTCTGTTTAGGGTATTGGCTTCCTATTTAGTACTTTTAGATCTACTATTTGGTTTCCTCTTTTCTCCAAATATTTAACTTCTTTCCAGGTGTTATTGCTGCCTCCTCTAGTAAATTCTCTAAATTTTCAATACTTTGTGGTTATTATTGCATTGCTTGGTCTATTAAATGCAATAGGATATGGTGTGACTTATGGAACAGACATCAGGCAGACACTGGCAGCCCCTGCTCTTCATCCATGCCAACTGAGCACATCCTAATGAAGAGAAGGGGTGATCTCACCCATTTTGAGGGAGTTTAAATGACTATCACATTTTTATTGTATGAATGAGTGACCATTTCCCCACTCCTCTAGCTCCTGTGCCTGGATCTGTGACAGGACGTGACATACGAACATGAATCTTCTTGTTTACTATACCAAGCAGGTGCCTATGCCCAGTGCCAATGCTATTGCCCTGCAGACAGCGTACTTGCATCAGACTTTCTCTCTCTTTCCATCCAAATATGCTGTTCTTCATGGAGCAAGATGAGTGTGATCTACTTCTCCTATAACGCTAGAGACCTGACCTGGCTCTCCTGTGGGAGCCTGTGCTTACTGGAGTGTGAAGTTGACTGATGCTTTATCCCCTCTCGCCTGAATATCCTGCAGGACATGGACCACTACATTCCAAACTGGAAGTTCTTCTGCCACCTATGAGCATTGGTAGGACTTGGCAAAAGCTATGTCTGAAAGGAGGGTATCAGCTTTTCAAGTCTTGTCTGACTCCAACCTGGTATAAGTTTTGCTTCAAAATTCCAATATTTCCAGTGGAATACTATTATGTCTTCTTATAGGGGGAAATGAAGAAAATAACAAATTCCCAAACCTGAGATATTGCTGTTTGGATGACTTACAGAGGATATGCAAAAGTATTCATTTTTCAACTATTGGTTATAGAGTTCTCCAACTATCTGGACCCAAAGTGATCTTAAGGAGATTGTTGCTCTGTTTAAATATCTTCTAGTGGTTTGCCATAGGCTGGCTCCTTTTCTTTCCTCAGTGAGCCCTTCTGATAGTAGTCTCAACCAAGAAGCCATGGGTTGTCTTATTTTGCAGAATATCTGGTCTGACTTCAGCTAAACCAACATTTACTGATATAGCCATACCCCCACCCCAAATGACAAAACTTTGCCTTATATTCTTTAAAAGATTTGGATCTCAGAACTATCAATTGGAAACATGTCATTAGCACAAAAACACTCTCTAATTATTTTATTTATTTTTTAAGGACAGGAAGGGGCTATCTAATATTCCTAACACATAATGATGATGTGCACTAGACTTGTATCCGTGGGTTCATGAAAGCATATCAGAAAAACTGTGTTTAATCTTATTTAGTCTCTGTTTCTTTGGTCCAGTGTCATTTTACATGAAGGCTTTTTAAAAATTATTATTCAGGAATTATTTCTATGACATAATTTTTGTGACCTCTTTTTTGTCTTCAAAGTCCTTGAAAATAATTTTGAAGAGTAAAATTAATCATTTTCCATAACCGTAACATACCATTTTTATACTTGCCAATGTACGCTCACTTTTTTATAACACCTTTATTGAGTGTATTTCACGTACCATACAAGTCACCCCTTTAAAATGTACAATCCAATGTTTTTTAGTATATTTACAGAATTTTGCAACCATCATCACATTAAATTTTAGTACATTTTATCACTCTCAAAAGAAATCTTGTACCCATTAAACATTCACTCCCCGTTTACACCCAACACCTCAGCCATGTGATCCTTTATGTCTGACTTCTTTCACTTAGCATAATGTTTTCAAAGTTCGTCCATGTTGTCACATTTAACAGTTCTTCATTCCTTTTTTATGGCTAAATAATATCCCATTGAATGGATATAAGTTTTATTTATCCTTTTATCACTTGATGGATATCAGAGTTCTTCCTTGACGTTATGAATTATGCTGTCCTAAACAGTCATGTAAGAAGTTTTGTGTAGACATATGTTTTCATTTCTCTTGAATATATACCTACGAGTGGAATCACTGGGTCATATGGTAACTCTTTGTTTAATCTTTTGAGAACTGTCAGACTGTTTCCCAAAGCTGATGCACCATTTGACATTCCTGTCAGCAATGTATATGGGTTCCAGTTCCTCTGCATCCTCACCAATACTTGTACAGTTGTATACCATCCCAGTAGATTTGAAGTGGGTGAAGTGATGTTCCAATCTGGTTTTGATTTGCATTTCCTTGATGACTAAGGATGGTGCCCATTTGCATATTTTCTTTAGAGAATTGTCTATTCTGATCCTTTGCCCATTTTTTAATTGGGTTATTTGTCTTTTTATTATTGAGTTGTAACAGTTCCATTCTTATATAGGCTGTCTTTTCTCTTTCTTGATAGTGTCCTTTGAAGCATAAAAATTTTCAATTTTGACAATGTCCAGTTTATCTATTTTTTTTTTCTTTTGTTGCTTGTTCTTTTGGTGTCGTATCTAAGAAACCATTGCTTAATCCAAGGTCATAAAGATTTACACCTATATTTTCTTCTAAGAGTGTTATACTTTGAGCTCTTACATTTAAGTCTATGACCCATTTTAAGTTAATTCTTGTATATGGTGAGAGGTAGGAGTTCAACTTCATTCTTTTGCATGTGGATATCCAGTTATCTCAGCACTGTTTGTTGAAAGACTATTCTTTCCTCTTTGAATGTCTTGGCACCTTTGTCAAAAACCAACTGAAGGTGAATATGAGGGTTTATTTCTGGCATCTCCATTCTATTCCATTTGATCTATATGTCTATCATTATGATAGCACCATACTATTATAAATACTGTAGTTTTGTAGTAAGTTTTGAAATTGGGATGTGTGTGTCCTTCAACTTTGTTCTCCTCTTTCAAGATTGTTTCACTTATCTTGGGTCACTTTTTTTTTGAGGTTTATAACATTGTGAAATTTCAGTTGTACATTATTATTTGTCAGTCACCATATAAATGTGCCCCTTTACCCCTTATGCCCACCCCCTCAACCTTCTTCTCCTCTGGTAACCACTAATCTGTTCTCTTTGTCCATATATTTGTTTATCTTCCACATGGGAGTGAAATCATACGGTGTTTGTCTTTTTCTGTCTGGCTTCTTTCACTTAAAATAATACCCTCAAGGTCCATCTGTGTTGTTACAAATGGGACAATTTTGTCATTTTTTATGGCTGAGTAGTATTCCATATGCACACCACATCTTCTTTATCCATTCATCAGTCAGAGGGCACTTGGGTTGCTTCCATGTCTTGGCTATTGTGAATAATACTGCAATGAACATAAGGGTGCATTAAGTCTCTTTGAATTGTTGATTTCAAATTCTTTGGATAAATACCCAGTAGTGGGATAGCTGGATCATACGGTATTTCGATCTTTAATTTTTTGAGAAATCTCCAGACTGCTTCCCATAGTGACTGCACCAGTTTGCATTCCCACCAGCAGTGTATGAGGGTTCCCTTTTCTCCATATCCTCTCCAGCATTTGTTTTTTTTGTCTTGGTAATTATAGCCATTCCAACAGGCATAAGGTGATATCTCATTGTAGTTTTGATTTGCATTTCCTGGATGATTAGTGATGTTGAACATCTTTTCATGTGCCTGTTGGCCATCTGTATATCTTCTTTGGAAAAATGTCTGTTCATAGCCTCTGCCCATTTTTTGACTGGGTTGTTTTGTTGTTGTTGTTGAGTTGTATGAGTTCTTTAGATATTTTGGAGATTAACCCCTTCTCGGATATATGATTTGCAAATGTTTTCTTCCACTTGGTGGGTTGTCTTTTTGTTTTGTTCCTGGTTTCCTTTGCCTTGCATAAGATCTTTAATCTGATGAAGTCCCACCTGTTTATTTTTTCTTTTGTTTCCCTTCCCTGAGTAGACATGGTATTCAAAAAGATCCTTCTAAGACCAACGTCAAAGAGTGTACTGCCTATATTTTCTTCTAGGAGTTTTATGTTTTCACATCTTATCTTCAAGTTTTTAATCAATTTTGAGTTAATTTTTGTATATGGTGAAAGATAATGGTCTACTTTCATTCTTTTGCATGTGGCTGTCCAGTTTTCCCAATACCATTTATTGAAGAGATTTTCCTTTCTCCATTGTGTGTTCTTAGCTCCTTTGTCAAAGATTAGCTGTCCACGGATGTGTGGTTTTATTCCTGGGCTTTCCATTCTGTTCCGTTGATCTGTGCATCGGTTTTTGTACCAGTACCATGATGTTTTGATTAGTAGAGCTTTGTAGTATATTTTGAAGTCAGGGATTGTGATGTCTCCAGCTTTGTTCTTTTTTCTCAGGATTGCTTTAGCTATTTGGGGTCTTTTGTTGCCCCATATGAATTTTAGGATTCTTTGTTCTATGTCCTTGAACAATGTCATTGGGATTCTGATTGGGATTGCATTGAATCTGTAAATCGCTTTAGGTAGTATGGACATTTTAACTACGTTTATTCTTCCAATCCATGTGCATGAAATATCTTTCCATTTCTTTATGTCATCATTGATTTGTTTCAATAATGTCTTATAGTTTTCATTGTATAGGTCTTTAATTAAATTTATTCCTAGATATTTTATTCTTTTTGTTGCAATTGTAAATGGGATTGTATTCTTGACTTCTCTATCTGTTAGTTCATTATTAGAGTATAGAAAAGCAACTGATTTTTGTAAGTTGATTTTGCACTCTACAACTTGGCTGTAGTTGTTGATTATTTCTAATAGTTTTCTGATGGATTCTTTAGAGTTTTCTATATATAAAATCATGTAATCTGAAAACAGCGAGAGTTTCATTTCTTCCTTGCCAATTCGGATAGCTTTTATTTCTTTTTCTTGCCTAATTGTTCTGGCCAAAACCTCCAGTTCTATGTTGGATAAGAGGGGCGAGAGTGGGCACCCTTGTCTTGCTCCTGTTCTCAGGGGGATGGCTTTCAGTTTTTCCCCATTGAGTATGATGTTGGCTGTGGGTTTGTCACATATGGCCTTTATTATGTTGAAGTTCTTTCCTTCTATACCCGTTTTATTCAGTTTTTATCATAAATGGATGTTGGATCTTGCAAATGCTTTCTCTTTGTCTATTGAGATGATCATGTGGTTTTTATTCCTCATTTTGTTACTATGGTGTATCACATTGATTGATTTGTGGATGTTGAACCATCCCTGAGTCCCTGGTATAAATCCCACTTGATCATGGTGTATGATCTTTTTAGCATATTGCTGTATTCTGTTTGCCAATATTTTGTTGAGGATTTTTGCATCTATGTTCATCAGCTATATTGGCCTGTAATTTTCCTTCTTTGTGTTGTCCTTGTCTGGCTTTGGGATCAGGGTGATGTCGGCCTCATAAAATGTGTTAGGAAGTGTTCCATCTTCTTCAATTTTTTGGAATAGTTTGAGAAGGACAGGTATTAAATATTTGAATGTTCAGTAGAATTCCCCAGAGAAGCCATCTGGTCTTGGATTTTTATTTTTGGGGAGGTTTTTGGTGACTGTTTCAATCTCTTTACCTGCGATGGGGCAATTCAGATTCTCTATTTCTTCTTGATTCGCTTTTGGGAGGTTGTATGAGTCCAAGAATTTATCCATTTCTTCTAGATTATCCAGTTTGTTGGCATATAGTTTTCCCTAGTATTGTTATAATACTTTGTATTTCTGTGATATCTACTGTAATTTCTCCTCTTTCTTTTCTAATTTTATTTATTTAAACCTTCTGTCTTTTTTTCATAGTGAGTCTGGCTAAGAGTTTGTCAATTTTGTTAATCTTCTCAAAGAACCAAGTCTTAGTTTCATTGATCCTTTCTACTGACTTTTTTTTTTAACAAAAAAGAAATGAGTATATTTATCCACTGCCTTTAATCAGATTTAGTATTTTTTTTTTTTTTTTGAGGAAGATTAGCCCTGAGCTAACATCTGCTGCCAATCCTCCTCTTTTTGCTGAGGAAGACTTGCCCTGAGCTAACATCTGTGCCCATCTTCCTCTACTTTATATGTGGGACGCCTACCACAACATGGCTTGCCAAGTGGTGCCATGTCCGCACCCAGGATCTGAACCAGAGAACCCCATGCTGCCGAAGCAGAACATGCACACTTAACCACGGTGCCACCTGGCTGGCCTAGTATGCTTCTTACAAACCTCTATAATGGAATTCTCAAAGGAAGCCATTCTTGGATGGGCTACTTGGGAAGACAAAGGAAAACACGTTTTAATTTGGGAAGGGTACCATGATGCTTAAATCCTTTGGAATCTCACTTGTTTCAGAGGAATCTAAAGTTTTATTTTCTTTCATAAATACAATTTGTTGTATAATGTCAGAAGACATGATTTGTAGGACTCAAGCAAGTAATACAGAATTTTAGATCAGCAGCCATGGTATCTTTGAAATCAAGACAAAGCTGTGAGTTTCAGGAGCCCTAATTATGTTAGCAAATCAGCACAGTGAATAGATGTAAATAATAGTATCTAGAAATCAAGCCTAAACCTTGATCGAAATCTGTATTTGAGGTCAGAGTTGTATTAGTAATTATTTACATAGCATATTCATTTGATGACAAAATTTTTTTCATAATATTTTTTGAAGTGAATATGATACCATTAAGCCCTTTGGTTTTTATCTCCTTTTAAAAATTAAAGTCTTTGGTGAATTATTTATTCACAATCAAGAAGTACTGGGAAATCACTCCAAGTCCCAAGGAGCACTTACGGATTTCTTGATTCCCTAACCAGTCCCCCCGTATTGGTGATGGATCTGCTTTGAAAAATTGATGCCCAAAGACCCACTACTCTTCACAGTCAACCAGCCTTTACTATCTCCTTAAGGAGATAGTGAATTAGTGTGTGGACTGTACATAACAATTTTTAGATATGACTTTCTGTTTAAACTATCAAAGCAACCCCCGCCCCCAAAGGAACTCTGGTACTAGGGTTTTACCTTTCCTACAGCATCTCTCTCAGTCTAAATCCTAATATGTGGAGGACAGTTACTGGTTGTACTAGATCCACTTGTGTTCTTTTACATTTACACCATTCTAACAAGTTAGCACCCAGAGTGAGAGTGAAGTTCTGACTCAGTCTAGGGTGTGACTCAATTCTGGTGCCTTATCGAACTGTAAAGATTTGGATAAGTGCCCAAGATATAACTTGGATGTGGTAACACACAAGAGTCACAGCGGAGATACAAGAAATTCTCATTTTATGAAAGAGGTACATTCTGGAAGGTCTCACAAATTTTAAAAATCACACAATTAAGCCATTTACTATATGTATCAGTCAGGGTTCTACCAGAGAGACATAACCAGTAGGATATATATATAGTATTTCACATTCTCCACATAAAACAAAGCCTTCTTTTCTTTTCTTTTTGTTTTTTTTTGAGGAAGAGTAGCCCTGAGCTAACATCTGCTGCCAATCCTCCTCTTTTTGCTGAGTAGGACTGGCCCTGAGCTAACATCTGTGCCCATCTTCCTCTACTTTATATGTGGGACGCCTGCCACAGCATGGCTTGCTGAGCAGTGCCATGTCCACACTCAGGATCCAAACCGGTGAACCCCCGGCCCCCAAAGCAGAATGTGCGAACTTACCCACTGCGCCACCTGGCTGGCTCCAAAGCTTTCTTGATACTATTATTATTAATAAAATTTTCATAGACTACTTCAAAATTATATAATTAAAATGCATGGTGCAAGAATTCTTTTGTCAGGTAACTCTTAAAATGCTGAGAGGATAGAAGCTATTACTTATATGACATAATCATGTGGAGGTTCGTCCACTTGGAGGCCTTTGTAAGGAGAGTATCTCAGGTGAATAGGTCTGTCTACTTCAATTTCTCTCTCTCTTCAACCATCCTCTTTCAAGATCCTAGTCGAGTTCCCATCCTCCTCCCTCCATTTGGAGGAGACATTTCCTTCCTTCCATTTCTTCTTGGATCCTGCAACCTTCAGTATCTCAGACTTGACCAGACTTTGGGGACTGCAGAGGGAGAAGTGGGGTCTAGTCCAGGAACAATGGGTGCACACCAAATCGGGTTCAGTATTCCCCAAAAGAGCTTAGTGACTTGACTGCCAGTTCCCTAAGAAGTATGTACACCACTCCCAAATTAGCATTAATTTTACTCAATGACAACACATTCTTTCTCAAATGTGATTTTCTCCCCAGCATTATTTCATTAAGGAGCATTTGGCTCCCTCCTGAATCTGGCTTGCAAGCATCATGACATTAGCGGGCACTATCTTAGCCAGCGAGCACCAAGTATGCCAACTCCAAATCTCTCTCCTAATATAATTGGGGGTGGGTGCGCGCGGGTAGGTCTCAGTGCCTGCTATGGTAGACCCTTGGTAAGTATTTGTTGAATTAAATATAATCGACTTTCCTTTATGTGATGGGGAATCATGGATGGTCTTCGAATGGCAATTAAATTTCCATCTTGCGGCAATACAAGGTTTAATTCCTCCAAATAAATAAACTTATATATTTCAAAATAGGGACTTAATACTTCCTAAAGGAAAAAATCTTGGATGGAAGAAACTCATTATTGATACTTAAATGAAATCATTGTTATTCGTAATGCAACATCATTATACCACCTATTTCAGTGGTCTGCGCATCAATCTATGCAGACAGAATATTGTTGTCTGAAACGGTACCAATTTCGTGGTTTTTAAAAGGCAGCGAAGAGAGCATCAGCCTTTCAAAGGGAAAATTGGGCGAGCTTCCTCCAAGATGTGGCCCGCAAGCCCAGCCCTATGTACCTGAGCGGCTCAGCTCACGCCAGGCTTAGGTGAGGGGCAGTGAACCACGTTTCCCAGCGGGCCGTGCAGGTCTTCCGCGCCTGCGCACTGGCAGCGTCGGCAGGCGGGCGGAACTCCCGCGCTATCTAGCCGCCGGGTCTCACCTCGCCTGGTCTCTTCTGCCGGCATGGAGGGGGTCCCGGTCGTGATAACCTGTAACGCGGGCCCTGCCAAGGCCGAGGGAGCCGCAGCCATGCCGCCCCCGCCTCCCGCCTCCCCGCCTGCCCTCACTCCTGTGCCCGCCGCGGGTGAGGAGGGGCCCCCGCCTTTGCCCGAGGCGGGGGCTCCGGGCTGTTCGGGTTCTCGGCCCCCTGAGCTGGAGCCGGAGCGCAGCCTGGGCCGCTTGAGGGGCCGCTTCGAGGACGAGGACGAGGAGCTGGAGGAGGAGGAGGAGCTGGAGGAGGACGAGGAGGAGGAGGAGGAGGAGGAGATGAGCCACTTCTCGCTGAGGCTGGAGGGGGGCCGGCCGGACTCTGAGGACGAGGAGGAGGTATTTGTAGCCCCCCTGCCTGACCACGCAGGGCCGAGGGGCCTCCGGGGCGGAGCCGGCTCCTTAGCCCAGCTCGCCGCTGCAGCCCTGGCGCTGGCGTCGACCTCCACCCCTCCCTACCCTGCCTGCCTCGGCATGTGGCGCGGACCGGACTTCTGTCCCGGTTCCCTGCCGACTCGTCTTGGGAGGTTCCTGCAGATCGCTTATGCTCTCCGGTCCGACCCACTCCTTCTGTAAATGATTGTTGAAGCTACTGCGTGCCCGGCGGGTACCGTGCTCTTGCCTTCCAGGAGCTTACAGTTGGACGGGGGAAACAGCCCATTTCTGCAGGGTGTTGAAAGGATAGTGGACCCTTCCCACCTAATCAATCTCTAATTTGGAAGAAAAAAAATTTTTTTAATGTGATAGCGCATACTTCATCAAGTTAGGAATACACTTAGCCAATCAGAATTAGTATAGTAAACTTGAACACCAATATCAGGAAAGTTTGCCCACCTTGTAAGTCAGTCATAAAGTAAGATGCCCCTCAGCTGGCAGTATACAGTATATCCAAAAGAATGAAATATTTTTGCAACATCCGTTTATATTGTGTTATTGTAACTTTGAGCAGTATTTTGACGCTTTGGAGGTACTGTAACATGCTTTCATTGTTGCAAAGTAAGTTACACATTGTTTATAATGAAATTTGGGGGTTATGGTTTAAGAATTTGAGAAGGCAAGGACTTGTATTTTAACACTATTTCTATTGCGTTTGCAGCGCCTGATTAATCTCTCTGAGCTGACACCGTACATCTTGTGTTCCATTTGCAAAGGTTACTTAATAGATGCAACTACCATTACAGAATGTCTTCATACATGTAAGCATGTAGTTCACATCTCCAAATAATATATTCAGTTTTTGAAATGTCTCGAAAGCATCCTAATTTAATTTTCTTTTCAACAGTTTGTAAAAGCTGCATTGTAAGACATTTTTACTATAGCAACAGATGTCCAAAATGCAACATAGTAGTACATCAGACACAACCTCTCTATAACATAAGGTAAGAAGAATATAAGTAAAATTTTTATTTTAAGTATCCTTTTTCTGAAAGCTTGAAGTTTTGTATTTGGGAATAAATTCTCGACCTATCTCAGAATTAAAGGGAACTACATATTCTTTAAAGGAATACGTATGGAGCACTTACTGTGTACCAGGCACTGTGATATCTGCTGGGGACTTAAAAAAAAAAAAAAAAAGAGGCAGAAGCCTCTTTTCTTGTTAATTCCATCATTCAAGTTAATGAGGCTAGTGTAGGTTTGTCATTTTCTGTATATTTAGAATTCTATTTTTTAAAAGTAATACCTGAAACAGCTGGCCTTTTTAGAAAAGCCTATCTGTCGTAGGTTGTTGTGGCTTATTAATCAAATTTTCAGTTCATGCTTAGTTTCCTAGGGGAAGAAAAATACTAAAAGTGGATTGCTTTCATTCGTTCAGCAAATACTATTACATTTTTACTACCTTCATAGAAGAGTTCCTTGCATATGATACACAGAAGTTCAAAATACAGTCTCTGCTCTCAAACTCACATTCTTATCAAGGGACTAAGACCAGTACACGTGGAACGATTTAGCAAACTGTTCAAGAGTCTACAATTACTTATAATTGTGATTACGTATAATGACTTGAGGTTCTCTCAGGTGAGAACCATGAGTACTACCTAAAAGTAAACACCTCTGAGAAAGGAGATGTCCACTCCCAAGAGAAAACGGTTACTTACAAAGAGCATCACTCTGTACCAAAATGCGTTTTGCTGAATTCTGAGGTATTCTCCATCCTTTCCTTTTATTAGGTTGGACCGACAATTACAAGACATAGTGTACAAATTAGTGATCAATCTAGAGGAAAGTAAGTTTATTTTATTACATAGTTGTCAATCCCAGAATCTCTGCTGACTCTACTAGTTAAAGTGTAATTTAGTCTGTGTTTTATCATTTTTTAGGAGAAAAAAAGCAAATGCATGATTTCTATAAAGAAAGAGGTCTAGAAGTACCTAAACCTGGTAAGTTTGGGTGTATACCATGATGTATTTATAGATTAAAGAATACTAACTTAATGAACTTTACTCCCTTTGGGGTTCTTTTTGGTGATAGCTTTGACTACTTTATGATCAAAGAGAAAGATTTTGGAGGTAATGATGTATTGTAATTCAATTTAATTATTTATGAGAATTGAAGAGTACAGACTCTGGAGCTAGACTGTCTGAGTTTGGTCCTAGCTCTGCTGCTTTAGTAGCTGTATGACTTTGGCAAAGTATTTCACTGTCTCAGTTTCCTCATCTAGAAAGTAGGGGTAATGATAGCACTTCATAAAATTGTTGTAAGGATACTTTGTATACATTGATTAATACAAAGCACTTAAAACAGTGCCTGGAACATAGTAACTGCTCAAACAATCGTTTTTATGATGATGGTAATGTCATAGTATGGAAGTTAGAAAGATTTTGGTTTAAATCCTGGATCTTCCACTTACTACGTGGGTGACTTTAGGCAAATTGTCTACTCTCAGTAAACTGTAATTTCAGTCTCTTTATGGTTAAAAAAAAAAAAGCAATAGTACCTGTGTCATGGGATTATAATAAGGATTAAATGAGATGGTGCATGTAAAGTGCTAAGCATAAACCCTGGCACGTAGGAGTGCTTGTTAAGGGTTATCTACAACTGTTGTTGCTGTTCTCATGAGCCCTCTCTGTGGGCCTGATAAACCAGCCACACATGTCTGCCTTTCCTTGTGGCGTGGTCCCCAAGCTTGCCTCTACTTTCACTGGCTTTGATAGATTTGCTGATGTTGTTAAAGGAAGGGAGATTGAGTGCTTTATGATCTTTTAAATAGTTGACATAGTTATAGCTGTGTAATTATTTTTCAAAGATCTCAATTTATGAAATCTTTATTCTAACTCAACTTTTTTGTTTGGCTGTCAAATAGCTGTTCCACAGCCAGTCTCTTCGAACAAAGGAAGATCTAAGAAAGCCTTAGAATCAGTGTTTCGTATTCCACCTGAACTTGATACATCTTTATTACTAGAGTTCATTGGGTGAGTACCCCCTTAACCTTAAAGTAAATAATTTTTTAAGTCCCAACAGTTATGAAGTCATCCTGAGCTCAGGTAAAACCAAGTTTTTCTGATATCCTTTTAAAAGTTAATTATGAAATATTTAAGATTAGGAAAAGGTTAAAGGATAATAATCACTTGTATCTCCCTCATCTGGCTTAAATAAGCAATACTAATATGGCAGAAGCCCCTTGGCTGCCTCTTCCTGTTCACTCCACCTTCTCTTAGAGATTAATAACCACTCTCCTGAAAACAATGATTGTCGTTCCCATGCATTTTTTATATGTTTACCACCTGTGTATCTATTACTAAGTAATATGTAGAATTGTTTTTGCCCATTTAAAAACTTTAAATGGCATCACACCAGTAGTGTTTTCCAGCTTGCTTTTGTCGCTCAGCGTTGTGTGATTCATCCATGTTGAAATGTGTAGCTCTAGTTCATTCATTTTCACCATTGCTTGGTATTCCCTTAAAATAAATATACCATAATTTATCTTTTCTTGTACTGTTGAAGGTCTAACTTGTTTCCAGCTTTTTTACTATTATAAACAATGTTGCTTTAAATGTTTAGTATCCCTGATGACTATTTTTCTTCTCAGTCACTTCCTCCTTATAACTCTAGGTTGCATGTATCATTTTAGTATCTAGCTTTTTCTATGTTGTATGTAGCTCTTTGTGTATTTATCCTGTGTTCTCAACTGATATTAAGGACCCCTAAGAGGCAAGAAACCTTTCTTATGTCTCCACAAAGCCCACAGAGTAATGGTTGATGATAATGAAATAAAGATCTCTTTGGAGGAATGAGAAGAAACCATGTAATACCAAACTTTAAACCAGCAATTTCTGTTCCTAAAGAATGTATTCCAACCTAAATGTCCAAAAGAGAACTGGTTAAATAATGGTATATAGCACACAAATATGTGCCATTATGGAACAATCTCCAAAATGTCTTAAGTGAAAAAAGCAAGATGCAGAAGACAATATATAGCATGTGTCCATTTATGTTTTTTTAAAGACGGTGGTGGAAAATATGTGCATATACGTATGATTTTTACATGCACAGACCATCACTGAAACGACATATAAGAAAATGTTCATGGCAGTTGTCTCTAGAAAAGGGCCCTGGAGTCTATGAGTCTGGGATGGGTAGGCTTTTCATTGTATTTGAATTTTTACCATGTAACTTGATTTTTAATAAGTCTAGTTAATTAAAATTTGAAAATTGAAAGGAATTTCTATTTCTAAATTATTTTGAGGAAATGTAATCTTTTCCACTAATGCACAGTAGGAACTGACAATCAAATTTTTTTTATACCCTCTTTGAAAAGTAGCAGGGATGCACTTTTGAAAAGTGGCAATACTGCAAAGATGGCAAAGATGTGATGGGTGTGCCACCATTACCTCTTTCTTTGCCCACAGCAGAAATCAATAATTAATCATGGCAAGCTTTCCCAATGCTTGAGACTTGACTAGAGTGCTCAAGGCGGCCATTACCACTTACCAAAGTTGTTAGATTGTTAACACATTTCCTGCTGTAGAAAAAAGAGCCTCACTTGGAATAAGAAGATCTAGATTTAAGTCCTAGCTTCTCTATCTAGCTTTGTAAACTTGAACGAATTATGTTTTGTTTATTCATAAGATGTTTATTAGGGTCTTGCTATATGCCAGCGCAGCACGCTGGCAGCTGCTGGGAATGTAGCTTGAATAAGTCAGCCATAGGCCTTGCCCTAGTGGAAGTTTTAGTTTTAGCTTCTCACAGCATCAGCTTCTCTGTCTGTAAAATGAGAGAATTGAACCTCACATGTTGATGATTACGATGGGTAGTCTGTCTACCTTATAATATATTCCTTTATCTGTTTTCAAATGGTTAACGAGAAGAAAGCTTCCAGTGGCAAAGAATCCTTTTCAAGTCCCCAGTCCCCAGAGGTAAAGCCCCACATTTTCACTACATGGAGAGGCTTTTGTGTTACCACAAAAGTCAAGCTACTGAGGGTAACTCCTAGGAAGTTCCTTCATGGTGGGACAAGTGGCAGATGAGTTTTAACCTGGTGCAAGTACGAGGACAAATTTGGTCCACTGGTGACCTTGCTTGAATTGGAGGAACAAAAAAAAACTGAGGTAGATTCAGCCTGTGGGCAGTGATTTTTCAACCACTGGAATATGAAATTAGATTTCCTCTCTAGATTGGGCATGCATCTTTTGTGATCTTAAGATAGTCTTGTACTTCATTTTGTTCTTTGGTTTCTATGTGTAAGGTAGAAGATTATGAAAAGAAAGAACCTCACACCGGCAGTATAGTGTGTATAGAAAGCATAGGCTTTGAAGAATCTAACTTAAAAGATATGTAACCATTGGGACGTAGCTTAGCTTCTCTGATTTTCACTTTCCATATTTCTAAATTGGGGGTTATAATAGCAACTCACAGGATTCTTGTAAGAATCAACATATGATATTCCTAGCATATCTAAACTATTATCAATATGTGAATATTGAAATAATGCAAGGTCGTTCAAAATTAAAGGTTAAAGTAGTTCGTGGTGTTGTAATATGTACAACGTCTGCCTAGTAAAGAAAATGGACTCGTGTGATGTGTGATATGACAAAAGTTTAATTCAGTCTTAAGCTCAGCGACGTTTATAGTAAACCAGGGAGGCACTGTCCCACTGTATGCTGTTAGTCCAACTAGAGTATTATGTTCAGCTTTGAGTACTAGATTTTAAGGGTGATGTTGGTAAACTGAGGTGTAACCAGATAAGTAGGTTTGGAAACCATGTCATATATGGCAGCAGAAGGAACAAAAATATTTAGCCCAAAGAAGAGAAAGCAATCATAAACCCCTCAAGTTAATTTTAAATCTTTAGAGGGTTATCAGATAAAAGAAAGATTGGATCTGATTCACAAAAGTCCCAAAAGGCAAAACCAGGACCAGTCGGTATAAGTTACAGGGAGAAACGTATTTGATTCAGTGCGAGCAGGCAATGTGTAACAAAATTGCCCACAAATAGAATGAACTAACTTGTCAATTAAGAAGCTCTCTATTGCTTTAGGTATTCAGGTAGAATCCATACATCATGGATTCTGTAGAGATAATTCTTGTAATGTGTAGGATATTTTATTTTATAATTCTAAGATTATGTATAATCTTAGATTTATATTTTATATAAAATGTATATATAAATTTGTGTTTTGTGTTTATATAGTTTATATTTAATATAAGATTATATTCTCTGTTATACTTGTATCTAAGAATACTCTGTAGGTGATGCAGTTGTGATCTTGTCTGTTCTTCAGCATGATAGGGAAGAATGAATGTGGGCTTTGGTGCTAGGCACACCTGAGTTTGAATCCCAGCTTTATCACTTACTAGCTCTGTGACCTTAGGCAAGTTATTAAACCTCTCTGAGCTTAATTTCCCTCATCTGTAAAATGGGGATACTAATACTTGATTTGCAGTGCTTTGTGAAAGCTAAATGAAAAACATGCATAATATATGAAGACCTAGTATGCTTGGTACCTAGTAGATGCTCAACAAAGGAAGTGCTCCTTGCCTCCTCGTGATGTAAAAAGGTGAAAGGCAAACTGAGTAAATCATGCCCAGGTGATTATGCTACAAGTAAAACAACAGGAAATACAGCAAGCTTCTTGTAAGAAATCTGTCTTGTAAAGGTTACTATAGAGAAAAAGAGACATTAATTATGATAGAGAAAGAAAGAAGTTTTACTTTAAGCTGTAAAATGTTAGAATCCTACATATGGGGGAAATCTAAATATTAAGAAAATAATTTTAGGGGCCGGCCCCGTGACTGAGTGGTTAAGTTCGCGCGCTCCCCTTCGGTGGCCCAGGGTTTTGCCAGTTCCAATCCTGGGTGTGGACATGGCACCGCTCATCAGGCCGTGCTGAGGTGGTGTCCCACATAGCACAACCAGAAGGACCTACAACTGGAGTATACAACAATGTACTGGGGGCTTTGGGGAGAAGAAGAAGCAGGGTGGGGGAGATTTGCAACAGATGTTAACTCAGGTGCCAAGCTTTAAAAAAAAGAATATAGGGGCTGGCCCCGTGGTCGAGTGATTGGGTTCGCGTGCTCTGCTGCAGGTGGCCCAGTGTTTCATTGGTTCGAATCCTGGACGCAGACATGGCACTGCTCATCAGGCCATGCTGAGGCAGCGTCCCACATACCACAGCTGGAAGGACCCACAACAAAGAATATACAACTATGTACCAGGGGGCTTCGGGGATAAAAAGGAAAAAAATAAAATCTTAAAAAAAAAAAAAAAAAAAGAATATAATTTTAACTCCTGGAAGTAAGTATACAAAGTAGTGTGAAATACTGGATAAAACTACCTTTGTCATACCACTAGGTGGCAGAGGTGACAATCAACTGCATTCGTTTAAACACAGGTGACGGTGTTTTAAAATTGATGTTCCTTAGATACTTAGAGTCATCTTATTTTTCTGTGTTATATGATTATATAGTTTAAAATATTTTATTAATTAATTTTGCTTTCGTTTTTCAGTGCTAATGAAGGCACGGGACATTTTAAGGTATTTTACTTTTGTTTTTCATTTACTTCACAAGAGGACCCTGTAGCATAGCAATCACATGGAGATTGTCTTCAATTACAACAAAGAGTGTTTTATAAATAAAAGTTGTTGAAATATGAAGTACATTTAATAATGCTCTCTTATAATAGGTTTATGAGAAAAGAGTTATTAAGTAGAGATTTGTTATTAATTCAGAAGTCTAAGGAAAAATAAGTGAGTAATTTTTAAAACTCTAAAACCAATTGCTATGTTAATTTGGTGATTAAAAAATGTTTCAAAGCATTTTTTGCATAGTTGGCGTTTAGAGTTAAAAATGAGCTTAAAATTTTATTTGCATGTAACTTTTTTGGCTCACGTTAACCTGCCCTGACTTGTTACTGCAAGTAACAAGTAAGAATTTCAGAGGTGAGACTGAACTTCTTTGTAACATAGTTTAGTTCAGAGTTGTCTTAAAGGCTCCGATATCACAGGTGTCATTGTACACAGTGTTGCTCCTATAGTGTGAGTCCTTCAGGAAAAGGTGACTTTTTTAAAAAGGTGTAAATCAGGCCTTACATTTTCTTGGGATTGTAAATATATAAGGAAATAGGTGACTTTAATCTGTTTAGATTTTCAGTGACTTTGTCAAAGTCTGTACTAAAATTTGGGTGAATTATATGTGGTTGGATGTATTGTGAATACAGTGGCTTGGAGATGGGAATTAAAACAAGAATAAATGTGTACTTCTCTGGATAAAGTATGTTATAGATGTTTCCCTGAGACCAGTGTGATGGAGGGAATGTAGTTTAGAATTTGGTAACTTTGAAACTCTTCTAAGTAGTAAAATATGAAATTTATTGTGATTAACTTTAAGAAGTTCTTTCATAGTAGTGTGGTGGGTGAGAAAGTGGCGTATAAGTTTCTGTATGGGACAAGTACAGTGTCATATGCTCCTAGAGTTCACTGAAGACATCTGTCCTATGACCTGTAGTAGCCAGACAAGCCAGCTGCATATAAAAACCTCATGCAGAAAGAACTAGAAATTAAATTGAAATATTAGCCTATTGCTTCCACAAAAGCACATATGTACCTAGAATATTTATGTAGTTCTGATGCTCACACATCAAGAAAATTTGATGACAGTACCACATATGAAGTGTTCTTGCCAAAACAAAGAAATGTGAGATTAATCACACCCCTAGATTTAATTACTAATGTATAGGAAATCCTGGGAACAAAGGAACATGTTAAGTGACACTGTAAGAATGTAATAAGCCAAATCTAGACAGTGGAAAACTACAGGACAAACAATTCTGATTCTTTAATAAATGGAAAGAGGTGAAGAGGGAACATATAAATAGAACAAATTGATTAAAAAAGATTCAAGGGACATCAACTAATTGCAATGTATGGAGTTTATTTGGATTTGATTTGAAAAATAAACTAAGAAATTTGTGAGATAATAGCCCCAAATTGGAAACAACCTAAATATCCATCAACTGATGAATAGATAAACAAAATGTGGTATATCCATACAATGGAATATTATTTGGCAATAAAAAGGAAGGAAGTACTGATACATGCTCCAGCATGGGTGAACCTTGAAAATATGTGAAGTGAAAGAAGCCAGGCACAGAAGACCACACATTGTGTGATTCCATTTATATGAAATGGCCAGAACAGAGAAGTTCATAGATACAGAGAGTAGATTGGTCATTGCCAGAGACTCAGGGAAGGGGAACTTGGAAGTGACTGCTAGTTGGTGTGAGGTTTCTTTTTAGATGATGAAAATGTTCTGAAATTACTGGTGATAGTTGCACAACTCTGTAAATATACTAAAAACCATTGAATTGTACACTTTAAAATGGTGAATTTAATGATACGTGAGTTATATCTCAATAAAGCTGTTAAATTTTTAAAACATAACTAAGCCAATATCTGATAGAAACTTTGAATAGAAGCATTGTTTGTAATATATTTAGTGTATACATTTTGAGAATACAAAAATATGTCTGGTAAAAATAATATATGCATAAATTAGAATTTTGGTTTGAGTCCGTCATTGGTTATTAGCTTTTTTTCATAAAATCTTTGTTTTATTTTTATTCTCTCTGTAATGACAGCCCTAAAAACAATAAAATCATTTTCTACTAGGTAAGAAAATTGAGACAGTTGGTGAAATTTGAACATTTACTAGATATTTTCTGATATCAAGGAATTTCAAAATATGATAATGGTATGTTTTTTAAAAGAATTCTTATCATTTAGAGATAGATACTGAAGTATTTACAAATGATGATATGATTAAATGATACGGCTGGGTTTTGCTTCAAAACAAATGGGGAAATGTCGACCAGACAGTAGTTGGGGTGGGACATGGGTGGAGTCTACTTAAAATAACATTGGCCTTGAGTTGATAAAGCTTGGTGATAGGTACATAGGCGTTTGTCATACTGTTCTCTCATAGTTTTGAGATGTTAAGCTTTCGGTTTTAACTGATGTAAATTTTCAGGCTTTATGTCTGTGAGAGGTGATGAATGTATTGTTTCAGAAACAAGTAGTTCTATTGATGCTGCATTTTGTGAGTATTTTTAGTTTGCTAAAACAGTCTTTTTATACTTTCTTAACCATTTGGCAATGTTATTGTTTTTCTTTTAATTCTGTATTTATAATGGAGTTCTAGTTAGAGCTTTTGATATTATAGCTCAGTATTCTCTACTAATTAGAAAGCTGTTTTTGTACCTTATATTTGAGTTCAAATAATAGGTGGTGGTGTTTTTGTCTATCTGGATGCACATGCCTGGTTGTCTGTGTCCCTTTGCAATGTTAGCAACCATTGGTGCTCAATGTCTAAGCCCATTAACAGGGTTTGGAAAATGATGCTATCCTTCCTTTGTCTTTTATTACTTGAAATACTTCTATAAAGAGAAACTTCCCTTCATCTTTTTGGTTAGCCAGTGGTACAGTTTATATAGGAAAGGAAGGATAAATACTTGATTCTTCCCTTTACTTACCAAGTTCAAAATAATGAGTTGGTTTGTTAGCATCCTCCAGTCATGACCAATTAGGTATTGTTTTTGTTATTCATTTAACAACAAAATTCATGGATTTGGACGTATTTGTGGTTTAAACCCACTTCAGTTATTACCCTTATTGATGTTCAAATTGTCCCATCCTAGATATCACAGTCTGTGATAGCTTCCTTGCTATCTGATATGACGATATAGTCCATGCTCAACTTGTACATCTCTTGCCTTAGACACTGAATCAGTCATTTCTCCAAGGTATCCTAGTTCCTTTGGTGGTACCTTTTCAGAGTCAAAGTCTGGTTGCTAGGGGTTCACCCTGCTACTGGGTTGGTAGCTGTTTCTAAGCCTTTCAGTTGACAGAGGTAGGAATTTTTTTCACGGTAAAATATAATTATGAGTTGATACCATCTTTTTAAAAGACATTTTTAGTGGTATGCGTTATCTAAAGCCAGAAACTAACTGAATGTCTTGTAAATCTCCCTATAGGTCTTAAACTAGCTTATTTCAACTTTCTTATCAAGTTGATCTTTGTGTAATAGATGGCAGGGAAGATTGCTGTGCTTAATTTCAAAGAACATTAGTTCTTCTGTGGATTTTTTTTCCTTGTTTATTTGCAGATGGTAGGAGGCTATTGAGTGTAGCAGAAAAAAATGCAATGACCATTTAGGTGAGAACTGGTTTTGTGACCTTAAGCCAAAAAAAAAAAGAAGAACAAATTGTCTTCTAAAAAAGCTGAATCTGAATTATATGGGGAAAAACTCCTGTTAACCCTGTGAGGATCCTAGCTTTGAAAGCCATGACTAGATTTTTCTTTCAGGTATTGACAGATCTCATAATCCACTTCTGGGGATCTAAAAAGTACAGTATTGATAACTTTAGCTAAGTTGGATTGATTTTTAACAAACACTAGGGGTGAGTGCTCACCAAGAAATTAAAAATGAGGGAAATCGGACTGTCTTCTGCTGGTGTACCTGAAGCCTGCTATTGAGATGGTAAGCCCAGGAGGCTGACCTTCAGAAATGCACTGGTTGCCAGGCAGCCACCCAGCTAGACGATCCGGAATATCAGCTTCTCAGTGCACCTGACGGGGCTCTCATGCTAGTCAGGTAGTGCTCCCTACAATGAGGTACCTTCCTGGGGTCTCCGCCTGGGGCTCTGCTGCATCTCCTCCTTAGTGAGACTGCCGCCTCAGCTTTGTGAAATGATTCCTGTACCTGCATTAAAAGAACGTGAAAGTTTGCGATTTTGCCTAGATGATACCACTATCCCATGGTGACAACTGGGTCCTCTATAAGAGTTAAATTTCTTGGGGTCGGCCTTGTGGTGTAGTGGTTAGGTTCAGCATACTCCACTTCCGTGGCCTGGGTTCGCAGGTTCAGATCCTGGGCACAGACCTATACCGCTTGTCGGCCACACTGGGGCAGCATCCCACATACAAAGAAGAGGAAGATTGGCACAGATATTAGCTCAGGGATAATCTTCCTTGAGCGAAAAAAGAAGAAGATTGGCAACAGATGTTAGCTCCGGGCGAGTCTTCCTCACCAAAAAAGAAAAGAGTTAAATTTCTTCACATAAAGAGCAAAATGAGCACAAAACACCAATAACTCTAAGTGCTTTATTATGTGCCAGGATTTCTTAACCATTATTTACATATATTAACTCACTTTCCTCATGATGATTCTATGAGGGTGCTGTTATTATCTCTGTTTTACAAATGGGGACATGGAGACACAGAAAGGTTCAGCAACTTGCCCAAAGACATGCAGCGAGAAAATGGCAGAACCAGGATAAACCCAGGCAGCCTGTCTCTGGAATACCTGCCCTTAACACCTGTGTGATCTGCTACACTGTGGTAATGAGGGATGAGCTACTGTCAGGAGAGGTCGGAAGAAACCAAAACTGCAGATGAGAAAGCTGAGCATTGTTGCCTGGAACAAACATGTGCCTAATCCGCCTAACCCTCTTGGTAGCTGTTCTGGGCTCCCGCTCTGCTAGTGCTGGAAAAACACTGCTCAGGTTTTCCTAAAAGGCACCCTTTTAGTTCTGATTACCTCAGCTTTTCATTTGCATTAGATAGTAGTAGCCTTAACGTTGCCTCAGAGAGAGACTGGCTGAGTAAGCATTAGTTTCTACTTTAAAACCCTGTGGTCTCTCCACCTGTCGCCTCAGACCATCGGATCAGATTTCAGCTACTTCTGTCTAGATGTTAATCGTTTTATTTTCCACTTAAAAAAGAAAACCCTTTATTGTGGGAAATTTCAAACTCATACAAAAGTAGACAGATGGTAAAATGAATTCTCATGTGCACATCACTCAACTTGAATAATTATAGACTCACGGCCACTCCTCATTTCACCTATACCATCACCACTTTTCCTTCGCATATAATTTTGAAGCAAATCCCAGACTACATATCATTTTATCATTAAATAATCCAATTTGTTTCTAAAAGATAAGGACTTTTTACAAACATAATAATGGTACTACAGTTTTAAAAATTAACAGTAATTCCATCATCAAATAGCCGTCTACTATTTACATTTCCTAGATTGTCTCATGAAGATTGTTTTATAGGTTTGTGTAAATCGGGATCCAGATAAGATCCGTACATTGTAGTTGGTGTTTGTAACACTTACGTCTTTTTTACTCTAGCCATCCCTCCTCCGTCTTGTTTTCTTTTTCTTGCAGTTTCTTTCTTGAAGAAACTAGGTTGTTTTAGATGCTTAATCTTGGATGTCCTCTCTCTGTCAATAAATTTTACTCTGTTTTGCTTTTGATAAGGTATTAAAATAAACCAGTAAACCCTTCTATTAAGAAAAATTGTTGACATACTTTTCAGAGAGGAACCTAGGCAGAAATTCTTTTTTCCTTCTTTCATAGGTAAATTAACTCAAATTTCATAGTAGTTTTTCTTTCATAAGTTTATCAAATCATATTTGCCATAAAATTTGCTTTAAGGTTTATGCATTTTGTGTGTATTTAATCTGAAGATAGTTTATTCATTTATTTTTTGTAGCCATTGGAAAAGAAGTTTGTCCGAGTGTCAGGAGAAGCAACTATTGGGCATGTAGAAAAATTCCTCAGAAGAAAGATGGATCTTGATCCCGCTTGTCAGGTAGAGTACATATGTGTAAAGGGACAGGTGAAGTTATCAGATTACCTTTAGCATATTGAAGAAAGAACTGTCTCTAGGATTTTATCAGTGGCTTTTGTCATGTGATACTGTGTATATTTTAAATACTAATTGAATATTGGTACACAGTGATACCCACCCCCAACTTTAATCACATTTGACTTACTGTCTGGTTTTTGCTGCCATTGATGACCGTCTATTGGTGTCAGAAAACAGCTGAGGATTTGAGAACTACTAAAGAGCTTCTAGAGCCTCAGTTCCAGCTCTTTCCTTTTTGGTAGGAGAACAAAACATTACTTATCATCCATCCACTTCTCTTCGGAGGACTTTCTTGCATTTCTCAGTTACTCAAGTATAACACACTAGCTCAAGACACCTAGAACAGTGAAATATCTATCTAATAGAGACCCTTTCAGTTTTTTAGGGATTGAAAAAGATCTCCCAGGGGCCAGCCCGGTGGCACAGCGGTTAAGTGTGCACATTCCGCTTTGGCAGCCTGGGGTTTGCTGGTTCAGATCTCGGGTGCAGACATGGCACAGCGTGGCAAGCCACGCTGTGGCAGGTGTCCCACATATAAAGTAGAGGAAGATGGGCACGGATGTTAGCTCAGGGCCAGCCTTCCTCAGCAAAAAGAGGATTGGCAGCAGATGTTAGCTCAGGGCTAATCTTCCTCAAAAAAACAAAAAAGGAAAGGATCTCCCATTCTGCTATATAATATTTTTTTATGGTGAAATGGAAACTTCAAACCTCTTGTATTGTTGAACGTAAAGTATAAATATACTCATAGTTCTAGTGATGTGAGCCAGTGAAAATGTACATTTACATAGTTTTGCATTTTCATTAGACAAATTTAAAATGGCTTTTTGTTATCCTCCATCACGTGTAAAATTTCATAGACTAAGTCGTATATATATATTTTTTTCCATAGGAAGATTGGTCCTGAGAGAACATCTGTTGCCAATCTTCCTCTTTTTGCTTGAGGAAAATTAACCCTGAGCTAACATCTGTGCCAGTCTTTCTCCGCTTTGTATGTGGGTTGCTGCCACAGCATGACTGACAAGTGGTGGTGGTCTGTGCCCAAGATGCAAACCCACAAACCCAAGCTACTGAAGCAGAGTGACTTAACCACTATTCCACAGGGCTGGCCCCTCATACACTAATTTTTATCTAAAATACCTGTTTGCTGTTAAGTTAGTAGATATTTTAAATCTGGCTGAAATTTTCCTAGTGTTTCAGTACCAATATCTACTCGTACTAAATATATATTAAATCCAATGAAATGTGGCTTCTCTTACTGAGATTGACATAATGCTGGCTGTATCTCACGGCAACTGAAAACTGGAAGTGACTTATCTGTTACCTTTTAGCCGTAGCATACTTGAGGCTATTCTCCGTCTTTTGGTTAGAAATAGAAAGCTGTTTAGAGACTCCTGGACAAAGAATTGTGAGTGATCCCGTATGTCTATTATTTTTAAAAGCAGAAGTCAGAAAACTTGCACCTGATTGTATGGAATAACTAAGAAGTGGAAGCCAAGAGAGCTTTCTCTAGGATATGGATTACTTCTTCTGTGGCTAGATATTGATTAGAGCACAATTACCATTTGTAAGTTTCACGGTTGGTGTTTTAAGAAACTCGGTTGCCAAAACTCTAAATTGGTTTTATGGTGTGAAAACGTGGGTTTATATTTTCCTCATATCATAGAATTTCAAGGCTTTTAGCATTTTGAAGTAAAATCATATAAAATTTGTTTCAACCTTTAATTGTCTCTGTCACCTCTTGGCTCTTTAGGTAAATATTCCTTTCCTATTCAGATACTATATAGCTGATAACATTCATAAATTACTATTTCACCAAAATGTTAAAATAACGGAACAGAGAATTATCAAATATGGAGACCCATTAATTGCTGACTAAAATTGTTTAAGCCTTCTAAACCCAAGAGAGAGTAAACAAGAATTACTTCTAATATGAACAAAACATTGAGTTAGTTAACCGTTAATCAAAATAAAATTCTTTGTGAACCAAGTCACTTGAGCCTGCTGTGCCGAGCGTCTTTAAACCAGTTAGTCCCAGGTCAGAAATGTCTGCTTTGTTTACAGATATGTGACCTTCATGTATGGCTATTTGCTAACAGGAATGAATGATTACTAGGGGACTGTTAAGTGATAAACTACCTTTAAAGTTATTTGTGGCAGATCAAAATAAAAAAAGACAACAGTTCTAAAAGATAAAAAAATACAGATCATGTGTTCTTAAAAGAGATTTAAGTTAATTCAAAATCAGAAATCAATAGTTATTTGAATAGATTTCTTTCACATAGAGACCCCAGTGCCTCTGGATAACTGTCGTTGATTTAGCGGTATTTTGAACTCATTGATGTCTTACTATATTTTGTTTTGTAGTTACTCTTATGTTGTGTTCCTTTTTACATTGTTTGATGTTTAGACCTTATTTTGCTTTAATGAAACAAGGCTTAGAAAATACATCGCATTGATCACTAAAAATTCTTTATATAAAAGACGTGGTATTAGGTTTTGTTGTTAATCCTACCATAATTCCATCTAAAAGATAGATTCTTTTATTTTCTTATTGAAGTTAAGATAGTTTACAACATTGTGAAATTTCATTTGTACATTATCATTTGTCACTCATCTTATAGGTGCGCCCCTTCACCCTTTGTGCCCACCCCCCCCACCCTCTTTCCCCCAGTAACCACTAAATAGTTCTTTCTGTCCATGTATTTGTTTATCTTCCACATATGAGTGAAATCACACAGTGTTTGTCTTTCTCTATCTGGCTTATTTCACTTAACATAATACCCTCAAGGTCCATCCATGTTGTTGTGAATGAGGCAATTTTTTCATTTTTTATGGCTGAGTAGTATTCCATTGTATATATATTCCATATATTCTTTATCCAATCATCAGTTGATGGGCACTTAGGTTGCTTCCATGTCTTGGCTATTGTGAATAATGCTCCAATGAACATAGGGGTGCACAAGTCTCTTTAAATTGCTGATGTCAAGTTCTTTGGATAGATAGCCAGTAGTGGGATGGCTGATGTTTCTATTTTTTTTTCCTACTTTTTCTCCCCAAATCCCCCAAGTACATAGTTGTATATTTTAGTTGTGGGTCCTTCTAGTTGTGATATGTGGGATGCTGCCTCAACGTAGCCTAATGAGCAGTGCCATGTCCACGCCCAGGATCTGAACCAGCAAAACCCTAGGCTGCTGAAGCAGAGCATGTGAACTTAACCACTTGGCCACCGGGCTGGCCCTGGTGTTTCTATTTTTAGCTTTTAGTTTTTTAAGAAATCTCCATACTGTTTTCCATAGTGGCTGAACCAGTTTGCATTCCTACCAGCAGTATATGAGGGTTCCCTTATCCCCACAACCTCTCCAACATTTGTTATTTTTTGTCTCAGTTATTATAGCCATTCTAACGGATGTAAGGTGATATCTTAGTGTAGTTTTTTTTTAAAGATACTTTATTTATTTTTTATTATCGTTATTTTTGTGTGTGTGAGGAAGATTGGCCCTGAGCTAACATCTGTTGCAAATCTTCCTCTACTTTATGTAGGATGCCACCACAGCATGTCTTGATGAGCAGCGCTAGGTCTGTTCCCAGGATCCGAACCTGTGAACCCTGTGATTCAGAATATGTGAACTGAACCACTTAGTTAAGTGTAGTTTTAATTTGCATTTCCCTGGTGATCAATGATGTTGAGCATCTTTTTATGTGCCTATTGGCCATCTGTATATCTTCTTTGGAGAAATGTCTGTTCATAGCCTCTGCCCATTTTTTGATCGGGTTGTTTGATTTTTTTGTTGTTGAGTTGTGTGAGTTCTTTATATATTATGGAGATTAACCCTTTGTCGGATATATGATTTGCAAATATTTTTTCCCAGTTGGTGGGTTGTCTTTTTGTTTCAGTCCTGGTTTACCTTGCCTTGTAGAAGCTCTTTAGTCTAATGAAGTCCCACTTGTTTATTTTTTCTTTTGTTTCCCTTGTCCACGAAGACATGGTATCTGAAAAGATCCTTTTAAGGCTGATGTCAAAGAGTGTACTGCCTATATTTTCTTCTAGATGTTTTATGGTTTCAGGTCATACCTTCACGTCTTTGATCCATTTTGAGTTTATTTTTGTAAATGACATAAGAAAATGGTCTACTTTCTTTTACACCTGGCTGTCCAGTTTTCCCAACACCATTTATTGAGGAAACTTTCCTTTGTCCATTGTATGTTCTTAGCTCCTTTGTCAAAGATTAGCTTTCCATAGATGTGTGGTTTTTGTTTCTGGGCTTTCAATTTTGTTCCATTGATCTGTGTGCCTATTTTTGTACGAGTACCATGCTGTTCTGATTACTATAGCTTTGTAGTATATTTTGAAGTCAGGGATTGTGATGCCTCCAGCTTTGTTCTTTTTTCTCAGGATTGCTTTAGCAGATAGGTTCTTTTAAAATTATTATTTATTTAGTAAATGACCTTAACCCTACTATTAAATTGTTTCCAAATCATTTTTCAAAGAGACTCTAATGTAGCATATGGTGTGTCCCTACCATTCATTTATTATCTATTGATACTAAATTGAACATCTATGTACTTGGCTTTAGGAGTACAGGGATGAGACAGAAAATTCATGCCATATGACGAGTGCAACAAGAGCGCAAGACTGAGCAGTTTAACTCTGGAGGGGTCAAAGGATGGATTTGAAGAATGGATAGGAATTTGTCAGAAAGACAAGGAAGATAGAACTTTCTATCAAAGAAAAGAGTATGGATGAACAAAGAGGAATGAGGCAGTGTAGCACTGGCTCATTCAGTGAAAAATCCTGTCTTGGAAACTCTAGTGTGATCTTGCTTTTAAAAAGATAAGAGTTTTTCCTCTGTTCTTAAGACTACCTTCACATTCTGATTTCTCCTCTGAAATTCAGAAATATTACAGTTTTCCTTTCTAAGACTTGATGCTCCAGAGGGTAGAAAGATGATACAGAAGAGAGTTAGCAAAGCAGACCTGAGGCTGCTGTCTTTAGAAGGGCCTGCTTATAAGGTTGGCCCTTGCCTAGCCTCTAGGAACTTGGCTTGCAAAAAGTTCCCTACACTAATATGAACAGTGCCCTAACTGCTGAGGGTGTTTCACTCTGCCTAGACTGTATAAACAATAGATCCATGATGACTACCTGCTTTCCCTAAACTCTGCCTCAAATGGACTTCCCTGGGCAGGAGCAGTGCACAAGTTGGCAGTATTTCCACTGCTAGAGAAAGGAGGACCCTAGGTGTATCTCCTCCTGGACAGGGAGGGGGGAACTTAAGAAGCCTGTGCGTGGATTTTTCCAGACTCCACCTACTTCTTTTTCCCTTACTGATCCTGGCTGTGTGTCCTTGCTGTGTTTCTGTAAAAGTGATAAGTGATCATGCTGAGTCCTGTGAGTCCTCCTAGCAAATTACCAAATATGTCGGTCATGTTTGTGGAACCCTCAGAAATGTGACTCTGTTTGCATGAGGTAATTTATGAAATATTTACAGTAAAGTAACTTTTAAAACTCAGCAAGTAAAATTAGAAGCAATTTAAATGTTTTTCAGGGTAATGGATCTATAAAGTATGATGTATTCATACAATGGAACAGTGTACAGCTATGAAAGAGAGAGAGCTATGGTCCAGATGTCCATGGTATACTAAAGCTTTGTTTTTTTAAAAAAGAATTTGTAGAACAATATATGTAGCATAATCCCATTTTTATGAAAAGAAAAACAAAAAACCCACATGTATACATAGCATCTAGGACCATACACATCAAACTATTAGTAACTGGCCAACCTCTGGGTGTTAAGATTAAGTTGAAAAGAATAGTAACCAAACTAAAAATGTATACCATGTGGTGAAGCCCATTAAGAGTAATATCCCTGGGTTGCTGAATGATTAATGAAAACATAATGATAGTCTCCAAATTTTTTAGTTTTTCAGTGAATCTAAGTTCTGTGTTCAAGATCTGCTATCACTGCTTTCAAGTCATTTTGCAAACAAGTATTGCTCTGCCAATTTTAGAAATGATAAGCATAAAACACAAAAGTTGTTACTAATCAGAGATTATGCATTACGAGATAGCACAGGGATTGACAAACTATGAGCCCTGGGCCGAATCTAGCCTGCCATCTGTTTTTATAAATAAAGTTTTATTGGAACACAGCCATCCTATGGCTGCTGTCATGCTACCAATGGCAGAATTGAGTAGATGTGACAGAGATCCTGTGGCCCACAAAGGCTGAAATATTTACTATCTAGCCCTTTACAGAAAACGTTTGCCGACCCCTGACATGAATTTAGGCCTTGGAAAAAGATAGACCTGGGTTCCGATATGGACTTTGCTACTTACTAGCTTTGTGACCTTAGGAAAGTTTAATGTCTTCACTTCCTAGTGTCCCTGTCTTTAAAATGGGAATTATAATGCCTAGCTCGTAGGAACGTGAAGATTAGATGAGATAGCGTATGTCACACACATAGTACAATGTATGGTATACGTAGTGGCTCCTCAGTTAGATGTAACTGCTTTTCCTGTCCTTCCACAGACATGCTGAAGGTTTTAGGGAGACTGTGTTGGCAGTGTGCAGGATCTTTAGAGTAAAAAGAATTTGAAGGTAGGAAGTCTGGTTAGGAGGTGCCTTCAGTGGTTTAAGCCTAGGGGCAGCAGCTGAAAGGACGATATGAACTGAAGAGGTGTTATGAAGAAAGAAGCAACAGGACTTGGTAACTGATTGCTTGTGAGAAGAAAGGAAAAGGAGAAATGAGAGTCAAAGGTGATATTGGGGTTTGGAGGACACGGAGAAGTTTTGTGCCATAAACTAAATAGGGACATTAGGAGATGGAGCCATGTAAGTGATTAGATTACTAAGACGTTAAGGACTCGATCCCATTTTAAGCCAATGGGAAAGGAGCACTCAGTGAAAGACAGATTAAAGATCTGCGTTTCTATGTTAGTAAGTATACTGGAATCTTATTACAGTATAGTGCGTAACCATACAATATTCTTTGTAGAGCAATCTACATAAAAGTAGGTTTGTCTTAGAGTTTTGACGTTACTAAAGGGCTGAAAAGACCTTATTAATTAAGATTGTTTCACCCATAAAACAGTTTCCTTTGTATATACTTTGTTAGTGTTAGACTTTCCGTTGTTGGAAAATAAGATATTCCTTGCAAGAGAATTATTCAAATAACTAAAGATTGCTTTTTTAAGCATTGCCTACCCTTTTAGTAATTTTATCATAAAACTTTTTTTAAAATGTACTTTCTTGTGCCTTCTTATCCAGAATATATCAAATGTGATTTAACTTGTTCTCAGAGATTTAAGGAAATAATTTTTTAATATCTGCTGTACTGTGCTGTTGTCCTCCTGTGTCCTCTAATGCTCTTGCCATTTTACTTTATTTACTTTTGTGAAAAGTTTCTAAAACCTTTCGTGAGAGTGTTTTTATCAGTCTGAAATAAAATAACAAATTCTAGTCTGGAAATAATTATGTTGATTTTCTAAATTTTTTATATGGTTTTTGAAGCAGGAAAGCAGTCTCATGCTCTCCATTTGCCCACAGGTAGATATCATCTGTGGCGACCACTTGTTGGAACGATATCAAACTCTGAGGGAAATTCGGCGTGCAATAGGTGATGCAGCGATGCAGGTGGGTCTTAGACTTTACCATGCTTGTGCCTAACAGGCACGTTATTTAATGAAAGAAAAAAGTTTCATATTATCAATAAAATTTTAATAAATATTACATAATTTTCTTAAAATTACATATATAATAAAGCTTAATATTTGTTGAACACTTACTGTATGTCAGGTACCTTTCTAAATGGCTTATATGGATTAGCTCTTTTGTTGTTCATAATCATATGAGGCAGGTTTTTATCCCCCATTTTAAAGATAAGGAAACCAAGGTACAGAAAGGACACATCACGTGCCCACAGTGCATTGGTGGGGAGCCAGGGCTCAAACTCCAGGCAGTTTGATTCTAGAGGTCTTGCTCTTTTTTCTCTCTCCAGTACTGCAGTAGAGCTTGAAGACTGCTGGGCAAGTATATCCGCAAGGACATTTCTTTAAGAAAAATTTGCAGATACTCATTAGGCTTTAGAGACTTACATACCATTTCTTGCTCAATAGGTAAGAAGCTATAGTAACTATTTTGATGTTTTAATTAGCCTGTAAAGGGAATAGGAATATAATGTGAAATCTTCTAGTTAGTATAAATGAAAAGCAAGATAGGATCTATAATTTTAAAGAAGAGACAGCAAGATCCACATATTCTAATGTATCACCGAACCTAGAGTGGTAAATTGTTTCAGGAGCTATGTGGCTCTGAGAAGCTTGTAAAGTACTAATAAAGATTTGATGAGCAGCTCTCAGCTTAAACAAATTTTTGTCTGATTCGTTAGACATATACTTTGTTTTGGTATAATGGCCTATGTTCAGTGAACAACTACTTAAATAAGATGCAATGTGTTGTAAGAATCATCTTAGTGTGGCTTATACAGTTCCTTGGAAGAAGCAGAATGAATACACACACATAAACCCTTATGTGTGTCCATACATATATGTTCTAATTGACATTTAATTGAAATGCATGAGTTTTGACAAATGCATATAGCTGTTTAAGTCAAACCCCTTCTTAAGATCTGGAGCGCTCCCCTAACCCCCAGAGACTACTCTCATGCCCCTTCCCAGTCAATCCGTCTCCCTAGCGCTGAGCCAACCACTGTTCTGATTTTTTCCTCATCATAGGTTAGTTTTTCTGGTTTTTTAAAATAACAGTTGTATTGAAATATAATTAATACACCATACAACTCACTAATTTAAAGTGTACAGTTCAGTGGTTTTTAGTATATTTACAGAGTTTTGAAACTCACCACAATCAATTTTAGAACGTTTTTATCACACCAAAGAGAAACTCCATCCCCATTAGTACTCACTTCCCATATACCCACCCGCCACTACTCTTTGTCAGTCACTGCTCTACTTGCTGTCACTGTGGATTGATTTATCTATTCAGGACATTTCATATAAGTGAAATCATACACTGTGTGGCCTTTTGTGACTGACTTCTTTTACTTAGCATAATGTTTTCAGGGTTCATCCATGTTGTAGTGTCTATCAGTACTTTGTTCCTTTCCATGGCTGAATAATATGCCATTATATGGATACACTACATGTTATTTAACCATTCATCAATTGATGGATATTTGAGTTGTTTCCATCTTTTGGCTAATATGAATGGTGCTGCCGTGAACATTGATCTACAAGTTTTTGTGTGGACGTGTTTTCATTTCTTTTTGGTATATACGTAGGGGTGGAATTGCTGGGTCAAACATAACTCGATGTTTAACCTTTCAAGAAACTGCTAGACTGTTTCCAAAGCAACTTTACCATTTTATATTCCCACCAGCAGTGTGTAAGGGTTCCAGTTTCTCTAATCCTTGCCAACACTTACTATCTTTTTTTTTTTTAAAGATTTTATTTTTCCTTTTTCTCCCAAAGTCCCCCCAGTACATAGTTGTATATTTTTAGTTGTGAGTCTTTCTAGTTGTGGTATGTGGGACGCCGCCTCAGCATGGCTTGATGAGCAGTGCCATGTCCGCGCCCAGGATTCAAACCGGCGAAACCCTGGGCTGCCAAAGCAGAGCGTGCGAACTTAACCACACGTCCACGGGGCCGGCCCCACTGTCTATCTTTTTGATTATAGCCATCCTCTTGGATGTGCAGTAATATCTCATTGTGGTTTTGATTTCATTTCCCTGATGACTAATCATTTTGAGCATCTTTTTATGTGTTTATTCATTCTTTGGAGAAATTTCTATTCAGATCCTTTGCCCATTTTTAAAAATTGGGTTTTTTGTCTTTTTATTAACTGAGTTGTAAGAAGTCTTCATATATTCTAAATACTGGTCCTGTATCAGATATATGATTTGTAAAAATTTTCTCATCCAATGGGTTGTCTTTTCACTTTCTTCATGGTGGCCTTTGAAGCATGAAAGTTTTTAATTTAATGAAGTCTGATTTATCTATTTTTCCTTTTGTTTCTTGTGCTTTTTGTGTCACATCTAAAAGACCATTGCCTAATCCAAGGTCATAAATATTTACACCTATGTTTACCATAGATTAGTTTTGCTTATTCTAGAACATCATATAAATAGAATCATAGATCGTGTACTATTTTGTGCCTGGCATCTTTCCCCCAGCATGCATTTTGAAATTCATCCATGTGGTTGCATGTAGCAGTGGTTTGTTCCTTTTTATTTCTGCGTAGTATTTCATTGTATAATATGCCATATGTTTTCAATTCTCCTGTTCATAGACACTTGGGCTATTTCCAGTTTTTTGCTAATACAATAAAAGCAGCTATGAACATTTTTATACAAGTATTTTTTTCTCTCCTTGTCGTCTTTCTTAACCAGTTTTTTTGAGAACATATTTTTCAATTATTTTGAATAAATATCTAGGGATGGAATTGCTGAATCATAGGGAAGGTGTATGTTTAGTTTGATAGGAAACAAATAATTGCTGTATTTTGCTGTGATTTTTGTATCTGTCCTTTACTGCCAACTTGTAAAGAACTATGGCTGAAATTTGTGCAGCCATAATGACTATGGTTTATTGTGGAGAATTTTATTTAGTTTTTTTGCTTGGTTTTCTTTTTGCTAATTTGCTACAGGTATCCTTGTCCCCACCACTCAGATTTAATGAGTGTCAACACTTTGCTCTTTTAGATAAGAAGATTGAAAATTTTCATCGTTTTAAAAAGAGATTTGAAACAAACAAGGCAAAGTGTTGACACTCATTGAATCTGAGTGCTGGTTACAAAGGTAATTGTTACATTAATCTGTATACTTTGAAAATTTTTAAACCTTCAGAAAAGTCATAGGAATAGTATAATGACCATCCATCTGCTGTTTCCCTGGATTCACCAATTTTAACAGGATTCTATCTGGGAAATAGAACCAATATGAATGTTATAGAATAAGGGATTATACCTTAAATATTGTACAAGCTGGTGAAGAAATGTATGGAAAGATATTGGCTGCCTTTCTGGTAGTGGACCAGTAGTCATTATAAATCAACAGGGCAGCAATTCAGAGAAAAGATGGATATGAAGTAGGAAGAGCAAGAATAAACTGGAACTTGTGAGGAGAAACTGAAATCTATGTCTCATCACCTCCATCCTCAATGATATGAGTGATCTGTAAACAAAACTGAGAGTCTTTGCCATGGAGATGGCCCAGAACTCAGAGAAGCTGAAGTTGGAGTTCTGATGGGTCAGGAGTTCAGGCATGGCTGCTGCTGTCTGCCAACATTGTGAGGCAGCGTATCAGCAACAATGTGCATAAGATGGAGGGGTACTTGGTGCCCTATACTGACCTTCTGAGCCCAATAGCTTCTGCTTCCTTCCACCTTCCAAATCTTGTGCAGCTCTCTATTGGCTAAGTAATTAACTAACCCAAAAAGGGAAGGGAATTCTGAGAAATGTAGTTCCAGTTTGGCTAAGTTGACCCAGCAAAATGCAAAAGAACTGGCTAAAATTAAAAAGGCTCATGGGGCCGGCCCTGTGGACCTGTGGTTAAGTTCGCGCACTCTGCTTTGGTAGCCCAGGGTTTCACGGGTTCAGATCCTGGGTGCAGACATGGCACTGCTCATCAGGCCACGCTGAGGTGGTGTCCTACATGCCACAACTAGAAGGACCGACAACTAAAATATACAACTATGTACCGTGGGGGCTTTGGGGAGAAAAACGAAAAATAAAATCTTTAAAAAAAAAAAGTTGTTTTGAGATTTTTAAACAGCTTGCAAGCTATACTTTGTTTTATATATCAGCATATCATATATTGTTTTGTAAATGTTTTCAATTCTGAAACATAACTATATGCAAAATATTAACATTATGTAAAATGTAATGTCTTGTAAAAATGTTAATAGAATCTTTCTATTTGTGTTGTAATACAAATTAATTTCCTTTGATTAGGCTAATTAGGCTAGAACAGATCTGATGGTCCATGGGCCAAACATGGTATGGGATTATGCTTTATTTGGCTTATTCTGTTTTAAATATCTTGAGTTTAAATTCCTTTAGCTAGGCATCTGCTCTCTGGTTTACCACTGGTCCCAATATTCGCTATTGACTCGCATACCTGACTCACATATTCATTTATGTTACTTTCCTGGCCCTTGTGGGCATTTGAATTTGGAAACCCTTTTCTAGAATTCTGGTGAGTTTCCCTAGAGTTGCCGGGAACAGGAGCCAGATCGCGATGAGTTGAGTAGTGAATGAGAAATGAGGAAGCACAGCCATGGAGAAGCTTAGAATGAAAAAAGAGGGAGAGCAATGGCTACATTCGGATTAGAAATGCAAGGCATGCATGCACTCCTTCTGTGTTGTTCAAAGTGGGTCCATTTCTCATTGCAGCTTCCCCAGTGAGTCTTCCTTTTTAGCTAGTTTTCCAGGTCACAGTGTATTAGAAATAGCACTTTAAAAAGGTGGATTGCTTGCTGGTTGCAGCCTTGGTGAGAGCACAAAGAATTAAGACATGATAGCAAGAGAGGAGACAGAAACCCCAAAAAGCAGATAAAAAGACTCGGAAACACAGTATCTGGAGTCATTTAGTATAGGGGTAAGTTGTCCAACAACCCCTGAGGACATCGCTGTGTTACAACACAGTTGTTACTATTCCTAATGATGCCTCTGGATATCAAAGAAAGGTGAAATTATATTGAACAGTCTTTAAGGAGGAAGTAAAATGTATGATGTGTTAAATGGGTAAGAGTTCCAGTTTTCTCACTTATAATAGCAGCTGCATTTATGTGGAAATCAATGTTTCATTTCTTTGCAGATCCATGATGCTCTGTAACTGAGTGTGTTTTTAGGGAAGCCCAGGGCTTGGGTGACGTATTAAGTAGTCTGTGCAAAAGGAAAGGTCTGTCTCTTTTGCTCCTTTTCGGAGAACTATTTAGCCATGAACAATCCTGGATAACTATGGGTACCTGGTAGCTTCAGAATTATCTTCTGCGAGTCATTAAAAAGGCACATTGACAGGGAGTGTTTAGTGATGAGATGAGTGAGTTGGGTCCTTTATTTTCTTTAAATCAAAGAATTTCACATTATACTGCATTATGAAAAATAAATGGTCTTTGACTTAATCATTTACATAACTGATTTTTAACTACAAAACATTCCTTTTTTTTTTTTTTTTTTTTTTCCTTTTTAGGATGGTCTTCTGGTCCTTCATTATGGTCTTGTGGTTTCTCCTCTGAAAATTACTTGAGGATTCCAGGAGTGTTAGGAGGGGGGAAACAAAATAAGGAGGCTTCTTCAGGATCGCGTCTCACCAAAGATTTTCACCAAACATGTGATTGCTACCACTTTGTGCTGTTTGAGACATAGTTTATCTGTTTTCAGCACCAAGAATCATAGCATTTATAGGTACCACTTGGAATGATGGAATGCATTGTGTTTTTCTAGAGACTATATATAAAGCATCCATAGCTCAGGGGAAAATTTCAAAGCAGCGAATTGTTAAATTCCTTTGATTTCAAATACTTTGACATTGATTTTGCTTCCTAATCTTTGAGATCAGCCGGTTACTCCTTTCTTTGTTGAGCCATAATCCTTTCGTGTTGGTGATTGGGATTTTGCTCTTTGGAATGGTGTCAGCTGGGCAGTCACCTTCTTGGGAAAGAAGTGTGATTTGGAACTGAAGATTCAGAGCCAGTTTTTGTTAAATTAGAGTGTACCTCTCAGACAAAGACCAAAACTATTGGCCACTTTTATATGTTGCCATCATATTTTGAACTTGTATCCTTTTTTTTTTTTACCAGCAGACACTACTAAAAAGATGTTATTCACTTCTAAAAGGGTTGAATTGTCATTGTTGTGTTTGAAGAGACTGTCTTCTGTAGCGTTTATGGCCCGTACCATAAGCCTTTAATAAAGACTCCTTTAACATATCTTATCACAAGGGGTGCCTCTTTGCAACAATATTTTTGTCCTTTGAATGTTAATTTGATTGACATTCATTTTATTTGAGTATATAACATGATTGTCAATACCTTATAATGGCACTGCTTCTGAAAGTAATAAAAAAATTTGAATGTGAGACATTTACAGAATACTTATTCATTATTTCATAAGTGAGTTTAATTTTCATTTTCCCATTACTTTGTCACTGGGATAAAGAATATGGGTACTTGAGAGTTCATTCATTTGCATGCAAAGATTTTGGTTTTAAACTATTTTACCTAAAATTAGCATTGTGAGCTTTCCAAAAGAAATATTTTGTAGACCCTATTTCACTGCAAAATCTCCAAGTCTTCATAGGAACAATTACAGTTGGATAAGGATAGGCAGTTGTTTTATAAAGAATTTGTGAACTGTGTATAAATTTCTTCTAACATTTAATAAAAATTTTTAATAAAAGTTTATTTTAACCTATTTTGAAATGTTTTTTTTATTGTGGATTTTTAAAAAATAACCAAAACTTTAAGAGACAAGGTATCTGAATCAAAGTTAAACTTTGCCATCAAATAGATATTTTATAAACATCTTTGCTTTCACTGATTATACTAAATGCTGTTATATGACAGTAGACAGAATAGCAGCTATGGAATTCATTGCCTCTTAAATGTTTCTTCCACAAATTACTTAATGTTTTTATTCTTGTCCCATGTTAACATATCTGTGTCAGGGATCCCCAACACCACCCTCAGTTTCAATGGTTACTGGAAGGACTCATGGAACCCATAAAAGCTGTTATACTCGTGATTGTAGTATTACAGTGAAAGGATACAGATGAAAATCAGCAAAGGGAAAAGATGTACAGGACAGAGTCCAGGAGAAACCAGGCCCAAGCTTTTAGTTGTCCTCTCCCAGTGGAGACAAAGGGACAATGTTTAATTCTCCCAGCAATGATTTGTGACATGAGTAAAATGTTGCCAACCAGGGAAGCTCACCCGAACCTTAGTGTCCAGGGTTTTTACTGAGAGTCAGTCATGTAGGCATGTGGTGCCCAAGTGATTAACTCAGCCGCTGAGACCTCAGCACCCATCCAGTGGTCAAACTGATACAGCATGTCCCAGGGCCCCAGGTATACAAAAATAGGCATTTGCCGTAAGTCACATTGCTGGCATAAACTGGTGTGGCCCAAGGTCTTAGGCATACAAAGACAGGATATTCCAAGGGCTCGGAAGTTATCATGTATAGTAACATGGGAAAATACTTAAGTAGAATATTAAATATAGTGGATAAACACTTCTGCAATGAACAAGCCAAGAGAATTTATCACTTGTTAGACATTGTGCGGACAAGATTAAAATCAAAGAGGCATGGTCTGCCTTCAAGGAACTCACAGCATATGGGTTACACAGATCTCTCAGAATCTTAATAAAAGGCAGATACTGGTAAATACTATAAGAATCACAAAGAGCTCTATGCTTTTTTCGCTCCCTCCTGGACTTAACCTCCAAGAATCCCAAAGAACTAAATTATATCTGATTATATCTATTCAGCCTATTGTTATTACCAGGCAGTAAACTAAATAACTAAGAATGCTGATTGATGGGTTCACAAATCTGTATCCCAAAAACCAGTGTGATCTTTCAACAGAAAAACAGTTTCAGATCAAAGGAGTTAATGCTTTTAAACTCCAGTGCATCTTTTTTTTTTTTTTTTTTTGCTGAAGGAAGATTCCCCCTGAATTAACATCTATTGGCAATCTTCCTCTTTTTTTTTTTGCCTGAGGAAGATTAGCCCTGAGCGAACATCTGTGCCAATCTTCCTCTATTTTGTATGTGGGATGCTGCCACAGCATGGCTGACTAGTGGTGTAGGTCTGTGCCCAGGATCCAAACCTGGGCCACTGAAGCAGAGCGCATGGAACTTTACCCACTATGCCACAGGGTCGGCCCCTCCAATGCATCTTGTGTCCGGTTCTAGGTAGCATACCTCAAAGATACTTACAGATGGGAAGGCAATGGAATAGGGAACAGTCAGAGGGAGAGACCCAGAAACCAAAAAGAACTGAGCAAGTGTTGAGCAATTGCTTCTGGTTAACTTGGAGACGCGAAAAGTCAGGGATGAGGAGGCAATACGTGGTAGCTGTCTTCCCGTAACCAGAGGGTCGAACAGATGAGAGAAAAGCACAAGCAAGAACAAAAAAAATGTCCTGTCTCGCGGCCTTGGGTTAGCCTTGCTACCACCACCAGCAGCGTGCATTTAGTTTAGTTGAGATAAAATCAAAGTTTTTTAAAAGGAATTTTTACTAGGAACATAGGCGGAAACAATGCTACCCAAATCTGCACAAAGAAGAGTATATGAAGTGTGGGTTCCAGAGCCTAACTTCAAAGGCTAAAAAAAGATTTGTTTGACTTGCACTGTTCATAGTCCCTTTGTTTTTGCCTAAGCCCCCTTTGAGGGGATACTAGGCAAAGATGCCCAGAGGGATGGTTTGCGGTAGTCGTGGTTTGGCAGAATGTGTGCTTGGCAGGTTCCTCGTTCCTTCCTTAAATGCCATCCCATTCTGTTCTCTCCAGTGTAGGCCCAAGTCATTTCCTCTGACCTTGGGCTTGGCTGAGCTTCCCCCGTCTCCACTGCATTGTCCTTCCCTCCTGACTGAGTCAGACACGTTCTTCTCTAGTCTCTGATGATTCCTCCTCTGGACTCCAAGCTAACATGGACCTTGCACACACTCACAACTCGGCTGCAGTGACTCTGGCTTTGAAATCTTGGAAAGTAATGCGTATGACCCATTCATTTCTCCTATTCATCTTGGCCGAAGTGTATCCTCGGTGATTCAATCCTAGATGAATATTTGTATAGGATCACCAGGTCATAATTGCTTACCAGATGTATGTGTGACGAATTTTTTAAATTTTTATTTTTTTTCCCTTTAAAGTTCTAACAGTTGCAACCTCCGTGGTGTATGTATTTTGTCATCTTGGAAACCCGTGGTAACAGAGAAGTTTCAAGCGTATGCTAACTCCGAATGTTCTTTGTTTTCTTTAGTAGACCATGACCAAGAGTAGGTCCTCATTTTTATTCTTTTTCAGTATGTTGTGTACATGAGTTTGATTATTGGTCTCTCTTTAAAACTGGGCTGATGAAATTAAATTTTATTATCTATTGAGATTAATAGTCTACTCACAAATGAAATGCCATATTGATCTCCTGAAAGTTCGCCAAGTGTTTACTTACATGGAATGGATATTATGGTTTGATCTTTACTGCATTTGGATTTTGTTCTGATGGTGTCTGTGGTTTTACAGAGCTTCTTATTGTGATGCTGTTTTCATTTAAAGGAGAAGAGATTTTTTTCTTCTAATGTTTCTAAGAAAGTGTTTTCCCAAGAGAAAAACTGATTGAATATTTATTTATTTATTTTTTTAAAGATTTTATTTTTTCCTTTTTCTCCCAAAGCCCCCTGGTACATAGTTGTGTATTTTTAGTTGTTGGTCCTTCTAGTTGTGGCATGTGGGATGCTGCCTCCGCATGGCTTGATGAGCAGTGCCATGTCTGCGCCCAGGATTCGAACTGGTAAAACCCTGGGCTGCCCAAGCAGAGCGCACAAACCTAACCACTCGGCCACGGTGCCAGCCCCTGAATAATATTTTAAATTAGAAGATGGAGTAGATAAAGGTTACCAGGAACAGATCTTTTCCCCAGAAAAGACATAGAGGCAGTATTGCATAGTGTTTAAGAACATGAACTGTGAAGCCAAACTGCATAGCTTTGACTTCCAGCTTTGCTACTTGCAAGCTATGTGATCTTGGATATAATGTATAACTTCTCTGAGCTTCAGTCCTTCTTATCTGTAATGAGGACAATGGTACCAAATTCAGAGTTATGAGAATTAATGAATACGTAAAGCACTGAGAACAGTGGCTGACATATAGTTTTTTTATCAAGTTCCAATATAGTCCCTATGCAGTCACTTCTCAGATTCCTTGGCTGAGTTAGTTCCTTTCGAATGTATAAGGGGGTCCGTTAACGTTAAAAGATTGATGGTGAACCATCTGTTTCTTCCCTTTCTCCTTTCTCACATATTTCCTCCCTTCACCTCCTTCTATTAATAACTGGGAGGAGGGTGGGGATACAGACTCTGAAGTTGGACCTGGATTCTGCTTTCACCCTAATTCTGCTGCTTCTACCTTGCGGGCTAGGTTATTCCATGGACAAATAGTTTCAGGTGCCAGAAAGCAGTTCCTTTTATTGAGCTCAAGTCTGTCTTAAGATAAAGGTGAAAAATTGTGGGGCTGGACTGTTGGCGCAGCGGTTAAGTGTGCGTGTTCCGCTTCGGTGGCCCGGGGTTCGCCGGTTCGGATCCCGGGTGTGGACATGGCACTGCTTGTCAAACTATGCTGTGGCAGGTGTCCCACATATAAAGTAGAGGAAGATGGGCACAGATGTTAGCTCCAGGGCCAGTCTTCCTCAGCAAAAAAGAGGAGGATTGGCAGCAGATGTTAGCTCAGGGCTAATCGTCCTCAAAAAAAAAAAAAAAAATTGTCTAACCCTAAAGGACATCAGGAATTTGATGTGTCGTGTATAAATCCTTATGCCTGGAAATTATGGGAGATAGAAGTTACCCTTCTCATTTATTCATACTTATGGCATAGCAGATGAACCTAAGAGAGTCAAATTTGTTTTAATAAGCAATTCTAAGGAAAAATGTTCTGCCCTGTGCAATAATCAGCATTTAAGTAGAACTGCTACTGATGGTATTTCAAAACACCAGCCCTTATACTAATGGTTTTGGTTACACTCTGCTGTGTTCTATAACTCCTAAGAGCATGTGATAGAGCTAGAATGAAATGTCTCAGGCTTACACTGAACGGAGACCACCTGCCTCATCGCAGGAGGGAGTAGCCATGTGGTAACCTGAAGTAATTAATCAATCAGGCAGCGAGCCGGAGACCCCTCCAAAATCAATCTTCATTTTTCTTTGTAGCCTTTATCAAATAGAGCTTTCCAATAGAGCTTTCTCTATTTTGTTTTATTCAGAATCGCTGACGCACTGTAGAAACATAAATCTTCAGATATCTGCAGTGTGACTCACTCTCTGTTTTATTACAGTCCTGGTGTGTGTGTGTTTCAAGGGACTGTCAGGAAGAATTTATAAATTGTAGTGAGTTCTGCTCCCACCTAGTGAGCTTGTGAAAATCAGTATAAAACATGAGGGCAATTACATCATCTTCTAGGAGATCGATAAAGGAAGAGAGAAGCCTTTTGATGTACATAGTAACCATCTTTTTTCATCCTTTAAGGGTATGCAGCAGAGGATGGTAATGTAATAAAAACAGTCCTTTGTTTGGCTGGATTCAGGAGCACTTACCCCATTTGCAAATGGCGTATCCATGTGAGATATGTATTTGAAAATAGCAAAAGGCATGATGACATCAATCTAACCTATGTTAAACTTGAACCTGAAGCAAAGCCAGTAATATATATTATATAAAGAAAAATCAAATTTCACATATAAGCTCTATTTTAAGACCCTACAAAGCCCCCCTCAATTATTCCCATTTTAAATTACTGTGCTTTCAGGTACACCAATTTATTTGGTTCTAAGAAAAAAAAAAGTATATTCTTACGATTTAGACGTTTTTCAGGATCTTAGAGATTTCTGATGATAGAACAATAAAAATAATGTTAGTTGGAAATCAGTGACGAGTGCTCATAAACAAGCAACATTTCTAGCTAGTCTTTCTTTTGTTTACAAGCAGAGAGATTTCTGGGTTTTTCTCCAGGCTCTGTTTTGAAGTCAATACTCTTATTAGATCTGGTTTATGTTATCCTAATGGAATTCTTTCTAACTGGGACTGACTCAGAGTGGCTGTACATAATGGTCTCAGCTGGAGCAGAAGGTATGGTAGACTTCGTAATTATGTTTTTCTGATACTTCCATAAATTCTCTATCAAAGGATTTGTTAAGTTGAAGTGAAATTGACATGACATGAAATTAATCATTTTAAAGTGAACAATTCAGTGTCATTTAGTAGATTCACAATGGTGTGCAGCCACCACCTCTATCTATTTCCAAAACATTTCTATCATTCCAAAATAAACCCCCATACTCATTGAATACTTAGTCCTCATTGCCTCCTCTGTCCCCTCTGGCAACTACCGATCTACTTTCTGTTCCAATGGATTTTTAAATACATTTTAAAAACTGGTCCATGTTTGCCTTCAGAGCCATGAATGGTGCTTCTGGGCTCCCTGCTTATGTTCACAGGTAAATTCCAGAAGCTTATCCCCGGGACTATGTGACTTGCATTATCTCTGGAGCTAAAATTTGGACTCAGGTTTCCAGACAATTGCTGAAATCTTGCCACCCTCTTTAGTCAGTACAGTAAAGTGAATTCTAGGCCCTTTGATACTGAACTACTGAATTCCTTTGCAAAATTATTTTTCAAAACACGTTTTTAAAAAATAGGTAAATAACACCCAATTCTATTTAATTTTTATCAGGAGCAGAGGTGACTCATGGTTGGATGCACCCAGAGCTCAGCTTTGCGCTGCCACCACCTCACTGCAATGCGGGACAGCAGTAGGCTCAGGAAGTCAGTGAGGTGTAGCGGTGTGTCTGTGGGACGTGGGATTGACAAGGGTTTCTGGGACAGAGAAACTTTAAGTGAAATCTGGTAAGGAAGGGGTGAAAAAAAGGAAAGATTTCTACTCCATCAAGGGAGGGGACATTCTTTCATGAAAGAAAAGCCAGCACTGCAGAGTCAGAGAACCAGGTTCAAATCTCAGCTCTGTCACTTAATGGTGCAACATCAGACATGGGTTTTAACTTGTCATTCCAAGGCTCTATTCCCTCATTTGTAAAACGGGTATACAAATAGTACACCTACAGAGTGGTACTGAGGTTTAAATGAGGTAATTCTATGTTTACTGCCTAGTGCAGGGTCTGACACATAGCAAGGAGTTACTGAATAAATTATAGCTGTTGTCAGTCTCAGGGCGCAGGGGATCTCATTGTCTAAGGAATCTGAAAGTCATATCGGATATCATTAACATTGTTTACGGACAGCCTTTCCACAATCTCACAGACTCACTTTGTTGTCTTGGTCTGTCATGACAGGTGGTGGTGTTTGCTTCCCTTCCCTTCTTCTCTCTGCCTTACAATTCTGAACACCATGTTTCCCTGTCACTGTAATTGTTCTGATTTAATCATTAACCAACTCTATGCTTTTAATGTCTTTCTTCTATAAATAAGCTCATGGCAATTAATGGCGACTCATTGAAAATAGGACGTATAAATTTGTCAGAGCCAGACATTATATAAATGTAATAAAAGGACTCTGGTTTTGCATAGTGAAGGACCCATTAACCAAATAGTATTCTTAGAAGCAGGAACCAAAGTCTATATTGCAAACCCACGTATTAATGCCACTATTGTTTCTTAATAGGCCCTAAAAGATGTTTTGATTGCTATAAAACTCTCAGTGTTATTGTGCAACTAACAAATCTCTTTTCACCAGCAGTGCCATTAATGTATCTTTGAGTGGTGTCTTAGTGCTCTTAGCCAGATGGACTGAGAATGACAGTACTGCTCAGGACCCAGCAAGCTCCAGCTTCAACCACCAGCATCCACTGTGAGTTGCATCCACATATCCCCTCATTTGTAGTCTCCATCCTGGAAACTGGCATGGCCTTAGGGAATCTCAACTTGGCAACTGTGGATTTCCGGACACCAGAAGTGGAGCATCCTAGAGGAGTCACAAGTCCCTTGATCTGTACGAGGTTTTGTGTGTGTATTTTTCTGGGGAAAGGGTCCATAGTTTTTGCCAAGGGATCTGTAATCCAAAAAAGGTTATGAATCATTTCAGTAGAGGGAAATTCTATTACTGCTGCCCATGTGCCACTTAAACACCTGGGTTCTGCAGAAGTATAAGCCCATTTTCAAAGAAAGAAAATATTGTTTTGAAGAACTTTTTATCATGTGCTCTCTGCCAGTTCACTCTCAGAAATGTTCACCAGCTCATTAAATGATTATCCAGGCACAGAAGGCATTGTCTTTCAGCGTTTGATTGATTGATTTCCCCACCACCCCACCTCCCCCGCCATGAACTGTCCACTTAGTGCATGACGTGTTTCAGACCAGACAGTCTGAACAAATGCAGACTACAGCCTCAAGGCTTTGGCAGGGGGGGACCCCTAAATGTGGATGCACAGAATAGAGAACATACCATTTCTGAATTATTTGGGGTAGAGCTGCCTCACTGAACCTCAACAGCACTTCTCTCTGCTGAGGCAGCAAAAACCACAGAACACAAGTTATGTTGGTGGGATTCATGTGACTTTTAATTTTTATTTTACTAATGTTTTACAGTAAGTGTGGGGAGTAAAGACAGGGATGGAGTAAGGGGAAGGGAGAAGAGAAAAGTATCTTTCAAGTGCCTTGAATTATTGAAGCAGGTGTTAGGATAAGAAAGGTCAGTAAAAGCATGACATTCTTATCACCGCAGAGCTCACAACGGACATGTGTGACAGAGACATGGCAACTCTTCAGCTCTGGTGGAAGTGACTGCTGACAGACAATCCTACATCAAACTTGGCACACGCAGAAGACTGGCCAATGCGGCTGCTGCATAGCTGGGCAGACAAGTGTACTCTCCAGAATCTACCTCCTAGCATGTAGGCAGGAGCATGTGTGCCCCTTCTCTGTCCTGAGCATCTCGTCCTCTCCAGCAGGGAAGGGAGACCCCACCAACCGTGCAGCAATGGGAAAACTATTGGGCAAGACTCTTTTAGAAAAGAGAAAGATTTTCTTTTTTTAATACATATTTGTTGGTGGTGTGGATTGACCAGAAATGACGACTTATTTTGGGGCAGTAGCCTTGTGTCCTGGTGATAACATAACCTACACTTAGTGAAAGACTTAGGAGAGTGAAAATAAGGCCTCTTTGGGACCTAGACTAGTGGGAAGGGAAATCTGTGTATTGTCTGAAACAGCTAATTCTATATCAATCACTACAAATGAACTGACACAGATCAATGAGACCTCGGCTTTTTCCATTCATACAAATACTCACCTCTTCTAGCTTATACTAAATCTAAGGTCAGCTTAATCACAGTTTGGGATAACTAATACTGCGCTTCTAAAGTTAAGGGGAAAAGCTACAATCTTAATAATTTTTTCCTAATTAAATGGATTCAAATAAGCTGAAAGTCTAAAATCTAGGAACTTTTTCATTATTTTGGGGGCAACCCTTAAAACTCATCACTGCCATTTTCTTTTTTTTAACTTACAGAATTGGAAGGATATGAAATGGACAGGCAGAAGTCCTTACACGAATCATAGAAATGGTCAACATGCATCTAATTTTACCCATTGAGCAAAGAGAGCTAAAGGGGGTAAGTTCTTTTGAGAAGAACCTAAATGTGTTTAAAGGGAAGAATACTACATTAGACTTTTGGGGTTTTTTCCCTGAATGGAATAAAAGGATATATGGAACTGAGGGGAGTGGGAGGGCAAGTGTCCATTCAGCAAACACCCATCACTTGTGAACAGTTCTATCAGGGTGGTGTTGGTGTGGACCACTGGTTTATCTTTGGCAGTGATCTGATGTTTTAGGCATCTAGAGTGAGATTACATAGCTGGCTAGTGGCTGGGAATAGTGAGCGAATATAGGTTTTACTTTCACTTCACAGCAAATGGCGAGGATCACAGATGCAGCACCTTAGTTTGTACTGCCTCTGTACCTGAACCACCTACGGCTGTGAAGCCCGAGCTTTCGGAGGGCAAGCTGGATTCTTAGATAGCTCCTCTGTGATTGCTCTAGGACTGCAGTTGCTCCAATCTAAAGGTGGTTTTCTTATTAGAGAAAGTAAGTACTCGATGCTAAATATGAGACTGAAGCTTTGAAGACATTTTATAGTGGTGACAGGTGTTTTGGTTGAGGAATAGGTTCTTTAACAAGTCAAATGCTTATTATCCCCCTCTTAAGCATTAACTTTTCTTTTAAGCAACAGAATTATATTTTTTGGCTTGAAGTGGTGCTTTCTTCTATATTTGATTTCTCGGTTTTCTTAGTAGATATCACTGTCTCCTCCAAAATTTCTTCAAAACTTTCCCCTATCTGGGAGGTTTTCTTAGAGGCTACCTTAGTAGCCTCCTCTTCCTCCTCCTCTTTCTTAAGAGACAGCCCAGTGGAGGAGGCTTTGGAGGCGGTAGAGCTGAGGATTCTGGGTGGGAGCAGGTAACTTGGATTGGGAAGTGGATTCAGCCCTGAAATGCTTAACCCACTGGTGCTAAAACGTGTCTCTTCACCTTCCAGCAGTTTCCTGCAAATCCAACAGAGAAAAACTCTCAGGAAGTCAACTTGCAACTTTTTTTTAAAAGAACTTAATCCTCTAGCCCCTATTCATTTTAGAAAGATTCCATAAGATGCTGCAGTTTCTTCATGAGATTGAGACTGATAAATATTGAATTCCCAGGCTCAAAGACTTAGAGTATCCAGCATGCATGCATGCATGCACATACACCACACACACTCACACATCTTTCGCACCAGCTGTGTTTAAAGGACTGTCAAAGGGAAAGCTATCCTAGTCACAAATACATTCGAAAAGGAAAAACCTACAACTTCCCTTGGCCTCACGGCACCCATTTTTGGCACTTAAGAGTCTATAAAGCTCTAGAGAGAAGTAATTTTACTAATTAACACCTTAAGTGCAACAGGGAGAAGGCAGTGGGAAGTCCGCAAAGGAAGAAGGAACCACCTAATCCAGCCTGAACTTGAGATTTGTGCTTTTTCAATGTATAGGGCTCCAAAGGGGATGGAACCAGCAGTAACAAAAACCAGTGAATGAAACTGTTTCAGATACCAGACTTTTTCTCAGCCTGGCCTAAACAGCATCATCAAAGAGTGGCCCCAATACCTTGCCTCTCATAACTCTAATAATTTTTATCATCCTTTCTTTAAAATCAGAAACTCAAGACACTATCAAATACTCTTGGAGCTTTGTTTTGAAGCAGTATACATGGTGTAAAGAAAAAAAGAAAAAATTTTCAGACAGATCTGGGGTTGAATTTGGGCTCTTCCACCTACCAGCACTGTGACTTTAGGCAAGTTACACAGTTAGTCTGTGGTTCAAGTTTCCTCATCTGCGAAATGGGAATAATATGACCTGACACCTAGATAATTTATATGCAGAAAGTCATAGGACTTTCTATGTTGTATAAACCCTATTTTTAAAGTTAGAGTCTGATGGGTTTTATTTCAACGTCTATGTCCTCACATATCTCCTTGAATCTAGCAGAGGTAGGCAGAATACTCCAGGACCAGTAAGGTGGAGCTGGGATATAACCAAGTTGAGGGACAGAGGGATTGGCTCACCTGGAAGAGGCCAGTGATGTCTTTCCTCATCCCCCCTCACTCAACAGAAATTGGACAGACTAGAACCACTTATTTGGGTAGCATTGCCCCAGCTTTCTCGATCTGCTTGGGTGAGCATGCCCTTTGAAGTACCTGTAAGCTGCTATCTCAATGTCAAGAGCCATTTTGACATTGAGCAAGTCCTGGTATTCACGAAGGTGGCGTGCCATCTCACTCTTGGTGTTCCTCAGATCATTCTCCAGCTGCCCGATGCTATCCTGAAAAGCAACACATCCAACATATTTAGGGCAAATTAGCTGAAATTCACTGAGGTTGCCACAAGGCAAGGACGTCTCAACCATGACTACAAATTAAAACATCCAGGCCTGACCCCTAGCCCAGATTCTGAGTCATTTGTTCTGGGTGGGGTCCCAGCATCTGCATTTCTTCATTAAAGTCCCCAGGAGACCGGATGCATGGTGAGGAACCTCTGCCATGGCGCACATGGTTCTCCAATGAACACCAGGGAGCTACCCCTTTTTTTCACTTACCATCCCTCCCTTGCTTATTGTATTGCTGCTTCCAAAAAGCAGTGTTATTGTTGCATGTCCTTCCAAAACCCAAAGCCTCAGTAGATTCAGAAAATTCCTACTGTGGAAACCACAGAGAGGGTGGCAAGTCTTCTCTGCCTCCATTCCTTTTGATGGTTTCCTGGAAGTCTGCTACTCATTCACTTTACTGAAAGCATTTTACACAACAGATAAGGAAGAAGCAGAAACACTCCATGGAATTATTTTGCTGAGGACTATTTGCCCTGAGTTAACATCTGTTGCCAGTTTTCCTCTTTTTCTTGAGGAAGATTTGCCCTGAGCCAACATCTGTGCCAATCTTCCTCTATTTTGTGTATGGGCTGACATCACAGCATGGCCACTGAGTGGTGTAGGTCCGTGCCCAGGAACTGAACCTGGGCTGCTGAAGTGGAGCATGCCACCAGGCCATGGGACCAGCCCCATCCATGGAATTTTTTTTAATTCAATGTCAGATTGAAATTAGAATATTTTTTAGAAAGGAACTAAATTCATATAATGGTTTTGCTCCAAATTCTTCCAGGTACAAACCCAGGCATAGAAGAAAAAGAGCTATCGGGGCTGGCTCAGTGGCATAGTAGCTAAGTCTGTATGCTCCGCTTCAGTGGCCTGGGGTTTGTGGGTTTGGATCCTGGGCACGGACCTACATCGCTCATCAAGCCATGTTGTGGTGGTGTCCCACATACAAAATAGAGGAAGATGGGCATAGACGTTAGTTCAGCAACAATCTTCCTCAAGAAAAAAGAGGAAGATTGGCCACAGATGTTAGCGCAGGGCCAATCTTCCTCACTGACCTCCCTCAAAAAAAGAAGAAAAAGAGCTTTAAATTTGTGATTCTTGAGCAGCCAAAAGGATCTTTTACAAACACAGCAGGCCTGTTGTTCACTTGCTTAAAACCCTCCAGTGACTCTGGAATAAAGTCCAAACTCCTCAGTGTGGCCTATACTCTTCTCCTTGCTCGATATGTTTCAGCTTCCCTGGCCTTCTCTTGTGCTCCTTAAACTTACCAAGTTCATTGCTGTCCCAGGCCCTTTAGGCTGGCTAGTTCCTCTGTTTAAGATGTTCTGTAGTGGGTCTTTACATGGCCAACCCCACGTCATACAAGATTCAGGTCAAATGTCCTCTACTCAGACAGGTCTTCCTAGGCATCCAATTTAAGCACCCTCTCCACATTGATCTCACACATTATTTTACCTCAAGTCAGGGCAGCTGCCAGCCCACGAAAGAACTTTGTACAAATTAGACAAAGGTACCCACTGGAGAGTGGCCACTCTGCTTTTAGCTCTTATCATTATCTAAAATTATCTTGTCCATTTATTAGTCTACTAGTTTATTTTCTGTCACCTTCATCTATAACAGAGATTTTCAACCTTGGCACTAGTGACATTTTGGGCATTTAATTCTTTGTTGTGGGGGCTGTTCTATGAATTTTAGGAGGTTTAGCAGTGTCTCTGACCTCTACCCACTGGAAGCCAGTAGCATACACACCCTCCTTCCCAGTTGTGACAACCAAAAATGTCTTCTCCAGACACTGTTAAATGTTCCCTAGGGGCAAACTGGTCCTGTTCAAGAGTATCGCTCTAGAATGTAATTTACATGGAAACAGGGACTCTGTCTCGTTCACCCTTGGAAGCCCAGAGCTGAGCACAATGCACACTGAAGATGCTCAATGAATAACTGTTGAATGAATGCTACATAAACACTTCTTTTCTTATGACCCAAAAAGGTGTGAGCAAATAACCCATATAATACAGCTGCAACTTTGTTGACATGAAGAGCAAAGAGACAGAGTAATTTTTATGAAATAGTAATGCAGATAGACATATCAGAAACCTCACGAAAGTAAGTGCTGAGGTGCCCTTGTAACTTCCCTTGTGTGGGGCTGAGGAAGTGATGGTGAAAGACAGGGCTGACACATCAAGAGGTGCAAAGTTCCAAATCAAGAGAATCTGCAGAAAGAATTAAAATTCCTACCACCCACCTGTTCTATAAATATTGACAGGAATACCGCAAAGAGAAGACTCAATTAACTGATGGGTACAGAGCAAGGAATGACAAGCAGTGGGGAAAATACATATTACACTGGACAGCGATGGAAATATTCCAAAGTGTGTTAAGAGATCACCAAGGCTTAAAAGGATTTTTACCAAGAAATTTTACTTGACGGTTGCTGTTTGAGGTTAAACTAATCTACAGGCAAGTCTGCTAGTGATGCATTAGGAGTAAGAGAATCGATATGAGCCTGGTAAGGGAGAAAAGAGTCTGGGGTTGGGGGAAAACGGAGAAAGGAGGAAGTATTCTCATTATGCAAAGGAGCCACGGAAACGTAATACGAGGAAGAGAGGATGATTGCATCAGGATCTTTGGGTTGCCTTTCTTGCCCTGCTACAAACTTCCAACATCCCTCAGACAGTTTTCTGTATTTCAGTTTCTTCAAAACTTCCATTTCTGGGGCCGGCCCGTGGCTGAATGGTTAAGTTCCCACGCTCCACTTTGGCGGCACGAGTTTCGCCAGTTCGTATCCCGGGCGTGGACATGGCACCACTCATCAGGCCACGTTGAGACGGCATCCCACATGCCACAACTGGAGGGACCCACAACTAAAATATACAACTACGTGCTAGGGGGATCTGGGGGGAAAAAGCAGAAAAGAACAAAAAACCTTCCATTTCTGTGTATGGAAAATTATAATGTTTATTCTCTTCTGAGGTTCTCAAGTTAGGATTTCAATTTAATGCCCTTCATTTGATTATGTGAGTCCATTGTCTGTTAAATTAGATAATAGACATTAGAACAGCACTTGTCACATAGGAACTGCTCAACAAATGTTAGTGATTTTTATTATTGTTAATATCATACCATGGGATTCTATACTCCTTGTATCATATGGATGAATTAATCATGAGCCCTCCCTACTGCCCCTCGGATAACTAAGGAAAGCAATGGATAATAAAACTTTTTTTTTTTTTTTTGAGGAAGATTAGCCCTGAGCTAACATCTGCTGCCAATCCTCCTCTTTTTGCTGAGGAAGACTGGTCCTGAGCTAACAGCTTCCCGTGCCCATCTTCCTCTACTTTATATGTGGGACACCTACCAGAGCATGGCTTGCCAAGTGCTGCCATGTCCACACCCGGGATCCGAACTGGTGAACCCCAGGCCGCCAAAGTGGAACGTGCGCACTTAACTGCTGCACCACCGGGCTGGCCGGAATAAAACTTTAATATTAGATAGCTGGAGGCATATCCCTTAAAGCACCAGATTTTTAAAAGATAACAATTTTGAATAAAACCCTTTTTAAAGTGGCTGGTACCGCTCTCAATGAGGACATGAAATATAATGCAACATTTCTCAGCAACTAAGGATTATGATAAGAATCAATTATTTTTCTATAATTCTGTGAGGTCTTTTATCTTTTAGGTTAACTGAGGTATACTGGGCTGTTTATTTCTACCCTAAATGGCCCCAAAGAGCTGTGTTTGAATTAGCGTTTGCTACTTACTGGTTTCCTTTGTCCTGAAATGGACCTGATCTGCTGCTACTCATTCTTGACCATGCCTGAGTGTGGTGGTCCCTCCTCTTCTCTGTCTTGTTGCAGACTTGAAATCCAAATAACCAAGCGATTTAGAATCATGTAAAGCAACAATGAACAGGCTCGGGGCATCAGAGGGGCCAACTTCCTAATATGTGATTTAAAGACACATGTTTTGTCTCATCAGCAGGTTAATTAGATCCTTTCGAAACAACGATTTTTCTTTCATGGCTATGTTTTCTGAATAAGAGGTTGTTGGGGAGCTGAGTTCTAGACAGATATTTCCTTAAACTTTGATACTACACATTTCACATGTCTATTTTATGGATCAGAGTAGACAAAAAGCATGACTTTGTGCCTTTTAGAAGGAATTGGGCTGACTGCTGACCATGGCTCTTCAACGTCTAGTCTCTTTGTTTGCGCTCTCTTCCCCACGCCAGGCTGTGTCTCGCATTGCCCTTCAAAAGCCCTGCCAAAGATGGCCTCCAGCTCGGAATCTGAGCAGCACTGCAGTCCACCCCCTCCCCCAACCACGCAGCTGCTCCTGGCTTAGCCTGAGGGGATGGGAGAGAGGCACTCCCAGCTCCAGCTGGGGTCTCTCCCGGAGTAGCTGAGACAAGTGATGAGCTTCTTAGGGCTGGAAGGATGCGGGCTGGTCGTAACAGAAAGAACTAGCTGCACAAGGAATGAAGTGGAGAAGAGCAACAACAAACAGTGCTGTGGATTTCATCGTTTTTAGGGGCCCTCACCCAGGCAAGCAGTAGTGAGAGCAGCACAATCCCATTGAAAGAGGCCATCCAGAATTACTGCTCTGCACAAAAACTTAGTGGGGAGAGAGGATTTTTATATGTGGTCTACCCATGTGCCTTATTCTCTCTCTCTTCTTTGCTTCGTCCCCATCTTTGTTCTCCTTTTTTCCTACCATGCTTTAAAATCTTGCATTATATGAGCTAATTTCACTGAGAAATGTGGTTTAGGTCAGTGCCCCCCAACATCAATGCAAGGAACAACAAGATGCAGAGCTTTTATTGAAAATGCATGTTCCTGGACCACACCTGCGAACTACTGAATCCATATCTTTGGGCGTGGGCCTCAGAATCCTTTTGTTAAGCCCCCAAGTGACCTTGGTGGGTCAATGGGTTTAGGAACCACTAGTTAAGTTTATTTCCATAAAGGAGTTGTTATGGTGGCCCAGATGACAGTAATACAGTGAGGTACAGAGGGGCAAAAACAAAAAACACAGGGAAGAGTACAAAAAAAAAAAAAGACCAAATGTAGCTTTTTTTCTTGAATTCTAATTTCAGAAATGGATCTAGCAAGCTATAGATTTATATGCAGCCACTGCCACCCCCAATCTCCAAGGGGCCAGCCCCTTCTTGCTATTTAATTAGGTTGAACTCCAATCTCATACTGAAAAGAAGAGGGCAGACTTGGCTCATCTCCCTGGAGAACATTAACTAATGGTGATCTTGATTGTTCAGCAAGGTCTTTCAAGGAAAGCTTCAGCTTTCCAAGACTGACCGCGGTACAGGGCCAGGGACCCCAGTACCCTTCAAAAAGATCCTTAGACATCTTTGGGAGAACTGGGACGCTAATGGCGGTGAAGCAGCTATGCAGGAACCAGAATCGCCCTGTGTCAGAAATGCAAAAGCCTTCAGCTAAAGAGGGTGGTTGCATTTGGCTTTTGAAGACAATAGCCCCAGCTCTTCATAACTTGTGTTGCCTTTCTCTGCCTCTCTTGTACACCATCATGTACTTACTATGTCAGCTTGAATCATTCTTTACCCTTTCAAAAGTGTAATAAGCTTCCTTTCCTCGAATTGGCTGTCAGCTCTCTAGGGCAGGGAAAACATGACTTAAATGGGGCTTTCTTCTGCCTCTTGGAGGGTGGCAAGCTTGCAAAGAAAAATGGGCCTACTAACAATCTCTGAAACAGAAGAAAGAGAACAGCCTCCCACCACTGCAGTGAAAGGGGAGGGGGGATGGCGTGAGAGGGCAAGAAAACAATGGCTGCATCTCAGGAGTCATTGGAGGAGGCAGCTTTTCATCTTGGTCAGCCCTGCTAAGATTGTTAGAGACAACAGACAGAGGACACCCTTGTGGCGTCAGGCCTTCAGATCTGCAGGTGAGGATGTGAGCCCCTCCTCAGCCTTAGGTTCTGAGAGGAAGGAAATAGCTCTCTGTTGTCTGGCCTCCTCTTCGTTTCTAGCAGCAGGTCCACTGAGGCTCTGAAGGCTAAAGCTGATGGGGGCAGCACTGCAGAGCTGCAGATGCCGCAGCCTCTGTTGTTTTTTTGTTTCCTGCAGACCATGTCTGGATGACCCTACTATTGTCTAACACTGAAAGCCTTTTAAAGCAAACAAAACAAGCCAGACAATACTGTCTCTACCTCTTAGAAAGTAGGGGCTCTAACAAGAAGACAGAGGACATGGTAAAGCCCAATTCAGACAGTAGTTGTGGGTAAGTTATCCTTTTTGGAGAAATATTGGGCTAGCCATTCAGAAGACTACCTAGTTCACTCTTTGAGGCTTCTAGAAGAAAACATGAAGTCTCAATTAGCTAAATGTGATTAATTCAGGCAATCCAGGGGCTAGGCCACATAGTGAAAAGTTCAAGGTACAGATTTTGGAGCAGAAGAGAAGTATTTATTTGAATAGTACTGTAATTCTAGACTAACCAAAACAAATGGTCCAAGCGAGCTTTCTTCCTTTATCAAAGGGAGTCATTTATAGTGAACAGCAAATACCTGCACCTAATAATAATTCTTTAGCTCCAGACTAAAATAGTACTTTTGAGGTTTCATTCATTTCTTGGTTGTATTTTACTAATATTCCCAAATCCTATTAATTTCATCGAGAGTAAACTTCAATCTTGGCTAGAATGAATTATTGCAAGTTTCCGAATAATTAGCATTCTATCTAATGGAGCTCTTATTGTACCTTGAAGCGGGATCACACTATTTAGATTCTTTCCTACACTCTTCTCCTGCCTCTGTGCCCTTTCTGGTCATAAATCCAGAATGTCCTACAGAGTAAAACTGAAGATATAGTGGCCTTTGTTTGGAGAGAAAAGGAGGAAAGAGCCAATCAGTATCTTCACAAAAGCTTAGAACGCAGGCAGAGGTGGAAAAAAATAAGTGGACTATAACAAAGATAGAACCCATCTCTGTGATTTATCACATTAGGATGGAAAAATGTTAAGGAAATGGGCATTTGCAAGTGGGATCTCACTGCCGTTGAGCAGATTAAGTGGTTTTTATTCAGTGCTAAGCCATCCATGAAAGTGAAAATTGATGCTGTCCACGAGGTGACCTTTGATTGCAGGTAGCCAAGACTGATGTGTTGGTGTTGCAGAAGGGAAAAAAAAAGCAGTTAATTGCTTAAAGACAGAGAGTCATAACTGGGACAGGAGACGAGATAGTTCTGAGATGGGAAGAACTCGACATCAGCACCGAGGACAGCGCCCCGACCATTCTCGTTTGCTAACCGGCGCAAAGCTTTCTTTGGGAAGAAATACCGTTAGTCGGTCGACAAGGGAACCGTGTGTGTGTTGGGGGAGGGGTGGAGGGCAGAGCGGTTATTACTAGCCCAATCACCCAGCTACTTGGCTCCCAATCTCTACTCCTTTGAGGGCAAAAGTCAAGAAAATGGGATAGAACCCTTCCCAGATCAATCCACATTCTCCACCCCCCCCAACCCTAGGGCAGACCGTACCCCATAAGCATCAATTCTAGGGGGCACAGAAAGCCTTTCAAAGTCAAACAAACAGGCCAGCACCGCCAACCATGGAGAGGCTAAAACCCACCCCCAGTGGGCTCACTCCTATTTAGGGTTGGGGACTGACTGTTCTTCACGTCGCCAGTGTGTTTATTCCCACTTGCTGACAGGGAGGCATGAGTTAGATTTTCGGACACCGAAGAACAGGAACTTAAGGGGTTCTTTGTTAGAAGGTCTCGGACAGGAACGTAAGGGAGGAGTAGGAAAAGAGGGCGTCCAGGCCCCTAAAATGAGCGGTGGAGGCTCCAGGGCATTTTGTTTGCCAACGCCTCCAGTCGGGCGGGGCTCTTCCTTTCCCCTCCCTCACCCTCTCCTCGGTTCGTAGGGCCCCAACTGTCCAGGAAAAGGCAGGTATGCGCGGGAGAGGACAGGGCGTCGCTCCCTATGCAGCGCTCCTTACCTGGTAGCTAGCCACCTCAGCACTGTGCCTCTCCTCCAGCTCCAGGATCTGCCTCTCCAAGGACTCATTGGCCCCACGCAGGCCCTCAATCTCGATGGTGCGTGCCTGCAGCTGGCGCCGGTACTCGTGAATCTCCTCGCGGCTGGCCCGGATAGCCTCGGTGCTGCGCGCCGCCTGTTCGTTCAGGTTGGCAAACTTGGACTTGTACCACTCCTCGGCTGACTGCAGGTTCTTGGCGGCCAGGGACTCATACTGGGCGCGGATCTCCCTCAGCGCCGAACTCAGGTCTGGTTTAGCCACAGCCACGTCCACCTCGGCCGCGGCCTGCGACGATGCCTGCAGCGTGGCCAGCAGCTCGGCCACCTCCTCGTCGTGCACCTGGCGCACGAAGGCCAGCTCGTCCAGCAGCGACTCCACCTTCTTCTCTAGGTCCAGGCGGGCCAACGTGGCGCCGTCCACGTCGCGCTGCTGCGCCTTCAGGGCGCGCTCGGCGCCTTCGCGCCCGCGGCTCTCCTCCTCGCAGCGCGCCCGCAGCCGCTGCACCTCCTCGGCCAGCCCGTCGCGCTCCAGCAGGGCCTGCGCGCGCGCTGAGCTCGCCTCCTCCAGCTGCGCGCGCAAGTCGCGCAGCTCTCGCTGGAAGAGCTCGCCGACGCGCGACGGCTCGGCGTGGCGCTGGCGCAGGGCGGCCAGCTCGGCCTCGAGCGCGCGGTTCTGCGTCTCCAGCTGGTGCACCTTCTCGATGAACACGGCGAAGCGGTCGTTGAGGCCCTGAAGCTGCTCCTTCTCGTTGGTGCGGATGATCTTGTACTCGTTCGTGCGCGCCGCCGCCTGGCTCAGGTCCAGGCCTTCGGACGCCGGCGGCCGGCGGTAGGCCAGGCCCAGGCCGAGCGACGAGGCCGAGGAGCAGGCGGCCGAGGAGGCCACATTGCTGCGGGACAGCGACTGCGAGCGGAAGCTGCCCGCGCCGCCGGCGCCGGAGAGGCGCGAGGACAGGCGAGAGCCGTCTCCGAACACCTTGCGGTAGGAGGAGGCGGCGCACAGGTAGTGCTCCGAGCCGAAGCTCATGGTGCCGGACCAGGGCCGGGAGAGCGGCTGCGGCTGCAGACGAGAGGAGAGGCGAAGAGAGGTGCGCCAGGCGGGGCGCGGCGGCCGGTGTGCGCCGGGTTTTAAGGCGCCGGGGCTGGGGCGGCGCGTCGGGGGCGGAGCTCCTGCTCCTGGTCTGGAGGAGAGAGGGAAGGGGGGCATCCAGGAGCGGGGGCGGGGAAGCGCAGTGAATACCGCAGCTGCGCGAGCAGCGGACCTAGGGCCCCGGGACAGAGCCATTTGCTTACGAGCTGCCTCCTGGCCGCAGTGCCCCTCCCCAAGAATCGTCTCATTTGGAAGTGCCTTGAGCGGAGGGGTGCCTGAAAGACTGGGGTTTCCCATTCGGAAACACACGGCGCTGTCGCGTCCCTTGACCCTGTCCTCCTTGCCCTCTTTAACCCAACTGGGAGGATAGGGTTTTCTGGGAGGTGTCCCGCACCCCCATCCTCACCCCGGAGCTCCCGAGGGTGGGGCCCTGTTTTTCCAGTTAGAGTGGGGAACCGCAGGGCGAGGCTTTGACCCCCTCCTCAGCCCACTCCGGGTTCCCAGGGGAAAAGTGGGTCTACGTCAGAGAGCATCTCATCAGCTGTTCCTCTGCAGCTCTCAGGAGCGCCGGGGGCGGGTGAGTGCGCGGAAAGCCTGCGACGCCCTCGGAAGAGAAGGGAGGTAGGTAAAGAACGTGGGCCTGAGTTACAGAGTGCAAAAAAGCGGAGGAAAGAGCTAGGATGGCCGCAATGGGCAGAGCTGAGGTGCCCCTGCCTTTTGTGTAAGTGTGCTCTCCCGGTCACCGCAGTCCCCACCACTCTCCGCTGCATAACGCCCACCTTCTTAATTCGTTCACCTTCTGGCCCTGCAGGCGTTTGAGATTTCAGTCTGTAAATCCTCCTCTGATTTAGGAGGGACTAAGTCAGATCTTCTTGTGGAGATCTCTGTTTGGACAGAAGAGGTCCCTGCAAACAAATTAAACTCCAGGAGTGGGGAAGATGCTGGTGACTGAGCTGGCCTGCGTTACCCCACAGAGGGGAGGATCAAAGAATGGCGTCTGGAAAGGTGAAGGTTGGGAGGAGTCAGTGTGTGGTCTGTAGTATGCACTCACCTTCAAGCTTGTAATATCTCTCAGGATGTGGCTGTGGCTTTGGAGAGATAGTAGGAAGAACTTTTTAGTAGGTTCCAGAATTCTAGACTGAAGGCCTTTTTTGATCTTGGAATCTCAAGGATGTAGGTCTAGGATAAGTTTTAACTTCCTGAGGGGACACGTTCCAAGAGACAGGCCACTAAAGGAAGGGGGAAGGGCGTCCTGTGGGATTTGGGAGCATATCTCCTAGCTTTGTGCTTGATGTCATGCAAGATGGCCAGGCTCTGCCATAGCATGTCCCCCTGGTTCCTTATCACAGACAAGATTGGAGCTGGAGGGACTCAGTTCTGAGTTCGTTGGGCTCAGAAATGCTTGGTGAGTGAAGGATGGAAGAGTGCTAACGCCTGAATAATTCCTCTCTGCTAGCCATGGTGCCAGGACTTTTGTATAGGCTTACCTCCTTGCCACTCTTTAAGGTGGCCCTTAACCCCATCTTACAGATGAGAAACTGAGGCTCAGCTGCAGCACTCTACATAAGGTCACTAGAAAGCAAACCTACGTTCTTTCCTCACTACTTAATTCTTGGAGCAATGAGACTCTTGAAGTCTCATTAATTACCATGCAGCCAGAATAAGGCTAAGTGGGCTTCAGAAGAGTTTTGGCCAATAACAAAGTAGAGGCTGGTTTGCAATTCAGAGTCAGAGGTGGTGGGTTCGAATTATACCTTCTGCCACTTACTAAGCATGTAGGGATAACAAAACCTACCTCCCCAAGATCATGAAAGACTGAGCTGATGCATGTGAAGGCGCTTTGTAAGCTGTGCAGGTGTAAGGGGTTCTTGTCATTGTCCTCTTTCAAATAAAGGGGCGCTGCTTCACATCTACCATAACAGGCTATGAGTTGGGTTTGGTAATGGGATTGAAGGAAACTGTCCACCGTGGCCCTGCAGAGGCCTCCAGGCTCCCCCTTGGAAGAGAGAGTACAGCCAACCTTGATTCTTTGTGGTACCAGGGGTCATCATGCATGTGGAAACAACCACAGATCATTAGAAGGTCTTACTCCTGGGCTATACAGTTGTCCCCTCTTATCCACGATTTTGCTTTCTGGTTTCAGTTTAGCTGCAGTCAACCACAATCCCAAAACATTCAATGGAAATAAATGATTCACAAGTTTTAAACAGCAGGCTGTTCTGATTAGCGTGATGAAATCTGCCATTGTCCTGCTCTGTCTCGCCCGGACATGAATCATTTTTGTCCAGCATGTGCACGCTGGATACACTGCCCTCCTGTTAGTCACTTAGTAGCCATCTCAGTATCAGATCGACTCACGGTATCATAGTGCTTGTGTTTGAGTAACTCTTACTTGACTTAATAATGGCCCCAAAGCACAAAATTAGTGATTCTGGCAATTCGGATATGACAAAGAGAAGCTGTAAAGTGCCTCCTTTAGGTGAAAAAGTGAAAGTTCTTGACTTAATAAGGAAAGAAAAAAAATCGTATGCTGAGGTTGCTAAGATCTATGGTTACTTTTATTACAGTGTATTGTTATAATTGTTCTTTGTTATTATTAGTTATTGCTGTTAATCTCTTACTGTGCCTAATTTATAAGTTAAACTTTACCATCCATGTGTAGGTATAGGAGAAACCATAGTATACATAGGATTTGGTGCTGTCTGGGGTTTCAGGCATCCACAGGGGGTCTTGGAATGTATCCTGCCCCGGACAAGGGGAGCTACTTTAGTTCCAATCTCATTTCAACTATGTTATTCAGCACTACTAAAAATCAGCAAGATGTCCTATTTGGAGTTTCACCTTTCTTTGTCTTTCCGTCCTCCAATAGAAGTACTCCAAAATCAAAACACACAAAGGGCAGAAGACAGTGAGGCAAAAGGCCTGAATAACCCAACAAAGGAGTAGTGGCCCAGGGACATCTAGAGTGGGCTGCATTTTGCAAGTGCTGAAAGCTTACCTGAGATTCCCCCATGGGACTTATACCTTCTCTTCCTTGGCATACCACCCCACAGGCCCAGACATTTGGCTTTAATAATTTTAGCACATAGCTGTACTAGCAAGGAATGATCTTGGCTGAGCCTCAAACCACAACTTCTTCCAGCTGGCCAGGTTTCCTGAGTGAGTGCCGTGCCCCATGCCAGGGCTGTGTCTTCATCTTCCTGTGATGTTAGACTTGGGCGCTGCAGACACATTGGCAGGTCATCCCAAGGCTCTCCCTCATGCCACACCCTCTACGGCCTCTCTGCAGCATTTGGCAGTGGTCAGTGCCTTCCTTGGTTTCAAGGATTCAGTTTTTGGCCCTCTGCTCTTCCCTCATAAACTCTTTTCTAGGTATTTTGTCTCGCTGAGGCAGGGACGCTTGTGGTAAAGTTCTCTCCCTAAGAGATCTCGGTTTGCATCATGGTTCTTCCTAGCCATGGGACTTTGAACAAATCACTATTATTTGCTGAACCTTAGTTTCTTCATCTGTAAAATTTTAATAAAACCATCTGCCTGAGTGGTCTGCAAACCTGACTGCTCATTGCAAGTACCTGAGAACTTAAATTCAAATTCCCAGGCCTTACCTCAGACTCATTGAATCCAGATTTGGGAACCCTTGACCTACCTCTCACGAGATTACTGTGAGGTTTAAATGGGATAATATATACAAAGTGGGTATCACGGTGCCTGCCATGTGCACACTCAATAAATGGTGGCTATTTGAAGTATCCGCTTCTTTATTCATTCAGCAAATATTTGCAGGAGGCACTGAACTAGGTGCCAGCTAGGAATAAGGCAGGTGTGGACTCTGCCTCCATGGGGCTGGAATTCTTGCAAGAGAGACAGAGATTAAACAATTAATTACACAGTTAATTGTTAATTATAATTGTGACAAGTGCTCCAAAGGAGAGTACACATTGCCGTGGGGTATGTAACAAAAGGCCTGACCTATGCTGATGATTCCCAAATCCTTATTTCCAGTTTCCAAACTCACATATCCAATGGCCTGTTGGACATCTCTTCATGGATGCTTGCTGGTTTTCCAGTACTGTATATCTAAGAGTGAACTTATCATCTCCCTCTAGCCTCTCCACCGCAGCCCACTTCTTGATCTTGACTTTTCTTCCCACCCATGTTCCTCTGCTTGTGAAATTATCTCTTCCTGGAATTTCCTCCTCTGCCCCGACTTCAACTGTTGAAATCCTTAAGGCTCAAATCCTTCTTCCTCCATGAAGCCTTCCCTGATATTTCCAGTGTAAAGTGATCCTTCCCTCCCATGAACTCTCCTCCTCCTTTCCATAGCCTTTGCAGTACTCACATGATTGGTAATTACCTACCATCTTCTGCTGTATTTATCTATGTGCTTGTCTAAACGGAACTGGAAGCTCCTTAAGCACAACTCCTTGAGCATAGAAGCTTCTATACCTCTGTATTTCTGTCAGCAGCTATCACAGTATTAAACACATGTGAGGTGAAAAATAATGGTTGAAAATTCTTTCCACCACAACCATTTGGGAAAAGTCTTTGACATGACACAAAGAGTGTGATCCATAAAAGAAATCAATAAATTTGACCTCAGCAAAATTTAAAAACCCTTTGCACTGCAAAAGACCCTGTTAAAATGAAAAGACAAACCATAGACTGGGAGAAAATATTTGCAAATCACATGTCCAACAAAGGATTTGCATCCATAATATATGAAGAACTCTAAACAAAACAGTAAGAAAACAAACATTCCAATTAGGAAATAGGCAAAAGACTTGAACAGACATTTCACCAAAGAGAATATACAGATGGCAAATAAGCATATGAAAATATTTTCAACATCACTGGCCATTAGGGAAATGCAAATTAAAACCACAGTGATACCACTATATACCTACTGGAGTGGCTGAAACAAGACACTGTAAATACCAAGTGCTTACAAGGATTCAGAATATCTGGATTTCTTATCTGTTGCTGGTGGGATTGCAAAATGGTACAGCCACTCTGGAAAACACTTTGACAGTTTCTTCTAAAGTTAAACGTACATTTACTGTACAACTCAGCAATCAAACTCCTGAGTATTTAGCCTAGAAAAATGAAAACCTCTGTTCACCCAAAAATCTGTACATGAGTGTTCAAAGCAGCTTGCTTTATAATAGAAAGGAAAAACAGGAGACAACCCAAATGTCCTTCAATAGGTGAATGGATAAACAAGCCATGATACATCCATCCAATGGAATACTATTCAGTACTAAAAAGAATAAACTATTAATGAATAATTCTCAACAACTTGGATGAATTGCAAGGGCATTATGCTGAATGAAAAAAGCTAATCTCAATGTTGCATATTATGTGACTCCATTTGCGTAACATTCTTGAAGTGGCAAAATTATCGTGACGGAGAACACATCAATGATTTATGGGTTAGTGTTGGGGGGAGGCTGTGACCATAAAGGGATAACATGAAGTTTTTTTTTATGGTGATGTAATGGTTCTGTTACTCAAATCTACACATGTGATAAAAATTTATAGAATTAGAGAGAAACCAAAAAACCTAGTGAAATCGAAATGAGGTCTATAGTTGAATTAATGTGTTGTTTCAACATCATTTTCCTGGTTGTGATAATGTGCGATGGTTATGTAAGATGTTATTGTGGAGAGCGAGCTGGGTGAATGGTACCTGGGAACTTTCTCTACTATAAAACATAGGCAAATGTTCTTTGAGTTACATGCTGAAGTATTTAGGATTGCAGTGTCGTGATTTATATAACTTACTCTCAGATGGTTTGACAAAAACAATACACACACAAGGGGAGAGATAAAGCAAATGTGGCAAAAAGTTAACAGTTGGTGAATGCAGATGTTTAAAGTATTTACAACTTTTCTGTAGGTTTGAAATTTTTCAAAATAAAAAGTCTGGAAAATTGATTAATATATAGATAGGTAAATAGATAAAGTAAGCAAAAAATAAAATATCACCCAAATCTTGGATTGAACCAATGACCTTCAATTTAATGCTCTCCCAACGCCATCTAATCGTGAAGTCCTCTCCTCCCTCCCTCCCACCCAACAATAGGAAAATCCTGCCTGTTCTGGAGTAACAGAAAAAGGTCAGAATTCACACCCTGGTGGGAGTACTGTAGGTGCTACTCTGAGTCCTTGGTGTTACCATAGTCATTTAACAGACATTTACTGAACCCTGGCTATATGCCAGCTGTTGGAATTACAGTGATGAATATAGCTAGAAGTGATAAAAAGTGTCACTTTTCTCAGATTAATTTAAATTTTTTTATAAATATAGAATTACACGCATTTTGTATAGTGTTCTGCAACTTTCTTTTTTTACTTCATAAATTGGAGCCATTTTCCCACATCAGTTATATAGATCTATTTACTTCTTTTTACAATTTAGCTTAGAGTTCAATTGTATGGATGTGCCATAATTTATTTAATCAATCTCTGGCTGGATTTGTTGTTTCTAGCTTTTCGCTATTAAAAACACCTGAATTTTTTAAAAAGAAAGAAAAAGAGGGGCCATCCCCGTGGCGGAGTGCTTAAGTTCACATGCCCTGCTTGGGCGGCCCAGGGTTTCACCAGTTCAGATCCTGGGCGCGGCCATGGCACCACTCATCAGGCCATGCTGAGGCAGCATCCCACATGCCACAACTAGAAGGACCCACAACTAAAAATATAGAACTATGTACCAGGGGGCTTTGGGGAGAAAAAGGAAAAATAAAAATCTTTTAAAAAAAAAAAAGAGGGGCCGGCCCGGTGGCACAGCGGTTAAGTTCGCAGGTTCTACTTTGGCGGCCCAGGGTTCGCCGGTGGATCTTGGGTGCGAACATGGCACCGATTGGCAAAAGCCATGCTGTGGTAGGCGTCCCACATAGAAAGTAGAGGAAGATGGGCATGGATGTTAGCTCAGGGCCAGTCTTCCTCAGCAAAAAGAGGAGGATTGGTAGCAGTTAGCTCAGGGCTAATTTTCCTCAAAAAAAAAAAAAATTTAAAAAAAGAAAGAAAGAAATAAAAAACATTACGTGAATGAAATCCATCCTCTGTCTCTACTTTGCCTTATGCAATCAACCAACCAACATTTATTGAATACCTAATGTGTGTTCAGCTGCATGTTTGGTGCTGTTTGTGTCTTTTGTGTGGGAGAAGACATGAGACCTGGTCATTACCCCTAAGGAGCTTATGATTAGTTGAACAGTATGGCTAACTTGAGGTCCTAACTCAAGGATCACCATAACGCAGTATATATTTGACTTCAGACCTTATGTGCTAAGTACTCAGAGGGAAGTTCACCCTTTTTCTGTGTCTGGTTTTAGGCTAGCTGTTTTTTCGGACAAGTTTCTTTAGACTCCATGAAAAAGTGCTTGCATGAGCATATCATGAAGGAAGGTGGGGGGGATCATGCCTCAAACTTTCTGGAGAAGGGGGGATGTTTTTAACAAGGAAAAATGAATGAACATGATATTAAGCTAAGTCATACTTCTATTTGTCCTTTGTCCATAAAAATTCAACAATTTCTGTCTACATAGAAGATAAAAATAACGAGCTGTGGGTACTTTGGTATGGCTCAGTTGATGGTGACACGTTGATCTCTGTGGTTGTAGTTTTGCTCACAAGTTTGTATTTACGCGGTTTTGCGTTGCATTGTTTGATGCACAGCTTTTTTTACCCATTTCACTTGTTCCATATTTTTGCTTAGAGCATTTGGATTCTCTTGGTGATCATTCTTATTTAAAAGTAAAATCAAAACAAAATTTCTACGTTTTGGCCTTAGCAATCTCTCTGTGCTTAAGCCTATTCAGAAGCCTTTGTGTATCTATATACTTCTCTCTTTCTTTCTCTCTCATCCTTTTCCCCTTCCCAGAATTAGCTCTTCATTCTCTTCTTCTAAATCCGAGGTTAGGCTGAACCCAAGTTGTCACGGGAGTAGGATTAGGGGAAACCGGGTGTCTTGTCCACGCAGTGATGCTACAGGACCTCGGACAGCTCCCCTGCCTTCCTGGTCTGGGTGCCTGCTTTTTAGACTTCATAACATGTCATAATGAAATCGAACTTGAGAAACCATTTGGTCCACCTCCTGCCTTTTGCTGATACCTCGAGAAAGGGTCCCAGTCAGCAAGTATTTCAGGATTAACTGCTTGGCTGTGGGAGATACAAAGGGCTTGGAGGGCTCCGTTTCCCCTGGCATTTCCTGCACCTAAATGTCTGCTGGTGCCTAAAAAAATACTTCAGTTCAACTCAGCAAACTTATATGGATCAAGCTTTTCCCTCCCTGGAAAGAGACACTGCCTCTGGGAAGGGCAACAAAGGGATTCCAGTTTGGGTGAGAAAATAATCCCTCGTGAGCACTGGTTTCCTTGGGGACTAGAGAGCACCAGAGCACTGGGGGCCCAAAAGGAACTGAAGAGGGAGTGAATGAATGAAGTGGAGAAGAGGGGCATTCAGGGAAGTCTGGGGTCTCTGAAGGCAGATGTGGCGAGCTTCACACTGTTCACACCAGTGTGCCCTGGGCACACAAAGGAGAACCCTCACACTTTCCTAAAATGAGAAGACAGAGGCCTGTTGTCTCCTCTTCCAGATATGCATAGTGAGAGTCACTAGACTTCATTTCAGAAGACAGTTATGTAATGATTTAATGCACTTTGTCTTCTTTGTTCCTCACAACAAACCTAGAAAGAGTTTTATTATCTCTCTTTTCCAAATGAATAAACTGAGACACTGGGAGGTTAGTTAACTTGCTCAAAGTGACACAGCTAGAAAATGGCAGAGCTGGGTCTTCAACCCAGTTTCTTTGACTCCAAGTTGACATTCTTGCCATCACATTCCATCTCTAATAGAGTCTTTGTGTGTGTAAGTAAAATATACATAACGTGAATTTTGCTATTTTAACCATTTTAAAGTGTAAAATTTAGTGGCATTAAGTTCATTCACAATGTTGTGTAATGATCACCACCATCTATTTCTAAAAGTTTTTATCACCCAAACAGAAACTCTGTAAGCATTAAGTAACTCTGTAACTATTGAGTAATTAAGTAATATTACTTAATAACCATCAATTAGTAACTGGGACCGTTCCCCCAGTCCCTCAGCCCCTGGGAACTTCTATTCTGTGTTCTGTCTCTTTGATTTTGACTGTTTTAGATACCTCAAGTAAGTGGAATCATGCAATATTTGTTCTTTTATGTCTGGCTTATTTTATTTAGCATGATGTTGTCAAGGTTCATCCATGTCGTAGCATATATTAGAACTTCATTTCTGAGTCTGGCCCCATGGCCGAATGGTTAAGTTTGCGTGCTCTACTTTGGCAGCTGAGGGTTTCGCCAGTTTGGATCCTGGGCATGGACATGGCACCGCTCATCAGGCCATGCTGAGGGGGTGTCCCACATAGCACAACCAGAAGGACCTACAGCTAGAATATACAACTATGTACTGGGGGGCTTTGGGGAGAAGAAGAAGGGGAAAAAAAGGAGATTGGCAACTGATGTTAGCTCAGGTGACAATCTTTAAAAAATAAACAAAAAAGAACTTCATTTCTTTTTATGGCCTATTAGGGTCTTGTGGTTGTGAAGGACAGAGGTTCACTCAGGCTACCAGAAGCAATGAGGAGTTATTGTAAGCAGTCTTATAGAATGCAGGAAGACAGAAATCTTAGCCACTTGGCTACAAGGTCAGGAACAGCCATATGGCTGGGCTTATTGGGACTTAAATACTGTTTGGAATCTGATCAGCACAGCTCTAGGGACCAAAAAATCTCATTGTCTCCTTAGTGGCAGGAATTTACTGTTTTCTGATACTCAGCCATTTTGCCAACTTAGTGATATTTTGCTTCCACAGTTCCTATATGGTTTGACACTACCAACCACCTACTTCTTACTCTATGAAAGCAACCCTCAGGCTTTTGCTGACTCCATGTTTCTACCATTTTGATGATATGCTTCCCCCCCCCCCCCCCCCCGTGCCCTTTATCTCCTGTGCCCACTGTCAACAGACAGACTCTCTCCAAAATCTCTGATTGTGTTTTCTGATTGGCCTGATTATTCTCCAATCATCTCATACCGTACAACCTCATAAGCCACCTGCCTGCCTAGAAATTAGCTGCCCTTGAGTCGAGCATCTACCCTGCTCTGACCAGTTGTGACCAGGGCGATAAGTCACATGCCATTAAAAATGCCTCTTAATGTTAAAGACCTGCCTCTCTACAGAGGAGCTTGGGAGCATGGCAGGCAGCCCAGAGAGTCATTGACTGCATCACTCTGCATCAGCTCTACCGTCCTTTTCTATGAGGCTTTCTATTGTACTTTAAGCCTATGGCCCGCATCTACTTCTGTCGCTTCACAAGTCATGGAGCAGAGTTGATGTGTACTATGCAGGTATTTCTGCACATATTTTTAGATTATACAAGTAATCACCATATGACGACATGTGACTTTAGGCAAGTAATAGTGTCTTCAGTCCTCATCTTCTTCTGAAATGTAAGAGTTGCCCCAGATAATCTCAGAGGTCACCGTCTAATCACCTTCTGATTCCTAATTGACCATGTCTTGTTGACACTTCCTGAGTGAGGTTTCTGTCCCTTTCTTTCCATTCTTACTGCCATTGAGGTGTATTATTTCTCACTTGAGCAATTCCAAAAGCCTTCTAATTGCCCCTCATGTCTCCAGGCTCATGCATTTCAACCTTTCCACTTCCTCAGCATAGATTATGTCACCTTCTTTGTCAAAAACCTTCACTAGCTACCCACTGCCTGCCGAACAAAGTCCATGTGATGTCTGACATTTGAAGTCCTTGATAATCTGTGGCTGGTCATTTGTGCAGAGCTCTCTCCCCCTGATTACTGTGGGCTTCTTGAGGTCCAGTACCATGCCTGATTCAGTTTGTAGCCTTCCACACAGCTAACACTTACTGAAGTGGAAAGTCAGATATCTCCACACTAAGAATGAAGTCCTAATAAAATGATAGGAACCACCAAGTGAATTTCAGTGATGATGTCCGCCAGTAGCATGCCTACTGGAAACAAGTAGAACATATGTATGTTAAAATGCAGGATATTTGGAGCACTTATGTGGCGACAGAGAAGAAATAATGTACAACTGAAATTTAACAATGCTGTAAACTATTATGAACTCAATTGAAAAAAATAAAAATTTAAAACAAACAAACAAACAAAATGCAGGATATGTGTGTGTTAAAATCTGTATCCAAGGTTGATTGAAAACTGAAAAGCATTGTGCAGTAAAGGAGGTAAGGGAGTTATGAAGATGTAAGTCAAGGTCCCTGCCCTCCAGGGGATGAGGGATGCAGGGGAAATGTGTGCAGGAAGCAGTCTGCTGAGAACAGCAAAGGAATCCTTAGAGTGGCTCCCTTGGGAGAGCAGCAAAAGAAAACGGGTTCTTTGTACCAGGACCAGCCCTTCTTCACAGGAAGTACTGTGACTCTGACCCCACTGGCTTCACTGCTAGGGCCACAGGGGAACCCTGGTGGGCCCAGGACACAGGCAGAGGAGAAAAAGGATGAAATCAGAAAAGAGGAAGGACAGAGGGAGAGAAAAGAAGTGAAGAAGAAAATGAGAGTAAAGGATGTAGATTACCGAAGAATCTAACATTTACATCCTACTTCCTAGTTCACAAAGCATTTTCACAAGAATCCTGTGAGGCAGCTAGAGTGAAAGGACTTGCCCAAGGTCATAGACTCAGGCTTCTAACTCAGCACCTTGCAGTGTGTTTTCCATTGCACCAGTTGTCTCTCCAATAAGAGAAAGTAGCTTAACTCCTGTACCATGGGCTCCCTCTCCCAGTTTAGAATACTGTTTAAAATCCTCTTGAAAATCATAAAGCCCCAAGGCTGAGGCTAGGATAATACAAGATGAGTCTGGAGCATCTAATAGTGCCAGAAAGAAAGGAAGTGCTCAAAAATAAATAAATAAATGAAAAAAGAAGAGATGGGGCATGTCAAAAGGACATGGGAGCCAACCTGAAAGACTCCCAGTAGCCAAAGCTGGACCAATTTGAGCATGAAAATAAATTGTGATAGTAATGGAATATGATCCAAAGAATAAAATAATTATCTATGAGCCTGTACTGATATAGTTAAAAGAGTGAATACATAAATAAAGGAGGGAGAAAGAAAAAATCTCCCTTAGAGAAGATTTCCAATTAATACATGTAACAGGAATGAGAGGAAACAGAAAATCACCACAACAACACAGTAATCATTGCTGCAGGCAAGATCTACTCATGAAGTTAATATTTGTGGGCAAAACTTTAAGGAGAAACAGGATATTTGCATAGCCTCAAAGTGTAACCCCAAAATATTTATTAATTATCTTGTTTTTAACATATGTCCAAAAATGCTTTGATACTCCTCCCTCCACAATGTAAAGGTTAATTTCCCTCCCCTAAAGTGTGGGCTAGATTTAGTGATATGCTTCTAATGGATAGAGCTGGAGCCAGCAGAGAGCCAAATAGGAACTGTATTAGTCTCTGTGAACCATTCAGTCTCTTTCACAACAACTTACCTCTGCAATTGTAGCATGAAAGCAGCCATAGGAAATATGTGAACTAATGAGTGTAGTTGTTTACCAATAAAACTTTATAGAAACAGGCAGTGGGTTGGATTTGGCTTTCCAGCTAGTTTGCTGACTTCTGGAATAACATATGGAAAGGAAAAAATAGTAACCTTGCAGTGGAGAAACCTGGAGGATACCACCTTAACCAAGCGATCAATGTTAAATTACCAGTAGTAAGTCATACTGAAGTGATGTAAGTGAAATGGCAGAGTAAGGAACTCCAAAGGTCCATCCCTTCAACAAAAACAGTGGCAAAAACTATCAGAATCAACTTTTCCAGAACTCTGGACATAGATCAAAAGCCTGCGACAACCAGAGGAATGCTTTCAAGAAAAACCAGCTGAATCTCAGTAAGAACAGCAAGCTTTGTGGTGTTTTAACTTACTGTGGTCCCATCGCTCCATCCCCAGGTCAGTAGTGGCCTTGAAGAAAATAGCTGCATTCCTAGTACAGGTACTCGTAATAGAGGGAGCAGAATGGATCTCATTCTCAAGCAGTTGTGATTGGTTGTTTTGACCTGTCTGGTAGCTCCCTGAAAGACCAGCTCAAGGGTTGGCCTTTATCTTTGTAACTTGAAACTCTCCACTACTGAGGCAGCTATCCACAGAGCATTTGATGAAAACATTTATAGGCAGATGTTTTAGTCTCTGCTGCTTGGGGCAATGGATAACAGTGGGGGCGAACAATAGGTTAATCTAAACCTTTATAAGAAATGCTGGGGAATGAGATGCTTTGGGAAATAAGGGCTATGAAAAACTATGACATATTTCTGGGAAATGAGAAGGCCACACTCATGCCCAGGGTTATGCACATACTCAGGAAAGACCTGAGAAGGCCCTATCCTCTCACTTCTGTCTGACCTTCAGGCTTTGCACAAGCAGGAAGTCAAGGCTAAGGCAAAACTGTAAACTGTTTGGCTGAGTGTTAAAGGCTTGCCCCCAAATGCACTGAGCCCATCTGCAAAAACTGGGAGTTTTTTTGGTTTCAGGTATTTAAGGAAATCTATACTCGATTACTAGCTGAGCACAGAAGGGACTTCAGTGACCACACATGACAAAGAATACAGACTTTACAAAATTAGTTCAAAAAAGTCACTAAACAAGCAAACAACAAAAATGACAAAAAGCAGCAACAACAAACTCTAGGAAGGAAGGAGAATCTGATTTCCAGTGTTACAGCATTATAATATTAAGAACATCCAGTTTTCAGCAAAAATTGCAAGACATGCAAAGGAACAAGAAGATATGGCTCATACACAGGGAAGAAAAGCAGTCAATATAGACTGTCCTTGAGGAAGCTTGGATGCTGGATTTACTAGACAAAGACTTTAAATCAGCTGTTTAAAATATGTTCAAAGAGCTAAAGGAAACCATGTCCAAAGAAATAATGGCAATCATAAGAATGATGTCTCACCAAATAGTGAATATCAATAAAGAGTTGAATTTATAAAAGGAACCAAATAGAAATTCTGGAGTTGAAAAGTACAACTGAAATGAAAAATTTACCAAAGTGGCTCAGCAGCAGGTTTGAGTAGGCAGAAGAAAGATTCGATGCACTTAAAGACAAGCCAAGTGAGATTATCAAGTCTGAGGAATAGAAAGAAAAAATAATGAAGGTAAATAAAGAGAACTTAAGAGAACTGCTAGAGTTCCAGAAGGAGAGGAGAGAGAGAAAGGGATAGAATATTTGAAGAAATAATGGCCGAAAACTTCCCAAATTTAATTTCTACACATCCAAGAAGCTCAACAAAATCCAATAGGCTAAACTCAAAGAGTGTCATATCAAAACACATTATAGGGGGCCAGCCCTGTGGCCAAGTGGTCAAGTTTGCATGCTCCACTTCAGCAGCCCAGGGTTCACTGGTTTGGATCCTGAGCATGGACCTAGCACCACTCATCAAGCCATGCTGAGGCAGCATCCCACATAGAGGAACTAGAAGAACCTACAACTAGAATATACAACTATGTACTGGGGGGCTTTGGGGAGGAAAAACAGAAAAGAGGAAACTTGGCAACAGATGTTAGCTCAGAGCCAATCTTCCTCAAAAAAATAAAATAAAACAAGATATTTAAAAAAAAGACACATTATGATCAAACTGTTATAAGCCAAAGACAAAGAGAGAATCTTGAAAGCAGCAAGACAGAAGCAGCTCATCATATACAATGGCATTTCGATAAGGTTAACAGCTAACTTCTCATCAGAAACTATGGAGACCAGAAGGCAGTTGGTTGACATATTCAGTCGTGAAAGAAAAAATACCTGTCAATCAAGAATTCTATATCCAGCAAAACTATTTTTCAAAAATGAAGGGGAAAAAAGGAGAAATTAGGACATTCCTTGATAAACAAAAATTGAAAGAGTTCATCACTAGTAGTCCTACAGATTGAAATGACACTAGACAATAATTTGAAACCACATGAAGAAATAAAGAATACCATTAAAGGTAACTTCATAGGTAAATATAAAAGACAGTATTATTTTCTCCTATCTTATTTAAAAGATAGCTACATAGAGTAATAATAATAATTTGCATTGATGGGCACACAGTGTATTAAGATGTAGTCTGTATGACAATAATAGCCCCAAGAAGGGGAGAGGGAACAAAGGTATATATGTGAACAGAATTTTTGTGTAAGATTGAAATTTGATGGCATTAATCAGAACTAAATTGTTATTAGTTAAGATGTTAGTTGTAATTCCAGCTACAGTTGTCCAATTGTACATCATCCAAGGACAATGACTAAGAAATGAACTCAAAACGTGTAGTGAAAGAAAGACAAAGGAATTAAAATGGTACACTAGAACATATCTCTTCAACACAAAAGAAGACAGTAATGGAGAAATAGAGTAATAGAAAAGACATAAGACATATAAAAACAAATAGCAAAGTAGCAGGTATAAATCCTATTTTATGACCAATTACATTAAATGTAAATGGATTAAACATTCCAATTAAAGCTCAGAGATTGCTATAATGGTTTTTTTTTTTTTTAAATGACCCAACTATATGCTATCTGCAAGAGACTCACTTTAGATTCAAAGTCACAAATAGGTGGAAAGTAAAAGGATAGAAAAAGATATTCCATGCAAACAGTAACCAACAGAGATCTGGAGTGTCTACACTAATATCAGACAAAATAGACTTTAAGACAAAAATTGTTACAAGGGAGAAAGAAGGACATTATATAATGATAAAAAGCATACTCCATCAAGAAGATATAACAGTCACAAAAGTATATGTACCTAACAATAGAGCCCCAAAATAAATGAAGCAAATATTGATCATATAGAAAGAAAAATAGTCCAACAATAATAGTTGGTTTTCTTTTGAAAAATAGAAGAGACGTGACCTTATTTGTGCCTTATGCTGGTGATCATGGTTGTTTCAGGTCATGCTGGTTATGTAAATTAAAAGTGGACTTCTGAGAAAGAGTTGCTTCATATCTTTTGTCATCATTTCTTTCTTTCTTTGGAGACAAGGACTAGGATAGAGGAAAATGGGAATCCTGAAGTGGTTAGAAGAGCTCTTATCCTTAGAGAGGATCATCTCTGTACCCCACTAGTTATCTTAGTTTTCTGTAAAATGGGACCATGCTCACTTTCTCTCATCACAGATACATGGTTTTCTCATCATTTGAGGCAATGTACTTCCCACCCTTTCCTTCCTTGTTGCTTCTTCTCAGTTCCTACAGGTGGACACACACTGAGTTTTCTGTAATAAATGTTTAGTGATCCATCATTTATATTACTCAAATAAATTCATTCTTAAGAAATAGGATGGATTATTCCTGCTCTAGGAGCTCGAGATTAATGACTTGGTGCATTTAAAGTGTTTCTTGGACATGCAGGTGGTGTCAGAATCTAATTCAAAGGCTTTTTTTTTCTCTCTTTCTTCATTAAGAATAATGTATTCTTGGGGCCGGCCCAGTGGCGCAGCAGTTAAGTGCTCACATTCTGCTTCGGTGGCCTGGGGTTTGCTGGTTCGGATCCCGAGTGCGGACATGGCACCACTTGGCAAGCCATGCTGTGGTAGGCGTCCCACATATAAAGTGGAGGAAGATGGGCACGGATGTTAGCTCAGGGCCAGCCTTCCTCAGCAAAAAGAGGAGGATTGGCAGCAGTTAGCTCAGGGCTAATCTTCCTAGGAAAAAAAAAAAGAATAATGTATTCTCTCTCTGACTCATAAAAATAGATTCAAAGTAATAGAGAGATTATATCTACCCCTTTAGAGAGTCACTCAGCATTAGCTCTTGTGATAATTACAGAAATAGTCTCAGACTGGGTTTCCATCCAGCCTTGTGAAAAGAGCAAAGGTTTATTTTTCCTTCCCAATTTTGTGTTATAATTCTGTCTTCTGCTTTTTAAAAATTTAACTCATTTCATATTTTTCATGTTGCTATACAGTCTTAAAATATTTTTTAACATATTATTCACAATTTTCACTTTTAACAGCTGCATTATAGCCCAAGTTGACATAATTTTAGTCATTCCTCAACAGCTAGACATTTAGGGTTTTTTTATTCTCCAATTTTTACCATTATAAAAAAACATTGCAGTGAATGTTTTTTCCCTTTTTTTCAGTTATTTACTTACGGCAGATTCCCAGAAGCAGAATGACTGCGTTAAAGTGCACAGACATACCTATAGTTCATGCAAAATTGCTTTCTAAATTGGTTGTGCCAATGTATCACTTGGAATTTATTTTACCATAGCCTCACCAACATGGAGCATTATAATTTTTAAAGTTTTCTAACTAGACAATCTATTTTTTATTCCCAGCTTTTTATTTTTAAATATTTCAAATCTTCAGAAAAGTTCTAAGAGTAAATGCTGGATGCCCTTTACCTAGATTAAATTGTTAACATTTTACTGTATTTACTTTAACTCTCTATACAGACTGTGTATTCGTATATATACCTTGTCCTAAACCATTTGAGTTAGCTGCAGGCATCATGACTTCACTCCTAAATACTTTAGCAGGTATCTCCTAAGAACATGGGTGTTGTCCTATGTAGCCACAACATAATTATCCCCACTGGGAAATTTAACATTGACACAATGCTATATCTAATATACCTCCATATTCGGATTCCCCTGATAGTCCTTTATATCTGTTTTTGGATCATACATTGTGTTTGGTTGGTATATCTCTTCTGTCTCCTTTAATCTGGAACAGTCCTCCAGTCTTTTTTGATACTTTTTACATTGATATTTTTGAAACATCCAGGTCAGTTGTTTTGTCTTTGTCTTATTCTTCCCTCATATTTGGGTTCAGGTTAAACACTTTTGGCAGGAGTATTGCATAGACAAAATTGTGTCTTTCCTATGTGTATCACATATGGAGGCTAGTGATACCCAATTATTATTTCCTAGGAAGGATGATACCCTTCAAGCTACTGCCTGAGAGGGATCAGGCTCTCTGTTTGAAAAGGGAAGGAAGAGGAAAGTAACACCAGTTGAGCATTTACTCTATTCCAGGCACCATGCCAAGGGTGTTTACAGAATTAATCCTGTTAAACCCTCATAACAACCCAGGGGTTTTCATCCACGTTTCACACAGAAGCACCCCAGAGGCCAAAGACACGGCACGTTTCTTGGCTACCACCAGGGGGCAGTATGGCCCAAGAGCTTGGAGTTTTGTTTCATTTAGACCTTAGTTTCAGAGTTCTTATTTTATGCAAGGAACTTAAAAGTATCTGTTCACCAGTCTCAGGTTGTAACGTTTGTAGAGAGCTTTGCCTGGGGTTGTAATGTACTTTTCTCTTGGCAATCTCATTTAATACTAAGCACAACCCTGTGTAATTCCCCAAGTATTAGTATCAGCCCCATGGAGGAACTAATGTTGAAGGTTTTAAGTGAATTTTGTTGTTAGTGCTACGGACTCAATTCCGACTCCTAGTGACCCTGTATACAGCAGGGCTTAGCCCTGCCCAGTCTTTGGCAGCATCCTCTCATCTTCCGGCGCCGTATCAGACAATGCTCTGCTGCTGTTTGTAGGGTTTTCGTGGCCAATTTTTTCAGAAGTAGGTGGCCAGGTCTTTCTTCCTAGTCTGTCTTAGTCTGAAAGCTCTGCTGAAACCTGTCCATGATGTGACCCTACTGGTATTTGAAATAGTGGTGGCATACCTTTTAGCATCACAGCAACCTGCAGCCACCACAGTGTGACAACTGACAGACAGATGGTGTGGTTCTCTGACCAGGACTGAACCTGGGCCGCAGCAGTGAGAGCAGCGGGTCTTAACCACTACACCATCGAGTAAACCAAGTGAATTCGCTAGACTACCAAGTGAGGTTAAGTGAATTATTCAAGTTCAGATAGACTGTGAGGGAATCTGAATTTGAACATAATCTCCATCCTGTGCCATCCACTACAACCTACAGCCTTTTGTCATGAAGATAGGAGCATAAAAATATTCAACATAATAATGAGTTATGTTAATAATTATTGAAAAGCAGTGGCAGAATTTCCATTTCAGAAGATAAAAATTTTCTGGAGATGGGTGGTGGTGATGGTTGCACAAGAATGTGAATGTGCTTCATGCCAGTAAACTGTATGCTTAAGAATGGTTCAAATGATAAATTTTATGGTATGTATATGTTACCACAATTTAAACATAGCAACTATATATAACAATTAATAATAATAATAATGTTATATACGCGTAGCTGTCTTGTTTTTTTCTTTTTTAAAGAACAATTTTATTTGGCAGTCTTATTATTCCACTTGTCCTGTTCCCAACTTTTTTTTTTTTTAAAGATCGATACCCGAGCTAACAACTGTTGCCAATCTTCTTTTCTTTTCTTCTTATTCTCCCCAAAGCCCCCCAGTACATAGTTGTATATTCTAGTTGTGAGTGCCTCTGGTTATGCTATGTGGTTCGCTGCCTCAACATGGCCTGATGAGTGGTGCCATGTTTGCGCCCAGGATCCCAACTGGCGAAGCCCTGGGCCACCGAAGCAGAGCGCGCGAACTTAGCAACTTGGCCACGGGGCTGGCCCCGTAGCTGTCTTTTTAAAGCACTTGTTACTATAATAGTTATTTAATTTAATTCTCACAACCACCAATTGCGTTAGGTACTATTACTATTCCCATTTAACAAATAATTCCATCACTTCGCCTGCCCTTACTCCTCTTCTCCGCAACAACTCAGGTGTAGGCTGTGATTTTTGCTTAACTGACCCTTGGTGACCAGCACTGTGAAGTGTGATGGAATGGAAGGATCACTGTCTGTGAAGCTTATTGACAGGGGCTCTGTTGCTTTATCAGCTGAATGTTTTTGGACAAGTGACTTAATGTCTCTGAGCCTCAATTTTTTCATTTGTGAAATAAAGATAATAATAGTACCTCCTTCATAGGGTTGTTGTGATGAGCAAATAATATAAATGTAAAATGCTTAGCATGGTGCCTGGTACATAGTAAGCACTTGAAAATGATGGCCGTTCTTATTATTTGCCCATAGTAGAGTGCTCAGAAAATAATCAATAAATGGAAGGGTGTGTCTTGAGAGTACCTGAAATAGCTCCTGGCCCTCCTGAGGGCATTGGAGGGAGGAGTCACCCAGCAGAGGATTTTCAGCCCCAATCAGCTGAGCTTGTAGAATGATAGGACTGGATAAGGTTCTCTGAGTCTGACTCCATCATCACAGAAGAAGGTGAAAGGGAATAGTTTTGTGAAAGGTCAGCTTTTCGTGCCAGTCAACCAGGAAGTGAGCCTGAGAAGCAGTGTGGTGTGGTGAGAGCCCCTCCCTGGGAGTCAGGCCGGGGTGGTGATGTGAGTTTCACATTAGCTGGCCCCGGGGCCCCTCCCAGGAAAACAGGTTATTATCAGCTCCCTTCTGGCCTCAGAACTGTCCTGAGGGGTTCACCTCTGCCCTTTTTCTGCAGGAGCAGCCAAGAGGATCATAAAACTGGGAAATCAGCAGTTTCTCCTTGCTTCTAAGGCAGAAGCAAGGGGAGAGAGGCAAAGGAAGGGGCCCTGGGCACCTGGCCTAGCAGCGCCTCTGGTTAATATTTATTCTTTCTCCTTCTTTGGCCTGGAAACCAAGGGTAAGCCAAGCAACAGCTTGCGAAGCAGGATCTCAGGGTTGTGAAAAGCTTGTTCCTATGAGGGATGACTCAGCACAGGCCTCAGAACCACAGGGAGTGTCCCCCAGCCTGGATTCTGCTTAGGCCCACGCTTGCCACGTGGGCCACCGTGGCTGTAACTGTTCATCTCCTCAGGGGAGATTTTGTCTCCCAGGAGCCCGAGGATGTCCTGGCAGCCCCCAGCTAATGAGTGGACGGTCACGTCAGTGTCCTTGTTGCGGTTTGACCTCTGAATAATGCGCTTTCCCTTGAAGGAACACCTCGTGTCTTGCCTGGGTTCAGCGCCCTCCTTCTCTCCAGGCTCCCATCAGTCTTACCTCCAGACTGGGCTTTCTAAAACAGATGTCATCAGAGCACTCCCAGAGGGTTCCTCGCTGCTCCTGAACTGAGCTCCAAACCCCTTAGCACAGTGTGGTCCTGACCAAAATTGCTGCCTCATCCCAGCCCTCATTCCTCCCTCCCACCCTCTTCTCCAGCCCAGGGTTTCCCAGTGTGGTCTCTGGACCACCTTCTTCAGAATCATTGAGGACACATTTTAAATGTTTGGACCTACTGAATCCATTGCTCCCAGGGCCTGGGAATCTGCATTTTAATGATGCCAAGGCTGATTCTTGTGCAGACTGCTGTTTAAGAACTACTTTTCTGCCAAAGCAGATTGTTAAAGTTTCCTGACTGTCTCTGGGCCCTCAGTGCCCTTTCTCATGCTGTTCCTCTTCCTAGAATGCCCTTCCGACACTTCCCAGCTTGGTGCACTCTCCTCCTTCTTTAAGGTTCATCTCACGTGTCAACTCTTCTGTGCCGCTTCCCTCAAATCTAGGTTCCTTTCTTTGTGTTCACACAATCCCACTGCACTTTCTACCTACCTCTGCTCTAGAATATTCATATTGTGTCAGGGCTGGCTCTTGTACTTGTTTGTGAGCTCCATACATACCATAGATGATTCATTTTTGAATCGTAGGGTCTGCCAAAGTACCTGGCAGAAAGAAGGCATGTTTGCTGAATGAATGAATGAATGAATGAATGGAGACCAGGTTCCAGTCTAACTCAGAAAGGTAGATTTAACCCAATTTGTAACTGACAGAGCCAGGATTCATTGGACAGGTTCCTGCTGCACAATATCGGCCTGTCACCTGATTTAAATGTTTGGTCTATCTTTGAGGAAGATATGGATTTACATTTTGGCAGGAGGTATTTAGGTTATCTATGAGTTTAAAAAGTCCCCAGATGTGATTCTTTGGGAGGCCAAGGAACTGCTTTCTCTTGATCTCTTTGATGATAGAAACTACCAGACTTTTTCTCCACCCCAGATCTGTTCCTGAGGATCGTTCATCTTTTAATTCTTGATCTTTTAACTCTAGTGACGTAACTGCCACCTCAGCCGGGCACACCCTGGACCTTCTCATGCCTGCTCCAGCTCAGAAATGCTGACATACCAGTTCTGGCCGGAACTTCTTTGCTTTCAGCTTACTCACTTCCCCCACTTGCAGTTCCCCGGCTTTCTGATGTCATGGATTCCTGCATCTCTTTTCTAAGCCCCAACTCATGAGTGGCCTCCTCCTTCTTCCCCTTCCACAGGGAGCTCCCCCTCCTCCTGTCCTAGAACCATCCCTCACACAGGTGCTGGACTTCATCGCTCCCCATCCCTTGGCACTCACCTCCCTTTCCTCCATCTTGAGTCTCTCTGCTGGCTCTTTCCCTACCACTCATAAATGCAGTCAAGCTTCCCTCACCTTCATGGCTACCTTCCTGTAACTATTAGCCAATTAAAGTTCTGGGACCAATTTCAGTGTATGCAGATTTCCCCACACCACCAAGCAATTCTTGGACACCAGCTGGATGTCCTACAGTTCAACTCAATTCCGATACTATCTACCCAGAGATAGCATCAGATTCCACAGGTTAAGGGCTCAGTCCCACAAGACTGCCCTCCACTTCAGATGCCAGTCTCAAGTTCAGGTTGTTACTGTACTTGTGATGTACCAGTTATAGATTGGAGGTTCCAATGACCGCCCTCCTTGGGTTCGATTAATTTGCTAGAGCAGCTCACAGAACTCAGAGAAACATTTTACTTACTAGCTTCCTGGTTTATTATAAAAGGATATAACTAGGAACAGCCAAATGGAAGAGATACATAGGGCAAGGTATGGGGAAAGGGTACGGAGGTTCCATGCCCCCTTGGAGGGCTCCACTCTCCCTGAATCTCCAAGTGTTCACCAACCTGGAAACTCGCTTGAACCCTGTCCTTTTGGGTTTTTATGAAGGCTTCATTACATAGGCATGCTTGATTAAATCATTGGTCATTGGCGATTGATTCAACCTCCAGCCCCTCTTCCCTCCCCAAAAGTCATGGAGGTGGGACTGAAAGTTCTAACCCTCTAATTATGTGGTTGGTTCTCCTGGCAACTAGCCGCATCCTTAGATACGGTCCAGAAGTCACCTCATTAACATAACAAGACACGCTCTCATCACTTAGGAAATTCCATGGATTTTAGGAGCTCTGTGCCAGAACTGGGGACAAAGACCAAACATATATTTCTTATTATAAGTCACAATATCATACCAATCTTCCAAGTTCCCGTAACAGCATAGTTTATCAAAAGAGTAGGTGCCATTTGCTGCCCACTCACTCCGAACCCCATTTCTGTCCACACCATTCCATGGGTTCTTCCCAAGCCCACAGCAGCCTCCTAACTGCAAAATCCAGTAGCAGTTTTCACCTGCTGTTTTGCTTGCACTTTGTTGATTCTCTGTTCTTCCTTAGTTTACAAAGCACTCTACCTACTATCTTCTTTATGGGATCCTCTGCCTATTTTCAAATGTCAACAGTCCATACTTGTTTAGCCCTTTTGTCTTTTTGTTTTATTTGCTCCCTCTGATATAGCTCATATAATCTAAAACTTACCACTTATTAGGTAAGACATCTGACATCCCTGAGCCTTAGTAAAAGGAGAGTGGTCATGAAAAATACAACTTATGCACATAAAGGGCCCAGCAAAGTGCCTGCCATGTTGTAGAGGCTGGCTGTAGGATAGTACTTTGTATTATTATTGTTAATGGTAAATTAACAATAATAAAAAATAATGTTAATAATAATAATGTTAATAATAAATTAACAATGTCTTTACCTCCAGCCTATAGGTTTATATCTCTCCTTATTTTTTTAACTTTTATTATGGTGACTTTTGAACTGTCTCTAAAGTAAACAGAATTGCATAGGGAAGCTCTATGCACCTATGACCCAGCTCCAACAAATGTCAACCCATGGCCAATTCTGCCTCATTCACTCTCATCCTCTATAAAAGAGACAAACTTTAAAAAAAACCCCACAATACTGTTATCATACTTTTAACAAAAATCCAATCTTTTGAGGTGGATTTTCACATCTAATTCCTATGAGATATTGCCGCCTGGATGTTCCCCAGGTACTTAACTCAACTTATCCAAAGCTGAACACACTACCTTCTCAGAAACCTGTTCCTCCCCCAGCAGCCTTGTCATTCCTTCTTGGTGGTAGATACCTCTGTTCACCAGGCCTCAGGTCAGGACTTCCCTCTCACACCTCATCCAGCCACTCACCTCCTAAAAATCTCTAGTCTCTGTCCCCTACATCTCCCCCTGCCACGTCTTACATTAGCAGGCTCTTCTTGGGTCTTTGCCCCTGGACATTAGCTTTCTAGCTGGTTTCCTCATTGAGTCTTTCACCTCCCTAATCTGTTAACATTATTGCCAATAATTTTATTCTCGATAGTTTTTAATTTTTTTAATTTTTTACTCTTTTTTTTTTTTAAAGATTTTGTTTTTCCTTTTTCTCCCCAAAGCGCCCCCTGTACATAGTTGTATATTTTTAGTTGTGGGTCCTTCTAGTTGTGGCACGTGGGATGCCACCTCAGCATGGCTTGATGAGTGGTGCCATGTCAGCGCCCAGGATCCGAACCCGTGAAGCCCCGCGCTGCCAAAGTGGAGCACGCGAACTTAACCACTCCGTCACGGGGCTGGCGCCCCCAATAGTTTTTTATTGTGGTAAAATACATCTAATATAAAATTTACCATTTTAAGCTGCGTCAACCTGCAGTTCAAGAAGTGAAGCGTTTATTTGCATCAAAGAATTACAATTTGGGGAGCACAGATTCAGGTAGAAACCCAAATAGTGTCCTGCTAGGGAGGAAAAGTGATGGGCATTTAAAGACAGAGAAGGGAGGTTGTATTACAAAGAATTTTAATTGGAATTGGAGGCGGACAGTTAGTCTTGGCTAATCATTGACTGAGTTTATCTTCAGAAAGTCCCCAATCTTCAGTCTTTGTGACAAGGGTGTTCATTCTCCTGCTGACGTCTGAAACAATTGCTTGTAAAACAATTTCCCTTTTGGCCCAGTCCAAAGGTTTGGCCTGGCCCAAGGTTCAAGAGAACAAGGCAGTTTCTCCGGGCAGCTCCAACTCCATTTTATAATGGCTCCACTATTGTCAATTTTGACATCCGTGTAGTTCAGTGACATCAAGTATATTCATATTTTTGTGCAATTGTACCTGCTCTCTATCTCTAGAACTTTTCATCTCCCCAAATTCAAACTCTGTACCCATTAAACGATAGCTCTTCATTCCCCCTCCCGTAGCAACCACCATTCTATTTTCTGTCTCTATGGATTTGACTACCATATGTACCTCATTTAAGTGGAATCAGACAGTATTTGTCCTTTTGCGACTGGCTTATTTCACTTAGCGTAATAAGGTTCAAGATTCATTCATGTTGTAGTGTGTGCCAGAATTTTCTTCCTTTTGAGGCTGAAGAATATTCTGTTGTATGTATACACCACATTTTGTTTGTTCATTCAGCCATCACTTGGGTTGCTTTTACCTTTCAGCTGTTATGAATAATGTTGCTATGAACTTGAGTGTTCTGGGATCTGTTTTCAATTCTTTTGGGTATATACCCAGAAGTGGAACTGCTAGATCATATGATAATTTTGTTTTTAATTTTTTGGGGAATTGCTCTACTGTTTTCCAGAGCAGCTGCACCATTTTACATTCCCACCAGCAATACACAAGGGTTCCAATTTTTCAACATCCTCGCCAACACTTTATTTATTTATTTATTTATTATAGCCATCCTACCAGCTATGAGGTGGTATCTACTTGTGGTTTTGATTTGCATTTCCCTAATGATTAGTGATGTTGTTACACCTTTTCATGTGCTCATTGGCCATTTGTGTATCTTCTTTGGAGGAATGTCTATTCAAGTCCTTTGCCCTTTTTGTTTTTGGTGAGAAAGATTGTCCCTGAGCTAACATCTGTTGCCAATCTTCCTCTTTTTTTTTTTCCACTTGAGGAGGATTGTCCCTGAGCTAACATCTGTGCCAGTCTTCCTCCATTTTGTATGTGGAACGCCGCCACAGCTTGGCTTGTTGAGTGGTGTGTAGGTCCCCACCTGGGACCCAAACTTTGAACTCTGGACCGCTGAAGCAGAGCACGCAAACTTAACCACTATGCCACCTTTGCCCATTTTTTAATCAGGTTGGTTGTTTTTTGTTGTCAAGTTATAGGAGTTCTTTATATATTCTGGATGTTAACCCCTTATCAAGTATATGATTTGTGAATATTTTCTCCCATTCCATGGGTTGCCCTTTTACTCTGTTAATAGTGTACTTTGATGCACAAAAGTTTTTAATTTTGGTATAGCCCACTTTATTTTTTCTTTTGTTTCCTGTGCTTTTGGTGTCGTATCCTCCAATAATCTTTTAAACACATGAATTTATGTATTTCACTGGCCAGTTCAGTTCCCTCTTTCAAACTCTTTAATGATCTGATCTCTGTACTTCTTCAGTCTCACCTCTTGCTAATAGCTCCACCCAGATGCACCTATCAAGTCATTCTGAATTACCACATAGCTCTGAGCATCACCATGCTCTCTGACATCACCATGTCTTTACACTTGCTAGTCCCACTTCCCCTCCCTGCTTGCTTGTCAGTAGACTACCTTTGGTTCACCCTTTAAGACTTCCTTCAAGTACCTCCTCCTCTGGAAAGATTTTTTTGACTTTTCCTGGATTTGGTGCCTTCCATTGTTATAACGCTTCTCAAATCTTGTTTTAATTGTTAGTTCACCTGTTTCCTGTCCCTCCAGTTAGAGTATAAATTCCCTAAGGGTAGGGGCCCTATCCTTATCTTGTTATCTGCATGCTGCTCAAACTTGGATGAACTGGTGAACTGGGATCTCTGCCACTGTTTAATTACTTTGACATTGAGCCAACTAGTTAAACTCTCTGGGCCTCAATTTTCTTATAAGATTATTGTAAGGATTAATTGAGATTACATTTATAAAGTGCTTGTTGCTTACTCTGGCCCAGAGTAAATGCTCAACAAAAATCAGCTGTTATCATCAACTTGTTGAATTGATATCTCAAACCTAATCAGTTGTATGACTTCGGACAAAATTCTTAAACTCCTGGGGCCTCAGTTTTTCCTTCTGTGAAATGAGTCGTTTGACCTGGATCATCTGTAGCGGTGGTTCTCAAATTAGGCTGCACACTGCAATTATCTGGGGAGCTTTAAAAATATTGATGTGTAGGTCCCTCCCCCAAAGATTCTGCTCTAATTGGCGTGAGGGACAGCCGGGCATGGGTATTCTTTTTTTTATTGAGTTAATGATAGGTTACAATCTTGTGAAATTTCAGTTGTACATTATTGTCTGTCAGTCGTGTTGTAGGTGCACCCCTTCACCCTTTGTGCCCACCCCCCACCCCACCTTTCCCCTGGTAGCCGCTTATCTGTTCTCTTTGTCCACATGTTTAAATTCCTCATATGAGTGGAGTCATACAGAGATTTTCCTTCTCTATCTGGCTTATTTCACTTAACGTCATTCCCTCAAGGTTCATCCATGTTGTTGCAAATGGGACTATGTTGTTCTTTTTTTACAGCTGAGTAGTATTCCATGTATATATATACCACATCTTCTTTATCCAGTCATCTGTTGATGGGCACTTAGGTTGCTTCCATGTCTTGGCTATTGTAAATAATGCTGCAATGAACATTGGGGTGCATGGGACTTTTGGAATTGCTGACTTCAAGCTCTCTGGATAGATACCCAGTAGTGGGATAGCTGGATCGTATGGTACTTCTATTTTTAATTTTTTGAGGAATCTCCATACTGTTCTCCATAGTGGCTGCACCAGTTTGCATTCCCACCAGCAGTGTATGAGGGTTCCTTTTTCTCCACAACCTCTCCACCAGTTGTTAGTATTTGTTTTAGTTATTTTTGTCATTTTAATGGGTATAAGGTGATATCTTAGTGCAGTTTTGATTTGCATTTCCCTGATGCACAGTGACGATGAACATCTTTTCATGTGCCTATTGGCTATCCGTATACCTTCTTTGGAGAAATGTCTGTTCATGTCTCCTGCCCATTTTTTGATTGGGTTGTTTGATTTTTTGTTGTTGAGTTGTGTGAGTTCTTTATATATTATGGAGATTAACCCTTTGTCGAATGTATTACTTGCAAATATTTTTTCCCAGTTAGTGGGTTGTTTTTTTGTTTCAATCCTGTTTTCATTTGCCTTGAAGAAGCTGTTTAGTCTGATGAAGTCCCATTTGTTTATTCTTTCTGTTGTTTCCCTTGTCTGAGAAGACATGGTGTCCGAAACGATCCTTTTAATACTGATGTCAAAGAGTGTACTGCCTACATTTTCTTCTAGAAGCCTTATGGTTTCAGGCCTCAGCTTTAGGTCTTTGATCCATTTTGAGTTTATTTTGGTGAATGGTGAAAAAGAATGGTCAATTTTCATTCTTTTACATGTGGCTTTCCAGTTTTCCCAGCACTGTTTGTTGAAAAGACTTTCGTTTCTCCATTGTATGCCCTCAGCTCCTTTGTCGAAGATTAACTGTCCATAGATGTGTGGTTTTATTTCTGGGCTTTCAGTTCTGTTCCACTGATCTGTGCACCTGTTTTTGTACCAGTACCATGCTGTTTTGATTACTGTAGCTTTGTAGTATGTTTTGAAGTCAGGGATTGTGATGCCTTCAGCTGTGTTCTTTTTTCTCAGGATTGCTTTAGCAATTCGGGGTCTTTTGTTGCCCCATATGAATTTTAGGATTCTTTGTTCAATCTCTGTAAAGAATGTCACTGGGATTCTGATTGGGATGGTGTTGAATCTGTAGATTGCTTTAGGTAGAATGGACATTTTAACTATGTTTATTCTTCCAATCCATGTACATGGAATGTCTTTCCATCTCTTTATGTCGTCATCCATTTCTTTCAGAAAAGCCTTGTAATTTTCCTTGTATAAGCCTTTCACTTCCTTAGTTAAATTCACCCCGAGGTATTTTATTCTTTTTGTTGCGATTGTGAATTGTATTGTGTTCTTGAGTCCTTTTTCTGTTAGTTCGTTATTAGAGTATAGAAATGCTACTGATTTATGTAAATTGATTTTATACCCTGCAACTTTGCTGTAGTTGTTGATTACTTCTAAAAGTTTTCCAATGGATTTTTTGGGGTTTTCTATATATAAGATCATGTCGTCTGCAAACAGCAAGAGTTTCACTTCTTCCCTCCCTATTTGGATTCCTTTTATTCCTTTTTCTTGCCTAATTGCTCTGGCCAAAACCTCCAGTACTATGTTAAATAACAGTGGTGACAGAGGGCATCCTTGTCTCGTTCCTGTTTTCAGGGGGATGGCACTCAGTTTTTGCCCATTGAGTATGATGTTGGCTGTGGGTTTGTCACATATGGCCTTTATTATGTTGAGGTAGTTCCCGGCATGGGTATTTTTTAAAAGCTCTCCTGGTGATTCTAATATTCACCCAGAATTGAGAACCACTGATTTCAAGTTTCTTCAAGATAGAACACACTAGAAAGTTGAGCTGCCAAGATTCCCTGGAGGCAGGGGAATGGAGTGTCTCCTGGTCTTCTCCTATTATCACCCTTTGTTAGTTTAGCAAGAAGCATTATTGAACAGGCTCACTGAGCTGAAATTCCAAGAGTATCTGTGGATTCCTGAGTGTTTAATGCTAAGCAGCTCAGTGCATTCTGGAGAGATCTGGGGAACCAGGGCTCTGAGAAAGAGAAAAAATGGTCTCGTCCGTACCCCCACTGCTCTAAGCCAAGGCCTAGGAGGCTGTCCTGGAGGGTTGTACTGTGGAGTCATGTCAGGCTGAAGGAGAGTGTGGAGGGAGGGATCCTTGGTATAAACAGTAGGGAAACGGGGCCCTGACTAGAAGGGGGTGGAGGCTGAGAGTTACAAAGACTCATTCCTTTACTGTGCTTTAACACCATATTCACAGCCATGACTTATCTGATCCCTAAAACAGCAGTATTACTGCCTCCGTTTGAAGGAGAGAAAAACAAATCTCTGAATGGTTAAGAGCCTTACCAAAAATTACACAGTGGGTTAGCAGTAGGGTCAGCATGACAGCCCGTGTATCCTGACTCCCCGTCCTGGGCTCTCTCACTGTGTCTGGGAAGAAAAACTCTGCACACCTAGTGTGAGATAATAGGAAATATATATGGGTCTCTTTCCCTGCCAGTTCCTGGCATAGAGCTCCTGAAACCCTTGTAATTTCCTGGCTGATAGGAGTGTTTTTGTTCTAATGGGGTGGCTCTGGGTGGGCTCCTGATTGAGGGCAGGTCACCAGCAAGACCAAGCCATGATTAGAGGCTTGGAATTTTCAGCCTCGCCCCCCATTCTCTTAAGAAGGGAGAAGGGCTTGGAATGAAGTTAATGGTCAATCATGCCTACTTGATGAAGCCTCCATAAAAATCCCAAATGTGTAGGGTTCAGGGAGCTTCAAGGTTGGTGAACACATCCACGTACCGGGAGGGTAACTCACCCAAACTCCATGGGGACATAAGCTCTTGTGCTCAGGACCTTCCCAGACCTCACCCTATATATCTCTTCATCTGGCTGTTCATCTGTGTCCTTTATCATATCCTTTATTAAACTGGTAAATGTAAGTGTTCCTCTGAATTCTGTGAGCCAGTCTAACAAATAATCGAATCCAAGGGGGAGGAGGCCATGGGAACCTCTGATGTGTAGCCAAAGCAGACAGAGTTGTGAGTAAGCTGGGGATCTACTACTTGCAGTTGGCGTCTGAAGTGGGGGGCCAGTCTCATGGGACTGAGCCCTTAATCTGTGGGATCTGATGCTATCTCCAGGTAGATAGTGTCAGAATTGAGTTAAATTGCAGGACATCCCACGGGTATCACATAGCGTTCCCCACTGGTGTGGGGAAATGCCCCCCACATTTGGTGTCAGAAGTGTTGTGAGTGTGGTAGTAGTGTGAGAGTAGAGAAAGACACAGGGGGAAAGATGGGAGGTTTTTTCTGAAACACCCAGGTAGTGCAGAGTTCTTGGCTTCTTGGAATTGGAGCCAAAGTTTTAAATATCCCCATCAAATGCTACAGGGAATGACTGAAATAATTCCTCCCAGTTCCCTTGTGGTCCATCCACCTCGGTGCGTAGCAATGCTCTCTGGGATCATTAGCAAACTCCTTCAGCTTTGCAAAGTTTGGGGTGTTAGTACTAGTTTTGAGACTGAGAGATTCAGGGAGTGTTTCGTTATAACGCATAGTGTGTCCAGGAGCACTCAGAAGGGCCTGTAGAGCCGTGTTAGCCAAATGCTGGGTCATAGACAGGGCTTGGCCCTTGGCCACTGGCTCAAGATGAAATTTAATAAGCTCAATTTAACTTAAAGCCCTGTATTTTATTCTGAGATTATGTTCTTCCTACTGTTTTGGTGTTACAATTGCCCTCCATGAAATGGTAATGATAGTAGATGGCAGTTTATTTTAATTTCCTGAATGGCATAGTTAAAAGATGGTCACCCTATGTGAATCCCCAAAATTGCTTTTGAAATGTTACTAATCCTGGTAACCCCAAGTCTGGTAACCACTCACCATTTTGGAGGGCCATGTGACCCCAACTCCTCAGGCGTGTGGGAGGCCACAGAGAGTGTCTCACCTTGAGAGCAGTGGTAAACAGGGAACAGTAAAAGAATTAAAATGCCTGGAGTTGAGCTTTGCCATCACAAGTTCATGTAGAAAGAAAAGTGCCATTGCCACTTTGGTTTTATTTAACAAACGTTTATTTGGTGCTTACTAGATGCCCAGCCTTGTCTCAGATGCTGTACAAATATGATCTCATTTAATCCTCATCAAGCCTATGAGGTAGATGCTATTATTATCTTCACCTCCATTTTAAAGATGAGGAAACTAAGACATGAGGGGGTTGAGAAACTTGCCCAAGGTCACAGCTAGGTAGCAGCAGAGCCAGAAGTCAAAGCCAGGGAGTCTGGCTCTGGAGCCCATGTTCTTAATCCCTACACCGTGCTGCCTAGTTAGAAGCAATTTAAGACTTTTGTGGCATGTAATGATCTATTTTCAGCCTCTGATTCCATAGGCAGAAGCTGCCTGTGGACTAAGCTGCCTGATCTGTGTTGAGCTGCTGTCAATGATCTCTTTTGAGCCCTTTCTACAGCATCACTGAAAGAGTCAGTGTGGGTGAACGGTCATTTGACAGAGCCTGGCAAGACGACAGCAACAAAGGCAATGAACTTTGGGTAAGGTTAGCGAGCCCTTGTAGCTTGGAACCTGAGTCCAAGAAAAGGCCTTCTGAGAGGTCCTCTAGAGCCCAGACTGGTAGTTTTCAAGTACATTTTTTTAAAGCAACCAAACCCTTTTCTCAAATGTAGACATATGGGCAGTTAATATATATACACACACACCCCTACGTGGAATCCCGTCTTAAAAAAGATAAAGCTGGAGATGTGTTGAAGTAGAAGCGGGCATCTAGTTGACCTTTCTCTTGTCCTTTATGCCATACTGAGTCACTATCTGGGACCCTAGAGCTTTGAGAAACACAGCTTGAAAACCATTGCTCCAGACCAGGATTTCCTGAAGCATGTCTTACAAAATATTAGTTTCATAAGATGCTTTGTAGAAAAAGAAAATTTCGTGGTCAAATGTACTTGGGAAACTCTGGATGTTCCACCTTTGCTTTGAGATTCACAGTTACTTATAAGCAGAAAAAGAGTCTGAAGTCCTGGAAGAGGATGAAACTTAACCCACACTTTCCCTTTTAAAAAAAATGGATGTTATGTTATATTCAAACAATGGAAAACCATAGAGCAATGAAAATAGACAAACAATTGCTATATATGGATGCCTGTTACAAATACATTAAGTGAAAGAAGCAAGACCCAAAGGCATGCATACTGTATGAGCCCGTTTATGTAAAGTTCAGAAACAGGCAAAAATGTATCTGTGGCAGTGGCAGTCGGAGTAGTGATTTTCCGTGGGTGGTGAAGTAGTGCCCGGGAAGGGGCATTAGGTGAGTTTTGAAGCTTCTGTTTGTATTATGTATCTTTAAAGATTTTTTTTTTTCCTTTTTCTCCCCAAAGTCCCCTAGTACGTAGTTGTATATTTTTAATTGTGGGTCCTTCTGGTTGTGGCATGTGGGATGCCGCCTCAGCACAGCTTGACGAGCAGTGCCATGTCCGCACCCAGGAATCAAACAGGCAAAACCCTGGGCCGCTGAAGTGAAGCGGGCCAACTTAACCACTCGGCCACAGGGCCGGCCCCTGTATTTTATATCTTGATTTGGGAGGTGGTTACATAGGTGTGTTGAATTTGCAAAAATGATTTGTACATTTCTTTGTATATATGTATGTATGTGTTATCCTTCATTAAAAAAAGGGAAAAACAAACACACCTTCATTGAAGGGACCAAAAAAAGAAGTGTATGTGAATGTGGCTCATCAAAATATAATCTCTTTCTTTAATCCAGCGCATTTTCTGAACCAGGTTACCTGGTTCAAGGATAACGCTTCTGGGAAACTCATAGGATGGAGGGTTTTCCCTGGACCACCACTAGAGAAAAGGAGCATGGCACTGAGCAGGGAGGCGCACATTTGTTTGACTCTGATCTGTCTCTGTTTCTGGCCTTCTTTCCTAATCCCCTGTGTATTAGTTTCCTATTGCTGATGAACAAATTATCACAAACTTAGTGGCTTAAAACAACACAAATGTATTATCTTACAGTTCTGGAGGTCAGAAGTCTGAAATGGGTCTCAGGGGGTTAAAATCAACGTGTCACAGGCTGTTTCTGCGTTCCTTCTGGAGGCTCTAGAGGAAAATCACTCTTCTTGCCTTTTCCAGCTTCTAGAGGCTGCAGGTATTCCTTGGCTCGTGGCCCCCTCCCATCTTCATAGCTAGCAACAGCCAGTCAAGTCTTTCTCACATTGCCTCACTCTGACACTTGACTCTTGTCCTTCCCCCTTCTACATTTAAGGATCTTTGTGATTACATTGGATCCATATGGAAAATTCAGGCTACTCTTCCTATTTAAAGTCAGCTGATTAGCAAACTTACTTCCATCTGCTACCTTAATTCTCCTTTGCCATAGTCACTGTAGCATAGTCACAGGTTCTGGGGATTAGGCCATTATTCTGTTTACCACACCTGCTAAGGGATCAGATGCAGATCCTAGTACTTAACCTATTCTCTCTTCTATTATTATGGATTTTCTTTCAGCTAGTATCTGATCAAAAAATTAGTCGCAAAGAACTCTTTTGGGTTTGCTGAAAGTTAAAGTAATAAACTCAACTATTCATCACTCAAATGAGAGAACATTTACTTACTTTTAACCCAATACGACACTTGTTGCGAGAGTGCTGTAGATGCCAAGTAAGGGAGGACCTCAGCCTGTGGCAGGCTTGGAAAACTGTCTGGGTCTCGGGACTGCACCCTATTCATGCCAATGAAATGCGGTCATTGAGGGCTAGTATCTGACCTCTGAAGTGGAGCCAGGAAAGGGGATTAAGAGACTGATGCTCTGAAGGTGAGGTGATGGAGGAATTTGTAATCCCTGATCCTGTAACCATGAGTCAGTTTGTTTGTTTCCGTCAATTGTATGGTTTCTGCAGTGTTGGAAAACTGTTGTTCACGATGGCTCCTTGGGCTAGCAAACAAGGAAGAGACCTTAAAAGTCAGTTGTTGCCTGGGCAGCAGGCAGCTGGAGGTGGCTCACGTTGGCTGCTCCCATGGCAACAGTGATTATTGTCACAAGCAGGCCTGAGGTAGTTAGCATTGTCAGAGAACACATGGACCACCCGTATCAGAATTACCTGGGGAGTTTGTTTAAATTCCAAATTTCGAGGCCACACGGCCAGAGATTGAGATAAGGTCTGGAATCTGCTTTTTAGAAAGCTCCCCAGGCAACTCTTATTACTGGTAAAGTTTGAGAATCATTGCTTGAAGAAAATAATGCATCCCGGTTAGAAATCCCTCTGCAAACCCCTGTTGTCTATCCTTGGATGAGGCCTCACCTCTTTGCTCTGAGAGCTAGAGCCACTTTCTTGCTTACAAAGGCCCCACCTTAAAAAGACAGTGGATGTGCTGTCCCAGGAATTTATAATGACAAATATCCAAGTTTTGCGAGTGCTAAGAGTTTAAATAGGCCTTTCATGATTTCTGCAAGAATGGAACTTTTTCTTCAAGGAATATCTAATTAACATGTCACAGAACTAGTCATACCAAAATATACTTTCAGACTCCCAAAGTAAATTTCCCAAATTGGGAAGGACTAGGGTGGGACCCAAACAGGAGTCAGCATGAACGAGGACTGAAGTGGGTGGCAGGCCCAAGTCTCTGATACTACTGAGAGATACCATTCTCTCTCTAGGAAAGTGGGACTGTAGTAGGATAAAGAACACCACCAAGAATATAGGCATCCTGATGTTTCTGAGAATCACTACTGTCATGAGCCATTGTTGCTGATGAGAGCGTGTTCTTATCCCTTACGTAGGTTAAAAACAAGTGGGTTAGTGGATGTGTGAAATTCTCTAATTCTCTAATGTGTGTATTTCTCTAATACTACTTGTGACCTGAGGTCTGGGCAGATTCTGGTTTGCTAGTTGTAGTGAACACTCTTGACCGCCTACCTAGCATCCGTTCCCCACTCCTTCTGCCTATCAAAAATCCCAGTTTAGCACAACCAGAAGTACTTACTAAGAATATACAACTATGTACTGGGGGGCTTTAGGAGGAAGAATAAAAAAAAATTCCAGTTTTGTTCACATATCCTCCCCATCGCCCACCCTAGGGACCGAAATCTGATTAATCACTGTATGGTCCTTCCTTGGCAAGGGTTATTGGTCCAGGGTGTCTGCTGTGTCCTAATTCATCCCAGTTAGGTTGAAGGGAAGGACTTAGAGTTGGTGGTGGGGAGAGGTGTCCCTGTCTTTTGTTGACATGAACAAGGAAACTTGTAGCCATCCTACAAACATGAGGGGGACCTGTTTTAGGAAGAAAGCCACTCTGAAGGCTGCGGGGCAGAGAGCTGAAACCTGTTCCTTAGGGCAATGCCGATGACTGAATTATGTATCCTGGAGTCTTCTGTACCTCTGGACTTTCTGATTGTTTACGGCTGTGTTAACTAGGTTTGCTTTTACTTGTGATCAAAAGCCTCCTACTGTCTATTGTCACTGGTGTGCTTTGCACTCCCCAGTTTGTGCATTTCATATGTAAAATGCAAAGAAGTAAAAAGAGAGAAGACTGGATTGTGGGCTGAGAGAATCAATGGTCTGTCGGACGAAATTTCTTTCTATAAAAGCTGTTGTGAGTGAGTCGTGTGCTTCTTCCTGTGTTGTCACATCTTTCATTTCCCACAAATATCCACAGCCAGAATATAAATACATTAAATTAGCTTCTATTTCTATTTCTTTTCTCAAAAACAATTATGTATTTGTTTAGCTTCCTTGTAGCACAGAAAATTGCTTACTGAGGTTGACGTGAAATGCCAAGATGGGGAAAACTCAATCAGGAAGTGCTTTCGCTGACTAATGGTAGAAAGCCTAAACTTCCCCAAACTCATCAGAGAATTGGCTTTCTGAATAGACAAGTAAGTGCTGTTTCTCTTTCTGACATTAGTATGCCTTAGTCTTTAGTTCTAATATGGATGCTGCTTAATGAAATGTGAGAAATGCTCAGGTGGGCTTGCACCACTTTAACGGGAGACTGGCAGTTCTGGTGCCACAGTGAAGAGGTGTTCCATTTTCAGTCCAACAACTTATCGCTTATTTAGATGGACATTTAGAGACCGAGGTTGGAACAGTTAGTAATATATCAGATCTACCTGGAAACAAATTGTACTGGTGTCTTGCTCAGGTTCCTGCTCCACAAGACTGCTGATGGCTTCCCAAGCGAGAGCACAGGGATGTAAGAATGAGAGCCTGGGTGCGTGTCTTTTTTCGTTGTTTTAATAATTTAATCGAACTTAGAGCATTGTAAAAGTCATTAAAATAAAATCCTCTCACAATCCTACCACACATTCATTTAGTTATTAAATAACTAATTAAAATATATAAATGAAATCCCCAGCATGCCAGACCCTGGGCTAGGTGCCATATCCCCTCATTGGACAAGACAGACGCTGTCTCTGTCCTCCTAGAGCTTACAGCCTAATGAGGAGGCAGATATTAAAGACATAATCACACAAATACTTATTTAATTGCAATCGTGAGAAGAGAGGGGAAGGTACAGGACAGCATGAAAGAAAACACCAGGGTTGGGGGAGGGGGAAGGCCTCTCTGAGTAACATTTGAGCTAAGGCCTAAAGGATGAATAGAGTCCAAAAACTGAAAAGAGCTTTTCAGGCAGAGGAAATAGCATGTGCAGGGCCACAGAGGTGACGAACTGAAAAGTGGCAATTTGGAAGAAGCCCAGTGACCATGGAGGAAATGGTCCTATTTATGTATTTGATTCCTTTTTTAAAAGTTTTTGAATTTTTTTTTTACTGTGGTAAAAATATATATCACGTAAAATTTGCCATTTTAAGTGTATGTGGCATTAAGTACATTCACAGTGTTGTGCAACCATCACCACTATTTTCAAAAGTTTTTCATCATCCCTAACAGAAACTCTGTACCCATTAAGCAATAACTCTCTCTTCCTCTCCTCTCCCAACAGCCCCTGGTAATTTGCAGTCTACTTGTTGTCTCTATGAATTTGCCTATTCTAGATATTTCCCATAAGTGGGATCATATAATATTTGTCCTTTTGTGTCTGGCTTATTTTGCTTAGCATAATGTTTTCAGGGTTCATCCATGTTGTAGCAGATACCAGAGCTTCATTCATTTTTATGGCTGAATTATAACATTCCATTGTATGATATGCCATATTTTGTTTATCCATATGTTGATGGATGCTTGGGTTGCTTCCACCTTTTGGCTACTGTGAATAATGCTACTATGAACATTGGCATACAAATATCTGTTTGAGTCTCTGTTTTCAATTCTTTTGAGTATATACCCCAAAGTAGAATTGCTGGGTCATATGGTAATTCTATGTTTAGCTTTTTGAGGAACTGCCAAACTTTTCCTCAGAGGCTGCACCATTTTATATTCCTACTAGCATGCAGGAGGGTTCCAATTTCTCTACATCCTTGCCAACACTTGTCTTACTTTTTTTTTTTTTTCAGTTATAGCTATCCTAGTAGGTGTGAAGTAGTGTCTCTGTGTATTTGATTCTGAGTCATCTGTCTCCTCAGGAATCTATCCCTCCTGAAACTCTGAAGCTCTTTGGGGTCACTAATCTGGGATGGGGCTTATAATGACCTGCCTTCATGTTTTACTCAAGTGTCTAATTTCCTAAATAGATGTTCAGCAACTCTGGGTTAAAGTGTGGGTGGGGGATCAATTTGGCTCTCCAGTATTTACCACCTGGTAGGTGTTCAATAAATAGAACGATTGTGATAAAGGTTGCAGGTCTTGTCTCTCTCATGTAGTAAAGACCCAATGGAAGTTTCCAACAGGCACCAGGAGATGTTTGCTTGATTCAAATGAATTAGTTTTCCTGAATGTATGAGGCAATTGATTGGTTGGTTACATTCCATTCATTTAAACTGTGGATGTGATCCAGGCCATTCCTCTGCTCTATGCCCTCTCCATTGCACTTACGATAAGGCTCCAGATCGTTTATCTGGTCTACAGTGCCCTGCGAGGTCTGGCCCTGTCTCCTTCCGGGACCATTTTTTTGCAACTTTCTCTCTTTCTTTGTAGGCTTCTGATCATTCTGCAGATGCACACAACTCGTCTCTACTTTAGGGCCTTTCTACCTATTGGTCCCTCGTTCAGAATTCTCCACTCCTTCAAGCAAGCCCCTCTCCCACTTTTTTGCTTAAGTCTTACCCATCCTTCAGGTCTCAGCTGAGATGTTATTTTCTCAGGGAAGTGTTTCCTGACCATCTCCCTACCCGCAAACCCAGCGCCTATTTTGTTCTCCCTCATAGCATCTTTTACTTTTCCTGCACAGCAGTTACCCAAATTGTGGTAAAATAATTATTTGTGTATTTAAAGCCCATCTTCCCAAGTGGTCAGAAACCTCCAGGAGGGCAGAAACTCATCTTTCTATTGATCAGTGTTAGGCACATGGTAGGAGCTCAGTGCATAATTTTTTTGTTTTTTAGGAAGATTAGCCCTGAGCTAACATCTGCTGCCAATCCTCCTCTTTTTGCAGAGGAAGACTGGCCCTGAGCTAACATCCGTGCCCATCCTCCTCTACTTTATATATAGGACACCTACCACAGCATGGCATGCCAAGTGGTGCCATGTCCATAGCCGGGATCCAAACCAGCAAACCTTGGGCTGCCGAAGAGGAACGTGTGCACTTAACCGCTGCGTCACCTGGCGGGCCCTCAATGCATAATTTTGAAGAGACGTAGATGCTCCAGAGTCTTTCATGGATATCCTGTCTCTCAAATTTGACTAGATGTTTTTACCTAGATGAAATGTTCTCTGCTTAACTGTCTCCTCGCATAGTGCCTGTACTGGGCTCTTATCACAGTCAGCGCTGACCCTATGCTGTTAGAGAAAGAAGGATGAAAAAGAGAGGGGACCTCTGAGGGGGCTGATTGGAACTCAGACCGAACACTTCCTGGAGAAAGATTTCTGGGCAGCAGGAGGCTATTTCTAGGCCCCAGGCCAGGGTGTTGAGAAATGCTTTCATTTTTCTGAGAGCTGCTGCCAAGAGGCAGAAAACTGATGAGTGACCTGTGAATGCTGCTCACATTCTGGGTGACGCAGAGTTTACGGAGTTCTGGGGAAAATAGTGTTGATCATAGGAGTAGAACAGCCATGTGGGGGGTTGGGCAGGAAGTCTGGTGAGAGGCCAGCCAAGGCCACGGTGGCCTCTCTTGCCACACAGTGCCAGGCCGTTCAGCCAGTGTCAAGTTAGAGACCCCAAGCAAGCCCCTCGTGGCCCCTCATTGCTTCCTCAGGCTCCCCAACCCTCTCTTATAAGCTTGTTTCATAGCAGGCATGGCTTGTCTTACCCCTGAAAGTCATGAGGCCAAATGTCCTATCCTTGTGCTTTCTTTTGCATTTTTAAAAAATAATTTTTGGTTATAAAAGCAATACATGAATACATTTATCTTTTAAAACATTAAAACCAAAGCTAATACTCCCTTTAAACATTATCCCCAATCTCACATTGGTAATCTCACAATGGGTAATCAAACATTACCCCCTACCTTTAGAGATAATCTTTTATATGAGTTGGTGTGTAACCTTATAATCTGTTTAAAAAATCTTTTATGAACTTAATGTGTGATTGTCTTAGTTTGGGCTGCCATAACAGAATCCCGTAGACTGGGTGGCCTATAAACAACAGGAATTTACTTCTCATAGTTCTAGAGGCTGGGAAGTCCAAGAGCAAAGCACCAGCAGATTAGGTGTCAGGTGAGGGTCTGCTTCCTGGTTCAGAGACAGCCGTCTTCTTGCTGTGTCCTCACAGGGTGGAAAGGGCTAGGATGCTCTCTGGGGTCTCTTTTACAGGGCACTAATTCTACATTTATGAGGGCTCTGCCCTCATGACATCATCACCTCCCAAAGGCCCAACCTCCAAATACCATCACACTGGGGATTAGGTTTCAACATATGAATTTAGATGGGACACAAACATTATAGCAGTGATGATAGGAAAAAATGGTATTTATGTCTGTGTTTTGTTTTAACTTTTTATTTTTAATAATTTTAGATTTACAGAAGAGTTGCAAAGATAGTACAGAAAGTTTCAGTATATTCTTCATGCAGCCTCTCCTAATGTTGACAGCTTATACAACCCTGGTTCAATAATCAAAACTAAAAAAGGAACATTGGTACAATACTATTAACTAAACTATAGACTTTATTAGAACTTTACCAGTTTTTCCACTAATGTGCTTTTTCTGTTCCAGGATCACAACCAGGATCCCACACTGTATTTAGCTGTCTTATCTCCTTAGTCTCCTCTCATCTGTGACGGTTCTCAGACTTTCCTGGGCTTTCAAGACCTTGACACTTTTGACGTCCAGGTTAGGTATTTTGTAGAATATCCCTCAATTTGGGTTGTCTGAGGATTTTTCATGGTTAGACTGAAGTTAGGCATTTTGGGGAAGAATTTTTTAAAAATATCAATACTATATATTATGCTACAATTTGTAAGTTTCATTCAACATGATTTTGAGATAGATCTATATTAACATTTGATCAAGGTCACTTCTTTTGAATTCTCCACAGAATTCTATTATATGAGTATTCTACATTTTATTTAGCCATTTCCCTATTGGTGGGCATTTGGGCTGATTCTAGATTTTCTTTGTTAGCAATATTGTAGTAATTAACCTTGTATATACCTCTATATGCACGTGGAATTATGGTAGATAACTAGAAGTGGCATTGCTGAGACACGCATTTAATAGGTGTTGTCCAATTGCCCTCTAAAGTGACTGTGCCAATTTACAGTCTTTGATACTATGAAGCTTGAAAATTGTTGCCAATCTCGGTTTTAATTTCCATTTCCCTGGTTAATACTGAAGTCAGGCATCCTTTGTGTGTTTATTGGCAATTTGTATATCCTTTTCTGTGAACTGTCTGTTTATATTCTTTGCCTATCTTTCTAGTGGAAAATCTAGTGGATTTTTTTTTTCTCATTGATTTGTTGAGTCCTTTATATGTTCCAGATACAAATCCTTTGTTTTGTATATTACAAATGTTTTCTCCTAGTCTATCTCTTAACTTTGTTTCCCATTTTTAATTTAAGTTGTTCTATCGCTCTGATTTTTTAAATTTTTTTTTTGAAACAAAGTTCATGATTATAAAAGTAAACAAGGTGGAAACACTGGCTAATTTATGGAAAAGTTTAAAGAAGAAAAGAATCCACCCCAAGTCTTGTCACTGAGAGAAAACCAATATTAACATACTGAATTACATATTTCCTTCTAGTCTTTCGTGTGTACATGCACATTTTTGTGCTCAGTTGAGATCACATTGTGTGCATATATATTATATATGAAAGTTGCTCAGTGCTATGGTCTTTAGAAACAAACCTTGGCCTTTTCCCAAATGTGATTGGTTAAAAGGTCATGTTAGATTAACTTCCAACTCCTATTCCTTTTTTTCCACATATCCTGAAAAATCTAGTACGTGAGAGGCCCATGGCCTGTCTTCTGCTGACCTGAACTGAAGTTGGCTCAAAAACAGGACACAGTACAAATGCTCTACAGAGCACTCATTAAAAAGTCTTGGAGATTTGAGTTGACTGCAAGCTCCATGAATCAATAGTGCAGGTGCCAAGAACCTTATTGCATGAAAGCAAGGCAATAAGTCCTATACGGAGGAAGCTACAGTCCTGCTTTGCTCTGATGAAACAGAAACATTTGCTTCAGTCTTGGGTGACATACTCTAAAGAAGCCACAATCTAACCAACTAGATGCTTGAGGAGAATGAGGATAAAAACCTTCAAAACCAGGGCAAAGGAGGAACAATGGAAGGAATGGGAGATACTGGTCTTGAGTAAGAGAAGACCTTGGGCAGAAGTCTACAAGTATCTGAAAAGTAGAAGGTGGAAGAGAGATTAGACCTATTTGTTCCCTGAGGCTCCAAGGGATAGGACTTGGGCCAGAGGGTGGAAGCTTCAGAAACACTTTGTAACTGGTCAGAGCTGCTGAGACCAAGGAATGCATTGCTCCGGAAATAGACAGGAAGTGATGGTGATGGTGGTGGTGGCGCGGCTGGGGGTTCGATATAGTAACTACCATTTACTGAGTGCTATGTGCCAAGGCTGTGCTGAGGACCTTCCCCCTGTTATCATATTTCATCCTGTCAACACTCTGTAGGGTAGGAATGGGGTATAATGAGGTCAGGTAACCCGCCCGATGTCACACAATTTGTAAGTGGCGAACTGGGATTCGAACCCGTTCTGACAAATTCCAAAGCTGGTACTTTTAGTCATCAATGGCTTTCATTCGTGTTTTGGGGGTCTGGACCACGAGGGCTGTGAGGTCCGTTCTACTAGAAGATTCTGTGACCGGGGAAAAAGGATGCCCCCCTCCCCCCCAAGGCAAAGCGTTGGAGTGTAGGCGGAGAAGCAAAACGTGGTGAAGTAGTCTGGGGCCTCGCAGGGGAGCCCGGGCAGAAAGTCAAGGGATGGAGACCTAAAGGACGTGGAAGGGTCCTCAACGTGCGTCATCCCACAGCCGGGCAACAATCGATGTTCTCTTGTTTGGAGATCCCCAGACCCGCGCGAGGGACCGAGGAGTAGGCCCGCATCGCAGCTGCCCTCGAGCGCGCGGCCAGGGAGCGTCGCGGCAGCCGGCTTCTGCGGCGGAGCCGGGGGACGGAACAGCGCGCCGATCCCTGAGCGGGCGCGAGCTGGGGGCGGTGCCGGGGCGGTGGGGCGGGGCGGGCGCGCGCCCCGGCGGCTGCGGCAGTTGCGCGCTGGGATTGCTGCCGAGCGGCGGGCCCGGTGAGTGCGGCGGGGCCCGCGGGCGGGGGGAAGGAGCGAGCCGGCGGGTGAGGGGGTGCGCGGCCGAGCGCGCGACCGGGGCGGGGGCCGCCGCCTGTCCCCGCTCCCCAGCCCGGCTGCCGCGCCCCTCAGGCCCCTCTCCGTTCTGGCGCCCGCCTGCGCGCCCGCGTCCCCGCACGCCCCTCAGCCCCAGGTCGCCCCCGCCTCGGAGCAGCCCCTCGCTCCGCGCCGCGGCGACGCCCTCGGCCTCACGTCACGGCCGCGCCATTGTTTCCCCTCCGTCGGCTTGCCGGGACGCGCCGCCTCCTCGGAGCGCGGCCCTTCGCCTCCGCCGAGCCAGCCTCGCCGGGACCCGCCCGTCGCCCGCCTTTCTCTTAACGCCGGGGCGGCCCCCACCCCGCTCGGGCAGACACCCCTTTACTCAGTTCTGCGTGTTTCTTCCGGCCGACGCCGGGCTTCCTCCGGTCTGCACCCGGGGCCCCTCACCCCCTGCGCGTCCCCGGTCCCCCGCGGGGAGCTAGCGGGCCGCGGTGGTAGGATGAGACGGTGACAGCGTTTGAGCAGGAACCGCCAGAAACTGCCAACTTGATAGTTCACTTGTCAGTTTTGTCGTTTGCAGCATTTCCTGGAAAGCTCACATCAAATTGCAAGCCTCCTCAAAAAACATGCTGGCCATTTCCAAACGGCTCCCAAGTCAGGGGTGAGCTGTCCGCTGGCAGTCTAGTCCTTTCCTTTTCCTCGGGACCCCTCGGGCCAAGGGAGAGCCGAGAGTGAGATGCACATTTGAGGCCTGAGCCGTTAGTTGTGAGCTTAAGGTTTGAGGGGTTTGACTCCGGTGGGCCTCAGCTCTTGAAAGCAGTGGTAGAGCTTGGTGTCAGGTTTCTTGTCTTCCCGCGCGATGTGTTTGCGGGATGTCTTGTAGACGACAGTGCTCTGCAGTGACCGGTCACCGTTCTAGGGTGCTGTGCGCGCGCATCTGCGCGGCCGGGTGCGGGCAGCTTCTTCTTGGTTGAACCGTAGCTGTTTCGTAATGTCTACACGCTGTTCGTTTTGCCTCTTGAAGCGGTGGATGCAAACTCTGCTCACTGTTATGTGAAAGGGAGAATGTCGAAACCATGGAAACTGGATGTTATTGAGGTCTTTTTAAAATATTTACCACGACACTTTGCAACAATGGTTAGGATTTATCCATATAAGGACATCCAGGCCTGAAGAGGTTAAGTTCAAGAAGACACAGCTTAGTTCGTAATTAGAACTCCACATGCTGGGCTGATGCTAACACACACAGACTTTATTTCTGAAATGCACTTCTATTGCAGTATAAGCCGCTACATTTCAACAGTATAGGTTGCCGCATTGCTCTCATTAATCTAAAGTTTAGATTTTTTTAGAATTTAGTAATCAGCTAATCTGTAAAATGAAAGGGCTGAAGGAGATGTTCTTCAAGTTTTCATTCAGTTCTAAGATTTGATTCCATTGTATGAAAATTTGCAATCAGTTACAAGTTTCCAAAAGTTTATAATTTTAGGAAGATTTATAGGTATTTACTAATGGTATCTGCAAGCATTACTGGTGACATCAGGTTTGTCTTCCTAAAGGAAGCTGAATTACAGTGGATTGTTAGGAGGGATGTCCATTCATCTGTCTCTAGACTGTTTTTGGTGTTTTATAGGGAAAGAAAGGAGCACTCAAAACGTGTTTTATTAAAAATACATTTTTTATTGCTTAACTCTCATCAAAAAGCTTGTTAGTGAAATAGTAAAAAAAAAACCCAAAAAACAAACCCCAACTTAAATCGTATTTATGACTATACTCTTTTCCAGTTCTTATCTGAACATAATTTTTATGTAGTTATAATTGCTGTGTACATGTATATATATACTTTTTGAGGAAAATTAGCCCTGAGCTAACATCGGTGCCCATCTTCCTCTACTTTATATGTGGGATGCCTGCCACAGCATGGGCTTGATAAGCCATGTGTAGGTCCACACCTGGGATTCGAACTGGCAAACCCCAGGCCACCGAAGCAGTGTGTGTGAACTTAATTGCTGCACCACTGGGCCAGCGCTACATATTGTTTCTGGTTTTGCAATTAACTGCATTTCTGGAATGTTCGTATATCTAGAGAATTCATCTACTTTTCATTTGTAAAGATGCTGCAACGTGCTTTTATGCTCAGTAGTCAACAATGCCTGGTATACAGGCTCTCAGTAAATTTTTGTTGAATGAATATAGTATTTTGAGCTGCTTAGCCAACATCTACAAACACAGAATGTTAAATATCACAGGGCATATGTTAAGTGACATGTGAGCAGTAAAGGCAGTCAGTTCTTTGAGCTGGGAGGAAGCATCACATATATTTAAGGGCCTAGGTTTTGGAGTCTGGGTTTGAGACCTGGCTTGCTGGTTACCACCCACGCAGCCTTGGAGAACTTAACCTTAGAGAGTCTCACTCAGTTTCACTCACCATGAAACAGGGAAAAATAGAACAAATTTCACAAGGTTGTGTGGATTAAATGGGATAATTCTATTGAAGCAGTACTGACATACATTAAATTCTCTGTAAATGTTAGCTATTACTGCTCTCTGTTCAGAGTGGAGAGATTACTGTATGTTGGTTGGATCAGGGAAAACAGAGAAAGTGACACGAGAGTAGGGAGAAGATTTGAAAGTGGATATATTGAGGGTCTAATGAATAGATTGCTGTCACTAAGACAAAGGGTTTGGTGGAACAATTATATGAGATAAAACTGGAGAGAGTAATTCTCGTAAACTGTTTACAGGATATGTTACATGGATTTCTTGCAGATACAACAGAATTAATGAAGTAAGATAACTTTTTTTTTGATTAGTTGGCATTTGTTTTATTTGTTTTTTAGGTTCAGACCTGAAAAATTACCTGCTTTAAAGAAGTTGATAGCAAATTGTTATGGAGTGCTAAGGTCCTTGTCATTTGACACAGTAAATCTTACGACCTTTTACCATTTGAAATTTTGTGTGTGTGTGTGAGGAAGATTGTTGCTGAGCTAACATCTGTGCCAGTCTTCCTCTATTTTATGTGGGATGCCATCACAGTGTGGCCTGATGAGTGGTGCTAGGTCCATGCCTGGGATCCGAACCTGCAAAGCCCTGGCCGCCAAAGCGGAGCACGTCAACGTAACCGCTACTCCACCAGGCCAGCCCCTACCATGTGAAATTTGATTGTGTTCTGTGATTGGTTACCAAAGTTTGCAGTGGCTTTTTTTTTTTTTAAATGGAAAACAACTTTAGCAGCAAACGAATAAAAATAGCAAAATTGCCAGCAGAGGAGCAAAACTGCCCCCTCTTTAGGCAGAATACAGAATCTCGAAGGCTTGAATTGACTTGGAGAGTGTTGAACTATTTGTTCCTACCTTTTATGTGTCTCTCTCTGTTGGGAAGCATTATCAAGAGTGTGAGATGAAAAAACCTGCTATGTCAGGGTCTGCTTGGAAAGAGAAGACTGAAATCTGGTGCCTGAAGTCTAATGGCTAAAAAATATATAACAGTAAGTTTGCTAGATGTTAGTATGTTTCCGTTTCAAATGTCCAGTGGAGTATGTTTTTAAAAGCTCCTTGGGGGGCTGGCCAGGTGGCGCAGCAGTTAAGGTTGCACGTTCTGCTTCGGTGGCCCGGGGTTCGCCAGTTCAGATCCTGGGTGTGGTGGACATGGCACTGCTTGGCAAGCCATGCTATGGTAGGCGTCCCACATATAAAGTAGAGAAAGATGGGTGTGGATGTTAGCTCAGGGCCAGTCTTCCTCAGCAAAAAGAGGAGGATTGGCAGCAGATGTTAGCTCAGGGCTAATCTTCTTCTTCAAAAATAAATAAAAGCTCCTTGGTTCAGTTTAATGGGGTTTCTTTGCTATTTTAACTTAAGTTTATTTTAAAATATGAAATATTTCAAACATACAGAAAATAATGTAATGATCGTCTAATCATAGACAATCATATTTACTTGCTGTGGTGTTTTTTTTCCATTTTCTAATTTTGTGGTCTGTCTTTTCAATATATATTTTTTAAAGGGATAAAATTACACATGTAGTTGAGTCCTGTATGAATCCTTGCTGGTCCTATTGTCCTCTTCTAGAGGTAAACACAGTCACGGATTCACTAGTTATCATTCCCATTATATTTTTAGTAATATGTATATATCCATAAACGTGCAGATATGCTTTTTTAATATGCGTATGATTCTGCAACTTGAGTTTTTGTTCAACATTATTTTTGCTGGATATCCATGTGGTAGATATGTCTTTAGTTCATTCATTTTCATTGCTCTATAGTATTGCATTATATGAATAAACCAGTTTGTGTATGGATATTTAGATGTTTCTGACTTTTTTTGCTATTATTAATAGTGCTGTAATAAACATTCTTGGATGTGTCACCTTATTTACATGTGTGAGAGAGAATTCTAAGCCTAGGAAATTCTTAGGTTGTAGGGTGTAAGGATCTTCAACTTTATTAGATAATGCCAAATTATTTTCCAAAAAACTAAATACAAAATACCCATCAGTAGGTTGTGAGAGTTTCTGTTTTGCCACAGCCTTACAAACATTGATATTATCAGACTTTTAAATTTTAAAATGAAATTAAATTTCATTTTAACTTGCTTTTCTCTGATTGTAAGTGAGCTTGAGCTTCTTTACATCCATTTATTGTAAGGTTTCCTTTTCTGTAAATTGCTGTTTATATCTTTAATTCTTTTTTCTGTTGGCTTATTTGCTTTTCCATCATTAGTTTGTAGCTCTCTTTATAATTTATAATAATCCTCTCTCAGTTATGATGTTGCCAAATTCTTCTCAGTGTTTAGTTTCTCTCTTTGTTATGCAGAAGTTTTACATTTTTATTCCAATTTTTTATTTGAAAAATTTCAATTTTACAGAAAAGTGCAGTGGTAGTTAAGCGAATACACTTACACCTTTCACCTGGATTCACCCATTGTTAACATTTGCCACATTTACTTTGTCTTTCCTGTGTACATTTTTTTCCTGAACCATTTAAAAGTAAGTTGCAGACATCAAGACGCTTCACCCCTCAAAAGATCTATTTGAATATCCTAAAAGCATGGATGTCCTACAAAGTTACAATACAGTTATCAAATTTGACCTTGATGTAACAATATTGTCTAATATCCAGTGCATATTAAAAATTTCTTGGGGCCAGCCCGGTGGCGGAGCGGAAAGTGCACACGTTCTGCTTCTCGGCGGCCCGGGTTCACTGTTTCAGATCCTGGGTGCGGAATGGCACTGCTTGGCAAGCCATGCTGTGGTAGGCATCCCACATATAAAGTAGAGGAAGATGGGCACGGATATTAGCTCAGGGCCAGTCTTCCTCAGAAAAAAGAAGAGGATTGGCAGATGTTAGCTCAGAGCTAATCTTCCTCAGGGGAAAAAAAAATTTCTCAGTTGTCCCAATAGTGATCTCTGTAGCTATTCTTCAGCCCCACTTCTGGTCCAGCATCTAGTCAAAGATCATGCATTGCATTTAGTTGCCATGTCCCTTTAATTACTTTTAATCCACAACAGGTCCCCACCTTTTTGTTTGTTTTCAAAATATTGATATATTTGAAGAGTCCAGTTAGTTGTTTTGCAGAATGTCCCTCAATTTGGATTTGTCTGATCATTGCCTTATGTTTAGATTCAGATTAAATGTTTTTGGCAGGAATAAGCTCTAAGGTTTTTTTTCTTTCTTTTTTCTTTTTTGAGGAAGATTAGCCCTGAGCTAACTACTGCCAGTCCTCCTCTTTTTGCTAAGGAAGACTGGCCCTGAGCTAGCATCCATGCCCATCTTCCTCTACTTTATATGTGGGATGCCTAGCACAGCATGGCTTGCCAAGTGGTGCCATGTCTGCACCTGGGATCCGAACTGGTGAACCCTGGGCCTTGAGAAATGGAAAGTGTGCACTTAACTGCTGTGCCACCAGGCCGGCCTCATGAAATTTTTTTTTAAAGGTTTTATTTTTCCTTTTTCTCCCCAAAGCCCCCTGGTACATAGTTGTATATTCTAGTTGTGGGTCCTTCTAGCTGTGGCATGTGGGATGCTGCCTCAGCGTGGCCTGACGAGTGGTGCCATGTCCGAGCCCAGGATCTGAACTGGCGAAACCCTGGGGCGCGGAAGCGGAGCTTGCAAATTTAACCACTTGGCCAAGGGCCCGGCCCTTTAAATTTTAACATAGTCAAATTGGTCTGTCTTTTCTTTTATGATTTGTGTTGTCTTTTATCTAAGAAAGCTTTCCCTACCTTGATGTCATAAGGCTCTTCATCTCTGTTTTCTTCTAAAAGTTGTATGATTTTGCTTTTCATATTTAGGTTTATAGATGCTGCTGATTCTTTCTGCCTAGTCTACTTTTAATATGGTGTTTAATTAGCATTTGTGTTACACATTCTTTTTCTACCACTGTGTTTGTCATGAAATTACTCTCTGTAAATTCCTAAGGACAGGACAGGTTTTGTTATGCTCTAAATTTGGGTCAGGACATTGTAGAAAGTGAAAATCTTGAGTTATCCATTATAGTCTAAATGTTTTACAACACAGATTTGCATTACTCTGCAGTATTTTGTCTGAAGTAATTTGCCTGAAAAGATGAGTATTACATGTATTTGACTAGTTATCCTTAAAAAACATTTTGTGAACTTTTAAAAAAATTATTCCTCTTAGAATCTAGTTAGGCATTTGTATATCTCTATCTGGTTTAAATTTTAGAGCTGCTAAGTAAACAAGCTAAAAATGTATAGGTTGGAATAGCTCAAACATTCTGTATCAGAATTGTAAGAATTTTAAGATGTATCTATAGAAATTTAATTGGTATCATGCCGTAAATAAGATTAAGTTGTAACTTAGAGAATAAACTTTGGAATCTTTCACAAATTTGAAGTCAGAAATCCCATAATTTTAGCCTGAATTACTTACTTTTGCAGTAGGTTTAATGAGATGATTCTATGTGGAACTAAGAGCTTTCAGGGAAAAAGAAACAAACCTACAGATAGTAGATTACATTTAGGATACTTAGACTGACATGAAAAAATGTGTGAAATTGTCTAGCCTTTGGGCGCTCTGAAGTTTTGATTTGGGAAGTAGAGACCTATTATAACATTCCTCCATACATAAAGTACTACATTGTGTAGAGGCCACAAGTATTAAATATTATGGGATCTAGCATTATAAATAATTTATTAAGCACTGTGTGTCGGTCACTGTTCTTAGCACCTTACCCTTGTTAATGCATTGAATCTTTGTTCCAACTCTGCATTTTGATGTAGAAGAAACTGAAGTGATTGTATAATTTGCTCAGTCATAGAGCTAATTAGTGTAGGAGGCTGGTTTTGAACTCAGAGACTGTGGCTCCGGAATCTTCACTCTTCACCACAAGTATAATTCTATGGCCTTGGTCAAATTATTTAACTGCTCTATGTAGTTTTCTTCTTTGTATAATGAAGATAATAGTACCTAACTCATACGGTGGTTGTGAGAATTCAATTAGGCAAAATATGTATAGTGCTTAGAATAATACATGAAAAAAAAGTGAGGACTCAGTAAATGTTAGCTATTATTATGTTAGCATTATTAAGGCATTGAACTTATGCCCATCTCTGAATTTTTACCAAATAAATGAACCAAGCCATAAATGTGAATTTATATACAAAAAGGTGGAAATATTGTCGTGATTATTTCTGCCTTTCTGATTTTTATTTCTTTACTGTTTTGTAAGAGGAAAAATAGCAGCTAAAGTAAAGTTGAATGGCGAGTCCGAAGGAGCTCATTGGTAGGAGAATGACTTTTTGAAATAAAGCAGAATTTTTTACCTGCTTTTTGAAAGAATATTCAAGAATCATTACTAAAGGCGCAAAGTATTATATATATTTTTACTGAATGTAAAAACTGTTCAGCTCTGTTACCTTTATGTTTTTGAAAGACCTTAGTTAATTATAGTAATGTTTTGAAGAAATAGATTGCATGCTACATATCCTCAAGCTCAGTCATTTAAAATGTATTGTTTTGTTTTTTACATGCTCTCTTGTTCATGTCAATTACTGTTATTGTTGGTCTGGTATTACTCAAAACATTCAGTTAGAAGCAACCTTCCTATGCTGATGTGGAACAAATATATAGTGTTCTGTGTGATATGGCAGAGGTAATGGAATTCTAGGAGTAGCAGCAGTAGAATGTTCAGGAGAACATAACAAAATTCAAGTCTTTGGTATGTTTTTGACACTTCAGGAACATATGAAATAAATTATATTTTCTGGTTACGGTTTCAAACTAGAGATTGGAGCATGTTGTTGCTTGAAGAAGAAAATCATGTTGTCAAGGCAGCAGGTACTGCATTTCTCACTTGACAAGATCTCCTCAGTTTTATTTCCTGTCAGAGAACAAGGAACCTTCTGTTCCAAGGCCTGATGTCAAAATGTTAGCAAAATATTACCTTAATCAAACCAAGAATCTTACATGTTTTTGAACCAAGAGTAGATTTCACAGAGATTCATTTAGAGCATTAAAAGGAGGAACTGTGCAGTATTCTTGCACTTTGAGGCTTACGCAAGAATTATCCTCTGAAAAGCGTAAAAGTGGAGAGGTTTAGGCATTCATCTATTTCTGTCTCTATGTATCAGGTAGGTCTAATGTTCAAGGAACTGGGAAAACAGCAGCAATACAAAACAAGTTTCATCCTCATGGAACTTACGTTTTAGAAACAGGAATTGACAGTATGCAAACTGTCAAATATATTATGTCTGGAAGTGTTAATGTGCAAAAAAGAAAAAGAAAAAGAAAGCAGGGTAAGAGGATAGCAAATGATAAGTCCCAGTGGGTAGGTAAGTGCGATTTTACTACATGGAATTTGTTAGTCTTCTGCAAACATGTGTGTGCAAACTATGAATGTTGGCCTTTTATAGGAATATATGGTACAACTTGGGGCAAATGATATAAAGACCTCTGAATGAAAATAATGAAATGAAAAACGAACAAAAAACTGTTCATCATGAGCTGTTTAAAAGATAAGAGGCAGTGAAACATTTAACACAGTTTACACACAACACAGTTTTAAGGAGTCTTCCTTTTTGGGAAAAATTGTCATTCCTTCATCTTAAAATATTTTGTGATTATATCCTTCCATGTATTACTTTTATGATTAGAAGGAGCACAGTTTACAAAAATACCTTCAAAGCTATGGTTTATTTCAGAGTGCTGTTCTTTGAGTTAGAGGTGACCCTGTTAACTACAGATATTGTGATTTAGATTGTCAGTGGTATTAGTAGGAGAATTAATCTAAACTTGGATCTGACTTCCCTTGTTTTCCAGGGAATGTATTTGTAAGTAAGTTGGTTTGTGGTCATGTTATAGAGGGGACTCTTGACTGCAACATAATGATGAAACCAACTGACTTACCACTATACTTCATTGGTTTTACTTGCTCATCTATCAAGGATTAGGGTTTTCAAAGGCTGTGTGTAAAATGTGCCTGCTTTGTATGATAGCAGGCATACAGATAAAAGGATATAGCTTTAACTTTTCTTTTTCTATAAAATAAACTAGTTTAATATGTGTAATATGCAATTAAAGTTGTATTTATGAAGATTAAAATAAATTTCAGGCTGGTGAGAAAACTTGAAGAAACTGTTCAACATTATCCATTCCGTTCAGGTTTCAGGGCAGTGTTCAGTGGTCTTAGAATGAGAATGGTTGATTATAAAACGTATAAATTCTAACTTTTGTATTTCAAACACAAAATAAATTCCAATGAAGTTTAGTAAAACACTGAATGTACATATTTACTATTATCATTACCCTGTTATCTATATTGACACACTTATTTCCTTGAAAAATGAACATTTGATTGAAACTGCCACGTGTATTAAACAGTTTGCCGGATAGACCTGTGCTACGTATTCTATGTAAGTGCCACTCACTTCTTTCCAGGTGAATTACTGACAAGACCTGAAACAGACGTTTAAAATGACTTTGCTCACTAGGCTGCAGATTGCTAAGGAGGCTTTTCTTAGTGGTTTCAGTTACTCTTTGCTTCCTGTTTTCAGCAGTTACCTGGAGCTGTTGGGGCAGCTGATTTCCTTTCCTTTGGGGGAGGGAGATGTTAGTGCTGAAGGGAATTGTGTACGTTGTGTGTATGAATTTTTTTTTTTTCCTGAGAAAGATTTGCCCTGAGCTAACATCTGTTGCCAGTCTTTCTCTTTTCTTTTCTTTATGTGAGCTGCCACCACAGCATGGCCACTGATAAGTGATGTGGTTCCACACTCAGGAACCAAACCCAGGCCACTGAAGCAGCGCATGCTGAACTTTAACTACTAGGCCATTGGGGCTAGACCCCTGTGAAATATTTTTAAAGTGTGAAACTTTATTTTAAGTGCTTGAGACTTAATTTCAGTTGTTACTCTTCGGGTACGAGTACTTTGTAGGCTGGATATTTTATATTTAAACAAAGAATTATCTAACTGTACCACTATTTTTTGAAGAGAATTGAAATTTAAGCTTTTTATTCACTATTAGTCAGTGTGTTCCTGCACAAAATTGGGGTTCTCTGCCTGATGCATATAAACAAGCCAGTTAATTATGGCATCAGCCTTTGGGAAAAGAGATCAGCTTTATTCTGCAAGATCGATGTGCAGGGAGAACAGGGGGGCGTTTGCCCTCAGATCTGTCTCCCCAAGTTAGGATTTGGGGCAAAATTTAAAAGGTTAGGGAGAACAGGCTGGCACATAGAAATACTGGTGAGACAGATTTTGTTTGGTGGACTTCAAGCATTTGTGGTAGAGATTTAAAAATTTATGACAGGGTTCTAAACATTTTTGATGAGGTGGGAAGGAATTTTAACATCAGATGTTCATGAATGAGGGACCTCTTCTGACGCGTCCCACTGTCAAGTTCCGGTTGTGTCCCTGTCCTTGTGTTCCATGGGAAGGAGGATCTTTGGTTTGGCGGTTGTTTCAGGTCATGATTTCTTCTTTTGTACATGCCTTGGCTACATGACTTTGCAGATTTCCTGAAAGGCAATTTTTTTAAAAGGTTATTTTTTTATTTTATATTTTTTTTGAGGAAGATTAGCCCTGAGCTAACTACTGCCAATCCTCCTCTTTTTGGTGAGGAAGACTGGCCCTGAGCTAACATCTGCTGTGGGACACCTACCACAGCATGGCTTTTTGCCAAACAGTGCCATGTCTGCACCCGGGATCCAAACCAGCAAACCCCAGGCCACCGAGAAGCGAACGTGCGAACTTAACCACTGCACCACCGGGCTGACCCCAAAAGGTTGTTTATTTATGTGTTATTATTATTGTTATTTTTTGGAGGAAGATTAGCCCTGAGCTAACATCTGCTGCCAATCCTCCTCTTTTTGCTGAGGAAGATTGGTCCTAGGTTAACATCTGTGCCCATCTTCCTCTATTTTATATGTGGGATGCCTGCCACAGCATGGCTTGATGAATGGTGGTAGGTCCGCACCCAGGATCCGAACCCTGGGCTGCCAAAGCAGAGCACACAGACTTAACCACTGTGCCACCGGGCTGGCCCCGGAAAGACAACTTTTAATTACTGTGTTGATAGGAGATGGAATCAGTTGAACTGGTCCTGGAGGACCTGTGGGTACAGATCCCCCATTTTTGTTGTGTTGATTCATTCCTCAATTTTGAGTGACATAGGGTGACGACTGCTCTAGCTTCTTCCTGCTGATAAGAGGCATAGGTTGTTCCATCTCACTGAACCAGTCTCTTAGTAAGAAGCTGATGCAGGTGGGCTCACAAAGTTAGGCCTATATTTTGTAAGCAAGTAACCAGGTATTTAATAAGAAGCATTTCTGGAGAAGCAAAAAGAAAAACAAGGTTAATGGTTGGAGCAAATTATAAACCGGTTTTTGAGCCCAGGGGGCAGCCAGTCAAAGGATTTCTAGTTGTCAGAGTCGAGGCATCTTTTGCAGTTTGAAATGTCTCTGACGATGTCCTTGGGTATAAGTTTCTTTCTGAGTGGCTTATACAGCAACAGACGTGAATCTCTCTTAAGTTTATATCAAGTTGTCGAGCTTCAGTTTGCAGGGCTTCAGGGAAAAGGGAAGGTTCAGTTCTCATTTATTCCAAATGAAAATGATGGAAGAAATTGAAAACATTAGTTTAGAGATTTGTAGCCAGATATTTCAGGAGACTAGAAGAATTCAAGATCAGGTCCAGTTTACAGATAGAAAACAAAAACCTCAAAGATAATTAACAGAACTAGAGTCAAATATCCATGAATGTGTACTGTAGTTTCTATTGAAACATAATTTTTCTCTCTAAAATCACCATCATTTTTACCAAGGATAGCCAAATTAAGACTCACTTACTGGCAAAATAAGTCTAGTTTCAATAAACTTGGCCCAGTTATTTACATAGGTACAGCAAGAATAGCATTGAGCATATGGGCTCTTTTTTTTCCTTTTGAGGAAGATTAGCCCTGAGCTAACATCCACCACCTCTTTTTGCTGAGGAAGATTGGCCCTGAGCTAACATCTGTGCCCATCTTCCTCTACTTTATATGTGGGACACCTGCATAGCTTGATAAACGGTGTGTGGGTCTGCACCTAGGATCTGAACTGGCGAACCCCAGGCTGCTGAAGTGGAGTGCATAAACTTAACAGCTGTGCCACTGGGCTGGCTCCATATTGGCTCTTTTAAATCCACTTTGCTGGAACTTTTCTTAAGGAATCTCAGATAGAACTTTAACAACCTCTTGAGGCCAGGAAAGCCAAGCCAAGGACTTGTCATCAGACTCTGCCTGCAATACCTACAGATTTGGGTGAATTCCTCTCTTTTTGATGTCCCCGAAATATCCCAAGGGTTCCTTGAACCTCTCAGGGAAATCACCTTTTTTACTCACCTGGTGAGATTGCTGGGAACCCTGTAAGCAAGATACCAGGCCAGTATTTCCAAGTGGCTTTATTCCATACAGTCAACCTTTGTTCCTCAAAAGCTGTCTTGTATCTGAATCTGTATATTTGTCTCAAATATGACACCCATTCAAGGCTTTGGTAATACAAGCAATGTTTCCAATTGTGTCCTGTTATAAGGAGAACAGATGCTTATTGAACTTATGCAAATAACTGTGTTGCCATGAAAACAGTACTCACTAAGAGTTTCCAAATTCTAGAGGGATCAGGTAGGGGGAAAAAAAGCTAGATGTTTCAATTCTGCTTACAAAGTTATAATTTTCCAAATTTCTGTAAGTCATAGTTAGCTTAAGCAAAAAGATTTCCTTAAATCTGAAAAAAACAAAACATTAAAAAAACTGGCAGTATCTCAAATGAAAAGTAATAAAAATTTTAATCATCCTCATCAGTTTATTCTGTCTGGTGTAATCGATTTTTGTTCTTAATCTTCTGTTAGCAGTTTCATGAAGTCATCAGTTTCTCCGTTAGAGTTCTGTAATTTCTTGCCCAGTTCAGGTTTATGATCTATAGATTTATCAGAAACCTGTATTCTAGAGTAAGTGTCAGAGTCCTTTCCATGAATCTCTCTGAAGATGAAACATATTTGCAAAAACATCAGAGTAAAACAACTGTCTCAAAACACTCAAAAATGGCAATTGACAAAGACTTGGTTATTTCTGTGACATACAACACTTCAAGATAATAACTAGAATTATGGCTGACTACCAGGACACATCAGAATTTTAGGAATGTTAGCTAATTTTTAAAACACTTATAGCAATAACATTTACCCACATAATATCATAGGTCCCTGTGAAACAATGCTTAGTTATGCATTTAACCATGGTGACAAAGATTTTCAGGCCAATGCAGAAAATTAAATAGATATAAGAAAAACCTTAGCACGTGTGTCTAAAGACCTGATAAACACAATACAGGAAATTTATTTTGATAAAACATAAAATCTCTACCCTTCTGGTAGGCTACTCAAAGAAAAAAACCTTTCATCATCTCTTTATCAAGAGCAGACTAAAAGTTCAAGAAAATTATCCTTTTAAGAGAGAGCTAACCAAATTCTAATTTTGTATCAGCTTACTTTTGACGTTAAAACTCATTTACTTAATTAGATTTATTTCAATCTTAGCCAACTTGACCATGCATAAAACTCTGTTTTGGGGTTCCTCTTCCACAGACCTTCTTTAAATTTCTTATAACATTCAGAATTTGTCCCATGCCTTCCTTTTTTTCCCCTCCTCGTATTTAAGGACAAATTTATCTTTCTTAATAAAACAATTCCCACTCCTTACTGACAACTTAACATCTTACTTTCCTTGAATACAAAGATGTTTTCCTTATTAATTTTTAGTATCTTTAATTACATAATTAATTAGAATTTTTAACCCTTACAGACCTTAATTTTTAGTGAAAACTAAAAAATAAGCAATTAAGAACTGTCTTTTATGTTAGCTTTTTGTGACTTGGCAAGTTTATAAACATGCTACTTCATAGTACAATTTTTAATAAAATACAAGATGTGTTTACTGATAGACCCAAACATCTTTTAGTTTCTTTGGAATAAGAAGCCAAAAGTAGATAGACATGTTTAGCAATAATATTTCAGTATGTTATCTTATTTGAAAATGACCTTGATATTCAATGAGTTTTTTAATTTATCAATTTCACTTAGCAAACTTCAAAGTTTGAAATTACCAGAGAGCTTTTGGAATTTATCTTAAATATTCATGCCATAACACATAATTGTTAAAAATTTCACCCAACACTTTTATCTTTTTCGCATCTATTTAGTTTACTCATTCCCAATAACTACTTAGATTGCCTATAAAACTTCATGAGACATTAGACAAAATTGGCTATCACTTAAAATTATTATTTTTGCTAATCAGTTTTGTAATAAAGATAACATCAGCTTATTTGACCAATAAATGTAGAATAAAGGCTGCATGTCTGCATCATATCCAATGCTGATAACTTTGAGGACATGTCCATTTTAATCAAACCAACAATCTTAAATAAGCTCTCATATACGAGCAGTTAATTTATATCATGTTAACTGGAAAGACATTTGGGTTACTTGCTATTATATTTAGAAATAATCTATGTAAGTGCTTACTTTAAGCCAATTGAATAGAATTCTTTAGAAATTATACCATCCAGATGTAAGATATCACATACATACATATATATAAACACACATACACAGAGACTCCACAGCTCTTGTTTTAAAATTACGCCATCAGGGCTGGCCTGGTGGCGTAGCGGTTAAGTGCTCACGTTCTGCTTTGGCAGCCTGGAGTTCGCCGGTTCAGATCCTGAGTGCGGACATGGTACCGCTTGGCAAGCCATGCTGTGGTAGGCGTCTCACATATAAAGTAGAGGAAGTTGGGCACAGATGTTAGCTCAGGGGCAGTCTTCCTCAGCAAAAAGAGGAGGATTGGCAACAGATGTCAGCTCAGGGCTAACCTTCCTCAAATAAAATAAATAAAATATAAAGTTATGCCGTGAATCAAGTACAGTAATACAAGCCTCCCTAGTTATGAATCCAAATTCTATTTGAGCCTTTTGTAATATTTTTGGAGAAGACACTCAAGATTCTAGATTTTTGGCGAGGCTACTCTTATGGCCTTTTTTCTTTTTTCTTTCTTCAATCCTAGGAATTAGTGATGGGCTAGATAGTCCCCGGGATCTTTGAGATGAGGGAAATGGGTGGAGTTTAAACTGCCTCTAGAGCTGAGTTTCCAGTCTTGCAAGGATAAAAGAGGTTGACTTACCCTTTCAGTTACGTTTTTTCAATTTAGAAGTTTTTTCAATTTAAGAATGCATCCTCTGACCATTGCAAGTAGGATCTTAATAGTGACTCAAACCAGTAAGCATCTATGGCTTAACTATGGATGCAGGAGGCCTTCTCAAAAGAGTGCAAAAGAAGCAGCCCTCACAAGATCCAGAAAGTTTACTCTGAAAAATAGTCCAAGAAAGCAAAGGCTTCCATTGCACATGTGGTAGTGTACTAATAAGCAGTGAAGTTTGAGAAGACAAAAGGCCCCAGTGAACTGGGACGCCTCATGACAAACTCCCCTGAGAGCTGATACTGCAGGGCAAAGAGAGTACAACCACAGTCTACTCGACTGGCTGCCAAGATGCATGCCAATACATGCATCTTCCAGATGGCGGAGACCAGAGAAGTCACAAAGCCAAGCTCTCAAGACAAAGAACAAGACAAAAGAAAAAACAAGTCATCTTGGGCTGGCCTGGTGGCGCAGTGGTTAAGTTCGCACATTCTGCTACTTGGCAGCCCGGGGTTCGCTGGTTTGGATCCTGGGTGCAGAGATGGCACTGCTTGGCGAAAGCCATGCTGTGGTAGGAGTCCCATCTATAAAGTAGAGGAAGATGGGCACAGATGTTAGCTCAGGGCCAGTCTTCCTCAGCAAAAAGAAGAGGATGAGCAGTAGTTAGCTGAGGGCTAATCATCTTCTTCTTCAAAAAAGTCATCTTGTATGCACATTAACAGTTGAGTCTCTCTGAGCCAAATTAATACCTAGGAGAGAGGTCCTGCGGGTTTGGGGATTGTGTGTGGTTTAGAGAGTACCTTGTTGCATGGACGTTTTCTTGAGCTTGGCAGGGAACCTGTGGTCATCTATCCCATTCCATGACCAACTTGTCCTATCATGGGACTCTTTTTGTGGTGGCGAGCGCTCTGATGGCTCTTGACTGCTTGATCTTTGCCCACCAATTTTGCAGCCTTTTTTGGCTTTCAAGATGTCCCTTAGCAACAGCTTCCACCTCATGCATATACTTCATAGGCTGGCCCTACAGCAAAGTTTACTGCAGGCCTGCCCAGATAACAGGCTTATGAGGATGCCTGCATCTTGCCCTATCATTTTTTTCCTTTTATGACAAACGACACAAAAAAACAGCAACAAGGAAAAATAGTGACCATCTCTGGGAGGAGAAGATCAATAAACCAGGGAGTACTCAGTAGCTCATACTACGTACTCGTAGCTAAAAGTTGCCATATTTGGGAAAATGCAGCCTGAGGGGCTACAGGTGGGGATTGAATTACCGTTTTCCATTGTTTCAGAGTTTAGACACAGCCGGTCAAAAGTATATTTATGCTGCAGCTAGAACTAGATTGTGAAAATTTCAAGCGTCCTCGAAATCTAGACCCTTACCATGAAGGCCAAGCCAAGGCTTCCTTCTGATGGCCAGTGTAATTTACATGAGGCTGATGGCTGTTTGGTAGGACCCTTAGCCACAGACAGGAGTGCAACCTGCATTTCTGTCCAACCACCTCTGACTGCAAAATGGAGTGCAACTGCATTTTTGTCCAACTGTAGTTTGGGGACCCCCCCCCCCCCCCCCCCCCCCCCCCAGTGATTTTCAAGCCAGACTGTCAGGACACAAAACAAGCTTGGTAAGATTCTGCAGTTCTTTGTAAATATTTACTGTTCCTGGAACCTTTAGGTCAAAAGGTGGAGCCCTTGACTCTTTAAAGATTTCTTTGTTTCTCAGTTTGAAAACTCAGGAGCCCAGAGTGGCCACTGTAATTTTAAGTTATCCTGGGTTGTCTTGGCAGCTGTTTACAGTTATCCCCTTTTGGGTGGCTTTTCCCAAGGTGGCCACAAAAACCAAGATAACTTCTAAAGAGAGTTTGTTACGATCACGGAGAAATTCAGTCCCCCAAACAGCCAATTTTAACAAATACAACAGTGAGACATAGACAAACATGGACTCCTGAGACCCTAACCCTGTGACCCTATCCCAGAGCTCAGGACTCTAACCCGATCCCTTTGAGTGCCCCAGTGGCTGTAAGCCTTTTATATTGTCTCCCTTAAACCCACAATCCTAGCCTTGAGATTTTAACCCAGCAAAAAATCTCACCAGTGGGACCTCTAATCCAGAATCCTGAGAGATTAGACAGTTTTAGGTACAGGTGTGTTTTAACGAGGTCGCTCATCCAAAAGAATCTGATCCTGGAGCTGTTTTCTTCTCCCAAAGGAAAAAGAAATGCCTTGGGGTGTGGAGCACTGCGGGGGGCGGGGGGGGTGGACAAGAATCTAATCAGTTGAGCCTCTAGATGAAACTGTCTAGGTGGCCACTTAGGGTTGATGAAAAGACCCTATACCCTACTGGGGGTTCCAGAGCCTCAGGCAGGTGGCCACAGGACCTTGTGCCTTCATGGTCACCAATTGTTACCACACAAAATTGGGGTTCTCTGCCTGATGTGCGTAAACAAGCCAGTTAATTACAGCGTCAGCCTTTGATACAAGAGATCAGCTTTATTCTGTGAGATGGATCTGCAGGGAGAATAGGGAGCATGTGCCCTCAGATCTGTCTCTGATTCAGGATTTTGGGCAAAATTTAAGAGGTTAGGGAGAACAGGCTGGCGTACAAAATGCTGGTGAGACAAGTTTTGTTTGGCAGGCTTGAAGTATCTATGGTAAGGTTTTAAACACTTACGACAGGGTTCTAAACATTTTTGATGAGGTGGTGAAGGAATTTTAACACTTGGATCATCGGGAGGGCGGGGATAGGGGGGCGGTTCCCGAAACTACAGTCGGATAAAAATGCAGTTGCACTCCATTTTGCAGTCAGAGATGGTTGAAGAGAATGAGGGACCCTTCGTTTCTGATAAGAGTCCAACTTTCGAGTTCCGGTTATGTACCTGTCCTTGGGTTCTGTGGGATGGAGGATCTTTGGTTCCGCGGTTGTTTCATGTCACGATTTCTTCTTTTGTGCGTGCCCTGGCTATGTGACTTTACAGATTTTCTGAAAGGCAGTTCTTAATCACTGTGGTGATAAGAGATGGGGTCAGTTGAACTACCTGGTCCTGGAGGGCCTGCAGTTACAACTGCTGTACCTTAGGGGGGAAAACTACTCTTAAGCTTGACACTGGAAACAGGTGACAAATCAAATGTTTACCTCCTTATTGGAACTCTCTCTCTTTCTTTTTTTGACAGATGATAAAGAATCATCATCTTTAATTTTATCGTCCCATGAAATATAGTTAAGCATTAGGTAGACTGTGGATAGAGTTCACAAGTCTGTCATAGTGATGCTATGTTAGATAAAATCATAGGAAAATGGTTCATTTTCTTATGTGAATTTCACCTCAGTAAATTATTTAAAAAGGCTACAAAGATAGTTTGTTTAAAAATTGACTTAATGTCATAAATGATGTTAACATTTTCAAAATTGGAAAAGTTAGGTTGCAGATGTTTTCAGAAATATTGGTATTCTAATAAAATGTTAAGCTTGTTAACTCTAAAGGAATATTTTTCATCCTTATTTAGAACTATTTACAGATGAAAATTTCAAAAACAGAAGTCAAACCTAGAACAGTGCCTAGTATAAAAGTACATAAAGACACTTAAGTGCTTAGCTCGCTTTAGATGTTTATCCTAATGAGATGAAATGTTTTAGTGTATTTCTTCTTCTAGTCCCTAGCCTTGAATACTAGCTGAAAGATAACTTATAGAAAAATATAAAAGCATGATATAATTAGAAATAAAACATTCATTACTTATATTTGTTACCACCATTGATTGAGCTTAGTATGTTGATCAGAATTAAAAAGTTGCTTCACACTTTTTGAAACATACATACTGAAAGTTATATATTTTCACAAATCTGTCATCTTAGGCTCTTTTCTAGAATCTGTGATTAAAGTTAGTTATTATTGGCAGTCATGCTTAATTATTTGGAAGTGATATAGATGATCCTTCTGGATGGAAATTACCATATGAAACTACTTTCCTAAATTTACATAGTTTAGAAGTGTTGGTATGTTTTTCACTATATTTACCATATTCAATATGTTTAAATAGATAATTATATCAGGCAATTTGCAAGCTAGAGTTTTTTTAAATTTTTTAAAAACTTACATATCAGTATACCAATACCAGTATTAAGCTACTAAATTACTGATTTTCTTTTCTAGAATTCAGCATACAAACAAAATAAAATGACCTCCTGGAGTGATCGATTACAGAATGCAGCAGATATGCCTGCTAACATGGATAAGCATGCCTTGAAAAAATATCGGCGAGAAGCCTTTCATCGGTAAGTATTTTGTCTATTAAATCCTCAAAATAGGTCTATAAAGTGGGCACAGATTATCATTTTACAGATGACGATATTAATGTATAGAGAAGTTGAATAATTTACCCCAGATTATACAGCTAGTTCATGATTCAAACGTAGTCAAAAGTCTAGACTTTTAACCGCTGGTATACCATACTGCTGCTGCTGCATTTTAGAGAACATTTTTTTTACTGCTTCTTGTATTTACTAATGAAAGTCCTTAAGAGCAGAGTCTTCAGCTGCTAGAAGATTGCACCTTAGTTAATAAGAATTAAATTCTTAATTGACATTTACCACAAACTGATTATAATTTTCAAATAGATTTTTAAAATTGTCTCGCCTGGCTGCTGTATGTTAGATTGAATGTGGGTAACTCTGGGTATTAGCAGTGTTTTCTTGTGTTAATTTAAGACTTTAAAATTTTCTCTAAATCGTTTTACCTTTAAAAGTTTAAAATGTATGTATGTTCAATTTGTTTACCACTTTTAATGGATTCAATTAAATGGCCTCTTCTACCTAAATCTTAAGTATCTAAGATACTTGGAACTAGGTACTGCATTTAGGAATTATTTGTTTTTAGACAGAAATTAGAAGTTTATGCTTGCAGTGACTTTATAATAGGAAGATCTGGGCCCTGCAAGACTCTCTCTGCCTTCCATCCTGAGAAAGCCAGGAATAAGTGGAAATGCTGGTGGGACTGGCAGTACTAAAAAGTTGCGTGGTAACTCCAGGAAGTCTCCCACAACTCCTAATTACTCATTTGTTTCTGGGCTAGAGGAAAGAGGAAGTATTACTTAAAAATCTCAGTGAAAGAGGTTTAAACTCATTTATTCAAATAAGTTTTTGTAAGCAGACTAAAAAATAACCCTGATTCCATTCTTCTCTGTGTAAGAAAACTAGGGTCGGAATTAGGTAACATTTTAGTGTTTTGTAAGCATTAATATTTTGAAGAAAATAGTTACTTGAGAAAATGTTTTGAAAGTTAATTATTGTATGAATAGTTGGTTTTTAAAGTAGGCTGGTGATATTTGCCTGATGATAGGTCAGTTCACTAGATAGCTTTTTTTTAAAATTTACAACAATAATTTTTAATGACTACATTATGAAAAATTAATGTAATATAAAGAAATATTGTAAGTACTGCTTGTACTATATAATAATCTTTTGGAAACATATCAAGAGATGGTTCAAGGTGAAAAATTAAAAACTGACTTTCACAAGCAAAAACCTTTATTCAAATCAGTTAATTCATGATATATACAAACTTTTATTACTTTTAGGTGAAAACCACACCTTCTTGTCAACCTGTCACAGTCTTAGAAGGATGCAAAGGGTGAACCCTGAACCTCACAAAACGTGCTAATTTTTGTATTCTGTTTAAAATATGAATACTGCCTTTTTCAAATTTCAGATCTTTTATTCAGCTTTTTCTTTTCGCTTGTTATGTTCATTGGGAGCACTCATAACTTCTACATTCTTGATTCAGTTTGGTCAAAGGGGTTTTATATTCTCTTACTATTCAGAACAATTTCAAGTATTTGTTAAACAGGTTGAACAACAGCTTCATGCAATGGAAACCATCCTTTTCCAACACCTTTATCCCATGAGTATTTATATTTTCACCTACTCCTGGAGCTCAAGAATATGACCTAAATTAAGCATATGAGCTGGCAACAAATCTCTGTCTTGGCAAGGTAGAATCTCCAATCCATCCCACTGTAGGCAGTATACCCATTTACCTTGTTTTATAGCCTCCACAAGTTTTCTGTTTTGATCACTTATTGGTACAAATCTATCAGAGAAAGTAAAATAAGCGATATTTTTACTAGTGGTATACTTCAAGGAACCAAAAAATTTATATTGAGTTTTTGTACATAATTTTAATAATCAAGATCTACAAGAATACATGCAACTGATTTTATCTGCTTTAAAAATGTAAAAGTCTTGAGAGTCAGATACAGAGTGTATTTATGATACACTGGGCCTAGGGACGTTAGTGAAGATGACAGAATACAAGATTATAATGCTGTCTCTGAAATTTGTTCTAAGCAATGAAAAAGGAGTAAACAATCAGAGTAAGAGAGCTGAGTTCAGGTTTTGTGATATTGTGATCCTGGGGAAGCCAGTTAGCCTCTCCAGGTGGTGGTCTCTTAGTCTGTAAAATGATGGGATAAGTAGGAAGATCCCTAAGGCTTCTTTCAACTTTAAAAACTCTATGCTCGATAAATGTTTGTTGCTTTGAACTTAATTGCCAGCTAATAATTGCTTACTTGGGAGTTATGATCCACACTGCATGTTAGAGTCTAATCAATTGATTCCCAAGTGAAAACAGGCCATGCATTTACTGAACAAGTGCCCAGTCAGGTCATGATTTCAGCCCTGATAGGAATTCTCTGGTGTGTGTTTATTCAAAGGAAACAAGGTATTTCACAGCAAATTGATTTAACTCTATTAAGCAGAAACATCTGCTGACTATGTAGCATTTCCAGATGTTTAGGCTGCTGTTATTCTTTAAAATCTGAAAAAGTAAAGACATTTCAGGTTCCCATCAATGTATGAAGACTAAAAATCAGTCAGTGGGTACGAATGATCTTCTGCAGTGTGTGAGACATGTTGCTAGATATGCATAGGAATTAAAGTGTAAAACAGAGCGTATATGTGTATCTATATAAATAAAACGTAACATATGCATTTGGAAGAGATTAGGTAGAGGTGTTTTATACTTTCTTTTCAATTATTTGCTTAGTCTTTATGCTATAAAGTATATATTTGGTTATGATACAACATATTTATCAGTGGAAACAAGGGCTAGAATTATGCAGTGAAGAGAGATCATCTAGTAAACATTGTGTCCTAATTCTATTTAATATGTCATAGCCTGAGTGTACTCCTGACTCATTTGGAATGATGTTTCCTGGAAGATTTTAGATAGGCCTTGCACCTTACGTTCGTCATGTAGTAGAGTGTAGTCTGAAATAATAGAAACAGTAGAAAAAGCATATTCAAGGGTTTGAAATTTTACATCATTTAAAACTTATTTTCCTTTTTTGTGTTTTTTGTTGTGGTAAAGTACACACAAAATTTGCCATCTTAACTGTTTTTAAGTGTACAGTTCAGAGGTATTAAATACCTTCCTGTTCTTGTGCAACCATCACTGCCATCCATCCCCATAACTCTCTCATCTTGTAAAATTGAAACTCTACACCTATTAAACAACTCCCCGTTCTCCCCTCCCCCAGCCCCTGTCAACCAATCACCATTATACTTTTCTGCCTTTGTCATTTAGACTACTACACCTCCTATAAGTGGAATCATACAGTATTTGTCTTTTTCTCACTGGCTCATTTCACTTAGCATAATATGTCCTCAAGGTTCATCCATGTTGCAGAATTTCCTTTTAATATAAAAAATTGGGTTCTTGAACTCTAGCTGATACTTGCTTTTTTTTTTTTTTTGAGGAAGATTAGCCCTGAGCTAACATCTGCTGCCAATCCTCCTCTTTCTGCTGAGGAAGATTGGCCCTGAGTTAACATCTCTGTGCCTATCTTCTTCTATTTTATATGTGGGACACCTGCCACAGCATGGCTTGATAAGTGGTGCTTGGGTCTGCGCCCAGGATCTGAACTGGCAAACCCTGGACCACAGAAATGGAGCACTCGAACTTAACCGCTGTGCCACTGGGCCGGCCCCCAGATATTTGCTTTTGCTAATTAAGAATTTTAAATAGAAACCATTTAGAGGAAACTTATTTTAGTTTTCTTGTTCAGTCAATTTGTTAAGAGTATTCTGTTTCTTGGGCTTTTTCTTAAAGACATTTATTGGAGTTGATAATTTATCAGTTAAATTATGCACACTACAATCATTTATGAACTGTATTTTGTGATTCTTTAGAATTCCTTTTTAGAAGCAGCTAAATATTTTTAGTTAAGTAAATACACATCTTACTTTCAGCCTTCTTCTTGCTTAATATTAGTCGTCTAAATTTCAATATGGAAATGATGGTCAAGAGTCATTATTAAGAAATGTATGACAACTCCAGAATGTATGACAACTCTTGTTCCATTTCCTTATTGTGGTTGTTGAGTCTTCTAGGTTGAGGATAATTATCAGGCCAAACCCTTCATTGGAATATGTTTTGTTATATGATCAGAAGATAGGCTGAGCTGCTCAGATGTTATAGTGGCTTGAAGGAGGCAGGTTAGACAATACGTACCTCTTAAATAGTTCCTTGTTTAACACCTGGAATCTAATAGTGATCAGTACAGCTCAGAATTTGTTTCTACCAAATCAAAGAATGGAACAATTAGATTTTTCATCTGCTCTCCACGTTGGCTGTACCCAGAATGCTGAAGTCAGGTATTTGGTTTTATGCTTTTAAAGTTTCGATGATTACAGTACAGAAGAATTTCTATAAGTGAATTGGTTCTTTCTTTAGGAACACACAGTGTGAATTCAGCAGTGGTTTTTAGCATGTTGAACTGAAATTCGAGAAGTAATTGGGCTTGTGAATTTTTGGTTAACCAGTCTTTTGCCTTGTTTTAAAAGACATTGCAGTCACTTTGTCATTAAAATTCTTTGTATATTTATCTTAAATTCTTTTTTTTAATTGAGATTTAGGCCTCCAGAGCCACATGAGTCTTTATTTAAATCTGTTGAATAATAATTTCTTCTCCAATCAAAGAAAAATTTATTACATAGTTTAAGGAACAAAAAAAATTTGTATACATACTTAAAATCGTTTTGTAGTACCTCTAGCTTGGCACAATAGTAGAGTTAGAAATGTTCATGATTTTTTTAGCCTCAAATTAAAAGCAGGTATCAGGTTTTAAGCAGACAGAGACTGCTAAGTTGATCAATTTTAATTTTTTTCTCAACCACTTACGGATATCACATGAAAGTCATTTAGCTGTTTAGTTGTGTCATCAGTCAAGCTGAATTAACTTGTCATTTTAGTATGGGTTCAAATATTCAAATGGCTAAGTTGTTAAAATTTCAATAGCCATTTTATAAGTTGAAAATCACATGGAAAATGTAGGTCCTCAGAAGTGCCAAGGAGCCATGTTCCTTAAATAATGTAGAGATGGCATATATCTTGTCAGAATAAGAAGAGTGAGGTTGAGGATCAGAACAGTGTTAAAATTTGTTTGCTTTGATTAATGTTTCACATTCCTAAGGAATGACAGATGAGGGTTCAGGGACTGGTAAGATTTTAGCCTATTTATTTCACCCAAAGCATTTAATCTGTGGAATACTATTCAGCAATAAAAAGGAATGAACTTTTCATTCACACGACTTCATATAGCTCAAGAAAATTATGCTGAGTTAAAGCCAATCTCAAAAGCTTACATACTTTATGATTCCATGTCTGTAACATTCTTGAAATGACAAAATTATGAGGATTGAGAACAGAGTAGTGGTTGCCAGGGGTTAAGGATTGGGGTGGGTGGAGGGAGGTGAGTGTAGCTATAAAACAGTAACACAAAGATCCTTGTGATGGGACTGTTTTGTATCTTGACTCTAGTGGAGATTACATAAATCTACATACACAAATGAGTGAATGTAAAATTGGTGAAATCTCAATAAGGGTAGTGAATTGTTTCAATGTCAATTTCCTGGTTGTGATATTGTACTATATTTAAGCAAGATTGGGGAAACTGGGTGCAGAGTACAGGAGATCTCTCTCTGTATTATTTCTTACTACTGCATGTGAATCTCAAATTCTCTCAACATAAAAAGTTTAATTTAGAAAATTCTCTCAGTGGCGTACGTTTTCTTGCATCATAGTAGGTATTCCTTGTCTGTTCTAAATACAGGTGCTTTTTTCTATTGTGCAGCGATACTACTTTATGGAATACAAATTCTCTAAACTTCGTTTTTCAAAAGATGATACTGGATCCTAAAAGATTCTCGATTTGTTTCTCTGCCACCATTCCCTTTCTACTTTGTCCAAAAACAGCATATACCTAAAAAGAAAATAAAAAAGAAAAGTGGTGATGGCAAGGAAGAGTAAGAATCAAGGAGAGTAGATTTTTGACTTAATGAAATCCTGTAAAAGAATCTCAGGTTGAAGAAGTGCTATTCATATTTAGATAGCGTATTTCACCTTCAAGGACTTTTTTGTGTATGGCTTCTTTTATTCAGTGTAATGTCTGAGAGGTAGAGTCATCCATGTTTTTGTGTGTACCAGTAATTTTTTCTCTTTTTGTTAGTATGTGGCATTCCCTTGTATCAGTGTGCCACAGTTTGTTTATTCATTTTCTGTTGATGGACCTTTGGGCTTTTTTCAGTTTTTAGCTTTTAAGTATAAACCTGCTACAGATTGAGGAAATATTTGTAAGTCACACATCTGATAAAGTACTTGTATCTAGAATATGTAAAGAATTTTTAAAATTCAACATTATGAAAACAGTGCAGTGAAGAAAGGGACAAAAGACTGACATATCACTACAGAGGATATATAGATGGCATAAAAGCGTTTGTGTAACATCACTAGCCATTAGGGAAATGCAAATTAAAACCATGATGTCCATGACTATTACAATAGCTAAAACAAAAAATACAATACCAAGTGTTGCCAAGGATATGGAGCAACTGGAACTCTCATACATTGCTGGTAGAAAGACAAAATGGTACAGACACTCTGCAAAACAATTTGGTAGTTTCCTGTAAAGTTCGAGACATTTAGCATATGACCCAGAAATCTTACTCCTAGATATTTACCCTAGAGAAATAAAAACTTACATTCACACAAAAAACTGTACATGAATAATGTTTATAGTATCTCTATTTATAATTACCTCAAACTAGAAACAGCTCAGATATCCTTCAAGGGGTGAATACCTAAACAAAATGCAGTACATCCACAAAATGAAATATAATTCAGGAAAAAGGAACTGTTGATAACACAGAATAATTTGGATGACTCTCAGAGACGTAATACTGAGTCAAAGAACCAGTCTCAAAAGGTTACATACTGTATGATTCTATATATATGACAGTCTCAAAGACAAAACTATAGTGATGCAAGAATCTATTGGTGGGTTTGAGGAGTTGTCAGAGAAGGGGAAGTGTGACTACAAAAGGAAGCAGGAGAAAGTTTTTTGGGGTGATGGAACTGTTTTGATTGCAGATTGTGGTTATTACACAAATCTATAAATGTGTTAAAATTCGTAGATGTGTACATCCAAAAAGTTCAATTTTACTGTATTTTAACTTTGAAAAAAATAAGAATAACACTACTATAAATATTCTTTCTTTTTTCTTTAAAGATTGGCACCTGAGCTAACAACTGTTGCCAATCTTCTTTTTTTTCCCCCTACTTTTTCTCCCCAAGTCCCCCCAGCACATAGCTGTATATTTTAGTTGTGGGTCCTTCTAGCTGTGGCATGTGGACGCCGCCTTAGCATGGCCTGATGAGCAGTGCCATGTCCACGCCCAAGATCCAAACCAACGAAACCCTAGGCCGCCAAAGCGGAGCAGGCAGACTTAACCACTCGGCTATGGGGCTGGCCCCTAAACACTCTTGAACATGTCTTTTGGTGGCTATATGGACTCGTTTCTCTTGGTTTCTACCTAGGAATGGAATTGCTGGGTCATAGGGTAAACATATGTTTATTTCCATAGATACTGCAAAACAGTTTTCCTAAGCAGTTGCTGTGAGAGCAATGTCACCAACACTTTAATATTAATCTTTTAAATTGTATGTTTACTTTAAAAGTTATTCTGGTGAATATATAGTGGCATTTCATTTTTGTTTTAATTTGTATTTTTCTGATGAATAGGTTGAACACCTCTCCATATATTCACTAGCCATTTGGATATCCTCTTTTGTGACTTGCCTATTCAAGTTGTTTGCTAATTAGGTTGTCTTTTTCTTTTATTGATTTGTGTTAATATATATTCTTTAAAAAAAAAAGCTTTATTGAGGTATAATTCACATAACATAAAATGGTAGTATACAAATTAGTGGTTTTTAATATGTTGACGGAGTTGTATAACCATCACCACTATCTAATTCCAGAACATATTCGTCACCCTAAAAAGAAATACTGTACCCATTAGTAGTCACTCTCCATTCCCTTCTCTCCCCAACCCCTGGCAACCACTAATTTACTTTCTGTCTATATGAAATTTCCTTTTCTGAAAATTTCATGTAAATGGAATCATACAATATGTAGTCTTCTGTGTCTGGCTTCTTTCACTTAACATAATGTTTTCTAGGTTCATCTATGTTGTAGCATGTATCAGTAGTTCCTGCCTTTTGACTGCCAAATAATATCCCGTTGTATGGATATATCACATTTTGTTTCCATTGATGGACATTTGTGTTGTTTCCATTTTTGGGCTGTTATGAATAATGCTGCTGTGAACATTTGTATACGAGTTTTTGTGTCTATATTTTTATATACATTGTGGACATGAGTTATTTGTCAGATATATTTATGATTATCCTAGTTTTTGTCTTTTGTCAGTTTAGTTTTGTCAGGAAGATTGGCCCTGAGCTAATATCTGTTGCCAATTTTCCTCTTTTTGCTTGAGGAAGACTGTCCCTGAGCTAACATTTGTGTCAGTTTCCTCTATTTTGTATGTGGGATGCCTCCACAGCATGGCTTGATGAGGGGTGTGTAGGTCTGCACCTGGAACCTGAACCCGTGAACTCCAGGCCACCAAAGCGGAGCATGCGAACTTAACCACTACACCACTGGGCTGGCCCCGCCTCTCAATCTTTTGATGAACAAATGTTCTTAATTTTAAAAATTATTTTTTATTGAGATAAAATTCACTCTTGTAAAATTTACAACTCAGTGGTTTTGGTGTGTTTATAAGATTGTGCAGTCCTTATCACTAATTCCAGAACATTTTCATCAACCCGAAAAGGAACCTCTTACACACTAGGAATAATTCTACATTCCCTCTTCCCTCTGGCTGTTGGCAACCTTTAATCTACTTTCTGTCTTTATGAAATTGCCAAATCTGGACATTTCATGTAAATGGAATTATACAATATATGGCCTTTTTTATGTCTGACTCCTTCACTTAATGTTTTCAAGATTCATTCATGTTGTAGCATAAGTCAGTACTTAATTCCTTTTAATGGCTGAATAATAATTCATTGTATGGATATACCACATTTTGTTTATATATTCATCCGTTGCTTAATATTTGGATTGGTTCTACTTTTTGGCAATTATGGATAATGCTTCTACAAACATTTTTGTACAAGTTTTATGTGGACATGTTTTCAGTTTTGGGGGGTATATATAGCAGTGGAATTTGTTGGGTCATATGGTAACTTTATGTTTAACTTATCGAGGAATTCTCAAACTGTTTCCAAATGTGGATGCTTCATTTTACATTCCCTCCAGCAATGTATGAGGGCTCCAGTTTCTCTGCATCTTCATAATAGCACTTTTTTTAAAATAGCCATCCTAGTGTGTATGCAGTGGCATCTCATTGTGGTTTTGATTTGCATTTCCCTTATGGTTAATGATGTTGAACATCTTTTTATGTTCTTACTGGCCATTTGTATATCTTCTTTTGAGAGATATCTGTTTAGATCCTTTGCCCATTTCTTTTTTTTTTTTTTGAGGAAGATTAGCCCTGAGCTAACATCTGCTGCCAATCCTCCTCTTTTCACAGAGGAAGACTGGCCCTGAGCTAGCATTGTGCCCATCGTCCTCTACTTTATATGTGGGACAGCTGCCACAGCATGGCTTGCCAAGCAGTGCCATGTCCGCACCCGGGATCCGAACTGGTGAACCTCAGGCCACCGAAGGGGAACGTGCACACTTAACTGCTGCGCCACCTGGCCGGCCCCTCCTTTGCCCATTTCTTAGTTGGATAGTCTTTTTATTGTTGAGTTGTGTAAGTTCTTTATATATTCTAGATACTAAACCTTTGTCAGATATGTGATTTTCAAATATTTTCTCCCATTCTTCGTGCTGTCTTTTCACCTTGGTAGTGTCATTTGAAGCACAAATGTTTTTTTAATATTGATGAAGTTCAATTTATCTGTGTTTCTTTTGTTGCTTGTGCTTTTGGTGTCATGTTTAATAAACTATTGCTTAATCTAAGGTCACAAAGATTTATACCTATGTTTTCTTCTAAGAGTTTTATATTTAGGTTTTTGATCCATTGTGAGTTAATTTTTGTATATGGTGCAAGATAAGGGTCCAAATTCATTCTTTTGTATGTGAATATCCAGTTGTCCTAGCTCTGTTTGTTGAAAATTTTGATACCCTTATCAAAAATCAGTTGGCCGTAGATGTATGTGTTTATTTCTGGACTCTCAATTGTGTCCAGTTGATCTGTTTGTCTATCTCTATGTCAGTATGACACAGTCTTGATCGCTGCAGCTTTGTATTAAGTTTTGAAATCATGATGTGAGTCCTCGAGTTTTGTTCTTCCTTTTAAAGATTGTTTTGACTATTCTGGGGCTCTTCCATGTACATAAGAACTTTAGGATCAGCTTGTCAATTTCTATAAAAAAGCCAACTAAAATTCTTTTTTTATTGAGTTCATTGTAGTTTACATCATTGTGAAATTTCAGTTGTACAGTATTTCTTCTCTGTCACCATATAAGTGCTCCCTTTCAGCCTCTGTGCCCACTCCCCCACTCTCCTTCCCCTGGTAACCACTGACTGTTTTCTTTGTCCATGTGTTTGTTTTTATTCCACGTATGAGTGAAATCATAGGTGTTTGTCCTTCTCAAGCTGGCTTATTTCGCTTAGCATAATACCCTCCAGCTGTATCCATGTTGTTGCAGATGGGATGATTGTGTCTTTTTTATGGCTGAGTAGTATTCCATTGTATATATATATACCACGTTTTTTTTTTTTTTTAAAGATTGGCACCTAACAACTGTTGCCCAATCTTTTTTTTTTTCTGCTGCTTCTCCCCAAATCACCCAGTACATAGTTGTATATTTTAGTTGTGGGTCCTTCTAGTCGTGGCATGTGGGATGCTGCCTCAGCATGGCCTGATGAGTGGTACCATGTCTGCGCCCAGGATGCAAATCAGTGAAACCCTGGGCCACTGAAGTGGAGCTGGTGAACTTAACCACTTGGCCATGGGGCCAGCCCCTACCACATTTTCTTTATCCCTTCATCAGTCAGTGGGCACTTGGATTGCTTCCATGTCTTGGCTACATTGAACGTAGGGGTATATATGTTGCTTTGGATTGTTGATTTCAAGTTGTTTGGGTAGATACCCAGTAGTGGGATAGCTGGGTCATAGGGTATTTCTATTTTTAATTTTTTGAGAAATCTCTATACTGTTTTCCATAGTGGCTGCAGCAGTTTGCGTTCCCACTGGCAGTGTATGAGGGTTTCCTTTTCTCCACACCCTCTCCAACATGTTGTTTTTAATCTTAGTGATTATAGCCATTTAAAAATGTGTAAGGTGTTATCTTAGTATAGTTTTGATTTGCATTTCCCTGATGATCAGTGATGTTGAACATCTTTTCATGTGCCTGTTGGCCATCTGTATATCTTCTTTGGAAAAATGTCTGTTCATATCCTCTACCCCTTTTTTGATTGGGGTGTTTGTTTTTTTGGTGGTGAGTTGTGTGAGTTCTTTATATGTTTTGGAGATTAACCCCTTGTCAGATATATGATTTGCAAATATTTTCTCCCAGTTGGTGGATTGTCTTTTCATTTTGTTCCTCGTTTCCTTTGCCTGGCAGAAGCTCCTTAGTCTGATGAAGTCCCACTTGTTTATTTTTTCTTTTGTTTCCCTTGCCCAAGTAGACATCGTATAAAAAAAATCCTTCTAAGACTGATGTCACAGAGTCTACTGCCCATATTTTCTCCTAGGAGTTTTATGGTTTCAAGTCTTACCTTTAAGTCTTTGATCCATTTTAAGTTAATTTTCGTGTATGGTAAAAGATAATGATCTAGTTTCATTTCTTTGCATGTGGCTGTCCAGTTTTCCCAACACCATTTATTGAAGAGACTTTCCTTTCTCTGCTGTATGTTCTTAGCTCCTTTGTCAAAGATTAGCTGTCCCTAGATGTGTGGTTTTATTCCTGGGCTCTCCATTCTGTTCCATTGATCTGTGTGTCTGTTTTTGTGTGAGTACTATGCTGTTTTGATTACTAGAGCTTTGTAGTATATTTTGAAGTCAGGGATTGTGATGCCTCTGGTTTTGTTCTTTTTTCTCAGGATTGCTTTAGCTATTTGGGGTCTTTTGTTGCCTCATAGAATTTTAGGATTCTTTGTTCTATTTCCATGAACATGGGGTCATTGGGGTTCTAATTGGCATTGCATTGAATCTGTAGATCACTTTAGGTAGTATGGACATTTTAACTATATTCTTCCAATCCAATTGAATGGAATATCTTTCCATTTCTTTATGTCATCATCAGTTTCTTTCAATAATGTCTTACAGTTCTCATTATATAGGTCTTCCACCTCCTTGGTTAAATTTATTCCTATATATTTTATTCTTTTTGTTGTGAGTGTAAATTGGATTGTATTCTTGAGTTCTCTTTCTTTTGGTTCGTTATGAGAGTATAAAATGCAACTGATTTTTGTAAGTTCATTTTCTACCCTGTGACTTTGCTGTAGTTGCTGATTATTTCTAATAGTTTTCTGATACATTCTTTAGAGTTTTCTGTATATAAAATCAAGTCATCTGCAAACAGCGAGAGTTTCACTTCTTCCTTTCCAGTTTGGATACCTTTTATTTTTTTTTCTTGCCTAATTGCTCTGGCCAAAACCTTCAGTACTATATTGACTAAGAGTGGCAAGATTGCACACCGTTGTCTTATTCCTGTTCTCAGAGGGATGGCTTTCAGTTTTCCCCTATTGAGTATGATGTTGGCCATGGGTTTGTTGTATATGGCCTTCACTATTTTGAGGTAGTTTCCTTCTATACCCGTTTTATTGAGAGTTGTTATCATAAATGAATGTTGGATCTTGTCAGATGCTTTGTCTGCATGTATTGAGATGATCATGTGGTTTTTATTCCTCGTTTCATTAATATGGTGTGTCACATTGATTGATGTGCAGATGTTGAACCATCTCTGTGTCCCTGGTATAAATCCCACTTGATCATAGTGTATGATCCTTTTAATATATTGCTGTATTCGTTTTGCCAATATTTTGTTGAGGATTTTAGCATCTGTTTCTCAGCAATATTGGCCTGTAATTTTCCTTCTTTGTAGTTGTCCTTGTCTCGCTTTGGGATCAGGGTGATATTGGCCTAGTAAAATGTGCTCGGAAGTGTTCCATCTCCTTCAATTTTTTGGAATAGTTTGAGAAGGGTAGGTATTAAATCTTTGGATGTTTGGTAGAATTCTCCAGAGAAGCCATCTAGTCCTGGGCTTTTATTTTTTGGGAGGTTTTTGATTATGTTTTTGATCTCTTGAGTTTGGTCTATTCAGATTCTCTGTTTCTTCTTGATTCACTTGGGAGGTTGTATGAGTTTAAGAATTTATCCATTTCTTCTAGATTGTCCAGTGTGTTGGCATATAGTTTTTCATAGTATTGTTATAATCCTTTCTATTTCCCTGGTATCCATTGTAATTTCTCCTGTTTCATTTCTAATTTTTATTTACTTGAGCCTTCACTCGTGTTTTCCTAGTGAGTCTGGCTAAGGGTTTGTCAGTTTTGTTTATCTGCTCAAAGAACCAGCTGTTAGTTTCATTGATCCTTTTTACTGCTTTTTTGGTTTCAATTTCATTTATTTCTGCTCTAATTTTTATTATTTCCCTCCTTCTGCTGACTTTGGGCTTTGTTCTTTTTCTGTTTGTCTTAGGTGTAGTTTAAGATTGCTTATTTGAGATTTTTCTTGTTTGTCAAGGTGGGTCTGTATTGGTATGAATTTCCGTCTTTGGACCATTTTTGCTGCATCCCATATGAGTTGGTATGGTGTATTTTCATTTTCATTTGTCTTCAGATATTTTCTGTTTTCTCCTTTAATTTCTTCAATGATCCATTGGTTGTTCAGTAGCATGTTGTTTAGTCTCCACGTATTTGTCATTTTCCCAGCTCTTTTCTTGTAGTTGATTTCTAGTTTCATAGCATTATGATTGGAAAAGGTACTTGATATGATTTCAATCTTGTTAAACTTATTGAGCCTTGCCTTGTTTCCCAGCATGTGGTCTATCTTTGAGAACGTTCCATGTGCACTTGAGAATAATGTGTATTCTGCTGTTTTGAGATGGAGTGTTCTAAATATATCTATCAAGCCCATCTGGTCTAGTTTTTCATTTAATTCCACTATTTCCTTCTTGACTTTCTGTCTGGCTGATCTATCCATTGATGTAAATGGGGTGTTAAGGTCCCCTACTATTATTTTGTTGTTGTTAATATCTCCTTTTAGGTTTGTTAATAGTTCTTTTATGTACTTTGCTGCTCCTGTATTGGGTGCATATATATTTATAAATGTTATGTCTTCTTGGTGGAATGTCCTGTTTATCGTTATATACTGCGCCTCTTAGTCTCTCATTGCCTGTTTTATCTTGAAGTCTGCTTTGTCTGATATAAGTATGGCGTCACCTGCTTTCTTTTGTTTGCCATTAGCTTGGAGTATTGTCTTCCATCCCTTCACTCTGAGCCTGTTTTTCTTTAAAGCTGAGATGAGTTTCCTGGAGGCAGCATATTGTTGGCTGTTGTTATTTAATCCATCCTGCCACTCTGTCTCTTGATTGGAAAATTCAATCCATTTACATTTAGGGTGATTATTGATATAAGAGGGCTTAATGCTACCATTTCATTACTCATTTTCTGGTTGTTCTGTATTTCCCTTGTTTCTCATCCTGTGTATTTTGGACTACCAATTCAGTTGGTAATTCTCTATGACGGTTTTCTCTATTTATTATTTGTGTCTATGCTCTGATTATTTATTTAGTGGTTGCTATGAGGTTTGTATAAAAAATCTTGTAGATGAGATAGTCCATTTTCTGATAGCTTATTTCCTTTCTCTGACCTGATTCCATCCCTTTCGTTTTCCCCTTCTCACTTATTGTTTTCACTACTTATTCTGTCTTGTTTTGTGAGTTTGTGATTAAAATGACAAGATTATAGTTATTTTTGGTGTTTTCCTTCCCTTTATCTTTAATGTCATAATTGAGTGTTTGCCAACCTGTTCTGATAGAGAGCTGTGATTTTCTGATTTTGTCTGCCTATTTATCTCTTTGCTCAAGGCTTTGTAAACCCTTTTTTTGTTTTTCAGGTTTGAGGGCTTTCTTGATAATTTCTTGTAGAGGAGGTCTTGTGGCAACGAACTCGCTTAACTTTTGTTTATTTGGGAAAGTTTTTACTTCTCCATCATATCTGAAGGATATTTTTGCTAGATAGAGATTCTTGGCTGAAAATATCTGTCTTTCAGAATTTTGACTATGTCATTCCGCTCTCCTAGCCTGGAAGGTTTCTGCTGAGAAATTCACTGAAAGCCTGATAGGGGTTCCTTTGTAAGTTGCTTTCTTCTGCTGTGCTGCCCTTAATATTTTTTTTTTTCAGTCATTGACTTTTGCCAGATATTCCTTGGAGATCTTTTTACATTGATATAATTAGAAGTTATATTAGCTTCTTTTACTTGTATTTCCAGCTCCTTCCCCAGGATTGAGAAGTTCTCAGCTATTATTTCTTTGAACAAGCTTTCTGCTCCATTCTCCTGCTCTTCTTCCTCTGGAATACCTATAATCCTTATATTGCATTTCGCGATTGTGTCGAATATTTCTTGGAGAATTTCTTCATATCTTTTTAGTGTTAGTTCTCTCTCCTCATCCATCTGAAGCATTTCTGTATTTTTGTCCTCCAGATTGCTAATTCTGTCCTGCATAATATCAACTCTGTTATTCAGGGCGTTCAGGTTTTTCTTTATCTTGACCATTGTTTTTTTTCATCTCCAACAGTTCTGACTGGTTTTTCTTTATAATTTCAGTCTCATTTGAAGAAATGCCTCTGTTTTCATTAATTTTCTTTCTGATTTCATTGAACTATCTGAATCTTCTTGTAACTGATTGAGTTTTTTTATGATAGCTATTTTGAGTTCTCTATCATTTAGATTGTAAATTTCTGTGCCTTCAGAATTGATTTCTGGGTGCTTGTCATTTTCTTCCTGGTCTGGAGTATTAATATGTTTCTTCATACTGTTTGATGGTATGGGTTTGTGCCTTCTCTACTGATAGTACCTGGTTGTGGATTCCACCTGCCGCCACTGGTGGGGGCTCTGGAGCTGTGTGTTCTGAGCCTACTGTGATCCTTGGTGTTGTGCCTGTCATTTGAAATCTGTGCTGACAGGGCCTGTCTGCAATTCCCAGCTTGTTCCTCACAGCTGCTGCTTTTCTCACGGATGCATGGGCACTCTGGCCGACAGGCTGAGCTGGAGCACCAGCCAGGGGGAGGGGCGCTTTCTTTCTCATGAGAACTCCTGAGGGTATTCTCTCACTGCCCTCACTATCTGCTCTCCTGGTGTGCTAATGTGATGAAGACACCCCCACAATAGCTTTGCCTCCTCTGTGTGGAGCTTTCCCATGGGCTGTAAGGGAACTTGGAGAGCAAGGCATTCCTGCGGAGAGTTGCCCCTACCCCCTCTTGTCTCAGAGCTGTTTGTGGTCCCACACCTTGGGTCACTGCCAGGGAGGGAGAGGAGATCCCCTTACCTCCTTCCACTTCCTCCTGGAGGGTCCACTACCTACACTGCCAGACATACGGCTGCATGGGTCTCTCAGACATCTTTTGTGTTGTGTGAATGCCCTCTCTTGGTTTATGAATGTCCTTTTTGTTGTATCTTAGAGGGGAGAGTCTAAGGGAAGAGTTCACTCTGCCATGATGCTGATGTCTCGTTCCTGATGAATTATCTGGTTTTCTTATCAAGATGTAATACTGGCTTCAAGAATGATCCCTCTTCTATTTTTAGAAGACTTTGAAAAGGGTTAGTGCTAATTCTACTTTAAACATTTGATAGAACTCACCAGTGAAGCTATCAGTTCTCACCTTTTCTTTTTGGAAGCTTCTTGATTACTGACTTAATATATTTACTTATAATAAATAGGTCTGTTGAGATTTTCTATTTTTCTTGAGTCATTGTTGGTAGTTGTGTTCCTAGGTATTTGTCCATTTCATGTCAGTTCCCTAATGTGTTGACATGAAGTTGCTTATAGTATTTCTTTATATTTCATTTTATTTTTGTAAGATCTGTAGTAATGTCTGCTTTCATTCCTGATTTTAGTAGTTTGAATCTTCTCTTTTTTCTTCATCAGTCCAGCTAAATGTTTGTCTATTTTGTTGAAACAACTTTTGGTTTCATTGATTTTTCTCCAGTGCTTTTCTATTTTGTTTTGTTTAGTTTATCTCTGCTCTAATCATTATTGTTTCCTTCCTTCTGCTTGCTTTCAGTTTAATTTGCTCTTCCTTTCCTAATTTCTTAAGGTGGAAGGCTAGGTAATTGATTTGAGATGTTTCTTCTTTTTTAATATATGCATTTAAAGTTATAAATTTACCTCTGAGTACAGCTTTCACTCTAGCCCATAAATTTTGATATGATGTGTTTTTATTTTCAGTTATCTCTAATTATTTTTTTATTTCCCTTGTGATTTCTTGTTGACCTGCTGCTTATTTAGGAATGTGTTGTTGAATTTCCACATATTTGTGAATGTCCCAAATGCCTTCTGCTATTGTTTGTACTTCATTTCATTGTGGTTGGAGAACATATTTTGTATGATTCAGTCCTTTTAAATTTATTGAGATTTGGTTTATGAGCTAACACATAATGTCTTGTATGATGTTTATATGTACTTGACAGGAATGTGTATTCTGCCTCTTTTGGGTGGAGTGTTCTAGAGGTATCTTTACCTTTGTTCCTTGAGTTTATTTTCACTGGTTGCACATTCTTATACATATTTTAGAAATCATGAGTTCACACCATCATTCCGATTCCAGGTTATCCCAGGAAGGTTTGTTCTTTTTTCCACCCATTCCATGTTTGTATCTCTCCTGTTCTACAGTGAGATCCCTGGCTCCCAACAATATCAACATATTTACTCATTTGCTCAACCTAGTAATACATCTAAAATAGTTTCAGAATTGAGTCACCCATACTGTAACAAACAAACCTAAGAAAAGTTCAGAATTTGTTTGCAGTACTTCTAATCTCTTACCCTACCCTGCCAGTGGCTAAAGGTAAATAGTCAAATACTGTGGGTTTTTTTAGTCATTTAGATTAGTTCTTTCTTGCTATTTTTCCATACAGTGTGGTTAGGGTAGTTGTATGCATTGTGAGGAAGCTCATTTGTTTGTTTGCTTTTGTTAAGTGATTTTATTTTTCTTTCCGTTCTTATTGATTTAATTGTATTATTTGTTGATGTTTAACATAATATATAACATTATTGCATAATTAGACATCCTGTTTCTTAGGACTATTACTATATATATTATTATACACAATAGTAATGTGCTTTCAAGAGTCAAAACTATGCAAAAGACGTAACGGAAGAGTCACTCTCACTCATATTCCTTCCCAAATTGGTAGGTAATAAACTTTGTATTTTGTTTATTTATCTTGTTTGGGATTCATTGTCATTCTTGATTCTGTGCTGGTCTTTAATCAGTTTTGTAAATTCTCAGTCATTAGTTTTTCGTATGTTGTCTCTGCTCTATTCTCATTCTCCTCTCCTTCTTAACTCTAATAAGCATATGTTAGACTTCAGCCCTGTGTTCTCTCTTCTCTTATCCTTTCTTTTTTATTTTCCATCCTTTTTTCTCTCCATGTTACATTCTGGAAGGTTTTTCCTGACCTACCTTCCAGTTCACTAATTCTCTTTTTAGTTGGGTCTGACCTGAATCTATTCATCACATTTTTTTTTTCTTTTGAGGAAGATTAGCCCTGAGCTAACATCTGTACCCATCTTCCTCTACATTATGTGTGGGATGCCTGCCACAGCATGGCTTGATAAGCAGTGTGTAGGGCTGTGCCCAGGATCTGAACTGGCAAACCCTGGGCACTGAAGCAGAGCATGCAAACTTAACTGCTGCACTACCGTGCCAGCCCCCTACTCATCACATTTTCAATTTTGGTTTTTGTAATTTTTTATTTCAGAATTTCATTTTGGAATCTTCTTTTCCAAATGCTGTGTTACTTTTTGTAGTTTCCTATTACATATTAAACATTTAAACCTTAATGAACTTTGGTTTAAGAGTCAAAAGACTTGAAGTACTTTCCTGGCTCTACTTCCAACCACTTCCTTTTCACAGCTTTTTAAAAGAGGACTTTGTTACTATATCTATTAGGAAGTTAAACCATCTCTGAATATGACTACCATAGATCCAAGAAGTAGAGAGTAATACAATCACCAATTCCAAGTTATAATGTTTTTAAAAAATTTTAATTGAATTCATAATAGTTTACATCAATGTGAGATTTCAGTTGTACATTCATTCTTTCTTTTTTTTTTTTTTGAGGAAGATTAGCCCTGAGCTAACTACTGCCTGTCCTCCTCTTTTTTTGCTGAGGAAGACTGGCCCTGAGCTAACATCCATGCCCATCTTCCTCTACTTTATAAATGGGACACCTACCACAGCATAGCTTTTGCCAAGTGGTGCCATGTCCACACCCAGAATCCAAACCGGCGAACCCCAGACTGCTGAGAAGCAGAATGTGCAAACTTAACCACTGCGCCACCAGGCCGGCTCTAATTGTACATTATTTCTTGACTGTCAGCACATAAGCACTCCCCTTCACCCTCCATGCTCACTCCCCCCCCCCTTCCCCTGGTAACCACTGAACTGTTTTCATTGTCCATGTGTTTGTTTATATTCTGCGTATGAGTGAAATCATAGGTATTTGTCTTTCTCAGTCTGGCTTATTTCTCTTAGCGTAATTCCCTCCAGGTCCTTCCATGTTGTTGCAACCGGGATGAATTTCTCTTTTTTTTGTGACTGAGTAGTATTCCATTGTATATATATATATATATATATATATATATACACCACATCTTCTTTATCCAATCATTAGCCTATGGGCATTTGGATTGTTTCCATGTCTTGGCTATTGTGAATAGTGCTGCAGCAAACATAGGGGTGCATATGTTACTTTGGATTGTTGATTTCAAGTTGTTTGGGTAGATACCCAGTAGTGGGATAGCTGGGCCGTATGGTAGTTCTGTTTTTAGTTTTTTGAGGAATGTCCATGCTGTTTTCCATAGTGGCTGCGCCAGTTTGCATTCCCACCAGCAGTGTATGAGGGTTCCCTTTTCTCTACACCCTCTCTAACATTTGTTATTTTTAGTTTTAGTGATTATAGTCATTTTAACAAGCATAAGGTGGTATCTTAGTGTAGCTTTGATTTGCATTTCCCTGATGATTAGTGATGTTGAACATCTTTTCATGTGTTTATTGGCCATCTGTGTATCTTCTTTGGAAAAATGTCTGTTCGTATCCTCTGCCCATTTTTTGATCAGGTTGTTTGTTTTTTTATTGCTCAGTTGTGTGAGTTCCTTATATATTATGGAGATTTAACCCCTTGTCAGAGATATGACTTGCAAATATTTTCTTCCAATTGGTGGCTTGTCTCTTTGTTTTGATCCTAGTTTCTTTTGCCTTATAATCTCTTAATTATTTTTTTAAGTATTTAACGTTATTTAGGTAATACATGAGTAAATTCTTATTGTACAATATTCAGGAATACAGAGATATAGAGAGTAAAGTGTCAAAGTACCCCTTCATTTTCTCTTTCACCCCTACTCCTCTTTCTCATAGGTAAGCACCATCAGTAGTTTGGAGATCATTCTTCTAGTCCCTTTTCAGTACATTTAAACATACACCCCCACATGCATGTGTGCGCTCAGATGGATGTGCAGGTTTAATGTGAACCTCCTAATCATTTCTAGATTCTAGCCATTTCATTCCTGATAGTACTAGTCCAGGCTCTAGTCATCACTGTCCTGGGTTACTACAGTAATCCCCGTTAGCTTGTTCTGCCTTGAGCCTTGTCCTCTTCAGATCCATTTTTAAATCATGTTATCACTTTACTTAAAACCTTCAGTGGCATCACATTCAGTGTGCTATAGGATAAATTCTAAGCTTCTTAACTCAGCATTTAAGGCCCTATATAAGACTGATCTTTTCCTTTCCACTTTCATCTGAGCAGCTCCTTTCCTCAAACTGTATTCCGTCAACTCTGAAATGTCTAGTTTTTTTTCACATATCATAATGTCTATGTCACTCTGCTTTTCATTCATAGTTCCTCTTCTGTTGAAATGTTCTTCACCCCCTCTTTTCCTCTTAGCCTGATTAACACCTGCTAATCCTTTTAGTATGGTGGTTAAGAGCCTGGGCCTTGGGTTAGCATTTTGAATTATTCCATTTAATTTCTTTAGAATTACAGTATTTAACTTCTATAAACTTTTATCATCTGTGAAATTAGTATAATTTCTACCTCATAGAGTTATTTGAGGATTAAATGAGATGATAGATATATAAACTGCTTAGCACAGAGTCAGTTTAAAAATGACAACAGCAGCTTTGTCATCCTGTCTTTTAGTAAGACTCAGTCAAGAGAATATAGATGCACCTCTCTGTTGTGTATATCTCTAATACAACTACCTACTAGTTTTTAACTGTGAGTGGACCTTCTCTGTTAGACTTTGAACTTCTTAAAATCAAAGACTGCCATGTTTGTCTTAGTATTACTGATATCAGGCATCTAGAGATTCAGTAAGTTTTTTTTTTTTTTTTAAGATTGGCACCTGGGCAAACAACTGTTGCCAATCTTTTTTTTTTTTTTCTCTGCTTTATCTCCCCAAACCACCCCCTGTACACAGTTGTATATCTTAGTTGCACGTCATTCTAGTTGTGGGATGTGGGACGCCGCCTCAACGTGGCCTGACGCGTGGTGCCATGTCCATGCCCAGGATCCGAACCCTGGGGCACCGCAGCAGAGCGCGCGAACTTAACCACTTGGCCACGGAGCCAGCCCCCTCAGTAAGTATTTTTTGAATGTATGAAGGGAGTTTGAAAGAGCTAATCATCTTCAGACAGTGCAGTATCTTTTGCACAGGAAGCTCATATATGTGTGTATACTCTCTGTTCAAGTGAGAATTTTTGTTTTTCTTTCTCTTTGCAAGTAGTAAAGTCTTAAAATAGCAATTATGTTTATTTCCACCACACTGAGCTGTGATGCCACAAGCTGAAAATCCAGGGAAGCCATGGGAAATTGGCACTCTTAAGGATTAGATCATTTTTCCATATTCAGTTTGTATTCTTATATTTATGGAATTTGGTTTGAGGCTAGTCAGTGAAAGTCCTTCATGTTCATGTACAGTTTGAGAATTGGATTTTTAAAAAGTATTTCCCAAGAGATATTTTGGTGAGTTAATGCTTGATAATCCAGTTGCTTTCCCCCTACCTCTACCCCCCGAATTACAATAGTTCTTTGAATGCTTGCCAATGATAGACAGTAACCTTACCAGATGCTATCTGTCTTCTGTGGACAAAAAATATCAGGCTTAGGTTAAGTAACTTATTCAAGGTTTCAAAGCCAGAAAGTGGAGAAGCTGAGATTTAAACCTGGTTGCTCTGGTGCTCTTTCTCTTTCCATTAGACCATACTGCTTTTCTAAATAAACTGAAAATAATTTTAGTTTGAGTTGATAGAATTTAATAGTGCTTTTAGTTACTTGATCACTATTTAAATGTTTTAATGACTAATAGAAACCTTTATGGTAAGCTATGTAGGTAATATTTAAAGAGATAAAGTTTTTTTTAAATTAAAGTTTTAATTCAAGTAATATTTCTTTAAGGTATGTATATTTTATTTTTAGTAAATCACCACTAGGAGGATTTATTTGCCGTATCAGTGTTCTTAGACTTTAGCACACTTGTTTATTTCTTCCTCTGTTCCATAATCCCTATGCATTATATTGGCAGGAGGCAGAAATGTTGCAGATGTTTTTCTTTCAAATTTCAACTTGCCCTGAGATTTGGAATTAACCTTTAGAATGTTCTGGACTTATCCTCCATATGCCAAAGGTCTGTACATTTCTTTTCACATGAGCCAAAATTTTGAGGTGATTGAATAAAATATTTGTGAACACAGATGTTGTCCTTAAAAGCAGTTAATAATCAGGAAAAAAAGACCTCAGTGTGAAAGTGCTTTAGTTTCCTCCTATAGTATGATCTGCACATAAATACTTCCTTCTCTTGTAGTTCACATTGTTTATTTTCTAAGGGAGGAAATAACTAAACTGATTATGAAAACATAATATTATTTATTCTGTTGATTTCTTTTTCCCCTCCCAGAGTAAACTAAAAATGATTTGGACTGACTAGGGCCACTCCATTCTGTGAAACTCACATTGTTTGTGTACTGTTGGCGGGCCTCATTAGAGGGTAAATTTGCTTTTTGTGTGTGTTTGCCAGTAACAAGTTCTGTCTCTTTGGGGAACTTGTCTTTTGGATTGTCTCTTTCCAAAACTGACCAGTCTTAAACAGTTCAGACCATTAGTTATATTTCCTGCTCTCCAATTTTTTTCTATTAGTCTTAGGTTTTCAAGTATTTAAAGCTGAGGATATTGGTCACTGAGATATTTTCTGGCTGGGGTCGGCACTGTGCCCGAATTTGTTGGGCCTCTCAGGGCCTTGAGTTCTCTGTGCTTTAACAAATGAGCTACAGTTCTCAAGAGATCAGGGAAGCTTGTTTGTTGATCCTGTATTTTCATCCAGAGGAAGTAGATCTTTGAGAATGTTTAAGGAGGGGTAAGTGAGTTTATTATTCTTTTTCCCTCATTTTTCTCAGGAAAGAGATGTTCTAGTCATCTGAGTGAATTGGAAGCTTAATAAGCAGTGCTATTAGTCCGAGAGTAGAGAAAGAAGGAGAGATTGAAAGAAATTCAGTCAAAAACGTACATTGTTAGTAAGTGTTTCACATGTAATCTACTGTAAAGTTACTATTATTATTTTGAAAGACAGCATTGAGGATGAATAGTCTTAAGAGAAATTTGGTGAGATACAGCACCCTGTTTACCCAGTAGTAAACATTTTGTTTTTTGGTAGAAAGTGTTTATGAAGATTGGAAGCAAACAGTGGTGTCTTACCAAAGAATTTTACATAGAAATGAGTGAGGTTTAAAAATTCAAAGCCGGTTTTTAATAATTTGTGCCTTTAGAAAATGGTGTTGCATAAGATTAAGCGAAAAGCAGCTTGGGATTTTGTTTCTTTTTGGGCAGCATAGGCAAAAATAATTTTGAGTAGAATCCCCTGTTTCTTTATTTTGCAATATAAAAGTTTTGTGTTAGGTTTTTAAAATTGTTTTTATGTTATTTTCTTTTATGCTTCAAGAGTCTGAATTGTTACTGATACTCTTTTTGTGACCACTATAGTAGCAACATGTAAGTTAATGATTGCATACTGTTAATTATCTCATTTCTAGCCTTCAGGGTAACTAGACCTGGTTAATTTCAGGGAGACATTCCCTTTGATTAAATAGGACGTAGATCTCTCAAAAAAATCTTCAAAAATACAGTAAAATTTTGATTTCCTGGAAGTTCCTTTTCCTTGTTCTTTGTTCTATTAGAAATTTTGAAGTAGTTTCAGAGCCTCGAGTTTATAAGTTGTTTTAATCTAATCATATATTGATTATGAGCAAAATACAATTGGCCCACTTTGCTGCTATTTTTAAACCTTATTATTGAATAAAGAGAACAACCATGGCTAGAAATAATTCTGTATTATTTTTAGACCTCTTATGACATCACTAGCATTTTGAGGTTTCTTTTTTTAAAAAAATATTTTATTTTTCTTTTTTCTCCCCAAAGCCCCCCAGTTGTCCATTTTTAGTTGTGGGTCCTTCTAGTTGTGGCATGTGGGATGCTCCCTCAGCGTGGCTTGATGAGCAGTGCCATGTCTGCACCCGGGATCTGAACTGGTGAAACCCTGGGCCCCTGAAACAGAGTGCGTGAACTTAACCATTTGGCCACAGGGCCGGCCCCCTTGAGGTTTCTTTAAGTGTGAAAATTATGAAAATACTGCCTCTTTAGGTTTGTATGTTATCTTTCCTTCCAGCACTGGCTATAAATCTGCAGTTGTTAAACAATTTTTATGATAAAGATTATCACAGATGCTGGTAATATTTGTCAGTCTTATATACATGGTTGTTTATAAAGCTGGTTTGTAGATTTAAGAACTATATTTCTAGATGCAATTAAAATTCTTGAGAAGTAATTAGTACTAATTTTTCCTCTATGTCAAAGCATATCTTAGAATTGATTAGCTAGAAAGAGATTATATAAACCAAAGGACAATATAAGGGCTGAGATATCTTTTAGGTTTATTTCTAGGGGCCCCTGGGGCAATTTGTATACTGTCTGAATAGGTAACGAGCAAGTGTATTTGAAATGCATGGATCATATAAATGAAATCACTTAGCTTTTATTCTCCTTTGCTATCTTTACAAATAAATGGATAAATTTTGTACTTTGGGATGAAAAGAATCCTTTTTTAAAATTATTTTTGTGAGGAAGATTGGCCCTGAGCTAACATCCGTTGCCAATCTTGCTCTTTTTGCTTGAGGAAGATTGACACTGAGCTAACATCTGTGCCAATCTTCCTCTGTTTTGTGTGGGATGCTGCCACAGCGTGGCTTGACGAGTGGTGCTAGGTCCATGCCTGGGATCCGAACCTGCGAACCCTGGGCTGCTGAAGCAGAGTGTGTGAACTTAACCACTACGCCACAGGACCGGCCCCAAAAAGAATTCTTATAGTCACAGTTTTCATATGTGTGATATTTTGACATGCACATAGTACAGTCTGTCATTTGGTATCTATGAAATATTTCCCTAATAGTAATAGGAAAAGATTGTTACTAGAGTTAAATCACCAAAAATGATACTCGAGCCCTGTGTAAACCTATGGTAATTGAGGCAGTGTGGTATTAGTGTAAGGATAGACATATATAGATCATGAAATCTCGTAGAGAGTTCGTAGACCTATACATACACAGTCAATTGATTTTCAGCAATTAGGCCAAGGTAGTGCAGTAGCAGAAGATTAGTCTTTTTAACAGATGTGCTGGAACAACTGAACATATTTTTGAAAAAATGAACCTTGACCTTTACCTGAAACCATATATAAAAAATAACACAAAATGGATCATGGACATAAATATAAAAATTAAAAGTAAAGTGTAAGTAAAAATCTTTATGATCTTGAATTAGATAAAGATTTCTTAGATAAAACACATAAAGACATGAAAGACAAAATTGATGAATTGAGCTTCGTCAAAATTAAAAAACAAAAAAACCCCTCTGCTTTTTGAAAGACACCATAAAGGAAATAAAAAGGCAAGCCACAGACTGGGAGAAAATATTCTCAATACATATGTATCTGATAAAGAACTTATATCCAAAATATATGAAGAATTCTCACAACACAATAATAAGACAAAGAACCCAGTTTAAAAATGGGCAAAAGATTTGAATAGATACTTCACGCACAAAAAAGATATGGCCAATAAACACTTGAAAAGATGCTCAACCTTGTTAGTCATTAGGGAAATACACGTTAAAACCACAGTGAGATACCACTGCACACCCACTACAATGACTGAAATTAAAAACACTGACAAGGTGGAACAATGTAGAACTCTCATGCATTGCTGATGAGAATGTAAAATACACTAAACATACACTTATCAAATGACCTAGTAATTCTCCTTTTATGTATTTACCCGAGAGAAATGAAAGCATATGTCCACGTGAATTTGTGTGTGACTGTTCATAGCAACATTATTTATAGTAGTCGAAAACTGGGAACAGCCCAAAATGTCCATTAACTGAATGGATAAACAAATTGTGTTATCTCGTTACAATGGAATACTACATAGGAATAAAAGAACTAATTGTGATACATATAACGACGTGAATGAATCTCAGAAGTATTATGCTAAGAGGCCAGACACAAACTACATGATGTTTGATTCCATTTATATGAAAACTGTAGTGGCAGAAAGCATAGATCAGTGGGCTGGGGCCAAGGGTTAGGGAGGGTTGGCAAAAGGACATGAAGGAGTATTTTGGATTGATTATAGTAGTTGTTACATTAGTGTATATAATTACCATAACTCACCAAACTTTACATTTAAATGGAGTGAATTTTATTTTATGTAAATTATACCTCAATAAAGTTGGTGGGGGAATGAGACTTGAGAAACTCCTCAACTTGCTTATTTAAACTTTTTTTAAATAAAAAAGTTATTTGTATTCATTTTCAAGGGAATATATTTGGGGAAATACAGGTGCTCTAGGATGTGTAATGCAGGAAGAATTCCTCTCTCCTTTCTGTGTCATGATTGAACCCTAGTCCTCTAGAGTTGTTAGAATTCCTTTTGTTACTAGAGTTGCTGTCTTTTGGGTATGAAGCCAAAGGGAGTTTTATCATTTACTTTTATCTTAAATTCTAGATTTTGATCTCTCTTTTCCATTATAGGCACAGTCACTATACTTGTTAATTTGGCCTAATGATATAATATGGATAATCATATTTTCTTCTCTAATTTTTATCCCACAGAATTCAACCTTAATATTTTGCTGCATTTTATAAACTTATCTTCTATACATTGGTCTTTACTTTAAAAAACTGGGGAGAAAAAGTGAAAAAGAATTTAGAGAAAAATAAGAAAAAGGGATTGGAAAAACCTGTGTTTAATTAGACTGAAGTTTTAGACCAGTAAATTTATTTTCAGAAGTACTGATAGTGTCTCTGGTTTCTGCTTAATTTGTGCATTCTTCATTTGGTAGTCCTCTCTTTCATTCTCTACCATCCTGCTCTCATTACTGCAGTTTCTTCATTCAAGAATGAAGGTAAAGGGAATTTTAATCTCTTCCTTAAAAAGATTCTCCTTAAATATGCTTTGAATCTTTGGTGGAAAGATAGTATGATCAATATTCTTAGTATTTTATCACTTTTAAGATACACTTTAATGAGTTCATAATAGTTTACATCAATGTAAGATTTCAGTTGTATGTTATTTCTTGACTATCACCACATAAGTGCTCCCTTTCACCCCCTTTGCCCACCCCCCACCCCCTGGTAACCACTGAACTGTTCTCTTTGTCCATGTGTTTGTTCATATTCCATGTATGTGTGAAATTATCTGGTGTTTGTCTTTCTCAGTCTGGCTTATTTTGCTTAGCGTAATTCCCTCTCGGTCCTTCCATGCTGTTGCAAATGGGATGATTTTTGTCTTTTTTATGGCTGAGTAGTATTCCATTGTGTATATATACCACATCTTCTTTATCCAATCATCAGTCGATGAACACTTGGATTGTTTCCATCTCTTGGCTATTGTGAATAGTGCTGCAGCAAACATAGGGGTGCATATGTTACTTTGGATTGTTGATTTCAAGTTGTTTGGGTAGATGGCCAGTAGTGGGATAGCTGGGTCTATGGTACTTTTATTTTTAGTTTTTTGAGGAATCTCCATGCTGTTTTCCATAGTGGCTGCACCAGTTTGCATTCCCACCAGCGGTGAAGATACACATTTTTTCACATTTAAACATCTCTGAAATTGGGCTGCATCTAGCAATATACCACCTAGAATTGAGTTCTTCAGAGGATTTCATTTCTTTCAGTCACCTGGGGGCAATATTAACCATCCTAGTAGTGTAAATTCAGACCACAAGCCTACATGACTTACTAGTTCAGATTCTCAGGGGGAGGTTCCCCGTCTCTGACGCAGTGTCAGGACTGAGATGTATACCTTTCTTTGTGTGCTCCTTCTTCGTTGCAGGTTTATTTCTCCTTTTCCCTTGTATTACAGGTAAAGGCCTTTGATATCCTAGCTTTATGAGGCTCTGACTTTTCTCAGGCATTTTTCTCCCCTTTCTTAGTGGCATATAATATTGGTGAGTTTTACAAGTGATGGCATCTTAAATTTTAATCATCTTTAATTTTGTTTTCACGCATGCATCCATATTCACTTCTTATCACTGGAACTTTTTTATATTGAGTATTTGAGTGAGAAAATGAATATTATAATTAATTCATGTTTTATTTTAGGAATGATAATATGCATGTTGTTCAGACTTTTAAAGCACAGGCTGCTGTTCTCCTGGCACAATCTGATAAACAATGTATCCCTCCTGAGGATGTTCCTTAGGAAAAATATTGAGACAAATTAGCAAGAATTTACTGGCTGGAATTTTTTTTTTTTCCTTTTTCTCCCCAAAGCCCCCTGGTACATAGTTGTATATTCTTCATTGTGGGTCCGTCTAGTTGTGGCATGTGCGACGCTGCCTCATCATGGTTTGATGAGCAGTGCCATGCCCATGCCCAGGATTCGAACCAACGAAACCCTGGGCCGCCTGCAGCAGAGTGCGCGAACTTAACCACTTGGTCACAGGGCCAGCCCCTACTGGCTGGAATTTATGAAAACAAAAACTAATGCTACTAAATGACTTTAGCTTTTATAATCTAGTCCAAAATTTCTTATCGTGTCTGTATATCCATCGTATTTGAACTTTCAATTTTTAAGAATCCATTTCATAAATTAGAATGTTCTTACTCATATTTTGTTTTTTAGATCCCTAAGCATACTTTTTACTGAAGGGTGGGGACATAAAGGGAGACTGAGGTCCTACCATTACATTTTTTAAATAATAGCTTTATTGAGATGTAGTTCATGTACCATTCAATTCACCCTTTTAAAGTGTACAGTTCAGTGGTTTTAGGATAGTCACAGAGTTATAGACCCATCACCACTATCTAATTTTAGAACATTTTCATTACCCCCAAAAGAAACCCTGTACTCATTAGCAGAAACTCATCCTTCCTGCCTCCCACAGCCTCTGGCAACCACTAACTTCTGTTAAGTTTTTAGTTTAATTTTTAGTTCAGTTAAATATTGTGTCTGCTCTTTACAAGGGCCCTGTGCTTAGTGTTGGGAAAGCAGTAAATTCTGGTCTCAAAGTTTATAATCTAGTAAAGAGTAAGAGAACTAACCACATAGTTTATGTATGTGACAAAATATAGTAAGTGCCAAAATAAAGGATTTTGAATATTTAAACCTCTCACATGGATCACAACTTTATAGAGTTTTAGTTGTTGGTGAAATCTCTTTCATTAAGTAGAAAAGTAATCTGAAGGGCCGACCCAGTGGCATAGTGGTTAAGTTCGTGTACTCCACTTTGGCGGCGCAGAATTTGCTGGTCTGGGTCCTGGGTGCGGACCTAGCACTGCTCATCAAGCCATGCTGAGGTGGCGTCCCACAGAGCACAACCAGAGCGACCTACAACTAGGATGTACAACTATTTACTGGGAGGCTTTGGGGAGGAAAAAAAAAAAAAGAGGAAGATTGGCAACAGATGTTAGCTCAGGGCCAATCTTCCTTAAAAAAAGAAAAGAAAAAGGAAAGCAATCTGAGACTCAGAGGCATCACTGTCACATAGTTCTGTGGCATAGCGAGAATAGTTTCTTGAAGAAATCACTTTGAGATTGCTGGGCCTTGAAAAATAAGATAGAGATAACTGAAGAGGACATTTCAGATGTAGGGAACAGCATAAACAAAGCCTCGGGACACTTTTAGGAAATAGCAAGTAGTTCATTTTGATTATTAGAGCAAAAGGTGCATGATGTGGAGCAACATGAGATAAAACTGATTTTCGAAAGATGATAAAGGGCTTTGAACTCCTTCAAGATACAAAAATTGGTAATTTATTAGTTTGGGTAGATAATGAGGAAGGTCTAAAGGTTAGTAAGTAGGAGAGGAACATGATTGGAGCTGGGCTTTAGGACAGTGGTTCTCAAATTATCTATGATGGAAGACCAGTTTTTTAAAAAAATTCCAATCTGTTTCAAATTGATACACTTATATAGTAAAAATTAATTATTAGAAAAGTGAAGAGACATAAAACGTAAGTCTACATTTCTTATTACTTTCAAGAGACATAAAATTTCTCTGTCAAATTGCTAAAAATGTTTCTGAACACTCACAGTTTCTGTACGTATCATGTAATGGACTCATAACTGTTTGCAGACCAGCATTGGTCTGTGGACCACACTTGGAGTAGCGCTCCTGCACAGCGATTAATTTGGCGTTAGTGTGCAGGCAGAGCAGTTGTGAAATGATTGCTGCAGAGTTCCTGAGGACCTGGACAGGCTGTGAGCAGTGTGAACTGAATGGAAGATCTGCGTTCCACAGACATTTGGAGACTTAAATGCAGGCGAGTGAGATGATTGTGAGATGATACGGATTTGATGGAGAGGAAAGAATCAGAAGATACTGACTAGATTTTAGACTTGAGTGAGAAAATGAGAGTGCCAATAGCAGGAATACAAACTAGTTTGGGGAGAGAGCTACTAAGTTAGGTTTTCAATAAAAATCCACATTTTGGCATTTTTCTATTAGGTAAAAACACACAGAGAGAAATCATTTGGTTCATAATCTAAATTTGCAGTTTCAAAAAAGGACTTGTAACTTTTGCTTTTCTTTGGTTGTCACAGAATTTGAGTATGTAATTACACAAACCCTTAAGCAAAACATACTCAAGAAGATTTTCTGCTTGTATCCTTAGTCTCATTTGTTGTTGCAGTAACTGTTGTTGGGCGCATGGCCAGGAAACTGTGACTCCTACAAGGGGAGGAGCTAGGGATAAAGTTCACTATTGCCAAAGAAATGCTATTCCCAGTGGATTTGTGTGGAGCAACAGTGATATCCAATGACAAGTTAAATTAGACACAGAGGTGTTTTCTCCAAAGCCGTCTCAGAGGATGCGTACTGTTGAGGGGCCTGGTTCAGACTAAAACAGTCTTTTTGAAGTTAGGTTAAAGTCACACACAAAAAATTGTACTAGGGACTTGAAGAAGAATTTTGTTATGTGACTTGAAGAACTGGTTGACTGATAGTTTCACACTTTGCAGAACGGCAACCAGTGACAGATGAGGTAACGCTGCTTTGAATTATGAGTGAAATCTTAAAATCAAGAGTTTGTTATTTACGAAATTCCAAATTTAGGAAATTGCATGTTCGTGTTCCTTAAGTGTGAGAATCTTCGGTCCCTGTTCTTAAAGTACGTAATATTGATAGTCTTATTTCTTATGTTTAATATCTATATTTATTTGGATAGAATTTCTTCAAATTTCATGCCTTACTGCAATGGAATATGATAGTAAAAGCTGTTACATTTCTCTTTATGTTGAAGTCTGTGCCTGGTTTTATAGTGTTTCTGTGTCTGTCTCCTAAAGGTTGTTTCTCTTGTTAATGCTCAAATCTGTATCTTGCAAATGACTTAGTATTTAGGAATTTCTGGCTGATAGTTGCATTCTAAGGTTGGATGCTTAGTTCGGTCATCCTTTCTGGGGTGGCAGCTTTGTGCTTTATTTAAAAACAAGCTTTGGAAAGTTTCACAGATATTTTCGAACTCTTGCGCGTAGATCTGGAGTATGTTCCAGTGGTTAATAATTTAGAAAAGTGACATAAGTAAACTGGCATTGGCAAAAATAGAATCAAGGTCCTGGGACCAATAGAAATTTTTGGATTCCCCAAGCAGATAAGATCTTTTTGTTTTAAATGTGTGGTGGGACAGTGAGCCAGTCTTTTAGTTGATAGAGTACCTAACTCTTTTGTTATAGCAGTAAAGAATGGTTGTTAGTTTGAGGCCAAGAGATTAGTTTCTCTTGAAGACTGTATCCTGGAGACGTGGTATTTCTGGCTCAAGTCTGCATCTCTGCTGAAGTCTGTGCATACTTTCAGCATTTGGATGTTTATTATCTTTGTAAATCTTAGCATATATGTTATTACAGTTCTCTATAATGCAGCTGTTCCATTTTGTCATTATAGCTTAGCTTATACACTTTAGATATTTGCACACGAATTAGATTTTATTCCCTATTGCCCCCTCCTCCCATGTTTTATAGCATAAATTAGAGAAAGAGAAAGAGAGATGAGAGTATATGTGACGTTTTTCTTTTTGTCATAATAGGAATGAATTAGAAGGGGAGGAAGGCGTGATTATTTCTTTTTTAAGTTCAGGGTTTGCTTCTGTGGGTGAGGGTATTCATTTTGATTGAAAATGAAAAGATAAAAGATATTTGGTGGAAGATCTTCGTAGGAAAACATTCTTATTTCCTAATTTTAGGCATCTAGAAAGTCTTTCCTAGCTCTGGCTACTTCCTGAAGGACAGCTTCTAGGATATGTGTCACAAAATGGTACATGCTTTGTAGCAGGCATTCAACAAATGAGTTGATTGAATAAAGTGACTAATTAAAGAAGAAAGAGTGCAATTTGCATATTTATTAGTGATTATTTTGGCAAAAACAATAGATTTCATATTTCTGATATATGTCATCCCTAGGGTTGTATGGATAATACCTAAGGTGCATTGTGATCTGTGTATCTTTAAAAAATGTATGATAAGGAGGACAGGCTTAATCTCTCTTCAGGCTAAAAGAGAATCTGATAAACTGTCTTGCTGGGTTTGTTGATAGTTTCTTTCTACCTTTAGCACTGATTGATATTAGCAAAGTCTCTTTTTCCCCGTGATTTTAGTTCTGCCTGAAACCAGCTTGCATCATTTTTCTGTCAGAATCAAAGTTGTTTCTTTCATTATGTGGTTCCTTATTATATCTCTCCTGGATTGTACCACAAGGAAGAAGACTCTTCCCAGGCCATTCCTGCCTGAATTCCTGTAGCATATTTTAGGCATGTCAGCTGTTTGGGCTCTGATCAAGGATTTGATCCAGTTGGCCCCCTAGCTTGAATTGAGAGTGTGTTTGAAAAGCCTAAGCTTCAGTAGTAACATTTAGTTTCCAGAGTTAGAACCATTGCTTTGTGTCTTTTCCTCATCTTGTGCTTCAAAAGGATTTATGTAACTGGGAAAAGACGATAATAAAGTAGACGTTCTTATCAGTAAAAGCAAGGTTAAGTTTGATAAAGTGGTAGAAGGGTCATGGTGATATATTTTGTGTTGCGGGTGTTTCAAAAAAGATTTGAGGGGCTTGCCCTGTGGCTGAGTGGTTAAGTTCGCACGCTCCGCTGCAGGCAGCCCAGTGTTTTCATTGGTTCGAATCCTGGGTGCGGACATGGCACTGCTCATCAAACCACGCTGAGGCAGCGTCCCACATGCCACAACTAGAAGGACCCACAACGAAGAATATGCAACTATGTACTGGGGTGGGGGGCTTTGGGGAGAAAAAGGAAAAAAAAAATCTTTAAAAAAAAAAAAAGATTTGGGTGGATGCCTGGATTGCCTTTCTTGCTTTGTCTTACTGGAAAACTTCTATTGTCTAAGATTCAGCTCATACATCTCTTCTGGTCTCCAGACAGCTGGTGCTTTCTCCTCCATGTTAGTTTATAGCATTTACTCAATTGCTATAATTATTTGCTTGTAAATCTCTCTCCTGCTAGGCTGAATTCCTCAAGAATAGAGATTGTAAGTTAAAATATAAGTTCCATGAGAGCAGGTACTCTTTTGTTCACTGCCGTATTGCAGTACCTGGCATATAGTAGATGCTCAGTAAGTATTTGTTGAATGAATCTATTTATCTTTATATCTTTAGTGTCTGGCATATGGTAGGATTTAAATGAAACTCTCTTTATTAAATAAATTACAAACGAACGAGTGAATGAATTGTAAAATCTCAGAAATAGCTTATTTTATGGGGTCAGACATAGAAAAGGAGAGCTGATGCTTTGAAAGCATGAGTGTATGGCATTGTTAATGCCAAGACGATAAAAAGTGCACGTTTTCGTATAATATCTGATTTCACTTATTGTATAAGAAGGACTTACGTAATTTTTATTGTGAATCTTAATATTGGTATTTAGATGAGAAGATCTAGAAAGATAGCCAAATAATTCCATTAAACTTAAGAATTTTTTTCAGTATTAATTGAGATATCATCTCTTACTCCTTTCTTTAGGGTGTTTGTGAACCGAAGTTTAGCCATGGAAAAAATAAAGTGTTTTGGTTTTGATATGGATTATACACTTGCTGGTGAGTAGCACTTTCTGTCTGCTTAAGAACTACTGCTTTGGATGTAACAGTGGCTCCACAGGAGACAATTCAATAAACACTTGTTGATTTAATCATATATTTAGCTGCCAGAAGCTCTTGTTATCAAGCTGCTTCCATAGAGATTTGAGAATATTGAAATTACCAGACATTCTTGAGATTTAGATTGTACAGATAGGCAGAACAGTGCTAAATTATTTTAGAGACCCTGTTAAGAAATGCTATGGTGAAATTATATTTTACTGTGTATATTTGGGCCCTTTTGGCTTTTACTCCCTTAAGCTGTTCTTCAAGGGTAGAATTTTGGATCTCTTACTCTACCACAGGGTAAACTTTTATCAGTTAAAAATTTTAATGTTATTCTTAACACAAATGGAAAATGTGTTCGTTTTCCATTGGAACAATTGCACACATCCTATGTAAAGACTTTTTAAAAACTAGAGCTGTTAGCTTCGTTCATTATAAAATAGACCCCAAACACCATCACTGTGCTGTTTTTCGCCTCCTGTTTCTGAAACACATTTGACATAATCAATGTATAGTCAATAACTGCAACATTTTCAGAACTTAGGAGGTTTTTATTAAAATATTTGCAGTCTGGTGAAAATGTCATTTAATTTAAGAAATAGTAGGGATGAAGGACTGAGTTGAACACGTGCATATATATAAGTGCATGCACGTGTGTACAGCTATGACACTCAAGAATCTTTCAGAAATTTTCTGTAAAAAATACCGTCTTTAAGGACACAAAAAACCTTAAAAATGTATAAATTCACTTATATTCAGAAACCTTTTTGTAACAGGATTAGAAAACTGGCTTCCTTTTCAAATTAGACAAATCTCAGTTTGGTATTCACTTTAGGCTACAAATATAAATGGATAATATAAATGTACAAAAGTGAGCACATGCTGTTTAAAAGTTAGTGGCACGTAGATGTGGCCATGATATTTACCAAACAAGTTATATATTAAAAATAGACACTGACTTGATTTGAATTTCTCTTTCTTCCCTCCATACTCTATTTATTAAGTTTTTTATTGCCTTAAAGTTATTTTTCCTGCATTTTGATTCTTTCATATTTTCCTAATTGGACACAGAGACTTTTAGGAGCACTTCTCAGAAGGCAGGTGGAAGCACTGTACTTTCTTAGTATAGATCGTGCTGTCCAGATTGGGAGAAAATCTTTCTCCTTTCTAGAATTCTAGATCTCCAGGGAAAGCAATGATGAGATAGTTCAGCAGCTGAAAGAGATATAATCTAAAGCAGAAATAGAAGTTAATGAGATCAAAAAGTGACGAACTTTTTCCCTTTGGTTATTAAGACAATCTCATTGTATTGAAGTAGTATCAATAAGTATCCATACTTTCAATAAGTATTTATTGAAAACCTGTAATGTGCCTGGCACATATTGTTACTGAGCATTGAGAGAGAACTCACAGAATAAAGAAAAAATGAATTCTCGTTTAGTGAAAAAGTCACTGAATCTTAGTCTCTAAACTTTAGAGATACCTTATGGTTTCTTCTTTTTATTTGTTTTTTTGTAACCTCACTTCATATTTTAATGCTTACTCTTAGTCTAGACACTAATATACTTTGGTTATGTGTAAGTATAATAGTAATTATTAACATTTATTAAGTGCTTATTATATGCCAAGCCCCGGTCTGAGTTTTACCTACATGGATTACATGTAATACATGGATTATCTCATTCACACCACTTAATATATGCAAAAACTCTAGGGGCCGGCCTGGTGGTATAATGGTTAAGTTCACGTGCTCTGCTTTGGCAGCTCCAGTTCATGGATTTGGATCCCAGGCGTGGACCTACACCATTCATCAAGTCATGCTGTCCCACATACAATATAGAGGAAGGTGGACACAGATGTTGGCTCAGGGCCAATCTTCCTCACTAAAACAAACAAACAAACAAAACCTCTATGAGGCAGATACTACTATTAGTGTCTTCATTTTACAGATGACACTAAGATGTTAAGGACTTTGTCCAGGGACATTTAGCTATAATCAAGCTGAACTAAGACTCAAACCTAGGCATACCTGTATATATATGTGCATAGTAAGTTTCAATTATCATTTTGAATAATGAAAATTTATAGTGAGGTATAATTTCAAAGTGATAAGTTTCCCCCCCCCTTAAACAGAACTTAAGCACTCAAAAGAGCAAAGCCATTTAAAGTAGTCCCCTTGAGAGACTAGACATTCCAACAATTCTGTGTTGAATGAAAAACATTGTTACCCTTCTTGTGGTATTGCCTTCCCTCGGGTAGGAAAGCTACTTTATATTTATACTCTGACCTGTTTTCCAGAATGATATTTATTAAATTGATCTGTGACTAACTTTTGGTTACTTAAAAAACAAACAAACCATACCCTTGAAGTGCTAAGGAATTTTCATCAGAAAAATGTGCCATGAAATACAGACACAAGACTAAATGTTTTATGAAAACTTTGAGTATTTGGGATAAATATCCCTGGAATAAGCATAATAGCCTCACAGGGGAAGTTCTTGAAAAGTGTCTATATTCTTTCTGAAGCCTTCTCTGAGACATTGTCTTCTTGCTGCAACCCTGACACCTTGGTACATCATTCTCTCAGAGCAATTTATATTGTCAATTGCAGCTCTTTTTTTCTTTTTTTTCGGTGAGGCAGATTGTCCCTGAGCTAACATCTGTGCCAGTCTTCCTCCATTTTGTATGCGGGCTGCTGCTGCAGCATGGCTTGATGAGTGGTGTATAGGTCCACACCCGGGATCTGAACCCAGGAACCCTAGTCTGCTGAAGTGGAGCTTGTGAACTTAACCACTGCTCCACCAGGCTGGCCCCAGTTGCAGCTTTTGTTTACTTGCCAGTCGCCCCATTGCCCTGCAAGTTCCTCAAGGACACGGGCTTTTTTTATTTTTACACATTTATATGCTATGTGTTGCTTAAAGCCTGGCTTATAGTAGGTGCCCAGAAAATATTTATTGAATGAACAATTTGGGTGCATAAGTTTTAATGTATCAGTTTAAGAATCAATCATGGTACTTGACCCAGTAAATACACTAATTATTCAAGTGAATTACTTTTAAAGATGCACTTATTCTTAAAATTTTAATAAACTTTATTCAGGAATAAGTTGCATACAATAAAACACGTGCATTTTAAGTATATAGATTGAGTTTGACAGAATGTATGCACCTGTGTAGCCACCACCACAATCACGATATAGAATATTTCCCTCATTCCAGAAAGTTCCTCATTGCCTCTTTGAAGTCACTTCTCTCTCCTACCCCACCCTTTGCCCCAGGGCTTTTTGTCAATATAGATTAATTTTGCCTCTTCTAGAATTTCTTAAAATGGAATCATACAGAATGTACTCTTGTGTCTGGCTTCTTTTTTTTTTTAAGTTTTTATTTTATTTTATTTTTTTAAAGATTGGCACCTGAGCTAACAACTGTTGCCAGTCTTTTTTTTTCCCTTCTCCTTCTTCTCCCCAAAGCTCCCCAGTACATAGCAGTATATTCTAGTTGTAGGTCCCTCTGGTTGTGCTATATGGGACGCCACCTCAACATGACCTTATGAGCAGTGCCATGTCTGCGCCCAGGATCTGAACTGGCAAAACCCTGGGCTGCTGATGCGAAGCACGCGAACTTAACCACTCGGTCATGGGGCTGGCCCCTTAAATTTTTATTTTCTTAATTTTTAATTTTTTTAAAGATTTTGTTTTTTCCTTTTTCTCTCCAGAGCCCCCTGGTACATAGTTGCATATTTTTAGTTGTGGGTCCTTCTAGTTGTGGCATGTGGGACGCCGCCTCAGCATGGTCTGATGAGCAGTGCCATGTCCATGCCCAGGATTCAAACCGGCAAAACCCTGGGCCACCAAAGCGGAACGTGCAAACTTAACCACTCGGCCATGGGGCCGGCCCCTTAAGTTCTTATTTTGAAATAATTTTAGACCTATGGAAGAGCTGCAAAATTAATAGTTTGCCTTTACTCTCTCCTAATGGTAATATCTTACTTGATCATAGTACAATTGCAGAAACTAAGAAATTAGCATTTAGTATAGTACTATTAATTAAACTGCAGACTGTGTTTAGTTTTTACTGGTTTTTTCACTAAAGTTCTTAATTCCAATCCAGGATCAAATTGAGAATCCCACATTGCATTTAGTTGTCATATTTTCTTAGTCTCTTCTGTTATAGTTCCTAAGTCTTTCCTGTCTTTCATTGCTGTGATGCTTTTGAAGAGTACTTGTTAGGTATTTTTGTAGAATGTTCCACAATTTGGGTTTATCTGATATTTTTTCATGAATAGGTGGAAGTATTTTGCATGTTTGGGAAAAATACCACAGAAGTGATGTGCTCTTTTCAGAGCACGATACCAGGGTACATAATGTTGTGAAGTCTTATTAATAGTGATGTTAGCCAGTCAATATTATGAAATTATCCTGTTTCTCTTTAAAATTTCTTTTTGTGGAGGGAGGTGCCAAGTAGTGTTCCATTGTATGTGTATACCACAATTTGTTTATCTATTTATCTTTTGATGGACATTTCGGTAGTTTCTAGTTTGTGGCTATTATGAAGCTACTGTGGTGTATAAGCCTTTTTGTGGATGTATAGTTTTACTTCTGGGTAAATACCTGGGAGTGGAATTACCAGATTATATGTTTACCTTTTAGGAAACTGACAAATGGTTTTTCAGAGTAATGATACCATTTTAAATTCTCACCTAGCAAATATGAGCATTCTAGTTGCTCCACTCCTCACCTATACTTGATTCTTGCAGGTTTTTAGTTAGTCTTGAAGTCAATAGTGTAAGTCCTCTATCTTTATTCTTTTTTGGAATTGTTTTGATTTTCTAGATCCTTCACATTTCTATATAAATTTTAGAATCAGCTTATCAGTTTTTAAAAAGGCCTGCTGGGATTTTGATTAGGATATCTTGATCTCTATATCAACTTGTGGAGAATTGACATTTTAATTACTCTGGGTCTTCCATTCCATGAACATGATACCTTGTTCCATTTATCTAATTTTCTTTAGTATCTCTTAGCAATGTTTTACGATTTTTGGTTAAAGGTCTTTCATGTGTTTTGTTACATTTATCTAAGTATTTCATGGTTTTTTGTAATTGTAAATGGTGTTTTTAATTTCATTTTCTATTTTTTTGTTGCTAGCATTAAGAAATACAGCTCATTTTTTATATTGACGTTGTATCCTGTGACTTGCTAAATTCACTTATTAGTTCCAGTAGCTCTTTTGTAGATTCCTTATAATTATCCACATATATGTTCATATCATCTGCAAGTTACTTAATTTTTCCTTTCCAATCTGTATATATTTATATCTTATTTTATTAAAACTTTGTTTTGCCTTATTGCACTGGCTAAAACTTTAATACTATGTTGAATTAGAGGTGTTGAGAATGGACCTACTTGCCATGTTTTTGATCTTAGGGAGAGAATGTTCAGTTTTTCACTATTAAGTATGAAGTCAATTGTAGCTTTTTGTAAATGTTTTTTATCAGGTTCAGAACGTTCCCTTTTATTCTTAATTTTCTAGGAGTTTTATTTTTGACATGAATGTGTGCTAAACTTCATCAAATGTTTTTCTGCTTCTGTTGAGATGATCGTATGGTTTTTCTTTTTTAGTCTGTTATAAGAGAGAATTACATTGATTTCTGAATGTTAAACCACTTTGCGTTCCTGGAATAAATGTCACTTGGTCATGTACTGTTCTTTTTATATAGTATTGGTGAATTTGCTTTGCCAGTATTTTGTTGAGGATTTTGCATTACGTTCATGAGGGGTATTGGTATGTAGTTTTCTCTTCTTGTGATGTTCATCTAATTTTGGTATTAGGGTAGTGCTGGCTTCATATAATGAATTGTGAACCATTCCCTTTTCCTATTTTCTGAAAGTTTGGGTATGAGTGGTATTGTTTTTTCCTTAAATATTTGATAGAATTAACTGGTGAAGCCATCTGGGCCATGAGTTATCTTTGTGGGAAAGTTTTAAATTATATATTCAACTTTTAAACATGGATATAAGGCTAGTTGGAGTTTCTATTTCTTCTTGTATTAGTTTTGATAATTTGTGTCCATTTCATCTAAGTTTTAAATTTATTGGCATAAAGTTGTTCATAATATTCTTTTATTATTCTTTTGATATCTGTAAAGTCTGTAGTAATGGTCTCTTTTTTTTTAAGATTGGCACCTGGCTAACAACTGTTGCCAATATTCTTTTTTTTTTTTTCCCCTGCCTTTTCTCCCCAAATCTCCCAAGTAGATAGTTGTATATTTTTAGTTGTGGGTCTTTCTAGTTGTGGTATGTGGGACGTCACCTCAACATGGCCTAATGAGTGGTGCCATGCCCACGCCCAGGATCTGAACCAGTGAAACCCTGGGCCACCAAAGCATAGTGTGCAAACTTAACCACTCGGCCATGGGGCTGGCCCCTCTTTTTCATTCTTGATATTGGTAATTTGTTTCTTTTTTTTTTCCTTCATAAGTCCAGCTAGAGGTTTATCAGTTTTATTGATTCCTAGACCCTGAAGAACCAGCTTTTGGTTTCAGTGAATGCATAAGAATAAGGGAGATTTAAATTTAGAGGTGATTTTAAAGTAATAATTTATAAGTATGGAGTTATAACCTGCTTTTCTGATAATTGTTGACTATAAGAAAGTAATTACTTATAAAATTAATATAGTAAAGTATTATCCAAATACTCCAGGTACCACTATCTTTATTTGCTTTATATTTTTTATTAGGACTAAGCAGGAAGCTCTTTGATTTCTGACTATAATTTTTCAGTTTGTTTATTTGTTTTTTTGTGTTCTAACTCTTAGTATCATTAACATTATTTTTTGTCTTGTTGACTTGCTTTCTTGCTTCCAGTGTTTGTGGAAAATAGCAATTTTCTGTTTAGAGTGAAATGTGGCACAATGTACTTCCTTTCATTTTTTTCTCTTGTATATTTTGACTTTAGAATTTGGAGGATTCAGAGAAGAATTGGTTTCTTAATTTTTTTCAGTATTAACTCAGTATATATTAAGTGCCTAACAAATAGTAGCTGTTATAATAAATAGCTACCTTTTTTGTATAATACTACTATTCCTAACATAAAGAAGACATTTAGTAAGCATTTGATTTTTGGGGTGGGAAGGACTAACTCAATAAATGTTAATTTTATCTGAAATGAAATGATTAGATATGCTATAGAACTGTTACCTAGCATAATCTGTGAATTGGCTACTCTAGCAAACAATATTTTGAGTGATACAGGTACCATTTACAGCATAGATGGATTACAAGTTTTCAGAGTTAGAATGTAGTGAAATTGATGGTGAGGCCAGGATGGATGCTTCTGAAAGGTCTGGATAGGACATCACATCTCCAATGGCAGTCATGTTTTGGAATTGTACGTTCATTGAGAGAAGATGGTTACTGACTCAGGGCCTTACCCACTGTAAACTTTGTCTAAATTTTTTTCAGAGAATAGCTACATGGGTTTCTTGGAGTTTTTTCCCCTTGTTTTCATATGTGGGAAATGTATATGACTTTTTGATGGAAAGTGTAGGGGATGGGATCTAATTTTGGAGATTTAAGCTATTTTCATAAGGAAACAGCTCTGTTTTTAGTCTTCTAGACAATGGCCACAGAACACCTTCTTTAGGCGGAGGGGTGTCATGGTTTGGTTTGGTTTTCATTTTTTACCTTTTTTATAGTTCATATTGATAAATGAGAAAATTTGCTTTGAATAATCCTGATGTTTTGAGAATGCAGTTCTTCATGTCAAATGTTGGGGTTGGTAGAATTAGTGGTGAATAATCATTTAAAACTTTGATTTGTCACTAATGAGTAAGGAAGACGATAATTGAGGCAAGAAGACATACATGGACTCTTAATCTTAAACTATATACATAATGATTTTAAACTTGTCATTTTCCAAAAGTAAACTGTATAGAGCTTTGGTAGAATAAAGTTACTTTGTGGGGGAGCAGAGGTTTTGGTTTTATTTTTAGTTTGTTAAAAGAGAAATTGGTGGCTTTACTTGTGTTATCTTTTAAAAATTGTATTATTTTGCTTACAATTTGGTACGTTTCTTCCCCTGAATGAAGTGTGTCACACAGTTCAGTAACATAACCCATTCTGATGGGAAGGAACCTCGTTATCTTTATCTCATCTGAATGCCAGCCTCATACCTCAAACAATTTTTCAGAGAAGATCCCTTCATCATCAGCTGTCTCTGTAAATAAAGTGAGCCATACATTTTTAATGTTTTTATTAGTATATTTGCAGGGTTTCCATGTAAGATTGACATTTTTATATAAAATAAAAACAAAAACCCCCAAACAAAAAACTTGTCTATTGACATAAACTAATTTTTCCTGTTTGTTTTAATTCTGAAATCTGCCTGTAGAATTAACTGCCATTATTGGCATTTAGCTCCTTATTTCTGTAATGCTGTAGATTAACACTGTATTTCTCTAGTGGAATTATGTATATTTCTTATGCTCTAACCAGTTTTTGTACTAAGTACAGATGAATTTATATATGAAATTCAGTGTTTAGAATCTAGGTAATACTAAGTATTGTATATTAGCTTTCCCACTGACCAACAGTGGGCTGTGTTTTATATAAAAAATACTATTTATAATTCCTATTTATAATCAGACCTATTTATAATTCCTCTCTTACCCCAGATTACTTTAGCAACGTTCTTTGCACATGATGTATATCAGAAACTTGTCCTTCGCATTTTTGGCTCCCTCTTCAGATATGTTTTTCTTTTCCCTTTTCTTGAGGCTTCTTAATTAATTAATTAAATTTCCTTAATTAAATTTCCTTAATTTCCCTGTTAGGTGCTCTGGTTTCCTAAGTTGCCCTACTGTGGGTCCTTTCTAGACCTCAGATTTTGTTTATGGTCTTTATCTGAGAGCAGTCCTTAGCTTTTTTATACTTACGTGGGACAGTCAGCTGAGTCATACAGGTAAGTGCATTCTCCAGGACAAATTAAGCCAAAAAAGATCTTCAAAGTCAACCTAAGATTAGGTCTTTGTACTTGTAAGAGAGCAAGAAAGTTCTTTTTAACCCAGCTACAGTCATGTACCGTATAACAACATTACAGTCAACAACGAATGGCATATACAAGGGTGGTCCCATACGATTAGTACCATAGGGCCCACCCTGTGGCCGGATTCGCACGTTCTGCTTCGGAGGTGGAGGGTTTCTTCAGCTTGGATCTTGGGCGCAGACATTGCACCGCTCCTCAGGCCATGCTCGGGCACCATCCCACATGCCACAACTAGAAGGACCCACAACTGAAACTATACAACTGTGTACCGGGGGGCTTTGGGGAGAAAAAGGAAAAATAAAATCTTTAAAAAAAAAAAAAAGATTAGTACCATATAGCCTAGGTGTGTAGTAGGCTATACCATCTAGGTTTGTGTAAGTACGTTCTATGATGTTCGCACCACGATGAAATCACCTAACTACACATTTCTCAGAACATATCCCCATATCAAGTGGCCTTGACTGTACTCCCTATCCACAGAATGAAGGGACCAATGTATACTATTTTTTTTAATTTTTAAAATTCTTTTAATTGCAGTAACATTGGATTGTAACAATATATAGCTTTCAGATGTACATCATAATATTTTTCGAATTCTGTGTAGATTACATCATGTTCACCACCCAAAAACTAATTATAGTCCATCCCCTCACATGTAAGCCTAATCACCCCTTTTGCCCTCCCCCCATACTATTTTTGAATTTTATTTCTTTGCTTTTGTTTGCATAGAAGACTGCTAAAAATGTTCTCTTCCTGAATTTGTTATTACCAACAGTGGACAATAGAGTGAAAATAGAAAACACGGGGAGAGTTGGTGTGTTTTAGGTTCTTTAGTGCTTGTTCATTTTTCAAGTGACAGGTAGACATAAATAGTCCTGTGTTTTCTGTTACTGTTAGTATTCTGTTAGTTTTATAATATTATACCCAGAAATTTATTTCCGAGGTTTTAAATGAGAAATTCTTTTCTGATTAAATGAGTGACATAAAATACTTATATCACCTCCTTATGATTATAGGTCACTATCTGACAGACTGCTGATCTATAAAATGTACTTTCTTTTTTTTTTTAAAGATTTTATTTTCCCTTTTTCTCCCCAAAGCCCCCAGTACATAGTTGTATGTATTTTTAGTTGTGGGTTCTTCTAGTTGTGGCATGTGAGATGCCGCCCCAGCATGGCCCGATGAGCAGTGCCACATCTGCGCCCAGGATCCAAACTGGCGAAACCCTGGGCCGTCAATGCGGAGAGCACGTGAACTTAACCACTCGGCCACAGGGCCAGCCCCCAAAACGTGCTTTCTTTAACAAGCAAAATGTTAGCCAGTGGCTAAATGAGAGTAATCTAGGTGTAAAAAGTGATTAAAAAAAAAAAGCCAGAATAATCCTCTTTCTGTTTCAAAGGTTAAGTCCTATATACTCTGAGTTTAGGCCCAGTCTTATTTTTATCTTTACTAGAGGCTGTATGGTTGGAGAAAAAGGCAGAAACCTCAGAGTGTGTTAGACCTGGATTTGGATCCCAGCTCTACCTTAGCTAGTTCTTGGCCACCAGCATGTTGCTTAATCTCCCTGAGTCTCAGTTTCTTCATTTAATCCCAAAAGGGGGGTAGTCGGGGTGGGGGGGGAGGGATAAACTATTGGTATAAGTTTACATGAAATAATGTATATAAAATGATTAATGCAATGAAAGTAGTTCTGTTGCTCTGAGTAGTGATACCAAAGTATTAATATACTGAACTTGGGCTGTAAGGGAAGATCTAAGGAATGAGGAGAAAAATATCAATATAAAACTCATTTATACCCCAATATATTATGGAAAAATCTGGAATGTTAGCCAGATGGCAGTGGAATATTTAATCACTCTTTTGTCTTTAATTTTCTTTTTAAGTATTGCAAATCATCATGAACTTAATAGATAAAATTCTTTTCTGAGTAGCTTTTTAATGACATGGTGTTTGGCATCACATTATGTCGCCATAGAAATTAAGCAGTCTTTCCAGTGAAGGGTTATTTCTCAGCAGGATCATGCTGAAGGAATAGATCTCTGAGAACAGATCCTTACTTAAATTAAAAAATTTTTCTTGAGGGCCAGCCCAGTGGTGTAGTGGTTAGGTTCACATGCTCCTCTTCAGTGAGCCCAGGGTTCTTGGGTTGGGATCCTGGATGTGGACCTACGTACTGCTCATCAAGCCATGCTGTGGAAGTGTCTCACATACAAAATAGAGGAAGATTGGCATAGATGTTAGCTCAGGGACAGTCTTCCTCACCAAAAAGAAAAAAGATTTTCTTTATGACAAAGGTATCACTGATATGCTTCTAAGTGTAAGGGTTAGGGTTAGGGTTAGGGTTAGGGTTCTTTTAAGTGGAAAGAAGTAGTTGACCTTTGGGTTACGTGAAAGACTTAAACATGCAGTAAGTTCCATGGAGTTAACATCAAAATTATATATGTAGAATAATTAAACTGTCGGAAGTCTTTACCCTAAGGGAGACAAGGGCAACATTTTTGGGTGGGGGGAGGGTTTGTTAATATTTGCTTAATGTTCTTCACAAATATAGAGTGACTCTTGGTTTAAGATTATGAAAAATGTATTATTTCTAACTTGATTCATTTAGGAAATTATCTTGATTTTTCAATTGTCTCCTTTTGGGGGGGGGAGGGGCAGCTCTTGGGCTCAAAGATCCAAAAAGAGACACGTTCTGATTTTTTTCCAGCTCCAACACCTATAGGTTCTGAGCCATTTGGGTAAGTCCAGCAGTAAGTTCCTTATTTTTGTTACCATTTCAGAACTAGTGTCCAGTCCCTCCCATTTTTCTGAGAAATTGTCGGGAGGAAGAGAACAAACGTTTACTAAGCATGTGCTATTATGTCCTAGGAAATGTACTTTGTGTACAGTATACCTTTTAATCCTCACAGCAGCCCACTGAGACAGGGTATACCAGCTCCATTTTACAGATGAAGGCGGCCAAGTCAGGAGGTAAAATGACTTTCACGTAGCCAGCAATTAACTTAAGACTCAACCAGAATTTACACTCAGGTCACTTTCCATTTCTCGTGCTGCTCCCACTTATCAGAGGAACAGAAATTATTTGCTAACCTCTAAATGAGAAATCAATAAGAGAAAAAAGCTCAAATAAAAAAGATCCTTCATTTTTTTTTACCAAAAATGGAAATCCTCCATAGGGCAAAATGCATTTTTCTCTTGCATTTGAATGTAGTCCTCATCCTTAGAATATAGGTAGTTTTACACAATTTTTTTTTCAATTTTTAAAAATAATCTTAAGGAAATCAAGCCTAAAGAGTACTGTGTAAGTACTCTGTTCCAAGTGTTAGAATTCTAATATTGTCCTTTTTTTCCCCCCAATGACAAAACCTTGGGAGGGATTGAAAATATACTTTAGACTCCTCCCTTTTGAATTTTTCTGCCCTCCTCTCCTTTCCAGCCCGTATCATTACCCACCAGGGATGAAATCCAATTAGACAGACCTAAGCACTTTGCATTAACAAGGCTAAAGTAAGGAGAGAAGATAGAATAAAGCTATTAAGAGTACCAGGGAAGAAATTAAGAGAAACTAGTTCTTGGTGTCCATAAATTAGAGGGTTATCTTGCTAGGAGCAGAAGCTTCTCAGGGTCTTTGATCTCTCGTGCAGAGTAGGTGCACTCTGATCTTGTATTGTTATTGAAATTGACATTTTGACACGACATTTAAATGAGCATTTTTTGCGTGGTATTTACTGAAGTCAGCTATTGTATATCCTCACCAAACTTATTGGCAATTGAGGTATTTAAAGGGAGAGAGGAAGGGCTGGCCTGGTGGCGCAGCCGTGAAGTGCGCATGTTCCACTTCCGCGGCCCGGGGTTCGCTGGTTCGGATCCCAGGTGCGGACGTGGCACCACTTGGCATGCCATGCTGTGGCAGGCGTCCCACATATAAAGTAGAGGAAGATGGGCGTGGATGTTAGCCCAGGGCCAGTCTTCCTCAGCAAAAAGAGGAGGATTGGTGGCAGATGTTAGCTCAGGGCTAATCTTCCTCAAAAAAAAATAAAAAGGGAGTGAGGAAAAACAACTTAAGTAGAAAGTACTATACAGTACTGGTGTACTGTCACTGAAGACATCTCAAACAAGGTAGAACACCTTTTTTTCTCCTTTAAAATTGTGGTAAAATGTACATAATGTAAAATTTACTGTTTTATCCATTTTTAAGTGTATAATTGAGTGGCATTAAGTACATCCACAGTGTTTTGCAAACCTCACCACTATCCATTTCCAGAACTTTTTCGTCATCCCAAACAGAAACTCTGTACCCATTAAGCGATAACTTCTCATTCCCTCCTCCCTCAGCCCCATAACTTCTAATCTACTTTGTCTCTGTGAATTTCCCTATTCTAGATATTTCATATAAGTGGAATTATATAATATTTGTCCTTTTGTATCTGGCTTATATGTCTTAGCATAATGTTTTCAAGTTTCATCCATGTTGCAGCATGTATTAGAATTTCACTACTTTTTAAGGCTGAATAATATTTGATTATGTATATATAGCACATTTTGTTTATCTGTCATCTGTCAATGGACACTTGGGTTGTTTCCATCATTTGGCTATTGTGAATAATGCTGCTGTGAACATTGATGTACAAGTATCTGTTTGAGTCTTTGCTTTCAGTTCTTCTGAGTATATCTGCTGGAATAGAATTGCTGGATCATATGGTAATTCTGTGTTTAACTTTTTTTTTTTGCTGAGGAAGATTAGCCCTGAGCTAACATCTGTTGCCAATCCTCCTCTTTTGTTTTTTTTTTTTTTTGCTTGAGGAAGATTGGCCCTGAGCACTGCCATCTGTGCCAGTCTTCCTCCACTTTATATGTGGGTCACTGCCACAGCACGGCTGACAAGTGGTGTAGGTCCCCACCCAAGATCTGAACCCGAGAACCTGGGCCACCGAAGTGGAGGATGCTGAACTTAACCACTACTCCACGGGGCTGGCCCCTATCTTTAACTTTTTGAGAAACTGCCAAACTCTTTCCCACAGTGGCTGTACCATTTTACATTCCCACCAGCAATGCATGAGGGTTCCAGTTTCTCCACATTCTTGGCAACACTTGTTATTTTTAGATTTTTGTTGTTGTTGTTTTGATAATAGTCATCCTAATGGGTGTGAGTTGGTATCTCATTGTGGTTTTGATTTACATTTCCCTAAAGGCTAGCGATGTTGAGCATCTTTCATGTGCTTATTAGCCAATCATATATCTTATTTGGAGAAATGTCTATTTAAGTTCTTTGTACTTTTTTTTTTTTTTTGAGGAATATTAGCCCTCAGCTAACATCTGCCACCAATCCTCCTCTTTTTGCTGAGGAAGACTGGCCCTGAGCTAACATCTGTGCCCGTCTTCCTCTATTGTATATGTGGGATGCCTGTCACAGCATATGGCTCGTCAGGTGGTGCTAGGTCTGCGCCAGGGATCTGAACCCGTGAACCCCGGGCTGCTGAAGTGGAGCATGTGAACTTAACCGCTACACCTCCGGGCCCGCCTCCTTTGTCCATTTTTTAATTGGGTTGTTTGGTTTGTTGTTGTTGAGTTGTAGGAGCTCTTTAAATATTCTAGATGTTAATACCTTATCAGGTATATGATTTGCAAATGTTGTCTCCTGTTCTGTGGCTTATCTTTTCACTCTCTTGATAGTGTCCTTTGAAGCAGAAAAGTTTTTAATTTTGATGAAATCCAATTTATCTGTTTTCTGTTTTTTTCTTTTGTTGCTTGTGCTTTTTCTGTCACTTCCAAGAAATCATTGCCAAATTCAATACAATGAAGATTTTCCCCTATGTTTTCTTCTAAGAGTTTTATAGTTTTAGCTCTTGTGTTTAGGTTTTTGATCTGTTTGGAGTTAATTTTTGTCTGTGGTGTAAGGTAAGGGTCCAACTTCTTTTTCATGTGGATATCCAGTCTTCTCAACACCATTGAAAAGACTGCCCTTTCCCCACTGAATGGTCTTGGCATTCTTATCAAAAATCATTTGACCATATATGTGGGGAGAGCACTTTTTATTTATTTATTTATTTTGAGGAAGATTAACTGTGAGCTGGCATCTGCTGCCAATTGTCCTCTTTTTGCTGAGGAAGATCGGCCCTGAGCTAACATCTGTGTCCATCTTCCTCTATTTTATATGTGGGACGCCTACCACAGCATGGCTGGATGAGTGTGCGTACATCCGCACTAGGGATCCAAACCAAGGAACCCCGGGTCACCGAAGCAGAATGTGGGAACTTAACCACTGTGCCACTCGGCCGGCCCCAGCACTTTTTTTTTTTTAATGAAACATACAACAGTGTAAACTTTTGTCTGTGTTTCAGTTTTCTGTGTGTGTGTGTGTGTGTGTGTGAGTGAGGGAGATTGTCCCTGAGCTAACATGTGTTCTAGTTTTCCTCTATTTTGTATATGGGTGGTCGCTGCAGCATGGCTTAATGAGCAGTGAATAGGTCCCGGCCTGGGATCCGAACCCACGAACCCTGGCCACCAAACGGTAGCATGTGCACTTAACCACTACACCACTGGGCTGGCCCCCCAATCTTCCTCGTTTTGCTTGAGGAAGATTGTCCCTGAGCTGCCATCTGTGCCAGTCTTCCTCTATTTTGTATGTAGGATGCCACCACAGCATGGCTTGAAGCAGATCACACGAACTTAACTGCTACACCACTGGACCGGCCCGTTAATATTTCTTCTTAAAGATAAGGGGCTGACCCAATGGCACAGTGGTTGAGTTTGCAGTTGCCAGTGTTTATGTTCTTTACTTTCCATTGCCAGTCATAAAAGCATTCAAATGTAAGCCAGATACTTTTTTTGTGAATAAATGTCATGTAATACTATTAGTTGTATCAGTAAAATTACTAAAATGAATCCTTTTTTCCCCTAATATCGCAGGCTGTTTTCAACATGGGTAAATTTGTTTACAAAGTAGTCCTAATATAATAGCTACCTTTGATTTTTTTATCTCTTTTCTGCTTACACATTCTCTGAATATTTGCTTTATAATAGGGATAATGGCCACTGGGCAAAGGACAAATGATAATGGAGTCAGCTGTGTAGGTTAAAGCTTAACGGATAGAGCCTGCTGTGTCAGGGAGCTCTTAAGAGTCGGTTACTTCGGCAGACCCTGAGGTGATTGTGATTCTTTCAATGTTGGGAACGTTTGTTTGGTTTGACAGTTGTGAAAAGGAATCAAATTCAGGTAATTACTATTGTTATGACATAATTGTCATGGCATTGTGGTAGGGGACCAAAGTAAGTGACTACATGAAGATTCCTTTATTTCCTAAGTTTTTTTTATCCACCCCATCAATTTTTCCTTGAGATGAATAGAGTAATAGTATTATCTAGGCTACTCTGTGTTTCTTGAAGAATGAGTTTATTTCCACTTGAATTTCCAGTTCATTAAGTACTAAATCTATTTGCTTCTTTAAGACTCTGAAGAGGACAGTCAAAACATTTCATTTATTTGGGAGAACTTATGTGGAAGTGTCTGACCTACAGGGTACACTAGAGTTTGCACACCGGTGGCCCGTGGGCCCAACTCAGACCACCATAGTTTGTCTCAAGTAGAGTTTGTTGGTTTTTTCAAATTGAGTCAGAAGTTGAAAATTGGGAGATTACAAGTAAAAATCTAGGGCTGACTGTTATCACGAAATTGGCCACATTTGGCTGTCATTTCCACAGGGAAGTCAGCTGTGGCTGCGTAGCTACTGTGAGACTCGCACCAACACTTTTCACACTTTCACACAGCCCATTGCACACGATAACTGACGTGCCTGACCCTGCTGTGAGTTTTTGGAACATATTACCTGCATCTGAGTCTCAGAAAGTTTGTCTGGTAAACTTTATAGAACCTTGATATAGTCCTTATAAAAATGAATTATCTGTATAAGCCTGTATAAATCATACATAGTTTCAAGAAGACTTCCTGGGGTGGGTTAATTGGCTCCTTTTCTGTTCCCCTGTACCTCCTTAGTTATATTACGTTGTTGATCTTCTAAAATTTATTATAAATATCTAATTGTATATCCCTGTAGTGCACTATGAGCTCCCTCAGGCCAAGGACCAAGAGCTGTTGTGGTTTATGTTCTTGGCATCTAGTGCCTGGTACACAGTAGGCATCCAAATGTTTGTTACATTTCTCTAACTTTAGTACAGATATTTAAGTGTGGTGATCTGTTCTTATTTTGGGGGAAAAATTACATATTAGCTTCAATTTTTTTTAAATTACAAGCAGCTCCTTTGATTAAAGAGGATTTTTTGAAGTTATCTCAATAATTTTCAGTTTTCTTGTTTTAAATTGAAAACAATACTCTAAATACAAATTCCTAGTAAATGTACAGATTCTCAGAGGGAAAAAAATTGGAGTTAGGTAATTTTTTTCCGTGTATTTTTAAAATAAACATTCTTCTAATACTCTTAATAATTCTTAAACAAATACATTTCCTAATTGCCATTTAATTTTGCTTTTGCAATGACTTGAAATTGGTAGTTTTTCAAACTCTGTTTCGTTATTTACATATCTAGCCATTTGGGAGTTGATTTTCTTTCATATTGGTAAAAGTGTTGCATAGTGTCCAGCTTTTGTTTTGTTTTGTTTTGTTTTTTTTGAGGAAGATTAGCCGTGAGTTAACATCTGCTGCCAATCCTCCTCTTTTTGCTGAGGAAGATTGGCCCTGAGCTAACATCCATGCCCATCTTCTTCTACTTTATATGTGGGATGCCTACCACAGCATGGCGTGCCAAGCGGTGCCATGTCTCCACCCAGGATCCAAACCGGCGAACCCCAGGCTGCCGAAGTGGAACATGCACTCTTAACTGCTGCGCCACTGGGCCGGCCCCTAGCTTTTGTATTTTAAGTAATTAAAATTGAAATAGTTTTTAGAAATTTTCATTATCTTTGTTTAGATCACTTGTGATCTCTTGGGTTAGAGATAAAATTTTTGACTATGTCTGTTATTGTGTTAGGGTTTTCAAATAATTTTGAAAAGTAGAAAGTTCTAGTATCTGTTTATATGAGAATTGGAAAGACTTTTATTTAAAATTTCCTTAACGACAATGTGAATTGTTACCTTTCCTGGTTATAGTCTCAGAGAACCAACATCGCGTAGCCCGAACAACTCTCTAGTTGTTGATGTTGACGTTGATCACGTTTACAGCATAAAAGCGAAGAACTGTTCTTGGGTGGTTGGGTTGGATTTTTAGTTTTCATAGTGATTGGTGGTCGTGGTTTCTCCTAGTTGTAAGGTTTTTAGGACTTTTAGACATTATACTTAGTCATTTCTGCTCTTCTATTATTAGTACCATCTCCCTTTCACAAAAAATTCAGAAGTTAGAGGAGTCTCTCCATGTTTTCAAAAACCTAAATGTCTCTAGGGAAAATGACTCCCTATAAAGTTAAACATAATGCATACCTTAAAAGTGTCAGTATCTTTAAAGGATGTATGTACTTTATGAAAGTAGGATAATATCATTCTTCTTACTGAGGGCAAATATCCACTGACAGAATCAAAATAAAACATTTTCTTTCTATTCCATATTTAGACGTCTGGTTAGGTTTTTAGCAGCATGAAGTTGGTTCTTGTCTATATCAAGATGACAAATTTAAGTGTTGGAGGGGTAGAAAAGTAGGTAGGTATTTAGACACAGGCAAATAGACTTAGTTTAAATGGGTACTTAAAAGCCAGATGAGACTGCTCTGGTTTATGCCTTATTTAGTCTGTTCACTTACTCTAGGTCAGTTTTAAACACTTTACCAGCTTCATTCAGTTTCTATCTCATAAACCTGAAATGTGCTAGAGAAAATAAACTAAGACAAAATAAATTTATTTTCCTTTTTTGTCTTTTGACTTAACATTTGAGGATCAGACTTGGCTTGTATTCCAGGCTCAGGGTGCCAGAAAAGTAAATAATGCACAATACTTAGGCTTATCTTCAATACTTGTTATGGCCAATTAGATGAATTTTAGTGATGGTCAGAGGCTTCTAAATAGGAGGGCAGTAACTCCTGTAAATACCAATTTCCAAATGGTGTCTCTCTGTTCCAGCCCATCACAACAGTTTTAAAACCAGTTTTTGTTTTTGTTTTGTTGTGTTGCTTTGTTTTGTTTTTAACAGGAGAGCCAGTGTAACTCCTTCAAGACTGGAGTGACACTCTGCATCTGCGTCTGCCTCGTGTGAGTTCTCATTTTGGCAGCAGCACTCTGCTAGGCTGGAACCTCTGTCGAGGTTTGCCCTTTCTTTTTCTTGAAATCTGTAAACTACTACACAGTGTGTCTTGGTGGCAAAGGTAAAAAGTGCATGAGAATTCTAGACTTCCCTGCAGAAAATTTTTAGCACATTCCAAATGGACTATCTGTGTCCTCTAACATAGGTTCTATCTTATGTGAATAACATCTATTCAAAACAGAGCCCTCAGCTTTCATCCCCACAACATGCAGCCGATATTTTTTGAAGAGCTGTTTTTTCCTTGCAGATTATGAAGTAAAGAATATCTTTAAATGCTGTCAGTAGCTTCAGCTCTCAAAGCTTTGGTTGTTCTCTTTATAGTCTGGTTATGTAACCTGAGAACACTGTGTGCTGCCCTAGTGGCTGAAGCAGTCCACATTTTTGGACTCTGGCCCTTAAAATAACTTCTTCCTTTGTCTCTGGATATTGGGTTAATTAGGATAGGCCTGAGGACTTTCTCGAAGAAGAAATAAGCAGTGAATGTGTCAGGTTGTGTTTACTCTGAAGCTATTGGCTGTGTCTTGGAAAGTCAGTTGTAAGAATTGAGCTTGAAGTTATACATCATTTACTTGCCAATTTTAAGAGAGAAATTGAAATTAGAGCCTTTGCAGCTGTGGAGAGGCACGGAGCTCTACAGTCTGAGGTGTTAGATATGGTTCCCCACAGATGTCGAGGCTGGCTTTGAAGGGCCTGGTGGATTAAAAAAGGAATTTTGCTGTTTATTTATTTGTTTTTCAAGGGATGGTGGTACTTTGTAGGCTTCAGGAATAGTCAGTTTTGCCACCAGCTCAGAACAAATTGTGATGTTCTGAAGGGACACTTAGAACAAAACATCTAAACCCATGCTCTGTGCAGCTACAGTCCTGCTTTTCCAGCCCTGGTTGTACTGTATACATAGTTGTCTAGCAGATGCTTTAGTGACCCACGAGTTCATGTTACTGAAATGATTATCGAGGAAGCTTATGAGAAAATGCCAATAGCTTGTAGGTCTTACTGATTAATATAGAGCTTAGTGAAATAGATAGCGTTGTCAAAATAGAACTTGGACTCTCTTTGCTAAATCCATTCCCACCTGTGCAGTTTATTTTGGACTAGATGAAAGAAATTGGAGAGAGAGTAGTGTGTTTTAACACCAAGCTTTAAATTTTGATGGCCTGTGTGATGCAGACGTTCGTTTTAACAGTGACTGTGGTATAGTACACTATAATGAGCTTTGGGTGAGACGGAGGCAAACCCACATCCTGGCTTCAGCTGATGTTTGTACTTGCTGTGTAACTTAAGGTCAGCAAGTAGGAAAAATATATTGTGTTTTTGGGAAGTACCCTAAACTTAATGAAAGAAAGGAAATTTAAAGTGTTTATTTCTGAAGGTGGAGTTTCTAGAAAGTCACCTCGGATGAACACTTGGGAAGTTCTGCCCTGGAGTAAACACAATGTGGCAAGTGTATAGTGTTGGAGTTTCTGCTCTTCTAGGGTTTGTGCTGGCAAAATAGGGTTTTGAGATTTTCTTTTCCCCTCCCTGTATTTTATTTTCCACTAAAAATTCTGCGTAAATTGATTTGAGTTCATTCCAAATTGTCTCATAGACATAAGTTTTAATCACCATTACTCCATCACTCTATAATTATAGATTCTCTAACTAGGGAAAATTATTCATTTAGGGATGAGCCTGGGTGGGGGTGATTAAGGTTTGAGTTTTGTCTCCCATTGTTAAGATCTATCAGCAAATTATCCTTCTGAAAAATTAGTAATTGAAAATATTTTATATGGGCCACATCTTATTAGAATGCATGTCAAAGGATTATTCAAATTATTTAACTGTACTGGAATTTTGTTTCATTAAATATTGTTTGAAATAAGTGGGGCTTTGTTAAGATTGAGAAGTAATTTTTGTTTTAGGGAAATTTTGTTAAAATGAGATTTGCTTTCACTTGGGGTGAAAACATGAGATGGGGTGAGAGATGTTGTTTTATATTCTCAAAATAATTCAAATTGACATCAATGAATACCATGCTTTCCTGGTTTTGTGATAATACGCCAGCTCTTTCTCTGTTAGTTTGTATTAATATATAGCATTTCCTTCACCACAGTGTACATCATCTAGATTTAAGAATTCCACACTTTAACGCTTCAGAAAGTTATTTGTTGGGGGAAGAGGGAGGATGGGGCTGGAATTGAGGAGAGGAAAAAAATATAGCCAGTTTTGAAAATACTAACCAAGGTTAGCGTTAAATTATTATTACCCTTGAGACAACAAAAGAAATGACGGCCGCTTTTAACATTGTTCTGATGAGACGAGACTCAAGCATTTCCTTAAAGGACCTTAAGAATTTTAGGCTTTTTAAATATGACAAATGTTTATTAAAGGACTTTGAAAGCTTACTTTGCTTTTTAAAAATTTCAGTTTAATTAAAAAGAATAAATACCCTAGTATGTTACAAGTTTTAAAGGTACAGAAGCAGCTACATGAAAGCCTCCTTCCTTCCCCTGTCTCTGAGCACTCAGTTCCCTTCTGGGGAGGCAGGCAGTAGTACTGGCTTTGAAAATGGATTTCCAGAAATGTTCTACAGGATTGCTTTTGGAAAGGGGAAAGTTCAATCATACTTATTAAAATTTATCACTAACTTGCATGGGCAGACTAACTGCAATGAAAAATCAATTTGAGCCACAGGGCATATATTAATTGTAGATAGAAGAATTATAATAATAATAATAGTTGCATTATTATGAGATTATAAGAATGAAATGGATGTTTTTGGGGCCTCATTTGGCATTTAGCAAAATAGCAGGTCTATTTTTTATTTTTGTTTTTAATATGGCTTACCCACTCCTACAGACTGATGGAAGGATGCTTACGTAAGATTTCACTTGGAAGAAACTTGTTTAAAGGAACAGTATTTTCTTTATGCTGAACTGCAGTAATGATTCTAAAAAGTTTTTTCATTATAGAAAATTTCAGACATATACAGTAGTAGAGAGAAACTCCTGTATCCTAAAATCCATTTTATTTCATCTGAAACAAACTCAGTATGCTTCTTTGGCAGATAAGGAGTTATATTATACATCCACTTGCATATTCCCATCCTTCCATAATCATGTCTAATAAAATGAGTCATAATTCTTTAACATCTAATTCCCAGTTCACGTCCATATTTCCTTAATTATCTTAGACTGTCTTTTTATGGTTGATATTGCAGTAATAGCTTGTAAAATGCAATTTTGATGGCTATAGTATTGTTAGGGCTAATAAGAAAACAAGTGAATCCTGACAAACGGAATTATGCTGATCGGAGAAGGAGTACAAAGCAACTACTAAGCCAAACAGGAATTCCAAAAATAGACTTAAAAAAAAAACTCATTTAAAGGATTCCTACACCAATTAGGCACATGAATGGAGCCTTTAACATATATAGACCTCTCTACCTAGGTTTCTATATACTTATATTCTCATGGGTAATATCATAGATGTTCATATTAGGGGTTTTTTTCCTGCCTTTAGATTGTGGGAATGAAAGAATAGATAAAGGGAAGAAGGGTTGGGATTAGGTTTCCTAAGAATGAAGGAACTATTCTGAATTGTCTGATAATTCATCTTGTTGCTGTCGCTCCTACTATAGTATGACCTATTTCCGCAGACTAACAATTGAGTCCTCTGATTACTCAGGGCAGCACAAAACATGAAGCTTGAGGGAAAAAAGAAAAATGGCAGATTTAGGGAGAGGGACGAATTGGGAAAGAGTAGAAATGCACTCATTCGCCTTCTGTTTTGACTGGCTGTTCCTTTAATGAGCACCTCCTCTTTGTGCAGTGTACAAGTCCCCGGAGTATGAGTCCCTTGGCTTTGAGCTTACTGTGGAGAGATTAGTTTCTATTGGCTATCCTCAGGAGCTGCTCAGCTTTGCTTACGATTCTACATTCCCTACCAGGTAATTTTTCAAAATTCTTTTGGATTAAGACCTCTCCCTCCATCCCGAAAGTTACTAATTCCAGGTGTATCCCTGACCAAAACAGAAAAAAAAATCAAAATGTTCTTTGGGGTTTTTTTTTGGTTTTTGGTTTCCTTTTTTTTGGTGGTGGTGATTCTAAAATTACCATGGACTTTTCATGTACACCATATCTTTTGTGTTCTTGAATTGAGCTTAGTTTATTGTTAGTGAAGAAGATACATTTGTGGGAAAGAAAGGGTTTTTATTAAAACTGATGGGCAGTAATCACAGATGCTCCTACCTTTGGCTGTTGGAGATCAGTTACATGTTTTGCTGATACACTTACCTTGGTAATCAGGATCCTTCTTGGCAGTTTGCATTTTTGGATTTGATAGGAAAGATTTAAGATTAAGAAAGATGATGTTTATTTGAGATGCCATTGTATGTGTCCTATATACAACATCTAATAGAAATAAAAGCCAGCTCAGTTGTCCAAGGAAATTAAAAGGCTCTGTTTTAGAATGGAACCAGCTGTATTAAGAGGAATTGTAGTTTACACTGTGTTTGATTAAGCTCTTATTCCTTACAGAAAACAGTTGTGATTATTTTTCTGGACAGTAAATAATTTTTCGTTGCTCTGGGATTAGTTTTTAAGATTATATTCACTCACTTTAGCCTCTAGGGTTATACTGTTTGGGGATATACCTGAATTGCCATAAAGCTTGAATAAGATGAGGTTATTTCACGGTGATTGAGTAATACTATGTAAGATTATCGCCTGTATTACTTTGCATTATTGATAACATCTTCATTTCACATAGGGGACTTGTCTTTGACACACTATATGGAAATCTTTTGAAAGTTGATGCCTATGGAAATCTCTTGGTCTGTGCACATGGATTTAACTTCATAAGGGGGTGAGTACAGAGAACCTTTAGTCTCTTTCTAGTGTTCCCATAGTCACACAATATGTAGATGACATTGTCTCCCTAGATGTAATAAACTTGCCTATTCCCTCATTATTAAAGAGCAATTACTTTTTTATATAAGGCTACTTAACAGTTATTCATTAGGCAGTTAAGACCCACACTGACTTGGAAATATAATTAGCAGTTACATTTTGTTTAAATTAAGTGCCTTCTAATTATATAGCATCCAACAAAGCTAATCTTGAAACTTGCTCAAAAAGAACTATAGTGGCTTTGACTTATTTGAAATTCTAAGATTTGTATTTTCTCCTTTTTAATACAGTTCTCAGGTAGCTGCTCAGAAGAGGTATGTACATAAAAGTGCTTTGAAAAATTTAAAACTGTAGCAGAGTAAATGGCTAAGATTTTTAAAAGTTAATACATTATTTCTTATATTCTAATGAATAGCTTCAGATCTTTGATCATGTGGTTAAAATTTTTTAAAACAGGGGGTTAAAAATGAATGCAAGGTGATAATATTTAAAACAAATGAGGATAAGCTTTATTTTCATAATCAGAATATTTCCACTATTCTCACTAATTTGGACTTTCCACCCTAGTAAACAGCAGATAAAATTTAGTGTGTACAATTTTTTGTGAAACATTCTAATTTTTTCCTTAAAAATCACAACACTGCACTTTGATAATTTCTATAATTGTGGCTTTATGATTATGTTTTCTCTACTATTATACTACCTAATTTACTACCAGCACTGCATTAAGGTCAGAGCGACTCTTAAAACCAAAATAAGTTATGTGTCAGTCTCTTGTGTAACTTTTCCATGTATTATTTATTTTCAATGGCAAAGCAGTATAAACCACACAGTCTACATTTAAATTGTTAAAGAGACAGTGTCGTTTGGTAAACACGTTTTGTGATAAGAGGCACAGGCTAACTGAAACTGTACCAGTTCTTTAAAAATCTGAGGTCATAGCAATGCCCTACTTGGATCTGAAGTATCTGATATATGACTCTTCAGCTGTCATTACACAGGCTCAAAGATGCCCAAGTATACTTAGTGAGAACAGTGTGAAATAAACACCCCACCTTGACACATCTGGGCAGGCCATGGTTATATCTACCTTTCTTTCATTGTTCCTCTCATGCGGGGTTTGTTCAAGCTCCACAAATATCAGGAGGCAGGATTTAGAACGTGAAGTGATTGTAGATAGTACTAGCAACATAACTGTTTTATATATGGATATTGTCACTTAAATTCAGAATCCCAATGATGATGAACCAAGGTTCAATTTATTAGTGTCTGACAAGGGGTTTTGTTTATGGAGGGAGGGGTAGTCAGAGAAGAAAAAGAAGAGAAGCAGTTCTATAAATTAGTACTATAATTAGGTTTTCTAACTCAAGATCCACAGATCTCCTTTCTTCCCCCAAATAAACCAGTAAAGTTTCCAAATAGCTCGTTTGGAAATACATTTAATAGTATTTAAAAAATAAGTCATTTATGAGTTAATGCAGAATCATTCAAACAGCACTTAGCAGTGTACAATCCTTTTTTCTTAATGCCGTTATATTTATTTGTTTATTTTTTGCTGAGGAAGATTCACCTTGAGCTAACATCTCTGCCAATCTTCCTCTATTTTGTATGTGGGTCGCTGCCATAACATGGCCACTGACGAGTGGTGTAGGTCTGCACCTGGGAACTGAACCCAGGCCACTGAAGCAGAGCACACTGAACTTAACCACTAGGCCACGGGGCCAGCCCCATACAGTCTTTCGAGTCAAAAGGAAAAGCCCATGGAGAAGGAGAGACTAAGGAAGGAGGGAAAGAGAGAGAGTTATTGAAGTATAATGGTGCACAAGGCTGGAGGGAAGTGAGGCCTCTGTCCGGCATCATCTTGTATGCCTTGTCAATGAATTGGGACCTCTTTTTTGAACAATGGTAAAGTCTCTTAATGTTTTAGAGTAAGATAATATTGAGGTCAAATCTTTATTCTCTGGGTCACAGAAAGTTAGCAGTAGTCTGTACTATAACTGTTTTCCTCCCAACTCCAAATTTAGCATTCCTTCTTTGATGATACATTTCCTCCCCCTGAATTAATTCTTATTTTAAATATATACTATATGATTTCACACTTAAATTAAACAAAATGTAATTGCTAACTATATTTATAAGTCAGTTTGGGTTCTAATTGCCTAATAAATAGCTGTTAACCATCCTTATGTAAAGGAATTACTCGATTTTTTTCTTCGATGAAGATTAACCCTGAGCTAACATCTGCTGCCAATCCTCATCTTTTTCCTGAGGAAGATTGGCCCTGAGCTAGCATCCATGCCCATCTTCCTCTCATATGTGGGACACCTACCACAACATGGCTTGATAAGCGGTGCATAGGTCCACACCCGGGATCTGAACCGGGGAACCCCTGGTCGCCGAAGTGGAACCTGCAAACTTAACTGCTGCACCACTGGGCTGGCCTCAAGGAATAATAGGAAAGCACATTATATCTAAGGGGACAATGTCATCTTACTAAACCTGACTGAGAAAAGCATATCATTACTATCTCCTTCCACCTTAATTTTCATTTCAGAAAATCTTCGAAGGCTAGTAGATGAAATATTCTACAAAGTTATTCTTTATTAGGAACTCTTATTTCAGAAGAGTGACCAAGATAAGGGAGTTAATGTGGTTTTATATTTCGGACTAGTTTATGCCATTTGTAGTTAACAAACCCAAGCAGGAATTTACCCAAGTTGCTCTGAGGATGAACTTTAAGTTTGATGTCCTTTATTTTGATTAATCTCCATGTATTCACCCTGAAAATTGTACGTTTTCATACTTTAGTCTTCCTCCTTTTTGATTTCTCTGGAATATTTTTGCTAATACTATCCCCTTCGTCCTCTTGCAGTGCTTCATTTCACTCTCCAAGATTCTCATGTATCTCTAACAACTTCTGTCCGTTTCACTGTTTTGTTTTGTTTTTTTAAACCTTAAATGTTCTCCATGGTTCTATTCTCAGTCTTCTCTTCCTTCTCTGCACTCTAAGTGGCCTCATCTACTCCAGTAGTCTTCGTGATTTCCTCTGTTACTTGTGCATAGATGATGCCAGTTATCTCTGAAGACTGAATCTCTGTTTTAAGTTCTTGACTTTTGTTTCTAATTGCCTGTAAAAATCTTAACTTTGAGCTTAGTGTATCCAGAATAAACCTCCTCTTACATCTACTTCTTATCCAGTTTTCATATTTCCATTAATGGTACCAGTACCCTCTCAGAGACACCTTAGTGTGAGCATCATCATCTTTGATTATTATGTCTTTTTTCATCTGCCACATCCAATCAGTTGCCTGGTCTTGTTCATTTTACCTTGGCAGTCTCTCTTGAATACATTCTTCCCTTTAATTTCCTTTGCCACCACTCTAGGACAGGCCCCTACTGCAATAACCACCTAATTGATTTTGTAGTCCTTTGTCTCTGTGTCAGTTAGCTTTTGATGCGTAATAAATTACTTCAAAAGTTAGTGGCTTAAAACAATGACCATTTGAGGTCAAGTTGCTTAGCTTATCTAGAATGGCCTTGCTCACATATCTGGCAGTTGGCAGCCTGTTGGCTGGGTCTCCTCCCTTCTGCATGTAGCCTTTTATTCTGCAGCAGGTTATCTCACTCTCATTCACATACCTAGTAGTCTCAGACTTCCAAGTGCAGCAAGAGTAGGCAAGCCCCAATACACAAGTGTTTTCTAAGTTTCTGCTTGGATCCCATTTGCACCTGATCAAGCCTCTACTCAAGGATGGAGAAAAAGATTGAGCTTCCTAATCAGGGGAACTGCAAAATCACATTACAAAGGGATAGGAAGAATTTGTAACACATCACATTTCTTTCTCTCTTTTATCTAAAACGGCTACTAATATTTTGACAGTTCAGCTCCGATGGTTTTATCCCTCTGCTTAAAAACTCTCACTGGCACTCTTTTGCCCCTGAATGAAGTAGAAGAACAGAAGCGATCTGCCTCACTTCATCTTTCTAGCTTTATTTTTCTCTGCTCCCCTATCTCTCCTCACATTGGATTAGTTTCTGAATTGGTCCACCTGGCCTTTAAGGACCAGCCCATATGCCACCACTCTCATGAATCCTTCCTAGATTTTCCTCCCCTCACTTCCACATGCGCTTCTCTCTGCCCTGTAAGTTGAAGTGGTCTCTCCTTCCTCAGTTTTCTCATAGCTCTTTGCACCTTTCTGGTGGTAGTTGTGATTATTTGCCCTTGTTATAATTGTCTGTATGTGACTCACCTCCCTTACCAAACAGAACTTTTTAAGGGCTGGAACCCAAACTGTTAATTTTCATAGCTACTCATGTGTAATATTTGGAACACTGCCTTTCATCTAGCCACCAGAATATTTTAATGAATTTTTGAATGATGAATATTTCTCACAAAGTTATTATAATGTAAATTTTTGAATGTCAGTTCATTTTAAAATTTTTCTTTCAGACCAGAAACTAGAGAGCAGTACCCAAATAAATTTATCCAACGAGATGACACTGAAAGATTTTACATTCTGAACACACTGTTCAACCTACCAGGTAGACTCATTCTATGCTTGCATATACTGATGCTTTCCCTTCTTTCCATGATCATTTGTCTTTGCTCAAGGGAGATAATGAAATAAGTTTGAATTATCTCACTTATAGCTTATGAATATCTATTCTTCATTTTTCAGAGACCTACCTGTTGGCCTGCCTAGTAGATTTTTTTACTAATTGTCCCAGATACACCAGGTATGTATATACTATAATTTTCTTTTTCCAATTGATTTTTTTAAATTAACGTGCAGGGTTTTAGAGAACTGGCCATTGTAGGTCTTTTCTGCTTTTCTGAAGTGAATTTAGTGCTAGTGAGAGATGCAACATTGCCAGCCTGAGAGATGGGACAGCACCAGCAGCTCCATGCAGGCTCTCACCTCCCACACGGCCCCTCTCCTTGCCAGTGTGCTGCAGCCATGTTTGGAAGGGACCACTTCTGATTGGCTTCTCCTGGGAATGAAGACGGCCAGCAGAGGTGCTAATTGTGACAACTGAGTGGGAGGTTTGTGTGATGATTATCTGTCCAAGCAGAATTACACTAAAACCCCCCAACTCATTTCACAGCAGCTACCCAGGAGCCATTCAGGGATGGTAATTTAGTTTTATTCCCAGGCCCAGCAAGATTTGACTTGAAGAATAAAATAAGTACTGTTTATCTCCCTGAAGTAAAATTTTGCTTAAGTCTTCAACAAGTTATCCTCTCCTTTTTAGGGGGAATTGTATGCTGAAAGTTTAGCCATATGTGCCAGTTTGCTAACTTCTCATCCTCAGTAGGCGTTATCCACTTCAAGGCACTAAATTTGGTGGAGCATTAAGTCACTAAGCTAAATAGAAAATAGGCAATACCTTTGTACCTACAGACAACATTAGAAAAGTCAGGGTGGAGAGAACCTAAATTACCTATTTTAAGTTTTAAATGTTTCTTTGATGGGAACCTGTTTCTTAAAAGTGATGAATAAAAGAACCTGATATGTTTGGAACTGGCCTTTTAGCTTCCATTCAGTATATTCTTCTCTCACTTTGTATTTATTCACAATTATTGTATTCCATTGAACACTGTAGTCATTTCTGGTGGTCAAAATGGATTTTCATTAGGGAATAACTATTTTCCTAATTAGCCACAGCCTTTATCCATGTGATAATGGAAACTTTGGGTCCCCTGGGCAATGTTTGATATTCATTTTATTTACCCTCTTTTGGATTCCCTGTCATGTTCTTTCCATCTTTCTGTAGCTGTGAAACAGGATTTAAAGATGGGGACCTCTTCATGTCTTACCGGAGTATGTTTCAGGATGTAAGAGATGCTGTTGACTGGGTTCATTACAAGGTACCTAGGAGCTGCTTCTTCATCTGCTCATTCTCTGGCATGCGTTTTATGCTCTGTCATTAACCTTCCAAGTGCAAATAGAGCAGATTTTTTCCCTCTGTTTAAAGAAAAAGGAGTTGCCCCCTCTAGTGATAGCTCTCTAGAATACTTTCCTTCTTGTCCTTGGCTGTTGTGCTTTCAGAGGTAATGCTGATCTTTCCTCAAGGGTGGTGCTTGACTTGTAGCTCTTATTTCTGTTTGCATTTCCCAAACTTACTTAGAAGAGATTTAGTGTTAAGATTATGCTTACCATATGTTTTGAGGATGATTATGGTCCATTTGCTTTTTCCAAAGGCCTCCACTTGATTAATAACAATTAATATTATATTTACTATAGATTGTACTCAATAAAATATGAATGCCTTTTGATTTCTAATTTAAAACAAAAATAGTTTTATATTTTGAATACATTTTGAAGGCAGAGTTGCAACAAATCATACATGTTGCTTTATTCTGGCCTTCTCTAGTTTATCCACTTTTCCATTTTGGCAAATACTTAAGAAATGCATTTGAGTTGATAATAGACATAATTTTTCTTATAAACTGTTAAAAACTGATTTTTTTTCTTTTCTTATTTCCTGTTTTTCTTCCCCTAGGGCTCTCTTAAGGAAAAGACACTCGAAAATCTTGAGAAGTATGTAGTCAAAGATGTAAGTAATAAAGGGGAAAATAGCCCTGCATGATAGCTTATTTTACCTATCAGGGAAATGAATAACAAGCCTATTTATAATGAAGTGCACAAGAGAAGATATTTCTTTGTCTTAGCATAATATGTGCCAAGTATAATCACCAAGAGTTTCAGCCAGAGCGTAAGTTTTAGTACGGTTTTTCCTGTTTGTTAACAGGCAAGAAGACCTAGTATTTCATTTCTCTTTTTAGCTCTAGTTGTAATAATAGCAGCTAGAGTGGATACTGTGTGCACAAATCACTGTGCTAATTACATGCATTATCCCATTTAATCTCCTGTGTAACTTGAGTTAGGTATTGTTGCCTCTGCTTTATAGATGAGGAAACTGAGGAATAGAGAGATTAAATGACTTGCCTAGGTTCATGCGCTTAGTAAATAGTAAAGCCAAGAGCCATATCTAAATGTAACCCAAATCATGATCACAGCGCTAGGTCATCTAAAAAATGAACATATATGTGACTGTTATTTAAACTGTCTTTAACCTGTCAACAGGGAATAATGAGGAAAGCTTTAAAATACCATAAAAGATATTAGTGGAAAACCTAATAAAATTTTTAAAAGTCTGTAGTTTAGTTAATAGAATTGTGCCAATGTTAATTTCTTTATTTTTATAATTTTACTGTGGTTATGTACGATTAATATGTTAATATTAAGGGAAGCTGGATGACGAACATATGGGAACCCTCTGTACTATTTTCAGAACTTTTCTGTAAGTCTGAAATTATTTCAAAATAAAAAGTAAACACACACACACACAGAACCCTAAGATGAGATACTTGTTCCTTTTCTTACAGAGTAAAAGTAGCAGAATGCAATATTTTCTCAAAGTTCTTTGGTAAAGATTTCATATTTTTTTCAGTCTCTCCTGTTTCCCCTCCATGCCCACCCCCATCCTTGTTGTTTCAAGAAGGAGCACTGAGGGGTTCAGGAGTGGTCCAGGAGAATTTGCGTGAAGGAATCAATTTACTGTGAGAGAAGGGAAAGCTTTTTTTTTTCTGGTTGCATCAGGAATTAGAATTTCCTTATGTGTCTGCAGGTGGGTCTGGGCATTTCTAGGTTTCATCCTGCACAGGTCATTTCATTCTACAAGGTGTTTTATAAAACAAAAATATGCACAATGAGGCCATATCTAATACTCTCCATATAGAGTGTTTTGTGGGTGATGTTTAAAAGAAGCCTCTCCTGATGTCTAACATACCTAATTCACATGCTTTAAGAGATTACAAGGTAATTTAAACTCTTTCCTGAGGCAGACATAGTGAGGAAGGTAGAGATTTTTTTAATAAGCATATAGTCGTTTATATATATATATAAATATGAATCTGTATATTAAATATACCATGTATACTACATATGTTAATTATGTAATTCATGCATAGTGATAGTGCCATCTTTTAAATGCAAAATTCTGAAACAAACCAACCCACCCTTAAAAGACATCCCCTATTCCTATTTCAGTGGACAAAAGTCCAGCATATGACTACTCCACATTGTAAACGAAAATATATTTGTGTTTTAGTGTTTTGCTCATAATCATATTACATTTCAGGGAAAACTGCCTTTGCTTCTGAGCCGGATGAAAGAAGTAGGGAAAGTGTTTCTTGCCACCAACAGCGACTATAAATATACAGATGTAAGTGCTTAATATTCATATTTTTTTGTTTATACGGAGGAATTATTTTGGCCTAAATAACTATGAAGATAATGAGGAGGAGAGTAGCTTATTAAATAAGGGTAGTTTTTGGTGATTTCCTTTTGAAAGAAGAGTGAAAAAAGCAAAAATATATGAGATAAGGGCTACAGCAGAGTGGTTCTCAAGTTTTTCTAAATATTTCTTTTGACTGTTTTCCCTGATTGCAATTGGCTACTTCAAAGTTTTAATTTTGTGGTTAAAACATTTGTGCTTATTAAATTGGCTTCTGTGTCTCTTCGGTGCATCATTTATATAAACTTGAGCAGCCACATCGTGTCTTGCACGTGTACATGCCCTCACTGCTGTTGGGCACCAGATAGCAATAGATGGTACAAAGATTCTTTGACTCTTAGCCATCAGAATTTACTACCTCTTGACTTAAACTTTTTTTGTCATGATGAAAGCATGTAGAAAAGCTAATTTTAACTCCTTAACCTCATTTTCCTTTTGAAGCTCATCTTCCTCTTGCTGAGACAGTTACGAGTTTCTCAGGACTCCTCAATCTTCTTTATGTAAAATGTTGATTTAGAAATCTGGTGATTTGGAGTAATCAGTCTTACAAAGCCAGTGGTGCATTTGCTTGGTCGGTCTAGGGACAGTAGTAAGAAGGCCAAGCTATGTTAATTCCATGTAAGTCATTAGTTTTCTCTATGCCCTTACCTCTGATGCCCCTTACCTCCAAATATGTGTTCCAGTCCACTAGGAGAACTGGATAGGGGGACACGGATGAATCTGTACACAGTTATCTCCTAGAAGAAGCTTACATCCTGCTGAGAATGTCAGAAGTTTTTGTTTGTTTGTTATAATGAAACATTAATTTCTGGCTTCCACTGTCATGGTTTTATAAATTTTAGAGGAGCGATGAATCCTATATTGAAAAAGATATGTCTTATAAAAATCTTGTGCGTGATTTTTTTTTTTAGGTGTTATGTATCTTTTGCAGAAGTAGTATATGGATCTTATTATGTTGGATCTTTTTTTTCCAGAAAATTATGACTTACCTGTTTGATTTTCCACATGGCCCCAAGGTACTCTATGAAACTTAATAGACCATTACTTTAGTAATAATGAATGCATTTACTCTTCCTGGAATATGGAGGGTAAGGACTTGGTCAGGACCCATCCAGAAATCTTCATTAACATTAGAAATAATACAAGAGCTAGTATAATTTAATGTCACTAGCAGCTTGAAAACTTAGTAGACAGAAATGAGAGATTCATGTGGTATTTAGTAGGATGGGATCAGAATATTTTATGCCCAAGAAATTCTATGCAGAATTGTTAAGTTTGTGTGATAATGAAAGGAATTTTCAGGTTGAGGAACATATCTGATTAAAAGAAACAGAGAATATGTATACGTCTTTGACACCTTCTAGATTCTGCTGTTAGTTATTGCTGAGTTTTGTGCCATGAGAACAGTTAACCTTGATATTTAGTAGAGAAGTCTTCATTCCTGCAGTATGGCTACACTTAGATTTAAGGAATACTCATTGCAACATAGTGACATACTTGTGGAATTTTAGTCCTAGGCTTCTTTGAATAGATGTCAGTAAATCCCTGTTTTGAGATCACCCAAAAGCACAGTATGCAGTGCTCTTCAGCTTGACCTTAAAAGGTGAATGCCATGGTTCCATTTCAGGATGGAGATACTGTTAGTGGGCATAACTTCTGCATTAGTGCTGTGATTAGCCTGCATGTGAGTCAAAGGCCAGTGTGTACCTAGAGCCATCATTCTGAGAATATAACCAGTAAAATTTCCTACTAATAGTTCCATGTTACTTTGTATACTTCACTCCTGATGCTGATCTGCCTCTTTCTTAATCTGTCTCTTCAGTATTGATTTGCATCTCTCCTTCGCCCCTTTGAGCCTCTTTTAGCCCATTTCAGAGTGTGAGCACACTTTCTTTCATATGTTAAATTGCTGTGAAATAAGTTAATAAGTAGTAGATGAAGTGATTTAAAATGTAGATTATTAGTCATTATTTACACTTTTTCCTTCCCTTCTAAAAGCATGTAGCTTTATAATAAGACACAATATGTTTTTAATAAACTGGTAGGATCTTCTGGTTATGCCTCATATTTCTAAATACCTTGAGGAGATTAAATAAATAGTGCCTTAAGATTAGGAGTGATGTTTTGGCTTTTGCTGATTCTCCTTCATCAGCCTGGGAGCTCCCATCGACCATGGCAGTCCTACTTTGACCTGATCTTGGTGGATGCACGGAAACCACTCTTTTTTGGAGAAGGCACTGTACTGCGTCAGGTGGATACTGTAAGTCGAGAGGATGATCTGTCTGCTGGCACATTGTCCTTCATGTTTCCCCTTTCCCCACTTCTACCTTCCCTAAGGACACAGGTATTTTTTTTAACGTATTACCATATATCTCTTGAAATTAAGGGTTTTGGTCTTAATTGAGATAGTCGAATAATTCAGAAGAATATAACTCAAGTGCCGCTCTTTTCTCTACCTAGCCAAGTAGCATTTTGGGTGGAGATTGTGATAGAATGATAAAGTATTACAAAGTTTGTATTCTCTTCTCACAGAAAACTGGCAAGCTGAAAATTGGTACCTACACAGGCCCCTTACAGCATGGCATAGTCTACTCAGGAGGTGAGTCACAGACTTCTCCACTTAGTCTAAGTCTTTGCTCAGACCTCATTTTGAAAGCCTTGGTGTCCTTCTGGCATACTGCCACATATATGCTTTAGTATTCTAAAGATATCATCTACTGAAGGTAAATACTTCAGTCACCTACTAATGCAATAGGAGTCACGGCGAATGGGTTTGAGAAGTTGTTAGTATGTCCTAATGAATCTTTGATTTTCACTAAAAGGATTGGTTTTCCCCATCCTTCTTTTACCTATTTGAGGCTATTTCTCAGTGTCCTGGAATCATTTGTGGTGGTTCTCAAGAGATTTTCAAGGAGCCCCTATGGACACAGACACATATTTTGTTGGCGTGAGAAACAGTTGAATAAAGCCAACTTAATGGCAGATCTGTAATGAAAAATGGTGGTGGTACTTTTGAGGGTTATATTCACTAAAGCTGAGATGTAGTTTTGTTGCTCTTGGATTTGGTGATCAAGAGCTCTGATCAGGACAGTGAAGCTGAAGGCCTTGGCTTAGAGGCAATAAAAAGAATGATGAAAAAAAGACAATGGTGGGTCTCTGTCTTTAAGAAAGGTGAGCCCTTTTTCTAGTCTGTTCCTCACATAATTTTAAGAATAAAATTAATGAGCACAGTATTTAATGGTTATGGTACTTGGAGCACTGGTTTTGATTATGGAGACATTTTTGTTTTCTCGTTGTTCATTCCACTGTTTCAGGTTCATCTGATACAATCTGTGATCTGTTGGGAGCCAAGGGCAAGGACATTCTGTATATTGGAGATCACATTTTTGGGGACATTCTAAAATCAAAGAAACGACAAGGGTGGCGAACTTTCTTGGTCATTCCTGAACTTGCACAGGAGCTGCATGTCTGGACTGATAAGAGTTGTAAGCAGCCATTACTCTTATTTTATAAATCTTTGACATAGTCAGTTTGTATCTAAATGGCCAGTTGTGAATTAATTCTCTTTGAAGAACCATCACTTTGTATGCAGGGGGTCAGAGGTGGTCAAAACCATGAGACCTGATATTTGGATACCTCCTTACCATCTAGCTGGAACTCCAGAATTTGAAGAAATATGGAGGTTATCTTGTTCAGCCTTATTCTTGAATCCCATCAAGGTTAAGTATAGAAGGTTACTGTCCCGAGTTATATTACAGTAGCAACTAAACTATGAATGCCACTTTCCTCTGTAGCCCCATATTTGTCCAACCACGCCTACGAGTTCCAGTCTCTGTGCTACCAGCCCCCTGTCTATGATTCTGGGCCATTGATGGCTCTGAGTGTTAATCGCCTCCTGGTAGTTTTTATTTGCTCTTCTGAGAAGTAGAGAATGAGGCCAAATTGCATTCTCTGAACTGAGCTGGACTGAATTGAGCTGTGGATCTAGTTGTGCAAAGATATGTGACACACAAGTTCTCCAACCCATCCTTTGCTAGCTTGTATCACCTGCAGTGTGGTGAAAGGTACTGCCTCCGGAAGCTCGGCCTGCCTCAGGTGGTTACCCTGGCTCCACCACTTAGTGTCTTCATGTCCTTAGGCAAGTGCTAAGACATCCTGGGCCGTAGTTTCCTCAAATGTAAAAATGAAGATAATAATACCTACTTCATAAAGCTGATGAGACTTAACTGAAGTAATATGTGTATAAAGAAAATAGAAGAAATAACCCTTCTCAACCAAGGCTTCTCATCTGAACCACAGAACACAGAACATGATTTGAATGACTCTTAGTTCTCCCAAAGATGGTAGATAAGAAAATTTGTTACATACAATGGATGCATTAGGGCTTAATTCTCTTTGGGGAACCCAGGTTGAGAAAGACTGGAACACATGGAAAGCATGCAACAGATGCTGGCTGTTGCTATTGTTTGTACTTGTCTGTGGGATTTTCAGATAAGCTTTCATCCACTTATTCAACTTTCCATGTATGAAATTTTAGAAATCTAGGTGATTTGGCTCTACTTCTTAGACTTGTGACTCTGGACAGGTCACCTAATTCTCATTCTTTCATCTGAAAATCGAATTTTTAACACTTGCTTTGCTGATACACCTAAGATGGGGTTTGAATTGGCACTTTGTAAGCCTAGAATCAGCATCCATTTGGAAGGGAGCATTGTAATCAGTGGTGTTTAGTAGGGGAAAGGCAGTTAAGAGGAGATTGCGTTCATCTGCCGCCAGACTCGAAGCAGGTATCGGTGGGTTTTCCTGAAGAGGGAAGAGGAAGTCATTTTATACACTCACCTTAGCTTTACTTCTCAGTCATATCTGCAACCTTTTACTTTAGTTTCAGGAGCCATTAAAAATTGGATGCTTTTTATTTGATTTATTTAAAATATTTTCCTTTTCCTTCCAAACCTTAACTAGCCCTTTTCGAAGAACTTCAGAGCTTGGATGTTTTCTTGGCTGAACTCTACAAGTAAGTTTCCTGATTCTAGAAATTTCTTCCCTAAAAACTATCTACCTCTTCAGGAATCAACCTAGGGGTAAGAGATGTCCTTCATTTGATTTTTCTTTTGTCTCCAGGCACCTTGACAGCAGCAGCAATGAGCGCCCAGACATTAGCTCCATCCAGAGACGTATTAAGGTATCCAAATGGGATTTGGGAGAAAACTTGGAAAATAAATTAAGTTTAAGTGATTTTCGTATTTCTGATTTTATATGGGGACTGGCACGTAGCCACTGCTCAATAAATATTTTGTGAATGAACTGAGACTCAATCTTGTTCTTTGTTTTAGAAAGTAACTCATGACATGGACATGTGCTATGGGATGATGGGAAGCCTGTTTCGCAGTGGCTCCCGGCAGACCCTCTTTGCCAGTCAGGTGATGCGTTATGCTGATCTCTATGCAGCATCTTTCATCAATCTGCTGTATTACCCATTCAGCTACCTCTTCAGAGCTGCCCACGTCTTGGTGAGTTAATACAGCCTTAAGCTACCATTTATAATTAAGATACACCCTTTTTTTTTTTTTTTTTGAGGAAGATTAGCCCTGAGCTAACTACTGCCAATCCTCCTCTTTTTGCTGAGGAAGACTGGTCCTGAGCTAACATCCATGCCCATCTTCCTCTGCTTTATATGTGGGATGCCTACCACAGCATGGCTTTTGCCAAGTGGTGCTATGTCCGCACCTGGGACCTGCACTGGCAAACCCTGGGCCGCCGAGAAGCGGAACGTGCGAACTTAACTGCTGCGCCACTGGGCCGGCCCCTAAGATGCACTCTTAAGGCTGAGATCTGCAGCCAGCTTTGTGGGATGGCACAGGAGAGTTTAGATCATTTCTTTCTAATGTGCAAAACATGGTTGCACGAAAAGGGGTCTTTGAGAAAGTATGATCAAGATAGAATGTCACAGAGTATAACTTGACTCTCTGAAGTCTACTCTATCGATAATGTTATTTGAGTGGCAAAGACTTTCCTCTTTGTTAGTACTAATGGAGACAAATGTGGGTTTTATATTTCTGTGTTCTGATACTAATCTATGTTTAGGGCTGATTTTTGCTGTGAAATAGAAAAAAGAATCTCTTCTCTCCCATCTTACCAGTTTCAGGCTATAGTAAACCATCTGGGCGGAGTTTTGAAGATTGGGAAGAGAGAAGATAGGCAGCTTGTAGGTAGTTCCAGGAAGATACTTCAGTATCTAAATTGGCTTGGCCTTGGTCCGTTACAGACATCCCTCTGCAACGCCACCTAACAGAGGGAGAGGGGTTAGGATTTGAGAAACAGCTGTTTTGCTCCGTCTGCTTTCTGAACTTCTGATTTTGTTCTAGATGCCTCATGAATCAACGGTGGAGCACATACACGTAGATATCAATGAGATGGAGTCCCCCCTTGCCACCCGGAACCGCACATCAGTGGATTTCAAAGACACCGACTACAAGCGGCACCAGTTGACACGGTCAATTAGTGAGATTAAACCTCCCAACCTCTTCCCACTGGCCCCCCAGGAAATTACACACTGCCATGATGAAGATGATGATGAGGAGGAGGAGGAGGAAGAGGAGGAGGAAGAATAAGGAGGAAAACCAAAACTCTGAGCGCCCATTAAACAAGTTCACGGGACTCTCAGGAGCAAAGGATGTTCTTCTGTGGGTTCTCGTTGGGGGGGAGCTCCATCAAAGGTATATCTGGAAAGGTTCTGAAGACTTTAAATATTCTAATCATAGGGACATACTTGTATTAGTTTTGTGTGTCTGCACTCTTTGCAGATGGTTCAAAATAGTAATGGAGTCTGTATTGGAAGTGAGGGTAAACCCAGGCTGAACTGCATGCAGATGGCTCCATCGTGGCTTGTGACACTGTTTCCTTGTCTTATTTCATCATCATTATGTTGTAGTGTATCTCGATACACTAAGGGTGGTGAAGGGTCTCAGAGTAAAGCAAGGAGGACGATGGGAAGAGGTCATCCAAAAACACTGTTATGTCACAAATTGTGCTCTTACTCCAAAATTCATCTTTTTCAGTGCATTACACAGTATTGTATATCCGTGGCGAAATATATTGTTTCCATTATTAAATGTAGTCTTCTGTTAAGGTCCAGGTTCCTTTTACAAGCCTTTAAGTGTCCTCAGTAATTCTGGTAAGGCTGCTGTCTGTCAGTGGCTTTGCAGAAGTGTTCTCTACTTGCTGTAGGGCTGGTCTAAAATGGACTGCAACAATTTCATTTTGAGGTAGAAGTCTTCATCCTTTTCTACAGTTTTTTGATTAATAGCGAAAATGTTTGTGTTATCCAAACACATAATCTTTTTTTCATCTGGGATAAATCCAAAGGCAGAATTTAGCTGAAAGAGGACAAAGGAGCAAGCCCCCCCCCCGCAAAAAGAAAAAGGGGAACCTTCTTCTATTACAGCATAATGAGTAAAATTCATTAGTAGGGACTATGTTGTGTTGCTCATGCCAACCCATTCCAGCCTTCTCTATCCTGTAGGGTTGACTGCTGTATTTCAGAGTGAGCATTAGAGGGTAGGAAGAGGGCTCTGTAAGCCAGAACCTTTCTATGAAGCAGAGGGCACAATCCATGTGAATAAATTCACTTCAGAATCCCAAGTGAAACCACTTCTTGTCGTTTTGAGCAAGAATGGATCATTACTGTATACTTTAGGGTATTACCAGTACAGTGAAAGTTGTTAAAACATTTTTAACAGTGGTGTACACTCTTACTTTAAACTTCATAGATTTCTTCATTCTTATTGTTATTGGTCAACACAGGAGGGTAGATTAGCTGCTCTAGAATTCAATAAAGTATAATATTTATAATACTGATTTTGACCCCTTCCTGTAGCACAACTGTAATAACTATTGGTCTTCAAGTGGGTTTGGGTTTGACTTAGTGACATCGATTTGACACTCTCTTAAAGGAAATATAGTCCAGCATGATTAATTAATGGTTAAATTTATAGCACTTAAATAGGCCTCAATTTTTTCATGGAAAGTTTTGGTACAGGACTGTGTGGTGAGGCTTTTTTAAAAAAATCACTTTATAGGAAGGAAAGACAGAAACTTAGCCAAGGCCATGCTACCTCATCACTTTCAATATATAGGGCTTGACATTTAGTCAAGAAACATACTTTGTAACTGGATCTGTCTTTTAGGAATATATGCTACTTTAAAAGTATCAGGTTAGAAACGCTATTGTTAATAGCAGTTAGATGCTGTCCCTGCTTTAAATTTTAGAGAATGTGTTTAAGAATAATTAATAGCTGGGGTGACCACATTCAAGATGGAGATGTTGCCCAGTTTGACGTGGTCTTAAGTTTTCTCAAAGTGAGATGATATCTAAGTGACTTATTACAGCTACAGAGCTAACTGACAATAGTATATTTACATATTTTCCCTTTTATAGCAAGGACCAACATGATCACTTTGCTTTAATTTACTACTAGTTTTGTATTGTTACCTACATAAGATCTTATCTGTGTAAGAGTTTCTTTTTAGCCAGATGTCTCTCTGGCAGTGGGTCCACAGATTGAGAAGTGGAAAGCACACATTTGGAATAAGTAACAATTCCACTGCTGGTCACAGCTTTCTTCAGAACCACCAAAATGTTTTAAAGAGGTAGGGTTCCATAAGAGTCTAAGACCCAGAGCAGAGCAGAGCTTCTCTGTATGCTATTCCTGTTAGAAGAACATGCTGGGGAGTAAGTGCTCCATGGGCAGGCACTCGGCGCAGCTGCAGTTGGGCTTGTTGAAAGATGAATGTGAGTTTCTCTCTGTTGCCAATAGTTAAGGAAGCTGAACTTAAAATGTATTTTAATGTATCCTTTTTTTTTTTTTAAACCTGAGGCGTTTTAGACTGAGAAGACTCCCAACTCTTTTCAGAATTTCTTTCCTGGGTACTTGGAAAACACCACTTATTTTCAGACTGTGTAAAGCACCAGGCACCTCTTGTTGGGTGCTAGACTGAATTCCAGTCTGAGGGCATGTGTGGGCTAACAGGGACCCTGCCACACCCAGCATGTGATCAGAGGCACAGCAGTTCCTTCTGCAAGAGGACTTGCCCATACATTCGTCTATAGAGAGAGTTAGTTAAAGCTCAGGTGGTGTATTTCAGAAAAGTTGCTTAAAGCCAAGAGAGTTTAGTGTGCTGTTTAGACCTTAGGTTTTCTCCTACCGTAAGCATAGCTCTGCTGAGACCTAAAATAAGAAAGCAGGCCCTTCAAGCTGCCCCTTCTAAATAGAATAACTTAGAGCTACAAATCCTTCAGTCATGTATTGTTTTTGAGCAACCACTTTAAAGCCACTTGCAGTTACATGTCAGATTTAAAAGTACTTTGTCCATGTTTAGATATTTCTAAAGCAGATTTATTTAAGAAATATTTTGTCAACAACTTTAAAGCCCTGCAGTTTTTCCAAGGCTTCCAGAGCATTTAAAAATACTCTGCTTATTCACCACAAATAGCCTGAGACAAACAACTGCATATTTAAGTCTGCATTAAGGGTAGGAGCCTTGTCCACATTCCATGTTATGGAAACTATTTAACCTTTCTTTGATGGTGGGAAAAATGGTAACTATGATCTAGCTATTGCCGTGCAGTTATGGGCCCAGTTGCTCACTTGGTTTAGTAGTTCACATATCAGTCCTTAGGTTTCTCATGACATTCTTTCTTGGTGACTAGAGCATCAAGCTGTTCTTAAAGTTTTTCCCCAAATGGAACAGTTTCAAATAATACACAACTTTGGGAGGCCCTGAGAATGAGATCTCTACCATGGAGCTACCTGAGCAGCCTGGAAGACAGAAGAAAAATGGGGCACTAAAGAACAGGAGGACATGCACGTGCACAGCAGCCAGGAAGGAAGCAGGGCCAGGGGACTCCAGGAACCCACACTGTCCCATCCTACACTTCCACTCACAGTGAAGCAGCATCTCACACTCTTCTCACTGCTGAGTATGCAGAAATAACAGAAAGCAAGGCATCTAGAAAGAGAATGCATTTGCTTACAGAAAGAACAAGGCAGCTTTTCTCTTTAACTTGGCAATCTCAATCATTTTTCCCTGTCCTCAGACTCAGTGTCTTCATCCCAAGGCCACAACAGTCTGACTTTTTCCAACAAAGGTATGTAATTTCAAAAATGAAATATATACAGTAGTTTAAGTCCCTCTGAAGAGCTTTAACACAAAAAAGTACTCCCAGTTGAACATAGAGCATTTCATCTCAAGCTTGCTAACTGTTATTGCAAGTCTAAGTAATCTGTATTTTCCAATTTAAAACAAAATGACCAGTTTTTAGTCTGGTCCTTTTATGTTTCCTCCCACAATGTAAGATACCTTTGCTCTATTTTATTACCAGAAAAAAGGTGGATTAGACAGATTGCTTCATGAATCAAATTAGGTACAAATTTGTCTCCCATGCTCTGCCCTCCCATTGAGCTCTTCCTAAAGCGATGTCTGCCCAGGGCTTCAGAGGAGGCCTGAAGAGTCTGGGCCAAGATAAACTTCACCACGCACACTGGAGCCCGAGCAGCTGGGTGCACGTTCTTCTCATGAAGGACGGCAGCAGTCCTTCAAGGTCTCACAAGTGCCTGAGATACTTGAAAACAGGATTTGCCAAGCAAACCTTCCCAACACTGAAAAATGGTTATTAAATGTCCAGTCTTTTTTGAGAGACGGTTCTCACCGGAGGTAATCTTTGACTGTGGGTGTGGGTATTTTGAAGCAAGTAACTTCATTTTTGGACCCACTGCCCTCAAGTCAATGATGTAGCGGAATTGTGGTAGGGAGGCTGCTCAGTCTAAAAATCCCTGCAATTTGTTGGCCTGTTCGAGCGCTTCCCAATCACTAATTCCTTTGGAGGGAAAGCACTTTGACAAAAAATTCTGGCAGCTGATTCCTCAATCATCCACCAGGGGAGATGGCATTGCCACCAGAATGTCACAGACAAAGGGCCCTATAGCCATTCCTTTGTTCTGCAACTTTCTGAAAGAGCACAGATGTGAGGATCTTGGAGGGAAAATGATGAAACAATCATACAAAGAAGGCAAAAGAGTTTATTAGCCATCTAATATAATTCAACTTTTTGGCTTTAATAAGGAATCAGCTCTTTATTAAATTGAATTACCTTCAAAACGCATAAAATAAGTTTTCAGAAATCAACTCTAGGTCATTCAGTTTGCACCAGTCACTTTCTCTACAAGACCCTCTGATCACACTCTGTCCTCGGAAGTGCTGCGTTGAGAAGAGGTGCTGGGGAGCACAATTTGTGATAGGAAATAGAAACCCCAGAGCTTTTTCCATAATAGAGCTTAGAAATGAGCCAACACTTGGGCACCCCATGGATGCAGAGGGCAAGTTAAAATTGCCTCTATTTTCCTTGGAGAATTTCCCAATTTGAGCTCAGGACTCATCTAGACAAACTGAGTAAGTAGGAAAAACTAAGCAAAGCAGGCAGCTGGGAGAGGATGTGCTGGAGGAGGAATTCCTTCCCCAGTTCTGCTGCTGCTCTCTGTTCTGCTTCTCAGGAAAGGTAGCAGGCTCCCGAGAAGGCGACACTTCACTGGAGCGTAGAGCTACCATGTTCTACTTTTCAAGAAATTGGGGATAATGACTGGGGAGGTGGGAGTGGTGGTTAGATCAGACAGCGGCTCAAAGCCAATCTTGTCAGCAATTCTTCACTGAAGTGCCTCCATCTGCAGGACAAGGATGAGTAAAGTAGACCACAGACGTCATGGTTAAACATTACAGTGGGGAAAATAATGGATCAGTCACCAAGAGGTTCAATTCTCAGAGCATGAGCCTCTCTGGAATGTAAAATAGAGATTAAGTGTAGAGGAAAAAAGGATTCCAAAAAGATGTGATCTAGGAATGGATCACAGAGGGGCCTTGAACCTCAAGGGGAAGGTGTTTAGGATCTGGTCACATGAGTGAGGAGGGTAAAAAGGGATAGCAGACTTGAAGTGACGGGAGAGGATGTGGGCCAGACACACTGGATTACAGGAGATGTGAGCTGCCCACTGAATCCCGAGGAACAACTGCACTTGACTCACCACACTCCAGCCCGGTGTTTCAACTTGAGGGTGAACCATCTGTGCCTGCTGCAACCTTTCTCCTAGGCTTCACCTAGCAGAGGACCTACAGAGCCATTCTCATCTTCAAGAGCCAATAGAAAGGCTTGAATAAGGCCTTTGGTCTTGCCCAGGAAAAAAAAAACAGCTTAGATATGTGCTCAGCTGAACTGTGTCGTATTACTGTCTGAGCAGCAAATGTCTAGGGTAATCTGAGTGGATACTTCAGTGTCCTTATCTAAAATGAACTCATGGAGGACAGGCTACAATCCTTGCAAAGCAGGACACCCCCTCGAATTGGCGGTACCAGGCTATGAGCTGGAGGCAGAGTTCTGGCACCCAGTTCTCTTCTGACATAAGACTGTGGTGTACGTCCAAAGGAAATGCCCTGACGTGTTGCCATGCTGACAACTAATCCCAGCTTTCCCACCAGTAAAGCCATGCAGTTGGGCAGGGGACCGAGGTTGGTGTTGCAGAGATGAAAGGGGAAAGAGGGAACACACATCCGCTAGAAGGGTGAACAGAAAAATCATCATTTATCTAAATAGAATAATAGAAATGAACAAAAACCGTTTAAAACAATCACAAAATTTACAAATAAATTGGTACAAAATAAATAGGAGAGATTGTAAATCTACAACATCATTTGAATTATAAAATGCATTCATTATGACAATCAGCTCATGAAACCTATACATGTCATTTGTGCTTATTTAGGTTTATGTACACAGCTCTGAATACTGTGTTCAGAAAACTTCACTGCAGAAAAGCATGAAATGTACACTATGATACAGTGAATAAAGGCTGAGGAGGATGAGAATCAGACACAAAGCAGGGTCTTATTTGAAGGCCAAGGCAATGTTGGCATTGGGCCTCAAAACCAAGAAAAGGCATATTAGAAGCCCAGATGGGCAGGCAGCCTCCATGGCCCAGAGAGATGGATTCTGCGATCCAAGGTGGGAATAAAGAGGCCATCACTGTTGTAGCGCCAGGCCACTGACCTGGTTTGAGAGGGCAGGAGTGAGGAAGGAGGCTCTGGTCTCTCAGCCATGCTGTTCCACTACACAGAATGGACCCAGTCACCAGGAAACCACCTCGAAAGTATTTCACGGAGGTACTTGAGAGGCCCTGCCACAAGATAGGAGACCTGCCTCCATCCTCATCCCAGACACTGGTCATCAGGAACAGAGGTGGGCCCAATAACGGGCCAGGGATGCGAGGACCAACCTAAGAGCAGCAACCTGCTTAAAACAAAACAGCAAAACCACTGTCCTCTCACCCACTTGGAGACAACAGAACCCTAGGCTCCATGGATGAGGGGCTCCAGAACAGATCTCGTCTTACTCACAGACGATGTACTAACAGTAGAGGCATATGTACATAATAAATAATAATATAAAATAAAGCATATACATTTGTGGATTTAAAGGACTCCAGAAACAAGAAAAGTCAATGAACTGATACACTCCACCTACAGAGTAGACTTCAGACACGGGGAGTAATGAATCTGAAACTAGGCTGGGGCTCTCTGGGGAACGAGAGTCCTCAGGCCTTATTCTCCCCCAGTCCCTTCTGCTCTGGGAGCCTGAGACCAGCCATTTATACCCAAGGGGCCTGGGCCTCTAACAAAAGGGGCAGGCACCCAAGCTCCACAAGGTACATTTGATAGTGCTCTCCAGGGTTAATCTGAAGAGGAAGCTGGCCCCCAAAAAATAACTTCCCAAGGGAATCCATGTTGGTCTGTGGGCGAATGCCAGAAGATACTTTGCCGAATGAGGCAAAGCAATACTCCCAGTCATTCTTCCAATTTGTTCACATTTAACACCCGGTGGGTATTAAAACTCAAGAAAGTTTTAACGTGTACTCAAGTCTTTCTTACAGTATATGTTGGATCTGTGTACATATAAACCTTGGCACACAAACTCCTAGAACTTTACTCTCTTGCCACTAGAAACTTTGTTTTCATGTTGCTTCAAGTACGGCCTGGTATTTCCCGTCAAAGATATTTAAAACAATTCTAGTGAGATGATGTCAGTGGCTCTAGCATAGACAAAGAGAAAGCTTACTTGAGCTGAGCCAACCACAAAGATCTAAGAAGCGAAGAAGGTCCCCAGCTCAAGATGGTGGGAGGAAAGCTCCTGCAAGCTCTGCAGCTGACAGAACTGCGTCGCCTCCTCTTGTCCTTAGGGCTGACCAGGGGCTCTGGAATTTTCAGACAGGGCAGAAGGAAAATCAGGACATAAGCATTCACTGCAGGAAGAAGGCCTGCAAATGGCAGAGGAAGGCGTCCCCCTGTCACAGCCTGGGGGAATGGTAAAATCAGCAAGCTTGGCATGGGTGCCCCACTCACCCTCAAGTGGAGGCAAATGAACATCATCTTGGAATTCTCTGAACTCATCTCGCCTATCAGCCCACGCGAATACAAAAGAAGAATGAAAAGATAAAGATTTGCAAATGGCCCTGAGGTATAAAAATCCACTGAGTAGGTTGCTCATTGATAAATTTACATCGGAAACATTTCTGAATCCCCAAATCGCCTTCATATTGAACTCTCCAAATCCCTCCTAATTCTGGGTTAACCTGTAACTCACCCAGACACTCTTGCTGGACAGAAGCACCACTGACTAGCCCACCATCCAGAACAGAATCAAACCTGATCCGGGACAAGAGGCTGTATCCTCAGTAAGAAAGTGAGCACAGGTGCCACAGAAGCCTCAACACCCTAACCCGCCAGCTCAGCTTTGGAGTTCTCCTCAAACTCCTGCAAGAAAACCCTGTCTCTGGGGTCGGAACCGAGAGGGGAGCTGTGCCTGCTGCCCATGCCACCAGGAAGCATGCGTCGTGTGATGGCACCAAGCCAACCCTCCCTGGCAGCCTCTTGCCTGGAATCCCAGGGAACAAGGTGAGCACCTCCTGCGCCAGCCCAGATGAGTCCTCAGCCTGGGATCACCCCTGGAGAACACTGAGGAACCCTGGTCTCTGGGCCCAGGAGAGGCAAAGATGGCCACGGATCCCTGGTTTGTTTTCAGAAGATGATGGGGTTTTGTTTTTGTTTTTGACCAGCTAGGACACAGGCTCAACCAGCCAAGGCCTACTTAGGTCTGTTCCTCAACATGAGAGAATCTGAGGGCAGAAGTTCACAGTCCCTGCTTAGCCTCCATGCCTGTTGCTTTATTTTCTAGGGAATGCAGCTCTACCTGTACCTACCACTATTTTCCTAGAGTGGTAAAAGCAGTCCTTTAGTCGTACGGCGCTGGGGATAGCACAGGTAAATATATTCACAGTTAATGTTCTGTTTTAGTGTGAAGTTTTGCATACAATGCTTGCACAAAAGTTCTTGAACTAAGATCAGAAAATGGCAAGATGCCATACTCCCTCCCGCTTGAGGAAGCCAACCATATCAGCAGGGGCATGGAGCTCTTTTCCAGAAGTGAGGTGAGGAGGGAGGGAAGAAGAGAGGTAAATGGGGTGTGCTTTCAAATTCAAATTATGTAAGAGCCAAAGCTTAAGCTAGTTAATTAGCACCCCAATATCCATGTGGAAATCTTAAAGTTCTGTTTTCCTAAGAGTTTAAATATATGACTTGCCTGATGAATACAGAACAGAGAGAAATAAAGGGAGACGACCTCCAAGGAAGCAGGAAAAAAGCCCCTCTCCTGCATTAAGAGAAAGCAGACGATCCTGGGGACATCTGGCTGCCAGGGGTCCGGTCTGAGATGGAACCCGAGAGATGCCAGAGTGGCTGCTTAGGAGCAGGAGGAGGCCCGGTCCGGTCCCACAGAGCTGGGGCTAGAGAGGCCACCACAGAGGAGTGAGGCCCTGGGTCTGACAACAAGGGCTCCATAAAAATTCAGGACCCCAGGACCTGTGTCTGCTCCACAGCCACGCCCCTCCCTGCTTACCAAGCCAGGAGTCCTCAGGGAGGACAGCCCACCAGCGGTGCTAAGAATTGGCCACTGCATATCGAGGTCTCAACCATTTGATGGACTTTCTCTGCCTGACTCCCATTTACTTATAGACATGAACTGCATAGACCTTCAAAGGGAAAATCATTCTGCTGCTGCCCCAGAGAAGCCTCGAGCCAGCGCTTCTCCTTTAACAGCCTGGAGTTAGTTTCCACAGGGAAATGGGGCCGGAAGAGGAACATGGTCATTCAGACACTGAGTGTTATTTGAAGGGTCTTGAGCTTTCCCCAAAGCAGATGTAACTATAGCCAAATGTTAGCCTTCATTCCTCCAGGGACCAGAGAGGAATTGTTTTAGATTCCCTGTTGTTGTAAAATAGTGTGAATAATCAAACGTAAAGAGTGGTTTATAGAAAATAAACTTGGGAGGCTAAAATTTCATCCTTTGGGAGCCCCACTGCAAAGCCACCCCTGCCATCTCCTTTACAGAGAGGACTTTTCAAAAAGCCACCACACTGAGAGATAAGGCAGTACTGAGAAGTTACCTGTTCCTCCCCGACGTCAGAGGGACAGCAGCTGGAATCGCTCCCCACTCCCCCCGCTCTCACAGAGCTCTAGGATTCCCGAAGGAACAGTGGGGCTCTGAGAAAGATTCCATACATTAATTCCAATTCCAGAGGCTTCTTGCAGGAGCAAAGCACCCCGAAACAAACTGTATGTGGAGAAGTAGATCAGCCAGGAGAGGCGGATGGGTCGAGGCCCCTGAAGGCCAGACGAACCGCTCCCCGAGGCCACAGGGAAGGCAAGTGCTGTCTGGGTCAAGAGTGCGGCGTGGTTGTTGGGGGAGAAGCCCCTCCCCCCACCAGGCCCAGGTTTCACCTCGTTTCTGGAAACTCATTTCTGCGCACCCTACAGATAGTCCCAGTTCCCACATCACACTGGGGTTGTGCTCAGCTGGATGCATCTTAAGAAATGGAGACCTTTCAACTTAGATGGATCTGTTTATAAAAGGGGATACTCACGGTGCAGGGTGCCACCAACGTCAAGTTACACAGTAGGGCTGCATCCCATGGCGGCAGGTTGGATGCCAGCAGCAGGCCACTGAGCCCCCTTAAAGGGCACCTCCCTGCCTCTCTACCAGGGGAGGCCAGCACTTCCCTCACTAAGGGGCCTGACCCTTTCTGAGGAAGACACTCCAGGACTGACATACCAGAGGAAATACTGCGCCAAGCATGCATACGACACTGGTGCCAGCAAACTGTTCACCAGGAGGCAAGCCCAGCACACTGCTGGTTATTCCCGAACCACAGGTCCCACGCCCACAAAGCCCAGCCCGGGGTGCACATTTCCACCTTGAGGAGAGAGGAGAAAACTGCCGCTCAGCCCCAGGGCTTCCCTCTGTTCAGCGAGACCCAATGGAGAAGATGCTCTCTTCTTAGCTAGGGACTGGGTGCAGTGTGGACTGACAATGCTATATGAAAACGGTGGTCAGTATAAAGTCATTTCAGTGTACGAACGTTGCCAACAAAATGCACATATCCCTTGGGCTAACACTTAACACACAAATAAGATAGTTAAGAATTCAGTCACTCAAGAAGTATCTCCTGACATTAATTTCACTACATGTGATGAATTTGGTATTAAAATAAGACAGAGACACACATGAAATGGCCACGACACACATTTGGTTTCTGAATCCCTGTTTGGGGCCAAACTGACCCTGGCTGTACAGGCAGCCTCTCTGGCGTGGGCCGTATCTGAGGCGGGAGGCACGGAGGTCCTCGGGCGGGGGACACAGCCACTGCTGGGCCCCACAGGCCCAGGGACAGAGGGGAAGAGGGACAGTTGGCTCCCTGGAAGGAGGGGTGGGGCCGACAGTCCCCAGAGTTCCCTCCTTTGAATACATGGGTCTAGAAATGCCTTCTGGGCATGGAGCACAGAGCACAGCTGGAAGGTCCAAATCCTTTCCTGACAATTCCTTCCATCCCGGTGGGAAGCGGAGCTTGACCTTCACACCACGTGTTTACTCAAAAGCCCTGTGGAAGATTTCCATTTGGCATCCGTGTAGCAGCATCTTGGGTTAACAAGAGCAAGGATGGGGAGGTGGGTGACGACGCTCTGTAGGCTGGGGCACTGGGTCGGGGAGGAGGCCCGGCTGAGCCGAAGACCCCAGGCTGTAGGAATGTCAGGATGAAGTCAACTCGCCTCTTGCCAATGATAAACCGTGGGTTTAAAATTCATTAACATTCATTTTGGAGATAAAAATTCCTTAGAGTGGGAGCAAAAATCACATTCCAAGCAAATATTAAACCTTTCTAAGGGAAAGGGGCACAGTTAAACACTAACTTAAAACGACACTGAGCTCAGAGGCAACCGCAGGTCCCTGTGCAGACTCCACCCCGCAGAGCCGCCAGACGGCAGGTCTGCGGCGTCACGGCTCTCTTCATTCATCCTTGAAGTTCGACAGCGACACCCACTGGGGCACAGAGGATGGGTACCCCACCCTGGGAGGGCCAACAAAGGCCGCCGGAGGGGCAGGTCCATCCTATGAGGGTCACATCATGGGGTCACAGCAGAGTTCAGACAGAACCATTTAAAACTCTGCAAAAGACACTTTTTAAAAACATGATCTCTCGAAAAAAAATAATAAATTGCAATAATTTTCAACTTCATGCAAATCGAGGAAGGAGGAGAGTGAGCAATGATAAAAGGTACAGCTGAAAAAATAAACATGATTCTATTTGGGTGGAAGAAGTTCACCACCAAGATCTTGAACGCCACGCCCTAGCTGTCGATTTCACATCTCTAGTTTCCATCCTCCCCCTCTCCATCCTCCTCTGCTGCTTCCAGGAAGGGGACAAAGTCTTTGGTCTCAGGATGTTGCAGGATGCAGCATGGCACACAAGCTCACACTAATGGGATTCATGGTCAGATGGAGGCGCAGGCCGAGCAGCCCGGCCGGGGCCTCGGGGGTGGGAAGATGCGGGCCGGCGGGGCGCCCCTAGATGGCGCCCTCGTTGTGCAGGCTGTGATTGGCCTTGGCGTGCGTCACACAGTTCTGCTCATTGAGCAGGTTGGCCGTCTCATCTGGCAACCCATCGTGCAGCTCCGTAAGAGTCAATTCAATTTTAGTGTTTTCACTGTCTGAAGACTGAGGAGTTTTGTCCATCCGGGATGCCATCAAGGCATTTTGGTATTGCTGTCTTGAGATCTGGGGCCAGGAGATGGCACAGAAAACAAACCAAGATAAGGCTTATTTTTAGCTTCTCTCCTCTAGACATCATATTACACATTAAATCCTTTGAAAGGCCCCTAGGAGTCTCTCTAGGAGAAAAACCTTGAGTTCAAAAACTGAGCCACTTTTTAAAGTTCAAGATGACTCTGGCGAACAAGTCAGTTTTTACTGATATAAGCCATTTCCAAATTTTGTCTCAAAATTTCACAGAGACTAGAAAATGGAGATAGGCTTCCATCAGCTAAAGCTGGTTCATTCTCCAAAACATGCCTTTACTTCAGACTAAGAAAAGAACCCTGTCTCCAGGGTAGGAAATAAGTGAAGGTTGTTCCCACCCCATCTGGGCGAGTGTTCTGAGTCTCCGACCTCAGCCGTGTCGGGGCCAGAGTCACTAGCACCGTGAGCTCATGAAAACTCGCTGAAATAGATCTACTCTTTTTCTCACCATCTGCAGCTCTCATTCCCTGAAGAGCAGACATCTGATCTGGCAGCCCATCTCACAGAGCCAAGCAGATCGATGTTTTTCCCAGCCTGAGTCCTGGGCACAGGAACTGGAGGCAGGACATCCCCACGTGGCAAGGGAAAGCTCAGTGGAGGGGCTGGGGAGCCGAACAACGACTTGCTGTGGAAGTTGACCTCTAGCGGCCAGGTTCAGCCAAGCCCCTCTCTCCTCTTACCTTAACAAACTGCAGATCAGAAAGGGCTCGCACTGAGTAATCTGGGACGTAGACTTGGAGGAATGAAGAATTGAGCTGGTTATTGCTGCTCCCCAGCGTCGGTGTCATTGCGTCAATCCGGTCACTTCGACTGAGAGAGTCTGAGTGATTCAAGCCACATGGGCGAGGAGGTGACTTGTTTTCACCTGGAAAAGGAGGAAAAAAGCCCAACAACCTTTTAAGTGAGGTAGATATAACCAATCAAGTCAGCTCTTTATTTTCCAAATAATGAAAAAGTAGTTATTAATCGACAAGCTCCATCAACGTGTACCAGAGGTCTCAGCCATACGGCTCAGCACGCAGGGCCTCCTACAGCCCTCTCACTGGCCTCTCGTCAGTGACGGGTTCCTTTTAGTCAGCTGCTGGCCCTGTTCACATGAACAGACACAACCTTTCCCAAGGCCCCGACAGTAAAACCCTGTGGTGTACACCTGCGTCCGGAGCATCGCCAGGCGCTGTGAAACACACAGACCAGGGGAGGCAAGGCCCAGGACGCAGAAGCTACTTGACACAACACACTGGGCTATGAGAAGGCGGCGCTTCATTATTCTGCCAGAAGCAAAAGCAAAGGACTCTTGAGAACGTTCATAAATCAGTATACATCTTAAAGGGATCAAAATAGTTCTGTCTGCTCATACCATACCCCCAGCCAAACCTATTATCTTTGTTTCTGATCCCCAAAAAATCCCCCTGTCGGGCAGCCTGAGGATGTCTCAGGATTTCAAGAACCCTAGAAGACACCACACCCTTGAAAGGTTTGGGTAAGTTCTCTCAGGTGCTGGGGGATTGCTCAGTGAGACTGACAGTACTCTTTCATTACAACAAAGTCCAAGCAAATTCAGGTGAGTCTAAGTGTTGCTGCTCTTAAAGGCAAGTTCACTGTAGCTTCTAACAAATTTTATTTAAAATATTTTTTTATTTAAAAAAAAATCCAGATTTGCTTTTCTAATCAAATCGAATGCACAAATATTAACCAGGTGCCCATACTGGACAGGCCCTGAATTGCATAATGTCACAGGATGGGAGGGGACCAATTCTCCCACGTGATGGTTGAGTCCTCTTTGCAATGTGTCCCTGACAGATAGTCCCACAGACGAGCTGGCCCTTGGCTGGTCCCAACCTTCAGTTATTGGAAAGTCTATCATCACGCCCAACAAACTCTTACTTCTCAACTTACAATGACAGTCTCCCCTCCACTATGCAGCTCTGAGTAACTTTCATTCCTGTGCTACTTGAAATAGCCTCAAAAGTCTGAAGATAGTTCTGTTCTCCTGACGTCTCTTTCTCCAGGCTACATACTTCAACTGTTCTTCACCTCACATGTGTTGCCCCCCCAACCCCATCCTGACCCCGATCTGAGATTCCATTCAGTGAACGTCCCTCTTCAGTTATGACACCCAGAACAAAACAGGGCAAGTATTCAAGGAAACTCAGATGACGAGTTCACTTTCTCCTAAATTTTTCTCTACAATTTTTGTGTCATGAACCAATGGTGTCCAGCACTAGGCACAACAGAACTCAGAGTAGCAGCTCCTCTTGTTGCTTCCACTTATCTTCAAAGAGAACAAGGCAAACTAATAATTTATCAGATGTTTTCTATTGTGCAGAACAGCACTCTGATCAGATGACCCAACCTTGTTAAGCTTCAGATTCCTTTCCATAAAGGGCAGAAAATAATTGTACCTACCTCACAGGATCTGAGGAGGATCCCAAACCAACGTATACAGTGCTTATGTATACAGCACAGCCTCTGACAGCCAATGAGCACGCAATAAACGAGCCTTATTAACATGACACTCTTTCCTGTTCGCTTCATCCCAGCCCGCTCCACCACACCCACCCTCACGACCAAGCCTTCCCACCCCGGGGAGAACTTCACCCCGCTGTCAGAGCCAACAGTTCTTTGAAACAAGGGATCCCACTGTACCCCGGGCTTCAGCCCCAAATCCCATCACCATTTCTACAGACGCCTTCGAAAGGGTGTTTCCTTCAGTGTGTTAAAATTTAAAGGTTATAAAAACAAAACATTTACAGAGGACTTTGTTTATGGATCGGACCCTGTGCATTAATTAGCAGGCAGAGTTGAGCCCTGACGTAGCACTTCTGAGTCTCCTGTTCTTTTTGCCCGAGCTGGACTCTCTGGTCTCCCACGGTATCTAGACCTGCAGACAGCTTCCTCTCAACCCACCATCATCTGTTTTCGTGAGATGGGCCGTCTCCCTTGCCAGGAGCCCACTGCCCAGCGTCATGGCCACGGTCTGGGAAGCGGGCCCCGTCCTCCAGGACCCTGCCTTCTGCAGCTCGACAGGTCCCCAGCACGATCACCGTGCAGCGAGGCGCAGGAGTAACCACACCAGGGACGATAAAGTTTAAGCGGCCACCCCCCAGCTCACATCATGTTTTGTGGCCAAATTTATGTGTCAGAATTTTAAGACAATAATTATGAAAAAAGCTTCCAATTTTAATTCTTCTCTGCCTTCTCAGAATTGTTTTCTTTCTACTTTTTGTCTCGTTTTATTCATCCTACCTAGGAATCCTTTCTTTTTGCTAGGATGTCAGAAAGATATGATAAAGAAACATTCACAGCCTCCTCCCTCGGAATCGCAAGGCACCATTTGGAATTTATTTGGTATCATATTATTGTAATGCCATCCCTGAAGGCCTGGGCCCACAAAATGGATTTTCCTATTACTGGCTGGCATGGAGCAGGAAGAGCTAAGAAATCTCTAAGTTCTATAGAAAAAATAAAATGCAAATGACATTTCCATGAGCTTCATCCAAAAGTCACTCTACTTTAGCATCTGTGACATTTTAAATAGATAGCAGATGCCAGCAAATAAAATGGGGAGAAAAAAGCACAAACATATATACATATACATAAATACATATTTATGTGCATCTATATGTATGTGTGTACATATGTGTCTGAATGTATATATGTATACTCTGCCAGCTGGTTTGATTCAAATAGCCCTATGAATAATATCTTACCCCTAAGTACCCCAAACTTTTTAAGATCAAAGATTTGAGAGAACATTAGCTTCTTTCTAAGATAAGGAATGCCTCCTTTACCAAATATTAGCATTTCAGAGTTTTGCTGAGATTGGATTATGAAACGCAGATTTCATCAGTCAGATTTTTAAAATATAAGCTGTATGGAACAAAAACACAGAAAAGTTGTGCTACCAAACAGGATAGCCCAGCAACTTTAATTAAAGAAAGATTAAACCTTTGCCTTTCTTTTCAGCAGCTGGACGTATCAGCCAGGCATGACCAAACTCTCCTGCAGAGCACCGACCAGCAGCTGGTTAGGAATGTGCACGGTACTAATTTCAAAACAAAGAGAGGGACACAGGAGAAGTGGGGCCACCTGCCTGACAGAGAGCAGAAATACACGCAGCCCGTTCACATGGATGCTGGAAAAAGGACCAAAGAAACAGGAATGTGCGGGCCTCTGCAAATGGGCTTCTTTTCTTATTTACCGACACAGTTCACAGTCCTTCGGGCCTTTGGCTGACTATGTTCTGGAGAGCATCCTCAGGATTTGAGGCCCTTGAGGCCTCTGCAAACTCCACACCATGACTTTGCTGAGGTCAGAGAAGAACCAAAAGTAGCCCCCTTTGCTGCCCTGAAAATCCAAGGTCAGCAGTGCAGAGGGCACGGGGGCCTGGGGAGGACACCAGGGGACACTGATGATCCGTGTCAGAACCATTCTCCCTTTCCGTGTTTCATCCTTTCATGTTCCAAGATGCCCTTCCAGTCTCCCAAACCCGTCCGCCTCTGTTGTGGGCTGATATTCTCCTGGATAGCTCGCTATTCAGCCATAGAAACGTGGAGTTTTAGAGCTCAAAGAAACACTGAAAATGGCCTTGACCAAATAAAGGGAGCAGGCCTGGCAGCCAGGCTTTTGTGGGGTGAAGGGAGGCAATCAGGAGAATGACGAAAAGGAAGCATGCAGAATTACCTGGAGAACCTGCTGCTAACAACTCTGTTCTGCTGACAACAAAGGTACGAGACAGGGACAAAGGAACTGAAAAATGGAGAAAAACAGGGTGAGACCATATCAAAAGGCAAGAAAGGAGATCTCTGCAATCTGGGGATGGCAGGGGATAGCCGTTCTACCAATATGAGCATTCGGTTCCGGAAATGCAAAAGCCTGTATGATATTATGTAAACAAAGGAGAATACACACTGCTTTCCAGGAAGAGGACCACAGGGAGGCTGAAATCAGGAGAAATCCCATTCACGTGCTTCTTTACTAGCCTAGAAATCTCTTAAGCCGTTAATACCCAATTGGGGTTTATAGCTCAAAACATGCTCTCCTTAAGGACTTAAATCACGACAAGCCACACAAAAGGGGTGGCTCAATTCATCAACCGCCCCAAGAGCACGACCCAAGCGGCCTGTGCCAGCACCCCGATACTCACTCACCGCACAGTCTATGGAGTCCCTACCTGCGGCAAGCACATCGTTATTCAATTCATTTACCTTCTTAATTAGTCTGATTGTAATTCTGAGCTGATGCTTTCAATTGCTTTGGAATACTTTGAAATTTCAAAATAGAGAAGTAAATAAAGAACGTCACACACGGATTTCCTGGGAATGCACACCAAAGTCATCCTCGTCACTGCCCACTCAGATGGGGAGCTGCGGCTCCACCTGACTGAAAAGTCCCATCGACGCTGTCCTACTGGGCAGCAGCCAGGTTTTCTGAGCAGGTCTTGATAAATGATTACTGTAGGATTTTCTAGGCAACCTACATTAATAGATAGAAATATTGTCTTGAGATTACTGTACTAATTGCATCTCTCAATGAATATAACAAAATCTCATATCCTATTTGTAAATCAAGTGAACTACTGGGCTTTGTAATAAGGAAGATGCTGTTAATAAATTTCCTTTCCTTCCTAGCATTTCCAAATTAGGTAAGGCCACTGCAGCCCCACAGGCTTTTTATATGAAAGGCCGGCTCTTGAATTCCTTTTCCGAATGGGATTTACTCTTACGCAAATCCATAGTTCAATGTGCACTGGGTTAATATTTAGGTTTCAAGAACCAGTAATCAATAAAAACATCCAACTTACTCTTCTAGCTTTCTTTTCAAAGCCACTTTATAAATCTGGCTCTGCTAACCCAGAGCTAATGTGAGGTTGGTTGTCAAACACTTGTCACCATCTCAACACCTAACTGTTACACCAACATTTCCTCTTGTGCTTTAAAGGCTACAAAGCACTTGTGTAAGCGTCATCACATTCTATTCTTCTGACAATCACGCCAGGTAACCTTATAATATCCTGTAATAATGAGGAAGCCAAGGGCCCTTCTTAAAGTCAGGCAACCCATGTATGATGGAAGTGAGGCTGTGACCCAGGTCTTCTTGGCCTCGTTAAGAATCTCCCTGTCTCCTCCCTAGCAGTGAAAACAGAAGACACCTTCAAGTTTACAGCAGACCATTACTAATTAAGTGGGGTTAGGCAGATCCAGGTTCGCCCTGGGTGTTAGTCAGCAAGTGACGATGGGGACGCTGGCCCATGTGCCTAAAAAGGCTGCACCAGGATAGTGAAGAAGGTGCATCTGGCAGGGGAGGGTTAGAAATGGCAGAGAACTCTTGACATTTCCCTGGCTTTCTCACTGTAACATCCTTGGGCTCCTGAGACCTTGTGTGGTGCAGTAGAAGAGGACCATTCTCTCCCCTTTTGGGACTGGTTTTCAGAAATGACAGCTTTCTTTTAGGATGGGTTATTTTTAAGTTTGAGGTTTGTAGTTTTCCTAGCACAGCATGTCATTTGGTGTTCTGGCCACAAGGTGGCACTCCAGCACCTCCGTGTACCTGCTCGCCCTGTCCCAGCCTGGGTAAGGCGGCCAGCACATGCGCACGCACACTGCAAAGCCAGCGATGCAAAGAGGACCATTCAAGTCCCACCCCAGAGGCGAGCCAGGTGTCTGTGTCCACGTTCCCCCCAGGACAGACACCACTCGCTGGCACCTTCCTCAGAGCACCTCGTCAATACCCCACAGCACACCCACCCTTAGCTGACTGACTCAACTGGCCAGCTCTCTGGATACGAGCTGGTTATAGGCAATAAACATATATGTTGAAAACCTCATTCATCCTCAGGAAAATGCAAATTAAAAAACCTCCAGATAGTAAACACTTAAAAGACTCAACAATATCAAGTGGTGGATGTGGGGCAAATGGAACCGTCGTTAGCACAGGCAGGAACAGCCACCCGGGAGAACCGTTGGGCAGTAGCTACTAAAGCTGAAGAGACCATGCCGTGTGGCCCCACAATTCCATTCCTACATACATACCCAAGAGAAACGCACACACATTCACCAAAAGACACGTACAAGCGTGTTTGTTCACAGCTGCACAACGCATAGTAGCCCCAAACAGGAAACGACCCCAGTGTCCATCAGCAATGAAAAGAATAAGTGCATTGCTGTATATGCACATGATGGAACACCATACAGCAACGAGAAGACAAAGGACAAGCACACACAACAATACAGACGGACATGACAAGGACAACACTGGGCGAAAGAAGCCAGGCTCGATTTAACACATCCCGTATAATTCCATTTATATAAAAGTTCAAAAATAGGCAAAACTAGCCTACGCTTAGAAGTCAAGATAGTGGTTACTTTTGGGGGGAAGTGACTAAAAAGGGGACGGGGGGTGGTGCTATGGGGTGGGGATGTTTTGTCTCTTGATCTGGGTGCTGGTTTACACAGGAGTGTTCAGTTTGTGAAAATTCATGGAGCTACATACTTAGGATTTGCGCATTTTTTTTTGTATACAGGATATACTTCAATAAAAAGTCCAAAAAGTAAATAAATAGGGTTAGCTGGCAGGTACAGAGAGAAAGATGACAGTAGAAGGGCATTGTTTCTAAAACATAGCCCTGCCCTAAGAGGCTGAGAAGGAGACTCACCTGGAGAGGCTGTCAGGGCCATTACACCATAGTATGAAAAAGCACTGGCTTCAAACTTCATACCTTCTTTCCCAGCTTCTACTTCCACTTTCCCCTGTGAAAAGAAAAGGGGAACATTTTCAGTCCAATTACATGAATCTATTTGCATACACTATGCAAGATTTGGTCCTTCCCCAGCTTTTTGTCTAAATTCCTTTCCCAACAACCCCAAGGAAAGAAAGCCTCAGATAATCTTTCCCACTTAGACAGGAGACAGAGGAGAGGGTTAACTCATCTTAGATACGAAAACTGGATTTGGCTGGAGACACAGAGATGACAGTAAAAGGGTGATGTTTAATTTCTGTGAGCTCACTTAATATTTTCCCAACATCTTTAGTTCATGGATTCTTCCCAGTAATAATCAAAAGTCCTCCGAGTAATAAAAAAACGGTGCTCTAGCTCCCTCAGTGGGGCAAACACTGAGAAGACGCCCAGGGAAGGTCACACAAGCTGCCCCGCGGGAGCCCGAGCTGGAGCAGAGTCAAAGGTCAACATGGTCTGTGGCCATGGACCAGAGAGGACTGAGCTGGTTCCCAGGGACAGAACGCACTCTTGTCTCACTAGCACGGTGTCCTGACCAATGGGGCAGACACCTTGCAGGTCAATCCCCGGGTGTCCAGACCCCCCACAGGCACTGCAACAATGGGACTTTCTCCTCACTGTCTTGGAAAAGCACCTTGAGAAAGTTTCCTCCCATCAGGACAAAAATCCCTCTAAGGTTTTCCCTTTTCTTCCCTTTTTCTGACTTGTACACAATTTCTCCTTCATTCTTTTATCAGTTCCCCTGGGACAGACTAACTATGCCTTATCCAGCCCTATACACTTCGAATCCACCACAATCCCTTCATGGTAGGTGCTCAATATGCATTTTTTTCTGGGCTATTGAAAAACTCTGCTAAGTGAGTTGCACTTCTGGATTTCCAAACCAAGAGTCAGAAGGGCTCTTGTTCATACTACCTGTAACCGCCTCTCCAGGGAGACGTTACCTTGAGGTACATCCTTTACAGTGGGTAAACAAAAATTAAGCTACCATTTATTGAAGAGGAACTGTGCTGACAATTCACAGCGCTTTATTAATTCACTTAACGCTCACAACTCTATGAAGCGCACACAACTATCCGCCTCCTATGAATCAGGAGAGTAGGGCACAGAAAGAGTAAGTAACCCAAGAACACGCTCTTAACGAATATGCTACACTATGCCACCCACTAATGCAAACTCTATTATTTTGATCACTCCCTATATCATTCTATACGAAATTCCCAATTATGGAAGACTTTTCTCAAATCACCTCTGCAGAAAACTAACTGTTGTCTTTTAGGTTTTCCTTCACTCAATGGAAATATTGATTTTACCAAACCCCAACCAATTCTCCTGCTATATGAAAGGAACTAAAAACTCCACCCATGATATAAGATCAACCTGCAAACAAACAGGTTCTGACAACCCCGGGGATGCAGGGTCCCACGTGGGTGTGGATGCTGTGCAGCCCTGTGAGAAGACTGTCCTTCACCTCCAGGGGCACAATCCAGCAGGTAGGGGAGAGCACATGACAATCAAAGATACAAGGCAGGACGCAAAAGATCTACGCGACGAAAAGGACAATAAGAATGTAGAGAACTCAGAGGAAAATATTACTTCCTGTTCTTGTGTAAAGACAAATTTTACACAGGAAGGAAAATCTGAGGAGGAGAAGCATTTGACTGAGCCAAGAGAAGGGAACGGTGTGAAGGAGGGTCTGAGGTGGGTGGCAGCAGACTGCAGGCTCACGGGTTTGCACAGGGAAGAAGCGGGAGGCGGGTTTGGAAAAGCAGTGTGGCGAGCAGGTTAGACCACGGAGCTCCTTGAACGACAACAGGCCAACGAGGTCAGGTTCTTGAGCTGAAGATCACGGTTTCAGAAAGATAAGGTCTAGACTCACTCTAGGGTCGTAACCAAAGGAGTGGACAAAGATTGCTAGGAGAGAAGCTATGGATAAGGAATCATCATAAGTTGGTGAAATAATGAGGGAGAAAGAAGTGTAAGGGAGAGAAGGGGAGTCAATAATCACAACAAAAGTTTGCTGTGAGTGACCCGAAGGACAGAGACACCAGCTATGGAGACGGAAAAGTTGGGAAGGGGCTGGAAGGAGAGGACAAACTTCCTTTAAGAACAAGGCCTTTTGAAGAGTCCATCAAAAAGGCTGAAATGGAAGAATGCAGGTCAAGAGAAAGGTCAGAACTGGAGACGGAGATCTGCGAGCGGATGAGAGAGTCAGTGGAAAGAGAAAAGCACCGAACTGCCGCCCGCGATGGAGAGTGGAGGGAAGACGGAGACCAGCGTGGGACCGAAGGAAGAAAGAGACGGGAGCAGAAGAACCAGAGCACTGTGTCAGCAGAGAAGCCAGGGAGGGGAGAACCTCACGAACAGAGGGATGGCCAGAGAGCATCGTCACTGAGGAGGGAGTCACTGGTGGCCTTCAGGAGTATTTTCCTGAAGAAATTGGAGGGGAAGGCAGAACAGGCAGGAGAAAGCGCAGGCATGAGGTCTACAAGGAGAGAACCGGCATCAGGGTGAGGAGGGCAGCCTTGGGGTCAGATGAAGGCTGACTCGGATCAGGAATCTGGGGCACACATGAAAGCTCTGAGGCAGGAAAGTCAATGTGGAAGAGGTGGTAACTGAGGGAGCCACAGCCAAAAGCTGGCAGGAGAGAATGGATACAGGGCAGCGGAGGCCTCAGAGGAGGCCTCTCTTCCCTTAGGAGAGGAGGGAAGAGGATGATGGGTAGGCACACAATATTCAGAGATGGCGAGCAATAAGAATGAGAGTGCCTGGGCTGGCCCTGTGGTCAAGTGGTTAAGTTCCCGTGCTCCGATTCGGCGGTCCAGGGTTTTGCTGGTTCAGATCCTGGGCACGGACCTAGCACCACCCATCGGGCCATACTGAAGTGGCGTCCCACATGCCACAACTAGAAGGACACACAACTAAAATATACAACTATGTACTGGGGGGATTTTGGAAGAAGAAGGAAAAATAAAATCTTCAAAAAAAAAAAAAAAGAGAGAGAGAGTGCCTGACGGTGAATATCTTCTCAGTCACTTATCCATTTCTTCCTTGACTAATGCTTGATTTTGTATCAGATAGTTAATATGTGCGTATATACTATTTGAAAATGTCTGTCTCTGTAGCTGTAAGCTCAAAAGTGGCCACAGGACTATCTTGTAACTTGAACTTCTACGCAGAAAATCTGAAGAGGAATCAAATGCAACAGAGACTCTTAATGACTTTCATCTCTATGGATCTCCAGTTGACCTGGATCATTTGCTTCACAAGTTACAGAGCCATTTGTGTTCTATGTCCCTGCAAATAGGTGTCAGTTCACAGTTCTTTTGTGATCAACTGTCAGTACCAGCAGGGCAACCGTCAGTCCCAAACCAAGGCTGTGAATAACACCGGTCTACCTCTAGGACAGGACTGCTCCTGGGCAGTACTCATGACTCATGTTCGGAAACCTCGGCCTAGTCAACTCAAAGGCAGAGGTTCCCAGCCTCTGCTGTGCACTGGAAACACCTGGGGATTTTAAAAAAAGTACTGATGTTCGGCTCTCGCTCCCAGGCATTCTGATTTAGCTGGTATGGGGTGCAACCTGGGCATTAGGATTTTAAAAAGTTCTCCAGGTGACTCTAGCAGGCAGCCAAGTCTGGGAATCACTGCTTTAAGGCTCTGTTTGTGAACAACGGTGCTGGCTCTGGAGCCTCTGTGCACCCTGGCCTGTCAAGAGACTCCCCCAAAGTCACAGCGGCTGTGAGTCTGTGAACAAGGACAGCTGCACAAAGATTCAGAGCTCCAGACCGCGGCCACTTCGGTTGATCTCTCCTCTGGACAAGGCCCCCGGCAGGGGAGGAGCAGCTATCTTCCTTCCGGATTCTGCCTCATGAGGCTATGAGGCAGACAGGCTAGGTCGGGGGTTCCTAGATGCTTGGATTCCAAGAACTAGTGAAACGCATCTCCATCCTCAATCCTGGGGACAGAGAGAGGGTTGCCAAGTTTTTATTTCATAAAATAAATATGTTTCTTAAAAACACAGCTATCTACTGTTAGCCTTTCAGGAAAGACCAGACATTTTAAGCCCCAACATATGGATAATATGTAATATCCGAACAACAGACAGGTCTTTAAACTGAATACATAGTTTTTTACGAAAAACTCACTGCAACTGTCTTTTTCTCATTTTGCCTCAAACGGGTGAAAACGTTGTCAAGTATCAGCACTCAGAGGCACTGCGCTAGACTGATTTTACCTCATTTATAAAGCTGCCACAGTACTAGAAAAGGATCCCCGTGGTTCTTCTCATCTAACACCCTACGATTCTACAATTCCAGCAGGTCAAGCTGCCCCTCCCGCATCCCTCTCCATGGGAGTGAAGCTTCGCCGGCAGGCGAGTTTTAGCAACAGCCAGGAAACACAACTTTTATTCATTTGTGTGTGTCAATGGCTCCAAAAGTGACCATTTTCAAATAAACCTACCAGTATACAAAATTAGGGCCATCCCCATGAAGAAAGGGCTTGCCTGGCTCAAAATCAATCAGGTGTCTTCTTAGACGACGGCTTTTTCCATATAAGGAAGGTGCTACATATCAACATTTGTTTTTTTGCGACATTTGTAAATTTACTCTACTCTAGCATGTCACCAAGAAAATCGGGACGGGGGCTGGCCCCGTGGCCGAGTGGTTAAGTTCGCGCGCTCCACTACAGGCGGCCCAGTGTTTTGTTAGTTCGAATCCTGGGCGCGGACATGGCACTGCTCATCAGACCACGCTGAGGCAGCGTCCCACATGCCACAACTGGAAGAACCCACAGCGAAGAATACACAACTATGTACCGGGGGGCTTTGGGGAGAAAAAGGAAAAAATAAAATCTTTAAAAAAAAAAAAAGAAAAAGAAAATCGGGACAGGACGTCATGGACTCCCAAAGTGGGCTGGGCCTTCCTGTTGGTACACTGACCACAGAAGAAGGCCTCAGTGTTCCGAGCGAAGTTGGCTTCCCAAGTAAAGTTACCATCACAGAAGAAGAAGGTCATTGGAAGAAGGTATTGGATAATTCTTCTCAAAGTTTCTAAGCATCCACAAAGCACTAACCAGTCTCGCGCTGTAGCTGGCCTCAAGGTGGAAGCCTATGCTATCCAAGTCAGCGCAAACCACACCGAGTCATCAACGGATGCCCTGGACTCATGGCGACTTCCTCAGGTAACGCACCCCGAGCATCTGCTGGGTCTCCTGCTCACTCCTGAGCTGAGTTTTTGTGTTTGTTTTTGTTTTTTTAAATCACCATCACAAAGTATGCAGTAGGGCTTGACACCCGAAAGGAGGTAATTAAATGCCAGGGGTGCGAATGCCAGCTTGTGTTCACCAGCACTGCCCAGCAGGCCCAGTAAGAGGGGAAGCGTGACCCAAAGATGTCTGTTTACCACCTCGGGGGACTCTGGCACTGAAACATTCTCTAGCAATATTTTTCAGTCTGGAGTCTGCAAATGTAGTCTTGGGACACTGCAAGTTTGTTTCACAAATGTTAAGATTTTCAAAAATTTTTTGATGGGGTCAAAAACTAATTTACACATATTTTGGACCATCTGGTTGACCACCTTCTAACCAAGTACTGCCACCAGATGTCAGTGCCAGCATTTGCCTTGTGTCCGCCGCCACATGGCCAAGAAGTTGCTACTTGAATCGCCATGGTAAGCCCTGCTACTCGATCCTGGGAGCTTGTTAGAAACGCAGCACTTCAGACGCCACCCCAGACCTACTGAATCATAGTCTGCATTTTAACAAGATTCCCAAATGATTCCTATGCACATTCAAGTGGGAGAAGCAGTGAGCTAGAGAGAAAAGAACAGAGGAGGACTAGACATATAAATAATTCAGTCACAGTCAGTGGGAGCCAAATAACAGCTCAATGCGCTGTACAAACATTGAAAGCAGCTGAAACTGAGCAGAGGCCAGAGGACTCAGTCATCACTGGGCACTCGGAGCCCCAGGTGAGCTGAAGGCGCCAGAACTCCCTGCTACAGTGCTGGGACCAGCGGCTCTGCCATCAGCCAAACAATGTCATTTACACATTTAGAATTTAATGTCAATTGCACATTTGTTTTGGTTTACAGCTGTCTATAAGAGTTCTAAGCAAAAGGAGCTTATGCCTAGTTTTATATTGATACATATTTAAGTAGCATTAAAAAACAGGGTCAACACTGGGTGTCCAAGTAGTCTTTTTTCTTTAAAATGGGTGTGTTATCTGTTCTTGACTTAAGATGGAGGATCCTTTCTTCACTGGACACACAGACCCTGCAACTCAAAAATCCATGAGAAGGTTTGGTAGAGAAGGTTTAGATTCCTCGCTTAATTAGCAGGTGAAATGGCATTCAGGGTTGTCAAGGGCTGTGTAAGTTTTAGGACTGCCACCTCCACAAAAGAACTGATAGTTCACCTCCATAGGGAAAAATCCCTTTCAAACCGAGGTCAGAAGTCCTAAAGAAAAGAGTGGCTGGGGCAGTTAACAACAAAAAAGGTGAGGCATGAAATCCACAAGAAAAATTAACACCAGAAAAGAAATGTGTTCCTTTCTATTGATTATAATTGGCAAAGAAAAAAAAAAGCCATTCCTTTTTTTTCTTATTGTTTTTTATATTTACTAAAATCGTAATCTGCTTATGTGCTGTGGAAGAGCAATCCTACTATTTTTTATTTGCTTATTTAGACATTTTACTCCCCAAAGGAGCAACAAATCCTCCACTAGTAAACACCAACTGTATAAACTACACAGTGATCTATTACTCTATTTTTATTAGCAAAATGGTTTATAATAGTCATAATTACTGTGCACACACTATCTTTTTTACTTGACATGTTTTTGGATATGTTTTCCAGTTCTTTTATAGTATATAATAATTCCTCATAGGATCATCTCAATTTGATTAGCTTAGACATATGGACTGTTTTTACTATTTCATAATCAACAGATTTGCTATAAATATATTTGCATAAATAGCTTTATAACACGATGATTTCTTTAGATGCACAAATAGGAAGGATCGTATGTACGTATTCCCAAAAGGAGGCTGCCAGCTTCAGGATCTGATCGGTTTTACACCACTTTCTCCTTTTGATTCACTCTTCATTGTGGGTTTTTACAAAGATATTGTTTGTTTTCTAAAATCAAGAATGGATGCTTAATTTTGTCAGTTGCCTTTCTGATATCCATCGATATGAGCATAAGGATATTTTTCTTTACCGCTTTCGTAATTAAAGTGGCATATTTTGGTTTTGTTGTCCTTATATTAAACCAACCCTGCATTCCTAAAATAAACCTAATTCAGTCTCAGACTCAGTGACTAAGTCTTTGAGGGTGTTATTGTCTATCTGCTACCTTTTTATTCAGGAATTTTCCATCGATGTTGACAAGGGAGACTGACCCAAAATATTATCAGACTTTAGATTAAGCCTATTAGTCTTAAAGAATGCATTTGACTACCATACCATCCTGTTCTATTTGTGTAATATAGAAATTGAGTTCTTTAAAGTTCCAATTTTTTTCAAGTAATTCCTTTGATTCTAGGTGCTTTTGTAAAGGGAGGGGAGCACTTCTCGTTTTTTTTCTCTTTTACCACATTAATTACGCCAATTGAATACTGATTTAGCTAATCTTTTAAAAGAACCAAATATTGATTTTATTTATGGGTTGTAAGTCTTTTTTATTTTAAAATTTATTTTCATATGGGGCTGGCCCAGTGGTGTAATGGTTGAGTTTACATGCTCCGCTTCAGTGGCCCAGGGTTCGCTGGTTTGGATCCTGGGCACAGACCTACACACCACTCACCAAGCCATGCTGTGGCTGTATCCCACATACAAAATAGAAGGCGGCGGCACAGATGTTAGCTCAGGGCCAATCTTCCTCACCAAAAATAAATAACTAAATAAAAATTTCATGACAATCTTTATTATGTAATTTGTTCTTCTTTATAGTTGGCTGCTTTGCTCTTTTTCTAGATAATTATAGATTTTTTTCTTGTTTAAGTACGTAGATGAATGCAATTTCTTAAAACTTTGACATACTCCATATACAATGCTTACAATATTTAACAATAGTCTTCTATGATAGTCTATACATTTTCTTCCTAATTTAGTTGCTATTTAGGGTTTTTAGTTTGCCACTAATAATATTTTTAACGATTATTCATTTAAATAGGTAGTACATGCATATAGTAAGAAATTCAAATTCAGAGGGAGAAATAAGTCTCCCTTCCACCCTCTCTGCAGTCCTCCAAGTGTCCTCCTTAGAGGCAGCCACTGTCCCCAGTTCCTTGAATAACTTTGCAGAGATCCTTCATATACACGTGCATGTGTGTGAGAAAAAACAGCTTTTTCCTTTATACAAATGAGAGCGTGTTGTACACTCTGTGCTTCACCTTACATACAAACCTTTGTAAGAGAAGTGATCACAATTTTTAAATGGTTTAGGAGTTCTCAATTATGCATTTTTATGTCTAACTTTATTTCATTACGGTCTATGCAAGTGGTTTTATGAAATTTCCATCTTTCTAAATTTACCAGAATTTACATGTGACATAATAAAGGATCAATTTTTATGAAAGAGTCACATAAAACATTTTACAAAGTGTATTTCCCTGGCTTTATATTTCATTTTCTCCAAGTTTCTGTTAATTTTGTTCATTATGCAATTTAAAACTCTAACCTTTTTGTTTTTTGGTATGCTTGTTCTTTTACGATAGTGGGGAAAATTTCCACCAAAATTACATTCCTAACTATTTCTACTTTTATGTATTTTATTGAGTTATTTAAGGCATGTAGAGCCAATGAAGATTTCTTTCACTATTTATTGTGCTTGTATCACTGAGCATATTGATCCCTCAGCACATTTTAGTTTAAAAATCTACTTTTTCAGATACCACCTTAAGTTGTAGTCTTTTGATACATATGTACTGGGAGGTGCGTGCCTAGTAACTTAAAGAGCACTCCTTTAATTAATCTTACTTACAGGATGGTTTTGAATAAATTAAACTTTATTCATCTCTGGTTTAAACTCAAAATGATGTATTTCTATTTCTAACTATACTGCAAACACCAACAACTTAGCAAAAGAGCTTTCCCTGGCGTCTGCAGAGGAGGGCGGCCCCTGGGCACTGGGGCCAGGAACGGAAGGCAGATCTTGCTGCTTTCTTCTGATTTAATGCTCTGGAACTGCAGTGGAACAAGCTCAATAACCTGGCGTGAATTTCCAATATTGGATTAGCGACATTTTAGAGTGGAATATGCTTTGTAAGTAATGATAGCTACACTGGGTTGACAAGGTTTTATGGTACTTCATTCTTTATACTCTGGGTATCTCAGGTAACTGGCTGGCCTGCAACAACATGATTTGCACCAAACTCTCTAGTTTAAACACCTCCATAAAGTCCTTTTAATCCAGCATGTACACTATTTATAAAACCCCCATGACATCATCAGTTCAACAACTCAGAAAACTTGTCACATTTATATAAATATTAACATGACATAGGTATTCAAATACAAGTACACATACACAAATGCCTTATCGAAAATCTCTATTTTAAAGACTTATAAATGGATAGGGATTATCAAGTGCCTCTTTCATAATATCTATTTTTAGGTACACCAGCCAGAAATGGCTCTCTTTTTTTTGGTTTGTTTTTGCTAAGGAAGATTCACCCTGAGCTAACATCTGTTGCCAATCTTCCTCTATTTTGTATGTGGGTCACCGCCACAGCCTGGCTGCCAACAAACCGTGGAGGTCCGTGCCCAGGAACTGAACCCAGGCCACCGAAGTGGATCATGCTGAACTTAACCACTAGGCCACGGGGCCAGACCCAGAAATAGCTTTCTTATATACCAATAGAGGATTACTGAATCACAACTTTATAAATGCTACATAAAAAAGTGACAAAAGCCACATAGTTTCTAATATTACTACTGAAATTCATGATGTCAATCCTCAAAGTTCTTTTAAATAACCATCGTTAATGTAACTCAAAGTTTCTCTAGGGTTAAGGAATATTCACATCTAGCTTTTATGAGGAACATGAATGTTTTATGCTCTCAGGGCAGTAAATAAAACCCATTCCCTACAGGAATGTACAGGGCAGTAAATAAAACCCATTCCCTACAGGAATGTACAGGGCAGTAAATAAAACCCACTCCCTATAGGAATGTACAGGGCAGTAAATAAAACCCATTCCCTATAGGAATGTACAGGGCAGTAAATAAAACCCTTCCAAGATTCAAGCTTGTCTATCTCCACAGAAAGAGAAAAACACAATTCGGGGTTGAATGAGGCTAAGATTAGAAGAATCAGGATACTGAATTAGGAACCTGCCAACAGAAGTTTCCAGGAACAACTGTATGAAAGCAGCATGTAACAGGTTAATCCATGGATTTTTCCACAGCTCCTCACTTCTGCTTCCAGACGCCACAATACTGTCCAAACGCGGGGCCTGAACACAACATTTTCCAGAGTTTCTGACATCTAGACATCCATTAAGAATTACTTTCAAATAAAAAGAAATTTCTTAATTCATTTAGATAATTGGAACCTTACTGGACTCATGTAAATTATAGGGCCTACGAAGTACTAATTATACTCTTTCTTATAATGATACCTCCAATTCATATCTAGGAAGCAACCAAGAAAGATGAGAACGCTTAAGGGGCTAGTATTCTTGTATTGAAATGAACTCAGATTTCCTATCAAAGTAGTTCTTCAATAAAGAGGTACAAGAAGTCAATAAAACTAGCACTTTATTCATTGGAATGTTCATCTTGATCTCCAAGCCAAGGACAGTGCTCTTCTAAGTGGAACTCTGACACAACACGGGCCTCCCGTCAACTCAAGCACCAAGGCCCCTCAAAGGGGTCCGGAATGGATTGACCTTCCAACCTTATACATTGGATGATGTTATACTGAGAAGGAATTCAATTCCCATTGCCAGGAGAGGCTGTGGTTATCACATCAGTTCCTCTGCAAAATAGAGTCTGGTTAGTAAAGGAATACAAAAAGAAAACAATAAATGGATTATTTTGATGGTGTGAAGGGAAGAGATAGTAAGATATCTCTAGGAAGCTGTATAAGACCAAGTCCTAATGAGGGGTACAAAAAGAAAAGGCAATGAAAAGAAGACCCAAGGGAGTCAACACACTCAAATTTCAAATGCCCAGCCAAGATATGGACATCTACAGGTCATTCCCCAAACTCTTTGAGGAAAAATATAACAATGGAATTCACCATTCTTCATTTGACTCAGTGCCTCAGCAATCACTAAAGTGCCCTTCGGTAGCGGAAATTAAAGTAACTAATGACATTGCTTTATACTGGAATTATTTTACAGATATGAAAACAGGGAGATGAAATTCTCCCGCGTATAAAGCTACCCCGGAAGTTAAGTCTGCAAACCTCGACACACATTCGCCTACACCAGCTCTCCTCAGAACCGGAAGGATGGGGATCAATGAGATCAAACAACTATTGAATAATTCTTCTGACCTGCAAAATGAGAACGAAGTAGTCTACAGGTTTGTTTCGCTGGTAGAGGTAGTATTCTGGGGCTTTCTTGTTCTTCTCATCATACTTCAGTTCCTGGATGACATTGGGGTGCTTTAGCAGCCTTAGAAGGATCTTCTCTGACATCTGGGATGGGCTAAATGCTTCTACTTCTATAGATATAAACACAACTTGATATTACACTTCAAATGGATGGAAAAAATTACACTAGTGATTAAGGTGTTTAGATAACAAGAATACTTGGAGTCAAAGTGATACAATGTGGATAACGAGACTTCCGTTTGGTGATCCACTGGGGGCGGATTACCTGGGAAAAATTAGAAAATGCTGAATTCTCATATTTGTTTCCTTTAAATTTTTCCTTTTCCACCTGTCGTTTGTTTCAGTTCTCATAAAAATACTCTAATTTTCTGACTGATAACAAAGGAAAATCAACCAGAAGCAGGCTCCTTGACTGCCAGGACGCCCTTCAGCAGGCCACAATAGTCTGGCTGTCCCACAACAGCCAGAGGAAGAAGCGAAGGTCAGGAAGCATCTAGGTGTGCGTTAGTACCAGGTGCACAGACGCGGTGCCCCACACCTCATTCTCCCACTCAACTACCTGCGAAAGTCTGGGAACAAGGATGGCAGAGATTCGGAATAAAAACAAGGCACGTGCACACATCAACATGCACTCCAACTTGCCAATCAAAAAAAAAGTAATGTTGATCTGTATTTATAAAGATATCGATTTTATTTAAAATAACAAAACCCAAAATTACTGATTGAAGGGTGCTATACAGACACTGGACTTCATGGCATCTCAGAGGCAGATTAGGATAACATTGCGTTTTAAATTGTGGTTCTTAAATGATGAAGACTATTATCAGAATTAGAAAAAGAATAATAAGTTAAAGATATTATTTATAGATTTAAAATTTTTTAAATTATGTTATATATGAAAATTATAAATTCTGTATTAGCTTCTGTGACTTTTTTGTTATAACAAAATAAGATAATACATTGCAGAAATTTTGGAAAATACAGAAAAAGATAAAGAGGAAAATTAAAATTACCTATAAACCAACCACTCATAACCATTCTGAGTAACTGGTGAGCATTTCTTTCCAGTACCTTGCCTGGGCAAGTGTGCCTGTGTATACATGTGTGTACACACAAAAACAACTATAATCTTACTGTACACACAGTTATATACCCTGTTTTTTCTCACTTTATATTAAATTATGAGTCTTTTCCCATGTCAGAAATATTATATTGTGAGCATTTCCATATATCTGAAAACATGATCTTAAAGAATGCATAACATTCCATCACAGGGCTGCTGTTAGCCTTCTTTTCAAAATATTGAGTACACTGCATGCAGCTGAAAGGCACTGGCTGCCCTTCTTGGACACAGACGTCTTCTACAGGCCACTGGGTACTTTCGGATTTTCTCACACGTCCCCCGGCCAGCAGAGCTCACCCTTCACCTAGAGAGCCACGTGGGGATGTGAGAAGGAGCGGTCCGTCTCCTAAGTCCATTCAACCTTGAGCTCTCTGGAGCAGTCAGTGCCGGCCGGGTTGGTGGTTTTAATAATGTGAACACTTGCCTCCTCGAATGGGCCCGAGTTAACAATCTGATTTGAAGAGGCCATCAAGAAATCCATGTCAAAGTTCTTAGAATTTCTGATTTTGTTAAAACCACAAAAGATAGATTTAATTTTGAAAATGTATTTGTCTTCTTTGCAAATCATAGCACCTGTGTTACCACTGATGTCCAATTGTTCGTCCAAGGCAAGCTGAAGAGAGAATTACTCAGCTGTCTACCACGCAATGAGGTGGCGTCTGGTTCACACTGTCAGCCTACTCCACCAGCTGGCTCGCCCCTGGCCTGAGCTGGAAGCAGATGACCTGGCCTACCGTTCACATGCAGTGTGGCACTAACATTCATCCTTACCTTTCAGACCAATTTTAAGTTACTGGTCCACCCCTGGTAAATGTCTCAGAGGGTTCATGCCGACACTGAACACAGGAGAGGAGAGAATTTAAAAAGAAAAAAACAAAACAAAACAAACAAAACAAAAAAAAAACAAAAAACAAAACACAAAAGTGGCATTACTTATCACCCCATTTCCCAGCCTCCACCCCCGCCCGCCCCAGTCAGCGGTGGGTGAGAAACACGCTCCAGGGTTGGTAGAGATTTCAAACGGTGATAAGCTGCACTTGCCTGTTGCTAGGAAACGGTGCATGGCCAAGAGAAGCTGTGGTGATATTTTAACCTTCATCTCGCTGTCTGTCTGCTTAAAGGCAGAAAAATCTTGCTTTCTTTCACGATGGGCCACTTTCTTTTTCGTTCTGTTATCAGCTGAGGGAAGAACGAGAAAAGAAAAAAGGAAGGAAATGCATTCCATTAGATCGGGGCTCTTTTTGAATGAAAATGAAAAATCTATTGGCAAGGCTAGACTCTCTCTCCAGATTGTGGGCAGTCTGTGTGCAGACACCGCATGGAAAGAGGAAGGGAGAGGGAGTCCTCGTCAAATGAGTGCAGCAGCCATGACACAATCCGAAGAAAGTGCTAACAGGCAACCTGATTAGTAGCAACTATAAACATGCTCCCTGAGATCGTTAGAACCCTTGTAAAGTACACGATTGGGCAGCCTTGGACGGAATCCCCGTGGATCCTATAGAACCACATAGCAGCCGAGCACGTGGCCTGGAGCGCGCAGTCTCCTGCTACTCAATGTCACCACACTGCAGCAAAGCACAATCTCCGTGCTACAAAGAACAGGCAAGCACGCCCCTGCCTTTAAGAGGCTCCTAGCCTCTGCCCAGCGAAAACACACACACAAACTTCTTAAGAAACAAACGAGAATGCTTTCATAGAACAATATTTTAATAATAGTATCTGGTAGCTTCAGCTCTACCCCAGACAGCGAGATCCTCTAGGTCAAGCAAATATGAAGAAAGTGATAGAGGTCAGCAAAGTTCCTCCACAAAAGGCTGGACGGCAAATATTTCAGGGTCTGCAGGCCACACGGTCTGTGTGGCAACTACTCAACTCTGCTGTTTAGCAAAAGCAGTGAGATGTAAACAAAGTAGCTGGCAGTGTTCCAACAAAGCTTTATTCTGCACGTGCAGTTTGAATTTTGTATCATTTTTGTTTGTCACAAAATAACTATCCCTTTGATTTTTTCCCCAACAATTAAAAAATGTAAAAGAAAAACATTCCTAGCTTGTGGGCCGTACAAAAAGCGGCAGCGGCAGGCACTCGGGCGCCGTAGTTTGCAAACCCTGATCGAGGAGGTGTCTAATGCAAAACCTTTAATCAGGTTGCCTGTTGTTACTTACTTTGGACTGTGCCATGACTGCTGCACTGATATGATGAGGATTCTCTCTCTCCCTTCCTCTTTCCACGACAAAGAAACGATCAAAAAAAAAAAAAAAAACTAGGTTAAAGCGCAGACCCCAGTCCCTTGCTCCTTTCCCGAGAACCATGGGTCTCTGTATCACCATTTCACGCCTAGGGCAAAACAGAGTGATTACTACGCTTGTTCTGGGGAGAAGGCAATTATAACTTATAATTTTCTTCTGTCTCAAATTCTTTTGAGAATCAAGACAGTAAAAATCAACACAAAATTGTAAAATAACTTTCTAATGGCAAAGGCAGTCATCATCCCTGATCTCCAGTCTAGACCAAGAATATACCCGAAACCACGAGTTCAGCATTTTATATGAGTATGTCATGGTAGGCAATGCTTCTGTAGGAATTCAGTCTAATGGAGGTTTAAAAGTTAACTGAAGGGCTGGCCTGGGGGAGCAGTGGTTAAGTTCGCGCACTCTGCGTCAGTGGCCCCGGGTTCACCAGTTCGGATCCCGGGTGTGGACCTACACACCATTTATCAAGTTTATCAAGGGATGCTGTGGCAGGCATCCCACATATAAAATAGAGGAAGATGGGCGGGGATATTAGCTCAGGGCCAGTCTTCCTCAGCAAAAAGAAGAGGATTGGCAGCAGATGTTAGCTCAGGGCTAATATTCCTCAAAAAAAAAAAAAAGAATTTAATTAATTAATTAATTTATAAAAATTAAAAGAACTAATGTTTAAAAAAACAAATAAATAAAATAAAAGCCAAACAGAGCCCAGACGCTCTTTCTCTATCCCACCATTAAGAGCCCCAAACGTCTCAGGCCTTTAGCCATCTCTGGGATTTTTAAACTCTTGACAGAGTCTGACTTTGGTGAAAGTGAGGCTGAGGAAGGTTTAAGTTCCACAGTCCAATGATCCAGTTGTGTACAGTAATGAGATAAGATTCAGGTTCCACGCTCAGCCCAGGATCAGGCCTACCCTCGGGCAAACAGGTGGGGATACTCCCCACCCCCTCGACCCATCCCCCCAAAAAGAAGACAGAGAAGCAGAGAAAGGGAAAAACAGATTCTTATTGTGTACCCCACCCTGTACTGCCTCCTATACCCCTACGTTGCCATCACCGCCCCAGCAGAACTATACTCACGAACCTCGCCTCTACCCTGGCCCATCAGTTCTGTAACAAGGAAATTTAAACAGTTGCTATCCATCAATTTAACATATCTCCCTCACTTTTTAAGTACTTGAATTAATGACCTTAAGTAGAAAAAGAAATTTATCTGAAAACAATTTACCTAGTTGTGTAAAATGAAACTTTAGTAAAGAACAATTCTTCTTCCACATGTAAAATAAACGTAAAAACCAAGAATGAGGGGCCAGTCCTGTGGCTGAGTGTTAACTTCGAGTGCTCCACTTCGGTGACCCAGGGTTTCACCGGTTTGGATCCTGGGCACGGACACAGCACTGCTCATCAGGCCATGCTGAGGCAGCATCCCACATGCCACGACTAGAAGGACCCACAACTAAAATATGCAACTATGTACTGGGGGGAGTTGGAGAGAAAAAGCAGAAAAAAAAAAAGAAGAAGATTGGCAACAGTTATTAGCTCAGGTGCCAATCTTTAAAAAAACAAAAAACCAAGAATAGAGTTTTCTGTTCAGGGCAAGTAATGCCCAGATCAATGGTTAGAAGCAGCTGGCTTTTCAAACAATCACTGCCACTTGACATTACAAGACCTGCCTCTTCCTTTGCCCCCAACGAAGGGACTGGAATACACTGATAGGTTGTGCACACATGGCGCATAATTAGAAATAGAGGCAAACAACTGGAGAGGTGTCAGATGACGCTCAAACAACATGACGAGAAAAGCAAACGTTTGGGGAAATTACACTCAGACGATGCTACTCACTGTATAAATCTGTTTCATCTAGAATCTCAGATTTGATGATCTCTTCGATCACGTCTTCCAACGTGACAATGCCCAGAACTTCATAAAACGGGTCCCCCTCGCCCTCGTTGTTTACTCGCTGCACGATGGCCAGGTGAGATTTACCTGCAAAGAAAAGAAAACAAAGTTGAAGACGTAATTTTTGGAATTTCCTGAATGAAGCCTTATAGATGATTACGGTAAAAACAGCAGCAAACACAGATACCATATTACCAAAGTTTGCATTTCAGCATTTAAAAGTGGTATGAAAATGCCACAAACAAATGGAAAAACTTTGTGAGGCATCAAAACGAGCCCAGTTAAGCCAGAAGAATGTCAACTTCCACACACACTGTTGTGCACCACATCACTGTTTGCTTCCTAATGGATTTGGTCCTCAGGAATGGCAGCTCTTCCTCTGTGACCTTTTAGCAACTGCTACTTTACTTTAGGAGAGCAGTTCCCAAAGTGTGGTCCATGGAACCACGGGGATGGCCAAGACCCTTACGGGAGGCTGCCAAGGTCAAATCATTTTCATTAGAATACTAACATGTTCCTGGCCTTTTTCATCGTGTTGGTATTTGAACCACTGGTGCAGAGCGGCCCCAGCACAAATCAAGGCAGTGGGAGCACACCGTACTAGCAGTCACTGTGTTCTCCACCACCACACGCAGTAAGAGGGAAAAACGTCAGTTTCTCTTAAGAATACCCTTGATGAAGCAGTACAAGTTGTTAATTTCATAAAATCTTGCCCCCGAATCCCCGGCTTCTAATAGTCTATGTGACAAAACGGGAAGTAGCGTGAAACACTCCTGTTGCCTTCTGAAGTCGGATAGTTGTCCTGAGGAAAAGCACTTGGCAGTCATTTGAGTTGCAAGTTGCACCAGTCACTGTTTTCACTGACATCATTTTTACTTGAAAGATTGGCTTCCAAACAAACTACGGTTATTCAGACTTGCATATTGGGCAGATATTTTCTTGAAAATGAACAAAGTGAGCCTGTTACATTAAGGAAAACAACAGCAGCATTTGCTGCCAATGATAAAATTTGAGCATTTAAGGGAAAATCAGAATTGTGGGAAACTTGCATCTATCACTGTGAGCTTGAGAGCTTCTCAATAAAGACTTTTCTGATGTGATAGGTAGTGATATTAACAAATATGATTTTTTAAAATATTGAATAATGAAATGTGTTAACATTTCAAAGATCTGCATAACTTAGGGAACCAATATTTTCCCTAATGATGATGTTAGCAAATCATGCACACGTCAGCTGTCTATTCAGAGTGCAAGACATAACAAGGGATTTTTTAAAGTAAACCTTTTATTTTGCAGTAATTTTAGATTTCCAGAAAAGTTGCAGAGACAGTATGGAGAGTTCCTCTATACTCTTCACTCAGTTTCCCCCATTGTTAACATTTTACACTACCATGATATACTTATCAAAACTAAGAAATTGACGTTGACACAGTACTACTCAGTAAATTCCAGACCATGTTTGGGTTTCACCAGTGTTCCCATTACTGTCCCCTGTCTGTTCAAGTATCCGATCCAGAGTACCACACTCCCCAGTCTCCTCTGGTCTGTGACAGTTTCTCTGTCTTTCCTTGTTTTCATGACCTTGACAATCAAGGAGTACTAGTCAGGTATCCTACAGAATGCCCCCCGATTAGGATTTGTCTGATGTTTTTCTCATGATTACACTGGGGTTATGGGTTTTCTAGTTACATCATATCAGGGCTTACATGACGTCACTGGTGATGTTCACCCTCCCACTTGGTGAAGGTGGTGGTCCCCAAGCTTCTCCACTGTAAAGTTTCTAACTTTCCCCTTTCTCTAATTCTGTTCTTTGGAAGCAAGTCACTACGTCCAGCCCAACCCCAGGGAGGGGTGCAGGGTAAGAATTAAGCCCTACTTCCTGGAGTGGGGGAGTATCTACATATATTATTCAGAATTATTCTGTAAGGAAGATTTCAGACCAAACAATTTTAATGTAACAGTGCATCAAAAGTCCACTGATATAGTTTCAGATTCTACGTTGCAACTAACCTTTAAGAAACTACCACTTGTCTACTTTTGGTATAGTCTCAAAGGAGAATATCCACAACTGTCCAAAAAGGCTATTAAAACACCCTTCCCTTTTCCAAATACATATCAGGGTATGGCCAGATTTCCTTCACATACTTCAACTAAAACAGTATACTGCACAGATTGAATGCAGAAGAAGGTAAGAGGACCCAGCTGCCTTCCATTTAGCCAGATAATAAAAGAGATATGCAGGGTGAGCCCTGGTGGCCTAGTGGTTAAGTTCAGCGCAGTCTGCTTTGGTGGCCCAGCCCCAGTTCCTGGACATGGACCTACACCACTCATCTTTCAGTGGCCATGCTGTGGTGGTGGCTCACACATAAAAAGAGGAAGATTGGCAGCAGATGTTAGCTCAGGGTGAATCTTCCTCAGCAAAAAAACAAAAAAGAGACATGCAAAAAGGTAAACAATGACACTCTTCTTACTATTTTTGTTTTGGAAAATAGTTTTCTTAATAAAAATGCTATTTATGTTAAGCTATAATGGATTTATTATTGTCTTTAAAAAATTAGTTAGTAAGTAAAGTTTTAAACTTCTCAGGCTTCATTTTAAATACAATAAATATCAAAAGATACAACCCACAGGGAAGAACACATGCTCTGAAGTCGAACAGTCCTGGATTTGAACTCCAGCATTGCCACTTATTAGCCATTACCAGCTGTATGGTCATAGCTTTTCTAAGCCTCAGTATCCTCATCTCTAGACCAGGCTCAGAATAAATGCTGCCACATAGAATTGTTATGACTGTGAGAGATAATGTTGGTCACCAGCAAAGACAGTGCCTATGATCCACTGGGTGATCAATGAATGGTAACGCTTATTAATTAATATTCTTTCTCAATTCTAAGGCACCATCAACTTATCACCAGCATAGAGACAAAAAAGAAAACACTACATTAAACGTACACCTTGATTAAAGGATGCATCTCAATTTCAGAAAGATCTTTTAAAATATTAAATGCATCTTTCAAACACCAATATTGGCTTTCCCAATCCAAGGCATGTGAGGCAGCTGAAACATATCCTTAAGCCAAGCAGACATGATCTGAAAATCTCATAATCAGTGAATATGTATATTATTTTTTAAATGACAGGGTGGGTTTTTTTGGGCGGGGGGAGGGTGGGCCTTTAAATAAAGTTTACTTAAAACCTAACAAATTGGGCAAGTTCACTAGACACAACCAGCCAGACAAACTAAAAATATTCTGCAGGCCAGGTCTGATCAGGTTCCCAGCACTTACTCAGAAACTGGCTTTGGTTCTGTGGGTTTGTCAGCCCCTTTCCGCTCTGCCTCAGGCCCCTTTATAGGCAACAATGTCTGGAAGCCTAGAAGTTTAGATTGTTAGACAATTAGGCATCCTAACAATTTTCATCCTTAGCGTGCTCACCCTCAAAGAACGAAAATATTTTGAGTAAATGAGACTAGGAGGGAAACTTATCAGCAATAGATATAAACACCACATCAGGTCAAGTCAATTCTAGTGGAGTCAATTCCGTCCAGTCGGTTTCTCACATCTGCTTTCCCAAGGACCCAAACATAAGCAGTTAAAAATTCTTGGTGAATGCTGTCTGTCGAAAGTTAAATTCTTTTGCTATTCCCAGCTTGTGATCATTTAAAAGGAATTTTCCAAAGCAAGGTCTAATATTAGACTCAAAATGAAGTTTCCATTCCGCTGAGGCGCTATTCTCACCAGAGTAACTACCGCGTAATCAGATTGTCTTGGAGCAATTCGTTTAAATGCAGATGGACATACTTGGAATACCAGCTCGATAGCACCAACATATCCGCCTGGAAAGGGCCTTACTCTAGGAGAGATTGTCCATGTGAGTTAGGCTTCTGAGACTGAAAATTATTAAGTTTTCTTCCAAGCCCCCTTGTAGCCTGCTATACCCCCATCTCCAAAGCTGAAGCTTCTGCATCTGCAGAGCCACGTTCTCTGAGCTTCGGAATTCCCGGTGAGGAGTCCTGTTTTTTGAACCTTCTTCCCGGCAGGCAGAACAAAATAAAATGACACCCCCTTCTCTCTTATCCAGCATTTGGAGAACAGCAGTACAATGCACCTATCCCCTACTTCAATATTCACTGCCGGGAGTTCAGTTTTCAGCCTCATCAATGGAGCATTCAAAAGGAAAATGTAAACAACTTGTCAATACAGAAATTTTAAAAATAGAGCTCAAATAGCATCCTTCTTAACCTGAGAGTTGGAAGGATTAAGTCAGGAATGAAAGCACAAAAGGAATTTCGGGAAACTATTAAAAGACTAAGCCAAAAACTGAAAAATATCATGAACAGGGGTCAGTCCTGTGGTGTAGTGGTTAAGTTCGGCGCCCTCCGCTTCAGCAGCCTGGGTTTGCGGGTTCGGATCCTGGGCACAGAACTAAACCACTCATCAGCCATGCTGTGGTGGCAACCCACATATAAAGTGAAGGAAGACTGGCACAGAGGTTAGCTCAGGGCTAATCTTCCTCAAGCAAAAAAAGAGGAGGATTGGCAGCAGAGGTTAGCTCAGGGCTAATTTTCCTCAGCCAAAAGAAAAAATATGAATTGATGGATTCTTAACTTCCAAAGAGAAGAATGAAAATACAGCAATCAGCACAATATGCAGTTATAGGCATTAACACTAAAACTTTTAAATATACACAGATTAAACAAACTTGATAAACTGTATACAGAATAAAGCATACGTTCCTGTCACAGTTTGGGTTTGGAGAGAGCCCTTTTTGGCTGGCTGTAAGAGGTCTTGCAGTATTCCAGTCACTCCAAACTGTTCTGAAATTTAAACCCCTAGCCTCTCCCCTCCTAATCTGGTCCTAGTAATGGAGGAGAAAGGGATCACCAAGCCAGGCCTAAGAGAATCTAAGCAGGCCTGTCTTCAGAGCACAGGGACCTATTGACACACCTCCATTCAAACTCAGAATCATGAGCAAGTTAGAATGAGACATAAGCTAGAGCGTTCCTGTTTCTTTAACCACTATGTGCTCAAGGCAGGGCGCTTGTGCAGACGAACTTAGAAGAACATGTCTTCATTGTGAGGTGGACTGAGTAATGAAAATAACCTATACACGGGAAAACTGTGATCAGATTCCTGCTCTGCCTGCTGCCACTGTTCCCTAAATTGAAGTTTGTTATTTGCATACACTCTCTGGAGAACCATCCCAGAAAGGCAGCGAGTTGCCATATTTGCATCCTTTAACCTCACTACAATGCTAGGCTCAAATTCTGAATGACAGATACCATTTGAATTTTGATGGGAATAATTAACTAGATAGCGATTGGGCTGACAAAGGGCACCTGTAACTGCCTGATGAAAATATGGACTCGTTGGCTATCATGCGAGTTTGATGTCATGAGGTGAAATGGAACAGTAGCCAGACTAATTGAAATAGCTAAGGAAGAAAGTCAAGAGGGGAGATGAAGTAGAATGGAATTAGGAAAACTTGACACAGCTGTGCTAATAAAAAGTGGCAGACAGTAGTCAAAAACACCTGAAAATGCCAGCACAAAGCAAAGAGAGTCCATGGGGTCCTAAAATGCCACTCAAACAGCAGGAAGAAAACAAACAGAAGATTCAATAATGAGAAACCAAAGCCAAACATTTTATACTCCCCATTACTGCTGTGTTGCCCAACTCCAGGGGGCACCATTAGCACAGAATGCAAGGCCTAATGGTTCCTCTGCAGTCGTGCAATGCTGGGGCCCCTCGCTAACCAGGGCTAGGGCAAATGAAGTGTTTGATATGTCTTTGTTTTCAAAGGATTCCCAGTTTTTCTAAAAGAGAAATTATAATAATTCAGTAGGTAGGAATCAATAAAGTTTCTAACAGTGAGTTCTATGGGACTAGTGATAAAAGGGAAAAATACTCTGTAAGTCAGAATTTGGGTCTCACATAACTAAAATGAAATGGGATGGAGGATATATTTGCATGTGTCAAGGAAGTCAATACACCTTACTTAGAATTAGAATTAGATTTAGTCTGATTTACAAAAAATGAACAAACTGATCAAGTGAGCTAATATAGATGAACAAAATTTATAATCCACAAAATACAACTCATTCATTCATTCAATATATATGTACTAAATGCCTACCAAGTGCCAGGCTCATTCCTCAGGGAACAAAGCAAAGCACTGGTTCTCAAGGGAAGGAGATAGACACTAAAGGAAACAGACAATAAAAACCATGTCAGGAGCCAGCTCTGATGGCCTAGCAGTTAAAGTTCAGTGCACTCTGCTTTGGTGGCCCGGGTTCGGTTCCCAGGCACGGAAACACACCACTTGTCTGTCAATAGCCATGCTGTGGCAGCAGCTCACATGGAAGAACCACAAGAACTTACAACTATACACAGGGGCTTGGTGGTGGGGAGGGGAGAAAAGGAGAAAGATTGGCAACAGCTGTTAGCTTAGGGCAAATCTTGCCCTGGGAAAAAAAAAAAGCATGTCAGATTGTGTAAAATGTGCTGTGGAGAACAAAAAAGCAGGGGCAGAATTATTTAATATCGGATGGTCAGGGGAAGGTCTCTCTAATAAGGTGATGTTTGAGCAAAGCTGAAGGGCATTAAGGAGCCAAATGAAGCAGGTACGGGGCTGGGGAGGATGTTTCAGGTGGAGGGCATGACACAGGCCCTGAAGAGAGAGAGGCCTGATGTACTTGAGGAAAAGGAGGCCAGTGTGGCTGGAACAGAGTGAGCAAAAGAGAAAGAGGGGCAGGCGAGGGTGGTGTGCAAATCATGTAACCATTATAAAGACTTTAGGTTTTACTCTGAGGTGGGAAGTCACTGGAAGGTTCTGAGCAGAAGAGTGACTTGATCTGTATTGTTTTAGAAGGATCCTTCTAGCTGCTGTGGTGAGAAAAGTCTTAGCAGCTGATGGGAGGAGGCTGGCAGTGGGGAAGGGCAGACGCAGGGAAGAGGGAAACCCAGTGAAGAAGTTATCTCAAGTGAGAGGGGCTGGTGGCTTGGACCAGGTGGCGAGAGCAGAGAAGGACAGATTCTGGATATGTAATTTTAGAGAAAGCCAACAGGTTTTGCTGATGGTCTGAATGTGGGCAGAAGAGAAAGAAGAGTCAAGGCTGATGGTATGGTTTTTTGGCCTGAGCAATGGGAATGATAGGGTTGCCATTTTACCACCCAGGAGGGACTAGCAGGGGTCAGGGCATAACAATGGACTCAGGGGTGAGTGAGGCAGGAGGCTGGGGAGGGGGGCTGGGAGCAGGGACGAGGGAACAGAGAGTGAGAGGAGGAGTGGTAAGCAGGTTAAGCAGACCTCAGGTTCCAAGGCGAACACAAGCCCACCTGTGGCCTCTCCAGTAGGACCTCCTGTCCCCAACCCCTTCTCTTTGTTGAGGGCAGGTCCCCAATGAAAGGGAGATGGCACAGTGGTCCAGCAACAGATATCTGATAATGAGAGTGGCAATACAACCTCCGGACAAAGTTAGTGATTCTCCTACCATACTCAGCCATATCTAGAATATTGTGTTCAGGTCTGGGTCTTGCATTTTTACAAGAAGCAAACTGAGGAGAGAACTACCAACCTCCTGTAAGACATAAAACTATGTCACATGCGGAACAAATAGAGAAGCCAGAGACATTTAGCTGGAAGAGAAACCTGGCACTGAGGAGACATGACAGACAGGAGTCTTCATATGTCTGAAATGAAAGCAATCACTTGGGTCTTGTGCCCACTCATCTGACAACTTGTTACCCGCACACCTGTACCTCAGTTCACCACAAGGTTAAGAGTCTCCTTGATTAGATCATAAACTCCTTGATGACAGGGCCTTGGTTTTATTCATCCTTATATTATTCCTCACGCCCAGCCCCTAGCCCCTGCCAAGTCTACACATAGCCAACACTCCAGCCCCTCCCCTACTCCTATATTCACAAAGGTAAAACTTACTAAACCACAACATAATCCTACCATTCCATGACTCAAAAGTGCTCATTTCCCATCAATGATCAAATTAAGGAGAAAACTTCTTAGAGTAGGGTTCAGAGACCATCAGAGCCTAGGACCCAACCACCCCATCCTTCCATCTTGGGTCTCCACACTCCTCTTCTTATGCTCCCATCATCCAGCCAATTGAATGACTTGACTTTCTCCAGTCATAACCTCCACGGTTTTACTCATCTCTTCCCTGCTCTCCTCACTATGCTGATCCTTTTAAATCCTTTTAATCCTTTTTAATGTTGCACTTAATTTAGAACTCCACTTAAAATATCACCTTCCCCAGGACTCCTTTCTGCGTTCCCAGAGGTAGAAATTATCTTTTCCGTTTCTGAATTCCCATAGCACTATCTGAATTTCCCTTAAGGCATTTGTTACTTTCTGCCTTATGTTAGGTTTGCGATCCTCTCTCCTGCTAGACTGGAAGCTCCTCGTTTCTACCTATCTCCCATAGCACCTAGCTTGATGCCCACCCCACCTCCAGCAGTAAGCAGGCAGGAGCCTCTCCCTCAGAGGAGGGGGTCAGCAATCGCAGCACCCCAACCCCTGCACTCACTGCCCCAACACGACCCACAGGGCCTGCCCTGCCACAACCACATCCGGGCTCTGCCCCGGCCGCGCCTGACCCATGCCTCAGCCACACCGGGGCTCTGGGAGTGCCTGGGTCTCTACACCCACGTTACTCTTAATTTCCATTACTGTCCATTTCCCTCTTAAGTTAACAGCTGCCAAATCAAAAGAAAAATAAACCCTGAATTACAAGACACATTATACAAACACATGAAGCCATTCTCTCACAGATTTTTGTACATTAACACACAGATGAATTCTTATACATGCCTGGCAGGTCTTCAACTGACTAACGTGGTACTAGATCCAGTCTTAAAATATGAGAACAAGGGTTAAACTTGATTAAGGAGAAGCAGTACAACTTCATTTAGGGAGCTATCACCTAGCTGTATCTGCACTATTTAAAGCTAAAACGAAAACAACAAACTTCATGTACTTTTTTTTTGAGTACTTATTTTACCTTACCACCCCCACCAGAGCTAAGTGCATTTTTTCCAATTGAATTTTCCCACCATAAAATACACTAGAAAAATGTGACACAGATCTTAAAATAGTCCTATATAAACAATACATGAGTATATATATAGAAGCACTTGCTGTATATAGAAGTCTCTGGTTTTAAGTGATCATAACTGTTGCTATTCTGGGAGACAAAAGCCCCCTTTCACCAAAAGTTTTACTACTTCTAAAAATTCCAGTGGCCGACTATAAGTGACTGGCCAAAATCTCCCTGGCAGGATAGTTCCTCTACTCCAGACATGCGGGGACATCTCAGTCATCAACAGCCTCGCTCCCAGTTGGGTCATGTCAGGAGGAGGTTTACTGGGGTTGAATACAGAATCATGGTTTCCTAAAAAAATCTAATTTTTTTGGCAAGGGTAGGGGTTTATTGGACACAGATAATATTTCCTAATAGGACCATTTCCTGGATAGAACACTGGAATTTATCTACTAATTTAGCAGATTATAATAGCTTTCAGGGAACAGGCCTGCTGTTCGTTAGCCACTCAAACTCAGAGTAAGGAGGCAGCCACTCACTGAGGTCCTCAGCCTCTGAAAGACTTTTTGTTGTTTTAAGGAGAACAAAGCAGATACCCGCCCCGAAGGTGACTGCAGAGGCCTGGACACAGTGCGTGAGCCCGCAGGAGTCAGAGCACACGGGCCAGGCGTACCAGGGCCCAGCCCAGTGCTGTACCTGGAGCTGACCTCTCATTGTCCCAGGCTTCCTGGTATTTGCTATAAATACCTGCTTCTTAACATTTAAACCAAGCCTCATCCCACCTTCCCACTATTAACTATGGTTCCTTATTCTATATCCCTGAAATAGAAAATACCTGAAAAGGAGAAAAAAATTAAGTTGAAAATATTTTTTAAGACAATTAAGTTTAAAAGAATTATGTTTGTAGATAGCTTTAAAATGTTATTATTTACTTTTGTTGACTGGTTGAACTTCACTTCTCCCTAAAAACCTCTCATACTGTAAGAGAGAAATAGTATACCTTGAGAAAATCCAGTCTATGTGGTTGTCAATTTTGATAGCTGTGTCAGTGGAGATGTGGGGAAGGTATGGCTGGCTCCAAGGACACCAACACTTACATGTTAGGAAAGTTCCCGAAATACGTTAAAACTACAGATACCTGCCTGGCACACTGTAGCATGCAAATATTTATTGAATGAGTGAATCCACAAGTTTATCTAAATCCTTAATATTTTTATTTTCAATCTATATAACTTTCTGGGCTAAAATGATGTTTCATTTGTCCTAAAACTACCTCCTGCACCTTTTTAAAGGTTTCCTCTGGACTTTTATCTTTATCATTTTTATAATATGCCCAATGTCATCTAAGAATTTAACCTTGATTTTTACAAAGCATTTTTATATTAAACACTATGCTCAACTCTCACCTACAATTCTCCCGTCAGGCATAGTTTCTTCCACTCAAATATATACTGAGTACGTACTTTATTCCCAGCACAGGGCTAAGTACGTACAGATGTGTACCTCTGAAAACATGATCATTTTTTAAAAGATTAGGAAACAGTTATTCATATTATGAAAGGATTCTTTGCTTTACAAAATGGATCATTTTTAAATTAGAATTTTTATTTTGAGATAATTGTACATTCATATGCAGTTGTAAGAAAGAACAGAAAGATGCTGTGCATTTTTACCCAGTTTTCCCTGATGGTAACATCTAGCATAACAATAGCTCAATATCACAACGCGGATATTGACATGGATACTGTCGTGGTACAGAACATTTCCACCCCGACAAGGATCTCCCAGGTCACCCTTTTATAGCCACACACACTTCCCCGCCTACTCCCCAAAACAGATCATTTTAATAGCTTCTCTGGGGCCGGCCCCTTGGCCGAGCAGTTAAGTTCGCGCGCTCTGCTTTGGTGGCCCAGGGTTTCGCTGGTTCGAATCCTGAGCGCGGACCTGGCACCACTCGTCAAGCCATACCGAGGCGGCATCCCACACGCCACAACTAGAAGGACCCACAACTACAATATACAACTGTGTACTGGGGGGCTTTGGGGATAAGAAGGAAAAATAAAATCTTTAATAGCTTCTCTGGTGAAGTAAGTGGTTAGTTTCCTACTGGCAGTGGCTCTGAAGATTTAGCTTTCAAATTTAAACAAATACAAAAAAGCTGATAAAATGGCAATCAATAGGAAGACATTTCAGTCAACAAAAACTTGTTTTACACGCAACTTTTGAAAACTCAAGAGAAGGGTCCAAGCCTGACAAGACCAGCTAACCAGGCTTCCCTGGAGAGGCAGACGGCGGGTAGCTCTGGGGCCGTGGATGCTCAGGTAGGACTGTCTTTAGACGGCAGGAGAGGCACCAGCCCTGATTTAATAACTGTCTGCAGAGGCACCTCTGGGGCAGCATTATTTTCCAGGCAGCTCCTCTTTAGCTTCTCTCAATGTGACAGATTTTTTGATGTGTCCACTTGCATAGGCAACAGTCCCCAGTAATTCAATCAGACACTTCTCTAGGTACCGCTGTGAAGAGATTTTACAGATGTAATTAAAGTCCCTAATGGGGTAACTTTAAGTAAGGGTGATTATCCTGGGTGGGCCTGACTTAATTCGCTGAAAGGCCTTGAAAACAGAGGGAAGGCTTTCTGAGGGAGAGAAGAAATTCCACCTGTCAAAAACTCTGCAGGTCTTGCCTGTGGGGTTCCAGCCTACTGCAGAGCTTCCCTTCCTGATGGCCTGTCCTATCAACTTTGGACTTTCCTAGACAGCCCTCACAATTATATAAGCCTGTTCCTTATAATAAATCCCTTAACGAATGTTGCGTGTGTGTGTGTGTATACATGTGCATGTGTGTCTGTCTGTCTGTCTGCTACTGGTTCTGCTTGTTGAACCATGACTGACAGACTCAGGATCCATACTACAAAGGGATATAGAAAGCTGATACCAAAAGAAAATTAGGATTAGACTAAGTTTTCATTTCCCAAACCCAAGACAATGTATTACTGATTGTCTATGAAGATAAACTAATACACGGGTGCCGCGCTAGAGAGACCTGCTCCGGGAACATCCTGGCAGAAATGGCAAGTAACCTTTTGGAACAAAATAACTAACCTAAACTGTGGTTGTACTTAAAAGACAAGAAGCCAAATCATTTACTTCAATCTATCCACGTGGACCATCCTATCAGACAGCCCTTTGATCCTCCCACCCAAGTTAGAATTCCAGGCCACAAACAATGGAGGGGCTCACATTCCCACACCACCACTAGATTATTCTCTCTCTTTTGCTTGTTCTTCAGTCTTGCTGCCAGATACTTTAGCCAGAAGCCCAAGTGAGGCAATTAATAGAAGATTCCAGTCATTATGTGACTTGCTTAATGGCCCATCCAAATGATTTGTGAGAAAATCTCGTGAACCAACAGAACAGAAACTGAAGGGTTTTTTCCATTATTCCTCTCTCCCAGAGTATTTAAAGACTTGGATTTTCCCATCTTTTGGGGAAATATTTTCTTATAAATAGTGAGGCATGCCGGGCATCTCCACTTCATCTTTTTTGGTGGTCTGTAACACTCACTGTACACTCACTGGAATGTTTTCCTAGTAAACGATCAGCAATGGAAAACATGGCTAAGACAAAAAGATGGCTTTCAGGCTGAGATGATGGGAACCTTCGCATCTTTCCCAAGAGATAGGTAGTTCTTCTGTAGAACTGTGGGGTTTATTTTAGTCCCAATGAGTCTATTTCCGTCTTTCCTTCAGACTTGGAGCCTTCATAAGGATGATAAATGAAGACTGAGCATACTCCTGAGGTACCAGACCAACAGATTAGTAACAGTCCAACATACCCAATAATAAGAGATTCTAAAAAGAGAAATGTACTTCTGCTGCTAAGGCCATATAGCAGGGTTTTAATTTTATGATTTGCTCTTCTGTTCCCTCCGTGTGTCTTAATTTTTGGACCGATAATCATTTAGAACTTTGTTTTACAGTCCAAACCTCTTGATTTCAACCAAACTAATTTCTTGGATGATTTCCACAACACAAGTAGACAAGATCGGTAATTATACAAAGTCAGTCCTAAAGACGTGATCCTCTTGTGATAATCACAGTGAACAAAAATGACCTAAGACAATGTGCTAAAAAATACTGCCAATCAGACCACACTAGACATCTGCTTCAGGAGCAGGCATTTTAAGCAGAGAGGTGAGGTCATCAGTGTTTTTTTAAACCTGCTTCAGCGGGAAACTAAGGGCTAATTTTGTTAAAAGAAGAAAGACATCCCCTCTTCTCACTCAGCTCTCCTCTTTTCACGAAGTCCTTCCTGACGACCTCAAGTTAGAATGCTGAGGTGGGATTGCCATTATATTATACAGTTAATATGTTAATAATAATTATTTATTACTGTATAGTTAATAATCATGTGACGAGAGAAAAGGGCTATCAAAAAGATCAGAAGTCACTGCGTCCTGGAGGTGGAGGGAAAAAACCATCTAGTTCAAATTCTTATCTAACCTATTAATCCCTTCTTCAAATTTTGTGCAAATAATAAACTTGAAAAAAAAATGAAGGGGGCAGAGGGCTTCTGAGGTTTTCCTTATTGTCCTGAGATGAAAGGAGTCCTAGCATCTGACTCTTCCGTTTCCCGTCCTTGGAAACCTCAAGCACTTCCTGGTCTTTATCGCGGAGAAAAAAGATGCAATCAGATGACTTTAAAAACCAAACATTTTCTATTATAAATTCCTTCACAATTCCTTCTCACCATCTCCATTATTTATTTTTCCCCTCAGTATCTCTTAAAAATGTGTCAGAGATAAAAGAACAAAGTTTTTCTATTTCTATGAGGAAAAAATCACCACCTAAATATCCAACAATACAAGCCTAGTTAGGGGCCGGCCCCGTGGCCGAGTGGTTAAATTCCCGCGCTCCCCTTTCTCGGCCCAGGGTTTCGCCGGTTCAGATCCTGGGCATGGACATGGCACTGCTCGTCAGGCCACGTTGAGGCAGCGTCCCACATGCCACAACTAGAGAGACCCACAACTAGAATATACAACTATGTATTGGGGAGATTTGGGGAGAAAAAGCAGAAAAAAAAAAAAAAGATTGGCAACAGTTGTTAGCTCAGATGCCGATCTTAAAAAAAAAACAAACCCAGCCTGGTTAAACACATTCTAGTCTATCCATACAACGGAATACTGTGCAGCTATTAACAAGAATCAAAGCAGATCTACATAAATTGTTATGAAAAGTTACCCAAAATACATTATTAAGGGAAAAACACGGAATAGTATACATAGTATGATCCTATTTGTACAACTGTATATACATAGAAAAATTCTGGCAAGAAGTAGTTAACAGTAGCATGTTGACTGAAATTTGTAGTACCATCATAAGTATGTCCCCTACAGAGTAATTCTGGTAGGTCTCCTTGGTGTGATTCTCATCAAAAAGGAAAAAAGAATGTAGCTTTATAATTGCATACACTGCGTTATTGTATATAATCCTAGCAAGAGAGAATGTTTGACTAGGAATGATGAGAATAGAATCCTGTCAACATTAGACACCTATTAAGCTCCCACTTAAAAATCCTCTAGGCCCCACTGCTTACTCCTTCTACTGCCACAGCCACCAGTTCCACACAGGTTTGGACTGGCTTCATGCTCATGCAATCAGTGCAAGCAGACAAACCCTCATGGTACAGCTCAGGAACTGTTCAATGTGTCTCTCACTTCTGCCTTGGGACTTCTCCTGAAACTCACTCTGCAGTTATGCATACGCAATCCAGAAACGGGGAGGAATTAATGCCCACAGGAGGATACTTCCCCCTTTTGTCCTCAAGCACAGTTCTGAGAGCATTTCATAAGGCTCCTCAAAAGGTCCTAGGATAGAACACCTGTTGCCTGTAGCCACTGCCAGTGCACTATCACATCCTTGAATTTGCTTTCCCTCCTTCCCATTTCGCTTTGCTTGTCCCGAACTCAGCTCCTTGGGATCCCATTTCAAATAAACTTCCCCACAAGTAAGCTTTTGTATCGAGCTGATGTTCAGGCTAAGACCTCATCAGATGAGTGGAAAGTTTTTCTACTAACCAGTTTCTGACTTCGTACATTTCATCCTCTTTTATTTCCATGATTCCAGGGCCAGATGTGCTAGGACACATTCATATGTTGATACAATGCTGCTCCTGCACTTCTGTGTCACAATTCTGGGTGAGGTGGCACAGCGAACAAGAGTGTTTCTTGATGTCATTCCTACACTGGAATAGCTAGTGATAAATACATACTGAAGAGACTCCAAACCCAAACTAAATGCATCCCCAGCTCAACTTCCCCACAGCTGGCTTCCCAAAACTGCTTGGGACCACTCCGAGATCACCAGACAGAAGAAGAGTGAGAGAGGATAATTCAAAGGGGCAAGAGAGCAGTTTTGACCAACTGTAGCTAAAATATCTGGATTTCGCAAATTCTACGAAAATATATGACCATGTAAACACATTTGCTAATTAGCTTTATGGGAAATCTGCTTTTCACTATGTACTAATCAAGAAACTATAACAAAAGTAGACACAACACATAGACTGAAAACTCTCAAATCTATTTACTAGCACCACCCCAGTCCAAGCTTCTCTCCTAAACTTGAGATATACAAACATCTCAATTGCCTACCTGGTCCTCTTCACTTGTCCTACAGGCATCTCAGGTTCCACACATCCAGAACGGAATCTATATCCTTACCAAATCATTCCTCTAACTTTTTTTTTTTTAGATTGGCACCTGAGCTAACATCTGTTGCCAATCTTTTTTTCTTCTTCTTCTTCTTTCTTCTCCCCAAAGCCCCGCAGAACATTGCTGTATATTCTAGTTGTAGGTCCTTCTAGTTCTGCTATGTGGGACGCCACCTCAGCATGCCTTGATGAGCGGTGCCATGTCCACACTTAGGATACGAACCAGTGAAACCCTGGGCTGTCAAGTGAGCACACAAACTTAACCACTCGGCCACGGGCCTGGCTCCTGTTCCTCCACTTCTATTCCTCTTGCTGACCAGTGGCACCAGTACTTATCAAAGGAGAAATTGTGGAAGTTATCTTAGAGTCCTCCTTCTCCTCTGGTTTCACCCTGCTATGACAAGTTAGTTACCAAACACTGTGTTAAGTTCTAAATTTAAGACTACTTCCTAAGTATCTATTCAATCTCATATTCTCCATCCTGGTTACCAGCTCACCTTAAGTTACTGGTCCTCATTATTTCTCTTCTGAACTGCAAAACCTTCTAACTTCTCTTGCTAACTTTAATATAATCTCCTTAAAGCCATTTCACTGATGCCATAGTAATCTTTCTAAAAAGCAAATTGGAACATGATATTCTCCTGCTTAAAATTCTTTAACGGCTTCTGATTACATTTAGGATAGTTTAAATGTTTCAGTATGACCTACAACGCCCATCACAACCTGATCCTTAGCTCTTGAGGCTCTTAACCTGAGCCTCATTCTCCTACATCTTTGCTCATTCCATGTCAGAGCACTTTTTGCCATTCTCCAAAACAGATATGCTATTTCATGGTTCCCTCTGCCAAGAACACCTTCCACCCCTTGGCCCCTTTACTCTTACTCTTCCTCAAAGACACAATCCAATAGCTTCTCATCCTGGAAGTCTTCCTAACCTCACCTATGCCAGCCGGGTTGGGTGTCCTCTCTGTGTGTTCCCATAGAGCCTGCACCAGCTCCATCAGAGCATGCATTATCCTGTAGTAGAATTCTCTCTCTCCTCCACTATACCACGACATTCCTGAAGGCAAGAGTTCTCTTTCATATCTAAAGTCTCAGAAGCTAGCACAGTGCCTGGTATACAATACTCTCAATAAATGCTGAATAAATAGCTCAAATTAATCACACGAAAATGGGAAACGGAACAAAGATTAGGGAAAAAATGGTATTATCTTTGCAAGCCCCTGTCTTAAGAGGAGACTGTTTTTCTTCCTGGGACACAATGCAGTAAATGGGGCCAATCACGACTGCTGGTTGATTATAATTTTAGCAACCGTTTCCCAGAAGACTGACCAATTGTTGTTACCTAATCGAAGGCCTTGTACATAAAAGACTCTCATTTCCTATTTAATTTAATTATACTGATTTTATTATTTTAACTTGTATTGGCAGCAAATTCTAGAAAAATTACAACAGGGTTTGTTCCCAGATGAAGCCAGCTTGAAAAACAAGCAGAAATCAAACCCTGTGCTCCTTCCTCTTGAGCTTGAGAATATCTTCAAAGAATTTTCATTGTCTTCTTAAACATACAATATGAATTCAGCCTGGAAACTAAAACTCAGGTATGCAAATATGATGGCTTGCAAGTAAAAAAAAAAGGTTTGCATTTAGCTTACTGAATGAATGAATGTTCAAAGGAGCTCAACGTTCATTTACCTATGTAAAGATCTTTAAAAAGAAACCATCCTTTTGGGGCCAGCCCATGGCATAGTGGTTACGTTCAGTGCATTCCGCATCAGCAGGCCAGGTTTGTGGGTTCAGATCCTGGGCATGGACCTACACCACTAGCCAGCCATGCTGTGGCAGCAACCCACACACAAAACAGAAGAAGACTGGCACAGATGTTAGCCCAAGGCTAATCTTCCTCAAGCAAAAAAAAAAAGAGAGAGAATTGGCAACAGATGTTAGGTCAGGTGAATCTTTCTCAGCAAAGAAAAAAAAAACCACCGTCCTTTTGATAGATCCATGGTCCCCCACCCCCTCCTTGGTAAAAATGACAAGTCTCAAGCCTTCTGGAAATAGATACTACAAACTTCCTGATAAGCACATCATCTTGGTTCCTGGCATAACATTCAGAAGAACTAAGTCATCCTTGGTCGCTGATCCCTCACTAAAAAATTGCAGTTTTCAGAGCTCAGATATGTGTGATGGAACCCTAGAGAATATCGTCAGTGTAAGCAGTTTAGCCTGAACTAAAATTAGACAGATCTGGGTTTGGATCTTTGGTTCTGCTACATACTAACTGTGTGACCAACGACAAGTCATTTACCCTCTCTTGGCCTCTCACTTTAATCATCTGTAAAAGAGGAGAAATCCTAAATTTACTATGAAAAAGTTTAGAATTGAACACAGTACCCGACACATAGTGAGTACTTAATATGATTATATTATTGACGTTCTCCTGGTTTTGGAAACTAAAAATCACCTCAAATGTACACATATAATATCTTTTCATATCTATATAAACAGGATGTTAGAATCACTGGGATTACTTAGCTACCAGTAGCTTCTTTTAAAATATAGGTTATAGGCTCCTACTGAAGACCATAACTTGTACCACCTGAGCATTCAATCCTACGTGGGCTTGTCTTGTTTTAACGTTCTTCAGTACAGCAGCTCCACCAATGGTTCACTCTGGTTCTCAAAACCAAACTTTCACAGCTAGGTGGATCAAATGGGTTATGGAGATTGTCCTCCCTCCCCTCTCACCTCTAGAAGTGGTTGCTCCCGCTTACTGGATGAGGCAGTGGGGAGGGCGGCCCATGAAGGAAGCTTGTACAGCCACTGCCTTTGTCATATTTCCTCTGTGAAGAAACAGAAGACTTCAGTTCCTGCAATTGGTTAAGCTCGAGAATAGAGAACTAAGGAACTACGTTGTATTTTCCTAGGATTCTCATCTCTGTGCATAGTGCCACTGCAGCAAAACTGTTACACATTCTTTGCATCTTTGTCAGGAAACTGGAATGATAATAAGCACAGGTAGCTTGCAATACACAATAAATGGAAGGAAGCTGGCACAGAGCAGAGAAAGACTGAAAGACTGAGAGAATAAGAAGAGAAAAAAACAATGAAAGAATAAATTATATACAATGACCATACCAACCCTGATGTTTGCAAAGATATTGCAAAGATTGATGTTTAAGATCAGAATTCACTTGAGGTCAATATAGTCTCCTCTGATGCTGGTCATGGATTCATTCAACGAATATTTTTATTGAGCACTCACTCTATATTAGGCACTATGTTAAGCACTAGGGATTAAAAGAAAAACACATACAATTAAGACTAGTCTTTACTGTCAAGGAACTGAGAGTCTAGTGGGGAAGACAAGGTAAATAAAGTCACAATACAGTAGAATCTCTCTTAAGTGACCTCCATGTAACAACTTGCTAATTCACTGACACACTCCGTTCTCTGTCTAAAGCACAGTGACTGAGGACCACGAGACACGAAATGCTTTTGGCTAGTAGGCTACTAACTAGTACTCTGCGTACTCTGCTTCCACAGATTAAGTAGAACGTTTACTAAGAATTGGTTATTTTTGTTCCCAAACCTATTTATGACATCTGTACTTGATGCTGCAATTATGATTTAAATATTATAGACACTGATGAGAACAAAAAGAGTTGTTGTTTCTATGGAAACTATGATGAATCCTCTGGAAAGAATCAGGAAAAGCAAGTTGCTTTTTAAAAAAGGCAAAGACATATTGATTAGCAGTGGGCAAAAGAATTATGAAAAGTGAAGAAAAATCTAGAAAGATTCAGCACTAGTATTGTTTCAGGAATACTTTGTAATGCTTATTCCACCTAAAGAGAAAACAAATTTAGAGAAGATTTAGAGAATTTAGAGAAGATAAATGACGGATGTGGGTCACACACCATTACAGGAAACACCAGTGAACTCATGCTCAAAGAAAATGCCTTGGTCCTACATCAGAAGAATACTATTTTCCAATGCCTGTTGAAATAAATTAATACAGGCAAAGAACATTAATGGCTGCTCAAACCATCAGGGGAAAGGTTGATGGAGAAAAGAATATTCACGTTGTGCCAGAGTGTCGCTCCACAGATTGCTGCAATAATATTCAGAAAGGGGAAAACCTATCTTTAGAATGGAGACAGCTGGCAGTCACCACCTTAATCAGGTGACCAAATTTAACATCATTAATAGTGGACAATAGATTTTATGTGCCACCTGATGCGATGAACTCTGAAGTACATTTCATCCTCTATAAATTATTCTTGCCAAAAGTGTTTAGTCAAGAATTAGGATCTAGCTTCCAGTACATAGGAAATACAGGAGATAGAGAAATCAGATAAATGATATCATGAGAAAATAATCATAGAAACGCAAAATGTAGGACACTCTACCAAAGAACTAGCCTGGTTTCTTTAAAAAGTCAATGTCATTATTAATTTCGTTGGTGTTATTATAACATCAATTTGGTTACATAAGAAAATGTCTTTTTTTTTTTTAGAGTTACAAGGGGGTGAAATGATGTGAGGTCTTGAATTTGTTTTAAAATATTCTAGAAAAGAAAAAAGATAAATTAAGCAACTGTGGCAAAATGTTGATGCTTACTGAATCAGTGATGGATATATTGCTGCTCACTGCCTATTTTTCCTACTTATGTAAGTGTTTGAAACTTACAAAAAAACAACATCATGAAAAACTGAGAGGGGGATTACTCTAGCTTAAAAGAGACAAAAGAGACATTAACAATTGCAATACACAAACCTTGAATGAATCCTTGTTAGAAAAAAAACTATTGACATTTGAATAGGAAATTGACAATCATGAAAATCTGAATATGTAATAAATGATTCGTGTGAATCATAAATTTCTCAGTGATAAGGAAATTAGGATTATGTAGAATATGCCGAACATTCCAGGGTGAAGTGTCATGATGTCTGCAATTTTACTTTGAAATGGTTCAGAAAAAAATATTAAGAATTACCAAATCTAGGAGATGGGTATAGGAATATTCATAATACAAGAATACTCATTAAGTAGTCTTTCAACTTTTCTGCATTTTTGAACAATTTCATAAAAGTTTTAAACAGTTTATCAAATGATAGTAAATGTTTTTTTAAATAATATATTTATGTTAACGTATATATAATTTTTTTTTTATTCTGTACTTCAGTTCACTCTGTTGTTTAATGAACCAACTAAAGGTAAGAAGGGAGGTGTTCCAGACAGCGGAGCGTTCACAAATGTTTAACAAATGGATCTCTGGAAAAACAGCCCTGGTTTGCAGCATTTGCCAATTTGCATAGTGTAAATATCCCCACCATGGCCAATTCCAAGTTACTAACATGATGTCACTGAACACAGAGTCGGGAAGAGAGGATGAGAACAACTGGTCTTGCAAGCGGGGAGGAGTTTCAACACAGCACTGGATCCCGATCTTAACAGGGGGACACTTCAGCTGTAACAGGAGAGAAAGAGAAGATGGTCTGCAGAAGACAAAGTAAGAAGCAAGGTCATCAGCTGACCGGGGGGATGGAGGAGAGAGAGGTATGAGCACAGGAGACAAAGTGTGATAGCACCTTCCTGAAAGGATTGTTAGGAAGATTAAATAAATCATATCGAAAATACTACACACAACGTTTAGTGTACAATAATGACTAACTTACTAAGCACTTCCTACTATTATTATTTCCTAACCTGATCCATAATCTAAAAGGTCATTTCACCTTTTTAAGACGTCACACAGGGGCTGCCTCTATGGAGGGGAACTGAATGACTGGGCAACTTGCAGACAGGGGTGGGAAGGAGACACCTGACAGTTCTGAGCCTTTTCAATTTTGAAAAACATGAATGTATTACTTAATCAAAATATAAATGACATTCAAATCTATAAATCTTAGGACATGAGTTTCTTGAAAGAGCTCTGCTCTTCTCTTACCTTAAGCCACTAACCTGACATATACACAGTTATGTATTCTTCCCTATTATTCCTAACATAAGAATTTAAAATCAACAATGGCAAACCAATAAGACAAGCTCCAAATCAGCATGCCCAGCTGACAGGATAGAAACTGGAGTTTCACAGGTCTATTTATATACAGAGAAGTCAAAATCTTTGCTGTCTCAGGACCCACAATAAAATTCACATTAAGTCTTCAATCACTCAGACTGTCACATTTCACTCAAAAATACATTCATTCAGGGCCAGCCCTGGTGGTGTAGTGGTTAAGTTTGGCGCACTCTACTTCAGATCTACACTGCTCTGTTAGCAGCCATGCTGTGCTGGAGGCTCACATACTAAAAAATAGAGGAAGATTGGCATGGATGTTAGCTCAGGGCGAATCTACGAAGGAAGGAAAGAAGGAGGGAGAGAGGGAGGGAGGAAGGAAAGAAGAAAGAAAGGAAAAACATTCATTCAACAAATCTTTACTGAGCACCTCCTATGATTTTGGGCCTCAGAACACAGAGGTGACTAGAATGCTGTCTTCAAACTTAAGGAGTTCTAACGTGGCCTGAGAAAGTCTCCTTTACTAGGAATTGATCTAATCTTAGCCAACTATCTTTAGGCTGAAATTACTACTAAAATATACACTACATTAACAGTAGAAGCAATTCTTACTTAAAGGAACCAATATTTGCTCCTAAGTTTGCTGGAAAACACATTTTGTTGAAGGAATACTGTTTTGAAACCATAAATTAGAGGTGTGTTCTTCTAGGGGAAAAAAATCCATAAAAAAAGGATAACACTAACATGATTCTTAGATAATTAGCAGAGTTAAGTCCAACTCTGCAGGACTCCATGGCTCCACTGGCAGGAGCCAAACGAACTGGCAGAAGTCAAGAGGAAATTGCAACACTTGCAGTAAGACAATCCCCCTGCAGGCCTCCTGCATCACTGAGGTCAAGTGGGAGCCCCAGAACTCTGTTTCTGGCAAGACCACTCCCCTCTCCCCCTCTCCATACTCACAGCCTCTCCATCACTGCCTGACTTGGAACCATCAGGGCTAATTCCATGAGGCCCTTTATGGCAGTCCTCACAAGAAGCCCAGGACTCCAAGGCCATCCCTTATTTTTCACCAGCTCTGAGTGGTTTCCTCACACGCATGCATTTAATAGTCCTCTGCTGAGGACTCAGGAGAACCCTCTGCAGATCTCTGGAGCTTTCTCTTCTCTAATATTCTCTGAATTCCAGTCTCTCTGACCTCCCAGAATTTTCAACTCTGTCTCTTCAGCTCATGGAAACTTCGAGTCTCTGTTCAGGTTACCCCTCCTTGTACTACAACCTCCAGGTAGTAAGCTGGGGCAATCATAGGGCTCATCTTCCCTCAAGGATCATTTTCCTTTGCATTGTCCATTGTCCAATGTCTGAAAAGTGTTGTTTCAATATACTTAGTATGATTTTCTGCTTGTTTAAGGAGGAAAGGTAAATCTGGGCCCTGTTACTCCATCACGGGCACAAATGTAAGTCTTTCTTCTAAGGTTCTGATTTTCCATCCTAAGTTAATCACTTCTTCTACGGCCACCCCTTTGACTTTGTCATTCAAACTACTGCAACCTCTCCATGATCTCACTTCCAAAGATCTAGTCTCCAACTACCACCTCCTATCTTTTTATATGACTCCTGCTATACCCCAATTCCAATGAGCCTTTGTCTCACTTCCAATCCACGGTTCCTACCACCTTCAGTCATTTCTCCCCTCCCAATCCAGTCCTAAGGCATTCCTCTGTTAGTCATTTTAATTAGACCCTCAACTCCCTGGCCCCTCTCGCCTCATCTTATTTGCTTGGCTAAACCACAACCTGGGTTAGATCCAACTCACTATCTAAGAAACAGTACGGATTTTACATTTTTATCTTGTTTATTGTCTTCTATCCCGGTGGAAGGAAAGCTCCACCAAGGCAGGGATTCTCATCCGCCTTGTTTATTGTTGTATTCCCAAAGCTCAACACAGTCTCCAACACATGGAAGATACTCAAATATTTTTTGATTGGCTTAAATAATAAAATCCAATACTCAAAATAAGCACTCAAATGAAAATACTAAAAGTGAGATGTGTCATATCTAGAACATCAAACTGACCATTTCTCCCTGTAAAAAAAGTCATCACTTAAAAAGGAGACAGGAAATGTATATATACTTCTACTCCCGTCTGTTTTTTTAACCTCTCCTTTACTGATTTCCTAAAAAAAAAAAAAGTTATACGTGGTTCTGACAAGATGGTAAACTAGAGTGGGCTCCCAACACAATCTTGGAAATTCCAGAGACAGGTTAATGAAACTGTCACACTAACGTAGAAGCTGTGAGAAAAACCTTAGGCAACAGAAGGCAGCCAGGTTTCAGCTGGAAGGAGAGGCCCATGCCAGCCCAGAGCAGCTGCCATGGAGGAGACTGGGTAGGGAAGAGGTTTCTTAGGTGTGTCTTTTTCTTTCTCCATATTGCTCGTGCTTTCTTTGCCCCCACTGCACACAGCACTCTCTCGCACAGTTGGCAGCAACAGCAGTATTGGGGGGGGGGGGGTGCGCGGGTATTAGGGCTGGAGAGCAGTTAAATGCAGGTACAAGCCACTGCAAAGCACTAAGTGTTCCTTCCTCTCCCTGTTCACCTTCACAGCCAAAGTAAGGTGATGACAATTGTCAGAGAAAACTCTTAGAGGCACAAGGTAGGGCCTGTGCTTTGCTCAGGAGTCCAGGGGTCCATGAGCAGATGAGATGGCTAATGCTCCAGAGAAAATGAGCTCACAGAGAGACAGATGAACTCATCTTAGGGCACACAACTGCCATAGAGAAAAACAACAAAATCAAACTATATCAGCCAAACTCAAGTTAACGGATCAGTCTGGAAAAGAATAAAGTAGTAAATATCTCCAAAGAGATAAGGGACCATAACCAGAAATGTGAAGCAAGAACAAGAAGTTTTAAAATAAGAACCAACTAGAGTTAATGGTATGAAAATTGTAAGAGTTGAAATAAAGAACCCAACAGCTGGGCTGAATAGCCAAAGAGCAGGTTGAGGACTCTCCTAGAAGACATTAGGAAAGGATAGAAAGATGGAAAATGTGAAGAAACATTAAGAGATAGAGGACTGAAGTAGAGATGTCAATATATCTACGTGTTGGGAGGCCCAGAGGAAAGGGAGGGGGGAAAAGAAGGAGAAAATATTTGAAGAAATAATCACTGAGATTTCCCAGATTTACAAAAAGATGTAAGACCTCAGGTTGAAAGGATTCATAAAAAGGGAAGAGAAAAGGGAAAAAATTGACAACTAGTCACAGTATAATGAAATGAAATAATAAAAAAGAAAACTCCAGAAGTTTATAGAAAAAGTAACTCATTAATAAGGGAGATTAATTGCCTCCAGAATTCTCAAAAGGAACACTGATTCTAAGTCAATGGAGTAATATTTTCAAAGGTACGAAGGAAACAACTTCAAACTTAAAATGTATGCTTAGTTAAATTATCATTTAAATACAAAGGTAGTATGCGTATACTTCAGGCATACAAGGCCTCAGAAGTCTTGTCCCCCAGATGCCTTCTTAGAAGTATTCTAGCCAGAAGAAATGTCCTGGAATACACCATAAAAACAGGAAGTAAGGGCAAGTAAATAACTTATTAAGTTTATTATTGTCTAAATAACATACGAAACAAAAAAGTAAATCCATGGCAATTCCAGAACTCAAATTCTTCCCCAAAAGTCTCCCCCAAAATCAAAGCACTTTTTTGCGGAGGAGAGGGCAGGTAGGAAGGAAGGTGAGCGCATCTAAGATATTCATCTTTCTTTAAGTGCAGTGGGAAGGAATACACACATTTAAAGTTTTAAAAATTCAATAGGAAAAACTAACATAAGTACGTATATTATCAAGGTAAGGGTTATGGACAACTACCAAAAGAATAAAAACAGAATGGATAACTGTCAAACTAGGGGAATATTGGATCTATCCAACAGGAGGTTGGAAAAGAGGAGAGCAAAAATAAACAGAAACCCTGACATAAAATGGCTAAAAAGCTCACAATATAGAAATATTTCAGGACTGATATAAACGGGTTGAGTTCCCTGACATATTCAGAATGATTTTTTTAAAAAGATAATTAATTTATGCTCATTGTAGAGAAAACATGAGAAAGTAATTTGGAAAACAGTCTAATGAAGAAATTAAAAATCACCCATAATCCCACCTTTCAGGCATTATTCTCTGCTAAACTGTATACATGTACATACATGCGTGTTACATGTAAAAATATGTATATTTTTTCCACAAAAAATACCCCCTTTTTGCACTTAAATCTTGTGAAATCTTTCCACGTCAACTAATGTAAAACCCTACAATGACTTTCAGAGGTTAAGCAGTCATTCCTGCCTATGGATCTAACAATCATGGCTGTACAGCAATGCATTTAATTCCTCTAGGTTAGACATTTCAGTGGTTTCCAATGTTTGCCTCTCTCACATAAGTTCTGATACTTACTCCTGGTAAAGCTTCTCTTCCCCGACTGCCACCTGCACCCCCATGGGATTCGGAGGAGGCCCCCAGAGTTCCAGGTGGTAGGACCGCCCCCGCTCCAACACTGGGCTCTCCTTCTCTACTGGACAAATCTCGTTACCACATTAAAAGCTTGAAATATTTCCCATCTTTGAAACCAAAAAACTTCTCCAGATCCCCTCTCTCCTTCCTGCTATCACTCCATTTCTCTACTTTTCTTTACACCGAAACCCTTGAAAGAACTGTCTCTATTCGCTCGTCTCCATTTCCTCATCTTTCACTTTCTCCTAACATGCTCTAAATCAGTCCTTCCCATGAAACCACTCTTGTGAAGCTCTCCAACGACCTCTCATTGGGCTAAAGTCAATGATCAATTCTTAAGCCCTCAATTTCTTCAATCTTTGATTACTCCTTTCTTCAAACACTCTCTTTACTTTGCTTCCACCACACTTCCCGCTTTTCCTCCTTAATGGCCACTCCATCTCAATCTCCTTGGCTGGTCTACCCATTCCCTCGACCTCTAAATGTCAGAGTACTCTTGATTGTCATTCCTGGATCTCTTCTCTATTTGTACTTGCTCATTTGAGTAAAGATCTCATTTAGTCTCAAAGTTTTAAATATCATCCATATGCTGATAACCCCCATTTATATCTCCACGCAGAATACTCCTCTGAATTCCAGATTTATATATCCAATTGCCTACTTAACATCCCCCACCAGGCTGTCTACCAAGTATATCAAACAATTTCTCCAAATCTGTTCCTCCTTTAGTGGGAGAAGGGATGAATCAACATTCACCCAGGTGCTCCAGCCAAAAATCTAGGCCTCCTCCTTAACTTTTCTCTTTCTCTCACTTCTAATCCTCTGATAAATATCCAGAATTTACTCTTTCCTCAACACCTGCACTTCTCCGTCCTTGGTCTAAGCCAAAAAAACAAAAAGAACATTATCTCTCACCTGAATTGCATCAACAGCTTACTAACTGGTCTCTCTGCCTCACTCTTGCTCTCCACCATAAATTCTTTGCAGAACAAGCCAAAGTAAGCTTTTTAAAAAGATCACCAAGATTCTCTCACTCCCCTGCTCAAAAAATCCCCAACACACCTCGAGTAAAAACAAACTCCTTATCACGACCTACAAGGCCTTACTGATCCCTGCCAATCTTTGTGACTTCATCTCCCACCGCTCCGGCCTGGCTGACTCCTCTCTAGACGCTTCCTGCGGTTCCTTTAATATTCCAAACAAATTCCTGGCTGAGGGTCTTTGCTCTCCCTGTTCACACTGTGGCCCGCTCTCCCCTAGATTTTCATGCTATTTACGCCCCCACTTCCTTCAGGTCTCCGCTCCAACGGCACGTCCTCATGAGGCCTTCCTTGACCCTCCTCTCTAAAACTGTCCCTCCTGCCCCAGGAAATATGCCTTCTTTCTCTGCTACATGGAGCACTTATCAGTACCCAATATTATATTTCATATTTATTTATTTGCTTAGTCTGCTTCTCAGTTAGATACAGAAGGCACAAAGGCAGGGGAGTTATCTTAGTGACACTGTGCCCTCCTTGCCTAGAATGTTGCCTCTGGCATATAAGGCACCTAGTGAACCTTTTTGGAGTAATACTGACTGAACATCCTCAGTCGTCTTATGCATTCACCTATTAAAGGCTAATGAACCATCGTTTCCTACCCCTCCAAAATCGAGAGTCATCAGGTAAGAACAATGTAAAATATTTGTTGTTACAAAATACTTCAGACAGAGACAGTCTAAAATGAAACAAACATCCGTGTACCTGCCACTCGGTTTAAGGGATAAAGCATTATAAATATAGTTGAGCCCCATGAATACCCACTCCACTGAGGTAATTTAATACCAGTTTTGAAGAAAACCTAACAAAGAGAAAAGTGTCTGGTTGACCTGCTTTTTTTACACAGAAAAAACTATTTGACAAAGTCCAAAAAAAAAAAAACAAGGCCCATGTTGCAGTGAGATGGGGGTTTGGGGATGGAGAAAACAAAAGAAAGGGAAGAAGCACCATGAAGAGGGCAGGAAGCTGCAGAGCCGGCGGGGTATTCCCAGCAGCGCCGAGAGGTGGCGACTGCAGCCAAGAGCAAGGTAACGCCACAGACGGGGTCTGATCCGCCTGTCTTCCCTACTGAACATCCCATTCCAGAAGGATTACAAAGGAAGCCTGGCTGAAGGATCAGGATCTAATTAGGTACCATCCAATTACATCAGAGAAAGTTTAGACAACACTAATGTAAAAGCATACTTTGGCACATATATCAAAGTCGGTAAGCAAATGTCGTCTAGGACAGAGGGGAAACAAGCTGGCAGCTCCAAACTTAAGTGGGAGAGAGATGGAAAATCTTTTCAATTAGAGTGATACTTTAAGGATTTAATAAAGTTAGAGTTAAACTGGAAACACCACGGCTCATTAAAAATAGATCTTTTAGAGCTTTGTCCCTAAAGAGCAGAATCAGTAATCCGACAGAACAATTTGATACGTAATCAAATCTCTATAATATCTAACAGAATCTAATACAATTCGGCCACAAAAGCTACTGGCTCCATGGACAACAGCTGATTCTAGTCTGGTCTAGGAAAAGAATCGAGATGGGACTGGAATATCTTGTTTTTGCCAGAAAGTCTAGAAAGGAGCCAGTTTAAAGGGTCAAATGGCAATTTGGCCATTAATTCTGTGAAAATTCATGAGTCTTAATGGTACTCAAAAGGGGAGAAATCTTATGAGCTATAGGGTTCTGTGGTGAGGAGGGCAAGCAGAGGTTAAAACCCAGCCAGGCTTAGCTAGCTGAACCTTGAGTCTTGACCTGGGGCCTTTTTGTAATTCATCTACCTAGAGGGGCAGCTTTCGCTTAATTCACACAAACGTACTGCTTGCACTGGAGGTGGTCTTGGGTATAGGATTATGGTGTACATGAGTTTCCGATAATATTTATAAAAAATGTTTTGTATCAATCAACCCAAACTACTTCACACGATTACTGGACAAAGTTCTGCCAATGTAAATCGGACAGTAAAGTGCAGTCTGGGCAGGGTCTGCAGAATCCTGTCACCTCTAAGTAGGTAAGAGACTATGGTCAAAAGTTGAGCAAGTATAACATACAGAGAGAGGCACAGGCTTGGAGCGTCCCATTACTCAAAAGGGGTTTGGGCCAATAAAACAAGCCTGGGCAGTTATTGACCCGTCCCACATCTCCAACCCATAACCCTACAGGACGTTTGAAATGGTAACTCTGTCCATCTTCGTTGGGAAAGTAAATTTGTAACCACTGAATGAAGAAAAATAGTAGTGATATTGTTACACAGATCACGTTTATGCAGGTGTAACAATTTTCATAGCCATTATGCTCATTGGTGTATACTTTTTAAAAAAATGTTTAAAGTTCTTAATAAACTCTCCTACCTATTAAAGTCTTATCTTAAAGACTTATTTATTTATTGTGCGAAGTTTGAAGTACTTGAAATCATATATTAAATTTGTGAATATGGTTTAAAATGTTTAAGGAACTCTAATCAAGTTTATAAATGGTATTAATATGGGACTCTCATCTGTCAAATTTAAAAGCATTTGAGCATCAATAAAAGAATAAGAAAATAAGTTTTTAATATTAACACACAAATAACTAAATTTTAGGAGATTTATTATATTTTAAGTTGTGTTTTAAGGTTTAAAGAAAAACAGTCTTTTAAAATCATAATTTTAACAAGCTAAACTCTGACCAACGTATAAGTAACTCACGGCCTGCCTGGGAGAGCGGAACCAGAAGCCTACCTCCAAATTCCAGCCCCGCGAGCCCACCTTAGACTACTTACTGGAATTTTTGTGTCTCAGAGGCTTCATCTGTAAAGTGAAATAATAATAGTGCCTGCATCAAAGCCCTCGTAAGGATTGAGGTAACATATAGAAAGCACTGAAACAGTTACAGAGCAAACCGTAAGCGCTCTATAAAAGTTAGCGCTGATTATCATCATTGAGGGACATCGCCTGACAAGACTATGAATGCCTTGAGGACAAGAACAATGTCTTGTCTGTAAATTCCTAGCATTTAGCACATTGCCTATACCCAACAAGTACTCCATAAATATTGCCTGAATTTAACTGACTAGTCTAAAATTCAAGCTATTAGCTTGTGGGTTGCAAGCTGTGATATGTAAAGGGAACCAACACAATAAATGGCATGAGCAAAGATAAAAGGGCCAATAAAAACAACACCCCCCCCAAATTTTATACTGTCAAAAAATACAGTTTCTTGAAATGGTTTTTACCTACTCTATGAGTTTCTCAAGGTCCAAATTGTACTAAGGGAATTTCTGTCGGGACTGGATACTAACAGTTGATCAAAATCTAGACCCTAGAGCTAGAATTACAGATTCAGCATAGAATTTGAGATTTCGCACCCCCACCCCTCCCAATAAATTTAACCTAACACAGCTTACTGTAGAATTAGTTACTTTAACTTTTTCCAACCACCAAAACTTGTTTCTGAATTAAAGTATAATATGGTCTTAACCCATTCAATACAGAGTGCCCTTTTGATTTTCCATTGCTCTTGGATTTTCCAGCAGTTTAGTCTCATTTGGGTTAATTACCAGTACTCTAGATGGAAAATTTCCCTGGTAGCTTGTTCCATTCACGGCCATTTAGAAAGCATTGCTTGCGTCAGACTCTGTTTTCTGCTTGATAACGGGGGCTGTTACTTCAAACCCCAATTTTTTTTGGCATCCTGCAGTCACACTTCATTGAGTGCGCCTTGTGCTTGCCTTCTACTAATGACTTTTCAAAGCAAAATGCTTTATCTAACTGCCCAAGTTAGCGGATTTACCTTTCCTTAGAGCACAGATCAAGTCCATACAGGCTACAATTCCATCAACAGACATCACATGACTGCAGTAACAGGAATAACAATTCACAATTATTGAGGGCCTGTGTATGCCAGGCACTGTGTTTGTATAGCTCATTTAATTATCCAAGAACTCCATGAAGAACAGATTATTACTAATTCCATTTTATAAAACACAAAACTGAGCATTTAAAAAGCTAACTAATATTCCCTGAGTTTCTGTTCTCCCTTCAAAGGACTCTAGCGGACTACTCAAAACAGTTTTCTCTTATAGAATAGGGCCCTATAAACTATTGTTCTCATTTTATAAAAAATTAAGAAACTGAAGATCAAAGATGATACAGCTAAGAAGTACACAGAACTAGAATTCAGGTCGGTCTGATTCCAAGATCCACACTGTTGATTATTTTGCTATGTTATCTATACAATTAAATAAGGCCTTTCATAGAATTTTCTTCCACTCTCAACTAAGGAATGGAAACATCTGCCTGAAAATGCTCTATTTATTTTGTATTGTACTTCTCTTTTTAGGTTTGAAGAAAGATGAGGAAAGGAAAAAAGAAGAAAGGAAAAGCTATGGTAACTTTTCTCTCCAAAGGGTCTGCAACTGTTGTCTACAACAGCAGAGTACACCAAAGTGGCTTGAGTCAGTGAAATATCATTAAGCACTGAATCCTCTAGAACATTCTCCAATGTTTGCAGAACTTCAGTAAACTGGCTGGCTTGCAGGCAAATAAATTTGACCATTCAACTCAAGATTTATTTTTACAGATGTATCAAGTCATCCGTCTTTTCTCTCAAAACCCAATTACAACAGGTTATTCTATAACATGCATCATACAGGCTCTACTCAGCTCAGTTTTGACTGATGAACTTGCACTCATTTTTAAAGGCTCTCATTCTATAATTCTTACTGGTAGAAAATATTTTCAAAATTCAATCTAGTATTCAATGCTCAGTTTAACTCACTTTAAACAAATTCAATAATACCAGATTATTTCTTAATAATAGTTATCTCTAGCAAGGTTCTGTTGCTGTTTTGTTTTGCTTTGTATGAGTGTTTTTGTTTTTTCAAATGAGCCTAGTGGGCCAGCCCCATGGCCGAGCAGTTTGGTTTGCGTGCTCCACTTCGGTGGCCCAAGGTTTTGCCAGTTTGAATCCTAAGTGCAGACCTAGCATCGCTCATCAAGCCATGCTGAGGCGGCGTCCCACATTGTAGAACTAGAAGGATCTACAACTGGAATATACAACTATGTACTGGGGGGGTTTGGGGAGAAGAAGAAAAAAAAACAAAAAAAGAGAATAAATGAGCCTAGAATTTAAAGTGAAAACTTCAAGGAACATTCATGTGTTTAGAAATTATCAAACTTCCATTGAGTTCAATAATTTAATGTCTCCAACAACTAGAAAATTATTAAACAATCCTGATCTGAAACCTACAGCTATACATTGTAATCTAATCTTACACAAAAAAGTACAAAAGCATTTTCAAGATTATAACTTAAAAATATTTATAAAATTGAGCCCAAATAATATCCTAATCATATAAATGAACATCTCCCTAGTTCAGGAAAGAACTGAGATGAAATTTACTTTACTAAGAAAATAGTTTTAGATATTATATATTTAATAGTATAAATAAGTCTACTACAAATCTATTAAAGAACATTTAAAATAGACAAAAGAAGGTTTATTTTAGAGTTTGATACATATTGCACCAAACTGCTTTCCAGAAAGAATGTGTTAACCTAAAAATAAAGAGCCAAAATGAAAAACAGAGGTGTTTATTTTAATCAAAGAATTGCAATCGGTGAGCACAGATTCAGGTGGAAACCCGAACAGTGTTCTGATTGCAGGACAGGGGCTCAAGGCTTTTGTGGGAGAAAGGGAGGAAGAAGAGGTAAGTTGTATTAAAGAAGAGTTCATTGGTGCTAAAGGAGGTAAGGCTAGACTTGCACGTCATTGATTGGTTAGTGATTCAGTCATCAGCAAAGTTAAATTTCATCAAGATCTTCTCGTCCTTACTGACTTCCTGGAATGTTGGCAGTTTGGTCCAATTTGGAAGATAGAGAAGACAAGGCGTGCAAGGCAATGCCTCTGAAATGGCTGCTCTGGCTCTATTTTAATACAGCTCCACTCATGCCATCTTTCACAAGCACAAGACAGTTTACTCTTCTGTACCTCAACATCGGATTTTGTCAATCTTTGCATTTAATGAAATGTATAAAATATGATGTCTTGTTTTATTTGATTACTAGGGAAATTTAACATAGTTTTTCATGTTTATTGACTGCTGGTATTTCTTTTATTCATATCCTCTGTTTTTCTTCTGGTGTGCTTATCCTTTAACATTTTTTATGTAAAAGCTCTTTGTAAATTAAATATTTTGTGCTTTCATTTGTTTTGCAAATATTTACTCCAATCTGTGGTTGCCTTTTAACATAGTTTATGGGTTGTTGCCAATCTGCCAATCTTTTTCTTCATGAATTCTGGATTTTGTGTAATCTTAGAAAGGCTTTCCCCAATGGAAAGTATGAAAATAATGTGTTCTCCTACAGTTGATCCATCTGGAATTTGTTCTGGCACAAGAAGTGGCCATCTGCTTCATTCTAAGACATATTGATCAAAAAGTTAGGGTGTGCCACATACATATTTTTCATGATTTTATAAAATTTAGTTTTCATAGTCTACCCTCATTAGCGGTCATTGGTTTTTCCAAACAGGAATACTTATATTTTAGCCTAAGTCATCCTCCTAACTATTTATCCTTTTCCAACTCAATCATGTTTTTCTTGTTTTATTGCATCCAAAAGTTAAACCAACACTTCAGATGTAACAATATAAGATTTTAATACACGACTAGGATAGCGCCTCTGTTAGGTTTCACATTCCTTCTTAACAATGCCCAGAAATTTATCCACCATTGTTTTTAGAATATGGTTTACAATAAATCTCAGCTCCTATTCCTCTGACAAAAAGAATATACTTTATCCTTGTCCATACTGAATCTCATTTGTCAAGAGTTTGACCACTCATGTAGGGACATAAAAAATTTTTAAACATTATCAGTGATATGTAGGAAGTTCTAACATACAAAATCTCTTATACATTGCTGGTGGAAGTGTTAACTAATTTAACTCCATCAGAGGGCAATCTGACCAAATCTACCAAAATTGCACACACAGATATCCCTTGATTCAGCAATTATATTTCTAGGAATTTATCCTACAGGTGAACTTATATAAGTGTAAAATGACATATGAACAAGGAAATTCGTTGTTGCACTTTTAATAGTAAAAAGTTTGGAAACAACTTAAATATCCATTAATAGGAGATTGGTTAAATCAATTATGATACATTCATACAATAAATACTATGCAGCCATAAAAAAAGAATCAGGATGTTCTTTTATGTACCAATATGAAACTACCTCTAAGATACATTAGGGGAAAAATGCACAAAACCATGGATACAACATGCTATCATGTGTAATAAAAAGGAGAATACACATTTTATTTGTGTATTTCTAGAAGGATATACAAGAATTAATAACATTGATTTCCTCCAGGGAGAGAGTACTGGTAATAAGGAGAAGAAATTTCACTACATATCTTTTTTGTACTTAAAAACTTTTTATATACTGCGAACGTATTACCTATGCAAAAGAAAAAAATTAAAACAATAAAACATTTACCATTGCTTTGTGAATGTTCTTTGTAAACTTATTTTTACCTGAAAATCACGCTTTGTAGGCTTTTCAATTCATTCTCACACTATTTCTCATAACATATCCTTTGCTTAAAATAGCATATTTACATTGTCAATGGTCATGGAATGCTTTTACTAAGCAAAGATGAGATACTTCTTGACACACACCTTTCCTAAGTACGTAGAAATATTAACTAGATATCTCTCATGTGCCAAGCATTGTGCTGGATGTTAGACTTAAAAAGATACACAGTCTCGGGGGCCAGCCCAGTGGTGTAGCGGTTAAATTCACACGCTCAGCTTTGGCGGCCTGGGGTTCACCAGATCAGATTCTGAGCACGGACCCACAGGCTGCTCATCAAGCCATGTTGTGGAGGCATCTCACATACCAAATAGAGGAAGATTGTCACAGATGTTAGCTCAGGGCCAATCTTCCTCAAGCAAAGAAATATTATTACCTGTTTTTCAAACTGAAAATAGTTTTCCCTGATTATAAAAACATAATACAGGCTCACTGCTTAAAAAACAAACAAACAAAAAAGACAGAATATTGGAAAACACAAGAAAATTAAAATCATGTTTAATCTCACTATCAAGAGACAACGATTATTAATATTTCATGTTTATCTTTCCCAAGTTTTTTTATTTCATGTATATCTTTTAAAAAACAAAAATGGGGGTCATATTATATATACTATTTAGCAATGGATATTTTATACTTGAAGAAAATATATGAACATTTTCCTATATTATTAAATACAGTATTGAAATACGTTCTAAAGTGTTTTAAATCAAAGTAATATATACATATGATTAAACATCTCCCTGCTTATCTCTTCTAAAATGTTCCAACTTATTTTAAGTGGTGTTCTTTTCTAATTATTTCCATCTCTCTAATGTTTCTACCATTATTTCTTTTTTGAAATTTTGTAAGATTTTAATAAAATAAGCTTTATTAATGAAGTTCAATGAGATCTTTGCATTTCATATGTCTCTACTAATTGTAAAAACAAGTCTTAAATCTCACCTATCTGCATGTGACAAGCACAAAGCCAGGCTGATACAGGTGTGCTGTACTGATGAAACAAATGCCTTAAGATCAATGGCTGCAAACAGTGTAAACATCCAAGATGGCGAACAGCTGTATTCACTATTTCTTGATTTATCCCTTTTAGACACTGACTGTGGACTTCAACTCAATACAGATCACTTTCATCACCCCCCCCCATCTCTAGTTCTCTCCTCCCCCAATATGGGTTTTTCTTTAAAAAAGATTGGCACCCGAGTTAACATCTGTTGCCAATCTTCTTTTTTTTCCCCCTTCTTCTGCTCCCCAAAGCTCCCCAGTACATAGTTGTATATTCTAGTTGTAGGTCCTTCTGGTTGTGCTATGTGGGACGCCGCCTCAGCATGGCCTGATGAGCAGTGCCATGTCCACGCCCACGATCTGAACCGGCAAAACCCTGGGAAGCCAAAGCAGAGCGTGTGAACTTAACCACTTGGCCACAGGGCTGGCCCCCCAAATACGGTTTTTATCAGTAGGTGTACATTCTTTTACTGGTTACCTCCATAACTTAAAGTAATATAATTATACTTTTATTTTCTTTTCTATCATTTATAGACAATATCCTTTGACTTAGCACTTTTAAGATAATGATATTGGCTCTTCTTCTCTATTTAGCTCTCTTCTTCTCCTTTCCCCTCTCAACTTCTACAGTCTGAATCTACGCTTTTGTATAATAGCATTAACAACATCATGTCTAAAGGTTGCACCAATTTCCATTGTATGGATACACCATAATTTACCTTATTAAACCCCTACTGAATGGATATAAGTCATTCTCAATTTTTTACTCTTAAAAACAATGCTGCAATAAACATTCTTAGATACACCTTGTAAACTTGTCCAGTTTTTTCTTGAAGATAAACTCTTAGAAGTGGAATTTTCTGAGTGAAAGGTAACTTCTTAAGGCCAAACTATCTTGCAGAAAGATTTACCAGTATGAGAATACGTGGATTACTTTTAAAGACTAGCTTTAAAAATTGATTAGAAAAATAATCATCTCTGAACTTTCATATTTTCTCTCATGCTTCTTTTTCTCAAAATTGAATTTTATTGAAAGGTCTGGTTCTCACTAAGTGTCACAACGCAAAAGGCACTATTCATTTATATATATGTGCATTTGAATAATTTCTCTACTCTATTACATTCTGAAAACAAAACCCACAGAAATTAAAATGTGTGGGTGGGGGCCAGCTCCGTGGCCAAGTGGTTAAGTTCGCGCGCTCCGCTATGGCCCCCCAGGGTTCGGATCCTGGGCGCAGACATGGCACCGCTCCTCAGGCCACATTGAGGCAGCGTCCCACAACCCACAACTAGAAGGACCTGCAACTAAGATATACAACTATGTACGGGGGGGGAGGTGGTGTTGGGAAATAAAGCAGAAAAAAAAAAAAAAGATTGGTAACAGTTGTTAGCCCAGGTGCCAATCCTTAAAAAAAAAATGTTTGCGTATATTTACATATTCTTAAAGTGGTGCTTTTGACAGTTCATATGGAAAAGCCATCAAACTCTCTTTTTAAACATAAATCACAACTTTATTTCTGATCTAAGCTATTACATGATTACTAATGCCTAAAATTAGTCTCTGTAGGAAACTTCTAAATGAATCACATACTTCTCAAAATTTTAAAATTGATCAATCAACTAATTAAAACATACATACACATACACACACACACCCCTAATGAGACCATGCAGCTTTTTTGAGCTCAAGAATACACAGAATTTCTCCTAGTGATATTTTTCCTTTAAATATTGTCTCTAAAATCTAATTACTGAGCAGTATTCTCTGGCTCAATCTCATTTCTTTAAAGTTTACTCAAATGCTATAAACCAACATGAAATTTCTCTTAAGAATTATTTTTATAAGTGATCACGTTTTTAAGAACTCTCAAAATCTTCCCATCATTGAGTGTATCAAGTAGTCTAAACTGACAGGCATTTAGCTAATATTATAAACTGTACTATAATTATCAATGGAAGTTTGAAATATCTGATTTTTCAAATGCTTGCAAACATGGATTTCAGAGTCCACATTTGTGAAAGTACAATGTGAGCATTTGAAAAATTATTTTAAGAATTTCTTATTTCTGTTTTAATTTCTGATTTAATATTTCTAATTTAAAGCTAATCTGTACACAGTATGACAGTAGAGCTGGGTTCAAGAGCATGCAACCTATGCAGTTGCACTGGGCTCCATGCTCTGAAGGGCCCCACGCCTAGTTTAATGCTCTTCTGTTGCTGTCCTGAAATTCTTAATTTTTGAACAAAGTACCCCATATTTTCCTTCTGCCCTGGACCTCAATAATTATATAGCTGATTGTGGGTGACAGTGAGGCTGCCCCAATAATTGAAAGCTAAGGTAAATAAGATTTCTCTCCAGAACTGGAAATGGAAACTAGTAAAAACAAAACAAACCCAGCAGTTCTCTAGCATAAGAAATTGTAAATATGTAACAGAAAAGGTCTGAAACACACGAAACTCCACTCAGTGGGATTTGGGAGCAATCTCAGAGGAATAGAGCAATAACGTGATTATCATTTTAGTGAAGAGAAACTTATTATATCCAGCTTTATGAACATAGCTGGAAGGGAGCCCCTAAAAAGGAATGAGAGAGAAAAAACAAAGAGGCTAAGTTATGCATATCCAGCCATGAATTGCTCATGAGCAAGAATGCCCCCGCCACTCATATCTCCCTATCATTGAGGATTCATCGGGTTATCAGAGCTTAGAGCCTCAAGAATCAAAATCATATAAACCCCTATTTAAATTAAAAAGTTAAATATGCCATAAGACAAGTTTCGATAAGTTTCAAAGGATTAAAATCTTAGAGTATTTTCTCTAATCACAATGGCATGAACCTACAAAGAATAACAAAAAGATAACTAGAAAAATCTCAAATAGAGTTCTAAATTAACTATAAGTAAAAGAGGAAATCACAGGGAAATTAGAAAATATTTTAAGCTAATATTAAAAATAAGAAATATAAAAATTTGTAGAATGCAGCTAAAGCTGTGCTTTAAGGGACATGTATGGCCCTAAAAAAAAAAAAGAAGGCTGAAAAAACAATAATTCAAGTATCCATCTCAAGAAATTAGAAAAAGAACATCAAATGAAACCAAAGAGACTAGAAGAAAGAAATAGATAAGAGCAAAAAATAATGAAACAGAAAATATGCAGTAGAAAGATTCAATGAAACAAATGTTGGTTCTTTGAAAAGACATTTGATAAGCACTAGGTAAGACAAATTTAGGGGGAAAAGAGAGAGAAAACACAAATTACCAATGTTAGGAAAGAAAAGGGGCCTTAATAAGTACAGGTCTTGCAGATACTAAAAAGGTTCCTAAGAACATGTTTTGAACAATTTTCAAGTACACATTTCAGAATATTTTCAAAACTACATTTGAAAATTTAAACGAAACAGAAAATCCTAGTAAAACACTAAAACCGATTAAGAAATAGTATAGTCCTGTATTTATGAAATACGTTAAATCCATAACTAACAACCTCCCCTCAAAGGCATCTCTACACCCAGCAGCTTCACCATAAACTTCCAAACATTTAGGGAAGACACACCTATCTTACATAAAGTCTTCCAGAGACAGAAAAAGTGGAGTATGTCCCAATTCACTTTATAAGCCAGCATAAAATCTGCCAAAGATATAACAAGGAATATCATATACCGATCTTCCTCATTAACATCCATATAATAATTCTTAACAAAATATCAGCCAACCAATCCAAAGATATATATAAAAGGGATAATACATCCCAAATTCCAAAAACAGAAGATTGGTTTAACATTTAAAACCTTGGTTTAATACGTAATTCATCATATTAACAGAATAATGGAGAAAAGTCACATCCAGTCACCTCAGGAAAAGGAGAAAGAACACTTGACAAAATTCAACATCTAGCCGTGATTTAAAAAAAGAAAAGAAAACAAAACAAAACAAACTCCTACCTCTCAGCAAATTTAGGAATACAGAGATTTTTTTAATCCGATGAAGGGTGTCTACACAAAAGCAAACATCATACTTCATGGTGAAATGGGAGATAAGACAAGGATATCCACTATCGATTTATTCAGCATTATACTGGCGATCCTAAGCAGTACATTTAGGCAAGAAAAAGAAATAACAGAGCACAAGGTTTGGAAAGGAAAGAAACAAAATTGTCATTATTGGCATATGACCCAATGATGTTCACACACACAAAAATCCACAAAAATCTATATATGAACAATAAATATTACTAAGTGAATTTAACAATATGCTTGATTAAAGGTCAATAAACAAAAAATCAATTGTACTTCTACATATCAGCCACCAACAATTATTAAATAGAAATCTAAAAATAAAACTATTGACAATAGCATTAACAAATGAAATACTTAAACTAGTAAAACAAAACCTCTACACAGAAAACCATAAGTGTTACTGAAACAAACTAAAGACCACATCAGTAATAGAGGGCAATGAACCCTCTTTAGAGATTTGGATATTGTAAAGATATCAGTGCTTCCTCAAATTGATCTACAGAGACAATGTAATCCCAATCAAAATTCCTGCAGGTTTTTGTCTGGAAATTGATACTAATTATAAAATTTAGGTGAAAATGCAAAGGTCCAAGAAAAGCCAAGACAATCTTGAGAAGAAATACAAAGTTTGAGGACTTATATTAGCAGATATCAAGTCTTATATAAAACTAAGGTAATTAAGAGTGTGGTCCTGAAACAAACAGAAAATGTGATCAACGCAAAAGAATAAAGTCCAGAAACAGACTCACACATACATAAACAACGGAATCGCACACACTGCTCGCAGGAATGTAAACTAACACAATTGCTTTGAAAACTGTTTGGCATCATTTACTAAAACTAAACATAAGTATATCCTATAACCTTGCTACTCAGTGTGGTCAATACAACTGGCATCCCCTTGAGCTTGTCAGAAATGCAGACTCTCAGGCCCCATCCCACATCTACTGAAGTAGAATCTGCGTTTTAACAAGACCTCCAGGTGAGTGACGTGCACATCGCAGTTTGAGAAGCACTGCCCTTGACCCAGCAATTTCACTCACTGGTATACACCCATCAGAAATGCCCACGGATGTCTTCCAAAAGACGTGTACAAGAATATTCATAGTAACACTAACAAGAGGCAAAAAACAGAAAACTACCCCATTTCTATTGCTGAACAATAGAAAGAATAAATTGTGGTATAATCACAAAATGGAGTACTACTCAGCAACGAGAAAGAACACTCTATAACTACAACTAACAAACATAATGCTGTGTAAAAGCAGCAGACCAAAAGAATACATCTTGTATATTTTCATCTACATACAGTACAAAAACAGGAAAAGCTGTCAGTGTTAAAGTCAGGGCAGTGGTTATTACCTGTAGGGGACACAGGACCATTACCCCCACCTAGTCACTGTTTCTTGATATGCATAGCTTTACATGGACAGGAAAATCCAGCAAGCTGTACACTTGCCTTCTGTGTCATTTTCTGGACATATGTTACACTTCGATTAAAAATTCATTAAAAAGCACTGGAAGGTTAAACGGGTCAGCTATATAGTATATGAATTATATCTCAATCTGTTATTTAAAAAAAAATTTCTGGAAGGAAGTATACCAAAATCCTAAAAATAGTTACCTCTGAGAGATGAGATTTATAATGCTTATTTTCTTTTGCTTACTCTTCTGACTTTCTCATTTCTTATTTTCTACCACTCAGGATACTAATTGAATAAATTATTTTACAAATTTTTGTGGAGAAAGACTGGGAGATTCTCCCTAATGGTCACCTCCCACGGGTTTCTGAGACACTTCTGAATGACACTGGGGAACCATTCAAAAACTACGTAAATTCTTAGAACTGAACAAAAACATTTTAATTCTGAAAGCTAATTTATGGCACCTATATACAAAGCAAACTAAAACAAAGTTTATTTTATGAACTACCATAACCTTTTACAGTTTTTGAAAAGTTCCTAACAAGAATATGAACCCAGCTAGCTTAGGTAGAGAAAATACAAACAGAATTTCAATGCCTCAAGTTGAGCTCCTCAGTATTTGAAAAAAATCTTCACCAGGAATATATATTACCTTATATTGTTAAGCTATTATACCTTTTCATGTCAATATTTTTAACTCTACTTAATCCCTCCCCTTTTGAAGACAGCTTTAAGATATAATTCACATATCATACATTTCACCCATTTATAGTATACAATTCAATGGTTTCTAGTATATTCACAGAATCGTGCAATCATCACCACTATCTAATTCCAGAACATTCTCATTACTCCCCCACACCAAAAAAACACCCAGACCAATTAGCAGTCATTCCCATGCCTCCTAACCCCTGACCCCCATTAGGCAAGCACTTAATTTACTTTGTCTTTCTAGATTTACCTATTCTGGACATTCAACAATTTTTTGTAGTTTGCAGAGTACAAGTTTTACAATTCTTTTGTTAAGTTTATCCCTAAGTATTTTGTTCTACTGTAAACACAATTTTTTTCTTAATTTCATCGTTGGATTTTTCATTGCAAATGTATAGAACTACAAGTAACTTTCGTATACTGCCCTTGTACCTTCCCTGCCATTCTGCTGAACTCATTTCTTCATTCTGATAGTTTTGCAGCGGATTCTTTAGGATTTTCTGTATACAAGATTGTGTCATCTGCAAATAGAGATAGTTTTACTTCTTCCTTTCCAATATGTGTGCCTACCTTATCCCTTTTTAAGGGCTATATATTATTCATTCTGTTATAATCACATTGATGTTTTAAAGACCATCCTACCTAGATGCAAGGCAGGATCTTTCAAGTTCTTTGAGTTTGTTCACTTTGAATTAGCATATATACATGAGGATTACATGTTATTTTCTGTATAACAATATACGTGTTATTCTCTGTAACAAAATAGTAGCCTGAGAATAATACATTATGGTATAATACTTGCATGGAGTCACATTTGATAGCCAAAGAAAAGAGTGGAAAGTACTTATCTTTAAAAGTATTGAGTAGCTTGTCAATTATGCATATTGATGTGGTTAGCCAGGCCATTCTAGTTTCCTTTGCTACCGCACTGAATAAAGCCCTGAGGGGCTTCCTTGGTCTAGATACAGGTGATACTCTGAAAACAAAGCGGTATGCATTCTCTGGGCACCCCGTTGCTTGAAGTCACATTTGCATTATGAGTAAGAAAGCCACAAGGGTGGCTTCAGTATAAATAAGAGACATCCTGCTTTTACAAAGCGGAATACATGTACCCATGAAAAGAGCTGCTTAAAGTGGATACAATTTAACATGGCATCAAAATAGATTTTACAGACTCTCTGTAACTTAATTAGATATCCAGGAACAGGAGAAAAAAAAACAAGCCTTGAATGCTGACATAAGCCTATAAACATGGTATGTCCCGTCTAGTGCAAGCCATGCTAAACTTGATTTTTTATTCTTAAGGAAATATGTCCTCTAAACCTTCATGAAGTCTAGGGGTAACATAGCTTTATTTTTTTATTCTTTCAGCATTTCATTCTTTTAGTGCTACATATTCTGATACACTCAAAGCCATTTAAAGGGGGAGGAAATGAACTATAAAATCATGTTAGAAATCTAATGGGACTGCCAAGAAAATAAAAGGAAATGTATCCTTCTTGCTTAATATTGTAGCTTTCTTTATCTCTAGACAAAACACATTACCATTGATTTAACTTTGTTTCTAATTGCAGAGAAAATTCCTATAGAACCCCAGAAGAGTACCTTTAATCAAGACTATTTGGGTCTTTTTCCTGCACTGCCTTTTCATATAAATTATACTTCACAAATATTTAACAGACTTGATTTAAACATAGCTGCTCTATAGCATGTGAAATTCACATTGCAGACAGATGCTGCATACATAAATATTATAACCAAAAAACTAGACTTCACATCTGTTTTCCCATTATTTAAATTATTCATCAGAATTTGAAACAAACTTTTACATACACTCAACATCCAAATCTTAAGCAGGTCGTATTCCTAAAAATGTTTCTAAATCAATCAGAAGAAAATTCCCCACAGGAATAACCTTTTAAGTTGTAAGAAGATTTTTCATAAAAAGCCATGTATTAGTTGCCAAAATATGATATTATTTAAAATACAGTATTGACTCAGCAATAACATAGAGTCAAACTTCTGTGGGCTATCCTCGTAACCCAAGCATTAATTGTGATAACATAAAACATTATTTTTAATATTTACTATGGGAAAAAGCAAAGGAAGTTGAAACGTTAGGTACACATTTTTCTTCTTTACCCCTTTAGCTATGGCTATGACATTGTGGCAAGAAATTAACAAAACTGAAGTACGCCCTTTTGCACACTGTGGTAATGTGCATGAGTCATGTGCTTTTTGTATTTCAGAGTGCCCATATTTTCTCAAATGCTATTTCAAATTCCAATAGAAAAAAAATCTCTATTTTATCTTTCATTTGGGGCAATAGAAAATACAAATGAATTAACAGTGTGTGGTCAATAAAATAAATATAGTCAATACCATGAATACATTCACCCTCCTTACTTTGAGGAAGACAATTATTTAATTAATAATCTACATTTCCGAATGCTCAGTGAGGTTTTTCACTCAGGTGACAAGACTTTTCATCTTCGTTCTCCAAAAACTATTAGGCTTCAAAAAGAAGGTCAAACATATGTCAACAGAACCTGAAATCTAGTCGTTCCTTTCCCTGGGACCTCCTCTAGCTTTAGGGAACCTGGATTTGCCTTGCTAGTAACAGGCTACTCAGGGAACAGGGCAATGCTCCTAAAGTGAAGGATCAGCTCCCCACGAACAGCTGCTTCCTAACAGGGCTCATTAGCACATTCTGCTCCCTCTGGCCTCCCAGTCACTTCCCCTACAACCTGTTTTACCATGTGCTCAACCTCACTTTTACTTTCTTTCTCTCTCTTCCCTATACCTAGTACCTAGCCCTCCAATCTACTTACTGCTTGCCCTAAATGAATCATTTGATCATTTTGTTTGTTTGTACTTTACCACCTGCAGTTTCATAAGTAGGCTCTAGAACTAGAAAATATTCCTCAGGAACAACTCACCTGGAGGTATGGTCAAAATTTAAAGGTTTTAACACCAAGACAAAAGTGTTATTTTTCACATACTTATACTAGAAATCCAGCACTGTGCTGTTTATCTCTTTTGTAATGGGTGATATGGAGTCTAATTCCTCTCCCCTTGGGTCTGGGTTGACCCTACTGACTCACCGGTAAAGAATGAAGCAGAAATGATGTAATTCCTGAGACTAGGTCAGAAGAACCCTAGCAGTTTCCTCTTGCTCTCCTGGGACGCTTGACCTCTAGACCCTCCGTCTCCAAGGCTCACCCCATCCAGACTCTCTGTCAGAATTCAGCCGCTATGCTGAGGATTCAAGTTATATAGAGAGGCCACGTGTAGGTGCTCTGGTCAACACTCTCAGCTGAGCCCAGCCTTCAACTCATGCCAAGCCAGTCACTAGACATGTGAGCGAAGAAGTCTCCAAATGATTCCAGCCCCCAGCTGTTTGCATCATCGCCAGTCTTTCAAGTCTTCTCAGCTGAGGCCCTAGACTTTGGCATACAGAGCAACCCATCCCCAGTATGCCCTGTCGGAGGTCCACAGAATCTGTGCATGTGATAAATGGATGTTTTTAAACTAGTAATGTTTGGGTTAGTTTGTTACACAGCAATCAACAACCGTAACAGAGTTTCCATAAATCATGAGTTCCAGAAAGGAGAAAACTATCGAAGTAGTGTTTGGAAAAAAACATGCATCTTCACACTAAAATGGCCAATTCAACAAATTTTAAAAGATCTATGTCAAGACATATCATTGCAATCTTTCAAAATATTGAGTACAATATCAGTCCCCTACAATGGAATAAGAATTAGGATAAGACTGGCCTCCTCATCATTAAGACTGGATGCTGGAAGACGATAAAGCAATCCATACAAATTCTCACGGAGGGGCCGGCCCGGTGGCGCAGCAATGAAGTGAGCATGTTCTGCTTCGGTGGCCCGGGATTCGCCGATTCAGATCCTGGGTGCAGACATGGCACCGCGTGGCAAGCCATGCTGTGGTAGGCATCCCACATATAAAGTAGAGGAAGATGGGCACGGATGTTAGCTCAGGGCCAGTCTTCCTCAGCAAAGAGGAGGATTGGCAGCAGATGTTAGCTCAGGGCTACTCTTCCTCAAAAAAAAAAAAAATTCTCATGGAAAATTCTTTTCAACCTAAAATTCCATGCCAACCCAACTAGCCATCATATGTACTCATCGAACAAAAGAACTCAAAGTGTACTTTCTACACATCCTACCATAGGATGGTCCTTAAGGATATGTTCCATTAAGATCAGGGAGTATGTCAAGAAATGAGAGGATATGGGATTCAGGAAATAATCTCATCTAGGAAAGCAATAATGGGAATTCGCAGAATGACAGCTATAAAAAAGACCTAGAGAGGAATCAATCAGTCCAGTTTGGAGCAACAGTGAGGTCCAGGAAGGTTTCAGGGAGGGGAAGGAGCACAGAACTCAGTGGAATATGTTATATAACAGAGAGTCTGGGGCCGACCCTGCGGCCGAGTGGTTAAGTTCACGCGCTCCGCTTCAGCGGCCCAGGGTTTCATTGGTTCGGATCCTGGGCACAGACATGGTGCCGCTCATCAAGCCATGCTGAGGTGACATCTCACATAGCACAACTAGAAGGGCCTACAGCTAGAATATACTACTATGTACTGGGGGGCTTTGGGGAGAAGAATAAGGAAAGAAAAGAAGAAGATTGGCAATGTTACGTCAGGTGCCATCTTTAAAAAAAAAAACAGAGAGCCTGAAAACACTTGAGGATATAATAAAGGCAAACACCTCAAAGAAGAAAAGCAATTAGAAAAAAAAATGCTATACTACAAGAAAAAACAAGTAATCAAGGTACAGTACTAGGGCACGAAGTGAACAGCTTGTATATACTCATAATAATGTAGATGATTTTCAACTTTTAGATTCAACCTACATACAAATCAAAGAAGTCTTAATCGCAGTTACATTACACGATGAAATTGCATCAGCTTTGATAATATAAAAGTCCTTCACTATTTATAAGAAGAAGTAAAAAGACAGATGCCAGAAGTTGGGATTGTAAGAGGGGAGATGAAAGAAAGGGAGAGGCACTACTGTTCTAACGATTCAAAACAGAAAACAATAGAGAAAATCAGTAAAACCAAACTTGGTTCTTTGAAAAGGTCAATAAAATTGATAAATTTCTAGCAAGACCAACGAAGAAAAAAGACATAACACCAATTATAATATCAGGGATGAAAGGAAAAAAGGGGATTTCATTACAGACCTTAAAAGGATAATAAGACATTAAAAGGATAAGAGAATTCAATAAACAATTCTACGTACATAAATTCAACAACTTAGATGAAATGGACCAATGCCTTAAAAATTCAAAACTATCAAAACTCATCCAAGATGAAATAGATAACCTGAACATCTGAATAGATCCCACAGCTGGACAATGACAGTGCTCAGGTTCAAATCCAGGGCCGACACCAAAGCGCTTGCCTTTAACCACTATGGTAATGTTAGGAATGAAATTTAGTTGTAGATAAACGCCTTCTGGGGAAAAAAATCTCCAGGCCCACACGATTTCACTGGTGAATCCTACCAAATATTTAAAAAAGAAGTAACATCAATTATATACAATCTACAGAAAATAAATACACTTCCCAACTCACATTATGAGACTGGCATTAACCTGATACCAAAGCCAGACAGAAACCCTGTAAGAAAACTACAGATCAGTATCCCTTAGAAACCTCTAAGCAAAATTCCTCAAGAAAATATTAACAAATATCCAGCCAAACCAAACGAACAATCCATTCTGGCCCTCGGAAATGGATAAGACACACCATCCTCATAGCAAACTTTACACCCTATCAGTTTATCAATGCACACAAGAAGTAAACATAAATATCAGAAATCCAAATACCATGGGAGGGTCAAAGGGGAGTACGCATCACCTATTCATTCAATTAACATTTCCTGAATATCAAGTTCTACAAGTCAGCTACAGAAACAAGAAAGACAAGGACTATGTCCTAGAAGAACCTACCACCTAGAGAGAAGATACAGACAAGTGTGATATACTTTTAGTCAAATGGCCTTTTGCAGGAGGGCTGATTGTGCAGGTAGATGATACACTGACCTACACGTTAGTAGGACCGAAATCACCTCTTTGCCGCTATCGACAATCTCTCCTAGAGCACCTACACCTGGTGAGGCCGAAATTATGATCCCCATTTTCTAGATCAGGAAATTGAAGCTAGAAGAGATCAACTTGATCTGCTCAAGATAGATCCCCTCAGCTGGAAAATGACAGCACTGAGGTTCAAATCCAGGGCCGACGCCAAAGCCCTTGCCTTTAACCACTATGGGAATGAGGTGGATGGCCGAGAATCAGGACAGGCAAGGAACCACACCCCCACTCACAAGGAGGTCGCCAGCGCACAGCTCCGCCTCCCAGCCCTCCCCTGCACACGGACGCCCTCCCATTCATTGGCATCCCAAACGGAAAGGAAGTGGAGCTGCTCCTCATACAAGGCCACCACCCCTTCAGGTGGGTACTTGAGCGAAGTCTCTGGCGAATATGTTTACTTTGGGAGTAATAACAATCCCAAGGCATGTGTGCGATTCCCGCCCCCAGAAAGCTTAGTCCAGTTTATACCCAAAGATTATTTGCTCAAATTGTCCACAAATGTGTGGTACGCTCAGGGATTGGAATACATATGCACATACATAACTATGTCTGTGTAGCAGATATAACAGTCATGTAAATAGAGAAAAGCTATAGATTTTCTCAAAAAAAATTCTCATAGCGCCACTCTACTCAATAATGTAATAGTGGATACAGCTGAGCGAAATGTACATTTATCTTATCTCTGAGGAAAAAAATTAAGGTTCTCTTTTATCTAAGGGTATAACCAAGACTTTAAAAGTTACTGCCTAAACTATTAAGAACTCTTTCAAAGTAGCCTCAAGCACTTAGAAGTATCATTTACATGCAAAACCAAAGCTCAGGTAATTGCAAATTCCTTAAGGATCATACTAGATAACATACTGTGGTTCAAGTGTTTAATGGACATATATGCAAATGGAAATACAGCATTCCTTGAAAAGTACTCTGTATTTAGGATTTTACCCTAGTTTGGACTCACCTCCCCTCTACTCCCTCTAATACTACAAGTTAGCGTGGCTTTACTACACATGATGGAATTTAAGAAATACAGCAATTCAAATTACAAGCTAAGCAAACCAAACATGAAAAAGTGGGAGATCAGCATAATGGAGATAATTTAGATGGCACAATTAGGAATTAGGCTTGTTCTGTCCTCCCCTCTTTCATTGGCCTGTGCCCTGTCTGCTTGAAAGATTAATGGACGTGAAATGCAAGGGGCTGTTACAACTGTTGCTATAAATGACACCGTTCATACGATCACTGATTACCTTTAATGAGCCAGGAGCTCTATAGTTTAACAAATGAGTGCAGAGGAGATTAAAAAAACCTCCAAAGCATCTTTAAGAGCTTCATTTCCTTAGTGTAGTTGCTCGTGACTCACTTCAATTAAGAATGCACACAAAGAAAATATTTTCTCTTCCTTAACATACAAGGCAAGCCTAAATAAAAGCGCAACTTTATTTGCTGAAGTAGCTTCAGAAAAAAAAAAAAGGATGAAAAGGAAAAAGAAGACGACAGCTAAGTTTTTAGAAAAAACAAAAGTTACTCGCTGAATGAGGAGTCATTTTCTTCAGGAACGTTCAAGATGGCTGAAAAGATAATGGAAGTTTCCCCCGCTCATCCTGACATTTTGCCAGGGCTTTAGCAATGGTGGTTTGCTTATCTACATAGACAGAAGTTACTCAGTGAAGGAGGACCGTTACAATTACTCCTATCTACCTAATGGAACTCAATATTCAGAATTAAAATTGGGCCTGTCTAGTATACAAAAAAATCCAAGGGAACAAGAAAAAATTTGAACTACACAAATTGAACAGTACCTTATTATAAAAGCCAATGTAATTTGACAACCAGGGTTACTATAGGGTATGTCTTATTCCAAATCCTATACCCAGGACCCTTAATCTGCTTAAGTTTTTAGGAGTCAAAAATCACCTCCTTCGAAAGGACTCATTCACAGGTGACTCCTGGAGCACTTGAGAAAGTCGGTCAGAGAAGTCAATACAAAATCGCTTCCTGGAGAACAATCTCATTGATCAAGGCACCAACATGGTTTCAATGCTGGACTCAAGAATCTCGTCTCTAATTATAGGTGGAATGCTTACTTTTCTTAATGCTACTTTTAGGTATAGTTAACAACTGCCCAAAAAAAAGAGAGAGAGAATTTTATGATGGAAGAGAATTTCAACTCATTCAAGTAACCTTGGTGAAGTTAGCAAATAATGAGCTGAATTCATTTGGTGCTCTAGGTAGGCTGCACAATCTAGATATTCTCTAAAATTGTATGCCAGATTGTGTGTGTGCATATGTGCATTCTGGGGAAAAGGTCCATGCTCTTTGTAGAATTCCCAGAAGGATATGTAAATAACACTTTTTCAAGAACTGCAGACCTAGAGCATTTCTCTAGTGTTGAATGAAAGCACTTTCATGGTGTGTGTGTCATCAACTTCCACGTGGACCTGTGAGCACCCACAGGTTTCAGTTTGAAAGTATTAATACTACTGATTACAGTAAAGGTTTGGGGCCCTGTGTTTGACCTATACCTTTTCAATTTTCTAGATCAATTAGGTCATCTGGTGCACACAGGGGGTTCCTAACAATAGGTCTCCAGAATTATCTATTGCGTAGTTCAGGCCTTCACACTGAGGCCTCATAGAGAAGCCTGTGGACTCTGACCTTTGACTCCTGTCTTATTCTCTCCGGAGCCTCAGTGTCCTCTAATTTAAGGAGCATAATAATGATAATACTGGCCCCAAACATTCCACACAATTATTGGGAGTGACAATGTTGACAAAAAAGCTAATGTTCACAATGTACTGGGCCATCTTGATGCCAGTTTCAGCACAGCGATATAACAACATGTCAACAACAGTAAACGTCCTCACAAAACAAAAAACTTAAAACAAAAAACCTCACACCTCCTTATAGGTTCCTTCCATAGGAGGCTTCTTATGGAAGCATAACACAACTCAGGGCGCTGTACCTAGAAATGCTCTTCATACATCACCACGCCATGAAGTCCCACCTCAAGGACACAGCCATGGAGAAGAACCATGGCACTCTAGCTGACAGCCAGCCTCAGACATGCAAGTGAGGCCACCTCACACCTGGCAGCCCTGTCCAGCCACCACATGAATGCAGCTACATGGGTGAACCCAATGAACGCAGTCAGGAGCAGAAATAAGCCATCCTTAATAAGTTCCTTAACTACAGTATCATGACTAATAAAATAGGTGTTGCTTTAAGCCACTAAATTTGGGAGTGGTTAGGCAGCATTAGATAACTAAGACACTACTTTAAATGAGACTATGCTCTTAACCAGAGTCAGAGATGGTATCTTCCACATTTCTATAACCCTTCATTAGGTCCATTATGGTTAGGCAAAAAGTAAATACCCACTCAACATTTGATGAGTGACTACTCATGAAACTAAATGGGGGAGAGGATTCCTGGAAGATGGCAGAGTAGGAAGCACCAGAAATCTCTCTTCCCACCTAGAGAACAATCACATTGACAGACTCTGTCTGATTTAACTATTTGGGAACTCTGAAGTCTGTTGAAGGCTTGCAACTTCCAGGGGAAGACTTGGATGGTAAATCGTGGTTAATTTCAGTCAGTTTGGCTCCTAGCACAGTAGCAACTACCCATCCCCCATCCTCAGCCCCTTGGCAGACAACTGCACATGTGTTTCTGGAACAGCTGCACACAGCTTGTGGGAGCTAGGGTGGGTAAAAAGGACACTGTCCTCAAAATATTGGGGATTTCTGCTCAGAGAGCAAAGAGGTGAGCAGCCATTATGGCTGTACCTCCCCTCACTGTTGCAAGCTTCCTCTTCTGGCTAAACTGACTTCCAGGGGATTTAAAGGGCCAGAGCCGTTTTCCTCCTTGTTCATTTTTCACATTTTCCCTTTCAGGAACTAGACATTCAACACTAGGACATTCAAAAACAACTGCATATGTGGAGGAAATTAGAAAGTGACTGTGCATGCCCAGGAAAAGGCTCAGAAAAGACCTGAAAAGACCTTACATTTACACCTGTGGCTAATCCTTAGGACAGAGACAGCCTATGACAATTAAAAACAAAAACGAAAAACAAAAAATAAGATAATAACCAAAAAATGCAAAACCTGGGGAAAGGGAAAATCTGATTTCCAGAGTTCCCACATTATTAGGTTCAAATGTCCAATGTTCAACAAAAAATCATAAGTCACCCAAAAAAATAGGCAAGTATGGCCCATTCAAAGGAAAAACATTAATCAGCTGTCCCTGAATAAGAGCTAATGGCAGATCTACTAGACACAGACTTTAGAACAACTATCTTACAGATGCCCAAAGAACTAAAGGGAGATGTGGAGAAAGTCAAGAAAACAGAGTATGAACAAAATGGAGATATCAATAAAGAGACAGGAAACCCAAAAAGAACTAGAAAGAAATTCTGGAGTTGAAAAGTACAATAACTAAAATGAAAAGTTCACTAGAGGGATTTAAAGTCAGATTTGAGCAAACAGAAGAAAGACTCAGCAAACGTGAAAACAGGACAATGGAAACTGAGTCTGAGGAAAAGAAAAAGAAGGGAAGACAAGCAAACAGAACCTAAGGGGTCTGTGAGACACCATCACAGACCAACATATGCATCATGGAAGTCCCAGAAGGAGAAGCGAGAGAGAAAGGGCAGAGGGAATATCCAAAGAAATAATGGCTGAAAACTTCCCAAATTTAATGATATGACTATAAACGTCTAAGAAGCTCAACGAATTCCAAATAAGAAGTCAAAGTGACCCATACCAAGACACATTATAAGCAAACTTTCAAAAGCTAAAAGGACAAAGAATCTTGAAAGTAGGAAGAGAGAAGTGAACCATCACATACAAGGGACCCTCAATAAGATTATCAGAGGAATTCTCATGAGAAACTTTGGAGGCCATAAGACAGCAGGCTGATATAGTCAAAGTACCAAAAGAAAAAAATTATCAAATGAGAATTCTGTATCTGGCAAAACTGTCCTTCAAGAGTTAGGAAGAAATCAAGACATTCCCTGATAAACAAAAGCTGAGGGAGTTCATGACCACCAGACATGCCCTGCAGGTAATGCTCAACGGAATCCTGAAAGGTGAAATGAAAGGACTTTAGACAGTAATGTAAAGCCAAGTGGAGAAATAAATATCTCAACAAAGGTAATACATGGGTAATTATAAAAGCTGGTATTACAATAATGATGGTTTGTAACTGCACTTTTCCTGCATGATTTAAGAGATTAATACATTTAAGTAAAAAAAAAATTATTAACATGAAAGCTAGTATTACTGTAACTGGTTTCTCGCTCTAAATCTTGTTTTCTACATAATTTAACAGACTAGTACATTTAAAAGAATTATTAGTTTATGTTTTAGGGCACAAAATATATAAAGATGTAATTTTGTGACATCAAGAATAGAAAGGAGTGGGCACAGAGCTGTAAAGGAGCAATGTTGATATGGAGTTAAGTTCGTATAAATCAAATTACAGTGTTATAACTTTAGAACGGCAAATGAAATCCCCATGGTAATCACAAAGAAAATAGCTATAGAACATACACAAAACGAAATGAGGAGGAAATTTTTTAATTGCACTACAAAAAAAATCAACTAAACATAAATTGAAACATTAACGCAGGAAATGAGGGACAAAAAAGCTATACAGCATATAGAAAACAAACAGCACAATGACAGAAGTTCCTCCTTATCAGTAATTATTTTAAATGTAAATGGATTAAACTCTTCATCAAAAGACAGAGACTGGCAAAATGGATAGAAACACATGATCCAACTATATGCTGTCTACAAGAGACTCACTTGAGATCCAAAGACACAAACAGGCTAAAAGTGAAAGGATGGAAAAAGACATTCCACGCAAATAGTAACCAAAAGAGAGTAGAGGTGGCTATACTCATATCAGACAAGGTAGACTTTAAATCAAGAAAGGTCAGAAGAGACAAAGGACACTATATATTATTAAAAGATTCAGTACAGCAAGAAGATATAAGAATTATAAACATTTACACACCTCATGACAGACCAACAAAACATACGAAGTAAAAACTCACAGAATTGAAGGGAAAAATAAAAAGTTCTATAATAATAGAGATTTCAATGCTCCACTCACAATAATGGATACAACAACCAAACAGAAGATAAATAAGGAAATAAAGGACTTAACACAATAAATCAACTAGACCTAACAGACATATACAGAAAACCCTCCCCAACAACAGAATGCACATTCTCCTCAAGAGCACACAGGACATTTTCCAGGATAGACCATATGTTAGGCCACTAAATCCAAGTCTCAAGAGATTTAAAAGACAGATATATAAAATATCCACTCTGACCACAAGGAGATAAAGTTAGAAATAATAACAAAATGAAAGCTGAAAAATTCACAAAATTGTGGAAATTAAACAACACACTTCTAAACAATGGATAAGAAGAAATCACAAGAGAAATTACAGAAATAAGAAAGATTGTAAGTGAGTACTATGAACAATTGTACACCAAAAATTTGTATAACCTAGATGAAATGGAAAAATGCCTGGAAACACAAACCTACTGAGACTAAATTATGAAGAAATAGAAAATCTGAATAGTTCTATAACTAATAAGGAGATTTAATCAGTAATCAAAAACTTACCAACAAAGAAAAGCCCTGGACCTGATGGCTTCACTGGTGAATTCTACCAAACTTTTAAAAAACTAATACCAATCCTTCTCAAAACTTTGCAAAAACTTAAGGAGGGAACACTTTCTAACCCACTCTGTGAGGACAGCATTACCCTGGTACCAAAGCCAGATAAGGACACCACAAGAAACCTACAGACCAATATCCCTTACAAACATTGATGCAAAAATCCTCAACAAAATGCTAGCAAACAGAACTCAGCAGCATATTAAAAGGATTATACATCATGATCAAATGGGATTTATTCCTGAAATGTAAGGATCATTCAACATACAAAAATCAATGTAATATGCCACATCATAGGAATGAAGAAAAAAGAAAAAACCACCACATGACCATCTCAATTGATGCAGAAAAAGCATTTGACAAAATTCAACACTCTTTCATGATAAGGACACCCAGCAAACTAGAAATAGAAGGAAACCACCTCAACATAATAAAAGCCGTATGTGAAAAACCCACAGCTAACATCATACTCAGTGGTGCAAGACAAAGCGTTTCCTCTCAGATCGGGAGCAAAGCAAGGATACCCACTTTCAGCACTCCTATTCAACACAGTACTGGAAGTTCTACCCAGAGCAAGTAGGCTAGAAAAAGAAATAAAGGCATCCAAAGTGGAAAGGAAGAAGTGAAATCATCTTTGTCTGCAAGTGATATGATCTTATATGTAAAAAACCCTAAAGATTCCACAAAAAAAATATTAGAACAAATAAATTAAGTAACAAGATACAAAGCCAACATACAAAACTCGGTTGCATTTCTACAAACAAAGAAAAATTTGAAAAGGAAAATTACAAAACCAAAAAGGAAATTACAAAACTATTCCACTCACAATAGCATCAAAAAGAATACTTACGAATTAACCAAGGAGGAGAAAGACTTGTTACAATGAAAACTATAAAACACTGCTAAAAGAAACTAAGACATAAATAGAAACATATCCCATGTTCATGAATTTGAAGACAATATTGTGAAAATGTCCATACTACCCAAAGTAATCTACAGATTCAATGCAATCCCTATCAAAATCCCAATGATGCTTTTGGCAGAAATAGAAAAATCCATCCTAAAATTCACATGGAATTTCAAGGGACTCCAAATAGCCAAAACAGTCTTCACAAAATAAGACAAAACTGGAGGACTTACACTTCCTGATTTCAAAACTTACTACAAGGCTACCATAATCAAAACAGTGTAGACAGACATATAGACCAATGGAATATACTTGAGAGCCCAGAAATAAACCCTCACATATATGGCCAAATGATTTTTGACAAGGGTACCAAGACCACTGAATGGGGAAAGGACAGTCTTTTCAACAAATAGTGCTGGGAACTGGATATCTACATGCAACAGAATGAATCTGGACCCTTACCTAACATCATAAACAAAAATTAACTCAAAATGAATCAAGGGTCTAGATGTTAAGACTTAAAGAATAAAACTCTTAGAAGAAAATACAGGACAAAAGCTTCACACACTGGATTTGGCAATGATTTCTTGGATATGACATCAAAGGCACAGGAAACAAAAGAAAAATTAGGCAAATTGGACTTCATGGAAATTAAAAATTATCTGCATCAGAACACACTATCCAGGCCAGCCCTGGTGGTCTGGTGGTTAAGTTCAGCATGCTCTGCTTCAGCAACCTGGGTCTGGTTGCCAGGTGCAAACCTACACTGCTATGTTAGTGGCCATGCTGTGCTGGCAGCCCACATACTGAAAATTAGAGGGAGATTGACACGGATGTTAGCTCAGGGTGAATATCTTCCTCAGCAAAAAAAAAGAAAAAGAAAAGAAAAGAAAAATGACACTATCAACAGAGTAAAAAGGCAATCCATAGAATGGGAGAAAATATTTGCAAATCATATATCTAACAAGGGATTAACATCCATAATATATTAGGAACTCCCAAAACTCAAACAATGAAACAAACGACCTGGGGGCCAGCCCAGTGGGGTAGTGGTTGGGTTCGCATGCTCTGCTTTGGTGGCCCAGGTTTGCCTGTTCGGATCCCAGGCATGGACCTACACACCACTCATCAAGCCATGGTGTGGTGGCATCCCACACAGAAAATAGAGGAAGACTGGCACAGCTGTTAGCTCAGAGACAATCTCCATCAAGCAAAAAGAGGAAGACTGGCAACAGATGTTAGCTTAGGGCCAATCTTCCTCACACACACACATAAAAACAACAGCAAACAACCTGATTTAAAAATGGGCAAAGGACTTCAATAGACATTTCTCCAAAGAAGATATACAAATGACCAATAAACACATGAAAAGATATTCAACATCACTAATCATTAGGGAAATTTAAATGAAAACCATGAGATACCACCTCATACCATGAGGATGGCTACTATCAGAAAAACAGAAAACAGGAAGTGTTGGCGAGCATGGGGAGAAACTGGAACCCTTGGGCACTGTTGGTGGGAATGTAAAATGGCACAGCCCTTGTGGAAAACAGTATGGTAGCTCCTCAAAAAATTAAAAATAGAATAACCACAGGATCCAGCAATTCCACTTCTGCATACATACCCAAAAGAAATGGAAGCAGGGTCTCAAAGAGATATTTGTATACCCATGTTCATAGCAGCATTATTCACAATAGCTAAAATATGGAAGAACCCAAGTATCCATCAACTGATAAATGGATAAGCAAAGTGTATATACGTACAATTTTACATATATTATGATTCAGTCTAAAAAAGGAAGAAAATTGCAAAAACGCTGCAACACGGATAAACCTTGAGGATGTTATGCTAAGTGAAATAAACCAGTCACAAAATGATAAATACTGTACAATTCCTCTCATATGAGGTACTTAGAGAAGACAAAAATCATGAAGACAGAAAGAGAATGGTGGCTGCCAGAGGCTGGGAGGAGGGGAAATGGAGAGTTAGTGTTTAATGGGTATAGAGCTTCAGTTTTACAAGATGAAGAGTTATGGAGATGGATGATGGTCAGGGTTGCACAACAATGCGAATGTACTTAACACCACTGAACTGTGCACTTAAAAAATGATTAAGGGAGCTGGCCCGGTGGCGCAGTGGTTAAGTGCACATGTTCTGCTTCTCGGCGGCCCAGGGTTTGCCGGTTCGGGTCCTGGGTGTGGACATGGCACCCCTTGGCACGCCATGCTGTGGTAGGCATCCCACATATAAAGTAGAGGAAGATAGTCACGGATGTTAGCTCAGGGCCAGTCTTCCTCAGCAAAAAGAGGAGGACTGGCAGTAGTTAGCTCAGGGCTAATCTTCCTCAAAAAAAAAAAAAAAAAACTATTAAGATGGTAAGTTTTTTGTTATGTGTATTTTAACATAATAAAAATTTTAAATTAAAAACTAAATGGGAAGTATGTGAGCATGGAAAACGTAGAGTATTTTCTTTTTAGAGCAGAAGTCTCAAACCATTTTTTTACTGTATTCTGTCAGTTAAATGTTGAGCAGACCTCCCCCAATATATTCGTATTTATGTTATATACCATTATTACTAAATTATTATGTCATGAAATGCCTACAAAAATAAATTTAAGAATAAACTATTTATATAATATATACTTATGTTTAAATACACATGTAAGTCCTACCGCTTCCCAATGATTGTACACGCACCTTACCTTGGGGACCACTGCTTCAGAGGATACAAATTTCTATGTCATTCTCTAATTCCTTCTTCCTCCTTCAAACTCTCCCTCCTTCACCCTTGTACCCTAAACTATTCTGGTTTTCTTCCTCGGAATGTTTTCCTTCAGCAGTTCCACTTCCTCCTTTCATCTTTTAAATATAGGTTTTCATATGTGACCTTCTGCTCTTCTGGGTACACCCTCCCTGGGCAATTTCATCTTGCTCACTGACTACCCATCAGCAGAAGTCTCCTAGCCTATTTTTTTTCTTGGCAGTAGTCTACAACCCCTGGGAATTTACACCTGAATCAAAACATTTACACGTGAATCAAAAATCTCACCACTAGTGCATCATCTGGCCCACCCTATCCACACTTTAATGCCCACACATAACCCCTACCATTGCTTATCTAGCTTCTGCTGAATCACCCCTTGTATAAGTCTACACATCTAGGGGCAATACAGAACATTTTCAAACTTCCCCACTTTGGAAATTCCACTTATATTAAGCTGAAATTGACTTTCCTGAAACTTCCATATTGGTTCTAGTTTTGGCTTCCAAGGTCTCACAAAATGCCCCATCACCAGCCACACTCAAATCTAAATCAAATGCACTATCTTGGGAATCTTTGAGATTCAGTGGCAAGGCATGATGGCTTTCTCCAGGTAAAAACACGGCAGGTGAACTAGTTCATGCTCTATAAACCAAAACAGGCACTGAACACTACAGGTGAACCAAGGCAAGTACAGCACAATGTCCAGGAGTAAGGCACAGTTTAGGTAAAGAGATGGTACCATAGACATAAAAAACTATGGGTCTCCAAGCTGATGGATAATATACTAAAGTCTGAGCATGCCAACCATCATCATCTGGGAGGCCTCTCCTCATTTGGCAGGGCATATTCGTTCCCTGTTTAGAGAACTAGAAAACTTATCCATGCCCCCAATCCTGCTTTTACTACTCCCTTCAGCTGTTGTGAACTGATTACACTGTAGCCTAAAGAGCTATTCCATCAAACTGGTCTGGTAATTTAAAAACAAAACAAAAATATTATTATAGCGTAGAATAAACCATCAAGTGCTTACCTAACCCCTAGGAGCTTCTGGATACTCAACACTTGGTCCTGATGTTGGAGCAGGTGATGGCTAGAAGGAATGTGACTAAGAGTAGCCAGTAAGAAGCCAAAGGAAGAATCTAAAGTTGTGCAGGGCGACACGTCAGCCAAGAGTATATTTACCCAGGGAATACCCAAGACTATACAGAGAAGACTGCAGTCTTCTGGCCTGGTGAGGGCTAGTCACTTGGAAGCAAGGGACCATCAAGGCTTCTGGAACTTAGTGCTGATGATGAGAAGCTTCGTAGGTAAAGAAGCCTGGAGAGTTTTCAACGATGTTTTCGGAACACTTTTGGCTGTATTGGACAAAACATGAAGCTACAGAGGAGGACTCCTAATTAAGTTAAACATGAGGGTGAGAAGAGGAAAAACACGTTTCAGAGAGAAAAAAGCTATTCAAATTCTTTTGGGAAAAAAACAGACAAAACAATCTAGAGCAATTTAGAATTCTCAAGGTCTGCCAAGGTTTCCTACACAAGCAGGCATTTTGCCCCACTGGTACAGAAAGAAAATATTTTCCCTTTATATGTCCCTTTCATGTTAGAAAATATGAGCAAAATTCAGTCTTTTTTTGTCCTTAACAGAGACTGTAATTTAAAAAAGAATAATAAGATTATCACACAAATATATTTACGTTATATTCTGGGCTTGGATTGTCAAAGAAATACCTCATTCTAGAGAGAGTACTTCCGAAGCCTTCATACATACTTCTTTAAAATTACTAATAACATAGGGACCGGCCCCGTGGCCAAGTGGCTAAGTTCGCGCACTCCGCTGTGTTGGCCCAGGGTTTTGCCAGTTTGGATCCTGGGCCCGGACATGGCACCGCTCATCAGGCCACATTGAGGCGGCATCCCACATGCCACAACTAGAAGCACCTGCAACTAAGATATACAACTATGTACCGGGGGGATTTGGTGAGATAAAGCAGAAAAAAAATAAAATAAAATAATAGAATAAAATTACTAATAACATCAAAATTTGTTTCCTGCAGAAGCCTTATATACATAGAGACTTGGAGCCATTGCTATAACTTAAAATACTAGAATTCCCTTACTTAATGGCTATAGGGAACTATAATAATAGAAATTATTGCTACTAGTGTTTCTCTAATTGTATTAATATATAAAACTTTCTCAAGTCATCTCACTCATCAGCTTTCTCCTCCACGCCCCATGGAAAAAAAAATTTTTATTGCAGTAACATTGATTTATAACATTATATAGATGTCAGGTGTACCTCATTATACTTCAATTTCTGTGTAGATTACATCATGTTCACTATCCAAAGACTAATTACAGTTCAGCACCATACACACGCGCCTAATCACCCTTTTCACCCTCATCCCTCCCACCTTCCCCTCTAGTAACCACCAATCCAATCTCTGTCTCTATGTGTTTCTTTGTTGTTGTTTTTATCTTCTATTTATAAGTGAGATCATATGGTATTTGACTTTCTCCCTCTAACTTATTTCACTTAGCATAATACCCTCAAGGTCCACCCATGTTGTCACAAATGGCAAGATTTCATCCTTTTTTATGGCTGAGTAGTATTCCATTGTGTTTATATACCACAACTTCTTTATCCATTCATCCCTTGACAGGCACCTAGGTTGCTTCCAAGTCTTGGCTATTGTGAATAACGCCGCAACGAACAGAGGGGTGCATGTATCTTTACACATTTGTATTCTCATGTTCTTTGGCTAAATACCCAGCAGTGGAATAGCTGGATCTTATGGTAGTTCCATCCTTAATTTTTTTGGAGAATTTCCATACTGTTTTCCATAGTGGCTATACCAGTTTGCACTCCCGCCAGCAGTGCATGAGAGTTCCCTTTTCTCCACATCCTCTCCAACACCTGTTATTTCCTGTCTTGTTAATTATAGCCATTCTGACAGGCGTGAGGTGATATCTCATTGTAGTTTTGATTTCCATTTCCCTGATAATTGGTGATGTTGAATATCTTTTCAACTTGGCCTGTTGGCCAAGGGTATATCTTCTTTGGAGAAATGTCTGTTCAGATCTTTTGCCCATTTTTAAATTGGGTTGTTAGTTTGTTGTTGTTGAGTTGTATGAGTTCTTTATATATTTTGGATATTAACCCCTTATCAGATATATGGTTTGCAAATATCTTCTCCCAATCGTTAGGTTGTCTTTTTGTTTTGCTGATGGTTTCCTTTGATATACAAAAGCTTTTTAGTTTGATGTAGTCCCGTTTGTTTATTTTTTCTATTGTTTTCCTTGCCCAGTCAGACATAGTACTTGAAAATATGCTGCTAAGACTGATGTTGAAGAGTGTACTGCCTATGTTTTCTTCTAGAATTTTCATGGTTTCTGGTCTTACATTCAAGTCTTTAATCCATTTTGAGTTAATTTTTGTCTTTGGTGTAAGATAAAGGTCCACTTTCATTCTTTTGCATGTGGCTGTCCAGTTTTCCCAACACATTTTATTTTATTTTATTTTATGAGGAAGATTAGCCCTGAGCTAACTGCTGCCAATCCTCCTCTTTTTGCTGAGGAAGACTGGCCCTGAGCTAACATCCATGCCCATCTTCCTCTACTTTCTATGTGGGACGCCTACCACAGCATGGCTTTTGCCAATCGGTGCCATGTCTGCACCCAGGATCCAAACTGGCGAACCCCAGGCCGCCGAAGTGGAAGGTGTGCACTTAACTGCTGCACCACCAGGCCAGCCCCCCCAACACTATTTATTTAAGAGACTTTCCTTTCTCCATTGTATGTTTTTGGCTCCCTTGTTGGAAATTAGCTGCCCATAGATGTGTGGGTTTATTTCTGGGCTCTTGATTCTGTGGATTCATTGATCTGTGTGTCTGTTTTTGTGCCAGTACTATGCTGTATTTTTGTGTGTGAGGAAGATTGCCCTGAGCTAACATCTGTTGCCAATCTTTCTCTTTTTGCTTGAGGAAGATTGTTGCTATGCTAACATCTGTGCCAATCTTCCTCTATTTTACGTGGGATGCCGCCACAGCGTGCCTTGACAAGTGGTGCTGGGTCCACGCCCAGAATGTGAATCTGTGAACCCCAGGCCGCAGAAGCGAAGGTCAAAAATTTAACCATTATGCCACCAGGCCAGCCTCCACGCTGTTTTGATACTATAGCTTTGTAGTATATTTTGAAATCAGGGAGTGTGATACCTCCAGCTTTGTTCTTTTTTTCTAAGGATTCCTTTGGCTATTTGGGGTTTTGGGTGTTCCATACAAATTTTAGGATTCTTCGTTCTATTTCCGTGAAAATGTCATTGGAACTTTGATAGGGATTGCACTGAATCTGTAGACTGCTTTAGGAAGTATGGACGTTTTAACTATGTTAATTCTTCCAGTCCAAGAGCACGGAATATCTTTCCATTTCTTTGTGTCTTCTATTTCTTTCAACAATGTTTTATAGTTTTCAGTGTACAGGTCTTTCACCTTTTTGGTTAAGTTTATTCTTGGATATTTTATTCTTTTTGTTGCAATTGTAAATGGGATTGTATTCTTAATTTCTCTTTCTGCTACTTCGTTGTTAGTGTATAGAAAAGCAACTGATTTTTGTATGTTGATTTTGTATCCTGCAACTTTACCATGTTCATTTACTATGTCTAAAAGTTTTTTGGTGGGTTCTTTAGCATTTTCTATATATAAAATCACGTCACCTGCAAATAGTGACAGTTTCACTTCTCCCTTTCATACGGATCCTTTTTATTTCTTTTCTTGCCTAATTCTATGGCTAGAACTTCCAACACTATGTTAAATAAGAGTGGTGAAAGTGGGCATCCTTGTCTGGTTTCTGTTCTTAAAGAGATAGCTTTCAGTTTTTCTCCATTGAGAATGATATTAGCCATGGATTTGCCATAGATGTTGAGGTACTTTCCTTCTATACCCATTTTATTCAGAGTTTTTATCATAAATGGATGTTGTATCTTGTCAAATGCTTTCTTTGCATCTATTGAGATAATTCTGTGATTTTTTTTGGAGGAAGATTAGCCCTGAGCTAACTGCTGCCAATCCTCCTCTTTTTGTGGAGGAAGACTGACCCTGAGCTAACATCCATGCCCATCTTCCTCTACTTTATACGTGGGATGCCTACCACAGCATGGCTTTTGCCAAGTGGTGCCATGTCCGCACCCGGGATCCGAATCGGCAAACCCCAGGCCAGCAAGAAGCAGAACATGCACACTTAACCACTGTGCCACCAGGCTGGCCCCGAGATGATTATGTGATTTTTATTCTTCGTTTTCTTAATGTGGTGTATCATGTTGACTGATTTGCAGATGTTGAACCATCCTTGCACCCCTGGAATAAATTCCACTTGATCATGGTGTCTGATCTTGTTAATATATTGTTGTATTCGATTTGCCAGTATTTTGTTGAGGACTTTTGCATTGATGTTCATCAGCAATATTGGCCTGTAATTTTCTTTTTGTGTGTTGTCCTTGTCTGGTTTTGATATCAGGTTAATGTTGGCTTCACAGAATGAGTTAGGAAGCTTCCCCTCCTCTTCAATTTTTTGGGAACAGTTTGAGAAGGATAGGTATTAAGCCATCTTTGAATGTTTGGTAGGATTCACTGTGGAAGCCATCTGGTCCTGGACTTCTATTTTTGGGGGAGGTATTTGATTACTGTTTCAAAATCTCCTTACTAGTGATTGGTCTATCCATATTCTCTATTTCTTCTTGATTCAGTTTTGGAAGGTTGTATGATCCTAAGAATTTATCCACTTCTTCTAGATTATCCAGTTTGTTGGTGTATAGCTTTTCGTAGTATTCTCTTATAATATTTTATATTTCTGAGGTGTCTCTTGTAATTTCTAGTCTTTCATTTCTGATCTTATTTATTTGAGCATTCGCTCTTTTTTTCTTGGTGAGTCTAGCTAAAAGTTTGTCAATTTTGTTTATCTTTTCAAAGCACCAGCTCTTAGTTTCACTGCTTTTTTCTATTCTTTTTTTCAGTGTCTATTTCATTTATTTCTGCTCTGATTTTTACTATTTCCTTCCTTCTACTGATTTTGGCTTTGTTCTTCTTTTTCCAGTTCCTTTAGGTGCACTGTTAGATTGTTTGAGATTTCTGTTGTTTGTTGAGGTAGGCCCGTATTGCTATAAACTTCCCTCTTAGAACCACTTTTGCTGTATCCCATTAAGTTTGGCATGTTGTACTATCATTTTCATTTGTCTCCAGATATTTTTTATTTCTCCTTTGATTTCTTCACTGACCCAGTCATTGTTCAGTAGCATTTTGTTTAATCTTCACATAGTTGCTGCTTTTCTGATTTCCTTCCTGTACTTGATTTCCAGTTTCCTACTGTTGTGGTCAGAAAAGATGATTGGTATTATTTCAAGCTTATAAATTTATTGAGACTTGTTTTGTGGCCTAACATATGATCTATCCTGGAGAACCTTCCATGTGCATTTGAAAAGAATGTGTATTCTGCAGTTTTTGCATGGAATGTTCTATATATATCTACTAAGTGCATTTGGTCTAATGTGTCATTTAAGGCCAATGTTTCCTTACTGATCTTCTGTTTGGATGATCTATCCATTGGTGTAAGTGGAGTGTTAAAGTCCCCTACTATTATTGTGTTGCTGTCTATTTCTTCTTTGATGTCTGTTTATAATTGCTTTATACATTTAGGCACTCCTATGTTGGGTGCACAGATATTTACAAGTGTTATATCCTCTTATACTTCCCCTTTATCACTACGTAGTGCCCTTCATTGTCTCTTGTTATAGTTTTTGTTTTAAAGTCTATTATTTCTGGTATAAGTATTGCTACCCCAACTTTCTTCATTGCCATTTGCATGGAGTATCTTTTTCCATTCTTTCACTTTCAGTTTGTGAGTGTCTTTAGGTCTGAAGTGTGTCTCTTGTATGCAGCATATACATAGGTCTTGTTTTTTTGTCCCATCGGCCACCCCATGCCTTTGTTTTCCCCCGTGATTGGCACTTGAGCTAACATCTGTTGCCAATCCTTTTTTTTTTTCCTTCTCCCCAAAGTCCCCCCAGTACATAGTTGTATATTCTAGTTGTGAGTGCCTCTGGTTGTGCTATGTGGGATGCTGTCTCAGCACAGTATGGCCTGACAAGTGGTGCCATGTCCACATCCAGGATCTGAACCAGCAAAACCCTGGGCCGCCAAAGTGGAGCGTGCAAACTTAACCACTCAGCCACAGGGCTGGCCTCTACCCCATGCCTTTTGATTGAAGCATTTAGTCCACTGACATTTAAAGTAGCTATTGATAAGAATGTACTTATTGCCATCTTGTTACTTTTTTCTGGATGTTTTAGTAGTTCTTCTCTGTTCCTTTCTTATTCTCTTGCTCTCTTCCCGTGTAGTTTGATGGCTTTCTTTAGTATTATGTTTGGGTTCTTTTCTCTTAATTTTTTGTGTATTTATTATAGGTTCCTAGTTTGTGATTACCATGAGGTTCATATGTAATAAGCTACATATATAGCAATCTATATTAAGTTGATGGTCTCTTTGGTTTAACCTCTTGCTAAAAGCTCTACTCTTTTACTCATCTCCTCCCACATTTTATGTTTTTGATATCATATCTAAGGTCTTTTTTTGTGCATGAGTATCCAATACTCTCTTATCATGGAAATACATAATTTCAACACTTTCATCTTTTGACCTTCATATTAGCTTCATAAGTGGTTGCTCTGCTACTTTTACTGTATATTTGCCTTTACTGGTGCTTTTATTGTGGGGTTTTTTTATTTTTGATAATTTTCTTATTCCTATTTATCATCTTCTCTTTTTGACTTAAGGTCCTTTAGCATTTCTTCTAAGGCTGGTTTCTTGGTGATAAACTCCTTTAGTTTTTGCTTGTCTGTGAAACTCTATTTCTCCTTCCATTCTGGATGATAATCTTGCCAGGTAGAGCATTCTTGGCTGTAGGTTTGTTTCCTTTCAGCACTTTAAATATATTGTGCCACTCCCTTCTAGCCTGTAAAGTTTCTGCTGAGAAGTCAGCTGATAGCCTTACGGGGTTTCCTTTATATGTAAGTTGTTGCCTTTCTCTTGCAGGTTTTAGGATTCTCTTTTTATCTTTAATACTTGACATTTCAATTATAATGTGTCTTGGTGTGGGCCTCTTTGGGCTTATCTTGTTTGGAGCTCTCTGTGCTTCCTGTACATGGATGTTTGTTTCCTTTCTTAGGTTAGGAAAGTTTTCAGCTATTATTTCTTTCTTTTTCTAAGATTTTATTTTCCCTTTTTCTCCCCAAAGCCCCCTGCTACATAGCTGTGTGTTTTTAGCTGTGGATCCTTCTAGTTGTGGCATGTGGGATGCCGCCCCAGCATAGCCTGATGAGCGGCACCACATCTGCGCCCAGGATCTGAACCAGCGAAACGCCGGGCCACTGAAGGAGAGTGCACAAACCCAACCACTCAGCCATGGGGCCAGTCCATATTATTTCTTCAAATAGATTCTCTTCCCCTTTGTCTCTCTCTTCTTCTGGGACACCTATAATACAGATGTTAGTGCACTTATTGTTGTCCCAGAGGTGCTTTAGATTGTCCTCATTCTTTTTAATTCTTTTTTCTTTTGCCTGTTCAGCTTGGGTGACTTCCTCTAGTCTTTTTGTCCAGCTCTCTGATCCATTCTTCTGTATCATCTACTCTGCTACTGAGTCCCTCTAGTGAATTTTTCATTTCCAGTACTTTATTCTTCATTTCTGATTGGTTCTTTTTTATATTTTCCAATTTTTTGTTGAAGTTCTCACTGAGTTCATCCATTCTTCTCCCAAGATCAGTGAGTCTTCTAATGACTATTAGTTTGCACTGTTTGTCAGGTCGATTGTTTATCTCTTTTTCATTTAGCTCTTTTTCTGGGGTTGTGTCCTGTTCCCTTACTTCAAACACATTCCTTTGTCTTCTCCTTTTGCCTCTTTCTCTGTACTTATATCTATGTATTAGGTAGGTCAGCTATGTCTCCCAATCTTGGAAGAGATTCCTTATGAGGCCCAGCAGTGTGCTTCCCTCTTGTCACCAGTTCCAAATGTTCCAGGAGTGTCCCCTGTGTGGGCTACATGTATCATTCTGTTGTGGCAGGGTTGCTCTTGCTGCAGGTGCCCAGGGAGGCTAGGCTGTCCCCCGGCCAGCTGGGTGTAATGCTCAGCTATGTGTGGCTGCTATGGTCCCTTCAGTCACTTTATTGGATGAGGGGGACCCCAGCACAGTTGGCTGCAAGGTCTAATAGGACATTCCTGTTGCAATTTTTCTGTTAAGTGAGTAAGCCTCCAGTGTGGCTGGTTGCTAGGCTCAGGGGCTTACAATTGCCATAGGCCTCTGGCCTGCAAGACTGTTGTCAGCTCTCTCAGGATTGCAGCTAAGTGGGGCCAGCTCCAGGCATGGGAGCACCCAGTTGTTTCAGGCTTTGGAAGGTGGGGCTGATTTTCTATGTGGCTGTTTGAGAAGCACAAGTCTGCTGAAGCTGACAAGCCCCACCATCCACAGGGCCACACAGCCCATCAATACAGTCCTTCCCTGTGCACGTGCCCCAACCCACTGAAACAGACTTAGTCGCCCCACTACAGAGGTCTAACACACTCCACAAACACAGGCCCGCCCCTCACACATGCCCTGCCCCACAGAGGCAGACCCACTCGCTGGGCTGCAGAGGTTCCAGGCACCCCACCTAAGAGGGCCCACAAATTGCCCAAGGGCTTGCTGTGGGGTGCAGCCAGTTCCTAGGGCAGGCTGCCTACTCTGGCTGAGCTGGACTAAATAGATGATCTAGTGGTTGGGGCAGACCCTTGTACTAACAGGCCAGGAGAAGAACTCCAATGGCGTCTGCCAGCATCTGTGTCAGCATGCCTGTACTAGGTCACAATAATGGCCACTGCCAATGTTTCAGTCCCTGGGGAGGTCTCACCTCTCACCAAGATGCACCCAGAGCCTATCAAGTGAGTCTCTTTTCATCAAAGGACTGTGCATCTTTCTTTCTGGTCATTTTAGGTTGCTCTCCAAAACGGGTGAATTTGTGCATGGGCCCTTTAAGAGCATGCTTTTACCCCCTTATGTCTGATAGCTTTTCTGAGGGTATTCCCAAGTGTAGTGAATAGCCAGCAAAATCAGATATTATGACACTTGTCTCAGTTGTGCTGAGTCCAAAAGCTGACTATTATGGTAACCCTCCCCGCTCAGATCCCCCATTCCTCCAGGGAAGGCTTCGTACCTTAAGATTGCTCCTGGCCGGCTGGGAAGTGCCGCAGCTCAAAGGTGGCTTTTTTCTCTCCAGGAAGGAATTTCTGCCTCTTCCACCTCAGTCAGCACTGACCCTTGTTGCAGGGGTTCTTTTCATGCAGTTTTCAGTTCTCTCCCAGGGGTAATATTGTTCTGAGAGTAGTTGTAAACTTGTGTCCGTGGGAGGAGGTGAGTTCAGATTCCGCCTATGCTGCCATCTTGACACCATCCTTCAGCATTCTTAAACCAGCCAACTTAGCCTTGGCTATTCCATTAACTATATAATCACAGAAGTCTGTAATTCTCTGGCCTTCACTCTTTATCCACAACATACATTCATTTATCCATTCACTGAGCCAATGGCAGCCTCATAAAACTTACAGTCCAAGTGCTATATAAAATGAAAAGGCTAAACTAAGATGTTATTGTCTTTCTAAGATCTAAAATTCCATAATTTTATACATAGCATGTATACTCACTACTTAATTGGAACACATACAAAAAAACTTGTCATTAATAAGAAATATAAATATTTAGACCACATCTGAGCAAGGTCTGTTCCAGTCCCGTGAGCAAATTTTTAGCTCTCTCAAAAGTTCCTGTCCTAATGATTAAAGTCAGTACCTGTGTTGAACAGTGGGTCACAAAAATACAACTATTTCCAAATTACGAAACAGCTGAAGTGATTAAACAGAACTAAATATCATAGATTAGATAGTTATTTAAACCTCAGTAACTCATGTTTGAGAACAGTTTTTTAATAGTTCTTGAGTTCATTTGTAGAAGGATTTCTGTAACTTAGGTTAGTTTAATTAATGTTAACTTTTCATACATTCAAAAGCTCATACTGTAAGTTTACTGAATGCAATACCAATCACAAAACTCTACTGCAACTCACTCACTAATAAGCTTAGGAATATGCTCTTCAAATGCTCATCTGAAATAACAATGAAAGTACTGCATTGTCATCTAATTCAGAACTCAACAATAAACATTCATATACACCAGTGGGAACACTCTTGTTTCCAGCTGCTTGCAAATTCCAGTCATAATTAATACATTGATGAAAATTATTTATATCTGAAAGCCCTAAAGCCACAAAGAACTAACTACTAATCAAAGCTTTACAGTTTGATTACACAGGAGAATATGGCAAGGCCCAGCAAATAGCTCAAAGGGGAGCCAGTTGCTCTCTCCTGCAAATAGGTAATGTTTTTCCTCTCTTTTCTGCCAAATCCTTGAAGAAGGAACACACTTCACATACAAAGATGCAATAAAAAGAACCCTAAAAATACTTCATATTCCTGAGATTTAATCATATTTATCTGACAAACATTCATTGGGTACTTACTATCGCAGGCCCTAGGCTAACCCTCTGGTGGATGTGGTCCCTGGCTTCAGGGATGGTTAAGGTCTAGTGGGACAGACCAATATAAAACAAATAACCAGTGTGATCAATACTGCGAAAGAGCAATAACAGAATGCTCATAGAGAGACTTAGAGGAGACTCTAACCTACAAAGGCAAAGAACGCCTCCTCAAGAAAGTGACATCTAAACAGACATCTGAAAGATGGTAAACGTCTTAAAATTTTTTCTCTGCCCATTGGCATAGATAATTTTTATGGGTCACTAAATAAGTTGACTCTAGTTCCAAAACAGAGATCTTTTTTTTTTAACATGCAGCTGGTATATTTAAAATATAAGAAAAGCAGTTACACATTTGTTTGCCCTCTGCCATCACCACATGAAGATCACATCTTGGCCAAACTGCTGGTCCCCCAAGGAGGATGAGACACCTGAAGCAGAGTTAGGTGTCCCCAGATATCCCAGCCAAGACCATCCTACAACAGCCAATAGCCAGCCAATGCTTCTCAGTTTCTCAGTTATCTGCCATGCAGCATCATTATGGCAACAGATAACTGATACACAACATCTAAAAAGACTTACCATTCTCGTATCTTTTCTCTGGAAACTACTGATGGATAAGTTGTCCCAAGATAAGTGAATAAACCAAGAAAGACTCCAATTTGGGATCCAGAAGTGAAGGATTGTTTTTTTTTTTAATTTTTATTAAGATTATGATAGTTTACAACCTTGTGAAATTTCAGTTGTACATTATTGTTTGTCAGTCGTGTTGTAGGTGCACCACTTCACCCTTTGTGCCCATCCCCCATACCCCCTTTCCCCTGGTAACCACTAATCTGTTCTGTTTGTCTACATGTTTAGCTTCCAAATACGAGTGGAGTCACACAGAGATTGTCTTTCTCTGTCTGGTTTATTTCACTTAACATAATACCCTCAAGGTCCATCCAAGTTGTTGTGAATGGGATGATTTTATTCTTTTTTATGGCTAAGTAGTATTCCATTGTATATACATACCATATCTTCTTTATCCAATCATCAGTTTGATGGGCACTTAGGTTGCTTCCACGTCTTGGCTATTGTAAATAATGCTGCGATGAACATAGGGGTGCATGGGACTTTTGGAATTGCTGATTTGGAAGTGAAGGATTTAACACAGGAGAAAAGATGAAGAGAATTCTTAGGTTAATTTGTGAAGATAAGATTCAATGCAACAGTCCAGTACACTTCTACAGTTGTAGTTGGCAGTTTTAAGAGAAATACCTCCAAAACAACCTAAAGAACTGATACGTAACCTGATGTGTTTGTTTTAGAATTCTGGCAGAGTATGGAGATAATAAGCTAGTGATGTGAAGAAGAGTAGGCAAACAAAAACAAAAAAAATACTTACGGAAAATTCCAGGAAAAAAGTTATATAAGAAAAGACACGTGATCATAATACATTACCTGCTCACAGTGAACATTTTTCATATGTTCATAATAATGTAAACACTACATGTTAGTTTGATATGAGAAGTTAGGGAACACTTCCCTGAGAAAGTCACATGTGAAGACATCTGAGGGGCGGGCCCGGTGGTGCAGCGGTTAAGAGCGCACTTTCCGCTTCTCGTTGGCCTGGGTTCGCCGGTTCAGATCCCGGGTGCAGACACAGCACTGCTTGGCACGCCATGCTGTGGTAGGCATCCCACATATAAAGTAGAGGAAGACGGGCACGGATATTAGCTCAGGGCCAGGCTTCCTCAGCAAAAAAGAGGAGGACTGGCAGCAGTTAGCTCCAGGCTAATCTTCCTCAAAAAAAAAGACATCTGAAAGCATGTCTTTAAATTTTTGATAATTACACTGAAAAGACAGAGGAAAAGAAGTATGTGTGTGTGCCGGAGGGAGGAAGTATAGGAAAAGAAGATTCTCATCTTCCAGTGTAAGAAGCCATTAAATAAGACCCAAAACTGACATAAAGGAAGTAGTAACTTAAAAACAAATTTTAGAAATATCGAGTTTAACAGCATAAGAAACAGCTAAAAGAGTTGAAAGTATTTAACTTTGGGGAGTGGGAACTTGGAGGAGACAGAAGGTGCTATCTTTAATCATAAGTCCTGTGTCTTTTGAAGCTATGCATTAATTTTATAAAAAGTAAAGTAATTTTTCTCAATTTTTAATCTGATTTGCCTTACTTCCATTCTCCTCACATTTCTATTTTTACATTTTACGACTATTACAACTACTCATTTTATGCATTCATTTATTCATTCAACTATTTATTGAGAAGTTACTAATGTCCACTGTTTTTGATGATACAGATATAGAAATTAACAAAAAAGTCTCTAGTGGGGGGGAGACAAACAAATATATCACACATACATAATATATACATAATATTTATTTTAGATATATTGAACACATATTATAGATATATATGCCAGGTAGTAAGTGGTAAGAGGAAAAAGAATGCAAAATAAAGGGACAGAGATGGATACGAAGGGCTATTTACATACCTGGTGACATTTAAGCGAACATTTGAATTTAATAAGGGAGCAGGCATTTGCAGATACGCGGCAGAACAAAGGAGATGGAGGGAGCAGCTAGTGCAAAGGCCCTAAGATATAAGTGTGCTTAGCATGTTAAAAGGAAAGTAGGGAGACCAGGTAATATAGGGCCTTCTAATAGGCCATTATAAGAACTCTTAGCTATTATTCTGAGTGAGTTGATAAACCATTGACGGGTTTTCAAATGATGAGTAATAGGAGTTAAATTTTTAAAAATATCACTTGCTGGGGTACAACCACTTTGGAAAACTATTTAGTAAAATATAAGACTGAACCTATATATAGCCTACAAACCAGAAATCCCACTCCTAGGTATATACCCAACAAAAATGCATACATACATCTGCCAAAGACACATACTAGAACGTTCATAGCAGTGTGATTCATAATAGCCAAAAACTGGTAACTATCTGAATGCCCATCAATAGAAGAATGGATAAATAAATTGTGGTGCATTAACACAATGGAATAGTATGCAGCTATGAGAAGAAATCTATTTCATGCAACATCATGGATGACTCTCACACACACAATATTGTATAAAAGAAGTCAGACTCAAGATTCTATTTACATAAAGTACCAAAACAGACAATAACCTATGCTCTTACAAGTCAAGACAGTGGTCATCCTTGGGGGAACAGTGACGGGAAGGGAACACGAGGAGCTGCTGGTAATGTGCTGTTTCTTGCTGCGGGCTGGTTATACAAGTGTGATCAATTGGTTTGTGAAAACTGACTGCAAACTCATAATATGTTCACTCTTCTGTGTGTTTATTCATGTCAGCAAAGTTCTTTTTTAAAGAAGAATCTGATTGCTGAGTGGAAAAGGGATTCTAAGGAGGCAGGGTGAACAGCAGGGAGACCAGCCAGGAAGCTGATGTAATTACCCAGTAAAAGAGATGGCGGCTCAGGTGGTGGAGGAAGAGATGGTGTCGAGTGGCCATATTTTGGAAACATTTTGAAGCTAGAGTCAGTATGACTTCCTGACAGATTATACAAAGGGTGAGAAAACAAGAGTAAAGGATAAGACTAAGATTTTTACCCTGACAACTAGAAAAACAGAAGTGCCTTAACTGAAATGGAGAAGACTGCAGCAAGAGTAGATTTGGAGAGCACGGGAAAAATCAAGAGTCTACTTTTGAATATCTATGTTTGTGACGGCTCCAGGTAGAGCTTTTGACTATATAGTTGGACATATGAGCCTGGAGTTCAAGAAAATCTGGGCTGGAATATAAATTTGGGAGTTGTCAGCATAAGCACACAGTCAGTTTGAAAACCAAGGGACTGACTACCCCAGTCAAGTGCTCAAGGTTAACATTAATACTGATTAAGCCAAGTTGATAGTACACACCCTTGATATGAGGTGATGAGAATGGCACTTTACTTTGTGGTCTTCCTCTGAAAACCCTTAACTCCTGACAAATCATTCTACAAAATACCTGACCAGTACTCCTTAAAATTGTCAAGATCAACAAAAACAAGGAAAGTCTGAGACACTGAGACCTGGGGATTCTCTCCATAAGTATCATTCCTCCTGTTCACCTATTTTCTTCACCTCTCCTTCCTTCTTACCTTCACGCTGCCTTTCAACTCAGAGTGGCCTTGCCTCCACTCTGCTGCTCCCTCTGTTGGACAGTACTGTCGAACTTCACATGATGATTGTAGCCGCCCCTGACGCAGGAAGGGTTAATAATCACTGGAAAAAGCTTGCCAACAAACTGTGAACTGGAGGTGAGAAGGCCGGTTAGCCAATGACAGGTAAGACCTCCAGGGGGAGGCAACCTAAGACAGGCATCGGTCTCCCGGGGGAACAGATGGAGACACGATATGGGGAGCAGGACGGGCGGTTGCCTAGGAGGTCTTGCATACTCTGAAATAAAATATACGAGCACAGCAATAACATGATAATATCAAAACAGAGGCCAAGGGAGGGCTCCTTGAGAAATCACTAAGAATTCTTGGCATTTGCTAATTACTTCATCCAGAACACCTGTGTACGTTTAACAGATGTAAGCTATGTATATATTGAAATGCTGGTTATAATAAACTCAGAGTGGCCATCAGCCCTCTCTGCATCTATCCTGATGTGTACATTGGATTGCGACACCGACAATGATGGAAAGAAATGGGCTATATCCGGGCTGTCTAATACAGTAGCCACTAGGTACATGTGGCTACTGAGCACAAACTATGTGTCTATGGTGATTGAGGAAATACATTTTTAATTTTATGTAATTTTAATTAAGATTTAAATTTAAATAGCCACATAGGGCTACTGGTTATTATTTGGCCAGCACAGCTCTAGAGGTCAGGGTCTCTTATTTAACCCTTTCTTTTCCTGACCCTTTAACAAGCCGTGATACCTCTGACTCTCCGTACTCATCTTGGCTCTAGAACATCTTTAAACAAGGTCTGAAGCCAGAGTTCACCCAGCCTGGGCTCCTGTCTTTCCACACCCACACAGTCTGACTGGAAAAGGACAGAGGCCTCAGGGGCCAAATGATCCCCCTCCCTCACCCGCCTGTGACTCAGGCCTCGACAGTCACTAACGGAGATCGATTCCCGTGAATTTAAGGAGAGTGTTTCTCAAATGTGAATTTTTTATAGGGGGGAAAAGATTCCTAGCATTAATTATAAAACCAGATTATTAAAAACTCTTTCAAATTAAATACACAACATGAAAATTATATTCAAATTAATGATATCAACTTAGTGAGACAGGGAATGAATGTCATCCTGCTAAAACTAAACCGCTACTCACAATGGGAATATGGTGCCAACTCACACAGCACATATTGCTACCACTTTTCTCTCTTCAAACAACTGTAAAATCTTCATTTGTACAGTGTGTCTGTACAGCCATTAGGCAGGAAGACAGCATTCTGTTAAGTCCTTTTCTCATTAGCACACAACAATTATGAGCATATAATCTGGTACTGACCCAAAAATGAAGTGCCTGGGCGCAGTGATAATGTGATCAGCCAGAAGATCCAGAGTACACTTAATTTTGAAAGATTATTATTGAAATAAACAATTTTTAAAAAAATTTTCACAGAGAACAAGGATCCTGAGAGTAAGTTCTCAAACCACAAAACTCAGTTTGAGAAACAAACTATTCCTAGTTGAAATACAACCATCCACGGAACAGTACCGAATAAGAGCCTGACATAATCTAGCCGTCAGAGGCTTTCCACCCTGCGGTCAGATGAGAACAGCTCCTCACAAAACTACTTGCACAGAAGTTAGTCTTTTTTTTTTTTTAAATCTTTGTATTAGGGAGAGAATAATACAATGAGCCTCTCCAAACCCGATACCCAACTTAACTAATTATCAGCCTGCAAAGGTTAAGTTTAATAGCCAAGACAAGTCACATAATGAGGTTACCAGCAGTATCTCAGAGAAGTGCAACGACAATGAAAGAGAAGGTAAAGGGGCTCCTATTTATTGAGTCAATAACATTTATTAAACCCCTATCATACATCCAACCAACCCTGAAAGTTCAAAGACACAAACATGGCCCCTGCCTTCTTGCAGCTTACAATCTAAGGGGTTTGAGAACAACGAGCCAATTACAAAATAGTGTAATACACATTCTAACAGCCAAAGGAAAGTACCAGGTGGACACCTAACCCAGACTCGAAGGCTGGAGGAAGGCTAAAACATGAAGGATGAGTATGAATTCACCCAGGGCTGCAATTCTGCATTACTCTACTACGTTCTTCTCTCACTAATCATAAGATTCTATCCACTGTGCCTTTTCTTTTTAAATCCACTATCCTTTCAAAGATTTTGCAAACTTCAGAGAAAATTAGCACAAGCATGCATATGTTAGTCTATATGGGGCTCAGATTGCTTCAAGATCTTTCTCTCAGCTTCTAAACCCTTCAGAGTACTCAATGACCTTATACTCATCAATTATTATCATTAACCACTCTCTTCTGAATTATCTCCTCTCCTCTTAAGAATGTCCAGATTCCTCAACTGAAAGGACCCAGTGAGGTTCTTTCAAGAGAAAGGAGTAAAATTTCACCTCAGACTGAAAGTGGCCCATGGTGCCACTAGAGGGATTTACCACAAGGAGATACTCTTCTCCCCTGTGGTGGGAACATATTTCAAACTGCTGACTTCATTGTAATTATGATCCCCAAAGCTCTGGCCAAATTCCAGAGAGGCCAATTATAATCCACCTAAATTTTCTCATAATTTTAATTGGCTATGCTTCTATTAGTCCGTAACCCTAAACTACTACCTAGCCTTTACGAAAAGATCGTATACCAAAGAATTTTACAATTGGAAGGAGTCCTGAGAGGTCAACCATTTAGTGCGATGGTTTGCAGACTGTTCCAGAGAAAAGCTTCACAGGCCGTGCCAACAAAGACACTCAAATTTTAGCATACTAAAGAATTCACTAATTCAGTTTTATGAAGACTTTGGCATAAAGCTCCTCCCCGCCTTCTCAGTGCATGTATATTTGCAGCTTCTTATAATTGTGCCAATGATGAGAAAAGGCTGTAACTCTGTGGAGGATCTTAAAAAAAAAAAAAAAAAAGAAAAGATTCCAGCCCACACAATCCACTCAGCTAAACCTGCTCAAGCAGCTCCACTATCCAGTTCATTGTCACCACTCTGCTCAGTTCAACGTCAAGGAGGGCTGAAGCGCGTCTGCTGGCTCATGCTCTCTAAAGGCATTACTGTCGGTTGCAAAATAAGAAATGAACTTGATAACATGTTAGGTTATGAAAGTATATCAAAATTGGAGTGCCAATTTAAACTTGGGATGTTTACTGCCTTTTCCATTTATAATGAGGAAAAGTGACCTGTTATTAGTGATTCGACTTAAATCCCCAAAAACATAGCTGCCAAATGACTGGTCAACCAATGCCCACATACCTCTAGCGACAAGAAGTTTACTATCTTCCACTCAATCGTTAGACAGCTTTCACTGGAAATTATTCCTTAATCTGAGCTGTCTTTCTTCCTGTGACTTCCATCCGTCGGCCTTAGTTCTATTCCCTGGTGCCACAAGGTACAAATCCTCTTCCTTCACAAACATTTGATGGTGGCCCTCTCACACCCCAAGTTGTCTTATCTCCAAACGAAATATTCTTGCAACCATTCTTCCATATGTGGCTTTGAGTCCCTTCACCATCCTGTATATTCCTCTGAACATACTCCAGAATGTGTATGCCAGAACTGTCCTGGATTCTATCGTTGTATCCACCCAGTACAGAATAAAAGAGGACTATCGTCTCCCTCAGTTCTAGATATTCTAGATTTTTTTTTTTTAAGTATGCTTTTTGGTGAGAAAGATTGGCCCTGAGCTAACATCTGTTGCCAATCTTCCTCTTTTTATTTTTTTTTCCTCTCCCCAAAGCCCCATTACATAGTTGTATATCCTAGTTGTAGGTTATTCTAGTTCTTCTTTGTGGGATCCCACCACAATGTGCATGGCTTGATGAGCGGTGCATAGGTCTGTGCCCAGGATCCAAACCAGCGAACCCTGGGCCAACAAGGAGAGTACGTGAACTTAACCACTCAGCCACAGGGCCAGCCCCCTACATATTCTTTTTTTAATAATACACCTGAGATTTGATTTTTTTTTTTTTTTGGTTGCCATATCTCACTACTGGTTCACACTCAGGTGTTGACCAATGACGCAAAGTGCTACTCTAAACCACATATCCGTGTCAACATCATCCTGTGCTTACTTATGCAATTGGTTTTATGGACCAAAACAGTGAAACTTCATTTTATAACCACTCCATCATCTTAGTTTGACAAAAACATGACTGAATTCCAGTTTGGACATGTACACATCCTCTTTATCTTAGATCTATTATATTGTTTGTACTTTTGTCTCTCCCTCCCCATTCAAAGTAAAAGCCTGCTCAGGTTACCCAGCGTCAGGCTCACACATCCTAACCCACACATCCCTTCCAACTCCTCCATCTCAAGCCAAAAAGAATCATTTCAAACACATCTTCGCCTGGAATTCAGCTCTTCTCCAAAACCACACTCAGTAATAGCAAAAGGCGAGGAAACGATATTACCTGGCTCCTTCAATGTCTTTCTCAAAACTCCAGAGCCAGACCTGATGGCCTAGTGGTTAACCTTTGGCACTCTCACTGCTCCGGTGGCCCGGGTTCAGTTCCCAGGCATGGAACCACACCGCCCATCTGTCAGTTGCCGTGCTGCGGCAGGGACTCACATAGAAGAACTAGAAGAACTTACAACTAGGATATGCAACCATGCATGGGGGCTTTGAGGAGGAACATTAAAAAAGAGGAAGATTGGCAACAGATGTTAGCTCAGGGTGAATCTTTCCCTGCAAAAAAATGAAATAAAAATAAAACTCCAGAGTTCCTAAAGTTTCCCTCTTCTTTTTCAATAGCTATCTCACCTGCAGTAACATCAGCAGCAACTGCATGGAAGACATGAACGGCAGAAAAGCTGAACTGTCAAGGATGGGTAGGATTTAAACAGGCAGAGATTGGGGGAGATGGTAGGGAACAATTCCAGGTAAGGCTTCATTAAGCAAACATGCAGAGGATGAAAAAATGCTATGTATGAAAGACACTATTAACTTAGTGACTAAAAATTGGAGTATGTGAAGAAGTAAAAGGTTAGGGAGGCAAACTAGTATTTAACTCAAAAGGTCTGAAATGCCAGGCTAAAATGTCTGGACTTTCTGTCACAGTTGTTTGTCATTAAAGTTATTTTCCTTTATCTGCATAAAGTAGTGATTTACTCAGAATCATAGTTTGAGAAGATTAATCTGACAGTAACATATAAAACTAGTGAGAGGGGAAGAAACACCAGAGTAGAAGAGAGGACTCAGAGCATGAAGACCAACCTGGAAAAAAACTGCACTGATGTGCTGTGGATACTAAAGTGAAAACAGAAAAGGATCCATATTTCACTGACTCTAAGATGACTTTAAGACGCATCGTTTCCTTATGCACAACTAAGAAAGAAAAAATGCTGCCAAATAGTATTTCATAGCTTATCACCCTGATTTCGTAGATGGTAAAATGTGGAAAAAATGCATTTTATAATTAATAAAACATAGCCTATAGTTTTGGGTTCGTTTGTTTTAACATAATTGGCTCAAGATCAAGAAACTTGATTATGTTCAGGGCACAATACACAGCAGTTTTTCTTCTTATCAAGTGCAGGAGATCTCTCTTTACTAGTTCCCCAGACATGTCACAGGAATTCAATGAATGTAGGTGAAAGTAACCAAGTAGCACCAGTCCCTTCATCCTCTCAAAGGAAAAAGAAAGTCTACTTTACATACTGATTGTTAACCAGGGTTTCACATCAGAATCGTGAGGGGAGCTTCTTCCTCTCCCTTAAAAACCAAACAAAACACAAAAAAACCCACAAAAAACTGGACTCCACACCCGATCCACCGAGTAAGAACGTCTTAGCTGGAAACCAGAACAGAGGGACTGACACGTTCCCCGAGCCACTCTGACGCACCTCTGATCAGGAATCACTCAGTCCAAAGACAGCTACATGGAAAGTACTAAAGCACAGAAAACCTAAGCATAACTCCAAACCCAAAAGCTATAGATGCCTGGCAGATTTGACAACACAAAAATATAAAACTTCTCTAAGGAAAAATTCCACCAAAAATAATAAATGATAACTTGTGAGACAATTACTTGCAGATTATGAGTTAATGTCTATAACATATAAAAACCTCCAATCAATTAGTTAGAAGATACAAACAACCCAAAAGAAAAATAAGCAAAGCAACAGGCAATTCAGAAAAGTACAAACGGCTAATAAACGTAAGAAAAAGGTTCAGTTTCACTAAAGAAGTGCAAATTATAAGAATGTACTTTTCTTTTATCAAACAGGCAAAAATGTTAAAGATGAATAATAACCAGCATTAGTTAGTAAGGCTAACTGACGCATATGAGCATTATTTAGACAAGCAAGGACCTAAAAATTCATCAACAGTTAAGTAAATTATGGCAGAATCATACAAAGGAAGGCTATGCAGCTGCTAAAATAAATAAGGCAAATCTACATGTATGCGAGTGGGAAAATGTCCACCACGTACTGCGCCAAGTTACAAAACACTTTGACTTTAGAACAATATGTATAATTTCATTTCTATAAAATCCACAAAACTCAATGGGGTATGTTTATAGCTGTACAGAAAAAAGTCTAAAAGTAAACAGATCGAATTCTTACCAGCGGTGACCAGTAAAAGCTTTGGTGAGGGGGTGGATGATGTGGGTGATGGAGAAACCTAACTCTTACTTTATATACCTTCTCTATTGTTTTAATTTTTACAATGAGCAGTTGTTTAACATTATTTTATTGAGGTCATATTGGCTTATAACATTGTGTAAATACAGGTGTACATTATTATATATCAGTTTCTATATAAACTACATCGTGTTCACCACCAAAAGTCTAGTTTCTATCCATCACCATACATACGTGCCCCTTTATCCCTTTCACTCTCCCCCCATGCCCTTCCCCTCTGGTAACCACTAATCTGTTCTCCTTATCTATGTGTTTATCTTCCACATATGAGTGAAATCATATGGTATTTGTCTTTCTCTGTCTGACTTGTTTCACTTAGCATAATAACCTCAAGGTCTATCCATGTTGTCACAAATGGCACAATTTTGTCTTTTATATGGCTGAGTAGTATTCCATTATGTGTATACACACACACATATATCTTCATCTTCTTCATCCATTCAACTGTTGATGGGCACTTGGGTTTGTAGGGGAGGAGGACATTTCCTCTCCCCAAATGGGGGTTCATCTGGCTGGAGAAAGAATTAAATTCACATGAGACAGAATAGCAAGAGAAAATTAAACAAAGCTTTATGAGGAACCATGGCCCGGGGCCTTTCTTCCCGAAGGAAGAAAGAGCACCGAAGAAGTGGGGTGCACACAGTGGTTATATACCCCCCAAACGGGGTGTTTCACATGTGATTGAAATGTCCCTCCCACAATAGTCACAAGATTGCCCCATCAGCACAGCGCTTGATGGACACAGCAGGTAGTGGTCTGCTGTCTCAGTGGGCGTAGCCGGAGGCAAGTCGATTGTCTGGAGCTGGGTGGTCACAGGTGAGCTCAGCAATCAGTTCCTAGCCTAAAGAAAGATGCTTAATTCTTAAGAAATGCCAACGTTGGGAGGGGGAGGGAAGTCAGTTACAGGAGGTTACCAGACTAGCACAATAAAATGCAGATTTTATGTCCTTGCCTTTGGTATTGATTAAGAGTTTTTAGAGAGAAGGTCATCGCCTCTCTTCTTCCTGGTACAGAGAGGGAGGCACTTTTACAGATAGAGATTTACCTTACAAACGTAAATGTGTCCTAACAAAGGGCAAGTTCCATTCCTCAGAGCCTCCTTCCCTGTCCCAGTTTATCAAAAGCAATCAGCCTCAAATAATCCTGATGCCAAAGAGACATATCTTGGGGTGGCCAATTCCAGGTCCCCACAGGTTGTTTCCACAATGAATTTAGGGGTGCATAAATCTTTTTGAATTTCATGCTCTTTGGATAAATATCCAGTAGTGGAATAGCTGGATCACATGGTATTTCCATTTTTAATTTTTTGAGAAACCTCCATACTGTTTTCCACAGTTATACCAGTTTGCATTCCCACTAGCAGTGTATGAGGGTTCCCTTTTCTCCACATCCTCTCCAACAGTTGTTTTTTGTCTTGGTAATTATAGCCATTCTAACAGGTATGAGGTGGTATCTCATTGTAGTTTTTTTTTTCCTTCTTCCCAAACCCCCTCCCAGTACATAGTTGTATATTCTAGTTGTGAGTGCCTCTGATTGTGTTATGTGGGATGCCACCTCAGCATGGCCAGATGAGTGGTGCCATGTCTGCGCCCAGGATCCAAACCAGCGAAACCCTGGGCCACTGAAGTGGAACACATAAACTTAACCACTCAGACACGGGGCCGGCCCCCTCATTATAGTTTTGATTTGCATTTCTAATAACTGGTGATTTTGAACATCTTTTCATGTGCCTGTTGGCGAACAGTATATCTTCTTTGGAAAAATGTCTGTTCATATCCTCTGCCCATTTTTTGATTGGGTTGTTCATTTTGTTGTTGTTGAGTTGTATGAGTTCTTTACATATTTTGGAACTTAACTCCTTGTCAGACACATGATTTACAAATATTTTCTCTCAGTTAGTGGGTTGTCTTTTCATTTTGTTGATGATTTCCTTTGCTGTACAGAAGCTTTTTAGTCTGATGTAGTTCTGTTTGTTTACTTCTTGTATTGTTTTCCTTACCTGAGTAGACATGGTATTTGAAAAGATACCGCTAAGATCAATGTCAAAGAGCACATTGCCTATATTTTCTTCCAGGAGTTTCATGGTTTCATGTCTTACATTCAAGTCTTTAATCCATTTTGAGTTAATTTTTGTGTATGGTATGAGATAATGGTCTACTTTCACTCTTTTGCATGTGGCTGTCCAGTTTTCCCAACACCATTTATTGAAGAGACTTTCCTTTCTCCATTGGATGCTCTTGGCTCCTTTGTAGAAGATTAGCTGTCCAGAGAAGTGTGGTTTTATTTCTGGGCTCTCAATGCTGTTCCATTGATCTATGTGTGTCTGTTTTTGTGCCAGTACCAAGCTGTGTTGATTACTATAACTTTGTAGTATACTTTGAAGTCAGGGAGTGCGATATCTCCAACTTTGTTCTTTTTTCTCAGGATTGCTTTGGCTATTCAGGGTCTTTTGTTGTTCCATATAAATTTCAGGGTGCTTTGTTCTATTTCCATGAAGAATGTCATTGGGATTCTGATTGGGATTGCATTGAATCTATAGATTGCTTTAGGTAATATGGACATTTTAACAATGTTTATTCTTCAAATCCACGAGCATGGAATGTCTTTCCATCTCTTTAAGTCTTCTTCAATGTCTTTCAATAATGTCTTATAGTTTTCAGTGGATAAGTCTTTCACCTCCTTGGTTAAATTTATTCCTAGGTATTTTATTCTTTCTATTGTGATTGTAAATGGGATCACATTCTTGATTTCTCTTTCTGCTAGTTCATTACTAGTGTATAGAAATGTTACTGATTTTTGTATGTTGATTTTATAATGAGAAATTTTTTTAATTTCTCAATTAATTAAAAAGTATCAGTTGCACATCATCACTTTCCAAACTTAGTACAAATAGTTAACATGATACCTTCATCTATAAAACGTCCATTCCTTTCACCCTTTGTTTTCTGGGAGACCTTCCTAAAAGATCCCAGAGACTAACTTAACCCTTCTAACTAGAGCCACCAGCCAGGAAAGAGCTCATGAGCAAATGAGTCTTTCAATATTTCAGTCTCTTTCCTTCTCAGGCAGGCAACAGTCTGCAAATGGACTTGGGTTTTTCAGTAACAAACTGGAGAACCGACACAAGGATTGAACCCACAGAACATGTCAGTAGTAAAATCTTTTCTGACACTAGGCAACATCTGGAAGAGGTGAGAGAAATTAGAGCAGAAGTCAGCAAACATTTTCTGTAAAGGAGCAGAGAGCAAGTATTTTAGCCTTTACAGGCCCTACAGTCTCTCTATCAACAGTACTCAACTCTTGCCATTATAACACGAAAGCAGCCATAGATAAGTAAGGAATAAGCTTGGCTATGTTCCCATCGAAGCTGATGCTGAAATGTGAATTTCATATAATTTTCATGTGTCACAAAATAGTACTCTTTTGATTTTCAACCATTTAAAAATGAAAAAATATTCCTTACTCTGCAGATATACAAAAGCAGGTGGCAGGCCACATGCAGTAGTTTGCATTAGAGGATAATTTTGCAGATCTCAAAGACAGAAAAAACAAGCAAACAAACAAGGAGCCTCTAGTCAAATACTGTCTGGATCCTTTACATACAAAATTTCTTTCAAGGGGAGAAATACATAGTTAGTGAACCACAGTACCAACTGTCACTATTATAAGAGGAGATTTCTCTCAAAAGGCTGACAGAATTTGCAATATTAAAAGGAATCCCTAGTCGTTAGAAAAATGCCAATTAAAACCACAATAAGATATCACTACACTCCCACTAGAATGGTTCTAATGCAAAAGAGTGGCAACACCAAGTGTTGAAAATGTGGAAAAGCCAGAATCCTCAAACATTGCTGGTTTGTAAAATGGCACAACCACTTTGGAGAACAGCTTGACAGTTCCTAAAAAGTTACATATATACTTACTGTATGTCCAGCGATTTCACTCCTAGGTACCTACCCAAGAGAAATGAAAACATATGCCCATACAAAGACATTTATGCAAATATCCATAGGAGTGTTATCATAATAGCCCCAAATCTGGATGCAATACAAATGTCCATCAACTAGAAAATAAATGAAAATGTGATTTATCCATACAATAGAATACAATTAATCAAAAGGAACAAACTACTGCTATATTCAACGACAAGGAGGAGCCTCAAAAACATGCTAAGTGAAAGAAGCCAGACATAAAAGGCTATATATTATAATATTCTGCACCCAATTCCAACGTGTGCATTCCCCCACACACACACCCCAAGCAATTCTCCAACACTAGCTAGGTGTCCCACAGTTCAATTCGATTCTGACATTACCTATCTGGAGATAGCATCATGTTCTACAGATCAAGGGCTTAGTCCCACAAGACTGCCACGTCAGGTGCCAATTACAAGTCCACACTGTCACCTGTGCTTCTGACCAACTGTTTGAACATCAGAGGTTCCCACCATCCCTCCTCAGGTTCAATTAATTTGCTAGAGTGGCTCACAGAACTCAGGAAAGCAGTTTGCAGACCAGATTACCAGTTTATTACAAAGGGTATTAAAGGATACGAAACAACAGCCAGATGAAGAGATACATAGGGTGAGGTCCCAAACAAAGGAGCTTCTGTCCTTGTGGAGTTTGGGGCCTGGCACAGTGGCTCATGGATGCATTCTGGTTCACCAACCTGGAAGCTCTCCGAACCCAGTCTTGGGTTTTTATGGAGGTTTCATTACACGGGCTGATTGATTAAATCACTGGCAGCTGGTGACTAAGTCGCCAACCCCACTCCCCTTCCCAAAGGAGGTCAGGGGGTGGGGCTGACGGTTCCAACCCTCCAGTCACATGGTTGGTCCCCCAGGCCACCAGCATCAATCCTTAAGTGCTTTCCAGAAGTCACCTCATTAACATAAACTCAGATGTTACAAATATCAAGACACCTTTATCTTTCTTATCACTAAGGAAATTCCAAGGGTTTTAGGAGCTCTTTACCAGAAACAGGACAAAGACAAAATATGTATTTCTTATTATACATCACAGTATCACATTATATGATTCCACCCATATAAAATTTCTAGGAAAGGCAAACCTATAGAGACAAAAAGCAGATCAGTGGTTGCCTGGAGCTGGAAGCGAAAGCAGGGACTGGCTGTAAATCAGCAGGAGGGAACTTTGGGGGAAGAAAGCAAATATTCTAAAACTAGATTGGGAGGGTGGGTGTGCAACTCTGTAAATTTACTTTAAAATTCATTACTTGTACACTTATAATGGGTGAATTTTATAGTAAGTAAACTATACCTCAATAAACTATTTTAAAATGGGGAGGGAGACCCCAGATCGCCCAGTGCACCTACCAGCTGGCTCAGCTCTCTTCACACTCCCAGGCGCTTCCTGACACTGTGCCTTTGCTCTGGGTATTCCTAGAAGGTCTCCTTAACCAAGTACCTCCTGGAAACTTCTCCATCCCACCTCACTCCCAAGGAGACTGCTTCTTCCTTTGAACCCTCCCTGCACTTTGTGCTCAGCACTTTTTATCTTAGTCTCCCTTATGCCTAACCTCTTAATTCTGTGATAAACTCCTTGAAGAAAGAACTGTGCAGCATTCATTTAGCTATTCTTTTTTCTTTGGTGAGGAAGATTGGCCCTGAGCTAACATCTGTCCAATCTTCCTCTATTTTGTATGTGGGATGCCACCACAGCATGGCTTGACGAGTGGCATGTGGGTCTGAGCCCAGGATCCAAACCCGGGAACCCTGGGCTGCCAAAGTGAGTGCGTGAACTTGACTACTATGCTACTGGGGCAGCCCCCATCCAGCTATTCTTGTTTACACTCTACATAGAACAGGCACTCAATGAATATTTATAACATTCAGTTACAAAATCTATGAGATTAGGCTGTGTAAACAAAACCCTCCTCTACATTAGCATGAAGAGTGGCAAAAAATCTAAACCTTTAAAACTCATACTCCCACCTCAAACCCCCTCCTCCAATCAAGCATTATCTAAATTTCAACTTTCCAGAAAACATTTCTAGTTTATTCATTCCAGATTTTTCCAATTAAATCAAGCAAACGCAAAAATCACAAACAACATTTCAATGCTGAGTGTGAGCAAACTTTTCACAACTGAGTATGAAATCTGCAAGTCGAAAAGAACTTAATGACACAAGAAAATCTGGCTCTATATACCTCAACCAAAGCCAAATTTCAACCAGCATAAAATTCCCAAACTAGAAAGAATATCATCTCTAAAAGCCTTTCTGGTAAAATCCTGGTTAAGATGAAGATCCTCAGCTTCTCAGATCCTCAGCAATAAAGGCTACCTTTTACCTTAAAAAACGTTAGTACTGGTCACTCTTGCCTGAAACAGAGAACACAGACAACACAGACCTTGCAGCTTAGAAACGTTCTAGCCACTACGAATTCTCAAATGCTGAACTTCAGTTTTTTTACCTTTTATATAAGGGGCCTCTGAAAATTATTTGCTATTATTTTCAAAGAAGGTAAGACAATGCAATTTCTTTTTGAAATCACAATTTGCGTCAGATGGAATTTAACTCTCCCCAAAAATGATTCACAGAGATAGAGTAAAGGCCAAACACTGATAAGGATAAAAAAGCTGACTCAAGACTTTAGAAAAACAAGCTTTAAAAGAGTGAAGCAGACATTATGGGGGATTAAAAGCCAACCACTGGTAATCTTCAAGGAAGAAATCACTAAGATTTTAAGAAGTTCAATTTTCAGTGAAACAGCCAGTATTAACTATGAAAACAGTCTGAAGTGACTACGCAACTCTGGATTGAAGTCACACAACACAGCTAGGGAAAAACAGATTTGCTACTTGTCTTTTCACTCAGACCTGCAAATAATTAGAGGTCTATATGAAACATCTGTGATTTTATTCAACATAAACGCTCTAGCATTAAACATCTATCATTTTATTAAATACTGTATAAACCAACCCAATTTGAGAGTAAGACGTTCATCTTCCAGAGGGGAGAAAAAGAAGACTGAGAGCATTTTTAACTTTTCACCGTTTAATAGCTGATCTTCTAAACAAGCCCAGACACAGCGGGGAGGAACCTCCCTTATTGCAAGCTATGTGTCAGGTGCTTTATTTATAACATCTCACTGAATCCTCACCAGAATCCATGAGGTGTTTTAAAGATGAAAAGACTGAGGAACAGAAAGGAAGGAAAACTTCACAAGGCCGAGCGCTGGCAAGTAGCAGAGCCAAAGTTTACGTTGATCCTACGGTGTCACAGCCCCTCCCCAGGCTGAGCAGTTCGTCCAGTTACCTAGCTCTAACCGCCAGCTCATTAATTACAGGACACTTGACACCAATACCACCCTCTCACTTTCTCCATTAAGAACATCTAATTTGCCCAATTAAGTGATTATGTCTATAAGTAACTTTTAATATTACTTTATTTTATGCATAAAATTACATTTCATTCCAGTTCCTACACTACAAACTCCTTGAGGACAGACTCAATAAACATTTGTAGAATATTTCTAAAAAACCATTAAGCCACTCTGAAGTTTATTACCTAAAGGATTAGTATCCAAACATCTGCCTCTTTCCTTCACTTATCCTAAAGGAAAATAAAGCATATAAACAACGGTCCATTTGTTTCATTTCTAAAAGAGAACTCAAAAAATATGGTTCCATGACCGGAAAGAATTGCCTCCTTTGAATTTCCACACACTTTGCGTCTGTCTCTTTAAGCACTTATCATCTCATATGTGTACTAAAATTATTTCTGTGCATCTTTATCTTCTCTACCAGACTTTAAGCAACTTTAATACATCGCACAGCATCTAGTATAGCAGATGCTGAATAAATGTTTAAATGAAGAAAATTTTCTCTTTTTTTCGACATTTCTGTCACAGAGATGCTCAGAATCAATGTGGTTAATAAAAACCAGAAAAGATTTGTACAATAATAATGAGATTCTCAGGGAACAATCAGCCTTGAATCAAAGTTGATTTCTGTCATCAGGTTCTAATTAAGAACGGCAGATAAAGCAGATGGAGAACAGCTTTAATCTTCATGCTAAGTTGATCCTACTCTGGTGAAAACACAGAAAAATTGTTTGGACAAGCCAACTGAACAAACATGATATTGGATGTCTGGAGGAAAGTCACTCTTAAAGAGTCTTCTTTCCACTAGATGGCTATCTGAGCTTTAACCAAGAGAGTTAGTCAAAAAGAAAGAGATCACTGAATATGCTGTGCATTCCAGCGAGGCCAAGGAAAGGCGGTGGTGGTAACGGGGAAAAAAATCAAAAACAGGGAGGGGTTTTTTTTTCCCACATTAAAAAGATTTCCCCTTTTGGAACTACTTACTTAGTCCTCTTCCCATTTTACTTGCTCATATCAATACAGAAGTATTCTCATAGAACTGATGAAATTGTGCCCAAGTTCTCATCAAAGCAGTTGAGAGCACACTTACACTGATTTGCCATTCGATTTCTGAAGCAAGCTCTCAGGACTTCGTTTTGCGCATCCAAACGTGGAAATTTACCTACATGAAATATTTCATTTTTTTCTGAATGGCTCCAAGATAAAGGTAAACATTAAATATTAAATGCTACGAAATAATTTTTTTTTTAAAGACTGGCACCTGAGCTAACAACTGTTGCCAATCTTCTTTTTTTTAAATTCTTCTCCCCAAAGCGCCCCTGTACATAGTTGTATATTCTAGTTGTGAGTGCCTCTGGTTGTGCTATGTGGGACGCCACCTCAGCATGGCCTGATGCGTGGTGCTAGGTCTGTGCCCAGGATCCAAACCGGCGAAACCCTGGGCCGCCAAAGCGGAGTGTGAGAACTTAACCTCTCAGCCACAGGGCCGGCCCCTAATTTTTCCATTAATCATAATATGCTGTGATCCACAAAGGAAAACTCTGCCACCTAAAGTCAACCACTTAGGGCCATTTGTTCAAAACCATTATTTTATATTCATGTTTATTCACTTCTTTCTGATTATAGAATAAAAGCTCATGAAGAAACTTAGGGAAAATTTGAAAACACATTTTGTTTCTTTCTAGTCTTTAAAAAAATTTCCTATGCAAATATATTGATTATTACAAAATTGGTATAATATTATAATCTATAACATATATCATATTGTGAGAATTTTTCTGTTATTAATTATGTTTTGAAAATACATTTTAACAGCTGTATAATATTTCATCATTTGGCTATATCTTATTGGACATTTGCATTGTTTCCAATATTTTTCTGGTATGAATAATACTTTGATAAACGTCTCTGCAAACTTCTGTGTCTGACAGGAAAGACGTCCTCAGGAAAGATAACTAGAAGAATAATCACAAGAATCCCAAACACAAATATTTACCAGAATCGGTGTCTCAAATCCCCCTAGCAGCGAGTGCCCATTTCCTCTTACCGGGGTCAACACTGAATTTTACCATTAAAAAATTTTTTTTTGCTAATTAGGCAAAAACTGGTATCTTGCTGTTTTAATTTGCACTTCCTTCATTACCAAGGTGGAATTTTTCTTCACTTTTTTTTAAAATTTAAATAGCTTATTTCAAGTCAGAAGTCTGTTTTTCATTAGTATTGATTAGACAGGCTTCCTTCAAACTTTGTGAAATTCCAAGTGGCTCTAAAAGACTTTATTCTATACCACAACAGATTCAGCTGTTCTTCGATTAAACACTGCAAAGAAAGAGTAATATCTTTAAGACGGAATTTTCACGTGATCTAAGTTAACAATTTTTAAATCTTACCATTGAATTTTACTATTAAAATGCTACGCTAGTTATACTGCATTAAATCCAGGAGCTAAAAATAATATAAAATCCGCCCTTTTACAGGAATAAAAGCATTTCATTAATGTTTCCTCTGCAAAAATGTAAATATTTCTTTTTATAAGATATGCTCAAAGTGAGTTACTAGAGAAACAGCCTCAGCGTTGCAAAAAACATAGCTACCCCTTGAGTACAAGGAGCTGCTCTTTCTTCATATTCCCAGCACCTTACATTATAAATGAGATTTCCTGGATCATCACGAACATTTAAATATCAGTTAAAACAGCAGAATCAAATCACTCAATGATACATTACCAGAGCTTGGTGTTGCCTGTTTTAGGTTACATTACTTGATGGAGAAAGGACAAAACAGAGGTAAAAACGGTCTGATCCACCTGGCAGGATATTCCTGTGTAGTCATTTAAAATTATGTTGAGTTTAAGACATAACATTAAATGACGGTAAAAAAAAAGATACAACACTATAATCTCAATTAGGTTAAAAATAAATAAATAAAAGATAAATAAATATGCACTGGAAGGAAAAAGATATGTCAAACGTTAACAGTAGTTTTATCTCTTTATGGTAAAAACACACACGAAGAAAAACAAATGGCATTGCTAGCAACAGCCACAGCAATGTGTGATAACATGCACGTTAAACTGGAAAGTGGTACTGAAACTCTCGATATACAAAGCATCCACCAAGTTTTAAATGAAATGCAAGCAAAAACAGTGTTTTTTAAAATGACTTTTCCTGAGCATTTATGTGTCAGGCACTGGGCTGAGCTCTTCACATGGATTAGTCCATTTCACCCTCTCACAACCCTAGAAGACATCACTACTATTCTCATTTTAAAGATAAGGACGCTGTACCTTACGGAAAAGCTAAAGTAACTTGCCCAGTATCATACAACTCTGAAGTGGAAGAGACGGCGTTCAAAGTCAGATGTTTGATGCTGACTCTCATGCTCTTATTGAGAATGAGGCATTGGCATTTCTTCATCAATAACTAGACTGAGAGCATAAGCTACATCAAATATTCCAGACAGAGATTCCAGGTACAGACTGTAGCTTCCTTGGTCACAAACACCACACCAGTTACTCTTCCACAAAAGATCCTTCCACAAGAATTCTTCCCTGAGAATCCCTCCCGAACAGAAGTAACGTATTTAGTTCACTTGTCATGTGTAGTTATAATGGTAAATAGATATTGTAAATCCAAAACCAGGATACCCACTTCTGCCTCACACCTGAAAGCACACGTTGAATTCTGGCTATCATCTAAAAAGGGTCTGTGAAACCACTATCTGAAAATGCTATCACAAACCAAAGCACAAAGTCCAAGCTGTAAAAACCGAACACAAGAATTCAGAACAAGTCAATTCAGACTCAACAGTCTATATAGGAAAAGGGAACAGTTGTGTTTTTGTTTTGATTTTGGTGAGGAAGATCGTTGCTGAGCTAACATCTGTGCCAATCTTCCTCTACTTTTGTATGTGGATGCCACCTCGGCATGGCTTGATGAGCGGTGTGTAGGTCTGCGCCCAGGATCCGAACCCACGAATCCTGGCTCACCCAAGCAGAGCACGTGAACTTAACCCCTACACCACCGGGCCAGCCCCAGGAAAAGAAAATAGCTTTAAGATGACATCACGCCAAAAACCATGGACTTCAAACTATATTCACTTTAATTCCTTTGCTTTCTATACAATATTGCTATTTGAAATTAAGTGTACAGAAGAATCCCAAATTATTCAACATAGGAAGAAAAAATGAAAAGAAAACCTTCTAAAATATTACACAATTCAGTAGTTCCAACTTTCTCTCCCAGAGCAACTGCTATTTACTATTGTATTCTAGGCTGTGGTAGGTGGTAGGGATTTATTACAGAAAAGCAAAAAGTAATGCCAAAGTGAGCAGTCTACTAGTCTAACATAGTTCAAAATGCCAGATTAATTACTACATGGCACCTTAAACCACATCAAAATTAAACAGAGAAATTAGTCAATATCTTAAAAAGATGGTTTTCCGGGGCTGGCCCCGTGGCCGAGTGGTTAAGTCCGTGCGCTCCGCTGCAGGCAGCCCAGTGTTTCGTTGGTTCGAATCCTGGGCACGGACATGGCACTGCTCATCAAACCACACTGAGGCAGCATCCCACATGCTACAACTAGAAGGACCCACAACGAAGAATATACAACTATGTGCTGGGGGGCTTTGGGGAGAAAAAGGAAAAAATAAAATCTTTAAAAAAAAAAAAAAAAAAAAAAAAAAAAAAAAAAAAAAAGATGGTTTTCCATCAGTGCTTAATTCCAAGGACAAAAGTCCAGACACTCAGACCTATAAGAAATTCTGACCTAAATAAAAAGGCTATCAAAAGAGCCATCTTTAGTGAAAAACAAAGCCATACAACCTTAAAAACAATAGTTTGTCAATTTCTTAACATAAAAACAGTGACTGAGCATAACAGATGCTTGATAAATGTTAATAAAAACATAATTACTTAGTGCATAAAGTTCAAATTACTCATCCTGGCCCTCAAAAACTTTCGTTTCTAAATCCTGAGAAAAAAGAACAAAGCTGGAGGCACGACACTCCCTGAATTCAAAACATACTACAAAGCTATAGTAATCAAAACAGCATGGTACTGGTACAAAAACAGACACACAGATCAATGGAACAGAATTGAAAGCCCAGAAATAAAACCACACATCCATGGACAGCTAATCTTCGACAAAGGAGCTAAGAACATTCAACGGAGAAAGGAAAGTCTCTTCAATAAGTGGTGCTGGGAAAACTGGACAGCCACATGCAAAAAATGAAAGTATACCATTATCTTACACCATACACAAAAATTAACTCAAAATGGATTAAAGAATTGAAGGAAAGACGTGAAACCATAAAACTCCTAGAAGAAAATACAGGCAGTATACTCTTTGACATCGGTCTTAGCAGTACCTTTTTGAATGCCATGTCTACTCAGGCAAGCGAAACAAAAGAAAAAAATGATCAAATGGGACTTCATTAGACTAAAGAGCTTCTGCAAGGCAAAGGAAACCAGGAACAAAACAAAAAGACAACCCACCAACTGGGAGAAAGTATTTGCAAATCATATATCCAACAAAGGTTTAATCTCCAAAATATACAAAGAACTCATACAACTCAACAACAAAAAAACAAACAACCCGATCAAAAAATGGGCAGAGGATACGAACAGATATTTTTCCAAAGAAGATATACAGATGGCCAACAGGTACATGAAAAGATGTTCAACATCACTAATCATCAGGGAAATGCAAATCAAAACTACAATGAGATATCACCTTACACTTGTCAGAATGGCTATAACCACCAAGACAAAAACCAACAAACGTTGGAGAGGATGTGGAGAAAAAGGAACCCTCATACACTGCTGGTGGGAATGCAAACTGGTACAGCCACTATGGAAAACAGTATGGAGATTTCCCAAAAAATTAAAAATAGAAATACCATATAACCCAGCTATCCCATTACTGTGTATTTATCCAAAAAACTTGAAATCAGGGCTGGCCCCGCGATCGAGTGGTTAAGTTCGCACGCTCCGCTGCAGGCGGCCCAGTGTTTCATTGGTTTGAATCCTGGGCGCGGACATGGCACTGCTCATCAAACCATGCTGAGGCCGCGTCCCACATGCCACAACTAGAAGGACCCACAACGAAGAATATACAACTATGTACTGGGGAGCTTTGGGGAGAAACAGGAAAAATAAAATCTTTAAAAAATATAAATAAATAAAAATTAAAAAAGAAAACCTTGAAATCAGCAATTCAAAGAGACTATGCACCCCATGTTCATTGAAGGTATTGTGAATAACAGCCAAGACGTGGAAACAACCAAAGTGCCCATCAACTGATGAATGGATAATAGATGATGTGGATATATATACAATGGAATACTACTCAGCCATAAAAAATGACAAAATCATCCCATTCACAACAACATGGATGGACCTTGAGGGTATTACCTTAAGCAAAAGAAGCCAGACAGAGAGAGAGAAACACTGTATAATTTCATTCATATGTGGAAGATAAACAAGCACATGGACAAAGAGAACAGATTAGTGGTTACCAGAGGGGAAGAGAGTTGGGGGGGGGGGGGTGGGCACAAGGGGTAAAAGGGCACATTTATATGGTGACTCACAAATAATAACGTACAACTGAAATTTCACAATGTTATAAACTATTATGATCTCAATTGAAAAAACAACTTTCACTTCTAGACCAGTTTACCCTTCCGGCGCCCCCCCAACTACTCTCTCTTCCTAGTCTTTCTTTGCCACTCATCTCTCAAGAGGAAATGCCCTCTGCTACCCCTATCTACACCAGCAGAAATCCTACTCATCTTTCAAGGTCCTCTTCAAAAGCAAACTTCTCCTTGAAGTTCTCCCCTCCCCCAAGTGGTTCTTAACAACGTTCTTTTCACTCTCTCGAAGCACCAGTTTACCCAATAACAATTAGCAACGTCTTTCTGCTCAGCTAAGAGGCTGCTGATAATCCCTGGACCAAACAGGGGGCCGAGATCTCCTCATCTCTGCACTGTCCACATAAGCCACGCAGCTTGGTACACTGCAGTCAGCTAAATAAATATTTTTTTCTTCCCCCCGAAGCCCCCCAGTACATAGCTGTATATGCTAGCTTTGGGTCCTTCTGGTTGTGCTATGGAGACGCTGCCTCAGCACGGCCTGACAGGTGGTGCCATGTCCACGCCCAGGATCCGAACCAGTGAAACCCTGGGCCACCAAAGCAGAGCGCGCCAACTTAACCAGGCCACGGGGCCAGCCCCAGAAATAAACACTTTTTAATAGGAGATTTTAAAGGTTGATCTATATCAGATCCCTCACTGTCTTACAAATACTTATCAATTGACCTATGAACTTCCAAAAAACAAACTGTTGAAAAACAAACAATTTTACAAACAGAACAGCACCATGGTTAAGTGATTTTGAGGAATTTGAGATTCACTTCCCACCTGGCCACTTACTCACTGAGTAACCTTGAGCAGTGACATGGCCTGTCTGAGCTTCAGTTTCCTGTCTTGTAAATGAGGAATATAATACCATCTATTTCGTTGGGCTGTTAGGTAAAATTAAATAGCACAGCCCCTGGTATAGAGTAAATACTCAATAAATGGAGCAAAAGTTACTATTACACGAAAACTCTTCCTTTTTGCTAGACAAGTTTTAAGTAACAATCTAAATAAAACCTGAGAGCAGCATTTTTTATTTTTTAGAACTTCATTTCCCGTAAGTCTTCCTTGAGAAGCCACAGGCACTATCCATGAAGTTCCATAATATAACTGGTGGGATACTGACATTTTAAAGTTCAGCTGACTGACTCAAAAGAATAGTTAGTTAATTTAACACACACCAAAATCATATTACCTTCTCCTTTACACTCATCAGTAGCATATACTTCCAAGTTTCCTTGTAATATACCAACTGACCTTCCAATGACATCAACGTATGGATCTATTACTGACCCTATTAGCACACCCTATGTGTTTCCAGCACAGAACCATCAAGGCCTTCTATTTAAGTGAAGCAGAATGACTTTTTAGTTACAGTACATTGATATATTTAACAGATACACAGCATGTCCCACAGGGCTCCTACCAGAGGGCATGGCATACTCCGCTGCCCTAACACCGAGGTTCCACAGGAAACAAGCCCCAGTGCTCCCCGGTGCCACGCTAGCAAATCCCAACGGGCTTATCAGAAACAATACTTAACATTTTTTTAAAAGAGCATTAAAATTAGCATCTAAAAAGTTTAGACAAATAACCACAAACCACATAACAAAACAGAGGAAGATTCTGCTTGGCAAGTCCTCATAAAAAGTTCGCAGGCTTGCTCAAAGCCCACGGAACGACATGGGCTTAAAAGAAATAATTTCCCACTGTCCTCAGGAGGAACTCTTATTACAGAAGGGGAAAAAAGGTACAAGTATATCTTGCTTAAAGAAAGAGATATATTCTAATAAAGTTTCTGTAAAACAAATTTCTAAGTTACTTTTATCTTCTAACTCCTGCTTTATCATGATTTTATTGAAAAAAAGTGTCCCCTTAAAATTACAGTTTTCCCCATCAGTTTCAAAGGAAAATAATAACTTTCTGATAAAATATTAACACCATACAAAATCTTTATATGGTACTTTTTAAAAAGCGTACAGTAAAAAACAGAGGAAAACTCTGTTTTTCATCTTATTTCCACAAGGTAATGCTTAAAGCAATTTAGCTAAGTTCTTTACCAACCTGAAACTTTAATCCTTATAACTTAAAAACCTTTCATTTTTACCTTAAACGTATTTTCCCCTATGAAATTAATCAACTGACTATTTTCTAGACCTCTTTGCCTGACAACACCTATACTCTCTTCTTGTTCAGGAAGCATCACCACAACATGAATGAAATGACCAGTATTTACCTGGGCTCTCACAGCATCCTGCATATATCGCCACAACAGGAGTTACACTATAATCTATTGTCACAGGTTTGAGTCTTCTCCTCTGGTAGACAGTGAGTTCTACAGTGGGCATGTTTTAGGCATCTTTCTATAACCAGAAGAGTGCCTGGAACAGTATGAGCTCAATAAATAAATATTATCAAGCAGATTGGTAAACTGTGCCTTTACTAACAGGCCTTTTCTCAACCAAATAGTTGGGATGGAGTGCGTTCCTTCATTAGAAGGTAGTGGTGATTAAAAGGATATCCAGTGAGCCTGACAAAGCAATGCTCATTGTCAGATAAAAGTCTGCTGCCTAAATTTAGATTGAATGCACAGGAGCAGAACATTTCAGTTGGTCTGGTGTCAGTTAGAGGATATCTAAGTTCTCCAAACTGAAGATTCTTCTCCTAAAAAAGGTGGAGTGTCATAAAAGAGAGAACAAGCGGCTTTGAGGTCAAACACCTGACTTCAAGCCCCAGGTCTACTTCTGCTTACTGATCATAGGATCTTTGACTCTGTGGTCCTCAATTTCAAAAATAATACCCCTATCTGCCCCTCTCTCAGTAGCAGTGAAAAGGGGTAGGGCAAAGTCCTGTCTTTTTCAGTATCTTTAGAATCAGTCCAGCTCTCTCCATCCTACCCACCATCTCCTGAAGCCCAGCTGTCATCATCTCTCACCAGACTTTGCAATAGCCCCCAACGCCAGCCTCTCCACATCCCTTCTCACTCCTCTCCAATAACTTTTCCACATAGAAGATAGTAATTTTTTCAAAATACAACTCTAATCAGGTCATACTCATATACCCCCAATACTTCAAAGGTACATTACTGCTCTTAGAAATGCTAGAACCTTAGTATGGCCTGCAACAGCTTGACTGGTATAGTCCGTGCCTACTTCTCCAGCTGCATTTTATGCCACACTCTACCCGCCAACACACACCAATTCTCTGTTCCGGCCACACTAATCTTATTTCAGTTCCTTGAATATACAATGTTACCTCCTACCGTTATCATATCATAACATTCTCTTTTCCACACCCAAATTTCCCCTAGTTGGCTCCTACTTATCTGTCAGATCTCAAGTCACTCAAAAGTCACTTCCTTCCCTCTCCTCCCACCTGCCAGTGTTCTCTCATGGCACCAAGAGCTCTTCCTCCAGAGGACATCCCAGGATAGTGAGTTTATCTGCATGACTATTTGATCCATGTCTATCTCCCCCTTTAAACTGTAAGCGCCAAGATAGTGACAGCCCTACTTATCAAGAAGAAACACAGTCTATGTTTTGAAACTTGATAATAGAAAAGCATGAGACAAGTATTTTTACCTGTGTGTTTTCAGTGTTTTTCTACATTTCTTCTTTATAAGTATTTCCAAATATTTAAAAAATCCTAGCCAGTATCTAAAATCATCACAATGTGAAACACTGGAACACTAACAGATTTTTCTAAAACAGTGAAACAAAGGCACTCCACATCAAAAGCTTTATGCCTGTCTGAACTTATCCACAGCTTAGAACACTATGAAACACAGCTATTAACTATAAAACTGAACCCTTTATGGGTTTATTTTTAAACCCAGGAGACTATAAAAGGATTATAACACCTATGAAGCAGTAAGAAAACGATTAAAATGTATGCCAGAGAAGAGATTACAAAACATATGACTGGGGAATTTATGGCAACGAGGTTAGCAACTATAAACTTTTCAGAGCAAGCCAGTATTTATAAGAAAAAAAGGCAGTTCTTTAACGGTTCACACTTCCTGTCTTACCAACACTTACTGTGAGCCAAAAGTTCTGGTATTGGGGGAAGATTATTCAAAATATAGGGAGAAGTATACTTTAAAGAAAAAAGTGGACATTGATATATTAAAAATGCACGTGTTTCATTCCTTTTCAGAAGACAGCATTGTTTTCTCCAAGTTTGTAGCTTTTATTAGTACGTTGCAGGGTTTTCTGCTTATTTGAAAAGTAAAAAGCTGGAAAATAAGTACCACGTTGAAGTCTTCAGTCGTTTCTCACTGGTGCTTGAAGTCCTATCCCAGACGTAAATCAAAGTAGCTGGGTAACTCTTGCAGGCTACAGAAAACACTGCAAATTCAGCATTGAAGCAGTAAGGCCTCATAGGTTTTCAAGGATTAATGTACTTCCCCTGAGGCGTAACCCATGCAACCTAGGAGTGAAGATTTGGGCTAAGAGGGGTTGCACAAGCAGCGGAGAACAGACCTTTAAAAAATATACTGTGGCTGGACAACAGCTACCACAAGTGCATTAAAAAGTCCTCTGTGGTGGAAACTGCCCCAACAAGAGACTTTTCTGGCAATAGAGATGCTGAATCAGGATCAATAAATGTACTCTAGGCGTCTCCAAAAGCAAAATGGAAAAGACTCAGGACAGCAATCAATACGTACAAAGAACAATCTAGTATACACTATACAGAGGGCAAAGAATCCTAAAAGACAGTCAAATCAACTGCCCAAATTCTCCCAAACACAGCTTTTCTGATTCTACGTCTTTCCCAGCATTGTTCCCTCCAAGGGAAATGCTCTGACCCTTCCCTCAGTCGGTGGCCTCCTCTGAGTCGGCCCTAAGAACACCTCCAGCCTCTCACCGCTACAGCACTTCATCACATTCTCCATGCCACCAATTAACTTATTCTGTCTTTTTTATAACTACAGTCAGGACTCTTTCCCCCTATGTTCCCTGAGAACATATAACAGCTTTCCATTTTCGACGTTGCCTTGCACATTATAGATCAAGTATTGATGGAAGCCGTCAGAGCTGGAGGCACTCGGGGGTCTGAGTCTCAACCACGTCTTTATGGGAAAGCAATCAACGACCACAGAGTTGAAATGGCTTCACTGATAAAGCAAACATTGATTGAGCACTCTAAGCGGCCAGCCCAGAGAGGAACTAAACAAAACTCCAGCCCTCGGTGAGCTCACGGTCCAACAGAAGAATGACTGTAAACGACAATCACCAATAGAAAAAAGATCTATACAGTGACAACATGAGGTCTGAACAGGGTCCCAGAAGAACAAAAGAGGGCATCTATCTCAGCCTGCTGGTAGGTAGTTCAAGGCCTCCTCTGCAGAACTCAGTTCAGCTCATGTAATAACCAAAAAGAGAAGGGAAGGAGCGGAAAGGCTCCTTGACATTGGTTTTGGTAATGATTTTTTGGGATTGACGCCAAAAGCACAGGCAACAAAAGCAAAAATTAATAAGTGGGACTACAGCAAACTAAAGTTTCTGCACAGCAAATAATCAACAAAATGAAACGGCAACCTACAGAATGGGAAAAAATATTTGCAAACCATATAGCTGATAAGGAGTTAACATCCAAAAAATATAAGGAACTCATACAACTCAATAGAAAAAAAAATTTAAAAAGACTCAATTTTAAAAATGGGCAAAGGACCTGAATAGAGAGCTTTCCAAAGAAGACACAGAAACGGCCAACAGCTCAACATCACTAATCATCAGGAAATGAAAATCAAAACGACAGTGAGATATCACCTCACACCTGTTAGGATGGCTGTTATCAAAAAGTCAAAAGATAACAAGTGCTGGTGAGGATGTGGAGAAAAGGGAACTCTTGTGCATCACTGGTGGGAATGTAAATTGGTGCAGCCATTATGGAAAACAGTATGGAAGGTTCCCAAAAAATTAAAAATAGAACTACCATATGATCTAGCCATCTCTCTTCCAGGTATATAACCAAAAAAAAATAAAATCACTCTCTTGAAGAGATATGTGCACTCCCACGTTCACTGCTGCATTGTTCATAACTGCCAAGTCATGGAAACAAGCTAAGTGTCCACAACAGATGAATGGATAAAGAAAACGTTATACACACACACACACACACAGAGGAATATGACTCAGCCTTAAGAAAGAAGAAAATCCTGCCATTTGCAACAACATGGATAAACCTCAAGCATATTATGTTAAGTGAAATAAGTCAGAAACAGAAAGACAAACATTGCATGATCTCATTTATATGTGGAATCTAAGACAAAAAGTATTATTCATAGTAACAAAAGTAAAAGGGTGGTTACCAGAGACTTGGGCAAGAAAAGGAAAGTTGTTGATCAAAGGGTAGAAACTTTCGTTACGAGATAAATAAGTTCTAGAGACCTAATGCACAGCATGGTGACTATAGTTAGCAATAATGTATTGTATACTGAAATTTGTTAAGAGAATAAATCTCAAGTATTCTCACCACACATACACAAAAAAGATAACTATGGGAGGTGATGGATATGTTCATTAATCTGATTGTGGTAACCACTTCTCAATGTATACATATATCAAAACATCACATTGTACACCTTAAACATATACAATTTTTATTGGTGAAAAATAAAAAAATAAATTTTTTTAATTAAAAAAATAAATTAAAACGAGAAGAGAAAGAAGAAGGTAAGAGGCCCAAGGAACAGCACACAGGAAGACAGAGGTGAGAGCACGGAGCGCCCACTTTAGTCCGGTTAGAGCTTAAAGGATATGGGAGGGACAGGGTGGGAGAAGATGCTGTTTGCCTCTTTTGAATAAACGAATAAAAGAATGCATGCAAAAGAAAAACTAATATATGCTTTCTTTCTACTTGCAAAAAATTTATACTCTATTTGAGGTAATACATATCTGTTTTGAGTTCTGAATTATTGGTCAAGGGTCAGTAAGAGGCAGCTGGAAATAGCACTACATTTAGAACCAGGAAACCCATGTACTGGTCCTAACTTTGTCACTAACTACACAAATTGCTCTTGGGCAAAACATTCAATGCTCATCTAGAAAAGAAGGTGTTTGAACTAGATTGACCACTATCTCTTCCTATCTCAAACATCTATCTTCACACTAGAATGGAAGGACACATTACTACAGACAAAGACAGACAAGGGAGACTTGGCAGAATGATACCTTTTACAAAGAGTGAGATGCAAAATGCCTTAGATTCAAGTCTGGGGGGCTCCAGCATATGTATACAATCTCAAAATATTACCCCACAGGTTACTCATTAATTATTGAGAGAGGAGGGTACTTTACGATGTACTATTCTTGCCCAAAAAAAGATTTAACCTTGATTTTAATTATGAGGAAAAAGCAGACAAATCTAGATTGTGAAACATTCTGCAAAACAATTAGCCTAGACTCCAAAAATGTCAATGTCAAGAAAGAAGAAAAGGAAAGGGAACTATTCTAGATTAAAGGACGTCAAAGAGACATAACAATTAAAATGGACAGAATATTAGGCACGTGTTTGTATTGATATTAAACTTCTTGAGTGTGATAATGGTACTGTGATTTTTTTTTTTTTTTCAGGAAGATTAGCCCTGAGCTAACTGTGCCAATCCTCCTCTTTTCGCTGAGGAAGACTGGCCCTGAGCTAACATCCGTGCCCATCTTCCTCAACTTTCTATGTGGGACACCTACCACAGCATGGCTTGCCAAGTGGTGCCATGTCCACACCCAGGATCCAAACCAGTGAACCCTGGGCCGCCGAAGCAGAATGTGTGCACTTAACCACTGCACCGCTGGGCCGGCCCCTGTACTGTGATTATTTAGGAGAACATCCTTATACTTAAGAGATACGTGCTGAAGTATTTAGGAGTGAAATAGCATGGTATCTACAACCTACTTTCAAATCACCAACGGTACAGGAAAAAAAGACATATATATGTACACACACATACATACATGTGTACACATGTACATAAGTATATATGGAAAGAGACAAATGTGGCAAAACATTAACAATTGGTGAATCTAGGTGAGGGGTACACAGGAATTCATTGTACTATTATTTAAACTTTTCTGTGTTGGAATTTTTTTCAAAATAAAAGTTGCACGGAAGAAGGATGAGTGAAAATTAGGCAGGCAGAGGAGAGCAAGGTGAATCTTCCAGATAGGCACGATGAGAGACACAGAAGTAGCAATCTAAAGACTGAAAAGAATTAAGAAATAGGAGGTATTAATTGTAGGACATAATATAAGTAGTATAAGAGTTCAAATATCAGCAGAGATTTCAGGAAAAAATGGAATTTTTACTAGGTATTAAAGGCAGAGCAGAGGTTTTAGATGGGCAGAACTAGTGTCTTTTAGGACAGGAACCTGAGCAGAAGAGTGTGTATGTACAAACACTTATACATACATAAATATAGATATACAGACATGCATACACATGCATTACATGTGTTACATATATGCAGTTATGACATTAGCCCTTTGGGACAAAAAACACAAATGTGAGCGGGAGACAGAGCAAACTCTGGAAGGGTCTGGATTCTCTACAGTAGGTAATGGAAACTCTTGGAGAATTTGTGTATTTTTCCCATAAATAATAAAAGCAATGCCTGCTTAATGTAGAAAATACAGAGAAGTATAAAATAAATATAAAAATCATCCCATCTTTATTATTAACATTTTGGTGTGTTTCCAGCCATTTTTTTTATGTAATCTTAAAAACATAGTTGAGACCATGTTGCTTTTTTCACTTAAAATAATCATTTCCCCATGTTATTAAAAACTTTATGTTACTCTAAATGGTTGCATAAGTACATACCCAGATTTGCTTAACCATTCCTCAATACTGGATTTTTAGATTTATAATTTTTGCTATTTTAAAATTAAAAATAAAAATAGAATAACCATACTATCCAGCAATTCCACTTCTGGGTATGTAAACCCAAAAGAACTGAAAGCAAAGACTTAAACAGATATTTGTACACTGATGTTCACAGCTGCAATATTCATGATAGCCAAAAGCTGAAAGCAGCCCAAGTGTCCACTGATGAATGGATGGATTAAAAAAAGATAGTATAGGGGCCAGCCCGGTGGTGTAGTGGTTAAGTTTAGGCACTCCACTTGGGCAGCCTGGGGTTTCTGGGTTCGGATCCCAGCACGGACCTACACCGCTCATCAAGCCATGCTGTGGTGGCATCCCATAAACAAAGTAGAGGAACACTGGCACAGATGTTAGCCCAGGGCCAATCTTCCTCAAGCAAAAAGAGGAAGATTGGCAACAGATGTTAGCTTAGGGCCAATCTTCCTCACCAAAAAAAAAAAAAAAAAAAAAAAAGATAGTATATACATACAACAGAGTATTAGTCCACCTTAAAAAGGAAGGAAATGCTAATACATGCTACAACATGGATGAACCTTGAGGACACTATGCTAAATGAAATAAGCCAGTCACAAAAGACAAATCCTGTATGATTCCACTCACATGAGGTAACTACTGTAGTCAAATCTAGAGACAAATTCAAATGATGGCTGCCAGAGCCTGGGGGGAGGGGAGAATGCGAGTTGTTGTTTAATGGGTACACAGTTTCAGCTTTGCAAGATGCAAAGGGTTCTAGAGATTGTTTGTACAACAACGTGAACGTACTTAACACTACTGAAATGTGTGCTGAAAAACGGTTAAGATGGTAAATTTTATGTGTTATTTACCACCATTTTTAAAAATTAATGGAAGTTAAAAAAAGATTTTAAACATATTTAGATGAGCCTCTCTGTGTTTCAAGTTTTACAGGCATTTCTGATCAGTTCCTGAGATCAGATTTCTGGAAGTGGAGCTACTAGGCGAAAGGACATACAAAACAGCTTCAGGGTCTTGAGAAGCCTGCCAGGTTACTTTCCAGGAAGATTACACCAATCAACATTAGCACCAATATTATGTAAGGCTACTTGTCTCACACCACAGTCTCTATAATACTCACCTAATCACCCCCCAATATTCACCCAGCACCTTCTTGCCAGGCCCTGTCATGGGCCCGGGGAACACAGCAGGGAACAGGACAGACAGTAGCCCCTGCCCTCAGGCAGCATGTGTTCTGGTGGGAGAGGCCAGCCAAAAATTAAAAAATTTAAAAAAACAAGTAAGCAACCAACAAGATACAGTATAGGGCGAAGGAGGAAAAACGTAAAGAAAGGAAAGCAGGTGAGTGTTGCGGGGGGAAAGGCTGAAACTATAGACAGGAAGCCCGTCGAGAGCCGCCTCACTGAAGTGATCTGAAGGAACAAAGGAACCAGAAAGCTGTCCCGGGAAAGGACGATTCAGGGAGAGGGAACAGCAACAACGAAGGCCCAGAGGCAGGAGCATGCCTAGGTGCCTGCAGCGTTCAAGAAACAGCCAGAAGGCCAGTGTGGCTGAAGCAGAGAGTGAGGGGAAAAGAAGTAGGAGAGGCCATCAGAGAAGGGGTCCTCATCTCATGGGGCCTTGATAATTGCACATTACCATTTCCTTCTTTTCTTTTCAATTTTATTAAGGTAAGAATGCTTAACATAAGACCTACCTTCTTAACAAATTTCTAAGTGTACGATACAGTACGCTGACTACAGGTACAATGTTGGACAGCAGACATCTAGAACTTACTCATCTCGCTTCTATCATTTTTTCTACCCTGGCTATTCTGACAGGTAAAAAGACAATGTATTTGCCTGCTTGGGCTGCTACAATAAAAGACCACAGATGCACGGCGTAAACAACAGACACTTATTTCTCACAGGTCGGGAGGCTGGGAGGGCCAGGATCAAGGTGCGGGCCAATCCAGTTCCTGTGAGAGCCTCTTCCTGGCTTGAAGATGGCTGCCTTCTCGCTGTGCACTCACATGGGAGAGCGAGGGTCATCTCTCTCTTCCTCTTCTGATAAAGCCACTAACCCCACCATAAAGTCCCCAACCCTCATGACCCCACCTAACCCTAATTACTTCCCAAAGGCACAATCTCCAAATATCGCATTGGGGGATTAAGGCTTCAATATATGAATTTAGAGGGGGACGCTGTTCAGTGCATAGCAGATAATATCCCACTATTTTAATTATAGGAGGTTTTCGATAAACTGGTCAGATGGAAGATATGTTTAAGGAAGAGCAGATTGGCAGAGGTATAGTCGATGAAATAGACAAAATAAGGGAAGCCACATTAGAAGTTTTACAATAATCAAGATGGATAGATTTACTCATTCATTCAAAATGCATTTACGGAGCACCTGAAACACAGCAGGCACTGAACAAGGTACAAATAAAAGGGACTAAGGGCTGGAGTAGTAGAAGAGGGAATGGAAAGAAAACAAAAAGGGTAAGAGGCATTTTCAAAATATGTCAATTAAACTTGGTAACAAGATACAAGGAAGGAAAAAGAGAATCAGTTCATATGTATTGCAAGTTACTTGACAGCAGGAAATGTATCGAATTCATCTTTGCATCCCATGCAATTCTTTCTATGACACTCAATAAATGCTTACAGATTAAAGACGAGTCAAAGAAAGTTTTCTAAAAATGGGAAAAGACCACGGAAGGGAGAGATAAGGACAAAATCTTGGAGAATGCCCAATTAGAAGTAGAAGGAAGAAATCAGGAGCCTAAAATGGGAAAGGAAGGAGCCAGAGAAACAGGAGAATCATGGTGCGTGCTGTAGCACGTCGCAAGAGGCAAGCTGGTTAAGGAAGAGAGGTCCTCACCTGAGTGCCAAAAGCAGCCAAGCAGTCAAAGAAGCTAGGCAGCATGACAACCAAGACGTGGGTTTGGAAATCAAGGAAGTCATTGGTTGTGACAGCTTGAAGCCAGTTTGTAGAGGATTAAAGATGAAGCCAGCGTCAAGGAAAAGGAAGTAACTACCTATTCCTTAAGAAATCCTGCAGTAAAAGAAGAAAGGAAAAATAGACAGGTGATGATTCCCTGAGACACAGAACTCTGCCCGAAATGCCTCCATGAGCCTCTGGATGTGCAGCGAGGCTGAGCACACCTTCAGGAGGCACCTACAACACCTGACCTAGTTGGGGGCCCCACACGACCAGGAGGGTCGAATGAAAACAGGAAAGATTCTGTCTACACACCATGTGTGAAGAGACAGCAAATCTTCACATTTGCTACTAATAGCTGGTTTGGTAAGTGGCCTTAAGAGGTCACAGAGAAAGTAATACCTGTACTAATAACTGCTGGTTCGTTGGATTTTAGCTAATGCGAGCTAAACCAGCTTAAGTCAATTAAGATTCTCTTTTCTGTTTGCTTTAGTCTCACTATGAGACTATTAAAGGCTCTCCTCAAACATCCAGAGATGTTTGGCTGTCCGTTCACATTTAAGAGGCTCATGCTTAAATGTTGGCTGGAAGGTCTGTGCCGACTGAGGAGCTTCGCTGTAGGGTGACCATCCCAAAACTTCTACACACTTCTAACTATCAAGGAACTGAGCAAAGAATACCTTTATTTGACTGTCTAATATGCGTGGGACTATTCAAGAGCAATAGTGCTTTTACATAAAGCAAACATCAAATTCTTTTCCTAAAATGCTTAGTTTTCTTGAGAAGTTACATAAAAGGAGTAGAGGCAAAATCTATTGTCATTATTTTATGTCATTTAAAAACAAACTTCAGGACAGATGTCTAAACAACAGCTAACTTACCCTACAAATAAATACAAAGTTTCTGCATACACTCAGGAAAAAAAAAGAAAATCACATCTTTTTATCTGTCTGACATAAAGGATGTATATAACAGATGCATAATTTTATAGGAATATAATCAAACCAAACAAATACTTGATCCTCATCAAAGTTAAAAAGTCTTTTTATTTTAGCAAAATATATAAGATAGTGTGGAAACTAGAGAGCTTCGAGCATGGGTGGTTCCAGAACAATCTTTTTATTCTTTTGTCTCCTTTTAATAATCATCACTGGGTCATCAGTGATGATTTCCGGAGATAAAAGGAAGCATCAGTTTCCAGAATCTCAATGTCCCCGAATGAGAGCTATCGTGGGATTACAGTTTTATGCAAAAGGTACCAATCTAGTCGAAACTCAACTACTTCACCAATCTTTTATTTAATAAGGGCTATGAATTCAGTATCAAACAGCGTCACTCCAGGCAGTCCAGATACAAATCTAAACAAACTGGATTTTGTCACTTAATAACATGTTTTGTAAACAAAGGCAACTCAAAAACCTAAATTCCTTTTTTTACACACGAAATTATTTTACTAAACTGCTGTGCACGCACACACACAAGCACGTGCACACACACACATATCTTACGGGTTTTAAAATGCTATTCATCTTTCACCTCAAACACTAAGCATTCTAATGAGAGGGATAAAATGGCACAAATGACAACATGGCTGCATCATGACAGAATACTCCATATTTCCTAAGGAAAAAAAGGATGAATTTCACCTAAATACACTGAATTTCACTTAAATACCTAAATCAGTGGTTTAAGTCACAAAATTTATACTTTCTCTTTTCCTTTTTGAGGAAGATTAGCCCTGAGCTAACATCTGCTGCCAATCCTCCTCTTTTTGCTGAGGAAGACCGGCGCTGAGCTAACACCTATGCCCATCTTCCTCTACTTTATATGTGGGACACCTGCCACAGCATGGCTTGCCAAGTGGTGTGTAGGTACACACCCGGGACCTGAACCAGCGCACCCCGGGCCGCCAAAGCAGAACATGCAGAACTTAACCAAGCCAGCCCCCAAAATTTATACTTTCGATAACATTTTAATGGATTGTTTCGTGCCAAATATTACAAAACACACACTTAAAAAAAAAAACTCAAAGGAACATAGAAAAACATACTTCCTCCCCTAAAAGCCACCATCAAGAGGTAGTCGTTGGCAGTTAACATTCTGGTAAACATTCTTCAAGGGGCCACCCCATGGCTGATTGGTCAAGTTCATGCACTCTGCTTCAGCGGCCCAGGGTTTCACCAATTCAGATCCTGGGCGCAGACGTAGCACTGCTCATCAGGCCATGCTGAGGTGGTGTCCCACACAGCAGAACTAGAAGGACCCACAACTAGAATACACAACTATGTACTCGGGGGCTTTGGGGAGAAGAATAAAAGAAAACATTCTTCTAGTCTTTGCAGGTAAATGTATATACACAGGAACAAGGAAATAAAATTTTTTTTTAATTCTTCTCCCCAAAGTCCCCCAGTACATAGTTGCATATTTTTAGCTGTGAGTGCCTCCGGTTGTGCTGTGTGGAATGCCGCCTCAGCATGGCCTGACAAGTGGTGCGATGTCCGCACCCAGGATCCAAACTGGCAAAACCCTGGGCCACCAAAACAGAGTGCGTGAACTTAACCAGCCAGACACAGGGTCGGCCCCAGAAATAAAAATTTTAAAGAAAAAACCTAGGCAGATGGCCCATACAATATCATTATAATAGTATTTTATCTAATTGACTCCATTCCAGCAGAATCTCACCCCCTACCCCAATCAATCCCATGCTCCTGGAGCAAGAAAAATGTCTGCTCAGTAATCAACTCTGCAGAGACCAAATTATTCCTGCCACACCTTATATCAAGGAGTGACACTACTGAGCAAAGCAAAGAAATCTTGAAGGAGACAAGAGTGTATACTGTCTTGTTCTAGCTGTTTTAATGTTACTTCTTAAAACCTACTCAGATATTTCCACCTCTTGCATGATTCTCAGGACTGCCTAAGCCCCAGATGCCATTCTGCAGAAGCTCCAAGTTGAGTCAGCACATTGTTTTTCTGATTGCAGATGGGCAAATGGAAAAACTGAGGCTTTGCACACTCCCATAAAGATCAGACGATGCCCTCGGTCTGTCTTTGCTAGCTTGGGAAAACATTCTCCCTCTCAGATTACCAGCCCCTCACCCATTGCACAGAAGGAGAAAAAAAAAAAAAAGAATAGAGTTTTATTTTGTCTCTTCTGGTTACCTGGTACCCAAAAACCTCAAGGATCATAATGATGATGGCAGTATGAAATGCAGAGTGACTAAAAGTCAGGGTTTTTTCTAGTCTCTCTAAAAATGACCCAAAGAAAAACCTTGGTAAAATGGCCTAGAGAAGAAACACAGTACAAAAAACCATTTAGATATTAAGCAAACACAACAGTCTTTTCTGTGCTCATCTCCTAAGCCAAATCCCAAATCTGATACAATGCCACTCTAAACATTAGATAGAAACAGATTAACTTTTGGTGAGGAAGATTGGTCCTGAGCTAAAATCTGTTGTCAATCTTCCTCTCTTTTTTTTTTCTCCCCAAAGCACCAGTACATAGCTGTAATTCCCAGTTGTAGGTCATTCTAGTTCTTTTACGTGGGACGCCGCCACAGCATGGCTGGATGAGCAGTGCTAGGTCTGCACCCAGGATCAGAACCAGCGAACCCCAGGCTGCCGAAGTGGAGTGCGCAAACTTAACATGGAGTCAGCCTCAAAACACATTAACTGTTAACCTCCAAGCTCCAGCCAGCTACATCTTTGGTCTCTTTGACTGACATGTTTCACATAGCCTATTTCTTTTTTTTCCTATATCTAATCTGAGATACAAAATTTACTCTTTCCTATCAAATTTCCCAAAGAATGACACTGTCAATAACAAATACTAGGTGCTTCACTCTATACATACGAAAGTGGCAAGTAAAAATGCCCAAGTTTTTTTTAAAGAAAAAATAAAATCCACTACAATTACATAAAACAAATGTCAGATAACTGCAAAAAAACTCATGTGTTTTTTAAAAGCACTTTTCTATTTTAAGAACTATTTGTTACCTGATAAATGAGTTCAGCAAGGTTGCAGGACACAAGATCAATATACAAAAATCAATTTCTATTTCTATATACTAGCAATGAACAACCTGAAAATGAAATTAATAAAACAATTTCATTTACAAGAGCATCAAAAATAAATTTATTCCTAAGTGTTTTATTTAATGAAAAGATTTCAAGTACACTAAAAACTACAAAACATTATTGAAGGAAATTAAAGAAGACCTAAATAAATGGAAAGATATCCCATGTTCATGGATGGAAGATTTAATACTGTTAACAGTGCAATGCTCCCCAAATGGTCTACAGATTCAACGCAATCCGTATCAAAATTCCAAGTGCCTTCTTTGCAGAAACAGACAAGAAGATCCATGAAAAATTCACATAAAAATGAAAGAGATCCTGACAATAATGAACAAAGTTGGAGAATTCCTACTTCTCGATTTCAAAGCTTACTATAAAACTACAAGAACCACAGCAGTGTGGTATTGGCATAAGTACAGACACATATATCAGTGAAACAGAATTTAGAGTCTAGAAATAAACCCTCATGTTTATGGTCAATTGACTTTTGACAAGGATGTCAAGACAATTCAATGAGGAAAGACGTCTTTTCAACAAATGGTGCTGGAACAACTTGATGTCCACATGCAAAAGGACGAAGTTGGACTCCTACCTCACACCATATTCAAAAGTTAACTCAAGATGAATTAAAGGCCTAAATATATGAGCTAAAACTATGAAAGTTTTAGAAGAAAATATAGGCATAAATCTTTGTGACCTTGGATTAGGCAATGATTTCTTAGCTATTACAATAAAAGCACAAGCAACAAAACACAAAAAAGAGATGAACTGGACCTCATCAAAATTAAAAACCTTTCTGCTTCAAAGGTCACTACCAAGAAAGTGGAAAGACAACTCACAGAATGGGAGAAAATATTTGAAAATCACATATCTGATAAGGGACTAGTATCCAGAATACACAAAGAACAATTACAATTACAATTCAACAGCAAAAAGACGAATAACCCAATTTGAAAATGGGCAAAGGATTTGAATAGATATTTCTTCAAAGAAGAAACACAAATGACTGATAAGCACATGAAGAGATGCTCAACATCATTAGCCGTTAGGAAAACGCAAATCAAAACCGCAAAGAGACACTACTTCACACCCACTAGGATGGCTACAATTTTTCTTTTAAAAAAAGGACAATAACAAGATTTGGTGAAGATATGGAGAAATTGGAACCCTCATACATTGTTGGTGGGAATGTAAAAATGGTGCAGCCACTTTGGAAAACAGTTTGACAGTTTCTTAGAGTTAAAAATAGAGTTCCATATGACCCAGCAATTCTATTCCTAGGTATATACCCAAGAAAATTGAAATCATATGTCCACACAAAAACTTATACACCAATGTTCATAGCACAATTATATATAATGGCCAAAAAGTAGAAACAGTCCAAATGTTCATCAACTGATGAATGGATAAACGGTGTTGCATATCCATAAAAGAGAATAGTTTTTGACCATAAAAAAGAATGAAATACTGATGCATGCTACAACATGGATGAACCTTGAAAACATTATGCTAAGTGAAAGAAGCCAGACACAAAAGGCCACATTGTGTATGATTTCAATTATATGAAACATCCAGAATAGGCAAATCCATAGAGACAGAAAGTAGATTAACGGTTTCCAGGGACTGTGGGGAAAGGAGAATGGAGATTGACTGCTAATGGGTACAGGGTTTCTTTCTGGAGTAACGAAAATGTTCCAGAAGTAAGTAGCAGTAATGGTTGTACAACCTCGTGAATACACTAAAAGCCACCAAATTGTACACTTTAAAAAAGTGAATTTTATGAATTATATATCAATTTTTAAAAATTTACAAAGAACCATTTGTTTCAGCAGTAAAATGTTCCTAAGGAGAAATGAAATGAGTTCCCTAATATGAGCAAAGGTTAGTTTTCCCAAGATCAGGACTTGTAATGTTCTCAGCAGATTTTAATTTTTTCTAGGTATATTATTGTATAAAGTTAACAAGGAGATTCTGCGAAGACTGGAATGATCATTCCTAACAGATCAACTATTTTCACTTTTTCCATGTTCCCTTCTAGTCTGCACACGTGTATTTTTACATGTCTATAATCTATGCAAAATAAGCAAAATAAATTTTCCCATATTGCTATATGGCCTTCAAAATTATCACTAAATGGCTGCAATTAGTTGACGTCTACAATTTCTTAACTCCTTCCCCTCCATGGCCTGATTTGAAGTATCAGATATTTAAGTTACTTCCAATTTTTCACTATTTATAGATAATGTTGCAAAATACACACAACACGAAAAGCCAACATAGCTCTTTTCTTCTCTTGAATTATATCACTGAATTAAGATTTCCAGGGGAAAAAAATTATTAAAGCAAGGAGTAGGACATTTTTATGACTCCTGGTTGCCTTCCAAAAGTATTACAAATTTACACTGTTACAAAGAAACAAAACTTTGCTATATTAGACATTACCATTTTTTATACTTTTGATGTAATCAACATTAAAAGATCTTAGAGTAATTTGAGACCTTCCTTTAGTCTTCAAACTTTGGCTATTTAAGGGCGTCCAAAATTCATGAGTACTTGCTCTATTTCTTTTAAACTTTGTCGTCTTTTTCAGTCACTTATAGTTAAGGAAAATGAAGAATTTTTTTAATTCAGTATTCTTACTCCAAGTAGAATAGAACATATAATCAACTGTTCTGTTTCCCTTCAAAATATATATGCCTGTGGCCATCTCATCAAGTAACAGCAACTGCTAGAAAAGTAACAAAGCGTAGCATTCTGTCACAATAGAAAGGAAAAGAAAAAACCTACAATAATGAACCACTCTCAAGATTTCCACATCCCTAACTATGAGCACACATGGCCCACGGTGTCTTCTTGACTACAGACAGAACAAGAAGAACGAAGAACCTACAGAATCATCATGATACAAATAGTGGTTAACTGACCACTAAGTGCCAGATCCTATTAGAAGCATTTTTACGTTCACTGTCACATTAATTCTAACTAAGTAATCTCTGTTTAGAAAATATCCCATTTTACTGCGGAAAAAACTGACGCTTAAAGAGGTAAATTACCTGTCCAAAGTAGATGCAGAAAGAGCACATTTTTCTCAATCTTTGCATTAGCAGATGGTGAATGCAAAAAGAGAAACATTCCCACCTAGGTCTGACAGCAAGGAGGGGTTAAGGATGAAGAAATGAGGATCTCACCATCATTACAGCAGTGTTTACGATCAGTGGCAGCACCAATGTAAATCAGGGGGGGAGTTAGCATCCCCATTATCTCCATCAACTCCTAAGCCAGCCCAACAAACACATCATCGACAGAGGGTGCTAGTTATTGGTCTCCTAGCTCCCCCTTCCAGAGCATGCACCCCTAAAATCCTCCTATGTAGACAGTCTGGAGCTGCCAGTGTAGTGATGTTGAAAGAAAGAAGGCTTCTTATTGTCTCTTCTTTCCAATGTTGGTAGAATTTGAGGTTTCTTGTTTGTGTGTTCTGAGAAAAAGAAGATGAAAAGACAATACTAAAATTATATTCAACCCTAGTCATCCATTTCCATGTATTTAAATTTAATAAATATTCTTTATATGTCAAGCAAATCGTACTGGCATTGAAACAGACTACCAATGAAATGTATGCATTTAGAGGGAAGGGCCCCTTAGAAAGAAATATACTTCCTTATATGGAGCTAAAGTAAACATCTAATTAGAGTCTAGAGATTTGTTCTTAAAAGCTTAAGTAGTTCAAAAGCAAATACAACCATAAAATATTATGTTGGCTCAGTCTATTTTGTGGGTTTTCCTGGTTAATAATATTTTAAAGGGTGTTTAGTTTTGCTAATAATTAAAATTAACCAGTCTCTTACAGTAGTTTGGAATGTTTCAGAATTTAAGTAATTCTGAGACCTTTTGGGGGGAGGGGGCAGGTGCTGTGTAATCCCCGTAAAAACCAAGAGAAAAAGCAGAACAAGGTCCTTTCCTGTTTCGTCCAGCTCATACCAAGTCAGAGCCGGTATTCAACTGTCGTGTCTCCTGACCAAAAAGGCCATGCTCAGGCTTCATGATCCTATTAACACAAATAACCTCCAAAAACCAGACATGATTCTCTGAAAGAATTTAACTTACAATATTTAAAAAACTGAAAAAAAAAAAGGATACATAGATGCATGAAAGGGACACTTGCTCCAAATGCTTTGACGAATATCTCAATGGAAAATTTATAGACCGGTACTGTGAACAAAAATTAATAGAACCAAAGAAGTTTCACCCCACAGTCCCAAATCCAATCTTTATTATTCTCATAGTAGAAATGACCAAAAAGAAAATACATCCTTCAGGGACATCCAAAACAAGTTAACTCTAAAGGAATACCTTATACTTAACTACCTGAGGCTTCAAGCAAACTATATACCAATACTCGTTTCCTAAAATACCCTCCTAGTCTGACCTTAGCAGAGTAAAAAACTTGAAGTAAGCTAAAATAAAGCGAGCTCACACATTGAGACTTATTTTCTATGAAACAAAATGCCTGTCAAAGATGGCTTGAATCCAGCATATCAAAAAGACTGACATCAAAACCACAAGACAAATAAAAACCAATGGCGAACCTGAATATTTGCTTTCACCATTAATGCAGCTACCTTCAACTCTGTCAGAGTTAAAGTACCTTTAACTGGGGATCAGAGGGCCAGCTTGTTGGAGTGTAAAGAATTCCAGTCTAGAGTCAGGGACATGGGTTCTAGTCCTGTTGATGCTACTAGCTAGGTGAGTAGCTTTAAGCAAGTCACTTAACTTTCTCACCTTCTCTGGGTTTACTTTCCTTATTTAAGAGGTTAAGTAGACTAGCATTTCCTAAACTCACCTAACCATAAGAATTACCTCAGGTTAACTGTTAACCATATGGATTCCAGGGCCCCTTCCCTGGAGATCCCACTTCAGGAGGTCTCTGAGTGAGGCCCCACGACCTTATTCTTAATAAGTGATCCAAGTAATTCTTACCATCTGGTGAGTGTCACAAACAGTGGACTAGATGGATGATCCTCAAGCTGTCTGCCTTCCAGCTCTGATTCTATACTACCTGGATATTTCATAATTGTGTTCTAAAATCACACAAAATTATAATAGTTTAACGTGCGTTACTGCATAAAAAGAACAAACAAACAAAATCATAGAAACAAATATATCCACCACCCCGCCACGCCCAACACCATTCATACCTTTAAACACCAATAAAAACATCCTCCTAGATTCTAGGCGAGTGGAACGCTTTATTTGGCGAGAAAAAGTTTTTAATGTTAAACTCTCAACACATTAATATGAAAAGATTTGTTGTGATATAGGAAGAGACAGTTGTAGAGCTAACGTTTGAGCAAAAATCACACATTGCAATCTTCCTTTAAAAGACGTCATCTGGTGATCCTACCCGTTCCCAGGTAAGAAAAAGCTAGGAAATAGCCAGCCTAAGTCCCTAGCAGCTGTGAAACAAGCATCCTCGCAATACTGGGAGGCAATTGCTGCAACACTAAGAGAAAAAAAACAAAGCAGCAAAAACTAGTTACTAACCCTTTAAATTCCACCCCGGTGTAGACAACTGGGTGGCTAAGAGCCCACAATGTCTGTTAGGAAGGTTTGTCAGGTAAATGAACAGCTTCTAGTATCCTTTCTGCACACAAAGGTAGCAATCTTTCATTTAGTGTTTCTTTCCTCTACACTCTTTTGTTTTAGGCAGTTTTTCTAAAATTCTCATAATCCTCTGGGGGTATTTACTTTTATCGTTTTAGATTTATAAGTAACTACAAAATGAACAAAAGAGAAAGACTGACTGCATGGAGCACAGGGGCAGAGGTGTAAAGGATGGTCGCTAGCAACCAATTATTATATAGGTGGCTACAAAGAAAAGTAAATAAAATCAAGATCAAAACACAAAACTGAGTTTGAGTCACCTTTGCAACAGAAACAGATAAGAAGCTAAGAGTGAAACCTTACTACAAACCACCTCAGCTATTAGGAAACAGCTGTCAGGAGTCCACCAGAGCAGCACACGCGTATACCAGAATGTCAGGATAAACGTTCTGAAATAAATCTTGATGCCCGACGCGGAAATATGGGGAATAGAATTCTTTAGATTTAGGATCACACAGGCCAAAAATTTTATTTATTTTAATGGCAAAAGTGGGGACACCAACTGTTAGGTACCACATCACAGAAACACTGGATGTGAAGCCATCTGTATGTTTAAATACATTTCTGTGTCTGTTGCCCAACAAGCTCCGAGGCAATGTTTTGACAAAAGATCAAACTTCGCACTCACTTAAAATAGAAATGCATAATGAGGATCCAGGGGACCAGCATAGCAGAATGGTAGACCACTGTCACGCACCTGAGTTAAAACCCCAAATCAACAACCTGCTGTGTGACCTTGAACAAATCATTTAACCGAAGCCTCAATATCCTCATGTGTAAAACGGAGATTCCTTCACTCAGACATCATGAGATTTAAACAAGGTGATTCATGGAAAGCCTCCAGCCCTGTACCTGGCACAGAGCAAATAACTAAGAAATAATAATAATAAGCTAACTGGAAAATTAGCATAATTACTGTCTTCCAACCTCAAGTAGAGCTAAGAGTTTCCTGGAAACCAGGCAAAAAGTTCTAATTGTCAGAAAGAAGACATTCACATACGCTTATGTAAAGGCAGCTTTTCGTTTCTTTCCACATTACAGAACCTTTCCCCTCCTTAGTAAAGAACAACTCAGACTAATGATGTACAGCCATACACAGGAAAGGCTTCCTGCAGACATTCTTAATTAGGAAGGATAATTTTCAATGAGATCCGGATTAATGATCTAACCAGTTTTGGGGATTACAGTTGGTATTGTTAGGAGAAAGAGGGGAAGAGAGGAAGAAAAAGGCTTCAAACCATTACACACACCATTATTCAATAGAGAAAAAACAACAGAAGGGTGACTGTTCATATTCTTTCATAAGTGAATTAGAAAATGAAGGAAAAAAATCAGGTGAACTATTCTACCTCATATAGAAAAACAAACTAACACAGCTGTCAGTACGGTTAAAGGCACCAAAAGATCAAGAAAGAGAAGGCGAAATATCAGTTATTCCTATAGGTTAAGTAACAACACCCACTCTGTCCCTTTAAGATTATGGCTTGAATTTCCCATTGCAACCCACTGTCTTTGCCTGTTCTTCTGAATATGTCACTAGCTTGAATGTACATTTAACTTGTACCATCTTCTTAACCAACTACATCATTCTAGTTAAGGACAAAAATAAAATCGTGTGCATTATTATTTTTCTGGAATTCATGGGAAAATGTTAGTAATTCAATCATTTAAAGGATACATTTCAAAGAAAACACTGTGAGAGGTAATTTTGGGGGAAAAAACAGTTCCTCATGAAAACAAATTAGTCACAGGAAAATTGCTCAAGGACAACCAAAAACAAATCTCAAAATAATGCAAATTTTGAAATTTTGAGTTAGGGGCAGGATTAATGAGTTGTGAGGTGGAGAGTAAAATTCTCAAAGAAAAAAGATGCAGGAATAAAGAAAAGACTAGTATATACTAGTGATATCGACCCATGAGTAGATGTGCAAAAGTTCTGAATAATAAAGAAAAACAGAGACTAAGTTATCTGTATCAATATTGGGAAATTTAGCAACAAAAAGAAAATAAAGTACTATTTCACAGGCATTTTCAAGCATTTCAATATATCTTTCTGTATTGCAGATATTCCTGCAAAATGAAACAAGAGACTGGTTAGATGCTCTAATTAACAATTTAGTAGTGAAAGAATAATGACACCCCCAAAAGGAGTTCTGTCACCTAGAGATAATGGGCATTTTCTTTTTACTATTTAAGAATCCGGAAGAATCTCCTTCTGCTTTTAAATGCAAATTACCAATCTCCAAAGCACATTCTGCTCTATTCCTTTATCTGAAAATTACTGCAATGTGGTCCTGTTCCAGAGAGGACACTATTCAGGCAGGAAAACGGAATTAGGACAAGCACACACTCTGTGAATATGTTCAGATCATCACATCCAGTGAGCTGTCACCATTTACACGTGGCCATTTTCAGTGGAGAGACCACTATTGGTGACCAAAATTCTATTTGAAGAAGGAAAACTTAATTTTGAGACTACTAGGTCATTAAAGGTAACATACACATTTTAATACGTGTGCATGGACTAGCATCAAAGCAATGAAAACACTCAGCATCTCTTGTTTTCAAATAACAACACTAGCTATTTACTGGAAACATTTTTAAAGGTAGAATTCCAGTAATAGTAGTAGGCGTTGTTATTTACCTGTTCGTTACATGGTAAAACAAACAAACAAAAAATACCACGATGCAAACAAAGGGGAGCACACCAGATTCTGCACTTCTCTTCCCTGTTATAACTCCCTGGAATGGTGAGGGGTGACTTGAAGGCACACTTCAAGCTCACGTACCAGGTGATCAAGGTTAAAAAGAATCCTTTTAAACCAGAAAGACTCAAGAAATAAGTAAACCATAAGAGGAATTCATCCTATTGTTAAAGGTTCAAGCTTTCTGCCGAAACCACACTTGGTTTGGGGAATTTTATTTGCTGTCAGGTAAACACAACTAGTGAAGAAAGCTAAAGAAGATAAAGCCTTGTAAAAGGCTAACTTACCACTAGTCTTTCCAAGTTATATATTAATAACTAACTTTAGTTTTTTTAAAAAACCCTCGTTTCCAGTTAAGGCAAGTCACATCCAAATGCGTGAATTCTTTGGGTGATATTTGGCTTACCCCACTCCCTATCCTCAAAGGCAGACCTCAGTCTTTCCCACAGGCCACTAGACAACCAGTATCAGCAGCTACTGAAAATGCACTTCCAATCTCTGAAACGTCAATGAATGGTTTAAGGAGGAGGAAAAGGATTGTACTGGGTTCAGAAAAGCTATTTAAATGTTTTCCAAATGCTTGCGGTTAGTACGCATCAACCAAATGGTATAGCATGGCATCAGCCGGTCCCTACTTTCATCTACCCACTCAGAACCCGGGCATGAATGCAGCAGGCCCTTCAAAACCAGAAAGCTGGGGAGAGCATCATGCACAGAAAATAGGAAGCCTGCTTTTTGATATGAGAAAAAGCAAGAGATGGCAGTCTTGCGCTTTTAAAGACCCTAGAAGCTCTTACTAGTTTAATCCACCCCCAAATCCACACCACCCTTTCAACTTTGCACTTAAGAAGAGAGGAGAAATTCCGGTCAGCTCGCCTTGGAGGGTAGGTCTGAGGGTAGAGGACTCAAGGAGGGAGGAGGATGGAGAGAGAAAGAGCAAGCCAATGAAAGATACCAAAATTTCCCACCTTTCTTAAATTCTTCCAGCATAGCGTCCAACTTGGTGTCATTGAAAACAAAGTGCAAGGGGTGATTATAAAATTTAGTGATGGTTTTCAGGGGAGTACAGTCATCTGGATCCACGAAGGCCAAGTCTTTGACAAAGAGGAGGTCCACGATGTTGGAGCGCTCCCCCTCAAACACCGGAATGCGAGTGTAGCCGCTCTCCATGATCTCTGACATGGTGTTGAAGTCCAGAATGGCTTCGCCGGTGATCATGAAGCAATCCCGGAGCGGAGTCATCACGTCCTCCACCGTCTTGGTGCGGAGCTCCAGCGCCCCTTGGATGATGTTCAGCTCCTCTTTAACGAGGTCGTTGTAAGGGTCGGTGACCCGGAGCATCTCCAGCAGTTTCTCCCGGTTATAGACCGTGCCTATCTCCTGGCCCAGGACGCAGTCCAGCAGTTTGCTGACCGGATAAGAAGCGGGGAAGGTCATCATCATAAAAAACTTGGTGAGGAAGATGGTGTTGGCTCCTACAGCCAGGCCGTGTCGGGAGCAGATGGCCTGGGGCACGATCTCCCCGAAGATGACGATGCCGATGGTGGAGACCACCACCGCCACGAGGCCGGAGCCGGCGATGTCGTCGAGCAGGATGGTGAGCGTGGTGTTGACCAGCACGTTGCCCAGCAGCAGCGAGCACAGCAGGTAGTTGCCCTGCCTGCGCACGGGCTCGATGCGCTTGGCGTAATTCTTCTCCTTCTCCGTGCCGCAGTTCTGCACGATGCGCAGCTCCATTGGGTCCAGGGCCATGAGTCCCAGGTTGAGGCCGCTGAACATGCCGGACAGGCACAGGAGCAGCGAAATGAAGATCACCTGCAGCCAGAAGGGCAGCAGGAACTTCTTCTCCTCGCCCACGATCATCTTGGTGTCCTCGCCGTCGTGGTAAATCCATGTGGTCTCGGCCCACGGGGGCGGCGGGAGCCCGGCCACCCCGGAGCCGCCCTTGCCCCCGACAGCGCCACCCGCGGACCCCGGGCCACCGGCGCCCAGGGCAGGCGTGGAGAGCGACGTGCACAGGTAATAGGACTTGCTCTTCTCCATCTTGCGCAGCGGCTTGATCTCGATCTCAATGATGCCCGATGTACGGCGGTTGAGAATGATATGGGGCAAGATGATGATATCTGAGGTGCGGATGCCGCAGCGCTGGGGGCCGCTGTCCGGCTCTGGAGGCGCGGGACCCCCAAGCCCGCGCTCGCCGGGATTGTGGCGCCGCCGCTCGTGCTCGGTGAAGGCGATGCGGGACCACGTCTCGTTGTTGATGTTCTGCCCGTACACCCGCAGCTTGACCCGGGTCCGTTCGCTCACCCGCAGCGCCCCCCCTTCCATGAACGACACGTCGTTCGTGTCCTCTAGCCGCAACCCGATGATCACCGTCTCCTCGTTCTCGCCCGCCGCTGCGCAGCCGCCCGCGCCGCAGCAGCAGCTCAGCAGTAGCAACGGCAGCAGCCGCCCCGCCGCCTGCAGGACCCCCCGGCCGCGGGCGCTGAGGCTGCGGCGCGCCGCCATCTTCCAAGTGGGCAGTGCAGCGGCTGCCTGCCCGCCCGCCATCTTTACTTCGGGTTCACAAGAGCCACAGCCAATCATAGGGTGGCTGCTCCAGCTGCGGCTTCATCCTTCCCACCCGACGGCACGAGCGCAGGCACCGGCCCCTGGGAGAGATTGCAACGGAGCGTCCCCACCCGGTGCTCAGCAGCCCGCCTCCCTGACTGACACTGACTCGGCCTCCGCCAGCTGAGGGTCCTCTAGCCTCGCGGAGGGGGGGCGGAGGGGAGCGCCTGCCACTCCCGAGAGAGGCAGGCCAACCAGCCAATCACGAGCGGGCGCCCGACCCCGCCGCCAGGGGGCTAGAATGGGGGCGTGGTCGCGAGCGGCCCCGCGGACCAATGACAAGGGACGTGGGTGGGACGATGAGGGCAACTGTCCTCCCCAGCACGCCAAGTTTCCAACTGAAAGGCGCGTGACTCTTGTGTATGTGCGAGGGGAGGAGGTGTGGCCGGCCGGGGCCCGACAGCCAGTCACAGACGAGAGCTGTACGAAAGGGGGCGGGGCCTCCAGTCCCGCTGCCAATGAAATGGTGCCGTGCACAGGGCCGGTGCTCCCTGAGGGGCCTCGGTGGTAGATCGCCGCGCCTGGGTCGGCATGGTTGGACTAATATCTTGTGGAGCAAGTTGGCCGGTTCTCGCTGCACCGCTCTGCCTGCTCCCAAACGCTCAATGCCCGTGCACAGAGGGCTGCGCCTTCTGCCTCAGGAGCCAAGAGTCCCACTAGGGGCGGCTGAAGATGCACATTAGCCTAAAAAGAATCCAGGGCACTTGGCCACGCCACTCTCCTCTATTTGTGCGGGCCGCTCCGGCTGGGATAAGCGAGGCCTGGGTGACCCCAGCAGCCACCGACCGGCTCGTCTGCAGCCTCTCACTTCTCCTTAGGAGAGGCGCGCTCTCTGCAGCTCGCGGTCAGGTGGCGCCACCTTCCGGCTGCATGGGCGCCCTGCAACGCTTTCCAGGTCTGCCCCAAACTCCAAAAGGTGTGCTGGGGGGTGGGGAGGTTAGAGTGAAGCAGTTTCCCAAAGCTCCTAGTCATAAGAATCCCCTCGTATTCCTGCTGAAAGTCTGTACTCCCTGGACCCCAATCCACATGTACTGAAGGGGTAGGACCCATGCAACTTTAGGGAATGGGAGAGGGCAGATATCCTAAGCAGACCCATAAAGGCGCATTATTAATCACCTCTTTTTTTGTATTCTGCAAGCCCATTTTCATCCCTTTTTGTAAACCAATCAGACGTTTCTGATTAATTTCTGCTGGAGATGATTGCAATGTCCTCCTAACTGGTCTCTCCTCTTCTACACCTGCCTCCTTCCCTTCTCAACCCAGCAGCCTGAGTGGTTTTGTTAAAACAGACCCTGTAGCTCCCTCTTTTGAAACCCTCCACCAGCTTCCCATCTCACCACAGTAAAAGCCACAGCACGGAACAAATCCGACAAGGTTCTCAAGAGTCTGCTATCTCCCCTTACTTCTCTGGGGAGCATCACCTGCTGCTCCAGCCAGATTTTCCTAGCTGCTTCTCCTTCTGTCCAGGGACGCTCCCCTGGGAGCCTGTCCACTTGCTGTTGTTTCCTGTGCCTGGGACTCTCTTCCTCCAGGTGTCAGCATAGCCCCTTAGTTCACCTCCTTCAGAACTGCTCAAAGGCCACCTTTTTTTAACTTGTAAATAAACGCTCCCTCTACACCCTCTCTGCTTTATTTTCCTTCATTTAGTTATTATCTGTCTCTTTCCACTGGAACTTGACCTTCCTGAGGGCAAAGATTTTTGTCTGTCTTGCTCACTGCTGTATCACCAGGGCCTCAAAACAATATTTGTAGAATGTTAAAGAAATGAAAGGATTTTTATTCCGATTATTTCAAATAATGACCGAAGTCTAGTTCCTAGTCTTTCAGTTTCTGGTGCTACTTCCTCCACCCACAATTCTCATACTCCTATATTTGGAAAATAAGTTCAGATGAAAAAACTCAATTCACAAGCTTGGCATGCATTTATAAAAATAGCATTATCAGGGCCGGATCCATGGCCTAGTGGTTAAGTTTGGCACACTCAGCTCTGGTGGCCTGAGTTCAGGTCCTGGATATGGACCTACACCACTAGTCAATGTCCATGCGATGGCAGCGACCCACATACAAAGTAGAAGAAGATTGGCACAGATGTGAGCTCAGGGCAAATCTTCCTCAAGCAAAAAGAGGAAGATTGTCAACAGATGTTAGCTTAGGGCGAGTTGGGCGAATCTTCCTCAGCAAAAAAGAAAGGAAAAGAAAAAAGAAAGAAAGAAATAGCATTATTGAAGTTTAGAAGAAAAAAATTGAGTTTTTAGGGATATCTGACAAAAGTTAAGGATAGATATGGTCCTTCTAGGTCAGCTGATTGAAAATGAAACTTTTAACTTCATAAAAAGTTTAACTACAAATGTGTTTAAGGGAGCTAAGAGGGAAGAAGATTAAAGGCTCTCAAATGCTGAACGTACACTTGTGGGATAAGAGTGTGGAGAAAGGGGTGGGGGAGAGTTTGCCAAACCTACGGACCTATCCTGTGCATTTCAGAGAAAGCTAGAGCAGTCAGGAAAATGTGGCATTCAGCAGTTTAGAAGCAAGTTAGAAATTCAGGACTTCATAGCAAAAATGTCAGAAAGGACCCATGGAGACAATTTACAATATAAAATAAACCTAGCTCTTCGGATCCCGGGTGCAGACATGGCACCGCTTGGCAAGCCGTGCTGTGGTAGGTGTCCCACATATAAAAATAGTAGAGGAAGATGGGCACGGATGTTAGCTCAGGGCCAGTCTTCCTCAGAAACAAGAGGAGGATTGGCAGATGTTAGCTCAGGGGTAATCTTCCTGGAAAAAAAATGAAAAATAGAAATAAAAAACAAACCAAGCTCAAATTCACAGAGAGGATTGCTGAGTGATGTTTATCCTGGGTGGTTGGGGTGGGTCATATTCGTCAGGTACACCCCAGACACAGAGCAATGTAGACACCTAAACCAAGTCATTTTTCCTTAGCAAGAGGGATCTTCCTTCAAGTCTGGAGGACTTTTAGCTCAAGGAGTCATCCTCTCTTGAGTGAGGGGCTGCTGGTGCAGACTTATCCTGACTTCCAGGGGCTTCCCAGTCTGTCCATCTGGATGAATGCAGGGCAAGGGCATTCATCTTCTAGGGATCTCTTTTTAAATCTGGAAGAAAAAATACAACAAAGTCCTGAATTCTGATCATATTTCACCTCCAAAAAGGCCTATGAAAGGTCCGAGACTGCTCGATGGCGGCTGCAGATGTCTAATCCCAGGTAAGTTCTGACTTTGACCTTCAGCCAGTCATTTGGGTAAAGCCAGAGGCCCCTAGCAAATACCTTCCCTAACTCCCCCTCTCCTGCCAGAGTCCTTCACCGGATACTAACGGGGCAGAGGGACTGCTCCTCTGGAAGGAGAAGCCCCCAGTCCGCGGGTTCCGGGATTGGGGCAGGCACTGCACCTAGACCTAAAGTCTTTGAGAATTTGATTTTTTCAAGATTGGAAGTAGAACACCAATGGCTGTCTATGCAACATAAAGCCCTAATTTTAGAGAAGCTCCCCGCCCCCCCAGAAAATCACCTATTTGTAGATAAGTATTCAAAGTTATTGCTTCGACAGTGACATTTTAATTGCACCGAAGCACTGGGTCTTCTGAGGAAAAACAGGAATTGGGGGAATGCTGGAGTTACCCAAACTTTCCCCAGAACCAAATGTTCCCCCTGAGAGGGAATTCTCAGAAGCAACATTGTCCACTTGTTTAAACATATAGGACTCTTTGAGCTCAGATGAGAACATGCCACAACCCTGGGCAAAAAAATCAAGTCAGCAAAGCCATTTCCCTTCTCTAGAGGACTTTTCAAGCTTTTTGTCTTGGGCTTTCCTATTTACTTTTCTAGATATTTTCTGGACATAGCCACTGGGGTAGGAAGAGAGAGAAAAAGGTGGCTTTTTGATGGAGTTGTGAGAAAAGCTTCCTCCATTGAGGAGGGCCCAAGCTCCTTAGGAGCAGCCCTTCCTGGGAATCCGGAGTCTCCAGGGTGCTCAGGTGGGTGCGAGGGAGCCACCCTGCTGAGGCCGGGTCGCCCCTTGTCACTTCTGCTCTGCCTCCTCCTTCCCCGCTCCTCACCCTCCCTGGACTCCCGGTCCCTTCGAGGTGCCCTGGACAGCACCCCACACCCCACACACTGCCCTTCTCTCAGGCAGCCTGCCCCTCCTGACCCTCCCACGGGGCAGCCCCAAGAGGTCTCCTGCGCTCTGTGCTGTCACCCACTTCCTTCCTCCCCTGCCCTCTTCCTTGACCTTCTGAGCTCGCTGCTGCTAGAAGTCCACTGTTTGCCCTGCGCCAGGACCCCTGTCCTCCTGACTGCCAGGCCCTGCAACTTCAGGATCTTCTAGAATCTTTTAGGATGTTCTTCCTGACTGCTGTTCCACCCCAGTTCCAGCCTCCAGCTCAATCTTGGACAAGGAAAGGGTCTGCGCTCGATCATCCTTGTCACCGTGACAAGCACGCACCCGGGTTGTGATTATAGGGAAATTCTTCACTTACATAGTTTTCAAATGTTGACCCATGTGAGTACCGCCTGTTCAAAAATCTAAATTTAATAACCACATGTAGGAGGGGCCTGCCCGATTTTCGCAGTGGTTAAGTGCGCACTTTCCGCTTCCGTTGCCTGGGGTTAGCAGGTTCCGATCCTGGTGCGGACATGACACCGCTCATCAAGCCATGCTGTGGCAGGCATCCCACATAGAAAGTAGAGGAAGATGGGCTTGGATGTTAGCTCAGGGCCAGTCTTCCTCAGCAAAAAGAGGAGACTTGGCAGCAGATGTTAGCTCAGGGCTAATCTTCCTCAAATAAAATAAAATTTTAAAAAACCACATGTAGGGAGCGAGGAAGAGGAGGGAGATAAGGAGGTCTCTGACAGGAGAATGGTAACTAGGAATGGGACCTCATGGGAAAGAGCAGATCCTGGATGTCCAACTATGAGCCCTGCCATAAGATTCAGACCTGCACGGGTCTGACACGGAGCTTTGATTTGCAGTTGTGATTGTAGCATAAAATGTCAGTTTTCTCATACCAGCTAAGTTCATTCTCCTGGTCTTTTTCCACATCCTCTGAAGCTGGAGCAAAAATTCTACTCCAATAATAAGTCAAACCCCCTGCGTATAGACAAACAATATGTCAGATCTCAGTGGAAAAAAATGCTGCTCCTATTTTTAGTTCCGCTGAGATACCTATTTGTTTTATTTTAAACATCACTAAAGATTTAACTTATTTCTCCCCATTTATTAACAACACATCTCAATTCTCTGTTTCCTCTTTAAACTGTGTCTTATTTCTCATCCTATTTTTTTTCTCTTTTTTTCGTTCCTTCAGTGATATATATTGTGTATCTAATAGGCAGTGTGGAGCTGTAATATTGAATTGGAAGTTACCCCCCTAAAACTTACTAGTAAGGAGGTTAGGAAATATGTAAATGAATGACTACATAATACAGGATAGAACGGCAAATGTCTTAAAAAGAAGTAGAATTAAAGTGGAGGAATTAAGGAAAGCTTCATGGTCCTTTAGTTGGTCCTTGAAGAACAGATAGGTTTTAGATATGCAGATGTAAGAGCTATTCCAAGAAGGGATCCTAGTCAGGTCCCGACAACACAGACAGAGTGGCTTCAACCACAGAGATGTATCGTCTCACAGCTCTGGAGATCAGGGCCTGCAGGGTTGGTCTCTGATGAGAGCCCTCTTCCTGGCTTTTGTCCTCACATGGCCTTTCCTCTGAGCGTGCCAAGGGAGAGAGTGAGCTCTCTGGTGTCTCTTCTCATAAGGACACTAATGCTATTGGATCAGGGCCCCAAGCTGTGATCTCATTTCACCTTAATTACTTCCTTAGAGGCCCCGTCTCCCAATACAGCCACACTGCAAGTGGGATGTGGGGGTAGGGATTAAAGCTTCAACTATGAATTGGGGTGGGGGCGGGAGGGAGCCGGGACAGGACAGGGACCTACACTGGACACAACATTCAGTCCACAACAAAGGGACTGAGAGAAAAGAAAGAGGAAAAAAGCATTCTCAGGGGGGAGAGTGAGGTGAGGTTGGAGAGGAAGCAGCATTTTGGGAACACCGTGTGGTTGAATTTGGTTCCATTGCCCTTGAAGAGGAACAGCAGGAATAATGTGGGAAAGTTGGCCAGGGTCGATTTGTGGTGAGTTGAATGCCAAGTTTCGGAGCTTAGATTTCATTCTGTAGGCACTCAGGAGCTATGCAAAGGTCTGAGTAGAATTGCTGTCTTACAGGAAGAGTAACTGACGGACACCGGTGCAGTGATGCTGGGGCCCTGCCATTCGGATATTTAGGGAACTCTTGCCACTCAAAGTAGAAAAAACAAAGCATTTTCTCAAATATTACCTTGGACTGACCTTCACAATTAGGACTAAGGGATACCCCACTCTCCAGCCACACGTAGGACAAAGAAACAGAGATAACTATCTAACTATCTCGAGCCACAGGAGGCCCCAGAACACCAAGATGGCACACCACAGCCTCTGTTCCGGATGCCCAGATCTGAATCACAGCTACGGCCACTGTGTTCTGTGCAGTAATCACGAATCTTGGAGCAAACATAAGGTCTCCCAGGTTGACCTCAGCCTCAGCGTAAGTCAGACTTCCTGATGTATTTTTTTAAACGTAAAAAAAAAAATTTGGACATATAATAAACATGCATAAAAATGCATGAAACATAAATGTATAATAGCTGGCCATATAATTTATCATCCAAAACAATCCATTTGAGAGTGAAAAAAGGGTACTATTAATAATTAACCTAGTTTAAGGCTTAAACTGGGTCAGTCCCAGGCAAAGAGATTATGTTCACTTTATAATAATTTGTAATGGTAAAGGGAACCACTCTCCAGTTGAGGAAACCCCTATATCTCCCTTCTAGATCACACTCCTCTTCTCTACCCTAGAGAAGTATCCTTACTTTTATAGTAATCATTTCCCTTTTTAATTGCTGTATTTATTTTATTTTGTTTTGTTTTATTTATTTATTTATTTGAGGAAGATTAGCCCTGAGCTAACATCTGCTGCCAATCCTCCTCTTTTTGCTGAGGAAGACTGGCCCTGAGCTGACATCCGTGCCCATCTTCCTCTACTTTCTATGTGGGACGCCTACCACAGCTTGGCTTGCCAAGCGGTGCCATGTCCACACCCGGGATCGGAACCTGAGAACCCCGGGCCACCGAAGCAGAGGGTGCACACTCAACCACTCTGGGCCCTAGTTGCTGTATTTTTAAATTTAGGAATTCCCTAAAGGACAAAGCAAGGGCAGACCCCAGGATACAAGGGTAGAGGAGTCAGAAGACCTACTTCCAGTCTTGGTTCTAACACTTCTCAGACTGTACTTGCCTCGTGCAAGTCCTTTAAATATCCTCAGCTTCAGTTTTCTCTTCTGTAAAATTAGAAAAATCAGCATTGCGAGGGAGGTGTAAGGGGGTTATTTTTAGTAGAGAAACAACTTGGGATATTTGGCATGGTTTATATCCACACAAAGCAAAGAATTTTCTCATTGCCATGAGAAATCACCATTTTTAAAGGGTTACCTAGTCTTCACGGGCCCCTGTTATATTATTTAAAAGCAAAAATAATAATACCTCCTTCACAACATTTCCCTAGTTAGATCCAGTCGAAAGGAATAATGACATTGATAAGAAAAAGAAAATAAGGACAGTGAATGAAAGATTAACAACCCAGCCTAGAAGCCACACAAATCCTTCTGCACTTGCTGTGCAAACCTTTCCTCCCCAGCGACTTGACATTTTGAGGCTTTGCTTTCCAGAGGATGCTCATTTAATATTCACAAAGAAAATTATGTGATGGAAGCTTGTTAACTCTGGGAACAGAATAAACTGTCCAGGCCTCCTCACCTGACACAATTAGGCCCTGAGTTATAGGTCAGATTACCAGAAGGAGCTCCAGCACTCTTTGGTCCCCTCCTGTGAGCACCCCTGCAAAGCTCCACGTGCCCTTCTTGGCTTCTGCTTGTAATGAATTAAACATATAAGTCAGAGTCATAGATTAAGCCATAGACCTGCCATCATTTGAACTATAATGGAAAAAAAACCCTCATTTGTAACTTTGATGAAACTGTGCTAATTCTAGTCCTAAAACAGGGCCATAAATTCAAAAGCATACAGGGGTCAGTAAAGTTGACTGGGTAGGGATGGTGGCAAACTGTTTGGAGGGACACGCCCCTTCTGAAGGAGAGGCCATTGTTCACCCTGCTCGAGGCAGTTGTGCTGAAATTGAAATGCAGGGCTAACGTTACCGGCATTTCCAGTTTTTCAAGAAGCCAGAAATTCATATTTTATGTAAAATCTTCTGATTTATACATGTAGGCAACTAATTCCAACAATTTAATGTGACCTCTCCAGAATCTAGACCCATCAATCTGTCTCTAAGCCTGGAAGGAAACTTAGAATAGCTGAGTTTAACACCCTCATTTTATAGATGGGGAAAGAGAACCCCAAGGCGGACAAAGGATTTCCCTGTGGGCAAGTAACTAGTTCAGCAGCAGAGCCAGATCTAGAAAGAACACCTGCTTTCTGTCGCCTGCATCACTTCTCATGCCATGAATGGGAAGGTTAATGGCTTTAGACCCGGTGTTAAAAGTTAGCAGACCCACGTCTGGCTTGCAGTGCACCCAGAACGTCATCAATTTACCACCCTACTTTTTAACTCTCTCTGGCTTCTGGACAATGTATATGAGGCATTCTGCTATCATGTGAAGCAATGGAGTAGCATTTTTGTCACAAGTCGATTTTCCCCTCACCTGGAGCACATCACTGCTGCAACGCTCTGCTACAGGAAAGGAGGGGCTGGAGCGTTCTGTTGGGGAAGGGGATTGGTAAGGTCCTCAATCCAAGACAAGCAAGGCTCACTCAGCGGGAGAGGATTAAGCACAAACCTCACATTCACGTCACACTCCCATTAGCCTCAGTGGGAGTTGTGCTTACAGGAACTGCAGGCTCAGCGGCTGAACAGAGACAGGAATGAAGCTGTAAAGCTCGAGTCATAGGTTATTATTAGGATCGTATAATTCCAGCTTCATATTGGCAAAAGTGTTCATTTTTATTATCTAGGGAGCTCTCCCTTCACCGACTCTTAGGGCGGGGTCTACAAAAGAACCCTTGTTTAGACCCAAATAGTGCTGCGTGTGCAGGTGAAGAAACTTGGCAAATCACAGAAGTGAGGACAGGTGCCAACAAAGTTTAGAAAATATGCTTAGCTGTTTTTGTCTTATTGACTCACAGGGTTCATAATATTCCATTGTTAGCGATCCGTGCCTAGGACAGTGCCTGGTACGTGGGAGGTACTTAATTAATATTTAGTGAATAAATGAGGGGCCGGCCCAGTGGCACAGCGGTTAAGTTTGCATTTTCTGCTTCTCAGCAGCCCGGGGTTCACCAGTTTGGATCCCGGGTGTAGACATGGCACCACTCGGCAAAAGCCATGCTGTGGTAGGCGTCCCACATACAAAGTAGAGGAAGATGGACATGGATGTTAGCTCAGGGCCAGGCTTCCTCAGCAAAAAGAGAAGGATTGGCAGTAGTTAGCTCAGGGCTAACTAATCTTCCTCAAAAAAAAAAAAAAGGACTCAGTGAATAAATGAAAGAATGGGTGGATAGGATCACATTCCTTGCTAGACTCATGGTGTAGACCTCTCAGCCTAACAGGGCGGCATTAGTCACAGCCTTGGCTGCTTCCTTGGAGCCATCCAAGGAAAGGCTGAGAATCAATGAGGAGCAGGTTCTGCTGCCGTCTTGGCACAAAGCCATGACCTTTTCAGCTATGCCAGGGCTGGAGGGGGGGCTGGGGTGGGGGTTCTGTTTAGGCCACTGCTGGGCCTCCCCCGGTAGGTAAGTTGAAAAGCCTCTGCAGGTTTCCGTGATTTTTAAATAAATCCTCCCCCTGTGATAATAAAGGACTGAAAATACTGTATTTGATATAATGATCCATTAAGAGAAAATCTGCTCCTTAAACATTCTTTGAAAAGGGTTTGTGGCTAGGAAGAATTAGGCCCCTGTTTCTGTGGCTCTGCTAGTATTAAGTATAATATTAAAACGTATTAAATGATTGCAGAAGGTTAACAAGCTTATAATCTAGGTGGTGGGTAAATGGGTAGTCCTGACAATTCTTTACACTTTTCTGTATATTTGAAAACTGTCATAATAAAATGTTGGGGGAAAAGTCACCTGCTGCCAGAAGAGTTACAGGCAGCTTCCTGGACCACACTCTGGCAGCAAGAGAAGCATTGGTCTTTAACTGGTCCTGACATCACTTGCTGGTTGCAATCACATAGATCTAAACCAATAATCATCTAAACCAGGTGCCACACAGTCTTTCAAAGAACTTCATACAAATGAGGAAACAAAGGCACAGAGATGGTAATTTTCTCAAGGCCGAAATGCTAAGTGGCAGAGTTAAGAGGGAAAAAACCCTATCAAGCGTGGCGTCAGGTTTTTGCTCCACATCATCATTCATACTGCCTCTCACTCTTAAGGGAGAGGTATCCTCGTTTATAAGGGTTGTATGTCCCTAGTTGTCTATTTCACCTGTTTTGAATATTTAAATAACGATAGCATTTTTCTGGACAAAACATGTCTACTTTAATTTTACGTTATTCAATACATATTTTTTCTAAATTCTAGGTCAAATACAATTCTTAAAATGTATATTTTTCTTGGAAAATAATGTATAAAGTATGTTATTCTTAGGAAAAGAACACTGTCAATTTCCCTATTCCAGCTCAATCTCATCACTCAGCATCTTTTTGGGAGAACTGAGAGTTCAGAATGACAAATGAAACACTAATACCTCCTCCCTCTAAATTCAGAAAAGCCTAATAAACCAAATAACCAGAACACCCTCTCTTTTCATCATTTCCCCTCTAGCAGGACCACCTTATGCTCATGGATACCAAAGTACACTTAATCCCAGCTGTACCATTCTAATGAATGCTGTCACTAAAGTAGGTAAAGACTGGGTAGATACTGAACTCTAGAACCAAGAAAGCACTGTTTAGAATCAAGGTCACTGAGACGAACAGGGCTTAAAAGATGCCACCTAGTCTTCTCCTCAGTCAGTAAGTCTGAACCCACTCAAAAATCTGAGGATTTCTCCATTTTTAACAGCTGTATTAAAAGAGGGGTCTGTCCTGTAGATTCCATTCCAATGTTTTACAAGGCCTAAAAGTTCTCATACCCCTTAATAAAAAATCTCTTGGGACATGCTAGCTCCCCCCTGGTTCTTTTTGAGCTCAGAGCAACTGGCTGAGATTTTCATATTAAAACTCTTCATTGCGTAAAGGCTGTTATTCACAAACTGAACTCTCAGCTCCTGATGACAAGGACGTTGACTTGTATATGACACATACCTTTCTGGGTCCCCCAACAAAGTCTTTAACTTATTTACTCATCCTTGAAACTTTCCTTAACATTCTCAATTTCTAATGATGGAATCATCCTTGAAATATTCCTCAATCTTCTTCTTTAGCTATGGAAACTAGAACTCAGTCTAATAGTTTCCTGAAAGTTTAACCAGGGCACCTGTTACAGAAAAGCCACCTTTTTTACACCTCCTAGCTCTTCTTTCCATAATTAGCAAACTCTTTTCCTGATCCAGTTAGGATTTACCACAGATAGTCACTATGTTGTCATACATGAGGGTGAACTGAGGTTAAAGAAATTATTCATTTGTTTTCTTCATTCAATTGCAAATTTTTTTTAAAAAGTGATTTAAAAGACCAGCTATCTCAAGAGCACTCCTACCAAATTTGATTTGGCAATCTTTTGGCACGACTAGCATGATGTCAGTAGGAGCCTGGTTTAATGAGAAAATATGGTGAAAAGTCCAAAAGGTGCTATGCAGGTCGGAAGAAAGACGTTTTTCCTGAGACCCTCTGTCAACTGTTATTTCTGAAAGCTTTCTCGCCCACTGGCCAAGCCTTAAGATCACGTCTCAGTTCCACTTCGGACCAGTAGGTGGCACCAGAACTTTGAATTTAGGCTAGAGAAAAACAGCTTAACTAGTCTAGGTGATTTGCTGTGAACTTTTAATTCATACCTTCTAAAAATGATTCATTTATTTTTATAAATGACCTAGAATAGAATTCTATGTATTCTCTCCTGTGGTTGCGCTGTGGGGAAGAGCAGGTTAAAAGACATGTAACTCATTCCTTTGCCTCCTGCCTACTGTCTTCTGGTCAGCTGTAGTTTTAGCAGCTTTTCTTCGTGCCACAGCAGCCACTAGCAACATCAGGGGGACATCTGGACATCATATTGTCAGACTCTTCTGCAAGCTTGAACGGATCTGTGATTACATCCTGTCAAATGGCAAATCAAAACGAAAGGATGAGTTGAAGGTGTTTTGATGGACCCAAACACTGGTGTTTCAGTTTGATTTACCCAGAAGGGAGATAGAATTTTACAATTCCTTGAGGTCATGGGAGTAACATCAGTCAGTCAGCTATAAAGGTAGCCATCTTTTTCCTGAAGCTTCTAATCAAGTTATTATTACTTTCAAGGTAAACTTCATTTAAAGCTTTCTAAATGTAGTCCCTATTGAGCCAGGAGAGTGGATTGTCCTTTGCTTTGTGTTGTGGGAGTCCCAGTTGTATGTGCCTTTTACCCATTTAGAACTGAGATCCTGAAATGCTGAAACTTCTTCCCTTTCCTTACTCTAATCTCGAGAAACATGTGCAAGACGAGAAGCTAAGTCCCAGATCCCAGGCCCATTGTTAGCAATTGCTGATGTCCAGATGTTGAGCTTGCCAACAACAGCCAGCAAGATCTCAGGGCAGAGTAAGTGGGATTTTCAAAAGACAACATAGCAGTCTTTATTTTTCCTCCTTTCACCTCCAAATGAGATACCTCCAACAGCAGCATCAGTGGGGCCAGAGAAAAACTAGGCATAAAGGTAGGAAATCAAGAGCATGAACAAGCCCCCTTAATGATAATGAATTCATTAAACATAAATTTACACTCTTACTGTCTATTGTTGGCACTGCAAGTAGAAGAGTGTACAAGAGGGGCGCAGACCCTACATTCGTGAATGACAGTCTCACGGACCACTCCCATCGCTGCAGTCCCTTAGTTGAGGCCTTGGCCTCTCTGGCCCTCCATTTCCACCTTTCTAAAATGAAGAGGTCTGCCTGGATCTGGGCTCGCTAAGAGGCAGACTAGCATCCGCCAGGGGATTTCAAGCCTGGAAGAGGCTGGCTGTGCAGGTTGTGCTGCCAGGCCTTCCCATCCACTGGATTGCCGCCACTCAGCTCACTGGAATTCCTGGCAAGAGGAGTTAGCCTTCCCTCTTTTTCACCCAGGAAGCTTATTTTCCACACTTTTCTTCCCACTCCATGGCCTCTCCACCACTAGGAGATGGTGATACCAGTATCGCTTCCTAACTCATGCTCCCAGCCTGAAAACATCTCAAGACTTGAAGGAAATAAAATGTGGGACACCTTGATAAGCAGTCCTTTCCAGCACCAACATCCTGTGATTCTCTGAAAAGGATAAATATGAGAAGTAGTACGGCATATTGAGCAAGAATGTCCGTTCTAGAATCAGATGTAGGTTCAAAGTCACCACTTTCTAGCTGTGTGAACTTGGATTAGTAAACTAATCTCTCTGAGCCTCAGTTTCTTCATCTGTAAAATGAGGATATTAAGGGTTACTGTGAGGACTAAATGACATGGTGCCTGGAACATATTAACTGTTCAATAAAGGCTAGGTCTTCTATATCATTACTACTGTTGTTCACGTTATCACTGCCACTACTATTAACCAAAGCAAGACAGCACATAGCACAAATCCTATTTGCATCATTTCAGATGCCGCAGTGTTTTAATAATTCTTTGAATAGCAAAATACCCTTTGCCAGGATTAAAAAAGGAGGAGGAGGAGGAGAAAAAAGAAAAAGAAGGACTCTCAAAAACAGTGACTACTGAGTCAGTCCTCAGCAAGCAGCAGCCCCTTCCATTCCTTCATCGCAGCAACTGACGGGAAGACGTCTGGAGGAGCGCTCCCCGCCTGCCGCCTGCCTGCACTGCGCTCCAGGGTTTATCGTGAAGGTCTTCTACAAAACAGATATGAATGTCCTCCCCCAAGAGCCTAGGGTTCTATCTCTAGGACACACAGCTGTTTCATTCATTAAATCTTCCTTCAGCGTCAAATATTCCCATTTCAAAAAGTTGGAACTGATCGAAAGATATTGGCACATCTGCAGGCTGACAGAAACAAGGCAGAATAGAAAGGAGACTGCTGAGATAAACCAGGGCAAATATGTAGAGTGTTGCCATGGGTCTCTGAGGTCAAGAGCCCTGGGGCGCAGGCCCTGCATGCACACTAGGAGGGAACAAGAAGAGCGACACTGGGAGGAAACGGTCTTCCGCAGAAGCAAACTCATTTAACCATATTTTTTTACAGCCAGAGGACACTGGAAATGCTGTGGCTGCAGGAAAGACTCCCTTTACTTGTAACTGTAATCTTCTGACAGCTTTCATAGCCAGTACTCAGGAAACCAGCTTACAGGAGAATTAGAATGATGAAAACATTTCAAAATAAACGTTGATTCCAGCCAGCAAGGTTTTGTTATCAATGAGCTCCCAAGAGTTTCAAAGTACCAATAACACGTTTGTGACATGTTTAATGGACTGAAAAGTCAGAAGTCAAATTTCTCCACTTTCCAAAAATCACCTTCTTAGAAAAACAGACGAGTAACAAAATCAGAGTGTTCAAGAATTTATAAAGCAAAGAAAGTGAATCACGCTTCAGCTCCATACTTAGCTTGAGCTTGATTCATGCTGGTAATACCAGCCAAATAAGGACGTATGAGGTTTTTTGACTCTGGGATTCTTGCCTCTTGTGTTCAGTTAATCTTTCCCAAATACAAATTTACCATTTTGGGGAGTGATCTCTAAATAAGCTTCACTCTTAAAGATTGCCCGTGAAGTAACAAAAGGAAGAGAAAAAGGCACAAGAGTTACTTGCATATCAATGTATGCTCAATGTATCCAAAATCACTACAAAATACAAGCAACAGAAAGCAAGAATTCACGGAGAAAGATGGCAGAATTTCTGAGCCCAGGAGAAAAGGCGTGTGAGAGAATGATAAAAGAGTCCTGTGAAGGGGTCAGAAGTCAAATACTTAGAACCAGTCACAAGGGACCAAGAATCTCAATAAATACAAACCCATAACTACAACTGCTTTTGTTTCTCGAGTATGTATTATGTGCCAGGCACTCGGCTAACATTTTACAAATGTTTATTACTCCATTTGATCCTCACAGCGTGAGGGAAAACAGTGATTTCTACCTCCCCATTACACATGAGGAAACAAAGTGTTCAGGGAGGTTGGGTGACAGACTGAAGAACACATGTAAGTGGCAGAGCCAAGATCTGAACCTAGTCTGTCTGACTCCAAGCCTGTGTACTTAAATCCCCATCTTCCACAGCAACATCATGACCTTATTCCCCTGGGCTTCCAACATTCCGTGCCTTGGGGGCACCGCTGTTACGACTTTGGTGAGTGTTAGAAGTTCTGTCAGCCAACAGAAACTTGAAATCCATCACTAAGTCTAAGTAATAAAATATTTTAAATTAGTGGATGGATTAATAAAATAATTATGATAGCATGAATAGTGGAAAAGGTAAAAATATGTAAGAGAGAGAAAGGCAAAGAGGGATGCTGATATACATCATAACTATCTGTCATCTTCAGAGGGTGGTTGCGAGAGAGGACATGAGATAAACTGTGATAAAATGCTTTAGAAAATGCTATGCCAATATCTCAGATACTAGAAGAATTCTAAATATGAATCCAAAATATTTTAGAAAATCATCATTTTAGAATACAGTGGAATACTGGTTCAAATGTACATTTAAGAAATTAGGATATGATAGAAATTAGCATCTCAAAGCAGTGGAGAGATGATTGAATAGATGAATAGGAAAATTTGAACTAGTGAGTATTTGGAAAAATACTCACACTCTACCTCAATATTTATGCTAAAATAAATTCCAGATGGATTAAAAATTTTAATGTGAAAAACAAAGCCATGAAATACTACAATAATCTTCATGACCTTGGATTAAGCAATAGATTCTTAGCTGTGACACCCAAAGCACAAGTAATCAAAGAAAAAAATAGATGAATTGGACTTCCTCAAAATGAAAACCTTTTGTGCATCAAACGACAGTATCAAGAGAGTGAAAAAATAATACATAGAATGGGAGAAATTTTTGCAAATAATATAACTGATAAGTCTTCCTCAGCAAAATATACAAAGAATATACAAAGAACTCTTAACAATTCTACAATAAAAAGACAAAAAAAAAACAATTAAAAACTGAGCAAAAGACTTGAATAGACATTTCTCCAAAGAAAATATACAAACGGTCAGCAAGCACATGAGAAGATGTTTAACATTATTAGTCATTAGGGAAATGCAAATAAAAACCACAATGAGGTACCACTTCACACCAACTAGGATGGCTACAATAAAAACAAAATAGAAAATAACAAGTGTTGGCAAGGATGTAGGGAAATTCAAACCTTTGTAATATTGCTGGAAGGCATGTAAAAGGGTGCAGGCACTGTGGAAAATAGTTTGGTGGTTCTCCAAAAAGTTAAACATAGAATTCCCCACATGACCCAACAATTCCACTCCTAGGTATAGACCCATAAGAATGGAAAACAAGTATTCAAACGAATATAGGAAGCATATGGGCATGCATGTTCACAGCAACACTACTCACAATAGCCAAAAAGTGGAAACAATCTAAACATCTATCAGCTGATGAATGGATAACCAAACGTGATATATCCATACAATGGAATATTAGTCAGCCATAAAAAAGGAATGAAGTACTGATATATGGATAAACCTTGAAATATTGAGTAAAATAAGCTAGACACAAAAGGTTACATGGTGTGTGATTCTACTTATATGAAATGTCCAGAATAGGCAAATCTAGAGACAGAAAGCAAATGAGTTATTGCCAGGGGACGGGGAGAGGGCAGATGACTGCTTAATGGGTATGGGGTTTCTTTTCCTGCTGATGAAAGTTTTCTGGAACTACAGAGTGATGATGGTTGCACAACCTTGTAAATGAACTAAAAGCCATGAAATTGTACACATTAAAATGGTTAAAATAGTGAATTTTATGTTATGTGTATGTTACCTCAATTTTAAAAAGTACTAAAAGAAAATACAGGTAAATTTGTGATGTTCATATGGAGCAGGGCTTTCTAATCATAACATCAGAGGCAGAAGCCATACAGGAAATGACTACCTGTCCATCAAAATCGAAAATGTCTATTCGGGGGGGAAAAAAGCAAATAAAAAGATAAATGACATGCTGAGAAAAAATGTTTTCAAGATGTAATAGACAGTCTCTTATAGAGCAATAAAAGGCAAACGAAAAAATGGTTAAAGGAATTATATAGCAAGTCCACAATGGATGAACTATAAATGGTCAATAAATGCAAATGCATTTATTAAATTAAATTATTAAATGCAATAAATGGTCAAAAAATGCAATCAATGCAAAAACTGCCAAAGTTCAATATATGCAAAACAAAACAACACTATTTTCTATTGGACAAGCAAAGATTTTAAAAAATAATACCCAATATTAGTAAGATGCAGGGAAAAGGCGTTCTCATACCTTTCAGGTAGGCGTGTAGACTGGTAAATCCTTCTGGAGGGTAATTTGACTATCTCTATTAAAAGGCTTAAGAATATGTATATAATTTGAACAATTTTTTCCACGGTAGCTCTTACCTTTTTTGTATCTGGACGCCTTTGAGAATCTGATGAAAGTAACAAGCACCTTCCTGAGAAAATACACATATACACACACAATTTTAAGTGGTTCCTAGGGGCCCTGAAGTCCTCTCATGGGTGTTCAGAGTTAGGACTGAAAAAATGAAGTTATGAAATTAATTCAAATCATTTTATAGATGCAAATATGCTAGAAACAATTTATGACAGCCAACTAAAAGAATGATTTGTTTCCTGCTTTAGTAGTCTGTGGCAAGCATCATGATTTTGTAAATGGTTCTCTGTTTGAAGGTAGGGAATTGAAAGCCAAACAAACCTTTGATTCTAAAGCAGAACAACCTCCACATGTTGGCAACTTCTCTCCAATTGGTGTGATGAGAAAATCTTGAGCAAATCGTGAATTCTTCAAGATAGCTGCTGTTTCTTCATCCACTTCAACAATTTCGCCTTCCTGAAGGGCAGCAGGGAAACACATATTAAGAAATGCCACTTTAGGGGCCAGCCCGGTGGTGCAGCGGTTAAGTTCGCACATTTGCTTTGGCGACCCGGGGTTCGCCAGTTTGGATCCTGGTGTGGACATGGCACCGCTTGGCAAGCCATGCTGTGGTAGGCGTCCTACATACTAAGTAGAGGAAGATGGGCACGGATGTTAGCTCAGGGCCAGTCTTCCTCAGCAAAAAAAGAGGAGGATTGGCAGCAGATGTTAGCTCAGGGCTAATCTTCCTCAAAAAAAAAAAAAATGTTTTTAGGAAAGCCACTAGAGCAGAGCGATGGTTTCAAAGGCCCTTCCCACTGCAATGCTGTGACTCTACTGCGTACATCGAGGGGCAGCGTATCGGTGCAAAAACATTCATGGTTCTACCGCACCAGGGACTATTTCAGAAATCTGAAGACACTATTGGACCAAAAAATCAGTAGAAGGAAACAGGAAGTCCTTCCACCTTTGGGACAAATAACAACTATATCTTCTATTTACTAAGTTCCCAGCATACACCAATGTTTTGCTATATTATTGCTAATCTTTAGAGAAATTCTGCAAAGTAAGTATTGTGATCCCTAGTTTTACAGTGGAGCAAACTGTATCGCCAACAATTTTGGTGAGTTATTCAAGTTTACCCAAGTAATAAATACAAAGCCAGAACTTTAACCTAGGTATCTATTCCAAAGCCTGTACTTTTCCATTTGAGAAAACAAAGTCTACTCTACAAAGAGTAGTAGAAATTCAACGTGTCATCATGAAACACTATCAGTTCCTTAATTCCGTGATACAATGCAACAACTGAAATACCGTTAGGCAGTACTCCTGTTCTTTCCCATCCTGCTTCTCTATAATCCATTAATCTGAGGTCTGAATGATGCTTCTCATAAAAGATTTTCTTAGGTGTGATAATGGTATTGTGGCTTAGGAGAATATTTTATTCTTAGGAGATGCAGGCTGAAATACTTAAGGATAAAATGTCATGAGGTCAGCAACTTACTTTTGATGATTCAGCAAAAGCATATATACAGACACACACAAATACACATACACCCCAACACCAGAAAAGTGAGAAGCGATACAAGATTAAGAAAAGGTACCCAGACCAAAGGCAAGAGCAGAAAGAATGCCAGAAGTCATGGAAGTTTTAATTTACCTTAAATGTGAAATTTGCATCAAATATTAGTTCTTTTTTGTGTCCTGTGATTCCTCCATTATAAATAACTTGGCATCGTTTGGCGGGTTCTGTCTTAAGGAGTTTGAAGAGGCGAAATGTTGCAGAAACAAAACGACAGTTACCTAAAAACAGAATTTAGTCATGGTTCATCTCCAGCACTCGAACAGCTATTGGTATGCTCAGTTGAAGAAGAGTGTACACATAATAAGGATGATGTTCTTCTTTGTGTGCCATCAATTATCTTTCTGGGCACTTCACTCTATTTACTGAATAACTTCAAAGTACTTTATTAAATACCAAACTTTGGGAGGTTGCTATTAAACAGGAGACAAGATGGAGATTTCCAGATGACACAAAGTCTCCCTCATGAGATTCACTCAGTAGACACTTGCTAATCACCAAGTCTGAACCATTTGGGGTGTAGTTATAATACTCCCTGCCGTTCTTTCTTTCTTTCTTCTTCTTCTTTGTTTTTTTGGTGCAGAAGATTGGCCCTGAGCTAACATCTGTTGCCAATCTTCTTTTTGTTTGAGGACGATTATGCCTGAGCTAACATCCATGCCAACCTTCCTCAATTTGTATATGGGACGCCGCCACAGCATGGCTTGATGAGCAGTGTGTAGGTCTGCACCCGGGATCCAAACCCACAAACCCCGGGCGGCTGAAGCAGAGCATGCAAACTTAACCACTACACCACCAGGCCAGCCCCCTTGCCATTATTCCTTACCGATCACTCTTTCTACTTCCTTGTTTTGAACTGTAATGAGACTGGCAGTGACCAAACGTGGTGGGCAGAACCCAATTTTTTGGGCAAGGATGGCAAGGTCCTTCCAGTACAAAGCACCACCCAGACACTCACCTAAAAAACAAAAAATCACAGACCAACGAACATCACTACGTATGAAGGAAATTACTCTTCTATATAATTGATTAGGATGTGGTTTTGGTTAAAACATAGGTCCTAGAAATAGAAGAAGGACCTGAGTGTCACCCCAAGGTCTAGAAAGTCATGGTCAAAAGTAATGCTAGTTAATGCTAGTAATGTCTCTAGCTAGCTAAGTATGCTAGTTAACAGTTTCTGGGAACCATTCTTCAGGACAGTAACTAATGTAGTGGTTTCACCCAGCTGGGATCATAATATTCATGTATGTATGAGGTCACATTCTGAAAAGTTACAAAGCTGTGTGAGTAAAAAAGCATGAAAGAGAAATTACAAAATTGTCCTTTAGTCCAGATTAATCTCATAATGATCTGCTAGTAGAATAATAACTACTACTAATATTCACAAGGCATTTTACAGTTTTTTAATTTATTACATCAACAAATTATAAACAACCTAAATTATCACCAATAGAGAAATGGCCAGATATGGTACAGTACAGCTGTACAATACAGTTGTATAACACATTTAAAACATGTTTCAAAAAATTTTAGGCTTAGGAAACATGCTAAATAAAATTAGAATACTAAATTCTATATATAGCATGCTACCAATTTTTAATTTTTTTTTAAAGATTTTATTTTTCCTTTTTCTCCCCAAAGCCCCCCGGTACATATATTTCTTTTTTCAGTTGTGGGTCCTTCTAGTTGTGGCATGTGGGATGCTGCCTCAGCATGGCCTGATGAGCGGTGCCATGTCGGTGCCCAGGATTTGAACCAGCGAAACCCTGGACCACAGAAGCAGAGCACTCGAACTTAACCACTCAGCCATGGGGCCGGCCCCACTACCAATTTTATTATATACACACACAGAAAAAAAAGCTGCAAGGGTGTATGTCAAAATGTTAAAGAGGTTATTGCTGGCTTATGTGATTAGTAGTAATTTTTTCTTTTTCTTTTTGTATTTTTCAACTTTTTAACAATATCCATTTATTATTGGATAATAAGAAAAAAGCTATAATACATTTTAAAAGTAAGAACTTCTGATTTCATAGTCAGAGTGATCACATGCATGCATTTATCTCCTCCAACTCCCAAAGACTCCATTAAAATGACAATACAGGAATAAACAACATGATAATGACGAGAACATAAGCAGATTAGGGGGCATCAGTTCTGGACCAGTTGCCCTTATTTCCACACTACAGTTTTCAGAGTATTTTTCACATTCTTTGTCTCATTTAATCTTCATAACAGCCTTTTAAGGCAGATTGTATTATTATCCACATCTTACAATTTGGAAAACAATGATTCAAAGCGATTAATTAAATTCTCCAAGGTCATAACACTTTTGAGCGGCAGAGGAGGACTGGAACCTAAGCCTCCTGACCTAATCTCGAGTGTTCCCACATCACAAAGCCTCCTCCTGGATGGTGGCAGAGTGGGGCTCTGAACACCAACAAGAATCTGCCTTAAAACAAAAGAGAAAAACACCTACCCCATAAAACTTTGTGCGTCCTGATTTCTTCTGGCAATTCAAGGCTAGCATAGACGTCACTGAAATATAGCTCTCCACCATGCTGAAACAGCAGAATTAGTCCAAACAAGGTTAAAGATTACATTCGTCCCAGATAGCAAAGGAAGAAATGAGGGGATAAAATCCATTTCAAAAACCAACGTAAGTGCTCGAGCTGAACAGCTGTCTCCCTGGTTACAACCAAGAGCCAAGGGCCAAGGTAGTTTTCAGTGCCCTCTCCAACAGGTAATAAGATAGCTCTCCAAGAGTGTCTCTCTCCTATATGAAGATACTTAGGTTACCTAAACTTTTAGCCAATACAAACCAAATGCAGCCCCAGAATTTTTAGCCGATACAAACCAAATGCAGACCCAGGTCGTAATTAATGGAAGTACTAAGTAGTATTCATAAACTATTCTCCCTTAAAAATTATATAACTTTTTGTAATGCTTATTTACTTTTATAATAACACATATTTTTAACATTGTCCTTCAAATCTCAGGCATATGAGTGATCAGGAATTTTGAGATTTATTCAGCTAATTTCAAGAGCATGGAGGTCTAGATTATATGGCAATGTCTCTACTCTTTACAAGTACATCTTGGTGAAGATAGTGAGCTGGTCTACAAAATGGCATACTAATTAAGACATTATTAAATCGATTCTACATAGACATTCCTGTTTGATCTCTATGACAGCCTTGTAAACAAAGGATCTCACAATATCTTCTACCATGAAGATACCCATCTCATTATACATATAAAGGGTGTGGAGTTCCTGCAAGTTTTCCTTTTAGAAAGTAGTTAATGTAAAAGTTCCATCTTCTTTAACTTCCCAAAGCTCTGGAATCTTGACAGATATGAACTAAGTAGCCCTGAGAAACACTGTTCGAGCTAGAAGAGTATATTCATAGCAACATTTAGTAGTCAGTCCAAAGGTCCCTGAAGCTCTGCAGACGCTATCCTAGAATCAGGTACAGCAGCAAACAGGAGGAGAGACAGTCAATAAAACAAATATTGTAACATGTTCAATGACAATCAGACTCTCACACTTACTGCCTTTTGCAACCTGAGAGGAAAAGGAATCCATATGTAGGGTATTTCTGCCACTCCCCTTTTGTGCCACCTCTTTTTAATTCAGGGAATAAATGAAGAGAGTTTGAGCTCGGAGCTCACAGGACCAAGAACAGGACAGACCCCATCTCATGTCCCTCTTCCCCTCACCTTTAGCACTCGGTATACCTCCTTCAGCACTTCTTGTTTATCAGGCACGAGGTTAATGACACAATTTGATCTAAACAGGAACAGATGGAATGTCAAGCGAATCTGCACACTGCTCAGAGATCTCCAAATCCTTTCAGTCCCTCGAGATGGCTCCCACCATTTCTCAAAGCTACACCATTCTTCCTGCCTCCTTCCTCTCTTCCCCACATTCAACTTCTTCCCAAGGTGAGGGAGATAGGCAGAGTGTTCAAAATCTCAAGAAACTGTTAGCAAGTTTGAGTATGCAGAAAAAAATATCAGGCATGCTTCTTATTTGTTTATGCCCTGATGCTCGCTGTGCAACAAAATGACCTGGGACCAGATGCCTACTGCACAAGGCATCTCTTATATAAGCCACAGGTAAACAGGCTAAGTTCTTCAAGGCTGATTTGGGCATTATTTGACAACAACAACTCAAAGGAAAAAGAGAAATCCAGAATCTGATAATTTGCCAACATGCTATAATCGAATAATATTAAAGATAGCAGGTCAGTGTCTATTGTAAGAGCAGACTTTGTGGTCTCGCTTGTCTTCGGGACTCATTGGTTTATGGTTAAGTTTAAAATAAGTTCTCTCTTGGGCTGGTATGTTCTATGGCCAGTGGGCCCAGACCAGCCCCTTCCCTTTCTTAAGTCATGCTAAGTTTAGGTTAATACTCTGAGTGTCAACTCAGCAAAAAGTGATGACATTTGTGTGTCCAGTAGGATATGGGCTATATTCATACAAGTAAGGATATAGACCTACATAATGATATCGTAACTCTCATTCTTGATTCCAGCCTCTCCCAACTTCTCTATGTAGCCATGAATAAAAGTCACATTGGGCACCTGGAAGCCATATTTTTCCATGTGATATCCAATATACTTTTTGGCCACTTCTACCTAAGGGAAGAAAAATATAGATTTGATAATCATCATTTCGTTAAAATACACTACTTTTTTCCTAAAGTTTTCCTATTACTAGTGGAATATATTTCCACTAGACTAGGACAACTCAATGGGGGCGTAAACTCCCTGCTTGATACGTGGGTTCTGCTTGAATAAACTCTTCAATTAATAACACAATCTTGCAGGATAGGTAGCAGAAGGCAGGAAAAGATCAAACTCCTTTGGGTCATCATGATATTCATACATCAGATCAAACTTCTGACTCTGTGTTCTTTCAGAAGAGTCCCTAATTGTCAAAGTTCTCAGCCTCCAGGGCAGAAAGCACTAGCAGCACAAAGGAGCATTGCCTTCTGAAGCTATCCTTGAAGAGTCACAAAGAAAACAACTTTATCTCTAAAAGAATGCTTCTGAGAAACGTTTTCTCTTTGTCCTCCAACCATTGCCTTACCTGACCTTCTGTCATGTCTATTCCAGTGACATGTCCCTTCTCGCCAACCAGCTGACTAAGTGCATAGCAATCTCTGCCGCTTCCACTACCAAGGTCCAAAATCCAGCAGTTTTCCAAACACTCGGGGATGACCAGACCACAGCCATAATACCTGGAAAATAGAAAATACACATGCACAGACCTTTCCTCTCTAGAGATTAGATGTGGAACCACTAAATCTAAGTCCTTCCTCCCTCCCTCCCTCCTTTCCTTCCTTCCTTCATCATTCGTTACATTTCCATTTTGGTGTTTAGTCTCCTCCACTAAATTGGAAGCTGCATGAACGCTGAGACTACCTGCTTTGTGTACCATTGTATTGTTGGGCACTGCGCCCGCTACTTAGACCAATAAGCCATCTAAAATATTTGTTGAATAAATACATGTAGGCATTAGCTGAGCATCTAATGCAGGTGCAGGATTGTGCTAGTTATTGAAGAAAAAATGTCAGACAAGATTTCTGTCCCCTAGGCATATTTAACTGGAGTGGTAAAACAGAAGCACAGAAAACATTTTCCATGATTTACCGACAAACTGAGCAGCACAGGCAGTAAGTGCTGTAGTGGTTTTGGGAAGGGGGTGCTCAAGGATTGGAGAAGGCTTTGCAAAGTAGGTAGGACATCAGTGAGGTGTTGGGTGAGCAGGATTTGGAAGGTAGAAAGGAGAGAGGGAAGGCATCCCAGATTGGTAACTGTGTGCTAGGAAGGCAGAAATCATCTTGGTAGTGCTGGCGGCAGGAGGAAGGGAAAGGTCTGACTAGTGCATCAGAGGGAGCCAAGGTTGTTCAGGAAGGGAGGGTCAAACTACTGGACAGTCTTGAAGGTCAGGTCCAAGGAGTGTGAATGTATCCTGTGAGTACAGGGGGGTGGGGAGGGTCATTGGAAGTTCTTAAACAGAGCGGTGCTGTGATTTAGGAGTTTTATGATAGACAAGTCCAGCCGGATGGATTCGAGGAGACGGGTTAATTGCCTAGTGACTGGCATTACTATGTCTGGAGGAAGCTGCTGTCTGGGGTCTTTTAAGGGCAGCACAAGGCACTCTACCTCAAGGCTACTTCCTCGTGTACATTCTGCAGGGCTTCCTGGATGTGCTTGGGGACCGGCCTGGTTGAGGTGACACAGGCATTGGTCTGGAGGTCCGCTGCTTTCTTCAGCACCTGCCCATAGTAGGTCTGACCTCGGACCAAGGGCAAGGCAAGGGGTGAGAAAAGGAGAGCTGGAGCTGGTGCCCTTGGGGCCAAGAGTCCCATGTGCGCCACCGTCCCCACCCCCACCCATCCAGGCCTGGCCGGGCTTTGCTCCCTGGAAGGTCTAAGTCCAGACTCAGCCCTGCCCCCGCCGCAGGGGTCCCGGGGGTGGGGGGCCCGGGCTCCACCTCGGCCTTTCTGGGTCCTATCGCTCTCACCTGCACGTCCTTCCAGATCTCGGCGTCGCGGGGGGCGGCCACTGCCAGGAAGGGGAAAGGTAGCTGAAAGGCGAGGTGCTGAGCCCGGGGCTGGGGGAAGGGGTGTGCGGGACACAGGGTGGTTAGGAGGCGGGCGGCAGGCCGGGAGCGCTGGTGGTGGAGGCGGGGACGGGAGAAGGCTGGGGGCCTGCTCTGGGGGCCAGGGCGGCACACTCACTGTCTCCTCGATCTCGGGACTCCAGGACTTGGGCACCCCGCAGCCTGCTCCCGAGGCCGAGCGCGCCCGAAGCCCCGCCCCAGGGCAGGCAGGCCGGATCCCTGCCCGGGGTGCGGGAGATGCCGCCACTTCCAGCCCAGCGCCCCAGCGCTGTCCCACCACGCCGCACTTCTGGCCCTGCCAGACCCAATGTCATCTTAGCTGTCTTTAGTCTTTCCAGCTAGGAAGAGGATATGCCTATTAATGAGCATCTTCCTTCATTGCGGACTGTGATTTTCATTTTATAAATCTCGTATTCTGACTTAAATGAACACCCACAAATACAAAGATTTTTGCCCCTTTTTGGAATGAAATCACCTTTTCTCAATCTACTTTTTAAGGTCAGGTTTATTGAAACGTAGTTTACATTCACTAAAACGCACTTTTCTTTAGTGTACTGTTCTGTGAATTCTGACAAATATATACACCACCACAAAACGCTTCTCTCCCCAAAAAGTTTCTGCATTTCCCTTTGTAGTAAATTGCCTCTCCCTACCTCCAGCTTCTAAACAATCATAGATCTGTTCTCCCTGCTCTTCCAAAATGTCGTAGAGATGGAATCATACAGTGTGTTGCCGTTCTCAGTCTATTTTGAATTGTATTTAGGAAAGCAACTTGGCTAAGCTAATTTTTAACTTCTAGTAATTTTTGGTCAATTCCCTTGTGTCTTCTAGGTATTGTCGTTTCATCTCACAGAAAGGTTTTTTTTAAAAAATTTTTTCTTCCACCTCTATATTTGTATATCCTATTTCCTTCTGTGGTTGTAATTAAGCATTTCTATTCATTAGGCTAGTAAGCAGATATGGGGTTCCAAGTGAAAGGATATTTAAATGAAAGATTTACTAAATTATACTCATTTTCCAATCTCATCTGCCAATAATGATCTTCCCTGATGTCAATTAGTTGTTGTTAAATGTTAATAGGAGGGTGTTGTATTTTTATATTTTAAACAAATTAAACCCATGGAAACAATCCTTGTTGGAATGTTTTTATAGGTTAGAATATTTCCAGCTATTAAGTGTGCAAAAATGAGTGTTTTTACAGGTTTCAGTTTTTTGGCAGTCATATAATGGTGAAAACACTCCTAAATATTAGTTTTCAAAATACTCTCCCCATGAAGTTAGTTCCTTTAGAAAAGCACTTTCTCGCTCATTGTTAAAACGGTATCTTTATCTGGAAGGGAGGGATTAGCGGGAGGTTGAGGAAAGGACTGGATCTTTTCCCACTTGTTCACTCATGCTTGCTTTATTATATTATCTTCAATTTGTAGTTATTCACAAGAATCATTTGATAAGCCTTAAATCCACTTAACCACACACAGATCAACTGCAATAAAGCAAACCACCATCAACTGAAATTGAGCTACTCCCAGTTGTCCCTCGGGGCTGATTTTGGACCAGACTGCTTGTGACCATCACTCATACTGACTGATCAGTGCCTCAACCACAGTTTTTTGTTTTGTTTCATTTTGTTTTGTTAATATCACCCCTGCTAAATGATATGTATGCTATGTAGATCAGTATGCTACACAGACCAAACTAGGGCTTTCATATCAAGCCATATTTTAAATACTAGTAAAAGCTAATTTTCTTTAAGATAGAAAATAAACATACATAGAAATTTTCCTATTTTCTTCCCTTCCAAGGATGGCCTTGTGCATACCTCCACATATCCCACTTTGGAAGCTACTGACTGGTCTGACCATTCCGGAATGGTCCAGAAAGGCAGATTTTGGTTCAGCACCCGGAACCATCCTTCAAGAAGGAGAGCTTTCCTAAATGGCCAGCATCCCTAAGAAGGATTCTCCAAACACTGGAAGCATTCAAGCAGAAGCCAACTGACCAACTGGATGTTCACTTGCCAGCGGTGCAGAAGCAGGGGTAAATGGACTGGATTCAATTATTTCCAAGATCCTTTCCTGTGTACTATGTTAAATACTAGAAATGACAAGTAGCACCTCTATTTATAAGGGAAGTAACAGGTAATAGAGACCAAGACTAGTGTCAAAAGTCCTATCATCAAGCTCATTGCTCTGGGGTAAGTCATTTCATCTTCCTGGCTGTTTTTTCACCTGTAAAACACGGGGCCAGAATTTAATAACTTTTGAGGCACCAATACAGCTCTAATATTCTGGGGTTCTATGATTCTTTCTTCTTTACCAAATATTATTTTGGTTCTTGGTTTTTAAAGCATATTCTTTTAGAAAGAAATTCTTTTTTCAGTTTTTCTTTTTTAAGATTGGCACCTGAGCTAACAACTGTTGCCAATATTTTTTTTTTTTTTTTGCTTTTCCTCCCCAAATACCCCCTGTACATAGTTGTATATTTCAGTTGTGGGTCCTTCTAGTTGTGGCATGTGGGACGCCACCTAAACATGGCCTGATGAGTGGTGCCATGTCCGTGCCCAGGATCTGAACCGCTGAAACCTGGGCCGCAGAAGCGGAGCACGCGAACTTAAGCACTTGGCCATGGGGCTGGCCTCTCTTTTTTCAGTTTTAAGTAGAAATAGAAATTGAATTTTTTCAAATGCCTTTTTGGTGTACATGACAGTGATATAAGATTTTATTGTTTTTTATTAATGTAATGTGTTTTGCAGCTGTTATATCAACTTTATAATTCTGGAATTATGTAATTCTTCAAAATATTTCTCTATTAAATTTTTTGAGATTTTTATTAGGATTTTTGCATCTCTGTTCCTAATAAGACTCTCCTAAATCTCCTTGTGTCATCTTGCTTTTAATTTTTTAAAATGAAAATCATATTACTTCAGCAAATAAATTGAGTATCTTACTATCATTTTCTATTCTTTGGAAGTATATGGAAATGATTTGTTCTTTGACAGTTTGGAAAAGTCTCAGCAAAGCCATCACAAGCAAAAGACATGTTAATTTGTTGTTCTTTGACAATTTATGGATTATTTCGCATGAGTCTGAACATACTCTCTTTTAAATGTCAGTTTTGTAATATTATATCTTTATAAGGAGCCAGACATTTCAATACTAGTAATCAAATTTTTAGCATCAAGCTGACAGATAACTCTTTTCAGATCTAATTATTTTATATATCTCCTCTTCACCTATAAGTTTACTAATTTGTACTTTTATGAATGAGCTGTCACTTTACCAATTTAATGTATAAGAACCAATGAATGGTGTCATATATTTTCCTAGTTTTTGTCATTCATTCTTGATTTTCTTATTTCCATTTTGATTTCTTTTGTTCTCTTTCTAAATTCTAATCATATACCCCTTAAAAAATGAAAACATTTATTTCCACCCTTATCCCTAATACAGAAATTTAAAGCATGATTTTTTTTCTTTATAGCACTGTTTTGCTATCATCACATAAATTTTCTTACATGGAATTTGAATTTTCATTATCTTAAAAATACTATCCTCCAGCATATCCTCTATCACCCAGATGTTATTTAAAGAAGAATTTATAGGGGCCAACCCAATGACGTACTGGTTAAGTTCACGTGCTCTGCTTAGGCGGCCCAGGGTTCACTGGTTCAGATCCTGGGCACAGACCTATACACTGCTCATCAAGCCATGCTGTGGCAGCATCCTACACAGAAGAACTAGAAGGACAGACAACTAGAATATACAACTATATACTGGGGCTTTGGGGAGGAAAAAAAAAAGAATTTATTTCCATATAACACCATTTAATTCTATATAAGCTGTTCATTTCTATAAAAGACAAACTATCAAATTACGTATATATTTCTGCCTGTTCTCACATTTCTGGCTACTTTTCTTTCACGTATTTGTCATTACGCTCTTTAAAATGACTAAATTCAGTACTACTAGGTTTTCATTGTTTAATGTAAATTTTATCTTTATATACCATTAATATGTTGACTACGAAATGTATTTTATCAGATACAATGTAAGCAATTGTTGCTTCTTTAATATTTTTCTAGCATGAGGAAGAAAACTTAGATCATAGCTTTATTCTAATTTTCTTTTCATCTTAAGTATTTCTTTGCTTCTTGTGTACTTGGATAGTTGGACTTTGTTTTCTAAATTGGCGACCCTTCTTTTTAAAGGTAAACTGAGCCCATTTACATCTAATAGTTGTAATAAATGTTTATAGAATGAATGCTTAAGTGAATTCCTTCATACCTAGGGTTTTTTTTTTTACCTTAAGTTAATATGCAGATGTATAATGAGGGATAAATGCAATTTGATATGATTGGTCAACCTGATGATATACAATATGAATTAAGTTGGACTCATTTGCTTTTTTTTCCTTCAGGGAAAACACCATTTTCTTATGTCGGATTTCTTCCAATCTCTTAGTAAATTAAGAACTGAACTGGAACAGGTTTAATTTAAACAAAGTAAAGATATTCAGACTTGACAGGAGACAATGGTAATGCCATTTAACAAGATGAATTCAATGAACAGAGGTAAATGACTACAAACACAAGGTTTTAACCATGGCACAACTCCGCAAGTACAGGAATTCAACTGCCTTCGCATTTGGCAACAATGTCATACAAGTGAATTTGCTGACGATTAACAAAATTACAAAATGAACTCAAGGCCACTTAATCAAGAGTCACAACAACAAAGAAATACTAGGAATGCAGGTCAAGGCAGGAGGTTGCAGCTGGCCAGATATCATACCATTTGCCTAATTTCCACTTGGGAATTTGCTACAATGAATAAAACAAGTATCTCTTCTGAATTGCTAGGAAAGAAAACAAAACAACAGGTATTACCTATCACCATTCTGTGACCATGAAATTAAAATATTTTCTGAATGTACGATTAAAAGAAAAAAAGTCTTTCAAAAGAAAATTAATCATTCCTATGTGTTCACAGTAGAAGCTCTATTTCTAAATTCAAAAGATTACTCAGTATTTTCCTAAGAATCTCATTTAGATAATATGGCTTTTGACATATTAAAGTTCTATGGGAAAAACAAGATGTCTTTTAATTTTGCTTTAATATCAAACTAAACAGAGCATCATAAAAATTCAAGAAGAGCATGGGTTAGTCCAATTCAAGAAGTGCTTCCAGAATTCAACCACCTTGCTTCTTTTCAGGAGAAACTATCCATCATTACAAATCCTTTCTGATCGAACTTTTGGAGGAGAAGATGGAAAATCAAACCCACAGCACAATGGTTGTGTAAGGTGTTTCCTCCTCAGCATCAGTGCTTTTGCCCTTTTATAAGCCATTCTATTTCAACAGATGATTCAACTGGTCCTGTAGATCTGATGATTGCTCAACACTAGAAATCAGAATAGAGAAAAAGGTTTATCTGGAATGAGCAGTAAAGACATCTCTTTGTAGAAACTACTTGTACTTTAATGCATAAGTACTGTTGAGGCTAAATGAAAATTTATATTGGCTCACTAAGGTCCCAGAAGTGTTTAAACTATGAAGAAAAGTTTTGTAAAGCCAATTAGTAGTGTAAACAATATTACAAGGGACAGACTTAATCCACTTTTTTTAAAAAAAAGGCTGTTTAATGACTCTACTTAATGAATATTACCGATGTAAAAGGTTTTCTATTCCTTAAGATTGGTTTCTAGACCCTGTAACTTTTAGAAAGCCTTTACTAGCAGTGAATTCACTTACTGCATGCCTTCGAAATATATTCTTTATGTCCCAAATAAGCTATCCCAGAGACATGGCAATTTAAAGGTGTATGTCAGAGTTTTACACTGATCCTAGGCCCCGCAGTAAATTCGCCCTTGCCTGCTTCAGTTGGTCCCCCACTCCCCTACCTTTGGAGTTACTTACTTCTTCTGAATAGCTTCTTGCCTAAATCAGAAAGGAAAGAGGGAAATAAACATAAGAAAAAGTAAACTAGTAGAAATTATTTATGGCCAGATATATATAGGCAGAACAATTTCTGTCTTATGTCACCTTCTATATTTCTGTCCATCCTAAGATTGTGCTATCGAATCCGTTTGATATAGGAGCACAGAGCTGCTGAAAGGATGGATTCTGAACCTCAAGAGCTAATAATACTCTATCAGAGGGAGGCACGTGTCCCACAAACTGCATGCGTGGCTCACATTCAGCTTGGGTATGTTGAGTCCAATGGTCACATACCTGATATGTACACCCCCAAAGAATGAACATCTAGCTATTTAAATATCAAGAGTTAAAATTCCCAATCATCCATTGCCAATAAGTACATAACTACATAAAATATGAAACGAAAGGAAATAACATGAAAAGAGAATTAAATTATCATTTTAGCCAAAATTATAACAGAGAAGTCGTCTCTATATTTCAAAATCTCCTGGATGATTTACACACAGCTAGGGCTGGGTTACACGTGGGGATGTGGGTTTCAGGTTACAATTATACTTGATTCCCTAGTGACGGAACAGACACCCCAGGAGAGATCTCGAGCACAGCCAACAAATACTGATTAAGTGCCACCTAGCTGTTGAGCACTGTGCTAGCCTGGGTCTGGCCTGGGCCCTGCCCTTATGGGGTATGCAGTTTCTCCCTCTGAGGAGTCCTCAAACGAACACAGAGAGGTTCACAAAAGGTGGTCCCTGTTCCTGATCTCACCTCCCACCCTAACTTCTGCAGTCTCAGGCATCTTTTCCAGAGGGCGTTCATCCTTGACTAACCCCGCCTTTACTCCTAACTCCTGCCTCCACGGGAAAACGTGCTGAAGCACAAAGGCGACAAGCAGCAGCCTGAGGAGGATGATTTTGTAGCAAGTGGTCACTGGAGAGAGCATACTCACTGGTATTGAAGATGTGTTGTTATTATTGCCATTTTCCTTAAACTCTGCATAAAAAAACCAAACAAACAGAAATAGAACATTTCAATTCCCGTGTAGCCAAACAAAAGATGTATATAAAACCCAAATCATAAAAGAAATTGTTTCTTACATCTTCTGAGTGCAAGATGGCATCTTCCTGTAGTACCATGTTTCGAGCTGCCTGACCCAGCAGCTGGAAGACAAAAATAAAATGGTAATAATCAAAATTTCCAAACTTCCTGCAATCTTCTCTCTGCAGCTGTTATAGCACCGCCCTCTCCCCTCCCCCCACTCTCCCACCTCATACAACTACAAACGCTCCACACATAACAGAGGATAATTTTCCATTTGTTCATGTTGAAAGTCCATCTCATTGTCACTACGGCAGTTCTGGCAGGGAGGAGACATCTGTTCCAAAGGCCACTCCCTGAGAAATCAAGAGCTCCGTAACTGCTGAGCTCTCCGTATAGCTTATTACTCAAGTGCTGAGAGAAGAAGTCTGCAAGAAAAACTTTAGCTCCACAAACCCAGTGAGAACCTAACTTCTGATTCTTTAAAGGCCAATTTGAGATTTGGGGTGCTTTGAGGAGCATGAGGGAGCAGGAGTTAGGGTAGGACTGAAAAGGACAGAAGGAATGTAGCTGTTCAGAAATGGAATGAGTGAGACAGAGGAAAAAAGGGCAAGAGAAGAAGCTTAGGGTTTCAAGTGGGGAATCACCACATGGAGAATGGCCAGATGGGGCTGGGGAAGAGAAAAGAAAGGAGAACGTGGAAGCAGATCTTCGTGAGTTTACTGATAGCAGGGCCCTGAGACCAAGAGAGAAAAGCTAGGCTCTTATTCAGCAGGGTGGCCCATGGTCCGGGAGATCCAACTGAGTCAGCACTGAGAGGCAAGAACAAGAGATCAGCAGAGGTGTCTGGCCTACTGTTGCACCCCGTTCGGGCAGACATTAAGTCCAGCCATGGAAAGAGAGCTGCTGTGATCTGCTACCAAGCTTCCCTGTTTCTTTGGGTCAGAGAGTCTTGTGAAAGGGGACACTGCTACAGGCCCCAGATTCCTTGCCCCACCACAACTTTTATTTCTCTTTTTAAGTTTTAAAATTAATAAACCTTTATGTGCTTGTAAAGTCAAAATAATAAAATAAGACCTTCTATCTCTCTCTCTTCCCCTCTCTGTTCTCTCTCTCTCCTATGCATAAATATTTTTACTAGTTTTTGGTTTATCTTTCCATTGTTTCTTTTGAAAACAATGGACATATGTATATGTTCTCCCCTCCCTTACTTAAAATGTAATATACTATATGCCCCCTTCCTCAGCCTGCTATTTTCACTTGACAACACCTCCTGAGATGGAGCTGCAGCAGTACACATTGAATCTCCGCGTTGCTCTTCGACAGCTGCAGAGCACTCCACTGGACAGACGTCCCATGAGACTATTCCACCAGTCCTCCGCTCTGGACTTTAGGACTGTTTCCAGTCTTTTGCTATTATAAGTAGTGCTACAAAGAATAGCTGATATATCTTTGCATTTTTGCCATCGTATCTTTAGGACAGACTCATAGAACTGTGGTTGTGATTGCTGGATCAGAGGGTTTTCACTTTGTTACATATTGCCAAATTCTCCTCCATTAGGGATATATCATTTTGCATTCCCACCCACAATGTATGAGAATGCCTGTTCCCCTTCGTGGCCACTTCTCAGTGGCAGACTCCAGACTCCTATAGATGGGGGATGGTGACTGACAAACTGATGGCAGAAAGAAAGGGTTCTAACAGAATCCACCTCATTCATTCACTTAGATATTCAACAAATATTTATTAAGTGCTTATGATATGACAGTATGAGACACAGCCCCGGTCCTTACAGGCTCATAATCTGGACTAGCAAGAGGACACAGGCACTAGAATACCTTGTGGTAAATGCTGACGGGGAAACACTGGATGCCCTGGGAGTAGGGGGTGGGAGGGGAGGGGTGGTGGTGGTGTCTAACCCATTACCGGGGTAGGTGATCAGGGAGGGCTTCATAAAAGAAGTGACTTCTAAGCTGAGACCTGAAGGCTAGGGTTTAGAATACCTAAGTGTAATTTTACAGAAAAGTGGCATGATCAGATTTACCGCTTTGGAAGTGCAGTCAGCAGGAAGGACTGGAGTGGGAGGGGAGTGAAGGCAGAGAAACTGGTTAGGAGAACATTGCAGTATTCTAGGCAAGCAACGAGAGCGGCCTGAAGCACAGGAGCGGCAGTAGAAGAAAAGGGGGCCAGGGGCAGGAGACATTCAGAAGACACACTCAGGGCACTTGCGATTGCCTGTATTACAGGGGCTGTTGTAACGTAAGGCCAAGGCCTTTGCTTTGATGACAGATGTATTCGCTGGGCATTCTGCATCATTTTGTTACATAAACCAACCACGCACATAACATATCATCTAAGATTTCCAGATTTGGTTTCTTTAAAGTGGAACAACATCTTGAATGACACCTGAAAAGCAGTCTGAGTACAAACTTTTTAGATTTCTACGCATTTTCCCCCAGGCTTTTACCATTGTCTTGCTCAATAACAGTCTGTCTTACTACTCATCTTCAATAAGTATTTCTGATTTGCAACTTAATTTTCATAGCAATAACCCTCCCTTTTTTTGCCCTCATATTCCATCATTTTCCATATTATTTCATTAACTAAGGTAGTTGCAATAGCAAGCATAAGTGCCTTACACAGGTTTAGAAAAACACAATGGACTCTCACAAAGCACATGACTCAGGTGGAGAAGCAGTTGTGCAGGCGTGTACAAGAGGAACGCATCAGTCACAAGCATTCATGGTGCTGTGGGCAGAAGTTGGCAGACTTTCCCTCACTTTGTGCTCCAGCCATAGTGGCTTTCTTGCACCCCTGCACACATTCCCAGCTCAAGGTCTTCGCATTTGCCACTTCCTCTCCTTGGAACTCTCTGCCTCCAGATGACCAAACGGCTTGCTCCCTCACTTCACTCAGGTGTCTGCTCAAACATCACCTCTTTAGAGAACCCTTCCCTGACCACTCTATTTAAGGTAAACCCTTTCATCCCTCCATTCACAGCTTTGTCTTTCTTCACAGCTTTACTACTACCTGATTTTTTCGTGTTTCATTTGTTTGTCTCTTCACTAAGATGTAAGCTTCCTAAGTAGAGGGACCTAGTTTTGTTTACTGCCCTCTCTCTTGTACCTAGAACAGTTCCTGGCATGGGGCAGACACTCAGTATTTGTTTTAATGCATGCTGTGGAATGAGTGTTCTACACATGGAAATTGTCAGCTAATCAAACAAAATAGCTATGTGGAGACTGCCAAAAAGAGAAAAAAATGCTCTATGGGCTAAGAAGGATTGAAAATCAATAAGACACTCCAATAACCTCATAGTCTAGGGAAGGAAATGGCAAAAATATAAAAGTAACTACAGAAAAAGGCAATATGGTATGTGATGAGTAGCATGTAAGAGATCTAGTAAAAAGACAAAGTTTGAGAATTGAGAAATGATGTGTCAACCCTGTCCCAGAAATCTGGACTGATTTCAGTTTAACTCAACCCACACCACTTACTGAGCGCCCAGTCTAAATCTACTACAGAAGAAACCCATGCGAAAAATACACAAGAAGGGAGGGAAGGAGTAAGCCATATGAGGGCAGTCAACGGTGGCAGAGTGGCTTTTTGGCCACTTAATCTAGCTAGTACCACGTGAAAGGTGGTGCCCAAGAGTATGGGCCTAGAACCAGTCACCTAGGTTTGAATCCCAGCTCTACCCTTTCCTAGCTACTGTGTGACCTTAGACAAAGTTAAATTGCTCTCTGTATCCTCTGTGTAAGAAATTACCTCCTCACTAGTATTTGTAAAGACTTCATGAATCAAACTACATAAAACACAGCAGTGTCCAGCACATAGTAGATGCTCAATAAATATAAGTTTATTAGGATGAATATGGATGTTCAATACATACTGGTGGGTAACTGTAAACATCATCCATTTTTAAAACTTTATACATTTCTATTGTTTCTCCCAAAAAAAGATTCCAGGCAACTTACACCAAACTATATATGTGTCTCTGTGTATTGTGTGTGTGTGTATATATATACATATATACATATTTTTTTTAACAGAACTAAAAGCCATGAAAAGAAGGAAGTAAATATGTCTACCACTAAAACTGACATAGGAAATTCTGTGCAACCAAGCCAAAAAGCAAAATACAATGAGTTGCATAATTCTTACGGTAAAAGGCAATATAACTCTTCTTCAAAAGAGAGAAACTTTCCTCTGATACTGAATCCTAAAAAGAGCATATCATGTGGGGACGCCACACAAAGCATATTTGGGATCACCAGACCAGTGACTTTAACAACAGTGTTACAGCAAATGCAAACACTTTCTTGTAGCCACTATCAATAAAAGCTAAGGACATAACATGAAAGCTAATTCTGCAAAGACAATTCTACCTAAACTAAGATGCAAATACCTGCTATGAACATTCATATACAAGCCCAAACACTTTTGGACATATTATTCTTGCTACTATATCTATATAACTTAATGAAACAATACAGAAACCGATGAAATGAGTTTAAAAAAGAAAGAAAGTTGCTACTGCTATGAAAACTAAGTTGAAATCAGAAACACTTGTTGAAGATGAGTAGCTGAGACACACTGCTATTGAGTTAATTATGAGCAAGACAATGGTAAAGGCCTGCAGGAGAAATTCAGAGAAATCTAAAAAGACTCCATACTTAGATTGTTTTACAGGTGTATTAAAGATGTTGTTCCATATAAAGAAACCAAAACTGGAAACCTTAGATGATATGTATTGTGTGTGGTTGGTTTGTGTAACAAAATAATGGACATGTTTTCCTTTCTCTTGGGTGAAAACCTAGGAGTGGAATGGCTGGATCATTAGACCCATTTTGTCTGTCAGTGGGTATCTGGGTTGTCTCCAGTTTGGTGCTATCACGGATAAAGGTGCTAGAAACATGCACAAGTCTTTGTGTGGACATATATTTTCATTTCTCTTGGGTGAATATCGAGGAGTACAAGGTGTCGACGAAAATAATCCATAACCAATCTATAAATGAAAATTTGGGTGAGTTTATTCTGAGCTTAAATCTGAGGATTATAACCCGGGAGAGTCTTTCCACAAAGGAACAGAGGACTCCAAAGAAGTGGGGGTACACAGGCTGGTTATACACCCTCAAAGAGTATGTTTCACATATGATTGAAATGTCCCTTTTACAATAGTCACGAGGCTGCTCTGTCAGCACAGCGATGGATGGAAACAGCAGATAGGTCTGCTGTCTCAGTGAACGCCGTAGGGTGGCAGGTGTGTTGCCTCGGGCTGGGGGGTCACAGGTGAGCGCTGCAATCGGTTCCCAGACTAAAGAAAGACGCTTAATCTTTAAGGAGATGCCAACGTTGGGAGGGGGAGAGAAGTTGCACCTTTATCTCAAGGGCCTTTGTTCTTGCCATAGGGAATCTCTAAAGCAGATATACAATGCATGCTCAACAGCCCCAGCCAGACCCTTTTGAAAAGACAAGGTCAGGCCGAATTAGGTTTACACCAAATGGCTTCCTCATGTACTCCAATATATCCTATTACTTGCCATTTTTATTTGTCAAAGGAATATCTTTTTTTGGAGGCAGACAAGAGTGTACATACATAAAACTTTCTGGTGTGAAAAGTCATCAAATACGGAACCAGCCAGAGGATGATGAGGGTGAAATCAGGGCAAAGGAGATAGCTAATTTAAGCAACAGAACCAAGAATGTGGCCAGAAAGAAGTTAGAAAAGAATAAATCTATATAGACAGTTTATGCACAAAAGTGTGGAAAGAATCTGAGACGTTGAAGGCAAAACCATGAGGAATTTGGGGGCGAAAGGGATTAGATCTTCACTAGAGACAACCCGGAGAAACAAATGAGGAAATGGTTAAGACTTCTATCTCACCCACCATGCGGCGGCAATCTCCGCTTTAAAGCACAGCCTCTCGCGATCTCGTTTCCTCGCTCACATACACCGCTAGTCCTACCCAAAGAACTACATATCCCAGAATGCACCATGCTCCTCCGCGAAAGAGCTCTGTTCTCGGCCAACAGTTCACAGCCTACAATTCCCAGGATGCGAGGCGACCCCCTTCCCACAGCTATGAAAGATGGGGAGTCCCTGGGGTTTTAGGCCCGGAGAGTCCACGCGCAGCTCACCTCGGAGCTCCGGGAGCCCTTCAACACCTGCTTGGTGAGTGCGATCACGTCAGTACCACAGGTGTTCACCTTCTCTGTGAGAAGCCCCTTTACGGACTGACCGAATCGCGCTTGCGAATCCGGCGTCCCAGTCGCCATCACCTCAACTAGTAAACGCCTCCGCTCGGGCGATGGCGAGTCGCCGGGGCCAAAAGAGCTGTAAAGCGGAAGGGAAGGAGGAGGCGTCCCTTCTTACCGTGGGAAAAGGAAGGGACGCATGCGCCCAGCGGCGGTTGACCTAGGCTAACTTTAAATTCATCTAAAATAGTCAGCTGATATCCTGAGGAAGACAGGGCCCAGGCAAACATCTTGCAGGGGATGGAGGACAGTTTCAGTAAATCCATGGTTTAGAGTAAGTAGGCCTGGATTACAGTCCCACTTCTGTGAGTGACTTCTTGTGATTTAGTTGTGTGACGGCAAGTTACTCAAACTCTGCGTCTTGTGTTCCTCATCTGTAAGATTGAAATCAAAATGTTAAAGTCTCCAAAGGGTTATGAGAGTGAATTAAGATCATTCAGTTCAATTTTAATAATCAATTCATGAACTAAATACCAAACTGTGCTAGGCTGAGGGTAGAGAAAGAAATGAGACACAGTCCTTGTCTCAGAGGACTCCCAGGCTAACGAGGCGTGTAGACAGGGGAACTAGGAAGAACAACGCAATAGAAAAATTGGCAAAGGACACAAATAGGCGATTAAAAAAAATCAAATGGCCAATAAATGTTAAAAATGCTCAACATCGCTAATAATTTTTAATGAGAGGTGACTTCTTTGTTCCATTAAAATCAAACTGATTATCAGCTTGGAAAAGACTTAATATATGAAATGTTTCATGTAGCTCTTTCTTTTTTAGCTAATGCCAGAGAGAGATGAGATTGGTGTTAGACTGCAAATTTTGTTCAAACTCACCTGAACTCAATGTCAACATTACTTTCTCTTCCAAGTGTCTAGATTCATATGACTGAGGATTCTTTCATTTAATTCTTGTTCTTAATCAGTTTTATTGAGATAGAATTTATGTGCAATAACTACATTCTTTTAAAGTGTACCGTTTGATGAATGTGACAGATGTATACACCTGTGAACCACCGCTATTAAGATACAGAACATTTTCATCACCCCCAGAAGTTTCCAGGTGCCGCTTTACAATTCATCTGTCCCTCACTTCAGGCAACACCTGATCTGCTTTCTACCACTGTTGATTAGTTTGCATTTCTAGAATGTTATATAAATGGAATTATGTAGGAAGTCTGGCTTCTTTCTCTTAGCATAATGATTTTGAGAGTCATCCACATTGTTGGATGTATCACTAGTCTCTTCCTTTATATGGCTAGAAAATATTCCATTGTATGTATATACAGTATCTCATTTTGTTTATCCACTCACCTGTTAATAGACATTTGGGTTGTTTCCACTTGGGGGCTATTATGAATAAAGCTGCTATGAACATTCTGTACAAGTCTTTATGTGGGTTGTTTTCATTTTTCTTGGGTAATATCTAGGAGTGGAATGACTGGGTCATATGGTAAGTGTTTAACTTTTCAAGAAACTGCCAAACCATTTTCCAAAGTTGTTTACTGTTGACGAAAACAATCCAGAACCAATCTATAAATGAAAATTTGGGTGAGTTTATTCTGAGCTTAAATCTGAGGATTATAACCCGGGAGTCTTTTCACAAAGGAACAGAGCACTCCAAAGAAGTGGGGGTACACAGGCTGGTTATATACCCTCAAAGAGTATGTTTCACATATGATTGAAATGTCCCTTTTACAATAGTCACGAGGCTGCTCTGTCAGCACAGCGATGGATGGAAACAGCAGATAGGTCTGCTGTCTCAGTGAACGCCGTAGGGTGGCAGGTGTGTTGCCTCGGGCTGGGGGGTCACAGGTGAGCGCTGCAATCGGTTCCCAGACTAAAGAAAGATGCTTAATCTTTAAGGAGATGCCAACGTTGGGAGGGGGAGAGAAGTTGCACCTTTATCTCAAGGGCCTTTGTTCTTGCCATAGGGAATCTCTAAAGCAGATATACAATGCATGCTCAATGGCCTCGGTCATGCCCTTTTGAAAAGACAAGGTCAGGCCGAATTAGGTTTACACAAAGTGGCTTCCTCATGTACTCCAATATATCCTACTACTTGCCATTTTTATTTGTCATTACCATTTTCCATTCCCAGCAGCAGTGTGGGAGACTCCAGTTGCTCCATACCCACAAACTGAGGGAAGCTCGATTGTTCTGTAGCCACAGCTGTTAGCCACCTGTGAGAGAATGGCCACTGACAGGTGGTTTCCATGATCCCCACCTCCTGGGTTGGTGCCCTTATGTGATCCCCTTCTCTTATGTGGGGGCAGGACCTGTGACTTGCTTTCACCTATAGTATATGCATTGATGACAGGAGATATGTGGTTACAGGTACTTAACTACATGATTACGTTACATAGGATTGTAACACCCGACGTGCTGAAGTCTCTCGCCCTTGCGGGCTGTGAGGAAGCAAGTGGCCATGTTGGAGAATTCCACGTGGCAAAGAACTGCAAGCAGCATCTAGTCACTGAGGGCTTAGCTTCCAGCTGACAGCCAGCAAAAAAATGAAGCTGTCAGTCAAACAACCGAAAGGAGCTGAATGCTGCTAATAGGCAGGCAAGGGGAGAAACAGATCCTGTCCTAGTGGAGCCTCCAAATAGGAACCTGGCCCTGGCCCCACCTTGATTGCAGCCTTGTGAAACCCTAAGTACATGGGCCAGAAAAGCTGTACTTGGATTCCTGATAATAAATGCATGTTGTTTTAAGCCACTAAGTTTGTGATGATATTGTTATATAGCAATAGAAACCCAATATTCCACCAGAATTTGTTTGAAATCTGTTCAATCAATCAATGACAACTCATTTCAGTGAATCCCTTTTGCAAATAAAGCAATCAGGGTCTGGCCCTTGCTGCTTTTTTTTTTTTTTTTTTTTGCTGAGGAAGATTAGCCCTGAGCTAACATCTGTGCCAGTCTTCCTCCACTTTATATGTGGGTTGCTGCCACAGCATGGCTGACAAGTGGTGTAGGTCCACACCCGGGATCCAAACCCATGAACCTGTGCCGCCAAAGCGGAGTGTGCCAAACTTAACCACTACACCACGGGGCTAGCCCGTGCCCCTCACTTCTGAAAGTCAGTCAGTCAGGGGCAGATTCATGCCAATAATCACTCCTCAGAGTGCCAATGAATCAACAAGAGCCTGACTCAAGTAACTACACTTCTCCAGATGATATCGACCTGCTTATGTCCATCAATCCCTGAAGTCTGTGCTTCCCCAAAACTGTTATGATCAGCTGTCTGCTCTGCTTGGAGAAACTGCCTGCTCTCCATTATTACAGTAAACAGTAAATTCAGTTTTGTCTTTTTTGTTTCACATATTGAACTATAGTCTTATCTTTGGACAATTCTAGAGGTTCCAGCAAGATCGTTTTGAAGACCCTCACTGGGCAGCATTCCAGGAAGCCTCAGGTCAAAAAGTGCACTCACTGGACTCCTTGTCTTCTCTCCTTCGGGTCACTTGCCCTACGAGTCAGTCTCAACAAGAATCTGAATTTTGACTAGTTTCATTGAGCTCTTGTTGCTAAATTAATTGTTATCCAATGATACATAACCAAATAGGTCTTTCTATAAGGCTTTTAGACTCAGGTCTTTATAGAAGATAATTGAGCCTGGATCTTTGTATTAAGTAATTAGACCTTTGGGTTTGGAGATGCAGGATTTAGTTATTAAATCTAGGTTTTTGTATAAAGTTATCAGACCTTTTGTTTGGAGGTATATTGTCTGATAAATATTTTTGCCATTAACGTGATTATTCTCCTGCTGCTTGCCTTGCTTTTGCCATTGTTTGTCTCTGCGTGCAAAGTTAAGTTTCAAGGGCTTTTGCTTTTTGCGGGGTCATCTTGTTTCTTTCGAATGTGTAAGGAAGTGTTCCACAGAGAATGGATGGATCACAGGCCCCACAGCCTCCAGCTCTATCCAAGCTGGCCCTTGAGGGTTAATGACTGAGGCCTGTGAGACTGGAGACTGGCTAATGTTACCACATGTCGTAAATCCCTTTTGCTAATTGAAACCACTGAACATTTTTCTACTAGTTGATTAACTAATTATGAATTACTGTTACTTTCTCCCTCTCATATTAGCATCTATTGGTGTAACTTTCTTAGTCCAGAAACTATATAACCTTTACCCAGTGAAGCAGAATCCCTAGATTATGTTTCTGGACTTCAAGAAGTGTCCATGACCAGAACAGAACTTTCGGATGTGCAAATATCAAATCTTGATGCAATATTGTTTGTTGATTGACTTCTTAGTAAGTATAAAAAGTGACAGTACCAGGCTTGATACAGGTAGCCCAGTCATGCTTGTAAAATCCTATCCCTTTCCAAAAGTCAAACTGTTCAAATGACTGAACTGTGGCCCTTTCAAAGGCATATCAAATTACTCAAATAAAAGAGTAGCTACATAATCTAATAGCTGGTTTGTGTTAAGACATTAGTTCTTTAAAGTGCTGTTTTAGGGGCCAGCCCGGCGGCATAATGGATAAATTTGCCCTCTCTGCTTCAGTGGCCCCGGGTTTCACTGGTTCGGATCCCGGGTGCGGACCTACACACCACTCATCAAGCCATGCTATGGCAGCAGCTCACATGGAAGAACCAGAAGAACTTACAACTAGGATATACAACTATGTACTGGGGCTTTGGGGAGAAAAAAAAGAGGAAGATTGGCAACAGACGTTACCTCAGGGCCAATCTTCCTCACCAAAAATTAAAAAATAAAGTGCTATTTTAAAAGATTTTCTTTAACTTCCTCAGAAACTCTTTAAAAATAAACAACAAACATGAATTACCTGATGCTTTGATACTACCTAAAATAATTGCTGGTCCTAAAGGATAGAGAATCACAGTACTATACTACAGAAGCTAGTCTAATACTGCAAACATACTTTTAAGATCATCATGCTAAACAGGCTGCTGTGATGAAAAGTTTATATACAAGGACCTCATATAAAAGAACAAAAATAATAAATTCATGGAGAAGTTAAAGGATTCAATCATAACTATGCAAAATCTGACCCACCAAATTCTGAAAAGAAACGCTAGGAACAGTGAGGTTAAGACCCATGAAGATAAGATCTTTAAAAACCAGCATCATCACCTGGTAGCAACAGACGAAAGCTCAAATGGACACTAGACTGAGTTCTCTGTGAAACATCTCCTTCAGGAAGTGTAAATTGACCACAATATAAATCATGGTTTGGGAAATTTTTTTCTAGGATCACAGAGGATTTGGCCAGTATATGCCTCATCTATAGCTAAATTAATCCGCAAAAATTTATAAAGGTATGATTCCAACATTCTGGAAAAGGCAAAACTATAGAGACAGTAAAAAGATCACGTTGCCAGGGGTCAGAAGGAGTGGGATGAACAGGCAGAGCATAGGGGATTTTTAGGGCAGGGAAAATACTCGAGAGACTATAATGATGGATACACGTCATCATACATTTGTCCAAGCCCGCAGAACGTACAACACCAAGAGTGAGCCATAATGTAAACTATGGACTTTCAGTGATAATGATGTGTCAGTGCAGGCTCATTAATTATAACAAATGGGCCACTCTGGTGGGGGATGCTGACAATGCAGGAGGCTGTGCATGTGTGGGGGCAGGAGTATACAGGAACTCTGTACATTCCCCTCAGTTTTGCTGTGAATTTTAAACTGTTCTAAAAAAAATAAGGTCTTCATAAAAAATTTGTAGAGGTGAGGAATTGCAAAGTTGTAAAGGACTGAAGCCATGCCTAAAGGTCATTTTGAACATCTCCAAATGGATGTAAATTAACTTCTTCTATGTGTTATATAAATAGGTGCTGGTAAGAATGCATTTATTTTCTGGATGAGCTGAAGTATTTCCATGTTGAAAAGCCACAAGTACAATGGCCAAAATACTGTCATAGTGTTTTGTACCTAGTTTCTACCTATGTTTTCTACATTCCAATTTATTGACCCAGTGATAAAGTGACACATTTAACTGAAACAGTTATTCATAAATTTAAATTGTGAAAGACTTTGCCTTTACTCAAAAGCACTTCTGTCTTCGTCATTCCCAAATCCTCTGGAAAAATGAAAGAGATTCTAATAGAACTGGCAAGTTGATACCAACTAGAGATCCCACACTGAGGTTTCCAGATAACTTTTGAAGGAGTTAGTCCAAGGAGGCTGACTGCTAACCCAAGAACTTCAGAACAAGCTGATAACCACATGAGCCAAAGAGCTACTGCCCCAAACCACTGGAACAAGATTCCTCCACACATCACACTCTTCATCCTCCTGTTTACTCATACTTTTTTTTTTTTTATCGATGTAAGCTTCTATATTTATGACTTATAATGTTCCCCTTATCAGTAATAATAATGTGCCTGTCTAGACTTTACTAGAAACAATCATCACACAAACTTTTAAATTTAGTTCTCTCAAGCTATTGCTAGCACAGTCAATTTAAAAAACAATATACCGATAAAAGTACTCTTTATAAAGTCCTTACACTAGAAGAAGTGCAAGATACAATAATAAATATTTGTCACAACAACGCCCAGAGACAACATACGTCAGCTCCATCAAGGTTGATCCATCTCGTGTGCAGCTTCTGGGTTCTATTTCACGTGTTGGAATTGGACCCTTCAGTGGCAGTCCAGAAACAAGGTTAATTATTCTGTAGAGCTATTCCAAAGATAGGACTCCCCAACACCCTCAGTGGACTATATCTCTTTACAGAGGCCAGAAAGAATAAAGCTATTTCTGGAAAGAGGCTCTTCTTTCTCCCTTGCTCACAATTTCCTCTGTTAATAACATTTTGAATGCCTGCAGTATATTTGTTAAGGGTCACTCTTTGTGTAGTTTATGTTACATGTGTTTTGATAAATGCAGAATGCCTTGTATCCTCCATTTACAGTACCACACAGAACAGTTCTGCTGCTCTGTAAGTCCCTCGTGCCCCACCTATTCCTGCCTCCTCCCCTCCCCTTGAGCCCCTGGCTGAAATACCTTCTACTGTCTCTCTAGTTTCCTTTACCCTAAATGTCAAATAGTTGGAATCATAGTATGTAGCCTTTTCAGACTGACTTCTTTCACTTAACAATATGCATTTAAGTTTCCTCCGTGTCTTTTTGTGGTTTGGTTGTTTATTTTTATTGCTGCATAATATTCCATTAGAGATGTACCACAGTTTGTTTATCCATTCACCTGTTATGCATAAAGCTGCTATAAACATTTGTGTGTATGTTTTGTGTGGACATAAGTTTTCAACTGATTTTCTTAAACACATAGGAGCACAATTGCTGGGTCTTATGTTTTTATTTGATAAAATACAAATCACATAAAATTTACCATTTTAAGCATTTTTTTAAGATTTTTTTTTCCTTTTTCTCCCCAAAGCCCCCCAGTACATAGTTGTGTATTTTTAGTTGTGGGTCCTTCTAGTTGTGGCATGAGGGATGCTGCCTCAGCATGGCCTGATGAGCGGTGCCATGTCTGCGCCCAGGATCCGAACCGGCAAAACCCTGGGCCGCCCAAGCGGAGCGCAAGAACCCAACCACTCAGCCACAGGGCCAGCCCCTTTTTAAACTATTTTTTAATGTACAATTCAGTAGCATTAGGTACATTTACAACATTGTGCAACCATCACCCACTATCTATTTCCCAAACTTTTCATTGTCCCAAAGAGACCCTCTGTACCCATTAAATAACTTCCCCTGGTAGCTTCTATACTTTTTTTTAAATTGAGATCATAATAGTTTATAACACTGTGAAATTTCAGTAGTACATTATTATTTGTCTGTCACCATATATATGTGCCCCTTTACCCCTTATGCCTACCTCCTAACCCCCTTCCCCTCTGGTAACCACTAATCTGTTCTCTTTGTCCGTGTGTTTATCTTCCACATATGGGTGAAATCATGCAGTATTTGTCTTTCTCTGTCTAGCCTATTTCGCTTAACATGATACCCTCAAGGTCCATCCATGTTGTTGTGAATGGAATGATTCTGTCTTTTTTTATGGCTGAATGGTATTCCATTGTGTATAGATATACATATATATATATACATATGTATGTATATATATATACCACATCTTCTTTATCCATTCGTTAGTCAGTGGGCACTTGGGTTGCTTCCACGTCTTGGCTATTGTAAATAATGCAGCAATGAACATAGGGGTGCATAAGTCTCTTTGAATTATTGATTTCAAGTTCTTTGGATAAATACTCAGTAGTGGGATAGCTGGGTTGTACGGTATTTCTATTTTTAATTTTTTGAGAAATCTCCATACTGTTTTCCATAGTGGCTGCACCAGTTTGCATATCCCAGCAGTATATGTGGGTTCCCTTTTCTCCACATCCTCTCCAACAGTTATCATTTTTTGTCTTGGTAATTATAGGCACCTTAACGGGTGTAAGGTAATATCTCAATGTAGTTTTGATTTGCATTTCCCTGATGATTAGTAATATTGAGCCTCTTTTCCTATTGGCCGCTGTAAACGTTCTTTGGAAAAATGTCTGTTCAGATTCTCTGCCCATTTTTTGATCAGGGTATCTGTTTTTTTTGTTGCTGAGTTGTGTGAGTTCTTTATATATTTTGGAGATTAACCCCTTGTCAAATATATGATTGCAAATATTTTCTCCCAGTTGGTGGGTCGTCTTTTCATTTTGTTCCTGGTTTCCTTTGTCTTGCAGAAGCTTTTTAGTCTGATGAAGTCCCATTTGTTTATTTTTCTTTTGTTTCCATTGCCCAAGTAGACATAGTATAAGAAAAGATCCTTCTAAGACTGATGTCAAAGAACGTACTGCCTATATTTTCTTCTAGGAGTCTTATGGTTTCATGTCTTACCTTCAAGTCTTTAATCCATTTTGAGTTAATTTTTGTGTATGGCGAAAGGTAATGGTCTACTTTCATTCTTTTGTATGTGGCTGTCCAGTTTTCCCAGCACCATTTGTTGAAGACACTTTCCTTTCTCCATTGTATGTTCTTAGCTTCTTTGTCAAAGATTAACTGTCTGCAGATGTGTGGTTTTATTTCTGGGCTTTCAATTCTGTTCCATTGTTCTGTGTGTCTGTTTTTGTACCAGTACCATGCTATTTTGATTACTATAGCTTTGTAGTATATTTTGAAGTCAGGGATTGTGATGCCTCCAACTTTGTTCTTTTTTCTCAGGATTGCCTTGGCTATTTGGGGTCTTTTGCTGCCCCAATGAATTTTAGGATTCTTTGATCTATTTCCATGAAGAATGTCATTGGGATCTGATTGAGATTGCATTGAATCTGTAGATTGCTTTAGGTAGTATGGACATTTTAACTCTGTTTATTCTTCCAATCCTCGTGCATGGACTATCTTTCCATTTCTTTACGTCATCATTGATGTCTTTCAGTAATGTCTTATAGTTTTCATTGTATAGGTCTTTCACGAAACTCCTTGGTTAAATTTGTTCCTAGATGTTTTATTCTTTTTCTTGCAATTGTAAATGGGACGGTATTCGAGTTCTCTTTCTGTTAGTTCATTATTAGAGTATAGAAACGCAACTGATTTTTGTAAGTTAATTTTGTACTCTGCTACCTTGCTGTAGTTGCTGATTATTTTTAATAGTATTCTGATGGACTCTTTAGGGTTTTCTATATATAAAATCATGTCATCCACAAACAGCGAGAGTTTCACTTCTTCATTGCCAATTTAGATACATTTTATTTTTCTTGCCTAATTGCTCTGGCCGAAACCTCCAGTACTCTGTTGAAAAAGAGTGACAAGAGTAGACACCCTTGTCTTGTTCCTGTTCTCAGAGGGATGGCTTTGAGTTTTTTCCCATTGAGTATGATATTGGCTGTGGGTTTGTCATATATGGCCTTTATTATGTTGAGGTACTTTCTTTCTATACCCATTTTATTCAGAGTTTTTATCATAAAAGGATGTTGGATCTTTCAAATGCTTTCTTTGCATCTATTGAGATGATGTTGTGGTTTTTATACCTCATTTTGTTAATGTGGTGTATCATATTGATTGGTTTGCAGATGTTGAATCATCCCTGCATCCTCAGTATAAATCCCACTTGATCACAGTGTGTGATCCTTTTACTGTATTGATGTATTCCATTTGCCAATATTTTGTTGAGAATTTTTGTGTCTACGTTCATCAGTGACATTGGCCTGTAATTTTCCTTCTTTGTGTTGTCTTTGTCTGGCTTTGGGATCAGGGTGATGTTGGCCTCATAAAATGTATTAGGAAGTGTTCCACCTTCTTCAATTTTTTGGAATAATTTGAGAAGGACAGGTATTAAATCTTCTTTGAATGTTTGGTAGAATTCTCCAGAGAAGCCATCTGGTCCTGGACTTTTATTTTTTGGGAGGTTTTGATTACTGTTTCCATCTCTTTACTTGTGATTTGTCTATTCAGATTCTCTATTTCTTCTTGATTCAGTTTTGGGAGGTTGTATGAGTCTAAGAATTTATCCATTTCTTCTAGATTGTCCAGTTTGTTGGCATATAGTTTTTCATATTCTCTTAATAATTTTTTGTATTTCTGTGGTATCCATTGTAATTTCTCCTCTTTCATTTCTAATTTTTATTTATTTGGGCCTTCTCTCTTTTTTTCTTAGTGAGCCTGGCTAAGGGTTTGTCACTTTTGTTTATCTTCTCAAAGAACCAGCTCTTAGTTTCATTGATCTTTTCTACTGTTTGTTTGTTTCAGTTTCACTTATTTCTGCTCTGATTTTTATTTCCCTCCTCCTGCTGACTTGAGGCTTTATTTGTTCTTCTTTTTCTAGTTCTGTTAGGTGTAGTTTAAGATTGCTTATTTGAGATTTTTCTTGTTTGTTAAGATGGACCTGTATTGCTATGAATTTCCGTCTTTGGACCACTTTTGCTACACCCCATATGAATTGGTATCGTGTATTTTCATTTTCATTTGTCTCCAGATATTTTCTGATTTCTCCTTTAATTTCTTCAATGGTCCATTGGTTGTTCAGTAGCATGTTGTTTAGTCTCCACATATTTGTCACTTTCCCAGATTTTTTCTTGTTGTTGATTTCCAGTTTCATACCATTATGGTTGTAAAAGATGCTTGATATGATTTCAATCTTCTTAAATTTATTGAAGCTTGCCTTGTTTCCCAACATGTGGTCTATCTTTGAGAATGTTCCATGTGCACTTGATAGGAATGTGTATTCTGCTGCTTTTGGATGGAGTGTTCTTTATATATATCTATTAAGTCCACCTGGTCTAGTTTTTCATTTAATTTCACTATTTCCTTGTTGACTTTCTGTCTGGATGATCTATCCATCGAAGTAAGTGGGGTGTTAAGGTCCCCTACTATTATTTTGTTGCTGTTAATATCTCTTTTTAGGTCTGTCAATAGTTGCTTTATGTATTTTGGTAGTCCTGTGTTAGGTGCATATATATTTACAAGTGTTATGTCCTCTTGGTGGAGTGTCCCTATTATCATTATATACTGCCCTTCTTTGTCTCTCACTGCCTTTTTTATCTTGAAGTCTACTTTGTCTGATATAAGTATGGCAACACCTGCTTTATTTTGTTGGTTATTATCTTGGAGTATCATCTTCCATCCCTTCACTCTGAGCCTGGGTTTGTCTTTAGCACTGAGATGTGTTTCCTGGAGGTAGCTTATTGTTGGGTCTTGTTTTTTAATCCATCCAGCCACTCTGTGTCTTTTGATTGGAGAATTCAATCCATTTACATTTAGAGTGACTATTGATATATGAGGGCTTAATGCTGCCATTTTATCACTTGTTTTCCAGTTGTTCTGCATTTCCCTCATTTCTTGTCCTGTATTTTGGACTGCCAATTCAGTTTGGTGGTTCTCTATGATCGTTTTCTCAGTTTTTTCTTTATTTATCATTTGTATCTCTGTTCTGATTATTTGTTTAGCAGTTACCATGAGGTTTGTATAAAAGATCTCATGGATGAGATAGTCCATTTTCTGATAGCCTCTTATTTCCTTAATCTAAGTATGTTCCATCCCTTTTCACTTCCCTAAGTTATTGTTGTCAGAGCTTATTCCATTTTGTGTTGTGTGTTTGTGGTTAAAATGAAGTGATTATAGTTACTTTTGATGTTTTCCTTCCCTTTATCTTTAATGTTATAATTAAGTATTTGCTAATCTGTTTTGATAGAGAGCTGCGATTTTCTCATTTTGTGTGCCTATTTATCTCCTTGCTCAAGGCTTTGTAAACTCTTTCTTTTTTTCAGGTATGAGGACCTTCTTGATCATTTCTTGGGGGTGGGGGCTCTTGTGCTGATGAACTCCCTCATCTTTTGTTTATCTGAGAAAGTTTTTATTTCTCCATCATACCTGAAGGATATTTTTGCTGGATAGAATATTCTTAGCTGAAAGTTTCTGTCTTTCAGAATTTTGAATATATCATTCTACTCTCTCCTAGCCTGTAAGGTTTCTGCTGAGAAATCTGCTGAAAGCCTGATAGAGGTTCCTTTCCTTTGTAGGTTATTTTCTTCTGCCTTGCTGCCTTTAATATTTTTCCCTTGTCATTGACTTTTGCCAGTTTTACTAATATATGCCTTGGAGAAGGTCTTTTTACGTTGATGTAATTAGGAGTTCTATTATCGTATTTTACTTGTAGTTCCAGCTCCTTCCCCAGGTTTGGGAAGTTCTCCATTATTATTTCTTTGAACAAGCTCTCTGCTCCTTTTTCCCTCACTTCTCTCTCTTGAATACCCATAATCCTTATGTTGCATTTCCTAATTGAGCCAGATATTTCTCGAGGAATTTCTTCATTTCTTTTTAGTCTTCATTCTCTCTCCTCCTCCATCTGAAGCATTTCTATTCTCTAAATTGCTAATTCTGTCCTCCATAATATCAGCTCTGTTATTTAAGGACTCTAGATTTTTCTTTATCTCATTCATTGTATTTTTCATCTCTAACATTTCTGATCGGTTTTTCTTTATAGTTTCAATCTCCTTTGTGAAGAATTCCCTCTGTTCATTAATTTTACTCCTGATTTCATTGAACTGTCTGAGTTTGCTTATAACTTGTTGAGTTTTCTTATGATAGCTATTTTGAATTCTCTGTCATTTAGATTGTAAGTTTCTGTGCCTTCAGATTTATTTCTGGGGCTTGTCATTTTCTTTCTGTTCTGGAGTATTAATATACCTCTTCATACTATTTGATGGGGTGGATTTGTGCCTTCACATAGTGGTAGTATCTTCTCATAGATTCCACCTGCCACCCCAGCAGGTGGGCAGGAGCTGTGTGTTCTGAGCCCACTGTGACCCCTGACAGCTGTGCCTATCCTTTGGATGCTATGCTGACAGGGCCCATCTGCATTTGCCCGCTCACCACCACTGCTTTACAAACACATGCACCAGCGCTCTGGCAGGGGTCCCTTCCTCTGGCAGACCAGCTGAGCCACACCAGGTGGGGGAGAGAGGCACTTTCTTTCATATGCATGCTCCTGGGGGCATTCCCACTCTTCCCTTGCTTTTGCCCTCCTGGGGTGCTTGGCTTTGTGAATATGCCCTGTGATTGTTTAGCCATCTCAGTGTGGAGCTTTCCCATGGCCTGGGAGGCAACTCAGAGAGCAAGGCATTTCCACAGAGGACTTCCTCTTCCCTCCTCTCCTCTCAGAGTCACACATGGTCCCACACCCTAGGTCACTGTCATTGGGGTAGGGAAAGGAGATTCCCTTATCTCCTTCCACTGCCTTCCAGAGGATCCAGCACCTTCACCTTCAGATGTATGGCTGCATGGGTTTCTCAGATGTCAGTTGTGTTGTGTGAATGTCCCCTGTTGGTTTCTGAGTGTCCTTTTTGTTGCATCTTAGTGGAGAGAGTCTAAGGGAAGAGCTCACTCTGCCATGATGCTGATGTCACTCTAGCTCTCCATTCTACTTTATATCTCTATGAATTTGCCCATTCTAGATACTTCATTTAAGTGTAATCATACATTGTTTGTCCTTTTTTTCTAGTTTATTGCCCTTGGCATAATGTTTTCAAGGTCCATCCATATTGTAGCAGGTACCAGAACTTCATTCTTTTATATGGCATAGTAATAATCCATTGTATGTTTATACCACATTTTTTTCATCTGTTCTTCTGTTGGACACTTGTATTGTTTTCACTTCTTGGCTGTTATGGATAATGCTGCTATGAACATTGGCATTTTTGAATTCCTGTTGTTAACTCTTTTGGGTACATACCTAGGTGTGGAATGCTAGGTCATATGGTAATTCTATGTTTAACATTTTGAGGAACAACCAAACTATTTTCCACAGTGGCTGCAACATTTTACATTCCTACCAGCAATGTACAAGGGTTACAATGTCTCTACATCGTTGCCAACATTTGTTATGGTCTGTATTTTTTTATATATACAATAGCCATCCTAGTGGGTAGGAAGTGGTAAGAACATGTTTAGTTTTGTAAGAAACTGCCAAATTGTCTTCCAAAGTAGTTGTACCATTTTGCAGTCCCATCAGTGATGAATAAGAGTACGTGTTTCTCCACATCCTCCTCAGCATTTGATATTGTCAGTTCTTTGAATTTTAGCCATTCTAATAGGTGTGTAGTAGTTTTAATTTGTTTTAATTTGAAGTTCCCTAATAACATATGACATTGAGCATCTTTTCTTGTGCTTTTTTGCCATTGGTGTATCTTCTGTGGTGAGGTGTCAGTTTGGATCTTTTGCCATTTTTTAATCGGATTGTTTGTTTTCTTACTGTTGGGTTTTAAAAATTCTTAGTATATTTTGAATACAAGTCTTTTACCAAATATGTGCTTTGCAAATATTTCTCCCAGCCTGCAGTTTGTCTCTTTATTTTCTTAACAGTGGCTTTTGCAGTGCAGTTTTAAATTTTAATGGAGTCCAACTTATCAATTTTTTTCTTTCACGGATCATGCTTATGGTTTGTGTAACTAAAAAGTCATCACCAAGCCCAGGGCCCCTAGGTTTTCTCCTATGTTATCTTCTAGGAGTTTTATGGTTTTGTGTTTTACATGTAGGTCTCCAATCCATTTTCAGTTGACTTTTGTGAAATGTATAAGAACTGTTGTCTAGATTTTTCTTTTTGCATGAGAATGTCATTGTTCCAGCACAGTTTGTTGAAAAGACTAGCATTTCTCCATTCAATTGCCCTTACTCCTTTGTCAAAGATCAGTTAACTATTTTTATGTGTGTCTGTTTCTGGGTTCTCTATTTTGTTCCATTGATCTGTCTATTCTTTCATCAGTAATGCACTATCTTGATTATTGTAGTTTTACAGTAAGTCTTGAAATCAAATAGTGTCAGTCCTCTTCCTTTTTTCTTCTTCAGTATTGTGTTGCCAATTCTGGGTCTTTTGCATTTCCATGTACACTTTAGAATTATTTTGTCAATATCCACAAAATAACTTGCTGAGATTTTGATTGGGATTGCATTCAATCTATAGATCAAGTTAGGATGAACTGACACCTTAACAATATTGAGTGTTCCTATTCATGAACATGGAATATCTCTCCATTTATTTAAATATTTGTTTATTTCTTTCATCATTTTTTAAATTTCTTTTACTACTTGTACTCATTTTGTTATATGTACATACACATTTTATTCCTATGTACTTAAATTTCACTAATGTAAATGGTGTTGTGTTTTAAATGTCCAATTACAATTGTTCATTGCTGGTATATAGGAAAGCAATTGAGTTTTGTATATTCACCTTATGTCCTACAACCTAGCTATAAGCCCTTATTAGTTGCAGGAGATTTTGTTTGTTTGTTTGTTTGTTCTTTGGATTTTCTATGTAGACAATTATGTCATCTGTTAATAGAGAAAGTTTTATTTCTTTTTTTCTTTTTTTTGAGGAAGATTAGCCCTGAGCCAACTACTGCCAATCCTCCTCTTTTTGCTGAGGAAGACTGGCCCTGAGCTAACATCCATGCCCATCTTCCTCTACTTTATATGTGGGATGCCTACCATAGCATGGCTTTTGCCAAGCAGTGCCATGTCCACACCTGGGATCCAAACTGGCGAACCCCAGGCTGCCGAGAAGCAGAACGTGCGAACTTAACTGCTGCACCACCGGGCTGGCCCCGACAGTTTTATTTCTTTGTTCCCAATCTGTATACTTTTTATTTTTTTTTAATTGTCTTAGTGCATAGGTAGGACTTCCAGTATTTTGTTGGATAGAAATTGGTAAGAGGGGACATCCTTGCCTTGTCTCTAGTCTTACAGGGAAAGCATCTAGCTTCTAACCACTAAATATGATGTTAGCTGTAGGGTTTTTTTAGTTGTTCATCAAGTTGGGGGAGTTCCCCTCTATTCCTAGTTTGCTGAGAGTTTTTATCATGAATGGATGTTGGATTTTTGTCAAATGCTTTTCTGCATGATATAACCTTGTGATTTTTCTTTTTTTAGCCTATTGATGTGATGGATTATATTAACTGATTTTTCTAATATTGAACTATATTGCATACCTGAGATAAATCCCACTTGGTCGTGTGTATAATTCTATTTACATATTGTTGGATTCAAGTTGCTAATTTTTTTTTGAGAACTTTGCATGCATGTTCATGAAATATATTGGTCTGTAATTTTCCTTTCTGGTAATGTCTTTATCTGATTTTGGTATTAAGGTAATTCTGGCCTCATAGAATGAGTTAAGAAGTGTTCCCTCTGCTTCTATTTTCTGGAAGAGATTGTAGAAATTTGGTATCAGTTTGTTTTTCCTTACATGTTTGGTAGAATTCACCAATGAAACCATATGGGCCTGATGCTTTCTGTTTTGGAGCAGTATTAATTATTGATTCAACTACTTTAATAGATATGGACCTATTCAGATTATCTGTTTCTCCTTGTGTGAGTTTTGGTAGATTGTCTTCAAGGAATTGGTCCGTTCGTCTAGGATATCAAATTTGTGGGTATAGAGTTTTTTATAGTATCTCTTTATTATTCTTTTAATGTCTGTGGAATCGTTAGTCCCATACTGTATCGGTGTCATTAATCCCATAGTGGTCCACTGGATCAGTAGTGATGGCCCCTCTTTCATTTATGATATTAGCAATTTGTGTCTTCTCTCTTAGGAAAAAAAGCCAGGTTAGCCTGGCCTGAGGTTTCTCAATTTTATTGATCTTTCAAAGAACCAACTTTTGGTTTTGTTGATTTTCTCTTTTGCTTTCCTGTTTTAAATTTCACTGATTTCTGCTTGAATTTTTACCATTTATTTTCTTTTGCTTGCTTTAGGTTTATATTGTTTTTCTTTCTCTAGTTTCCTAAAGTGGAAACCTAGATTATTGGTTTTAGATATTTCTTTTTTTCTAACATAGGTATCCAATGCTACAAATTTCCCTCTAATCACTGCTTTTGCTGTATTCCACAAATTTTAACAAGTTGTACTTTCATTTTTATTTAGTTCAAAATATATATTTTTAATTTCACTTGAGATTTCTTCTCTGATTCATGTGTTATTTAGAAGTGTGTTATTTAATCTCCAAGTATTTTGAGACTTTCCAGCTATCTTTCTGTTACTGGTTTCTGTTACTATGTGGTCTGAGAAGATACTTTGTATAATTTTTGTTCTTTTAAATTTGTTCAGGTGTATATCATATGGCCCAGAATGCAGTCTATCTTGGTGAATGTTGCATATGAGCTTGAGAAGAATGAGTATTCTGCTGTTGTGGATCAAAGGAATCTGTACATGCCAGTTAGCTAATGAACACTAACCATCCAGGTCAGAGCAACTGCAACAATGCCTAATTTTGGCTGGAAATCGGCTCAGAGACAATATGTATGAAACTTGCTTGGATAAATGTAATATCTGAAAATATCAATATGTTCTGAGAAGATTCCTGCTTTTGGCTAAGATAGAGTAACAAGAATCAGATTTACTCTCATATCTGAAACAACTATCTTTTAAAAAACTGATAAAATATAAGACATAACAGTTTTTTTGAAGAAGAAGATTAGCCCTGAGCTAACCACTGCCAATCCTCCTTTTTTTGCTGAGGAAGACTGGTCCTGAGCTAACATCCGTGCCCATCTTCCTCACTTTATATGTGGGATGCCTACCACAGCATGGTTTTGCCAAGCAGTGCCATGTCCACACCCGGGATCTGAACCAGCAAACCCCAGACTGCCAAAGCGGAACGTGTGAACTTAGTCGCTCTGCCACTGGGCTGGCCCCAAGGCATAACAGTTTTTAAGATACTGGACATCATACAATGAAGGCTAGTGATCTCTGAGAGATGGGAAGAGAATGAGGTGAGTCCAATGATTTCTCCAGCTTACTGCCTGGACAAAGTTGCCAGTCTATGACACAGAGAAGGGAAATCTAAGCAGAGCGTGGTGGAGGAGACAAAGCTGGGAATTTGGGGAGGTCAAGGAGACTAGAGGTCACAAGGCAGAGGACAGAGCTTTACAGAGAGAAACTCTAGCCATCTGCAGAGTGGTGCCCTTGAATCTTTAAATGAGTCCCAATAAGGGCATTCATGTGAGAAAACTACTCAATGTCAGCGGAGGAACCACCTGAAGGGATGGGAGGAAGCAAGGGTTGTTGCTCCCACAGCGTCGTGCTCCCATTAGCCAGAGTGGAAAACAATGATTCACGGGGCGTTGCGCAGAGCACTTAGAAGGATTTTGCCTTAGTCGTGAGGCAAAATTAGCTCTAGACTAAATACTACCACTCTAGTTTCAGCCAACAAGTCAAAAACAAGATCCAAAGGATCACACCAGCAAAGATAATAACATGCAATCACATATATTTCAGATTTTTGTTTTTATTTTGAAATGGTAGTTTTATTTTTTTTACAAGTTAAAGGTAAATTTTTTAATCAACTAAGATTTTTCAGTAATCAGCTGATAGATGTATCACTGATATCCAAGGATGAAAAGTGAAATGTACAGCCAGAGTGCACTGTGACGACTAAGATTGTTACATCAGCATCTGAGACCGCTGCCCCCATTGTTCATGGTGGCGCAAGGTCAAGTTCTCAAGGAAGGAATTTGATTAGCTTAACCCGATCTGAGAACTGATTCCCTTTCAGCCATAATCTAGTCCAATAAGGTCACAAAACACAAATGCGCAAACCGTGGGTGAGTGTAGGAGGCAATGATTGATAGCTCTAGTATAGGAGTCATCCATTTTGATCATTATCTAGTCCAATCAAGGTTACAAGACACAGAGGCTGGCCGGTGGCGCTGCGGTTAAGTTCACACATTCCACTTCTCAGCGGTCTGGGGTTTGCCAGTTCGGATCCCAGGTGTGGACATGGCACCGCCTGGCAAAAGCCATGCTGTGGTAGGCGTCCCACATATAAAGTGGAGGAAGATGGGCACGGATGTTAGCTCAGAGCCAGTCGTCCTCAACAAAAAGAGGAGGATTGGCAGTAGTTAGCTCAGGGCTAATCTTCCTAAATTAAAAAAGAAAAAAAAGATTACAAGACACAGATGCACAAACTGTGGGTGAAGCCAGATGAGTGTAGGAGGCAACTGTCCATTTCTAAATTCTGTGATGGCAAAGGGCAGTGCCTATTTTTAAAAATTTGAATATTGGTAATAGTTAAAACCAGGAGAGGGGTGAGATCAGCCACGGAGAAGGTAGATGGAGAAGGGCCAAGGAGTGGACTCTAGTAGGAACCCTTGACACACACGAGATGACAGTGAGAACAAGAGGAGGAACAAAAGAATTACAAAGAATCCAAAGCTATGTGATATTTCATGTTAGAGAGTTTAAAGAAGATAAAAATAATCAATAACGCAAATGGACAGTTTTTATAGGAGAAGGTCTGAAAGACGTCCAATAGATTTGGCAATATGAAGGCCACTGCCGACCTTATTAACAGCAATTCCAATAATGTGGGGTCAGAGGCCAAACTGCAATGAGTATACAATGAATGGGAATAAGACAGAGACACAAGTGTCTCTTATTCTACCAAGAAGTCTGATTGAAAAGAGAAGAGAAATTAAAGGAAAATTAGAGGGGAATGTGGTGTCAGTGGATGATTTAAAAATTTTATTTGGGATAAAAGTCTTTTTTTTTTTTTTTTAAAGATTGGCACCTGAGTTAACAACCATTGCCAATCTAATTTTTTTTCTTTCTGCTTTTTCTCCCCAAATCCCCCCAGTACATAGTTGTATATTTTTTCAGTTGTGGGTCCTTCTAGTTGTGGCATGTGGGATGCCACCTCAACGTGGCCTGATGAGTGGTGCCATGTCCACGCCCAGGATCCAAACCAGCAAAACCCTGGGCCGCCACAGCAGAGCACGCAAACTTAACCACTAGGCCATGGGGCCGTCCCCTGGGATAAAAGTCTTAAGCATATTTGTCATCTGAGGAGAAGAAGCTAATAGACAGGTGGAGCTGAAGATGCGAGAGGAAAATGATGAAAGAAACAAGAATCTGTGGGAGGCGTGAGGGAACAGGGTCAAGGATATAGGTGGTAGGGTCAATTTTTTAATTTTTAATATTTAAATTTAAATATATTGCTTAATACAGTGAGTTAAAATATTTTCTATCTGTGTTCCTCTCTTCTTTTTTCTCTTTTTAATTTTTATCTCAACTTTGAAATGGGTAATGCATTCACAACATTCAATTTTTTTTAAGTTACGAAAGGGTACACACTGAAAAGTCTTCCTCCCACTGCCACCCACCAGCTTCCTAATTTTTCTTCCCATAGACGATCAAATTCATGAGCTTCTTGTCTAGCCTTCCAGAGATACGTTGTGCATACACGAGCAAAAAAGTACATTTATTCTTCTCTCTTTTTTTCACACAAATGGAAGCATTTAATACACATAATTCTTACTTTTGCTTTTTTTAAATCTAACAATATATTTTGGAAATCTTTCCACAGTAAGCACACAAAGTGTTTCCTCCTTTTTTCTGACTGCATTGTATTCCAATCTCCTACTCATGGTGGGCATATTACTGGCAATTATAAACATTGCTGAAATGATTTGTTTTGCACATCAAACTATGAGACATCTGCAGGATAAATTCCTGGAATTGGAATAATTGGTTCAAAAGATATGCATATAAAAAATTTCAGTCTATATTATGAGAAGCAGAAAAGTATTGCAGTTAAGAACTAACAGCTTTAGACTGCTTAGATCCAAGCTTCATCATTGACTAGTTATATGGCCATGGGCAAGTCCTTGTGTTTGTTTCCTCATTTGTAAAACGGAGATGGTGATAATAATAGTACCTACCTTGTAGAGTTTTTATAAGGATTAAATGAGATAGTAGATGTAATACAATACAAATGCTCAATAAAGTTATTATTTTGCCACATTGTTAGAGGAGTTGATTAGAAACAGCAGTAGCAATTCCTCACCTTTAAGATTGCAGGAAAGGATGTGATAGAGTGTAAATTAAGGGAAATTGAACTTAATGGCCTCAGATTCCTTAAGTAAAAGGTAAGGTTATCTGCTGAGCATGAAAAGAATGGGGTTGAGAATGGGGCTTGAAGTTTGGAAGAGTAATTGAAGTGGAAGTAAGGACTTGATGAGATGAAGGAACTGTGAGGTTGGGATGTTGGCTTATCATCCTCCATGGACTCTAAAGTCATGCGGGATGACAGAAGGATGGAGAGGAAAGATGTGAGCCTGGTGCCCAAATCTTAAAATGAATCTTAAATGAAAATGAGCAATAGGAGGTCAGTAAGTAATTGCAATGACAAAGGTTTGAAACTGTAAAGGAGCAAGAATTCGTACTCAAAGGTGGAGGAGTGGCGGCCTGGAGGCTGTTGCGAGTGAAGAGAATGTCAATTCCATTGCCTAACCTGGACAATAGATGTCTTCAAAAGGACAGCAGGGGAAGGGCTGTCCTCAGAGAAGGGTCCAGTTTCGGTAAGGCAGGAGGTAGAATATTCTATAGTTAGATAAGGAAAAGAGGGAAGTATGCTTGTTCTAGAAAGAGAGAATACCAGAGGGCTCAGAAAAAAGGTTTTTGAGAGAAGGAGAGAAGCAATTGGAGGCTGGGTGGAGTAGAAGCATCATAAAGCAAGATGGGGATGGGAATAGGTAAGAATACAGGGAGCCTTCAGCCAATGGGGAAGTCACTGTTTTTGGAAGCTGATGAAAGCTATGGATCCTCTCTCCAGAAAAATATATATTTATACATAACACGCGCCACAAACTCCATACACACCCAACTTTTTTAAAGTAAACTTTTTACTGAAGTATAACATACATACAAATAATTGGTGTCCAGCTAAGAGTGAACATACTGTGTTACCAGCAACTAGATCAAGAAACAGAACATTACCTGCTCCCCAGAAACCTCCCCTTGAGACCTCTTTCAGCCACTAACCACCCCCTAAGGGTAACCACTAGCCTGACTTCTATAACCACAGATTAGTTTCATATATTTTTTTGAAACTTACATAAATGAAATCATACACTATGCATTCTTATGAGCCTGGTTTCTTCACTCAATGTTATGTTTGTGAGGTTCATCCGTGTTGGCACAAGTAGTTGCAGTCCATTCCTTCTCATCTCTATAGTATGACGTATGACAATTTATCCATTCTACAAATCAATAAATATTTGGGTTTTTCCTAGTTTGGATGATTACAAATAGCGCTGCTATGAACACTCTTGAACATGCCTTTTGGTGAACATATGTACACATTCTGCCGGTTGTATACCTAAGAATAGTGTTCCCGGGTCATAAGTTCAGCTCTAGTAGATAATGGGGCTTGTGTTTTAGACAAGAAACGAGGAAAACAGGGAAGCAAGGGAAGGGAAATTCATACAAGCTTTCAGTCTGAAATCTGGTGTAAAGTTACACAGGATATTTTGCATAAATCATTTATCAACACTGAGACCAAATTAAAATCACAACAAAGACTTGAATAAATCCAGAGGGAGATTCTTTGAAAATATTAATAGAACCTCTGACAAGCCAAGTCAAGAAAAAAAATAGAAAACACAAAATTTTAAGAAACATTAATTGCCATAATAACTCCAGAAGACTGAGAAGAGTTGAGAACACCAATAGCTATTGAAGAAACTGGAAAATTATGTTAGAGAATTATCTTTCCAAAAAAGGCACTAGGACCTGACAATTCTCATGGTCACCTTTCTTTAGAACTTCAAAGAATAGACCATTCCCATGCTATTTAATCTGCTTTAGCATATAATAAAAGATTGAAGGTTTTACCAATAACTTTATACAACTAGAAAATCATAATACCAAAATCTGACAATGCATAAATAAGAAAATTATAGCCCAAGTTTTCATATGACAAGAGATGCAAAAGAAAGAAAATCCTAAGTAATTTACAAAGAGAATTTAATTCTATCTTAAAACACTCTGGGGGGTGGCCCCATGGGCTAGTGGTTAAGTCCAGCACACTCTGCTTCGGTGGCCCAGGTTGGGTTCCCGGGTGTGGACCTACACCACTCATTGGCCGCCATGCTGTGGCAGCAACCCGTGTAAAAAATAGAGGACAACTGGCACAGATGTTAGCACAGGGCAAATCTTCCTCAAGCCAAAAAAAAGAAGAAGAAGACATTCTGGATAAGGTACTACTATTCCAGGAATAGTTGGACACCCAAGAAATCTATTAAAATAATGCATCTCATAAATAAGTCAGTATTTGTCACAAGTCTTTAAAATATGCATACATAGCCTTTGACCACAACTCCACTTTTAGGATTCTATCCTAAGAAAATATTAACAGTTATGCAGAAAGGTTTCACTACAAGGCTATTTCTTAGTGTTGTTTATATCAACAACAAAGACAAAAACAGAAACAACCTAAATGTCCACTAATACAATACAGTATCAGTTAAATAAACTATGCTGTATATGTATGATATACATACAATGGAATAATATGCAGCCATTAAAAATAATGTTGTAGAAGGGGCCGGTCCAGTGGCACAGCAATTAAGTGTGTATGTTCTACTTCAGCGGCCTGGGGTTCACCGGTTCGGATCCCGGGTGCAGACACAGCACCACTTGGCAAGCCATGCTGTGGCAGGCGTCCCACATATAAAGTGGAGGAAGATGGGCATGATGTTAGCTCAGGGCCAGTCTTCCTCAGCAAAAAAAAGAGGACTGGCAGTAGTTAGCTCAGGGCTAATCTTCCTCCAAAAAAAATAATAAAATAATGTTGTAGAAAAGTCTTTAATAACAGAAAAATGTGCATGCCCCCAAAAAATGCAATATGGGTTCATTTAGGCTAGCAAATACATTTCAAATTTTTCATTTATCTTTAGCTATCCACATTTGCCAGATTTTCTGCAATTATCATGTATAACTTTTATAATACGGTGATGAGGATGTGAAACAACAATTTTTTTTCCTGCTTTTTCTCCCCAGTCCCGCCAGTACATAGTTGCATATCTTAGTTGTGGGTCCTTCTAGTTGTGGCATGTGGGACACTGCCTAAGCATGGCCTGATGAGCGGTGCCATGTCCTCACCCAGGATCTGAACCAGTGAAACCCTGGGCCACTGAAGCGGAGCACATGAACCTAACCACTTGGCCATGGGGCCTGCCGCAACAACTTCTTGAAATCTTTTTTTTTTTTTAATTTTTTTGCTGAGGAAGATTTGCCCTGAACTAACATCTGTGCCAATCTTCCTCTATTTTTTGGTATGTGGGCCACCAGCACAGCATGGCCACTAACAGAGCAGTGTAGGTCTGTGCCCGGGAACTGAACCCAGGCCGCTGAAGCAGAGTGCGCTGAACTTAAACACTAGGCCACAGGAGCTGACCTCTACATTTTTTTTTAAATTCCGATTTTTGTTACACAATATTATAAGCCAATATGACCTCAATAAAATAATAATGAAAAACAATAATAATAAAATTCCCATGTCTAGCTTGTGGTTGTGGGTGAAACATCAGAGAACCACCTGGCATTTACTTTAGGATAGAAGGTTCTTATTCATATTTCTCTACCAGCTGGTTGACACCACTTAGGTCTGGATCACAGGACCCAGGCCTCCCCACTTCTCACCAAGCTGTCACACTTTACACAAGATCTCCTCATCCAGTCTACCTTGGCACTGATCCCAAAGTCACCTCCTAAAACTCCACTGTCCCGGTCACTCCTGTTACAGGCTCCTAACATCAGCCCTGATATCAGTTCCCCCACATTGAACCCAGCGTATATGGGGTTAAAACTAAAACCCACCACCCCCTTTCCTGCTTCTCTAGCTCCACTCATATGTAAATACCTGTTTCTTTAAACTTGGACTCCTTGAGCTTTACAACTAAATGGGAGTTACAAATTGTGAAAAGCCCAGGTGGCCTGGAGTTGGAGGCACACTAAAGTTTGGCTAATCATGTGTCCTTGAGTTTGCCAGGAAAGCCGCTGTCTCAAGGATATCGAGGAGCGGAGGCTTCCCAGACCTCAACTCCTACTCCCGGCGCTCGAACCCGCCTCAAACAAGAAGACGAGACAACTGCGAAGGACGCCCACCCGCCATCCTCCTATCTCACCCTCCCCCCCGCCTGGCTGCAAGCAGCCTCTCATGGCCAAACGCAGGCTGGTGGGAAAATGCCAAACTGCACAAGCTACATGCACCCCCTCCCCTACCCAAAACCCCAAATAAAAATCCCTACCCATTCCTCATTGGGGAGCCAGCAATTTTTGAGGCACGAGCCCTTGCTTTGCTCCCTGTGCCTGGCATAGTAAAAACCTTTCCTCTTCCACTCAAGACTCTGTTCTCGTTATTTGGATTGGCCTCGGGTTCAGAGACCGAACTTTCGGTTACAAATTTGGTGACCCAGATGGGACCTGTGGGTGGCCCCCACTGAGACCCTCTTGGCTTGATCGGATGCTCCAGAGTCGTACTCCGCGACTGCCCCAATAGGGGAAGTGGAGGGTTGGAGGAAGACTCAGGGAGGCCAGATCGCCGAGGGCCGGTGCTTAGTTGGTGGGACTTCATCCCAGGTCGAATCCAGGTCGCCTCCCTTGGCCCGACTCCGCGGAGCACCAGGGACATCTGGAGGGGCCGCTGCAGCAGCTGCCAAAGCCCATTTTGCTTTGGGAGTCTTCCCTCCTGCCTCCTCCCAGGGCGACTGTTCGGACCTCTGGTTACCAGGGAAGCTATCTTGAGGAAAAGGAAAGTGCATTTGTTTGAAGTCGCCACGACGCCCCGGCCAAATTTTGGTAAGTCCCCCGGGCGTGCACAACCGAGGTCCCTTGTCCTTGCTCGTTTGGGAAGATCTGCATGGCCGACCTTCACTTGTTGGGCGCCCCCGAGTGTAGGACACGGACTAAGCTGGGACTGGAAGCACTTTGGTTTGGGTTTTGGTTTTTGGCTTCCGTTTGTGGCCGTGGGTTTTTGGGAAAGCGCGCTTGTTTGGTATTTGTTTTTGTCTGTCTGTCTGTCTGTCCTTTCAAAGTGTCAACATGGGAGGCGCCATATCTGTTCCACCTAAGAGCCCCTTGGGGAAAATATTGGCTGACTGGTCGACCTATAGTTATAAGCCAATGAGGAAAAATCAAATGGTATTCTATTGTAACACTGCCTGGCCAATGCATGTCTTGGAAAGCGAGGAAAGATGGCCGTTGAATGGAACTTTAAATTATTACACTATATTGCAGTTGGAGTGGTTTTGTGAAAGGTCTGGGAAGTGGGATGAGATTCCGTATGTGCAGGCTTTTATGCGGTTGCATAATCAGGAAGGTGAACGGCCAGGGACCAAGCTGATGGTCCAAAGAAAAGCTAAGCCTCCGGTAATCAAAGATATTCGGACACCGGAAGAAAAACTTGATGAGGACATAACTGCCTTGAGTGTGTTAAATCCTTTTAATCCTAATTTCAATGTGACACAACCACCAATCGTAGGTGCCTCCCGCTCCCCACCGCAACCCCAGGCGGCGGGAAGCGGGAGGGAACCCCCACGGCAACTGCCCCCTTTGTGTCTGCCAGTATCAGATGAAGAGGTGGTAGTGGGGGCCGAGTCCCCAACAGATCAGCCTAGGAACGAACCAGGAGCAGGAACTGTCTCCCCCTCGAGAACCCGACAGGGTGCTCCTTTTGGCCAGGGGTCTTCTGGAATGGGGGCAGGGCAATTCCCTCTGCGCCAGCTGCCCGTAGGGACAAACGGTCAGGGGCAACCGGCCACCTACTATTGGACTTATACCCCTTTCTCAACCTCTGATTTGCTAAACTGGAAAAACAAGAACCCGTCCTACCAGAAAGAGCCACAAAAGATGACAGATTTGTTTACAACTATTTTTTCTACCCATCGCCCTACTTGGGCAGACATTCAATCTTTGTTAAGTATAACGCTTACAGGCGAGCGGCGCCTTGTAGTGATAAAAATCAGGGATTAGGCTCAGCATTTGCATGATGAGGATCCCACTCAAACTCCCTCTCCCGACGTGGCCACATCCCAAGTAGAGCCCAGTTGGGACCCAAACACGGATGCAGGGAAAGCACTATTAAGCCATTACCGAAGGTGTGTTTTGGCTGGACTTAAAAAAGGAGTCCCCAAACAAAGGAGCCTAAACAAAATTCAGGAACTCCGGCAAGAAACAGGAGAAAATCCTGCAGCGTTTTTAGAATGCATATATCAGGCCTACAGAAAATATACTGATTCAGACCCAGAAGCCCCTGAAAACCTTCGGATGGTCAACATGACCTTTATTGGACAGAGTGCCCCAGACATTAGGAGGAAGCTTAATAAGGTTGAAGGGGCCATAGCCACGAGCCCTGGTCAATTAGTGGAAATTGCCTTTGAAGTTTATAATGCTCGGGAGGAGCATAAAGCCGGGCCAGTGAAAGTGCTCCATGCAGCTTCCCTAAACTGGAGAAATGGGGAAGGGGATCCAAGACTGAGGAGGAAAAGACTCCAAAAGTTAGAGAGAAATCAGTGTGCCTATTGCAGGGAGAAGGGCACTGGAAAAACGAATGCCCTAAGCTAGAAATAGACACCAAAGGGGAAAGATGTCTTCCCCCAAGAAGGCCCATGGCCCCTCGAGTCCGGAACTTAGAGGAGGAAGATGATGATTGACGGGGCCCGGGGTTCCTTGCCATGCTGGCAGCTCCCATTCCAATAGTCCCCCACGAGCCCCGGGTACAAATGACAGTGGGGACCCAACTGGTTGATTTTCTAGAGGATACTGGTGCCACTTATTCAGTGTTAAACAGCAAATTGACATCATTAAGTAATTCCTCAATTGCCATTGTTGGAGTCACAGGCGAAACTCAGCAGAGACCCATGCTACAACCGCTGGAATGCAGCTTGGGAGAACAAAAGTTAAAACACAGCTTTTTCTACATACCAGATTGTCCCATTCCTCTCCGCGGACGAGGTTTGCTCTGTAAACTGAATGCTCAGATAACTTTTTCACACAAGAAGAAGCAGCTTCACCTACAGTGCCACTGGAAAATGCACTCAGACTACAAGCCCTCCTGGAAAGAACGGAAGAAGGAGAGCACCCAATACCGCCTGAGAGCCACAAACGAGTGAGTCCAGCCGTCTGGGCTGATGGGGTGCCCGGACGAGCTCGATCTGCCAGCCCAATAAAAATTGAACTTAAAAAAGGAGCCTCTTGGGGCTGGCCCCATGGCCAAGTGGTTAAGTTCGCGCACTCTGCTGCAGGCGGCCCAGTGTTTCGTTGGTTTGAATCCTGGGTGCGGACATGGCACTGCTCATCAAACCATGCTGAGGCAGCGTCCCACATGCCACAACTAGAAGGATCCACAATGAAGAATATACAACTATGTACCAGGGGGCTTTGGGGAGAAAAAGGAAAAAATAGAATCTTTAAAAAAAAAAAAAAAAGGAGCCTCTTGTCCAAGATAGAAAAATATCCCCTGAAGAAAGAGGTCTTAAAAGGTATCCAACCGGTTTCGCAAAGATTTTTGCAGCGTGGGCTGATAAGGCCCTGCCAATCACCATACAACACGCCTATTTTACCAGTCAAGAAACCACACTCAGATGAGTACCGGTTTGTGCAGGATTTAAGAGCCATTAATGACATTGTACAGGATATACATCCAACAGTACCAAACCCCTATACACTATTAACTACTGTACCAGGGGAATACGGCTGGTTTTCAGTATTGGACCTTAAGGATGCTTTTTTTTGCATTCCATTGGAAAGGAAATCTCAGCTATTGTTTGCCTTCGAATGGCAAGACCCAAATACACGCGCCACCAACCAATATTGTTGGACTGTGTTGCCTCAGGGGTTTAAGAACTCCCCTACCCTGTTTAATGAAACTTTGGCAAAAGACTTGAGGGGACTCCAACTCAATCAGGGAACATTACTACAATATGTCGATGATTTGCTGATAGCAAGTCCTAGTTACCAGCACTGCTTGAACAACACCATTATAGTGCTAAATCACCTTGCCTGGTGTGGCTACAAGGTATCCCCCACAAAGGCCCAGATCTGTAAACAACAAGTGGCCTATTTGGGTTTTCAAATAAGCCAAGGCACCCGCAACTTAATGTCTGACCAACGACAGGCGATTTTGCAGGTGAGAGCTCCTCAAAATCGAAGACAGTTAAGGGGATTCTTAGGTATGGCAGGGTTTTGCTGGATCTGGATTCCCAATTTTGGATTGATAGTCAAACCATTATATGATGCTTTGAAGGGAAAAGAAACAGATCCCCTTGTATGGTCAGGAGAATGCCAACAGGCATTTGAGGTTTTAAAGCAAAAGTTGTTGACTGCACCTGCTGTGGGCCTTCCAGATCTAAAAAAAGAATTCAAGCTATATGTAAATGAGAGACAGGGGGAATAGCTCTGGGAGTACTAATGCAATGTCTGGGAGAGGTGCCCAGACCAGTGGCTTATTTATCTAAACAATTGGATCACACTGCCAAAGGATGGCCCCCATGTCTGCGGGCTATAGCAGCCACCTGTGATTTACTCCAGGAAGCAGAGAAATTTACCCTGGGACAGCCTATCGTGGTATATGTGCCCCACCAAGTGCTTGTCCTCCTTGAACAAAAAGGGGGATATTGGCTAACTGCCGGGAGGATGGGCAGGTACCAAGCTATTTTGTTAGATGACTTCAATGTCACTTTAAGGGCTGTAACAACCTTAAATCCTGCCACCTTATTACCAACCTCTGAAAATAATATTAACTCTCATAATTGCCTAGAAGTCTTAGAGACTGTGTGTTCCAGCTGATTAGATTTGTTGGATCAGCCCTTGACAAACCCTGATTGGGACCTGTTTACTGATGGCAGCAGCTTCATGGAGGATGGGCAAAAACGAGCAGGCTATGCAGTGGTAACGAAGTGGAAGGCGAGGTTATCGAGGCACAAGCCTTCTCCCCAGGAACATCGGCACAAAAAGCAGAGTTAATTGCTCTTACGAGGGCTTTGCAACTATCCAAAGGGAAAAAAGTAAATATATACACAGATTCTGAATATGCATTCATGATAGTCCATGCACACGGGGCCATATGGAAGGAAAGAGGGCTGCTGACTGCAGGGCAAAAGGAAATAAAATATGCCCCAGAAATATTAGCTCCACTACAAGCAGTAACAGAACCAAAGGCAGTAGCCATTATGCACTGCCCAGGCCATCAGAAGACTGGCTCATATGTGGCTGTTGGAAATCGAATGGCAGACAAGGCTGCCAAGAAAGCTGCCAGAGGGCCTAAATTTTGGGGGGCCCTCATCCCGCAACTGGACTTAAGTCAATGTGAGCCCTCCTATACGGAGGAAGATTTGAAAAGGGCACAGGAATGGGGGTTTAATAATTGGGATCCTTCTCACAAATGGAAAATAAATCTTCATGGTCTTATTCTACTCCCTGAGGCCCTGGTGTGGCCCTTAATAAAATATTTGCATGAATGCATCATTATGGAAGAGATGCTTTAGTGGACCTCTTACGACCTCACCTCAGGGGGCCTAAGCTACACCAACTGGCTCGAAAGGCCTCCTACTCTTGCCCAATCTGTGTCAGTCACAACCCAAAAACAGAAAGGCAACCCTTGAAAAAGGGAACTCAATATTCTGGGGAGCAACCTTGTGAGGACTGGCAAGTGGACTTTACGCAAATGCCTAAGACAACCGGGAATTTCAAATACTTGTTAGTATTTGTAGACACTTTTTCAGGATGGATAGAAGCATTCCCCACCAGAATTGAGAAAGCCACCAAGGTAGCCAAATGTTTGCTGAAAGAGATTGTCCCTAGGTTCGGATTGCCATCTAGCATCCAGAGTGATAACGGACCTGCCTTTGTGGCTGAAGCAACACAACCAGTAAGTAAGGTTCTTGGGATCAAATGGAAGCTGCGTGCCTCGTGGAGACCACAATCCACAGGAAAAATGGAAAAGATGAATCACACTCTAAAGAAGACAATTGCCAAACTCTGTCAAGAAACCCATCTAAAGTGGGACAAAGTGCTACCAATTGCCCTCCTCCGTATCAGAGTGGCCCCTAGAAGTGGACTTGGTTTAAGCCCCTATGAAACAATATATGGGAGACCCTTCCTAGCTCCATGGGGAAAATGGGAGGACCCCCATGCAATTACGGAAATTAGATTAAAGCAGTATGTACAGCATCTGGGTCAAATATTAACTACTATGCATGAGTTTATCTCCTCCAGGTCTCCTCCCCGTCTTGAAACTTCACTACATCCATTCCAGCTGGGAGACAGTACTTCTGAAGGCGTGGAAGGAACAAGGGCCAGAACAACAACTTGAAGAAAAATGGAGAGGGCCCAATGATGTGTTGTCAACGACCCATACATCCCTTAAATTGGCAGGTGTGAAACCGTGGGTCCACCACACTCGAGGAAAGAAATGTCCAGATAATTTTCAGCCACAAACGTCTTCTCCTGCTAAGTGGGAAAGTAAACCACTGGAGGGTCTTAAGTTGCTTTTTAGAAAACAATCATGAGATGCTTCCTGTTCCTAACTCATTTCTATTCCTTGCATTTTCTAGTTGCAGCCTGGCTGGATAGCTCCTTAGTGCGCATTGCACAGACCATTGCTAATGCAACACAAGCAGTGGACTGCTGGATTTGCCTTCCCCGAGCTCAGTCCACTCTGGATCATGGGGACCCCCTGGTACATCCCGTATCAGACTTTACTCAGGTTCCCGACGGAGACTGGGTCCTTACACGAGATCTTAGAGCACACACCCTCATGTACTGGGTGCGCATTAGTCACCTCCCCGTTAAGAACTCTTCTAACATCGCCTGTCTTACACTTCCTCTCTCCCCAAGTACTGCCATATATTGGACACAGGGCGCCCAGCGGATACCTGGATACTTTGTAATGACTCCATCTCCGCCTTTGGAGCAGCTCCCCATGTGTTCCCGACGGCCCACCAGATAGATACCCTGCGGAAGGAATTAAGGCTATAATTGACTTTTTTCATTTCTAGAGCGACCCTGGATGGAACTGGATTCAAAGTTGGTTACTATTTCTATACTAATAGCTCTGCAGGTTACTGTACTCACAATGAAGGTGAAAGTAAGGTCTTTTGTGCCCCTCCCGGACATGTTTTTGTTTGCAAAATCAATGATTACCCTTGGGCTACGGAGTGCCTCCGCAATTTCACTTTTCCCACTCAGTGCCTCCTTGCGAATCTGGTGACTCCATTTACGCTCCACAACCTAAGTGAATCAAAACATTGGCCAAGTTCCTTAAAATTATATACCCGAGTTACCCAAGACTTGCCAGGAAACATTCCTGATGGAGATGAATATTTCTTTGGGTATACTCTATTGCCCTGGTGGGGAGTCGCAGCCCATCAACATGTGCTCCGCAATCTGTCTCGAACCCTAACAATCATAGCAAATGAAACTGCCAAGTCCCTCCTCAGTGTCCAAACCTCTCTTGACTCTTTTGCAACAGCTGTATTAGATAATCACATGGCTTTGGACTATATTCTAGCTGAACAAGGTGGAGTTAGCTAACACCTCTTGTTGCACATATATAAAGACTTCACCACAAATAGAGACTAGTATTGAAAAGATCAGACAACAGGCTACCTGGTTACAACAAACATTAGATCATCATGCTTCCATCCTAGATGGAATAAAAACAAACATGGGTGACTGGTCTTCAAGCTTATTTTCCTGGATACCAAAAAAAATCCAGTCTGCATTATCTGGCATTTTACATTTTGGTTTATCTATACTTCTATCGATGGCGGGGATAGACATTATGTTTAAGTTGCTTTTCTGTTGTATTTCCGGTATTCGCAGGACTGCAACCGGAACACTAACCACCCACAGAAAAAACTAGCAAAAGCATGTTCAAGCTTTCCATCTCAAGGACCCCCTAGCGTCGCCCCAATACAGCAGGAAGCAGCTAGACGACCACGACGCCCCTTTTCCATAGAAATGGAAAGCAAGAAATGACAGTGAGGCATATGTTACAGGCTCTTAACGTCAGCCCTGATATCAGTTCCCCCACATCGAACCCAGCGTATATGGGGTTAAAACTAAAACCCACCACCCCCTTTCCTGCTCCTCTAGCTCCACTCATATGTAAATACCTGTTTCTTTAAACTTGGACTCCTTGAGCTTTACAACTAAATGGGAGTTACAAATTGTGAAAAGCCCAGGTGGCCTGGAGTTGGAGGCACACTAAAGTTTAGCTAATCATGTGTCCTTGAGTTTGCCAGGAAAGCCGCTGTCTCAAGGATATCGAGGAGCGGAGGCTTCCCAGACCTCAACTCCTACTCCCGGCGCTCGAACCCGCCTCAAACAGGAAGAGGAGACAACTGCGAAGGACACCCACCTGCCATCCTCCTATCTCACCCTCCCCCTCGCCTGGCTGCAAGCAGCCTCTCATGGCCAAACGCAGGCTGGTGGGAAAATGCCAAACTGCACAAGCTACATGCGCCCCCTCCCCTCCCCAAAACCCCAAATAAAAATCCCTACCCATTCCTCATTGGGGAGCCAGCAATTTTTGAGGCACGAGCCCTTGCTTTGCTCCCTGTGCCTGGCATAGTAAAAACCTTTCCTCTTCCACTCAAGACTCTGTTCTCATTATTTGGATTGGCATCGGGTTTAGAGACCGAACTTTCGGTTACACTCCCTCGATGCAGAACTTTCCATAGCTCCTCCGTCCTCCCTAGCCTTCCATTTCAGGGCTCCAGAGGCTGATTCAGTGCCCCGTCAGATCTCACTGCTCAGGGACCCACAGCACTCGTCCTTCGCGTCTGTAGTCAGGACCATCACCACCCCATGCCCATCATGCCCCTTCCAGCCTCCAGGTATTTCACTCTGCTGCTTTCCCTTCTGGCAGAGCCCTTCGTCCCCCGATCCCCACACCTCTGCCTCATGGTCCTAACCCTCCTTCAAGGCCTAGCTCAAATCCCCTTTCTCTCATGAAGGCTTCTCCGACTACCACCGCCCAGACCTCTGACTACGAATGGACCTAAAAGCCCGAACCACGTTTGAACATTTGGAGTAATGGGCAGAAAGTCTGGCTTACAAGACCTTGCCGGCTCATCTTTATCATGAGCTCCCATACCTGGTGCCTTTCTGCTCAACTCCCATAGCCCTAACATCAGCCTGTACTCCTCAAAATACCCTGGCAGAGCGCCCGAGAGAGGGGCAGAAATTCCATCTCTCACCTTGGTGAGTCTCGCTCCAGGAGTTTTGGTTGCTTGTCTGAGGACCCCTTCTACGATAATTCACTCCAGCAATGTCCGCTCCCTCGGGGCTGAGACTTCACCCGGTAACATCAAATCATTGGTAGATACTCATTGAACCACCGAAGGTTTGCAGCAGAGGACGAGGGTTTTGTCTGTCAAGAAGATCTAGTAATAAGAGCTCAGAAAAACTAGGAAGTTCATTTTAATCTAATAATGATAGGAGTAAATATTGAATGAGCGTTTATTTCATGCCAGGTATGCACTATCTCATTGAATCACAACCACCATGAGAGTATATTCTATTAGTATTCTCATCTATAGAGGAGGAAGCTGAAACCTAAAAAAGTTAAGTAAACATAACATTACTTTCTGACCCAGCAATTTCACTCCTAGGTATACACCCAAAAGAATTGAAAACGGGAATTCAAACAGATACTTGTACACCCATGTTCATAGCAGCATTATTTACAATAGCCGAAAGGTAGAAACGACCTAAGTGTCCATCAATGAATGAACAGATAAATGAATGTGGTATACCCATATAATAGATGAATAGATTCATCTCCGGGGGTGGTCTGCCAGTGTCTGTACTTTATTGTTCAGTCATAACAAGGAATGAAGAGGGGCTGGCCCCGTGGCCGTGTGGTTAAGTTCACACGCTCTGATTCAGCCGCCCAGGGTTTTACCGGTTCGGAAACTGGGTGTGAACACGGCACCACTTGTCAGGCCATGCTGAGGTGGTGTCCCACATGCCACAGCTAGAAGGACCCACAGCTAAAAATATGAAACTATGTACCGGGGGGCTTTGGGGAGAAAAAGGAAAAATAAAATATTTTTAAAAAAAGGAATGAAGTTCAGACACATGCTACAATATGGATGAACCTCAAAAACATTATGCTAAGTAAAATAAGCCAGACACAAAGAACCAAATATTATATAATTCCCCTTACATGAAATAGGCATATTCATAGAGACAGTAGATTAGAAGTTGCCAGGGGCTGGGGGAGGGGGAAATGGGGACTACTGCTTAGTGGGTACAGTTTCTGTTTGGGGTGATGAAAAAGCTTTGGAAGTAGATAGCAGTAATGGTTGTACAATATTGTGAGTATCTTTAATTCTACTGAGCTGTACACTTAAAAATGGTTAAAATGGTAACTTTTATCTTACGTATATTTTAATATAATAAAAACAATTTTTTAAGAAAAGTTAAGTAACTCCCCCAAGGTCCTATAGCTAGAAAGTGGCTAAGCTAGAATTTGAACACAAACCTATCTGACTCTAGGGCCCATGCTCTCGACCCGAGCACTTCACTGCCTCTGGAAAAAGCAGCAAACCAGGAGTCAGGACATCTGGGTTCTTGCCGTCACTGTCTTGTGTGACCTTATACAAGCCTGACCTTTGAAGGCCTCACTCTCCTTAGCTGTTAAATGATAAGATTGGATAAAATATCTTTGACAGTCCCTGCTGGTTGTAATCCTCCTGATGATGTCATCTGTCCACTCATTTTGATTTACAACATGGAAAGTCCCAAGCCTTGATCCCCGACCCAGATACCATTTGCTTCTGGCGCGCCCTGGGGAGCACCAGGGAGGAGGAAGCCGTGCTCCCCTTACCTAGCCCCTCCTCTAGGGGTTTGCCCTGGAGTTGAGCCCGTCCTTAAGGAGGCCTCCACTCCCCGTTCCTCTCCCCGTTGTGGAAAACGGCTCAGGCCTGGCTGTGCTCCAGGATAAACCTCCACAAGGCAAGAGATAACACATAGCCAAGGCGAAGACGAGCGCAGCGCTTATAAAGGCCTCCTTCTACCCTAGTTTGGCTACAGCTCTTCCACTCCACAGCTGTCTGTGCTGCCTGCTGAGACTGGCCACAATGTGGGAGCTCTTGGCTTTCCTGCTGTTGGCCATAGCCTATTTCTTTCGGCCCAAGGTTAAGTGCCCTGGTGCCAAGTACCCCAAGAGCCTCCCATACCTGCCCTTGGTGGGCAGCCTGCCGTTCCTTCCCAGACATGGCCATCCGCATGTGAACTTCTTCAAGCTGCAGAAAAAATACGGCCCCATCTATTCCTTGCGCATGGGTACCAAGACTACGGTGATGGTCGGCCACTACCAACTGGCCAAGGAGGTGCTTATCAAGAAGGGCAAGGAATTCTCCGGGCGGCCCCAAGTGGTAAGCAGCGCCCATCATCCCCCCTCTCTAACCACCCCCTGGGGTTGTTCAGTTCTTCAACCAAGACCATGCCCGACATGACCCTTCCAGCTCCAACAACCTGTAATTCTTCCACAAACAGACAAGCAGGGCTGTGGGTGGGCTGGACTCCTCAGACCCTACCCAGCTTCTAACTAGGCAGGAGGAATTAAAGGGAGACCTAATTTTCTAGGCTGCTCAGGAGGTGGAGTGGGGTGGGAGTCTGAGCGGGTCAGGGAGCCCTCACCCCAATCCTTTCACCTCTGAACTGGATGATGATCTCTCTGAGCCCAGACTTCCATAATGAACTGAGATGATGCATATAAAGCACTTTGCTCAGAGCCCAGCGCAGTTAAACGCTCAATCAATAGCCTTTAAGAGTTGCTCTTCATATGGAAAACGGGGTTAGCATTGCTGCCCTTTGTGGGAAGGTGCAAGAGAGAAGTAAACTGGCTCTTGGAGGACTGGGATTGCTGTTGCTCTGGGGCTGTCCACAACTGCTTCAGCTGACCCACAGTAGCAATTTGGGGATGCTGATGATCCATCCTACCGAGCTTTCTGGGGTGCTCTCGAGGGAGGAGGAGGGGGACTAATCCAGAAACACTGCCAACGCCCCATCCCAGGACCCTGCTGCTGAACACCTCAGGAGGGCCCCCAGCCACTCATCACGGATCAGGCCAAGGATTGACTCATTTTTTTCTTGGACCGGTCAGCCAGGTCTGCTGGCCAAACTGTCTCACTTCTAGCTCTACTGAGCTCTTCTCTCCAGGGCAAAGAGGAAGGAGGAGGCTAGTCAGATGGGGCTAGCCATCCTCTCAGGGGTCAGGGGATAGGAGAGACAAGTCTTCCAACCTTCATGCTTTTTGGGAAGAGGTGGCTTGGCCCAAGTCCAGACTGGGTGGCCAAGACATTCACACTCTCCAGATGTGGTCTTGTGGTAGGCACAGAGCCTTGCAATGGAAAAGTAAACATAAACGAGATGAGCTCTGTGCCTTCTGCACCCCCCAGAGGGCCCAGGGAAAGGCAGAGGTCTGGGCGGTCCGCAGTTGCTATAAGCCTGCCTGCTCCTTCCCCCAGGACAGGCACAGTTCAGACAGCTTTCCCACCCATGGCTACCTTCCATTGGGCAGAAACTGACAAGGAAAGAGAAGCCCAGAGATCACCCTGTCATTGACCTGAACCCCGGGACCACCAGGACTCCTGCATTCTAATTCGGGGGTTCTTTCTTTCTCCTCACTCTCTCTGATGGAATTGGGTGTAGAGGGGCCTTAGGCCCCGCCCTACCAAAGCCTTACAGTCATGATGGAGTGGAACAGAGAGGCCCACAGGAGGGTCAGCATGGCAGGTACCTGCCTTCTCCCTCAGGAAGGGGAAGGGATTGTAGGAGGCCCAGGGCAAGTATGGGTGGATGGTGTCTAATTCCTATAGCCTTTCCTGCTCTCCAAAGGCAACTCTAAACATCCTGTCAGACAATCAAAAGGGTGTCGCCTTCGCCGACCATGGTGCCCCCTGGCAGCTGCATCGGAAGCTGGTGCGGGCTGCTTTTGCCCTGTTCAAGGACGGCAACCAGAAGCTGGAGAAGATTAGTGAGTGTCAGCTTGGCCCCTGGGGCTGTTGGGGAAGAGAGGGTTGGGGAGGGGAAACGGTTGCAGATGGCTCAATCTAGCCTTTTCTTGGCTACTGCTGCCATCTAGTGGCTGTCTGCTAACAGTCCCTGCCTATGGTGGAACTGGTAGAGACAGGTTGAGGCTGCCGCTTAACTCCCCACCCTCATGGCCCTCTCTTCCCTCAGTATGTCATGAAACCAGTTTATTGTGTGACTTACTGGCCACTCAGAATGGACAGACCATAGACTTGTCCTCGCCTCTCTTCCTGGCGGTGACCAACGTAATCTGCTGGATCTGCTTCAACTCCTCCTACATGAAAGGGGATCCTGCGCTGGAGACCATGCAGAATTACCACAAAGGCATCCTGGAGACTCTGGAAAAAGACAATGTGGTAGACATATTCCCCGCATTGAAGGTGAGGATGAAGCCAGGCCCCACCTTCAGATCCCAGCAGACCCTGGCAGTGGCCCCAATTATTTTTTCTTCTTACTGCTCAGCTCCAGACCCGCCATTTTCCTGACCACCTCAGCCACAGTGACCTCTATCTCTTCTGACTCTTAAAATCTTGCAACTTCTCTACATAAATAGGTTTATCTTTTTGATCATGCATTTTAATACTCATGATATTGGCTTTCATTTATTTCCATATTTACAATTGCCACATGCTAGTATTAAGCACCCCACATGCATTAATCATGGCATTCCCCTTGGAGGTTGGTTTTATTATCCCCATACAGATGAGAATACAGACTTCGAGAAGTGCAGGAACTTGCCCAAGGCTTCAGATTCAAGTCCATCTTACTTCTAAGGGCCAGGCACATGACAGAGTCCACTAAGCAGACCCTCAGTCAGTGCTTGATGTTTGATGTAATGGCGAAGGAGAAGTGGAGACACTCCCTTCTCCTTTCTTTGGCATTGTCCTAGTTGTCACTGATGGTCTCATTCTGTGTCCCCATCTTGCCTTCCATTTTGGCTGAAGGTTGAGGTTAGAGTGGGAACTCTCCAGAAACAGAAACAAAAAGCTAGGATCTGCCTCCAGGAGGAATTCCGGTAGTTGGAGAAGCAAAATGGAAGAGGAATGGATTTGACATTTCTTTCTGCTTTCCAGATTTTCCCCAACAAATCCCTGGAAAAAATGAGGCATTGTGTTAACATACGAAATGAACTGCTGAGTAAAATCTTTGAAAAACATAAGGTAGGTGATGGAGCAGAAGAGATTACGAGTGAGGTTGAAAGTGTCATGAGAGCAAGGTTGGGGTCCATTTGGGACAGTGTGGGATCTCCAGCACCTAGGTGAGAGCCTGGTACCCAGGAAGCGCTCAGTACAAACTGACTTAACATGAATGAAGGTGGGAAAGTGAGGAATTGAAGAGGATCCTAGAAGAGGCCCACTTCCTCCCCTAATTTAAAGAGAGGCCAGTGCTGCCTCCTACCTCCACAAACTCATAGATCCTGCCTAGCCCCGCCCCACTCCCCCACTTCCAAGTGGAAGAAGGCTTTGTACCTCCAGTCTGGGAGGGAAGTATGGCAGGGTGCTGCAGATGGGGTTCCTTCCCTATCACAGTCTTCTAACCTCACCCAACCAGGAGAACTTCAACAGTGACTCCATCACTAGCATGCTGGACTTACTGATCCAAGCCAAGAAGAACTCAGACAATAACAACACTGGCCCAGACCAGGATTCAAAGCTGCTTTCGGATAAACACATTCTTGCCACCATAGGGGACATCTTCGGGGCCGGTGTGGAGACCACCACCTCTGTGGTGAAGTGGATTGTGGCCTTCCTGCTGCACGACCCTCAGGTGGGATTCTCCCTACTCCAGTCTTCCTAATGACCCTTGACCCCAGCTAGACCCACCTCTGGCTCCAGTGACAAGGAGAGGCAATACCCTTAGGCTTTCTATGCTGGAAGACTGGGCTGCCCCGCCCCTTACCCAAGCAGTGATTGGCTCTGGCCCTAGGGTGGAGTTGCCCCATCTTCTGGAAGCAGCGCTGGGCTGCGGGCTGTGGAACCTTAATTGGGAAGGGTCTGGGCCAACTCTTCTAGGTATGACGATGGGATTCTTCCAAGCCCAGGCTTCTCCTGGGGTTAAGCACGTTGGTTACACCCACCCTGCTCTGGCCCTCAGCTGAAGAAGAAGATCCAGGAGGAGATTGACCAGAATGTGGGTTTCAGCCGCACACCAACACTCAGTGACCGGAACCGCCTCCTTCTGCTGGAGGCCACCATCCGAGAAGTGCTTCGTATCCGGCCTGTGGCCCCTATGCTCATCCCCCATAAGGCTCTTGTTGACTCCAGGTGTGCCTTCCCTCCCCATAACATCCAGCCCTATGATGCATTCAACACTGCTTGCCAGCCCACGTGGTCCCTCCTCCACCACCCGGCTCTCTCAGCTTGCTAGTCAACCTATAGTCAACCACTGACCATCAATCATCCTACCTATAACCCCACTGAGCAATGTATCTACCACCCACTGACACCCATTGACTAATCCACAGATCTACCTGACCTCCCTCAGAAGCTTCCTGCTGCTTAGAGACATGCGGTCTGGGCTGAAAAACCAGGTGCTCTATGCTCCTACTCAGTCCAAGAGCCACAACATACACATATATGCACCAGCTCGAAATGCACACCCACACGCCCTGACAGACACGAATGTCCTCGGACACAAGTGTTGATACATAAGTGCTTGTCAGGAAGAGAGGGCTGGAGAAGAGCTGGATTCATATTTCACCTGGCAGAAGCAGAGAAAGAGATGAGGGAGTGGGTATGAGGGAATAAAAGGCTCTTTTTCCCCAGGGTCGGGGACTGCGGAGACTTGGGGCTGAGTAAGGGAGGACGATATTCCTGATGCCTCTTTTCTCTCCCTCTCTGGGGCAGCATCGGCGAGTTTGCTGTTGACGAGGGCACAAACGTCATCATCAATTTGTGGGCACTCCATCACAATGAGAAGGAGTGGCACCAGCCTGACCGGTTCATGCCTGGTGAGTCCCTGTTCTGTCCTGCTCCCAGGCCACCCAGCCAGCCTGGGCTCTGTGCTTCAGCACTCCAGCACCACTGCTCCTCTGCCATGCTCCTCTGCCTAGAAAACTCCTGGACCTGCTGACACCCCCAACCTACCCTAGACTCACGCAAACTCTTCACAGCTGGGTTTCCCACATTCTCCTTCCACCATCTGCAAACCTCTTCCTCTAAGAAGCCCTTTAGGCATATGTTTCCCATTCAGTTGGCCCCCTCTCCCCTTGGATGGGGGCATTTTCATCTGTTAATGCCGCCTCCTTGCCATCCTTCCTGAATATTCCATTTCCTCTGTGTGATTACGGGCTATCTGAGAGCAGGGCTGTATCTCTCCTCAGGCTGGGGTTCCCCCAAGCAAGGCTGTCCATCTCCTCAGACTGGGGCTCCCCAGGCAGGGTGTGACTCCCCCTATCAGAGAAGCAGCACTCCTCCACTTTCTCCTGTTCTGGCCCCTGGTTGACGGTCTCCCCATGTCCACAGAGCGCTTCTTGGACCCAACGGGGAGCCAGCTCATCTCACCGTCGTTAAGCTACTTGCCCTTTGGAGCAGGTCCCCGCTCTTGCATAGGTGAGCTCCTGGCCCGCCAGGAGCTCTTCCTCTTCACGGCCTGGTTGCTGCAGAGGTTTAACCTGGAGGTCCCGGATGATGGCCAGCTGCCCTCCCTGGAGGGCCACCCCACAGCGGTCTTTCTGATCGACTCTTTCAAAGTGAAGATTAATGTGCGCCAGGCCTGGAGGGAGGCCCAGGCTGAGGGCAGCACCTAGAGGCTGTACCTAGCACCCCTGACTCCACCCTGTGTGACCCACAGCACAGAGTCAGAGGTACCACTCCATCCTCCCCCACCCTTTCTCCCTTCTCTCGGGGGCCCACTCTGCCTTCTTTTCCAGCCTGCAGCCCTGGCAGTGATGTGTATAAACCAAATGGTTTTTCTTCAGAAGGCCCCTGAGCAGCTCATTCATTTATTCATTTGGTCTCTCTTTCAACAATTATTTTATTGAGCATCTACTACGTGCTGCTCATTGTCCCTGGACACTTGAGCTCCCTGTTCTCATGAAGCTTACATTCTAGTGAGGGCTGACAAATAAAGAAGGATTTCAGAGACTTGTAAGTGCTTTGAAGTCAATTCCACTGGATGCTGGTGATGCGAGAAGAGAATGGCAGAGGTGTACACAATGGTCAGGGAAGGAACGAAGACCTGGGGGAAAGTGTCCCCTGCTGAGGTGGGAGAGGCCAGCGTGGCCAGAGCAGAGTGAATGAAGGGGAGAGTGGTCCCCGATGAGGTCAGAGTGGGAGACAGGGGACATGGGGCCTTTGTAAGCATCAGGAAGGAGTTTAGGTTTTTATTCCAAGTATGAGAGGAAGTCACTGGAGGATTTTAAACATGTAAGTGGGACGGTCTGCCTTATATTGTTAAAATATCACCCTAGTTGCGGAGTGGAGCTTGGTCTGTACAGGGATGAGAGCGGGGACAGGGAGAACAGTCAGGAGGCTGTGGGGCTGGTCCAGGAGAGCGACATGATGGCAGCCACACCCTGGCGCTAGCAGTGCAGATGGCGAGAAGTGGTAGGACCGAGTTTCTATTTTGAAAGGAAAGCAGCAGATCTTGTTTGCTATGATCCTAACAGGCATCGCTGCATGTGCCTCCAAGGTTTGGTTTGGGGAGAGTGTGTATAATCCACAAACTCGACCCACCGCTCCCTGTCCCTTGGGTCTCGGTCCCCAGAGACTGGCAGGTCTCCTTTCCCTTGTCCTGTCCCGGGGTAAACACTGCCAGGAAAGAGCTTCCACAGCGGCCTTCTGCTGAGGCGCCCGGGCTCTGTCCCTGATCCCCGCTCCAAAATCCCACAGGTCTGTAAATGCCTCACTAGAACATGGAGCCCAGACTGGTCCCGAGACACCCTTGTCCTCTAGCCTAGAGGGAGGCCCCGACCCCAGCTCCCTGGCGCCAGCCAGACCAGGGTCAGATCATCAACAAGCCAGTCCTTTCCCTCTGACTGGAGGAAGGCTCTGGAAAGGTCAGCAGGGCCAGGCTAAGGCCCTGCCTGGCCAAATTTTCAGAGAGAAGAAATCAAGGGAGCCCCTGCAGGGAGGGAGGGATGAGGTTTTCCATTACAGCGGCACCTTCTTCCTTCAAAGAGCATTGTTAATCCAGTGACAGGAGACCAGTCCCTATGGTGCCCCCAACTCAGTCCTGGCCTTCACAGGCCAGCGACCTCAGGGCCTTGTTAAGGAGCCTAGAGGGGAGTTTGTGGGCAACTGTGGCTGACCTCAGCCCCCATCACGAGCAGGCTGGAGAGATGCTGACACCACAGTGAGCTGATGGGAAAGGGTTACACTGGAGGAGGCCTCCTCCCTCTCCCAGGTTCCTCTGCCCCCAGCAGCTGGCCGCCAAGCTACTCTCAGCTCAGAGCAGAGGGCAGCAGATCGGAGGGAGGAGAATTAAGTATTCCACGTTTGCTCAGAATTTGAAAGGCTAGTGACAAACAGATAAACAACTAGCGGAAGGCCTGCGTCTCCTGTGGAAGCAGTGGGTGAGTGTAACTGGGATGGAAACATCCACTCTCTAACTATGAATCAGATCACTGAGTGGCAGCGGAATGAGGGACTAACCCTTCAGTTTGAAGATGAGGAAACTGAGAGCTAGTGGGGTGGGCTCGGGCGTGGAGGTGACTTGCCTTAAATCACAAGAGCTACTTAGCAGCAGGGCTGGGACTAGGACCCAAGATGTCAGTGATGCAGGCGGAGGAGCCAGCCGTGCTCTCCCACCCGTCTCCTGTGTCTGTGTGGAAGGCCCTCAGGTGTCTGGCCGGGGAGAGTACCAAGCTGAGCGTCCTTTCAGGAAATGACCTCATGCACTCTGACCCCTGCTCAAACTGCCCTTCCTCTGCCTGGAAGGCCTTTTCCCACTGACCTAAATCCTGCAACCCTGAGGCTCAGAGTGAACACCTGCCTCCAGGACACATCTCACAGCCCACCATGGTTGTCCCCTTTTAACAGTCAGCTTGTTCCTTGGTACCGAGTCCCACGTGCATCTGAGCATCTGCCTGGGCTTAAAATGGGGGTGGCATCCCCCAGGGACACTGTCCACCCCTATATCTCTGGAGTTCAAGACGGAGCCCTCTCCCGTTCTTTCTCCTGCACATTAGCACCTGACAAGCAGAAGGTTAGACACACAAGTGGACTGAATCAAATGCTCTAAGCCACTGGGCTAATCGGTCCAGTGATAAGTAGACTCTATCTCCTCATGCAGAAGGAAGTCCAGATCCTTGGCAAAGCTGGAAGGTCTTTGCTAAGACCCCACAGTCACCTTTCGAGCCTCATGCTGCCCTTACCCAGTGGTATGATGGGAAATAAACGTTGAACAACCAGTTCTCTGGTGCCGGTGGTGGGGAATAGCCCTGATTTGTAGTATTTGCCGATTGCTTGATGTAAAACACTCCCACCATGAGCTATTTCAAGCCATCACCAAAGTGATGTCATCAAAGTCAGAGTTGGGAAGAGACGCACAGTAGCATTATGTTATTTACCATTATATAGTAAATACCATTATAGAGTAGTCCCACCATACATAGATGTAAATAACCTCAAGGGCATAGATAATAGTAACATGTAGTAAAATAATTAGGAAATGATCAGTTTTAAGTATTTTTCATTTTTAATATAATTTATTCAATTGTAGGTTTATATAGTTTATTTTTTTTAATGATTGCTTAATAAACAGCTCATAAAATTCCTGAAAATTTAACAATCAGCTCTTGTGAGCCATAAGAGCTGGCCCTCCCACTAGAAATGGGCGGCCCCTGTCCTTCAGAAGAGCGGTTCCCCAGAGTCCCCATTCTGAGGGGAGGGGACCCTTGGTGTGGCGTGTGGGTGGGAGAGAGTGTGTGAATGTTCTGGTTGACCTCTAGTGGCCACGAAACCTGAAGCAAATGAGGAGCCCTCTCTCCAGTCACACTCACAGGTATAAACACCCATCTCTGGAGGACAGAAATCCAATCCCAGAGGCCAGAGAGTGGGGCGGGGAGAGGACTGGATGAGGAGGACGCAGGATCTAGTCCTCAGCCTGCTCAGTTTCCTAGCCCTGGATCTTAGGCCCATTGCTAGCTTCTTGAACCTCAGTTTCCTCATGGGTAAAGTGGGATAACCTACCACCCATGCTGCCCGTTATCTGAGGCTCTGATGAGGATGAAACAGAAAGGGCTGTGTGATTTGGAGAGGATCACACTGATGGGAGTTACAGAAGATAAGCAGTCAGGCTGTGGAGGCAAGTTCTCCCAGTGTTGTCATATACAGACCGAGTGACCATGGGCAACTTACTCGGCCTTCTTCTTTTTTTTTTTTTAATTTTTCCTTTTTCTCCCCACCCCAGTACACAGTTGTGTATTTTTAGTTGTGGGTCCTTCTAGTTGTGGCATGTGGGATGCCGCCTCTGCATGGCCTGATGAGTGGTGCCATGTCCGCGCCCAGGATCGGAACCAGCGAAACTCTGGGCCGCTGAAGCGGAGCATGCAAACTTAACCACTTGGCCACGGGGCCGGCCCCCTTGGCCTTCTTAAACCTCTGTTTTCTCATCTGTAATATGGGTGGCTGAGACGTGCGTAGAAACAGTACCACCAACCTCAGGGCATTGCTGAGCATCAAACGTGGACATAACGTGTTCAGTGCCTCGATAATTACTGGCTTTATTATCATTGCCTCTATCCACATCCGCAAAAGAAGTCCTTCTCTAAGGGTTTTTCACACGCATCTCCCAAAGGCCACCAGCTTGGGTAGGAGGGGGAGCGGGTATGTCCAGACGGGTCCACTGACAGGACCTCCAGGAACCCCCCTTGCGGCTCCGGATGGCCCTGCCTGCTGCCCCCTCCTTCCCTCCGGAGCCAGGGCAGGCTGGCAGCTGGGAAGTGGGTGGAGCGCCCAGAGATAAACTTTTCATGGCTCCAGCACAGAGGGTGTTTTGTAACATTTTCCAGTGGCATTAGGTTTCTTGAGGCTTCTGGTGAGAAGATGAGCAATGGAAGGTTAAGCTGTGGCGAGGAGCAGGCTTACACAGGGGAAGGGGAGCTCGAGAGCAAACACAAACGCTCTTCTCCCCCTCACAAGCCGCCAGAAAGCTCTCTTTCAATCTCCTCAGAGGAAGAGCAAAACACTCTTGTAGGGAAAAGATACAAAGAAGACCCAAAGAGCTTTAACTCTTGAGAATTTTACCATGTTTCCAAGGGGTTATGCCCTCCCTGGAAGCTGACACTGACCTGCCACAGGGACCACCTCTCCCAGGCGTGATGCCACTGCGGCACTGAGGGGCTCTGGCAGGCGAGGTGAGGCCTGGCTAGGCGTGGGGGCCTCTGGGTGCTTGTGAGGAGGCTGGGGGAGGGGAAGAGGAGATAAAGGAGCTCCTGAGGAAAGGTGTCTGGTTCACCTCTCACCATGCTGCTCTCCTGCTCAGTACCCTTTCTCCGGTTCCCTCTCACCTTTGAAAAGAAATCAGAAGTTCTTCAGGTGGCTTGTGAGCACCGACATTACAACTCTTCACTGTCCAGCCAACCAGTTAATTGCATGGGTTTTGGAGTCAACCAATGTGGGTTCAAATCCTGGCTCTACCACTTATTAGCTGTGTGATCCTGGACAAGTTAGTCAACTCCTCTGAATGCCTCAACCCCATTAACAAAGCAGGAATAATTATAGTCCATACCGCGGAGGGCTGTTTTGAGGCTAAAATGAAAAAACATAGGTAAGATGCTTACACAAATCCCTGCATTGTGTGAACAGTCAATAGATCAAACAATAAAGACAAATTAAAATATTTTTATTACCAGTTTATCTCTTCAGCTTCATCCCGTCACTTCCCAGAATGCAGTGACGTAGAAAGAGTAAATTACTCGCAGGTTTAGACATGACACCCACACTCTCCTGTTCCAGGCCTCCCAGGCTCTTTTGTGCTTTTTAGCACCTGGCACATAGTAGGCACTCAATAATCTGCAGAACGAACATTTGCCTAGAATTCACTTTACACCTTTCTTCACCTGGCAAGCTCAGTTTAGAGGTCCCTGGGGGGTCCTGGAAGGCTGCCCTGAACCCATATGTGGGCTACATCCTCTTTCACAGCATCCTGTGCGCAGACACTTCATGGTACTCACCATGTGCTACTAAAACCACTTCTGTGCCTTCTTTCCTCTCTAGACCATTAGTCTTGCAAAGAGGAGCCAGAGCTCAGGCATATTGTCATTCCCGATGCCTACCACAGGGCAGGTGCTTGATAAATGCTTAGCTCTTAAGTAAAGCCGGTCACTTGCTCCCAGGCTGGAAACTCGCATCCCAAATACCTCCCAGGACCCACCGCCCTTCCCAGCAGGTTTGGCCAATAGTCAGCCAAACCCACTTCCTGCTCCTTCTCCGGAGTCAAACCCTGGTTTTTGCCTCCTGGCTGAAAACAGGAAACTGGAGAATGGGGAGTTTCTTGAAATTCTCGTTCATCAAAGCTATTCTGTTTTGTACTTCAGGGCACTGGTACTGTCTCCACCTGAACTCGGTCACCTGGGCAATAGACAGCCAGTGCTCTACCTCACGAGAGAAATGAGTGACTCAGGGACCCAGGCGCCTGCGGTTCAGGGAGGGGGCCCTAGAACCCTGGGTATCAAGGGTTCATGCACAGTCTCTGGCACACAGCCCCCAAGAGTTGTATCAGTTTGTTTCTGTGCCACTCAGACGTTAGCTTAAAAAAGGCAGGCGTGATTTTCTCCCCCAGTTCTTTCCTGTGGCTTTAGAACAGAGCTGTCTTCAGTTGCTAACATGGCTCCCCTGGGGTTACTTGGAAGAGCCCAAAAGTTTAGAAGGAACTAGGCAGCAACCACCCCACTGGAGTCACTGAAGGGCCAGGACAGGGTCCTCTGGCCCAGGGTCAAAGATGGGGGCAGGAATATGTCTGGCTTACACTGGACTCTTAGAAACAGTAGAGCTGACTGCAGGGTAAACCCAGGGGCTAGGGAAGAGATGCTCTCTGCTAGCATCTCCCCATTCCTCAGCCCAGGTGCTCCACCTGGGGAGGCAGGAAGCCCTTCTGGGAGGGTTCCGAGGATGCGCATCGTCTTGCTTTGCCCCCAGACAAGTCTTGCTGGGTGGGGCTGCCCCCCTTCCTGGGCAGAGGCAGAGGGCTGTTCTTTCCCCTCCAGCAGGGCCTTAGACCTGACTCAAAGTTCTAAGAGGATGGACTATCTTAAACAAAGGGCAAAATGACAATGAACCTTAGGAAAGAATCATTGGCCCAGGATGGCCGATGTTGGCACACCAGTCGCGCCACGCCCCCGCCCACCGATGGGCTAAAAAGCAGTTCTGAGGATCCTGCCTGGTATGCAAGACCTCAAACTACATTCCACCACCTGTTAAGATTCTTTGAATCTGTATTACTCACTTCATCTCAACCTACCTCATATTGTTGACTATTTCACACAGGTATGACTATAATTTAGCTAACTATAATTTAACATTTGGAGGGCAGGGGCTTTGTCTTATGTCTTTCCTGTTCTCCTTAGCATGCAGCACGGTGCTGGGCACAAAGTGGGAGACTCAATAATACATATTTTGTGCATTATTTGTGCCTGTCCACACTTCTAGCACATCCTTCAGAGAGATCTCATGGCGTGCTTGCTTCCTTTTAAATGTCATGTTTTAGCTTCGGGGTACCTGACAAAACTTGTTTCTGCTATTTGGGGCGTGATTTTAACCTATTTGTGAGATTTTACAAAGTATTACAACATCACAAATATACCCTTGGCAGAGAGAGGGTTTGGGGGAAATTCCTCAGAACAAAGTGTGGCCTCAGCAGCAGCACTGCCCAGCTTTCTCTGGGCCCTGCAGTTTCTGCCTGGCCCAGGAGCCTGTCCCCAACTGCCATGTGACTTCTCTCAGCCTCTGTGTGGAGAAGGGAAAAGAGCCTGCAGTCAGGAATCTTGAGGTGCGACCCCCGAAGTCTGAGGAAGAGGAACAAGGAGCATGGTGCTGCAAGAAAAAGGAGCAGTAGAATTTTTAGGATCAATTTTATTTGGGCTTCTCACAGTGGTTAGAGCCACTCTGTCTTCAGAACAATCACAGCAGAGGAAATGCGTCACCGAGACTGCCCAGAAAAGTCTGACCAGCTGAATCTTATTGCTTAAAATACACATATTCACAATAACTGACAAATGGTGATGTGCCTCACACAGGAATGTGTTAGCGTTTGCAAATCTTCCGACTGTAGCACCAAACCCTCACTGACCCCTTCCTTCTCATTCACCTGGAAAACCAGACTCGATCAAATCTCCCGGCCCCCTAACTAGTCCCGACTCCCTATTTCCCTCGCTCCCACGCAGGGTAGCCTCCCGTAGCAGGGGCCAGGCTGTGCCGGCTGGAATCAAGCCCAGCTCCACCGGCTGCATTTTTTCTTCTCGTGCCTTTAGGGTAGGACGCTGCAGTGAACACTCGGACCAGTTCCCCACTCTAACTGGGGAAGGAAACTTGAGAGGGCCAGAATTCATCCATTTGATCAGTTAACTGAAGAAGGATTCATTTTGGTAAAACTTGATCTCCTTTGAGACACTTCAGTGAGTTGTTTGGGTTTTTTTTAAAAAAAAAAAAACAGGTGGAAGGAAAGGCATCTGAGGGCTGCTGATGCACTCCCGCCCCGCGCCACACACCGGCTTGCCTGCATGCAGTGGACCTCAGCAGAGGGAGGTAAGCCCGATGGCACTGCGGTATCCGCCAAACCCTCCTGGCAGTTCTGGGCAGGGCGGCCGTCTGGGCCACAACTAGTCCAAGCTTGTCACTGAAGATCCAGTCAAGCTTCTGTCTGAAGTTCCACCTTTGCCTTCTGTCCCGAGTGGCTGTGGACACCCCCTGGGGGCTGAGATGGAGGGCCAGGAGCAGCCGAGGGAGGCAGACAGGTTCAGAGCACGTTTCCACAACAGGGAACAGAACACAGGCCTCTGAGCGTCCACGGAGCAATGTGCAAATTGCAGTGATGGGTAGAGTAAAACCTCTACTTCGAGCACAGTATCTCTGGCAAACACAGGGGACTGCCGTCGACAATGCTGCTGAATACACCCGAGTACACAGTCAGACATTTGTTCAGTAAACAGTAAATGCGTAAAATAAATTACCTTGAGAGGGCCATATCTGCTCCAAACGTGTGGTTAACACATGCAGAATGGCTGCCATTCAAAGTATATTCACAGGAAAACAGGGCTGGGGGCTCACACACAACAGACAGACACACACAGGTTATCCAAAAAGTCACTGTGTATGGACTTCACTTTGTTCAACATGGATTTTGGTTTTGTGGACTCCAAACGCAGACACTCGTTCACCTCACAGCCTTGGATTTGTCTATTTTTGTATACATACATATATATATATATATTTGTTTTTTTTTTCCTTTCTTATCATAACATCAATGCCTTGTCTGAATGTCATCGTTCAAAAGTCGGGGAAGAACCAAACTCTTCGTATGAACAGGGCTGGACAGGGAATGTTAGTTTCGGCTATTCACTTTCTCCATTCAGACTCTTCCTACCAAAGTACGACTAGTTATCTGAAGTCAAACCATAGTAATAAGGATCCTACTGTCCTGGATGGCTGCCTTCACGCTCCTACCTGAGCCACTTAGGCTCTTTACAAAGGCTACACAAATTAGCTACCCCACTCAAAGCCGGGAGGCAGGGAAAGGGCATAAAAATCACAGATAACAAAGGCATTTTTTCCAAGTGGTCAGTTAAAAATAAAAACCAACTTATTCAGAATCAAGAGAAAATACTGTGGGAGACCAGGCTATGGGGCTGCCTGTTCTCCGGACCCACAGCCTCCTCATTTGTTCATACAGAACCGTGAGACCTCAAGGCCTGCAGACTGTGTGCTTGGGACGGGGAGAGCCCTGGTCACCTGTGGGCACAGACCAATGGGGAGAGATGCAGAAAGCTGCACCTCTGTCCACAGCCATGGCTTAGGGCCTCCTGCGCACCCGCAGAAGTTCCAGGATACCCCCACCCAAGCCTACACACAAAACATCTCCTTCTGGCTCTATACAGCAGCCAGGCTCTTTCAAGGCCAACTTGGGAAAGAGCCACAAACTTCCCTTTTCCAGAACAGAATTCTTGCCTGCCCACTGGTAAAGTTCTTGTTTTCAGCTCGCTTTTGTTTTTTTTTTAAAAACAAAAACCCAAAAGAGAAGGTGGTATAATTTTCCATACCTGAACCAGTCTGTAGCCAGCCAGAACCTGCTCAGAAGGGCCCCTCAAAGATGCACAGTGGGGCATCAATGTTGTCACCAGGAATTTGAGAGAGCAACAAGCCCCCTACCAACCTACCCCTCCAACTGCCGGTCAGCTCTCCTCCTCCCAGAGGATTAGCCCAATTCTGGCTCTGCAGACACCGGCAGCGAGGGGTAACAATCTTTGGGCCTCTGTAGGCTTCCTTTGTCACCCAGGGCTGAGACACAGCAAGGTTCTCTTAAACTAACACCAGAGCATAAATTCACTCCATTACCAAGAGTCACCTCAGGGCACAGTCTCAGCTCCCTTCCTTGAGGGCTTCTAAAACACAAATCTCTTTGACTCCAGCAGGCAGTGATATATGACTTGAAAAGGGGACAAAGGGGACAGAGGTGGGGTATGAGGAATGAGTCTCAGAATCAACTTCTCAGCCCTCCAACACTGTGCTTCCGTGGGGGCAGACGCATCCACGCCCCCATACTGTACCTGGAGATGTAGGAAAATGCAGGAGCGGAGGGGGGAAAAAAAAGAATGAAGTGGCTGTCCCACTTTTTCTGAAAGTCATTTAATGCTTCTCTCGTGGTTCTCCCCTACCCTGGTTGCTCTGCCAAGTTCTCGGGCGCAGCAGGGCCTGCTCTAGCTAGGGGAGCTGCTGCTCTGGGAGTTTGGGGAGTCCTGCTCATTGATGGTGTTCAGCAGCAGGCATGCAGGCGGCCGCGGCAGGTGGGCGTGCCCGGGCTCTCGGGCCTGCTCCCCGGAGGGCTGGCAGAGCCCTTCCTCCTCGTCGCCAGGGGGCCGCACGTGGCAGCTGTCACAGAAGTCCAGGGGCCCATCCAGAGCATCGTCAATGAGCGCGTTGAACTCTTTGAGGTCATCATCATGGTGGCCCCGGTTGCACACACACACCTCGATGCCTGAGTCCCCCGTGAAGCGGCGGTGTCTGCCAGGCGTCTTGTCTTTGTTGTCGGGGAGGGCGGTGCCCTGCTCAGAGCTGTAATCTTTCAGCAGCTCCTCCTTACATTCTGAATCCTTGTCCAGGAAGGCCCCAGGGTCCAGCTCCCCCAGGCCGGCCACAGAGCCACTGGGCTCCATTCCGGGGGCTTTGGTGGCTGCTGGGTCGGCTGGCACGTCGGAGGGCTCAGGGTCTGCGATGCTCGGGGGTCTCGTGCTGCTTCTGCTGGGCCCAGACAAGGGGCTGCTTGGAGCCCCCTGGGAGCCCCTGGTGGGATCGGCGCCTGGGGGGCTGCTGCCTGCAGGGCCACACTGCGCAGGCAGCTGCTGCTGCTGCTGGAGCTGGAAGGCACTGTATGGTGGGGGAGGAGTTGGAGGTCGGTTCACCACTTCCTCATAAGGAGGTAGTAAATAGTTTGGCAAAAACCCTAAAATGGGGAGGTAGGGAGGAGAAATTACTGCACTGGCAATTGTTCTAGGACAGGCTGCAAAGCTCACACTAACACGTCTCTCCCCACCCCAAGCATACCCACCAAGTGACGGCTACAGCTCTCGATTTCGGGCAGGGCAGGGGGTTGGGGGCAATTTTGCTGAGAAAGAGGGATAGATTGGGAGTGACCTAATAGAGCTTCTTGAAATCTGAGAGCCCTTGAAGTGGCTTCCAGGCAAAAGCTTCTCGCCTGTCTGCAGTTAAGGCTGAGGGTTGGGCAAATGTGGTGGATGGCCAAGAGATCACGTCTGCCCGGAATGGATCTGTTTCCACATGCACGCAAGTCTCATGTTTCCTGCTCAGACTGAGTCCTCCATGTACGTCCCACAGGCTTCAGGGTCAGGGACCCTGAATTAAGACTTCCTGACCACTTTTTTCTCCCCCTAACCCTTCCAAATGTATACTATGAACAGAGCCTTTTTGTTGGGAGGTTAGGAATCTGTATTGTCTCTCACTCTAGTGGGGCTAGAGGCGGTCTGGAAAGACAAACCAAACCCCATCCTGATTCAGAGCAAGAGCAGGTGGGTTACCAGTGAAGGGTGAGGGGCCTGTCATCGGATGCTTATTAAGAACATGCCAGGTGAGTTATCTTTTGAATGTGCTGAATGCCTTGAGGTACAGATGATCCGATTATGATATAACAATAATTGCTAGTATTTATTGAGCACTTACTACATGCCAGGCACTGTGTTAAGCAGTTCACCCTGCTAGATGTGGAATTCCACATTCGTGACCCCTTTATTCTGTAGGACACACTGCAGAATGGCTTTGGACAAGCTGCACAGCTGGGGTTCCAGTGACCATTTGAGAGGTCCTGAGTAAGGAACCCCAGGGGAGTCAGGTGAGCGTCCTTCAGCGAGTCAACAAACTTCTTGGTTCTCAGGAAGTCCCAATGTCACCCCCCACACCTGTCCCTTTCATGACAGCCTCTGCTCAGGCATATCACATGGCAGTGAGCAAAATGGGAGGATTTCAGGCCACTGAACTCTGAATCTCAATTCACTCACATCATACACCATCCAACCACCTGTCTAAAAAAGTCTGCTAAAGGAGCAGAGACCTGGTCAGAACCCAGCCAGTGTGGATGTGGAATAGCCCAGTGACTTCAGGAAGCAGCATCCACAGTACTGGCTCCTCTGTGTTAAAGGCGAGTGCCCCCTTGTTCCCGTACTTTCGAGACCCTCCTCTGCACCGAGCAAGGGGCGCAGACCCCCTATGACCATGGGGGCTCTGACCACCGATGCACAGTCTGTGCGTCCTGGGCTCCTGAGGGTAGGGTTGGGTGGCTTTGGTGTACGTACTGAAATAAAATGGCAGCGCTGAGTAATTGTGGGCTTCCCGGTAGGCGATCAGGTTGATTTCGTGCTGCCGCTGCTGGGCCTGCAGGCGGTGCTTGGCTCGGCGGTGGTGGCACACGCAGCAGCAGCTCAGGATGATGATGATGGTCCACACCAGCCAGAACCCTGGGGGTGGGGAGGTGAGACAAGAGAGGCATGCGCACACAGTGAACACCAGCCAGAGAGGGCAGCTCTCAGAACAGGGAGGTCTTGGGACAGCACCTGCTTGGTCGAAGCTGGCACTGTCGGGCCTCACTCAGTAAACTGACATTTAGAACTTGTGTTCAATTTTCATAAATGTTTGTGTCAGAGTAAAAGACACATGGGATGCAAGAGGGCAGGAACCTAAGAATGATGACAATAAAGGAGGTCACTCACTGCAGGGCACCTCCAGGGACCTTGGGGGAAGGGAAGAGTGTCGAGGCATCTCTCTAGCACCATTGGTCCCCCCGTATTTTAGGTCTGGTGGGCATTACATATGCTCACCCTTCAGGACAGTGTACTCTTCCTCTCTTAAGAGATCTCTGAGAAAACGCTTCGGCCTCCTTTGGTGCCCATCTCTCCCCCAGTCCTGCTCTAGCCCAGAGGGACAGCTCCCAGGCTCGCTTCCTGCTGCTAACACGGGGCTCTTCACCAACAGCAAAGAGCCCCTCAAAATCTCCACAACTCAGCAGATTCCCAACTGCAAGGGGCCTCGGAGGGGCCGCCCGACAAAGGCAAACTTAGGGTTCTCCTGCTATCACCAAAGAACAGGGGCTTTTCTCCACCATGTATGCCTCTGTAACACAAGAGTCACTCAAGTTAGTGGTGGAAAAATTCTAATTGCCTCAGGTCCATCTCTTCCCTAGAGAGTGTAAATGACTTCCTCTGCTCTTGGTATAATCTGGTACAATTCCATCTCCCACTGTCACAAACAATCCGCTCCCACCTCCCTTTGGCCCGCTGCTGCGTTAGACTTGGGGCCACTGGCAGCCTCCCCTTCTTCCTCCCTGCTCTGGAGAGGGCTAGAGGAACAGGGGCAAGACCCGCAGCTCTCTCTTCTCTGGGGGGAATATTTCTTCTCGTTTCCCACTGTGTTCTCCTGGACTGTACTCAGAGAATCTCGGCAAATCCCAAAATAAGACCCCTCCCCAATCTTCAAATGTATGCAGAAAAGCCTTCTAAGTATTTTTTCCAAATTAACGAGGAATTTTTCTTTAGAAAAAAATATATATACATATAGAGGGGGAAAAACTGGGAGGAAAAACACAAAAATAATGACATCTTTAAGTAGTGCAATCATGAGAAATTTTGATTTTCTCCTCCTAATTATTTTCTTCTTTCAAATTATAAAGCTGGAAACAGAGTAAATTAAAACTTAAAAATATCTGTGACTAATTTTACTTTTGCTGGCTTTTATTAAAAAAAATTAGTATATTTCTGGATAGATTTTTTTAATTCCTCTGGGAATATATTCAGACAATGAAATGATATGAATCATTAAAAAATTGTTCATAGAATACTATTTTTGACATATACAGATGTTTCTTCTATTAAATGAAAACAGTTACAAAACACAATCCTAATTTTTGTTTAAAAAAAAAAGTATATATAGACGTCTAGAAGGATGATCAAGAAGCTAGCCACAAGGTCACTCATGGATGACAGGACAGACTTTCTGGTACAAGCTCCCTCATTTTTTGCTTATCTGCATCTCCTAATTTTTCTAAGATAAACATCTACTTCTCTGAAATAAAAAGAGTATTTTTTTCTCAATAAATGATTTATCTGAAGAATAAGTTTAAGGTAAGTTGTTATTAAATGAGAATAGATATTAATGTTCATTTGTTCTCTATTCCTGAATAACTTCAATTTTTTCCATTACAAATGATATGTATCTTTTATCATCTGCTTTGTAATTATAAATGTGTGTTTAGAATTTAAGTATTTCCACATGTATCTCTCGTCAGGATGAGTTAACATCGTTAAAAAAAAAAAAAAAAAAGCCTGCCTCTCCCCACAAGCAGACTTGTAAATGAATAAACACTGATTTTTTTCCATTTGTACCAGAACATGATATTCTGAAAGGTCCCACTGACATTTAGGGTGTGGCCTCTGGCAGGGGCCCTTTCTGTCCCCCAGGGGTGTCTCTGCTGAATCTCCCCACAAAGCCGCCCCAACCCGGTGGGACGGTATGCAGCACAGCCGCCCGGTCCTGGCCGTCTGGCAACACCTAACTGCTGTCGGCACGTGTCAGCGTTCAACGGGACCTTCTGCCGAGGTCTGGCAACAAGAGAACAGGCGGAGGACAATGGGTGGAGGACTTTTTCCCTTTTTCCCATGAGCAGACAGAAAAATCCCATTCCTAAGCAGAGAACATAAACATCAGTTGAAGTCAGAAGTCTCCCTTGTGGTCCTTCCCAGATCCACTACTGACATTTGCTGAATTTAACTTGGATTTCTCTCCTGCTGCTGGCTGACTGAAGACTAAACACTGATAGAGGAGCCCTTAGGGAATGGTGCTGAGGCCAGAAGCGGGCTCTGGAGTGGATAGGCCACCTGATGCCTCCTAGGACATCTCCTCCAGCCCCCGCCATCCAGTCAGCTCCCAGCTTCCTGGGGTGGGGTTGCGCCCAAGGGAGGCAGCACAAATAAGCACAGTGCACTCTGCTGAAGAGCCTGGCCCCAAGTCTATTTTAGAGTCACATCTAACAGATTCTGGGCTAACCACTCTTTCAATTACCAACATTTCTCTTACTTGCCCAGCATAATCTCACAATCCTTTATACTTATACTTCTGTATTACTCCCAATAGATAATCAGCATCGAACTCTATTTTTTTTTTTTTTACAGATTTTATTTTTCCTTCTTTTCCCCAAAGTCCCTTGGTACATAGTTGTATATACTAGTCGTAGGTCCTTCTGGTTGTGCTATGTGGGACGTCGCCTCAGCATGACCTGATGAGCGGTGCTAGGTCCGCACCCAGGATCCGAACCGGCGAAACCCTGGGCTGCGGAAGCGGAGTGCACGAACTTCCCCACTTGCCCTCGGGGTCGGCCACTCTATTATTTTTTAGTGTCCCAGTCATTTTTCAGTAGTTTCTTACCTAAGGGTAAACCAACTTTTAACTCTTATGCTGCAATATATATGATCTAAGGCAACATTTCTCAGCTTTTATAACATGCTTTTTTTTTAAACCCATGCTTTTAACAGGAAAAATCTCCTGCACTGGTTTTCATGTTGGCCAAACATTTCTGATTCTCCTCTCTGTCTCTGGGCATATGGGTAACCTTGAACTTCCTGGCCCCCCTTATGACTGGGTGCAGTTTGGGGACTGGTTCTAACTAATGAATTGGGATTGGAAGTGACATATGTCACTTAGAGGCCAGAACATTTCTTGCTGATGTGAGAAGTCTCTATTATATTAGTCTGCCTTCTATCATTGGCAACATTTCAGACAGTGACTTCAGGGTCAGTCTGGCCCCAGAGGATGATGAAGTGGCAACAAAGCTCCCATCCAACCTGCAATGGACATACAGTGTGAGCGGGAAATAAACCTGTTGTTTTCGGCCACTAGGATTCTGGACTTGTTTGTTACTGTGGCATAACCTGGGCTATCCTGACTGATGCAATGTGTTTATAAGCTTTTCTGGGGGAGAGGATTTAAAGTATTCATCAGATTCTTAAGGGAATTCTTGATTCAGAGAAAGGCTTAGATCCACTGAACTAGAAGCATAATAGAAAAAGAGGACTTTTTTTTTTTTTTTTTAAGGATTGGCACCTGGGCTAACAACTGTTGCCAATCTTCTTTTTTTTAATCTCCCCAAACCCCCCCCCCCCGTACACAGTTGCATATCTTAGTTGCATGTCCTTCTAGTTGTGGGATGTGGGACGCCGCCTCAACATGGCCTGACGAGTGGTGCCATGTCCGAACCTAGGATCCAAACGCGAACTTAACCACTCGGCCACGGAGCCAGCCCCAAGAGGACTTTTTTTTAAAGGAAAAATTAAGCAGGGCAGAAGGAGACTGGGGAAAGAAATGAGACAAGTGGAACACATATCCTTGACAAAACTGCTTTAGTCGTATCTAACATAGCACCAGAAAACACATCTTTATTGAAATTCCACCAGCCTACTTCTTTTCACATGGTATCATGGGTAGAAAAATTCTCCCCATGACGTACCAGTTGTATGGTGTTCCCTAAGTCTCAAACTGAGTTCTGATTTCTTCATTTCTAATATAGCATCACAAAGGATTATTTGTGTGCATCAAGAGTGGGGGAACACTAACTTGGGAGCAGAATGGGCCTAGAGGCATGATAGAGTATTAGCCGAAGTCCAGAAAAGACCCCTAATGAGCTGGTCCCACTTAATGGAGTTAATGTGGGGGGCAGGAGGTATTCTTGTCCAACTCTCACAAAATGGATTCTCTTGGGAGCTATTCTAGTCAAAGTAGTGTCCCATAAACTTTAAAAGGGGGAATATCGAGACTAGTCCCTATGGAGTTGTACAAACTTCTGATCTCACTAGATTTCACAAACAAGGGAGAAAGCTTAAAAAAGGTACACCCAATGAAAGAGACACACAGAGAAAGACAGGAGCATGCTCGCCTCCCCAAACACACACATACCCAGAGATTATATTTCCCAAAGACAACTCAGAAGATTGTGACCTCATGGTGAGGAGCATTTGTCATGCTAAGCAAAATGGAAAACATGTTTTTAAAAACAATCACAGTTCAATGTAGGAACTGAGTCATGTGCCCCAGAGTTCACTATAAACTTGGGAAAACACCACTCCCCAACTGGCAGGAAATTCCTCATTAGGAAGCCAAAGCATACTGTAAATTAGATCTCCTTCTACCCTACAGGATGGTGGGTGACCTCCCTGGCCCCCTCTGGCTCTCAGCAGGCGCTCCTGACGTTGCCACTGTGGAAAAGGCCTGAATCTGGGAAATGAAGATTTTAGAGGACTGGCAAAAATCTGGAAAGACCGGACTAGTTTCCTATAAGCATGACTGCAGATATAGAAGAGGCAGATGTCCTGGGTTCAAATTCCAGCTCAGAAAACCATTTCCTAGCTTTGTGACCTTGGTCACTTTGTTTTCACCTCCCTTATCTGTAAAATGGGGAGAATAATGGTCTCCGCCTTCCTTGGTCATTGTGAGGACTAAATGAGTTAATATGTGTAGGGCACTCAGAACCACGCCTGGTGTCCTTTACGTCCTCCAGCTTATTACTACTGTTGTTGTTGTCGGCAGGACCACAGACAGGAAGAGTTTCCTTTAAATTTCCCTTTAAACTCCAAAAAGTATTCCATAAAAAAGCAAAAGGAGGAACAAGTCCAAAGTCTGTTTCTAGGTTCTATGCTTGCCTAAATTCATTGGAAAACCAGCCCACCTGCTACTGATCAACCTGCCTTTGTCCAGAAGCCCGGAACACTAGGGAGCCGGGGTCCAATAGGGGCTAAGAAGGAGGCCCCAGCTCCCTTTCTGTCCACTCTCTGCTCAGGATGGCAGACGCCGTGGGCCTTCCTTAAAAGCAGCTCAACAATGGATATTTTAAGACAAACTTAAAGAAAAAGAGTTAGCAGGTGAAAAGCTGGGCAGCATTAACTGGATTTGCTAATAGTCCGTTTCATGTTGCCTCCGGGAAATTCCACTGCCCAGAAACATTGCCCTTTCCCCTACTACTGCCCAACCAGGGAAAACTGACGCCTGAGTGAAGGTCTCCCAAATTATCTCAGGAGCAGAAATCCCCAACTAGACGTCCTCCTGGAAAATGGAGCTTGGTGTTGGAAAGAACCCTGGGATGAGAGCCGGGAAAGCAGGTTCTCAGGAGGCGCCCTGACCCTCTGACTCAGCTGCAACCACTGAACAGTTACTTAGTGCCCTGGTCCCGAGAAATGGGGACAACAGGCGTACCCAGAGGGCTGTTATTGGGATGAAATGAGGTGATGGGCATGAAGACCTCACTTAGGGCCTGGTACGTAGGACAGGTCTGTGCACATTAGCACCCTCATCTGCCCTGTCTTCCCAGGCAAGCCCCAAGGCCCCAGGGGAAGGGTCAACACTGTGATGCATACTCCGTTGTTTCCCATGCGCTCCAGGACTACGGTGGTCCTCTGCCCGAGAAGTCCTTCTACCCTTCTCCATGTATTTAAATCCTACCCACCCTTTAAGGCCCACTTAAAATGCCACCTCTTCCATGTAGCCTGCCTGAATCCTGTCCAGACAAAGCAGATTCTCCTTTTGAAATATTCACAACAGTTCTGGTACATACATTCCACTCTTTACTTTGCATTACTAGTGGGGCACCTTGTCTTTTCTCTCTGCTAGGAAATTCCCTTCTTGATGGCAAACATTATATCTCCCCACAGTTCCTAAAACGGAAGAGGCCACAGCAGCCAGTAGGAATTTGGTAGAACTGCAAATTCTCAGGTCCATCTCAGACCTATTGAATCAAAAACTGGGAGTAGGGCCCAGAAATCTCTTTTAATAAGCCCTCCAGGAAATTTGGATGCTTGCCAAAGTTCAAGAACCACTGGAATAAGAGTTTGCTGAATGAATAAATGATTGAATGATGAGTGCTATAAAATACAAGTGCCACAAAAATGCACGGGATGATGATAATAGTAATGATGACTAGTCCTTCTAGCCTCAACCACTGCACTGGTAAAGCAGGTCCTATGCTTCCTGTCTGATGCAGGCCCAGTAGTGACCGCTGGCTCCGGTTACAACAGACTGAAAAGACATGGGGGAAAGGGTGCTGACCAAAGTTTGAGAAGGTCTGTGTGTGCTTGAGTGTGTGTGTAAAGTGGGTTGTGTGCATGTGTGTATGTGAGACAGTCCTCAGCACACAGGAAAATTCAGGTTAGTAGAGGTAAAACAACGGTTGGTGGAAATGGCATTTTTTTCCCCCGGAGGCCATCCCTGTCGGCAACTATGGTTAAAGAGGTACTCTGTCTGATGAAAACTCGCCAAGGATTTCCTGGCGGAGATTTTTTTCCTTCCAAAGGAAAGAGACAAAAAGAATAATCCAAAGCCCATTACTTTCACATTTCAGGCAAAGTTTAGAGGCAATTAGAGGGAGCAGGGTTCAAAGCAACAAAAAATGCAGTCTTGATGAGAACTGAAGGGGCTCGTACCAACACTCAACCCCCCTCCTCTACACATCGGGCAGAGGCCAGGACCTTAATAAGGAGGAAAACCAAAGAACTCTGAGGGAGCAGGACACTCATGGGGCATCTCCTGACCAAGAAGCCATTGCTGGGCACAGATGAGAGGAAAGTTCTGCTTTTACAGTCTCCGTGCCTCCAGAACTTGGAAAGCATGGGCCAACTGGTATAATGGCGAGTCTTTTCTCCCCTGCAAACAATGGTCTCTGTCTGGCCTCTTCCTCTCCCCAACTGACCGTAACTGGAGAGAGAATTAGCTACTCATGCAGCTCTTCCTCTGGCTATCTTTAAGCCTTGGGGTGACGTGCCTGGTTCCCAGACTGCCTTCCTGTCCCCGCCACCCCACCCCCCCACCTGGGCTTTGGTGACCCAATTCTGGTGACTACTGAGTGCTCTGCCAACCGCCCAGGAGGCTCTGTCAATCTAAGATGGGGCCATCAGCAACTCCATTCCTTTCCGCAACTGATGCCGCCTGGGCCGGGCCCCAGAAAAATAAACTGTAGCTCTGTGGCTTTTTGGCAGCCCAGCTTCAATTTTTGTTTTAACAAGGGGTGGGAGGAAGAATTTGAACCCTGTGGTTATCTGCATTTTAAAACATTTAAACACAGTCTGTCCACCTGCTTGGCACTCTGTGTCCTCCAGTAAGGCCCCTAGCCCCACCCCTTCTAAAATAGCAGCAACAATTCTGGGCCTGCCTCTGCTGCTGCTAATGTACGCGGAGGACTGGTGGGGACATCCCGAGCCCTGTCCCCTCCTTGGGGGAGGAGTCTGCACTTGACAGCCCCTGAGATTTCTCAGAAAGGCAGATGAGCCGGTCCTCAGTCCTCGAAAGGGAAGGAGGCGGGTGAGGAAAGGTCTTGTTCGTAGGAACCATTCCCACTGGCTACAAGACACGTTTGCATTTGGAGGAAGAGATTTTCCAGCCAAGAGTCTAATTTCCTTTCCATAGCAAACAACAGCCCTTCCAGCTGCTATCTGACCATTTCAGAAAAGGCTGTGGAGGCAACGGGCAGATCAGAAAGAAGGGGAAAAAGGTCAGGGGTGATGGAGGCAGTAAGGGTGTGGTTTGACAAACAAGCCGACAGTTTGTTTCCAAATGGGGGGAGTGATGGGGGCTTAGAATTATCTGGGGAAACAGACTATTGTTTCCTCTCTCGACAAACAGTTGTGAGAACCACTGCAGTGCTGGTCACCGGGGGCCTCTGCCCTCCTCTCCTTCTTTGTCCAGCATCCTACAGTGTCTGGTCTGAGCTCCAAGAAGATCAGAGTGCAAAGTGTGTCAGTGAACTCTCCAAGCCTGGGTCACTCCCTGAAGACCACAGCAATGTCACCACTCCTGTGCAATGCTGGAAGGTACAAGGGGTCCCAGCCTCAACCAAAGCAGTGGCAAGAAAAGGATTGTCTCCACATGGCATTTAGCTAACAGTAACAGCTTAGGTACACTGGAGAAGCTTCCAGACACTTCAGTTTGAGAACTGGAGAAGAAACAAAGGGGCTCGAACTTCTAGACTCTGTCTCTCCAGGAGGGCTCCATAGGCAGGGACCTAGGGAAAGTTTAATCCCTTTGAGAGGGCCCCTCAGAAACAGAGGCAGCTCCTCGATGCCCTATGGGGAATTCTGGAAGCCCTTGTGGTTCTTACAAGAAAATGGCATTCCAGCCATCCACAGAGCCCAGCCCAGGATTCACAGCAGTATGGCTGCTGCAACCTCTCTTTGCCAAGATGGCAAGCCTGGGTGTCTGGGCTGGCCCAAGGAAGGATCTAAGCTGTTGTCACTGCTCAGCACACACTGGAGAGGGCATCGAAGAGAAGCCCAGGCAGGAGTTCCTGCAGCAGCCCTGGTAGTCACGGCCTCTTAAGAGAGCTCAGACCATATTCTCCGATCTTCAGCCCACGGCGTCCAAACAGCAGCAGAGCTCTCCACCCGGCAAAGGACCCGCCTCTGGAACCCGGAAACAGACTCCACTCGCCAATGCTGCCCCCGAGAGAACGAGAAAAGGGCTCCCCAGCCTGAAGCTTCCCAACGAGCAGAGGTGGTAACCAGGACCCTGGGGATCAAGAAACCCCTGGGCAAGGACTTACACCAGAGTTCATAGTAGTAGTTGCAGCACTGAGACTGCCCGCAGCAGTGTCCTGTGTCACAGATGTAGCTTTGATTGTTGGTACCCACACAGGTTTCCTTATCCTAAAAAAAATCAAAAAGCATTTCAGCATATTAAATTATAGCATTTAAACACCACTTTTCTTCTCATCCCCTTCCTCCTGGCCATCTGCCCACCCTCCACAAAAGTAGTTTGCACCGATGTTTATTCCATTATGAAAAAAATTAAAAAGAACCACACAACGACAGCAGATTTAAGGGGAAAAAAAGGTTTATTAAATGGGGAAGAGGATTCAGCACACAGGCCGACTGGTAAACAGTGGAGTTCTCCTCAGACAGGAAAGGGCTGCCTTGCTTTCTTTATGTCCAAGCAGAAACACTTCAGGCTCCGGTGTTACACTCAGCCGGCAAGAAGGTGATGATTCTCCTGTAATTAGCAGTATGTTTTAAATAAAACCAGCTTTTCTGTGAAAGTTCCTGGAATAATTAATGCAGTACGTATGCTAGGATTAGCAGCTAGTCAGTCATTCCATTCTCCCTTCAAAATACATGACCTCCAAGGTTAATTACAGTGTGATTCAAACAAGGGCTAAAAAAACTGCTACTAAAATTTTTACTCTCAACAAAAGGGGTGACCTGCTCAGGTGACCTAGTCCAATTTCAATTTTCTAGATCATTTTTTGCTTTATCAAATGATCTTCTAATAATCTTGATTGGATCTGGGGTTCATACTGTCCCTCGTCAGGGACAGCTACAGAAAGGGCACCGCTGAGTAACCACCTAGCTCTTTGCCAAATTCTATTCGCAGCACTGACAGATGGGGATGGAGGTGAAAAAGATTTTCTATATTTCACATTTAGGATATAAGGGGCCAGCCTGGTGGTGTGGTGGTGAAGTTTGCCTGCTCCATTTTGGTGGCCTGGGGTTCGAAGGTTCAGATCCCAGGCCTGGACCTATACACTGCTCATCAAGCCATGCTGTGGCAGTGTCCCACATACAAAATAGAGGAAGACTGGCAGGGATGTTAGCTCAGGGACAATTTTCCTCAAGCAAAAAAAAAAAAGAGGAAGATTGGCAACAGACGTTAGCTCAGGGCCAATCTTCCTCACCAAACAAAAAAACAAAAACAAAAACAAGATATGAGATACCCCACCAGCCAACCTAGACTTCAGCCCCAAATGTACTCTGGACCACAATGCACATGATGAGATGTGTAAGTTACCAGCTCCGTCTGGCTTTCAACATTTCTTTATTCTATAGAAGTAACACTTGCATTCACCAGACACTGTCTTTGTGCCAAGCACTGTGTTGGGTATGAGGGATACAAAGACGAATAAGACATTGTCTCTATCCTCATTTCAAAGCTCAGAGTTAAGAAGGAAGAAAACTCTGCTCAGCAAAGAAACTAAAACCACAGTATTGTATTTGCTGCTACTCAGGGTGAGCCTGCCCACAGTGCACATCCGGGCGGATGCCTGCCAGTGGAAACTGCAATCACATGGTTGGTTCCTCCTCTTTGGGCCTTGCTTTACTACACCGTCTACTTGGCCAAGGGTATAAACAAAGCACTCCAGCGACTGTCTGCTGGGCTAGAGGCTGGGCAGCAACAGCTCAGTCACCTGAAGCCACAGGGAGAGGATAAGAGAAAGTGCACAGCTGATAACCAGATCCCAGGCTCAGTGCAGGTTTGCACCATAATCCTCAGGTGTTTCCTGGTCTTGAAGAGTCTTATACTCTGGGGTAAAGGGGTTTAGGAAAAAGGAAGCATGGGAAAGGCATTCGTAAACTCTGACAATGAGGGCTTTACAAGATTGCCAACAGAGTTCTTCCTATCTTTGCCTTCATGTGTCCACCATAAGCAAAATAGAACACCTAGGGGGTGGCTGTCCAGTCAGATGTCTCCTCTGAGGCCTGGTGCACATGGAGAAAACAATCTGTGCTTGATGCTTTTGCTAGAATACATGCTCTCTGACTTCAGAGCAAAGCACTGCTTTCATAAAGACATCAAACAGTTTCTCCCAAGTCTACCAGGCCTGAAATGCCAGTCTTCTGGCACTGGCTCACAAGAGCACAGTTCAAAGTGTCCACATAGTTTCTAAAAGAGGCCATGCTGCCTGCACTCCGACACATGAAAGAATCCAGCGACACTTCCGCCTTGGGAAAATTCACCAGATGAGGCCCAAGCTCTGAATGCAGGGGGGCCAACTGGTCCTAAGTGAGGCGTGGAATGGAACATGTTTGAAATCTAAACAAGTGGCATCCTCATGACCTACTGGTGTCAGCTTTTCTCTTGGCTCTTCCATCCCCCGAGGCAGGAAGCCTGGTATACATAGGACCCCACTCTTTTTCCCTGGAGAGCAGAACTATAGTAGCATCATTTAATCCAGTTTTCCTCAAACACTTTTTACCCAGTATATCTCGTCCCCTGTTGTCCTCCACTGCCCCAAGATAGAGTCCTCAAGCTGTCTTGGACGGTCTTGGTTTGGGGAACTGTCATTTTCTGCTGCAGAAGGGAGGAAAGCAGGTGGCCAGTCCAGGAAGACAAGAAGTGAGCTCATGGACCTTTAGCCAGGAAGCAATGAAGGAGGATTAGGGGGGTACTGAGACCTAAGTGTCCAGGTGAAGTCTTCCAGACAGAGAGAACTGTTGGTATGACAGGAAAATCCAGGAGCCTTGGCTTGGTCCCAGCTCTGCCACTACAGAAGGGAACTTTGGGCAAGTTATTCAGTGGCCCTACAGCTAGTTAAGATGTACCCTTCAACCCTAAGGCTTTATTATCCTACCCACCTCCTGTCCCCTCTGACATAGCAGCCCTGAGCCGATGCAAGAGCTCCTGAAATCTATGGCTCTGCCCGGTCAAAGTAACAGCAAAGAGCAGCGGTGAGCAAATGCCGCTTGGGGTTCTTCCACCCTTCCCTCTACGAGGAGCCTAATCGTGATTAACTGGAGGACTCTCAGAAACCTCCAGGTGGCTCAAGATCCAAGTGGTTAAGCGTCAGTCACAGCTGGGTTCAAAGCCCAGCTCTCATTAACTGTGTGACCTTGGGTAAGTTACTTAACTTCTCTAGGCTCTTAATATCTACGTTATTCTGTGAACCATCACTGCTAGGCATGAAAGACCATTCAAACAGCACTTTGCATTCACTAAGAACTATTTCTGAACAGTGACGTTCACTAGCAACGTGGGCTGCTCAGACACATGACGAATAGGAAAAGGAACCAAAGAGAATGCAATGGGAAGTTCAAATATGAAAAATTCTCAGCACCCTTTATGATTATTCTCAAGCACTTTATATATATTACGTTGTTCAGGCCTAGTCTTGAAGAGTGGGCAATAAATATCCCTCCTAACCCCCTTTCTCCAAAAGTGAACCAGAGATTGAATTGTGCTCTCCCCATGGCAGGAGCTCTGTCTCCTTGTCTCCCTTCTCACTCCCAGTATGAGCCCAGTGCTTGACACAGAAAGCTTTGTTAATGAAACAATGGCTAGGCAACCTCCATGAAGGCAGGTGAGCTGGGTGAAGAATGTGGCTAATGTGTACTGAGCACCTGCTATGAGCCAGGCACTGTCCTAAACGCCTGACATGTAGCCCTTCACCTAGACTTGAAAGCAAGCCTATGAAGTGGGTAGTGTCAGGGAACTGAAGCCAAGAGAGGCTAAGGAACTCGCCTAAGGTCACACAGCCTGGAAGCAGTCCAATCTAGTTCATCTGACTCAGGCCAGAGCTGTTAACTATTAAGCTACAGCCTCCTTGATTAAAGTTATACTTCTTCCGTTGCTTTTTACACCTCAGTTGCTTAAATAAATCCACTAAAAGCTCCAAACCAAATAAAATCAACATTTCATCTTTGATGGAAAAGATAAAGACCCTGCCCTTGTGGAGCTCTCTGACTTTGAGAACAGGCTCCTTCGACCTCTACTCGGCAGCGAGGAGAGGCAATGAGCTTGAGGCTACTCCCTTCTTTGCTCGAAAGGTCGTGTTTTCATATAATGACTTTCTGACAAGCACAGTGGTGTTTCATGCCCGTGTGGAACGTGGGGCCTTCATTCCTCCCTTTAACATCTATCCAGTGCCTACCCTGCACCAACACTGAACCAGGGGTGGGGACACAATGGGCAAATGACCTGAACAGCCATGATCTCTGTCCTTGCCAAGCCTGCAGTCTAATGAAAGACGGTAATGTAATCACACAGATAAAAGAGCAATTAGTTAGGCAAACACATGATTTGGTGAGAGCTTACAGTAGAAAAGACCTGGAGTTGGTCAAGACGGTCCGGCTGGCTTCTGAAAGGACGGCAAGCTTGAATTGAGATCACCAGGATGGTTAGGAATTTAGTAACTAGGGAGCAGTGACACGAAGAACATTCCAGGCCAAGGAGACGTACAAGCAAAGCCCCTCATCCAGAAGAAGACAGTTGAAGAAGTAGGTAGGGAAATTAGGTAAGCAGGGACCAGACTGTGCAGAGGGGTGACAAGATCAGATTTGCATTTTAAAGATATCTTCTTTCTGGCAATGTTTTCATCTGCGCAAAACTCCACAGCCAAAAAATCCTAGAAAAGTAGAACCTGTCATAAAGGAACTTTATGGCAAGGACCACTGTGATCCTCTTTTTTCATAGCTATGTGCCTTCAGCCCTAGCACCACGGTGACCGGCTCCAACATACAGGGCACACATGGTCACCAAACAAAAAGCACAGGCACAAAGAAGAGGCAAGCATGAGCAACACTGAACTGGAAAGAACATTTTTACAATGGAAAAGGATGAACAGTACGCCTTTTGCACATATGCAAAAAATTATTTCATCTCTTTGGTGGCAGTGTAAACTGTGGGAGTAACAACATTTTCCTTAACAGTTTCCATGTCTTATAGTTGCTATTCTTAGCCGAGCCACTGTAAAGGTCAATTTAATCAGCATCAGAACTTCCTAAGTGCCAGCACCAAAGGAGACACTGGGCAGTAATGGTTCCCCTGGGATGGTTTTAATTTGCCGACTTATGGGGCTGGAAAACCCTCCTAGCAACTGGCAACAGCATCTTCATGTCCTTAGAAAAGCACTGAAGTCTTAAAGTTTAAAAGTAAAAAATAGGAAAATTGAAATCCGTTCACAGGATGCTAAAGCACAGGACGCTAACTATCTTGGCTGTGGGATATGAAAGAACCTGGCGCACCACCTCTGGCTTTCCCCACAGGGAAAAGGAACGATTTCTCATGGAAACGTCCAATTCCACAAATCAAAAAACAAATATGTATTGCTATCCCCTCTCCATGTGCCAGGCACTGTGCTGGACGCCCCAGCTACCGCAATGAACAAGAGATTCCAGGGGAAGAGATCTTGCCTCTGGCAATATAGCTGGGTAGGTAACTTTAAATATTTTTCTATGTCAAAACCCCTAGAAATACTGGCTATGTAACAATATCCTTTTAATTATATAGCTGAGCTTGCAAGAAAGCAAGGAAGATCCTCAGGGGCCAAAAATGTTGAGGGGAACTAGAAATGACAGGGGTTAAGCGAGGTCAGGCCTTTCCAGCTGCCCTGGAAAGAGGGGCTGTTTATTTCTCTTGGACCCACTTGAAACAGGGAACTGGAACTGAGCCCCAATATAAAGTGAGGACCCTCAAAGAGAGAGAGCAGACTAGAAAAAAAAATCAGCTTGTTGGCACACAGAAACAATAAGAAAGCTCTGAAGTGAGAGCAAAAAAGTATCTCCTCTAATATCTGTAACCACAGCCCTTTCCCCAAGCTAATTTGAGATCTGAATTGTACTACTACATGGGCTGAGAATCCTCAAGCCAAAAATTTAACACAAAGAGTGGTCCCAGGCTGGCAATAATCCTGTGACATCTGGCAAAAGAAATATAAACTGAAGAGACCTACCCTCAATCAGGGTATGAAGGATTCCCACAAATAAAGCTCTGTTGAAGATGAGCTCACAATATACTATACAAAAATTTATGCAGAAATAATCCATCACAAACAAGACTCAGGAAATTCAACAAATAGCAGAATAAGACTCCCCCAATAAAATAATAGAAAGATCAAATAAACTGTAACACATAAACATATTTCAAATGATTAAAGCCAAAAAGGAAGAACGAAGAACATGAGAAAAGAAGAAACTGAAAAAGAGAGTGACCAAGGAGATTTGGGGAAAAAACAAAACTTGCAGAAAACCAGTTATTGAAATTAGAGAACTGGAACACAGATCTTAGAAAATTACCCAGAAAACGGCTTATACGAATTAAGAGAAAACATGGAAATGGAAAATGAGAAATAAGAAGCTTGAGAAGGAAGGAAGAGAATGGAGGAGAGACTATGTTTAAAGAGATAACTGAAAAATTTCCAGAATTGATTAAAGATACGGAATTTTCAGACAATAAACAACTCATACTCGGGTACATTGTTTGAAACTGCAGAATAACAAAGAAAAAAAGATCTTAAATATATTCTAGTGGGGAAGACCGAAAACCAAGTAGTGAAATTAGAATTTAAAATAGTAAGCTCCACAAGGATAATAAAACAGGATAACAGGACAAAAGGCTTTAGGTGGGGCAGTCAGGAGAGGCCTTCCTAAGTAGACCTGCGGGAACAGTTTTCCAGGCAGAGGGAATATCAAGTACACGCAAAGACACCAATACAGGAATGAGGTTGGTGTGATCAAGGAAAAGAAAGAAGGCGAGTATGACTGAGCACAGCAAATCTCAGGGAGATCAGTGTGAAAGGAAGAGCTGAAATTCAGAAAACGGCCAGATCTTATACACCTTGTACAGCAGTTAAAACAATATCCAAAGCATCATAGCTTGCAAATTCACTGTTGGCTATAATAGCTAATTTCTCCCTAGCTGGTGGAGATTTGAATAATATAAAAATATTTTTGCAACTCTCATATTTACTTTTCAATTTGGATCCTCCCCCTTTTCCGCCCCACCCACGCTGTAGCTGCTACTGTAGAATAAGAAACAAAATCAACTTTCCTTCTATTCTTGAACCAGGAATGGCTTTCCAGAAAGTAGACCAAATTGTAGCACTGCATGTCTACCGAGTGAAGTTCTATCTGATTTTGGTAATATTCTGTAACCAAAGGATAACAAAGCCTTCATAAACAAGACATATTTGAAATGGCTAAATGAGAAAAGACAGCAAGCAACTTTAACTTAGAATCGGCTATTTTTGTTCTATCCCAGACAGAATCTTCAAATTCAGAAAAGGCAGCACTTTCAGGTCCAGATTCTCAGAAAAAGATTTGTAGGTACTCATAAAATACTCTCTAAAGTTTTGTGGATTTACCTGTGTTTTTACATAAGGAAAGTTAAGATCATTTTCCCCTAATACTAATGGTTTTAAGGCTGTTCGGAGAACTGAGGGAAATAAGTAAAACTGTTCAAGGGCACACGTTTTGAATCCGGTGGAAGGAGGTCACAGAAGAGCTGGGGATGAAGGAAAGTAAGCTGAGGCAGAGGAAGGATTCAGCAGGAGAGCTGACCTAATGTTTCCTACGTGTTAGTCTACTCTCCCTGTCTTTGACCGTAAGGACTGTCACACACTACTTTTGTATCATTCACCATATATACTACACATGACAATCACTCCTTTAAGCTTTACTAGCTAAAGGAGCTCATTTTCATCCTTTCTGATAAAGGGCAAGCCATTGCTAAGAAGTTAACCAAGACTCTGCTTTTTATGCACTGGGATATTAGGAATGAATTTTTATGCTGTTTGGTTGATTCAGCAATTTTCCAAAAGGACAAACAGCCTAGGCAGGTTCCCGTTCCAAGCCAATAAATCTAATCTGCTAAGATTCAGCCTCAACCCTCAGATGTGATAATGTGTTTTACCCCTAAGGGCTCTAGACCCCAGCTCCCTGGGCTCAGGAGCACCTGGTATCCTGTCCTCTAGCTGCAAAGTGCCTTAAAAGGTAAAGCCAAAGACTGGAGCTAGTAGCACACATGAGAAAAGCCTAGAACCAATGGGGGCAGCTGCTGCTTCAATATTTGGCTGTAGTGTGTACTGCTGACGGGGAGTCCCAGGGACCGACCCCCTACTGTAGCACAGACAAGGGCCCATTTACTTCAACCTGTGAGGGTCTCCTGCACATTTCTGTCTGGGGACTCCGGGAGGCTGAGACTCTCTAAGAATCTGAGGAACGGCAACACAGTGAATCAGAACAAATCAGTGCGTCTCACAAAGAAGTGAATTTGCCCCACAGTAGTAATGAACACACTTAGACAACAAATGCAACAAAACAGAAATGTGTTTCCCAAAGTGTGGTCCACGGGCCCCAGATCACCTGGGGCATTTGTTAAGAATGTAGATTGAGAACCCCTGGGGGCAGGGACTGAAGATTTGCCTTTTAAAACATACTCCCCTGATTAAGCTTACATATATTCAAGTTTGAGAACCACTGCCCTAGATTTATAATAAATGTACAATATACACAGTTCTTGCCCTCTAAAAATGGAATAGTTTAATATTGTTTTTCTAGAATCTCAAACACATCCCAACACAGTTACCCCCACAAGTATCCACTTAGAATCACATGATGAAGAATTATTTATACTGTCTGTCTCATTCCATAAAAAAATACATACAATAGATCATAAACATAATTCTTCTAAAAAGTAACATTATTTAGGTACACTCCTATCCCCACCAGTACTGCTACTGCCAAAGCTGCATTGCAACTGGATCCTCATTAAACAGCCCCCAAACAGAGCAGCCAGCAAAGAAATTAAAATCCATTTCCTGTGTTGCTATTAGGAATCTAAATAACAAACTCAGAAAAAGCCACTTGACCCTGGTAGGAAAATCCCAGAGCAAAGATCGGAAGTTGCAACATATCCCATGTTTTTATTAAAGGCTACTTGTCAATGTCCTAGCACATGCAGGCCTGGGGGGCTGGCTGGCTGCAGCAGCTGAGGACATGGGGTTAAGGTGCCACTCTTTGACCCCTGGACACCGAGAAGGAAAAGCAGTTCTGCCTCGAGGTATCCTTGGCAATCTCTCATCACTGGCCTCTCCTGCCACAGAATAAATGCACTTAGAACTAAGGCATCTTCAGCAAGGGCTGGTGCAGAAAGCTGAGGGATGAAACAGCAGGTAGCACACGACAGGTGGCACTCAGGCTGGGCAGGAGGGCAATTCAGCTGACTATCGTGTGTTCACAGTTGGCCCCATGAGGGCAGGTCCATTCCTTCCCACCTTGTATCACTGCCTTGCCTGCTTGAAAGAGGGACTGCAACCTGGTGGCCTTCAGGCCACAATGGGCCCACGAATGAGTTCTATGCCTACGTGGTACCTTTGTTTTTCAATTTTTTAAAAGACGGAATTAACTGTCAACAATTTAAAATGAGAAGGAGTCATACAGAAATTCAGCCTTCCAGCTTCTCTTGAAAACTCAGGGCCCACATTCCCTTAGGGCCATGCTAGGCTGGGTCACAGATGTACCTGGGCTCTGGCTCAACCACAGCTCCTCTGCAATCCCTACTGTCCAATAACTCCCTCTGCTTGACTCAAGCATGTCACTGCCTGGCCCCTGTGGGTATCCGATTAGCTCCTCCTGCTCTCGAACTCAGTAATAGATCGTTCATCCCCTCACCCTGAGGGGAAGGCATGCTGCAGAGGCCCAGATATAAACAGCAGACACCTGCATTCTCTACATTGAGGCTCAAGCAACACCTTACACATGACATGTAAAATAGGTACCCACAGAGAGGAGGGCACTTCTTTGGTGCATGAGGGGAATAACTCTAGAGAATCAGGAAAACCTCCTGCCACAACTCTCAAGAGATGTGACAGAACCAAGTTCTGCCCAGTGATGGGGTTTATCAAGGATTTGCTGGGCATTTTTACCTATGTTATGCATTCCCCCTTTTTACAGGAAACTAGGGAACTGAGGTTCAGAGTGGTCACACAGCTATAACAAGTTTTCTGGATCTCAAGCCCAAATGTTAGTGGAAATAATTTAATGCTTAGGGGTTATCCTAAACTTTCATGCTAGATGCTGACAGGTACGAAAAAGACAGATAAGATATGGACTTTACCTTTGAAGAACTTTGTAATAAATCATTAGGTTAAAAAAAAAAGTTTATGTTTCAGTTCTTGTTGCTGAAAACCTTCCTGAAATATTCAGGTTCATTTTGTGGCTTAATTAAGTACAGTCTAATCAATAGGATTCCTCCTTTTTTAAAAGATTTATAATGTGGCAAAGCCTCAGGGTCATAATTTGGAGCAATGATGAGATATACACAACACATATATAATTAACATATATATAATACACATTTATATAGGACTCGAAAGCTCTTCAAACTTCTCTAAGAGCCAGCCTCGCATTTGAGCCTGCCAGCCAGCACCCTATAAAAGAAGTGCTACCATCTTCACCTTATGGACAAGGAACTGACACTTAGCCAAGGGCGTATGTGACAGAATCGAGACCATCAAAACCCTGGTCTTCGGACACTTTGTTCAGTATTCTTTCTATGACTGGTTTCTAGCTCATCAAAGTTTTTGCTATATCCTGAAAAAGTTTCTTGATCAAATAAAATGCTTCTTTGTCCAGAGAGAGGTACAGTTTTCAAAGGGATCTGAAGTATTGAAGGCACAGATTAACTTGTTGCTAACGTGCTTTAAAAGAGATTCACCACGGTTTGATTTGACAGCGAAGAGCACGCGTGATCTCAGAGACATTCCTCACTTTAAGCAAAATTCGATGTAACCCCATTTTTTCTCAGCAGTTCCATCTCACTGCAGTAGGCTTTTATTGGGAGCAGAAGAAATAACAACAGGACTCATCTTGTGTGCCTATCTGTCTAGAGATCAGTATCAGAGAGTTATTGCCAGTAAAAAGTTCAACACTGTTCAAGGAAACTTTCTGCCTTGGACAAAGGGTCACATTAAAAATGGTCTCCTGCAAACAGATACAAAATTTTTTAAAATCCTCATAATCCAGAGGCTATGTCTCCAAAAGACTCTAAAGAACTTTAAAGAACTTTCTGAACTCTAAGACCTTACACTTAAAGAGTAAAAGAGATGTCAGATGATTTAGAAAAGGAGGAATTTAGTATACTACCAGAGACAGATTACCACAGACCCAAGCCACGGCAATAGGCACCTGGCTTGAAATATGGCCTGTTATTAAAATAACTGTAGTCTGACTGTTCTTTAAACTGTATAAAGTTATTTGGGCACAGCTGGATAGGAAGGAGATCCTATCCTTCTGGGGAGTGGTTACCCAGATCATTCAGGGTAAGAAATAAAACGTCAGTTCCCGAAGGCTTGTTGACATTATCTACGGCCATAAAAGACTAATTCCACGCCTGTCCTTAACGAGACATAGCACCTGCTGATTAGAGGCAACCAAGATGACAAGATGCTAAATCTCGGGGCAGATGATTAACACATAGTGCTAGAATGCAGCAGGAACAAGCACACCTATTTATTAAAACATCTCTGTCTACCTTTCCTGAGGGCTGTGACATCTGTGACTCCTTCCTAAGCAGAGCGGACCACATTATGTATCAGTAGTATCCAGAGTTTCTCCACCTTGGCACTATTGACATTTGGAGCCAGGTAATTCTTTATCGTGACTGTCCTGGGCATTGTAGGAGGTTTAGCAGCAACCCTGGCCTCTACTCACTAGATGCCGGTAGCAACATCTCAGCCCTCTAGTTGTGACAATCAACAATGTCCACACATTGCCAAATGTCCTCTGGGGAGGGGGACAAAATTGTTCCTAGTTTACAACCACTGTTCCAGCCAAACTGTACCACACAATTTAGTGCAGAATCGTGTTCCATCCAGTCGTTACCAGATTGCCTCATGCATGGGCTCCCCAGCCACTCTGTAAATTCCCCAAGGGCAGGACTGATGTCCATCTCACAAGTGCACCTACCCTACCTCGCAAAGGACCAGACATGCAAAACCCTCCAGGAAGTACTGATCCTGGTGACCGACGGTCAAGTAACAACAGGGGCCAGTCCTCCCCTGCGCTCCCTGTGCCTCTCAGCTATGCAGTACAAGCAGCAGCATGAAGGGATCCTCCAAGGCTATGGCGATGTGATTTCTTTCGCATGACTGCTGAGAGACCTACCCATGGCTCTCTGGCCATGATGGGTTTACAGCAACCCAGCACAATCTGAGCCTGACCCAGAAATCCGGAACCTCACCCAGAGACAGAAGAGTGACTGCACATTCTATTTCTGTTGGCAGCCTGCCCCAGCCTATCCTGGACCTCCCCACCACGCTCCAGAGCCACACCTGGAGGAGTAGGAGGTCACAAGTATTCACACCACTCTCTGGTGGGTAAACAGGGATTTCCAAACCCTTGATGAAAACCACATCATCAGTTGGGCAGTACTGGAAACCAAGAATGATACCATGTGTCACAGTTCCATGGAAGCTCCTGAGAGCATGTGTGTTAAGCAAGAGAACCAAACAATAATAAATATTCTGGCCCCCTTGATGCAATGCCCAAGGGAACCAATGTCTTATGTGCAACACACAGCAAACCCTAAGCCACTTTCAGGAAAAGAAGTCACTGTGTCATACTCCAGCTATTCTCAAAGCATGCCTTTCTTTTTCCCGAAATGCATACAGCTTTCCACCACTGCCCCTCCTCTCACTCTGGATTAAAAGAACAAGATAGGTCAAGCAAGTCACGGAATCACCATTTCCAGCAAACAACAACAGATGCTCTTGTAAGGGCCAGCGTTCAAGTCCAATTAAGCCCTGCCCAGAAAGCAACGGCTACAGAGGGGCATAGAAATGGCCAAAGCAGGTCAACATCCAGAGCTGTTTCAGCTAGCTGTTGCTACAAATTAGCAACAGAGTCAAGAACTAGGGAGGGAGAGTTAAGAAACTAGTATTTAGCTGCCAGGGAATTAGGGCAGGACAAAGAATTTTATAGCACAGTTTTTAAAGTAGCCCCAAATTATTCTGCTTTCCTGGACTAAAATTTACCTCTTCAAGGAAAAGGGGCGGGAGGGGGTGGATCAAACTCATGGGATATCACTGGAGGAAGTGAGTGTTTTCTTTGGCTCCATCCTGGATAAAAGTTTCAAAATCAGCAGATCCAGTCTTTTCCACTAAGTTACTGTCCAGTCCACTGGTTTCTCTGCTTTGATAACAGGAATGTAATGAAAAACAAGCTGCATTCCTCTAAAAACCAGCTTCTTGCAACAGAGATGGTTGGGGGTTTAAAAATTCCCCTGAAAGGGCCTGGATAAGAACCACCCTTTTTTCCCCTGGTGACACCAGGGACCTGAAAACATGTTCTACGGAGCTGTCACTTACAAGATTTTTACAAATCAGTTCTGATAAGAATTTTGGCTTCAACCTCTGGTAGTACAAACAACAAATGTCACCTTGGTTTTTGCTGCATTATATACAGCCAGTTCCCTTCTAAACAGCGTCTTGCTTAATTTATCCTGAACCTGGTACAGACAGGCTAAGCACACAGGAGGGTAATGGGAGTCAACCCTTAGTCCTTTGCAGAGCACAACGTGTGCAGGGAGGTCTGGCAGCAGATTTTGGAGCAGGTACCATAACAGAGCAATATGCAAGAGAAGGGCAACACTGAGAAGACCTGGCCTCCAGAGCCACCAGCGCCATATATCAGGTGTGTGATCTTGAAGACGTAACTTATTGAGTTTCGGTTTCCTCACAATAGAAAGGAGATTAAGACCTCCTGCCTCATGGGTGGCTGTCGTGATGGAATAATAAAAGTATCACGTAAATTTTGGCTAATATCCAGCTATTAGGGATTAAATTAGAACTTGGCAAATTCCCTCTACCCTCTCCCTGGCCGTGGCTCCCACCTGCGGCTTTAGGCTGGCTATCACCAGAGCATTTTCAACATGCTCCTAAGATCTCTTACTACGTCCTGGAAGTAACTGGGGTTCAACATTCTGGTTGCCACGTTACATTCAACATCAGGCCAGCCAAAGGCCTATAGGTACCAGCTCCCCCTTTCAAAAATACAAATAGCCCCCTGGGCCAGGAGGTGGTCCTCTGTGCCTCCAGCAACGACAAATTCCAACACGGGCAAGGGCACATTGCTTGAGGCTCCCAGATCCACCTCAGTTTCCTTCCAGTGTTAGGGATCACCTCACTTCATTGGTGAGGACAGTGGGCCCCGTCCAGAGAAAGGCAACATTTCATGGTGTGAAACACAAAGTATTGTCTTGATGGGGCTAGCCTGCATTCCATCGACTAGAACTTACCATCAACAGGTCCTTTGACACACCCACAGTGCAACAACTGAGACTACTGCACTGTGGAAAGGGCCACCTGCAGAAAGCCATCTCTTCACACCTCTGAACCCCCACAGCACTCTGTTCCTTTCTAATGTCACTCACCACCACCTGCCGAATGTTCCAATTACCCGCAGACTTGTTCTACTTTCACTACCTGACTATAAACCCCTTGAGGGTAGGGATGGAGTTTACACCTCTTTGTATCCACAACATGCTTTGAAGAGAATAGGTGCACAATACTTTTCAGATATAGAATGCTGGTCATAAGAATCCTCCAGCATTACAAAACCAATATCTTCTGAATCAAACATCAAATAGAATTCATTCAAATCAGCAGACTAAGAACATTCTGTTGCAATCTTGTTCTCTAAAAATCACTGATCCATTCGTTAGGTATACATGATGGATTCTCTTTTAACCAGAAAACTCATTTTCTGATCTCCCCAGATAATAAAGGGATAGTATGCTTAATTGTGAGTTGCATCTAAAATGTGGTACACACCCAGAAAGTTCTGCAGGTGACTCTCTTCTGAACTGTAGCTCCTCTAAGCACAAAAAGACTGTTCTGTAGTCAACATTGTGGCTTCCAGTGAGCTGTCTTAACTGTCCCTTGCATAGAACAACTAACACAGCCTATGGTCCATCTGCCCTTTGCAGACACTGAATTCAGGCCACACTCAGTATTAGACTGAAGGGCCCAGTGCTTTCCTCCTCCTTGGTGACATAAAGAACACCAAAACTTGGTGAGCCAGGGTCCTTGTCTTGCTCAGGCATAGTTAACACCAAGACACACAGGTGACAGTTTCCCTTCTCATCCAGAGAAAACAAAAACGACACTCCCAACCTGATCTGTCTGGAATGCGCTTTCCTCAGCTGGTGTGTCTGATCAACTTCTACTCATCCTTCAAGACTCAGATCAGATCTCACCTTCTCAGAAAAGGCTTCCATGCCCACCCCCCTCCCCTAGCCTGATTTAGATGCTTTCCTACCCTCTGTCGTCCTAGTCCACCTGGCATTCCTCTGTTAGAGTCTCAGCACATTGTCATGTAACTATTTCCTTGCTACTAAACCTGGCGGGGGGAGGGGAGGGTGGTAATCTCCCAAAGTGTGGCCAGAAACCACCTGGGGCAGAACCACCTGGAGAGCTCAATAGAAATGCATACTCCTGGGTCCTGGCTCCAGGCCTACAGAATCTACGTTTTAATAAGCCCCACTCCCAGGTGATTTTTATGCATTTTGAGAACTATTGCATTAGAGTGTGAGCTCCCTGGGAGTCAAGAGTGTGCTTTATCTATCTTTGCATCCTTTGTGCCAGGTCCACATTCATCAAGTGTTCAAAACCTCCGTGCAGGGGCTTTATTCAGTAGATGCTGCACCCAGGAGATTCTTTCACAGAGGAAAATGCAAACACGCACACACAGTGTTTTATCTGGTACCTGGGCCGCCTAGAAACAGCCTTCAGGAAATGTGCCCCAACTAGAATAGCGCATTAATGCTACTCCACTCTCACAGACGTTGGGCAACGCAGTCTAGGTAGTGAGGAAAACTCCAAGCTTTGGAATCAAAAGACCTGGGTTAAAAAAAAAAACAAATTTCAATCACCATTTCCCTAGCTGAGCAACTGTGGGCAAGTAGCTTAACTTCTGCAAGCCACAGCGTGCACTTCTGCAGAAACAGAATCAGACTACCACGTAAGACAGGGGCGTTATGTGGAATAAGGGGGAAAATACATGAAAGCATATACATATTATGCATGATGAAAACTAATAGCATATATATTTTTGTGTTTTTTTAAAAAAATACAGTTATCACCAAGTAATCTTTTGAAGGCTGGCTTTTACCTAGCTCCAATAAAGAATGTAGTTACAATGTCAGACATAGAAATGCTGGGAATATACAAAATTATATAACCAAAAATACCTAAGGTTTTTACAGGCAGGGTTTGAACCGCAGAAGCCGAGGGCAGAAAGGGCCTTCAAGAGGTTCTCTAGTTCAGCCTTCTACCAGGAACTCGTTCAGAAACGAAAGCCAAAGATTCACCTGCTGTGGATCCTGAGATGCTCCCCATGACAACCAACCCAGCCCTTCACTTCACCCACCACTGCATCCTCTCACTTAACTGAGGGGAAGTTCTGGACATAGGCCCTCCCCTTCTTGACACCTCACTACGTAAGATTAATAGTATATTGGTACAGGAAATGACGGCCTCCAACTCACAGTCAACGCACAACGGTAGCCACCAAATGACAGGCGAAGAGCTCCTGCACACTAACCGCCCCCCTACCTCTTTAAAGGAATCTGTCCTCTACCTTCTAGTTTCCTCTACCCCTGCGGTCTTGCATCCTTTAGGAATGAGTAGATAAAAATAATAGTTATGGGGCCAGCCCAGTGGCGCAGCAGTTAAGTGCGCACATTCTGCTTCAGCCGCCCGGGGTTTGCCGGTTTGGATCCTGGGTGTGGACATGGCACCACTTGGCAAGCCACGCTCTGGTAGGCGTCCCACATATACAGTAGAGGAAGATGGGCACAGATGTTAGCTCAGGGCCAGTCTTCCTCAGCAAAAAGAGGAGGACTGGCAGATGTTAGTTCAGGGCTAATCTTCCTCAAAAAAAAAAAAGTTACATTTTTACTAAATGCCTACTCTCAGCCAGCCAAGGAGCTAATGTTTTAAATACATTCTTTTGAAAAACCTTCCCGATAACTCTTCAATGAGGTTTTATTATTTCCACTTCAAACATGAGGTTCAGAACATTTAAGTGTCTGCCCAAGACCATGGGGGAGCCAAGATGCGGACGCAGGTCTTTCTGGCTCCCCAGCCCTGCTCTTTCCACTACATCAGGCAGTTTCCGGGCTCTCTCCTCCACCAGCTGACATAGCATGAGATGCTTCATCTATCCTATTTCTAACACGGCTCAAAATCCTCACCAGGGCTCACTCGGCCCACAGGTTAAAAGAACGACCTTTCTTGGGCGACAGAGGAGGTGCCTGAATGGGGTCCCCATTCTCTGCCTATCAGCTGCCTCAAAGAAACACTTAAGATGAACAAGGGCAGTAATGGAATATGTGGAGCTTTTCAGAGAAGCTTACTTTTAAAAGAATTTCAGGCAACCCAAGGGAGATCTGCTTTTTCTAAGAGTGAGATTAAACCAGCAGGCTCTAGCAGCAACTCTCTAAGGCTTCTAGTTTGATCTCATCTGTGGCTTTTCCTCACCCAGGACAAGCAGCAGAGGGTGTGTGCCGGTCCCCACCCCCTCCTACAGCCACCACTGGTTACAGTTACACATTCCGATACAGACATGCCTCTCAGACCAAAGAGGGGGTGGGAGGTGGCCAACTCTCAGAAGGCCTGGAACAAATAGTTGGCAACAGCTGTGTTCTCAGCAGACAGCAAGCAGTTGCTCGCTCGCTACTGTTCTCTCATTCCACACTAGGTTACCGGTGATAATTTAGTGCCCCTACTTCAAAGTGCGGCTCGCAAACCAATCAAGTCTCTGCCACAGGGGTCTGCTGGTTTTGAAAAATCGGTCATGAAAGCCAAAATGTGATCAGTCTCACCCCCATCCCTCTGAGGTATCCAGGAGGTCCCTCAGCCACGCAGCCCTCACCACATGCTTCAAAGGAAAAAGCCTTTGGGAGCCCTTCCCTTTAAAAGCAGACACCCCCCTCCCTGCCTCAGAACCTCTTTAGAACCAGGGAACTGTGAAGAAATCTCTGCTAAGTCGCCAAATTAAAATGGAGAAGGAATAAAAGGGGTTTTGATGAAGCATCTCACTCTGCCTCTCCCCTCCCCAGCCTCACCCCTCAACTATTTCCTCCACAAAGCTTCGGAAACGATTTTGTGGTGTCTAATGGAAAATCAGAATGGACGGCCCCAGAGAGACCTCAGGGATGTATGGGGTTAAGAATACGGTGGCTCTGGAAGTAAGGAGCAACTGGCAAACAAGAAGGGAAGGCAGGAAAATTCTGTACGGGAGCCGGCCTGCTGTAACTGTGAGGCATTTTCTCAAAGGTTCCCTCCACCCAAAGCGGTAGCCCGATAAACAAGCTCCCACCCTTCCTCCCTTCCCGAACCCGAGCCCCGTACAACCCGTTCAGTTACCTGTCTAAGACCCAAAAGAAAAGGCATCCTGCAAGAGCATCGTCCACACTAACGTTTGGAACAAAGAGCTTTTAAAAGTTAAGGTCTTGGAAAGAGCATTTCCCCCGGTGGGCCTGCGTGCTCGGCGGTTCCAGTTAACCAGCCTACCCGAGCAAAGAAGAGAAAGTAAACAGAGTCCTGGGACCAAGCCGGCACTCTCCCTCCTGCTCGCCCCCCCCACCGGCTCAGACCCACCCCCACCTTCTCGTGACATATCTCAGACGCAGCAAAGCCGAAACTGTCTGCCAAGGGGGAAATGACATCAGTTCAGGCACAGCAGAAAAAACTCCAGACAGCTGCCGTGAATACTGAGGAGGATGTGCTGCAAACCCACACTGGCCAGCCCTGGACCCACCTAGAGCTGGAGCCGGCAACTGGAGGAACACGGGGGCTGCCGCCCGCTCCCATCATGTCCCTGTGGCTTGGGTGGACATAAATCAAGTCTCTAAGGCTGAAAGAGCTACATTTCTCTGTATAAAGACTGGACTCCATAGCTCCCGAGGTATTGTTTCTACTCCTTGGGAAAGAAAATCAAGCCGGGTGCCTGTCAGTTTCACCGACACTTTTCTGCCCCCACACAGGCCAGAGTCAGTGCTCAAGAAATAATAGTGCATTAAGCCTGGCTGTCCCAACTTTCTCTAGGGATCCCAGCAATTCGCACGGGGAGGGCCTAGAGAGGCACCTCTTCCCCAGCTAAGGTAGGACATGCTACCTTGCACGCTGACCTTTCAAGCCCTCGCTTCTAGAGGAGAGTTTATATTTCATAAACAAACAGCACATGTACAGGTGCCAACATCTTTCCTCACTTGTCTTACAAAAGGTACAACAAGTCCCACTGCAGCCTCCGAGTTGCCAGTAAAGCAGATCAACTATATTTAAACCAACTCCTGTACTTTGGAAAAGTTCACCACCTTAGGTTTGTTGTGCTTTCTTCTCTAAGCAGCTCAGTTTATGGAGAAAATGGTTCTCTAACAACAAGCTTTGCACAAGAAGCAAAAGCCCTGGGGTTGGCGTCCCGATCTGACTTTTTCTCCTCAGTGGTGTAAGCCAGCTCTCGTCTGGCCACCCTTCCCTAAACAGCGGTCACAGTCGCTTGCTCCGGCCCCGAGACAACATTGCAAAGGACAAAATGCCCTGGTTTGGATTTGCACTTGCAGAAATGACTCTTCTTGAGGAGAACAGTCTTCAGAGGAACTTTATAAATCCAAAGTTACTTTGTCCTAACTGCTTGGACTGCAAATTAATTATATTTTCCATGACTCAAGGCAAGTATATCTCATCTTTCTTTTTATTTTCTGCAATGAATTTCTTTCAGTGATATTTATCACGGGGCTCCATGGGAGTGGTACTGTGCGAGGTGTGACCCAGGTAAATCAGAAATGATTCTCGCAAATTAGTATCTATCCACCTAGGACAATAAATTAGCACTATGCAACACTTACAGCATGGGGAGTTGCCAAAAGTACTTTTCAATCATTAGCGAATCCAGCCAGACACGCAATGTGCTTGCTGCAGGTCTCCCACTGACGGTCAAGGTCACATCGCCTTTCCTGACAAGGAAATGAATGAGCCCAGCCAGCTGAGCCATTTCCTCAAGACTCACTAAAAGAACACGGCCTCACTGCTATGGAGAAGAGGAGAGGGGTAGTGTGTAGAGAGAAGTGGCTTCTGCTGCTGCAGGTGTCGGGGGACTAGGGAGCCATTCTTCAACAAACAGGTATTCTCAAGACAGTTGGCCAGTCTCTGCTGTGCCTTCCTACCACTTGCACATACAGGCCAAAGTGCCAGACAAGCAGGCCTGGATATCGAGGCGCAGCCACCCAGGGAAAAGCAAAAAAGCTGTTTCAATGCCCTCCTTTCATTTCCTCAGTTCCCTGGCAACCGCCGATCACCAGAAAACACGTGCAGCATTATTAACCTTAACAATCAAACTGGAGGAAAGGGCAAGCCTCACCCCGTCATGGGCAACTCGGGTCTGAACCCACCTAACCAGCCAGAGTGGCCCCTGCAGTTTTCCTGAAAGAGTACCATGGTGTACATGTACTTATACATTTGTTCCACACGTACCGAACGCCGACAGAGTGCCAGGCACTGTTGTAGGTGCTGGAGATACCGCCATGAGCAAAACACTCAGGAATCCTTGCTCTCATGGGCTATGGAAACATTCCACATTTCTAAATAATCAGCAGCAGCAGTGATCTCTGAATAAGTGAAATTGCAACAAAATTACTAGAAATCCAAAAATAGTTCTGTAAAAGTTCAATCTAAATGATAAAAATTGCATCATAGGCTTACAGATTTTCCCCTAATGAATCATCCTTTTATGGATGCTATTTAAGATAGTGTTTCTAATCAGCCTTTATCTACTTTTATCTTCTCACAAGATTATAAATTCCTGTGTGCAAGGCAGCATTAAACCCAAAGCATCACACGTAGCACAGTATCGTCTACTCTAACAAAGTGATTGCTGATAACGGCTTCTTTTCACTAATCTCCTTCTCCTTGCCCCTAGCCCTTTGCTGACCAATCCTCAATGAGCACTGAGATGGGGGGTGGGGTGGGGAGAAAAAGAAGCTGAATGGACAAATGCAGGCATTCCCAAAAAGGCGAATTCACTTTTTTGCCATGCCCTACAAATATCACCACAACCCAGGGACAAAGTAGTCAGCTTAGAGATTTAAGCGGCAATATAATCGTTAGCAATTTCTGCTAGTCTGGAAAAAAAAGTATCTTTTATGTAAGTGATCCAGGCTCATACAACAGCGGACCAAGAGTAAGTCAAATCCTTCTTCAAATAATTTTAGGCATCTGCCTGACAATTCAGAATTAAATTCAATGTTAAATTCACTAAAAAAAAAAAAAAAAAGTCACACTCAATGAGAATTAAGTAGGATCATGTTGTCAAAATGCTGCGGTTTAACAGCTGTTTACAGCCCCGAGCAGTCCTTCCAGTGACCCAGTCCCCTCCTCCCCAGTTCAGAGCACTCCCAAAGACAGTAATGCTGAAATCCTCTGGATTCAGATTAATTTCTTACTTGAGGACATACTGCAACAGCATGTCCGTTCATGGCTAGTGGAATTCATTCTTTCACTATAGTTGATTTAGGAATCTTTTGGCAACATTTTTCCAGGCAGCCTATTTATAATCTTTAAATTCTGGGATGGAGCTGGGGAGAGACAGCTATTTGTTCAGCAATGAAAATGAGCCGGACTCTGCGCTAGGAAGGAACTCCATTTAACCCACATCTCACAGCGCCGCAACACCCCCATGATGTTATCCCTATTATCCCCATGGACAGTTGCAGAAATTGAGGCATATGGAGACCTTGCCCCAGGTCACTCAGTTAGCAGGGGTAGAGCAAGGATTTGAACAAAGTCTCTTGCTCCAAAGTTTCCTTTACAATAAGACAAGAGTCATGATATTAGAGCAGAAGTTACTACTAAGACAAAAACCAGAATTGAGAGTCAGTTGAACCTTGAGCAGCCATACATGTCGCAGTTAGTGCCCCAGAACCCTATTTATAAAACCGCCACTTATGCTGGATCTGACAGTGGGGTTCCAGAGCGTGGAGTCAGGGCCCCTGGACCCCAGGATTCCCATTCTGACCCACTTCGGAGCCAGAAGTCTGTGAGGTAAATGACTGGGAAGGCCCCAAAGTTCTCATCTGTTCCCAGCCCACAACTGGTCCCCATACAAGGAGCAAGCTGGAGCGGAAGATCTTCACATGCCTTGGATCTCGGGTAACCCGGTAAACTGTTCCACAGCCATGGCATCTGGCCGGCTGAGGCTGAAGGAGACTAGGGCAGAGGGCCAGGGGTTTCTAATTTTGCAATCAAGGAATCTGAAGAAAGAGGATTTTTGTCAGAACTGACAGCAACTGCCAGGCTTCTAGGGTAAAAGAGACTCTCCAGACCTAAAGCCATTTTATTTTCAGGAGGGTGGAGTGGAGGCTGCTAGGCAGACACAGAACATCTAAGATAAGAGACTTTTCTTATCTCTCTCAGGTTGGGCACAGGTGCATTTAAATGCCCTAGAGTTCTGACAAAAAAATAGAAGTGAATACGAATTCAAATCCCAAGCCAACATGAGGGCAACAATAAAAGTTAAACCGAGACATCTTCACATCATGAATGTGAGGCTGGGCATCAATAAAAGGATCCTGAAGTAATTATTTTGGGGAATGCCACGGGAAGAATTCCAAACCCGGAAAAAAGATTTTCAGAACTTTGCCAAGTAGAAATGCTAAGGATCGCATAGCTGCCAGAAAACCAAGAATACTAGCTTATCTATGTCCTGGGGCTGGACAAAGGCAGACATGTAGCAAGGCTGCTGAGGCAAGAAAACATACCTCTCCTGCTTTCTGAGCAGGATGGGAGTTCCACAAGTCACAGGGCTTATTTCTTCCACAAGGAACCCATAAAAACCTGTGGATGCTTTCCTACTATTGAGTCTCTCCAGAAAGACAGTTGGGCAAACAGCCCCTAACTGCAGTACATAATCACTTGCTAAACATCAAAAGCATTATTTCCCAGAGGAAGGACTCTAACACACATTGATATCTCCTATTTTTCAGAGGAAAAACACGAGTGGCAGTGAAGTTAGGTAACTCACCCAACGACACACACCTAGTAGGCAGTGGAGCAAGCATTTTAACAAGGCTCGTGTAGCTCCAAAATAGCTTGAACACACATGGAGATGGTATTCTGATATTGTAAGTGTCACTTCTCCATCTTTTGCGACCTGATAGTCACAGTCACATCCAGCCACCCAGGATCTACTATGGGGACGAGAAGGATGCACTATTGGATGAATTAGTCTTGCCCCGGAGGATTTATTTATTTAATTACCCAGTTAGGGAGAAAAGACACCGGACACAGAAACAAACACAGGCACTCTATAATAAATGCGGGGGGAAGAGTAGAGACAGTAAGGGCAGGAAGAGTTCCAAGAAGGGAGGCTCTTGAGGGACAGAATGGCTAAAGAAAGCTATATCAAGAGATGGGTACTACTGAAAACTATAAGATACTATTAAAAGAAATCAAAGAAGACACAAAGAAATGGAAAAATATTCCATGCTCATGCACTGGAAGAATTAACATAGTTAAAATGTCCAGATTACCTAAAGCTCTCTACAGATTCGATGCAATCCCCATCAAAATCCCAATAGAGATTTTTCATGGAAACAGAACAAAGAATCCTAAAATATATATGGAACAACAAAAGACCCCAAATAGCTAAAGCAATCCTGAGAAAAAAGAACAAAACTGGAGGTATCACACTCCCTGACTTCAAAGTATACTACAAAGCTATAGCAATCAAAACAGCATGGTACTGGCAAAAAAAGACACAAAGACGAATGGAATAGAATTGAGAGCCCAGAAATAAACCCACACATTTATGGACAGCTAATTTTTGACAAAGAAGCCAAGAACACAGGATGGAGAAAAGAAAGTCTCTTCAATAAAAGGTGTTGGGAAAACTGGACAGCCACATGCAGAAAAATGAAAGCAGACCACTATCTTACACCATGTACAAAATTCACTCAAAATGGATTAAAGACTTCAACGTTAGACCTGAAACCATAAAAATCTTAGAAGAAAACAGAGGCTCTCTGTATACTCTTTAACATTGGTCTTAGCATTATCTTTTTGAATATCATATCTATTCAGGCAAGGGAAACAAAAGAAAAAATAAACAAATGCAACTATATCAGACTAAAAAGCTTGAGCATAGCAAAGGAAACCATCAACAAAACAAAAGGACAACCTACTGATTGGGAGAAGATATTTGCAAATCATATATCCAATGAGGCATTAATATCCAAAATATATAAAGAACTCATACAACTCAACAACAAAAAAAACAAACAACCCAATTAAAAAATGAGAAGAGGATCTGAATAGACAGTTTTCCAAAGAAATACAGATGGCCAACAGGCACATGAAAAGATGTTTAACATGGCTAATTATGAGGAAAATGCAAATCAAAACTATAATGAGATATCACCTTACACTGGTCAGAGTGGCTATAATTACCAAGACAATAAAGAACAAATGTTTGAAAGGGTGTGGAGAAAAGGGAACCCTCATCCACTGCTGGTGGGAATGTAAACTGATGCAGCCACTATGGAAAACAGTATGGAGATTCCTCAAAAAGTTAAAAATAGGGGTCAGCCCCATGGCATAGTGGTTAAGTTCAATACACTCCACTTCGGTGGCCTGGGTTCACAGGTTCGGATGCTGGGCACAGACCTACACAACTTGTCAGCCATGCTGTGGAGGCAACCCACTATAAAGTGGAGGAAGACTGGCATAGATGTTAGCTCAGGGCTAATATTCCTTAGCAAAAAAAAATTAAAAATTAAAAATAGAAATACCCTATGATCCACCTATTCCACTTCTGAGTATTTATCCAAAGAACATGAAAACACTAACCTAAAAGATACATGCACCCCTATGTTCACTGCAACATTATTTACAATAGCCAAAACTTGGAAACCATCTAAGTGCCTGTTGATGGATAAATGGATAAAGAAGATGTGGTATATATATAATGGAATACTACTCAGCCATAAAAAGAAAGATGAAATCTTGCCATTTGCGACAACATGGATGGACCTTGAGGGTATTACGCTAAGTGAAATAAGACAGGGAAGATAAATACTGTATGACTTCAGGTAAATGTGCAAGATAAATAAACCAACACATAGATACAGAAAATAGATTGGTGATTACCAGAGGCAAAGTGGGGAAGGGGAGGGCAAAAGAGGTAACGGGAGACATTTGCATGGTGATGGATGGCAACGAGACTTTTGGTGGCGAATATGATGTAGTCTATACAGAAGTTGAAATATAACAATGTACACCTGAAATTTATATAATGTTATCCCACCAATGTTACCTCACTAAAAAAAAAGAACAAGAAGAATAGACGGGTACTAAAATAACAGGTAGGGTTTGGGTGGGAGGAGCCAATATGATAAAATATGACAAATCTTGGAGTTGATTTTGTTCCACTCTGGGGGGTTCGGGGAGGTGGAGAGAAGATATCTACGCAATGCTACAGCCTCAGTCTTTTAAAGAGAGAAAGAGAAATAAAAGTAGCAGAAGTTGAAACCAGTTTGCAACAGTTTCCTGAAGTTTCTGCCTCTTGCTTCTCCGCCCCCTAACAAGAAAATCCTTTTGCGTTGACAATCACTCCACAAATATTTATTAACCTCAACGGCGGACATTTACTGCCCTCTCCAGAGAGTCCAGGGTTCTCTGAAACGCACCACTGACAGTGGGCTGTCACTGATGGTTAATGGGCTATTGCTGGATCTGCAAGTTTAGGTTTATCAGATACAACAGCAGCCTCGTTTGTTTTTGTACCAAAACGTTAAGTTCGTTTTTCCTGCCCTGGAGACAGTTCAACCTCAACCAAACTGGCAAGTAGCCAAAATTACATGAAAATCAGCAAGCTACAGCTCATGGCTGTCCTCAGACACATTTCATGTCTCCTCACAAATGGCTCTCTAAACCCAAAATCAGAATAAGAACACACAGAGGGATGTGGGTCACACCACCTACATGATACACACTCAGATGTAACTTGGAAAGAGAACTCCATTAGGAAAATTAGTCTTCAAGGTCTCCACTAAATCTGATTTCATCTTTCACTTTTATTTAAGCTTTAGGCAAGACAGAGCCATGGCCCACTTTAGGTGGGAACTCAGGTGCAATGGTGGCGCTATGGAAAGGGCTAACATCAAAGTCATTTTATTAAAGGCACCTCAACTCTGAGTCTCTAAAAGCAGCTCCAAGCCCTCTGGGTGCAAGGTCATGAGAGCAGTCATTCGCATTGCCCAGAGAGAGACCATCTTGGTTGCGTTTTCATACAAAACTCCACTCACTCTTTTATGTGCTCATAAACTCAGAAAAGTTATTTATGCTCAGGCTTATCTCCTCTTCTAAAGTCTAAGCAACTTAAGGGCAAAGTGCATAACTTCCACTTCTGGGTCCCTCAAAATACCAAGCATGCCCTACACCAAGTGGGCCCTTAAGAAAAGATTGTTACATAGATGAAGAGACTTAATGACTAACAAGAAGATGGTAAAAATGAAGCTAATACAGCTGAATCGCCAAATACTAGTGCAGGTGACATTTTCCTGGCCACCGAAACTTGGTAAACAGCTAAGAGTTGGGGAGAGTACCTGGGTATTACTTCGAGCTCATGAGGCTTGAACCAAGGATTGGGAAATCCTCTGTGCGTCTCACTATCTGTATGTTTATACTTTCTCAGCTGAGGAATTTAAAGCATTTAAGCCATCTCAAAAGCAAAATTCCCTTACTCAAGGTAGAGCTGGGACGTGGTCGAAGCCTCCAACAGTAGTGTTTTGATTATGGGGAATGCGATGAAGCTGTCGATTTTGTCTCCCACTCACCAGATAACTCTATTAGCAACACCTGAAAGTTGCCTTTTTTACATAAAAGATTGTGAAATTTAATAAGGTCTAGCTGGAAACACAGCTCCTAGCACCATGCCTTCCCTCATTTCCTGGATCTTACGTAAATCAAATATTACCTCCTCCCTCCTTATGCTATTTGGTAACCAAATGTACTGCAGGTCTATTTCAGGGTCAAAAACACCAGAAGGAAATATTAAGACAATTTATCCCTCCCATAAGTTGTAAGGAGTGGCAAAACTTCTGGAACACACATGTCCACACCCCAAGCAAAATGATGACTAAAGGTGGTGAAACTGGTGGGGGGGGGGGGGGGGGGGTCTCACACCAGATGCAGGTGATGCCGGTCCTCTCATCATGCAACGCCCAATCATAGACCACACCTGAACCCTGGACCGCCAGGCCACAGGGAGTGAGGCAATGCAGGATGACAGCAGCAAGCAAACCTACTTCAAAAACACCTTGACCTGGGGTCCGAATCATGAAGAAAGCACTAGAGCAAAGCAGAGGTGGGCAGAGAGACACTACTATGCAGTCCTAAAGCTTAGGGGGGGAAGTTGGAAGTGCCTTTGAGAAAGAATCCCCCATCACAGCAAGAAGGAAAGTCAGCGCAAGCCACTGTCTGTCCCTGAAAAAAATGAGCAAGCGCCAGTATCTTTGCACTTATATTCATTGTTTCAAAGTCTTTCACCTTGCTCAAGACACACATTCTGGGCAAGGTGTGCTCAATATTGCAGAAAAGGTGGCGCTCACCAGTGAGAGACACAATAAATCATCATCCTCACAGAGAACTCAAGGTTTATAAACTACTTTCACATCCATTTTAGTTGTTCCTGACGCCAGCTGGTGATGGGGTAGGCAGCTGTCACTGTCCCCACTTGCCAGACACTTTACTGAAGCTCTGCAAAAGTGAAGCTACCCAGGACTAGACGTAGGGTTTCTGACTGAAGGGACAGAGGTCTTCCCATGGAACCCCAGGGAGTGGCTGCCCAGGGGGCGGGGGGGGAATTTCCCTTTAAACTAGACTCTGCCAGGGCTCTGGCCCTCTAGACCTGGTCATGCTACCACCTATTCTCATGACCCTGGCCAATTACTTTACGTCTCTGTGCCTTCCTTCCTTCTATCAGCACTGCCCAGAGACGCTCTGAGCTGCCATTTCTGCGATAAGAGGCCCGTGTGGTCAAGGAAGCCTACTGTCTCTTGGAGATTCATGACGTGTGTGCTTTACAGTCAAGCCTCTGAAGAGCACCACAGTCAAGAAGCCTGTTCAACCTAAATCTCCTACATTTCAAATGGCACAGCCTCTCTTTCCTACTGAACATCCGTTCACAGCCTCATTATCTCTACAGTGTCTTTCAGCCTACGAATTCTGTGTTCCATTGCTCCCTCAGCAGTGTTGCTCATCTGCCATGAAACCTCCTAATGCTGTATCCTGAGGGCGGGCACAGTCAGCCAAGCAAGGTTGGGGACACACAGCTTACACCCCTGGCGAGCTGAAAGAGGAGAAAATACCATGATGGGGTCTCCTCATTTTTCCAGGCTTCTCGGAACACGTGTGCAATCTCAGATAAGCGTAGGATTTTTCTGAAAATTCTCCCTATGCTAGAAAACGAGGGCAAAAGTCATAAGTTAATCTTTCACTTTATACACTGGGCAGAGGTTGGAAGAGCACTTTTGATACTCATAGGATTGCAGGGTGATGGTGGTGAGTAACGTTTTTTAAAGTAGTGGAACACTTTAAAAAGTGCAGGTTAATTATGAAAACTAAAGAACTGTCATAATTAGCTGAATTTCCTAATAGTATTTTTGCCGCTGGATCTAATTTAAATTCTCAAATGCAAGATCTTATCCTATAACATTAAGGAATTATTGTCAATTTTTTAGGGTGTGATGAGGTAGGACGGTGATGTTGAGGAGCAGAATCCTTTCATGTTTTAGAGATTCAAACAGAACTGTTTATGGTTGAAATGATATGAAATCTGCAGTTTGCGTCAAAATAATTTTAGAGGGGATGAATGGAAGTGAAAGAGGATACAGATAAAACAAAAGACAAATTGCGGCAGTCGGATGATGTCTACATGGGGATTCATTGCATCATTCTCTTTATCTTTGTATATGCTTAAAACATTCCATAATAAAAACAAAATTAAAGGAGTCTATTCTAAATAATGTCCATTCTGGGCCCAAAATAACATTCAGCTTTCAGAGCCCTTAAAAGAACTAAGGAAAAGCAAAAGCTCAAACAACAAAAGAAAAAAATAGATAAACTGGACTTCATCAAAATTAAAAACAGTTGTGCTTCAAAGGACACCATCAAGAAAGTGAAAAAAACCCTCAAAACCCATAGAATGGGAGAAAATATTTGCAAACCATTTATCTGATAAGAGACTCATATAGGCTTCTTGACTCTTCAGAGGTTTAACTGTAAAGCACACATGTCATGAATCTCCAAAAGAGACAGTAGGCTTCCTTGACCACACGGGCCTTTTACCGCAGAAATGGCGGCTCAGAGCGACTCTGGGCAGTGCTGATAGAAGGAAGGAAGGCACAGAGACATAAAGCAATTGGCTGGAGTCATGAGAATAGGTGGTAGCATGGCCAGGTCTAGAGGGCCAGAGCCCTGGCAGAGTCTAGTTTAAAGGGAAATTTCCCCCTGGGCAGCCACTCCCTGGGGTTCCATGGGACGACCTCTGTGCCTTCAGTCAGATAAAGGAATTTAAAACAGGCAAAGAATTGAATAGGCCTTTCTCCAAAGAAGATATACAAATGGCCAATAAGAACATGACAAGGTGTTCAACATCACTGGTTATTAGGGAAATGCAAATCAAAATCACAATGAGATACTACTTCATACCCACTAGGGTGGTTAGGATAAAAATGACAGATAACAAGTGTTGGAGAAGATGTGGAGAAACTGGAACTCTCATACACTGCTACTGAGGATGCAAAATGGTGCAGCCACCATGGAAAACAGTCTGGTAGGTCCTCAAAAGTTAAACACAGAGTAACCATATGACCTAGTAATTCTACTTCTAGGTATATACCCAAGAAAACGAAAATATATGTCTACACAAAAACTTGTATACCAACGTTCACAGCAGCCTTATTCATAATAGCCCAAAAGTGGAAAAAGCCCAAATGTCCATCAATTGATGAACAGAAAAATAAAATGTTACACTCATACAATGGAATATTAATCAGTCATAAAAAGGAATGAAGTACTGACACGTGCTACAACATGGATGAAGCTTGAAAACATCATGCTAAGTGAAAGAAGCCAGTCACAAAATACCACATGATATATGATAACATTTACATGAAATGTCTAGAATGGGAAAACCAATAGAGACAGAAAGTAGATAGTGGTTGCCAGGGGCTGGGGAGAGGGCAGAAAGGGAAGGCCTGCTAACGCAGCATTTCTTTTTGGGGTGATGAAACTGTTCTGAAATTAGATAGTGTTTATGGTGGCCCAACCTTGCGAATGTACTAAAAACCAGTGAATTGTACACTCTAACAGGGAGAATTTTATGGTGTGTGAATTATATCTCAATAAAGCTGTTATTACAAAAACAAAAAGCCTCAGAAACCATCCTCACCCCAGAACAGGAAGTACCAAACGGAGGTTGGGGACAGGCATGAAGAAGCCGCAGGGAGCCCCTCACCTCAGTACAGTACACTGTGTGCCGAGAGCTGACAGATGTGCGTGTGGTCTAGCACTGTGGTCAGAACGGATGACGAACCACAACTCCCACACCCAAGACAATGGCACACTTTCTTGCTGGTGGTGACCTCCCCACTCTTTTTTCTCACTCAAAAGGGCAGAATGATGTGCAAATCAGAATAAGAGTATATATTCCAACTTACCTGCTCTAAGAATAAATAACTTCATACTTTATTATTAGAAAGCAATTGCTGGAAAAACACCCCTCATCTATTGCTGAGGCTGATGATATGGAAAGTGATTCACACGCCTTTTGGACTAGGAGTTAATCAAAATATATTCTTAAATTCCTCTACTGGAAAGAGATCTTGGGTCAGTCGGGGAATAGGGAAGCCTTAAAGGTTCCCCAAAGCTAAAATCAAAAAAGGAAGAAGAAGATAATAACAAAGCCTAATATTTACCAAACAATTACTATGTGGCAGGCATGTTCTAAGCGTTTTATAAGAACTAACTCAATTAACCCTCACAATAACCATATAAGCCAGGTGCTATTATCCCCAGTTTACAGATGAGGAAACCGAGTTAACCAACTGGCCCAAGGTTGTAAGGAGGCAGTATGGCTCCAGAGTCTGCACTCTCAACAATGCTGCTTCCAATCATCCCTTCTTCTGGGATGACCACCACGGAACGGTGGTTGGTTAGGCATGCAATGAGACTTCTGTGCCACACAGAAATTGCCCAATGGCTCCAGGCCACCTGCCTGTCATCTTCCAGGGAACCACAAACCACCTCCTTCAGCACCTGGGGAGGTATTTCTCCTTTCTCCAGCTACAAGTTCACTGCCCTTGGGTGAATCCGGCTCATAGCAAACAGAGCAGCAAACTGGCTGCTCCAGACAGGGAGGAGACTAAAAGCTAAGCTTTTGAAGAAGAAAACTGAAACGTTCCCCGGGTGCCTGTGTTAAGAGTCAGAAGGCACATCTTCAAGGGTAAGCAGAAGGTATGGGTGAAGAAATGTTGCTTACACGTGTGTATGGGGACATGAGCCCAGGCATACCCTACTGAAGGGAATGTAAACTGATATAAACACTTTGGAGAGCAACTTGGCACTATCAACCCCAGATTTCAAATGTACATGCCCTAAAAGCCCACAATCCCCAATTCCACTTCTAAGAATCTAGCACAACTGCAGAAAGAAAGTACAACAATGTTCACTGTAGTACAATGTGAAATGGCAAAAACTCGGACACGACATACGTTCATCCATGGAGGAGTGGTTAAATAAATCATGGTCTAAAGCAATAACACATAGGCATTTAAAAAATCAGAGGTATATAAGCAATATGGAAAGAAGTCTACAATTCATTAAGGTTAAAAAAAGTGCATGATGGGGGCCAGCCCCGTGGCTGAGTGGTTAAGTTCGCATGCTCCGCTTTGGTGGCCCAGGGTTTCGCCGGTTCGGATCCTGGGCAAGGACCTGGCGCCACTCATTGGGCCGTGCTGTGGCGGCGTCCCACATGGAGTAGAGGAAGACTGGCACAGATGCTGGCTCAGCGACAATCTTCCTCAAGCAAGGAAAGGAAGACTGGCAGTAGATGTTAGCTCAGTGACAATCTTCCTCTCTCTCACACACACACACACACACACACACAAATCAAGCAGTTTCCATTAAAAATTTTTTTAAAAAGCAGCATATAGAATTTTGAAAAACATAACTATTTTCTTCAGGAACACATGCCTCTAATCTGCAAGAACATGTAATAAAACAGTGTTACAACATAAGATCTGTCTTGCTTGATACTTTAAGATCAAAACATACATGTTTTTATAACCTCACTCTAGGACCCATCCTTCCAAGCCACAAATATTCTTGCAACATCTTACATTCACTTTGACTTCTTCCAAAACAAGTTTAAATTAAATTCTTTAAAACACCTAAGACAGTGAATCAAAACCCAGCCATGGCACTATGAGGTGATGATGGCACCAGGAACAGACAATACATAGCTCATCTCTTTTCCCACAGAAGAAAGTATGGAAAGAAGAAAACCAAAAGTAAATAAATCAAAGCTATGGGAATGTAGCTGAGTAAGCATGGACTCAAAAACCCAGTCCATGCAAGACTGGCGATCTACAAGTCTGAGAGTGTGACCTACTTTACTTCCCACACAGGGAAAGCCCACAGTTAAATCAACGGGCTGCAGAATTCAATAGGATGAGAGTTGTTTCCCCTTTCCTTACCTCCCAGGTTGCAATGTACTGGATTTATTTGTATTTCTTTGTTTGTGGTTTCCACATTGCATGCGGTTTTTTGGCCAAATTTTGCTCCACCTAGTGGAACTACAAAGGATGGTCCAAAATGGAGGTGCCTACAGCCAGACCTCAGCCTGTCTGTTTTATGCTACTGAGTAGACAGGTCACCCAGACCCACTATCACTGCTCCCTGTCACTCAGTGGCTGCTCTTACTGCCTAGGCGGTTATAGTGGGATCAGTGGCTCTGGCGGTGCCCATGACTGGGGTTATAGGGCAAGGAACGAACCCACGTTACTGCACCACCTGGATCCTGATGGTCCTTCAAGCATTAGGCCAACAACTTAAGGCAGGAAAGAAAGAGACCTTTTCAGGTGTATGGATGGCCAGGCATTCAAAAGGCAGTTGGAATTCTGAATCCAAAGCCATCTAAGATACACAGCATCCATAAAGAGTTGCCAGCTAGTACCCAACACTCACAGATGAGCTGTGTCCTGGGGCCTGAAAGAGAGGGCTCTCCTCTAGACACAGTCCCCTGAGGTCCAGGACAGTCAGCTTCCCTCGTGGTGACCCTGAGAACACCTAATGGTTTCTGCAGGCTGAGCGTGTGAGAACAAACTAACGTTCATGAGGCCGAGAATGAGAGTAGAGCCAAGACTTGGAATGAGGAAAGGAAAAAGTTCTAAGAACATGACTCAGTTCAGATTGGTTAAGGGACCACGGAGGGCATTGAGAAAGGAAAGGAACTGGCCATCAGGCTTTCACTGGGGCGAAAACAAACAAGTTCTTAAAATGAAACCACAAGGGTAGACCAAAGCAAGAGGAAAGAAAGTTCAAGACTGGGTGAATGGGGGGGCTCGCTTGCTTACTGAACCACAGACTAAAAAAGTGTGCTTTTTTCAAAATGTCTGATGTTGGCTGACAAAGCAGAGCTCACTGGTAACATACGTCCACAAACCTGGGAGTAATCGAGATTCAGGATATTAAAGCTTTAAATTATCCCACCTAAAATTTGTTGTCAGAGGCTATTTCATACATTTCACATTGCTACGTTCTCTCTTCGCAGGAAGGCTGACCTCAAACCCTGCAATAACGAGCAGGAGTGGTAAGGGGAGAGCAGGCAGCACTATACCAGCGTTTCCCAACCTCGGCACTACTGACGTTCGGGCTGGGCAACTCTTTGCTGTGAGGGCCTATCCTGAGCATTGTAGGATGTTTAGCAGCATCCCTGGCCTTCACCCACTAGATGCCAGTAGCACTCCCGAGTTGTGACAACCAAAAATGTTTCCAGACATTGACAAATGTCCTCTAGAAGGGGCAAAACCGTCCCAAATTGACAGCCATTACTCTAAGCGTATAGGTTCACCACGAAAAGTTACCTACATAGCAAAAAGATCACAAGGACAAACCTAAACTCAGATATAGAACAGAATCAAGCAAGTTATTTTCAAGCTCCCCAAATCACAGTTTCTGAACTTATTTTGGGAGTTGACACTAACTTACCAACCACAATGCACTCTGAGGACCACCAATAATAAAAGTAGTGATAATTATTATTATATTTATAACCATTAAGTATATTCCAAGAGCTTTACATGTCTGCATCTCATGACAAACCTATAAGGAACATACTATTATTCCCACTTTACAGATGAGGAAACTGACGCACAAAGAGGTTAAGTAACTTGTTCAAGGATAATAAGTGGAGGAGTCAGGTTTGAAACTCAGGAGGTCTGTTCCCAAAGCCCAGGACCTCACCACTATGTTAGACTATACCCTACCCGCACATTGGAAAGCTGTTAGATCTAATCATCTAAAATGTAGTCGGTAGCCACATGAAGCTATTTAACTTAAATTAATTAAAATTAAATATCATACCACTTTGGAAAACAGTCTGGCAGTTCCTCAAAAGGTTACACACAGAGTTACCATCTGATCCAGCAATTCCACTGTCAGGTGTGTACCCAAGAGAAATGAAAACATATGTCTACACAAAAACTTGTACACACATGTTCATAGCAGCATTATTCATAATAGCTCCAAAGTGGAAACAGCCCAGCTGTCCATCAATTGATGAATGGATAAATAAAATGTGGAACGTTCATACAACTGAATATTAACTGGCCTTAAAAAGGAATGAAATACTGATATACGCAATGATGTACTGATATAGCAACACAGATAAATCGTGAAAACATTACGCTAAGTGAAAGAAGCCAGGCACAAAGGACCACATAGTGTATGATTCCATTTATGTGGAATGCTCAGAATAGGCAAATCCATAGAGACAGAAAGTAGATTAGTGGTTGCCAGGGACTGGGGGAGAAAGGGGTGGAATGGGGAGGTACTGCTAATGGCTATGGGGTTTCTTTTGGGGGTAATGAAAATGTTCTAAATTAGATAGTGGTGATGGTCACACAATTCTGTGACTTATTAAAAAGCCACGTTACGTACAACTGAAAAGGGTGAATCTTTTGGCATGTTAATCATATCTCAATAAAGTCGATATAAAAAATTAAATGTCATTAAAAATTCAGTTCCTCAATTATCCTAGCCACATTTCAAGTGCTCAGTAGCGACATGTGGCTAAGCGGCTACCAAAATGGAAAGCGCAGATATAGATCATTTCCAAGATCACAGAAAGTTCTACCAGACAGCATTGCTTCGATGAACGGATATAAGGCCTCTGTACCATCTGACCGCAGTCCACCTTCCAAGGCTCACCTGCTTTCACACCCCTCTACACGCCCACATAAGAAGCTTCTGCCACAGGCTATGTGTCACCTCCAAACGGACGCTCCCATTTTCACCCTCTCATGACAGAACAGACTTTCCCCCTTCCTGGTCCATACAGATCCATCCTACTTATCCTGATCAACCTTGAAAGCTCCATCCAAACGCCTCTTCCTCTGTGAAGCTTTCCCTAAATCTCCTCCTTCCCCCTGCCCTAGTACAATCAATTGCTCCCACCGCCCTTCGTCTGTGCTTCCATTACGGCACTAATCACGCTGGATTACAAGCCTTTGTGTGTGTTATCTGTCTTTCCCACAAGATTACCAGGTCCTCGAGGACAGGAATTCTGTTACTCATTTGAGGTTTCCCAGTGCCTAGCAATAATAATAGCCTGCTGCAAAAAGTGGCCATTTCAGGAAATGTTTGCTGAATTCTCCTGAAAGGATTTACACAAACTCAAGGTGTTGATTTCAGACAATGGCTCACTTTGGTGTACGAAACAGACTAAGAAAATGAGGGAAAGGGGATTAGAATCTGGAAGTCTCATATCCTGCTATTCTACAAGAAGGAATGATGGCGATCACACTGAAACGTCATATTTAAGAAAGAAGAGGCGAGTATGGCTTCTGGACTGAAAACTAAGGCAATGGAGGTGAGGAAAGGTGGAGTGGAGGGACAAGGGGTATACTACTGAGGGGTGTGGTGAGAAAAAATAGCAGGAACTAGGGCCCCCAGCCGACTCAAAGTTTTAAGCATGGCAGAGGTAACGTAAGGACCGTGTCTCCAGAGATTTGTGCCCAGACCACTGGCTTAGTCATTTTACGGAAAAAGGGCATTTCTACTAAAACTTTATTTTAAATAATATAGTCAGATTTTTCTGGTAAATCTAACCAACGATAGAAAGAAACTCTCTGTATCTCAAACACAATTTAGCCCCAAGAGACAAATGCCAAGGCCTTACTGTTTGGAGACTTCTACTGCTTTTCTATTCTTTATGGATTCAAGGAGTCACATCTGAGTCACAGCGACCTATAGAAGAGTTAAGTCTAAGGTCCTGATCACAGACGTGAGCTACATGGATAACTGTCCTGGGCCAAGATGGCAAGAAATGATTGTCACAGTGCAGAGCTGGTAAGAGGGAAAGCAAGCCACCTAATATGATATATTTCCAATATTAAATGCATACATAAAGAAAAGATTGTATTTGAGAGAGCCATTTCAAGGGAAAAAAATGCCGCGGGGTGTCCATACCATTTTCAACATGGAATGAGTACAGGGAGTCCCCCTGAACTCAGAGTTAGCTGGAAGCCACTTGTTGAAATAAGGACAGTGAGGACCTGAAGGAAGTCCTATGCCAAAATGGTCTCTGATTTTTTTTTTAAATGATTTCCACAAGCCCAAAACCAAAACAAACCAAAACCCAAATTGACTAAATTGTGGTAGATTCAGAGTTAATAATTAATAGTAACTTTCATTCCAAAGGTTAAAATACAAAACACAAATCTCGCTATAGATATCTAGTGCTCACCAACAGAAAGAGACAAGGGTGTGAGGCGGGGGTGGGAGCGTATGAGAGGAGGGGTCCGGAAGAGACAGACTACTCATTATAAAAACTTTCCCTTTTCTGAAGGAACTGTAACCACATAATAGCTGCTGGTCAGTGCTAGCATCCATCCAAATGGAATAAAGTACAAAAGCCAGCCTGTCCCAAAATAAGTAGTAGAAGTGCCAAAGAAATGATAAGAAAGCAGCCTGAGATGGACAAACTGCATTTAGGGCGTGACACTGAAGATCCCCTCTCACATCTTCTCACCTCCTCCCACGTTTCCATGACCTAGTGAGGAACCTCCACTTTCCATCTTTCCTCTTGCTAAAGAAATGGATTTGGTGGCCCACCACTGCTCTCCATCGGGACGAAGCACCCACCTCCAAAGGCTCCAACGTTCCAAATGAACCCTCTAACCATGCTATTTACTGGTTACTGTGAACGGCCTTTACAGATACTTACAGAAAGACACAGGTACAAAGGAAAAGCAAGTTCGTTCTGTCAACATCTATAATTCTTAACTTTACCAGTCCTCAGGGTTATAACTTTTCTAAAGAAAATGTATTTCTCCTGCCAGTTTATGAATTTAACTAGGAAAATAAAGAACCCCAACTAAGCTTAAAACTGAAGGGTCTAGCCCTAGAAAAGGGAATACACTGCAGCAGAAAAGGAACTCTCTTCCTTTCACCTGTTATTTCTAACATACAAAATATATTCTAGGGAAAAAAACAGAGGGCACTTCAACAGATAAATGAATAAACAAGTTGTAGTACAGCCATACAGTGGAATATTATTCAGCCATAAAAAGGAAGGACGGACCAGTACATGCTATAATGTGGATGAACCTCAAAAACATTATGCTAAGGGAAAGAAGTCAGACATGAAAGGTCACATATTGTAGGCTTCCATTTATATGAAATATCCTGAAGAGGTCATTCCACAGAGACAGAAAGCAGACTGGTGGTTGCCAGGGGCTGGGGGAAGGGAGGAACTGCTTAATGGGTAGGGGGTTTTCTTATGGAGTGATGAAAATGTTTTGGAACTAGACAGAGGTGGCAGTTGCACAACACTGTGAATGTAATAAATGTCACTGAATTGTTCACTTTAAAATGGTTTAAATGGCTTAAGTTACGTGAATTTGAAAAATTCTCATCTCATTTGAAAAATTAATTGGGGCCGGCCCAGTGGTGCAGCGGTTAAGTTCACACATTCCGCTTCTCAGCGGCCCGGAGTTCACTGGTTCGGATCCCGGGTGCAGACATGGCACCACTTGGCAAAAGCCATGCTGTGGTAGGCGTCCCATGTACAAAGTAGAGGAAGATGGGCATAGATCTTAGCTTAGTGCCAGTCTTCCTCAGCAAAAAGAGGAGGATTGGCAGTAGTTAGCTCAGGGGTAATCTTCCTCAAAAAAAAAAATCAATTAATTTTTAAAACAGAGAATACTAACGGACAAAACAAGATGCACAGGAGAAAAGACAGCCCCTAAGCTTCTAGGGAAAATGTAAGTATTTTTGCTGGCACTCTGCTTCCACTCTTGATGACAACACAAAGCTCAGGTGTTACACTGTATAGACTGCCATCATGCTGTGTGTGTGTGTGTGTCTAAAAAGACAGGGAAGGAACAGAAAGTGCAGAAAACAGAATGGTAAAGCCTTGCCAAATGCAAGGGAAGGAGGGGTGATTCCCCTAACTGCACCCCACCCAACTTGGCACCAGGAGTACCGCTCCCATTAGGGTTTCGACATGCCAGCAGGAGCTGGAATCAGCACAAGCAAGCTCCTCTGCCTGGATCAAAAGCAAGCTACCCAGCAAGAAAAGCTGGGGTGCTCCATTTGCTGCCGGTATTGACATCAGCACTACCCTTTGCTCAAAAGCCGAGAGCTGGCCCAGATCAGCATCAGCGACTTGCTCTCCCAGGCCAGCCAGCATAACAGCAAGAGCTTGTTGTAGCTCAGGTGTGCCCTCCTCCTGAGGGGTCCCTGTCTCCTTCATCCCACCTGCCCTCCAAGAGTCCTACCTCCAACACCATTAAAAATGGGGCCAAGATGCCCTCAGAACTTTCCCCTGTCCAGTCTGAAATAAATATCTTCCCATCCCCTCCGCCCTCAGGCCAGCTCAATAGCCCAAGTACCCCTACCCGCACAGACATACGCCCGGCATGGCTGCCCTGAAGACCTGCTCCACCGGTGCACACAAACGCGCCCCACCTGTCCCAGCTGGGCACCGCTAGCCAGTCACAGTCATCTCAGCCCACCCCACCTAAGTGCCGTCCCAAAGGCCTTCACTCGCTTGGCACCATGCCTCTGCCATCTCCCTGGCACCAACACCGTCACAGGTGTCCCTCAGCTAACCACCGACGCCCCCTTAGATCCTATCCACTCCAGGCATGGGTGTCCCTCACGGGACCCCTCAACTCCCGGCAACAACACTCTTTCGGCCCCCTGCAGCCAGGCAGCGAAGCCATCTCCAGGCCCCTCCAGCCAGGCCTCGACGACCCCCCAAGCCCCCAGCCTGGCCCGGGCGCCCCCTCCCCCTTACCTGCGGGGGTTCAGCCCTGGCTGACAGGGGGCTGGGCAGCGCCTGGAGGAGCAGGAGCGCCATGCCACCCAGGAGCCTTCTCCTCTCCATCCCCCTCCTGCTCCTGCTCCTCCTCCACGGCGCCGCCACCTCCCTCCTCCTCCTCCTCCTCCTCCCTCTCCTGTTCCCTCTTCTTCCTTCTTCCCTTCTTTTCCTGTTTCACTCTCCCCTCCCGCTTCCGGCTCTGCTCCACCCCGCCCCAGCCCAAACACCCTCCCAGACTCTGGGGAGGTTCTCCTGTTCCAGCTCTGCGTTGGTCCTGCCCTTCGTCCATTGATCAAAATAGCCGTCGATCAAATCGAAGTTCCGCCTCCCCCATGAAGACGGAAGACCAGAAGGATCCAGCCAATGAAAAGTAGGAGGAAGCCGGGCCATCTTGAGTGCTGCGGTCGCGTATATGCGTCCCACTCCGCAGAGAGTGGCGGAAGTAACTCTGGTCGGGGGGCGGGGCCACCTAGAATGTGTACAGTATTGAAAAGTCTAATTCGGGTGCAGCCATCTTGAGTGTGGCGGAAGTACTAGATTTCCACAATCAAAGAGAGGAGAGGTTTGGTGATTCTTAAGGGTATTGGCAAATAAGTTATTTTTAGAAGGTAATCGGGCGCTCCTTAAGAAGCAAACTACTGCAATCTAAAAGTCCTTTTTTTGTTTTTTTTGTCTTGAAGCACAGCGGTAGTACGAGAGTCCCTCTCCTGGTCTCAAACTGCCCAAGCAGTAGCTTAGGCCAATTTGAATTCCCTATGAGGCAGTAGCTTTACCTGAGGCAGTGTTTTGTCACCCCAAGTTCCAGGGACAAAATTCTATTGACTCTCTCTCAGAAATGGCTCTGAAATTCACCCCCATTGCTTCAATCCATGTTCTCATCTTCTGGCTGAATACAAATAGTCTCCCCGCTGTCCGGCCACTTGCCAATTCTTCCCTCTCAAATTCCTTTCACACACCACAGCAACGGTACTCTAGTACATAAACCCAAACTTCTCACAGCTTTCTCTCTTTAAATACTTCAACTACCTACAGGACCTATAGTCCAAGCTTCTCAACAGGGTCCTTGCTGTGTCCTGGTCCCTGCATACTTCTCTTTATCTCACCTTCTGCCACCAAATTTTCCCACACATTCTGTTCACACTGAACACGTAAGAGATCTCCACTGTACTGTGCTATAGTAGACATAACTTTCTTTACACATTACACATACAGACCCCTGTGTACAAACTCTTAGTTCCCACCCCCTTGTTTCTTGTTCTGGATTCACATAACTTACAACACAGTGTCTCTAATCTATAATATCTGCCTGGCTGACCCCTCCTACTAAATTTGCTTTTGGTATGGCACACCAGGTCTTATTCATTTTTTAAGAAATCCCTACAACATCCTGCACAGGACCCAACCATGAGCTTAATCTATGTTAGTAAAATAAACAATCAAATGAAGACCCACGGCAGAGAAGCCAGCTGCCTGTAGCTGCCAATTTCCTCTCAAAAACCTGCCAAAGCATTGTACAGCCTGGCCCAGCCTAGCCCATAGCTGAGCCCAGAGGGAATTTGTTCTTGGCTTAAATGGTGGCAAAGTGGGGAAACAGGTAAGAGTGAAGAAGTTGAAGCTTGACAATGTCCATAGTTCTGCCTATCTTAATCCTGTTTTTCCAAGTGCTCCAAAAGGTGTCAAGTATTTTTGCCAATCTCAAGTTTCTTAGAAATTCATCCATCCTACAAATAGTCTCCCTAGAGAGGTAAAGATTGAGTGCTAAGCAAGGGCCCAATTATTTTCATTGCACAGGGTCTCAATCCTGGCCTCAAAGAGTTATAAGTCCTCTATATAAAGGCCAGGTATCATCATCATTAGGAAACCCCAATGGTTTCAATTTGGCAACACAGAAGATTTTGCCCCAACTTCCCTTTCTCCCTTTACCTGAGAGCTCAAACTGTGCTACCGGACAGGACAAACATTAAACCCTGCACAGTCTAGATTAGCACACCCCACACCAAGGCATTTTAGTCACCCTAACCACCTCTTTCCACACCCCACAGGAATCCACTCAAAGAAAGCAGAGGCCTTACAAAATGGAGCTAAGATGCAGTTTGAGTGAAACTTTTAAAACTGCCTCTGAACTGTAGCCAATACATACTTTTCCAAAAGAATAGTCATCTATGAAGAGAGGAGGAACACCAGGAGGCTTAAGGAGCTGGGAAGGAAAGAAGTTGTCCGTTCTTGAAAGAACATCAGTGCGGGATTGCTTCCGAGCTCTGGTAATATTTTTCCTATTTGCCTTTGGAAATGGGCAAAGCTGAAGCCAGACCTCCTAAGAAAGCCAGCTCAAAGACACAGACTTTTCCGTTTAGACATCAGCTAAAATCACATTGCACATATTACAGCATGGATGAACTTTGAAAACATTACGCTAAGTGAAAGAAGCTGGACACAGAAAGCCACATACTGTGTGATTCCATTTATATGAAATGTCCAGAATAGGCAAATCTACAGAGACAGAAAGTAGATCAGAGGGGCTGAGGGCGAGGGCCTGGGGCAGGGGGATGAGGAAAATGGGGAGTGACTGCTAATGGGTATGGTTTCTTTTGGGGATAATGAAAATGTTCTAGAATTAAATAGTGATGATGGTTGCACAATTTTGTGAGCATACCAAAACCAAATGAATTGTGTACTTTAGAAGGACGAATCTGTTATATAAATAATAATTTTTAAAAATAGGGAGAAAAAAATCAAATTGCAGCCAGCACCTTGGCCTCAGGGAGGACGCCCTTTCTCTTTAGAGCAGTGGTCCTTCAAGTGCAGCCCCCAGACCAACAGAATCAGCATCACTGGGAAATTACCAGAAATGCAAATTCTCAGGCTCCACTCCAGACCTACATAATTAGAAATTCTGGGGATGGGGCCCTACAATCTGCGTTTTAACACACCCTCCAGGTATCCTGATGCATGTTCTTAAGAACCATCACTTCAGGGGAAACTTTCTATGTAAAAGGCCAGAAAGTAGATATTTTAGGCTTTGCGAGCCACGTACATAGAGTCTCTCTTACATATTCTTCTGTTACATATTTTTCTTTTTTATAACCCTTTAAAAATGTAAAAACCATTCTTAGTTCCCAGGCACAAAAAAACCCCACTGGATTTGGGCCCTTAAGCCGTTGTTTGCCAATTCCTGCTCTGGAGCAATATGGCTCCCGTTCTGGTAGTCCTGTGGAGCATCCAGCAAAGACAGGGGGATTTCTCCTCTGTAATACGGGAAATGAACAATGGCCTCTAGGCATCTGACAGGTTCCCCTTATAGTTGTGATACCCTCCCTCCACACTAAGGCCCAAGTCAGACCAGATCCTGCTTTCCACGCAGGCATTATTAACTCAGTCTGTAAAAGGGTCATTGTGCTCTTTCAAGAAATTTATTTAATTCACAGCGATGTCTTTTGAACAGTCAGTAAATTCTACTAGACAAAACTCATACAGACATTGATCTCAAGTAAGCCATAACAGGCCCGCCCCCGCCCCCAGAGCTTGAGAAATTGCCTATAGAATCCAACCTGGGAAGGGCGAGCAGCTGTGCTTTGCTGTGTGTCCTTTAAGGCTCTTTGGTCCTGGCTGATTTCCTCTTAGCAGTGTCCAAATAAACCTTCCCTTTCCTATTCAGTACACACCAGTCTTTGGTGTTTAACCCAATGGGCTGAGGAAGGGAGGCAGCCTGGAAATCATACCCATTACAATGTGGAGTTAATGCCTACCTACATCCTTTTTACTCACAGTTAGTGGATTTATCTTTTAAACACAGAAGTAAAATCAGACATGATTTTAGGGCAGGAGAACAAAGTCAGTGTCAACAGACAGGGTTTGAAGCACCTGAAACTCTGCTGCCTCACACGGAGCTTTTTCAGCATGAAGAACTCCTGCGTGCCTGAGAAACTCAAGTTCAGCAGCTCTCCCAAAGAAGCTTTCGGACTAGGGGGCATGGGGAGGAGAATGAGGAAGAGAGCAGGAGAGCCCCAAGGTGACACAGACCTCTTCCCTAGCCCTTCCTGAGTTAGCTAGAATTGCATGGGTAAGAGGGTCCACAGCTTGAGAAGACGAGGAGGAGGGAAGAGGAACAGGAGCATCTCTTTGTCCCAGGGGCTCTTCCCTAATCTTGGCTGGAAACAGAATCCCAAAAGTTTCCTGATTTCTCCAAATGGTTTGCTTCAGTGTCTCCCCCAGGTCTCAGCAACTTCTCCCTGAGGGGGTCCTGGTCTCCAGGGGATGGGGGTGAAGGATGGAGCAGACAGAAGACTTGATCTTTGCTCCCCTTGTTCACCTTTATCCCCTGGAGTCCAATAAACCAGGTGCCTGGGTGGAAGCACGAGGCATCCTCCCGCCCCCTCCTCCCCACCGCCCCCCGCCAATCCACTCTGGCCTTCAGGCCATGTTGGCAAAGAGGAGTGAGGGCACAGGTATACACAGCAGCTAAGGAGGAGCTGGTGAATATGGGTATAGACTGGTCCTTGCTGGGATGGGGCATTTAGAGACCCTTATTGAAGTAGACATAAGGCACGAGTTCTCTATACTTGGCCCTGATGGTGTCTTGGAGCTCTGGTTCCAGGTAGGAAACTGGCAATTCACTGAGAAGAGAGGAGAAGGGGGTTATGAGCATGCACTTGGACAAGCAGCAAATTACCCTCAGATAAAGTCCATCTCAAATGCCACCTTTAAGAAGCCCTTCTGGATTTTCCATCAGAATTACTAATGGCCTCTGTATACCACAAAATGTTGCTTTTACTTCTATTCAGGCCTGACTCATTCTCCCTGGTGCTAAACTTCCATCTTCTGTACAAGATTACAAGCACAATGCTCAGAACACGGGAGATGTCTAGCAGATGACTAAGAAGTACCAAGATTACTAAGGAAGGGGAGACCGGCATCTTCTCAGTTTATATTCAAGCTACACCTGGTCTCCTGGAGCTAGTCTTCCCTCTGCATCCCAGTTTCATGCTTCCTTTCCCTTTTCCATCATCCCTACTCAACCCCTCCTCCCCTTCCAGGACACGCAAAGGAAGTAGAAATGTCCAAGTCGTCCACCCTCTGGCAAACGTGAGCCAGAATAGGTACCTACCTCCTTGCTCAATTTCAAAGGCCAGATCCAGCCAGGGGAGATGTATCTAATAACCCAAGGAGCAAGGACAGAAGGTCTCTTGTTCTTCCCCCATCTGCTCTCCAAGGCAGCCCTTGCTCCACTGGGAGGGAGCAACTCAGCTCTCTGCCCCTTGGAGATCTGTTTTGGTTTACCATTCACCTGGGGTTAAGAAGCCCAGAGTTTAGGCTGATAGGCATTTGTCCTTGGACAAATGATGCCCTTCCTGCCCCTCCCTCTCTCCTTCAGGACAGCAGGCAGGTCAGGGAGAGCAGAGACAGGCTGTTCAGTAAAACAAAGTGAAGAACGAAGAGCTGATACCATTTCTGTGGGAAAAGCCCACATGCCACTGGCACCATGAAGATGAGGCTGGAAGAAAGGAGAAACCAAAGTGTCAGGGGCAGGCCTGTGCACACCCCATCCCAAGCCCCCCAAAGGAAGGGGGAGATGCCCATTCCCCTGGCCTGCCTTCCAGCAGGCCCAGAGCTCCTCTCCCTCCAACCCTTCTCCTGGTCTCCTCAGCAGGGATACTCATTCTGGCATGAGATAAAATCAGCGCCCCCTCCACCTCCCGTCCCTCACCCCACATCCACCTCTGGCGTTCGAGCAGATGAAGAAGATAATAGAATCACAAAGGAGCATGAGCAGCAGCCCTACAGACCACAAGTACCCGATGACATGCAGGGAAAGCAGTGAGGGGCAGAAACCCAACGTCCTGTTCCCGTATTCACTGAACACCTGGGCTGTCGGAGAGCAGTAAAGGGCAGTTTCTCCAACTTCACTGTACATACAGATAACCCGAGGAGCTTGTTAAAATGCAATGCTGATTCAGGAGGTTCTGGAAGGGCCTGAGAGTATTTATTTCTAATCAGTTCTCCGATGACATGGATCCAAAATCATGTCTTACAGGATATGAGAATCTAACAGACCTGGGTTTGTATTCCAGCTTTGCCACGTACTAGCTGCGCAATCGTGGGGCAAGTCACCTTTGAAACAGCAGAGGGAGGACAAGAGTCCCTGCCCTGCAGGGTTACTGTGAGGATTAAATGAGATAACAGACGTACAGCACCCGGCCCATGGTAACCGCTCCTTCAGTAGTAACTCATTTAGCAGAAGATAGTATAGCATGATGTCAGACTGCCCAGGGTCCAATCTCGGCTCCAGCTATTACCCTTGGGCAAGTTTCTTCCTCTCTCTAAGCCTCAGTTTCTCCATTTGTAAAAGCAGATGATGACAGTCTATCAGTATACATACCTCTAGGGTTGAGGGAATTAAGTGCAATTATAGACGTGAAGCATTAGCATGCGAGAGACACAGAAAACATTCAGTACGTGTTAGTTGTTGTTGTCATTAGCCTTGCAAAGCACGATTAATGCCAGGACATGTCCAGTCAGTGGCAGGCACCTGTCATGACTTGTGGTGTCTTCCTCCTGGGTGAGGCTGGGAGACTTGATAGCCGGAGGCTGTCTCATCATTTTTGTCTCATCTTATTTACTTATTTACTTATTTACTTATTTATTTAGAGATGTAATTGACATGTAACATTGTGTAAGTTGAAGGTGTAGAACATGTTGATTTCATACACTTACACGACATGAGAACGACCACAGCATTAGCTCTATCATGTCACATAATTATCATTTCTTTTTTGTGGTGGAGTTGCCTCATAATTTTTGTCTCTTGTCTAAAACTGTTCCAGATTTAAGGTTAGAGGGGAGACCCTGGGACAGGAGGACACCCAAGCACGCAGCTTTCCACACAGATGTGTGCATAGAGCCTAGCGAGCCTGATGCCCTCAAAAAAGATGGGGCAACAGCCCTGTAGATGGACCACAGGTGTTCTGAGCTCGGATACTTTTGAAGTCAGGTAAGGGAGCACATGTTCTCCAACACGGGTGACACAAGAAGACAGATCTGGGGTGCCCCAGCCTCCATAGAACCCAAACCAAGAAAACACGTTACTCACAAGCACCCAGACAGCATAACCTGCAATGGGGCATGCAGGACCTTGACTTTCTGCACAAAAACAAACAAAAGAAAGACCCACATGGGACTTACCTACCTTAAGGTGAACCCCACGCCTGCCCTGCCAGCGATCAGCCAGCTAGAAACCCGGAGGCATGAAAGTCCTGGCTCTGAACGGGGAGAAGGGGGTTCTCCTTGCTTTCTGCAGACAAGGCCAAGAAACCAGGCATGGTGTCTGAAACGGGCAGCCAGCAGGGACTGGTGCGGGCCCTACTCGAGTGAGATGAAGGGTGGGAGCTAGAGGGAAGGGTAAGAGAGTCAAGAGCCCCCATGCACAGGTGTGGTTGGGGGACTCTGGGCAGAGACGACCCCAATGAGAACCCCACTTACCTTCATGAAACACAGTTTCTCCAGCCTTTCCATGAGGACTGGCAGCAAGACTGGAAGAGACCAGGGGGAAGCTGGTGGGAGAGCTCTAAGGCCTTCCTCAAGACCCCTTTGCAAAGTCAGATCAGGGAGGAGTGATTCCCTCCTCTTCCCCAGAAGTTCCAGAAAATACTTTTCATTTGGGAGAAGAACAGAAGACTACATAGGCAGGGCTACCCCCGACCTCTCTCCCAAGTCCCAGCAGATGGGTGCTTCCCAAACTTGTCAACCTGCACACCTGCAGTAACAGGAGGACAAGTACCACAGGCCCACGGCACCCTTCTCACAACTAAAACTGTCTTTGAAGGCTCCTGCAAGTAAGTTTTGCTTCCTACTGTCATGCACCCCTGCTGGAAGCAAAACCAGGGCAGGGGATTTATTTTCTCTACCACTATCTCCCTAGCACCCCACAGTGTCCAGCACAATGAAGGTACTTAAGGAATACTTATTGAACGAATGTAACTATCTCCCCCAAATCTCTGATTAATTGATGTTCCAAGAACTACAGTGCGGTTCTCCTGTGGCTTTCAGCACTCAAGCAAACAGCGTGAGGAGCACAGTTGTAGAGGCTGGGGTCCCACCTCCCACCCGAAAGCTGGGTGTAGCTGAGGTCTCCACCACGTGTTCCAGGGTCCCCCAGGATGGGAGGGCTTCCCCATCTTACTCATGCCAGGGGCTGCCATGGTGATCCGAGAAATAACCACTTGGGTGATGCCTATGGCTGCAGCTCTCTGTGGGCAGAAAAGAGTAAGTTGTCAGGAATGACCTTATCCAGTATCCCCGGGCTGCACCAGAGGGCTGGGTCAAGGTCAGGGTTGTGGCTAAGTCTGAGATGGTAAAGGGGAACGGACGGGCCTGCCAGGGACTGAGTAACTTCACCCAACCCTCTCCTACCCAGCCAGACTTTTATGGTTTCAGGATCATAAATGATAGAGCAAGGACATGAGAAGCCTGTTGTGAAGAGAGAAATGTAAAGAAACTCGATGGGGAATGAGGAGGGAGGCAGGGAGAAGCCTTCTCAATCCTACAATGGAGCCCAGGCCCGCTCTGACCACCAAGGACAGGACAGTGTGGGAGAGGGGATTTTCTCCTCCTACCCCAAAGGGAGCCCTCTACTCACCCGGGACTGACCAATCTCATTGTCATTCCTGTCCTTCACACAGATGCCCTCGATGAGTTCCCTAAACACAGACAGGAGTTCCTGGATGTGAGAAAGGGGTGTGGGAAGCCTGCCAGCAACGTGACACACCAGGGGACCAAGGCCAGGGTACCCAAGCTCTAGGAAGCCACCTCCTGCAGCCTAGCCCTTTGGTCTTCCTTCTGCACTCCAAGGAATGCTATCTCAGAAGTGATCTAAGGCCATGGCTAAGAGAGCTAGCCCTGGGCCCAGACTGAATCCTGAAACTGCAGAGTAAGTGTATGCTCTTGAGCAAGTCTCCTAATCTTTCTAAAGACTCAGTTATCCTCACCTGCAAAATGGGGATAATCATGGCACCCACTTCATAGGACCTGGTGAGGATTAAATGGGGTAATGCCTGCAAAGCGCTTGGCCCAGTGCCTGACACAGAGTACTGCTCTGCAAACAGTAGCTGCTCTCGTGATCATTCTTAGGCCAGTTCTTGACTAAACCCAAGCCCAGGTAGGTGACTGGGACTCACTCATTTGTTGGGAAGGAGCAGCTGGGTGGGAGAGGGAGAGAGGAGAGGAGCAATGACTATTCAGGTAGTGTGCTCTTTCTGCAAGGTCTATTGTGATAAATTTCCATTTGCTGGTAATCCCAAGAAAATGTGGCTTGTGGATATTGGTGATGACGATGGAGGGGATGATGACAACAGCAGCAATAATAGCTAACACTTATGCAGCATTTGTTACATTCCAGGCAGTGTTTTGAGCGCTTTACATATATTACATCATTAAATTTTATAACAGAGGAACAGCTATGCTTTCTCTAGTCGAGAAACAAGAATGAGACACAACGGGTTTTTCCTTTTACCTTTCCTCTGTGAAGCTTAGAGCCGGGTGCCTGGAAAACTATCTACTCCTCTGGCTTCTTTCAAAGCTTCTTGGTCCTGTTCTATCTCTGGACACCTCACTCTGCTGCATTTCATTCTGTAAGCCATCCCCAGGGCTTTGGAAGTAGGCAGAGTTCACGACTTAAATACAGTTGTAGTAGAAAGGACACGATCTAGTATAAAACCCCACAGATCCACCCTATCCCCCGATCCCACACCATCCAAACAATGACTCCCTGAACACTCACCACAGATCAGACCTAAGTCACCCACCACTCCCGGGGCCATCACCGTTGGAGCAGCCAATCCTCAAGGACCCTTCAGGGGTGCAACCCAGCAGCCCTCCCCACACCCACCTCTGCCCCAGGAAGCCACCCGCTGCCTTGGTTTCTTGCCCCTCCCCTAACCTCATGGTTTGTAGGGAGGAAAAGGGATCCTTGTACTCACTGCTGTCTCATCATTGGAATGTTGACACAGTTAGCTGCGGCCACGGCAGCAAAAGGCACCCAGCGGCCCAGCAGGGGTGGTGCTTTCTGTTGGTGGAAGGGAACAATGGGAGTTGCTCAGGCTCACTGAAAGATGGAAGTGGAGAGGGATGAAGGACTATAAAACAAGAAATCAGACCTCGCTACTGCCACACATCCAGACACCAGTCTGGGAACCCAGACTCCCTCAAAGGCCCAAGAAAGACCAATCTGGGGACAGCCCTGCTGTATTTCCCACTACTTCGCTGGGCTCTGGCCATACCCAACTAACCCAGTCTGGAGAAATGTCCCCTGCCTCGAGGAAGAGGTTTTCCCTAGGACTTTGCTGCCCCCTAGTGGCCACCGTGCCCACAGCAGCCCCAGACCATACCTTTGTCAACATGTTCATGCTAACAGCAGTGGCCACGGCAGTGGTTGTAGCTGAGATGTAGGAAAGGGCCATCTGCCTGGTGAAGGAGAGAGATGCTTGGGAGTGGGGAGCCCTGCAGGCTGAGGGCAAGACCATGGATTGAGTGAGAAAGTCTGGAAACGGGGCCTCATGCCTGAGAAGCTCACATGATCTCTCCCCAGCCTCATCTTGTGACCGGGCCTGACTCACGATGCTCCAGCCCCCTTGGTTTCCTTTCAGTACTTTAAACATGCCAAGCTCTCTCCTGCCTCGGAAGCTTTGCATGCTGCTGCTCCCTATCCGGGGAATTCTTCCTTGGGCTCTTGCCTGGCTAAATCCTTCTCCTTCAGAACTCAGCTGAAACGTCAGCTCTGCAGAAAGGACTTCCCTGACCAGCCGATCTACACAGACGCCCCTCTGCTGTTCTTGATCTTGTCACCCTGTTTATTTCCTTAATGGCAGCAATCACAGCCTGAGATTATTGTGCTTGTTTTCTTAAAAGACCTTAAATTCCCTGAGAATAAGGACCACACATCTCACTCAAATGGATCCCCAGCACCTAGAACCATGCCTGGCATATAAACACACTCAAGAAATATTTGCAGAATAAATGAATGAACACATTTTGAATTGGTCTAGGAAGAAGATACTCTCCTAGTCAGCCTAAGAAAATACTTCCAAACCCTGAAAAGGGAGACTTGGTCACCGGCCCAGGGAGGACTGATGGCCCGGGAACCCTTCAGAAGGGCTGTACCTCCAGAGGCAAGAGGACAGCCACGTGCTCCAGACCCACATGGAGTTCAGGTCTCCATGACCTGAATCAGGGTTCAGTTCTCCTGGGGTTCAGCTCTCCTACCTGAGCGATGTGGGGGAAGCTGCATTCCTGTTGGTGTAGTTGACCAAGGCATTGAAGGACTGGTTCACCCACTGCCAGAAGATCACCGCCGGCATCGTCCTACCAGGAAAGGAGGCCCGGAGAACAGGAGAGACAGAGGGCTTGGTACACACCAGTCCAACCACATCACCTGCTATTCCCTCAACAGCTCCCATGCTGTTTTATGCACCTGAGCTTTTGCACAGGCTGGCCCCCTGCCTGGAATATCCACTCTCCCTACTTCTGTATGTGGTTAAACGCTGCTCTGCCTAGAGAGCACTTCTTCCTTGGAACCTTCTCGACCCTTCCACTGCCCTTCCTGAGACACAGTCAGCCATTCCATGCTCCCTGTTCCCACAACCCCACATTCTCCCCACAACCTACCACTTAGCAAGCTGGACTGAAACTGTTTACTTCCTGGTCTCCTCAACAAAACTGGGGGCTCCCTAAGGGGAGGGACTAAAGTCCTTATATTCCCAACACCTGGCCCAAGGCCTGGCTCAATAACTGGACAAATGGATGTGTCCAGGACGAGGAGGGAAGGAAGAGAGGAAAGGGGAGGAGCCACACATCCAGGAGCTGCAGAGAAAGTTTATTCTCTCCCCAACTGGCCTGAAAGGGTCTTCCCATTTTTTTACTGGAATATTACATGATAAAAAATACATTAAATTACATTGTTTAATAAGTACTTTTGAAGAAGGAATTAGGATAGCTTATTCACTGAGCATTCCAGAGAGGACTGCCTCAGTTAAAATCCAGGCACCAATGTTTCCTGGCTGTGTGGACCTGGACAAATTACAGAACCTCTCTAGCATCTCAGTTCTTCATCTATAAAATGGAGATGATGATAGTACCTCTCAGTAGGGTTGCTGAGAAGACTAAAGGAGCTGGTATATGCAAAGAATTTAGCACAGTGCCTGGTATCTGGGAAGGGATCAATAAAGATGATGATGATTATTATCATAATATGGCTCCTTTTTTTTTAAATACTTTTTTTCACTCTTTCCAATCAAAGGTTATGAACACCTGTCTTGCCTGAAGACCTCCAGCCTCACGGTCCATTCTTAAGAGGAGGTAATTATAGTATACACACTTAGAAACCAGGTCAGGTTGGTTATGTCAGCATGGTTCTGTCCTCTGACCCACATCATCCAGGCAGCTGCACCTCTCACTGCCTGGCTCCCGGTTCCCACCTGTAGAACTGGAGCATGAAGCCGGTGATGATCATGCCACCAGGGACCTGGAAGGACATCCGCCCAATGACGTTCATCTTCTCCCCAGTGTCAGGGTGGAAGGCCGAGTCGTAGAGCTTCTTGGCATACAGCAGCTGCTCGACTTGGGTGCCTGGGGGCACGACCCCCATCCTGCCACCCAAGGACAACAGGCAGAATTACCTCCCAGTCCCCCTGCCCTGAGTCACCCTGCTCTCACTTCTCCCTCCTTCCTGAGTTCTCTGCCTATTCCCTCATCTTTAGTCTCCACCTCCTCCCTAGGGGACCCATCAATGTCACCCCCATGCCTCCAGCTCCCTTCCCCTAACCACTCACCTACTCTTCTCCACCATCACCTTGGCCCAGTCCAGCTCCCGCTCTGGTACCAGGACAGTGCGGGGGTCCGTGATATTGAAGAAATGCTTCACCCGCCCCAGGAAAGTGCGCTGGTCCCAACGGGGGGCATCGATGTTAAAGCCAGACACGTCACCTTCCATCTTGCTCATACACAAAACTGTGGGCTTAAGGAACAGAGGAAAAAGAAAGACTGTCTCCAAAATCAAAGCTTGCCCCAGAAGTCCTGAGCACCTCTCACTGTTGTAGACTGCCTCCTTTCACCAGCCACTAGCATCACCTGACTCAGCTTGGGGAGGTCCAAGTGAAAGGCCACCAGACTCAGCAATTGGGCACCAACATGTGTTTCTTGAGTGCCTGCTGGTGGCCAGTCCTGTGCTTGATCAGGCCATTTGGGAGACCGGGAAAAGGGACAATACAAGGCCTGTCTTTGAGGAGCTGAGTCTGACTGGGGAACGAGAGCCCATCCATGGAACAGTATATTTTATGTACAGCAACAGTAAGTACAGGAGAGGAGAGGAAGTACAGATAGGGGGGCACAGCAATCAAAGGGGGCTTCCTAGAAGAGGTGGAATGCAAGTGAGGCCCCAGAAGATAGAACGGATTTATCTGAAGGAGGTAGAAGGCATGGGATCACATTAAAGGTAAAACAATCACAGATAAAGGATGACATGAACAAGGCATAATCACTCTCCTCATTTCAGTGTGTTTTTGTGTGTGTGTACATGCACACGTGGCGCATGCCAGCCCTGTGAGAGATCCCGGGCCATGGTTGTGACTGAGGTACCACACCTGCCCTCGAAGAGTTACAGAATGGGAGGCAAACAGACAAGTCAGTCAATAAGTACAGTAGTGTGAATAATGCTGTTGGCAGACACTGGGAGCAGTGGAAAGCCAGAGAAGAGGGATCTGAAACTGAGATGACCATATCTCCCAGTTTGCCTGGGGCTGCTGTCCTGGATAATTATTAACAGCACCCTTTTTTACTTTCAAAAGTGTCCAAATTTGGCCAATAAATTATATGGTCACCTTATCTCAAATGGATGAGGGATTCTGAACACGCTTTGTGAGAGCAAGAAATAAGCAATGTTTTGAAGGATGTGTAAATGCTAGATAGATGGAGGACAGGTATCGCAGGCAGAAAGAAGAGCCAGTGGTGAAAGCACCCAGCGCCTATGGAAACCTGACAACGATGACAACAGCTAACACTTGCTGAGCTCTACTCTGTGCTAGACACTTTCCTTGGTGCTTGACAGGCATTTTCTGAATTCAGCTTCACAATAACCCTAGAAGACAGATACTCTTGAATTTAACCACATTTTATGGATGAGAAAACCGAGGCACAGATAAGTAACTTTACCAAGTCACACAGGCACTACCCAGTGGCAGAGCCAGGAGTTTCATTCAGCCTGATTTACTTCAGAACCCTTGCCTACAACTTGGTTCTGGAATCCATGACTCAAAAAGCTAAGGCAGGTCTGATATGTAAAAAGCTGGGAAGCTGTCACTCCTGCCTTCACAACAAGACCAAAGCTAACAAACTGAAGATCACCAACTCTTCTTAGACCCATCAGAGAACTGAGGTCACAAGGCAAACTACCACCTCCAACCTGGAGAGACAGGCAGCTACAGGGAATCACAGTTCCCCAGAAGCAGAAGCCCGCCTTTGGGGCAGGGAGCACTGGAAAAGCTAAACTGTAATCGACAAATTGCTGGACGCTCAGTGTGGACAAGTTTGACTATTAAAAATTCCAGGAGGACTCGGTCTGGGGGGGGCCCACATTTTGGGGAGTTTTACCTCCAGGAGCCCCACCAGGTTCTCAGGGTGAAGATCAGAGAAAAACCCCCTAGTGCTTTTGGCAGAGAGATGGGAAAAGTAGCCATTTGGAAGTACAGCCAGAGCCTTCTGTTCTTAACAAGGTCTGCCCTCAAAGGGAACTATTTTACCAGAATCTAACTGGCTTGGAGGCAGGAAAACACCCAACTCCAGCCCCTTCTAGCCTTCCTGTCTCACTTAAAGGGGTGAGGAGAGCCTGAAAAGCTCTTGTGAAGATCCAGGGGTGCAGGCTCCCTCAAAGACTGAGCCCTAATCATAAGACGCTCTCCCTCCCCTCACACTTCACCACAGCAACAACAGGGCTCCTGCATCATAACACGGAGAGCTAAACAACAACAGAAAGAACTGCAAGTCTCAGAACTTAAGAAGAAGGCTCCAGAAACTCAAAAGACAACCGGGGAGAGGAAATGTCAGCCTTTGACACTTAGACCTTCAGCAAACAATAAACACAGCCTAACTCCTCACCAGATAAACATAAAACCTCACACACATCTGGCTTTCAACAAAGAATTACAAGGCATACTAAAAGGCAAAAAACACAGTTTGAAGAGACAGATCAGAACCAGATGATAGAGATTTTGGAATTATCAGACCAGGAATTTTAAATAACTATGATTAACATGTTAAGGACTGCAATAGGAACATGGACATTATGCAAAAACAGATGAATAATGTAAGCAGAGAGATGGAAACCCTAAGAAAGAATCAAAAGGAAATGTTAGAAACCAAAAATACCGTAACAGAAATGAAGAATGGGGGCCAGCCTGGTGGCATAGTGGCTAAGCTCTCAAGCTCTGCTTCAGTGGCCCAGGGTTCACAGGTTTGGATCCCAGGTGTAGACCTACACACTGCTCATCAAGCCACACTATGGTGGCATCCCACCTACAAAATAGAGGAAGACTGGCATGGATGTTAGCTCAGGGACAATCTTCCTCAAGCAAAAAGAGGAAGATTGGCAACAGATGTTAGCTCAGGGCCAATCTTCCTCACCAAAAAAAAAAAGAAAAGAAATGAAGAATGCCTTTGATGGGCTCATCCATAGACTGGGCATGGCCAAGGAAAGAATCAGTGAGCTTGAATATGTGTCAATAAAAAATTCCCAAACTGAAAAGAGAAAAAAGAATTTAAAAAACAGGATAGAATATGTAAGAACCTTGGGACAATTACAAAAGGTGTAACATACATGCAATGGGAATGCCAGAAGGAGAAGAGAGAAAAGAACAGAAGAAATATTTGAAATAATAATGACTGAGAAGCTTCCAAAATTAAAGACAGAATCACTGCAGAAAATCAAGACAAAGAAAATCAAGAAAGAACCTATCGATGGAGGAAAAAAACACTTTATCTATAGAGGAGCAAAGATAGGAATTACATTGGACTTCTCTTAGAAACCATGCAAGCAAGAAGAGAGTGGAGTGAATGAAATATTTATTGTTGGAAAAAAAAACTCATCTACCTAGAATTCTGTATCCAGCATAATTAACCTTTAAAAGTGAAGAAGAAATACAGACTTTCTCAGACAAACAAAATTGAGGAAATTTGTCACCAACAGACCTGACTTGCAAGATGTTAAAAGAAAATGACATAGATCATCATAGACATAGGATCTAGTTGAGAAAGAAAATGATATAGATCATCAACTAGGATCTATATAAAGAGTGCCAGAGAAGGAATAAATGAAGGTAAAATAAAATGTAATTCTTAATTGTTAACAGTTAACAAATAGATAACAGTTAATTCAAAATAATAATAGCAACAATGTATTTGGTGATTTTAGCTTACAAATAAGTGAACTGAATGACGGTATGTATACATATGCTATATACGCATATATATATATGTGCAATATTTCAACGCTATTAGGAAAAGGAGGGAGGAATTGGGAATACTCTATTATGAGGTACTGGCCCTACCAGTGAAGTATCGTGTTATTTGAAAGTGGACTTGGATTAGTTGTAAATGTATATTACAAACTCTAAGGCAACCACTAAAAAAATTTTCAAAAGAAGAATAATCAACATGCTAAGAGAGGAGAGAAAATAAAGTCCCATAAAAAAGCTACAGCTTTTGAACTTTTGCCTGAAAATTTCAGGAGGCCATTAAAAGATTTTAAGAAGAGTGACAAGATCAGATGTGTAGTTTAGAAACAACACCTTGGGCAACTGTTTGAGAATAAACACAGTGTGTTAGGACCTCATAGGAGGCAGGGAGACCAGCCGGAAGGGAATCCCAATAATCCAGGCAAGAAGAAGTGGGGCTCCAATGAAGCCAGATGCACCAGAACAGAGACAGCGAACAAAAGGAGAGAACCTGTTCAAGCAGCAGAATCTGAGGACTTGCTAAGCGATTGGGTATAGGAGGAATATTCTCAGTCAGGGCTCAGCCAGGGAAGTAGAATATATACATACCCTTTATATGCATGTATATACATATATATATATGATATTGATAAATATATAAAAATTGATACAGTACAAGGAATTAGCTAACTGGCTTACGTAATTTTGGGAGCTGGCTAAGCAAGCCTGAAGCCAGCAGGGCAGGGAGTTAGGATGGGACCATCCTGGGGGAAGGAGAGCAATGCAGGCCCAGCTGTGGCTCGAGTCTCTGACCCGTGGGGGGCCTAGCCCTCTTTTAAAGGGATTCCGTCGGATTAAATCGGGCCACCCAGGATAATCTCCCTTTAGATTATCTCAAAGCCAACCAATCAGGGACTTTAATTATATTTGCAAAATCCCTTCACCACAGAACCTAAATTAGTGTTTGATCAAATACCTGGGAGAAGGTGTGTGTATGCCACAAAATGGTGACTTCTCCCTCAGCCCACTTTGAGTGGAAACATGCCAGAGAGGGGATCCTGGGGGGTTTCATTTGGCCTAGCCAAGTAGACACATCACAAGAATCTAGAGTGATACCTAGGGTTTCTGACTTGGGCAATAATGTGCTGAGAGAGAGAATGTAGAAAAATAGGCTTTAAGGGAGAAAACAGTGATTTTCCACGTGTTGAGTTCCAAGTGCCATGGGACTTTTTTTTAAATTGAGATATAATTGGCACATAATATTATATTAGTTTCAAGAGTACAACAGAATGATTTGATATTTGCATATATTATGAAATGATCACCACAATAAGTCTAGTTAACATCCGTCACCATACATAGTTACAAAGTTTTTTATTATTGTGATGAGAACTTTTAAGATCTACTCTCTTAGAAACTTTCAAATATGCAATACAGTATTATTAACTATAGTCACGCTGCTGTACCATGGGACTTTTTTTTTTTCTCTTTGCTGATGAAGATTAGCCCTGAGCTAACATCTGTGCGAATCTTCCCCTACTTTATATATGGGTCGCCACCACAGCATGGCTGACACAAGTGGTACAGGTCTGTGCCCGGGATGCAAACCCCTGAACCCAGGCCACCAAAGCAGAATGCACTGAACTTAATCACTATGCCACAGGGCTGGCCCCACCATGGGACTTTCTTAAATGCAATAGGTGGTCACCTGTATCAGGTTCTTAACAAATGCTATTCTCTGTCCAGAATGCTATTCCTTCCCCTCGTCACTAAATAACACCTACTCATAACTTTTTTTTTATAGGAATAATGTTCAGATTTAACTCTATATCTTCCGTGACTAGGTCATTTGTCTTTTTTCTTGAAAATATCACCTTAACTGAGGATTTTCCATGTACATTAAATTACAAGTTCACAGGCACAGCTTGAGCAAGATTTTAAAAGCTATCTTCTTGAGTTATACGATGATCTAAATCCAAAGCACTCACAGAATTGAGCAAACAAAGCCAGTATTTGCATATTAGGGAAAGGAAACGCATTGCTGATGGAAGCCACAGATCTAATAAAAAATGTTTGTTTTTTGTGCCTGATCTTTTATTTTTTTATTTATTTTTTCCTTCTTTTTCCTCCCTAAAGCCTTGGGGACATAGTTGTATATTCTAGTTGTAGGTCCTTCTGGCTCTGCTACGTGGGATGCCACCTCAACATGGCCTGATGAGTGGTGCCATGTCCATGCCCAGGATCCAAACCAGTGAAACCCTAGGCCACTGAAGCAGAGCGCACGAACTTAACCACTCGGCCACGGGGCTGGCCCAAATTAAATGTTTTATATTAGGTGGTAAATGAAAGAATTCCACTCAAGACCACCACCTCAATAAAAACCCTTGGGTTTGGACCATCCCGGTGGCGCAGCGGTTAAGTGCACACGTTCTGATTTGGTAGCCCAGGGTTCGCCGGTTCGGATCCCAGGTGTGGACATGGCACTGCTTGGCAAGCCATGCTGTGGTAGGCATCACACATATAAAGCAGAGGAAGATGGACACAGATGTTAGCTCAGGGCCAGTCTTCCTCAGCAAAAAGAGGAGGATTGGCAGCGGATGTTAGCTCAGGGCTAACCTTCCTCAAAAAAAAAAAACAACAAACCCTTGGGTTATTGCAGCAAAGGAAGCAAGGGAAGTTACAGCAAAGCTATCTCAGAATAAATAGCAGCCTTAAAAGCAGATGCATTAGCAAATAATTTCAAGGACTCTAGCTATCCCCCCCAAAAAAGTAGCCTTTTGCTCTCCAGAGACAGTCTAGAGTTACCCACAAGGACGCACCTACCCATCCTTCAGATCTCGGCTTAAACCTCCTTTCCGCAGAGAATCCTTTGAAGGACCCCTTCCTTCCTCCCAGGCAGCTAGATCAGGTGCTCTGCTGTAAGCTTTCTTGGCTCCATACTTTGTCTTCAGAGCTATGCCAGTTTGTCACAATACTGTGTGGTTTTATCTTACTTAATGCCTACCTTCCCACCAGGCCATAAGCTCCTTGAAGCCAGAGGTTGCGTCCATTTTGCTCACCCCCGTGGCCTCAGTGCCCAGCACAAGAATTCAAGTATTTGCTGACTAAGAGGTCCAGTTTGTCAGCAATTGGATATTTAGGCTTAAAAAAAAGCACAGAGGTCTGGGTTAGAAAGAAAACAGTGAGTCAGCAGCATTGAGGTAGTTTAAGTTTTCCAGTGAGAATACATAGAAGAAGAGTAGAGCTGAGGACGTACCCTGACAAACCACTATATTTAAGAGACAAGAAGAAAAAAGGAAGCCAAAAAAGATGAGAAAGAACAACCAGAGAGGCAGGAGGTAAGAGTAAGCAACAAATGGGGTAAAGGGGGAGCGGTGGTCAGTTTTTAGATTTTTTGTTAGGGTGGGAGACATGTCGCAAGTTGATATGCTGGGGGTAAGTCATTGCCCCGGGAGGAAGAAGCCCGGCGTGGAATCTGCGTAGCACCCTTGCCCAGCCCTGACTCACCCACTGAGCGGCAACCCCTGAAGAAGTCAGCAGCCAGACAGCAAGTGTCCACTGCCGGAACTCCAACTTCAGCCTCTCCTGCTCCACCACGGAGCCCAGGAGAAAGCTCTGGGCCCTGCCCTCCAGGGACAGGCTGACTTGGCCTCCTGCAGGCTGGTTCAAAGACCGAAGGCATTGCACCCAGTCCTAACTGAACCCAGGAGTGGGAGGGGAAAGAGTTCACTTTCCTGACTCTGCACGAAGCCAAAAGGAGTCGGCCTGGCCAGCAGATCACACACCGCCTTGGCTTACAGAGGCCCATGCTCACACCCGAGGGAGACAGCCCCATGGAGCAAAACGCTATGCCACCCCCACCTCAAAACACACACACACACACACACTTCTCGGACATCTCTCTCCACCCTCAACCCAACAACTCAGCACTGGAAAGTCCTCTGTCTTTCACAATGGAAGCACTTCTACCACGTCGCGGTAATCATTTGCTAAGTTATGCAAGGACCTCTGCCTTCACTACGGAGGTCAGGATGGGACCTGCGCGTCCCTGTCTTATGTAAAACATAAGGCCAAAAACACCAATCTAAATTCATGTCTGGAACACTTCCCCCCACACCATTGCCCTCAATGGGGACAGTTTTGTGCTTCCTTCAGGGCAAAATCAAGCCCTTCGGTTACATACTCCCAAAGCGTCCTGTCCTCCTTTGCGGCATGCCGGGCTTTTGTGATTGTCACTTTCTCGTTATTTAAAGTTATCTGTGTAAAGTCTGCCTCCACTGACAGATCGTAAGGTTCATGCTGTAGCGCTCACCTGTCCTCTAAAAATACTTACTGCCTGCCTGAAATGCATTCCAACTTGTTCTGGGGTTCTCTTGGCATCAAGGATGTCACCTCTGTTAATTCAAACTCCGAACCTGCCTTGGTTACACAAGTAAGAGCTGCCTTGCTTTCACAAAGCTGCAAATTGTCTACCCCACCTATACTGGGTCCTATCTGGTCTCTAAGTTTTCTTGCACAGTTACTCTCCCTCTTCCCACATAAGCCACAACTAGTACTCCCTAAAAAGTTCACTCTCATGTCCAGGGTGGCCTCACTTTTGAAGGAACATGGTTCCAACACTACTGGGAACAAGGGAGGAAAGGAAAATCAATCAGGTGATTGACCGATACCTCCCTTTCCTTCTGGGATTAGAGAATGTCACAGGTCAAAGACGTTAGGGATCCAAGATCTCAGTTTACAGAAGAGGAAACTAACACCTAGACAGGTTCACACTGATTGAGCCAGCATGCTGAGCATCTGTGCCACACACGTTCCTGCGCTAAGCACTGTGGCAGACATGACAGCTGAACAACTAACAGATGCAGTCCTGTTTATCCATCCAAAAACCTAACAATAGCTAGGGCGTTATTTTCCCAAGGTCAAAAGGCTTAGGGTCACCTAGATAGGTCCTCTATCAGCTACAGGGTGCTTATCTTAAGAAGGAAAGAAAGAGGGGCCGGCCCGGAGGCGCAGTGGTTAAGTGAGCACGTTCCGCTTCAGCAGCCAGGGGTTCGTCAGTTCGGATCCTGGGTGCGGACATGGCGCTGCTCATCAGGCCATGCTGTGGCAGACGTCCCACATATAAAGTAGAGGAAGATGGGCACAGATGTTAGCTCAGGGCCAGTCTTCCTCAGCAAAAAGAGGAGGATTGGCAGCAGATGTTAGCTCAGGACTAATCTTCCTCAAAAAAAAAAAAAAAAAAGAAGAAGAAGAAGGAAAGAAAGAAAAAGAGAGGGAGAAAAAAGAGAAAAAACCAAATAACCTACTACCTCTCCTGAAGTAATGCTCATCCTTCCAGAGAGAGCTGATTTTCTCTGGCAAACACTATCAGAGCTCGCACAACAGGCTTCCAAACCTCCTCTGGGATATAACCTCTTGCAAGGGCGGTGTGTGGGGAGAAGTCCCAAGATTTCCCTGTTTGTAGCCCCAGGTAGGGAGAGAGAGAAAATACGATCGCTGGTACTCACATCACAGGAAGATCTAGGTGGCCAAAGACCCAAGAAGGTCAGCCACAAAGACTGCTGAGATAGGCGAAGGTTGGTGGCAAGGCTGCCTACTAGAAAAATTTGGAGAATGAGACTAATAATTAAAGGAGCTGGCCCAGCTATATGCCTACGTCCACTCACATGACTCCAAGGCACCGTGACGTTAGACACCAGACAACTTAGAAAGAGAAGGCTGTCTTGCCTTTTTCAAAAAAGAATCAACAGGCTGGAGATGGGTGGACTGTAGAAGTGCATGTGTATTCCAGTGAGAATGGAACTAACCATTCATCTTACACCTTAGTCAAGGTTCTGAACTGTGTCTTCTCTCCAAGGATCTGAAGCAGGTACGCAGGTAGCAGATGTTTAAACAATACTTTAGTTGAATGTATAAATAGCTAAGCACCATTCAGGGAAAATGTGCCTTCATTCCAATAGTCTTAATTAGGTTGGAAAGCCTGCTGGCAGGAAGAGGGACAAAGCCCAAAAATCTAGATGAGACTATATTAATAATAGCTTAGCCTTATATAGCACTTCCTATGTGCCAGGCAATGTTCCATGTACTTGCCATATGATAATTCACATAACCCTCACAAGAACCCAGTGAGGTAAGAGCCACACACATCTGCAAACCTCCAGGTGTATCATCCGTGCCCATACTTTATCAGCTCTTAAAACTTCGGGATTTACATCTCAAATTTAAACCACTCTGTTCCTTCTACCTGGACAATACAGTAGTGTTTAAAAGCACTTTCTCAAGAGTGAGAAAGAACTAAGTTCAAGTCCCGACTCTTATCGCTTAAAATAACCAGTGTATCCCTTAAAACAACCAATTTCTAGGGTTGTGAGAATGAAACAAAATCTTGTACGAAAAGCATTTCACTAGGAAGGATGTAATTTCCATAAGGGGAGACTTTGTCCCCGCTCTGTCTGCCGAGTCTAGAATACGACCTGGCACATACGTGATAACTCTTCTTCCCGTGCCCTGCAGGGGAAGGAGTGGGGGTAACACCTCCCAACTCACCCAGAAGCCCTCTCGTTCTTCCTTGCCTGGAACTGCAGGCCCATTTCTGCCTCCTTTGGGATTGCCGAGGGCGCACCGCCTGGTCCAACGTAGCTTAGCAAAACCTAGCCATTCCAAAACGCCTTGCACCCCCGCTGTCAGCTCACTTCAGCGCTCAGGACCAGTCTCCAGGGTGCTTCTTGCCCTCCGACAACATCCTCCCACCAGCGGGACTCTTCCATCACGGACTCTAACACAGGTGTGTGAAGATGGGTGCGCAACCCATAACACCCCTGCACCTCAGCCTGGCACTCGAAAGCGCCGGGGGTCCTCAGGGAGACGTCCATGGGCAGCCCCAGGCCACTCCTTGCGCCACGTGGCTTCGGCAGGTGGAAGCCCAGCCCGCACAGCAGCCCAGCCCGCGCCGCAGCCCCGCCCGGGTAAAGTCAGGACTGAAATCCAAGCTCCCTCCCGGGATGTGGGGACTGACAATAGATGCGGCGGACGGCCTCCTCCCAAGACCCCTTACCTGGTCCCGAGAGGAATGTACTGAGGCAACTGCCACCAGACAGCCCGCGCTGGAAGTCAGGCGTGGATGCACTTCGGGCCACCGCCCAGGAACCGCCCCTTGCCCCGCCCCCACGCGCCTTCTGCCTGACCAATCTCAGGCCCGGCGGCCCCCGCCAGCCACGTGGGAGAGCCTTCTCCATTCCCCGGGTCTCTATAAGTCAGCAGCCGCCTCTCGCCTGCGCAGTTGGCGGGGCCGGGGGGGGGGGGGGGGGGGGCCGGGAGGGAGAGACACCTTGGCGCGCTTGCGCACTTCGGAGAAAGCGGAGCTGGACCCCGCCCCGTCCTGCTGCTGTGCTCCTCCGCTGTGCGTGCGAGAGACGTCGGGGGCGGCGCCGCAGCAGTTGCCCCTGGTAACGGGGGAGGCCGCCGGAGGAGGAGGAGGAGGAGGAGGGACTCGACGGGAGGATGGTGAGTGTGGGGGCTTGGGCCCCCGGAGCTGGCCGGTCAGCCCCCGCCCGTCCCCAGGCCCAGGGCGGGGCACTGAGCTTAAAGCCAAGGAGGGAATGGGACGGCGCTCAGCCTGCTGTCTGGGTCCTAGATTGGTTTTGGGGGGTGGCGGGGAGCCCCGAGGGAGACCTGGGCCTGGGGAGGAAGGCGGGGCTTGCAAAGGGTCCGAAGCTGAAGGAAGGGGCTGGAAGTGTGCGTGGCTGTCCGCGTACGGAGCCCGGGCTCCATCATTACTCTGGGGACTGGGATGAGGGCGGATCTGAGGAGCTGCAGAGAGCAGCCTCCTCACGCAGGCTTAGATCTTCCCAGGGAATCGGCCTCCCCACGCCGCCGGGGGGTCCGCCGGGGCCGGGCCAGAAGCGGGGAGAATGGCCAGCCTTACTGTCTTTGAGGTCGCCCTGGCGGTACCAGAGGAGATAGTAGCCTCGCTCTCCTCTTCCTCGCTGAGTGCGGGCCTCTGGGGGGAGGGGTGTAAATCCCAGAACACAAAGAAGTGCCGCTTGGAAGGGATGCCTGGTGGATTTTACGCCGCCTCGGTGACTGCATGGCGGGCGCGCTTCTGCAGTCCCGAGTTAGTTACTTGCTGAGGGTTCTGCAAAGTCTGGTTGTTGGTGATGACCAGTGTTCCCTTCAGTACTTAATCCGTGTTGATGGAGGCAGATTTGCTGCCTGGTCCCTAGTATTTCCTTCGGAACCTATTGCAACCATCTTTTGCATATGAACACACCGGAACCAAAGGTCTTCATCTCGGCTTGGGGTCTCCAAACTAAAAAGAATGGGAAATTAAAACTGAAGCGTGGCCGTCAATTTGAGGCAAGCCTTTTCTCTGTCAGACCTAATTAAAGCTTTCCCAAATGGTGAATTCTGATGTGCGGCAGATTTGACCGTTGACACTCTGTTCCTTGTTGATTTCTGTGCACTTAGTTGGAGGATGTTAAAATGAAATTGAGTAGATTTAGAGCTAGTCAGAGAAAATATGATTTTTAAGTATTTAGAGCAGATTGGTTGGCTTACCAGCTGCAGGGAGCCAGCCCTCAAACTTATAGTTACTTCCCTACACCAACCCCAGTCCTTTTTTGACTTTCCGAAATGTTGAACCACGTCTGTTGATTTATGAAACAAGAAAAAGCTAGATGTCCACAGGAAAAAAAAAATACCTGTAGCTTTCGTCAGATTATGCAAAGAGTGAATTTTGATAGAAAAAAATCTCAATTGATTTTACATTGTCAGATTGTTAAAGAAGTAGAATTATTTGATCTGAAGTTGTCAGTCCCATTTCACACTTGCTACATTGCAGTTTTATTAACCTCAGGCGAAACAGATTTTTACATGTTTTCTTTTTATTAATCGTTTATACATGAGCTGTCCATTTAAAGGCTAATTTTTTCTCAACAAATGAGTACAAATGTAAATATTTACACAGAAAATAACTAGAATTGAAATGAAAAGACATGCCAAGCCAACAGAGAATGAGATATCATGAATGAGTTGGCTAACTTTTCCCAGTTTGTTTATCAATTAAGTGGACTATGTAATTTCATGATTGTTTAATTTGTAATTACAGGCCACAATAAATTAACCACTTCTCGTGTTTCCAGGTGCAGATTGACACTGTATACAACAAGTTGACAGTGTATACAACACTGTTGTATACAACTGTTGTATTCAATGATCAAGACAGATTTTGTTTTACTTTTTCTTTTTTCCTAAAAGGAACAATAAGAAATTAGGACAAATTCTTTTGGATTTTTTATCTGGTTTCCCAAATACATTTTCTTCTCTCTCTCCAAAAGTGTGAGCTATTCTTAGAACTGAAAGTGGAACGCGGAATTTAAACGGTCAGTGGTGTGATTCAGTGTGTCACATCTGGTATCCCGTGAGCCCCCATGGTAACTGTACTGCTGAATAGTGAGTCTCAGGTTTTGGGGGTTTTTTTAAAGCCTTCAGCTATGACTAATACATAATTTTTTTTTTAATTTGGCATACTACAACAAAAACCCATTATTGGTTTCTCTGAACATTTGGGGTAAATTATTTTACCCCTGACTTACGATCCCAAGTCCTTGGTGAAATACTAAAATGACAGTAATTTAGTGCATAACTAATCATTGTTATTTAATAGATGACTCATTCAGGAATTATTTATAGAGTACTTTTTACACATATGTGAACCTAGTGGTCATTATCAAGCATGTTCAACATTTAAAGATTGTTCCCAAGATTGTTTTCTGGTCAGAAAATGGTCAGTGAAAAGTAAAAAGAAATAAATACAACTACTGTTTTGAGTGCCTGTTATGCACCATGCTTTACGTATATTACCTCCTTTAATCTTCATAGCATTTTTCTTGAGATATAAGTATTGTTCCCATTTTCTAGATGACTCTGTGCCAGGGGTTACACATAGAGGGAAGTTGACAAGTCAGTGAAACTGCAAAGTCCATGTGTTCCTTTCTTTAGAACTCTTGTGAGTGGGAACCTACTCTTCCTGAGGGGATGCCCATATTTTGTTCTTCTGGAAACATTGTATTTATTTAGTAGCGAGATGAGAAGAAAGAAGAAAAGGTTTGGGTGAGGTTCTGCCTGTCAAAGCTCTGGGAGTTCCTGGAAATTAAGGTCTCTCTCAGCAGCAACAATTTTTTTGTTAGTTTAAAGAGGTAAAAATGAAGTCATTTCCATTTAAGCTAGTTATGGGGAGTGAGTGTACTTGACAGTTTGCTTACTAGTTTTAATATTTACGTTTTAGCTGCTCCTCACAGCCACGTATATTATCCGTATACCAACACATTCCTCTCTCCCCTTCTCCACCCCAGTTTCTCTGAATGACCTAGTGTGCATCGTTTTAGGTCAGTGCGCCATGCCTCTGCTAGTAGTTGAGTTTAAGCTGATTTTGAGGCAGATAAAATGTCTGTAGTCAACAGCACATCTATTCATGATTTGCCTGTAGAAAAGTTTGTTTAAATGTTCTGTGGCTGAGTCAGACCATTTCTGTCCACCAGGGTGCAGACAACTTGTATATATGCATGCTGGTCACGTACAATATACAATTAACTAAAGTTCTGGTTTCTTAAATTGCCTTTATTTCACGTCATAGGAGTATAAATCCTACATAAAGATCATTTCTGCTTTGCTCACTATTGTAATTGGAGCACATTATGGGTGTTTAATGATGAATGAGTGAATGAATGGCTATTTTGACCAAAAATACACTTAAAAAATTCATTTCCTTGTATTTATATTGCAAAACTCAGCCCCATAATAAAAGTAACTTCTAATAGCTGTCTCACTTCATTTGACATTTAAAATAAAGTATGGACATATATGGATGGAAGCATAGAATAGACTTAGTCTGCTCTGTTTCGTCCAGCCTCTTAAATCAGCTTACTTTGTACCTTTCAGGCAGAACCCTGGTATCTATAAATATCCTCTTCCCTATTTAGCAAACCCTGATAATCCTGTGATCCTCTGTCCTCAGTAGTTGGATTAATATGATGCTGTATTGTATTTGCATTTGTCTTCCCTAGACCGTGCTTGAGATGCCATTTATCATCTTGCTTGAGGAATATATTAACTGAACTTTCAATTTCTCTGTAATTTCGCTTAAAGGTGAAATGTGTGAAGTTATCGTTTCTTGATGAAGAAAATCACTCGTTAGAAATGCAGCAGTCTTGTTTTTTATACCGTTAGGTGAATAAAGTTTAGCTATGGTTAGAATCGTTTCTTTCTCATCTGTGCCTTGCTTCTCCTTTGAAGATGAAGAAAACTTATGTTTTTCTTTTAATTATTCAATTTCAAAAATTAAAAAGTCTCAGCCTGAAGAATGCAGTATTTTTATTTACTGATTTTTTCAAAGAAGGGACAGATGAGGGAAACCCTAAAACGTTACATTCTGAACCTTGAAAATGTTTCATGGAAAACAGACCTTTTTTCACGATTTCTATGCCAGTAGATAATAGACGAGAAGAACTTTATTGCACTGTCATTTCATGTACTAATGTGATAAATTCCAGTTGTTTTAGAGTTTTATTGGAAGAGGTAATGGGGACATCGAGTCAGGAGCTCAGGAGGAGTAGCACAATGTGTTTTCCCTGTTCTTAGCCTTTTTATATCACCAGTCCCCTGAGGATCTCAGAATTCTAATTTTAACTGTTCTGAAAGGTGGTAAATGAGTGATTGCAATGTAGCTAACAGAAGCCAGGGGGACTTCTCGGTAAATATAGTTTTAAAAAGGAATGGTGTCAAAGTATTCAAGGCCAGGTAAGATTAAAAAAAAAAAAAAAAAGCCTTTAAAAAAAAGACCTGCCTATCTTTTGTTTGTTTGTTTCAAATCTATTCAGTCTCTTCCCCAAGTCTATTTGTCTTTCTGTCTTAAACTAAACCTTCCATTGTATCGCTGGAAAAAACTGAGGCATAGAGAGGTTAATGTGGTTCTTAGCAAGTCAGTACAAATATGGTACTAGAAGTGGTAAACAAAGGAATTCTTAATAATTATGCATATTTGCAAATCATTGTTCAAAGACTCAATTGTTGAGAATTATTTCGCAGAATTGTTATTGGATCTTAGTGAACAGACTGGTTTGAATTATTGCCTGGTGCAATGCAGATAAAAAATATAACCATTTTATTTAGTTGTAAGACTCAGTTTGAAGGAATTTCCGCTTGGGCTGGGAGATTAGATTATATGCCCTTTAAACTCTGGGATTCTTTGACTCTTGTAACCATGCCTCATTGGAACAAGACTGTCAGCTGTAGGACAGAACAAATCACTATCTTATAAAATTTTGTCTTTATGCTTGTGGGTAGAAAGCATCATGGTTTACTTCCACCCATAAAAAAAATAATAATAAAAGCAAGAATCAGAAATATTAGATTACTAGTCAGAAATACCCTGGTTAAATTTTGATGCTTTTTGCTTCAATGAGTGACATTTACAATTCCCTAACTTCTCTATTGTATCAGATTCTTCATTTGAAAAACATAGATAATCTATACCATGCACCTAGCCCGTAGGGTCTTCTGAAAGTTAGATGATGGTGGAGTATTTTGAATGATGAAGCCTTTCACCCGTGAACTCAAGTAGATAAAGTCTTAAACAGAGAGCCCAGATACAATGTTATAAACCGTTTTTCTTTCTTTTTTTTTTGTGTGTGTGTGTGTAGCGCCTTTAAATCTTGCATTAACTTGGGTGGATAGTGCTACTTAGTTCAACAACTGTCATCTAGTGTCTGTCTAATAAGTGCCAGGCATTGTGGGAGACAGAAGCTATAGTAGGGACTATACTTACTGTGAGCAAGCTCACTCTAGTAAAGGAGAAAAATACAAAAATCAATTAACCTATCGTCCAGTATGATGAGTGCTATACTCTAGGTGTATATAAAGGGCTTTAGGAACACGAGTTGGGGAGTAGTTCATACTCCCAGGAGATTTGAAGTGACTGCTAAGCTGGATTAACAGGAGGGCAGGAATAAGCCATGCTATTTATTAAGTTGCTGAATTTACTAACCTACATCTGCCAAAACTTAGGAGGGGGAAACAAATGAAATAAATGACATTAAAGTGGAAAATAAGAATAATTAAACCCTCTACAACCAAGAACTTTGTTCAGGGAGGAGAAGACATTCTGATGTCCAATAATATCAAAGTCGGTAACCCCAAAGTAATCTCTCTTCTTCATGGTTGTTCAAGGGCTTACTCTCAATTTTGCGTAAATTGAAAAGTGCACCAGACCAGGAGGTGAGAATCCTTCTCCTGGGCTTGGATAATGCTGGCAAGACTACTCTGCTGAAGCAGCTTGCATCTGAAGATATCAGCCACATCACACCTACACAGGTGAGCACTGCCTTGGCCCCAGGTGCTTGTGTGACCTATGGAAGATGAAAATGGCAGTATGAAAGACGAAATGAGAAATAGAGTTTTGTCCACTTCTAAGTTTTGTTACTGAGAAAAGTCTCTACAATTTAAAAATAATCTAAGATTTCAAAAATATATCGAGATTCCTTTCGTATAAGATACTTAGAGTGGTCAAATTCAGAGACAGGAAGTAGAATCGTGGATTCCAGTGGCTAGAGAGAGGGGGGAATGGGGAGTTTTTGTTTAATGGGCGTAAATAGTCAGTGTTGCAAGATGAAAAACGTCCTATGGGTGAATAGTGGTGATGGTTGCACAACAGTACGAATGTACTTAATGCCACTGACTATACTTAAAAATGGTTCAAATGGTGGGGCTGGCCCAGTGGCTCCGCAGTTAAGTGTGCACGTTCCACTTCAGTGGCCTGGGGTTTACCACTTCAGATCCTGGGTGTGGACCTATGCACCGCTTGTCAGGCCATGCTGTGGTAGGCATCCCACATACAAAGCAGAGGAAGATGGGCACGGATGTTAGCTCAGGGCCAGTCTTCCTCAGCAAAAAGAGGAGGATGGGCAGCAGATGTTAGTTCAGGGCTAATCCTCCTCAAAAAAAAAAAGGTTAAAAGGGTGAATTTTATGTTACTTTTTTTTTTTTTTGAGGAAGATTAGCCCTGAGCTAACATCTGCTGCCCATCCTCCTCTTTTTGCTGAGGAAGACTGGCCCTGAGCTAACATCCGTGCCCATCTTCCTCTGCTTTGTATGTGGGATGCCTACCACAACACGGCTTGCCAAGCAGTGCCATGTCCGCACCTGGGATCCAAACTGGCGAACCCCAGGCCGCCGGAGCAGAATGTGCAAACTTAACCACTGTGCCGCCGGGCTGGCCCCTATGTTACATATTTTTACAACAATTTTTTAAATAAATAATTTAAATAAACGTGTGTGTGTATATATATGTCAAGACACAAATAGTTCCCTCAGATCTAAATGATTACTTTAAAAAATAGCTTTATCTTCTCTGATTATTAAATTAATACATGTAGAAAATACAGAGAATGTATAAAGGAATAAAACAAAGAGTACTGTGAGAAAAATCACTGTTAATATTTTAGTGTGTATTTTTCAGGCTTAATAAATAGAAATATATATCAATTTTTAAAATAAAAAGAATTACCTATATTTTTTAATCCAGCCTCATCAACCCTCCTCCTTCCTAAGGCTAAGCGAGCAAAACACAAAGGATGAGGCAGTGGTGGTGCTCGCTGTGTGGACGTCGAAAGACAAGTCCCATTGGAAGAACTGTACTAGGCTTCTTTTCTTTAGACTTCCTTCGCTGTAGGAAATCCTGAGGAAACTTGACCTTTAGCCAAGCCGTTGGGTTTCCTAACCCGGGACAGCTCTGTGGGTCTTAGTCACTTTAAAGGATGTGAGCATTAGAGATTTTAGCAAACCTGGGTTATTTAGCATTTTCTGCCACGTAGTGAGATAAGAGCTTGGTGTCAGATTTGAATGGCTGTGCCGATGTGTGTACTTCACAGCCTACGGAGCCGTCCTGATTTGCAAGTCTTTGCAGACAAGTCATTTCAACTGCTACCAAATGAGCAATTTTACAGCTTCCGAACAAATTTAATGTATCGCCTAAGGAGGAGCAAATTACAGTAGTCTAGCCTAGAAGGGCTGAAAACATATATTAGTGTGTCAGGATTTCTGCCAGAAAAAGGACTAGGGTTTTTTTTTAGTATTAGCGATAGGCTATATCTCTCCAGAGCACCACTAAAATGTGGACTTCTACACGGTGAACATGGAAATGAGCTCAAAGTTATGGACCTAAAGTTGCAATTCTAACTTCCAGGCTTTGTTTGATGTGTTATAGGTGATTCTGTTATTATGTTATGTCAAGGTTTGATATTTATTCTTTAAAAACAAACTTTTATTGTGGTTTTGTTTTGTTTTATTTTGTTTTATTTTTTTCGTGAGGAAGTTTGGCCCTGAGGTAACATGTGTTGCCAACCTTCCTCTTTTTGCTTGAGGAAGACTGTCGCTGAGCTGACATCTGTGCCAGTCTTCCTCTATTTTGTATGTGGGACACCACTACAGTGTGTCTTGACAAGCAATGTATAGGGCCGTACCTGGGATCCAGACCTGCAAACCCTGGGTCGCCAAAGTGGAGCGCTCCAACTTAACCACTATACCACCAGGCCTGCCCCTGCGGTTTTGTTTTATATTAGAAAACATAAGAGATGCTCATTGTAGTAAATATAGAAAGTATATATAGGGGCTGGCCTGGTGGCATAGTCGTTAAGTTGACATGCTCCACTTTGGTGGCCCAGGGTTTGCAGTTTTGGATCCCAGGTGTGGACCTAGCCCAGGTCATCAAGCTCTGCTGTGGCAGCATCCCACATATAAAATAGAGGAAGATTGGCACAGATGTTAGCTCAGGGCCAGTCTTCCTCAGGCAAAAAGAGGAAGATTGACAACAGATGTTAGCTTAGGGCCAATCTTCCTCACCAAAAAAAAAAGGAAAGAAAGAAAGTATAAATAAATAAAATTGAGAAACTGGAAGTCCCCTATAATGTCCAGTCATAGATAACCACTGTTAATATATAGGAATGTAACCATTCATTTTTTTCTATGCATATATATGATAGGTTTATTTAAAATAAAAAATAAAAATGGTTCATAGAGAATATGCTGTTTTATAGCGTCTTTTTCACTTGATAATGTATCTTAAACATCTTTCTACATTGTTATATATGTAAATATTTATGCAATACACATCTCTAAATGTTTGTACCCATTCATTAGTATTTTCTTAGAATAATTTCTTAGTAGCTTTGTTGGGTCTGATGACTTACAGAATCTTAAGGCAGTTGATACATGTGGTCAAATTCCAGCATTTACTCTTATTTATTTCCCCCTTCATTCCAGAAGGATTTGATATTCCTGGATTTGGTATTTAGTGTTGTAGTTAAGTGTAGAATTTTTAAGTACACAAAAGTAGTTTTGTCAATGAGTCAGAAGGAAGCTGCCTTTTACAATAAGCTTAAGCCACTTCCCTTTAGGGTTCTTAAACTCCTAATTTATTCCGTCGTTGGCATTTTAGGGCAGCTGTCGTCAGCATCGCCCCCGGTTATCCTCCAGTGACTGTTTATCCTCAGTGGAAGTTGGGTGGCGTGTCCCTGTACCGTTGCACTGTGCCTTGTGCTTCTGCGCCAGGCAGTAGTCTTGGCAAGCCGCCAGAGGAGGCAAATGTTTATGGCGGCATCCCCAGGCCCACTTAACTCCACTTATTCTGGATGAAATGTCACTTCTGTGGTGGCAAGCTGTTGACTGGATTTTTTCAAATCCTGATTTCGCTATATCATTCTTGCAGGAAAGTTTTTTTTTTTTTGGATTCTTCCTCATGAAGTGCCTTCTCTCCAAACCCCAACGGTCTTGTTGGTCTGTCTCTCTGCGCACCAACTCCCAGGTCACAATTCTGCCTCCCCTGATTTACCTACCTTCTTCAAAGTTCCACCTGGAGTAACTATGCTGAAAATGAGTACTCTCTTTGCAAGTTCATCAGACGTGCATTGGAAAGAAAAGAACCGTTTCACATGCCCACTTGTCTGTTTTCATCACTGCCTGTGGCCGCCGGTTCCGCTTCAGCGCTTGACCACGCTGAACCGGCAGGCCGACCTTCCTCACTGGACGGTGCTCCCGTTACAGACCAGCTCCCGCATGGCGTCCTGAGCCCAGCTCTTCCCTTTGCCTGATTATTCCACGTGAGGCAATTTCTTTAATTTTGAGCTGCTCTTCAGGAACCCAGTGTTCCCGATTGTGGCGCTTTCTCTTTTTAAACTTAGCGTTTGTTGTGTTCTGTTGAGTCCTCAGATTTAGCTTTGGTTTTTTTTGTTAGTTACATGCAATATTCTGTTAAATTTTACCATCCTGAGAACTCATCAGAGGGTGTGGTCTGTGTTCATCCTTGGAGCTGTTCTCATACCATGTTGTCCTCGGCAGTTTTGTGTGTGTGTGTTTGTGTGTGCGCACTCACAATAGAAAGGGTCATGTCAGCCGTGACATTATTAACGCTGACTCCACAACCTGAATGAAGTAAGCACATATAAATACATTTCTTTCTTCTCTATCGGAGCAAACTGTTTTCAGTATTACTAGGGTCTCCTCTGGCAGAGCACCTCATAATTAATGAGTAACATAGCTGTTAAATGTAACCATCAGAATTATGCTCTCAAAGCTTAATAAAATGATATTTTTGTCTCTTTCTGTTTCAGGGTTTTAACATCAAAAGTGTGCAATCACAAGGTTTTAAACTGAATGTCTGGGACATTGGTGGACAGAGGAAAATCAGACCATACTGGAGGAATTATTTTGAAAATACCGATATTCTCGTAAGTACTCCTTCTACGGCACTAATTTGATTCAGAGTCTTTTCTGCCGTGCGTTAGGAACATTAACACTGTAATGTTCTTTCCTGTCCGTAATTCCATTGCTATAACATTGACCACTGTGACCTTAAGGCTAGCAGAAGGCTGCAGATCATGAGGGAGAAAGATCTTTGTATAACTTCGCGTAACACACCCACCTTGGCAAATAAGGTATTTATTAATTACCACAGTGATTTGAACAGCAGAAGGGAAGTCAGAAGATCATGCCACTGACTCCGTCATCCCAAGGAAATCAACAAGTCAAGCGTATCCCAAAGAGAGCAACCAAGATATTGAAAGTCCTGGAAACAGTGATGAATAAGGAATGGTGGAGAGACCTGACGTTGTCCTTTCTGGAAAAGAAAACACTTGGAACTGTCTTTGATTTTTCAAGAACTGTCTTGGGGCCGGCTCCGTGGCCGAGTGTTTAAGTTCGCGCGCTCCTCTGCGTCCGCCCAGGGTTCGGATCCTGGGCGCGGACATGGCACTGCTCGTCAGGCCCCGTTGAGGCGGCATCCCACATCCCACAGCTAGAAGGACGTGCAACTAAGATATACAACTGTGTACAGGGGTTGGTTGGGGAGATAAAAGTAGAAAAAAAAAAAAGATTGGCAACAGTTGTTAGCTTCATCATGAATTGTTCTAGAGGACTGTGCAAGGAGCAGTTGGAGAGTATTAGGTGATAGAGTTTAACTCAGAATAAAGAAGCTTCCTATAACTGTAGCATCTGGGATTAGAAGAAGCTGCCTCATGCATTGGGCACTCCCTGGCTCAGGTGGCGTCCATTCAGGCAGAAGCCGAGATTTTAGCTCCCGGCTCTCTGTCACGTTCTCTAGAACCACTGAGTCAGAATTCTTGGAGATTTCACCGTCCACAGACATGATTTCTCTAATACCTCAGCCTCTCGGTTCCTTCCTCTTCCCTCCAGTGATCTTGTCATCCACCCTACCTCAGCCACTCACTCTCATGATCAGACCCTAAAAGCAGGGGGGTCTCATGAACTTGGATAGGAAAAAAAAATTGCATATTATTTTCACTAACCTCTAACTGAAAGTTGACATTTACTTCAGTTATGACCATAGACATTTCACCGCAATAATATCAGCCGTGTCCGTGTCTTCGTTACCAGTAGAGATCATCCTGCATCTTGAGTAGCATCCTCTCTGCTGCTTCCTCTCCCTCTTTCTGTTGGATCGTTCCTATCGGCAACGCACACATCCTGTGGTTGCTCTTGTTTAAAAACAAAAAACTCTTGTCCTGACTTTATGTGCCCCTCTAGACACTGTCCCGTTCCTCAGCCTCTCTTTACAACAAAACTCCTTAGAAGAGTTTCCTGCGCTCTCTGTCTCTATTTCCTCTCCTCCTGGACACTCAGAACCCTCCGTTCAGTCTCACCAGGAATTCCACATGGCTCAGTCCAGTGTTCGGTTTTCAGTGCTCATCTTACTCAACCCATCAGCACATTCAACAAAGTTGGTCCTGGATCCGTGAAACGTTATCTTTCCTTGGCCTCAGGAATACCATTCCGTCTTGGTTTTCCTCCTGTCTCACTGACTACTCCTCAGTCTCCGTTGCTATATTTTTCTGTGTCTCCCAAACTCCAGATGTTGGAGGCCTGTGCTTTTCTTCTCTAAGTCGCTGCTTAGGTGACCTCTTCTAATTTCAGGGTGTTAGTCACCACCGACATGCTGGTGAACCCCACACTGTTCTCTCCAGCCTGGGACTCAGTTTCATAGAAGGCCAGTTGCATGTATCTGACATCTCCACTTCAGGGGCTAGTAAGTCGCCTCACCTCAGCGTGTCCAAACCCAGATTCCTATGTTCGTCCACCCCTGCCCCAGCCTCTTCCTCCTACAGCCTTCTCAGTAAATGACAGTTCCATTCCTCCCAGAGCACTGGGGTCATTCTTGGCTCCTTCCCTCTCATTCCCCTCATCTGATCCATCAGCTAATCCTGTCAATTCGACCTTCAAAATATTTCTAGACTCTGACCACTTCTCTCCACCTCTGCTGCTGCCGTGCACTGAGAATTGCAGCATCCTTTTAACGAGTCCCCTTACTTCTTCCTCGCCTCCCTGAAGACTCTTCTCAACACTGTAGCTATGGTGATCCTATTAAAACACAGGCTTCCTGTCTCAGAATAAAAGCCAAGGTCCTTCCAGTGGCCTACGAGGCCTCCCACCTTCTGGGATCTCTTTCCTGTCTGACTTACCCTCCCCTCCTAACTTGGTGCCAGCCACACTGGCCTTCTTGCCGTTCCTGGAACACGCGTGCTCCCCACCTCGGGGGCCTTTGTTGTTGCTATTTCCAATGCTAGAATTCTTTTTCCTTAGATATCCTTGTGGCTTATTCCTTCACTTCCTTCAACTCTTTGCCCATATGTCACCTTATCACTGAGACCTTCCCTGATTACTGTATTTAAAATTGTGATGCCTGTCTCCACCCTTCTGGCACTACGATTTTTCCTTGCTTTTTTTTTTCTTTTTTCCCTCCATCAGATCTATCAGTACCTATCACTGGAATGTAAGTTCTGTGAAGGCAGGAATTTTGCTTTTTTTTTTCCCAACTGATGCATCCCCAGTACTTAGAAAAGTACTGAATGAATGAAATGGATAATTCTTATAGATGGATCCTGACATTAGATAGAATGTGGAGTTCTATAACTTCTAAATTCACTTCCAGCTCTAAGGTTCTGTGATCCTGTATCATTGTGGTCAAGTCCAGGGGCTTGTTAATTCCTTCTATAAAATGGATAAAGCATGTCCCTCACAGAGGGTTTATGAGAAGTAGTGAATTCATTCACTCACTATGATTTTTTTTTTTTTTTTTTTTTTTTTTGGTGAGGAAGACTGGCCCTGAGCTAACATCTGTTACCAATCTTCCTCTTTTTGCTTGAGGAAGATTGTCACTGAGCTAACATCTGTGGCAGTCTTCCTCCATTTTGTTTATGGAACACTGCCACAGCATGGCTTGATGAGCAGTGTATAGGTCTGCTCCCAGGATCCACACCCACGAACCCCAGGCCGCCAAAGTGGAGCACACGTACTTAACCACTACACCAGTGGGCTGGCCTCTCTCACTCACCATGATTCTTAAATGGAGAATAATACCAAAATGTAAAATTGTACTGTCATCAAATCAGTAAATACATTTGAGGTACTGAGATGGGCATCACACAGGCTTGTCATATTTCCAGCCCTTGGTGAAGGTAAGTTCCAGTAGCTTCCTGGTGCCAGGTTAAAAGTTTAAATGGATGAGAAGAAAAAGATGAGACAGATGCATCCATCCGTCTATCCATCTATTCAACTAGTTATTCTTCCACAATGTCTTATATACCTTCTAGGAGAATAGAAGAGAGAGCTGGGGGGAAAAGAAAAATTTTCCCTTTAAGACAGAAAGAAGGTTCTTTCTGTAATCTGAAATAATGTGTCCATTCTTGAAGTATAATTTTTTAATTTTAGAAATTTTCCAATTTATGCAAAGGTCAAGAAAATAGATCAAGAAAAAGAAAAAGGTCAAGAAATATAATGAAACTCCAGATACCTACCCATCACCCAGGTTCCTTAATTTCAGTTTTGGCAATCTTCTTTCATCTCCTCTACCACTCCTTTTTTTTTTTTTTTTTTAAGTATTTTAAAGCAAATCCAAGCCATCGTATTATTTCATTCATAATTACTTGAAATGTATATTTGAAAGATCAGTCTCTAAATTGTGATATGAAACTACATATTAGAAAAACTGACCATTTAAAATCAGTTTCAAATCCCAAAAATTAACAAGAAGCTCCTGGAACTAAGTGATTATAGCAGGTTTGCAGGATATAAGGTTAGTATAGAAAAGTCAATTGTTTACCAGCAATGAACAATTGGAATTTGAAATGAAAAGCAAAATACCATTTTCATTAGCACCCCCCGAAAAAAGAAATACTTAGGCATAAATTTAAGAAAATAAATAGAGAATTTATATGAGGAAAACTACAAAACTAATAAGAGAAATCAAAGAAGATCTAAACAGATGAGGAAATATTCCATATTCATGGATTGGAAGACTTACTATTCTTTTTTTTGAGGAAGATGAGCCCTGAGCTAACATCTGCCGCCGATCCTCCTTTTTTTGCTGAGGAAGACTGGCCCTGAGCCATGGCCGTCTTCCTCTACTTTATATGTGGGATGCCTACCACAGCATGGCTTGCCAAGCAGTGCCATGTCCGCACCCGGGATCCGAACAGCAAACCCCAGGCCGTCGAAGCAGAACATGCGCGCTTAACCGCTGCGCCGCCGGGCCGGCCCCTGGAAGATTTAATATTCTTAAGATGTCAATTCTGCCCAACTTGATCTATAGATTATATAGATCAGCTATAGCTTCAATGCAATTCTAATCAAAATCTCAGTGAGTTATCTTATGGATATTGACAAACTGATTCTAAAGTTTATATGGAAAGGCAAAAGATCCAGAATAGCCAACACAATGCTAAAGAACAGAATCGGAGAACCAGCACCACTGGACTTCAGGACTTTTCATAAAGCCACAGTAATCAAGACAGCATGTGTCGGAGAAGGAAGAGACAAATCGATCAACGGAGCTAGATAGACAGCCCAGAAATAGACCCACAGGAATATTGCCAACTGATCTTCGACAAAGGGGCAAGGCAGTTCAACAGAGGAAGGATAATCTTTTCAGCAAATGGTGCTGGAACAATGGGACATCCATATGCAAAAAAAAAAAAAAAAAAATGTAGACACAGTCTTACCCCTTTCACAAACATTAACTCAAAATGGATCTTAGACCTAAATATGAAACGTAAAACTATAAAGTTTCTAAAAGATAATAGAGGAGAAAAATCTAGGTGACCTTGGGTTTGGCAATGAGATTTTAGATACAACACCAAAAGCACAATCCATGGAAGAAAAAATTATAATTTAGACTTTATTAGAATTTCAAACTTCTGCCCTGAGAATGACACTGTTAAAAGAATGAAGAACTGAGGCACAGACTGGGGGGAAATATTTGCAAAACAAATTATATGATAAAGTACTCCAAAATATACAAAGAACCCTTCAAACTCAACAATAAGAAAACAAACAACCCAAATAAAAACAGCCAAAGATCTGAACAGACAACTCACCAGTGAAGATACACAAGTAAGCATATGAAAAGACGCTCCACATCGTATGTCAGTAGGGAATTGCAAATTAGAAGAACAGTGAAATGCCACTATATACCTACCGGAATGGCTAAAATCCAAAAAGCTGGCAGTACCAAATGCTGATGAGGATGTAGAACAACAGGAAATCCTAGTCATTGCTAATGGGAACGCAGAATGGTGCAACCGCTTTGGAAGAGCGTTTGCAGTTTTTCCCAAAGTTAAACATAGTCTTCCCGTACGTACTATGTGATCCAGCAGTCACTCTTCAAGCTACCTACGCAATTAGTTGAAAACTTATGTCCACACAAAATCCTGCACACAAATGTTTATAGCAGCTTTATTCATAATTGCTAAACACTGGAAGCAACGAAGATGTCCTTCAATAGGTGAATGAATAAACAAGCTGTGGTAACATCCGTCTAATGGAATATGATTCAGTGATAAAAAGCAATGAGCTGTCAAGCCACAGAAAGACATGGAGGAACCTTAAATGCATATTGCTAACTGAAAGTCAAGCTGGAAAGGATGCATACTCCAACTATATGACATTTTTTAAGAGGCAAAACTATAGAAATTAGTAAAAATCTCTGTAAATAAAAGATTAGTGGTTTCCAGAGTTCCAGGGGTAGGGAAGGAAGGGATGAAGAGGATTTTAGAGTGATGAAACTATTCTGTATGAAACTCAGATGGTAGATGCATGTCATTATGGGTCTGTCAAAACTCATAGAGCTGTAGAACACAAAAATGAACCTAATGTATCAATATTGGTTGGTTAATTGTAATAAATGTACCATACCAATGCAAAACGTCACCAGGGGAAACTTGGGGTGGGAATGGAAGGGGAGTAGGTATATAGAACTCGGTGCTATCTGTTCAGTTATTCTGTAAATCTAAAACTGCTAAAACATTTAAGTCAGTTGATTTTTTAAAAGCTATAGATTCAAGTTAAATCATCGTGCCGTACACTTTAAACTTCTACAGTGCCGTATGCCAGTTCTCTCTCAATAAAACTGGGAGTAAAAAAGCTATAGATTATCTTTTGCTTTTTGAGTCAGGAGTTGGGAAAAAGCAGGTGATTGAGAGAAATAGTTCTGTCTGTTCATCTGCTGGATTAAGGTACTTTGAAAGAAATACCCAAATAAGAACAGTATATAAGGACATTAATGACTCTGAGGCTCCGTAAGGAGGTCTCAGACACTCTGTGGTCTACAGGTCAAGGTAATTTTAAATGATAAGTTCTCACATCTTGAGGGTAGACTGCAAGGTGGTTGCAGTATGGCTCGGATTCCACACTTCTCATTAGCTGAGAGTGCCTGGGAGTTAGCACAGTACAGCGAGAATCAATTCAGAGCAACCGCAGAGGAGATTTCTCCAACTACATCACACTGCCAGAAGCAGACGATATTTTGGATTCAGAGTCAACTTTTCATTATTCTCCAGTGCCATTTGAGACTGAACATGTCTTGGGGAGCAGCTGAGTCCACAGGGTTAGACTCTAAGGCCTTGTGACTCTTAGCCCCGTCTGCCAGTTTGTAGCTGCTTAGAGTGGCAGTGGCTGATAGGTTATATTCATTTGTTTGTCTGTATTTAATAGTCTCCCCTTGTTGGTTGAAAAGGCCTATTGCACTAGACTTCACGCTGCCTAGAAGAGCAGGGTTGAGCCTTGACACACTGAGTTGCCTGGTTAACTCTTTTCAATTATCTCTGGAGCGCCATAATAAATTCTGGCTTTAGGGCAGGCGTCGACAAACTGATCCAGCCTGCCTCCTGTTATTGTATGGCCTGTGAGCCAGGAACAGTTTTTCCATTTTTAAATGGTTGGGGAAAAAAAAATCAAAAGAAGAATAAGATTTCATGACACATGAAAATGATATGAAATTCAAATTTCAGTGTCCATAAATAAAGTTCTGTTGGAACACAGCCATGTCCCTTTCTTTACGTATTTTTTATGGTTGCTTTCACACTGTTACAGCAAAGTTCGCTAGCTGTCAAAGAGATTGTACGAGCCACAAAGCCTCAAGTATTTACCACCTGACCCCTTAACAGAAAAAGATTGTCGACCCTCACTTTAGAGTATTAAATGGTTCCCTAGAGATTTGAAAGAGTCAGGGCAACTCCTAAAAGTGCCAAAGTTATTCTCAGGGAAGATGACACTGAGAACATCTGACTGCAGCTTTATTAATTTGGGGGAAGTGACTAAGAAATGAAACCTGAGGTGTGATAGAAGGGAGGAGATAGGGTGTCTTCCGTTTCTCATAGGCCAGGAAATAACAGCCTTTTTATAGATAAAAATACATAATTTCTTTTCAAAGTATATTCCTATTACTGCTAAACTCCATTTACATATCATCAGTATTTCCATAATATCACTCACACTTGAGCATCAGTACTGCTAGAGCACAAATAATTGCAAACCGCAGGTTATCCAGAAAGCTTGCCTGTCAGTTTCACCCTCCTCTTAGACTTTTGCTCAAGCTATCAATAAAAAGCCACACTGTTTAGTGTCATCTCTTCTTGCCTCTGTCTTACCCCTCTGGTAGAGAAATACGTAGGAGCAATAAAATGGCCAAAAGGTGGCAGCAGGAGGGAGGAGGACCGGAAGCAAGAGGAGAAACAAAGAGCCGTCCATTCACACACTGGATAATCAGTCTGGATGATCCAGCGCTGGCAGAACTTCCATCAAGAAAGGTTCTTCTCTAGGTCTTCCTCCCACAACCAAATAAGAATTTCAAAGCAGTTGCCGAAGAAGGTGTGAATTGGCTTTGCTTAAAGCATCATTCTCATTCCGAGTGCCATGGATTATAACTTCATTTTAGAACAGGTTTATGAAACTTGATTTTTGAAGGTCCATAATGTTTTAAGATCAGTCAGAAGCACTAACATGTTGAATTTTCTCTGATACTTCCTGAGCGTTTTTTATTGATTGCTAGTTGGTTTTTGGATTAAAATCTTTTAAAATCTTTTTTACATGACTGGATTAACAGCTATGTTATTTAAAAACAAAACAAAACAAAACAAAAGCCAATCGGCTATCCTCATCTTTAGCTATCGACCAGAATAAAACAGATGCTTGCATGAAGGAACTGGGCAGCGCTGGGAAGCGGGGCAACCAGGAGAAGAGTCCACCGCTGCAGGAAACAGATCTGTGGGCTCACCAGCGGCTGGCGCTCATGACTTTTTCACTTGGCCCTTTTAATAAACAGGCAGTTGTTTTATGGACTTCATCCTGGAATTATTGTGCGGTAATCTTCAAATTTTATGAGTTATGTGAGAAAAATGCTAAATGATAGGCAGAATTTATGTATAGTTAAGGGAAAACCGCCTTTTGAATCTCGTCATGAAAATGTTTCCTGTGAAATTTCATGCCAAAGCAATACATAGCAAGTAATTTAGCTTATGCAAAAGTTAAAACTTTCTTCTCGTTGACCTTCAGCCTCGGGATTCTCTGGTATTTAACTGGCCATCTTTCTTGTCTACTATTAAAACTATCTTTCCATTCCTCATTATTCTCTCCCAGCTGTCTGTTTTTTGTCATATCAAACATGGATTTCTTAACTGAATCTTCAGTTGTGGCCTCAGCCTTGTCTCAGACTTCTCTTTTCCGCCCTTACCTTCTTAACTCCCACCCTTTGCTCTCAAGTGCTCTGTCTCCTGCTTTGTGATTCCTTTCTTGCCCAATGACCTACATGCAGGCTTCAGGCAGCCCTCTGGGCCCAAAACACCCTCCCAGTGATCATCCGACCCACCCTCCCCTCCTTCCCATCTTCTTGCACTGTTGCCCAGTGAAGATCACTCTAATCCACTGTAAACTCCCGCATAATTTCTAACTAGATCTTTTATGTTGAGGTTCACTCTCTCATTGTATTCCTTCTTTCTCCATCTCTGTTTATACTGTGCCTGCCACTTTACAAATGTGAGCCCCACTGGTAGAAAACCAAGCTACCACCATGTTCTGCATAGTGACTAATCAGACAGTATTGGATTTGGGGCATATGTGGTGTGCAGAGCCCATTAATGCATATATTAACATTGAGTCAGAGGAATTTTTTTTTTTTTAAAGATTGGCACCTGAGCTAACATCTGTTGCCAATCTTCTTTTTTTTCTTCTTCCTCTTCTCCCCAAAGCCCCCCAGTACATAGTTGTATATTCTGGTTGTAGGTCCTTCTGGTTGTGTTATGTGGGACACCGCCTCAGCGTGGCCTGATGAGCAGTGCTGGGTCCACGCCCAGGATCCAAACTGGAGAAACCCTGGACCACCAAGGCAGAGTGCATGAACTTAACCACTCAGCCATGGGGCTAGCCCCAAGCAAAGGGATTTTAACTGTTTTTTTCCTTTCAAAAGAGAGTGAGTTTTCAGAGTAGCACAGAATTTGACTTGCATACAGAAATGCCTATGTGCATTATAATATATCAGTTTATATAATTTAAGGCATTTAAAGTAACAGTTGAAGATTGCTTTTTGTTATTGTTTTTAAATGAATGTGCTCTTTTAAAAGAGTGTTTCCAGGGCTGGCCCCGTGGCCGTGGCCGAGTGGTTAAGTTCCCGCACTCCGCTGCAGGCAGCCCAGTGTTTCGTTGATTTGAATCCTGGGCGTGGACATGGCACTGCTCATCAAACCACGCTGAGGCAGTGTCCCACATGCCACAACTAGAAGGACCCACAATGAAGAATATACAACTATGTACCTGGGGGCTTTGGGGAGAAAGAGGAAAAAAATAAAATCTTAAAAAAAGAAATGCTATAAAAGAGTGTTTCCATTATGCCATTAGTTTAATTCTAAACAATTCTAAATTCTTTAAAGAAAGCTTGAAAATTTGACAATTTTTAAGATTAGCAACTGGGAAAAGATTTACTACAAAGTTTAATGAAAAAAAGGACTACGAAAAATATATTTCTAGTTCTTTGATTTTTGTATGAAGAAGAATTAGAAGGGAACTTTCATAGGAAATTAAAGTAATTAATGTATTTGGGTTCTGTAACAATAGGTGATTTTTCTTTCCTTTTTTGGTCTTACCTTATGTCCCTTTTTGTTGTTATAGGATGTTATTTATTCAATACATAAAATTCAGTGATGGGAGAGAAAGCTCGGGATTTGTGCTTTACGGTGAATCTCGAGACTTCTCTTACTCTGGCTAAGCCTCTGCCTTGCTGTTGTCCATGTTTGATCTTAACCTCCCAGCAGCCTGTGAAGGTGGGAATGGGATGGAGATCGCTGGGTCTCCTGCCTCCTCAGCACCTGAAGTCAGCATGTAGTTAATACTGCAAATGGTACTTCAGAGTGATGATGTTTGAGGACCGCCTGCAAACGCCATCCCTTCCTCGCAGCTGGGACGCAGTACAGCAGAACGCTTCAGAGCGACAGTGCACTTTACTGCCAGGTGTGCCTGAGCTTGAATCCCAATTTTGTCAAGCACCAGATACAATGTAGGCAAGTGACTTAACTTCTTTAGGCTTATGTTTATTTACGTTTAAATGGGAAAAGACTGAAATCCATCCCATAGAGTCTCGGGAATTTATAGGGTAAATCTAGTAAGAATGTTCAGTGAATGCCCATTAAATGTAGCTATTTTTTTATCCTGCTTGTCTCTCTTGATTTCCTACTTTGGAGCTTTGCTGGAGGTATTTTCGAGGCAGCCCCCATTTAGTTAATTCATGTGTTTATTTTGCATCTGTAAATTCAGTAAGAGCTACCAGCCCAGTGTCTGTGTGCTGTTGTGAACTCTGCTGATGGCAGGTCACCTGCTCCTTCTGTAGAAGTCGCCCTGTTTCCGTGTCTGCTTATTGAAGTAACCTTCTTCTTTTACTTTACAGATATATGTAATTGACAGCGCAGACAGAAAAAGATTTGAAGAGACGGGTCAGGTAAATAGTTCTTCTGTTGAGATATTTCCCAAGTAACTGGTATTCATTAATCTACCTTGGACATGTATGAGAGGGAGGGAGGGAGGTATTTTTTGTTTAACCTTTGCAGTTTAAACAAGACAGTCATTCTGGCAAGTAGGCAGAAATACCAGTTGCCTAAAAAGAAATTAGTTGAAAATCCTTTAAACAATTTTTTGATTAAAGGCTTTTGGTTTTAACCAAACTAAATTGATAAGATATAAGCAAATGGAACTTACCGCCATGCCCCAGCTCTTCAGGTTTCTTCCTAGGCCAGGTAGAAATGAACCAAGAGGAACAATTCTCTTATCATTTCTTTGTATGTTTTTCAGTACCAACTTACTTGATCCAAGGATAGCTTTAACAAATTCCAACAGGTGGGAAGAAATGTACAAGCCAAGACTAAGCTGCTCTGGTTTCCAAGCCAAGAGATAGGAGTACTTTGAACCCATATATGGCTTGAAATGCAGAGTACATGTCAACATGATTACACGATGAGATTTGTCTACACTATTTTAAATAGAGAAGCAGTGGGCATAGACCGTTTTACCCAGACTGAGTACGCTGATAAGAAGCAAGGAGTAGAGTGGACTCTCTGGAGAAGCGTGCCTCCATCTCATTACGGAGTCCTTGGCCTGTGTCCCAAACTACCACAGGTGGGGTTCCAAAGGTAGCAGTCCCCATGTTTATGTTCCTTTTTCCTGGAAATTAATCTGAAAACTCTCCAGATTCCTGGAGACAGCCCATTTCCCTTCCATACCTTGACGATTTCTGGATCATCACTCATGTGAACCAGTTCTAAACATGAGCTTGGAGGTGAAGGGTGGCGTATAATGACCTGCCTCTTGAACCATCCAGTTCTCTTTGACAGCCAGTGTCTTAAGTAGCTAAAATGTGGGTTTAATGGGGAAGAGGTGGGTCCTGGCATGTAGGTAAGCATACGCCCTCTCCTATGCTTATTTCAGATAGAATCAACATACAGTTTAGACCCCAACCAATAACCTAAAAATCCGAGAGACCTTGCCAAGCGGACTAATACAGTTATTTTAGGATGTGGATTTGATTAAACACGCGTGCATGCATGTTTTGGAGAATAGAGATTGATGAAACATAATTATAGTGTCTAAAGCAATTGTCATTTTAAATTTAAATTTTTAAGAATATGTATGTGTATATATATACATATAGATATATGTGTGTGTATGTGTGTGTATATATATGCATTGAAAGTTATTTGCAGATAATAACCGTGGGTAGGTTTTAAATCTTTACTACAACTTGCGTTCTCCCTTGAACAGTGTTTCTCAAAGTATGATCTATGAATCCCTGATCATGCTCACTTCAGCACGTATACGATGAATCCACTATAGCAGAACCACCTGGGGAGCTGGTTAAAAATGCAGATTCCTGGGCCCTGGCTCAGACTTTCCAAGCTCAGCATCTCTGAGGTGTGCCCAGGAGTCTGTCAGGGGATTCTTCCACAGGCTCAAGTTTGAGAACCACTGCCCTTGGAAGTTGCTAGTTGATCAGCTTAAGTGTTTTGTTTCTTTCTTACTACAAGTGCCTGGTTAAATATCATAGATTTCATCCTTCTCTCCCTCTTTGTTCCCCAAATGATCCAGGAACTGGCTGAATTACTGGAGGAAGAAAAGCTAAGTTGTGTGCCAGTGCTCATCTTTGCTAATAAGCAGGATTTGCTCACAGCAGCCCCTGCCTCTGAAATTGCAGAAGGACTGAACCTGCACACCATCCGTGACCGAGTCTGGCAGATCCAGTCTTGCTCAGCTCTCACAGGAGAGGGCATTCAGGTGAGATTATCGGAAGGCTCGGTCACCTGGCAACATGGCAGCCAGCTAAGGTAGTCTGTCTGATTGGTTGGGCTGATCTAGATAGAAAAAGGTATGAAACAAATAGCCTTTGATTGGCAGATGAACCCTTCCAGGATGTGAAGGGCATGGAGGAGTTGAGTTCTTTTCTATTTAGCAATCAGGCTGATGTCATTAACTGTTCCAGGAAAGCCACAGATACACATACCCTACACAAGCAGCAAATTACACCATTGGGTAGAAGGTCAAAACAGAAGACTTCGAGGATGATTTCTAACTCTAGGATTCTTTGATGATCTGGTTGGGGGTTTTGTGTTATGTCTAATATTATGGATGCTAAATACTTGGACTCCCATGGGAACAGAGCCGTCAGCTATCATGCACACTAGCGATGCTAGAAGTATTTCATTTTCTTCTGTTGGCTGTCTCCACTGCCCTCAGGGTTGGTGTCTGTTTCCTGCTACTTCAGGTTGGTTTCCCACTGGGAGGTTTCTGCTGACAGAAAGCCCCATGCTTTATACTGAGGAGCTGTGTACCGGAAGACCAGCCTCCTCCTCCTTTGCTGTTAATTTAGGGCAGAAAATGTTTGTATCCCAGACACCTGAGAGGCTGTATCCTCACAGAAGAGAAACAGTTTCGGCTCTGATGCTTCCTACCAAGCAGCTCGAACCAGGTGACACTTGGAGTCAGCCCTCCAGGACTGCTTCTTTATTCTGAAGCCCCAAAGTGCTCCACATGCCTCATTTTAAACATCTAGCTTACCTGCCAGGGAAGTGACAGTGCAGTGAGAGTCGGACAGTACTGCTCTAGGATGCTGTGGGGGATTAACAGCATCTAAAGAAACGTTATCCTCCCTCATTGCCATATGGCATGTGTCTCTTGACATGACCAGTTTGCTTCTCTCTCAAGTTGGTGTGTTGGGGTACAAGCCTGCGATTTGCTTCTCGATTGTTGTCCCGCAGCCTCTTTCCATTTACCTTCTAATACTCTTCTTCCCTGTATTCTAAGACATTTGACACTGATTTGTCTTAAAATTGCCTGACTGCTTTTATCGCAAGCAAATAATCACCTCCCAGAATTATCTCAGGTGTTCCAGCTGTTTGCTGCTTGGTTTTTTCCTTTTTTTGTGTTTTTTTTTTGTTTTTTTGCTGAGGAAAACTAGCCCCGAGCTAAGATCTGTTGCCAATCCTCCAGGGTTTTTTTGCTGAGGAAGATTAGCCCTGAGCTGACATCCATGGCAGTCTTCCTCCACTCTATATGTGAGTCACCACCACAACATGGCTGACAAGTGGTGTAGGTCCACACCTGGGATCCAAACCCACAAACCTGGGCTGCCGAAGCGGAGTGTGCCAAACTTTAACCACTACACCACGGGGCCAGCCCCTTGGTTTTTTTCTTTTTGTTACACAAACAACCTGGGCCTGCTTCTGTGCTTGGCCTCTAGATCTGAGGGCAGACCAGTCAGCACAAGACAAGTGCCCTCTCCTCCAGACTCCTCAGAAGCTGTTCGTGCGTGTATGTGTGTTGTGGGGGCCCTCTCAAGATTACCTTGGTTACATCCCTAAAACGGATGCTGGAGCTCTGTGGGTTTAGGTTTGGGGAGGAGGCAGATATTGTCTTATTTATTTCCTTCCTTCCTTCCTAGATTCTGGTTATAAAATTAATGTAGTCTCATTGTTAATCATATAAAAGTATATAAAATTAAAAACGGAAAAGTTCTTTTCTCACCCCTAATCCCACCCAACAACGGAACTAACTACCATTAATAGTTTTATTCTTCTTGGCGGCTCAGGGGCGCAGTGGTTAAGTTTTATTCTTCTTGAATCTCTTCTATAAAATTGCAGTCACATATGTGATTATATACTTATCAGGTTTCAAATAAACTGCATTTTCCAGCTTAATTTACAAGCTGGTCCAACAAGTACACTACAACCCAGGATGTTTTTGAATAAGTAAACTCTGATCATTTTATTTAGCTTCTCACTTTAAAAAAAAAATCAAGTTTTGCCTAAGGTATTTCCCTCGATTGTGCATAAGATGGCATTCACGAGGCCTAAGGTTATTTTGGCGAGGATGAGGCCCAGGAGAAGATAGTAGCTTTCTTGTGTTGGTACAAACCACTTTAGCAAGAGGACCCTGCCTCCCTAAATGGTTCAGATCACAAATGTAGAAACTAGAGAACGTCTTGAGGGTGGGAGCGCTAAAGGTGGAACTAAAAGTAAATACCTTCTGTGTGCATACTCCTAAGAAAGTGGGAATTGACTGCTCTGTCATCCTTGTTCACTTGGCCAGCGTGTTGAAAGGAAGAAACAGCAAAGCTGGAACTAACAGTAAGGCCAGCCTTAGGGAGGTACAAAGGAGCACTGGGGCTCTCTCGAGTCAGTCTTTAGAGTAGTGGTTATAGTAGTGGCGTTCAAGTCAAGGGAACTTCAGAGGAGCTGGGAGGTTGGGAGGGGGAGCTCCTGTCGTTGTCCTCCCAGCCCCCACCCCACGCTGCTCCTGTCAGGCGGAGATGACGAGAGTGCTGTGTGTTCCTGGCTGTGTAACCACCATAGAAGTGGAGTTTCCTCTAAGTCACAGGATCCTTAGGCCAAAAAAGAGGCAGCGAGCTGTCAGACAGTTAGACAGTGGGGGGAGGCTGGGGAAGGCTCTAAAATCAACCAGTTTGAATCAAGTGAGACAGTCAGGTATGGTTTAATTTTGTTAAGAGACTTCTTCTCAGATCAGGGACCTTCAGCAACTAGGTTCACAGGAAATGATATCGAGAGAGATCCGACAAAGAACTGTGAGCAAAAAAAATAATGATTTCACATGGAGGAGAAATAGTTTGAAGGTCACTTAATTAGTTTAGTAGATAGTACCATGGTGTATAGAATTGGGTAGTTAAGACTGGGATTTCAAGGTTAATGAGATTAGATTATGGTTAATAGAATGATATAAATTTAGAGAATTTAACCATTATTTGAAATGAGTTATTTAATAAAAATGTTAATTAAGAAGGGAATCTGCTGTCTATTGTCCTTTAATGGTAACCTTTGGGGACTGGAGAAAGGTCGCGGAGTTTTCTGTGGAAATGCTTTTCTTTGTGAGGCACTGATTGACCGTGTCCTTCCCTCAGGTAATGCCTCTGACCCAGGTTCTTGCCCACTCAGCCTGTTTCCTGGTTTTCACTTTAAAAAGAGTCACTTAGGTGGAATTCTTTTCCTGCATTGCCTAGTTCAAATGCAGGCGTTTAATGATTCTTATTAATTAAAGCTTTTAAGTCTTCCTAAAAATTAAAGACTTGACTCGGAAAATGTCCATAAGACATGGATACTGTGCAGTCATTACTCAAATTCCCTAAATTCCTATTTCATCCTCCCACTCCACCCTCCCCACCCGTCCCCACCCCCTGAAAGCTGGTCAGTAATGGGCAAAGCTATCCAGATGAGCAGACATGAAATGGGTCAAGTAACGTCTGGCACTACAGTTCTGGTGACCCTGAAAGAAAACGTACAAAGGTTAAAAAAAACATCCTGGAATTTCTGTTACAGTTTCAGGTGTTTAAAGACAGTGCCTCTGTTTACATTGTGTTTGCTTGTATGTGTTTAATCAAAACGCATTTGAGAGACTGTCTCATACTCATAAATACCACCCTCAAGTGGGTGAGCCCGGGGAACAGCGACAGATCCGCTAGATGGTGAGCTACACCCTCTGGACTAATAGGACAAGTATGTCACTTCTTAGCTGAGTAGCTTAAACTCATGATTGGAGATTATGGAAGTTAGTGATTCCTGGGATGGATTTCAGGTTCTTGTTCCACCTGATATTCTGAAGGCAAATATGTGCAGTCTTCACAGGGACAGGCAATACCAACAGCCCCTGCTCTGGGTGTGGAAATTGACTTTTGAGAGCTTCAAGCGAGTTCAAAACACATCTTTCTTTTTCTTTTTTTCCAGGATTTTATTTTTTCCTTTTTCTCCCCAAAGCCCTCCGGTACGTGGTTGTATATTTTTAGTTGTGGGTGAAACAGGTCTTTCTTTGCCTGATTAATGGTGATGAGGAGACCAGGCCATCATGTAATTAAAGCAGATTTTCATGAGAAACGGTCAAGAGCAGAGCACAGATAAAGGGCACCAGAAGCTGAAAGAGCATCAGTCTTGGAAACTCTGTCCTGCTGAAAGACCCATAGTCCAGAGGAGAGATCAGAAGAGACCCAGTTAAGTCAAGTAGATGAAGGCAGAAAGAAGAGAAACTGAACAATATCTGGGAGGGAAAACCTGCAGCCCCTCAGCCAGACTGCCTTACAGACATAAAGGCAGCCTCCCTCCGTGCCCTGGGCGAGGCCAGCATTGCTAGGACCTCTCCTCGGGTAGCATGTCCAGCCCTGGGACTCTCGGTCTCTTCTTTTCCCCAGGTGTCTAGAAACAGTGAACTAAGCATCTGGCTTAGAGCCAGAGAATGGCGTAGAGAATCAGCGCCTCTCCCAGCTGCAGACCTGAATTTGAACCCCGGACCACAGCTGCCCTTTGCTATTGTATATTCAGGTGTTTGAAGGCGTTTTCTTTCTAAAACATCGTATGTGTGTGTGTGTGTGAGATTAAAATTATACTGGATTAGAATTTCCTTTCAAAGCAGAGATCAGCAGCTTCAACCTGGTCTCTAGCCTAAGTCCTAACAGAGACCTGCAAGCACCAATAGCTTTCAGCCAGCAGAAAGTTCTCCTGGGTATTGCTCTCCGTGCCCCCACCTCATGCTCGCCTTTTCTTGTCACGTCTACCCCACATCCCGTCTTCCTTCTCCAAACAGGAGCGACCATTGGCTCACAGTAGTCCCACCTACGTAGAAAGGACTGCTGGCGGTCTTAGCCCTGATGTGTGGGCTGTCAGAGTGCCTCGCAGCTGGACACGAGACAGCCACCAGCCCCATTTCTTGTTTTCGTTTTTTTCTCCTTGGTCTAAGGGACTTTTCCCTTCATATGCCAACAGAATTTCGATATTTAAAAAATGACATTTCCCACTTTTTCCTAGTCCTGGCATCAGTTATTTTTGCCTCTAAGTATACATGGAACCACTTATCTGCAAGTCAGACCTCAGATTTATTTTTAAATTTTCCAACCTCTCTGTAGACTAAGCAAGCTCGGAGCATACGATTTTGCTCCGTCTCTGTTGCAGTGCCCTTTGTCACCAGAAAAAATATTAATAGCAAGCAATATTTTATGTATGCTGCATCCAGCTGCTCCTTGACCCTGGGGGCCCCGTGGCGCAATGGGATAGGCTGCGTTGCTCAGCAAGGGTCTGAGCTCCTTGTCGTCTTAAAGCAATTACTGACGTGACCGTGTAGTCCTCATGGCGTTAAAAACCAGGCCCACCCAACCATGGCTGCCACTGCTCCCTTCCACCATCCAGCAGTGATGGATGCACTATAGAGAGATCAAATTAAAAGGGGCAGTGCAGCCAGAGACCACTCTGCCCATGGAAAGGGGCATTGCGCCTTTAACCCTGGAACGGAGAAATCTGTGATGAGCAGCTTTCCACCCATCTGGGCAGGGGCAGCCTGATAGTTTTCCCAGCAGTTCTAGGAGGGAATAATACCACGACGTGGTAAAATTTACTTCCTCTCCATGAGACCAAACAAAGCTTAGTGTTTGAGGTTTGATGTCTCTCGTAGTCCCTTATTGAATTGAAGCTAATCAATTCAAATTAAGTTTTAGCAGGATTGGTCAGGGGGAGGGGAGGGGGGGGGAGGGAGACAACTCATGCCGTAAGATTGCCATTCCCATGATGAAGATCAAATGTGCAGAAATTTGGTCAAACCAGTTTTTAACAATAAAGGGTCAACCATTAAACAAACCTGTGAATTATTTCCTTCTTTGGAGGCAGAGCAGTAACCTCCTCCCAAGTAAACGATCACCTTTTCTCAGTCGGCTGTTTTAGAAAAGCACAGGCTTGTCAGATTCAGGCAAGAGTGCCGTGGCACACTGATTTAAACCTGAGAAGCAGAAGTGATGTCGACTCTTGCAGTGATGTCGTCTCTAAATGTAGAGTTTCCACTGGAGGTGGTCTTGGCGAATAGTTCACGGCCCAGGATGGTGCAGTGAGGTAAACATGCAGGCTTCCACACGCTTGGAGACCTGGCAGCCCGCAGTCTTTAGAGCTGAGGGGCCAAGAACTGCCTGTGGCACCTTCAGAGCTACCGCAAAGCCAGGCAGGGTCAGTCTCGTGCCCCTCTCTTCAGCTGGAAGTCCTGAGGAAGCACAAACTGTAATTACTCCTCCCTGTCCCGACTTCAGGGTGAGTCCCAACTTCCCTGCAAGCTTGAGGCCGAGCTACTCTCTCTGGCACTTGCCGGCATCCGCTGAGAAATGGTAAATGGTTCAAGAGCATGGACACCGGAGCTAGATTGCCTGGGTTCACAGCCCGCCTCTGCCACACACTATTCCGTGCTCCCATTTCCTCATCCGTAACGTGGAAATTACAATAGTGCCCACTTCACAGGGTTGTTACAAAGATTAATTTAAAAGATACATTAAATGTCTGCTGTAGGCCAGACACCATGCTGGGTTCTGTAAACACAGCTTCAAGCCAGTCTGACATGGACTCCCCGGTCAGGATCTTGGATAACACCATTATCTTTCCTTTCCAGCGGCAACTTGGCACAGCTTGTCCCTGATTTGATTGGAGAAGTGTTATCCCCATTGTCTATTGCCTCCCCGACACCTCCCACCTCCAGCTCAGGTTCTCCTCTGGGTGATAAGAGGAAAGGTACAACACCCCAACCCCGAACACTTCAGATCAGGGCGGGCTCCCCTCCCCAGCTGGAGCAGCCACAGAGCTCTGCCCCTAGGAATTCTGTGTGTGCTCCTACGCGCCTCCAGGTTGCAAGCGGCAGCTGCAGAGGCCAGGGGCCCGCAGGTCAGCTGGTGGCTACTGACCTCCGAGCGCCCTCTGTTGGCAGGACTGTGGCTGGAAGGGCTTTGCCACCGCTGGCCCTCATGGACATCTGGAGAAGGACCGCCCGTCAGCAGGGCTCCCGCGCTTAAGTCCCCTCTGCCTCCATAACAGATCCCCAGGAAGAAGCTGCCCCTCACCCTCCGAGTTCTGCTTTGGGTTCCTGCAGCTGAGTAAATATTTTTCCTATCTCTGACTGCATTCATGTTCAGTTACATATAATAAAAGAACCCCTCCACCCCCTAATCAGCTATAAAACAAGGGGGAAAAATGCTATTCATATAGTGTGGGAACACTGTTCTTGATTCTCAGAGAGGATGATTTGATGAAATAGTACAGGTCTCTATAGAGGAGAAAATATTGAGTGTGCACCTTTGACGGTATTTGTGTGGGTTCCTGAAGATGGAAAGTGCTACGTAAGTGCTGAGCTGTTCAGCTTGGAAGGCAAAGAGAAGATGGCTATCTTATTCATCCCTCTTTTATTTGTAAAATCTTTTTTGTCTCCTGGCAGGTGATCTTTTTTTTTTTCCTGGAAACCAATTAGCTACTAAAATTAAACATGCTTCTCTTTAAATTAATCCTTTTCATAAAATGGTCTTAAAATTGGCTTCAGGTTTTCAAAGTAGCTGACCCACTTGTTAACTGGAGATGCATTTGGAGTCCACCTTTCTCCCACCTCGGCATTCCTCCCCCTGTCCCCACTGCTGCCAGGTGCTGTCCACCTTGGGCTGTCGGCCATGGCTGGCCTCATCTTGGCCAGCGCCCGGAGGTCTGCCCTGGGACAGCCATCAGCTTGTCTGGTTCTCCTGCCCAGGTGCACTGATGGCAACTGGCGGAGTTTTACTCACTGTAAATTCAGGTTATGGTCAGATTAGCCGGGAGATAGGATGCCTGCTGGTTGTTTTGCAGTGATGTATTGTTTATGGGATTAATGCTCCGAATGGCCAAGGGTGTCAGCTGGTATTTATTACTTTAAGCTGTCTCAGCTGTTCAGGTTCAACAACTAGCTCCATGGCCACAGGAAATGTGGGACTCTGCACGTCATGTATGCCCCGAGATGTGCAAATGTGACTGGGACCTCAGCGAGCATGTGTGTGTTGGAAATGTGGGGGAGAGGCATTCATTGCAGGAACCGCCTTTGATTTTGTTCTGGGCTTCTGAGGGGACTTCGCACACTCCTGAAGGTCGAAGAGACTCTGGGGAAAGGGAGAGCATTCTGGAATGACTCCAAAGGGGGTTGAAAAGGAGGTCATCTCTGGCAGGCATAGCATCCACGAGAAATCCTGCCGCCTGCCAGGTGGCTGTAGGCATTGTGTGGGTTTTACCTCTGTCCCTCTCCAGCCTTCTAAGAGAGGACACTTTCAAGGTCACTGTGCCTTTAAGGGAACCTTCTCCCCAGTCCCTCTGCCTGGTAGTGCTTAAAGCTACAAGAATCAGGCCAGGCCCTTTAAACCTGTCTGTAGTGCTGCGCAAAGAGAAGTAAACGCACATTGCCCCAGTGTGTGTCTAGTAACACACACTGCACTTGGTTTGTTTTTCCAAAAAGAAATTTAATTTAACCCAAGTGTACACTGTCACACTGTAAACATGCTGGGGCACCAGAAGGGTGGCTGATTGAATTTAATGCCCTAGCAAAGGTCAGCTTTCAGAAAAAGCCAAAAATGACTGGAATCTTTCCTGATAGCTCTTCAATCAGGCCTTGGATCCAGGCGGATGTGTTTATTTTTTCAGAGGGAGTTCCTGAGGACCCTTCTCGAGTTCAGACCCTGGGCCCTCCCTCCCCATCCTGCCCGTGCTCCCCAAAGCCTCCCCCCTCCTCCCCAGGAAGTCACTGTCCCGGGTCACCCAGGTGGGCCCCTGAGGGGGGCACACTCCTGGAGCCGAGGGGTGGGGAGGGAGGGCCCAGGACCCTACTCCCTCCCGTCCTGGGCTTGAGTGTGTGCTGGCTTTCTTACAACTAACACTGCCTTTCTCTGCCCATTTCCCTCAAAGGACGGCATGAACTGGGTCTGCAAAAATGTCAATGCAAAGAAGAAATAAAATCTAGACGGATGGAGATGCAGGAGCTGCGGGAGCTGAATTCTGCCCTGAAAAACACTAATTTGCTGCTTTCTGACCAAATGTTTTTCCATCTGTGTACAGCTACAGCTGTTTGAAGAGAGGGAACAACACAGTTTAAAAAGAATCCCCATTCCAGCAGTAGATTTAACTGATCTCTGAGGTTCAGGATCATTTTTCAAATAAAGGAATTATATTATTTCCTCTGCATAATTGAAATAGTGTTAAATGTCTCAAAGCGCATGATTAGAAAATGAGATCTTTGAAATGAGTAAGAGATTGCATTCAGTTTAGACAATTCCACTGGGCTTTTTTCTTTCAAAAAAAAAAAAAGGAAGGAAAAGAGGAAGAAGCAGCTTGTGCTGCGTTGATGTATTTACTGACCTGTCCCTTACATTCCCCCCATGGTTTTGAAACGACAGGCAGCGTTTGCTGGTGCTGGTCAGTGATTTTTACCATCACCACTGCGCCAGGGCTGCAGTCTGTCCAGCCAGAAGCTGCTGGTGGGGAGGGGAGGAACAGCAGATGATTAAACCATCTTGTCATGCAGGTAGGAGACTGTGTATGTAATCTTCACCCTTTGGAAAGGAAAAAAAAAATCCTTTCTCACAAACAAGTCACCACAGAACCATGCTCCGTCCCCAACCCCCCAGCCAGCCACACAGGGAAGCAAATTCTTACGACTTTTGACTGTAATGACATCTGGAATGTAAGGAGAGGTGGGAGGTTTAATTCCAGAAAAAATTACAAGGTCCTTAAAAAGCCTTCACATCGAGGGCTCAGGCTAGCGCAAACAGGCTTTCTCCAGTTCAGTGGAGCAGTGAGCAGCCGACTCCGAGATTAGCTGGCTTCTCCACGGCCGTCCTATAGAAGGGATTTCTAAAGCTCAAAGAATTCTGTGTTTAAATGATCACAATAGGCCGCTGCTATCAGATTTTAAAAATAAATGCAGCTTTACCCTGAACCTGCTCCACTGAGAAAAGGCAGGCAGATCGATTTTTAGAAGAGATCAATTTTTACGGTGCTGGCGTCTTGGTGGTGTGGGATGCTCGTGGGTGGAGAGAGTTTGCTGCTGGGGAGAACATGGGTGTGTATGATTGCAGGGGCCAGGCCCAGGGAAGCCAGAGTCACCCCAGCTGCTGGCTCCTCTGCCTCTCTCCAGCAAAATGTGTCCTCTGTTGATTGATTGGAGAGGAATGGCAGGAGAGTTCTCCTGCCCTGCGTTGCAAAAAGAGCTTGTTTCCCTGAGCCTTAAGAAATCTCCGGCTTCAAACATGGCAAAGCAGGCCAGAGCATCACCCGGCTCCTGAATTGAACTCTGTTCTGGTGCCTGAGCTCAGGGGTTTGCAGAGAATGAATAAGAGACTGTCCGGTGACTGGTGGGTCCCAGGAGGCCAGCTGCCTTCCCAAGCCCACCAAGGCATGCGAGCAGTCTGAAGGGGCCGCTCCAGCGCCTGGCCTTCAGTCCCCAGCTTTTCTGGACATAGTTGTGTAGGTGAGGCCAGAGCATGGCCAGCTTCAAAGGCAGTCTAGGGTGAAAGCCATTAACAATGCCAGACATGAAAAGATGCCCTGGGGCTCCTGTGGACAGACCTGTAAGGACTTGCAAAACGAAAGAAGGTGAGGTTTTTAAACACTGAGCTAGCTGCTCCCTGCAACCTCCTCTGGCTTCTCTGTCTCACCCCTCACCTCTCTGGCTTTGAGGAGAAGCAAAACAGAATTCTAAGGAACCAGAAGTGCCCCTTCTGTCAGGCTGGAAGTGTGGCAATAGCACTTGAAAATAGTTTTTCCCTCCAAATAGTGCACCAGAGACGCTATCTGAGGGGCCAAATGCCTGCTTTGAGGTCCGTAATTTTGGAACACTGTGATATGCAACTTTGACTCTGGCAGTGGATGGTCTGTAAAATATTTTTGTTCTTTTACCACTAACTTAGGGAACTGTTTGAAAGAACCCTCCCAAGGCCTCGGCCAGCAGGCAGGAGCCACTTGCCCTCCTCTGATAAGAGCCTCTGTGAATGTTCAGAGAGAATGTTCAGCTTTTCCACCAAAGACACAGAGACATTGTGGATGTCACAAGCTTTCATCTTCCCTTTGAGCCCTGCTGAACCCTCCCGGGGCTCACAGGCTAGATGAGAGAAGCCCGAAAAATGCGGAGTTTGACAGCTCCCATTTGTAAAAACAAAATTCTTCTAAGTCCCCTTTCCTCTTTCCAGCCCCACCCCTGGCCCCTGTGGCCGTGACCAGAAGACAGAATTTGAAGTTAGAAAGGGGATACCCACTTTCCCATCCTCCCACCCCTCATGAGTCTTAGTAAGACTTGCTCTGTGCGCGAGCGGCGTCTGAATGTGCAGGGGAGAGGGCTGGGAGCCTGAGGGCAGGCAAGGCCTGGACTGGGCCCAGGATGTGTGCTCAAACCAGTGGTGGGAAAAGCTCCTCCCGCCCCTCGTCCGACCTCCCCCTGGCGGCTCCTCCTGGCTGGATTCCCCGCGCCCAGCGCAGCACACCCTTTCCCCTTCACTCTCCCTTGGTTACCATGGAAACAAGGGTGTCATTGATGTGGGCTGAGCTGGGGAACATGTCGGCGCACAGCTGAAAGTCAGCGATTATGCCGGCGGGTAGAAATGCGCCTGGGTTAAAGAAGTCTGCAGCTCCTGAAACTGCTGGAAGGACACAGTCCTGCCCCCTCTCTCACTCCAGCTCCACGTCTCTCTCTCCTGGCTTTTGACAAATTTCTTTATTCCCCTCTGGGCTAAACCGGTGGCTATTTTTGTGCCACTCTGTGCCCCACCCTCACTGTCGGCCGCTCCTTATCCGGCCTGGCCTGGAGGGTGACACCATGTCACCCTTGCCAGGACTCGTCCCTTGATTCCCGTCAGAGTTTGCTTTGATTTCTCTTTCCTTCTCAGGGGCCAGTTCTTACTTCCTTTTATTTTTAGCCCCGCGCTCCATGTGGTTTCAGGGTTCAGTCCGAGCCATCGAAAGGTGGTTTTTTTATAGTCCCTTTTGAAAGTGATAATCAAAGGAAGGGACGCGGTGTTTGGTCATGTGGAAAATTCGATGTATAATTTAGACGTCTGTCAAAAATCCAACAAATAAAATTTAGCTGAAACGAAGGCAGCCTGGAATGCACTGCGTTCTTTGCTGAAGCTTAGAGAGGGCCTGAAACATGTTTGTCCTTTCAGAGGTTAGCATTCCTCAAGGTGCTTTTTTCAGGATGTAATATTAACAGCAACAAAAACAATAAGAATAACCCTTTATTCAGCCCCTGCTGCGCACCAGGCACTTTACATACTTCCTGTGGCAGCATTAGTCCCACTTCACCGTTGAGGAAACTGAGGCCCTTGTCTGGGTTAAGGAATTTGCCCAAGATTGCACAGCCATCAATGCAGGAGGGGCCCCGCCCCCCGGGTCTGAATGCTGCAGTGAGCTGCCACCTCTGGAGGACAATGACGGTGACAGCTCATTTCCCAGCAGTCTCGGCCCCTAGCCTTCCAAGCCCACACCGTGGGTCCCCTCTGACCAGCATTGCTCCCCTGGGGTTCCCTGTTCCAGGTGTTGGGTGTCCTCTGGGCTCACAGCTGCACAAATGTAGATTCTGTACCATCTTTTGCACAAACAGGAAGAAAGGAGAAGACATTAGGAAAGTTAGGGCTGCCAAGGATACTTGCGATTACCTAGTATCTGAAAACTGGGTCTTTCTTTTAAAGAGAATTCATAGAGGGGAATAGACTTGCCCAAAGTCACACAGTCGGTGGCAGAGTGGACACTGCTCCAGGGCTCTGCCCTCCAGAGCAGGGGAGCTTGTCTTCCCCTTTGGCAGCCTCCCTTGAACAGGCTAGAGATACACCAGCATGGCTGGTCCCAAGGGTTGGCCTTTAAAGGCAAGCTGTTGGCGGAAGAGAGGGGAGCTCGAGGCAGGAGGAGAGAGAAGGTGTAGCGTTGCCAGATACACGACAGGACATTTAGCTAAACCTGAATTTCAAATAAAGAATCGTTTTTAATACAAGTATATCCCATAAAATATTTGGGACATACTTACAGTACTAAAAATAAAAAGTCAGTGTTTATCTGAAATTCAAATTTAACTGGCCATCCCTGTTTTTTTGTTCTTGTAGTTTTGCTAAATCTGGCAACTCCATGCAGAATGCCCTGCTCAACAAAGGGACAGTGTGGTACAGTAAAGAAGTGAGTTCTCTGGAGTCAGAGAACCAGGTGCAATCCTTGTCCATCCAAAATCAGCTCTGTGCTCTCAGGCAAGGTGCTTTCTCTCTTGGAGTCTTGCCTCTTCATCTGTGAAATGGGAGTAAAGTGGCAGGGAGACTTGAAAGAGAGAAAATGTAAAGAAAGTCCCTGGACCTAAGGCGATGCCTAGGAGATAGTAGGGATGCTCTGTGCCTCAGTTTCTTATCTATAAAATGAGGTAATAATCATCTACCTCCTGGAGTTCTCCAGAGGATTAGATGGAATTATGGATGTCCAGTGCATAGCAGTGCTAATTCATTGGTAGCTATTATAATAACTGGCAGAAATTCTGGAGTCTGAGCCTTCCCAGGCCCCCAAGACCTGTGCCCGCCCTACATCCCCTCGCGTGTGGCTCTGTAACTTTCAAGGCAACAAGCAAGTGGCCAGCAGCCTTCCCGGAGGTGCTGGCAGCCCCCTCCTCTCCAGGGTTCCCAGGGCCACCTCAGCCACACCTCCTGCAATTAGATTTGTAAGTGGGGACAGGCTCTTGTCAGAGGCTCCTGATTGGCTCCGGGCAAAAACACAGTTTAGCGCTCAGTCAGGCTGCATTTTCGGGCCTCTGTCTCTCTCTCCCCCTTCTCCCCCCTTAATTGCAATCTGTTCAGTAATTTCCTTTTCCAATACTGCACAACACAGAGAAGCTGCAGCACCAGGACCGGGCAGGGAGGAGGGAAGAGAGCTCCTGCAGTGAATCTGCTGGTCCAGCACTGTGTTGGGTGGGGTGCAGGGTGTGTGTGTCTGTCCAGAACCAGCCACATACATGGGCATATGGAGATGCGGCCAACAATGAGGCCGCTACAGTCAGACCGGGGCAAACTGCTAAGGGGGCACCCACTTGTAGCAGGTACTTTACAATTATTTTATTTAATCCTTGCAATAACATTCTTAACTGTAGGTATTATCACTCACAGTTTTGGCATTGGGCTCACAGAATTTGAATCACTTGCTCAGGATCACGCAGGAAAAACAGGGCAGAGCCAGGATTCGAACCCACGTCTGTTTGACTGCTGGGCCCCAAGTTCATACCCTCAGAAGAGCTAAGGAATCCTCCTGCACAAAGGAACATGGGGAGGTTTCTTTTCCCAGAGTGAACAGCAGTGTCCCAGGGACAAAAAGCCTTTGCTAAAGAAATGAAATATTAATGACGGAATTGCCGAGTGCAAGCTGAGTCCGGGAGGGGCAGAGTTTGTGGGAAAACTTGCTGGGATACCTGAAGCTGAAAGCCACAAGGGTTGGGAGCGGAACTACCATGCAGCTGAGCAAACTGCTACTGCTGCGAGTCAGTCGCTGATCTGAGCCTTTGATTAGCCCTATAAGAGAACCATTCCTAACCCCATTTTCCAGTGGAGGAAACCAAGACTCTCAAAGGTTAAGTCGCTTGCCCAGACTCACACAGCAAGGAAACAGCTTGACAGATCCTTGCCAAACGGAAAGCCCATTTTTCTCCAGGACGCCATCTTGCCTAAGCTCAGGGCGGTCAACTGCTGGCAGCAGTGAGGGAGTGGGCTCCAGGAAACAGGGAGGGGGGCCAGAGCACTCACTCTCTCTTTGCCACCCCCCTCTTCAGGATCCACAAGACCCTTCCCAAGTCCCAGAGGTGGCTGCTGCTCTAGAGGCCACCAGCAGAGGGGGCAGGGGTTCCCGGGCCCCACCCTGACAACAAAGGAAAGAGGCTGGTGAGGCTGTTGCCCTTTGGGCCCTGGCCTGGTGTCCATTCTCACCCAGGGCTCAGCAGCCCCCTGTCCACTGCGCCAGCTCAAAATGGAGAGGAAGTGCTGCAGCGAAAGGGCCAGCAGCCCCTAGAGCCCACTGGACCTCTGGAGGGGAAGAAGAAAGGGCCTGCTGCCTGCCCAGTCTTTCTTTGCCTTGTTAATGGAATGCATGTTCCTGAGACCAGACAGACCTGTCACCTGGGCCACCACTGACCCCATGGGAGAGGATGCCCCACACCAGGGTGCAAGGCTTGGCACTAGCTGAGGGCCCCTCAGCCAGGTGACCTGGTATAGGGCACAAGATACTCAGCCATACTTGGTGGCCTTGTCTATTACACCAGCCAGACTGCTCCCTGGGCCTGGTTCTCAACACTCAGTCCCCCAACCAGGTCCCCAGTCCCACCTGGACAACCTGCTTTGGGGAGTTGGAGCACACCAACCTCCCTTCCTCAGCCTTCGTTGCTGCCAAGAGGTCAGAATCCTGTGAAATCATGCTGGCACACTGCCCCCAGGTCCCTTGGATTCTGTCTGGGGGGCACAGAGCAAACCTGATCTGGCACTTTTGAGTATGAATGGGGCTTCCGGGGAGCCCCCAGATGACAGGACCAAAGCACTGTTCCTCCCTGGATGCTACAGAGGGCTTTTGGAGAGAAAGGGATAAGGAGCTATGGTTTGTAAGCAACAGCCCATCCTGGTGCCAGGGGACACAGTCTAGCCCAATTCTCCCCTCAATTTCCCCAGCTCTGGGGGGAATTCAGCCTGGATTTTACCCTGACTCACTCCCCAGGCCCTTTTCCCATCCTGAGACCTCCAGATCTGCCAGAGCAGCACATTGGGAGGAAGAGAAAAGGGAGGAAGGGGCATTCAGGGGCTGGGCTGCTGATCCAGGCAGGAGGGAGGTGCCTGCACAGCTGCAGGCAGTCCCCTACCCCCAGTCCGTGAATGGGCACATCACCCCCTCCTGCCTCCTGCCACTGCTCCCAAAACAGTTGGTCCTAATGAACGCAAAGCAGGCAGGGCAGCTGTGTGCATTATCCATCTGCATGGGGAGGTGTCTATTTATCCTCACGTCCCACCCCACCCTGCAGCTGCTGCCATCCCCTGTGCCAGAAGGGTGAGTGGGCACGAGCGCCCGGGCTGCTCTGGGGCCCCTGGGCCTCCTCTCCTTCCAGCCCTCCCTCCCCAGCCCACGCCCACAGCCTTCACTTGACCCATTTTGGAGGCTGAAGTTTGTGTGTGTTTGAGAGAGAGAGAAAGAGAGAGAGTGCACACATCATTTCCCCAGTTGGGGCTTTTGATTTCCTCTGAAGTATCTTGATTGCGGACTTACAATGGCATCTTGCTGCCAGTGCTCCCTCAGCAGCTTCTGGCTCTGCGCTGCCTCCTCCTCGGGGCTGGAGTTTTCTGCTGACTCTGGGGCCCAGGGCTGGCTGGCAGGGAAGGAGAAGGCCTGGTCCGGGCTTCCATCCCTTGGCTTGAGCTGCAGGGCCTGGAGGCCTAGCCACAGTCCTTCCTGCTCTTTGGGCTGGGGCCAGCCTGCACCCCGCACCCCATTTCCTCTCTCACTCGGACCTCCTGCTGCCTAACTTACCACCTTGTCCCCCTGCCTGGCGCTCGTTCCCTTAGGGCTCAGAGCCATTGTTCTAAACCTCAGTTCTCCTGCTCAGATGACTTTGGAGGCCCTGCTGCTTTGGGACACTCAAGGCCAAACTGTTTATCTGTCATTCAAGGCCCCTCTGATCTGAACCCACACCCTTTTTATAGGCCTGTCAATCATGGACTCTCATGCATCCCCTGAGCTTCAGATGAGCTCTCCTCACTGTCCCCCAACCCAACCCCACAATTTTATTTCCCCCTTTGTGCTCATAGCCACCTCCTTCCTGGGGTGTCTGCACCCCCTTTTGTGCTTTTTTCATCCCTCCTTAGGGCATGAGTCAAGTCCCGACTCCCCAGGAAGATGGCCTGGTCCCCCTCTAGCCCACGGGGCTCCCCTGTGAAACTCCTAGAGCCCTGACAGCCTAGGCATTTGGTATTCATTCACTCACGCATTCATTCAGCAAATACTCTTGAGTGGAGGCAAAGCACTTACAGTGTCTCGGTCCTGGCCCTGCTCCCACATGCCTTTCTGACCTCATCGCTCCCTGCTCTGTCCTCACTCACTCTTTCCAGCCACACTTGCCCCTTGCTGTTCCTGAAACCAGCAGCATCTGCTTCAGCCTTTGCGCATGTTCCTCTGCCTGAACACTCTTGCTCCAGATGTCCCCGGACCTTGCCTCCGCACATTCTTGAGGCTCTGCTGCATGTCACCTTCTCAGTAAAGCCGTCTGCAACCACCTCCCTATGTAAAAACTGCCATGTCCCCTCACCCCTCCTGACAGGCCCGCACTTATCCCCCGCTCACATTTACGGATTTGTTGTTGGTCATCTGTCTCTTCCCTGCTAACTTATCAAGGCAGAGAGTTTGTTTTTTCACTGATGTCTCCCCAACATTGAAACAGTGCCCAGCATTCAAAGGGCCTCGGTAATTATTTGTTGAATGAATGAATGAAACAGGCACTGTATTAGGCTCTGAAAAATAAAAAATGACGACTATTTCATGTCCTCCAGGGACACACAGGCTAGCTGGACATGTGAGCTATGCAGCTTGTATCCTGACAGGTAAACCATAATTAGTTAAAACACCGAGTAAGAGCGCTAAGTGCATGGCAATGTGGTTGGCCTAAAGGAAGATAAACATCCTGATAGCTATCAAGGCGTGAAAGGGGACTATGCCAGCACCAGACCTGGCACTTCACATGCATCATTTCATTACTCCTCATACCTCCTCTGCAGAGGGTGGGGAGGGGTGCACAGAGGAGGCGAGACTCTGAGGCCAGGCAGACAGTCCAGGCAGAGGGATCAGCAGAGCCACATGGGACCACATGTGGTGCTGGAGGACTGACTCTAAGCATATGATTTGATGGGAGGAGCCTAGGGAACTGCACCTGGTGGGATGGCATTTATTGTGGCTGGAGAATCTCTATCTGTTGGGCCATGAGATACCCATTTGCATCCATGCCCCCTCTCTGCTCAGTTCCCTGCAGCAGGCACAGACATGGAGAGTGTCTGATGACAACATCCAATTCACAACAAGGCAGCCAGGACATCCATATCAAATGACTTGCTACCATTTTTTCTGGGAGGACCAGAAGTCCACAGCACCCTTAACACTCAGTTCCTGGAAGCCCACTCCTTCATTCCACATCTTAACTGCAATTTTGAGATGTTGCCTAGGCCACCTCCAACCCCCCACTCTACAAGCTGTTGAAAACTACGCTGCACGTCACCCCTGCATCACCCTCTGCTTGCCGCAATGTAAATAAAGAAAAATAACCTGTGGCACTGAGCAGATGGGTTCTTTCTCAAGAAAGACCCAATTATTCAGGATCTAGTGCGAGGAGAAGTCGTAAATATCCCAGTTTGCTGCAGTTGAGAGGAATTAACCACACAGCGGTTAAAGAAAACTGGTCGCTCCTGGAGGAAACATTCAGACTCCCAGTGCAGAACTCTGGGGTACGTCCATTGGCAAGTCCCTACATGATAAATGCCAGGGACAGGATCTTAGGGAAGAAGCCCTGGGCTCTTGAAGGCTTCCCTGGCTCAGCGTGTGATTCCCATACACCACAGAGAATATGGGAGGGGCCGAAGCTCTACCCACGCGATTTCTCTATCCTTTGTGAGAGCTTTTACTGCGGAACCAGGTTGTAAGTTCTCTGTCACTGAAGAAATTTAAGCAGAGAGGGAATACATCCTGCCCTGGGAGAGAAGAAAGCCTTTGGGGTGCAGGTAGAAAGGGTAGAGTGTTAGGGGAAGAAAGAGAGAAGCTGATGTCATTTTAAGGCCAGCCCCACTCCTGGGCGGGAACTATAACCTCTCACAGTGGGCTCCCCAGCCCTGGCTGCCTCTGCCCCACACTCTGGTCTGTTTCCCATTCCCTTCAGCCTCCAGTGAAGCTCCTGGGATCTGAGCCCTGAGTCCCAGGCACCCCAGCACTTTTGCACAGAATATAGGGAAGGGGCAATCCGAGAGTGCCCTTAATTTCATTCCCTGTCCCTTTAAGTTGAAGAAACAGGACTCAGTGGGTTCTAGAACTAGTACCAGGGTCCCAGGTTCTAGAGACCACTGTGTCTAAAGCACCTACTAGAAAGAGTTTTCCAAAATCGTACAGGGAGAGCCTCACTTTAGAAGAGGGGCTACAATGTAGTGGGGTGGTCCAGAGATACCAGGAATCATTTTTCCACCTCCCTTTACTCCACAATCCCAGTAACGTCAGCATCCCCCCTCTTTGTAGGCCTAGAGGTTGGGAAGGACAGGTCCTAGACCCACCCTCGCCATCCCCGAATTTCCAGGACTCAGAGGTGGGCTAGGGAATCCCCAGGGGACCAAGTCTGGTCCTGAAAGTGTTCGTTGGTTCTCCCCCACCCTCAGATGGGAGAAAATGAAGGCGTCTGAGGAAAGGGCACGGTGACAACGATAGGGTCTGAGTGGGTGGGTGTGAACAAGGCTTGGAAGAACCCAGAAGGGAAGTTAGAACGTGGGGTCTCGGCTTCGAGAGGGGCCCAGGGCGCTGACTCAGCGGCGTCACTGTTCAGGGTGTTCCCGCTGCCCCACCCTCCTCTTCCGCCCCCAGGGTGCCCTTTGAAGCCGGGAGGGGGCTTTGATCTGGGGTCTGCCCGCTCTCAGCTGGCGCGGCCAGATGCGCTGGGGGAGGGGCAGAGGAGCCGGCGTCTCCACCCCCACCCCGGGCCTCGCCCCCTCCCCCCCCCCCCCCCCGTCCCCTGCACCCCCTCCTGGGCATCGAGAGTGTTTCCGGCTGTTGCAGGGGGCACCCAAGCCTCCTCTCCCAACGCCTTGCAGCTGTTCCCCAGCTGCCCGGCCCCACCCCAAAGACAGCTGGGAGAGAGGCTGGGGGTGGGGAGCAGGGCGCAGCTGCTCGGCTCCGGGGCTGGGACCCGGGAGGGCAGCGACATGAAAGAGCTCGGGCCTGCGCGGGTGGCGGGAGGAGGAAACCCCCAGGCGGTCGCCTCCCCACGGGCTCCGCACATCTGGGCCGCAGGAGCCTCCGCCCCCCGGCGGTGGGGTGGGGGATGCGCTCCGCCACCCAGCCCTTCCGGGAAAGGGGAGGAGTGATGGCCTCTCGGGGAAGGCCAAGGCCGGAGCGCCCCGCCTGGGGTGTGAGAGCTGGTATCTCTTGAGTCGTTAGCGGAGTGAGGCACAGGGCGTGCCTGTGGGTGCCCAGAAGTGTCTGAGTGTGCACATCAGTGCAGGGGAAGGGAGGCAGGCGCCCCACACCTTCTCCAGCTGGCCCTGTGTCCTAGGGCAGCTCCAGCTCTTTCAGGGCCTCTTCCGCCCCTGACCCTTTTGGAAGGTGGATGACAGCTGCTCTTACAAAGCTAGGGACAGCTGGGTGGCTGGGGACAGCTGGATGGGGTTAACATCTCCCTGCTTCTCTGGCTGCCCAGGCACCCCCAGGCCATACTACTGGCAGCTGGCTGCTTCTCCTACAGGTTGTGTGGTTGAGTGTGTAATTGTCTGGAGTGGCCTTTCAAAGCTGGAACCTGGAGGAGCTCAAGCCCATCTCACCGGCACCAGTCTCCCTCCATATCCTGGTCTGATTGAAGTACCTGGAGAAAGGACCTCTCCCATCAGCTAAAACAAAACCAGGCCAAGTGGGAAAGAAATTGGGCAGCTTTCTGTCTTGGCTCCCAACTCTTGGCACATGAGATGTCCCATGCTTCCTGATAACTAGAAAAGGGACAGTGAGATGGAAGATGTGAGTGGAGTTAAATGTCTATCTGTCCACAAGCACCTGCCCCCAGGCATCCTTCCACCCTGGGCTGGAGGAGCACTGAGCTCCAGCCATCTGCCCCCTCTCTTTAGCCCCAAACAGGTGCAGGGGAAGAGAAGGGGGAAGGCCAGCTGTTGTCATCCTGCTCCTGGCTGTGGCTCCCTGCCAAAGTGGGGAAGGGGTAGCAATGACGCAAGAGTCCACCCACCTCACACTGTCATTTTTCTGCTCCCACAGGATGGGAGGACTGAGGCACGTATCAGGACCAAGACTTGGGTTTGGTCTGGCCAGCCCAACTGGCAAGCGGACATACCCTGACCATGTCCTCCAATCTAGGTCCTTATTTTTCTGAGAAGGGGGGGTAACCAGGGGTTGGTGAGGCTAGGACACCTGCCACCGGACTTACCCATGGCTCCTTTGCTCTAGGGTTCCTGGAGTGGGAGGTGTTTAGGCCCTGATTCTACCCAGACAAGGGGAAAGAGAACTAGGCACCCAGCAAAGGGTGCCCCTCCTTCTAGTATGAAAGGGCACAGGCTGCTTTACAACATAAGCAGATCCATGTAAAGTATTAGGTGACAAACCAGAGACCATTTTTAAGGATCAGGCCCCCCAAGAGAGGAGGGCCTTGGTGTGCCCCAGCCCCTCCTTCCACCCCAGGGGTCCTTGTAACAAGCAGGACCCTGGCCAGTTCCTCATGGCAGCACTTCTCAAACCCCAGGATGTATCAGAATTATCAGGGAGTTAAAAATGCAGATTCTTGGGCCCTCAGCAATTCCCACTGAGTCTAAGTGGGGCCCCAGGAATAAGCCCTTTTAACAAGCTCCCAAGACACACTAGAGACTTTGAGAAGCTCTGCCAAAGGGATGGGGGTCAGATGCCCTTTTCACTTTGCTACCCTACCTCCACACCTCCCAGAGCCAAAGATTTTCCTGCCTGTTCTTCCTGCATGCTCAGGGGCAGGGGCCAGAGCCCAAGTCACCAACCAAATATGGGGCTGAGTGACCCCCTCCCCCAACAGGGGCCAAGGCCCAATTAGACTAAATTCCCAGACAGGGCCTGTTCTGCCTCTATGCCCAGGACCCTGCCCAATGCCTGGTGCCTAGCACATGCTTAATAAATATTTGTGGACTGAAGGAGGTAAGCTTTGCAAGCCTCATAGAAAGGTATTTCTTCCTTTGTCTGTCCTAGCTAAGAGCATGTTGGCAGAACCTCAAAGAGATGCCAGGGCCTGTGTAGCAGGGGGCCGGGCCTGGGAGGCCCTCAGTAAATATTTGTCAAATGAACCCAAAGCCGACAGTAGATGTAGTTAGTGCCTGACGAACTGACATTCACAGGCCTGGAACAGCTAGACCCGGGGAGAAGTGAGGCAAAGAGGCAGGAGCTTCCGTCCCTAGAGGGTCCCCCCAACAATGCCTGCAGACCCCAGGCCTGGGGGAGTTGGGGGTAAGAGGCGAGGCAGGGAGTGGGACTGCGCCATTATGTTTATTAGAAGGTTGGATTTCGGTGTGTGCTCTAGACAGATTACAGAATAAATACCTGCGCCTTGAGAACAGGAAGTCCACAATTCATACAAAGTGCTCACTACAGGAAGTTGCCGTGTCAAACTCCAGGCAAGGACCCAACTCCGGGCAGCCCCTCCTCCCCCACTGACCTCCACAAGGGCTGTGCTATGGTTTTTTATTTTATTATTTCTCTTTATTATTATTAATATTATTATTATTCACTTTTGCTGTGGTCACTATCATTGGCAAAGTTCCTTTACCCCTTTCCTGGACATGGGGTTCCTGTCTTTAAGTTTCCACTCTGAGGCTGAAGGTGCCAAAAGCTGCTTGAGAAGTGGCCTTTGAACTCCATCTGGGAGGATGGTGAGAAGAAGGAAGCAGGAGAAATCATTCTCGGTTTTAAAAAAATTTAAAAAAAGCCAAAAAACAAAAGCCCCTCAATCTACAGGTCATCCCTTACTCAGTCAGTGATCAAACCGCCCAAAAGAAAAGCAAGAGGAGCTGCAGGCCAGTGGGCACCGGTCCTTCCTCCCAGGGCTGGGGGAGGAGGGTTGGACCCTCCTGCCAAGGCTTGGGGAAGCTGAGGCTCCTTCCAGCCACAGGGGTGGGAAGGGGAAGGAGTGGAAGAAAAAAGGAGAGACAGAGAGAGAGAGAGAGCTCAGCGCCTTGAGGTAGACGCTTTCCCAACTCCAGGGCCACCTGCGGCCCCAGCCCAGGCCAGCTCCCACTGTCACCTCCGTGTCCAGGAGATTCATAATAAAAAAAAAAATCAAAAACAAAGCCCAAAACAAAACAAAATCCAAAAGGAACAGACTTGGGGGAATGAAGGAGGAAGGGAGGGAGGACAGGAAGGGCAGGTCTCTGGATGCATAATTCCCGAGCCTGGGGGCTGGACGAAGATTCCCCAGCGCCCCACTGCCCGCGTGGCGTTAGCTCGTCACGTAGTGTTTGGTGGACGGCTGCCCATACACCCTGTAGAAATCCTGGTGGCCGGGCTGCTGGGAGGCATCGAGCCAGTCTCTGACCGCCAGGCCAGGAAGGGACTGGGGGACGGAGGGTGTGGGCGGGAGTGGGTGTGAGTACTCCTGCGAGGGCACTGTCCAGGGGAAGTGGCCGGAGCGGGGATAGGGCTGGTGGCCGCCATGGTTGGCCACGGAAGAACAGTAACAGTTGTCCACAGAACAGACGAGAATCTTGCGGCCGCCATACTGGGGGAGCATGGGCTGCTGGGCGGCAGAGCCATTGGGATACTGCGATGGGGGGAATACAGGACTTGAGTGCACTGGTTGGGCGCCGCCCGGCAGGGCCACCAAGTGCTGCGTGGAGCTGCAGGGCCCCAGGGGCTGCCCTGACTGGCCCTCGCCGCTGGCTGTGCCCGCTGCCCCATACTGGCTGCCCACAGGGCCCGACGACGTCTCTAGGAAACTGGCCTCAGGGAAGGCCGTTGAGTGCTTGCGCTTTTCCGCCCCAGAGCTGTTCACGCCACAAGGGTACAGGGGGACGCTCTGCAGGAATGGCACCGGTGTGCTGAAGGGGCCTGTGGAGAGTTTGGAGCAAAAGTCGCCAAAGCTCCCATGCGTCCCAAGCAACCCAAGCCTCCTCTCCCCTGGGGACCTTTTCCATCTATAAGACCAAGCACATTACATCATGCACCATCTTGGTCCACGCTCACTACTCCATTAGCAGGTAGGTACTATCATTATTCCCATTTTACAGCTGAAGAAACTGAGGCTCAGGGAAGTAGTGCCATAGCTAGAAGTGGCAAAGCCAGGATATGAAGAAAAGTCTATCTGACCAGGGCACGCTGCCTCTCAGAGGGAAGGCTCTGGCATTTAACCCTGCTCAAAGGGCTCTCTTCCTTCCATTGAGGACCCCACCCTCACCTTCTAGCATCTTCCGCAGCTGCTTCTCCTTCTTGGCCACCTCGTTCAGGAAGAGCTTGGAGTTCAGGTGGCCGATCTTAGGGGGAGAAAGGCTGCTGCCCGTGCAGGTCTGGGTCCTGGGGGCAGTGGACGGGGCATCTGCTGTGAGGAGGTATCACCGGTGAGCCCGCCCTACCTCCCCGCCGGGGCCTGGCCCTCCTGGCCCTCCCCCAGATGTGTCCCCTGAGGGCCGGCTGCCATCCGCTCACCTGTCCATTAGGATTTTCACAGACTTGGTGTTCTAGGGGAAGAGAAAAGGGTTAGTGAGTGGGAAAGGCAGCCCGGAAAAGAGGAAGACAGAAGCTGCCTCGTCCTCTCTCACCCCAGGCGCGGCTGACCCTCTGACTCTGGGCAGAGTGTGTGAGGGCGGGGGAGGGAGGTCTCCATTGTTAGAAAATAAAAATAGCTAACATTTATTGAGCCCTTTCTATGTGATAGACAACACTGTAAGTTTTTTCTATACATCCATCATTTCATCCCCGCAACCACCCCAGGAGGAAGGTTCTGCAAGCACTCAACCCTTTAACTGAGATCTTTGGGGCCAGATGTGTTTTGGAATTTGGAATTGTTTTGATTTTAGAAGGGAAATATGGTGCCTGTACCATATATTACATGTCTTCTCTTCCCCAATCTAATATATCAATGTTTCTGCAGCAAAATGTTTCAATATTCGTACCAAGCGAGATAAAGACAGACCATAAATTGCCAACATTAGTTCAGGTCAATTTTTGCTGTTAAATGAGTTGCCAGAATTTTTTTCTTTTGGCTTTCAGAGATTTTTAGAATTTGGAATTGTGCATGAAGGATAATACATCTATATTATCAACCCCATTTTATAGGGAAGGGAACTAAGGCAGAGGGAACATATATGACTTGCCCAAGGTCACAAAGCTACAAACAGCAGGGTGGGAGGGTTTTGAATCCATGCAGGCTGGCTCCAAAGCCCTGAGCATACTGGTGGAGGTGCTGGTTGGGGAGCAAAGGACTGCAGACTTCAATTTAGGAATGTCCCCTGGGTCCCACCAGCCGGTCCCAGGCCCAGCCCACCTTCATGAAGCTGATGTCCTCTGTCTTGTCAAAGAGCAGCTGCAGGGAGCCCAGCAGCTTCTTGGCCTCCTGCATGCGCTCCCCGAGGTGCAGCGCCTGCGCTGCGTTCTCGCTGCAGAACTTGGCCTGGGCCTTGTCCAGGACCTCCACTGTCTGCCGCAGGTCCTCATCCAGCAGCTGGTGCAGTTTCTCGTACTGCAGCCGCACTTCCTCCTTCAGTTGGCTCACCTTCTCCTGTGGGCACAGGGGGCAAGAGTGAGTGGGCAGGTGAGCGCTGGGGATCTCTGGCTGCCACTCCTGTCTGTCTCACATCCTGGATGGTGGAGTTGGGGACCCCCGACCCCCAGGCTGCCCAGAGCTCCTGAGGGCTAGGTCTGACCTGCCAATTCCTCGTCAATAGCATAGGGCTCTGTGCCAGCAACCCCTGGCATGCATGGGGGTCATCCACTGACAGTTCACTGAATGACCAACCAAGGGATTCTGGCACAGAGCCAACCATACAATAGATTCTAGTCCAGGTAAATAGCCCAAGGCCCTGACCCAAGCCACCCCCACCCCATACCACGGGCTTGGGCTTGACTACCTCCACCAGGCGCTTGTCTGATTCAAGTTTGTATAGCTGGTCCTCAATGTCCTGCTCTCGCTCCTCCAGCCGGTCCTGCTGCTTCATCAGCATCTTCTGCAGGGACAGTTGGGGTGGGGGCATCAGAGGGGGCTGCAACTCCACCCCTTACCAAGGATGGGTGAGCACCATCCTTCCCTCGATAGAACAGACTCACCCTACAGATCCTTTGACCCAGATGACCTAAAATTTCTGCCACCCAACCACTTCTGGCCCCCATGCAATCCCAGGGGCCTGGTGACAGCTGTCTGGCCAGCCTGTTCCCAGGAACAGAAAGTCTGGAATAGCTTCCTACACATATCTAAACCATGAGCTTTCTGAGGGCAGGGTCAGGCCAGCCTCTGTTCTAAGCACTTTTCCTGTATACACTTATCTAATCATCCCAGTAATGGTATGAGATAAGAAATATTATTAACCTCATTTCAGAGAAGAGGAACCCAGAGAGGTTAACTAATTTGCCCAAAGTCACACAGCTAGTGTCAGAGCTGGGATACAAACCTAGGTGATCTGGCAGTAGGGTCTGTTCTTACCCAAGTCATGAGAGCTCTCTCGAGGGAGCCCCATCTTAGGGATGAGTACTCTAAGGTATAGAGGGTCAAATAACCTTCCAAGATCACGCAGGCCCTCTGACTCAGTCCAGACATCCCACCCTATACTTGCCTTACACTCAGGGGCATTGTGCCAGCCACCCCCTCCCTGTTCTTGACACTGAGAGCTAAGCCTCTTGCTAGCTCCCTCAGGCCCTAATATGGACCCAGGTGGAAAGGAGACTCTGGCTCTCCCTAAGACCTGAGGCCAGTCTACTACAAGGTGCTGGACCAAGCTGCTCTTCTCAGCCCCAAATCTCCTGTCTCCACAACCCTCTCCTCCTAGCACTGCCCATCCAGGCTGCTCCATCCATCCTGTCATCCTCCCTTGCCAGATACACCTCTTCAAAGGGTCTCTCCCCTGCTCAAGAACCCTCAAGGACTCCCTCCTTCCAAACACTCTGGCACAACAACGAAGGCTCTCTTACAACCCGACTCTCCCAGCAGGTGGGCTGGGATTCTGTCCCCAACGCTGTGCACACATGAACTCACTGCACCATGCTGTTTCCCTGCAGCTCACAGTTCTTCCTCCCTCCCCTTGTCAAAAGGCCCAACTTAAGGCCCCTCTCCTCAGGGAAACTTTCCAGGGGCCCTGCTCGGAGTTTGTGTGGGTCCCTTCCTGTCCTGGCCATGCAGTGGGGCTGTCACATTCTGCCCTCCCTCTATAGCTGTGCTGTCCAATACGACAGCCACTAGGCACATGTGGCTATTTAAAAAGTTAATTAAAAATAAGTTAAATTTGGGGCTGGCCCCGTGGCCGAGTGGTTGGGTCCGCGCGCTCCGCTGCAGGCGGCCCAGTGTTTCGTTGGTTCGAATCCTGGGCACAGACATGGCACTGCTCATCAGACCACGCTGAGGCAGCGTCCCACATGCCACAACTAGAAGGACCCACAACAAAGAATATACAACTATGTACTGGGGGTCTTTGGGGAGAAAAAGGAAAAAATAAAATCTTTAAAAATAATAATAATAATAAGTTAAATTAAACATCAGTTTTTCAGATGCACTAGCCTCAGTTTACATGCTCACCAGCTGCATGCAGCTGGTGGCTAATGTATTGGACACTACAGATACAAAACATTACCATCATCACAGAAAGATCTAGTCTGTCTCACAAACCATGGTCTGATATCCCTAGAAAACTCACAGCCTCTTGAAAATAGGGCTTTGCTGCTGTCTCTTCCCAGCACCCTATAGATACAGAACATGTTTACTGGATAAACGTGTTGGTTTTGTACACAAACTAAGGTTTGTGAAGCAGACGCACAGAGCCCAGCTCACAGTAAGCATCCACTCAGCAAGGAGTGGTTCTTTTTCTTCATCTCTGTGGGCCTCAGAGTGACCCTCAAGCTTGACCTCATGACCTCCACTCCCATTCACACCCAGCAGGCTTCCCAAAGACGAGCTGTCACCAATCCCTTTCTCCATCCCCCAACCCATCTGACACATAGGGAAACCAAGGCCAGCAAGAAAGTGCAGCAACCCCATTTTGTGTGGGTGGCTAGCCCGGAAACAAAAAACCAGGACCCTGGAGATAGAAGCAGGTAGGGGGTGAGGCTCTCAGATTCTAAGCTGAAGAAAATGGGGCACCCCCCACCCCAACGACTTGACCTTTCAATGACCCAGGACAGGACCTCTAAGAACCAGGCCCAAGAGACTCTGTCCTACCCCTAGCACCTTGCCCTTCCAGCGGGCCCGCTCCCCAGCCCAACACGCACAGTGATCTGCTGCCAGCCTGAGAGTCAGAGCCTGTAAAGAAACACAGCTTGGGGGGCGGGGGGCAGGAATAGAGGTAGGCATGCCTCTGCCCTGCCTGGGAAGTACCCACAGTTGTGTGAAGAGGGCAGGTAGTACCCTGCAGCATCACCTGGATACGTGCATACAACTGCACACACACACAAGCACACATCGCCACCTGGGCCCTGACACCACCTCATGCACACTGTTGCATACGGCCGCACATATACTTGTACCCAGGCCCCTGTGTGGTGATGGCTGGGGCTCCTGAAGGCCCCAGACAATTGAGGGAGGCCTGCTGTGCAGGCAAAGTGGCCAAGACTCCCCTCCAGGAACAGTAGGCCTTTTGACCTCCTCTGTAACACCTGGCCCTCAAATTTTTGCCTGCTGGGTGCCTCGTACCCACACTCAGGAGAATAGGGCCCCCCAGAGGCATCTCAGACTCCAGGTCACTCCTGTCTTCCCAGGGCCCGGCATATCTGAAAGCCTAGCCCCCACCCACCCCTACAGATCTTTGTCCCGTGGTCTGCCTGCCCAACTACTTCTTACGATCAAACCTATCAGTATCAGATTAGGGGCTGAGTCCAGAGAAGGGGCAGGAAAGAGGCAGCCCCAGGTAGGTTCCCAGCTCAGTTTCTCTTGGAGGAGAGGAACGGGGCTGTTCCACTCCCACCTTCTAGACCAGTGAGAGCGCCCCCCCCCCCCCCCCCCCCCCCCCCCCCCCCCCGCCAAACCCCATCAGGGAGTTCATGGCTGACCCCTTAGGGAAGAGTCAAGGGAGGCCCCTCCTGTCCAGACCTGGGGGTGGAGCTCAGCCCTTTCCCTCTTCTTCTAGGCTTTTCTCAGAGCCTTTCCTGGCAGCGCTTCTACCCTGGGACCCTGCAGTGTCTTCCCTTAGCTTCATGGTTCCAGGTCTTGTTCCCTGTCTGCCAGAGCCCTCTGGGGCAGGAGCCCAGTCCAGGCCTAGTGAAGGCAGGGTCCACATTCCCTAGCAGGTGGCTAGGTTTCATTTCCCCTCCCCCAGCTCAGAGGCCATGAGGTTCCTGTGTCTGCTGCAGGTGGAGGGGAGGCGCAGGATTGGGGAGGAAACTGGCCAGGGGTTGCCACCAGGGAGGGCTGGGAGGAGGCCGAGGCCGGCCAGACCTCCCTCAGGGCCAGGTGATCTTAATCCTACCACAGACAACACCTGGGGGCAGCAGGGGGTTGAGGGGACTACCACTACCTCAGGCACTGGGAAACTGGGGGGAAGGAGGAAAATATCTACTTGCTTCCCTTTCATTACCCCTCGCCTCAATTCCACTAAATGCTGAATTAGGTTGCTGAGAAGCTGAAGGATGCGGAACGGAGGAAGCAGGGCCTGGACCCCACCCCACTACCAGCAGCCTCCTTCCCATCCCAACCCCCAGGGAACTGCTGAGAGCTGAGGCCCCTTTTCCCACCTGGGAAAAAACCCACAGCTGAGAGATGGGCCCAGATTTCCCAGCTTGATCCAGAGCAAGGGCTCTCAACGTATGTGTGGGGAGTGGACAACAGGAACGACTTTACAAACTGCTCCCAGCGCACCGTGAGTCACCCGGACTGTGGCATACCTCAAGTGTGCAGGAGCAGGGAACCAAGGTCTAGACTAGAAGCACTTGGGGGACCAGGCCTCCAGCAGGAGGAGGGACAGTGTGAGGCCCAGCTCCACTTAGTGGCCTCTGGCCCAGGTGGGACCTGCTCACTCATGTCCCTGTCCCTGTCCCTTAGGACCTAAGGCCTTCCATAGTCTGCTCCTGGGCCTGTGAGGGCACAAGCATCAAGAAGACTTGGTGGCACTTCATTCCCATCCCCCCAGGGCCCCAGAACATCCTGTTCCTCATACCTGTTGCCCAATGTTCTAGACTCTGCCTTGAGCTGCTCCTCTATGCCCCTCCCAAACTGGAGAGGGGACAACTGTAAGCCCCTTATAGTCCTGCCCCGGGAAAGCCTCACATCCCTTTGGAGCCTCAATGACCAGGCCCAGCTGGCGTTTTTGGTGCCAGACTGGACTGGGCAGATGGGGGAGGCCATGGGGACTCTAGACTGTATAAAAGTTAATAAATAATAATAATAAAACCCACAAGTCAAGCTTGAAGAGAATCAAGGTCAGGAGAGAACAGGGCTCCGGGGGCTGAACCAGAGGTAGGCCGGAGGTTTCGAGCAAGGCCAGGGTTGTGCCCAGGAGTGCCTGTGGTGGGGGCAGGAAGAGGGAGCTGGGCTTCTGGAGCACCTCTTCCTGCTCAGACCCCTGCCCAGATGACTCTCATGCCAGCCCCAGCTCTGGCTGCAGCCCCTGCTCAGAGCTCCCAGGTCCTAACCTCCTCCCCAGCTGCCAAACCCACCCCCCACTCTCACCCGAAAGCCCCCATCCCAGGAGTACATTAGCCTCTTATCTGTTGGGGCCAAGCACTCTCCCCTTGTCTCAGAGCAGCTTCTACCTGCCGTAGATGCCCCTTACTGTGCCTCAGCCCCTACCCTGGACCACGGTTAGGACCCCTGGGCTGAGGCAACCACAGACCCAGAGAGAAGAGGCCACAGGGCAGGAACCGGAGCAAGGAGAGAGGCAGCACCTCGGAGGCAGCCCCAGCAGACCCCAGAGAGGGTTTCCCAGCTGCAGAGTGGAATTAGCTTTTGCCACGCAGAGAGCAGCGCTCTGGGGCAGAAGAACAAAGAGGCGAGAGAGAAAGCCCCCCTTTGTCTGGGTTTGAATGCCAGGCCAGCCGGGAAGGAAGGCTTTCCCAGAGCCAGGGATGAGGCCAGCCAGGCCTGCCTGTTCAATCCAGGGCAGGGGCCCAAGCCAGGCTCACCTTCTTCCTATGCCCATCCAGACTGCCCCCGACACAGCACCCTGAGAGCCATCCAGCTTCTGCCTCCAACACTCGCCACAGGCAACAAGCTCACCCTAAAGTGAGTCCCCTCTTCCCTTCCCCTCCCCAACACCCCCACCAGGTGAGAAAGTTGCACAAAACTCACAACCACCAACCACCCACCGCCTAAGCAGGCAGTCACACATGAGCACCGTCATGCTGACAGTCCCGCATGCACGCTCAACTTCAACTTGCAGGTGTACAGCAAGCAGGGCACACAGACGCCCTCTTCTCTCTCACAAACACACACACAAGTCTTCCTGATGCGGCAGCCACACACAAGACAACTACATAATTCAGTCCATCACTCACATTCTACCTTCTCAGAGATATGTGAGATACAAAAAATTAGTCACATGTGAGATACACAACCAGAAGTGCTGGTTACACACACACCTGCAGGCAGATATGGCTGCATAGCTACCCAGAGCTGCAGGAGGCAGAGCGATCAATAGGGCGTGCAAGACGGGCGCCCGGCTGTGTCAGCAGGATCATGGGGTCGGCGGGGGCTGGGTCTCTGCCTGAGGCTCCTCTCTGCCTAGGGCCCAGGGAGGAAAGCCAAGCCAGGAGGCCTGTGTGGACTCAGGATGGTCAAGAAAGGGGCAGCTTCATGACCCTCAGACCTAACTTATATACAGCCTCCCCATCCCAGCGCCCACCCCATCTAAGACCTCAGGAGTATGGGCTGGGGGAGTGGCAGAGCAGTGGGGTCTGCCTTGTGTCACCTGAGTCCTGAGAGAGCTGGACCAGGGCAGCCCTCACTCCCACAGCCTACCTGAGGAAGACACATGGGGCAGAGACCTAGGATCTCCTCCAGGGTCCCAGCACAACCCTCCCAGCCAGGGGCACTGTGAGCAGGGTAACTTCACCCCTGCACCCCAGCAGCTGCAACCCCCAAACTGGCCAGGGCGGTCGGATCCCCTCCCCAAATAACATCTCTTCTCAACTCTAAAGCTTCGAGAATGCAAGGAAAAGGGTCGTGGCAACATTTCCAGCCTTGATCTGGCCTAGGAATGGTACAGAGGCACAACTACGGCCTGCGCGCGCACACACACTCTCTCCGCATAGCCCCTCATACACTTAACTAGGCCTTATGTTGGGTCTTCTTTCCGTGCTGAGGGAGGTCATGAGACAGTGGTGCTCCCAGCTCATAGCAGTCCCCCATTGCTCAAATGAACCCCTAAACCTGAGGGCTGGAAGGATGTTTGATCACCTAGGGCTGCTGGGCCTGAGCCCACCTGGATGTCCCAATATTGGCCCCTTAGGCCAAGCCCTAAGGGAGAAAATATTTGGGGTCTAGGTATGTCCCAGAGAGCATCCAGGCCTCAGAGCAACGTGGCCTAGACACTGACTTCCAAAGGGAAGAGCAGGGCAACAGACTTTGCAGGCCTGACTCTGACACCCCCTGCAAGTCCCCCAGGCTGCCCTGCTTGCCCTCCTGCTGGGCCCCTGCTTTAGGCCAAGGCCCAAGCACATGTGGGTGCTTGTGAGTATGCATGTGGGGGATCACAAAGGAGAGGCTGATCAGGGTTTCCCAGTTCTAGCCAATGGGGCATTTCAGCAGCCCCTGCCCCTCCCCTGGGAGGACAGAAGAGGAAGCACAAGAAGCAGAGCTATATTTTGAGGCATGTGCCAGGTCTCCATGCATCTGCTCCTATATCCAGGAGAATGCTGTTGCCCTCATCTGCAGCACCAGCACTCTTTAAGACAGACTCTCTCCAGCAAGGGAAAAGAGGCCCAGGAAAAGGCCCCTCCTTCTGGCTGCCCCAGAGAGGATGGAGAGCGCAATGGGTTCCTCCATGCAGGTTCCCCATGGCTCGCCCCCTCCCCGGAGGTGGGGCCCCTCTTCCTCCACATTCAGTAAGTCCAACTCACACCGAATGGCACTGGGCTATTGAAGGGTTTCCAACTTCACTGCCCTAGGGCACCAGAGAGAATTCAGAGGGCCTGGGGTAGGAGAGCATGCAGGGGGATGAGACTCAGGCTGTGGGACACAGATGCTGAGCGCACAGAATTGCACATCTGGCCCTGATGCAACCCACTACTTCTGAGCCTGCCCACACCGGGAATAGGAACAAACATGAACACACACACACACACACACACAGACGCATGCACGCACGCACGCACGCACGCACAGAGCTGCTGACAAAGTTCAGCGCCTGCTTCCATCCAGTTCCTTCCATGAGCAGGGGATCAGGGACCTGCTGGTGGGAACCCGAGGGTCTACTCTGCATGAGTAGACCTACTACTATGCATGAGCCACCCCCCATCCCCCAACTACACAGCCAGGAGACAGGTGCACTTGAGGGCAAAGCAGACAGTATCAAAGACACTCACAAACACAGATACACATCTAAAGATACCCTCCTCCTATCCAGCCAGGTACAATTATGTTTTCTCCCCCACCCAAACGAAAGACATGGCTAGCACTCAGACACGACTAAGAGCAAACTCGAGGGTGCGGGCCCCCTCCTCTCTTCCTTTCAGCCACATCTCCATCTTTCCCCTCCTGACTTCCCACTGCCAATCCCAGGACAGAGAACTGGACAGCCCTCCTTTCTCCTGCCTCTGCACTTTTCCCAGCCTCCTCCCCCAGCCCTTCCATCTTTATTAATAGCAGCAGCTTCCCAATACTGGAGAAAGTCTGGGCTCTGCCTGCCCTGAGTGGGGGGTGGAGGACGACAGGGGCTCATCTGCTTCCCCCAGGCCTCTGCCTTTTCCAATCCTGGGGGGCAGGGGGCAGGGGTGGGGAACCGGCTTCTCTCTCCATCCCCCACACTTCCTTTAAGGAACCAGAGGCCCTGTCCTGGCACAAAAACCCAGAGCTAGCCCATCCGATTGGAAACTAATTATACAGCAAATTTTATTTGTTATCCCTGCCCTCAGCCTATGGTGCCCCTCCTGCCTTTTGTTAGTTGTATGTGTAGGTTTTTTAATTGCTAAACAGCGACTCATTCTGACTGGTCCCCCCCTCCCCACAGGAAACAACCCCCATCTACAACCATTCCCTGCTCAGAGCTTCCTCATACCCCAACTCCCCACTGGCCTCGACTAGCCTCCAGGCGCCCCCACCCATAAACACTCCCAGTCCTACCAAAGCCTGGCCTCACCCCCATGATATCACACCCAGGCTCCAAGCTGGGGCTTCTGAGACTGGCTCAGACAGTCTCAGGCCAAGCCCTTCCTTCTGGTATGACTCAACCCTGAAAGCCAGGGGACCAGGGAGGGACCTAGGAGGAGCCCCCCCTCCACCGAAGGGGACGGAAGTATTGCCTCAGTCCAGCTCCAAAGCCAGGCCCAGAGGCCTGAGGGGGAAGGCGGTTTTGACATTGGCCACTGCTGCAGGGTGTATACAATGGGAGGGGATGCGGTTCCGTAATCACCCAGCCGGCAGCCCAGGGGAGCCAGCTGCCTGAAACCAGATTGCAAGGCGGCTCAACCTTAACCCACAGGATTCTTTTTCCGTCTTCCACTTCCCCTCCCCAAATGTGGGAGGGCTGTGATAGAGGGCTGGGCTGGGAGAAAAGGGCTCAGGGTGATGAAGACACATACTTTAAGGTTTGTTCATGCAGATGCAAGCAACACACACAGTACAGAGAGGGCAGCGATTCTCACACATGGAGAGTGGGCTATCGGGAATAATCCGAATGGCTGAGACACTGTCCGGTGACACCGCTGGCTGTCCAGGCCTTGTCCAGATCTAGATACTGGGAGTTCTGCTCTCCCTCCGGAAGCTCCCCTCCACCCCCCAATGTGTTTCCAATAGGGCTTGAAACTAACATGGCTGCTTTTGTTTACTTCCTCATTGGTATGCCAGCATCATGGATCATGTCAGCCACAGCAGCGGCACCAGGACAGTCATTACATAAACAGCAGCTGGAGAAGCAGGACCTGGGTCATTGCCTTGGTGACTTTGCGTAGGGCCTACAGAAACAAGTCTGGGAGAGGGAGCTGTGCGCCAAACAGAAAAGCAACACCCAAACTCTACCTCTGTCAGCCCCACACCTCAATTCTATAAATGACTCACAAGATGGACCCTATGAGCACAGGTGCAGGAATGTATCAAGCAGCGATGGAGGACCCTTATTCCCAGGACCTTGCCCCCAAACTTTTAGAGTACTAGAGTTTGGAAGGGGGGGGGCCTCTGGCCTGATGTCACAAGTGTCAGCCTGTCCGGATGGGTGGTCCCCAGAGAGTAGGAAGTGAGTGTGTGTGTGTAGGGTACTTGCCCGGATCTCATTCCTCCGGATCTCCACGTCGCACACCGAGTGTCCCTGATGCGCACCGCTGTAGTAGCAGCAGTACTGGCACACGGCCACCTGCTCGGCCTCGCAGTGGTAGAGGCGGTAGGCGTTGTGCTGCGGGCAGCTCCAGGCCCGCACGTCGTCCGCCTCCACCAGGAGGTGCCCGCGGGCGGTGGAGGGCTGCTGCAGGTGCGTCTGCACGTGGGACTGGCAGCAGGGCGCCTCGCAGCGCAGGCAGACCTTCTGCGCGGGCAGCGGGGGGCCGCGGCGGCAGAACACGCAGTGCAGCGCCGCCGGCGGCTTCTCCACGTGCAGGGCGTTGAACTTCTCCACGATGTTGGTGAGCTTCAGGTTCTTCTCCAGGCCCGGCTTCTGGTTATAGGCCTGGTTGCACTCCGGGCAGCGCACCAGGCCGCTGTCCTTGGCCCACGCCTCGCCAATGCAGCCCCGGCAGAAGTTATGTTTGCACGGCAATTGCACCGGCTCCACGAAGACATGCAGGCAGATGGGGCAGATGAGCTCCTCCTCGAAGCAGTTCTTCCAATTCTCCGCCATGGCGGCTGCGGGCAGGGGGCCCGGGCAGGCCTCCCCAACTCCCTAACCCTAGGGTCCGTCCGGTGCAGCTGCAGGTCCACGGAACCCCGAGCTTCGGCCCCAGGCGGCCCCAACAGTCGCTCAGTCACCAGCGCCTTCCGCGCGCCCGCCCCCCAGAGGAGGGAGCCTCGGTCCTCACGCCGCGCGCGCAGCCGGCTGCGTCTCCTCCTCCTCCCGAGCGCCTAGCGGGAGGCGGCGGACTGCGCCAGGGCCGCGGCCGGGGCACCAGCCCTGGAGGGGAGCGCCGGGGTCCAAATTCCATATAAGAGGCCGCCTCCCCGTCGGCGCGGCTAGGGCAACGGCGGCCCGCGGCCTGCGCTTGGCCCCGCGGCTGACATTGGGGCGCGCCCCACGGCGGACAGAGCCCGGGAGCCGCACACTTCCTCTAGCGACGGCGGAGGCAATGGTGGCTCCCTCCCGGCTCGCCGGCGCCGCGCCTCCCTCGCCTGGTCCGGGGTCCGAGAGCCGGGGAAGCGAGTGCGGTCGCGCCGAGAGTTGCTAAATCCGGACCCGGCGGGCGAGGCGACCCGGCGGTCCCCGGGCCGTGGCGCGGGCGCCCCCCGGCTGAGCCGCCGTCTGCGGGTGCGGGCTGCGGGGCGCAGGCGGGCCGACTCCGGGGCGCTGCGTGCGCGCAGGGGCAGTCATTCAGATGAAATTCCAGTCCCCGGCCAGAGACACCAGCCCGCCTCTGCCTTCCTCCTCCCTTCACAAATAGAAACGGAAGGGGGAGGGAGAGAAGTGGAAAAAAAAAGCCAACCAGAAAGGGAGGGAGGAGAAGCCCCGGCGCTGCTCCGGCCTGACCCCCTCGTCGCTACTTCTGCGCTCCCCCGAGGCCCGGCGCCCGGTGCCCCCGCCGCAGAGAGACCCCGCTCTCCGTCTCCGCGCTGGGCGGGCGCCTCGGCTCTGCCGAGGAAAACAAGGATTGATCAAACTAGAAAGGAATTTTTCTCAACTGCTAATGAACAGGAGGCTAGGCTCCCGGCCCTCCCCTCCCCCCGCCCCGGCCCTCCCCCTTCGCCACCCCGGCCTCCCTCCCCCCTACTTTCTTTTCTTCTCGGCCTCTGCTCCGGCCTGGAAGGCTCGGGGCTGCGGTCGGAGCCAGCCTGCGGCGGCGGGGCCGGGCCGAGCCAGCCGGGCCGGGCTGCCTCCCTCAGCGCCCAGCCATCTTGGGCTCCTGGAGGCGGCCGCGGTGGCGGCGGCGGCCGGGGGTCCGGACGCGCTCGCTTGAAGGTCCTGCAGCGTTCTCTCTCTCTCTTTTTTCAGTGTTTTTTTTTTTTGTTTTTTTTTTTTTCTTAGGGGAGGGCTGGCGGCCTCCCTCAAATTAGGAGAGAGAGGGGAGAAAATGCCAAGTCCCGATTTCTCTCCACCTCTGCTCCACCCACCCCGGTTCTTTCCAAAAAATAAAAAAAGATTAGAATTGGAAGAAGTCGGCAGAAAGGCGAGCGCCCGCGGCCCCCGGCTGCTGCCCAGGCGACGCGTCCGGGGCGGGCCCGCGCCCGTCGCTCTGTCCGTGGGTCCGTTTGTCCGCCCGCAGCTTCTCAACTGAGGGGAGGGCACTCCGGGCAGGGTCTCCGCAGCGGCTGTCGCCTCAGAGCTTTATCCTCAGATCAAAAAAAAAAAAAGAGGAAGAAAAAAACCCCCAACACTCTCATCACAGCCACCTTCAGCCATCTTGCGCGTATTATTATTATTTCAGGAATAATCTGTTTAATAAAAATAGCTGCGTCTCTAGCCCCCTCCCCTGCACCCTGGGCTCCCCGCCCCCTTTTAATAATAATCTCGATAATAAAAATGATCTGCGGGCCGGGCAGTCCGCGGCTGCCTTTTCCTGCCTTGGCTCTCTCGGGCTCCGGCTCTGCTTCCCCCAGGAAGGGGGCGCGGGCGGGGGGGTGCGTCCCTGCTGCCCGCCAGTCGGCCCCCTCCGCCTCTTCGGGGAGGGAAGGGCGCCCTCGCCGCTGCCGCGCTGTTGCGAGGAGAGCGAGCGAGGGAGGGGCCCCGGCTCGCGGGACTGGCTGTTAGGGGCGCACGGGGGTCCCCGATCTTCCCGCCACTGCCCGACCTCAGAGTGTGCACCCGGGGTTGGGGGGTACAATGGGCTCGCGGCAGAGTGCCGCCGGCAGGGCGGGGACGAGGGAGGGCAGGGGGCTGCGGTGAGCCGGACTCCCGAGCTAGGGCGGAGAGAAGAGGAGGGTGGTGTCCCCACACCAAGGCCGGTCCCGCTACTCGGGAAGGGGGCGGGGAGTCGGGGAGGGGGAGGCGAGGAGAAAGCGGCAGCGCAGCGGCGGCACCTTTAATCAGCGCCCGCTGGTTCGGCCCACCGGCGCTGAAGAAATAAACCGCCGGGGGAGGGGACGGGGCGGGGGCGGGGCGTATTGTCCGGAAGTGCTGGTACAGAGGCCGGGGCGCCCGGCTCCTCCCCTTTTCCCTGTGTGGAGTTGGGGCTGTTCCTGAGACTGCTCCTGCTATTGGTCCCCAAGCTGAGGCTCCGCCCATTTAAGGCGGGGCAAGCCCGAGAGCCTCACGTGACTTGCACTAACTTCGGTATATTAAACATTGAGGTGGTGGGGCGGGTTCCGTGCTTCTTAAAAGGGCCGTGATGCCTCTCCGTAGTGGGGCCACCTATTCCTGGGCCTCTTCGCCCGTAGTTCATTTTACCTAAGAGGGAAAGAAGGCTTTGTCAGTCTGCTCGTCTGCCTGATGGAACTGAGCAAGGAATTGCAAAGTTTCATTGTGGGGCCATTTCCCCATGTCCTTAATACTTTCCCCTCCCATTCTGACGCTTAAAACTACCAAGCAAGATAGGCATTATTAGCCCTCTTCTATTAGTAAGGAAACGGAGGCTTAAAGAACTGAAGTAATCTGCTGAAGGTCAGTCGGTCAGTTAACAAACATTTAACAAAAGATTTTATGTGCCAGGAATTTTTCTAGGTCCTGGGAATTCCCTGGAGAACATGCACAAAGATGTGAGAGAGAGTAAGGGGGTCACACAGAGCTCTCCGCAAAAAGTGACATTTGAGCTGAGACCTGAATGTTCAGGAGGAGTCAGGCAAGTGACACTCTGGGGGACAAGTGCTGCAGTCAAAAGGAAAAACAAATGTAAAAGCAATCAATTAGCATGTTCCAGGGCAGAAAGAAGGCCTTGTGGAGAGGGAGAAGACAAGTGAGATAGGGCCTTGGCAGTCATGGTAAGGAGTTGAGACTTGAAGCTGGTTGTGAGAAGCTGTCTGATTGGGATACATTTTCAAAGACGAGCCAAAGGGACTAGACATGGATTAGATATGGGGTGGAGAGGAATCAACACATAATAGTAATGGGGTAGAAATGGGATCAAGATGTGCTTATCACAGTATAGTCTATCCTTCTGAACTTTAAAAACATTCTTACTAGGTTTGTATGTATATATATATTTACCAACTCCCCCCCACCCCCATATGTTTTAAAATGTTTCCTAGGATTTGGGCCTCAACAAGAGGCTGGATAGTGGTGCCATTTAACACGAAGGAGAGAATTAAAGAAGATTAGATTTGGGTGGGGAGAGTTTCAGTAGTTCTAAGTTAAGTGTGAGTTGGCTCAGATCCCAGTGGAACTGTTAAGGAGACAATTGTGTATACCTACTTGACGGAGGGGGAGGTTTGTACTGGAGATTATGGATTTCGGAGTCATCATTGATTACGTTTTAAATGGTAGAACTCAGATTTGAATCAAGTTCAACATGACCCGTGGGCTCCTGATCCTTCCATAAAACTAGAGGATCTCTCTACTGCAGGACCCGCATCTCCTTATTCCTGATGTGGGGGCTAATATGGGTCCTTCAACGACAGAGCCTGTGTCTTTTAGCACTTTGCATCCTGCCACATGGGAGGACTTGTGCTGAATAAATGAGCAAATAAATAAATGCACACATTTCTAAATGAACAAACAAGAAAATGGTGTTCAAGTCCTAATCCTCATTTCCGTGCTCTTAAAATGGTGCAAAGAAACAAGGTCTAACTTGGAGCAATTGGAGATAGCTTCTGTGGCCTCCTTGCCAATGACCTCCAGAATAATAAAGCTAAAGGATTCCTTTCATTTCTCATCTTTCTAGACCACACCCTTTGACTTGTAAGACATCATACTCTTCTGGTTTTCTTCTTGTCTTTATAACCGCAGACTTTGTCAATTTCCATGTCAAAAATGTGGGCAGTCCTCAGAGTCCTGCTCTCCATCCTTTTCTCTTACTAATCTACACCTACTCCTTGGGGCGTCTCATTTCCTCCTAAGGCTTTTTCACTTCTGTATACTGATGACTCCTCTATTAGTATCTCCAGCGTGGATCCTCACCCTCCTGGTTGCAGATCCATGTAGCCAACTGTGCTCTGCACCCAGATGTCCCACTGGCACCTTGAATTCAGTGTATTGGAAACTAAACTCTTCATCTTTTTCAATTTATGGCCTGTTTCCCCTCCACTGTGTTCCCCATCTCGGTCAGTGGAACCGTCACCCACTTACTTACCAAGCCAAGGATCAGGGAGGAACCTTGACATCTCCCTGTCTCTCACTTCCTTTATCCATTCAATCAGTCATCAGGTCCTCTAGATCCTTCTCTGCAACATCTCTCAGGTCATCCACTTATATACTAGTTGCTCACTTGACATCTTCACTTGGAGATACAATGAACATTTTAAAACTTAACATGTTCAGGACGATACTGATTTCTGCTCCTCCCCCAAACCTGGTCATGCTGCAGTCTTCTGCTTCTCGGTGAACGTCCTACAGCCAACCCTTCCGCAGATCTTGACTACTTCTTAACATCTCCATTACTTCACCATAATCTCTAGCCTGGATTATTTCAGTAGGTCCTACCTGGTTTCTCTGCTTCTGCTCTTACCTACTGAAGTCAATTCTCAACAGAATACCAGAATAATCCGTTTAAAATATGTCAGATTATGTCAGTCCTCTGCTCAAAATCTTCCAATGACTTCCTACTTTAACTAGAATAAAAATAAACTTTTTATACAGTCATGCACCACATTACGACCTTTCGGTCAACGACAGACCGCATATATGATGGTGGTCCCATAAAATTATAACGGAGCTGAAAAATTCCTGTCACCTAGTGATGTTGTAGCTGTCGTAATGTCGTAGCACAACAAATCACTCATGTGTTTGTGGTGATGCTGGTGTAAACAAATCTTCTGGTCCTGGGGGCTGGCCTGATGGCGCAGCGGTTAAGCTCACATGTTCTGCTTCTTGGTGGCCCGGGGTTCCCCGGTTCAGACCCCGGGTGCAGACATGGCACTGCTTGGCAAAAGCCATGCTGTGGTAGGCGTCCCACGTATAAAGTAGAGGAAGATCGGCATGGATGTTAGCTCAGGGCCAGTCCTCCTCAGCAAAAAGAGGAGGATTGGCAGTAGTTAGCTCAGGGCTAATCTTCCTCAAAAAAAAAAAAAAAATTCCAGTCCTTCAGGAGGTATTCCAGAAGAACGAATTGTTATCCTAGGAGATGACAGCTCCATGTGTGTTATTGCCCCCAAAGACCTTACAGTGGGACAAAATGTGCAGGTGAAAGAGAGTGATATTCATGATCCCGACCCTGTGTAGGCCCAGGCTAATGTGTGTGTTTGTGTCTTAGTTTTTAACAAAAAAGTTTAAAAAGTAAAAGAATATGGGGCTGGCTCAGTAGCGCAGCAGTTAAATTTGCACGTTCCTCTTTTCGGTGGCCCAGGGTTCGCCGGTTCAGATCCTGGGTACGGACATGGCACCGCTTGGCAAAAGCCACGCTGTGGTAGGCATCCCACGTATAAAGTAGAGGAAGATGGGTATGGATGTTAGCTCAGGGCCAGTCTTTGTCAGCAAAAAGAGGAGGATTGGCAGTAGTTAGCTCAGGGCTAATCTTCCTAAAAAAATAAAATAAAAATAAAAGAATGAAAAAAAAATTTTAAATAGAAAAAGCCTATTGAATAAGGATATAAAGGAAATATTTTTGTATAGCTGTACAATGTGTTTATGTTTTGTGTTATTACAAGAGTAAAAGTTTAAAAAAGTTAAAAAGTTTATACAGTAAAAAAGATTAAAGGTAAGCTAAGGTTAAAAAAATTAAAGTTAAAAATGCTTTTTTATAAATTTAGTGTAGTCTAAGTATACAGTATTTATAAGTCCACAGTAGCGTACAGTAATGTCCTAGGCCGTCACATTCACTCACCACTCACTCATGGACTCACCCAGAGCAGCTTCCAGTCCTGCAAGCTCCAGGCATGGTAAGTGCCCTATATGGGTGTACCATTTTTTATCTTTTGTTTTTTTTGTCTGTTTTGCTGAGGAAGATTCCCCCTGAGCTAACACCTGTGCCAATCTTCCTCTATTTTTTGGTATGTGGGCCACAAGCACAGCATGGCTGCTAAAAGAGTAGCATATGTCTGTGCCTGGGAGCCGAACCCAGGCTGCTGAAGTGGAGCACACTGAATTTAACTGGTAGGCCATTGGGACTGGCCCCATTTTTCTCTCTTTTATACTGGATTTTTACCCTACCTTTTCTATGTTTGGATATGTTTATATATACAAATACTTATCGTGTTACAATTGCCTACAGTATTCAGTACAGTAACATCCTGTATAGGTTTGTAGCCCAGAAGCAATAGGCTATACCAAATAGCCTAGGTGTGTGGTAGGCTATACCACCTAGGTTTGTGTAAGTACTTTCTATGATGGTTCGCACAACGAAATCACCTAACGATGCATTTCTCAGAACATATTGCTGTAATTAAGTGATAGATGACTGTAATTGCCTGCAAAGTCCTCCACAATCTGGCCTCTGGGTAAGTAATCTCCTATTATTCCCCTTGTCGCATTCTGCTCCAGCCACACTGGCTTCCCCTCTTGTCCCTTGAATACACTTGGTGTGTCTCCCCAACCCCTCAGGGACTTTACAGTTGGTCTTCTCTTTGTCTATGTGTGCAAGTGTGCAGATATCCCTATTGCACACTTCTTCCTGTCATGGAGATCCTTAGTTCAAATGTCACCTATGCAATGAGGCTTTCCCTGGCCTCTGTATTTAAAACCGCACCCCTCCCCCAGCCCTCACTATCTCTCCACCTCTGCGTTATTTTTCTCCATAGTGCATATCTCCATTACTATGTATTCTACTTTAAAAAAATATTATGTATCTCCCATCATTAAAATATAGCATCTATGAAAGGAAAGATTTTCTTTAATGCTGTTATCTCCGGTGTCTAGAATAGGACCTAGCACATAGGTGGTGCCCAATAAAGATTTGTTGAATCAATGACAGTCCCATTCTCTCCATCCCTACTGCTTCTATCCTGATCCAGGCTTGACTGGTTTCCTTGCCTCCAGTCTTGCTCTCTTTCAAAATGCTCTCCACCCAGCAGGCAGGGGCATGGTCCTAAAATGAAAGCTTGATGCCTTCGACCATATACTCTGGGCAATTTGAAGTCTACAGTTCCCAAAAGTTTTGGGGCTTTTGCCTTTGTTGTTCTGTCTGCTTGGAGAGCTTTGCAAAGTAAAACCCCCTCTGCTTTTGCCCAGTTCATCTTTTAACATCCTTCAGGCTTTGATTTACATGTCACTTCTTTCAGGAAGACATTTTTAATCTTCCCAGACTGGGCGGGGCATCTTTTCTGTGTTTACCTATAAAAGGTAAACGCTAATTGAGCAATTCCTATGTGCCAGGCATCTCAGGTATATTATCTCATATAATCCTTGTAAAAACTCTATGAAGTGAGTATCCATTTGCAGATGAAGAAACAGAGGCACAGGCTAGTTAACCTGGCTAAATCACACTGGTAATAAGTGGTGGAGCTGGGGTAGGACAGAAAGCAGCTTACTGGCTTTCCTTTTTAAATGGCTCTTCCTTGTAATTGTTTCCTTGTCTGTTTTCCCCTACTGTACTAAGAGCTCCTTAAGGCCAGGCCTGTGTCCAGTCTCCCAGCACACAGCAGAGTGCCCAGCACACGTCTGTTCAAAGAACAAGTGAATGAACATATTTTCTAGTTCTTAACGTTTCCCACAGTGTTTTTGCAGACGCTCAACAATGCAGGTGGCCTTCCTCTGTCTTGTAAAGGTTGTGACCCAGAAGCCCCATCCTCCTTTCTTTCAGTGCTCTCTGGCCTGAGATGGGGTGTGGGGTGGCAGTGGGTGAAATTGGAAAAACAAAGGCACAGGGTGACTGCCCTCAATTCTCTGGCCCCAATAAGGCCACTACTCTCATACAACCCCCTCAAAGTCTCCCTTGCCCCTGAAGTTCCTCAGAAAGCTATGCTCACACAAACCACGGACACCCACCAGCAGTCATCTTGCCCCTTCCTCCATCCTGCCCTTAGCTGTCTCCCAAGGACTTCCTGGCACTACGAAGGAGAAGAGGAGACTGCGTCAGTGTCACCATGCCCCCATGGAAGGGGCCTGGAGGTGGCTGCCCCTCCCAGAACACATCCTGACCTGCCCATGCATCCCTCTCTTCTCCTGCCCAGCAAATCACTCCTCTCACCCTACCCTGGCCTCCCCCCTCCTCCCCCTCTGCAGGCTGCAGCTGCCTCAGTGCCTGGCAGGCTGGGTTGAGTCACTTCCAGCTTGCATTCTCCTTCTGGTCAGGCCAGTTTGGCAAATCTCTCAGGCTTCTCAGCCCCATAGCTCTGGAGCCCTTGGGCCCCCCTCCCCAGCGCCCCTGATGCTGCCCTAGATGGGGCAGGGCAGACACCTGGAAGAATGTACAGGCCTTTTTGGAGGAGACATTAAAGATCACATGGCAGATTTCTCCCCTCCCTAAATCTAGGGATGGGGTCTCTGCTCTAGGCCAAGGAGCCCTTCTCTTCCAGAAACAACCCCAGCCTAGTCCTGTCTCCTGGAATTACCTAAGCACAGGATCTCACTATTCTGTACTTTCTGCGGTAAGAACTTCACCCTGATCCTAGGTCCTTCTAGGCTAGTCAGATGAGGAGGATTAGATCCCTCTGTCTAAGCTCCAAGGAGAAAGGGGTGTGGCCTGGGCCACCCTGAGGTTGTCAGCCTGGCTCCAGACTCTCCCAGCAAACTTTCTCTGACTGCCAGAGGGACTTAGGGCCCCAGACGGGACCTGCCCCACTACTCCAGGGGCCAGCCACAGTTCAGCAGGAGGTCACGGGGAGGAGGAGTGCTGACCTCCTCCTGGGGAAGGTCCTCCAGGTATGGCTGGTTCTCATAGAGGACAAGGAGGGGAGCTAAGAGTCCCTTCACAGGAGCTGACACCCCCTCCTTCCTCCCCTCTTGGGATGACCCCAAGACCTCTGCCATCAGCCCTAGCAGAACCTCTTGGGTTCTGCTCCATCCTGAGGACCGGGAGAAAAGACCCTGCTACTCTCCAGGACAAACAACCCAGGCCTAGCAGGAAGGGAGAGTGCGTGCGGGCCCAGAGCAGTCCTGCAGGTTCCGGGAACCCTGTCTAGGTGTAGACACCCTCCTGCCTGCCTCCAGGTTGTCACCTCCTCCCCCATGGGCATTAGGCTTTGTTTTGCCACATTAGGCCCTGGAGAGTCAGGAGCTGGGCAATCCAGGGAAGAAAGACCCTCCTGCCTCCTCACCAGACCAGGACCAGAAGAGTTGATAGGAAGGGGGGCTGGCTTCTGTGTCACCAGTGGGTGTGGTTCCGAGGCTGCCCCTCCATCCTGCCCCTGGCCCTGGATTAGGAAGTTGAATTTAGATGGCTGGTGAGGGTAGTGGCTGTCTCTTGGCCCTAGCTGGAAGGGGGCACAAGGACTCCAAACTGGAGGGGAGGAAGGCCCGCTTTCCCAAGGGGAAAGGGTGTTTTGGTGAGAGAAGGGTAGAAGAGGAATGAAGTGGCAGAAAGGGTCTTCCCCACCCATTCATCTCCCCAGACCGTGTCCCACACTCCTACCCTCTTGACCTTAGAGGAATTCAAGACCAGTGAAAGAGCCTGATCCTGCAAAGTCATTTCTGCATGACTGAAGAGTCATCAGCTGCATGATCCTGCTCCTTGACGCCCCCTCCACTCCCAACAGTCCTGGGGCCTTTCCTCATCCTGGCTGCTTCTAAGTGGCTGAGTCCAGCCCACCCCCTCTGCCAGGCCCCAGGCTTTCTGCTCCCTTACTCTAGGCAGCCAGAAAGGAGCACAAGACACAGGCACTTCTGCAAATATGTTTAATGCACTTAGATTACACAGAGGAAGAGGGAGCAAGAAGGAAACGACATCTAAGTGAGTCACCCAAAAATTCTTACAAAAGTCCCAGGCTGGCTGCAGCCCCCAGGAACTGAGTCGCCATTGACATTAGAAACTAATATAAAATTTTACAAAAGTCTGCTCATTGCAGCATTCAGGTACTTGTACAAAAGGAGGGCTCTCTCTACAGGGCTCCTGACTTGTAACAGGGACCCAGGTACCTCACTTGGCATGGAGGACCCAGAAGCCAGAGAGGAATAACCATCAGATAAAAAAATACAGTCAAGGGAATTCTCTACTGGTCTGCCCCATAGGGGCACCAACCTTCAGTTTTTTTCCCTGCTCTCAACTCAGTCTCAAAACCCATCCCAAGACCCTGTGTTTATTTTTTTAAACGCTCTAGCCCTTTACACTCTCCCGAAGTCTTCCCAGTCCTTGCCCTGAAGCCTCACCTTTGGAAGAGGAAGAGGCACCAGCTCCCCGACCAGACCTGAGACCTTACGTGAGCCTCTTCCCCTCTGAATGGCAGCTTGGTCTGTAGTCCTCTTGCAGCTCACACTGAATCGGGGGAGCCACAGGAGTCTGCCTCATGCAGCAGGCAAACAGCAAGGGGGAGCCCCTTCCTCTCAGAAGCTTTAGCCATGGGGACCTGGAGGGAGGGGGTGGGATTGAGCAGGCCTTAAAGAAGCTGGTAGAAGAGGCTTCCTACCTCCCAGCTCACTCTCAGGTCAGGGTTCCCAAAGAGCTGCAGGGAGGGAAAGCAGGGGTACATTTAGTGAGCACTCCCCCATACGCCAGGTGCTGTGCTGGGCATGCTACATGGTCAGTCTCACTTGATCCTCAGTGAGGGTCCCCTCTCACCAGCCAGAAGCTCAATGGAGAGCACTCCCCCACAAGAAACCTCCAGAAGGCACCACTGCCCAAGGAAAGGAGGTCTGGTCAGAGATGGTGGACACTGCCACTCCCCCAGAGCCAATGCACTGTAGGGAAAGGAGATGGAGGCCTGGCCCCAGCCGGACCTTGGAGGTTCCTGACATGGCTGGGCAGGAAGGGGCCACAGGCTTCCTGGGCTCACTGTCTCTGAGCTCAGCTGCTTCCCTCCTGCCTCCCATACTGATGACAAAGCTTAGCTCAGAAAATACCCTCCTTCCCCGCAGCCAAACCAGGCAGGTGAAGGCAGGTCCCCAGAGAGAAAGAATTTGTGGAGGGGCAAGTCAGGGTGGCAAGGAAAGGAGGCAAGCTGGTGGTACCTCTCTGGCCACAAAATGTCAGAAGACAAGAGCTTCAAAGGCAGGGATGCCGTGGTGGGCAAAGGCCAGGAAATGTCCTTTTGGAAAAGTTCTCAGAGCAGAGGGCACAGCTGCTGCCAACATCAGGTCCAGAGGGGCTTCCATCTTCGCTGGTGGGGACCTGGAGCCCGTCTCTCCCAATATTCCAGACTGATCTGCCTTGAAGCTCTGAGTTTGATGGAGTTAACTTGGTAGCCCTGAGGGTGTGTGCAGAGAAGGGGCCAGGCCCTAGCGGCCCCTTGGAAGTTCAGATCCTGCTCCATGGAGAGCCTGGCCACTGCCCTCATGGCGCCTGGAGGCAGCTCTTTGGCTGGCTCTCTCATCAGAGGGGCCCTGCACCCCATGGGCCTCCTGTGACACTCCTGGTGGTAGCCGTGAGTGTGGGGTGCAGACAGGGGCAGTGCATGGTCTTGTGTGGTCCCTGACAGACAAAAGGACTTTGCTTTGGAAAGGCCTGAAGGGTGATCTTGAAATAGTGGTCCCTAGAATCTGGGTTAAGAGGGCATGAAAGGGGCTTGTGGATTCCAGGTCAGAAGTGAGAGATAACCCAAGAGGATCCCCATACCATGGGCCAGGGATAGGTTGGCTTCTGGGAGGAAGACCATGAGATCTGTGGTATTGGGGTGAGGGACCAAGGACCATGGGAGGCCAGGATGCAGGAAAGGAGACAGGACAAGGAATGAGGAATGAAAGATGAGAAATGAATGGATACAGGGAGGATGGGTGGGTGGTAGAGTGCATTGTTTGCAAAGTCAAAGTGAAAGACATGTTGAGAGGTTGACTTTTCCATTTTTAATAAGCCAGAGTCCTACAGCCTGGAGGCTGGGGAGCGCGGGGGGATGAGGAAATGGGACAGGAGTGGTCAAAGAGCTGGAAACCCAGGCCCTGAGTGGCAGGTGGGGATGGTCTGTGAGGTGCCGGGCCTCGCTGTCTCCCAGGCAGGCCTGGTTGGGTGGAAAAGGCCTGGAAGATGAGGCTGCGGCCATCAAGTTTCCAAGAACCTGATGGTCCTTGAACTTTGTGGGGGCCCAGTCCACTTGAGAACTAGCAGCACCCTTTCCTGGCCCCAGCTGAACTGGGCTCAAGGCTGCATGGGGGAGTGTCTCAGCGTTCCCCCTGCCTCAGGCTCCCTTAGGCCCAGCCGGGAAGAAAAGCCTCTCTGTGCAGCTGGCTCCATGTGCCTGGGGCTGGCAGGAGCACACCAGCACCTTCTCTGGTGGCGGCTCAGGGGGAGATGGCCCCCAGCCCCTGTCTGAGAGAATGAGAAAGTTCATCTGGGAATAAAGTTGCTTAAAAAACATTATATACATGGCTTCTGGACATCTTTGAAGAGCAATAAAATACCATCCGGTTTCTACAAAATAAAATGAGGAGGAGGAAAACCAAACCCAATCAGAGGGATCGCTCTGTGGCCACAGGAGCTTGACTACCAAAGGCTTCCCAGGGTTGAGCTGGGCAGTGGCCCCACACGCCACTCCACCTCCCTCCCGCGGGGCTGTGTGGCAGGCGGTAGGAGGGAATGAGGCCCTTCTCCACCTAAGGGCACAGCGAAGGTCCAGAGTCAAATCTCAAACCAGAACCTGCGGCAGCAGGAGGGGAAGGTCTGCATTTGCCCGCTCACGGCCCGCTGGGGCCAAGGCCTGGTCACATGGGCTCGGCTGGCTGGGAGGTGAGGCCCCTGAGCTGCAGGTGAAGTGGGGCCTGTGGCCTGTGCACGGCACCCCACCGGCTGTGGGTGCAGTGGCTGCGCGGTCATCCTCACACTTGTCCTTTTATTTGTGGGAATCTCTCGCACGCAGTTGTTACACTGGCAGTCACCGGGGAGCAGCTGGGCTCTCCCTTGGCCCCTGCAGGGCCAGCCCAGGCTAGTGCAGAGGACTGTCGAACACCACGTCGGGTAGGATGGAGACTTTCAGCTTCTTTTCAGGCCAGCTGTACTCTTTGGGAAGTTTGAACTGTGGAGGGAGCAAGCACAGACCAGAGAGCACACTTAGCAGGACCCACCCCCTTCTTCCCGGATTGCCTAGAGAGAGGCCAGGATCCTCACCCAGGCCCTGTCCCCTGGGTACTGGGGGCAAGACAGGCCCCTGGTTGCCTGGCTTCAATCTCAAATGCTAGACCCAGGTGGGTGGCTGGGGTCAAGCAGCTGGAGTTCGGTGACCCCTTGTGTCTCCTTGCCCTGCCAATAATTAACCAGGGTTGGAGGAGGCCTGTTTTCTAACTCTTTCTTGACTGTGCTGACCTCCCTCCAGCTCACTTCCTTGGTTCTGCCTCTGGCCACAAGCATGTCAGGAATCTGCTCCCTGAGGCCCTGGGGCTAGAGGATGGGGGACAGGGGGAGGGTGCAGATGCTACAGGGAAGTGGCTTGAGGTCTGGAACTCTGTGGTCCTGTCCCCACCATGGCTTCTCTTTCAGAAGCTGGTGTGGAAGGACCCTGGAACCTGCCCTCTGTAGTCTTTGCAAAGCCTCAGCCTCAGTGGGGGAAGAGCAGCAGGATGAGTGCAGCTGGAGGTGATTTCTTGGGCTGGTGCATCCTCAGGAGGAGTGAACTCCCATCCTGCTCCCCCTTGTTCATTCTCATCTGCTTCCCAGGGTTACCAGCCTGAAAGTGGTCCCAATGGTGGCCAAGGAGAGCCCAAGGCCTTCCTGTCCCAACCAGGAATCACTGATTTGCTTACAGTTTTGTTTCTTGAGCTTCTGGTTGGGGTAGGGGAAGAGGCTGACATATCTTATTCCCTCTGTATTCCAGGACCTTGCATGTGGTCTGGCACACAGCTGGTGCTCAATAGATGCTCACTGACTTGGAAACAGGGTCTGCCTTTTATGACTCTCACTGTCCCAGGTCTCAAAAAGAAGTCAGGCCAGGCTGGAGAGGAGGAAGAACAGAGCCCTCAGCCTGCCTAGAGCTGAGGCTGGAAGTGGACAGACCTGACACTTCCTGGCTGGCTTCGTCTCTCCCTCTGATGGGGGACTGTCCAAGCCAGGACCAAAGTGGAGAGTGGGGCAGGGTGTGGGGACAGCCTCTAGACAGGAAAGCAAAAAAAAAAAAGAAGTCATTTTTAGTGACCTACTTTCCTAAGCTCCCCCTGGCTCGTGTCCTTCCTGCCTGGACTGTCCCCCTCCCATCCCCTCAACACCCAAGCTCAAAGCAGCAGTCTGGCACAGCGCCATCCCAGTGCAACATGGCCTCTCTGGAAAGCGCTTCTGGGCAGCTGGCTCTGGTCTGACTGAATGGGAGCCAGGCCTCAGGGACTGGTGATCTGTGGGGGTTGAATGGCTGGCATAGACTGGGTGCTTGGTGACTTCTGAATGTATAAATGAGTTATTTATCAAGCTGCATCCCAGAGGATAGAGAAGACACTATCCTATTAGGGGTGACTTCAGGCTCTGAGGAGTTCCTGTTCACCTGGAAACCTGGACAGGACAGTCCCACCCTGTGCACGCTCCTCTACCCCGTGGACATCACAGGCCACCATGTCCTGGCTGATGCAGCTTGGGAGCCTGTGCAGCTGGAAGCTCCAGCACTGGCTGAAAGCTAGCTCCTGCCTGGTCTCCCTCTTGCTTGAAAGCCTGGTCCCTGGGAGGTGAAGGAGCTCTCCCCCAAACACACTTCCCGGCAGACAGGGCGAGGGAAGGGTCTGTCTCTGCCATAGGCAGAGGAGGGCCCAGAAGAGCTCTCTAGAGGCCAGGCCGCTTGCTAATGTTCCACTAACCTATCAGGCATTGAGGCCAGGAAGGCTCAGATCCTGCTGGGGTGCTGCTTAGTAGGAGGCCGGGGGAGGGGAAGGGGAAGGGACTTTCCAGGATGAGGTAAGTCCCCACAAATGAGGATGCCGGGAACAAGGAAGAAAAACAAAGGGGATTATGGGCTCCATTCCTGTACCCTGGAGGAGTAGCCAGAGAAGGCACAAACCTCCACCTGGCCTGCCAGCTCCTTGGGCTCTGGGCTAGGGCTGCAAGAGGCAGACCAGAGGGGAGGGCCTATGGTTGGGGAAGGGAAGAAGGAGAGTGGCTCCTGGGTGGCCTGAGTCAAGAGCAGGAGTCCCTCGCTGCCCACCAGAACTCCCCAGTGGAATGTTCTCTGGCAGCAGGCGTGGGCTTTCTGTTCAGAACCTGCCAGGGAACAGCAGGGGCTGGGGAGAACTCAGACTAGCCTGAAGGCCCTGGCTGACTCTTCAATGAGGTTCTCAGGAGCCGGCAATTCAGACAATTTGCTGGGTGTCCTTACGAGGGCTGGGGGTGGGGCAGGGGGTAGTGGGAAGACAGAGAGAAATAAAGATGTTTAACATCTCTAGGGTCTCCTTTCCAGCCTATCCCCACAACTCAGACAGACAGACAGACAGACACACACACACACACACACACACACACACACAGAGGCTCCTGGAAGCTGGAACCCACTATCAGTGAGAATCAAACATGCTTACTTCCTCTGGAGAAGTCAAATCTTCTAAGTCCTCCAACATTTTCTCTACAAACTCTCCGGTCAACAGAATCTGGGAAGAAGACACAAGACAGGCTTTTATTTTTTTTAATATGTGGTCTTTTTGCCAACCGCCAAGCTATAGACCTTTCTTCTGGCCACGGAGGAGGTATGAGCCCACAGTGATCTGCTCTAGGGACAGAGGCAAGGCGTGAGGTCCGTCCCCACCCCCTGCCTGCAATCCTATCAGAAGGAAAGGCACCAGAGGACAATGAGGAAGCTTGGGGCCATGTGGTGGATGGAAGTGCGGGTTGCAGAAGGGGCACGGACATGGGTGGGAATTTACCCTATTTTGGCTGTTCGGGCCTCCTGCATGTTGCAGTGCGGTAGAGGGGAAACAGAAAAGCCGATGGGCAGAGAAGAGCGACTGCCAACATCCTCTTTGCCCAACCAGGCTCACATGTTCCCCCCACCTCCCACTTGATAGGACAAAAGGAATCTGTTTGGGTTTGGAATACAAGCCTTGTCTGGAATCTGGAAATGCCCCGGAAGGTACATCCAAGAATGTCTGAGTTGGAGAATTTGGAGATTGTGCACCAATCTGTCTCATTTTACAGATGGGAAAGGGACTCTCAACTCCCATTTCCATCAAGGTATCCGCATTCTCTCAGGCCGGGAGCTCCCAACTCCCTGCCCTGCAGGCCCCATTCAGCCACTGAGCTCTTCAAGACTTCCTTTGAGAAAACTTCTCCAGGTCACCTCCTAGCTGGCCCACTTTGCTGCTCTAGTCTGATACCTTGTTCTTTGATGTCTAGGACAGCCTGGCCCTGCTATTCAGCTGGTACAACCACCGCCCTCACCCCCTAAAGAAGATTTCACAGCCAATGGGAATGTCCAAGGGCACTCAGGCCTTCCTCAGCCTGATGGGCTGTTTTCTCAACCAGCTCCTCTGCTCAGGCTGGCTCTGCAGAGCCAGGCCAAGCTCACCGCAGGCCTGCACCACACCGGGCCCAGGCTGAGGATGTCTTTCCTCTTCCCAGTCTGACCCCTACCTCTACCCCTCTCCTCCCTGGGCTGGTCCATGGGGCCTCCTGGCCTCTGCACCAGACCCTTCTGTACGGCTGGCTCTACCTGCCTCTGCTTTGCCTCCTCCAGCAGACTTTGAATGCCCTGGGTGGGGCCCACAGGAAAAGAGACAATGGGGTGAAGACCAAGGTGAGGGGCTCCTCTGAGGGAAACCCTCCGGTGAGAAGGATGGGGATCAAGAACTTGAGAAAATACCCATCAGGTTTCCCCTGGGAGTTGTCCACTCTGTTCGTCTCACAAGCTGACTATATCCCAAATGTTGTCCAAGAGTTTCAACACTTGGAAATGGTCAGCTTGTGAGATGAAGTGAAATGGCAAAGAAGAGAAAGCAGGGTCACTAGGGGCCCCCCAGGATGGAGGACTCCAAAGGAAGGAAGTTGACGGGGTGGAGGTGGGGACAAGGAACGAGAAAACTACTCAGGTGAGCAGACAAACCCCCACCAGGCAATGTGCTCATTGCTCATATACCTTATTTCCTTCAGTCTGCTTACAGATGAGGAAACAGAGGCACAGAGAAGTCATGTAATTTGCCCAATGTCACACAGCTTGTGAGTGGTTGAGACAAGGCCATATTCTGCTCATGTCTGGACTCTAAAGTTAGTGCCTGAAGTACTGTTTCCAAACTCTGAACTCTTACCCCCACGACATTTACTCATTTTTCCATTCATCTGTCCATCAATCTATTTGATTTCACAGCATTCTCTGGGAGCCTCTGCTAGGCCCAGTCCTGAATGGAGCCCCAGAGACAGGCATGAAGGCAGTCCATTCCCACCTGGACATGCACCCTCCCTTGATTGACAGGGAGCCAAAGGACGTCTCCCTCCCAGGCTGCAAGCCCACATCAGGAACAAAACTGACCACTGGCCCATATCTCACCGAAGTTTCTGTTTGAGGAGCTCAGGGCTCAAGTGAGGACAGAGACAAGGTTTAGATAGGCAAAGTTGGTCCAGGGAGATGCCACTCGAGATGCCCCCTCCCTGCCCCGTTCTTCCTCCACATTCTCCAAGAAGGGGCTAGCTGCCTCCTCTCACGGACTGCAGTGGCCCCTTCCCAGTCACCCCGATCCTCCCACAGCCCGAGCCCGTGCTCCTCTTCCTCTTATCCCAGGGGCTTCCCCCCCACCAAAAGTCCAGTTTCTCTACCAGTTATCACCAGTCTGCTTGAGTAGTACAAAAGTCACATTCATATTTTTGGCATTTCCGGGGCTTGTTGCCATCTCTGCAAATGCTAGCACAAACATGAGCATACCTAAAACCCAATTATATTACAATGGCTCCAGTCCGGGCCAGGCTGGGCTGATTTCTAACCCACAAATAATTTGGAGGAGGGATTTTCTGCCAGAGAGGTAAATAGGTCTGGGGCTGTAACTAGTGCTGGGGTGGGGGGAGGGTTCACAGGAACTGTGGCCACCCAGCGAGACTCCAAAGAGCTGTGTTTCAACAACCCCACCAGCACCGAGTTCAGTCCTAAGCCAGCTCCTCCGACACAGACCTGGAATTGGTGGTTGAGAGAGGGTGAGTTATGGCAGCTTTTAGTAGAGCAACTACCAAGTGTGTACCATCTGTGTGTGGATTCATTTCATACTCAGCTGGGGGAGGGCATGGCAAGACCACAGAAGGGGACAAACCCTAGTCGCTACTCAATTTTCACTTTTGGTGATTTGCTGATTCCTTCTGGAAACTTCACCTTATTTTAAAAGAATTAAACAGGGAAAATTATACATGAGATCTGCATGATATTAAGGGTGACATACCCTGCAAAGAAACACGACAGACTGTCATAGCTCCAGGCATCTAATTTAATTTCCTTTGGGAGTTAAACCTTAGAAGCTTGGACTGAACAAACAGGCCCTGTTCTTTGTATATTTCAGACCTGGAGCTGAGAATGTTCACAGATCTTATCAACAGGACACTGGAGATAGACAGCTATGATGGAGCGCCTCCTGGGTGCTCTCACGAGCAACAGACTCGCCGTTGTGATGCAACTGTGGGAAAAGCCTGTCCAATTCTGGGGCTTGAGGCTCTTGAAGCTTGCTGGGTCCCCATGGAGCTGCCTGGCTTTGCCACAAATAATAGCAGAAATGGTTATGACAATGGCAGCAGTAACGATAACACCACCAATAGCAGGAACAGTGCCTCCTCCATGTGCCACGTGTAAGTGCTTGACGGTATCGTTTCACTGAACCCTTATGGTGCTCCTGCAAAGGAGGTACTTATCATCCCCATTTTGCAGGTGAGCAGGTGTCAAGAGGAGACAAGTCTCCTGGACTTTACAAGAACAGTGATCTGACCTCATGGTGGTAGAGGATGCTCTTTTCCTGTCTGAGGAAAATACCCCAAATCTAGAAGCCTTGTGTACTCAGTGCTGTGTCCTCTCGCTCCTCCAGTGGGGTAGGTGAAGGTGACTTTGGCTTTGACCAATGGCCTAGAAAACTAGCAGTCCCAACCCAACCAGGCACACAGCTCCTGGCCACATGTTCAGTTCAAGAGGGCTGGAATCCTGAGTGTCACAGACACACAACTGCTCAAAAACCAGGTTGACCACCTGGAAAGGAAGGCAAATCATGCCCAAAGATAGTTTCCAAGTGGTAATAGTGGGGCAAATTTCCAGGCCAGCTTACAGAATGTATACAGAAGGAAACAGTTACTCTGGCCCAGAAAACAGCAGTAGAAATAATAATAATAATAATAAAAACGATAATAGCACTCTGACATCTGTACTCACCAAGAGTTGGGCATAAAACGCTTATGTTTGTGCACAAACAGCCCTTAGAGGTAGGCATACTCTAGTGAGGGGAAATCCCCCCAACCAATCTGAGCAGCAAACTTCCCTGGGAAGCTTTCAAAAATATGAAGATGCTAGGCCCCATCCAGACCTTCCGAATCCAGACCTTCTGAAGCAGAATATCCTGGGCAAGGCCAAGACATCGGCATTTAAAAAGGCAGCCCAGGAGATCGTGGTGGGGGGAGTGCCAGGAAATACTGAGGCTCACAGGGGAAGGGACAGTGGGCACGGCTACAGAGCCCCCACCATCTAATTGGCCGAGCTGTGAGGGAGTAGTGGCTCCCAGTTCCCTTCTTCCAACCCCACCTTTGGTCAGGGAGGGGGCTGGGAATCTAGGCCAGCAGCTTACTCCGAGGTGTTCACACCAGGTACCTTAGGATAATCTGGCTGGTTGGTGACAAGGGAGGATTGTCAACAATCTCTCAACTCCCTAGGCCCCAGCAAGTTGCAGAAGGAACCCAAAAAGTGATGTTCCGCCAGCGCCTGCCCTGGGCAGGCCTGGCTGTGCTGCAGGCAGGAGCCCAGCTGCTGCAGATCTGACTCAAATGTCTGTGGTCAATGATATTTCTGAGTCTGCAAACAGCGCTGACAATGCCCACTCCTTCCCCTTGGTACGACAATCCACACTTTGTCCGGGACCTTGTTTGCTCTTCGTGTTGACACGTTGTTCTTGCTTCCCAACAAGTTTGGCTTTCTTTTTCCCTCCCTTTCCTTCTCTCAGGGAAGGAAATGGGTTGTTTACAGGGTAGGGCCTGCCAAGGAGCTGCTCTGGCACCCACAAGAGCAGTGGAGGAGGCAGGGACAAGGAAGTAGTCCAGTCTGTGTCCCCCCCCCCCACACCCACAGGCCAGATAAAAGCCAGAAAACAGCCTGGAGACCCCCCAGGCTCGGGGGCAGAGGTGCGTGTGGCAGGTATGGCTGCGGTGGTGGCACAGTGAGGCCTCACTTGTCTCCTGTTCTTGGTGGGTGGTGAGAAGTTGGCCTTGGTGGCCAGGAGCAGGCTGACTCCTCCTGCCCTGGCTGTTTGCTGGTGAGGGCAAACTCACCAAGAGCCGGGCATTAAGGACTGTGGGCCATCACAGTCCTCTCCCGAAAGGGAGGGTGCTGGACTCCCCAGGTACAGCACTAGGATTTAACCCTAATGGGCGGACCCCTGGGTGATGAGGTCACCATGACAGCCCAAGCAAAAGTCTCTAGGGAGAACACGTCTCCAGGTGCATCAGTGGAAGGAGAAAAAGTAGAGGCACCAAAGAGGAGCTGCCCAGCACCTGGGCCACGGATTGCCAAGTGTCTTCTAGACAATGTCCAAATGGGTGGATCAGGACAGGAGAAGGCAGGGGCTTGTCCAGAGGACTGTGGTGAGTCAGCTGCTGGGCTAGGAGGAGAGCCCAGCCATGATTTCTCAGGCCTGGCTGGAGCAGCAGAGCCCACTCAGAACAGCTGCCGAGTGTCTTCTCCCAAGCCTGGGGCCTCCCATCAGGGCTGGTGGGGAATGGCTAGAAATGGGGGCGCCACCTGGGTGAGCTGTCAGACACCACACAGCTGAGAAAGCATTAAAGGGCTTAAAAAAATATTCTCATATTTGGTGATGTGACCCCTATGTGACCTCTGGGGCTGACTTCTCCCGCTTCAGATCAACCCTGGCTGGGGACGGATGAACGACTCATCTCTGGGCTCGGCTCCCACTCAGAGGACTAACAGCCTGGTGTTGACAGACTCAAGGGAGAGAGGCTTGTTGGAGCCACTGGGATGAGGAATGCTGGGGGAAGGTGTGCAGGAGAGGATGCTGGCAGGCCTCCCCTAGGGTCTGAAGACCCTCCTGCAAAGCTCTGAAGTTGGCTGATGGGCTTTACCATCTCAATGAGGATGAAAACAGCAAATGGTAGGGCAAACAGAGTCAAGGTGTTGACCTCCGGAAACTGAAAAGCTTGCGGAATTGGAACAGGATTCCTGCCTCTCCAGCTCCTCCAGGAAGCAGGGAGTGTCCATTGTGCTCAACCTGGGGTTTCAGATGGCCCTGCCTTTCTGTCTGCTGAGGTCTTGAGGTTCCTGGGGCTGGAGAGATGGGGCGGGGAGCTTGGAGAGCAGGTGCAGGCCCAGGAGTAGGTGGGTGTGGAGGCCTGTCTGGGGCCACCCCACAAGCTCTGGAAAGGGCTGATTCCCTCACCTGCCTTTTTCTCTCAGCCTCTCCTTTGTCACTCTTCCCCCATGTGGGGTGTCTTTGCCATGCCCTTTCCCCAAGAGATAACAGGCCTGGGCTAGTAGCCAGAACAAGGCGCCAAGGCTGGGAGCTAGGGCTTCCAAGGCTGTTGAAGGCTGATGCAAGAAAGTCATCCCAGTCCCTCCCAATTCAGCTGGGACCAACAGGGAGTAGTCAAGCAGTAGCCAAGGGAACAGAAGTCTGGGTCTCTTCAAGTCCTAGGTCTGCTGCATTCAGCAACTTCCTGTTCCTCTGCCCCCAACAGGCGTGGGCACACAGGAGTCAAGGAGACACCCCTGATCCTGGGAGCATGAGCAAGAGCGTCCTGCAGGGGTGAAGGCAGGCCTTTCTGTGCTGGGTTCTCCCTCCAGAGGGGCCTGGGGCTCACTGGTGACTACAAGCCTAACCTCAGGCCTCCAGGAGGTCCTGCAGACTCCTAAGGAGACAGCCAGCCCCAGAGGGAGACCTAGAGGCCCACAAATAATTACAAGCCCAGGTTCCCACAAGCTAGGGAGCTGCCTGTGACTGCAGTGGCAAGACCCTAAGGAGGAAGGTGGGCTGGCAATCACATGCAGAAAACACTGACTGCTTTGGGGGCAGGGAGGAAGGCTGGTGTGGGTGTTGGCTCCACAGCTGAGGACCAGCTGGGCTGGGGGCAGGGGCGGAGAGTTTCCCAGGGCTCCTTGGAAAGGGCCTGAGAAACCCCTCAGTGAACGAGGGTGCGTGCTTGGGGAGTGGGGCCCCAGCCAACCTTCCTGGGAGCTCCCCTGTGAGCTGGCCCCTGTGGTGGACCACACTAATGAGCCCATAACACAGGCCTTTGATTAAGCAGCTCCCAGCACAGCAACTTTATTGAAACATGCCGAGGCCAGCGGCTGGTTCCCACCGCTCCCGGTTCCCAGGGCAACAGTGCATGGGAGGGGACCATGTGCTGAGTTTCAGCGGTGCTGCCCAGTGCTCAAGCTCACTGAGGGGCTGCTAGCGAGGCGAGGGGGAGTGGAGCAGGAGTGGAACATCAGCAGGGGATAAGGGGCTTGGGAACTGGGGTTGAGTCCAGAACTCTGGGGGAACTAAGGAGAAACATGACATCTGCTGAATCCTCTGGGGGCCAAGGTCTCCTGGCTGCTGAGCTTTGGAGATGCTGACCACCCACCTCCTCAGGGAAGAAAGATGTTCTAAGGGAGATGGCAGGACTCCAAGGACAGATTCAGAGTTGAGCATGTGAAAGGTAACTGGAATTTCTTCTTGAGTTTGGGGAGACCCCAGTCCTTACTTTCTTAAGGAAATGTGCTTGAGCCTTCATACACACAAACAGCTATCTGAGGACACTTCTGCTGAGACCTGTTGGCACACTGTGGCCTACTGGGAATGATGACCTGCGACCTCTCAGGGCCTGGGGTCTCCTGCCCCAACCCCACCTCCCCCCTTCTTACCAGCTCTGCCCAGGCAAGAGGCCTACTGCCTTCCTGCTCTCCACAGACGCAGCCTGGCGGCCTGGAGTACGCTGGGGCTGGGGAGAGGCCCCTTCCACTTGTGCTGGGCTAATTTCAAAGGTTACACTTCAGAGCTTTTGCTACAGTAACCACCAACACCACATGGACAGAAATCTAATGTTACCAAGTGGGACTTTTAAAATGTATTTATAACTTTATGGTTCAAAGTAATTTTGTTATGAAACAATGTAATAACAACAGTAGAAAAAGGCAAGATAATTTATGGAACACAATATCCCTAAAGCATCAGCTTCCATTTTGACCTTGGCTCAGTCTGGGGAGTGTGGTTGGTGTCCTTTGTTTGCTGTTTGTTTTAATTAAGGGTTAGTATTTTGGTGGGAGGGGGAGGAGGGAGCTGGCCTGAAGGAGGAGAAATTCGGCTGCAAGCCGGCACACACACGGACAAAAAGTATGCCCACGTTAACAGTATATATGCTTCACAGACCCCCCAGACTGGGTTAAGCTCACAAAACCAGCATAATTCTCCTCCCCTCTACTGTAATCCCTCCTGCTCCCATACACCACAAACAAGGCATGATCACCTTTTGGATTAGGGTCAGATTCCCTTTCTCGTTACTCCTGAGAGAGGTATGGTAGAGTGTTCCTCCTCCCACACCCCCAACAAACAAGAAAGGATGTTGTTCCTCTAACACATCTGGGAGTGTGCTGGACCAGGCCAAGGACCCATGAGAGACCTAGGACGGGTGGCGTCTGGAAGGAGGCCTATGGCTTTCAGGCCCTAGCACCCCGCTTGGCAGTGGCTCTGAAGCAGTGCTCCAGCCAGAAAAGCAAAGGAGGGACGAAGTGTTCTGGACAAGCCAGCAGGTTTCTGCACAGAGAAGCTGGGTTTCCATCAGGAGGAATGGAAAAGCCATTAGATGAGGGGATGGGGGAGGCTGTGTCTGCCGAGGCGTCCCCATCCCAGCCGCAGGTCGAGTTCCAGATGCCTACTTTCTAGGAATTCTGGTGGGACTTCCATATAGCAGTAGAGAGAGGCTTCCACACTGCCTCCCATCCTGTTTCACCCTCGGTTTCCTATACCTTGGTTTACCCAGGGTGCAGAAAGTGTCAGATGCCTCAAACCTGGATTTCCACAGCAAACAGAACTATCAATGGTCAGGGCCTGGAGAGTCATCTCTCATGTCTCAGGCAATAGGCAGAGAGGCCAGCAAGTGCTCCTGAGCTGGTAGGATAGGCAGCAGCATCCACGTTCTACATGGAATTTCACAACCAGCCCCTCAGGAAAGGAGTTGCCAAGGGAGGAGATGGAGGGAGTGAGGGCGGGAAGAGCCCACAGAAAGGAGGTAGGGAGAAGAAAAAGAGCGTTCTCACTTGTAACCAGGGTCCATGAGCTGCGTAAGGGTGCTCCTCAGTGGCAAAGGCACCTTCCACTCCCGTGGAGACGAATGTGATGGCCATGTCGCCGGTGATACTTTTATATGTAAAGTGCCGTCCATGCAGGAGCCTGCCCCTGGGGACGGGAATAAGGAGACAGTGAGCAGCAGGCCTGGCTAAGGCTCAGGGACTGTGGGGACTATGTTCCCCGGGACAGGGTGCCTGGAAAATGCCCTCCTGACTGCCCACCTGCCCACTAACAGGGCACTGTAACCAAGCATGTTCAGTTCAACACCTTCCAAGAGAAGCCTCTCCCAAGTTCTCTACTGTCATTCTTCCAAAGCGCTCAAAGCTAGCAGAGACACTAGCTCAGTGTTCAAAGGGTCTGCAGGGGTAGTGAATGCACCTCCTTTGTGTCCATATGAGGAAACTGAGGCAGAGAGGGTAGTTAGCAATGTGCTGCAAGGTCATGCCCAGTGCTAAGAGGGGAGGTCATGTCCCCCTTTGTTTGGAGGGTGGGGGTGAAGTTGTACCTAAACGAATTTCCCACACCCCTGGATGATGGCATAGTGCCTTCACAGCACAACCCCTGTGCCCAGGGTAGAAGCTTCCACCTGCTCCTGGGCCCTCCCACAAGATTTAAATGGCTAGCTCTAAGGCGACAAGCACATCTTAAAAAAATAAAAAATAGGGGACGGCCCAGTGGCGCAGCGGTTAAGTTCGCACATTCTGCTTCTCAGTGGCCTGGGGTTCACTGGTTCCGATCCCAGGTGCGGACCACTTGGCACGCCATGCTGTGGTAGGTGTCCCACATATAAAGTAGAGGAAGATGGGCATGCTGTTAGCTCAGGGCCAAGCTTCCTCAGCAAAAAGAAGAGGACTGGCAGTAGTTAGCTCAGGGCTAATCTTCCTCAAAAAATAAATAAATAAATAAATAAATAAATGGCTGAAGCCAAGTGGGGTCACTCTGAGGGAGCCACAAGAAGTTACTGCTAATCCCCTGTCTGGAAATACACCTGGGAGAAGGGCAGGCAGGGGCAACCCATGGGGCAGAGATGCCAGTCAGCAAAGGAAGGAAAACCTGCTCTCTGCTTTCTCAGGCTGCCTCAGATTAACCCTTCACCAGACCAAAGGCCCTGAGGTGGGCCAGAGAGGGAGCTGGGGAGGGAATGGCTGGGGTCCTGCCAGGGGGGCCCTGCCAGTCCCTGTTTACTCCAATCATGTGTTGTCTTTGCCCTGTTGCCCAGGGTGGCTGGCCAAGGCTGGTTACCATGCAAGCTCCTTCCCCAGGCTCCGGGGACAGTGGGGAGGGTCCAAACCAGGTAAGTCCTTTCTTCCTTGTCACTGTTGTCTGAGTTGAGTTATTCTTGTTGCCTTCCCTGCTATAAAAGTGAGGGTAGAAGCCCTGAGGGCTTGGAGGAAGCCAGCTGCAACAGATTCAGCCCTGTGCAGCATCCCCAAGCAGAGGGCTGAATTCTGGCCACAGGGCTGGGTTTCCGGCACTGTGGACAGCAGCAGAAGGGACACAGCTGGGCTTCCAAGTCCCTCAAGGAGTCTGCTGGGCTGGTCAGTGGATTTGGAGAAGTGAATGTTTTGCATGGGAAAAGCAGAAAGCAGGAGAAAACAGAGCCCAACCCCAGAGCCCCTGCCCTGCTACCCCAGTTCTACTGGGGACCCTGCCACCCCTGACTCTGGGCTCACGGGATGCCAGGGCCATCCAAGACTCCTAGGTCACTGAACCTTCCTCAGGAAGCAGGGCTGAGGGACACTTCTCTGGACAAAGGAGAGTTCTTCAGCACAGTGGGGGTACTGGCTGGTTCAGAGACCTCAAGCTCCCCCACAGGCCAAGATGGAGCTGCCTGACTAGCTCCCCTCCCTCCCTGGGCCCCAGACTCCACCTACGTCTGGGGGAGACGGCAAGCATAGGCCTGGGGGCTCCTAGGGGCAAGTTGTGTGATGTGGTGCTCACCTTAGGCAGAGAGGAATGAGGGCTCCTGACTCTTGGTTGAATTTCAGGTGCACGCTCTCGAGTTGCCGGGTGCGGATCAGCTCATGGGGAATAATGGCCGTGGAGCTGTCACTCTCCAGGCTGTCTTTGCGGCTCCTGTGAAGGAAGCAGAGGAACAGGTTCAGCACAAGGTAAAAACCACAGGGAGGAGCAAGACAAGAGTTTCTCAGGCTGGGCTCCTGAATGATGACAATGACAGTGACCGATGGTAACAACAGCCACCATTCACTCTGTGCTTGCCAAGTGCCAGCCACTGTGCAAAGCACTCCTCACTGACTGACTACTCAAACACTGCCACGAGGTGGGCACTATTCTTATATCCCTTTTACGGATAAGAAACTGGGGACCAGGGAGGTTAAGCACTTGCCCAGATCGTACAGGCAGGGAGTGTGGAGTTGGGGTTTGGTCGCAGGTACGTCTGGTTCTAAAGCCTCATCTTTGGTCAACACACTAATAAAAGTTTATGTCACAGAGGCTTGTTCTTCCCTATGATAGCAGTAGGAGCTTCTGGAAGCCCTTCTCCCCCTGCCTTGGAGCCTCAGACCCCAAGGTCTCTAAGGCTAGGGTGCTAGAGTATACCAGGAGATGCGGCTCCAAGAGCTTCCTTCCAGCTGACCCTGAAAAGGCTGTGACATCAGAGCAGGCTCTGAGCACGCACACTCCTACTGACGGCCAGGAGCTGCAGTGACACACATATCCTTCATCTAACCAGGAAGTGACACAATCCTCATTGAGGGGGTGGAAGCCAGGCTCTCAGGATTCAGACCAGTGGGCTTGGCTGGGCAGCGGAACCGGGCCACCACCCTACTGGGCTTCAAGGTCCCAGGAGCCCTGTGCCAGATTCCTCCAGACTGTGGCCTCGGCCACAGTGAACTGTCACTGCTATCTCACATTTCCTTCTGTCCTGCTTCCCACCAACAGCTTGTTCCACAGCTGGGCCTCAGGGTCCCTTTGCAATCTAAGGTTTGACCTTTCAAATTCAGCTGCCCCCACTGACAAACTTTTAAATCTGCCTCAGCCGGAAATGAGGGTTACCCACTGATCCCATTCAAAAGGCCGGATCCTGGTCTGGGCTGTGAATCTCAGAACAATTCCCCAGGTGTCCATCAAAATACTAGGTGAAGAGCTCTAGTTATTTACCATTCAAGCAGGAGGAGCTACCCAGGGTGTCTGGGCATAAGAATCGGACAGCCAGTGGGGGTCCAACCTCCTCACACACTAGGGGGCTGAGCGCTAGGGCCTGCGGCCAATGAGGCACCCTGACAAGCAGAGCCCCTCCCCAGAGGGAGGGTATGAGGTCAGCAGACAAAAGGATGGTGGGTGACATCAGACAGCACAGGGCCCTGCCGAGGCAGTGGTTTATAAAAGCCCTTGAGGTAATGGGGACCATTCCTACCAGCTGGGTGGGTCCAGCTGCTCTTTCACGAAGCAGTCTCTTCCTCTGGCTTCCCAAAGCCAATTCTGAAACCGCCCTTTGCCCTACCTTTTCCTTTGACAAACCCTTTCACAAGATCTGTGAAGGAGACAAATGCTATGGCCAAGAAGGTCACGGAATTTCAGGACTGGAAGGAAACTCTGAGACTGTTTAATCTACCTCTTTCCTTTACAGAAGAGAGCCGGTAATGCGTCCAAGGCCACAGAGCTGGTTTGTGACAGGCCAGTGTGGAAGCCTAGGACCTCTAACCAGCTCTCTTTCCCTTACACTTCGGCTGCTACGTCTTTCTTGCGAGGAGGAGGACAACACCAAGCACTAGCTCTCGGCGGGTGTCCTGGGCCCAGACAGGAGCAGAACCCTCCTGTGGTGGGCCCTTACTCTGCTCTCCAGTAAGAAGTCCACAGATTCACTCGCTGCTGAGTCCTCACAGCAAGCACCCCAGGCAGATTCTGTGGTTAACCCCTTCTTTTCCAGATGAGGAAACTGAGGCTCAGAGAGGCGAGGTGACAAGCCTAAGGTCACAGAGTGAGTTTCAGTGGAAGAGCCAGTGTGTGACTCTTACAATCACTTCTGTCGAGGGTCCCACATGGAGACAGCCCACCACGTTTCCGCTCCCGGAAGGAGCGGAGGCCTGGCTGCCAGGCGGGGCCCCGAGCCTGCAGGGCCTGCTGGAGGATCCCCGCCTCTCTGGCACAAGTGAAAATGCTGATGAATAGCAACTGGGGGTGGGGATGGAGGCAGGGGGGCAGGAATCAACAGCACACAGGGCTAGAGACGTCTCAAGCTGGAGGGAAAAATAAATTGTTGAAAGTCAGCTAAAGTCACCTTGGTAACTGCTACAGCACACTCACCCGGAACGGGGACATAAACCCCACTGCAAACAGCTTTAAAGAAATGGAAAAGAACTTAATCATCTGAAGAATTAATGTGACAAGTGCCCACATTTACACCTCCCACCAACCTTCAATCATTTGAAAACGTACTTTAATCTTTTAAGAGAAAAAAAATTGCAAAATGCTAGATCTGCAGTCCTGGAGCCTGGGTATTTCCGGCACGCTGCTTCGATGGAAACGCGGCTGCTCCACACACACCAGGAGCCCAGCTTTTTGCTGATTTGTTTTTTCTGGACATCGATGCAGAAGCATGAATTATTTGTGTGGGCTGGGTGAGGTATTAAATCTGCAGCCGACACAGGTTTCCAATGTTTTGCATGGTTGTCAGCTTAATCTTAGTCATAAAAAAGTAAGTAGTGTGCTCGCCAGAGTGGCCTAATTTTTCAGCCGGGCTGTTTTCTCCCTGAGTTCCCAGTGGAGGGGAAAGTAGAGCTTTGGGGGTTTGGAAGGGAGAAGGGCTCCCAGGGAGGCACGGCCCGCACCCACTAGGGACTGTTAGGGGTACGGGACCAGGGGATGAAGGATGAGCTATTGCTCCAGGAGGCAGAATGGCTAACAGCATATGTTCTGAGTTTGAGTCCCTATGACCTTGGGCAAATGACTTAGCTTCTCTCTAAGCTTCACTATCCTGTTGATGGGAATAAATAACAATACCCTTTCGTTATAAGGATTAAATGAGATGACTCACGTGAAGCACGCAACAGTGCCTGGGATGTAGTAGGTACGCAAAATATATCTGGAATGCATTAACAGGATGTCAGCTGGCTGCCTCTAGAAGTCTATCTGATTCTCCTGCAAGAATATTGATAGCTTAACAGAGACTTATTTGCTTTTACCCTGGGCCCAGAGTCCAACTGCCTCTGGCCAAGTCAGTTCCCCTTCCGAGCAAAGGTCCCTGCCCCTGAGCTTGGGAGAGGGGACTTCTGAGAAGGCGCTTGAAAGGGCTCCTGACTCCCTGAGCAGACATTGTGGGCCCTGGTCCACTGCTGGTGCTCTGGGAAGGCCTGACTACAAGCCAACAAAAACCCTTGAGGCCTTTGTTCTCCTGAGAGAGGCACTGGCAGGGCTGTCTTCCTTCTATGGAGCACAATCAGCCTTCCTGCAATTCTCCTCTACTGGTCCTCAAGTCGCCCAGAAGTCATTTAATTCATCCTCCAAGACAGCCTTTCAAGTCCCTGAGGCTGCTCTCACTGCCCGTCAAGTTTCTCTTCTCCAGTATTTGTGGCCCCAACTTTCAACTATATTCTTAAGACAAGGTTCTGCAGTCTTCCATCCATTCAAGTCAGTCTCCCTTAGATTCACTCTAGCTTGTCAAAGCCAGAGTGTCATAAAGTGTCGTGTGCGGAAATAAATACAGTATGTGGTCTAACCAGGGCAGATCACAGAAGGACTATGAACTTTCCTGTTTGGGATACTTTATTTCTATTAGAACTGTCATAAAATTGTCTATTCTTTGTAACCTCATCACACTAGCAACTCATACCGCACTCCCTCTGTCAACAAAATTTCCTTCAGGCTTTCTCTCATGGGCTGAGCTGAGACCTCTTCTCTTCCATCTTGCCTGTACCATGGATAATTTGGAGCTAAGAGTAGAACTCTGCATTATCTGGCTAGTGTTTCAAGCAGCCTGGATATTTCTGAAACTTGACTCTGGCATCCATCATGTCGGCATTCCCTCCTGACTTCACATCACTGACAAACTGATAAACCCGCCACTGATGCTCTCATCCCAGGCTTTGATTAAACAGTGAAGGGGACAGGGCCAGGCAGACAGGCTGACAGACTGACATCATTACTCTTTGGGTATGCTCATCCAACCAATTATAAATCAACCCAACCATCCCATCACCAAGCCCCTCACCCTCCTGGGTGCTCTGTGGACATTTCTCTGTCTTGCCAACAATGATCTCAGAAAACATTCTCCAAATGTGTTGCTAAACCCCACCTATGTAAGGTCTACAGCACTTCCTTTGTCTACCAGGTAAAAATAGGTAACTGTTTCTTAAAAGGCAGTGAGGATGGTCTGGCAGGCCTGACTGTGAATCTGTGCTGACTCTCAGGGCTCATGGTTTTCCCGTAGAGTGTTCACAGCCTACTTGCTGAATAATCTAGTCCAGAATTTTTCCTGAGAGTTGACACAAGGCTCACTAGTATACAAAGTTGTTTTGTTTTTTTTTTGAGGAAGATTAGCCCTGAGCTAACATCTGCTGCCAATCCTCCTCTTTTTGCTGAGGAAGACTGACCCTGAGCTAACATCCATGCCCATCTTCCTCTACTTTATATGTGGGACACCTATCACAGCATGGCATGCCAAGCAGTGCCATGTCTACAGCCGGGATTTGAACCGGCGAACCCCAGGCCGCTGAAGGGGAACGTGCAAACTTAACCGCTGTGCCACCGGGCCAGGCCTGAGAGTGTAAGTTTTTTGTGTTGTTTTTTGCGTGTGTGAGGAAGATTAGCCCTGAGCTAACATCTTTGCCAATCCTCCTCTATTTTTCGTATGTGGGAGGCCTCCACAGCATGGCTGACGAGTGGAGTAGGTCTGCACCCGGCATCCAAACCCACAAACCCGGGCCACTGAAGCAGAGCTTGTGGAACTTGAACCATTCGGCCATGGGGCCAGCCCCCCAAGATGCTTTTTGCATCTTGAAACTTTTGAGTGTTTTCAGTCTGGCAACACCTCTCCCCCATCTCTCAAAGATTACTGACACCAGCTTCATGAATCTCATCTGCCGATTTGCCTGGTATTCTGGGGAACAATACATGTGCCCCAGGAGATGTGAAATCATGGCCTCAATCCTCTTATCAATGCCTATGTGACCCTTCCTAGTCTGATAACCATTCTTTTTGAGATGGAAGCATAACAGAAGTCGAGTAAATTTCACTTTCTCTCCGCCACTGATTAACGTTACTCTGTCCAAACAATTAGGCCTAGGTTTTCTTCTTCTTGTCGCAAACAGAAGTATAAAAAATAAAGTCCTTTTTGCTGGTCATAGCACTTTTTTGCAAGACTAAGTTCTTCTTGAGTTTCAACTTGTCTTGATCCTGTTCCTCAAAGTCTGTGTTGGTACAATATACTTCTCCTTCCAGCTTTTGTTCAAATTCTTCAAAAAAAATCTGAGTTATATAAAGGATTCTCTATATATCTATACTGGTCCCTGGAGGTATTATACCTCCTTTTAATTTTCAGGAGACTATTCACAATAATAATATTAAGAGGTACATTTTATTGAGTGCAGATTATGCTGTCAGGTCCTATGCTAAACCCTTTATATAATTTGCTTCCTTTCATTTCCATGACGATGCTATAAATAGATATTATTTTTCCCATTTTACAGATGAAGAAACTGAAACTAAGGGACTTAAATAACTAGCCCAAAGTCACACAATGAGCAAATAAAGAGCTGAGACAAAACCCCCAGATCTTCCTGATGCTAGCTAAAACATAACCACAATATTTCTTTTCAGGAACCTCCCATCCCTTTGAGTGGTCCTTCCTTCTGGGGTTTCGAGGCCATGAGGACATCTATTTTTTCCCTGAACTCTTTAAAAGAACTGCTTCCTAGAAGCCAGGGCAGGGCTTCTCAAAGGGTATTTGATGGAATTTTCATTTAAAAGAAGCTTCTAGAAAAGCAGATGTGGAAAGGGCTGGATGCAATAATATGCATATCTCAGATTTGAGATTCACAAAATGTTGGCATTTTGAAGACTCAGGAGGACTCAGAGAGCAAACAAACCAGTTTCATTTTGTGTAAGCCAGTATCTTCCAATCTTAGCCAAACGAACCTCTTTTCACTTACTATCCAACAAAACCCCCTAAAAGGCTGTGTGGGGACCCTCCCCTCTGGGGACCACTGGCCAGGCACTGCTCTGACAGGGCTCAAAGTTTTCCCTCTTGAACTCTGCTGTAACCAAGCTGCTTTCTTCCAAGGCCGTGTCACTCCTACTCCATTAACGTCCTTGCTGGTCAGAATATGGTGCACAGCCGAGTGCCCCTCATCATTTCCTTCACCCCAAGACAGACAAGCTCAGGAGGCCTGCTGGACAGTCATACACTGTTCATCTCCAGCCCTTAGCATGATGCCGGGAAGCTGAAGTTCCTCTGTATTGACCAGGGCTTGCCTTGGTGCCAGTTTTGTGCTTTTTACCTGGAAATGTGTCATCCTTTCTTTTTACTGGGCAGGGTAAGCTGTAACAGCTCCTCCAATATACTTGGTTGACCTTTTTTTTTTTTCACTTTTCCTTTTTAAAGTTTAAAGAGTCAAATAGTTCTAGAAGGCTCATTACAGTAGCCAGCAGTCTTCCCACTCCCTCCTCCTCAGAGACAACCACTTTCATCTCTGTTAGCTGATTCTCTTGGTATTTTCCTCACTATTTCTAATATACTTTATTTCTACTTCCTGGTATTCCCTTTTCAGCTTTACCTACTCACTTCCCACTACAGAAGACGAGCTTTCAGCTCCCTTCCATCCCACACTACCACCTTCCCATCTTCCCAGGGTAACCGTGTCACAAGTTTGTTTGGATCAGTATTAAGTGTTTACATTATTAGGCTATACCAATGCTATTTACAACTGAGCCATGTGGTATACCAGGACTACTTTTCCCTTCTGGTGTAACTTTCTATTTTCTGGTGTAACTTTCTATTTCATTCGATTTAGTAACTGTCTTGGTTTTCTATGTGTCTATCACTAACTCAATCCTAAAGTAACTACCAACGGTATACAGATTCTCCTAAGAGGTTCAAATACATCAAGTATTTATCAATTTTATCTTCTTAAAGACATTTCTTCAGAGGATCCTCCCAAACTACTCCAGTCTGAATTGGTGCCTTCTGTTCTTGCTGCACAGCTGTCTTCATGGGATCACTTGTCCCTCTAACCCTGATGATTCCTCTTGCTTCTTTCTCATGTTGGAACCCATTTCCTGTACCCCATATGTCTTTCTCACTCATTTTTTTTTTTTTTTTTTTAAAGATTTTATTTTTTCCTTTTTCTCCCCAAAGCCTCCCAGTACATAGCTGTATATTTCTCGTTGTGGGTTCTTCTAGCTGTGGTATGTGGGACGCTGCCTCAGCGTGGTCTGACGAGCAGTGCCATGTCCGCGCCCAGGATTCGAACCAACGAAACACTGGGCTGCCTGCAGCGGATCGCGCGAACTTAACCACTCGGCCACGGGGCCAGCCCCTGTCTTTCTCACTCATTTTGATGGAGCATATCCTCTAGCAGATTTCACTTTATTTTTTAGTATGCCTCTCTCAGCCAAATGGTCCCCTCTGACCTGCCACCCTTCTGGGTTTCCAGGCAAACTAAAATACCAACTTCACCCTGTGCACTAGTATGCAGACTTCCAAGGCCCTCTTTCCAGTTATTTTTTCCTGTGAATTGGCAGGCACTTCCTCCATGTTTATCTTCTTTTACAGGCAGTACCCAGTGGTGAAGAGGCCCAGATCTGGAGTCAAACAACCCAAGGTTCAAATCTTGGCCTGGACAGTTATTCCAGCATATTGACCCTAGATTAAGTTACATAATCTTACCTAAGCCTCCACGTTCTAATTTGTAAAATGGGGACAACAGCAGCCCACAACACAGGGCCTGGCACATGGTGATACTCAATAAAAACTGCCTGCTCGGCCTCAGGAACCCGTCCAGCCCAGGACTCTTCCTGTATCTGGAGCACTGAGGGGCAGTTTATGGAATACCACAGGCACACATTTGGTAATTCAGGAATTGATTACATTTTTCCATTTATTTCTTCTCTTTACCACTGACTATATAACACATTCTATATTTACGCTTCCCACTGGATAAGGTGACTTTTTAAGTATCTGAAAACAACTTCTCCTTCCAGTGTCAAGACAGATCCCAGATTTCTAGTGCTGTGCATGCCCCTGTTCACCCTGCCCATGCTTTAGAGACTAACAGAACCTTACCCAGGTTGCCTCTCCACCTTGGTCTCTTCAAATTTAAAAGTCTTAATTTTTCCATTTTAGCCCAAGGGTACTGGTCATATTCTATCAATGGCAGCAGGCATGGAAAGGAGAGGAGCCGAACCACCGAGACTCCTTTTAGCCACAATTCCAGTCCTGTGACAGTGGTGACGTCTGCACTGGCCACATGACTTGGGGCCTTCTCCTTGGGGACGCCCGGGAGCAGGAACCAGGGCATCAGGGTTGGCAACTATTCAGATGTGAAGTGGGTTTGGCCTGCTGAGCCCAGCCCAACCTCTGGCTTCTGCTTCTAGCCTGGGAGATTATTCCTTTTGCTTTCAGATTGCTGACGAAAGCTCTGAACTTTCCAGAGAAAGAACCACTTGCAGGTCTCCCCTCAGGGCAGGACTGGAACAGGGTGTGGGCATGGTGGGGGTGCCTCACTTGCTCGGCTCCACAGCTACTGTTAAGTACAAGGCTGTACCACCTGGTCACTTTGACAAATTCTCTCACGGGGAAGATACGAGGGGTAAAAGGTCTCAAAGGTTATCAGTAAACAGCAACAACCAAACGATATAATGCAACCTTTTCATTATGAACATCCCAAGGATGGAATGCGATACTGGAACAGTGGGTCAGAGTGTGGCCGAAGAAGAGAGGGTGACTAAAACTTGCATTAAGGTTAGTGGATTCCTTAATCAACTATTAACTCCTCTGGGCACCAGGGCCCTCCATCCCCAGACCTGCGCTCCGACTTGGGTGGGAGGTTAGGACCCCTGCTTTCCTGAATGAGCCTGTTCTGGCCAGGGCCCTTGGCTTTCCGATTTCTGAGACACTGAGTCATTTCCTCTCTCCAGCTCTCACCTTTGAGCCTTCCTTTTCCCTTCTCTGGAGAAGTGACTCACTGCTGAAGTGTTGGGTGACACTGATGGGTGATAAAAATGTTCCTGATTGTGCAACTCAAGGAAGGGGGATGCCGTTTAGACTGAGAATCCAACATGTTGGCCATGAACTCTGAGGCTGGGGTGTTAACAGTGGTCACGGCTTCATCTCTTTGGGGAAGTGGAGCAGAGAAGGGAGTTTAAATAGAAATTCACCCGTGCTGGCCTTGCTGTGGGGCCCCTTGTTCCTCCCCTTCAAAAACATGTATTTCTGAGAAAGGCACATAAAGGCAGGCACTTAGCAAGACATACATGGATCACAGAGGCCTGGGCCCTTCATCCCATCAGCCTTTCGGGGCCTGGCTGGGGCCCTGAAAGCAGGGCTGTTTCTCTCCCGTGAAAACAACCCTACTTCCCCAGCGTGGGCGTGGTGAGGGAAGCCAATGTGACAGACGCAGGCTCCGGGCTGGCCGCTGCCCTGATGCGCCAGACCCCTTAAAGCAGGGTTACCCAAGACTATCCTGTGGGCAAGTGGCCATAGCAACAGCCCAGCTGTTTTCCCAGACAGAAACTCACCTTCCTTCACTCAATTCACTGGATGCAAACTAGATATTTTCTTCTTCTAATTAATGTTCATGGACCTCATAAGCTGAGCAAAACAAAACACAATTTTCTCTAAAGGATGACTCCCTGGCCAGGTCACAAACTATTCAAGATGGGAGGCAGTAAAGTCACTGCAACCAAAAGGCCAAAAAGATGGGAACAGAGACACTCATAAAAGTGGAGAAAAATACATGTGTGTACTTGTGTGTGGATTGGGGGGTGGGTGCAGCTGAGAATGTTACAATAGGAGAATTGATGCTACAAAACCTTAATTCTCCAGAAAATTAAGGCAAAAAGAAAAAAAAAAGTCTTAAAAGCTGCTGGTGCAATTCCAGAATACCGAGAAACTTGGCTCAGCAATGATGGTTAGTTTGCTTTTTAAAGGTGCCTCAACTCCAAAGTGCTTCTCCCACAGTCAGGAACCTTTTCCACCAAGACATGTGTACACACATGCATGACCCCTGCTCTTCTTGGGGAGGGTATGCGACCCAGAGAGCTCCTCAAAGGTCCCCCAAGCTCAGTCAGTGAGTCACTGGCAGAGGGAGGAGGAGGTCCTGGTGCACTGATGCAGGTTCCCAGCATCAGAGCAACAGTTTACAGACATGCGAACCTCCCCATGTGATGCACCTGACCACGCACGTCCTCCAAGTCACTGTGGAGAGGCGGGAGCAAAGGCCAGACTCTGTCGAACAGTCCATGTCTAACCAGGCAACCTCAGACAGAGAGGACGCCCAGTGAACCGCCCCCCTTACAAAAGTTGGCAGCCGCAGTCCGTAAGCCAGGCTCCCCTCAGTGGCACAAAGGGATTGCTTCCCAAACTCACCCGGGCAGGCCGTGGGAAGGGAGGCGCCAGCAAGCCGAAGGAGGCTTTTCTCAACTGATCATCTTGGGAAAAGCCAGATACAAATTTCACGGCTGGAATGCAATGGTTGTGAAACGCTGGAAGAAGCCCCAAAGAGGGCCAAGGACTCTCCTTCCCGGAAGGCGGTGGGAGGAGGGCCGGCAAGGGGGAATGGGAGAGGAGCAGGTTACCCACAGGGGCCTGCCTTTCTGGGAAGCAGGAAGTAAGGCCTCAAGAAAGAAAGAAAGAACTCCCCTAGCCCTGAGGAGTTGGAGGGGCTGGAGACAGGGTTGGTTTTGTTTCTGAACATGAGGAAAACAAGGCTTTGTGTCAAAAAGTAATTCTGGTATAAATGAGCCAATTATGACACAGCCTGTTATCTCTGGGATTTGGAAGCACCGAGGCTGACAGCAGGTCCTCCCTAGAGTTAAATGCGCACAGTGAGCTTCTAACACGGGGCTCTACCCTTGTCCTCGGGGTCATGTGAGAGATCTCTATTCATGCTCTGACTGGTTAGATGAGGCCCATCAAAGAGGGTTCTTACTATTTGAGACACACAGTCTCATGTGTCTCTCATGGAGTTTCTGAGAATGGAGTGAGAAGACCACACAGTGTTAATAGCTGATGGACTGCCCTAAGCTCTACCCTCTTCTAACCTTGGCCAAGTTACTTACTAGCCTCTCTGTACCTCAGTTTCCTCATCTATAAAAGGGGGATAATAAGATTATCTACTTCATAAAGTGACGATGAGGATGAATTAAATTAATACAGAATAAAGCACCTGGAACATTTCCTGGCATACGCTAAGCACCATCTAAGTGTTAGTTGCTACTGAGGTATGAAAAGATCAAGTGCCTGACTCTGCCAAGTAGACAGAGCCCAGCTCTAATGTCCAGGTTCCACCCGCTCTTCTGAACCTCTGGCCTATCTCTGAGGCCTCCTCAGACCACATTCAGACCCATGAAGACCCACGCTTCAGAGCGCCCAGCCCAGAAAGCCTGACTAAAGGAAAATCAGACACGAAGACACAATTAGGCCCACGCTGGATGCTCCCTCATAGGGAGAGAGCAAACACTGATGCCAGCACATTTTGGGTCGGCTTTCTTAGTGGCAATCCATGCAGTTTATCTGAAACGGGGTCAGGTCCCAGAGTGGGCAGCACAGATATTACAATTGTGCTTGCTAATCTGAACTGAGTCCATCACCATCGATCTTGAGGTATAACAGGGAGCTGGAGTCTTGAGGGGTGTGTTGGACAATGTTCTTGGCAAAGGAGGAGGAGCCATTTCTCAACCAATTGGTGACCAGCACCGAGAACTTCAGAGGAAATGTTCTGATTCCCCACAGACTGCAGATTCTGGCACCTTGGAGACCTGACTGGGTCCTTGACCTGCAGGGAAGGGAGATGACCCCAGAGGGCTGGCAGCTCTGATGTATTCCCACCTACCTCTCTGTAGCTCAGCCAACTCAGGCCAAAGGGTAGAGGCTGCAGCTTCTGCCTTGTGACCACATATAGCCAGCGGACCAGCTCTGATGCCCTGCTGCCCAGTCAGAGGGTAGGCTGAATTTGGGCTGTATGTGGGCATCCAGGAACCCAGAGCCTTGTGCCCCCTTACAATGTCTGGGAGATGCATCAGCTGGAAGTATGCCTAAGACAGGGGGTGATATCTCAGGCCTGTCCCAGATATACAAGAGGGGCAAGTGGGGTGTCTCTGCAGGAGCCCTGGCTCTTCTGCCCAGAAACCTGCACCTTCCAGAGGTGGGAGGACCATCTGGACTGAAACTGTCTAGAAGTTACAGGGCAACCTGCTTGAGCCTTTAAGTCCTCAAGCACCTCCCAGCCTCCCACCAGTACCAATGGGACCCAGAGGGAGAAGCCAAGCTCAGGGCACAGGAAGGAGTGTAGCCCTGGGACAGGGCATAGACTCACAGGTGGAGTTCTCAGATGCCCCAGCCTGGCCATCTGCTGCTGCCACGGCAAGATCATGTGCCGTAAGCCATCTACTTTAAGGCAGCTGGGCAGAGAAACCCACTGGCTGAGTTGGAAGCTGCTCAAGATGGCAGTGGAGGTTTCTCTAGGCTATTGCTAAAGAGCTCAACTCTCATGGCTTCTGATGGCAGATTCTCTAGGGAACCATCCTGGGCGGCCAGAACAACTCTCTCTACTCCACAATCTGCTCCCAGGTTGCAGCCTCAACTTTAACCAGCCAGGTTGCCCCTGTTTCATCCCTGTCAGCTCCTTCCCTTGCTTGTTAAAATTCTAGGGTGCCTTTAAGGTCCAGCTCATGTTCTTCCTCCTCCAAGAAGCCTTCCCTAACTCTCCAGATCATGCTGTCTTGTCTTTTCTGGAGTGCATTAAATCACTACCACTTCTGAAGATCATGGAGGAGCAAGTGGAGCTAGAATTCAAAGAAGTAGCTATTTCCATCAAATTGGACCTACAGCCAGACTCATGCCAATTAATTAATTAATCCATTGTTTTAGCTCATGCATCCCCAAAAGAGCCTACACCCCAGATGGCTCTCCGGGCCCTGAGCTTGCCCCATAGGGAGTATGTAATAAAGACTTCCTAGAAGAACGATGGATCACCCTGGTCTTGAAGGAGTGGTCTCCCTCCCTTTTAGCCCAGGGCACAGCAACTTCCTCCCTGGCAGGCAAGGTTCCTGCTCTGGGCTGCCAGCTCCCAGGCATCCCCTGCCAGCAGCTATTCCCTAGAGCTGCCCTGGGACTAAGGGCAGAGGGGGTGCCCAGATCCAGCCCTGCCCATCATTTGTCCTCTACCAGAGGAAGAGAGGTCAGCAGGAAGCGGATCTGACCTCTGGGGTGGCCACAGTCTCTCCCAAGGGCTAGAGGGGCCCCCGGACAGGCAGCAGAGGCCTGCAAAGGACTTCCCTTCCCTTCCCTGGGCCCCCATGGAAGGGAGGCAGGAAGAAGGGCCTCAGCAGCAGGCGTCCAATATGAAGCTGGCCAGACAGGGAGGCCCCTGGGGTTGCAGCTATCAGCCGGAGACCAGGCTCCAGGAAGGAAGGAAGGGCAACTCTGGCCGAGGCTGAGATAAGGAGGGGAACTGTGCTCAGCACAATGGGCTCCCACAAGGCTGGGAGGCCCCAAGTCAGATTTTGCCCCAACTTGGCCTCCCGTCTGCTCACACAGCCCATGTAAATATTTACTGATGTTTATATTCCTGGTCTGCTGGGTCCCCTCTGAGGCCCTTTCCTCTGACCCACAGATCTGTGTGCTCCAGAGACCCTGGGCCCATCCAGCAAGGACTATGGACCTTGTTTTCTCTCATGCAAGCCACAGGGACAAGCCCTTCAGAATAAAACTGCCCCCTTGTCCCAGCCCCAGGACACTGCTGTCAGGAAGCTGTACTAACCCCTCTGTGGGCGGGGAACTTACGGGGCCCGGTCGTGGGTGAGGCCGTTTTGCCGCTGAGGGTTGATTGGCGGAAGGACGGGTTTGCTGTTGATCTCAAGTCCTCTCCTCAGAGTCTCCCGGATCTGCTCCGTGTCTGCAACGACACCACTAAGTTGCCTGATGGCCCTCTGGGCTCCCAGCATCCCCCAACACTGCCCTTGGAACCTGGCTCTGCAGATGTGCTAGGGAAAGAACCCCATGAAGGCTGGTCCTGAGCCCACTCGAGGCATCAGCCGTGAGATCTGAGTGAACACAGCGTGAGGACACAGGGCAGACGAGACACCGTGCTCTCAAGCAATTTCTGATCTGAAGAGTGCCATTCTTATGTAACACAAAGCGTGGCCTCCAGGCTTCAGAAGGGCACCCTCCAAGACCGGGCTCTTCTCCACTGTCCTTTCCCTTCCTGCATCACAGCCCCTAGATTTACCCTTAACATAGCTCCAGACGGCGACCGACAAGGCCTTTGCTACTGCCCAGACCACCCAAAGATCTGTCCGCTGAAATGGACGCCATTAGGGGCTGCAAGTGTCCTGCCAGGAATGGGCAGGCACCTTTTACACAAGTTTCTCGGTTCTAGGTGATCAGCTGGTATCTGGCCCTGTCAACTCTTCCCCTTGGGCTGTGTCAGAGGAATGCTGAGGTCATCTCCTCACCTTGGTCCTATCCCAGGAAACCCTGCCTCTCCATGGGTCTGCCAAGGGCCAGGAGGTGAGAGAGCAGTCCCTTGGAGGGATTATTTCTTTGCAAGGTGCTTTGCTGGTCTTTGGGGTGAAGAATACTAGTCTGGTCCCCTATATTGAGGTTTTTGGTCTAAGATTTACTTCTGTAAACTACAAACACACACAAAAAAGCAAACTAATGGTGGTTGCTCAATGGGTAGGCTTAGAGTAGCGATAGAGGGGATTACTAACTTTTCTAACTGTTTGACTTGTTATAGTGACATGGATTACTTTTATAATTTTTTACTTTTTTTTGAGGAAGATTAGCCCTGAGCTAATGTCTGCTGCCAATCCTCCTCTTTCTGCTGAGGAAGAATGGCCCTGAGCTAACATCCATGCCCATCTTCCTCTACTTTATATGTGGGACGCTTACCACAGCATGGCATGCCAAGCAGTGCCATGTCTGCACCCGGGATCCGAATTGGTGAACCCCGGGCCACCGAAGCAGAATGTGCGAACTTAACCACTGTGCCACCGGGCCGGCCCCTACTTTTATAACTTTTAAAAAATAGCCAATAATAGTTAAAATTTTGGACAAAACTAGGAATCCCTCCTTAAATTACCTCTTCTGTCAAAAGCAACTAAATGAATCTACTAACTGTATACTTTCTCTCGCAACCCCCATGGGCTTGGCACACCGTTAGAACAAGCGGGAAGGAAAGAAGAGTCAGATGTTTGCAGCAGGGGTTTAAGTTGCTCTTTATGGAAAGAAAAAACCTTTATAAATGCTATCACGTGTGAGGTATTTTATTCAGGACTGGAGGTATCTTATTCTTCAAAAAATGAGAAAAGTGGAGAAATAAAGAAAGGAAGTAAAAAAGAAACTGTAAATACATGTATTTGTAAATGGATGCGTTTCTATTGGACTTAGTGATGCCCTTTGTTAAAAACCACAACAGTTTCTTTGGCTAAGACCAGCATGGTAAGCATAGTAAGCTTCCAAAAGGAGAGCCATATCCTCCTTCCCCGAGGCCCCACCCAGAATGCAAAGGGTAAGGGTGCCCTGCCCATGGCCCCTTACACTGTATCTGCAGGACAGTGGGGTGGGGAGGTTTGCAAACTGCCCTCACACTCAAGCCTGTCTCATCTAAGGCCTGGGAAGGCCTGAGGCCAGAGTGACCCTCGGGTCTGGCATGGCTTTCAGGCCCTGCATCAATTCCGTGGGCGGCCGGGGCTTGTTCTCTTGCACTTGGGTGGACTATGGCCTTTTCCTGCAACTGTTCTATGGCTTCCACTCACCTCCACAGCCTCAGATTGCAAGGGGCAAATCTAAAACACAATGTCACTGCTGGTGGTGCATTTGAAACACACACAGGAAACAAAGGAGAAATGGCTCAATAGAGCTCCCTTAGTTTCACCCAATACTGGGAGACTCCACTTGCTGTTTAAATCCTGCCAGGAAATAAACTATTGAATGGGCTGTTTTTTGTTAGTGACCCATCCTAGAGAGCCCGAAAACCAGGCCTAGGGAAAGGGAAGGGGGACATCTCCTACCTTTGCCAGAGAGCCGCCGGGGCTGTGTGCCAATGCAGATGCTCCGGCTGTCCTCGTCATCCTCAGGGGGCCGGCTCAGGTCATCCCAGGCGCACTTGGCACTGACACCACTCAGATTGGACCCATCCATCTCGATGCCTTTGTCAACTCTCTCCTGCTTGGAAAGAACCAAAGAGCCAGAGTTCCTTCAGCGAACTGGTAGCCTAAGGTCACAGCCACCTTTCCAGCATTTACTGAGCCCTTGTTAGTGCTGCGCATGGGACAGGTGCTAGAAGACCAGGATCTCTGATCTTACTCTCCCTGGCTACTAATGCGTGGCAGTCTCTGCTGCCCCTGGACTCCTCCAAGGGAACCAGGAATTAGGGGAAGCTGAGAAGAAGGAAAATCCCAAGGGAAGCTTCTCCTCCAGCATCAACCTTCCAGTAAAATGACCTTCACACTTGTTTCAGAGCCCTGACTCAGCCCCCTCCTCCCACCTCCCCTAAGCTGGCCCATGGAGCTGATGTGGCAGAGCTGGGAACTACTTCTCTGTGGAAAGTCACAGTACTTCCTCTCTTCACTGATCATCCAGTAGAACCCCCCAGTCAATGCTACAGAGGCCAGGTTGGAAGCCTGCCACAGGCGGGAGAAGCCAGGACTCAGCCCAACTTCTGACTACACACCTGCAGTTCCCTCTTCTAACAGCAGAGGGTGTGGTCATGCAGCGAAGGGCCACCAGAGAGCAGAAGGGCAGGCCTTTCACTAGCTGCACAGCTAACTTGTTTGGCAAAGGACTTTGGATGGAGTTTCTTTTCCATTTCTTAAACTGAAATGGCCTCGAGGGCAGTGACCATCTGAAGACCTGACCAGAGGCGCTGCCTTCATGCAGGCCTTGGCACTGCTGAGTCCAAACACTCTCCAAATGGCCTCAAGGAGCAGTTGTACCCAAACATCCCTGGGACCTCTGGTAAAACTTAGTTCTGTGATGTTGGGCTTTGGATGAAAGGTCATCTGGAAGGCTCTTGCAACCTTGCTCATAAACAGCCATGTGGGCCAAATAAAGCTCCCAGTGAGCACCTCAATAGGAGTGTACACTTCCCTGTCTGCCTGACTTTCTCCCCACAGTGCCACAGGTTCAAACCGGCCTGCTGCTAGGCTAGGGAGCTTCCCTGGGGAAGCACAGGTTAAGCTTACACCAGGTCCTTATTTCTTGAGACCCATCAGCAGGTGACCTTGTCCTGATGCCTCCTTCCCATCAATCACACTCCCTTCCTTTCTAGTGCTACCATCAGCCTGGGCAAAGCAGGGGGTTCTGAACAGTCAGGGAGAGGCTGATGACAGGGGGCAGCTCTCTGTGCTCTAGGCAGGAGCATGTGGGCCCTGGTTTGCTGGGGATAGAGTCTGAGCTTCTCCCTCTCCACTGCTGCCCTGAGGCCCCTCATCTACGCAAAGAGCTAAGGACACTCTTGGCTCAACTAGTTCAGCCCACTTACTTTATAAGTGAAAAAGAAACAGTTAAGACCCAGAGAAGTTGAGGGATTTGTTTAGGCACACAGCCGGCTAGTGGTAGAGCTGGGAGCAAAGGAACAGGAGCCTGCTCTAAAATGAACACCCTGCAAGCAGGCCCCAGCAAGGCACAAGTGAGCACGGAGGAGTTCCCACTTGATGCACAGAGCCACCAGGAAAGAAAGTTTGACTTTCTCACCAAGGTCCCCTTGCTTGCTTTTAAAAGACCACTTGGTGCTCTGGGTTCTGCTGGCTGGTCTCAGGGAAGCCTGACGATGTGGGAGAAAAACTGTTCTCGGCATGCTGCTTACCCCACCAGCTCAAACGATCAGGTTCTTTCTTAGTACTTGGCACTTACAACAGGGGCCGAACCACAGCCCACAGGGCCCCATGCTGGATCCCAGTGTGGCTGTAGAACAAGAGCTTATGGAAACATAGCCTTCATGATTCCTGGTTCTTGCATAAGCAGAAGCTACAAGGAAACCAAGTTAAAGTAGAGGTAACAGAGGATCCTGGCAGCAATTTGAAAACTTCAGTGTTAAAGGCACTAGGAAAATAGAGGAGCATCATCTGTGAACGAGTAGGGTTTCTGCTCAAGAACTCACAGGTCTGCAGTCAAGAACCCAAGGACTGCTGGCTCCATGTCCGCCCGCTAGCTCGCCCTAGCCACTTCTCATTCCTCCTAAAGGACATATAACTCCTGGCAGCTGCCTCAAGCCTACCAGATTTCTACAGAGGCATAAGAGGTTCAGAGATGGCAATGACCTGCAACTGGAAGGGGGAAGGTAGAAGGAGGCAGACACGTGCCAGGCACATTATTAGCTGTCTGCTGTTCCTGCTTCATGAAGCAGCTCCAAGAAAAAAAGTTAGGCTCTATGTGGCTTTCAAAATTCACCTGCATGGAAAAAGAGTGCTTCTTCTAAAAAACCAAAGATGACACTGAAATCCTGTATAGGCGGCTCACAGTACCTGAGCAACTGCAGGCCTGTGTGTAAAAAAGACTTCCTTTTACACATCAAGAATGTCAACCCACCCAGGGGAGGAGCCCGGTGTCTGCCTGCCCAAGATGAAAAAGTGTATCTAAAGCGGGATGGGATCATTAGACCAATCAGCGCTACTCCCTGCAGCCTGGCTGCGGGCTCAGAATCACCTATTCTGCTGTCTGTTACAGGGTAGTGGCGGCAGTGGGGTGGCGCCCTGAAAGAAAGTCTGTGTTCTTTCACAAAGGGGAATGTGGGAAGATGAATACTGGGCAAGCAATATCCACTATCCTGCTTTTCTTTCATTGTTGGTGATCTAATTTTTTTAAGTCAGGTTTATTGATGTACAATTTGCATACAATAAAATTAATCCTTTTTAAATGCAAAAATACATGTGTCTGAGACAAGCTTTCCTGGCCTGAAATCTCTGCTCCCTTATGCACTCTGCAGAATTCAGGGGACAAGTTCCAAATTATGCCATATTTCTACTCACTCACGAATAAGCTCCTCCGTTTTCCCAGGATGAAAGCCAGTGTTATGTGGAAGAGGCCTAGGCACAGTGTGCTAAAAAGGTATTCCTCACTCAAGACATACTTGCAGGTGTGGATCGATCTCAAATATGGTCTCTCCCCTCCGCATGTCAGTTATCAGCCAGGGGCCGCCAGCGCTGTGGACAAGGAAAGGGGACAGGATGGTTACTGAGGGTCTGGGGCTGAGGGCTGAGCGTACAGCCTGCCATTTGCTGCCCCAGGCCCAGAACACAAGGGAGTGGTTAGTGGTCAGGGACCACCAGGGAGAGCTGTCAGGAAGCTCTGATGTGAGAAAAACAGCGCCTGAACAACAGTGTAAGGGGGATCCCACATGTGAGCGGAAGGGGGGACTCCCACCCCCAGGCCTGGGGAGCTCGTAGGGCAGGGGTGTACTCACACGGGTACTGTCCGCAGAAGCTCCAGGATGCCTTGCCCGTTCCACTGCTGAGCTGCATGGAGCTCCTCAGTGCAGACACCAACAATCTGAGACCCAGGGAGAAGATGCCATTGTGCATTAATGGCCATTCCTCCCACCCATCCAGAAGATCAGCCACCCAGGCTCTCTCAGTATCACTCAAGTGGAAGGACCACAGGCAGGATCTATGCTCAAAGGCTGGTGTGTCCAAAACGGGATGGTTCCCTTAGGAGCAAATAGCTGCCTAGCAAGGAGATGGATGGATCCACAGTTGAGGCACTGAGGACTGACCCTTGCCCTGCTGTGATGGGGTGAGTCCCTGGGTGACACAGTCTAGCTCTAGACTGCAGAGGAGAAAATCAGGGCCCTGCCAACTCAGGGTGGGGGCCCAGCCCCTGTGTCTAGAAACAGGGGAAGTCCAAGGAGATGTTCCTGTCCAGTCTAGAACCATGGGGAATGTAAACAGGAGATTTTGAGACCCTTCAAGCTCAGAACAATGATCAAAGGGCCCCAGCAGCTTGCAGAGAAGCTCCCTTCCTTATCAGGGGCTGAGCCTTTGAGTAAATCTCAAGGGAAAGGACTGAACCTGCACAGACCCCATCATGACCACAGTAAGCCCAAGTGCAGCCAGGGGAGACGTGCACCCCTCCTGGGTAAGGGCAAGTCCAGCCCAAAGTTGCCCTCCTGCGGGGAGCTCCTGTGCCTGTGGCTGTCCGGGCCTTCACTAGTTCGCAGAAATATCCTCCCTGTTATCCCCCTCAGCTACAGCCATTGTCTCCCACTCGAATGGCCCCCTCTTCTCCCATCTCAGCAGGTCAGATCAGACCATCTGAATTTACCTGACAAACCATTAGAAGGAAGGAAAAATGGAAGAAGACCAAAGGAAATCTCCTGTTCCCTTCACTCCCCCCACCCGAGCCTCCTATCTCCCAGGACTTCTCCCACAGGGAAGGCTCGAGCTCATGTCCAACCTGTGCCTCACCTGGAGGAAGGTAACTACTCCAAAGGGTGTCTGCACGGGTTGCATCTGTGGGTCCTCTGTCAGCAGCATGTGCTGAATTCTTGACTCACTGTTATCCAAAGGGCTGTGCCAAGACACGTGGTCCCCGCTGCAGAAGGTGTTCTCTGTGGGAGAGACATGAGGACCCCCAGTGTTTGAGGCCCTGCATCTAGGCCTGGAACCCGACCTGGGATCTGAGAAGCCCAGGCAGAGAGGCTCCCCAGCCTTCCAAGGTAGCCCCTGTGAAGGAGGGGAAGCCTTTACTTGAATGGAAGTAAAGAATGTGGATATGTCCCCAGAAACAAATGTGTTCCTGATGGTCAATTCTGCCAGTCTCCAGTAAAAAGGGACAGGCTGCTAGCATGGATGCTCACTTGGCTTGCAAGGCCAGAGACTTCTGGCACCTTCACTTCTGTAGCACCTTCCATTATTTGCGGGGGGCAGGCAGCCATGATCAGGTCTGCTAAGAAAGAATAAAGTGCTTTACTGATCGGCCACCTGGTCAGAAGTCCTCAGGAAGGCTGGAGGGCAGTGAAAGCCCTTCACCTTGGAAACACATACCAGGATTTCAGTGCTGCTGAAACAGTGTTCGAAAGGGAACCGCAAACCCTGGAGGGCCTTTGAGAACTGTCACCAGTTTCCCACAGGTAGATGAATTCAGGGATTTCTGAGGAACGCTGAAGGATTCAAGTAAATGGAGGTCTGGATCACGCCTCACACGCCTCAGCAGACATGGACAGTCTGGAGGGGTGGCTGTCTCCACGAGGACACAGATGTTGTTCCCAGGCTGCCCAAGAGGAATGTGTACACACAGCCACCTCATAGCCTCACCACTGCACTTCACACAAGCCTATTACTTTAAAAAAATGTATTTAAGGTAGCATAACCACAAGGGAAAAAACACCCCTGTGGTATGAAGTCTCCCACCACCCCTGGCTCTGATCTTGGGTACCCTTCCACGGGTATTCTGCATTTACCAGCCTACATGCATCTATGGGTCCTCTCCATTTTCTTCCTTCTAATACAAATGGCAGCACACTCTTTGGTACATTTCACTTAATTACATATCTTGGAGATCATTTCATATCAGCAGAGAGAAAGCTACCTCATTCTTTAAATGGCTGTATGGTAGTTCACCGTGGTCTATCACTTATGATGTAGGAATCTCAATAGCTGAAGTCCCTTTCCTTTTGATCAATATTTATGGCAAGGTAGAACATGAATGAACACACACAGACACACACACACACACAGACACACACACACACACACACACCAGCCTGAAGGCTCCCAGGAAGGTCTGAAAGCGCTTCTGCTCTCACTTGTCTCAGTCTGAATACTAACTCCTAACTCCTTCCTTTGTCAGGTGAAGTTATAACCACCTTGTCCATGCAAGAACAGGCTAACCTCAAAAGTATTCATTCAGGATGGAGAAGGAAGACTGCTTCCTCTAAGAGACAGGGGATAATAAAGGAGAGAGAAGGCATGGCTCCAGGCAGAGCCTTCTAGAAACCTCCAAACTTCCTAACTCCTGCTGGGCCCACTCACTCTACATTTCCTCTTCTTTTACAGGAATGTGTGTCTATAAGCAACTTGCATGATGTACATGTAAGAAACAATGCAACAAGTAAAAAGATTGAATTAGTAATCCCCCTCCCTACAAGTCCAGGTCCAGATGGCTTCACTGGTAAATTTTACCACACATTTAGAAAAGAATTAATACCAGTTCTTCACAAACTCTCCCCAAAAATAAAAGAAGAGGTACCACTTCCCAATTCATTCTATGAAGCCAATATTACCCTGATACCAAAAACACCAGACAAAGGCATTACAAGAAAATAAAGCCATAGATCAATATCTCTTATTCATACAGACACAAAAATCCTCAACAAAATACTAGCAAACCAACACAGCAACGTATAAAAAGAGTTTTACACTATGACCAAGTGGGATTTATCCCAGAAATGTAAGGTTGGTTTAACATAAAAAATCGATGTAATATATCACATCAATAGAATAAAGGTTAAAAAAAACAACAAAACAAACAGGATCATCTCAATAGACACAGAAAAAGCATTTGGCAAAATCCAGTACTCTTTTATGACAAAAATACTCAAACTAGGAATAGATGGGAAAGTCTTCAACCAGTTAAAGGGCATCTACAAAAAACCTACAGCTAACATCATACTTAATGGTAAAAAACTGGATTAATTTCCCCTAAGATCAGGAACAAGAGAGAGGTACCCACTATCGCCACTTCTATTCAACATTGTATTAGAGGTTCTAACCAGGGCAATTAGGCAAGAAAAAGAAATACAAATCTAGATAGACTGGAAAGTAAATAAAACTATCTCTATTTGCAGATGACATGATTTTGTGCATAGAAACCCTAAGGAATCCACTGAAAAACTATCAGAATAAACATGTTCAGCAAGGTTGCAGGGTACAAGAGCAATATACAAAAACCAGTTGTATTTCTACACACTAGCAACGAACAATCTGAAAATTATATTAAGAAAACAATTCCAGTGGGGCTGGCCCCATGGCCGAGTGGTTAAGTTCGCACGCTCCGCTGCAGGCGGCCCAGTGTTTCGGGTTCGAATCCTGGGCATGGCACTGCTCATTAAACCATGCTGAGGCAGCGTCCCACATGCCACAACTAGAAGGACCCACAACGAAGAATATACAACTATGTACTGGGGGGCTTTGGAGAGAAAAAGGAAAAAAATAAAATCTTAAAAAAAAAAAATTCCATTTATAATAGAATGAAAAAGAATACAATACTTAGGGATAAACTTAACAAAAGAAATGTAAAACTTGTACTCTGAAGACTATAAACATTGTTGAAAGAAATTAGAGAAGACTTACATAAATGGAAAGACATCCAATGATCATGGATTGGAAGGCTTAAATATTGTTAAGGTGGCAATATTCTCCAAATTGATCTACAGATTCACTGTAATCCCTATCAAAATGCCACATGCCTTTTCTGCAGAAATTCATAAGCTGATTCTAAAATTCATATGAAAATGCAAAGGACACAGAATAGCCAAAACAATATTGAAAAAGACAAAGAAAGTTGAAAGACTTAATTTCCTGATTTCAAAACTTACTACAAAGCTACAGTTATCAACAGTGTGGTACTGGCTTACGGACAGACTTTTGATCAAGGTAACAGAATTTAGAATCCAGAAATAAACCCGCACATTTACGGCCAATAAATTTTAGACAAGAGTGCAAAGACTATTCAATATACGAAAGAACAGTCTTTTCAGCAAATGAGGCTGGAAGAACTGGATAGCCACATACAAAAGCATCAGGTTGGATCCCTTCCTTACACCATAAGCAAAAATTAATTCAAAATGGATCACAGGCCTAACTGTAATAGTTAAAGCAATCAAACTCTTAGAAGAAACATAGGAGTACATCTTCTAACCTTGGATTAGGCAATAGTTTTTAGACAAACACCAAAAGCACAAGCAACAAAAGACAGAAAAATTGGACTTCACTAAAATTAAAACCTGCTGTGCTGGAAACAGTACCATCAAGAAAGCAAAAAGAAATGCAAATCAAAACCACAATGAGACACTACTTTACATCCATTAGGATGGCTATTATAAAAATAAAAAATAAAATACCCCCCCTCCAAGAAAATAACAAGTGTTGGTGAGGATACGGAAAAATTGGAATCCTTGTGCACTGATGGTAGGAATATAAAATAGTGGGGCTGCTTTGGAAAACAGTTTGGCAATTCCACAAAATGTTAAACATGGAGTTACCATATGACCCAGCAATTCCACTCCTAGGTACATACCCAAGAGAAATGAAAACACGTCCACACAAAGACTTGTATATGAATGTTCATAGCAGCATTATTCATAAGAGCTTAAAGGTGGAAACAACCCAAATGTCCATCAACTAATGAATGAATAAATAAAATGTGGTATATCCACACAACGGAATATTATTTGGCAGTAAAAAGGAATAAAGTGCTGATACATACTACAACATGAACCTTAAAAACATGCTAAGTGAAAGAAGCCAGTCACAGAAGTCACAAAAGTCCACTTATATGGAATCTCCAGAATAGGCAAATCTATGGAGACGGCTAAATTAGTGGGTGCCTGCGGCTGGGATGGTTAGGGAGGAATGGGGAAAGACTGGTATGGGGTTGCTTTTGGGGGTGATGAAAATGTTCTAGGGCTCATTGTGGTGATGGTTTCACAACTGTGAATTACATGGGATGTGAATTATATCCCAATAACGAGGTTTTACAAAAAGAAAGGATGCAGTAGGTGAAAGGGAAGAATCCTGGGGGAAAGGCAAAGTGGGTGAAGCAAGCCCAAGGCCCTGGGTTCCTTGTGACCACCACCTCAGGGAAGGCAACTTGGCCTGGGAGAAACATGACACATAATGCCCAGACATCACAGCATTTTATAAGTCTACATGACCTGAAAGATCACCTAGTCCAACATTTGCATTTTCTACAAATGAGGAAAGCAAAGTCACGGGGCAAGTCAGCGATGTGGGCACAGCGCAACATTTCCCAAACTTCTGAGTCATCTCTAACACCCCTCAGGATTGTTGACATATCTATGTGCCACCCGTATCATTACCTACGTGTATTTTTCCCCCTAAACTTGACTGACTTTTCCTAACCTAAACAAACTTACTTTAAAAGGAAACTTCATATCACCATACTAAATAAGGAAAATAAAAAAATTAGTGTTGATTATCGTAAAGTGGAAGATAATTTGATAACTTCAAAATAATTCAATGAAAATAAAATGTTATTAATTTATCACTGATACTGTTGCCTCCCTACCTTTGTTAAAAACTGAAATGAACACGGTGTAAAGAGCTGTTAGAGGTTTAAAGAGTCGTATCAAATTGACAAAACCAGCAGGATTGAATCAGAGAACTGAAGGGGGAAGAGAGTCCTCACTAATCATGTTATTGAACATCTTGTCCAGTTACCACCTAAAATCTCCTGCTGGCTCTGGCAAACTCTGGCAGACTGGTTAACTTTGCAGGTGGGAAGGCCCTGCTCCTATTTGCCTCTGCCCCTTACTAGTTGTGACCCTGGGCAACTTGCCCAATCACAATTTATAAGTCTGTTTCCTCATCTGTACGCAGGAAATAGTGTGTCTACTCAGTGTTCTTTCCCCTGCTGCATGTTATTATTCCCGTACTGGAATATAAGACAGCAGCTACTCCCACCCAGGTCCTAGTCCGGTTACCAGAAAACAAGACATGCCACAGAGCCTGTTGTTAACAGCAAGTGCCAGTAGGTGGCACCATCACCCCTGGTTTAAGAAAGAGCTGGGCCCGTTCCCTCCAGTGCCCCTTGTCTAGCTGACGTCTGGTCTGCAGAAATAAATACCCCAAACCTGGCAGGGACTTAGGCTGGAAAGATTTGGAGTCATGACCTTTTATTAACCAGAATTGACAATGATTTAAAAATAAATGCCGTGCAAACGCAAACTGTTTAAATGAAATTAGAATGAACAGAATGTACTTTGTGGACTTCATTTGGGAAGGGGCTTAATTTAGACAGCTAGGAGGGGAGACTCCAAGGCAGGAAAGGGAGACAGACCCAGGTGCTGCTCTAGGACCAATACACTCCATCCTGAGTGCGCGTGATCAAGACTGAGTTAGAGGGGAGAAGAGGTAGAGAAGGCAGAGCCACCCACAGAAAGGTTTGGAGAGCAGGATGCTAAAAACCTTCTAGCCCAGGGGCAGGGTCTTTCCTCCCCAGCCCCGCCTGGTGGCGGAACCAGACTTACTAGCTCTGCTGTGGCCAAGAAACAGTCTTTCTTAACAATGAAAGAGCCTTGGTCACAGTTTTCAAGCCTGGCACAAAGCCACAATGGGCTCATTCTCAAGTCTGGTCTGGTCTTTATGCCCTGGATGCTCGGCCCCATTCTGTGTGGAGCCACCATGGGTCTCAGCACTCAGGCCCCAGCGCCCACCCCAGGAAGCTCTCAGCCCCTTCAGAGGGGTTTTCAAATGCTAATAATGCCTCAGTAGGAGGCCCAGCTGTTCAGTGCAGTAGTTAGAGGAGCTGGCTCCCTCTCCCTTCTCTCTCTAGATCGCTGAAGAATCCTTACCAAGACATTAGGATGCAAATCCCTGGGACACTCACCCAACGACACAGCAGAGGCCCCACCTGGGGTCTGAAGGCAGGCCATTCCAGGTGAGGCCCGGCTGCTCACTTTCCATTCCCTCCTTCCCTCTTCCTCTGAGACCTGCCTCCAAGTACCACGAGAAACCTCCGGCAGCTGCTGCCTGTTTGGCAAATTCACCGGAGGGGAAACACCTCTCCAAGGTGACAAAGAGTCCAAACACTTCCAGGTACAGTCTGCCCCTTGCTTAGTTGAAAGTTTTCATTACTCTGTCTCCTTCTCCATTAACAGACAACTCCCTGGCAAGAACTCTTAAAAGTTGGGGGCGCTGCATGGGTATGCAGATTCTAACTGGCCCCTCAAATTGGCCGTCACTCTACCCCTACCTCCAAAGCATCCAGCTTTAGTCATGGTGGTTTGAAGCTTGACTGTACTGGATATAAGAAGTTAGCAAAATCGACAGAAATGGGTTGCAGAAGAAAACAGCTATTGTTTGCAAAATAATTAGTGCTGCCTTTGAAACACTGAGAAACAAATACATTCTTCAGGAGTCCTTAATTCATCCCAACTCTGGAGAATGACTGTCTCAATTCTGTGTGAAAGTACAGTGCCAGTGATGTTTTTACACAATAGCTCAGAAAGCAATGCCCCATGTCCCACTCCCCATCTCAGTGGTCAGAACTAATACACTTGGTGCAAGGAGAATGCGTTAATGTAGTCTTTTGGAGCCCAAAAGCTCCATGGCTGTAGCTTGAAGTCCCGAAGTTAAACGCCCTTTCGAGTGGTCTGAGATGGTTACATGTTCCAGGGATGGAGGGTGAGGGAAGGAAACCCAGCTGAATAGTGCTAGGTGTCAAATGAGTGGCTGGTCTGCATGAGGTGTTTTAGAGAGAGCAGGAAGGTGGGAGGTGGCCCAAAGCAGGCTGGAGTTTGTCAACTTTAAGTCAAATTTCTGAACAATGGGGTAGCCATCAGAGTCCCTCAAACAGTTTCCATCCTTCTTGCCTTCTTTGTGTTCAAAAATCACTTTGACAACCAGGGCCTAAATATCCTACTGAAGACACAGTGCTGGTTTAAGGGGGTTTAGCAGTTCTTCCCTAAAATGCCAGATACACCCCTAGATGCTCCCAGCAACACAGACTGCTGATAAGGAAGGGTAAGGGAGCCTGTCCTCCTGTCTCCAGAAAGTCCCAGGATGAAGCCAACACACATGGGGAGAATCTGGCAACTGCCTAACCTCACCCTCCTTCCTGAGAACGCCCAGGCTGCTGCTGCAGCCACTGTGGGCTGCTTGGCAGAGCTGGGCCCAGAGAAGGTCTCCTCTGAGATTGGAAGAGAGCCCTTTAAAGTCAACTGAAGCCCATGAACTGAACTATATTTATGAGAGCAAAAATACAAGTCTGCACAGGCCCAGGCAGCCTCATGACCCCCAGTGAGACAAGACAACCTGGAGGTTTTGCTGGATGAACCAGCCCTGGCTGAGGAGTGGAGGAGGTAAAGTTCAAAGTCAGTCCTGTTGGCCTTTGCCCAGCCCAGATGTTCCTAATTGGGGCCATTAAGTGTGCCCACTGCCCTTGCTGGACCCCTCGCATAATCCTATTCTAATTTCTGAAGCCCAGATGTCTTCTCCGCACTCTAATCCAAGCTGGGGGGAGGTAAGCGGGGATGCGTGTGCCTAGTCTATTTGTTTCTTGGTATATTTCCAGAAATGAAGAGCCTACAAAATTTTAGGAAGTCATAGGGTGTAGGACAGCCTGATGCCACTGCCACAGACTACATTTCTGAAGCCCTTAATATACCCATGAGATGCTATGCTCATTCTGGGGAAGGAGTGACCCCCAGCATTGCACAGAGGGCTCTGCCCTAGCTATCCTAGCACCCTAGGACTCAAGAGCATCCAGGCCTCCTCCACCTCCACCTGACAGCACCCACCAAAGGAAGGACACAGGCCCTTTTCCCACTGGGGAAGATCAGCACTCACCTCTTCCTGGTAACAGAAACTCGCCTTCCTCCAGGGATCCTCACAAAGCTGCGAGTGAGCACTGCCTGCCTGCCTGCCCTACTCCCCATCCCCAAGCCAAAGCTAAGAGTTCAGTCCAGAGCCTTGCAGCATGGTGAGGCAAGGCCCCCCCAGGTACTCTGGATAGCAGTGGAGAGCAACGATGTATGCACATCATATAGGAGCAAAAAACAGGTATGTCCTGGGTAATTCCCCTTTAATGCTTGAGCGCTGCAAGGAGAAGATAAGAGTGGGATACTCTGGAGCTCAGGGGCTTCAACTGGTGGAAAACAACAGAATTTGGCACCCGCGCCCTTCTCCACATACATGCACAGCAGACAAGATGCTTATAGAGAAGGAGACTCCAGGAGCATGAGTGCACAACAGCCCCACTACAGGGTTTCAAATCAAACACTTCCAAAGAAAGGCCAAGACAGAAGCCTTTCTTCAAGAACGACAACATAACAATAAAACAAACTGTGTGTGCAGAAGGGAGAGGCAGATTCCCCGCACGGGTGAGAACGAGCCTCTGTGGGTAGCAGGCGAAGTTCTTCATGGCTGGGCGGATAGTGTGGATGGTGGCCAGTCGTCACTTTTCCAACCTGGTCAAGGGGTGGAAGCAAGAATGAAACCCCTCTCCCACCTTTTTAAAGTTCTGAAAGCAGTTTCATGACTTGAAAGTTAATTTGAGTGTTTGGTTAGAGAGCTTCCCTCAACCAGTTCTGTCCGATATTAATTTGGCTAAATGTGGTTGCAAGACACTGTGCGGGAAACAGACGTGCTGTACCGCTTGATTACAGAAAGAGCAAGAGAAAGCATGTTTGTTCTTAAAAAACTGAAAGGAAACATAAAGGATATTCCTTTTAGGTTTTGCCCAGAATCAAACAAATCACCAAGGATTAGAAAGCCAGTCAAAGGAGACTCAAAATTGTTTCCCTATGTATTTTCTTAAAAACCTCTGGCTCTCCAGCTTCCTCCCTCTCCCTCAAAGCCACAATCACAAAGGCAAATACTGAAGTGTAAGGGAAATCTCTTTCATAAGCTCAGCAAACTGGAATAGGGGTTGCAGCAGGGGAGGCAGGAGGCTCATGGGCTGCTGGGGCTCTGGGGCTCTCACCCAAAAGCGAGTCTCTGGGGGCGCTGCAGACCTTTTCAGACTGGCTCACCACCCGGCAATGGTGTGGTTCCCCCAGAGGCAGGCTGCAGATGCCTGACACTCACCTTGAGTCTGCACGCACACGCACAGGGCCACGGCAGGACAACCTCATTCTCTCCAAGGTGACAGTGGGTACCTTGACTGTAAACAGCTTGGCAGGGGTTTACCCGCCACAGCTTGTAGCTGTCACTAGTCAAATCCTATTCATTCATCCACTATGTGCCATGCCCTCCTGTAAGGAATACAGGTCCTTGCTCACCGTTTCAAGGGAGCCTTGAGTCCTAAGCTAGTAGCTGCTTTCACTTTTGTTCTAAACAGCTCTGTCTGTTTAGATGCCTGTCAGTATGGGAAGGAAGAGTCTTCTGCCCAGAGGCTTGTAACAGGGCAAAAACTGCTCTTGCTCCTCTCACTCTCCTTAACCAGCACAGAGGGCCCAACCACCCACATGCAGGTCAGAGTACAAGCTCCTTTGTTCTTAAAGCCACAGTGACAGGGGGTTTTAAACTTGCAGTCCATATATACATTTCAACCAAAGAAATGCCAGGAGATCCTTTAAAGCTTTAAAATCAAGCCTATGACTCTACTTCTTCCCTCTTTTTTCCTGAATAGACTAGCTCGATCTACATGATCGAGAGTAAATGAAAATCTATTTACTTGCCAGGCACATGTAAACTAGTACAGTCACTCTGGAGGGCCACATGGCAGAACCTGTTAATATAAAACCTAATCATTCTACCTCTTAGTATCTATACTACAGCAAAACATTCTCACAAGGAGGAATGAACAAGGATGTTCACAGCATCCGTGCACTGTTTGCAATAGTGGAAAAATGGAAACAATCTAAATGTGCGTCACTAAGAGAATGGCTAAATTATGGCTTATCCATACTACAAAGTCACAGGCAGCAGTAAAAACGAATTAGATCAATCTTCATATATTGACATGGAAAGATCTCCAAGATATACCGTTAACCAAAAGATCCAATTGTGAAAGACAGTACAATTTCACTTACATTAAAGAAGGAAAAAATATATATATAAACCCAAACCATTTCTATAGGTACCTAGAAGGAACATGAATACACAGAAGAAAGTCTAGATGGTTGCAAGGACCCACACCAAACAGAAAAGTGGTTCCCTTTAGGGAAAGGCCTAGGATTGGGTCATGCAATCAAGGGGGACTCTGACATTATCTGTAGAGTCTGAATTTTCAACCTCCAAAATGCATTTATGAATTATCGGGATATTTTTAAAAAATAAAATTAGAGAGAAGAACTCCTCCTTGCTATCTCTGACGTGCAGCAGGAAGTCCTTTAGCAGCTCCGACAGCCATCGCACTGGCTACCCCACCACTCTGAGCGCAGATCTGGACGGGCCTGGAATCTACTGGACCATCCTTGGCTCACATCTAAAATGTCACCAGTGGCACTTTCACCAGCTAAGCTTTTAAGTTCTTAAACGCCCCACCTTCTCCTGAATTAACCAAACAAATGATGCTGGTCCTCTTGCCACGGACTTCAAACTTTCCCCATTTCTTTATTTTTCTTCCTCTCTTAGTGGTTATGGTCAGTTACCTAAAAACAATACCCCTTCTCTCCCTTGCAGTTTTTGTTCTTAGTCCCATTTCTGTACACGGTACACTGTTTCTTATTAGTACTTTCAGCATTCTTACTGCTTTGCAGCTCAGGGTTAACACTGCTCTTAAAACATCTAAATCTAAAATCAAAATGGTAAATACATTTATAGGCCAACAGCCAGACAGGCCCAGTGAAGAGGAGCGTACACACCGAAGAGTCCCATTTGTTAGGGGTGGACAGAGCCGATGCCCTTCTGCTCCGGGGCACAGCTGCATTTCTATCTATAATCATTCCTGAGTCAAAGAACTTTAGCATAGCCCTAATTTTGCCTAATTCCAAAGAGAGAGGGCATTTTGCCCCTTTGCAGAAGTCTGGAAATCTGGAGGGACACACTACTCTAGGACAAACTTTTTTGCTTTACTGTCAATTTGCGTTTGCTTTGGGAAGGGAGAGAGTTGTATTCTTGACATTTATAGGCTAGGAGGTGCAGAGAGAATAAGCATCTCTGTTCTTCCTTCAGGAGAGAGGGTAATGAGGACAGAATGGTCCCGGCACCTTTCAGAAGAAGAACCTGGTTATGCCCTGGCTGTATGTACAGGAAGCATTTGGTTTTCAATTAACACAAAGAGAGAAACCTTCTGGAGCCAGATAAGAAGTTAAGTAGAACAAAAAAGAAATGCTTATCTCAAGTACTGTCCTGATCACAGAAAACAAGTCTACCCTCACCCAGACTACAAGTTCAAACGTAATCGAGAGTGGAACCGTTCAATGGCAGGCCTGGTGCAGCTCAGGGTTTCACCCCAACACTCTCAGGAAAGAGTCACTAGATTCAGTCTGGCGGCAGAGAAAACTGGATGAATCAATCAAACCAAAACAATAAATTTCAACCCTTCTTCCCAGCCACCAACCACACTGAAACCGTCTGACGAGAAAGGAAAGCACGTGGTATGAAGGTGACTTGAGAGAACAGGAGGACATGGTTTCTAAGGAATTCTTTCTCACTTAATCCACTAGGGCTTGCCCACCCCACCAGATAGCTTCTTTGCACTTTGTACCTCGTGAAAGCACGTTAGAAAAAAATTCTGTCACTCCTCATGTGAAACTTAGGTACTGAAAACAAGAAAATAAACAAATAACTTAAGGTGAATTTTCAACCAAAGTAGAGAAAATAATACAATGAACTCCCATCTAACCATTACTTGGCTTCAGTAATTATCAACTCATGGACAATCTGAATCATCTATAACCACCCCCACCAACTTCCCGCCCTATCCCCATAGGATTATTTTGAAGCAAATCTCAGACATCCTATCATTCATCCATAAACATTTTAGTATGAATCTCTAAATGATAAGGACTCTTTCTAAAAACATAACCACCATTACAAGCATCACACCTGAAAAATGACACTAGTTTCTGAATATTATCAAATACCAAAGTTATTGTTCAAACTGACTATCCATAAATGTCTTTTACTGTTGGTTTGTTCAAATTACTATCAAAACAAGGATCACACAGTGTATTGGCTGTTTTATTTTTATTTATTTTGGTGAAGAAGACTGGCCCTGAGCTAACATCTCCACCAATCTTTTTTTTTTTTTCTTGAGGAAGATTGTCCCTGAGCTAACATCTCTGCCAATCTTCCTCTATTTTGTATATGGGACGCCTCCACAGCATGGCTTGATGAGTGGTGTATAGGTCTGCACCCATGATCTGAACCCGTGAACCCAGGGCTCCTGAAGTGGAGCACACAAACTTAACCACTATGCCACCAGGCTGGCCCTTGGTTTGTTTGTTTGTTTATTTATTTATTATTTTTTTTTTAGCAAGATTAGCCCTGAGCTAACATCCATGCCCTTCTTCCTCTACTTTACATGGGGGATGCCTGCCACAGCATGGGTTGATAAGCGGTGTATAGGTCTCCACTGGGCCAGCCCCCCTGGTTTATTTTTTTAAGGCTTTTTATTCTTTTTTTTTTTTTTTTAAGATTGGCACCTGAGCTAACAACTGTTACTAATCTTCTTTTTTTTCCCTGCTTTTTCTCCCCCAATCTCCCCAGTACATAGTTGTATATTTTAGTTGTGGGTCCTTCTAGTTGTGGCATGTGGGACACCGCCTCAACATGGCCTGAGGAGCAGTGCCTTGTCCACGCCCAGGATCTGAACCAGCAAAAACCTGGGCCTCCAAAGCACAGCGCAGAACTTAACCACTCGGCCCCGGGACTGGCCCCAAGGCTTTTTATTCTAAAAGTTTTTCCCTCTTCCTCTTTTTTCCCTCTTGTTGAAGAAACACAGTTGTTTGTCCAGCAGAATTTCCCGCAGCCTGAATTTTGCTGATTGCATTCCCATGGTGTCATTTATCATATTCCTCCGTCCCTTGGCGTTTCCCGTAAATACCAAAGGTGAGAACTAGAAGTTGTGACATTAGCAGCCAGTGATGACAACTGCCTAGATCCAGTATTTTGTTAGGATGTTCCAAATATGATTCTATCATTCTTTATAATTTTTTAGCTGGAAATCTTCTCTAAAGTTACCCTAAGGTAATTTATACAGGAAAATTAGATTAAATGTGTGGCCCTTTTCCTTTATTTGCCAGTTTGAGAATAATAAATTGTCAATCTTCTAAAGATGATCAGTCAAGTTTTTTTGTTGTTTGCCTTTTTAAATATTATTATGAACATATGGATTTTAATATATTTGATGTGTTTCAATCCATTGCAGTTGCTATTGTATTAATACTTATATTGTCCTATCTTTGGCTGGTGGAAGTCTCTACAATAGACTTCTGGGTCTGTTGATATGACCCTCGCAATCTTTGGTAGCTTCCTTGTTTTCTGGTATAAAAAGATGTTGTAAGTTCATCTTGTATATTTTCTGTACCATATCTGGAATCAGCCATTTCTCCAAAAAGACCTGGTTTCTTTTAATAAGAAATGGTAAATAGTGACCACAATCTGGGCCCAGAAGTGCTTATTGCTATTGGATTGATTATTGTTTCAAGAGTTTTTTGGTGAACAGATATTAAATTTCTTTTTTAAAAAGAGAAAACACACCTTGAGTTCATCCTGATATTTCCAGTTAAAATTTAATAATACAGCATTTTTACTTATTTGATTTTTATATCTGTACTTTTTTCTCTTATGCTGAAAATCTTGGTTTCTAATGTAATTACTTATTTGCTTTATCCTATTACATACATACACTAGTTTCAGAATAATAATATTATTATTAACAATATGATTACTGAAAAGTGTTTTTTGTCTTTGTGATATACCTATTAGGGATATACAGTTAAATTACTGTGTTTTAAAATCTATGTGTATTTTTCTGACATTACACTCATCTGCTGTGAATTTTATTTGTTCCATTTTGCTTTTAATTTTTAGGAAATGCAGCAGGCCGACTTTAAGGCTGCCCCCCGACCCCCACTCCTCTGGTGTTCACACCTTGTATAATTCTCTCCCCTTGAGCGTGGGCAAGACTTATAACTTGCTTCTTGCCAACAGAATATGGCAAAAGTAAAGAGATTTTACAGATGTAATTAAGATCCCAACTCAGTTGGTTTTTAAATTTTTTGATTTTTGATTTTTAGTTGTAATAAAATACACATAACATGAAATTTACCATCTTAACCACCTTTAAGCGTACAGTTCAGCAGTGTCACATAACCCACAGTGTTGTGCAGCCAATCTCTAGAACTCTTTTCTTGAAAAACTGAAATTCTGTACCCATTAAACAACAATTCCTCATTCCACCCCTCCCCACAGCCCCTGGCACCCACCATTCAACTTTTCGTCTCTATGAATTTGACTTACTCCAGATATCACATATACGTGGAATATCACAATATTTGTCTTTTTGTGACTGGCTTAATAATAGCATAATGTCCTCAAGGTTCATCCAGATTGTGGCATGTGTTAAAATTTCCTTCCTTTTTTAGGCTGAATAATTTTCCATTGTATGTATATACCATGTTTTGTCTATCAATTCGTCTGTTGATGGACATTTGGGTTGCTTCCACCTTTTGGCTATTGCAAATAATGTTGCTATAAGCATGGGTGTACAAATATCTCTTTGAGACCCTGCTTTCAATTCTTCTGGATATATGCCCAGAAGTGGAACTGTTAGATCATATGCTAATTCTATGTTTAACTTCTTGAGGAACCGTTATACTGTTTTCCATAGTGACTGCACTATTTTACATTCCTACTAGCAACACACAAGCATTCCAGTTTCTCCAAATCCTTGCCAACACTTACTACTTTCTGGGTTTTTTTTTTTTTTAATAGTAACCATCCTAATGGGTGTGAGGCCAAATCAAATGGAGATTTTCTTTAGTAGACTTGACTGAATCGGGTGAAAACCCTTTTAAAAAGGACTGTACACACACACACACACACACACACGTCAGAGACTCTTTCTGCGTTGCTAGCTTTGAAGAAGCAAGCTGCCTTGAATCCTATAGGTGCAAGGAAAGGAATTCTGCCAACAGCCTGAGGGAACTTGAAGGCAGGTCCCTCCCCGGTAGAGCCCCCAGATAAGAATGCAGCGCAGCAAACACTTTGATTTCAGCCTCGTGAGACCCCGAGCAGAGGACCCAGAAAGCTGTGCTCAGACCACTGACCCAACAAACTGTGAGGTAATATTAAATGTGTGTTGTTTTAAGCCACTAATTTTGTGATAATTTGTTTTATAGCACAGAAAGTGAACACAGGAAAAATGTTCATGTTCATTTTGATTTAATTTTGTTTTATAATTATATGAAATTTTACATGGTTCCAAAGTCATAAATCTGAAAAACAAAGCATACTCAGAAAAGTCTGGGTTCCTGTGCTCCCCCTTCTGTTCCCTCCTTTTCCCATAGATCGCCATTTAAAAAATATTATGGTTTATCCTTCCATTTAAAAATATAAAGAAAAACATGTTTTCTTATGCAAATGATAACTTACTATACATACTTTTCTCCACATTGCTTTTTTTTTTTCCTTTTTTCTTTCTTAAGATTACAATAGCCATAGTTTTATTTCAGTCACAATGCCTTCTATTTGATTCTATATCCCTGAATATTTGACAACTTTTTAGGCTGAATGAAAAAGAAAATGTTTTGCATTGATTCATTTGCCTGCCATTTTAAATAATCACCCTGAGGACACTGCACAGACATTCTGTTTTTGTTCTTGTTTTTTGGTGAGGAAGATTGGCTCTGAGCTAACAGCTCTGCCAATCTTCCTCTATTTTGTATGTGGGACACCATCACAGCATGATTTGACGAACGGCGTGTGGGTCTGCACCCGCAAACCTTGGGCCACCAAAGCGGAGGGTGCAAACTTAACCACTATGCCACCAGGCCAGCCCCACAGACATTTTTGATGAGGCAGTTCCACTGGTTACGCTCACCAACGTTATCACTATTACCATCAAGTCCTTTACTGCACAGATAGAATGATGAGTATTCATATTCCCAAACATAACTGCCTAATGTATACTGAAATATCTGAAATACAGTGGTTGGATTTATACATATTAAGAGATATCTCATTAACCTAGAATGTATTCTATTTATATGACCAAGATCATAAACACATAAAACATGCTGTATGAATTACAAGAAAGACTTTAATTTCCTGGTGCCAAACTGATTGCATTAGTAACCCCAATTAATATTCTCTCTGCATTCATGTATTTTACCTATAACTCCTTAATCCCCTCCCCCTCTGACCCTAGGCTTGGCCATGGGACTTACTCTGGCCAACGGGACAGGAGCAAACACAAGCAGAGGCTTGACAAAGCAGGCACCCATGTCCACTTCTTCCCACGCACCCATCACTGCTGTGAGAAGATGCCTGCACTGGTTATTACAAAGAGTGCTTCAGTCAACAGCCATTTGTGAATGTCTTCATATTTTTGCTCAGATCTTTGGGATTCCTAGAAGTGAGATTGCTGCGTCAAAGGGTAAACAGATAAGCATTTTGCTAGATACTCATCCGTTCTCTTCCACACAGCACCATTTTGCATCTCCCCATGAAAGGATGAAAGTGCCTGTTTCCTCCGAGCTTGACAACAGGGTATGCTATCAAAATTGGATTTCTGCTAATCTGACAAGTGAGAAGTTGTATCTCAGGGTAGCTTAACTTGCATTTCTCTTATTATGAGTGAGGCAAACATCTTTCTTTTCATGTCTTTATGGGCCATTTGCTTGAAACATCAACTTTTAACCCAAAGAGCTTTTTAGTTGACCTCATCTATGGCAACCCCCAGGGTTAAATTAATAAAACACTGACTTCTCTTAGCTCTGTCACTGGCCACCAGAGCGTAAGGTGAGAGCATCAGGGGACAGTCACCTCAAATGCATGATGTTTACCCTCAAGTCCAAGGCAAAAACAGATCCTCAAGTGAAGATTCTCCACGTAATGGCACTTCTCTTGCTTTATTCTCAGATTTTCCTTTGCTGTGTAACTTTAAAAGTGTCTTAACTTCTCTGTAATCTTTATTTTGTGTATCAAAACATGACGGTACTGTCTACCTTGCAGGGTAGTTTTTAGAATCAAATAAAAGAGTTAAAATACATAAAAATTGCCTTGTGTGATGAAAATGCCGTACAAATTAAGCAACTGTTATTTATTTGAAAGATTCTACCACTGGAAAACATGGCCACTGTTTACAAGAAAAAAGAGTGAAGGCAGAAGAGTGCAGCGAGAAGTGAGACAGAGAGTCCATCCCCGGGGGCAAAGCAGACCACTTCCTCAGGGAGCCAGGATTCTAATTTTTGGCTCAGGAAACTAACCCCACTCCTTCCTTAGTTTACATCAAGAAACACAGCTACAGTATTTATGAGTGTTCTCAGAGATCACCCAGCTGGGTCAGACCCGAAGGGGCCTGGAACAGAAAGCACCAGGCAGGGGAAGGAGGCAGGCCGTTTGCAGAAAGTCAGATTGGAGCACGGCAGAAGTGGTTCTCAGCATGCTGGATTAGAAGAAAAACAAGCGTGTACTAAGTAGCCTCTGGCTTCAGTGGTCTGAGCTCCCACATCAGCAATCCCATGGCCAGCACTTAAAGCCCCTCTACCAAGACCTGGGCCAGAGATGCCCAGACTTCATTCGTGTGTTTCAGAGATGGTGAGTGTGCTGCCTCCAGAGGCTGCCCACGTGAGGAAATGCTTCCACATCCCAAAGAATGGTTAACAGCTTTCTGGTTCTCTCCTCTGGGTAACAAAGAAAAAGTCAAATCCCTCTTCCATATGGCAAGACCTCAAATATTTTTAAAACACCTGTTGTGGGTCATAGTTCACCACTCCCCACACCTCATCTCAAAGTCTTTTCTTCTTCAGACTAAAACATTTCCAGTTTCCTCACTTTTAAAGCCATTCCTCACATACCACAGTTTAAGAGAGTTTTTGCCCGTCTGAAAGCCACTCTTCTCTGGATACGCTCTGACTTGTCAATGTCCCTCGTAGGACGCGGCACCCAGGAGGGGCTGTTGGGTTGGAGATGGAACACGAAGCAGCCACTTACTCTTCTGAGTGTATGTGTAAAGACCAGACTGTCTACGTGTCTGCCCATGTACTTCTAAGGTTCCCCACCGACCAGATACAGGAAAAGGTTTGGGGATAACCAATTTTGGGTGATCTGGTTATAGGAAGCAGCAGCAATAAATTTTGGTGTTTAGGCCAAACTCCTTGCCAGGACGTTTCTTCCTGCTTGGAGGGACGGAGTAGGGACTGAGTTGTGAGAGTGACCCTGGAAGTGCATTTAGCTGGGCCTTCTGAGAGCCATGGAGTTTTCTCAGCCTATAGGCCTCCAAGCCTCAAAGAATTCCTTGACATTGGAATAAAGCCAGCCTTGAAGTTTTCAAAAGCTGGAAGACTTCTGTGACTCATTTTGTGGACTTGAAAGGCTACACAGTGCTTCCGTGGTGCCTGGGCTGCCAAGTGGCCGTGACTGCAGGTGACAGCACAGTGACAGTCGTGGCTGGGTACCATCCAGCCTCGTGGAATTACTTTCATGGAGGGCAGCTGGACATAAAAACTAAACTGGAAAATGCGCAGACCCTTTGACCCAGCAACCCCACTTTAGAAATTTATTCTGAGATAATTGAACACGGTTGCCAAAATGTACACACATGCATGTTCCTTAGAGTGTTTTTTAAAGTGGGGAAAACTGGAAACTATCCGAAAGTTCATCAAGAAGGGTCTGTTTATACTGGAGGGGTCTGTTATCTTACTATCTGTGATATTGTGATATAATAAGAAATATATTTGTTGGGTTTTGTCCCTGGCTCCTGGCTAGAGCTCCAAAAACCTTTGTAATTTCCTAAGCAATAAATGTGCTAGAAGCATCTTTTATTTTTGGTCTTTGACCCTGGTTCCTGACATAGAGCTCCTAAATCCCTTGGAATTTCCTGGGTGATAGGAGCATCTTTTGTTTTAATGAGGCACCTCTTAGCAGGCTCCTGAATAGCTTAAGGATGGGGGCTGGTCACCAGAAAGACCAAGCCATGATTAGAAGCTTGGAACATTCAGCCTCACTGCCCATCTTCTAGGGAGGGGAGGGGGCTAGAGGTGAAGTTAATAATCAATCACGCCTACGTGATGAAGCCTCCATAAGGATCCCTAAAGTATGGCGTTTGGAGAGTTTCTGGGTTGGTGAATATGTGGAGGTACTGGGAGGGTGGCACACTTAGAGAAGGCATGGAAACCCCACACTTCTTCCCATATACCTTGCCCTATGCATCTCTTCCATCTGGTTGTTCCTGAGTTGTATCCTTTTATAATAAACCAGTAATCTAGTAAGCAAACTGTTTTCCCTAGTTCTGTGAGCTATTCTAGCAAATTATCAAACCCAAGGAGGGGGTCACGGGAACCCTGATTTATAGCTGTTGGTCAGAAGAGCAGGCGACAACCTGGTGCTTGTGATGGGCACGTCTGAAGTAGGGGCAGTCTTGTGGGACTGAGCCCTGACTTGAGGGATCCAATACTAACTCCAGGTAGATAGTATCACAACTGAATTGAATTGGAGGACACGCAGTTGGTAACTGCAGAGAATTGGAGAATGGCTTGGTATGAAAAAACCTACGCATCTGGTCACCGACGTAAGTAGAGCAGCAGAGGAAAACCCCATTTTCCTTTGGCTATCATGCAGTGCAACACCATACAAACATTACAGACGTTGCTATTGATCTCTATTTACTTAGCTAGAAAGACTTCCGTGACATAATGCTGGGTGAAGAAAGCATATACATATAATACTAAGTTAGTTAGCTTGTCTAGTTATTTTATGCATAGAGACATGTCTAGAAGGATGGCAACCAAATGTTAAGAGTGGTTGTCTCAGGGGCTGGGATTTAGATAATGTTTATTTTTCATTTTCAATTATATATTTACTTAAGGTACAAAGTAATACAGGCTTATTATAAGAAATCCAAACAGACAAATATATAAAGTAAAATATGAAACTTTTTTCCCATCAGTCCCATTTCTCAGATAGAATCACTGTTAACATTTGACGTGCATTCTTCAAGATTTTCTTAAAAGCATATATAACCAAATTCATACTTTTTTTTTTTTAAAAGATTTTATTTTTTCCTTTTTCTCCCCAAAGCCCCCTGGTACATAGTTGTCTATTCTTTGTTGTGGGTCCTTCTAGTTGTGGCATGTGGAACGCTGCCTCAGCGTGGTTTGATGAGCAGTGCCATGTCCACGCCCAGGATTCGAACTAACGAAACACTGGGCTGCCTGCAGCGGAGCGCGCGAACTTAACCACTCGGCCACGGGGCCAGCCCCCAAATTCATACTTTTTTAAAAGTAAAATTACAAACCCACTCTACCCATTATTCTGTGACTTACTTTTTTCATGTTTTCAACATTGCATGGATTTTTTTTTATTATTTATTTATTTATTTTAGATTTTATTTTTCCTTTTTCTTCTCAAAGCCCCCCAGTACGTAGTTGTGTATTTTTAGTTGTGGGTCCCTCCAGTTGTGGCATGTGGGATGCCGCCTCAGCATGGCCCGACGAGTGGTGCCACGTCCGCACCCAGGATTCGAACCAGCAAAACCCAGGGCCGCCACAGCGGAGCGCGCAAATCCAACCACTCAGCCATGGGGCCGGCCCCAACATGGATTTTTTTTAAACATCATTTTTTAAACTGGAAAAAACAATAAGGTTATTTTTGTTTGGGGGAATAAAAGTGCATCCAGTCAGGAGAGAACACAATGCACGTGTGATCTGAGAGGTCCACTGAAGAGAGGCACAGGATGAAGGCTTCCTGTGTTCAGGTCACCAGACTGGCCAATATGGGTGGGGACCAAGACAAGCCCAGCCGGCCCAGGAAGTTGGTAAGTGTCCTTTTCTTCCTAAATCTTCAAACCCAAAGAGGGACTGCCAGAGCAAGGCCTGGGGTTCAGGAAGCCCCGGCACTCAGGAAGGCCCGGCCACTGGGCTGCAGCCTGTCCCAGAGATACCTCCCTGCCCAGTGCAGTGCCCCAGAGTCAGCTTTCACTGGACCAAGGCAGAGGATGACCACCCCTCTCCTGTTTTAGAGGTCCCCTGCCAGATGTCAGCAAAACAACCCACCACCCAGGCTTGCTGCAATCTCTCCTGAAAAGCACCCAAGTTCTTTTCTTTTCCTTCCCTGGTACTAGTTTCAAATGACATATTCTTGGAGAAGGAGCTCTGTGAGGGATCAGACATGCTGCTGGAACCTCATCAGAACTCTGCAGGGAGGGGCAGGCCGGTCTCCTGGCCCCTGAGTTCTGGAGAGAAACCAAACAACAAGCCTATCACCATGCCTGCCCTGCAAGGCAAGAAGACAGGCCTGGCTGTGGAGACTCATTGCCAGGGGAGCAGGAGCAGAGCTGTGTCTGGCTTAGGGGAGCCATCTATTTTCCAGTGACAGAGCAATGAAGAAACTAAGCAAGAAAGTAACTAAGCAAGAAGGTAACTGCGCCAGAGAGCACACCTTGAGGTGGTGACTTGTCTGGTGGTAGTGGCCTGGGGCTGCTTCTCAGGGCTCACTGTCCTGTCCTCTGGGAAGTTCTCTGAAAAATTCAGTCATGGCTATCCTTTTGGTTTTCCTTTTCTGATAATAAAACGCATACTCTATGCAGGAAATTCTAAAATGGCAGGAAGGTACCAAAAGGAAAATGTCAATGACTCATAACCCATCACCCTAAGGTGGCCTCTGTGAGTATCTTCATGAACCTCTTCTAGCCATCTATGGGTGTGTACATACTAACAGAATTAGAACCCAACTCTACATAGTGTTGTAATAGGATTCTTTTTTTTCCTTTTAAGCCTGTTTCCTTCTGTTCTGCAACATGCTTCTTAAATGACAACATAAATAATATTAATTGCTTCCATATTTTATGTCAAGTACTGTACTAGGGTCATTAAATATATTATAAAGTAGATATTACTATTACCCCATTTCATAGATGAAGTAACCAAATCTTAGAGATGTTCAGTTTTGACCCCAGGGCCCACATGGGCAAACTGGGAGCCTGTCTCTTGGGTTCCTGCGCTGTTGTTCTCCAGCCCTCTTCACTGAACCTTCTATATGAGCCACTTCAGGTTACCAAAGGGCTTTACCTCCTGCAGAGGTGCTGGGTCTACTCCTAACTCTCCGGCTGCTTTGCTCCACTTGCCAGGGGCTTTCACTGCCCCCTGCAGGGAGCATCCCTGAAATGCAGGTGCTAGAGACAAAGGAGCCACTTTCTGCTGAAAGAGCCAACCAATTAAGACTCCACGGGGGCCAGCTATGAGAGAACTAGTCTGAGGGTGAATTATCCCAGCTTAATGGCTTTATCCAATAGCCCCTTTCTACTAAGAAGCTCAAAGCATTTCATACAGTTCTCCAAGTTAGATACAGGCCCATGGAAGCTAAAGGATTTGTCTCAAACCAAGCAGCAGCTCAGCAAGGGATGCATTCCCGCCCCAGCTAAAGCGATTCATTTCACAGGGCCTCTGGATATCTCACAGAGATTTAAAGATGGTGACCTCTCCACTTAGGTCATTATTCAGAATGGAAAACACTATGTCAGAGGTCAGCAGACTTTTTCAGTAAAAGGCAAGATATCAAATATTTTAGGCTTTGAGGGACATGAGTTTCTGTCATAACTACTCAACTCTGCTGCTGAGCACAAAAGCAGCCATAGATAATACATAATGAGCATAGCTGCGTTCAAATACAATTTTATTTACAAAAACAAGTGATCGTCAGTATTTGGCCCACAAGGCAACTTCTGCTCTTAGGGTTTACCTCTTCTCTAAAAACACCCAGATTTAGATATTGGCTGGATTATCATTTACATGTAAACCACTTAAACTTTAGGGCATAAGCTCATTTCTGAGGGGTTGACCTGTTTTTCTTCAGTGGAGTAGGAACACAATCTTTCAACTATTAATCTAAAATCTTGGGAAAGTGCAGAGAAATCAAGGATTGTTTTGCCTTATAGCTGGTCAGTATTACTAACAGATGAAAGGGAAAATATTTTACAGATCCATAGCAACCAAAAAAGAGGATAAATCAGGCTGAGGGAAAGAAAACGTCAGGAAAATAAAAGAGTGTCTGAGGAAGAAAAATGATATTAATATAACCAGGCAGCTCCATTTGGCTTCAGTTAGCTGACTGGGGCAATGGGCAGCTTATCCAAACCAGGAAACAAGAGGACTCGACAGCTCTCATTGGTAATGATGGAGCATCGCCTTTCAGAAAACTTTACTTGAGGCAAAGATATTAAGATCCCATACACTTGGGACACGTAGCAAGAAGAAAGCCAGGTAAGCTGTTGATGAAAAGCTGAACTGCAGCCCAGCAATATCGCACACCTGGGGACATGCTCGAAGCTCCTCACTCAATCTTCCTGACTTCCTTCACTCACCTGCAGAGCAGGGATGAGGAAGCCAAGCCCCATCTACCTCCCGGATCTGGAAAGAGAGACTGTGGTGTGCTGTTGGGCATAGGTATGCAGAGGCTGCTAACATCCCCAAGAGAGAAGAGGGGTCTCCTCCCTGGGCTGGAGAGCCTTGGAAGAGGCAGGCTGGGGGCAGGTTTCTTTTTTTGTTTTTAAAGACTGGCACCTGAGCTAACAACTGTTGCCAATCTTTTTTTTTTTTCTGCTTTTTTCTCCCCAAATCCCCCCAGCACATAGTCGTATATTTTTAGTTGTGGGTCCTTCTAGTTGTAGCATGTGGGATGCCGCCTCAACGTGGCGTGGCGAGTGGTGCCATGTCAGCGCCCAGGATCTGAACCAGCGAAACCCTGGGCTGCAAAAGCGGAGTGTGTGAACTTAACCACTTGGCCACGGGGCCGGCCCCTGGGGGCAGGTTTCTACTGAGGTAAGGTCCCAAGGATTAGAATGGCAGAGCCAAGAAGCATCCACGACTCTGATGGCTGAGCTCCAAGTGCTGCAGCAGCCCCAGCACCCTCTATGGAAGAGCCACTCTCAAAATGCAGGCAGAAAATCTCAAGTACTTCAAATTCAAGCATGTCTTAATTAAAACAAAACAAAAAACAAAGTTTTTTACTCCCCAAACTGGTCATTTCACCTTCTTCCTTAAAATGCTTTCATAGCTTTCCACTGCCCTTAGAATCACATCCAGACTCTTCATCCCGACTTTGAGTGCAAGTGTGAGGCCCAGCACTTTCCCACGCTGGCTAAGCCTCCAGCTTTCCCTGGGCGCTTTCCTCTCCCTCACCTCCCTCCAGCCACAGGAGCCTTCTTCCAGTTCCTCATATTCCTCAAGCTCTTTCTCTCCTCAGAGGCCTTCAACAGCCATTCCCTCCGCCAAAAAAAATTCTTCTCCTCACTCTTTGCCTTCAGCCCTGTCCTTGCTCAACTCTACAATCTAAAATGAGTCCACCGCTTTACTCTTTTGGAGTACCCTGATCTCTCCCTATCGGCAATCTTAGGGAATCAAACATTTATTCGCCTGTGTTCAGTGTCTCTCCCCTAAGGGCAGGGATCCTATCTGTTTTTCCACACTGTTTACCCAGAATCTGACAGACTCCCTGGCATGTCGCAGGTACTTAAATAAAAAATAGAACTGATGAGGGGCCAGCCCGGTGACAGTGTTTAAAGTTCCCCATGCTCTGCTTCAGTGGCCCAGGGTTTGCAGGTTCGGATCCACAGTGCTGACCTACTCCACTCATCAGCCATGCTGTGGAGGCATCGTGTGTGCAGAGTAGAGGAGGACTGGCAGAGATGTTAGCTCAGGGCTAATCTTCCTCAAACAAAAAAAGAGGAGGATTGGCAAGAGATGTTAGCTAAGAGCAAATCTTCCTCAAAAAAAGGAAAAAAAATGCAACTGATGAAAAAGAGTTCCTTTCCTCCAAGTCCTCTCTCTCCACTTAAATGGATCCTTGCAGGCTCAGAGGTTACAGCACGCAAACTAATGCTGGTTAGGGCATCCCAGGCTTGCTCTTGCCATTCACCAGCTGCAAGAAATTCTGTAAGGCCCACATCTCTCTGAGTTCATTTCCTCATCTGAAAAGTGGCAATGTCACTATCTTCCTCATCAGGCTACCTACTGCAGAGGTTAGATAAGAGAATGCAATTGCCTAAGATAGCTTGGTGTTCAGTATCTACTGTCTCATTTACTACTTTCAATTAAAGTCGTCCCTGGGTATCTGCTGGGGATGGTTGCAAGACTCCTGCAGATACCAAAATCTGCGGATGCTCAAGTCTCTTATATAAAACGGTGTTATATTTGCACAGAACCTATGCACATCCTCCAGTACACTTGAAATCATCCCTAGATTAATATAATACCTAATACAATGTAAATGCTACGTAAATAGTTGTTATACTGTATTGTTTAGGGAAAGATGACAAGAAAAAAACCCCTGTACACATTCAGTACAGATGCAACCACTGCAGGCCTTTTGAGGCATGGTTGGTTGAATCCAGGGATGTGGAACCTGAGGACACAGAGGGCTGACTGTATAAAAAAGCAAATTAACAATAAAAAAAGGCCTCAACAGGAAAAGACTGAACTGCATGGGTAATTTTAACTTTAGGAAAGGAAGGAGGAGGCAAAACTCAAGAAAAATCCACAATTCATTGAGATTCTTTATATAAAACTTGATCTGCTGTCAGTATCTGGAAAAGTCTCTGACCTCAGGCGGCAGGCTGTGTCCCTCACCACTTCCAACTTCAGAGACAGGAAGCATGATGGATGGGTTCCTGTGCTAAATCCGCACTGCATGAGACACCGTATAGGGGCTTGCTCTCTTTCCTAACCCCAAATGTACGCCATTTAACAGGTATTAATGATCTCTCTCAGGCCAAGTAACTTAAGAAAGGGGACTCATTCTCGGGGACTCAGAAGAGGACTTTGTTGCTATAAAAATCATTTTATATGACAATCATTCTGTTGTTTCTTGAGAACAACTGTAACATTTACTGGATGATCACAACAATATTATTATAATAATACAATCATTCATCTGGAATGGCTATTAACATGTAAAATGTTCATTTCCCTTAACCTAGCAATCCTACTTCTAAGAATTTATCCCACAGAAATACTTAGGCAAGAGTACAAACCCACACATGTACAAGGATGCTCACGGCAGGTTTGTGGGAGGGAAAAGCTGGAAATTATCCAAATGCCCAACAACAGGAGACATTAAACAAAGTACAGTACATCTAGACAAAATATAAGTGCACAGTTAGAAAGAACATACTAACATGGGAAGATATTCAAAAGATATTACGTTAAAAAAGCAAGTTGAAAAACTGAAAAGCAGAGTCCCTTTTTATAAAATAATGATAATTCTATATAGATATATGCATTGAAAAGAAAATGTGGAAATAGGAACACCAACGTTTTCCTAGTCGGGGAATGAATTATGAAGGATTTTCACTTTCAGTGTCATACGTTTCTATGCTTCAGTTTTTATAATGACCAAGTATTTCTTTTATAAATGGGAAATGGAAAGAAAATGTAAAAAAAATCTCTGTTAGCGTTAGTCTGTCAACACCCCAGAGTTCAATGAGCCGTGAGCTCTGGTGGCTCAGGATGCTCACGCCGGGCCACCCTGTCTCCCTGCCTGGGCCCGAATCACAAATTGAGCCGACTCAGCACATGTCATGAGGTTGCCATTAAACAGCAGCAAGGGAAGGCGCTTCAATTTCCACAGCATCAGTTACAAGGTTGCCGGGCCATGTTTCTCCTAAAACTCAAGTGAAATTGCCTTGGAATTTGTGGTTAAGGCCTACCAACGGCAGAACGAAGAGCAGACAGCCTCTCCAGCAGAATTCTAAAGCGCAGCTAAGAAATCAAGCCCTGCTGAGTTGGGGAACGGTTTCTTTCTAATGAAACCCAGAGTGTGGGGGGCAGGGGAGCAGTCACCGGCAATCTGAGAAGAAAGAATAAGCTGATCATAAAATTAAAAGGGAATGGGTAAGTAAGAGAAACTGGCTGCAAAGTGGGAAGGAAGAAGTTGAAGTGTCTACTTGATACTGACCCTGGTATCAGTTTCCCCACATTAAACCCAGCATATATGGGGTTAAAACCAAAACACTCATTCCCTGCTTACTCTCTGGCTTCCTGCCTCCAGAATCCACTATCCTCCATGGAGACAGACACCATCAAGGACAAGCACCTGGACCATCTCCTCCCCACAAAGAGATACGGGCTGGTGGGAAAGCTGCTGACCAGCAAGGTCACGAGCTCCCTCCTCTCTGCAAGTGTCTCAAGGCCAAAGACAGGCTGGTGGGAAACCTCCGACCAGCAAGGCCATATGCTTACCCTCCCCTACCTAAAGCCCCAAATAAAAACCCTTCCTTTTAGCTTTTCGGGGAGTTTGGGTTTTCAGCGTTAGCTGCCCTCTCTCCTTGCTCAGCGCTGTGCAAAAATAAAGTTCCTACTTTCTTCCACCACCCCCGGTGTCAGAGATTGGCTTGCTGCACAACGGGTGAGCGAACTCACTTCAGGTTCGGTAACATACTGGCGAAGTTACTGATGTATTTACTGCAGAACTTTCCAAATGATTCATGCTGGAGGTGGGATTTGGTTCTAAGCCTGCTGTAGCAGGTGAAATGACAGCCACCCCGTCCTCATGACTGGAACATTCTCTCCCCATATGACACTTCTGTACTGGCCCAGCATCCAGATCAATTATGAAAGGCTCCTCTGACCCCAGGCAGGGCTGGGCCTTCTCAGGAGTGCAGATACTGTTTGCCCACCTGGTGGCCATTCCCCTCCTTATTAACAGAACCCCAATTTTCTTCCTCTGCTTTTCCTAGGTCATGACCTTCAGGGAACCAGGGCCCATCCCCAGCCCTAGGAAGTGGATATTGATTAGTAAACCAAAGTGCCTGTCTCACTTTCCTGACTAACTCTAGCCAATGAGATCCAAGGAGGAATCAATAAGAGCAGTTCTGTGGAGGTTTGGACTGGTCTTTAAAAGAGACGCAGGACAGAAACGTCTCTTTTACTGCTTGTAGACTCTGTCAAGTGTGATTCCACGATGGTAGGGATTATGGCAGACATCTTTGGAACATGAGGGAACCAGCTTAAAGAGACAAGCCAAAGTGCTGAGGAAGGCAGAGCAGGAAGTTAGAACTCAGGTCCTTAACAACGTCGTTGAACAGATGACAACCAACCCCGGAAGCGCCCACCTCCAGATGACTTGCTGTGTAAGATAAGAGCCCTTTCTGTTAGGCCATTTCAGTCAGGGTGTTCTATTACTTGTAGTCAAAACCATCCCAACAGATACAAGGCAGAACAAAAGGTGCCCACTCCACCTATGCATTCTCTAGTGGTTCAACTTCCAAGCATAACTGCACACCAGGATTACTGAGGTAACAGATGCCCCTACGGCCCTGGCAACTGATTCTGCCTACCCAGAACTATACCTATTCTTTTTCTGCCAGTAGTTACCCTTTGCCTTAGAGGACCTCCTTCTCACTCCATGTGGCTGAAAGTGAGGAGTGGGGAGAACTTTAAACAGAAATCCTGGTGCTCCATCTGGACCACTACTACCAACCAGGGTGGTCACACGACCCAGGCAGAACTAATTTGAGTCCTTCCCTAGGATTGAAGTAGGGATGTTGGAAGAAAAAAGCCGTCTGCCTGCTGGGACTACAAATGGAGAGAACAAGAACTCGGACTGGTGGTGCTCATCTTTCCTGGCACAGGGAGAGAGTCAGCCTAGAGTACAAGACAACACAGGAGTCAGAGCCCTGAGGACTCTGGTTGAACACATAGAACAAGCCATACCTGAAACCCTGGATGTCCCAGTGACCTGAGCCAATAGTTGGTTATTGTTTAAGGTATTCTGAGTTGGTTTCTGTCATTTTCTTATAATAAGCATCCCAACTAAAATAAACACTAACCTGCCCCACCCTCATATCTTGAATCCTTCAGCTTCTCTGGACACTCTTCTTTCACAGGCCTCTCTCATTTCTACTTCCTTTTCTCTTCAGCTCAGCTTCCTACTTCTGAGCACCAACCAAAAGGTAATTGTCCTCTGGCAGTTACAGGACCCATCTGAGTCATTCTTCAGAGCACGCTTCAGAGGCGGCCTCACACAGCCACACAGCTGGATGTGGGGATCACCCCCCACCCCACCCCCCAGAGTTTCGTCATTCCTCTTTTCCTTGCCTACCACTGCCCTGATGCTATTTCCAAGCCTGGATGGTAAAGCTGTAGATGCTATTTAGACCTGGAAAAGCAGGTCTAAGCACTCTATTCACTTTATGACACCGCTCAGCATGTTCTCACATGCAAATGGGCAGGGTGCTCCACATAAAGGCACTGAGTTTAAAGTGGACAGCACAGGTGAGGCAAGACCATCAAACAGAATTACGCAGCTAGTTACACATGTAGGTATATCTATGTACACATCAGACATAAAATACGTGTGCTGTACAACAGCGTGTGTGTAACCCTTGTGAAGTGTCACCACTCAGGGGCAGAGCAACGCCTGCCCGTCACAATGGAGGTTCTCTGCAGCCTCAAGAGACTGTGTCCTGCTCTGAGACAACCTGAAAGGCCTAAACTCAGTCTGACAAAACAGTTACAATAAGAGGAAACTATTCAAACTGTAAAAAGCTTCCTCACTTTATAAAAGGATTTACTATAAGGTCCCACTATTCCTACTGCATTTAGAATAGGACTTAATTTGTATGAGACTTTACAGGCACTATCAACCACGTAAATCAAGGAACCACATTTGAGCTGAATTTGTTTTTTGGTTGTATAACGTGATGTACAAAACAAGGTAATTTTATTTGTGTCACTATTATTGATTTTTCTGTGTGGGAGAAAGATAATGGCACCAAACGTCATCAGATCAGCTGAGGCAGGCATTTGATTCAGGAACAAGCAAGGCACTTCCTTCCTAACAGCACTTTGCTGTTAAATGGGGTCTTATTGTCACTGCAAAAAAAGACCAAGGTACCCACCTTCTCTATCCATATGAAGTTTTTAAAGACTGAGTAATAATAATAACTGCAGGTAATATTTATATAGTACTTACTATGTAGTAGGCACTGTTCTAAGTGCTCTGCAGGCATTAACTCAATTCATCCTCTCAATAACTTCATGCATAGTTACGGTTATTATGCCTGCTATACAGATGGGCAAGTGGCTTACGCTGCCCAAAGTCAGGAGGATGTACGAAGCAGGGCTGAGATAAGAACACGCACAGTCTGGACCCAAGGGCCATGCTCTTAACCATCATACTATGCTGTCCCCTTGATCTGGCAGTCACGAGCAGGGTGGCAAAGACTACGGGGAGAGGCATGGACATGGGAGCTCCTTAGCCTATTACCAACGAATTCAGGCACATGGTGCTAAGGACCTGTACTACACAGTGAAATAGAAAAAAAAGGAAGGGATGGTGACTAAAAGGAGGCTCTATGGAGGTTTCTGGAGAACTAGCCTGTTTCTTGACTTGGGTGCTGGTTATGTGGGTGTGTTTAGTTTGTGAACTCTCATTAAGCTGTACTTTTTTTTTCTTTTTTTTGCTGAGGAAGATTCAATCTGAGCTAACCATGTGGCAACTCTTCCTCTATTTTCTATGTAGGTCACTGCCACAGCACAGCCACTGCCAAGTGGTGTAGGTCTGCACCTGGGAACTGAACTAGGCCACCAAAGCAGAGCGTGCCAAACTTAACCACTAGGCCACAGGGCTGGCCCTGAGCTGTACTTTTTATATACATATTTTCATGAATAAAAAGTTAAAAGATGAAAGGATGGATTTAAGAGGATTTGAGTAATATGAATGGCTTTTGCCATCCTCTATTTTCCAAATGTTCTAGAATGCCCGAGCAAGGCATCATGGAGCTCGCAGGCCGTGTGCACAAGTGCTGTCATCCATGCAGACGATTCTCAAATCTCACTGTCCAGCCCAAGACATTAGCAGCCCAGATGTCAGCTGAGCTACAGGCAACATGGCATCATGGTTAAGAGAGTGGCATTAAGAGATACAATGCCTGGGTTCAAATCTAGCCTTTGTACCTACTAGATGTGTGATCTTGAACATGCTACTTCACCTCTCTGTATTGTCTTGCTTTCTGCAACTGTAAAGCTGGTATAGCACAGTGCCTAACTTACAGGGCTTTACTACATATGAGATGAGCGCTACAGCCATGCCTGGCACAGAGAACACACCACTAAATGTTAGCTCTTGTCCTCACCACTTAGACCTATAGCCATGGTCACCTATCTTACATCAGTCACCACATTTATTTTACTTTCCCATTATTTAAATAATTTATTATTATTCCCTGCCATGTTCCATAAAAGAATTTAAGGTAGATTCGTTTTAGCTACTATTTAAGTAGTACAATCATATTACAGGAAATCTGGCAAACAGAAAATCCAGTATTATTTTAGGAGTGTAGTTGTCCTGCCACTGCTGTGAAACGCCTGAAGCGATCTGCAGGTACAAACTGTAGCCATCACATTGTTGGCACCATAAAAGGGGCATCGGCACAGAAGGGACTGTGGAGCACACGCCAGTCAACGTACACTCAGGAAACAGCCACAACTTGTTATTTTGAAAATTCTCAATCCCACAGAAAAGTTAGAAGGACAGTACAATGAATACCCATATACCCTTCACCTTGATTCACCAGTTGGTAACATTTTGCCACATTTGCTTTCTTATTTCTCTCTCTCTCACAGTTAATTTTTTTGCTGAATCATTCAAAAATTAAGTTGCAGACATCATGTCATTTTATTCATAAATACTTCAGCTTTTATCTCCTAAGAACAAAGACATTATCCTATATAACCACAATACCATATCACCCCCAAGGAATTTCACAGTTGTACAACAGTATAATCCAAAATACAGTCTATATTTATATTTTTCCAATTGCCCTAAAAATGACCTTTTTTTAATTCAGGATCCAATCAAGGATCCTAAGTGCATGTAAACTGTCATGTTTCCTTTAATCTAGGACAAGTTCTGCCCCTTGACTTTTTATATCTTTCACAGCCTTGACATTTTGGAAGAGTCCAGGCAGTTGTCTTGTGAAATATCCCACAATCCGGATTTGTCGGACTGTTTGCTCATGATTCAATTCAGGTGAAATATTTTTAGAAAAGTGCTACAAAGCTGATGTTTTATACTTCACACTGCAATACATAAGGTGGTACATAACAATAATTTGTTCCATTATTGGTGTTGGTACTGTTTAGTTTTTTTTTTTTCTGGCTGAGGAAGATTCACCCTGAGCTAACATCTGTTGCCAATCTTCCTCTTTTTTGGTATGTGAGCTGCCATCACAGCATGGCCACTAACGAGTGGTGTAGGTCCACACCTAGGAACCGAACCCAGGCACTGAAGCAGAGTGCACCAAACTTAACCACTAGGCCACTGGGGCTGGCCCGGTGTTGCTACTTTTGATTATCTGGTTAAGGTGATGTCCTCTCAAATCTTTCCACTGTAAAGGTATTCTTTTTCTCTTTGTAATAAAAGTAATCTGTGGAGGGAGTCTTTGAGTCTTTGTGAATATCTTATTCCCCTTTTTCTAGGAAGATTAGCCCTGAGCTAACATCCGCTGCCAATCCTCCTCTTTTTACTGAGGAAGACTGGCCCTGAGCTAACATCCGTGCCCATCTTCCTCCATTTTATAAGTGGGATGCCTGCCACAGCATGGCTTGATAAGTGGTGCACAGGTCTGCGCCCGGGATATGAACCTGCAAACCCCCAGGCCGCTGAAGCAGAGTGTGCAAACCCAATCGCCAAGCTACTGGGCAGGCCCCCAATGGTCTTTCTCATCCAATGGTTTTAGCAACTATTGATAATCTGCCTGAATTAACCATCATATTAGTGTTGCAAAACAGTCACTAGTGATGTTTACGGTGTGGATGAAATGAACCCTTGCAAATTAAATCCTATTTTTCCACTCACTTACATTATTATTTCAGAACTATAATATCAGAACTATTTCAGAAGTTCATCTGTTTGACTCCATCTGACAGTGATTCATAACACCTGTTTTACATTTCTCTGATCTCTTATCTACCTGAGCAGGTACAGTAAGCAGAAACAAGCATATAAATGCATTGGCTTAAGTAGTAGGCAAGAAGTTACCTGTCTATGCAAGCAAGAGACTGCCTAGCCTTTATAGCCCCCTTTCCTACGGCAGATCAAATTTTTCCCAAAGACAGTTCTATATCGGAGTCAGCTTCAGGCATCCCAAGAAGGAAGTGAGGGGGCACAAAGGGTTCAGGCAGTAGACTCCTGGCACAATTTTAAAAGACTGTGCAAACCACACTAGGAAAGTACCAACCACATGGGCCAGCCGTGTCAGGCAGCCTGTTTTCACTGCCGCTGTGAATGTTACTTCTTCCTGGTCAACAACAGTCCTTTAGAGCCCAAATACCACCCCGAGACCAGCTGCATTAGAATCCCCTGGGAAGCTGGTTAAGAAATGGATGCCCTAGTCCCACTTCTGGCCAACTGAATCAGAGCCCTGTGGGGGGTTTTGGAATTAACGTGTTGACAAGCTTCCCGGGGATCTCATGAGACGTCAGGTTTGCAAACTCTTGCTTAGGAAAGATCCACTGTAGCCTCCAAAAGGAGGCGATCTCACAGACACACAATGGTAGATTAATGGAATTTATTTACCTTAATGGTAATTAAGGAACAGTCTCAATACGTGACAGCCACCCTGCCAACAACTGACTCTCAGCGGTCTGCAACGAGGGCAGAGGGGTTCAAGTTAGAGAATCTATAGCACCCCCAATTTATAACCTACTCAAGGCTGAAAAAGAAGGTCACTGTATTTAGAGAAGCTGCCAGATCTATGGTTCTCCAAATTTAGTCTCTATCAGAAGCATCTGGGAACATCACCCCTAAAGATTCTAAGTCAGAGTTCTCCTGTAGGGTCCAGGAGTATGTGTTTGCAAAGCTCTCTAGGTGCTGCTGATGCAGGGAGTCTGAGGACCACACTTTGAGGAACCCTGGCCTAGATGTAGCTCTGCCGTTATCTATGGCAGTCAAAGAGCGAAAGAGTTGGATAAAAGTATCTTGGCCTCAAACCCAAGAAAGAAAATCTGAGATGATATGGGAAACGTTCCTGGGCAATTAATTAGCCACGGAAACATTCAGATGATATGAAACCCTCCATAAAAGGTACTAAATGTCACTCCAACATTTCATCCCACTGAAGGGCTAACGGGCAGGCTGAGCCAAGAGTGGAGACCAAGGCTCCCAGCACAAAGCCCCACTTCAGGTTCCATCTTAGTAGTCTTCAGAGGGGCACCAGCAGCACAGGACCATTCCCTGGAGGGCACTTGAATCATCTGAATCAAAGAATATTTCTTTTTTTTTTAAGATTTTATTTTTTTCCTTTTTCTCCCCAAAGCCCCCCGGTACATAGTTGTATATTCTTCGTTGTGGGTCCTTCTAGTTGTGGCATGTGGGATGCTGCCTCAGTGTGGTTTGGTGAGCAGTGCCATGTCCACGCCCAGGATTCGAACCAACGAAACACTGGGCCGCCTGCAGCGGAGCGCGCGAACTTAACCACTCGGCCACGGGGCCAGCCCCTCAAACAATATTTCTGACTGTTAAAGTCCTGCCTGATTCCAGCTTCCCCTCAACACTGTGAGGGAGCAAGCTCCTGGCAATTCTTTCTCTCTCTCTGCCCCACTCTCTATTGTTGGTTAACCCAAGGCTCAGCCAAGATTAACATGTGTGCTGGTGGCCCCAGAAACAGAGATGCCTAGGCCACTGGTAGCAGGGAGCAAGGACTGTGCTAATGATGGGAAATGGGGCAGACAGAAAGAGCTTGTCCACTGCACGCTGAGTCGGCCTTGGGCTCACTAGGAATCACAAGCATGGCTGCCAGACTGCAACAAGGGCTCAGGGTGTCAGATCAGTGGCAGAGACTCCCACTTGCTGCCGGAGGTCAAAGTGATGTATCCTTCTCTTCCATGGCCCATGTAGCTTCCAACCCCAGAAACATCAGGCAAAATAAGCCACCCTCATGGTACAAATGGGGTATAGTACTCTCAGGAAAGGTCACTCCGCAGACATTAAAATATACTGCGAGTTCCCAAAGCCAACCAGGCTCAGGGCAGAAGGACCAGCACACGAGCCAGCTCCTGGGGCTCTTACCTGACTGGAACACGTATCTGGCCAAGCCCTGCATTAGCTCTGCTGGCCACGTTGGAGGGGCGGACTCCCCTGTTTCTCTCTTCAGACGAAATGTTAACTCAAAGCCAAAACCACTAGGTCCGTCTGTTCCTGTAAATCTGAAAGGAATAAAAAGCAAATGTTTTTAGTTCAAATACCTTAGGAAAAACACTGTTTTGAAAAGTCTAATTAAAGTTCTCCCCTACTTTGGTGGGCTCAGCATCCAAACCCCTAGTCAGAGGAATCTCTCAGGGTGTGAGCCTTCGGGGAGGAAGGACCTCAATAGCCTGTAAGAAGCCAGAACTCCAGCCTCGCCCTCCTGCCCGCCACAGTATACATGTATGACCTCTGTCCAGCCAATCAAATTCCCCTGCCAGCACTCTGAATTACAAGTTCCACATTTTGTGGCTCCAGAACATTCCTTTCTGTGTGATTGAGGTTCCATTACTGAAAATCTTCCTTATTTTTTCAAGCTACTAATAAGCACCCACTTAGTTTGCTAAGGATACATGTCCTGCTGTATGCTCTGTGAGGACAAGACCCTGTCTCCACTCCCAGCTCCACCCCACCCCACAAGGGTACAGTCCTCGGGATGAGCTGGCTGGCCTCCAAACTCGGCATTTGCAGACCAGTCCCATGGCAGATTCCAAATACCGGAAGGGACCACATTCTTCCTGAAACCCAGCACCCCACATGCACCTGTCAGTCAGCATATGCTCTTCCTGAAACCAGGCACCCCACATGCACCTTTCAGTCACTGGAACCTTAAGGAAGCATGGTTTGCCCTCCTTTCCATCCCCAAGTGGCCCAGAGTGAAGAAAGTTACTGCCTCCGTGGCCACACGCATCACAGCGACGATGAGGGAGGGAAGGAATGCCTCCCTCCCTGAATGCTAGGAAACGCTCAGCAGCCCCAAGTCTCCAGGGAAGTCCTTGAAATGGACTTCTGCCAGAGAGGAAAAGGATGTCGATTAGAGAGCAAGGCCTGACTGGGGGTGACATGCCTTCTCAGGTGAGGGAAGTGTCCAGGGAGGAGTGCCTGAGAGCTGCAGAAGCCTTGCCACCACGCGAAGGGTTAAAAGTTAAGTCTGTTTATGAGTTTATGATATAATTTTCAGTAATTATATCTTGTACAAACATGAGCCACAATGATTATACACATGTAAACTCCTGAGCATACAAATACAAACCATAAACTAAGATGACAGCCAACACCTCCTTGCTAGCCAAGCTACTGGAACAGGCGGTCAGAGGGGAGAATGCTGAAGGGACGATGATACAGTCAGTGCCCAACCCTGGAATTCCACCTGGCATTTTTCCTTCATCCTCATCATCACTCCCAAGAGCCCAGGCCAGGAGACTGGACAGAAGAAGATTCCAAAGTGTCATAAGCTCTGACACCAGTCCTAGCCTGGCTTATGTGCCTGGGTGAGCTCAGCCCTCCTGCCCTTGCTGCAGCGGGGAGGTCACCTCTGATAAGCTAAGTTCTCTAAAGGACTGAAAAGGAATCCTTAAAGTCATCATGGTCATACCCAATTACACTTAAAGGAGATGTCCATGCTTTGCATTTCCTCTGGGTATCTGACAATGTGGGAAGCAGAATCCATTTTGAGGGTATACACCTAGAATTTTGGAGACCAGGCTAGAAGAAGATGCGTGGCAGGACACACTGTAAGCTGTTTTCTTTCCTTGTTGATCTGCCCTGTTTGGGGCAATTCTGTGCAGGGAGGCTAAGGGAATAGCTAAGCAAACTGAGGCTGGAAGAGCTGCCTCCTCGGGGCTGCAGGCTTGAGAGGGATGTGAAAACCTGGGGTAACGCAAGACTGCCTTGGAGTTAAAACTCTACAAAAGGAGATGTGTCACTGGGGCAAAGGGAAGACTTCAGCAGCCACCAATTAGAGGCAGCTTTGTAAAACGTATTAGACCATTACTCCAGGGCTTTCATCTCGGGCCAAGAAAAATACATGATTTCTAACCACAAAAACTTGAGAAACAGACTAAAAGAAACACATTCTTCAGGCTGTGCAATGGGGAGAACCCTCAGATGCAGAGAGAGAAATCATACGCATCCAAGCAGCACCACCTCTCTAAAGACGGCTGTGCACACACGCATGTATGAGTGTGCTTGCACGCACATGCACGTGTACACCATCTGTCTCTACACGGGGTGCTCTCTGGGCCAACTCTGTGGTGGGCAGGCCAGCCCTCACTTGGCTGGTCTGGGAGGGACAGGCCCCGCCAGATGGTCTCCACCTGCGTTTGATTACCACCCACCAGGCTGGCTGGACGCAACCTCTAAACTCTGAAACATGAGTTTGGAACGGCCCAGCCTCAGGATAAACATACAACCTGGAGCCTGTCAGAAGGTCTCTTTTTCAAAGCAGACTGCCCAGGCAATAGCTAAGTGACAAGGTCATTCAGTCTTTAAAGTTCCCTGGAGGAGCCTGGCGTGGTCTGGACTTCCTCACGTGAGGGCTTCTCCAGCCAAAGCGGTTTTGTCTGACCAGAGGACGAAGGCCCTCGTAGGGAGCGGCTGTCTCTCAGACTCTATGAGAAAGGAAAGCAGGGGAGGAAATTGGCATGTGCTGCAGAAGGTAGGATCTGGGTCAGAGCAAAGAATTTTTCTAACACAGAAGGGTGCTAAAATATCGGCTGGTGGTAAAGGGGGCCAGTGGAATTCCTAGAGGGATTTTTAAAGGAATACATTACAGAATCTCCCCAGTCTAGCAGGGAGGGGGTGAGGGGTTCTAACTGTCTTGTTGCAGAAGGATGGATGAGGTGGCCTCTCGAGATTGTTTCCAGCTCAAGAACTTCTGATCCTGTTCACTGAGGTGCCCAGGGGAGAGGCTGGCTTTGCCTCAGCAGTTTGGTGAGCCTAGCACTGGCTGTGCCAGCCTCAAGAGCAACATCAAACCTGCCAACAGGAGGAACATGTGCCTTCCATCTTAGACACAGTTGCCCAACCACTGGAAGCTGTCCAAAGGTCTGCCCCGAAGCACCTAAGAAGGTACCAATCAGCCTCCAAGATGCCAAAATGACCACTAAGTACAGGCAGAAGATGAACAGGAACCCAGGAGAGACTTTCCGGAGGAAACACAATGGCCGAGATGGGCAGAAAGAGCTGACCTAAAAGTTGGCATCTCACACTCAACACCACTAGTTACTGGGGAAATTAAAATCAAAACCACAATGAGGTACCACTTCACACCCTCTAGGATGACTAAAATAAAAGATAGACAATAACAAGTGTTGATGAGGATGTGGAGAATTTGGAACACTCACTCATACATGGTTGGTGAGGACGTAAAATGGTGGAACTGCTTTGTAAAACAGTTTGGCAGTTCTTCAAAAAGTTAAACATAGGGTTACCATATGACCCAAAAGTTCCACTCCCAGGTATGTACCCAAGAGAAATGAAAACGTATGTTCACACAAAAACTTGTACACTAATGTTCATAGCAGCATTATTCATAATAGCCAAAAAGTGGAAGCAACCCAATGTCATCAATGGATGAATGCCTGAACAAAATGTAGAATATTCACACAATGGAATAAAAAGGAATGATGTACTGATACTTCCTACAACACGGATGAACCCTGAAAACGTTATGCAAAGTGAATGAAGCCAGATACAAAAGGCCACTTACTGCATGAGTCCATTTATACGAAATGTCTAGAATAAACACATCCATAGAGACAGAAAGTAGGTTAGTGGTTGCCAGGGGACATGGGGAGGAGAGAATGGGGAGTGAGTACTAATGGGTACAGTTTCTTTTTGGAGTGATGGAAATGTTCTGGAATTAAATAGTGATGATGGCTGCACAACCTTGTGAATATACTAAACCCACTGAATTGTACACTTTAAATGGGTGAATTTCATGGTAAATGAATTATATCTTTAAAAAAAAAAAGCTGGCATTCAAGGTCCACCTAAATGCTAGGGAAGGCAGGGCCAACCACACCAAGTAAGCCAGGGCTTTGCCTGGCTCTACCTATTAAGAACCACTATGATTAACCGAATACCTACTAAGTTGGAGGCCTTGGACTAAGCACTTTTCTTATGTCATAGCGTTTAATTCTCCAACAACTCTATGACTCAGCCATTGTTATTCCCATTTAACTAAACATATAAGAAAATGACACGACAGAGTTTAAGTAATATTCCATAAGTCACACGGCAAGCAAGTGATAGAGCTGGATCTGAGGTCTGTCTGACTCCAAAGACCATCTTCTTATTGCTGTGTGACCTCAGGCAAGACATTTAACCTCTCTGTACCTCAGTTTCCTCATCTATAAAATGGGGATAATAACTGCAACAGTAACTATTTCAGAGTTGTTACGAGGATTAAATGTTTAGAAACCGCCTGGAACACTGTAAGCATTATATTACTTAAATAAAGTGAAGGAAGCCAGTCACAAGCCAGACCACATATTGTATGACTCCATTTATATGGCAGGATAAATAATTTATAATATGTAATATAAATTATATGTATATTATATAAAATGTCTAGAATAGGCAAATCTATAGAGACAGAAAGTAGAGCAGTGATTGCCTGGGGCTGGGAGACTGAAGACAAACGTGCAGTGACTGCCAACAGGGGTGGGACTTCTTTTTAGGGTGATCAAAAAGTTCCAAAATTAGATTATGGTGACGGTTACATAACTCTGTGAATATACCAAAAACCACTAAATTGTACACTTTAAGAGGGTGAACGTATGGTATGTGAATTATATCTCAATAAAGCTGTTTTTAAAAATTGAGTGGAAAAAAACAGACTCAATAGTAAAAAAATTCAAACTATAGATACAGCTAAATCTGCTTTAAGCATACAATAAGATGTTCAACCTCATTCATGATAAGAGAAATGCAACTTGAATACAAATTAAAACAACGTGATACCATTCTTACCTATCAGATTGGCAAAAACTAAAAACGATGAGATCACGTTCTGCTGATGAGGATGTGAGGAAGAGGCCTTCTCAGATGGGGGGCTGCAAATTAGTACAGCCTTTTTTGGGGGGGAAGTTAGCAATACCTAACAAAATTACATATATATTTACCTGTTGACCCAGCAATCTCACTTCTAAGAATTTGTAATTGCAAAATATTGGAAACAACCTAAACGCCCACTCATAGAAGAGTGGTTCAAAGAGTACTATGCAGCTATAAGAAAGCACGAGGAAGAGCTCTACAAACTGATGTGGATAGTGTCAAGTAAGAAAAGCGAAAAGGACTATAATATGCTACCTTTCAAGGAAGGAAGAAGGGAAGAGAGGAAAACATACATATACCTGCGCATTTGTGCAAAAAGCAACAGAGGAGGGGTAAATCAGAAGCTGCTAAAATTGCTTGCCTATAGGCGGTGGATGAGAACGAGGTGGAAAGGACTGCGGGGTAAGGGGTGATATTTCTCTGAATATATATCCCGGTGCATGATAGGTGCTCCTAAGACTTAACGAGTGAGTTAACAGGCTGAGGCAGCAGCCCTTTCCATCCAGATCCAGCCTGACTCCAGAGGAAGTGGCCCTGCTGACCTCCAGTTCCTGACACCCAGGAGAAGTGCTCTGGCAATCCTACAGCATAGCTGGCAACAAGCCTTCCCCATGTCACGTCACAAATGTGACCACCCACCTATCTTTTCAAGATGTGTTTGCCCACTGTAAGCCCACAGCTTGGGATGTTGCGACATACTGGAGCTGCAAGGTAAACATTCTTAGCATTGTATAATCACACCCAACTGGGCTCCGGGCTGAAGAAGTGAGTTGCAGGGGAAGGCTGAGGTGACAGCCAGCCCACACGTCCAGGCTTCTTTTACTTCTCTCTCCAAAAACACATAATCTCATCTACTGCTCTGTCTGGGCAGTTTAAATTCCACAACACCGAGTAGGACCCCTGGTCAGTCTGCCCAGAAACAAAGTGAAGAGGCCAGCAAACAAGAAGTGGATCTGGCCCTTCCCCTCATCCTTCTCCTGGCCATCTCCAGACTCCCATGATCTGGGGAGGCTCCAGCTCTTGACCTAGCTACTAAAAAGACTTCATCGTGGGCCCCAGGACTCTGGTGTTGCTGAAGCAGGGTGACCAATTTGTCCTTGTTGGACAAGGACTTTCCTGGCTTTAGAATTAAAAGCCACACATCCCAGGAAAGCCATTAGTCTCAGACAAATTGGGACAGTTAGTCACCCGACACTGAGGTATCACTATCTGGCCCACACAAAGCCAAATGTTACCACATGCAAAAACCATCAAATATGCATCAGGGGCCACCAAAATGTGAGCAGTGCAGGGGCAGAGTCTTTGGAGTTAAGCTGCCTATGTTCAAGTCCTGGCTCTGCCACTTCCTGGCTGTGTGACCTTAGGCAAATCACTTATCCTCTCTGTGCCTCAGTTTCTTCATCTGTAAAAATGCAGATATAAAGAGCGGACCCTAAGGTAAACTAAGGACTCCAGGTGATGATGATATGTCAATGTAGGTTCATTAATTGTAACAAATGTACCACTCTGGCACTGGATGTTGATAGTGGGGGAGGCAGTGCATCTGTGGGGGCAAGGGGCATACGGGAACTCTGTACCTTCCATTCAATTTTGCTGTGAACCTAAAACTGTTCTAAAAAGTAAAGTCAATTTCATTTTTTATTTATTTATTTATTTTTAAGATTTTATTTTTCCAGAGCCGGCCCAGTGGCCAAGTGGTTAACTTCGCGCACTCTGCTGCGGCGGCCCAGGGTTTGGATCCTGGGCGCAGACATGGCACCACTCATCAGGCCACGTTGAGGCGGCATCCCACATCCCACAACTAGAAGGACCTGCAAGTAAGATATACAACTGTGTACAGGGAGGGTTTGGGGAGATAAAGCAGAAAAAAAAAAAAAAGATTTTATTTTTCCTTTTTCTCCCCAAAGCCCCCCGGTACATAGTTGTGCATCTTTAGTTGTGTGTCCTTCTGGCTGCGGCACGTGGGACCCTGCCCCAGCGTGGCCTGGTGAGCGGTGCCATGTCCGCGCTCAGGACTCAAACTGGCGAAACCCTGGGCCGCCAAAGCGGAGTGCACAAACTTAACCACTCGGCCACGGGGCCGGCCCCTGTAAAGTCAATTTTTAAAAAATGGAGATATGAGTAGCTATCATACGGTAACTACGTAAATGAGTAATATATAGAAACCACTTAGAACAGCGCCTGGAATGCAGGGGGTACCACCTAAGCGTCAGCTATTAGCTATAGTAGTAGCTCCCAGTTTGGGGAATTTACCCTAAGAGAATAACTTGTATTTGGAAAAAGCCTTTTGTGTAAATATATTCAGTCGTATTCACAAGAGTATAAAATTTAGAAACAATCTAAATGGTCTACAAGTAAAGGTATTACAAGTTCTGGTGCATTGTGTGGTGGGACATTACACAGTCTTTAAACACGAGAGTTCTGGAAGCAGAGGACTGTCTCCGAGCTTTGAGAGGCAAAGGGCTTTCCACCTCCAACTGGGGAGGAGAAAGAGGAAGTTGACATTAGAACTCCATCTACAGCCTCTGTTGTTTGCTGATCACCTATTGTTAACTACAGGACAAAAACATACATAACTCTTTTTAAAGTGGTCATGAAATTGGAACCCTTGTGCATTGCTGCTGTGGAAAACAGTATGGTGGTTCCTCAAAATATTAAACATAGATTTATCATACAATTCAGCAATTCCACTTCAGGGTATATATCCAAAAGAAATGAAAACAGGGACTTAAACAGATATTTGTGCACCAAAGTTCGTAGCAGCATTATGCACAGTAGCCAAAAGGTGAAAATAACCCAAGTGTCCATCGACGGAGGAATGGATAAACAGAATGTGATATGTACGCACAATGGAAAATTATTCAGCCTTAAAAAGAAAGGAAACTCTGACACACGCCACAACATGGATGAACCTTGAAGACATTATGCTAAGTAAAATAGGCCAGACACAAAAGGACAAACATTGTATGATTCCACTCATATGAGGTACCTAGCACAGTTGAATTTATAGACACACAAAATGGAACGGTGGCTGCCAGGGGTAGGGGGAAGGAGGAGTGGGGAGTCATTTTAATGGATACAGAGCCTCAGTTTAGGAAGATGAAAAAGTTCTGGAGATGGATGGTAGTAATGATAGCACAACAATGTGAAAGTACTTAATTTCACTGAACTCTACATCTAAAAATGGTTACAATGGTAAACTTCCTGTTATGCATATTTTACTACAAACAAATGGTCATGAGAAAGCATGAAACAAAATTCAATATAAAGTGTGATTCAAAATATTTGTGTATATACACACACAATGTAAAAATATATGAGAAAAAGAGAGGAAGAAAACATAATAATAATATAGTGGCTATCACAGTGCAATTTTTCTTTTTCAAACTGCTTTGTATTTTCTAAATTTTCTACCATTTACAATCTCCAGCTCAGATCATAAGCCCGCAAGGGCAGGACCGTGTCTCGTTCCCGCTGTACCTGCAGGTCTTGCCTGCCAGGGTTCTCACAGAATCTGTCGGCTAACTGTACATATTGGTGCACCAAGGTTATGACAGGAGAAACCACAGTCATGCCCCCTTTCTCTAGGGGTGGCCTGGATACTTCCATTGGTATCTGGAGCAAGGAATGCTGGGCCAGCTAAGGCTGCTGCTGACCTTGTGAAGGTGGTACCTCTCAAGTCAGGTCTAGGGACTGTGGCTCAGCCTCAAGCTCAATGCTGGTGTGAGAAGAAAAAGAAGAGGGAACCATTTGCTTCAGGAAACATAGGGCAGAGGAGGCCAGTCCAGTCCAATTCCAGAACCAGGGGTGATGTCACCTCATTCCCTACAAAGGCTCCTGATGTCCCTCCTTCCCTACCCGCTGGTCCAGGGCTGGCTAGAGAACTGGGCAGACCAGTCCTCCATCTTCGGGTTGGTCTTCCCTTCTAACCCAGCCCTCCTCCTTGGGAATTAGGCCTAGTTCCCTGCCTTGTTGTTGTTCGTGCCATTGAGTTGATCCAACTCCTAGAAACACTGTGTCCAGCAGGGTGGAACGCTGCCTGGTCTTTTTCCACCATCCTCTCACCTTCCAGTGCTATATCAGACAATGCTCCACTGCTATACATATGGTTTTTATGGCCAATTTTTTTTAGAAGTGTGTGGCCAGGTCCTTCTTCCTAGTCTGTCTAGTCTGGAAGTGCCACTGAAACCTGCCCACCATGAGTGACCTTGCTGATATTTGAAACCGGTGGCATAGTTCTCTGACCAAGAAATGAACCCAGGCCGCGGAGTGAGAGTGCTGAATCTTAACCACTAGACTACCAAGGCTGGCTAGTTCCCTGCTTTACCGGGTTGGATATTCGCCCCCAGAAGAAGAGAGCCTCTAGGTCCTGTCCTGGGGGAACAGACACCATACTTTTTCCTTCCGAAACCTCCCTCCAAGTACACACACACATCTTCCATGCACATCTCTAACAGGCATAGGGTGAAGCCTAGCCTTAGCCCCAGCTGGACCCAGGGCTTACAGAAAGACCTGAACCAAAGACCTCCAGTAGCTCTGGGGTTCTGCACAGGAGGCTGTCCACCTCTTCTCTATGAGCTGTCTGTCTCCCAGGGCAATGCCGAGCAAGTCCAAGGACCATTCATCCAAACTCTGGCACATGCTTGGATTGCCAGTTGCCTTTGCTATTTGCACCAAGTTTCTCAAGAAGGTAAATCTGCTCCAGAGCCCTTGGGCTGCCCCAAGCCCCATGATGCCCTGGAATTAGCCACTGCTCTGCCCCTTACACCTGTGCAGAGAATAAAGAGCTGCCTGGCAAAGGGAGGGCACCACTGGAAATCACTTCACCAGGGAAAACAGAATGTGAATATTTCCCTGTGCATGGCCTCTACCTGTCCCCTAGGGGACTTCCTAGGTGAAAAAAGAGGGACAAAAGCCAGAGACTTGCTTTCTCTGGGGCTTGGTTCCTGCCATCTCCTTACTGCACACAGTCTCCCCAGGTAACCTCATAAAATGGCTTCAGGCACCAAGCCTCTGTTGAGGATTCCCAAATCTATCCCCAAGCAAAGGACCAAACCCAGACACCTCAAACTCAGTATATACAAATATGAACTCAGTATCTCCCCAGATCTGATCCTTCTCCATCTCTCCCTAACTGAAGAAGAGCACCTCTGCAGTGTCCTGCATAATGGCCCCCAAAGCTGTCGGCATTCTAACCCCTGGAGCCTGTCTGCTGCCTTCTATGGAAAAAGGGGCTCTGCAGGTGTGATTAAATTAAGGACCTTGAGATGGGGAGATGATCCTGGATTATCTAGGTGAGCTCAATCTAATCACACAAGTCCTTAAAAGTGGCAGAGAGAGGTAGATGAGTAGGGCAGAGAGACGTGACATGAGGACTTGGCCTGCCGTTGCTGGCTTTGAAGACAGAGGAAGGAGCATGAGCCAACGAAGGCGCATGGTCTTTAGAAGCTGGAAAAAAGATTCTCCCTCAGACCTTCCAGAATGGAACACAGCCCGGCTGACACCTTGATTTTAGCCCAGTGAGACCCAGGTCAGACTTCTGACTTCCAGAACACTAAGATAATACATGAGGGTTGTTTTAAGCCACTAAAAGTATGGTAACTTATTATGGCAGCAATAGGAAACTAATCCAGCCACCAAATCAGAGTCCCAGGAGTCATCCTCCAGCCCCGCCTCGTCCCCTGTGCAGCCGGGGAGGCAGTCACCAAGTTCTGTTGACTCTGTCTCCTCCCTCCTCAGCAGCTCTCAAATTTGTCCTCTTCTCTCCATCCTAACTGCCACATCACGGTTGGCTCTCTTCATCCTTCACTTAGATCGCCAACAATGTTCTTTCTCACCAATCTCCGGCCTCCTGCCCTATTTAGTTCTTCACTCCGACATTCCCAAAATAGAGTGATATACCTCTCCTCTTTAAAAAATTCTCCAAAGCCCACCCCCGCTAAACCTGGACTTCTCAGCTAGTCTCACAAGACCACCATGAACTGGGTCCCACTCACCTCTTCTGCCTCACATTCTAAGCACCAGGCCCCAATGAAGGGACTGGCAGAGCTTTGGACACGCTGATGACTTCCTCGCCGCTGAGACTCTGCACAGGTTGTTCCCTTTTTCTTTGCCCTCTGCTAATCTTCAGGAAGGATAAGGTGCTACCTTCTCTGAGCTGGGTGCCTGTGCTGAATATTTTCTGTTTGCCCTTCCAGGTCCACCCCCACAGTGGCAGGCAGATCCTGAGGTAGCCCCTACGATCTCTGCCTCCTGGTATTCATGCTTTGTAGAATGCCCTCTCCTTGAATGAGGGCAGGACCTGAGACTTGCTTCTAGCAATAGAACATTGCTGGGTAACGGATATCACTCCCATACTCCCACAATTATGTTACATTATGTAAGACCCCATCTTGCTAGCAGTCACTATGTCTGTCCCTAGCTTTGAAGAAGCTTCCACAACTCCTGCAAGGAAAAGAATTCTGCCAACAGTCCGAGGGAGTTGGAAGCAGAAATTTCCCTAGTGGAGCCTCAGATGAGAATGTAGCCCAGCTGACACTGCAATTGTGGCCTTGTGAGACCCTAAGCAGAACACTCACCTAAGCTACAGCTGGACCCCTGACCCAAAGGAGATGTGAAATTATGTGTGTCGCTTTAAGCTGCTAAACTTGTGGTAATTTGTTACGCAGTAATAGAAAACAACACACCCACCTTGCTCTCGGCCCTGAGAAGCCAACCTGTGTGGGGCCCCTGAGCCCTCTGGCTTCCAACTGGGGTTAGCCAGCGGAAGCAAGCGCTGACAGGAAGTCAGCGGGAGGGAGGAGAGAGAGGCCAGAGGCCCCTCCCTGCGGATGGCCTGGGGCTGGTCATGCCCCTCACCGAAGGTTACTGCTATAGGTCACTCTGAAGAGGGACACTCTACACAACTCACTCCCTCCTCTGGTCCCTTCAGTGCTAGGAGAGTAGCAGCTAAGCCAACGATGAGCCCCACCTTAGTGTACTATCCTCTATGATGCCGCTCCTTTATAAACAAACCCTCCTCCGGTTATCCTGTTTTGGAGGGACTGAACTCTTTCTTGTTGGGACCCTCACCAATATAGGGCACCTACCACCTCTTCCTCACTCCTGTGCAAACATCCATCACAGGACCCCCTTTGCTGCACTGTAACTGCCTTCCTAGCTCCTCCATTAAGACTGGATTTGCCTGGGGCCAGCCCTGAGGCCGAGTGGTTCACGAGCTCCACTTTGGGTTTCGCTGGTTCGGATCCTGGGTGCAGACCTAGCACCACTCATCAAGCCATGCTGAGATGGCATCCCACATAGCACAACTAGAAGGACCTACAACTACATTGTACTGGGGGGGCTTTGGGGAGAAGAAGAAAAAGAAGAAAAAAAAAAGAAGATTGGCAACAGATGTTAGCTCAGGGCCAATCTTTAAAAAAAAAAAACGACTGGATTTGCATCCCCAGTGCCCAGCGCAGGGATGCTCAGTGAAGGCTCGCTGAAGACGGGAACAGGTAACAGCCCAACGAGATGAGTGACCTGCTTGGCAAAGCCAGCTGGGACTCTGAAGGCCGTGCACATGGTGGGGGCGGCGGGGGGAGGAGGAAGGTAATAAGTCCGAACCAGTGCCACGACTTAGAGCTTCTGAAACTAACCACTGGGGTGCCTGACACCTTGGTCAAGACTCGCAAACAAATATTTTTAAACATATTGATCTGTCAGTTTACACGATAAAGAAATAACTATTTTCTTGGTTCGCAAATGTGGTTAAATTTTTCATAGTGGGATTTGTTTTCCCCATTATGAGAGCAGTATAACAATCATCTATTACAAAAACAGGAAATCGTATATGGTCCTTTACTCGATCATTTCTTTCTTGTTGGACATGAGGTTGCTTCCAAAGCTGCACTCTTTTGTGCTTTGGCAAACATCTTTATGCATATAGCTTTTTTCCCCCAAACAACCCATATTTGGATTATTTCCTTGGGTTTAGGAGTCCCAGAATAATAGATTTTTTTTTTTTAAGATTTTATTTTTCCTTTTTCTCCCCAAAGCCCCCCGGTACATAGTTGCATATATATATATATATATATATTTTTTTTTTTTAGTTGTGGGTCATTCTAGTTGTGGCATCACCTCAGCATGGCTTGATGAGCAGTGCCATGTCCACACCCAGGATTCGAACTGGCAAAACCCTGGGCCGCTGAAGCGGAACACATGAACTTAACCACTTGGCCATGGGGCCAGCCCCAGAATAAGAGATTTTAAAGGTTGGTTTGTGGGCCGGCCCCATGGCCTAGTGGTTAAGTTCAGTGCATTCTGCTTTGGCAGCCTAGGTTCGGTTCCCAGGTGCAGACCTACACCAATCTTTGGCAGCCATGCTGTGGCAGTGACCCACATACAAAACAGAGGAAGGCTGGCACAGATGCTGGCTCAGGGCAAATATTCCTCAAGCCAAAAAAAAAAGAGGAAAATTGGCAGCAGATGTTAGCTGAGGCCAAATCTTTCTCAGCAAAAAAAAAAGATGTTCTGTGAGCACTTAGCAAAGAAGGTGTTATCTCTAGGATGCAGCTGTGTGTGTATGTGCATGTGTGTGCATAACCAAGACTGCATCATGGTATCATCTGTGGCTAACTTCATCCCCCTTTTTGGGTCGGGTCATCAAATTGGTGGGTCAGGGAAATGAGACAGGCCTGTGCTGTGACCCCCAAACAATCCTCATTCCCCAAAAACATCCCCCACCCCATACCATGACTCCTGCTGACCCCTCAGCCTGGAAGGCCCTTCTAATCCAGCTTTATTTTCTCAAGTCCTCTTGTCAAAGCCCTTTTCAAATCACATTACCATGTCTGAAAGTGAAATCATGTTCTTTTCCCATGCCATGTTCTCTCAAAGTACTGTTTTCTCTCTAAGACAGTACCTCACAAGGTCTCCCTTACATTTTAAGCAGGGATCTCTCACATAGTTGGACTCTTGCCATTCTTCTACTTCTCCATAGTCTCCCTAAGTGACAAATGCTGAACACAGAATGATGCTACACACTTAGTAGGTATGTAATAGATATCAATTGACTGACTACTGGTGACATACACATGCTGAGACTTAAATACACGTTTACTAACTAGACTGAATCTGAGAAAAGAAGCACAGTTTTACACGATTTAGTATAATGGGTGAGGGGTAAGACAGTAAACGCCAGCCTAAAGTTATGGACTAAAGGGCTTAGGCAGAGTGGTGAGCCTGCCAAGATTGCAGAGAAGCTGGGAAGTAAGGAAGGCAGACGTCAAAGAACCTTAGTCTTGGGTTCCTTGAACCCTTTGGAGGTCCCAGGGGGGACTTAGGGTAGAAACTGCATAAAATTATACCACCCTAGGATCCCAGTGAGGAGTCCAGTGACATGGGCAAGAACACAGGCAGTGGAGGTCGCCTGAGCTGACACAAACCCCAGCTCCACCACTCTCCAGCTGACCCTTGGGCAGATTAACTTCCATGTGCCCCAGTTTCCTCATCTGTTAAACTGGGACAAGAATACTTGCTTCACAGGGCAACTGGGAGGCTTTTAATAGCATGACACAGGGTCCAGCACCCAGCAAGCACCCATACACGGATGCTAGTATTCATCCTTCCTTTGCTTAGTGCTCACTAGCAGCAGTCCCTGCTCATCATTCCTTCCTAACATTAGCAGACACCTCTAGCTTCCCCAACTTCTGGACTCTGAAGCTTTATCAGCCCCGTCCTTCAGGAGCTGCCCAGGTCTTCGAGCTTTGCCCAAGTTCCTGATGTCGGATCCCTCCCAGAATCCTCAAACCAGGCCCAAGTTTCTTCCTGACTGACGACATTCTTTGAGGGACATTAAAATAGAATTCAGTAAACAATTACTAAATAAACATTTGCAAAGATTATGTTTCCATTCTGAAAAATTCACAATTACTGATATTTCACTAGCTGTTTTGAAATGATGTTTGGTGACTATACAAGGTACTATAGTACTGGTAGTAAAACTCTGTAAAATTCTTTTGAAATATGTTTATATGGTAATATTCTGACATAGCTAAGGTTTTCTAAAAAACTTCTAGCTATATTATATTAATTTTGTATACTCTTAAAAAAAGAAAGAAAGAGCAAAACCACATCAGCTGAGACTCTGCACCCCCACACTGAGCTGGGAGTCTGGTGAGGCTCCAGCGCAGAGCAGCTGCCTTTGAGTTTTAACTCTGAGTAGTAGATGCTCTTTCCACTACACACTATCCAACCAGATTCATGGAATGCGTTTGCCTCACTCAAGTAGATATTTCCTGAGATCCCTTGCTGGGAGCCAAGGACTGCGTTCCCACAGCATTACTCAAGTTTAAAAACAGTAGCTCCCAGGACCGATTCAGCTGAGGATCCAGACAAACTCACCTGGTTCCCAACACTTAGGGTGGCTTAACTCTATCCTGAGCTTTCAGTGAGCAAAGAGCTTCCCATACAGAGACACTGAATCTAAGAAAAGCACCAAGCCAAGAGCAGCAGACCCTTTCTCTGCAGGGTGGTGAAAGCTCACAGTTCATGGAGGTCTTAGTTCAAATGGTATATCTTCAAGGAAGTCATCACTGATTACCTGCTAAATGCATCCGCTCCACCCACCTCAACCCCTACTTCTACCTGGGTTCTCTTCAGTACATCACCCCTGCTTTATTTTCAACATGGAACCAGCATTATCTAAAACTACATATATATTTTACATGTTTCTCCTATTAAAATGTAAGATCCATAAGAGCGGAAACCTTGCCTGTCTTGCTCCCATGATACCCCCAGCATTTAACAGAGCACCAGACATTCAGGTAATGTGCACTAAACACTTAGGGAAATCAGTTAAGGGCTTACCTTGTACCAAGCACTGTGCCAGGTCCTGGGGGTACTCCACACCTCAATAAAGCAAGGTTCAGACATTTTTATCAAAATCACACCCCTCCTCCCAGAAAAAGGCTCTGATCCCTATGAAAATGCCTGTGGAGTGTCAATCCTCTTATGGGAATAAGGGTCCAGGCTGAAGAAAAGCCCCCTAAATGAGCTAAATGCTCAGACTCAGCGCTGGGCCAGAAGAATCCCTCGCCTCTGGTGTGAGAACGCTTTCCTAACAGTCAGAGAAACCCCAAAGCAAGGGCTGCCTCCACCTTATTCATTCACTCAATACATATTTGTTGATGCACTGAGGAAACATCAGTGCATAAAACAGATACACCCTACCCTCCAGGAGCTTACATTCCAGTAGAAAGCAGGGGAGACTGACAACAAGCAAGACAAAAAAGTAAAGTTAGATGGTGATAAGTGCTTTAAAGAAGAATCCAGCAGGAAACAGAGACAGCACCTTGTGGAGGGGGTGAGGGTTCCCACTTTAAATAAGGAGGTCAGGTAAGTCCTCACTGAGAGGTGATATTTGAGGAAAGACCTAAGGAGGTGAGGGAGTAAGGCACGGAGCTATCTGAGGGTAGAGCTTTCTAGGCGTGGGGAGAATAAGTGCAAAGTCCCTGAAGCAGGAGAGTGCCTGGCACTTTGGAGGAATAGCAATGGACTAGAATGGGGGCAGCAGAGTGAGGAAGAAGGAGAGCAGCAAGGGATGAGGTAGACTGAAGGACATTTGAGGCTCAGGTTGTTGGCTTTTACTCAAGTGAGGTGGGAAGCCACTGTACGGTTCTGAGCAGAGGAGTGACATGCATGAGATGCTGTGGGTACTGCCCCCAGCCACAAAGCTAGCACAGAACCAAGAGATCCACATCAGCAATGTTCCTACAAAGCTCCAATCCCAAGGGCTCACTACTCAGCTACTGCCTTCCTTCTGGGCCCTTTCTCTGTGCAAAACCCCTGGCTACAGGAATGAAAAATGGCCAGACTGGCTCCAGGAGGGTGGGAATCCAACATGTCTGCAACCTGATATACTGGAAAAGCTAGAGCGGGAAGCAGAAGGGGTTAGGGCAAGCCATGGTGTCGTCTGTCGGTTTTCTCTACATTTTTCCCTCTAACCAACCAAGCTTTTCAGAAGCATTTAGGAGTCAAATCCATCACAGGCAGAAAGTGCAGGCAGCCAGCTTGACCCTGTGGGAGCAGGAGCCTGGGCCAGGCCCCATTCTCTAGTAGTTGCCCCTCCCCACAGGCATGGCTCCTGAGCTCCTGCCCTCATGTTGAAAAGCCTGAGATCAGAGTAAGGGAAACCAGTGGTCAGAGGCAGGGCTCCAAGCGCCCCCAGGCACCACAGGGAGGTCAGTACTGGAAAAACAAAAATGTCTCCTGGATTGGCCTCCTTATGGCAAAGCTGGTTCTACGACTGGGGACTCAAGACGCCTGAATAATGTGGGAGGGAGAAGGAAGGAAAGGGATCTTTGAAGGCCACTATCTTTTACTAACCTGCCAATAAGGGCCTGGAGTCCAGTGAACCATATCTCTCTGAGAAGCTGCTATGAACCCACACTCTCACTGACAAATGGGCAACTGGCCCAGCCCCAAACATAGCCCTGGCCATGTTTCTGAGCCTCAGGACACCTCCTTGCAAAGAGCCCTCCACTAGGCCTCAACGCATGGACTGCAGAAAAGGAGGCAAGGAGGTTCCGTGTGATGACCTTAGGCTCTGAGGCTGTATCAGGCCCACCTCCACACAATGTATTCCAGTTCAAGGACCCTTCAGCCAAAAAGACTGGAGGCTTCACGAAGACCAGCACTAGAAGTCTGCTGTTCCTTACTATACACCTCGTGCCCAGAACTGTCCCAACAAGGACCATCCCTGTAACGAATGAAGGGCTGGCCTCCAAACGAAGAAGACAGACCAGTGATCAATGCTGAATGGAAACCAAGTGTCCCCACCCATCACCTGGTAGACCCAGTGCTAGAAGAGAACAGCAGGCCACCCTTTCTCCTAGATCCATTGATCAGATCCTGCTGCAAACATACAGCATTATTACATTATTTGATTCCCATCTACGGCATAGATGGTAGCCCATTTATTTCAGGCAATTACCTAAAAAGGGTCTCACTCTTCTTTGTCTTTGTGTTTATACTGGTGAATCTTCTGTATACCTTGGGAACAAGGAGCGTGGGGCACTCTGTAAGCCCAGTCTCAGTCTTCTGTATCCATATAGCCAAGAAAGGGAGAAATAAGGAAGCATACTGTGTTTATTTCCAGCTGACAGTGATCATCAAACCTAATCACTGATCACCTCTCGAAGGGGAGAACAACAGGAGCAACACACCCTTGGAACCACCACCACCCTGTGTGGTGATTTCTTTTTAAAGGATCAAGGTATTAACTGAGAGGTGGAGGGCCAGCACAGTTGGTACATTTACGACCTAAACTGCTCTTCACTTCTATGAAAAGTCAAGCAGCAAAAAAAAAGGATGTAGTGAATGCACATGGCAATGGGTAGGTTCCCTCTTCCCAAGCAAATGTGCTGTTTCCTGGGGCCGGCCCCCAGGCCAAGTGGTTAAGTTTGCATCCTCCGCTTCAGTGGCCCAGTGTTTCCCTGGTTAGGATCCTCGGCTCAGACATGGCACCGCTCATCAGGTCATGCTGAGGCGGCGTCCCATAGAGCACAACCAGAGGCACTCACAACTAGAATATACAACTAGGTACCGGGGGGCTTTGGGGAAAAGAAGTAAAAAAAAGATTGGCAACAGATGTTAGCACAGGTGCAAATCTTTAAAAAAAAAAAAAAAGTGCTGTTTTCAGAATTTGGAACCCTAGCAGCCTCGGGCCAGCTGTATTTAGGAAATAGCATTAGCCAGGTAGTGGGGAAGCCTTGGAAGATGTTAAGTCCCAAACTGAGGGAACTCACAGAAGACAGAAGCCCTACACACACCTGGGAAATGGGCATTACTCATGAGGGATTATTTACAGAAATCATCATGAGGACAGATACAGGATCGCAAACAAAAGGATTAGGAATGATTTTATTTTCCCCTTCTCTAATTTCCAACATTTTTGGTAAAACGGTTGAACTGTCTTTATAAAAGAAAAAAGTGCATTTATAACTAAAAAGTGACTACAATAATGGATGGAACAGGAAAAGCACAGGCCAGGAAAGTTTTGGATTTTGGAAAGTCTTCTTGATGTTGGTTCAACTAAGACAGTCTGAGGTCTGGCTGGGGCCTCAGGAGCCTGGTGTACTCAATTCTCATCTAAGGCAAGGTTAAGCTCACTAGGGTCTAGAGAGGACAAGTTTGTACACCAGTCTTTCTACAGTCTCTACTGGACGGCACAATCAATCTTGAACCTTGGGACTGAGGCTGTAGGCCCAGTACCAGCTATAGACTTTATGGAAGATATCATCATTGGGGAAAAGAAGGTATAGAACTCATCAGCCAGCCCCTGTTAAAACCAACAGAGACAGAGGAATTCAGATGTGGACCCAGCAGCCACTCACGGGAACTAACACACATAATGGCTTGAGAAGTGACCAAAAGGAAAATATGCCCGGAAAACATAATTAGCCCCATTGTATGAACTCCTGATGTGAGAAAAAGGGTCTATGTGGTCGGGGGTGAAGTAGGGAATGGGAGGTGAGGAACAAGAACAAAGATATGTCACTGAAGAAGAGATACAGATGGCAGATAAGCATATGAAAAGATGCTCAACATCGTATGTCATTAGGGAACTGCAAATTAATACAACAATGAGACACCACTCCACTCCTATTAAAATGGCTAAAATAAAAAAAAAAAAAAATGACAGTACCAAATGCTGGTGAGAACACAGAACAAGAGGAACTCTAATTCACTGCCAGTGGGAATGCAAAATGGTACAGCCCACTTTGGAAGATAGTTGGCAGTTTCTTACAAAGCTAAACATAGTCTTACCATATGATCCAGTAATTTTACTCAAATGAGTTGAAAACTTATGTCCACACAAAAATGCACATATGAATGTTTATGGCAGCTTTATTCAAAATAGCCAAAAATTAGAAGCAATCAAGATGTCCTTCAATAAGTGAATGGAGAAACTATGGTACATACACAATGGAATATTATTCAGCAATAAAAGGAAATGAGCTTTTGAAAGCCTCCAAGCCATGAAAAGACATGATGGAACCTTAAACACACACTGGTTAGGGAAAGAAGTCACTGTGAAAAGACCACATACGGTATGATTCCAACCATATGATATTTCGGAAAAGGCAAAACTAAAAAGACAGTGAAACAATCAGCGATTGCCAGGGGTTTTGGAGGAGGGAAGAAAGGATAGAGAAGCCAATCACAGGGCATTTTTAGGGCAGGAAACTATTCTGCATGATACTCTAAATGTGGGTACAGGACACGTGGTTGTCAAAACCCATGAACTGTATAACACAAAGAGTGAACCCTAATGTAAACTAGGAATATTAATTAATAACAATGTATCAGTACTGGTTCATCAATTGTAACAAATGTACCAAAATAATGCAAGATATTAATAATAAGAGAAACTATAAGGAGAGGAGAAAAAGGGTGTATGGGAATTCTCTATACTATATGTTTAATTTTCTATAAACCTAAAACTGTTCTAAAATATAGTCTATTAATTAAAAAAGTCATTACAGAAATTAAAATATTAAAAACAATCTGCACAGATATAAGGACAGAGGGGAAAAAATTTCTTCTGCAGGGTGATAAGACATCTTTATATCAGAACAAAAATCCTTCCCAGATTGGCACTGCAGACACCTCAGCTAGATGGTGTGGGTACCCCCAGCTTTGAAGTGTTCCTCATTTCCACCCCCTCCCCTCTCGCCCCAGGAGAATGATCAGGTACTCCATACATCCTGGTCAAGACATGTGCTGGACTGTTGGAATGCTGGACACATCGCTGACCACACAAGAAGCGTGACCATGTGAATTTGACATCCAAGCTGCAGAAGCCTTGACTTGAGAGATGACACAGGATCCAGTCACCTACTCTCCGGTTTTACCCTCCTTGCCATTATCTAGCAGGATTTTGTCTTCTCCATAAAGCTGCTTCAACATCCAGCTCAACATTTCCCCAACAAAGCACTTCCTGTTTAACTATTCACACTCCATTAATCCAAGATACCTTTGAACTTAGGCGCATAATTGTAATAGGAGTCTCCAGGTGCCCCCGCCTTCTCTCTCTGCACAGGTAGAGGAAGGGAAGGGTGAGGACAGCTGGAGCCAAACTGCCTGGGTTTACAGCCCAGCTCCAGCATTCACTGGCTGGGTGGGTAAGTCCCTTAACATCTCTGTGCCTCAATTTCTGAGATTAATGAGATTAATAATACCTAGGCCACAGAGCTGTTGTGAGGATTAATAGAGCCTTGCACACAGTAAGAGCTTTAAGTGTTTGCAATTATTACTACGTTTTAAGTTTCTTGAAGCATGGACGATCACAGGGTGAGGGGAGACAGCCTCAAAGCCACAGAAGTCAGGCAAAGCCAAAAGCTGCTCCCAGCCCCAATCCTCATTGTCCTCTTCTTTCCCAGGGACTTTGCCATCTCTTACCGAGAAGATGCTGTGTTTTTCAAGGACAGGAGCTGGGTATGACTTCTCATTGTAATGTCACACTCCCAGTGGAACATATCATCTTCTCCAATGTTCTGCCTGTACCGGGGACTCAACATAGCTTTGCTGGTGGAGTGTGTTGCACAGACCAATGCCCTGTGGCAGAGAGCTCAGCAGGCAGGTCAGCGAGCTGCAAAAGTATGTGCAGGGGTGAGGACACCATTCCTCCGGGGCCCAAGTCCCAGAGGACAGATCACTCCACACATATCCTACGACCAGACATAGACCTGAGCTACTGAAACAGGAAATATAGCTGAGTGGGACACCCCAGAGGTAGGATGGAGGAATGAATTTAGGAGTCAAAGGCCAAAGTCCAGAGTCAGAGCCTCTGAGTCAGAATACTGGGCAAGGGAGGTGCCGGTAAACCCAGACCCAAAACATGGCAGCCATGAGGATGAGCACTCAATATGGAAAAAGCCGTGATGTGGAAGATGGGAGCCTAGAACAGTGGGCTGAACAGGGAAAAATCTTGGGATGAGAGAGCCGATCATGTCAAACCCAGAGGCTTCCAAGTCTCTGCCTCTCCCTGTGGGAAGAAAAGGAAACCTCTCAGTGTTAACCGGTGCCACTCTGGCCGGGCAATCACTCCCCAGTAATCAGGTCTCTCGGGCTGTTTAAAGTGAGTTTGACTGGGCCAGTTCAAGGTATCTCTTTCCAACTGTCCCCCCGCTGCTGAGGGACTCTTGGAATTGGAGAATTTGGAATCCCTAGCCTATGAGGAAGAGATAACCCATGCTTCAAATGAAATGCTTTATAAAGGATGAAGCCACATACCCACAGAGATCTGCTGGGAACCCCATAATGCCTTAGGTCTTTCAGTGGTTACAAAAGAAAAGGAATTCTCAATGTTTCAAAATTCTGAGATCTGGGGCCTGAAATCCAATCCAGAATGGTGGTTTCAGCTTCAGGGAGAGCTCTAGCCCCGCTGCTGACCCTTATTCCCACCCTGGGCCAAGACCAAAGGCCCCTCACTCTTTCTAGGTGGCCCAGATCCCCCGCCCTTAGCAGAGAGCACCACCATTTCACACAAACAGTCAAACACCTCTGAGATGAAAGGGAGGGACCAAAGCCTCAGGGAGGCCTGCCCTCCAATGAGCCTACAGAGCACTTCCTCAGCCTGCTGTGCCCACGGGGGGCAGGGCTGGGACCTGCCATCTGTGGGTGGCTTAGAGATGCATTCCAGTTGTCAGCTTCCAGGGAGCTTGGGAAGAAAGCAAAGGCCCAACCAGAGGAGGGACCATACTCGCAAGACAGGTGTGTTATGGCAAAGGCAGGATTTCCATTGGAAACCCCAGGGGATGAAATGGCACATTAAAAAGTTCCTGCAAATCAAGCTTTGAGGAGGGAAAATTAGCATTTCCCAACTGCAGGGGACCAAGGCCACACAAAACAACAAATGGAAAAGTTAATCTGTATCCAGTGTTTTAATAAATAACTCATTCGTGCAGAGCCCAGCTGAGAGGAACCTGAAGGGAAAAGGAGGTTCTCCACCAACCCAGGAGAGGAAGCCACAGAAAGCCAGCGCGCAGCAGTCCCAGCCCCAAGGGGTGCAAGAACAACTCCACACTCCATGGACATACCCTCCAAGAAGCCAGCGTTTGTGGGGCAGAGCCCAGATCAACGATGGTGGTAGAGGTGAGGTGTGGGCTCTGCCATGTGGAACTGCCAGCCTTCAGGCCAACACCACACAAAGCCTGTCTTTGGAACCAGCCCGATGCATACAGCAGATGACCTGCCCAGTGGAATCCCACCAGGGAAGTCTGCCTGAGATCACAAACACACCCTGCAACTAGCCAGCCTCTCCCGCCTTGGTTAGATCCCCAGGGCTGCTGGTGAGTACTGGGGGCAGCCAGAAATCCTCACGGGGAGCCGTGCTGAAGCCACCTCTTCCACAGCCCCACAAATCCCCACATTCCAGTCCACAGCTGCCTGGCCACAAAGGGAAGGGCCAGAGCTGCAGGCTTCCGACAAGCACTTGGCAGCTGAAGCTCAGCTGTCTCACACCTCCCAAGTCCCCGGGAAGAGCAACAGGACAGTCTCTGCCACTGAAGTCAGCTGGGGGTAGCCTTAGGGTTCCTAGAAAAGCACTTCAGTCTCCCCCGTGGCTGCTCCGAGCTGTAAGTTGTTCCATCTCTCCAACTTCAGAAACAGCCTCTTAAGAACCTTTTAAGCCAAACAAGTGCTCCTTTGTCCTGTTTCCTTTAGGGAAGGTGAAGAGGGAAAGAACTTGGGGGAACTGGCCATCCCAGGGCTCAGCCACCCAGCTTGCTCTTCACCCCTCTTGGGGTTACCAGGATGGGGCTCCCCTCCTGCCTCCGAAGCAAGCCTGCCAAGAGCAAGAAGAAATGCAGGGGACCCCTGGGCTTCTGCTTGTCCCTATCCTCAACAAGGTGTGAGGAGAAGGAAAGATGTTAACGGGAGGAGGTACACAGGAGGCATTTACTAAATGCTGTTGACAGATTAATATGGAAAGGCAATAAAGCATAGTGGCTAAGAATACAGGCTTTGGGATCACTAGACTTGGCTTCTAATTTAACACCCACGCAGTAAACTCTAAGCCTAAATTTCTGTACCTATAAGCAAGAGGTAACAAGAATTCCTTATGGCACAGAATTACTACAAGGATAACATAAAATGGTAATTTTATATAAAGAACTTAGCACTAACCTGGAATATAGTAAAAACTTTAAAAAAAGTTCGCTTATATTATTATCTTAAAGACAGATAATGCCCCACGTATTTCTTTCTCCCCAATCACAAGTGAGCAAGGACCAGTGGGGATGTCAGGAAATCCTGCTGCTCTCATGAACTTGCTAGATGCCCTTCGGCAGTTACTGTACTTTCCTCGACTGTACAACTGAGGGAGATGGACTAGATCAGTGCTTCCTATTTGTCTGTGACAATAAAAAATACTGAATCAGGGCAGGCCCCATGGCCGAGTGGTTAAGTTCACTCGCACCACTGTAGCAGCCCAGGGTTTCGCTGGTTCGGATCCCAGCACCACTCATCAAGCCACGCTGAGGAGGCATCCCACATGCCACAACTGGAAGGACCCACAACTAAAAATATACAACTATGTACCGGGGGGCTTTGGGGAGAGAAAGGAAAAATAAAATCTTTAAAACAAAAAATACTGAATCATACTTTTTAAATAAAAGGTTCCCTTTTCAATTCTCTTTCAGTTTTTCTAATCATGTCTACGGTCAGATTCTACTTGGTGTTAGCATACCTTTTTAACACCTTTCCCATACTTGCTAATCGTTTGAACAAAGAGAAAGCTGAAACTATGCCAAATAAGGCCAGCCCTGGTAGCCTAGTGGTTAAGTCTGGCACTCTCTGCTTCAGCAGCCCGGGTTCGGTTCCCAGGCATGGACCTACACCACTCGTCTGTCAGTGGCCATGCTGTGGTGGCAGCTCACATACAAAAAAGAGGAAGATTGACAGCAGATGTTAGCTTGCAGCAAACCTTCCTCAGCAAAGCAAATAAACAAGCAGAGAAAGCTGACCTCAGGCTTAGAATCTTCTGTGATAGGTCACAGTGTTAAGCTAGAATTTAATAACACTGCTTGGTTATCACTGTGTTTATTTCCATAATGACCTTTAAATTACTGGTTTCTATATATGGTAGTGACTTAGCATTTAAAAATATATTGATACCAGTTTTAAAAAGCGGGATTAATGGGGCTGGCCCCGTGGCCGAGTGGTTAAGTTCGTGCGCTCCGCTGCAGGCGGCCCAGTGTTTCATTGGTTCGAATCCTGGGCACGGACATGGCACTGCTCATCAAAGCACGCTGAGGCAGCGTCCCACATGGCACAACTAGAAAGGACCCACAACGAAGAATATACAACTATGTACCGGGGGGCTTTGGGGAGAAAAAGGAAAAAAAAAAATAAATAAATAAATAAAAAGCGGGGTTAATTTAAAGGGAACATAAAGTAGATAATATACTACAGGTGGCAAAAATTATGAAGCTGGCACTAGAAGTTTTGGAAACACTGGGCTAGAAGATTTTTAAAGCCGCTCTCAGTCCTAAAAGTGAATGTTGGTGCCCTAGAGTGTCAGGCTGCAGATGTCAGTCACCCCAGCCCCTTCCTACAAGGTTCCCCTCAAACTTCACCTCCTCTCTGGAGCTTCCTCCCATCCAGCAGCCTGACTAAAAGTCACTCGCTCCACTCTACTCCCAGGTCATGTTCTACATCCATGGATTGTAGCATTTATTACTAGTTACAATAACCATCTCTTTATGTTTATCTCCCCCATAGAACACGAGCTCCTTGAGACAAGAATTATGCCTTGGCATTTTACAGCTATTATGATGTTCTGTGTTTGGTACAAAATAGGTGCTTAATGAATGTATGCCGAATAAATGAACCAATGCTTCTGCCCTTTTTTTACTAAATGAGAAGACAAAAGACAGCAGAAGAAGAACATTGCCAGAGATTCATTTGCCATAATTACAATCCAACATCTCTTAGTACTTAAGCTGGATGGTAGAACACTCATCTCTGACCTCAGCTTCAAGCACTAGATTAAATGAGAATCCATGAATCTGTTTCAGAGAGGCCTCGCCATATGAAAAATTTGGAAAAGCAAACTTTTCTTCAAGAAACTTACCAGGATTGGGAAGAGACCAGTCACACCAGCACAAGGCCAATTACAAAGGTACTTTTGACTTCTGCAATATAGACCAGAACCGGGTAAATATCCAAGAACATTCCTTCCATGTCCTTCTAGTGACAGGATATAATACCAGAAACACTAGGCTTGAGTGGTGAGGTGAAAGCCCAAATGGAGGCCTCACTATTGTCATAAATGACATATGAATATCAAAGTGCTTTATCACATAGAAATGATACACATATAAGGGGGTACGTTAAACAAAGGAAGGCCCTCTTTCAAATTCAGAGATGGCTCCTTCTGAAATACAGGGCTTTCTCAATTATGTCCTTCACGTCATTTTGGGCCTCGGACCCATATCTGATAAGCAGGTAGACTGTAAGAATCTTTAAGCCACATAGGAAATGGTATTCTTTTAACTGGAATAAATCTGTCAACAAGAAGGTATAGGCTAGCTGCACTGAATACCCTTTGCAGGTTCTTATTAAAAATATAAATTAAAGTCCAGCATAGTGCCCTTCCTCTCCGCATCTGTTTGCTATTCTGGCTCCATTATTAATACTGTAATGCAGGGTCCCCATTCAGGCAAGATTAATTCCCTGTTCCCAAAGCCTCCTGCTGACATTGCAATAGATACGTTTGGAAGACTGTGAAGGCAGGCCCAGACACCGCTCCCCACACGTGATCAGTGAGGAGATGAGGCCTGGGCTTCCAAGCTTAACAAAAGAGAAGAGTAAGTTGGGTTGGGCCTGTGATCAGAGAGGTGGTGTAGCCCAGTGGTTAAGAGCTTAGACTTTGGACTCAGACAGCTTGATTAAATCCCAACTCTTTCACAGCCTAGATGTGTGACTTTAGGCAAGTCATTTAACCCTGCACGGGACTCGATTTCCTCATCTATAAAATGGAGATAACAAAAGAAGCTGATAAGACTGTAAAGTATTTGACACAATGACACGAAGGTAAGAACTAAAACAAAGTGGAGGGTGGGGAGGACTATTATCATCTTCAAGTCATCATCATCTACAGAATCAGCCTCTTGTGCTGAGGCAGGGCAGGAAGAACCCTGCTACTCTTTCAACCTACACATGCTAAGCAGCCACCACCAAGATCCCAAAAAGATGGTATAAGAGGCAAAAATGATAGTACAAAAGCAAAAAAACAGAAGAGGATATGATAATAGAAATAGAATCAGTTCTTGATTAACCATGCCAATGAGGGAGAGGGAAGACCATACTTAAATTGAAGAAAAGAACCCCTCCCTCAATAGAGTACAGATGGAAACAATTTTTTTTTAATTATTAGATAATAGTGTATTGAAGTATGTGATGTAATGTTTAAGCGGCAATAGAGCACAGTCATGAAGAGTACAGACCCTGGAGCCAGACCGCCTGCATTAGAATCCTGGCTCCACCATTTCCAAGCAATGTGACCTCAAATAAGTTATGGAATCTCTTTGTGTCTCAGTTTCCTCATCTGTAAAATGGCGCAAATATTAGTACCTACCAGTATTATATGGTTGTGATGAAAATAAAATTAATACATATACAAAGAAAGTGATTAGAAGAATACCTGGTTCATAATCAATGCTGAATAAATGTTAGCTTTTATTATTATTACTGTTGTTGTTATTGTTTCAGCCAATTTAAGACTAAGTTGATTATGTTTAACTTAATATTAAAATTTGTTTAAATTCAGTGATTACAGAGGGAAGTAGGGAAGGCAGGTAGGGTTTAGAAGTGTCCAGGGCAGGAAATGGAAGACAGACTAGGATAAAAAAATGTACTGTGGATAATCTGAGCACAGCTAACTGCAGGTTAAAAGGAAGTAGGTAAGACCAAAAGAGGGATAGAAATGGATATATTCATGATAAAGCAAATATACTAAAATGTTAATGATAGAATCGAGGTAGTGGGTATATGAGTGTTCACTGTAAAATTCTTTCAACTTTGCTTTATATTTAAAATTTTTCATAATAAGCTAGAGGGAAAAAAGAAGTAGATTTAGAGGCATCAGCCTAAGTTCTGGGTCATAGCTATGCTGCCTGTCCTCTGAGCTCAAACACCAGAGGAAGCTTGGGAAAAATATGACGATTTTGGAACTCTTGATCATCACTGACATCTTCCTACACCAGATAAGCAGAGCTCAGGTGCTGACCTGAACCATCTCAGCACGCAGATACTGGCAGAGGGCAGAAACCCAGAAGTTCCACCTGAGAAGTGCCAACCTCACTGGACTATGACATTATCACCCCTGCTCAGGAAAACCTCAGAAATAAGGCTCAAGGCTAAGGAACAGGCAGGTGAAGGGTGGGCAAGTGGTACACACTCACTCATGGACTCTGCTGTCACCATAGAGATCACTCAGGCCAAAGCTGATGTAGTGCCAGTGCTCAGGGATGTTGGCAGAAGGGCTCCCCACGTTCCTGTACATGCTAACATAGTCCAAGGGGTCTGGGCCGCCCAACCTGCAAAAGACAAAACACAAGGGTGTCAGTGTGAGCCTTAAAGCAGCCAATGTGACGCTAAGGGGCTCTGACTTACAAACCTAAAGGCCCCATCCTAGAGGAACCTGGGGCATAAAACAACTAAAGGGAGGCCACACCTCTCTGGGATAAGACCAAGGGATGGGCAGCTGGAGGATGGCTGCCCATCCACAAGCACAAGAGGTTCCCTTCTATCCCCAACAGCCAGGACTTCTTTTAGAGATAAAACAGACTGGGTGGTTGCCCCTTTTGCTTCCTCCTGTTTCAAATTACCAATCCTAAATGGGACTGGCAGAGATTACTTCTCCTCTGTGGTGCCTGTAAACATGCCAAGCATTGTGGCAAGAGGTGCATCAATCAATTGGCCTCTGTTGAAAGACCATCCTGAGCATTCCCAATGGACATTGTGCCTGGGAGAAGAAGCTTAGCCCCACTCCTGCCTCTTAGACAGCTAATTCCTGAAAGACTATACTGTGTCCTATGTTAAACACAGTTTGTTCTAAACAAGTCCAATGCCTCCAAACCGCAGCTCACACCCCACAGACCAAAGCTAGTCTTTTATCACGTAAGTGACAAAGGCCAAACTTAGGCTAGCTCAGCTCTGCACAGAGGACTGCAGCAGGAGCTTGGCTAAACCCCATGAGCACCTGCATCTAGAAGATGATCCCAGGAGACTGCTGCCTCAAAGGTAGAGCTGGAACATTAAATGATTTGGGGCCTCTGTAGACCACATTAAACTTCACCCATAATTCCAACAGCGAGGCAGTTGAGAAAGAGACTCAGTCATTGTCTCACTCTAAGGATTTAATTCAATAAGGGTTCTCCTTAGTAGAGTAATTAGTGCTCTTCAAAAAAAAATCCTGCTTTTCTTCCAAATGGACACGGAAACTTGGTAGATTTAAGAAACAGACTAAATGGAAACCATCAGTAGAAGGACGTCTGCATTTAGCCCACAAACATTCTGCATTTGAGCTGCCTCAGACATCTGACTGTTCCACAGACTGCAAAAATTTTGCCTGTCCCTGGGACATTGACGGAGTGCACTTCACAATTGGGATCGTATGCTGAAGAGATATTAACAACCAAATAAAAGACATGTTACATGTGATCCCAGCAAGCATGACAGTACCACGCAAGTTAAACACTATTTAAAACCAGTAGGTCTGGTTTCATCCTCTTTTGCCAGAATATTATTCGCCTCTGTAGAAATCCTTATTCTCTGCTAGGAAATGCTAAGTTATTTATAGAACTTGTAAGAAAGTCACTACAAATAGCTTAGAATCTCAACTGAGTGGATTAGGAAAAGGGACAAATCTCCATGTCTTTCCTTAACTCTGATTTTACCAAATCACTTGACTAATTCCACAACCAGCTGGATTTTAAAAAGTTTGTCAGGGGAAGGAGGAAAGAAAAGGGTAGCTCTCCCTGGAAGGACCCCATGAAGGCTGCAGAACTCTGGTACAGATGGGAGTGACTACAGGCTTCATATCTGCTCCAGTTTCCTGCTGCAAATTCTCAGTCCTGCCCCTCCCTTAGCTTAGGTCCGTCCAGCAACAAGTGGCAAAACTACATCCACTCTTCCATGCTCCAGCTGCCACCTCACTGCAGTTCTCTTTCTGGCCAAGTCTCCCAGGAGGTATTGCATCCAGGAGAAAGACTTTACCTTAAAACTCCAACTGCAGAGAATGACCAAGAGTCCAGACAAAATTAAGCTGGTCCCCAAGCACAGAATGCAATGTTCTACTAACTCAGAGACTTGATGGGAAGCAGATGAGTATATAGAAAATAGTCATATTTTGCACTTAGAAAAAAGATGCTATCCAAGGACCCAGACCATCCCTCAACTTAATTCCTTAAACAACTGACTTCACTCTGCAGGGTAGCAGCAGGACAGGAGTGGCCCCAGGGCACAGGCTCTGTCTCTCTGCTTCTGCTCCCTGCTCACTCAAGTCTCAGCTGTCAGCCAGGATGTCCTGCTGGCTAGGAACCACTAGCCAAAGAGCCACTCTTCTGTCTCAAGAAAAGGAATCTCAAGGTACCCCGAGCCACAGCCAAACCCAGACAGCCTCAGTCAGTCATTCTGCTATGAGAACTGAAGAGGCCTTGTGGGATCCCAAATGTGAGGAATATCAATTAATTTCAGGATCTTAATTATGCAACCCCCCTTCGAATCTTAGAAAGGACCATTCTCTGAGCTGTTCCCTCATATTTTTCTCTATCTAGGTAACATTTCTAATTTCACACTCCTTTCTAGTGATCATTACATGATGCCCCATCTCTGGCCTGGTTAACAAGCTTGCAGCAAGAAGAAAAAAAAGTCCCAACCAGTCTTAGTCCTTTGCATGTGCTTCAATACCTTGCACACACAATTCTATCCTTCATGGCCATGTGGGTGACATAAAAACAGTTGCCCAAGTCTGTGCAGGGATTTCTCCTTACACTCAAATGCAGCCTGAGAAAACAGCATGGCAGGAGCTGACCCAATTCTCGTGATAAAATCCAAGACTTCATCACAACACATATTTAAACATAAAGGTGCAATTAGAATGGGTGATTAAGTTATCAAGAGCTGCTTTTCACTCAGAAGCTCTCTTCAAAAACTCCTCTCAACCAGAGAACAGTGTGTTTATCAGAGAGAACTCTACCCCTGGCCACACCTCCTCCCGGCTACCAGACAGACAGGCTGCTCCCCACAGCACTAGGAGGAGCAGGTGGCTGGTCCTCAGGCCCTCCACACTGTCAGCCCCTTCACATCCTCCGAAGGACACAGGCAGCTGGCCTCAGCTCTATACAGCCTAGCTTCTGCCATCTACGGAGGAAGTAAGAGGTTGTCAGGGAGGAGAAGGACTCAGTCCTAAAGGGAAAGGTCATCAGCAAAGACATCCCCTTCATTCACTTCCGCCTTGAGTGGCCACAGGCCAAGCAGCTACCTGAAAAGTCTTTCAGGATTCAACGAAGGGGATCATCTCATACAGGGCCTGCATGAATGTGGTTCTGGACAGATTCAACCAATTTTTCAGTCAACTTTTGGTCCCGAAAGACCATGAAGACAGGCTGTTTTCCAGAGTCCCCATAAACCCGTTTTGCCCAGAGGCTGCAGGAAGAGACAGGTTGCAAAGAGGAATGAGAAACTAGAAAAGACCATTCCTACTCCAAGGGCAGCCCATCTGTAAACAGATCTGATCCTTCACAGAGCCACTCGAGGGTTACTCTCGGCTTCCCCGAGAGAAACTGCTGCCTAAATCCCAAGGCTGGTGGCCCGGAAGCTCCTCTTAACATCTCACTGCACTTCTTTCCTCCCTGTCCAAGTCCCTGGTCCTCATCGTTTAGTGTGGTCCCCTTCAATCCTGAGCCAAACCAAGGATCTTTCTGACCCTATCTACCTCTGTTCTAGTCAATGACCTAAAGCAAAGCAGCTGCAGAGCCAGAGGAAGCTCTGCGTAGAGAACGAGAACTGTGTGCAGAGGAAGCAGAAAGTTTATCATGAAAAGTTGCTCCGTGAAACTTCAAACGCAAAAGCACTGCGCTGATACGATGTCTGAGCTTACTAGGCAGGTATCAAAAGAAGACCTCCTCCTCATCTCTTCACAAGCACGACGCTCACAGCTTGCTCCCCTCCTAACCCACAGGAGAGCCCGGGGCCCCAGACCGCCCCCAACCCTATGCAGTCTCGTGCCCTCTGAGCTCCTCCAGCCCGGCTCCTCCAAAGCTCTCTCATATGCTCCCCAGGCCCCGCCTCGCCTCCCCCACCCCGCTTCAGCCTTCCCCCCTTGGCTTCCCCTCGCCCACTAATGACCCCCTACAGGCGCCCCCTCCTTTCACCACGTTTACAGTTCCCTCTCTCCTACCGTTCCCCTCTCAGCTCCTACACACACCCCCAATTCACTCCATTCTCCTAATCCCAGTTAACCCTTCATCCTTCCCTCCCTCGTTAACCTTTCGCTACCCACAGGCTCCGTTAACCCCTTTGTCCCCATTTCCAACTTGAGCCTTAACTCCTTCCCTCGCAGCAGGAATCCCTCCTTCCAAGGGCTTTAACCATTCTCCTTCTCCGCCTCCAACCCTGCAAATTACTTCGCCTCGGGCACTTTAACCCTTCCCAGCCAGCCCCTGTCCGTCCCCCGCGGCCCAGGGCATACCAGTACTTGACGATAGCGGTAACCTGGAGCGGGTTTGGCTGGTCAGGGTAAAGGCGGCGACACTCTCCGTAGATGGCGTGTAGTCCCGGGGGGAAGAGCGAGGCGAAGGCCGGGGGGGCAGTAGGGCCAGGGGCCGGGGGCGCAGCAGGGCCGGGGGCGCCGCTAGGCCGCAGCTCCGCCATCGCGGCGTGTAGGGCGCTGGGGGAACCAGGGAAGGCGGACGAGACGAGAGCACTGATGCGCCAGCGGGCGGACTCCGTGGGTGCGACTCCCCGAAGCGATGGGGGCTGCAGCGAGGTGTAGGCTCCGCGCCTGCGCACGGCGCACCGTCCGCCCAGGCAGTCGCCGCCGCAGACACGGCCAGAAGGTGCCTCTGCGGCCGCGGGGCGCTCAAGGGGGCGGGGCGCCGGCGCGCCCTGTCCCAACATCCATTGGCTAGTGTCTGTGCCAGTCACAAGTGAGGAAGGCGTGGCTTGACCATAGGTCCCGCCTCCTTCTCCCTGTGTTTGGGTTGTCCCAAGGCTCTTGGCCTCCCCCTAGTGTTAGGAGGAACCCAGATTTAAACAGAGATGTTGGATCCTTCTGAGGTGCTAGGGTCTCAGGAAAGCCAGGGGAAGTGCATCGACAAAAGGCTTGTCACTGTTCTACTGATACGCTGCTAACAAGGATTTAAACATAAATCTGACAGTAGATTGATTCATTCGTCCATGTGGTATTCGTTTTAATAGATCTGAATGTTTCCTACCGTCTTTGAATGTCCATTGACCGTATTGACTGACACTAACACCGCCAAATTCAGGGGTCATATGTTGAAATACCTATTTTTGAATTCTGTCAGAAAGTAACAAGAATTAGGTAAACTAGGATCAATTAAAAAGACGGTAATTATTTAATAAATGCTTTTAGCGATGATGACTTTCTTCTTTGTTCTGTTTTAGGCAGATGTATACAGATTACCTTGAGGAACATCAACATTCATTATCTACTGTGGTCCGCCTTTCGTTATTACCTTGACTCTGTAACTGGAAATATTTTTAATTCCTAAGGCACTGGGTTGGGAATTATTTTCCTGTTTACAATAACTTTTCATATAGTAATGTCTTCCACTCTATGATCTTAAAGAAACTCCAAGAGAAAGGGATAGAAGGGAGTCCTGCTTACCAGTACTGTTGACTTAAAGGTCCCTGGAGCTTGAAGGCGGGGAGGAAATAATCTAGAGAACAAAGCACTGGGCTCATTTGAAAGCAGCGACACATAACCTCTCTTCACCTCAATTTTCTCACTCATCAACGTAAATTCTAGCTCGCCATGAAAATTAAAGAGATACCAGAGCAGTTCCTGAAGCTGTTAGATGAACGATGTTTTAATGACCAAAAAAATCACCTGTACCAGTAGTTTCAAATGTCAGTCTTCAGACCAATGTTAGCCTATTGCAAAGTTTACACCTATCCAGGAAAAATAAGAAAAGCAACAAAAATGTACTTCTTTTCCTCAAAATCAAATTTTATGCAATTTATTTTCTTTTGTTCTGGGAATATGTCCTTTCTCGTGTGTGTGTGTGCGTGTATTAAAATTTCCTTTATTAGAGTGTGATGGTGATAGATTTTTATTAATGTCTTACAGACCCAGATGAAGACATAGCAACCTTGTATTATCCAGGGGAAGTGGTGGGGAATGGTAGGACTGATCTGTAAAATCCGAACATGCACGAATTACTGACCAATCCAAACCGAACTACAGACAAGTACTCAAGGAGACTACATACTTCAGCATGCACTGTGAATCCCTTCAAAGGGACTACAGACCCAAGCATGCAATACTACCATCAATCAGTGTGCCTATTATCTATGGAGACTACAAAGCCCAGGGTACTGTGCGTCGGAAACGCGACGCCCCGTCTCGTAAACTAGGCGGGTCTCCGAAGATGACTGGCCGGCTAACCCAGGCGCAAGGCCTGCTGGGGTTGTAGTTCCTCGGAGGCGAGGTCGAGCCGCTCCCTGGCCGCCCTGTACCGGCGGCTAGACTGCGCATGCGTGTCAGTGGCGTTAGCGGCGGACCCGGCTGGCAGTTCCTTCCTCGGAAGGAGAGATTCCTCTGCCATGGAGTCCTACGATGTGATCGCCAACCAACCTGTCGTGATCGATAACGTGAGTTGCGTCTTTCCTATCTTTAAAGGGACTTATGCTCTCCTTCCCGCAGGGACTGCTTCCCGGGGTTCAGCCTGGGCCGCCGGCTCTTTGTCACTGGCCCGGCCTGTCAGGCGGGTTCAGCCGCCGCCGCCGTCTCCGCCCTCCCCCAACCCATAATATGCAGGCAGGGCGGCTGGCCAGCAACCATGGGATGGAGAACTTTGGGGTGGGTAAAGGGAAAAGCTGTAGTCCGGGCCAGGTTCTTGGGCCCTTGGCTTGAGGGGCCTTAACCGCTGTGAGCGCCCGGCGCCCATCCCCTCCCCAGTTTCCGATAACTCTATTGGCTGCTGTAGCTGTCCATCTTGACCGGTGACCCCGCCTCTGGGCCTTGCCGGATGAGGGCAGCCCTCTGCAGTGATTGGCTCACGCCCCTGCCGTTCTTTCAGGCGGCCATAGTGTTTCCTCTCTTTAAGGGGCGGGGCGGTGCACGAGGGCTGTGGGGATTGGCTTCGGGGTTTCCCAGTGTTGGGGCCTGATGGGCTAGGGCCGGCCCGTGGATGCAGAAGGGATAAGTTTCCCTCCGTCCGCAGCCGGTCCGAGACTTGGCGGTGTATCTGGGTGGGGCCCGAGAATCTGGTGCCAAAAATGGCCATAGGATTTCGGTTATTTCTGTGATTATAAATTATACCGTTAATAAAGGTCGAGAAGAAAGGAGAGTGACAAAGCAAGCAGGGAGGTACCTTCGTCTTCGGAACGCCTAGTTACTGGGAGAAAAATTTCAGGACACAGTATTTGCCAGGCGCTCTAGCGCTGACGGGGACGTTTGACATACGTTCGAATTGGATCCTCACAAAACCTAGGTGGATGGTTAAAGCAGGAAGTTTAATCCTTGTTTTACAAATGACAAAACTGAAGCGCGAAGAGAGAATGTGAGCCCAAGGTCGCACAGTTGAGGTGCCCTAAATCCAGTGCTTTATCCGTTAAAATGAAGAGTGACAAATGGAGAGAATCTAAGTACTGCTCTTATTTTGAGTGGAGGGGTACAATTGTAAAACAACTATTTTACATTTCTGTCTTCCACTCGAAGGTTTGGTTCCACCAAGATTGGTTGATACCTTTTCTGTGCCCCTTCTGAGCCCCTCGATTTAGGCAAAACTCAATTCCCTGTCCTAAGCTGACTGTCAGATGCCCTCTGTTGACCTAGTCCTTGGGACACCTTAGGCACGTTGCAGGGTTCTTGCATTGTATCATCTCGTTTAAGCGCCTGGTAGGTAGATAGGAATGACTACCCCGGTTTATGCAGGAAAGTGAAGCTTGGAGAGGTTAAACAACAATATTCAAACTACCTGGCTTATGAATTGAGTACCCAAGGTTCCAATTGCGACTGGGTTCCAAGTTCCTCACTTTTTCCAAGGAAAGGTGCTTTTTTTGTTGTTAGCTTTCCTTCTCTCCAGGGATGTGGCTTCTGCCTTGAAAAGCAGGAGGTTGAACTCAATGAGACACCTCGTTTTGGGAAGGACTTTTTTTTGTCTCCCTCACTAGACTATTAAATCCTTCTGGGGAAAAATGGTTTTCCTTCATTTTTCGTTACTCTTCTCTTCCCCACCTCACTCCACACACACACTACCTAGGGCCTGGCACCACTATGTGCTCAATAAATCTTTTTTCATTGGATTGATGGGTGGGTGGATGAATGGTTGAGTAGCTCTATCCCATTAACAAAGATGTCCCTAAATAAAGACAGGATGGGGGCAATGGGGACCCTAGTTAGTTACTGCAGAGGGTTGAGCAGAACTCCTTGCTCTTTGTGTTGAATTTCAGAGAACACTATCTCTGTCTTCAGTCAGTTTGTGTGTGCGTCATCTGCCTTTTTCTTAGTTTTAAAAAGGAAAAAAAAAAGAAATTAGCCATTTCCTGTTTTCATCAGCGATGCAGAAGGAGCAGTCTGTCCATCCCACCAGGTCCTTTGCTTCTTGAATTGCTGCTGGCCACTAGTTCCATCTCCATCCATTTTCTTTAATGTCACTTAAATTAATGCTTCTTAGTCTCCTCTTTCTCTTTCTTGATAGTGTATTTGAAAGGCATCAAATCAGTGGTGAATTTTCAGTTTTAAGATTTAAAGAATTGACTTGTTTTTTTCCTGGGAAAACATTTCCTTTATTATGCCAATAATTCTGCCAAAAGGTGAAGTAGGAGAAACTTAAGTAGTTTTCCCATTAGAATTTAGTGAGCATCTGCCACATTTTTGGATTTCAGGCCTCAGGTAGTTCTTGCTGTTTGACATTTAGAGAGTTTTGTTTTGTTTCAAAGTGAAAGAGGGATTGGAAAAATCATTTGAAATATTTGAGCCAACTCTTTATGATAATAATGTGTCTCTAGCAGATTTAACAGCTCCATAGTTTAACATGTTGCTACAATTTTATTTTCTAGGCTAAGGAGAGTGTAATTAAAAGAAAGAAGAACAAAGAAAGCAGGGAAAAGAGGGAGGAGCCCTAATATCAGTTCACAGCCTTTCACAATTATTGACCACTCCTTTCATCCTAGTCTGGCACCAAACCAATTCTCAGAATTTAATGAGGAAAATGGAGTGGGGGAGGTGTGCACACTTTAACGACAACAATAAAGTGATAGGTATTTTTAAAAACTAAACATAAGTCATTCTTCCCAAAGGCATATCACAGATAGTAACACAAGAGGAGGGCAGCTCCCAGGCCACATTTTGAGGACCACAACACTGATCAGAATACTATGTTTATTCTGAAGCTGAAATCTTTGCTAAGATCCCAAAGGCTAAGTTCTGTCCTAAAATGAATCAATATTCTGGTCAATCTTAAAACTGTCTTTGTGGGGACTATGTGGGCCTAAATGCACAAACAGTATTAGATCTTTACAAGTTCATCAATAAGGTCAGTGTTTCACTGTTTTGGGGGCATGTTATGCTGCTTTAGCCACCTTTCTAAAAAATGAGATACTTTAAACATACAGAAATATTCAGAGAAGTATATAGCAAGCACCCAAGTAGCATGTGTCTACCATTTTTAATAAAAGTTGACATTTGCCATATTTGCTTCAGATTGTTTTTTAGAAAATAAAGCATTACAGATATAATTGAAGACTCTTTGTACCCCTCCACAATCCTATCCTTTTTTTCTGTTTCAGAAGTAATCCCAGAAGCAAATCATCATCATGAAATTGATGTGTTCCTTTCCATCCATGATTTTATGGACTATGTATTTTATTGTGTGTGTGTGTGTGTATGTGTAGTATTTGTGTTTTGAATTTTTACTTAAGTGCTATCATCTTATTTGCCAGCTCTTCGTTTTATTATAGAAAATTTCAAACAAAAACAAAAGGAGAGGGAATAGTATTAGTATAACAAACATACACATATCAATCACCTAGCTGTAACAGTTATCAACTCCTGTCCAATCTTTTTCTTTTTCTTTTTCTTTGTTTTTTTTGCTGAGGAAGATTCGCCCTGAGCTAACATCTGTGCCAATCTTCCTCTATTTTCTATGTGGGTCGCTGCCACAGCATGGCTACTGACAAGTGGTGTTGGTCTGCGCCGGGGAACCAAACCCAGGCCACCGAAGCAGAGCATGCCAAACTCCTGTCCAATCTTTTTAACCACATTCCCACCCACTTCCCTCTCCTGCACTCTTTTAAAGATGTAATCAGTATATTATTGTCAAACCTAAAATAATTAACAATAATTCCTTAATATCATCAAATATCCAGTCAATATCCAAATTTTGTTGTCTCCATTTTTTTTTTAAAGCTTGTCTATAGCTCTTAAAATCTGCTGATTCACTTAAATTGTTTTTTTTTTCTCTTCTTCTCCCCAAAGCCCCCCAGCACATAGTTGTATATTCTAGTTGTAGGTCCTTCTGGCTCTGCTATGTGGGATCCTGCCTCAGCATGGCCTGATGAGCAGTGCTAGGTCCACACCCAGGATCCAAACTAGCAAAACCCTGGGCTGCTGAAGCAGAGCAGGCAAACGTAACCACTCGGCCACAGGGCTGACCCCTCACTGAAGTTTAAGGAACACTAGAATTAGCTGAGGAGATGAAGTCACTATATTTAACACTGTCACTTGTCATGTGACCTTCAGGCTATTGGTTATCCAACTTCAGCAAGAATCCATTCCCAGCTTGATGGAAAGGGTGAAGAAGAGGCGACTTGTTGAGATAGCTCACTGTTCAATTATGTGTATTTTGAGAGCCAAGGATATGCTTCACACCAAGCTAGGTGCCCTGAGGGTAAGAAAGAAACCAGATGCTATGTGGAACAAGAAACATGCTGAATTAGTTGGTGAGAATGCCTAGAATAGGGTTCTCAAACTCAACACCTGCAGAGGCCAAGCAGAAACATTAAAAAGACGCAGGAAGAGGGTAGCCTTAAAGACAGTGTGAGGAATCTGGAAGGTGCGTTGAGCATGACTGACCAAAGGGCCAACTGCTTCTCATTTCCAACCAGCTGTCCCCAGACAGGAATGCAGACCCAGTGTTGCCAGATCTTCTGATTTTTCAAGAGAAATCAGAAATATTAAATTTCATATGCAGTCGCCAGTTTTTAACTGTTGAAAGTTAATGTAAAAGTAGTTTGTGGTCTATGGAGATAAAAAGTGGAATAGTAGTTGCCTAGGGCTGGTGAGGTTGTAGGATGGAGAGTGATTGCTAGTGGGTACAGTTTCTCTTTGGGGTGATGAATAACCTCTAAAATTAGGTTGTGGTGCTGATTGTACAGCCCTGTGAATATGCTAAGAACCATTGAATTATACGCCTTTAATGAGTAAGTTGTGTGGTATGTGAATTTTATCTCAATAAAGTTGTTTTTTAAGAAGTACTTTGTGAGCCAAACAAAATATGTCTTTGGGCGAAAATGAGCCACCAATGTCGTAGACTCTTGAGTCTCCACCTCTCAGCACCCTTTTCCCCTCCGTGAAATGGGAGATAAATAGCCTCCTTCCCAGCATGTCAAGAACAATCAAGAGTGCTTAGGAAAGGAGCTGGCCCTGTGGCTTGGTGGTTAAGTTCTCATGCTCTGCTTTGGCGGCCCAGGGTTCGCAGGTTCAGATCCCAGGCACAGACCTACACACCACTCATCAAGCCATGCTGTGGTGGCATCCCACATACAAAATAGAGGAATACTGGCACAGATGTTAGCTCAGTGACAATCTTCCTCACTAAAAAAAAGAGTGCTTAGGATAAAGGTTGCCCAAGCCACAAGGCCAAAGCCAGCAGGTACTGGGAGAACCTTGCTGAGAGCTTTGCTAGTTCTTTGCCTGCATCAGAAAGAGAATGGTCAGTGGTGGCTGGCAGCAGACTTGAGTCTTCAAAAATCAAATATTTAGTGAGACTACTTTTTCAAGAGGCCCCGACAAGGTATTCGTTTACTTGGTTTTGCCAGAGTGAATAACAAAGAATGGCAGCTCATTTGCCAGATACACAGTTCCTAGTTACAAATACCGTTAAAGAAATTGCGGGGGTGGGCCCCGTGGCGGAGTGGTTGGGTTTGCACGCTGTGCTGCGGCAGCCTGGGATTTCGTGGATTCAGATCCTGGGCGCGCACCTGGCACCACTCATCAGGCCATGCTGAGGTGGTGTCCCGCATGCCACAACTAGAAGAACCCACAACTAAAAATATATACAACTTTGTAGTGGGGGGCTTTGGGGTGAAGAAGGAAAAATAAAAAAATAAAATAAATCGCAATGAGCCTCTTATATACTCTCATGGTATGGTTGAGCACAATAGAGGCAGCTCAGCTTCCTGCCCCATCCCCACCTATTCTTCACTCAACTGCTGGCCTGGCAGGCCAGCTCATGGGGCTGCAGGGACAAGCTGGGTCTGGTTCTACCTTGTGCATCATTCTTAATGCTGCCTTCACCTTCCTGGCACCACCTCTGCCTGGGGCTTCTGGAATTCCAGCTGCTCATTCAGATTCCATACTTTCGGCTTCATCTGCCAATCATTTGAGCTTGATTTTAATTTTAGTCAGCCAGCATCTGAGTACCCTGTAAATGCCAGGTACTGCTGATCTGCAGAGTCTCTGACCTCGAGGAACTTGGGCTGAAAAGAGACAAAAATGCAAACCATAAATTCAAATAGCAGAATGAAATGCATGCTACCTAGTGGGACAGTAATGGTGATTTTTTGAGATAGTAGGAAGAGGATAATTAATTCCAACTGGAGATTATTCTTCAGGAGGAAGGCAGTGATATTTGAACAGGGCCTGTTATACTCTTGCTGGGAAGGACAGAGAGGAAAAAAATGAACCTAACATCTTAACCTGCTTTGTTACTCAGACTCTAGTCCTTTTGCTAGTAAACTCAAAATGAAATATCCAGGAAAATCACCTCTTAAAGATATCCAAAGTCTGAAGTACAGCTCTCATCTTTACTTTTCTTGTTTTCAACCTCTGCCAGGAGATCCAATTAGTCTGTTGACATCACCACACCCAGAGAAGGCGGTGAGCAATTACGGGAAGCTTGAGCTAACAAGTTCTCGGAGTTCTCTTGTACAGTGCTGTTCTCACTAACCATGTCGCCGAGCCTGCGGGTTTGCAGTAGGATGGTTCTCCCTCCTTCCCCATCTTTCAGCTCAGTTTACAGCTGCACCTTTTCCAGGCTCCTTGCTCTTCTGCCCAGGCTGATGAGTTTGCACATTGTCTCTTGTTTTCTCTCTTTTCTGTTGGCAGAGCTTCCTGCTGTCTTAGAGAAGTGGCTTGCCCTGCTCTCCCGCCATACCACTTTCCCTGTCCTTCAACCACTTCTTATTTCCTCCCTCTGTCTTGCCAGAGTCCGGCACCCCCCCTTCTCCTATACAAGAACTGGAATGAGAGACAGAGAGGGAACCAGGGATGTTGCTGGGAAGCCTTTGGTACAAAGATAACCTTGGCTATTTAGCGTCTCCCCATGTGTTTACTGCTTGCTGTGTGGGTTCTGGAAATATCACACTCCACCCCAGGAGAAGTTGACTGGCAGCAGGAAAAGGCTTGCCCCAATTACCTGTGCAGCTGCAAACCTTGTTGGGGTGGAAGGGCAAAGGTAGCAGATGTAGGGGTAGAGGGAAGGTTAAGAAGGAAGAGAACGGGGTGTATCTGCAAGCAGTATCAAGCCTCGACATCTGTCCTGCATGGAGTTGGTATCTGTGTCTAGAGTCAGTGTTTACTTTGGTTGGGTCCTGGGTGGTACCAGAGATGCTGGGGTGAGAAGTCAGATTCTTTGCTAGGCACCTCACCCAACATACCAAGGACTGGAGCAGCAGAATTGTAATCTTGGGTCTCTTCTCTTCTCAGACAGTGCTTTAGGCTTCCCTGCTCTTTACCATCAGGAGACCAATGAGTAAAACAAAGCATAGTAACAGAACAAAACAGCCCCGACAAACACCCTGCAAAGCCAGTGCTCTGCCCCTGCAGTGAGAACCAGACACTTGTGTTCTTTGATGCTTATAGGGACTTTCCTTTTCTCTCGTCAGGTTTTCTCTTTTTCTTCTCTTTTTAATATCATTTTTAATCCCAAAGTAAAATATGTTCAGTGTAGAAAAGTCAAAGAATACAGAAAAATCAAATAATATTTTGAGTGTACGTTGAAAGTTCTCACCATCTCCAATCCCACATCCCTCCCTGTGGCGTACACTATACAAATGCTCAAAGAAATGGGTACATTCTTCACAAATATAAGGTTTCTGTCTTTTTAAAATAAAAATGGAGCCATATTGTATGTATTGTCTGAGGTATATCTCCTCTTGTTTTTGTGATACTTCTGACGTCCCTTTCTCTCTCCTCTCTCCTCAGGGATCTGGTGTGATTAAAGCTGGTTTTGCTGGTGATCAGATCCCCAAATACTGCTTTCCAAACTAGTAAGTCATTCTGTAGCTTAGCCAGAAGCTTGGGAGGCTTGTCAGCTTTGTTACAGGGTCAACCCTCCATCTTTTAAGGAGAAGGGGTCTCTCTTTTGGGTCAGCCTTGGTACTCAAAACAACCATGAGCAAGGGACAGGAGCTGGCTTTTGGAATAACCAAAGGAAATAATTGCCTACGTGGTACAATTTGAGAGGCACAGGCAAGAGACCTCTTTTTTAAGTTTGATTTTATCTGACACCAAAAATGTTATCATTGGTGACTCATTGGTTTGGATAACTGCCTCTTCCTGGCCTCTTTTTAAAATCCTCCGATCACCCAGGATGGGTTTAATATTAAACCGTCCCTACCGTCTTAGTGAGAATGAGTTTCTCAGTGCTTGCCTCCTAAGGCAGAGAGCCTACAGGCAGCAGAGGGGCATGGGTGCCTGGAGAAGGGGCTTAAAGCGGGAGAAGAAGGAAGAAGGCTGTCTATCGCAGCGACAACACCGCAGTTTTCCTTCGTGGAAGTCCTGGGCCAGGGGCTAAGGACACTAAAATTGTTTGAGTTACCCATTCATTTAGAAATTCTCGTTTCCTTGTCTCTCTTGGTCTGCACATACACTGGGGAAAGAGAAGAACTAGAGACAGTGAATCCTCTAAAATTTTTTTAATAATGTAAAAATATAAATATAATAAAAATAGGAAATAATAGACAAATAAATTAATACATGTTCATTGTAGAAATTGCGGGAAATGCAGAAAAGTAGAAAGAAGAAAATCAAAGTCAACTCTAACATCACTCCTTAAAGATAATCACAGTAGAGCTGAGTATGTTTCTTCCCATCTGAGTATGTACGTCTGCGTATCCTTCCTGTGTTCTGCCGTGAAATGAAAAGTGATGGTCCTCCCCGTTCTCTTTTGTAGTGTGGGCAGACCTAAGCACGTTCGAGTCATGGCGGGAGCCCTCGAAGGTGACATCTTCATTGGCCCCAAAGCCGAGGTAATTCCCAGTTCTATTGAAGAAGCCTCAAGCCAGCAGAAGACCTTCATTACTCCCCACGTGGGCAGTGTCCCAGCAGTGGGACATAGCATGAGTAAAAGGAGCAATTTCCTCTTCAAATCTCCCCTTTGGTTCTCTCATCCTAGGCCTAATCAGTTTATTTATCCCAGGAGTGGCCTGTTGTTTTGGAGAGGAAACAGCTGGAACCCCACTTTGGGAAACAGAGACCAGTCTAGAAAACAGCTTTTGCCTTCCTTCTGTATTGTCACTACCTTGCCAATGTTCAAATTGACTGGCTTGGTTATTTTTTTGGCAAGAGGTATTTGGAGAGAGATCTTGGCTGGGATACCCGGGGATGAGTTAATTAGCACAGTTTGGCAGAGCTCTATGGCATCTTCTAGAAGCAGAACAACAGAATCATTGTTGCCAACCTTGGCTGCAAGTGCTGAGGCCCAGAGTTGGGAGCCAAGAGGTTATGTCCTGGGACCAGGCAATGAGAAGGGGGCCTCCTGTCACTTGCCCTAGGGGCACCTGAGGGCCCATGGAAACGCAGAAGCCCTCAGCTTTGCCAGCTGATTGGGCGGTGAGAGCAGTTTGCAGCATACCATTTAGAGACTTGGAGAATGGGTGCCCCCCCCTTAGCCCTGGGTAAGGACTATGGGGTGGGAAGTCCTAGTCCTGAAAGAGCAAGGTCCACTGGGCAGCCCGGCTGAGAGGCTGGCTGCTACTGTAAGTCCTGCTCTCTGCCCCCAGGAGCACCGAGGGCTGCTCTCCATCCGCTACCCCATGGAGCACGGCATCGTCAAGGACTGGAATGACATGGAGCGCATCTGGCAATATGTCTATTCTAAGGACCAGCTTCAGACTTTCTCAGAGGAGGTGAGGGTCCTGTGCCCAGGGCACCCCTGTGTGGTGTGCGGAGCTGGGCAGAACCCCTACCCCAGAGATAAGCAGGATGACAATGATAACTGCCAAGAGTGTTTGAGTCTTACTATGTGCCAGGCACTGAGCCACGTGGTTTTCAGACATGTTCGCAGTTAATCTTCACACCATTCCTATGAGATGTAGGTCGTAGTATCTCCATTTCACAAACAAGGGGACAGAAGTTCAGAGAAGCCAGTAGTATTTCCAAGATCACCCAGTGAATAAAGTGGTAGAGCTGGGGTTCAAACCCGTGTCTCTCAGACTTCAGAGCCTATGCTCTTTAACTCCTAAAGAAGTAACTCCCAACTCAGAAACAAAAGAAGTTGTATACTAGGTGTGTCAGAATTTACAGGGGAGGGATATGTTCTGTTTTTAAAAGTGCATTCAATATTGAAATTTAATTTTCTATTTTGAATTTTTTTAACTGTTTTTTATCATAATAATTCCAAATTTGGAGTTTAGCAAAATCTTCTCGACACTTGGAGATACACAGTAGATACAGGGCCAATATAAGAATCTTGGAGAACAAGGAGGGGAGTAGGGAGTGGAAGCGAGGACAGAATGAGACTTTAAAGAGGGCGTGAATTTAGAAAGTTGAGAAACTGATTTAGGCAGGGGTAGGTGACAGACCCAGCTTGCATTTTTTTTGGAGGGAGGCTGACAACTGTGCCCTCCCTGGGCTCTAGCCAGCCACACAGGGGCTTCTCTTCCAGTACTAATGAGGGGTGGGAATCTGGCCTCACCCTGATTGCCATCTGGGCATCTTTCACCAGCATCCTGTGCTCTTGACGGAGGCACCTTTAAACCCGCGGAAAAACCGAGAACGAGCTGCTGAAGTTTTCTTCGAGACCTTCAATGTGCCAGCCCTTTTCATCTCCATGCAAGCTGTGCTCAGCCTGTGAGTAGCAGCCTGGCTGGCTAGCCTGGCCCCTCACGGGGGAAAGTAGGTTCTAGTTTCTGCCTCTCCTTTGAGTTGGTTCTGAGCAACTTGAGCACCCGCGCTAGGGCAGGGCTAAGATGGTGGGAAAAGGACTGCTGACACTGTCTCCCAGTCTGGTACTCTCAGCAGGTTTGGCACCCAAGGCTCTCCACTCGGCCTGCTGGGAAGGCCCCTGTACTGTGTTCAGACATTTATTTAGTGCCTACTTGTGCCAGATACTCTGCAAGGCTGGTGATAGGGTTGTGACGAAGACACCATCATGGTCCTGTTCTCACACCCCTGTCATTCCTGTCATACTCCCAGCCTGCCTCACACCAGGGTTAGGTCTATTGTCGAGACTGTACGTTGGTGACCTGCAGATGGGATGTATTTGACCCCATTAAAAGTTTGTGGGCTAGCATTTAAAAATTGGGAGATTTCCTGCCAAAATTCAAATTTCTGGCTTCTCTGAAAAAAATGTGAAGATCTGGTAATGCTAGGCCTGCATTCCTATAGGGCAAAACTCAGTGGGAGCTGAAGCAGCGGTCGCCATTTGAGATAAGAGCTTGCAAATGTGACTTCCCCACAGTCTGCTCCATTCCCTGTTGTCCTCCCAGCATGAAGGCAGAGTGTTGCTTGCTGTTTGTCAAACACTGTGGGTTTTTTCCCCTCATATCACAGAAATACTATCTGTACCCTTGTCTCTACCAAAAGAGAAGAAAACTAAGGACAGACCTAGAGGGCCATGTGGGAGAAAAGCTAGTTTTTTGTGGAAGTGGAAATATTTTTATTTTCCTTTACTTGTTTACTTTCCCTGCCTGGCCCCTGTAGGCATTTGGGTTTTTTCCTCTTGTCTAAAGTGTAAAAACTGCCCCTCAGGCCTTGTCCCAGAAGCAATTGAAGGGCAGGCCATCTCTGAGATTGGAAGGCCCGCTCCTCTGGGAGTGGGGGAGGGAGTTTAGAGAGGCTCGGCTCCTTCATTCAGGTCTTTCAAGGCTTGCTTCAGTGCTCCGGCTTCCTTAGTCCTCAGTCCAGTCTGAGGGCCCTGGAGAAAGGCGGGCCCCAGCTTTAGTTTAGCTGACATTGGACTCTGAAAAGAAGTGAGTTTCTTCCCAGAGTGAGGAGGCAGGGGTAGTGATGGTTTGCCCCCTTTGCTTCAGTTATGCCACAGGCAGGACCACAGGTGTGGTGCTGGATTCTGGGGATGGTGTCACCCATGCCGTGCCCATTTATGAGGGCTTTGCCATGCCCCACTCAATCATGCGCATCGACATCGCTGGCCGAGACGTCTCTCGCTTCCTTCGCCTCTACCTGCGTAAGGAGGGCTATGATTTCCACTCATCCTCCGAGTTTGAGATTGTCAAGGCCATAAAAGAAGTGAGTGCTGCCCCATGGGCCCAGGGATGGGATGGGGAATGGGAATAGAGCAGCCAGGATGTCTATGACCTGGAGTGAAGAAAGGCGAAGCTCCTGTCCTGGGGGTCTCGGGTCAGGCTCTGTTCTCCCCAGCCAGGCCTCCTGGCAGCTGTGTGATCCTCCCCCGGGGCCCCCTCACACCGACAGATTCACCTTCCCGAAGGGCTGCCCTCTTGTGGGGGAAAGGGAGCTGTTTCTATTTCTTAACCTGGGTGATGGGTGCATGGGTATTAGATATTTTATATTTTATGTACATATATTCTTTTATATCCTTGAAGAAGTCAGAATACATTTTTCTTTTGAAGTAAACTGAATCCTCCTGCCACCTATGGCTCTAGGGAAACCTCTGAGCTGGGTAGGCAGGACCCAGAACATGTGAGTAGTAGAGAAGAAAGGTGCCGCACTCTGGACTAAAATTAGGTTATGGTCTTAGACCCAGATCCAGAGAGCCGAGCTTCCGTGCTTGCCCACCAGGAAGGTGGAACAAGTAGGAAGTCATATCCAAAATGCCAAGCAGTAAAGGCCGGCAGAAATCTGCCTGCTTCTCCCTGGGGCAGTAGCTCTAACAGCCTTTAGGGCAGTCATCATGGATGCACACATTTCTGCAGCAGCACATCACTGCCCTGGGACTTTGACCAGGTAGGTGCCAGGTTTCCTGCCTGCCTGACTTGCCCTTGGTTCTGCAGAGAGCCTGCTACCTATCCATAAACCCCCAGAAGGATGAGACACTAGAGACGGAGAAGGCTCAGTACTACCTGCCCGACGGCAGCACCATTGAGGTAGGCAGCTGGACCAGTCCCCAAAAGCTCTGGGCCCAAGCAGAACTCCCCATGGGGAGGCTGGAGTCAGATGTATCCATCCTTATACAGCCTCTGCCTGGAGCAGTGTAACTCTTGAGCAGCACTGTCTCCTGCAGAGATAGGCACCAGGGACTTGGCTTCTCCTGTGTGGAGGGGAGGAGGCACCAGAGGCATTTTCTTAGGTCAGGATAGGATTAGGAAGAGGGGTGGTAAGTGCTGTCCTTAACCACTTGGCCACAGTGTAGGGCAAGTTGCCTCTCCCTGGGCCTCCACTGATAGGAAGAAATTTCTATGAATGAGTGAATCCATGTATTAATGTCAAAGGTCTCTTGGCTGGAAAATGCCAGAGCTAGGATTAAACTAGAAGCTTCTTCTCTCTAGTTTCCCAGGAGCCCTATCTTTGTTCCTTGAGACCCTTGACATACAAGGTCTTCCCTGAGCCTGGCCTTCATAGCCACCTGGTTACTAAGATATGGGCAGAGGGGCCTCTTCCATTCCCACCCCAAAAGGGACCTTGGCCCCAGTCCCAGCCTCTGAAGCTTGCCCTCCATCTTGCAGATTGGTCCTTCCCGATTCCGGGCACCTGAGCTGCTGTTCAGGCCAGACCTGATCGGTGAGGAGAGTGAGGGCATCCATGAGGTGCTGGTGTTTGCCATCCAGAAGTCTGACATGGACCTGCGGCGCACACTTTTCTCTAACATTGTCCTTTCAGGAGGCTCCACCCTGTTCAAAGGTTGGTCTTTGCTCTCGGGGCCCTTCCCCAGGAAGCTTCCAGATCCTGCTGGACCCAGACACCCAGAGAATTGACTCGAGATTCTCTTTTCCTGTCCATTCAGGTTTTGGTGACAGGCTACTGAGTGAAGTGAAGAAACTGGCTCCGAAAGACGTGAAGATCAGGGTAGGAGCATGCTGGGGGCTGGGGCTGGGTGTAACTGGGCCTCCAAGGGTCTGGAGTGCCCATGGTATGGCCTCCCCTCCAGCTTTGCCCAAGCTTTTCGGGCAGCCAAGCCTATACAGGCACTGCCAGATGGCTCCCTGCTTCCACGCTCACCCTGAGGTCTGCCAGAAGGGAGGACCCATTCTCACTCTCCCTCTTCACAAAAGGAGGGCATGTCTGATACCCAGATGTGGCAGGGTGCTAGGCTCAGGGCCCCACATGTGGTCTTTCAGGGGGACTAACAATGACAGGAGATTGGCTTTTACTGCTCCCCTGTGACACAGTCCAACATCTTAGTGACGGCTGAGGGGAGCTAGCCTGGCTGAGGAAGGAGGGATCCTAAATGAAGGATTGTGGCTCCTGCCATGGAATCTGCTTCCCCTTTGCCCCTCACAGAGCCGAATCTTGCCCCCAGAGAGCCCCAGTTTCCCTGGGAACTATGGATACTTAGGGCTGCTGGAAGCTGTCTTCTCCAGATGAGTGTCAGGCTGGTCACAGTACCGCCCAGAAAGCCCACAGAGTCCAACAGGGCCATAAGTTAAAGCCGGTTGTGTGAAATATATCTATTGCCTTGGGCAGTGAGAATTGGCCATAAAGATGAGCCTTGGAAGGGAAAGGGAGAAGGGAGGATGAAAGTCTCAGGTTCCTCTTTCCACCCACCCTTGCAGATATCTGCACCTCAGGAGAGACTGTATTCCACATGGATTGGGTGAGTAGCTCTTCCGGAAATAAGAGCGGAAGAGGAAGCAAAGGCATTGATTACCCCTCACTACCCCACCCCTTTAAAGAAAGGCCTGATCTAGTTTGGCCCCATGGGGACTGGCTGCCTCCACCAATACCCACTCCCTCCCTCTCTCTCTCACGATGTTCCTTTGGATTCCCTCCACTCCAGGGGCTCTATCCTTGCCTCCCTCGACACCTTTAAGAAGATGTGGGTCTCCAAGAAGGAGTACGAGGAAGACGGTGCCCGATCTATCCACAGGAAAACCTTCTAATGTTGGGACATCATCTTCACCTCTCTCTGAAGTTAACTCCACTTTAAAACTCGCTTTCTTGAGTCGGAGTGTTTGCGAGGAACTGCCTGTGTGTGTGAGTGTGTGTGTGGGTACGAGTATGTGTACATATGCGAGTGCCGTGTGGCCCAGGGAGCCCAGGGCCCAGAAAGGACGATGAACTACCCACGATGGTGATGGCCTGAGGCCTGGGGTTGACCACTACCTGGCCCCTGGCAAGGAAGAGTGCCGGCAGAGGGCCCCACTCCTTCGCCAGCTGGGCCTTTGTCTGGTTGTGTGGGACTATGTTTACTACCATAGGGAGACAGAGAGGGAGGTAAACCCAACCCCCGAGTGACCTTGCTGCTGTCCATCCTAGGCTGGGCTAGCCCCACCCCCACTGCACCCTCAGGGTGCCCTGAGGCCCAAGGCAGCTGCTTCCTCCCTTGCTCATCATTCTGCTCTCGATGCTTCTTGATCGTGGACTGAGGACGGGTGCCAGGGTTGAGTTCTGTCTGGTTTTGTTACAGTTTGGGTTTGGGAGGCTGGAAAAGCACTCCAGGAGTTACTGAGACTCTGGGGTGAGGAGAAGGCAGGATGCCCTCAACTTCCCCTGGGGACCAGGACCACACTGGGCATTTGAGAAGGGCAAGAGTCGCGCTACTTCTGATTGGCAGTGGAGTCAGTGCTCTAATTCCCAGCCCCATCCAGGGGGTCTCAGGAGAGTTTGAGAAGCCTGTTGGCCCCAGGCCCTCTTAATTGCTTTCCATCCATCCTTGGGCAATGCCATCTTCACAGTTTTATTTATTGAAGTGTTTGTTCAGTATGGGGACTGGAGCGAGGGGGCTCATCACCTCCTGCCCACCAGTCACCATGTTCACACTAATGTTTACAGCACCTAAGCTTAGCGTAGCATCCAGGGCCCTGCCACTCCTTGCTAATGGGGAACTGACAGTATCCATAGGCCTCAGGACCATTTGGGATCGGAGGCTACACTCAAAGTCACTCCCATAGCCTCTTTCTTTCTCTGTCTTCTACTTGCTCACTGCCCTGGAATCAACAGGCTGGTTGCTGGTTGTATTTTCTGAAACAGGAGGTAGAATCACTCTTTGGCAGAGACCCCTAGCAAAAGAGGGGTATTGGGGATCCAGCCCCCTTAGGACTGGAGAAAGAGCCTCAATTAACCACGTTGCCTTTTCCCACTCTAGCCAACCCAGTGGGGCTAGACTGTAGAGGCAAAAAGGCCCCCTCTGGGCTGACTTGTGCCATTCTAGACTTTGGACTTGTTTGGTTAGAGTGGGAGGGGGTCAGACCAGAGTGCGAGGAGCTCATGGGCTGAGACTCATCTTTCTGGTCCAGTGGGGCCAGGTGCCGACCCTGGACTGGGCTGGCCTAGCAGTGGTCCAAAGGCTCCTCAGCCCAGATGGTCAAAGCTGGGGCTAGCAAATCTTCACCGGCACCCTCATCTGTAACACCAAGACCTGCCCCAATCCCAGAGTCCAGGCAGTATTCTCCCCCATGCCGTCCAACGACCAAAGGCCCTGCCAGGTGTGGGCCGCAGCAGCAGGTGTGTGTGAAAGCTATGTGGCGACCCGCGGACTGCAGTGTGCTTAACCAGATCACCTCCCTTCTCTTAGCCCAAGCCTGTCCTTTGCACAGCCTCGCACAAACCACATTGCCTGGTGGGGCCCAGTGTACTTAAATAAAGTCGTTCCCATAGACACGTCGGCTGGTCATCTGTACACGTTGCTGGGTGGGAAGGCCAAGCTGCAAACCCTGAAACTGAGGCAGTGACTGGGACTGGTCGTCCTCTAGAGGGCACTGTTGCACCAGCCAGACTTGTCCAGACCTTAGCCTAAGTCCCAGCGGTCAGGTGGATGCAGAAAAGAGGGTGTTCAGGCCAAAGCCCAGGTTCAGGAACTGAGGGTCCCAGTCCTGTGTACACACTCAAGCCCACAGATCAGACTTCATCCCGAATAAAGGGAGCCACTCTTGACATCCCTGAAGTCAGAGGCTCTTAAAACTTCCATGTGGGGGCCGGCCTCGTGGAGAAATGCTTAAGTTCACGCACTCCACTTTGGCGGCCCAGGGTTTCACCAATTCGGATCCTGGGCGCGGACTTAGCACTGCTCATCAAGCCACGCTGAAGCGGCATCCCACATGCCACGAGTAGAAGGACCTACAACTAGAACATACAACTATGTACTGGGGGGCTTTGGAGAGAAGAAAAAGAGGAAGATTGACAACACATTGGCTCAGGGCCAATCTTTAGGGGAAAAAAAAAAACTTCCATGTGGACAAGAAGCTTGAGAGCTTATTAAGATGCAGTTCAGATATTCTGATTAATCAGTCCTCCATTCTAAACCTGTATGTTGCGGGGTGGGGATTGCCAGGCACTTTGCAAATGTTAACCTATTTGAGCCTCCCAACAACCCTATAAAGTGCAGGTATTTTTATCATCCACTTTACAGGTGAGGAAATAGAGCCACAGAAAGATTATGTCATTTCCCAAAGCTCTGCCCTACATTAGCCAGAATTTGAACTCAGGCAGTGTGGCCCTAGAGCCTCTTATTAGCCACTGTGCAGACCCTCAAAACACCATTGGCCTAGAGCAGTGGTTCCTAATTAAGGACAATTTTGCCCCCCAGGACACACTTGGCAACATCCGGAGATGTGCTTGTCACAACTTGCAGGGGAGATGCTGCTGGCATCCAGTAGGCAGAGGCCAGGGATACTGCTAAATACCTACAACAAGGAACTACGCGGCTCCACATGTCTCAGTGCTGAGGCTGAGAAACATGGCCTGGAGCAGAGGCTCTCAGTCCCAGCTGCAGGCTAAAATCCCCAGAGCTTTCCTAAACCCCAGTGCCCAGGCCATACCCCAGACCCAGGAAATCAGAATCTTGGGGAACAGAACTCAGACATCAGCCATTTTGAAAGCTCCCCAATGACTCCAAGCTGAGGACAAGCGGCCACTCTTCCTTGCTCACCATGTCCAGCAGTGGTACACGGGAAACGCACTGGGGCTATGGCCCAAGTTTTCGCTCCCCAGTGCCCACACAGCTATGGGTCTGCACACACTCCCTGCTACCTCAGTGAATCTGATGCAGGTGGCTGCCACTCATCCTTGGGAAAATGTTCTCAGGGTGCTTTTCTGATTAAGTGAAGAATCCTGTTCCCCAACCCACCACTCCCACACACAGCACAGACCTCAGGAATGGGAATAGAAATGGCTGACTTTAATCAGTCTATGAAATGAACCTCTTTTAGAGGCCAGGTAGGGGTGGGGGAGCCCTGCCACAGTGGGGCATGCTACTTCAGGCACAACTGAAGCAGAGAACTCTGAGAGAAACCAGTGGAAGGGTGGCAGGAGGGGGCAGGGGGGACTTAGAGTCAGCTTTCCCTGACTGGGTGAAAGTGGTTCCTGAGCCCACGCGGAGAGCCAGCCCCAGCCAGGTAGTGGGAGAAGCCTCCACGCCCCACAGCCACCCCATGTGACCACAGGGCAGCCCCACCCCTTCTTGGTCCTCTTCTTCTTCCTGCCCCATAGGGAGAAGCAGGTCCCTGAGCACACAGAGCCCAGCCCTTGCCCAAGCTGGGCCAGAGAGCGAAGCAGGAACTTAGACCTCAGTGACACTGCTGGCTCAGTCCCAGAAGCTCCCATGTTATCGGTGTTCCAGGCAGCACCCCAGGAAGGCGGAGGAGCAGGACGCTAGGCTGGCAAAAGCGGCTCCTGCCCGGGGCTGCAGGCAGTGTCCTTAGCAGGCTGGCCTTGCCACACCTCTCACACCGTCTTAACGTCCAGGGTTTGGGCCCGTGACAGGTTCTGGCGCTGGGCTTTGACCATATGCAGGCGCCTCCCATGCAGCGTGAACTGGGACCAGGTGAACAGCTGCAGCAGAGCACAGGTGATGGGCACCAGCACCAGCAGGTAGAAGCAGCCCTGGCGGAGTGTCGGGGCCTGCGCTGGGGGCGGGGCCGGGGGCTCTGGCCAGGGCTGGGCACTCCCCACAGGGGTCAGTGGGGGCTGGTGGAAGAGATCATGACCTAGGATGAGAGCATGAAGAATACAGTCAGCCCTGGTCTCCTCCAAAGTCCACAGAGCCACATCTCAAATGTCGCACGTACACATCCAAACCACAACTCTTGATTCCTCCCCCAAACTTGCTTCTCCTTGCTCTTGCCTTCTCGGGGAACCGCACCACCATCCACCCAATACCTCAAAGTCTTACTAGATTCCTCAGTTAACTTCACCACTCCCCAGCAGCCAATCCTTCACCTCCCCCAACTCCAACACACACCCAAACCCAAATACTTCTTCCCAACCCCTGGCCCCACCTGCTCCAAGCCTCCACTGCCTCTGCTACAGCCTTCCTGCAATCCATTCTCCATACAGCAGTCAGAGGGAACTTCAAAACAACGCAAATCAGACCATGCCACTCCCCTGCCTAAACCCCTCCCAATAGCTTCTGTTTGCACAGAGAAATATCCAAACTCTGCCCTGATCTACAGAGCCCTCATCCCCTAGCCACTCCGGATACCTCGGGCATTCACACTTGCCACTCCCTCTGTCTGGGATTCCGAGATCTCTCTAGACCAAATCCTTGCCATTCAGTTCATATCCTGCTGTCACCTCCTCGGAGAGACCTTCCTGGACTACACTAAGTAGCTTCTCAGTCACACGGTCTATTTTTCCCATGGCACTTACCACTACCTGCTATTCTCTTGTTTGGCTGTTTATTGCAACCCCTCCTCCAACTAGAGTATAAGCTCCATGATGGCAAAGATCTTGTCTGTCTTATTCATCGTTACCTCCTGAGAGGCACCTAGAGCAGCACCTGGCAGGGAAGGTATTCTAGACCTATTTGTTGAATGAATGAATGAACTATTGAAAGAACGGAAGAATCAGAGACCCAGTTCCCCCATGTGGGGAGAGGCAGAGGAGGGGTGGCAGCCCGGGGCGGCCCAGGCCCAGCCTCTGTCGGCTGGTTGCTATTCTCTCCCCTTACTGGACCTACAGCCCAGGCTTGCCAGCTGGTGTACCAGGTAAGCTGTGCCCCCTGGAGCCTTGAGAACCCCGTGCCAGCCCCCAGGCCCCACCTGTGTAGAAGCACAGCAGCCAGGTGCCCAGCAGTGGTGCGAAGGTCTGGCCTGGCTTGGTCACCAGGGCCACCATGCCAAAGAGAAGCGCGGAGGCCGCCTGCTTGCGGTGGTTCAGCACCAGGTCCTCGTCCACCAGGTCGGTGACCACCAAGGTCAACAGCTTACAGGTGCCCTCAGTGAAGACACGGTTGCTGCCAGCAGAGAGAGCGGGCCAGAATGAAGGGGTGAGACAGAGGGGTGAGGGTGAGGGAGGGCAAAGCATACCTGGCAATGAAGAGGCAGAGCAGGCCAGGGCGGTCGGGGCCAGCCAACAGCATAAGCAGGCTCAGGCCCAGCTTGAGCAGGAAGAGCCCCCGCACCACAGTGTAGACTCCCCAGCGCCGGCACAGGGGCAGGAAGTAGAGGTTGTTGAGATGGGGAGCGACGTAGGAGATGCCTGAAGAGAAGGGGTGAAGCCTCGTCAGGGGACACTGCCACAGCTCCCACTATCACCCACACTTTAAGATTCAGAATCAGAGTTTGCATTGATTGAACACTAACCATGTGCAGGCTCTGTGCTAAGAGCTTCATGTCCTTTTATTTAATCCTCACAATGCTTTAAGGTAAGTCTCATTATTATCCCTACTTTACAGACGAGAAATGTAGGACCAAAGAGATTAAATAGAAACACGAAAGGCCGCACAGTGAATAAGCAGAGTCAAGACGCACACTTGGGCCTGTCAGACTTAATCTTCACTGTTAACCAGCCACTGCACCACATTACCTCTGGGTGGCACCATCACCAAGAGGACCACCATGAGAGCAGCCCCACCCCTTCACACCCATAACAGGCTCCCGTCCCTTCCTCCAGAAAACAGAGCTGGGGGCTGCGGAGGTGCAACTTCTGCCACCTGGGCCCCAGCTGGAGAGGTGGCTGTGCCTGCAGCTGGGCTAGGGGTTTTGGGGTGCAAGCCTCTGTCCTTCTAGGCTGCCCGAGGCACCCACTCACCCAACAGGAAGGAGCCCATGGAGAGGGAGATGTGGTCTGACAACAGATGCTCCAGGAAGAGGGGGAAGAAGTTGCTGTTGAAATGGCAGTGAAAGACCTGCAACCCAACAGCAGCAGTGAGGAGGTGCAGGGAAGGGGGGTGCCGGGAACAGGGCGAAAGCCCACGGGAGAGCAGCAGGAGCAAGAGCAGCCTTTTATCCCCATGTCCCTCAACATGCAACATGCCAGAAAACCTAAAACCAAATTCCTGTTGCTTATCTAATTTTGCTAAAAGTTAGCAGGAATGATCAAATCGTCATTAGAAAAATTAAAAGTTTTTTATTTTTATTGAAAACACCTTAGTAAAAGAAGCTTAATGACATAAAAACAATCTACTTCTAAATTTGGCTAGCTTACATACTACATGTGTTTTAGGTGTGGCACTTGGTGTTTTAAAAAGATTGTCACAGAGTCCCCAAAGGGGCATCTCTTTTTTATATCCCCACTTTGCTGGTGAGGATGTGGCTGCCCAGAGAGACTGAGACCTGCCTAAGATCACACGGGGAGTTAGGAGCTCAGATGGTGCTAGAATCCAGTGTCCTAACTACCCAACCTGTGTTCCTGACATCAAATCACCCAGCAGTCCTCACTCGAGGGCCAGTATTGATTTCCCAGTTTTTGAGGAGCCTGTTCCCTTGAGTGAGGCATACTGTAGCCATCCTGGGTTGGGGTGAAAAGTGGGGGGACTGCTCCCATACCTGTACCAGGTCCATGCCCACGAACCACAGGAAGTTCCGGTGGTGTGCCAGCTGCCGGAGGTACTGGCCCAAGGTGATGCTGCCCGCCTCCTCACCGCCTGCAAGTGGCTCCTCTCCACACAGGCTACCGGGCAGAGGGGAGTCAAGAATGGCCCAGAGTTGGGCCACAGGGCAGCCACCATCAGGGGACCCAGGATTGAAATCACACCAGGTAGAGTGCTGGTGGGATCCTGGAGAGCTGGGGCTGACTACTCACCTGCCATCCACGGCCAGGGCTGGGTACCCTGGATCCCTGCCAGCTGCCTCAACCCGCCGCTTCAGCAGCCGTGTGGCCCCCACAAAGCCCAGCCCAGAGCCAGCGGCCAGTGCCACGCAGAAGACGCGGAAAGAAGAGAAGTCCTCTTTGTCCCAGAAGGCATAGGAGGCAAAGACAGAGAGGGAGCCAGCCGCACTGAAGAGGGAGCAGTAGAAGTTGAGGTGGGTGCGGTCGTGGGCTGAGAGGGCCAGGTCAGCCAGCAAGGCGTGATGGTGCAGGTCCACGAGCGTCAGGAAGCCATCATAGAGGCACAGGCACAGCAAGAACTGCAGGCCAGCTGGGGCCCAGGGCACCCAGAACGCCAGGAATGACAGTGCCAGCAGCGGCCCGTGCCAGCCCAGTGCCCGCACCCGTGCCAGCACCACGGCCCTCGAGGATAGCCCGGTGCCCAACCTGCCAGGGAGAGGAGGGCTGTTGGGAGATGCCCTCAGAGCCTTGGCAGGCCCCAGTTCCCCCTGCCCCAAAGGAAGGACAGAGGCCCAGAGTGTGAGACTCACACAGGGTGAGACTCTCACAAGGTGGCGCCACTGAGCCCCGAGTCCTCAGCCTCCAACTTAGGAAGCACAACTCACCACTGGGTACACTCTTTTCTCTGCTCCCTTGCCAGCCTGCCAGGGCTGATGGCCAAAGGGTGGGGGATACCCATTTCTCAGTGCTAGGGGCAGTGATGGACCCAAGCAGGGATGGGGTGAAAGAATCTGCCAGAAGCAGCAGAGGGTGTTTGCTGTACAGTGCCCAGTTCTGAGTGCCCTACAAGCCAAGCTGGGGTGAATTTCTCCCCCAGGAGAGCAAAGCAACAGTTGGTCCAGGCCACTTCTCCAACCCGGACACAGCCTGCCCTGACCCTGGGGAAGGGAGGAAGCCTGGACGACAGCTGAAAATAGTCTCCCTTTTTTTCTCCACCCAAACACAGGCAGGGGTCCTCCAGCACTGCGGTAGGGTGGGGTGGGACTGGACCAGTTATGAGCCAACCCCAGGACACAAACCGGGGCTGGGAGCTGAGGAACTGACGGTCACTCAGCCAGCCGAAGAGGGGGTCATTGAGGCTGTTCCAGAGGAGAAACACCGTCTGTAGGCAGAGGGGAGACGGGGCAGGTGGGCTCCGGGCAGCTCCTCTCCAGGCCTTTCCCTACCCCAGCCTGCTCGCCACCCCTCAAAGATGACTCCAGCTTTCCTGCCTGCAAATCTTTGCTCAGGTCAGTCCCTCTGCTAAAACCCCCTCTACCAGCCACTGCCCCAATCAAACTCCCACCCATCCAGGGCCCAGCTGGTAAATGCAACCAGCTGATAAATTAATATATGTGAATATATTTTATTACATATATGAACACACAGAACAGTGCCTGGCTCACAGGACAGTGGCCAGGGGTGCTGGTGTAATCCCCACTGAGGAGGAGTCATCAAAGCTTCCAGCTCCAGCTTTTCTTGCTGAGTCTTGGTAGGCAACCTGGCCCACCCCATGCTCCTGACCAGGGGTCCCTGTACTGCAATCTGCCCAGCTCCCCTGGGCTGGCCCCCCAGCACTGGCCTACCTCTCCAACCCAGAAGGCAGCTTTGTTGATCTTGTACACTGAGACAAAGGTGTCCACGTAGTAAAGCAGGAACACGTTGTGCAGGACAGAGATGAAGAGGGCCAGGGAGCCATAGACCACGGCTGTGGGCAGGCCCAACAACCAGGCCTGGGGCCTGCCCAGCCCCATGGCTGCCAGCCCAGCCTCAGCCCCGGGAGAACTGAGGAGTGCTCATGGCCATGGGCAGTCTGGCCATCCTTGTCTCTGGGGAAGAAGAAGCCAGTTAGCTGCAGGGATCAGAGCCAGCTCTGTTCCTAACCCCAGATGTCTGAGTCATTTAAAAACTCATTTCCACTGGGAGAAAGTTTGTGCGTAAAACAAAGCTGGGGAATCATTAATGACGCAGAGCTGAAACAATGCTGGGCTAGATACCACCACCCGGGAGCAACCCAAGGAAGCTGATAAAGGCGTGGGAAGGGAAGGCAGGCATCCAACAAGTGCTGAGCCAGGTCGTGTGCTGGGCAGTGTGCTCAGTATCTTCTTTCATCCAGACTATCCAACCTTAACGGTCCAGACATAACAACCCTGGGCTTGGGCACATGATGTACCTACAGTGTAACCTCAGGCAAGCTGCTTAACCCAAGCCTGTCTCCACTTCTGTAAGAGGGAAAAGGGGACGATCATGACTACTCTGCAGAGGAATGCAAGGATTAAGTAAGACAACTCAGAGAAAGTGCTCAATAAATGGATGTTGGTGGTGTCATTATTATCTTTATAAAATCCCTACAAAGTTTATAGCACTATTACAGTGTTATAGGAGAGCAACGCCAAGCTCAGAGATGTTAAGTAATTTGCCCAATGTCACACAGCAGAAAAGTAGCAGATGGAACCCTGGCCTGTCTGGCTCCAAAGCCTTTTCTGCCACTTGACCTCCCAAACTGGGCTCCTGTGAACTGCTGGGTGGAATGGAGAAAGCTGCTGTGATGTCAGGTTCCAGAGGTTTATAACAATGATAAGATGCGATAAGAGTCCAGAACTGCTTACACACTTTGATTCCAGAAATTCCAGTTGAAGGAACTAATCCCAAAGGAACGTGTAGAGAGATGTTCGTGGCAGCAACATTAATAAAGAGCAAAAAGTTGGACACAGCCCAAGAAGGCAACAAAGGGACTGGCTCGGCAAGCCCAATGCTCTCCAGAAAGGGCAATCACGTGGGCGACCTCCACACATGGGACAGAAACTCAAGAACATGTTACATGAAGAGAGAACAAAGGACAGCAAGGGTGCATGGCTTCCAACCAGGCCGACTCGTGCACAGCCTGGCAGGCTAGACGGACCATGAGTGGGAAAGGAAATAAAAGTCGGATTTTTACTAGAGCAGCGCTTCTCAAAGTGTAATGTGCTTTCAAGTCACCTGGGGACTTTGTCAAAATGTAGATTTTGACTCAGTAGGTCTGGGGAGGAATCTGAGATTCTGCATTTCTAATCCAGGTGATGTCCCAGGTGACACCGAGACTGCTGGTCCATGACCACACGCTGAGCAGCGGGGCATTAAGTCTATCTGTCTCTTATTTTAGACTCAAAGTTGCTGTTCTCTTTTCAGAAAAATAACCTCATGTGTGCTTATCTGACCCCCAGAGGGAAGCTATGGGGTCTTCCTTCTCTCAAACTCCCTGTTGCAAGTTGAATTGTGTCTCCAAAAAAGATATGTTCAAGTCCTAACCCCTAGTACCAGTAACTGTGACCTTATTTGGAAATAGGATCTTTACAGATGTACCCAAGTTAAGATGAGGTCAGACTGAATTAGGATGGGCCCTAATCCAATGGCTGGTATCCTTATAAGGAAACAGAAATTTGGACAAGAGACAGACATACACAAAGAGAAGACGGCCATGTGAAGACGAAGGCAGAAACTGGAGTGATGCAGCTACAAGTCAAGGAGCGCCAAGGATTGCAGGCAACCACAAGAAGCTAGGAAGACGTGAGGAAGGCTTCTCCCCCAGAGCCCCCGGAGGGAGCGTGACCCTGCAGACGTCTTGATTTCAGACTTCTACCCTCCAGAACTATGAGAGAATAAATTTGGGTTGTTTTAAGCCACCTGGTTTGTGGTAACTTGTCACAGCAGCCCAGGAAACATACACATCTCCAGGGGCTGTTCCTCTGCGAGTCCTCGTGACCCAAGCCTGCCCATGGGCCTCATCTACATTTCTGTGCACACACACTCACACACGGAGCCAAAACTTCTGTTTCCCATCAGGGTCAGGGCTTGGAGAGCCAACTTCAGCCCCAGTACAAGAGTAATGACCCACAGGACCTGTCCTTGCCCCATCACCCACCAGGGGTCCCCATCCCTGCCCAGCCTTCAAGAGCCTCTGCAATCCCGCCTCTCCCAGGCTGTCTAGGCCAGCTTCCCTTGGGTCTTCAAGCCACCCTCTCCTCTGGCCAGGCCTTTGTTCTTGCTAGCGCCTCCCACCAGAAACACCCCCCCCCCCCATCTCCTCATCTCCAATGTCACTCATCCTTCAGGAGCCAGCGCTGTGTCCAGACCTTCTCTCACTCCTTAGGTGCTCACTGATGCCTCCTGCCCCCACTCCAACCTGACTGTGGGGTCTTTGAGGACAGGGCTTGGGTCTTGGCCCTCTATCTCCCTCTCAGGGAGAATGGGTTGACTCGACAACTCTTGCTGTGGGAGGGACTGGCTGGTAGAGAAAGAGGCTCTGAGGGGAGAATAAGGAGGGAATCTCACTGGGATCTCTCAGGGTCACTGGAAGCTGAGTGCAATCACTCAAGAGAGCTGTATGCAGCCCCACCCCCCACCCCTGGACCAGTCTATGCCTAGTGGTGGGAGAACGAGAGGAGAAGTGGACAAAACTACCTGAAACCAGCCATTAAGTCTGTGAGAATCTTCCCTGGGCCACAGTGATGCTACCTTGCCCCAAAGCAGGAGGACGGCCAGGTGGTCTCTCCCTGGGGCCCTTGAGCCCGAGGGAACATTTAGTGGAAAATGCTTCTCTTTTTTCACAGCTTTATTGAGGTATAACTGACATACAATAATCTTCACATATTCAAAGTGTGCAGTCTCATCAGTTTTAACATATGTATGCACCTGTGAAACCATCACCACAACTGAGACCACGAACAGATCCGTCACCCTAAAGCTTCCTCGGCACTTTCTAAGTAATGTAGTGGAAAGAAGACACACTGGAGGTCCTGAAGTCCTGACTCTCCCATTGAACTACCTGGAAGACCTGGAGCAACTTGCTTAACCTCTCTATGCCTGTTTCTTGATCTGCAGTGGGGGGCCAACCTTCCTAAAGCTATTGTTAGCCGTCAACAGAAGATACTCTAAAGCTCTTGGCACGGTAAATGCGGTGAGCACTCTAGACATTATTACCATCAAACCTCTCAGGCCTTCCATCCCCACCTCACAGGATGGGGCGGGGATTAATTATGTACACAATGTACACCTCTGTTACTATCCTTAACCCAGGTCACTTTCTCTGATTCCCCAGGGCCTTTCAGAACTCCCCCACCTCACCTCCGAAGCCTTTGGCCAAGGAAGTGAAGCACCCTCCCCCACCTCCCCACCCTCTACCCAGATGTCCAGTGACCAGCCCCGGTTGCTGTGGAAGGCGAACCCTGCAGGCAAGGTCCCCAGCTTCCACAGTTGGCTTCCTGCACTCTGGGGCAACAGTAGAAGGAAACCTCAAAGGGTGGTGAGAATGGAAAGGGTATGACTTTTGCTATCAGAAGGGCCTAGGTTTAAATCCAACTGCACTTCCTACTGAGTATAACCTCAGGCAAGTCACTTAACGTGTCTGTAAAATGGGGGTAATAAGGCCTATCATTACAGGGGTGCATGAAGGATTAAACTAAAGTCCAGGAAGCCCAGAGTACTGTGCCCATCACACGGAAGATGTTCAGAAACTGGCTTTTTCTTGGGCTCACTTAGATCAAGGCAGGAGCAGGGGAATATCCTGCCCCTTCCCATGGTAAAGCAGTTCAAGAGAAATGACAGGGTACGAAAACGAAAGTCAGAAGAAGAGGGCCTGCAAGGAGCAGGAAGACATATGATGTTCTGGAGTGCCAGAGACTAACCCCGACCACAGACCAGAGCTGCAGGCAAAGCCAGCTGTCGAAGTAAGTCTCTGCCCGGGAGAGGGAGCTGGTGGAGGAGTGTGCAGGGCACTCCAGCGGTTCCTCTTCCGGATTGTGCTCCTCTAGCAGGAAACACCTTCTCCTACTAGCCCTCCCCACCCTCAATCCACCTCAACAGAGAACAGCCCTGCCTCTCCTGGGCAGGAACAGCTTGGAGCCCACACCAGCCTAGCCGTACAACCTAGGTGAGATATCCTGTAACCTGTAACCAGCTCCACCCCAACCTGACACCTTGCAGGAGAGCCTGCTGAAGGCCCCCACAGCCTATCCCTGCCCCTCTGCTGGTATGTCCCAGTTATGTGGCCTTGAGCCAGCCACTCCCTCCCTGGGCCTCAGTCTCCTCATCCATCAAGTGGGGACAATAATGCCAACCTCTGAGAGTGCTGCGAGGCTGAAATGCAAAAGGTATATAAAGCAGCAAGCATAGTACCTGGCACATGGAAGAACTTCAATAGACAGTAGCTATTAATATTATTCTTGCCCATGTCTCTGAAGCTTGGTTTCACGATCTTTAAAGGGTTCCAGTCAGTGTCTCCTTCTGCCAAATCCATGATTGAAGTTCTCTTTCCAGGATCCAACAATGATGCCTCTCACCGGCTGGTATATTCTGCCCTCCCTCAAATTCTTTTTTAAATGCTACCTCTACACCTTTGTTCATGCTGTTCCTTCCACCTAAAATACCCTAGATGTAACTACAGTCATGCGTCCCTTAACGACAGGGATATGTTCTGAGAAATGTGTTGTTAGGCAATTTTGTCGCTGTAGGAACGACATAGAGTGTACTTACACGAACTAGATGGCACAGCCTACTACTCACCTAGGCTATATGGTACTAATCTTATGGGACCACCGTCTTATATGCGGTCTGTCATTGACTGAAATGTTATTACGCGGCGCATGACTGTACATACCATTTCTCAGGCATTTAGGACACTCCCGGCTTTTATATCCATCATCAGAAATCTTTACAACTCTCGTTACTATTTCCGTCCTCATTTTATAAATGAAGAAACCAAGGCTCTGCAGCTTAAATAACTGGCCCAAAACCACAGAGCTATTACGTGCTGGAGCCAAGATTCAAAACAGGTGTTTCTGACTAAAAAAATCTCAGCATTTCTACGTCACTATGCCCACCCTCCACCACTATCTTACCAAATCCTGATGAATCAAGGCCCAGTTCAGTGGCACAAGCCTTCCCCAGTACACCTAGTCAGGTGTCCTCTCCCCTTTTCGGGTCCCGTGACTCCTGTATCAGCATCTAAATGCCTCCCTTGCCTTCCTCCAGCCCCCAAGCTCCATAATGACAGGGCCAGGTCAGACTGGCCCCCAATTTCTGCTCCCTGCCTCCACCAGGCTTCTTCACCACACAGTAGGTGCTGGGTCAATTTGTCCCTAAAAGGCCAATATGGGCACCCTCAACCCTAGGGAAGAGCAGTAGACATAGGAGGAGTGTCACCCCCAGATCCCACTGTGCCCCTCAGCAGTGCCTTCTGCTTGGCTGTGGGAGTCACAGAGAGGCAACCTGGGGAACCTTGAGGTGCCCTGCCGAGTAAAACATGTCCAGCAAGGCAACAGGTGTACAAAGAGGAATAGTGATAATAACAAAAAGTAACATTTATTAACCTTTTACCATGTGCCCAGCACTATGCTAAGGAAAAGAGAAACAATATGGTAAGAAAGCTCAGAACAAGGAGGTAGAAAGACACCAGATCAGGAAGGGTCTTGTAAACAACACACAAGAGTCTCCCCTCTTCACCCCATCAGGGTACTGGGAGATAAAGAACTAGAAAGGGATGGAAATAGCATCTCTCTGACTTCTAAGCCAACCTTTGGCGGGGGTGGGGGTTGGGGGGGGAATGCTGATGGATTTGGTGAAGGAAACCAAAAATGCCATACAGGGCGAGGGGCATCAGAAGGAGGGTGGGTGTTTGCTTCCAAATCCTTTCAGAAGAACTAAAGACTGTATGAGACGCAGTTAGAGCAGAGGGAAAAGGCTACTAATAAGCATAATTTGGAGTTGGGAACCCTGGGTCAGATCTGAATCTTACCACTAAGTAGCCATCTGAAAGTTTGTTGCTACGTCTTTGAAGCAGGATAAAATTCCACTCCCTGCCTGTCCTCAGGGGTATCAAATGCAGCTGAAAGGTATACTACCCTACACAAACACTAGGTGTATCCTTTTCTCAACAAGCAGCTGACTTCTGAATTGTCTGCTGTGTTTCCTGTTTCACAGCCGGAGTCTTGTCTCCCCACCCAGTCTCCCCACAGCAGGGTCCAGCCCACCTTCCACCCCACTACTAAAGGGCCCGTCCTCCTCCTCAGGCAAGAAACGGACTTTCACCTTATTGGAGGAGGGACGTTTTCCCTCCCCGTCCTGGGCAGGTTACTACAACAGTACTGGCGGCTCAGCAACTTCCCCCAAGGACCGCCCGCCCCTCCCATGCCACTGAGCAGTCTGGGGTCACCCCACGAGGGATTTACTCAGTAGCTGGCGCTGAAACATGTGGTGGTCCTTCAGCCCGTGTGCACTTTAAGATCACCTGAGAAGCTGCCGGTATTATCACACCGAGGCCCAAGCCTCACCCCTGACCAATTAAATCGCAATTTGCAGGGGTGGGGCCCAGTATCATCGTTGTTCTTTTAAAGCTCCTCAAGTGGTTCTACTACGCCACCAGGGTTAAGAGCCATCATGTTAATGAACTTGATCCCGACCTGAAGCCTCCCGCGACCCCAACCCCAGGGAGCCCTTCTGCAAGGATTCCACCCTCGCCCCTTGAGCCCAAGCTTCTCCCACCCAGACTCTCAACCCACAACCTGACCACCTCAGGGACCCCCGCAGACAGGCCCCAGGACTCCCAGAACGGACAGCATTCCTGTGCCCCCCGGGTCTGTCCTTTGTGTCTGACGGGTCCCCGGTCCGGCCCGCTCCTGCCCCCAGCCCCGGCCGCGTGCCAGCCCCTCACCGCAATCGTGACAGCGAAGCTTAATTCCGCGGCCGCCAGGAGCCAGGTGCGAGCCGCTGCGCCTGCGCACACGCCGCCGGCCGCTTCCCCAGCCTCTCCCTCCGCCCTCGCCCAGCGATTGGCTCCGCGCGGCTCCGGGACCGCCGCCCGGCAGGTGCCCACGCCCGAGGCTGCCGCCGCCATGTTTGTCATGGGCTCTTGCCCTTAGGGACCAAGAGGAGACAGTGGACTCCAGCAAGAAGAGGGTAGGTTGCCTGGATTCCTGACCGGCTAACCCCCTCTGAAATGACTGAAGTGTCCTTTCAGTTCAAATCAAGTTTTTTCTGAGCGCCCCGTTCCGCTCCCCCGTCCCTCCTTAATTCGGAGATCGAAGAGAGCTCGGCACCTTCCTTCAAGCCTTGTGGTCTGACTGGATACACTGCTGAGGCCGATAAGGAGATGGCAGTGGCACGACCTGGGACTCCCTGTTGCTGAATTATGCGTCCTTCAAGAGTAGACAGGCCAAGCGTGAGCTGTGGGCATCAGGGCTCAGGCCAGAGGCGCCAGACCCTGAGAGAACAACCATGCAGCCCAACCTCCTCGTATTGATAATAGTAATAGTAAAATATAAGGAGTACGGAGCTTTTACTCTGTGCCCTGTACTGTGTGAAGCACTCTACGTGCTTATGATCTTGTTGTGTCCTCACATCATCCCTTCGAGGTCGGTGCCATTTTCCTCATTTTACAGATAAGGAAACTGAGGCTCAGAGAGTTTCAGTGACTTCCACACAACAAGCAAGAGGCCCATACAGCTGGAACTCAGCTCTCCTGACTCCCAGAACAGGAGTCTTTCCTCTTCCTCTCCCAGCCCAGGCCCTCAAAGTTGTGTTTTGCTCAGTCTAGTCTGTGGAGGATGTCCCATGTCTTCTCCCAGGCCTGTAAACCTTGTTAGTTTCCAGACAATCAAACAGGACACACTCCAAACCTGCTGTTTCCCTCCCCTGGGAGGCAGGGGAACGAGCATAGCCTTTGGCTTCTGGGGGACCTGAGACTCAGTCCCCTAGCCCCACTGCTTCTTTGTTAAAGGGTCCCTCCTTTTGTGAGCCTCTGTCTTATGCCTTACAGGGATTTTGTGGGCATTAAATGGGAAACGGGTGGAAGAGGTTTTCGAACTTTTGGCCCTTACCCCTTTGTTGATTGTCAACAAGAATATTGTTCTCGGGGCTGGCCTGGTGGTGTAGTGGCTAAAGTTCGCACATTCCGCTTCAGTGGTCCAGGGTTCGCCAGTTCGGATCCTGGGTGCGGACCTATGCAGCGCCTGTCAAGCCATGCTGTCACAGGCGTCCCACATATAAAGTAGAGGAAGATGGGCACGGATGTTAGCTCATGGCCAGTCTTCCTCAGGAAAAAGAGGAGGATTGGCAGTAGGTGTTAGCTCAGGGCTAATCTTCCTCAAAAAAAAAAAAAAAAAGAATATTGTTCTCTTCCTCCTTCCTGACAATCTGGTAAAGGGCCCACCCACAGCAAATGGCCCATGCAAGAGCCCAGAAGCTAGAGTCTGTTCAACCAGTTCCTGGGGAGCCCCCAGGGATCCCATGAACCTTGCCCCCAGCATCCATCTCCCACAGTCTATCTCATTTCCCTCCTCCCCAATCCTGCCCCTTCAGACCCTTTTCTTACTTCCTATGTCCCCCCTAAGCCACACACACATCACCTCTCTTCTAGACTTCAAGCAATTGCAGGAACCCTTCTTGCTCCAGAAAGTTCTCCTGACTAGAAGGAAGGTCACCATTTCTCCTCCATCCCTACCCCTTACCCACATCTGTACTTTCCTGGCTGTGAGTATAGACAGCAGGTAAACCCACCATTCAGCATGGAGTCTGGCACACTAGGGCCTCTGTAGATTGACTAAAGGGGTCCCCCTGCCTTTCCATCTCTGGCCAGCATGTGCCTTTATTTCAGAACAAACCCTAAGTCTTTACCTAGCCCTTCCTGGGTGTCCAGTTGGGAATGGGGGAACGGGGAGGGCTACAAAGGGGCAGAATGGATGTGACCTAATAGGAAATATTTTGGCTATGTTGAACTTAATACACCATGGTTAGACTCTGAGGTCCCTCAGCCCTCTGATTTTACAGACAGTGTAACCAGTTATCCTTTTATGTCAGCACCAGGGCCGGGCCTTGTGATTATCTCTGATTTCCCTTCCCAGCTGCCAAGCACAGACCTAACTGGGAGGGGACATGGGGTGCAACTGAAGGACATATCACATGCCTTCTTGAGATGTATCAGACTCCCTGGATCATGGGACAGATAAATCCACAAGCACTCTGTCTCCTTGAAATTCTCTCTTCCCTTGGCTTCTGACGTCTCTGATCTAGGTTCCACCACTCCTCTTCACTCTCCTTCACTGGGTCACTTTTTCCCAGGGCTTTCTAAACACGGAGGGAGGGTCCCCCAAGTTTCCATTTTCAATACTCTTTTCATTTATTCACTAAAACTTTCCAGACCATAGACTATATGGGGTAAAATGGACTTCAGAAACAAGATTGCTGCCATGAAAAGGAATAAGTGGAACCCAACAAACTGGCAGCCATGGTGACAGTGTGATATGGGCCAAGGGTAGCAGGTGTTTTGGTAACTTCACCTGCTACTTTTCTCTTTATGACTAACCACCCTCCCTCCTTCAGCCTGAATATAAAACTGCTTGCTGGACAGGTCCCCAGATGCCCCACCTGAACTCACCACTCCCTTAACTTCCAATTGCCCACTAGTGTTTTTTAATTTCCAGGATTGCCAGGCAGCCAAGCCAAAAGCATGTGCATCTGCCTCTATCCTACCATCTCCATCCAGGCAGTTATATGGGATCAAGTCCAGGCGAATCTGCTCCCACCTCTTTCCCATCCCCTGCACCTGTTTTGGTTGTCACTTTTCCTGGGTTAATGTGAGAACTTCCTCCAAGACTGCCTTCCAGCCTCTCTCTCACCCCAATCTATCCTCTACTTTGCCCACAACTGAGCTTCTGATTAACTCAGGTTGCTGAATTTTGAAATTTTTCATAATAAAATGCTGAGAGAAAAACATGCAGGGGTGTATCATGGATGCAAGCAACAGAAGACTCCACTCAAGCTAGATTAAACAAAAAAGGAATTTATTGGTTCGTGTAACTTTAAAGTCCAGGACTCAAACGATGTAATCAGGACCCAATTTCTCTCTCTGTCCCCTGGCTCCACTTCTTCTGTGGCTCCATGCTCAGTCAGGCCTTCACCTCTCAATCCAGAATGCTTTCTTTCAGACTTCTGTCCTGGAGGAAAAGAGCACTTCCCTCTCCACCCAACAAGAGAACAAAGTCCTGGGCTTGGCTCCCGTTAGCCCAAATTGAGTCACATGGCTACCCCAAAGCAATCACAACGGCCTGAGGGATGACAGTGCTGATTGGTTTAGCCCTAAATCATTGACTAATTAGTGATAAAATAGAGCCAACTCCCCCAGGATCACTTTACTGAGAATAAGCTGTGGGACCCCAAAAATCTGGGGACTATAACTAGAATCAAGGATGAACTAATGTGGAGAAACTCACAGCTTGGGCCTTATTTTTCTCTTTTTGCCAGACTTCCTCCCCAGACCAGCAAAGGTCTTCAGCAAGCATGTAGGGTCAAATATGAAAATACAGGTTTCTCACCCTCCCAGGTTCCATCTTGGTCTCACACCCTCCCCACCTCCCACCTAGGTGTGACCAGATCCACCTGGGAGAGCAGGAACAGGTGGAGAAACTGGCCAGTCCCAAGGGGCCCATTATTGAGCTCCAGGCTGGGTTGAGGTCAGTCTATAGGTAGGCTTGGACACTGCTCAGGTGTTGGGATTTGGGGGGAAGGGCAAAGTTATAAATAGGAGTGGAGAGGTGCTGTATGGATTTCGTATTGGTGCTGTAACAAATTACCACAAACCTAGTGGCTTAAAACAATACAAATTTATTATCTTACAGTTGTGGAGGTCAGAAGTCTGAAATGGGTCTCACTGGCGAAAATTAAAGTGTTGGCAGGACTGCGTTCCTTTCTGGAGGCTCCAGGGAAGAATCCATTTTTTCCCCTTTTCCAGCTTCTAGAGGCTGCCTGCACTCCTCAGCTCGCGCCCCTCTTCCATCTTCAAAGCCAGCAATGGCTGGTCAACGCTCATGTTACATCACTCCGACTCTTTGGCCTCCCTCTTCGACATTTAAAGACTCTTGTGATTACATTGGATCTAACCGGATAACACAGGATCATCTTATTTTAAGGTCAGCTACTTAACAACCTTAATGCCATCTGCAAACTTAATTCCCTCTTGCCATGTAACAACGTATTCACAGGTTCCCAGGGATTAGGCCGTGCACATCTTAGGAGTGGGAGGGCACACGTTTTTCTGCCTACCACAGGAGGCCTCCCCCAACAAAGGCCACTGTGTCCTGGGACCAGTTCTTAGAGTGGACAGAGGGTGAGGCTCCCTTCTTGGAACTGTGGGGTAGGGAGTGTTAGGTAGATACGCTAGCCCAGTCCTAGCAGCTGCCCTCAACTAGGTCACTGGCCCAAGTTAGACTTGGGAGAGTAGCTCAGTTGGGAATAAATAAATGTCACATCACCAAGGTGAGTGTCAAAGACGTTACCAGAGGGTACCTGGGCTTTAAGGGATGCGGAGAACCTGGGAGAACCTGTGGAGGTGACAGGTAATGCTGCTTGAGTCCGCAGAAGAGGGGGAAGGAAAGTCTGATGGCCTGGCAGCCCAGCAGCTGGGAGACAATATCGGTTTTCATCATCCAGCAACTACCACCCACCCCACTGGGAAGGAGAGAGGTGGAGGGTTGTGCGCTGCAGCAAGGGCCTGGAGCTCAGACAGGGCTCCCCGTCTGGATGAAGTAATCTTTCTTTGCTCCAAGTAGCTTCTGGGATTTGGAATCAGTTGGACTGAGTTCAAATACCACTGCACTATTTACAGACTGTGTGACCCTGGGAAAATGGCCTAACATCTCTGAGTCTCTGGTTCCTTATCAAATGAGAATATCACATGTTCTTCACAGTTAAGAATCAGAAGTTCTTACATAACAGTTATAGAGCAGGACTGTGCGAGAGTCTGAAAGAAGCCCCAGCATGAATTCATGATAAGGCTAATGTCTTGAGACAGACATGGGGTTGAATTTTGCCTTACCGTAACTGGCTGGGTGAATGTGGGCAAGTTGTGGTGAAGCCAACCATGAGTAAAGGCCTCAGCGTCTAGCTTGGAGCCAGCAGGCTCATCCAATGTAGACAAAGGCTGGCTGGCTCCTGGCCAGCTCAAGGTGTTTCCCTTTGCCTGGAAACCGGGAGGTGTGGCTGAGGCAGGCCATGGAGGGGAGTTCAACTAAAAAGTGGTGGAGGGGAATCCTGCTCTGGACCTCTCCGGCTCCCCCAAATGTTGGGGACCAGTTTCTCGGGGCTGAAGGAGACAAGCGAGCGGGGAGCTACCTGGGAGGAGCATTTCAGGGCTGAGGGCTTGAAAAAGCCTTGGGTCCTCATTGCCTGCTGGGAGCCTGGGGTTCGGGCCCAGCCTTGGGACAACAGGTAAGGTGGGAGCTGAACACCTAAAGGGGAGTTCCCCAAAGCCACTAGGCAGCGCACGGGCTCCTGCTGTGACCCGGAGCCCTGGGTTAGCAGGCGGCAAGGACGCATGGCGGAGGTAAGAACAAAGTGTATCCACACACACCCCCACCACAGGTGTGGACCAGGCCCAGGCCGCAGTAAAAATGCCCGCCGCCTGAGCTTCAGACCATGTACTCGTTCAGCTGCCTGGCGCCCGGGGACGGCATCTGGCCTCCGCTGCAGCCCCTCACCTACACCTACCTGCCGGCCCCTCTGCTGCTGCCCCCCATCCAGGCCCACAACTTCTGCAGCCGGCCCCGGAGCCTGAGAGCGGGGGAGTGGGGCGCCCCGCGGGAATACCACTGCTTCCACGGCCCGGGTGCGCCCCTGGGGGCCGTGCCGCCCTTGTGGGTCTTCCCGCAGGCCTACGCCGCCCCCGGCTACCTGGGGCCGTCGCCTCAGGCGCCCGCAGCGGCAGGGATGGCGGCGGCCGAGAGCGCGGCGCCGTGGCCGGAGGGCGGCCGCCTACAGGCTGAGCTGCGCTGGGGCCACGTGGTGCGTGCGCTGGGTCCGCGCCTGGAGCTGCCCGACTTTGTGCGGCGGGAGCTGCGGCGCGTGTACGGCACGTACCCGCGCACCGACGTGCGCGTCACCTACCGCGGCGGCGAGTTCCTGCTGCAGGCGGCTCCGCGCGTGCGCGAGCCCGAGGACCGCGTGCGGAGGACCGTGGTGCGGAGGACCGTGCTGCGCCCGCCCGCCAGCAGCAGCAGCGGCAGCGGGGACAGCGGCCCGGGCCGGAAAGCGGCGGAGCGCGGCTGCGGCGGGAAGAAGAGGGCAGTCCTCAGCTGAGGGCGCCGCACGGCCCGGCGGCCGGCCCGCGTGCGCTCGCGCCGCTCTCCTCCCTGCGCCCGCCGCCGCCAGCCGGGAGGAGGGAGGTCTCAGCTGTGCGTTGGAGCCCAGTGCACCTGTTTTTTTTTTTTTTTTCCTTACCAAGACTGTCCGCTGCCCGCCTCCTGTACTTCTTTGATTTCTCTCACGTTATTGCTGGATGGTGGGGGAAGGACGAGAAGGGATCAAGGACATGTCTGTGTGAGTGTCCTGTCACTCTTTCTACTTGCGCTTGGGAAGCCTGGACGAGAGATGGAAGACGGGCCTGGATCCGTGTTTCCTCTCTCCTTTCTTCTCCCCATCTTCTTTCCCTTAGAAGCCTACCCTGCAATAAGGCCCCACTTTCCCGTTTTCCTCTCCTCCTCTAGCAAAGCTCCCAGAACTCCCCGAGCTGAGGGCCCACCTATTCCCACCTTGTAGTGAAAAGTGAATAAATGAGTGAAGTCAAGTGTATGCTGCAAGATCATTTTTATGTTTGGAGGTGGAAGTATTTCCCCATCTGTGTAATGTTAGCCTTACTTCCCTGCCTGGGGTACAAGGAGTTGTGCCAGGAAGAGGGGTGGGGGGTTGGATTACAATGGACCTCTGGAAAAAGTGTGCCTCCTCACTGGCTGGGCCTAGTTCCCCTTCTCACTAGCTCTCCTCAAGTGTGTAGGACAACACCCTCCTGGGTACTGCGGCCCACCATCCGCAGAGAGATCCTAAGGGCATAAACGCTTTTGTTGAAGCATGTGTGGTGGGCAAGGCTGAGGAAGGGATGCCTAAGACATCGATTTAGAGCTGGCTCTGATATTTTCTGGTCACGTAAATAGGCTCTCTGAGCCTGAGTTTCTTCATCTGTTAAAGAAGTGTAAAACCAACCCAGCCTACCAGGAAAATTCACTAGGGTTGAAAATTTAAGATAAATGTCACTTTTGTCTCCTGATTCTTGCTAACAGTCTTAAATAGGCTGAATTTGCAATATTCTATGAGCTTGCTGGAGGGTTGGGCCACATATCCAATTTTAACTGTGGGTCTATCCAGACCGCCAGATCTGATGCCCAGGCTGTATAAATTTGGCTCCTTGTGGAATTGCTTTTACTGAACTTCCAGTTGTAGCTGGCCATCAGCTATCTGGGTATATAGGTATGTTATTAAAGCTGTAGACCACCACTTGACTGAACAGTGCTTCCTGGAGAAGTCCTCACAAACCTCAGAACTTGGGAAAGCTTTCTCCTGAGGAATGGTTTTCTTTTATCTTTGAAGCACCAAGGATCTCATAACTGATCGTATTTTTCTCTTTGCCCTGGTTTCTAGAGAACTCAGGGCCAAATTTGCTTAGAATATTTTATGTAAGGTCTTGATCCTGAACTGTTACCCCTAGTTATCATATTTCCCTTTCCTTTTTTAAAAAAATTTTATTTTTCCTTTTTCTCCCCAAAGCTGCCTGGTACATAGTTGTATATTTCTAGTTGTGGGTCCTTCTAGTTGTGGCATGTGGGACGCCGCCTCAGCATGGCTTGATGAGCAGTGCCATGTCTGCACCCAGGATCCAAACCTGTGAAACCCTGGCCGCCAAAGTGGAGGGCAGGAACTTAACCACTCGGCCACGGGGCCAGCCCCTTTTTTTAAAGTATAAAAGCACAAGGAGGTGATATAGGGTGATGGGTCTGCTGTGTGACCTTAGATGAATTACTTAATGTCCCTGAGCCAATTTCCTCATTGAAAATGGGGATAATGGTATTAGGACATATCTCATAAGGTTATTGAGACGATGCCATGAAATCCTGCACACAAAATACTTACCACAGTGCCTGGCATGTACTAAGTGCTCAAATATTAGTGTTTGTTTAAAAAAATAGTTTGCAATACAGAAATATGTAATATAGGAAGTTAAAATCTTTTCTAATATCCCTCACCCCTACATGATCCCTGGGGTCCAATCTCTTTTTTTTTCTGTGCACGTAGTATTAGTTACATAAAAGGAATTGCACTGTTTTGCCTGTTGCATTTTACATTAAGTGTATCTTGGACATCATTCCATGCCAGTGCACATACAGCTACCTCATTCTTTAACAGCCACCCAATATTCTATAGCATTTGGATTCTTTCCAGATTTTAGCTATGAAAAGCACATCCAACAAATTTCTTTTTTTTTCAAAGACTTTATTTTTCCTTTTTCTCCCAAAGCCCCCCAGTACATAGTTGTGTATTTTTAGTTGTGAGTCATTCTAGTTGTGGTATGTGGGACGCCGCCTCAGCATGGTTTGATGAGCAGTGCCACATCCGCGCCCAGGATTTGAACTTGCAAAACCCTGGGCCGCTGAAGCGGAGCACATGAAATTAACCACTCGGCCATGAGGCCGGCCCCCGAACAATTTCTTGAGTGCCTGTTATTTGCCAGGAACTTTTGTAGGCCCTGGGGATATGGTAGAGAATGAGACAGCCATGGCAGTCTCTGCCCTTATGGAGCTTGCATTTTAGTGGGGAGACATGAGGATGAGGCAACACGCAAATAGATAAAGGGAAGTTGTTATAAGTACTACAGCCAGAATAAGAGACGGAAATAGAAATGCGAGTGGGCTAGTGAAACTTAGTTTAGAATAAGGCAATCAAGGAAGGCTTCTCTGAGGAGGTGACATTTAAACTGAGATCTAAAGAATGCAAAGACAAGGGTGAGGGAGAAGCCAGGCAGAGAGCATGGTGGGTGCAAAAGCGCCAAGGAGTGAAAGTTATCTTCATTCACTCAACAGTCATTTGAGAGTCCACGAGATGCGGGCAGTATTCTAGGCACTGGGGCTACAGGAGAAAACCACACCAGTCCCTGCCCTCAGGGAGCTTACTTTAGAGGTATAATGTACAGAAATAGAGACTGACAACAAGCAAACAACAATCTGACATTACATGTAATGTCAGGTAGTGGTAAGTGATAGGGTGCTGTTTTCAATAGGATAGTTACAGAAGGCTTCTCTGAAGAGGTAACTCTTGAATGTGGACCTAATAAAGACCTTTAAACCCATTTGAATACCTGGGGGAGAAAAGCCGGTACAACGCCCCTGTGGCTAGAATGTCCTTGTCCTGTGAGCGAGTGGGAAAGTGGTAGTTAATGAGATTAAAGATGAAGCCAGATCCTGTGGTGCCTTGAAGCCATGTTGAGAATTTTGGGTTTAATTCTTAGGGGGTGGAGGGTTGTGAGCAGGGGAGAATGTGATTCAGATTTTTTTTTTTTTTTAGTTATTCTGGATGCTATGTGGAAAAGAGACTGCAGAGGGGCCATTGTGGAAATAGTGAGACCAGCTAGGAGGCTTTTAAAGTAATATAGGCAAAAGAAGATGATACCTTCGGCTTATTTGGAAGTAGTCAGGGTGATGAGAAAATAAATGGCCTTGAATGTGGATCTTTGTTCACATGTACAAGTGTTACATTGTAGAATCTAAAGTCTAAGAACTAGAAATGGAATCATTGAACAATAACACCCTAGTAGCAACAAGCACAGCCAGCCAGCACCCAGATCTCTGGTTCTAAGTCCATTCTCCATTAAGAGAAACCAGGCCTCTTGGAAAAATGGCTGATTCCAGGGCTGCAGCAGGGAAGACACAAGATAAGCCTGGAACAACGTGTACCAGAAAATAAAGGACAGCTCAAAAATGTCAAAAGAATAAAGGAGCCAGCTTGAAGGGACTTCCACTGATCAAATCAAGGACAATTTAAGCATCAAAACAAATGATCACAGTAGCAGATTATAACCTACTGAATAGAATAAGGATCCGTAAGTGCATACTCACATTAACTAAAGAAATAAATATGAAAGGAAAGCTCTTCCTAACAGTAAAAGGAATAATGAAATTGGAAAGATGACCATTCTCGACCATCATTGTAATAACTGATTCAGGTGAGAATCATTCATAGATACTAAAACTAATGGGTGAAAGTTTGATGAGAAACAGGATATTTAAATAGTTTCAAAGTATGTTCCAATAAAATATTTATTAGTTACAAAGTAAAAACTAGTAACCTAGTAGTGTGGTAGGGAAAACTGGTCCATGACACTTTAACTTCATTGCAGTAGTGCCACTTGAATAAAGTTTTGCTTACCGTCTTTATCAAGTGTCTTGAAAAATTTTTCTTTAACAGAGAGGGATTGACATCATGTACTTTCTGATATGTTAAAGTGAAAAAGCACAACATCAATTCAGCAGTAATGCATAATTGTGAGGAAACATCAGATAAACCTAAATTGAGAGATAACCCCACTGGTCTTTATCGTTCAAAATGTGAATGTCATAAAAGACAAAGGGAGGCTGAGAAATTGTTTCAGGTCAAAGGAGACTAAAGAGGCATGGAAACTAAATGCAATGCAAGATCCTGTTTTGGATTCTGGACCAGAATGAAAATTGTTACAAAGGACATTATTAGGACAAGTAGTAAGATTTGAATAAGGACTATAGATTAGAGAAAGCAACATGGCAAAAGGGTAACAGTTGGTCAATCTGGTAGAATGGTAAGCAAGAGTTCTTTGAACTATTCTGGCAACTTTTCTGTAAGTTTACAATAATTTCTAACTAAATAAAAATAGTAATAATAAGTAAACTGAATCTCTGGGTCAAAAAGGATACATATTTTAAATGTACTATATATCGGGGCTGGTCCAGGTGGCCGAGTGGTTAAGTTCGCACACTCCAACTTTGGCGGCCCAGGGTTTTGCGGGTTCAGATCCTGGGCGCGGACATGGCACTGCTCATCAGGCCACGTTGAGGTGGCGTCCCACATGCCACAGCTGGGAGGACCCACAACTGAAAATATACAACTATGTACTGGGGGCATTGGGGGAGAAAAAGCAGGGGAGAGAAAAAAAGAAGATTGGCAACAGTTGTTAGCTCGGGTGCCAATCTTTAAGAAAAAAAAGAAAAAGAAAAAAAATGTACCATATATCTATGTCACAGAATTTATGTTTTGTTTTGTTTCTTTCCCTCCCCAAAGCCCCAGTGCATGGTTGTATCTCCTACTTGTAAGTCATTCTCATTCTAGTTCTTTTACGTGAGCCACTGCCACAGCATGGCAACTGACAGACAGGTGGTGTGGTTCTGCGACCTGGAAGCAAACCCGGGCCACCAAAGTGGTGAGTGCCAAACTTTACCCACTAGGCCATCAGGGCTGGCTCGATTTTATGTTTTAACCTTGGAGAATTGTCTGCATGCTGGTAAGCCTCCTCAAATCCTTTTTGGAAACAAGGCAGGTCTCAAGTAAATCATGAGTCCCACACTGAATAAGATGTGTTCTGTGTCCCCTTCCCTCTCTATCCTCTGAGTCCAGACCCCTGAAGTCTCCCAGCTTCCCCCATCTCTGAACAACTTCTGCACTGCTCACAGACACTCCCCCCAAGGCTTCCACTTATGCCTTGAAATGCCCACAGGCTGCATACAAGTTTACCTCTATCCCCCAGGCCTGGTGAGGGAGGGCAGCCCCTGATTACAGGCTTTTTGAAGAAGGTGCTGTCACTCAGCCCAGCCTAGCATGCCACACACGTACTTCCAACCCCAGTGCATGCTCTCCAGGCCCTGTAGACGTAAGGGAGCCCTGCAGGGAGCCTAGATGCTTCCTTCTTTGAACTGAACCCTTAGAAGCTTAGAACTCATAAAACATCTGGGCTGCCAGGGACCTTACTGTTCACCTGCCCCAACCCCCTCGATGTACATTATGCTTGGAAACCAAGGCCAGAGAGAAGGAGTGACTCACCCAAGGTCACACAGTAGGTGAGAATCCAGAGCTCCTAGATCCCAGCAGGGCTTGGACCACCAAACCCTGATCCTGATGGCCTCTTCCTCCTGGCCCCAGTGTTACCCAACCCTGGCATCTGGTCTGGAGCCCTTCACTCAATAAACCCTGACTGACAAATTTTAAGTCCTATCCTACCTCCCAACTGGATAGCTCACATTCTACTTAAGGGAGGATAATAAGAATCATAACAACCTCACACACTTAACTGAGAACCTACTATGTGCAGGCACTGAGCTAAAGCCCTGTATGGAAACTATCAGCTCACTTAGTTTAATGTTCACAAAAGCTTGATGTGGATATAATTATTACAGATGAGGAAACTGAGGGCTATAGAGGTTAACAACTTACCCAAGGTCACACGTGGAAAATGCAACTGGGAAATCTGATTAGCTTTAACCTCTAGGCCAAAGTGCCTCTCATATACATGAGACACACTCAGCAAAATGCAAGGAAAACTTATTGAACAGCTACTATGTGCAGAACCCTGGGCTAGATATTATGGGGCTCATGAATCGAGCCCCACTGGAGAGGAGTGGGGGGATTTGCAGAAGATAATATGTACCGCTGGGGAGTTGAGAGAGGCTTCTTGGAAGAGGCATCTGAGAGAGGCTTTGAAGGATGTATAGGATTCCAACGGATAGTGATGGGAAGGAGGTGTCCCCAGAAGAATTGAGGAAGGGTCAGCATGAGTACAAGCATGGAGGGCAGGTTACGAGCAGGGAGCAATGGAAGATCAGGCTTCTAAGTGGAAAAACTTTAATGGCAAGGTAAGGAGGTTTGGGGAGCCATCAAAGTCTTTGAGCAGAAGAGTAACCCAAGTTGCAGTTATTAAAAGATCTGCCCAGTGGCAGGATGGGTGCCTGGAGGAGCGCCTTGCTGGGATGCTATGAACCTGAGCCAGCGGCTTCCCCCTGACCTCAGTATTGATGGTGTAGCACAGCCGGGCACCAGAACTGAGTCCCTAGGGCATTTGCTGGAGCTCACAGCCTATGGAATTCAGTTCTCAGAGCCAGGTGGCCAAAGTTCTCTCAGTCTTGATGCTGCCCTCCCATGCTCTCTTCTGGGAATTTTTCCCATTTCCAGGATGGGTCAGATGAGGAACCTGGGATTCCAAGATTCCTCCTATCCCAGGGAGGGTCTGAGCTTGGACCTGAAAATAGGGCCCCACAGTTAGGGAAAGGGCAAGGGTTCTCTAAATTCCAACAGGAATTGATGTAGGACATGAGGGGAGGGGGCTCAGGGGCTCAGGTAGGGATTCCATAGGTACTTGGGAGTTAGTCCCATCATCTCCTGCCCAGACGTGCTCCTCAGGGGCTCAGGTAGGGATTCCATAGGTACTTGGGAGTTAGTCCCATCATCTCCTGCCCAGACGTGCTCCTGGTGGAGCCAGATGTCGAGCTGGAGGGGCAAAGGACTGGGGGAAGAGCCAGAACATGTACACTGAGAAGGGCATCTCTCCAGAGGCTGAGGGGCTTCCTGAGCCAAAGGGGACGCCAAAAATGTGGATCCCCAACATAGGGGCCCAGGAGTCCCAGCTCCCTGAAAATCTCCACACCTGAAGGGAAAATCTGAAGTACCTGGAATAGGCAGGGCAGTGGAAGGGAAGATTTCCCGAAACACACTTTCACTTTCTGGAGAGTTAAACTGAGGGCTGCGGTGCTGTTCCCACTCACAAGGCAGAGCCTATCCCTGGAGAGGGAAAGGCAAGCCGGCAGGCTCAGAAGCCACCCTACCCCCACCCTGCTTGAGTTGGGAGAAAGGGGGTCGCACTTACCAGTGAAGGCTCCTCTCGCTCTTGGGGCTGGATCTGCAGTGATGCTCTCAGAGAGTGCTCCTTAAATAGGGCCCCCACCCCGCCCCAGCCAACTCCCACCCCTGCCCCATCCTGGCTCTTCTGAGAAAGGAGGAAGGTGTGGGAGGGCTGGGCACCCTGCCCAAAGAGCCCTTTCTGACCTCAAGCAAGAGGGGGGACACTTCTCCAGCACCCACCCCCCCATCCTTCGAAGAATCCTCTTCCTCAACTCAGTCACTGACTGAGTTCCTCCCACCCGTTGAGACCAGCCAGCTGGCTTCTTTCTCTGCTCTTAATGTCTGAGAAATCTGCCCTTTATGCCTACTTCGAGCCTAATTTCTCTCTGAGGTTGGATGGTGAGGCGTCGGTGTGCACGGGGAAGCTTCAGCATAGGCTTCTAGCTTTTCCCCTCAGATGAGGAGACCCAGGCTCCCAAACACCAGCTGCAGAATTCCTTTGAGGGAATGGAGAGAGAGGAGCCATCATGGACCTCCTTTCACCCCGTGTGGCTTCAAGCAGCACTCAAAGGGCAAGTGGAGTCTATTCCTGTCTTGGGGAGGGAGAGACTAAGACCCAAGGGGATGGAAAATCAACGGCTTAAGGTCTGGCCAGCTGTGGAATGCCAAGCAGGAGAGTGTTCCCTGGAGCCCCTACCTTATAGTCTGTGTGTGTCCTTGTGTCTGTGGTGGTCCCTCTCCTTAGCCCACCCTCTCTCCTCTGACCCCAGAACCTGACCCCTGCTGCACAGAGTTGGGACCCTCCAGAGTTTGAGTTGGAAGTTGAGAGGCTCCCCCTAAGTGATCTTTCCCATCATCCTTCCCCAAAAGCTCGGGAAGTTCTTTCCGATGATGTTATCTAGCTACATCCAACTGGCATCCAAGAAACAGGCAGTCGGGGAGGAGGGAAAGGCGCAGTGTCAGCGATGGCTGCAGGGGTCTTGGGCCAGAACTAGGGACAGTTCTAGTGAGGAAACCTGAAATTTCCCGTAATGAGGGTGGTAGGGAGAGAAGAGTCATCTGTATTGTGCAATGGAGGGGGAGGAGGCTGGGGGGCTGGGTGAGGGGAGGAGTGGCCATATCCTTAGAGGGCTGGCAGAGGCCCGGGCCTGACTGAACTACCCATCACCCCCTTCCCAGGGGCCTGCCTGGCCAGAGTTCAAAGTGGCTGTTACCCCACCCCTCATTAACCCCAGCAGCGCCAGGCTGGCAGCACCAGTGTGTTTTTATGGGAGACGCGACGCCAAACGGGCTCCTTCCTTCCTCCCTCCCCTTTCCTGCCTCCTCTCCTCAGCAGCCAACATCTTGCTCTCTCTGAGGCCAGAGGACCCTGGTGGGGAGGTGGGAGCCTGCAGTGAGGGACAGGACTGGAGGAGGGAGCAGGGATCCCCTTTTTCTCCATATTTTGGCACTGCCTCAGTCCTTAGGGGAAAGGATGCAACTTTCTACCTTGGGCTGTGGGCTCCTAAGGGCAGGCACAGTCTCTGAGTCCCCAGCACCCTACAAGAGGACTAGCTCTGAAGAGGGATTCATCCCTGCTGATTGGAGATGAACTAGCTTATCCTTTAAGGGAATTCTTTTCCTCACAACCCACTGTGGGCTTCCCCTCAGGGTAGAACCAGGAAGTTGAGGTGGCAGGAACAGAAAAGAGGAAGCTGAGGCCTGCTGGGTCCTGGAGTTCAGCTGCCCTGTTTTAAATGAGAAGCCCCACCAACATGGGCATGAAGGCACTGGGGTAGGCATGGCCTGCAGGCCATCCAGGGTCTGGGCTCAGGTGCATCCTCACTCAGAGCACCTGCTGCCCTCCCTCCATCCAAACCAGGCTCCATGGTCCTGAGACTGAGGATGGAGTTAGAATTTCCCTGGATTGTGGTGAAACTGTGCCTTGTACCCACATGGTTAGGGAAACAAAATAACCAAGGTTTCTGAGCTTGCCTTGCAGAACAGCAGGAGGACCGCTGATACCAGAGGAACTTGCTGACAGCCTCCTGCCTGCCTAAGCCTCTTGCCCGAGCATTGAGAAGCTAAAATGACTGATTGTAAACTTTAAACTTCAAAGACCAAAACTCCACTGTGTGCAACACATAGAACAGATAGTCATGCCTGTGCAGAAGACTCAGAACTTCAGCGCCAAGGCCACGTGCTCCCCCTCCCCTACCTGAAACCCCAAATAAAAACCCTTGTCTGTAACTTTTCGGGGAGTTCAGGATTACAGCATTAGCTGCCTGTTCTCCCTGCTCAGCACTTTGCAGTAAAATTCCCACTTTCTTCCACTACACCCTGTGTCAGAGATTGGCTTGCTGCGCAATGGGTGAGTAAACTCACTTTAAGTTCGATATCAAATTTGGCGACCCAGATGGGACTGTGTTCAATGTGGACGTCTCACCTCTGGCACACCAGCCTCTGGCTAAAGGCCTCTCTTGGAGGCTGTCCTGCAGCTGCCTGAGCCCCTTGTCTCAGGGACAACCCCAAGCAACTGGCTGCTGACCAGACATCGTTGGCCCACGGCACTTTTGCTTTTGGTGGTGGAAGAAGCAAGGTTGGGGATTTGGGAAGATATCTCTTGTAAGTAGCTGGCAGTTTTTGTTTTTGTCTTTGTGCCAACCTTTTCCAACAGGACCAGCCAGAAATAATGGGTACCTGGCAGCCCTCTGGGTTCCATTTGCTTTGGTTTGCAATGGACATCCTTTTGTTGAGTTTCCTTGTTAACTGACTGGAATCTTATTTTTCCTTTCATTTGTTTGCCCGTTTCAGGGGTTTTGTTCAAGGTTACTGGAGTTTGTTCATGGAGGACCCCAATTTTTTGAAAAGACTAGAGATTTTTCACTCACAGAGGAACTCTTGGCCCCGTTTGTCTTGATATGTGTGCGTGTGAATGGTGCCACAATGGGAACTCAGATTCAGTTCCCCGTGGCAGCCGTCTAGGGTGTATATTGCAAAATTGAAATGTTTTCAATTATGAACCTATGAAGAGGAAAAAAAAGCCAGAAGGCAGAAATTACAATGAGAAATCTGACCAACCGTCATTTGGGGCAACAGTTAAGCCACTAAGGTTGATAAAATTATAAAGATTAAAATGTTTGAGCTAATATTTTATAAAGAGGTTATGTCAACTTTGCCTGAGTGTTTTTTGGGAATGGATGTTATCTCTAGCTGGGAATGCTTCCCCTTGTTAATGGAATCTTAATGGAAGCTATGATTAGAGGTATAAGAGTTGATAAAATAAAGATAAAACCTTGTAAAAAAAATTGGTATATTTAAGTGGGCTTTTTGTGAAATGATTGTATCTCTTTTGCCTGTTTGATAGATTATGTTGTGGGGATAAACATTGTGTCTCACTGGTGAAAGTTTCCCCTGCCTGATATTGTAAGAGCATATACATCCATCCTTCAGGCAATGTTGGTTAAACATGCTAAAGGAGATTTCACTTTAAAATGGCCATTCTGGGGAACCTTGTTTCAGATGAATCCACTTTGAGGGTCACCGTTAAGAGAGAGAGAATTCAAAACCTAAATGTGTTCTTTGATTAATATGAAGAAGCTTCTAAAAGACAAAATGACTTTTAAAACATCTCTTAAAAGGATCCTAACAGCAAAAAGAAAAGAATCTTTTGTAAAGATCTTTGGCCATCTGAACAGGTTCATCTGCCAGAGGCACAGTTTGGATCCAACTGTTCTTTTGAGTTTTGTACCAGAGACATGGTTAAAATTTTGAAGATCTCTGTTTGTGTTTATCTGTATGTTTATATGTGTAAGTCTCTCTATGTATTTGTCTTTCTTGGATGGTATAATTTCTGTCTTTTTTTTTTTTTTTTTGAGGAAGACTGGCCCAGAACTAACATCTGCTGCCAATTCTCGTCCTTTTGCTGAGGAAGACTGGCCCTGAGCTAACATCTGTGCCCATCTTCGTCTACTTTTTATATGTGGGACTCCTACCATAGCATGGCTTGACAAGCAGTGCCATGTCCTCACCCGGGATCTGAACCGGCAAACTTCGGGCCGCCAAAGGGGAACGTGCGAACTTAACTGCTGCGCCACCGGGCCGGCCCCTGGATGGTATAATTTCTGAAGGAGTTCTATTTAATTGGCTTGAAGTCAGCACTTATATAAATTTTTTCTAAATGTTATAGAAACTAGCCCAGAGGTCTTTCAAGTTAACATGATATAAAATGATCTTTGGCAAATAAGAGCTTGTTTAAGTTTGTTGGTTTAATTGAAATAAATGTGATTTCAGCGTTATCAACATTGGATATGATACAAACATGTTATCTCTATTACAAAATTTGTCAGCAAAAAATAATAACTTAGTATAATAGTTAATTTTGTTTGATGTCTCATGAGGTTTTTGTAGGCAACCTAAATATAATTGTTGAGAACAGGTAAACTAAATAGGTGCAAAAAGGATGAAAGTTTTTTGGGGAACTTTTTAACAATAATTATGTGTTATGATGTACGTATTTAAAACATCTTAAAATGATGGCTAACTGCTCTAATGTCACATGAAGTTTCTGTGAGTAATCTAAACCTAACTGTTGGGAATAAATGACTTAGATAGATGAAAATGGGTAAAAGTTTTTGAGTGCAATAATTGTGTTTTATGGTCTGTGTACTTGAAAAACAGCTTCCAAAATCTTTTTGGCAACTTGAAACTTCAGAGTTTTGCTAAATTAAATAATAGAAATTTATTGAGTATCTAGGTCATTTCCATGTAATAAAAAATATTAGAAATTGATTACTAAGCATAGATTTGTCTGCCTTTGGTTTCTTATCTCAGAGAAACTGAAAGATGCTTAGATTTACTGATAAACATGTTTCATGTATGATGGGGAATTTTCTATGAGAAAGTACATATTTCCGTATACAAGGAAAGTAAAATGTATATTTTCATGAAAGAAGGTAAAAAGAATAGAGGTATTTTTCTTAGTTTTCTTAAGAAAGATAAATTTGCCCTAAAGTACTAGAAAAGAAAAAAAGGAAAGAAAACAGGGAACAAATGCTGAATGTAAAAAGCAAGTGACAGAAGATTTGTGGACATAAAACCCTGAGGAATTTTGTGCATGGTCAAGCTGGCTGAGATTTAAATGAATTCAATTAAATGAATGAGTTTCAATATCAAGCGTAAGCTGGTGAAAAATTAGCATTTGGCTTTCTCTCTTTTGAAAGGATGATCTTTCTGAACTTTTGGTCTGCTCTTGACAAAGAGGCTATAAAAGATTTCTCTTTATTTTTGAGTGAGTCTACCTAAAAGGCAAAAAAAATCTATGTTTTGTTAAAATAACTTCTTATCTTCAAAAAGACTGAGGTCTCTTTATTAAGGTTTTAAAAAAAATTATTAATCTGTTTAAACTCTCTCTATTTGCCTTTGACATCTTCTGTTGTCACCTTGATTGAATGGATAAGTAAGCATTGTTTCCTATTTGACCAAGTGTTTTAAACCCTTTTGATATTTTTGACAAATTCTCCCAAGGTTCAAATCCTGGGTAACGTCTTTCTTTTGACTTAAAAAGGAACTTTGAGAATTTCCAATGGGCCCTGGGTCTTCTCAAAGAATGTCTTCTCTCTTTCTATAAAGAGAGATATTAAAATAATTAGACCTATTTGGTGTGTTAAATTACATGGGAAGCATTGTCATATAAATGATGATAAACCTTCCTGGCGTTATTTTGTTTGGGAAAATGTTATTAATATCAGTGTTTTTAAAAATTATACAACATTCCTAAAATTCTGACCTGTCTTGGTTATCAGTCATAATTCAGGTTGTTATCTCAAACTGTTATATGTCACAGAAATGGTCAAGTGTCTTTTGTCAATTGCCATTTTTTAATGTTTCGTTATTTGCAGACAGTTGTTGTTTTACTCTGATGTTTTTGCAGATGTGTTTCATCTTTAGAGAGATTCATGGAAAGGACTCTGACACTTGCTCTAGAATGCAGGTTTCTGATAAACTTGCAGATTATAAACTGAGCTGGATAAAAAATTACAGAACTCTCATGGAGAAACCAATGGCCTCGTAAAACTGCTAACAGAAGATCAGGATCAAGAATTAATTACAAGGGCCAGCCCCATGGCTGAGTGGTTGGGCTCATGCGCTCTGCTTTGGCAGCCCAGGGTTTCACCAGTTCAGATCCTGGGCATGGACCCGGCACCACTCATCAAGCCATGCTGAGGGGGCATCCCACATGCAGCAGCTAGAAGGACCCACAACTAAAATATACAGCTATGTACTGGGAGGATTTGGGGAGAAGAAGGAAAAATAAAAAATAAATTTAAAAAAGAATTTATTACATGAGACTGAATAAATTGATGAGTCATAATTTTTATGACTTTTTGTTTGAAATATGCTGATTTCTTAATGTTTTGTTTTTTCAGATTTAAGAAAATCTTTTTTTCTTTTCACTCTTTTCTTTTTTTTTAAGATTTTATTTTTCCTTTTTCTCCCAAAAGCCCCCCAGTACATAGTTGTATATATTATTTAGTTGTGGGTCCTTCTAGTTGTGGCATGTGGGATGCCACCTCAGCATGGCTTGATGGGTGATGCCATGTCCATGCCCAGGATCCAAACCAGTGACACCCTGGGCCGCTGAAGCAGAGTGCGCAAACTTAACCACTTGGCCACAGGGCCGGCCCCTCTTTTCTCTTAAGGAACTATGCCTTATAGCAATTTGTAAGCAGAATTGAAGCATTTATCTCTTTCTCCCTACCTGATACTTTGAGAATTTAAAAACTCTTGATGAGTGAGTATTCTTATTTTTATGGTGATATAGGTATTTACGTAAGTTCAATAAGAATCTGTTCTCCTTATAGTAGGACACAAGTGGAAACACTGGTTATATTACCCCGACTTTGACTGGAATGTCATATTTGAAAAAAGTGTATAAACTCAGATATGACCATATAACTTTTGAGGAACAAAGGTTGTCTTTATGAAATAAAGCCACTTGGAAATATTGGCCTGGTACCTTGCGAACAGGATACCCAGGAACCTTACCAGGTGAGTAAAGAAGGTCACTTCCCTGGCAGGTGCAAGAACCTAAGGATGTTTGAAGGATCTCGAGAAGAGAGGAATTCACCCAAATCTGTGGGTGTTTCAGGCAGAATCTGATGACAAGTCCTTCGCTTGGCTTTCCTGGCCTCAAGAGGCCTTTAAAGTTCAATCTGAGATTCCTTACAAAACGTTCCATCAAAGCAGATTTAAAGGAGCCTCTATGATCAATTGCTGTTCCTGCTGTAGTTTTGTAAATGGTTTCAAGTTTACTGAAACTAGACTTATTTTGTGAACCAATCAGTCTTAATTTGACTATCTTCAGTAAAAATGAGGGTGATTTTAGAGAGAAAAATTGTGTTTCAATAGAAACTATAATACACATTTGTGGATATTAGATTCTGGTTCTGTTAATTGTATTTGAGATTTTAGTTTTCTATCTGCAAACTGAAGCTTGACAACTTGATGTAAACTTAAGAGAGAACACCATGCTAGCCCATATTTAGAAAATCTTCATGCCTGTTGCTGTATAAACCACTCAAAAAGTTTGCCTGAGCACCTGATGACATCATCAGAGACATTTCAAACTGTAGGGGATACTTCAACCCTGACATCTAGAAATCTTGACGGGTCATCCCCTGGGCTCAGGAATTTATTTATAATTTGCTCCACCCATTAACCTTGTTTTCGTTTTGTTTCTCTAGAAATGCTTCTTATTAAGTACCTGGTTACTTGCTTACAGAATATAGGCCTAGCTTTGGGAGACCCTTCCTATGTTCTAGAGATGATCCAAAAGAACCAGAGAGAACTCAAATTAAGGAACTAGACGCTGTCAGATGTTCCTCTGCATCATCTTTGTAGTGGAGACTGAATCCTATTAAAGTCCTGAAAACACAAGCACCCAGAAGATCAACTTCATCCCCACTGAATGGGACCATACAAGAAATGCCACAAGGGAACAGAAACCATGCCATAGAAGAACATCACAACCAGGATCACCCAAATCTTGGCTGGCTTCATACTCTAGACACTCACTTCTCTGAATGGACAAATGAACCTCTGATAGACCTCAAGTTGCTATACAGAAGACAGTCTCCTAAAGATAATAAATGACTCTCAGATTCTTACCTTACTTGTTGGACTACTAAACAGCATGCTATTTAGTTACATCAGATTTCACTTGAAGTTCCAGGCCCTAACCTTGATTGGTTTACAGGCCTCTTCTCCTGGATTCCCCAAGGAGTAAGGTCCATTGTGGAGGGGATACTAAAATTTTGGTTGTGTATTTTGCTAATATGTGTGGTTGTCTATGTAATCATAAAATGTGGACTTATGTGTTGTTCTGAAGACATTGATCAGAGTAGTAAAATATTAGTCATGCAGAACATACCTCACTCTCCCCCATCTGGTACCCAAGAATATTTTTTAAATAAAGGTAGAACAATTTCATTTCTCTGACCTCAAACTTTGCCCTTTCACAGCAAGACGCAGCTAGAGCAGTCTTCACCCCCATTTCCCAAGATTGAGGAATGATCAAAAGAGAGGGGGGCATTGAAACTGAGGATGAAGCAGTCAAAATTTCGCTGGATTAAGGTGAAATTGTGCCTTGTACCCACAAGATTAATGTGGGAAACAAAATAACCAAGGTTTCTGAGCTTGCCTTGCAGAACAGCAGGAGGACCGCTGATACCAGAGAAACTTGCTGACAGCCTCCTGCCTGCCTAAGCCTCTTGCCCGAGCATTGAGAAGCTAAAATGACTGATTGTAAACTTTGGATGTCACAGACCAAAACTCCACCGTGTGCAACAGATAATCATGCCTGTGCGAGGACTTTTAGAACTTCAGCGCCAAGAACTTCAGCTCCCCCTGCCCTACCTAAAACCCCAAATAAAAACCCTTGCTTGTAGCTTTTTGAGAGTTCTGGATTACAGCAGTAGCTGCCTATTCTCCCTGATCAGTGCTTTGTAATAAAATTCCTACTTTCTTCCACTACACCTTATGTCAAAGATTGGCTTTTGCTCCGAGGGTGAGTGAACTCACTTCAGGCTCGATATCAGTTCCAAGACCCAGACCCTTGTAACCCACCCTGATCTTGAGGGGACATTGCTGTTAAACGAATGCAAAAGGGACAAACAGGGTGGGGAAGTCAGCACCTAAGAGTTCATTGGGTGACAGGGCTTAAACCTGAACTGGACATGAAGGGGGAAAGACACTGGGATTTGGGGAAGAACACCAGGTCCAACCAAGCAGCAACGGGTCTGTGGAAGGACAGGAGAGACAAGGAGAGGGGGAGAAAGCTATAGGATTTGAGGGCAGAAATTCTAGGGTGAGGAAATAAGGCGGACGGGAAGATTCTGGGTGAGGTCGAAAGATTCTCGCTCCCTAGCAGATGACAAGGAACTAGGCGGGGATACAATCAGCCGCTGCTACTCCACCCACTGGCAGCACTTCCATGCCTAACTCCTCCCTACCCGCAAGAAAAACGGCCGCCGCCAAGCGGGTCCAAAGACGGAGACAAACGAGAGTGGGAGCAGAGGCCCCGCCCAGTTTTGGGCACTTGCCCTTCTCCAAAATGGCTACCGCTGCGCTTCTAGAAGGGAACCGCTCTGGGCCCCGCCTTTGATCTCGTTGGTGGGGCTGGGGGATGAGAGCTGCACCGCGCGGGACAAGTCGCCGGCGGCGCCCGACGGAGCAGGTGATTTCCCCTCCAGCCCCCGACCCAGGGCTAGGAGAGTCGCGGAGAGCGTTGACCCAGGGTACCCATTCTGTGTGTTCCCCCACGGCACTCTCCCCCGGGGCCCGCCGGACCCCCATCTCTGATTCTTCCCATAGCCTGTATCAAGGCACATCCCAGCTTGCTCAGGCCTCCCTCGTCATGTGTCCCCTAGGGCCGCAACCGCATCCCGGTGCCCTCTAGCCCACTGTTCTGAACCCTTACGGGTACCGCGCTAGCTTGTTTAGCGAGCTCCTGCTTCAGGGGTCCGCCATCATCGCGGTCCCACTTCCTGTGTTCCCTCCTCCCCGCGTTTGTGCTCCCGCCTGACTTTGGATGCGGGAATTCCTTGTACCCCTGTGTCCTTGGCGCCTCTAAGACCTGACTTGGGGCTCAGGGGACAATGATGTCCTCTGGAACCTGCGTTATGGGACTAGGGCCCCAGGAGCTGGGCTTCATAGGGGCTGGGACAAGCAGTGAAGACCTCCGTGCTAGATCCTCTGAGTGCCCAGGACTTCTTTCACCCTGGTTCCCAGGACTCCTCCCACATGGCTTTCTGCTCTCCCTCCACCTTGAGCACCTCCCCTCCCCAAGGGAACAGCATAGTACTCCTAACCTCAGTCTCACTTAAATTTGTCCAGAGGATCTATACCAAGCATCTGGAGATGTGCTTGGTCCTGAGGACGCTCTCAGGCCAGCTGGGGGCAGTGAGGATGGGCAGTTGGGGTTGGCTGCCTGGAATAAGTGAGTCCTGCAGAATGAGAGGCAGAAGGAAAGACGTTCTGAGTAGGGAGAAATGGTATGAGCAAAGATTCTGAGTTAGGCAAGAGGACCAGCCATGCAGGAGAGGAGGATCAGAATATAGGCTGGGGCCACACGGTTTGCATCCTGAGAGGTGGTGTAGTGTTAGTGGTTAACAGTGAGGGTTCTGGAGCCAGACTGCCTGGGTGTAAATCTACCATTAACTTACTTTGTGACCTTGGGCAAGTTAGTTAACTTCTCAGTGCCTCCATTTCCTTTTAGGTAAAATGGGATAATGTGATAATATTAGTATTTATATTTTAGGGTTATTTTGAGGATTAGGTAAATTAATACATGTAAAGCGCATGGAATAATCCGTGGCACATTGTAAGCAGTCAGTAAATGCTAGGTGTTATTAGCATCATCAGACATGTTTAAACAGGACTCATGACAAGACGACAATTACATTTTATGAGTGCCACTAACCAGTGAGCCCTGATTTGGAGCCCCTAGAAAGTAATGGAGTTCTGTAGGCTACAACTAGAATTTGAAAAGTCTCTTGGGTAGCATGTTCTAAACCTGAAGAAGGCTGGCTGCTCAGGCTGCAGTTTCCCCGACTCAGGAACTGTGGAGGAGAAGACTCTGGGCAGGAAAGAAATGCTGAGGAAGGCTAGGGGAATGGAGAAGGGTGAAAGTAAGAAGTGGAAAGGCTTGAAGGCTGGATAAAGTTTGGGCAGCCCAAGAACAGGAGGCGGGAGGATGTTCCTTTAGGAGACAAGCTAGAGCAAAAGCTCAGGGGAGGAAGACATTTATCTTGGGCACAGTGAGGAGTTTCCCAGTAACAACTCCCTGGCTCCAGACCTTGGTTAGAAACCTAGAGGCATCAGACACATTCCTGAGAGCTTCTTCCCTAGTAACCCAGCTTTCATGCAGCATCCATGGGCCTTTGTCCCAGCAGAGGTTGTCAGCAACTGACAGCAGCCAGGATTTGATGTAACCCAGCGTGGATGTAGGTCTCCACAGGGGGCTGACCTCTTGGGAGAGCTGCATGATGGGATCTGGTATGCCTGGTCTGAGCAGTTCTGCTCCTCCGCAGGGCCCATGCTGGGGTCTGGAGCAAGAGGCAGGCATCCCCCTGGTAGGCTAGGGCTTCTCAGTCCTGCTGTCCAAAGTGACCCTTGTGCTAACACAGCAACTGTGTTGCCACTTGGGACCAGGGAACTGTGATCGTAGATGGTAGCCCTGTCTCAACCCACTGGAGAGTCTTGCTATCTCCCCATCCCCAGAGTAGCCCCTAGAATATGCAGTCAGCTAGGCAACTTGGATTTACATCTTGACTCCCACAGTCAAGCCAGGTGACTTTGGGCAAGTCACTATACTCACTGAGCTTCAGTTTCTTCATCTGTAAGGCAGGGAGTAACTGTTTATCGATTATCTACTTCACAGGAGATACTGAGTGTATTTTGATGAATAAGCCAGGTGTGTAGCGCCTGCTCTCATGAAACAACTAGAGGAAACATTAAACATTGCCCAAACAACTACTTAATTATAACTGTGAAAGGTGCTGCTAAGTAAGGAAAAGTGCAGTCTGCAATGAGGGTGTAAGATGGAAGGGACCAAACCAGTTCTAGAGGGTCAGGGGCAGCATCCCATGAGGAAGGAAATTTTAAACTGAGACCTGAAAGGTGAGGAGTTAGACAAATGAAGGGGTGGAGGTGGAAGGTTGCCTAGGCAGAGCAAACAATAGGCCCTTACCATGAAAGGGCTTGAGTGTTGGCAAACTGAAAGAAAGCCAGGGTGGAGAGGAATGATCCAGGGAGGGTGTGGTGCATGGTGAGGCTGGAGAGATGTAGGCAGGGGTAAGGCCCTGAATCAAAGGCGACAAAAAGAATCTGGACTTATCTGAAGGGAAGGGGGAAGATTTTTTTTTTTTTTTTCCTTTTTCTCCCCAAAGCCCCCCGGTACATAGTTGTATATTCTTAGTTGTGGGTCCTTCTAGTTGTGGCATGTGGGACGCCACCTCAGTGTGGCTTGATGAGCAGTGCCATGTCCATGCCCAGGATTCGAACTGACAAAACACTGAGCCGCCTGCAGCGGAGCGTGCAAACTTAACCACTCGGCCACAGGGCCGGCTCCTTTATACTTTTTTTTTTTTTTTGGAGGAAGATTAGCCCTGAGCTAACTACTGCCAATCCTTCTCTTTTTGCTGAGGAAGACTGGCCCTGAGCTAACATCTGTGCCCATCTTCCTCTACTTTATACGTGGGACGCCTACCACAGCATGGCTTTTGCCAAGTGGTGCTATGTCCGCACCTGGGATCCAAACTGGCGAAGCCCAGGCTGCCAAGAAGCAGAATGTGGAAACTTAACCGCTGTGCCACCGGGCTTGCCCCAGGGGGAAGATTTTAAGCAGGAAAAACATGATTTTTGGTAAAGATCACACAACTATGACCTTTGAGGAGAATAGGTTTGTGGGGCCAAGATGGTAGTGGGAGAAGGGTTAAGAAGCTCTTGCAGTTAAGGCAAGAGATGGAGCAGAGTGGGAGCAGAGATGGAGAGAAGTAGATGTGTTGAGAGATAATGATCAGGGCTTGGAGACTGATTGGATATGGGATGGCAAGGCGTAGGATGATGTCAAGGTTAATTCTCAGACGGTGGCAGGAACAGCTGGCTGCATAGATGTGCATTTACTGAGGACAGCCTTGGAGGAGTAAAAGGTTTGGGAGAATGTCAGTTTGGGACATGTTAAGTCATCCACATGGAAGTTTCAGAGAGGTCTATGTACAATTTTGTAGCTCAGAGGAGTAGACTGGACTGGAGGGTTGGACATTTAGGAATTGGTGACATGGAGTTGGTACATAAAGATGTGCGCCCAGATGAGATCTTCTGGAGATCTAGAGAGAGAGGGTGCAGAGTGAGGACAGAGGAGGGGCAGCCTTGAGCCTGAGCTTTGCTGCCACATTTAGAGGGCAGTAGAGGAGAGGGGGCAGAGAAGTAGAAGAGAAACAGGAGAGTGTGGTGCCTCAGAAACCAACAGTGATGCTGCTTGAAAAGGCAAATATTAGGTGAAACCATAAGAAATTGCCCCTTTCTTCCTTTCTCCCTCTCCCCCTCCCCCCGCCTTCTTTCCCCTCCTTCCCCTTCTCCTTCCTTCCTTCCTTCCTTCTCAAAAACAGGCAGTATTGGCAAGCTCATATGGTTCAACCTAATTAGACCAAAACCTGAAAAAGTAACTCTTGACGTTAGCCTAAGAAATTCTGGGAAAGATTTGGGAGGAGAAGCGAGACTGGAGTTAGAGAGAAGTTGCTAGAATGGAGAATAATAAGGGCATAGAATCTAGGACTTGGTGATTGATAGAATGCAGCAGGTGGGGCTGAGACAGGGCAAAATCAGGGGTAATCCCCAAGTTTCAGGTTTGGCAGCTGAGTGAGTGAATGGTGTGTCAACCGGTGAAACAGGAAGAGATGTATATTTGGAGAGGGGATGTACACAGATGGGGAGGATATCATGAATTTGGAGTAGGTGGAATTTGAGGTGACTCTTGAGTCTTCCGAGGGGGAATGATGGGATTCCTTCCCACCTACATGTTCCTGACTCCTAAATACAGACTTTTGAGAGCCAAAAGCATGTAGGTGGGAATGAAGTAAGTCAGTAAGTATTTACTGAGTACCTACTAAGTGCAGGCGTTTTTCTAGGTGTAAAGGCTATACCAATGAATAACACAAAGTCCCTCCACCTCGCTCTTCTTGGAGCTTACATTCTATGGGGGAGGACAGACAATAGGCAAATAAAGATCAAATAACATTAAGCTGTGGCAAATGCTATATAGAAAATAAAGCAGGGTTGGGATCAGGGAGTATGAGGAATAGCTATTTTCGGTAGGTTAGCCAGGGAAGGTCTCTCTGAGGAGGCAGCATCTGAGCAGAGCTCTGGAGGAGGTGAGGGGGTGAGCCATGTGGATGTCTGGGGAGTAGGTAGGAAGAAGCTGGGCAAGTTTGAGGAACAGCAAGGAGGCTGGTGGGGCAGGAGTGGAGTGAGTGAGGAGAGAGTGGTGAGGTTGGAGAGGTAGGCAAATCTTGTAGGTCTCTGTAGACCTTGGGAAGGAGGATGGAAAGTCCTTTGGAGATAGCCCCAAGCTGCTGGAAGGGCAAGGATTGGGCAGGAAGAGAGAATTCATGAAAGACTTCCCCTTCTATCTGGGCCCCAGAGCCAGAAAAGCCCCTTTGTGCAGGGGTGGGTGGCCCACTCTGGGTGGGGGAAGGGCTGTGCTCTATCCTGAGGCCTGCTCCTTGGGGGGCTGGACAATGGGGCACTTGTGGTTGGACTTGGGGGCCAAGTGGCCCTCTCAATGATGAGATTCCTCAGCCAGGAGGCATGTGACTCCAAGACCTTGGTTTCTTGCCAGAGGGTCTGGGCCTGCTGCTGGGGAATGGGGTGGGGAGATGGGGAGAGGTCAGGGGGAGGGGCGAGGGGCACCCCCACTCTGGAGGCCTTCTGTTGAGACAGTGCCCTGCCCTGTCTCAGGCTGGAGGAGGTGGAGAGACAGGCAGGGAGGGGGCTGTGGCTCTCCTTGAGGGAGCGGGGGAGGGCTGGAGAGCTGGAAGCTACGGGCAGCATCAACAAATGGTTTCCATAGCAGGGCAGGAGGGAGGAGCTGGCAGCCCCTGGGCCTAGTGGGTAGGGGCAGGCAGAAGAGGGCCTGACAAACCAACATCTTGTGTCCCTTCAGAAGAGGAGAGAGCATGGAGCTGGAGAGGATTGTCAGTGCAGCCCTCCTTGCCTTTGTCCAGACGCACCTCCCAGAGGCTGACCTCAGGTAGAAGCAGCTCTCCTAGAAGGATCATGCTAGGGCCAGGGTTGGAGCTGCTGGGCCGTACTCTGGGCCCTGGTCAATGGAAAGACTGGGGTGGGAAGCACTTGGCTATTCCTGAGGTGGGGGAGGGCTGATTATGATTTGCTGGTATGGCCTTTCCTCTTATCCTGTCCCTGTCACCCTTGTTGGATAGATGGAAACCCAAAGTTCTGAGGGAGGGTGGGATACTCTGGCCTCAAGCCTTGAGGTCTGGCTCATGGACCCCGTGAAGCCAAGGGCTGGGGTCTCAGGCTAGGTGGGGTGCTGGAGGTATCCAGTATCCTACCCAGGGCTTGTCCTGTCCCCTTCCTGCAGCGGCTTGGATGAGGTCATCTTCTCCTATGTGCTCGGGGTCCTGGAGGACCTGGGCCCCTCAGGCCCGTCAGAGGAGAACTTCGATATGGAGGCCTTCACAGAGATGATGGAAGCCTACGTGCCTGGTTTCGCCCACATCCCAAGGTGGGGCCTGGCTGGAGCCGAGAGGAGGAGGGGGGCTAGCTGATTGTGGAGGGCGGGCAGAGTTGTCTTCTTACCACCCTCCTTGTCTTTTTAGGGTTACAATAGGGGACATGATGCAGAAGCTCTCAGGGCAGTTGAGTGGTGCGAGGAACAAAGGTGAGTCTGGGGATCAGGCACTCGGGTGGCTCATAACCCCCAACCCCCAAAGCCCTGGCAAACCTGATGCTCTCTCTGCCTCTTTAAGAGAACCTGCAACCGCAGAGCTCTGAGGTCCAAGGTCAGGTGCTCATCTCCCCAGAGCCCCTGCAGCGGCCCGAAAAGCTCAAAGAAGAGACTAGGTCTTCTCCTACTGCTGCTGGGGATACTCAAGATGAGGTACTGCTAGAGGAGGGTACCGATGAGGGAGCAAGGGGGCAGGAAAGGAGGGAGTACTGCCTCTTGTCAACATTTATGCCCACAGGCAGCCGGCACCGAGGAGGAGCTGCTGCCAGGGGTGGATGTACTCCTGGAGGTGTTCCCTACCTGTTCGGTGGAGCAGGCCCAGTGGGTGCTGGCCAAAGCTCGGGGGGACTTGGAAGAAGCTGTGCAGATGCTAGTAGAGGGGAAAGAGGAAGGGCCTCCAGCCTGGGATGGCCCCAACCAGGTATCCTCTGTTAGATGCCCCCCAGCCCATGTAGCCTCAGCTACATCCTACCTTAGTGTTAAGCCCCCGTCCCTAGCCTCTCCCTATCTGCTTCTCCTGCTGGTGCCCTAGGACCTAGACCAGGCTTCCCCTCTCTGCAGGACCTGCCCAGGCGCCTCAGAGGCCCCCAAAAGGATGAACTGAAGTCCTTCATCCTGCAGAAGTAAGTCTGGGCTGGGCTAAGCTGGGCCTTAGAGGGTCTTCCCAGGGTGGCAGGAACTTCACCCAGCCAGTTTTTGGCAGGTACATGATGGTGGATAGTGCAGAGGATCAGAAGATTCACCGGCCCATGGCTCCCAGGGAGGTGAGAGGGTTGGGGCTGCTAGCGGTGTGGAGTGGGTGGGACTGTCTCCTGGGCTCTGCGACTCACTGCCTGATTGCTTGACAGGCCCCCAAGAAGCTGATCCGATACATCGACAACCAGGTAGTGAGCACCAAAGGGGAGCGATTCAAAGATGTGCGGAACCCTGAGGCTGAGGAGATGAAGGCCACATATATCAACCTCAAACCGGCCAGAAAGTACCGCTTCCACTGAGGCATTCACTGGACTCTGCCGGAGCCTTCTAGTCTCAGATCCCAGAGGGATGCAGGAGCCCTACACCCCCACACAGGGTCGGCCCTAACTCCTGTCCCCCTTCTGTACTTCCTTTCTCCACACTGTTAACCTCCTCTTGGAGCTGCCCATGGGCACAGTAAAGGTAGCCCCAAGAAGGTGTGAGTGCACTCTGGTCATTTCTGCCTCAGAGCTGGGGTGCTGGCGTACTGTGTCTGTCTGACTTTCTCTCCCAATCTCACATCCCCTGTCTCCAACAGGGCAGCAGCGCCAGGCAAGAAGGGGTAAAAAGCTCTTTATTTGAAACTCCAGGGTGGGGAGGGCATTGGTCTCTCACCAGAGGCCCCCACAGTCCAGTTTCCCTACAGTTCATAGCCAGCCCCCGCCACACAGTCCAGCTGTGCCCTACTGGCGGGTGGGTCAGACCTGCAGGTTGACAAAGGGTGCAAAGCCGGCCATGTCCTGCAGCAGCACCAGGGCCTGATGCAGTGGCGGCTCCACGTCGATGTCCACGCCGCGCTTCCGCAAGCGGCTCAGGCTGGGCTCGGCCACATGGTGGCAGTGCCGCACCCGCAGTGAGCGCAGCGCTGGGCAGTACTCGGCCAGTGTCCTGGGGGAGGAGGGGGGTGAGGCTAGGGGCATGGAGTCGTTAGTCAAGCCCCTGTCTCCCTCCAACTCGGGGCATACATTTTCCCTCCATGCAGGAGGGAGGGGGCCTGGGTTGGGGTCATACACTCAATGCCTCCAGTGAACCGGAGACTTCCTGTCTCTTAAAGAGGGAACCTGCTGCTCGGCTCCACCTGGGATTGCAAGGTTCTCCACTTGTTGAAGAAAAGCCAGAAATCTGACTTTGTATGTGAAATCTCCCAATGTGTAAATAGCGATTCAAAGAGTTTTTAAACTGTGGGCTTTCTGGTCTAGGCAATTCTAGAGGCCTTTCCTGTTCAGAATCGGGGTGCCGTGGTAGCAGAAAGATCCAGAAACCCCAGTTCTGCCTTTTGGCAACTACAGCCCACGCCTACACCCAGAGGCTAAGTGTTGCCTCCTCCCATCCCACCGACCCCAGGCCCAGGCACCTGACGCCGTCGCTTCCGACGCGGAGGCAGCCGGTTAGGTCGAGGTGCTCGAGTTCTGGGCAGTTCCGAGCCAATTCCTGGACAGCGGTGTCCCCCACATTGGCATTGACCGCCAGCGAGAGGCTGCGGAGGCCCGCGCCGCGCCTCTGCGCCAGGTACACGATGGCCTCATCCTTGAGCTGACGGCAGGCGGTGAGGTCCAGTTCCTCAAGGGCCGGACAGCGGTCGGCAAGGCCCCGCAGCGCCAGCCCGTCTACCCAGTCACAGTGTGCGAGCGACAGGCGCTGCAGGCGGGGGCAGCCCTCGGCTAGCGCCCCCAGCGCGCGGCGGCTCAGTTGCCCGCAGCCTGCCAGCGCCACACTCCGCAGCTGCGGATTCCGTGCCAGCACCGGCACCAGATCCTCGTCCGACAGCCATTCGTGACACGGCGCCAGCGCCAGCTCCTGCAGCCCCTCGGCGTCCCGCAGCAGCCAGGCCAATGCAGCCCGCGGGATCTGCGGACCCACCTGCGGGTGGGGAGGCACCTCGACTCTCAGCTGATCCCGGGGGCCGGGCAGGCGCTGCCTATCCGGCCCTGAGTTCTTTCCCGGCAACAGCCTGCCCTCGGGGCTTGCCACCTGCCCTCCCAGGAGAGACCCCACGCGCCCTCTGAGTTGATACCCAGTACTCGCCCTTTGAGAATACTTCCCGCTGGATAGATCGCTTCCCGGCCATTCCTGGAGGCCCAAGGGGGTCCGGAAGGGTAAACAGCCGGGTTGGGAGCTGGGCTGGGGGCGGGGTGGGGGCGGTACCCAGACGGGGGCGGGGCTGCAGCCCCTGGCTCACCTGAGCGGCGTCAAATCGGCGAAGCCCCGCCAGGTGCAGCTGCACTAGTGCCCGGAAGGCCCGGCTGACGCGCTGCAGCCGGAGCAGCTGGCGCAGCGGCACCAGGCTCAGGACATGTGGGAGCAGCACGTCTTCCCAGGGCAGGTCCAGGAGCCTGCGGGTAAAGGGGCGTTGGCGGCGGCGGCCCCGGGCCGCTGTTACCTGCTAGTCCGCCTCCGTTGTGCTCCTGCGCCCCGCCTCCTAAAAGCGGCCCCCAAACCGGCCCTGGTTCAGCTTCGCTCCCCGAGATCCTTCTCTCTGTCGGCCCCTCCGGTGCTCGGTACCTGACGGCTCCCGGCTCTTGCTCCCCTCCGGACGGCTCCATTGGTGGCTCCATCGGCTGTCTATTGCGCGTGCGCAATAAGGTCTTCTCGCTTTGGCCTTTGAGCAGCCGCAGCGAACCCGCCTCCTTGGGCTGTAGGGACAGACCAATTCAATCGAGTGTCGTCTCACTGAGGATCCTATCTGAAAGCGTTCAGGATGGATCCCGAAACTGAGGGCGGAACAGACCGGTGGTGTAACATCAGAGCTCTCCTCAGCTACATGGCCTGAGACCTGAAGCTGGAAAACGTGATGGTGCTGCAGAGACTGGCTTCTTTTTTCGTCTTGGGCCAGTGGCCGCCTCTGAGTGAAGTGGTGATGGGAAGGGCAGGCAAAGCCAAATACGGAAGGGGCGGAGCCAGGACTCCAAGTTCGGGTCCTACCCTATGCCCTCTGGTCGCTTTTAGCGACTTTGAAAAAGGGGAGAAATTATTCCACCTCTGTCTGGCACGTAGTAGGTGCCCAATAATTGGAGAATGAATTGAATGGGCGAAGCTAGAGTTTTCTTTTCTTCATCAAGCCAACTTGCCAAAACCTCCCATTTGTGGTTAATTTTGAAGTACAGGACTATGCAGCCCCTTCCATTCCCGGATGATTTGGAGTGGGTTTACACCTTGGGGAGAGAGATGTAGGGGGCGCTGAGAAGGACTATATCTTCGGCTGGGTCCCTTTCCTTTTCCCAGGAGGTTTACAGTCCTGAGAAGAATTAGTGCTCAGCTCAGCCCGCCGGGAGTACTGCTTCTCAGTTGGCCTGGGGGCTTAGTTGTGGGATATGGGGCCGGCCCACCCTGGGGCAGTGACGCCCCCGAGCTCTAGGCTCAGACTCGGGGCTGCTCTCTCATCGCGTCCCCAGGTCCTAGTTCCAGGGTCGGCTCCGAGGAACCCCCGGAGCAGTGCCTTTCCCATCAACCGCTGGTGGGGAGGGTGTGAAAAACGCCGAGGGCTAACCCTGTCGCTGAGAGCTGCCCCCCTACCCCCCAGGAGGGTTGCCCTCTCCCTTCGCGCAATCGCCTCACCTGCCTCTTCATAGCGAAAACTACTTTCCGTTCATGATCTCATCAGGGGTTCGGGCGCTTCACTTTAAAGATGAAGCCGAGGCCCTGGAGAGTCGGCGCCTTGTCCAGGGTCAAGCGAGTCGGGATAGAGAACTCAGGCCTCCTGGTTTTCCCAGAATCCCTTCCAAACTCCCCCATCCCCCAATGCAGCGAGAAGGGAAAAGCTATTCGCCGGGAAGGATCAAAGAGGGTCAACTTGGGTGAGGGAATTGCTCCCTCTTCTTCAGCCAGCTTGGGGAGGGAGTAGCTGGGAGGGCCGACCTCTGCTAAGGTAGAACCACAGGGCCGCGCACCACTTCGGGCCGCGCGCCTCCTCCCCCTCCCCATTTTGTTTGAGCCTTTGCGCCTGCGCAGTGCGACAAATCTGGCGCTGTCCCCTTCAGCACCACGCGGAGCCCGCGCCGCCCCTCCCCGCGGTGAGCCCCGCGCGCCCCCGCCTCGCACGTCCTCGCGCCCCCTGGCCGCCCGAACAGACCCCTTCTTCCTTCCGAGGTCACCACTTGCCTGCCCTGGCATTCCCAAGGAAAGCAGTTGCCATAATAGCTCTAGCGGCGCCTTCTTAAAATACCTGGGCCCTCTTCTACCTTGGCCAAGGGCACAAAGGTTGCCTGTCCCCCACTTCCTCCAGTCCCACTTCATCCCGTCTAACCTCTTACCCCGAGTCGGGCAGTAGACCTAACAGGCAGCAAACAAGTTCTTTCTGAAGTCCGACTAACATCCCTCCTGCTGCATCCTGGGCGAGTGGTTAGGGTTGGGTCTCCTGGGTCCGAGACTGAGAACCCCAGAGGGTTTGAGGTGGCGTTCCCTAGATCTCTCTTCCATATGTTGGTCTCCTGGGTTTAGGGGGCGGGTCTGGTCGACACCTATACCGTGTGCTTGGCGCGGCCGCGTGCTGGTGGGGGCGGGAGTGCGTGTGGCATGTAACAGGTCATGTGGCAACCTCCTCGGGACACGCGTGGGGTCTGGAGCGGGACAGGCGTGTGCAGCTGGGTCCTGCATGTGCCTCAAGGGGCGGTGGACGAGAGGGACGTGGACACGATTGGGGTGGGGCACGTGAGGGTCTGGGGAACAGAACCGGGGGTTCCCTACGTCCTCCCCCTTGTCAGGGGCGGGTCTCAGGTTGGCGGGAGAGCCCAGCAGGGATCTAGCGTCGAGAAGGAGGGGCAGCCTTCGGGGCTCAGGGCCCCAGGAGAGGGCGAGGGGGTGGGTGGGGGGATTAGCTCTGCTTGAGACGCGCGTAGGGGGGGAAGGGGAGGGACTGAGAGGCGGGCGGGCCTGGAGCAAGCGGGAGCAAGCGGGAGCCGCGCTGCCTTCACAGCTAAGCTGGGCCCAGCCTCTCCCCTGCCTCTCCTCGGCCCCAGCTCCTGGCGAGCAGCGGTGAGTACTGAGGCGGCTTGAGCCCGGGCTGCACTGAGGAGGAGGTGGGCCCCGACTGAGCTTCAGGAACCTGCCTGGCAGGGTTGCTGCTCCTGACTTCTGCCCCTACCCTGCATTGCCACCAGAAGCCCCTTTTACCCCTTTATGGTCCCACCTGGGCTGGACAAGATCTGTCATACCCCTGGGGGGCAGAGGGGAGAGGGGTCTGGTGCAGCCTTCCCCCAGAGACCAATGACTGGTGGGGGTTGGGGGAGAGGGTGTGTGCCTCTGCTTGAGTATGTATGTGAGTATGCATCTGTATTTGTGTGTGATTGTGACCAGTAGGTCTCTGTGAGTGTCTGATATGCCTGTGTCTCTGTGTGTATTGGAGAATGAGGGCCCCTGTGTATATCTGGGTATCTCTTTGTGTGTTCCCGTTTGATGACAGTGTGTGTGTAAAACAAGCATGTGCTTTTCCATTACACGCATTTTTTGTTATGACTGTGAGAGTGTATGAGGGTGTGTCTTTGAGCAGTGTGTGTGTGTGTGCCTGTGTCTATGTGTGCTGGAGAGTGTTGCCTATGAATGTGTTTAACTGTGTACTGACATTATTTGTCTTTATGTACATGTGTGTTCATGAATGTGTGTACCTGGGTGGAGAACAAGAATGTCCCTTTCCCATTCAGCATGGATGTATTAGGGGTAGGGGCCTCTGTTTAGGGGCTTCCCCTTCACCCTATGCCTCTCAGCCCCTCATGGTCCCTATATAACCCTCGCCCTGCCATCCCTCCTTCTCCTTCCAGGGGTCCTGAGTTCTATCTCCCTGAGTGAGGGGCCTCCATGAAAGGGACTATGGGGGGATCCCTGGCTGTATGGATGGTGATGGTTAGCTGAGACTCCTGGTTCAGAGGATGGGGTAACAGCCTTCCCCTTCCCCCACCAGAAGTAACTCCAAAATGCCACAATGACTCTAGGCTCCCTCAACTTTTGAAATAGTTGAGGTGATGCTCAGGGCCCCTCCCAGGGTGATGCTCAGAGCCCCCAGGCAGAAGGAGAGGAGTCAAGGGCTTGTTGAGGGTACAATTCTTTTCTCCCCAGGCCTCCATGGAACTAGCCCAAGCAACAGGCCTGATTACCCCCAGGGGTGGGATCAATGATGCCAGATTCCCAGGGTGGGCTAGGCCCCTGGTGCTCAGCTGCTCCAGCCAGCTTTTCCCTCCCTATCTCTGCTCTCCTGCCCATCCAACTCCCTGGCAGTTCACTCCCTGCACCCCTTCCTCTTTTGCAGGCCTGTCTGAAGAGCATGCTGCCCCCTCACTCCCCGCCTGGCCTCGCCATCCCTGCCCCCCCAGCCTGACCCCCGGCCCCAGCATGGCCCAGGGTGCCATGCGCTTCTGCTCGGAAGGTGACTGTGCCATCTCCCCACCACGATGCCCACGCCGGTGGCTCCCCGAAGGCCCGGTGCCCCAGAGTCCCCCGGCCAGCATGTATGGCAGCACAGGCTCCCTGCTACGGCGGGTGGCAGGTCCAGGTCCCCGAGGCCGGGAACTGGGACGTGTGACGGCACCCTGTACACCCCTGCGTGGCCCCCCCTCACCCCGTGTTGCTCCTTCACCCTGGGCACCCTCTTCACCCACTGGGCAGCCCCCACCAGGGGCCCAGAGCTCTGTGGTCATATTCCGTTTTGTGGAGAAGGCCAGTGTGAGGCCACTGAATGGGCTACCTTCTCCTGGAGGCTTGAGTCGGAGCTGGGACCTGGGTGGGGTCTCTCCTCCCAGGCCCACCCCAGCCCTTGGGCCTGGCTCCAATCGGAAGTTGCGGCTGGAGGCATCCACATCAGACCCGCTCCCAGCAGGAAGAGGCTCAGCCCTGCCTGGCAGCCAGGGCCTTTCACATGGTCCACCAGGCCAACCTCAGGTTGGGGCAGATGGCCTTTACTCCTCTCTCCCCAATGGACTGGGGGGCCACTCTGAGCACCTGGCCACGCTATTCCGAGGAGCTGCTGACACTGGACTCCTGAACCAGGTATGTCGTGACCTCCCTGGAACCCCAGAGTCCCAGCAAAGGGGCGAGGCTTGGCCCCTTGGCGATATTGGGCCTGTTGGCAGTTCACTCTGAATTCGTCAGTCTATCCTAAATTTGTCTCTTTCTTGCCCTCTGTGTTTGTCCCTGTGTCTCTGCACCTCTTTCTTGGTCCCTGTGTGTTTTTCTTTCTGTGTTTCTGGTTTCTATCCTATTTCTGTGTCTCTGTATGTCTGACTTTATCTTTGGGTGCCTGTGTCTCTCTCTTCCTCCTTGCCTTAGGGGGACACCTGGTTCTCCCCCCGGGAAGTCTCTTCTCATGCCCAGAGAATTGCTCGAGCCAAATGGGAGTTCTTCTATGGCTCCTTGGACCCCCCCAGCTCAGGTAAGGTCTGAACCTGAGGCCAGGGGAACAGGGCCAGCCTTCTGCACAGCAGCTGAGGTGGGGTAGGGAGCCTTCCTTTAAACCTCCCCACTCCTTTCCTGGGCTCGTGAGTCAGCTAATGCCTCTCCAGGCCTCAGTCTTTCCTTCTGTGTTATGATGGGGGGTTGCGGGATGGTGGCTGGGTTGGGCCCCTGGAGGGAGGGGATGACAGGATATCAGGGTCATTCCTTGGAGTAGAAAAGACTGGTCTCCCTCAGGCCCCTCAAATTTGTTTGATAAGAACTTGATTTGAAATGAGCTCCACTGGCACCAGGAATAAGCTGAGTTTGTAGCAGGAGAAATGGTGGCTAGACAGTGAAAGAACTTCCTGCCAATATGAGGCAGTGGGGGAGAGTTCCTTCCTAGAACAGAATCAGGACAGGGAGCTGACCTGGATAACCTCCTGACCGGGATGCCTATGCATACTGCAGGTGCTAAGCCCCCAGAGCAGGCCCCCCCATCTCCACCTGGGGTGGGCTCAGGGCAGGGCTCTGGGGTGGCTGTGGGGCGAGCAGCCAAGTACTCCGAGACGGACCTGGACACAGTGCCCCTGAGGTGCTACCGCGAGACCGACATCGATGAGGTGCTGGCTGAGCGGGAGGAGGCTGACTCAGCCATCGAGAGTCAGCCCAGCTCTGAGGGCCCACCTGGCACTGCCCGCCCACCTGCCCCACGTCCAAGCCCATGCCTTGGCCCTCATTCCAGCCTGGGCAGTGGTAATGAGGACGAGGATGAGGCAGGTGGGGAAGAGGATGTGGACGACGAGGTGTTTGAGGCCTCAGAGGGGGCCCGGTGAGTGGGGGAGTGGGAGAGGAAAGTGACTTGCTCCTTCCCACTGGCCCAGAGGCCGAGCTGGGTCAGAGGGACTAGAAGGGAGACGAGAAGCTGGGAGGGTCAGGACCAAGCTGGTGGTGCTGACAGGGTGGTGTAGCAGGAGAATCTGGACAGGGGCCTGAGGCCTGGCAGAATAGTGGGGGGGGGGGGGGGCGGTATCAGCAGGAACCCAGGAGGGTAGGGGGCAACCTGGATAGAGGAGGAAAGTGGTAGTAGTGAGGAAGAAGGGGCAGGGTGAGAGGCCAGAGGCCAGAATCAAGCCTGGAGGGGTGGGAACATCAATCTGGGTCCTGGATCCCGGTGGGAGAGTGGGGAGTGTGGGGGCTTTCCTCTCCCTCTCACACCCATTGCAGCTTGGAGCCTCATCTTCTTCTCCTAAGATGTTGCCAGAAATAGAAATGGGATGGCAGGAGGGGAGAGGATCAGGGAGAAGGAGGAGAAAGGGAGATTAGCGGGGAGGGAGAGAGGAAGGGGATTGGGTGCTGGGAAGAGTTTGTGCTGGGTTGCCACAGGCGCACTGAATAGCTTGGCGAACGCTGTGGTGGGGCCTCTTACCCAGGTGGCTCTTTTTAGGGGAGGTGGGGGCCTGTGAAAAGGAGATGATAATCCCCTTCACAGAGTCGGTATGAAAGTTCAATGAAATGCCACCCAAGAGTTGTTCCCTGTGCACCTGATCAGAGATTCTCCCTGCCCCTGCAGGCCAGGCACCCGAATGCCTCACCCTGGGCCTCTCAAATCGCCTGTGCCCTTTCTACCTGGGACCAGCCCCTCGGCTGATGGGCCTGACTCTTTCAGTTGTGTATTTGAAGCCATCTTGGAGTCACATCGGGCCAAGGGCACCTCCTACACCAGCCTTGCCTCGCTGGAAGCCCTGGCCTCACCTGGCCCAACCCAGAGCCCCTTCTTCACCTTTGAGCTGCCTCCCCAACCCCCTGCCCCCCGGCCTGACCCACCTGCTCCTGCCCCACTTGCCCCTCTCGATCCGGATTCTGGTACCAGCTCTGCTGCCGATGGGCCTTGGACACAGAGAGGGGAGGAAGAGGAGGCAGAGGCTGGAGCCAAGCAAGCCCCCGGGAGGGAGCCCCCTAGTCCCTGCCGCTCAGAGGACAGCTTTGGGCTGGGGGCGGCACCCCTGGGCAGGTGAGTGATTCCTTTGGAACATTCTGGGAATGTCTGCTCCAAGGGCCAGAGCCTGAGTGCGACGATGTAGTTGATATTCCTGACCCTGGATAGGGTGATTAGGGGATGCTGGTGCCTGTTTTCCCATTTGGAGGACTACTTCCATTGGCCGTGAGGGGGAGCCCCTCACAGCCTGCCCCCTTCGTCTCAGATCCAGTGACTTGAGAAACCATGATTCAGGACTGAAGGGTCCCCCAAGAGCACCCTCCTTTCTCTCCAGGAGGGCCCTTCCCTCCCCAGACAGAGCCTCTAACCTGCTTAGAAGTCTCGTGACCTTAGCCCCACCCAGCCTGGAGGCTTCTCCCAAAGATGCAGCCCCCAGCTCTCCCACTGCCTCCCTCCCATGTTGCCTCCCCTTCCAAGCAGGAGTCTCTCACCCTTCTCCAGGAAGTCCTTTCACCAGTCTAACCTTTCTGCTCTCCCCTCTGCTGGCTACCCTTTCTGTCATGGAAGCCATAGCAACAGAAGGGGGTGGCCAAGGAGACAGGGTTGCTTAGCAACCAGGAGTTTCCGGCCTCTGTCTCTGGGGTGACAGGTGGCTTTGCGAATAGAGCAGCTGGGGTGGGAAGGGAAGGGGAGGAGGAGACAAGGGATGAGGGGATACAGTCTGACCCCCAATTCCCTCTACCCCAGAGCCTACTTCTTTGCGAGTAGAAGAGAAGGACTAAGGGAGAGGTTCCTCTCCCTAAAAGGCCAGAGGAGGAAAGACAAAGGAGTGTGAAGGTGTCCCTGCTGCCCTCAAATCTTTGTTTGACCTTCCACTGTTCCTCCCTGGGAGCCTATCTATCCCACCATTGCCCATATTTTCAGAGATAGAGGACTATGTTTTGAGTAGGGCCAGTGTGGGGACAGGGAATCTACGTCTAGTAGCAAACTAAGGGAGCTTTAGGGAAGCAGCCAGAACGCCCATAGCAGCAAGATGGATGTGGGTTAGATTTGAGGCAGGACTTCCAGAGAGAGGTGGTAATGATGGAGCTAGCTGGTGGAGGGAACCTGCACAATCTCTTCCTCTGGAGAAAAGAAAACTGCCTTCCCCACGTCCCAGTCTCCCCTTCTCTGTCTTCCGGTCTGGAGGCATAGGAAGAATCTGGATGACCCCCAGAGGGCATGCCCCACCTCTGAGCTGGTGTTCTACCCTGGCAGTGAACCACCCCTGAGCCAGCTGGTGTCTGACTCAGACTCAGAGCTGGACAGCACAGAGCGGCTGGCCCTGGGAAGCACAGATACCTTGTCCAATGGGCAGAAAGCAGACCTGGAGGCTGCGCAGCGCCTAGCTAAGAGGCTCTACCGACTAGACGGCTTCAGGAAGGCTGACGTGGCCAGGCACCTCGGCAAGAAGTACAGCCACTGGGGTGGGATTGACAATGGGGGGAGAGGGGATGCATCTTATGGGCAGTACCTCCACATCCCCTCTATCTAATGCTCCCAGGTGTCTAGGTAACCCTCACCTGGCCCCCTGATACTTCCCCTTGAGACTCCACCTGTCTCTCTGCCCTGCCCACAGCAATGACTTCAGCAAACTTGTGGCTGGCGAGTACCTCAAGTTCTTTGTTTTCACGGGCATGACTCTGGACCAAGCTCTCAGGTGGGTGTTGAGCCCTTTGAGGGCAGCCCCCTCTCTCCAGGCCTGGTGTGCCTGGCCTCAGCTATGCCTCCTCTGAGCCCCTGTGCCTCCCCTAAGCTGCCCTGATGTCACCCTTCCCAAGCTGGCTGGGCATGGTCAAGAGCTGGGGCTGCCTGGTAAGGAGACCTTGGATGGGGTGACATGCTCCCTCTCCCCCTCTCCCCAGGGTGTTTCTGAAGGAGCTGGCCTTAATGGGTGAGACCCAGGAACGGGAGCGTGTGCTGGCCCACTTCTCCCAGAGATACTTCCAGTGCAATCCTGGAGCCCTGTCCTCAGAGGGTGAGGAGGCCGGGGGCAGGGTTTTCCCGGCTGGTTACTGAGGCAAACGGCACTGCGTGTGTGCATAGCAGCATGAGTGTGTGTGCAGGAGTGAATGAATGCACAAGCTTGCAGGCATGTGAGCATTTCTGTGTGCAGGCAGTGCTGACATGGCTGTGGAACTTTCCATGTGGGCAGGCATATTGCTAGAGTCCAGTGTGTGCTGTGAAGAGGCAAGCAGCAGGTGTGTTTGCATGTCATCGTTCACATACATGTACAAGACAGTGCTTGGCCCGAGTGGGGATTCTGTTTGGCTGCACTGGTCTGCATAACTGTGTGAGGCCCACCTGCTTGTATTTAGCACATAGACATAGAGGCATGTGGGTGTCGGGGGCAAGCAGTGGGCAGCCCCCAGCACCTTAGGGAGCTGGGGAGGGTGACCAGAGAAGAGAGAGAGGTTCCTTCTGAGGGATCTGCTGGAAAAGAAAGGTCTTTGCTTGGGATCAGGGTGTCACTAATGGGGTTCAGGACTTACAAAAATATGATTGTGGGCCAAAGGGCGTCCTGAAAATGGGCAAGGGATGAACTGGAAGTTGGGGAAGACAGCTGTGGGAAGAGTCCCTGGGAGATGGCCAAGACTGAACATCAATTCTCCCCTAGACGGTGCGCACACGCTGACCTGCGCCCTCATGCTACTCAACACAGATCTCCACGGCCACGTGAGTGGGGGGCTGGAGGGAGGTAGCCTGGAAAACAGACCTGGTCCAGAGACTTCGAGGCCTGGGAGGCTAAGGGTCTCGCCAAGCTCACAGGTCTCTGTGCCCTCCCTTAGAACATCGGGAAGCGCATGACCTGCGGAGACTTCATCGGGAACTTGGAGGGCCTCAACGAAGGCGGCGACTTCCCCAGGGAGCTGCTCAAGGTGGGGGGCGGGGCAGGGTAGAGGTTGCTGGAGGGGAGGGTTAGGGGACCTGTCAGCTGCATTGGAGGGAGGTGAGGTGAGGGGCCTACCAGCCGCCAGCTCCTGCCGCGGGAGCCTGGGCTTGGTGACTCAGCCTGGGGACCGCCCCCTCCCCCCAGCCCCGACACGTAGGCTCTCCTCTCCCGGAACATGCGCACTAGCGTGCAGTCGCGGCCACGCGCAGCGGGGGAGGGGAGACGGATGTCGAAAACACGTGATCAGGCAGCCCTGGACTCTGCTTTTGCCTTTATCAGGGGACCTCCTCCTGTGTTCACTGAGGATGGGAGGGGGTCCCTGCAGGGGGCGGGGTCACACAGATACACCACTTCCTTCCTCCCCTCCACCTCCTGCCCCAGGTTATAAAGCCACAAAAGCCTCCCTGGTACCGCTGCGCTGGAGGAACTCGGAGGTAGAGGGACAGGAGAGGGACGATGGCTTTTCCAAGGTCTCGCAGCGAGTTAGCGCCAAGCTGGGACTAGATACAGCGCTTCTGGCTCCCTTGTGGGCAGGTCCCGCGCCCAGGGGTCAGCACTTGAGGGGTTAGCTATACAGAGGCTGGGTGGAGAATGGGGCGCCCCGGTCCCATGGGTTCACTCATTTCCCTGGTCCGGTGGTGTTTCATCCAGGGAGGCCTGGACTCACTTGAAACCCCTAGGGTTGGCAGGGTTTCTGGGCCACCAGATACATGTGACTGCGCAGGAGTGTCCTTGGGCCTGTTTGTGAGCATGGGGTGTGTTGGGCTTCTGAGTTTACGAATGTCTCTGGGGGGGGGGGTCCATTATGAGTTGGGGGTCATTGAGATGGGGTGATGCCTGAGGTGAGTTGTGTATGTATGATTTAGGGTGTTGGTGAATCAAGGGGGTTTGTCTGACTTGGGGTGTGTTTGTGCTTTAGGGCTTATGATTTAGCGTGTGTGTCTGAGATGGGGTGTAGGTTCGGTGTTTATGTATGTTGGGGTGTACATCTACGAATTGGCTGTCTGATTTATTACATGTGTCCATGAGTCGGGGGTGTATGTGAGTTAAAGACTATAAATTTTGAGATGTGCATCCGAATTTATAGTGTGAGTTGAGGTGAATGTGAATTGGTGCATCTAGCTAGTGGGATGTGTCTGTAAACTGGGATTTGAGTACGTGAGTTGGGGTATATACACGGGCATTTGAGGTAGCTAAGGGTCGTTGGGTTGGATGAGGCCACTGTGATTCCGTGGCTGCCTCCATCCTGTGTCACCTTTATGCCTCGCGGCCCCTCCTGGCTTGGTAAAAAAGGGCCGCAGAGTGGCGTTCCGACCTCGCCCCTCTCTCTCCCGCCAACCCTGACGAGCCAGGAGGGAGTTCCAGACCCTGCGGGGTCTGCCCACCTCCACAGCCCCAGGCGTAAGGGCTCCGAGCGAGCGCAACCTCCCAGCATTCCCAAAGCAGCCCACCCCCACGCAAGTGCCCCACTGGCCTTCCCAGGCCCCTCCCCCGTGGCGGCCGCGCTGCGGGCCCCCCTCTCGGTCGGACGCCTCCAATTTGCGCCGTCCCCGCCCCCAGCCCTCGCCCTCCCCTCCCCATCGGCGCCCCCCCTCCCGCTCTCGCCGAGCTGCAGAGCAGACAGCGCCGCCGCCGCCGCGCGCTTCGTGCGTCGGTGGGAGCCGGGCCGGGCTCGCGCCGGGCCGGGCCGGGCCGCTCGCGCCGGCTGTCGGGGGAGCCGTCCGCGGGCCGTCGGGGGCCGAGGGCGGGCGGGGGCATGGCCGGGGGCCACGGCGCGCCGGCCGGGCCAGCATGATCGGCGTCAACAGCATCCACAGCAGCGCCGGGCGGCTGCGCTCGCGCTCGCTGTGCTCCGTGCGCTACGGGCGCACCCACCGCGGCGCGGAGACTCTGTGCTACGGCTGGCCGCAGCGCTCGCGCAGTCTCAAGCCCGTGCTCTACACGGACCTGGTGGTCAGCCGCCTGCAGAGCCGCAAGAAGAAAAAGGCGGTGAGGGCGTTGGGGCCGCGGCCCACGCCGGGCTGGGGGGGCGACCGAGGGAGTTGCCGAGGGCGGCTCAGCTGAGGGGGTGGCTTGAGGGCGGCACTGAAGGCGGCATGAGCCGAGGAGGACATCGGTGGGGCTGAGGGGGGAGCCCAGCAGGGACAGAGCCGATGGGTAGCCAGGGGTGGGCATGGACTTGAGGGGGAAGGGCACAGACCCTCGGATCAAAGTGGGCATTTCAAACCAAGGGGTCTTTGGGTCTTCTAGATGGGAGTATGACGTGGGGCTCAACAATGGGGTTTAGGACTTTCAACGAAGACCTGGTTGTGGGCCAAAGAGGGTCTTGAGAGGGGGCAGACAGAGGATGAACTGGAAGGCTGGAGACAGGGACTGCAGGTGGGACCTCAGTGGCCACTTCAGCCTCCTGGCCAGAGAGTTGGAGACTGAGGGTTTAGGGTCTGAGCTCTGCTGGGTTTGGGCTGGGTGTGTGCTGGGAGGGCTGTGTGTGTATAAGCCTGGGTTGTGCTGTGTGGGGGATGGATGTTGTGGGGTGTACCCACCCCCAGACAGGGTGTGCTTATCTGGGATGCTTGGCTAGCCTTGTGGCTGGGCATGGCCGTGGGCAGTGAGAGAGTCAGAGAGTGTGATGTGTTGGAGGGGTGCTGTGTCCCATCGCGGAGAAGGTACCGACGTCACCACTGCACCCAGCTCACACGCAGGCAGCATCACACGCCACACGCTTAGCCCAACACGCACATGCCGGGGACACACCCACTCACAGACAGGCTGGCAGAATCGCCCCCACAGTGGGAGGCACTGGTGTAGCCCCATGTTGTAGGCCACTCCTAAGAGTCCCCTATGCCACTCCTGGAGCCCCTTCTCTCCTCTGAGACCACCCCAAGGCCCCCACAGGTACTCCAGGCCAAATATACAGAGGCGAAGTGACTGGTTTAGGAGCACACAGGGACTTTAGGGTGTGCAGCGTTTGAAAGCTAAAACTACTGCCTTTTAGACTAGTGCTCACTCCCTAGTAACATGAAGTATGGGAGTGGGCAGGGGGTTGGACCACCCTGGCATTTGGCTTGATGGGGCTGTCTGGGTTAGGGGAAGCTCTCAGCTTGTCTTGGGGTTGGGAGCCATGAGAGTGTGTTCTCTATTAGCCAAGGAAGGAGGTGACAGGGTGAGTCCCTGTTCCTAGGCCTCAGTTTCCCCATATACTCTGTGTGGGTTTATCCTGTGGAAAAAGGCCAGAGCACACTGTTGGGGAAAGAGCTTCTTGGGCTGCTCTTTTCCATTCCCTCTAGGGTGGTTCTTCCACCCAGGATCTGAACAGGATGACCCTTAACAATAGCAATAACATTAAAGATAATAATAGCAGCTGCCATTTACTATGTCAGGATGCCCTGCGCTGATTGCTTGCCCTACGTTAAACACTTATTACCACGTTTGTTCTCCCCATGGCTCCTTGCCCAAAGTCATGCAGTTAAAATGGCAGAGCTGGGCCCGGGTCCTAATCCTCTGTTCCAGAGCCTGTGTTCTTGGTCGTTACACCCTGCTGCCTCCCTCTCCCCAGCACAGTTCTGTCTCCTCCCCCAAGTTGGGAGGGAGGGCTCTAACTCTGGCATTGGGGTACATGATGCACTGCCCCCACAGGATTGACCCAAACCTCCCTGATTTGTTCCTCCCTTCCCAGGCCCTGTACAGCTCCATCAAGAATGAAAAGTTGCAGTGGGCCATGTGAGTCTTGGGGCTGTGAGGGGGGGTGGGGATGGACTGTGGGGAGGGGTCTGCCTGGAGAAACCAAGAGTGTGAGGTAGGCCCTGTGAATCCTGGGGCCACGGGGCAGGAGGTGGGTGAGGCCGCAAGAGGCAGTGAGGCTACCTCACTTCCTTCTTTGGAGATGCCTGCCTGTACTCGGGCTTCTGTGTCTTGTCTCTAGCTGGGTTGTTATGACAAGCTGGGTTGGGGTGGGTGGCCACTGTCAGCTGGCCGGGGAGGAGGGTGTGGAAACAAAAAGGGGAGGTCCCTTGGCAACCCAAGTGGGAAAGCAGAAGTCTCTGGAGGTAGGGCCCTAACCAGTAGTGCAAGAGCCCCCTCTCGGGTCCTAGGGAGCCCAGGGTGTCACAGAACAAAGGACTACATTGTCTACTCTTGGCAGCCTCAGTGGAAAGAGAGACTCAGAGTAAGTCTTGGAAGAGGCTGAGGGAAGAGGTCCAGTTTTAGCCTGGGATCCTCCAGTCTGAGGGTAGAGCCCTCACCTAAATGGTCAATAGATCACTCCTATTTGCTGGTATCTGCTGAGAGTCCAGTCACTGCTCAGTTTAGCTGGGAGCTCCCAGTCCGCAGGAGGGAAGACCTCAGAGGAGGCAGAGCTCAGGCTTGGGGTGCAGGGAGAGATCAGCGAAGGCTTCCTGGAGGATTGGGACTTGGGGCAAGCCTTGAAGGAGGGGGGAAGTATTTGTTTGGGGAAAGAGAGAAGCTGATATTTGGGAGACAAGTATGTGGTGGCTGAAATGAGTGTAGGGTGGGGAGACCAAGAGGCGGCGGGCCTGGCTGGAATGGAGAGTAGAAGGAGAAAGAGACAGCGTTGGCAGGGATGTAGCATAGGCTCCATGTGGGAGGCAACAGGGAGCTACTGCAGGTTTCTGAGTGAGGGAGTGACAAGACAGATGATATGTTTAGATGGCATCTGACCGAGCCTGCAGACCAGGATGTACCAGGGGACCACTAGGAAGCTACTTCTACCACCATTTAGCCAACGAGCCATGAGCAAAGCTTGGTGCTAGGTGTGGTTGAGACAGCTGAGTCAGACATGTGTCTGCCCTAGTGGAACAGGGTGTGAGGGCTGGGGATGTGTGTGCAGAAATGGAGAGGCTGGGGCAGGTTACATGTGAGGTGAGGAAGGGATAGGCCTGGCCCTACCCTTGGGAGCTCCAGTCTGAGGGAGGTGACATGCTGCCTCCCAAGTCCTGATCTGAGCAGGGAAGCTTCAGCTATACCCTGGGGAGACCTGGTCTGAAGCGGCAGATAGGGCTCTGGGAGCCTCAGGTTGACGGGAGCCACACCCTACAAGAGGAGCAGTTCCCCACCCCCATCTCCATCACCACTGGAGGAGCCTTCCTGGGTGGAGGCCAGGACTGAAGGGGGGGTTGTGGCTCCACAGCCAGCCCCCTCTGAGGTGATCACACCTGCAGAGACGAGGAGGAGCTGAGACGCTCTCTGTCTGAGTTGGCCGACCCCAACCCCAAGGTCATCAAGAGGGTCAGCGGGGGCAGTGGCAGCGGCTCCAGCCCTTTCCTGGACCTGACTCCTGAGCCTGGGGCTGCAGTCTACAAGCACGGGGCCCTGGTGCGAAAGGTGCACGCAGACCCTGACTGCAGGAAGAGTACGTGGCTGGGTGGGAGGGTCTGGGGGATGGTTGGGAGTAGGCCTGAGTCAGGCTCCCCTGACCTGTCTTCCTCCTCGCAGCACCTCGGGGCAAGCGGGGCTGGAAGAGCTTCCACGGAATCCTCAAGGGCATGATCCTCTACCTGCAGAAGGTGCGGGGACAGCCCAAGGGGTTGGGGCTGAGCTGGCTCAGGGGAGTGCGGGGGGGGCTGGGCTGGGCCAGGCTGGGACTGCAGCCAGGACAAGATGGGCACCCCCCAGGAGGAGTACCAGCCCGGGAAGGCGCTATCAGAGGCAGAACTTAAGAACGCCATCAGCATCCACCACGCGCTGGCCACACGTGCCAGCGACTACAGCAAGAGGCCCCATGTCTTCTATCTACGCACAGCTGACTGGCGGGTCTTCCTCTTCCAGGCCCCGTGAGTTTTCCTCTTCCTGCCAATCCCAGACCCCTTCACCCTACTCTCAACCTGTTCCCCTCCCTTGTCCCTGGATTGCCTCATTCCTTCTCAGGCCATACCCTGAGCCAGGACTAGCATCCCTGCACAGGAACCCTCGGCCCAGGTCCCAAATGGCTGTGTTGTCTCCCCAGGAGCCTGGAGCAGATGCAGTCCTGGATCACTCGCATCAATGTGGTGGCTGCCATGTTCTCTGCACCCCCCTTCCCAGCTGCTGTTAGTTCCCAGAAGAAGTTCAGCCGCCCTCTGCTGCCCAGTGCTGCCACTCGCCTCTCCCAGGTACCCACCCCCCCAGCTCTGTCTACTTGGTGCCAGTGGGATGGAGGGGGGCAGACTGCACTCAAGGCTGCAGTGTACGATTACCTAGATGCCCACTACACCAGGACGCTGGTCATGGGGGTGAGCAGAGGCTGTAATCCAGTCTCCACTCCACTTGCCAAGCTGTTAACCCAGACACGGTGCTTTGTTCGCCCAAAGAAAGGGACACCTTTTTAAAAAACTTACACAAAGGCACTGTATTTGCTAGTGATCCTGACCAGCTACCCCTGGCCTCTAGGAGGAGCAGGTGCGGACTCACGAGGCCAAGCTGAGGGCCATGGCAAGTGAGCTGCGGGAGCACCGGGCTGCCCAACTAGGCAAGAAGGCCCGGGGCAAGGAGGCTGAGGAGCAGCGGCACAAGGAGGCCTACCTGGAGTTTGAGGTGAGCCTCCCTGCCTGGGCATCTCTTGGCTCCTTTCTCCATCAGTGGGACCTCTGCATCTCCACACACAGCTCAGACTAGTGGTTAAGGACACAGATTCTAAGAGTGGGACCAGCTGGGTGACCTTGGGCAGGTTGCTTAATCCCTCTGACCCTCAGTTTCCTCTTCTGTGGGACAGGGGTAACATTCCATTTCCACCAGGGTAACGAAGTGAGATGCTGTCTGTCAAGTGCTTGGCTTTCTCAACTCTGGTAAAGGCTCAGAAACATTAGCTGTTACAATTGGCAGTCTTGAGAGAGCCCAGAGAGGGTCACCGACTTACCAGGGGATCATGTCACAGTTCTTGGGGGCTTTTGGGGCTTCAGAGGTAGGCAAGAACCTACTATCACCTAATCCTCTTTGGCCTCCCTCCCTGGTCTAGATGGGGGTGGGAGGGACAGAGAGTGGAGAGCAGGCTCCCAGCCCTGACCCTCTGCCTCAGAAATCCCGCTATGGCACATACGCAACGCTGCTTCGGGTCAAGCTGAAGGCGGGCAGTGAAGAGCTGGATGCGGTAGAGGCAGCACTGGCCCAGGCTGGGAGCACGGAGGATGGACTCCCCCCACCTCATTCCAGTCCTTCCCTGCAGCCCAACACCTCCAGCCAGCCCCGGGCTCAGTGTCATGGCTCAGAGGCTCGAGCAGGCGCAGGCAGCGGACGGTGGAAGCCCTGAGTCGGGGGTGGGTGTGTAGGGGGGTGGTGCCCATTGGGTACCTGCATGACATGGCCCCGCCTAAGCCCGGGCCGGCCTCGGGCCACCCATGAGGGCCCCTTGGCTCAGGGCCCGACCGCGCCGGACGCGGTGTCCGGGGCAGGGCAGGGCTAGGCCATGGGCCTCGGGAGCCTAGGCTAAGGGCCCCTCTGAGATCCCCTTTTTGTGATAATGTTTTGCACTTTTTCGTATGGGGGGCTGGGGCGGGAGGGGCCAGGGCTCCTGGACTTTTGATGCTTTTTTTCTTTTGTGGGGGAGGCCTGACCTTTCTGCTTTCTGCTGAGACCACTCCCACCCCTGACACCAGCAATCTCCCTCCATCCTGGGGCCTGGCTCAGACAGAGGCCAGGAGTTGGGGCTAGCTGGTTTTCCCTCCTTCCTCCCTGAGGGCTCACCCTCTCTCTTTCCAGAGGCAGAGGAAGGGTGTCCATGCCGAGGCCCCCATACACAGGCTGGGGGCAGCATGGCCTTGCTTTCCCTCCTTCAGTGGGCCCTGCCCTTGTACAGCCTCCACTCCCATTAAAACTGCTCTGGACTTGCTGGCTGGGCCTCCTTCTCTCACCAGTGCCTGGCTTGGGGCCAGGGGTAGGCAGCTGGTTCTGGGGACAAGAGTCACATCGGGGCTGCCATAAGTTTGGAATAAGAATCCTTTCCCATGAGAATCTTTTATTTGCCCCAGCTGAGGGGTGGGCATGGGGTGTTAAATAAGAACTGGAATGGGGGGATGCTGTACAGAGGGGCCCAGGAAGGGGGCTGCTGAGTGGGTGACAGTTCAGTGCACCTGAGGCTGTGGGTGCCCATGGCAGAGCCCTCCTGGTGGCTCAGGGGGTGGGCCCAGCTTCTCTGCCTCCTGTTCCACCGACTGGCTCCCATATGCACTGTCCTCCTTCGCCTCTGCTGGGGGAGTGGACACAGGAGCGGGGATAGGGAAGAGTCAAGGCTTAGGCCTCCCACCCTCCAGGCCCAGATCCACCTTCCAGGTAGCACCCCTTTACCTGTGCTGGGCAGCTTGTCTCGGGCCTCAGGACCCCGCAGCAGCCTCACTCCCTCCTCTAGGCCCATGTCAGACAGGGCATCCAGCAGGCCTGCCAAGTCCCCACCAGCCAGCTGAGGAGAAGGAAGAGGCGTGAGACCTGAGTTATGGTTAGGGCATGGGGTCAGGAGCCTTGAGGCCAAGGAAGCACCTGGGATCTGAGACTGGGGAAAGGAAGCTGGAGCGTGGAGCAGGGGACAGGGACTGACTGACCTTGTAGCTGCGCAGGAGGCTGCCACTGGGTGAGGCTGTCTTTCGATACGTGTCCACCAGACTGCGTAGCCCCAGCCGTTCTGCCAGCTCTGCCCAGCTGCCCTGGGCTCCTGGCCCATCTAGCAGATGCTCCAGGTTCTGCAGGACTGTATCCTCGAGTGGCAGCTCTGGTCCTGAAGGCAACACACACAGACATGTTAGTTGCCCCCACAGATGGGCACAGGCACAGACACTTGGACGCCACCCCTCTCCCATGGTAATCTGACAGACAAGGCAGACAGGGCCATTGGGGGCAATGGATGGAGGACAAGGATGGAGAAAGAGAGGCCTCCTGAAGGAGAAGAGACTTCTGTGAGCAGGGCTCTGGGTCTGGCAGTGGGTGGAGAGATCTCACCTGCAGGGCTGGGTGGAGTCAGGGGGGGCGCCATGGTGTCCTGAGCAGCATTTAGCAGCAAGGTCTTCACCTGGGGAGACAGCCTCAGCCTTAACTCTCTCTTATCCCAGTCCTTAAGCCCAGGTACCGGTTTCTCTGGACCCCATCCGTAAGCCCAGATGCCCATTCCCTGGTACTTCTAGTCTCAGGGTGGCCTCACCTTGCTGCTACGAGTGAGGTCAAGAGGTGTGTGGCCCCGGAAGCTACTTCGGATGTCCCTCTCAGGCCCCTCAGAGTCTGAGTCACTATCAGAGGTGGGCGGTGAAGGCAGTGGGCACAGGGGCTCCTCATTCTCTGCATGGATATCAGCACCTGGGGGAGGGAGATAGTCATGGGGAGGTACAGTGGAAGCCCACATTAAAGACTGCAAAGTAGGGGAAACTGGGAGGCACCCCTTTTCCTCCCCAGCCCTGTTCATATGCCCCCAAGGGTGAGACTGACCAGCTTTTAGAAGGAGGCGGGTAAGAGTTGGGGATCCCAGTCCGGCTGCCAGGTGTAGGGGTGTGTTTCCCGCGAAAGTGCGGGCATTCACATTGGCACGGAGCTGTGGGGTGCAAGGGAGTGGGTGATCACAGCACCACAGATTGGCTGCCCCTCCCCCTGTATCTTCACCATCCTTGGTCCCTCCACAACCCTTGGCCCAACCCCTTGCACAATCTTTAGAGCTACCTTGGTGACCAGATGGGTGACCAACCCCAGCTCTTCCATCTCGGTGGCCAGATGCAGGGCTGTTCGGCCCCCCTGCCGCTCTGCAGCCTCCACTTCAGCCCCATTGTCCACCAGCAGATCTAGGCACTCAGGGCTCCGGGCACGGACCGCCAGGTGTACTGGGTACAGCCCTAGGGAGAGAGGATACTCAGGCTGCAGCTGTGATCCCCAACGTGGCTCCCTGACCAGCTGAGCTCGACACCTCATATCCACTCTAGGCACTCACCAATTACTCTCCCTAGTCCCCACCCTTGCCTCCAGGTCCAGATGAGGTGATGAACTTACCTTCAAAGTCCGGCAGGTGCAACAGCTGGGGCATGGCGGGAACCCCACTCTGCAGCAGGGCACGCAGCAGGTCTGGGGCGCCAGCACCCACCCGCAGTGCCAGGTGCACCGCTGAGTCTCCGTGCCGATCCAGCAGTGCCGGGTCTGCGCCTACCTGCAGCAGGAAGCTCACCACCCTTGTCTGCCCGGTGATCACTGCCAGATGCAGGGGTGTCTGGGGACACAGGCAAAGTGAGCCACGCCTGCCCCTGGCCGAGACCCACCTGCCTTCCAACCCCTACCCCCTCACCAATAGGTGCCCCTCACCTGGTGCAGGTGGTTGGTGAGATTGACAACGCCGAGGTGCTGGGCATGGTAGATAACGTGAGCTATCTGCTCGATGACACTGGTCTGCCCATGGATGATGGCCAGGTGTAGCGGCCTGGGGGTTGGGGAGTGAGACTCTAGCCTAGCAAGCCCAGCCTCTCACAGCACCCTCTACCCTGAAAAGCCCACTGCCTCCATAACCTCCCTCGCTGGGCCCGTCGAGCCCAGACATCTCCAAGGGCATCGCAGCACGTAAACTTAATCCTTCAGAGCACCTTTTGCGGTAGATAAATGCTATTATTGTATCCCTTTTAAAGTCGACTAAACTGAAGTCTGGAGAGATTAAGTACTTGAACAGAACTAGTACAGATCGAGGTCGGACTTGAAACCGGGTCTGTCCAACTCCAGGGCCCTGGCTCTTTGCAGGTCCCTTTCCTGCCCCGCACCCCATTATCTTCCATCAGGCGTCGAGCCCGGGCCCTTCTTCCCGCCTTCCCCCGCTAGCCCCCATCGTCCACCCTCCCGCCCACCTACGTGTCTCCGTTCTCGTCCTGCGCGGTCAGCAGGTGGCGCTGTCCCGCCAGCAGCGCGCGCGCGTCCGCTGTGACGCCGTAGTCGAGCAAGGCTCGGGCGCTGCGCCGCGCCAGGCCGAACAGGCGCTCGTTGTACTCCCGGGCTGGGGGAGACAGGGGGCATGGGCGCGGGCTAGGTCCCCATCCCCAGGGTCCCGACCGCCCGGATTCCGGAGGCCATACCCTGCTGCAGCAGCTCCGGGGCCTGTGGTTCGTGCTGAGGGATCACGGGGGACGCGCTCGGCTCTGCCGCTTCCTCCCCAGCATCCACACTAGGCGCCCCGGCGGCCATCTGCGCCCCGCCCCCGCCTCCCGGGTAGCAGCCCATTGGGGCCGCGCCGGACTGGTAGGGGTTGTAGGTCAAGGAGGAGGGGAAAAAGCCGAGGCTGCCACCTGTGGAGACAGGCAGGGCTGCAGGGAGGGAGCACCAGCCAGGACTCTGCCAGATTTCTTCCCCCAGTTTCTCTCTCCTTTACCCTTCCCTCCTCCATCCCTCTTCCCGCCATCAGCACCCCCTCACCTCCTCCTCCAGCTCCTCCATAACCCCCAGCTGAGCCCCCGGAGCCTCCACCCATGTGGGAGCCACCCCCGAAATGCTGAGAGAAGGTGGGCAAGGCTTTCCTCCGCTTGCGCTGCACCTCCTCCTTGTCTGGGGGCAGAGGGAAATGAGATGTTAAAACCCCAACTCATGGGCCTCAAGAGACCTATCCCAAGTTTGGTAATGGCTCTTCCCCCAAAAAGCCCTCAGGCTGGCTCTTAGGACCACCTCTTCCTGGGACCTTCCCCACTTCTGACTTGACTCATGGGTCCCCTGATCTAGTTCTTGGGACTGTCCAGCCCAGCTCCCACCCTCCAGCCCCCCTGGGATCTTCAGCCCAGCCCCACCTTCTACCAGAGGGTAATAGGTGAACTGTTTGGAGTCAGAGACATCCCCCCCACGCTTGCGTTTCAGTTGCAGGAATACGGTTACAGGACGCTCAATCTTCATCTTGTGATAGGGAGGCGTCCGGAACACAATGGCATACTAGGGGAAGAAGAACATAAGGTGTCACTGAGGCCTTGGCCTAGTTAGGCCCCAAGCCCTGGCCCTACGGTACCTGTTTATGGACATCTGTGGGAGAGAAGTCCCCAAAGGCCTGCCATCCATTCTCATCATCCTCGTAGAATCGAACCTCAATGTCATCTACAGGGAAAACTGAAGCTTAGCCACAGCTCCTAGTGGAATCTCCAGGGCCATGTGTCCTGCAGCTGCCCTGACCCTCAGTCTTGACACCCACTGCCCGTAGCTCCCAGCCTGGGCTCCAGCCTCACCTTTCTGCACCTTGTCACAAAGCAGATAAACCTCATCTCCACCTCGCACAGAGCCAGCTGTCTTGTCCATTCGAGAAATCTTCAGGTTCGAGGCCCCAGGAGACTCTAGGGGGTGGGATAGCAATTACTTGAGATGATATAATAGCCATAGCCCCATTTATGCAGCCAGGTGCTTTGTATTATCATTTGAACAACCTCAAGAGGTACAGAAACTGCTAGAATCTTCATTTACCCAAGACAGAAGCCATATTCAGAGAGGGGAAATGACTTGCTCAATGTCATTCAGCTCATCCATGGTAAGGCCAAGTTCAAACCCAGACCTATCTGAATCCATAGCTTGAGGCTGCCCCCCATCTCCCTCTGGCACCCCAGGTGGTCAGGATACTCACTGCTGTCGTGGATGGGTTGGGAGATAACTGGCTTCAGGGGCAGGGAGAAGGAGCCGTCACTGGCTCGAAGGAAGGCAGAGAAGCGCAGGCGCACAATGCTCAGGTCCATCACCTTCTTCAGCTCCTTGGCCTCCTGCTCCAGCTCCCGCCGCTCAGTCTCTGGGCAGTGGGCACACACATGACCCCAGAACTGCTCCTCTACTCCTTGCACGACCACCTCCCGTCACTCCCTCTCTCCCCTCCATACCCGTAAGGCCCTGGGGCCTGGAGCGGAGTCGCTGCCTCTGAAGTTTTTGTATCATAATCTCCATCATGTTCTTCTTGGTCACATGCAGGACACCCAGGTTGTTAAATCTGGTTGGGGAGGGACTCAGAGGCTTTACAGGCAGTTCTTTCCACCTAAGGCACCCTCCCCACTGCCAGGGCTCAGCTCAGCCCTACTTCCTCTAGGAAGTTTTCTGGGTTTTACTTGGGGCCTTGGGTTCTGGGGCCAACCCAAGTCTCTCTCCTTGGTCAGATGCTAAGATCATAGAGGTGGGCTGAGGCCTAGGACTGGCAGGCAATGAAAGGGCAAGCCAGTGGGGGCGAGGGGTAGAAGGCACCTACTGGGCAGTCATGTCCTTGGGTCCCACAGACACGGCGCAGACCCCCAGCTCCGAGCACTGCTTGCCCACCAGGCTGTGGGCGTGAGCACGAGGCGGGTCACTGTGTGTTACCAGGTCCACCTCAATCTTGGCTGGTCCCTCGTAGTTACAGATCTGGCAGGGGCAAGGGCTGTCAGTAATGCCCCTGGACACATTGGCCACTAGCCCACCCTCCAGTACCATCCCCGCTCACCTTGACAGTGGGGTAAGTCTTCCGGCCCTTCTCGCTGGAGGCACCTGGCAGTCCCCCATGGGAAGGGCCTTCACAGCCATATCGAAATCGGAAGCCTCGCTGAAGGTCCCAGGGCAGAGTGACATTGTGACCAGGAGAGACCCCCCCAAGGCAGCCACACCCCCAGACAGCAGTGACCATGATGAGTGGTAGTGTCTGTCCTGAACCACAATCATACCACTGTGATCAGCAGCAACCAACTATCTCAACCTAAATGGCCTCTGGAGTCACTGACCCTTCCCATGGCCACCCAGCTACAACTACCCCACTTTCTCCCAAAGCTGAGGCAATCCCACACCATCCCTTCCACTCACCTGCTTAGGCTGTTCGACGATCACCAAGTAGGGGCCATCAGCTGGGGACAGAGGGGCCTTGCTGAGCCAGGATCTCTGAGCTCATCCACAAGGCAAAGGGCACATGCTCCTCTCTCCCCCTCCCCCTAAGACGAGGGGATGTTAGGGGACTTACTAACCTGTCTCTGGGGCCGGCTCCTTGGGCTCCACAATGGATGGGTTGAATTTGAAATCATCATAGTCAATAATACCATCCAGACCCTGGTTTGGAGACAGGTGGCAGCTGATTCTGAGCCACCCCCAGAGCCCTCCACCTCCCAGCTCTGGAAGCCCTTAGTAATCACTCCTTCTCCTCACCAGGCCCATAAGAAAGCTCCTATTGGAAACAGTTTGCAGGCAGACAGGCTGAGTGATAGGCAGGCTGAGACAATCTGAGGGCATTATAGGTGTAGGGGAGCAGAGAGAGCTCGGACAAACAGGCAGACAAGCAGACACACACGGGGGGCAGCCGCCGGCTTCGGGTCAGGTGGCGTGACTCACTGGGTCGTAGCAACTCTCCATGTCTCTGGGCTAGGCCCGGCTCTGTCTGGTGGCTCCGGCCGGGTTCTGTTTCCCAGAGTTTCAGGCGCCCGCCTTAGGTCGGGGGGAGTGGCGGGGGGAGAGAGAGACAGATGAGGACCAGAGTGGGGGGAGAAAGGGAGGTCCAGATTTGGGGGAGGGTCCGATCTCCTCCAGCCACCCGTCCGGGTGTGGCGGGCGAGATCCGGTGGAGGGCGAGATCCGGGGCTGGGCTGGGCCGGGGAAGGGGCAGGAAAGTTAGAACAGCTTAGGAAAGTCCCGAAAATACCAGGGGGAGGCGGGGCCGGAGGAGGCGGGCCTGGAAATGACGCCACTGGCCACGCCCCCGCGGCGGGAGGGGCGCGAGGTCGTCTTTGGCCTGCGGGCGCCGGTAGTCTTTCGGCGGGCAGAGGGGCAGCCAGACCCAGGGAAGCCCCCGTGGAAACTGAGCCCCCCTCCTCCCTCCAGGCAGGCGCCGGGGACCGGAGGGTCTTTTAAGGCCTGGGGAGGCTCCCAGTCCGGGGCCAGACCTGCCCCCATCCCCTCCCCCGTTCCTGGAGCAACCTTGGGATTTTCTACCCCGAGGGAGGCCACGGCTGATTCACCCCGGGGGCTTTTGGGGGGACATTCCTGTTGCAGGAAGGCCTCCTCCCCGAAGGCCTGTAGGCGGGGGCTCTTCCCAGTGGGGGGCCCCGGGGTTCTGCCCCGAGAACCGAACTCTGGGGCCGCGGGGCGGGGGGATGGGGGTGAGGAGGGTGGAGGAAAGCCGTCTCCTCCTTGGGATGGGCTCCTCTATTCCTTCTCCCCGAAACATCTCAACAGCTGTTGATTCTCACACCGCACCTGCTTTGGGTGCCCACGCCCCCCGCCCCAGTCCCATAGCCGTGTGTATGTGTGTTTCTCCATCACAGGTAAACAAGTGTGTTTCGGCCCATGTGCTTGCGTGCGTGTGCAAGTCAGCATGTCTGTGTACAGATGAGCGTCCTTAAACTTCTCAGTGTAGACACATGTCTGAATATGTTTTAATATGTAAGGGCACAGGTGAACCTGTCTTTGAGTTTGTGCGTCAAGAATATGGATCTAGGCACCTGTGCATGGGTGAGCATGTTTGCGTGTGCAAATGTGTGCGGGTGTAGTGCATGGGCAATGCTGTGCACACGCTGGTATACGTGTAGGTGTACGTACGGGTCAGCATGTCTTTATACAAGGATGTCGCTGTGTATCTGTGTGTCTTGTTCGTGTGCGTGCTCTTTGTGTGTGTGCGCGTGCATAAGCCGCTCTCCAGTCCCGGGCTAAGAGTCAGGTAAGGGCCCTCTTCCCGCCCTTCTCCGTGTCCCAGCCACCCGGGGGTCTGAACCCGGCCACTCACCGCGGCGGCGGCTCCGGTTCCGGCTTCTCTCCCCGCCCGACCCACCTCGGACTGGTGGCGACACCTCTGCAGCCACCAAGGCTCAGGTCGGGAAAGCCCCTTTTCCGCCCCCCGGGGGGGGGAATTCCCGTGACGTGTGCGTGCGTCACGCTCCATGCCCTTTTTCATTGGCCGAAAGTTTAACTCCCTGACCCGCGCAGCCAATCGGGAGCGATTCAGGTGCGCCCCTTAGAGGGGAAAGCTTCGCACAGCGCGCGGAGCCGCGAGCGGGGGTGACGGTCGGGGGGGGGGCGCCAGACTGAGGTGGGTTCCGCTGACCGATTGCCATCTCCAGGCCGAGGGCCCCGGCTCCGGTCTCCTCTCCCGCCCAGGGTTGCCCCAGACGGCTGGCAGTCCTCGCCGCTGCTTGGCTTATGCTGTGCCTAACGCTTGGCCACCTCTGAAGCCGAGGAACCCCAGGGGGAAGCTGGCGGGCCCCAGCCCTCTGGTCCCTCGCCTAGAGCGGGACCCTGCTGCGGGGAAGAGCTAGAGAAGAGGAAGGAAGTTGATTGTGCAGTCGGTCCCAGAGCGCCATCTGGTGGCCTCTCTGGAGCCTCACGGAGCTTCTGTAATCCTCCCTTCCGTCTCCCCTGGAAGAGAGAATACCGACCTAAAACCTCTTCTATAAATGACAGGTTCACAGTGAGCCAGACTTTTACACCCACTTGAGCTCAGGAACTCATGTTAGAATTTAAAATGCATTTAAAATCTTAATATTTCAAACTTCTTCCGATGTAGGAAATTGCCTTTTATATAGTTCTCAACGTCCTCTTGAACGCTGGTGGCAGCAAGGTCAGTACAGGATTTCACAAAGTGCTGATGCAGAAGCTGGACATCTCTGGTTGGAAGAGTTTCTCTTTAGGAGGTGCGATGAGTAATCTCCATTCTTGGAGTCGTCCTCCCTTAGGCTCACGGTAGAACACAGGCTGTTGTTTCAGATCTTTCCTGCAATTTGCCCCTGACCTTCTTCGTAATGGAATTACAGGCCTGCACTGGCTCTACATAGAGATCATTATGGCCCTCAGTTTGGGCTATTTCCTGTTTCCTCTCCTCTTCATCTTGCTGGAAAATGGAATGTGCCAGGTACACTATTAAGGTACTTTGGTATAAGTTATTCTTCCTTCCGACAACCCTAGAAGGTAAATATTACCTTTACTGATGAAGAAATTAAAGCTCAGAGAGGTGAAGTAACAGAACCAAATACACAGCTAGAAAAGAGTGAGAATTCAAACCAGTCTGTTAACTCTGGGACGAAGCTCTTTCCCCTAAATCTGTATAAAACAAAGCAGGCCTTTCCACCTGACTGCGGGCCTCTCAAGGGAACATCATAAGATACTGTCAAACAATTTGCTGAAATCTAGGGATGTTGTCTACTACAGTCCCCTGGTAAATCAGACCTGAACGCTTAAATTAAAATAGAATGAAGTTAGTTTGGTGTACTCCAACTTAGTGAAGCTGTGCTGATTACCATTGATCATGACTATCCTCATAAACCACCGATTGGAATTGGCATGAATTCTCCCAGTCTCCACAGTGTCTCTAAAAGCACCCCTAGGGGTTGAGCTATTTTAGTTATAAGATTCCGAGCTGTAATTTACCTGAAGATTTTAAAAAAGAAAAACCTTTATTATAGAAAATTTCAAACATATAAAGAGTGGAGAGAATAGTATAATGAACCCCCATTTACCCATCAGTGAGCTCCAACAATTCCCAGTGCTGGCCTGGATATTTTACTTGACTCAAAGTTTACTGTCAGTTGCTAAAGCCTTTTCTATCTGGGCTTAAGAAACCTCTTCGTTGTTTGTTCCACTAATTTCCAACCTAATGATTCTCTCTTTTTCTGTACCCAGCCCTAGCATTAGGTCTGGCCCAGAGCAGAGGTGCCATAAATTCGCTCTTCATCAGTAAGCAGTGAAGGCCTATTCTAGAAAACAATGTCCCTGTTTGCAGACAAAAATCAAATGGATGTATAATATGTCAGTTGGCGATAAGTGCTATGGAAAAAAATCAGGTAGGTAAGGGGATAGAGAATGACAAGGGTTTCCTATGTAGCACTCAGGGAAGTTTTCTCTGATGGGGTAACAGATGAACAGTGACTCGAAAAAAGTGAGGGAGTGAGTTCTGTGGGTATTTGGGGGAAGAGCATTCCAGGTGGAGGGACTAGCAGTGGGGAGGTCTGATATGAATGTGTTTGGCATATTTGAGGAAGAGCAAGAAGGTTGTGTAGGTGGCATCAAGTAAGAACTTTGGATTTTATTCTGAATGAGATGAAAATCCATTGGAGGGTTTTGAGCAGTGTAGAGGAAATGATATGACACATTTTAAACAGATCCATTTGGCTGCTGTGTGGAGAGTAGAGTATAGAGAGTGCGGGACTAGAATGGAGGGAGACCAGTAGTCCAATAGACAGTGGCTTGGACTTGGGTGGTAGTGGGTGAGGATAATGAAAAATAGTCACATTCTAGGCAGATAAGAAAGATAGAAGCAATAAGACTTGCTGAGGGATTGGATGTAGGATGTGAGAAAAGGGGGGAGGTTTTTGGCATAAGAACCTGGAAGAATGGAGTTGCCCTGTAGTGATCTGGGGCAGACAGGGGGAGGAGCAGATTTGTAGGGCGTAATCAAGAATTTTTCTTTTTAAGTTTGTTGTATTTGAGAGCTTATAAGGCATGCAAGTGGAGATGATGAGGGGTAGTTGGACATAAAGTCAGCAATGGATGGTATTTTTTTTTAAACCTGGTAGAGTGATTTTATTATTATTTTTTTCTCCCCAAAGCCCCAGTACATAGGTATATATCCTAATTGTAAGTCCTTCTAGTTCTTCTGTGTGGAACGCCGCCTCAGCATGGCTTGATGAACGGTGTGTAGGTCCATGCCCAGGATCCGAACCAGCGAACCCCAAGCCCCCACAGTGGAGCATGAGAACTTAATCACTATGCCACTGGGCCAGCCCCATGGATGGTATTTAAAGTCTTGACAGTGGACACCACATCACCCAGCAATCGAGTGTAGAGAAGGGATTCGAGGGGAAGGGCCAAGCCCTGGGGCATTCTAGTGTTCAGAGGCTGCGGGGATGAGGAGGAGCCAACAAAGGAAATTGAAAAGGCATGGCCAGTGAAGGAGAGGAGAACCAAGAAAAACTAGTGTCTCAGAAACCTAGTGATAATATTTCAAGGAGGGGGTGATGAACTGTTTACTTGAACCAAAAAGTTCTTTCTCCTCACCTGAAGCCCAGGGGCTGAGTGGTTCTTGTTTTCTCATGGCCACTCGTCTCTGAAGCAGTGAGCCCTGAACAAAGGTAAGTATCTGAGGGCTCAAGTAGCAACATTTTTGTTGTTCCTAGCAGTTTTTTTTTTGGCGGGGGGAGGTGTGTGGCAATGGTGTAATTCATCCTTCCTGATATCATTCTTATGTGCTTAGAAAATTTATTAATTCTTAGTTGTGTGTATCTCTTTCCAATTTTCTAGTGAACTCTTAGCTCACTAAGTAATAGCCTGTTTCTTCAGATGCTCAACCTTTTATTCCTCATGAGAAGCTACAGAAAACCTGTGTAGCTTTGGAGGGTTTCCCCACCACGACAACCACTACCTTTGAATTGAGGAAGTGTCACAGGAAAGACCATGAGGTTTAGGGTGAGACAGACCTGAGTTTGAGTCCCAACTCTAACTCCTCAGGGACTTGGCCTCTTTGAAGGTGTTGCCTCATCTGAAAGAGTAAATACCTCGACCAGGCCATGTGAGCAGTGCACCTAATATTGACACATATAGGTGCTCCCACAATGTCACTTCTCCATGTTAGGGTCTTAGGTCTCTGGCTTTCCTCCGGACTTTTTGAAATCTGCTATCCTAGACTTCTTAAGGAGTCATCAATAAGACCAGCATTTCCCTCCAGATTACACTATTACTTTCCTACAAGATGTTTCGTCACTTTCACATCACCAAGCCATTCTTCCCGGTTGGTCAGAATGAAGGCCTTGATATTAGTTTCTCGCGTAGCTTCATTTCCCTTCTCAGAGACAACGGTGTCAACAACACAATCATGTATGTGTCAGATGTTCTTTCTGTAACAGAATGAGACTTCTGATAAACGTTTTTCTTTGCTAAGCAGCCGGGAGAGGGTCAATTTGCAATCACTCCAGCTTCTTTCTTAATATTTGCAGACCATAGGGCACAGAATTGTCATATTCCTTTGTTCAAAAGATGGCCTTCAGAGTTCTTTGCAGCAACCAACGTTACTTCCCCCACAGGGAAACATGTGGAAGCTTCTAAAGGCAGAGCTTGTGGGGCTTAGCAGGGAGAAGAGAGACATCATAACTGAAGCCAAGGTCCCTAGTGTCCATCTGACTATAGGTCCAGACTTTCCTGCACCCATAAGAAAAGTACAGATCAAGAATGCAATCATACTCCTAATTTTCTGAGGGGTAGGGTCAGGCGAGGCTCCTGGTTAGTGTGGAAACCAGGCACGGTCTGGACTACTTGGGGGAGAAGGAAGGGAATAGGGAGAAACTACTGTAGGAGGTTCAGGTCTCATGTCAGTATTTTTCCACATCAGGCTGTCCCTATTTCCAAGGTGCTCTTTTCTACACCTAACGGAGGCACTTACAGAGGTCTAGACTCCCAGCAACCCCCACATAGTTGTGCTAAGCAAAGGGAAGTGCGAGGTGCTGAATGATCACATAGCCACCTGGGCCCAAATGAAGAGGGCAAGTGCCCTTAACTCTCCATGGGGGAGGCCAGCTGGTAGTACAACAGGGTACCACTCCCTGACTTCCCCTCTCCCCAGACGGGGAAGGGACCATTGTGGAGGAGGAAGCCAAGATGATGTAGATGCCTCACTTGGGAAAGCTTAATACATAGCATTCTGTATCCCACCCACAGTACCTCAGCCCTGCAGCGGCCACGCTGCCTGTCCCTCGCACACTCCCACTTGTCTTACCCTGACGCAAAGGGAAAGAAGGGAAGGGGTCCTCCAATCAGGCTTCAGTGACTGGGATGGATGGAGGCTGTGGGGCAGGGAGAAATCATCCCTCCTTGGTTTTGGGCCAAAATGAATGCCCTGTGCCTAGAAACACACAATCACAGCTGTGGACATGATGTTCCCCCTTTCCTAAGCCCCATGGGTTCCTTTGTGCTCCTGGACCATGAGGCACATTTGAAGGAGCACTTCTGAATAACTACAGCTCAGCTCTGGTTCACCCTCCTTTTGACCCCAGTCTAGGCTGTCCTCAGGTGTCTCCCTTGGATCAGTTAGGGAAGAGGACAATTGCCCAAACCCCTGACACATCCCTAGTGACAAGGGCGCACTGCTGTGGTGGTGGTGGGGCGACAGCAGTGGTGAAGGAATCCTGACCCCAGTCCTGGCATCTGGCTGGCTGGTAGCGGGGGGGCCACATGGCCAGAATGTTGGTAGGTTCGGCCTCTCTTCTGTTCACACAAGGCCCAAATCCTGGGTGTCCCAATAACATGGTGTCCATAAGCTCCAGAAGGAAGCCAGAGGGAAAGGCAATGATGTTGGTACTAAGACATTTATTACATCATAAAAAGTCCATTGTTGTCCTGTCTGTTTTTCAATATGTACATGCTCCTGTGGGCAGTTCCCCCATCCAGCCCCACCTGCCCACCCTCTATGGTGCCAATCAACTCTCCAAACTGACCAACTAATTAATAAAAGGAAGAACTGGAGGAGGTGGCCCAGGGCTGATGGGAGTGGGAAACAAAGTGCAGAGTGGTTGGCTTGGCTCTCAATGCCTGACCACAGGCAGGAGGGGCATGAGGGTGGGCACTGCAGGGTTGGCACAGTGATGCCTCCCCAGAGCTGCCAGGCTGCAGGTGATACCTGAGTGCACTCTCAGGTTGGACCCCCAGGAATGGAGAGCAGAGGAGGAGGAAGAAGGTCCTGCAGCCTGACTGTGGGTCCCAGGAGGGGCTATAAAAGTTCTCTTTTTCAGGTCTCCATCCAAGTAGCAGCGACAGCAGCTTGGGCTGGGCCTGAAGAGTTTGTGGCCCCTGGGACAGCCTGGTATGAAGTACTGGTCCTGATCTCTGAGGGGCCTGGCTCAGTTGACCTCGGAGGTGGGCATGGGGTCTGTGGGGCGGGGTGTGGCCAGGAGGGGCACTGGTGAAGTGGCCTCAATGAGAGCAGGGTTGAGGATGATGGGCAGAGTCATGGGTGGCACGCCCACTTGCAGTGGGGAGGCCAAGGGCTGCAGGATCAGTGGGGGCTGAGACAGGGGTGGAGGCCCATCTGGGGTAGGGCTCAGCCTGCTGGGGCTAGATGCCACTGATGATCCAGGGGAGCTGCTGTTCGCAGGTCGAGGGCCCTCGGGCTTCTCAAAGTCTGTAAGGAGAGCAAGGTGGCTATAGTCAGACTCCTTCCCTCACATTCCCCAGCTGGTTTACCAAACCTCTGCTCCTCCCCATTACTGTGAGCAAAATGACCCCTCTCAGGCTAAATAGTTGGAATTCTCCCCTCAAAACACATTCCAATGTCCAGCTACCTTATATTTACCCTCTAGCTCCTTTGTTGTACCTCTAGTCAGGTTAATTTGGTCTGGTCTTTACTAGAATCTCTGCATATTCTTTCCAAGTCCCTGATCCAGACTTCTCCTTCCAAGCCTGAAAATCTCAAGCTGCTAGCTTATCACAGCTTATTTGGTACTGCCATTCCCACAGGAAGAGCAGGGTAACAGGATTCTCTGGTTCCCTCCTTCCCCCTGGCTCACAGCCCAAGCTCAGCAGCAATCCCACGCTACCCTGGCCCTCCTCTTAAGCTTCCTACTTCCTGCTTAACACCCAGCAGGCTAGCCCAAAGGGACTTACCACAGGCCCCCAGCTCCGAGGGCATCTCTGGGGGAGGTGGGTGGCCAGGTGTCCTGGTGTCACCAGCAGCAGGAGTCAAGTGGGCTGAAGCCAGAGGTTTTTGGGCATGAGGCTCCATAGGCATGGGCTCTGGGGAGGGTACAGAATCCAGATGGCAGCTCTTAGTGCTTTCTGTCAAGCAGACCCCTGGCTCCCTACCAGCCTTCCCAACCTCCTAGAGCAGAGAACTAATTAGCTCTAGACTCTTTTTGATGAGGACTTTTTTTGATGAAGTTGGGCTGAGCCCCCTACCCTGGATGACAGTCTGCTTGAAGAGCTCATCTCGTAGATGGGGCAGAAAACAGTCAATGCGCTCCCAGGTGATCTCCCAGAGGGCTGAGGGGCTGCCTCCTCGGGCATCTGCACTGTGGAAAATCTCCGCTGTGTCCATCACCAGAAGCATATTCTTCAGAGACTCAGGGATGGCCTCTGACTGCGGCCAGCAGTGGGACCATGAGAACAGGAAAGAGGGCATGGTGGAATATGGTAAGGAGAAGGTAGCTACCAAGGGGGAAACAGCAAGTCTTCCCAGCAAGTGGGAGAGGAAGCAGGCAGGAGGAGTTGGGCTGAGGTAGAACGTACTAGTAAGTCACTGGAGCCTGCGTGCATGTACTTGTCCATGAAGTCCAGGATGGTCAGCCAGAGGGCGGCAAAGGTAGAGAGTGACAGCAGTGGAGACAGGTGCTGCAGGAAGACCTACGGCCCACCAGCCCCTTTTAGCCAAGGGTAGGGTAGGAGTCTTCTGCACCCCCTCTCCAGGGCTGGGAGGCAAGCCTACCCTATCTTGCATGGAAATCTTAGATCAGAGATGCCTCCGAATTCCAGAATCCTCCCAAGTCCCTGGGTCCTGCTGAGTCTCCATAGCTGGGGGTCCTGAGCACCTACACTGCATCTCTAGATCCTACCAGAAGCCTTGGCTTCCCTCCTTGCGAAGAGGCAGGTATGGGGGAGTGGGTAGGTGCAGGGTGGTAAGCAGTACCTTAGAGAGCAGTGTGGAAGCCCTCATCCGGGTCTCCTCCATCCCGCCCACATCTGCAGGGCTGATGTTCTCCAAGAGCTTGGTCAATAGAGGAAACAGCACCTGGAGGGGTAAAGAGCCAATATCTCCCTAGTAGGGTCAGGTGGCAGCCTTGCCCCAAGGAAGCCAGGGGTTGGGGTGAATGAATAAAGAGCAAAAAGGAAGTTATGGTGCAGGCTGACGACTGATATTGGGACTCTTCAGGCTGCCTGGCTCTCCTTGTCTTAAGGGTTATTTTTTTTTTTGAGGAAGATTAGCCCTGAGCTAACTGCTGCCAATCCTCCTCTTTTTGCTGAGGAAGACTGGCCCTGAGCTAACATCCATGCCCATCTTCCTCTACTTTATATGTGGGATGCCTACCACAGCATGGCATACCAAGTGGTGCCATGTCCGCACCTGGGATCCGAACCAGCAAACCCCAGGCTGCCAAAGCGGAACGTGTGCACTTAACTGCTACGCCACCGGGCCGGCCCCATCTTAAGGATTTGAACTTTACCTTAATACCAGAGGGAAGTCCTACCTTGTTAAAACAGGACTCCCATTCCAGAGCGTCTAGCTTTTGTAGATCATGTACCAGTAGTGCTCGCTGCAGATAGGTCAGTGCCTGCATCCGCACCTGGCGCCGGGCATCACAGCACAGGCAGGCAATGCCTGAGAGTGAGAACAGGCTCAGGATCCTTCAGGCATCCTGATGTTGGTACTTCCCAAGTTTCAGTTCCACCTCTGCCCCTGCCCTGCCCGTTCCCTCCAGGTTTACCCTGCAGTAAAGGGCACCAGCAGTGGGCCCAGAGGGTGCGTGAATCCGCTTCAATCTTCCGGCCACCTGTCTCCAGGTGGCGCTGCTCCTCTGCCCATGAACTGTAGATAGAGGCCGCCCGCGTGTGCAGAGTGTGCATCAGGTCTAGCAACTGGGGTCACAGGAGGGCATGATATGAGTGGGGTTAAGTCTGGTGGACCTCCCCCACACCCCCTCTGTCCCTGACTGAGTCCTCAAGGGAGCCCCTAGTATCCATCACACCATACTCCACCCCTCTCACCACTCCTTTCTCCTCAAACTTTATGAGCTGGTTGCCCCAGCCCTGGCCAGTGTTTCTCAAAGTTGGGTATTACTCCCAGTAGAGGAGACTTGAAGAGGCATGTGGACTAAGTATTTAATAATATTTATTGCACAGTGAGAAAGGTACTTTCTTTTCAATTTTCTTTCACACCTTCTGATGACAGATAAAGCCTCATCTTGTTAATCTCATTTTTTTTTAAGCAAGATTAGCCCCGAGCTAACTGCTGCCAATCCTCCTCTTTTTGCTGAGGAAGGCTGGCCCTGACCTAACATCCGTGCCCATCTTCCTCTACTTTATATGTGGGATGCCTGCCACAGCATGGTGTGCCAAGCGGTGCCATGTCTGCACCTGGGATCCGAACCAGCGAACCCCGGGCCGCCGAAGTGGAACATGCGCACTTAATGGCTGTGCCACCAGGCCGGCCCCCAGTTAATCTCATTTTAAAAACAGAAAGCAAACTCAGGCTCAGAAGCTTTGATGGGCAATAGTCTCTGGCCAGATTTAATCAATTTTTGTTTTCATCATTTTTCTAAAGTTATTCTATTTAAGGCAATTAGTTCTCCATTTATTTAGTGATATAAAGTCTGCTCATAAATTTTATATCCCTCGAATAGACACAGAATAACTCCAGAAGAATAGACAAGAAACTGGTGGCAATGGTTTCCTCTGGTGAGGGGAACTTAGTGGCTGGAGATAGGAATGGAATGGGGCTTACTTTTATCTGTTTACCCTTTTGTACTTTTTGAACTTTAAACCATGTGCATATTATTACCTATTCAAAAAATAAACCTTAATTTAAAAATTAAGCAAACAAAGACTTACAAGTGGTCTTAGATAGGGGGACACTGTGGAGGTGGTGGCAAGGGCCTGGGCTAGAAAACATATGCCCTTCCTCTCAGCCCTGGCTGTCCCTGGCCTCACAGAGGCTCCCAATGTCAGGTGCAGGGAGAGGAGAGGAAGTAAAGGGTGCCATACTTACGTCCTGACTGACCTGTAAAGACACCGTATGGTAGCTGGCAGGCACGCCTTCATCCTCATCATCGTCACTGTGCCCGCCCCGAGTGGCATGTTGGCTGGAGGTTCGAGGCCGTCGAAGCACTGAGCCATCCTTGGATTTCTTCTTGAAGCGGTTCCCTTTGCTGTCATATTTGTGAATCTTGCCACGTTTCTCCTGGGATTTGCACCCTGAGCAGAGACACACTGAGGTCACATTTCCACATCCATGGGCATAGATGCCTGCCTTTCCCTCCCTTTTCCCCGTATATTCACATGGCTACTCCCCAGTTGCCCCTTCATTGGGTGACCCACCACCATTCAGACTGGCCTCCACAAAGATGCGGAGAGTCTTGACACAGAGCTCAAAGTTGTCGGGTGTGATGTGGGCAGCGTCACGCACGATGAAAGACAGTGATTCCACACACTTAAGGAGGGACTTAGTGTCATGTGGCCCGAGGTCCAGCCCCACTGTTAGGCTGTACTGATTGACCAGGGGTGAAGAGCCTGGCCGGCTGGGCCCGGGACCTGGCTTGGAGTTATCGATGTCATCCTTCCCCACCTGTAAAGTACACAGAGGATATGGAACCCAGGCTTCACCCCAATCTTCCCCTAGATGCCCAGGAATCCTTCCCACAGGCCAAGGAGGGAAGACTGACTGCCCATATGCTTACTCACCACTAACCAACCGCTGTTGACGACATCAGCATCTGTGGCTGATCTGTGGATCTTGCCAGGCCTGCCATGGTCAGTGTAGACCTCTGAGTCAGAAGTGTACCCTCGGTCCAGGTTCACATCATTTTGATGGTAGGATGGGAGTTCACTGTCTGATTGGGCCCCTGAGCCAGAAGGGAGAAGGGTAAGGGTCAGACTTGGGATGGGGACATTGGGATGAGGGATAATTTCAGCTCTTAGAAGAAAAGTGCTGAAGCCTGGCCTCCTCTTTCTTGGTCTGGCTTAGTTTCAGCCCTGTCACCAGAGGGCTGAAGGATGGCCTGGACAACTTCTCTCTTCACCAAATGGGGCAGCAGACTAATTTGGGCTCCTGATGGCATCTAGTAGCAGCTGTCAGGGCAGGAGGTGGCAGTGAGGACATAGTTTCTAAAAAAACAGACCTCAGGACAGTAGAAAGCTCGGCTTCATGGCCTTCTCTGTACCTACTTGCCTTCCTGCTGTTTAACGTATGGGTGCTGGGGAGAGGCCAGTGGGCACAGGAAACTCTGGAAGCAGATGGCAGAAGCCAAGGGGGTTTAATCTGCTGAACGCAATAAACTGTGTTTTGTTTTCCTGTGTCAACCCCTGGGACCATAACTGTTTATCTGCCAGTGTGGGTCTCCCTGGGAAAGGGCTTACCAGCATCAGGTGCATCAGCCTGGGCTGTGGCCTGCAGGGCAGCTGGAGGCTTTACGCCTGAGCCAATGCACTCCAACAGCGTGAAGAGAGTGGCCCAGTCATCACCCGAGTGGATGTTGGCTGCGTTGGTCTTAAGGAGTTCATGGAGCCCATAGGCTACCTGGTGACTGACTCGGGACAGCACGCTGGGCTTCATTAGTAGCAAAATGCGTAGGGAAAGCAGTACCTGGGATGGAGATGGGTAGCAGGAAGTAGAAGTGGGCACACAGCTCCTTGTCTCGTCTGCTTCTCCACCAGCCCAGTCTCCTTAGGCCAGCGAGGACAGTTTAGCTAGGACCCAGCTTAAGGTACTGCTGCTGATCTTTTTTTCAGATTTCTTTTAATTGAAATTTTTATTGAGATAATTATAGATTCATATGCAGTTGTAAGAAATAATACAGAGATCCCTTATCCACTTTGCCCAGTTTACCCCAATGGTAACATTACACAAAACTATATAGTATATCATCACTAGGATACTGACAGTGATATAGTCCACTGATCTTATCCAGATTTCCCAGTTTTACTTGTACTCATGTATATGCATGTGTGTATTAAGTTCTACACAATTTAATCACCTGTGTAGGTTTGTGTATCCACCACTAGTCAAGATTCTGAAAAGTTCCAACACCACAGGATCCCTTTTGTAACCACATCTGCCTCTTTCCTGCCCCCATTCCTAACCCCTGGCAATCTGACTACAACTTCTAAAATTCTGTCATTTCAAAAATGTTCTACAAATGGAGTTATATAGTATATAACCTTTTGGGATTGGCTTTTTTCACTCAGCATAATTCCTTGAAGATTCATCTAAGTTGTTGCATGGATCAATAGTTTGTTACCTTTAATTGCTGAATAGTATTCCATGGTATGTGAGTAACACAGTTTAACTATTCACCTGTTGAAAATCCTCTGGGCTGACTTCAGTTTTTGGCCATTACAAATAAAGCTTCTATGAATATTCATGTATAGGTTTTTATGAAATAGTAAGTTTTCATTTCTGTGGAATAAATGCTCAAAAGTAATTGCTGGATTGGGTGGTAACTGCATGTTTAGTTTTATAAGAAACTGCCATTCCCACCAGCAATGTTTAAGTGACCCGCATCCTTGCCAGCATTTCGTATTATCACTATTTTTCACTTGAGCCATCCTGGTAGGTGTGCAGTGACAGCTCATTGTGGTTTTAATCTGCATTTCCCTACTGGCTAATGATGCTGAACATCATTTAATGTCTTCATGTGCTCATTTGCCATCTGCATGTCTTCTTCAGGGAAATGTCTGTTCATATCTTTTGTCCATTTTCTAATTGGACTTTTTTTTTACTGTTGTGTTTTGAATTCTTTTATATTTCAGATTGTTAGTCTTTTTTCAGATATGTGATTCACAAACATATGCTCCTTGTCTTTTCATCCTTTTTCCATGTGCTCTCATAAAGTCGAAGTTTTAAATACTGATGAATCCAATTTATCAATTTTTCCTTTTATGAATTGTGCTTTTGCTGTCACGTCTAAGAACTCTGCCTAGCTCCCAAAGATCTCCTCCTAGATTCTTCCTAAAAGTTTCATAGTTTTACATTTTACATTTAAATCCATGATTCATTTTGAGTTAATTTTTCTATAAGGTATGAGGCTTAGGTCAAGGTTTTTGTCCCCTCCCTCTCCCCTGATGGATTTCAATTGCTCTGGTAATTGAAAAGGCTATCCTTCCTCCACTGAATTGTTTTTGCACCTTTGTCAAAAGATTAGTGGAGCATCTTTGTGTGGGTCTATTTCTGGGTTCTCTCTTCTGTTCCATTGATCTATGTGTCTATCCCTTCACAAATACCACACAGTCTTCATTACTGTAGCTATATAGTAAGCCTTAATATCAGATGAGTGATTCCTCCCACTTTCTTCTTTCTCAAAATGTTTAGCTATTCTAGGGCCTGTGCTTTTCCATCTAAATTTTAGAATAAGCTTGTCTATGTCTACAAAAAACCTTGCTGAGATTTTCATAGGAGTTGCATTAAACTTGTACATTAATTTGGGAAGAACTGACATATTTACTATGTTGAGTCTTCCAATCCATGAACATGGTATACCTCTTAATTTATTTTGGTCTTCTTTGATATCTTTCATTAGCATTTTATAATCTTCAGCATACAGATCCAATACATGCTTTGTGAGGTGTATATCTAAATATTTAATTTCATTTGGAGCACTTGTAAATGTAGTGTGTTTTTGGTTTTATTTTTCATATGTTTATTATTAGTAGATAGAAATGTGATTAATTTTTGTGTGTTGATCTTATATCCTATGATCTTGCTGAACTCACTTATTAGTTCTATGCTGGCTGTCTTTTACAGGTGGGCCAAGAGATCTCAGGAGGGTCCTAAGCATGAGAGCCAGAAAATTAGGTATAGGGCTGGGACTCCACAAGGCAGCAGCTGTCTAGCCCTACAGAGCAGATTCAGAGGGGCCTGTAGAGGTGCTGAGTACCAGCTTCATGCCTGAGGCCATTCCAGACTCACCCTCAGTGCCACCTGTTAGACTCTCTCAGCCCTGTGGTAGGTCACTGGGCTCATGCTATGGGGCACTAAATGTGTACTCTGTCTCAGGCCATATCCATAACTGACACTGTGGCTTGCATAGCTCCTGCCTTCCCAGCTGCACTCTGCTTACCTGGCCACTGATCTCTTCTCTCCGGAGTAGCCTAATAGCCAGGCGCAACAGCCCCACCACTGCCCGCTCCACAAGGAAGCAGAAATCCTGTGCCTGGACACATAGGTGGTACAGATGGTCTCGAACAGTCTGCCATACACAGCCCACACGATCCCTGAGGAACATAAGGGATGAAGATAGTCTCAGCTGGAGAGGCCACTGGGCAATAAGCCTCCCTTTCTGATCCAGGCTAGGCCTTTCAGGGCTCACTGGTATTAATTATACCCTAAGTAGGCAGGTGTAATGAGCAAGCTTCTCCACTGCTCACAGCTTCATGTGGTTCTTGCCTCCAGAGCCCACTCTACAAGATGGCCCCAGGTTTCCATCCCTTTGGCACAAGCCAGTATGAGGCCTGCCTAAAGACTGCCTTCTACCTGTTCTCTAGCACAATCCTCAGCAGCATCTCCAGGCAGAAAGCAGCATCCTCCTCATCATATGTCTCTTCATCTGGTGTCACTGAGACCAGAGCCTGAAGGAGAACAACAGCAGGAAAGTAGTCATGGAGGAGAAGCTAGCCACTGGCTCTGCCCTGACAGAAACTGAGGCATACACCACTGTTCCCGTCTCCCCTCCCAGACCCAACCAGTCCTTTCATCCCTCTTTCCTCTTCATTCTGTACCTTCATGAGTTCCTGCAGTGACTCTAGCTGTAGGAACTTGCTTTCTGTAATCATTTTTTCTGGATCACATTGCTAGAGGGGGCACGAGAGAGAGAGGGGGGTCAGTGACAAGGGCTGGAAGGAAGGGAATGTTCCCAAGGGCCAGGAAGAGAGGGCAGAAGGACTCAATTGGGGTCACAAGCCGTGGATGATTCTATTCTTCGGTACATAAGGTAGTGTCTGTCAAGCAGGGAGGGGTCTAGGCTTGTTCACCAAGGGTAGGCAGGGGTAGTTACCTTGATACAGTCCAAGGCCACTCTCTTGGCCTCTTGGTTCTCAGTGGATGGGCCCCGCACACTAGACTGCTCAGTACCGCTTAGTGTCAGCCAGCTCACGAAGCTCAGAACTGTCGACTCTCCTCTGTAGAAAAAGAGTACAAGCCCTGGTGAGCTCCAGAGTTCTTTTTTTTTTTTTTGAGGAAGATTAGCCCTGAGCTAACATCTGCCACCAATCCTCCTCTTTTTGCTGAGGAAGACTGGCCCTGAGCTAACATCCATGCCCATCTTCCTCTACTTTATATATGGGACTCCTACCACAGCATGGCATGCCAGGCGGTGCCATGTCCGCACCTGGGATCCAAACCAGCGAACCCGGGACTACTGAAGCAGAACGTGTGAACTTAACCGCTGCGCCACTGGGCCGGCCCCATCTCCAGAGTTCTGACCTTGCCTCCCCAAGGCCTTCAGCCTCTGATCTGCCCTCACCGGTTCGATGGTGTCTCCTCCCGCTGTAGAGAGATCTTGCCATTGGGATCCACAAAGTCTTCTACCTGGAGAATCAGGTTAAGAATAATTTCTTTCCACAGGTCCTTTGCATTTCCTGCTCCTCCAGGCAAAGTTCTCTGGCTTTCTTCCTGTAGCACTCTACCCTACACTATTGACTGGGCCCCTTCCAACTGGTGACTGGCAATGGCTTCTACTAGCTCTCCTTTACAGCTATCCTTCACACCCAAGATCTGTGGTTTTCCATTTGAGGTGTTCCTGGTAAGCTTCAGCAGGCATTAGGCCGATGCTATTCTCAACCAATTCTATTTACAGATAGCACATAATCTTGGAGCTCTTGCCTTGTTACTGTCAATTAGTCTCCTACCAAGAATTACCTCCACCATAGCTTTGGGCAGCAGTTGGGCTCGGAAGAGCTGCAGCATGGCCTCCATGATATTCTTCCAGCCTTCCCGCAGGATGTCACCATGACGATGGGCCAAATGGAATACCGTCTTTGCTGCAATGTGGGCTTTAGGGTTGCTTCCAAACACACTGGGCAGGTTTTCAATAGACTGAAAAAGAAGATAAGAAGTTTAGGGCCTGGCAAATATTTGGAAAAGAGATTCTCTTAGGCCTCTACCAATGGTTCCCTGAGGGTCCTTCTGCTGGCTATGCTTCAATCCTCCATAATACTAGTGGGGAAGGCTAACCTGGTTAAGGCCTTCCCCATTACTGCATTTCCTCTCCCATGCCCATTACACAAGGTGATGCTATTCTCATCCTAGGGTGTGTGAGACAGAAATGGTCTAAGCTCCACTGTAGTCTAGGGGGAGTGAGGGAATATGCTGAGGGAAACCAGTTCCGCAGATAAGGGTAGGTCTATGGCTAAAAGAGAGGTCCTCCTTTGGAACTCCAAGTACACAGTTCCTGCCCCTGCTCACCTCACTGCTGAGAGCTGTGAATTTGCACAGAGAGATGATGAGATTGTCAAACACATCGCTGAGGCCATAGTGGGCGGAGATCATGGCACATTTCCTGTAATGTCACATCCCAGAAACAGTCACTGGAAGGCCAGGTAGCCCTTCCAAGTTCCTGAGGAGGCTTTCCCAGGACTCTTCCCCAATCAGTCCCAGGAAGAAACCTTCTACTCTTGAGTCTGTTTAAGACTGAGCTTTGCCAAGCTTTAGCCTCCCTCCAAAGACTCAGGAGGAACCCCATTCTACAGAAAATAAGAGTAGGAGTCAGAGAGGCATAGAGGCAACCATGTTAGCTCAGAGAGATGGGAGGAGGTCAAGACCAGGAACAAAGCTGGGCTACCTGAAGCCTGAGATGGCTTTCTGGATGATTGTCTCCTCAAGGCTTTTGTCAAAGACATAAGAGAGTGCAGCAATAGTGGGGCCCCAGGTCATGGTGAAGAGGTCAAGATCGTAGCTACCAGTAGGCACACGCAAGAATATGCCCTCTGGGGTAGCACCTCGATGAAGCAGCACATTCCACACATAGTTCTCCCGGACTAAGCCTGTCTGCTCCTCAGGCATCACAATTTCCTCATTCCTGTCAGGAGGTAAGGGAAGGAATAGGTGTACTGCTGTGAACCTGACTGGTTCCAAACTAGGACAAGGGGCTTCGCACATACCGGGACTCTCCATCAATGAGAGGTCATCAAAACTGCAGTTCAGTGGTCAGATTCCCACCCACCAGTGGGACCAGGGAGAAAGAAAGGAAGTGTCCCATAATCCCCCATAATCTCAAAGCCCTGTCTCGAAGAGGGGCCTTTAGTCCTATAGTAAGATCTCACATTCTTTCTGGATATGAGAGGAACAACAATTCTCTCTACCTTTTCTGACTTACAGTAGAAAACTAAGCGTCCCATCTCTAACTTCTGACTCAAACCTCACCCTCCAGCACCATCTTAGGTTCTCTACCAGCCCCAGAATGCTTTGGGTTTGGAAAATGGGGCCATGACACTCCACTTAGCAGGGGCAGTTTGGAGAGTACTGGCTCATAGCACTGGAGTTCCCGTAGTGCTCAGGCTTCTTTAAGGAAGAAAAATGAGTTGGGAGAGAGGGGGCTTCTTAGTTAAGTCCCAAGGCTAAATCCCAGGCATATGAGTCATTGTAGTCTGATGTGACTCTAAAATGTGGAAACGGAAGTAGTGTGCTTCTCCTTAACAGAGATGCTACACCCTCCACACATACTCACTTGATGGCATGGTACATGTCCTCCAGGATGTCTTGCTCAAAGTCCTTTCCTCCATTCACACCTTTTAGGTTTTTGCGAAACTCCTAGAGACAGGCCAATAAGCTTTTCCCACCACGTGTTAATGCTGAAGCCCCACCCAAGGAACTCCTGGGTTTATGGTAAATAGGACTTAGGAAACAGTAAGTGAAAGAACCCACCTCCCTACCCCAGTTCCTCTTCTGGATTGGTCAGCTCTCCCTGATTCCCTTGGACAGAACTCTGTCCATTGTGCCCACTGGAAATCCTATGTCCTTCCTGCTACCTCCAGAGCTGGGTTGGATCTTCTCTGCTTGACTGGGAGCCAAGCTTACCTCCAGGGTCATGGGCGCATTCTGTTTGCGAACATTGTGGTTGTGCTGGTCAGTATTAAGCATGATGACAGCATAGGCCAGGGCAAAGCAGGCATCGCTATTGGCAAATGGGGAGCCGTTACAATTCTGAAAAAGCAAAGACCCCACTTGTGTCAATGCCCTGCTCTGGCCAATCAAACCCTCACTACCAACCCACTGGTCAATACTGGTACAGAAGAGAGGTACCAGGCAGAAAATGGCCAACTTCTTGCCAACTCCTTAACAGAAGCTGGCTTCTCTAAGGAAAGCTCACTGATGTTGTTCTCAGCCTTCTTAGAAGACAGCAGCTGGGTCCTTCAACTGGAGCCATAGAAACCCTCAGTCAAACTAACTTGGGATGCTGGGCTCAGCCTCTGCCACTCAAACTTACCCTCCAATGCTCTGTGAATGCCTCTAGCAACCTCTGGATGACTGGTGCTTCCCCAGGCAAGCGGAAGGCTTCCAGGTAGAGACGGAGAGCTTCATCTAGCCGTAGACCCTGAAAACTGAAGGTGCTATAGGGAAAGGAAGAAGAATGAAGAGGCTGAAGATGTATAAGATGCAAATATTGGGCTCTCTCTTAGCTACAGTCCCTCTAACCTCCTCCTACTGGAATAGAGGAGGATGGGGGCTCTGGTAAAGGGGAGGTATCTCCTGGTCATCTCTAACACAGACCAGAATTTGACAACTACTAATTAATCAGTGCATTCTTGCCTAGAAACCCCATCCCTGGAATGCAGAATCTACCCTGTGCTCAGCAACCCTGATCCAACCCTTGGCAATGCTCTCTATGCAGAATGGAATGACTCCCAAAGCTAACTTGCTGGAGATTCTTTCAGGTCCAACAGATATAAATCATGGGAAGAGGAAGAGTGTGTGTTCTGGGTTACCAGCAGGAACTGACTGAGACTGCTTTGAGGGAGGGACGCTCTGTTCTCCCAGATTGATCACCAACTATGTCCCACACTCCTTGCAGCTTCCTCACCTCACAAAGCTCTCCAACAGGTCAATGTTTTTGCGGTCACTCACAAACTCTCCAATCATTTTCTTGTCCAGTCGAGGGTTCTCTCGCAGCCACTGGGCTACCTCTGTGTTGTCCATTGGGATGGTGAGGAGGCCTTTCTCCTGAAGAAACTGGATCCCCTTCTTTGGTTTCTGGTTGAACTGCTCTGTGCCAGTGATGAGCAGCTGAAGGAGAAATACTAGAGGTGTCAAAAGCTGCTCTGCCCCTAAACCAGACAAGGCCAGGCTGGTCACCTAACAGGCTCCTAGAACATGGTTCTAAGTGACTCCAGAACTAAAGCTGGATTATACTGGCCCTAGCTTTCCCCAATATTCATGTCTAATTAAAATTGGCTGAGGAGCTCCTTTTCATTCCTTTTCTGAGTTCTCAAGATGCTTAGGATAGCTCCCTCTCCTCCAACCTCAAGATTAGGAAAAAAGGTAGAGGAAAGAGACTAGAGAAAGTTTTCTTTTCTTCAGTTTTACAGCCATCCCTGGGATCTGTTTACAGCCTAGCTTGGATTCTTCTTTTTTCTTTGGTTTCCTAGCTCTTAAGGCCCTGGGGTTTGAAGGATAAGGTGAGCTAACTGTGATGATAACTCAACTTTTTGTCTGTCCAGTCACAGGCCTGCAATCAAGGGCATACATAAACCACAGTCATTTAAGTTGGCCCTAAGAGAAAGAAAGGGTTAAATGGAAGGTTTTCTTTGTATTAAGAAAACAAAAAAGCACAGTTACTTGAACTTTACTAAAGTACCAGAATAAATGTCAATTCCCTTTTATTGGCAATCATCAGCCCAGAGCTTGAGATGACCAATAACCTTCAGTGACCCACATGATACCAGCTTCCAGGGCTCTTATCACCACCAGTAGCACTTGGCTCTCAGCTGGGGCAGCACTTGCCCAGGGGTACACAATAGGGTATGCCTAACTACTACATGATTTAGGAATAAGAGAATGGCTTCAAAGGAGACTGGGGGGTTGCTGAAGTCTTAACAAGCCCAAAGACTAGCCTTAGGAAGCTGTTCAATGAGCTGCTAGACTCTCCCTCATCCTCTGGGACAGAAACCCTACAAAGGACGCCCAGACAGAGGTGGACAGAGGCTGAGCCTTGGGGATATCTGTATATACCTTCTTTTTGTTTTTAATTTCAATCAGTTCCCGTGGATCTGGCAGGAGACAGGAAAATCGAGGTGGCTTCCGGGTAAACTTTTTGTCAGCTAAGAATGGGAGGAAGAGAGGGAAAAACCCATAAGACATCTTTTACCAGCATAATGACTTTCGGAAAGTTACTGATATACTCTCTAGTGAAGTATATCCACAGTCTTCCACTTCCCTAGAAGTCCTATATTCTAGGGCTCCAAATGTTTTCTTGCCTCTCTTTGGGTGTGAAGGCATGATGAGCAGCCAAGGTTCACTGAGGGACTGCCCTAAGTGTCTCTGCTCCCCTCCCCTCTTATCTCCACCAGGCCTTCCAGTTGAGGGGGCTTAGGATCAAGGACACCTAGTACCCACCCCCAGAGTCACCAGTTTCCTCCAGATCACTGCATCCTGGCTTCCCATGTTCTGTTGGCAGCCGCCCTCCACCTGGCAGATGCAGGCCCGGGATGTCTGGGGCCATGCCCACAGCTTTCCCATCACTGGCTGCTCTCTCAGCTGGTAAGAGAGAAGAAGATAATTGAAGACTTATTGGGTAGGAAACCAAGCAAAGCTCCAGAAGTTGAGTCCCAGGCCAAGGAGACCTGCATGCTTCCACAGAGGTTGCCAGCCTTGAACAGGACAAACCCAAGCCCAAATAAGTAGTCATTGTCCAAAGTCAGCAAAGCATTAGATTCTATAATTTAATAAAGAGATTAGCCAGTCACTTTCCCTGATCTTCTGCAACATCAATCTCAAGGAGAAGTCAGAGAGGATTAGAGTGGAGGCAGATACTGGGGGGGGAAGTAGAGCCTGGAGCTTTTAGGGACAGAAGTCCTATATCCTTTACTCTATGTTCTCTTTTCTCTCCATAAAGAAGTAATAATTCTGTGAAAAAGACAAACTGTGTAGGAGGAGAAGGGGAAAAATCCATGAGTCCTGCTAACCTGCCTGCCTGGCCTACGATTCACTCCACCAAACCTTGGAAACACAGAATTGGGAACACTCCAGAGGAAGTGATGTAAGGGCAGGAGAAAGGATTCAGTGAGTAGAGAAGGCATAAGCATAGAACCCTGGGATCCTCAAAGAAAGAAATGCCTCTCACTATTGCTGGCTTCTCGGGTGCCATCTATTGCCTCGTAGCCAGGTCTGGCTGCCTCTTTCTTCTCTTGCTGGGTAAGATTATTGAGGACTTTGGCCTGGCAGTGGGCCTCGGTGCTGTGAATCACTGTCAACAAGGCATCAAGAGACAGCAGGTGTGTTGTATAGAGCTGACCAGACACAGGGAAGGCATTCTGGAAAGTAAACAGATCCAGTAGACTTGAAGTTAGAATACTTTACACTTTGATCCTTTTCCAAAAATCCTGAAACTTCCTATAACTTCTATATTGCCCTGAGAAAATGCCTTTCTTCTTCCTGTTCACCAGCTCTAAAGTGTTTCCCTCCTTGTATGTAGCATCCTCACTACCACCAGAGATTTCCTTCATGGTGCCTTCATTCCAGAGGTCAGAAATAATGCTCAGCACCTTGGACAGCAGCTTGGTGAGGTCTTCAAAGAGGTTAGAACAGTAGTAGTCACAATCATAGTTGATATAGAGCTCGGTGACAAAGCTGGGGATGTGCCAGAGCTGCACAATGGCCTCCAGTGCCATCTCCTTCATCTCATAAGGCATCTTGGGATTCTCCACAGTGATGATCTCCATGAGCTTTTTGATGTACATCTGCCAATAACCCAGTAATTACCATTTGGGTGGGGAAAGGATTCAAGACAGGAAGAGACAAATTCAACAGGAAAAACATTAATCTGGAAGCAGAAGCCCAGCCAGGAGGCATGTGGTAAGAGACACTTAAAGGTATTCCATCTCCTAAATACATCCCCCTCTTTTGCCTCCATGTTAGGGCAGGCCTGGCTCTCTAGCTCACGCCTGACCCACAACAAGTTTCCTATTGCCCTTTTTGTGCTCTCTACGTGAGCATGGCCTGATTCTACTCAGAGTTCCTTTTTGTAATTTAGTGACAAAGCCAGCTTGACTTTGCCTGTGTTGCAGAGGAACTGCTAGGCAGAAGAGCTGTACCCACTCATGGTAAGGTTACCTGCCAGTCTTCATATTTGGGTTCTCCGATTTTATAGCCAGCCAGTTTTCTCTGGACTCCTTTTAACTTCTCCACTAAAGAGGCCAGCCAATGAACCAAACTATGGGGGTTAAAAGCACTCTCCTACAGAAGCTCCTAAATCCCACGCCTGCAGCATGACAGATCTCGCCCCACTAAAGATGCCATACGTCTTCCTATTTTTTTTCTTCTTCTTCCAAGTTCAAGAAACTCACCTCCAGTTGGAACTTGAGGTGCTCCCTCATGCTCTCAAACAGTAGAAAGCATACCCGCAGGGAAGCAGCATAAAGGTTCAATCGCTCTACGCTGAGTAGCTGGAGAACAGAGTAGGGTAGGCTATTAGGTTTCTGAATATGGCTCAACCAAGAGAAAAGCAGGAGAACAAACTGTGTGAAGTTGCCACTAAGGTCCTGTGCTCTGTGGGAACTCTCTATCTAGCTATTTCTGTATTTCTCTTTGGCTGCCAGAGTCCCTGGAGAGCTACTGGAGTCCTCTTGACTATGACTATGGCCCACTGGGGAGGGAGGTTCTTTCCTGGGTCTTACACTTTTCACACAAATCACCCAAACCTCACTGTGCTCCCCTGGCCCTTGAGAGACCCTGAAAACAGCCAAGGGTTCAGAGCCCCTCTAGAAATCCAATCTTACCTGGAATAAGTGGCGGCACATCTCATCCTTGATGAGGCCCAAAAGGGTTTGGCACTGGGCTACAGGAGCTGATTCAAGAGCCACTGTCAGCAAATGCAGTCCCATGTGGATCATAACCTCTGAGTTGTGGCGGTCATGTGGATTGGTGAGGGAGATGAGGAAGCGGAAGAGCTCACGAATGCAAGGAAGACCATAGGGGACCAAAGCTGTACCTGGGCAAGGCCAGGAGGGAAGTGAGACTGCCAAGAAACAACTAGCTTGATAGCTTGGCCTAACCTGCCCTATAATAATATAGGCAATTTCAGATAAGTGATTCTCTTTAAGAAAAAAAAAACATTTTTTCTGGGGTGGTAAGGAGACTAGTCTCACTTATTGAAGGGAATCAGAATTGATGATCCTACCTTTCTGTTATAAGTCCCGAACTTTCTATTCTTCCCTCTCACTTCCTATTGCCCACCAAATTCCCTCTCTGAATAAGTTAGGGAAAGACTCCATCCATGCCAACGGTCCTCTGCCTTGATATTCATTTCCTGACTAGAAAATGGCCTAGAACTTGGACCAGTAGACATCTTGGGTCCAAGATGGTCTAGGCTCAAGTACCTTAGTGGGTAGGATGGGGGAGGTGAATGGGCAGAGCCTGCTAGAGTACTCACCCTCTTTCTGGGAGGACTGTGTAAAGCGCACACCCCGGGGATTGACATAATCCATGTCATGGACAGAGGCAGAGTCAGAGTGGTCAGCAGGGGACGTGCACTCCTCTAACACTTCAGGGATGGATTCCACGGATGCTGATTGGGCCTTTTCCACATGGGCCCCTTCCTGCTATGACCAATAAAGGGGATACAGGAATAAGGATGAGGCAAGAGCAACTTGGAACTTACTTCCCACAAGTATCTGCCCTCTAAGTGTCTCTGATGGACTGCAGGTCTAGGGCCAGCTCAGTGGGCTATAATCAGTGCAAGATGACTCAGGACAGGAGTATGATGAAGGACTCAGAAAACATCTCCTGAGGCATCACTGACCTACAGTGACTAGAACCCTAGCAGCAACAGAGGCTCTCATATGCTTGGGATTTAGATCATTAACTTCTAGAGAAAGCCATGGCCAGCTCCTTCGTCTTTGCCAAGCACTACCCGTATGCATAACTTGATAAATCCCATGAGCTACCTCTCACAGTGAGTCATGCTGTGGGCTTTCTAGGCAGCACAGCTAATTCTAGGAAACAGGGAAGAACCTCCCTACCCCAAACTTCTTTTGAGCCAAGGCCTAGATAAAGGATCCAAAAGATCAAGCGAATTCCCACAGTAGAAGACTGGAGAGGGGCCTTCAGAAATCAAAGCCATACCTGGAGTTCAGGCTGCTCAGGAACCCCTAGCTCGCTGCTGCCAGGGTCTGCAGCTGTGTTGTATCCTGGAGAGCCAGGTTGCTCCAGGTCAGTGAGGTCCTCCTTAGAAGTGGTCTGGGAGGAAAACTCCAGGCCACTGTCTGTAGAAGGGCTGACCACTGCTGAAGCAGCTTCTGAACTTGCAGAGGAGATGGGAGTGGGCACATCAATGAAGGGCATGCCACCTGCCAAGCAAAGTAAGTGAGGCTTGAAGAGAGACTCTGTGGGAAACACATATACTCCATGTACCAGGGGCTCTATTTCCTAGACTGCATACTAATCTCTGCATACGCTCATCTCTAAAGTAGTCAGAATCTCTCTGGAAGGAGAACAACCTTAAGTCAACGCAGAATTGCTAAATGGTCACAGTCTGATCTGACCTGGAGTTTTTGCTCTTGGCAGAAAGACCAAAGCCCCTCAGTTGGTCTTCAATGCCTGAGAGAGGAAGGAGCTTTTCTTCTATCTATTCTAATCAGAGGAAGCAGCCCAGGGCACTCACCAGTGAGGTTAGAGGATAAGGTGGTTCCAATGGGGGTGGGCAGCTCTGAACCTGGTGTGACTTTGGTCACATGGCGTGGGGGCCGGGGGGATCTCTTCTGTTTCTTCCACTTGGATGAATCACTCATGCCTCCTGCTCTCATTTTCAGCTGGAAATATCATACCTCATTAGCACTGGTATTCAAACTAATACTCTATTCCCAGAAATCTCTCTTCTCTTAGTCCTACTGGTCCCTAGAAAACAGCCTATACCCCGCATCTGTGCCAAAGGAAGAATCTAGACCGTCAAAGCACATTGCTACTCCTCTAACCTGGCTTCTACATTTGCAGGTCAGCCTGGCAGCCTCCATGTGGAAGGTGACATTCTTCTTTTAGGCTGGTCATTGATAAAGGCAGCCCTCACACATCACTCTGCTCCCCTGAGTCCTGGGTGGCACTCCTGAGTCCTGTAGATGGTGCCTGACTCTCTTGTAGAAAGGGTAAAGGCAGGGTCTCCTTGCACAAAGATCTATAGGCCCTGGACTCCTAGGCTTTCCTCCTCAACTACCTGCAGAGCAGCCTCCTACTCCTAGTTCTTATCCAACTATGAGAGCATATTCCTTCCTAGCAAGACTCTTAGCTTTCCTATTGCTTTGTCAACTGGGACTAGATCCTAGACATATCCCCTAGTCTGGAATTTCTGCATCAAACTGGTCAAAGGCTCATTCTATGGAGTTAAGGAAGGAGTGGCATCCCAGTCGATTTGTGGAGTTAAGGTTGGAGGGTCATGTCATGCTACTGCTCTGCTCTCTACTGCTCATATGCTTTTGGCATATCAATGAAACCTCCTGTCCTCACTGTTGGTCTTTCTAGATGCAATTTTATGTTTCCAGATGGTAAAGCTACAGATTTCTTGGACCCCTATTCTATTCCTTTTCCTCTTTCTTGCTGTATTTCTATTCCTCCTATAGCTTCCTTTTAGTCACAGAGGAAAATTTCTATCATCTGTTGACTACTCTAGGATGTAAGTTTTTATGCATTCTCTACTCGAAGTTCACAGCTACTTTGTTTAGGCCCATTTCATTTTCCTTGTCCTGATGCCTTCTCAGTTAGGGTTTGAACCCAGTCCCTCTACAGAGTTAAAGGAAACTATTTATAGACTGATAGACCATTCCTGGATTGGGCAACAGCAATTCTCTTCCAGAAACCATTAGAATGACTCTAAAGAGAGTAGGAGCACTTTTCCTCCCTGCCTCTTTCTCAAGGCTGAATATACCCATATTATCCTTGCTCAACTCCTGATATTTGGGGGACAGGTCCCCCTTCCTCAACCTCCCCCAAGCCCTCCAGAACCAGGGTAACATTTGACTCTTTGCTTAGAAACCACATAATTCTTCTTTCCTTACCCATAGCTCCACCCATAAAGGAGAGAGGCCTAAGAGCTGAGCCTCGCCCCCAGCTCTTAGTAACACAGCAACAGCCTGCCTTGGATTTACACTTCTTGTCCCTCCATCTCCAAAATGCCTGTAGTCATATGCCTAGAATGGAGCTTCAAGTGCTCTGAGCTCTGTGGCTGAGCAGGAACCAGGATGCTCTCTCCAGAAACCACTGAAGCTCATCTGGGTCAAGTTCATGGTAAAAAATGTTCTAGGGGTAAGAGTCAGCCAAACAAGCAGACAGACAAGAAGCCCAAGAGATCAATGAAGAAAAATAAGAATGTCCTGGCTTTGTTGGCAATTGTCACTGAGCTCTAAAAAGTACTAACATTTGGATCCACTTCTGTGAGACATCCTTTCTCTCTAGGCAGGCCCCCAATTTCAGGGACTCCAGGAAGTCGTACTTCCACTGAGAAGCCAGTCACTCAGTGAGATTCCTTTCCACACTAGGATCAACCTTTCCTGTTTCCTTCTATATCCTCTGCAAAGCTGGTCCAATCTGATCTTTTCAGTGAGTGGTCTCGGCCTCCTGGCTGAAGTAGGGGCCGAGAGGCTGCCATGTCTCACAAATGCCTCAGCCCTTAAAACGTATAGCTCTGCTCCCTGTCCTAAGGTCTTAAGGTGGAGGGGGCAGGTGTTCATGGAACCCTATGCCACCTTATCTGTATAACTCTATATTTCAAAAGGACAGTATAAACTTTGCAAAGAAAGGGCATGTCTTAGGTTAAGAATCATGGCAAAATACTGGGCAGCCACTGAAGAGAGCAGCAACTTGAGACCAGGCAAGCACACAAATGAAATTTGAAACAATTCAAAGAGAACACAGGCCTATGGACTGTCTAGCTGGGTCCAGACACATACACAGTTCTCTTTATCTTCAATGACCTGGATGTCTACAACCACACCTCTAGCATGCACAGTCTTGTGATAGATAGCCTACACAGCCCAGACCTCCTTCTCTCCTTTTCTTAAGGCAGGGATATGGGTATTAGGGTAATCTTTAGCTTGGACCCCTTCCATATGCTCCCCTGCATATTGACTTTTAAAGGACAGAAGACATCTTTGCAGATCCCAAAGAATTCCCAGTGTCCTGAGCTATCCTGGCACCTGGCTTCTTTCCATCCATCTAGAGTCCTAAACTTTTAAATAACCCCTTTAATGGTAACCAAGAAAAAAAAAAGACCCCAACGAGATGGACTACCCTTTCCTTCCAACCCAGTTAGGTATCCAGATAGAGTCAAGGACTGTGCTTAAGTTCTCTATGCCAGCTCTGAGACAGGGAGAGGGTAGAGGAGGGAAGAGTCTTGCTCAGAGGTCCTTCATAGTTCCCCTAGAAATGATAGATATTAAGCCTTCCCACAAGATGTCAGCAGGACCCAAGCTCTCTATCTAGGCTTACTGCATGACATATCACCAGTTCAAGGCTTCCTTCTGGCTCCAGACAACCAGATGCCCCAGGAGGATTCCCAACACTGCAAAGCTACGAACACATGCAACTATTCCAAAGCCGTGCTGTGTTACTAGGGAGGGGTAAGTTGTGCTCTATATAATGGAAATGGGACCCAGATGTTACATATAAAAAATAAACATTTAAATAAATAAATAAAAAGGGAGAAAGGAGAGGGAGAGGGAGAGAGACCTTGAGGTTCTTAAAGAGTAGTACCCTCTCTAACTGGTTCAGGGCTTTGGTCTGCTCCCCACTACTTAGCTCCAGTTTGTTGAGGAGACATGGAGAAATCTGTGAAAGACAGGCAAACGAACGATTTAAACAGAGTGAAATAAACTCAGACACACGCCAACAGGGCACAAAGCAGGAATGGGGATGGATGGCAGGGGAAAGGGAAGGTCAGGTGCATGCACGAAACAGCCAAGGGTCATCTCCATGGGCAGAACCTCTTAGGGCTGCAAGCAAAATCCTCATCAGAGACCTGTGAAGTCCAGGGCTTCAGTTCAAGACAGAACGAGGCCATTCTTCTGACCAACATTCTTCTAACAGTTTGAGAACCTTCTGATCTGGAGTCAGGCTTGATTTGTCTTGTCAAGAGACTAGCCCAAGCACGAGCCCAGTCTAATCCAGCATTAGGGTGGGCTTTGGGACATAGCCTCTCTAGGCCTACCTGCTGACAAGGCTGGGCCCTGTGGGGATAACAGGACTTTGACTTTTATCAACATATATTTTTAACCCAGCCTATTAGGCCTCACCCAGTTTCTATGAAGATCTGGGTTACCAGCTTATGTAGGGGTCAACAAAGATACGCTGGAAAGGAAAGGTCCGGGAAGGAGAGGTACCTGGGAAAGAATAAATTTCTCACTAAAGGAGTGATAGCTATTTCTAGATTCCAAGCAGACCTGTCTAGGCAAAAGTATGTATTTGCTAAGCAAGGGTATCCAGGAAAATTCCCAGAGCACTGAAGTTGGGAGATTAAGGTTTGGATGAGGGACAGCACATCATACCTTCTTCATGTTGGTCCCCACATAGTTCTTGGGCTCTTCTTTAAACTGAGGTAACCTATAGAATAGAGAATCCCATGAGTGTCATTAGGGATAATAACAAACCTCCCCCTCCATGCCAGCCACAGCCCAAAGATGCTCTGGGCCAGAGCATACCCTGTCTCTTAGGAAAAGATAGGAAGAGAAGCAGGCTAATTTCACCGTTTTCAGATTTTCATCAAAGAGCCACAGGAATTGGGGGACGTATGACATAGACATTTTCTAAAAAAGAAGGTTGGGGCCGGCCCCGTGGCCGAGTGGTTAAGTTTGCATGCTCCGCTTCGGCGGGCCAGGGTTTTGGCCGTTCGGATCCTGACCGTGGACATGACACCACTCGTCAGGCCATGCTGAGGCGGCGTCCCACATACCACAACTAGAAGGACCCACAACTAAAAAAATATATACAACTATGTACCAGGGGGCTTCGGGGAGAAAAAGGAAAAATAAAATCTTTTTAAAAAGAAGGTGGCCATCAGGACAAGGTGACTAAGTGCCACTGGAGTGTGAAGGCTCTCTTCATCCTTAAACTGACTCCTTCCTGCTTGTGTTCATGTGGCAAGTACTGCTAAAAGCCACGAGATGGGGAGAGGGCAGTCTATCAAAACCCCAGGAGACTGGGCATAGGATGAGAAGTAAAAGGCAGGTTGAAGTTTTGACACCAGTAACTTTGAGCCTGAAGAGTAGGAAAGTCCTTGCAGTAGAGTCCAGGGGCAGATCTAGTCTGTAGATAATAAGGATTATTAATTATAGATCTGAAGGCAAAAAAAAAAAAAATCCCAGGGGGAGCTTTTTTTTTAAATAGACTATTTTTTAGAGCAATTGTAGGTTAACAGTAAAACTGAGTAGAAGGTACATTGATTTCCCACATAACCCCTGCCACTACATATGCATAACCTCCCCCTTTTATCAATATCCCTAGAGGAGGCTTTAAAGCCCTCCCTTCAGCTCTTCTCACAGTTTATTGAAGGGAGGTGTAGGAAACAGACAGTTAGGCATAGTATGAAAAGGCTTCCTAGGCCCTAAGTTGAGGGCCTTGACAAGGGTAACCAACAGTCTTGGTTTGCCTGAGACTTTCAGTACCAAAATGGGGACAGTCTGGGCAAACCAGGATTGTTAGTCACCCTAGCCTTGGCCTTCCTCACAGAAATTGAGCTGAGCTCTAGGAGCTCAGCAACCTACTCCAGGCTTCCTTGAGTTTGGCTTCCTCTCTGGGTTCCCTTTCCCGGCTGCTACCTGCACAGAAACAGGCACAAGTTTGGGAAGCAGAACGAGGTCTGTCAGCCTAGATTAAATAACCCTCTGCCTCCCCCTGAGGCCAAGCCAGTTCCCTCCTCCTTCTCCCTTGCTCCGTAACCCAGGACCCAGAGAACTACCCTCATCCATAATCCCAGTAGCCTCTGATGTGGCTGTGGGGTTGGCCAGGTCCCTGAAGTGGCTGTGTGGAAGCAGGCAGGCTCAAGAGGCCTGGGCAGCCAGGCTGAAGCAAACAGCAGCAGGTTTACCTTGTGAAGAGCAGCTGCACCATGTCTACTAGAGTGTGCTCTGCGGATTTTCTCAATAACTCTGCACAGGCAAAAACAAATAACACAGGTGTCATTACTTGCTGTGCTATTATCAGGAGGCTTCTCAGAGCGGACTCCCCTCCAAACCTTGTTTACTAAGGATTATGCCAAACTTATTAAAACCAGCTCCAGCTCAACCTGGCAGCCATAACTTCACTGGCCCACTAGGTGGCACTACTGGAGTCAGGAAAAAAAGGAGCACAAAGATGTGTTTTCAGGGGTTGCAGGCTGGTGTCAATCCCAGAAACCCCAAGGGAGGGAGATTTGGTGGCTGGGCTGAGTCAGTCTGGGATCTATCCCAATTCCTGTCCTGGCACAATGAGCCAAGGTCTCTATTCTAGCTGTACAACAAACAGTCAAGTAGAGAAACTTCTAGAACCCTATGGCTCCTCAAGATAGGGTGATGGAGAAGTCCTGAGTTTTCCATCTCTCTGGGGTTTAGGGACAGCATCCTGTATTCACACTTACGGACACTGTTCCCAGGAATGGTGGAGGGCCCAATATTTAAGCACTTACCACTGAGCCTCATTTCAAAGCAGATCCGGAAGCAAGACTGCATAATCTCACACACGGATTCATTGGTTAGGTGGGCACCCACTGGGGTCAGCAACAGAGTCCGCAGCACCTACCAGGAAGAAAGAGGAGATACTGTAATAAATAAGGCAGGCTGGATGAAGAGGGGTCCCTGAGAGGAGAGAAGCTGCCTCTTGCTCCTCTAGTCTCCCATGGAAGCTCTCAGGGGTGAGAAAGAGAGGGCAGCAAGAATGTTGACTTCGTTTCACTTGGTAGCGGGGTCTCCCAGGAGCTTGTCTTGGGAACTGCGTCTTTATTCTGCATGACCCTGACATAGTTCAGCACTCATTCCAGCCCTGGCCCATGAGCCCAACGGATGGATGGCATGAATAGTCTGCCAGAGGTACAAGTGTATTAAGGACTTCTGGTATTTGATATCAATTTATTTAAAACTTTTAATTATTTTCCTTAGAAAAAGCTTTTACTTTGGGTACCCGAACTGCTTGTTTAGATACAAGGTAGCTCCCTAAGCCCCACTGGAGTCAAAACACAGCTTCATGCTGCCGAGAGACTTAAGTAAGCAGAGCTGGCAGCACCAGCTCCTGGCCATTAGCCTAATTGCTCTTCCCCTCCATTTACCTGAAGGATTTTCATCAGGACAACCTCATCGCTGGCAGGATCCGTGCCCACAAAACGGGCGTGGGTGACAGCATCTGCCATGTTCTCCATGCCCTCTGCTGTGCCCTCATGAGTAGGATCTGCTCCAGTGAAAAAGGAAAGACTAAACGATGTGGAGAGGAAAGAGAAAAAAGACAAGACATCCTATCTAGGGACTCCTTTAAGAAACTTTAGTTTTCTCCTCTCCAATTCCCTAACCCATGGCTCCTTGAGCTACCTGAGAATCTTTGCCCATAACCAGCTTTTACGAGCTCCTCAACACAAACTCCACTGTGTAAAACAGTGGTTCTCAAACTTAAACATTTATCAGAATCACTTGCAGGGCTTGTTAAACATACAAATTGCTGGGCCCACTCCTCAAATTTTTGATTTAGTAGGTCTAGAGTGGGTGCCTGAGAATTTGCATTTCTAACAAGATCCCAAGTGAAGTTAACACTGCTGGTCAGGGGTCCACACTTTGGGAATCACTGGTGTAAAGCCACTCAGCTCATAGAAGAAGGGCATGAAAATATAAGATTCTGGCCCCAGAGCAAGGGCCGAGTAGGACCAGAGCTTTGAATGCCAAGGTTGCCGCCTTTTTTTTTTTCATGTGTTCTCTTTTAACACATCTCTCTCTGGTTGCTTTTGGAATTTTGTGTTCAGATACAGCTGAGGTAGAGGAGTAGGCGGAAGAAATGGACAGTCATTGCTACTCAATACTCCTACCTGGGTGCCACATTACAGCAAATTAGAGACCTCCTCCTGCTTGGGTTTCATTCTTATTTAAAACAATATGACACGGGGCAAGAATCCTGTTACCAAGCTTAACTAAACAGGACTGGAGACTGGCTAATTGAGGGAGGGAGAATTTCAGCTCTGAATAAGAAGAGGGAAGAAGGTAGCTCAGACAACCAGCGCCATGCTGGAAGCTAACACAAATGCTGCTAAGGGGGAAACTCTGCTCCCATTCATATGTTAAATATCCACAAGGAGTAGCCAAAGAAGAGGGCTTCATCAAGGCCTACAAAAGTTCTGCAGAACTGCCTGGACTGCCCTTGAAAGGGGAGCATAAGTAGGAAAAAAAGGCAGGGATATGGCAAAGTTTTGTGAGTGACAAAGTTGCTCCAGAGGCGGTATGGTGTAACACAGGAGCACCTCCTAGTTTTAAGTAATGGGAATTAGAAAAAATTCTTACCATTTTCCCTTTCCTGGTACATGAAATTAATGGAGTCTCTGAGCCTAAAGTTCAGGGGATGGCTGAGAAATCAGAACATTTCTCTTGCAACAACGAGCCAGAAGACTTTCATTAATTGTGAGGTTTTCATCTTTCTCTTCTGTCCCGCTGAGTCTCTGACACATAGTCAAAGACTCTCTTTGTCTTATTTACAGCATGCTCTACTCAGCATCAGGAGTGGCTAGAGGTCATGCAGAAGGAAGCCAATATCATGATGATATTCAGTACATGGGGTGACGCAGCTCCTATCACCCTGACTCTTCGTGTTTACCCCAATCAATACAGAAAATCCTATATTCTCAAGGCCCTTGCCTGAGTCCTCTCTCATAGCCCTGCCTGATGGTCCTTAATCAGGTCTCCAGGGTCCATAGCAGGAAATCCAGGTCCTTCTCAGTGTTGTGTAGTGTTTCAGAGCTTAGTGAATGGCAGCTTTGCTCCCACATCACAAGGCTCCTGTGGTCTGTTTCTTCCCCCTCTTTCAGTAATCTCCCTTGTTAAAGTAGCTTAAGCTCTACTGATTGTTATGTAGCTCTTATCCTCTGAACTTGAATGAAGTAGCAAAGTTAATTTTCTAAAAAGGCAGGTAAGAGTGATAGGTCTTTAGAATCACACGCAGGGCCTGCCAACAGGCCAGGCAATCAGTGGCACCAGGGTCTGGCAGTTGTGTGGGGCCAAACAAAAGGCTGGTCCTTGGAGTAGGACCTAAAATAATCCTAGAAGTCTTGGGTCACAGGATTGAGAGATGGAGGGTAGTTTCTTCTAGAAGGGCAGCCTAGACAAAAGATTGTTTAGCTTGGGCTCACTTAGCAGACCTTGTCTTCTCTGGGACCCCTTCCTTAGAATGTCCTCCTTTCCTGGCCAATCTGGAGGACACTGCAGGGAAATTTGCCAATCTCATCTCCTTTGCCTTCTGGCTTTCATACACTCCTTCCTGATCCTTTTCTCATGTCCACTGCAATCACCACCTCCAGCATTCTCTTTTCCCACCACAGGAAACTCCAATGACCAGCTGGCGTGAAGTCTCTAATGACCATCTTGTCTGCCAAGCCCAGGGAGGGGAGAGAGTAACACTGACAAGAGAAGGGAGGGAAAAGGCACAGTGGACAGCTGCTGGAGTCTGTGAAGAGAGATTACCTGCAGGTGGTGCTCAGGGCAAGGCTGGAAGTAGCTGGACCTGAATTTTGCTTAGAAAAATTATGAAGCTAGGACTAGAGTGCCTAGAGAGGCTGATGCACCTATTCAGAACCTAGTTGGCACCCAAGATTCCTGCTCAGGATCCTGAATGCTTCAGCTAAGCAAATCCAACTTTCTAGAAAGGGTTTTCTTGCCCTGAACTGAAGGCCATTTTCTTTCCTGGCTAGCTACAGTCTGAGCTGACTCTTTTCTCGTCTCCCTACCTAGAAACAAAGACAGCTGCTTGTTTTCTATGTTCCTCACCCTTATACATGGGCTGGCAATAGGAGAAAAGGAATTCAGGATCCTGAGTAACAAGATCAACTAAAGAGGAATGCAAAAAAGACACCATAAACAAATTCAGAGATAAACATTTGGGTAAACACTGGATAAAATATTTGGGCTAGGGGCCAGCCTGGTGGCGCAGCGGTTAAGTGCGCACGTTCTGCTTTGGCGGCCCGGGGTTCACTGGTTCGGGTCCCGGGTGAGGACATCGTGCTGCTTGGCAAGCCATGCTGTGGTGGGCGTCCCATGTATAAACTAGAGGAAGACGGGCACAGATGTTAGCGCAGGGCCAGTCTTCCTCAGTAAAAAGAGGAGGATTGGCAGCAGATGTTAGCTCAGGGCTAATCTTCCTAAAAGAAAAAAATATTTGGGCTAGACTTGGAAAAAATATTTGTAATATTATGATAGATGATGGGTTAATGTCTCCACTATACAAAGAACTACAAATTGATAAGAAAAACAAACAAAAAACTCCATGAAAAAATAGGCAAAGGACAAGAAATTCAAATGTTCAACCTTGAGGAAATAAAAACAAGAAAATACCCAGTATTCATCCACCAAATTAGCACAAATAAAGAATACTGATAATATTCAGTGCTGGTGACAGGGTGGGGAAATGGAAACTCTCAAACATTACTGTTGGAAATGCAAATGCTGTAATCTTTGGGAAAGGAACTTGGTAGTACCCATGAAAATGTAATATGCACATAGCCTTTAATCCAGAAATTTCAAGTACAGGAATCTGTCATACAAAAGGAAAATTAATAAATAAGGATATATGAACAAAGATGTTTATTACAGCATCATTTATAATGGCTCAAAATAGGAAACAGCCTAAATATTAAATATTAATCAATAAGAGAATGATTGGTGTTATATCTATATGGAAATTATATGGCTACTAAAAAGAAAAAAAATCATACCAGGGGCTGAGGGGAGGGGGAAATGGTATATTATTGCTTAGCGGTTAGAGTTTCTTTTTGGCACGATGAAAAAGTTTGGGTAATAGATGGTGGTGACAGTTGCATAACTTTGTGAAATGTAACTAATGCCACTGAATTATATACTGAAAAATGACTAAAAAGGCAAATTTATATGTTTTTTTGGTGAGGAAGATTGTCAGTGAGCTAACATCTGCTCCCAATCTTCCTCTTTTTGCTTGAGGAAGATTGTTACTGAGCTAACATCTGTGTCAATACTCCTGTACTTTTTATATGGGATGCTGCCACAGCATGGCTTGATGAGCGGTGTGTAGGTCTGTGCCAAGGATCCGAACCTGTGAACCCTGGGCCTCTGATGCTGAGCGCATGAACTTAACCACTATGTCACTGGGCCAGCCCCTATTATACGCTTTTTTTTACCACAATAAAAAAAGAATATACAAACTTATAGTTATAAGATTAATAAGTTCTGGGAATGTAATATACAGCATGGACTATAGTTAACAATACTGTATTATATATTTGGAAAGTTGCTAAGAGAGTAGATCTTAAAAGTTCTTATCATAAGAAAAAATAAATTTGTAATTATGTGAGGTGATAGATGTTAACTAAACTTATTGTGGTAATCATTTCCCAACATATACATATATCAAATCATTATGTTGTATACCTTAAATGAATAGAATGTTATATATCAATTGTATCTCAATAAAACTGGGGGAAAAAATAAAAGATGGATAATTATATCATATATATCTTTCTAAGTTAACACTGCTAAGTGAAAAAGGAAAATATATAGCACATAAGCCTATTTTTATTTCTTTTTTATAAAAGGTAGTGCTATTATATATATACTTATATACATGTAGAGAAAGGTATAGAAAGATTCGAACCACCCTGTTAACATTATTTACCTAAAGGAGGAGGAGGAGCATTCAGAAAGACGGAGGCAAGGCCATTAACTTTTCTTTTAGACAACTCTTTATTGTTTATCTTAAAATAAGCATGCATTATATTTGAAAAATAACTAAAAATAAACCAAACCAAACCAAATTTCCAAGGGCACCATATCTTTAACTCCCTGCAAAGCACACACAAAAAAAACTAGAGTCCCAAGGAAACCTCCTCTCCCTCCCCACTTTGCACAACTTGAGTCAATTAGCATGATGAGTAACCAATAACAATCCTATTTCTCTTCTACAAAGAAATAGATGCTGGGAAAACTTTCCAGTATCACCAGCTCATTGCCTAAAGCCTGACCACCGCAGGAGAGGCAGGAAATGAAGTGCTGTGGTCATCTAACAAAGCTTGAGCTCTTACCTATGAGCGCATATGATAGGAACTTGTTGACAGAGGTGAGCGCCAGTCCAGTGATAGGGCCAGTGGTATCTTCAGAGCGAATCACTTCCAGAAATGGGCGAAGGAAAACATTGGGCTCAATTTCTGAGAGTTCTGCAAGAAAAGAAACAAGAATGAAGAGATGCCATCTAACAAAAAGTTAACCCTAGAAAAAGTCCCTTGTTATCTGTGCCACGAGGCTAGAGCTCTTAGTAGCTGGGTCCATCTTCTTCTCACTGGATTACTTTGAATCAAATCCCAGACACTGTATCATTTTATCTGTAAAATGTTTAGTATGCAGCTCTAAAAGATTAAGCTTTAAAAACCATAGTATTATCACATTTAAAAAATTAACAATAAAATGGTTAAGATGGGAAATTTTATGTTATATATATTTTATCACAATCTAAAAAAGTTAACACATTCCTTAATATCATCAAATATTGCTGGGTCAATTTTCCATGTCCATTTCACCACCCTCCCTAGTGATACACAGGCAAACCTCATCTTGAGTACAGCCAACATGGCCAAAGAGATCCCAGGATAAGCTGCTGCTGTCTTTATGACTTTTGCTGTTATGGTCAAGGTCACTTCTCTTAGAGATAAAGAATGTAGCATATCCCAAGAAGATGAGGGAAGCTTTGAGGTTTACAGTCCTTTGCTGCAAAATAAGCCTAAAAAGAACAAAAGACTGCACAGTCCCTACTCACGGAGGCAGTTTACAATCTTGGAAGGTCCGAACCATTCTCCAGCCTCCTTTCTGCATAGAGCCAGCAGAGGGCTAACTGCCCTGAAGTGAAGGGGCAATTTATAATCTTTATTTTACAGATGAGAAAAGAAGTCTGAGATAAGATAGATGACTGGCCCCAAATCACACAGCTAATAAGAAGCAGAGCTGGGATATGAACCCAGTCTATATAAATGGTGCCAAAACTTGTAAAACCATTAGGTCTATTCTAACTAACTACTAGCACATACTCCTGAATTTAGAAGGTTTCATTCCAGGTCTAAGAAGCTACGCTACACCAGACTTGCTCCCTACCCTACTCTGCCCAAGGTTTAATTTGTTTTCCTAGAGTCTTCTGTGCTTTCATCTTTCAGAACCAGCTCCCTAAAAGGCTTCCTAAATAAGACAGGAAGATTTAGGGACATGATCAAGGCTGCTTACCTTTAGAGACAAAAGGAAGCTGGGTTTCCTAAGCACTTTCATTTTCATGCAAATGCAGGGAGCTTCCCAATCAATTCCTACCACCTCTCTCTGGGTAAACATTCTCTGGGCCCGGCTGCTCCCCAGATTAGTGCTTTAATTAATTGGCAGATTGGGTAGCATTTTCCAAGTTTGTCTGTACAGTGATCACATCAGCTGTATAAAACCTGCTTCTCATCCCCCACAACCCCCACCTAGAGATGTACAATTTGTAGAAAAAAATCTAGAGAAAAACCTTTGTGTGTCTAAGGTGGTAGACGGTTGAGATGGAAGGAATAGAAATACTTGGAAAAACTGAAATATATAAAATGCTTTTTAAAAGCACATTAAAAATTTAAAGTCATCTAGTCCTGCTGCTTTAGGAACATAACTGTATTACACATGATTTTTTCTGTCATTTAAAAAATGGTCATGTTTGGTATATTTGAGATATAAAAGTCTAGATGGAAAAAAATATTTGAGAGGCAGGACAGGGAACGGATTTTCAGAGCTTTCATCCAGTTGCAGTAATTATACTTGCTTCATGTCTTCCTTCATGGTGAATGACTAGGGCAATTTTACAGCCATGGTTTGACACTTCCAAGGCCATGTGCATTCTGCCTCTTTTGTTAAATTTTTTAATTTAGTAAAACTGACTCTTTTCTGGTATAGAGTTCTATAAACTTTAACACTTTTATAGATCCCTGTAACCACTGTGGCAACCAGGATACAGAACTATTTCATCACTCCAGAAAACTTCCTCCGTTATCCCTTCGTAGTCACACCCTCCCCCATCCCTAATCCCTGTCAACCACTGATCTGTTCTCCACCACCATAGTTTTATCGAGAAGGTCGTACAAATGGAGTCATACAGCATGTAACCTTTTGAGACTGGCTTCTTTCTTCTTTCACTTAGCACGAAACCTTTGAGGTTGTCTAAACTATTGCATAGATCAATAGTTTGCTTCCTTTTTATTGCTGAGTAGTATTCCCTTGCATGTCTGTACCAGAGTTTATCCATTCGCTAGTTAAAGGACATTCGGCTTCTCCAGTTTGGGGCAGTTATGAACAGAGCTGCTGTAAACATTTGCATACAGATTTTGTGTGAAGAACATTGGTTTTCATTTCTCTAGGATAAACACCCAGGAGTGGGATTTCTGGGTCAAATGGTAAGTGTATGTTAGGCTTTATAAGAAACTGCCAAACTGTTTTTCAGAGTCTCTTTACCACCTTGCTTTCCCACTAGCAATGAGAATTCTAGTTTCTCCACATCCTCTCCAATAATTGGTATTCTCAGTATTTTTATTTAAGCCATTCTAGTACATGGGTAGTGATATCTCCGTGTGGTTTAAATTTGCATTTCCCTAATGGCTAGTGACATAGAACATTTTTTGTGTGTGCTTATTTGCCATCCATGTATCCTTTTTAGTGACACATCTGTTCAAGTCTTCTGCCCATTTTTTCAATTGAATTGTTTTCTTACTGTTGAGTTTAGGGACTTCTTTATCTATTCTGGATTCAAGTCATTTATTGGCAATAAAATTATTTATAAATGTTACCTCCCAGTCTGTAACTTGTCTTTTCAGTCTCCTACCAGTGTCTCTCATACAGCAGACATTTTTACTTTTGATTAAGTCCAGTGTATGAAGTTTTTTCTTTTGTGCATTGTGTTTTTGGTGTCATATCTAAGTACTCTTTGCCTGGGCCGGCCCAGTGGCGCAGCGGTTAAGTGCGCACATTCTGCTTTGGGGGCCCAGGGTTTGCTGGTTCAGATCCCGGGTGCGCACATGGCACCGCTTGGCAAGCCTTGGTGTGGTAGGCGTCCCACATATAAAGTAGAGGAAGGTGGGTGTGGATGTTAGCTCAGGGCCAGTCTTCCTCAGCAAAAAGAGGAGGATTGGCAGCAGATGTTAGCTCAGGGCTAACCTTCCTCAAAAAAAAAAAAAGTACTCTTTGCCTAATCCCAAGTCACAAAGATTTTTCCTATGTTTTCTTCTAAAAGGTATACAGATTTATGCTTTTCATTTACACTTATAATCTATTTTGAGTTAATTTTTGTATAACGTGCGAGGTTTACACCCAGGCTTTTTCTTGCATATGGATCTCCAATTTTGCCAACATGATTTATTTAAAAAAAACAATCTTTTGGGGCTGGCCCGGTGGCATAGTGGTTAAGTTCGCAGGCTCTACTTCAGTGGCCCAGGGTTCACTGTTTCGGATCCCGGGTGTGGACCTACGTACTGCTTATCAAACCATGCTGTGGCAGGCATCCCACATATGAAGTAGAGGAAGATGGGCATGGATGTTAGCTCAGGGCTAATCTTCCTCAGCAAAAAGAGAAGGATTGGGGGCCGGCCCGGTGGCGCAGCGGTTAAGTTCGCACGTTCCGCTTCTTGGCGGCCCGGGGTTCGCTGGTTCGGATCCCGGGTGCGGACATGGCACTGCTTGGCAGCAATGCTGTGGTAGGCGTCCCACATATAAACTAGAGGAAGATGGGCACGGACGTTAGCTCAGAGCCAGGCTTCCTCAGCAAAAAGAGGAGGACTGGCAGTAGTTAGCTGAGGGCTAATCTTCCTCCAAAAAAAAAAAAAAAAAAGAGAAGGATTGGCGGTGGATGTTAGCTCAGGGCTAATCTTCCTCAAAAATAAATAAATTAAAAAACAATATTTTCTCCATTGAGTTGTCTTTGCATCTTTGTCAAAAAACAGTTGGCTTTATGGGCCAGCCTAGTGGTGCAGCGGTTAAGTTCACACTTTCTGCTTCCGCAGCCCGGGGTTCACCGGTTCAGATCCTGGGTGTGGACCTATGCACTGCTCATCAAGCCATGCTGTAGCAGGCATCCCACATATAAAGTAGAGGAAGATGGGCACAGATGTTAGCTCAGTGCCAGTCTTCCTCAGCCAAAAAGAGGAGGATTGGTGGCAGATGTTAGCTCAGGGCTAATCTTCCTCAAAAAATAAATAAATAAATAAAATAATAACATAATAACATAAAATAATAAATAAATAAATCTGCTTTATTTGTGTGAGTCTCTTCTTGGTTCTCTGTTTTGTTCCATTGATCTGTGGTCTAACTCTCTGACAGTACCACACCATCTTGATTCCTATAGCTATACACCATCTGGATTCCTATAGCCATATTCTAAGTCTTAAAATCAGGTAGTGTGATTCCTCCAACTTCATTCTTTTTTCAATACTGTTTTCAGTATTCTAATTTCTTTGCCTTTCCATTTCAATTTTAAGAAAAACTTGTCTGTATTTACAAAAAATCTTGTTGGGAGTTTGACAGGAATTACAGTGATTCTATAGATCAGTTAGGGGAGAAATGACATTTTTACTATGTTGTGTCTACCAATCCATGCACATGGTATGTCTCTCCATTTATTTAGATCTCCTTGATTTCTTTCATCAGTGCATTGTAGTTTTCAGCATACAGGTTCGGTATATATTTTGTTAGATTTATACCTAAATGTTTAATTTTATTTGGAGTGTTTGTAAATGGTATTGTGTTTTAATTTCAGTTTCCACATGTTCATTGTTCATATATAGAAATGTGATTGATTTGTGTATCGACTTTGTAACCTGCAACCTTACTAAACTCACTTATTAGTTCTAGGATTTTTTTTGTAGATTCCTTGGGGTTTTCTACATAGACAATTATGTTATCTGCAAATATACTGACAGTTTTATTTCTTCCTTTCCAATTTACATGCCTTTTTTGTTTTCTTTTCTTGTCTTATTGCACTGGCTAGGACTTCCCAGACTATGAAAGTAGACATCTTGTCTTGTTCTTTTTATATATTGCTAGACTTGATTTGCTAATCTTCTGCTTCTTAAGATAGAAGAATTCAATGTGGCATTGAGAGGCTTGGAGAGAGCAGGAGTGATACCATACAGAGGCTTGGACAAAGTTCCATCAAGAACTCTCTGGAGGAATTTAAAATTATGGACTAAGAACAGTTTAGTGGATACCAGGGGAAAGGTGGGGTAGGGGGTGGGCACAAAGGGTGAAGTGGTGCACCTACAACACGAATGACAAACATTAATGTACAACTGAAATTTCACAAGATTGTAACCTATCATTAACTCAATAAAAAAAAAAAAGAAAAAAAAAAGAACTCTCTGGAGGCATACACAGCATACAATCCAGTCAGTGGACAAGGGATCATTAGCCTCACTGCTACCAATAGCCAGGCATATGATACTCAAGTTCATCTGTCAAATTAGGTAGTTGGAATCTATGATTACTAAAATCCATTTATTCTAGAACTTCCATTCTGTGAGTCAACACTTTATGGAAACTTAGTGATGGAAAACTAGAGGGGGTGGACTTTTTAATGAGCCCCCAGGAAGCTTTACTATCACCCTCACTCCTCAACCCTCTAAAAAAAGAGAATCACGGTATATAAAATTAACTTTCCCAAAAGAGTTTGGTCTAGGCAGAATTGGAGTTTTGCTCTCTAGGTTCAACTGCTGATTGCTAGGAGCATCAGAGAAGCTTCAACAGGAAGAACTCCTGTAGCTTTTGGTGGTGAGGAGGGGACACAGCAGGGGAGGTTGTGCTCCTAGCAGGGCACCATTAGTAAGAACATTTCTGATTTAAGGGGTACCTCTTTGTAAACACATAGTTTAAAAAAAAACAAAACTAGAATTTTGATTCATAATCCTGGTAAGGATTATGATGGTCCTCTAGAATACTGCTTCTCAAACTATCTGTGGTGAAGGGCCAGAATTTTTTTTATGTCAATCCATTGCAGACCCATAGTTTTATAAATAAAACTAATTACTAGAAAATGCAATTTAAAAAACAAAGACATAATACAAACTCCACTTTATTATTAGAATAAACATACAAAAAGTTACTTGGCAAGATGTTATAAAAATTTCTAAATGCTTTCTCTCAATTTCTGTATACACCCCACAGTGTACCAACCAAGGAGCAGTTTGTGAACCTGAAACCATGTAGAGATTATACTTCGAGTAATAGTGCTCTACAAAAATAAGCCATAATTTTCAACTAGCCATTCCAGAAAATCCTCCAAATCCTAGGATATTATAGTTAAAATAGGTCCTCAAAATAATTTACAAATAAGGTAGTAATTAAGATTTAGGGAAGTTAAGTAAGTTGTACAATGCCACAAATCAGTTAGTGTTAGAACCAGGACTAGAAGTTGAGAGCACTAGGCAAAAACATGGGCTTTAGAGTAGGGTTCAAATCCCAGTTCTGCAACTTAATGGCTATGTGATAGACAGTAAACTTTTCTAAGCCTGATTTTATCACCTGTATAGTGGGTGTTAGAGAATTAAAATAAATTACATTTAAAAATAAATAACAGCAGCTAACATTTATTGAGCTTATACTATGTACAGGCACTGTGCTCAACAATTTACACACATTATCTCATTTAATCCATGTAAAACGTGGTACAATGCATAGAATAAAGTGAACGTGCAATAAATATAACTAAGATATTATTATTCGAGTGTTTTTTTTTTTGAGGAAGATTAGCCCTGAACTAACATCCACGGGCAATCCTCCTCTTTTTGCTGAAGAAGATTGGCCCTGAACATCTGTGCCCGTCTTCCTCTATTTTTCATACGTGGGACGCCTGCCACAGCATGGCTTGATAAGCAGTGTACAAGTCTGTGCCTGGGATCCGAGTGGGCAAACCCCGGGCCACCCAAGTGGAGCGTGTGAACTTAACTGCTACCCCACCGGGCCAGCCCCTATTCGAGACTTTTTAGCTCTAGAGTCCCGGTCCAGTGTTCTTAACACTGAAAGTTATTTTTTAAGATTTAAGTAAATTCAAAAACTTCAAAGGTAAGCCTTCTATCTTTGACTACTGAACCTTAAAAGGGATACAAGTTAAATAAATACCAAGATAACTGGTGGTTGTTATTTATGTATGGTGCAATTTGGGATAGCTCTTTTAAATTCTGAGAGTTTCAGTTTTCTCCAAGGTACACATAGTTATCAGAGAAAGGAAAAAACTTCCTTTTTTAAATGAATGATTGAAGTATTTATCCTCTTTTTAGAAGAGAGAAAAATAACAATAATAGCAGCTACGGTTTATTACTTTGTGCCATGCCATGCGCTAAGCACTTTATATACCTTCTCTCTTCATAATTATCCCTATTTTGAAGACGAAAATGAGACTTAGAAAGGATAAGTAGATCTACTCACCCGCTAAGATCATACAACTAGCAAGTGTTGGAAATGGGAATCAAATCCATGTTCATCTGTCCCCGGCCATTTGACTCTACTACTTCCTATGACGCCAGAACAGAAAAGTTTCTGGTGTTCTACCTACTGGCTCGGCCTGCCTGGGGACTGAGATTCAATTGTCTAGACCTTCTTCAGAAGAGTAAGAGTTGCCTGAGTCCTTCAGGAGAAAGGTGCCATGATGCTGCTCATAGTAAGCAGGCTGAGTAATTTCACAACCAAGGAGATACCTGATACCCCTGCCAAGCAGCCAAAATACCCACCCTGGAAGGCTGTCAACCTCAAGGCACAAACAGTCCAGTAAACAGAATGCAGATCAGGAAGAGGGTTGCTCTAAAGGTAACTGGTTCATGTTCTAAGATGGGAAGAAAAAAAGGAATGTGTACAAAAAGGAGGGGAAATTCAACTCCCCATTGGAGAAAGAAGACTTGGGATCCTTCTAGGACTAGGCCACCCACTTCTAAAATCAAATTCAGGTCCAACTTCTGGCTAGTCAGTGATGAATAAGAACAATTACAACAAGAATTATTAAATTCTGGAGAAGCTCATAGGCCGCTTCAACACAAAGCAAAGTGAAGCCCTTTAGAGACGTCTTAGTGGTCTTCTGTCCATACTCTGCTCAATACTAGTGAGCAGGGAGCTCAACTCCCTATATTATGACATTAAGACAGAGACGTCTCAGTTTGGCCCAATGCCAGTCTGAGAATCTGCAGATGTTCCCCAAGTCTCCTGTCTTCTCAGATAAGGAGGTGATCTGTCCAAAAGGGGATGAATCCTTACACTGTTTTCTCTTTTCATGTCAGAGCTGCGACCCTCTCTGATAATCTATGTCTAAGGCCTCAACATGTAGCCTCAAGCACTGCCCTTAGACAAAAGGGAACACTCTCTTCCTAGCCTACAGGGGAGCAGTCACCATCCTCCCAGGAGGCTTGTGGTCTCCAGCTTGCAACAGCCTTTTCTCATTTGGCCAGCACTGGGCTGGCACATTCCTGAGCCAAAATGCACACATAAGCTGCTTTCCCTGGTAGCGAAGCTCTTCACTCCTGAGTGACTCTTATCAGAGGCAGTTGGGCATTCTCAATTGGATTACGCTGACAAGGAAAAAGGCCTGTGGTATATTATTTCAACACCACTTGGTTTCAGAAATGCCTGTCTCGACTCTTTTGCCCTCAGAGCCTACTTCTCCCTTCTTGCCTACTAGAGGGTCACTAGCCTGCTCCCATCCTAGCTCTTCATCCTGCAAATATTGGCTCATGTTCCTGGAGACAGAATATCGGCATTCACAAGGTGGATCACGTATAACAGACTAATAAATCAGAGCATGGTAAAAACAGAAGTCTAGTTCATTTACCCCTCTTGACATTTCTGTATCCAGAGAAACAGGACAAAATTATTTGAGCATAAAAGCTTTTTGGTTTTTGGCTTTTCTGTCTATGCCTGCACATTCCATTTTAGAAGAAAGTGTTAGGTCCTTATACTCTACTTTTCTGACTATGCTATACCCAGGAATATTTCTTGTGAAAGTGAAACTAAGATTGAGAACAATCTGCAAATGGAATTTTTGAGATACTTGAAGTTCAGTAGGAAGGAGTTGTGCTCTTTTTGGTCACTAGGGAACCTAAAGAGCAGTGATCCAAAGGATGAAAAAACTAAACTTTGGTGAAGCCAGAAGCCTCTGGAATATCTGCCTCACCTTTATTTCCAGACCTTGAATGGTCTGGTGGGGATTTAGGCTTGATGTCAGGAACTGACTTGAGAGAAGACTGCTAAAGGGCAGCTCTCAAAGAATGTATTACCTAGTCTGGACTTAAGGGTCCAACCCAGATAAGCTTTTGCAATTCTGTCCTATAAAACAGGAGAAATGAAATAAAGAAATGTACTAGGCCCAGTCTTGGTCTGTCACTAACTATGTGACCTTGTGCAAAACACTTCACTTCTGTAGGCCATACTTTCCTCAACTAGAGGGTTTTCCTGAGGAAGGTGGTGGTGGTAGTAGTTTAACTAAATTCTACAAGGCTCCTTTAGATCCCTAAAACTTAGTGTAAATGCAAAGTACAGTTTGGGAGTAAATGCACATGAATACAGTCTGTTACAAAGGTAGCCTGGTGGGAAAGTAAGCCTAATTTGTTTGTCTAAGCTCCTGACAGTGGATCCTCTTTTTTCAGCTATCATCCAACAGTTTCCCAGGTCTGTTTCTTTTTCTCAAACAAATGCTTAGTTTCTTAAGGTACCTTTAGACTGGTGGGGCAGCAAGTGGGGTGGGGGAGACATTATCTTTGATATTATGACCCTTTAAGAGACAAAGTATGGTGATGGCTTAATCACTACCACATCCAGGTACAAAGTGGGTCCATGGGTCCACCCAGGGCCAGCAGTAGAAGATAACAGTACCAACCAACTTACCCTAAGAAAGGCAAATTATTTCTAACACTTGATCCTTTAAAAACTCTTTGGGAAATATTCATTTTTCAGGCTGATCTATCCCTTAAAGGCCAACCCAACCTGTTTTTATAACTCAAGAAACCAAACCTTTACTCTTTCTCTGATTAAACATGAACCATTTCTGAACCTATGCATCTTGGGCTTTTACTGAAAGTCTGAAAACCTTAAGGATTAGAAACCACAATTTTATATTTTCCCCTAAGCTGTCTTTGATGAGTATATTGTAGAAGGTCACGTTCATGAGGTCTCAACCTAAGCCAGAGATGACATAAGAACCTCCTCTTCCCTAGATATCTGGCCCAAAAATGTTCAAGATGACCAAGAAAGAAAAGGGTTTTTGGTATTTACATATGCTATCTGGCTCAAGCACTTTGTCGGGACCTTGGTCACCTCTCTGGCCCTATAGCAGGTGCACCTCTCCTTACGGAGAGGGCAGGAAGAAGATGTATCTTTTTCAGGATTGAAAACCCTGAGAGCACACAGAGCCCATAGCAGACTGCTTTCAGTAAATCTCTGCTCCTGAAATCTTCACTTTTACCATCTCCTCCTTGTTGAGTAGGGCCACCCTGGTCTGCCTAAAGTCAGATTTAGCCTTCACTTTCAGAAGATAAGACAAATACTTAAAGGCAGCATACATATGGGAAAATAGGTTATTGCATGACTTTCTCCAATATGATGCATGAATCCTGATTGGAAGAGAAATGTGCATTCCTGCTAAATAGCCAGTTTAGATTGCTGCTAGGAGCTGCTATTTACCATCCTGACAAGAAGAATCTCATTCCATCACCCAGGACAGCAATCTTAATTTGCCTCAGACATCAGCAACAGCTACATGGATTATTAAGCACAATTATTATACATAGATTATTTATTTTATCCTCCCAATAACCTTGAGAAATAGTATTACTGTCCCCGTTTTACAGATAAGGAAACCAAGGCTCTAAGAGGTTAAGTGACTTGCCCAAGGTCACACAACAAGTGGAAGAGGTAGAATTTAAACCCAGGTCTGTTCTGGACTCCAAATCAATGCTCTTAAACACTGCATTATGTTCTTAAATATGCCATGCTATTGCTACCGGTTTACTACTAGATATATTAACTACATGACTTGGATGGCAAATAAAAATTTAAGGCTCAACTATCCTAGAATTGAAGTTTCTTCTGCACCTTTCTTCCTCCTAACCAATGACTAAATACTGTTAGTTATTGATTTTAGTACAGCCACACGAATTAAGCATCAGGTTTGCCCAGGTTCCCTTCGAATCCAATAGGAAGAGTGAGGCCCCTTTGACAAGGTTGGGAGGGCTAACTGAGGCCTACAGGGACTGGCCTCAAACATATCTCAGAGGCCCGAGGACAGACTGATCCATCTGTCTTACTGAAAGCACATGCCTGATGTGTATCAACTCTAAACACTAGTTCTCTTCCTTCTAGAGGAAATCGGCACATATTGAAAGGAAAGCAATTAGGTTGTAACACACAGGCAAACCAGAGCTGCTGTGGTCCTTTACTCTGCCTTGCCGTTTTCTGCATGCATTGCACGAGACCAAGCCCAAGCTTAAGCAGGTAATTTGAAAGCCCAGGAGAAATTAAAAACTTCTGTGGCTATACTTTAAAATAGAACAATTCACCCCAGCTTCATGCAGTCATTACACTTGGAGCTACTTTTTCAATCCAAATTCCTCTTGTAGTTTAGTAAAAAAATTTGTTGTTTGACGGCAGCAAGAAGAGAAGACAATTACAGATTTATTATCAATTACCACCCTCTCAGGTCTCCTCTAGGGGCCTGAAGGAAAGTAAAAGAAAATAAAAAAGAACTAAATTCTGAATTGACAATAGCAAAGTCTACATATGATGGAAAAGACTGAATCAATAGCCAAAGCTTTTGAAGAAGAATCAGAGAATCCCTAAAGAATATCAATTATTTGGGACTGGTAAGCAACATCTCCCGGTCCCTTAAGTGCACAGAATCCTACTTATTCACCTTTCTCCGACAGCTGGAAATGGTTTCTACAGCAGCATATCACAAATTCTTAGAGACACTAAGACTGAGGAATCTTATTCTACCTTAGCCACCCTTTGTGCTAATGGGCTCAAGAACTTCATGATAAGGGACATTTCCCATTTTACTGATGGGGAAAACAAAGGCATAAAAAATGTAACCCATAAGGGCCAGGACAAGTACTCCAACCACTTGCCATTGTTGCCTCTAAAGACACGTTTGTGAGCTGGAGAATGAACAAATAAAGTTTACGGGAGCAGCAGTACTCTGAGAAGTCACATGTTATTTGCTCTGAAACGTGCCCAGAGAATCTTTAAGACAGCTGAATCTGGAAGAGCAATCCTAACATGGTTGGGAAAAAACTTGAGAAAACATGGGACAGAACCCGAGTTCAGCCAACACCTGTTCCTCCAACGATGTCTGTCTATCTCTCTCTCTCTTTCTGTCTCTCGTTTTATCCCAACTGCACACAATACAAAAGCTGCATTATACTGGTAAAGTTGCATTCCAGCCTAGAGTGCGCAGTTAATGTTTTTTACAGCCCACATGCCTCCTTGTGATGGATGACCACTTTATAATGAAATACTTCATGTTCAAACAACTTATAAATAGTGAGTGTTCTATTACATGGCTTTCAAAACAAACCCAAATTCAGAAAGACCCAGAAAGAAACAAGGATGACTCCTGAAAAGAGAGGAGGAAATTAAGAGAGAATCCTCTGTAATGCCTTCATTCCTAAGGAAGGTTTAGTCCTAAGGAGAATTTGGTATCTAAAAAGGCACTGATTTCAACAAATAATGTTAGAACAATTGGACATCCATATACAAAAAAATAAGCCTGGATGTAAACCTCACACATTATACAAAACTTAACTCAAAATTGATTATAAGTGTAAATGAAAAGCATAAATCTGTATACCTTTTAGAAGAAAACATAGGAAAAGTCTTTGTGACTTGGGATTAGGCAAAGAGTACTCAGATATGACACCAAAAGCACAATGCACAAAAGAAAAAACTTCATACACTGGACTTCAGAAAAGTAAAAATGTTGGGGCTGGCTGGGTGGTGCAGCGGTTAAGTGCGCACGTTCCACTTCGGTGGCCAGGGGTTCGCCGGTTCGGATCCCAGGTGCACACATGACACGGCTCATCAAGCCACGCTTTGGTAGGCATCCCCCATATAAAGAAGAGGAAGACGGGCATGGATGTTAGCTCAGGGCCAGTCTTCCTCAGCAAAAGAGGAGGATTGGCAGGAGATGTTAGCTCAGAGCTAATCTTCCTCAAAAAAAAGTAAAAATGTCTGCTGTATGAGAGACACTGGTAGGAGACTGAAAAGACAAGTTACAGACTGGGAGGTAACATTTATAAATAATTTTATTGCCAATAAATGACTTGAATCCAGAATAGATAAAGAAGTCCCTAAACTCAACAGTAAGAAAACAATTCAATTGAAAAAATGGGCAAAAGACTTGAACAGATGTGTCACTAAAAAGGATACATGGATGGCAAATAAGCACACACAAAAAATGTTCTATGTCACTAGCCATTAGGGAAATGCAAATTTAAACCACACGGAGATATCACTACCCATGTACTAGAATGGCTTAAATAAAAATACTGAGAATACCAATTATTGGAGAGGATGTGGAGAAACTAGAATTCTCATTGCTAGTGGGAACGCAAAGTGGTAAAGAGACTCTGAAAAACAGTTTGGCAGTTTCTTATAAAGCCTAACATACACTTACCATTTGACCCAGAAATCCCACTCCTGGGTGTTTATCCTAGAGAAATGAAAACCAATGTTCTTCACACAAAATCTGTATGCAAATGTTTACAGCAGCTCTGTTCATAACTGCCCCAAACTGGAGAAGCCGAATGTCCTTTAACTAGCGAATGGATAAACTCTGGTACAGACATGCAAGGGAATACTACTCAGCAATAAAAAGGAAGCAAACTATTGATCTATGCAATAGTTTAGACAACCTCAAAGGTTTCGTGCTAAGTGAAGGAAGAAAGAAGCCAGTCTCAAAAGGTTACATGCTGTATGACTCCATTTGTACGACCTTCTCGATAAAACTATGGTGGTGGAGAACAGATCAGTGGTTGACAGGGATTAGGGATGGGGGAGGGTGTGACTACGAAGGGATAACGGAGGAAGTTTTCTGGAGTGATGAAATAGTTCTGTATCCTGGTTGCCAGAGTGGTTACAGAGATTTACATATGTATTAAAATTCATAGAACTGTATACTAAGAAAAGTCAATTTTACTACAGTCATGTGCGGCATAATGTTTCAGTCAATAAAAGACTGCATATATGAAGGTGGTCCCATAAGATTAGTACCATATAGCCTAGGTGAGTAGTAGGCTACACCATCTAGGTTTGTGTAAGTATATTCTATGGTGTTTGCACAAGGACAAAATCACCTAACGATACATTTCTCAGAACTTATCCCCATTGTTGACACGTGACTGTATATCATTATTAAAGGAAAAAAGGTATTGAAAGAATCTTAGTCTATGAATCTCAGTCTGGCTCACGTGAAGAATGTCATCCACATGATGCAGCCCAATACCAGGCCTTGGCTTCCAAAACTGAGATCTGAAGATATCCAGATTACGTTTAAAGGAATGGCCACCCATAAAGGTGGACCTGAACTCAGAAACACCCTTTTTCCTTGAGGGTTTGTGGAAAGTCTAGACTGGCATAGAGAGCCTATTTCTTCTCTCCCTGGGCTCTTCTAACCAATATTAGAAAAGATTTGGAATTGGAACCTATTTTTTCGAAATCTTCAGTTGAAGCAGCCCTGTAAAGACAGATCATGCTTCTGTCAACTTCAACCCACTGAGCATGGTTAGAGAAACTACTGCTTTGGTACATTAAGTCATCTGGCTTTGGGAGCCCACACCCCCAACCTTCAGGTTCTTGCTTTAACCTTTGGCCCATGAGAATTAGTTCCCCAAGGCCTAGGTAAGATAGAGGCATTAAAAATATAGAGAAAGAATTTACCAGGGCATAATTTATCTCCCATAATATTTGACACACAGGATACCAAATCCTACCCAGCTAAAGGCCGTTGGCAATATTAATGTCACTAAGAGAAGTGCTGACTTCTACTGCACACAGCTTCAAGGAGAAAAGGTCGGGGGATAAGAAGCAAGGGTGAGGAGGGGCTTTCGTCTGGCACACGGACTTACTGCACGCTCAGGAAGTATTTGGGCCACCAAAGGCCCCTGTCCTATATGAAGATGCTCATTTACCTGCTTCAAATGTACCAAGCCACAGTATATACCACTATGTAGCCATATCCTGAAAAAGTCTCTAATCCAGCATCCATTAGATTAGGTCTAAATTCTGCTGGCCAAGCCCCAGCTTCTCAGGGGGCTGGCATCAAATAGGGAGGCTGGAGTAGGGTTTCAAACACCTGTTTCAGCTTTTTAAGTGTCCGATTCAGGCCACTGTGCTCTGGCAGCAGGGACCCTGGTGATGTGGGTTCTCTTCTCCTGCCAAATCCTCAACTTAAAGAGCCCAGTCCCTCAGAAAAGGAAAAGATAGACTGGGAGGTATAGCCACTTTGAAGAACTGTTTCTTTTAAAGTTAAACACACACCTACTCTATGATCCAACAATTTCACTCAAGTTTTTATCCAAGAGAAACTAAAACACACATTCACAAAAAGACTTGTAGAGGAGTGTTTATAGCAGCCCATTCATAATAGACAAAAAACTGGAAACAATCCAAATGTCTTTCAAAAAGAGAAGAGTAAATTCTCTTATGGTTTATCCATAAAATTGAATACTACTCAGTAAAACAAACAAATCAAAACAAAACTAGTAATACATGCAGCAACATGGATGAATTCCAAAAACATGCCAAGTGAAAAGAAGCTAGATACAAAAGAGTATATCCTGCATGACTCCATTTATATGAAATCCAAAAACAAGACCAATCTATGGTAGAACACAGAAAGTAGTTTTTTGGGGGAGGGAGGGAGAGGGTAACTTAAACGGGGCATGAGGAAACTTTCTAGGGTGACAAAAATGTTCTATACCTAAGGTCTGTGCATTTTAATGTATGTTAATTATACCTCAGTTAAAAGAAAAAAACAAAAGGGGGCTGTGGGCTTGGAGAGAGCCCTCCCTACTTGGCATTATTCAGGAGAATGACGATATAGAACAGAAGAAACAAATTGCTTTCCCAACTCACCATTCTGGGAGGAGAGGCTCAATAGGCAGCTGAGCTGCCACCTCAGTATCCCTTTGGCAATCTTTGGGGAAAGAAGAGATTTTCAGGTGGTAACTGATATACCCTCAAAGGGACCCTGTTGGTCCCCAAAGGGATGTCACTGAAATGTCTAACAGTGTTTACTTCCCCATTGCTAAAAGTATAATCAGGGTCCAAATTTAGAAGAAAGTTCAGATATAAAAAACTAGGTCCTCAATATTTACAAGTCACAAAGTATTCAAAAATTAAATTATAACCATAGTAATAAACAAGTAAGTCAGAGCTCTAGTTCCAGAACTGCCACTACTCTGTCACAAGGCCTTGCATAAGACATGACCTTCTCTAAGCCACAGGTCTTTCTCTATAAAATGGACTGGATGACCTCTATCTTTCATTTTAGCTCTACCACTGTACGATTTTAACTCTTAAAAGTTCATGTGGCCTTCAGGATCAGATGGGGAAGGCAAGCCTTGTAATCCTTCTCAGTACTGTTACAGAGACTTATCCTTTAGCTTAAAAAGGACCCCCATAGGGATTCTGCATATTATGAGAAATGATTTCTCCCCTCTAACACACTTACAGAGTTAGATTCAGGGAGAAAAGCAGTAAATCTAAGATGTGAGGATCTGGTTACACGGCAAACCCAAGGTGGCACAGGATAAAAGTAGATATCCTCAAAGTCCAGTGGGAAGGGGTGAAGGGAAGCACTTATGTAGTGACAGACAAGAAATAATGTACAACTGAAATCTCACATCAATGTAAACTATTATGAACTCAATAAAAAGGAAAAAAAATCCAGTGGGCAGATTGGAGAAGGAAACAAACGTGTATTGAGCGTCTACCACATGCAAGGTATGCATTGTACTAGGCACCTTGCACACATCATCTCATTTAATCCTTAGAAGAACCCTATAAGACACCTTTTTAATTTCCATTTTACTGATGAAAAATGGAGGTTCAAATAGGTCAAGTAAATACTCAAGACCACCCAATGGTAGAGATGGGATTTGAACCCAGGTCTATCCAACTCCAAAGTTTATGCTTTTTTCCACAACCATTTGGCAGGAAATAAGTTAGAGATCCTAGATCTCAAAGGGGCCCTAGGAAATCCTAGCATTTTCTCCTTCTTGAAAATAACTCATTTCATATATCTTGGGTAGCCCTTGGCACCACACAGAATAAAGAGTTAAACCTACAATTAGGAAGAGGAAATTCCCTGGAAAATTGAAACACATGCTGTAGCTCTGACTAAATTTCACACCCGTTCTGTTGAGCAACATCCATAGTGTGTGAGAAAAGATCCCCCCCGAACCTCCAGTGCCCCCATCCTTTATGCATTCCATCACCTGCTGCCTTCCTTCAGACTAAGCTGAGGGGGAGGAAGAGAGGAAGACTATACATCTTTGCGTGGTGCATATTTAAGCCAGAGGTTAATGAACCCAGGGTAGGAAGAAGTACTAGGTAAAAAAAAAAAAGGAATAATGCTTTCTCATTTCTACTTGGACCAGCATAGGTGGGAGCTCTTATGACAAGCCACAATGAGGGAAGGGGTTGGACTTCTGCTGAGGAGGAAAGGGGGAGGCTGTCCTTCCTGGAGAGTAGGCAGAACTCAGAAGAACAAGGGCAATTTACACCTGTCCCCTTTGTCTGGTATTTCATGCTCAAGTAAACTCTGTATTTCTGTCAATGAGAGTTATGGCTCACCTAGGGGAGCAAATGAGAAGGTGGAAACAATTTTTTTTTCCCTCTGCTATCCCCTTCAACCAGATTCCTGCTTATAACAACGAATTTAGTTATTTGGTACTGAAAGTTGACTGGATAAAAGATGCTTGTGGGAACCTAAGAGGCTAGGGTAGCTACTTGGTATAAAAGAAGGAAGAAAAGGAAAAAGGTAAGGACAAATGAACAAATGCCATTATGATAATTAGTCGCCAAAGACAGTCCCATACAATGCCACCCTTCACATGCCCCTCCTCCAATCAAGAGGTGGGGCTTATGTCTGCTCCCCTTGAATCTGGTCTGTGACTGCTTTGACAGATACAATGTAGAGGAAGTGACAATCTGGGACTTAAACGCCCAGCCGCTGAAAAGGCTTTGAAGCTTCTATTTTTTCCATTTTGGAGATCTGAACTGCCATGTACAAAGTCTAAGCTACCCTTTGGGAGAGAAAGGTCATGAGGAAAAGCCCTGGAGACTGAGGCATCACATCAAAAGAAGCCACATGGTGCCAGACATCCAACCAGTCATAGCTGACTGCAACTGCAGGAGACCCCAAGTGAGACAATTAGAAGAACTGCCCAGCTGAGCCCTAGTCCATTTATGGAATTGTGAAATATAATAAAATGGTGGCTGTTTTAAGCCACAAAGTTTTGGAGTGGTTTGTTGTGTAGCAATAGATAACTGAAACAGCTGGCTTTTGTTGAAAATGAAGCTAGTAGTTCTTTTGTCCTGGGCAGATAACATAAACTGTATTGTAGGAAAACAGGAAAATCTACCCAGTTTTAGTTAAAAAAAAAAAAAAGGAATTTTTATTGGGAGGAAATCCCATTCCCACTAGCAATTAAAAATAAAAAATACAGTGGTTCCCCTTTATCCGTGGTTTCATTTTCTGCAGACTGTTACCTGTGGTCAACTGCAGTCCAAAAATATTAAATGGAAAATTACAGAAATAAGCAATTTATAAGTCTTAAATTGTGTGCTGTTCTGAGTAGTGTGACGAAATCTCATGCCATCCTCCCCAGGATGTGAATCATCCCTTTGTTTAGCATATTCACACTGTATAGGCAACCTGCCCATTAATCACTTAGTAGCCGTCTCGGTTATCAAATCCACTGTCCCAGTATTGCAGTGCTTGTGTTCAAGTCACCCTTATTTTACTTAATAATGGCCCCAAAGCACAAGAGTAGCAATGCTGGCAATTCAGATATGCCAAAGAGAAGCCGTAAAGTGCTTCCTTTAAGTGAAAAGGTGCAAGTTCTAGACTTAATAAAAGATCTATGGTAACTTTTATTACAGTATATTGTTGTAATTGTTTTATTTTATTATTAGTTGCTGTTGTTAATCTCTTACTGTGCCTAATTTATAATTTAAACTTTTTTTTCCTTTAGATTGGCACCTAAGCTAACAACTGTTGCCCTGCTTTTTTTTCTCCCCAAATCCCCCCAGTACATAGTTGTGTATTGTAGTTGTGGCATGTGGGATGCCGCCTCAACATGGCCTAATGAGTAGTGCCATGTTCGCGCCCAGGATCCAAACCCTGGGCCACCGAAGTGGAAGGCGCGAACTTAACCACTCGGCCACGGGGCCGGTCCCCTATAATTTAAACTTTATCATAGGTCTGTAGGTATAGGAAAAAACAGTATATATAGGGCTTGGTGCTATCCACAGTTTTGGGTATCCATTGGGGGCCTTGGAACATATCTCCTGAGGATAAGGGGAGACTACTGTACCTAAGAATAAACTCAAGAAATTTATGGCACATAAATGGAGGAAGAACCTACATATTTTACTAGAGGCACAAAAGAAGTCTTGAAAAAATGAAGAAGGCATAATATGTTTCTGGATAGGGTTGTCAAATATATTATAAAGATGTCAACCCTTGCCATATTAACTTGTGCTTTAGAATCAAAATCCCAATGGGAATTTTAAAAAGAACTTGAGTAAGTAACTTTGTACTTCATGTGAAAGAATAACTAGATGAGGGTAGCCAGAATATTTTCAAAACAACTAATGAGATAAAGTTTTCAGTACTGTTTTAAAATGTATTATAAAGCTTTAACAACAAGATAAGTATACTACTAGCAAAAAAATAGATAGGACAATATGTGGTATATGATATATGCTAGAAGAATATTCAATAAATGGTTCTGTAACACATGGTTAATTATTAGGGGGTAAAATTTAAATTCCTATTTCATTCCACTTGACAAAATAAATTCTATTTGATAAATTCCTTTGATTAAAGGAAGACAGTAATGAATTCACTCAACAAATACTTATGAGCATCAACTTTGTGCCAGTCACTGGACTAGATAATAGAAATATTGTGGAGAACAATGCAGTGCAATCTCTGCCCTCATGGAGTTTCCTGTGTAGTGGAAGAGAAAGACATTAGGTAAGGCCTCACACAAATATTATGAAGGAGAAGTGCAAGGTGCTAAGAGTGTTCAAGAGTTAAATATAAATACTGAAACATATAATAGGTAGAATAAAGTGACCTGAGGTGAAAGTAGTAAACGAGATTCATCAACATATTCTCAGCAGAAGAAAAAGAAATGGAAGCAGAGCTGAAAAGGAAGAATACCAAGTGCCTTTAGAGGTAAGCACCAAAGAGAAACAAACTCTGAAGTGGAAGCATCAGGTGGAGGGTGAGAAAAATAGAAGGACCATTTCAGAGAACAGAAAAAAATGGAAGAAGGGGAAATCATTGAAGAACTAATGTAAGATCATCTCCCAAAATAAAATGATATGATTTTCTAGATCAAAAGGACCCTAAGAACCTAGCACAATGAATAAAAAGAGACCCAGACCAAGTGTTTTAGAACACTGGGAACAAAGAGATTGTAATAAATTTCTAGTTCACATGCAAAGGATTGAGAATCAATATGGGACGAGACTACTCAAGACCAACACTGGAAATGAAAAGACAAAGAAGTAAAGCCACCACATTCTGAATGAAAATAATTTCCAACTAGAACTCTACATCCTGTTAAATCTTCAATTGAGCATCAGCACAGAATAAAAAGTTTCAGATATGCAAGGTCTAAAAAAATTTATATCCCAGGTGTCCTTTCCTAGAAGGCTTTGGAGAATTTTTTTTTTTTTTTTAAACAAAATGAGAGAGTAAACCAAGAAACAAACGGACATGAGATTCAAGAGAAAGGAGTCTAGAATGACAGTTGTACCTGATGCCCAGAGAGCAACAAATGCAAAATGGAAGAGGATAGGAGGTTTTGAGAAGGATGTCTCTAGGAAGAGATAAAAACAGGATAGAAGAGCTGTATGTTTGAAAATATGGGAAAATAGTATTCAGAGAGTATTTAAAACTGTATTGTAGAGCTTGAGAAGAAATAGTGATAGTAACACAGAAACTAAGCATAGTTTTTAAAAAGAGAGGAATACTTGACTTGGTAGTGAATAATCTTAATAAGGTAAAGGGGAATATTGGTTTACCCAGTTGGAGAGATAACTATATTGGGAGGCTGGAGGGAAGGAAAATGGGAATACTGAGTACTGCCAAAAGTGCTATCTCTACATTTAGGAGTAGGAAGTCAATAGACAGTGCTTCAAATATAAAAATTCTATTTGAAAAAGAGGTGATATTAGCATACTATCTAGAAATATAAAAGTAAATGTCTGAACAAATAGCTAAAAGAGTTTATGGAGGGGACCTTAACAGGTTGAGGGGTGGCGGTATTGGTTATATGCCTTGCAGCACTACCTGAACATTTTAAACCATGTATTACCTAAATAGAAATAAAAATAATAAAAAGAAATAAGAAGGAAATAAGGAAAGGAAATAAGAGTGTTAGGCAAAGAATTTCGTACAGAAGTATTTATACTACATTGCTTATAATATTGAAAAACTGGAAATAATCTAAATAACCAATGATAAGAAACTGTTTAAATAAATTTTGAAACATTCATACAATGAATATCATTAGATCTTATTTTCTAAAAATGTGTAATGATGTAGGATTATCATATGTAGGATAATATATGATAAAAGAAAAAAAGCAAGAGGAAAACATATATAGAATATGATCCCAATTTTGCTAAAGGGTGTTACTGTGTAAATACGTGAGTGCATAAAAAAGGTTAAATAACAGTTATTTCTAGGTGATTGGACTATGGATGGTTTTTATTTCCATCTCTTTATACTGTGTTGTATTTTCCAAAATTTTTTCTACATGAAATATTATTATGTACTTACTGAATATTATTTTAAATATTTTTTTAAAAGCTATTGGAAAAAAAGAGAGAATTAGGCAGCCTAAATCACAGAGTCTGATGGAATATTATCACTAAGTTTTAGTAAAACTGTCACTTACCCAAAACTTAATATGAACACTGATGATTTTATTATTCATGAACAGCTAAGAATTATTTTTACTATAATATCTCTCCATTTTTAGAAAACATTTAAAAAATCTTATAAGATCCCTTAAATAATACTGGGCTTTCTGGATTCAAATCCCTCATCCTCTCCTTCAACAAGTACTATTTTGCACCTCCTGTGGGCCTAGCCCTCTGCTAGACTTTGGAGATACAAAGATGAATAACTTACAGTCCTTGCTTGCAGACTACAGACTATACTAGTGTGTATGACCATAGCCAAACTTCAAATTTTCTAGGTCTTAATTTATTAGTTTTTCTGTCTGTGTGTCTATCTATTTATCTATCTAAAAAGATAGGAAGTGGAAATGACTGTACAGCTTTAGAATTAATTACTGTGATTTCTAATTGTCAGGCAGGCCAAGGGTTCTTACTTGTTCTGTTTCTAATGCTTGTTGAATAGTCACTAATACTAGGAGGAGACAGTGTATGAAGAAAGGGGAAGGAGAGGAGGACAATTGAAATTACAAAGAAATATAAGCAGGCCACGTCCTTGCCTAAAGTATTCATTGTTAGTGCCGTCAAGTTCATTCTGACTCTTAGTGACCCTGTGTACAGCAGAGCAGAATTCTGCGTGGTCTTTTTGTGCTGTCCTCTCACCTTCTGGTGCCATATCAGACAATGCTCTGCTGCTATTCATAGGTTATTCATGGACAATTTTTTCAGAAGTGGGTGGCCAGGTCCTTCTTCCTAGTCTGTCAGTCTGCAAGCTTTGCTGAAACCTGTCCACCATGAATGACCCTGCTGATTTTTGAAATACCAGTGGCATAGCTTTCAGCATCATAGTGATGACAACTGACAGACAGGTGGTGAAGTTCTCTGACCAGGAAACAAACTCAGGCTGTGGTGGTGAGAGAGTGCCGAATCTTAACCACTAGACCACCAGGACTGGCCACTTAAACTATACTCAGTCAAATATTAGACAAGTAAAGATTCTCAAGAGTATGATCTAAACATAGAAGTAACTGACAAGAGACTATTGTTCTCATCTGGATATGAATTGGTATGCCACTTTGAAATAAAGTGGATAAAGGGAATGACAAAACTGTGAAGTACAAGCGATGAGGTGGATTACCACTGTCCACCTTGCAGTAAAAGCAGGAAGCACTACTGCCACTATGAAGTGTCACAATCCCTATTCTGGGTTAGTTCTTATCCATTGGTTCAGGGTACACAAGGTCTCTAATTTGATGGCGGTAACAAAACCAAGATCTTTCCAAGAGTCTAAGCCCAGCTCTCTCACTTTCTCAATTTCAGCAAAGATAACTATCCTTAATTTCTTGCTACCAGAATTAATCTCTTTCTTCTTGGTATTTCTAGAGTGCTGTTGTTTTTGTATAGCATATTTTGGTTTATGGAATAGCTAATTGTAATCTGTAAGCACCTGGAAGGCAGAGAAGGTCAAGGCTTCTTTGCTTTTGTGTTAACTACAGTGTCTAGTAGAGGGCCATGGACATAGTAGTGCTCAACCAATGTTTCCGAATTAGTTGAAAAACGTCACAGGGAAGTACTAAAGAAATCCATACCCCAATATTCCTATCAAAGATTTCTTGTCATTTCCATGAAAAATTGGTAAAAAGTAATGTTTACAAGGAAAAGGGTAGCACCTGAACAGAAGGTCCCCCTATATGTGACCAGTGGCCACTGGCCAAGAGTGAGAGTTTAGAAAAGTAACATCTCTGAGAACAGCCTGCCGATGGGGATGGAAAGCAGCCTAAACTCTGAGGTGGCTGTCCTGGGAAGGGAGATGGAAGAGAGGCCATTTTGTGCTCTTTGGGGAAAATGTTAATGAGAGGTTTCACAAATGTCAGACTTGCCTGATTAAACGAAGCCAGCTAGGTAGATGTTTTTCATATTAATGCCATCTCTGCTAAAAGAGCAAAGAGGGGAAGAAAAGAAGGTTTGAGAAAGGAAAATGATAAACTTCAATTATTTACAAAAGAAATTATGCTTCTGCTAGCTTGGGCAGGGGTATCAAAGAAGAGAACTGTTATCTGGCAGGCTTGGCTGCTCTATCTCCTTGTTCCTTTTAAGAGGAAAAATTTAAACCCTGAAGCCAGGAGCGGAGATAGACCAGTGCCCTCAGTGCCTTGCCTAGGGTGTCTACTGATTAAGAACTCAATCTAAGCAAGGTAGGTCATAGAGAAAGTTCTGTTTGAATAGTCACTATTAAAACTTAAAGGAAGAAAAAGTAAAGGAGAAAAGTCATTCAAATAATTGAAATGTTTAAGGGATTTCTTCCTCCTTCGTTTAGGCCTATGTCTTTAGAGTTTTTACAGTTTGTGCCACTTAAATTAAAGGCTAGGAGCAGGGAAATGCTATTGATTAGAGAGCTCAGCCTCCTTTTGCCCTTGTTTCTCCCCAGCCCAGCCTGCAATTGTGTCCCAATCAACCAGCATTAATACACTAACACAGAGGTATTTATTTGCTGCTGATTCTGCCTGGCTGTATTCAGACTCGATCTCCATGTGTATTTAATAAATCACACTAGTTAGGTGGACAGGATTAGTTCCAAGTCACCTAATGACTATATCATGAACTGCAGCATTAAAGGGATTAATATTAATCTGAGCTGTTGCAGTTCAGTGGGAAAGGCCAGTCCATTCTCCAACAGGAGCTCCGGCCGGCAAGAAATCCTCAACAAGACCAGGAAGATTAATGAGGGCTTCTACATTCTGCCTGCAAATCTTCACCTACCAGGGTGTGGGGTAGTGAATCCCAGCCCAGACTAGCTCATAAATAATCCACAATATCACAAGTATTTGGGGCAGCTGAGCCCCAGCAAGGGAGGGCCAACTAGCCCTCTACATCTTCTCCTCCTGTAACCCACACCACTGAGATGGCACAAGAATTTTACAGGCCCACACAGCAGCCGGTTTTGTTTTCTTTCATGTAACGGCCCACACCTCGTAAATCACTTTCTTGTTTCAGGAAAAGAAGAGTACTAACTGCAGTTTGGACTTGTGTGTACTCTGCAGAATATGAAACTTTTTATTGTAGTGTCACTTCCCTGAAGTTAGGAAAATAAACTGGCCTCCACAACAAAAGAAACCTGCTTTCAAGTCATGAAATTTTTCCTTTGCCCAGCAGCACAATTCCTCTTCATTAGCACCCACACTATGCTACTCTTGCATGGGCCTCTGGAGTGCACATTCAGAACTACTTTCTTGGTCCTGTTAAAGTGAGCACTCACCAGGAAGGACTAGAGTCATGCACTGCATAACAACATTTCAGTCAATGACAGACTGCATATACAATGGTGGTCTCATAAGATTAGTACCATATAGCCTATGTGTGTTGTAGGTTATGCCATTTAGGTTTGTGTCAGTACTGTCTATGATGTTTGAACAATGATGGAATTGCCTAATGACGCATTCCTCAGAACGTACCCCCATTGTTAAGTGATGCATGACAACACATCATAGGAACCAGCATTTCCTTGCACATTGGCCCTAATTTCACCATTAGGAGACCACCAAGATGAGCCTAGCCAAGCCTCAGATCTCCACAGGACAAGGCACTTCTTTGCCTTAATTGGCTTAGAAAGCAAACTAATGGTGCCAGTGCAAGATGCAGAGAAACAAAGCAACAGGCCACAATTAAACTCAATTTACTGGTAACCTGTTTCTTCCTGAGAGACTCCAGAGGCAGCCGAAGAAAACACCTGGAGCAGAGTTTCATGAGCAGAGTTGTTTCTGCTGGAGAAACCAAACTGAAACAGCTATTTCTACCTTGCGGCATCACAGTTTCACTGTTGGGGAACACCAAAAGTATGGGTTTACTCCAACTAAGACTCTTTAAACTGAAAGGTGCCAAAATTCCCTTGCAATGGATGAAACTGCCAACTAGAATAGTTAGGCCCCTACCAACAAAGGTTATTGAAATAAAAACTAAACTTCAATAGCATTAAAATATAAGTGAATAGAGGGCCTGGTGCCAGGTTATCTGAAGTTTATAAATGCTTGCTAAGCAACCTAAGTATAGAGCTGCCGTGGTTGCAGCTGAGCAGAAGGGCAGGGACCCGGTAAGTGCATTATACCTCAACTCCACAGCAGACTCGGGCAGAGAACAGATTTAACATTTTCTAAGTTCGCAAACATTGCATCATACTTATTAGGAGAGATGTCTAAAAGTGAGTCCCACTCAAGCTCTTCATTAAGTAAAGAAGGAGCTGAGGGAATTGTTAAGGCTGGATCTCTGTTCACCAGTTAAGATGCAAGGGAAGAAAACTCTCATTTGCTGGGAAAATGCCCTGATAAGCTAGGGAACCTGTAAACTCTCAGTTCCATTGGAGTAGTTCAACTTTGAGGAAATTCACAGGGCACAGGAACGTCTGGTTCTACAGCCAACAAAGGCAGTTCACTTGAGTGGGAACAGAAGAAAATTAGGCCCATAGCCACCATTTATATTTTCCTGACAGCCAGGCTGGTTAGCATGAAGTTCCCAAGGAACTGATGGGGTTAACTGACTGACAAAGGCTTTCCTTTTTCAGGCTTTCTTTTTTTCTTAGGTAGCATTGTTTTTTTTTTAAGGATTTTATTTTTCCTTTTTCTCCCAAAGCCCCCCAGTACATAGTTGTGTATTTTTAGTTGTGAGTCCTTCTAGTTGTGGCATGTGGGATGCCGCCTCAGCATGGCTTGATGAGTGGTGCCATGTCTGCGCCCAGGATTCGAACTGGCAAAACCCTGCACTGCCGAAGCACAGCGCGTGAACTTAACCACTCAGCCATGGGGCCGGCCTCAGGTGGCATTTTTTATTTTTTATTTTTTATTTTTTTGAGGAAGATTACCCCTGAGCTAACATCTGCCACCAATCCTCCTCTTTTTGCTGAGGAAAACTGGCCCTGAGTTAACATCCATGCCCAACTTCCTCTACTTTATATGTGGGACGCCTGCCACAGCATGGCTTGACAAGTGGTGCATAGGTCTGCACCCAGGGTCTGAATTGGCAAGCCTGGGGTCGTCGAAGCAGAAGGTGCAAACTTAACTGCCGCACCACGGGGCTGGCCCCAACAGAGGCTTTCTTATTACCCTTACCAAACTAAAGCTCATAAACTCCTATGGGACAACCAAGCCTCATCCTCCACAAGACAGATACATAGGAATTGCAGCATGAGATCACCCTGGAGAAAAAGATGGGTACATGCAGCAACTTTTCTTGATAATTACAAAAGGCTCCATTCTCTCTCTCCAACTTCATTGCCTGTACCATTTATTCACTTTCCCATATCCTGCAGCCCCTCTCCTTGTTCCAAGAAAATTAACTACCCCACAGATAGAGTCCAGAGCCCTCTTTTCATAGCTGAGTCAGCCTAATTTAAGGCTCAAGCAGTGGCCTCAGGACAGCCAAGGACATTAATCAGAGGTGTTATCATGCTAAGATCATGTGTATATACCACAGCAATCTGCTTAGAGCTTCGGTCCCAATACAGAGTGACTAGGAGTATTTATAGTACCTAAGAGCTCCTCTGTCTCTTGCCAGATATTCCTGTCCTTCTAACAAATAAGTCCTCAAACCATCAGAGGAAAGATGCTCTCCAGACACAAGGAACCTGTGTTACATACGTCTATGGGAAGGAAACTTCTGTAAGCAGCAGCAAAAATTTTTTCCTCAAAGCACTCTCTAAAGGAGAGCACTCTGCACACTGCTGAGTCCCCAGGACATCATGTACACAGGAACAGGGCCATCCAGCGGGATGCATCAGGCTCCAGGAATGCTGAAGTCTACATATTTGCCATTCAACACCAAAATGGCTTTTCAAGTTCAATCAGCTATAAATGTTGCTTTGTTTTAATTTTCCACTGAACTTCCTGGAACCTATTGTCCAACTGTCAGGGATGTATATTTAGCAAGAGCAACATGGCCTCTTTGCCGCTGCCCCACTGCTCATGTCACCTCTAATAAACAGAAAATCAACCCCTTCCTCAACCCCTCCTCAAACCCCTACGGCTTGGGGCTGATAAAAAGCAGTCTTGGTATAGACGTCACAAACTGATCAACACCCTCCCCCCCCATAGTTCTCTGCAAATCCCACATCTCCCCTAGGTTAATGCTGCTGCAAGGTTTTCTAATAGTCTTAGGAAAAACCCCTAGTCTTTGTACTCATCAGAATACAAGCATGCATGCATGCCTCTATTTTAGGGGATGCCAGTAGTAGAAATGACCTAACAGAGACCAAAAATCTAACACAGATTAATAAAAATCTCAACCAATATAAGCATAGCAGATTCTGAAATATTCAAAGCTAATATAACATATCATAATTAAAACGAAAGATTTATAAAACCAAAATGAGAGCTAAGAAGAATAAGCAAGGTAGATACATAACTTCAATTTCATCTCAGGAAGCTAGTTTGAAAATACAATCTCCTTTTGGTCAACAGAACACGAAGCGTGACTTTTTCCACTCTGTCAAGATGCTTTTGCCTTTTCGAGCTACTGACACTTTTTACTCTGACATCAAACAGTAAGAATAGACTAGACTTGAATGAGAAACACGTGTACCCTACCACTTTTCCAATTCACCACTTCTACCAAATACAAATCCACCTAAATCCCATAACCATCCACATGGCCTCTTTCCAGTTCCACAGTATCTAACACAGCTCTTCAAGCCCAGCAGAAAAGACGAGGCCTACATATTCCCTATATTATACAAATGTAAACTAAGACTCACAAAATGAGATTTTTCTATAACCCAGAAATACAGAGTAAATTAAACTAGAATTGAAGGCAATTTCTAGGACTAACTTGGCATCACTAAATTAGCTTCTGATTAAAGCTTTATGATAGCATATCTAGAATAGGGAGAAAATTCAGGAGAACAAAATATATCTTGCCTTTCAGTCCACAACTAATAATGAATCAAGTTCCAGATCCACAAACGTGGGACAGATAAAAAGCATAACTAGAAAGACCAAAAAAAAGAGCAGCCTAATCTGAACAAATACAGTGCACAAGAGCTGCTTATCCGCCACGGAAGGTAGACAAGCAGTATATTACTTAAGAATAAGGATAGTGAGGCAAAACTAAGAAAAACCGCACACTGAGCGGCCTAAAGACAAAGAGCAAGCTTCACATTTACAAGCTCTGGAGCCTCTGGCGCCTGCTCTGATGGGGAACATCAGTCTTATCAGAGGAAATAGCACACCTTCCCTTGTCATTTCAGTTTAGTGATCTTATACTCATTTCCCCAAAAGTCAGCTTACTAGTATCGATGACCAAAATAATATAAAGCCTTGCATCAATAGACTTAACATTTACCATTTCAACTATTTAAGAGTAACTCTGAAGATCCAAGATAAATTGTAATTAATAACTTTTCTGAGACAAAAGTTTGAATCCTGCTCTAAGGCTAATTTGTAGCAGTAGGTCATTTAGCTAGTGACTGAACCTGGCTGATTGCTCAGCATCTGCAAATTTAAGTACCCCTTCCCCTTTTTGGGTAACTTTTGAAATACATAACATCATTAAATGCACAGCTCAATGAATTTTCACAGACTTAACTGCCCAACTAGCTAGCACCCAGATCAAGACACAGAACATAACCAAGAACCAAAAGTCTTAATCATGACTTTTTCTTGTCACAATCTCTCCCAAAGTAACCATTATCTTGACTTCTAATACCACTGATTTGCTCTGCATAATCAATACAAAGCATTTAATATATAAATGGTATCACTGGGGCCGGCCTAGTGGCGCAGCAGTTAAGTGTACATGTTCCGCTTTGGTGGCCCAGGGTTCGCCAGTTCGGATCCCGGGTGCAGACATGGCACTGCTTGGCAAGCCATGCTGTGGGAGGTGTCCCACATATAAAGTAGAGGAAGATGGGCAGGGATGTTAGCTTGGGCTAGTCTTCCTCAGCAAAAAGAGGAGGATTGGCAGCAGATGTTAGCTCAGGGCTAATCTTCCTCAAAAAAATAAATAAATAAATGGTATCATGTAATATGGACTCCTTTTGTGTTTGCCTTCTTTCGTTCAATATTACATTGGAAAAATTCGTCTGTGCTGTAATATGTATGTTGTAGTTCACTAATTCTCCTTGCAGTATAATATTCCATTGTGAGAATATACCACAATTTACTTATCCATTTTATTTCTGATGAACATTTGGGTTGTTTCCCCTTTTTTGCTGCTATAAACATTCTTATACACTTCTTTTGGTGAACATATGTATGAATTCCTATTGGGCATATCCCTAGACATGGAATTGCTGGCTCATAGGGTATGGGCATATCATCTCATTTTAGTCATTCTGCTCTATGTGTAGTAGTATTCCATTGTGGCTCTGAATTTTTCTACTGACTAATGAAGTTGAGCACCTTTTCTTATGTTTACTGACTATCCAGATATCCTCTTGTGAAGTCTATGTCCAAGTGTTTTGTCCACTTTTCTGCTGGAAAATCCACCTTTTTCTTATTGATTTATACAAGTTCTTATAGAGACGTTTTTATTTACCAAGTCTGGTGATTTGTAAATATCCCTAGCAATATTTCTCTCAAAAATCAGCAGTTTACTGAGCCAGCCCTGATGGCCTAGGGGTTAAAGTTGGGCGCTCACTGCTTTGGCGGCCCAGGTTTACTTCCCAGTCGTGGAACCACACCACTAGTCCGTGAGTTGCCATGCTGTGGCAGTGGCTCACATAGGAACTCTGGAACAACTTACAATTAGGATATACAACCATGTACTGTGGTTTTGAGGAGAAAAAACAAAAACAGAGGAAGATTGGCAACAGATGTTAGTTCAGGGAGAATCTTAAAAAAAAAATCAGGAGTTTACTGTATTTCATACGTCTCTATCATTCTCTGGATAAAACTCAACTCCATCTTTGACAAAGGAGCTGAGAACGTACAATGGAGAAAGGAAAGTCTCTTCAAAAAATGATGTTAGGAAAACTGGACAGCCACATGTAAAAGAATGAAAGTAGACCATTCTCTTATGCCATTCACAAAAATAAACTCAAAATGGATCAAAGACTTGAAGGTAAGACCTGAAACCCTAAGACTTCTAGAAGAAAATATAGGCAGTACACTCTTTGACATTGGTCTTAAAAGGATCTTTTTGGACACCATGTCTTCTCGGACAAGAGAAACAACAGAAAGAATAAACAAGTGGGACTTCATCAGACTAAAGAGCTTCTACAAGCAAGGAAAAACAGGATTGAAATGAACAGACAACCAATCAATTAGGAAAAAATATTTGCAAATCATATATCTGACAAAGGGTTAATCTCCATGATATATAAACTACTCACACAACTCAACAACAAAAAATCAAAACCACCTGATCAAAAAATGGGCAGGGGATATGAACAAACATTTCACCAAAGAAGATATACGGACGGCCAATAGGCACATGAAAAGATGTTCATCATCACTGATCATCAGGGAAATGCAAATCAAAACTACACTAAGATATCACCTTACACCCGTTAGAATGTCTATAATAACCAAGACAAAAAAATAACAAATGTTGGGGACCGACCCTGTGGCCAAGTGGTTAAGTTTGTGCGCTCCGCTTCGGTGCCCGAGGGTTTCGCTGGTTCGGATCCTGGACGCAGACATGGCACTGCTCATCAGGCCATGCTGAGGCAGCATCCCACATGCCACAACTAGAAGGACCCACAATTACAATACACAACTATGTACTAGGGGACTTTGGGGAAAAGGAAAAAAAAAAGAAGGTAAATTGAAAATTATTAAAAAAAATAATAACAAATGTTGGAGAGGTTGTGGAGAAAAAAGGAACCCTGTACACTATTGGTAGGAATGTAAACTGGTGGAGCCACTATGGAAGACAGTATGGAGATTTCTCAAAAAATTTAAAATAGAAATACCATATGACCCAGCCACCCCACTACTGGGTACCTATCCAAAGTTGAAATTAGCAATTCAAAGAGACTTATGCACCCCTATGTTCCCTGCAGCATTATTCACAATAGCCAAGACGTGTAAGCAACCCAAGTGCCCACTGACTGATGACCGGATAAAGAAGACATGGTATATATACACAATGGAATACTACTCAGCCATAAAAAATGGTAAAAATCATCCCATTCACAACAACATGGATGGACCCTGAGGGCATCATGTTAAGTGAAATAAGCCAGATAGAGAAAGACAAACTCTGTATGATTCCACTCATATGTGGAAGATAAACAAACACATGGACAAAGAGAACAGATTAGTGGTTACCAGGGGGAAAGGGGTTGAGGGGTAGGCAGAAAAGGTGAAGGGGCTCACCTGTAAGATGACTAACAAATAATAATGTACAACTGAAATTTCACAATGTTGTAAACTATCATAATCTCAATAAAAAAATTTATTTACCTAAAAAAAATTCAACTCCAACTAAGCTCATATTCCAATTTTTAACCAGCAGTTGCAACCTCTGATTCTGTCATTCTGAGGCCATCGGCATCTAAGAATAGCAGGAAGCACTAACGTGCCAGGTCCCAGTAAGAGCTGCAAATCATCTTCCCAATATAACAGGGACAAAGTATGGAGAAAGAGGAAGAGAGAAAGCAACACTTTTCCTGGGACAAAAGCCCCTATAGCATACAGGCCTGATTAGTAAATGGAAATTCTAGATAGCCTCTGAATAGAATCCTTTTCCCCCTTTCAAATAATTTACAGCTTAATGTCAGCTAAACTTAGTAACTTCTCCCATTTGTCCAAGGCAAGGAGATTCTTGGCTGGCTTTCCATGGTCATTACAGGCCTTCTCATAGATCCCTGAAATATGATGTGGCCATCAAAATGTCAGCACTTACCTGCTGCCCACACTCTGGACACATGGTCTAGATATCAGGTCAGTAACTGATAACATGAGGAGACAAGACTAGCTTCAGATCTGATTCAAGAACAGACACCTGATAGGTCCCATGTTCTTGACAATATAACCTAATAATGATAACGATGGCCAACTCCTGACCACATCAAGAACTAACTAAAGTGACAGTTCCTCCAGAGCAATCACATAAGGGTAGACGAAGCAGCATTAATAAATAAGGGCATCCAAGCAGTGAAACAGCAGTAACTCTGGGGAAGAAAACTCCCACACTCAGAAACCTTCAATAATTTCCCACTTCTAACTGAATTAAGGAGAATAAGAGAATTTCAGAGCTGTAAGGAAACAAGCACTCATCCAGCCCATTTCCCTATGCCATCTGTGGAGCGTGTGTGTGTGTGTGTGTGTGTGTGTGTGTGTATAACGAAACTGAAATGAAGAGAGGTTAAGTCACTTACCCAAGATCACACACATAATTATGACAAAACCCAGTTTATATCTCAAGACTTCAGATTTCCAGTTAGGTCTCTTTTCACTATACCTACTAGCCTTCCTCAGTTGGTAGTTAAGACCCTCTAGAACATGAGTCCAACCTATCTATCACCATTCTCTTCCACTGGATTCCTTACTCTTCCCCAAACCCTGAACTGTCCTACCTTCATTGTTTGGTAGGAATGCTCTCATTTTACTTTTACCTGTCCAGAACAGTCCCTGACACCGATAAATACTATTTCACTGCGGTAACTAAGTTTAAAGCTGACACTTCCCCAGGCATGTGGAACCAAGAATGCCAACTCAGAGAGAAAAGGAAGTCTTAACACCAGAGGTGGAAGGAACACACACACTTCTGCATATAATTTCAGGGAGTCTATTAATCTCCTGAGACCCATTCCTAGGCCCCAGATCGGAATGTTTGATCTCAATCCTTTCTTTTTTTGAGGAAGATTAGCCCTGAGCTAACATCTGCTGCCAATCCTCCATTTATTGCCGAGAAGGACTGTGCTAACATCCATGCCCATCTTCCTCTACTTTATATGTGGGACGCCTACCACAGCATGGCTTGCCAAGCGGTGCCATGTCCGCACCTGGAATCCAAACTGGCAAGCCCCGGGCCACTGAAGCAGAACGTGTGTACTTAACCGCTGTCCCACCGGGCCGGCCCCTCAATCCTTCTTGAATCAATCTCTTGTATAAAATTTTATAAATTTATTTACAACCACACAAGGAAGAACTTTTTCTTATACCTAATTTCAATTTGAAGATTATGTTCCTGAATTCTAATATTCCAAGAGTTAGAAGTCCCTTCTTCATTTTTACCCTTCTCTGAATTTTTTCAAGTTTTTATACACACACACACACACACACACACACACACACACACATCTCTCTCTTAGATGCTGTAACCAGAACCACATATGGTATTGAAGGTGTTGGCATGCTATAATTTTGTTTTCAAAATCCTGTAGGACGAGGCCCACCATTGTAAGGACCTCTTCACTGACAAACAAGAAGCCAATGTATTCAGAGAACAGTTTACATTCCCTTTCTGGGTTAGAAAACAGACTACAAAAGGTCAAAGAATCTTAAATATAGTTTAGATTTCCCCCCTAAGTATATACTGGCTTAAACTTAAATCTCATGTACCATTTTTCTGTTTGCATACATTTTCATAGTTATTTTATTCCTATTATAAGAACTCTATTTTACATGAAGATGGAGACCTCATTATCTGCTCTCTAAAGGCAGAAGCTTTGGAGTCAAAAAGACCTAGATTCAAATTCCAGTTCTGGTGCGACCATGGCAAATAAACGTCTCTAAGCCTCAGGTGCCACATCTATAAAATGGAGGTTTAAAAACCCTATCTCATAGGCCTGTCTGAGAATTAAATAAAGCATATAATGCATTTGGATAAGAATGGCTAAGGAAATTTTTGAAAAAGCTAGGTACTGAGAGGGTACTTGCTTTGTATATTAAAATGTATCATAACGTTAGACAGAATTCCGAGTACTTGGTAGAGAGTTGGATTAAATGATCATTAAGGTCTTTCACAATTTTAACGCCATACCTTAGCCTGGGGAACCCTGAGGCCACATGACATGAACTGCCTGAATGTATGACAGGAGGAGGCTTAGACATACCCTAACCCTTAACCTGTTCTCACTAAGGTGTAGCAGCATCCATATGGAAACACCCTGAGTTATTCCTTAGATAGCTGAAGCGATACAGAGTCATCAAGATTATCTAAGACCTCAGGGAGGCTTTGTAAGAGTTTTCTATGAGAAATCTGTATAGATATCAAAGTCATTTTACACCAGGGTCATTTATGGTCAATTGATTTGGACAAGGGTGCGAAGATCATTCAATGGGTAAAGAATAGTCAAACAAATCATGCTGGGACAACTAGATCCATGTGAAAAGAAGGAAGTTGGACCCCTACCTCATACTATAAACAAAAATTAACTCAAAATGGATCAAAGACAGAAATGTAAGAGCTAAAACTATAAAACTCTTAGAAGAAAACGTAGGTGTAAATTTTACACTAGGGTTTCTCAACCTTGGCACTAAAAATTGTTTCAGCCAGATAATTGTTTGTTAGAAGGCTATTCTGTGCATCGTAGGATGTTTAGCAGCATCCCTCCTGGCCTCTGCCCACTAGATACCAGCAACACACCTCTGTCCCCAGTGTTGACAACCAAAAATGCCCCAAGAGATTGTCAGATTTCCCCTGGGAGACAAAACTGCCCAGCTGACAATCACTATTTTAGGTTAAATGACGCTCCTTATCTTCCACCCCTGCAAAATTACCTATATCTATGTCATGACTACCTGAATAGTTATTTGCTCAGTAGATGAACTCTTAAGAACTCTTTAGGAAAGTCAATTAATATTCCATAATCCATCATTTTGGGATGTTCTGAGGACCCCGCCTAGGTACCAATGGCTCCATTTTGAAAAGTTCTTAGTCCAACTCCTTCCATTAAAAGGTCACAGATGAGTATGATGATTTTTGTTTTGGTATGACATTTTTTATTTTGGTTTTGGCAACAGCTTTATTGAGGTATAATTCACACGACATATAATTCATCCCATTAAAGTATACAATTCAATGCTTTTTAGTATATTCAGAGTTGTGCAACCAAGCACAATGATCTTTGAAAATACTGATCCTCTTATATTTTAAACCATTGTCCTAACCAACTACTCAGCATAACTACCAGGGAACTAAAAACCAAAACCAAAATCAAAGCAAAACAAGAGGGTAGTTACCTTGGCATTGTCTACTCACAACCTAGAAAAGACTAATGTTCCTCATACCAATCAATGACTTAGCCACATATATAGAATAAGACAAGCTATGAAAGAAGCAATCGAATGAGAGAGGTTTGCTTGAAATTTAGTGTCACTGCTATAAAGAAATTAGGAAAAAATAAGTCATTTCTCAACAAAAGCCCTGTACCAAGAACCCCAAACATTCCCTTTTTTTGTCTGCTTCCTGAATTCTAGTGTCATTAGCTAAAATGAATATAATCCACAGACAGTAAGTGCTAGAAAGACTAGTAAGTAACTACTAAAACAGGTATTGTAAGGCCAGAATCCTTTTTACTATCAATTAAACTTGTTTTGATTCAGGTTTTGAGCTATTGTACAAGACAACCAATCTAAATGATGGAAAGGTCAAAGTTTCACTTTAGAGCCTCTTTTTCAATGCTGGTACAACTACAATGCTACTTTGACCTTAACTTTTTTTTTAGCTCTTGGATAACGCTTGCCCTGCTGCTGTCACAGTTTAATCCAGAGACTCCGGCTGGCAGGAGGAAATGGCTCTGGAAGCCACAGCTGTTAAACAGACCAGCTACCATCTTCCAAGTATGAGAACTACTTCCAGCTCTTTCTTTGATCAGTTTGCTCAATCAAAATTTCAGATCTAATCCAAAGCCAGTGAAAGGAGCTGTGGTTTCTGAGACCAAAGCTATTTTGTTGAAGAATAATATCAAGGGAACTGTACATGCAGCCAGAAAAGAAGCCAGCTGCAAGATACTCCAGAAATACTAGGCTTAATCTTTCCCTACCTTCCAGAAGACCTCAAGTCCCTTGCCAAATCACGTGAAAACAAATACTCTATCTGACTCATGGTTACTCATTTTTCTCACTGTTTACTGACCGTACCCAGGCAGATGGTGTGAAAGTTTATCCCATCTTCTTTTCAATGATATCACTATATTTAATATCATACTTTTAAGGATAATAATAAAAACTACAAGCATTTAGTTGTACAGTTGTAGAAATTGTGTACTACATACCAGGTACTGTGATAAACACTTTAGTTATATTATCTTATTTTTAATTTTCACAATAACCTTAGGAGAAAGGTTTTATTACTACTCCCACTTTTTACATTTGACTTATTGTCTAAAATTAACATATAGTAAGTTGACTTTTTTTTTTGGTGTACTGTTATATGAGTTTTAATATATAAACAGAGTCATGTAACTACCACCACAATGAGGATACGGAACAGTTCCATCACCTCAAACATTCCCTCTACTATGCTTCTTTGTAGTCACACCCTCTCCCCACCTCTAACCCCTAGCAATCATAATCTGTCACTTGTCTCCATAGTTTTGCCTTTTCCAGAATGTCATATGACTGGAATCATTCACTCAGCACAACAGCTTTGAGATCTGTCAAAGGTCTTATATGTATCAATAGCTTATTCCTTCCTATTGCTGTGTAGTACTTCATACTGTCTTTGTTTTATAGATAAGGCAGCTGAGGCTCAGAAAGGTTAAGTAACCTGCTGAAGGTCACCAAGGTGAGGCCAATATTCAAACTCAGGTCTGTGTAGCTCTAAAACCCACACTCTTAACCATTATAGTATACTGCCCCCTATTAGCCTAGGCTCTCAGAAGAGCAGTCCATGATCCTGCTTTAAATATGAAGGGCTCTTCTGGAACAACAGAATGAGTTTCACATTTACCAGTAAGGAGGCTGAGATTAGTTTGTCAAGACTTCTAGCAAAGACTCCAAAGCTCTTAAAGGAGCATGATATGGAGGTAAGAGAAAGAGCTATAATTAGTGAAACAAGCCAGTGAAACTGCGTTTAGAATCCCAGTTCTGCCACTTACTAAGTACATAATCTTACACAAGTTTTTCACTTTTTTGAACCTCCATTTTCTCTTCTATAAAGTGGAGATAATATTATGTTGAAATATTCTTGGAAGAATTAAATGAGATGTATATAAAGTTCCCGACACACAATAACATTATTGCCACCTATATTGAATAGAACTAATAATGTCATGCCAAACAGTATCCCTACTAAATATATAAGTCAGTATTTATTTAGCTCTGAAAGATGTAGAAGGAATAGTCCCCGACTACAAGGAGCATATATTCTAGCTAAAGAAACAAACACTTTCCTAAAAATAGAATTGATGCCATTAAATACAATGCTAAATTGTGTGGCTGGATCTATAAATAAAATACAGAGATAAACTCAATTTAATTTTAGTCAATAGCTTTAACTTTCTATTTAATTGTTTTAAAAATGAGAATCAAGACTCAGGTGTGGAATCTACCTGACTTCTAGCCTAGAACATTCCCAAGGCATAGATAAGGACAAAGTCTTTAGTAATCAACATCTAGAATGTATTCTAAAAACTACTGGTTCCAACTCTTTCATTCCTGGTATCTGCATCAACTTCAAAATGGTAAGTATTTGTCTTAATATTTTTTGAAACTTGAGAGGAAGAAAAATCACTAAGGCCTGAGTTCTGTGACACTTGATGAGTGACTGGTTTAATAGCAATTTCAGGTTGTTTAGGAAAACAGGGTATGCTTCAAAAGGTTTATTGAAGTAAGTCTAATAGAACTTAAAATCTCTGCTCAAAGGAATTCTGTAAGATCATTTCATTCCCTCCTGCCTCTGTTTGGTCTTAGTAGGAAAATATATAAATAAACAGGTATAGGGTAGGAAGGTAAAAAAGAAGAGAATGAGCTGGAATGGTGGAAAGACTATAATCTCTCTACAAGAGTCATTGTACTTTCTTCTGGTGCTTTCTATAAATCCTTTCTTCAACTGATGTTTACTATGTGAATATTTGCCAGTACAGCAATAATTCTTTGAAAGTCAGCTCAGGTTTATTAGGCTTTTAAATTAAGCATGTAAATAAAATACATACAAAATAAAACTGCCCAAATCTTCGTTTTCCAATTTGACCTGGGAACAAAACCTAGTAACAGCTCTATAGCAAAGCATAGACACAGCTGACAAGTCTATATACCTACGCTGCTGGCTCAGTGCTTTGGACTTGAAGAAAATAGTTAAATTTTGTTTTTAAGTTAAAGTCCACACATAGAAATAGTTCTTAGTGGGAGTGAAATCTCACTTGGGGATCAAATAGAACCAAGGGGTTCATTTTTCCAGTCTTGTCTCAGCTAAAGTTTTATGCTTACAACTTGCCTAAGCTCTGGAATTCCTTATCAACCTAAGAAATATCACCATCCCTAGACCTGGATTCCCACCAGACTTTAATGTTGAATCTCTTATGCCTATCACTTTACAAAAAGAGAGAAGCCAAATCTCTAGCCAATGTTCTAAAAACAAACAGGTAAAGTTAGGAAAGAGAAGAAAACTGCCAGATAAAACCATAACCTTTTTTCTTATTTAAGTGAGTTGGGCAATTTTCTCATAAGCAGCAACAGACACGGAATCAGGAGACCTGAGTTCTAGCTTTCCCCATTAATAAGCTGTGTTACCCAGTCAAATCATAATCACTCTGTGCTTTAGTTTCCTCTTCTGTAAAATGAGAAGGCTGGAGCAGACTCAGGAACCACAGGTAAAAAATTTGGGCTGGTCCATAAATCTATTTTCTTTGATGTACACTATGAGTTTTATTTTTAATTTTTTTTGTAACAATAAATGAAGTTATTGAGAGTAATTGGAACCACATTTTGGAATGACATGTTAGTACCCACTACTTAAGAATACAGGGCCAGCCCGGTGGCACAGCGGTTAAGTGCGCATGTTCCACTTAGGTGGCCCGGGGTTTGCCGGTTCAGATTCCAGGTGCAGACATGGCACCGCTTGGCAAGCCATGCTGTGGTAGGCGTCCCACATATAAAGTAGAGGAAGATAGGCGCAGATGTTAGCTCAGGGCCAGTCTTCCTCAGCAAAAAGAGGAGGAGGATTGGCAGATGTTAGCTCAGGGCTAATCTTCCTCAAAAAAAAAAAAAAAAGTAAAAAAAGAAAATATTTACTTAACTAGGTAGACAAATAAATATTTAACAGAATATACTAGATGAACATAATAACAAATAGTTATTTAAGTGAATATAGTATTAAGGGTCTGGTGACAACCTTTAAACAATATAGCTAATAGAACTGCCTTTGTTTTAGCCAATTCTGGATTCCTTTCCTCCTCATTCTAATACTCCTCTGCTAAGAGGACCAGGTTCTGAACCACGTAATTTTTTTTAACATTTATTATGAAAATTTTCAAAATTATATAAAAGTAAACAGACAAGTATAATGAACTCCCATGTACCCTAAACCCAGCCTCATTAATCAGCAACTCAGGACTAACCTTGTTTTTTCATTATCCCCTCCCAATTCCACATTATTTTGAAGCAAATTCTGCACATACCATTTCATCCATCTTGAACCATAAATATCATTAACATCACATCTAAAAGAGTAATACTGCTTTAGTGTCAAAGTTTTAGTTAGTGCTCAATTTGTAACTATTCAGTTTCTATAATCATCATAAACTTTTGTTTTATGTTGTTTGTATGAATCAGGATCCAAATAAGGCCCATATCCTACAACTGTTTGATACATGGAGTTAAAAACAGAATTGAATGCCTTTAGATGGGGGCAGACTTCCAGTTTGCCACAGTCCACACTGCTCCCTATTTCTTACGTTTATTTAAGTTACGTGCTAGGCCACTGAAGTTTTCTGAGTTTGGGTCTTTGGAGCATCTAAAGTCTCTTCCAGTTCTAAGATACTTGTAAACATTAACAGAGAGATAAAACAAGTAGGTGGAACTTAACACTTAAAACTGAAAAACCGAGAAGTTGCAACATGTTTGTTACTTAGAAATGCAGAAGTAAATTCCAAAACAATCTACTAAAAGAGATCAAAGGAGTTGCCTTTGGGAAGTAGCATATGATGGAAAGAGTAGGTATTGGGGACTATTCCACATCCTCATGTCTACCTCACCGGCTTGTTGTGAGAGTTAACGTCTTCATATATATTAATATACAAAATGTAAGATACATTCATGCAATATGAATCCATTTTGAAGAATTACTGAAAATTTTAAGAGATACAAAGATCTTAGAATCATTCACTTGGAAACTGTGTAAGAAGTTTGAAGCACAGTTCATCTGAAAACTGACGTAACTGAAACAGAAAGACCATAGAAAGACAAATGGAAATTGTAAAGTTAGACTACCTCAAAAGATTATGCATATTTTCTTCTTTAAATTACATTCTGTAATATTCTAATATCAAAATTTTCATTACAAATAAAATGTGATGACATTCATATAGAATAGAATCCCTCCAAAAGTATTCCCAAATTTGCATGAGAAGACAATCAACCCAAAGAATCTTAGGACTTTAGGGACATTAGAGATCATCTGGTCCACTTTTCTTATTTTAGAGAAGAAAAGTGAGAGCCCAGAGAGAACACTAGAAACTAAGATCTTAGAAAAAGTTCTAGGAGTCTGGGCCTCTAACTCTGTGCAGGGAGACCAATGAGAATGATTGGGCATGGCAGTCTACAATAGAGGTAAAAAAGGACCTTGCTCAATGGTGAGGAGAATGACACATGCTGGGTTACCAGCTCCCCGTTCATGTGGTCAATCTGTCCTAGGCATGGTGCCAATGGCAAAGGGATACAGGGCCTTTCACCATTTAGAATTCCACTTTCTCACTTAGGAAGCTGGATATCATGTCTAGTTAAACAAATTTCCAAACCCAGACTTTTCACTCAGTCATCTCATTCCAAGAAATCAGAAAACAAGAGGCAGAGCTGACCAATATCAGCACTTTTCACTGTTCTGAGAGCTAAAAACAGTAACGTTTTATCCAAAAATCCTAATGCCTCCTCTTCATGGCCAACCAGTAAGTACCTTGGGGAAGACAATAAAAGTGACCTAATTCCTATTTCAAAGTACAAAGCTAACCCTTAGGTTATTTATAGGTCTGGTGTCAGCCTTGTCCTCATCTCCCCTCCTTACACCTTGGATTGCCCGCTCTCCACACAGAGAGGCTCCTGTGCACACTCTGAGCCAAAGGCTCTCACAGGACGTCTCAGGTCTATACTTCAAATGCAAATAAACTAGTTGATGCCCAAGTACCTCTCTGTAAGGATCAAAAATACCACTACCTACCTAAGTTTCAAACAGTCCACAGTAATAGGAAAAAAAAGGCATTGACAATAAATACGAAGAGAGAAAAAAGCATTATCCAGATATGAAAGGAGCTGATACAAATCTGAAAGGACATTATCCAATTTCTGTCAAATAAATGGTCAAGAGTTAAGAAAAGACAATTCACACAGGAAAAAATCCAAACAGTAAAACACTTGAGAAAATGCTAGTAATTAAAGAAATGTAAAACATATTATAAAGGTATCACTTTGTCAACTAAATTAGCAAAAATAAAAAGAGATTAGAAAACTCAATAAAGGATATAGCACCACTATAAAACTACTAATGGGACTATTATTTCATGAAACTAATTGGAAAGAAAAACAATGTTATCAATACAAAGATGATTAAAGTTGTATGATATATAACAAATTAAAAATTTAAAAAGAATAATTAACCTATGGCATTCTAATTTGATGTATTTTTATAGTGCCATTAAAGATGATAAACATATAGGTGAATGCATAGAAAATTCTGTATTAAATTATGCTAAATGAATAAAACAAACAAAAATAATATGGCATATTGATTATTTAAATTATATGTCTATAATGATAAGGATTAGAGGAGGTCAGAGAGTTAAATAGTGATTTTATAGTGAAAAGGTTTTTTGTTCTTGTTTACCTGTTTTGTTACTTTTGTTTATAGTCTTCTCAAGAGTTAAACACAATTTTGGATCCTCTCTGGTTCTGTACAGCCTAAGCTAAAAAAAACGCATCCAATGGATTTTCCCAGGTATGAATTTTCTAATAGGCCAATCAATGGTAACAGGAATATGAGGTCAGAGTTCATTCACAGCTTCAGGCTATTTCCTAGAAAGCCAAAGATGCTCCGGAATTTTTGATAAAGTAAACTAGTTATTTTAACCCCTCAAGAGCTGAACAAGTTCAATTTCACAACAGAGATTTCTGCTACCAGGTTTGGGTTTGGTATATACCAAGGTAGGGGAAAGATGTCAATGTAACAGCATGGTTTGCATGGTCCCCAAACAGGCAGGACAGTGTCCCTGGTTAGCTTCAGGATCAACCTGTGTATTCTTCATCACTGTGACTATAGACCTGATTGTCCTAGAAAGTAGGAGAAAAGCAAATAACTCTTCAGGCTCTTTTCTGACTGATATACAAAGGACCAGATGAATCCATCAAGTAACAAACAAGTAATTTAGTTTTTAAATATCTTCCATGCACAAGGCCTTGATCTCCATTTCAGAGCTCCTGGATAGAATTCAAGAAGAGCTCATATCATTGTATATCTCAGTCTGGAAGATCCATGGCGGCCCCATAACTCTGGGCACTCTAGTTTATTTGCACCAAATTTTAGAGAATCAGTAGTAAACAAGTTGAGGAAGCACAAAGGATTACCTGAATCCAATTGAGGGGTTCTCATGAGGAGAGGGTCCTTGCACCAGCTGCCAGACATTCTCTCAAAAGAAAGAGAGAGACAAGAGAGGGAGGGGAGGGAGGCAGCAGCAGGAAAGGGAGGGATCATGCTTACTGGCTCGCTTTAGAAGAAGAGAGGGTTTTTATTATGCTTAAGGCTGAGACGGTAATAGAAGAGAAAGATTCACATGTTGAAGCAATATTCACACATACATTTGCCATATACACCCTGGACAATTTCAGAGATATGAAAGTTTGAGAAAAGGCAGAGAGGGCTGAGTGAGGAGAACATAATTTTTCAGGGAAAAAAAATCTATCTGGGGCCGGCCCAGTGGTGCAGTAGTTAAGTTCACACTCTCCACTTTGGCAGCCTGGGGTTTGCCAGTTCGGATCCCGGGTGCAGGCCTATGCACCACTTATCAAGTCATGCTGTGGCAGGCATCCCACATATAAAATAGAGGAAGACGGGAGTGGATGTTAGCTCAGGGCCAATCTTCCTCAGGAAAAAAAAAATCAATCTTGAAGTCCAAGTGAACATCTGAAATTTTCCACTTAACTTCCTGTGTAGCCAACCTCTAAGACAATCCCCAGTGACAATGACTACACACTTTTATGTAATCCTCCCTCAGATGGTATTAGGGTTGGTCTGGGTGATTAATCCAATATGGCATTAGTGATGGTAGTTACTTCTGAGACTAGATCAGAAAAGGTAGTGTAGCTTCTGCTGTCTTGGATCATTCACCTGGGGGAAGCCAGCTGCCAGTTGTTAGCAACCCTGTGGAGAGGCCACCATTGTGAGGAACTGAGGCCTTTGTACAACAGCCTGCAAGAAACCGAGGTTTGTTACCAATAGCCATATACGTGAGCTTGGATATGGATCCCCCAGCCCAGCCAAGCCTTCAAATGACTGCAGCCCTGGCTGACCACCTTGAGATACCCTAAGCCAGAACCACTAGCTAAGCAGCTCCCAGACTCCTGACACTCAGAAACTATGTGAAATAAAAAATTTTTTAAGTTGGGAAGTTTTGGGTAATTTGTTATACAGCAATAGATAACATGATAACATAACATCAAACTAAACAAGTTGGATGGGGAACTGTATCATATGGTAATATGATGATTTCATCTACTGGGTGAGGAAAAGAATCATCTTCAAATTAAAAGTAGTCTGCTGCCCAAGGTACCACTAAAAGCTAAATAAGGGTAAAGAAGAGGCTCCATCAGAGGGAATGAATTGTCCTTCTCTTCCAACACTAATCTAAGGATTGTCACAAAGAGGACGCATCAGAAGAGTCCAATACAGTTCCCTCCCACTAATTATATTATCTATACCACAGCCATAGACATGGGCTTAGTTAAGAGTAGGTTTCACGTGCAAGCCACTGTGAGAGTAATGTCCTATATCAGAGCACTCAAGGGTTAAAGTTGAGGCAGCAAACTTATCCCCAGAGATATATGCCTGGCACTAAGCCGAGATTCACAAGATTCTCCCTGAGTCTTCCTTACCTCTAAATGCTGGGATAACTGATGTTCACTGAATGCCGATATTTGTATGAATAGAAATGAAGGGATTTAGCAAATCTTGTTCCTGCACACAGTTGTCAAAAAAAATCTGACCTTTACAACAGGAAAAAGAGGGGGGATTTAAAGATTTAAAGAAGAGGCAGTGACTGTCTGATGTATAACAAACCTTTGAAAAATTATGAAGCAGTGAAAATCCCCTACAGGTCCTAACAAAATGTGTCCAATTTGCATTCCAGCAAAGCTTTCCATACATACCATTTGGCTCCTGTGTGTACTTCCAGGCAAATAAATCCCAAGGAATAATCCCACTGGGACCTAAGTCTGAGCTCTGATATATTACTGCTCCACAGCTCCAGACCAAGCTCCACAAACTGCCTTTTTGGTTCCAAATAACTAAATCAAAGTCATCCTGATAAGCTTTGAAAACAGGAATGTGAAGAGTGGTTTAATGAATGTTACAACTCAACCTATTATAGACCACAGTACATTATTGGAAGAGAGAGAGAAAAAAACTCTCATACTTTTACATCCCCAAATCTCTCAAGATCAAATCCAGACATACCTGTCATTCAACCACACCTGACTATAAAGCCTTATTCAAAGCCTGACTTTGATCAAATGGTTAGGATGCATTTGCAAACATAACACCAGTGTGTGTTGGGGGTTGGGGGGTGAGGCATAGTAGAGATTACAATTTTCTGTTTACTTTGAAAACTGGTCCACTCACTTTTAAAAAAAGCAACCAATGGAAGCAGCAACACCAAAACGTATTCTGATTTAAAATATTACAAGGAAAAAACACAGCAAACACATTACAGCAGCAAAAAATAATTTTTCTAAAAGTTAGAAAAACTACTACCCAACACATAAACTGAAGAAAACAGTTTTAAGGAAAAAAACAGTTATATTTATAGAGAAAACTGAGACAACTAGAAATTCAAGCATTCTAGATCCCAGCACCAATATTCTCCTTCCACTAGAAGAAAGTAATTTTTACAAAAGAAAAATAAATTTAGATAAGACATATTAAAACAGTGACCATAGTGACTAATATTAGACAAATGACAAAATATATAGATATAAGAAGTAGAAATTGATGGACTGAAAAAGAGAAAGTAAGAAAAAGGCATTTAGGAACTCAATAATTTGATGCAGAAGACATGAAAATAAGAAACCATCCTGTCAGATAGCAAAGAAATGGGAACATTACAGTTTTAATATCTGTATATAATCTCACGAAGTAGTAATGGATCAACAACTGAAATCAATTCATATAGCACCTAAAAAGAACCAGTCACTCATCAGGAATTAGAGTTAACCCCCTCTGTAGAAGACTATTCAGCAAGCAGGAAAATAAGCTGGTAATCTGCAAGCAAACTGAGTCTCCACTATAGTCAGCAAGACCCAGCCCATTGCCTGGTCCAAGATTCTAAAGGCAGATGAAACCAGAAATATGGCCATCTACTCTCAAGACCCAAAGTGTAATCAACACTCTTGTTTTGGCAAGTCAGATTTCAACCCTGTCTAGGCAATCCATATCAGCTGTGATCACTGCGTCAGATTTCAGAAGAAAGTCATTCTTTAGCACAAAAGCTAGAACCTCACTACCTTATTTGGCTCAGAAGAGCCACCCAGCTACTTCAAGAGAAGCATGCCAGGAGATCTGTGAGGACTGGAAGGAGTTTTACCATCAAAGTCCTATCCAGTCTCAAAAGATTTTGAAGCTATAACTAAACCAAAAAATAAATAAATAAAGGAAAATCTAAGTGTTGGTGAGGATGTGGAGAAACTGGAGCCCTTACACGTTGCTGGTGGGACTGTAAAATGCTTCAGCCACTGTGTAAAACAGTTTGGCAGTTCCTCAAAAAGTTAAACATAGAGTTACCATATGACCTAGTAATTCTACTGCTAGGAATATCTCCAAAAGAATTGAAAACAGGTACTCAAATACATGCACATACACATTTCTAGGAGCACTATTCACAACAGCCAAAAAGGTGGAAACAGTCCAAATTTCCATCAATGGATGAATGGACAAATTGTCGTATATACACACGATGGAATATTATTCAGCTGTAAAAAGGAATAAGATACTGATTCATACTACAACAAGGATGAACCTCGAAAACACTACACTAAGTGAAAGAAGCCAGATACAAAAGATCACATATTGGGGCCAGCCTGGTGGCGTAAAGGTTAAGTTTGCACGCTCCATTTCAGCGGCCCAGGGTTTGCAGGTTCGGATCCCAGGCATGGACCCACGCACCACTCACCAAGCAATGCTGTGGCGGCATCCCACATACAAAATAGAGGAAGACTGGCACAGATGTTAGCTCAGGGCCAATCTTCCCCACCAAAAAAAAAAAAGGAAAAAAAAGTCACATATCATATGATTCTATTTATATTAAATATCCAGAATAGGTAAATCCATAGAGACAGAATGTAGATTGGTGCTTGCCAGGAGTTGCAGGAGAGGGAGAAGGGGAAGCAACTGCTTAATGGGTACGGGTTTTCCTTTTGGGGTGATAAAAATGTTTTGGAACTAGATTGAGCTGGTGGTTGTATAACATTATGAATGTCCAAATGCCATTCAATTGTTCACTTTAAAATGGTTAATTTTATGTTATATGAACTCTACTTCAATTTTTTTAAAAAGTTCTTGAAAATGAAAGTAAAGATTCTCTTATTTCTAATTCTACTTTATTTTTCTAAAGTGCTTTACCAGGATATGAGCTTCCTTCTGGGAAACCATAAACATACTCCAGCTAAAGACTGTGGTGTCTCCTCTGTAGCTTTTGTAGAAACAGGCAGTCAACTCAGGCTACAGTGTAAAGAGATTCCACTCACCAGAACTGGTTGCCCTGAAGCACAAATGTCACTGAGCCATCTCTGTCCAGCACTCCCACTGAGGCTTACTAAACTCAAGCCTCTTCAGCTGGCCACAAACTCCTCCTTGGAAATTCCACATCTGTTGAGACTTCATGTTCACCTTATGCAAGACAACAGTAAGGACTTTCTCCCTTCCCCATCAAAGCTCAATGCAGAGTTCTCTGGAGACACAGGTCCTTCATTGTTTCCTGTCTTGCATTTCGATCCTCTCCTAGTCTTTTCCCCTGCCTAAGCATCGCTTAAATCTCACCAATGGACAGGATTTTCTGGTAGAAGCACTTTGAATAGCCATTCTTCATATTGTTACTTTGTCTTTCACATTTTCTCTTTCAAATTGTTGAAGCAAAAGCATTTTCATAGGATGAGGTCCATCCTATGATGTTTAATACCTGTTGTCATCTTTGCTCCCATCAGTAACCTCCCACCCTCCAGGCAGAAGGCCTCAGTCACTCATGCCCTTAATTTAAAAACTCCAATAATTGGTGGTTTATAATAGCTACCCTGTCCCCAACCCACTCCATGATGCCATGAAGATACCCAATACATGTGAACTTCCTGAAGGGCTTCTTCATTGTTTTACTCATTTCTATTTCCATAACTTCCTTTTGGAGAAAAAAATTGGGCTTTTCTCAGCCTCAGAGTAAACCAAGTAGGGCAACAGTCAGTCTCTCCGAAGGGGTTCCAAACTAGCCTCCATGCTCACAGCTATATATCATAAGAGCGTAAACTGAGAAGTATCCTCTTTCCATAATTTTAAAAAACAAACTGCTCTAATAAAAGTAGTTGTTAATGGTATCACTAAACTGTTTACCCTGTCAGCTTAAGTTGGAGCACTTTAAAAGCTGCCCTTTAGGATCCAGGTACAATCCTTACAACTACTCCTCTAGGCAAGAAATGCTATTCCCTCTCGTAAGATCTGATGGTTTGTACCCCCATAGTTTCCATCACCCTGAGATGATCTTTTAATAGTATCTAGGATCATTGGTAATATATTACTTTACCTCCTCTCACCACTTCTCCTCACTCATCCCTCTGGGTAGAGCATTCAGAGCCAGTAACTGTCATGTCTTGTTGGATTTTTGATTTTTCTACTACCTCTCAACACTACAGTTCTGTGAATCTCCTAACCCCAAGCCAGAACTTTAGCCTGTCCAACTATACAATGAAACTATAAAAAACTCATGTGCTTTATTCCCAGATAGTTACCTCCACACATGCCAGAAACAGCCTGGTTGTGTTAGTGTGTATGCCATGTTTTCAGTGCGCTTTCCTATCGAACATGGGGGTCTAACAACAGGGACCAGTGAGCAGCCTGAAGACTGCTGCTAGAGAACAAGGTTGACTGGATAGGCAGCCCAGGGATTCTCTGGGATCAGCTCCTTTGGTTGACATAGCAGAATCACAGAGAAAAAGTGTTTCTCATGGAATTGTGATTAAAATAATAACGTTGGGGCTGGCCCCATGGCCGAGTGGTTAAGTTCGCACGCTCCGATGCAGGCGGCCCAGTGTTTCGTTGGTTCGAATCCTGGGCACAGACATGGCACTGCTCATCAGACCACGCTGAGGCAGCGTCCCACATGCCACAACTAGAAGGACCCACAACGAAGAATATACAACTATGTACCAGGGGGCTTTGGGGAGAAAAAGGAAAAAATAAAATCTTAAAATAAATAAATAAATAAAATAATAATGTTAATCTACATCCAGGTAAGATACGAAGGTCCAGAAACAAGTAAGCTATATTCACCTCTGTCTCTTGCTCTTCTTCTGCAAATGGCCCACCTGAAGTGAGCTATACTTCTGCCTTCATTCACATAAAAAACAAATAAATAGTTACCGCATTGTCTTTTTCCAAACCACAATCACATTTCAACAAAAGCTTTTACTAACTGTGTAACCTTGAACATATTACTTAACCTTTGTGGAGCTTGAGTTTTATCTAGTTATATATTATCTATTTATATTTATATATTATCTTATATGATATTTATATATTATATATTATATATTTATATTATATATATTTATATATTAAAAGGGGTATACTAATAAAGACCCAGGGCATTTTGTGGGTTGTTATAAAACTCAAATGAAAAAAATACATGCAAACTGTCACAGCCAAGAGGAGCCTAAGGCGACATGACAACTCAATGTGACATGGTATCCTGGATGGGATCCTGGGACAGAAAAAAGCCATTAGGTAAAAACCAAGGAAATGTGAATAAAGTATGGACTTTAGTTAATATAATGTACCAATACTGGTTCATTAATTTTGACAAATGTACCATACTAATGTAAAATGTTAATAAGAGGGGAAACTTGGAGTGGGGTATATGAGAACTTCTTTATAGCTTCCCTATAAATCTAAACCTATTCGAAAATAAAAAGGCTATCTAAAAAAAATTGAAAAACTACACAAAATCACTTTATAAATTGTAAAGTTCTAGTCAATTGTAAAATATCACATAATTTAGTGGATTTAGTCTCTTATGTAGGTTATTGGTAGGTAGGCAGTCATTTTAAGTAGCTTAGATAACCGAGATAGCTTGAAGAGTTAAGTTCTGGTGTGGAAGAGTCTAGCCCCCAGAAACATCCCAGCTGTTTCCTGCCAGCTGGTGCCTCATGTCTGACTTTCAACAGAGTTGATTTTCTTTGTATAATTATTTTTGTGCCTCAACCTGTCTGTTTCACTAAAAGAATAGTTACTTTTTAAAAAGAGGCTCTATGCAGGTTATGTGCTTTAATTTAAGACTGCAAAAAGTGAACTTTAAGGCATGGGTATGGCTATTTATTAGGTCCATTTCCTAAATGGCTGAAATAGATCTGATTTCTACTCCCAACTTCAAATGTAGGAACAGACAGACACCCAGAGACAGAACACAGCAAGTGTACCAAACCCCTGCCAACTCCTGTTCTGCCCTGAAAAAAAAAAAGAAGAAGAAAGCAAGAGTCCCAGAAGTGCAGGAAATTGTTTCTCAGACGAAAGACAACACTTCCTTTCCCAGAACAATCCATCTCCCACACTGACATCCTGCTCCTGCTATATTTACCCAACCCAAATCTGCCGATGATATACTTCCAGCTGCACTCCTGCCACATGGTCCTGTCACTCAGCTGCAGCACTCAGAGGGGAATCTGTCCAGAGGGCAGAGCCTAGAAATCACTACACACTAATCCATGCTTCCTCTATCGGTAGCCTTCAGAGTAAAGTGAGACAAAATACGGACAGTATTACTCCCTGTTTATTTTGGAAGTGACTAAAGAGACAAGAGGTACTTCATTTTATATAGTTGCTAATTTTGACTGCTGTCTTGGTAGCCAATGGAGCCTAAACAATGAAGGGATTGAAACAGGAGGTTAAAAATAACTCTATTAATGCTAGCTGCCCAAAATGCCTCACTTAATAGCCTCTTCCACTCCAACCTACTAGGATCAGGCTATCAAATCACCTTGTTACAGGGTAAACCCTTCAGTTCTAGGTGGATGGATCCAAGGAGTCAAGGGTGAGACCATTTCATTCACCCCACCTCACCCTAGTACACTCTACTGAAAGGGGAAAGCCCAAACACTGGACTGGGTACAGGTAAATGTTAGAGCTGACTCCCATTTTCCTATTTTAGTGGTTCTCTATTCTTGGTCCTTCCCTCCCACTCCTGTACCCCCATCCCAAGTCCTTTTCTTCTGCTCCTTTGTGTCCATTCCTCCTTACTTTCTGCCTCTCTGGTTAGTTGCTTTTCTTTTTTTCCCTAACTTCTCTCTCTTTTTTTATTGACCATGGGCAAAGTTTTCTCAACAAAACCTAACTGATAGCTGATAAGGCTTTCATTAGTAATGTCATATCATTAGCCCACTCTCCACAATAGTAACAGTAAAAACCTGAGACTCAGCAGCAATACCTCTTTCTCTCTCTGCCTTTTCTTTTCCTAAGGAGGCTCAGTCATGCATATTGATCAGATCCTTCAAAGGAATGAAAGGAAAGTAGAGGCAAAAGGAAAAATGCAGAGAAAAAAGAAGAAAGTAGAGAAAAGGGTGATAGCACGTAAGAATGAGGAAATGCTTTTCTAACTTTTTCTTTCTTAAAGCTCCTGGATGATGGGAATTGCCAAACTACAGATTTTAAAAAGGTGAAGTAGAAGTTCTTAATGAGCCCAATCAGGCTTTTAAAATAGATTTGAGGATAAAAGTTGAAATATGATGATGAATTCATATTGCTGTCCCACTTATTAAAAGGAGGGGGAAAGAAAAAAAGAGAAGGGAATCAGCTTCACATGGTTGTTCCTAGTCCGGCTTAGAGGAGGAAGCATTTACACTGTTGGTTGAGTGGAGAACGAATTCCACTGGGTGATGTTGCCATAGTCTAGGAAATTACCAAGCCCCTAGTCAAGCCACATTGAGATACAGCTTTTTCCAATTTTCAAAACTCTTTTTAGTTACTAGATATTTTTTAAAAACAGCATCACCAAAGCCATAAAGAAATAGACCTTTAGGGCATGCAATTGTTTTTCTTAAAAAGAAGAGAAACTCTTAATACAGCAAGCTAGGAAGACAATTCATGTCCATGCCTAAGAACAAGTCCTTTAAGAAGCAATCACTCAAAATTTACCATCACTGCAACCTGAAAATGGTCCAGGCAAGATTCATCAACGTATGATAATTGTTGGGGGAAAGTTTAATGAGGAGCAAAATTTGGTCTTCAGCGTCCCCTCAGAGACTGCTTATGAGTTCCCAAGGGAAAAGAGTATCTATCCAGTCAAGAAACAAAGTTACACCTTGACCAGGTGATCAAAATTAATTATTACCAATGAGGGGTACCTCCACATATGATATCCTGAGAAGGACACTATTATCAGTAGTGGCATGTAAAGTCATGCCAGACACATATAACCTGAATCTAATCATGAGGAAACATCACACAAACCCCAAAATGTGGAACATTCTCAGAAGCGAGGGGGAGAAGAGGAGGAGGGGAGAAACAAACAAACAAACAAGGAAAGAAAGAAAGATAGAAAGAAAGAAAAGAAAAGAAAAAACTGGCCTGTATTCATAAAAAATGTCAATGCCATGAAGGACAAAGAAAGGCTGAAGAACTACTCCAGATTAAAGGAGAGTAAAGAAACCTGACAACTAAATGTACTATGTGATCCTTGACTGAAGGAGGAAAAAAACACATTAAAAAATTTATTATTGGGGCCAGCCCAGTGGTGCAGTGGTTAAGTGCGCACGTTCTGCTTCAGCGGCCTGGGGTTCACCAGTTCGGATCCCAGGTGCAGACACAGCACTGCTTGGCAAGCCATGCTGTGGCAGGCGTCCCACATATAAAGTAGAGGAAGATGGGCATGCACGTTAGCTCAGGGCCAGTCTTCCTCAGCAAAAAGAGGAGGATTGCCAGCAGATGTTAGCCCAGGGCTAATCTTCCTCAAAAAAAAAAAAAAATTATTATTGGGACAATTGACAAAATTGGAAGTTCCAATTTTGTCAAAGTATTATAACAATGTTAACTTCCTTAAATTTGATAACTGTACTAAAGATTATGGAAGAGAATATCCTTCTTAGGAAATATACACTGAAGTATTAAGGGATAAAAGGTCATGATGTGTATAACCTACTCTTAAATGGTTTAGAAAAAATTTTATATACATATGTGTGTGTGTGTACAGAAAGAGAATAATAAAAACAAGTTGCAAAAGGGTATAAGGAGACCTCTGTATTATTCTTACAACATTTCTGTAAGTTTAAAATTATTTCAAAATAAAAATTCAAAAAAATTCACCATCAATTGACCTGATTAAGTGTCCTGACACCAATTAGGTAGAGAGGAAATGGAGATAAACTTATAGTCTAGATAACACAAAAAGAACCTCTGGTAGGGAAGCAAGCCAAGTTTTTCCCTCCTTTTGGAGCTTTTAGAGGAAGACTATTACCAACATAAATATTTCTCATTCTCTGCCTTCTGTTACTCCATGCACACAAGCCAGTTTTGTTGACTCTTGAGCCTGTAGTCTACCCAGGACCACTCAGGACTGTGGCAACATTTCCCATTCTCTAAAATCCAAAGAGTTCTACCAAATACAGCCACTGCTCACTTTCTTCCTTATACAGAACTTAAGAGAACAGAATGAGTCCCCTAAACCTCTGTAATGAGACTGATTAAGATGCTAAATTTGGGCTCATCTGGGAGGATTAATGAGCCATATCTGGATTCTGAAAACAGAAATCCTTTTTCCCTTGACTACTTTCCCCACAATGCTTCTGTCCAGGTGGGCTGAACCAAGAACTTCTCTTCCTGGGCCAGAGGGAACCAGGATATTCTGCCAGAATCACCAGGCTATGGTTGCAAAAAGTATTTGGCTATAGTAGGTATTAATGATGTACCTTTTTTTTTTTTTTTGAGGAAGATTAGCCCTGAGCTAACATCTACCACCACTCCTCCTCTTTTTGCTGAGGAAGACTGGCCCTGAGCTAACATTTGTGCCCATCTTCCTCTACTTTATATGTGGGACACCTGCCACAGCATGGCTTGACAAGCAGTGCATAGATCCCACTAGAGATCCAAACCTACAAACCCCAGGCAGCCAAAGTGGAATGTGCGAACTTAACCACTGTGCCAAGGGGCCAGCCCACTAACGATGTACGTTAAATGTAGACTCATCCCAGAAAAAAGAGACAAAGGAGAAAGATGTGCATTTTAAATTCAGCAGACAATAAGCTATCAAGCAAATGATAGGTCACAGGTCTTTTTGTGTAATACATTTGTACTCCAACATCCACTCTAACTTTCTCTTTTACAAAGATCTTAAACACTGTTTAATTGCTTCACTGCCTCACTATCTCTTTCCACTCCTGAAAAATCCCAGGAATACTTTTCCTAAGGAAAAATGCCTTTTTCTAAAAGGTATTCTCTCTGAGGACCCAAGGTTCCTAAGGCCTACTTCTAAATAAGGTTGCTTTCTCTGGATTCAAAAGATAAATATATGATGCGATGTTCCAACCAATTTGGAGCCAAATCCTATCCAAAGTTACATGGGTTTTGACACTTCTTTGCTCACATGAAGCCTTTGGGCTAATGGGTTGCTACTAAAAATGCTTATGCTATTTTTGAACTGGGACTATTAGAACCAAGCTGTAGAAAAGGACTTTCCTCATTCTTTTAGCACCTTAGCTAAATAGCTATTAAATTCTTTGTTTTGTGCCCCTAGACTTCAAAATCTTAACAATTGTATCAGAAGCCCAAGCCTGAGAGCTGAATTTTATTAGAAAATTTCATTAGAAGCTAAATTTTATCAGGAAAGGCAATCAGGGGACGGCCCAGTGGCGCAGCGGTCAAGTTCACACGTTCTGCTTCAGCAGCCCAGGGTTCGCCGGTTCGGATCCTGGGTGCGGACATGACACCACTGGGCAAGCCAGGCTGTGGTAGGCATCCCACATATAAAGTAGAGGAAGATGGGCATGGATGTTAGCTCAGGACCAGTCTTCCTGAGCAAAAAGAGGAGGATGGGAGCAGATGTTAGCTCAGGGCTAATCTTCCTCAAAAAAAAAAGGTGATCAGCCATTAATATCTTATCCTACGGTACAATTCTAGTCAGTTCAGTTCCGAGATGCACAGACTGATTAATCAAAGATGAATATAAATAGACTAATCAAGCCCTAAGCCATCCAAGGCTCTAAAGCAACTAATGAAGCTGCCATGCACTTGGTTACTGCCAGGCAGCCAGGGCTAGGGCAGAGGGTGGGGGTGGGAAAGACAATCAGACAAACACCACTGCTCTTCTTCTGACCACGCTAGAACCTCTTTCAGCACATCAGGGCATACAATAATTTCCTGAAGTCACATGTGGAAGCTGGGCAGACTTCAAACCAGTGCCCAGCTGTCCACTCAAATTCTAAAGCTTCTCAAATCACCAACCCACTAGACTATAAATTTATGAGGACAGGAATTGTGTCAGTCCCCTTGAAAACTAGGTCCCTAATACCTAGTTCACTGTCTGGTGCATGTTAAGTACTCAAGAAATATTTGTTGACTGCACATGTAAGTGTACTTCTGCCAAGAGCAATGTTCCTGGAGAAGACGCTATTTTAGAGTCTTCCCAATACAAATGACTCCCTCCTTTACCCACCAAAAGAACTAAAAGGGATGGCCAGGCCATGTTTAACATGAATAGCTATCCCCCTTTCCCTGAACAATCAGCTTAAGATCACATAAAAGGGATAAGGTACAAGGTACAAAGTGACTAGTCAGTCACAATTACATCCACAATCCTTATTTCCTTGGAGAAGAATACTTATTCTAACATTCTCCAGGAAGTTATGACTCATATGGTCTCAAATTAATCTCTGCCTTGCAAAAGCCAATTCATCCAGAGAGAAACAACTATATAAACAGAACTGCTTCAGTTATAAAAAAGAAGGAAATTCTGTCATTTGCAACAACGTGGATGGACCCTGAGGACATTATGCTAATTGAATAAGTCACACAAAGAAAGATAAATAATAATGAACTCACTTATATGTGGAATCTTAAAAAGCCAAATTCATAGAAACAGAATAGAATAGTGGTTGCTAACGGGCTGGGTGGTGAGGGAAAAGGGGAAATGTTCGTCAAAGGCTTTAAACTTCTAGTTTTAAGATGAATAAGTTCTGGGGATCTAATAGATAGCATAGTGACTAGAGTTAACAATACTGTTTTATATACTTGAAGGTTGCTAAGAAAGTAGATCTTAAATGTTCTCACCATACACACACACAAATTGTAATTAATTATGTTAGGTAATTGGATGTGTTAAGCAACCTTATCGTGGTAATCATTACATAATATATACATGTATCAAATCATGACATTGTACACCTTAAACTTACACAATGTTATGTGTCAATTATGTCTCAGCAAAACTGGGGGAAAAAAGAAAACAATATGTAATAGTAGAGGGAGGAAGGGAAGCAGGGAGGAAGGACTCCTTTACTGAAACTGAAGTTGATAGGGATGAAACCCAGATGTAACAGTCCACTAGTTCCCAAAGGCAGCTAAGGCACGTCAGAGTCCCTCATAGAATGCCAAGAATATGGTGGAAAAGGCACTCTGACTCAACATCCTCTTTGATTCCGTACACAAGAAATAACATTGCAGAGAGACAAATTCAAACAAGTGCTGGAAGAGAAGTAGATCACAAGCTCTCTGTACCAGTGCTTTCAAACTTTTTTGACCATGACTTACAGACAGAAACACAGTTTACACTGCAACCCAGAACATAAACGTGTTTCCAACTGAAACAAAAGTTTCCCAAAACAATACTTATCCTTATTATGTGTGATGCACAGATACCTTCTCTTTTATTCCTTTTTTTCCTCCCTTAATGCCCAAAGCTTGTACCAAAAAGCAAGGAAGTGCTCAAAGGGGTCATATCAAAGGAACAAAGGAATTAATTTGAAGGAGCTCTCACTGGCCAAACTTGGAATGATATGACGACCAAAAATAATCATAAATGTAATTAATTGTAAAACATTGAATAAATAAAAATTCACAAGCCCCAAAAAAGGGGGAAAATCTCTAATTTGCCACCATTTGTGGTCTTTATTAACAGTACTCCTTACTCTGAAAACTGGCCATCAAGGGGAAAGAATTAAGCATTTTCCTTGCCTTTTTAAGGAGAAACGATGGTCCATCCTCCAGTTTATGAAGGAAAGATATTCTTTACAGAGAATGCCAGCTAATAAATGTAGAAAAAATGACAGAATTAGAAAATCATCATTCTGCAACCCCCAGTGAAATAAACGATTCTGGCAAAAATTCATCAGTAGATGATCACTGGGTAAAAGAATATTAGAGAGCAGGATATTCACAAGGTGCCAAATTATAACTTCACAGATTACTTACTAATTGCAAAGAGAAAAATAAATTTACTTTAAAATGAGGAGATAGGGCAATATACACCAGAAGCAAGTAATCTTAACATCACCAATAGTGGGACAAGCTCACAGTATATGCCTCCTGTGGTGATATAATATGAAGTACACGGTATCACCTATGAAGTAGTCATGCCAAAAACGTTTAACCTGAATTGAATTAAGCCTTTAATTCTAACTTCTAGAATACAAAAAATATATGGGATAGAGGAACAAATTAAATGACACCACAAGGACACAGACAAACCCAGAATGTAAAAGATTCTAAAGATAAATGGCCTGATCTCTTCAAAAAGTCAATGCCAAGAGGGGAAAAAAAAGGGTGGAGAAAACTGTATTAGATTTTAAAAGTCAAAAGAGATGTAACTACCTAATGAAATGAGAATTTTGCTTGAATTTTGGTTTATAAAACCAGTTACGTTATAAAAGGCAGTCAGCGGACAAGTGGAAAAACTTTAATATGGACTGGATATTAGCTAGTATTAGTAAATCATTAAGTTTCTTAGGTGCGGTAACGGTACTGTGATTATATAGGACAATGTCCTTATTTAGAATGCATGCTGAAGTATTCCAGGGTGAATCGTCAATGTGTCTGCAACTTATTTTCAAATGGCTTATAAAAAAAATAATACACATATATATGGACAAAGCAAATAAGACTAAATGTTAATAATTCTGACTCAAGTGTGGGATATGAGTGGTCACTGTGGTATTATTTCAATTTTTGGTATGTTTGAAATTTTTCAGAATAAAAAATCGAGGAAAAAAACGCTGTGTGACCCTTTCAAATGATACCACAATCCACTCATGGAATGTAACCTGCAGTCTGAAAGATACCACTCTATCCCAGATAGGGCAATGATAATAATATCTTAGCTCTCACTTTATTATCAATTTGGAGCCAGTTTTCTTAAACCTGTTGTTTGTCCAAAGAGAAGAATGAACCTTCATAAAAAAGCTCATGCGGAATGAATGAGGCTTTCTTATTCTGCAACCCCCATCAAGAGTTTCCCAAGTTTTCTGTTTTTTTCTGCCAATTAATAACTCATTTTACTTGAAAAGGAAGAACAATCAGTGGAAAAATTCCTGCCAGTGGCAGGGAAATTTCTTTTGTCCCTCTACTTTTAGAGGATTTTTCCCAATTCAGGGCCCATCACAGACAACATTGAAGTCCTTTTGATTCTTTTCCTCCCCAATTAATGTCCCCACTACCCTCAGCCTCCAGTTCCCAAGCTGCTTTCCAGGACACCTGGAAGCAAGCTGCATGGCTGACTGCAGAAAAACCCTTGCTCCCACACTACATCTGGCTCTGCCTTTCCACCAAATCAAACGCCAATTTACTGCCCTCTGATGTACAGTCTATCAGGCTACTTCCTGGATGCCCCCACTTCACACTGGGCCAGAAACCCAAGGCAATAATGTGAGTTCCACAAACGGGCAAGTAATCGCTCAATAGGCGTAGAACAAGGAAAGGTCAGTTGTGATGTGTGCACATGTGTCAGCCCTTCACAACTCAACCTACAGTGGTAACAGCGGTAACAGAAGGCTGGTATTACAGAAGAGGCATGCAATCACAAGCCAGCCAACAGGCAGCCAGGAGTGCTTGTCCATCTAAGTCCTTCAGGATTTCCAAAGACCAAAATAAAGAAACACAGGCCTCAAAACTGGTAAGGAGCATCTTAACTCCAGGTTTCCAGAAGGAAACCTGAGAGCTTAAGGTAGTCACTGCTCTCCATCTATCACCTTTTCTTAATGAGGTGATCTGAGCTGAAATGATCTAATCTCCATTTTGCTCTATACCCGGCTCTATCTTCTAAAGGGTGCCAGGAGAAAGACAAATGCACTTACCCTTTTCATAAACATAGCCAATATTACTTCAGAAACTGGGACAACCAATTAAGCATCTATGAGCACACAGAGGTGGTTAGAAGGGGCAAGGCTAAGAAATAACCCTTTACTCCCTCCCCTAATCAAAACCGCACATTGAATTTCAAACATTTGGCTTCTTCTGAAACCCTCTTGGCACTACCCTGAGTTTGAGTGGGCGGAAAAGAAGAAAGGGACTTTGCCTTCTTCCTTGTTAAAAACAAAGCAGCAGCTGGCTTTCCCTCTTTCTACTCATCTGACTGCTGTCATGGCAAGTTGGGCACATACCCAGAGAGTAATTTCAGGCCTCAAGAGATGGCTGTGCTAAAGAGGACAATGGCAATGAGAGCAATATCAGAAACTTTGACACCCATCTCAGACCACATTGCCCCCTAACCCAGACTAGAAAGAAAGTAGGTTCCTTTGCCTTTCCTTTTGAGAGCCAAGCTATTAAGAATGCCCCTTTTTTCACAACCCCCTTTCAGATACATATAGTGGAAATGTGCCAGCAGACTACTTCTGATGGCTAAGTGTATCTGAGTATTAAGGAGAGAAAAAGGGAGGGCTGGAGGCATAAGAAGCCAGACTTTGTACAGCTGCTTCTTCTCAAGAAAGTCTTCAGGGAGCCAGCCCCACGGTCTAGTGGTTAAGTTTGGCACACTCCACTTTGGCAGCCCAGGTTCAATTCCCAGGTATGGACCAACATCACTTGCCAGCAGCCATGCTGTGGTGGTGAACCACATACAAAATAGAGAAAGATTGGCGATAGATGTTAGCTCAGGGCGAATCTTCCTCAGCAAAAAAGAAAGAAAGAAAGTCTTCATTTTCTAATCTCGAGGACAAACAAGTGTTTGGAAGAACTTCTTGGTTAGAAGTCTCAAGTGAAGAGGGCTCAGATCATTTGGGGAAGGTCCCACTAAAAAGAAATGACAAAGTAAAGTCATCAAAATACAGGCCTCTTGGAGCGACCTTATTTATATGAATATTCCCTGAGGAGAAAAATATCACAGTACCTTTACTTTCTCCAACTGTGCTGAAACACCCACAAGTCTGAGGCCACTCAAGCTACCATGATTCTAAGGTACCAAAGTCAGTCTTATTCAAATTCAAGCCACATCCTAATGTGTTGCTCAACAATCTCCAAACTAATATAGTGTCATATTTTATTATAGAACAAGAAAGTCAAAAAAGACCAAGAAATAGATATTTGCATAAGTGTGCCCAACCTTGCCTCTTCCAACACTCAGCCCATTACGTGAATCTGTCTGCCAAATTTTATCATACCTGGTTCTTTAGTGTCTACTTAGTCAGGCTTTGAACAATTTATAAGATCAATTCCAAGTAGGAAAAAGCTAATGACTCATTCAACTTTCTTCTCATGCTGATTAATAGTGATATATTGCTTACTCTACTACTCCCTGAACTACAGGCCCCTATAGAAATAACGAAAGTATGCATTCAACCAGTATGGGAGAAGCTAACTGTAGGCAATTTTTTTTTTTCCAAATAATGTACCCTTACTCAATATTTTTCCTGACAGTGACTACTAAAATCTCTTGCCCCTACACCTCCCCATCTTCCAACTGCAACAGATTAAACTTGAGATATGAGGTATCCTTAAACACTTTTGCTTCTACCTAGAAGGCTGTTTCTAAGAGGCCTAGGCCAGATAGGTGTTAAGTCATAGTTTCTCCCAGGTTGGCTTCCAGATTCTGTTTAAATGTTCTCTACAAACCTCTGGAGGTTACATGGATTCAAACCTCCTAACTCAGACTCTGAATTCACAAAGCTTGAGACAGACAGGACCCCACAGGTGTGTTTGTCCAGGATAAACTATATTTAAATAAACTCCTGATACATCCACTTTCTTCAGGCACCTGCTTCTCCTCCTTAAACTCAAGCCCCCCATATCCTGCGTCCAGGTAAGCTCGGTAAAGAAATATCCTATCCCTCAGAGTTACTGTATGCAACCCACCAATCTCTTTGAGAATATCTGAACTCTGGCCCAATCAGCTTTACATGAGAAAGCCAAATAAGCAAATGTATAAGCTATAATTTTTGTTTATTTCTTTGCTTGTTTTTAGCAAGGGAAAGAGTGGGAATAAGAAAAAATGACAACAGGTTGCTCTCATTCACCATCATCCATTCTATGCCTGATAGGGAAACATATAGCACAGAGTAGAGGCCACAAAGGTTAGCCTTGGAATAGTCAGCTAGACCCGCCAGTCTTATAAAACCAGTGGCTAGGAGGGCAGTAAGTTTGAGTGTTTGTTTATGATTATAGCCCCAATGCCTAAGTGCCTAAACAAAACGCTTAGCACACAGCAGATATTCAACAAGTATTGGTTAGAAGCAATTTAATAAGCCAGGCCCAGAAGGAATCCAAATCTTGGGGAATCCCAGAAAGAAAAGGTTCAAGAAGCTAGAAGAGATCCATAGTTAATACAGGTGCTTACACTGGGCCTCAAGACCACCTTAGTCTTACGCTGAATACCCCCAATCCTGACAGGTCCTCAGAATTACAAGATCCTGGGGTTAAATTTCCAAAGGCAAACTTACTACCGCCCCCACCCGCCCCCCCCAGACACACACACACACACACACACACACACATATCACTAAGGAGTCTTCTCAAGCCCTGGCCATGAAGGCTTGGAAGTCATTAAGAGGTGGTCCCTTAAGAGAAGATTCTGGTTATGATACTTTTAGACTGTTCCTCTCTCTCTGCTTGAAACCAAAAATTTTCTGGAAAAGAATCTCTTTATTAATGTTCTAAGGTTAAAGACCAATGACAAAGGCAACCTAAATCTGGAGGCAAATGACCACAGCTAAACACCACAAATCACAACTGACTATAGCCCTTTCCATGAAGCTATACTGGATGAAGGGTACTAAGTCTTGCAAGAACTTGTCTAGTCTGGGAACAAAAAGATCATAGATCACAGACCATGTCAACCAGAAGGATTCTTCTAAACTATCCACTTTCTTCAGACCTAAAATTAAGAGCAGTATCAAATATCCTGATATTTCACTTTCTCTTCTATCCCCCTATCCTAGGCCACAGATCTCACCACAAGGTCTAGCTGTGAAATCGAACATAACTCCAATATGCAAAAGCCCCCACAAGATCTCTAGAAGGATAAAAGGAAACACCTCTTTGGAGTCTAAGCCCATGGCAGGGCTTGGGCAGATGTAAGGAAGAGGAAGTCGTCCTTCTGCCCCTAATGCCAGGACACCCCAGCCCTGCAGGCAGTACAGAGTTAACTACCCACCCGCTTTGAGAAGCACAAAGGTACATCACTGCAACATGCCTAACATTTACATTGCCTCTCTCTGCTCATTAAACAGGTTTTGGTTAAATAATGAACAAACTGTATTACAGACTCCGATGAGAATTCCAAAATTATAAATCAACTGGGAAAGCCCAAAGGGGCAGACAGACAGGGAGGGGGGAGAAGGATAATATTGACTAATATAAAGGGCGCAGCTTGACAGTGGATATTCCTGCCACACCTGATCAAACACACTCCATGGGGGGAGGGGAAACAGAGCAAGAGAGGGGAGATGGGACAAGACAGCCTGAAATTTGCATCCGGAAAAGATTAAAACGGATTCTTTGGGGATAGAGAAAATACATAATATATATTACTATAAATGCAAAACTGTACTAAAAGCTAACTCAAATGTCAAAGATTACAGCTTGAATAAATTTAAATATAAAAGCCATGTGCTTCCTTGAGTTAATGAGAGAGACATAAAAGGACAAACTGGGCCAGAAGGCTGAACAGAGTCTTATGCTGCCTTTGCTGGGCAATGGGTTCAAAGCATAGCAGTGACTACAGTCAGAGGCTTCCCTCCACAGCTCTGAGCCCTGAGAAAGAAGTGGCGAATTCCATCACTTTTCCAGCCTACATTCTGTTTTTAAAAATTAAAATATAATTTACATGCTATAAAATTTACCCATGTAAAGTAGACAATTCAATGGTTTTTTAGTATATTCACAAAGTTGTACAACTATCACCACTATCTAACTCCAGAATATCTTCATCACTCCAAAAAGAAACCCTGCATCCATTAGTAGTCACTCCCTATACCCCTTCCCAGCCTCTGGCAACCATACGTCTGCCTTAATTCCTTCAGAATGACCTCCTTGGGGCCAGCCCCACGGACAAGTGGTTAAGTTGGTGCTCCGCTTCAGTGGCCCGGGGTTTCACTAGTTCCGATCCTGGGCGTGGACATGGCACCACTCATCAGGCCATGCTGAGCGGCGTCCCACATGCCACAACTAGAAGAACCCACAACTAAAATATACAACTATGTACTGGGGGGTTTTGGGGAGAAAAAGCAGAGGAAAAAAAAATAGAATGACCTCCTTCCTAAAAGGATTCCTAAGAGGATTTAAACACCAAATAAGGAGCAGCAGTCAAGTCTCACTGGTGGTGAGCTAAGGCTTCAGCCAAAGTAGCAATATGCAAACTTTGCTCTTGGGCACCCTGCATCTTCCAAGTGCAACCCTCTCTTAAGATTTGATATTAGAATATTCTATTACTTTAAATGCTACAGAGCATGCAGGCATTATGCAATTTTGACAAATACTGACTGCAAACGTGGTCCAGAGACACATATCTGTGAGAATAACCAGTATACACTTAACCAACCTCACTAGAGACAACAGACTTATTCCCTTTGTAATATTCAGATAATACTCCTGGAGAAGTAGGTGGTGCTTCAAAGAGCCTCTGTTCACAGAAAAGAAAAAAAATCATTTTGGTTTACTGACAATGCCCAATGAAAGTGGTGATGGTCCAGTGAACATTTCCAACAGTGCTATTCTTAACCAACCAAGCCAGCAGATAGTTTAGAAAAATGCAAATAGAAAGCCTTTGTAAAAAGAGACCAAGTCCAAGTCAGTTTCATGAGCTAAACTGAGTGGAGGTCCTATAATTCCTGCCATACCTCCTCCAATCTAAGTGGTACACCATTCCCAGTGATATAGCATGGGGAGTCCCTTCAGTTTCTCTCTCCAAGTTCAAAACCCTTTCCCAGCCTCCTACCATTAACAGGCTTCCAAGAAAGCAGTCCTCCTGACACTGCCAATCAGAAAAATCTGTTTGTTTCAGTAAAAGAAACAAGGAATTGGTCATGGATTGCAGAGTCCAGGACCACAGGGGCAGCTGACCCATAAACCTGCTCCTGGAAGCCAGCACTGTGTAGGGGGTCAGAACCAATCAAAAGACCATGAAATGCTCTATTTTGGGTCCACTCCATCATTTTCTCAGGCAGGTAATATGCTAAAACCCAAGAATTATGGGGCAACCTTGGCAGACACCATTTCAACATCCACCACAGCTGTTGGCCCCGGGAAAATACCACCACTTTCCTCCACGCTCCAGAAGAAAGCTCAGCAACACCCAGCTATGTTCCTAGTACCACTGACAGCTCTGGCTCCTCAGCACATTCTGGTTTTATTAGTTTCAAGCAGCAGATAATCTGGAGTCCTAACCCAAGGATGTAAGAAAATTAGGCAGCAGACTCAACTTTGGTAGTTTTTACGTGGTCTAGAGACCTCAAGTCCTGGATTGTACCACTCACCACACATACGATCTCTGAGCTGAAGTTTCAGGATATGTCAGGATGGGGAAAATAAGTGTGGGATATAGACTGGATGGCAAGCAGGAAATGTGGCTCTGTCAGGATAGCAGCACCACTTCAGCAAGTCAAGATCTGCAGAGTGCCTAAAAGACTTATAAGGCTACTCCAGTCTGATCTCAGCCATTTTAGGGTGTTCCCAATCACTTACAACAATAATCCCTCACTGTGTATAAACTGTTTGCCAAATGCTTCCAAATATATTCACTTGTTTAATCCTCTTAACATCTCTTAGAAAGATAGTACTCTGAACTCTGGCCCACCAAAAAGAATTGTAAACATCTACTCACTACATTTTCTTTCTAATTGAGATATAAGCTTTATCTGTAAAGCAAAAAGAAAAAAAACATCTGTGCAAGCTGCCAACTTTCTAATGCAGCCAAGTCACTGACAGTGCAGGCCATAAAGCAAGAACATGCCACCTAGGTGCAGCATTAGCCCTGCAAACTAGCTAACAACCACAACCAAGTCCTCTATACTTGACTCTTCTTGGCTAATATTTGCAACACTTCTCAATTGAGTGAAATCTGCTCCTTTAAAGAAAACATTTAGGGAACCTTTAGATAACTTCAGCCCATGATTAGGAAAGGAAAAAGGAATTTTTCTCCAGATATTCTCCTATATTTCTCATGAAAGGGGGAAATTTATTTGTTTGTTTATTGTTTATTTAATTTGCAGAGGCCTAAAAACTATTTCAATTGTGGTCTTAAATATGTTACTAGCTAAAAGCATTCCAGGACATACATTGCAAAAGCCCTTTACAGTCAACAGAGGAACACAGCTCTGCAGCTTTCCCCTTCAGTCTGTATCTCCCCCTTGAAAAACCCAAAGGTGTTGAGACTTGCCTTCTCCCTTGACACGTCTATATACAGAAGATGAAGCACTTCCTGTGTACATTCTCCTCTAATTGTACGAAGAGAAGCAATGCAGAACAGAGCATTAAACCAGGCATCAGAGGCCAGAATTCTAGTTTTGAGTCCACCTCCTAGGATCAGTGCAAACTCAGCTAAATCACTTAAAATGTCTCTGGGCTTAAACTATATTCATAAAAAGGAAACAATATGCGCCAAGTCTCCCTCACAGGGTTGTATAAAAGTTCAGTAAGGTAATAAATGTGAAAGTGGCTTTGAAACTTCTAAACATATGAATACTACATAACGTTATTATGATTAGAAAAACAGGAGAGAAAAAAAGGGACAAGAGATTCTAGGAATGCATGAAGACTGATAGCTCTTCATTAGAGAGCTAAGGCTCTAAAAGCGACAATGACTTTCTATAAGAGAAGGGTTTTGTTGCAAGTACTAAAAACTCCATTTGTGCCACCAACTTCCTACCTCATGGCATGCATGAGGTAGACAAAGAAAGTAGTTAAAACAAAACCAAAAATAACTTACTCAAAAGACGAAGGAAGCTTATAATTGTATGAATGCTAATTACCCATTAAAGCAGGACACCCTACTGGGAACTCAGGGAAAAGGCTCAGCAATATAGTACACCAGGGGCAAACTACAACCATGGGCCAAAGGTGGCTTGCAGTCTGTTTTTTTAAAGAAAATTTTATTTCTTGCTCATTCATTTAAGCATTATTTGTGTCTATTCATTAAGCATTATCTCTGTCTGCTTTTGAGCTAGTAGTTGCACAGTTGCTATGGCCTGCAAAACCTAAAATATTTACTATACAGGCCTCTACAGAAAAAGTTTGTCCATCCCTGTAACAAATCAAACACATGTTGTTTTACAGGATAAGTAATCCTTCCTATATGTAGGGACTTACCTGTTATATTATTTAAAACTTCCTTTAGATGACTGAAACTATGCAGCAGAGGATCCCGTTCTTCATCCTGTAACATATGGGTTTAAAAAAAGTCATTATTGGGTCAAAGAGGAAAAAGGAAATAAAGAACAGATCAAGGACTCTTTCTCTGAATCCAACCAGAAAATCCTGTAAATTTTCCTTCTGAGGAAAAGAAAATTAGCCATCGTTTGTTTTTCCAATTCCTTTATCTCTTAATTCACAGAGGTCCTCTGGGCTTACTAAAACAGTAAATCCTAAAGTACTAACCTACACCATGGCCATAGCATTCAAGATACCACAGATTGCCAGGTCCTTTATATGTGCTGTAGTCTGAAGGTCTGTGTCCTCTTAAAAATTATACGTTGAAATTTTAATGCCCAATGTGATGGTATTAGGAGGTGGGGCCTTTAGAAGGTGAGTGATTAGGTCATGAGGGCAGACTCCTCAAGAATGGAAATAACGCCCTTATAAAAGGAACCCAAGAGAGCTCCCTTTCCCCTTCGGCCATGTGAGGATACAATGAGAAGTCTGAGACCCAGAAAAGGGCCCTCACCTGACCATGCTGGCATCCTGATCTCAGACCTCCAGCCTCCAGAATTCTGAGAAGTAAATTTCTGTTGTTTATAAGCCACTCAGCCTGTGGTATTTTGTTATAGCATCCCAAACAGACTAAGACATCTCTATTATTCTATCTCTTCTCCTTCTTCGTACTCATTATATAATCACACATAGTCATTTCAAAGACATTCCTGACTCCACTCTCACTTCTAAAACAATCCACTTTTATAAACGAACATGACAAATTTCCAAACACCAAGTTGGAAATGTCTAAACTTGTTTTTACAATTGTGCCAAAAGCTGTTTTATACAACTACAAAAAATATCCTTGAACATACATATGCAACAAAGAAAGCCAGCTTTATGACAGGTAAGTTTCTTACCCATCTGACTGGCAAGATACGGCTTGCTCCATATATGGAAGTTTGCTGAACTCCCAAGGAGTACCATCACCAAGCCATACTCCATGTATCAATAACTAAACTAAACTAATTTAATTTGATAGCTAATGACTGCCCGAGGGAATTAGAAGATAAGGAATCTTTCTGACATTTTTAGGTATATTAAAGAAGTCCCAAGTACTAGCTTAAGCTTTTTACAAAAATAGCTAGAAGAAGAATAGTATCATCTTTTGGGTCCCAGAGGAAAAAAGGCAGCCCATAAATTTGATGCTAGTTGGAATAAACCAGAAGGGTCCCCGATTACAAGAACAACTCTGAATTCCTACTATTTTTATTATTACTGGGAAATTGATTACTGTTTTAACCATGCATCAGATCCCCTACAACAATTCGGTGACCAAGCTATCTGCCCATTCCCCACTTACCAGTGGAGTATGGGTGCTCCATCGTGCATTTCGTTTGATGGCCCCAACCACAATGTTAATCTCTCCTTGAATGATGTAAATACTCTTATCCACCATCCTGGCAAACCTACCAAAAAAGTTAAGAGAAAAGTCTAGTTAATATTTGGTTACCCAGAGCATACTCATGCTTAAATCAGTAGCCGGTAAGATTAGAACTATGATTTAACTTTTTAGTACCAAGATTTCCCATCTATAATACAAGATGGGATGAAGTCCATCTCATATTATGAATCCAACCACCTGGCTCTCCTAGAGTCTCTGGAAGTTCAAGACACAACTCAAAAAGCATCAATCCAAACAGCATGGTACTGGTACAAAAACAGATGCACAGATCAATGGAACAGAATTGAAAGCCCAGAAATAACACCACACATCTATGGACAGCTAATCTTCAACAAAGGAGCTGAGGGCATACAATGGAGAAAAGAAAGTCTTTTCAACAAATGGTGCTGGGAAAACTGGAAAGCCACATGTAAACGAATGAAAATTGACCATTCTTTTTCACCATTCACCAAAATAAACTCAAAATGGATCAAAGACCTAAAGCTGAGACCTGAAACCATAAGCCTTCTAGAAGAAAATGCAGGCAGTACACTCTTTGACATCAGTATTAAAAGGATCTTTTCGGACACCATGTCTTCTCAGACAAGGGAAACAATAGAGAGAATAAACAAATGGGACTTCATCAGGCTAAAGAGCTTCTTCAAGGCAAAGGAAAACAGGATTGAAACAAAAAAACAACCCACTAACTGGGAAAAAATATTTGCAAGTAATACATCCGACAAAGGCTTAATATCCATAATAGATAAAGAACTCACCCAACTCAACAACAAAAAATTAAACAACCCGATCAAAAAATGGGCAGGAAACATGAACAGACATTTCTCCAAAGAAGATACACGGATGGCAAATAGACACATGAAAAGATGTTCATCATCGCTGATCATCAGGGAAATGCAAATCAAAACTACACTAAGATATCACCTTACACCCATTAGAAAGACAAAAATAACTAAAACAAATTGTAACAAATGTTGGAGAGGTTGTGGAGAAAAAGGAACCCTCATACACTGCTGGTGGGAATGCAAACTGGTGCAGCCACTATGGAAAACAGTGTGGAGATTCCTCAAAAAATTAAAAACAGAAATACCATAGGACCCAGCTATCCCACTACTGGGTATCTATCCAAAGAACTTGAAGTCAGCAATTCCAAAAGTCCCATGCACCCCAATGTTCATTGCAGCATTATTTACAATAGCCAAGATGTGGAAGCAACCTAAGTGCCCATCAACAGATGATTGGATAAAAAAGATGTGGTATATATATACAATGGAATACTACTCAGCTGTAAAAAAGAAAAGAATCATCCCATTTGCAACAACATGGATGGACCTTGAGGGAATTATGTTAAGTGAAATAAGCCAGGTAGAGAAGGACAGTCTCTGTATGACTCCACTCACATGGGGAATTTAAACATGTGGACAAAGAGAACAGATTAGTGGCTACCAGGGGAAAGCGGGGGTGGGGGGTGGGCACAAAGGGTGAAGGGGTGCACCTACAACACGACTGACAGACAATAATGTATAACTGAAATTTCACAAGATTGTAACCTATCAACTCAATGAAAAATTTTTTTAAAAAAGCATCAATCCAGAAAATTTCTCAAAAGCACCTCAATAATCTCTAGCAAGTACATCAAATTCTTCAAATCAACTATCCCCAAAATCTCTCCAATGAAACCTTCAGGTATGCAGATGTCTGTTGCTGGTTTGTTAAACATATATTTCAGATCTTTCCTTTGTTCTTTTCTATCCACTCAATAAAGTAATAATGAAGGTTCAAGTTAAGAGAAAAGAACAAAGACTGTTAGAAAAATAGCCTTGGTTTGGAACCACAGTTATAATGTCACCTTATAGACTGCATCCATTCTGCCAAGTCCCCTCCAGAAAACTGGACAGTAGCACAGTGACACAACCTTTGAAAAGTTCTAAAAATAATAATAAGCAGACTGAAAGGCAGACTCTTTAAAGCTGTTTCTATATGAATATCTGAAGTGAAGCTGAAACACTATTTTAGTATTTTACGTGCTTCCAACTGAACTACCAAAGGATTTTCTTTGCTGCCTCAAACAGCACTTAGAAAAGATATTTAATTCTCTCCCCAGGTAAAAATATAAAAAACAGAATTTCTTCTTGGCATAGAGAAAACCCTCAGAGCATGTGAAACGAAATTTAACCCCTTCTATTACTTAGAAACCCTCCCCAGAAAGACAAAATTTTAAAAAGCAGAAAGGGAAGGGGTGGGGGGCATATAGTTAGACAAACACCTAGATCAGGCTCAATAAAGTTAAAACAGTAACGCTATCAGGGTAAGGGAAGAAGGAATTCCAGAAATATTTACTTACTGAGCACCTACTACTCATAAGGCATCTTTCAGAGTGCTAAGGATTCAAAGCAAATAAGATATGGAAAGAGCTCTCAGACATACTGTGGAATGAAAAAAAAATTGTAGTATATGACTGTGTGTCACCATCTATGTAAAAACCAACCAATGAACCCATCCTACACAAAATATTAGATTTTTGTTTTTAAAAATTATGCAATATTTGGGGCTGGCCCCGTGGTCGAGTGGTTAAGTTTGCACGCTCCGCTGCAGGCGGCCCAGTGTTTCATTGGTTCGAATCCTGGGCGCGGACATGGCACTGCTCATCAAACCACGCTGAGGCAGCGTCCCATATGCCACAACTAGAAGGACCCACAACGAAGAATATACAACTATGTACTGGGGGGCTTTGGGGAGAAAAAGGAAAAAATAAAATCTTTAAAAAAATAAAAATAAATAAAAAAAATTATGCAATATTTAACATAGAGTAAGATATAAAGAGTAATATAACAGCGAGTACCCAGATTAAGAATAGTGCAACTGGGGGCTGGCCCCGTGGCCGAGTGGTTAAGTTCGCGCACTCCGCTGCAGGCGGCCCAGTGTTTCGTTGGTTCGAATCCTGGGCGCGGACATGGCACTGCTCATCAGGCCACGCTGAGGCAGCGTCCCACATGCCACAACTAGAAGGACCCACAACGAAGAATATACAACTATGTACTGGGGGGCTTTGGGGAGAAAAAGGAAAAAAATAAAATCTTTAAAAAAAAAGAATAGTGCAACTGAAGTCTCTGTGTGTTCCCCCTAACCATATCCTTGTCTTTTCATCCATAGGTCCTAATATTCTAAATCTGATGTTTATTAAACTTTCATGTTACTTTATACTTTTACTTCACTGATATGTATCTTTAAACAGAATATAGTATTATTCTGCATATTTTTATACTTTAAATCACTAATATCATATTGTATGTATTCCTCTACAATTTCTCTTTTCCCTTGACATACTATGTTTGTGAGTCATCCCATGTTGTTAAGTGTACTTAATATATTTTGTACAGGTATATATAGAGATATATAAACAGAGAATCAAAGGTCTGGGCAGATGTACCTCAAACTCAATAACCACAGTTATCTCTAGAGAAGGTACTGTGAAATCAGAGGATACTTTAGCCTTATCTATAATGTTTTAATTTTTTACAAGGAAAATGTATTACTGTACTATCAATATCATAATCAAAAATTAATGATGAAAGAGATGGAATATAATTTCTGCCCTTGAGGCATTTATAGAGTTTAGTGGGGTCTAAAAAAAACTGAGCCAGAGACATAGAGGAAAAAAATGCATCCTGCAGGTAGCTCCATTTGCATATTTTGCACAAGACAGGACCCCAGAAGTACGAAAATCACTACGATAAGGGAAAAAAGAACTGGTACAAATTTTGTCCAGACCCATAACACCTCCCACGATCCACAAGGGAATCCAACATACGACAATATTTATTTGAACGACAATTTAAAGAAACAACTAGGTTAGTCTCAGAAGACTATTTGCTTTCCAAATGCTCTGGGTGCACACAATAATGTTCTCTCCTGAGACGATTCAAAGATGAGAATATACAACAATGTTCTCTTCTGAGGAGGAGGAGGAGAACCAAGAAATAGAAGAAAGATCAACAAATCTGAAACTAATTTAAAGTATCAGAAGAGAAAAAAATAAAATCTCTAGTATCCCTCCTTCCTTAAATTATTTAGATAAGATGGATATGCTCTAGATCTCTGGAAGGATTTTTAAGAAACTGCTAACAGAGGTTGCCTCCAGAGAAAGGAACTGGGGAACTGGGAAACAGGGGTGAGAGGAAGACTTACTTTTCTCTATATATTCTTTTGTACCTTTTGAATTTTGGGTCACATACATATATTACCCTTTCCTTTTATTTAAAATTTAATTAACTGATTTTTAAAAAATGAATAGGCTCTTAGAAAAGTAGTTGTATTAGTCCAAGTATAAATGATTAAGAGAAGAAAAGTTAATTAACATTTACTTCAGTGAATCAGACATTACTTAGCACACGCTAAGCAAAATACTAGGCACAAACAGAATTGTTCCTATCTCCCTACAAGGAATTTATAATCTAGATTAGATAAAACCCATAAATATACACATAAACCCACATATACCTCCAATACATGAGTGACAGTGTCACAGTAGTGAAGCAAAGAAAGTTATTTCTGGTAGAAGGTCCTAGGCAACTGAAAGACAGACAGGATTCAGTCAAAAATATACGGAGAGAACGGCAAGAGGAAAGGCTTACAAGTGGGAAAACTCAGTAGGTATTTAGGGGATCATGATTATTCCAGACTGACTGGAACAATATTTCTAGCGGAGTAATAGGAGGTAAAGTTAGAAAAGCAAGTGGGGAAGGAGGTGGGCACACCATGGAAGGCCTTCAACACATAGTTATTATTCCATATATATACTAAATATCTATCATTGTAGAAAATATTTTGGGGGGCCTGAAAGAGCACACTATAAAATAAGAATACTTAATTTCTCTTTCAAAGAACTAAGAGAATGAGAGAAAACATCCAAACAACACAGAAACAAGTAAACACCACCACAATATTACAAATTGGAAACAAGAAAGCCAATGGGACTAACTGAGATCTAATAGGATCTACAGGCTATTTGGAATGCTTCTTAGGGGAGATAAATGTTGAACTGGGATTCCAACTGATGTAATCAACCTAACAGATCAAAATTCATTAGGCACCAAAAGCTAACAACTTCCTAAGGTAGCACAGATCTAAGCAAAAAATCATTGTCTTAAGCTTCTTTTCTTAGTAAAAAAGAAACATCTAGGGAATGAAGAGGAATTATTTTCAAGGACTATGCAGAGTTGCCTAATCTCCCTCCAGGCCTCTGAGCATTTTGTCTCTGCACCCAGGGAAATCTGTCCTTCATCTTCAGATCCGAAGCTCTGATGAACTACTTGCTGCTTGGCAGCCAATGGCCTAGAACCTCTTGTCACAAGGTCACAAAAGCCCAGAGACCTTATATAAGCACAGCAGAAAAGAACTTAAGGTTTATCTTGTATTAGAAATAATATGAGGAATAACCAAACACACATTAACTAACATCCCCAGCCAGATAAGCCACTGGCCCAGGCACCGAGCAATATATATCCTTTGAAAGCACCTTCTGTCTGTTTAAAGCTAGGTCTATAGCATTCCCCTGGTGCTTTGTAGCATCCCAGTTACTCACCCCAAGGGGATCCAAAGAGAAGGAGTCACTATATCAACTGGCAACTCCCTCTAGATCTAAACAAAAGCAGGAGAAATGGAAATAATTGGATCCTTACTTCATGAAATACCAAAAATTCTATTTCAAATGAAGACTTAAATGTGGAAAAACAAAACTTAAACACTTTTAGAAGACAATATGAAATATTTTTATAATCTCAGTATAGGGGAGAAGCACCTAAAGAGGAAACAAAAAGCAAAACCCATAAAAAAATTGGTAAATTAAACCATGTTAAAATTAAAGACGTTTGGGGCCGGCCTGGTAGAACGGCGGTTAAGTTCGCGCGTTCTACTCTGGTGGCCCCGGGTTCACCGGTTCAGATGCCAGGTACGGACGTGGCACCACTTGGCAAGCCATGCTGTGACAGGCATCCCACATATAAAGTAGAGGAGGATGGGCACGGATGTTAGCTCAGGGCCAGTCTTCCTCAGCAAAAAGAGGAGGATTGGCAGCAGATGTTAGCTCAGGGCTAATCTTCTTCAAAAAAAAAAAACAATTAAATTAAAGACGTTTGTTTGGCATTATCTTGCAAAGTTGAAGAACTTCATAACCTATATCTTGGCAATTCTACTCTTAAGACTATACCTCAGGGAAACTCACAAAAAATTTAGAATAGTGGCAGGAGGGGGAGATGACTAACAAGGGCATACGTGTGCCCTCAGTTTTGGTGATATTCTGTTTTTTAAGCTGGGTGGGGGACACTGATGCACCATATATGTATATATATTCTTTGTATGTATAAAATAGACTATCAAAAGTTCCTTTTTTTTTCAGTTTCTTTCTTTTTTTTCAATTATTTTATTAAGGTCATAATGGTTTATAATATTGTGTAATTTCAGGTGTACATTATTATTTATCAGTTTCTGTATAGACTGCATCATGCTCACCACCAATAGTCTAATTTTTAAAAGTTCCTTCTTTTTAAAGTCATGGCCTTTGCTGTCTCTTTGCCTTTGCACATGCTGTTCCCCTCCTGTTTCAAATATTTTTTCCCACTCTTATCCATCTAGTAAACCCTCATTCTATCCAAAAGTCAATAAGAGAGTCAGAATACCACAGTGATTACAAGAAAAAGCTTCAGAGCCAAGACAGATCTGAGCTCCAGTCCTGACTGCTACTACCTACATGATCCCAGCCCAGTTTCTTAGCATCTCCGAGCCCCATTTACAGTCCTCCATCGCAAAGTGGAGATCATACCTCCTCATCTGTTTATTGTGAGGTCTAAATAAGAAGCCTGTAAAGCACCTAGCACAGTACCAAGAATATTAAAACTCAAAATATGTTAGCTGTTATTATAAAGCCTGCTCTACGAAGTCTTCCCCAGCTAATCCACTGCCCCAGAGAGTATTACTACTCCTTTTTTGTCACCCCATAACACTGTACATAGCTCTATTTAAACACATCTTATACTGATTGATTAATCAAAGATTGGCCCTAAGGTAACATCTGTTGCCAATCTTCTTTTTTTCTTCTTCTTCTTTTCCCCAAAGCCCCCCAGTACATAGTTGTATACTGTACTTGTAGGTCCTTCTGGTTCTGCTATGTGGGACACCCCCTCAGCATGGCTTGATGAGCAGTGCTAGGTCCCCACCCAGGATCTGAACCGGGAAAACCCCAGGCCACAAAGCAGAGCACAAGAAACTTAACCACTCAGCCACAGGGCTGGCCCCCTTATACTGATTTATAATTATTTAGTCTGTCTCTCCCAGAGCCTATGAGAATCTTAGGAACAGACTATGAGTTATTCACCTTTTTATCCCCAATGTCTGACACATAGTAAGAAAAATGATAAATAAATACTGAATGAAAAAATGAATAAATGAATGAACTAACATCAAAACTGACTTCAATAGTAGGGCAGCTCACATCCACCTCTTGTGAGAAAATGACTTCCTAGAAGACAAGAACTCTAAGCCAGGCAGGCAAACCTGTTTCCTGCATTGCATCTTATTATTTGTTTCTCTACCAGAAGTTACAAACCTTCCATACAGGCCACCCTACAGACAAAAAGAAACCACACTTACCCACCAGCCAAATCATAATGCTTTAACGCTTCTGTTTTCACATCTATCTTCCTGAAGTCTCATGTGCTATTTGCATGTTCATATGTCTTCTGTGAAATATATAATTCTTTATGTAATTGTCAATTCTTCATATATGTGTAGTATATACGTCTTATTTTCTTTGGTTCTAAATAGCTGATATTAGTACACCATTGTTTAAGTTATTTTTTCTTAATGGCTTTTAAAAGCTGTCCTAATCCAGTTAGAAATTAGATTCTCCAAAGTCAAAGAACCAAAACTTATTTTTTTTCTTTCTCATGGTGCTTTGATGTCTAGTACAGAGCTGTGCAAACCAAGAAAACTCTGATAGACTTTCTGAGAGGGTAGAAGGTACCAGGGAGCTGAATGACCCTCAGCTGGCCCTTCTAAGGTTTATCTTTGCTCAATCTCTCAAACAGAGCAGCACTAAAGATGCAGAGCTTACAAGATTTCCAGAGCTGGCCAATGAAAACACCATAGTTCTGAGCTTTACTGAAAGAATTGACAAGAATTACTGAACAAGTGAACAACTTACTGGGCTCAAGAAACTTACTCAAAGGGTGGAGGTAAAAGAAAGTCAAACCAGGAAAAAAGTTGGTGCCCTGACAGAGTATAACTGGCAAGTCCTCCCGAACCCCATAATCAGGCAACCAGTGTCCCTCAGCTGTGCCTTGGCAGCTCCTCCCTCTGTGGAGATTCTGAGTCTATCCCAAGAACTATATGTAAGGTGACCACTGAGATATGTCCAAAGATGTCCCTTCTGCCAGCTTGGAGATGAAAAACGAAACAAGGCTTCTCTCTCTCACTCATCTTTGAACCACTCAGGACATCCAAGGTGACACATGGCCAAGTAGGACAAAAATAAAAACTTGGTCTGTATGATTATACACAGAGAACTGCAGTGATTAAGTCTCATGAGGGCTGCCCATCGTGTACATCAGGGGTCACCATCCACTATCATGGGGTAGAACCCAGTCTACAGACATATTTTGTTCTGCCTGCAAAAGGATTTTTAATTTTTTATTTTTTTGAGGAAGATTAGCCCTGAGTTAACTACTGCCAACCCTCCTCTTTTTGCTGAGGAAGACTGGCCCTGAGCTAACATCCATGACCATCTTCCTCTACTTTATACATGGGACGCCTACCACAGCATGGCGTGCCAAGCGGTGCCATGTCCGCACCCGGGATCCGAACTGGCGAACCCTAGGCCACCGAGAAGTGGAACGTGCGAACTTAACCGCTGCGCCACCGGACCAGGGCCCCTGCAAAAGGTTTTAAAAAAAAAATTTAACTAGTTGCTAACAATTTAAAACAATGATCTCAACAAAAGCAAAAATAAATAAGTGGGACTACATCATACTAAAAAGCTTCTGCACAGCAAAGGAAACCATCAACAAAATGAAAAAGCAACCTACTGAATCAGAGAAAATATCTGCAAATTATATATCTGATAAGAGGCTAATATCCCATATAAAGAACTCATACAACTCAACAGCAAAAAAACCCAATAATCCGATTAAAAAATGGGCAGATCTGAATACACATTTTTCCAAAGAAAACATACCGAAGGCCAACAGGTACATAAAAAGATACTCAACATCATTAATCATTAGGGAAAGGTAAATCAAAACCACAATAACATATCATTTCACACCTGTTAGAACAGATATTATCAGAAAGACAAGAAATAACAAGCATTGGAGAGGATGTAGAGAGAAGGGAACCCTTGTGGGAATGTAGATTGGTGCAGCCACTATGGAAAACAGTACAGAGGTTCCTCAAAAAATTAAAAATAGAACTACCAAATGATCCAACAATTCCACTTTTAGGTATTTATCCAAAGAAAATGAAAAGACTAACTCGAAAAGATAAATGCACCCACATGTTCACTGCAGCATTATTTACAATAGCCAAGATATAGAAACAACCTAAGTGTCCATCAACAGATGAATGGACAAAGAAATTGTGGCATTTGTATACAATGGAATATTATTCAGCCATAAAAAAGAATGAAATCTTGCCATTTGCAACAACACAGATGGACCTTGAGGGCATTCTGCTAAGTGAAATAAGACAGAGAAAGACAAATAGCATATGATCTCTCTTATATGTGGAATCCAAAAGCAACAACAAGCTCATAGATTCAGAGAACAGATTGGTAGTTGCCAGAGGTAGGGAGAGAAACGGGTGGAGGGTGTCAAAATGTAAAACCACCACCACCACCACAATGATCTGAATTTCCAGTTTCTCCTGAAAAATAAGACTAGTTATATGGGCCCACATTCCAGGACACTACATCCTAATATAGTCCCACCTGGCTCACTTCACTCATTTACATTGCCTACATGATACTCAGGCATTTGAGCTTGTAATCCCTGGTTTACATGATGGCAACAAAGCACTACTTTCATGATCACTTCCACTACAGTTGGGGTCCCAAATCACCACAATGCTCTATTATATTTTCATTTAATTAAACAACTGCTGTTGAACATCCTGAAATATATAAAAGCTAAATAGCTACTAACTACATTTACACAACTCGTCCAGCCTGATGGTAAATGAGGGTAAAATAAACTTCTCCTCTCTTCTACTCAATTCCACCATTACCCCAATAGCAGAATCATTCTAATTAGTCACACTAAACCACAGGGACAGACTGTGATCAATCAACAGAAGTGGCATACAAAGGCTAGGATGATCCTTCCAGTGAGTACTGTATAAATACAGTGGGTCTCCTCAAAAGCAGGAGCTGTGTCTTCTTCCTCTCCAGCTGCCCTCACTAGCCAGTCTAAGTACCCTATCAATGAAGTTATTATCTAAAAGTGGCAATCATCCTGCCTTCTGAAAGACAGGGAAGTGAAATAATAGTGGAACTCTGAGAACTGGGAGTTCAACTGGGATTGGTGCCCAGCTACTCATGAGGAGATGTGTCTACAACCTGAGTTCTCACTGTGGCAATGAACATCACTGTCGAGACTGGAATGTACTATCTCTCTATAGGCACCTTTAAAAGAAGCTCAAATAGAAGTCTTTTTTTTTTTTTAAGATTTTATTTTTCTTTTTTCTCCAAAAGCCCCCTGGTACATAGTTGTGTATTTTTAGTTGTGGGTCCTTCTAGTTGTGGCATGTGGGATGCCGCCCCAGCATGGCTTGACCAGCGGTGCCAGGTCCACGCCCAGGATCTGAACCGGCAAAACCCTGGGCCCCGGAAGCAGAGTGCGCACACTTAACCACTCGGCCACGCGGCCGGCCCCTCAAATACAAGTCTTGAAGGAAGAACAAATTTTCTGATTTGGGGTGGGGCTGGGGGTGAAGAACTATTCCTATCTAGAAAATGACTTTTTAAGTAAAGAAAGGGAAAATCAGGGCCGGCCCATGGCCAAGTGGTTAAGTTTGCGCACTCCACCTCGGCAGCCCAGGGTTTCGCCTGTTCGGATCCTGGGCATGGACATGGCACCGTTGGTCAGGCCATGCTGAGGCGGCATCCCACATGCCACAACTAGAAGGACCCACAACTAAAATATACGACTATGTACTGGAGGGACTTGGGGAGAAAAAGCAGAAAAAAAAAGGGAAAATCTTTGATGCCTGTCACCTCTAGGTCCAACTGAAAAGATGCTGGATTGGTTACACTCTCTACCCAAAGACTAGATTGCCTATTATGCAAAGCATATCAACTCAACAGGGCATATCAATCCAGATGAGTAAGGCAAGCCCAACCTGGGTAGTTCCTGGGCTGACTATATCATTTCATTAGCCACTTTCAACTACTTTTTTGGAAATTCTGCAACTTAGATCAGCAAATCAAAATGCAAATCATTTCCTGTACCATTTCCATCCCACTTATTTTAAATCAATAAATACAAACAATAAATACTATTCCCACCAACGCACACAAGCACACAATTTCAGGAGGACGGAGGGCATTAGACAGGATGAAAGTGAGTTTAGTCACTCTAGATTCTAGATAGTTTTCCCTTCTAACACAATGAGGTTTTGATCCCCCTCATTACTACCTCACCATGCAAAAGTCCTGACTGCCAGGGCCAGAACCAGGCTGCAAGTCAGGATCACATACTAAGGCTAATCCTAGGTATAGATAACATTTACTGAGCGTCCACTACATGCTGAAAGGCATTAAGTTGATACTGCTTTATCCCTACTACATGCTCTAACTAGGCCACTGTACATACAGGCTATGCTTTTAAGAAGTACATAAACTGAGCAATCTCAAAACAGACCTTTCCTTTTGTATCCTCCTCAGGGCCCAGAGCAGTGCCTTGTGTACCTGAATTAAAGGAATATAAATTTCTAAGTTGTGCATTTAAAAACACTATCTATACTATCCTTCATTTCTAAAGGCACTCTTTACCCTTGGGAGACTTTTATAGCTTTACAATACAGCTATACAGTTTATCAAACGTCATTGCAGTGCCATAAACTACACTCTTTGGAGTTACGTTCCATCATTCACTCTGCTGCCCTAACTCTATCACTTTTAAATTGGCTGAACATCTCTCATGACTCTTTTTATCCACTCAAAATAATAAGGCAACAGTACCAAACTTCACCAGTATTCAAATCCCTCTCTGCTGTCAGCCAAATATGTCATTAATAAAGTGGCTTCCTTGCGACTGAACCTCAGCTTCTTAGGCCAAGTGAAGAGAAGACCTGGGGGAAAGATGTCAAGGAGAACATACACCGGAAGAGAATATCTTCTCAGGCTCAAAAGATAAATCCAGCGTTGACATACAGACCCAGACTGGCAGTTGAACTGCCCTGTAAGAGGACAGCCTTCTCAGAGCCCAGGTCCCCACACCTCTTCTCACTGCCTGAGTCTAGGTTCATCATCCAGTATTAACGAAGCAGTTCAGTTGCATTAATGAGGCAATCACACGGAAGTGGATGCTGTACGGAATCTGGAGAGAGTCTCACATCTAAGGTCTAAAAATCAACCCTGAACAGTCTTTAGATTTGCTTTCAGATTTTGAGGACTGGGCTCTTTAGGATGCAGAAAGCTCCGGAACAGAGGAGCTGCAGGCTAGAATAAGCCTGGGAAGTCAGGAAGAAGGATTCGGGCACCCGCAAGGAATCAGAAGTCAGAGGTGAAGTCGTCCCCCTCCTGCGGTAGGGGCCTGACCTTTGCCCCGTGCACGCCTCCCAGTTTCCTCCCACAACAATCTCTCCCCCGTCTTATTCGTGCCCCTGCGTGCTTAACCCATCCCGGCTCGTCCAACTTAAGGGCCCTCCTCCCCTTATTCCCCATTGCGATGTCAGGGCGGCCTCACGACACTGGAACTCTAAGAGACTTGGCTGACCTGTCAGCGGATCCAAAATGGCGGGGCCTAGTCCCAGGACCGGCAGCCGCTGCTCATGTCCGGCCGGGGCCCCGAAGGCGTCTCCGAGAGGCTCTCCCGGCTCTGGTGGCAGATGGGAGAAGGGAAGGAGCTTGTTTCCTGGAAGTTAAGGCCGAAGTCAAGGACGACACAGTCGGCCGAGAGGAGTCGGCCGGAACGGGCGGTGGAGCCGGCTACTTTCCCTGTCAGCTCACTGACGTGGTAACTAGCCTCAGTCTAGCCCGCTGCCTGGTAACTGCGCGAGCCCTGCATGCAGAGCCAATCATAGCTTTGCATCGTGAAAAGTGGCATTCCAGCTATCCAATCGAAGACAGGAAGTTGGCTTCGGGAGGCGGGTAGTGCCTGAAGAGGCGAGATTGCAAGGAAAGCAAAGGGTAGACAGGGAACAACCAACAGATGCGAGAACTCTCTGAGTGACAGTTATGAAAGCCAGTAAAAAATGAGAAATCGTGCTGGGCGGTTGGAGAGGTGGAGTTAGGTAGAGTTCGGTTGCAGTGCGCGGGTGGGCAGTGGCTGCTGTGCATTATGGGGAGGAAAGCATCGATTTGCAGGAAAGGGGGCGGGGTCCGTTTTGAGAGCCTGAGCGGGCGACCCCCTAATCCCGTCGTCACTCCCTGTGAAAGTCAGGTGGGCCAATACCATGCTCCTTGAGGGATCACTTCCTTTCGAGGTAGCTCTGGGTTCCCTCCATCCTAGGACCAGTCCCGCAATCTATTCCAACCTCCCTCCCAGTTCCCGCTTCCCTCCCTCCCGCCCCCGCCTGTCTGTCTGCCCTCTTTGTCTTCTCATGGATGTGTCTGTCCCATTCCAACTCTGTTTCTGTGTCTTGTGCCCCATTCCAAGATCCAGAGATAGAGAAAATGAGAGGTGGCAGAAACCTTGGATATCTAATTCAGGTCTCCTCATTTTACGGAGGAGGAAACTGAGTCCCAAAGTGGAAAGATGGCCCCCACGTTCGCATAGCTACTTAATGGCAGAGCAGAGACAAACCCAGGTATCCTCAGCCCCAGTCCAGCTCTGTTTTTCACTGCTCCTTGATACTTATGCTTTAGTCTATCAGGCTGCGACTCCTAGCTCTGGCCCTCATACTAAGCCTTGAATACTCTTTACCTACCTGGAAAAAAGATAATCACCTAAGTTAGTCCACATCACCAGTGACAGGAAACTGGAGCCTTTCCTGTTTGCCTTAGAAATGCTAAGAGGCCTGAGGGCTAGATGCCCACCCCAGTCTTCACTCTCCCGCCCCCAGCTGCCTCTCCCCTTGCAAGAGATGATAGAGGCTAGGATATTTAGAATTACCTGGAAGTGAGAGTAAGTAGGAAGAAGACAGGAGGATGGCTTTTCTCCTTGCAGATTGAATGGTGGAATTCCCAACCTGCATGCTGGAATAGAGCCCAGGTTTCTCTACATACCTGGAGAGACTGCTGGGAGGCAGTGAAAAAAGATACAAACTCTCTCCCCATTTCCTCCCATTTATGGATGAACCAAGTCCAGGGAAGCTCCACACCTAACCCCATAGGAATGTGGTCTCAAAACCAGACATCTAAAGACTATCCGTGTATCTGGATCCTCTAGTTTGAAGAACCCATCAGACCTGACCTCAGACCTGAAGAACTCCTCAACAGCTCCCTGCACATGCACATTGGGCTCCTGGTCTCTGGGTCAGGGTGAAGATCTTGCTTCTTTCACCCAAAGAGAGTCAGGGGAAGAGGCTACAACCACTACAGCACCTCCTTCCACACTACCTCTGAGCCATTGTCCACCTTTATTTGAAAACAGACTTGGTTTCCTGGACCTGTCTGAGGTCCTGGATAGCCAGTTGCAAAATCCACTAAGTGGGCCCAAACTTCCTATTCCCCCATCTCCACTCCCACATACCTCCAGAAATTAATCAACCTAAAAGCATGAATGGAATTGTGTGTTAGAGATGAGGAGGAGAGAGATGACAATGCTCTAACCTCTCCTAATCTCCACCATCTTACCAGGCAGAATATCTCCCTTTTAGATTTCAGTATTGAGTTTCTACATTATGCCTAGGAATAGAAAGATGAGGAAGACATAGTCCTTGCCCTCCTAAATCTTACCATCCTAGAGGACAACACGTAAGCTGATCTCTTCAGTATGGTGGGTGGGTAATAGAGGATACGCACAGAAGAGTTTTAGGAGCAAGAGGCTAGATATCTGGCTAACCTGGGAGTTCAGGAAAGGCTTTCCAGAGAAAATGAGGCCTGAGAGGAGCTTAGAAGGGTGAGTAGGAATTGGCAAGATGAAGACTGATTGGAAATATATTACTGTCAGAAGAAAGGCCAGAGGTGTGCAGGAAACCACTAGGAAATTGGAGATTAAGACAGGGTCAGGTCCTGGAAGTCTTGTATGCCAGGCAAGGGTGCTTGGCTTTTATCCTGAAGGCAATCAGGAGTCATTGAAGGGTTTTAAGCGGAGACATGACTGGTCAGATTTACCTTAGGAACATATCGTGTGATAGGGCTTAGGGTCCTCAGGGGCACCAAGCAACCCAGCCCAAGTCCATATGTCCCTGGGGGATGTCTGTCCTATCCCTTGCAACTTCCCAACTAGCAAGCACCAAGGCCACACCTTGCCCACAGAACTGAACCTGGTGTCACCAAAGAGAAGCTAGCCCTGTTAAGACTGGGAGAGTACAGCCTGGGCAAGCCAAGAGTGCAGACTGACAGGCGAACTGCCCAGGCCTCTGAGGAGCGCCCAGCCTAAGCCCTGAGATCTAGCAAGAGTCTCCTTTAATTTGGGGGGTAGGCGGAGGTAGGGGAATGATAGTTACTTGTCCAAGGTCACTCAGTGATGGTGCGGTTGGTGGCAGGATTAGAATGCTGCTTTGGTTTGTCTCATTACAAACTCTGCTCTCTCCACGAAGCCACCTTTCTTGGAGGAGAGGAAAAAAGGAGGGAGGAGGCCGGAGATAGCTGAGAAGAGGAAGAGAGAAAGATGTGAGGAAAAAGGAGGAGAGAGAAAGAAAATTTAGTCTTTCAAAGAGGCAGAGGAGGGAGGAGAGGGACAAACAGCAGGAGCAAAGCAGTGGAGGAGAAAAAAGAGGAAAGAAAGGCGAGACGTGGGAGGATTGGAGCAGAGACAAAAGGGCGGAGACAGACAGCGACAAGTGGAGAAAATCGCCGAAACTTGAGCAGCGACCGAGTCTGAGAGCTGAAACTCGGCGGCCTCTCCTGGCCCATGCGCCCTCCCACCTGGCACCCCGGCATCCCTATCCACGGCACCGCTCCACTTCGTTCGGGGTGGCAGCCCGGCCCCACCTTGCCGCCGGCGGGCCCCGGCTCCGTGGGGCTACCCGGCGCACTCCACGCTCGCCCGCTTCGCTCTGCCAAAGCTTTCCTGCTCGAGCGCAGTTTCAGCCACGTGGGGATGGGCGTGGCCCAGTTGACGAGGAGTGCCTCCGATTGGCCAGGGGGCGGGGTTCCAGGCAGTGCGCCGGCTGGACCCCTCCCCCGAAGGCGGGGCCTAAAGATTCACAGCTGGAAAGGGTGGAGCACGGGCTCCGCAGCTGGAAGGGGGCGGGGCTCGACGCGAGAGGCTCGCCGCTGCGGGTTGGGGGCGCCCTGGGTTGCCATAAAGTGAATGGGCTCTGGAGTTGGGTGGCAGTCCACGGCGAGGCTCACTCCCTCCCTCAGCGTGTCTAGGAGCGTTGGAGCGGAGCGGCGGCCCGGGCACAGGGGGGCGGCCCCCACCCCGGCCGGGTGCCCGGCCCCTGGCCCCTGCCTGCCCTCCAGACTGCGGCCGCCGCCGCCGCTGCCGGGAGCCTGCCTGCTGCGGGACTCACTGTGAGTGCTTGACCACGCGGGGGACAGGGGCTCACAGGGCCGAGGGGCCATGGCTGGACTTCGGGATCCCTAAAACAGGACGTGGGTCGCCTGAACCGGGGAACGGTGCCTGGGGAACGGGTCGAGACTAGGAGGGTGGACTGCAGACCCGGGGCCAGGACTTTGGAAAACGGAAACTGAGCGTCAGGACTCGGGGACAGGAGACTCAGGGGATCCGGAGGGAAGCCGAAGACATGAAGCCAGGATAGGAGCTCCGCGAAGCAGGGAGTAGAGAGTCGGGAAACCATTACCAGAAAGCGCCCTGGAACCTGAAGGCGCGAGGCAGGCAGCCAGGGAGTGAAAGAGGTTGCTGAGGCCCTGGCCAGCTGGGGGAGCTGGTGGCGGCTGCCCAGCATAGGGACAGTTGGCAGCACCCGACGCCCCTCGGCAGGGGCTCAGACTCCAGGGCCTGGGAGCAGGGGTGCGTCTGGTGGCACACGCTTCTCTTCCCAGCTGCTTCGCAGTTGGGATGGGAGCTGTGTTGTGAGAGCCCAGCCGCAACCGAGTCAGATGGCCGCTGTGCGGTTGGCAGGGCCGAGGCTGGGCAGCCCGAATGACCAGGCGACGAGTCTGCCGTGTCCAGCTTGGAATGTCAGGGCCCAGATGGGTCCCGGCCTGGGGCCGCCACCGAATCGGACGGAATGTCGGCAGAGCGCGGGGCTCGGAGCGGACAGAATGTCCGGGGCGGCGAGGTGGGTCTCTTCGGAGCAGGCGCTGCGTGTGTCCGGCAGCGGCGGACAGAATGTCCCTGGCCGAGTGGCGTATTCATCTACCGGGCAGCGCCTGCCCAGCTGCTGCATATGCAGTGGGGTTTCTGTGGTGGTTTGCTTAGAATCCCAGCTCACACTTTGCAAACTTGTTTCTGTTCCTAGGGACTGCGGCCGGGAGCAGGGAGTGAGAGTAAAGGCTGCAGCCTGGCCTTAGGGTGGAGTGACGCTGGGAGACATGCCCTCTCCAACCCAGACTAGATCCAAGCATCACCCCTAGACTTCCAGAACCCAAATTTGAAGAGAGAAAGCCAGTGGTGGGAATGCCAGTGGGAATCAAGACCAGGGAAGGAAGGAATGAACCACAAAGGGCAATGGGAGGGGAAGGAGGAGCCCAGCACAAGCCCCTGACAGCCTCAGTTCCTTCACAAACTCGGAGTCAGCCCCTAATACCGTTACAGCTGACCAGACACCCCCAGACTCATTGCCTGAGTATCAGCAGACTAGAGAATCCTTCCCTGCAGGGGCAGGAGCAAGAGCCCAGGCTGGAAGAGAAAATTGCAGCCGTTTAGGAAAGCAAACCCTGTGGTCTTGTTTCCCTTTTTGCTTCCTCAGCTCCACCAATCCCAACACCAGCTTGGTGGCTGAGAAGAGTTAGGAAGGAGACACATGGAATCCAAACTCTGAGGTCAACATGGGGCCTATATGGCCCTCCAAGTCTGGTTGGGAAGGATGTCTCAGCCCTATCAACTGCCCCGTTTGCTTTCCCTGTAGCTGGGGAAGGGCCCTGATTCTTTTGGACCCATACAGTGACTACCCAGCCTGACCCCAGCTCTTTAACCAGAGCCTTGTTAAGCTGAAGGGAACAGAGCGGAGAGAACTTTCCCAGTCTATGTAAGTGAGCAAAACAACCCAGCTGGGGGCTGAGTTTTCGTGGAGACAAGTGCAAGGTGATGTGTTTAACGATGAGTAATCTAAACAAGTGAGGCTCACCCTTTCTCACTTCCCACCCATGAGTGGCATACAATACAACCCCCATACTCCCACCTCCATTCCACAATTTTAAAGTTTGCTTATCCCTGGCTAGGACATTGTTTCTCAACCGTTTTTGTCACTTGCCCCCTTTTGATAAATAGAGAGTCACACCCCAATACTCCCACTACATTCTGATACCCTTTTCAGGGGTTTGTGCTGCCATCACCTTTGAAAATCACTGAATTTATGGGTGAAATGAAAGGCTCTGAGCCAGGAAAGGAACAGGGAAGGCATTACAGATGGTTCCCTGGAGACTTTAACCCAAGATCTGCTTTTGCCAAAAAGGCCAAAGAGAATAGCATTATAATGAAGAAGACTGGAAACAAAAGACAGAACCTTCTCCCATCCTTGCATAAAACCACCTAGCTGAGTGCTTGTCTAGTTACTGGCTCTTAGGGAGAATGTCATGGGCCTAGAAAGGGTCAGAGACTGGTCGGCATAACAGGGTGCCAGGGTCTGCTGGAGATCGCAGACTTCAAAGTTTAGGCCGCTGGACAGTGAGATAGGATGGAAAACCACAAAATAATTAAAGGTCTAGATAAGCAGAAGACGTTTGCTCCCCAAATCCTAAAACCAGAGATGAGGGGGCCTCTTAGAACTGGAGTGATGCAAGCTCAGGATGAATAGGAAAATGTTCCTTGGCACACAGTGGGCAGCAAACTTCCAGAGCTCATTTCCAGAGAGTGGTAGAGGCAGGAAATAGAAATGGAATCCTTCAGGGCTTGGGAGGATCAGTGCATGTCAGAGCCACAAATGGCTGCTGGGGTGGAGGGGGCGAGGAATGGAAGAGCTCAGTCCCTGGTCTTAGGAGAACCGGATTCGAATCTCTTCAATCTGTGTAACCTTGGACAAATTTGTCTTATTAGAGGTGAAATAGGGATGGTCATTCCTGCCACTCAAGATGGTTGTAAGAGTTAAATGAAATCATGTATATGAAAGCCCTTCATAAATGGAGAATTACTACAGAAATAAGAAGCATTATCGCTATTATTATGGCCAAACTTAAGTTCCTTGTAACCACAGAATCTTTGTTTGGAAAGGTGGAGTCTCAAGTCTTAGATCAGCCTAAGAGCATCCCTGATCCAGACACAGGGAGATTCTCAAGGACAGACGGAACACCCTATCCCAGGCTTCAGAAGCCAGCTACTACCCAAGCCTCTCTCTAAGAGTTCCAGGGAGCTCCCAAAATGCTTAGCTTCTCTACCAGGCCAGATATCCTGATCTGATCCCTGACAGTCTTCTGCTCAAGGATGTGACTATGAGCCCAGAACCCAGGTCCAAGAAGGGAGGGCAGGGGAGACAGGCTGGAGTTGAGTTGGGGGTGGGCATGAAAGAAGGATGGAGCCACACAAATCTTTTCTTCTCCATTTACTCTAAATGATGTTTCCTAGAGTGTGAGGGAGGGAGATGACAGCTAACCTGAAGGGTCCATTAGGTCCTGAGCTTTGGGATTATCTAAAGTGTCTAGCCCATGGTCATCAACAGGGATCCATGCTAACAGTGATGGGGAGAGAAAGGAAAAGAAGATAGGCTGTGGAGTGAAAAAGAGCAGCTTTCAAAACTCTCTGCACTCCTTTTCCATTGCCTCCCCTTGGGCCCTTCTTTACTTTACACCTCTCAGTATTATTTTCCCTTTCCTATCTCTCCCCTGCCCAATGCATTCTGCTCACCATTGCCAAAAAAAGGTCCCAAAGATGCTGCTTTTATGTCACTCCCCTGCTTACAAGACTCCAGTGACTCCTACTGCTTGGAGCAATGTCCCTCAGTGGGGAGGTGGGGTGGGAGAGGGAGTTATAGGAGTGGGAGAGGCTCCCATGATGCTGAACATGGCCTATCTTCCTGGCGTGGCGATGTCACTTGAAGATGTCACTTGGAGATTTGGAGAGAAAACTTTATTTTTATATTAAAACAGACACAATTTAAGTATAGAGTAGAATGTAAAATTAGCTTCAATTTTTAACAGAAGGCTGGAGATCACAAAGAAATTTCATACTGGTAGCAGCTGTTTCAGGTTGTGCGCCTAGTTTCCCAGGGTGATATTCTCTTACTAGGCTTAGGGGTGTTTTGATGGAAAAGCTGGAGATGCTGTAGCCTAGGCTGTATCAAACCTGAAATACCACCCTTGCCCCTCATTGGAGGCACCCTCAGCCTGATGCATTTTTCTCTGATGATTTCCCATTGCCTACACTGGGACCCCGGACAAGCTAGGCTCCCTGTTGCCCTCTGAAACTGCCAGCTCATTCCCAATACTACTCTATTACTTAGAAGCCTCTGCCCCTTCTCTGCCTTCCCAGTCCCCAGCTCAGCCATGTGCTACATTCTCCCAGCCCCCAAACTTGATACCATCTTACATGGGCTTCCATTTCTCTGATCTCCCCAATCTGAGAATCAGGCCCATGCAGCCCAGCGTTCGTTCCATCCTGTGCTCTGTTTGCCTTCCCAGACTGTAGGCTCCTAGAAGTTAGGGTCTGTGTCTTACCATTCTTGGGGATCTGTTTAAGCACCTAACACTTGCTGAAGGAAAGTAGGAAGGAAGGGAGGGAAGGGTGTGGGGGCCGACTTCTCTGATCCCTGATTTACCCCTTGATAAATTCAGTGCATGGAATCATTGCTGCCTCCATCTGAGTCTTAGGGTTTCCTCTTGGGACTGTGAACCTTGTCTATAGCTGTCTTCATTTGCTCCCATTTGCTCACTGCAGTTAAGGAGACCAGACAGTTTGGGTGCTCAGCATCCCTAATGAACATGATGCTGTGTGCGCCTATGGGCCTCACTTCAGTTTCAGGTTTATGGGATAGTTCCATACTAGTTTAGGGCCCTGGTTTATACCTATTCGCCAACTTGCTGCTTGCCGAGCTGAGCCACAGCATCACAACTCCATCCCCTCTTATCTTCCTCTTCATTCAGTCCCTGCAAGGGAAAATTTTCTCCCATTTCAGTTCCAGGGTTTGCCTCCTGCCTTGGGCATTATTATTGCAACTACTTGGGGGCTCTCTGGCTGTGGCCATGGTTTACCCTTTGGCTTCAAGACACAAGGCAGCTGCCTTCTTGCCATGAGCTTTTGTCCCTTGGAAACCATGGCCTCCCCACTATGGCCTCTCTGGCCTGTGACAGTCTCTGCTCTCCACCTTAGTGTATCTTGGTTGTTTTGTTCTTGCTGCCATCCATGACAGCTTCCTGTAATTCCAGCCTGTACTTCAGAATCAGAGAATGCCTGTAGGCCCTGTATTCTCCCTAGGGGTGGGATTGCCACCCTCACACCAGTAGTGCCTGGGCCCTTAAGGGTGTGTCAGAAAGGCCAGAAGTGGGGCAGACAGCCCATCCCAGAGTTGGACTCAGCACTATTGTTATCTCTTGATTCTCTTTGGCCCTGTCTGGTATTTCCTACCAGCATTCACCAAACCTGAGGCTTCCAGACCTCCTGCTTCCAAACCTGTCCACTGAGGGAGGCGAAGTCCCTGGCCTCAGTCCCAACTCCCCAGCTTCCTGACCCCCAGCAACTTGAGGGGAGCTTAATCTTCAGCCAGCCGGTCTCCAGCTCAGACAACAGCTTGGCACCCCCAGCCTCTGCCTGACCAGCCCACCCAGACATGAGTCTGCCAGAGGCCTATGCCCCCACCCTCTATCTCTATTGCCTGCCTGGCTATAGTGTTCTTGCCTTTTCAGTTTCACGGTCTCAGCTTCATCCCCTCTCTCTGCTATTACTAACCCGGTCAAGAGCCTGAAGACTTTATTCTTCCCTTTACCAATCCTTGGTCCCCAAACTGGCTCCCAGCTTGGATCACTCTGCTCATTTGGCTCTCACCTTATTGCCTGGGACTTCCTTTATGTTTGGCACAGAGTGCTCACAACACACATTGCATCCCTCTCTAAAATGCAGCATACTCATCTTTATTCACCAGAGAATTCTTCACTGGGAAATAAAGGGTCTAGGGAAGTGAGCCACTTAAGCAAGGGCAGAGACAAGGATGAGGTCTTATTTACCACTCTATCCTCCGTGCCTTACTCAATGCCTAGCTCACAGAAGGTGCCAAATAAACATCTGTTCAATGATTGAGGAAAAAAAAAAAATACTTGGATAGAGTTTTATCCTTATCCATTTTTACATGTTATGTTTTATTTTAACCTCATAACAATACTGAAGGTAGTTAAGCAAGAGATTATGATCTCCCTTTTAGAGATGAAAAAATATGCCCAGAGAGGTAAAGTAATTTGCCAAGTATGCACAGCTAGTAAGCTGGGGAGCCAGGACACGAACCCAGATCTTTTAACTCCAAACTGAATTTCTTTGGGCTATACCAGATTACTTCCCTAAGAGGGGCCTGAGCAGTTTCTGGCCCCACTCCCACCCCATCCTCTTCCTCCAGCATTTTCATGCCTTCTCCCCACTCAGTCAAACAGGCTCTCCTCAGCAGCCACTGAATGTAGACCACTCCCCTGGCCCCTTAGCCTCCTCCTCCCCAACAGAGTCCTTAGTTTCTGGGACTGAAAGCTGAGGTTCAGAGGGGCCAGGAAGGGGAGGGGGAAGGGTAGTGGCTAGCTCCAAAACAGCCAAGGCAGCTGTCCCTGTCACAGAGAGAGGAGACTGTGTGACGGTGTATGTCTGTCTGCCTGAATGTGGGAGCGCATGTGTGGGAGAGTGTGTGTTTGTACGCCTCTAACTCCAAGTCCAAGTGCTTATTTTGTCTGAGTGGGGGCCCATGTGTGTCTGTCTGTCTCTGGGAACACACAGCCTGAACTCTGCTTTCTCTGCCTCATTTTTTACCCTGGCCCTTATCTCTCCTCACCCTGCCTCCCTCTGCTGAAATAAAGGGTGAAACCAGGACACACAGGTATGGAATGCTGGGGGAAAGGGAGTTTGGAAAATTGGAAGTCTAGAGTCAAAGCAGACTGGAAGGATGAATGGCAGTGGTGGATTTAGCTTTCCCTACAGGCGAAGCCAAGTGTCCCTCTTTTCCCTGCTCTGTGTTGCTCTCGTGGCCTCTGGAGAACTCAGGGGCATTCTTTGCATTTTGAGCGCATCTTGGATATAAAGTGAGAGGAGACTTCAGAGCACCCCTTTTTCTAGCTGTCAGTTCTAAGTCTGCCCAGCTATTTTGGAAGAGCTATTAGTCAAGGCTGCCACAGGTCTCTCCCAAGGGCACCTCTCTTCTATCAGAGCATCACTGGGCCAGCCCCAAGCCCCTAGCTCCTGACCTCAACCTGGAAGGGGAGGTAAGCTGAGCACCCCCACAGCTGGCCTGACTTCTTTCCTTCCTTCCAGGGTTCCCTTCAGCTCTGCCTCTCGAACCCTAGGAAAAGGTCCAAGGTCTAGGCCCCTCTGCCTGTGGAAAGAACAGGGACTGTTTCTCAACCTCCTGCCTTGACCTCTGTCCCACCCCCAATCTCACTTAGGGGGCGGAGGGCAGCTGTCACCTCTGAGCTGGTTGAGGGGGCATTACCATGTGCAAATACAGGCCACTGCCCATCTGTGCCTCCCTGAGAAAGGCTCCTAATAAATTCAGAGCAGCCAAGTGACATACATCTCAATCAAGGCTAATCCACCACATTAATGCCACCTTGCACAGCCTGCATTAAGTCCCTGTTAATGGGGAGGCACATGAACCCCTCCCACCCAGCTCTTCACCCCTGTTCTTTTTCCCTAGCCTGCTTTGGTTCTCCTCTGACCAAGAGGCATCCGGAGTTCTTGAGACCCACTGGTGCCCCTTTCCCTTCCTCCCAGCAAAGAGGCCTGGGAGAGTCAGCGGGAAAGAGGACTCTGCAGGGAAGACTTGGAGAGGGACCCAGGCAGGTGCCTGGGCAACGTCAGGTGAGGTTTGGGATAGGAAGGTTTGGGATAGGGTAGGAAGGTGGTATTAAGAAGCACATGTCTACTGCCTGGGGTGGGCCTAGTAAAGGCCATGCATGAGAGCGGAACAGTGACTAGTGTGATGCGATGTGTGTCTGGAGACATAGAAGCAGACAGGATGGGAACCCCTAGTGATTTTCAAACTTTTTTTGATCCTGGAAGGCTTTCTTCAAATGAAATCTCTCCAGAAGGCATAAACAGGACAGACAAAGGCAGGGCTGCCTGAGTTGAAGCAGACCCAGCAAGGCCAGGCTAGAGTTCTATCCCTGAGGCTAGCCCCGAGTCCCAGTCCTTGAGGGGGTTTCCGATAGGGCCCCAAAGGACACAACTTGAAAAAGCAAGGAAAGAAAAAGCGTTAGGGGGCTGACCTGGTGGCACAGCGGTTAAGTGCACAGGTTCCAATTCGGCGGCCCGGGCTTCACTGCTTCAGATCCCAGGTGCGGACACAGCACCGATTGGAAAGCCATGCTGTGGTGGGCATGCCACATAGAAAGTAGAGGAAGATGGGCACGGATGTTAGCTCAGGGCCAGTCTTCCTCAGCAAAAAGAGGAGGATTGGCAGCAGATGTTAGCTCAGGGCTAATCTTCCTCAAAAAAACAAAAAAAGAAAAAGAAAAAGAAAAAGCACTAGCTTAGGAGTCTCCCAGACATGCTTCAGATCCCAGTTCCACTACTTACAAGCTCTGTGACCTTAATTGTTACTTCCAGACACAGTTTCCTCACCTGAAAAAGGGTGATAATGCTTAAGACTAACGTATTCTTGTGAAGGGAGAGATGATGAAGTGAATGTACAAGGGAGTACTCACAAATGAGAGCAGTGACTATCCTTGTGGGAGAAATATCAGGCCTGGTCTAAAATTAAATCTGTCCCACTGGACAGTGAATAACAGAGGTTCCGGCTGCATCTCAGGTGTGATTGGCCAAGGGGCATGTATGAGTTTATGGGGATATTGGGCATTCATGTGAGAGGGAATTAAAGTTTTGAAGATGTGCGATAGTAGTAGTCTTCATTAATTCAATCACTATCACCACCAACTGCGCATCAAGCACAGTTCTAGGCGCCCAGCAGTGAAGAGAACTAAGTCTAGCATGTATACCCGTACATAAGACCTCTGAGTGTACACCTTTTTGCCCTTGGGCTGCTGTTGCCCCCTTCTATCCCAGGGCACCCCGCACACAGGTAGCTTTACGTCCGTGGCTGAGAAAGGGCACAGTGAACTTGTGGGGAAACACTCTTGGGAACTGGATAAGCCAGAGATTTTAGTCCCATTAACCTGTTGTGTCTTCTCTTCCCTCCAGAGTCCTCCCTCCATGGAGTTTGGCCTGCTCAGCGAGGCGGAGGCCCGCAGCCCGGCCCTCTCGCTGTCGGATGCCGGCACTCCCCACCCCGCCCTCCCAGAACACGGCTGCAAGGGCCAAGAGCACAGCGGTGAGCGCGCCCCCTTCTGGGCGTGGGGGAGATAACAGCTCAATCCTTGCTCAGGGTGGGACCCGGGAGCGGAAGCCCGGGTGCGAGCGAGCGGGCGGTGGAGGAGGTCCCCCAGCCAGAGAATCCGCGCAGGCCTGGGCGCCCTGTGACCTGGCCCGCACCCGGCCCCCAGACTCGGAGAAGGCTTCGGCTTCGCTGCCCGGCGGCTCCCCGGAAGACGGCTCGCTGAAGAAGAAACAGCGGCGGCAACGCACGCACTTCACCAGCCAGCAGCTGCAGGAGCTGGAGGCGACCTTCCAGAGGAACCGCTACCCAGACATGAGTACGCGCGAAGAGATCGCCGTGTGGACCAACCTCACCGAGGCCCGCGTGCGGGTACAGCCGTCCCAGACCTGCAACCCTCCCCCTCCCCCGAGCCTCCCTCTCGCGCGCCGCCCAGCGACTAGCTCCGGAACCAGCGGCCTGTGGTTCTGCTCTGCCTGCCCCATCCCCGGACCCAACACCCCACGCCCCGGGCCCCGGTCCACTGCCGCACACGCCCTTCTTTCCACCAACCTCCGAGCGCTGCTCTTGCTCCACGCTCTCACTCCAGGCCGTGCGTTTCTTCTACCCTGACGCTGTCTCTTGTTCTCCTCTTCACCCTTCCTTGACCCCATCCTGCTAGTCCCCTCCCCAGACCGCGTCGCCCCGGACTCAGCCCTGCCGCCCACTGCTTCTGTTCTCAGCTCCCTGACTCCGTGCACTCCTCGGGCTTCTCCACGACGCTCATTCCCGTCTCCAGCCACCACATCTGGTTGATCCTCAGGACGGCGCCGGCTTGAAGCCCCGTCTGGGCGACCCACCCACCGGCCGCGCTGCCCCGGTCCGGGTCCCCCGCTCGGCTCCGGGCCCTGACGGCCTTTCTCCCATGCCCGCAGGTGTGGTTCAAGAACCGGCGCGCCAAGTGGCGAAAGCGCGAGCGCAGCCAGCAGGCGGAGCTGTGCAAGGGCGGCTTCGCGGCGCCGCTCGGGGGGCTGGTGCCGCCCTACGAGGAGGTGTACCCCGGCTACTCGTACGGGAACTGGCCGCCCAAGGCGCTCGGCCCGCCGCTCGCAGCCAAGACCTTCCCGTTCGCCTTCAACTCGGTCAACGTGGGGCCTCTGGCTTCGCAGCCCGTCTTCTCGCCACCCAGCTCCATCGCCGCCTCCATGGTGCCGTCGGCTGCGGCCGCCCCGGGCACCGTGCCAGGTCCCGGGGCCCTGCAGGGCCTGGGCGGGGGGCCCCCCGGGCTGGCTCCGGCGGCAGTGTCCTCTGGGGCAGTGTCCTGCCCTTACGCCTCGGCCGCGGCAGCCGCAGCTGCAGCCGCCTCCTCCCCCTACGTATATCGGGACCCGTGTAACTCGAGTCTGGCCAGCCTGAGGCTCAAGGCCAAACAGCACGCCTCTTTCAGCTACCCCGCCGTGCCCGGGCCGCCCCCGGCCGCCAACCTCAGTCCGTGCCAGTACGCCGTAGAACGGCCTGTATGAGCTGCCCGGCCCGTGGATCCTCCTCGAGGGCGGGGCTAATAATTCACAGCCTCCCCGGCCTGGGGTCGTCTTGAGTGGCTTGCCCTCGCTCCGGGGTCTGAGAGGGGCGCTTGGCGCAGCTGGAGAGGGCGGCCGGCTCAGGAGAGAGCCTTCCCCCTCCCAGCCCTGAGGGGTGGACTGGGCCCTACACACGCTCCGCGCCCCTGGGACTAAGGCCAGGAACAGGGACCACTTCCCCGGGGGCCAACTCACCCTTGGCCCACCCCGCCTTCTCCAGACTCTCCCTTCCCCGTTTTCAAAGATGACTGAAATAAACGTGCGCGGACTGTCAAAGGCCTGATGATTCAGAGTTGCGGTTGAGCTCACCGCCGGCCCCCACCCCCCCCCCACGCCTCCCCCCCCTCCCCACGGCTCCCCCCCACCCCACCCCACGCCCCATGTCTAAAGGAGAGCTGGGTGTACAGGAAAGAGGTGAAGGCCCAGGCTTCTAGGGCTTCAGTCCCTCTCAGTCGCTAACATCAGGATGGGGAAGCCTGGGGATTCCTGGAGCAGAGGGGCGCACGCGTGCGTGTATGTATGCATGGCTTGAGGATTAGCTACTCGGCCGGCGTTGGCCAAAGCTGGTGCTGCGGCGCCACCTCGTGGCCTCATGGAGAATAACTGGAAGGTCAGCTCTCGAACGCTTACTTGCAGGTGTCAATTCTGCAACCTAAGAAGCCTACGACATTAGATAAGTTACTCTGCCTTTCTGCACCTGTTTCTCACTGTTCCTGTGAGGGACTTGGGTCTCTAACAGCAATAAAATTCTGGTTTGTAACGGACATTTATTAAGCGCCTACCAGGCCTAGGATTTTTATTGAGTGTTTGTGTGTGTGCCTCTCATCCTTCCACACACCCTCCTAGGCATCTCACCCACTACTCATCCCACTGCCAGCACCCCTCTCCCATCGCAGCAGTCCCCTTCTTCCCTCAAATCCAAAAACTCCAAAACCCTCGTTGAAATGTTTAATTAAAAAAATAGGGCAAGAGGAAGAAAGATTTATGGATAGAAATATAAATAACTCAGCTCTGGGGATCTTCCTCAGTCTCATTCCCATCCTAGGGCCTGCCTGGCCTTCACATTAGACACAGAAATATCAAAGTACTAGATCACACCCTCATCCCAGGGGTGATGCTTCTTGTCTGTCATAACTTCCTACCACCGTGGGGCACACATCCCATGGGGAAACCATGAAGGGAAGGCGTCCTAACCATTCTCCCAAACCTAAGCTGAGCCCCTCGGTGCCCTGGGGAAGAGAGAGCCTGGGGATCCTTCTTTTTATCCAACCCTTCATTGGCTCTTGGTCTTGGCTTTGACCTTGGGCATTAGGTAGGTTTGATGGAAGAAGCGGGCAAAGAGGATGAAATAGGTCATATACAAGACGCAGGACCAGAAGAGCTGTTTCGATGTGCTGTGGCATCCCGGATCCTGTCTCCAGATGTGATTCAGGATGCTAACAAAGGCTCCCATAAACATCTGCAGGATCTGCAGGCTGGTGATGAGCATGGGCAACCACCTGGGAGCTGTTACTTTGGCAGCCTTCAGAGTGTAGTAGGTGTACATGATGGCGTGCACACCGTAGTTCATGGTCATGAACCAGGCGCCTGAAGACACTTTGTCCTTGTATCCATAGCTCGTGTACAGCAGCACTGTGCTGTGGTGGTACCAGTGCACAAAGCTGAGTGGCCGCTTACGCAGGATGATGAAGGCCGTGTCTCCTGGGAAACAGGGAGTCACAGCTGGCATACCACCCAGTGTTGGGACCACCGTCGGCATTGGATTTGGGGGCATGGGGGAAATTCTCAGGACGGGGAGAGGCGTCTTTATGTCAGAGTTTGAACAGGGGCTTGGGTGAGAGGTGTTGTTAGGACCCAGGGGTGGGGAAGGGACTCTCCATGTGATGGGTGAGGGGTCCCTGAGGAGGGATGCAGTTGACTGGGCACCTGAGAAACAAAGCCTTGCCACTCACCAAGTTCAATGATCTTGCTGAAAAGAAAGAGGCAGGACCAGCATCTGACTACGGGATCTTGGATGTGGCTGGAGAAGCACACAGTTTGACCTAGGTTCCCCCTGAGTAGCAGGATCCCCATATGGCTCCATGTCCTCACTGCCCCCAGGATGCTGATATGGGACAGAGGAAAAAGGTGTAAGGGTCATCCCCAGATACCAATCCCCCCTCCCCCCTCAGCCTGGTCAGGTCACTGGCCCAAGCTCCGCCACCTCTCCACCCTTCCAGGGGAGATGGGTCACAGCTTCTGAGATCCTGAGCCCAATCTCGTAGATCCAACCAGTAATGGAGAGGAGAGGAGGGCTGGGAAAGGACCAGGGAATGCTGGAGGACAGGACTGAAAGGTGAGTTAGGAAATAGGGTTCTTGGGATGGGTAGGAGCATGGCGGGGGGCGGGGGGGGGAAGGATGAGGGAGATCGAAGTAGTTTGGGGGAGGAAATTTGGGAAGGAGGGGCTGGGGAAGTTATTGGAAGGTCTTAGGAGAGGCTGTTAGATGCTGAGAGTATTAGAGGCTGGAGAAATTTGTTGGAAGTCCACAGACTTCATGAGCACGAGAGAGCAGAGACTGCCAGCTTGGAGCCTGGGGAAGAAGGAAAACAGGGTAACATGGGAGAAGGGTGGAAGCTGGGGAGGGGAGCTAGAGCTGAGAGGATGGGATAGGGAGTGAGTTAGGGGGCAGCTTGGAGAGCTGATGCAACTGAGGTTTCTAGAAAGCTTTTAGGGATAAAATGAGGGTCTCTAGCCTACAGGATAGGCGGGAAGTCGGGGGAGGAGTGTCTTACCTGAAGACTGCAAGGCAGAAGGACCAAAGGATGAGAGGCCCCCGCAGGCTGAAGCCCTTCCGTGCCTTCATGTAGTTCTGCCCCACAAAGATGAGCAGCAGGTAGATCAGAACTACGAGGAATGAGGCTGCCCTGGCAGGCAGAAGGCAGAGGGGATGGGCCCATGGGTGGGTGCTGGTTAGAGGAATCCCCACTCAACTCTCCAGGTGAGTGCTCTCGGTTGGAGTCCCACTCTACCATTTACTAGCAGTGTGACACTGGAAAACCTACTTAGTTCTCTGAGCCTCAGTTTCCTTATCTGTAAAGGGGGAATAAGACTCCTCTCCTGACACCGTTAATATTTATAAAATACCTAGCACAGGCCAGGGACTACATCCAAGGTTTCTATGCTTATTGCTCTCTCAGTGGGGTTGGGAGTGGGTGACTTGGCTGCTGGCCCAGCCTAGAAGCAACCCACGCCCCGTGGGGTAAGAAGAATGTGGCAAAAGCTCTGCCTGCTTAGGTCACAAAGACAGCCCATGAACACCTCTGAGAAGCTTTCGGGCAAAGCCAGAGAGCCTGGGGAAATCCTCGAAGACCTCCCTGGCTTTGCCTCCTTCTCCACAGCAGGGACGGTGGAGCATTTGGGAAACATCGTGATAATTGTGAAGGGCAGGCTGTCCCTGGACGCCAGCACTGTGCAGGCGCGGCCACGAAGGACGGAGAAGAGTCGCTTCCAAGGTGGGTGGGAGAAGGAATTCAGATAACCCCCATTCCTCAGAGGCCAATTCTCACTACATTCTTTCCCCTTGGTTTCCGTCTCCTCCCACATTCCTCAGCCCATCCTCTATTTCTGCCTTTTTCTCTTTCCCCCAGCTTTACTCTCTTTGAGGGGCCACACCACTTGCACCTTGGACAGCGGAGATGTGGAGCCAGTACAGGAGAGTCTGATACCTTTGCTCTCCAAGAAAATCATTGCAGGCGTTCAGCGCCTCCCCCCGCACCACCCCAACTAGCAGTCATCAGGGTCGGGCCCCTGGCACGGCCCTTCCCCTTCCGCAGGTCTCACCAGTACTCCTCCAAAAAGGGCCTCATGTCCTGGAACAGCTCAAAGTTGTAGGGCTGTAACACCTGCCCTGTTTCCTCTGACACATTCAGGGCTGTGACCATTTCGTTCTGCAGACGTCGAGGTCGAGAGCTTCGGGAGCCGGGAAAGAGGTTAGAGGGCCAAGGATACAGCGAACCTTGGGGCGGGACGGAACGAGCCAAGGATCAAGGAACTCCGCGGGAAACGGAGGAGCGTCGGATTCAGGCCGGCCGCGGCAGCTCAGCCCGCTTCCTCCGCGGCCGCCACTGGGGTATACAAGGCGGAATTGCAAAGCGGCGGAGCCAGGCGGCGCGACGCCCCCTCCCTGCGCCCGGCGGGTATCCAATCTCGACCAAGACACGCCCCTGTCCCGCCCCTGGGCAGCAGCCCGCTCTCGGATTGCTCGCCCTCAAGGGAGCCTCCCCTAGGCGCCTCGCAGGCCCCATCCCAAATACCGGTCGTAGGCCCTCGCCGCGCCCACTTTCCCATCCTTTTCGCTCCGAGCGCCTGCGCTCCCACCTGCTGGTTGGTTTAGCCCTTTTGGCCTTGCCACGTACCGGGACAGGCCCGTCTTCTTCTGGCCCTGCCAACTATAGCGTTTACTTCGGTTTGCATTAATCCCGACCTGAGGCAAGAGTAGAGGTGTCCTCAACCTCTGGTGCCCCCATCCAGAAATTGGGATGTCAGTTTCCCGCCTCCCTGAGACCCTAGGAAACCCAGGTCTGGAATGCGGATGAATCAGGCCCGGGAAGGGGCAGCAAAGAGCCTCTGTCGTAATTCCATCTGCCTCCTTCACGTTTGGTTGTGGGTGGGAGGGAGATGAATTTTAACAAATTTTATTGTTAGGGTTGTTGACGTTGATGTTTGGGGAGATGGTTGTTTAGGTTGTGGTTTCTTTACGGTTTTCCGAATTCCTGAACTGCTCCAGCCTGATACCTCATAATTAGCTTGGGGAGGAAATGGGCTCACCCTCTGGGCTTCTGGGATTACTGCCTTCAGGTTCCCTGGAGGCCTCCTGGGGTATGAGTGCCCTGCTTTTGTCTCCCCCAGGCTGTACTTGTCTAATCAAATCTACTTTTTCCTTGTCTGTGTACCCAGCCCCAAAGAAACAAATATTTTTTTCTATTTTATTTTTTTATTGAGGTTATGATAGTTTACAAGCCTGTGAAATTCCAGTTGTGCATTATTATTTGTCAGTCATATTGTAGGTGTGCCACTTCACCCTTTGTGCCCACCCCCCAACCCTCCTTCCCCCTGGTAACCACTAATCTGTTCTCTTTGTCCATGTGTTTGTTTATCTTCCACATGTGAGAAAGATGAGAGGTTGTCTTTCTCTATCTAGCTTATTTCGCCTAACGTAATACCCTCAAGTCCATCCATGTTGCTGTGAATGGGACGATTTTATCCTGTTTATGGCTGAGTAGTATTCTATTGTATATATATACCCCATATCTTCTTTTTTTTTTAAAGATTTTTATTTTTTTTTCCTTTTTCTCCCCAGATCTCCCCAGTACATAGTTGTACATTCTTCGTTGTGGGTTCTCCTAGTTGTGGCATGTTGGACGCTGCCTCAGCGTGGTTTGACGATCAGTGCCATGTCCGCGCCCAGGATTCGAACCAATGAAACACTGGGCCGCCTGCAGCGGAGCGCCCGAACTTAACCACTCAGCCACCGGGCCAGCCCCACCCCATATCTTCTTGATCCAGTCATCAGTCAATGGGCACTTAGGTCGCTTCCATGTCTTAGCTATTGTGAAAAATGCTACGAAACAAACTTTTTAAAACTTTTAAGGCCTTACTTGTCTGTCGTTTATTCCTCTCCTAGGCTTTATGAAAGTGAGGGAGAAATACAAAGCTTGAAGGCAGTTTGAGATAACATGGAGATTTGCAAAACAAGTGCTAAGAGGAATACATATAAAATATTTAAAATGAAGATGTGGCTATTAATGGCTATGTGCAGCAAAGCCCACAGGCTCTGGAGCCAGAGGACCCAGGTGAGGATCCCAGCTTCACTTCCGTGAACCTCAGTCCTTGTCCAGGGAAGGGTGGAGTGGACAGTCTTGTCCGTGCTATCTAAATGACTCTCAAGGGCATCCCTTTGTCTCTGTATTGCCTCACCTCTCACCGGGTTACCACAGCCACTCTGTTAGTCATGGTAATTGGTTGCACCACCTCCTTCTCTAATAGGGTGCTAGAATCAGAAAACAATTCTTTCCAAAGCTGGCTGATCATAAGATTCCTGAGCCCCAACCCCAGAGATTTTAACCCAGGAGGTGGCCCCAGACCATACTTTGAAAACCACCACTTTCTGTCCTCTAATCCAGAAGAGCGCTCTAAAACTTAAAGTGGATCATGCTGCTTTCCTTCTTAAAACCCTTCAGTGGCTCTTGATTGCTCCATTCATAGCCTGACTCAGAAGGCGATCAGCACATGTTTGGTGGATGGATGAATAAATGAAAGAACGAATATTATAAGAAAAATAACCGTCTAGGTGTTACAAGACCTGGATTCAAATCCCAGCTCCACCATTAAGCAGTCATGTGATTTCAGGCAAGTTACCTGATGTCTCTGAGACTCCCAGTCTTCATGAGTAGAATGTAGATAGTCGTACTTGCCTGCCTACCTCACGAGGTTGGCGTCAGTATGAAAGTCAGATAGTGTCAATGAAAGTTTACAATGGTATTGTAAAGTAGACACATGGAAATGTTAGGGTGAATCACTTTGGGAGGTTTACAGATGCATACAGAATATGTATACTCAGTCCTTGTTTTCTCTTAAATGAAGATATTTTACACTGTCTTTCCCTGTGAAGTTTAATGGTGAGGCTTGGGGAAGGGGTGGTGTTGGAAAAGGGGAAGGAGAAGAGAAATCTCTAGAAATTACTTCCTAGGGGAAACCTTCCCTGACCCTTGGACTTGGTCTGGTACCATATTATATAAGAATTGCTCTCGTAGCGTGCTAGTTCCTTCTTTCAATGAGAGTTTACCATTACTCTGTTATTTTTATTATTTCTTGATGAGTGCCTATTTCCCCTACTAGTCCTTGAGCTCCATAAAGGCAGACACTATATCTATTTTGCTCAACGTCATTCTCGTAACACTGAGCTTATGGTAGGTCATCAGGTAATATCTGTTGCATGAATTATTGAATGGATGAAATCCTCAGCCTACAAATCTGGACGACACTCTTTGTTTCTCCAGGACACAGCAAGCTTGTCCGGTCTTTTTATCTCTGGATCTCACCTTTCTCCTCTGTAAAATGGGGACAGTATCCACCTCAGAAAGATGTTTATGAGGATCGAATGAAATCATATATATTAAAGAGCATTATACGATGTAAAGGATTGAGCAAACATCAGTAATTATTACCAGAAAAAGTGAATTTGTAGAAATTTCAACTTCTTTTTTAATGAAACTCAATTAAATTAAAATAAAGGAAAGTCATGATCTGGTGATTGGTTGCACCATAGTGTGAATGTACTTAACAATACTGAATTGAACACATAAAAATGGTTAAGATGGTAGATTTTATGTTATGTATATTTTACCATAATTTAAAAATTTTTAAAAGGACAGCCATGAAATGGGAATATAGTTTTATGTGGGACAGATAAAGAGTTAATGTGCATACTACACAAAAAGTTTATCCTTAGTCCTATCTCTGACCCTTGATAAGTGGCTAATGACACAGATAGGCTCATCTTATAGACTCCAGTGTCCCCAAATCTACCTCTGATTAGCTGCCAGAAAGGTGTTTCTAAAACACACATTAGCTCATGTCATTCCTTTTTAAAAACAAAAAAATCTTCCGGACAAAGGTCAAATTCCTGAGGTTAGTCCTGGCCCTTCCTTTCCAGCCAATGTCCCATCATCCCTCAGCCCCAGCATTCTACATTTTAGCTGTAATGGAAGAGTCACAACTCCGTAACACAAGTACTATATTTTTAGGGTTTTCAACTCCCTTATCTCTCTCTATATTGTTCCCTCTCCCCAGACATCTTTTTCTCACCCGGACAAATGTTAGTCATTGTTTGCTCCTAGCTCTAAAGTCACTTGCCCTGCCAAAGCCTAATCTGTTTCAGACAGGGACAACCCTTTTCTTCTTTGTCTTCCACCCACAGGACTTGACCCAAACTGCCTGCCAGTATTGTGTTTCTACCAGTGGAGTAAGACTAGTCATATATTTTCTTTACCATCCTGGCTCCACCACCTAGTCCCAAATGGTCATTTTTGTTAGGTCACTAATCCTTGAGGGAAGCACACAGCACTCAAAATATGTCTGTTGCTTTGACTCGAATAGGCACCTAAGAGGAAATATAAATAAACATATGTATATATATATAAGACTCAACGCCCTTAGTAATTAGGGAAATGCAAATTAATGACTGTATATATACTATGGTCCCCATTAACAACCATTAAACTGAGTAGAAATTAAATACCCAATGCTGGTCAAAGCTTTGGGAAACAGACACGTTCACACTTGGCTAGTAGACAGGTAAGCTGACATGATCCTTTCAAGAAGCATACTTAGGTAACACTTCGCAAGAGCCAGCTGGTATAGTTTGACTCAGTCCCTCACCTAGGAGTTTCAAAGCCAGTGAAATAAGCCAAAAGAAAAAAATTCTATAAGTAGTGAAATACTTATATCCGTGGGACTTAAAATAATAGAGACAATAGAAAGAATAAACAAGTGGGACTTCATCAGACTAAAGAACTTCTTCAAGGCAAGAGAAAACAGGGCTGGAACAAAAAAAAACAACCCACTAATTGGGAAAAAATATTTGCAAGTCATATATCTGACAAAAGGTAAATCTCCATAATATATAAAGAAATCACAGAACTCAACAAAAAAGATCAAACAACCCGATCAAAAAATGGGCAGGAGACGTGAACAGACATTTCTCCAAAGAAGATATACGGATGGCCAATAGGCACATGAAAAGATGTTCATCATCACTAATCATCAGGGAAATGCAAATCAAAACTACACCAAGATATCACCTTACACCCATTAGAATGGCAAAAATAACCAAAACAAAAAGTAACAAATGTTGGAGAGGTTGTGGAGGAAAAGGAACCCTCATACACTGCTGGTGGGAATGCAAACTGATGCAGCCACCATGGAAAACAGTGTGGAGATTCCTCAAAAAATTAAAAATAGAAATACCATATGACCCAGCCATCCCTCTACTGGCTATCTATCCAAAGAACTTGAAGTCAGCAATTCCAAAAGCCCCATGCACCCCAATGCTCATTGCAGCATTATTTACAATAGCCAAGATGTGGAAGCAACCTAAGTGCCCATCAACAGATGATTGGATAAAAAAAGATGTGGTATATATACACAATGGAATACTACTCAGCCGTAAAAAGAAAAAAATCATCCCATTCACAACATGGATGGACCTTGAGGGAATTATGTTAAGTGAAATAAGCCAGATGGAGAAAGACAATCTCTGCATGACTCCACTCATATGTGTAAATTAAACATGTAGACAAAGAGAACAGATTAGTGGTCACCGGGGAAATGGAGGGTGGGAGGTGGGCACAAAGGGTGAAGTGGTACACCTACAACACGACAGACAAACGATAATGTACAACTGAAATTTCACAAGGTTGTAAACTATCACAATCTCAATAAAAATTTTAAAAATTAAAAGATTAAAAAAAAATAATAGAGAACTGGAAACATCCCACTAATGGATGATTAAATAGTTAAATTCTAACATTATGAAACACCTTGCAGCTACCAGAACATGGAGAAACATGAAACCGTGTTTGCAAAGTAATGTAAAAGAACAACAGTGTTTAAAACTGTATCTACCGGGGCCTGTCCGGCGGCGCAGCAGTTAAGTTCGCACGTTCCGCTTCGGCGGCCTGGGGTTCACTGGTTTGGATCCCGGGTGCGGACATGGCACCGCTTGGCACGCCATGCTGTGGTAGGTGTCCCACATATAAAAAAAAGTCGAGGAAGATGGGCACAGATGTTAGCTCAGGGCCAGGCTTCCTCAGCAAAAAGAGGAGGACTGGCAGCAGTTAGCTCAGGGCTAATCTTCCTCAAAAAAAAAAAAAAAAAAAAAAAAAAAAGGGAAATGCTCAGGATATAATGTTAAGTAAAAAAAGTGTAGGATATGAGTCTATGCATAGTATGGTCTCAAATTCATGGAATGAAAATGTGGAAGAAATGTAGATGGAAAGAATATTGTAAACTTTTTATAGAGAAAAAATAGGGAAGAAATCTATGTTGAGAACAAATATCAGAAGAAAATGCACCAAAATGCTAATAGAGTTTGTCAGGATGGTGTAATAATGGGTGATTTAAAAATTATTTTTATAATCAGTAAGTGTTCAAAACTAATAATAAATGTGTTGAAATTTGTTGGATTTAAGTCTTTCTTTTCCATGTGTTCTGACACTGATTGCTTTCTCTGCTTCTACCTTCCCGCCTTAAGATCCTGCATGTCCCTGTCAGAGTCATCTCCTTTCCCCAGTATTTTTATTGCTTGGTTTTGCTTTTGTATTTCTGCTGGTTCTTCCCATACTTCCCACCTCTTTAATGCTCTTGTTTCTTAGACTCCCGTCCCTGTCCCTTACTCCTTCTCACTCTGTACTCTCTTTCCTGGTTAATTGCCTTTCATGACCTTACCTGTTACTTCTATTTGGATGACTCCAAATTACGTATCTTCTGTCTTGATCTCTCTTCTCTATTCTTGCTCACACCTCACACTTCCCATTGGACTTCTCCACCCAGCTGACTTGAGTTACAGACAGCTCACACTGAGGTGCAGAAACTCAGCTCACCTTCTACCCAGACCTGTTCTTTTTTGCTGACCTCTCTATTTCTATTGAAGCCACGACCAGGCTCCTAGGCTCCTAGGCAGGACTGGTTAGATAATTTGTGGGGGCTAGTGTAAAACAAAAATGTAAGGCCCTCTGTTAAAAAATTAAGAATTTCAAGATGGCGACAGCAGAACATCAAACCAAGTGCAGGGCGCTTCCAAGTATGTGGGCCTGTGTGGCCGCACAGGTTGCACACCCGTGAAGTGGGCCCTGCTCCTAGGTTTAAATCTGGGGGTCTCCTTTGACTCCTCTCTCTCCTTTAATCTGGTTTGGCTGACAGGGTAGATGGTGCATCCACTCGCAAAGGTGGGAAATAAAGGAAGAGGAATACATTTGAACGGTGGTTTGAGAATGGAGATGACTTTAGTTTGGGCCCTACAACTGCAAGGTGCCAGTGGAACACTGAAGTCAGAGGATCCAATAACCAGTTGTCTAGAACTCAGGCTGTCAGTCTGGCTTCAACATTCAGGGTAGAGGATGTCACTGAACTTCTGGCTGTGGAAGAAACTGTGCAGAGAGAGAAGTCAAGCAGGGCTTTGCAAAGTGGAGTCCATGGACCACTGACACTGCAACGTCCAGCTTGTTAAAAATGAAGTCTCTTGGGGCTGGCCGGGTGGTACAGCGGTTGAGTTTGCGTGTTCCGCTTCAGCAGCCCAGGGTTTGCTGGTTCGGATCCCGGGTGCGGACACGGCACCACTTGGCAAGCCATGCTGTGGTAGGCGTCCTACATATAAAGTAGAGGAAGATGGGCACGGATGTTAGCTCAGGGCCAGTCTTCCTCAGCAAAAAGAGGGGGATTGGCAGCAGATGTTAGCTCAGGGCTAATCTTCCTCAAAAAAACAAAAAAAGAAAAAGAAAAAGAAAAAGCACTAGCTTAGGAGTCTCCCAGACATGCTTCAGATCCCAGTTCCACTACTTACAAGCTCTGTGACCTTAATTGTTACTTCCAGACACAGTTTCCTCACCTGAAAAAGGGTGATAATGCTTAAGACTAACGTATTCTTGTGAAGGGAGAGATGATGAAGTGAATGTACAAGGGAGTACTCACAAATGAGAGCAGTGACTATCCTTGTGGGAGAAATATCAGGCCTGGTCTAAAATTAAATCTGTCCCACTGGACAGTGAATAACAGAGGTTCCGGCTGCATCTCAGGTGTGATTGGCCAAGGGGCATGTATGAGTTTATGGGGATATTGGGCATTCATGTGAGAGGGAATTAAAGTTTTGAAGATGTGCGATAGTAGTAGTCTTCATTAATTCAATCACTATCACCACCAACTGCGCATCAAGCACAGTTCTAGGCGCCCAGCAGTGAAGAGAACTAAGTCTAGCATGTATACCCGTACATAAGACCTCTGAGTGTACACCTTTTTGCCCTTGGGCTGCTGTTGCCCCCTTCTATCCCAGGGCACCCCGCACACAGGTAGCTTTACGTCCGTGGCTGAGAAAGGGCACAGTGAACTTGTGGGGAAACACTCTTGGGAACTGGATAAGCCAGAGATTTTAGTCCCATTAACCTGTTGTGTCTTCTCTTCCCTCCAGAGTCCTCCCTCCATGGAGTTTGGCCTGCTCAGCGAGGCGGAGGCCCGCAGCCCGGCCCTCTCGCTGTCGGATGCCGGCACTCCCCACCCCGCCCTCCCAGAACACGGCTGCAAGGGCCAAGAGCACAGCGGTGAGCGCGCCCCCTTCTGGGCGTGGGGGAGATAACAGCTCAATCCTTGCTCAGGGTGGGACCCGGGAGCGGAAGCCCGGGTGCGAGCGAGCGGGCGGTGGAGGAGGTCCCCCAGCCAGAGAATCCGCGCAGGCCTGGGCGCCCTGTGACCTGGCCCGCACCCGGCCCCCAGACTCGGAGAAGGCTTCGGCTTCGCTGCCCGGCGGCTCCCCGGAAGACGGCTCGCTGAAGAAGAAACAGCGGCGGCAACGCACGCACTTCACCAGCCAGCAGCTGCAGGAGCTGGAGGCGACCTTCCAGAGGAACCGCTACCCAGACATGAGTACGCGCGAAGAGATCGCCGTGTGGACCAACCTCACCGAGGCCCGCGTGCGGGTACAGCCGTCCCAGACCTGCAACCCTCCCCCTCCCCCGAGCCTCCCTCTCGCGCGCCGCCCAGCGACTAGCTCCGGAACCAGCGGCCTGTGGTTCTGCTCTGCCTGCCCCATCCCCGGACCCAACACCCCACGCCCCGGGCCCCGGTCCACTGCCGCACACGCCCTTCTTTCCACCAACCTCCGAGCGCTGCTCTTGCTCCACGCTCTCACTCCAGGCCGTGCGTTTCTTCTACCCTGACGCTGTCTCTTGTTCTCCTCTTCACCCTTCCTTGACCCCATCCTGCTAGTCCCCTCCCCAGACCGCGTCGCCCCGGACTCAGCCCTGCCGCCCACTGCTTCTGTTCTCAGCTCCCTGACTCCGTGCACTCCTCGGGCTTCTCCACGACGCTCATTCCCGTCTCCAGCCACCACATCTGGTTGATCCTCAGGACGGCGCCGGCTTGAAGCCCCGTCTGGGCGACCCACCCACCGGCCGCGCTGCCCCGGTCCGGGTCCCCCGCTCGGCTCCGGGCCCTGACGGCCTTTCTCCCATGCCCGCAGGTGTGGTTCAAGAACCGGCGCGCCAAGTGGCGAAAGCGCGAGCGCAGCCAGCAGGCGGAGCTGTGCAAGGGCGGCTTCGCGGCGCCGCTCGGGGGGCTGGTGCCGCCCTACGAGGAGGTGTACCCCGGCTACTCGTACGGGAACTGGCCGCCCAAGGCGCTCGGCCCGCCGCTCGCAGCCAAGACCTTCCCGTTCGCCTTCAACTCGGTCAACGTGGGGCCTCTGGCTTCGCAGCCCGTCTTCTCGCCACCCAGCTCCATCGCCGCCTCCATGGTGCCGTCGGCTGCGGCCGCCCCGGGCACCGTGCCAGGTCCCGGGGCCCTGCAGGGCCTGGGCGGGGGGCCCCCCGGGCTGGCTCCGGCGGCAGTGTCCTCTGGGGCAGTGTCCTGCCCTTACGCCTCGGCCGCGGCAGCCGCAGCTGCAGCCGCCTCCTCCCCCTACGTATATCGGGACCCGTGTAACTCGAGTCTGGCCAGCCTGAGGCTCAAGGCCAAACAGCACGCCTCTTTCAGCTACCCCGCCGTGCCCGGGCCGCCCCCGGCCGCCAACCTCAGTCCGTGCCAGTACGCCGTAGAACGGCCTGTATGAGCTGCCCGGCCCGTGGATCCTCCTCGAGGGCGGGGCTAATAATTCACAGCCTCCCCGGCCTGGGGTCGTCTTGAGTGGCTTGCCCTCGCTCCGGGGTCTGAGAGGGGCGCTTGGCGCAGCTGGAGAGGGCGGCCGGCTCAGGAGAGAGCCTTCCCCCTCCCAGCCCTGAGGGGTGGACTGGGCCCTACACACGCTCCGCGCCCCTGGGACTAAGGCCAGGAACAGGGACCACTTCCCCGGGGGCCAACTCACCCTTGGCCCACCCCGCCTTCTCCAGACTCTCCCTCCCCCGTTTTCAAAGATGACTGAAATAAACGTGCGCGGACTGTCAAAGGCCTGATGATTCAGAGTTGCGGTTGAGCTCACCGCCGGCCCCCACCCCCCCCCCCACGCCTCCCCCCCCTCCCCACGGCTCCCCCCCACCCCACCCCACGCCCCATGTCTAAAGGAGAGCTGGGTGTACAGGAAAGTGGTGAAGGCCCAGGCTTCTAGGGCTTCAGTCCCTCTCAGTCGCTAACATCAGGATGGGGAAGCCTGGGGATTCCTGGAGCAGAGGGGCGCACGCGTGCGTGTATGTATGCATGGCTTGAGGATTAGCTACTCGGCCGGCGTTGGCCAAAGCTGGTGCTGCGGCGCCACCTCGTGGCCTCATGGAGAATAACTGGAAGGTCAGCTCTCGAACGCTTACTTGCAGGTGTCAATTCTGCAACCTAAGAAGCCTACGACATTAGATAAGTTACTCTGCCTTTCTGCACCTGTTTCTCACTGTTCCTGTGAGGGACTTGGGTCTCTAACAGCAATAAAATTCTGGTTTGTAACGGACATTTATTAAGCGCCTACCAGGCCTAGGATTTTTATTGAGTGTTTGTGTGTGTGCCTCTCATCCTTCCACACACCCTCCTAGGCATCTCACCCACTACTCATCCCACTGCCAGCACCCCTCTCCCATCGCAGCAGTCCCCTTCTTCCCTCAAATCCAAAAACTCCAAAACCCTCGTTGAAATGTTTAATTAAAAAAATAGGGCAAGAGGAAGAAAGATTTATGGATAGAAATATAAATAACTCAGCTCTGGGGATCTTCCTCAGTCTCATTCCCATCCTAGGGCCTGCCTGGCCTTCACATTAGACACAGAAATATCAAAGTACTAGATCACACCCTCATCCCAGGGGTGATGCTTCTTGTCTGTCATAACTTCCTACCACCGTGGGGCACACATCCCATGGGGAAACCATGAAGGGAAGGCGTCCTAACCATTCTCCCAAACCTAAGCTGAGCCCCTCGGTGCCCTGGGGAAGAGAGAGCCTGGGGATCCTTCTTTTTATCCAACCCTTCATTGGCTCTTGGTCTTGGCTTTGACCTTGGGCATTAGGTAGGTTTGATGGAAGAAGCGGGCAAAGAGGATGAAATAGGTCATATACAAGACGCAGGACCAGAAGAGCTGTTTCGATGTGCTGTGGCATCCCGGATCCTGTCTCCAGATGTGATTCAGGATGCTAACAAAGGCTCCCATAAACATCTGCAGGATCTGCAGGCTGGTGATGAGCATGGGCAACCACCTGGGAGCTGTTACTTTGGCAGCCTTCAGAGTGTAGTAGGTGTACATGATGGCGTGCACACCGTAGTTCATGGTCATGAACCAGGCGCCTGAAGACACTTTGTCCTTGTATCCATAGCTCGTGTACAGCAGCACTGTGCTGTGGTGGTACCAGTGCACAAAGCTGAGTGGCCGCTTACGCAGGATGATGAAGGCCGTGTCTCCTGGGAAACAGGGAGTCACAGCTGGCATACCACCCAGTGTTGGGACCACCGTCGGCATTGGATTTGGGGGCATGGGGGAAATTCTCAGGACGGGGAGAGGCGTCTTTATGTCAGAGTTTGAACAGGGGCTTGGGTGAGAGGTGTTGTTAGGACCCAGGGGTGGGGAAGGGACTCTCCATGTGATGGGTGAGGGGTCCCTGAGGAGGGATGCAGTTGACTGGGCACCTGAGAAACAAAGCCTTGCCACTCACCAAGTTCAATGATCTTGCTGAAAAGAAAGAGGCAGGACCAGCATCTGACTACGGGATCTTGGATGTGGCTGGAGAAGCACACAGTTTGACCTAGGTTCCCCCTGAGTAGCAGGATCCCCATATGGCTCCATGTCCTCACTGCCCCCAGGATGCTGATATGGGACAGAGGAAAAAGGTGTAAGGGTCATCCCCAGATACCAATCCCCCCTCCCCCCTCAGCCTGGTCAGGTCACTGGCCCAAGCTCCGCCACCTCTCCACCCTTCCAGGGGAGATGGGTCACAGCTTCTGAGATCCTGAGCCCAATCTCGTAGATCCAACCAGTAATGGAGAGGAGAGGAGGGCTGGGAAAGGACCAGGGAATGCTGGAGGACAGGACTGAAAGGTGAGTTAGGAAATAGGGTTCTTGGGATGGGTAGGAGCATGGCGGGGGGCGGGGGGGGGGAAGGATGAGGGAGATCGAAGTAGTTTGGGGGAGGAAATTTGGGAAGGAGGGGCTGGGGAAGTTATTGGAAGGTCTTAGGAGAGGCTGTTAGATGCTGAGAGTATTAGAGGCTGGAGAAATTTGTTGGAAGTCCACAGACTTCATGAGCACGAGAGAGCAGAGACTGCCAGCTTGGAGCCTGGGGAAGAAGGAAAACAGGGTAACATGGGAGAAGGGTGGAAGCTGGGGAGGGGAGCTAGAGCTGAGAGGATGGGATAGGGAGTGAGTTAGGGGGCAGCTTGGAGAGCTGATGCAACTGAGGTTTCTAGAAAGCTTTTAGGGATAAAATGAGGGTCTCTAGCCTACAGGATAGGCGGGAAGTCGGGGGAGGAGTGTCTTACCTGAAGACTGCAAGGCAGAAGGACCAAAGGATGAGAGGCCCCCGCAGGCTGAAGCCCTTCCGTGCCTTCATGTAGTTCTGCCCCACAAAGATGAGCAGCAGGTAGATCAGAACTACGAGGAATGAGGCTGCCCTGGCAGGCAGAAGGCAGAGGGGATGGGCCCATGGGTGGGTGCTGGTTAGAGGAATCCCCACTCAACTCTCCAGGTGAGTGCTCTCGGTTGGAGTCCCACTCTACCATTTACTAGCAGTGTGACACTGGAAAACCTACTTAGTTCTCTGAGCCTCAGTTTCCTTATCTGTAAAGGGGGAATAAGACTCCTCTCCTGACACCGTTAATATTTATAAAATACCTAGCACAGGCCAGGGACTACATCCAAGGTTTCTATGCTTATTGCTCTCTCAGTGGGGTTGGGAGTGGGTGACTTGGCTGCTGGCCCAGCCTAGAAGCAACCCACGCCCCGTGGGGTAAGAAGAATGTGGCAAAAGCTCTGCCTGCTTAGGTCACAAAGACAGCCCATGAACACCTCTGAGAAGCTTTCGGGCAAAGCCAGAGAGCCTGGGGAAATCCTCGAAGACCTCCCTGGCTTTGCCTCCTTCTCCACAGCAGGGACGGTGGAGCATTTGGGAAACATCGTGATAATTGTGAAGGGCAGGCTGTCCCTGGACGCCAGCACTGTGCAGGCGCGGCCACGAAGGACGGAGAAGAGTCGCTTCCAAGGTGGGTGGGAGAAGGAATTCAGATAACCCCCATTCCTCAGAGGCCAATTCTCACTACATTCTTTCCCCTTGGTTTCCGTCTCCTCCCACATTCCTCAGCCCATCCTCTATTTCTGCCTTTTTCTCTTTCCCCCAGCTTTACTCTCTTTGAGGGGCCACACCACTTGCACCTTGGACAGCGGAGATGTGGAGCCAGTACAGGAGAGTCTGATACCTTTGCTCTCCAAGAAAATCATTGCAGGCGTTCAGCGCCTCCCCCCGCACCACCCCAACTAGCAGTCATCAGGGTCGGGCCCCTGGCACGGCCCTTCCCCTTCCGCAGGTCTCACCAGTACTCCTCCAAAAAGGGCCTCATGTCCTGGAACAGCTCAAAGTTGTAGGGCTGTAACACCTGCCCTGTTTCCTCTGACACATTCATGGCTGTGACCATTTCGTTCTGCAGACGTCGAGGTCGAGAGCTTCGGGAGCCGGGAAAGAGGTTAGAGGGCCAAGGATACAGCGAACCTTGGGGCGGGACGGAACGAGCCAAGGATCAAGGAACTCCGCGGGAAACGGAGGAGCGTCGGATTCAGGCCGGCCGCGGCAGCTCAGCCCGCTTCCTCCGCGGCCGCCACTGGGGTATACAAGGCGGAATTGCAAAGCGGCGGAGCCAGGCGGCGCGACGCCCCCTCCCTGCGCCCGGCGGGTATCCAATCTCGACCAAGACACGCCCCTGTCCCGCCCCTGGGCAGCAGCCCGCTCTCGGATTGCTCGCCCTCAAGGGAGCCTCCCCTAGGCGCCTCGCAGGCCCCATCCCAAATACCGGTCGTAGGCCCTCGCCGCGCCCACTTTCCCATCCTTTTCGCTCCGAGCGCCTGCGCTCCCACCTGCTGGTTGGTTTAGCCCTTTTGGCCTTGCCACGTACCGGGACAGGCCCGTCTTCTTCTGGCCCTGCCAACTATAGCGTTTACTTCGGTTTGCATTAATCCCGACCTGAGGCAAGAGTAGAGGTGTCCTCAACCTCTGGTGCCCCCATCCAGAAATTGGGATGTCAGTTTCCCGCCTCCCTGAGACCCTAGGAAACCCAGGTCTGGAATGCGGATGAATCAGGCCCGGGAAGGGGCAGCAAAGAGCCTCTGTCGTAATTCCATCTGCCTCCTTCACGTTTGGTTGTGGGTGGGAGGGAGATGAATTTTAACAAATTTTATTGTTAGGGTTGTTGACGTTGATGTTTGGGGAGATGGTTGTTTAGGTTGTGGTTTCTTTACGGTTTTCCGAATTCCTGAACTGCTCCAGCCTGATACCTCATAATTAGCTTGGGGAGGAAATGGGCTCACCCTCTGGGCTTCTGGGATTACTGCCTTCAGGTTCCCTGGAGGCCTCCTGGGGTATGAGTGCCCTGCTTTTGTCTCCCCCAGGCTGTACTTGTCTAATCAAATCTACTTTTTCCTTGTCTGTGTACCCAGCCCCAAAGAAACAAATATTTTTTTCTATTTTATTTTTTTATTGAGGTTATGATAGTTTACAAGCCTGTGAAATTCCAGTTGTGCATTATTATTTGTCAGTCATATTGTAGGTGTGCCACTTCACCCTTTGTGCCCACCCCCCAACCCTCCTTCCCCCTGGTAACCACTAATCTGTTCTCTTTGTCCATGTGTTTGTTTATCTTCCACATGTGAGAAAGATGAGAGGTTGTCTTTCTCTATCTAGCTTATTTCGCCTAACGTAATACCCTCAAGTCCATCCATGTTGCTGTGAATGGGACGATTTTATCCTGTTTATGGCTGAGTAGTATTCTATTGTATATATATACCCCATATCTTCTTTTTTTTTTAAAGATTTTTATTTTTTTTTCCTTTTTCTCCCCAGATCTCCCCAGTACATAGTTGTACATTCTTCGTTGTGGGTTCTCCTAGTTGTGGCATGTGGGACGCTGCCTCAGCGTGGTTTGACGATCAGTGCCATGTCCGCGCCCAGGATTCGAACCAATGAAACACTGGGCCGCCTGCAGCGGAGCGCCCGAACTTAACCACTCAGCCACCGGGCCAGCCCCACCCCATATCTTCTTGATCCAGTCATCAGTCAATGGGCACTTAGGTCGCTTCCATGTCTTAGCTATTGTGAAAAATGCTACGAAACAAACTTTTTAAAACTTTTAAGGCCTTACTTGTCTGTCGTTTATTCCTCTCCTAGGCTTTATGAAAGTGAGGGAGAAATACAAAGCTTGAAGGCAGTTTGAGATAACATGGAGATTTGCAAAACAAGTGCTAAGAGGAATACATATAAAATATTTAAAATGAAGATGTGGCTATTAATGGCTATGTGCAGCAAAGCCCACAGGCTCTGGAGCCAGAGGACCCAGGTGAGGATCCCAGCTTCACTTCCGTGAACCTCAGTCCTTGTCCAGGGAAGGGTGGAGTGGACAGTCTTGTCCGTGCTATCTAAATGACTCTCAAGGGCATCCCTTTGTCTCTGTATTGCCTCACCTCTCACCGGGTTACCACAGCCACTCTGTTAGTCATGGTAATTGGTTGCACCACCTCCTTCTCTAATAGGGTGCTAGAATCAGAAAACAATTCTTTCCAAAGCTGGCTGATCATAAGATTCCTGAGCCCCAACCCCAGAGATTTTAACCCAGGAGGTGGCCCCAGACCATACTTTGAAAACCACCACTTTCTGTCCTCTAATCCAGAAGAGCGCTCTAAAACTTAAAGTGGATCATGCTGCTTTCCTTCTTAAAACCCTTCAGTGGCTCTTGATTGCTCCATTCATAGCCTGACTCAGAAGGCGATCAGCACATGTTTGGTGGATGGATGAATAAATGAAAGAACGAATATTATAAGAAAAATAACCGTCTAGGTGTTACAAGACCTGGATTCAAATCCCAGCTCCACCATTAAGCAGTCATGTGATTTCAGGCAAGTTACCTGATGTCTCTGAGACTCCCAGTCTTCATGAGTAGAATGTAGATAGTCGTACTTGCCTGCCTACCTCACGAGGTTGGCGTCAGTATGAAAGTCAGATAGTGTCAATGAAAGTTTACAATGGTATTGTAAAGTAGACACATGGAAATGTTAGGGTGAATCACTTTGGGAGGTTTACAGATGCATACAGAATATGTATACTCAGTCCTTGTTTTCTCTTAAATGAAGATATTTTACACTGTCTTTCCCTGTGAAGTTTAATGGTGAGGCTTGGGGAAGGTGTGGTGTTGGAAAAGGGGAAGGAGAAGAGAAATCTCTAGAAATTACTTCCTAGGGGAAACCTTCCCTGACCCTTGGACTTGGTCTGGTACCATATTATATAAGAATTGCTCTCGTAGCGTGCTAGTTCCTTCTTTCAATGAGAGTTTACCATTACTCTGTTATTTTTATTATTTCTTGATGAGTGCCTATTTCCCCTACTAGTCCTTGAGCTCCATAAAGGCAGACACTATATCTATTTTGCTCAACGTCATTCTCGTAACACTGAGCTTATGGTAGGTCATCAGGTAATATCTGTTGCATGAATTATTGAATGGATGAAATCCTCAGCCTACAAATCTGGACGACACTCTTTGTTTCTCCAGGACACAGCAAGCTTGTCCGGTCTTTTTATCTCTGGATCTCACCTTTCTCCTCTGTAAAATGGGGACAGTATCCACCTCAGAAAGATGTTTATGAGGATCGAATGAAATCATATATATTAAAGAGCATTATACGATGTAAAGGATTGAGCAAACATCAGTAATTATTACCAGAAAAAGTGAATTTGTAGAAATTTCAACTTCTTTTTTAATGAAACTCAATTAAATTAAAATAAAGGAAAGTCATGATCTGGTGATTGGTTGCACCATAGTGTGAATGTACTTAACAATACTGAATTGAACACATAAAAATGGTTAAGATGGTAGATTTTATGTTATGTATATTTTACCATAATTTAAAAATTTTTAAAAGGACAGCCATGAAATGGGAATATAGTTTTATGTGGGACAGATAAAGAGTTAATGTGCATACTACACAAAAAGTTTATCCTTAGTCCTATCTCTGACCCTTGATAAGTGGCTAATGACACAGATAGGCTCATCTTATAGACTCCAGTGTCCCCAAATCTACCTCTGATTAGCTGCCAGAAAGGTGTTTCTAAAACACACATTAGCTCATGTCATTCCTTTTTAAAAACAAAAAAATCTTCCGGACAAAGGTCAAATTCCTGAGGTTAGTCCTGGCCCTTCCTTTCCAGCCAATGTCCCATCATCCCTCAGCCCCAGCATTCTACATTTTAGCTGTAATGGAAGAGTCACAACTCCATAACACAAGTACTATATTTTTAGGGTTTTCAACTCCCTTATCTCTCTCTATATTGTTCCCTCTCCCCAGACATCTTTTTCTCACCCGGACAAATGTTAGTCATTGTTTGCTCCTAGCTCTAAAGTCACTTGCCCTGCCAAAGCCTAATCTGTTTCAGACAGGGACAACCCTTTTCTTCTTTGTCTTCCACCCACAGGACTTGACCCAAACTGCCTGCCAGTATTGTGTTTCTACCAGTGGAGTAAGACTAGTCATATATTTTCTTTACCATCCTGGCTCCACCACCTAGTCCCAAATGGTCATTTTTGTTAGGTCACTAATCCTTGAGGGAAGCACACAGCACTCAAAATATGTCTGTTGCTTTGACTCGAATAGGCACCTAAGAGGAAATATAAATAAACATATGTATATATATATAAGACTCAACGCCCTTAGTAATTAGGGAAATGCAAATTAATGACTGTATATATACTATGGTCCCCATTAACAACCATTAAACTGAGTAGAAATTAAATACCCAATGCTGGTCAAAGCTTTGGGAAACAGACACGTTCACACTTGGCTAGTAGACAGGTAAGCTGACATGATCCTTTCAAGAAGCATACTTAGGTAACACTTCGCAAGAGCCAGCTGGTATAGTTTGACTCAGTCCCTCACCTAGGAGTTTCAAAGCCAGTGAAATAAGCCAAAAGAAAAAAATTCTATAAGTAGTGAAATACTTATATCCGTGGGACTTAAAATAATAGAGACAATAGAAAGAATAAACAAGTGGGACTTCATCAGACTAAAGAACTTCTTCAAGGCAAGAGAAAACAGGGCTGGAACAAAAAAAAACAACCCACTAATTGGGAAAAAATATTTGCAAGTCATATATCTGACAAAAGGTAAATCTCCATAATATATAAAGAAATCACAGAACTCAACAAAAAAGATCAAACAACCCGATCAAAAAATGGGCAGGAGACGTGAACAGACATTTCTCCAAAGAAGATATACGGATGGCCAATAGGCACATGAAAAGATGTTCATCATCACTAATCATCAGGGAAATGCAAATCAAAACTACACCAAGATATCACCTTACACCCATTAGAATGGCAAAAATAACCAAAACAAAAAGTAACAAATGTTGGAGAGGTTGTGGAGGAAAAGGAACCCTCATACACTGCTGGTGGGAATGCAAACTGATGCAGCCACCATGGAAAACAGTGTGGAGATTCCTCAAAAAATTAAAAATAGAAATACCATATGACCCAGCCATCCCTCTACTGGCTATCTATCCAAAGAACTTGAAGTCAGCAATTCCAAAAGCCCCATGCACCCCAATGCTCATTGCAGCATTATTTACAATAGCCAAGATGTGGAAGCAACCTAAGTGCCCATCAACAGATGATTGGATAAAAAAAGATGTGGTATATATACACAATGGAATACTACTCAGCCGTAAAAAGAAAAAAATCATCCCATTCACAACATGGATGGACCTTGAGGGAATTATGTTAAGTGAAATAAGCCAGATGGAGAAAGACAATCTCTGCATGACTCCACTCATATGTGTAAATTAAACATGTAGACAAAGAGAACAGATTAGTGGTCACCGGGGAAATGGAGGGTGGGAGGTGGGCACAAAGGGTGAAGTGGTACACCTACAACACGACAGACAAACGATAATGTACAACTGAAATTTCACAAGGTTGTAAACTATCACAATCTCAATAAAAATTTTAAAAATTAAAAGATTAAAAAAAAATAATAGAGAACTGGAAACATCCCACTAATGGATGATTAAATAGTTAAATTCTAACATTATGAAACACCTTGCAGCTACCAGAACATGGAGAAACATGAAACCGTGTTTGCAAAGTAATGTAAAAGAACAACAGTGTTTAAAACTGTATCTACCGGGGCCTGTCCGGTGGCGCAGCAGTTAAGTTCGCACGTTCCGCTTCGGCGGCCTGGGGTTCACTGGTTTGGATCCCGGGTGCGGACATGGCACCGCTTGGCACGCCATGCTGTGGTAGGTGTCCCACATATAAAAAAAAGTCGAGGAAGATGGGCACAGATGTCAGCTCAGGGCCAGGCTTCCTCAGCAAAAAGAGGAGGACTGGCAGCAGTTAGCTCAGGGCTAATCTTCCTCAAAAAAAAAAAAAAAAAAAAAAGGGAAATGCTCAGGATATAATGTTAAGTAAAAAAAGTGTAGGATATGAGTCTATGCATAGTATGGTCTCAAATTCATGGAATGAAAATGTGGAAGAAATGTAGATGGAAAGAATATTGTAAACTTTTTTCTATTTTATTTTTTTATTGAGGTTATGATAGTTTACAAGCCTGTGAAATTCCAGATGTGCATTATTATTTGTCAGTCATATTGTAGGTGTGCCACTTCACCCTTTGTGCCCACCCCCCAACCCTCCTTCCCCCTGGTAACCACTAATCTGTTCTCTTTGTCCATGTGTTTGTTTATCTTCCACATGTGAGAAAGATGAGAGGTTGTCTTTCTCTATCTAGCTTATTTCGCCTAACGTAATACCCTCAAGTCCATCCATGTTGTTGTGAATGGGACGATTTTATCCTGTTTATGGCTGAGTAGTATTCTATTGTATATATATACCCCATATCTTCTTTTTTTTTAAAGATTTTTATTTTTTTTCCTTTTTCTCCCCCGATCCCCCCAGTACATAGTTGTACATTCTTCATTACAAACCGGTACTCATCTGAGTGTGGTTTCTTGACTGGTAAAATAGGCGTGTTGTATGGTGATTGGCAGGGCCTTATTAGCCCATGCTGCAAAAATCTTTGCAAAACCGGTTGAATACCTTTCAAGGCCTCTTTCTTCAGGGGATATTGTTTCTTTCTTGGACAAAAGGCTCCTTTTTTAAGTTTAATTTTTATTGGGCTGGCAGATCGAGCTCGTCCGGGCACCTCATCAGCCCAGACGGCTGGACTCACTCGTTCGTGGCTCTCAGGCGGTATTGGGTGCTCTCCTTCTTCCGTTCTTTCCAGGAGGGCTTGTAGTCTGAGTGCATTTTCCAGTGGCACCTGTAGGTGAAGCTGCTTCTTCTTGGGTTGAAAAGTTATCTGAGCATTCAGTTCACAGAGCAAACCTCGTCCGCGGAGAGGAATGGTATGTAGAAAAAGCTATGTTTTAACTTTTGTTCTCCCAAGCTGCATTCCAGCGGTTGTAGCATGGGTCTCTGCTGAGTTTCGCCTGTGACTCCAACAATGGCAATTGAGGAATTACTTAGTGATGTCAGTTTGCTGTTTAACACTGAATAAGTGGCACCAGTATCCTCTAGAAAATCAACCAGTTGGGTCCCCACTGTCATTTGTACCCGGGGCTCGTGGGGGACTATTGGAATGGGAGCTGCCAGCATGGCAAGGAACCCCGGGCCCCGTCAATCATCATCTTCCTCCTCTAAGTTCCGGACTCGAGGGGCCATGGGCCTTCTTGGGGGAAGACATCTTTCCCCTTTGGTGTCTATTTCTAGCTTAGGGCATTCGTTTTTCCAGTGCCCTTTCTCCCTGCAGTAGGCTCACTGCCTTCTCTCTAACTTTCGGCGTCTTCTCCTCCTCAGTCTTGGACCCCCTTCCCCATTTCTCCAGTTTAGGGAAGCTGCATAGAGCACTTTGACTGGCCCGGCTTTATGCTCCTCCCGAGCATTATAAACTTCAAAGGCAATTTCCACTAATTGACCAGGGCTCATGGCTATGGCCCCTTCAACCTTATTAAGCTTCCTCCTAATGTCTGGGGCACTCTGTCCAATAAAGGCCATGTTGACCATCCGAAGGTTTTCAGGGGCTTCTGGGTCTGATCAGTATATTTTCTGTATGCCTGATATATGCATTCTAAAAACGCTGCAGGATTTTCTCCTGTTTTTTGCCGGAGTTCCTGAATTTTGTTTAGGCTCCTTTGTTTGGGGACTCCTTTTTTAAGTCCAGCCAAAATACACCTTCGGTAATGGCTTAATAGTGCTTTCCCTGCATCCGTGTTTGGGTCCCAACTGGGCTCTACTTGGGGTGTGGCCACGTCGGGAGTGGGAGTTTGAGTGGGATCCTCATCATGCAAATGCTGAGCCTCTTCCCTGATTTTTACCACTACAAGGCGCCGCTCGCCTGTAAGCATTATACTTAACAAAGATTGAATGTCTGCCCAAGTAGGGCGATGGGTAGAAAAATAGTTGTAAACAAATCTGTCATCTTTTGTGGGTCTTACCGGTAGGACGGGTTCTGGTTTTTCCAATTTAGCAAATCAGAGGTTGAGAAAGGGGTATAAGTCCAATAGTAGGTGGCCGGTTGCCCCTGACCGTTTGTCCCTACGGGCAGCTGGCGCAGAGGGAATTGCCCTGCCCCCCTTCCAGAAGACCCCTGGCCAAAAGGAGCACCCTGTCGGGTTCTCGAGGGAGAGACAGTTTCTGCCCCTGGTTCGTTCCTAGGCTGATCTGTTGGGGACTCGGCCCCCACTGCCACCTCTTCATCTGATACTGGCAGACACAAAGGGGGCAGTTGCCGTGGGGGTTCCCTCCCGCTTCCCGCCGCCTGGGGTTGCGGTGGGGAGCGGGAGGCACCTACCATTGGTGGTTGTGTCACATTGAAATTAGGATTAAAAGGATTTAACACGCTCAAGGCAGTTATGTCCTCATCAAGTTTTTCTTCCGGTGTCCGAATATCTTTGATTACCGGAGGCTTAGCTTTTCTTTGGACCATCAGCTTGGTCCCTGGCCGTTCACCTTCCTGATTATGCAACCGCATAAAAGCCTGCACATACGGAATCTCATCCCACTTCCCAGACCTTTCACAAAACCACTCCAACTGCAATATAGTGTAATAATTTAAAGTTCCATTCAACGGCCATCTTTCCTCGCTTTCCAAGACATGCATTGGCCAGGCAGTGTTACAATAGAATACCATTTGATTTTTCCTCATTGGCTTATAACTATAGGTCGACCAGTCAGCCAATATTTTCCCCAAGGGGCTCTTAGGTGGAACAGATATGGTGCCTCCCATGTTGACACTTTGAAAGGACAGACAGACAGACAGACAAAAACAAATACCAAACAAGCGCGCTTTCCCAAAAACCCACGGCCACAAACGGAAGCCAAAAACCAAAACCCAAACCAAAGTGCTTCCAGTCCCAGCTTAGTCCGTGTCCTACACTCGGGGGCGCCCAACAAACGAAGATCGGCCATGCAGATCTTCCCAAACGAGCAAGGACAAGGGACCTCGGTTGTGCACGCCCGGGGGACTTACCAAAATTTGGCCGGGGCGTCGTGGCGACTTCAAACAAATGCACTTTCCTTTTCCTCAAGATAGCTTCCCTGGTAACCAGAGGTCCGAACAGTCGCCCTGGGAGGAGGCAGGAGGGAAGACTCCCAAAGCAAAATGGGCTTTGGCAGCTGCTGCAGCGGCCCCTCCAGATGTCCCTGGTGCTCCGCGGAGTCGGGCCAAGGGAGGCGACCTGGATTCGACCTGGGATGAAGTCCCACCAACTAAGCACCGGCCCTCGGCGATCTGGCCTCCCTGAGTCTTCCTCCAACCCTCCACTTCCCCTATTGGGGCAGTCGCGGAGTACGACTCTGGAGCATCCGATCAAGCCAAGAGGGTCTCAGTGGGGGCCACCCACAGGTCCCATCTGGGTCGCCAAATTTGTAACCGAAAGTTCGGTCTCTGAACCCGAGGCCAATCCAAATAACGAGAACAGAGTCTTGAGTGGAAGAGGAAAGGTTTTTACTATGCCAGGCACAGGGAGCAAAGCAAGGGCTAGTGCCTCAAAAATTGCTAGCTCTCCGATGAGGAATGGGTAGGGATTTTTATTTGGGGTTTTGGGGAGGGGAGGGGGCGCATGTAGCTTGTGCAGTTTGGCATTTTCCCACCAGCCTGCGTTTGGCCATGAGAGGCTGCTTGCAGCCAGGCGGGGGGGAGGGTGAGATAGGAGGATGGCGGGTGGGCGTCCTTCGCAGTTGTCTCGTCTTCTTGTTTGAGGCGGGTTCGAGCGCCGGGAGTAGGAGTTGAGGTCTGGGAAGCCTCCGCTCCTCGATATCCTTGAGACAGCGGCTTTCCTGGCAAACTCAAGGACACATGATTAGCCAAACTTTAGTGTGCCTCCAACTCCAGGCCACCTGGGCTTTTCACAATTTGTAACTCCCATTTAGTTGTAAAGCTCAAGGAGTCCAAGTTTAAAGAAACAGGTATTTACATATGAGTGGAGCTAGAGAAGCAGGAAAGGGGGTGGTGGGTTTTAGTTTTAACCCCATATATGCTGGGTTCAATGTGGAGGAACTGATATCAGGGCTGATGTTAAGAGCCTGTAACATTTGGGGTGATGAAGAATTTTTGGAAATAGAGATGATGGTTGCACAACATTGTGAATGTAATTAGTGCCACTGAAATATACACTTAAAAATGGTTAAATGACAAATTTTTGTCATATATATTTTACCATGATTTTAAAAAATGAATAATGTAATATACCAAAATCCATTGAATCGTGTACAGGGGCCAAGGGATGTTGGGAGGAAATCAAGTACAAAGAGTCATGAGGGAAATTTTGGGGGTGATGAAACATTGTGGTGATGGTTACACAGCTGCATATGTTTGTCCAAACTCCTTGCATACTAAAAACTGGTGAACTTTGTTATATATGAATACCTTTGTTATATATGAATACCTCAATAAATCTGACAAAACATGAAAATATAAAAGTAATCCCCTCGAATAGAAAGTAAAATGAAATTAAATGAATCTAACTATGTATTGAATTGGTGGTATCACTATACAAAGAAGAACTCTCTCAGGTAACTGAACTACATTAATTTGACTACACATCCACAGTCAAATATGCCCCAAGGACAAAAAGAAACTAAAAAAAAAAAATCTCAAATTGTTTTTAGTAATTTTATTGTTGGTGGTTGTTATTGTCATTGTTGCTCTGAGACTGTGTACTGTGGGAGATATCAAATAATAATGATGTTGCTGTTACTGAGAACTGAGATTTTTTATACTGTTGATAGAAGATACCGATGTAAGATGATGATATTAAGTAAAAACTCTGTAGCATAATTTTGAATTGGAAGTGTCAGTATGAACTCATGATGTATTTTACCTTTTTTTAAAAAAATTATATTTTCTAGCTCTGTCAGCTGAAAAGAGCAATGCAAAACCAATGAGCATCCCCAGCACCCACGTTGTTGTTTTTAAAGATCATTTCCTGTTAAAAATAACCTGGACTCCTTGGAGATAGCTGACTCCTGGTCTGGAGCAGGAATTGTAGAAAATGAGCCTAAAATATCTTGTCATATCAGGAAACAAAGAAGTTAACGAAGACAACTAGTGTATCAAAAGGACTCAGGAGCCAACCTAAATAAACTCGCACTGGCCAAAAGATGTACCATTTGAGCATCAGTAAGAGTAACAGCTGCAACGGATTGAAACATCAAATAGGATTAAATCTGTTTATTCATAATGATACTATAAAACCCACTTTATTGGTCACTTTTGAAGGATGGTAGGGAATCAACTCATTATTTTGAAAATTGGTAAAGAAAAAAGAATGAACATTTGTTATGCTTTCCCTATACAAACTGATTATCTCAGGGTAACTGAATATGTGATCAGAGGAAGTATCTCCTTATAGAAGTATTCCAACCAATAAACACAGCAGAAATGATAGAAAGTAAAACAGTAGAAATTAAAACATCACCCAGTTGGCAACCCCTAATGAATTAATGGATCTAGGAAAAGCTCATCAATAGTTGATAACATTGCAAAAAAAGAGACAAAGAAATTATATTCCCTCTGATAGAAGCATGCAACATCATTTATAATGTAGCCTTGCTTTTAAAAAAAATCAGGGGCCGGCCAGGTGGTGTAGTGGTTAATTTTGCATGTTCTACTTTGGCGGCCTGGGGTTTACCAGTTCAGATCCTGGGTGTGGACCTACACACTGCTCATCAAGCCATGCTGTGGCAGCATCCCACATAGAGGAATTAGAAAGACTTACAGCTATGATATACAACTATGTACTGGGGCTTGAGGGAGAGAAAAAAAAAAGGGGGAAGATTGGCAACAGATGTTAGCTTAGGGCCAATCTTCCTCACACACACACACACACACACACACACATAAAATCTGAATCTGATCAAGACTTTAGATGTGACTATCAGTTTAAAGTGAATAGAAGGGAAAGAGAAACATGTTAGATGATACCATGGAGATGCAATCAGCAAAATCTATACCATGGGAAACTCAGCAAGACAAATGACTGAGCATGCACATACATACACATGCACAGATATATTGTTTGTTATTTTTAACCCTACAGAATTTTTACATTTTATGTGGCAAAATATAATTGCTTTTGGACTTTACTTCTTGCTTAGGAATGTTATGCCTATCCTAAACGTATTTAAAAAATCATGTATAATATATTTACATTTGGTATTTTCTGAATTCAAATTTGTAAATGGGATGGAATAGGACTCCATTAATTTTTTTTTTTATAAATAGTCAGGTCTCATCATCATATTAACCCACTCTGATTTTAAAATTCCACCTTTATTGCGGCTGGCCCCGTGGCCGAGTGGTTAAGTTCGCGCGCTCCGCTGCAGGCGGCCCAGTGTTTCGTTGGTTCGAATCCTGGGCGCGGACATGGCACTGCTCATCAGACCACGCTGAGGCAGCGTCCCACATGCCACAGCTAGAAAGACCCACAACGAAATATACAACTATGTACCGGGGGGCTTTGGGGAGAAAAATTAAAAATCTTAAAAAAAAAATTCCACCTTTATTGTAAACCAATATCTGTAGCCACATGACCCTGTTTGTAGACGCCCCGTATGATTCATCTGGGAGGTGTTTGTCTGTGACAATAAACTATGTTTCAATTACTATCGTTTTAGGGATAGTTTTAATATCTAGTAGGACCCATTCTCCTTCATTTTCAAAATTGTCTTGGCTCTCCTTACAAATTTACCCTGCCAGATAAACTTTAGAATCAGTCCAATACCATATAATATGCAATTTAGTTTTTCTCCCAGCTTAGCATTTAAAAAAAAAATTTTAATTTAAAGAAAAATGGAAAGAATAGTAAAATGAACATCTATCGACTCTTCATCCAGATTCACCAATTGTTAACATTTGCTACTTTCGATTTATTGCTTTTTCTGGTCCAGCATTTACATTCCAGCTGTTATAAAGAACAAAGCAAACTAGAACTCCAACACATTGTAGATGAGATTGCAAAATGGTATGGACACTTGAGAAATAGTTTGGCAGTTAAACATACACTTACCTTTTGACATAGCAATCCTACTCTTAGGTAGTTACCCAAGAACAGGTGTGAATATCTGTCCACACAAAGACCAAGATGTAAATAGCACTATTTATAATAAGCACAAAGTGGAACAAACTAAATATTTCTCAACTGGTAATTGAATCAACAATTTCTTTATTATGCAATACTACCCTGCACTAAAAAGAAATGAGATATTGATATGTGCGGCAACATGGATGAATCTCAAAAACATTATGCTGAATGAAAGAAGCCAAAAGGCCACATATTATATGAGGCCATTTATATGAAATTGGAGAAAAAGCAAAACTACAGTGGCAGAAAGCAGGTCAGTGTTTGTGTAGAGCTAGGTGTCAGGTGTTGGGTGTTAGGTGAGGTTGATTGCAATGGGGAAAGGGAACTTTTTAGTATGATGGAAACGTTTTATATCTTAATTGTAGTGATTGTTACATGACTCTATACAATTGCCAAAACTTATTAAACTGTAAAATGTTTAAATGGATGAATCTTATTTTATGAAAATTATACCAAATTTATAAATAAATTTGGGGAGAATCTGAAAAAAAGGGGAAGAATTAGGCAACTCAGTAAGAACTGATTTGAAAAGCTCTCCAAGAGATAGTGTTATGGTTAGTATTTGTACAAGGAAAAAATGTCTGTGTCTGTAATTGCCTAGAATATCTCTCGAAGTCTAAGGAAGGAATTGGTAAGAGTGCCCTTTGTGAGGAGGTGAAATAGGTGTTTAAGAGAAGTAGTGGGGCTTTTTACGTTTTTGGAATTTTTCTGGGTGCATATGATACGTAGTTAAGAAATAAGTAACTAAAATAAAATAAAACAGGTATAAAAATAAACTGAATTTAGACTCCGAATTTTAAAGAGAGAAATGTGACCATTTTTTAGACTCAAATTTGGTGAAGTGGGTCATACCAGTTACATGAACATATTGATATTTTTAAAATATAATAATAACAACAACTAACATTTACTGAGTTTTGCCATGTGCCAGGCCTTGGCTAAGAACTTAATAACAACTTGAGGAATACAGAAGTTAAGCAATGTCTTGAAATCATACATCTAGTTAGAAGCTGTGAATGACTAAAGGATGCCTAGATCCTTGCAGCATGATAGGGAGTAAGATGAAGTGATAAGTCTTTCTTGTAGGAATAAAGTAAGTGTGACCAGAAAGAAAGAGAGTTTACTGTACTGGCCACACCCACTCAAGGGGCCTTGGTCTGAAAGGCTGAACCAACAAGCAGCTTCCAGAGCCCAAGACCTAACGATCACGTTGTAGGAGACACCCTAATCAGAGTTCTCTGTGTGGAATCAAAGGGAAATAAGCCAGGAAGGACATTAAAGGTTTCCAGTCTGACTGGGGAAACTCTGAAGTGTGTGGGTAGCACCTCCACCTCAGATGCTCTGCCACCTAGCAGGGATGTAGGTTGATGTGTGCCTTTCAGCAGCTGGAAGAGGCAGGGAGGGTGAAAGGCATTCAGGAAAAAGAGGAAGAGTGAGGAAATAGTTGGGAGGTACAACTGATATAGGGTCTGTGATGAGAAATCTCCCCCATTTTGTCCTGGAATGGAATAGGCAGAGGAGGACAGCTGCTGGATGTAACAGGGTGTTGCTCCATTAACCCTGAGGCCTGAACATCTCCACGTTCTGCTGTTCCCATTCATCTCCAGATCACCAGGGTGGGAGGGCTGAGCCGCTGCAAGCCAGTGTCTGAATCACTTCACCCAACTGATTAGACCTTTTCCTGGGATCATTTCCAAGAACCTCTATTTCACTGCTTCCTTTGGACACTTCACTTTTCTGACTCCTCTGTGGAAAACAACCACCTCCCTCCAATTTCTCTCCCGCATATCGGAGAGTTTGGAGAAGAGTCAATTCTGTCCCCAAAGCAGGGAAATAGATGGGTTAGTGCATCGAGCAACTGGTTCCAACCATTTTGGAACTTGAGTCTATAGCTGGACTATAATTAGTCGATATGAGTCTGAATCTTGCATTTTTTTCTAGACTGTGTATCCTGTCTCCCCAAAGTTATGAGAACCTTTCTGAAAGCCAGGGGCCATGTCTGTCACACCATCCAATCTATCAAAGCCTCAAGGCTCTACCTCCAATATATCCATGGTTCTCTGTACTACACCCACCTTGATCTAAGGCAGGAAACTGATAGCACACTCAAACTGGGTAATTCTAGGGAAGTTAAATAAAGGAATTATTAAACTAATAAACTGGCATAGGGAAATACAAATGCACTAGTAGTGGCCACTCTACCTCTAGAAGGAATGAGTGAAGGGAGCCATTACTAGACTACAGAGACAGGGAGAGCTTTGTGGAGAGGGCTGCCTGACAGGAGCCGTGACTTTTCATCAAGGAATATAGATGGCCACAGCAACCCTGCAGACTGGGAGCCAGGAGAATACCCCGACCTCAGTCTCCTCACACCCTCTGATCTTGTGCCAGTGCTCTGCTTTGGCCAGTACTCCTCATTGGCCACCTTCAACCAGAAGCCAGACGGCCTAGGAGGTGGTTAATCAGTCAACACAGGTCAGCTTCTCAAAGCACAGAGCAGGATAGAGAAGGATAGAGTGGACCTGAAAGGGTAAACAGAACATCATCTTTAACCTGGATTCTTGCTGTAACCTTGACCTATAGTCTGATTTCTTCACAGCTGCCAAAGCAGTCTCTCTTTTTTTTTTTTTTAACTTTTATGAAATATATCTAACATAAAATTTGGACTTTAACCATTTTTAAGTGTACAATTCAGTGACATTAATTACGCTCACAATGTTCTGAAACCATCACCACTGTTGATTTCCAAAACTTCTTATTTTTTTTTAAGGTTGGCCCTGAGTCAACATCTGTTGCCAATCTTTTTTTTTTCCCTTCTTCTTCTTCCCAAAGCCCCCTAGTATGTAGTTGTATAGTCTAGTTGTAGGTCCTTCTGGCTCTGCTAGGTGGGATGCTGCCTCAGCATGGCTTGATGAGTGGTGCTAGGTCCACGCCCGGGATCCGAACTGGCAAAACCCTGGGCCACCAAAGCAGAGCACACAAACTTAACCACTCAGCCATGGGGCCGGCCCCTCCAAAACTTTTTTATAACTCCAAGCAGAAACTCTGTATCCATTAACCAACAATTTCCCATTCCTCTCACCCCTAAGCCCCTGATAACCTCTAATCTACTTTCCATCTCTGTGAATTTGCTTATCCTACATATGTCTTACTAGTGGAATCATACAATATTTATCTGTTTGTATCTGGCTCTTTTCACTTGGCATAATGCTTACGAGATTCATCCATGTTGTACCATGTATCAGAGCTTCATTCCTTTTATGGCTGACTAATATTCCATTGTGTGCATATAGCACATTTTGTTTATCCAGTCATCTGTCGATGGACGCTTTGGTTGTTTCCACTTTTTGGCTATGAGAAAAATGAACAGAGCACCATTTATGCATGGAATAATATTAAGCAGACTGATATATGAATACTATACCACAAGGATCCCATAAGGAAAGAAGATGGGTGAGAATAGCTTTAGAAAAAATATTTAAAGATAAAATGGCCAGAAAATTTCCAAACTTGTTGAAAGCTATAAATCCACAGATCCAAGAAGCTCAATGAATCCCAAGCAGAATAAACCTAAATAAAATCACACTGAGCCATTTCATAATGAAATTTCTAAAACCAGTGAAAAAGAGAAAATATTAAACGCAGCCAGAGAAAAAAGACATAGTACTTACAGAAGAATAAATGTAAGAATGACAACAGACTTATCAGAAACTATGAAAACTAGAGGACAGAAGAAAAATATCTTTAGAGTACTGAAAGACACAAACCTGTCAATCTAAAATTCTTTACCCAGTAAAATTATCATTCAAAAATGAAGACACAGTTCTTCAAAAAGTTAAACATAGAATTATCATATAATTCAGCAATTCCACTCCTAGGTACAAACCCAAACTAACTGAAAATAGGAACTCAAACAGATACTTGCAGGCAAATATTCATTGCAACATTAGTCACAATAGGCAAAAGGTTGAGAAAACCCATAGACAAAGAGAACTGATCAGTGGTTACCAGGGGAAAGGGGGGGAGGGCACAAAGGGTGAAGTGGTGTACCTACAACATGACTAACAATAATGTACAACTGAAATTTCACAAGGTTGTTAACTATGATAATCTTAATTAAAAAAATAAAAAAAGGGAAACTTCAAATGTGAGGAAATTTTAGAAATACCTTAACCAATTTACTTCACTTATATTTGCCTTTTTATATAGGTACAAGAATGGCATGTGATATAAATTGATGGCTAAATAAGTCTAAAAGATCTTTCAATAAGTCTAAAATAACAAGTATGCATAATAAAATGCATTGTGTCATAGTTTAAAAAAAAAAAAAAGTTTGTGAAAACCCAAAATGTGGTATATACAAACAATGAGATATTACTCAGGCATACAAAGAAATGAACCTGCTACAACATGGTTGAACCTTATAAATGTTATGCTAAGTGAAAGAAGCCAGACACAAAAGGATAAATAATGTATGTTTCCACTTAGATGAAATATGTAAAAAAGGCAAATTCACAGAGACAGAAAGTAGATCAGAGGTTACTAGGGGTGGGAAGTGGGGGTAATGGGGATTTGCTGCTTAATGGGTAGGGTTTCTGTTTAGAGTGATGAACAAGTTTTAGAAATAGTGGTGATGGTTGTATCACATTGTGGATATAATTAATGCCACTGAATTCTAAACTTCAAAGTTCTTAAAATGGCAAATTTTATGCTATGTATATTTTACCACACTAACAAAATGAAAGCAACATGAACTATTTTTTAGACAAACAAAAGATGAGGAAATACATCATAAGAGTTTTGATGAATGAGAAAAATCATGCTCTACAAGAAATGTTAAAGGAAGTTCTCCAGGCAGAAGGAAATGATACCATGTAGAAATTTGGATCTACACAACAGAATGAAGAGTGCCAGAAATAGCAAATATATGGATAAATGTCAAAGACATTAATCTCTTCAAAAGATAGTTGGGAGGCCGGCCCAGTGGCACAATGGTTAAGTGTGCACGTTCCAATTCTCAGTGGCCTGGGGTTCGCCGGTTCAGATCCCGGGTGCAGACCTGGCACCACTTGGCAAAAATTCATGCTGTGGTAGGCGTCCCATGTGTAAAATAGAGGAAGATGGGCATGGATGTTAGCTCAGGGCTAGTCCTCCTCAAAAAAAAGAAAAAGTTGGCTCTTTAAAACAAAAGTGACAACAATGGGGTTTATAGTACATGTAAAAGCAAAATGTATGACCACAATAGCACAAAGAATGAGAAGGAAAAAATGAAAGTATACTACTGTAATGTCCTTATACTACACATGAAGTGATATATTATCTGAAGGTAGACTGATATTTAAAATGTATTTTACAAACTCTAGAGCAACAACTAAGAAATAAAGGTATAACTTTATTTGCCAACAGTGGAGACAAAATGGAATCACAAAAAATATTCAATCCAAAGGAAAGCAAGGAAACAAGAACAAAGGAACAGAGAAGACGGGACAAATAAGAAATAAACAGCAGGATGTTAGCTTCAAACTCAACCATATTGATAATTACACTAAATGTAGATATTGTAAGCGCCCCCAATTAAAAGGCAAGGATGCTCAGATTGTGTAAAAAACTAAAACCCAACTATATGTTGTCTACAAGAAACTCACTTAAATATAAAGGAATATAGTTAAAAGTAAAGAGATGGGAAAATGAATATTACACAAATAAGAATTAAATGAAAGCTAAAGAGGCTGTACTGAAAATAAGAAATAGACAAATCCACAATTATAGTTGGAGATTTTGGCACTTTTCCCTAAGTAACTGATACAAAAACTAGACAGAAAATCAGTAATGATATAGATTTGAAGAACACTATCAATCAGTTTGACCTAATTGACATTTATAAACACTCCACTAAACTCCAGAATACACATTCTTCTCAGGTACTCATGGAACACTTACCAAGATAGACCATATTCTAGGCCATAAAATAAATCTCAATTATAAAAGGATTCAAGATGTACAAATTCTGTTCTCTCTTACCACAATGAAATTAAACTAGGAATCAATAACAGAAAGACATCAGAAAAATTCCTCAAGTATTTGGAAATTAAATAACAAACTTCTAAACCCATGAATCAAAGAAGATCTCTCAAGGGCAATTATAAAATATTCTGAACCTAAGTGACAATGGAAATATAACACATTAAAATGTGCAGGATGCAGCAAAAGTACTTCCTAGAGGCGGGCTGGCCCCATCGCCAAGTGGTTAAGTTTGCGTGCTCCGCTGCAGGCGGCCCAGTGTTTCATTGGTTCAAATCCTGGGCGCGGACATGGCACTGCTCATCAAACCACGCTGAGGCAGCGTCCCACATGCCACAACTAGAAGGACCCACAACAAAGAATATACAACTATCTACCAGGGGGCTTTGGGGAGAAAAAAGAAAAAAATAAAATCTTTTTTAAAAAAAGTACTTCCTAGAGGGAAATTTACAGCACCAAATGCTTACATTAAAAAAAAAAAACAGACGGGCCGTCCTGGTGACATAGTGGTTAAGCTTGCATGCTCTGCTTCAGCAGCCCTGGGTTCAGAGGTTCAGATCCTGGGCACAGACCTAGCACTCCTCATCAAGCCACGCTGTAGCAGCATTCTACATAAAGTAGAGGAAGATTGGCACAGATGTTAGCTCAGCAACAATCTTCCTCAAAGCAAAAATAGGAAGATTGGAAACAGAAGTTAGCTCAGCAACAATCTTCCTCACAAAAAAAGAAAGAAAGAAAGAAAAAAAAGACACCTATGAAAGGAGCTAAAATCCAAAATACTGACAACACCAAATGCTGACAAGGATATAAAGCAACAGGAACTCTCGTTCATTGCTGGAGGGAATGCAAAGTGGTAGAGTCACTTTGGAAGACAGTTTGGCAGTTTAATACAAAACTAAACTTATTCTTACCATACAATCCAGCAATCGCACTCCCTGGTATTTACCCAGATGAGTTGAAAACTTATGTCTACACAAAAAAACCTGCACCCAAACCTTTATAGCAGCTTTATATAATTGCCAAAACTTGGAAACAACCAAGAAGTCCTTCAAGAAATGAGTAGCGCATCCATACAATGGAATATTATTCAGTGATTAAAAAAAAGAAATGAGCTATTAAAGCATGAAAAGACATGGGGAAACTTTAAATGCATGTGAGTAAGTGAAAGAAGCCAATCTGAAAATGCTACACACTGTATGATTCAAATAATGTGACATTCTGGAAAAGGCAAAACCATGGAGACAATGAAAAGATCAGTGGTTGCCAGGGGTTACGGAGGAGGAAGGATGAATAGGTGGTGCACAGAGCATTTTTAGGGCAGTGAAACTACTGTGTATGATACCATAATGGTGGATACATGTCATTATACATTTGTCAAAACCCATAGAACATACAACACAAAGTGTGAACCCTAACGTAAAGTATGGACTTTGGGGGATAATGATCTGTTAATGTAGATTCATTGATTGTAATTAATGTACCATTGTGATGTGGGATGTTGATAGTAGTGGAGGCTGTGTGTACATAGGATCAGAGAGTACATGGGAACTCTCTGTTCTTTCTGCTCCATTTTCCTGGGAACCTAAAATTTCTCTAAAATATAAAGTCTATTGATTTAAAAGACAGAGAATGGTCTAAAGCATGTTTTTCTCCTTTATTTTGTTAATTGGTGATTGTATCAAATGGATTTTGAATGTTATACCAACTTGTGTTTCCTATAAGCAGCATGTAAGTGGGTTTGTTTTTTGTTATTTATATGCAAACTGACATTCTTTTTTATTTTTATTTTATCTATTTTTTTTTTTTTTGAGGAAGATTAGCCCTGAGCTAACTGCTGCCAGTCCTCCTCTTTTTGCTGAGAAACGCTGGCCCTGAGCTAACATCCATGCCCATCTTCCTCTACTTTATATGTGGGACGCCTACCACAGCATGGCTTTTGCCAAGCAGTGCCATGTCCACACCCAGGATCCGAACCAGTGAACCCCGGGCTGCCGAAGCGGAAGGTGCAAACTTAACAGCTGCACCACCAGGCCGGCCCCTGAGATTCTTTTTTACTGGAGTGCTTTTTATTGGAGTGCTTAGACTATTCACATTTAATGTAACTATTGATATAGATAGACTTAAAACTACCATCTTGCTATGTATTTTCTATTTTTCTCATCTGTTATTTGTTCCTTTGTTCTTCCTATCTCATCTCCTTTTAGATTAATTTTTTTTTTTCTTGGAAAGAGTCACCCTGAGCTAACATCTGTTGCCAATCTTCCTCTCCTTTTTTTTCCCCTTCCCCAAAGCCCCAGTACATAGTTATATATTCTAGTTGTAAGACCTTTTAGTTCCTCTATGTGAGCTGTCACCACATCATGGCTACTGACAGACAGGTGGTGTGGTTCCATGCCTGGGAATCAAACCCAGGCCGCCGAAGTGGCACAAGCCAACTTTAGCAACTAGGCTATCAGGGCTGGCTCTGGATTAATAAAGTAATTTTCACTCTATTTTTTCCATCCTGTTTGGCTTTTTAATTGTGATTTCTTTTATTATGCTCCAAGTGATTACTTCGGAGATTATAATATGCCTCATTACAAGAGCGTACTTACCTCCATTTACCTCACTTTTTTAATTTAATTTTTTAAAAGTTTTATTTATATTCTATTATTATATTTTTGCTGAGTAAGATTCGCCCTGAGATAACGTCTGCTGCCAATCTTCCTCTTTTTGTATGTGAGCCACTGCCACAGCATGGCCACTGACAGATAAATGATGTAGGTCTGCACCCAGGAAACGAACCTGGGCCACTGAAGTGAAGCATGCCAAACTTAACCACTAGGCCACTGGGGCTGGCCCCCACTTTTTTTTTTTTTGAGGAAGATTAGCCCTGAGCTAACTACTGCCAGTCCTCCTTTTGCTGAGGAAGACTGGCCCTGAGCTAACATCCATGCCCATCTTCCTCTACTTTATATGTGGGACGCCTACCACAGCATGGCTTTTGCCAAGCAGTGCCATGTCTGCACCCCAGATCCGAACCGGTGAACCCCAGGCCAATGAGAAGTAGAAAGTGCGAACTTAACCACTGTGCCACCAGGCCGGCCCCCCGACTTTTTTTTTATTGAGGTAATATTGGTTTATAAAGTTATATAAATTTCAGGTGTACATCATTATATTTCAATTTCTGTGTCAATTACATCATGTTCACCACCCAAAGACTAATTACCATCCATCACCATACACATCCATACACCATACACAGTCACCCTTTTCCCCCTCCTCTCTCCCAACTTCCCTTCTGGTAACCACCAATCTAATCTCTGTATCTATATGCTTGTTTGTTGTCATTGTTGTTTTTATCTTCTATTTATGAGTGAGATCACATGGTATTTGACTTTTTCCCTCTGACTTATTTCACTTAGCATAATACCCTCCAGGTCCATCCATTTTGTTGCAAATGGAAAGATTTCATCTTTTTTATGGCTGAGTAGTATTCTATTGTATATATACCATATCTTTTTTATCCATTCATCCCTTGATGGGCACTTAGATTGTTTCCAAGTCTTGGCTATTGTGAATAATGCTGCAATGAACATAGGGGTACATATATCTTCACACATTTGTGTTTCCATGTTATTTGGATAAATACCCAGCAGCGGAATAGCTGGCTCATACGGTAGTTCTATTCTTAATTTTTTGTGTGTGTGTGAGGAAGATTGGCCCTGAGTCAATATCTGTACCAATCTTCCTCTATTTTGTATGTGGGATGCTGCCACAGTACAGCTTGATGAGCAGTGTGCAGGTCTGTGCCCAGGCTCTGAACCTGCAAATCCCAGGCTGCCAAAGTGGGAGTGTGCTAACTTAACCACTATCCCACCAGGCTGGCCCTCCTATTCTTAACTTTTTGAGGAACCTCCATACTGTTTTCTATAGTGGCTGCACCAGTTTGCATTCCCACCATCACTGTATGAGAATTCCCTTTTCTGCACATCCTCTCTAACACTTATTTCTTGTCTTGTTAATTATACCCATTCTGATGGGCATGAGATGATATATCATTGTAGTTTTGATTTCATTTCCCTACTAATTAGTGATGTTGAACATCTTTTTATGTGCCTGTTGGCCAACTGTATATATTCTTTGGAAAAATGTCTGTTCAGATCTTTTGCCCAATTTTTTTTTGAGGAGGAGGATTAGCCCTGAGCTAACATCTGCCACCAATCCTCCTCTTTTTGCTGAGGAAGACTGGCCCTAACACCCATGTCCATCTTCCTCTACTTTATATGTGGGACGCCTACCACAGCATGGCTTGCCAAGCAGTGCCATGTCTGCACCCAGGATCCAAACTGGTGAACCCCGGGCTGTTGAAGCAGAACATGTGAACTTTGCTGTGCCACCGGGCCGGCCCCTACCCAATTTTTAATTGGGTTGTTTGTTTTCTTGTTGTTGAGATGTATGAGTTCTTTATATATTTTGGATATTAACCCCTTTTCAGATGTATGGTTTGCAAATATCTTCTCCCAATTGTTAGGTTGTCTTTTCATTTTGTTGATTGTTTCCTTTGCTGTGCAGAAGCTTTTTTTTTTTTTTAAGATTTTATTTTTTCCTCCTCAGCCCAAAGCCCCCCAGTACATAGTTGTGTGTTTTTAGTTGTGGGTCCTTCCAGCCATGGCATGCATGATGCCGCCTCAGCATGGCCGGACGAGCAGTGCCATGTCCGCGCCCAGGATCCGAACCGGCGAAACCCTGGGCCCCCAAAGGGGAGCACATGAATTCAACCACTCGGCCACGGAGCCGGCCCAGAAGCTATTTAGTTTGATGTAGTCCCATTTGTTTATTTTTTCTATTGTTTCCCTTGCCTGGTCAGACATGGTATTTGAACATATGCTGCTATGACCAATGTCAAAGAACACACTGCCTATGCTTTCTTCTAGAAGTTTAATGGTTTCGGGTCTTACATTCAAGTCTTTAATCCATTTTGAGTTAATTTTTGTGTATGGTATAAGATAATGGTCTACTTTCATTCTTTTCATGTGGCTGTCCACATTTATTAAATAGACTTTCCTTTCTCCATTGTATGTTCTTGGCTCCCTTATCGAAAATTAACTGCCCGCAGATGTGCAGTTTTATTTCTGGGCTCTTGATTCTGTTCCACTGATCTGTGTGCCTGTTTTTTGCCAGTACCATGCTGTTTTGATTACCATAGCTTTGTAGTATATTTTGAATTCAGGGAGTGTGATGCCTCCAGCTTTGTTCTTTTTTTCTCAGGATTCCTTTGGCTATTTGGGGTCTTTTTTTGGTACCATATAAGTTTTATGATTCTTTGTCCTATTTCTGTGAAAAATGTCATTGGAACTTTGATAGGGATTGCATTGAATCTGTAGATTGCTTTAGGAGGTGTGGACATTTTAACTATGCTAATTCTTCTAATCCAAGAGCACAGAATATCTTTCCATTTCTTTGTGTCTTCTTTAATTTCTTTCAACAATGTTTTATAGTTTTCAGTGTACAGGTCTTTCACCTCTTTGGTTAAATTTATTCCTAGGTATTTTATTCTTTTTGTTGCAATTGTAAATGGGATTGTATTCTTAATTTCTCTTTCTGTTACTTCACTGTGAGTATAGAAATGCAACTGATTTTTGTATGTTGATTTTACATCCTGCAACTTCAGTGTATTCATTTATGATTTTTAAAAGTTTTTCTGGTGGATTCTTTAGGGTTTTCTATATATAAAATTATGTCATCTGCAAATAGTGACAGTTTCACTTCTTCCTTTTCAATGTGGATCCTTTTTCCTTCTTTTTCTTGCCAGATTGCTCTGGATAGAACTTCCAATACTATGTCAAATAAGAGTAGTGAAAGTGGGCATCTTTGTCTGGTTCTTGTTCTTAGAGGGATAGCTTTCAGTTTTTCTCCATTGAGTATGATATTAGCTGTGGGTTTGTCATATAAGGCCTTTATTACATTGAGGTATTTTCCTTCTATACACATTTTATTTAGAGTTTTTATCATGAATGGATGTTGTATCTTGTCAAATGCTTTCTCTGCATCTATTGAGACAATCATGTGATTTTTATTCTTCATTTTGTTAATGTGGTGTATCACACTGATTGATTTGCAGATGTTGAACCATCCCTGCATCCCTGGAATAAATCCCACTTGATTGTGGCCTATGATCTTTTTAATATTTGCTAGTATTTTGTTGAGGATTTTTGCATCGATGTTCATCAGTGATATTGGCCTGTAATTTTCTTTTTTTGTGTCGTTCTTGTCTTTTTTGTTGTTGCTGTTCTTGTCTTGTTTTGGTATCAGAGTAATGCTGGCCTGTAGAATGAGTTAGTAATCTTCCCTTCCTCTTCAATTTTTGGGAAGAGTTTGAGAAGAATAGGTGTTAAATGTTCTTTGAGTGTTTGATAGAAATCACCAGGAAGCCATCTGGTCCTAGACTTTTATTTTGGGGGAGATTTTTGATTACTGTTTTGAGCTCCTTACTGGTGATTGCTCTATTCAAATTCTCTATTTCTTCTTGATTCAGTTTTGGAAGGTTGTGTGATTCTAAGAATTAATCCATTTCTTCTAGATTATCCAATTTGTTGGCATATAGTTTTTCATAGTATTCTTTTGTAATCTTTTGTATTTCTGAGGTGTCTGTTGTAATTTCTCCTCTTTCATTTCTGATTTTATTTATTTGAGCCTTCTCTCTTTTTTTCATGGTGAGTCTGATTAAAGGCTTGTCAATTTTGTTTATCTTTTCAAAGAACCAGCTCTTAGTTTCATTTTTTTCTATTGGTTTTTTTGGTCTCTATTTCATTTATTTCTGCTCTAATTTTTATTATTTCTTTTCTTCTTCTGATTTTGGGCTTTGTTTGTTCTTCTTTTTCCAGTCCCTTTAGGTGCACTGTTAGATTGTTTATTTAAGATTTTTCTGGTTTGTTGAGGTAGGCCTGTATTGCTATAAACTTCCCTCTTAGAACTTTCGCTGTATCCCATAAATTTTGTCATGTTGTATTTTCATCTTCATTTGTCTCCAGGTATTTTTTTATTTCTCCTTTGATTTCTTCATTGACCCAAGCATTGTTCAGTAGCATTTTCTTTAATCTCCACATATTTGTGGCTTTTCCAATTTTCTTCCAGTAGCTGATTTCCAGTTTCATATCATTGTGGTCAGAAAAGATGCTTGGTATAGTTTCAATCTTCTGAAATTTATTGAGACTTGTTTTGTGGCCTAATATGTGATCTATCCTGGAGAATGTTCCATGTGCATTTGAAAAGAATGTGTAGGGGCTGGCCTGGTGGCACAGTGGTTAAGTTTGCACATTCCGCTTTGGCAGCCCGGGGTTCGCTGGTTCAGATCCCGGGTGCAGCACATGGCATCGCTTGGCAAGCCATGCTGTGGTAGGCGTCCCACATACAAAGTAGAGGAAGATGGGCAGGCATGTTAGCTCAGGGCCAGTCTTCCTCAGCAAAAAGAGGAGGATTGGCAGCAGATGTTAGCTCAGGGCTAATCTTCCTCAAAAAAAAAGAAAGAAAGAAAGAAAGAAAAGAGTGTGTATTTTGCAGTTTGGGGATGGAATGTTATGTATATTTCTATTAAGTACATCTGGTCTAATGTGTCATTTAGGCCAATGTTTCCTTACTGATCCTCTGTTTGGATGATCTATTCATTGATGTAAGGGGAGTGTTAAAGTCCCCTACTGCTATTATATTACTGTCAATTTCTCCTTCTATGTTGGTCAATAATTGCTTTATATATTTAGGTGCTTCTATATTGGGTGTACAAATGTTTACAAGTTTTATGTCCTCTTGTTCCCTTTATCATTATGTAGTGCCCTTCTTTGTCTCTTGCTACAGTTTTTGTTTTATAGTCTATTTTGTCAATATAAGTATTGCTACCCCAGCTTTCTCTTATTTTCATTTGCCTGAAGTATCTTTTTCCATCTCTTCACTTTCAGTTTGTGAGTGTCTTTAGGTCTGAAGTGTGTCTCTTGTATGCAGCATATATATGGGTCTTGTTTTTTATCTGATCAGCCACCCCATGTGTTTTTATTGGAGCATTTAGTCCACTGACATTTAAAGTAGCTATTGAGTGCGGCCAGCCCAGTGGCGCAGTAGTTAAGTTTGCACATTCTGCTTCGGCTGCCTGGGGTTCGCTGGTTTGGATCCTGGGTGTGGACATGGCACCGCTTGGCAAAAGCCATGCTGTGGTAGGCATCCCACATATAAAGTAGAGGAAGATGGGCATGGATGTTAGCTCAGGGCCAGTCTTCCTCAGCAAAAAGTGGAGGATTGGCAATAGTTAGCTCAGGGCTAATCTTCTTCAAAAAATAAATAAATAAATAAAGTAGCTATTGATAACTATGTACTTACTGCCATTTTGTTACTTTTTTTCTAGGTGTTTTAGTAGTTCTCTGTTCCTTTCTTCTTCTTTCACTCTCTCCCCTTGTGGTTTGATGGCTTTCTTTAGTATTATGTTTGGGTTCCTTTCTCTTAATTTTTTGTGTATTTATTATAGGTTTCTGGTTTGCAGTTACCATGAGATTCATATATAATAACCTACATATGGGGGCCGGCCCCATGGCCAAGTGGTTAAGTTCATGCACTCCACTTTGGTGGCCCAGGATTTCACCAGTTCGAATCCTGGGCTCGGACATGGCACTGCTCATCAAGCCATGCTGAGGCAGCATCCCACATGCCACAACTAGAATGACTCACAACTAAAAATACACAACTATGTACCGGGGGTCTTTGGGGAGAAAAAAGGAAAATAAAATCTTTAAGATAAATTAATTAATTAAATAACCTATGTATATAGCAATCTATATTAAGATGATGGTCTCTTAAGTTTGACCTCTTGGTAATAGCTCTACTCTTTTACTCTCCTCCTCCCACATTTTATGTTTTTGATATCGTATTTAACCTCTTTTTTGTGCCTGTGTATCCATTACCCTCTTATCATGGCAATAGATAATTTTAGTGCTATTGTCTTTTGACCTTCATATTAGCTTCACAGCTAGTTGATCTGCTCCCTTTACTATATTTTTGCCTTTACTAGCAATTTTATTGGGGTTTTTTTTTTTTGATAATTTTCTTATTCCTATTTGTGGTCTTTTCCACTTAACTAAGTCACTTTAGCATTTCTTGTAAGCCTGGTTTATTGGTGATAAACTCCTTTAGTTTTTGCTTTTCTGGAAAACTCTTCATCTCTCCTTCCATCCTGAATGATAACTTGGTAGAGTATTCTTGGCTGTAGGTTTTTTTCTTTCAGCACTTTAAATATATCATGCCACTCCCTCCTAGCCTGTAAGGTTTCTGCTGAGAAGTCAGCTGATAGCCTTAAGGGGTTTCCTCTGTATGTAACTTTTTGCCTTTCTCTTGCTGCTTTTAGGATTCTCTCTTTACTTTTTTTTTTTTTTGAGGAAGATTAGCCCTGAGCTAACTACTGCCAGTCCTCCTCTTTTTTTTTGCTGAGGAAGCCTGGCCCTGAGCTAACATCCATGCCCATCTTCCTCTACTTTATATGTGGGATGCCTACCACAGCATGGCATGCCAAGCAGTGCCATGTCTGCACCCAGGACCCAAACTGGTGAACCCCAGGCCACCAAGAAGCAGAACATAGGCACTTAAACGCTGCACCACCGTGCCAGCCCTCTCTTTACCTTTAATTCTTGACATTTTAATTATAATGTGTCTTGGTGTGGGCCTCTTTGGGGTTCACCTTGTTTGGTGCTCTCTGTGCTTCCTGTACCTGGATATCTGTTTCCTTCCTTAGGCTATGAAAGTTTCCAGCTATTATTTCTTCAAATAGATTCTCTGCTGGGGCCAGCCCCGTGTCCGAGTGGTTAAGTTCACACGGTCCACTGCGGTGGCCCACAGTTTCGCCAGTTTGGATCCTGGGCACAGACATGGCATTGCTCATCAAGCCATGCTGAGACAGTATCCCACATGCCACAACTAGAAGGATCCACAACTAAGAATATACAACTATGTGTTGGGGGGCTTTGGGAAGAAAAAGGGAAAAAAATTAAAATCTTAGAAAAAAATAGATTCTCTGACCCTTTATCTCTCTCTTCTCCTTCTGGGACATCTATAATACAGAAGTTAGTACACTTAATGTTACCCCATGGGTCCCTTAGACTGTCTTCACTCTTTTTTTTTCTGAGCAAGATCTGCCCTGAGTTAACATCTATGCTGATCTTCCTGTATTTTGTATGCGAGTCATCAACACAGCATGGCCGCCAATGAGTGGTGTAGGTCCGTGCCCAGAAACTGAACCAGGCTGCCAAAGCAGAGCTTTCCAAAGTTAACCACTAAGCCACAGACCTGGCCCCAGTCCTCATTATTTTTAATCTTTTTTCTTCTAGCTTGGGTGATTTCCTCTAGTCTTTCATCCAGCTCGCTGATCCATTCTTCTGTATCATCTACTCTGCTATTGATTCCCTCTAGTGAATTTTCATTTCCATTATTGCATTCTTCAGTTCTGATTGGTTCTTTTTTATATTTTCCAGTGCTTTGTTGATGTTCTCACTGTATTCATCCATTCTTCTCCCAATATCAGTGAGCATCCTTATGCCTATTAGTTTGTACTCTTTATCAGGTAGATTGTTTATCTCTGTTTTGCTTAGTTCTTTTTCTGAGGATCTGTCCTGTTTCCTTATTTGGAACATATTCCTTTATCTCCTCATTCTGCCTCTTTCTCTGTGCTTATATCTATGTATTAGGTAGATCAGCTATGTCTCCCTATCTTGGAGAAGTGGCCTTATGGAAGAGATTCCTTATGAGGCCCAGCAGTGTGCTTCCCTCTCATCACCAGTTCCAAATGTTCCAGGAGTGTCCTCGATGTGGGCTACATGTATCATTCTGTTGTGGCAGGGTTGGTCTTGCTGCAGGTGCCCACGGAGACTAGGCTGTTCCCCTGGCTGGTTGTAATGCTCAGCTGCATGCCACTGTCCCTTCAGTCACTTTGTCAGGTAGGAGGAGCCCCAGCACAGTTGGCTGCAAGGTCTAATAGCACATTTCTACTGCAGTTTTTGTGTTAAATGAGTAGGCCCCCAGCGTGGCTGGTTGCTAGGCTCAGGGGTTTATAATTGCTGTAGGCCTCTGGCCTGCAAGGCTGTTGTCAGCTCTTTCAGTAGTGCAGCTGGGTGGGGCTAGCCACAGGTGTGGCAGCATACAATTGTTTCAGGTATTGGAAGGTGGGGCTGAACCCCTATGTGGCTACTTGAGAAGCACAAGTCTGCTGCAGCTGACAAGCTCCACCACCCACATGCCCACACATCCCATCAATGCAGTCCTGCCCCATGCATACACCCTGCCCCACAGAGGCAGACCCACTCATCCAGCTGCAGAGGATCCAGGCCCCCAGCCTATGTGGGCCCACAAGTTGCCCAAGGGCTTGTTGCTGGGTGGGACCAGCCCTTAGGGCAAGCTGCCTGCTCTAGCTGAGCTGGATTAAATCAGTGTTCTAGAGAGTAGGGCAGACTCCAGTGCTAAGAGGCCAGGGGAAGAACTTCAATGTGTCTGGGTCAGCACACCTGTACGAGGTCACAATAATGGCTGCTGCAAATGTCTCAGTCCTTGGGGAGGTGGTCCCAGCTGCCTCCTGCCTTGCCAAGATGCACCCAGAGCCTATCAACTGAGTCTCTCTTCACTAAAGGACTGTGCACCTTTCTTTCTGGTGATTTTAGGTTGCTTTCCGAAATGAATGAATATGTGTAGGGGCCTTTTAAAAGCAGGCTTTCTTTTTCTTATGTTCAGTAGCTTTTCTGGGGGTATCCCCCATTGTTGTTAACAGCCAGCAAAGCCAGATATTATGACACTCGTCTTGGTTGTGCTAAGTTCAAAAGCTGCTTATTATGGCAAAGCTCTCCCGCTGATATTCCCCTACTCCTCCAGGGGAAGTTTTGTACCTTAAGATTGCTCACAGCCAGGAAGTGCTATGGATAGAATGTGGCTTTCTCCTCTCCAGAAAGGAATTTCTGCCTCTTCCACCTCAGTCAGCACTGTCCCTTGTTGTGGGGCTTCTTTTTATCCAGTTTCCATTCCTTTCTCAGGGGTAATTTTTCCAAGGGCAGTTGTACATTTATTGTGTCCGTGGGATGGGGTGAGTTCAGAGTACTCCTACGCCACCATCATCCCATCAGTCTCCACTCACCCCACTTTGATAGTCAATGTTAGCAGCTCGCTGTGTATCCTGCTACATCTTTTTCCTTATTGTATTTGTTTTAAAAGTTGCATGATATTTCATTGTATGTGTAACATTATTGAAACAGGACCAAAATTCAGAGTTTCTGAAACATGACTTTTTGGTATTTACTAAGAAATCTACATGCAGGAAGAAGTGAGAGGAGCCTCCACCAGTGAGAAGCTGGGCAACTATTTCACCTCAGTTATTAACACATTGGTTTTATGGGTTCTCTGACACAGAATTCAACTCAAGATCTGCTGCCTCCCCAATCTTTCCCTAAATCATTTTGGAATATAGAGGTAAAGAAAGCCCCTGTCCTCACAAGTAAATAAATTTCAAAAGATGGAAAAGGGATTGCAGTATATATTTTGAAAATGACAGGGGTTATTAATAGTAATTAAGATAAAATATTGGGGCCAGCCCAGAGTGGCATAATGGTTAAGTTTGGTACGCTCCACTTGGGCAGCCCAGGGTTTGTGGTTCAGATCCCAGCATGGACCTACACTGCTTATCAAGCCACACTGTGGTGGAAACCCACATACAAAACAGAGGATTGGCAGAGACATTAGCTCAGGGCCAATCTTCCTCAAGCAAAACAGAGGAGGATTGGCACACATGTTAGCTCAGGGCCAATCTTCCTTACACACACACAAGATAAAATACATATTTGAAATATGCTCCAAATATACATTTTGAGAACAAGTGGAGTCAGAGTAAACAAGATAAAGTATACATCTGAAAGGAGATTCAAATATTTATTTGAAAAGAAAGGAAGTCCTAGTATCGTATTCAGTGTTTAACCTGTTGAACATGTGACTTAGAGTTCCTTTGATGAGGGGTTTGGAAGATTTCCCTCTCTAGAGACTGATATATTCGTAGGCTTTCCCCACCATCCTCTGATGGACCACATTTACAGCCACACCCAAATCTCCAAGGTCTGATTTCAAGATCTCCCTCGACAGTTATTTCCCGGGAGGGGGTCCTTCAAGGTGGAAGTAGAGATGTTTATTATTCACATAATCAGGACAGCTGCCAACAGGGGCTGGCCATGTGGCCGAGTGGTTAAGTTCACACATTCCACTTCGGTGGCCCAGGGTTTCGCTGGTTCGAATCCTGGGCACAGACATGGCAACACTCATCAGGCCATGCTGAGACAGCATCCCACATGACACAACTAGAAGCACCCACAACTAAAAATACACAACTATGTACCGGGAGGCTTTGGGGAGAAAAAGGAAAAATTAAAAAAAGAACAGCGGCCAACAGCTTAGCAAGCCATCAGTTTTCATTTCAACTGCTATTATTGATCTGCTGGCTACTGCTCTGCTGGCTGCTGTCACCCTGCTGCCCACAGGCCAATGCCCACATTGCTGACAATTAATCATGATGGTCTCAGGGCCTGGCCCCGTGGGCAAGTGGTTAAGTTCACAGGCTCAGCTTCCACGGCCCAGGGTTTCACTGGTTCAGATCCTGGGAGTGGATATGGCGCTGCTCATCAAGCCATGCTGAGGCAGGATCCCACATGCCACAACAAGAAGGACCCACAACTAAAAAAAATAATAATAATACACAATTATGTACTGGGGGAATTGGGGAGAAAAAGAAAAAATAAAATCTTTAAAAAAAAAATCATGATGGGCTCAGGCTGCTGCTGACCTGTTCTTTTCTTCAGTGTCACGGCTACCGGGCTGGCCACTACCTCAGCAGCTGCAGTTGCTGCCAGTCTCCTCCAAACTGCCAACCTTTAGTGCTCAAGACCCTCTGGACAAAGGGATAATTCCTCTAGCACAACCAGAGGGAATTCCCACAGCAGAGATGTTGAGCTCCTAAAAATTCAGGTCGTTCCTTAACACCACAGATCCCCTCTTTACTGAACATACAGGCTCTCCTGAGAGGCTCTGTCAGCAAGTGGTCAGGATTCCTCACCACCACAGATCTATAAAGTCTAGAAACACCAGCAAAGAGACATGATACCAGCAAGGATATCTTCAACTGTAAAAATAATAAATACTGTTATCTATGTTTCCAGACTTTGTGGACATCTTGTATACAGACAGGAACCACTGCTCTTAGTGAAATCCAGCTCTGCTGTATGGTCCAGCCTACTCCAGCAGATTCCAATGAATGATTTATCTTTCAAAGTTTCCAATGATTCTGACTTTTTCAGAAACCCTCAGAACATCTGGCAGCTCATATTTGAATTCTAAATATGGTCAGGTTCCAGTTCTCACCTTACATGACTCCTAGGCCTTGTGCAAACCTCACGTTTCAGTGTCTGCCAACATCACATGACCGTTTAAGAAGCGCTGTAGTATTCTGTCAGTTGAGGGGCTGGTGTGGAGTAAGCACACAGAGGACCTCTAGTGTATTGCTACACTCCAGCCTAACAGTGTCTCATCTCTAAACCAGCGAAAACACTATTGCGTAAATTTATTACTACAAACATAAGTTGGCGAAAACAATTAGTAACCAACATTGTTTTTTTTCGTTTTTTTTTTTGTTTTTTGAGGAAGACCACCCCTGAGCTAAGATCTGCTGCCATCCTCCTCTTCTTGCTGAGGAAGACTGGCCCTGAGCTAACAGCCGTGCCCATCTTCCTCTACTTTATATGTGGGATGCCTACCACAGCATGGCTTGCCAAGTGGTGCCATGTCTGCACCCGGGATCTGAACCAGCGAACCCCTGGCCGCTGAAGCGGAACATGCACACTTAACCACTGCACCACCGGGCCGGCCCCCGAACATTGTTTTTAAAGTTGGATTGAAAACCCTTAGAAGCATTAAACACTGGAAAGATTTCAATGCTCCTTCCTATGCCTATATAAAAAATAAAAATAAAAACACCATTATTGCTAAATCAAGTGTAAGAAATTCCACCTGGGCCAGCCCAGTGGTGTAGTGGTTAAGTTTGCGTGCTCTGCTTCAGCAGCCCAGGGTTCACAGGTTTGGATCCTGGGTATGGACCTAGCACCACTAATCAAGCCATGCTGTGGCGGCATCCCACATAAAATAGAGGAAGACTGGCACAGATGTTAGCTCAGTGACAATCCTCTGCAAGCGAAAAGAGGAAGATCAGCATAGATGTTAGCTCAGGGCCAATCTTCCTCACACAAAAAAATAAATAAAAATTCAAAAACAAAAAAAGAAATTCCACCAAAGCTGATTTTTCTCAAGCTAATTTTCTCAACGCTGTTTCAGAATATCAAATTATTTCAAAAAAATTTTTTTATCCTTATTTTGCTACCCTTGCTCTGTTGGTGCACAAAGCAAATACTGAATATCCTTTTCTGTCACAGCATTGACTCTTGTAAATATATAATTTTCCACTTGTATGAGTAATTCTCTAGAACACCTCTCCCTAGAAATGGAATTATTAGGTCAAAGGACATAAAAGTTAAAATTTCAAGATATTGCCAAATTGCCCTTCATAAAAAGTGTACCAATTTACACATTTACCACCAATATATAAAAAATGGCTATTTCCTCACTCCCTTACTAGGACGGCAAACTTGTAGGTACAAATCCCCTCTGCTATGTGTCAATTTCTATTTATTTAAGTATTAGAGTAGATGACCATCTTTTTATATTGGCTATTTTTATTTCATTTTCTGCAACCTATTTCCTGTCTTTTACCCAATTTTAATAGGATTGTTTTATTTTTCTTTTATAAGATTTCTTTGCATGATAAGGAAATGGTCCTTTGCCTATCCTACATTTTGTGAATATTTTTCCCATATGTCTTCTGTCTTTCGACTTTGTTTTTTCTCCCTGGAAAGATATCCTACATTTTTCTGTAGTCAAAATTTTTGGTCTTTTCTCTCCTCATGGCTTACGGCTTTGATACCATGCTTAGAAAGGTCTTCCCCATTCAAACATTATAAAAGTATTTCACGTTTTACATTTAAATCTTATCTCCATCTGAAGTGTTTATTTTGATACAAGACATGAAGTAGTCCTTTATACCTTGCCAGTGGTTCCGTAAAATGGTGCAGCCCCTTTGAAGAACAGTCTGGCAGTTCCTCAATATGTTAAACAGAGCTATCATATGACCCAGCAACTTCACTCCTAGGTATATAACCAAGACAAATGAAAATTTAACAATCTGATATGATCTAGCTGTGGCACACCATTGGACGGATTACAAACAATTACAAGAAAATTATGTTTATTATCTTGATTGTGGTATTGGTTTCACAGGTGTATACATTTGTCAAACCAATTTACACCTAAAATATGTGCAGTTTATTGTATGTCAATTATACATCAATAAAGCTGTGGGAAAAAAGGTAGAGAAAAGATAACTGATTATTTAAAGCAAATAAAATAACAACATGTTGGGCCAGCCCGGTGGTGCAGTGCTTAAGTTTGCACATTCTGCTTTGGTGGCCTGGGGTTTGCTGGTTCAGATCCTGGGTGCAGACATGGCACTGCTTGACGAGCCATGCTGTGGTAGGCGTCCCACATATAAAGTCGAGGAAGAGGGTCATGGATGTTAGCTCAGGGCCAGTCTTCCTCAGCAAAAAGAGGAGGATTGGCAGCAGATGTTAGCTCAGGGCTAATCTTCTTCTTCAAAAAAACCCCAAAAATAACAATGTGTTTTTGGCTTTATAACACATGTTGAAGTAAAATGTATGACAACAGTAACACAAAGAATGGAGTGGGAGAAATGGAAGGTTTTTATATTATACGTGAAGTGTTACATAAAAGAAGACAGTGATAAGTTAAAAATGCATATTGTATACCCTACAGCAAACACTAAAAAGTAAAATGAAGAAGAATAGCAAACAAACCAATAATGGAGATAAAATGGAATAATAAAAAGATGGCAGGGCCAGCCCGGTGGCGCAGTGGTTAAGTTTGCACGTTCCACTTCTCAGTGGCCCGGGGTTCGCTGGTTCGAATCCCGAGTGCGGACATGGTGCCACTTGGCACGTCATGCTGTGGTAGGCATCCCACATATGAAGTAGAGGAAGATGGGCATGGATGTTAACTCAGGGCCAGGCATCCTCAGCAAGAAAAAAAAAAAAAAAAAAAAAGAGGAGGACTGGCAGTAGTTAGCTTTGGGTTAATCTTCCTCAAAAAAAAAAAAGAAAGAAAATAAAAAGATGGCAGATAAAAAGGAAGAGATGGGAAAAACAGAAAATTCATAGTAAAAGGATAGATTTTAACCATCCTATACTGGTAATTACATTAACTATAAATGGTCTAAATACATTAGCTAAAAGGCAGACTATCAAACTGAATAAAAAAGTGAGATGATGCTGTTTTCAAGAAATCTACTTTAAATACAAAGACATGGGTGAAAAGTAAAAGGATGGAAAGAGATACTATTCAAACACTAATCTAAAGAAAGCTAGAATGACTATATTAATATCAGGCAAAGTAGACTTCAGAACAAGGAATATTATCAGAGATAAAGTGGGATATTTCATAATAGTATGTCCAAATATGAGATGGCTTGACTCATAAAGGAAATCATAGACGTGAGTCTACAGAAGCTGAGTAGGGCTCCTGAGGATAGAACATTGTAGACATCACTCACTCATAGGATTGTCAGAGTCAAAGCCAACTTGATGGTATTAACAAAAATGTTATATCAAGAAGACAATTATCTTAAATGGGTTGGTACCCAATAATAGTGTTTCAAATTACATGAAGAAAAAGCTAAGAGAACAGAAAGGAAAAACAGACAAATCCACAATCATAGTTGTTTAAATACTCCTCTCTCAGTAACTGAACAAGTAGAAAATCTGCGGAGATGCAGAAGACTTGAACAACATTATCAACCAATTTTCCCTAGTTGACACTTATAGAACATTCCACATAACAACAGTACAAAGTACACATTCTTGGGCCGGCCCCCTGGCTGAGTGGTTAAAGTTCCAGGTTTGCGGGTTCGGATCCCTGGTGTGGACGTACTGCACTCATCAGTCTTGCTATGGAGGCATCCCACATACAAAAATGGAGGAAGACTGGCACAGATCTTAGCACAGGGCTAATCTTCCTCAAGCAAAAAAAAAGAGGAAGATTGGTAAAGGATGTTAACTCTGGGCAAGTCTGCCTCACCGAAACAAAAACAAAACACAAATGCACATGGAACAGTCACCAAGACAGACCATATGCTTGGCCATAAAACAATCTCTATAAATATTGAAAGACTTAAAAATCACATCAGGTAAACTATAGGCCTAAATAAAGAAAACAAATAATAAAGCTTTTAGAATATAATATAGAATATCTTCGGGGGCCGGCCCTGTGGCTGAGTGGTTAAGTTTGCAGGCTCTGCTTCCGCGGCCCAGGATTTCACTGGTTCGGATCCTGGGTGCGGACATGGCACCACATGGCACCATGCTGAGGCGGCGTCCCACATAGCACAACTAGAAGGACCCACAAGTAAAATACACAGCTATGTACCAGGAGGCTTTGGGGAGAAAAAGGAAAAATAAAATCTTTAACAGAATATCTTCATTACCTCAGGAAAGATAAGAAAAAATTTCTTAAACAATACACGAGAAGCACTAATATTTTTTTCTTTTTTTTTTTGAGGAAGATTAGCCCTGAGCTAATATCTGCTGCCAATCCTTCCCTTTTTGCTGAGGAAGACCAGCCCTGAGCCAACATCCATGCCCATCCTCCTCCACTCCATATGTGGGACGCCTACCACAGCCTGGCTTGCCAAGCGGTGCCATGTCTGCACCTGGGATCCGAACTGGCGAACCCCGGGCCGCAGAAGCAGAACGTGTGCACTTAACCGCTGAGCCACTGGGCCAGCCCCAGAAGCACTAATTTTAAAAGAAAAGATAAATTTATCAGTCGGAAATCCAATAGGAAACAGATGACATGCTCAAATTAAAATGGTATGATTGGGGCCAGCCCCGTGGCCGAGTGGCTAAGTTCTTGCACTCTGCTTCGGTGGCCCAGGGTTTCGCTGGTCCGAATCCTGGGCACCGACATGGCACTGCTCGTTAAGGATTGCTGAGGCGGCATCCCACATGCCACTAGAAGGACCCACAACTAAAAATGCACAACTATGTACAGGGGGGCTTTGGGGAGAAAAAGGAAAAATAAAATCTTTAAAAAAAATAATAAAACAAACAAATAAATAAATAAATAAAATGGTCTGATAAAAGGTCCTTTATAAAAGATTATTTGGGGCCGGCCCCGTGGCCGAGTGGTTAAGTCCGCGAGCTCTGCTGCAGGCAGCTCAGTGTTTTGTTGGTTTGAATCCTGGGCGTGGACATGGCACTGCTCATCAAGCCACGCTGAGGCAGCATCCCACATGCCACAACTAGAAGGACCCACAACTAAGAATATGCAACTATGTACCGGGGGCTTTGGGGAGAAAAAGGAAAAAATAAAATCTTTAAAAAAAAAAAATTATTATTTACAGTGGTGTGGGTATAGGGGAATATAAGGACAGTGCTATCACTGGGAACTAGCAGCAATCGGATGTTACCACACTTGGGCACAATCAATGAGAGGAAGGAGCAGTTGAGGACCCCTGGAGGGAAAAGTCTGTGAAGGAGACTGCCTGGAGGGGAGCAGTGATCTTTGATTTGAGGACACTGCAGGTTGGGGCTAGGAAAAATAAATACTTACTCTCACTCTCCGCCGCCTTCTGATTTCCTGCTGAGGTCCCAGTGGCCAAAATCCAACCAGAAGCCAAAGGGCACAAAGCCTAAAGATGTAGTTCCTAGAGGTCAATCTCCCCAAGCAGAACACCAGTGAAGAAAGGTGGAAAGTGTACATGAAGGGGCAAATGGAAGATGTCTGACATGTCTAAATAAATAAAAAGTAAATGTTCCATTCATCAAAAAATACAATAAAGAGGGGCCAGCCTGGTGCCGCAGCGGTTAAGTTCCCATGCTCCGTGTTGGCGACCCAGGGTTCGCCATTTCGGATCCCAGGTGCAGACCTACACATCATTTATCAAGCCGTGCTGTGGCAGGCATCCCACATATAAAGTAGAGGAAGATGGGCACGGATGTTAGCTCGGGGCTGATGTTCCTCAGGGGGAAAAAAGGGATGATTGGTGGCAGATGTTAGCTCAGGGCTAATTTTCCTAAATAAATATTTTTTTAAAATACAATAAAGTAAGGCAAGACACAGAATCAGAGAAAATATTTACACAGCATAAAACCAACGAAGGAATTATATTCAAAATATATAAAGAACTCCTACAAATCAGTAAGAGAAAGACAGACAACCCAAAAGAAAAATGAGCGGGGCTGGCCCCGTGGCCGAGTGATTAAGTTCGCGCGCTCCGCTGCAGGCGGCCCAGTGTTTCGTTGGTTCGAGTCCTGGGGGCGGACATGGCACTGCTCATCAAACCACGCTGAGGCAGCGTCCCACATGCCACAACTAGAAGGTCCCACAAAGAAGAATGTACAACTATGTACCGGGGGGCTTTGGAGAGAAAAAGGAAAAAAATAAAATCTTTAAAAAAAAAAAAATAAAAAACATTTAAAAAAAAAGAAAAATGAGCAAAAGCAGTCATCTTCAGAAGAGGAAATCCAAACAATATGTGAAGAAGTGTTCGACCTCATTACTAGTCAGGGAAATCCAAATTAAAACTACAAGATACCATTCTACACCCAGAAGATTGGGGGGAAATTAGATTTAATGATTTACCTCCTGTTGGGTAGAATGTGGAACAAGGGGAACTCTCTTGAGCTGCTGGCGGGAGTGTAAATTACTAAATACCTTTGGAAAACTGACATTATCTGGAAGATTGAAGATGCACTTTATGATCAGCACTTTCCCTTCCAGATTTAAACTCAGAGAAACTCTTGCACATGTACACCAGTAGACACAAGAATGTTCAGAGCAGCATTGTAACCTGAATGCCTGTCAATGAGTGAATTAAAGAAATGAAAGTATACAACGGACTACTTACACATCAGTGAAATAAGCAAGTCATGGGAGAATAGATACAGTATGGTACCATTTACATAAAGTTTAAAATTATGTAAAACAAGACTATATATTCCTTAGGAATATATATACCAAAATCAAAAAGAACTGTGCAAAGGATAAAAACCAAATTCAGGATACTTCAGGAGACGAGAAGGAGAGGAAAAGGGAGATGATTGGGAAGGGGTAGAGGTGAAAAAAATTAACTTTAGAGCAAAGTGTTTTCTTTCTTTCTTTCTTTTTTTGGTGAGGAAGATTGGCCCTGAGCTAACGTCAGTGCCCATCTTCCTCTATTTTGTATATGGGATGCCACCACAGCATGGCTTGATGAGGAGTGCGTAGATCCACACCCGGGATCCAAATCTGGAAACCCCAGGCTGCTGAAGCAGAGTGCATGAACTTAACCACTATGCCACTGGGCCAGCCCCCAGAGCAAAGTATTTAGGGCTTCTCTGTGCCAGACATTAACCCTTTATTTGTTGGATTATGAGACAGTTTGGAGGAGGTAGTGTGTGTCCCCCCAGACAAGGATAGTGACAGTCCTAGAGAGGAAGTGAGTTGCCCAAAGTTACCTGTGAGTCCAAGGCAGGGCAGGAACTAGAATCCAGGACTCCTCGCTCCTGCTCCAATGCCCTTTTTACCACACTGCTGTCTCAAAAATTATTCACTGATGAGTCCCTATTTTGTATCCTCAGCCCAGACCCCTCCACTAAGCTCCTGTAGCATAAATCTCCACTGACTTCTCAAGATTTTCACTTAGATGTCTCAAAAGCACCTCAAAGTAACATGTCCTAAACCAAACTTTTTCAGTGCTCCCCATCCCATCCCAAGTGTTTCCCATCTTGGGAAAAATTCACCCAGTTCTTGGGAAAAATTATCTAAGAGTCGCTCTTTTTTTTTAAAAAAAACAATCATTTTATTTTTCCTTTTTCTCCCCAAAGCCCCCTGGTACACAGTTGTGTATTTTTAGTTGTGGGTCCTTCTAGTTGTGGCATGTAGGACGCCACCTCAGCATGGCCTGATGAGTGGTGCCATGTCCGCGCCCAGGATCCAAACCGGCGAAACCCTGGGCCGCCGAAGCGGAGTGCGCAAACTTAACCACTAGGCCTCGGGGCCAGCCCCTAAGAGTCACTCTTAATACCTCACTGCTCCCTCACTCCCATCCCACCATCCAAGTTCTAATTTATTTCTTAAGTATTTCTCAAATCCATCCACCTGTCTCCATCTTCTCTATCCTTCCACCACTTTAATTCAGGTGACCAAAACGATCTCTCACCTGGCCTATTGTAGTAACTACCTAACTGGTTTCAAAATATCTGCTCCAGACCCCTTCAGTCTACTCCCACAGCAGCCAGATTAGGCTTTTCAGCATGCAATCTGATCACCTCACCAGCTTTTAACACCACTCAGTGATACCGACATATTTAATATCAACTGATTACTATACTGATAATTCTTTTAGACACAATAATAGAATTGTGCTTATTTTTTAAGGCTTTAAACTTTAGAGATACATACGTAAGCTATTTATGAATGTAATTAAAGTCTTGTTTTTACTTCAAACCAATCCAATGGCAAGGGGGTGGTGAAAGGTACGAGTTGAGGTATTAGAAATGAAACTAGACAGACTCATTGATAAGAATTGGATGGGAGGATGGGGGCTTATTATACTACTTTCTCTACTTTGGTATATATTTGAAATTTTCCCTAATAAAAAAATTTTAAGACTTAGATATATATACTCACTGTTATGGACTGGATGTTTGTGTCACCCCAAAATTCGTATGTTGAAGCCGTAACTCCCAATGTGATGGTGTGAGGAGGCAGGGCCTTTGGGAGGTAACTAGGTTTAGACGAGGTCATGAGGGTGGACCCCTGTGATGGGATTAGTGTCCCTATAAAAAGAGACCCAAGAGATTGCTCTTTCTCTCTCCCCATGCCAAGTGAGGACACAGCCAAACGCCATCTCCAAGCTGGGAAGAGAGCTCTCACCAAGAACCAATTGGCCTGCATCTTGATCCCGGCCTTCCCAGCCTCCAGAACTGTGAGAAATAAATTTCTGTTGTTTAAGCCACCTAGCCTATGGTACTTTGTTATAGCAGTCCAAGCTGACTAAGACGCTCACATGCTATTCCATAGCTTCCCATTGCCTTCAGAATAAAGACCCAAATCTTAAACATGCCTTACAAAGGCTCTGCATGCTCTGGTGCCCACCTACATCTCTAGCCTCATCTTCCATTGCTCTCCTCCTCACTCTGCCTTTCAGCTGCATAGGGCTTCTTTCAGTTTGGGGTCTCCATCATGCTCCCTCTCACCAAAAGGCCTTTGCACATGCTACTCCCTCTAACTAGAAAAAACACACAGCCCTGCTCAACTTGCACCACCACCTTCACCTAATTAATTTTCACCTTCAAGTCTCAGCTGAAGTATCACTTCCTCAGTAAACGTTTCTATTACTCCTGTGACGATATATCCTGGCTTGCCTAGCATAGTTTCAGTTTACACCTGTTCATCTCAGCCTAATGATCAATTGCTCTACCTTTCACTCTCAAAAGCCCCCCAGTTTAGATGATAAATTACACGGTCACCCTATCTGTGAGGAAGTCAGTTGCCCATTACACATTCTCATAGCTCTTTGCACTTTGCTTTCATTGCATTGAAGTTTATTATTTACACATTATTTGTGAGGATTAATAACTTTGCTCCTTATTAGTCTGGGTAAACTCTAGTTGCTGGAACTCTTGTCTGTTTTTTCGCTCATTCATGATTGCCCCCTCAACATCTCCCACACAGAATCACATATCATGTGCCTGGCACACAGTGAGCACTCATATTTGCTGAATACATGAATTTCTGTGTCTGACAGGCTAATCTACTGAAATACTCTGTACTCTCCCCATTCTCCACCCCACTTCCAAGGTGCAAGCTTGGCATTTGTTCTCCTCAATCCTGAGCTCCACAAGGGATTATGCTGGAAGAGGAGAGGAGAAGGGGAGACAGGCGACAGCGCCAGGGCCTCTGAGATCCCAGGCCTCAGAAAGACACAGGTTGGAGGTTTCCATAAGCAGTGGGGACCTGTGGCTGGCCCCTAAGGACCTAAGGGGAAGGTTGGAGGTTCCATGGTGAACACAGGGCTCCTCTACAAGCCATAATGCCTGCCGCTGGCTTTCAGGTAACAAGTGACTTCTCAGAGATAACCAGGACAAACTAGAGACCAGAAAGGCCTCCCCTCTCTACTCTCCAGAACCAAGGGTCCTCAAATGAGGGCCTATGTCTTATTCATCGCTGTGTCCAAAGGCTCACAGCAGGTTCTCGGAGTTTGTGGAATGTAGCTGGAGTAAGAACCTCAAGCTTCAACTAAAGTCTGGTCCAGCCCCTTCAATGGGCAGGAGCTCTACCTACTGGCCTCTTCAGTAACTGCGGACAGCTTAAGCAGTTTCTGCAGGGAGAAGGGTAACTCAGCGGTCAACAGGAACTTTGCTTTCCTGTATTAGCGCCAGGAGCATTGCATTGGACTACCCATTCCCCAACACACTCAGGTGGACAAAATAAAGTATGAACTCATCACTTGGATACAAAAGGCCATTGCCAGTGAACCCTGAGTCAGACTTAGCATTATTTTGCCCCTACATCCCACACACCCTCCACTTGACCCATCCTAAGGGCCCTCTTCTCCCGGAAAAATTTCCTCTTCCTGGCATAATACGTGCCTTCCTCACACCTGACAAACTGCTACTGTCCTCAGAATCCTGGGCCAAGGCCAGCTAAGCCTTTTTTTGTTTGTCCCCTTTGGGGTGCTACTCTGGCCCTTGAAGAGAGGACTCAGCACAGTGTACACAATTTTCCCATGTCCAACTTGCCCCCATTAGACATTGACCTCTCAGAGAGTTCTACGGCTGGTACACAGTAGGCACTCAAACAATGCTGAATACAGGTAGATCAATTTTCAGACATAGACAGAGATGTGGGTTCTTGTCTCAATGTGCCACTAACTTGCGGTTTTATCAACCCTAAGCAAATCATTTGATACTCAGCTGTTTCCCCAGTGGTTCTCAACTAGGGGCAATTTTGCCCCCCAGGGGATATCTGGCAATATCTGAAGCATTTTGTTGTTCAAACTGGGGGATACTACTGGCATCCACGGGGTGGAGGCCAACATACGTTGTATGCTACAACATACAGGACAGTCCTCCACAAAAAAGAATTACCTGACTCCAAACGGCAATGGTGCCAAAGTTGAGAAACCCTGACCTAGTTAATACCCACCCACAGCCCACAGGGTTGGGCTGCGGTGAGGACATAACCTGTGACGCAGAAATGTACAAAAGGGTGTTGGAGTCTCCTGCCTCGTGTCCATATGAGGTACACTGCAGAGGGACAGAAGCCATCGCATGTGTGGTTCACTGAACTTGCGGATTTCAGCAACAGTGCCAGAACCCATCAGCAACAAGTGGGAGTTCCAGATCCCTCACAAAACCAAAGTTTCTAAGAAATAGGATCAATTCTGCATATCACTGTTTGGCATCATGAACAAAGAAGCTAAACAGATAAATATCAAACAGCAAAAACCACAGTCTGGATATAACTATCAATTCTAAGATATGATTCAAGTCTTTGTTGAAATGGCACGTTGCACATCACAAGGACACCAAGGAATGTCATTTTCAAAATCCTTTTATTGTGAATGCGGCAGTCATGGAGTGCTCACAATGTGCCAGGGACTGTGCTAAGTGCTTTAGATAAACTCTCAGTCCTTACAACAGCCCTCTGGGGTAGGCAAATTTTACAGATGAGATGAGAGAATACTCTCATTTTAATTATGAGAAAGTAGACTCAGAGAGGTTAAGTAATCTTCCTAGTAAATACTGTTAGACAACTTGCAAAATTGCCTCATTTGTGTAACACATTAGCTGCATATATGTGGCATGTTTAGCTTTGCAAAGTCTAAGGGGAAAGGAAGTCCATTAAGTTAAAAAAGCAAACAAGATTGGAAGAGGTTGTTTATAAAATGCCAAAGAAAAAACAAATAAGCCATAGCTTTAAACAGTAAGCTTACAAATTATTCATCTATTTTAAGGAGAAGAGTTAATGGACGTTAACAGATATTCCATTTTACGATGAAAGTACCTGAAAAGCAAATATTTGCAATCTATGATTAAGGGTTAATCTCTTTAATACATCAAGAGCACTTACAAATCATTAATCCAATTGAAATAGGTGACAGCGTTGCTCACACTTCATAGAAAATACAAATGACTAAATGTGTAAGAGAAATGCAAAATAAAGTAAAATGTGGTATACACATACAATAGAATATTATGCAGCTTTGAAAACACAAATCCTGTCACATGCCACAATATGGAGAAATCTTGAGCTAATTAAAATAAACCAGTCACAAAAGGACAAATACGGCATGATTCTACTCATACGAATTATCCAAAGTAGTCAAAATCACAGAATGTAGAAATATGGTTGCGGAAGGGGAAATTAGTACTCAAGAGATACAATTTCAGTTTTGCAGGATGAGTAAGTTCTAGAGATCTGTGGCAGAACAATGTCAATATACTTAACACTACTGAACTGTACACTTAAAAATAGCTAAGATGGTAAATTTAATGTTGTGTTTTTTACCACAATTTAAAAAGTGAGATAGTATTTTCAATTAACCAAGTGGCAAAGATCAATTCCCAGTGTTGGCAAAGGGCACTTTCATAAATTGCTGCTGGAACTACAATGCCTTTGGAGGGGAATGATGATCAAAATGTTAAATGCACATATCCTTTGACCCCGCAATCACTTTTAGAATATTTCCTATAAAAATATCCAAACAGATACTCAAAATCTTACGTATAAGAATATCTACTGTGACACGGTATTTGTAATAATGTAACCTAAACATCTACCAATAAAGTACTAAATAACTTATGCTATTTCCATACATTGGAAATTCCAGTTCATACATGGAATACCATGCAATCTTTAAAAATGAGCTGCTGTATTGTTATGCAATGGGCTCCAAAGTTATGAAACACTGCATACAGCAAGCTACCCCGTTTGTATAAGGAAAAGGGTGAGAGGATGCACACAGTAGTATATACAGAGAAACTCTCTGGAAGGAGACACAAGAATCAAGGCCCAGGAAACAAAGCTGAGATGGAAACTTAATTTTCACTTTATACTATTTATACCATTAGGTCTAACAAGCATATTTGAAAATGGAAGTATGAGGGGAGGAAAGACAAAATACCAATTAATTTCTTTTCATATACTCTTAGATTAGTGGTTTTCAACTCTGGTTGCTCATTAGAATCACGTGGGAGCTTTTTTTTTTTAAAGATTGGCACCTGAGCTAAGATCTGTTGCCAATCTTTTTTTTTCTTCTCCCCAAAGCCCCCCAGTACTTAGTTGTATATTGTAGTTGTAGGTCCTTCCAGTTCTGCTATGTGGGATGCCTCCTCACCATGGCTTGATGAACAGTGCCACGTCCACACCCAGGATCCAAACTGGCAAAACCCTGGGCTGCCAAAGCACAGCATGTGAACTTAACCACTCAGCCCTGAAGCCAGCCCACCTGGGAGCTTTAAAAAAATCCTAACACCCAGGCCCCAACAGAGAGGACCAGGGTCTGGCTCAACTGGGTCTGGCGATGGGCTCCGGGATGCGTGTTTCTAAAAGTTCCCTAGAGGATTTTTTTTTTTTGCTGAGGCAGATTTGCCCTGAGCTAACATCCACTGCCAATCTTCCTCCTTTTGTATGTGAGCTGCCACCACAGCACGGCCACTACAGACAAGTGGTGGAGGTCCATGCAAGGGAACTGAACCCTGCTGCTGAAGCAGAACGTACCAAACTTAACCACTAGGCCACCAGGGCTGGCCCCTGAGATGATTTTAATGTTTGGCTAGTATTATGAAATCACTGATTTAGAGCAGGGGTTAGCAAAAGTTTTCTGTAAAGGACTAGACAGTAAATATCGTAGGCTTTGTGGGCTACATAAAGTCTGCCACATTCTTTTATTAAAAAGCCCTCTAAAAATGCAAAAACCATTCTTGGCTCCTAAGCAATACAAAAACAAGCCATGGGCTGGATCTGGCTCATAGGCCATTTTGTCAACTCCCAATTTAGACAATGCAGACTGGACTATTGCCTGGAAAGGGCACCGTGAGACAAGGTACAGCCAAGAAGAGCCAGCAAGCTGCTGCCAAGAAGGCTCTGCAGTGAACTCACAGGTCTGGACCCCATCCCTCTAACTGGCTCCCAAGCTGTTCTGATTTGAGTCGGATGTGGGAACACTTTGGACTCACAATAAAACTCCCCAGACACATTACAAACCAGCCAGTTTATTTGGTAGTAAGATGTATAACTTTTACCATGCAGACTGACAATACCTACGTCAGCATGAACTGTGCCTTTTCTTCCTAGAGGCAGTTACACAGAAAACCACGTTATTATCAGGTTCCTTGGCGAGTATGGAATCCGAACGAGGGGAGGCTAACCTTAAGACCTAGCGTCCATGAAGCTAGGGCCTACTTTCCCACCACAGGGACAGCCCAGCCCCCAGGGAGTTTGTTGACTCTTCTCTCCCCATGTTGCTCTGGCTGAGCACTGCCAACGGTCACCTGCTACAGCTTTACAATCAGCCAGCTTGGCCCAGGAGTCCTCTCTCTGCTCGCTGGCTTTTACGTTACCGCCACCATTACTGACAGTTAAGGTTCTGAGGGGGCACATCAATTGCTCCCATTTACCAACTACAAGACAGAGTAATCCTGTTAGGATGCCTCCCAACCCTACTCTACTCAAGTTTTACCAGATAATATGCTTGTAAAGGTTCTTCCCATCTCCATTAGTACATACACAGGTCACCTGTAAATTCACCTGACTAATGTAACCTAATTCCTACTGAGGATTGCGGTTTTTAATTAGTTTTTCTTCTTTCACTTTCTTGATCAGTGATTCCCAATCATGTAGGAGTTAACGAAACTAATTTTGTGTCACCACTGCTACCAAGACAGAAATACCAAGTGATATGTACTTTTCAGATTAACTTAACAGTATTTTGTTCTCTAAAATCTAAAAAATGAGAAGATGCAGTCCTGAATTTAATACTCAACACTATTAAGGGTTAAGCCATCAAAAATGTCTTTGAACAATAGGAAAGTTTATGCTTCCAAATTAAAAAACAAAACATATTACAAATATTAGGTAATAATGATAAAATTACAGAAAACAAATATTTACACCGACACCACAGCATTCACACCACACCAGAATTTTGCCTGTAACAAAACAATGAATTTTATCCCAAAAACTAGGCAAGTCCATGCTGGCTGTTCAGTCTTAGGCCCCATGAATGAGGACAAACTACATAGTGCATGCTGAGCAGACATACACATTAACCATTCTGAACTGCACCGCACCAGGGCTGAGGTGCAGGAGGGATGAAATTCGGACATGTGCATCCACACATGCAGAATTCTTCAATTACAAAAATTCGTACATGTGACCTCTACTATGTCTTGGGCAACAGCTGAGATTTTATCTGTGGGAACCCACCTCTGAAAATCACAACAAAAATCAATAGGCAATGATTTAATATAAAATATACAAATTTTTTAGTATGAGGATTTGCACAGAACAGGTAGAAGGGGGACAACTAAAACACATTTTTCTTAAAAAACAACACTCCCTTACCTTGTCCTCGCTACTCAACACTCAAAACCAATCTGTACAAAACCACAAATACAGAAAAGGACCAGAGAGGATGTTACAATGCAAAGTCCTTGGACCTATTCTACACTGCTATCCTCACTAAAACCCTCCCCTAACAGAGCTGAGGGTTCCCAGGTCCACTGGGGAAAGTAAGAGTTCTCGGATCATCATCTCTGCTTCACTACAGATGGCCCCAGGTCACTCGCTATCAAACTTAATGGAATTGACCTGGACAGAGATGGAGCCTCCCCGGTAGCTGCCCCGCTTCTTCTTGGTTTTCTCATGCCGGAAGGATTTGCCTTTGGTGAACTTCAGAACCTGATTGGCTCGCTCCCCCCAGTCTCCAGCTGCACCTCGCTAGTAAATAGAGAGAAGTGGTTAACACATGGAAGGAAAACACCAGGGCCATGTCACTTCCTTTCCCCTGCTCAGGCAACCTGAACCCAGAGAGCTTCCCACGAACCTGAACTAAAAGCTGTCCTCTCTCCCACCCCACCCTCCTCAAGAATGGTAAACATCTTCTCTCCTCACCTTGGCATCAAAGGAGTTGTCTGCCACTCGAGCATCCACCTCAATTTCCTCTTCTCTGATTCTTCGGAATGGGGACGATGCCCTTTTTTCTCCCTGGAGAGGAATGAAGTAGGAAATTAAAGATGGAGTGGTCAGGGGCCAGCCCGGTGGCGCAGTGGTTAAGTTCACACGTTCTGCTTCTGTGGCCCGGGGTTCACTGGCTCGGATCCCGGGTGCGGACATGGTACCGCTTGACAAGCCCTGCTATGGCAGGCTTCCCACATATAAAGTAGAGGAAGATGGGCATAGATGTTAGCTCAGGATCAGTCTTCCTCAGCAAAAAGAGGAGGATTGGCAGCCATTTGCTCAGGGCTAATCTTCCCCCCACCAAAAAAAAAAAAAAAAATGGAGTGGTCATGTAACAGAAAAGCCCTCCTGAGGTATACACACGTGCACATGCGCCAGGCCAAGCAGAGAGCTGTTAAGATGATTCCAGATATTTCTTTCTACTCCTTAAAGGCTAGCTCCTGAGAATAAAATAAGGCAACTTACTTTCTTCCTTTTTGGAAATGTGTTGGGGGTCTGGGGCTTTATCTTCTTGGCTTGAGGAGTCTCTGCCTCCTTGGCAGCCTCATTTTGCTTCCGCTTCTTGCCTGAACCAACAAAACAAAAAGCCGGACTCAGAAGACCAGTTTGGTGTTCCTCCTCTCAGGTGTACACACTAACAGCCTGCAACTAGAAGCACAGTCATGGGCCTCCTCCCCTACCCAATCCCCCAAGGGTATATCCCATCCCCATTTGGGAGGACAAACCCATGCAGCAGGTTCTCTGGATACAGACCTGGCTTAGAAACCGCCACTGCTACCTTTTTCTTTTCTTCCTCTTCCTCATTGCCGTCCCTGTCTGCTTTTCCATCCTGAGGAGTCAGTGCAGAGGTGCCATTGGTCTTAGGGGCTTGTGGTCTTGGACTGCCCTTGCTCTTGGGCTTCTCCTCCTCCCCCTCCTCCTCCTCACTGGAGTCATCAGAGGAAGAACTGCTGCTGCCCTCCGCCTTTGCCTTCTTTGTGGGGGCTGGCTTAGAAGGGGCTACAGCTCCTGCTGCCTTCTGTGGCTTCTTTTTAACTGGAGGTTTAGATGTCTTCTCCTCCTCCTCTTCCTCACTGCTGGAGCTGTCCGAATCAGAAGTGCTGTCCCCACCACCCTGAGAGGCCTGTTTGGCAGGCAAAGACAGAGCTGCTTTGGCCGTCACCTTGGACTTAGGAGTGGCTATGGTCTTCTTCGTCTTCTCCTCCTCACTGGAGCTGCTCTCCTCCTCACTGGAGCTGCTGTCAGCCTTTCTGGTCAGAGGCTTTTGGCCATTGCCTACAGGCTGCTTGGGAATTGTGGCTGGTTTAGCTGCAGGCTGCTTGGGAGTGGCAGCTGGCTTACTTGACGGACTCTTGGTGGTACTGGCTGCCTTGGCAGGAGCCTCATCCTCAGAACTGTCCGAGTCTAGACAGAGAGGAGAGAATGAATAGCTCCCCAAAGCAGACTGAGGGGAGCGCCCCTGGAGCCCCCTCTGCCTTCAGGGCCTCCATAAGCCTTACCTGAGCTGTCTGAAGAGCTCTCTGCTGCCTTCTTTGCTGGAGCTGGTTTAGTGGCTGCTTTAGAGATGACTGCCTTAGCCGAGGGTTTCTTTTCTTCCTCAGAACTTGAATCTGGAGAGAAGCTATGGCATCAGGCTGGGTCCAGAGTCCCGACCCAACCAGAAGCAATAAAAAGAAGGATGCGAAGACCTACACAGAGCCTTAGCCCTATCTTGCTTCAGTGAAAAGCAAGAGAGACTGAGAGTTCTTGTCTTCCTTCTTCCTCATACACTCCCCAGAACCACTCCCCGCCACTGACGACTCACCAGACTCATCACTGCTGTCTTCACTGCTCGCCACAGCCTGTTTCTTCTCTGCAGCTTTCTTGGGAGCCTGGGTTCCCAGGGACTTCTTGGGTGGGGGAGCAGAAGGTGGGGGGACTGAACTATAGGGACCTGTTTAAAACAGACAGTGTGGTGGTTTTAAAATATGTACACAAATTCTTTTTTTTTTTTTTTTGAGGAAGATTAGCCCTGAGCTAACTACTGCCAATCTTCCTCTTTTTGCTGAGGAAGACTGGCCCTGAGCTAACTAACATCCATGCCCATCTTCCTCTATTTTATATGTGGGATTCCTACCACAGCATGGCTTTTTGCCAAGTGGTGCCATGTCTGCACCCAGGATCCGAATCAGTAAACCCTGGGCCCCCAAGAAGCAGAACATGCACACTTAACCACTGCACCACCAGGCCGGCCCCTGTACACAAATTCTTTGATACCACTCCCTTCTAGAAATGGAGCTTAATTCCCCTTCCCTTGAGTGTAGGCTAGAATTTGTGACTTATTTCTAACAAATAGAATATGGCAGAGATGACGGCACGTCATTTCTGAGTCTAGGTTATGAAAGACAATGCGGCTTTCTCCTTTCTCTGGGAGAAGCTAGCCGTCACGTCAAGCGGCCCTGTGGAGAGCTGCATGTGGTGACTGCTGAGGTCCTCCTGCAGTCGGGCCCTGGTCACAGTTGTGCAGCTTGACTCCCCATGTCCAGTCACCTGGTTTTTTCTTCATGGGTTTTCTCTGCTCCTCCGCCTCCTCCTCATCATCACTGGAGGAGTCCTCACTGCTGGAACTCTTTTGGGGAGGGGTGGCAGCTGCTTTCACTGGGGCCTTGGCCATAACTTGCTTTTTAGGTAAGGTCTGCATCACACAGAGAAAATTAGTTACTATAGGAAAATGCTGACCTAACCAATCCTGCCAGGAAATAGAGACGACCCCTCCCCTCCACTGTGTGCCCCCGGCCTCCTCCTCCTTGGTAGAAATTATGGCTCAAACCTTTTTGGAGATGGCTGCTGCCTTCTCCTCCTCTGAGTCATCACTGCTACTACTGCTGCTGCTGCTGCTGCTGCTGCTGCTGCTGCTGCTACCTGCTTTGCCATTGGCTACTTTAGGTGTTGCCCGAGCTGGTGAGCCTAACAAGAAAAACAAAACAAAAACAATTACAAACAAACACATAGCATTGGAGATTAGATTGGTGGTTACCAGAGGGGAAGGGGGGAGGAGGGAGGGCAAAAGGAAGGGATGGACTATAATTAGTTTTTGGGTGGTGAACATGATGTAATGTACACAGCATTCGAAATATATGATGTACATCCGAAAATAAACAAATAAATGGAAAAAGAAAAACAAAACAGTGTAAGGAGTATCAAGGCATTAAAGAAGCATAAAAACCTCCTTCTTTTTTAGCTCAGAACTTAGGAGTCTTTCAGTTCTCTTGCCTTTAGAGCAGGTTTGAAGGAGACTGCCACGGTTTATCCTATCAAAGGATGTCTGTCCTGTCCAATTTCAGAAATAAAACTATCTTTAAAAAAATGATATGATCCCACAACTAAAATATACAACTATGTACTGGGGGGATTTCAGGAGAAAAAGCAGAAAAAAAAGAAGACTGGCAACAGTTGTTAGGTCAGGTGTCACTCTTAAAAAAAAAGATACACCCACAACCAGAAGGACCTGCAACTAAGATATACAACTATGTACTGGCGGGGTTTGGGAAATAAAGCAGAAAAAAAAAAAAAAAAAGATTGGCAACAGTTGTTAGCCCAGGTGCCAATCCTTAAAAAAAAAAGATATGATGCAAATAATTTAAACATGCTCCCTGAAGTCTTTCACCCCAACTTCAGAGAGGCTCCTATACATCTTAACCTAATCTTCATCACAGGAAAATTACAGAAGAAAACAAATTCTCATTTGTCCCATGGAATGAAGGTGCAAGAGAAAAAATGATAGTGAAAAGCACAAAGAATATAGAGATATAAGTGGTCACAGAAGAATGGGATTTGTAGGAATATAAAATATCTATGAAATGCAACTTAAAAAATCCCAAACTCACACCATTTGTTAAAAACACATTTTCCCTTTGCTGAAGACTGTCTACTTACTAGCCTCTAATTACGAAATTTTTTACTTATTAATAAAAAGCTTTTTTTTAAAAAAAGAAATGACACTGATCGGGGCCAGCCCCGTGGCCGAGGGGTTAAGTTCGCACACTCCACTTCGGCGGCCCAGGTTTTCACCAGTTTGGATCTTGTGCACGGACATGGTACTGCTCATCAGGCCATGCTGAAGTGGTGTCCCACATAGCACAACCAGAAAGACCTACAACCAGAATTTACAACCATGTACTGGGGGGCATTAGGGAGAAGAGGGAAAAAAAAAAAGATTGGCAACAGATGTTAGCTCAGGTGCCAATCTTTAAAAACAAACAAACAAAAAGACTGTAATCAATACCTCTAGTTCAACAGCCAGTGCCATTTCAACTCTGTGCTGAATGAGCAATTTTAACACCAGTTCCCAGAGCAACCTAGTCCCCAGCCCAGACTCCTGGGAACAGACACTGTACCTGGTTTGGCTGGGGCCTTAGCCTGAGCTTTAGCTGCCACAGGTGTTGTCTTTGGCTTCTGGTTCTTTGGTGCCTCATCCTCTGAGCTTGAGTCAGAATCAGAATCAGAACTCTTGGCCTTCTTAGGAGGAGCTTTGACTGCCTTAGCTTGGGGCTTAACTCCCTTCTATGACAAAACACACAACGAGGAGAATCAGCAAAAGCTTCTGAGTACCCAAAGGGCATCCTACGGTAGAAAGCTTCCTAGGTTCCTTTTATTTTTTAGGAGACAATGGAGTAAGCCAGCCCTGGTGGTCTAGTTAAGATTTGAAGCTCTCACCACTACAGCCTGAGTTTGTTTCCCAGTCAGTCAGGGAACCACACCACCTATCTGTCAGTTGTCAGACTGTGGCAGCTGTGCGTTGCTATGATGCTGAACACTCTGCCACTAGTATTTTTTCCCCCCACTGGTATTTCAAATACCAGCAGGGTCACCGATGGTAGACACATTTCAGCAGAGATTCTGGACTAGGAAGAAGGACCTAGCAACCCACTTCTGAAAAAATTAGCCATGAAAACCTATATCAGTGTCTGATATAGTGCCGGAAGGTCAAAGGATGGTGCAAAAAGCCTGGGCAGGGTTCCACTCTACTGTACACAGTGTTGCTAGGAGTCAAAATCAACCTGATTGTGGGGCCGGCTCTGTGGCCGAGTGGTTAAGTTTGCATGCTCTGTTTTGGTGGCCCAGGGTTTCGCTGGTTTGAATCCTGGGCGTGGACATGGCACCGCTCATCAGGCCACGCTGAGGTGGCATCCCACATGCCACAACTGGAAGGACCCACAACTAAAGATACACAACTATGTACCGGGGGGCTTTGGGAGAAAAAGGAAAAATAAAATCCTTAAAAAAAAAGAATCAACTCGATGGCACTGACAACAAAATGTAGCAGTAAGAGTGAGGGAAAGCTAATCAGGACAACATACGGAAAAGGTACACTCTTAATAAGAAACAAAAAGTTCAGCCACTTGATATACAAGCCCTGTCTCTGCCATTTCCTGCCTAGAGCTCCCAACATCTATCTACAAAATACTCTCTTACACTTGGAGTCCTAGACAGTGTCCCATAGAAACCCAATAATGCCAGGGAAGCAGAATGGGTTGAATTTCCTCTAGATTCAAAGTCCAACTTCAACCTCACATATCCTTTCCAGATCTCACACCTCTCTATTGCTTCTTTTAAAGTTCCCAGATTTTCTTCCCCATTATCACCTGTTGTATACCTACCACCATCCCTTGGTCATAAGCTAGAAGCCAAGATTTTAAGTTTCTTTTTTCTAATGCTTTGAGCAACCCTCTTTCCTTCCCAAAGCTGCAAACCTGGACAGGCTTTTTCTTTTTGTCCTCCTCCTCCTCATCACTGGATTCTTCACTGCTGCTGCTCTCTGATGCTTTGGATGCAGCCTTTCCAGGATGCTGAGGCAGAGTGGCCCGCTTGGTAGGTACAGCTGAACAAAAGCACAGGTCCCCATAAAAATCAGCCATATGGTACAGGCAGACCACAAATCCTTTTCCTGGAACCACTAATCCCCAACTCCCAACCTGGCCTTACCAGCTTTCTTAGACGGAGGCCCTTGGGCTTTCTCCACCTCACTGCTGTCCTCACTGCTATCACTGGATGATGTCTTTTTCTTAGCCTTCTTAGTCACTGGTCCATTTGCCTGTAACTTCCGCTTTGGGGCCTTAGTGGACCTGCTGAGGTAGATTAGGCTAACTTCTAGGAGATAGGACTTTCCCACACCAAGGAACACAGCCCAGCCCACTTGAGGGGAGAAAACAGCCACAGTGGTATAGGGAAGGCTTACTTGAGCCAGAAGCTATAGATGTCCAAGAGGGAAGAGGCATTGGCATCCTGCTGGGTCTATAGGAGAAAAGAGGAAGAGCTAAGTAAGAAAATTTTATCCTGGTTATTGTAGGGGAGATCAGAGTTTGCGTTATTCTCTCATTAAAAGAGCCTATTTTACACCTGGTATACTTGGTATAACTGTTACATCTTCATAAGAGTTCTCCTACCTGCATAAATTAGGAGAAAAACATTCTATTTATGTATTTCCCAATTTTTGGTATCAAAAACTTGGGCTAGGCGCCGGCCCTGTGGCCAAGTGGTTAAGTTCCTGCGCTCTACTGTGGTGGCACAGGGTTTCGCCGGTTCGGATCCTGGGCACGGACATGGCACCACTCATCAGGCCATGCTGAGATGGCATCCCACATGCCACAACTAAAGAATATGTACAACTATGTACCAGGGGGTTTTGGGGAGAAAAACGAAAAAATAAAATCTTTAAAAAAACTTGGGCTATTCCCGTGGTTTCTGGCACCATCTATCCCCCTGCCTGTCAATCCTATTTATCAAAGCTTTTAAAAACGTGCATTCTCTTTACTCTAGCACTATATTACCTAGTAATTTATCCTTACTCACAAAACAAGGGCACAAATATTTATACCAAGAGGGTGTTTGCTGCAATGTGGTTTATAATACCAAATCATTGGAAACCAGCCTCCAAAAGAAAATTGGCAAAAAGTTGTGTCATGTATTCAGCTCAGAATCGCACTCAGTTATTAATTACACTGACTTAAATTATTAACTGATGCAAAAAAAAAAGGCAAGGAATTACAGTACACAAGAGTACCAGCTCAGAGCCAGATGAGTATAGACATAAAACTCACCTTTGCCAGTTATTACTGTGTGACCCTAAGCAAATTATTTAATCTTTCTGAGACTATTTTCTTGGTAAAATGGAGCTAATACTACACATCTTATTAAGCTGTTGAGAGAGAACAAGAGATAATGCATTTAAAGGGATTAGCACCTGGAAAGAGCATTTGGCCCTTAGTTAGCCCTCCACAAAGACTAGTTTTTGTCACATGAAAAAGAATCCTGATTCTGAAAGGCTTCATTCCATCTAGGCCATTGTGGAAACACTCTTTGCAGCCTCCCTAACAGTCAATGCAAAACAGTTCCAACATGAATGCAGTTCTATCAGCTCACACGGCAGACTGTCCCAGCTTAAGGAAGTACTTCCTGAGGCTGATGTAATTCTCTCCTTTCTCACCCTGATTCTGCCACAAAGAACAAGCCTATCATCTTAGTCAAAGTCTAAGACTGCCAAAGATAACCCTTCTACTCTACCCTCTCTCAAGGTGTCTTCCCGTGCAATCATGTCTGCTTTTCTTGAGATGTAGTTTCCAAACATTTCACATTCCTGGTCATCTTCTTTTACATGTGTTTGGAACATCCTAAGTTTCTTTAACTACGATAACAGCTTTTGCCAGATGCCTCCTGAGCACCAGGCACTGGGACTACCATTTTGCATACATCGTGTTACTGAAACTAATAAAAATCCTATAAAGTGAATTATGACATCCCAGTAGAGAGACTCCGAGAAGTTAAGCAAGCTGCTAGGGCCATACATCTTAAAAGTGGCAGAGCCTGGTCCCAAATCTAGATTTGTTTGATTCCAGATGTCAAAGATCCAAGCCCACTGCTACGCCTGCTTGGTAGGGCTTATGATGCTCAATTCCGTTTCAGTAAAAGCAGAACCCTGCCTCTACTCTCGTTCATTTTCTTCTTTTTTAACGAAAATCCCAGCCTTCATTTCTAAAGCATTTCATTTATCTTCGAGTCCCGGGTAAACTCCATTGAGAGTTAAGGTCAAGTCACGCTTTACATCTGCCAACATAAAGCTCAAAGAAGGAACTTGGAGCCTCCAATGCCCCCGCGGCACACCGCGATCCCTCCTCGCCGCACTCCGCCAGCCACGTGACCGGGGCCACGAGGGTCCCACGCTGCCGCCGCTGCACTGGTCACCAGGTAAAAGCAACAAAACTCAGCGCTGTCTAATCAAACCTCGTGGAAGAGGAGGTGCTGAGACTCCAGGCGTTCTCCGGTCACCGCCGAGAGCTCGGCACAAAGGAGTCGCAGACACTGGGCTGGCGGACCCCACAGACCTCCCTACCCGCAAACCTAAGCATGTTAGGGCCCAGAGCCCTGCGGTCATCCCACCGCAGCCCATGCCCCACGCCCGGAACTCACAGCGCCTGTTGCCTTGGCGAACTTATTGGCCACCTCCGAGAGCTGGTTATCCCGCAAAAAGCCGAGCACGAGGGGATACAGGTCGCTGGGAACCACGCGGCGCAAGCCGGCGTCCGCCATCCTCCGGGCAATACGCGTCACTACCGTTTCCGTCGCACCCAACTCAGAAACTCCGGAGTCCTGAGGGTGGGGGCGGGCCTGCGTGACGCCATCGCGCCGCGCGGGCGCACAGCGGAAAGGGAGGGCGCACTCCACAGGGCGGTCCCGCCCCCACCTCGGAGGCAGGGTCAAGGCGAAATCTATAAGCTCTTTCCGGTCCCACGAGTGTCGCCATCTTGGTGAGGGCGGAGCCGGCTGGTCGCCACCTTGTGAAGGCGGAGCCCTGACGTCAGAGGTCACACCCTCGGCCGTGGCGGGAAAACTCCAGATTTCCCGCGCCCTGTCTTCCCGCTGGAAGCGCCTTTTCTCAGAGCAGTGGTTTCCAGCGTCACGGCTGGGATTCAGATTCCAGAGTAATCAGTGGACTGGCGGGCTCGAAGTGTTCTTGGTCTCTAGACTTGGTCACAAGATCTCCCAACCGCTCCCATTCGCGCTGCCAGTGGATTCCCAGCCTTCATCTTCACGGCCTCCAACACCTATGGAGGCCCTTTCTCAGACACCACCTCAGCCTCAGGACTCCCACCTACACTACAGAGGATCCTTCAGATTATCCGTGGTGGTGGTGGGGTGTTGATCCCCAAAACTCCCCTCCCTCAATCATGACTTGCCCATGAGACAACCCTTTCCCCCCTTACTTAGACTTAAATCAGCTCCATGAAGGGAAAAGGGGTTTGCACCAAACCTGACACAGTGGCAATTTCTTCAAACCTATAGTTTTGAAAATAAGCTTTCTACTTCCTGAGTTCATATGGAGAACTCTCCCTGTGGGAGAACTAGAAACCCCGGCACTGCCTCTCCCTTTGTTGTGAGTACTCAAATATCAATGGCCCGGCCTGCCAAGTTAATTCCAAGTTCTATCATATTTCAGTTCACATTAGCAGACAGCAATCCCTTCAACCCTACCCACTACCCCTTGACTACCTCCCGTTAATGCCCCTCAGGAAGGGTAAGGATCCACTTTCTCAGGGGACCCACCTCTCCTTTGCCGTTCTCAAAATAGGCACTCCTCTCTCCTAGATGTAACTCCTACATCTCCCTCTTCCCCAGAGGTCTATCCACATGCATGCATTCTTTAAACATCTGAGCACCCGCTGTGTGCCAAGCATTGTGCTCAAGCTAAAATGGTACATGTACACACAAGGCTTAGAAAACATTTTTAGAAAACCTTTATTTGGAACAAGTATGAGCTTCCTCTAGGTCCCTGATATTAAAATCTCTTCCCAGACCAGTAGCATCAGCATCCTCTAGTTTGAAATGCAGAATCTCAGGCCCCACCCCTTAAGTCAGAATCCGCATTCTAAAAGATCTCCAGATGATTCAAATGCCCTTTTAAAGTTTGAAAAGCACTGCCCTAGATAACTGACTTCACTGACAACACACTTCAGGAGCCAAGTTTCAAGTCCCATAGGATTTTGCACCTGACCAAAGAGGGGTCCTAGGAACTCAATGGAGGTAAGCATGTCCCTGATTGTATTCACAGAGGACAAGTAATATGCCCAGCACCAGCACCACAGAAAGAAGCACAACAGCACTTGGGAGTTCTCTCTAGTTCATGTTTATTAGTCTGCATAGTGACTTAGATCTTCCAAACTTTGGGGGAACCCCTCAGCCCCATCCATCTCACATAAGAATGCAAGTTAACTTGTTTCGATGCTTGCTATAAAAAACAAATACCCCTTTAAAAAATCGGATTTAACACATTTTTTATTTCACTTTTTTCCATTTCTTTATAAAACAGTCATCTCCTCACTAGCAGCTCTCTCCCCTAGAGTGGGGGAGGGGGATGGAGGAGGTAGGGCACCTCCAAAGAAAAGGGGGAGGGGGAGAAGGGCCCAGGGTTACCTCCTGAGGTTCTTCTGGGCCTGTTTCAACAATGTGTCAAAGTCAAGAGAATCAAATTTGCTCTTTACAGGAGCAGGGTCAAAGTCTTCCCGGTTGGAGTCTATAAAGGTAGAGACAAACATCAAGGTCTTTGACCACACTTCCCAACCACAGGGACCTCAAATGGCCAGCCACCTCCTATCCCAATAATGGATGGACCTAAAATTGCCCTGATTTTAAGTCAAAAAGACAAGAGAACCCCCATTTCTCCTCTCATCCCACCCCTTAGGTTCTTCATGTGTCAGATGAAGCGAAGTCTGCCTAGCCCCACTCTCCAAAGGTTGGGAACCCTTCTGGGGAGGAGATGAAGTAGTATATCAAAGCCTCAGGGCCTCCCTCTACTCACCAAGATCAGAATAGCTTCTCTTGCAGAACTGCCTGCGGCCCCCAAAGCAGAGATCAAAGGGCTGCTCATCTGCCTGCCTCAGCTTGTGGCCACTCTCGATGGCTGCAAATGCCTCCTCAGCATAGCGGTAAGTGACGAAACCGTAGTTGTCACTGGTGGGAAGGGTGAGGCAGGGGCTGGGACGGCTACTTGGGCACATGCCATGGAAAAGAGAGAGCTCCCCAGGGTACAGAGAGGAACTGGGGTGGTTCTTCTCATTCCCCAAATGGCCAACCCTTGGTAGAAATGAAGGTCTCCTACATTGCCCAGCACACCAGAGCAAGAGGGAAAGAAAAGAAACATCAAGGTAGATGAATGGGACAGAAAGAACATCCTAACCTTAGAGCCCAAGCTTACCCTTGGACACGGAAGTGGATGGTGCACTCCTCAATCTCTCCAAAAACAGAGAACCTCTGTTTCAGCTCTGACCGAGTCATGCGGCCAGGTATCTTCCCAATGAAGACCACTCTTCTCTCTTCCTGTGTTGGATCAAGGAAAAATGACACACCATGAACCAGGGCCACAGCTGCAGATGGCTCTCTGAGGTCATGGCTCAGGGGCAAGCCCCCTCCTCCCAAGACCTGTTCCTCTACTCACTATTGCACGCTCCTTCTGCAGGACTCTCTGCCTTTGGTAATGGTCATGTGAACGGTAAGAGCTGTACCTGACAGGAGAAGAAGGTGCCATCAGCCCCCTAGACATTAGACAGCTCAAGTCTCAGAACTCTCAGGCACTTGCATCCCAGATGCACTGACTCCCTGAACACATGCTCACCGCCGCCTCCTGTCACTTCTCCGGCGGGGGGATGGGGAGCGGGACCGACTTCGGGAACTGGATGATGAGGATGAGGAAGACGAGGAGGAGGATGAGGAGGAGGAAGAGGAAGAGCATCTTCGGGAACGTCCAGAGGAACTGCAACTGGACCTGGAGAATAAAGGGGCAGGCAGGAATGCTGCGAGTGGTGCAGGTATATTCCACTTACCTCACCTTGGCCCCAGCCCTGTCTCCCTGTCAGGAAGCTCAGGACCAAAGGCAAAGCAAAGCAGAAGAGATCTAAAAGGACTCTTCATAGCTGACCAAACTGAGGCCCTCATGAACTTCAGATATATCTGGAATGTTTTAAGAGTTTTTTGCCACAGATTATATTTATTTTCAGTTATGCAATTAAAAATTGAAAAGTACTTAACAAATCAGAAAGAGGCGAAATAAATGGAGACTCAGAAAGATAAAGGGTTGAGCCCTAGGTCTTACAACTAGCAGGGGGGCCTGAGTCTCTGGGTTCCTAGTCCCCTAACACGTCTCACAGGAGTGCTGTGACCATGGCATAAAGCAGAAGTGGTTGTGCTAGACCTGTAGTAGGGGCCATTTCTGAAGATATACTTCACCATCAAAAACTAAGAATACTTAACTGATTAAGTAGGAAAATTTGTGTCTGTTACTGAGAAAAACGTACTGCCAGAAAATAGATGAGGCCACAGTGACACCCAAAGGAACTGTCTTAGACTCCTTCCTCAACAGATGATTAAAAGGACTGTTTGCCATTAACGACCCACTATCCCACCTTCCCACACACCAGGAAAATACCAGAACATGAGGACTGATACAGTATGCGAAGGAATCCACATGGTCAAGATCAAACCCTACCAGTCTCCCCAAAGAAGCAGGAGACCTCAGGGATACCCTAAACTCCAAAAGGGTATACAAGGTATCTTCTCAAGCTTGGATGAAGCTTGCCTCCTTCAACAATCCAGGGAAAGGAGAGAAGACAGAATTAGAAGCCTTAGTGCCTGAAAGTATTCAACTCAATGTGCAAAAGCTTTCAAAGTAAACTAGAAGAGAGTACATGAACTTCCTAAATGGAGAGGACCTAACAGGCCATCAGAGCTCACCTTCGCCACCTCTTGTGTGGGGGGGAGAGGGACCTGGACCGGGATCGGGATGAGGAAGACGACGATGAGGATGAGGAAGATGCTTCGCTGGTCCGGTTGGACCCAGAGCTGACAGAACGGCTGCTGTGGCCACGTCGGCCCTGCCAGCCCCGGCTTGGGGGGCTGGCTGACCTGCAGGCTTTTCGATAACAGCGCACTGACCGCTGCTTGGCTGAGGGCTCAAGGGGAATCCTAGTGTTCACATCATTCCGGCAGGGCGAAGCCTCAGGGGACAGCAAGGTGGATGGGGCAAGGCAAGGGGCTGCAGGATCTGCCTGCTCATTGCTAGTCCTGTGATCAAGTGGCTCCTGGGAGGCAGCTGTGCATGGGGGCAGGGGGGCAGCTGGGCCCAGGGACAAGACGGGTTTGATGGTGATATCCTGATGGCGTTTGACGTTCCATCGGGAGCCCACCTCTGGAATGACTAAGGCAGGCATCTTTTTTGGGGGGGTCCTGCTCCGAACACAATAGTCATGGTCCCCAGAGCCCACATGGACTGGACTAGGGCCACAGACCCCTTCTTGGAGGCGGGCTGCAGGTGGATGTTTGGCCTCTGTAACTCCTTCAGGCTTCAGGGTTCCCTCCTGGGCGGTGGACTTAGGAGATTTGGCTTTGGCCAGCAGTGAGACAGCAGCCAGGGGCTTCCATAACTGGTGGGGAGGGGTAGCTGGAGGGGTGAGCCCTGTGAGGGGAGGGAGGATGGAGACAGCAGGATGAGATCCGATTCTGCACTTCCAAACACTGCGTATATAGGCTCCAGAGACCCCCACCTGATCTTATAAAGTACACTAACAATTATCAACAACCCAGCTTGTCCCACTGTTACAACTACTCCTTCTCCTTAGTTCCCCATCTTGGGAACCAGCAATAGAAACTCAGCCAGTTAGGGTCCTCCTGAACCCCTCAACCTCTCACTGCCCAAACCTAGCTGGTGACCAGGTCCTGTCTGATCTACCTCTCCATTCTGAGACCCATCCCCCCGACTGCATGACCTCTAGGCTGCATCATGCCTGGACTCACGTAATCATCCAATGATCTCCTACCTCGGGCTTCACACCCGTTCACCTGTCTTCTACATTCCTGTTGGAAGGAGCACCCAAAAACCAATCTAGTAAAGCTTTTCCAATTGCTTCTTCAATGCACAGGATAAAGTCCAAACAGCTTAACATGGCTTTCAAAGTTCCCATAATCTGACCTCCTACTTACCACTCCAGCTTTATTTCTTGCTTTAGCTCTGCCCACCATCCTGATCAGCCCTACACTCTGGTCAAACCGAACCACTTGAAATTCCCCCAAAACATACCAGGCTGGTTTTGTTTCTTCAGTTCACTCAAGCTGCTCCGTCTACCTGGAATGACCCATCCCCTGTATCTGATTGGTATCAGTGATTTTCTCAAGCCTCTGCTTTGGGATTACCTTCTATATAACCCTTCCCTGACTGTCCCCCTTAAGACCCTATCATAAACCACACAGGCTTCTTTAATGTACAACCTCTGATACTCAACAGGCTCATTTGTTTACACATCTGCCCCCTGTACTGTACAAACCTTAAAGATGAAGATCAGATCTCTGTATCCCCAACATGTACACACACCTGGTGCAGAGCAGGCCCTACAAGCATTTGCTAGATAAACTAATCAAAGGCAGAGTTCCCCACCCTGAACCCACCTGCCACGTTGGCCAGTTCTGGGGCTTGTAACCGGTCTAGGGGCCTCTTCTCCTGGGGAGTGTCAACGCTGCTGGCGGGGGAAAAGGGAAAGCCTGGTTCATTGCCTCCTCAACATCTTGTATATCTGCTTTCCTCACAAAGCAATGGGAGAGGGGGCCATACAGAGGAATGGGATGCATAAGCTGCCCCTATCATTCTCCTCCAGCACAAAAGGGGTCTTAGTGACAGAACTGTAGGTGGGGTCTCAAGTCAGCTCTGCCCAATTCCAGGAGGCAGGCCAACTATGACCTTGAATATCCCCTACCTCCTTCAAGCTAGGAGCCTCGCCTGCCTGGCTCAAACCCAACCCCAAATCAATATTGGGGGGAACATGCTTGGCAGAACAAGATGGAGTACCATGAACATGAAAAATGAAATAAGGCTCTCAGTGCTGGAAGACTAGGGAACAAGGAGGTCCAGGGTATCTCTGTCCTACAAGGAGTCAGGGGATCCCTAGCCATGAACATCTTCTACTTTTTATCTTACACCATCACCAGTGTTGAGCAAGCTTAAAGTTTGTTAAATGAAGGAAAGAAATCCCCATAGGCAAACTTGCCAGAAGATGAAAGACACCTCTAGGACATTTAGAATCCCAGAATGGAATCAGCCAGAGGATGGTACACATCCTCCTACCTCACCACCCAAGACAGTGCCCAGTAGTGATGAGCTGAGCAGGGGATGGGGAAATAGGGAGAGACTCTAGGGCTGACTAAATGTCCCTGCCACAGAGGCATCCAGTTGATGGTCCTGGAGCGCCGGCCGGCTGCTGACCAACAGCTGTAGGGTAACTCACTCATTATGTCTCCATACTTACCCTGAGTTTCCTACAGCCAAGCTGTCAGCAGGAGGCGGGGGAGGGCACTCCTTTTTGGCTGCAAAGAAACCATACTAGTTAAAAGCCCAACCAGATGTTCCAGACTGATGAGGCACAGAAGGGATGGCTTTGAGACCCAAAGGAGGAAAATCTACTTTGCCTACACACTGCACTGGGTTCTCCCCAAAGATCCATTCTCCTCCAGTGGGTGCCCAGGTACCAATTTTACTCATGTCTCTTCTCTGCTCAGAAACATCCACACGCCCCACCCCTGCAATGAATCTGAGATAGAGTCCAAACTTCTAAACCTAGCAATTGAGGTTCTACATCAATTGCCTAACTTCCTAGTCTTGTAGCCTATTTTTATTCTACACTTAATGTATGTTATATGTTGCCTTATACTATAGACACCTGTTATCAATTCAAGAATCATTTCTGCAGATTTTTCTCACCAATTAGATGAAAAGCTCTTTGAGAACAGGACACAGGATCCTCCACAGCACCTAGATCCATGCCTTGTACTGAGAAAGCTGAACTACCCGTTACCTTCCAAATATACCACACACAATCCTTCCTATACCTCTGCCTTTATTCACCACATTCTCTCGCTCTCTGAAATCCTGTCTTTCAAGGCCCAGCTTGACAGCTGGTTTCCTCTAGAAAATGGCCCCAAGCACCTACTGCACTTGGATCTCCCCAAACATCTACTCTTACAGTTCTTGCCATGCTGTACCACCACCCTCTCTAGGGCTTAGATTTATGTCACAGGTGAATCTTGTCTCCCCATTCCAATTAGGGGGCTGCTCTAGGAGCTGAGACTGCTCCTCCCTCATTCCCCCCAGCTTAAGCAACGACAGGGCTGGGCCCAAAGGAGAAATCAACAAAAAGGGGTTGAAGCAAAGCTACCCAGGTTCTCTCACCTTCTGATTTCTCAAACTGCTCCAGCAAACTGGACAGGTCCGATGCCTCAATTCCTGTGGAAGCACACAAAACAGCTTTGGAAACCAACCGCTATCAACTGAGAACACAGGTCCCAGGAAGTCTGAAATCACCTCACGTCTCCCTTTATGCTCCCCCTGCCCACTGTACTAAGTAAACCAAGGCAGCAACACAAAGCAGGAAGGAATCAAACAAATCCAGAGCTCTGCCTCTCAAGAACTCTCCAAAGAAATCCAACAAAGGCCAGACCCACCAAGGTGGTTTATCCTGTTCTTTGGAGGACTCTCCCCACCCAACCTCCGTGCCCTTCTTCACACCTACTCAACTGTGTGGCACTCACCAATCTCACTGATGAAAGCCTGCACCACATCCTCAGGACCCTGGGCACGTGGGGTAGGCAGGAAGGACAGCTTCCTTAGACGGGCTGGGTGGACGGCAGGCAGCTTGGTGATAGTGCCCTGCCTTGGTGTGGGAACAGCCTTGGCAACAGGAGAGGGAGGCTTCTGCCTGGGCCTGGTCTCCTGGGTCTCAGGCTTCAGTCTCTCTGATGCAGGCTCCTCAACAGCCACACTCTCAGTAGACAGACACGATGGAGCCTTGATCCGGGGGCTTTGCACTGGGGAGGACACCTTGTGTTTCAGATGGGGAGATGCAGGCACTGGCTTGACCTCCACCTTGGTGGGCTCTATCTGTGGAGCACCGTGGCCAGCAGACCCAAGGCTGAGAGGAGGAGTCATTGGTAAAGGAAGTACACTTTCAGGGGAGCTAGCTGGGATGCCACTGGGCTCCACCTTGGGTGAGGGAACAGCCCTCCCAACAGAGGCTAGAGGCAAAGGAGGTGGGGGTACAGTAGGCCAGAATGGAGGGTGTTGCAGGCCTGGGCCCCATCCCAAGGGCCCATAAGTACAGTTGGAGCTGTAAGGTGGGACTGGGGCAGGAGGGGGTACCCAAGGCACATTGCAAGTGGGGGACACAGCATAGACGCCAGGAGTACCAGACACTAGGGGCACCGTTGGTGGGGGAGGCAGGCAAGGATAGCCAGAAGGGGACACAGGGGGATAACAAGGCCAGGGTGGTACAGGGGCATAGTGAGTATAAGGATCAGGGGGCACTGGCCCCACAGACATAGGAAGACTAGGAGGCTGCAAGGGTGGTGGAGGCAGACTGGGGACCCCTTGTCCACTTGCAGGAAGGCGCAGCATGGAGGTCATGCCCAGCCCACCCGGGGTAAAAGGCAGAGCAGTGGGCATTGTTGAGGGCATGGATTGCACGGTAGGAGCTGGAGGTCTCACTGGCAGTGGCATCTCTTGGAGTGGCACCTGCTCAGTGGGAGCTGAGGCCACAGGTTTGCTTGCAGGTGGCTCAGGACTAGGAGAAGCAGAGCTGGGACCCAAAGGCACAAAGCAAGCCTCAGGAGGAGCCTCAGGGCTTCTCTGTAGAGCTGTCTTCTTGGCTGGGGCTGGTGGGATGACAAGACAAGGGATATCTGCCAGCCCTGTGGGGGTTTCTGGGAGGCTCGGCCACTTCCCAGCTGGGGGCTGGGCACTCCTCTCTTCTGCCTCTGCTTGGCGCTGTTGCCTTCGTCGCCGGTACTCAGATAGGCTAAGAGGCCGAGGTCTGGCTTCCTGGGTTGTGGCATTGGTACCATTTTCCACCTTCAGAGAACCCACAACCTCCTTGATTTCAGGGATAGCCTTTGGGGGATCTGAGGACTCTGACTCCAGGAGGACCTGGGGGGCTGGACTTCCCTGGGCTGATGATACTGCACCACGTCTGGGATCAGTTGGCCTAGACTTAATTAGCACAGGGTCAACTGGAGCCAGGTCAACGGGAACAGAGTCAACTGGTGCTGGGTTAACTGGGACAGGGTCAACTGGTGGTAAGTCATCTAAGATGGGAACAACCACTGCAGGGTCAATTGCTGCTGAGTCAGCCAGGACTGGTTCAATCAGCACTGGGTCAGCTGGGAGAGGGTCAACCAGCTCTGAGTTGACTGAAACAAGGTCAACCAATGCAGGGTCAACAGCTACAGGGTCAGCTAGACCCGGTTCAACTGCAGTGGGATCAGCTTCAACAGAGTCAAGCGGGATGGGGTCAGCGCGAGGAGAGTCAACCAATGAGAGATGGGCTGGAACAGGGCTGGCTTGGATGGTGTCAACCAGGTTGGGGTGGAGGTCTAGAGGACCTTCTTCAGCAGGACTAGCTTGTCCAACACTACTCTCCAAGTTCCCAGAGCTAGGCTTCTCCAAGGCAGCTGCCCAGGCCCGAGCCCAAGCCCGGGGCTTCCCTCTACCACGGGGAGGCTCAACCTCTCTTTGAAGTTCCTCCTGAGGCAAGTTGCCTGCCTGAGAGGTCACCTCTGTAGCCACAGTAGACTGCCCACGTGAAGATGACCTCAGCCTCCTGGCATAGCCTTCTGCATAGGCTGCTGGCTGCTCCTTGCTCTTCTTCCTCCTACCCTTTCGAGCTCTCTGGGAACTCTGCATTGCATTGGCAGGTGGGTTCTGAGGCCCCTTGGGTGCTACTGGCTCCATGACCTCCCTGGGCTCCGACAAGCAAGCTGACTCCAGCTTTTCCTCTGAGTCCAGTGACAACCCCTCTTTCTCAGGGCAGAGGGCTTCCTTGGGCACAGCAGCCTCCGTCTCTGACTCTAGTGTAGGCAAGAGCAGCTGCAAGGCCGGACCAGCCTCTAGTGAGTCACCCAAGAGCACAGGCTGAGGTCCAGTAGGGATCTGCCGCACCACAACTGGGATCTCTAGGTCATTGCCAGCTGTGGCTGCCTGGCCCACAATCTCTAGCACCACACAATCCTCAGGCAGTGTCAAATCATCTGGCTGCTCCTGAAGCTCATCCTCGAGTGATGTCAGGTGGGTGAGGTTTGGCAGGCAGTACGGGTGCATGGCCCGCACCAGCTCACTCAGGGAGGAGATGCTCTCGTCGCCAGCTACCTGCACTGCCATCTCTGCTGCTGCTGTTTTATCTTCCTCCTCAGGGCAGGCCAGGTGCATGGGGAAGTCTGGGATGTTGCTTATGGAGTTGTCGAGCTCCCCAGCAAGCATTTGGCCACTGAAGCTGGCCACCTCCTCCTCTTCTTCCCCATCACTACGTTGTTGGTGAGGAGGGGATTGGCCCCAGCGAGGTCGTGATCTTGGAGGTCTCCAGCTAGGAAGCTTGGGGGAGGAGGTCTCTAAGAAGGAGGGTGGAGAGAAGTCCCAAGGGGGATCTGTGAGAGACATCTCAACCTGCAGGAGAGAAGAGAAGCCACAGAGGGAGTTTTCTCCAGGAATATATTCTTCCAGACCTGTCCCCACATACTCCTCCCTCCTGGGAGTCCTTGAGGCTCCCTAAGTCAGGCTTACCCCACTCACTCTACTACTGCCTGTGCTGGGCCCCAATGCGTCAACTGGGGCGATGAGGTCACGTTCTGGGGGTGTCCGAGAAAGGGTGAGCAGCTTATGCAGCTAAGAGGGGGAAAAAGAACTGAGATGAGTAGTGCTTCAAAACTATGTGAATAAGGGGCTGGCCCCGTGGCCGAGTGGTTAAGTTCTCGCGCTCCGCTGCAGGCGGCCCAGTGTTTCGTTGGTTCGAATCCTGGGCGTGGACATGGCACTGCTCATCAAACCATGCTGAGGCAGCGTCCCACATGCCATAACTAGAAGGCCCCACAACGAAGAATATACAACTATGTACTGGGGGGCTTTGGGGAAAAAAAGTAAAAAAATAAAATCTTTACAAAAAAAAAAAAAAACAAAACACTATGTGAGTAGGCCCACAGACATGGTTCTAACCTTTGCACCAACCACACATCCCCTTCCCCTGGTCCCACACTCACAGAGGAGCCCTCCCGAGGTGACACAAGCAGCTCCGAGTCAGGAATGCTGTCAAATGGAGACAGGTTCTCGGAATCTGCATTATCCAAGATCTCCGTCAGAGCTGTGAGCAGCGACACTTCATTCTGGTCCTCCAGAGATAACCTGCTCTGCTCCAGAAAAACAACAAGAAGGTCCCACTAATATCCCTAATGACTTACTGGGCCACTGAGAAGGACTGGAGACCAAGAGACTCAGTCTGCCTGGCTCAGTTCAGCTCAATCTGCCAGATTTGAGTACCAGGAAGCATGGGTTCCAATCTCATTTACTACCATCCACTGCCTCTGTAGTGTCAACAAAAACCTACCAGAAATGAGTCTTAAGCTTAAGCTTATGTTTCACACACATCCTCCACCCTCAGGTAAGATGTGGGATGCTCAGCAAACAACCCTTGACTAGGCTGGAATTGGGATCAAAACAGAGATCAGAACCCTCTGGATATGTAAGTTAGGGGCTCAGGCAGGGGGAAGGGCCATGGACTATAGTCAAGCCTGCCAGAGCATCCTTACATGGGATATAATCCGGCAGCCTGCAGCCCAACACTCACCTAGAGACAAAATCACTCTTCAAGGACTTGGGTTGGGTATCTAGCAGCCAAGGTTCTGGGAGAGCAGAGCCACTGAGCCATCATCTCCCACGCAAAGTCTCGCCTGAAGACCCCCAAGCCCCGCCCCAGCTCACCTCTCCAAGGCTCCCAAAATCCTCAATGAGGGAAATGAGGGAGGCATCCATGTAGCTCTGCATGGTCCCCAGCAGTGTCTCATCCTGCAGCATCAGCTCCTCCATCTCCAGGTCCTTGTCCCTCAGACAAGGGCCCAGCCGAGACAGACTGACAAAGCCAGAATCATCCCCCTCCTCATGCAGTAGCACCTGGGGCAAAAGCCGGGGAAGGTCAGAAGGGCATGGTAAAGGCTGCAGGGCATGTGGGGTGGCAGCTGATTGATATGCTCTGTAAACCAGGAACCCAGCCCTCCACCAATGGCCCCAGACTCAGTAGGAGCCCCACCACAGCCAAACCTCTGGACTTGCTGGGCAGAGAGAAGTACAACCCATGAGCCAAAGCCCCAACCAGGATGGTAGTGCTCAGGGACCTTCTGAGCAAAAAAAAGTTTGGACTCCATCCAGACACAGTTGGAGCCATAGGAGATTATGAAACTGGAGAGTAAAAACATCAAAAAGATCAAGGTTTTTCAGAAGAGTCGTCTGCTGGTTGTGATAAAGGCAGACAGTCTGAGGGGAACACCAAAGGAGAGGACGTCAGCAAAAAGGCAATTTCAGCTACATCTACCTTATATTCCTCATATCCTGCTTAGGCCTCTCTTCTCCGCTTAGCTCAAATCCCACCTTCTTCAAGAAGACACCTCAGGCTTCCCCATCCCATGCTGATTTCTACTCACAACCTTGAATTCACACATTTCCGTACCACTCGCTTTTCTGGCAATCACATCCTGCCCCCTTCCCACCACGTGACATTCCTTGCATCATTACTGAAATTAGATTCCGAGTTCCTCTGGGGCAAACAACCCTTTGTATTCTATTAGTTTATATTCTTCTTGGTTTTTGGAAGGATTTAAACTCTGCTTATACTTCCTGGTTATCCAGGATGCCTGGCAGTGTCTTATACACAGCTGATATTCACACTTTTATTTTGAAGGCCCTACAGTATGCCACCCAACCCCTCAATGGTAGTCCCAAAAGAAGTCTCTTTCCCTACCCCTACCAAGTGAGAGCTAGAAAAAAGCTTGATTCTGTAGATGGAAAAGCCTCACCCCACCACTTCCCTGAGAACTAGCAACATCTTCAGCCTTGTCAGGCAAGGAGCCGCCCGCCCAGGCCTGTCAAGAGTGTGGGTGTGGGTAGGGCCAGAAGTGACTGGAATGGGGCTGGCAAAGCCAAAGGCCAGAGCCTTGGGTATCTCCCCTATAGGAAACAGATGATACAAAGGCCGGAGAACTGGAACAAACCTGGGCAAGTCAGTCCTCCCTCCCCTTCTGCAGCAAAGGGAAACTCTGCACCTCTTCCAATAATGAAAAAAAAGCAACAGGTGTGACTACACCCCCACACTCACCCTCTTAACCAAGCTGAGGAATTCCTATGCCCAGGGAGAAGAAAGGCTAGATAGAGACACTTTAGGAGGCCAGGCCCAGAGATGAAGTGAAAGGTGACAGGTTTTAGGCACTAACTCCTCCTAGGTCTTCACAATCCTCTAATTACAACCAGCAACTGAATAGCACCTGGCTCAGCAAACACTCCTGGGTAAGCAAGGAGGCTGCATCTCTACTTGCCCTGACACCTTCCTGGCCCAACTACTAGGCCAGAATCTGAAGACAATACCCAGCTCTACGAACCACTCATCACCACCTCCATCGGGCAGGTACCGGAGCCCCAGTTAGAGACACTCTCCTCTTCACCTGACCTCACCCATACCTCCATCCCCAAACAGCACAGCTTCCAGAGTACCAAGAGCATCTAGGGGCTAAACCCAAGCTAAAAGTAAGCCAGTCACCAGCATCTCTAACTTCAACAACCTCCCAAGTGGCTTTCCCACATCCAGTCTTGTCCCTGCAGTGTTCAAAATCAGCTACAAACTTTTGAAAATATACATCAGGCTGGCCCGGTGGTGCAGCAGTTAAGTTCGTGCGCTCTAGTTTGGTGGCCCAGGGTTCGCCAGTTCCGATCCTGGGCACAGATCTATGCACCGCTTATCCAGCCATGCTGTGGAAGGCATCCCACATATTCGAAAATAAAGGAAGATGGGCACACATGTTAGTTCGGGGCTAATCTTCTTCAAAAGATAAAATAAAATAAAATAAATAAAAATACACATCTGATCCCTTCCTGAGACCCTCCCTAGACCCCTCCAAAGGCATCCTACTGTTCTTAGCGTCAGGTTTAAACTCCTTAAATATGGGTTACAGGGATCCTGGTCTTTCTCACCAGACTAGACTCTCCTGCTACCGTGTGTCCTCTCTCACCATGTTGCCTGTCTCTCAGTTTCTCTAATAAGCCATGTTCTCTCCCACCTCAAGACCTTCACATACTATTCCCTCTGATGAACGCTTCCCCTGCCACACACATACACAGCCAAGTCTCAGCTTAAAATGTCCCTTCGCAGGCCCTGCAAAGTAGATTATTATTGCTGATTATATAATCCCAAATATGCTGCACTTTCCTTTTGTCCCACTAATCATTTATTGTCTATCTTGATAAAAGCATAAGATCCCAGAGAACAGGAACCATGTGTGGTTTAACTACAGTATCCCTCGTGTCTGAACATAACCGTATCTCAATAAATAGCTGGTTGACTGACCAGCTTCCAAATACCCATCTTTCTGTGTGTGGTTTTTTTTTGGGGGGGGGGGGTTTATAATCTCTCCATGAGACCCTCTTTAACCCCAAATGACCACCTAACTTGGATTACAGCTGGATCACAGATCCTTCCTGCCTCTCCCCCAAAGAGTGAGCAGCACCAACAGCACAAGATGTGACCTCTGAGAAAATGAGGGAAGAGAGGTAAGCAGCTCCCAAATTAGGGCCCCAGAAGCCATTCTCCCCTGGGCAAGGGCCTGGATTGGTCTGCTGGAAATGACATTACCTGGCAGCCTGCAGCCCAACTCCCACTTAGAGACCAAGAAAAGAAAAAAAAGAAAAGAAAAAAGAACTTTCAAGGACTCAGCTTAATTGCTTAAGAGAGATAACAGTTCAAACTAAGTCTTTCCCACCTCCACTCTGGGTGGGAACTTTTAAGAAGCCCTCTACTCAGGAGTGGGACGATAACACTTTTTAAATATGGAAAACTGAAGGCCAAGAAAAAAAAATCTGACAGAAAGAACTTCCCCCCATCCAATAAATGTTCAACTAGTGTTGGCTAGTTCTCACATCGCCTCCAACTTTTGCCATCCCCAGCAAAAATTCCAGAGAGCCTTAAACACAGACCACCCCAATTTCTATGTGTCAGTTCACAAGAGCAGGCCTTAGCTGCCTCCTCGAAACAGATGCTGGAGGAAAAAGTGAGGAAAGGAGAGATTCCCTTTCCCTCTAGCTTGTCCCATGTATACATTAACACTCCCATGCCCCTTGAATCACGAATGAGGCAGGACTGCAAGCAACCAAAACGCCAGTGCCCGTGACTCACAACCTACCCCAAGCCGGTCAGACAGAAACCCGCCACAAGCTCACTCTACAGCCCTTCAGCCTCAGCTCTCTACGCTCGCCAACACACTCCGCCATCCGCAGGGAACAGACGCCCCGCACATCTGGAAAGTCCTTCACCATCCGCTATCGGGAGGCGCCGCGGACCAAAGCAGAAGGAAAAAAAACTTCTCCAAGGTTGTAGGCAAAGTTGACTCTAGCAGCCCCTACCTTCCTTCCCGGCCAGGGGCCCCCTGCCCGGGTCGGAGATGGCGGGACCGGCTGAGACACACCCAGTTCCCGGCAGTGCGGCTCCAGCGCCGATACGAGATGCCGGGCAGCCTGGGGCGGGAGCCACGTGGACATCCCCTCCCCGCCCCCACGTGGACCCGCGGCTCGCCGGCCCCCCCCTCACCCGGGAGCCCAACCCACGTGGGTGCCGCGGCCGCCTAGAGGGGGAGGGGAAGCAGACAAGTTCTCCCGGGAAAATCGCTTCCCCCACCCCACGTGGCTCCGAAAAGGCACTGCAGCGCCCGGCTAGAGGCACCCCGACTCGGCATCCTTAGAGGAAGATCTTAGCCCGGCACTCCAAGTTCGAATCCTTGATCCCCCGCCACGGGCCGTGTTTCCGACACCCGGCTCTGCCCCACCAGCGTTCTGGAGGAATGGCCCTAAGAACCCTGTCTCTGCTCGCGTCCCCCTAGCAAATGGCCAGTCCACTCGGCCCAACCTGTCTCCCGCAGCCACCCAGCATCGACTCCCGAGCGCTTCCTTCCTTTCCTGTGGCGTCCACGTGTCACCGCCCGGCACACGCCGCTTTGCTGCCAGCCGCGGGCCGGCCGCCAGCCTCTCACCTGTTCCCCTCCGCTCACAGCGCCCGCAGTCCCATAAGGCGCTTGGCTCCGACTTCCCCAACCGCTGCCGCGGACTCCACCGCCAGGGTCGGGGCCGGGGCCCCCACTCGGAGGCGGCGCGACTCCGTCTCTCCGTCCCCGGCGCGCCGCCATCTTGGCCCCTGAACACCCAGCGCAGCTGTGATCGCCGGCGCCGCCTCGCCCAGTCGCTTGTGGGGGGAGAACTACAACTCCCGGAAGACAGTGCAAGACTACGAATCCCAGAAGGCCCTGCAGGGAGACCCACTTGCACCCGGGAAGAGAGCCCTGGCCTCGCTAGGGAGCCTGGGAATAGTAGTCGCTTTAAACGGAGCCCGCATGGCACATGCTATAGGCATACTGAAATGCTAAGTTTTGTGTTGCGCGGGGATCTAGTTAGGGAGCGCGAGGTGATGAAGGGAGAGTAAACATTTGCGCATCTTTTAATTTTCTTAATTTGTGCAACTGTTGGAACACTCTTTGTCTGGCGTTATACCTGCTGTACCTTCCTTTCACCTTAATCTGAGTGGGCCTATGTTTTGAAACAGCACCCCCTAGTGGGCACCTCCCTCCTGGAGCTAACCCTCACCTAATCTCATACTGCGGCACTACTGCGAGTTTAATCTTAAAACCCCGCATTCCGAGCTTCTCTTTGGGTTACTCAGAAGTCCACGTTGGGGGCCAGCCCCACGGCCGAGTGGTTCAGTTCGCACGCTTGGCTCTGGTGGCCCAGGGTTTCACCAGTTTGGATCCTGGGCGTGGACACGGCAGCACTCATCAGGCCATGCTGAGGCGACCTCCCACATAGCACACTGGAGGGACCTACAACTAGACTATACAACTTCTTACTGGGGGCTTTGGGGAGAACGAAAAAAAGAGAGAAACCGACGTTGGCGTCTCATTGCCAAATTTATTTCCTGCCACTGCAGATCATCTTGCTGCCCTCCAAAGACAACAGGTGTTCTCCTGCATTTGTTTTTCTGTCCAGAATACTTGAACCTCCAAACATTTTTCATGCCGTTTTATCCAGGAAAGCCTTTTTGATCATGCCAGCCAGCCGTGATCCCACTGTTTTTCTCCAGTCCATCACTATCTCTACCATTCACTCATTTGCCATTTAGAAGCTACTTCATATTGTTTTCCTATTTTTAAAAAGGTTTTTTTTTTTTTTTTTTTTTGGAGGAAGACTAGCCCTGAGCTAACTGCTGCCAATCCTCCTCTTTTTGCTGAGGAAGACTGGCCCTGAGCTAACATCCGTGCCCATCTTCCTCTATTTTATATGTGGGATGCCTACCACAGCATGGCGTGCCAAGCGACGCCATGTCCGCACCCCGGATCCGGGCGGCAAACCCTACCTAGGCCCCTGAAGCAGAACGTGCGCTCTTAACAGCTGCGCCACCCGGCCGGCCCCTAAAAAGGTTTTTTATTACAAAAGTTTAAAAGTCACTTCAGAGTACAAACCTATAAAGTAAAAGATATGCTTGGCCTGCAAATACCAATATTACTCCCCAGATTTAACCCTTGCCACTTACGCGTGTATTCATCCACACTTTTTCTATACGTATAATAAGGTACAGAGGGGCCGGTCGGTGGCGCAATGGTTAAGTGTGCACGTTCCGCTTCCGCAGCCTGGGGTTCCAAGGTTCGGACCCCAGGTGTGGACACGGCACCCTTTGCACACCATGCTGTGGTAGGCGTCCCACATACAAAGTAGAGGAAGATGGGCATGGGTGTTAGCTCAGGGCCAGTCTTTCTCAGCAAAAAGAGAAGGACTGGCAGATGCTAGCTCAGGGCTTATCTACCTCAAAAAATAAATAAATAAATAAACAAACAAACAAATAAATAAATAATAAAAATAAAATAAAAATTAAAAATAATAATAACAAGGTATAGGGACACATAGTGGTCTTTTCTTCATCCAAAAATGGAACCATTTCGGGGCTGGCCCAGTGGCACAGCAGTTAAGTGCACACGTTCCACTTAGGCGGCCCGGGGTTCGCCAATTGGAATCCTGGGTGCAGACATGGCACCACTTGGCAAGCCATGCTGTGGCAGGCATCCCACATATGAAGTAGAGGAAGATGGGCATGGATGTGCGCTCAGGGCCAGTCTTCCTCAGCAAAAAGAGGAGGATTGGCAGCAGATGTTAGCTCTAGACTAATCCTCCTCAACAAAAAAAGGAACCATTTCATGTGTTGTTCTACAACTTGATTTTTATCATGTAACAATACATTAGTCCATTCACTAACCAAATATTTACTGAAATCTTAGTGAATACCAGTACCATTATACAAATATACCATTATTATTTCCAGCTTTTCACTGTTACAAGTTAAGTTACAGTGAACATTCTTGTACATCTATACATGCATCTTTGCACTTTTGTTTACTCTATGGAATAGCTTCCTTAAAATGAGATTGCTGAGATAAGGGATGTACACATTTGAAATTTTGGTGGGTAATGCCAAATTGCCCTTCAAGAAGGTTGCATCAATATACATTCCCACCAGGGGCTGGCCAGCCCCATGGCTGAGTGGTTAAGTTTGCATGCTCCTCTTTGGCGCCCAGGGTTTCACCGGTTCGGATCCTGGGCGCGGACATGGCACCACTCAAAGCCATGCTGAGGCGGAGTCCCACATGCCACAACTAGAAGGACCCACAACTAAAAATATACAACTATGTACTGGGGGGCTTTGTGGAGAAAAAGGAAAAATAAAATCTTAAAAATATATATATATATACATTCCCACAAAAATTCATGAGAGGAGAGGACCTTTGTTATGGACTGAATTGTGTGCCCCACCCCCACGGCAAAATTCATGCTGAGGGCTTCACCCCCAATATGACTGTATGTGGAGAGAGAGCCTTTAAGGAGGTACATATGGTTAAACGACATCATAAAGGTGGGAACCTAATCAGATAGGACTGGTGTCAAAAGAGGAAGAGATGCCTGCAAGCCAGGCAAAGAGGTCTCACCAGAAACCAGCCCTGCCAGCACCTTGATCTTGGACTTCCAGCCGCCAGAGCTGTGAGAAAATAAATCTCTGTTGCGGGGCTGGCCCCGTGGCCGAGTGGTTAAGTTCGCGCACTCCGCTGCAGGCGGCCCAGTGTTTCATTGGTTCGAATCCTGGGCGCGGACATGGCACTGCTCATCAAACCATGCTGAGGCAGTGTCCCACATCCCACATGCCACAACTAGAAGGACCTACAATGAAAAATATACAACTATGTACTGGGGGGCTTTGGGGAGAAAAAGGAAAAAAGATAAAACCTTTAAAAAAAAAATTTCTGTTGTTTAAGCCTCTTAGGCTGTGGTATTCTGTTATGGCACCCTGGGCAGACTAATGAAACCTCATTTTAGCTAGTTTCTTAATCTTTCCGGTGAATTAGTTTTGTTCCCCCAAATAGGCTTTAAATGCCACAAATTCAGCAACTGAATCTGTTCACAATTTTCTCAATAAAATAGTCATTTGAGGGGCAACAATAAAGTTTATTTCCAAAAACTTGGAAACAATTGCCTATGAGAAATCAGTAAGAACCAATACAGGATGACACAATTCTTTCTCCGTGGAAGAAACATACTCTTAGAGATGCTCTGTAAATACTGGTGATTTGGACACTAATTATGGTCATCATTATGTAGATGAGGCTTAGGGAAGAAGATTAATGTTAAAGAAAGCAGAAAATTGTGCCACTTTTGCTTTATTCAGCATCTGATGAAACAATCTACTCACCTAAGTATGGTGTCTGCATGGAATCTACTAAAAAAGATAAGACTATGTCTCTGGGGGGCCACCCCATGGCCAAGTGGTTACAGTTCCTTGTGCTCTGCTTTGATGGCCGAGGTTCATGGATTTAGATCCTGGGTGTGGAACTACTCCACTCATCAGCCGTGCTGTGGAGGCATCCCACATACAAAAGAGAGAAAGATTGGCACAGATGTTATCTCAGGGCTAATCTCCCTTAAGCAAAAAAAGATGGCAATGGATGTTAGCTCAGGGCAAATGCTCCTCATGCAAAAAAAAAAGAAAGAAAGAAAGAAAAGAATATGTCTTTGGGTCTCCAATGCCACCTGGACAGGGGTGTCATGGCTACTAGTATCCTCGGCAGGTGCCTTTCTAAGGTCCATTACGAAAAACCTCAGAGATGCAGGCCACCAAACACTGGGAACCTCCAACCATGTGTCCTTGCCTGGCTCCAAGCTCATCAAAGACTCATCTGACTATAATAACTGACTTCCCATATCATTTTCTATGGGGAGAAAGTGCGTTGATCAAGTGAGACAAAGTGTCCAGTTCATATGACACATATTTCTCAGTGTGAACGAACAAATCAGCATTCTAATTTATTTACTGAGTGCCTACTACATGCCAGGCATTGTTTCAGGCATTGGAGATACAGCAGTGATAAAACGGACCAAAAACCCTCCCTAGTGCAGCTCACATTCCAGTGGGGAGACAATCTCCAAGTAAACAAAGAGTTAAAATAATTTCACAGAGCCATAAGTACTATCAGAAAATAAATGGGATAGAAAGTGTAAAAGGTAAGGGGGAACAATTTTATATGGTGTGATCAGGGAAGGCCTCTGAGGAGGAGATATTTGAGGTAAGACCTGAATCATGAGAAAGTTCTAGCCATTCAAAGAGCGTTCTGTGGTAAGAACAGCCAGTGCATAGGCTCTGAAGTGGGAACACGTTTGTTGTCTTCAGAAGGAAGACCAGTTTAATTAAAGAGTTCTAGAAAAGAGGGAGAGCAGTACCCAGATAATGCATCACGTGTATTTAATTTGTGTGAGCCAGTCTTCTGAATTTGATGAATTCTGATTCGCCTAAATTGAATCTCCAGACCTACAACACTGAGGACTGAACCTGGTGTGATTGGAAACCCTCAAGATGGCCCCTAATAATCTCTGCCTCCTGTTATTCACACGTTTTTTGGGTTTTTAAAAAGATTTTATTTTTTTTTCCCTTTTTCTCCCCAAAGCCCCCCAGTACATAGTTGTGTATTTTTTTAGTTGTGGATCCTTCCAGTTGTGGCATGTGGGACGCCGCCACAGCATGGCCTGAGGAGCAGGGCCATGTCCGTGCCCAGGATTTGAACTGGTGAAACCCTGGGCCGCCGAAGCAGAGTTCAAGAACTTAACCACTCGGCCACAGGGCCAGCCCCTGTTATTCACATTTTTCTCTAGTTCTCTCCCATATTGTACCAGGGTTGGTCTGTGTGACTAATACCATAATGCAGAAGTGATGATATATCACTTCCAACATTAGGTTATAAAATGACTGAGGCTTTCAGCCTAGGTGCTCTTGTTCTCTCTCTCTATCCCTCTCTTGCACATCTCTTACTCTAGTGAAAGCAATGTGCCATGTTGTGAAAGCCCCATGTGGCAAAAAACTGAAGCCTCTGCCCACCAGCCATGGAAGCACTGAGGCCTGCCAACAACCATGAGAGTGAACTTGGAAGCAGATTCTCCAGCCCCAGTGAAACCTTGAGATGGCTGCAGAACTGGAAAGCAGCTTGCCTACAACCTTGTGAGAGACCCTGAGCCAGAACCACCAGCTAAGCCACTCCTGGATTCCTGACCCTCAAAAACTGAGTGAGATAATAAAAATTTGTTGTTTTAAGATGCTAAATTGGAGGGTAACTTGTTACACAGCAATAGATAATTAATATACTTGGATTGCAGTTACTCTACCAAGGAGCTGCAAACCTTCAGGCAACATCCGTTTTAGTGCTTTATTTTTAGCCCCAAACTGCACACATTTGAGGAATGATTTACAGTCCTCAGCTTGCTGTCACATACCATCAAATCTTTGCAATATCCCTGAAAGAATTAGAAAAGCAGGGATTACTATCCGCATGCTAATGAGGAAGAAATTGAGGATAACGATGAGTTAAACCATTTGCTACATGGTGTATCCTCCACTGTACTGAGCAATTGCTTATGGGAGGAGAGATGAACAAATAGGTTTCTTCCACTTGGTGGGCAAGGGCAAGGATCCTTTTAGAAGAAAGAACTATCCCCAACCTGGCATATATAAGAATCACCTTAGGAACTTCTTTAAAATGCAGACTCCTAGATCCCTGTCCTTCTCCAGATATAAGATTTTCTCCATCTGAGGGTGGGTCCTTCTACATCCTTAACAGGTTTCCTGGGAGTTTCTTTCTTCTTCTTCTTTTTTTTTTTTTTGAGGAAGATTAGCCCTGAGCTAACATCCACTGCCAATCCTCCTCTGTTTGCTGAGGAAGACTGGCCCTGAGCTCACATCCGTGCCCATCTTCCTCTACTTTATATGTGGGATGCCTGCCATAGCATGCCTTGCCAAGAGGTGCCATGTCCGCACCTGGGATCCGAACCAATGAACCCTGGGCCATTGAAGCAGAATCTGCGCACTTAACCACTGCATCACCAGGCTGGGCCCTCCTGGGAGTTTCTTACATGCTTGAGACACTCCTTTGGCAGAGAAAGGAATGATGGTGGTAAATGGTGATGGTGATGATGATGGTAAACGGACAAGAGGGGAAGGAGACATGTTGAGGCGGGGAAAATAAACCCTATCAGAATTCTTATAATCATTCAACAAATGTTGTAGGGCACATACTAGTTTCTAGGCACCCTGTTAGGTGCTGGGGGCACAGCTATCAATAAGACATATATCATCTACTACATCTATGGAAAAAGATTCATCCTTGAAAGAGCAAGCAACGCCAATAAGTATTTGAGGAAGTTTCAGGAATAAGAGAAATGTGGGAGAAAATAGAGAAAGCCAAGGTCAAGGTCAGGAGAGGGAGTTGGATGGGACAGGTTCTAAGAGCTGGGAGAAGCAGGGAGCCCACCTCTCCTGGAGCAAGCCAAGCCAGTTGCTTCTGCTTTCTGCCTTTCTGTGGGGGTCCTCTTGCCTCCACCGTTCCTTACCTCACCTTTTCTCCTGTGTACCTCCCACTTCACTGCATCCCATGTCTAGAATCCATCTTGCACTAATGACTGGTATGAAAAAATATTGGAATGCCACTGAATTGTTCACTTTATAATGGCTAATTTAGGGGCCGGCCCCATGGTTGAATGGTTAAGTTGGCGCGCTCTGCTTCGGTGGCCCAGGGTTTCACTGGTTTGGATCCTGGGTGCAGACATGACACCACTCATCAAGCCATGCTGAGGTGGCAACCCACCTGCCACAACTAGAAGGACCCACAACTAAAAAAATATATACAACTATGTCCCCGGGGGCTTTGGGGGAGAAAAAGGAAAAAAAAAAAAATCTTAAAAAAAATGGTTAATTTATGTCATGATTTCATCTCAAAAAAGAAGAAAAAGAAAAAGAATAGTGGGTGCTTGTATCCATCCATCCAAATCAGCTAAGTCCGCCATACTCCAGGACATTGTCATTAAAGACCTTCCACATGGGTTCACCACCTCCCTACCACACCTCAGGTCTATCTGCCAGGCATCTGTGACTTCTCTTCTCATTTTTGCCTGCACCACAATTCCCAGAGCTGCTTCAAGGATGTTCTCTCCTTCCCCAGGTCTGGTCCATACTGGAAGTAAGGCAGGAAGAAGAGCACTGGGTCAACTACCTGTTAGCTGTGTGACCTCAGGGAAGTTACTTAACCTCCCTAAGCCCCATCCCTAAACTCCTCAAGGAACTGAAGTCACTTACCTTAATCACCCATTCAACCTTGTTGAGATATTTCTTTAAAGGAAACCGGGCCACTAGATCCACTGAGGTGGGAGTGAGAGGAGCATCTTCCCAGAGAAGGTAAAGCTAGAACTCAGGTTTAAAGGAGGCATTAACTAGTGGTAGGCAAAAAAGAAAGAGAAGAATATTTTACAGACAAGTTTAAATTTATTAACCTCTCTGAAAATCAGTTTTCTTGCTTGTTCAATGGAGGTAAGAGCACCTTCTTCCAAAGGTCGTCAAGAAAAGCAAATGAATCCTCAGGTACATAGTGCTCAGTGCTTGGCACATAGTGTTTTCTTCTTCCTTGCCTTCCACCTTCCACACATGTAATCTGCTAGAAGGGAATCTCAGATTCAAAGGAGGCAAAGTCCCCTTCAGGGTGGGTTGTAAGCCCCTTTGTCTACCCAGGTGATTGGTGATCACCATGGAATCTGGCCAAGCTAGTTGTTTGGAATGACTGGCCTTAGGGGTAAGTGGTCACAGGATTGGAGGAAGGCAAATTCATGGACAGCAGAGAGTAAAATGGGTCAAGGCATGTAGTCCTCCTCCTCCACACTACCTCTAGTCCTCCAGCCAATCCAGCCTGCTCCCAACACTCTTGAAAAAACAGATAACCACAAAGAAAGCAGAAAGGTGCTAATGTATACTGAGTACTGCTGGCATTGGGCTAGCTGACCCGGCACACATTGTCTAGTTTGAGTCTCACCAAGGTGCAGGTACCAAAGCTAGAGCAGTTATCCCAGATCATTTGCTAGTGAAGGCAAAGCTGGAATTCAAACCTGGGTCTCCAAAATTCCAGTTCCCTTTAGTCCCTCTAGTGCTGACCTTTGCCTGGGAGAATGTGGGAGGAGGCTGACACAGGCAGGGGATGCTGCCAAGGAAACACTTGTATAAGTGTGGACGGCTTCAGTCACGTCCCTCTGCAGCCCCCTACCACCACCTCCCTCCACCCGCCACCACCCCCTGGTGGGGGTGGGGATAGGGAAAGCTGGGGGTGGGGGAATCCACAATGTGGGTAGGAATGCCAGAGTTAGCCTGTGGCTGTACTCACAGCTCCCCTCCCCTACCCTCTCCTAAGCACCTGGGAGGGGGTCCTCATAACCTCGCAGGCCCTCTTCTCAACCCCCGGACTCTGCATCCATCCACCCATCATTTCGTGATCCTTGGCAAAAGCTGAGGTGGAGAGAAGGGGTCTTATAAACACTTAAGCCTCCACATCTGTAATCCCCTCCCAGGCAGTCAAGCCAGCTGTGCTGACTTTGGGCAGGAGTGAGGGAACCTCTGCAATCAATCCCCTGCTAAGTAACAACCCCCCTATCCAATCTGGGCCAGATGCCCTAGGAAGGGGATACCAACCCAAGTTCCCAGCATGTACTCCTAGAGCCCACCCTGAAGCTTAAGGAAGAGAAGCTAGCAGCTGGGGACCCCCCCTTCTTGAGGGGGACAACTCTCTCTTCCAGACGGCTCCTCTCTCCTCCCTCCTCCCTGCTAATAGGTATTTCCTGTTTATGAGGCAGCTAAGGCTGGGCTTTTGGGAAGGGATGGAGAGGGAGCTTGCCCCCCCCCCCCCCCCCCGCCCTTCCCAGGGCTGGGTTGGGGAGTCCTTGAGGAATGCCTGAAGGTTGGGAGGCTCCTCCCTGGGGAAAGAGAGTTCTTTACATTGACCATCCAGATCATCCTCCCTCCCACCCACCCCGCACCATGGCCTCAGCCTCTACGGGTAGGGGGCACTGGAGGGGTCTGCTTCCTGTCCTCCCCAGTCTCAGAGGCCCTCAAAGGAAAGCAGCTTCCAGGCGAGGGGTGGTTGGGGGAGGCCGAGACTGGATGGAGAAAGGGGGAAGGGAAGAGTCTCTTGACTGATGAGTCACAGCCTGCAAGGGGGAAGCATGGCTTGTGATTCCCCCACTCCCCAGTCCAACCTGGCGGTCATTCCGCTGCCTCCCTCCCCCCAGCAAAACACAGATCCCAGGCCCTTAGGCGGAGCAGGGCGGGGAACCACTTAATTAACCCTTTTAGCTCTAATCCCAACTGGTTTAGCAGGCAAGGGAAGGTGGTTAATTTTGGGAGGAGGCGAGTTGAGGGTTTGCTACAAGAATTAAGATAATACTTCTTTTCCCACCCACGTTGGGGTGGGAACGCGTAACAGGCAGTCTCCAGAGTAAGACTGGGGTCTCAGCAGAGAGCATGGCTGGGGGTCGGCAGTACCTTTTCTCTCCCTCAGCGCGGCCGGGGGTGGAGAGAGAGCTACACCTCACAGCCCACCCTGGCTCCGCCTCCCCCAGTCCCGGCTCCCGCTCCGGCTCAGCTACGCTCCCAGCTCGGCGGCACGCGAGGACCGACACCGAGTGCGAGGCTTCGCCTCCGAGCCCTCCTCCCCGCCCTCCCTCTCTGGGGTCTCTGCCTCCTTCTCCTTTTTTAAAAGCTGCGTCACATGCATGCCGTTCCCTGAACGCTCTCGGCCCCTCGCCGCCCGCCCGCCGCGCGGCGCACGCACGTCGTCGCTCGCTGCGCGCCCGCCCGGGTCACTTTGACACGGCTCTCCCCTCCCACTAGCAGGCAATTAGCATATTAATAAAGCCCGGCCCAGCCCGGCTGGGGCTGGAGAGCGGGCGCGTACAAGAGCGAGAGGGAGAGGGAGAGCGAGAGGGAGAGGAAGAGGGGGGCGAGCCGCGGCGGCGGTGGCGGCGGGGAGGGCGGCAGGAGCGCACAGACACGCACACGCACACGCGCACACACGGACACACACTCCGGGGACGCACACCCGCGCGCACACACGCAGAGGCAGCTCGCCTTCCTGCTTGGCTTCCTTCCTGTCTGCTCCGCGCCTGACAGGCCCCTCGCTGCAGCCAGGGGCCGCCCGCACCGGGCCGAAGCCGGGCCGGGCCGGCGGCGAGGGCAGCGGGGGCCGCGGGCGGCGGCGGCGGCTCATGCCCGGCCTGTCCCCGCGCGGGGCGGGCACCGTGACTCGGCTGGGCCCTCAGCGGCGGGCGATGTGAAGATGTCAGTGGGCTGTGCCTGTCCTGGTGAGTGGGGCCGCGCGGCCGTCCGGCCCCTCCCTCCCTAACCCTCCCGGCAGATCCCTCACCCCTTGTTTGGCGAGAACTTGTGTGGGGGGCGTCCATGGCGTGGCGGAGGTCGGGGGCTGTGAGGGATATGCGGGGCCTCAGTCTGGGGGAGGGCTTTCCCCAACTGTGTAAATGCGCAGCAGCCCAGAGGCACGGGGAGGGGATGCTGGGGGTAGCTTATGAGTATGTTTTTGTGGGGGGAGGCTAATTGGGGCTGGGTTGGGGGGCAGAAATTCCCAGAATTCCAGGGTGTTAGCCAATCAGAAGTGAGTCTGGACTTTTGACCCCCCCCCTTGGGTCATCATAGAGTTGTGATTGGCTGGTTTGGGTTGCCCCCACTTCTCTTCTGCTTATTCCCTCTTACATATTTTGTGACACCCCCTCTTGTCTATTTCTGAGGTCCGTGTTTGGGGATAGGGATTGATTGGAGCCCTTCTTGCCCCCCTCCAAATTTTCTTGCCTGTTGTCAGGGAAGGTTGGCCCTCCTGAGGGACTGGAGGTACTCCTGTGTGTTGTGGGGGCGGGGGGGGGGGGGAGATAATTGGCCCCTCGGGTCTGGCAGTCTCTGCCCTAGTGGGAGGGGGAATGTGGCAGCCCCAGGCAAGCTAGGAAATAGAGTGATTTGTGAGACTTGAGTTGAGGGGAGCAATGTTTGACCCCAAAGTGAGAACTGGGGAGACGACTTAGGCTCAGTTCCCTCCCTCCCCGAAACACACATCAACTCTTGCCAGTGACAGCCTGGGTCTGAGTTCTTTCCTGGGGAGGAAGAGGCTCTGCCTCACTGCCAAAGGGAAAGAGAGAGGTTATGTGACTGGAGAGGTATTCTTCAGACAGTCTCAGAACACCGTCTATCCCCATCCCTAGGACTCTGGGTTCTTGAATTATTTGCAGGACCCCCTCCTGTCCCAGGCTGTAGTTAGTGTCTTTCTCATAGTCATGTGTCCCTGAATCTAGCCTGGTTTGGATCCTTTGCCCCTCCAGATGCCCTGTGCTCTGGGAGACCCAAACCCCACAACAGCACCCCCACCCCAGCCCCCAGGCCCCAAGGGAAGCTGCCAGTGCAGAAGCTTCCTTGAAAATCATGTGACCCAGGCCAAGCTATGCTGGGCTGGGCACACGGTTAAAGTGCCTGCTGAGGGTGACATTTAAGGTCCATGAGGCCCAGAGGAAGGGCTAGTAGATCCTGAGGATCCTGGAATATCTGGGTGTGGGAAACCCCTGCCTCCTGCTGCAGAGGGTGAGGGAGAGGGGGAGAGGGAAGAGCTTGGCAAGCGGGAATCCTGCCTGGCCCCATCATTCCTCCTCCTACCAGCTTGGTGTGTATGCTTGTGTGTGTATTTTCTTTATAATTGCCCCCATGCTGGGTACCCTGTTCAGATCCATCCATGCTCTGAGTCCGCCCCATGGCCTTGGTCTTCCATCACCACACATGAGCATAGCAGAAGCTAAGTAGGGCTCTGAACAAGCTATAGGGCTGAGTCTTAAATTTTGATTCTTAGTTCCTAGGAATAGGGGATAGGAGGTGGATATGGAAGGGTTGTCAGGCTGGAGGTAAGGAAGGTTGGCCCTGAAGTTGGGGCAGAGTGTCTAGGTCTAGTAGGAGAAGGGACAAAGTTTCCCCCTCAGTCTCTCTGGGAGCAGCCTGGGGACAGGAAGAGGACTCATCTACAGGGGTGTATGTGACGGAGAACAACTTCAGTCAGTGCTCCAAAAGGCATGTTCCTTTTGTGTGTCTGGTGGCCTGGTTGGGGGAAAGGGGGCAAAAGATGGTTAAGAGTGAGGAGTCTTTTTCCTCAATATCTGAAAGTGAAGAAGTCTTATGGATTGACGCCACATAAGATGGATGGAGGTTAAACTTCAAGGAGAACCACATGGGGAGGGGCTTGAGAGTGCCTGGGGGTGGGGAATGGTAGGAATTGGGGTAAGGGAGGGGACCAGGCTTGCATGGGTGAGTGGGAGCACATGGCTGAGCACAAGCGTATCATGGCAGCATGTACAGTCCAGGCCCAAAGAGCCCCCCCTAACCTGAGCAGCCCTGGGGTGGGGGCCAGGGCGCCCTGGCAGGCCGCCTGCCTGCTGCCTGCCTGCCTGCCTGTCTGAGTCTCTCCTTTGTGCTCTGCTGTCTCCCGGCTCCTCCTCCTCCCCCAGCCCGGCAGAGACAGCACATGCCCCACACATGTGACTGAGGGAAGCCAGAGCACACGCAGACCCACACGCATGCACATGCGGAAGGAAACACCACAACATACACACACACGCACACACACACACAGCTCCCATAGAGCTTCTTGGAGTGGGGAATAGCTTCTGGGGCTTTGGTCAGGAGCAGGGAGAACCTCTGCTAAGGGGCATCACCCTGGGCAGGGCAGGTTGCTGAGGGGGCCAGGGCCTGTCTGGGGCAGCATGTGGCTCAGAAGGGTTAAGGCAGGGAGGAGTAGGGGGAGGGGAGGAGGCAGCAGTGGTGGCGGCTGGGAGCCAGGAGAGGAGGATGGCAGAGCGCCAGGCCAACGGGAGGCCGGGCACAGACAAAGGAAGGGGGGCAGGCACACTGGAGGCCTGGGTCAGGGAGCCCCGGGGGCCCGGGCAGGGGGCAGTGCTGGTACCTTATCCTGTGGGATAGGGGAGGCTGCTGACCTTTGGAGTTCCCACCTCCAGGAGAGGTGGTGTCTCTCATCTCTCCCTCATCACCTTTGTCATTCTTTGCTGCTCCCTGCTTTCTCCCTACTCCACCCCATCCAATTTTAGGGCCTTCAAACTCAGACTTGATCTCTTTAGCTGGCCCTCTTCTGTCCTTGTGCAAGTGGGGGAATTAAGTCAGAACTGAGAGAGGAGCAGACTTGCAGAGAAGAGGAACTAAGAGAGTGCCTGATTTGAATGATATGCCTGAGTCTTGATGCATCTTCGTATTTAGGAGCCCTTCTCTCTGAAATTTGAGGGGATAGACTGGGTGCGAGTTCTAAGCTCTGAACTAGGGGCAGACGCCAGAGCGCACACCCATCCCCCCTCTCCATGTAGACAGTCATTTGTGGCCAGGAGTGGCCATTCCTTGGAGGGAAGGGAGTAGAAATGCCCAAAATGCCCCAGGGCTGGGCTTGTATGAGTGGGGTTAGAAGTCCTCGGTTCCAGCCTCAGGCCCTCCTGTCCCACTGTTCAAGTTAGGATAATATTTGGCCCTGTATACTGTGACGATCTCTTGAGGTACTACCTATAAATGCACCCATGGAAAGTTTAAAGGCACAAAACAAATGACAGGAATTGTCTCACACAAAGGGTGAGGGGTCTGGTTATCCCAGAGTTGGGCTGTAAATTTGGAGTTCAGTGGGAATGTCTTAAGTCCTGGTGGTAGGTAGTATGTTGCAGGGTCTGGCTGAATGTCACAGATTTCAGTATGTTTGTGAAAGCTAGGGTGTATCGTATGGTCAGGCCATGATGGAGAATGGTATGCAGGTTTCAGGGAGGGTGATTTATGGGGTTAGTCCCTGCGTAACAAATGGTAAGGGTGTGTATGTAATAGTCTGCCACAAGTTCAGGGGATGTAATGCAGTTTTGGTGTGTGTGTCAGGGTCAGGGGGCATGTGTGTCACAGATGCCAGTGTGTATGGAAGTCGGGGTCTGACATAGACTGTGTATGTATGTCCTGGGTTGGATTTATTTAGAGTTTGAGGTGTATCACAGGTTGAAGTGTATATTAGGTACTGATTTATGTAAAAGTAAGATGTGTTATTTATGTGTGGAGGATGTTCACAGAGCCAGGTGCAATATTATTATCACACAGTCATGAGAAATCCTGTCATGGGGCTGTGTGTGAATATGGTTGGGTGGGTCGACAGGGGATAGGGAGCAGAGACTCAAATTGCAAAGAAGTAGGAGGTCTGTACTGCCCCCCACCCCTGTGTGTGTGTGTGTGTGTGTGTGTGTGTGTGTGACTTTTTTCCTATCTATCTGGGAAGCAGGTCCTGGACCACTACCCAAAGTTTACAAACACCCATTCTCTTGGGAGTTCCGGCTTGCATTGGAGAACAGGCCCTACCCCTGTAACCACATACCTTTTTGGTTGGGCAGGGGTGTGTGGGTGGGGAGGACTCAGCAGCAGACTAGCCTTTCTGGGGACCCTTGGATGGGCAAGTTGCCTTCCCCAGCTTTGACAGGGCCTCTTTGCCCTGCACCCACGTGTCTCTGGTGGAGGGGGACCGGGGGCTTCCTGCTAAGGCAGATCTAAGTTGGGGCTTGGAACTTAGCTGGGTTGGGGGCAGGGAGCCTGGAGTGTCCCCCCTCCCTCCAATCAGTGTTTACAGGCTGAAGTCAGAGTGTGTCTCTGTCAAAAATAACCCCCTAGAGCCTCCCCCCAGCTGCTCTGGGATTTCATCAGGGGCTGAAGCCCAGGGTGGAAGCCCAGGCCAGCCTTCAACCTGAGAGATCACCCGGGAGAGGAAGAGAGATTTGGGGGACATTTGGGGGACGTTTGGGAGGTGGTTTGAAGATACTGGAAGTCTCCAGAGAGGAGAGCACCCTCCTCCATCCCTGCCTGTGGCTTTGGCTCCCCTGCTCACCCCTGAGCAGCACGCTTGGGGCTGAGGGGGGCGCATTTCAGTTCTTGGCCCCCACAGGCCTCCCCTCGATCCAGGTCCCTCCAGGCCCAATCTGTTCCGTCTCCACCTCTCTGTCCCCCATCTCTCCCAGTCTCTATCTCTCTTTTGTTTTTCTCAGCAGTCCTCCCTGCCTGCCTCCCTCTCTCCCTCCCTCCCTCTCTCCCTCTTCCTCTTTCCTCGCAGGGAGGGGGCGGGGCCGGTGGGGGCAGCTCCACCCTCCGCCCGCCCTGGGGCCTCATTCTGAGAGAGGCTCGGAGAGAGCGAGCGAGGAGGGAGGGAGAGAAAGGGAGAAGAGGAAGGGAGCCGGCGGGCGCTGCGTGTGTCTGTGCGTGTGCGAGTGTGAGTGAGTGTGAGTGCCGGGCCCTGCCTCTCCTGGTGCCCCGGCAGAGGGGCCCGCTGGCTTGGGGAGGGCGGGCGGGCTGCTTGGAGGCAGAGGCAGCGAGAGGCGGCGGCGGGGAGAGCCGAGGAGGAGGAGGAGGAGAGAGGAAAGAGCGGAGCAGCCATTGTTGAGGGAAACCTTGCAAACAAAGAAGGCTCCGGACTCCCCGCGGCCCCCCGCCCCCCAGGCCGGCCCCCTGGCCCCCAGCCCCCGGCCCAGTGGCCATTGTAACTTTCCCCCGGGGTTGTGGCTGCCGCGGGGCTGGCCGAGGCTGTGCGTGCGAGTCTTTGTGCGGCCCGCGGAGTGGAGCTCCCAGCCAGGCCTGCCTGTCCCACTCGGGACATGAGCGGCTGAAGTTGGCCCCCCCTCAGTCCTCACCCCTGCCAGGGCCCCTCTAGGCTTCCAGCCGCTCCCCGCACCTCTCCTGGCCCCCTCAGTTCTCCCAGGTAAGTCTGGGCACCCTGCAAGCCTGTTGGGGGTGGGTGGCAGGTCCTCTGTTTGGCCCAGGCCTGGTATGCTGGCTGAGGGAGAGGTGCCCCAGCTCAGAGAGGCCAGGGCTCTCAGGCCTGCTGACCTGTGGCCAGTCCCCAAAGGGAGGGGGCCTGCCCTCAGGTCCGGCTGGTTACCATGGAAATGCCCAGCTGGAGGTGCCCCCCTCAGCCCCAGGATGCAGCTTCCATCCTGAAAAACTTTACTAGTTCTGGGCTCTTCCTCTCTTCTCCCCCTTCCTAAGGGCTCCCCAATTGCTAGAGGTGTGAGCTGGCGCTGTGTCTGACTCTATGGCTGCATGACACATCCTCTTCACTCCCACCCCCACCTTGCTCCCTCTACCCCTGCTGCTGGGGACAGGCAGCAACAGGGACAGATGGTCTGGGTGATGTTCCCTCCCCTTCCCTTCTCACTCCCAAGCCCTTGTGCTGGGGCTACTGGGAGTTGCTGTGGCTCTGGAGAGATGCTGAATTTGTTTGTGTCCATTCACTGGAGGTGTATGTAGAGGCCCCAGAGCTTTGGGGTTTAGCTCCTAAGAACTGTTACCCAGCCCCAGGCAATGCCTGTCAGTTCTCTAGTTCTGAAAAGCTCTGAAACTTTGTTCAAACTTAGAGAGGAACCCGGGGTTCCTGCCTCCCTTCTCTTCAGTGTCTTGAGCTGACTCCTTTCTTCAAGTGGCCCTGAAACTGAGGGGCAGGGGCAGTGATGCTTTTGGGGAATGGATGGCCTAGTTAGGGGACAAGGGCCAGGTCTGATAATCTAGGCTCTTGGGCTCAGTGCCCAGGCCTGGCCTCTGGTGGGCTGTGTGAACTTAGGCTTCCTACATGGCCTTAGTCTGTCTGTCTCTGGAGTGGAGAGACTTGCGCATGGGAGAGACTGTCTCTTTCCTGAGGACATAGGCTCCTCATTCAGTCTAGAGTGGCATGTGAAGGCTGTGTGTGCTGTGCTGGGAGCACGTGGACGTGGCCTGTGAGAGCTCACGCATGGGGTGAGGGCCTGTTGTGGGCACCCTGATCCTGCCTGGGGCTGCTGGGTTACAGCCCTTGGTAGGCATGTTGGGGCGAGCTGAGGGTGGAAGCCTGCTAGGCAAGATGAGGCACACGCGTGTGCAGGCACACACAGGCTCTGACTTTCGGCTCCTTCAGGGACTGTGCTATAGGCCCCTCTGGGACCTCCATTTGCCCATATTATGAGGAGGGGGCTCTGGGGAGAGAATTAAATGACACATGTTGGCACGGGGTCTTCCTTTGTCTCTTCCCCGCAAGGAACAAAATGGATTTTGTATCTAAATTGCGGAGGGGGCTCAGATACAGCCAATACAGCTACCCTTCCAAATTTAATCAAGTTTTAGGAACGTGAGGAAGCAGCTATGACTGGGGTCAGGACCTTTGGAGCTGTGCCTCCGTTTCCCCTCCTATCTGGTGGGAAGGGGGAAGATAGTACCTGGCTCATACTCAACTGTGAATGAAACACTTCTTCCAGTCAGAAAATGGTACACCAGGAACTGTGTGCTGCTGGGTGAGGTGGAGAGGGGACACGTGTGCACATGCACAGATAAATACAAGCAGACACCCTTGTCTAGTTACCAGTTGCCTCCTAGACTGAGCCCCCTGGCATCTAGACTCCTTCCCAGGTCTCCTATTTTCTGTTTGTAAGTAGAGTGGGATCCAGTGGAGGCCCATCTACCTCTCTCCCCAACTGCAAGTCTCAAAAGAGAAAAGGGGTTGAGGCCTTGGGTTTCTGGTTTGGAGACAATACTAGACCCATGGCTGGTGTGGGGGAGGGGGCTGGGCTGATAAGGGAGTGGCCGTTGGTGGGGGAGGCAAGAGGCCCAACTGGTTATCTAGTGGGCGGCACCCATCAGGCACCCACCCCCCTTTATCTTTGATCCCCTGCCCTCCTGAGACCCTGGGGTTGGAGGAGGGGCAGGGAGTTGGCAAAATCCCCATTCCCCCTCCCCCAACTTGATTTCCAGAGGGCAATAGAGAGGTAGAAATACTACAGAATATGGGAATCAGAAGATCTGGGCTCTAGTCCTGGCTCTGCTGGTTACCAGCTATGATCTTGGCAAGTCTCCTTAAGCTTTCAGTTCTTCATCTGTGAAATGGGAATGTTAGAGTTGACCCTGCCACCTCACAAGGTTGTTGTGATGATTGAACAAAATAATATAGATGAAAAGGGAGGTTATCAAAATGAGATTCTAATGTTTGGATATTTATTTGTTCTATGGTATTGACATTTCTTCCCAGCTTCAATTCTGTCATCCAGGGCTCAGCCACGTGAAGAAATGGGGTCTTGGGTATTAGGGCTGAGTACTTCTAGTTTCTTTTCTTTTCTTTTTTTCCTTTTTTGAGGAAGATGAGCCCTGAGCTAACATCTGCCGCCAATCCTCCTCTTTTTGCTGAGGAAGACTGGCCCTGAGCTAACATCCGTGCCCATCTTCCTCTACTTTATATGTGGGACGCCTGCCACAGCATGGCTTGACAAGTTGTGTGTAGGTCTGCACCCAGGATCCAAACCAGCAAACCCCAGGCCACTGAAGTGGAATGTGCGAACTTAACAGCTGTGCCACCAGGCCGGCCCTCTAGTTTCTTAATAAAACAAGATTGGAGCCAGATTTAGAAGCAGAGATAGGTGCTCCCTAGAGTAGTCCCCCTCCCCTAGTCCACTCTGGGGCCTCCAGAAGATGAGTCCCTGTCCACACAGTCTAGCAGACTTCTAGGAGAGCTCTCAAGGGGGACTCGGGACCCCTTCTTCTTTTCCCTTCTAGGTTGTTCCTCAAAGTCATTCAAGCTGTACTCGCCGAAGGAGCCCCCGAACGGCAACGCCTTTCCCCCTTTCCATCCCGGCACCATGCTAGATCGGGATGTGGGGTGAGTCTCTTGTCCATTTCAGGAGATGGATCCTGCCTGAAAAGGGGAGGGATTGATACCCCCCAATAATTCCTGTCTTCCACCCCCATTCTCATAGCCTCTTCCCTTACACAGCCCAACTCCTATGTACCCGCCTACATACCTGGAGCCCGGGATTGGGTAAGTAGAGTCCAGTGGAGAAGGAGGTGCTTTCCATTATGTGGGTGAAAGTAGAGGCGGGGGTGTGGAGAGATTCTGCTCCTACTGACTTTCCTTCTTCACTTCCCCCAGGAGGCACACCCCATATGGCAACCAAACTGACTACAGAATATTCGAGCTTAACAAACGGCTTCAAAACTGGACAGAGGTATGGCCAGGGGGAAGGGGCTGGGAGGAGGAGGGCCATCTGGGCACTCCTGTGGGATGTTTTCTGGCACACACAAACATTCCTCCTTGTGCTCCTTAGGAGTGTGACAATCTCTGGTGGGATGCTTTCACAACTGAGTTCTTTGAGGATGATGCCATGTTAACCATCACTTTCTGTCTGGAGGATGGACCAAAGAGATATAGTGAGTGGCCTCTGGGGTTCCTGCCAGCTCTGCTGTGACAGTGTATACCTCCTGTGTCCTTCTAAGTTCTGGGAGTGGGTATTTGTCCCAGGGGATCTGTCTTGGCAAGGGTGACATCTGCCTGACCCTTTTTGAGGCCCTTCTGTTCTGAAAAGTTTGTCCCATCTCTACAGCCATTGGCCGGACCCTGATCCCACGCTACTTCCGCAGCATCTTTGAGGGGGGTGCTACAGAGCTGTACTATGTGCTTAAGCACCCCAAGGAGGCATTCCACAGCAACTTTGTGTCCCTTGACTGTGACCAGGGCAGCATGGTGACCCAGCACGGCAAACCCATGTTCACCCAGGTTAGCAACCCAGCTGAATGTGGCACACTGAAGCACCTGGGTTTGATTCCTGTCCTCTTTCCCAAAATGTGCTCAGCTGTTCCCCAGGAAGGCATACTGGGAAGTGGCAAGATAAGAAGGGAAGGCAGGCATGCTGCAACATTCAGCAGACATTTATTGAGTTTGTATGTAACAGTTTTCTGGACCACAGGGGTATGCCAGTGAACAAGAGCCTGCCCTTATAGAGCTTAAAGCAAATAAGTGTGTCACTAGCTACATGGGGAGAGGACAAGGATCTGACAAGCATTTCTACTGTCTATGTGTATGAGTGTGAAAGGGCCAGCAGTATGACAGGTATATGAGGGGATGGTCTATGTCAGTTATGCACCCAGATTTATATGCAGGTGGCAGAAGTGTAGGCGGTGGGAGAGTTGTGAACAAATGGGAGAACAGGTATACTTTCAGGTATTGGGGAGGGGACAGTGTTGTGACAAGCTTGTCTCCAGGTGTGTGTGGAGGGCCGGTTGTACCTGGAGTTCATGTTTGACGACATGATGCGGATAAAGACGTGGCATTTCAGCATCCGGCAGCACCGAGAACTCATCCCCCGCAGCATCCTTGCCATGCACGTGAGTTGTGGGCAGGACCCAAGACACGAGGGTGAGGGCAGGCAGCGGGGAGGGTGGAACAAGGGCTGCCATTTTCTGACAGTGACCTTAGAGGGTTAGAGTTTCTCCTTCTGAAAAATGGGTTTAATAACAGCCCCTCTTCTCTCTCAGGAGTGTCACAAGGCACAGATGCAACCCAGGTACTAGTATTCTTATCTGTTTCCCCCTCTAGGCCCAGGACCCCCAGATGTTGGATCAGCTCTCCAAAAACATCACCCGGTGTGGGCTGTCCAATTCCACTCTCAACTACCTCCGTGTGAGTCTCTGATCACCCAGTTTTTGCCCCATCCTATTTAGTCTCAGCTCCATGTCTCTCCCCTGACAAGCCACCTTCTGGTCTCCCCCAGCTCTGTGTGATACTTGAGCCCATGCAGGAGCTCATGTCCCGCCATAAGACCTACAGCCTCAGCCCCCGCGACTGCCTCAAGACCTGCCTTTTCCAGAAATGGCAGCGCATGGTAGCACCCCCCGGTGAGTGCCTGGCACCTGCACCTACTCTTATCGGGATCTGATGCTGCTGCTCCCCAAGGCTGTATCTCTGTCTCCTCATGAAGCCCCTTCTTCGCTCCTGGGTCTGCAAGATTGGGATCAGGGTAGGCTCAGGCTCCTTAGGAGCCAAAATGGGGAACAAGGGGCCCAGGGCCCTGCCCCACCTGAGTCTCCTTTCTCTGGCACAGCGGAGCCTGCACGGCAGCAGCCCAGCAAACGGCGGAAACGGAAGATGTCAGGGGGCAGCACCATGAGCTCGGGGGGCGGCAACACCAACAATAGCAACAGCAAGAAGAAAAGCCCAGCCAGCACCTTCGCCCTCTCCAGCCAGGTACCTGTAAGCATCTCGGCTTTCTTCTCTCTTCTGGGCTGCCCCACTGCTGACCCTTGACCCTTGACCTTGTCCCAGCCTGAGCTCACGAGCAGGCATCGAAGCAAAGACAGTTTTTCTCACTGTACTCTGCCAGTTAGCATGGGCTAACTCCTGTCACTGATGAGAGACCGTTTCAGTCACATGCATGGTTGTGATCATGCAGGCTCAGACATAGTATCATAGGACATAAAGGGACAGAGACAGCCCTGAGAACATACGGACGATCAGGACAGACAGCTTGGGGGGACACAGACCATCAGAGATACACACACTCATACTGATAGAGGGATACACAGACTTGAATGTGTGCAAATCTGGAATACATACACATGCACATGCACACACTTCCCACATTGATGTTTTTGATCTACTCTCTCTCTCTCTTACATGTGGACAGAAGTTTAGGAGCCCCTAAAATTTTGGAGCGATAGACTAGGGAGCTAGGAGAGTAGGTTGACTTCTCCCAGAATCTAGTGGATGTGGGTTAAAGGCTCTGATGCTCTGCAGTCCTGCAGTGGGAAGGATTCCAGGGCCTGAGGGTGTCAGAGGAGTTGGGGTTTTAAATCTGGGTATGAGAGAGGGGTGGGGGTGTTGTTTCCTGGGTGGGTATTGGGGCTCTGGGGGTATCTACTTCCCTGGGCCGGGCGAGCCCCTGCCCCGATTATGTTTGGGGACCTCCGCCACTCTCAGGATGTGATGGTGGTGGGGGAGCCCACCCTGATGGGCGGGGAGTTCGGGGACGAGGACGAGAGGCTCATCACCCGGCTGGAGAACACCCAGTTTGACGCGGCCAACGGCATTGACGACGAGGACAGCTTTAACAACTCCCCTGCCCTGGGCGCCAACAGCCCCTGGAACAGCAAGCCTCCATCCAGCCAAGAAAGCAAATCAGAGAACCCCACATCACAGGCCTCCCAGTAAAGGCCTCGCCACGGCTACCCAGCACTCTGCCTACCTGCCCCACCCTTCGCAGCCCCAGGGAGCAGAAGACAGAATGAAGAGACTGAGCATCTAAAATGGGCAGCCTCTATCCACCCGCTTCAGGGAGGAACTGGACTTGCTGGGGGCAGGTGCCAAGATTTGCCCCCCACTGGCCCTGGGCTGGGCCTGGCTTCTGCAGATCCTTTTGGGGGAAGGGGGTACTCATGTGGATGCCTATGTGGACCCCGGGCCTTTGAGAAATGTCCTGACCACCCCCCCAGGGCATTTACCTCCATCCTCACCCCAGGTTTTGGGTTCCCCATCCTCCTGACTCCACCCCCTTCAAGCCTGGGGTTGTCTGTACCCACAGCCCTTAGAGACTAAAGTTATGGGGCTTGGTTGAGTTTCCCTCCCTCAATCCCTCCCCTAGGTGGCTGGTAGTAGAGGAGTAAAGCTCTGGGCTTCTCCTCCCTTCTGCCACCTATCCCAGCTCCAAGTTTTTTAAAAAATAATATTATTAAAAATGTAAGTTTAAAAAAGATCACTCATGTCCCCCCTCTTCCCCTTATTAAAAGTCCAGCTACCTCCCTACTCCTGGCAGATGGGGGGCTTAGGGCCCAGATGGAGGTGAGCATGGGGGTAGGGGGGTGTGCATTACCATTTTATACAGTTTGAGAGCTGCAGACCAAGGAGACACTTTGCCATCTCTCTTCCCTTTTCCTCTGGGGTGACTGGAGTTGGGGAAGGCATGGCATGGGGTAGGGGGCCGTTGATGGCCTCACCTTCGTGACAACCCCCTGCTGTTGTCTCTGTTTCCCCATCCTCCAGGACTCTGGCCTGCCCTCCTAGTGCTGTGATTCCCTCTGTCCCAGCCCCCTCCCCCCATGGTGTGTATATTCTTTACAAGTCCTCCACTAGAGCAGCTGTCTTGGATGGGGGAGGTGGAGGCTCCCTCCCTTAGGGAGTATGGAAGGAAGGGAGCAGCCTTGTTTGTCACTGTGTTTTTTGTTACGTCTCAGTTGGGCAGGCCTGGGGTGGGGGATGGGTTCATCTGCTCTTTCCAGTACTCTCTTCTCCCAACCCCTCAAACTGCATATCTAGTCCTCTTCTGCCCTCCACAGAGGGGAAGGAGCCACTGAGGATGTGCCAGCTCTAAGCCCACCAGGGAGCCTTAGGCCTCTGTCCCCCAGCTGAAGTAGAGGGTCTTCATCTTCCAATATCCCCTCCTTCGCCTTCCTCATAGAAGGGAGGGGGAGGCAGCCAGGATCCTCAGCTCTATTTCACGGTTGGACATGTGGAGGCTCCGGGCCCAGGGTGAGGCCAAGAGGTGGGTCCCACGAGTCTGGCCCCAGCTCTCTGGCTTCGCTGCCTTTCCCTGTGGCCAGTTCCAGAAGTGTTAGCACCACCTCTCTTCCTTCTGGATTCTGGGGCCCCACACCCTGTTTCCTCCACTCCAGCTGCCACTGTTGGAAGGGTATTGTGTCAAGAGCTGAGGGAAGGGGTAGGGAAGATGGATGTCCCGCCCTGACTGTAATGCCTTTTTTTTTTTTTTTTGGGCCATTTGAGTCATGTATGGTACCAATCAATAAAGAGACTTTTCGGTTTGAGAGTGTCTTGGTTGGTCATTGATGCCTAATAATGACTCAGTCCAAGGCAATCTTTTTCCCCTCCTTCCTGCAGTGCTTATGACCAGTCACTGGGGGGAGGTGTGAATTGGACTTGTCAATTCCCCTTCACTCCCATCTCACATTTCCCCTCACTCCTCCCTCTTCTGGTGTTGCTCCTTGTGTGTCCCAGGCTGGCCTTGTTGTTCCCTACCTCTGTCATGGGTGCCAGATAGGTGGCTCTCCTGAGGAAGGGTTCCTGGGTTAGACAGCCCTGGATTAAGTTGTTGGAGGTGGGGTGGGGAAGGGGTCCTTGCCTAGGAGGGGCTTGAGTTGGAGGAGTTGGTTAGAATGCCTGGGAGTCTCGTCCTGTCTTTGTCAGTGAGCTTCCTACTCCTACCCAGCCTCCAGCCTACGAGCCCAGCTGAGATCTCTTAACTAGTCTCCCCTGGCAGTAGGTCCCTAGGTGGGGAAGTGAGAGAAGAGTAGCAGGCTTGTTTGTCTCCTTGCTAACTTTGGGTGGGGGCATGGGGAGGAGGATGCCTAAGTACTATTGCTTGGGGGCAGTCTGAAGCTCCCTAGGAAGATGGAAGGAGCAATAGGGCACTTAGACTCTTCCAGACAGTTACTTCCCGCCAAGTCCTCTCCTCCCTCACCATTAAAGATTGGCTAGATAGGGCCACCCTGCTGTGGGTGGGGGATGTCGTCTTAGTACACACAAAGCCTCCTACCCAGTCTCCCTCATTTTCATCCCAGGCAGAGGAATCTGAGGCCTCAGACTATTCCCCAACTGAGGTCTCTGCATCTGAAGTAAGGCCTCATAGACCTTATGTCTCTACCCTCACCTCCCCAGCTGGCAGGAAGATACCAGAGGAAAGGACTACATGATCACCCCACCCCGTCTCCAGTCCACTCAGTTACCTTGGCCCTGTCCTGCAGCCAGCCCTGCTGCTCCTTATTGCCCCAGGGCCTTAAGACCCCAAGGCCTGCACTTAAACACATATACACACATGCCCCACCCCCTGACTCCTGTGCAGGCCTGACTTGACTGAAGGACATTTACCAGCCAGCTGCTACCACCAACTCACTCTGGGAGTGCTAGGTAACACTTATCTGCATTGTGTCTGTGTCTGGCACTAGGTGTATATCTGGCCTTTTTGCCTGAGTGTGTGTGCCAGTGTATGTATATATGTGATTGCTGAACTGGGAGAGGGCTTGCACGTGTGTGTAAGGGAACATCGACATGTGTGAATATATATGCGGGCTTGTATTTGCATTTGTTTATGGTATGTGTCCTGGCGGATTTATTCATTCAGCTAGTGTTCATTGAGCCGTCTCCAGGTACCAGGCCCAACTCTAGGTGCTAGGGATACTGTGCTAAACAAGGCAGAGAAGGCATGACTGCTGAGTGTGAGTGGGAGGCCATAAGTACATAAATGAGGGTGTGTTGTTGATTACATGGCTTTGCAGTACAATTCTGTTGGATTATGGGGCTGCCGGGACAGCAGTTGTGTGAGTGAGTCGGTCATTTGCATGTTCACATTTTGTGTGTGTGTGTGTGTGTCTTGGAGGAGGTGGGGGTCAAGGGAAGAGACAGATTGCCAGGCTTGGACTCTGCCCCACTTGGGGGAAGGGAATGGGCCAGAGAGACAGGGGAACCCACTTTTTAAACTCAGGAAACATAGTGGCCTGCAACTTCCTCTGGAGCCCCAGATCTGGCTCCTCCCTATTTGCCCCAGCAGCCCCTCTGGGAAAGGCCCTTGGTCAGGAAGAATTGCTGGGATGGGGGAAGGAGAGGCCCTTCAAGGTCCTCATAGCCTCTGTTTCCAGGTGCAAGTGAGGGCCTGGCCCCAGCATGATGCTGAAAAACTTGTTTTAGCCCACCTGTGTACCCCAGCCAGGTCCCACTACAGAGGCATGGGCCCTGAACCATGCAGACCTCCAGCTCCACCTGAGCCCAGCTCCTTCCCTGTGTTTTCTGTCCCAGCCCAATCCAGTCTCACCTCCAGTCCCTCCTTTATACCCCTGGCCCAGTTCAACCTGACCTCTAACCCCTTCCCCAAAGGTGAGACTCCAGCCCAGCCAGCCAGCCCAGTTCAATCTGACTTCAAGCCCTATCCCCTAAAGTGAAGAGGTCTCAGCTTCCTGCTGAGGGCTTTCCCCCATCTCTTTTCTCACAAAGTAGGGCTCTGTCTTGGGGATTAGGAGCTACAGCCTGGATAAAGAAGGGAAGGGCAGGGAAGACAGGGAGATGAGGGGCAGGAGGTGCTGAGGATGGCCCAGGTATGTTCTGGGCCAGGCTGAAAGGAAGGGGATGTGTAAAAAGTTTTGAGTCAGCGGCCCGCTAGTTCCAAGCTGAATTTCAAAGACGCTGGTTTTGGCCCCTGCTAGTCCCTGCTCCCCAGGACTCGCAATGCTTACCACAATTATGTCCCGTCTGACCACAGTCCCATTCTCTCAGGACCCACCTCTGAGGCTCCTCCTCACCCCCACCCTGAGGTCTTTGATGAGGCAGAACGGGAAAAGGGTGGAAGACTACACACCCTGCAGTTCTTAGCCTGGGGAGTAGGGGAAGCTGAATGGGAATGGACACTGACCCACACCTCTAGGTTCTTACTCCAGCCTTGGGAAGGGTCCATTTCCCACCAGTTCCAGGAGGAACTAAACCCTGGATTACTCCCTTCCCTACTGCCCCACCTCTATGCCACCAGCTCACCTCTCCAGGAGAACCTAGAGACGGTCCCTGGAGAAAAGTCTCAGAGAGGGTTGGGGGAGAATAATCTTTTCCCCGTCACCCCCAAACAAGTAAGGCTGCCTCGAGGAGGTAGGCATAATTTCTCTTCCTTTCCTTTAATGGATGTCAGATGCACCAAATTAGATTAATCATAACCTTGGTTCATGACACAGTCTTCATTGCTCCATGCACAGGACACATTTTTTTTACTTATAATGCTGTCATAAGAACTCATCAACACGAAAGCTAGGAACTTGGCAATAACTGAAATCTAACTTGTCTATCCGCATCCCATCCTTCTCCCAAGGTATCCATCATTCTTTTTGCCTTTTTATATATTTATCTTAGTTATATGTATTCCTAAAAATTTATCTTTTAAATTTTAGTTTTTTTAACCTTATTATAAAGGAATACTTCTGTATGTAATTTTTGGCAGCTGATTATTTTTACCTGGTGTTGTATTACTAAGATTCATATTACATGTTGCTGTAGTTCATTCATTTTGAAGGCTGTGTAATATTCCATTGTGTGACTATACCACAGTTCTTCATTTTTCTGTCACTGGACATTTGGATTATTCCTACGTCTTTGCTATCATGAAGAACACTTCCATGAATGTTTTTATTCCTATCTCCTATTGTACATGTGCAGAGTTTTTTTTGGTGGTATATTTAGGTGTGATCTCTGCAAACTCATGTTCCCATCTCTGAAGCCCAACTCCGAGTGCTCTTGCTATGGCAGAGGGTCTAGGGTTAAGTCAAATTAAAGTTCAAACATTTATTGAGTACCCACTATGTAAACTACTCTACATTCATTCATTCATTCATTCAGCCAGTCAAGCTACATTTAGTGAGCATCTACAACATGCCATGAGCTGGAGATAGAACAGTGAACAAGAAAACATGGCACAGACAGTTGGGCAGGGAAACAGATACTAAACAAATGGTCACATACATATGCTATTGCAATTTATGATACAACTGAATAGTGCAGGATAAATATATAATAGGGAGACCTAATTTAAACTGGTGTGTTAAGGAAGACCCTTCAAGGCAGTGATCTATCAGCGGAGACTTGAAGGATGAGGAGGACTTAAGTGAAGAGCATGGGGAACAGGATCTCAGGTAGAGAAAACAGGTCCGATGCTGGGAAGCGCTTGGCGGGTTGGAAGTGCTTGGTGGGTTGCAAGAATAGAACACCAGTTGGGTTCTCAGCCTAGGGAGCAAAGGGAAATGGTGGCAGGAGAGAGGCTGAGAGTAGATGGGACAATGTCCTGGTATCGATGATGATGATGATGATGAAGGCAGTTATTCATTCTGCATGAGGTATTGTGAGAAATCCTTTTTTTTTTTGAGGAAGATTAGCCCTGAGCTAACTACTGCCAATCCTCCTCTTTTTGCTGGGGAAGGCTGGCCCTGAGCTAACATCTGTGCCCATCTTCCTCTACTTTATATGTGGGACGCCTGCCACAGCATGGCTTAGGCGGTGCCATGTCCGCACCTGGGATCCGAACCAGTGAATCCCGGGCTGCTGAAGCTGAACGTGTGAACTTAACTGCTGCGCCACTGGGCCAGCCTCTGTGAGAAATCCTTTATATCAATTATCTCATTAAAAGCTGACCACAACTCTGTTGTAGGTACTGTTATTATCTCCCATTAACAGGAAAACACTAAAGGCCAGACACTAAGGGGGAAACTAGGGGCCAGAGAGGCCAAGCAATTTGTCCAAGGTCACAGAGTTTGCAAGGATTTTGAATTTCAGCCAAATGTAATGGGATGTGTAAGGCAAGTCATGATTAAGATCTGCCCTCCAGAAACTCCCAGAGCAAGGCAAGTCAGAGTTGGCCACAAATTTGAATACACAGTAGGGAGACCTGCGAAATGCTATAGACCAGGGCCAGCTGGTGGCGCAGCGGTTAAGTGTGCACGTTCAGCTTCAGCGGCCCAGGGTTAGCTGGCTTGGATCCCAGGTGCAGACATGGCACCGCTTGGTAAGCCATGCTGTGGTAGGCGTCCCATATATAAAGTAGAGGAAGATGGGCACAGATGTTAGCTCAGGGCCAGTCTTCCTCAGCAAAAAGAGGAGGATTGACAGCAGACGTTAGCTCAGGGCTAATCTTCCTCAAAAAAAAAAAAAAAAAAAAAATGCTATAGACCTTTAGAGAGAGAAATGTGTTTTGACCAAAGAGATCTGGGAAGCCTTGTTGCTGAAGGTGAAATTGGTCGTGATTGTCTAAGGGAGGTGGACCTATGGCAAGGACTGACAGACATTCTAACTGGAAGGATAGCTTTAAGGAAGGTACTGAAGGAGGAGGGTCCAGGGAGAAGACAATTGACCAAGGAGGTGAGGCTGTAGCAGCAAAAGGTACGCGGGTGGGTAGGGGGTGGGGTGGGGGGCCACCGTTGGGGTGTCAAGGGAAGGAATGGTGGATACTTTGATGGATGGGAGAGAAGAAATCAGCAAACTGCCCTCCACAATCTTCCTAAATTGTAGAACTTTGAATGACAGGTTGAGAAGTTTAGACTTAATTTTATAGGGGATGGGAAGCCACCAACAGTTTTGTGTGTGTGTGTGTGAGGAAGATTAGCCTTGAGCTAACATCTGCTGCCAATCCTCCTCTTTTTGCTGAGGAAGACTGGCCCTGAGCTAACATCCATGCCCATCTTCCTCTACTTTATATGTGGGACACCTGCCACAGCATGACTTGCCAAGGGGAGTCACCAATAGTTTTTGAACAGAGAAGTAACCTAGTTAGATGTGCTTTTTAATAAGATTAGTTTAGTGTGACGTAGAGGACTAGAGAAAGGGGACCAATTAGAAGACCATGAAGTTCATGCTGCTAGCAACTTAGAAAACCCAAACAGGAGCTGGCCACGTGGCCGAGTGGTTAAGTTCACGCGCTCCGCTGCAGGCAGCCCAGTGTTTCGTTGGTTTGAATCCTGGGCGCAGACATGGCACTGCTCATCAAACCACGCTGAGGCAGCATCCCACATGCCACAACTAGAAGGACCCACAATGAAGAATATACAACTATGTACCAGGGGGCTTTGGGGAGGAAAAGGAAAAAAATAAAATCTTTAAGAAAAAAAAAGAAAACCCAAACAAAAAGATCCAAACTTATCGTAAAATAAATTATACAAGATTAAAGGATTAAATGTAAGCAAATAAAATTAGAAAACAGATAGTATTTGTCAACCTTTTAGGAGTATGTGTAAGGAGGATAAACTTGCAAGTTTAAATGCCATAGAAGAAATCAAAAAGGAAAAGAGTGAATTTCACCTTGAGAAAAAAAGAAACAACAAAGGAAAAGAGTGATCAATTTGACTACATAACAGACTAAATTTACAACTTTGGTATATGTGTGTATAAATAAAAACAAACCAGATCCCTACTCCCCCAAGCCTCCAAAAAAGCAGAGACACTGGGAAATATATTTGCAGCATATGCGATGAGTTACAATATTTTTGTATAACTAATTCATGAAAAATAGATTAAAATAGAGGCTACTCAATAGATAAATGGGTGAAGGACAACTTCAGAGGAGGAAGCAGTAAGACTAAAACACATCAAAAGAATGTATATTGGGGCCAGGTCGGTGGCACAGTGGTTAAGTTCACATGTTCCGCTTCAGCAGCCCAGGGTTTGCCGGTTCAGACCCCGGGTGCGGACATGGCACCGCTTGGCAAGCCATGCCATGGTAGGCATCCCACATATAAAGTAGAGGAAGATGGGCATGGATGCTAGCTCAGGTCCAGTCTTCCTCAGCAAAAAGAGGAGGATTGGTGGCAGATGTTAGCTCAGGGCGAATCTTCCTCAAAAAAAAAAAAGAAGAAAAGAAAAAGACAGAATCCTAGTGGGAACTAACAAAAACGTGAATTAGGGCATTTGTGGTGGGACTGGGCAGAGAAGGAGAATAGATAGAATTTGGCTGCTTACTGAGTATGAGGAGTGAGTGGGTGGGAAGAAGGGAAGGCAATGTTTGGAGGACCTGGAAGGACACTGGTGCCGTGAACTAAAATGGGGATCCTGGAATAATCACAGCACCTTGGTTCAGAGCATAGGCTCCTGCTATAGATGCCCCTGTTTTGAATCTTGGCCCAACCACTTATGAGTGGGTAACCCTGAACAAGTTATTTAACCTTTGAGCTTGTTTCTTCATCTCTAAAATAAGGATAATAATAGCACCTGTCTTATAGGGTTGTTAGGAGGATGAATTGATATATCGAGTTTAGAAAGTGCCTGGCACAGAGCAAACTTTCAATAAAGATTAGCTATTGTGATATGTCCAGAGGCCCTGGGAGATCAGGGAGGGAGGTAGAGGTAGGACTTCTCTGTCCCCAGCCACCTGTCAGACTAGAAGACTAGAAATAGTCCTTCCACCTCTCCTTTTCCAGCCAGCTCACTCTCAGGAGGTCACCCCAGGGGATGCTCCAAAGGCCACAGGAGTGGGAATGGATGGGACCCTGAAGTGGGATGTGTGGGAGGTTGGAGTAGAGGAATGGGAGAGTCAGGAACTAGGAAATGGCAAATTAAGTAGGCCAATCTAGCCGTAAAACAAAGAGGCTCTGGAGCACACCCCATCAGAGGCCTGTATGAGAGTCCCATGTCAGTGTATTAGGATGATTTCTGGATGGTGTAAGGAGGGGGCACAGGAGAAGCTGTCTCCCTTTGCCCAATAGGTGCTGGCTAATTGGGTCCGTTCTGCCTCACCACTCTGCCTCCTCCCTGACCTAGACCTAGGCTTGCTGAGAGCAGAAAAAACAAAGACAGCCAATGAGACATCCACAGGAAGATAAGGGGAGCTCTGTTTGCAGGTCTGCCTCCAGAGGCCATCCCTGCCACCGCAGCTCGCTGCCCTGCACACACAAGAGGTAGGACATATGAGTAGCTACCCGGATGTCTGGCTGAAGCCTAAGACCACATTCCCTCCTGTCCTTTCCCAGGTCTTGAAATGTGAGGCTGGCTATGTAACAGTGCCTGGTGTTTGCCTTCATCTTCAGTCTGGTATTCTTCCTGTTCAGCCTCAGCCTGTATGGCTGCCTGTGTGAGTTCTGCAGGGGCTGTTAGTTCCATCAGTCCAGTTCCCAGCACCACTTGCAAGCCTGCTTCCTGCTGGCCATGATCATGCTCCTCCTGTATGTTGCCCTTTCTGTACCTAGTACCACCCCTCATGTCTGAAAGCTGGTTCCTCAGGCTGGAAACCACCTTTGGTCTCCTCAGAGAGATCCCATCCTAATCTGTGACTCCTCCCCACCTTGACTATCTGGGCCCCATCCCTCCATGAACCAACCCTTTCATTGCCCAGAATTCCTCAAACCCATCCCTTCCCCAAACCATGGCTCCTCTCATCGGCTCCAACCCCTCTTCCATTTTCCTTTCTCATCCCTGACCTCCCCACCTCCATCCATCCCCTTCCAACTTCCACACCTCCACCTGTCCTCTGCCCCATTCTCCTCTTCTGACTCTCTTGACCTCTCTCCACATTCTGACCTGGCCTTGAGTTCCCTCCCTCCCCTCCTGCCTTGTCTCCCCAGGGACTGGAGCATCTGCAGCTTCATAAACAATAAGCAGCTATGTAAGGCCCTTTCCTACAGTGGCCAGTCCCTCAGAAATAACAAGTACAACCTTTGCTCCTCCCTTAAGTCCATCCCCCAGGCACAGAGGGGACTTAACTCTCCCGCCACCCCTGGGAATTTCCCTCAGCCCCAGATCCCATCCCCACTCCAGAATCCCAGCCTCCCAGAAAGCCCGGGTCACACCCATGGGAGCGTCAGATTCCAGGCATCACAGTCACAGATGTGAGACCCCAGCCCATCCACTCTAATTTCTCTGTCCCTTCTCCCTAGGGATCATATCTGGGCAGGAAATACCCTTCCCTCAAAACTTTTCTGATCTCCCAGAATCCTGACCCTGTTCCCTCTACCTCCCAGAACATGGATACAAACACTATCTATGGATGGGAGCCCATCAGAAAAATCCAATCTAACCTGCTGGGTGAGGTGGAAACAGCCTGCAGTGAGACTAGGAGGGGTGGGGAGCTCTGGTGGTTCATCATCACCCTGTCTCACCCAGACTTCAGGCCCTTGCCGGGGATCAGCATGTGGATCACCCTCCATGGGTATCTCCATTACGCGTTTTTTTTAACGCCACCAAGCAATTCTCCAACACCAGCTGGATGTCCTACAATTCAACTCAATTCTGACACTATCTATCTGGAGAATAGCGTTAGATCCCACAGGTTAAGGGTTCAGTCCCACAAGACTCCCCCACTTCAGATGCCAGTCACAAATTCAGGTTGTTACCTGTGCTTCTGACCGACTAGTTATAAATTGGACATTCCCACGACTCCCTCCTCAGTTTGATTAGTTTGCTAGAGCAGCTCACAGAACTCAGGAAACCCATTTACTTACTAGATTACCAGTTTATTACAAAGGATATTAAAGGATACAGATGAACAGCCAGATGAAGAGATACATAGGACAAGGTCTGGAAGGGTCCTCAACACCAGAGCTTCTGTCCCTGTGGAGTATGGGGTGTGCCACCCTCCTGGCACGTGGATGCATTCTGGTTCATCCACCTGGAAGTTCCCTGAACCTTGTCTTTTTTATTTTTTTATGGAGACTTCATTGCATAATCATGATTGATTAAATCATTGGCCATTGGCAACTGATTCAACCTCCAGTTCCTCTCCCTTCCCCAGAGGTCAGGGGGGTGGGACTGAAAGTTCCAACCTCTAATCACAAGTTAGTTCCCCTGGTAACTAGCCCCCAACCTTAGGTGCTTTCCAAAAGTCACTTCATTAACATATGCTCAGGTGTGGTTGAAAGGGGTTTGTTATGAATATCAAGACACATTTATCATTCTTATCTCTTAGGAAATTCCAAGGGTTTTAGGAGCTCTCTGCCAGAAAGGGGGATGAAGACCAGCTATGTCTGTGTGATAAATCACAATATCACAGCATCAAAAGCCCATGCTGGAGTCCTTGTCTGAGCTGATTGGGAATGAGAAGGATGGGTTTGGGGAGTGGCTGTGGGTGGGCGACCCAAAGCAGGCCCAGGAACAAGCAGGCCCACACTGATAACAGTCAGGACCCCCTAGCTGGAAGAACAAATGCTTGGAAGGGAGACACAGCTATTAGGTTTAAATCTTGCTTCAACCACAGTAGAGCCACATCACCTGCACATTTAACTTAGGGCCAGTACAGCTATGTGCACTGAGCAAAGAACTATTCCACTTTGAACAGCTGGCAGGGTGAGAAGGGAGATAGCATCTCAGTTACCCTAGGTGTGAGTTCAATGATTCAAACATTTTTCACACAACATGGACCCTAAAAGCAAGCCAACTTCCAAATCTGGTGCCCATCCATTGAAACAGCAATTGGTTCCAAAGGGGCTGAGCTGGATTTATTGAGAGGTTGGTTGGCTCTGGTTTATTTTATGGATGATTTAAGGAATTTTCATGGGGCCAGCCCGGCGGCGCAGTGGTTAAGTTCGCACTTTCTGCTTCGGCGGCCCAGGGTTCGCCGGTTCGGATCCCGAGTGCAGACATGGAACCGCTTAGCAAGCCATGCTGTGGTAAGCGTCCCACATATAAAGTAGAGGAAGATGGGCACGGATGTTAGCTCAGGGTCAGTCTTCTTCAGCGAAAAGAGGAGGATTGGCAGGAGATGTTAGCCCAGGGCTAATCTTCCTCAGAATAAATAAATAAATTAATTAGTTAATTTAAAAAAAGGAATTTTCATGTTTTGACTATATTCAATTTTTGACCTATGGGTTGACTTTAAAACCTAAACCCTTTGTTATGATATAATTTTGCTGTACTTTCTGACTTTTTCTCAGTCATTTAACCTCTGAGCCTTGGTTTCCTCCTGTGTAAAAGAGACTTAGAGAAACTGACCTTAGAGAGTCCTAAAGTTCCTATTAGTGCCCTCCAAGTGATATGTGTACAATTTACAATTGACAAGTAATTTTTTCCACATTCATTCTCTCTTTTAGTCCTCAAAACTGTCCTATAAGGTAGATACTGTTACTTTTCCTATTTTATGGCTGAGGAAATTGAGGCTCAGAGAGGTTAAGAAAGTTATTCAAGGTTACACAGACAATAGGTGGTAAAGGCAGGATTAAATCCATGTGAGTTCTTATCCAGCAAGTCTCCAGGTACACTTCTTTTTTTTTTTTTTTTGAGAAAGATTAGCCCTGAGCTAACATTTGCCACCAATCCTCCTCTTTTTGCTGAGGAAGGCTGGCCCTGAGCTAACATCCATGCCCATCTTCCTCTACTTTATATGTGGGACGCCTGCCACAGCATGGCTTGTCAAGCATTGCCATGTCCGCTCCCGGGATCTGAACCGGCGAACTCCAGGCCACCGAAGCTGAACTTGCGACCTTAACCACTGTGCCACCGGACCGGCCCCTCCAGGTACACTTCCAACAGTTCAGAATGCAGGAAAGCGTGGATGTCCAAATCTGAGTGGGCAGACAGGCTCTCTTGAAGGGTTGGGGCTAATTGAAACTGAAGGATGTTGTAATTTTAAATGTACCCCCTTTGCTTTATGAGTTTCAGTGCACTGGGTCCTTTGTTCATACATCTGCCTTCCCCAAGTCCAAAGTTAAAATCCTGCTACTAGGACAGTCCACGCATTGCTGGGGGTCCTATCCTAGAGCTGAGAGGGGCTCCCCAGGTCCACGGGAGAAACAGAAGGGCGCTGGCCTAAAGCCTGCAGACCCGTCTCCTTTCTATTCCCAGCTCTCTCACCTGCTAGCTAACGATTTAGCTTACCTGTGTGCAGCTTAATTTGTAATAGTTTGTAATATGGGCATCATAACCCCTACCCTATGGACTTCGGAGGGTAGGAGGATCAGATGAAATGACTGACAGGGAGGTCCTTTGAGTTGTGAAATGTTCTTCCAGTGTGTGTGTGTGTGTGTTGGGGAGGGCAGAAGTTATCCAAGGAGTCCCCAGCATTGTGGCCCCAGTTTGGCCTAGCAGAACAGTGCCTCCCTGAGCTGAGGTCAAAGCTAGGTCCTCTTCCTACTGTCAACATCAGGGTCTAGGTCCTGTTTGTTTTTCTTGGCACCTCTCCTAGCAACCAAAGCTTCAAAGAAGGTTCTGCAGAGCAATGGGGATCTTGCCTCTCAGCTTACTAGGAAGAGGGACCAGCTGAACCATATCTTCAGACCCTGTGCAGCAGCATTAAACTACACTGGGCAAGTGCGGGGAGCTCTGCCAGAAAGTGCAAGTTCATGGCCTAGGGCTCAACCTCAGCCTTAGCCTGGTGAGGAGCCTCCTCAGACTCTCAGCCCTTTACTGTTATCCTGAGTCTGCCCCAGAAAAGATATCCTCTACCCAAGATATACACCCTATCCTTAGGGAGACCTGATGAGGGAGATGTGACTTCCTTCCTGAGGTGTATATTAGCTTTCTAGAGTTGCTGTAACAAGTTACCACATACTTAGTGGCTTATAACAACAGACAGTTATTTTCTCACAGTTCTGGAGGACAGAAGTTCAAAATCAAGGTGTCTACAGGGTTGGTGTGTTCTCAAGGCTCTGAGGGAGAATCTGTCCCATGCCTCTTTCCTAGCTTCTGGCGGCTGGCAGCAATCCTCGATGTTACTTGGTTTGTAGACCCACCACTCCAATCTCTGCTTCTGTCTTCATATGGCCTTCTTCTGTGTCTCTGTGTTTTCTCCTTTTCTTCTGTCTTATAAGGATACTTGTTCTTAGATTTAGGAGCACCCTCGTCCAGGATCGTCTCCTTTTAAGATCCTTACCTAAAAATAAGGTCCATGTGCAAGGACCTTATTCCAAATAAGTTCACATTCTGAGGCTTGTGGTGACATATCTTTTGGGGACCATGATTCAACCCACTATAGGTACCTCCAATTTGATGGGGGAGGCCTAAGCCCACTCTTGGAGAGTCCCCAAGTTTCAGAGCAGAAATCTATCCCTACTTTAAGAAGCCCTTTTATGACGGGGAAGATGTTGATTCCCAGCCTGGTCTCCAAGAGCCTTTTTGAGACAGGCACACATATGTTGGTGGCAGGGAAGGGTCAGCACTGGCAGAATCCACACCACTGTTCTGTATAGAACAGTGTCAGGGCATTGTGTCCAGTTCATGTCAGGATTTTGGAAGAGGAGGGAAGAGAAGTTTCTGCCTCTACGAGGCAAATGAGGCATGCAAGGTGTGGGGTCCTAGTCTTTGCCCACCCCCTTTTTTTCTTCCTCCAGCTCCCAGTTTTAATGAACTGATATCATTGATAAATACTTTTTTTGAAAATGAATCCCCATAAGATCTTCAACATGGTGGGACTATTCCCAAGGATGGGAGATGTCTTAATATGCTGCGGAAGCCATCAGGGTTAAGCCCCCAGAAGGGTCCTTTTGCCAATCCATACTAGCTCCCTGAGCCCTGTTTTCTACTTTCTTGCAAGGGCCTAACCATTCAGCTGGGCTCTTTTCTTTCCCACTCTGAGGATTCTGAACTGGGAGCCACACAAGCCTTGCAGTTGGTACTCCCTTCCTACAAGCTCCAAGAGCCTCAGCCTGCTTACTGTCTACCCATTCAATCCCTGCGGGTCCTCACACCTATAGACTGGATGCTGAGTGAGGCACCAGCTCTCCCCACACCTCTCTGCCTCCCCTGTTAAGATCTCCCTAAAGTCAATTGCATGGTATCTTTTTCTTTCAAAAATTTTATAGTTGATCATTATGGGGCAAGAGACCCAACGTTATCAAGTCACTAGTCTGGGGAAGGTTTGAAAATTTCAGAAAGCTGGGAAACTTCTGCTGGCCCTGATCCATGGAATGAAAGGGCAGCCAGCAGCCTGGCTCTTTCTCCTTTCCTCTTAACCCTGGCCTGAAGACACCAACCAAGGCAACCATTCATGTTCCTCCTTACCTCCAATATGGCTGCATCTAAGCATCTCCCAAATGGTTATTCTCACCTCTGTATTTCCAGCCTCATGCAGGAACAACCCCCTTAGGGAAAGATTTTTAGGAGAGCCACAAAAGCTAAAAGATCTCATTCCAAGGAGGTCCGAGTAGGGTCGACTCCTAATCACCCTTTCCTAGAATCTTGAAATACCATTATTTGGGGTTAGGAAAACTTGGAATGCCATTAGAGGACCCATAATCTCTCTATAGTACCCCAGAAGTAGTGGACAAGAAGGCACAGACATTGCGGCAGGTATGGGGTGGCCTATCCCCCCAGCTCCGGATCCTACTCTTGTTACTACCACCCCATTTCCACCCACCCCCACATATGACTACCCAGCTGGAGGATACTGGGATGTCAACAGAATGTATAACACAGAAGATTTGCTGACTTCAACTTTTAAGAATTTCAGTGTACTGCTGGACTCAGTGGATTTGACCCTCAGTACACACAAGCTTAAAATCCATTACTTTGAGAGACTGGGTGTGAGAGATGTGAGAAATGCAAAGACATGACCAGGGCTTGACAGGGTGGCAATGGGGAATTGAAGCTGGGGACAGAGCTGGGAGGGGCAGGGCAGACTTGGGACTGACTGAGAACTGTTGTTTTCTTGTTTTCTTTTGTTTATTAGTATGCAGATCAGTTCTTTTTTTTTTCCCAGTTATTTTATTGAGGTCATAATGGTTTATAACATTGTGTAATTTCAGGTGTACACCCCTCTAGTTTTTCTTGATGGCTTCTTAGCTGTCCCTACCTACATGACCCCTTGGAGCTCTGCTTCCAAAAAACTACTCACAGTGGAAGAAATGGATTGACCATAGATTCTCTTCCTGGCTTTCCTGTATGCGAAGTACATGAGCCCTCTTTGTGTTTTTTGTTTGTTTGTTTTTGAGGAAGATTAGTCCTGAGCTAACTACTGCCAGTCCTCCTCTTTTTTGCTGAGGAAGCCTGGCCCTGAGCTAACATCCGTGCCCATCTTCCTCTACTTTATACATGGGACACCTACCACAGCATGGCGTGCCAAGTGGTGCCATGTCCGCACCCGGGATCCGGGCCGGCAAATCCCGGGCCGCAGAGAAGCGGAACGTGTGCACTTAACCACTGCACCACTGGGCCAGCCCATGATCCCTCTTTTTTTTTAAGATTTTTAAATTTTTTTTCCTTTTTCTCCCCAAAGCCCCCCGGTACATAGTTGTATATTCTTAGTTGTGGGTTCTTCTAGTTGTGGCATGTGGGACGCTGCCTCAGCGTGGTTTGATGAGCAGTGCCATGTCCACACCCAGGATTCGAACTGACGAAACACTGGGCCGCCTGCAGTGGAGTGCGCAAACTTAACCACTTGACCATGGGGCCAACCCCATGAGCCCTCTTTGAGTTAAGGGTCTGACTGCTGATAATTAAGGGGATGATGGACAAGGCTAACAAAAGTGACAAATGTGGAGTCAAGAACCCACTCCCAGCTCCAGTTAAACTTGTCATTTAAACAAAAAAACACCACTTCAAGGTCACAGTAGAGAGATCATCTGGGACCACCTGGGAAGGTGCTGCATTCTACAAGGAGAAACTACTTATATCTTTTATTGGAAAAGCCACAAAGGTTTAGGCAATCCAATCAGTGTTCCCCATTCTGTCTTTCCGACTCTCCTTTTCTGGTCTGACCTCTCTTGGCCATCCACTTCCAAATTTTCTACTCTGGAGCCGTTCCCATTCCCTCTTCTGAAGCAGTCCTTGCCTTATACCCCATAAAGGCCACTTTATGTCCTTCCCTTTCCCATCATTTACAGGGGAGACCTACTCACTGGGGAACTCACTAGGGCATGACCGATGTGGTGAAGGGGGAAGTGGGTCACTGATGTGTCCTTCCTCCCTCCTCATGGCTCTCCATTAATCCCCTATCCCCCACTGACCCTCCACTGTCCCCAAAGGGGCTATGAGAACAATAAGCCAATCTAGTAAGTGATGAGCGGTCACTTGGTTTCCCCTCTGGACAACTATCTCAGTGATCTTCAGGTCAGTATCCCCCCTGCCTTGGCCCAGAACACTGACCAGGCTATGTCTAGGTCCTCTCTGCCCCTATACCTGCCCTCAACCTTTCCTTCCCTTCCCTCACCATAGCCTTCCCATCCCTAGCATCAGGGCTCTGTCTACCTCTGCTAGGGAGACCCTGTCTCTCAATTCTGAGGCTCCAGGCTGCTCTTATAGCATGCCTAAGGCTGTTAGGGATGGGGGCAATGCCCACTTCTCCCCACTTTCTGGTACAAAACAAAAATAATGAAGACTTTGAGAACACTGTATATCACCTTGGAATCTGAGTGGCTGCCAAAGCCTGAGGACCTAAAACCTATGAAACCCCTGGTCAGTCTGCTCCACCAGAACCTCCACCTCAGGGAGGCCCAGGATGAGGTGGACCAACCTCATTCTTGGTGAAGGCCACTCCCTCTCTCCCCCTTCCCCAGGTCTTCCCAGCTCCTTCCATTGTCCTTTATTTCCCAAATAATGGAAACACTGGAAGACCAGATCTAGACCAGCTGTCCCACTAGTTCTATACTTTAGCTCTAATTCTGGTGAGAGGCCCCAAGGGACCCTTCTCCGCTCCTTCCTCCATCCTCCCAGCATTCACACCTGAGAGCCTCCTCTGCTCCCCAGCTTGAGAGCATTTCCCTGCCTCTCCTACGCCCCCTCCCCATTCCCATTTGTCTTCTCTCTCTTCTCCTGGTCCAATCCTATCCTCTTACTCATCTCTCTGACTCTGTCTCTCCTCACCTTTGTTCCTGCTTCTATGCAGAGACCTTTGGAGCCAGGCCCAGTCCCTCCCTCTGGGAATCAGAGGAGAAACTGCTCCAAGACTTCTACCCACAACAGGTGAGTAACCCTGGCCACTCAGCCCTGACCTCACTGCCGGATTCAGTCTCTCTCCCCACCTGAATTTTTGTTTACTAGCAGAAATGGGGACCCATGTGGTAATAATGTAAGCACAGTTTACAATTCACCCTGTCCATTAGCCTTGAAATTGTGATTCTCAAAATTTTTTTATTTGGGGAGATTCACTTCCATTTCACATTTTGTGCATAAAGTGAGACTTTAATAATTTTGAATAAGACCTGGCATCTTATTCCTATATTTCAAATTCATATAAAATATGACCTCACTGTACCTTCCAAGGAAACTCTGCTGTGCCCTCAACTTCCTCTCCAGTTAGACCAAATTATCCAGGTCAGGCTGGTAGCTGGGGCAGAGTTCCAACCCTGGAGAGGGAACATCCTGTCAGCTCAGGACCCTTTTCTTCTTCTTCTTTTTTTAAATTTATTTTTATTTTTTAATTTTTTTTTTTTTTTATTTTTTGAGGAAGATTAGCCCTGAGCTAACTACTGCCAGTCCTCCTCTTTTTTGCTGAGGAAGCCTGGCCCTGAGCTAACATCCATGTCCATCTTCCTCTACTTTATATGTGGGACGCCTACCACAGCATGTTGTGCCAAGCGGTGCCATGTCCGCACCTGGGATCCGAACTGGCAAACCCCAGGCCGCCGAGAAGCGGAACGTGCGAACTTAACCACTGCGCCACCAGGCCGGCCCCAGACCCTTTTCTTCTGAGTGATACTGTCCTACTACAAGTCCAGGGTCCCTTCCCCTCCCCATGCTTTTGCCCACTGAATTCTACTCTGACCTCCTCCTCCTGTCTTGCCCTCAGAGAACCTTAATTTACTTCCTCAGCGGCTTCCTCAGTCCTTAGTCAAGAAATGCGGAAGTAAGTATGTGCATCTTTGAGGGCGGGTGCTGCTGGCGGTGATAAGAGTAACCACCAGGGGGAGCCTGTGCCTAAGAAGAGACTGAGTGGGGGCCTAGGGGAGCCAAACTGAGGATTTTTCTTCCCTTTTTTCCAGGGCAGTAAGGGTGGCAGGCATTCCAGCCTGGGGTGGCTCCTTATGGGGCTGGGGGTCTGGAGCTGCCCCCTCCCCGCTCTCTGACTCCCTCTCTTTCCTTCACCACCCTGGGAAAGTGTGAGCCAAATTCTGATGCATCTGCACAATGTGGAACACTTCCTAAGGACAAGTTCCCTGAGGGCCGTATTTGAGTGGGGATCTCAGTCCTTTGACCTCACCTCACAACTCCCACTAGCCCCTGCCACCCATTCCTTCCCCTAGAACCTCACTGACTCAGGCTTTCCCACCCCTCTTCCTGTCCTGGTTTTGGGATCAGGGGGCCCTAGGTAGTACCAATTTATGTCCATTCCTTCCACCTCCACCCCAACTCCCAAGATGGCCCTGGCTCAGTGGCTTTCTCACCTCCACCATTGCCCCAGGTGGCTTGGTTCTTCTTTCAGATCCAGCTGACCTACTTCCATCAGTTTCAGGTCTGGATCAACCAGACAGTGAGTCTGGCCTGTGGGAAGTAGGGAAGAAAACCAGAGACTCCCTAAAGCCCAGAGCCTAATCCATTCTCACTCCAGACCATAGGGAGGAGTCAGTTCCTGAATCTACAATGATAATTGAACCTACTACGAGCCTAGTACTGTGATACATGCTGAGGATACAAAAATACAAATATCCATGGTCTCTTCCCTCAAGGAACTTGTATACTAATCAGGGAAACAAGTAAATAACTAGGCAATCACAACATAATCTGATAAATGCTTTTTTAGAGGTATGTACTAAGAACTGTGGGAGAACAGGAGAAGGTACAACTAAATCTACTGGGGGTGAGTAGGGAAAACTTAGGAGAGGAGGTGACGTCTGAAGTGTATCTTAAAGGGTTTAGGCCAGGCAGAGAAGAGGGTGAAAAGCATGTCAAGCATAAGGCATGGTGGGGCGCGCGACCCGGTGGCGCAGCAGGTAAGTGCGCACGTTTGCTTCTGCGGCCTGGGGTTCACCGGTTCGGATCCCGGGTGCGGACATGGCACAACTTGGCAAGCCATGCTGTGGTAGGCCACATATAAAGTAGAGGAAGATGGGCATGGATGTTAGCTCAGGGCCAGTAAAAAGAGGAGGGCTCAGCAAAAAGAGGAGGATTGGCAGCAGATGTTAGCTCAGGGCTAATCTTCCTCAAAAAAAAAAAAAAGCATAAGTCATGGGCTGGGGTTGGGGAGTGGGTGGTCTAGTGAGTTCAGGGAAACACAAGCAGTTCAAACTGTAATATATTCTTCAGTGGGTGGGAGAAGGAAGAGTGAGTGAAAAGAGAGGCAGGGCCAGTAATGACGGAAGGATGAGGGAAGGATGTGTTCGTTGAGAATTTGGTCTTTACCCTGAATGTTGAAGTAGGTGCTGAACTTGATCACATTTGCTTGTTACAATACTCTGTGTAAGCAAGGTTAGGCTTGAGCAGACAGGAATACCAACTAGGAATCCACTGTAATAGTCTCAATGACAGGTGGCCAGGGCCAGGCCTAGGGCTGGGTCAGGGTATAGGAGGAAAGTAGGAGTGGCTTGGACACAGGTCCACCCTGGCCACCATGTCCAATTTCCTATAGGTCACATATAGAGGAAAGGGTGGTGCTCTGATCTTGGGCCTTTGAAAGTTGGAGAAGTTTGGTGGCTGTAGTCCTGCGGCCCAGTCACTGGGCAGGATGGAAACTGTGGTCTGCGTTCAAACAGCAGATCCCCTGTGAGGGAAGGGAAGTATAGAGCTGGGGCTGGGATTATGGGTGGGCAGTAGGGAGAAGAAATAGAGAGGACTGGGACCTATGGCCACACAGGTAGGTAGAAGAGCCTTAGGCTTTGCTTCCTCTCCTTTGCCCAGACTGCGCTGTGGTCTTGCCTAGCTTTAGCTTCACCTTTAAGCTTTCCAGGGGCTGCTGCCAAGTGAAGTTGAGGGATTTCCAAAGGTGAGGCATACCTGTGGAAATGCCCCTATCCACTGGCCTAAGATCCTCTCCCTCACCTACCCAGGGACCTTGGACCTGGGACCTTGTCCACTGTTGAAAACCTTCAGCTCCAGAACTTCCCCCTTTACCCAGGCACTCAAGATCTAGGACCTTAGCTCCTAGATCTCCCATTTCCCCAGGTCCCAACGTACTTCCAGGGACCCTTTCTAGCAACCAAAGACCTTAGACTTGGGATCTCCACTCATCTATTCAGAGCCCTCTGACTCAGGAAGACTACACCAGGCCATCTCTCTGATGGCCCTCTCACACATTCCACCAAAACCCAGTTACACGATGATATCTGCATCCCTGAGCTGTTCTCCAAAGTCCTGAGACACACTTTGGGGTCACTTGCACCCCCACGTTAGAAATAGGGCATGAGGGGCTAGCCCGGTAGTGTAGTGGTTAGGTGCGCACATTCTGCTTTGGAGGCCCGGGGGTCACTGGTTTGGATCCTGGGTGCAGACCTACGCACTGCTTGGCACGCCATGCTGTGGTAGGCGTCCCACATATAAAGTAGAAGAAGATGGGCACAGATGTTAGCTCAGGGCCAGTCTTCCTCAGAAAAGAGAGGAGAATCGGCAGCAGGTGTTAGCTCAGGGCTAATCTTCCTCAAAAAAAAAAGAAATGGGGCATGAACAAGAACAAGAGTCGTTAAGCACCCACTCTGTAAGGGCAGGTGAAAGTTCTCATCTAAGCTCACCTGCTCCTCTCAGAACAGCCACGCTGGGTAGTTCACATCTGGAGGCCCTACTAGAAGGTGGCCCTGAGGAACTTCCTTGAGCAATACAACTCCAAGGAATAAGCCGGCCCTCTGCCTTTGCCCATGCCCTCAGGGGCTCAGTGAGTACAATTCCTTCTCCAAGCACAGAAGGAGACCCAAGCCAAATCTCAGTCTGAGAAGAAACATCCATGATTTAGCAGGATCAGGAATAGGAAGCAGGTTCCTGCTTTTGAGCTTCCCTATCTTCTCCCAGAGGAGCCATAATGGGTCCAGCCTCAAGACCAAGAAGAGTTGGAAGAGCCCCTCCCAACCCAGGAAGGGGCTGAGGTAGAGGCCAGGGATGACCTGTCCCTAGTTCTGGGCCTCCGGAAAGAGTAGTAGCTTAAGGGCCAGTAGCTTGACTCCTGATGTTGGTAGACACCCTGGCTCGAGGGCCAGGACAAGGGCCGTCCAAGTTCTGGATGAGGCCAAGATGCCGTCCCTAGACTTCAGTGAGGCTGAAGAGCCATCTCAGGACTTGGCCATGCAGATGAGCCACTTCAGGACCTCTGTGAGGCTGAGGAGTAACACCAGCCCTGGAAAAGCCTGGGGGGCTGCCTCCCTTCCCTGAGAGACTGGGGAACCATCCCTAGTCCCATATGAGCCTGAAGAGCCACCTTAAGCTCAGGATGAGGCCGAGCAGAATCCAAGCTGCAGATCCCAAGTGAGGACAAAGCTGAGTGGCAGTCCTTACCTTGGTCTCAAGCCTTGGCCAAGGGATAGCTGGGGGCCCAGGATGATGCTGAGTAGCAGCACCCAGGGTCCTACCCTAAGTTCCGAACCAGTCTGAGGGGTAGAAGTGGGGCATAGGGCCAAGGCCTCTTCAGAGGTGGTCCTGCTGACTAAATTCAGATGAACAGAAATCTGTGCCAGAGATGCTCTTGTTTCATGCCTTAGGGAGTCAGCAGGAATGTGGGGCCCTCCAAGCAACCCTGCTCCAATGACTCTTGTTACTAAGCCAGAGGGCTCTGCAGGTAGCTCTCCTGTCTGTGGCAAATCTCCTGAATCAGGGCTTGCTCCAGGAATCCTGAGGGAGACAGGCATGGGCCAGGACCCATCACGGTTCCTATTCCGCAGCAGAAGAGTCTTGGGGAAAGGAATGGCGCAGCTCTGCAGATCTCCCTCCTCACAGAAGGCTGGAGAAGCTGCCATTGAGACGGAGTGACAAGTGCATTCAAACCCACACAGGTACCAGCTCCTGGCTGGACAGTGAGGTGGTTCAAATCTTAGAGCGTCTACTTTCTAATTGACTAACCTTGGTCAAGTAATCTTTCTAAATCTCGATTTCCTTACCTGTAAAATGGGGATAATATTAGTACTTTCCCAATGGGGTTACTAGAAGTATTAAATAAGGGATTATTCAACAACCAGCAGACGGGGGCCGGCCAGGTGCGGCAGTGGTTAAAGTTCGCACATTCCACTTCTTAGCGGTGGGGGGTTCACCGGTTCGGATCCTGGGTGTGGACAGGGCACCACTTGGCAAAAAGCCACGCTGTGGTAGGCGTCCCACATATAAAGTAGAGGAAGATGGACATGGATGTTAGCTCAGGGCCAGTCTTCCTCAGCAAAAAGGAGGATTGGCAGCAGTTAGCTCAGGGTTAATCTTCTTCTTCTTCAAAAAAAGACCAGCAGAGTACCTGGCACATATTACATGCTCATAAATATTAATTATTTTCATTATTGGAAGAGGCTACTTTAGCCAACAGATTCAGATTCAACCACTCCCTGTATAGCCCACAACCCAGAGACTATCAGCTGTTCAAAAACACACAAACTGTGTGTATATTTCTGGAGCATTTTCCAACACCAACAACCAATTTTCTGCGGACACCAGTCGAGTGTCCTACAAGTCAATTCAATTCTGACACTAACTACCTGGAGTCAGTGCAGACCTCACAGATTAAAGGCTCAGTCCCACAAAACTGCCCTCACTTCAAATGCTAGTTGCAAGTCGCGGGTACTTCTGACTGACTGGCTATAAATTGGGAGTTCCCATACTATAAACTGGTTTGACAATTTGCTAGAATGGCTCACAGAAGTCAGGGAAATACTTTACTTACATTTACAGGTTTATTACAAAGGATACAACTCAGGGACAGTCAGAGGGAAGAGATGCATGGGGCGAGGTATGCGGTGGGGCTGTGTGTGGTGCTTCCATGCCCTCTCTGGGCGCATTTCCCTCTCACCTCCCTGATGTGTTCACCAAGCCGGAAGCTCATCAAATTTCCTCATTCAGGAGTTTTTATAAAGCTCAATCTCTAGCCGTACTCCCCTCCCAGGAGGAGGAAGGGGCTGAAAGTTCCAACTCTCTCATTACTTGGTCGTTCTGGTGACCAGCCCCATTGCAAGGCTGAGGGTCCCCACCCTAAGTTACCCAATTAGCATAAACACAAGTGTGACCTACAGGGGCTCATTATGAATAACAAAAGACATTCATTACTCAGGAAATTCCAAGGGTTTTAGGAGCTCTGTGCCAGGACAAAAAACTGAGGACAAAGACCAAATATATTTACTATACTAAAATATTAAACATATATATATATATATATATATACACACACACACATATATATATATATATATATTTTAAAATTGCTCCAGAAGAGAGAAGAGTATTGCACATAGAGGTCCCACCCTGGCCCCCCTCCAACTCCTGGGCACACTTCCCTGATCACTGTGTCCTAGAAAAGATTTTTCAGCCTCTATCAGTCACACAGAGGCCCTGTCCTGATGGTGCCCAGGCCTCCAGGCCTGGATGGTCCGATGCCTGGAGGGCAGTCATAGGTCCCCTGGGTGGGGCTGGGGGTGGAGTGCCTGGGTCCCATAGGATGTCCTCATATAGGCTTAGAACTGGGCCAGAGGGCCGTCCTTGAGTTCCAGTCTGCTCCAGCAGGGCTCTGAGCAAGCCCACAGTGAGAGGGGGCTCTGCTCTGGGCTCAGGGAATGGGGTGGGGGGCTCCAACTCATCTGGGAGGTGTGTCCGCAGTAGAAGCAGGAGCTCAGCTGGAGCTAGGTCCGGTGGGCACAGGCGGCAAAGGAGGGGGAGGTGAGCATCAAGCCGGCGGTGCCGGGCAAATTCTGCCAACAGCAGTTTGAAGATCTCACTTCGAAGCAGGGGGCTGGAGGGGCCGAGGGCCAGGCCGGCCTCTAGAGCCCGCTCCCACTGCTCCTTTTGCACTAGCTGCCCCACAGCTTGGAGCACAGCTTTGGGCCGCCCACTGCCCAAAAGCAGCTCTAGCTCCAGTGCCTCAGGTCTAGTCCCCTCCTCACCTAGTACTGCCAGGGCTCTGCGGTACAGAGGCAGCCCTGGGCCCCCTGCTCCCCAGCCAGGCCCGCCCTGCTGCTGGGCTAGCTCCACAAAAGGTGGTAGCCATCGCGGCTCCAGCCGGCAGAGGCACTGGCACAGGAGTTCAAAGAGGGGCAGTATCCCATTGGAGGGTTCCTTTCCAGCTGCTGTACCCCCTAGTACCTTCTTCCACACATCAGGGGGAGCTTGGGACCTCAGCTTGCCATTCCCATCAGGCTGCAGCTGCAGAACTCTGAGAATGGCACCCCAGGCTGCTGTTGGAAGGGCTTGGAAAATGGTGTTGAGCTGGGCCAGCTGGTCTCCCATCAACTCGGTCCTCAGAAGGCGTGCCACTTCGTGCTCTGCCAGCTCAGTCCAGCCAGCCTCCTCATCATCCCCAGCCACCAGCTGGGCTTTGAGCTGCTCTAAGGCCCGGTAATCTCGAAGCTCGGCCCTCAGTGTGGTCAACAGTGTAGATGGGGACACGTGGCCCTGGAGGATGGAGGCCAAGGCCTGAGGAGCCCGGAACGTGCTGCTGTGTCTCAGTTCCTCTGGGGTGAGCTGCGCACCCCGCAGACTGCGCCGCTGGTAGTACTCGCAGGCCTCCTCAAACACCAGATCTTCAGCTGAAGGCAGCTCAAGGCCCTGCGGAGCCTCCCAGCCTACTCGAAACAGACCCAAGGCTGAAAGCAAACGAAGACCCCCCCGGGTCTCCAGCTCTTCCTCATTCTCCATGCCAGGGGCTGGTGGTTCCAGCAAATGTATTCGGTCTGTACTTAGAACCTTCCTCTCCAGCAACTGCCCGCTGCCCATGTCCAGCAGTTCCAATGTGGAGCCCAGCACACAGGCCAGAGTGCCATGAAATGTTCCCAGAGCTGCAGACCCTGCCAAGCTTACAGGTGCTTCCTGCAGGGTGCCCACAGCCCGGGTGCCACCGTGGGACTGCACCAGGCTCACAGTGCCCCTGAAATCAAGCAACAGCAGACCCTGGGGAGTTGGGGCCCAGGTATGTACAGTCAATGGCTGCCTGGGGGTGAGCAGCCCAGGAAGGCCACGGATTAGGGTCTGAAAGTCCCATGTGTCCCCTCGTCCTGGATTCAGGCTCTTACTGTGGGAGAGGCCAAGACTTGGGGCAACCACTATCACCTTGCCCTTGCCTGGGCTCCAGATGAGCAGAATGTGGCCTACGCCAGGCCAGGTGGTGGCAGTCGGCACCAGGAAGAGGTCCTTGCGGGAAGCTACCAGCCCGAAAGAGGGGCAGTGGTGCAGCAGGATATGTGTGCGGCCCAGGTTGGTGCCGGCCTCCCCGCTGGGCTCCAGAGTCCTGACGCATACGCAGTGGCTGAAAGCGGCTGCGGGAGACCTTAGCCGGTCCTCAGCGTCAGCCTGACGCTCCTCGCACCACACCAGGCGGCCTCGGGGCGCCGCCACGGCCACCACGCGGGCTCCACCGCCCCGACACAGCTCGGTGCTCTGCAGCAGCCGCCAGCCAGGCCCCACGCCCGCGCCCCACACCTCGACTAGGCCACTCTCCCACACCAGGACCAGCGCCGGACGCGCCGGCCACGGCAGGAAGAAGGCGTCTAGCGGTGAGGAGTGGCCAGCCGGCCAGGCACGCTCCAGCTCCGCGCCGGGTCCACGCACCGCGACCAGCAGCTGCGGGGCCGGCGCCCCCGGGGGTCGCAGCAGCAGCAGGTGGCGGCCGTCCAGGCTGCAGCGGACTCGGATGGCTGGGTCCCCGGCCAGCAACTCCCGGAGCCGGGCCGCGCCGCTGAAATTGCTCAGGTCCGAGAGCAGGCGCAGAGTCCCCGCTCGCTTCATGGTGCCGGCCGGCCCGTGGGGCGAGGCCCAGCTCTCAGTCCCGGGTTCTCGGGGAAGGTGGAGCGCGGGGCTGAGACTTCCGTCCCTGGTCGATGAGGTGGGCAGAGGCCCGGCTTGAGAGCCGGCTCCGCCCCGCCCCGCCCCGCCAGAGTAGTTCGGGGCTGGCCCCGCCCCCCCAGTTCACGCCCCGCCGGCGCGACACCGCCCACCAGGGGAGGAGCCAGGGAGCCTCGCCGGGGGAGGAGCCTCCCGAGCACCCAAGGGTCTCAGCGCCTCTGGTCTCTCCTGCCCTAGGCACGCTCTCCGAGTGGGCGTGTAGGCCAGCTGCCCCAGGCCCCAGGAAGCCCCGGATTGGCCCAGAGTCTGACTCAAGGATCGGGATTCCAGCTCCGCTGAGTCCTGAACTGAGAGTCCCACTCCCAAGGCTTTCCTTCCCTCCAAGCCTCGCTCTCTCACCCCAACTTATTCATTCATTTATTCATGAAATTTTTATTGAGCGCCTGTTAAGTGCCAGGCTCCGAGTGGACAGTCCTGAACAAAATAGAAAACCTTAACCTCATGGAGATGACAATCTAGTAGAAAATAATAATAATATCTAATACTTCCATGGTACTGACTGTGTGACAGCCGCAATAAGCCCCTTTTACAGATAAGGAAAATGAAGCACAGAGAGATTAAGTAAATTGGCCAAGATCACACAGCTATTAAGCGCTTTAGGCAGAGCTGGGATTTCAACCACAGGCAATCTGAGTCCAGAGTTAGTGCACCAAACCACTTTACTATATCAACAATTCATCACCCAAACGAACAGTTTGCTAGAAATCAAAATTAAAACATACTTTAGAGGCAGTGAGTCTGTGTGTAATTTCTCCAGCAACACGTACAAATTGATATGCAAGGGTCCTTTCCATCCCTTGACAGCCTTCTCAGGACATGTGATATTCCTCCTCCCTTCAAGTCCACTCCCTCTTCATGAGCCCTGCTTCTCCCTCCCTCCCCCTACAACTTCCCTGTGAACCTGCATCCATTTCTATTTCATCACCTTGTTTCTGTTCTCTTGCTCTCAGCATAGAAACACTCTCCAGTCTGTCCTGTTTTAGAAGTCACTCATCCTCATCTCCCCACCTCCACCCCATCGCTCCCTCTCCCTTTCCTTTCAGTGAAGTTTCTTGCAAAGATTTTCTGGCATTGCTGCCTCCACTTTCTCTCTTTCCATTCATTCCTGAAACCACTACTTACCAGAGTAGATCTTCCTGAGGTCTTAAGGATGTATTTATTTCTTTTTCTCTCAGACGTTTGACAACCTCCTTATTGAAAGGTCCTCTTGTAGTTTCCATGGCATCTTTCTCCTCTCATTTTTCTCTTTTTTAGGTAGTACTATCTCCAGAATTTTGTTTGCCATTCGTTCATCTTCCTCCATCATCCTTTAAATGTTGGGTTTAAATTCTATTGTGGGCCTTTTTCTTTTCTTTTTTAACGCTCTTGCTGGGCCGTTTCCTCTCTTCTCATGGCTTGAACCATTACCACTAAGCAATGGCTCCAAAATATTCATCTACAGCCCAGATATCTCTGCTAAATTCCAGTAAAGGATATCCACATGTCTACCTGGATGTATTTCTGCCGGGATGTCTCATAGACATTTCAATCTCAACAGGTACTATCACCTTCCTGCCCAAATTTGCACCTCCTCTAGCTGTTCCTAGTTATCATAGGATTTCTTTCATCTTTGTATGCTCACTTTTAGAGTAGAGCCTGGCACAAACAAAGACCTCAGTAGATATTTGGTGAGGGAATGAGTAAGCTTGAGTGGGCACATGTCTGTGTGTGATATCACTAATGAAACTTTCGGCTGAGTTGCAGAAATAGGCTATCTTAAGCAAAAATGAAATTTATTAGAAGAACAAAAGGAGCTCACAGAATCTGCAGGAGACAGGAAGAACAGGCTTGGAAAATGAGCAGGAACTAAGATACTCTCTGAAGACCAAGAAATAGGAAGCACAACTGTTTTTCAGTAGGAACCATTTGGCCACCATACACCTGTTATGCATGAATTCTGACCATCCCTTCATTTTGCATCTTTTGATTAAGAGCTGAAGCCATTAGAGGCTGTACCTAGTGGCCAAGCCCAGGTAAAATGAGCTCACTTACTTTAGTTGCTCAGGGCCTGGTTTTCCACCAAGACTATCCCCAAAGGAAAAGGCCCCTAGAGTAAGAGGGGATGGGTAACTAAACCAATATAACATAGGCCTTTTATATTCCCATTTTTCAGATGAGAAACTAAGGCTCAGAGAGCTCAAGTAATTATCCAAAGTCACACAGCTAGTAGGTAGCAGCCCTGGGATTCATTTACAGTGTTCTAGAGGTTGTGCTCTTACAGACTCAGTGTATGGCCTTCTAAACTTACCCTTGTCTGAATCTGTATTTAATTCACTTGCTGGACACAGACGTGGGCAGTGTATTGTGTTGCCTCACTCTCATACCCTCTGCTCTCCTTTTCTCTTCTCCTTTGAGACTTGACTCCATCTTCACCTTCCTCCAGGAAGCCTCCAGAGATTGACATGGAATTTTTCCTTCTATCAATTTTCAGGGCATTTACAACTTGAGCTTTTCTAAGCCTGCCCTTGATAATTTACTGTCTGATATTTAAAACATTTAATTGTCTATCTATCTATCATTTTGTTACAACATACTCTCAGAATTGTAGGGTTTTTTTTACTACACCCAGAATTGGGTATTCAGTAGGTGCTCAATAAAGGTTTGTTAAAAGGAAATCAGGTAAAATAAAATCTTTATTTTTTATTTTTTTTTTAGGAAGATTAGTCCTGAGCTAACATCTGCTGCCTATCCTCCTCTTTTTGCTGAGGAAGACAGGCCCTGAGCTAACATCTGTTCCCATCTTCCTCTACTTTATATGTGGGACGCCTACCACAACATGGCTTGCCAAGTGGTGCCATGTCCGCACCCGGGATCCTACCCAGCGAAGCACAGGCCACCGAAGCAGAAGGTGCGCACTTAACTGCTGCACCACCAGGCCGGCCCCTAAAATAAAATCTTAAAAAAAAAAAAAGGGTGCCGGCCCAGTGGCCTAGTGGTTAAGTTCCTGCACTTGGCTTTGGCGGCCCAGGGTTTCGCCAGTTTGGATCCTGGGCACGGACATGGCACTGCTCATCGAGGCCATGCTGAGGCGGTGTCCCACATGCCACAACTAGAAGGACCCACAGCTAAAAATATACAACTATGTACTGGGGGACTTTGGGGAGAAAAAGGAAAAATAAAATCTTAAAAAAAAAAAAGGAAATCAGGTACAGAAAAGTGTTCTTTCAGCTGGACAGGAGGCTTCTAACTGGTGTTTAGGAACTATTGGGGTTCAGCACAAGATGTCTTCCTTTTGCCCCTTCTTACTCTTTGTTTTTCTTTTTTAAAAAATATTTTATTTTTTCCTTCTTCTCTTCAAAGCCCCCCAGAACATAGTTGTATATTTTAGTTGTGGGTCCTTGTAGTTATGGCATGTGGGACGTCACCTCAGCACGGCCTGATGAGCGGGTCCTAGGTCCTCGCCCAGGATCCGAACTGGCAAAACCCTGGGCCGCCAAGCAGAGTGCTCAAACTTAACCACTTGGCTACGAGGCCGCCCCTCTCACTCTTTTTGATATCCTATTAAGGTACAACTTTTTACCATTAATCATGTCTTACACTACTGTGTGAATAGAGAAAAATAAAAATCTTCCAAGAAAGAACCTGGGCTTTTGGCTTATTAAGATTTCTTTCCTGGGGCCCGCCTGGTGGCACAGCGGTTAAGTGTGCACGTTCTGCTTCAGCGGCCTGGGGTTTGCTGGTTCAGATCCTGGTTGTGGACATGGCACTGCTTGGCACACCATGCTGTGGTAGGCGTCCCACATATAAAGTAGAGGAAGATGGGCACGGATGTTAGCTCAGGGCCAGTCTTCCTCAGCGAAAAGAGGAGGATTGGCAGCAGTTAGCTCAGGGCTAATCTTCCTCAAAAAAAAAGAAAAAAGAAAAGATTTCTTTCCTGATAGATCTGGGTTCAAATTCTTCTTCATCTCTTACTAACTTTAGAACATTAGGCAAGCTAATCACTGAGAACCTTTGTTTTCTCATCTGGGAAGTACCTACTACATAAAGTCATTGTAAGAGTTGAATGACACACACTGCCCAGCATATTGTTTTTAATCTTCCATTTTGCTTATGAGAAAACTGAACCTCAGAAAGGTTGTTACTTGCCAAGTTAATGCAGTCTTACACGGTGCTTTGCACCTGGAAGTCACACAAATACATATTCGTTGAATGAATGAGTTTGTTTTCAATCTTTCTCTTACAAAGTTGCTGTAAACAGCTTGAAACATCTTTCCAAACTTTGCCAGTGTTTCAGAGGACATATTTATTCCTAGAAGTGGAATTGCCAGTTCAGAGTCTGCCATATTTTAAAAAACTGCTACTACAGCTTGCATCTACAAGACCCTCAATAGATGTTTATTTTGCTAATTTCTTTCTCGCGGTGCATTTCGGGAGTTGTAGTTTTTATGATGCTTGCTGGGAATCGTAGTCTGAGCCAGTCTCAGGAAGCGGGCGTGGACGCACCAATCAGCCGGCAGGCTTTAGGACCCTGCGGGGCACGGCTGGCCGGGGGGAAGGGTCGGGGGAGGTCGGGAGCGCGTCCGTGAGCCCGGAGCAGCGGCGGCGTCGGTGGTGTCGGGAGCGAGCGGGCCGGGAGCGGCAAGGGTGGTGGAGGAGGAGCCCGGGGCTCGGTAAGCGGCGCCGGCCCAGGCCTGTCCCCGAACCTGGCCAGCCCCCGTAAGTCCTGCCTTCGTGGGCCTTGGCCCCGAGGCGGCTCTGGGGGCGGGGCCTGCGCTCGCCGAGGGGCTGACGGGCGTGGGAGGGGGAGGGGGAGGGGAGGGGAGGGGAGGGGGTGGGGGAGAGGGAGGGAGCGAGCTCAGCTGCTGAGGCGGGCTGAGGCTGTGCGTGGTGGGAAGGCTGGGCCCCGGGCGGCAAAGCAGAGCGAGAATCCGCTTGCCCCTCCAGCGGCCAGTCCCTCCCGTCATCCGGTGCCGGTCTCGTCCCTGCCCGTCCCTTCTGGGCCCTCCTGGCAGTCGAGGCGCTGACCTTTGACGCCAGCACGGAGCTTACCTGGACCCCTGGAGCAGCCTCGAGAGCCTCTCCTCCCGGGTTGTCCCCGCCCCTGAGTGGCCTTCAGCCCAACCTGGCCTTGAGATGAGGCCGTGGGGCAAGACCCCTGAGAAGGGCTAGAGGAAGGGCACTCTGTCCGAGGTCTTCAGGTGTCCCGGAATGGCCCCCATCCTGGCCCTGTTTTCAGTCTGTGACCGGCGGACTTCAGCCTACCCTTCACACAGAAGCAGTGAAGCTACCGTGTTTTCTCTAGGTTACTTGGTGCGAACCTGGGAAACGAACCTGTTCTCAGGCAAGTGTGGGGAAGAAACAAGAGGAGAAGAAAACTGGTTCCCTAAGGGGAGGAGAGCTATCAGAAGCTGCGTGCTGCCTCTGGAGAATGGGCAAGTGGAAGGATCATCAGACCCTTCCCAGTTCTTTCTCTCCAGGAAAAGTTTTGAGCTTAGTGAGAGCTGTTTCTTTGCTATTCTGAGCTCTCAGTGGCTTTGTAAGCCAGGGCAAATATGGTTTGTGCCTCTGCCCTTACCTTAGCACAAGTTAATTGGAATTATTTGGGGTGTGCTTTTAGTTGGATTTGTGTGCACAATACATCCTGTGTGAAGGCTTTTGGGCTATCAGATGCATCTAGAGAAAGGTGGATCCTTCTTATTAGGATGTGTAAAGGAGGAATTCCCATTCTTTTCTTAGTGAATAAGGGAGCCTTTAAGGCATTGTCATTGGATGTTGTAATTCATTCTAATTCATTCACTGGTTCAGCATTTGTATACTAATAAAGTAATCCTTGAAAACGCAAAGCAGTTGTTATGAAAGTTGAAATTTCATGTTGAAGGAGCCAAGTTCAAGAATCCATAAAATTTAGGGAAAATAGCCAAATAACAAATTGATCCAGGATATACGAGAGTGAACTGTTATTCAGCACACATTTGTTGAGCACTTACTGTGTAACTGGGGTTAGAAATATGAATATTTGTCCTCAAGGACATCAGAGAGACATATTCATATTAAAATTGTAGTGCCACGTGTTACATATCCATATGAAGGAACTAATACAGTGAAGGGAATACTGCCGTTGTCTGGGAGAGTCAGGGAAATCTTCGCAGGGAGGAGATACTTGAGTTGGGTGTTGAAGGATGAGTAGGAGCTTGCACAAGTAGGGAGAGGCATTTCAGCATGTGCAAAGGCATGGTGAAAAGCATGAGGGGAAAAAAATAACATGGTGTTTAAGAGTCAGAAATTTGTCCCAAGCAGGATGTGTGGTGGGCAAATTGCCAGGAGGTGAAACTGAAAAGAGAGTAGGGAGCCATTGGGGCTTTTTTTTTGAGGAAGATTAGCACTAAGCTAACTACTGCCAGTCCTCCTCTTTTTGCTGAGGAAGACTAGCCCTGAGCTAACATACGTGCCCATCTTCCTCCACTTTATATGTGAGATGCCTACCACAGCATGGTTTGCCACGCGGTGCCATGTCCACACCTGGGATCTGAACCGGGGAACCCGGGCCACCAAAGCAGAACGTGCTCACTTAACTGCTGTGCCACCGGGCCGGTCCCTTGGAGCCTTTTATGTTAGGGAGTGACAGAAGTGCAGAGTAAAATAATGAGACACAAGATAGTGAGACTAAAGTTGTAGTTGACTGAGAGTGTGAATAAAGTCAGAAATATTCTGAGATAAATGCAACAGGTTTTAGTGCCTGGGGAGAGAGAGTGGGTTAAGGTTTCTAGTTTGAGAGATTGAGTGAATGGGAATTTCGTTGACCAGGATATGGATTAGAAAAAGTTGAGCAGATTTTTTAAGGGTTAGGGTGGCTATGGAAAGAGATATAGGGGAGATAGTCTGGTATGCTGAGATCAGGTTGCTGGTGGGATGTGCATATAGGGATGTTAGTCGGCAGCTGGAAGTAAGGAGCTGTGGTGAGCTTAATATCTTGGCAGTAGCTCTCAGTGAGGGCATATTTGAAAAAAATCTTGGGAAAAATAATTTTTATAAGGAAGTATCAGAATATGCACTTCTTCTATTTAATAGTGAACTTCTCAAGGCAGAGACCATAACTTAGTGATTTTAGGTCCTTTTTTGTCACACTATGCCCGTGTTATTACAAGGTCTTGATAAATGTTAGTTATTAAGCTAGCAGGACATCAATTTACTTTGTGAGGTTGCAGTTACCTTTTGGACTTTCTTTAAGATTATGGGAGTCTGTCGTATAATTTTCATTTTATACTTATCTGGTATTCAGGAGACTTGTGTGGTTCAAAAGGAAAGGAAATGAAGAAGATATGAGTGATGTTGTGCTGCATGAGGAAATTCCGGGCTTGAGCAGGAGATAGACAGAATTAATTTACAAGGGGCTCCTGCTTACTGAGAAGAGAATCTTACAATGAATTCTCATTCTGGGAGATGTCAGAAAGGTATGATTTTCAATCAGAGTTTCCTGAAATCCTGTTAGTTTGGAGCTAGTTCCTCCTTCTGACGGTGCAAGTGCCTTCCTTCTTTTATAAAATAATTTGAAAGGGAACCTGAGGTAGTTGTGTTTATTTAGACCTCTTCATCTGTATTATTAGTTTGTGAAAGTAGGCAGACTCAGTAGATTCTGACGGGACCAGATTGAATTCTCTTCTGTGAAGCTGGTTCACTTCCAGTAGCTATAGACAATGGCTGATACCCGCGGTAGCTATTGGGAAATCCCTGGTTTTGCCACTTGCTGCTTAGTCTTGGGAAAGTCCCTGAATGACTTCGACCTTCAAGTGTAGGCTAAACACCCACTCTCAGGTGAGCACTGTCCAGAGCACACACAAGATATGGACACTGCCCCAAAGTGGGTCATGTGCTTACTAAATGAGGCTGGTTTTGTCCTAGTATCTAGAAAATAGGCTTGATGCTTGTCAGATGATGTCCTGAGTTGACTGACTGACCTTGGATAAAGTGGGAATGTTGATATTATGGGTATCTGTTTGGAGTTTCCATAGAACTTTAATTGAATCTGGATTTTGAATGTTTTACTAGTCAACATCTGATTTTTTGCACTAACAGGATATTTCTGATAGAAAGGCTACCAGAGAGATTTAGTGGCGTTACCACTTACTACCTGTGTTAATTTGGGCAAAGTAAAATCCTCATTGTAAAATTATGGTAATAGTGCCTACTTCATTTGTTTGTTGTAAGCATTAAATACAGTATATTTAAAGCACTTAGTGCCGAGTATCTAGTGAGTACTCAGTAGTGTTATTTATTATTATATCACCTTGAGTGAGAGATTGTACTCTGAAAGATTTGGAAGAATGAGTGATGAATTCCATCCCCGGGAATTAAAAAAAGAAAAGTGATAGAATAAGGGGTTGGTGGCTTGTCCTGGAGCTCCCCATGAAGGGAATTCAGAGAGGCGCCTTCAAGAATGCAGGCCTCACTCTGTTTTCATTTTGGAGATATAAAAGATTGGAGTGACTAGCACTAAAAATCCTTTAAAATGGAAGGGAGTTATATGCTTGTTTTAGAGCCAGTCTGTAGGGTGAAATTGGGGGAAGCTGTGTTCCATGCTATGAGAGAAGCTGTGGCAAGGAACCATGTGAAACAGTAGGATGTGAATCCCGCAAGTGAGCTAAATCCTTGAGACCTTCAGAAAGGAAGAGGCATGTTAAAAACTAGTTTGAGAAATGAAGGGTTGGGGTTTGTAGGTAGAAATACCCTACATTGTCTTAAATGCTTACAGTGCTAGTATTTACCTCCAGGGAATGTGGTATGCCTTGCAGAAGAATTTAGGAAGAGCAGATAACTTCTGCCTAAAGATTAAAAGAAACACAAAACTTTTGCATCTAGAGGAACTAGGGAACTTTTAGAGGACAGGAGACTATTTCTGGCTTTATAAACGTATTGCTTCTTGTTGTGTATGGGGTGAACGGCTCATGGTCAGACATTGGTGATATTTGACTCAGCCACAACTCCTGGGCAGATAGGATTTTCATCTCCTTCACTAAGCATTGTGGATTAGTATAGTCAGTGTGTCTTGTAGTGCTCTTTCACAGATGGGCAAACTGGGGCTAAGATCCTAAGGGAAGGGGGTACTGTTGGTGAGTTCATATGGGGAGAATGAGATGGGAATAGGTGGAGGTTGCTCCAGTGCCTTTTTTAGAGATGGCCAAAGTTTTATTCATCCTTTCAATGTCATCTTCTGTCCAGATGCTCCTTTCCTTTCAAAGCTGGATTTAAGGCTTTGATGAGTACTTCTCAAACTTTAGTGAGTATCAGAATTACTTGGGGCAGGGTTTTTCAACTTTGGCACCATGGAGGTATTGGTCTAGATAATGCTTTGTTGTGGAAACTTTCCTGTGCATTGTAGGATATTTAGTAGCATCCCAGTAAATGCCAGTAGTGTCTCCCCTCCCAGTTGTGACAACCAAAAATGTCTCTAGGCATTGGGAGGCAAAATTGCCCCAGTTGAGAACCACCGACCTGGGGTAATTATTAAAAATGTAGACCCCCTAGTCCTTATCTTGTTTTTTTTCTGTTCTTTTTCTTTTCTTTCTTTCTTTTTTTTTTTTTTTGAAAATTAGCCCTGAGCTAACATCTGCTGCCAATCCTCCTCTTTTTGCTGAGGAAGACTGGCCCTGAGCTAACATCCATGCCCATCTTCCTCTACTTTATCTGTGGGACACCTGCCATAGCATGGCTTTTGCCAAGCGGTGCCATGTCCGCACCCGGGATCCGAACTGGCGAACCCTGGGCCGCCAAGAAGCAGAACGTGCGAACTTAACCTCTGTGCCACCGGGCCGGCCCCCCTAGTCCTTATCTTGAAAAGTCTGTTTCAGTAGTGGGATAGGGGGCTTAGGAATCTACATTTTCAGGAGGCACCCCAGGAGATTCTGAAACAGGTGATCACAGCTCTGCAGTGGTAAAGCACATTCTCTCCTAAGCTGAAAGCTGTACGAACTTATGCTTGCTCTTCATTTCATCTTTTTTGTTTTACTATATCTTTCCATTCATTTTCGAGTTTCAGTGGAGAATTATTCTTAGAGCTTTGACTAAGCTCATTAAAATAGTATCAATTAAAATCCTGTAGTGGATATCAGTGTGTTTCAGCATTTTTTTCCAACTACTGTGTTGGATACATCTGTCAAGTTGACTAGACACTTGGATTCTTCTCCAGTTTTTTCTTTCAAGTTTCCTACCATTCCATTTGTTTATCTCTCTCTGTTTTTCACTTTACCATTATCGATATTTATATATGTATGCGTGCATCAGATAGTTATCTTTTACTTTCTGCCATAGCACCTCTACCCACTGGCAAACTAGAGTGATGAAACTCAAGGTATCTTCACGCTCCAAAGTTTTCTTTTTTTTTTTTTTTAAAGATTTTATTTTTCCTTCTTCTGCCCAAAGCCCCCAGTACATGGTTGCATATTTTCAGTTGTGGATCTTTCTAGTTGTGGCATGTGGGATGGCGCCTCAGCATAGCCTGATGAGTGGTGCTAGGTTTGCACGCAGGGTCCGAACTGGCGAAACCCTGGGCTGCCATAGCAGAGCACGCCAACTTAACCACTGGGCCACTGGGCTGGCCCCTGGACGCTCCGAAGTTTGTTCATTAAGGTTGGTGAGTGTATACTCCTCCTCCTCCTCACTCCCCTGGATCCTCTTCACAGGCTCTCTGCAGATCCTCAGCTTTGTTTACATGTAGGTTACTCTACTTCTGCTCATTCCTCTGCCTTTTGAGAGACAGTATAGTATAGTGGTTAAGAGCAGGGACTGTGACATCAGACTGCCTGGGTTTGAGTCCCTACTCACACTTACACTGGCAAGTGGTTTTTTTTTTTTTAACTATTTCATGTTTTAGTTTTCTTATTGTAAAGTTCCTGGATGATAGGTTTGTTGTGAGGAGACAATGAATTAATGTATATAAAGCGCTTAGAACAGTGCTTGGTACATAGTAAGTGCTAAATAAATGTTCACTCTTTGGTTGTTATTTTATTTTATTTTGTGCTTTTTCTCCCCGAATCCCCCCAGTACATAGTTTTATATTTTAGTTGTGGGTCCTTCTAGTTGTGGCATGTGGGACACCCCCTCAACGTGGCCTGATGAGCGGTGCCATATCTGCACCCAGGATTCGAACCTGTGAAACCCTGGCCCACCAAAGCAGAGCACACAAACTTAACCACTCAGCCACAGGGCCGGCCCCTTCTTGTTATTTTAGATTGCTGTCCTGAGTGTGCAAGTTGAGGACTCTACCAGCCTCTTTTCTAGTGTTCTGCATGGGTGCTGTTAAATTTTCATATATATATGAACATACACACTTTTTCAGATTGAGGAATAGCTTACATAGTGTGAAGTATACAACTTGATGATTTTCTTACACATGTACACACTTGTGTTACCTCCACTCAGATCAAGTTAGAGCACATTTCTGGTACCTCAGAAGGCTTCTTTGTGCTCCTTCTCCTCTCCACTCGTCTCCCTACCAAGGGTAACCACTATTCTGACCTCTGTCACCATAGATTAATTTTGCTTTTTTGAACTTCCTATAAATGGAATCATTAGTTTGTATTCTTTTTTTTAAGTTATTTTATTTATTTATTTTTTTAAGATTTTATTTATTTTTTTCCTTTTTCTCCCCAAAACCCCCCAGTACATAGTTGTATATTCTTCGTTGTGGGTCCTTCTAGTTGTGGCATGTGGGAAGCTGCCTCAGTGTGGTTTGATGAGCAGTGCCATGTCCGTGCCTAGGATTTGAACTGACGAAATGCTGGGCTGCCTGCAGCGGAGCGCGCGAACTTAGCCACTCGGCCACGGGGCCAGCCCCTCTTTTTTTTTTTTTTTTTTTTTTGAGGAAGATTAGCGCTGAGCTAACTGCTGCCAATCCTCTTCTTTTTACTGAGGAAGACTGGCCCTGAGCTAACATCCGTGCATCCGTGCCCATCTTCTTCTACTTTATATGTGGGTCGCCTACCACAGCATGGCTTTTGCCAAGTGGTGCCATGTCTGCACCCAGGATCTGAACCAGTGAACCCTGGGCCACTGAGAAGCGGAACATGTGAACTTAACCGCTGCGCCACTGGGCTGGCCCCTGTACTCTTTTCTTTTGAATGTTTTTCATTCAGCATCTGTGAAATTTCTCAATGTTGTTTCAATAATTTGTTCTTAGAAATTTCTGTGTAGTATTCTATTGTATGAATATATTGTAATTTTCCCATTCTGCTGATGGACATTTGAATTCTCTATATATGTTAAAGAAAACTCTCAGAAACAGAAAACACCCACTACAATAAACTTTATAAAAACATTTCAAAAAGGGAATGTTTATACTCTAGGCACTCTTGCATTTCTGTTTCTCGAACGTGCCAAGCGTTTTCAAATCTTGAAGCCTTTGCATTTGCCATTTCCTCCACCTGGAACGTTTTTTCCCAAGATTTTCACACAACTGTTTCCTTCCTGTTATTCTGATCTCAGCCGTTGTATCACTTCTCATAGAGGCCTTGTTTAATCTCCCGATTAATGTAGTCCCACTAGGCAGTTTGTCACCAGGGTACTTATCACTGTCTCAACTTGTTTGTTGTCTTTCTCCCCTCTTCTAGAATGAAAACTCTATGAGCAGGAATCTTGTCATCTTGTCCACTGTTGTCTCCCTAGTGCTTGGCCCCTAAAAGGTGCTCAGTAAATATTTGTTGAATGAGTGAATGAATGAATGCCTGACCTGTGCATATGTATTTTTCTTTGTAGATGAAGGGAACATTTGTTTGTATTTGTTTTCCTTCTTTCCCTTAATTTTTTTCTTTTCTCTCTCCTCTCCTTTTTCTTTCCTTAGATACTGGTTGAAATGTTGTAGGATGTTTACCTCAGCATCTACCTGCAGTACTATTTTGGAGCCTCTCTCAACAGTGAAGAGAGGGTGATACTTGCTAACAGTCCATTATAAGTGTGAACCTAGAACCCCAGACCGCTAACTTTGGAAGCCTTCAGAGAGCTGTTCTGTGTGTTTTTTTCCCAGCTTCATTGAAGTATAATTGATATATGTCATTGTGTAATTATTATTATTATTTTTTTGAGGAAGATTGGCCCTGAGCTAACATCTGTGCCCATCTTCCTCTACTTTATATGTGGGACACCTGCCACAGCATGGCTTGATAGGTGGAGGTCCTCACGCGGGATCCAAACCAGCGAACCCCTGGCTGCCAAAATGGAGCATGTGAACTTAACTCCTGTGCCACTGGGGCGGCCCCCCGCATTGTGTAACTTTAAGGTGTACAACATGATGATTTGATATACATATATATTGTGAATTGATTGCCACAATAAGGTTAGTTAACACATCTATTACCTCACATTGTTACCTTTTTTTGAGGAAGATTAGCCCCGAGCTAACATCTGCTGCCAATCCTCCTCTTTTTTGTGCTGTGGAAGGTTGACTCTGAGCTAACAGCTGTGCCCAGCTTCCTCTACTGCATATGTGGGGTGCCTGCTACAGCAGGGCTTGATGAGTAGTGCATAGGTCCGCACCTGGGATCCGAACTGGCGAACCCCATGCTGCCGAAGTGGAGCCCGTGAACCTAACCACTATGCCACCAGGCCAGCCCACCTTTTTTTTTTGTGTGGTGAGAACGTTTAAGATCTACTCTCTTAGCAACTTTCAAGTATACAGTACAGTATTCATTTTTTTTTTAAGATTTTATTTTTCCTTTTTCTCCCAAAGCCCCCTGGTACATAGTTGTGTATTTTTAGTTGTGGGTCCTTCTAGTTGTGGCATGTGGGACGCCACTTCAGCATGGCCTGATGAGCAGTGCCATGTCCATGCCCAGGATTCGAACTGGTGAAACCCTGGGCTGCCAAAGCAGAGTGCGTGAACTTAACCACTTGGCCACGGAGTTAGCCTCCACAGTACAGTATTCTTAACTAGTATTGTCACTGTGCTGTACATCAGATCACCAGAACTTACTCATTTTATAGCTGGAAGTTTGTACCTTTTTATGAATATCTCTCCATTTCGTCCACTCCCCAGCCCCTGGCAATCTACCAGTTTACTCTCTGTTTCTATGCATTCAGCTTTTTTAGATTCTACATATAAGTAAGATCATACAGTATTTGGTCTTTCTCTGTCTGGCTTATTTCACTTAGCATAATGCCCTCAAGATTCATCCATGTTGTTGCAGATGCCAGGATTTCCTTCTTTTTTATGACTGAATAATATTGCATTGTATATATACCACATTTTCTTTATCCATTTGTCCATCAGTGGACACTTAGATTGTTTCCGTGTCTTGGCTGTTGTGAATAATGCTGCAATGAACATGGGGTTGCAAATACTGCTTCTAGATAGTGATTTTGTTTCCTTTAGATATATGCCCAGAAGTGGGTTTGCTAGAGTATATGGTAGTTCTATTTCTATTTATTTATTTATATTATTATTATTTTTTTGGTGAGGAAGATTGGCCCTGAGCTAACATCCATTGCCAATCTTCCTCTTTTTGCTTGAGGAAGATTGTTGCTGAGCTAACATCTGTGCCCGTCTTCTTCTACTTTGTGTATTGGACGCCACCACAGCAGGCTTGATGAGCGGTGTGTAGGTCCATGCCCAGGATCTGAATCCCTGGGCTGCCAAGGTAGAGTGCATGAACTTAACAACTATGCCACTGGGTCGGCCCCTCATAGTTCTGTTTTTAGTATTTTGAGGAACCTCCATACTGTTTTCCATAGTGGCTGTATCAGTTTACATTCCCACCGATAGTGCACAAGGGTTCCCTTTTCTGTATATCCTTGCCATGGCTCCTTTTTACAGATTGGCAAATTGAAGCCCAGGGAAGTACAGGAACCTTAAGGTTATACAATGAATGTATAAGGACTGAGACTAAAACTCAAGATTTTTGATAGATTAACTGTGGGAACTCTCTGGAAATTAGAGTGAATTTCTATTAAATTAGTTTTCTGATACTAGAGTTAACGTGTATTGTGCTTAAGAAGACAATAAGACACAAATGAATATCTAGCTAAATGTAACTAGCCTTGCTTGCATATTAGACATTGGAAGAGTTTGACCTTAGATTTTAAAATCTTGATGTTTGGTTATTTCATCCTATAGGGATGTGAAGTGCTATGCATTTAAGAAGTGTGTGGCTGGATTGCTTTAAGATAGCGTTCTTAAAAAGTTGTATGACTTGGGTCTTTCAGAGAGAAATTGTGCTGCATGTTGTGGGACCAGCAGTCCCTGAGATTTAGGAATAAGAGACCTAATTGATTTACCATTGAGTTGTGGGGATTTGAAGCCGTTCCTAAGTTTGATGGCAGGTGAAATAGTATGGAAAAGTTGCCTGAGTCTTTTTTATACTTTACCTATTATGTCTTTTTTCTGAGAAATTGTATTAAGCCTAGGATGACATTTATATGGGATTACTGTGGCTTTGCTGTATTTGCTTCTTCACCAGAAGGATTTTTTTTTTTTGGTGAGGAAGTTTGGCCCCGAGCTAACATCTGTTGCCAGTCTTCCTCTTTTTGCTTCAGGAAGAGTGTTGCCGAGCTAACATCTGTGCCAGGTTTCCTCTGTTTTATGTGGGATGCCACCACAGCGTGGCTTGATGAGCAGTGCTAGTTCCATGCTTGGGATCCGAACCTGCAAACCCCAGGCTGCTGAAGCGGAGCGCACCGACTTAGTGACTGCGCCACCCAGCTGGACCCACGAGAAGGATTTAAAAGCCGATCAGGAGAGGTCATAGCATAGTCATAGAATTTGTCTTTCCCTTCCTGTGGTCCCATAGCATTTTTTTTATACTTTTACTCTATTTCTCATGATTTGCTGTGTGCTGTCAGCTATTACGTGTCTGTCTCTGCCAGTAGATTGTGAGCTCGTAGAGGATCAGGTGTAGAATTTCATCTTTGTAACCTCATAGGGCCTAAACTAGTGTTTTACAATATTTCAATGTTCCTTATGTGTTTGCGGTATTTCAGTGATGCTGAGAGAATCATTAGATGATACAGTCCGCTTGTTTCACTGGTAAGGAAACTGAGAAGCACAGTGACTTACTCGGTGTCATCTAGTTGTTTGGGAGACTTGTGTTCTAGTCTCAGTTCTGCTGGTTGTTTGTTCCATTATGCCTTGCTGCTTCTCAGCTGGTACTGGCGCTCTCTGGAGCAGGGGAGGGTTGTGAAAGAGGGAAAAAGCACTGGCAGGATGTAAACAGATTACACTCACATCACTGATGTGCTGCAGTTTACTGCTCTACCGGTCAGATATTTTACTTTCAAATTTAGGAGCACAGTCTTAATTTCTGAGACCCCAAACAAACTTTTGTAAGAGTTCCGCTCTTCTCTCAGTCCACGACTCTAGAAACACCCTTCTTTGCTGTGTTCTGTGGATAGAAGTACTGGCAGGAGGAGGAGACTTTGTGTTTCCAGTCACATTTCAGACAGCTTGGGTGGTAAATTCCTGTTGCTTGTGAGGATGTATTGAGGCCCTTAGTTTAAACTCCTCCTGCTCCAGATGGAAGGAGAGTGATGAAAAGAATTTAATTTCTTAGGAAATTTGGTACTTTGGATTGGAATTGTTTTTCTCTCCTCTCCTGTTCCCTTTTGCTTATTAGAAAGTATTGATTCTGGAATAAAGTGAATTGATTAGATTTGGGGTGGACATTGATTACCTGTAACCCAGTTATAAATTCTCAGAGGGAGATGTTTGTAAACATGTGCTTTTCACATCTAGGAACTCATGGTTCCTGCTCTTTTTGCCAATCAGCTGGTTGAAGCCAAGTACACAAAAGATCTATATCCACTAAGCTTAGAATTGCATTGCTTTTGATTTATTTTAATAGGATCCTCTTGATTTCCAATTTATTTTCTCCCGATAAGGGCATCTTCCTCTTGACAACCTATTTAAAAGACACAGGCATGTTTTGAACAGAGGCTGTATTTCATGCTTAAGGCAAAGCCATGATCAATATAGTATAAATTGCCCAAAAGGATCGTTCTCTTTTGTTGTTGTTTCTATTTTTTCCTTCAGTTTTCTCTGGACTACAGTGGAATTTGAGGGCTTAGTGAGGCCTTGATAAAGGTAGGTGTTACTAAAATTTTAGGTTAGACCTAGGACTTTTCAGATTTTTCTCCACGTATTTCAGACTTACTCAGTGATGAGCAGACACTGAGCATTTACCATGAGCCGAGGGCTTATAGAAAAAGTATGAAATGTAGTCACTTTGCTAAAGATGTTTAATATCTAGTTGGGGAAATTTTCTGTGCTTTGTGCCTTTCCTGCTCAAAGGTAAATCTCCTTTTTTGACTATATGTATTAGAGAAAGACATTGTCTGAGATATAATCTTTTATGCTATTGGGTGATCTCTTCCTTAAACAAAATTTTGATTTTGGTTTGAAAGATAGTGTATACTTTCCAAAAGTCATTGAACAAAATGAATTTTGTTGGGGGCTGGCCTGGTAGCACAGTGGTTAAGTATGCACGTCCTGCTTTGGCAGCTTGGGGTTTGCCACTTCGGATCTCGGGTGTGGATGTAGTACTGCTTGGCAAGCCATGCTGTGGTAGGTGTCCCGCATATAAAGGAGAGGAAGATGGGCACGGATGTTAGCTCAGGGTCAGTCTTCCTCAGCAAAAAGAGGAAGATTGGCAGCAGATGTTAGTTCAGGGCTAATCTTCCTCAAAAACAAAAAAATAAATTAATTTTTGCTCTGCTGCTTTGGATTTCCCTGCAAGTGGAAATCAGGCTTCTCATTACCCCCATACTTGCCACTGGGTAAGATTAAGTTTCACAACTGGAGCCTAGGATTTAAGAGAGGAATTTTGTTAATAATAGAAAGAATCTTGGAAGTGAGAGAATATGTGTAAATTCACAGTGGAGACCTGTGGGATTTCAAGTTCTCATTTGAAAAAAATTGGGAATTCCTTGAGGCAAGATGAGAAAATTTTGGCATGGTTCATGGAAATGAATGGAACTACTTTTATATAGAATTGACTCATAGAACTGCTTTTATTTATTTATTTTTTGCTGAGGAAGATATGCCCTGAGCTAACATCTGTTGTCAATCTTCCTCTTCTTTTGCTTGAGGAGGATTAGCCCTGAGCTAATATGTGTGCCAATCTCTACTTTATATGTGGGTCACCACCACAGCATGGCTGACAAGTAGTCTGTGCCCCAGATCCGAACCTGTGAACTGGGCCACTGAAGCGGAGTGTGTGGAACTTACCCACTGTGCCATGCGGCTGGCCCCCTAGAACTGGTTTTATATAGAATTGAAAAATACATTGACGTTTGATCTGCAGTTGTATTACAAATATATAATTAAATTTGAAAGGAGTATTGTTATATTCAGTTACTTTGAAGTTTAATTTTTGGCCTTTTAACTGCTATCTTCTGCCTTGGGTCTCTTTCCAGAGGAATTTCTGAAGACAGTCAAGTGCAGTGTGATTTATGAGGCAGTGAAGGCCAAGTACTTTGCAGTGACAAGGACCTACTTACTTTGGGGAAATCAATGGAGCACATCAGTCTGCAGCACACTTCCTGCCTTTAATGGCCCTAAGCTCGATCAATACTTGAAATTTAACTTCACCATCAGTCTGTGGGCAGTGTGTGCTTTGCAGCCTTCCTTTCATCAGCCTCAAATATATGGCCAGACTTATTATAGATGGAGCTGGTTACAATTTTCCTGCTTGGTTTGGATCTGCTTCAAACCTTGTCCACTGACATGTTTTAAGGATGTAAAATGTGTTGTGCTGTAGGCCAAGTAATGATTTAAACCTTGAAATTACCTGGTTGGGGAGGGGGTGTTGGACAGGTGCACAAGATCTACAGCATGGTTTTTTATCATTTCTTCTTCCTAAAAAATTTCCCACTGAGAGGTATTTCATAGACTCTCTAGCATCTTGGAGAGCATTTCTAGTACTGACAGTGGCTTTCTTTTCACAGATTCTCTAACCATGGCACAAGTAGAGAAAAGAGGGGGTTTGCTCCGGAAATCTTCAGCCTCCAAAAAACCACTGAAGGAAAAAGTGGTGCTGATGTATGATGAGATCTTCATGGTAAGGCCTGAAGCCCTAACATTTTGCACAACTTGACTCCTTAGTTTCTTGTTCCAAAATGAGAAATAACCTCACCTCTGCCTGCTACCTTCCAGTTCTTCAGAGGGAGAAAGAGAGAGAGCAGGGTGTGAGAGTGAGCTCTCAGGGTAGAAATTATGATCGTGTATTAATTAATATAGATTGTTACTACATTGTTCTTATAGATTGTTGCCGTGAGCTGGGTAGAACAGTTGAAAAGAGGGAGGGCGGCTGGGGAAGCTTCTTTTCTGAACATCTTTAAGAAAGACTTGGGGGCCAGCCCAGTGGTGCAGCGGTTAAGTGCGCACGTTCCAGTTTGGTGGCCTGGGGTTCACCGGTTCACATCCTGGGTGCGGACATGGCACTGCTTGGCAAGCTGTGCTGTGGTAGGCATCCCACATATAAAAGTAGAGGAAGATGGGCGCGGATGTTAGCTCAGGGCTAATCTTCCTCAAAAAAGAAAAAAAAAAGACTAGTCTTCCTTATGATATGACATATGGACCCTTCAATCCTAGATATCCCTTGAAGTCCCTTTTGGCCCTAGAATACAATGATTCAGATATTTTTAAAAGATGCTCTATTATATTCTATTTCAAGTTGTTAGTGGACAGAACAATTACTTAGACTATCTCATTCTCCACCTATATGAGGTAACTGAGGAATTATTAGCAATTGAATCGGGGATTTCTTTGGGTCTTCATAACTATTGATTGACCATGGTCCAAGCCTGTGTTGTAAAATATACCCTATCAGGGAAGATTAGAGTAATTAGATACCCTGCAGGGGTACTTGCCTTCTGAAATTGTGGTCATAAGTAGTACATGTAAAACGGAGTAATACTCAGAGAAAGAGTTGCCGTATAATGAGTTTCTACTATGTGCCTGGCATTATTCTAAATGCATCACTAAATACATTAGCTCTAACTCTGACAAGAATGCCCTACAAGGGCCGTGTTTTCACGTGTTTCACGTAAAAGAGCATGTTATAGATGAGAAAATTGGGGATCACAGCTAGAAGGTGATGGAGCCATGATTTGAACCCTAGTGTCTTGACTCTATAGAGCCCTTACTCGTTCAATTTTGCCATATGGCCCAGGATAAATAATTTGATCAAGTAAACTATCTAACTCTTGGCAAGCTTTAGAGACAGAGTTTGCCATGCAAAAAATTAATACAGAATTGCCCAGGTCAGAACAGGTGGTTATACAGAGAAAATGAGTAGGTACTAGGATACTATTAGGGCTCTTTCTATGTTAACTAAGCTTGGTATATATATGAATCCTGCTTGAGTAAGCTTTGAAGATGGCAAGTGTCAGCTCTTTGAGTTCCAAATGACATTACAGAAGTGTAAGGATCAAAGTATGACCCTTCCTGGGGAGCAGGACTTGAGAGAAAGGGAAAGAAAGAATTCATTAAACGAGGACCTTATGAAAAGGCCGAAAATGTTGCTTCTCTATGTCATTCTTAATTAAAAATCCAGAAGAGATTCCTGGTATAATATTTTCTCATTAGATCAGGAATTCTTAGCTAATGAAGACAGTAGTTCTTGGTAATAATTTTAAAAGGTCAACTTAAGGTAAGGTGATAGCAAACATTTGACCTACTGATTTTATGTCCTTAGCTTTCCTGTAAAGTAGAGGTTCTCTTTTTCTTGTTTCACTCATTAACCAGAAGCCTCTGACTTCATAGAATTTCTGTTTAAAAATTATTGCTAAGAAATTTTGGATTTTAGCACTATAATTTTGCTAACCTCTGGGACCAATTTGAATTCAGCAAAGAACATATTAAAAGCTCTGTACAGAGGACTAAATGCATATGGGAAGGCAAGTAGAAGCAGTCAACACAGGATGTTGTAAAAACACGGCAGTATTCCTTAGATGATCTGGGTTCTGGCTCCTGCACTTGTGTAAGTCACTTAACTTTGTGGACCCTCTTTCCTAAAAGGAGGATAATATAATATCTACCATACCTGGCTCACTGGTCCGTTGTATTTCACGCATGTGAATGGGCTTTGAAAACCGAGCACCATGCAAATGCAATGGGGATGTATAATATTATTATAGACTAACTTATTCAGGTGGTTAGGTTCACTTCTTGCTAGAAGAGAAAGATTTGAGGGAGATTCTTTGAGTCACGATTTAACTTTTGATGCAAGGGAATATATATCCCTGCATATTGTCTTCCATTTGGGGAAAAACCCAAAAAAACTGTTGTTCCCCGTAGAGCAGTTTAGAATGAACAAGCATTTTCAAAGTTAATTTTAAAAGATAAGGTTGATTATGTGTAGTGATCTTTTCTTGCTTTTTTTTTTTTGACGAAGATTAGCCCTAAGCTAACATCTGCTGCCAATCCTCCTCTTTTTGCTGAGGAAGACTGGCCCTGAGGTAACATCTGTGCCCGTCTTCCTCTACTTTATATGTGGGACACCTACCACAGCATGGCTTGCCGAGTGGTGCCATGTCCACACCCAGGATCTGAACCAGTGAACCCCAGGCCGCCGAAGCGGAATGTGTGCGCTTAACTGCTGCGCCGTAGGGCCCGCCCCATCTTTTTTTTTTTTTAAAGATTGGCAGCTGACCTAACAACTGTTGCCAATCTTTTTTTTTTTTCTGCTTTTTCTCCCCAAATCCCCCCACTACATAGTTGTATATTCTTTTAGTTGTGGGTCCTTGTAGTTGTGGCATGTGGGACGCCACCTCAGTGTGGCCTGATGAGTGGTGCCATGTCTGCGCCCAAGATCTGAACCAGGGAAACGCTGGGCTGCCAAAGTGGAGCGTGTGAACTTAACCGCTTGGCCATGGGGCTGGCCCATGTAGTGATCTTTTCAAACGTGTTCTTAATGCGTTGGTGTTAGTTGAACTTGCTTATCTTCTGTTTGCAGACAGAGGACCCCAGTAAGTGCAGTCCTCGATTTTGGGAGGAGCTCTTCCTCATGAAGGTAAGACTTGGTGGCATCTATGGATTTCCCTGGTCACTGAGACTGCCTTTTCACATGTTCTAGGTGCTACACTAAAAACGCACTCAGGCCCTTATTGTTTCCTTGGTAGGTGAATTTAGAGTACCTAGAAGGCAAGCTGGAGTCTCTTGATGGTGAGGAGTTAATGAAGATCAAGGACAATATCAACTGCTTATTTCAGCACTGCATCCAGGCTCTGGGAGAGGAGCATCCAATTCGAGTTGTCAATGCATTGCAGGTACAAGGCTGGGAGACGGGGGAAGTCTTGCTTAATAGGAGAAAGGAGTTGTAACATATCTGTTGGCACCTGAGGAACCTAGAATTGCCCTTAGGTATGAGGTTTTTTTTTTCTTTATTTCTTTTTCTTTTTTTCTTTTTTTAATTTTTTAATTTTTTTCCTTTTTCTCCCCAAAGCCCCCCAGTGCATAGTTGTATATTCTTAGTTGTGGGTCCTTCTAGTTGTGGCATGTGGGACGCTGCCTCAGCGTGGTTTGATGAGCAGTGCCATGTCCGTGCCCAGGATTCGAACCAACGAAACACTGGGCTGCCTGCAGCGGAGTGCACAAACTTAACCACTCGGCCACGGGGCCAGCCCCTCTTTATTTCTTTAAGTAATCAAACATCTATGCCATGTTTATTTAACCATCTTCCTGGTTAAATAAATCAATGCTTATAATAGTAATCTTGTTGATTTGTATAATTTGGTCTAACGCCAAGGCAGATTGTTTGACAGAATTCTTAGTGCTTGAGAAAAGGAAGAATTAGAGAGAAAACTGAGGCTAGGATGCTTAATCTACAGCCAAATCCAGGAGAGATTCTTAGTGCAGTGTTTTCTCACTAGATGAAGAGTTCTCTTTTTTTTCCTCCCCAAAGCCCTAGTACACAGCTGTATATTCTAGTCATAAGTCCCAGTTCTTCTATGTGAGCTGTTGCCACAGCATGCCTACTGACAGACGAGTGGTGTGGCTCTGTGCTCGGGAACTGGACCCAGGCTGCTGAGGTGGAGCATGCCAAACTTTAACCACTAGGCCCTCAGGTCTGGCCCAGATCAGGAGTTGTTTTTTTTTTTTTCTAAAGCAAGATTATCCCTGAGCTAACATCCACCGCCAATCCTCCTCTTTTTGCTGAGGAAGATTGTCCCTGAGCTGACATCTGTGCCCACCAGATCAGGAGTTCTTAATCTGAGGTTTCAGAAGGTCCTTAACTCCCTGAAATTTTATGTAGTATTTTATGTGCCTATGTATATTTTTTCTGGTGAGAGGGCTTTCATCAGATTCTTAAAAGGATCTGTAACTCTAAAAACATTAAGAATCATTGTTCTTAATGCTAAGCATGATCATGAGGAAGATTCATTGAACAATTATTTCTTGAATGATTGTTACGTGCAAGCATTGGGCTGGTGGGGATATGTTATAGGCCTCTTGAGGGCAAAGACTTTCATAGTTTTATTCAATTTTTGTGTTCCTAGTGTGTAGAACAGTGCTTGGCAAATAGCACTCTAGAAGTAAATTCTTTTTTTTTCCTGAGGAAGATTCACACTGAGCTACTATTCATGCCAGTCTTCCTCAATTTTTTGCCTGTGGGCCACCAGCACAGCATGGCCCCTAATAGAGCAGTGTAGGTCCATACTGGGATCTGAACCCAGGCTGCCAAAACGGAGCACGCTGAACTTAACCACCAGGCCTCTGGGGCTGGCCCTAGAAGTAAATTTTTATTGACTAAATGCTGGGCAGAGTTTCTTAAGTTTATAGTGTGGTAGCTCCAATGTAGCCTGGATTGGGCTGAGTACCTAGGGCAGTGACTGACAAACTTAGAATATGAAGAATTCATAACAGCATGAAGGATTTTATTGGAACTTTTGGTAGATTAGGTTTAAGTTTCTAACTTACTAATTGGGTAAATCACTTTGTGAGCCCTAGTTTTCTCATCTGTAGAATGTAGAAATTACATCTTAAGCTCATGCCCCAGAAAAAAGGACCACATTTATCCTGTAGCTTTGTTAACTCTTGGCACAGTAAATTTCTGTGTTTTGTATATCATACCTGAGGAGTTCATTGAAAGTTAAAATGAAAATTGGAAATTGTGTTTCCTGTAATTGCAGTGGCTCACTGTGGGGCATGAATTGTAATCTGTTTTTAGTTCAGCAGAAATAAATTGACATTAACCTACTTGATGACCCACAAAAATATAGTACTGTTGTTGTTAATAGCTGATAGTTATTGAGCTTTAACAAAGTTCCAGGCACTATTCCTGGAGCTTTAACAAAGTTCCAGGGACTATTCGAAGTGATTTATAGTCTTAATTCACATAGTCCTCACAATGTCTGTGACACAATGTCTCTGAGAAGGGTGCTATTATTATCATTCCTATTTTATAGATGAGAAAACTGAGGCACTGAGAAGTTACCTAATTTGTCCAGGCTTACATAGCTAGTAAGCAGTGGATGGGGATTGTAATGAATTTAGGATTGTTTTATCATATAGGGACTTAAATAACTTTTGTAGTTATTAAAAAATAATTACTAAAAATTATAAACTATAGGGGCTGGCCCGGTGGTGCAGCAGTTAAGTGCACACATTCCACTTCGGTGGCCTGGGGTTTGCCGGTTTGGATCCCGGGTGTGGACATGGCACCGCTTGGCAAACCATGCTGTGGTAGGTGTCCCACATATAAAGTAGAGGAAGATGGGCATGGATGTTAGCTCAGGGCCAGTCTTCCTCAGCAAAAAAGAGGAGGATTGGCAGCAGATGTTAGCTCAGGGCTAATCTTCCTCAAATAACCAAAACAAAACAAAATAAGAAACTATTATGTTAATACTAAAACTAATTTTAAAGATTTTATTTTTCCTTTTTCTCCCCAAAGCCCCCAGGTACACAGTTGTGTATTTTCAGTTGTGGGTCCTTCTAGTTGTGGCATGTGGGACGCCACCTCAGCATGGCTTGATGAGTGGCGCCATGTCCATGCCCAGGATTCCAACTGGCGAAACCCTGGGCCACTGAAGCAGAGCGTGCAAACTTAACCACTCGGCCACAGGGCTGGCCCCTAAAACTAATTTTAAATAAAGGAAAGTTCCACTGCTCCCCTGACTGAAACTCAAGAACTATTTTTTGTTTATTTTTTAATTTTTTTTAAGGAAGATTAACCCTGAGCTAACGTCTGTCACCAGTCTTCCTCTTTTTGCTGAGGAAGACTGGCCTGAGCTAACATCTGTGCCCATCTTCCTCTACTTTATATGTGGGACACCTGCCACAGCGTGGCTCGACAAGTGGTGCCTAGGTCTGTACCTGGGATTCAAACCGGCGAACCCTGGGCTGCCAAAGCTGGACGTGAGAACTTAACTGCTGTGCCACTGGGCTGGCCCCATTTTCTATTTTTGAATATCACATTCCAGTCTTTGTCTGCAGTGCAGTTTTTAAAAAGAGAATGGCCAAAAAGCAACAAAAAAAGAGGATTGCAACAGTTTCAGTTGCTTTTCCTCTTTTAATTTCTGGATTTTGCACATATTAAGACTCAGACTGTGTTTTGGAGCTCAGAGTAATAGAGCAACTGAATGTCAGCTGTATATGGAGCTGGTTTGAGGTTGCAGTGTGAGGTTACACATCCAGTACCTTTTGTATTTTGAGTGTCTCTCTAGAAAGAATTCTTTCTCTCATCTCTGCAGACCTTGTGTGCACTCATTCGAGGAGTCCATCAAAAGAATAAGTCTACCTCTGGGTTTGACATTATCAACATGCTGATGGGCTTTGACAAGGCGGAGCTGTGCATGAAGGTGAGGCATAAGCTGCTGATGTGCCTATGGAAGGCTGCTTCTGACAGCTGTTCATGGATACCATCTGCGTGTAGTTAGATGTACTAGAAGATTTGGCCTCAGATGGATGTACTCAGATAGATGTAGATGATTGAATTTGCCCTTGAATTTGAATAGGTTTATTTTACAGATTTGGTTTGTCTGAATAAAGGAAAAGTTCAAATTCAAATTTGAGTTGAGGCATCCTTTCCCTGCAGGATAAAGACTGAGCAGTTTATTTTATGATTAATATCATATTGTCATACATTTTTTTTTTAATATTTTATTTTATTTTTCCTTTTTCTCCCCCAAAGCCCCTGGTACATAGTTGTATATTTTTAGTCGTAGGTCCTTCTAGTTGTGGCATGTGGGATGCCGCCTCAGCATGACTTGATGAGCAGTGCCATGTCTGTGCCCAGGATCCAAACCAGTGAAACCCTGGGCTGCGGAAGCGGAGCACGTGAACTTAACCACTCAGCCAAGTGGCCTGCCCCTGTCATGCATTCTTAAAAACATTTATGAATTTACATATGACAAATTAATATACAAGGGTAACTTTAGTTGTAAACTTTAAGCTTTCTTGTTTAACACAATGACTTTATCAGAATTATTTCTACTGTTTGACACTTTTAAAATAACAGCTTTATTCATATGTAATTCACATACCCTTTTAAAATGTCTAATTCTCTCATTTTTAGTATCTTCATCAGTGTTGTACAACCATCACTACTGTTAATTTCAGAACATTTTCATCACAACGTGGCTGCCAAGGAGCAGTGTAGGTCTGTGCCTGGAAACCCAACCTGGGCTACCAAAGCGGAGCATGCCAAAGTTAGCTACTAGGCCATGGGGCTGGCCCCCATTCATTCTTTTGACAGACGTTTGTTAGTGTCCTGTGTGCCAGGCACTGGAGATACAGAGGCAGATAAGACATGGCAACTATCCTCAGAAAATTGATAGATTAGTTCTCATTTGTCTCCCCCCTTCCATGCTTACCATCTTTAAATCTGTCATCTACACTGACACCAGAGTGATGTGTCTTACATTCAGATCTTTTCTGCTTAAAACCCTTTATTAGTTTCCTATCACTAACAGGATAAAGACCAAACTCCCTAGTTAGCCTTATAAAACTTTCATGATTACGCTCCCTATTTATTTCTCCAGTCTCATCTCTCACCACTGTGCCTCAGTCTTTATAATTCCATAATAACAAACTACTTATATTCTAACTCCATGGCTAGGGTTGTTTCATTCCTCATGTGTCTTTGATCATGCTAATGCCTGTCTAGAATTCTTTTCTTCCTCAAGTGTTAATTAATTCCTACTAATTTTTCAAAATATAACCCACTCCTGGGGAGTCCTGCAATAGGTGACTTCTGAGCTAATTCCCTTACTCCATGTATATTTCTGTCATAGTAACCATTAAATTAAAATTTATTTATTTTTCTCTCCCATTAGACTAAAAACACTTTGAGAGCAAGGGTCATTATCTTATTTTTCTCTTGTATTTTTTTTTTAAAGATTGGCACCTGAGCTAACAACTGTTGCCAACTTTTTTTTTCCTCCCCCAAATCCCCAGTGGATAGTTGCATATTTTTTTAGTTGTGGGTCCTTCTAGTTGTGGCATGTGGGACGCCGCCTCAGCATGGCCTGATGAGCGGTGCCATGTCCGCGCCTGGGATTCAAACTGACAAAACCCCGGGCTGCTGAAGCGGAGCGTGCGAGCTTAACCACTGGGCCACGGGGCCGGCCCCTCGCTTGTATTTTTTAAAGCACAATATTTAGCGTACAGTAGACCGTCACTACGTATTTGTTGACTTGAACTCACATAGCTTATTTTGAACCTTCGCTTGACATTCCAGCATCCTAAATCCTTATTTTCCATCCATTCTCCTTCATTCAATGTAAAATATTTCTTTTCTTATTCCTTTTATCGTAGTATCTAAGAGTTTCATCTTTTCTTTTAAAAAGATTTAATTTTTTAAAAAAACTTTTCCTTCTTCTTCCCAAAGTCCCCTAGTACACAGTTGTATGTTTTAGTTGTGGGTTCTTCTAGTTGTGGCATGTGGGACGCCACCTCTGCGTGGCCTGACAAGCAGTGCTAGATCCGCGCCCAGGATCCGAACCACCAAAACCCTGGGCCGCCAAAGCGGAGCTCGCAAACTTAACCACTCGGCCATGGGGCCAGCCCCAGGGTTTCATCTTTTGATTACATTGGGTCTGACAGCTGGTTATTAGTACAAGTGATAAACTCCAGTCACATTGACTAGTAGAATCCACCAGGATGGAAACAAGCTAGCAGTAGTGATACTGTCTTTTTGTTGTTTGTTCAGTGTGCCTGCATCAAGTGATATGCTTTCTTTATCAAATAATGAAACTTACCTAGTTATGTAACCATTATTTTGTTGTTGTTGAGGAAGATTAACCCTGAGCTAACATCCACTGCCAGTCCTCCTCTTTTTGCTGGGGAAGACTGGCCCTGAGCTAACGTCTGTGCCCATCTTCCTCCACTTTATATGTGGGACGCCTACCATAGCATGGCTTGTCAAGCGGTGCCATGTCCACACCCGGGATCTGAACCGGCGAACCCCAGGCCACTGAAGTGGAACTTGCGAACTTAACTGCTGCGCCACTGTGCTGGGCCCTGTAACCATTGTTATTAGCCTTTAACTTAACCATATTTAACTATTTTAAATTAAATTAAATTAAATTTTATTTAATTAATTGGTTTATTATTGTTTTTAATTTATACATTTATTATTTACTTTAACCATTATTATTAACCTTTTACAAAAAGATTTACATGAGGATGACAGGCTGCAAACATTCATTTGTTAGAATAATGAAGTCTTTATTGTTCTGTGCAGTTGTTTTAAAGCAGTTTTTCCAAAAGAGCTGTACTCAGAAGTCTTCCTTTTCCTTGTTTAATCTTACAAGGTGTATGCTTCATTGTGTGTTGTTCACATAACCCTGCATAACAACCAAGAGTTGGAGAAAGACACAATGGAGATGTTATTTGATATGGTTTAATACTTAATGGTTCTCTTTCCTAGAACTTGATGGAGAGTTTGGATTCATTGCTTTGTGCAGAAGGATCTGAAAGTCTGAAGAGTTTATGTCTGAAACTTCTCCTTTGCTTAGTGACTGTAAGCGTCCCATCTATATGTGTCTTTGTTAAGGGTGTTACTCAACAGCAGGGGCAGGCTTATTTGAATACTTGAGCCCAAAGTTAGAAAGGAAAAGAGAAGAAAAATTCTCTTCTGGAGCATTACATCACTCTGTTGTGTTTGAATGTGTAGAAGGAAGTTAGTTGCATGGGCTTTTGCTTCCTGGAAGTTGCTTTTTTAACCTGCAGGATATGTGATATTTATCACCTGAGAGGTACCATACCTGGAAAACTACACGCTTCTGGATTGTCAGATTCATCCTTCTCATCAGGTCTCATTTGGAAACAGCTTTTGTGGTTCTGAATATTTTTATTTGTTCTAACTTTGATTTTATAGCTTGAAGCTGGCTTGTACTTCTAGTGGGAGGAGGGTGGGGTATTGTTTGTTTACTTCAAGTTCCCTTTCCCTACTACCACTTGAAGACTTATGGATCATAAGCTTCTTTCTGTGCCTTTGAGGAATGAAAGCCAAGAAGCTGTTAAGCAAATGAGGATATGAGAGAAACAATGAGAAGTTCAAAGATTTAGGAAGTTTTTTTTTGGGGGGAAGATTAGCCCTGAGCTAACATCTGCTGCCAATCCTCCTCTTTTTGCTGAGGAAGACTGGCCCTGAGCTAACATCCATGCCCATCTTCCTCTACTTTATATGTGAGACGCCTGCCACAGCATGGCTTGTCAAGCGGTCCGTGGCCATACCAGGGATCCGAACCAGTGAACCCCGGGCCGCAAGTGGAACGTGTGCACTTAACTGCTGCACTGCCAGGCCAGCCCCTAGGAAGTTTTAATTTGCTAATTTCCTACCCTTCTGGTGTCTGTCTTTTTAGGCTTTGGTGACTTTGTGGGTGCTTATGAAAGGTCTACTAGGTATCTAGTAGAAAGTTTTAACATTTCTGTTTCTCTTAGATGCCAGGGGAGGAGATAGACATGAGATATGAGAGTGCCTCATTATAGACTTTAAAAAGCCTTTTATTGCATTCAGGTGACAGATAACATCAGCCAGAACACTATCCTGGAGTATGTAATGATCAACAGCATATTTGAAGCAATTTTACAGGTAGGTCGATTCCCTTGTCATCTCTTTCTCTTTTGGGTAAGCCACTTCCTCGGATCGTCTCTGTCTGCATTCCTGGGAACTAGGAGTTAGTATGCTCACGTGTCTTCTGGTTCTTGTTACAGATTCTCTCCCACCCTCCAAGTCGTAGGGAGCATGGGTATGATGCTGTAGTCCTCTTGGCTTTGCTGGTGAACTACAGAAAATATGAGGTAAATGGGGCCCTTAATGGACAGTTATCTTTCTATCATATTCCTAAATATGACCACTCCTAGGGGACTTTACTTAATGTAGAAGACGTGTTCTTGCTAAATGGTATATAGATTAGTTTTGATAAACTAGGCATTTGCCTGGCGCGGAGGATAGAGCTGTTCGAAGGAATCCTGTGGTGCAACTTCTAATAGACTGAGTAAATATCCTAGTAGAGTGAGTAAACATCCTTAATGTAGTGGTTCCCAAACCCAGCTTATCATTAAAATCACCTAGGAACTTTTGAAAAAAAGAAATTTCTGGGCTTTACTTTTGACATACTGAATCAGAATCTCCTGGGGGTGGACCTGGGAAGCTGTTTTTTCTTTTTTTTTTTTAAGATCTCCTGTTGAATATGATGACTAGCTGGGATTGAGAACCACTGACCTAATGCATCTGTTTTGAAAGACTGGATTTTTATATATTGGATTTCCTTAATGTAATCCACTTGTATAAGTATTACTGTTGGTCTGAGACCTCTTTCTGATTTCAATGAGATTGGAAGACAGAGTCTTATCCATATTAATTCTGGAGTTCTTTTTGCCCCTGAATTAATCAGGAACAGATGTATAGGTTTTTGAGATGAAGAGCAGAACTCAGAGATTTATACTTGGGTTGGTACGTCTTTTTGATTCCTTTCAAAAGGCAGAATACACAGAAAAGGAAGGGGGCTACTTAGGGAAGACCAAGGGCCTCACTGAGGATTGCTTTATAGGAATAGGGAGCATTTGGCACTAAGTCTTGGACACTAGGAGTGCTTTAACTGAACCCAGAAATTAGGAGCTGCATCAAGGCAACCTGACTTTCTTCGCTTATTAAGTAGCAGTGCTATGAGAAATGGACCAGCTGGAGGGAGCATTTTCTTTTCTGAGCTTCTGGAGTTTCACTTAGTGATTTTTACTGTGATTCCTAGCCAGGTCAAAAGTAATAGGTAACACAAAATCTAGAGCTTATTTTTATAAGGAGCGATATGGAAGAAGGGAAGGATGTGAGAAAAGAATGCTTAAAGAGGGACAGGGATATGTGGAGCAATGTTTATGTGTTATAAATCCCAGGAGCTGATCGCTTTCTTTGTCTTGGAGGAACTGACGAATGGTGTGTATAGTTATTAATAAATATGTAATTTATTACCAACACCTGTTTCACTGGTGATCTGGATGGGTTGGCATAGTAGCCATTTTGATCTCTGTCATATGTTAATAGCCTCTAGGGCCTTATTACAAAAGCAAGAAAAATAGCTCAGGAAAAATGCTGAAGACAGTTAAAGAGAGTTGAGTTATATGTGATAGGAGAGTGCCATCATCAGTAATGAATATTTTTGGAACATTCTGCTGGATGCAGGCCACCCTGAGGCAATGGCTTGGCTTCTCTAAATGTGAACTGAACCCTAGCTAGCCCAGTAGGGCGCTCTGAAATGTCAGCCTGAAAAATTGGACATGGCCAAGGAACTGGAGAAAATCATTTCTGGAGTGAGGTGTGCATCTCTAGTCTGTCAGAAGCCCCAGAAGAATTAATATAGTAGGCAAGGGCAAGCTGGTGGGCATAATTTATCTGGGCTTTGCAGCTTTTGATATAAGTCACTCACCAGAAACCATTAAGGAAGCTTAGTGGCCGTGGAGCAGGAAGGTTTTTGACAGGAACATGAGGAATTCCAGATGAACATAGCAAAACCAAAAGCTGGTGAAGTTTTATGCAAACTAGTATAACAGGTTGTGTGCTGGGAAGAACAACATTCTAGCCACCACCATAATTGATCCCTTGACCAGTGGGTTAAGTCATAACCTTTTTAGAAAGTTGCAGAGGTCACCAGAGAGGCTGAGTGCCCAGCAAAACACAGAGAAGGCAAATAAGGTATTGGGCTTAAGGAATGGAAGTGATGGAAAAGATGTCATGTAGTAAATGTAAATAATTCTTTCTCATTTCAAATAGTGTATTCCATTTTAGTCATTTCATCGAAAGAAAGAGAAGGCAAAAAAAAAAGGACTAGGGAAGAGCTATGAAAAATGATAAATATGATTTAGATCAAATGAAGGCAGGACACTGTTAAAGTGAACCTGTGAGGGCTCACTGAGCTTGTAATTCTGTCTTGTGGATGAAAAGTAGATTGCCTGCAGTTTTAAAAAAAATGTGACTAGCATAACAGGTGTGTAGTGTTAAGGAAAATCAGTGTCTGATAGAACAGAAATTCTTACAGCATTAAGATCTTCTTCCGCCTCTTCACAGTGTTAACCCTTCTAGGTTGGCCAAGTCTCCTGAGATGAAGTGACTCAGTCCCCAACTGCTGCCCTGAATATGACTTTTCCCAGAAATTACAAAATTGGTTGTTATGTCCGGTTGCAAGTTGTTCCTTTTCTGTATCTCTCTCTCTTTTTTTTTTCTCTAAAGAGCTTCTTTCAAATGTGATGAAATGTCAAAGGAGAAGAAACATAGCTACCAATCATTGAGCCCGTACCATATGCTAAATGCTATGCTAAGGATTTTACATGTCTTACTTCATTTAAGCCTCATAGTAACCCCAAGGAAGCAAATATTATTCCCATTTTACAGATGAGGAGATTGAGCTTAGGTAAATTAATGTCCCTAACTTGTCACACATAATAAGTAGAGGAGCTAGAACTCAAACCTTTGCTTTTAGCTGCCTTGTCTTTCCTCAGCTGCTGCTAAAGCATAGGCTGTTCTTGGTAATTAGATGATCCTTATTATTAGCTAAAACAGTGTACTTTTGGGAATGTGAGTAGTTAGGACTTTCAAAAATTGTGCCAAGAAACAGAGACCTGCTCCTTGTGGTGGTGTTCTCTTCATGGTGGCATCTCTAGGTCAGCATACTGCTGATTTTCTTTTCCAAGGATCCACTGGCATTGGATCTTGTCTGAAGTCTGTAGCATCAGCAGGATTTGACTCTTGGTTATAGAAAGAAGTGTTGAGAGCCTTCCTCTGTCAGATCAAGGGGCAAATGGAGTGAATTTTACTTCCTTGAGTTGTGTTGTAGAAAACCTTATAAATGTTTGGGCTGTTAACAAAGCAAAGCTGTCTCTTTCTCTATTCCCAATTGACATTCGAAAGATGCCCTCAGAAACTTGATTAAATAAGGTCTGTGTAGGGGGTTAGTCTTTTAGTTGGGTTTTCAAGTTTCCAGTAATGAGTCTTCTTGGTTGCTGTAAAAACTGCCAGTCCAAGAACTATTGTTCCTTTCTTCCCTTGGGTTAGAATTGGTGCCTGGTCTATATGAGGTCTTTCCTAACATACCATGAGTGGGATATTTTCAAGGTGAGCGGGTCATTGGTTCTCATCTCACTTTTAGGAGATGGCCCAAGTGCTTAATGAGTTTAAATATATGTCTATTTCCATATTCTGCCCAGCTGAGATTGGATCTGGAAAAACTCAAGAAATCTTCCAATGCTATAGTAGTGGAACAGTCATTAAATCCCAGTGTCCTGAGCAGATTGTCGTTTGGGTAATTAGATCCTTCCTTTCAGTTCTCCTGCAGTGTTATTTAGGTATCAGATCCATAAATGGCCTCTTTGACTATTAAGCAGCTGCCACTTTCCACCCCCAAGGTGGCTTTGTTTTACGGGTGGGTGAATCAGTCCTTGCATATGGTTTGTGGAATGGTTATGGAGCCTTTCGGATGAGAATGTAAGTTAGCAACTTATAAATATGTGCCTTATGGGAAAGAAGCTTTTATGGTTCCAAAAGACAGCTGTCCCTATGGACTCAGTAAATTATTGGCAGGATAGGAGAAAGTGAGTTTTGTAGAGTGTTCTCTTACTTCTTGGAAACAAAGAAAGAAAGAAAGATGGGAGAAGGGGCAGACAGGCCTGAGCTGATTCAGCCTAGAGGAAAATGCAGATAGAACAAAACTTGTGTGTATGTGTTTATGCATGTATGTGCTTGGTGAATGCCCATCCACATGGAGAGATTTACTAGAAATGGGAGGAGTCAGCTGGCAAGATGGGTTGGGCCTGGATATTAGGAGTACTGCTATAGGGAAAGGGCCTTATAGAAGCATTTTTGTTAACAGTTTGTTAAATAGCTAGTGGGCTCTTTTTTTTTTTTTGAGAAAGTTAGCCCTGGGCTAACATTTGTGCCCATCTTCCTCCATTTTTTATATGTGGTACACCTGCCACAGCTTGGCTTGGTAAGTGGTGTGTAGGTCTGTGCCTGGGTGTGTGAACTTAACTGCTGCGCCACTGGGCCAGCCCTGCTCGTGGGTTCTTAAGTAGTCACACTCACCTTGAGTCTCTTCTCTTGTTTAACAGTCTGTGAATCCTTATATTGTGAAGCTATCTATTGTGGATGATGAGGCTACGCTCAATGTGAGTATCTGGATCCTTGTGTATTGTTTTAATTACTTGCATTTGGTGGCCTTACTTTCAGTGGATATTTAGAACAGAGAGCAGAACTATTGCGTTAATTTCATCTGGCTATAAAGAGGAAATCAATATTGCTTTTTAGAAGCATCAATGTACTGTCTTACTGTTTTCTTATCTTCTTGTCATGAAAGAAAGGTTTGAGGGGACATTACTTGCTAATCATGATGAAATGGTTGGTTATATTTCATGTTCTAGTGTGCTGAGATTGATTATCCTACAGAGTCGATAAGTTACATTTTCAAGAATAAGAAGGCTTAGATAGTATATCAGATCCCCACAATGATTTAAATGTCTTACAATTTTATATGTCAATTATACGTCAATAAAGCTGGAAAAAAAAAAGTAGGCTTAGATGACTAAATGATGGGAAATTCCCTCTTGTAGAACTAGCCAGATGGTATTTATAGTCTGAGTTAGTGAAGCTGAAACATGGAGGATAATATATATCTGCTATATAAGTCCTTGAAAGTTTGGGAAATAACATGTGACCTTTGCATATAGGGAGGAAGAAGATGACCAGGTGTTTGGCTTTATTGTCTTTCCATCTTGCCCTCTTCATTCTTCTAATTTCCCTTATGAAAAAAAAGCACACATGATTCATCCTTGTGGCCTTAATTGATCTTTGTGTTATGCTTAGCAGGTTCTAGAGGGAAAGTTGATAAGTCACTTTAATGTTTATTGGATGCTTCTTCCTGCTACACTCCTGTTTTCCTGTGGCCTGAAAGAGGAAATCACTATATGCACCTTCATTTATCATGAGACTCATTGTCATTTTTATTGTGGCTGTTTTAGAGACATCTGAGACATTTTTGTTAGAAAGTTCTAACTCACTCTTCTCTTTTGAGGTGAAAATGATCCCAGTGAAATTGTCAGTGATCTGGGCTGGTCTCTTTCACTTCTTGTTACTCTATTAAGTAACGTTAAGTAAGATAATTAGATCATAAAAATCTTTCCAAAGAGGTTCCTTTTGATGCTTTGAGAATGCCTCTCAGAATTTCTGTTCTTGTTGCCAACTATCAGGTAGAACCTCTTGGCCTTGGACGGTGGGGGGTGTAAATTAGTTTTTACCCTGGCCTAGTCGGAGCATAGCCACCAGCCTCTTATTTCACTTGTGCTGTCTTTTTTCTTTCTAGGGAATGGGGCTTGTAATTGCTCAGGCTTTATCTGAGTACAACAGGTAAGTCCACCTCACCAGATTGAGAAGGGTCTAATTTTCGTTTGAATTGGTTGAGTAGCAAACAGGTTTGTTAGAATTCTTGGGTGGACTTCCCTTACCTATCCTAAGAGAGTATTCAGTGGTATAGCTGCTGGCAGATGTATTTGCTGTACCTTGACTTAATGGCTTTAGCAGGGGTTGTTTCTGACACCAGGGGAAATGTAGCTAACAGATTAGTGTCTATCTTTTCTTTAAGCAATTAGGTACATTCTTTTGCAAATTTTTTGTATTTGTTGCAGAGCATTTTAACTAGTTTTCCAGCTACAAAGCAGGCTCTTCTATTTAGCCCAGTGTATCGTACAGATATCATTTTCTATGAGAAAAAGGTTGTGAAACACTGCTTTTTTGTACACTTAAAAAAATAAAAGGAGGAAACATACTGAATTAGCTCTAGTTTTGACAGATGCTTCTTTTTCATCAGGAGTAAACTACAATTTCCCAGAGTCCCTGTCTGTTCTGGGGGCTCTATTGATGCTTGCTTTCCCTCTTGCTGTGGATGAAGAATGATCTGGTATTCAGTGAATGGAAACTAGAAGTATCCCTAATTCTGGCAATGGCCAGACAGGATCTTTCTTGCTCCTCTCTGGACTTTCCTTACACACAATTGGGGGTTGGAATTTCAAATCTGTTCCATCTCCACAAATAGTTTAGCTCACAAATTTCCCTCATCTTCATTCAAAAACAAACAAGATTTTCACGTTACAGCCTTAAAGTAATTTCACTGTCACACTTTTCAAGTAATAGTCTGTTTGGGAAATAACTGGATCAGCCATATGTTAGAGCAGTGTCACACTTTTGCAGCTTACTTTCTAAGTCTTTCCCAAAGTAGCCAGGCATATTGGTACACACTCAAGAGCAGATGTGTGCCTCTTAGGTTGCAGGGGAAACTCCAGTGGATGGTTTGTCATAATGCTTTTGTTTTCTGGAGTCAGTGAATTCTATGTGTGTCCTGCCCTGATTACCTAGAATGCCAAGGACAGAGACATACTTGATAAATAATACTAAAGTTGAATTTAGTTATTTTTGTTCAGGCAGTATAAAGACAAGGAAGAAGAACACCAGAGTGGTTTTTTCTCTGCTTTAACAAATATGGTAAGTCCTACTTGTTTTTTTCTCTCCTGCTTAGAAATGTAGGAGGTCTGTAGGGGTAGACAAATCTGGACTGAGAAGTTCAGATATTTGAGGTGATGGCATGATGAGGGGAGAGAAGATGCTCAGAGCGGATTTTTTTGAGAGCTCTATCTCTTCTAGTGATTTCCAAACCCAAGTGAGATGGAAAAAGGAGAGCTTTGGATTCTCTGGGACTGATTTTTTCAAGTTAATTAACTCAGATTTTAAAGGCTAAAAAAAAAAAAAAAAAGTACATAGTAAGTCAGACTTTTGCTTCCTAAAAAGTTGACTCTGTTTGAGGACTGACCCTGTGGCACACAGAGTAGGAGAGTTTAGATCTGAGTCCAACCCCGAGTGCTCTTTGGCTGTCTGCTGTGGCCACTTCATCCCTCATAGCTGGTCCTGAAGTTGAGAGATTGGTGCAGTGGATCTGAGCCACTTCTCTAAAGGCTTAATGGGCTGAGAGGTCCATGGTTTAGGAAAGTTATTGGTCCAGTTTGCAAGACTCCTGAGCAAGGTTTCTCAACCTTGGCACTATAGGCATTTTGGACCAGATAATATGAAACTAATTTTTAAGAGATAAATCTAACAGGTCTTAGAATCTAGGCAGACTCAGAAAGTCTTTTTTCTTGGGCGTTAGTATTCAAGTAATCAGCCCTAGGGCAAGAGAGTTTTTGAGTTCATTGCAAGAAATGGCCATCCCTCTATCCCACAAAAAGGCAGGTTTTTTCCCCCCAATGTCTATACCTTCTTCCTTTTTCTTTCTCAGAGCGTACTTTCAGGAAAGGAATTGATTAACTCTGAAGCATAAGTGAGTAAAGTTTCTCAGAAGTCAGAACAGTGTGAGTGCTGTATTGGTGTTTGGTTAAATGAATTAACTATGATTATATTGTTCCTAGGGATCTTTGCCTTTCAGCCAAGAAGAAGTTTTCTAACAAACAAGTGAAGCTCCAGCTGCATAGTTTTGGGCATCAGTAAGCAGGTGTAAGCATTTTTAGAGGAATGGACATCTTTTTCAGTGCCTCTGATATCACACATATTGGAGGCGACCTACTCTGTTTACTTATTTGGCTGCCCTGCCTAGGATACAAACTAAAGATTTTGTGATCTGAAAGATGGACAATGTGTCTTACATAGACAGTTCTGGTCTGAAACCCAGATATTCCCCTGAAGATGGCTCTGTGTTGGTTGAAATCAGCCTGCTTTCTGTGATGTTCTTCACGAGTTAGTTTCTGACTTCAGATAAGCAACTTCCAGGAAAGATGCAGAGTGAGGAGGATGTCTAGGTTAATATTTACTTGCTGTCAGTGGTTACTAAACCTTACACATTGAAAAGGAAAGCTGGACGAAAGTGCTGGGATTGTTGGTTTTTTTTAAGATTTTATTTTTACTTTTTCTCCCCAAAGTCCCCTGGTACATAGTTGTGTATTTTTAGTTGTGGGTCCTTCCAGTTGTGCTATGTGGGATGCCACCTCAGCATGGCTTGATGAGTGGTGCCATGTCCATGCTCAGGATCCGAACCATCGAAACCCTGGGCTGCTGAAGCGGAGTGCGCGAACTTAACCCCTAGGCCATGGGGCCGGCCCTTGGGATTGTTTTTTTTAAGTCTCTTTAAGGAAAGACGATTTAGTGGAGTTCTTATTATTTCATTCATTATTTATGATTCTTTTAAGATCTTCAAAGTGGGCTGATTTTGGTGTGTGAGACTGGTGGGCCAGAGTTCTAACTTCCCTTGGGCTGCAAGCAGCTTGTTTTTTCACTAATTAAAGGCTTCATGGCACAGATCTCCTCTCAGCATTTCCTTGCTGTAAGTCTGCAATTCCCCTTTTCTTCCACAGGTGGGCAGCATGTTCATAGCAGATGCCCATGAGAAAATTTCAGTACAGTAAGTGCCTAACATTCTTGTTCAGTGACTTTAACTTTAGTGTGGGCTCTCTGGCTAGATATGAGAATGTGAAATGTTACCTCTTGCTAATCTTTTTTTTTAAAGATTTTATTTTTCCTTTTTTCTCCCCAAAGCCCCCCGGTACATAGTTACATATCTTTAGCCGTGGGTCCTTCTAGTTGTGGCATGTGGGACACTGCCTCAGCATGGCCTGATGAGCGGTGCCATGTCCGCGCCTAGGATCTGAACCAGTGAAGCCCTGGGCCACCAAAGGGGAGCACACAAACTTACCCGCTCAGCCACAGGGCCGGCCCCGCTAATCTGTTACAGATTCAAACTTTTTTTGGTGATTTATCAAATGTTTCTTGGGTTTTAAACAATAATGGACCCTCAGAAACCCCTACTTTGGTCATATGTATTGAGCCCCAAGAACCTGAAAAACTGTTCCCAGTTATCTCTGGAATGAAATGAAAGAAGGCTGGGTATCTGAGCCAGTTAAGGACTTAACTGGATTAGGAGGGGAAAGTGAGAGGGAAGATAGTGAATAAAGTAGATAAGAACTAGTCCTAGGGAATTAAAGTTAAGACCCTGACTCTTTGCCTATGTATACCCTTTACATAAGCCCAAAAGGAAATCTAGGGGACATTAGAAACTTAAAAGGATTGATAATGAGGAACTGGAGTGAAATCTTATCTTGATGGTTATACTGTTTTTACTCCTCCACTATAAGAGCTGCTCTAATTTGTCCTCTTTCTTTAGAACCAATGAGGCCATCCTTCTGGCACTTTATGAAGCTGTTCATTTAAATCGCAACTTCATCACAGTGTTAGCCCAGGTTGGTTATATTAAAAACTCCAATCGTTTTTCTCCCTAAATTTCATACAGATTCACTCCGTTGAAAAACCTGTCTGGCTGTGCCTGTTTAAACATGCTTTGTGTTGGTAACTGGTAACAAAGAGTTGCATCAATCGTCTTTGCTTCATGCTATCCTCCAATATATATGATTCCATCTGGTGCTGAAGTGGGCCTGATAACACGCAAAGTTAATGTTTTTGACTAGTTTACTGATTCTATTAACCCAAATGAGTTTAAATTACTTCATTTAGCTTTCTGGAAATCCCTTGGTATTGTCTGCCCATATGGGTTTTTTGGGATCATATGGATTTTTTATATCAGGCTTTCTGCTTTCTAAACCACTATTGAGTTACAACCAGAGATAAAATAAGCCAGGTTACTTATCTTATGATCTCACCAATTTCCAGAGAAGAAAAGTAAAAAATATCCTGTCCAGCATCAGGTTGGCTGTTAACAGAAAAAATGACTGCAAATGCTAAAAGCAGAAAGTTGTAGAATGCTGAGTGCTGGGTCGCTTGCCTAAGGGATCTCTTCTGTAGTTCGTACTGAAGGGACTAAAATAGACTGAGAACTCAAGTGCTATCTGTGAAAGCTGTCTTAAAAAATTGATGGTGTTTTTATCTTAAAGTCAGACTGTTTAAAATATGTATGTAGATTTCTTTTAAAGGAGAGCTTGCTTACGCTTTTTTCTCCAAGGGCAAATGTGTATGGAATCCACTGATTAAGTTTTAACAAAAAATAAGATCATGCTTAAAAGGCAATGCGCTGGTTTGGGGTCTGCCTACAAGGACACTTATTTTTCATGACAAATAACATAGGAGACTTTATCCACTATTCTGTGTTCTTTGTCTGCTCTCTGAATTCTGTAGTTGATTTTAAAGGAAGTAGTGCGGAAGGTAAAATGCTGGTAAAGCTTTTGGGGAAGAAGAGAGTAGCTGTCATTCAGACCCAATGGATATTTCCCCCTTGTCTCTGCCTCCCCACCCTATACATTCTTATTTGTTGTGGAACAGGAAGGCTTCCATTTGCATAGATTTTAAAATAATACCTGTTATCCCTTGGCTCACCTGCATTTATTAGTCAACTATGTGGTCATCAGAACAGTCTATTGATCTGAGAGAATAGTCTCTTCCTAGGTTCGGATAGGACTGCAAATGCCCTTTTTTGGTAGAATAATGCTCTCAATTTGTTTACCCCAGTTTTTTATTTGTGTGGTTCTGCAGAAAAACTTATGTAATGGGAACTTAGATGCTTAAAGAAAAGTAGCCCACAGAGCTTCTTATTAGAGTTGGCAAGCATCAGTAATAAATCAGGTACTCATGAGAACGAAACGTAGAAGCAGTCCCTCCTCAGTGAGCTTTCTCTCTAATCACGAGGCTAGGAATACTAGAAGGGAAATTAAGTAGAGAATACTCAGAACTGACTTCTCTCTTTTCTTGTTTGTCTGTGTTATTTTTCAGAGTCATCCAGAAATGGGCTTGGTGACTACCCCTGTCAGTCCTGCTCCAACAACCCCAGCCACACCACTGGGGACCACTCCGCCCTCCTCTGATGGTAACCCCACTACCTCTTTTGTTGTCTTGATTAATATGATCTTGACTCTTTCAGGGTGGGCATAGCTGTGTTAAATGAAGAACACCAGTTGTTAATTCTTTCAATTAAGCAACTGTTTGAGGTACTGTCCTTTAGGACCCCAAAGCTCCAAAGAAAACTTGGGAAAAGATAGTCAAGTGCTTCTCTCTGTGTAAGAAGCTACATAACTCCAGCTTTTCCTCCTCAGGGAATGGTAGAACCAGGGAGTGCTAGATCTGAAAGGGACCTTTGAGATCAGTGATGCCTGTCCTGCCAAACTCGCAGGATACTTGTGAGGCTCAGATGAGATCTTCATTATGAATATCTCACTGAAATATTATCTCAAGTTACCATTTGACAAATGAGGGAATTGAGGCCAGAAAAATAAGTGGTTTGCCTAAGGATAGTGAGAGTTGACACTAAGAGCGAAGACATGGATCAGGCAGGGACTACGTTTATTTTGTTCACTACTATCTGCCCAGCATAGTGTCTGGCATGGTCGTTGCTTAGTGAATATTTGTTGAATAAATGAATGAGAAAGTGAACCTGGGATTTACTCACTGTTCTGTGTCTGCCAGCCACTCCCAGTTAGAAAACAACAAGCTTTGAGAGTATTATAACTTGGAGTTCGGTGGATATTTAAGCCTTCTCCCCCTAAAAATAAAAAAAATGTCCACTTTATAAATCTTATGGCTAGAGCGTAAGAAAAAGGTAACAGAAAAGAAATTATGAATTTTGCCCAACAAACTTCGTGTCATCTGAGTTGTTCTGTTGTAAGCTGAGTGTTTGATGGAATGTGTTAACCTAAAAATAATCTTCATTAATACTTGATGTTTTGCCTAAAATGTTAACCACATTTTGGGTAAAGAAGTACAGTAATTCTAACTCTGATCCTTTCTTTATGCCTCCTTACTTTCTGTATGTGAACTGATCTTTCATCTGCTTTCTCTGCTTTAAATTTTCATATAGCACCTGTGGCAGTAGCATTTCAACGTAGTACAAGCAGTATTGGTACAGAAGCATGACAGGGAAATGCCATTGACATTCAAGTCTATGGTAGCAAATTGGATTAGAATTGAAAGCCAAATTCCAAAATATATTAATGACAAGGAGCAAGTAGTAAGGATTGCCTTCTTGTCTCTGCTTATTCAGGTCCCTGAATAATCCAATGGAAATACTGTTCTTTCTCTTTAAGGTTGAAGCCTGCCTGGTTACCATGGATACCAAAAGCCATATATATGTCTGTGTATTCCATGAGTTCCATGTGATGCTGGGGTTTGGATGCTCCAGAGAACTGCCTTTCAAACTGTTCATTGTGAACACTTCCGCCTACACTCTTGATTATGCAATGGCAGGATTTGTGCTTACTTACGTACAACTAGTGAGCTTTTATTTTTTCTAGTGGGAAGATGGAGTCAGCCCACTTTCAAATGACTGTCTTCTTTGACAAAGAATTATGCTGGGAAGAATTATGAAGCTGAAGATCAAGGAATAACTCTTCCTTAGGAAGGAGATTTTATTTTGTGAGGGATTTTATTCTATCCTATTTTGCTCTTTTTCCTCTCTCCTAACTCATTTCCTTTCTGTAGGGGTCCTAAGTTTTATAACCTTGTTTTCAGATTTTGGTTTTTAATTATAGTGGTGCTCAGTAGCGCAGTGATATTTAAAGGTATGTCACTGGAGCCATTATTTTTAAAAGGCAGCAGTTTCGATGTAACATTTGTTCTCAGTTCAGACTTGACATTTGACAACTCAGCCTTGGCATGAAAGAACCTTCTGGTAAACTAAAAATACATATACTTCTATATTTCTGCATATTATATAAGATAGTTTTCCAGTTATTACTGCATTGTGAGTGGGGAAAAAAAGTCCCACTTACCAATTGGATGCCTCTTTGTATCGGACAAAGGAACGATTATGGGTTCTGAGCTTCAAAATAGGCTGTAGTTTGAAATGACGGTCTCAGGTTATTAACCCGTAACATGAATTAAGACCTTTTAGTATTTCAACATAAAAATATATTTGTCTTTTATTAGTTCTTGGAGGCTGAACTGTGGGAAAACAGCCAAGGGTTGGGCGTGCTAATTTATTCTCATAAGGCTTTTTGCTGTGCTTGCTGTGTATTATGGATCCATAATATGCAAATGTTTCCCATTGTTAATAAGTGTTCTCAGCATATATCGTAATAACTCCAGAGAGATCCATTATGGTTATGAATACATATTATGAGTGATATCCCAAACTCAGCTGAGTCTTAATGGGTGAAAATACAGCAGAAAGCTGTAGATTCTCTAGTTTGTCTGGGCCACCATGAACCTCATTTTGCTTATATATTATGTCTTAGACAGTGTAAAAGTGGTTAACAGGATGTCTAAGTGTAATTTAAGGTCTTAGAAACTTGAGAAAGCTACATTAAGACTGTTCTGTGTGGATCAGCCCTAGTCTGGTCCCTCATTGTTCATTAGGACTGTAGCTCAGAGCGTGGGGGCAAGGCATAGTTTCTCTTGGAAACAAGTGGCTGGGTATATAAAATTCAGTTCCCAGGGTGTCCCAATCAATAATGTCCACTCGTTTTCAGCCTGATATTCCTTTTCAGGTTCTCCTTCAGAAGGGAAGAGATTAAGGATTAGAATTTGAGTATAGTTTTGTGTTAACTTTTTTCCCTTCCATCTTGGGTATTTCCAGCCTAAATAAAGGCTTTTTCTCAAAATTGAGCAAGATTTCTCCTTATTAGGAATGAATTGTCATTTACTTTAAGCAGGACACTCATCAAAGCAGGGCTCATTTATATTCAGTACAAATCTTTCCCTTAGGTACAAATCAAAGTGCCTTTAAGAAGGACCCTGAACCCTTTTGGGTTACTTGGGGTTAGAAGTGGAATCAAAATACCATTCTTAGGATGTTGGGAGAAAAGCTCGATTCCTGGAGACTGGCCCTCCTAGATATGAGAGAAGGGAATTGGGCTTAATCTTGGGAGTAGGAAGGGCTCTAGAGGCCTAGGAAGAGTAGATAAAGGTTTTATGACAAGCACTGGTCCTCTCTCTGTTGTGGAAAAAGCTTATTTAGTGATTTCCTTGCCTGCTGGCAAATTGACTATGTAGGTAGAAGTGTTAGAGGGAATATGTTAGAGGCTAAGTGTATTTCATGTGTTCTATTCCAGTTATAAGTTCTGTGGAACTCCCACTGGATGCAGATGTACAGACCAGTAATCTACTGATAACCTTCTTGAAGTATAGCTCGATTGTCATGCAGGATACCAAAGGTAAGGCATGCTACTTTCGGGGCTCAGGAAGCAAGAGGTATTTCAGGCAGCTACTTAGCTAGAATCAAGGAGCAGCATTAATACTTTGAAGCTTTGACAGAATGAACCCTTGAGGCCTCTTGTGTAGGGTGATGTTCCTGATTACTGGAAAATAGTGATTTTTCACTCCAGATGGCAATTAGGTGGTGTTGGGAAAACCTGAAGCTGGAGGGGGAGTACTCCAAAATAGAACAGGAAAAAAAAAATTGGTCTGTATGGAAACCAGCAAGTCTTCTTAGCAGATTTTGGTAAGTAGATGCAAACCCTTTTGTGTGGGAAGTGGGGGGATTAGCACGCTCCAGGGAATTCCCTTTTGAGGACAAGAACAGAAAGCATCGGCTTATGGTGAGAATTAGAGGACTGGTGTGCAGAGCACAGTAGGAAGAGGTGAGATCCAGAGGCACTGTGCTGCTTTACACTTAGCACAGAAGTGTTCGTACCCATCCCAGAAATGCAGGGTGGAAGTGAGGGAGAAATGGGTGTTGGAAAAGTTTGAGTTTATTCTGTCTGGTTTCTCATTCTTCCTCTGTTTATGATTTTTCTATGATCTTGTAATTGGTGATAAGGTAGTAGAATAGTTGGACTAGGAGTGAGAAGGGATTAAGAGGAAACCTAGCAAATTCTACCCAGTGTATATCTTAGGTGTTTTTTTATGCTGGATTTATATGTGTGTTCACAATTTTTATTTATTATTTTTTTATTGTGGTAAAATATATATAACAAAATTTACCATTTTGATCATTTTTAAATGTATGATTCAGTGGCATTCAGTACCTTCACATTGTTGTGCAACCATTGCCAGCATCCATCTCCTGAACTCTTTTCATCTTGTAAAACTGAAACTCTGTACCCATTAAACACTAAGTCCCCATTCTCCACATTCTCCTCTTCCCCTAGCTGCTGGCAGCCACCATTCTACTTTCTGTTTCTATGAATTTGACTACTCTAAGTACCTCACGAAAGCAGGATATATCCCAGTTTTAAGATTCTCTGGAAATAAACCTTTTATTTCATGGTGACACTGAGGTAGCATTTTTCCTTCAATTTTTTTGAATGAAAAAATCTCCACTATATAGTCGTCCCTCAGTATCTGCAGGGAATTGGTTCCAGGAACCCCCACAGATACCAAAGTTCGTGGGTACTCAAACCCCTTATGTAAAATGATGTATGTAGTGCAATGAATATAGTTGGCCCTGCATATCTGCAGGTTTCACATGTGCAGATTCAGTTCAATTCCTCATATCTACAAAATTTTGATCTGAGGTTGGTTGAATCTGAGGATGTGAAACCCACAGATAAGGAGGGCCGTCTGTACAGAGAAGTTGAAAGGATTGTAAAGTGACCACTCATACCCGTTAACATTTTGCCATATTTGATTTGTCTTTAAATTTCTTTCCGTGTATTCTTGTTATTTTGGTTCAACCATTTTAAAGTAGGTTGCAGACATCATTCTACTTCACATTTTAAGTACTGTGGCATGTATCTCAATGTTGAAGACATTTTCCTAGCTATCCATTATAACTAGGAAAATCAACAATAATTCTCTAATGTCGTATAATGTTCAGTCCATATTTAGTTTTTCTCAATTGTCCCAAAAATGTTTTTCATAGCTGATAGTTTTTTAACTACGCCTAGCATTTTAGTGAACATTTTTATTAGCATTTTATTAGGTACCTACAGTTTTGATCCAGTGGGCTTTTCCCATTTAGAGTGATTTTTTTTCTAATTACAAAAGTAACTGAAATATTATTTGTTAAGAATTAAAACAGTCTAGCTATGGTTACTTAGAAAGTGAAAGTCCTTTGGAATTAAGTTCTTGGGAGTTAATCACTTCTGACAATTCGTGTATATGCTTCCTTTATAAACCTTCTTTATAAGAATCTTTAAATCCTATTTTAGGAACCAGCTCTTCTCTCTGCTCAGTAGTTGAAGTTTGGGTTCTTAAATTATAGTCCATGTTTGTGAGGTGCTTTAAGATTCCCTTAGGCATAAAGTATGCTTTATGGCTCTGATATGCCAAGTGGGCTGGACAGGTTTCTGGTATGAGAATTTTCAGAAATTCCAGAATGGAGCTGAAAGGCAAGAGCTGCATAAGAAGGTAAGACTGGGATTTGGGAGCTTTTGGAATGAGAAGGAAACATTGGTAGGCAGAGATAGAGATCTAAAAGGTAAATATGGGAAATGAAGAATTGTCAGAGTTAAAAGGAGCCTGGGTGGGCAGAATCTAAACCCCGTTATGCTCAGACATATTGCATTAACTTTTGGAGATTTCTGTCTTGCAAACTTAGACTTTTTTCTTCTGTTATGCCTTGTGAGTGTGCTCTTTCAAGAGAGAAAGCTATATAAAGGGATGAGACAGATGCAAGTAGTCCATGTCACAAACTCCTAACATAGAGAGTCAATTGGGAGCTGCAGAGTTGGTGACCCTTTGAGTCCTGGCAAGTGAGATCTGGCAGGCAAGGATAACAAGACTTGTGTATCAGTGTTTCCTGAGGCCATTGCTTCTCCTTTATGGGAAGAAAGAATTTCTTCCTTTCTCTAGAAATATCACAGCAAGCATAGAAGAGAGAAACTGCATGGATGTGACCCTGAAAATGTACTTTTAGCTTTGCTTGATGTAACACAGTGAATTGAGGCCCTTGGAACTCAATTGTCGCTTTAATGATTATATAAGCTTCTTTGTCCTTGTCATTTTGCCATACATAAAATGGAAGGCAGAATTGAGAGCAGATTAATTGCAGTATAGATGGTCTCAAGCTGTCTCTCTAAACTCAGACTGGGTTAGGTCTTTTGCCAAAAGGCAGCCTAAATGTGGCAAGGGGCAAGGTTTGGTATGATGAAGAATTAGTTTGAAAAATGACTCCTGTGTGGCTTCATTGGCCCGGCTCTCTTCCTGTCTATTAAGCTCCTGACCTTCTGCATGCCCTGGCTAACAGGATCTCATTATGTTTTTAGGAGCAATAGAAGCAAATTTTTCTTGGCTTTGCTCCCATCCCCCCCCCCCCCGGCCTTGATATTGTCTCTTTCTTTTTTATTATATACCGATAAAAAGATACTTTTTTGGCAGGGATGGGGTGAGGAAGATTACCCTGAGCTAACATCTCCTGCCAATCTTCCTGTTTTTTTGTTTTTTTTTTTTGCTTGAGAAAGATTAGCCCTAAGCTAACATCTCTGCCAGTCTTCCTCCACTTTGTATGTGGGTCACTGCCACAGCATGGCTAATGAGTAGTGTGCACCCAGGATCTGCACCAGTGAACCCTGGCCGTGGAAGCAGAGTGTGCCAAACTTAACTACTACACCATGGGGCTGGCCCCCCCAAAAAGATAATTTTAATGTATACGAATGTTAAGTTATAAAGCTGATAATGAATATAATAAATAGCATTATTATGAAGTATAATAAAATGAACATGTGAATTCACCACCCAACTTAAGAAATTATTAATGCTGTTGAAGCCACCTGTGTTTCCCCTCCTCTTCAGTCATTCCTTTTCTGTTCTCCAGAATTTTGTGTTTATCGTTCTCTTGATTTGGCTTTGCTTTCAAAGCATGGCTGTTAAGTTTGCACGTTCCACTTCAGCGGCCCAGGGTTCACCAGTTCGGATCCTGGGTGCGGACCTACACACCGCTTGTCAAGCCATGCTGTAGCAGGCGTCCCACATATAAAGTAGAGGAAGATGGGCATGGATGTTAGCTCAGGGCCAGTCTTCCTCAGCAAAAAGAGGAGGATTGGCAGCAGATGTTAGCTCAGGGCTGATCTTCCTCAAAAAAAAAAAAAAAATAGACATTAGGGGGCTGGTCCCGTGGCCGAGTGGTTAAGTTCTGCACTCTGCTTCGGCCGCCCAGGGTTTTGTCGGTTTGGATCCTGGGTGTGGGCATAGCATTGCTCATCAAGCCATGCTGAGGCAAGCATCTGACATGCCACAACCAGAAGGACCCACAACTAAAAATATGCAACTATGTGCTGGGGGGCTTTGGGGAAAAAAAGGAAAAAATAAAATCTTTAAAATAGACATTAGGCAAAAATATTAAAAATATGTAGATATATTATGCATAGACTTCAAGTTGATGCATCAAAGTCTTAAGAGCTATGACAGCTGGGTGGTATGATTAAACTTGGATTTTTAAAAAATAAATTTTATTTATTTCTTTATTTTTGTTAAGGAAGATTAGCCCTAAGGTAACGTCTGTGCCAGTCTTCCTCTACTTTATATGTGGGTCGCTGCCGCAGTGTGGTGACAAGTGCTGTTAGGTCTGTGCCCAGAATCTGAACCTGTGAACCCAGTCTGCCGAAGTGAAATGCACCAAAGTCAACCACTACACTATGGGGCCAGCCCCTAAACTTGGTTTTTATTGTCCTTTTTTTGTGCTTTTCTGAATTAAAAAAAAAAGTTTTAATGGAATGTCCCTTATTTTTGTATTCAGAAACACTGTCTTTTTTTTTTTTAAAGTGGAGAGAGAGCTGCTGGCTTTCCTATGGGAGTTGCTGATCAGCTTTTGGGGAAAGGGAGGATAGTGCCAGAGAAACTCTGTGGCCAGAGATAGGTAGAAGAGTCTCATGAATCTAGTTTTGCATAGGTAGGGCATTTCTCTAGGGGCTCTGATGTAAGCTATGGAGAATGTCAGATAGGTATTATCATCATTACTCTTTTTGTACTGCCTATCTCTGAGGAGAAGTGAATGTATTTCTGGACTACAACCCCCATTGTGCCTTCTAATTGTCAAATTTTAGTTGATAGATTCCATCTTTGAGGAAGTAGCAGGTTAATATAAGGATGAATTCTATTCGCTCCACTTCTGTAGCACTGTAATCTGTTAATAGATCTCTCCAGAATGGACTTCAGTCTGGGTCCTATCAAAGCTAATTTGAAGTATCGTAAGCTGTTTCTCTGTTTTGGATATGCTGGTATGACCCTCTTTTTACCTCCATTTCACCTCCTCACCCACAAAGATCCTGGAAAGTAAATAAGCTTTGATGGTTCTGGTAGTTGGCAGTGATGGAGTAGCTCTTTCTTGGCCATTTGTGTGGGCTTAGAGCCCCACTATCGAGGTTGCCTTCATCTTTTTTAATGACTAGAATGTGAGTTCTGGGAGACCAGGAACCTTTGTTTAGTTCAGTGCTATATATAGTGCTTGGCACAGTACCTGCCACATAGTAGGTACTAAGAAAATATTTGTAGAGTGACTAACTTTGGCAGGAAGAAAAATGGCTAAGAGTTCATAGCTTTCCTGGTCATAAGTAATATGCACAGTGCAAGGAGAAGCATGGGCTGAACCCTGGTCTCCAGTTAATTTCTTTCTGATTCTACTGTCAATTTGTTGTGAACAATTATAAAACTCTTCTAGATTTTGTGGTAAATGGGTATGAATGATGGTGCTTATGGCTGGTGGATGGGGAGGGGTGGGAAAGGGAATGGACCTGAGTATTCAGAAACCAAAGGGCTGACACGGAAGCAAAGGGCATGGCCCTGATTTGGGCCATGGTGGCAGGAACGATGACAATAATTAGATGACTCTCAGGAACGTGGTTGGCCGTCCATCAGAGTATCAGAATATTTAAGAAAAAAATCTTCTGGGAGAATTCTTTTGCCTAGAAGAAAAGCAAAAATTACTCTGGTAGAACCTTGATTTTCATTCATGAATTTTGTGGGAGAGTGAGGGTAGTGTGAATGTTCTTTTTGATAATACACATGTTTATTCTCTATAGAAACATGGTCCGGATGATTTAGAGAGAAGGGTTTATTTTTCTTTACAGATGAGCACCGGCTTCACAGCGGCAAACTCTGTCTGATTATCCTTACATGTATTGCAGAGGTAGGTCTCACCAATCTTCTGGTGTTAACTGATCTCTTACAAAGTGCTATCTTCTTCTGCCCTTCTTCTCAGGTTCCTGACTTTTAGGGTCCTAAAGCCTGGGAGAGAAAATCTTTTCCCTTTGTATTGTTAGTCTCCTCCCACTATACTGTAAGCTCTGATAGCAGGTATTTTGTCTCCTTCACCAGAGTGTTCTCAGTGTCTGGCATATAGTAGAGGCTCAATTAGTATATGTTGCATGAATTAATAATGAATTGTGATATGATAACTGCTATAATTGAGAAATGGAGGATTCTAGCACTTAAGAGTTTTACACAAGAGAGTTAAGCCTCTTTAGGAAATATAATCCTGCCCCTTTGAAGCTGCTCATGTTGGGTCTTTTGCATTTAGCAAAGTGAAATAAAGAGCTCAGGTTTCCTGTCGGGGGAGGTGGAGAGAAAAGCCAAAAAGAGGGATTGGAAACTGAGTAAAGTTGGGCTGGTTGCAGTTTGGTGAAGAACAAGAGCCGAAGGGGAAAAAGAAGAGGTGCTTTGGCTTTGTAAGGAGGCACTGTAGGTTGGGTTAATCAGGCCTGAACTCACCCTGGATCTTGGTGGCAACACAGGTATGGCAGAACTTAAGTCAATTTAGAGCTAAATTTGTAACTTCAACCTCCCCCTTCCCTGTTCCTTGTTCTGATCTTTTCTCTCTTAAGAAAAATAGTAAAGATGGTACATATGGAGTAAAGATCTTTCTCAGTCTTTCCTTTTTTATGTTCTCTGTGAAGAGATGACCTACTTTTCACCAGGTGAGGGGTAGCTGATTACAGAAGAGCTGATTATTAGCAGTGGGCCTGGTGTAATTGCTTTTCAAAAATCTTTCTAAGAAAATCTTTAAAGAAGTTGTTTTCCACAAATTGTAACAGTTCATAGTAATTGGAGTCTGTAAGCATGTCAGATCTTCCCAAAAGGTGTTGGGAATGGGCCAAGGGATGTTTATTACTAATCCATGGTGAAAAGTTTTTGATTTTCCATCAGTCTTCAGCAAAGCCAGAGATAGATGGGGTCTTGCCTCCTGCTATGCTGCCTGTGTAGCAGTTTTCTCATGTTCTGCCAAGCCCATTCCCTGCAGAGCGCAGACCTTTCTTCTTAATTGTAGATCCTCATTTGGAGCCTGCACATGCATCGTGCGGCCCCTATGAAAGCCTTCAAGCTGTCACAAACAGAGCAGGCTCCTTAGGCAGATGGGAAGGAAGAGAGAATAGGAAAACAGATTCCTCTGAGCATTTGCCTTAAGTCCCTGTGCCTTAATTTTTATTTTTTGTAATTTGCTTAGAGATTTTTGACCAGTTAGAGATACACTGGGAAATTACACCCAAGTAAAATCTCATGGCTTAAGTGGGATTTGACTTAAAGGCTCTAGGCTCATCCCATTAGCTCTCCAACTGGTCCTTGAAAGTAGTTCTTAAAGTCCAAGGATTTGTATGAAGTGGGATAGATTATAAACTGAGATTCTTAAGTATAGCTCTCATTCCTTACTTTTTCTCTCTCTCTCTCTCTTTTTTAGGATCAGTATGCCAATGCGTTTTTGCATGATGACAACATGAATTTTCGAGTAAACTTACATAGAATGGTAGGTGTGACTTTTTGCTTCTCATTTTTTCGTAGAGGAAGTTTTTTTCTGTTGGCAAGTTCAGGGAAGATGAAATTGATCCTATTTAGAACAAATGTGGGTGGAATGTTGTGCTAAAGGGCTCTTGCTTGACTGCTGTTCAACAGACCCATGCCTGTTGTTGAGATTTTTTGTGTGTCATGGAGCTGTTTCTTACTTAAGCCAGGATGGAAAGATCCACAACCATATACCCATGGCAGTAATATTGGAATGTATCAGTAACATAGATTTCAACAAGGAGATGGGCCCAATCCTTTTGTTTTGAAAATGTAGTATGATCTTTGATTAGTTAAGACTAGATACTGTTTTATTTATTTTAAAGGTGGGGGAAATAGAATATGAAGGATCAGGGAATTTCCTAAAACTAAAACCTGGAAGTATGCTAAAAAATATTACATTGAGGTCTATGTTTGAAACTCTCTTTTTTTCTTGCAGCTGCTACTGTTGCTGCCTCTACACAGTGACCTTCTCTTCTTTTTCTTAATTATTATTTTATCAAAGAAAAATACAAGTATACCCCTTTTGTTGTTAGCAATGTCACTTGTATAGATAAAATCAAAGCAAAAACAACAGCCTTCCCATTTTAGTATGCCCTGATGCCATTTGGGGCTATTGTCTTGCTGTGAATCGTGTTTTTGTACAGGCCTGCACTGATAACTGAGAAGCATTTACAAGTTCTCCCTGCTCCATCCCACTCCCACCACTAGCAAAAGAGAAAGAAAAGTTAGCAACTCTGTACTAGTGATTTTATTTGCATGAAGAACATGATGATGAGCCATTGATGTCAGTTCAGGTTTCTACTAATTTCCTTTCTTTTTTGTGTGAAGCCTATGAGACATAGGAAGAAGGCAGCAGACAAGAACCTTCCCTGCCGTCCTTTGGTATGTGCAGTACTAGGTGAGTATCATCAAAATTGGTACTTTTCTGAGCTGGTGACAGGTTTTCATGATTAAGATATGGGCTGGATCCTGGTTGATGTGCTTCTTCCTCAGAGAAGAAGTTAGTAGTTATGTTTCTTCCCTGGCCCAAGAAACCGTGTTTATCGTTGAGTTTGATAAAGCAACCCCAGTGAATAGAGTGCTTAATTAAAGGGTGCTCTTGTTCAAAGGAAAAGATCTTTCCGGAGAGACAGGGCTAAGTCTAAGCTTGATATGTGATTTATATTTGTAAAATATTTTACTCCTGATCAAGATTTCAAATTCTTTCCTCCCTTTCTTGGTCCAAATTGATGCGTCAACTGGTCACGAGGCTTAAAGTTCAGGGTTCAGACATACAAAACTTCCTTTGAGTAAATTAAGCTGAGATGAGGCTGGCAGAACTGACAGGTAGGGGGTTGTATCTTAGGTAGTGTTTTTTTTTTTTTTTAATTAAGATTATGATAGATTACAACCTTGTGAGATTTCAGTTGTACATTATTGTTAGTCATGTTGTGGGTACACCACTTCACCCTTTGTGCCCTCCCCCAACCCCCCCCTTTTCCCTGGTAACCACCGATCAGTTCTCCTTGTCTATATGTTAACTTCCACCTATGAGTGGAGTCATATAGAGTTCATCTTTCTCTGTCTGGCTTATTTTGCTTAACATAATACCCTCAAGGTCCATCCATGTTGATGCGAATGGGACGATTTTGTCCTTTTTTATGGCTGAGTAGAATTCCATTGTGTATATATACCATATCTTTTTTATCCAATCATCAGTTGCTGGGCACTTAGGTTGGTTCCACGTCTTGGGTGTTGTAAATAATGCTGTGGTGAACATAGGGGTGTATGGGACTCTTGGAATTGCTGATTTCAGGTTCTTAGGATAGATACCCAGTAGTGGGATGGCTGGGTCATAAGGTATTTCTATTTTTAACTTTTTGAGAAATCTCCATACTGTTTTCCATAGTGGCTGCACCAGTTTGCATTCCCACCAACAGTGTATGAGGGTTCCTTTTTCTCCACAACCTCTCCAACATTTGTCACTTTTGTTTTTGGATATTTTTGCCAATCTAACGGGTGTAAGGTGATATCTTAGTGTAGTTTTGATTTGCATTTCCCTGATGATTACTGATGATGAACATCTTTTCGTGTGTCTATTTGCCATCCTTATATCTTCTTTGGAGAAATGTCTGTTCATGTCCTCTGCCCATTTTTTGATCGGGTTGTTTGTTTTTTTTGTTGTTGAGTTGTGTGAGTTCTTTATATATTATGGAGATTAACCCTTTGTCGGATAAGTAGCTTGTACATATTTTTTCCCAATTAGTGGGCTGTTTTTTTGTTTCAATCCTGTTTTCCTTTGCCTTGAAGAAGCTCTTTAGTCTGATGAAGTCCCATTTGTTTATTCTTTCTATTGTTTCCCTCATCTGAGGAGTTATGGTGTCTGAAAAGATTCTTTTGAAACTCATGTCAAAGAGTGTACTGCCTATATTCTCTTCTAGACGACTTATTGTTTCAGGCCTAATCTTTAGGTCTTTGATCCCTTTTGAGTTTATTTTTGTGAATGGTGAAAAAGAGTGGTCAATTTTCATTCTTTTACGTGTGGCTGTCCAGTTTTCCCAGCAGTATTTGTTGAAAAGACTTTCTTTTCTCCACTGTATGCCCTCAGCTCCTTTGTCGAAGATTAGCTGTCCATAGATGTGTGGTGTTATTTCTGGGCTTTCAATTCTGTTCCATTGATCTGTGCACCTGTTTTTGTACCAGTACCATGCTGTTTTGATCACTGTATATCTTAGGTAGTTTTGTCTGCCCAGAATTCTGCATTTTCCTCAGGGAAATGATCTTGACTCATAATCTAATTTGACTTGGATATTCAACCCTAGTTCCTAGATCTACTTGATTTTAGAAACAGTAATTAAGACTATATAATAAGCCTTTATTGACCCAAAGCCCCACAGACTATTTCAGTCAATATTTGTCAAACCAAGTGTGATAGTGAGATGAGATAGACTTTATAGCTTTAGAGCTGAATCTCCGGTCTCACAGATGTGATCCATAATTTCTTCTCTCTTGCTTCATCACTTGGTTCTTAGAAAATGATTTCTCTTTGGCATTTTGCATTAGTGCCATGGTATGAAATTTCTGTACAGAGAAATCTCCCTTGTATTTGAATTTATTGGCAGGTCAAGGTATCCTTCTGGAAGTAGGAGAGCGAACTAATTTTCTTGTTACTTTACAAGTGGCAGGTGGTGAAAAGTGTTGCAAAAAGTGCTGGGTATAAAATAAATTTAAGTGCACGTGAATAAAGATGTGGTTAGTGGATGCCATTCAGCATGAGTGCAAGGTGTACTCAGAAGGTTTTTTTTCCAACTCAAAGACAGGGAATGAATTTCATTCTGATCTAATTTTTCTTCTTTCCCCATTCAGACCTGATGGTAGAGTTTATTGTAACACACATGATGAAGGAGTTTCCTATGGATCTCTATGTGTAAGTACCATGGTTCATTTAATGTGTGCAAATCTATCTTATAGAATTGAGTGATAGGAAATTTATAGTCACAAAATTTCTGTGTATGTAATTCACTTCAGGAAAAACACATTTGTGTGTGAAGAAGTGTCAGGGAACATTTTATGACCTGGATTTGTATGTCTTTCTAGAAGGATGAGAAAGTGCAAACCACAATTTGGATTCTGCACATAACTTCATTATCACTTTTAGGCACATTGTATGAAGAGCGGGGCCAATGCATTGAAGTATGCATCATGTGTCCTGTTGTCATCCAAAGATATGGTCAGTACACTTAGTCATTCCTGGGCTTTGGATCAGAGTAGCCAGCAGTAGTTAAAAGGTAGGGAAAGGCCAGAGAGGTAGAGCTTCTGGTCCATTCTTAAACTGCATTGTCGTAGCAGCCTAGTCAGAACTCTGCCAGCTAGGCAGATTATGTATATAGTGGCCTGGGTGGGAAATTCCTGCCTCCTGAGGAGATCTGATTGTCTGTCACAATTCTTTACAACCAGTACAACTAGAGGTAACTGAAAATCATCTTTTTTTTTTGGAGAAAGATTAACCCTGAGCTAACATCTGTTGCCAATCTTCTTTTTTTGCTTGAGGAAGATTAGCCCTGAGCTAACAACTCTGCCAGTCTTCCTCCACTTTGTATGTGGGTTGCTGCCACAACATGGCTGATGAGTGGTGTAGGTCTGTAACTGGAATCTGAACCTGTGAACCTGGGCTGCTGAAGTGGGGCGTGCTGAACTTAACCACTGGACCATGGGGCTGGGCCCCGAAAATCATCATATTTTAATAAAGTTTAAGCCTTTAGGCTTTCTCTCGCCTTTGCTCTTTCTGCAGTCTTCTTATTTTTAATGCCCAGGAATAGCTGTGCCACATTAGTGTGATCTCAAATATGTATATTATCTTTATTCCTTAAAAAGCATTTGAATTGAGTGTGACAACAGAATAGATACCTCCATTTTTTTGAGCAAGAGAGCAGTTTGGTGCACAGCAAGCTAAGTGTACCTTATTCCAATGCCAGGCCTGGGATCTAAGGAGATGTAAAGGATTGTACTCTGAATAGAGTAGACCTGCAGCTTTTTAGACTTCTTGTAGGCTATATAGTCTTTGTTTCCTAGGTCTGAAATAATGATACAAATTTTGCTTTTAGGTAAGTATGTTGTAGTTTGCATTTTTCCATAACTTTTGAGTATTTAGAAATAAGCCTGATATTTTATTTCAATTCAAAGACCATGAAAGTTCCTTTTTTATATCACTTGCCAGATGAATTTTCTACTTGTTTTAGATAGGATAGCTGAACCTCACTACTTTAGGGATCAGATTTGTTTTGCTACAGACTTTATTTCTATCTTGAATATCTTACGTTCTAGTTTTAGAATATGCTATTTGCTTTGTAGTATATTAGTATAGTCTCAGTTTCCTCATTTTCCAAGTAAGGAATCTGAGGCTCTGGAGATTAAGTGCTTTGCCGAGGGTTATTCTGTTAGTAGGTACCATCACCTGGACTTGAACCCAGATTTTCCTTCTGTAAATCTGAGGCTGTTACCATCCCTTCTCTGGTGTATTGGTTATCTATTGCTATGTAATCAACTACCCCAAAACCTAGTGGTTTAAAACAAACATTTATTATCTCACGGTTTCTCTGGTTCAGGAATCCAGGAGCAGTTAGCTGGGTACTTTTGGCATAGGGTTTCTCACGAGGCTGCAGTCAAAGTGTTAGCAAGGCATCTGAGGCTCTACTGGGGCTAGAGAATTTGCTTGCAAGCTCACTTACATGGTTGTTGGCAAACCTCAGTTCCTTGCCACGTGAGCCTTTCCATAAGGTTGCTCAACATGCAGCTGGCTTCCCTCAAAGTAAGTAATCCAAGAGAGAAAGAAAAGGAGAGTGAGAGCCCAGGATGGAAGCCATAGAGTCTTTTATAACCTAATCTCAAATGGCATGCCATTTCCATTGGTCACACAGACCAACCCTGATGCAGAATGAAAAGGGACTATACAAGGTTATGAATGCCACAAGGTAGGGACCACTGGGGGCCATCTTGCAGGCTGGTTACTACAGTTGCACAAATTGCATCATCAAGATTCAAACTCAAATCTCTCTGACCCCAGAGGCTGTACTCTTAACTTCTGCTGTAATAAGTGACAAAGGAAAGGTTTGTACAGGGCAACTAATGCTGACTGGGGCATCAGAGAACATATCAGAGAAGGTTGCATTAGACCTGAGTCTTGAAGAAGTGGGAGTTTTCTATGTGGAGGAGTCGGGGTGCACCTCTTATGTGCACCGAGCAGGGGACCAGCATGTTCAAAGGCTTGGAGGCTTGAATGTTTGGCATGGTTGGAGAATAGAAAGTAATTCAAGATGATTAGAGTGTTGAGTGCATGGAGGAGGGATAGGAGAGATTAAGTGGTTGATGGGGCACAGTTGAAGGTGGGGATGACATGACAAGATTATGTGTTCAGTAGATAGAGTTACCGGTATGTATCTCTCCACCCAAATCCTCACATTCCAGCCAGTGACTAAATATTTTAACTCCCTCCTCCCCCTAGTTCCTAACTTTTTTTGTGTTGCCTTGCTTTCTCAGTTACTTTTTCTACCTTCTCCCTAGTTGAATATCCTGAGGTTAGGGAAGATGGAGAAGATAATGAGGCGTTGAGGTAACAGAGGCTGGGCAGAAGGTTCCACCCTCAGCCTGAATTCACTTTCTTCATTACTACCCTTGGGCATATTTCCAGATCTTCGTTCCCCACCCTCCAGCCCTCTTTCCAGTTTTTGGCATTTGGAGCATCAAGTCCTTTTTAGGTGAACTTATCTGTTCCCAACTGGGCATCAGGCCAGGTTGCTACTCTCACTTCTCATTATGTACTGCTTTTCAGCAGCATACAGCAGAATGAGAAATTGAAAGCAAAATGAATTTCTGCCATTTCAGATAAATTTATAATCCTCCTGGTAAAATATGAAGAAATATGGACTGTGAAAAGACTTAATACTCAAAGCCAGAATCTGGGTCAGAAACGAAACAATTTCACATCTGTGTATGAATGCTGTAGGTACAATAATAATGAGGAAAAGTGCTTATACAAAAAAAAAAAAAAGAAACGCCTTGCCTAGAGCAGTAAGAGATGAGAAAACCCAGCCAATTTCCACTTCTGGCTGTACTTCTTGATTCTTGCTGCCACCCCTACTGCTGCCACAGGATTTGGGAGTGAGGGGAAATAGTCTCTGAGGAGAGTAAACTCTCCTTTAAGTTATTCTTATATGGAAAACTTGGACTCTTTGTAAATCACAGATTCCCAAACCTGTAGGTAGGCACCAGAAGAAAGTAGAGACTTCATTGGACTCTACAAGAAGATTTCAGATTAAAGTGGAATTGTCTTGTGTTGAAATAGAAAATGATTACATGTATAAAGGAAACTCCCCAAGAGTAAATTTGGAGTCATTCAGCCAGTATATATAGTTAAAACCGTAGCAGTTGTTTAAATTTTCTTTCTGCCTGGTAACAGTATAAGTTATTGAGACCACAAGGTTAATGATGTTACCTGTTAGGTGGCTGCAGAGGCAGGAACAGAGCCTAGGAACAGTGCAAGAGTGGATATTGATAGCTTTTGAATGCTAGGGTGTGGTGGCAGCAGGGGTCAGGGACATAGATAGTATGTCACTGCTGTTCTGCAGTGGCTCAGTGTTGGGATGGCATTGTCAGCAGAGCCAAGGTACAGGCTGTTTGGATCCAGGCCATGTGAAAAGTGCTGGCATCCAGGAATGTGCTGTGCCTGAATGGTCATGCATGGGCAGCCTCCAGCCACCCTTGCTGACTGCAACAAAGCTTTCAGCACCAGGGACCTAATCACTATCACTTTAATGAGGACGTTAATAGAAGAGTTTGTATATTCCTAAGTTAAATCATGGCTCAAACAAGGGCATCCTGTAGCTAGTGACAATTGCATTGAACAGGAGATCACACCACAATTTCTAAAAATCAACAAATGATTTGGAAACCATTAGGATGATTTACACTACAGTTTATATCACTTAGTAAGTAGTATTGATACAGATTATTTTATTTAGAGAGTGAAAGGGAATTACTTAAAATTTTTGATGTATGTATTGATTTGTATGTTAATTTATATTTATTTGTGGTTTGTAAAATATTTTTAATATCACTCCTGAGGATACTGAAGTCTTTTTTTAAATTTTTTTTTAAGATTTTATTTTTCCTTTTTCTCCCCAAAGGGCCCCCGGTACATATTTGTGTATTTTCAGTTGTGGGTCCTTCCAGTTGTGGCATGTGGGATGCCGCCCCAGCATGGCCCGATGAGCAGTGCCATGTTTGCACCCAGGATCCGAACCAGTGAAGCCCTGGGCCGCCGAAGCAGAGCATGTGAACCCAACCACTTGGCCACGGTGCTGGCCCCTTGTTTTTGTTTTCATTTGAGGAAGATTAACTCTGAGCTAACATCTGCTGCCAATCCTCCTCTTTTTTGCTGAGGAAGACTGGGTCTGGAGCTAATATCTGTGCTCATCTTCCTCTACTTTATATGTGGGACACCTGCCACAGCATGGACTGATAAGTGGTGCATAGGTCTGTGTCTGGGATCTGAACTGGTGAACCCCGGGCTGCCAAAGCGGATCGTGCAAACTTAACCACTATGCCACCAGCTGGCCCCCAAGGTTTTTGTTTTTGGGTGGAGTTTTTTCCCCTTTGACAAAAGTAGAAGGGACATTAACTTGATTTAAGAAAGGCAGTGTAAAACCTTGAGTATTTAGCTTCTTGGTTCACAGATTAACTTACTGATTTTCTCCGTATTATTCTCTCATGATCTGCCCATTGTGTTTCTAGACCCCCACTGTCAGGCACTTATAAACAAGATTGCAGTGGGATGAGCAGTTTGATGAGTTTTGACAAATGTATACATCTTTGTAATAACTATCCCAGTCAAGATATGAAACATTTCTTATCTGCCAAAAAGTTCCTTCATACCCTTTTCTAGAGGATGCTAAAACTTTAAAAATGAATTGTTTTAAATGGTGGAATTTTTAGCCGTGAAAGTAAAATATAATTGTAGAAAATTTGGAGAAAAGAGAAAAAGAGAACAGAACTCACCTATAACCCTACCATCCAAAAAAGGCAACCACTGTTAACATCAAAATTATCTTTTTGCTATGCATTTGAATATAGTTGTGACTATTATCATAGATTTAATTGTATATAATTTTGCATGCTGTTTTTTTCATTTACTGTTATAAATGTCTTTTTGTGTTGTGAAAAATTCTTCATGAATGTACTTTTTTAAGAGCATAGTGGGGTTCTGTTATGTGTACGTGTATTAGTTGGCTTGGGTTGCTGTAACAAAAAAAAAACACAGATTGGGTAGTTAAACAATGGAAATTTATTTTCTCACTATTCTGGAGGCTGGAAGTCCAGGTCAAGGTGCCAGCGCCTGTGGTTTCTCCAGAGTCCTCTCTCCTTGACTTACAGATGGCTCCCTTCTCTCTGTGTCCTCACACAGCCTTTCTTTGTGTGAGGTCACTCCTGTCTCTTCCTCTTCTTATAAGGAAGCCAGTCCTATTAGATTAGGGCCCCGCCCTTTTGACTTGATGTGACTTTAATCACTTCCTTAAAGGCATTGTCTGCAAATACAGTCACATTGGGAGTTAGGGCTTCCACATAGGAATTTTGGAGGGACATAATTTAGCACATAAGTATAATGATTTCCTTGCTGTTCTCTCAGCATTGGACATTCTTTCCACAGTTGTTTCCAATTTTCTTTTATTCTAAATAAGATTATGATGAATATCTTTTCGTATAAAGCATTTTTTTTTTTGCATTCTGGATTAAAACTAAGTTCTCTGGGGTGGCATTAGTGAGTCAAAGGATATAAACATTAAGATGATAAACAGAGATTACCAAATTGCCTCCTAAAAGGACTCTGTACCAATTTTACTTTCTCTGATAATGTATGAGTGGCTATTTTGCTGTACCTTTGTCAGCATTAAAATCTATATTAATTTGATATGCAAAAAACAGAATCTTGTTTTAATATGCCTTTTTAAAGTGAAGTTGAACATTATATAAAAATGTTAACTTTTTATATTTCCTCTCTTGGGGATGAGGGTATTTGTTGACCATTTCCTTTGCTCTTCTTTGTTATTAGGAGTGTTGTTATTGTTTCTTATCAAATTATATAAACATATATATTAAGCATAATACCCCTTTTATATGATTTGCTGCAAATGGAATTTCCCATATTGTTTGGCTTTTAATCATTAATTTTTTTTTTTTTTTATCATGGGGCCAGCCCTATGGCCGAGTGGTTAAGTTTGTGCACTCTGGTTCAGTGGCCTGGGGTTTGCTGGTTCAGATCCTGGGTGCAGACCTACATGCTACTCATCAAGCCATGCTGTGGCTGCATCTCACATAGAAGAACTAGAATGACTTACAACTAGGATATACAACTATGTATTGGGGCTTCAGGGAGGAAAAGAAAAAAAGAAAAAGAGGAAGATTGGCAGCAGATGGTAGCTCAGGGCCAATCTTCCTCACCAGAAAAAAAAAAGATCAAACAAGAGATTTTCATTTTTATGAAGTAAATTTCATCCATAGTTTCCTTTGTATTTTCATCCATGGCTTTTTAAGCTTTCAACACCACCCCCCATCAGAGATGAAAAAACAGTTGTTGTTAGGTTTATAATGTTTAAAAATGTCATTCATCTCAACCTCTTAACTGTTTATTTGGAAATACTCTCAAAAACATATATGTTGTTGGGATGTGAATAATGTTGAATATTCTAATGATCTGGAGCAGCACTGTCCAGTAGAAATTTATGTTACAATAGAAAAGTTTTATGTATCTGCTGTTCAGTATGGTGGCCACTAGCCACATGTGGCTATAGAGCATTTTATATGTGGTTAGTAAACCTGAAGGACTGAATTTTTAATTTAACTTTTAATGTAAATAAAATTTTAGATTTAAATTGTATTTAAAATTTAAAGTAAAAACAAATAGATCTAAAGACTTAAAGTCTTTAATTTTGTTTTCATATCTTATGTTTGCAACTCTGAATGGAGTAGTCTAATTTGGGTCCACTGGTGCATCCGTCCTCTGAGGAAAGATACTCAAGGACATGGTATCAGTAGTGCCTGATTGACTGTTGACCTGTATGTGGTTATGTCTCCTTTTCCTAGTGATAAGGGCAATCAGCACAAGCAGCATGTGTGTGTGTGGTGGGGGTGAATTCATCCAACAGAAAGCAGCAGGTAGAAGTGTTGGTCCCACTCATGTAAATAGTAATCTTTTCTATACATGTTAAAGATTTTGTTCTTATTATCTGTAAACTAAATCAGGGTATAGGGCATTGCTCCAGTCTCTGATGCATATCCAGTGAAATAAATGATTATCAGGAACTAAGACCAGGTGTCTGCCCCTCTTGAAGACAAGATATCTGTCCCACACAGAGACCAGATACCTGGTCCACTTGGAGAACAGCCCCCTATATAACTGGCCTGTGGTCTTTGTTCCGTAAGGTGGTTATTTCGTACGTTAGTCAGCTATCTTCCCCCTTGCTAGCAAGCTGTAATAAAACTCTTTCTGTCCTACCACCTTGCCTCTTGACTATTGGCAGTGTCTTCAGGCAATCAGATGACCCCCCTTGGGCAGTAACAGAAGTTCTTTTCTTTTGCATCTGTACAGGGTCATATCCCCTGTCTTTAGTGGCCTCAGCAAAGCTGCCTCACTAAAGAAAGGCCATCAGTGGTGAGTTGCACCATATTCTTAGGCTTAACCCAAGTTTTCTCTTTCTCTGTTACAGGCGCTGCATTCAGGTAGTTCATAAACTACTTTGCTACCAGAAGAAGTGTAGAGTACGCCTGCATTACACCTGGCGGGAACTCTGGTCAGGTAACTTTCTCTTTTGAATTCATTCTCTTTTTCTGTATTTTATGAGCCTCTAGGCCTGGGCACAAGAGGAAATTGTTTTTCAGCCTTTTTAGTTTGTTTAGGATGCTTCTATTTCCATTTATACTTTCTGTCATTTCAGCCTTCTTCTAATACAGAACTGGGCATGGCACTCATCTATTCCGTGCTTTCTCTCTTGTTCCTTCTCCTCCTTGTATTTTTTTGTCAGGTGGTAGAAACAATTAAATATTTCTTGAGTTCTAGTGATTCTTCCTTTGAGTAAGAGTGAGGTAGGGGAGGAGTCGGCACAAACTTGGATTCTCCCTCGCTTCCGTTTGGTAACAGCATATGGACTATAGGGAGGCTTCTGTCTGTTTCCTCAAGATGAGTAACCTCAGGAGGAATGTTACAGGGAGAGGGGGTGGGGAGGGGGTGGAGAGATGGGGGGAACCCTGTTCTTTGTCTTACATCTGGCATTATTACTGTTTACAGACAGTATCACTTGTACTACTCCCCCTGTGCCAGAGACAAAAACAGCAAATTACAGTGTTTACTTTTGTCTTTATCCATTTGGTAGCCCAGCAAAGTCACTGCCATCTCTGCAGGGGGGAAGTGGCTCTTCTCTAAGGGTACAATTAATGATGGCTTGCCACCCCTTTCTTTTGTGCAATTAAATTGGAGGTTTTAAGAAAGCAGAGGAGACATGTTCCCTGAGGCATTCACTTGCTGATAGATCCTGTGGCTTTTGTGACCTGATGGTACAATAGTCTTCTCCAGATGATTATAGTGATAAATGGTAGCCCCACTCATGGGAGAGCTTCTCTGTATTCTCAGCAGAGGAGGGTGTGTTAGTGTCAGAGGCTTTATAAGAAACCCCGCCCCTTCCATGCAATTTATCTCACTTGTTGTGACACATGGTTTCCTCCCAACCCAGTTTGGCTTTCTAAATTTAGTCCTCCGTAATGGGAAGTAGAGATCTTTAATTAATGGATTAGCAGGTTCTTTGCCGTTCCTGCCTATGGTGGTGAAGAGGGAATAGGAGAATAACACTAAGTGGCAATCATGGCATTTTGGTATTTTAGTACAAAAGAGTGTGATTGTGTGAGAGTTTGAGATGAGGGAATGTCAGAAGATCTAAAGAGAGATGAAAAGAGATCGAAATAACTAAAATTAGTAGAATTTCTTAGGCGGGAACAAATAATTGTTTTTTAACATAAAGGTCTACTATGATTGCATATCGATAGTTATATGATTGTTAGGCTCTAAAAATTTAAGAATAAAGAGAAAACACAAAAATGATGCAAATCTGTGGATGTTGGTACATTTGTAGGACTTAAAACGAGTATAAGTGGTTTACGTCTATAACTGATAGTTACACATTGTAGTACTAAAGAGTTGGTGGTAGTAGTTGTTTTTGCCTACTTTTGATTCTCTTCTGGTTTTATTTTCGCTTTTATTCCATTTGCTTTCCTTTGTATCCTGGCCATCCCGTCTCTGGCCCCTGGGATGTCTCTAGCTTTTCTCTGATTCTCATTATCTGTCGTCCTCTTCCTCATTGTCCTGTTCCATTGCCTTTTCCACATTGCCTTCTACTGTTCATCCTGGCCTGTCTCACTGGGGCCTGGGGCTTCCTATTACTCTCCTACCTCCACTTTGTGTGTCCTTTGTGCTTTTCTTGTCATATGTTTTACTTGAGATATGTTATAAACCCCAAAATACATTGCCATCATTTTTGTTTAAAGAGGCAGTATTTTTTTAAAGAGATTAAAAAATGCTTTTTATATTTATCTTTTCTGGATCTTAGCATTTCCCCATTCTGGCTAGGAAATTGTGAGGCAGATCGTTCTTTATCCTGTGTTGGTGAGTTGACTTTATTATGTCTTTGAGTACTTTCTGTCATGTTCAGCTCTGTTTGTAATTATGTGCTATCTCAGGACTGATTGCTTGGCATTCTAGGCTCTCGGTAGGTTGAGAGGAGGTTTATACGAGTGTCATTAGTGAGGCCTGGATGAGTGCTTGTTCCTAAGGCGTAGGTATTTGTACTAGAGTTCTCTGCCAAGTGAGGTAAGCTCTTTTTGCTATACATACTGGGTGAACCACCCTGGAACCCTGGCTCCACGTGTTCATACGTGGAATGCACAGTGAGATGCAGAGCAGTGGGTGTTAAGGAAAGCTGCAAAATGCTACACTACATCTGATGCATCAGAGCCCATAATAATATGTAATATTGCAACCAGTGAATATAAATGTGGCTGTGGTGGGTCCACCTACTCCTTGGCTGGTACTACCCCTCATATGTTGGTATGCCCATGTTTTCACTCTTTCTTTGCTTTTTAGGCTTAACCAATTTGAGGGAGATGTGTGAAACTCATCATGGCAAATATGCTTAGGCGTATAGATGCTTGCTCATAGACGTGCTGCAAAATTTCATTGAATTTTATTTATAAATAAGACTGGTGAGGCATATGTTGATAGATTGGACACACAGAAGTGCTTGGGTGTCTAGGAATCAGTTGGCTAGGGTGCAGATGCCTTTTGTCATTTGGAATGTAGGTGTGTAGTCTCACTGCACTTTGCATGGTGATTTTTATTCTTATGATGTTTGACTACAGTAGCTCTTGTTATTGGGGAGGTAGCCAGAGGTTGCCCTCCACATTCCTATATTGAATTCTCAGGTTTGGTCTTATGGATGAGGAGCAGCCAACTGTATTAGTTTGGGGTTTAATCCTGCCTGTTGGTTTTACAGATACAAGCCCTGACCTACTCCATGCTGCCACTGTCTATTTATACGATGCCTGTCACCATGGTATCTGAGTATGTGGGGGAAATATATTTAGGTTAACTTCAGCTAGAATATGGAAAGGAAGAAGTCCTCCCTCTCTCATTGCCTTCTTTTTATCAATCACTGTTTTTCACCAAGTTATGGAAAGTTCAAAAGCTCTTCTCTGACCTCTAGGCTACCCAGATCTCCTATTTGAGTAAATGGTTAGGTTGTGAAACTTTCCTCTGATAGAGATAGGAAACTGGGTTTCAGGATAAGATCCTTGTGAAAAAGTTCTTTACCTTTGAGAATACAATGAAAGATATAATCTTTGCGTCCAGAAAAATTTCTGTTTTCACATACATTTTGTCTCTAATTTTGTCTCTAATTTCAGAGAGTTCATGGACCCTCTCAAGCCCATTCATGATCCCATGTTAAGAATCTGGTCTTAATTTTAGGTTTCATGGCCTCCCAATTAATTCTGTTTTCACAGAAGATCTTAGTATTTGGTTAAATATTTTTTCTTTATTTACTAATTGTACTGCATTCCTCCTGGTAATTTTAGCTTAGCATTCTCCTCTCTGAACTTCTTGAGGCTAAAGACCACATTGGTCACCATGTTTTATTTCCTGTGTCTTCCTACAGCACTTTTGGCTTCTATTTTAGCATATCACATTATTTTCCTATGTTTGCATATGTCTGTATGATGATTTGTATAAATATCTATGTTTCCTCTTAAATTAAGTTCCTGGAGGGCAGGACCTGTGTTTTAATCATTGTTTTATCGCCAGCAGCACACTACTTGGCTTATAATAGAGGCTCAGAAAACATTTGAATGAATAAATAAATGGATGAATCGATATGTAGAATTTCCATTAATGATGAATCAACATTTTTTTAAAGGGGGCTGGCTCCGTGGCTGAGTGGTTAAGTTCGCGCGCTCCGCTGCGGCGGCCCAGGGTTTGGATCCTGGGCACGTTCATGGCACCGCTCGTTGGGCCACGTTGAGGCGGCGTCCCACATCCCACAACTAAGAAGGACCTGCAACTAAGATATACAACTATGTACGGGGTTTGGGAAGATAAAGCAGGAAAAAAAAAAAGATTGGCAACAGTTGTTAGCTCAGGTGCCAATCTTAAAAACAAAACAAAACATTCTTTTAAAGCAGCACAGTGTTGTGTTTGGGCCTCAAAACAGTAACAACAATAATAATAGAACCCAGAAGGATGTTTGTTGTCATGTTTCTGTTGAGCTGACTTCATCACCTTTTATTTGAGTTGTTGATGTGAAAGGGAGTGGTGGGTAATTTCTCTTTCCTTTGTCTCTCTCTTCCTTACCTACAGATACATGGATTGCTTTTAACCAAGTAAAAATGGAAACTTTGATGGTTTCTAAGCCATTAACCAAAGAATGAGCAGAATGTTGAGAGAGAAGCATGTAATTGTTGGAGAGGGAAATACTTGAACAGAGCTTCATGGAGTCAGCTTATTTTACTTCCATTGCAGGCAGAAGGGGCATTGGGGAGGTAGCCTGCATTTAAATAGTGTAGCTTTCCACAGTCTGAAAACATGGGTTGATTTAAAGGCAGATTTATACTGGCATTTTATATTCGACATTTATGTATGTATCACGGTGATTCTTACCCTTTCACTCTGCCACATCCCTGGATGATAAGTCATTATTTTTATCACCATTTGTTGGGGAAGGGAGTGGAGGTATAGAAGGGTAAGTGACTTGCTAAGGATCATGGAACCAGACACTAAACAGAGTCATGATTAGAACTTACAGTTCCTGACTCCTGTGCTCGGATGCAGATCACTAGGCAACATTTGCTCCCTCCAGGAAGAAAGGCTCCCAAAGCCCCCAAAACAGTCTGTTCAGCTTCACTGTGCTAAATAGCATCCAAAACATTCACAGCTTTGTGAAAAAGAGAAACTGTACATGGCCTGACCTTTCAGATACCTACTGGGAAAAATGGAAAGCCCAGAGAGTGTCACAGTTTTCTGGATCCAGCTGGCTGGCTCATCACTGGCAGAAGCCTGTGACCTCATGGTTAGGTACACCTTGAGACTAGGAATTGAGAGCCTTTCGTTGGAAGCTTGTCATACTGTAGGTGTTATACAGGACTGAAAATTTTCAGGAGAAAGACTGACTTGAGCCATAGATTTATCTGGCAGTTCTTGTATAGGTATAGCTTTGACAGTTTGGCAGCCCCTCCTGATTTTGGGAAACTATCCTTTGAACTTTCAATTGTCTGCTTCTTTTAGTTTAGTTTCTTTTTTAAACTTTTTATTTTGATGTAATTATAGACTCACAGGAAGTTGCAAAAATAGTACAGAGAATTTTTATACCCTTCAACCAGCTTCCTCCAATGGTAACATCTTATATAACTCTACAATATTGCTTCTTTTAGTTTTGAAGAGGTTATCTAGGTGGGAAAGAGCATAGCAGTAAACAGCTAGAGTAGATGGGAAGAGGCATTTTGGCAGCTGTTATTGCTATTTTGTTTTTAAAATTGCTTTTTAAATTGTCCTTTTCTTTCTCCTAAATTTTCTCTGATTTAGGGGAATATGTTACTAAATGTAGTCTAGGCTCGATGTGCCTAATTAAGGCTGCTCTGGCTTCCACGTGCAAAGAAATGGAGGCTTCTTTCTTCTATGGAAAACCAATTCCTCTCAAAGTTAGGATGTTCTAATATAGGGGCATTAGAAAGTATTTCTCTATTTCCGTAATTTTATGAGAGATTCTGTATATCAATGTAGAAAGCTCCAGGACTGAAAAAGAATGCCAGGAAACTCTTTTTTCCTTCAAATTCACCACATTTGGCTGAATCCAAAATTTACCCTATTTTGAATCTTTTTCTCATTCCCCTCAGAAACTTGGCAGAAGCAAAAGATAAGAATATCTAACAGGTTTAGACTGTTAGAGGGAGAAAAAGCTTCCCTCCCGAAAGCCCCTAAAAGAGTGAGAAATCTCTGTTCTTTTCTTTGCACATGGAGTCATTTCCTATCTAGAGAAACATCAACTCTCGTAGGCCTATTAGCATCTTGTCAACTGAAAGAGGCAGAGGAAGGAGTAGCTGTGCTTTTGTTGCTCAGCCTATGCTAGTTCCAAAGGAACACATCATTTGGTTTCATAAGTTATCATCGTTTCCTGCATCTCAAGCAAGCGGGACAAGTCTGTTATTGGTTTTCTATCATTTTCACAGAAAGTAAAGTTCTTGGTCTACATTAGATGGCTCCACTGAGACATGGTCTCGTTGACTGTTAGATTCTTTTTTTTTTTTTTTTTTTTTTAAAGATTTTATTTTTTCCTTTTTCTCCCCAAAGCCCCCCGGTACATAGTTGTATATTCTTTGTTGTGGGTCCTTGTAGTTGTGGCATGTGGGACGCTGCCTCAGCGTGGTTTGATGAGCAGTGTCATGTCCGCGCCCAGGATTCGAACCAACGAAACACTGGGCCGCCTGCAGCGGAGCGCGCGAACTTAACCGCTCAGCCACGGGGCCAGCCCCGACTGTTAGATTCTTAAAGGGTAATTTTGGCTATCTCTCAGTTGGGTAATGTTGGAAAAAATAAGCAGGTGGTATAGGACCCTAGAAGAAGACAGTGGCTTCTAAGTATGCTTAGTTAGAGGCAACTGCACAGGAATGCGGTGTATGGGATCCTGCATTTCCCAGACTTTAAGTTCCATTTGGGAACTTTCACATAAAAGCTCATTTTCCTGACAAAGAAGAGGGTGGACAGTAGCTATGAGGATCACAGTATCCTCAAGTAAATGGAGAATTGGAGATAGTTGAGAATCTTATTTTCCCTTTTAGCAGATAGACTAGACTTCAGTAGCAAGGAAAACAATAAGACAGAACCTAACTTCCGTTTAAAGAAAGGATTTGTTCTTCTTTCCAGTTCATCAAGAGGGGTGTGGAGCCTTTAGGCAGTGTAGGTTGTTGACATACTGAATTTTGTTTTTATTGTGCTAAAATAGACAAAACAAAATTTACCATCTTAACCATTTTTAAAAAATTTTATTGAAGTCATAATAGTTTATAACATTGTGAAATTTCAATTGTATATTATTATTTGTCAGTCACCATATAAATGTGCCCCTTCACCCCTCATGCCCACCCCCTAACCCCCTTCCCTTCTGGTGACCACTAAACTGTTCTCTTTGTCTGTGTGTTAGTTCATCTTCCACATATGAGTAATATCATATGATGTTTGTCTTTCTCTTTCTGGCTTATTTTGCTTAACATAAGACCCTCTAGGTCCGTTCATGTTGTTGTGAATGGAATGATTTTGTCTTTTTTTATGGCTAAGTAGTATTCCATTGTGTATATATACCACATCTTCTTTATCCAATCATCATTGGGCACTTGGGTTACTTCCACTTCTTGGCTATAGTGAATAATGCTACAGTGAACATAGGGGTGCATAAATCTAGTTGAATTGTTGATTTCAAGTTCTTTGGATAAATATTCCAGTGGTGGGATAGCTGGGTCACATGGTATTTCTATTTTTGATTTTTTGAGAAATCTCCATTGAAGTCTCCACTGTTTTCCATAGTGGCTGCAAGAGTTTGCATTCCCACCAGCAGTGTGAGGGTTCCCTTTTCTCCACATCCTCTCCAACATTTATTATTTTTTGTCTTGGTAGTTATAGCCATTCTAACGGGTGTAAGGTGGTATCTCATTGTAGTTTTGATTTGCATTTCCCTCATGACTAGTGATGTCGAACATCTTTTTATGTGCCTATTGGCCCTCTGTATATCCTCTTTGGAAAAATGTCTGTTCATATCCTCTGCCCATTCTTTGATTGGGTTGTTTGGTTTTTGTTGTTGAGTTGTGTGAATACTTTATATAATTTGGAGATTAACCCTTGTCGGATATATGATTTGTAAATGTTTTCTCCCAGTTGGTGGGTCGTCTTTTCATTTTTTTTTTTTTTTAAAGATTTTATTTTTTCCTTTTTCTCCCCAAAGCCCCCCGGTACATAGTTGTGTATTCTTCGTTGTGGGTTCTTCTAGTTGTGGCATGTGGGACGCTGCCTCAGCGTGGTCTGATGAGCAGTGCCATGTCCGCGCCCAGGATTCGAACCAACGAAACACTGGGCCGCCTGCAGTGGAGCTCGCGAACTTAACCACTCGGCCACAGGGCCAGCCCCTCGTCTTTTCATTTTGAACCTGCTTTCCTTTGCCTTGTAGAAACTCTTTAGTCTGATGAAGTCCCACTTATTTATTTTTTCTTTTGTTTCCCTTGTCTGAGTAGGCATGGTTTTCGAAAAGATCCTTCTAAGCCTGATGTCAAAGAGTGTACTGCGTACATTTTCTTCTAGGATTTTTATGGTTTCATGTCTTACCTTCATGTCTTTGATCCATTTTCAGTTAATTTTTGTGTATTGTGAAAGATAATGGTCTACTTTCATTCTTTTGCATGTGGCTGTCCAGTTTTCCCAACACCATTTCCTGAAGAGACTTTCCTTTCTCCATTGAATGTTCTTAGCTCCTTTGTTGAAGATTAGCTGTCTGTAGATGTGTGGTTTTATTTCTGGGCTTTCAGTTCTCTTCCATTGATCTTTGTGTCTGTTTTTGTACCAGTACCATGTTGATTTGATTGCTATAGCTTTGTAGTATATTTTGAAGCCAGGGATTGTGATGCATTCATCTTTTTTCTTTTTTTCTCGGGATTGCTTTGGCCAGTTGGGGTCTTTTGTTGCCCCATATGAATTTTAGGATTCTTTGTTCTGTTTCCATGAAGAATATCATTGGGATTCTGATTTGGATTGCATTGAATCTGTAGAATCCTTCAGGTAGTATGGACATTTTAACTATGTATATTCTTCCATTCCACGTGCATGGAATATCTTTCCATTTCTTTATGTCATCATTGATTTCTTTCAGTAATCTCTTATAGTTTTCATTGTATAGGTCTTTCACCTCCTTGGTTAAATTTATTCCTAGATATTGTATTCTTTTTGTTGCGATTGTAAATGGGATTGTATTCTTGAGTTCTCTTTCTGTTAGACTGTAGTAGAGTATAGGAATGCAACTGATTTTTGTAAGTTGATTTTGTACACTACAACTTTGCTGTAGTTGTTTATTATTTCTAGTAATTTTCTGATGGATTCTTTAGGGTTTCTATATATAAAATCATGTCATCTGCAAACAGTGAAAGTTTCACTTCTTCATTGCTTATTTGGACTCCTTTTATTTGTTTTCCTTGCCTCATTGCTCTGGCCAAAGCCTCCAGTACTATGTTGAATAAGACTGGTGAAAGTGGGCACTCTTGTCTTGTTCCTGTTCTCAGAGGGATGGCTTTCAGTTTTTCCCCATTGAGTATGATGTTGGCTGTGAGTTTGTCACATATGGGCTTTATTATGTTGAGGTACTTTCCTTCTGTACCCGTTTTATTGAGAGTTTTTATCATAAATGGATGTTAGTTCTTGTCAAATGCTTTCTCTGCATCTGTTGAGATGATTATGTGGTTTTTGTACCTCATATTTTTAGTGTGGTGTATCACATTGATTGATTTTCAGATGTTCAACTGTCCCTGTGTCCCAGGTATAAATCCCACTTGATCATGGTGTATGATCCTTTTACTGTATTGCTGTATTTGGTTTGCCAGTATTTTGTTGAGGATTTTTACATTTATGTTCATCAGTGATATTGGTCTATAAGTTTCCTTCTTTGTGTTGTCCTTATCTGGCTTTGGGATCAGGGTGATGTTGGCCTCACAGAATGAGTTAGGAAGTGTTTCATCTTCTTCAATTTTTGGAATAGTTTGAGAAGGATAGGTATTAAATCATCTTTGAATGTTTGGTAGAATTCTCCAGAGAAGCCGTCTGGTTCTGGTCTGTTATTTTATTTTTTTATTTTTTTTTTTTAAAGATTTTATTTTTTCCTTTTTCTCCCCAAAGCCCCCCGGTACATAGTTGTATATTCTTCGTTGTGGGTCCTTCTAGTTGTGGTATGTGAGACGCTGCCTCAGCGTGGTCTGATGAGCAGTGCCATGTCCGCGCCCAGGATTTGAACCAACGAAACACTGGGCCGCCTGCAGCGGAGCGCGCAAACTTAACCACTCGGCCACGGGGCCAGCCCCCTGGTCTGTTATTTTGGGGGAAGTTTTTGATTCTGTTTCAGTCTCTTTACTTGTGATTGGTCTATTCAGATTCTCTATTTCTTCTTGATTCAGTTTTGGGAAGTTGTTTGGGATAAAAGAATTTATCCGGGGCTGGCCCCATGGCCGAGTGGTTAAGTTCGCGCGCTCCGCTGCAGGCGGCCCAGTGTTTCGTTGGTTCGAATCCTGGGCGTGGACATGGCACTGCTCATCAGACCACGCTGAGGCAGCGTCCCACATGCCACACCTAGAAGAACCCACAACGAAGAATATACAACTATGTACCGGGGGGCTTTGGGGAGAAAAAGGAAATAATAAAATCTTTAAAAAAAAAAAAAAAAAAAAGAATTTATCCATTTCTTCTAGGTTGTCCAATTTGTTGGCATATAGTTTTTCACCGTATTCTCTTATAATCCTTTGTATTTCTGTGGTATCTATTCTAATTTCTCCTCTTTCATTTCTAATTTTATTTATTTTTCTTAGTGAGTCTAGCTAAGAGTTTGTCAATTTTGTTTATCTTCTCAAAGAACCAGCTCTTAGTTTCTTTGTATTTCCTACTTTTCTTTTGGTTTTTATTTCATTTATTTCTGCTCTAATTTTTATTATTTACCTCTTTCTGCTGACTTTGGGCTTTGTTCTTCCTTTTCTAGTTCTGTTAGGTGTAGTTTAAGGTTACTTATTTGAGATTTTTATTGTTTGTTAAGGTGGGCCTTTATTGCTATAAATTTCCCTCTTAAGACTGCTGTTGCTGCATCCCATATGAGTTGATATGGTGTATTTTCATTTTAATTTATCTCCAGATATTTTTTGATTTCTCCTTTAATTTCGTCATTGCCATTGGTTGTTCAGTTGCATGTTGTTTAGTGTACACATATTGTCACTTTCCCAGCTTTTTTCTTGTAGTTGCTTTCTAGTTTCATAGCGTTATGGTTGGAAAAGATGCTTGATATGATTTCAATCTTCTTAAATTTATTGAGGCTTGCCTTGTTTCCCAACATATGGTATATCTTTGAGAATGTTCCCTGTGCTCTTGAGAAGAATGTGTATTCTGCTGATATTGGATGGAGTGTTCTATATATATCTACTAAGTCCATCTAGTCTAGTTTTTTGTTTAATTCCAGTATTTCCTTGTTGACTTTCTGTCTGGATGATCTATCCATTGATGTAAGTGGAGTGTTGAGGTCCCCTACTATTATTGTGTTGCAGTTAATTTCTCTCTTTAGGTCTGTTTGTCTTCTATCCCTTTACTCTGAGGCTGTGTTTGTCTTTAGTACTGAGATGTGTTTCCTGGAGGCGGCGTATTGTTGGGTCTTGTTTTTTAATCCATCCAGCTACTCTATATCTTTTGATTGGAGAATTCAATCCATTTACATTTAGAGTGATTATTGATATATCAGGGCTTAGTACTGCCATTTATCGCTTGTTCTTAGCTTTTTATGTATTTCCTTTGTTTCTTGTCCTGTGTATTTCCAAATGCTAGCCCTATTTGGTGTTTCTCTTGATGATAATTTTCTCTTTATCATTTGTGTCTCTGTTCTGCTTTTTTCTTTAGTGGTTACCATGAGGTCTGTATAAAAGAGCTTGTAGATGAGATAGTCCATTTTCTGATAGCCTCTTATTTCCTTAGTCTAAGCAGGTACCATCTCTTTCCTCTTTCCTAAGTTATTGTTGTCACAACTCAATCTGTTTTCTGTTATGAGTTTGTGATTAAAATAAAGTGCTCATAGTTATTTTTGATGCTTTCACTCTCTTTATCTTTAGTGTTATAACTGTTTGCTAATCTGTTCTGATAGAGACCTATAATTTTCTGATTTTGTCACTCTGTTTATCTCCTTGCTCAAGGCTTTGTAAACCCTTTTTGTGTTTTTTGGTATGAGGGCCATCTTGATAATTTGTTTTTTTTTTTTTTTGAGGAAGGCTGGCCCTGAGCTAACATCCGTGCCCATCTTCCTCTACTTTATCTGTGGGTTGCCTACCACAGCATGGCATGCCACGCGGTGCCATGTCCGCATCTGGGATCTGAACCGGCAAACCCTGGGCTGCAGAGAAGTGGAATGTGTGAACTTAACCGCTGCACCACCAGGCCGGCCCCGCCTCTTGATCATTTCTTGTAGGGTTGGGGAGGTCTTGTGGCAGTGAACTCCCTCAGCTTTTGTTTATCTGGGAAATTTTTATTTCACTGTTGTATCTGAAGGATAGTTTTGCTGGGTAGAGTACTCTTGGCTGAAAGTTTTTGTCTTTAGAATTCTGAATATATCATTCTACTCTCTCCTAGCTTGTATGGTTTCTGCTGAGAAATCTACTGAAAGCCTGATAGGGGTTTCTTTGTAGGTTATTTTCTTCCGCCTTGCTGCTCTTAATATTTTTTCTTTGTCGTTGACTTTTGCTGGTTTTACTAATAAATGCCTTGGAGAAAGTCTTTTTAAATTGATGCAATTAGGAGTTCTCTTAGCTTTATTTACATGTACTTTCAGCTCCTTCTCCATGTTTGGGAAGTTCTCAGCTATTCTTTCTTTGAACAAGCCCTCTACTCCTTTCTCCCTCACTTCTCCCTCTGGGATACCTATAATCCTTATGTTGCATTTCCTAGTTGAGTTGGATAGTTCTTGGAGAATTTCTTCATTTCTTTTTAGTTTTAGTTCTCTCTGCTCCTCCATCTGCAGCATTTCTACATTTCTCTCCTCTAAATTACTGATTCTGTCCTCCATAATATCACCTCTGTTTGTTAAGGACTCCAGATTTTTCTTTATCTTATTCATTGTGTTTTTCATCTCCAACATTTCTGATTTCTTTTTTAAAGTTTCAGTCTCTTTTGTGAAGAATTCTTCTGTTCACTAATTTTATTCCTGAGATCATTAATCTGTCTTTCTGAGTTTTCTCATAACTCGTTGAGTTTCTTTATCATAACTATTTTGATTTCTCTGTCATTTAGATTGTAAACTTCTGTGACTTCAGGATTGATTTCTGGGTACTTGTCATTTACCTTCTGCTCTGGGCATGTTAATATACTTCATGCTATTTGATGGGGTGGACCTTTGTTGTCACACAGTGGTGGTATCTGGTAGCAGATTCTACCTGCCACCACTGGGGGCTGGGGCTGGAGCTGGAGCTGTGTTTTCTGAGCCCTCTGTGACCTCTGACAGATGTGCCGGTCTGTTGGAAGCTGTGCCAACAGGGTCCATCTCTGTTTGCCTGCTGGCTACTTCTTTGCATATGCATGCATAGGCTCTCTGGTGGGGATCCCTTACTCTGGCCTACCGTCTGAGCTGGTATGCCAGACGGGCAGGGCAGCGAGGGGTGCTTTCTTTTGTGTGCATGATCCTGCGTACCCCCACTCTGCACTCACTGCCCACCTGGGCTGCTTGGCTTGGTGTGGACGCCTGCATGATTGCTTAGCCACCTAGGTGCAAAGCATTTCCAGAGGCTGGGAGGCAACTCTGAGAGTGCAAGTGTTCCTGTGGAGGGCTGCCCTTTCCCCCTTCTCCTCTCAGGGTCACGTACCAGCTGCCTTGCGAGGTCCTGCACCCTAGTTCACTGCTGCTCGGGAAGGAGAGGAGATCCCCTTCCCTCCTTTCACTGCCTCCCCGGGGGGGTGTCCAGCACCCCCACCTTCAGATGTATGGCTGTGTGGATCTCTCAGACATCTGTTATGTTGCATGAATGTCTCTCTTGGTTCATGAATGTCCTTTTCATGTATGTTAGTGGGGTGAGACTAAGGGAAGAGCTCATTCTGCCATGATATGCTGATGTCACTCTCCCTAACCACTTTTAAAACTAATTAATTTTTGGGGGGGTAGGGACCTGGCCCCGTGGCTGAGTGGTTAAGTTTGTGCGCTCTACTTTGGTGGCCCAGGGTTTTGCTGGTTTGGATCTGGGCCCAGACCTTGCACCGCTCGTCAAGCCATGCTGAGGCAGCGTCCCACATAGCACAACCAGAAGGACCTACAACTAGAATATACAACTATGTACTGGGGGGCTTTGGGGAGAAGAAGAAGAAGAAAAAAAAGAGATTAGCAACAGACGTTAGCTCAGGGCCAATCTTTAAAAAAAAGGTATATATATTTTTTTATTTGAGGTAACATTGGTTTATAATATGGTATAGGTTTCAGGTGTACAGTATTATAATTTGACATCTGTATATACTACACTGTGCTCATCACAAAAATTGCAGTTTCCATTTGTCATCATATAATTGACCTCTTTTACCCATTTTGTCCTCCCCCCATCTTAACCATTTTTAGGTATACAGGTTCACTAGTATTAAATACATTCACATTGTTATGTAGCCATCACCACCATCTTTCCCTGTAACTCTTTTCATCTTGTAAAACTGAAATTCTATACCTATTAAACAATAACTCCCCAATCCCCCCTCTCCCCAACAACCACCATTCTAATTTCTGTCTTCATGATTTTGACTACTCTAAATACCCCATGTAAGTGGAATCTTACAGTGTTTGTCTTTTTGTGAATGGCTTATTTCACTTAACATAATGTTCTCAAGGTTCTAGAAGTCAGATTCTCCCCCTTCCTCAGAGTTTTCTTTTTTATTACTTTTGTTGGTTGGTTTTGTTTTTTTGATCATTGTATGCTCTTTTCTGTGCGAGAAGTAGCCTGAGGTGTAAACTTAATGTCTTCTTAGGTCTCTTCTGAGCTTTTTTTCTGGTCATGTGCAGTCATTTTCTAGTTTTCCCTGTACATGCAGTTGTTTTTGAATGTGCTAGTCTTTAATATCTCACTCTCAAAAGGGGTTTATCGAAAATGATGGTGGAGAAAAAAGGGGCACGGTTCCTTTAAATCTCCTGGAAGTCGCTTATCTGGAGGGGAAAGGGCTTTCAACAATGGAGGGAGGTGCAACAACAATGGCTGTCTGCCTCTTTGTCTTCACCTCTGTGATCAGAAGCAGCAATCAGCAATCAGAGCACAGATCCCCAATATTTGGAGCACAGGGTCCTTTTTGCCCACTCTAGCTTCCATAAGCTGTGTGCAAGCTGTTCCAGGAACAAGTGCACAGATGTTTGCCACATGGCTAGAGGCAGGGGATGGGTAGTTGCTACTGTGCTAGGAGATGAAATTGACCAAAATTTACCATCAGTCTTCGCCTGGAAGTTTCAAACCTTCATGAGAGTCCAATTCCAAAATAATTACATCAGACAGATTCTGCCATTGCATTTATTATCTAGATGGGGAGAGAGATTCCTGGTGTCTCCTACTCTGTCCTCTTCCCAGAATCCTCCCACTAGATGTACTGACTTTTGTGAGCTGTTCACCTGGAGAGGCTCATAGCGCACAACCAAAGCTGTTTCATTTTCTTGTTTGATTTGTTGGCCTTTGTTTCAGTGAGGTTCTTTGGTTTGCAGCCAGACAGATGCCTGTATTCTGAGAAGCCACCCAGTGTATTTCTTTTTTTAAATTGAGTTCTTAATAGTTTACAGTATTGTGAAATTTCGGTTGTATGTTATTACTTGTCCATCACCATATATGTGCTCCCCTTCACCCCCTGTGCCCTCCCCCAGCCCACTTCCCCTGGTAACCGCTGATTGGCTTTCTTTGTCCAAGTGTTTCTTTATCTTCCATATATGAGTGCAATCATCTGGTGTTTGTCTTTCTCTGTCTGGCTTATTTTGCTTAACATGAAACCTTCCAGGTCCATCCATGTTGCTGATAATGGGACAATTTTGTCTTTTTTTATGGCTGAGTAGTATTTCATTGTGTATATATACCACATCTTCCTTATCCAATCATTGGTCGATGGGCACTTGGGTTGCATCCATGTCTTGGCTATTGTGAATAATGCTGCAATGAACATAGGGGTGCATCAGTCATTTTGAATTGTTGATTTCCTGTTCTTTCACCCAGTGTATTTTTAAATTATTCTACTGGTAGTGTTGGCTTCTATGTTCTTCCTGTGCCACTCTGCTAATTGACAGTGAGCCTGCTGATTGCTGACAGTGTCTCTTGGTAATTGGTGATTTTGTTCAGAGATGCTAGAATTGGCTGGAGTTTATGGGGCCTCTGGGGTTTTGGAGCCATTGGCTTGTTACACGAGTGCCATTTCTAGCCTGTCCTTTGAGTTCCTTTACTTCTCTACTAAGCAAGTGAGTTGCTAATATTTCTCTTCTATCAGTCACTGTGAAATTATCCATTTCACCTAATGAGTAGGGTTTGATTTGTGATCTGTGGCGTCTCGTCCTAGCTCCATCTCAGGCCACATAATAGGACCTGGCTGAGTTTTGTCTTTGCTTTCTATCTCTTTCTCTTCGTAGCATGTAAAAGCTGTTCAAACAGACAGCTCTCTCTGACCTGATTTTTTGGAGACCTTTACTTGTGCTCTGCTGGAGGCCATCTGTCTCCTTCCTGTTTTTAATCTTATTTAAACGTCATTCACTTGATTTTGCAATTAAACCTCCCCTCTGCTTCTCTGAGGCAGGCTCTGAGCTATCACTTAATTGTGTCTTCCCATGGTTGGCTTGTTCTTCTCTGCACCTGGCCTACCTCATTGTAGGGGACAGGTTTTAGTCCTGGAGAAGTTCCCATATCCATTATTCATTCTACTCTCCTACATGGCAACACAATTTGCTGTTACCTTTTCTCCCTCCTCTTGAATTCAAAACAGGATAGGAAAAACTCTGGGAAAATCCTCCTTATGCGGGGTACATTAGTGCTTGGAACAGCTCTGCAAACAAAGTTCTTTGTAGGGTGAAGGGGGGACTGTATAAGGTGGCAAGATTCTCAAGTGGATGGTGCTGAACTCTTCTCGTTTGAAAGTAGATTTGCTGCCTCTGCCTCTGGGAATTCACTTGGGATTCAGGGACCATCATGGTACCCATTCCTGCCTCAGCTTCCCAGAACCTGCACACTATCCTTTATTCCACCTGTGTCTGTACACAGAAAAGTCAGAACTGTACCCTGCTGCCATACTTGATGCACAAGACTCCCCAAGGAAAGGAGTTTGGTCCAAAGCTAAGTATGAGACTGACCAGTTGCCTCTAATACAGAGTCAAAAGAGGCAGCAATTGCAGCCACTTTGTAGTTCCTGAAAAAGAGCCCAGAAACTAACTCTTCAACGTGCCTGGTAGGAAAGACTTTCCAATGAAGAAACAAGTGTGTATGGAGCACCCACTTCTCTGCAACTGAAACATTTTGAATGTGTGATATAATACCTCCATTATTTCATTGACGTAACTTCTCTATTTTTCACTCAGTGCAGGTTAAGAGTGTTTGGAGCCAGATATCTGGATTCCCATTTAGTAGAGATTGTGAAGATTAGGAGCCAAACCCAGGATCCCCAAGGATTTCCTAGAATATTGTTGGTACTCCAGTACATTGGTAGCTTTGATTGTGAACTTTGATGAGTATTCTGAAGACTGCCATGGTGTTGTCTTGAAGGCTGTCCAGGATTCATTTTGAATTTGCAGTCTTACCCTGGAGTCCATGGCTCTCTGTTGATTGAGTATATTTGGCTCCTTTCCTTATCTCCATCAAAAAGGAAATACCTGTGTACATTTTACCCTGTACTTAGTTCTGTGTACCATGAAATAAATTTCAGCTAGTCAAATATGCTGAGATTACAGAAAGTTGGGATAGAGTGTTTGTAGGGCTCATAGTAGTGTGGGTGGAAAGAAAAACATTGACCTCTTGTTTTTTTTTAATTGGTAAACATACATAACATAAAATTTACCTTTTTTTGTGAGGAAGATTTGCCAATCATCCTCTTTTTTTTGCTTGAGGAGGCTTTAGCCCTGAGCTAACATCTGTACCAATATTCCTCTACTTTGTATGTGGGATGCCTCCACAGCATGGGTGACAAGTGGAGTAGGTCCACGCCTGGGATCTGAACCCAGGCCGCTGAAGCAGAGCGTGTGGAACTTTAACCACTTGGCCATAGGGCTGCCCCCCAAATTACCATTTTAAACTATGCATTTTAAATGTACAGTTCAGTGGCATTAAGTACATTGACATTGTTGTGCAACCATCTGCAGCTTCCATCTCTAGAACTTTTTCATCTTCCCAAACTGAAACTTCATACCTATGAAACAATAGCTCTGTATTTCCTCCCTACCCCCACCCCTGGCAACCACCATTCTACGTTCTATCTTTATGAATTTGACTACTCTAGGTACCTGATATAAATCGAATTATACAGTACTTGTCTTTTTGTGACTGACTTTTTTAACTTAGCATAGTGTCTTTATGATTCATCCATGTTGTAGCATGTTGTCAGAATTCCCTTCCTTTTTCAGGCTTAATAATATTTCATTGTCTGTATATACCACTTTTTGTTTATCCTCTCATCTGTCAATGGATACTTGTATTGCTTCCACCTTTTGGCTATTGTGAATAATGCTGTTATGAACTTGGGTGTACAAATACTTGTTCAAGTCTTTACTTGCAACATTTTGTTTTTGCGATTGTGCAGGTTAAAGTGACCTAGGTCAGTGGAGTGAAATCCTGAGATGCTTACAAGGGAGATAGACTTGAACTTAAAGGATTTTTCCATTGGTCCCTTTGATATGTGAGGGGCTGATTAGTGGAGTTCTGACAAGAGTTATGGTTTTAGGTAGCAAATATAGGTATGTTGGATAGTTACGAGGATTCAGTGAGAATAATGTACTTTAAATGCTTTTCATAATGCCTAGCATCTAGCAGGCACCTAATAAATATTACCTCCCTTGTCTTTTATGACCATTGCATTTCTCCCTTTGAAAAGAGATGAATGCAGTTTAGAGGAGGTGATTTCTGAAGTTAAATTTCTCTTTTTAAGGTATCAGGTAGAGGGCTGTAGAAGAGAGGAAGGTTTGAGATACTTTGTGTGAGCTTCTAGCAACAATTATTACATTGTAGTTGTTGTCCCTGAGCAGAAAGGTATGATGAGCTGCTCTATATGATGTGTCTGTCTGGCATGGGTGTTTTAGGGCAGCTCACTCCTGGGGCTGTGGAGAGTGGGGGCAGATGAGAATTGTCTTTTAAGGCCTAGAAGATCTCTACCACCAAGCTTGTCCTCATCTGAAAGGATTACTCTCTGCAATAAGCTGTGCCATTCTGTTCTGTGGGGATGAGCAGCTATTGCTCACCTAATGTGCAGAACTGTTTACACAGTATTGATTTTCTATAACATAGGCCCTTCTTTGGAATCTCTTAGACTAAGGGTCAAGTCTTTGGTGGGGAAGAGCTTGTTAAGCCTCTTCATCCTTGTTTCCTTTTTAAAACTATTATTTAAGAATTGGGGGGGCTGGCCCTATGGCCAGGTGGTTAAGTTCACGTGCTCTGCTTCGGCGGCCCAGGGTTTCACCGGTTCATATCCTTGTCAAGCCATGCTGAGGCGGCTTCCCACATGCCACAACTAGAAGGACCCACAACTAAAAATACACAACTATGTACCTGGGGGCTTTGGGGAGAAAAAGGAAAAATAAAATCTTTAAAAAGGAATTGGAAACATGATAAACAAAAGGATTAAATTGAAAAGAAAAGTACATCCTGCCCCTCTTAACTGCACAATGACTACAATATGTATTGTACTTGATACCAAACTCTTATAGACGTATGACTAATTAACAATACTATGTTTATACAACCATCCCCTTATCTTTTATAGTTATCTTAGTTCTTCCTTTTATATACTTCTCTCTGTGTATTCCTCTGACTGTCCTTGGAACAATTTGGCTGGTCATGTGCCCAGATGGCACCAATTGGACAAGTGGATCAAGGACAGTTTTCAAAAAATGTGTGTGTGTGGAGAGTGAACCAGAAGCCAGCCAGCATGAGCTCTGTGCTACTTGTGTGTTGGCATCCTGAGTGCCACTTCTCTACTGTCCTTGGACCTGCCCCTGACACAAGGCTGTTCTCTTCTTGGGCCTGCATTTAAACTCTGTGCATAGCTCTCTACCATAATAGCTTATGAATAAGCCTGGCTATGAATCGTTTATACTCAGGTTTTTTTGTTTTGATTCTGATTTTGCATTAAAAAAAGGAGATCTTGGCTCCCTTTAAAGTCCAGATCCAATCATATTCCATGTCCAGTGCATAATCTTGGAGGCAAGCCTGGGTGAGGGAAATAGGAGCAGTTTTAGTTGACAGTTATGTGCTGGTTTTTATGTGTGTGTGTGTTTTTTTTAAATAGATATTAGAGAGGAAGCAGAAACAGAGGGGGAGAGAGAGGTGTATGAGAGATGAGATGTAAAGAGATATGAGAGCAGATATAGAGGGCTTGCTGAGGCTGTTTATGGTAAGAAAAGCTACTTGAGAGTCTTAGTGTTAAGAGTAGTAGAAAGATAATAATGAGGTATTAAACACCTGCACTCTAACAAGTAGCTGAGGATCAAGAGAAAGAGGGGACCAAATACATGAAAATAACCTGGAGCAGCCAGTAGGTGGAGAGTGTTATAAACCAGTCTAGACAAGTGTTGGTAGCATGTCTAATTAGGCACACCATTTATATGTAAGCTTCCCGCCCTTTAACATTCAACTCCATCTGGTACCTTTGTTTGACCTTATCTTAATGGAAAGAACACTAAACAGGAGACCAGTTCTAATCCCAGTTTAGTCACTAACTAGTTGGGGTGGTGGGGGATGGGGGTGTTTTCCTAATCCCAAAATGAGGGAATTGGATTAAATGACCTCTCGGGTCCTTTCTAGCTCTAAAAATCGATAATCAGCTGTTTGAAACCCCACAGACTTAGAACTCCCATCACATAAGGTCAGAGAGTAGAAGACAATGTGTGTGTAGTGACGTATAGGACACTGAACAGTTGATAGAATGAGTGTAAAATCAGGGACATGATGAAGGAAAAAAGCATTATTGCATGGGATTTTTGGGATATTCCCTTTTGAGGAGGAATTGTGGTCCTTGATGTCAGAGGCTTGTGGGAGCCAATTTTAAGGCTGAGGCTGCTTTGTTCATTTTAGCTGCCTGTTAAATTCCCTCTAGAGAATGACTACTTAGGTGAGAAAACCTCAGCTTTTTTGGGGGGGGGGGGGGCGTTGTGGGCCATCTGACCTGAATTATCAGGGGCAGAATGCAGGTCCCCCCGGCATTGATTCTCAGAGTATTGCAGTGCTGGACTCTTCTCAGTACTCTTCGGCTCTGCTGATGTCTGTGTCAGTTGGGACACAGGTTGCCTCTTGGCCTGTGCCAGAATTGCTCTCTTCCACCCTTCGTATTTGTCTCTTTGTCATCCCTGAGTCTGAATCCCAGAGATCAAGACTAGCTGTAGTCCAGCAGAGGAGCAATAAATCATTGCTTCCACATCTTTTTCTCCAGGTTTTCTGCCCCTTAATTACCACATAACCACTACTGAGGCTGCATCTTTGTGCTGTGTGTGCTGGGGACAAAAGCCCTTATTGATTGGATGTCTGCAAAAGCTGCTTTGTCTCTTTCTGGCCATTATGTTTTACTGAGTGCCATGTGTGCAACTCATCCTTTTCTCTTATCTCCTGTGAGTTTATAGAGTCTGATTGTCAGATGATTTATCCGTTAACAGGGCTTGTCTAATCTCTGGGGTTAGGGGGTGGAGTGGGCAGCCCTTAAATAACTCAGCAAGATGGTCTTCATTAAGGAGGGAGGTTTCGGGTTGCTTAGTCATTTTTATGTGGATTTTAGCTAGTCCTCTTCATTCTCTGAGCTCCTGGTGGAAGCTAAGCAGGTTGTGTGATCCAGAATGGGCTCCCATGGAACTTTTTTTCGGTCCAGTCCAACAGATCACTTGTTAACAGACAACATCAAAAAGGCCAGCTGCCTGTCATTTGCCTTTCCATTATGAAACCTCAGAGAACTTGAGTCTGGGCAGGGGTGAAGAATTCGTAAATGAGGATGCCTACTGCCTTCATCCCTATCAAGGCTTTTTTGCTATTTGAGGGGAAGATTCAGGTTTTAGAAACAGAATGTAGACGGGCTCTTATACTTTTCCTTGCCTGCTGTTTCTTTGCTGTACCTGTGCTTTTAGAGGATTGAGAGTGAGGAGTGTTGTGTGGCAGCCAGCAAGTGTATGGAGAGTTACTCCTGCTCATCGTTCCCTGCTGTTTCAAATCAAAGCTCACGTCTCTTTTCTAAGAGTAGTAAGCTTCACACAAAGCTCAGACAGCATGGGAGAATGGAATTCTTTGCTGGCAAAGAAGAAGATAGGGTCTTAGAAAAGGTGAAGTCGAGCCTTTTTTTGTCATGGAAGTGCAGAGGGTTGAGGTGGGGGAAGCAGAAGGACTACTGATTGTTTGCAGCTGCTGAACCCTTCTTTATAGTTTCCCATCAAGTAGGGGAGCTAGACACAGGAGCAATAGTCAGGATGGGCACGGAAGCAGGATTCATTTCATGGTCTTGGGTAGAAGAGTTCAAGGCAACTAATAATTTCTTTTATTCTTAATATTTATTTGCAATAATATGTTTAAAGCTGAAGTGCTAACCTAGGGACTTGGTCGTCAGTCTATTTACTGAGATTGCTTTGGTTTTCTCTTCCCTCATTAAGAATTGCCAGGCAGAAAGGGGACCTTTTCGGTAAATGTTGTCACGGATGAGAGAGGACAGAGCAAGCTGCACTTTTGTTTGAATGGTTAGAACAGTTAAGGCCTTTTTTTTCTCTTCATGAGCTCTCTTTCCATCCAGAGCTGAAGCCGAGCTGTGGGTTCTACAGTATAGCTGGCACATCGGGTGACCAGTTAGAACTGAAAGAGGTCCCTCTTAGCAATGATATTTGAAACAGATACATAGCTAAAATTTGGTGACATGAGATGCTAGCAGCCTAGAGTGAGAGGGGGATCCTCATTTTGACCTGTATTGAACAAATTTGGTGGGGAAGTCACCATGCAGGAGTAAACTGGGAACACGAAGATATCCGTTTTATAGTCAAATTTCTGAGCTTAATTGCTATTTAAGAAGTGGCAAAAAGAAATAGATTTTTAAAAACCTTCTATTGGCAGATAAGCAGACACCTGCTTGGGAAGGTCAGTGCTTTCTTCAAATATACCTCCTTTACCTGCTTTTAAAAAGTCCTTAGTAGCTGTGATTTACTCCTTCTAGCCCTATTTGGGTTTCTGTATAGCTAGTCTATTTTCATTGCTTTCATTTAACTTTATTGATTATACTTTGAATACTTGCTGATGTCTTTTCTTTTTCTTTTTAAGCCTTGATAAATTTGCTGAAGTTCCTTATGTCAAATGAGACCGTACTTTTGGCCAAACACAACATTTTTACTTTAGCCCTTATGGTGAGTAACAAAAAATATTTATTTTTCTCAAGCAGTACACTAAGGCAGAGATGGTCCAGTTTGAAACAGGAGCTGGTGATCTGGGGACTAAGCCATAGGAGGAACTGGGCCTTTATTTTTCTTTTATATCAGAATCTCTTGACCAGTGCTTCCCACTCTCACCTATGTCTTTGGTGAACTTGGGACTCCTTCGCTTTCTTGAGGGTGTATTGTCTGGCAATGGCAGGTGTGGGTCAGATCTCTGTGTATGAATAGTAAGCCATGATCCCAGCTGAGAGACTGTGCTAGAATACTATAGTCTCTATGTTGGTACATAGCAAAGCCCCTAGAGGTATCCTAGCCAGATGAGTGGTTCCATCATGGCTGCACATTGGTTTCTGAGGGACGTTACAGATGCCTGCTTATCAGACTGGTTATTTGGGGTAGAAGGAGGCATTGTGCCTTTTGACTGTCTTATCAGGATATTACCCAGTGTGTTCGTAAGTGTTTAACATTTGGGGGGAAAAAGCCCTGATTTGTGGTATTTGCTGATTTCCATGGTAAAACTACACCTGCTATGGCCAGTTTCAAGCTATCAACATGACATCATTGAATGCAGAGTTGGAAAGAGATGAGTGGTAACACACCGTTATATGATATTCCCACCACACAGATGTAAAATGTGTAAATTAATCTCAAGAGCATAGATAATAGTAAAAGCTAGAAAATAATTAGGAAGTGATGAGTTTTGAGTATTACTTTCATTTTAGTATAATTTATTGAATTTTAAGTTTATATAAGTTAATTTTTAATAATGGCTTTGACAGCTGGCTTACAAAATTCCTGAAAATTTAATGATCAGCTCTTGCAAACCAATGAGAGCTATCTATAACACACCATTGACAATAGCCTTTTGGTCTTCATATCGTGATGCCTTATATGGGCTTTTGATTCTTTTTTAGATTGTGAACCTATTTAATATGTTTATCACATATGGCGACACATTCCTGCCCACCCCCAGCAGCTATGATGAACTTTACTATGAGATTATCCGCATGCACCAGAGCTTTGACAACCTCTACTCCATGGGTAAGCTGTCTTTCTTTTTACTCCTCTCTCCCCATCAGCTGTGATTTTTGGCATATAGGAGGAAAAGACTACAAAGGTTACCTCTTGGTGTAGAAATTTAGTAGTCTTGGTGCCCTTGCTTGGCGTAGAAATTTAGTGGTCTTCTCTTCTCAGGCAACAGAAAGGTATATGTGGTCTTCTTTGCTTTCAAGAACTCAGAATTCATCTCAGTAGAAAGCTAGTTAGCAGCACTGTAGCCCTTTCTTGATGTTTGTGAGCAAGAGAGAGAATAGGGAGGCTTGTGGATGTGGTGAATGCCAATGAGATGAGTGAAAGAGTGGGTGGGAATTGACAACTGCAAATACAAGAGCTTGGATCCCAAAGGAACATTTTGTGATTTGAGATGGTATAGGATTTTAAGAAGTTTTAATATATCTATGTATGTTTAGCATAACTTACAAGAAGAAGTGGGCATTAAATAAAAATCTTTCTTGCAAACCTTTTTGGTAATTGGCTCACTGAAAATTTACTCTGCAGCCGTAGTGAGTATAACTTATTTCCGAAAGAGGTTGTATATCCCCGTAAGTTGGATTGAAGAGTTTAGTCAAACCTACTTGGAGTTTGAAAGGTCAGGTAAGATTTCTGTAGACTGCACAGTAACAGAAAGCCACTCAGCAAAGCTGTCTATTAAAAAATCCAACTTATTATCTTCATTGAGGTGTAATTGATATATAATAAACTGCACTCGTTTAAAATATACAGTTTTTGATAAGTTTTGACATACGTATATGTATGTGAAGCCATCACTACAGTCAAGATAATGAACATATCCGTCACTTCCCAAAAGTTTACTTGTATCCCTTTATGTCCCTCTTACCACCTCTATCCCTTGCCCTCCATCTCTGGGCAACCACTATCTGCTTTCTGTGACTATAGATGAGTTTGCTTTATCCCTTTTGTTGAGACTATTTTTGAAAACTATGTCTTCTGCTTGGGCCTCCTATATCATGAGAAAAGTAGAGGGTATTTGGAACAAGGACCAGGAGAAAGAATAGAAGCAAACAGTGGAAAAGAAGGATTGCCTAAGGAGAAATTTTTTTTTCTAATAGACTATATTTTTTAGAGCAGTAAAGGAAAACTTTTGAGAGAGCCATATATAGCTTTGCTGTGATGTCTTGGGTGCTGGGAGTAGGGCCTTGTGTTAGTAGGATGTTTTCAACTGCCAAGTATCAAAAAACTCTGACTTTAAACTATCTTAAATAATAGGACAATTAATTTACTTTACAAGAATTGTAAGGAATGACAGTTCCAGAATTGATTGCTTAAAAATGTTTGCAAGGACCCAGGTTTTTTTCTGTCTCTGCTCTTTCATTCTCAGTGTAATAGCTTTTTAGCATCAGGTCAGCTCCCCTCAGAATAGCAAGTTCCAGTTGTCACATCAAGACACAGGTCTCTTTTTTTAGGAGATAGGAGGCCTTCCATGGGAGCCCTCTAGCCAACTTCCTGTTGGCCAAATGTGCTTAGTGTGCACTGTGTGGTTTGCATCTACGTGGTTTTACTAATGTCCTTGTTTTGTAGACTGTAGAATTTTCTGAGGGTGAAGAGCTGCCCCCAGAGGCTTTACTACCCATTAATGATTAATAAAGATGTCATTCAATGAGAAAAGGAAAGAGAGTTGGAGTGGGGGAGATATTTTGTAGAAGTCTGACACACATGCTTGTACAAGCCTGTGGGCCATGTACACAGTCTAAAGAGATAAGGCCTTGTAGCTACAGCAGCAAGATTAGAGAGGATATCTGGAAATGCTCAAATCGGCCAAGGGAATTAAAGTGTTAACCAGGAGAGCACAAGTAGGAAAGTGAAAAATTTTACCGAATGACACACAACAAACAGTAGGAGATGGCATGTTGCAGTGCTCTCCCTTTTGTATAAAGTATGATGAAACTTCTGGTGGAAAAAAGCATTTTTTTAAGTCAAGTTTTTGGAAGTTTAATTTACATAAATAGTAAAATCCACTCTTTTTAATGTACAGTTCTGAGTTTTGACAAGTGCATCACAAAAAATCAAGATATAGAAGAGTTTCATCATCTCAGAAATTTTTGTTGTGCTCCTGTGAGGTGAACTCCTGCACTTACCTTCAACCCCTAGCAACCAGTGATGTGTTACCTGTCCCCATAGTTTTGCTTTTTCTGAAAATATATGTATAGATGGGATCATATAGTCTTTTGAGTCTGGCTTCTTTTACATAATAATTCACTTGAAATTCATCCATGTTGATGTGTGTATCAGTAGTTTGTTCCTTTTTATTAATGAATAATATTCCATTTTAGGAATATGCCAGCTTAATTTATCCATTTATCAGTTGAAGGACATTTGGGAGGTTTCCAGTTTTTATCAATTATAAATAACGCTGTTGTAAACCTTCTTGTACAGGGTTTTACCTGAAAACAAGTTTTCATTTCTCTTGGTTAGATACCTATGAATGAGATTTTTGGGTATTGTGGTAAGTATATATTTAACTTTATAAAAAGCCACCCAACTGTTTTCCAAAGTGGATGTACTATTTTACATTCCCTTTAGCAGTATGCAAGAGTTGTAGTTGCTCCATATCCTAGCCAGACCTTTTTATTTTGGTTTCTTGTAGGTGTGTAGGGATATTTCATTATGGTTGTAATTTACATTTCCCTGATGAATAATGATGTTGAACATCTTTTCCTCTTCTTATTTAACATCCACATATCTTCTCTGGTGAAGTGTTTGTTCGGATCTTTTGCCCATTAAAGACAAATATCGCAGAGGCCTGGCCCCATGGCCGAGTTGTTAAGTTTGCACGCTGTGCGTCAGTGGCTCAGGGTTGTGCCAGTTTGGATCCTGAACATGGACATGGTCTGCTCATCAAGCCTTGCTGAGGTGGCATCCCACATAGCACAACCAGAAGGACCTATAACTAGAATATACAACTATGTACTGGGGGGCTTTGGGGAGAAGAAGAAGGAGGAGGAGGAGGGAGAGGGAGAGGGGGAGGAGGGAGAAGAAGCCGTTTCTGTGCTACTTTGGATCTGGTCCTCACATACACTACTCAAGGTTTCGTCAGAGACTTGGACTGTGGTTCAGATATCAGTTTAATTCTTAAAGCTTTTGCTTTCAGATTTGTGTCTGTTCCTTGCTTGCTCAGCTCAAGGGTGAGTCTGAGAGTTGCACAACTTTCATATGCAGAATTAGAGGAACGCCTTCTCATCTGTCTAGGATTCCCTCTGTGTTCTCTGATCCACAGAAGCCCCTTTTCCTGGTTTCTGTATACAGACAGATGAGATTTCTACTGAAGTTTTACCCATCTACCCAGCTCCTCCATCATGTATCTCTATGACTGTCTGACTCTTGAGGCAAACCTGCAAGAGAAAATAGGAAAAAAAGAAAACCTGGAAACCCACTTTTATAGTTGTTTCTCCAAGTTTTGACTCCTTTCTATAATCTGTCTGCTTTTGTTTAATTTTAAGGGCCCTCAGTGGTTACTTTCTGTATTTTATACAGGATTTTTAGCTGTAATCAACAGGAGAGAGAAGCCATAGTGGACTTATTCTGCCGTACTGGGAGTGGAACCTCACCTTCATTTTTTAAAGACATTTTTGCTAAATATAGAATTTTTCTTTCAACACCTGAAAAATATCATTTCATCATTTTCTGACTTGCATGGTTCCTAAGGAGAAGTCTGTTGTCATTCTTATCTTTATTTCTCTGTATATAATGTGGTTTTTTTTCTCTGGATGCTTTTACTATTTTCTTTTTATCACTGGCTTTTCACAGTTTGATTATCAGGTGCCTTAGCATGATTTCCTTTGTGTATATTTTGCTTGGGGCTCCTTGAGCTTCTTGGATCTGTGGGTTTCTAGTTTGTATCAAATGCGGACAATTTTTGGCACTTAATTTCTTTAGATATTTTTTATCCCCTCTCTTCTTTTCTTGTTTTAGAATTCTAGTTATATGTAAGTTAGACCTCTTGACAGTGTCCCATAGGTTATTAAAGCTCTGTGGGCTTTTCTCTTTCTTTCCATTTTTTTTGTCTTTTCTCTCTGTTTCGTTTTAGATAGTTTCTATTCCTCAGTCTTCAAATTCACTAATCTTTTTTTCTGTATTTTTTTAATATGCTGTTAATCTCATTAGTCTTGGTTAATTTTATCCACTGTGTTTTTCATTTCAGAAGGTTTTTTTCTTCTCTAGAAGTTCTTTTTTTTTCTAATTTTCTTTTTAAAAGATTGGCACCTGAGCTAACATCTGTTGCCAATCTTTTTTTTTTCCCTTATTCTCCCCAAAGCCTCCCAGCACATAGTTGTATATTCTAGTTGTAGATCCTTCTGTCTCTGCTATGTGGGATGCTGCCTCAGCATGGCTTAATGAGCAGTGCTAAGTCTGTGCCCAGGATCCAAACCTGTGAAACCCTGGGCCGCTGAAGCTGACTGCAAACCTTAACCACTTAGCCTTGGGGCAGGCCCCCTAGAAGTTCTATTTGGACATCTTTTTTAATATGTCCATTTCTTTCTACATCATGTTTATGTTTTCCTTAATCTTCCTGAACATATGGAGCATATTTACAATAGTTTTAATTTCCTTGTATGCTAATTCCATCATCTCACTTCATGTCTAGATCTGTTTCTATTTTTTCCCTGCTTAGGGGTCATGGTTTTCTGCCTTCTTTGAATGCCTGATAATTTTTAAACTGGATTTTGGACATTGTGATTTTAATATTGTGAGTGCTAGATTTTATGTTTATGTAATGTTGGATTTTGTTCTAGAATGTGGTTATGTTATGTGGAGTCAGTTTCATCCTTTCAGTTTGCTTTTAAGGGTTGTTAGGTCAGCTTGAGAGCAACCTTTAATATTGGCTAATCTGGCCCCATTACTAATTCAGTACCCGTCTGCAGACTCTACCTAACAACCCATATATTAGTAGATCTTTCCACTTTTGCTGGTGGAAACACAAATTATCTTATTTGTGGAGTCCTTGATGAGTTCCACAATATCTTCTCCTTTCCAGTGGTTCTTTGCCCCGAGCTGTAGGTAATTTTCTCTACCATATGTGCCAATGAATGCTCAGCAAAAGATGTAAGAGGACCCTCTTGAAACCTGCAGAGTTCTCTGTTGAACTTCCTCTTTTACAGTACTCTCCCCTACTAATTGTAGTTGCCTTGGCCTCTCCAAATGCTATCTCCAATCTCTATGTCTTCAGCTTGGTAAGACTTTCTGACTTCTGTTTAGATTTCTCCTCCCTGCCCTGCAGGCTGGAAACTTTATGCAGTAAGCTGGGGTAATTGTAGGTCTCACCTTGTTTGTTTTCCGTCTTCAGGGATCACAGTTCTGTATGCCTGTTGTACAGTGTCTCATAACTATTGTTTCATATATTTTGTCCAGTTTTATATTGTTAAAGGTAAGAGGGAAATTTTATTTTGTTATTCCATCATGGCTAGAAGAGGAAGACTCACTGAGACATTTTTGATAAAGGCACATTTTTTCTTTTTCTTTTTTTTTAAGGAAGATTAGCCCTGAGCTAACATCTGCTGCCAATCCTCCTCTTTTTGCTGAGGAAGACTGGCCCTGAGCTAACATCCATGCCCATCTACCTCCATTTTATGTGTGGGACGCCTGCCACAGTATGGCTTGATAAGCAGTACGTAGGTCTGAGCCTGGGGTTCGAACCTGCGAATCCCAGGCCACCAAAGCAAAATGTGTGAACTTAACCTCTGCGCCACCGGGCCGGCCCCTAAAGGGACATATTAATGTTCTTGTGGCATTAATTTACTGCAGTGAAGTTCACTGAATAGAAAGGACCTCCATAAGAGCTCCCCTGAACTATAAATGATACCATATTTTGAATTGTTTTTCATTAAAAAAATAAAGATAATTACCGATGCTAAAGAAAAAGCAAGGTTAGGGCTGGCCTGGTGGCACAGCGGTTAAGTTTGCACATTCCACTTGGCGGCTTGGGGTTCACTGGTTCGAATCCCGGGTGCGGACATGGCATTGCTTTGGCACGCCATGCTGTGGTAGGCGTCCCACGTATAAAGTAGAGGAAGATGGGCACAGATGTTAGCTCAGGGCCAGGCTTCCTCAGCAAAAAAGAGGAGGACTGGCAGTAGTTAGCCTAGGGCTAATCTTCCTCAAAAAAAGAAAAAAAAGAAAAGGAAAAGTGAAAGAAGATAAAAAATTTTACAATCTTTCCTTTCTATTACTACCACTGTTTTCATAGTCGTATATTAGCCTACATGTATGCATAGTTTTAATCATGCTGTCCTTCTATTTTGTGTTTTTTTAAACTATATATCATAAAACATTTTCCTACTTTTTTGTAAGTTTCTTAAGTCTCTGTCTTTTTTTTTTGCATAGTATAGGTATAGTTTATTTAGCAATTCTTTCTTTTCATGGAAATCATGGTTGTTTCCAGTTTTTGCTATTACTTGTCTCTTTTTTCCCCAAGATTTTATTTTTCCTTTTTCTTCCCAAAGCCCCCCGGTACATAGTTGTATATTTTTAGTTGTGGGTTCTTCTAGTTGTGGCATATGGGATGCTGCCTCAGCATGGCCTGATGAGTAGTGCCATGTCTATGCCCAGGATCCAAACTGGCGAACCCTGGGCCGCTGAAGCAGAGCACATGAACGTAACCACTCAGCCACGGGGCCAGCCCTTTAAGTGTCTTTTTTTTAATGGCTGCATAGTATGTTATTTTTGTGACAATAGTTTACTGCATAAATGATTACCTTAGTTTAAGGTTTTTAGGACATTTTGAAATCATTTTGTTTTTAAATTTGATAACTTAGGAAAAAATGTAAAAGCCTGTGATATTTCCAAAGAAAATGCAGTGATAAAGTCATCTGAGTGCCTGTTCATCAAGGAACAGAGCTGACAGGATGTTACTGAGAAGTAATTCATGGACAGAGTTAAATACCTCTCTGAAGTAAGGAGAGGAAAATTCAGCTCAATTCCATAAATGTTTAGGTCTTCACTGTCAGAGAAACTTATGATCTAGTGAAAAACAAACTCATCTAAATAGTTTTTGCAACTGAGTTGAAAAACATATGTCTGACCTGCTGAAACAATTTTGTTCATTACATCAATAAATTTGCACATACACTGGGTAAAACCTGAGCTCACATGGTAGAGCTCTAACTTGGAACTATACCAAGTTCCCCTGTACTAGATCTTGTAAATTAGAAAAGCAGTACTCTGATAATATGTTTTATTGAGGCTTCCATCTTTTTTTTCATAAAATTGCATGAATGTATAAAAATGAAGTATTGCTAGAAGAGACACAGAGCAGCCAGATGAGTTTTCTTTCCTTATTACAGCCATAGGCCCTCCTTCTGATAGAGCTGCTGCTGTTACTCTTCTTGCTGGAAAAACACTGGTCAAGAGTAGGTAGTGATGGTACTCAGATGTAAAATTCCTATGCAAATTAGTTATACATTTCTTAATGTTAATTAGGTTTTGCTTTCCTTCCTTTGGGAAAGTCTCAAGTACATTCATTCATTTGTTTGAGAGGTAGTCTATTTAAATTAATAATAGCTAATACTTACATAGCATTTACTATGTGCCAGGCACTGATCTAAGGCTTTATGTATGTTAACTTCTTAATTTTCACAATAATCTTTTCATGTAAGTATTACTATTATTCTCTAGTAAGTGGCAGGGGCTGGACTTAGACCCTGACAGATGGCTTCAGAGTCCATACTCTTAACCACTCACTATTTAAGTATAGGCTCTAGAGTCATTCTCTCCAGGTTCAAACTCCAGTTCCATTACCTACAATTGTGTGAATGACCTTGATCAATTGCTTGTCTCCTCTGAGTCTCCGTTTCCTCATCTGTATGCTGTATTGCTTATAACCTAACTTTGTCCAGTTTCTGGCACATAGTAAACTCTCTTCATATTTAGTTCTTATTAGCTGTTTGTTCATTAAAAATATATACTTGGAGTGCCTACCATGTTTTGTACCAGAAAGTGGGGAGAAGTGGGCATTTTCTCTTTCAAGAAGCACTTGTGGCTGGTTTGTCTCTTTTCTAAAATGGTATAGGTACTGTAATGTGTGGCCCTGAAGCTCATAGTTGATAGAAGATGTTCTATGTTTCCATCATCTCTCCTGCAGTGGTTAAGTCTGGAAAAGAGAGAATTTTGTCAGAGAAAGGAAGAATATCCCTGTTGTTTCATGTTGCAGGTCGCACATTTATGTCAGAGGAGCTAAAACAGCTTACTCCTTGATTGAAACATGACCACTGTCCATCTGGCAAGCTTTTTTGTCCTGTTTGACTCAGCTTAGACCTTTAGGAGAAAGTTATATGTGAAGCAGGAGGGGACAGTTAGCCAACCAATTCCACCAAATCAGCTCCGGCCATTAGGGAAATGATAAATGTGGCAGCCAGGTTATCCTCACATGACCACCCCAGTGTAGATTTTAAAGATTTTATTTTTCTGTTTTCTCCCCAAAGCCGCCTGGTACACTGTTGTGTACTTTTAGTTGTGAGTCCTTCTAGTTGTGGCATGTGGGACGCCGCCTTCAGCATGGCCTGAGTGGTGCCATGTCCGCGCCCAGGATTCGAACCGGCGAAACCCTGGGCCGCCTAAGCAGAGGGCGCGAACCTAACCACTCTGGCACGTGGCCACCCCCTCCCCCACCCAGTGTAGATTTTAAACTAATGCAAAAACTAAGTATGGAAACCTATTAGCAAGGAGTGGAGGGAGGGGAACACATGGCAAAGAAGGAATAGAGTATTCTGATAGAAAGTGAAAAAAAGAGAAAAAAAGAGAAGAAAATAGTTGTGAACAAGCCTTTATATTTTTCTCTAGGATGAAAATGTTTTAAACAGAAGATTGGCACATGCTCTGTTTGGTTATTCTAATAGTGCTATTCTGAGATATGTCTTCATTCCTCATATTTGTGTTTTTTACCAAGGGTCTGACAGATCTTTGTTCTTTCCCCCTTTACAGTCCTGAGGCTTTCTACCAATGCAGGCCAGTGGAAAGAAGCAGCTAGCAAGGTGACCCACGCATTGGTCAATATCAGGTAAGGAAAGAGAATTTATCTCTTTCAGAGTTCCTTGCCTCATCTTGTGGTTTATTGTACCTTTCTAAGTAAAATGTGTTGAACAGCAGTATTATTTTTAAGCCCCGATGTCTGTAGGAGTGGAAGACATTGTCGTACTTGATCAAGAAAAGCAGGAGTATATGAGACTTTCATTTTGTCGTATTGAAATAGCTCACAGTGCCGTTCTCTGAATTTTCTTACTGAGAGATGGTTGCAAGCCTTTTTCAGTCATCTTTGTTGCCAAAGTATTTTCTGTGTGTAGGCCATCTGAAAACTTTTTTCTGCCATTCTCCATGAGTTCAATGAATGACTCATGGGGATCTGGAACTTTGATGTTTCGCTTTACGTGGCTATTTCTATTTGTGGTAAATGGAGGCAAATGGAGCTCACGGGGCTAAGTCATTTTAGGTTCCTTATGAAACAGAAGGCAGTTACAGAGTGCTGTATGTATTGGATAAAATGGAGTCAGACATGGAGATGATTTAGGGTCTTGAGGAAATACCACACACTCACAGGACTGAGCTGTTTGTAGGTGGAGAGAATGTGCTCTCAATATTATGAAACCTAAAGCTGACTTTTTTACATTCCTTTCTCCCTTTGTGCCCATCATTTTTCCATTTTCTCAATAGTTATTAAATTGTTCTTGCAAACAATTGAAAAATTAACTTTGAGTAAAAGAGGCAAACCCAGCAGATGGGGAAACTTGATTTAGCTCCAGATGTAAGCCTTGCCAGACATTCCCAGTAATAGGAACACACATTTACAACTTGGTATAGATTCTAATGTGTGACATAGCTGAAAATCAGTGTTGATTTCTATATCTTTCTTTCTTTCTTTTTTTAAAGGTAAAATGTTTTGTTCCTACAGTAATTTACTACAGTGTTTGGCACATCTGGGAACAAAAGGAAAAGTGTGAAATGTGTGCAGTGGGAGGGCTGAGATGAGGGAGCATGGGGGTGAGATGTGCTAACAAGATTGCATTGAAGGTTGTTCTGCCTTCCCTGACCCCAGAGACATTTTGCAGCAAACACAGTTTTATAAATCTCACAAATAAATGCATATCTGCACCTAGAAAACCAGATACTGTAGTGAGGCCTTATGATAAATGTGGTTTTCTGTAAGAACCAGAAATTATAAACTACCTTCTCCCAAATATCCCTTTGTGACTTACGGGCAGTATGACAAATGTGGGTGTTTGAAAGAAGCACCAGATTCTGGGCTAGAGTATGAAGTGCATATGGGTATAATTTCTGTTGTGTTTATTTATTGATGTATTTACTTAGGCTTTCCAGGCAGCCCTTTTCATCTGGGGCCTGTTTCCTTGATCCACATTCCTTTATGCTTGCTTTTTCTCCTACCTTGTTGCTTTCCCTTTCAGCCGCTTCTGGCTTGATTGCTGTCCCTATTCTTCCCAAGAGCCATCAAATAGCTGATTTAAGCACGGTAGCCTGTCCTTTTTCTGAATAGCCCAGGAAAGACTGGGCTGAACTTTGAGTAGATGCCCGTAACCATGATCTCTTCTTTCTCTGTCAGGCCTATACCTTTATTTTCACTCCTCAAACTTCTTTGATGAATTTGCGGCAGAGAATAATTACATCATCTTCACTGTTGCTATAATGAATTAGACTAAGAGTATATGTCAAAAGTATTAAAAGATCCAGTCAGTTTTCTTTTCTTTTTGAGGAAGATTAGCCCTGAGCTAACATCTGCCACCAATCCTCCTGTTTTTTGCCAAGGAAGACTGGCCCTGAGCTAACATCCGTGCCCATCTTCCTCTACTTTGTATGTGGGACGCCTGCCACAGCATGGCTTGACAAGCAGTGCCATGTCCACACCCGGGATCCAAACTGGCGAACCCTGGGCTGCCAAAGCAGAACATGTACACTTAACTGCTGCGCCATTGGGCCGGCCCCCAGTCAGTTTTCTTAAGAGATCATGGGAAAGATTTGTTTGAATGTCACTTATCACACTAACGCCAGATGAAGGGAAAATATTGGTGATGCATACCTGCAAAAGTTTACTTTTTTTCCTTTCTGACATTTATTTTCACTTATTAAGTCCTAAACTTTGTGTTACTATTTCGTGTACTGTCTTCTTCAATCATCAAACTGTATAGAGTGTATTATAAACTTTAAAAAAATGTACTTTTTACCAATGGGGAAACTCATGTCTTGAAGATACTGTGAATTGCAGAAAGTCCCACAATTGTTTTGTGGCAAAGCTGTGAATTAATTATAGGTCTTCTAACTCCTAAGTCCAGAGTTCTTTCTTCTATACTATAATGCTTCCTTCTATAGAGTAGCATCAAAGGCTAGCAGAAAACTCAGCATGATGTATTGAAAGGAGCATGGAAATTTGAGTTAGAGAAACTGGATTTTTGTGTGTGTGTGAGGAAGATTGGCCCTGAGCTAACATCTGTTGCCAATCTTCCTCTTTTTGCTTGAGGAAGATTGTCACTGAGCCACCATCTGTGCCAATCTTGTCTATTTTATGTGGGATACCACCACAGTGTGGCTTGACGAGTGGTACTAGGTCTGTGCCCAGGATCTGAACCTGCAACGCCCGGGCCGCAGACACAGAGCGCGTGAACTTAACCACTATGCCACTGGGCCAGCCTGAGAAACTCGATTTTTTATTTTTGTCTCTACCACTTAATGTGTGACCTTGAGTAAGTTATTTAGCTTCTCTGGACCTCTTTTCACTAACTATAAAATGTTTCACAGGGAAGTGGTTGTGAGACTTATATAATGTAATGTATGTGAAAACATTTAGTAAACTTTAAAATACTGGTCATTTCATTTAACATGTCTTTAAGGTTCATCCCTGTTGCAGCATGTGTCAGAATTTCCTTCCTTTTAGGCTGAATTATATTTCCTTATATATATATATATATATATATATATGCCACATTTTGTTTATCTATTCATCCATTGATGAAACCCCAGGTGGGTTGTTTCTACCTCTTGGTTATTGTGTTTTTGGTTATTTGTACGTGGGTGTACAAATACTTGTTCAGTCACTGCTTTTTCACTTCTTTTGGGCATATACCCAGAAGTGGAATTGGTGGACCAGTTGGTAATTCTGTGTTTAATTTATTTAGGAATTGCCTTACTGTTTTTCAGGTTTTGCATTTTGAGACTTTCTTAGAATATTTCCTAAGTATGTCCTTATTTGTTCCTTCTGTACAAGTTAAGATGTTACCCTTAACCTTAAAAGATGTTTTGGTTTTCTTTGTAGTAGACTTCATGCTTTGAATGGGGGTGGTCCAGGGAGTTTTCATTTCTCAGAATTAGTCCTCTCTTAGCGGAGAGCAAAAAAATGGTATGCTTAAGAAGTCTGCATTCCACTGAGCCAACGGTAATGAGTTCTGCCTTATGCTCCTTTGCTTTTTTCTGAGAGTTTGTGTTATACATCCATGACACTATTAACTCTGAGTGGTTTAGAAAATAGGAGACTGTGTCAGAAAATTGAACCTGTGGTTTCCCAGGGATACTGTGAGATATTTAACTATTGACCATCAAGTTGATTATCAAGGAGAGTATATAAAGGCTTAGTAGCAAAATGGTGATGGTAGGCAACATTTACTTTTGTTGTTTATAAAGGTTATTTGTGCTGATCCCACACCTGGAAAGGATTTCTAAGGCAGAGTGAACAGCTCTTAGCCATCTCTCCTGTAGTATGTTCTTTGATAGCCATGGGAAGGGATTGGGTTGCATGTGAAATTTTCAGACACCTAACAGCTGGGAGGGCCTCTCAGACTGGTTTGCCAGTTGATGATGGCTGCAAGAAATGTTGTGGGATCTTCTGGGGTACACTGCATTTAATGGCAGCCCTAACATAGTGTCTCACTAGCAGGTGAAAGGCAGCAGAAAGACTGCAGACCTTTCTGCTCTTTAGAGTTTAGACTGTGACAGTGAAAATTAAAAGTACTTCCACATGCTTAGAGGCCTAAATTTGCTTACGTGTCGGTCTGTTTGCTTTTCACTTGTCTTTCATGGCTTAGTCATGTTAGTTCTTTAATTGTCAAAACTATTTGTGTTTAAACAATCTATCTCTCACTTCCTGTTTGATCCTTCAGAGATTCTTAAAATGCCCCTGCTTAGAACTGTTTTTATTGGCACACCTGATATCATTAATGTACAGGGCCCTGCGTGTGTTCCTCGCCATAGGAGGGTTGTTCTGTTGCTTTGCCACAATAAAAATAAAATATTATTGCTCTACCTTTAAAATTCACTTGGTATATTTGTTACTTCAGATGCCTTTACAGATCTATTGGTCTAAAAAGGAAAAATTCTCTGGGGGCCCATGTGCAGGGCTGGAAGGAAAACATTTGGGAAGTTTTGCGTGGAGACTTCTATGCTAAATATTTCCTGCCACCACTTAGCAGGCTACCCTAGTGAGGTCCTGTACGTTAGAAAGAGGTCTGCTGACTATTAGGCTAATTAGTCAAAAGAGAAAAAGAAAAACGTTAGACTAAAATCTGACTGACCTTCATCCAACCAAACAACTTTCAAGGTAAGAAATTTGAAGCCCTTAATGAATCTCTTCAAGTTAACATCTTAATGCTTTTCACTTAATGAGCATTTTGTTAGCACCAAGTTCACAATCCTGTTCTCTGATTGTTCACAGAAGTAGTGGCTGAATCACTTGCAAATAGTTTTTTCTCCTGATCCGTAATTTTCTTAAGGTGGATAAAGTTTGAACTCTATGATTAATATATTATTTTTTTTGGAATTTGGAATTTTATTTGGAATGCATTAAGCTAAAGTTTAGTTTTTCTTTGAGAATGTCTTGTTAGATATTGCTATGGTTAGTGACAAGCCTGGGGTTTGGAATGAGAAGCCTGGGGTTTGGAATGAGAAGTTAGTGCATTTCTTTGTAAGTCTCTAAGTGTTCACCTAGTGAGTTTGCCTCCTGTTCCTGTTTGCTCTTTGGTCATTTTGTTTCAGTGTTAAGGTTGTCCCCTTCCCCACACCCCTCCTTTTGTTTTCCTTCACCCTAAAAAATACTCCCTCCAAAAAAAAAGGAAGTTTTATATGTACACTCTGCTGGGAGGCTAAGGACCAAGAGTAGCTCTCAGCAGCTTTTAGTTGGGGGGGTTCATTGAGCATAACACCCTTTGGAGCAAGCTGTGTATAGAATTATGAATGTCCCGGAAAAAAGGCCCTCAGGCAGTAATCAGGGAGAGTACACTTGCTATTGATGGCCACAGAGTTAGGGTTGGGAAGGGAATGTGAGGTCTCAGCCAGGCAAAGTGACCCCAAATTCCCTTGCCTGTGCACCTGTTTGGGCTACAAAACTTGCTACTTAGTCACAGTTCTTTTTTTTTTTTTTGAGGAAGGTTAGCCCTGAGCTAACATCTGCCACCAGTCTTCCTCTTTTTGCTGAGGAAGACTGGCCCTGAGCTAACCTCCATGCCCATCTTCCTCTACTTTATATGTGGGACACCTGCCACAGTATGGCTTGATAAACGGTGCATAGGTCGGCTCCTGGGATCCAAACCAGTGAACCCCAGGCCACTGAAGCAGAGCACGTGAACTTAACCGCTGCATCATTGGGCCGGCCCCTTAGTCACAGTTCTTTTATCAGAATGGATAAATACTGATGAGTTGAGAGGAGGAGCAGTTTGACACCAGGCACTTCAGCTGAAGGATGCAATTTAGTCTAGTGAAAAGTAAATATGGACTGAAGTGATTAATGAGAGGAGCAGAGGCATTGGGCTGATGACTCTTGAGTAGCAAGGAGTACATGAACATAATCTTCTAGTTCAGTTGTCTGCTCTAAAGTGGCAGGCAGGCTCAGATTATCCCCTGGGTTAGAATTTATCAGTAATGACCTTTCTTCTGTTAATCAGACCCTGCTGATCTCCCATTACAGAGAATGAAAAGTATTATGTAGATTAAAACAAAGCACCAAAATGAGGCTGCTATAATATTGTTTCCCCAATGACTGGAAGCATTGCATATTATTCTAATAGTTGCTGTTCCCTAATCTCTTAAGACTGCAGCTAGAAATGAAAAACCAAACACTGAATCCTGTGTGGTTAATCATCTGTTTTGTCCTAACTTGGTTTATGCTGCAAAGTGAGGTTTTGCATTAGGTCACAGCTGGGCTTGGTGAACTGCAGTACAGTAAAGAAGTCTTGGTTTAGGAGACTCAGATATTTGTAATGAAATAAGACTTTTAGTTGGAGCTGCTGGGTTTTTAGGCGAGTGTGACTTTAGCACATAAAACTCCTCTGTACTTCAACCTGAAATTCCCTTGGGGTCTTTTTCCACTTTGCTTTTTAAAAAAAAAAAAAATGGTGGGAAAATATACATAACATAAAATTTCCCGTTTTAACTGTTTTCAAGTCTGCAGTTCTGTGGCATTAAGTACATTCACACTGTTGTGCAGCCATCACCACTAGCCGTCTCCAGAACTTTTTCATCTTCCTCAACTGAAATTTTGTACTCATTGTACAATAACTCCTCATTCTTCTTTTGAAGTCCAATTCATTTATTTCTTTTGTTGCCTGTGCTTTTGGTGTTATACCCAAGAAATCATTGCCAATCCAAGTCATGAAGTTTTCCCCCTATGTTTCCTTTTAAGAGTTTTATAGTTTTAGCTCTTGTATTTAGGTCTTTGGTCCATTTTGAGTGAAGTTTTTATGTGGTTTAAGGTGAAGGTCCAACTTCATGTTTTTGCATGTGAGTATCCACTTTTCCCAAGACCTGCTTTTCTTTTTTGAGATGATAACAGCTCTGATTTCTCAGTTTGAATCAGGCTGAATTTGGAACTTACCTAAGGTATAAGAATGGAAACTCTGCATTTTTTCTGCAGGTCTGCATTCCTTTTTGTTTTTTAGCTTTACTCATTCTTCTGCTTGTTTAAGAGATAGTGCAACATGGTGTTTAAGAGCGAGACTCTAGAGTTTGGTTGTCTGAATTTGAGTCTAAGTTCTACCACTTACTTTGGACAAGTTATTTAACAATTCTTTGCTTGAGTTTCCTCGTCTATAAAGTGAGCATAATAATGGAATCTGTGTCATGGTTGAGATGATTAATGACAATATATGTAAAGCACTTAGGATAGTGTCTGGCACATAGTCAATGCTGTATAAATGTTCATTATTGTTATTAATATTTTTTAATTGCTGTCCTGAATGTGCAAATCCGGGAGTCTTACCAGCCTCGATTCACGTGATCTACATGGGACTTCATTCTAGACAGTCAGCTCCCTTCCATCCAACTTTGTCACTTCCCTTGGACCCACTCATGTGGACTTAGAAGGGACCAGAGATACCAATGATATTATTTACAAGCTGACATCAGGGGCAAGACTTGAACTTAGTCTGTTAGCCTGCATCTTGGCTTCATTGATGGGAAAATAGTTTGGATGGGGAAAGTTTGTGTTTTCTATCACTTCTAGCACTTTGAGGAGATGTTTGATCATGAAACTTTGGCTTTATTATTTTCATATGAGCAGTCTGCCTTCTTGCCATGATTGTAGTAAAAGAGAATGTGACCAAAATGAAAATGCAGGTAACTGAAAGGATACTAACAAATGTATTTTTATCTCTGGTTGGAGGGATTATAGGTGGTTTTAAATTTTCTTTCTCGTATTTTAATTTATTAAAAATATTTAGCTGTGGATTTTTTTGTTGATGCCCTTTATTAGGCTGGGAAAGTTCCCTTCTATTTCTAGTTTGTTGAGTGTTATTTTTAATCATGAAGGGGCATTGGATTTTGTCAAATGCTTTTTCTGCATCTATTGAGACAATCGTGTGGTTTTTGTTTCTTATTCTATTGATATAGTTATATTACATAAATTGATTTGTAGATGTTAAACCAACCTTGCATTCTTAGGATAAATCCCACTTGGTTATGATGTATAATTCTTTTTATATGTTGCTGGATTCAGATTGCTAGTATTTTGCTGAAGATTTTTATGTCCATATTCATAAGAGATATTGCCCTGTAGTTTTCTTTTCTTGTGATGTCTTTTTCTGGTTTTGATATCAGGGAAATGCTGGCCTCATAGAATGAGATGGGAAAGTGGTCCTTTGTCTTCTGTTTTTTGGAAGACTTTGTGAAAGATTGGTATTAATTCTTACTTAAATCTTTGGTACAATTTATCAGTGAAGCCATCAGGCCTTGGGCTTTCTTCCACAGGTTTTTTTGTTTTTTTTTTTTGGGGGGGGGGAAGATTACCCCTGAGCTAGCATCCACCGCCAATCTTCCTCTACTTTATATGTGGGACGCCTACCACAGCGTCACAGGTACTTTTTTTAATTAGTAATTCAATCTCTACTTGTTATAGATCTGTTCAGATTGTCTCTTTCTTCGTGAGTCAGTTTCGTAATTTGTGTCTTCCTAGGAATTTGTCCATTTCATTTAAGTTGTCTAATTTATTGGCATACACTTGTTCATATAATGTTACTTTATAATCTTTTTTATTTCTGTAAGGCCAGTAGTAATGTTCTCTCTTTCATTTCTGATTCTAGTAATTTGATTTTTCTTTCCTTTTTTCTTTGCGAGTCTAGCTAAGGTTTGTCAATTTTGTTGATCTTTTTAAAGCTTTTGATTTCATTGACTTTCTCTTTTGCTTTTGTATTCTGTATTTCATTAATTTCTACTCTCATCTTTATTTCCTTCCTTCCGCTTCCTTCAGGTTTAGTTTGCTCTTTCATAAAACGAACCTCAATAAATTTAAAATGATATACTTAATACAAGGTATATTCTCTGATCACAATGGAATGAAATTATAAATCAGCAACAGAAATTTGATTGGAGAACATACTTTGTATTATGTCTATCATTTTAAAACTTAGTGAGGTTTGTTTTATGACCTAGCATATGATCTATCCTGGAGAATGTTTCATATATACTTGAGGTAAATATATATTCTGCTATTGTTGAGTGTACTGTTCTATAGATGTCTGTTAGGTCTAGTTGATTTATAGTGTTGTTCAAGTCTTCTATTTCCTTGTTGGTCTTCTGCCTAGTTTTTCTATCTGTTATTAAAGAATGGATATTCAAGTCTTCAGTTTTTATTGTTGAATTGTCTCTGCCTTCATTTCTGTCATGACATATCTTTTTTTCATTCTTTTACTTTCAGTTTATTTGTATCTTTGAATCTAAAACGTGTCTTAGTAGATTACATATAGTTGGATCTTGTTTACTTTATCCAGTCTGACTGTCTCTGCCTTTTGATTGAATTGTTTATTCCATTCACATTTATTGTTGTTATTGATATAATTGGACTTATGTCTCCCATTTCACTTCTAGTTTTCTTTTCTTTCTTTCTTTCTTTTTTTTTTGATGAGGAAGATTGTCCCTGAGCTAACATCTGTGCCAGTCTTCCTCTATTTTGTGTGTGAGACACTGCCACAGCATGGCGTGATGACTAGTGTGTAGGTCTGTGCCTGGGATCCAAACCTATGAACCCCAGGCTGCTGAAGCAGAACATGTAAGCTTAAACACTGTGCCACCGGGCTGGCCCCTCACTTCTAGTTTTCTATGTGTCTCATATCGTTTTTGTTCCTCTGTACAGTAAGTCCCCCCTTATCCATGGTTTTGCTTTCTGTGGTTTCAGTTACCTGTGGTCAACTGCAGTTTGAAAATATTAAATGGAAAATTACAGAAACAAACAATATATAAATTCTAAATTGTGCACTATTCTGAGTAGCATGATGCAGTCTTGCACCATCCCTCCCGGGATGTGAATCATCCTGTTGTTGGATCCCCACCCATTGACATCATCTGCTCCTGACATGCAACCATCAATATTGTCATGGCTTGGTGATCCTCCTTCTGACCATTGTCAGCAGGTTAATAGTAGCCTAATGCTACGTCGCAATGCCTACGTCATTCACCTCACTTTATCTCATCACATAGGCATTGTATCATCTCATATTATCACAAGAAGAGGAAGGGTGAGTATACTACAATAAGATATTTTGAGAGAGACCATGTTCATATGACTTTTATTAAAGTACATTGTTATAATTTTTATATTTTACAGAATTATTAGTTGTTATTCTCTTACTGTACCTAATTTATAAATTACACTTCATCATAGGTGTGTATGTACAGGAAAAAACATAGAATATATAGGATTCAGTACTATCCACAATTTCAGGCATCTGCTGGGGTCTTGGAACTTATCTCCCATGGATAAGGGGGGACTGCTGTACCTCCTTTGCTGCTTTCTCTTGTATTGAGTGAATGTTTTATAATGTAGCACTTTGATTTCTTTAATGATTTTTTCACTATTTTTTAAAGTTATTTCCTTAGTGGTTCCTCTAGGGCTTAACATATATATCCTAACTTCTCAGAATCAGAAGCTGTTCAGATTTATGGTAACTTGATTCCAGTGAGATATAGAGATGTTACTCTTATGTAGCTCTAAATAACGTGCACATGCAACACTCACTTCAATAAATTTTATTTGCCAAAGAACACACTAAAAAGTTGAATTTTATATATTTATTGAGAAAGTAAGGATGGTTAGAAACACGACCCTAATTTTCTCCAGTTTATCATATCTGGAGCTAGAACTACGTGATAGTGGGGAAAAAGTCTGTGTTTAGAGTTTAGATACATACATTTCCTTTGTGAGAGATTTTCTCACGTGTAGGTGTTAAATACAGCATTCTGGATTCTGCTCTATTCTTTGGTGAGCTAGTAGCCCACAGCTATTTCTTTTCCTGTTCTCAGTCAGAGCTCATTGGCTCATGATCCCTGAATGTTGAGCTTTTTAACAAGGAAAGTGGACATGTACAAAAGTAGCAGCAGTAATTGGTGAACAGTTGTTTTGGAGGTATGTAACTTTGAGGGAAGGACACAGTGCTTTGATGTGAGTTAATGAAGGAGTTGTTAAGTGTGTTCTTTTATGTCTAGAGTCAGCATTGGTTTGTGGAAGATTTTTTTGTTCTGTGCATGTCTTTTGCATCTCATTTTCTCCCAGCAAAGTAGTGGTTGCTGATTGTGGCCAGTTTTTATTGGCTCAGATAAGGGACTGTTTCTGGAGTATGACTCCTAGGAGAAAAGGAGTCAATCTTGAGCCCAGCCCTCTGTCCTGAATCAAGCTACTGGACTGTGAAATAGAAGGAACTCCTTAGTGGGTTCTAGGTGCATGCTCTGAGCATGTTAGTTGAGGCCTTCTAGATGTGGGGCCTTACCCGTTGTAAAGGCTAGGGTTTTAAAGGAATGTGAACAGCCAACTATAAGAACCTTGTAATTCTTAGTTGGGAGAGATCTTGTATGTATCTGGTGACCTTACTTTGAATGTTGTTTTGGCAAACAATTAGACAGTCTTTTTGCTTGTTGATTACATTAATTTTTTATCTTTCTTAATTATTCTCAGTACTTACTTGAACCTTTGGCAGGTGACTTGGAGGGACTGCCTTTGTGACTAAGCCAGTGTTAATGGAGTAGCTGCTTCCTGATAACTAGAGATAATTAAGGGTCCTGGGCCTTCAGCTAAGTTGGAAGGACTTTGTTCTGAGCAGACAGTTGCAGATGAAATTGCTGAGAGCACCAGAGGAGAAATGTATGATTGGCAGTTTCCTCCAGAATGTTCTAGCTCTAGGTCCTAGATATGTGAGTGAATGGCCCCCAAGTGGCAGGAAAGCAAATTCTCTCCTCTCTCTTTAGGTCTACAGTCTTACAACATTCTTTGTTTCCGTGAATGTGTATTTATACAGCAAAGGCCTTTGATTTGCACTTGTCCTATCAGTAATTAATTCAGTCTCCTTCCTATAATTTTATGATGTGGTAAATTAACTTTAGGTTTTAAACTTAGCATTAAAATTTTTATGGTATCTGAGATGAGCCATCTGACGTATATCCTTTATTCTGCCAAATCTTTTAATCAGCGGGACCTACTATATGCTATTTCCAGTTTCTTTAGGTAAGCATCAAAAACCTGGGAAGAGAGATTGAGAGAGAAAGAATCAGTGAGAGGAAATGTGTGTTTGCGTGAGATAGATTTGGGATCCTTTCTTTAGAAGCTTGTGGTTCTAGGAGCATTTCTTTATTTTTCTGTTTCTGTCACTGCTTTCGTATCTTTATAACTGTTTCTAAATGCTATTTGAGAACCAGAGGGTCATTCAAGGTGACCTAGAATTGCTGGTCTGTCTTAGTAGGACAGGAAGAAAGGTATTTCCAATTGACTCATTATATAATGGGGTGATAGGTGGGAAGGGGCTAGAGTCTATAGCAGTCCAAAGCTTATCGTCCCTGGGCTTTTCTCAGCCAGCTCTCCATCCTTTGGCTCTCTGGAGATGGCCTGCTTTTGCTGGTACAACTATCCCTGGTCCTTTAGGGATGCGCTGCTTCCTAATTTTTATTGATTGTAAGGTTACAAAAAAACTGTTTTCACCTGAGAAAGGGTTTTTTGTGTTTTTTTTTTCCCAGAAGGAACTCTTGCTAGGAAATGTAGACATTTAATCATGCTTAGTTCACAAAATGCTGGTTTCTGATTGTAACTTATATAAAGCCTAGCCACAAATGTAATCAGTAGGTATAGTTTAGGTCCTTAATTCCTTTCCCTTTTCCATCTCATACCTAGGGTACTTTAAAAAGTAGTCTTTTGAAACTGGACACTCCTTCATCTTATCCGTTATTTTTCCCTCTCCATTTATGTTTCCCAAAAGTCAGGCTGGAACTCTGGTATTCTAACCACGTTGAACAGTAGACTGTTAATTTGCTAATGAAATGAAGAAGCCATTACTATTGGGTAGCAATATATTATCCTATTAGCAAACCCAAACAGGCATCTCTTCAGCAGATGAAACATTAGGTTTCTTTGGATTATTGTGAACAAAAAGAGAAGTGTTCTTGGCTTTATAGGAGCTTAATCACTCTAAATTCTCAGATTTATACTAGAATGGGTAAGATATCTGAGCTAACAACTGCTGCCAATCTCTTTTTTTTCTGCTTTTTCTCCCCAGATCCCCCCAGTACATAGTTGTATGTATGTATACATTTATTTATTTATTTTTAGTTGTGGGTCCTTCTAGTTGTGGCATGTGGGAGCCACCTCAGCATGGCCTGATGAGCAGTGCCATGTCTGTACCCAGGATCTGAACTGGTAAAACCCTGGGCCGCTGAAGCAGAGCGCACAAACTTAACCACTCGGCCACAGGGCCGACCCCTAAGATATCTTTTCTATTGGACTTTGATGTTGCAGATTAGCAGTGCCTGGATCACAGAACCTTAAAAGCTGAAAGAACCTAAGTGGCCATCTACCCTGGTCTCTTTCCCAAAGCATAAATCTCATTTGTTGGGGTAATATCCAGCCTTTGCTTGAACACTTAGTTAAATAGTGCTTAATACTTTATTTAGGCTATAAACTATTCAATTTTTTATTATTTATTTATTTATTTATTTTGTGAGGAAGATTGGCCCTGAGCTAACGTCTGTTGCCAATCTTCTTCTTTTTGCTTGAGGAAGATTGTTGCTGAGCCAACACCTGTGCCAACCTTCCTCTATTTTATGTGGGATGCTGCCACAGCATGGCTTGATGAGCAGTGCTAGGTCTGCGCCTGGGATCCTAACCTGTAAATCCCAGGCTGCTGAAGCAGAGCACATGAACTTAACCACTACACTAATGGGCCAGCCCCAAGACTATTCAATTTTTTAAATGAGAATTTCTTCCTTATGTTGCAATCTTCCTCTTCATAACTTGAACCTATTGATTCTATTTCTACCTTCAGATGCAACATCAAAAAATTTGCTCTTCTACATGTGAACTTCGTCAAAGGGCTAAAACGTATACTACTGCCCTTCTGTGGGCAAAGCATACTTTCTTCTCTCAATTTTTCTTTGTTCATATGGCATGGTTTCAAAATCTCCGGCAAACTCTGATCGTCCTTTAGACATATTCCAACTTCCCAATTTACCTCCTAAGTATGGTGTTAGGGTGTGCTTTGTACCAAATAAGCATTCAGTAATTGTTTATTGGATTGAATGACACCTAGAACTGGATCCAAATGTGATCTGAGTAGCTTACATTATAGGGAGACTATTAACACCTGGCATACAGACATATTTTATTTGTAGCCACCAATTGTATTAGTTTTTCAGCAGCTGAATTGCATTGTTGGTTCATAACAAGCTTAGGTCCCACTAAAACCTTCAAATCTGCTTAAAGTGTTAGCCTGCTGTCAAGCTAAGTCTCTCCTATCCCATAATTATTCAGTTGGTAGTGGTGTTTTGCTTTGTGGTGCTGGTTTATTTCTTTTAATGCTACTTGCTCATTATAGAAATTTTAAACAATGCAGAAAAGTGCAAAGAACAAAGTAAAAATCATCTAAAATCTCATCATTCAGAGATAGCTAATATTACTGTTTTGATGAATCTCAGCATCTTAGTTGATTTTTTTTAAACTAACCTAAATGAAGTTCTTTATCCTTATTAAAAGTATCTTGTTCATTGCAACCCATCATTCTACTTTATCAGGGTATTTTTTGAGTCCTGATTATGTCATTGTGTGTATTGGTTTTCCTTTGCAGCTTTGTATCATCAGCACATTTGGTAAATATGCCTTCTAAATTTTTTGTCCAGATGCTTTGATCTAATCCTGACTCTGCTACTGATTTGGTGGATGATTTGGGAATAATCTCTCCCCTTTCTGGGTTTTGGCTTGCTGCTGTTATGTAAAATGGCCTTGAAGACTGAAAAAATTCCTTAAGAATCAACTGCAAAGCTCTTTTTAAAGGATAAATTTGTGAAGAAAAAACTGTGGGTGGCAAATCATCAGCCAGGGCCAGACTAGAAAAATAAAATCCTTTTATAGAAAAATCAGGAATGACAACTTTCATAGAATGGTTCAGATCTTCCTCTAACCTCCTACTCTCCCAAAACCCCAGCAGAGAGATTTACCAGTTGAAATATTAAAAAAAAAAAAAGAAGAAGAAACATTGTAGCAAGCATTAGTTCTTTTTCTAATGAGAAATTAGAGATGGTGCAGGGAAAGAAAGTAAAAAAGGCAGTTTGGAGTGAGGGTGGATGGGAGAGCTTTACTGAGAAAGAAGATGCTCTTTACTGTTTTTTCTTTTAATTAGTAGTAAGCTTGGTGGTCACAATAAAGCCTCTTCTGAGTTGGGGTCCATGGGGGAAGAAAAATGTGAAACTCACTACTACTTGCTATTTCTCCCCTAAACAAGCCTTACCTTGTGCATTGCATTTCCCCTGGGTTCTTAAAGAAGGTGTGTGATAATCTGAAACTGAGACAGTGTTTTAAGCAGGCAGTTAATGACATGGTAAGAATTTTTAGCACCAGTAGGTTAATTGTTAAATGAATTGTATCTGCATTTTACTGTCATTTTACTGTGTGATCAGCCTAATTATAAATATAGTGTTACATAGTAAAAGATAATAATAAGCAGAATTAGGCACTCAGTGATCAGACTTCAAGAGTTTCTAACACTGAGGAAAGATTTTCTTCTTAAACTGTCTCTTGCTGTTCTTTTTATGTAGGTTTTGATTAATTTTACCTCGATTATACATTTTTCCCTGGAACCCAGATATTGTGCGTGCTCTAGCAAAACGGGCTTCTCTTGCAAGAAGTTTGAGATTTGTTCCTTCTAATTGGTTTCTATATAATTTCTTTTAAAACCAATAACATGTGAGTGGGATGTCAAACACATGGTGTGCTAATGCACTGTCACTACCCTGGGCACCAAAGAACATTAATTTCTGTCTCTTTTGACACTATTTTCTATATGTTGAAAACTCTCAATCTCAAAGAACCTCCGGACAGTTGGTTCTCATTGGTCTCTCCTCTCCTGCATTCATCTTGGTGACTCCAGTGAAAAGGAGGCAGGAGTAGCCATCTGTGGTTGGAGCTCATTCTGGGTGGAAGAGGGCAGAAGATTTCTGACCAGCGTTTTGACTATACGTCATCTTTCTTATGGGATAATTTACTAGATGGGATTCAGATAGAGATTCATCTGTGAACCACTCACCTTAAGAAATAGAATGTTACCAACCCGCTGAAACCGTGTGTTTGTTTCCTTTTAATTGAGGCATTATATATGATAAAACATGCAAAATCTTAAGTGTGTAATTAAACAACTTTTTACATATGTATATACCTGTGCAGTTACCATCCAGATCAAGACATAGAGCGTTTCCATCACTGCAGAAAGTTCCCTTATGACCCTTCTTTTCCCCAGAACTGTGCATTTTTCTGACTTCTTTCACCATAAATTAGTTTTCCCTGTTCTTGAACTTCATATAAACAGAATTATATGGTATGTCCTCTTTTGTGTCTGACTTTTTTTTTTTTTTTTAAGATTGGCACCTGAGCTAACAGCTGTTGCCAATCTTTTTTTTCCCCCTGCTTTCTCTCCCCAAATCCCCCCAGTACATAGTTGTATACTCTAGCTGTGGGTCCTTCTAGTTGTGGCATGTGGGATGCTGCCCCAGCATGGCCCGATAAGTGGTGCCATGTCCGCACCCAGGATTTGAACCGATGAAACCCTGGGCCGCCGAAGCGGAGCATGTGATCTTAACCACTCGGCCACGGAGCCGGCCCCTGACTTCTTGAACTCAATATAATATTTTTGAGATTCATCCTCTTTATGGCGTGTATTCATTTCTTTTTTTAAGAAATAATTTAAATGTTTTTAAATTGTGGTAAGAAACATATAAAATTTACTATCGTAACCACTTTTAAGTGTACAGTTCAGTAGTGTTGTGTATTCACGCTGTTCTAAACAGATCTCCAGAACTTTCCATCTTGCAGAACTGAAGCTCTATACCTATTTAAACCACAGCTCCCTCCATTTCCTTCCTCCCCCCAGCCCCTTGCAACTGCCATTTTACTTTCTGTCTCTCTGAATCTGACTATTTTAGATACCTCATGTAAGTAGAATCATACTGTATTTGTCTCTTTGTGACTGGTTTATTTCACTTAACATATGTCCTCAAGGTTCATTTATGTTGGAGCATGTGACAGAATTCCCTTCCTTTTTAAGACGGAATAACATTCCATTGTATAGGTAAACCACATTCTGTTTATTTATTCATCTGTTGATGGACACTAGGTTTCCACTTTTTGGCTATTGTGAATAATGCTGCTATGAATATGAGTGTACAAGTATCTAGTATTTCATTCCTCTTTATTGTTGAGCAGTACTTTATTATTGTATAAGTACACCACAGTTAAATTATTCATTCTCTCCATTTCTTTTTCAGTTGGATTTTCTAAGACTAGCCTTACTTATCATCTTCCCTGCCTCTCTGTCCCTCTCTTGCTGTCCTCCCATGTGCTTGTTCTCTTTCACTGGCTCCCTCAACAGCTGCAGAATAAAATTTAAGCTCTGTAACATGCCATACAATTCCATTTTTAATAGGCTTTTTGGAATCTCTGTCCTCACTGCAGCTATACCAGGCCACCTAGAGTTCCCTGGACAAACCAGAGATGCTTATAGTTCTCTGGGCAGACAGTTTTATACTCCTGACCCTATACATCTGTCTATCTATCTATCTGACCCTATACATCTATCTGTCTATCTATCTGTTTATCTCATTCCTCCTTGGCTTGGATGTTCTTCCCCAACTTGTCAGCTTACCTCCTGAAATAGTACGTCTTGAGCAACACTTCATCCTTAGAGCCAGGCCTGGCTATACTACAGTAGTAACTGTCTGCTTGTCTGTTTGTCTCCTTTACTAGGCTATGAACTCTTTGAAGGCAGGCAGCATCCATGTCTTACTCATCTTAGTAACACAGTGCCTGTGTTCAATGAATATTTGTTAAACATAGATCAAGAAACAGAGAGTTTCACTTTCTTAGACAAGTGGGGATTCAGAATACTGGCTGGGCCTGATCTGGTATGGGCTGAGAGTAATAGTACTTCAGTTACTGTTGGGTGGATGGAGGGAGCCCATAAGGGCAGTTCAGAGACAGCATCTCAGAGGATCACTGAACAAAAATTCCAGGCAGACTCTCTGAAAGAGAAATGGACTGAAGGGCCAGGCAGAGTGGAAGAGTTCGGATACAAGTCCTTGGAACAAGCCAGGGATAATAGAGCAAAAAGGTATGAAGGAGAGGAGGGTAAGGGTTAACATCTAGAGGAAACTGCCCTGGGCCAAGTAGGATATCTGCAATACCAGTTCTCAAATTGTGAGCACTGTCAGGGTGGAAGTGTGCAGAGCATGACTTTCCCTGTACAGTTGAATTAGTATTAAATATTTCATGGGACCCAGCATTGGAGGTTGAGCAGGTCAGTAAAGAGAAAACCTCTTTAGTTGCAGCCAGCAGCTGCCTGGGACTCTAGTCAGGTGCTTTAATCTACAGGAGTTTGCTGAAAAAGAGAGGCATAGCCCTTCAAGACCAGTACATAAAGGAAAAAAAGTCAGTAAGAGGTGGGAATATTAAAGGAAAGGCTTATAAATGCCATGAGCTTCCTTGGTGAAAAAAGGACAGTTCGTCTGTCTTGAATATAGCCAAGCAGAGAGGGTAGCTGGGAAGGAGATACCAAGACAGCCTTTGTACCTTCTTAGCTAATGTGTGTTACCCTGTCTTTGAAAATTGAGACCCTTCAAAAAATCAGACTGTTGGTATTCTTCAAACTGGTGGAAGCTGTTGGGGCTCAAGGAAAATGGGTCATTGTTTAAAGAAGGAGGGAGAGAAGGAGAGAAGAGGAGAAAGGAGTAACAGAGATTTCTTTGAGTTAAATTTCACTGTATTGATATGTGGCTAACCCCCCCATCCCATCCCCTTTTTCTCATTCTGAAGATCAAAAGCTCTTGTTTCCCTCTGTTGTCAGCTATTGAGGTCCTCCCTTGGAGGTTTTGGAAATATCTGTGACCTGTAATTGTCACTCCTGATGCTACGTGTATTCTTTTCATGAGTCATTTAGCAATTATCTATGGATTTGACTAAACTGACCTAGACTTAGAACTCTTAAAGACCTCCACACCTATTGGTATGTACTTCTGCCCCATAACCCTTAGCTCTTTAGGTACCCAGGGACTATAATTTTATTTGAAAGACTCGATGGTCCTCTTTTTCACCAGAAATCAGTGTTCTATTAATGCTGACAGTTTATTGTCTCCTGGACAATTTTGAGTTGGAATAACAAATTAGAGTTTGGGATACATTACAGATGATAAATGTGCTTTCTTAAAGGGAAATCCATTTGTTTTGCTTAGTGTTTTTGTGATTAATTACTTGCCAGATTAAATTGCTCCATAAAAATGCATAGTATTTTATTCAATTGCTCTTCATGGTGATTAATTAGGCCATACTGTTGCTTTGTATGTTAATTATGTTAACTTTTTTTCCTCTTCTTTAATTAATAAAGCGTTTATTTGAAAGGCTGTTTTTAGGACAGGACACTGTTTTAGGAGGAGCAAAGCCCAGCATTACCTTTAGGCTGGTGTTAGGGAGTAACACCTCAAATTTTCTGAGTGTGTTCTCTATTGATCCTTGTCTGTATCTGTGATTTGCAGAAAGTACACTAACTGCAGATGAGTTGGGAAAAGGTGTTTGGTTTTCCTTTAGTTGTTAAAGGTGATATACTGAAGATTTTTGGTGCAATTGAAAATTGGTTAAGAATGTAGAGAAGAAAAAAAAAAAAAGAATATAGAGCCAGCCCTGATGGCCTAGTGGTTAAAGTTCTGCACTCTCCGCTTCAGTGGCCTGGGTTTGGTTCCCAGGCACAGAGCCACACCACTCACCTGTCAGTAGGCATGTTGTGGTGGCGGCTTACATGGAAGAACTAGGACTTGCAACTGGGATATACAACTATATACTGGAGCTTTGAGGAGAAAAAAAATAAAGTAAATAAAAAATAAAATTGAAAATAAAAAGAATATAGAGGAGAAGCTACTGATGCAACATGTGCTGTAAAAACAAGTGTAAAGCTAAATGGTAGTGTGTGTGTGGGTTGGGAAAGAGTGTTGTTTCCTAGGATGCTGATGAGGAATTCAGGCCTATTTAGCATTTTTATTAATGAGCTAGAGCTGAAAGTAAACAAAGTGTTAATGAAGTTTGTAAGCGATACTGATTTGCAGATGTTTCCTATACCCAGGAGGGCAGAGAAATTATATAGATGGATCAGGAAGAGAAGCATCACAGAAATAGCATTGTAGCTATTCCATTAGGAGAATGCATATCTGCTATATAGCAATAGCATACATAGCATCAGGCAGGTATTTTCAAAAGTAGATCTTCAGGGCTGGCCTAGTGGCGCAGTGGTTAAGTGTGCACGTTCTGCTTCAGAGGCCCGGGGTTTGCTGGTTTGGATCCCTGGTGTGGACATGGCACTGCTTGGCAAGCCATGCTGTGGTAGGTGTCCCACATATAAAGTGGAGGAAGATGGGCATGGATGTTAGCTCAGGGCCAGTCTTCCTCAGCAAAAAAAGAGGAGGATTGGCAGCAGATGTTAGCTCAGGGCTAATCTTCCTCAAAAAAAAAAGTAGATCTTCTAGCAGTCCACTCCTAGGTGTTTATCCAAGTGAAGTGAAAACTCAGGTTGGACAAATGTTTACAGTGAATTTTTCCATGCATCCTCTCAAAACTGGAAACAACCCAAATGACCCTCAACTGAGGAGTGAATGAGTAAACTGTGGTACACCCATTTAATGAAACGCTACTCAGCAATAAAAAGGAATGAACAACTGATACATGCAACAACATGGACAGTTCAGTTGCATTATGCAGTATGAAAGTAACCAGTCTCCATTCCATGTATATCACCTTCTGGAAATGGTAAAGTTGTAGGGTCAGAATTCAGAACAGCCAGGGGCTGGAGTTGGGAGGAGGGGCACAGGGCAACTTTTTGGGTGATGTAACTGTTCTTTATCTTGATTGTGGTGTTGATTACATGACTGCATGCATTTTTCAAAACTTGTAGACTGTGTACTAAAAGGGGTAAATTTTGTTGTATGCAAATTATACCTTAATTTAAAAATTAGAAAAAATAGATCTTCACAGGGAAGGTAGGAAATTCAACTTTTTTGTGTATGTGTGAGGAAGATTCAACTTGAGCTAACATCCATTGCCAATCTTCTTCTTTTTTTAATTTTTTTTGCTTGAGGAAGATTAACCCTGAGCTAACATCTGCACCAGTCTTCCTCTACTTTGTGTGTGGGATGCCTCCCAAACCTGACTGATGAGTAGATCCGAACCTGTGGATCCAGGCTTGCCGAAGTGGAGTGCCCGGAACTTTAACCACTTGGCCACTGGGCAGGCTGCCAGGAAATTCACTATACTTTATATGTGGCAACTTTTTGAAAATAATTTGAGTAATAGGAGCTAGAATTGGAGGATTTGGATTTTCTTCATGTTGCTTCCAAATTCCAAGGTTTGTTGTTGAGTGGAAGCAGAAATGGGAGGGTGGGTTGTGATGGTTTTCCTTAGGTGTCAGCATTATATAAACCTGTATCCTGATGAGAGGGTTGAGAAGGAAATCACAGTTAAGGAGCTCTTGGACCTTGTTGATAGCCATCGGGCAAAGACAGGCAGATCATTTCTTCGGTTTATGGATTGAATCCAATTATTTGGAGTTCTTTGTATTTAGTTTTTATTTTAAAGCTTTGTTTGTTCTGTCTGGGCCCTCCCAGCATTGAATTGTTATAAGACCTGGAATAGTGCCCAGGGATATTTCTGTCCCAGAGCTAACCTCAGAGACAACTTCCACACCTCTTGGTATTTGGACTGGACCAAAAAGCTTCATCACACTTTGAGTTTGTGAGGCAGGTTTGCACAATGTCGTGGATCCAGGGATAGGTGAACCACAAATGCCAGATCATTGCTGTTAGCAGCTGTGCCTCTTTCCTCCCTGTGTCTCCAATGATCTGAACTGTGTATATAGAGCTTGCTTTTCAAATCCAACTTGAAGTACCCCCTTGAATGCCAAAGTATTCAATAACTCTTTTTTTTTTTTAAGATTTTATTTATTTCCTTTTTCTCCTCAAAGCCCCCCGGTACATAGTTGTATATTCTTAGTTGTGGGTCCTTTCAGTTGTGGCATGTGGGACGCCGCCTCAGCATGGCTTGATGAGCAGTGCCATGTGTGCGCCCAGGATTTGAACCGATGAAACCCTGGGCCGCCACAGTGGAGCACGTGGACTTAACCACTCAGCCATGGGGCTGGCCCCATATTCAATAACTCTTAAAATAGCCCAGTGGGGGAAATTATATGGTGGTAGTATTATTATACTGCTTGCAACAATAGTATTCAATATAAGTCTATGGCTACAGCTTAGTGTACTAACTGCTGACTACCCTGAGCAGATGTGTGGCCATCATTCTTGCCCAGACTGGGCAGATTACATTTAGCAAGATGCTGATTCCCTGAGTGACTTAGTGTTTCCAGCTGAATGATTTTCAGCATGGACCTGAAGGGGCTGCTGTGGCCCCCAGCCAAGACTCCATTTGTTCAAATCTCATATTGATTTGTATCCTTATTTATAAAAATCTGTCCCTTCTCTTCTTTCTAGTGTGATAAATAATACAGATACATATGAAATGAAGTCTGCTATTGGAGCAGAACTCTAATCATTTTGCTCAAGATTGAACTAAACTAATTTAATCAGAAATGGGACTTTCTCAAATAGCCATTATTTCAAGTGGCTTATTGTTTTCTTATTCTGACTTAGCATGTTCACCAATACTTGCAGGGACTAGCAAGTAATAAATAAAAAGCTGTAATTAGCCTTGTAAAAAATGACAAGTTTAGTAAGGAAAGAAATTATAAGATGACATTTTAAATTTTTGATTGGATAAATAGGTGATAATGAAACACTGAGATGAAGGCTTATGTCAGCAGTGTATCATACCTTAATCCTGTATTTTTATGTCCCTTTTGCCCAAAAGGGATTTAGAGTGCAATTTACTGACTATACATAGTAGACACACAAATACTTCATCCAGCTGGGAAATGTAGGTTCATCTTGGCTAACTCTTAGTCAATAATTACTTATTATGTATTTCCTGTGTACCAATCCTGTGCCTTTAGCTCCTGACATTCATTGATATTACCATACGGCAAGACTTCCTAGGGTAGAATGCCATTGCAGTTAAGGCTTTGGAAGGTCATCTGAAGGCCAGGGTATAGTCATGTTGTACCTAAAATAGAATGTAACCAGGATAGCTATGCTGTCACTATAGCTCCTTTAAACAGCTCCAGGAGATGACGGACGACTTCTTACCACCCATTATTTGCTTCTTGAGAGTTTCTGAAGTATCCTTCCTCCCATGCAGTCGTGGAAGTCACTCTAGGAAGGAGGAGGCTACTTTAAGCACTAAACCAAACAAGTCTGTTGAGGACATTTACCCACTAGCGTCTGGGGCCTTTGACTTTTGTCAAGACTGATGTTCTTCCTTCTGTCTGAACTTACAAGCAAAGGCTTTCTCCTAGAGCATGAATTCCCCACCCCCCATCTTGGGTATTCTTCCAGAGATAATTTTTACATGTGAAAGTATTTTTTGTTTTGGGGATTTTGTTTATCAGTCATTTGGGAAATGCAAAATCCAACATCTATTCCTGATAAAAATTTGTAGCATACTAGGAATAGAAGAGAGCTTCCTCAACCTAATAAAGGGCATCTATGAAAAACCTGTAGCTATGATAGTTAATGGTGAAAGAGTGAATGCTTTTTGCCTGAGATCAGGAACGAAGTGGGGATGTCTGCTCTTACCACCTCTGTTCAGCATTGTGCTGGAGGTCCTAGACAGTGCATTCAGGCAAGAAAAATTTAGAAATGCAAGGCATCTAGATTGGAAAGGAAGACGTAAACTGTCTTTACTTGCAGACAATATGATTGTCTAAGTTCCCTACTCTACAACAGTAGATGTACTCTGAAAAAAAAAAGATGGACTCTATAAAAAACTACTGGAATAAGTGAGTTTAGCAAGGTTGTTTTCCCTTGGTTGTAAATTCCAGAGATGAAGTTCAGTTCAGTTTTAGTTCTTCCTGCTAGTGTCACAGCAGTCAGTCAAATACAGCATTTATTTACCAAAGACTAGACATTTTTGAGGGAATTTCAACTTTCAGTGTTTTTAACTTACCAGGGCTCTACCCTTGTAGTGGTTTCTTATGTTGAAGTATAGACCACAGGAAGAGCAAGTAGACCAGTAAGAGAGGAAACATTTGCAACAAGAACTGGTTCATCTTTTTTTAGAGTTCATTTAAATTCAAAGCTACATCTGTCCAGATTAAGGAAACTTACTAACTCTTGTTTTAATACCAAATTCAAAGAGGTAAGGCATAAATTGTTAAGGCAACTCTAAATTTATCAATATCAATGAAGCATTTTTCAAAACTTTCTTGTAGTTTTTGCGGCTAGTTGGTACTGTCAATTACAATGAAAATCTTCTACATATTGATTCACATTAGAGAAGTGTGTTGATTATTATTGATATTATGAAAAGTTTCAGTTTCAGCATGAATACCTGTCCAGATAGGTCGCAAAATAAGCTTTTCCTTTCCTTGGAGCTTCAAATTTAACTCATTAATAAAGAAATGTTTTTGATTATTGAATATTTGGCAGGCATTCCTTTTGTTTCAAGATCTTAAGTTGAAATTAACAGTGTAGTAAATCTTTTGTAAACCTTTTCAAAACTCAACCAGTGAGCATTGGTAGAGAACTCAGGATCATTAAATTTGTTGTCCTATAATTCTGTCAATTGTTCCATAAACTGGCTATAATCATAGCTTTTATAGGTATATACTAAATGATTTTAGCAGTTGTATTCATTGACATTTACAGAGTCTGCTTCAGATAACTGTGCGTAAATATTTTTAATATGTACCATGCGGTAGAATGAAACAGAAGGGAAACTTCAGTTATGTTTTAAAATGCTAATAAATCTGGACTTTTGACTTAACGTAGTTGGAGCACCATCCATGTGATGGAATTTTTTTTTAACTTAATTTTTATTGAGTTAATGATAGATTACAATCTTGTGAAATTTCAGTTGTACATTATTGTTTGTCAGTCGTGTTGTAGGTGCAACCCTTCACCCTTTGTGCCCACCCCCCACCTTTCCCCTGGTAGCCGCTTATCTGTTCTCTTTGTCTGCATTTTTAAATTCCTCATGTGAGTGGAGTCATACAGAGATTGTCCTTCTCTATCTGGCTTATTTCACTTAACATAATTCCCTCAAGGTCCATCCATGTTGTTGCAAATGGGATGTTTTTGTTCCTTTTTACAGCTGAGTAATATTCCATTGTGTGTGTGTGTGTGTGTATATATATATATATATACACACACCATATCTTCTTTATCCAATCATCTGTTGATGGGCATTTAGGTTGCTTCCATGTCTTGACTGTTGTAAATGATGCTGCAATGAACATTGGGGTGCATGGGACTTTTGGAATTGCTGACTTCAAGCTCTTTGGATAGATACCCAGTAGTGGGATAGCTGGGTGCTATGGTAGTTCTATTTTTAATTTTTTGAGGAATCTCCATACTGTTTTCCATAGTGGCTGCATCAGTTTGCATTCCCACCAGCAGTGTACGAGGGTTCCCTTTTCTCCACAACCTCTCCAACATTTGTTACAATGTGTTTTAGTTATTTTTGTCATTCTGATGGGTGTATGGTGATATCTTAGTGTAGTTTTGATTTGCGTTTCCCTGATGATCAGCGATGATGAACATCTTTTCATGTGCCTGTTGGCCATCTGTATATCTTCTTTGGAGAAATGTCTGTTCATGTCTCCTGCCCATTTTTTGATCGGGTTGTTTGATTTTTTGTTGTTGAGTTGTGTGAGTTCTTTATATATTATAGATACTAAGCCTTTGTTGGTTGTATGACTTGCAAATATTTTTTCCCAGTTAGTGGGTTGTGTTTTTGTTTTAATCCTATTTTCCTTTGCCTTGAAGAAGCTCTTTAGTCTGATGAAGTCCCATTTGTTTATTCTTTCTATTGTTTCCCTTGTCTGAGAAGACATGGTGTCCAAAAAGATCCTTTTAATACTGATGTCAAAGAGTGTACTGCCTACATTTTCTTCTAGAAGCCTTATGGTTTCAGGTCTCAGCTTTAGGTCTTTGAGCCATTTTGAGTTTATTTTGGTGAATGGTGAGAAAGAATGGTCAATTTTCATTCGTTTACATGTGGCTTTCCAGTTTTCCCAGCACCATTTGTTGAAAAGACTTTCTTTTCTCCATTGTATGCCCTCAGCTCCTTTGTCAAAGATTAGCTGTCCATAGATGTCTGGTTTTATTTCTGGGCTTTCAATTCTGTTCCATTGATCTGTGCACCTGTTTTTGTACCAGTACCATGCTGTTTTGATTACTGTAGCTTTGTAGTATGTTTTGAAGTCAGGGATTGTGATGCCTCCACCTTTGTTCTGTTTTCTCAGGATTGCTTTAACAATTCGGGGTCTTTTGTTGCCCCATATGAATTTTAGGATTCTTTGTTCTAATTCTGTAAAGAATGTCATTGGGATTCTGATTGGGATTGCATTGAATCTGTAGATTGCTTTAGGTTGAACGGACATTTTAACCATGTTTATTCTTCCAATCGATTTACATGGAATGTCTTTCCATCTCTTAATGTCATCATCCATTTCTTTCAGAAAAGCCTTGTAATTTTCATTCTATAGGTCTTTCACTTCCTTAGTTAAATTCACCCCGAGGTATTTTATTCTTTTTGTAGCGATTATGAATGGTATTGTGTCCTTGAGTTCTTTTTCTGTTAGTCGTTATTAGAGTATAGAAATGCTACTGTTTTATGTAAATTGATTTTATACCCTGCAACTTTGCTGTAGTTGTTGATTACTTCTAAAAGTTTTCCAGTGGATTCTTTGGGGTTTTCTATATATAAGATCATGTCATCAGCAAATAGCGCGAGTTTCACTTCTTCCCTCCCTATTTGGATTCCTTTTTATTCCTTTTTCTTGCCTAGTTGCTCTGGCCAAAACCTCCAATACTATGTTAAATAAGAGTGGTGATAGAGGGCATCCTTGTCTTGTTCCTGTTTTCAGGGGGATGGTGCTCAGTTTTTGCCCATTGAGTATGATGTTGGCTATGGTTTTGTCATATATGGCCTTTATTATGTTGAGGTAATTCCCTTCTATGCCCATTTTGTTCAGAGTTTTTATCATAAATGGCTGTTGGATCTTGTCAAATGCTTTCTCTGCATCTATTGAGATGATCATGTGGTTTTTATTCCAGAATTTTTTTAAAAATCTGGTCAAATTCTTTACGCACAGATGTAGAAGATTTAGAAATATTTATGCCACAAGTTCAGGTTTTTAGGCTGTCAATTAACAAAATTTCTTTACATATTTGGAAGTCTTTGGAGACAGAATGTACCCAAGTATTAACTAAGCAATGTCATCTAAATCTAAAGAAAAGTAGCTGTAATTTAAAATATTCTGAATCAGTTGATCTTTGATATCTTTAGAAATGTCTGGGCCAGCCCAGTGGCATAGTGGTTAAGTCCACATGCTCCACTTCGGTGGCCTGAGGTTTGCAGGTTCAGATCCCCAGCCCAGACCTACATACCACTCATCAAGCCATGCTGTCTGGCTTTCCACATGCAAAATAGAGGAACATTGGCACAGATGTTGGTTCGTCGACAAGCTTCCTCAAGCAAAAAGAGGAAGACTGACAGCAGATGTTAGCTCAGGGCTAATCTTCCTCACCAAAAAAATAAAAATTAAATTAAAGAAAATCTGTTTAAAAACAAAGAAAAAAAAGAAATATCTTGTATTCTACATGCAGTTGTTTGTTGGTTTAATTGAAAATCTTTTACTTTTTATAAGATATTTTTTTTTAGTCTTATCCTCATAGTTTTCTGACAAAATGTCCATAACTGCATTAGTAGTTTCTTTTACCATATTTCCATCTAAAAAATTGTGTAGCGGCCAAAGACACATGCTCAGATCCTGTTAAAAATCATTAAAATTTTTTTGTTGGACATTTAATTCTGACTTCAGACAATCTATTTTGTTGATTCATTTTTAATGTTTTAGTGTTAAGAAGAAACTTCGTATTCAGTTTATATTTGTTGAAATTTCTTAATAATGTTTATTTTATTGAGAAGTTTTTTACAGAATGAACAGCTATTTCGTTTTGCCTTGCTGAAACAAATTGCAATTGACATTCATCATGAAACTTGCAACATACGTTCTTCCAGTCTCTTTTTTTCTTTACTTTTCAGACATAGAACTATTGTTTGCATCTCTCCTCAATTCTGCATCAGTAGTATGCCTTCATTTAAGAAATATGTTCATATTTACTTTTTAAAACTAGAAACATAATTTAAAAATAATAAATACTTTACTCTAATTACCTGATCTGTTTTATGTAGGTAGTTATATAGGTAACTCAGTGGTTCTCAGCTGATGTGGTTTGCCCTCCAGGGGACATTTGGCATGTTTCAGTGGTCACAACTTGGCAGGGGACAGAGGGTGCTACTGGCATCTAGTAGGTAGAGACCGGGGATGCTGCTAAACATCCAGGACAGTGTCTAGGACAGCCCCCCACAACAAATTGTCTAGCCCAAAATGGCAGTAGTGCTGAGGTTAAGAAACCCTGCTGTAACTCGTAGTTTCTGCATAAAATGTTAAATAAATACATTGTTAAATCTGTACATAGAAAGTCATTTGAACTGAATCAGTCCATTGACTTCAACTAGATTGATGATGTGTTTATGTGTAGTACTAGAAATGACTCGCATGCTGGGCATGCACTATAATACAGCAGTAGTATCTTACACAATGCAATGATTAAAGTAAACTGTAGTCCTTCCAAAACAAAGTAGTACTTAATGGAATAATATTTTACACTGCTTTAGTTTTTTTAGTTTAAATTAATTAAAATAAAAATTCAGATCCTCAGTTGTGCTAACCACATTTCAAGTCCTCAGTAGCCACATGTGCTAATGGCTACAAAACAGGTCTAGAACATTAGACCTGATGAGTGGACCCATTCTCACACTGTAGGTCAGGAAGTGGGGACAGTTGACTTCTTACTCACCTTAGAGTTTAAAGTGTGGCATTTTAGCCTGGTTTATATAGCCACTATATACTCTAGTTTCTTTCTAAAAACAGAGACCAATACATTGTTTTATTAGAATGTAACTCCAGGTTTATAACCCTGCGTTTTTCTCTTTTTTCCTTTTATTTTTTTGAGGAAGATTAGCCCTGAGCTAACATTTGCTCCCAATCTTCCTCTCTTTGCTGAGGAAGACTGGCCCTGAGCTAACATCCATGCCCATCTTCCTCTACTTCATATGTGGGGCGCCTACGACAGCATGGTTTTTGCCAACCGGTGCCGTGTCTACACCTGGGATCTGAAGCGGTGAATCCCGGGCTGCCGAAGCAGAATGTGCGAACTTAACTGCTGCGCCACTGGGCTGGCCTCTAACCCTGCATTTTTCTAAGGTCCACTACTGCTGAAAAACAGGCCTGACGCTGGTGGTGCAATAGATTCCCAACTGTTCCTGTATCCCACTACGTTGAAACTGCTGGATCGCAACCATTATCCCATTTCCTGAGCTTGTATTCACGCTTTGTTGAAATTAGGCAGAAAATGAAGAAGTGTTCATCATAACTTCTCAGGAAATACTTCCTTCTTGCTTAAGCACCTTTCCTTAGATCTGGAAGAGCAAGGAGTTCAAAACACAGCAAATTATAGAAAAGCTTAAGTGTATCTGAGTAGGATACTCAAAGGAACTAAGGCTTGTTTCCTTTGTGAAACAGGATGTCAGGTCGTCTTCTCTTTGGTAATAACTTTTAAAGCACAGCTTGGTAGCTCTTTGAGGTCTAGTGTTATGAAGCTGTCTTCTTTCATCCCTGCTTGTTCCACTTTAGGCTGAAGGTTTTAGTCTAGACAGGTGGAAAGTCAGATATAGAATTAGTTTAAGGGGAGGATATCTACTTTGTATCATGGGGCTTTTTTTCCTGGAATAGAGAAACTGGTGTTAACTAGTAGAAAGAGCTATTCTCTTTACTTTTTTTCGTAACTGTTTTGAAGCTGTATATCTGATTCTTTGTAGCTCCCTAGGTGAACAAGCTTTACAATTTTTACTGCCAGCATGGTCTTGCCTCTTGAACTTCCTACCCGACCTAGAGGTCCCACAAGTACTTCAAACTTGACATTCAAAAGAATGTACCTATTGCCCTCCCCCTACAATTTAACAGCCATCTCCTCCTATGTTTATTATCTCAATTAATGATATCATCATCTGTTCAGTTGCCTAAAGTGGACATCTCAAGATTTCTTTAGAGTCTTCTCTCTTCTTCATCCAGTCAGCGGGTTCTTTCACCTTTACGTCCTAAATATTTCTCAAGTAAATTCTTCTTCTTCATTTCTACAACCCCTGTTTTAGTTCAAGGCCTCATTGCAAGAGCCTCCTAACTGTTCTTTCTGCCTTCAGTCTTTCCCTGATTGCAGCCACTGTCAGTTTATTCAGTCACTAGAGTTGAATCTGTTGAATTTCGAAAGTGCAGGTCTTTACACTGCTGGTGGGAGTGTATGTTGGTACATCACTTTGAGGGTGATTTGGCAATATCTAGTAAATTCCAAGTTGCCTAAACCTTATGACACAGTAATTTCATTCTTAGGTATATTTCCTTGAGAAACATACCCAAATGATCACAAGGATATATAAATAAGAACACTTATTGTTTTTAATACCAAGAAAACTGGAAACCACCTACATTTTCATCAACAGAATGGATTGTGGTATATTTACACAATGGAATATTGTACAACACTGAAAATGGCTTAGAGCTACACAAATCAATAAAAAACTCATAATATTGAATAAAAAAATAAGTTGCAGCATGTGAGATAAAATGCACAAAGTTTAAAAATACAAAATAATATATGTTATTTAGAGATACATTCGTATTTAGTAAAAGAATAAAGCTGTGTATAGGAATGATAAATACCAAAGTTGGGGGGCCCGCCCCGTAACCAAGTGGTTAAGTTCCTGCGCTCTGCTTTGGCAGCCCAGGGGTTCGCCAGTTCGGATCCTGGGTACAGACATGGCACCACGCATCAGGCCATGCTGAGGTGGCATCCCACATAGCACAACCAGAAGGACTGCAACTACAATATACAGCTATGTACTGGGGGGCTTTGGGGAGAAGAAGAAGAGGGAAAAATAAGAAGATTGCAACAGTTAGCTCAAGTGCCAATCTTTAAGGGGAAAAAAAGCACCAAAAATCAGGGGAGTGTTTACCTCAGAGAAGAGACAGATATACAATCAAGAAGAGGTACATGGGGTGGGGGGAAGGGGTAAAAGCGTACATGTATATGGTGACAGATGACAACTGGTCTTTTGGTGGTGAATATGATGCATTCTATACAGAAGTCGAAATATAATGACATACACCTGAAATTTATATGTTTTAAACCAATGTGACCTCAATAATAATAATTTAAAAAACTAGTGTAAAGCTAAAAATAAAAAAGAAGAGGTACTTGAAAGTTTTGAGAGGTAATTGTAATTGCTTTCTTAAGTTGGATGTTGGGTACACAAACATTCAGTACATTCTTGTTTGCACCTCTTTCTACATCTGAAATATCTCGTTTGAAAAATCACCAGATTTTAAATCTTGTTTGATTCCCTTTCATTGATAGGGATAGGATGATCTCCAAACTTCTTCACATAAAACCTTGGCCCCAGCCTACCTTTCTAGCCTAATTTACTATCACTTTCCCGTTTATCCTAAGATCTGGCCAAATTAGACTTGACCACCGAGACTCAAATTTCATACCTCTGTGCGCTTGCACATGCTTTTACCTAGAACGTCTTCCCATTCCTCTTTTTACCTAGCAAAATCTTGTTAATGCTTCAAAATCTAGCTCAGATGTTATCTTTCTTGAAAGCTTCCTGGATTCTTTGAAGCAGAATAATTCACATCTGCATTGCCACAGGACTTTGTCCGTTTATCAGAGCACTTATCACATTGTGGTATGGTTGTTTATGTGTCTGTTCACCACTAGATGGTGAGCTCCTAGGGATAGAGACCATGGTTTTGTGGGGTTTTTTCAGTCCTATAATCTCTGCCCCTACCATAGTGCAGTATGGTATATAATTGTTTGTTGAGTGAGTGACTAGATGGCTAGAATAAATGGTTTCATCTTCTAAGGCATTGTATTGCCATCATTGTCTTCAAGAATCATCAGCTGACCTGAAGTTCTGTACTAGGGAAGTGGATATTGAGATGCCTAAGAAGTGCTTGTAGGGCTCCCCCTCTGATTGTGCTCCCCAAATATGTCTGTGGAGCTCCATTATAAGAGTCTGCTTCAGGGGCTGGCCCTGTGGCCGAGTGGTTAAGTTGGCACGCTCTGCTTCAGCGGCCTGGGATTTCGCCAGTTCAAATCCTGGACGTGGGCATGGGGCTGCTCATCAAGCCATGCTGAGGTGGCGTCCCACATGCCACAACTAGAGGGACCCACAACTAAAAATACACAAGTATGTACCGGGGGGCTTTGGGAGAAAAAGGAAACATTTTTTTAAAAAGTCTTCTTCAGATCTTAATAGATAACAGGAAATACTGTCTTGGCAGCTCTTGGATTAACCTAGTATCGCTGGGAAGTATGCTTTATGATTGTTACCAGAGAATCCCTTTCTCAGTGATGAGCTGAATTGCTTATCCCAACACAGTAGAATTTACTGACTTCTTCTTCCTTCCATGGTAACAAGAGGATAGCCAAAAGGTTTTAATTATCTGAAATGGGGCTTTGAGACAACTAAAGCCACTTTGAAGTGAATTATTGATAGCATTATGCATTGTTTTTCTTCTCTTTTTTTAAGTAACGAGTCAAGGCAATTAATGCTATTTTCATCTTTCAGATTCGCTGAATTTTAAGAATAATTTTAAGGATGCCTAAAAAATTCTCTCATTGGCTGAGTTTTGGGTTGCTGTCATTTATATAAGCTAGAGGCCCTGCTGTTCTGATGCTGTTTCATGTGCTACCGTTATAGGTGTTTGGATTCCTTGCTACTCTTGACAGTAAGATGTTTTTTCAGGCTCTTCATGAGGTTAAAGGTTGTATTCTCTGTTTCTTACTGAGGACCTTCCCAAATGTATATTATTGTTTTATAAGCCAAGAGAGAACCAAGAAAACTGTTATAATTAAGAGGCAGCTGCAGAGCAGAGCCCTGTAGTCTCTTCAGTGTGGTTTTGTGGAGATCAGAGACTAGAGGCTTCAGTGTGGCTTTAAGTGAAGCAGCTGCGTCACCAGCTGGACACTGACACGCTGCAGAGGGTGGTTACAGCACAGCTGAGATCCATTCACTCCCATGGGAGACTGAAAGGCCTGCTTTCAACTTAAACAGTTGCTTTGTGTTTACATTTAGTTTAGGGGAGAGGAGGTACAGAACCTGCCATAGCCTATCCCCGTGAGCATCTGTGAGTCAGCGCTGAGCAAAAGGTGCAAGCAGGACCCCAGCAGGCGAAGATCTTGTGGCTTTCACAAAGGTATCCTGCTACCCATTAGCTGGAAAGGATATGAAACAAGGCCCTAGGAAAGGAAGCTATAATTTTTGTTTGGCTGGTTGTTTTTTGAAGGCATTAACCTATTTAACTTATCTGGTAAGGTTTCTTTAGTCTGATTTAGTGAAAATTGGGTATTATTCTCTATCCCTATAAGAAAATGTGTCAGGACATTCTCACCGTTCCTCGCCTGATTAAATTAACTCGTATTTCAAGACTATTCAAGCACTGTCTCCTTTAGGATGTGTTTCTAACCCCCTAGGTTGGGCTAAATACCCCTCCTGTGTGTTCCCATGATACATTTTGTCTACTTTTTGTCTGTCTAGCCCTAACCACATCATAATGAAATCATCTGTCTATGGTATGTATCTCTTCTGCTAATCTATAAGTTCCTTGCTATCTGGGATCAGATTTCATTCACCTTCCCCATTGCCTAGCGTAGTACCTGCACATAGTAGGTATTCAAATGTTTGTCAAATAAACTGAACGATCAAGAGTCATAGGCTGTGCTAGAAAACCCTTAGTTTCAGATACCGTAGAACTTTCTTCCAGGGGCAGAATGATCCCTCACTATGTGAGAAAGCAGTCGATTTGCAGAATAAGGGTGGAGGAGAAAATAAAGAAGTTCTCTCTTTTTCAGATGGTGCATATAGGATAAACAAAGATCTGTGATCACTTTAAAATGAAATTTCTCCTTTTGGTAGCATCACCTTTTCAGGAGGGGAAAAACTTGCCACTATTTCTGGTATATTGGAGAGAAAGCAGCTAATAATTTCTTTGTGAGCATAAAACAATTATACCCAGCCTCCCATAGAGACAATCTGCCAGAGCCAACCGCCTCACCCTCCACGTGGGCTTCATTTTCTTACTCTGAAATTTCGTAGACTCTCCCGCAAAGACCTTCATCTTCTTGTACTATTATGATGAATGTTTAGAGCTGGCTCTCGCCCTCTGCTGTACTAGCTATTACTGGAGGTGCTGTCAAAGAATCAGGCCCCAAATTTATCCTCCCATTAAGTCCTCTCCTGGGCAGCACTGCTTGGTTCTGAGTGGTAGTCATCTAGTCTCCCCTCCTCTTCCCACCTCCCACAGCCTTTGAATGTAAGGAAACTGCAGGCCTTGTTGCAGACAAAGAGCTGTGGTGGAAAGTAAGGTTGCGAATCATTTTCTACCACAGCTCTTTGTTTGCTCTTGTTCTAGGCCTAGAGAAAAGCTCAAATGTATGAATGCCTGCACCTGCATGGGCTATGAGACCTCCATCAGTTTCAGTCACAAGCCCATTCCGTGTCATTTCCTCAATTAGCTGGTCACGCCTGTCTCCCAGCAGTGTCTTCAGGATGTCCTCTCTATAATGAGTTAGAGATTTACTGGTTTCCAAATACAGGGGCCTTATTTACTTTCCTTCTGCTCTTATCTACTTCTCTGAGTGATAGATAACATGGACTTTGATGAGTTTTTAAAACGTGTCGTGTGATTTTTGAATTTGTCCCTGCAGGTACTCTTATTGCCTTCCTCTTGTGAGGGTTTCTGTTGAATAGAAGCTCTCTGGGTCTCTGACTTAGTAAGCTGACATTTAATCACTTTGGGGCTTTCATTTTGATTCTCATAATTATTTGCAGAAAGAAAATAGAGCCAGAAAGTGTGCCAGGTGCCATTTGTAAATCTTAGGATAATTGATAAATACCCATTTACTCTAGAAAACAGTGGATTTTGTTCAATAATAGATCCTGATTAGGTTATTGCGAAGATCTGACCCTTTAGCTTTGAAGCTAACTCATTAATAAAGCTGTTATCGAGGCTGCCATTAACATTGGAAAAACAACATTCCTCAGTAATATTTCTTTTCCTGTGGAGAAAGTATATTGCAATGAAGTTTTAACTTTTCCTTTTTTAGTGAGAGAGTTACTATCAACTTCACTTAAGCAGATGATACAATACTTCGAGCATCTTGTTTATTCTTCAGTCACTTTTTTTTTTAAGGAAGATGAGCCCTGAGCTAACAGCCACAACCAATCCTCCTCTTTTTTGCTGAGGAAAAGTGGCCCTGAGCTAAAATCCTTGCCCATCTTCCTCTATTTTTGTATGTGGGATGCCTGCCAGAGCATGGCTTAGATAAGCGGTATGTAGGTCTGTGCCTGGGATCTGAACTGGCGAACCCCTGACTGCCAAAGTGGAGCACGGGAACTTAACTGCCACACCACAGGGCTGGCCCCTTCATTCACTTCTTGATTACCAAACTATCCTGTTCTTACCTTACTAACCATATTGCTACGCAGCTCCCATGCTTTCTCCCACACCCATCCTCACTACCTCTCAAGGCTCCTTTCTCTTAACTTAACCCACCACCTCCTCACTATTTATACCCAGGCTTCTTATAGGAAACCACTTGCGCTAGGGCCTCTCTGAAGGCAACATAAGTCACTGCCAGAGCAAGGGAAAGTATCCTGCTTTTTCAGAGCTGACAAGAAGGGCGAAGCTCTCCGTCACAGTGGGCAGGCAAGCAGACAGGGCCGAGTAACGCCCCATTTCAGTGGTTAGCCCCTGCAGACTCAGAGCTGACAGTGCACTGTAATAAGATTCATTTCTGTTCACTTAACTGATGTGGGCTCTGTGGTAAATGTTCACTTGCTTAATTGCTTTGGCAGATTTGCTGATTGCCTTTCCTGAGGAATTCTAAAAGATCCCCTTGGGATGGAGCATAAACCTCTTTTTATGTCTTTTAATTTCATTCTTTACTTGAAATACTTGAAACCAGTATGTGATCCATATGGCCACCATCCCCTCTCTCCTGTGCATGAACATCAGGACCACTCCTTTCTAGTATGATGTCCATGTGGCCCACACTGGACCACTCAGAAATCTTGTCAGCCTTCTTCCTCCTCTGTCCACATGAGATCCCCATTCCTCCCACTCCACCATCGAGTTATATGCACAGCTCGTCTAATTTAGTTCCAGATCCAAGTGGCTTGTTTTCTCTAACTAGTATGGGATCCACAGAAAATTTCCTTGTCCCTCCAGTCTAGCACGTGCTCCACTAAAATAATTTCCCTCTGTTTTTGAAGTGGTAGGAAAAGAAGCCTAAGTTAGTCAATCGCTAATTTTTTTGCCCTCCTGCTCCCTGCCTTTGTGCTTAAAAGTTAAATGTGTTATAGTAAATTGGTTAATTGGGCTAATGGAAATGAGATGTAATTAAAATATTTCAGGTTTTTGGCTCATGTCAGTTTCTTAAAAGTTCTCGAATCACATTCAGGAGATTGGAATGTTCACCATTAATTAAAATTAGATCACTTTTTTGGGTTTTGAGCTGATCTCCACTGCCTCAGAAGTCCTCCCAGGTATATATAAGGGTTTTCTTGTGTCCTTAGTGGGACAGAAAATCTATTAGACATTTTCACATGGCTCATTTTATTCCTTTATATTCGCTAGATGTTTCTGAGAATGTAGAAGGGCCTTGCTTCTGGAGATAGGAAATCCAGGGCCAAACTAATTTCAAAGGCTATAAAAGATTTGTATTCTGTAGCCCCAGGAATGCTGCCAGCAACTCCTGGCCTGCTACTAGAGACAGAGTAAGGGACTCTGAAGCACAGAGTAATGCATCTAAGCAGGGATAGACTAATCTCATAGGTGTTTTATCCCAAGGAAAGTTTTGGAGCCTCTGTTCGTTTATTGAGAGAAAGCTTTAGTAAAAAGTAGACATTTCTGAGGGAAATGTATTAAGTGATATCTTTTATGGAAATGTAGATGGTCCATCTGACTTTTATGGTTCTTTCAACTCCTGTAGTTCATACTTCTCCATTTATATTCATTGTGATTGTGGAAACAGTGAAAAAATGTCAGGCTAGTATCTAAAGCAGGAAGGAATTCCATTCCTCTTACAGCGATGCTAGAGGAGATAATTTAGCCCAAGTGTAAAGCCTGTGGCATCTTATTTGGCTTAAATCTATGGTTTGAGGCCACAGTAACTAGAAATTAGCTCATTTTTCAAGCAAAGTAGCCATAAACAACCAATTGCTTAATTTCCAGCAGGTGATAAGGTGGAAATCTACACTGGGAAAAGTCATACATCAAGGTTGAATGCCCAAACTGCCAAAATGTGTAGTCATGCACACAGCTTCAGAAAATGAGGCAACTGCCCCTCAGGCTGTGTGCATGTACATTTCACACACATTAGCTCTTTCCTGTTTCCCTCCATTTAATGGATTGTGAACCTTCATTTGTCCAGTGCAGAGCCTGGATGAAAATGTAGTCCAGTAGGTGAATAATTTACCTGATGTGACACATGTCTTTCTCACCTAGAAATCAAGAGGAATGCTGACTCAAATCATTCCCCAGGTTAAAATATGAGGGTTATTAGGGTGTAGTCAATGATACACATTTTCTGTTCCATTCCTTTCAACCAATAAATTTGTGTACACAAGTAAATCAAGTTCTCTTTAGTAATTAGGCCAGTTTACGTAGTTGGAGCAAGCAACCAGATGTACTGGCCAGTAGCTCGTCCTTCCCGATGGTTGTCAAAAGGCCTTCTATAGTAAGAGTCCATTTTTGTGTCTCTGGTCCTGAAAAGAATGGCCACAGGAACTGCAGTATAAGGAAGGGGATAACAGACATGAAAGGATTAAGACCTGGTACATAGGGGATAAGTTGGTGGAACAACCCTAACTAACAGGTCAGTTGCTGGAGTTTTGACTAGATGGTTTAAAATTGAAAAGGTTAGAAGGTATTCTTATTTGAGGTTTTATTTTGTTTAATGTTAATCAGCAGAGTCTCTGAGGCTTGTAATGCACTGCTGTTAACAGGCATCACGAGAAATTGCTTTTGTTGTTGTTGAATTGGAAGGGCTGAAGATTCATTGACTCCATAAAGAAGGAGACTTATTACTGCATGAAGTGGGAGTATGTGAGGCAATTCTGAAGGTGAAAACAAATGTTAGTTTAAAATTAAATAACTCAACCTCAGATGAACGATTTTAACTACTGCCACACACCACTCAGTTGTACCTTCACCCCTTCTCAGAAGCCAGTCTTTTACCTGTTTGTTTGAAGGTTTCCCAAGTAAAAGCAATTATGAATATGATGGTTTTCTAGTCTTTAATCCCAAATATCTGAGAATATACTGTATAGTATAGATCACTGGACTGCTCTTTTGGGTCTAGGAATGGTGAAGCTGCTTGGAAAAAGAAAATTCCCTTTAGGACAGGTTAAATGGTATACAGGAAAATACAGAGGAAAGGTTTGGAAAGGAAATCCAACCAGATGAAGAAACTGGTGTCTCTTGCCCAAGGTCACATAGCCTAGAATTGGAAGAATCAGGATTTTAACTCAGGTCTACTGCCTCTAAAAGCCTTGCTTTTTACATTATATATAACATGCTATTTAGAGAAGCAGTGGTATTTTAACTGGGCCTTCGAGGAAAAATAAGACTTCAGCTTTTTAGTGGTGAAGAAAAATAGCATTCCATGTGAAGAAAACCATTTAAACAAAAGCATGACATCCAAATGTACATATTGAGCAAGTATTTGAAAAGACAGGGCTATATAGCTCTTATGAGGTTGGGGCTTGGAATCCAAATTTGTTTTTATCAGCTTCAGATCTTCACCCTTAATGAGACTCTTTAATGTAAATCTGGTAGCCTTATAGGAATAATTTTAGGATGAAACTGTTCAGAATCTTCCCAGTATGTACCATGTTGAGTATACCACTTATGTTTCCTCCTTCCTTGGAATAAGAGCTACAGAAACTTTTCCTGTAAACAACCTTTGCCATTTTTTCTCCTTTCTGCTTGAAGGATTTACATTGTAGCTTTTAGAAACAGGCTGCTTCCTTCAAATATCTCAGTAAGGAAACAATCACTATGTTCTGTGCTTCTGGATGAAACTATTATTTATTTATTGTTTCATAAAAGACCCATAGATGCTTCTGTCTGTGGTAAATAGCTGGGATTGTGAGAAATGGCATCTTTGGAGGATTTACTTTAGACTCACATTGGATGTGTGGAAGAATATGAGGAAGGATCCACGTTCTCTTAAACTACATTGCCTACATTGTTAAGGTCCCATTTCCATGCATTTCTTGGGTAAATTGGGCATTAACTATGTGTTCAGCCATCATCCACCCAGCTCCAGGGAAAAGAAAGCTGCTTTGCAGAGTCATGAGTCAGAGAGAATAAGATAAAAATGGACCAAGAGATCCCTAGCCAGTTTGTGGCTCAGCCTTGCTGTTCCATCTGTCCACTTCATTTTGCTTCAGTTTGTATAAGTGACTCTTGTCTTCAGCAGTCAGAAGTTGACAGTTGCATTGGAGGGTGGCCCCGATTCTTGCCCTTAAAGCCGCTTTGGGTACAGAGCCATCCCTTACTGTGGCTGGCTTTAACGATCTCCCTTACTATGACGTTGTTTCTTTTCTTTCCTCTTTGGGACTTTCTAATTCAGTAGTGTTAGAAGACCCAGTACCAGACTATAACACACTCCCCTGCTCCTCTCCCACCTCCAAATAAACAAACAAAAATTTAGGCTTACTTTTAGAAGATGTTAGATTACTTTAATAAGGAATGCCAGAAAGCTTTTCTCTAGTCTCTAGGTATGGCTTAAGAGGAAGAGAGGGGCCGGCCCGGTGGCGCAGCAGTTAAGTTCGCACATTCTGCTTCTCAGCGGCCCGGGGTTCGCCTGTTCAGATCCCAGGTGTGGACATGGCACCGCTTGGCAAAAGCCATGCTGTGGTAGGCGTCCAACGTATAAAGTAGAGGAAGATGGGTACGGATATTAGCTCAGGGCCAGTCTTCCTCAGCAAAAACAGGAGGATTGGCAGCAGATGTTAGCTCAGGGCTAATCTTCCTCAGAAAAAAAGAGTTAAGAGAAAGCTTTACTATCTTCAGTAACAACTTTTATTCTTTCTTTGGAGGACAGCTGTTCATGTCTGAGCCATCTTTTCTCCTGCAATGGGGATAAAACATTTTTATTGTTATTTTCATTCTTTTGGAGAAGAGCTGGTGATCATGGACCTCCTTACTTGTGGTGAGACTAGACAAAAACCTTCTTAGACTTTATTTATTTATTCAGTTTTAAAAATGGAATCTCTCAATATGCCAGGCAATTTGGTAAAGGCCTGGGAATATATTAGTGAGCAAAATAAATTTGGTCCCTGCTCTCATGGAGTGTTTAGTTCCAGTTTGAGGAAAGCTGAGGGTTTGGTTAGAAATTATATTCTTTCTCCCCACTAAGTTCTACCTCCAAACTCCTTTCCCTTTCCTTGGACCTTATTTCTTTAAATCCTCTTCCTCGTCCTGGATGGATGGCTCTTCTCTCTAGGTAACGTGGGCAGTTCCAGCCATTTCTCAAAAAAAAAAGTGGTCAAGAGTGTTGAGAATAAGAGAATCTTCCTTATCCCCCACCAATCTACTGCCAACATTTTATTCCAAGGAGTTCTTTGTTCAACAGCCAAAAGTCGGCATCATTTGCCAAATGCAGACCTTTTAATCTAAAGATATCATGCTTATTACCAGGAGTTGAACTTTTCTTATCTTCAGGCGAGGTTGGTCCTCCCTGCGCGTGTGGCTTCCAGTGCCAGTCTCACCCACTTTTCTAGTACCTCTTGTGGTACTGCACCATAGAGGCTTCTCCAGAAGCTCCTTAAACTCACTCTTTCTGCTGTAATTTACAAAATAGTCAGTGGCCCAGTGAGCTCCTTTTCTTCCTGCCACCAGCATTGCTAGCATATGCAAGCTCTAGGAAAGTTATATTGGTGAATGAAACACCCTGGGTGAGTGAATTCTGTGTGGAATTGATTGCTAGGGAAAGCAGCTTACTTAAGGACTGCTGGAGTCAAGGAGGCCTTAGTCTTTTTTTTTTTTAAACAACTTTATTCATATATGTTACAATTCACCCATTTAACATGTACAACTCATTTTTTTAAATTTATTTTATTTTTTTATAATTTATTTTTTTAATTTTTTGAGGAAGATTAGCCCTGAGTTAACTACTGCCAGTCCTCCTCTTTTTTTTGCTGAGGAAGCCTGGCCCTGAGCTAACATCTGTGCCCATCTTCCTCTACTTTATACATGGGATGCCTACCACAGCATGGCATGCCAAGCGGTGCCATGTCCACACTTGGGATCTGAACCGGCGAACCCCGGGCTGCTGAGAAGCGGAACGTGTGCACTTAACTGCTGCGCCACCGGGCCGGCCCCCATTTTTTAAAATATATTCACAAAGTTGTACAACCATCAGTACAATCTAATTTTATTTATTTTTTATTTATTTATTCTTTGAGGAAGATTGGCCCTGAGCTAACATCTACTGCCAATCCTCCTCTTTTTGCTGAGGGAGACAGCCCTGAGCTAACACCGCTGCCCATCTTCCTCTACTTTATATGTGGGACACCTACCACAGCATGGCTTTTGCCAAGTGGTGCCATGTCCTCACCCGGGATCCGAACCAGTGAACCCCGGGCTGCCAAAGCGGAACATAGGAACTTAACTACTGCACCACCGGGCTGGCCCCTAATTTTAGAATATTTTGTCCCTGCCAAAATGTACTCCATACCCTTTAGTGGCCAATCCCCATTCCTCCTCTAACTTTCCCCTCAGCCCCAAGCAACCACTAATCTACTTTCCATCTCTGTAGATTTGCCTGTTCTGGGCCTTTCTTATAAATGGAACCATACAATATGTGGCCTTTTGTGTCTGACTTCTTTCACTTAACATACTATTTTCAAGTTTCATCCATGTTGTAGCATTTATCAGTACTTCATTCTTTTTTATGGGTGAATAATATTCTGTTATAGCTATACCACATTTGTTTATCCATTCTTCAGTTGATGGACATTTGGGTTGTTTCTACTTTTTTGCTGTTGTGAATAATGCTGCTATGAATGTTCGTGCATGAGTTTTTGTGTGGCCATAATTTTTCATTCTTTTGGGTATATACCTAGGAGTAACATTTCTGTGTCATATGGTAACTCTGTATGTGGTAACATTTGAGAAACTGTGAAACCACTTTCCAAAGTACCTGTACCATTTTACAATCCCACCAGGAATGTATGAAAGTTCTGATTTCTCCATGTACTTGCCAAACACTTGTTACTGTCTTTTTGATTACCAAAAGATTTATAGTTCTTAGATCTTACATTTAAATCTGTGATCCATTTTGAGGTTATTTTTTGTGTATGGTGTGAGGTACAGGTCCAACCTCATTCTTTTGCATGTAGATACCCAGTTGTCTCAGCACCATTTCTTGAAAAGACTCTTCCCATTTAATTGTCTTGCTGCCTTTGTCAAAGGGAAGCCACAATCTTTTCATAATAACCGTGTTGGCTCATTCATTGCCCCCTCAAACCTTCCTTTTCTTTCTACTCCTCCCCTCCCTTTCAAGTGCCCTTTTCCAAAATACTCTTCATTCTGAAAGCTTTTGGCTGGCATAGAGTAAGTTTCATTTAAATACCCCTGAAGAGCTTAGACTAAATGAAAACCAATCTCAAGATGCAAATAAAAGGGAAAACGCACATCTCTCTTTGCCATGTATAGTGCTGCCCACCCTGTTCTCCTTTCAGACACTGGTGTGTGGGTGTGTGTGTGTGTGTGTGTGTGTGTGTGTGTGTGTGTGTGTTCTTATGTCACAGGCCGCTCAAAAGCCCCTGCAAGATCTTTCTTTACTAAAGTCTGTGTTTCTCACTTAGTAAAGGCTAAAGGGTGAGGTCCCCTCTGCCTGAGAAGCTGGTAACCCATGTGGCTACGTTGGTGGCATTTGTGATTGGAACTTTGTAGCATAGGAACCTCAGAATGATTCTCTTCTAGAAGAGAAGGAAACAGTAACCCACAATATAAAGGGTACAAAGAGAAGAAGTCATCTGCAGAGTGAGAAGCAGACTTTCCCTGCTCTACTACTTTACTAAAGACTGACTCTGGCCTGGGGTCTGCTTTGCCCAAGTGACAGGATCCCTGGGGAGAGTAGAACGTCCCTGTATTAGTCTTCTTGGCTGCCATAACAAGATACTATAGACTAGGTGGCTTAAAAAACAGAAATTTATTTTCTCACAGTTCTAGAGGCTAGAAGTCCCAGATTAAGGTCCAGCAGGGTCAGTTTTGGTGAGGACTTTCCTCCTAGCTTGCAGACAGCTGTCTTCTGGCTGTGTCCTCACAAGGTGGAGAGAGAGAGAGAGAGAGAGATCAAGTGAGCTCTCTGTTGTTTCTTCTTATAAGGACACTAGTCCTATTGGATTGGTGCCTCACCTTTATGGCCTAACATTTAACCTTAATTACTTCCATAAAGGCCCTCTCTCCAAATACAATCACATTGAGGGTTAGGGCTTCAACATGGATGCGGAGTGGGGCGGGGAACAGATTCAGTTCCTAACAATCCAATGCGAACCTAGTGGAGATGCCCTTATGTAGCCTGCCCTAGCCTCCTGCTCATGCAAGACTCCTTTCCCTGGTCTCTTCAGTTCCCTTCTTTTCTTACTGAGCTTCATTTTCTATCAGGCTGGTCAAGGGCAAGGAACTGGTGTCCTGCTTGCAGTATTCACCTTCTCTGAACCTGCCCTTTTTTGCAGCGTGAGGGTTTGGATGGAATGGATGGGGAGGGAATTGAACACATGTTTTGTTCATTTATCGAACTCATGTTTTGCTCATTTATCTTCTGATAATGACATAATTGTGAGAAGGGAAGGAAATGTGTGATTTTTTTTAAAGATAATACTTTCCAGGTTTTTCCTTTCTCTCCACTCCTTTTCTCCTTTCCTCCCTCTGAGCCTCCTTCCTTCCTTCCTCCCCTGTCTTTATTTCTTCCGTCTTTCCCTTTCTCCTTTCTCTCTCTTCTTGCTTCTTTGCTTTCTTTCCTGGTGAGCGAATTCCCCTGGTAGAAAGGGAATAATACAAGCACAGCATCCCCACCTATTCCATTCCCAGAGATTATTTCATTGTCCAAACCTCACCAGCTTCTCTGAGCAGCTGGGCCCCAGTGGCTATTACCCTCCTACCCAGACAAACACTAGGGTGCTTTGGGGTTCTTGGTTCTTTAAATCTAGGCAAAACAAAAACAAAAAACAAGCCTAGTTCAGTTAAGTCACGATTTTTTCAAACACTTTTTCAAAAAAAATATTACTAAGAAATTTAAGGAAAATGTCGGAGGGGGGAGCATGAAATGGATGTATTTATAGAGTGCAGATTCTTAAAACAACTCAGGTCTAATAGTAGATTGATTTGGCTACTGTACAGTGCTAGACCTCATGACTCAGACTCTATATTGGGTTAACTTTAAGTTGATACTGCTGCTAGGTTTGGTGGGGTTCTCAATTCCTCTCTAAACCTGTTCCCCTTATGTTCTCATTGAGTTTAGGCTCCTGGTTTCCTTTCTGCTCCTGGACTGTTGTCATCCCTGCCAGTATCCTCAAACTTTGCCTTCTGAATGAGAAAAATGTTTGACCCCCACCTGGTCGCAAACTCTTTCCCACTTTGATTTCAGACCAAGCCACAACCTTTATTTAACATCTCTACCCTTCTTGGTAGTTTTGGGAAAAAGTAAGTTACAAGAACCTCTTGCCCATGACCCATTTCTATCCTATTTGATTTATTCATTCACTGAATATTTATTGAGCACCAGCTGTGTGCCAGGCATTATGGTAGATGTTTGACATTGCTTTATTATATAAATGTTGCAAGAATTCTCTAAGATTTAGTCACTCTTTCAACAAACATTTATTGTATGTCTACAATGTACCATTCTTAGGTGTTGTGCTAAGTGGTAAGGTAGGTATTGTTATTCCCACTTTTTTCCTTTGGTGAGGCATACAGCTTCCCCAAAATCATTCATAATAACAAATGGTCAAACTAGGATTTTAAACCATGATTTTTTTTTGTTTCTGGCTTATACTTTTATTACCTGTATTAGATTAAATGGTTCTATAATTCTTTACTATCAATAAGTTATTTTAAAAGAAAATAGTGATTTCTGTTGTGCAGAGATACGCTCGTGTTTTAATAAACTTTTTATTTTGCAGTGATTTTAGAATTGCAGAAAAAGTGCAAAGATAATATACAGAGTTCCCATATATGCCCCTCAACCTAGTTTCCCCCATCTTTCATTACCATGGTACATTTATCAATACTAAGAAACTGGCATTGATACATTACTATTAACTAAACTCCCCATTTTATTTGGATTTCACCAGTTTATCCAATAGTGTCCTCTTTCTGTTCCAGGATTCAATTTGGAGTATCACATTGCGTTTAGCTTTCATGTCTTCCCAATGTCCTCTGGTCTGTGACAATTTCTCAAGTCTTATTTTTCATGACCTTGATAGTCTTAAGGAGTACTGGCCAGGTATTCTGTAGAATATCCCCCAATATGGGTTTGTCTGATATTTTTCTCATGATTAGACTGAGGTTATGGGTTTTTGAAAGCATACAGCAGAGGTGAAGTACCCCTCTCATCAGATCATACCAGGGATTTCATGACATCCACGTGACATCACTAGTGATGTTCACCTCCATCGCTTAGTTAAGGTAGTGTTCACCAGGATTCTTTACCGTGAAGTTACTAGTTTTCCCTTTTGGTACTCTATTCTTTGGAAATAAGTCACTAAGTGTAGCCCACCCTCAGTGGGAATGGGAATTAAATTCCACTTCCTAAAGTGGAGAGTATCTTCACATATTATTTGAAATTGTTCTGTTAAAAAGATTTGTCTCTTCTCCCCATTTATTTAATCATTTTTATATCAATATGGATTCATATTAAACTCTGATCTAAAACGTGCTTTTTTTGCTGCACCAGACAAGAAATGACAAGGACTCATATCAAGGCATTGGTTTCAGGAAAGTTTATTTATTTCAGATGTCAGAGATTTGTAAGAGGTAGATTTGATAAGACTTGTGACATTGGATGTGAGAGAGTGATGGAGAGGGAGTGTTTGAAAATGACTCTCAGATTTTTGTTTGAATGGCTGGAAATAAAATTTTGGTTAGAAATATTAAGCAGCAAGCAGGAAGATCGGTTCTAGGCTTTGATAAAGCTGAGCTTCTTCAGAGACTGTTTAGCCTACATGTTGGCCCAGCTTTACTGAGTGCCCTGTTCTCCCAAGTCAGAGCAAAGAAAACGACTTTCTTTCTGATTGAAACACCAGGGCCCCCTAGTGGACAGCCCCCTGGGTCCTGTTTCTTGTCTGAAGGATGCTTCGTTTTGTTTTTTGTTTGCTTGTGAGGTTTTCTTCTAGTTCCTTTGCAGAACAGAGATGCTTGATTCTCTTCTCTAATAAGTTATTAAACCCTTCCCATTTCAGAGTTACCTGTTCACCCCCATATGGCCCCACGTTCAATAAGAGGACAGTTACTCTGACAATCACTCCTATGCTCTCATACTCTAAACCAGAGGGTACTTGATGCTTGCTTTTAACTCATTTATCCTCTTCTTCCATCCGGTGCTATATTAATGTTAATTCTTTGTTTCAGAGCCATCATCAACCATTTTAACCCCAAAATTGAATCCTACGCTGCTGTGAATCACATATCCCAACTGTCAGAGGAGCAGGTAAGCCACTACTCTCTCCAGAGTGACCTTAGTTTGTGGCTGGGATCAAGCAGTTACCCTCTTTCTGATGGCAGAGGGATTCTGTGACTGAGTTTCTAGTGGGAGTGGCAAGAGCCAGGCTGCTAAAAGGAATTAGTAAAGAATTTGCTGATAGTACTTTAGAGTAATGGCTTCTAGTTTTGTGCCATATGAGGGATTCATTTAATTATTTAGAAGATATGTAGGTGAAATTTTGGTGAATTATTGTCTTAGAGTGGGTGATAAGGCATTTCTTTTTTAATTTTAAGCAGAGTCATTTTTATTTTTATTTTATTTATTTATTTATTTTTTTGCTGAGGAAGATTAGTCCTGAGCTAACATCTGTTGCCAATCTTCCTTTTATTTGCTTGAGGAAGATTAACCCTGAGTTAACATCTGTGCAAATCTTCTTCCACTTTACGTGTGGGTCACTGCCACAGCATGGCTGACAAGTGGTATAAGTCCATGCTCGGGATCCAAACCCACGAACCCAGGCTGCTGAAGCAGAGTATGCTGAACTTAACCACTATGTCCTGGGGCTGGCTTCTCATTTTGATTTTTTGAAAATAAGAAACGAGAACTTAGAAATGGATGAAACTGCCAGTTAGAAAAATCCTGAGTTCAGCATAATTTGATGTTATCAGGCTCATTAAAATATGAGCCTTCATTGGGACAGATCTTCCTTAGTAATTGAGTTCTATTTTCCTAGCAGTTATTTCTGAGCAGGTTTTTCTGTGCTATGGACTGAGTTGGAGATGCAGAAAGCCTTGTGTGTTTGTTTTCCTTGAGTCTGGCCTTATTTCTCCTTCTCCCAAAGTGCCTGCCCTCGGCTCTGCACTATATGAAGTACAGATGAGGCTTTAGGGTGGCATGGGATTGAACTTGATGCTTTTGAATGAGACCCTTGAGTCCAGTTTTTAAAAGTGCAAAATAAGACATCAACACAATCTCCCTTCCTTCCCACCCTACTCCTAAGTTAGAGGGCCAAGGTATATGTGAGATGAGAGTCCAGGTGTTGACTCCAAGCCAGTTGAAAACACATATATGCTCTGCTCTCCCTTTTGTGCCAATGCTTCAGTGTAACCCTTCTCTGAGCCTCGTGCTGGCAGGGCCAGCCAGCCAGCTATGGTGCAAGCATGTATTCCAGTGTTCCTAAAAACTATTCAGCTCAGCTAGTGAGGTACCAAGCAAGCCTTTTTCCTAACAGACAAGCTTCTCAGTATTCCCACCAGTGGCTCTTTCCTCAGCTAGATAACAGGACTCTATTAGTCTATCAGTTCTTCCCTTTGACATATTTATTCTCTTTTGTGAGGCAGCTGTGAGAATCCGGCATCAGGTTTAAACTACTTTTGTAAATGGCTTTCATTTTCGTTTTCCCTCTTCTGCCTGTGGAGCAGTCCTGAGTCCTGTTCTTTCATGCCATTGTTCTCCTTAAGGTGCTTTGAGATGCTATCCTTTTCCTGTTCGACCAGTTCAGATCAGTTGTACTATATACCGTTTTTATGCGAAAGACTTCAACATCTTAAGTTTTGTACAGTGAGAGAAAGGGTGACTTTCCTACCACAGTGAGCTCTGGTTAGTCTAAAAGCAAAAAAAAAGGAAGACACATTTTTCCTGTCAGCCACGTGCAGTATTCATCCCCCAGCAGCTTGGGAAGGTCAGGCTGAAATCTTTCTACAGCAGTAGCAGCCACAGACCAATAATAAAAATCCATTCTGGCGCATGAGGCAATCTGGAAAAGGATGATTAGCAAGCACGTGTCCTAACCCTCCTCCAACTTCTTTCAAAGTTAAATGAAGTGATGAAAGTGCTTCTCAAAAAGAGTCCACACGCCAGAGATGAGGCTATTTCTATGGAGAGGGAGAGTACACAGCCCTATTTGAGAATGGGGAAGGGATAGCAGCTCTCAAAGATTCATTTACTTAGTCAATAAATAATTACATGCCTGCTGTATACAAGGTATGGTGCTGGGTAGTGGAAATCAGTGGTGAATAATCTAAGTGTGATCCTTGCTCTCACAGAGTTTTTGTGCACTCATTACCTCTCTTAACAATCCTTTTCATGTGAGGAGTGGGGGAAGGGTGATACTATTCTGGGACCCTTTTCAAAACTGCATTCAAAATAGTTGTTGCTTCTCTTCCCTAACTGACTTTGAAGGGCACTAAATGACAGCATTAGGGTGCACTTGGTTTTATTATGAGCACTATCAGATTAGAAGTATTTGTCTGCCTTGTTTATTTTATTTTATTTTATTTTTTTGAAGAAGATTAGCCCTGAGCTAACATCTGCTGCCAAGCTTCCTCTTTTTGCTGAGGAAGACTGGCCCTGAGCTAACATCCGTGTTCATCTTCCTCTACTTTATATGTGGGATGCCTACCACAACATGGCTTGCCAAGCAGTGCCATGTCCGCACCCAGGATCCGAACCGGCGAACCCCTGGCCACCAAAGTGGAATTTAACTGCTGTGCCACTGGGCCGGCCCCTGTCTGCCTTGTCGATCTCCAGTATGTGTTGGAGCACTTTTCTCCCTTCACTTATGAACATTAGTGCTAATATCACTTAAAGTTAAGTATAGTCACAGCTTCCCAAAGAGCTGGCTTTGGGATGCAGTAGGGCCTTGCAGTTGTTAGCAGCAAACTAAGTAGAAAGAAAAAATCAGGAACTTAATCTCCAAGTAGATTTGAGATACTCCTTAAAATGAAACCTAAAGATCATGGATAGGCGTTAACTGGAATTTATAGCACTTAGTAAGACAGAAGACAAGAGAGGGCTCTTTGCTAGATCTGCCTGCCCAGCCTACCATTTTCTTCTAGCAAAATATTTGTAAATTTTTGAGTTCTGACAGTGCCCAGACATAGTCCAGCCTCTGTTTGAGGCTTTTCAAGGTGATGCTTATAAATCCATTATTGCTTATTAAATAAAGTCCACCCTCTCACACTGGGGTTTCTTTTCAGATGTCCAGAAGATAGATGACAATTTTCTGTTATTTCTCACTGGCTTCATGGAGGGCAAAGCTTTTTAATCAGTTAACACCCTCAGCATGACTGAATGGTGGTACGTTTTCTAGTATAATAAACTACAGACATTTTTATATTGTATATGCAGGTGTCATATTTGTCTGAGGTTGATTGTGAAGCTTGTTTACTTTGAATCCTTTTTTTGTGTGTGGTAAAATATGCATAAAATTTACCGTTTTAGCCATTTTGAAGTTTGCAGTTCAGTGGCGTTCACAAGTACGTTAACATTATGCAACCCTCACCATTATCCATCTCCAGAACTTTTTCATCATTCCCTGTTGAAACCCTATATCTATCTATTAAACAGTAACTCCCCCCTCCTCTTCTTCCAGGCCATAGTAACCACTGTTCTGCTTCATGTCTCTATGTATTTGACTATTCTAGGTACCTCATGTAGGTAGAATCATTCAATATTTGTCTTTTTCTGTCTGGTTTATTTTACTTAGCATAATGTCTTCAGGATTTATCCATGTTGTATCATGAATCAGAATTTCATTCCTTTTAAAGGCTGAATAATATTCCATTGTATGTACATACTACATTTTTTTATCCATTCATCCATCATGGACATTTGGGTTGTTTCTGCCATTTGGCTTTTGTGAAGAAAGCTGCAGTGTACACTGGTCTATAAATAACTGTTTGAGTCCCTGCTTTCAGTTCTTTGGTGTATATATCCAGAAGTGGAATTGCTGGATCAGGTGGTAATTCTATGTTTAATTTTTTGAGAAGGTACTGTACTGTTTTCCACAGTGGCTGCACCATTTTACATTCCAGTTACTTCATCTCCTTGCCAACACTTGTTTTTCTCTGCTTTTCTTTGTTTTTAAGATTTTACTTTTCATTTTTCTCCCCAAAGCCCCCCGGTGCATAGTTGTGTATTTTAGTTATTTTAGTTGTGGGTCCTTCTAGTTGTAGCATGTGGGGCGCCACCTCTGCATGACCTGATGAGCGGTGCCATGTCCACGCCCTGGATCCGAACCGTTGAAACCCTGGGCTGCTGAAGCAGAGCATGTGAACTTAAGCACTTGGCCACAGGGCCGGCTCCTCTCTGCGTTTTTTCGATAATAGCCATCCTAATGGATGAAGTGGTATCTCATTGTGGTTTTGATTTGCATTTCCTAATGATAATTGATGTTGAGCATCTTTTCATGTGCTTATTGGCTATTTGGTCTACCTTTTTTGGAGAAAGGTCTATTGAAGCCCTTTGCCCATTTTTTAATTGGGTTGTTTAGTTTTTTGTCATTGAATTTTAGGAGTTCTTTTTATATTCTGTATATTAATTCCTTATCAGATATGTGATTTGCAAATATTTTCTCTTATTCTGTGGGTTGATAGTGTCCCTTGATGCACAAAAGTTTTTAATTTTGATGAAGACCCTACTTGTCTATTTATTCTTTTGTTGCCTGTATTTTTGATGTCATATCTAAGAAGTCATTGCCAAATTCAATGTTATGAAGTGTCGACACAGATAATCCATAATCAATCTATAAATCAAAATTGGGGTGAGTTTATTATGAGCCAGATCTGAGAACTAGAGCCCAAGGCCTTCCTTCGCCAAGGAAGGAAGGGCACCAAAGAAGTGGGATGTACAGAGTGGTTATATACCATCTTGGAACGAAGAGCATACATCACCTGTAACAGGAATATCTCTTTTACTACTGTCGTGAGGTGCTTAGCTGGCACAGCAGGTTGGTGGTCAGCAGGTCAGTAGTCACAAGGTGAGCACAGCAGGTTGGTAATTAATCTTTAGTTTCCAGGAAGAGATGCTTATCCTTAAAGAAATGCTGATATGGGGGGAAGCCACATCCCTGTCTTTAAGCGCATCATTCTTGTCTTTGGGACACAGTAAATGTTTAAAGCAGATGTACAATGCATGCTCAACAGGCCACGTCAGTCCCTTTTGGAAAAACAAGGTCAGGTCGAATTAGTTTTAGAACAAATGGCTTCCTCATATACTCCCACAAGTCCTATTGCTTTCATTTACTTATGAGAAGTTTTTCTTCTATGTTTTCTTCTAAGAGTTTTGTAGTTTTAGCACTTATGTTTAGGTCTATGATGCATTTTGAGTTAGTTTCTGTAGATGGAGTTTGATAAGGGCAATTTGACCTCTTGTTGTATTTCACATATCTTTATGAATAAAAATTATGGAGAAGATACAACTTGCTTTTCCAAGAACTGTGCAGCTACACCCAGTTTATCCCCGACTGCATTTGGCTTGTCTCTAGTACATCCTATAAAAATTATCCCTGGGGCCAGCCCCGTGGTGCAGCGGTTAAGTTTGCATGTTCCGCTTCTCAACGGCCCGAGGTTCGCTGGTTCAGACCCCAGATGCGGACATGGCACTGCTTGGCAAAAGCCATGCTGTGGTAGGTGTCCCAGCTATAAAGTAGAGGAAGATGGGCATGGTTGTTAGCACAGAGCCAGTCTTCCTCAGCAAAAAGAGGAGGATTGGCAGTAGTTAGCTCAGGGCTAATCTTCCTCAAAAAAAAAAAATTATCCCTTAGGCCCCTTGCCCACCCTCAGCTGAGATTTAGCTTTTTTCTCTCCCTAGTATGGCTTTTTGGTAAGCATCCATCCCTCGCTGGTAGACTGATTTGATATGCTGCCCTCCCACCACCAGTGGCCTGCACTCTGATTTTCATTCTCCCAGGAGGATAGCTGAGTTACACAACCTGTGTTTCATAGGTAAATCCAGGGATCCTTTTGTCTGTACTAGATAAATGTGGATGGAGGTATTGAAAAGAGACTCTTGACCCCGGGCTAATCTTGGGTTTGGGGGCTTTGAGGACATCCTGTCTTGATGATGCACTGCTACCTTCAGAGAATTATGTTGAAATAGAAGAGTTCTTCATGGGGTTCTCCTCCTTATCCTAGCCTACCCTAAACTCTTATATGCTGCTTTTCAAATTAGGAAACGGATTTTCTATTATTATTGACTACATCATATTAGAAATGGGTCTACACTTAAGAGGTCTGTCATGAAATTTCTTGGAATAATACTGGCTCACAGGTTCTTGACCTAAGGTTCAAGAATAGGCTTTAGAGAATTATTGCACAATCTGAAATTGTGTGTAAAATTATGTATATGTCCTTTTTTTCCCTGAGCAGAGTCCATCTTTCTTAAAATTCTTAACCAATCTTTGACACCCTCCCCCCCAGTTTTTTTTTTAAGAATCACTGGCTTAGCTGCCTTGAATAGTACCTCATACTTTCCTTGCCCCCAAAACCATGAGACCTTTAAAAATGCCCATTGAGGATCTTGAGCTCCTTTTAGGCTATTCACTATTTGTTTTGGTTTACAAATGCTATGAAATATTGATTTATATCAGCTCTAAATTCCTTATAGGCAAGAGGGCTTCATAGCAGACCTTTACAGAAGATTCTCTAGAGCCCTGAATATCTAGAGTACATGGGGCACTTTAGGATTTAAGGCAAAACTTTCTCTGAGCACCTGATTCCCTAAGCTCTCAGTCACATTCATGACCAATTTTGTGCCTTTGAAATATCCCATCGGAAAGCAAGTAAATGACTGGCTCCCTCTGGCTTTCTTCTGCCTTTATCAGCTATCATTTTTTTAGCATTCAGTGCCTTCTCTGTGCTAGGCAGATACAGATTATACTAGGCATTTGAGGGATACAGAAGTATGATAAAGGGCCTTTCTTCTCAAAGGATGGAATAAGTGCAAGAGATGGCTTAAGGCAACTTATTATTGATGGCCAAACAGTACTAGTAATGGGATCTGTGAGTTCCTGTTAGAGAAAGATCTCTGCAGGTTGTAGTGGTCAGGAAAAGTCACATGGAGGAGAGAATAATTAAGTTGGACCTTGAAAGAGGAAGGATAGGGATTGGATAAACAGAGAGGTATAGATTGTAAAATGTACTCAAGGGCAAAACCTGAAAGGGACAGAAAGAATGGAGAAGAGTCTCAGAGTGTCTGTAGGTCATGTCCTTGAGTCACAGGATACCCAGAGGCTGGATGACTTGGAAATACACTTCAGTCATTTAAATTATCACAGCTTCCATAATCCCTAATGCACTGATTTTCCCCCTGTCATAATTGTACTGTCTTTGGTTCAACTCACAAGTGTTCATCAAAGGCCTAGTATGACCCAGCCTCAATGCTAGGCATGTGATGGGACCTGAGGGGCAAACCAATCCCTTTTTTTTTTTTGTAAAAAGTATATAAAATATATATATATATGCACATTGTTATGCAACTGATCTCTAGAACTTTTTCATCTTGCAAAACTGAAACTCCATCCATCCAAGGGAAGTTGAACAACTCCCCCCACTCCACCCCCGGAAACCACCATTCTACTTCTGTTTTTAAGAGTGGGCCAGACCTGTCTTGAAGCTGTGTTCCTTTCAACCAAGTGGCCCAGGAGCTTGCTAAAAATTTCTCTACGTACAAATTTAGGAATTTTCTGGGAAGATCAGAAAGGTGGTCTGCTGGCACCACCCCCCCCCCCCCCCATTATGTCACAAGACCATAGGACAGTGTAACCAGATTTCTAAGTTTTCTATATTAGGAATTTTATGGAATTTCACCTCCATTATTTCTTTAAGCCTCCACTCTCACTAGGGCTTTGGACTTTGGATTCAGAAGAGGCCTATATAATGTTGTATATTACAAGAAATATCTTCAGAAATATTATGACAAAGCAAGGTATCATTCATTTATGGGAGTGGGTTAGAGTAAATTAGGGAAACAAACAAAAAATGCTTCACGTCTGAGTGAGTGAAAGTTATATTAGAAGCTAAGTATTTATTTCTGTTTATTAGTAATCTTCCTAAACTTTTTTGATTTTCTCCTAATCCTAAGATAAGAGCCACTACAAATGACTGCTGGGTGTTTAGAAATCCTAATGTAACCTAGCTTTATTTTCTCAGAGAGGAGTGAGATACTAATAAGAGGAGAGCCCTAGTCTGTGGGGCAAACATTGTTAGGGGCCCTGGGTGGCACCTATCACTTAAGAACATCTAGGTGGAAGCACAGAAAGATCTTGGGGAAATATCTGAAGAACTTCAAGGCTTATGAGGAAAATGGAGCCTAATACGCCAGCTTTGGAGTTGTTGGCCCTTGGTGTGCTAGTAAATGTTTAACAACTGGTAGATGGGGCGAGTGGTGGGAAGGGGGCTGATTTGTAGTGTTGGGTGTGAATGCTCCTACCATGGCTACCAATGTAATTGAAGCCAAGTGGATCTCACAGTGCTTGGAAATTTAACAGTCGGCTCTCACAGGACAAGTACGTATGAGCCAGCTCCAGCACACCACTGATTGTTGAGGAACACTTGGAGAGGGGAGCTGTAAAGCTTGAGGCAGAGCTTTCTGAGTGGGAGGCGAGTGTGGTTCACTTTCCCCGTGGGAGCACCTACATAAAGTTCTCCTCAGGGCAGCTTTGGATCTCCAACAGGGCAATTGAGGCCTCTGAGCAGCTCACTCTGAGAGCCCCCGTGATGTTTCCTCATCTTAGAACAGGGCCTTAACCACCATTTAAGACAGCCTTGGCGGAGACATATGCTGGAGAGCTGAGATTTAAGACTCCCATGATAGCCATAACTCAGTTTCCTGTACTCGGCAGCATGTTTTTCTACAACAGCCTGTAGTTTTGCACTGCCTCTCTGTAGCCCTGAGTGATTGTTGCTGTGGGAACTCTTATTGAGTGCAAGCATGTGACACAAGCTTTGGCTGTTTGACCCTGCCTTCTTTGTTGCCTTTGTTTAGATTCTGGCATTTTGGTTGACCTGTTCGACAGAAAAAAAGTTTGGTAAGAGTTGTTTGTTCACTGAATTCACTAAATCAGGAAAGAGGGAGAGGCAGAGGGATTTTCCTATAAGCTGCTTAACCTTGAAAATCAACTTTATGTTATATAGGGCATCTTGAGGAGGTCCACATAAGACAGTCAGCTGATATGTGCTGCTAGGATGGCCATTCTCTTACTTGGACCAGGAGGTAAGCTGTATTACCAGAGATAGGGGAGAGAGTATCTTGGATTTTATCTCCCCTAGATAGGGAAGAATGTATCTTGGATTTAAAAAGGACATAAGTAGATAAAAGGAAAGGAACAACTAGTAGATTTTGAGCTAGGCACTTTTACTTAATTTACTTAATTCTTACATCAGCTATTTGGGGTAGGTGTAATTATCCTCAATTATAGATGAGGATGCTAAAGAAACTAAGTAATTTGTCCAGTGTCACATAGCTATTAGTGGTAAAGCCATAATGTGAGCTGAGGTTTGTCTGACTCTAAAGTTTGAGCTTTTTCCATTTCATCAGGCCGGGGCATGTGGAGAACCTGAGCTTTTCAGATATTCTGAAGGAAGAGGCAAGTCAGGGACAGAACAGTAGAGGGAGAAGCAGGGAGAGTGAAGATAACAGGCCTCATTCCTGGGGGATGGGGAAGGGTCCTGGTTTGGGAAGGGCCCATTCAGTTGAGGAAAGGAAGTAGTGAACAGGGCCCTGGAGAATTTGCCTGCCAGTTAGGCAGAAACGCCTAAGTAGAGGCTCCTGGTAGAGTATGGTAACTTTGTTAATGAGGGAAGAGCCTCTGTTCTGTCCAAGCATGTCAGCAGTATCACTATGAGAAATAAAGCTTTTATGAACACCAGAGGAACATGGCAACTTTTTAAAAAATGTTTTTATTTGTTTCTCTTAATAGATAATATGTTTGGGTCAAAATCTAAAAGGTAGCACACTGAATTTAAATTGTTTTTAAAGTAGTATGGTCATGTGCCACATAAGGATGTATCGATCAGTGATGGATCACTTATACAATGGTGATCTCATAAGATTAGTACCAAAAAGCCTAGGTGTGTAGCAGGCTATACCATCTATGTTTCTGTAAGTATTCTCTATGATGTTCTCATAATGACAAAATCACCTAACGACACCATTCTCAGAACGTATCCCCATCGTTAAGCAACACGTGACTGTACCATTTTTGTTAAAAAACAAAACAAAATGAAGACTCTCAAAATTAATGTCCCACAGCCAAGCTAGATGGATGCAGAGGTCACTGGTGAAGAGCTCGGCTTATTATTCATCTCTGCCATTGTCAGTATTTTCTCCAATTAAGTATGAATTTTGAAGTGCCCATTATATAAACTTCTGGTCTTCCTTGGTCAGGCCTCATTGCCAATGAAGCTTCATTGGCATTGCCTAGGAGGAACAGTGTTGGAGCTTGTAGGAATTCCAGTAGGTGTCAGCTTTTCAAGAGGTTACAGGAGGCAACAGCCCTTGCATTCTTGGTTTAACCCAAGAAGGATCCTTTTTCCCAGTTATTAGATGAGAAGGTACAGATAGGACTTCCCTCTTAGGTTTGCTTTTTAGCTACCTCCTTCCTTTGAAATAGATCTTTGGGAACTTTTGTTTTATTTCGCTGCAACTTCTTCCCCAGGAAGTAGCTCAAAACTCTATGAGGTATGCTCAGAAGAGCATGTTTTGTCACTGTGGTAACATCAGAGTCAGAAGTGTTGCTATGCAAACTTTTATCTCTGTTATGAACTGTGTTAATTGGAAATGTTTTTGCTAAGTACCATAACAGCACTTTGACCTTTCACAGTGGTACTGCTGAAAGGAAGTTGTGATCTTAAAAATGATCCACCCAGCTAGAATGGAAACTGTGGATAGCTTACAAATGGGATTTCTTTTAAAGAATTCTGCCTTTTCGGCAGGGATAGATAAATGAGGCCTGGCAGGGAGGCAGAGACTCCCCGTCGAATTGCCCATGAGTTAGGAGCAGAGGCGGTGTTTTCTGTCTCCCTCCCTGAGATGTGATATGTTTCCAAGGAAAGAAACCTCAGGTGGGGAGGACAGAGACATCTGCCTGTTGGTTTGAGTTGGGTAGAGTGTCCCACCTGCAGTAAGCCATAGGGAAGGAGAAGGCCTGGTGCGATATTTGTGTGTCATGTTTCCCCCACTCCCATTACCTTAGCTGCCTATTAGTGTGATTGCGTGCCTTGCTTGTACCAGGTAAGGACCTGGGCATGTTGGGTCTGTAATTACTGCCAAGAAAAGCTTCACAAGGAGTGTCTAGGGCTTTAACCAAATAAAGTCAGGGAGGTGGGGCAACTGCCCAGGGAAATTAAAGAAAGTCACTGTCACCACTCCTTTCGCCAACTGATGGCCTCTCATTAATCACCCACTGTGAGGTTCATTATCTGGTCCACCTTCCTGAAGGGCAGAGCCTGTCTGTCAGATCAATAAATCTCAGAACAGTGGAGAGCCCTTTGGTAGTAGGCTTGAAAGACATGGATGGACTGGGAGAACTGGCCAACTAAATTGGTTCTGAAATTGAGTTTGGTCCTGAAGTATACTTCTGCATATTATATGTAGGGTGGCTGTATAGAGGAAACAGTTACCTTTTAAAAGTCATCATCCTTTTTTAGCCTAAGAGATTTGTGTCCACCTTTTGGATCCTTGTTTCCTGAAAAGATTATATTGGATGATTGTGCCCTGGAGAGATGCTCAGTTTATCTTGGATAGAAGGTCACTGTAAGCACCTAGTGGAGGGAGGGATGCTCACTCAATAGGGTCTGATTTTGTTATCAGATTGCTGTTTGTTCTAGTTCCTGTGTTATTGGCTTGTTTACTTTTTTCCAGCCGCTTTGAACGAAAGTATCCTGAATAAGAACCAATTCTTGCCTCCCAAGGAAGCTCTCTGAACCTGATTTGGTCTAAGAATTCTCTGCTTCTGAGTGTCCTTGGTTAGTGCAATAAGGCAAGGACTGGGTGTCCTTGCTTCAAGTTCCCCAGGTTATTTCTTTTCTGTGTAAAAGTACAGAAGTATGTGCTGTGTGCAAAGCCAGGGGCTGTAAAAATGCAAAAATCATACCTGCCCTTGAAGACTTCAGAATATAAGAATCAGGACTACTACTTTCTTGCTTACACCTTTGCCTGTGTGCTCTCTTGTAGACCTCCCCAAGCTGATGTATTTGGTTTGCTTGCAGCCCCACTTGACCCTTTATAAACTTAAGAGGGACAGATACCCTGTTCTCCTTATACTGTAGTGAAATATTGCCTCATTATAAATCCATAAATGGTTGGCTGATGACCCTTATTTGGAGTGAGTTTCCACAAGGAGAGCCATGATTATCTCATATCTTTCATCCCTGCCTTAGTTTCAAAGAGGCAAAAAGAAGAACCTTCATTAGGTGGCCTTGGTAAAGGCAGGACCCTGTGAGTTCCTGAGCTTGGCAAATGTTTGAGTTGGTCAGAATGTCCAGGAAAGTACACCCACTTTGAAAAAACCTCATGTGGCTGGTGCCTGGCAAAAAATTATTCCAAACACTGTTGATTGCTACCTGGCGTCCATTTAATTTGTCAGGGAGGATTGCCAGGGGTGAAGGAATGGAGAGGAGGAGGACAATGAGGGGAATCCTTGGCATTGTTGAAATACTAAGAATTCCTAGGTTAGAGTTACTGATATATCAGCCTGAATCGTTCTTGCCCCAGCCAAAAATGGAATAGTTAGACCAAAAATGATGTAAGCTTACTGCCATAGCCACGCATCTTTTTTTGACTAGTTATGATTTATTGGACTTATTTTTTATTTAACTTTATTGAGGTGTAATTAGCATACAATAAGATATATTTATGTAACCTCCACCACCACTACTACCACGGCAAGGTAAAGAACATTTCCATCACCCAAAAAAGTTCTCTTTTGCAGTCAGTCTTATCCTTGAGTCTGGGCCCTGGGCAACCACTCGTGATTTCTGTCACTATAGGTTAGATTTGTCTTTTATAGAATTTCACATAAATTCGTACAATATGTGCTCTTGTGTCTGAGATTCATCCACATTGTGACACTCCTAGGTATTTACCCAAGAGAAATGAAAATATGTGTCCACCCAGAGACTTGTGCACAATGTTCATAGTGGTGTTATTCATGATACCCCAAAACTAGAAACAACCTAAATGTTTATCAGCAACTGAATGGATGAACAAAATGTGATATGGCCATACAATGAAGTATTATTCAGCCATAAAAAGGAATGAATTACTGATAATGCTACAGCATGAAGACTCATGAAAACATGTGCGAAGTGAAAGAAGGCAGTCACAAAAGACCACGTATTACATGATTCCATTTATTTGAAATGTCCAGAATAGGCGAATCTATAGAGGCAGAAAATAGATTAGTGGTTACTTAGGGCTGAGGTTGGGGAGCAGGGTGGAGAGTGACTGCTAATGGGTTTGAGGTTTTTGGAGTTGAGGAAAATTTTCTAAACTTAGATCATGGTGATAATTGCACAACTATGTGAATATACCAAAACCATTGAATTGTACACTTTAAATGTATGAATTTTATGGTATGTAAATTATGTCAATAAAGATGTTTAAAAAAAAAAGAAACTACCAAACTTTTTTCAAAAGTGTTTGTACCATTTTTCATCCCAATGGACAGTGACGAAGAGTTTCAACTATTCTACATCTTTTTCACACTCGGACTTCTGAGTCTTTTTAATTTTAGGCATTCTAGTGGGTATGCAGTGCTTTTGTTACACTGCATACATTACAATTTTTAAAATTATTATTAATTTTATTTTGCATGATGACAAATTGAGCAGCTTTTCATTTGCTTATTGGCCGTTATGTATCTTCTTTTCCATATCATTTGCCTATTTTTAAAATTTAGTTGTTTGTCTTTTTGTGTGTGTTATTTATGAGTTTTTATATATTTTAGATGCAAGTTCTTTGTCATATATATGTATTACAAATATTTTCTCCTAGTAAGTGGCTTGCCTTTGCATCTTCTTAATGGTGTTTTTCAAAGTCCAGACATTTTAATGAAGACCAATTTTAATTAAATATTCATGAAGATGAATTTATTAATCTTTTTAATGATCTGTGCCTTTTTGTTTTGCTTAGTAAATCTTTGCCTACTGCTACTTGTGAAATTTTTCGCCTGTTTTCTTCTATACGTTTTATAGTTCTGACTTTTACATTTAGTTCTATGATTTTTTTTTTTTTTAAAGATTTTCTTTCTTTTCCTTTTTCTCCCCAAAGCTCCCCAGTACATAGTTATATATTCTTCATTGTGGGTCCTTCCAGTTGTGGCATGTGGGACGCTGCCTCAGCCTGGTTTGATGAGCAGTGCCATGTCCGCGCCCAGGATTCGAACCAACGAAACACTGGGCCGCCTTCAGCGGAGCATGCGAACTTAACCACTCGGCCACGGGGCCAGCCCCAATGATCTGTTTTAAGTAAATTTTTTTTGTATGGTAAGAGCAAATGCTCATTCCGCAACCCTCCCCCTCAAATATTTATTTGTTCCAATGTCATTGTTGAAAAGACTATTTTTCCCCCAGTGAGGTACCTTGGCACATTTGTAAAAAATCAATTGACCATATATATGTGGGTCTATTTCTGAAGTATCCGTTCTTTTTTTTTTTGAGGAAGATTAGCCCTGAGCTAACATCTACTGCCAATCCTCCTCTTTTTGCTAAGGAGGACTGGCCCTGAGCTAACATCCGTGCCTATCTTCCTCTACTTTATATGTGGGACGCCTGCCACAGCATGGCTTGCCAAGCGATGCCATGTCTGTACCCAGGATCCAAACCGGCGAACCCCGGGCCACCAAAGCAGAATGTGCGAACTTAACTGCTGCACCACCACGCCGGCCCCATGAAGTATCGGTTCTTTTCCATTGGTCTATATGACTAAATGTATGCCCCACAATGTCTTGATTATTGTAGGTCTGTAGTAAATCTTGAAATCAAATAATATAAATCCTCTAATTTTGTTCTTTTTAAAAATTGTTTTGCAGATTCTAGGTCTCTTGCATTTCCATATAAAATGTAAAATTTGCTTGTCCGTTTATACAAAAGAAGCCTGCTAAAATTTTGATTGGAATTGCATTAACACTGTAGATCAACTTGGGGGAGAATTGACACTTTAACAATATTGTTTTCAAATCCATGAACATAGTATATCTCTCCATTTATTTAGATCTTGTAAATTTTCTCATCAGTGTTTTGTAGTTTTTTAGCATATTGTTTTACACTATTTTGTTCGGTCTATCCTTGAATATTTCATTTTTTTATGTTACATAATGGTAGTCCTAATTTTGATTTCCAGTTGTTTTTTGCTATTGTACAGAAACATAATTTTTTTTTTGAGGAAGTTGAGTCCTGAGCTAACATCTGCTGCCAATCGTCCTCTTTTTGCTGAGGAAGGCTGGCCCTGAGCTAACATCCGTGCCCATCTTCCTCTACTTTATATGTGGGACGCTTACCACAGCATGGCTTGCCAAGCGGTGCCATGTCTACACCCGGGATCCAAACCAGTGAACCCCGGGCCGCTGAAGGGGAACTGCGCACTTAACTGCTGAGCCACCAGGCCGGCCCCAGTGACTGATTTTTTAGTATTAATCCATCCTTACATTCCTGGGATAAACCTGTCTTGATCATGATACAGTGTTTATTTTATATATTACAGAATTTGAGTTGCTAATATTTTCTTGATTACTTTTGTGTCAGCGTTTATGAGGGATAGTAGTTCATAGTTTTCTTGTGATGTCTTTGTCTGGTTTTGCTATTAGGGTAATGCTGCTCTATAAAATGAGTTGGAGAGTTTATCTTCATTTTTAAAAGTGTTTATGTAGGATTAGTATTAGTTCTTGCTTAATGATTAATAGAATTCATCAGTGAAGGCATCTGGGCCTAGAGTTTTCTCTCGGAAGAATTTTTACCCAACATTTTATTATGAAAAATTTAAAACATACAGTAAAGTTGAAAAAATTGTATGGGGAATACCAATATAACCACCACCTAGATTCTGTCATTTACATTTTTCTATACTTTATCACATATCTGATCCATGGAATGAATCTCCATCAACCCATCTGACTTTTTTACACATTTCAAAGTAAATTGCATATATTGTTATACTTCTCTGGGGAGCATTTTAATTATTAATTCAATTTCTTTAATAGATTTAGGGATAGACAGGTTTCCTACTTGTTCTTGGGCCAGTTTTAGTAATTGCTGTCTTCAAGGAAATTACTCATTCATATAGGTTGTTGAGTTTATTGGCATAAATTGTTCGTAATACTCTCTTTTTTCCTTTAAATGCCTATAGGATTTATCATTCATGATATGGATAATGTGTGTGTTTTCCCTTTTATTCTTGATCAGTCTGGCTAGAGGTTTATCAATTTTATTAATTTTTTCAAAGAATCAGCTTTTAGTTACATTAATTTTTTGTTTTCTATTTCATTAATTTATATGATTATGTTATTTCCTTCTTTTCTTTTTCTCGCTGCTTTTTTTCTCCCCAAACCCCCCCAGTATATAGTTGTATATTTTAGTTGTGGGTCCTTCTAGTTGTGGCATGTGGGATGCCGCCTCAATGTGGCCTGATGAGTGGTGCCATGTCTGAGCCCAGGATCCGACCTGGCAAAACTCTGGGCGGCCGAAACGGAGCACACGAACTTAACCACTTGGCCATGGGGCCGGCCCCTGTTATTTCCTTATGTTACTTTGGTTTAGTTTGCTCTTTTTCTCTAATTTTTTAAGGTGGAAACTTAGATCATTGATTTTAATTCTTGTTTTCTAATATATCAATTTAGTGCCATATATTTCCCCTGTGTTAGCAACATCCCACAAATCTTGCTATGCTGTTTTCGTTTTCATTCAGTTCAAAATATTTTCTCATTTCTTTTATGATATTTAGAAATATGTTTTTCATTTCCATTATTTGGAGATTTTTCAGATAAATTTCTGTTATTAATTTCTTCTTTTCTTCTTTTTTTGTGAGGAAGATTGGCCCTGAGCTAACATCTGTGTCAGTCTTCCTCTGTTTTGTATGTGGGATGCCACCACAGCATGGCTTGATGAGCAGTGTGTAGGTCTGTGCACAGGATCTGAACCCATGGATCCCAGGCTGCTGAATTGGAGTATGCAAACTTAACCATTATGCCGCTGGGCCAGCCCCTATTATTAATTTCTTAATTCCCTGATAGGCAGAAAATATACTCCTTGTGATTTCAGTCCTTTTAAATTTACTAAGATTTGTTTTTTGGTCCAGCATATGATCTGTCCTGTTGAATGTTCTATGTGCATTTTAAAAGCATATGTATTCTGCTGTTGTTGAGTAGAATTTTCTATAAATGTCTTTAGGTCGAGTTGATTGGTAATGTTTAAATCTTCCGTCTTTACTGATTTTCTGTCTGTGTTCTCTGTCAGTTATTGAGAGGACCATTGAAACCTACAACTGTAATAATAGACTTTTCTATTTCAGTTCTGTCAGTTTTGCTTCACTCAAAATTTTGAAGCTTTCTTATTAGATGCATTTACATATAGAATTGTCTTCTCAATGAACCGACCCCTTTATCATTATGAAATTTCACTCTTCATTTTTTAAATTTTTTTAAAAAGATTTAACTTTTTTCCTTTTTTCTCCCAAAGCCCTCTGGTACATAGTTGTGTATGTTTTAGTTGTGGGTCCTTCTAGTTGTGGCATGTGGGACGCCACCTCAGCGTGGCCTGATGAGCAGTGCCATGTCCGCACCCAGGATCCGAACTGGCGAAACCCTGGGCCGCAGAAGCAGAACTCAACCACTCGGCCACAGGGCCGGCCCCTCACTTTTTATTCTTGATGACATTCCTTGTTTTGAAATCTCCTTTGTCAGATATTAATATAGCCATTCTACTTTCTTTTAATTAGTGTTTATATAGCATATCTTTTTCGATCTTTTTATCTTCAGCCTATCTGTGTCTTTGTATTTTAGGTGGATCCCTTTTAGTTGGGTCTTTTTTTTTTTTAAAGATTTTATTTTTTTTCCTTTTTTCTCCCCAAAGCCCCCAGTACATAGTTGTATATTCTTCGTTGTGGGTCCTTCTAGTTGTGGCATGTGGGACGCCGCCTCAGCGTGGTTTGATGAGCAGTGCCATGTCTGGGCCCAGGACCTGAACCAACGAAACACTGGGCCGCCTGCAGCGGAGCGCGCGAACATAACCACTCGGCCACGGGGCCAGCCCCTAGTTGGGTCTTGATTTTATATCCAGTCTGACAAGCTCTGCCTTTTAATTGGAGTGTTACATTTAATTTATGTATCAATATGGCTGAGTTAAAATCTGCCATCTTGCTCTTTTCTTTTTCTGTCGTCTGTTTTTTATTTTTTTTTTTTCTTTTTCTGCCTGCTTTTGGATTAACTTAGTATTTTTTAGTATTCTATTTTATGTCCACTATTGACTTTTTTAGCTATACCTCTTCATTTTATTTTTTTACTGATTGTTCTAGAGTTTACACAATATACATCTTTAACTTATCACAGTGTACCTTCAAAATAATGTCATATGACTTCACGTAACATGTAATAACATAGTAATAGTGTATTTCCATTTGCCCCCCCTCTGGTCCTTTGTACCAGTGTTGTCAAACATTTTTCTTCTGGGTTTGTTATAAATTTCACAATACATTATTGTTATTTTTTGCTTTAAAGAGTCAATTATCTTTTTGCTCATTTTAAAATTTATGTAAAAGTATTTTATATTTACCCATGTATTTACCATTTCCAGTGTTCTTTATTCCTATTTAGAGATCCAGATAATGTGATTTTCCTTCTGCCACAAGAAATTATTTTCACATCTCTTGTATTGTAGGACTCTTGACAATACATTCTCCAGATTGTTTGAAAAGGTCTTTATTTCACCCTCATTTCTGAAGAATGTTTTGCTGGATGTGGGCTTCGAGTTTAACAGTGTATTTTTCTTTTGGCGCAGAGATAATTCCATTGTTTTCTGGCTTGCATAATTTCTGACAAGAAGTTTGAATTCTTATCTTTGTTCCTCTGTATGTAATGTTGTTTTTTCCTCTGGCTTCTTTTAATATTCTCTCTTTAACACTGATTTTTAGTAGTGTATTGTGATGTATGTTGTATCTTCCATTTTGCTACTTATTATGTTCATGGTTGTCATTAAATACTTGAACATATTTATAATAAATGTCCTTGTTGCTAATCTCATCATCTATTTCTGGGTCTATTTCTATAGAAATAGATGTTTCTCTTGGTTATAAGTCACATTTTTCTTCTTCTTGACATGTCTGGTAATTTTTTATTGGATACTGGACATTGTGAATGTTATGTAGTTGAGTGCTGGATTTTGTTGTCTGTTTTAAATAGTATTGGACTTTATTTAGGAAGGCAGGTAATTATTTGTGGAGCTGCATGATCCTTTTGAAACTTTGTGTGTGTGTGTGGTGATCTTTATGGAGATATAATTGGCATACAGCACTGTATAAGGTTAAGGCGTACAACATAATGACCTGACTTACATATATTGTGAAATGATTACCACAATAAGTTTAGTCAACATCCATCATCTCATATAGATACCAAAAAAAAAGAAAAAGGAAAAAAATGTCTTTTTCCTTGTGATAAGAACTCTTAGGATTTATTCTCTTAACAACTTTCAAATATACCGTACAGCAGTGTTAACTGTAGTCATCATGTTGTACCTCGCATCCCCAGTACTTACTCATCTTATTACTGGAAGTTTATACCTCTTGATCACCATCATCCATGACACTTCTTTTAAGTGTTTATTTGGGTAGGTGTAAAGTAGCTTTTTTACTCTAGGGCTAGTTTAGTTCTCCTGTTAAGGTGGGACTGTTCTAGCATCTCTTTTGAATGCCCTAGGTATTCGACAGGTGCTTTTCATTCTGGCTGATCAAAATTCGAACCCTTCCCAGTCCTGCGTGAGCTCTGAGAATTGTTCAGCTTACAGATCCTCAGTCATTTTTTTGTCCAGCCTGGTTGAGTTTTATCCTACACATGTAATCCTTATTAGCAGCAGATTCAATGGAAATATTATGCAAATTTCTGAAGGTCTTTTCTTTGCCTAACTCCCTCCTCACTGGTAATCTGCCTCACAAGTTTCAGCCGCCTCTGCCTCCCCAAACTCCAGTGTGTCTCCTTAGCCCAGCAGGACCTTCATGCTCACCTTTTCTTTCTCTCAGGATTCCTGTCTTCCACTGCTTGTTATCCAGTGTCTGAAAAGAGTCCTTTCTTTCTTTTTTTTTTTTTTTTAAAGATTTTATTGTTTTCCTTTTTTCTCCCAAAGCCCTCTGGTACGTAGTTGTGTATATTTTAGTTCTGGGTCCTTCTAGTTGTGGCATGTGGGACGCTGCCTCAGCATGGCCTGATGAACAGTGCCATGTCCGCGCCCAGGATCCAAACTGGCAAAACCCTGGGCCACCAAAGCAGAGCGTGTGAACTTAACCACTTGGCAATAGGGCTGGCCCCAAGAGTTCTTTCTTTCCTAGTTCTCAGTTACCCTATCATGACTGGAAGTGGAAGTCCTGAACTTCTTTAGAATATTACAGTATACCCAGAGTTACCTAGTTGAATTTTTTTTAATTTCACACACTTTTCAGAGAACCTTTCCATGCATTCACTATTCATATATGTTGTCCCATTTTACTTCATTCTCTTTCTTCCTTCCTCTTTTTTAGAGCACTAGAGGGGAGAATTTTAAATGGATATTGGCAACAGTATATATAGTGAGCATTTTAATATTGTTTTTAAGATAATTCACTAAAAGGTCTCTCTTCCCTTTCCCCTTTTTTCCCTCCTAGTCTTGCACCCAGGTCCTAGCCTTACATTTATTATTTACAAAAGCTTGACCCTCAAATCTCAAAACAACAAGGACAATTGAAACATGAAGCTCTGAGCAGCTGATACTTTGTCCTTTTAACTGCTTGGTCACTAGGCCTCTTTTTAGGCCATGTCCATCTGGACGCGGACCAAGCTTTGTCCTGTATAGAAGAAGGTTAAACAGACAGCATTTGAAGGAAACTAACAGTCTTCTCAGGGTACTAGTTACCTTGGAGCTCATGAATCTAATTGTTTCTTCTCCTTGTCTCCTGAGATGCAAATCTATTGGTTACTTGTTGGTAGGCAAACGTGTGCTAAAAATAGCTCAGCAAGTCTTTGAACCTGGCTATTCAAAGATTACTGTGTTATATTTGCTTAGATTGTTGTGGACAGTTATCTAATAAGTACACTGCACAGTTGAGCTGAATTTGTGCAGTTGAAATTGGTTGCTAAATTGAACACACCTCAGAAGGGCATTTCAGAATGGATCAAACCTGATTTCTGAGAAATTGAAACTATAGATTGTGTGTTTGGGGAGTAAAGTGACATTTGTTCCCACCCTTTCAACCTTTTGCTGATCTTTTGTGCAGGACTTGTTTTTTCAGCATCAGGGCTGAGCCTGAACAATTTGCCCTTTGGTGATATCCCCTGATGGAGTGAGCCTAAGCTGTCAGTGCCAGAGTCACAGACCTGTCAGAGCTAATGGCCCTCTCTGCAGCTGCTGTCTCAGGGGCCCTGCTATGCTGGCGGAGAACTTTGCACTCAGAATTAGCTGACACAGTAACGCAAAGTGGAGGAGGTGGTAGACAACGTGGAAGAGACTTTAGATTTCTTGATTTTCCCCATCTTAAAAGGTGTGACACCATTTCAACCAGGCAGCCCATTCACTTGTCAGTTTTGCAGCCGATGCCAAACCACACTTAGCACTACGGGCTCAACCCTGTATGTGGTCTGGGTGTGCCCTTCCATGGTGGTTTATCTGGAGTCTCCATTTTGCTTATTAGCTCCTTAAAGGCAGGATCGGCTCTGAGGGCTTTAGAAGCCTATCAGAGTGCTGAGAACAGTGCTCAGTGTGCTGTAATGGGCTAACTCTAATCTTACCGTGTGACTCTGAGGAGAAATTCCTTTCCTTTTTTGGCCTGAGTGTTACTAAATTAGTCCACAAGCATGTTGAATGTTTACTGTTTCTTAGGATTCTTTTAGGCATTGTGGAAAATCTATAATATGACACTGAGTTGCTTCCTTCAGGGTGCTGAAAATCTAGCTGTGACACAATTTCAGTGAGGAAATCAGTAGTGATAACATGTCTCTTTCTCCAGGAGAGGGCCTGCCACTCTGCCTGTTAATGCGCAAACCCTAAAGGAGTGTGTTCTTTCCTCCACAGGAAATCCCTCGTTGGGAAGCCTGCAGAAGACAGATCTCTTCCAGAAAGTGGGGGAGGGGAGAGTTTGCTCATTTATGGCAGGGGTTGGAATTTCAGGTCCTAAAAAGCAATTATTCATGGAGTCATATTAAAATGAAAGAGAACAATAATAATAATAGCGATGGTTGTTAAGCACTTTCTGTGTGTTAAGCAGTATGCTTGGTACTCTGTATACATTGCCTTATTTAATCCTCACAACCTGCACTATATGATAAACATTACTATTATTCCCATTTTACAGATAAGGAAACTGAGGCTCACCCAGCTCCACCCTGCTAGTAAATGGTGGATCTAGGATATGGGTCCAGGTGGGTTGACTCTAGAGCCATACTCTGAATTACGTTATCTTGAAAATTATTAGCTATTGGTTGAAACTTTTTCAGAGCCCAGGCACAACAGACCCCATAGTGACCCATCAGGTCTTTACTTAGAGAACATCTTTGTAGTGCTTCTTGTTTAGTTTTAACTAGTCCTGAATTTGGAAGAATAAATATGGATTATGGAGGAAGAAGAATTGATTTTTTGCTTCTCTGTTACCAGAATTCCCCTTCCAAGCTGTCCAACATCAGACAACCACTTAAGTGTTGAGAGTGCCAGTGGCAGGCTGTCCTTAGACTGGTGAAGTTGCAGGGTTGAGGACAGACCTTTATTGCTTCTGGAAGAAAAGAGGGTTGTTCCTCTTTGGAAGACACATAACCGGTTCTGGGGAGGTCTGATTTTGGAAAGTAGAAGAAAGAAAGGAGGCTAGATAAGGTCCTTTCAGAGAAAATGAAAGATCAGATCTCTCATTTCTCTTCAGTCTCTTGCCAAAACTTACAGAGCATTTCAGCCCTATAACAATCCAGAGAAGGGAGTTAGGCAATGCTCTGAGTAGGTCATTCTCCTTTTTATAGGGAAGGGTGTTTTCCTTTGCGTTTGAGGAAGGTTGCTGGGTATTAGAAGGAAAAAGGTTTCAGCCTTCCTGGCTGAGAAATGGCCTATTTGACTTCTGTTCCTCCATGGACGATGGGAGAGAGACTTCAGTCTGCGTTTACCATAAAAACTATCTGCAGCTATTTGGACCTTCTCTCCACTCTAGCAGTCCATTTGCCACTGACCATTATTGAAAGCCTACTCTGTGCTCAGCACTCTTTTAGAGATGGGACATTATGCTAAAGCAGTGAACAGTTTAGAGGGGTGGCATGGGGAGGAAGCCTGATTATTCAGACTTCCTTGGGTCTGTGGGCACCAGGACAGGTTTGTCTCAAATCAGAACCACTGTGAGCGATGAACTTCATTTCCCAACAACTTGCCATGGACAAAACTCTTTCATTATTCCTCATCATCATCTTGCAGAATAAGCAGTACCTGATCAGTTCCCCCTAACTGATGAGAGAAGCAAAGGCAGTGTTCAGACTTATGCCTGGTGATGCTCTGGTTTGTGGTTTCTGAGCTCCCTCAGGCTGCTCTTTCCTACTGTGTGGAAGAAATAGGGACAAAAAATATTCTCTAACTAGTGGATAAACTCTGAAATAGAGTAAATGGCCAGAGTCCAGTGGGGGAGATAGGTGGAGATTATCATGAAAATCCTCTAAAAAGCCTTCATCTTCTTCCCTCCTTTTAATTACTGTATCTGTTTCAAATCATCCAGAGATTAATTTTTCTATGATTAGTGGTTCGGCAGAGTTAAAGCAGAATGGCATGGAAGTGAGAACAGAGTGATTGCCATCTCTTTTGGAGAGTGGAAAATTGGCCTTGAGGTATGAGCATTCATTGTACAATTATGCGTCCCTTAATAATGGGGATACTTCCTGAAAAGTGCATCGTTAGGTGATTTCGTCCTCTTGTGAACATCATAGAGTATACTTATGGAAACATAGATGGTATAGCCTACTACACACCTACTACGGGTACTAATGTTATGAGACCACTGTCATATATGTGGTCCATCATTGACTGAAATGTGGTTATGTGCATAACTGTAGAAGGGATTCATTGAATCCTTTTAACACCCCACCCCAAGCCTGGAGACCATCTGGTGGCTGTGGCCAAAGAGGCCCAGTTGAAGATTAAAGACCTTCGAATTTCAAGCTTCTAAATAAGTATTAAGCAATTAAATAGCAACCAAAACCAGATTTTGCTGATGAGCTTGCAGTGGTCTGTAAAGTTTACACCAACTACAGGAGGGCTGAGCAGGGTTCTTCAGCTGCTACTGCTGGAAATTGACAAGCCCTGGAGGACCTGGTAGTCATTACAGCTCAAAAATCAAACCAGGGGCTGACCCAGTGGCATAGTGGTTAAGTTCATGTGCTCCACTTCGGTGGCCTGGGATTCGCTGGTTTGGATCCTGGGTGCAGACTTACACACTGCTCATCAAGCCATGCTGTGGTGGCATCTCACATAGAAGAACTGGAAGGACTTACAACTAGGGTATACAACTATGTACTGGGGCTTTGGGGAGGCAAAAAAGAATAAAAGGGGAAGATTGGCAACAGATGTTAGCTCAGGACCAATCTTCCTCACCAAAAAAAAAAAATCAAACCATGCCTTCACTGAGTTACCTTCCCAGTTTTCCACAAATCATGCTTCCCACTTCCTAGGAGTGAGTTTGAATTCCGTGAATGTTTGTTCTCTGAAAGATCAAGTTTAGCCTAGAAACTCAGTAACCAGGTTAGACTAGTCTGCCAGTACAGAAAGAGCACTGGATTGGGAGTCAGAAAACTCTGTGGTCTAATCCCAGCTTTGTATCCTCAGGCAATTTAGTCTTCCTGGATATCTGTTTCTTCATCTGTGAAAGGAAAGCCATGGATTAGGAAGGTGATTCCAAAGGTTCCTTTCTTTGAAGAGCTTTATTTCTATGCTCTTTAAAGGAAGAACTATTATTTCTATAGTTCTGTCCCTATGGTAACACTTTGGCAAAAAGAGATATGGTTGCCTTCCGAGTCACTATCCTCAGATGTTAGTGATGACTCCAGACCCTCCTGGCCACTGTTTAACCACCTGATTCATCTTATTTGAATACATCAAATACCTTCTGTTTCCATTTTTCCTCTTTCTTTTCAGCTTAGTAACCTTCATTCATTTGGCACATTCTATTTGCTAGATCGTATGATTTATATTTTTATATTTATTTTATATATTACTTATGATATTCATAATATAATAAAATATGATGATGATGACTATTTTACAGATAGAGAAAGTATAGCTCCGACAGGTCAAGGTCATATAACTAGTATATGATGGTGCCATGATTTGAACCAAGGTTTCTCTAATTCCATATTCTCGTTCCATCATGTCCCACTGCGATCTTGATAGATTCCATGTTTCCTATTTTTAGGAAGTCTCAGTAAGTTTCCCTGTTGCTGTCTTGTGGTTTCATGCTCATCTGGCAGCCTGACCTCTAAGGAAGGCCATTACGTGTTGCCCTTGTTAGGAGTGAGCTGGTGGCAGCCTTACATACTCTCCCCAAACAGGTTATACTGTAAACATCGGTTCACATTGAGAAGAAGGTAATGAACACAAGCTTGCTGTCAGGTCATCTTTTATTACTTAGTTGTCCCCTAATTCTCATTCTTCTGGGAATTCAGTCCAACAGAGATTTGTGACTAAGCAATTTTTTAGGCACAGGGCAAAGCCCTCTGGCATCAAGATTGGATAGCCGTTGCAGGAACTTTTCCAGGTTGGTGATTCTCCTTTGCTGCTATCTTCAGGCTAGAAGTTATTTCCCATTTGAAAGGTTCTGCTAAAATAAAATGGAGTGCAGACTACTGGATAGTCTTTGGGGAATGCCTGTCGTGGGTACTAGGGAAAGGGAGTGTGTGTGTATATCTGAAACCTCATCAGCAATTTTGAACTAACTTTGTGCACAGGGATCTCTCATGTTCCTGATCCTGATGTGGCCAAAAGCCTCACAACCTGTATCATGCAAGGCCAGCCTCTGTGGGCATCTCTGCTCAGTTTTTCTTTAGTATAACCTGTATTCCTGGGGCCATTCCTGTGGCGTGGTGGTTAAGTTTGGTGCGTTCCATTTTGTTGGCCTGGGTTTGCGGGTTCAGAGCCCAGCTGTGGAGCCACACCACTCATCAGCCATTCTGTGGCAGCAACCCACATACAATGTGGAGGAAGATCGGCACAGATGTGAGCTCAGGGCTAATCTTCCTCAGCAGAAAAAAAAACCCCACCCAAAACCTGTATTCCCTTGCACTACCAAGATTGTTAAGGTTGGCAGTAGGTACTGGGCATTCTTTGACTTCTGGCTGATGCATTGCAGTTACACTCAGGACAGTGGGGTCATTTTGGGAAGCTGGCTTTCATACGAATCGAGAAATTAGGTTTCCTGTTCACCAGAATCTGCCATAGGCTCAATAAAGATGTACAAGGCCCTAACTCCTGGCTCATGGTTAGAACTATCTGGGGACAAGCAGAACTACCAGATGCCTTTTGTCACTAGAAGGAAGCTTTTATGATAAAATTAGTAACCATTTATTGACTGTTCATTATGTGCCAGACAGTGGACAGTCATCTCATTTCATCCTCACATCAACCTAATGAAGTGTTATCCCCATTTTACAGATAAGGAAACTGAGGCTCAAAGAGATTAAGTAATGTGTATAAGTTTACATAGCTAATTAGTGGTCTAGCTGGGACCGAAATTCGGTTCTCTCTGACCTAAAAGCCGATGTTAGGCCCTCCTTCTCTAGAGACCTCAGAGGAGGGGTTTAGGTCCTCCTCCCACCCCAATAGTTTTTTCTTCCCTCACCTGAGGCAACGTATTTATTAGGGCAACGAAGAGGGCATAGGATCTTTGAAGCTGAGACTATTTGTGTCTTCCACTAAAATCCAGAAGATGTTCCTTTGTAGTGAAGAATCATTTACGTACATAGAATATTTGGGATAGTTTGAAATAGATGGTACTTCCTGGGCTGTGAAGACCGTTACTCTTGAGTCCAAGGAGCTGTCTAGGTAGCTGTGTAGCCATTGAGATGATAATATTTTCATCAATTGTATGTTACTTTCAGCAACTCAAAACTTCTATTGCCTTATCATTTTAGGGAGGTGAGTTCAAGTTCCGTTTTATAGAGAGAAAGGCTGAGGCTCAAAGAGGTTGGGTTAGTAGGAGTGGGACTCCCAGTTTAGTTCTCTTTCTATCAGGCCCCTTGCCAAGAGCCAGGTTCCTGTCTACTGAGGGTCACAGGTGGGAGTGTAAGGACTCCTTAGAGCACATGTGGCTTGTAGGTGATTTACTGACTTCGGAGCTCCCTTGGGCTGAGGTGGTGGGCATGGTTCTAGGAAACCCTCAAGCCCAACAGCTGATGAAAGAAGGTGGGCTTGTGCTTGGGAGATAGACTGCTACCTGATGTATTAGGGAGGGATCTCAGCCTAGGACGTGCCTTTGGAGTTGCTAGGAATCCAGAGACTGAGGCTGCAAACTATGGTGAAACCTAAGGCCTTTAGGCACAAGGGCTCTGGGAGATTGCCCTCTGCCTACGTGCTGTCCTTGCCACCTCCCAGGCCAGTGATGAGTGTGAGGCCCAAATGGGACATGTTCCTAAAGTCTGAAGCTTCAGAAAGCAGCTTTTCCAGACTAGGAAAGTAGCCTCAGTGCTCTGAAATCTCAAAAGGGCTAGGACCCAGACCTGGGCTTAGAATGTTTTCTTCTTTTGGGATTTAAGAGAAATGATGAGGGCAGGAGATGGCAGAGGCTGGATGAACTGAAGGGAAACTTTCTACTGGGTAAAAGAGGAAGAAAGGTCCGGGGTGAGGAGAGCCGAGGTCATGCACTAAGTCCAGCCAGGCCTCTGGTTTCCTTCCAAGGAGCTCAGAGGCCTTCTCTGCTTTCACCTCCCTGCAAGAAACTGAACTAAGCTGTTCTGGCAGAAGCCAACTTTACTGGGAGAGGAAAAATCCCTGCTCTGAGTGAGATCCTAAACCTTCTACTCTGCTCTGGCAGGAGGAGAAAGCCCAGGTAGGTGATCAAGGCAGCTTGACCTAAGGCCTGAGACTCTCAGGATGTAGTCACTCTTGACATGCTGCACTTTTTTCTCAGAAATTGGCTTTAGCATGGTATTTGTCTTTTGGCACCTGACATCCTTCAGGGAAAGCTGAGGCCAGGTTGCCGAGTCATAGGCATTGGTGAGGCTGTCCAGCGTTCAGGGTTTGAGAAAGCATGTATTCTATTCTGCCTGGTTCCTGGGGGCTGGTTCCGTCTTGGAGGAATTTTGCCTTTTCCTGGGCTTGAGCCTTTCACTTCTGAGCCAGGACCTTGGCTGTGGATATTCTAGCCAGGAGCACAGCCCATGTGCATGAGAGGGCCAGATTACTTTGTGTGTGACTGCCGTTGCTGAGTACCAGTCCTCCTGCCGACAAATGGAATTAGAAGCCAAGGAGCCAGCCCATAACAGGGTCTGTAGGACATAGCCAGGCAAAGTGACCTTGAGGATGTCTGGAGGGAAGGAGTCTGAGCCTGGAGCTCGAGCTAGACCTTTGCGTTAGCTGTCCCTTCCCCCCATACTCAGAGACATGAGCCTTCCCTGTATTCTCCATCCATACTCTCTCCTCAGGAATTTTTAGTAGGCAGAAGTGTTTTTACCAAAAGACGTCGTCTTCCCTGGCACAAGACTGGATTGGTGAGAACAGCCCAGAGGCACCTTTGCACCCCTCAGGAGTCCGTTCTCAATCCCTCTGACCAGTCCTGACTGTAGTTTATTCCTTTCACCCATACCTTCTGTTAGAGCTAAGCTTCCCTCATCACTCACTCATTCAAGCTTCCTACTGAATTGGCAGCTCTCCATGACATCATAGACTTCCCTCCCAGACCAGATCAAGTTGTAGAACAGCTGTTATCCAGATTATCAGAGTGAACAGCCATTCCCTCTCCTAATCTCTCCTTTTTGCCCATCTCACTTCCTCTAACTTGATGTAGTGCCTCTTCCCCTAATTATCCTTGCCTTTGGTTCATGGTCTTATAAACTGAAGTCACATCAGGGCTGGCTATGGTAGTCCCTTCTTTTTGGAAACACAGAGATCCAAGGTTCCTAGAGTCAGTGGAAGTATGAATCCCCCCTCCCCCACCACAGAAAGTCAGAGGGAGGCATGGTTGGGGAGAGACCGGTCATCAGAACAAAAGATGAGGTTAGTTCTAGCCTAGTCTAGAAAGTGTCCCTTACACCCTAAGGCTGGGATGCCCAAAAGTTCGATCCAGGCAATGGATAGGAAGACTGAGTTGGCATTGAGAGATGAAAACAAGTGGCAGATGGTGCTGAGGAACATCCTGGGACTTAAAGAAATGTGGTTCCAAGAAAGGGAAAAGGAAGGAGACATTGGCAAAGTCTTACTCAGCAACTGTGACAACCTGGCCAGAGAAAGCTGCGGGATATGGCTGAGAACACATTTATGGTATCAGGATACTGGTGAGCTCTTATACTCACTGTTATGTCACCTCTTATGTTCTTTTACCATACCCAGAGTAAACAGCCTTGGTGGCCAGGCTGGACTGGTCAGGAAAAGTGGGGAATGGAAGAGATTAGAAAGTGGTCCCAGAAACCTAAGGAATTGCTCCCTGTGGCTAGGCTTTTTATGGGTGATAAGTAGTGAGCAAAGTCTCCTGGGGTGTGTTTCCCTGGACTGAATCCAGTTCAGTAGGGCAACAGGAGGGATGTGGGGGCCAAGTGACCTAAGGTTTGCATGGCCTAAGCCCTGCCTGGCCCTTGACCTCCCCCAGGTGCTGGAGGTAGTGCGAGCCAACTATGATACCCTCACACTGAAGCTGCAGGATGGCCTGGACCAGTATGAGCGCTATTCGGAGCAGCACAAGGAAGCTGCCTTCTTCAAAGAGCTGGTGAGTCTGCCCCATCTCCATCTCTGCCTGTGTTTCCTAGGGGCCTTCTCTAGCCTCTGGGTTCTGCTGTGCAGGTGGGCATCTAGGGAACTACTGCAGTTTGCCGAAGGCTGATGAAATGAGACTTGAGGAGTCTGCTGGGATTGGCTGTGCAACTTCTCTCCCAAAGCAGTGCAGGAGCAGCCAGTGAGAGAAGAAGATATTCCCCAGGGTACTGGTGCCAGGCTGGGAAGTGTGAGAAGCCTGAGGCAGCATTGCCCACCTCTTTTCTGCAGCCATGGAGACAGCCCTTTCACAGCTCCAGCTGGGCCTGGGGTTTGACGTGTGTTCCCAAGGGCAGCTCTGGCTCATTACTCCTTATCCTGTCCTCGGAGCAACTAATGAGAGTACAGTCATGCGTCGCTTAACAACAGGAATACATTCTGAGAAATGTGTCGTTCGGCGATTTCATCATTGTACAAACATAGAGTGTACTTATACAAACCTACGTGGTACAGCCTACTACACACCTAGGCTATTTGGTACTCACCATATGGGACCATTGTTGTATATGCAGTCCATCATTGACCGAAACGTTGTTATTTGGTGCATGACTGTAATTGATTCTCCTCCTTGTGTAGTCACTTCTTCCTAAATTCCTAACTGGCTCCTGGTCTGAATGCCCTCCCAGTCTAGTTCTCCAGTCTTCACTTCCTATCCCTGCTGTCACTTTTCAATCACTCAGCTTTCTACAGCCCCCACCCTTGGCCGCCTGCAGCCAGTGAGCATTTGCTCTGCCCCCTACTCCACCTCCAGGCCACATCTCCACAGAACTGGACTCTCCCTGTTGATGGTTCCCATCCTGCCCTGTGCTCAGAGCTGCTCAGGCAAAGCTCAGCCTCCCGGTAGTCCTGCCACTCTCCTTGCCTGGTTGTATGCCACCATCCTGGCTTCAGGCTGAGATCAGGACACACAGGCCTCTGTACCTACTGCCCACGTCCTCAGACCTCTCACTGCTGGGGCAGAACTTACATTAGCCCAGCTTCTACTTCCCCATGTGGAGTCGTAATGAAGGATTTAAATCATCTGTCTTTCGCTAAATACAGCCCAACTCTGACCCTGACATGAAATTCCTGGGATTTTGGACTTCCCCAGGGTGAGGAAGATGCTCTAGGGTGAGTTAGTTGGGAACAGGGAAGCCATTAGTGTAAGGAGACAGCAGAGTAGAATATTTTTATCGGGTGGTCGGCAAGTCTTTTAAGTAGATGTGGGGCAATTACTGGGGGCCAAGACTTAATAAAGAGAGTAAGTTATTGGAAGATGAAGAGGGTTGTGGAGGAGAGAATTAGAGGACCTCTGACTCGAGGCTGTCTGGCACTAGCCTCTGCCTTGCTCAGTTCTCCTTATATCTGTACCTCTGAAACAGGGGAGCAAAGAGGGTCTGGTCAGGTTTGGAGCTAATGAGCTTGAGCTGCCTGCTGTTTGCCATACTGCCCTTTTCTGCCTAGCGACTTCATTAAGTTTCCCATAGCAAAGCAGAAATTGAAGGAAAGCTCCCTGGACTGTGGGACCCAGGATAGATACACGTTATTTTTCTCATCCCTCCTCTTCTTTGTCTCTCTTACAACATTTACATCTATTTCTCATGAATGAATCTCCTTCCAGAATCTACTGGATTCCTCTTAGAACCCATTCAGAGTAGAGAGCTTGGCCCTCTGACCCCTTCTCCATAAGTCTTTTTCCCTGCTGACACAGGCAAGACTTCCTGCAAGGTTCTCAGTCTGTGGGTAGAAAGCATGTGAGGTGAGCAGTGGGGACACAAAAGAATATACCTGAGACTTTCCTCTAAATTGCGGAGGCATCTTTGTGGTATGGAAACAGTACTGGACTAGGAGTTACTAAACTTAGGTTTTGCCTGGGACTCACTAGCTGTGTGACCTGACCCTGGTCATTAGCCTCCTGGGACCATATTCCTGCCCTGTACGCCAGACAAGGGCTACATCTCTAAACGTTCTTTCCAACCCAAAAAAGTAGATAAATACAAAGGGAAAGTGAGGAGACTAGAAACACATCTAAAGAGAGGTAGCTCCAGAGCATGAGTCCTCTGGCTTCAGCTTCTCCTCCTCCACCAGACCACTGACCAGACCAGTCCCCTTTCTGCATGGCCGAGGCAAGGACAAAGACCTTACCTCAGCCCGCTTTCCCTGTCTGTGTTTACTTCTGCCTCTTCAGGTGCTCAGATGCAGATTCTTCAGAAATCAGGGGCTAAGTTATCTCTGATCACTTGATGGATAGCTCTTCTCAAATCCACTTTCTATCTCAGCCCCTCTTCTCTTTTTCCCACTATTTCAGAACTGTTTGCTTATTTGCCTGCAGGGATGATAGCTGTTAAGGGTTCATTTTCTAAGAGAGAAACTTCTAGCACTGCATCTTGGCCTTGTGCCTCAGGCACTGCCCTCTACTGTTTGTAACCAACTCTCTCTTGTTTTCTCTCTGCCTGTGCCCTCCCTCCTTCCTCCACCCTTTCCCAGGTTCGATCCATTAGCACCAATGTCCGGAGAAACCTGGCCTTCCACACACTCAGCCAGGAAGTCCTGCTCAAGGAGTTCTCCACTATCTCCTGAGGCCACACGTACCTGAGCAGCCACTGACTGCCCTTACTCATGAGGCTCCTGGGCTGGAGGGACAGGGAGGGGAGAGGGGCCTGTCCCCAAGGTTGGAGAAAAACAGATACCAAGTTCTCTCAGTGATGGCTGCACTTCAGTGGAACTTGGACAGCAGGGGCCAGGAAGGGCAAGCCAGGGATAATCTTATTTGGGGGGATGGGGATGGGTGGGCACAGGGAGAAGCCTTCAAGAAGGGGACTTCCAGGGTGGGCTCCCTGGACACCTCCTCACATTTCCAATTGAGGTTATAAGTTGTGGCTGCTGACTAATTTTCAGGAACTGTTGGGGCAAGCCTTAGGGTGATGCCAACACCCTGAGGGTCAATGGCTCTCCTAGGCTTCTGAAAACAGACTCGGATGTAGCTGGAGCCAATTCTGCTTCCTTTGGGCCTGGGACTGAGCTGGGCTTGAAGTGTCCCCTTGTCGTTAGGACCTTATCTCAGGCTTAGGGTAGGGTAGGAATGGGATACCTTTTTTCTATTTTCTAAATCCAGAGGTGACTTCTCTAGGAGACTGAAGATTAGAATCCACCCAATGCTCTGCTGTCCAGCTACCACTTTCTGGATTTGCTTCTTGGCACCAGGAGTACCTGTTAGCTTTCTCCTGCCTTCCAACCCATTGACTCGTCAGTACTTATAGAGTCACAACCTTAGCTTTTCATTTTCATTCTGGTTTAAATGGCTTTTGAGAGAGAGAGAGTGTGTGTGTGTGTGTGTGTGTGTGTGTGTGTGTGTGAAATAAACATTGACAGGTTTTCTGGAGCCCTCAGGTGCCTATTTTGCTGGTTCCCTTTCCAGCAGCTTCCCCACCTCCCCAGCCACCACCTCCTCTGGGAGCCTCTCCTGCCTGTGCTGAGCTCCCCTCCACGTGTTCCACCCCCTCACCCCGGCTGTTGTTTACATCCAGCCTGCCTGAGAATTTCCTCTGGGGTGGAATCTGTTCCTGCTGTGGTCTGGTGCCTGGGAGGGAGAGAACCTGCTGGAGGCAGGGTGCCCTCCATCTGAAAGAGGCCAGGTGAGCGTCATGGAGAGGCCGTTCTGTCTACCTATATTCTGGACGGAGACACAGGCAAGTCTCCTGACCTTTGGGAAGCTGGCCTGTGGTTCCTCCTCTGGACAGCCTCCATGGGACTACTGTAGGCTTTCCCAACCCAACAGCTGCCTCCTAAGTAGCTGCTGCTCTGAGATCCTCCCTTTCTAAAGCACTTTCTAAAGCCCTCAGGATGGCAGGGAGCAAGCAGCACAGGAAGAATCTGGGAGTAAGTGCAGGAATCCAGCAGTGAGAGCAGATCTGGAACCTCCCTGGCTGCTATCCACTTAGTTTCAAATCTCTTTGGGATACTTGCCCTCCTTGGGAACCAGAGTTCTGGCTCCAACATTGAGCAGATGTGCACTAGTTCCAGAGAATCCACTAACATGCTGCCATGTATAGATGTAGATTCTTAAGAAATCAGGGGCTGGGTCATCTCTGATCACTAGATGGATAGCTCAGCCTGGGGCATTTAGTGTTTTCCACAGTGATAAACCTCACAGGAACTGGAGCTGGAAGCTGGTGGCAAGTTGAAGTTATTAAAAATTGATTTGTATGGGACAGTCTTTTTAGTGTCTTTTTTTCCCCTCTTAATCACTGTTACCCAAGACTTTCTCAAAGACAGAGTTAAGGTAATTTCCTAGGTACTGGTCCTGTCTGGCTAGGGGACCCGTGCCTATCCTTATAGACTCTGCTCCTGACTCTCTTGGCCCTAGTGGAAACCACTTCCTCTCAGAGAGTTGTAGCCTCCCTTCCTTCTAGGTGAAAGGAGGGAGAAGAGAGTTTGCTTATCTCCAGACTTGGTGTTGAGGAGGCCAGCCAGGCCATCTGGGCCATTTCTGGATTCCTGCCAGCCTTTCCTATGAAACGAACAAGGGCAGGGCTAGGGCATGCGGCAATAAGTAAAGAACTCCCTGCCCTTCGTTTTAAAGGCCCATCTCTTGGCCCATTGACATATACCTATTCTAAGAACTCCAAACAGGAATCCCATCCTCTCCTAGAATTCAACCTCACAAGGAGCTGCCCGTTCTCTGTCCATGTCCCAGCATCTGTGCTAGGTCTGTGGAGGACCCTCTAGAGTCAGGGGAGAGCCAGGAATAGGGCATTGCTCCATAAGACAGTCCTTCAGCTGCTTGTACCCCTTTCATGCTTGAACTCCCACCACAATTCCTGCTGGGTTAATTGAATCAAGTCCTTGGGAAATTAAATGCAATTGAAGAGATTAAATATGCAGGTCAGTTTAGCTGGAGCTTTCAATCTCAGAGGAGCTGCTGGGCAGGCAGGATGACCTGGGACCTGCCACCATGCCTCCAGACCCACCAGTCATTGCTCACGTCCATTCTCATGGTGAGTGGGTGGGCTCTTGGGCTAGGAGCCCGGGAATCATCCTGAGGAAGGTTAGACAAGTAGACTCAGTCATTCAGTAGCCATTCCTGGGAGTCAGAGGTGGCTCAGCTCTATGCTAGCCCCTGGCTTCAGGAAAGGAGCTAATCTAAGAGAAGAGGGCCTCATAACAAGGACATGTCTTCCCCACTCTGTATCCTCACCTGGATGCTCAGATCTTCTGGAAAACAAGGGATCTAGGGCAGGGCAGGTGACAGAAGAGAGAAGGGCTGGACAGTTGAAAGAAAAAAACAAGGAACAAAAGAGCAAGAAAGTCTTAAGAAACAGACCTTGTTCACTTTCTTTTCCTTTTCTTCCCCGTTGGCCAATAGGGATCCTTAGATCAAGGAAGAAGTCACCCTGAGAGTGAATGGGACCCAGAGACAGGCCCTGGAGTGGGTGAGGGTGGGGGGTCCTTCTGAGAGAAGAGAAAATGATAGCCCTCTGGCCTGAGATGAGCCTGTATTAGAGGCTGAGTTGACCTTTATTCTGCATCCTCATTCCTCTTCAAGCAGGGTGGGCCCTGGCGGGGGCCACAGAGACAGATACATGAGAAGAGCACAACAGAGAAAATAGGGGCTGACCTGGAGACTCTCTGAACAGGGGACTCAGAGACATACCCGACCCGTGCTGACGGTGGGGGAAGGACTGCCTGAGAATTGGGGGCGGGGTTTCCTCACCGTAGGGCCTTCGGCTCCCTCTTCCACCCCTAAGACCCTTGGCTTCAGGTTTAGGGAGTAGTGTTTCTGGAGAGCCAGTCTCCCTTCCTGCACTTCCCAGCTCACCCTTTCACCGGGTGCCTCCCCCGAGCTGCAAAGAGGAGGGGGCGGGGGTAGGGGGAGCCAATCCCGGCAGCGCCAAAGGGGGGAGGCGCGGTGACAGCCTCGGGGAGGGGGCGGGAGGAGAAAGGCAGCTCGGCTCCGCTTTCAGCTCCGCTCTGCCTCCGGCTCTGCGCTCACCTACAGCCTAAACCTCCCGTTGCTGCCCCAGGACCCCCTGGTGGGCCCTAGACCCCGGCCTGGTCCCCAGACTCATCCCCAGTCCCGACTCTCCCGGCCCCCAGCCCTAGCAGCGTGCTACACCGCCAGGGGGCGCCGTGTGAGCGCCCTATCCCGGCCACCGGCGCCCCCTCCCACAGCCCAGGCGGGACGGGAGGGGGGCGCCTGGGGCCATGCGGGGCCAGGGCCGTAAGGAGAGTTTGTCCGATTCTCGGGACCTGGACGGATCCTATGACCAGCTTACGGGTGAGTCGGTGGCTCAGGAGTCGCAGGAGGGAGGGCAGATTCCCCCCCCACCCTCGCCCCTCCCAGACCCTTAACCCTCTCTAACTCCGGCCCGGCCCTTACCCGCACTCTACCCCATTTCCAGGCACCCTCCCCACTGTTCTGGGCGGAGGAGACTAGGGTTCAAAGCTTTAGGTCCCTCGGGGGTGGGGGGAGAGCAGGCCGGCAGGTGGGAGAGGCAGCAGGTGTGGGCGTGTGTGACACAAGGCTGGGAGAGTGTCTGAAGGAGGTGTTACGTGCGTGAGCGCCTGTCATTCCTTGTGTGTGTCTGTGTGTGTGTATGTGTGTGCACCTCCCACAGCTGATTGCAAAGTGCCCTAGGCTTGGTGACAGCCAGGGTGAATGTGATTGCGTGTGTGGCTATGCAATTGTATGATCTTGTCAGATGTTTGAGTGAGGTTATGTAGGACCCTGATTGTACTAATGAAGTTGTTTTAACCATGTGTCTCTGTTCTATATGCAACTCTGTGCTTTAAGTGTGTGATTCTGTATGAAGTGGCATATGACTACCAGAATGTGTCAGGGCTTCACTTTATGGTGATGTGTCTCTTTGTAACACTTTATTACTGTGAACCTCCTGGGACAGGCATTTGTTAAAGTGGGTTGTGTCGTTTTGTGATTGTGAGACTATGTGGGTTATACTGGCGTTTGATGCTGATTGTGTACTTTTGTGTGGTGATGTCTGCAGTGGGGCTCTGTGAGTGTTTATGACGCGTTTTACCCTTGCTGCCTCTCTGGCTTCCTGGTGCAGAAGGGGGTCATTAGTGCACACCGCTGCTTCCCCATGTTTTCTGCAAATAGCCCAGGTGGACCTAAGGAGGAACTCTAGTCTCCAGCTGCCCAGACTGGCTCCCAGGAGCAGCAGTTGGCCCCTGTGGGGAGGCTTTGGTTAGTGCTGGGTCAGCCCCCCCAAAAAGTACTCAGAGATCATTCTTACAATTGAAGCTCTTTCGGCCCCCAACAGCCCTCTCAGAACTTCACCCAAACCCAGAGAAAAACACCCTCTTGCCTCCCTTCCAGACCCAGATATAGAAGCTCTAGGCCTGGGAGGTACCATAGGGCCTCCCCAAACCACTTAGCTGCCCAGGCATCGTCTCTCTCCCACAGTAGGGAGGTATGTGAGACCAGTACATCTGTGCCTGTGCATATTTCTGGGTTTGGTAGGCAGATCCATGTGTTTGTGTGGGTGACTGTGTCACCTTGTGTACATTTCCATGTACGTGTGTGTTTCTGTCTCTCATTGTGCAGCCTGCTCAAGAACCTCAACAGAGAATGGGAGGAGGGAGACTGTCTCCCCTGTGTCTGAAATGAGCTGGGGAGGTGAAGGGAAGTTTTGATCCTCTTCTGTCTTGAGAGAAGTGAGGTTAAGAATTGGGGAGAGGGAGAGGACTAGGCTGTAATGCCTTGAGAAAGTGTCTCCCCCACTCATTGACCCTAGAGAGGTCATAGTCCCTATGCCGAGACCCGCAGAAGGGGGAGCCCTTCCACTCAGGCAGGCCCTAGATGTGTCTCAAAACTGGTTGGAATTCAAAGGTCCAGCTGTCTGGCTCTGCTTTGAACTCTGTTCTCACCAACTCAGGATTTTGAGAGTAGTAAGGGCCCCGGGGCCCTCATTAACACCACATTAGTTACTGTTTACTTCCTGCTTTAATTGATTCTTCCTTTAGTGGAATCATCCCCTCCCCACTTGGCTATTTGAATCAGATTGGATGAAGGTGGGGAAGCGCTCGTGTTGAAAGGTGCAGGAATGAAGTGTGAGTACCAGCTATGTATAACTTTTGCTCTCTGGGGCTCACTTGTCTCATCTGTAAAATGGGGAATACCACTGCCTGCCTCCCACGGGAAATAGGTCAAATCTTGACGAGCGTCAAGAATCGCGTTCCATATCATCAGCATCCTCGCTGTAGATAGCTCCACACACGACTAGGAAAGTAGAAATAGGGCTACCGGGAGCTCTCCTTTCCAAGGAGGTCTTACCTTACAGCGGGAGACAAATGGGGTTGGGACGCCGACGTTCAAGGCGCTGGATGATTTGAGACGCCTGAGCTGAAGCCTGAAGGGGAGTCGTTGTCCGCGGTGCTGAAGATCGCGCAGGGCGAAGGTGCAGCCGGGCCGTCCGAGTTCCCAGATTTCCTTTCCCGTGCAGGCGGGATTCCTTGGATCAGACTTGAGGGTAGTCTTTGGCTCCCGTCATCCTGGCCCATCAGGCTGACAGAGAGGGGGCCCTAAAGTCATACCTCAGGACATCCTGGGGGCCCTCGACCGCTTTCCTTCTCTACTCCCACCCCAGGCTCGAAACAAAACTGGGGAGACTTCTGGGGGAAAAAAATCCCAGCCCCGCCCTGCCTCTAACCCTTTCAGTCTTCCGAGCCGAGCAGGTCCGCTTGTTAGTGCGGGAGGGTGGGGAAAGGCAGCGATCAGCAGCGGTTCTGTCCTAGCCGGAAGTGAAGAAAGGACTGGAGATGAGAGAGTTGAGACCTGGCTGGCTAAGGCCTGAGCTTGGGTCCTTGGACCTGGGATCTCCGGAGTCCCGTCCCTCTGGCCATAGATATCGTTCCCCGGACAGGGGCGCCCCCGTGTGGTGTTAGAGGAGCCACGCTGCTGCTTCTGGCTTAGTGGAGCTGATTCCGAAAGGGAATGTCGCCAGATCAAGTGGTGAGATTTGCGTGGAGTTTGCAGTTGACTCTCGCCTCACCTATGTAGGATTTTTATCCAAAAATATGGAATCCCAGTCGGAGGAGTGGGACTATGTCTCCTGTAGGCTCTCCCAGCAGTTTGAAATCATTATTGGGTCCTGGAAGGGTTTACTTTGGGTATAATCCAGGAAAAAGGGGTCAGGGCCGGCACTGAGGGGGGTTTCTTCTTCCTCCTCTCCTGATGCATTTGACTGGCTGTCAGCGTATGATGGGAAAATGTGTGAACCTGCTGCACCAGGACAGAGGGACACAAAACAGTTATGAGAGAAGGGGATTCAGAGCCAGGAGACAGAGACCAGCAGGGGCACATCCCTGCTGCCTCCTCTTTGCCATCCTAATACACTGGCCAATTCTTCCTTCTCCCTCCTGCTCTCTCTCCCATTGGTCTAGGAAGTCTGAAAGTGTGGGAAGTTACCATGACAACTGTGTCCTCTTACCCTTTCGCATCTCCGTATCAAACTGAGAGGAGGAGGGGTGCGACAGGCAGAGAAGGGGGAGCTGAAGAGGGGCAGTAAAAGATAAGGTTTATTCCCCTTCCAGCTCCCTTTTCAAAATCCGTGGGTGCTCCATTCCCCGTCAGAAATCCAGAAAACATTTCCAGAGAAGGCTGTGAGTAGAGTCCGTCCCCCCGTTACCGCTGTCGCCACCTCGCACCAGCAGAGGAACTTTGGGGACGGGTGCTTCAGATGATGGGGACATGGTGAGTTCCCCTCATGTGGCCCGGAGAAGATAGGGAACGGAATGAGGCTCTCATGTCTTAAGATCCTCGTCTTGCCGGTCCGCCCCTCCGGCGCCGCCCACTCAGGGCCCACTAGGATGAGGGCGGAGACTGGACCGCCCAGGGCCTTGGGGGCGGAGCTTGGCTGCTGCGCTCTCTGCCGAACCATGAACCGATGCCCCCGCAGATGCCGGAGCCCGTTGGGGCAGGCAGCGCGATCCCTCTATCAGCTGGTGACTGGGTCACTGTCGCCAGGTATGAGGAAGGGAGAAGGGGGCTGGACCCCGCAAAAAATGAGTGAAATGGGATAGGTGGCTTACAGAGGTGGGGAGGGAAAGGGCCCCTCACAGAGATGGAGGGAGCATGATCCCTCAAAGAAAGGAGTTTAAAAGGCAAGACCCCTGACAGAAGTGGAGCTAGGGATAGGGTCCCATACAGAGAAGGTGGAGGAGATAGGGGGTCTTCAAAGAAGAAAGGAGAGGAGGCATCACGGTCCCTCACAAGGGTGGAGGAGGGGCCAGGGCTTTTCACTGAGGGCAGAGGAGGGGACCTCAAGCAGATGGATGTAAGGGGCAAGTCCCCTCACAAGGATAAAAGGAGGCAGCTTGCCGCAGAGCAGGGAAAAGGCACAGCCCTTTGCTGAATTGCTTAGTTTAATGGGATATTAAGATGACTGGGGTCAGTGTCCAGAAGGAAAAAATCCTGAGATAGGAACAGACCAACATGAACTCAGCTAGTGAGTTAGTGTATGAAGGGATGGATAGACTCGTGTGGCATAAGGATTGTATGTCACCGTTTTTTCTATCTCTGGGAACCTGTATTAAGGAGGTTGTGCATCATTGGGGTTGTGATCACTGGGGCTGTGCATCCCTGGGGTTGCATATCCTTGAGAGTGAGACTGCATGTACCTGGAATTCTATGCTTTAGAGTTGGGTTGGGGATTCCTGAGTTAGTTGTGTAGCTTTCACAAGGTTGTACCTTGGTGTGAGATTTGTGGGATTTATGACATGTGGATTGTGGGTATCATGTCATGGCACTGCTGAGATTTACACACACCTCCACTTGGGTTTCTTAAGACTGCCTTGGCAGGGCCCACAAAATCCAGTATCTCCTCCCCACTTGGCCTGGGGAGATGAAAACAACCTAGCCCGGTGGCATTCTGGGATCGGTAGTTCTCTGGTTCTCTCCATGGTATCCACTTGAGTCCCTAGAGTATAGGTAGGGCTCTCCTTGCCATGTGCTTCCCAGAAGTGGGGGAGATGGGGCTGAGCCAGAGCCATGCTTGGAAGTCTCTTGGGGAGCGTGCATCTCCCAAGCCCCCTGCTTGGGCCTGTCTCCAATGACAGATGACTGGAGCCAGGCAGGGCCAGCTCTCAATCATAGCAGGCATGACTTCCAGGCCCCAAAATAGCCCCAAGGCCTAGGGAGGTCATTAATCACCTGATGCAGCTGGGGGCTGCTATGTCTTTTGGCCTGGCTGGGGATGTAGTGGGGCTGGGGGACTGAGAGAAGAGCTCTGCGATCTTCACTGGCTGGAGTCTTCACTGGGGGAGCAAGTGCAGACAGGAAAGTGGGACAGTTGCATAGCGTGGGTCCCCCACCCGTAAGGCAGTATTACTCTAGGAGGTAAACGACTAGATGATAGGAATATTTCTGTGGTTAGATTTGAGGGACTGGAGAGGGCCCACTTAATGCTTCAAGATTCTTTTCTGTGAGCCCTCACTCTGCCTGAAGTGCTTCCATTAAGACTTCACTCCTTTGGGTGAAGAGCTAAGTCTCTGAAGGTTGAGGGTGGAGGTGAGAGAGGGAAGAGGAGAGTCCAGGGACAGGGCAACTGGGTGCAAAGTTGTCAGTCTTCCATCTGTGAATCACCAGCAGAGAGCAGGGAGATGTGCTGTGCTGCCTCTGTTGATCCACATAGTCTGGCATGGCATTCAAAGCTTCATGGAATCCGACCCTTTTTGGTCTTATCACTCATAGCTCCCCCAACATGAACTAAGCTATAGTCACCCAAGATTCCTTGATACTCCCACACAGATTGGAGAGACAGCCTGAGGGAGCTGGCAGATCATTGGTTTCGGTTCAAGTCTTGATCCATCCTTTATCATCTGTGTTATCTTGGGAAAATCACTTCTTTGAGCCTCAATTCCTTCATCTGCAAAATGGATTTACTACTTCTGACTCTGACCACATCACCTGTAAACACAGGAATAATAGACTCTCTCTCTTAGGTTTATTATGAGGACTAAGTGAAATAATATATGTAAAGTATTCAGGACACAAAATGTACTCAATAAATGTTGATCCCTTTGTTAAGGTGAGCTGTTGACATTTTAGCCATCTTTTAAGAACCACCTCAAAAAATACCCTCTCCAAATTTTTCCTGGCCTCCCAGTTAGAAAGCTTTTGCTATAGCTCATTTCATAGCTTGCCTAGAACAGTTTCTACCACGTAGTAGGCACACAACAAATATTTTTTGAATGAATAGATGCTTTATAGTTCTCTCAAAGGGCTGTCTCTGCCTGTCCAGTGGGAGCTAGAACCCTTTTGGTTCACCTTTGTTCCATAGGCATCAGCTCAGAGCCTGGGATTCAATTTGTGTACATCCAATTTTTTAACATCTTTGCTCTCTAGGAGCTTAGAATCTAGTTGAGAAAACAGGACCGATCCAGAAAGATCTGGGTTCAAATCTGCTTTATCTCCTCTTAGCTAGGTGACCTTAAGCAAGTCCCTTTACCTCTCTGGGCCTCGTTTACGTCATCAGTGAAATGGGCACAATACTGTTCACTCTGTTTACCTCATGGGGTTGACATGAGAAGCCATCAAGATAACAATGTGGAAATCCTTTGGGAATTGCTAAGAGCTTATAGAAATGTAAAGGGGGGAGTGTCCTGTGATTAATAATGGTAGCAAACACTTCAGCTGTTACTCTGTGCCAGGAGTCTTTCTAATAGCTTTCCGTGTATTAATTCATTTACTCCTCCCAACAACCATATGAAGTGGGAAACTGAGGCACACAGAGATTAAGAACTTGCCCAGTTAATTGCAAGTAGCAAAGCTGGGATTTGAACCCAGGAAGTCTGGCACCCTGGGTTACCTACTATGCTATGCTGCCTCCTTTTACTGTTCCCACTAATAACATTACAGAAATAGATGCTGAGTTTTGAGGGCCCAAGAATGAGTTCAGGAGAAATTCAGGAAGCTGGGAGCCCGCTGAGGGCTGGAGGCTTTGAAGGGAAGAGAATTTAAGCTGCCTCTAAAGGATAGGTAAGAAGTGTAGGATAGAAGGAGAGCAGAAGGGAAGGCATTCCAGGTAGAGGGAATAGCAGGAGCAAAGACACAGAGATAGCACCGAGTTTGGTGTGTTGAGGGACAGAGAGGAGGCCAAGCTAGCTGAAAAAAGGGGATCTGCTGATGAGGATAGAAGGAAGGGTATTAAATGCCGGGTGTGGAATTTGGACAGTGATAGATATTTGCTGGTTTCATCTGTAAATCTGTAACTTTTCTAAAGTGTGAGAAACCAAAAGCAGTCCCTGAGTTGACTTCTTCCTGGGGGAGGGTGGAGGGGCAAGCAGAGGACCATGCCTGCCTGAGGCATACCCTCATTCTGAGTCCTCCTTTCCACTCCTTCCTGGGATGCTGCAGGGTGGGAGGAGAGGAAAGGGGTAAGGTATGGTCTGAGATGGATGCCTGACCCCATGTGGTGGCCATGTAGAACTGCAGATGAGTGAACCTCAAATTGAAGCAGTAGGGACCAGCCACCACCCCGACCGTCAGCCCACAGAGACACATTTATCCCAGAGCTGGACAAAAGAGGAGGGATCCTTCTGGGTCAGTCCCCCTAAACTGGGCCTCCTGGGTGGGCAAGCTGTCTAAGAAGGGAGCCAATGTAGCGTGGTGGTTTAGAGCAAAGGCTCAGAGTCAGACTGGGTTAAAATTGAAGCTCTGACACTTAACTGATCTGGAAGATTTGCTTACTCTCCTTTTGCCTCTTATACCACCTATAATGTGGAGATAATAGTACCTCCTTCATAGGTTTATTGTGAAAAGTCAATGTAATAATGTCTGTAAGCACATAGCACATAGTGAGCGCTCAGTCAATGTTAGTCAGCTGTGGCAGTAACTCAGACTCTTCTGGCTCATTGGCTCTGCAGGCCTCTCCTCACCCCACTACACACTCACGCACTACCACCACCACCAGCAGCAGGAGCAGGGAAGATGGAGGAGGGGCTCCAGGAATGCTCTAGGGGCAGGGGACACCATCAGCATGGGGTGGGGGTGGCTCCCTTGGAGAGTTCAGATTTCCCTCCTACCCTGGGCTTCTCTACCAGCTCAATAATGGTTCCCAAGGAGCAGGCAGGGCTTTGATAGCTCCTGGGTAAGGCCCCAGCCAGGAGGAATGGAAGAGTATAGTCCCTTCTCTCCCAAGGATCTTGAGTCTCTTGGTCCCTAAGGCAGCCTCAGTAAGTCCCCTCCCCAGAGGGTCGTGATAAGGCTAAGCAGCCTTTTTCCTGCCCAGGCTATTGGACCTAATCCTCCTCCCTTGGGCCTCAGTTTCCCTGTCTGTGGCCTGTGGGAAGAGAGTGCTTCCTGCCTCACAGTCTCCATGGCAACCGCAATCAATATTGGTGGTGTCCTCCTGACTGAGAGAGGTCATTGCCTTCTCTCCCCTTATATTCTCATACAGTTCCGTGCAGATACAATTACACAAGCACTGTAGACCCATACTCCTAATTATAGGACACATTCATACTACCAATCTTCAGACCCACATCCCACAACCTTACTAAAACACAGACACCTCACATCCCATACACACTCAGAAATACTCTAATATACTCACACACATACCGTAGAAACCCAGGTCACATTTGCATATATACAAGGCACACACTTAGTAGACAGGTGCACAATCATGTAAACACACACACACACACTTAAGAGGAGATACACATACTCTTCATTCAGACCAACACAGGAATATACAGACAAGAAAATACCCAGACACCCATAACATATTCTGGCCCAAATATCTATTACGTGTACATGTGCAGCTCATTGTTTCTCACACACATACATGCTGCCCTTCCCTGCTTTTCCCTAAGCATAGCTCCTCCCTCTGCCCCCTCCCTTTGGCACAGAGCAGCCACAGAGTATCTGGGGGAACTGTCCTCAGGGACAAGCAGGTCACTGCTTCCCTCCTCTGGCCTGGCCTTGCCATATCCTTCATGCCAGAGGCTCCTGAGGAGATGCCAGTCCATAGGCTGAGGTGGCCCTCTTAAGAGGAAGAGGCTGTGGCTGGGAAGCTGTGGTTGGGAGGCGTGTGGGGCATAGGCGGGGTGAGGCGGGGGAGAGGGAGGAGATCCAGGGAGGGAGATGGGGAGGGACACTGCAGGCAGTCCTACTCAGGCTGGGGAGCCTGAGGGGGAGATGTTGTAAGGAGGGCGGGCCAGCGTGTCTGAGCCTCAGCAGGTGGAGCCATGCCCCAGGCCCACCATGAACCTGGAAGGGCTGGAGATGGTTGCTGTGCTCGTGGTCCTCGCTCTGTTTGTCAAGGTCCTGGAGCAGTTTGGCCTCTTTGAGCCTGTCTCCTTGGAAGGTAACTCAGCTGTCTAGGCATGTCTGGGCTGCTGGCGGAGGGACAGCTGGCTGTAGCCTTGGGGAGGGGGTTACTCTGATTTCATGACTGGAGGCGGGGGTGAGTAGGTTAGTGATTGGATAGGGCATCTGGGGGAGATGAGGAGGGCTGCCTGGGGAATAGGACATCTGGGAGAGGTAAAGAGGGGGACTCAAGGAGTGGATCTGGGGGAGGTAAGGAGGGAGTCTGGGAGAATGGGTGTCTGAGGGAGGTGAGGAGAGAGGGACAGGGTGTTTGGGGAGGTGATGAGGGGTACAGCATATGAAGACTGGGGTATGGAGATGAGGGGAATCTGGGGCACATGAGGAGAGCTCTAGAGACAGGCAGAGGTATCTGGGGTAGAGAAAGGAGGTTCCAGGGATCCTGAGATAACACCAGCCTTCTGGGGATTCACTTTTGGGGCCAAACAGCACCTCTGAAAATACGTATGACTCTCCACGCCTCTATCCTTGCAGGTGTAGGTTACAGAGTGTGTGTGTGGACTCAGTGTGTGAGAGATATGGGGGGTGTGACTGTGTGTCCATGTGTGTAAAAAGGACAATTTGTGTGACTATGTGAGACTGTGTATGTGACAGGGTGTGTGGCTTTCTGAGATGGTGGATATGACTGTGCCTGAGGGGTACAGGGTGTGTGGCTAAGCCTCTTTGGTTATTGGATTGCATTTGTGGCTATTCCCAGAGCTCCCTGAGGATATACCAGCTCCATACCCAAGGCTTGGAATGGGAGTGGGTTCTGGAGGGACACTAGTGGGAACACTGTGAATGAGACATTTATAGATCAGCTCTGGCATGAGGGTGAGGGTGGATCAGATCACGGATCCTGCTTCCCAAGCCCCCTTGCCTCTCCCAGTTCCTCTCAGGATCCAAAGGCAGAATGGTCTCCAAGGCCTAGATATTGGGAATGGGAAATCAATTCTCCACCCCACCCCAAAGTCAAGTGGGGAGAGTGATATTGGAGGTAGAGAGAGGAGCCCATTCTGCCTCCCCAGAGAGTTTCGACCTCTCTCCTCTCCACACAAAGAACTGTGCAGCTTCATAGCATGGCAACTATACCCAGTTTCACCAGAAACAGGAAAATGCAAGAACCAAGATAGGAGGGCTGCTGGGTAGACACCTGGGAGAACTGAAAAGATGTGAATGAAGTTGGGGACAAGAGGAAGTCCATGAATTGCCTACTCTAGGGTTCAGTAAGAGCAGAAAACTCCCAGCTCACCCTCCATCCTTTGCTGTACTTATTGAGGTGGGGTGAGGAGCAGGGTTGGTCCTAGATTAACTGGGGTTCATCCAGTCTTGAAAAGATGAAGTCAGTTGGGCTCTAACTTGCCGTCCCCTTTAGACTGGTGGGGAGAGGGGTCATCCAGAAAACCCAGGCGTCCTATAGGCTAAAGGCAGCCACTTTCACTTCCCACCTTCCAAGGAGCCTAGCGGAGACTGAGTCCTGGGTGCAGGCAGGGGACCAGATAAGGGGGGATATATAAGGAGGGGGAGGATGAGAGAGGTGAGGGAGCCGTCCTCTAGTCCGGCTACTACACCACTGGAGGCCCCAAGCTCAATCCGGCTTCGGGAAACCAAAGTCCAGGCTAATGGAGCCCTAGGCCGGGGGCCAGGCCACCATCGATCCACTGCCTCTCTCCCACCCCTCCCTAGCTCCTGTGGGGGAGGGGAGAGAGAGACCTATTGGAGGGGGAGAAGGCATTCACTGCAAGCAGTTACCTCCTGGGAGCACAGCCTTGTCTTAAGGGTGGAGCCTGGCTTGGGAGGGTGGCGCCTGCGTGGGAGCTGGGGTGCCGGAGTAACCTACAACCAAAGGAAGTTGAGCCCCTCCAGGAATGGACTGAGGCCAACTTCAGTGTGCCAGATCCAGTGGACTTTGGCCCTGGAGTCTGGAGGTATGTGCATCTGGGAGACAGACAGACACACCAAGGCAGAGGGTCTCCCTGGGATGCAATTAAAGCTGTGGGACATGTGTGTAAATAAGGGGACATGAGGTAAACTGTCATCAGTGGGCTCTGGCTAGTCTCACATTACACCAAAATACTCATCTTCGAGGTCTGTTGTTGCCTCAAAGTTTGCTATCATTTCACCTTCAAAGAGTAAGCCATACTGAAAGGGACTGGGAAGGGACATACTTTTAGGATGGGTAAGTTAGCTGATAAGGAACCTGGTTCCACTGGCAGGAAGATTCTAGGTGCCTTGGAATGAAGGGCTATAGGAGAGAAAGGTGAGTGTACCCAGGACGAATGAGGGTTCGGTGGGTGAGCTGTAGTCTTAGGTATCTGGGAGCCCTTGGCACCTGGGTCACAATATGATATGGGTGTGTGTCATGGTGACCTTGATATGTGTCATAATGTCATAAGGTCACAGAGTGTCATAGTGTCCTTAACACACTGTGCCATGATGTTCTAGGGTCATTGTGTGTTCTTGTGTGGTTTGATCATGCTGTATGAAAGATGGCCTGTATGGGTCCTCATATGTGTGTGTCATGTTTTTCCTAGGTCACACTTGTATATGTTTGTATTAAGGAGTACTAGGTCAAAGTGTGTGTGTGTGTGTCTCTGTGCATGTGTTGGAGCCTGCTTAATTAGGGCATTGGGTGTGAGTGAGTTATTGGGTATCAAGCTGTCACTGTATGGCATCCATTATTCTGTAATTTATCATTCTATGTGCACTATACACACCTGTCACTGTATGTGTGTGTGTGAGAGAGAGGTGTTCCTACCCAGGCAATCCTTGGGTTGGATATCACCCTCAGTGGTCAAGCCATAGCGCTGGAGCCAAGGGCACTGGTCAGCAGACACTAAGGCCAATGCCCCTCACCCCCCCGGCCGCCTGACTGTCCTCAGGCTGTGTCCCATTATACAAGGTGCTTGAGCCACCTCGGTGGACTTTCCAAACCTGTGAAACCCACTGGGGGTCCTCTAACCCTGCCACAGCTACTCTCACCAGTCCTCCCCCAACACCCACCCCCAGTCGGGGTCGAATTGTGATAGTAGGGGGAGGGGGGGACAGGGAATAGAGGAACTGTGGGGGTTAATGTGCCCTCCTGGGGTCTTCTTTCTCCCCAGGCCACCCACCAGGGCCCACTAAAAAAGCGCTGAAGCAGCGGTTCCTCAAGCTGCTGCCATGCTGCGGGCCCCAAGCCCTGCCCTCAGTCAGTGAAAGCAAGTGCCTCTCCTGTGCTTCTGGGGGCGGGGCCATATGTGTGGGGATGTGACCAGCGTGTGTGTGTGTGTGTGTGTGTGTGTGTGTGTGTGTGTGTGTGTGACCAATATGGCAAGGGTGGGGTGGGCGCTCGCTGACCCTAGTGTGAGGAAGTGGAATGCATGGGTCAGTTTTGGGGGCGGAGCTCGAGTGTCTATGGGCGCCATTCGTTGGCGAAATGGGCGGGATCCAGGTGTTTGGGCGTGGCCAGCGTGGCAGGGCCGTGGCCCGAGCCTTGCTGGTGTGGCAAACGTGACGGGGGCGGGGCCAGGCGACTGGGAAGGTCTGTAAGTGGCTGAGATGGGTTAGAGTCTGTGCCTCTGGCCACGCGCCCTGCCCCTGGGCATGTTTTGGGCCTCGAGATGTATGTCACCTGTGCCATGACTGGCGTGGAGAGGATGGAGACCGCCTTCTAGGTGCCGGTATACTTGGGTTTTTTAATCTCAGCCGGGTCCCCAGACTTCGTTTTGTCTCTAGGCTTCAGTTGGGCCTTGGCCACCTCATAGGATCATATTGCATTTTGCAAGCTATAAGGGCCCGTTTTGTAGTTATTTTTGAGAGTATCGTCATGGTTGATTTCGCTGGGTCCCACGTGGGGGTAGATTCCGGAAAAGGACAGGTGTGAGTCCCGCAAGCATGCGTGTGTGGGGTCCCTTTCATGTGTTTGTGCTCGTTCGTTACGTGTGCCTTTGCGCACGGGGCTGGGGTGTGTGCATTGTAACACGCAGGTCTGTGAGATTTGCTGTGAGTGTGAGGGGCGAGGTGTGTGTCTGCAGTTGGCCGGGTCTTCCGCTTTCTCGGTGACAGTTCCCTCCCTTCAGCATTAGCCGCCCCAGCCTCCCTCCGCCCCCACAGACCCCGCCCGCTGGACCCAGGTGACTTATTCTCCTGGTGGGGGCGGGGGCGGAGAGCTTCGGGATTTCGGGGTGGGGGCACTTGCCTGGGGAATGGATGTTGGGGCCTGGGGCGGGATTGAGATGGGGTCAGGGATGGGACCTTCACTAAGGCTTACGAGGGGTGGGGGCAGGGGTGGGATCTGGATGGGGCTTGCCTGGAGCTGGGTGGGGCATGGCTGGCATGGCTGGGATAGGCGGGACGGGCGGGACTTGGCTGGAGGGAAGGATCTGGGCGGGGCAAGGCCAACGCTGGGTGGATCTGAGTTGGTGTGGGAAGGCCTGGTCTGGGAATGCCGGGAGCTCCGACCCTCAGACGCCTCCTCTCAAACCCATTTTTCCTACTCCTCCCTTTCTGGGACGAATATGGGGCTGGAAGCCTTCCCCTCCAACCAGGGATCAAGGCCCAGGGGCCAGCGCCGAGTTGGACCCCTGGCTCTGGGGCCAGGCCTGGCCTTGGACGGGGCCCGCTGATAAACCTCAAAGCTGACCAGCGTTTTCTCTCCTAGCCTTGACGTCCTCGGCTTGGGGTCCAGGGAACTGTCAGGCTGGTCTCCAGCGTTGGAGATGGGGGGATGGATGGGTCGGTGATTTTGAACAGGGATCGTGGGGGCCGGGCCTGAGGCGCGGCTGTCCCCCCCCCACCGACCCCCACAGACAGTGTGGAGGATGAGTTTGAACTGTCCACCGTGTGTCACCGGCCTGAGGGCCTGGAGCAGCTGCAAGAGCAAACCAAGTTCACGCGCAAGGAGTTGCAGGTCCTGTACCGGGGCTTCAAGAACGTGAGTGCAAAGCGAGACCAAACAGGGCTAGGGGTGGGGCAGGAGGGGCGGGGCCTACCCAGGACTTCTCTGATAGGATGGCCTGGGTGCTTTGGGGACTGAGAGGGAAGAGGATGGGGAGGGAGAACCCCTTGCCCTCTAACGGGAGGTTCTGGTCGGTTTGAAAGGGGACGGAGCCTGTAGACTGGCCGGTTAGTTCTGTGTTTTTTGTTTGTGCACTGGGGAGAAGTCTTGCTTCCCATTAGAAGACCTCCATGGTGAGCCCGCTGAAGACATGAAAATTTTCCCTCTGGGAATCTCTGGGCATGGGGGGAGGGGGGTAATGAATGGAAGGAGATTTTGTCTGCCCTCAGTCTGCCCCCACCTTCCCCAGGAGTGTCCCAGCGGAATCGTCAATGAGGAGAACTTCAAGCAGATTTACTCCCAATTCTTTCCTCAAGGAGGTGAGAGGACAAGGCCGGAGAGGAAGCAGCTATCCATCTCTAGGCTGAGTGGGAAGAGGGTTCTGGAGGGACTGGAAATGCCAAGTGATAAGAAGGGTTTGGGGACCCCCATAGAGGTAGGAAGCCCTCCCGGGTCTGGAAGCCAAGCTTACTTAGCCACACTTATTCCACAGACTCCAGCACATATGCCACTTTTCTCTTCAATGCCTTTGACACCAACCATGATGGCTCGGTCAGTTTTGAGGTGAGCTGGAGGAGACGGGCCAGAGAGGCCTGTTTCCTGGGGCTTCAGGGTCAGGATCTACAGGCCAAACCCACAGAGGAGGTTGGGTGAAGGGTATCTGAAGACATGGTTACCCACCCCACCCCTGCCTCCTTCCCAGGACTTTGTGGCTGGTTTGTCAGTGATTCTTCGGGGAACCATAGACGACAGGCTGAACTGGGCCTTCAACCTGTATGACCTCAATAAGGATGGCTGCATCACCAAGGAGGTGCTGGGCAACTGAAGAGCTGGAGGGGCTGTATGTGTGGGGAGGTGCAAAGGGCCCATACTAGGGAAACGTGACCCACATATGCATCACCAGCAAGGGGTGAGCCTGCCCTAGGCCCTAGGCCTCCTGGTTTGGAGGCTAGAGGCTCTGAGGAGGGATTCTCTTCTCTCTCGGCCTAACAGGAAATGCTTGATATCATGAAATCCATCTATGACATGATGGGCAAGTATACATATCCTGCACTCCGAGAGGAGGCTCCAAGGGAACATGTGGAGAGCTTCTTCCAGGTGCCTGGGACTGGGTAGGCTGGAGGGTGCTGGAGTGAAGGGAAGGAGGTGAAGTCTCAGAAGGGAACTTACCCTAGTTCTGCCTGCCTCTCTCCTGCCATCCCTCCTGTTCTCCCTATCTGACTACATTTTTGCAGAAGATGGACAGGAACAAGGATGGCGTGGTGACCATTGAGGAATTCATTGAGTCTTGTCAAAAGGTACAGGTCCTCGCCCTTCATATTTCCCTGGTCTGGACTCAGGGCCTGATTCAGTGATGTAGGGGAATGCTCCTCTGGGCAAAGTACTATCTCCCTAACTCACCTCCACTCCAGAATTCTGTTCCTTCACAACTCGGGGAGGCTCTGGGTGTCTTCTTCCTCACTGTCTCTCTCTGTCTCTGAATGTCCCATTTCTGACTCAGTGTCCCTCTCCCTGTCTCTGACAAGCTCTTTTTCTTTCTCTTTCTCTCCAATCTGCCTCTCTCACACCATGGCTACAGGACGAGAACATCATGAGGTCCATGAAGCTCTTTGACAATGTCATCTAGCTCCCCAGGAGAGGGGATCAGTGATCCTGGGGGGACCATCCTATAGTCCTAGTGCAGGTGGACTGCACCCTTTTCTTCCCAGGTCTGTCCTCATCCTAGCCCTGCCCTGGGGGCTGTAGGAATCCAAGAGCCTGGGGATTCAGTGGTCCAGATCTGTGGAGCTGAAGGGGTCAGGGAATGGGGAGAGCATATCTGCGGGGTGTTCCCAGCTCCCAACAGCTCTTACTCCCTTTCTGCCTGACACTCAGTGTTGAGGGTGCCCCTGCTATAGAAGTTGAGTGGTTCTCCACCTTCCACCCCAACTCTAGAAACCACAACACTAGACAAAATGTCTCCTGCTATGGTGCTTCCCCATCCCTGATCTCATAAACATTTCCCCTAAGACTCCCTTCTCAGAGAGGCTGCTCTGTCCTTGGCACTGACTGGCCTTTCAGACCAGGGCCTTTGAGAGCCCTGTAGGAGGGGGACAAGAATGTAGAGGGAGAAATCCTGGGCCTGAGCCAGTGGTCCTAGGAGGTGGCTGGGGTAGAGAGCAGAAAGTCCTGGAGATTGTCAGTGAGAGCTCAGGCATGCCAGGCTGTGGAACTCTGAGCTCCATAGGTCTGCTGTCCCAAGCCATGAGGATATGAGTTTCCAGGTTCTTCAGAAAACCTTGTCTTCTTGGAAACACCACAGAAATTTTCCATACCATGTTCAGTATCCCAGGAGAGCCTGGGATCCTAATGTCTCACTCATCCCTGGAAATCCTTCCTCTCCTTCCTTCCTGTTTGTATGGTGGTGGTGGCAGCAGGGGAAATATGGGTGGGAGATGTCCTGGCTGATACCTGCCAAAGTTCCAGCCTACCCTCTCTGATGGCTACAATTTAAGTTTTCATTTGCCATTTCCTCTGGAGGCATAGAGTAAGTCAGGGACTATCCAGTGGATACCCTAGAAGGAGGGAGGCAGGCATAGCATCTGAACCCAGTGTGGGGGCATTCATTAGAATCTTTGATTTACCCAGGCTCTATTCCAAGCCCCCACATAACCTCCTCAGTTCCCACTTAGAGTCTCCTTTTGCTCTATTGAATCAACCCAGAGATGCCCCTGAGCACACCTAGAAGGCAGGGACCATAGGACCCAGGTCCCACCTCATTGTCAGCACCCCTACCATGCTGCCACCCCTTAATACACTTGCTTGTCCCATTTAGCTGACCCTCCCAGTCAGCCAGGATCTGAGGGGAAGGGCCCCCAGAGAACCCCTTTTCTCATCAGAACACTGTTGACTGCTTTGCATTTTTGGCTCCTCTGTATATTTTGTAAAATAAGAAATACACCAGATCCAATAAAACACAATGGCTATGCACAGGCTGTTGTCTCTGCCTTTTTGTCCCTCTCACCCCGTAACTCGTGCTCCTACAGCCTTTTAGATACCAAAGAAAGTGGCTCTCTTTTCCATAGCATGGTCAACCCTTGGCAGGGGACCGAGATAGAGGTTCTGGAAGGGTTGGAAACCTACCTGACCTCAGAGAGGCCCCCATGTGCATCTCCCTCTCATATCCTTAGAGGAGACAATGAAGAGACAGGATATTGATGTCCGAAAGACTATGCCAAGCCAGCTGTCTTTTGGCTGGACATTCTTACAAGTTGAATCAAGATTTTCTAATTTACAGACATCTTAGTTAATCTCAAAGTGCTTTCTTTTTGAGGAGGGAATTCCCTTTAGTTTCCTTTCTGTGAATATCCCAATCTTGCCTCTAGTATGGACATACATTTGTGTCTATACTCCAGCCAAGAATGATAGGGGATCAGAGGGAGTAGACCCAGGGCAGGTTACCGTGGAGCAGGTGACACAAAAGGTAATAGCGACTTCCTGTGTGCAGTGGGAACCTTTCTTTGTTATGCTCCTGGAGAGGGGCTGCCAAAGGTAGTTTCCTTTCTCGAGGGCACCATTATGTGGATTATGTGGTGACTGAGCTTCACCATCCACAGAAGGAGGATCATGCCTTCTCTTCTATCACTGTACACATTGAGAAGGTTAAGGAAGGGGTATGGTGTCCAAGAAACAAAAACTTACTTCCAAAGTCCATCATTTTGTCATCTGTGTTCCCTGCTCACATCATCACACAACTATCTGCTCCTTAGGTCCTTGAGTTTCTTTGGGTCAAAAGCCCTCTGAAGGATCTGATGGAAGTTGTGGGCCCACTGTCCAGAAGGAAAAAATGCATACTTTTCCATATATTTTTGTATCCCTGAAGCCCATCCATTTACCCTAAGTTAAGAACCTGTGATCTAGTCTACCTCTCAGTCTTCCATTGTACAGAACAGCAAACAGGCCCAAAGAGGGGAGAGGGCCTGCTCAAGGTCACTCAGCAAGTTTATAGGAGGATCAAGACTAGACCCAGTTCCCCAGGTCTCTGTCCAGGGTGGCGCTGGGGCACAGTAAAGATTTGTGCGTGTAAGATGGAGATGCTGTGCATATCATGCATAATCTAAACAAGGTGATACTGTGACAGGCTCTCATGATGCCCTATACTTTTTTGTGTGTGGCATTTCTCAGTTTGTCACCATGTATTTATTTGAGTGATTATTTGTCTTCTCCAATACACTATAAGCTCCTGAGGGCTTCTTGAGTGCCTTGACTAGATTTTTTTCCTTCACCACCCTATCCTTGGGGCCTGGCACATAATAGGCATTCAATAATTGTATGAATAATTGTGTGATTGGATGAACGAGCATGGTGAGTGTGTGTATATAACTGGGTTAGGTATGGAGACAGTCTCTGTATCTTAGGGTAGACCTAAGTTTAAGGGAAGTTGAAGTCTGAAGCTGAGAATTTCTAGTAAGGTGAGAAGTGCCCCAAAGCAAGGGCACACAAATGGGATCCAGAAAAAAACAGCAGGTTGGCATTATAATCATTTTTTCTGGCCATAGGTTGGATTCTGAATGTTGTTAGCTGCTCCATCCCAAAACGCTCTCCTTTCCTGCCCTCTGGTGTTTCATACTCTCCTGGTTTTCCTCTTACCTTTCTGGCCACCCCTTCTCAACCCTCCCTTGCAGACTCATCCTCAACTGGAATTCCAAATGTTGAACCCCACAGCTCAGACCTGAGTCTCTTCTCCAATCATATCCAATCCCATGGGTTTAAATACCATGTAGATGCAGAGGACTCCTAAGTTTATATCCCCAGAATTTTCCTGTGAGCTCCAAGACCCATATATCCAATTGCCTATTTGATATATTCATGTGGACTTGTAATGGTCAAACTTTAACATGTTCAAAATGGAGCTTTGATTCATGCCTTCCAAGTCTTCTTCATCTCAATAAATGACACCATCTACCTAGTTGCTCAGGTCAAATTTAGAAGTCTTCATTTGTTCCTCTCTGTCTACCCTCGTTTAATCAATCATCAGTTCTACCACCAAAGGTGCACAACTTCTCTCTGCCTCCTCTGATGTCCCATAGTCCAAGCCACTGTCATCCTCAGCTAGATTACTGCTTATTCTTCCATTGGAAGTAGCCTCTCTTTGCTGTAGTTACTTTTCCACATTACTCAATTTCCTCCCTGTGTAGCACTTATTACAAACTGAGTTCCTGTATATGTACTGAATTTGTTATTGTCTGTTTCCTCAACCAGAATGTAAACTCTATGAGGGCAGGGCCCTATCTTTGCTAGGAGTTGCCACAGTATGAGGTGTTAGGCAAAGAAGAAAGTGTCATGAGACTAAGGGCTGGAGTCAGTTGGTCACATACCCTAAGGGACCACAATACCCAGTGAAGCTGTTTATGGCCCCCCAACTGTCATCACAGGAGGTTCCCTAAGAAAATGCTTATCCATAATCCTCATCTCAACACTCCAGGGTTAAAAAGAAGAGGGACTCTAAGAATCCCTGGAGCTACAGCTGGAGGAGTTGGGGTACTGCTCGAGGAGTTGAATACGAAGATGGAAAATCTTAATCAGAATGGGATTGAGATGCTCATTTCACATTTACACCTCACAAGTTCAGAGAGATCTTTCAACCAACATACATGTAAAGTGCATTATGACTGGATTACAGGAAGCTCTGAGAACATGTAGCAATGGGACCCAAGCTCATCTAAGGCTCAGGGAAGGCTTCCCCAAGGAAATGATGTTTATGCTGAGCCAGAGGGATCTCACTTCTCCCTTATACACACTTCACACTCCCCCTTCCCAACAAGCCAGGCTTTTTCACCCCTCCCTACATTTGTGTTCTGGTCCAGTTGCTTGGCTAGCTGTCCTCTCTTCCCCGCTACTCAGTCTTGCTAACTCCTACTCATCCTTTATGATCCAGCTCAAAAGTGAAGCCACGACTCTCCCCAAAGGAGGATTAAGTAAGCCTCTTCCCTGAGCTCCTGCAACACTTAGGTATACCGTGTAGGGACTGTGTGTGTACTCGCTTGTCTCCACCACCATACTGTGAGCTCATAGTGACCCAAGAGCCCAATACAAGGTAAGCTCAATAGGTGTCTGCTGAATGAAGAAATGAACGAATGACTTAATTTTTAAAAGGGGTTAGCGCCAAGCTGGGGGTAGGCGAAAATGATTCAAGGCAGAGGGGTGAGCTGAGCTCCTTGGAATGGAGCTCCTTGGGGGAAGCAGCCTCCTTCACAGAACCAAGCCTGGATCAGCCAACCTATTAGAAGAACCTCAATAGAAAGTAGGTCAGGTTCTTTCTATCTCTTTAAGAACTAGGGGCTTCGTTTCCGCGCCTGCGCTTTGAGAGAGAAAACGCCTCTCTTTTTCACCCTCCCCCTCCTTAGCCCTATAGCCCCAGTCGGCTGCCGCCTCCTCCCATACTCCCCTTCTTCGGGTGGAGTAATGGTCCGTTCCAGGGCATTTGGCTTGTTCAGGAGGGTGGCGAGCATAAATGGTACATTCCATTGCCTTCATTACCTTCCGCTTTTCGCGGCTCCTCGGTTCTAATTCCCCCTACCGAATGAAGCTCAATAGGCTAGCCCAGAAGAAGGAGGGGGAGCCGGGCTGAGGGGACCGGTCTGAGCCGGTCTCCGGCGCAGGCGCAGTGCGGATAAACAGGAAGCGGGCGGTAGAGGCAGCGATAGAAGAGAGCTAGGGGCTTCGGCAGGAAACAGCGAGACAACTGATTCTTGGGAGGGCAACAGAGTCTAACGGAGAACCAGAGAAGAGGCCTTGGCCATCTGCCTCCGGGTACTGAGAGCCCTCGCTCTCCGCTTAGGCTTCCAGCTCCCCAGCTTTAGGCTAAGGCAGAGGCTGACAAAGGGCTCGCTCCAGTGCCGCCGCCCTTCTCATCCGGGCATTTGGGTCCCTGCGGAGAGGGTGGGGGAAGGGCAGAGAGGGAGGGGAAGGAGCAAGAGGGGCGCGCGCTTGGAGCCAAGGTCCTCTCCAGGGCTCCGGGCCGGCAGCCCGACGGACGGAGGCCGAGGAGGACCCGCAGAGGTGGCGGTAGCCGGGGGCAGGAGGATGGTGCAGAAGGAGAGCCAGGCGGCGCTGGAGGAGAGGGAGAGCGAGCTCAACTCCAACCCTGCCGCCTCCGCGGGGGCATCTTTGGAGCCTCCGGCAGCTCCGGCCCCTGGAGAAGACAACGCAACCGGGGCCGGGGGAGCAGCGGTGGCCGGGGCAGCAGGAGGGGCTCGGAGGTTCCTGTGTGGCGTGGTGGAAGGTGAGCTCTCTTGCGCGGGCTGAGGAAGTGTCCTTCCTCTCGCCCCAATACTAACACATTCTCGTCTCGGGGTGGGGGGCGGGGTGTGCGGAGAGGTGGCGGCGGTGCTTTAGGGGACTCTAAAAGAGTGTGGCACTCCCTTGGGTCTGAAATTTGACCTTGCTAAAATGGGAGGAGAGGTGGAACGGTGGGCAAGTCTCCCCTCTGGTTCTTGAACGGTGTCGAATTCCTTTCTGGCTATTAACAAGTCTGACCCCACCCGCTTTGGGCTTTGAGCCAGGCATGCTCCTGCGGAGGCGTTGGTAAGGATCCCAGTGTTAGGCTCTGGGTTGTGTATCTGTGTACCTTGGGATCTTATTCCCTAGGGTGGTCTGTGTTCAAATGGAAAAACGTGTGTAGTGCTGCTGTTTCCACCCGTTGGAAAAAATCAACCCACACAGATGTGATTGTTGGCTTGTTGTAGTCCCGGAGTAAAGAGAAGCACAGTTAGTCTATAGTTTCACAGATTTTTCTTAGCTTAGTTTTTTTGGTGGCCAGTCCCCACCCCTCACCATTTGAAGATTCATTTGCAGCCTAGCAAATTGCCCTTTGCCAATTACTGTGCTTTACCTCTGAGGAATGAAGCTTTGGCTTTAACAGTATCTGCGATACGGAATTTTAATTTAGTGACTGCAGAACAGGTTTAAAAATGCCCTTTTCACCTTCTCCCTTCCTATTTCCATTTAAAAGGGATGATAAACTTTTTTCGTGGTTGGGGAAAATGACCAGAAGATTGTATCACAATTTATGAATATAATGGACAAGTATTCGGCCGTGCATTCTATGGAAGCATGACTCAGTTACATTATTGCTCTTTCCTCGAGTACAGCATATATTTGAACTTTCTGAATATTTTGCCCGACCCGAGGGTTTCCTGGCTGTCTACTTTATTGATTCTGTCTTTCTATATGTAATGGTATGCATAGGCGTAATACTGCATAAAAATTAGTCTTTATAAAAGACCAAAAAAGTATGGAAAAGGAAAGAAGGGTTGCCCTCTTGGATGAGAGCTTCAGCTTTTCCAGTCTTGTCAGCATATATAGAGTATTCATTTGAGAGATGGGTGGTGGTTATGGTATTTTAGATAAAGTTTAATTGTAGGGGAGAACAGACTAATTTGCAGCTACAATAAGGATTGAAACAGTTCAGCAAAGTTAAGTGTCTCTCAGAATTGGAAGATAGAGTGGAAAACTACTTAGGTATTTGGAGTCAATTTTTATAAAAACATAATTGTTTTGTGTAACTTATCTGTTGATATATTTATTGGATTGGTTTGAGTGCAGGGAGATGTTAGAAAAAGAGTCTGTATTTTGTCATCAAAGATCCTGGGGTGGAGGGTGGGGAAAAAGTGTTTGGGATATAGAAATTTTAGAGCTAGGCTAGAGTGAGTCTAAGGAAACTTGCCTGTCCGTTACACCTTCGTAATTGTGGAGAAAAACTGGTTGTGGTTTAAATAAGTTGGTTTGTTTTTCAGAATAGCATCAAAAGGGAACTACTCTTAGAGAATTAAGTTGTCTCTTAGCCGTTGTTCTTCCTCCTTGCCGTTCCCTTATATATTTTCTTGGTGACTGAGCACCAGATTTTTTTTTTTTTAATTTCTAAGTTGGCACCATTCCTAAAGTGGAGGGCAGGAAATACAGTAGATATTACTGGGATTCCTTTTTATTTGTTTTCTTTCCCTCAAAAACCTTTGTTGGTTTTAACTCACGTGTAACAGCACTGCTTCCTCTTTGTGGTGCCACTTACCCGAAACCATGAACCTGACCCTCAAAGAGCAAAGTTAGGGTTACTGAAGATTAAAGTGTTGAAATTAGACACTTGAAAAATGTTTCTTTTTTGTATTGAAGCAGCTCTAAAGGGAAGTTTAATACCTACTCCTTTAAGAGGAAAATGATAATGCTGTGTTCTGAGAAAGCCATAAAGACTGGTATAAAATTTACTTAATATTTTAAATTGCCCAGGAGAGGGTAACATTGAATGGTCACGATTGAAAGTGCTACAGCTTCATGCATTGGTATGTAATGAATTTTTCTTTGGTCTGTCATTGTGGTGCAGAGTAAACCATACTATATAGAAATTGGAACTTAATACATTTCAGAAATTTCAGTTTTAGATTAGTCCCGTGGGTAGACTTTGTGTTTGTGTGTGTAGAGCATTTTGTATTCAAAATGTAATTTTAACCATCTTCATGGTACTTCTAAGAGATCGTCCTTATCTCCCGCAGATGATTAGACTGAGACAGGTGGAGAATGAAGGTTAGGCAAGCTGTGATTAGCACATGAGGGCGCTCCAAATACCCGTTTGGTGCTTATACCACTACTTAAATAAGCAGTCTGCAGGTTTGTTTCCTGCAATGTGCCTTACTAGTGCTTTGCCCCCATCTAGAACACTCTGGAGCAAGTCACCTTCTGAATTTTGACTTGTTGAAATCTTTGCTCTGGAATTGAGATTACTTGAGAGTTTCCTGTTTGGCCAGTTCCACTGTTGAATTTGTTGTGAATGTGTTTAAGCCATTTTTTTTTTTAGTCTCTTTTATTATATCAGGAACTTAAAAAAAAAGTCATCATAAAATTAAGTCAATCAGATTCTTTTTTACTCTGTTCCTGATTTTTTCCCTGCCTTACTTGTTTATTCCCCGCCCCCCCCAAAGCAGTTTGACTCCCCTCCTAGGTAGTAATTGTTGTTATTAGAAGTTTTGGATTACTTTGTTTCTGCTTCTCCCATTGTAAGATTGAGATAATCTTTTAAAAAGTCAGATTTAAGGGACCAGCCTGGTAGTGTAGTGGTTAAGTCTGATGCGCTCACATTGGCGGCCCAGGTTCGTGGGTTTGGATCCTGGGTGCTGACCTACACCCCTCGTCAGCTATGCTGTGGTGGTGACCCACATGCAAAATAGAGGAAAGTTAACACAGACATTAGCTCAGGGTGAATCTTCCTCAGCAAATAAATAAATAAATAATAAAAAGTTAGATGTAAATATATTTGGTGTTTTTTGGCAGTGAAAAGAGATGATGTTTAGCTGTTTTTAAATAACTGTTACATAAGTAATAAGTGTTCATGGTAGAAAAATCAGAAAATTTACCTAAGCGAAAGGGGAATAAAAATCACTTTATAATATCACTACCCAAAGACACCTTAATGTTTTGCTAAATATCCTTCAGATTTTGGTGTATTGTGCTTTTTTTTTTTTTTTTTTACAAAACGAGGATTGAATTGTTTAGTAACCTGGTTTTCTCAATAAACAGTTGACCACATTTTGAAACTTGAAAATAACTTCATTCTTACTTTGAATCTAGGGTTTTATGGAAGACCTTGGGTTATGGAACAGAGAAAAGAACTCTTTAGAAGGTAAATTTTTATTATATGAAAGGAGAGTCTTTAAACCATTAACATTTCCTGTTGGAAGAAACACTAACACTGCATGGGCCAGGTGCAGTTTGATGGTTCTCAGCTGCAGAAGTTATTTTACCTTGGCCTTTTACCTCTTCTTCACCTGGGCCAGTGGTTTTCAGGCTCTGCTGGGGAGGTTGAATAGGTTTTGGGCTTCACCTGCCTTACCCAGAGCTGTTGTGTTTTTACCTAAGACTGTTTAACATGTTGACATTCCTTGTAATATTTAATTACAAAAAGGTTAAAAGCTACTGCCCCAGAATATATTTAGCTTTTTAAGAGATGGAGGTGCTCCAAGAAAAAGAAGAAATTGAGATTTACAGCCTATATATGTTGCCTGCTTATACATTTGTAATTTTCTTTCCTCTTAAGGCTCCAGAAATGGGAATTAAATACATACTTGTATGCCCCCAAAGATGACTACAAGCATAGGATGTTTTGGCGAGAGATGTATTCAGTGGAGGAAGCTGGTAATCTTTTTCTTTTTCATAAATTCAGAATATGTGAAGAAAACAGCTTTATTTTGAATGTAATTGTACAAGAATTTTATTAAGTATTTAATTTTTCACTTTGTAGATAGTTTCCTTATATCTGGTAACTGAGTTAGTGCAGATTGAAAGAATAGTGCTAACAATGCATAGTTATGGTGTGATTCATGGCTATGCTAGTCTGACTGTTCTGTGGTCGTAAATTGTGCTTTCTGACTTTCGCAGTGGTCTGAACAGTAGGCCACTGGACGAAGGTGCTGAAGCAGGGCTAGGCCTAGGGCAGGGCAAGTGAGGCACCTGCCTTGGATGCAAATTTTAAGGGACTCCAAAAAATCAATAATCAAGATAAGTAATGTTTTATGCAATTTTTAAGCCAAAATTAATGCAATAAATTCATGAACAAAATTCCAAAATTTTAAATCAGTATGGGATTGGTATTAACTGATCCTCTTGCTTCAGGGTCAAGTATGGCTTGGTCATGACCGCTTGATTACTTGATTTTATTTAAAATAAAAAAGACCTCACTAGTCCAGGCCCGTACTGAAGTGAAAAGCCATCACAGACCATCCTTGTGTTCTTATGTTGGGTTAGTTACATAAAATTTGTAAATAAGGTAGTACATCACAGAACCTCTTTGTAAATTAGACATGAGGTGCTTTTCTTTGGGGACTTCAGTGAATGGGGAAACATTTTCATACTTGGAATTAAATAGTATAGACATGTAGCTAACAAGATATTTTGTTACAGAGCCCAGCCAAGGCACTGAAGGCAAAAAGTTTTCTTATACTGTGAAGAAGCAATTAAAACTTAGCCCATCTCCATTTAGTGTTATTGTTTACTACTCTATATAATTTAAGTATGTCTTCAACTTAATTATTTCCTGGTGATTCTGGTAATGAAATTTAATGTGGTCAATAATCAAAATATAGTCAAATGACTATCTTGAGATACCACTGAAAGTTATTTAAAGATATATCCTGTGGTAGGAATAGTATTTCACTTAGGAAAATTGTCTATCACATTTTAAAAACTTAAAATCTGTAGTGAATATTTTTCCTGTAGTTAGAAAGATGAGAGGTCAGGATTGTTAAGGCCATCACTTAACCCTGGTTCTTAAGAATGTCTTTTTCTTTTCTTTCAAATTATAAAGTTGTTATACATAGATTGATTTATTTAGGAATTTCACTTGTTCAGAGACAGCAAAAACATACCTCTCAAATACTATAGGAAATAAAAATAGTTTATGTTCTGTAAGAAAATTGATGATTAATTCAATATTTTTGAGAAATGATAATGAAAGGAAGAGAATGTGTTATTGATTTTAGGGTGACATTAAATCACATCAGGTTTGTGCCATTTTGTACAGCCTATTGTCACATTGGACATGACACTTGTAAAATTTATGGGACTTTTTCTTTCTCGACTCATTGTAATGGAGAAAATGACCTCTTACCTTCAGTTGAATGGTGAAGGTTCTTTTAGTTTTCTGTGCTGCTTTCTAAAAACATGGACTCTGTTCTTTAGAGCAACTTATGACTCTCATCTCTGCTGCACGGGAGTATGAGATAGAGTTCATCTATGCTATCTCACCTGGATTGGATATTACCTTTTCTAACCCCAAGGAAGTATCTACATTGAAACGCAAACTGGACCAGGTAATTTCCTTACTTTTTTGTTATTTTTTTCTGAATCAGTCCTTGCAACTAAAGGTTTTCTGAGTTGCTTTTATGATGTTAAAAAGAAACCAAAGTCATACTTCTTTGTTTCTATACAAACTTTTTACTTTAATGCTTTTGATAGAGGGATACTAGGTGGAGGTACTAGTGCTTCTCAAACCAGTTTGCATAAGAACTGCCTTAAAAGAATACCTAGATATGATACTTAATGCTAATAAGCTCCATTCCCAGAAAGTCGTCTTTTTTTTTTTTTTTTTCTTTAAGATTTTATTTTTTTCCTTTTTCTCCCCAAAGCCCCCTGGTACATAGTTGTATATTCTTCGTTGTGGGTCCTTCTAGTTGTGGTATGTGGGACGCTGCCTCAGCGTGGTTTGACGAACAGTGCCATGCCCAGGATTCGAACCAATGAAACACTGGGCCGCCTGCAGCGGAGTGCGCGAACTTAACCACTCCGCCACGGTGCCAGCCCCCCCAGAGATTCTTATACTGACCTGGGGTGAGGACTTATCTCAGAGTCCAGGTGATAAGTGGATCAGAATCACATTCTGAAAAACTATATATTATTGGGTGCTTGACTGAATTTGTGACTGAGATTATAGAAACAGAGGGTTTTACCTGTTAGACATCAATTCTCTCAGTTAAATGGACAAGAAAGATAATTCAGTCTGGAAATGATTGGCTAGTTTCCCAGGATGAGAAGAAAAACCTAATAGGTAAACATGTAAGCTATTGGTGAACCTGATTGGAGTCTAAATTCTGCTTAACACAAATGCTGTACGTCTTTTTTGGTAAAGTAAGTTTGCTGATTTTTATATACATAATGTTTCTTTAGGCAAAGGTTTATATTATTGGTGGCATTAAAATGGCTGGTAAAAACTTTAAGGTAGGTAAATTTCCATGAATAAGCTTTTAATGGGTTATTTTTCTGTTTGGTTAAGTTCTACTATGTTGTTCTTTCTGATTCATTGCCTAGTTAGGTTTATGTGCAAAGGGATTAATTAGGATCAACGTGCCTTTTGGGACTAGAACAGGCCTGGGTTTTTCATATCTTGAGTTTACTTATCATTCATGTTTTTGTATTTTTCTGACTGGACTTCTATAATCAACAGCCGAGAAAGTAGGATAGGCCACATTGAGGAAACTGCTGGAACATATTGGTGTATTACATTCAAACCCAAATGAAAAATGGATCCCATACTTTCTAGATGTAAAAACAATAGGTTAGGCTTTGAACATTCTACTGAGGAAAATATTTGACTTTTTGAGTATCACTGTTAAGTATATACTTCAATATTTGGAATGCTGTATTTTTTACTCTTAAAATGAGCTGGTAAAGGATCTTGTTTTCAAGATAATTCTCTTGTTTTTTTTCTTTTCCTAGGTTTCTCAGTTTGGGTGCAGGTCATTTGCCTTGCTTTTTGATGATATTGACCATAATATGTGTGCAGCAGACAAAGAGGTATTCAGTTCTTTTGCTCATGCCCAGGTCTCCATCACAAATGAAATTTATCAGTACCTAGGAGAGCCAGAAACTTTCCTCTTCTGTCCCACAGGTATTGTATATAATGGCTTTATATTTAGTCAGTCTTCTTGAAGTATATAACTTTCAGTTCACCATGTATGGGCTTTATTGTGCTGTCCCCCCTTCCCTTTGCTGTATAAAGGTAGGAATTCTTTTTCCAGAAGACATTTCTCAAGATCTTAAACTGGAGAAATTTTAGGGACTGGAAGTATATGAGCATTACATTTTTAAGATGAAAAGAGGGATAGTATAATCAAAATGAAAACTAGAAAAAAGCAAATTTACACTGCTTTTAACTTAGTCCCTGCTCATTTCATCCTGCTTGTTCCTTTTTTCTGCCCCTGCATATCTGTATTCTTTTCACTCCTCTCACTCCCATCTGGGCTCTTAATTCCAGCAGTCAGCATAGACAGCTTAATTCCCACTCCCTCATTTCCTTTTTTCCTCTTCCCTTCCTGGTTTCTTTCAGTGAAAATGTCTTAGTCTCTTTTAGTTACCTCTCAAAATTCACCTTTAAGAAATTTTCCTCAGACTTCTTGTTCAGGAAAACATAAATAAGCTATAGTTGTAAGAAATTTTAGACTGAATTTATTTAACTTTGTGTGTACGTCTGTCTTAGAGTATTGTGAGTCATGAACCTTGTCTCAGTGGTCTGATACTACATGAGTGCTCAAATAATGTTTAATAAGATTATGCTGGGAATTAATTCACTGTAAATTATAATTTAGTTGCAGTTGAATACTAATAGCCACGGGCATACTGTTGCCTTCTTTATGTTACGATGTTAACTCATTCTACATTCTGGTAAATGTAGGCAATTCAGAATTATGTAGAATTATGCTAAAAATTCCAGTTATTTCTTTAGTAAACTTGTATTTCTAATGACTGTACGATCATAAGGATTGATACGTACTACTATTGGAGGAAGAACTATCAGATTGTATGAATTGATTTTTTTAATGAATTGATTCTTGAATGAACTATCCACTTGAGTTTACTTCCTTTGGGGCATGCCATGGAGGCCTTTTTGGATGAAAAGAATTTAGAATTGGTAGACATTTTTTTCCCCGTTCAAAAATTGATAACCATTTTACTTCTGATTATTGTACTTAATTTTCCCCTCTACATTCAGAATATTGTGGCACTTTCTGTTATCCAAATGTGTCTCAATCACCTTATTTAAGGACTGTGGGTGAAAAGCTTCTACCTGGAATTGAGGTGCTTTGGACAGGTAAGTCTTTAAGATTTATATGGTAAAACTTTAATTAACTAGGACCTAGAGAAATTGGTTGTTCCAGTTAATTGGATACTTTTTAAAAATTGAGCCTTAACCAGAAAACTTTGTTGTTAAAATTCTCTTTTTTTTTTTACTTCACAAAGTATACAATCTTCACTTAGTATAAAAAACATCTTTGGGGATTTTGCAGTGAATCTGAATATTAGTTACTGCTAAATAATAAATCTGGACAAAACTGGTCTGAAGGGTATTGATCCTAGCCCTTACAAGACTGTTCTGTTTTATAAAATGAAAGCTGTCATGCTAGATTGACAGCTAGTAATCAACAAGCTGTCTTAACTTTTATTCTAAGAATTAAGGGCAGAACCCTTTCCAGAGTTGAGGTTTATTGGGATTTGTCTTATTGAGGATATACTTTATATTATAATGGAAAAAGAAATTGTTTGCATGAAAACTTGTTTCTTATTAACATGTCAGTTTGAGGAAGCTTGCCCAAACCGTAAATATTCATACCTTTTGACTACTAAGTCTGTTTCTAGAAATCTGATCTAAGGGAATATGGCGGGGGGGGGGGGGGGAGGGCAGTAAAAACTGAGTAAAAAGACATGTTGCTGTGTTATTTAAAAAAAAATTGTTAGAAAGTATGCCTATAACAAGGAAAATACAATAAAAAATTATATGCAGTATATTTTGAAGAATGATGTGAGGGTCTTTTAACAAATGGTGGTTATTATTTCTAGGTCCCAAAGTTGTTTCTAAAGAAATTCCAGTAGAGTCCATTGAAGAGGTTTCTAAGATTATTAAGAGAGCTCCAGTAATCTGGGATAATATTCATGCTAATGATTATGATCAGAAGAGACTATTTTTGGGCCCATACAAAGGAAGATCCACAGAACTCATCCCACGGTTAAAAGGAGTCTTGACTAATCCAAATTGTGAATTTGAAGCCAACTATGTTGCTATCCACACCCTTGCCACTTGGTACAAATCAAACATGAATGGAGTGAGAAAAGATGTAGTGATGAGTAAGTAGACTACTTAACCAGCAACCTTGGGAGGGGAGCTGGGGTTAACTAGAGCATTGGCAACTGCACATTTCTTTGTCGTTACAATTTAAGAGGTTTTTTTAAGGTGTGTTGTTTAGGCCTATGAATGAGATATGTGTATGATAGAAGAAGGGCTGAGTGATTTTGGACAATAATAACCTCTTGGCCTCAGTTGTTTGTTTTTAAAATGTGTCTTAGCCTTTGAAGTCTAAGTACTAGACAAGGTAGTCTTTTAGTGTTCCCATTATCCCTAGAATTGTTTTGATTCAGTTTATGTTTTCAGGTGATTTTATTAAATGAGATATTTTGGTTGATTAAATATTCTTATATGAGTCACTTCATGTATCATTTAGATTCAGCTTACATTTATGGAACATTTTCTCATTTTAGACATTGGCTTACTGATTTTTTATTTATGAAAAAGTATTAATTTAGGGGCCAGCCCGGTGGCGCAGTGGTTAAGTACACATGTTCCGCTTTGGCGGCCTGGAGTTCGTCAGTTCGGATCCCGGGTGTGGACATGGCACTGCTTGGCATGCCATTCTGTGGTAGGCGTCTCACATATAAAGTAGAGGAAGATGGGCATGGATATTAGCTCAGGGCCAGGCTTCTTCAGCAAAAAAGAGGAGGACTGGCAGTAGTTAGCTCAGGGCTAATCTTCCTCAAAAAAAAAAAAAAAAGTACTAATTTAGTTCTAAATAAGAGAATGCTAGCTAGTTGTTTATTTATTAACATTTAAACACCTACTGTGTGGCAAGTGCATCTTCCTGGGTGCTAAGGATGCAAAGAATAATGTAGACCCTACTGGATAAACATAGTCTGGTGTTAGATAAAGCATACAGGCAGCTATACTATAGTAATGATAAGTGCTGAGATAATTATGTAAAGTGCTGCAGGAACACAGAGGAGGAGTGATTACTTTTGCTAAGCAAAAGTGGTAAGAAATGATAGAGGAGGGGATACCTAAACTGGGTCAAAGTATGAGTAAAGTTTGCTGGGCATTAAAGAGTTGGTGGGCTGGAGGTAAAAACACTGGACACTGAAAATTTGAAGTTAATCTGAATTTTGGCCCATTTAGGAGAATTGAAATGTCACATTATTACGCTTGGTGATATATAGTTGTATAATTGTCTTCTGTTTCAATTCTGTATCCCTACTTGAAATTCTGTTTATTGAGTTATTGCCTCCCTTTAAGGCTCAGTCATTGTCACCCACCTCTCCCCAATAAAAAACACAAAATTAGGGATATAATCTTGAGTCCCCTCTGTATACATAGTACTTAGCTTCTGCCTCTTTTAAGGCAGAGCATGAGGCACATTAAAGAGGAGTAGACATTAGCCAAACTGGGCTGTGTGCAGGGAAATAAGAAGGGAAACTAAGTAATAGAGGGTTTTGAATACCAAGCTCAAGAATTCAGGCTTGGGCTGGCCCAGTGGCGCAGCAGTTACGTTTGCACGTACCACTTGGCGAGCAATGCTGTGGTAGGCACCCCACATATAAAGTGGAGGAAGATGGGCATGGATGTTAGCTCAGGGCCAGTCTTCCTCAGCAAAAAAGAGCAGGATTGGTGGCAGATGTTGTTAGCTCAGGGCTAATCTTCCTCAGAAGAAAAAAGAGACTTCAGGCTTGATTTTGTCTACCAGTATCCTGGTTTAGAACTTCATTATGTGCTTATTACCTGTGCTCTTATGCGGGATTTCTGTTGATTTTTCCCTTCCTCCCCTCAAGGTGTTTATTAATTTGTCCATTAGATTTTCATAATTAGGCCCATTAAGTTATAAGTCCCTGAACGGTAGGAAATGTTTCTTGTTTTTTGTGGGTTTTTTGCTGAAGAAGATTCACCCTGTGCTGACATCCATTGCCAATTCTCCTCTTTTTTTGCTTGAGGAAGATTAGCCTTGAGCTAACATGTGTCCATTTTTTTGTATGTGGGACACTGCCACAGCATGGCTGGTGAGTGGAGTAGGTCCACGTGTGGTATCTGGTCCCACGAACCTGGACCGCCAACTCAGAGCATGTAGAACTTTAACCACTTAGCCATGGGGCCAGGCCTGGGAATGTTTTGTTTTCTTTTTTCTTTGTTTTTGGTGAGGAAGTTTGGCCCTGAGCTAACATCTGTGCCAGTCTTTCTCTATTTTGTATGTAGGATGCCACCACAGCATGGCTTGATGAGTGGTGTGTAGGTCCATGCTCAGGATCCGAACCTGTAAACCCTGGACTGCTGAAGAGGAGCATATGAACTTAACCACTAAGCTGCCAGGCTGGCACCCGGAATGTTTTCTTTATGGAAAGCATAGTGCCTTTAACCTTGCATTCCCAATAATTGCTACTCAGTGGACATTTATGAATAACTTTTCCAGTGATTGTGAAATTAGTGGTTTTTATTTCACTTGGGATTTTACATTTAGCATGACATTTAGATGACTATTCTAGGTGAAGTGATGCAGTTAAGGGTCTTGGTCATGTTTCCATTTTTATGTTTAAGGTTTGTTCTTGTTCCAGTTCTCTGCTTCTCTGGTTGTACTGTAACAACTAGAGTTTTGCACTTGTTCCTCTCACTTGTCAGGAGGCTTTTGTAATCGAAACTGTTTTTGTGCTGTTTCTCTTTTGCAGCTGACAGTGAAGACAGTACTGTATCTATCCAGATAAAGTTAGAAAATGAAGGCAGTGATGAAGATATTGAAACTGATGTACTCTATAGTCCACAGATGGCTCTAAAGTTAGCTTTAACAGAATGGTTGCAGGAATTTGGCGTGCCTCATCAGTACAGCAGTGAGTTTGGCCTTTCTTTCTCAGGGGGTTGGATCACATGGTTGAGTCATAAAGAACATTTGTGATGTGCTTTACCTCAGGTCCACCAAGCAAAATGAAACGTAGGGACCTAGAGAATAGGGTTTTTAAAATCTTACTTTAGGTCTTTAAATAGCTTTTCTTTTGATGGAATGCTAATTTTTAAAAAAAATATCTTTTTTGAAATAATTATTTAAGTATTTTTAAATGTAGATCTTCAAAAGAGAATATAATAATAGGTGTTGGCATGTTTAGGGATGTTCATCATTTGTTTCTTCTCTGTTCCTTCCCCGTCTCCCCAGTGGTTTAGAGAAAGTGCATTTTTCCTCAGGGCTCAAATTATTTGGAATCTCAAATTGAGGTTCTGCTTAGAGATATAAGAAGAAGAAAACATTTCTGGAATGTGTTCTATTTCTAATTCTGATTACCTTTGTGGCAATTTGTTTTTGTAGGTAGGCAGGTCGCACACAGTGGAGCTAAAGCAAGTGTAGTTGATGGAACACCCTTAGTTGCAGCACCCTCTTTAAATGCTACAACTGTAGTTACAACAGTTTACCAGGAGCCCATTATGAGCCAGGGTGCAGCCTTGAGTGGTGACCCTACAGCTCTGACAAAGGAAGAAGAAAAGAAACAGCCAGATGAGGAACCCATGGACATGGTAGTAGAAAAACAAGAAGAAACAGACCACAAGAATGACAATCAAATACTAACTGAAATTGTTGAAGCTAAAATGGCAGAAGAACTGAAACCAATGGATACTGATAAAGAGAGCATAGCTGAATCAAAATCCCCAGAGATGTCTATGCAGGAAGATTGTATTAGTGATATTGCCCCGATGCAGACTGATGAACAGACAAACAAGGAGCAGTTTGTGCCAGGTCCGAATGAAAAGCCTTTGTACACTGCAGAACCAGTGACTCTGGAGGATTTGCAGTTACTTGCTGACCTATTCTACCTTCCTTATGAGCATGGACCCAAAGGAGCACAGATGTTACGGGAGTTCCAGTGGCTTCGAGCAAATAGCAGTGTTGTCAGCGTCAATTGCAAAGGAAAAGACTCGGAAAAAGTGAGTATGCTTGATTTACCCACTTCTGTAGCCTGGATGGGTCCCCTTGCTGATGATATGGAGGAGGTCTTAAATGAGTTCACTGGTAACTGGCAGAAAATAGATCATATCTTAGAATGTGTTCTGTAAAGTGGATGTGGACTTCTCTGAATCTGGTACATACAGTTCCACAGTTTGACTGTATAGTTAGGAATGAAAGAAAGAGAAAGTTGATTTTTTAAGGAACGTTTGTCAGTTTGGGGAGACAGACTTTCATTGCTAGTTTACAGAGTTTGAGCGTGGTGATTCTTTAATGTTTAGGATAAATTGCAGGTACTTGACAACATAAACAGCTTAGTCTACAACTGTGTTTTAGATTATTTTGTTAAGCTTGCAATTTTTTGAGTCTTTTTATTGATGTTCAATAGATTGAAGAATGGCGATCACGAGCAGCCAAGTTTGAAGAGATGTGCGGACTAGTGATGGGAATGTTCACTCGGCTCTCCAATTGTGCCAACAGGACAATCCTTTATGACATGTACTCCTATGTTTGGGATATCAAGAGTATAATGTCTATGGTGAAGTCTTTTGTACAGTGGTTAGGTAGGTGCACCAGGAATAATCTCTTCTCCTCAGATGTATTGTCACTTAAAACAAAAGACAGATTATCCCACAGGGAGAAAAACATTTAGGGAATTGGTGAATTTCCAACTCTGTTTAAATTCTTTGCCTAGATTTCTTTCAGACGGGTAGCCATTGTTGCAGAGTTGAAATGCAAGTCTCAGTAAATACATCGAGCTTATTGATTTTTCTCCCTTGGGCTAATTCAGCATAAATATCTTGAAAATGTGTTAGAAAGTACTGACTTTAACTTGCTCTGACTGAATGCTTCCTGGATGGAACCCTGTATACCACTTTTGTCTGATTTGGAGATGAGACACTATGAATTGTGACTCTGTAAGCTCTCTGCTGCTTGCTGTGTTTCGATAACATTAATACTGTGTTTAACAGAATAATTGCCGAAATGACCTAAGGGGCCTGGCAAGAGGAAGCCATCCTCCCAGCCCTGTGCGCATGCGAGCTTTAGCGGTAGGCTATTCTGGTGCTACTTGGTATTATTTCACATGATTTTTTCTTTATTCCTCTACCAAGTAATTGGTTTTAGCAGGGGATGGAAATTGTAGTCCCCTAAAAACTCTGCTTCGTTAAATGGACTTCTGTATGTCTCCTTTGAAAACAGTGATTTTTTGTGGAAATTCTCAGACTGGGTAAAAAGCACCAGCATGGCCAAGTTTCTCCAGGGACCTCATTTTATTTTCAGGTTTTCAATCCAGCTATAAGGAATATGTAATGGACTGACTTGCACACAGCAGGCAGCAAGGCTAACTGACATGTCATAGTTTTCATAGTAGTCACAAATACTATGATGGGTTACATGGTCTTGGTTGTGAAATAGATGTGCAAAACACTGTGAGCTTAGATTTAGGAGTAGTAGCAATGAGATTTCTCACTTTCTGCCTATATATTTTTGGACTCATATACTAAAAAATAATCATTTTCCTGTGATACAACTAAGTAGCAGTTTTAGTAGAGTCTCTGATTGTTAATTTGAAAATGTAGAACTTTGAGTTCCTGTATATATAGCACAAGAGGTAGAAGAGAGGTTTTAACCTCCTCTTGTTAAAAGGCTCCAAGATACCTCTTCTCTGTGATGAATGTCTGCTCTTAGGCTCAGGAATAACCTCTACATTGGTTGTTGGATGACAGCATTTGCCTTCCAGGCTCCTGGCCAGGGAATTATAATTAACCTTTATACAGATTTAAATCTTAAATTTCCAAAAAGAAATCTGGATTATTGAGCTTGATCAAGTATCGCTTAAAACATTTGATATCCAGTTTTTAATTCAAGAATTATTAAAAGTTAAATTCTTGATTATATACAGTATTGTTCCTTTTTCCTCTCAAGCTGTGCCTCTGTACTGTGCAATTATGGAGGTAGTTTTCCCAAATTGTGTTAGACAGCTGTTATACAATCTCAAGGTCAGAGCATTTTAAAAGTTTTAAGTAATCATCTTAGCATACACATAGCTTTACACAAAGCTCACAACAAGGAGAATATTTTCATGGTTCCATAGTAATTTCAGGGAGTTACTGATTAGGACTCTGTTTTCCTCCTCTCTCCAGTCCAGCTGGCATTCAGTCCTTTAAAGAATGTGGCTATGCAGTACTTTTGGTTACTAATGACTTCTATTATCTTCTTCCCCATTGTGTACAGATGGGAGAATCCTCAGCACAAGTGTCTACTACTATTGGATGGACAGCGGCAGATGTTCACAGCGCGTCATGATTAATTAGTTTAAATTGAAAGGTTCTATCTGTGGGGTAGCTCAGGTAGATTTGAGGGCAGTAGGCATGAACTGAAGTCACGTTTGCGCAGCGACTGAGGCATTAACCATGTTTTCATTTACACAGCTCTTCGTACATGCAGCTTTTTATTGTATAGTTGGAAGTGCTAGTTATGTTGTAGTCTCAAAGTAGGGGGTAGGGGAAATTGGCTGATCTTAAAGTTTGAGAAGTATAGTTTTTTCTGCAGTGTAAATTTACACTGAGCTATGGAATGGGGCAGGTTCTCTTCATAGCCTAAATTGTGACCCTACTGCATATTTATTTTACAAATATTACATTATATATGTTTTCTAAAAGTACCCCTACCCCTAAAAAATGACAAACCTGGATATAATCTCTTAATGGGCCTGAATTGTCAACAAAAAAAATTGGTTTGCTTTGGGACTGTCTGACTAGCACACTGTATCTTGTACTGATGAGACTGTTAACTTGAACAGGAGGTAGAATGCTGTCTTCAAATGGAAAAGAACTATATTGCGCTGCTTTATCTTGTCAGAAGACTAGACAGGTGATTTTGATTTGGCCTCCAAATATTTGCCTTTATCTCTTATTGTTAACTGCCTTTATTGCCTGTGAAGTTGGTTAGTGGTGACCTTAATGCTGACTTCTGGACCTTGAGGCATGCCACTCCATTCATGTGTTCATTGCACTGCTGAGATGATAATGGTCCACCAGAGGAGCCAAATACTGTCATACTTTTAAGAACAGTATGTCTTAGCTTTGGACAAATTAGGAGCATCAATCTGCGCTCCTTAATTCTCAGAAATCTGTCAGACTGGTATTATTAATAACCAAGTCTGAATTTGGATTTTCCTTGTCAGAAAAAAAATGTAGGTCTCATTGTGTTTTTGTTGTCAGCTTGTTGAACAATTTCTATTTATTCTTCTGATCTTAGTTTTCTGACAAGATTAACCCTTTCCCCCTACTTTTTCCCTTTCCTGTACCCTTCCTCAAAATGTAAAATGTGACTTCAGAGAGGTTTAATTCCTTCATGGGCTGTGATAATAAAATGTCTCATTTTCTATCGTTCATTTCACTTTATACTTACTGTAATTTCACTACAGAGCAAGCAGCTGGCTTGATTTTTATAGCTATATCTAGGGAATATATAAACTTGACCCAGAAAACTTGAGACTTACTTTCCTTTCAGTAATTAAAGAAAGGGTTAGAACTCTTTAACAGTGATTATTCATTAATCAGAGGAAGGAACATTAGTATTGAAATTCCATTATGAATTTAAAAATATTATTATCACAGCCTTGTCCTGAAACCCTGGATTATTATTGTTAGAGAGCTATTTCCACAAAGTGTTTGTTAGTTTGTTGGACGTTTGAGACCCCAGGAAATCCCCTTTCTCGTAACGTTCTCCGCTTGGATCTGATCTCAACAGGGTGTCGTAGTCATTCTTCAGCACAGTTCTTAATTGGAGACCAAGAACCCTGGGCCTTTAGAGGTGGTCTAGCAGGAGAGTTCCAGGTATCAATATGAATTCACAACTGAATTGACATTTTCTTTGTTTTATGAGAATCCTTATGTTGCGCATCAGATGGCTGGAAGGATTGGTCTGCCGAAGGCTTTCTAGTCCCAAATTCAATTTAGTTAACATAGCTGGATTTTAAATCAAATTTTCCTCCTCTTTCACAGTAATTTCTGAAGGAGATGCTGCCAATTCCCCCCGCGCCTGCGAAGCGCAGCGGCTCTAGGTATACACTTCACATTGTTTCTTTGCAGGTCGCACAGCATTTTAATCTGCGCCCGCAATGCACAATGCGCGCATGCTTGTCTGCCAGTGGAAACTCCATGAGCAAAAAGGATCAATAATAATGCAAGTGAATGGTGAAAGGGCTTTTAGATATTTTCCTAATTACTTATAAATAAAACTTGAAAGAACGGTCCATTAGTGAACATTTGAACAAAATATGAAGCTTTTTTTGATGTTGGAATTTGTTCATGGACTTTTCAGGTGCTCTACTTTTCTCCCCCCAACAGGTGCTCTGCTGCGCACAGCAAACTGAAGCGCATTGCTTTGGGGATAAAGCTTCTCCTGGACAGATAACCCTCTTCAGACCAAACCTCTCCTCCTGACATTCTGTTCTGCCATCTTTTAGTAGAGAGATGGTCTATATAAGATTGGTTTAAGAAAAAAGTAGATTTGTCATAATTCGAATAGATTTTTTTTTTACTGTAAACTTAAATCCCCATTAATATGCCACTAAATCTGTGTAACTCAGTTTGGGTAATTTCTATTCAGAAGCACTCCCCTCCCTCAGCAAAGAGGTGTTTATGTTAGTAAAGCATAGTCCACCCCTCTTCTTTAGGTCTGCCTGCAGTAGCCAGTTAATGTTAAGTTGGTAATCTGCAGTGCACACCCATTTAAAGAAATGGATATCTTCCCAACACTAATCCATCTCCTTTTCTTTTCTTTCCACAGCGTTTGCTGCCAATTGATGGGGCAAATGATCTCTTTTTTCAACCACCCCCATTGACTCCTACCTCCAAAGTTTATACTATCAGACCATATTTTCCTAAAGATGAGGTAATTGTCTACCTACCGACTTGGTGTATAGTTATGGTGCACACTTACTACATTCCTTTGACCTCCCTGGTTAAAAAAATCAGTTCTCTGTCTTAAAATACGAACTTAGATGGAGGAAATTAACTAAAATACTGAACACAGAAGAAGATATATTTAAGGAAAATCATAAGGCATTTAGACTCATAATATCTTGTGCTAAGTTCTTTGGTTCCTCCCTTAAAAAAATCTCGGGGGGGGGTGTTGTGTGTATACACACAATGGAATGTACTCAGCCATAAAAAAAGACAAAATCGTCCCATTTGCAACAACATGGATGGCCCTTGAGGGTATTACGTTAAGCAAAACAAGCCAGATAGAGAAAGACAAACACCATATGATTTCACTCATGTGGAAGATGAACAAACGTGGACAGAGAACAGTTCAGTGGTCAGCAGGGGGAGGGGCTTTAGGGAGCAGGCATGGGGTGAAAGGGAGCTCTTACATGGTGACCGACAAATCATAATGTACAACTGAAACTTCACATTGCTGTAAACTGTTACGACCTCAATAATAAAAAAAATGCTGAGTGAAAAATGAAGAAATAGAAAAACAATCAGATGAAATATATTCAGAGTTAGAATTACTAGTCTATGTGTCTAAGTGATATGTTGTCCTTGACTGATTTTCTCCAATATATTAGTATTTTGTAATTTTTGGTTGTGAAGTGTCTACAGGCTGTTGACAATCAGCTACAGTAAAAAGCGACACTGTTTAAGACAATAGCATGTTTAAAACATTTTGAATACATAGGAAATAGAGACTTAACCTCATAATTTGCTAGATTTTGAATCCACTACTTAGTGCCTAAAACTATCCCCTGGAAAGTACTTCTCAGTGTTTACTATAACCATACTGTTGTGTACTGGTTTTACAAATATGACTCAGTAAATCTTTGTTTAACAAAGCAGAGGTGATATTTATGACAGGCCAGACATTTTGTTACTCCTCCTCTTAGAAGTCCCTTGTGACTTATGAGTCATGTTGTTAAATTCTGTTGTCATTTTTTTGATGTATTGCTTAACTAGATTGTATTTTCAGGCTTCCGTGTACAAGATTTGCAGAGAAATGTATGACGATGGAGTGGGTTTACCTTTTCAAAGTCAGCCTGACCTTATTGGAGACAAGTATGTGATGAAGTGTTTGGATTTGTTGGATTTGGGAGTAGACATTTCATAGCCAGGTTTATCAGGTTGAGGGGAGGTGATGACTGGAAATACAGTTTTTTAGAAATCCTGCTTTAGTTTTAATAAAATTGGAGTATTAATATGTGTGTATATTTTTAGTTTTTTCTTACAACCTATGTAGTTTCCATAGGTTGTGATTCAAGTGCATTGGTCCTTACCTCACTGAAATCTGGAGTTTTGTGTCAGTAACATAAACTCACTCTAGCCTCTTTTCTTCTGAGCAGGTTAGTAGGAGGGCTGCTTTCCCTCAGCCTGGATTACTGCTTTGTCCTAGAAGATGAAGATGGCATATGTGGTTATGCCCTGGGCACTGTAGATGTGACCCCTTTCATTAAAAAATGTAAAATTTCCTGGATTCCCTTCATGCAGGAGAAGTATACCAAGCCAAATGGTGACAAAGAACTCTCTGAGGCTGAGGTAATACACAAGTTTAGAGTTATACTATGGAAATTTTTAAAATAAAGTACTTAATTGAAAAATTAAGCAGATCATCTTAAAATCTCTGCTTTCTAAATTTCTTACAGAAAAAAATTCTTAGGGCTTATTCTTTTCTGTTTGTTTTGGTGTCCCTGAGTGGTCATAAATTAGGGCTTTTTCTTTCTTTCTTTCTTTCTTTTCTTTTTTGCTGAGGAAGATTCACCCTGATCTAACATCTGTTGTCAGTCTTCTTTTTGCTTGAGGAAGATTCGCCCTGAGCCAAATGTCTCTGCCAACCTTACTCTCTTTTGTATGTGGGTCGCCTGCCACAGCCTGGCCACCAACAAGTGGTGTAGGTCTGAGCCCAGGAAGTGAACCTGGGCCACCGAAGCAGAGTGCACTGAACTCAACCACTAGGCCATGGGGCCGGTCCCTGGGCTTTACTCTTAGCATGACATTTTCCAGTGTTCCCTCTGTTAGGACAGTTTTTGATTTGGAAGCGTTGTTTTAATACTTATTAAGTAAAAACACAATAGGGGCTGGCCCCGTGGCCGAGTGGTTGGGTTCGTGCGCTCCACTTCGGTGGCTCAGGGTTTTGCAGGTTCAGATCCTGGGCGCAGACATGGCGCCACTCATCCAGCCGTGCTGAGGCGGCATCCCACATGCCACAAGTAGAAGGACCCACACGTAAAAATGCACAACTATGTACCGGGAGGCTTAGGGGTAGAAAGAGGAAGAATAAAATCTTTAAAAACAACAAAAAACACAATATAGACAATTAAGCTTTTTTTCCTTCCCTGTTTCAAAGCACCAGACTTAAGGATGTTGTAGTCTCTTCTTTGGGTACTCAGGGAAATTTTAGGTAGTTAAAATCTCTCATTTACTTGGTTGTCAGGAGGCTAACTTGCTTTCTCAGTAATGCATTTCTCATTATAATTAAAAAATTATAGAGGTGAGCCTCTCTGAGAGTCAGTTTTCTGATAGGAGCACTTGTTATATGTCTGTCCTATCCCAACTTCAGTGAATTTTTCCTCTAAAAAAAGTGTCGTGCTCCACATTGGTCAGTTTATGATTATTTTGGTTTCTATGTCAGCATACGCATTTTTTAAAATAGTTCCTCCTTGAGGATAATTTTTGTGCTCAATAAATATTTTGAGATACAGTCATGCACCTCATAATGATGTTTGTTCAACAACAGACTATGTATACAATGGTGATCCCATAAGATTAGTACCATATGGCCTGGGAGTGTAGTAGGCTATGCCTTCTCGGTTTGTGTAAGTACACTCTTTCATTTTTGCACAATGACGAAATCACCTGACACATTTCTCAGAATTTATATCCTCGTTTTTAAGTGATGCATGACTACATATATTTGGACTCTTATTTGTGACATTGTCTTTTTCTTCCATGTTGCTCCTCTTCCCCTTTTCTGAAATTCTCTACTCCTCTCTGTCACACCAGTGTATACTCAGATTCTGTCTATAGTTTATTACTTTTTTTTTTTTTTTAACCTTCTGTCCCTAGCCAGATAACCTGGTAATAAAAGGCTAGTTTGGAAGGCCTCACTTACTTGGAATTACATTGACACTGACTGCAAGATGCTGATGATTGAGCTGTTGATGTGTTGCTGTTCCATATGTGACAATTACAGTTTTCAGCCTAGGAACATAACTGTTTAAAAAATTACCAGTGTGTCTTTACAAACATTTAACCTAAAATTTACCATTTTACCCATTTTTAAGTGTGCAGTTCAGTAGTTTGAGGTACATTCACATTTTTGTGCAAGCAGTACAAACTTAAAAACATTTTGTTTTGAACAATTTTAGATTTGCAGAAGTTACAGAGAGAATACTGTATGTCCCTCACCCATCATTACTATAAATTCCACACTTCACTCACCAGTTTTTCCACTAATGTCCTTTTTCTGTTCCTGGATCCAATCCAGGATCCCCCATTACATTTAAAGAAACTGCTTTTAAAAGTGAAAACACTTCAGCTAGAATTTATAAGCTAATTAATTTTGCATGTGATAATTATATAATGACTGAAGTTATTAAATATTGCTTTCCTTTTCCTGTTGCTGAGTTGTCTAGTTGGGATATAGATATATAATGAGTAGCTACTACCAGTCAAGAGAGTCTTTCTAATTTTTTACAGAAAATAATGTTGAGTTTCCATGAAGAGCAGGAAGTGTTGCCAGAAACTTTCCTTGCCAACTTTCCTTCTCTGATAAAGATGGATATTCACAAAAAAGTAACTGACCCAAGTGTAGCCAAAAGCATGATGGCTTGCCTCCTGTCTTCACTGAAGGCTAATGGTGAGTACCTATTTGTGGAGCTGCTGGTGTTTGGGCTAGGTTGGGGACGGGACTATATTTTAGTATAAAAAGAAAAGTGAATTTACATTCCCTTGCCCACCATTTATGGTTTGGCTTCTGAATTATTAGTGGTGCAAGAATTACATGTATATTAATCATTGAAAAATGCTTCTCTTTTACACTATGAATGCTTATTTTGAGCCCCAGTTAAATGTGAAATGAATACATGAGGTTATATTTATCTTGCCAGGAGACTCATAAATGATAGTTGAAAGGTAAATGAACCTTGGGGAGAAATCTCATTTAGGAATTCAGAGTCGCTGACTTTTTTGAGTTTATCATCTAAATTCACTCTTCAAAAATACTTTGCTTTGACATTAATGGTATAAAAACTTTTTTTGTGAAGAGCCAGCTAGTAAGTATTCTAGGCTTTAAGGGTCACATACAGTTTCTGTTGCATATTCTTTTTTTAAAGAATCTTTTAAAAATGTAAAAAAAAAACCTTTTTAGCCCATGGGCAATACAAAAATGGGCAGCTTGTTGAGCCCTCATTAGAGGGTTGTCGATCATGAGAATGCACTTACTGTTGCATCTTTATATCATTTGAGTCACTGGTGTCCCTTTTGTGGGATAATTTAAACAACTTTGAAGAAAGCATAATTCTCAGTGTTGTGCTTGGAACTGAATCATGCAGGTATATGAGATATGTCTTAGAATATACAACACATTCTGGTTATACTGGCTGGTGACATAGGCTGTGATCCACTCTGCCCTGTGCAAAAGATTTTCTTTCTTGGAAGAGTTTTACTCACTGTTGAGTCTTTTTTAATTGAGGTATATTTGACAATTAAGAATTGTGTATATTTAAAGGTGTACAGTTTGATGATTTGAAATACATTCTGTAATACTCACCATATTCAAGCTAGTTAACATATCTATCACTTAAGATAGTACCACTGCAATATTCAGTGTTGATGAATATTAATATTCATTGAATAGGAATATGAATTTTTCAATTGTGGTAAGAAATTTAGGGGCTAGTATACACAAGCTCCTATGATCTATTTGAAATATATTAAAGATTAATCATAATTCATATCCATAATTCTACTAAGTGACATTTACATTTTTTAATATTTGTTTTATTTCTAGGCTCCCGGGGGGCTTTCTGTGAAGTGAGACCAGATGATAAAAGAATTCTGGAATTTTACAGCAAGTTAGGCTGTTTTGAAATTGCGAAAATGGAAGGATTTCCAAAGGATGTGGTTATACTTGGTCGGAGCCTGTGACATTTGTCGGTGGCTACGAACTGTCCGAAAGTCTCTTAACTTCACCTGGTGGGTGGTGGGGTCTTCATACACTTCGGCCTCTGGAGTGGCAACAGATCAGCCAATTGGGATTGGAAACGAAGACGACTGTGGAAAACTCATCTGTCACACTTTGAAACTACTCGCTGGCTGGAAGAAGATAGCATTGCTGCACATCCTTTAGGACACAGATGTGGGCCTCTTTAGTGGGTCTTGTGTTAGGTGCCAAGACCTCTTACATGGGCTTATGGGGGGGGTCTTCAATAAATGTAGTCAGCACTGTTTTCTGCATCCAGTGTGGTTGCATTTCTCACCTAAGAGTAATCAAAATTGTTTGTCATCCTCCTTGGCTTATTGGATGAAATGTCTCATTCTTTTGGGACACGACAGGAGAAAGATTTAGTGAGTTTTAGAGGCTTCAGGGTAGAGATTCCAAGTGGAATGGTTGTGGCATAGTTTAAGCTGAATAAATGACTTCGGTTTGGGGCAGTTTTCCTGCTTTTTGTAAAGCCATGGCCAATTGTCTCCTGTAGTGACCATTGGTTCAGGCATATTGTGCTTTGTAGGGACAAATGTGCAGTTGTTTGTGTCAAAAGCCTAAAAATTACAAACTTGTAAATTTTGTGTATATAAACTAGCTGTAACCTGACTATCCTTTGTGTTTACTGTTTTTATAATTTTTTTCCTTTTGAAAATGAAAGTGTGGTTCAGGATGGCACTTTGAATAATGTAAATCAGTGGGAGGTGGACTTTCTTTACTCCGGTCTTTTTTTTTTTTTAGAAGTTTTATTATTTTTAAAGTGCCTCCCACCTAGGGCTAGGCCATGACCCTTTGGGTACGAGAGCCTAACTTCATAGGACTCAATCTGTTGCAAAGTGCAGTCACTTCTGGAAATTAACCTTAATGCAGGTCAGCATGTGAAATGTTAGTTTTGACATATGTCAAGTAGCATTCAGGGATTGATTGGTCCCGTTTGCCCTCAGATCAGTTGTCCTTGAATTTCAAGACCTGCTACTACTGGTTTTATTAAATCAGAGTATTTAATTCTTGCATGTTTGTATCTAATTTTTAAAAGAAAGAATGAGCACACTTTAACCAATGACTTACGGTTACCCTTTTTCCTTTAACCATAGATTCTGAAAGCTTCATGTATTTTAATTTAGATTTGGTGTTTTTAAGGGTTCTGAGCATGAGGCTAGCAGGTAATCTGCAGGATTCATTTGTTCATCATGGCTGGCTGACTTCTCCATAGATTCATAACAGTATTTTTTATCTTGCTTCCCTGCAATTTGTATCAGCTGTTTAACTTTGAGCTGAGGGGGGAGGAGCAAGGAGAAGGAAACTTGAAACATTTTCCCTCATAGTTCCATCAGTGTGGGCTTTGAGAGAGTCTTGAAGCATTGTACCCAGTGGTATAATGACTTTCAACCGAGGCCGAAGAAAGGCAAAACCTTTAACTGATAGAAGGATATATATGGAATGTTGGAAAGCTGGAACCAAGTGTATGTTTTCAAGGGCTGAGGTGAAGGGAAGATTTGTACAAGATAGTGTTTAAAACAGCTTAATGTCATTTGATTTTCTCTTTACGTTTTGTACACTAATGGACAATTCTGGCATTTTATCTGGAAAATTTCAGGGTCAACCTCCTATGGAATCAGGATTTTTAGCAAGTTTGCTTGTGACTTTATCTTGGCTTTTAGTAATCACTTTAGCTGGTCCTCTGGTCACAGATACTATGCTGTCCAGGCTATACCTTCATCACTCTAGGATCTTAAAGTGCTATGTTACCTTCTGGTTATGAATATTTATTAAGGTTGGAATTACATTTCATTGATTGTTTAGATCACAGTTCAGCTCCTGTAGAAAACAACTGTAAAGCTGTCTGAAGACCATGCAAGAGGCAAAATAAAACTTGAAGTGAATGTGTGTAGTGGTGTACTGTGTAAACCTGGTGTCCTGTTTCTGCCTCCTACCTTTTCTCCTGCTCTTCATGCCTCACCTACAAGCAAGGATTCCTCCTTTTTACAGCTGTTCCAAGTTAGGGACTGGATCTTGAAGGCAAAAGGTCAAAGCAGACTAGTTTTTGGCCATGGTTATCAGTTGAGTGTGGATTAGTGCAGCTAGTTTGAGTGAGTTCCCGCCAACTAATAGGATAAGTAACACAGTTTGCTTGATTCTTTGGTCAAAAGGCAAAAGATGGGGGGAGTAACCCAAATGATGAGACAGAGGAGTCCAAGGCAGAAGGATGTTCTTGGGCCGATTGGGAATGACAAGCTCGAAAGTGTGCGTCAGCCAGAATGTGCGGTTAGCTCTCCACCTGAGTTACCGTCCTCTGCTAGCAAGCGCCAGCATCCAGCCAGGATCTGAAGCTCAATGAAGGTAGGCCATTCGGATAGTAAGATGCAGGGTGGTTAGAGCAGGAAGCATACATATCTAGGAGAGAACGGAGTGGTTTGGGTAGAAAATACTCTGAATTCAAAGTCTTCCTTCAGGCTTGTTGGCTCTCTTGGAGCAAAGGCAAATCTGAGCACATTTCCTTTGCTTTTATAAGAAAAACGCTGCCCTGAAATGCCTTTGCTGGGGCAGTTGGAAGCGTTCCCATTTTTATATCCAGTCTCCTTTAATGAAAGCTTACCCTGGGTTGTGAATGTGGATACATACACTAGAGGGTAAGAGGAACGAGAGAAAATGGAGGCAGGAGCCGCCCTCATGCCGTGGTCATGGCAATGAGCAAGGACGTTTACATAAATCCCCAAATCCATGCTTCTGTGATGTTACGTCCTCCTTTTGCGGTCTGGACACACAGGTCTGAGCAGAGGCCGCGGGCTCCTGGACGAAGAAGCCCTGGACCGGTCACGTCTCGGTCCCTCTTCCCTTTGTCGCGAACGTCTCCTTTAATAGGCGGGTCGGAACCGGCCGAGAGTCCGTCGCTTCGTACGTGTCGGGGGCGGAGTTCCCGGACGGCCCTTGCAGCATGGCCGCCGGCGCCGCCGCCGCCTTGGCCTTCTTGAGTCAGGAGAGCCGAGCCCGCGCCGGGGCGGGCGGGGGTCTGCGGGCCCCAGCTCCGGTCACGATGGACAGTTTTTTTTTCGGTATTGAAGAAAGGAGGGAATGAGGGTGGTGCGGGGACGGTAAGAGGTAGGGCTAAGGTACAGGAATGCAGATAGGTGCATGACTTAGGTAGGGGCGGAGGGGGCCTCGCACGCGGCAGCTCGCGCGGAAGCGGGTGGCGAGACCCCCGCCCCAGATGTGCAGGGCGGGGCCCAGGGCCGAGAGCCCCAGGTGTTCCTGAGAAGTGGGCGTGTAAATGGCCGGTCAGTCCATGGTTGCACGTGACAGAGGTTTGGTGAAACGTGCTTCCCCCCCCCCCCCCCCCTTCCGGTTGTCTCTTCCAGGCTGTGAGCTCTCTGGCCACACCCGCTCTTTCACCTTCAAAGTAGAGGAAGAGGATGATGCGGAGCACGTGCTGGCTTTGACCATGGTGAGGGGTAGGGAAGGGGGCTGGTGGTGAATAACTTGAGCAGGCAACTGGTGGGCGTCTACCCGTCCCCCCACCCCCTTTACTGGGAGTCACCCCCTCTGCCTCCCCCCCACATGGGTGGCTCCCCTGGCTATGTGATTCAGGGACCTCAGAGGCTGGGCAAGTTCTCGGGTAGATGCCTCCATTTGTGGTGTCAACCTTCGCCTGGAGAGACCCCGAGGTCCTGTGTACCCTTCCCAGCTCTGCCTCACCGAGGGAGCCAAAGATGAGTGTAATGTGGTGGAAGTCGTGGCCCAGAACCATGACCATCAGGAGATTGCAGTCCCCGTAGCCAACCTCAAGTTGTCCTGCCAACCCATGGTGAGTTCTCTGGACATACCTGGTGGGGGAGGGTAGGAATTGAGGACTTTACGACTCATCACAAGATGGGGTAGGCCAGGCCTTCATCCTTGTCTTCCTCGCAGCTCAGCTTGGATGACTTCCAGCTCCAACCACCAGTAACCTTCCGCCTGAAGTCAGGTTCTGGCCCTGTGCGGATCACTGGGCGGCACCAGATTGGTGAGAGCCTTCTCCTTTGCCTCCAGTGGACTATCCATCAGGGCTCCCCCTACGGGACCCTCCTACCCCATCCCAACTTTATCTCCCAGTGCAGCTCTCATAGAGGCCCTGCCTGATGTGCCCTCCACTTTCTGTCCTACTCAAGCCTGCCTCCTCCATGGAACCTGTCCCAGCTTCTCCAGCTCCAGTGATGTGGGGTCCTTTGGCTCTTTGTCACCCAGTTTAGTCTCTGAGGTTCTTCCCACCTAGATCATAAGCTCTGAGAAGTCAGGGTCAATACAAGCCTACCACCACAGGGCATGAATAAATGACGTGGTATGAAGGGGGTCTGGCTTTAAGTTTCTTCTCCCCACCCTTTACTGCTTGTGTGCCCACCAGTTACGATAAGCAATGACGTTTCTGAGGAAGAAGAGAGCGAAGAAGAAGGGAGTGAGGAGGAGGAGGTTGAGTTGTGCCCCATCCTGCCTGCCAAGAAGCAAGGGGCCAGGCCCTAGCCCTCCTTGGTGAGTGGGGGAAGGGGTGCCCAGCAGAGTCTGGGAGGGGACAAGAGGAGCAGGTGAGGGCCTAGCTGCTAACTCCTTGTTTGCTCTCCTCAGGTCAGCTAGCTGCTTGCCACATGCGCCATGCACCATGTTCCTGTACAAGTTTCAAGAATTTTAAATGTCTTTTCCATTGAAGAGGAGGAGTGGGAGTGGGGGGTCTCGGGCTGGTGCTAGTGACAGGGGGTCCCATTCTCCATAGGGTCCTGGTGTTCCCTATACCATGCCTGGGCTTTTCTCTAGGAGTGGGAGGACCTGAACTTCTACCCTGACCCTCTCTCCCCATTTGCCTTTGAGGTTGGAGGTCAGCATCTGAAGCTCAGGACTGCACATTTTTAACACTTTTTACATTTTTGGATAAAGGTTGAAATAAACTGATGTGGAGTTTTTTTGCAACTCATTTGTGTGGCTTCTTTCCCAGCTGGGATTCATTTTGCAACTCATTTGAGTGGCATTCCCCAAGGGACCACCAGGTGGCACTGTGGCAGCACCGAGGGTGGCCCTGGGCCTGGGGGAGGGCGAGGAAATGCGGGTCCCGCTATCCCCAGGGCCCCAGGGCTAGGCCGGGCTTGGGCCCCAACTGCCTCCCAACACCCAGCCCATTCCCAGTCCCTACAGGTGGGGGTGGGCCATTCCAGGAGGTTATCAGCGTCCAAACAAGGGGTCTGAGCCTCTGTCAGCACTCAGGCTGATGGGCAGGGGGGCAGATAAGGTGGCTTAAGCAGCCCAAGGAATGTGCATCCCTAGCCCCATGAGGGGGCTCAGGCCCTGAGAGGACCTGTGAGGGGTAGGGCAGAGGCCAGTCTCTGCTCCTCCTTCCAGTCTTGCAGGCTGTCTCTGAGCCAGTCTGGGCCCTTAGAAATTTGATTCCGGGGGCCAGATGGAGGGGGCTGGCCAGATTGGGTGACAGGGAAACCAGAATCCGGGTGGCCTGGCATATGGGGGCAGAGAGGAGCCCCTGGGATTTAGCCTCCCGGGCTAAGGGGTTCCTGCCCCCCACCACACCGCCTGGTCTGAGGGGGTCTCTGGTGCCTGGAGTCAGGTGGTTCTGGGGCTTGGCGGCTGCTGCTGTGCCAGGAAGAGAAAGGGATGTACCTGGTGTGAGCCTGAATGTGTATATGACCAACTCTGGGGTCAGTAGTTCAGCAGCTGTGTTGATGGGGGATGGGGGTGCCCCACAAACAAACAAACAAACAAAAGGTTACCTCCTGAGACGGCCTGGGGCCAGACATACTGAGGATGGACAGAGAACAGTGTCTGGTGGGGCCAGGCCCACTCCCTTCCACACCCGCTGCTGGGCAAATGAATGAATAAGTGGGAGGGGTCCCTAGGTAACCTAAGGGGGCTGGTATCCGGGCAGGTGAGATAAACTTTGGGAAGAGTGTCCTCACAACACGGAAAAGCACTCCTTCAACATCCCTAGAGGAGGTTCCCATCTGCCTATGGTTAGGAGCAAAGAGGTCCGATGTTTAACCTCCCTTTTTCCTCAAGTTGAGGATAAAGGAAGATGATCCCTCTCTGTGTTACAGTGATCAGAGTCACAGGCGTCTTTCTCCTCTCCAGGAGGAATTTCCCGAAGTGCTTCCACGGGGAACCAGGGTGGAGGGGGCAGCCGGGCTTGGAATCATTCAGCTTCCCTGTGGCTAGGGTCGGGAGGGAGGGGGAAGGTGGGGCTGGCGCCCCCTGGTGGGTGAGGTTGAAACCGCCTGCGGCCGTGCTGCTGCCCCTGCCGCTTCCCTCCCTAGGCGCTCTAGGCGTGCGGCGCGGCGCAGGAGCCTACGCGCCCTGAGAGTGGTTTGGCCAGCCGAAGTTTAGGCGGAAAGCGAGGAATAAGTCACTAAGGCTGACGTCATTCGTTCGTTCATTTATTCATTCACTGGAAGCGCTCCTGTTAGAGCCCTTCCCTTCCTCCTCTCGCCTATATTGCCTCCAAAGTCCTCCGCACGTGCTTGGTTGGTGGCGCGGGAGATTGGCTGAGCGCAGCGCAGTCATCTCTCCGGGGAAGCCTCCCCGGCAGACCCGGCTACCGCCTGCGCGTGGCCCCGCCCCAATATTTACCCCCCGCCACGCCGCTGATCGCTCATTGTAAGCCTTAACTGTTTTCTTGGTGGGTCTTCTCGCGGCCCGGGCCGGCGCCGAGCACTCCTGCCCACAGTGGGGGCCCAATCCACATCTGCCCTTTCGTCCAGGAGTTTCCCGGCCCGATGGGGCGCCCCGCGGACAGAGTTGGGAATTGTTTTTTCTCCTTCCCCATCCCCGCCTCTCCTGGATCCCCCTTTTTGCCCCTTCAGCGCACAGTAGGAGTGCTGCCAATTCACTTTGGCCTCAGAGCGCTAAGGGATGAGGGCGTACGCAGGGGTTTGCAGACCGCTGGAGGAGGGGCAGTCGTGTATTTGGGGGCGAAAGGGGGACAACTCCCAGACGGGGGCCCAAGTGCTTAACGCAGTCTCGGCGATTTGCATTTGAACGGTCGGCTGAGAGTCCGCGGCGCTTTGAACGCCGGGCGCAGGAGGCGCGCGTTGGAGCGAGCGGCAGTCCCGGCTGGTGTGGATTTGAGGGGCCCGGGGTGGGCCGGGCGGGGGGTGGCGAGGGATGCGTTTAGAAAGAGGCTGAAGGTGTGTGTTTGGGTTCCCGCGAGGGCGTATTTGCGAAGAGGGGCTGTTTGTGTTGGCGAGAAGTGTGTGTTTGTGTTTGCAGGAGGCGAGGGAGTGTGTGTGTGTGTTTGTGTGTGTGTATTTGTGTTTTCAGAGTGTAGGGGCGGCCGGGAAAGGTGGCCGGGCTGTCACTCAGCGATCAGGTTGACAGCGCTCCCTCATCAGGGCCAGGGAGCTCTGATTGCAGATTCGAGGAAACAAAATAGCAATTGTAATTACGGGGCTTTGATAAGATAAAGGAAGGAGAGAGCTGGCCGGGAGGCGAGCAAGCGAGGGAGGGAGAGTGGCCTGCTGGGGCCCCGATGGAGTATTTGCATCTGTCACTCACGGGGTCGGGGTGCCCGGACAGTACCAGGAGCCCCCTCCAGAGACACGGACTTTTGGGGAGATGAGAAGAGTCCCTCCAAATTGACGAAGGTCCAGTTCAAGATAAGTTCTCCAAATGTAAAGGAATTCTGGTCTTGTAGAGGGTCCTTGGTGGAGGATAATGTGTGGGATTAAAATCCTGACCTCCACACTGTTAGGCCCTAGGGTGCCCATCTCCTCTGGGGGACAGGGGAGAGGTTGGGTTAAGATCATTGAAGTTCTTCCCAGGGATTTCAGACCCTTATGGGGGCTCTAAAACCAGGGTTGGACCAGGTGCTCTGGCCTCCACTCCCACTCCAGGGAAAGGCAGGTGCCCAGAGGAACTCTAGTGTGCACAGACCTGGAGTCACAACCAAAGATGGCCTGGATGCCCTCAGCCCTGCCTGGGTCCTGCTGCCTGCTGTTCTCATCAGACTATTTTGAGAGGGCTGGGTCCTTGGTGGGGAGAAGGCCCTTCCCATCCCCTGTGCTCCATCTCTCCACTCATTCGCTCATTAATGCTGACAAATACACATTTTCTAGTGCCTACTATGTGCAGGGTATGAGGTTAAGATGGTGAGCATCTTCCCTGCTTGAAGAAGAGCATCTGGGGAGGCAGACATTCAGCAAGTGGCCCACAGGCCTCTAAGACAGAGGAGCACAATAAAGGAAAAGGGCTGGGCTCGGCTGTGCTGTGGGCACTGGAGCCTGCTTCACCTGTCTGTCCCATAATGGGCCCACCTTCCAGCAGGGTTGAGGGGAGACAGTGCAAGCCTAGCCTTTAGCAAATCCAAGTTCTCAATAAATGGTGGTGCTTATGGTTATTATCTATTGAGGGAGGTGGTGAGGGTAAGTCTCCCTGGGGAAGCTGCGCGTGGGCTGAGGTCTAAGTGCTGAGCCAGTTTCCCCATTCATTGAATACTAACTGCAGAACCACCCTGCCCAGTTATGTGCCATGAGCAGCAAGTTCCCAGCTCATAAGACATGATCCTCACCTGGAGGTCTGTATGGGCAAGAGCCAGCTGAGTGAACAGACTTGGGGGGGGGTGGGCACAAATGGGTTCAGGAAGTCTACTTCTCTGAGGAGGGATGAGATCTTGGGACAAGTCCCCTGACTCTGTTTTCCCATCTATATTTTGTTCAGTGTTAGCATTATGGCTGGGAGTGGGGAAGATGGAGCACAGGCAAAGGGGAGGTAGGCAGAACTTGGCTGTGCTGCTGGACAAGGGCCTGACTACTGCCTCTGGCCTAATCGTTTCCTGGGACCACCTCATCCCCCCCAGCCCAACCCCAAGGACATGGGGGGCCAGCAGGGCAGGGGAGGTCATGGGCGAAGGCAGCAGCTGGGTAGGGCATCAGTGGCTCCATCTGCTCCTCAGAAGTATCTATCCCAGGGCACCTCTGCCCATCCAGGCTTCTCCCAAAGATGCACCATGGCTCAGGGTCTCCAGAGTCCCTAGAGGAAAGCAATGAGGGGCTGGGGAAGGCTTAGACAAATCCCTGCCTCCTTTGACACTCCCCCCCTCCCCCTGTTAATGCAAAGCACTAGTCCATGTCTAGTGTACTGTAGGTGTGTAAATACCTGTTAAGTGCACAAACAATGGGACTCAGAGGGAAATGCTGGCTGACCTGTATCTAAGTCTCTTCCCCAGGAAAAACAGCTGAGAGTAGTTATTTTTGCCCCCTCTGCCTGCTGCTTTGGAGGGGTGGCAGAGGGACCTCTGGGCTCTGCCACATAGGTGGCTCGTGGTTCCTCTTAAACTTCAGGCTAGTGTGGGTATGGGGGCAGAGGGGGCATAGTGGCAGGGGTGATGGTGATAATGGGGGCGGGGGCCGGGGTAAAGGAGACATTTCTCTCTCTCAGGGCCTTCTTGAAAGACTGAGGGAGACACGGGAGACCGGTAAGGCGGGGTACTCAGCAGAAAGATGGGGGGGTCGGGTCCCCATCGCACACCCACGCACTGCCGGGGAGACCAGCGCACAGCCTTTCATTCCAGAGTTAGCGGCCACTTCCAGGGAGCAGGCCCAGCCGAAGCACACAGTAGGTGGCTCAGAGACCCTCCATATAGCCTAAGGCGTAAGCAGACCGGGCCCCACGCTGGAGACCTGGGCCCTTCCGACTCTGGAGCACCGGCGGTCCAGGAAACCCCAGCCGAGGGTCTCGGGACCCCACGGAGCCCGCGGCCCGAGGCGCCCCCCATCCCCGCGTGCCCAGACCCCAAGAGCGCGCGAAGGGACCGGCCCAGGATGGGGGCAGGCGCCCACACTCGTCGCCCCCGCCCCTCCCGCGGGTCCCCAGACCCCTCCCCTAGCCTGGACCCCCAATCCCAGACCCGCCGGCCGCCCCGCCCCGGTCCGCCCCGCCCCCGCCCAGGGCTGCGTCCCGGCCCCAGCTCCCAGCCGGGGGCTGCGGGCTCCGGCCGCCCGCCCCGCGCTCCCCCCTCGCGCCCGGTGCGGCGCCCCCCGCCCCCACCCCTCCCCCTCCCTTCCCACCTACCCACCCACCCTGCCGGCCCGTTACCCTCCCGCCTGCTCCGGCTCCTGAGCAGCCAGCGGCCACCGGCTCCGCCAGCGGCGCAGAGCGACTCAGCGCGGCGCGGCGCGGCGAGCTCGACATTCCACGGGACCCGCGGAACCGCGTCGGGATCGCCGCTGGTCTCCCGCACCCGAGCCTTCCTCGGTCGCCGCTGCCCTCGGCTCGTCCGTCCGCGGCCGCCCGCGGGCCGGCGTGATCCCGCCGGGGCTCTCCGTGCTCCCCGGGCCGCGCGCCATGGGCAGCCCCCGCTCCGCGCTGAGCTGCCTGTGAGTACCGCCGCCACCCCCGCGGCCCCGCCGGCCAGCTCCGCGCCCTCTCGGCTCACACCGGCCCCTCTCTCTCCCGCCCGCTTTTGTCTCCCACAGGCTATTGCACTTGCTGGTTCTCTGCCTTCAAGCCCAGGTAAGGCGCACTGCGCGGAGGCGGGGGCCGGGGGGCCGGCGGGGGACGCCAGTTGACAATGTCGGGCAGGGGCACGAGGACGGACCCTGCGGCCGGCGCGGCAGGGCTGGAAGGAACCTTAGCAGTCCAGCCCCGAACTACCCCGAGGAGGGAGCTAAGGAACAGAGAGGTAGCGCCCTGCCTAAGGTCACACAGCCAGGGAGTGGCAAGTCTAGAACCCGAGGTCTCGGAGTCCAGCGCTGTCTCGCACGCAGCCTAGGCCAGGTTGGGGTGGATGGGGAACTCTACAGGCAGCCACACCTGGTCGCCGAGGAAGGGGGCATCCGGGGCCAGGGGGCGTTCGTTGTCAGAAGTCCAGGTGACTGCCGCAGGGACCCTCTCCGCGGCTCTCTAGGGAGACTTGCGGCGGGTCTGGCCGAAAGATCAGGTACCCAGGCCCTCTACGCTCTCAACATTTGCTCCGTAAATTTGTCTTTATAAATGTCAGGGGTCGGGCAGCGCTGCCTCTCTACTTAAAAGCGCCCTGCTCTTCTAGGAAGGCCCGGGCGGGGGGCCTGCGCTGGGCAGGGAGCTCGCTTCCCTGTTCCGAGCTGGCCGGGAGTCCCAGGGTGTTTCCCAACAGGTGGGTCCAGATCCTTTCCCATCGCGGGCTCATCCATGCTAGGTTGGGTCTGTTCGACTTTCCCGGGTCGGGGGTGGTGGCCCGACCTGTTGGTGGGATCCCCAGCCCCTGCCGGCTGCCTGGGGCAGTGGAGGGGGGTGCAGGGCGATGGGGGCCACTTGGGCCCCTGGGCGGAGTAGCATTATAATGGCGTGTTGTGTATTTTTCAATTTCCTAAAGGTAACTGTTCAGTCCTCACCTAATTTTACACAGCATGTGAGGGAGCAGAGCCTGGTGACGGATCAGCTCAGCCGCCGCCTCATCCGGACCTACCAGCTCTACAGCCGCACCAGCGGGAAGCACGTGCAGGTCCTGGCCAACAAGCGCATCAACGCCATGGCGGAAGACGGGGACCCCTTCGGTAAGGCGCGCAGCACCGCGGCGGGGTAAAGGGAGCTTGTGGAACACGCCTTCCGGCTCCGGCTGGCCTGCCGTGACTGCACTCGCCAGGCCCCGTCTGCGCTGGCCAGAGGCCTGCAGGCGTCCCAGCTCAGAACGGAAGGAGTTAAGACAACGGAGCGTCTGGGGGGTCAGCTGAAGGGAGGGCTGGGGAAGGGACCTCGGGGAGTAGTTGGCCCACAGGTGCCCCTTCCCTGCCCAGCAGATGACTGAATCCAGGAATCTCCCTTTACACCTCCCCCTCTGTACACCCCTCCCCTGCTGCAGGTGGAGGCAAAGGGTTCAGGGGAGGGGGCCCAGGTTTGAGGGAAGCTCTTGAAAGAGGATATGTCACCAGGGCCCACAAAAGGAGAGTGGGAAAGAGAAGGGAGAGAAATCCCCCCAACTCTCCCAGCTTGAGGGGTGCTGTGAACCTTAAACACTTTGATCAGAAGGGTCAATTACACAGGGGAACTAGGCTTGGAAAGGGGCCCTCCCTGCTGCACTTACCCAGGGACCCAGGCGGCCGGTCAGAGCGGGCTCGCGCCTCCCCGCGGGCTGCTGAGGACAGGGAGCTACTGCCGGCCGAGAGGCTGAGGACTGATTGATTTCTAAAACATTCAATATTCCTGCCTTGAAACAAGGCCAATTTCCAGAGTCCTGGATGTACCAGGAGAAAAGCAAGCCCTCTGGGCGGCTGGTGTTGTTTTTAGAGAGCGATTATTGTGAGTTTAAAAACCTTTAAATAATGACCAAGTTAAACAAGCATGAAAGGAGAGGGGAAGACTCTATTAAAATGTAATAAAAAGGTGAGGCATTTTAAGAGCTAAGAAGAAAAATGAAGAATGATATAAAACAGAAAAAGAACGAGCCTTTTTTTCAGATGTGGAGTTTGAAAGGGGTTGCAAGTCTGTAAATGTTAAAAAAGAGGCTCAAGATTGTTCTCTATGAATCTCTGGAGAGACCCCCGCGTCTGGCAGAGCGATTAAAACTCTTCTTACTTTCACCTTTTTTAACATTTCCTGAATACTTTCTCCTCTTCTCGAGCCAGTTTGGGGGATCGAGTATGTCTCGCTGCATTTTTTCTGCATCGACGTAGCTGACTTCCCTTCAAAGCTGGAGAAGGAGACATAATTTTCCCGGGATAAATCTGTCACTGGGGTGGAAGAAGAGGTTTGAAAATGTTAAGCTTTCCAAAAGCCCGGGCGGGAAAGCCGCTGTAAACTGCGGCCCCAGCTCCCCAGATCGGTCCAGGAAGGAGAGTGGGGGACTCTCGGCAGTGGGGGTGGGGGCGGCCTGCCTGGTGGCCGAGCTCCCCCGCTGGGCTGGCAGGGCCAGCCTCCCATCCCTTTGTCCCTCTAAACTGGCTGCTTGCTGCCCTTCTCAGCTTCCAAGGAAAGGGGATGAAGGCCTGGCCCCTCCTGGGTTTGCTCCATTGGAGCAAATGGTTCAGCATCCTTGGGTTTGGAGGAGGAGGAAGAGGTTAAGCTGGCCATGGAGAAACTCGTCTTCAGACATCAGAGGTCTGATGCCCACTTCTCTCTTTACGAGTATAGGAGGCTTCCCATGTTCCTGCCTGCCGGGCAGGAGTAGGAGCTGGAGGGCCCCAGAGCAGAGGCTTAGGGTGGGCAGCCAGGATGGGAAGAGTCTGGGAGAGAATGGCAGAGAGGTCCCAGTTGCTTCCTTACAGGCCCCAGGAAGGAAGAGAGGGGCCTACTCCACCCCAATCTGCCCCATTTGGTCAGAATCTTCAGAGTGGGATCCTCTTGTCCATTCTCCAGTCAGCGTCCTTCCTGGCCCTTAGAAGCAGCCACTCCTTGCTCTGGAAGGCAGACCAGGAGAGGGATGAGCAGACTGTCTGGGTCCAAGAGGAGGTGGGTGGGAGGGGAGGTGACAGATGCCTTTCCCTGGCTGACTTGGAGCCAGACTGGGGACTTGACCACTGGGTCCCAACTCTGTGCTTATGTGAAGTGGGGGTGGTAGGCACAGGCTGGGCAGTAAGGGCTGCATTGCTAACCTGGATGCCCACCCCCAGCCCCCACCCCCTTTAGTTTCAGAGACAGAAATGGTGCCACCTTGTCCGAGCAGGCTGGGAAGCAGCTCTGAAGTCCTAGCCCCTTCTGTCCCATCCCAAACAGATACGTCAGCCCTCACTCCCTTCTTGCGGACAGGCTCCAAGGGTGGCTGGCATTATGCAGAGAGTGGACAGGGACCTTGGCTTCTGTGGCAAGTTGGCTGTCTAAGGGGTGGGGGAGGGGGAAGAAGGCAGAGAATCCAGCTCCCTGTCTCCTGGCTGTCCAGACTGAGAGGCCAGCGCACCTGATTTTCTCCCTTCCTCACCCGCAGAAAGTCTTTGGTCACTAGGGTGAGAAGCCCAGCTGTGATGGAGTCTGAAACAGACATGGCTATTGAGGTGTTGATTCCTGGACCCTGGGACTGGGGACTGTAGTGCCTGGGATCTGCAGGGAAGAGGCAGAAACCTCCCGGCTGGGGGGTTCTGGGAAAGAAGCTGGCTATAGGCTATGTGTAGGGAGAGCTGTCCCCATCCCCGTCGCCTTCTCAGCAGAGCAGGGGTAGGGGTGTGGGAGTGGCCAAGGCTGTGAGTTAGAACTCGAGGTGCCAGAAACAGGAGAGAGTGCTTTCACGCTTGGACTGGAGGTCACCACTGCACCCCAAGGTTTATAATGATCTGTGAGGCATGTGCACATAATATTTTGAGTTGGAAGGATCCTCAGAGATCTTTTGATTAGTAGTAAAACTCTAGTCATGAAGCCTTGACATAAAAGTCATTACTGTCTGGTTTTTAAAGAGGGTCTTTTCAATTTGCTGGTCCCAAGACCCCTTTGCAGAACCCAGTTTGTATGCCATGATCTTGTCTATCCCCCTCGGTAAACCCAGGTGAGGGGCCTGAGGCCCAGAAAGGGAACTTGATGTTTCCTGGGGTTGCCCAGAATATTAGTAGCTGGGCTGGGACTGGAGCCCACGTCTTGGGTATCTGGCCTTGGAGCAGTTGCTGCTGGGATGTGATAAGTCTGTGGGCCAGCTGAGGGGAGGACATGGAACAGTGGGGGTCAGGGAGCTTCCAATAACCGTCCCCTCACCTTCCTCGACAGCAAAGCTCATTGTGGAGACAGATACCTTTGGGAGCAGGGTTCGAGTCCGAGGAGCTGAGACGGGCCTCTACATCTGCATGAACAAGAAGGGGAAGCTGATTGCCAAGGTGAGGCCCCAGAAGGAAGGGGGCCCTGGGGCCTGGGAGGTGGGCTGGACTGCCTGAGCTCCTCCAGGATCCCAACAGGGTGGGCAGAGAGACACAGGGCCACCTTGGGGTTACCTAATGATTCGGTGGGGGGTTCAAGGAGGTGAGGGAGAAGGAAACTGCTTGAGAGATGAAAAGCTATAAAGGCAAAGGAGGAAGAAGGAAGGCTAGGGAAGGGGCTGGGGGGGTTGGTAAATTCCATATATCTTTTTAACAAATCGCCAAATTGCTTTGCTATTATGTCCAATTACATGGTACCAGCAATTGGAATGTTCAGTAAGCCGCAGGCCCAGCCCCTAGGCCGAGCTCTGAAATGGCCCCATTAGTCACGGCTCCTCTCCAGCCTCGAGCTCCCTGCTTCCTGGGCTTCGGGGCCTTGGGGCGCCGCAACTCTTGGAAGGCCTCCCCTCCCCCATAGGGTGGCTGCCCTGGGGGCGGGAGGCCCAGTCCTGAGGGCCTGAGGAGGGCAGGTGGGGAAATGCGTCCTAGCAGCTCAGGCCAGACTGATGGGCAGGAGGCCAGGGCAGGCAGGGTCTGGGCCCCATCTCTGCCTCTCTGTCTTGGGGCCCAGCCCCTCGGTAGACAACCATGTGTCGCTGCTGCCCAGGAGGACAGGAAGTTGCCGGGTGGGCTGCGGGTTGTGAGGGATTAGAGAGCCGGTGCCCGGGCAGGGGGTGGGGCCGCAGCTCCTGCCCACCCTGCCATCTGCTGGGGTGCCCACCTGCTGTCTGGGGCCGCCTGCCCTCTGCCTCTGGCGGGCGGGGGAGGGCGGGGGCTCAGAGAGAGCCCAGTAACGCCTTGTCTGGCCCCCATGCCTGCAGAGCAACGGCAAGGGCAAGGATTGTGTCTTCACGGAGATCGTGCTGGAGAACAACTACACGGCCCTGCAGAACGCCAAGTACGAGGGCTGGTACATGGCCTTCACCCGCAAGGGCCGGCCCCGCAAGGGCTCCAAGACGCGGCAGCACCAGCGCGAGGTCCACTTCATGAAGCGGCTGCCGCGCGGCCACCACACCACCGAGCAGAGCCTGCGCTTCGAGTTCCTCAACTACCCGCCCTTCACGCGCAGCCTGCGCGGCAGCCAGAGGACTTGGGCCCCCGAGCCCCGATAGGGCCTGCCCGGCCCCTCCCCGCGGCCCCAGCGCAGAGATTTTCGTCTGATGGGAGCACAGACAGAGAAACTCGAGCAAGATGAGGTCTGCGCTACTGAAGGCTGGGGAGGAGCTGGGGGAGCCCCGGGTTCTCGTTGTTGATAATTGTTTGCTGTTGGGTTTTTTTGTTTTTCTTGTTTTGTTTTTGTTTGTTTTTTTAAAAAACAAAAGAGAGGCTCTATTTTTGTATTCCACTTGGCTGTGGTGTCTGTCTTCTTAACTCTCAGGAAGGTCTGTTAGTGGCCCGGACTGGGGTTCCAGAGGGGGTTCCCTGGCCGTGGGGGGCTTTTTCTAGTCCAGCAGAGGTGCTCCTGAGACCCCAGCACCTGCGGGGCAAGCTGGCCAGGCAGCCAGGGACTCCACTGCACCCCAGGTGGGGGCGGGGAGGAAAGGGTTGCGGCTGAGGTCAAGGGTGTCAGTGAAGGTGGTTGTTGTGTATTAGTTGCTATTAAATGACTGAAGTATTTATTTAACTTGCATGTGAAAAATGTATGTTGGAGAGTGAGTCTGCTGGGGTCAGCCCCTCTCCCCCTGCCCTGCCCCAGCTAGTGGGTGGCTGGGAGATACAGCAAATGGGACACCAGCTCTGACTCTAGCCTGCTTTCAGCCTAAGGACCCATGCCTGTCAGCCGTCCCCATCACTGTCTCGGGAGGGGTTTTCCTGGGAGGACAGAAGCAGGGAAAGGGGCAAGAAGAGGCTCTTAGCTGGTCCTCGGAGCTCTCAGACATGGAGCTCATAGCTCTTAACAAGAGTCATTGGTAACACTTCCCCAGGCCACCTCTGGGCCAGAAATGATGACTCTGCCAGGTCCAGAGCTGCAATCATAGATTCAATGAGTCTTTGAAAAAGTACCTCTCTGTGTGTGCCTAGGTCTGTGTGGGAGACAGATCAGGGATGCCAGAGCTGGTTCTCCGAGTATCAAGCTCCAGAAAATGAAAGAAAAGAGCAGCTGCCAGGGTGCAATGTGGGGGTATGTTGGTGGGGGGACTGCCAAGGCTGGTGTTGACAATTGTGACATGAAACAAGTGTTAACTTTGGGAGATCTGGGTAGAGAGCTGTGAGCAGAAGGTGCTGAGCTCAGGTGCTGCAGAGAGCCCAGGGGGCTGTGGTCCAGGGAGAGACTGCTGACCTTGGAGAGATGGGGCCCAGGGGGAGGAACTGGGTGTGGGATGGGAGGGGAAGCTCAGGGGCCAAGAGCTGAACTCAAACTCTGCACTGGAGGAGAAGCAGCGGGTCGTGTCAGAAGGACTAGGCCGTGAGGGAGAACTGCAACGGAGGAAGGAAGACCAGGCCCGCTGTGGCTATGGTAGAGCAGGTCATGGTGTAGGCAAGAGGACTGGCCCACGGTGGGTGGAGGGGTATGTGTTTGGATGTGGACTGGTGACATTGGCATCACACTACACTGAGGGAGAGCCCAAGCCTGCAGGCAGCAGGTCTCCTGAAGGCAGAGCTGGCCCAGTCTTCATAACTGAAGCCTTCCATTCTGACTGCTTCTGCTGCCTCCTTTGAGGGTGCCCCTGGGCTGGTCCCTGACCCAATCCAGAAACTTCTTCCCTCGGGGCCTCTGTTCTTTGCCACCTCCTTTGGGTGAGGGTAACCCTAAGGCTTCCTAACCACGTGGACCTCCCAGAGTTGCAGCCACAAGTCCCAGGCTTGGGACATCCAGGCAGATCAGGAATTCCAGGGCTCAGTGAGAAGTCTTGGAGTAGAGAGGTTGGGGATCCCCTGGGTTCTGCCTATGCCGCCTCTTCTGGCCTGCTATCGGGGGCAGGGGCTCTGGATAGAGTAGGTTTCTCCTGGTGCATAGACACTGGGGATGTGGGGAGGGGGCTCTAGATCTCTCTCTTCCAGCTCCCCAGCTCTTAGTGCCTCCTCTTCTGCTCCATCCCCTCCCCTCCCCCTTTAATTAATTCTGGGTGAGCAGCCTGGCTTTATTGTGCAAGGAGCTGGGGTCTCACTGTGGGAAAAGTCACACCTTCTGAGCAGCTTCTGATGCCATGCAAATGAAGAGACCGTCCAGGAAACTCTTTCATCTGCACGGCCGCCTGTCCAGCCCCCAGCCCAGTAATTACCCACATTTCATTTGTTTGAGAGCAATTCTTAGGGGATGCGAGAGGATAGGAGGGAGTCTGGGGGGTGGAATGTCAGGCTCTCCCTGCCTGTGATCCTGGCCACAAAGTAGGGCCAGCCTGGGCCAAGGATGGTCACCGGCTAGGCCAAAGCTACTCCTGCAGGCCCGAGACTGGGGATGCCTGCGTACTCCAGGGTGGTGGGGTGGAACTGTGCCATGGTTGTGTTGAGGGAGAAGAGGTGGGCTGTCCAGAGAGCTGGGCCTGCATTATAGGAGAGAGATGACTGATGGGGGCAGCAGAGTAGAGGTGGACAGGAAGGTGGATATCTGGTCCTTGAGGCAGCCTGAGGCTTTGGGAAGGGGCTGACACCCAGCAGGACCCCAGGCCAGGGACCCATGGGGGCAGAGCCCAGAGTGGTGGGGCCAGGCTGGGCAAGGGCACCCACCACCTTGTTTATCTTTGCGTTGCTGCCTCCACAGAGCCCTCGCTAATGGGGTTTTACAGCCCACTCAAGCTGCAACTGGCCAAGAATCAATCATTACCGGCACTTAGTGGTTTGATAGTTAACAGCCTGAACTGAAGCCAAACTGGTTGTTAACTGTGATAACAACTGATTTCAAGGGGTTATTGCCGGCCCAATATGCTCAGCCCATTTATTTCAGGGAAAACAAGCAGGGAGCTGTTGCAAGTTTCAGAAAAAGGAAGAAGGCTGGGCTTTGCTCAGCCAAAAGGCCTGCCACTCTGTCTCAGAGTGGGTGCCGGCTGTGAGGGCCCTGGGGACCGGCTGAGGTGTGCATGGAGGCACAACCTCGCAGAATGTGTGGAGGACCTGTGTGTGGGCCCAGGTGGTCCACGCAGAATGCCCTCTCCAGTCCTCCCTTCTCCTCAGCGCTTAGCTTGTCCTGATTCCCCACCTCCCCTCCTCTTTCTCTTAGAGCAGCACTCCCCAGGAGGGCTTCACAGGGACCAACTCCCCATGAGGAGAAGCCCAGGCCTAGCGGCCAGGCCTCTACTTGTCTCCACTCAGCAGGTGGGGCTGGACCCCCCTCTCCCATTCCTCCCTCACCCAGGGCTCCCGGAGCCCTGCCAAGTCCAAGCCAGAAGCTTACCCTTCCTTTCAAAGCCAGCGAAGACGCCACCAAGCCTTGACTAGAAAGAATGAGCAAGAGTTCTCTCCTCTCCCTTCACCAGGTCCTGTCCATCTCTACCTTCTACCCTCAGCCAAATGACAGCAGGTAAGGCTATGTGGCCAAGCATCATTCTAGAATGCTGCTGCAGCAAAGGAACTCAGGAGTTCTCCACCGCCTACAGATAGACAACCTGAGGCCTGGAAGTCACACAGCTAGTGTCAAAGCTAGTACCAGAAACCAGGTCTTAATTCCCAGACTCAGGCTGCCTCTTGAGGACTGGAGGTCTTCCCCTAATTCCGTTCATTCCTTCACTATTTATCGACTGCCTATTATGTGCCAGGCTCTGTTCAGGATAGAGGGGACAAAGCAGGAAATACGAGACAAAACCTTGTCATTATGGAGCTCATATTCTTTTCGGGGAGGGGGCGGGACGCAGAGCAAACAGTGTGTAGTAAAGCAGACACTGACAACCACTAAGGGGAAAATGCAGAGGGGAAGGAGTGTGAAAGGGCGGGTAGACCTGTAGCAGCTTTACACAGGGTGGTCAAAGGAGGCCTCACTGAAAACTTAATCTTTGAGCACACCCCTGACCTAAGGCACTCAGATATCTGGGGACGGAGCCATCCCAGGCAGAGGGAACAGCAAGTGCAAAGGCCTGTTGCAGCAGAGGAAGAGGAAAGAGACCAGTGTGGCTGCAGCAAAGCGAGGGGAGGATGGGGGCAGGGGGTGAATGATAGAAGCTGAGGTGAGGCCAGAGAGACAGAAGGGGTGGCGGTGGAGGGTGGATCATGTTAGGCCATTGAGAAGACTTTAATTTTAACCCTGATAAGACAGCAGACCATGGGGCATTTTGAGCAGTAGAATGACATGATCTCAAGTTTTAACAAGATTGCTTTGGCTGCTGTGTTGAGAAGAGACAGCAGTGGGGCAAGGGAGACCAGTTGTGAAGTTATTGCAATAATCTAGGCCAGAGATATTAGCGGATTAGAGGTGGTGAGAAGAGATTGGAATTTTGGACATTTTTTGCCAGTAGAGACGGCGGGGAATTGTTGATGGACTTGAATGCGAGTTGTGAGAGAAAGAGAGGAGTCGAGGGGTTTCCAAGGATTTTAGCCTGAGCAATTGAAAGGGTGGAGGGGCCATTTACAGAGATGGAGAGGATTCTGGGAGGGGCAGATTTTGAGGGGAAGAGTAGGAGTTTAATTTTGAACATGTTAAGTCTGCACTCACAAAAGAAACATTCAAGTGGAGACATGGAGTAGGCAGATGCGTATGAGTCTGGAATTCAGGGGAGAGGTCTGGTGTGAAGATATAAATTTGGGAGTATTGAGCACACAGATGATTTCTAAAACCAGGAGATAGAACAGATTCGCTAGAGAGCGAGCACAGATGGAGAAGAGAAGAGCTCTAGGCCTGAGCCTTGGTACACGCCGAACATTTAGAGGTCAAGGGGAAGGGGGAACCAGCAAAGATGGATCAAGTGCGGCCCATGAGGTAGATGAGAGGGAGACCAGGAGAGTGTGATGTCCTGGTGATAGAGGAAAAAGACAGAACAATTTCTGAACTTGAAGCTCTAAGTGGGGTTTGAGAAGAGTTTTACCATCATCAACTGTCTCCCTTCCCTCTACCCGCACCAGCCCCAGGGCCAAGAGGAGGTGGCCAACAGGCAGGGTTGGTTTAACCTGGTTTCACTTGGGAGTCTCTTTGACTCTCCTCTCAGCCTCCTCCTGCCTCTCAGCTGGGTGCCTTTACCTCCGCAATGTATCTCAGATCCAATCCGTCTGTTCTTCTTGTCATCTACTGTCACCAGCCTGCTCCAAGCTGCCGTCAGCTCTTGTCTGGCTCATGGCAACAGGCCCCTAACTGCTCTCCCTGAGTCCTCTCCTCTCCCCCAATCCTCTCTCTATTCAGTAGCCACAATTTTCCAAACACAAATCTCATCGTGTTATCACCATATTTACAGGGGCTGAAGGGTGTGTCTTCTAGAATGGAATTCAAACTTCTTTCTATGGCCCACATGGTCCCCTGTCTGCCTATCCAACCTACAGCTTAATTCCACTCCCTCTCCCCTACTGCACTCTGGCCACACCTCCTCCCAGCTTCTCAAACAAGCCAGGCTCCTATCTGCCTCAGGGCCTTTGCACTTGTGTTCTCTCTGCTCAGAATGCTTTCCCTCTAGATCGTTGGATGGCTGACTGCTCATTATGTAGCTCTCTGCTGTCACTTCCTGCTTTATTTTGTTTATTATACTTATCGCTATCTGATATTATGTTGTTATTTATTTGTTTACTTGCTTTTGGTCTTTCTGTCCCTTCTAAGAGAACAGGGACTTTGACTTGATCATTGATGAATATCCAGTGCCTAGAACAGTGCCTGGCACTTCATGGGTGTTCAGTAAACATTGGTTCAAGCAATCAACTAATAAAATGAGAGTAGACTTGGAGGCTGTGAATAGACAGGGTGGGTTGGGAATTCTCTGTATCCGGGACTTGGGTCAAGCTTTAGGAAATGCCAGAAGGTCAGGGAGACTTGAAGATGGTCCTGGATGGGTGACCCTCTGGGCCCATCCAGACATGCACAGTCTTACTAAAAGAAGGTCCAAGGCTGTCTGACACAGGCTCACCCCCCTTTTCTCAAGCTGCAGGAAGTGTCTCCAAAACCTGGACAAATGAGCATCTAAGTAGGGCCTGCTGGGATGGACATCTCAAAACCTCCCAAAATTCTGGTTCCTTCCTCACAACTGGGTTTCCATAGCAACCAGGGGACTTCAAAGGAGAGAGTGAAGGGGAATTAAGAGCCAGAGAGCGAGAGGAGAGAGGAGGAGTAAGTGGTAGCAAGACAGATGGGGAGCTGGCAGGAACTCCGGGGCGATCCCCACTTCCCACGTTACTGTGGAGGGTTGTGCCAATAAGGTCCCTTTGGTCATCCCCTTCCCCATATGGATCTCTTGCTGAACCTCAAGAACTAACTCTCCATCTGGGAAGGCCGCAGAACTGACCCTCATGCATGCCCCGTCCTATAGGCTGGCAGATGCTGAGAAGGACTCAGGCTCAGTCCTGCAGTCCGTCTCCCCTCCCTCAGCCCCTCTCTCAGCAATAGTGAAACAAGCTGGGGCACTGGATCAGCTTGGGAAGCTGTGTTTCTTTTCTCTTCCTTCCTTGGCTGTAGGTGGGGGGCGGCGAGGTGATAGTAGGGAGGGGGTAGTCAGGACATTATCCTATGCCAAGTGAGGTCCCTGGCTTTGGTACTTGGAGACTAAGGGCCCCAAGCATGAAGGATCAGATGGTCTCCAGCTTGGGGCCTGGCTGGAGGTGCTCAGAACAAGGGGCCAGGACTGGACACTGCTTTGGGGGAGCAACGAGAGCTCTGCATGGTTTGTAGCTTCCTGCTACCTTGACCTCAGAGGATGAGAAAATGCCTGGGCCTGGGGCCTGGGAGGGGCAGAATGGCAAGCCCTCAAAGAGCCAGGGCACTGGGCCCTGAGACCCAAGCCAACTGCCCAGAGAGCCAGCCAGTGACTTTCAAGGGTGGGAGGGGCCGGATTGACACCAAATTCCAGCTGTTTCTCTGTTCACCCACAGGCGCACAGCTCCCAAACCCCCAGGCTCAAAGCCGCTACCTTCTTGGATTCCTCCCTGTTTCCAGCCTCCGACATTTAATCATTTCAATTTGACAAACATCATCAATTCTTGCTAAGTCTTTCTTCACAGAGAAATCCCCCTGTCCTGGCACAATCTACTCCTGGTCATTTCCTGCCCTCCCACCTCACCTCGTCTCCCTGCCTGGTCTCTCCCTGGGCTTCTTTGTCTGCTCTCCCCCTCCTTGCCTCCCGCAGCCCTCAGTAATGAAGAGCAAACTCATAAAACATTCATCGTGGGTAATACACCATGTAGGATCTGCTTGATCCCAGTTCCGAAAGGAGAGGCCAGGTCAGTAGGATGCTGGGTCTCAGGCTTCGAGATGGTTGGGGTGACTTCTCTACGTTGGGCTCAAGTTCCAGCCACTTCCATGAAGCCAGGCCTGATCCTCCCTGGTGGGGTGGAGGGTGGGGGGTCCCGGTAGAGTAGAAGACGAGATTCCTGAGAAGAGGTGCTAACAGTCCAGGGAGGGAGAGGTGGCTTCTGGGGGTGCTCCTAAGTGAGGCATGATTGGCAGCTGGGGCTCTGAATAAAAGCTGGAAGAAGGTGAGCCGTGACCAAAAGGCTAAAGGCAGAGGTTTGTGCTGAGAGTGAGGAGGGTTTAGAGCCTAAGCATGCGGGGTCTGGAATTGTTATTTCTGCCCCGGGGAGCCTGGTAAGACGGGAGTGTGCCCAGGTGCGTGAGGGAGGGGAGGGTCTGGTGCCGGGGGCAGGCCCTCTGCAGGAGGCTACCCGGGGTGGCAGGCCTCCATGTGGGGGCACTTTTATCAAATCAGTGGGGTGGGGAGAGAGAGAGAAGGGAAGGGAAAGGGAATCTTTTCTCACTCTCCCAGCGCTCCTGGAATCTGCCCTGACACTGATGTGTCCCCTCGTCCCCCACTCCAGGCCTAAGTGAAGTCAGAGAAGGGCTTCAGAGAAATGTCTGCAGGAGCAGCCAGAAGTCAGATATGGCTTGGTGTGGTGGTTAGGAGTGAGCGCTTTGGAGTCACACAGAACTGACCTTGAATCCCGGCTCTGTCGCTCCCTAACTGTGTAAACTGCATGAGTCATTTCACCTCTCTGAGCTTCAATGTCCTCACCTGCAAAATGGGGGACATACCCCACCTTAGAGAGTTGTCATGAGGATTGGAGCTTACAGACGTGTGTAAGGTGTCTAGCAGAGTGCCTTAACAAGGGCTCCTGACAAATGGGGGCTACGTGGGAAGGGATCTCTGGGAGAGGTTGGGCCAGCCGAGCTAAGTCCCTGCAGAGCCCAGGTTTGCAGAGTGATGTCATTCAAGAGGCACCATGAGGGAGAAGGGCAGCATCTCCAGGGAGGCTGTTTTCCAGGGGAAACAGCTCTGGCAGCCCGAGGGCTAGAGGTAGCCAGCAAGCTGGGCAAGATAAAGGGCAAGGTCATTTGTGCATGTAAAGCCTGAGCTGGCCCTCTCCCTTCCACTCCTCTGAGCAGGTGTGCCGGCCAAAGACCGGGGCCCCTGAAGGCCTGGGCGAACTGAGGGGCCAGGTACAGTGGTGTCCCGCAAGGGCGATGGTCTTCCTGCTTCCTCTCAGAGGCCGCTGTGCATGTCTTTACCACCCTGCTGCTCAGACCTGGCCCTGTCTCCCCTCTCCCAACCCCCAAAGCAGCCCACGCGAACCAGGAAGAGAGTCAAGTCTGAGTCTGCAGTTGGAAAGAATGGAAGAAGAGAGGAGCCCAGAGAACACAATCAACATTCAAGGTTTCTTATCTCTCCTCCAATCGATGCCAACTCTTCCTTCCCCAGGGCCTTGCACTGATACATGACAAATTTACTGGGTGCTTCCTCTATGCCAGGCATTAAAGCAAGAGTTGGGAAGTAGCGGTGAGCAAGTCAGATAGACCCCTGACTCCCAAAGCTTCCCTTTTGGCAGATGGCCACCGTTAGACAGTTAATTCCGATGAGGCGTGGGGAAGGTGTTTCTGTTCCTGAGACAGAGGAAGAGCAGAGGTTGTGCTAGGAGGACGGCAGGTTGATCGTTGTTGAGGCCATGCTGGCTCTGAGGCAGCCTCGTGGGAGAAAAGACCCTGGGCTGGTTCTGCTGGAGTTCAGCTCAACACAGCTCAGTCCCAACTCAATTCGGTGCACGCTGCGTATTGAGTTGCTGGAGATAAAGGGGTAGACAAGGCAAGGTCCCTGCCCTCAGGCTGCCCCCACGTCTTGGGGATCCCAGAGTAGCAAACCTGTAGTTGCCCTACCACGTGGTGGGGCAATAAGTGGGTTAGCACCAGGTATTCCACTTGACTGAATCATAAAAGTAACCACAGAAAAGATAGGAGTTGAGAGTGAGTAGCTGTGGAATCCTCAGGGAAATTAATCTTTCCTGAACCTTAATTTCCGCATCTAGAAGGAGAAAGGTTTGGACTAGATTATTTGTTTTCAAAAAAATTTTTTAGCAGAAGAACCTTATTTCCTGAGGAAACCTGTATAGAAGCCTATTTCATAAAATAGACGTAAATGATATTTGCTTTGGTCGGCTCAGGGATGGGGGTCCCCTCAGTTTCATCCTTCGTGCCTGACAGCTCAACTGGGGCAGGTGGTGAAGGAGATGGAGGGTCTGAGCCCTTCACTGTTCTCTTGGGCATCCAGGGGAAGATGAAGGCAAGGACCCTCCAGAGAGGAAGGGCTGGGTGGGCTCCAGGCCTGCTGTCCGGGGCCACCCCCTCAGCCCCGCTGAGAAGATGCCTCCAGGATGAGCAGCCAAGCCTGCTCCCTCCTCGGAGCACCTGGACAAGCAGGCTGTTCCCACAGCCTCTCAGAGAGACTCCCGTCTCTTCCTGCACTGACCACTCACACCCAGGGATTATCCCAACCAGAAACTTCCATTCAGGACAAAGCTCCCAGGAATGAAACCCGAGCTGCCACTGAGAGGCTCCCAGGCTAACTGGGAAGTGGCTGGGAAAGGGAGGGAAAGCTTGCAAAGCACTGGGAGCCTCAGGGAGGCCGTGAAACCCGAAGACAAACGACCAGCCAGTGGACTGGTGCTGTGGAGCTGCCACTGCCTTCTGCAGACCCAAAGGTCAGGGCTGAGCGGAGTGGGAAAGGGAGGGGGGAAGTGCACCCCCAGGCTTTTCAAGGGGAGAGTAATTGGTGCACCTGTGGCTAGGGCCAATATCCCCTGTGAGGCCCTCAGGGCTGGCCTGCAGTCACTCAAGCTGCCCCCTCTCTTCCCCTCTTCCCCTCCACCCTGCTCCCAGCTGCTTCCACTTACTCCAGTGGGCTGCTGGATTGGTCAGTGACAGGGGCCCACCAGCACACCCAAGGGAGGGGAGAGAAGAGTAATAACCATAGTCACCATTTATTGAGCACCCATTAGGTGCCAGGCGTGCTGCATATGTTATTTCTAATCCTCACGATAGCCCTGGCAGATCAGTGCTGCTAGCCCCATTTTACTGGTAGGGAAACTAAGGCTAAGAGAAGTTAAGCAGTTTTCCGCAAGTGATGGAGCTGGTTAGTGGTTGACCGAGGATCTGAAGCCAGGGCTTCAGACTCCGACGTACTCAAGCACCTTTCGCCCGCCACACTCTGCACTCTTAAAATCCTGCATTAGAGCCCAAGAACCCTAGTTCATTTCAAAATAAACTCTTTCTTCCCCTTCAAGCCCTGGGGTGGGACAAGGGAAATGCTGCGAGTGGTCATTTCTCTCACATGGATCCTCGTGACCTTGTGAAGTGATTTCACTTCTCTGGGGCTCAGTCTCCTCATTTGAAAAATAGGATTCATAATAGTGCCTGCTTCTAGGTGGAGGGTAAATGATCACACATATAAAGAATTTAGAACAGTGCTGGGCACGGAGGCAGCTCTCACTATATGTTATTATTATTGCTGGAAGAATTCCTTTTCCCCTTTGCCTAGGCAGCCCAGAGCCCTGAGGAAGAAGCATTCGGCAGGCTGAACGGATTCTCCTGCACTCAGCCCCTCCCTGCCTGCCTCCAAGGATTCAGATGTAGGCTAGAAGACACCTCAGAGGGCTAAGGCCTTTGAGCGATGCTGGGAGCCAACATGAAACCTTCTGCTCCCACCTCCAGAGGAGCTCCAGGCCCTGCAGGGGCCGAGCCACCTGGTCTTCTCCATAAGTAAGGTGCTCAGCTGAGCTGCCAGTCCACCCTCGTGTGGCTCTGAAGGTTGAGTGCGAAGCCCAGTCCAGCAGAATGCTCCGGTTCGGAGAATCCTTGGAATCAAGCAGACCTGGAAAAGGGTCAAAAGTGAGTTGGTCGGGCTGTGTCCCCGGGTCTCCGGGACTGGGCTGTTGTCTAGGGGACTCCCTGTGGTACTGCTGAGTGGCAGGCAGCCTTGGGCTCTGGGAAGGGGTAATTTTGTTGTGCTAAAGGCCAGGAGCTTAGCTAGAGGCTGTGGCCTTGCTGACTAGCCTTTCACCTGCAGCCTCCCTAGCTCAGGCCTCCTGGACCGATATCCTCTGGGGACGGCACTGAGGGCACCAAGGACTGGTTCTGCCCCGCAGGTAGAGAGACACCCCACTGGTCCCTGTTCACTTCTCCAACATCTGGGCATCTCAAGGCCTGGCTTCTGGCTGCCATTAGTGGCTGGGGCTTGGACTAAGAAACTAAGGATCCGTGTTCAAGGACAAAGTTGAAGTCAACTTTTGTGATGCCTATGCTTGAGTCTGTGCAGTCAGTAGAAGGTGACAGCAGAGAATGGGTAGTGGACTGGGCAGGAGGACACCTTCTAGCTTGGGGACTGTGGAATGTGGGGCTTAAAAATGATTCTTTCTGGGGGCCAGCCCTGTGGCTGAGTGGTTAAGTTTGCGTGCTCCACTTTGGTTGCCTGGGTTCGCAGGTTCGGATTCTGGGCATAGACCTACTCCACTCACTAGCCATGCTGTGGGTGGTGTCCCACATACGAAATAGAGGAAGATTGGCACAGATGTTAGCTCAGGGATAATCTTCCTCAAGCTGAAAAAAGAGGAGGATTGGCAATGGATGTTAGTTCAGGGCAAATCTTCCTCAGCAAAAAAAAAAGAAAAAAAAAAATTCTTTCCACAGCCATACACCAAGCTCTAAGCTCCACTCCACTTCTCATCTACAGGGAAAGCAATGATTTTGTACCTATTCCCAGGGAGTTTATAGTCTAGTAAGAGAAACTACCTGTACAAGTAATGGTCAGATATCAGCAATTACAAATATTAACTATTAGCAATTAATTAAATATTAGCAATTATAAATGGGTATGCTTTTCAATTTTATTCCAACTATTCAGTCCAGATGAGTCAGATAGTACCATTACCTTTTAAAGATAAGAAAATAAAGGCATAAGTGCAATATCAATATTAATACTGAGTCCGTACTCATAAATGCTTTAAGCTAAGTCCTTAGGTACGAAGACTACAGTGTGTGTGTGTGTGTGTGTGTGTGAGTCTGTAGTATGTTCACATAAATATTTGTTAGTGAGTGCCTTATGTTTCAGGCACTGTGTTTACATACTTTATGTCTATTACTCCTTTTATTGACCTTCTAACTACTCAGTGTGTTAGGCATCAGTATTCCAAATTTACAGAGGAGGAAATTAGAGTTCCACAGGGTTAAATAATGTCTCCAAGCCACACGGCTGGTAAGTGGCTGAGTCAAGATTTGAAGCCAGATCTGGACTCTAGTCTTTCCACTCTGCAAAGCACATAGGTGACTAATAATTCCGAGCAGAATGTAATGGAAAAAGTGACCTAAGACAGGTACCAACATGGTGCTAGGGAATTTCTGGGAGGGAAGAGTTCCCAGCTGGCTGAAGGGAAGAAGCATGAGGAACAGAGACTGACTTGCCCAAGGTCATTCAGCTGATCAGTCAGGAGTTAGAGGTAAAATTCAGGTGTCTAGACTCTAAGATCAATATCAGTTTTGAACACTACCAACAATGAGAACTTTGAGAGGAATTCACCTCAGCTCTGTTTTGTTGAAGAAAAATTCTGAAGTCTTTGAAAGTCCCCCAGAATCTGTGTGAACTGTGGGTGAACTAAAAGCCCATGCAAAAGGCAGAGAGGAAATGGGCTTCTCTCCCGGAGGCCGTCTCTGCAGCAGCGTTTCCGCCACTGATGCCCTTCTCTGCCCCCAGAGGCTGGGGTTCGTTCTGCCACTTTTCCCGCTACAAAGCAGCCAGAACAAAAATTTCTAAGCAAAGCCAAAGATGGTTTCAAGTCACCCGTATGCTCACAACCTCCCCTGTCTCCCCCTGCCCGCAGGATAAAATTCAAATTCCTCAGCCGGGAACATGAGGCCCTTCACAACCTGGCAGCAACTTTCCAAACTTACGTCCTTCCACTTTCATGGCAGAGTCGAGTGATGCAGATCTTTCTACCATTTCCCAAATACTCCAGCACGCATCTGTCTTTTCTCGTGCTGTTCCCTCTGCCTGGATGAACCCCTACATACCTTTCAAAACCTAAAATTGTCTCCTCCCCATTGTGTCTCCCAGGCAATCCTCTGTGGTTTCATACATTATTCTGTTTATAACACAGAGTTATAACTACTTACTTACAACTATAGTTCTTCAAGTAGTCTTGGACTATAGTAGGGACTTCATAAATTCTGGTGAGTGAATGGATGAAGTCCAATCTGGATGCCTGAAGGCTGGGTCTTGCCTTCTGGGGCATAAGAGAGCTGCATGCATGCTCTGAGGAGACTTGACCAACTCCCTACAGAGTTTTGGACCCTTCAAAGATTAGAGATAGTTTTCAAAAAGAAAAGAATAATAGCTCCCCTTTCTTAGGTGCTCACTATCTACCAGGGATGGTGCTAAGCTCTTAAACGCCTCATCCCACTCCATCCTTAATAATGTCCTGCAGTAATTGTTATCCTCATGAGGGTATTATCCCCGAAATGAACTGTTATTCCCATTTTACAATTGGAGAAACTGAGGTTCAGAAAAGTAAAGGAATGTCTGCCTTCCAAAATTATCCTGCGAGAATTTAAATCCAGATCTGTGGGCCTTTAAAACCCAAGCTCTTAACTTCCAAGATTTTCTGTCTCTGACTCCTCCAAGTGTGAACTTCTTCTTCTGTATTAAGAGGGAACCAAATCCCATTGCTCCTCCTGCCTCGTGAGAGACACCATTGGCGTGTGGGTTCTGAGCTGTATGGCATAGGGACTGGGGTTGCACATGCAGCCTGTGACAGACCAGAAGTTCCAGCCTGATGTTTGTGCTAAGACCTTGACATGCACCCTTTGGGGCGGGGGGGTCACTAATCATTTACTTCTGATTACCTGCCGCCCCTGGAATGGCCTAGGCTGACAGCTAAAGCAAAAAAATAGAAGACAAAACAAAACAAAAAACTGACTTAGGATTGACCGGGGTTTCCCTCTTCAGGTTACAGACACTTTGTTAGGAAAATAAAACCCCTCGTTGGAAGCTCAGAAGGACTTCGCTTTGAGGACTGAACCTGGGTTCTAGCCTGGCTTTTGTTACTAACCAGCTGTGTGACCTTGGTCAAGGGGCTTAACCTTATAAGCCTTCATGAGTGGGCAGGAAAATGGGCAAGAACACAATGCACTTAGAAAGGAAGGATCCAGATGACTTCCAGAGAAGGGGAGTCTGAGTTGGAGTATAGATCACACCCGGGAAAGAGGCTCCAGAGCTGCTGGTGGTAGTGTCCCGGTGTGCTGCTGGGGCTGAGAGGCCCCTCAGGAGCAGGCACCACGGGGAACGGGAGAGGAGAGCAAAGACAAGGTTCTTCCTGTCACAGTTCTAGTGATGGGAAGGCCCCGTCACAGTCCCTCTGGAAAGTGAAGCATAGGCATCCAGAAACTCCCAGGTTCAGGAAGAGCTAACTTTCCCCGTCTTTGGGCCTCCATGTACCCAATACATTTTCCTATCTGAAAAAAGTTTGCATTTCCTTATATGGTCATATGCCTACATATCAAGGTCTTGGTCAACAATAGACTGCATATATGATGGTGGTCCCATAAGATTAGTACCATATAGCCTAGGTGTGTAGTAGGCTGTACCATCTAGGGTTGTGTAAGCACACTCTGATGTTTGCACAGGACGAAATCGCCTCACGACTTATCCCAGTCATTAAGCAACACCTGACTGTACTTAAAGGTCAACCTCCCCCGTAGAAAGTGAACTCCTAGAGGGAAGGAAACTCGGCTTCTCCGTCCACGTTCCTCAGCCCCTAGACTGACTGCCTGGCACAGGAGGCACACAATTTTCCTCTAAGTGGGTGAATGAATAAATTTCAGGTGAGTGGGCAGAGGTCCAATGTCAGAGTAGAGCAAACCTTTAAAGCTCATTACGAAGAGGGAAGGTATGTTCAAGAATAAACAGAATCTCAAATGGCTGGGGAGCTTTCAGAGCAGAAAAGCTAAGAAGAGCTGAGAACACCAATCCCACGGTCCCTGAGCCACCAGTGGCCACAGAACCCTTGACTGGGTAGACTCTAGGCCATTCTTAGGCTCCTTGAAGAAAATGTAAAGGCAGGTGGCACACAGGGCTCGGGTTCATTGTCTCTAGCTAGAGTGACCATATGTCCTGGTTTATACATATTTTCCCAGAGTAATTAGTAATACTTCAGAAATGTCTTGGTGCTGGTTTGAATGACAAACTTCCTTTTTTAGGTGGTATTCTTTCCCCTTCATTTTTTCTTTTTTCTTTTTTGTTGGGATATAATTCACATACCACAAAATTTACCCCTTTTAAAGTGTACAGTTCAGCGTTTTTTAGTATATTGATGACGTTGTGCAATCATCACCACTATCTAATTCCAGAACATTTTCATCACCCTGAAAAGAAGCCTCATACCCATCAGCAGTCACTCTCCATTCCCCACTCCTCCTGGCCCCTGACAACTAATAATCTACTTTCTGTTTCTATGGATTTACCTATTCTGGAGATTTCATATATGTGGATTTATACACGATGTGGCCTTTATGTGTCAGGCTTCTTTTACTCAGCATGATGATTTCAAGGTTCATCTGTGTTGTAGCATGAATTAGTACTTTGGACAATAAATTATTTGGTCACTCTATATATAGCCATTAATATTGTAACTATTACATTGCGAGTGTTCCCCTGGGGCCAGGGAAGAATAGAGAAGGAGGAGCCAGGCTAAGATTCTCTTACTGGAGAGGCCATTCTGTTGGCTCAAGGCATAGAAATACAGATGGAGGATGAGGCAGAGAAGGAGCTTCGTTTAAGATTTTAGACTCTTGAGTTGGCATTTCTATTGGCTTTGAGGTCCTTGACTCCATGACAGTAGTTACAGAGAACTGGCAACAGTCTAATCTGTTGCCAGCTTCTCGGAGAAAAGCAGAACTTAATGAGTTAAAGGATGAACCAAGGGAGAGATGAACCACAGGCTCTAAGTGTGAGCGTTTGCTCAGCCGTTAGCTTTGCATGATCTTGAATGGGTCCTTCTCCTTCTAGACTCCATAAAATGAGCACACTGATCATAAGGAAAATCCCAAAGCTATTAGGTTCTAAGACACTTCACAGGATCTTCCAGTATTCTCTGGGCTGTTCTATAGATGTATAATGCTAAGATCCACACACTTAGGGCAGGCTGGACCTTTTGAAAGGTATATGGCTGACAACTGTGTGTGGTTTTGAGCACTCCAGTCAATTGGGTAGTTTGTGTACTACAGAGTTAAGCCAGGATAGTTTGGGTATACCTGGCACTGTTTTAATGGCTCAGAGTTACTGATGAGAAATGTTCCGGGTGTTTCTGCAGATACGTGTCTACTTGTCTCATTTCCCCTAATGCGTTGAGTTCCCAGGGCCAAGGGCCAATTTTTATGCAATTCTGTCTCTCCTACAATACCCAGCTCAAGCCCTCACACACATAGGGGCCCCGTGTGTCCTGGAAGGCAGAGAAGGGCAGGCTAAGCAAGTAAGAGCTGTTGGTCTGTGGAAGTATTTCCTCATCTTTAGAGGACTGATTACCAATCTGCCAAAGACGCAGGGGCCAGGGTGAGGGGCCCCACGGCTCCACCTCAGGCAACCAGAAACAGTCATGAGGTGCCACTAGACGACATACCAGGAGGCAGGCCACTGAGCAGCAGGGCCTGCAAGTTGGTAGAACTGGGGAGGCTGTCCTGGGGGGTTGGGGGGAAAGCCGAGGAGGGCAGGGCATGCTAGCCAGGCCTGCTGCGCTGAAAGCAGCAGACGGGTAATTTCCAAATGACCATTTCAAAGGAAGGTTGAATTTCTCCAAGATAAGAGGGAGAGCAGGGAGCATGCCTATATCTCTAACCCCCTGAGCTCACGGCCGTGATAATAGCTGTGGGGTTGGAAACCTAATGCTGATGAAAGAGTTAAAGGGTGGCTGCGGGCAGCTATCGGTGACACTGCTAGCAATTGAGCATGCTCCTGGAGCACGGCTGGGGACTGGTGTTCCTCCATGAATAGAGGCCACTCTCAGGGAGTTTTTCCTGGAACAGAATGGGGTCAGGGAGCCGCTTGGGGAACAATGGTTGCCACCGACTAGCTGAATTTCTTACAATCACACACCATACCCCCTGATCAAATAGCTCCTTTGTCCGGCTGATATAAAAACATGTCATACAATGATGATTTGGAAGAATGACACGGGTTTGCCTTTCACAGAGATCAGAAGGGCTTGTCGTGCAGCAGGGGGAAAAACATCAGAGTCAAGGAAAACCTGGAGAATAAAAGGAGCAAATGGAAACAGACAGCAACAATAAGAAAGGGCTGGGTTGCTCGAAAGGCAGACAAGGGCTTGGTTACCAGCAGGGAGACCGAACAGCCAGCCAGCTCCAAGGAAGGGCCTGCTTGCTGCCCGGTAACCAGTTTCACAGCGCCCCCTTGAAACTCTGGAGAAACTCAAGGATTAAAGAAGTACAACTCGGAAGAAGAGATGGTCCAAGGCGGCTGGTGTGCATGGACCACGGGGAATGCAAAGCAACCGGAGCGATCGTCCTACCCATATCATTATTTTACAGATGGGGAAACTGAGATCTGGGGAGGGACGGTGGCTTAGTCATTTCCTCGGACTGTCCAGATTCAGGTTTGTTTTACAGCTGCTTTTCCTATTTCCCTCACTTTGAAGATGGAAATGCAGGGGCTTCTCAAGCATTCTCTGTTCAGAGAGCAGAAAAGATGAACTTTAGGAGCTGAGCTGGGACTAGGCAGTGCACTCCCGTGTACCTCTGTTTCCCTGTCCACAAGGTGAGGGCACTCCTGAAGCCCCTAGCCAGCCATTAGTGCAGCCACCATTTGTTAAATGCCTTCTGTGCATCCTACCCCGGATAAGGTCCCTGGAGAGAGGAGGAAGGGAGAACTTCATTAAAAGATAAGCCACAGTCACTGGACCCAGTTAGGCAAATGCGGTCTCGGTAGACTGTGTGGACACCAAACCCTGCTTCTCAGCTGAGACCTGTAATCGAGGTGGGCAGGCTTCCTGTCTGTTTCGGGCAGGTCAGACTGAGACTTTGTTGTTCAAAGAGAAAAGGCTCACATAGCAAGATTCCTGCGGCTCCCAGTCATCAAGTAGGTTTACAAAGAAAATGACAATTGTCAATGTCGCTAATTAACATGCATCTTGAGTGCAGCAACTGTAAACGGATCTGAAGCCTTTATATTAGATTTCTCCAGAACTATCTGGGGTTAAAAAGCGGGAGTATTTTGTGTTAATACATTCTCTTTCATTCCCAGATGCTGAAATCCTTTACCCATAGATAGCCAGTTCTCAATGCTACCCCTGTGGGGAATGTGGCAAATGCCACTCTCCCCGTTCCCCAGCTGGGAGGCCTGGGTCACAGAAAGGTTCTAAGGCCTGCAGTGGGGGATGGAAACCAAGACTGTCACCCTCTCATTCACTGCTCTGGCAGACCAAAGAGCAAGGCGCTGGAGAGCAAAACTGGAGATTAAACCAAGAGTGGATCTGGTACACCTCTGTTACAGAAAAGCAAAATTTAATTGATTTGCTTAAATAGATAGTACACATATCTGGTTCTTCAAAAGCTACAAAAGAGTAGAAAGTAAGTCTCCCCACAACCTCTGTCTCTACACACACCATTCCCCACCTGGAGAAGATCAGTTACCAGGTTCTTAAGAGCTATTCTATGCATTTATAACCATATACTTAAAATATATTTCCTTTCTCACATATGATATATCAACTATTCTGCACACACAGACCATGTTAAAATGAATATGAAATTAACAGAAACTCAGGGTGGGGAGGGCTATAAGAACCCAGAGGTTGTCACCTGGTCCTGGAGAGAATGTCCAGCCCTCTCAAGTTGAGCCGCTGGCTCCTGCCTCTGCTTTGGAGAAAGCTATGCATAACGCATAACGCCAGAGGCAGGGTGTACAAGTCCCTCTGAGCTTCCTAAAGAGAACAACCGCCAAAGGTGGCTAGTTGTGGTCCCACAATGATTTTTCCACATAAAAAATGGAAAGTTAGCCAGAATTAAAAATTAAGAGGTCAGGGGCCTCCCACCCCAGAGACTCCTCCTTCTGGCACAATGTCCAGGTGTCTTCATGTAGGAACTCAGAGCCCTTTGGGGTGATGCATCCCATATGGGTTTTAGAGCAAATATTTTGAGTGCTTATAGTGTGTCAGGTTCTTAAAAAGTGATAAGCACTTTTTATATGTTATTTTGGTTAATCCTCATCACTTTATTATCTCCACTGTATCTCTGAGGAAATGGAGGCTTAACTAATAAATAGCAGAGTTAGGAAAACTTGACCTTAAGTCTGTGTTCTACCTTCCCACTCACTCCCATGAGGCTCTTACCTCTGTCTGGTACCTGAAGAAACCAATCAAACTCCTCAGCCTGGATTCAAAGACCCTCCACCATCTGAACAAATTTCTTTCCTAGGCTTATCTCCTCTCGCTCCTTGTCAGGCAGCGCAAGCTTGGGTCACCAGATGGCTTGCTGTTACTGGTCCTTGCAATCTGCCAGGCCTTTGCACAGGCTGTTCCCGCCACATGGAATCTTTTTCTCTCCTCTCTGCCTGGCAAACTACCAACGTGATTTCTCCAAAACTCGATCAGACTGTGTTACTTCACTTTTTAAAACTTCTGTTTCCTCACCACCTTACGTGATCAAGACCAAGTGTCTTAATTTCCAATGGGATCATCATGTTCTGGGTCCCATTGGCCTGTGGGCTCACCACTCCCACTTTCATCTCCTACTTAATGTTCCACTCCCGTGATCTACTTACAGTTCCCTAAACATTTTGGGCACTCTCAGTTCAAGGCCTTTGCTTATGCTGTTCCTTCTTCCTAGAACTCTCTTCTTCCCACCTTTTCCTTCACTTACCTGATTCCTACTTGTCCTGATCATTGCTTGGGCCACACCTCCTCAGAGCTCCTTTCCCTAACCATTCCAGGATATCTGTCCCCTCCTGTACACCCAGGGTATATGTTTTTCTATACTATGAATTCCTCAAGGTCAATAACCAAATTTACTAATGTCTGGTCCCCCAGAGCCTCACAGAGGGCTAGCACCAGGCCGTCTCAAGAAATAAGAGAGGAATGAAAGAACTGATGAATGGATGGATGGATGAACTACAACTTAGAGTTCCTGAATGGGGTCGAGGTACTCAGTCTGACCTTAGACCCTTCCTTTTTGACCAGCTGCTGCCTGATAGTCTTGCAATTACTCCCATTATTTGAAACCTCTTCACTGCAACGTGACCTTGCTTATGTGAGTTTACCTCTTTGAGACTCAGTTTCCTCGAATGCAATATGAGAAGGTAGGAGTACATGATCCCTTCCAGATCCCTTCCAGATCAAATGTTACATGAATCCATGCTGCTTGCAAAGGAGAAGGAATTTTCCAAGCACTGTGTGCTTGTGTGCGGGGAAAGCACCAATGGTGTTGGTGGTTGCAAGAGATTTTCAGAGACTCCAGCTTAACTCTCTAACTCAGGTTGGCAAACTACAGCCCAGGGGCCAACTCCCTCCCACTGCCTGTTTTGTATGGCTCACAAACTAAGAAGGTTTTTAAAGATTTCTATTTTTCCTTTTTTTCTTCCCAAATCCCCCCAGTACATAGTTCTGTATTTTTAGTTGTGAGTCCTTCCAGTTTTGGCATGTGGGATGCTGCCTCAGCATGGCTTGATGAGTGGTGCCATGTCCACGCCCAGGATCCGAACCCGTGAAACCCCAAGCCACCGAAGCAGAGCGTGCCAATGTAACCACTTGGCCACGGGACCAGCCCTAGCAAGGTTTTTTCACATTTTTAAATTGTAAAATTTTTAATTTTAAAATTTACATTTTTTACATTGGGGTAAAAAATCAAAAGAAGAATAATATTTCTTAACAAGTAAAAATCATATGAGATTCAAACTTCAGCATCTATAAGTCAAGCTGTCCTGGAACACAACTGTGCTCATTTGTTATGCATTGTCCATAGCTGCCTCTGCACCACAACAGCAGAGTGGAGCAGTTGTGACCGAGACTGCGGCCCTCAAGTCCTAAAATATTTGCCATCTGGCCCTTTATAGAGAACATTTGCCAACCCGTGTTCTGACTCAACAACACTCAATGGGCTCCCCCTATCCATAACAGCGCTGTCCGATAGAAATATAACGTGAGCCACAGAGGTAATTTAAAATTTTCTAGTAGCCATGTTAAAAAGTAAAATAAACATGATTCTAAAAATTAAGAGTAATAATATATTTTATTTAACCCAATCTATCAAGATGTAATCAATATAAAATTATTAATGAGGTTTTATATTCTTGTGTTCATTCTAAGTCTTCGAAATCTGGTGTGTATTTTGTGCCTATGCCACACCTCAACTTGGACTAGCCATATTTTAAGTGCTCAGTTGTCACATATGGCTAGTGGCTACTATACTTGACAGCTCAGAGTTAGAAATCAAGCCCAAACTCTTTGACATGAAGTTCTAGGCCCTTCGTAATTTGGCCTCAACTTTATTCCTAGCTGCTTCCTCAAATGCTAGCCAGACCGATCCATCCCATGCCTCCTAAATTAGATACAACACTTTCCACCTCTACTTCCTTGCTCTCTCCTTTCTTTCTTTCTTTCTTTTCTTTTTGGTAACAGTTTTATTCAGATATAATTCACATCCCATGCAATCTATCCATTTAATGTGTACAATTCAATGGTTTTTAGTATACTATGTTATGCACCATCACCACAATCAATTTTAGAACATTTTCATCACCCCAAAAGAAACTCCATACACTTTAGCAGTCACCCTCATTCCCCACATCCTCCCTCAGCCCTAGGCAACCACTAATCTATTTCTGGCTCTAAGAATTTGTCTGTGCTTGACATCTCATATAAAGGGAATCATACAATACATGATCTTCTGTCCCTGGCTTCTTTCACTTAGCATAATGTCTTCAAGGTTCATCCCCGTTGTAGCATGTAACAGTTCTTCATTCCTTTTTATTGCTGAATAATATTCCATTGCTCCTTCTTTTCTGGTATGCCCTCTTCCTCCAACAACTTTTCTTCAAGAGATTGAGCCCCAGGGCCCCAGTGAAAACTCAAGAATGAAGAGAAAAGCCTGCCCGTCTTAGTCCACAATGTTTAAGATCAAACACAGGATCTGTTCAGATTTTTAGAGGAAAAAAGAAGATAAAGACTTTGTGAAATCACTACATTAGTAACAAAATACATCATTTTTCTTTAAACCAAAAAAACCACAAACCAAAATATGGTCTAAAGGGAGAACTTCAGATCAAACTGCTGATGACTCTAGAATAGTATACTGAGTGAGCCCGTTCAATGCACCAGTAAACCGAACACGGCAACCCAGCCTCAGCCGAGACCCCACAGTAGAGGCCACAAGAAGTCTGACCTCACTTCCAACCTTCCTCTGTCAGACACTCCGGCTGAGCTGACTGACTGGTCTGCTGACAGCTCCACAGGCAATGATCCCCATGCTCCATACATTCACAACAAGAAAAAAACAAACCAGAAACACCTACTAAACTCCAACCCTTCTTCCTTCAGCTCCTAGGATTATGTTCCAGGTGATTCTGACTCCTCCACCCCCCCACCCCCATGGCCTCGCCCCTTTCCTCTGGCTTAACCCCATGTTCAGCCACAGCTCTATCTTTCCTTCTCCTCTCCTGATTTCCCCTTTCCTACTGCTCCCTTAACTCTTCCCTTTCCTCCTCACTCTCCATCCAGCTTTTAGTTTCTTCTCCTGTTATCTCCCTCCTCTTCTCAAACTCCTCCCTTCTTTTCCACATCTTGGTTGCTCCCCTCTTCCCTCATATCGCCCGACTGCCATCACTTTTCCTCTTCTTTTGTTTTTTTTTCTCTCAGAATGTGCCACGTAAGGATGTGGAGCTGAAAAGCCCCTTAGGCTCATCTCACAGGAGACAGCCAAGATCTAGGAGCCAGATCCGAGGCTGAAATGTGGCTCCATCACTTAGGAACCGTGGTGTGGAACTACGAGCCAATTACTCAACCTCCCTTATAGGATTAACGGTATATAAAATGGCGTACGGTGAGCTCACAATAATCACTCCTCATCCTTTTTAAGCTCGCACTGGAAAAGAGAGTAGGAGACCCTTCCCCACAGGTCGGTCCCAGAACCACCAGTCACCTCTGCGATCTTTCCTTCACACTTCCTCGTTTTGGTCCCTCCCCCGTCCCCACACGCATTCTTTCTCTCTACTTCCGGAGGCCGTTCTTACAGTCTCCCCATCTTTGCTCTTCTCCCACCCTCTGTGCAGCTCCGCTACTCTCCTCTTCTCCTCCCACCTTCCCAACTCTTTTCCAGGCCCCACCTCAAGCAACAGAGCCTTACTGTGCAGGCACTAGGGACGCCCTGCACCATTTAAAGTCAGGTGGCTCCTCAAGGCCCAGGGTCGGCCCAGCAACGGACAGACGGGGCTCACCTGAGTGCCTTCTGATTGGTTGGGCCTCTCAGCCAATGATTTCCTGGTTCCACTGCCCGCTACTGCGCAAGCGCTTTCCAGTCTCACGGGCCAGTCCTTTGAGATCTGGCGCGCGCTTTTTGATGGGGCCGAGCCCAGCTTGAGTTTTAAAATTTCTCCTCTTCCTCCTCTTTTGTTAAGTTTTCGGTGTTATCCTGGTGCTGCTAAAGAAACTTTTGGAAGTACATAAAAGTGAAAGCACACGGTTTCTTCCAAAGCTGTGCCCATCTCCCTGATCGTAGAGTCCAGGTGGGAATGTGAGCTACATATATATTATTGTTAAAATATTGGGATACTGCTGCAACAATAATAGAAGTAGTGATAATAATGGGTAAATTTATTGATATTTTCAGTGTGCACTATGTTAAGTGCTCTTTATGTTTAGCCCTGGCACTGCCATTATTCTCAATTACAGATGTGAAACTGGCCTTACAAAGGCTAAGTAATCGCTCTAGATCTTACACTTAGTAAATAAGTGGTAGAGCCAGGATTTCAATCCGGGTCCGACTCCAGAGCTCGTGTGCAGCCTCTTGGCTGTACAGGGTCGTTCTTACATGCAGCATCTGTTGTCCCTCTGCCTTGGGACAGATGCCCTAGATGGTAATGCTCCTATCGTTAGAAGATGGGAAACACAAGTCAGGACTGAGTTAACGCCTTTGCAAAAGGCCTATTAGGCCTGACTGAGAGCCAGCCATCCTGACTGAGAGACATCCCTTCTCCAGGGATACCAAGGGCTGGACCACAGAGGCTGCCCCTGAGGATGAGGGGCTCCCCCGGGAATCAGTGACCCTGTAGCCACAGCTGCAAATGCTCACTAATAATAACAGTGATCATCTGTAGGGCATGGGCTAGATGCCAGGCAACTTATTGATGTTATTTCAGTCAGCCTCATAATAGCTATACAAGGTGGGTGAAATGATTTGCCAATGCCAGTGTTGTTAGGATTTGAACCCAGGCTTACCTGATGCTGGAAGCTGTGGTATTTCTATCTTGCCTCTTGCTTTTCTGTGAAAATGTAATAGTCACTAAGAGTGAGCCTCTGTTATGTGCCGGGTCCTCTGCTGGGACTCTTACATATATTCTTATCTCCTTGAGTCTGCACAATAATCTCTTCAGAAAGATATGATATTTCCCTTTTACAGATGAAGCAGCTGAGGTTCAGAAAAGCTCGGTAACTTGCTTAAGACTGCATAGCCTGTAAGGAGAAACAATATTCACACTCTGATTGTTTGACTCCTAAGCTCATGCCCTGTCTGCTGCCCTGTGCCAGGGGGCAAAGTTTTGCTCTGCATTGAGGGTTTGGACCAGAGCTGGCTTCAGCTGTGTGAAATTTCTTCAGGACCCCACGTTCTTCCTCTGATACCCTCTATGGGGTGAACTAGGGCAAGACCCTGAGAGGAGGCTGCTGTTCCTCTTTCTGTGAGGGGGTCATAAGGAAACTCTGTGATGTTTCCATGGTTGTGCTTTAGTTCCCCATCCTGTGCATCGAGGTCCTGCTGAGCCTTTGGCTCTCTTGATTTTGTTTAAAAGAAAAATACCCCATGCCATAGACTCACAGGGGTGGGAAGGACTTTGAAGGAGAGTTACTAGTACAACCTTCCATTCGATGCTTCTCTGTGCCCCCGTTTCTTCCTCTGTCTCTCAGGATTTCACAAGACCTTGGGTAGGAGAGGTAAAATAATGGCTGTGGGAGCATAAGAACTGGAATAAATAGTTTATGGTTCTGAATACTCTAGATCAGTAATTCTCAAAGTGTGATCTGGGGACCCCCTGTGTGTCCCCAAGATTCTTTCAGAGGTCTGCAAGGTCAGAATTATTTTATAATAATACCAAGATGTTATTTGCCTTTTTCACTCTCGTTTGCTCACAAGTATACGGTGGAATTTTCCAGAAGCTACAGATTATGGGATATCACAACAGACTGAATAAAAAAGCAAATATGAGAATCATGGCTTCTATGAAGTCAGAAATTAAATAGATTTGCAAAAATGGAAACAATTCTACTCCTCTCACTAATTTTTTTGGGAAAATATAGTTATTTTTAATAGAAATATTTATGTCATATGGAATGAGTTTATTATTTTAAAAAATGAATTAACTGTCTTTTCAAAGTTCTCAGTTTTAATTTCTAATATGGTAAATATTGATAGATATAAACCACATGAAAAAAGCTCTTTGGGGTCTTTGGTATGCTTCAAGAGTGTAAAATGGTCCTGAGACCAAAAAGTTTGAGAACTGTTGCTTTGGATCATCATTAGCATCACACTGACATTATATTAGGCCTAATTGTGAGTGGTGCAAAAGAATTTCTAGAATCACAGTCCTGACTAACTGGAGTTTCCAGTGAAAAGTGCTAATGCCAGCCAGGTCCTCTCACCCCAATGGGACCCAGAGACCACAGCATAAGAATCTGAGCCAGAGTCAGGCTAGGCCCTACGGTGTCAATCACAGCAAAGAGTAAATGCGTTTGTGGAAACGATTTAAAGATGGGATTTATTGGGTATTTTTTTTCAGCCTTATTGAAGTATAATTGAAGTACACTAACTTGCACAGATTTAAAGCGTACGGCTTGATCAGTTTTGATATGTGTATACACCTGTGAAACTATCACCACAATCAAGATTACAAGCATTGTCATCACCCTCGAAAGTTTCTTTGTGCCCCTTTGTAAGCCATCCTTCCCTCCACCCATCCCCAGACACCGCTGATCTGCCTTCTATCACCTTAGATTAGTTTGCATTTTCGGTAACTGTATACACGTGGAATCAGACAGTAAATGCTCTTTTTGCCTGGCTTCTTCCACTCCGTGTGGTGACTCTGAGATTCTTCCATATTGTTGTGTGGGGGAGGAGATTTGAACTCTAGCTCTCCCACCTCCGAATTGCATGACTTTGGGGAAAATACTTTTCTGCTCTTCAGAGAGGAAGCAAAAAATAATTCCTATCTTGCATAGTTGTGAAGATAAAATGAGGCAATATAAGTAAATAAAACACTTAGTTCAGTTCCTGGTAGTTCCTGGGTGGCTGATGCATGGTAGTTATTTTTGAATATAACTTTCTGGGATAGGAATTAAGGAGGGTAACTAGTACAGCGTGGGGTTGGGGGAGAATCTTGTTTAGACTAAGTTGATCCATAGCTCAGGTTTAACTATTTCTTAAAGGTTTCTCACTTGCACACCCCAAACCTCCACACATGCTAACCTAACCAGGAAATTTTTCTTTGGTGAGGGCTGGGGACATGGAAATTTGTAGCTTTGAAAGTCATGCCAATTTGGAGTTACCCTGTTGGAAAAAAACAAAATCCCTCCAGGCTGCTTTGAAAATGGAAAAGGTGTAGTCCTTTTTCATCCTCGTTGATTCCAAGTCCAACTGGCCAACTGTGGAATGAAAATCCCTGCCTGGGGATGGGGCAAACTTCAGAAAATTCTTGGCCAGGAAGTGGGAGATTGAGGTTTTCTGTGTGATCCGTGGCAGCTGAGCCTGAGTTGGGGCCGTAGTGGTCAAGCAGAGGAGTTTCTCAGAGAATCCAAACGGGTTCCCCAGCTTCTGGGCCTTTCTAAGTGCCAAGGGCCATGGGGACCTGTTACAATCATGTTGCATTTGCTACTGGCAACTGAAGCTCCTTGTATCCTCATGCTGCTGGGAGGGAACTGCTTTTTCCTAAGCCTGAAGACACCGTCTGAGAGAAAAAGAAAACAAAGAGGACATGAGAGAAGAAGAGAGGAGGGAGGGTGAGAGAGGGCTGAATTGATCGCCGTCTGTTCAGGTCTAGCTGGAAAACACAATGAAGTGAAAAGGCTTCTTGGTTGGTGTGCTTTTCTTCATTTTTTTCCCAGGGTTTGAAGTGGGGAGGGAGGGATGGGAAAAAAGAAAGGAAGAGGTGGAGGATTGGCAAGGCCTGAGGAGAAGCAGCACGGGGCCCTCAGGGTTGGGGAGGGGAAAGTAACTTGGTGATTCTGGGACCCTCTCAGGTCACCCCCTTACTGGCCAATTCCTTCCTTCCACAAGAGACTGTGGCTCAGGGTGATGCTGCCAGCAGTGCATTTCGAATGAAGAAAAACCAAGCAGCTGAAGGCTGTCCATCTCTGCCCTAGAAAAAAACACCACATAATGTTTCTTCCGGTTGGGGGAGGGCTGGCTGTTGATGTTGGTTTTCTTTTTTTTCCTGTATAGAGTGTTTGCAAACTTTTATTGAGCTCTTACTTTGTGCCGAGCATTCTCCTAAGTGCTTTATAGGTGTTATCTCAATTAATCCTTGTAACAACCTTGTGTGGCGTGGGTTCTATTGTTATCCCCATTTTACAGATAAAGAAACAGAGGCTTGGGAAGTTTGAGTAAAGAACTTAGGTCACGTAACTAGAAGGCGGCAGAACCAGGCTTCATCCAGAGGTGTGTCTGAAGTCTGAGCCTGTGTTTCGAAGCACTGCACTACGCATGTATTTAGATATCGTCTCTTAAATAGCTCACATTTACTATAACTCTGGAGGGAGGAGGGTTGGAGCTGCGAAGAAGCTGGATGATAGTCATGTGCAAAAGCAGCTACAATACAATGTGTTATGAGCCATACTAGCATGTTGAAATAAATGCTTTGGACACCAAAGAAAAGAATACTTATTTCTATAGACCTGAGATGATGAAATTAACAAAACCCTTTTACTTTTTTATTTTTGTCTTTAATATGTGACATTTTAAGAGGTTAAAAGCTCAAGCTGCAGAACTTACTGCCTGGCATCAACTAGGACTGTGACCTTGCTCAAGTTACTTACTGTCTCTGGGATTCAAGTTCTTTATCTATAAAATGAGGACACATTCATTCAACAAATGTTTACTGAGAGCTGTTTTATGTCAGATGCCGTTTTAGGCAACAGAGATAAATTGGTGAACAAGACAGACAAGGACCTTGTGCTCACAGGGCTGACATTCTGGGGCGAAAATAATTGTACCTACCTCATGGGGCTGATGCGTCTGGAACCCCCTAGCTCTTCACTCCTATCCTTTCTTGCCTCGGCTCAAGTCCCATTTTCTCCATTTCCAGAGAAATCTTCCCTGATCTGCCTGACCAGGGCAGTTTCCATAGGACCATGGACCTGTCCTTTATGATACTTCCCATCATCGTAAGTTGTTTGGTTCTCTGATTAAAGTCTGTAAACTCCTTGAGGTCAGGCACAATTTGTGATTTCCTCTTTTATTTTGTTTTTAGCTCACCAGTGACAGGTTCATATTCGGCTCTCATGAAATGCTTGTTGAATGAATAAATGAAATGAGATAATGCATGTAAAGGACTTGGTGTGGCCCTGGCACAGTCAGCATTAAATGAAATGCCATCTTCTATTATTACTTGACATTTATATTTCTTGATTTGACGACAGAAGTAAGCCCCATCTTCACCTACCTGCCTTTGACATCTTGTCCTGAGTAATGGACTCTGTGGGTTGCCTGCCTAACTGCCATTGCCACTTTCTTCCTTGTTGTTAGACCCTGGATGTTGTGTGACTGTTCACCCTTCCCCCAGACTAGTAAGTGGCACAAGTGGGGTTTGAATCTAAGCAGTAGGCTCCACACCTTGAACTTTTAACTTTTTAAAAAGTCACAAATTGGTAAATATATGCAAATCATGTATCTGATAAGGAGTTAATATCCAAAATTTCTAAAGAACTTCTGCAACTCAACAACAACAAAACAAACAACCCAGTTAAAAACTGGGCAAGGGACTTAAACAGACATTTCTCCAAAGAAGAGATACAAATAGCCAGTAAGCGCGTGAAAGATGCGCCACATCGCTAATAGTTAGGGAAGAGCAAAACCAAAGTGGGATACTACCTCACACCCGTTAGGATGGCTGCTATTGAAAAACAACCAAAAACTCCCCACCAAAAGCCAGAAAATAACAAGTGTTGGTGTGGATATTGGGAAATTGGAACTCTTGTGCACTGTTGGTAGAAATGTAAAATGGTGCAGCCACTATGGAAAACAGTATGGCGGTTCCTCAAAAAATAAAAAATAGACTTACTGTTTGATCCAGAAATTCCACTTCTGGGTATATGCCCAAAAGAACTGAAATCCCAGTCTCAAAGAGATATGTGTACAACCATGTTCATAGCAGCATTATTTGTAGGTAGAAGCAACCCAAATGTCTGTTGATGGATGAACGAATAAATATAACGTGGTATATACATACAATGGAATATTATCTAGCCTTAAAAAGGAAGGAAATTCTGATATAAGCTATGATATGCGTAAACCTTGAAGATATTATGCTAAATAAGCTAGACACAGAAGGGCAAATATTGTACAATTCTGCTTGTATGCGGTATCTAGAGTAGTCAAATATATGGAGACAGAAAGTAGAATGGTGGTTGCTAGGGGCTGGGAGAAAGAAGAATGGAGAGTTATTGGTTAATAGGTACAGAGTTTCAGTTTTGTAAGATGAGGAGAGTTCTGTGGATGTGCGGTGGTGATGGTAACACAACAGGGTGAATGTACTTAATGCCATTGAACTGTACATTTGAAAATGGTTAAGAGGCTAAGTTTTGTTATGTGCTGTTTTCTACCACAGTTTTTAAAAAGTTGATCAACAAAATTCTTTTCAATTAAAAAAAAGTCACATATTAGTCTGGGAATTATATTTCAATATAGCTGATGTACATATGTACACGTGTGTGTACATATATGTGTATATAAAGTCACATATTAAAAAAAAAAGTAAAAGGAGTTTCTTAACCTCATCATCCCGGGTCTGCAGGCCCACCAGTCATGGCAATCCCATTGGTCTTATTGGTGATTTGTGTACAGGTGGGTATGTGATGAGATTCTGGCACGTGGGACATGAAGGTAAGTCTGCTGGGGGGCTTCTGAGAAAAGTTCCTCACTGATAGAGAGAGATGCACAGGAAGATAGGGCCTGTCCTCTGCTAGGTCTCATCTCATCCACATAGGATATCTAGGACTGCAGCAGCAAGTTTGGAACCACGAAGGGTACTAATGGAGACAATGTTGACATGCCCAGGATGTCAGAATTGAAAAATGCTTCACCCAAAATCACGACATCATTGAATTTTAAATTAAACAACTCCAGGGCCCTCCTTCTTCCAGACTTCTTCTTATATGAGATTATAAATGTTCTTTATTGTTCAAGCCATTTTGAGTTGGGTTTTCTGTAACTTGTGGCCGAAGACATCCTAATAGATACAGAATATCATAAAATCAGGGCTAGGATTCTCTGGCCCTTTGAGTGCTTTTCCTTTATGCAGCCTCCCCCAAGTCAGAATACATCACATTTTCCTCTCCCAAGGAAGCTCTGTTCCTTTGACAGCAAGAGTTGGCAGGAGTCCCAGTGGAGGCTGCAGGTTTGTGGCAGCTGTGGAGGTGCACCACTCAGATGGCCCTTCAAGGAAGAACTTGCCGGGCGGCTGCCCTTTTGAGCCGAGCCCGTGCTCCCCATGGTCGGCCCTCGCTAATGACTGCTAATGACTGAGCGTAGTGAGGGTACCAGGGCCTGGCCTTCCTGCCCAGCGTAGGACCCCTCTAATCAGCAGTCTTTCCTCCAGAGCCTTTCCTGCCCAGTTCTGCTTCTTCCCTCTTTTATCTTTCATAGGCGTTCCCACCCCCCACCCCAAACTGCTTGCACACCTCACCCTGTCTCAGCTTCTCATTCTGAGAGGGCCCAATTGATACAGAGTTGAAGATCAGCAATGACTCCTTTTTGAAGGATTTGTGCAGCCGGGTCTGAAAATAGAAGGCCTATTTTCTCCTTCTTGTCATTCTATATCTTTATAAACATATTCCTAATATTTTGAGTTGCAGGTCAGGAGACACTCAATTATTTAGCAATTGTTACGTGCCTGTTCACTCTGGCATTGTACTAGAGGCCTTGCATTCCTGAGCTCCTTTAATCCTCAGAGCAATCCTGTGAGATGGGTCTAAGTATTATTTAACAGAGGACGAAGCTAAGTCTTGAAAAGTTAGGTGATGTACCCAAGGTCACCTCGTCAGAGAGTGGCAGATCTCATTTTATTCAGAGACCCGTGCCTCCCTGTCTAAAACACTTCCCCTACTTTGATTAGTCTCTTCTCCTCTGCCCCACTTTACTGCTCTCTGAAATTACAGTTTTATACGTTTATTGTCTGTCTGTCTGTCTCTCTCTGAAAGGGAATCTTTGCAGGGCAGTGGTCGTGTGCAATTTACTGCTGTATCCCCAGGACCTTGAACAGTGCCTGGTGCTGAGCTGTGCTCACTGAGTGGGTGCAAAAAGGAAACTAAGCTCATCTTTAAGACCTGTTTATATTCATTGTTTTAAATAATAATATGCCACATTTGAATAACACTCTGCAGTTTACAATGTGTTTCCACTGTCATCTCATTTAATCCTTACAGAAATCTTTGAGGTGGGCCTGACCATCTTAGTCCTTCCTCAGGGTCTTCTCACACTCGCTGGTCCTTCTGCCTGGAATGCTTTCCCCTCAGTTCTTTACCTACATCACTCTCTGCCTCCTTCTATATCACTTCCTTGGGGAAGCTGGCCCTGATCCTGCAGCTCAAGTTAGGAACCCATGTTACACACTCCCTTCATAACTTGTAAGTCTCTTGTAGCCCTTATCACAATGGTAGTTAAATAGTTATGTACTTCTTTTATGACTGGCTCCCCCACTAGCCGAGGATCCATGAAGACAAGGTCTTGCCATGCTTGTATATGTCATATGCCACTGTTCCTGACACACGGTGGTGCTCATTATATGTATGTGTACATGAATATGTATATATATATGTATATGTATAAAATGAATTATTTCCACTCAATAAATGGCGAAATCAAAACTCCATGGTCTAAGCCACGGGCTGGAAAACTTCTCCGTTTGTTACCCACAGTAAGAAATTTATTGTTCATCATGACCCAAGGAAACGCACCTCCACACTCACATGTGATAGTGCTTATACTTATTGTGGACTAAGCATTGATATTTTCTGTTTTATTCAACTTGAATTCATTAAAAAACATTTAGTTCCAATCTATTTCATTGATTTCATGACCAACTAATGTCTGAACAACCTTGAGTGACTTGTTCAAGGTCACCTAACTAGTATAGTGGTTGAATCCGGAGAATAATCCAGTATCTCCCACCTACCACACTGTGCTGGGTTTCTTGCCCTAAGACAAAACTATCACAAAAGTCTTGTGTCAGTTTTGATAACTAAAGAATAAATTTGGGGCTGGCCCTGTGGCCAAGTAGTTAAGTTTGTGCGCTCCACTTGGGTGGCCCAGGGTTTCGCCAGTTCACATCCCAGGTGCGGACATGGCACCGTTCATCAAGCCATGCTGAGGTGGCGTCCCACATAGCACAACCAGAAGGACGTACAACTAGAATATACAACTGTGTACTGGGGGGCTTTGGGGAGAAGAAGGAAAAAAAGACTGGCAACAGATGTTAGCTCCTGTGCCAATCTTAAAAAAAAAAAGAATAAATTTGTTCTATTTTCAGCCACAATTAAGGTGATGCTAGTCTCACCACATGCAGGCGTTTCAATCTGATTTGTTCAGATACCTCAGCTCTCTGTAATGCAGCTGTCCAGAAGGTTCTTCCTAGAATCTCCAAAGGGAATGATTTAGCCCTAATGGGTGGCACACCCAGACTTGCTGGAATTCTCATCTGAATTACACCAAACATTAACATATGGACAAAGGCACATGGCATATTAAATGATTTACTGGGGTCAAAGATCAAGTCAATGGCAGGCCTAAAGTTAACCTGCCACACACCCTCGGAGTCTGCTAGGCTGAGACATGAGGAAGCCTCGGCTAAGCAGGGCTGTCAGCCTGGCCCTGGTCAGCCGTCAGCCAGTTAATCGACAACGGCACCTTCTTTTCCTACCAGAGGGAGGTTTGACTTGAACTCCTGGGAGACCTGCCTTCTTGGAATCTAGATTTCTCTGCTTCAGAGTCTACTTTAGCTGGCATTGGATGCAGAAGCCTAGAGAAAGCTAAAATTTGTTTATTTGTTCTTTTATTCTTGGATTTATAATTTGACCTAATATACTGTATGTCTGTACATGTGTTGATCTCAAAAAATGTTTGAGCTTGCCTGCTTCTCAGGCCATGTTGGCAGGCAGCTGTTAAAGCCATCAGTGATGTTTGCTTCCAGTTACAAAAGAAAACATTCTCTATTTGAGACTATGTTGTTGTTTTTTTCTTTCCTGATTTAAAAGGGGAAATATGTTTCCCAGTAGACATGTGGAGCTGTCTCCATCCCCTTCTAGGGCTGAGAATGACTAAGAAACCTTTTCGGCACACCTGGTTCATCATCTTTCTAATATTCATACTCTTTTTCTCTCCCCGTGGAAGTATTCTTAGGGGATTTGGTTTGAAATTATTTGAGCAACTGGGCAGGTTTCTCTCCCTTCCCTGGGGATGGCAGTTTATGGTTCAACATCTCTCTCAAACTCTGGTGTGTTTTTAGCTAAGAAAGAGTCAGGTTGTGTCCCATTATCAGGTGCATGGATGAAATAACTGCTGATGGGACCAAGAAAACATGAGTAATTCTAACCTCTGCCCAGAACTTTTGAAGGAATGCGTAAACCCTGACCTTGCTTTGGTGCTTTGGAGAGACCATCTGGGGAAAACTTCATTTCCCAAAATATATATGAAATTGAGAGTTCCTTTGGCTGGGAAGTAGGAAAAACCATATGGCAAATGTGGGGTTCGCATATGCAAATATTTGTTTCAGAGAAAATGACTTAAACACGATAAGTACACTTTTGAAGGTCTGGCCTGTACCCTGGGGAAGAGCAAGGAAGGAGTTGGAGGGAAAGAGGAGTGAAGGACAGAGAAGGCAGACAATAGCTGGGAAACAAGACACAGGCAGTATGACTTGCTGGAGGTTGGGGGTGCCTTTGGAAGTGTCAGACCAAAGTTCAGTAATCAGCTGGAAGCAAGAGAGGCAGGAAGGTTTGAAAATGAGGAGTGGAAGCCTGCGGGGAAGATGCCGCTACCTAAATGAAAGAGGCTTGGAGGAAAAAAAAGACTTCACAAATAGTACCTCCGAGGAATCCAGGGATGGTTAGAATCACTCAAAGGACAGCTTTGACTCAAAATTAAAGATGAGGTCTGGGACACTGCATGAAAGGCCTCAATAACCCAGGACTTCTGACTAAAGGATGTAGTCAAGTTGAAACTGCTATTCGCCAAGCTAGTGTGCTGATCACCTGAACCCATTAAATGGTATCTTTTTTAAAATTTCAGATTCTAGTTGTTCATTCCCGGTATATAGGAAAGCAGTAGATTTTGTATACTGACCTTCTAACATGGAATCTCTCTCCATTTATTTAGATCTTCTTTTCTTTCTTTCATCAGTCTTGTGTAGTTTTCTACTTATAGATCCTGTACATGTTTTGTTAGGTTTATACCTAATTATCCGGGAGTTTTGGTGCTATTGTAAGTGGTATTGTTTTTTAAATTTCAAATCCCAATTATTCATTGCTGGTCTTTAGGAAAGCATAAGAAATTAGACTTTGATCTTAACTGCCATTTTAAGCTTGTACCCAAAAGACACTCTTAGTAAGGGAAAGCTGGGGCAGGATGGGTCAGTAATCACAGTGTCCCTCTCCCCATCTTTCCCCGCTTCCTCACTCTGTAAATGTTTGTTTATTTCATTTGACTGAGTTGATGTTGTGTTAAAGGACAGCTAGGGAGGAGGGGGTACTGTTGAGAAATAAGCGAAAATGTCTAAGTCTCAAGGTTAAGATCTTTGGAGGAGAGATGTTTGAACTCTCAGTGTTTGAGACAGAATGGTGAGTGTGGGAAAACTAGTGGTAACAGTGTCATGAGAAAAGGAGAGAGGGCTTCACCAAATGATGTGGGTAAAGACGAAGACATATTATGCCTGGGGTTACATGCAACAATCTACCAAAATAGTGTGTGAATTGAGATCATACTCCGATTGTGGCCCAGAGTAATTAGATGTAATTAAGTCATTGCTGTGTTAATGTTTATGGAAACGTTTCAGAAAAAAACAAGCTCTCAGATGAGAATAGTCTCTGTGCAACTTGGGGTTTGTTGCTGACAGGAGGCTTGATGGTTGTGAGGAGGTGGGGCTTTCAGTGGAATTCGGTTGAGAAAAAAATGAGAAGGTTCTATAGCCCACTTTTTATCCCCCAGTGCTTAGCAAGGTACCTGGGAAGTAGTTCTTAACAAATATATGTTGAACAAATCTGGAAGCAACTCAGCAAAATTAACTTTAGTGCCCAAATGTCCAAGGAGGGCAGGGCAGAGATGAGTTTAAGCAATTGTTATTAACAGAATTGAAGGTAACAGGTAAATCAAGATTCATGTGGCTTCCAGGGATTTTTACTGGGACAGAAGGTAGACTGACATTCTGGACAGAAAGGCTGTTGCTTACTCAATGACTGAGGTAGCCAAGAGACATGGCTTTCCTTTGGATTGTAGGTAAACTGTCTGTGGATTCCCATCTTCCCGCAATCTGAAGACTGTCGACTGAGCTGTCAGAGAATGAACTGTGTAGCTGGGAGATGCACTGGTGTGCTGGAGGACTGTGTAGTGATAGGATGACCCTCAGAGTCTCTTCTAACCAGGATGACCTTGAGCTGTGGTTGTGCCCTTTGCTGGAGGGACCCTAGCTCATGGAGGGTGACAGCAGGGGAAGAATCCTGGGAGCCAGAGCCAAGGCCTTGGAGCAGAAGCTCCTGAGGCTTAAGGGGTGGGGGCAGAAGGTCACCTAAGAGGTAACAAGTAAAGTGGGAGAACCATTTCTAAGAAGGCTGCTCTAAGTCACAATTAAAGATATAAGGGAAAAACTCCTTCCCGCCAAAGGCCCAGCTTCCATTAAGGGTCCCAAGGAAATCATTTACACAAGGTTCTCACCTGGAACATTTCCCTGAGAACTGGCATATCATGTACAATTCTTTCATGTCTCTGCAAACACTAAAGAAGTTTCTTTAGGTGGTTACTATACCCAAGAACACCACCATTTTCTTCTTAGGCAATGACCTAAAATTTAACAATAATATTACTTCAGAGAGCGACAAATGTTAACAGTTAAATATTGAGGGAGGTTTTATTATGTGAGGCCAAGAGCATGGGCTTTGCAATCAGTAGGTCTGAGTTCAATTTTCACTTCTGCCATATGCTAGCTTTGTGGCCTTGGACAAATCACTTGACCTCTCTGAGTGTCTGAGAAATAGGGATGTAATAACCACAATATCCATTCTGTTGAACTTACAGGCTATTACTGCAAGCAAGGAAATGCTATACATTAATTATGATTATTGTTGGGGCAAAATTGGTATCAGCGCTCCCTAAAAATTGCCCCAGGAGAGAATCCATTCAGAAGGACTGACATGGTCCTACTGATACAGGCAGATCATAAAGTGTAGGGAGAGTGAAAAGGGTCAGTCAACAAATATTTATTTACCATCTACTATGTATAAAACATTCTTGATGCAGAAGGGGAAAGGTGAGGGGGCAGAGAAGTAGTAAGCATGGTTTCTGTTCTTTGACGGGCTACCTGGAGAAGTCAAATACACAGTAAAAACTATGACCAATATCAGGCGGTGTAGACCAACGCCAAATGAGTAGTCTAGTCAGAGAGTGCTAAGGATTTTCATGGCAGGGCTTTCAAGGGGGCTAAAACACGAGTTTGCTTTGATGGATGGGTGAGATTCAGATGAGAAAGGACTTGTCCAGAAAGAGAACAGGTGGGAGCAAAGGCTCAAAAGCCAGGATAAACAGGACATTCATGTCACCCATCAGACACTCACTACACCCTTGCATTGTGCTAACTTCTTTTATATGCCGTTGTCTAGTTTAACACACGCATAATAATACGGCAAATTAGGCTTTGTCATCCCTGTTTTACAGATAAGGGAACTGAGGCTCAGCAAGATTAGGAATTTTGTCCAAGGTCATTTAACAAAGAAATCACAGAGCCAGGGTTCAAATCCAGATTATCTGACTCCAAGTCTAAGGGTCATTCCACAGCACATGCTGCTTATTTGAGATTTAGCAAATAGTTCACTCTGGATGGAATGGAAGGTTTCATGCTGGGGCAATAAGGAGGGAGAGGTCGGGGGAAATCAGAATGCTGAGCGGTCAGCAAAGGCGTTTGTATTGACCTCGAAGCCTGTGGGTGGCAGAGGTCTCTGAGTATGAGATCAATGTAACTAAAGTTTGCCCAGGATTTCCAAGTCCAGGGCCCTGTGGGGGCATAGGCTGTACCAACTAATAATTAGGTAGTTCAGGAGGGAGAAAGCTACCACCTTGTTATTTGTTCCTGGATGATTCCTCTTGAATTAGTTTTCTCTGTTGTGTTATTCCTGGGTGCTATAAAATACTTCTGTAATTTCCACCCCAGAGAGAGCATCATATTTCAGTAATGAGCAAAGCGAAAGAGATTCAGATTGGTCCTGCATCCAGTAGCGAACTACAGAGAGGAAAGTGCTCACATGCAGAACTATTTTAGCACCCTGAGTACCACTGAATCAGGCTTTCTAGTAATAGGCTTCCACATTCTTTTCCTAAGCTGAAGGTTTCGATGGAGGTCAATGGTGAAAGACGAATTGCGGGAGGGCTAACAGACAATGCCCACTCTTTGCATTGTGTGCGGGAATTTCTCCACTGATTAAGTAGTAGGTTCCTTGGGGTCTTAAGTGCGTAGCTGCAGTAGCAATTCTTTCTGTCCTCCAATCCCTCTTTTAAACTAAATTCTAAAATGGCTGTTGATCTTCAAAGCTTTAAAAAATGTACATGCCCTATGACCCAGCAATATCACTGTTAGGAATTTATAAGCCAATTTAAAGCAAAGTCAGGAATGTGAATATGGAATGCTCTTTATACTGCCAAAAAATTGAAAACACCCAAATTTCCAATGATAGGGAATTGATTGAGTGGATCATGGTATATCTTACTCAGTGGAATGCTATGCAGTCATTAAAATGATATTGTTGAAGAATATTCAATGGCGTAGAAAAATGTCAAGGTTATGTTAAGCTACAGTTGAGGCCAATTTTTAATTTTTAGAAGTATATAACCACTTCACACCTATAAGGATGGCTATTATGAAAAAAAAAACCAACAGAAAACAAGTGTTGGTGTGGATTTGGAGAAATCGGAACCCTTGTGCATTGTTGGTGAGAATGTAAAATGTGCAGCCACTGTGGAAAAAAGTATGGTGGTTTCTCAAATATTTAAATATAGAATTACCATTTGACCTAACAATTTCACATCTGGGAACATATACAAAATAACTGAAAGCAGGGACTCAAACAGCTAGTGTTCATGCACCAGTGTTCACAGCAGCGTTCTTCGCAATAGCCAAAGGCAGAAATAACCCAAGTGTCCACTGAGGGATGAATGGATAAACAAATTGTAGTACATACATGCAATAGAATATTATTCAGCCTTTAAAAAGAGTAAAATTCTGACAGATGCTACCACATGGATGAACCTTGAAGACATTGTGCTAAGTGAAATAGACCAGATACAAAAGGACAAATGTTGTATGATTCCACTTATATGAGGTAGCTAGAATAGTCAAATACATGGAGACGGAAAGTAGAATAGTGATTACCAGGGCCTGGGGGTGGGGAAACGAGGAGTTATGGTTTAATGGGTACAGAGTTTCAGTTTGGGAAGATGAAAAATTTCTGGAGATGGATAGTGGTGATGGTTACACAACAACGGGAATGTACTTAATGCCACTGAACTGTACACTTAAAAATGGTTAAAATGGTAAATTTACCATAATAAAAAATTGTTTAGGGGCCGGCCCCATGGCATAGTGGTTAAGTTCAGCATGCTCCGCTTTGGTTGCCTGGGTTTGCGAGTTTGGATCCTGGGCCATGCTGTTCTGGCTACCCACATATAAAGTGGAGGAAGACAGGCACAGATGTTAGCTCGAGACTAATGTTCCTCAAAGAAAAAAGAGGAAGATTGGCAATAGATGTTAGCTCAGGGCTAATCTTTCTCAGCAAAAAAAAAAAAAGAAAAAAATTTAGAAAATTATATGTACAAAAGACTATGTGGAAGTCTGGGTAGCAGATTATAGGTGATTTTATTCTTTTCTTTTTAGTTATCTGCTATTTAGTTTTTTAAATCACTTAAAATTATTTTTAATTACATGAGAATTATATAAATACATTCTCCTTGTAAAAAAGTAAAACATTACAGATAAGGTTAAAATCCCCTTTGATCACCTTCCTCAATCTCATATACATGTGTACCTGAACCCACTAAAATTATGTGATTGTTTTATACATATAATTTTTGTAATATCAGCTTTCAACTTTTTTTTCACTCAACAGTATTTCTTAGACATGTTTCTGTGTCACTCTTTTCCAGTTTCGCTCTTTTTAATTGTTACATATTATTCTATAGATGGATACACTATAGTTTGTTTAGCCAGTTGCCCATTGATGGACATTTAGGTTCCTTAATTTCAGTTTTTTGCTATTATAAACAATGCCGCTTGAACACGATTTGTCTTTTTTAAATTGATTCTAATAAAGTGTGTTACATTTATAAAGAGCAAAAGTATTTTAAAATATTAAAAGTATTTATTGTTTTAATTTGAGCTGGAACAAAGGCAATGACTTTAATTCAATACGTGCCCCCATTTTTCTAGAGGTCACAGTGGCTCAAGACACACATATTCCCTAACACTGTTGATGTGTTAGGAACCAAGTGATAACGCTTGGCCTCCGTTATTTTTTTCTCACAGAATTCAGGGTAGTATAAATCCATCAACTCCCCAACTTTAAGGATCCATTTGAAAACTGAAAAGACCAACAGCTGCTACAGATAAGAGACTGAATCCCACTCCTTCTGAAACTTCAAATCAAAGGAAGTGAGAGCTGGGGAAAGATTTTTCAGCCCAGAGAGTGAAGGAGGTGATAAGATAGATATCTCAACTCTCGTGGCACATCAAAATTCTCAGGTAGAATTAATATAATTTGATCCCTTGGATATGCAACCACATTAGCTCCTGTCACTCCCTGATCTTCAACTCCTAACCTTATACTTGGGATGCTGGAGACGTTAGAATTAGTGACGAAATCTGCAAATTCCCAGCACCTTCTGCTTAGAGCCATGTCATCTTTAACCAAAGGTGCAACTGAGTGTAAAATAAGCAAAGTTCTTGCATTTGCTAAAATGAGTTACAGCACAAAGGCTCTCCAGTCTAAAAGAGAGAGAGAGAGAAAAGAAACAAACTCCCCTCCCTCCAGCCTCCCCTCAAGCCTCTAATCTCATCTGTGAAAAAGAACTGTACTTTACTGTCCACAAAACAGTCTATTTTCAAAGTGAGGGGAGAATTGCTCCGTGAGGAGAGCCATCAGTAACTGCGGTTCGCGAATTCCTGCTTGTTTATAGAAAGCAGTGGCTAAGGATAGACACTTTGAAACCACCTGTGAAAGAATTAAAGACCAAGGGGGGCAAAACCCCCATCACAAACAGAATCTCACTGATCAAGTGTGAAAGAAAAGGAAGAAAGAAAAAGCCAAGTAGATCTTTGCAGGCAACCACTAGATGGACATAGAATTCAAAAACATTCTTTAGTGAGATCAAGGATGGCAGGCTTTGAAGCCTGGAGGGCTGGCGAGTCTCAGAAACGGCCTGGCCGTGGCAATCCCCACACCGAAGCGTCCACAGTCTTGCACTTGCTGGAGTAAAGCATTTAAATTGGAACAATGTCAAATTTCACAGCTATCTTATGTCCAGTGACCTTACGGGACCCCAAGGGAAAGACAGATAAAAAATGATTGTTCTCAACAAGTTCCTGAAAGCGAAGAACTCACATAGGCAACCTCAAGAAATCACTTCAAAATGAAAACACCCACAGACTATGGCAGGCAGGCTGGCAAGCGAACACTGCTTATTTATTCACCTATTTATCCTCTTTGCTGAGGACTCCCGGCATGTCTTATTCCTTACAGAACCCACACAAAGATCAAGCTCCGTCACCACAGTGCGTTAATTTATGAGGATAATGTTATTGTGGGGAAAGAGGAGGTCACAACTATTCTCAATTATTTAACTAATTTGAACCAGTTTTGCTGTTCTTATAAAGAAAGTGAGACAGAACTAGCGTCGGACCAAAAAAATCTACACGTTATGTGAACGTATGTGAATATGAGGACAGACATGAGGTCTCAAACCTCTGCTGTGTTTTTTAAACAAGAATTTCAGCGGCACTTCACATCCCCAACTATGCCTCAGTGAATCGTCTTAGCTTAATTTTTTTTTTCTTTTAAAAGAAATAAGCGTTATAGATGTAGCTAAAACTCCCTTTCGCCACTACCCCCAATCTCATTTCCCACTTTCCTTCGCAAGAGGCAGCCACTCCCATGAGTCCGAGGTGTATAACTCTGTTCTATTTTCAGTACTTTTACATATATGTGTATGGTCCCTAAAGAACTATATAGTTTGTAGTGTTAACTTTTTTTATAAATGGTATCATACTGTATATACGGCTCGGAATTTATTTATTTTGCTTATTACACTCAACTTTATGTTTTTTGCCACTTATCCAGATATGCGTTTTATTTCTTTTTTGGACTTCAGTGTTTTAAAGGAATAAACCAAAGAGGAAGAAAAAGTCTATTCATACCAGAACAGTTGCATGTACCTATATGTTTCTGCCTGTCTCTGACTGTGAGACTAAAGTCAGGAGGATTTCTTAGAGGAAGGGAGGCCTAAATTCAGTTTTGGAAAGAGGCGAAAAAATGCTAAGTGACAGAGAATGTCATTGCAGAGATACGCCTTAAAATAATTTCGTAAACTAGGAATTGTAAGGTTTGCTGTATGATCTTCCCATCACTATTTAAAATGTAGGTTGTATGGCTTTTTTTTGTTTTTTTTTTAACAGTTTGGCTAGATGAAGGATTTGGCTGTGAAAGATATGTTTAAAAACGGATGCTATACTAAGTAACACAAGATTTACTAAAATCAAACAACTCCAGAAATTCTATAAAACACTATCATAAGTCTAACAGGTGGACACACAAACCAATTACAAATGAAAAAATCTTCGATCAATGGAGTCATTGATGTGTGCTGAATAAAATACATTCAAAAGGTATTTGTCGTGTGCGGTAAAGATACGGAGGTCACCAGTGAGTGCTGCTTATGTTAGCAGTTTTAATTCCACCTTGTCGGTGCCCCTGTGTACAAAACTTGAGAAAGCAAGACTTTGATTTGTTCAGGTTTCCTTAAGGAGGGGCCACAGAATCCTTGAAGCACGATTTGAAAAAGATGGATAAGATATTCCACCCAAAATTCAACATCACCTTTAATCTTGGCCTCTCCTCCTCTAATCCCTAGGTAATGTTTTGTGCTTCTTTTGCAGGAAAGCAATTTTGTTAATCACTTTAGCACCAATTCTTGCATCCCTGGCAATACTCAGAACTGCTTCCATCCAAGTCTTTGATGTGGGAAAGAAACACACACACGCTCTTTCGCATGTAATCTGAAAACAATTCACCTCTTGCCAATGAATGCACAGCACTCCACTTTAATAGAGAGCAAGTTCTGTGGAGGTTTCTAATCCTTTCTGCCAAAGAAGAGAAGAGAGAGAATCACTCAGGTAGCCCAACCTCATTCAGGAGTTAAAATCACTTGAAATGTTTTGTGGTGTGTCTGGGGCTTTTTAAAAAAAATATCACTTGCTCAAGATTACTGCTCTCAGGGGAAATCAAAACAACTCAAGATCAAAAAATAAATAAATAAATAGAAAATAAGAAATAAAAAAAAAAGATTCTCCATCCCCAACTCAAATAGGATATTCTTCTCGACTCAGATAACTCTTGATCTAAGTGTATTACAAGAAACCTGCTTTAATCCTTCAAAGCAATGGTGTTACAGATAAGTAGCAGTAACTGAGGTGGCTTAAATTCCAGAAATGTACAAAAGATTTGGTTGGGAACAAAACTGAAAAAGAAAGAAAGCTCAATCTTCATTGTTGTGACTTGAAGAGGTAAATTTACGGCAGTAAAAATGCAAAGAAGGACCCCTAAAAAAGAAATAGCCATAAAAGTCCACAATTGTCTTAATGGTCTTATGGACTGCTTACAGTGTGTGTCTGAATGCGTGTGTTTTAGGGGTGTGTTTGTGTAAGCATTTTAAGGAAGTGAAATTGTTTTACTGATTGCTGGATTCAGATGGAGTTCATCTGAAAATTTATTTCTACATTTTATTGTGACATTAAAACATTCTGAAACTTTATTTCACAAATCATTTTTTTCTCTTTTTATAATTTTTAATTGAGTTCCAATATTTTCTCCCTGTTTAGTCCTTTTTCTTAACATTATCATTGCTTACTGCTTACTTAAATGCAATGAGACAGACTTTATTCTTTTTCCTTCTGTCAGGAATTATCAAATTTTCACAATCTCGGTACTAATTTTGATCAACCTTCTGACATCCCAGTTAATACACTGCAAATTCCCCCCACCCCCCTTCTTCACTATAGCTCTCCTTTGCAAAGTAATGGCAATTTCTTTCATTATGGCCTCTGCAATGACCCAAAATATGCTCGAAAATGATCTTTTGCTTTTTTAGAGAGTGACCTTTTTTTTAGGGATAAAGCCTATTATATGATAGGTAATACAAATATTTAATAGTTAAAAATTCAAAAGGTATGGGGCCAGCCCAGTGGCGCAGCAGTTAAGTGCTCACGTTCCACTTCAGCAGCGCGGGGTTCGCCGGTTCAGATCCCGGGTGCAGACATGGCACCGTTTGGCAAGCCATGCTGTGGTAGGGGTCCCACATGTAAAGTAGAGGAAGAGGGGCATGGATGTTAGCTCAGGGCCAGTTTTCCTCAGCAAAAAGAGGAGGATTGGCAGCAGATGTTAGCTCAGGGCTAATCTTCCTCAAAAAAAAAAAAAAAATTCAAAAGGTATAAAATAGTATATAGTGAAAAGAAACCCTGTCCCTCATCCACCCAGTTCCCCTCCTTAGAAGCAAACACTGGTACTAGGCTTTTGTGTTATTTCTCCAGAGATATTTGGCACACAAAAGTCAAATCACACAAGTATAGCTCCCCCCCACAGATGGCATTATACACATTGTTCTGCATTTTGCTTTTTTCGCTTAACGTTTATTAGAGATCCCTCTATACCAATGCATATGGACTTCTTCATTCTTTTTCACAGCTGCTTATTATTCTATTCTATGGATGTTCCATGATTTATTTAAATAGTTTGGAATATATTTGTTCCAAACACTTCTATTCTCTATCAGTGGCTTGTTTCCTCCCAGGTTGTTTCTATGACTCTATCTTGGGTACTATTGAATAAATGATTTTAGTTGTAACACAGAAGGCTCTTCAAGGAATTTTAAAATTTTATTTTCTAAAAGTTTTACAACTTTAAAGAGTTACCCAAAAGGATGTGGGTTTATAGGTTTCAAAAAAACAGCATTATGGAAGTTGTATATGTCAAGGCTTTCAGCCACCTCCTCTCAGTCTCATCGTGGATCTGCCCTAGATTGCGTGGTGACCTAACTGCTTAAACATTGAAAACTGCTGTTCATTGGTTTCCCTATGTATGTCGACATAGGGTACTGAATTGAAAATTTCCTTCTAATAGCTGATATTAACTTTCTCTTACTACAAATATGAAATATGTTTTACAACACCTTTGATTGAACACTGATTCAACGTGCTATCTCATACATGAGTAAGGACTCAAATAGGAGAAATCGATACTTGTAGTTGACCTCAACTCTTGGAAGAGCTAGGCAAGCTGTGGGGCCTGACGGTTGTGACTCCTCTCCCAGTGCCGAGTGGTCCAAGAGATGGAGATCTTGAGAGAGTATACACTAAACCTCCTGGGTTGTGCCACACACCCACCGAGATTGATCAAGCTTAAGGAATGCCTGAGCACCTGGGCAAAACCTCCTTTCTACTTCTTGGTGGCTCCATAGCACTCAGAGGCCCATGACCTCGCCAAGTGATGATTTGAATTCTTAACTCTGTCTCGTCAGTGCTGATACCTCTGCGATTATTGTTTGGTTCTATCAGACTGACTTCGGCTTCAGCTTTTTAATCTGCCCATTTTGCTCCTAATTTATGAGCTTCTATCACAGATGTGAGGTTTAGTTCTCTTTGCGTACGCTCTTGCCGGGAAACTGTTCCAGCAGAAAGCCTGTCACCTGTTGTGAAAGGGAGCTGGTGTTGACTTGAAGCAACAGAGTTGGTGGTCCAGCGGCCATGGTCCTGTGTGAGGAGCAGGTGGTCTTGCCCAGCTCCATGTGTTTGCAAACTTCTCTGACTAGCGCTTGCACTGCTAAAGGGAGAAGAGCTCAAGCTGCACTCCTTGTTTCCAGGTCAGTTACTGAACCTGGGAAGGTCCCCAGGGGCTAGCTTGGACTTCTTCCTGCTTTTCTCTCCATGGTGGATTTTAAATGTAGGGGATTTTTCTCATTCATCTCTCCATTTGTATTCGAAACAGTTGCTCTAAGAAAGGGGAAAAGGTACACTATACAGAACATATAATTTTTTTGAAGCAATGACAGAGGTTCTCAAAGGATAACAGTTAAATTTTGGTCCAAAGGCCATAATTGATCTTTACTTAGTATATGAGCGTGTGTGTGTATAATACACATTTTTTTTTACTAAAGTAAAAACTAAAACAAGTAAGACCCATCCTTATTCCATTCACATTCAAACTTTTGTTTATATTTAACAACTGAACATAACACCCTCTATTCAAAATAACGTCACAGAATAAAACTTTAGAAAAGTTGCCTTTTGTGCTTTTCATGTTTTTAACAGGACCCAAAACCTAGGACAAGATAAATAAATTTATCCTGTGGTTTCATTTGGTGTAATGAATGTCTTAAATGAAAAATTTACTTGAAGTTAGGCATTCTTAAGTAATAATAATAATTATATTGGGGCTGGCCCTGAGGCCGAGTGGTTAAGTTCGAAAGCTCTGCTTTGGCAGCCCAGGGTTTCGCCAGTTCGAATCCTGGGTGCGGACATGGTACCGCTGGTCAGGCCATGCTGAGGCAGTGTCCCACATGCCACAACTAGAAAGGATCCACAACTTAAAATGCATAACTATGTACCGGGGGGCTTTGGGAGAAAAAGGAAAAATAAAATCTTCAGAAAAAAAATTATAGAATCAGAAGATTTTTATATTTGACTTGGCACTTTCTTCCAGAAGAACTGAAGATGCTCAAGAGAAAATTTTGTCTAGAGCTTAATTATCATTCTTTCGTGGGAAAAGAATACATAAGATCATATTTATTTATATTCTATCTCAGTGGTGACTATTTCTTTTTATTTTATTGAGGTCATAAAGTTTATAACATAGTGAAATTTCAGTTGTATGTTATGATTTGTTAACCACCATGTGTATGTGCCCCTTTACCCCTTATGACCACCCGCCAACTCCCTTCCCTTCTGGTAACCACTAATCTGTTCTCTTTGTCCATGAGTTAATTTATCTTTCACATATGAATGAAATCATATGATGTTTGTCTTTCTCTGTCTGGCTTATTTTGCTTAACATAACACCCTCAAGGTCCATCCATGTTGTTGCAATGGGACGATTTTGTCTTTTTTATGGCTGAGTAGTATTCCATTGTATCTATTTACCACAGCTTCTTTATCCATTCATCAGTTGATGAGCACTTGGGTTGCTTCCTCAGTGGTAACTTTATTTTTATGTATGCATGCATTTACTAATGTAAAGAAATCCCTAGGTAACCATGAAAATTTCACAAGATTTTGTTGTTCCCTTCACCTGCAAGTTTGATATGTTCCATCATCTGTTGCCACATCACTCAGTCTCCTGATCGACAGAGATCAGAAAAATCACCAATTCTGATGCCACTTGGCAATAAAGGAATTGATCTGAGATCCTAATGCTGACGGTGTGCTCTATATTTTGTTCAAAATCTATTTGAACACCACCTATTTCCATGAAAAAGGCTATATCAGACTAACGACGGCATTACTTAACTGGCAGGTCTGGAAACTTGTTTTCTTTTCCCTACAAAGTTACACAGTAAATTTCTATCCTGCCCACCCCCTTACTTGCTCTTCTACCCGTTATAGACAGATGGTCCTTAAATTTTGTATACATATGTGTATACTTACATAATATATATTTAAATACATATATATATATATATACTTTATATAAAAATTAGTGCTTGGAGATGTCTGTTTTCTCACAGTCGTAAAGTCAGGACATTCTCTTGGAATGATATTTGACCCTTTCGAAAATGACTTTTTCTAGTACAGCTGTAATTTGAATAACTAGAAATCTTAGGTAGTAGTTTTCTTTTTGTTGGAGATGACTTATGGGACATTATTTCGACTTTTGTCCTTTGCATTTGGGGTGACAGCATAGGGATTCATAATGTCACACATCTCTAAAACTCAGGAAACACACTGGCTTCACGGGCATTACAATTTTTGCAGAGATTTTCTAAGTCACAAAAGGCTAAAATGAGCCTCTTTTAAAAACTTTATTTTGTAGAACAGATTTAGATTTACAGAAAAATTGTGAAGCCAGTATAGCAAGTTCCCAAATACTCCCATTATCAACATCTTACATTAGTATTGTGCATTTGTAACAATTAATGGACTGATCAGATTTCCTTGGTTTTTTACCTAATGTCCTTTCTTTTTTTCTGTTCGAGGACACCACATTACATTTGGGTGCCATGTCTCCTCGCTCCTCTTGGCTGTGACAGTTTCTCAGCCTTTCCTTGTTTTTTGATGATCTTCACATTTTTGAGGAATCCTGGTCAGGTAGTTTTACAGAATGTTCCTCAGTTGGGATTTGTCCAATGTTTTTCTCATTATTAGACTGGGATTGTGGGTTTTGGGAAGGAAGACCACAGAGATAAAGCATCATTTGCATCCTATTATGTCAAGGGCACCTACTATTGGCATGGTTTACCACTGTCGATACTGAACTTGATCACCTGGCTGAAATAGTGTTCGTCAGCCCTCTCCACTGTAAAGTTACTCTCCTGCTCCTTCCATATTGTACTCTTTGGAAGGAAGTCACTATATTCAGCCCTCTTAGGAGTATGTGTGTGTGGGGAGTTATGCTCCACCTCCTTGAAGGTAAAGTGTAACATAAATTATTTGGAATTCTTCTGCATGGGAGATTTGTAAAGTGAACTTTTAAAATATTAAAATGAGCTAGCTTAAATTAAACGATTTCTTATGTTTAGGTGTAAACATCTCTTAGGCTTTTTTCTTTAAAAAAAAAACCAACTGATGGCCAGCCCTGGTGGCCTAGTGGTTAAGTTCAGTGCGCTCCGCTTTGGTGGCAGCCCGGGTTTGGTTCCCGGGCACAGACCTACACTACTCTGTTAGTGGCCATGCTGTGTGGCAGCCCACATATTAAAAACAGAGGAAGATTGGCACAGATGTTAGCTCAGGGCAAATCTTCCTCAGCAAAAAAAAAAAAAAAAAGGGTAAAAAAACCCTCCCCAATTATCTATGTAATACATGCTCACTGCAGAAAACTTAGTAAATGTAGAAACGTGTAAAGCAACAGCAAAAAGAACTACCCATAATTCTGCTTCTCATAAGCATCCATGTCTGGTATTTGGTCATATTTCCTTCTAGTCTTTTCTGCATAAGGTTAACTATTTTTAAACAGTACTTTAAATAGTTTCATTTTGAAATAAAAATATTTTATCTTTGAATATGACAAAGGTAGTAGATTCACAGAAAAACAGAGCAGATCTTAGTGGTGTTTTTAAACAGGATTTCAGAATATAAACTACCAACTTGATAGATAATTTCTGAAAACAACACTAGCCTCTACCCTTCTATTTATGAGATGCTGAAATATTTGTAGATACAACATTCACTGTAGGCCTCTTATTGTTTCTAATACTCTAATTTGTTCTTTATTTTACTATTACATGATACACATTTTAAATGGAATAAATAAAGTTCGAAGAAACTTAGGTGGCTAGTTAAAAACTGTAGCAATGACCTAGGCTTAGAATCTCCAACGTTCTTGTTGCACGGTGTGTTTGGACTCACGACAACTCTTTTTCTTTTTGAGAGACTTTATTGATTTTATAAAGGTGACACGTTTCTTACTAAAAAAAAAATCAAGAAATACAGATAAGTACAAAGCAAAATCCAAAAATTCTCTTACCTAGAAATAACCATTATTAACCTCATTCTACAAAATCTCCCTTTGCATATATACAGATAGGGACAAATTTATTAAAAAAGGCTCATATAATACATGACATATATATATTTTGTTACTTAAATTTAACTGAAGAAAATAAAGCGGAAGCAAAATGAAGGAATTACTAAACTTCAGTTAAATGTTCTTTTGTAAGATATATTAATTCCTACAAATCCCTTTCAAGTTTTCCAGAAAGATTATGAAGAGCATTAAGAGGTTGTAGGTCTACATGGTTAACTCTTAAAAAGCAACTGAGACGAGAACAGGGGCTACTTTCGTTGCTTAGAAACAGCTTTTATTTAGATACCAGAACTGCTTGATGGCCAGAGGCAAAGTATAGTATTATTGGCTGTGTCTTTATTAGTTGTAAGCGATCCTCAGAGGACCCTGAATTCTGTGCCTTATTCCATTTCCTGCTGTGTATGGTGAAGGCATGGTTCAGAGACAAGCTTTGGGCTTAGACTGTCTGCATTTGCTATCTGCTCTGCCATTTAGGAACCACGTCACCATAAACCCCAGTTTCATCTTCTGCAAAAAATGGGTTAATAGTTCTCTTCCTTCTATGATTGTTGACAGGAATAAGTCAGACAATACATGGAAAGCTCTAATGATAGTTTCTGATATATAGTAAGTGCTCAATAAATATCAGCTATTACTATTATAGAGGAATAATGGTGAGTATCTGAGCCAATGTATGACATTGAAATTTGTCATTCACAAAATAATCTCTTTTTCACTCATCTCAGAATAATTCCCCTGTTAAATATGCCTACTTTTAAAATTAAAGGCTGGGGCTCTGAGGGCTTAACCAAATGGGCATGTGGATGTTGGCTACTATGGGTGGGAACAGACTCCTGTGTGAGATTGTCACCTATGTTTATAAGAACGGACTGAACGTACAATTCTAGCCTTTTTACAATGCTAAACATACATTATATACTACCTATAACAGCAATAATCACTATTATGTATGTCACTTACATGGACATACACAAAACACTTTGTATCTGTATACTTAAATATCCTCCTTAAAAATAAACTGCTATTAGTGTTTCTAAATACCCAGTATGTAATTTATATTGTCTTAAGTTTTAATATATTATGAATTCCACAATTTTGCCATTCTAAAGTAGTCTAATTCTTAAAGTTGTCTAATGTTTTCAGTTTACTTATTAATAAAGCTTTTTTATAAAAAGCTTTATAAAAGTAAAGGTAAATTTTACCCTCCTATATTATTTCATTTTCATTGATTCCTGGATTTGAATTTCAAGGGAGTTGATGGCTTTTCTTAAAGATGTTCTTAAGTCCATTGTACTCTATCCTCCTTTTTTTCTGGCTATTAATATATTTATTTTCTTTGATAGTAAAATGCTATTCAGGTTCTCCATGAAGATACGCATTTACTTTTGTTACAAACTCATCTTTTCAGCTACAGTTGAATTTTTAAAATACCCTGTCCCAAAGAAGAATTTTAAAAGTGCTTTTTTGTGATGCAGTTTTTTTCAATTTTGGGAAACCCCAAATTGGATTGTTTTGTTTAGAGGGGGAGGGAAGGTTGATGAAAAATTCTAGCTGCTTCTCTGAGCTGAGACTAAACTGTAAGGGTTTTTTTTTTAAATGCTCAGTAATTTAGGGATACACATCACCACCAAATAACAGAATATATGCCAATTTTCCATTTTTGGCTTTGCCTTTCTGCATAGTGAGTACTTTGGCTCTTTTTGGAAATCATTAAACCATAAATTCTAGCTTAAACAGTTCACTTGATCTCTAGTTTGGGTGTGAAAGAGGGTGATTTGATGTTTTTAAATGATAGTTTAATTTCTCCATCAATGAAGGCAACATGGGGTAAAGAGTAAGTTATACCTGTGCAATTGTGGATTTTAATACTGACTTGATTTATGTTGGGTTAATTAAATAATTTTCTATGCCTTCAAGTCCTCCACTAAAACTACTAGGTACAAGGTGGATGAACTACTCAGCTTTACTCTGTGTAAAGGAATAGTTAAAAAATTGTCAAACAGTAAGAATTTACAAATGTGTCTAATACAAATCTGAACATAAAATGTAGGAACCATATGCTGTATTCATCTTTGTCTTCCTTCCAGAGTGGCTCACAGTACACAAATGTAGCAAAATCAATAAATGTTAAGTTGATGACATGACCTCAATTTGCAACATTCCTCATCTACAGCCTTTTTAACAGTCTGAATAAGTAAATTTCTTTATAATGATCTCTAAGAGATGGTCTAAATTCTTTAGTTGTATTGAAATGTTGTATCAAATATTGCTTTTAATAAGTAAACCACTGGCTGGAGTTTAGAAATCTTTTTCTACACAAAGCTTTTGTTGTATTTTTCCTTTTTTTTTTTTTTTTTGTAAGGGTATTTTTTGTAACAGGATTTGACCTGTAACTATTATTGAGAATTTTCTTAGAGAAGTTCAAAGCATTTTACAGGGATCATCTCATTTATCCCTCGAAAGTAAGGCAGAGACATTATCTTCACTACAGACTGAGGGTTTTTTTGTTGTTGTTTTGCTGAGATCAAAAAGTAATTCTAGGGCAAAGCCAGATTCCGGTCTGACCTTGTTACATGACGCTCCTGGAGCACCATAATGCAGTGTAGTTACTTCCCTAGGTTTCTCCTGGGCTATGCTAGACGTTGAATAATTTCCAGAGTTGATTTCTGATTCACTCTTGCTCCTTGAACATGGGTCTTAAAATGTAAATACAAAATAAAACCCTCAAATTCTTCCTATCAGTATTCAGGGTACAGGATAGACAGACAGGGGTAGGCCTCTCCCCCTGCCCACGCCCCCCCCCAAATCTTACTGCCCAGCCCAGTGCTATCCAATAGAAAAATAATGTGGGCCACAAATACAAGTCACATGTATAGTCTCAAATTTTTCTAGTAGTTACATTAAAATATTTTATTTAGTCCGATGTATCAAAAATCTTCAACATGTAATTAATATAAAATCATTAACGAGATAGTTCACATTCTTTTTCTTGTATAAGTCTTCAAAATCTGGTGTGTGTTTCACACTTATAGCACACCTCAATTTGGACCAGCCACATTTCAAATCCCTAATAACCAACGTGTGACTGGGGGGACCGTGCTGGACGGCATGTCTAGACTTCAGTACGTTTTTCTCAGCTCTCCCTTCAGATTCGTGCCCTTTGAATGGAAGGGGTGGTGTGGGAAAGGGCTCTTGGGTGACCTTAGAGAAACCTCTTGCACTTGTGTGGTGACTAATAGGAACACGTACTTATTTGCCACGTACTGATGCATGACTGGGGAGTTATGGATTCAGGATCTAGAGGACTGCAACCTCCCCAAATATCTAAAATACCAGCTCAAAGCCAGGACCGAGGTTCACATTCTGCATGAGAGCCCGGGTTAAGGAACCTGCCAACTTCTGGGGCTGCAGTTGGTGAGGCCCTGGTATGTGGCCTGTGGAAAGGAGGCATCACCCGAGGAAGAGAAGGGCCCGCAGAGAGGGATGGGTACCCATGTGGATGCTTCTTGAGGGCAGGGGCTGCAAACAGCTGCTGCTTAAAGGCAGAAGCTCTTCTTGAGGCCTCTGGCCAGGCCCTGAGCCGCCTCGCATGCCGGCCGTCTGAATGCATGTGCTTCCACCAGCCGCTCCGGGCGGCCCCGGGGACGGGGGAGGGGGTCCACTCCGCAGCCCTGGCCCGCACCCCGAAGCCGCTCCACGGCTGCGGGTGTGAGGGGCGGGCCCAGGCCTCGGCCCGCGCCGCCCCATGTGACCCGGTCCGACATGGTGTCGCCTCCTCCCGGGGCGGCGGCGGCGGCGGCTCGGGCTCGGCTCCGCGTCGGGCCGGCCCCGCGGCCGCTCATGGGCAGCCAGGGCCGCTGGGGGCCCCCCGGGAACGGCGGGCCCGGCGAGGGCGAGGGCGGGGAGGCGAGGAAACTGCAGGAAGGGAGGGTCGCGAGAGGGAAGCGAAGGAAGGGGAAGGGGAAGGGGAAAGCGGGAGCAGGGCAAGGCGGAAGAGGAAGCGGGGCGGAAGGGCAGCCGGAGCCGCAGAAGACGACGGAGGCAGCGGGGCTGGGGGCCGAGGCGGGAGCGAGGGCAGGCCCGGGGGCGGGAAGAGAGGGAGGCGGAAGCGTGGAGGAAGGGGCGAGAAGGATCGCGAGGGGAGCTGAGGGGAGCACAGGGGCGGGGAAGGAGGCCAAGGGAAGAGATGATGGGAAGAAGGAGGCATGGAGGGTCAGGACCGGGCGGCGGGAGGACGCAAGGCCGGGGAGAGCGCAGGGACGAAGGGGTCAGGCATGGGGCCGCATCGCGGGGCCAGGGGTGGCCATGGCGGCGGCGGCCGAGGAGGAGGCGGCGACTCGGGAGCCGGCCGGCCGGCCCGCGGCGGGGCCCGCGCTCTGGCGCCTGCCGGAGGAGCTGCTGCTGCTCATCTGTTCCTACCTGGACATGCAGGCCCTCGGCCGCCTGGCGCAGGTGTGCCGCTGGCTGCGGCGCTTCACCAGCTGCGACCTGCTCTGGCGCCGGATAGCCCGGGCCTCGCTCAACTCCGGCTTCACGCGGCTCGGCACCGACCTGTAAGCGCCCGCTCGCCCGCCCGCTCCCCGCCCCGGGCCGGCCCGCGTCCCGGGAAAGGGCGGGGCGCCGCGGCCTGGTCGGCCCGGGGCCGGGTCGCACCCCGAACTGCGAGGCCCACACCCGGCCTCCGCCGAGACCCCTCCCCGAGCGCCTTCCTCCTCTCGGAGGCCCCCATGCCAGGAAGCCTCCAGAGAGCATCTCTGAGTTTGCACCCTCCCCGTGGGCGGCTCCTCACAATTAGCCATCTTAAGCACTCCCTTAAGCTTTTAATTGTGTTTTTTCGCAGACACTGACTGCCACGGTGCCTCAGTCCCAGAGGAGCCCGGCTGGTCTGTGGCTTTGGAGGCCTCCTCCGGTCCAGGTCTAGGACCATGTCCACTATGTGGTCTAGCAGAAGGTTCTTGTGGACGTTCATCCTCTCACTCGTTTTCTAGAGGTTGTTGGGCTTCAGGGCTCGTAGAAAATCGAATGTGGAGAAGGGAGCTCAGACCCGAAAAGAAGGCCCTTGGTCCAAGTGTCAACCATAGTTTATGACTAGATACAGGCCGAATGACACAGAAAAGGGTGCCTGCTCATGGCAGGGGCTGGGTTAGGTCTAGGCTATGTACACAGGCACAGTATTGCAGTTTGGCCTGTTCTTGGTAGGATCTGAGACCTGTGAATGAAAAACTTCCCTGAACCGCTTAAGCTGTTAAATAGAAAGGGGAAAAAATGTAAGGAATTGAAGGAGTAAAAACTTTCAGATTGTGCCCAACTCTGTCCAGTTTGGCTTAAAAAACAAAGGTGGTTCTAATGTAGAATAACAACATTAAAGAAAGTTGTTTTAAAACATAAAAAGCTATTAATACCACCACCTCTAGACCACTATTCATTTTCAAAAGTTACTTTTCCGTTGCGCACTTCTTGCCCCGTCTTAGTTGCTATCTTACTGATCCTAACAGAATAGGTACACAATAAATGTTTGTGGGCTATACAATAATGAGATGATTAAAAACATTTCTCTAATATTAAACTTTCATTTTATGTCCAGCTTTTTGCTATTGTAGATAACAATGAAATGAATAACACATTTTTGGTAACAGTTTTATTGAGATATGTCACATACTCTATAATATATATATCTTTTGAATTAGTTCCTTAGGATAAATTCTTGAGATTAGCATTATTGGATCAAAGGTTATAGTTTGTAAAGGTGTTAATACCAAGTTATAGTGGCACCAGAAACTAAACCAATTTTATGTGAGAACTTTAAAAATCTTTGCTGTTTTAGTGGACACATAATGGTATCTCAAAGTTTTGTTGTTTTGCATTTCTTTCACCACTGACCCGGATAAAGATTTTCCCATGTGTTTGTTTCACCTGTGAGATTGTCTGTTCCTAGTCTTAGCCCATTTGTTATTGGGGTCTTGATGTTTTTCTTATAAATTTGGAATCCCTGTGGGTCATAGATATTAGGCTCTAGTCTATCATCTTTGATGCAAGTATTTTTCCCAGTTAGTTCTTTTTACTTTACTGTTTTTAGCCTACAGATGTTTTACACTTAAATATATCAGAATCTGTCAGTCTTTTGTGACTTTTTTTCCTTTTTTTCTCCAAAGCTGAGAAATTTATACTTCCTCCACAGGCTCTCTTTGGGTTTCTTATAATTTGATTTTTTTAATAGTTAACACTTTCATGAACACCACTTTTGTTTTGGTACAAGGGGTGAATTCATCTTTTTTCTAAACAGCTACCTAGTTCTCTCTACACTTTTTGTTAAATAATTCTTGTCTTTCCCTTTGTTTTAGAAAGCTTACTTTGCCAAATATTAAGTTTATGTATATACATATGTGCCCACATACATACATATGTATATGTATTGGATCCATATCTGAACACTCCATTTTCTCCCACTGATACGTTTTTCCATTTCCATACTATTTTAAATATTGTTGCTTTTTGATAGAGTCTAATATCTGTTAGGGTTAGATTATCCTTGTTGGATTTTTGTGTGGGGGGGACATCTGCACTCCCACTCAACTCCCCAGCAAAAAAATTCTGTGCCTTTTCAAAAGTTTCTGAGATTTTCACTATAAAGTTCCCACATATCTGTTGTTACACTTATTCCTAAGTTTTCCTAAATATTCTGTTTTTATTGTGAATACAGTGTCTTTTTCAGTATGTTTTCCAGATGGGTATTATTAATGATGTACAGGATTACTATAATCTTTTGTAAATTTTGAACCTGATTATTTTGCTTAACTTTTGTCTATTCTAGTATTATTTTGTTGATGACGATGATGATTCTTTGGGAGTTTTTGGGCATGCAGTCTTGTGACCTTCATTTCTTATAAGAAAAACTCTTTGAAAGAACATTATCAGTTGGCCTGTAAGAAAGTTGGCTAAAATGACTGGAACCCAAGCCAGCCAAAGCAAAGTTGGGCTTTCTCTCCTTGTAGAGACTGAATGAATGAATGAAAGAATTGATGTTTACTTTTCTTTCCTTTTCAAATTTTCTCAAAGAGAGATAATGGGAAAGTGTGTATTCTGTAAGCAACGATAGTGAAGCAACAAAATGAAAGTGAGTTTATGGTATAAAGTGCTTTGAGACTGCCCGGTGATATGGCTTTATTCTTTATTAGCCATGTGTGTTTTGATTTCTTGCCTGTGTTCTAGGATGAGGTATCTCCGACCTTCTAGGGAAGTTTTACCACAGCATTTGATAAAGAGCAGGATCATCGTGTGTGTTTTCTGAGTTGAAGGGAGAAGTTATGCATGTTACAGCAGGTGGAGAGAGTGTTTACCAGTGTGGTCTGTTTCTGGACAGCTGCAAGGATGTGATAAGCCACCAAGAGAGGCGGTTGTCATCCCTGGAGGGAGATGGCATGCACCCCAGTCCTCATAGGGCATTAGGGAGCCTGGCCCAAAGTTCAGTGAGAGTATGACCGCTTGGATTGTTGCAGGGCTGTAGTTCATGCTTTGGGCTGATTAACTGAAGACTGGACCGCAGGATTATTTTTATAAGCACAACACAAAACTTCGTTTTATCAGAAGCCACACACCCTCACTGCTCCAGAGTTTTGTCACCCGTAAAGAATAACATACCCAGTAAAATGAGGCTTAAATGTAGTAGTGTCTAAGTGCCAGCACAGTGTTCAGCACATAGTAGGCACTCAATAAATTGCACAATTTATTAATTTTAATGAATTTATTAATTTTAATTACTTGGTTTCTCCGCTAGTCAGTCTGTATATAACAGAAGTGGAGATGGTTTGGCATGGAGATGCTGCCTAAAGACAGGAGGTGGGGGAAAACACACACACACACACACACACACACACACACACACACACACACGGCTTAGTTTCTCTCACCTGACTTGAATGTTTTTGGAAACAAGACAGTAGAACCTGTGGGCTTAGGGACTGCACTCCCTGCCGATGAGCCTCTTGATTCTCAGAAACACAAACTGCTAAGGTTTACTGACCTTCCGGCCCAGGGCAAGTCCCCTTCAGTTTGGCTGTTCCTAACTGATCATAGCTTTGTTGAGTAAGATGACCTGCTTTGATTCCTTGCTATTTGTTAATGGTCTTATACTTGTGCTTGAAGGCATTTTGGCCACTTTAAAACCACAAACAAATAATTTGCTTCCCTTTAGGCCTCTTGCCCAAATAGTGATCACCAGTAGGTATCCTGAGCTTTTTTTTTTTTTAAAGTGCACACAAAGACAGTTTGAGTCAGTCATCTGGTTTAAAATCAGTTTCGTTTGAAGGTTTTATGAAGCCTGGGGGACTAGAACTATCTTTAATATAAAAATCAAGGAAATGTTTCATATAGCAGGCTTTTAAGTTTCCCCTAAAGAGTAGGGGGAAAACTAACCTAGTTCAGTCTTCAAGAAGAAAACAGAGAAATTTAACTCTGTCAGTTTATACTGTAGGCTAAATGCAAGAAGTTAGACAGACGGTGTGACGGAAGTGCTATCTGCAAATTCTGATACTGGAAATTAACAGGAATGGAAAGAAAAAAGTGTGTGTGTAAATCTTTGTGTGTGTGTTTTTTTGATACTTTTGCCAGTCTTATATTAAAGAAAACTTACTTGATCCTCTTCCTCCCAAATTAACTCCTACTTGTTTTCAAACTTGAATTTTATTTTAAATATCCTTTGAGCAATACCTGGGTGCTCTCTTGCATTTGGCTGTGATGGATTTGCCTAGAATTAACAAATAGGTGTTTAGGGAGTAAGGCTCTGAGGTGTTTGCCCTGGCATGTACATTCATTCCTCAGCCAGGGGCTTGTGGGCTTGGAGCTCTTTGAGGCTGGGCGCTGGGGTATCTATTTCAGTGATGATTAACGTCCAGAGTGGTGAGATGGACACAGATAAGCAGAGTGTGTTTGTTTGTTTTAAAATGATTGTGCCTAAGAGCATTTTTTTGTCCCAGAAAGCATAAAGTTTCCTTTCCTGACTCTGAATGGAGAAGGCATTGCTGACTGGTTACATTTAAGGTCTAAACAGTGATTTTCAGAAAACAATTAGCAACTTAAAGTAGTTTTGGCTTTCTCCTTCACCTTTCTGCCTTACCTAGGAAGGAGAGTCACTTACTTGTGCTCCAGTTCATTGAAAGGTTTTATCTATGGATGTATTTATCTTTAGCCATATTGGAAAGCCTTATTTTTAATGGTTTTGTGAGTTAATAAAAGTTGAGTTCAGTTTACATACTTAAAATAAATAAAACAATACACCTGTGGAAGCAGGAAATATCTAACACAGTCAGTACCTCCACATGCAAACTGGGAGAATGGAAGAGTTCTTTCTTCCAAGACTGGGAGCGTATAGAAGCTGCTTATAGCCTTTCCAGTCTTGTAAAACTTGAATAGTAGGGGATGAATTTCCTAGCTTTCAAGGCAGAAACATGGAGAAACCCAAAGTCCTCAGAATCTGCAAGATAAACAATTCACATTGGAATGAAATCTCTGAAAATATTTCAATACTCCATACTTTCAGTTTTCTGTGTCTGGCAGCTTCACCTTAGGTAAAGATTTTGCCTGAGCTGCGGAAATCAAACTGACAGTGAGGCTACGGGCGAAGCATTCAGATTTAAAAAAAATTATTTTTGAGTATTTGACATAGAAAAGAATTACCTTAGTTTGACAACTTAATTCTGGGTTGACTCTGGCATTGGATTAGTTTCTGGTCCTGACTCATAACTGGGGAACAGGGAGAAATTCAGGGAGACTCTTCTTGAGGCCAGGCTCCAGTAAAGTTTTAAAATTTAAGATAGGATCAACTGTTTGAAAAAATGAGGAGAAAGTTGAGTTTTGAATTTTTAGTGAAAATTGGCATGCCCCTCACTTTGATCTACAGAAACAGACTTTTGCTAAGTGCCAGCATTATCTCAGGTGTGTCAACCATCCGATGATGTTGAGAATCCAAAGATTTGGTTTATTCTTGAGGAAAGTCCCTTCTATTCAGCAGTCTTGCTCGGATTTGAACAGGATTCAGATGGAACTCCAGTTGTAATCAACAGAAGCAAGATGGTTGTGCTAATTAAGAATGTGTTTATGAGTCCTGAATCATGTAAATACTTGAACTGTATCTAAAACCAAGTATGAGACTATCTGGAGGAAGAATTTATCTCTTGTTAGAGGTTTGGCTGCCTTGTCTCTACTTTGAGTCAGTTCTTCATTATATCCAGACTGTCTACATTGCCGTCCCTGGAAGTCTGGGCCACCCAATGGGCCACTGTGCCTGCCCCTCTTTAGCCTACAATTAATTGCCAGTACATTCTTTCTTCTTCTTCTTCTTTTTTGGTATTTGACATGAGCTCAAATTGCTGAGAAAGGTGACAACTGTGAAATGAAGACAGGGCTTGGAGACACCTTAAAAAATACATGCAAAGGCCACTAAATGACAAGAGCAGACTGCCAGGCTCTTTCAAAACATCACCACGTCTGTTGACTTTCCATTCCTTGTCCACAGCACAAAATTGGAGGTCAAAGAATCATAGGCGTTAGAGATGGAAAAGACATTTGGGGTCAGCCAGTTCATCCCTCTGCCTTCTCTTGCCCCTGATTCCAAATCATTCTTTACATTATATTTTCTCCCCCAGCTCTTGTACAGTTTTCACGGTCTTCACTCAACCCGGCTGTCACCTTTGGGGAACAATGCTGGAGGCTCTGTCCAGTTTCTCCTCGGCAAAGAGAGATATTGCCTCTCCCCGCAGTTGACATTCGTGAACTTCTTTGTTGGTGGTCTCAGCTGAGAGGCAGAAGTCTAACTGGAAGTCTTTCTGCTGCCTGGTGATGGGCCTTTTCTAGATAGAACCGAGATGCGTTTAGTATATGATGATGTTGGGGAAGGGGAAAAAGGCTGGGGTACAGTGTAGCCATTGCTGAATTTGTTCCTAGACTTGTGTTTTTCAAGGCTCTTGACCTGAAAGGAGATTTGTATGTGTGTGTGTACGACGAGTATGGTACTGGGGAGGTGGACCGAGACAGGGAATTATACTAGACAGGAGTTTGGTAAGAACCCTAACTTGGAAATTGGTGGATTAAACAAACAAAGAGTACTAGTCTTGTGAGTAGTGGAAGATTATTTCAAGAAATGCATGTCAGGGAAGAAATAGAGTAGTAGCTTACTGTACGGAAGTTTCATCTTAGAGTCAAGTTGAGGAGAACAGATGGGCTGGAGGCAAGTATTTTGGACTAGGGGACACTGTTCCTTTTGGGGTCTCCCCTTGCTTTAAGAAAGTAGAGAAAGGGAAGTCTTATGCTCACTGGCTGCCTGGTTTGGCGGTGGGAATGGTCCTTTTTAGAGGCAGCTTTGGAAGGTTACCCCCAGCTTCCCCTCTTGTTCCAGCAGCTGTTGGGAGCAGTCCGAAGAGGGTATTATATTTCTTCTGGTAACTCTGCCAAGAATGAGAGGAAATCCACAATCTGTGGGCTTTTTTGGGGGGGGGGGGGATGGGGATGGGGTGGCAGGTGATGGGACAGGGAAATTAAATTGTTATATAGTAAATATGTTGAGATACTTTTCCTTGAAAGCTGCCTCATTGAAAGGAATGCTATTTCCCCTGCTCACTAACTCTGTAATGGGTTCTTTCTCTGTAGAGAAAGGGAAATAGTCTTCTTCCAGTACTTTTTCTTTTTTCCCTGTAGCTCCAGCTTTGACCTCCCATGTTTCTTTGAGTTTTCCTTGAGTCCATATTGAAAAGGTGTGTCGAGATTCAGACACAGGTGGTGTGTGTGCTTGAGAGAGGCCTCCCTCCAGAAGTGAGTTACTAAAGAAGAACCTCTCATTCATCCCTTATCTTGGCTGCAGTTTGGCTTTATCATAATGGCCTAGAAACTGGAGATGTAAAAACTTTCTGGGTGGTGTCTGGTTCATGTTCTCTCCATCCCTTCTTCTAGGCTGGAAGGGCACCAGGGATTTTGAAGCCTGGCCACTTGGGCTGAGAACCTGTTTTGGTGATTAATATAGAACACTGTTGCAAGATTAAAAACAATAAAAAACAACCCCAAGAAGCAGAGCAGTGTAATTGTTCCTCACATTTCAGATGGGGAGCCCAGGGAAAAGTCAATTTGAAGGTATGAGGGCAAAGTCCCCTCTGCGTCTGCTAGTGTCTAATTCATGACTCAGAGGATGGCCTGTTCACAAAGAATAGGGGCATCTTCCTTGCTGTTTATTCTCAGAAAGTGCTAGATCAGTCTTTCTGAAAGTTGTATTGTGGAATTCTTGCAAAACTGATTCTGTGATCACTTGAGTGTGGGAAATGCTGTACTTCACATCTTCTTTCTTGGGAATTAATTTAAATTAATTTAATTGGTAAATTAAAGACACTGAGAAGTCCTGTGATAGACAGACCTGTTTAATTTTGTTTCAGCCAGCATTGTCCAAAATGTTTTGACCATAAAATTCTGTTTTTTCCTGCTTAATATCTCTTAACGTCTTGCAGAACACACACACTGGCCAAGTACCCTGCAAATACAGAACTTGCCCAGTAGCAGGACGGAATGGGTATGAATGTGAACACGGCCCTAAATCCTAGGCTCATGTAAAGAATCAGGGTTATACCCAGTGCTTCTGAAACTGCTTTAGACAGCTCTGACATGTGGGTGCCACATTAAGTTATTTTATCTGCTCAGATTCCTTCCCTCAAGCCTCTCTAGCATAAGAATTTGGAGTCCTTGGTTGAATTCCTGAAGATGTGGTGTGTTACTCATTTTTAGGAAGGGCTGTTGGAGCTTGAAGGTAGTGCGTCCAGGCTCCTGAAGATCCTCAGGCACTGCTGAAAGGGTGACTTGCCAGAGGGAGAACTCTACTTTGGAGAACTTGCTTAAGCAGTCCCTGAGCGGTATCTATCAAAATACCTGTTACTCTAGGAACATGGTTCTCACCTTTTGTCTAAGACATAGTTTTGTATGATGTTAGAATTTTTGATAGTATATTAAGGAATTAAAAGGCGAATGTCTTTTTTCAATAAAGCAAGTTTCAGAAAACCTGTCTATTTACTTGTTCACTGTCTGGTATGTTACTGTTTGAGTAGAACTATTTCCTGCCCTTGTTCTCTCATATCCTTTGAGGTAAAATTATATATGTTCCTCTAAACATGCAATTTTCCTCTTATTTGCAGTAAATTGTGTCATGAGCCACATTGTGGCTCAGTGGTGTGTCTGACAGAAATCTTCATAAAAGTGTAGATCTTTAGTTGAATGGAAATAAAATCTATTAATTGTTTAAAATTTGCTGGCACAGTTATTCAGGGTTCCTGGGGTACCAGTGCTTTGCAGCATGTTGGTTGAGATCCACTTTTAGAAGTACTGAAAGGTTTAAGACTCGATCCTATGGAATTTATGATTATATTGGACACATAAGACATACAGCTGCGAAAAGCTAACAATGCCTAGGTTTGTGGTAGGTTCAGTCTAAGGGTTCACATGAGAGGGGGAGGAATGTGGAGGAATCAGGGAAGTAGAGGCTTAAGCTCGATCTTGAAGAATGGGAGAATTTGACTAGTGCGCAGAAGAGAGAAGCAAGCATTTGTCAGGGACAAAGGTAGGCTGGTGCTGGCAATATAGGAGAAGGTATGGGAATAGGAATGAATGTAGAAGAAATGAGCTTGGCGGGAGTTCACTTGCATAGTGTGGAGCCATGGAGGTGAGGTTGAATGAGTAAGGTAAGTTGACATTTGGAGGCCTTTCAAGGGAGATGTGGATCTGCTCCATGCTCTCGTTGAGCATGGTCTGTCCTCGTGCTGGCATATTTCCCACAATCTCACTTTACCCTGGGTGTTGGGGCTATTCCACATTCCCTGGCCAGAAGGGTAAGCAGTTTAACAAAATATAACAATCTTTTTGAACCTTAATTATAGACCTTTGCTGCTGAGGCCATTGGAGGATTTAGCCTCATGCAAGTATAAATTAAGAGTTAGAAGTTTCTTGTCTTGAGCTGTTTAAATACTTGTACTTTAAAGCCAAATTCTTAGTATTGGTAGTAGAGCTGGTGGATACAAGCGATATGGGGGAAAATCTGCTTTCTAGAGACCAAGAAGATCCAAGAAATCAAGAGACAGTGTTGAGTTAAAATTCCAGTCCCCTAAGCATCGTTTTGCATAGCCCTGTCCCCCCTTGAGATGGCCTTGTTCTACACTTGTGGACAGATACCCTCTCCTGAATTCCCAAGGCGACAGGAAATTATGTTTATGGAAATCATGCCAGTCATGCCGGTAGGCGGCATCAGTGGCATGAAGGGAATCAAACTTCGAGATGGGACAGGGAGGGAGGTTGATTTGTGATCCAGGAGTCTTCTGATCTTAGAGACCATATGGGTTTAAGACCTCTGCAATACACCCACACTCCCCTCTTCTTCATCCCCCAGCCATTTTTCTTCAGACTGGGTTTCTTTTAATTTGCTTTTGGTTTGGGGTATGAGCGAGGAGAGGTGAAATGAAAGGGGACTCTAGATAACTTCCTAGATTAATTTCTGTCCCTCTGGACTCACTTGTTGCCAAGATTTTAAGGAGCCTGATAGCTTACCGTGGGTACATGTTGTGTTGTTTTTGTTTAAAATAGGTCATGCACCCAGGAATGCAGTCAAACTATAATGGTGACTAAGTGCCGGAAAGCTGAGAGGGAGGGGGCCCAAGTGGAAAAATGAGCCTGAGGCAAGAGAAGGAGGGCTGGGAAAATGGAAGTTCCACCAGGCCCACAGCCAGGTTAGAGATTCCTCCGCACATTAACAGCCCTGCAAGAGGTTTATTTTCAGGGCACGAAGCATTTTGGGGAGAAGCACCCCCACTTTACACCAGTAACTGTATTGGAGAAACAGCCAACCAGAGAGCTGCATCGCATTTCAAGGATGGGAACGAGGGTTCTTATTGAATTCCCAGGGGCACCTGTTCCTGTCTTCTCAGGCACTTCTACTGACCCCCTTTCACTGGACTGTTTTCAGAGAAAGAAGATTTTTTTATTCGTTCTGATTTTTCGAGTGTTCGAGCCAGTAAGAATATAGACACGATTTGGCCACCAGCGAGGGAAACTAACTAGAAACGATTGACCAAACACAAGGGATGGAAAAGCTGAGCTGTTAAGGTGCTTTTAACAAAGTGGTGCTATTTCTCAAGGAAAAGCCAAATGAAATGGTTTTAAAAAGTTGAAGTTTGATTTGAAAGACCAGAGCCAAGTATGTTGATGATGGTGTTGGTTGTGAGAGAGGACGCTTGCACCTGCTGTTTGGCAGCAGCTTCTAAAGTTCAACTTTGAAAGTTTCTTGTTGCTGTGATCGGGCCCTCAGGGTAGTGCTTTGACCCTTAGTAAAGTGTCACCAAATAGCAGCTAAGTAACCAGAGAGATGAGAGAAGCACTGTCCTTATCCCAATTCAGGAAATATATTCTTTTCCCCCTTTTTTCCTTCTGCTATTATCCAGAATATTCCATTTTTGGTTTCATCTCCGCATATTAACTTAGACCTCACTCAAGAGGAGAAGTTGACTACAAACGATCTCTTCGTTAATGTCTGGGAGGGATTTGCAGATAAGTTTTGGCAGAGAGTCTAATCTTTTTCTTTAAGAGTTCAGTTCTTTTGGTCCATCCTAGTGACTGTGTTTTACTTCCTCAGTTCTCTGTCCAGCTGGTGGTGTAGATTGCTCTCTAGCAATGTGAAACCAAGGGCCACATTCACCCAATGGATGAATTCAGTAATGTATTTTAGCTTTAGATGTGTACACCCAAATCCTAATTATTCAGCCTGAAAGAAGACTAAATTTCACTTTAGGAGAACAATTTCTAATAGAATTAAATTAGGAGGAAAACAGATGATTATTGGATTAGCTTCAGCAATGACACCATTAATGGATATTAACTACTATATATATTTATGTAAAAATAATTAACCTTTTTGTAGTGATTTACAACTTATACTGTGCTTTGTTTTGGTTGTTATCTTTGAAACACCACAATTGTGTGAAATATCCTTATTTCATAGATGAAGAAATTGCCAATTAGAGAAGTTAGGTAACCAGGGTTGTATAATTAGTAAGAGACAGAATTGGGATTCAGATCCAGTTTCCTAAGTCTGCATTCTGTGCTTTTTCCACAACTTCTTTAATCTACTATTTAGTTAAAGGTGAATTGGAAGACCTAACTGTCAATAATTATGATATATTAAAAAAATTTCTTACTTCCTAAAGTACCATCTATTTACCTCTTCTGACCTGTTATTTACGGAGACATAATTTTATGTAGTGTCTCTTCACGTCTACCTTTGTGAATTTGACTTAGTTTTAAAATTACCATTACTCGTTATATTCATTTCCAAAATATTTTGCAGTCCTCACATTTGTAATTTCTCATGGCAATATATTCCATTGTATTAGTATACCATTCTCCCCCACACAGAGACATTTGGGCTGTTTCCAGATTTTAGCTCTAATATATAGCTGCAACTATAAATATCTTAGTAAAAAATATGTTTTTCTTCTGAATGATTTCTTTGTGATATAGTGCCCAAAGTGGGAGTGCTGGGTCAGAAGTTGTCATTTAACAACTGTTCTTGACAGGATCCCTTTCTGAAGGGCTGTCCCAGCGTGCTACCAGCAATATATAACCAAACCCAAACCCTTCTCTCAAACCAAAGCTAATGTCTAGTTTTTCCACTTAATAGATGTGAGGTGGTACTTGAAGAATTCTGTTAATGAGCATGTTTGTAAACGATTGTTATTGCAGGACATTTTCCCAGCGTTTTATCATGTGAGTACTGTGGGGCTGTTCTTATCCGCTTTTATGGGGTATTGGAGACAGAGTGTTATCCTCATAGATTATTTATCAGCACCCTAAAAGTTTTAGGGATAAAACTTATACCTACAGTATTAATTGTTAATTTTCCCCTACTCTGTTTCTTTCACTTTAATCTCTTTTTTTCTTCTATGCAGTATTTAAAATTTAAATACTTTAAACTCTTCTAGTTAAAAAACTCTTTTAAATGCACTCTTTCATTTTTTTGGAATTTATGATATTGTGATATGAGATGGTAATTTAAATCGGGTTTTTGCTCTATTGACATCCAGTTTTCTCAACAGCCTTATTATTTTAATGAGTATTTTTCTCTTTACCAAAAATTACATTGTAGAAAAATTGGAAAATACACAAAAACACGAAGAAAATAAAAATACTTAAAGTTGCCTATGCACAGTTAACCATTTTAGACTACTGTATCCTTCCAGTGTTCTTTCTAGGCATGTATATTCTTTTCCCTCCCTCCTTTCTGATAAAGTTGGGAACATGCTATGCAAACCCAAGAGCACTAATTAAGTTGTGATTTCTTTCTTGACTTTCAAATTTTCCTTTGTTATTTATATTAAGTTCATATCAGTTTGGTTAATTTCTGGCTTTCTTTTTTAAAATTGAAAGACAGTTTTCTTATTTCCAATGTCCTCTATTTGGACAGAATGCAGGAAGTATAATCGCTCTATCACCAAAACGCTTATTGATACTTACTATGCATAAGGCATTGGGTAAATGAGAACGGTGCCTGGCACATCCTAAGCACCATATTAAATGTTTGTTAAATAAATTATCTTTGGAATCACGATCCAGAGCAATTATAGCATTCTAAATAATTTTTAAATAGTATTCAGTTGAGTTAACTAAACTTTACTTACTTTGTTGAAAGATTTTCAGAGGTAAGATTTGAAATAAAAATATATTTTGGGTTAACTTTCCTTTAGCCAGAAAATTGTAACAGGAAGACCTTTCCTAAACATTGACTGTCTTTAAAGTGTTTCAAAAGATTAACATGAAATTATGGATATATAAAAATTAAAAATGCATGGATAAAAACTAAAAATTAAGTAAAAAGAAAATAATAAATTGGAAAAAAATTGACAACACAGAATATATAAAGAGTCTTTGCGAACTCATGAGAAAAAGACCATGAACCTAGTAGAAAGAGGGACAAAGGTCCTGAACAAGCATTTCACAGAAGAAGTGCTAATGGCTTTCAACCATATGACCAGATATTCAGTTTTATCCATAATTAGAAAAAATACATGTTTAAACAACAGGGAGGAATCTTTTTTTACTTCTTGGAATGGCAAAGATAAAAAGAAAAATAAACAATGCCAAGATCATGAAAAATAAGGAGAGACTGAGAAACTGCTATAGACACAGGAGATTAAGGAGACATGATAATTAAATACAATGTGGATGCTAGATGGGATCCTGGGACAGAGAAAGACATTAGTGGAGAAATTGATGAACTTTGATAAAATCTGGAGTTTAGTTAATAGTAGTGTACCAGTGTTCATTTCTTAGTTTTGACAAATATGGTTGTGTAAGACATTAATGTTGGGGAAGCCTAGTGAAGGGTATATGGGAACTCTGTACAATCTTTGCAACTTTTCTGGAAATATAAAATTATTCCAAAGTTAAAAAAAATCAAGATATTCAGAAATAAACACCCTAATATTTTATTGGAAGTGTAAGTTGGTATAACTTCTTTTGGATGACAATTTGGTAGTATCTATCAAAATAAAAAATATTTTCCTTTGACCCGTTCAATACGATTTCTAATAATTTTTTTCTCTAGATATATTCTCACACATAATTTGAGGTATAAAGATATTTATTGTTTTTAATAGCTGAAGCCTGGGAACCTTTTAAATTGATTAAAATGATGATTGAGTCACACAATGGAATTCTATGCAGCTGTAAAAGAGAATGAGATGAATCTAAATGTACCAATATGAGGGCCGGCCTGGTGGCATAGTGGTTAGGTTCAGGAGCTCCACTTCGCAGGCCCTCGGTTCGCAGGCTGAGATCTCAGGTGCTGACCTAGCACCTGTGGTCAAACCACGCTGTGTTGGCATCCCACATAAAAGAGAGGAAGATTGGCACAGATGTTAGTGACATTCTTCCTCACACACACAAAAAGTATTGATATGGAATGATCCCCAAGACTTACTGTTAAGTGAAGAAAGCAAAGAGTAGAATAATATACTACTACTTTTTAAATCAAAAAGTGAGTTTATGTATAAATACACACACACCAATATATGAATCTACCCTGTATATATTGTACTGTTGCCTCTGGGGAGGGTCTCAGCCAGGAGTGAGAATGACTTACTTTTGCATTGTTAACCTTTTATACTATTGGCATTTTTTTTTTTACCGTGTGCATTTATTACTTTCTTAACCAAAAGTAATTATGCTATACAAATTAATAAATGAAATGAGGCCGGGAGGCAGAGTTATCATTTATCCAGGAATGGATTGGGTCTCTCTCTTTCTGCTTGCCAAAACCATTCCTTCTAACCTGTATCTGTTACAATCGTGAAAGCAGGACTTGCTTGCTGTCTTTTAGTAAAGGGTGATAAATGTGAAGGTGTAGTAGAAATGAAGAAACGTGTCTCTCTCCTTTTCTCAGTGGACATGGCAGTGGTCACTCTGCGTCCTGAGCAGTGTACCTTGTATTGTCCAGTGGAGCAAACCAAGGAGACCCAGGGGAGATGTGGGGGCCCAAAATAGAATTTTCAAATTCTTGCTCACAGTTTCAAAATTCTGTCCAAAGGTGCAGTTTCAAAGGGACTTTGAGCCCTTCTCCCTACCCCCTGCTACTCCAACCCACCCCCAAACTATGCCATTCCTACTGCTAGTGTGCTCCCTTATTTCTTACTATTCTAACTTTCCTCATCCAAAAAGTACTATTGACACTCCCCTCCAACATTTTTTAAATGAAAAATTTAAATCATAGAAAACTTGAATGAATTTTTCAGTGAACACTCATATACCCCTCATCTAGATCCTACACTTAACATTTTACTGTATTTGCTTTATTACGCATTTCAAAATGAGTTACAGATATCAGTACACTTCACCCCTAAACACTTCTGCATGCATGCGCATCAGTGACTAGAGTGTATTAGTTTATGGTTCTTTTTTTCTTTTTTAAAGATTTTATTTTTTCCTTTTCTCCCCAAAGACCCCTGGTACATAGTTGTGTATTTTTAGTTGTGGGTCCTTCTAGTTGTGGCATTTGGGATACTGCCTCAGCATGGCCTGGCTAGCGGTGCCATGTCCACACCCAGGATCCAAACTGGCGAAACCCTGGGCTGCTGAAGCAGTGTGCATGAACTTAACCACTCGGCCACAGGGCCTGCCCCAGGTTCTTTTTTTTTTTTTTTTTTTTAAGAAAAATTTATATACAGTGAAATGCTCAAATTTTAAGTGTATCATTTGATTTGTTTTTGACAAATGCATACACACCTGTGTAACCCAAATTCCTTCAAGATTTAGATATACGATGTTACCCAGAAAGTTTCCACATGTTCCTTCCCAGTCAATCGCTGTCCCTACCAGGAAATCACTGTTCTGATTTTTCCACCATAGATTAGCTATCCTTCTCCTCAAACTTCACATAAGTGGAATCAAACGATACGAACTCTTTTGTGTAAAATTTTTTTCATTCAGCGTGTTTTTGAGATTCACCCACATTACTGTGTGTATCAATATTTCTTTCCTTTTTATTGTTGAGTAGCATTCCATTGTATGACTATACACTGTGGTGTGTTTATCCATCCTCCTGTTGATGGATGCCTGGGCTGTTTACAACTTTTGGCTATTATGACTAAAATTCCTAAGACTGTTTTTGTGTACTTATGCTTTCATTTCTCTTGGGTAATTGCTAGGTCATAGAGTAGGTTTATGTTCAGGTTTATAACAAACTGTTAGACCTTTTCCCAAAATGGCTGTACCATTTTGCTTTCCCACCAAGCATATAGGAGAGTTCCTTCTTGACCTTCAAAATATATATATACATATACAGAGAGGATTTCCTCATATTTTCTGGATATAAGCCCTTTGTCAAATATACATTTTGTGAATATTTTCTCCCAGACCATGGCTTGTGTATTCATTTTGGTGAGCAGAAGTTTTTAATTTTGATGAAGTCTAATTTATTGAATTTTTATTGTACATTATTGCTTTCTTTGTCTTAAGAAAGCTTTGCCTACCCCCTAAGCCACAGAGATATTTTTATGTATTTTCTTCTAACAGCTTTATAGTTTTAGGTTTTATGTTTAGGTCTGTGATCTATTTTGAGTTAATTTTTCTGTATGATGTGAGGTAGGGGTCAGGGTTCATTTTTTTCCCTTGTGGATAGCTGGTGGTTCCAGGACTCATTGTCATCCTTTCTCCATTAGATTGCTTTGATGTCACTATAGACACTTTAATGGCAGGCTGTTCTCCTGGGCTTTCTTGGTTATCCTAGTATCGAGAGAGAAGAGGTACTCCTTTCTTGTCTCCTACCCCATTTACTTATGTCCAGATATATTCTGGATTTTCCCGAGTCCTGACTTGTAAACCTATGGAATTTTCTCTGGTTGGCAATGCGTTGTAGTGACTGGATTATCTGTTGTGTCTGGACAGGATGCCCAGTGTACCAGTGAAGGAACGGGTGAAGGTGTCTCAGAACTGGAAGTTAGGGCACTGCCGAGAGGGGATTCTGCTGAAGTGGAGATGCAGGTAAGCAGCCTCTTGACTCTTTTAAATCTACCTGGGACAGAAAAGCATGCTGGGGAAGTAGAAAATCTAGTCCTAGCTAGAGTGTCAATATGCCTGTCTTGGGTGGTGTGGCACTGGTGATCCTTTAAACACCACAAAGAGGGCATCAGAGGGACTTTTTTTCACATTTAAAAAAAGGATGACAAAAAATGTATTTTAACAAATTCCATATTTTTTATAATTATAAAAATAATATATGTTTATTCTAGAAATTTGAAAAAAATAGAAAAGTTTAAAGAAGAAAATAAAACTTACCTGCTATCCTACCACTCAGAAGTAACCACTGTTAGTGTATCTCATCAAAAGAAATAAATGAAGCCAATATTTCAACTCATCTAGTTTTACAATGTTTCTTTAAATCTTCTGTTCTAGGGAGTTAAACCTTTACTCTTGGCTTCCTGTAGCCTTCTCCCCTACTTTATTGCAAGTCAAAATAGGATGTAAATGTTTGGATATATATGTTACAGGAGTTAGAGCTTAGAAAAAGTGCCAGGAAATTTAGATAATGGCTTTGGAACTGTTAACCCCACAAATTTTATGCTTCATTGATGCTAAATTATTTCGTAGTTATTATTTGACTCCCTACCGAAAAAGTGCAGCATGTTGATTGGTTGGAATAGATAGGAAGCATCATGATTCCTCACTGTAGGTTGACCTGTCCCTGTGCTGATAGGTACAGGTAGTTTTCTTCATCTGATGCCTCTTTCTCTCTTGCTTGTATCCAGTTTCTGCTGGTTTCACTGACATCATTCGCTAGGAATTATGTGGTGGTGGTGATGGGAAAGAAACTACAGGGCAGAAAGACGGAATTTTATGATGACAGACTTTACCCTCAGCTTCCCCCTTTTGCCTTTAAATGCCAAAGAGTAGAGTTAATTTCTCTATCAAGGTTTTGTCCCTCACATCTTTTTGGGCTGGTTTCAAGCAGTTTGGCAAATAAACACACAAAACTGTTAGCTGGCTGCCCTGGGATTCTCCACTGTTCACCTGGCATGAACCTGGTTGACCTGGTTTCTTGTCCTAGACAAATGGCTGTTTACCAGATGGCTCTAAACATATGAATTCCAAGCCCCAATGAGTGCCACAAACTCGTGCAAGGGGATGTTGAAGAGGAATGTGCAGAATGGGTGAGAATGTAGGCATCTATACACACTACACATGTTCCATATAATATATGCGCACACTTGTAAAACCTCATGAACAGAAACTCAGTTACTACAAAGTCCAAGCTGCATTTAATGGCCCGTCAAGTCAATTTGCAGAACTTTTCCACCTTCCCATGACGCTTGTATTAAAGAGTCTGGGGAAGAAACAGAGCCCAGTTTGCTCAGACAGACTTGGCAGTGGGAGATGATGACTCTGTAAATGGGGCTGAATCCGCCTTCCCTATGCTTTGCTCGGGACTTGGTAGCTCCAGGACCCCTATGTAGAGTAGGACAGGCAGCTGGGATGTCTGCCTTGGGAAGGGGGTTAGTCCCCACACAGAGCCTGGTCTCTGGCAGAGTCTTCTTTCTTCTTAAGGCTTACTCCGTGCCGTGGGACTGGCCTGTGGCTTTTAACCTTTCTTCTTCCTGCCAGATTGTAGAGGAAATCTTTAACCATTTGTGGATTTCTCTTATCAGCTGCCTATGAGAGCTGACTATTTCTCTGTAGCCCCGGAACTATAGTAGACTGCTATGGAGCTGTGTTTTTCCATTGCCACACTTACCTTCTAATACAGAAATGTAGATTTCCCCTGTGAGGATCCAGGTATCTAATCAGTACATTAGCCTCCTGTCCTAAATGGCTTATTCTTTTCACTTATAAACAGGGCTCTAGAAGGATGAGAGATTGGGGCATCCCTGGGCTCTCTCTTCTCTTTTCTCTGTCACACCTTAACTGATCTGTTGGGACAGAGGTATGAATGGGAGTCTTGGAACCTTGAAACTTATCACTTACACTTCAAATCAGTGAGGATGCAGAACGGAAGAAAATTCATCCAGATGGAAGGTTTCTTTTTGCCCCTCCCCATGCATCAATCATTACATTTTCTAAGCTCTGCCTACCCACAAGAAATCTAGGTTGCAAATAATTCAAGTCTTAAGCATTCTTCAATTATTTAATTGGTCTTTTAATTCTGATTCTCTTTTAGAGTGTCCAAAGAAGATTAGGTCACCACAAAGCTCAGTCGGTCTAGTTTTCTGAGGGTAGCCTAAGGATGGGTAATTTTGAAGGAGGGGAGCAAGGTATAGACTTAGCCTTGCAGGTTATCCTTGCTAAGCTGGGGATTGGTCAGCCTCTCAAAGATCGGAGTCGAATTTCATGCTGTGTCTTGATGATCCTTAAATTTTGTTTTCCATCTCTGCAGTCAGATGCCCTGGATGCAGCTAGAGGGTGATTCTCTGTACATATCCCAGGCTAATTTCATCCTGGCCTATCAGTTCCGCCCAGATGGTGCCAGCTTGAACCGGAGGCCCCTGGGAGTCTTTGCAGGCCATGATGAGGATGTTTGCCATTTCGTGCTGGCCAACTCACATATTATCAGTGCGGGAGGGTAAGTGCTGCAGGCTTCTCCTTCCACCCTCTTCTGTAGTATTCTTCAGGGACTTCTCTGTCTCAGCTCCAAAGGGATGAGGAGGGAGACTAGAAGGGGTAGTGGTTTTTTTCCATTTAAAGCAGAGAGATTTACCAAAGGCACTTAATAGGGTTAGCTGGAGAAGGAAAACAGGAAGAGCCTTTAATGAAAAGTGAAGCTGGTTTTGATACTCTCAAGGGGGGAATTTGTTTTGTCTCTTGGCTCTGTTCAGCGCCCAGTGTACTGAAGAAGTAGAAGTATCTAGAAGCTCAGCACCTTATTGGGCTGAATTGCCTAACGCTTAGCAAATTTGGATGTCACTGGAGACTTGGGCTGTTTCTGTAGACTTGTTCTCTTCCTGCAGAAAGAATAATTAGCTTTTGGGGGTGGGCTCCTTATTTCTCTCCTAGAGATGGGAAGATTGGAATTCATAAGATTCATAGCACCTTCACTGTCAAGTACTCGGCTCATGAACAGGAGGTGAACTGTGTGGATTGCAAAGGGGGTATCATTGTGAGTGGCTCCAGGGACCGGACGGCCAAGGTGAGGTGGTCTCCCCCTTACATACTGTTATTCCCTCCTGTCTATAGGGAGTGGGGTGGGAGAGGGTGGATGGGGCCTTGAGTCTTGGGATTGGCTGAGAGCATTGGGTGGGGGCGGGAGGGGAAACGACACGATAAAGAGCTCACTTATGTGCCTCTGGCATGCAGCTTGCCCTGCCAGGCTGTGTCCCTGCCAGCTGGCCTGGGAAAGGAGTGGACAGTGGCTGGGAAGCTTGCCACTCACTTGAAATGTGGCGTGAACTCAAAAACAGAGGGCCTAGCCAGCTTTTCCTCCCTGAGCTAAGTTTCCTCAAGTTTGTGGGTTGAGTTCTGACCCCAATATTTTATTTTAAAATCTCCCTCCTTTTGCTTGCTCTCTGTTTAGGGAGGTTAATTTTTCACCACCTTGTTTATAAGCAATCAGGCTGATAATTAAAATGTGTTTTTATTGCTTCTCTGGAGAGTGATGTGGTCAGTAAGCAGTAGAAAGATGACGGGAGAAGGGTGTTGTTTGCTCTATCACTGCCAAATTGCCTGGTCTACAGTCAGATATCTGCCAAGGCATAACAGAGTGAGGCTGATAAGTAGTGTGACCCCTGCTTTATGGACTCAGCTCATCCATGTCTGGGTCAAATGGGCTCCCCTCCGTGAGATAGGGAACTTTCTGCATCCCTGTGTCCAGCAGCCCTAGCCGGGGCCCACACATGCCTGGTCCTTTGGGGCTGCCGTGGGAACTTTGCTGACAATTCAGTTGATGGTGCAGGAGGCCCAATATTGTCTTGCTTGTCTGTTTCCCAGTATCTGGAGACTCCACGGTGCTAACAGGAGCAAAATGCTGTCTGTGTCAGCAAAAGGGCCTCTAAGAGACATAGGGAAAGAGAAGTTGCAATCTTTACTCACTGACTTTTCTGACTCCGCGTACTCTCTGGTGATTACTCCTTCACGTAAAAATGTTGCTAATTTATGTAAAAAGAAGGGCTAAATATGTTCCCTTCTATTTATGGAAATTTCTCCTCCCTTTCCTATTTTCTTCCTTACACTCTGTCAGAGAGACATGTGTACCATCATAGGGAAACAGAAAATTCCAGAAAATCTTTTGGACCAACATGGAAACTAAATTTCCTATCCCCTCCTTCCCATTTCCCTACCCTATACTTACTCCAGGTTTCTGATTGGTCACTCTCTTTGTACCATTCCTTGCAAAGAGACTGCCCTTAGGTTGCCATACAGCCCAGAAGTCAATTTGCATAGAAACCTTTTGTGGCATGTGTGACCTAGACACTCCCATCTCAGTCTAGCGTCTTCTTGTCATGGCTTCAAGCTTCTGCTGGCTCTTCCTTTCCAGAGACCTCTCTTTCTTCTATTCTCTGTGGTCAGACACCCAGAGCAGTATAAGCTAAGCTTTGTGACTACAGGTAGAGGTTCAGGAGTATGGACTGCTTATGGTTGAAGAATGATAGCAATTTTACTTGGGATATTGGGTTAATTTCATGTTTTAAGTACCGACTCATTCCTATTTAGTGGCTTAAATTTTTTTAGGCATTAAAATAGGTACTTTCTAATTCTAAAATGGTCACTGCAGTCCATTCTGTTCCTTTTGAGGATTTCCTTTAGGTCAGTGACAGAATTCTGCCCCCTGGTTCTTCAACTCCAGAAAGCTAGTCAGCTGTTTTAGGGCTCCCCAGTGACCTCCAGGCCAGCTCATCTTTTCTGGCTCTCTGGATGTTGCTGCTGTTCTCTCCTTTCTGTTGTTGTCTTTGCATTTAGCCACCTTCGTCTCCCTGGCCCATTTCCACATTACCTACAGCTGGTCTTTTCTCACTGACTCTGTGTCTCTTCAGTAGCATCTGCAATTCTACTGCCACTTCCACAGGCTTCTAATACCTGAACCTACATAAGAACTTAGTCATGTTTCCCTGTAAACATCTATAACCTGGTTTTTGGGAGTTGCCCACATATGTACTGTGTTTTAGAAAAGAGATTTATTTTATTGGGGTGAAGGGAACCAAAACATTTTCTCCACACGACTTCTGAGCTAGGGACTGCCCAGAGAGCCTGCTTCCTTCCCCTCCCCGAACCTAGTTTCAAACTTACTGTGACTTAGCTTGGATTGCCTCTCTGGGCTTTAGGAGGGCCAGCTCCATCCTGAGATGTGATGGGATGGTAGCTTACATTCTTGGTAGGCTTGGGCCGGTACTGACCATTCCTTCATTTCCTCCTTTTTCTCTATTCTTTCATTCATTCTGGTAAATGCCCACTGTATGCACAACGGCAGGGCTCTTCAAAAGATACAGCCTCTCTCTTTAAGGCGAGCTGAGACAGGTGTGCACTGGCTATGACGCTGATTAGAAGTGGCTGGGACTGAGGTGTGAGGCTCTGGGGAAACGGCCAGAAAGTGCAGAGGGTGGAGAGACCACATCTGGCTTGGAAAAGGAGACTTTATGAAGGAGGGAACATTTGAATTTTTTTCTTCTTTTGGTTATTTTTCAATGCATAGGTTTGCTTGTTTGTTTTATAACAATATAGAATGTAACCAGGCGCTGTGCTAAGCACTTCACATTTGTTCATTTTCTCATTTTATCCTTTAGGGTAATTCTTTCCTCAGATAGTTATGCTCATAATATATTTTAGGTACACAATATACCCTGCTGTATCTACTTTATTTTATAAGGTTTTCTATTATTATTACAAAGTATTTGTAAGTGTCACCTTTAATGGCTTCACAATGGACTTACCATAATTTAGTTACCATTTTTACTATTGGTGATGCTTGTATCTAGTTTTTTGCTATAGTATAAGAACCACCATTATTGATGCCTAATAACTGCCCAATACTGTGCTGGGTGCTTTGTACATATCTTCACTTTTCCCCACTGCAACCATGAAAGATAGGTATTATTTCTCAATTTTACACATGAGGAAACTGAGGCTAAGAAGTTTTGAAACATCCCAAAGATCAGAGATAATAAGTAAACAACCAGGGTTCAAACCCAGATTTGTCTGACTCAGAAGCCCGTGCATGCTCTTTCTGCTGCCACAGGCTGCAGGGGATATTTTTAGCATTTAGGTTTTTCTTCATTTTAGGATTATCCTCTTAGGATAGAGTCTCAGCATTAGAATTACCGAGTTGATAACTTTGGTCGTTTTAAGGGTCTTGATACATATTGCCAACTTTTAAAAAGGATTGCATAAATGTCCACTCCCACTGAGTTGTATCTTCTCGAGGCATGAGTCTGTTTTGGATTTGACCACTGAGGGTGAATACGTGATCAACATACTCATGTTTCTGGTGGATAGTGTGCTGCCGAGGCAGGTCAGGTGGGGCGCTTCCCAAGATCATGCTCAGAATTAGCAGCATGCTTCCTGAGCCACTCATGGAGACCAGGGACCTTGTTCTGTGGTTGGCATGATCTAGGAATCCACTAGCCCTTTCCATGGAGGCCACTAGTGAATTCAGGCCTAGGGCTGTCCCCATAGATTTCATAATCAGAGTCCTCAGTGTCTCCCCACCTCCTAAGCAAGAACCTGCCTCCTCGGGAGTTTGCATCAGGGAAAAGGCAAACCTCTCTTCCAAGCTGAGGCATCTGAAAGAGGACATTAGAAGTGCATCTAGTTACTACCAAAGTGGCCTGACTGTAGATCCAGAAGAGTAAGCCAGAATCATGGCACACCAGGGAAGTTAGGGTATTTACCTTTGTTTTCTGCCCCTGTTTGGTCAGGATCTTCTTATTAAATTTATTATCTTTTCTCTGTGTTGGGAAAAGTAACTCACACTCTCCTCCTCCATCATAGAAACCCAAAATCTAAGAAACGCTTTCTCCTTTTATAGGGAAAAGATATCATGTGACCCTAAGAAGGCAGGACTACCCCCGCTCCGTCACATACTCCTTAAACCCAAGGAGTGTTTCCTGAAAGTTCTTCCATCTAAGGTCCTGACTGACTTTTGTGTGTTCCCCTTATAGCACTGCAGGGACCTTGAGAGGTCGCTGATACATCTGGCTGCCTCAGGATCCCTCCTTGGCTGTTGTCTGGGCACAGCCCTGTATGTTTGAGATTTCCTTTCTGTTTGGTTAGAGGCTTATTTCCCTGTGTGTGTCATCTAGGGTAGGGTAAGGTGAGGGGGGCCTTGTGCTTAATGGGAGATTTCTAAATGCACTGACTGCTGAGAGGGCTCTGTGAGTGTTGATTAGAGTTAAGCCCAGAGTGGCTGCTAATGTACATTCCTGACTGATAGGGACCAGATAATGTGCTCCAAGCAATATTTTTAACCTGTAGGAGATATGGAAGCTTAAAAGAGTTAAGCTTTTCTGCTACTTTTGGTGACACTAGGTGCTAAATTCCCTGCTGACATGAATAGCATTGGATTCTGGGCATTATCAACAAACAAACAACAACATACCACCTTCCTACTTTGAAGTCTCTCTTCTTCTTCCATTCTTTCCTTCTCTTGAATCTTCTTTTTTACTCCTCTAATTCTACTCTAATTCTATCTCTGTCCTCTCATACTGTGCCTTGATCTTTCCTTCCTTTCCCCACCTCACCAAAGTAAAATCTTGGTGAGAGAAAGGAAAAAAAGAAAATCCACAAACATGGGGAGGTTGCAGAGAGAAGCAAGCCCCATGTACCCACTCCACTCAGTCAAGTCTCAGCTGGAGAATGTGGAACTTCTGATTCCCTGGCATAAAATTGCCTAGTAAGTTGAGGCTGGCCCCGTGGCCGAGTGGTTAAGTTTGTGTGCTCCGCTTCGGTGGCCCAGGGTTTCGCTGGTTCAGATCCTGGGTGTGGACCTAGCACTGCTTATCAAGCCATCCTGAGGCGGCGTCTCACACAGTAGAACTAGAAGGACCCTCAACTAGAATATGCAACTGTGTACTGGGGGGCTCTGGGGAGAAGAAGAAGAAAAAAAGATTGGCAACAGATGTTAGCTCAGGGCCAATCTTTGGAAAAAAACAAAATTGGCTAGTAAGTAAGGGCTGTCAGGTGGAAGTAAAAGAGGGTGGTGGTTAGGACTGGGAGCCAGGGTCTATTTGGGTGGTAGGCAATCCAGAAGCTAGAGAGGGCCCCTCTGCTGATGCCCTGAGCTCTGTGTATACAAGATGGAAAGAATTCTCCATTTCCCCACCCTTCACCCCTCCTAGGGACAGTCACGCCACTGAGTACATCTTTCTCCTCCCCATACCAATCCCAGGCAATGCCAACGAGAGCATCTCCTCTCCTGTTTCCAGGTATGGCCTTTGGCCTCAGGCCGGCTGGGGCAGTGTTTACACACCATCCAGACTGAAGACCGAGTCTGGTCCATTGCTATCAGCCCATTGCTCAGGTAAGGGAGATGTTTTTGGATATGGATTTGTCCCGTATAATAATGCTTTTATTTTACGAGCTTACATGGGCTAGAAAATCTTCCACCTGTGTGTTCTAGGTTGTTTTGAGCCACTCTCCTGGAGATTTTGGAAATTGTCTAGAAACTTGAGGTCTGTGGCTCACTTCATATATGTGTGGGGTTGAGATAACTTTCTAGGGGCTAACTTCCTGAGCATCTAACACCAGAAATGTGAAGGAAAAGATATTATGTTAGAATGTAACTGAGTCCAGCTGTTACAAGAGTGTCCCTTTTGGAGCAGATGCCCTCCGGGATTGCTCCCAAAGCAGAGGCCTCGCAGCCCCGGGAGGTGACGACATCAGCCAACCTGCTCTCACAACTCACATCTGTGGTTTGTTCCCCTTGGAAAATGTCTTCTGGAGTATCCCATACAGAGTTGAGTCATCAGGAGAGACTTGGGGCCCATGTCCACTTGGGCCCTCATCCAAAGGCGTGTATGTGGAGTAGATTCATTGACAATTGTAGCAGAAGTGCCAATTTTTGATGGTGGCTTTACCCTCCCCTTTGGCCTGACTGGTATTTCTCTAGTTTTACCTATGAATGAATGAGCTTTGCATTCTGACTTCTGCTTTCTAGGGTCTCTTGAACCAAGGCAGAGCCTCTCCTCCTCAGCCCTCTCCTGCACCTGCTCTGTCAGAGTGTTTACCTAGGGTCTTCCCCCACTTCCTTCACCCTGTACTCCCCTCCCAAACGATCAATGGGAAGACTAGGGCTGCCATCCTCCAACAGTGGGTTGAAGTCAGTCGCTGGTTTTATGAGAGAGTTGATCCCCCACTTTACTCCGCCCCCTTCCCCCTCCTTCTCCTCACCCCATGGAGCCTGCACCCCTCCTCCTGCCCTGTTCCACAACTCCCTTTCAAATTTTTTTCTTCGTAAAGAATTAGAGCCGATTAGCCACGTCATTAATTCTTCAATTTGACGGCTGATATAGCAGGACCTGAAACACATTGCTGACCCCAGAGAATGGATACCCCGTTCCTTAGCATATTGACGATGGGAGAAGTTAATTAAAATTCCACAGAGCGGAGGTGTCGGCTAACCTATAAACCTGTCGCTGTTCAGAACAAATCATTCTAGCAATCCTCGGAAAGAGGAAAGGAAAGACTAGCAGGGAGTAGAAAAGCCTAAGTGTGTGGGAGCAGAGGGTAGATGATGGAGCCACAGGGCTTTGTCCCCTCCTCAGTTTCTTCCTGATGCTGTCCCTTGTAAAGCCAGGTAGACAGGCTTGGGGGTCTGTGGGCTAGATATGTGTTAAGGATTGAAGGAAGGTGGGACAGCCTGGAGGAGGTGACAGGTGGGCTGGTGACTTTGTCTTAGTGGTTACCTGTGGACTTCTGCTGGCTTTAGGAGACAAGCCCAGACTGGGGTGGGGTTGGGAGTAGCAGGAAGCTTTTCAGGGCTGAAGATGGTCCTTGTGCTTCCTGCACATGGATTTAAGCCAAAGAACACAGACAGGCTCTCCCAGCACCCCACGCCCCTATTCCTGTACCCCAGCCACCTCCTCTGGAACGTGTTAGGTGACCTGTTAACAGACTAGAGCGTGGCAACTGTTGAAGATGCTGTCAGTGAGAGTGGTTGAGGAAGAGTCTGCCCTCATCGTTAGGAAGCGTTTTACAGCACAATAAACAGGGGTTTTTTGGGCCACAAGTTGGAAACTGGCTTTGAAGGAGGACCTAGCTTTCTTGTTACTAGTACTACTCTATGACTGCTACTACTACCAGCAGCTAACATTGTTAGTCATTTGCTCTGTGCCAGACCCTCTGCTCAGTCCTTGATGTGCCTGGTCTTTGGTGAAGACCTGGGGCTAGTGTTTTCTTCGCATTCTCCTTCGGAGTCTTCTTGTCCTCTTGGTGCTCTGTCTTCACCCTGGGTGATTCTTTCGCTCACTGTTGGCTGGCTGTTCAGCTCCTGACCCACAGTTATTTGAGATGATCTTTCTCCCAACTCCGCAGATGGAGTGTTGGATTCTTTTAAAAAATAGTTTGCATCTGGGATCCTGTCTTTACACTAGATGACCAGAAGACTGGGGTATATGCTAGGGTTTACCTCTGCCCCTTTTTCTCTGAACCAAAGAATATACTGGGATGGGGGTCTTTTCATCTTATTGTTAGATCTATTTCTTTTCGCTGTATCCATGAATTGAAAACTTTCAATAAACTTATCCATTTTCCCAATCTGGGGAGACACTGCCTGCAGCCTCCAGGGTCTGTCGTGGAAACTGGAGTTCTGCTTTGCCACCAACCAGCAGGGCGGCCTCACGGAGGTCATTCCTTTCTCTGAGCCTCATTTCCTCATATCTTAAAAGGGAATACTATTTCCTTTATAGACCTTGCTAGATTATTGTGAAGATGACCTGAAACAATGAATAAGAAAATACTCTGCAAAGCTAAAAGGGCTATGATATATGTCAACCAGAATTTCTGTCTCTGGTGTGGCCTTTATTTAGTGGCTTTAGCTGCTCTCACATCTCCACCCTTGCCCGGGGCTTGTCCCAGCCCTCGTGTCATTACATGCTCTTTTGCAGTCTTATGGAGGTGGGCACTCAGCAGCAATCTCTCTTTCCTCTCTTTTTCCCCCTGTAGTGTTGTTGCCCATGGTCACTGCCTTCTGTTTCCCTCCCTGCCACCTTTTCTGTTGGGTGTGGTTGTCAGTGTCACTACTGTGATGTGACCATGTAGGACATGAGGAGAAGTGGGCAGCAGCTCTAGGGCAGTCGTCTGGTTTACCCGACGACCTCTCACCCCCTTCACTGCTTCTTCCTATAGTTAGAAGGAACCGGGACAGTTAGGAGACCTAGCACATCCTTTTTCTCGATTAACCCCTTTCTTCTATTTCAAATAATTTGTCAGAACTATTCATTGTATTTATCTTTGATGCCTTCTTATGTGTGTACTGAAACACGTAGTATGAAACATGGAACCTTAAGCCTGAGGCTTAATTTGAGGTGCTCATGACTGGGAGAAAGCAGGTATCCTGTCCTGTGTCCAAATGTCGCCTTTCCTTCCTTCCCTGACCTTGAGTTCCTGATTCATAAACAGTCGTGGAGGGTGATATTTAATACCAGTTATGTGCTTAGAGCTGTGTTAGGTACTCAGAAAACACAGAAGGAAAACTAGTAGTCTCCACAGGAGGGTGGCAGGCAGGGACCTTCTCCTCTCCCTCCGGTGTGCCCTCCTACCCATCTTCTTGCCCCGACTCCAGTAATCCTGTTTCTAAGATTCATGACTTATGGATGCAGCCCAGCTCCTCTAGAGGAGGCCCAGCCTGGAGCTGTTTGATGAGTGAAGGAAGGATGGGTTGAGACGAACAGGAGTGAGATGCTGGAGGTATGCCTAGGATGTAAGGGACATGTCTGGGTGTAAATGTGGAGCTGAAATACATTCAGAAATACTGGTCTCAGAGATGCAACCTCCCCAGGTCACATTGAATTCTGAGCACTTTTCTATGAGCAACACAGAGAAGCAGAGTTTTTAAAATGTGCAATGTTTTATTCCCATTTAAAAATTATTTCCAGCTAAATAAAGTTAGTAAATACTCAAGAGTGAGGAAATGCAGAACTGTTAAAGACTCTTTTCCAATCTCTCCTACTTTCCATCTCTTCCTTTCTCACTTCCTTTTCTTCTCACTCCTTTTGTGTTGACTGAACTCTGCTGTGTGGAAGCTTCCCCGAGGATCTTATTCACGTGTGGGCATGAGATGGGTATATAGCTGTAATGGTTGACACCAAGTGCCTCAAACCAGGCTGTCTCTGGTTGAGGGGGAAGAGGGAGTGCCATTCCCCTCCTGGCAGAGGGAGAAATTGAAGCTCAGGGAAGATCGATGCAGGGCGCATGTGGGATGGAGCAGAAGAGGCAGCAGTGTGTGCTCAGGTCTCTATCCTATTGCCATGTCCTGTATACTGAGGGAGGGCCATGAGGCAGGCCTCTGGGTCATTGCTGTGCCTTCATCCACCGGCATCTTGGACAGTAGCTGCGGCCCTTGAAAGTCTCTGTTCTCTCTTCCTGGAGGCAAGTTGAGAGAGCACGGTGGGGGAAGGCAGTATGTAATCGAGACCTAGGCTCACCCAGGTAGCTGTGAATGCTTGTACCATTCCAGGAGAGTGAGTGCAGGGGGCCCTGGTGGTGAAATGAATCTATAGACCCACTTGCCCTGTTTACCTGGGAGGGGAAGAGACAGGAGCCCACAGCTCCTCCTTTGCAGACACCATATTTATGGCCCTCTGAGAAAAAGGAGGTGCTCAGCAGAATCCTTTCCCCGTCTCCGAACAACACTTGCTGTCGTGCGAGTGAGTGTGGTCAGGAAGGCTTCCCAACGCACTTGGGTTTTAATCCCTTCTTTCTTGTTTCTGTCATTAGGGAAATGTATGAGTGGTATAGGTGTAGAAACTTGACTTAGCTGTGTTATTAAATATACAATATAATTTTGTGTAACTTTGCTCACTGTGGTGGCCTGTTTGTTTTTGGGAGGATTAGTCCAAGTCTGCATGAAATGTACCGATTCAAATTTGTAAAGTGAGTCGTGGCCTCTGGGGGGTTTTGATGGAGGAGCTGTCCCTTCTTGCTTCATTTCTCCCAGAGGTGAGGGAGAGTCTGGAAGGAAAGCAATCACTGTGTACTGTTTGGTGAGGGGGTGGGTTTCTGGGGAGAGCAGAGTGTTTGTTCCCAGTGGCTACAGAGTTTACTGTGTGTTGTGTGTGTGGTAGACACATATTCACCAGCCTGTTGAAATACACCTTTCTTTAGTGAGAGGTAATTGCATCTGGAGTTTTCTCTGACAGAGGGGTTTGAAAGATTGGAAAAAGAGGCAGCCAGCTTTCAGTTTGGATTCTTTTGGTTCCCAGTGGTTCAGCAATCCTTTGGCCCTGGGCTTTATAACTTAGTGCTTTTAGGGGAAGACGATTCAAAAGTAAAGGTTGTGCCTCTGAGTTTTGCTTTTTCTGGTTGGTGATGGAGAGCTGGGTCTTCAAGGAGATCCCTAACCTTGATAACCTGAAGGAAGACTCTAGTGGATGACTTTGTTGTGCTTCATATTGTAGCTGGTCCTCCTGATGGCTTGGCCTGTGGCCATGAAGATCTGTCTGTTCTCCCTTCCCAGGGTAAAGGAGACCTTCCCTAGGCAAAGAGTGGCTCAGTGTCCCCCTTTGTCAGACTACAGAACACACAGGAGGGAGCCTCCTGCATGTGGTACCCCTGGATGAGAAAGTCAGAAGCAAAAAGACACCAGGGAGGGGCCAGCGGCTGGCATGGCTAGAAGGGGTGGCGTGATGTCTGGAGAAAGAAGGAAGCTCTGAGTGATGCTAGGTGGGCCCGTGGTCCAGCCTAAAATGACCTAAAATTGGAAAGGGATCAGTGTAGGGATACAACTGAATTAGAGTCTGGTCCTGCTGAATCTCAGGGCAGTGCCTGCCACCCTAGAGTTCATAGCCTCTGCTAAGCCAAGCCTCTCGGGCAGGTGTATCCATCAGTAGCAAGGATGAAATGCCACAGGGGTGGGTTTCACTTCCTCAAGACCCTGGATTTCTGCCACTACCCAGGGCATGTTGGGCACAGGGAGGCTCATGTGCTGAGCTTTTGGCCTGAGACCAGCAACCCAACCAGCCCTGGCTGGCCTAGAACCCATTTGTGGGAGCGACTCCTTCCCTGGCCAACAAGGTTGGCTCAGTTTTCAAGAGCTGACTTAAATAAAACACTACCAATAGAAACAGAAGCTACTGCCGAAGGCAGGATACTGTGGATACAGAATCCGTGCATGAAGACCCTGCGCCTGCTAACACGGATACATTTCCATCCATCAGTCTCAGTGTTTAAATTCTTTCTTTCTCCATCTCTGTCTCTGTCTCTGTCTCTCTCTTTCTCTCCTCCACCCTCCCCCCTGCCTCCAGTCTCCCTCTCCAGATACTTCTTAAGCATTACTGTGTGCTAGATCCTAGGGAAACAACAGTGAGCTAGACAGCATAGTCTGATGGAGAGACAGACAAGTCAAGTGGGTAATACGGTGTGCAAAGTTCTCAGGTGGGGAACAGAGCTCATTGGAGGGATCAGAGTCTTCCTCCTCTTCTTCCTGCTGCCTGCACCTTCTGGCTCCAGTCCCCACCTGCACCGCTTTCTTCTACTCTTCCGCATTAGGAAGAGAGAAGGTAATTTTCCTGCCTTAGCTGTGGCTGACTTTTCTGGGTTGTGTGTGCAATGTGCCTGTGTTTTTCCACCTTTGATCACTGTTCTGCCGACAGATAATTTAGCAATCACATCCTAAGGTGGAAGCATGGAGTTAATGTTAAAATTAGTTGGTTTTTTTTTTTTTTTACTCTTTAAACTTCAGTGGGTGATGAGGCAGAGAAGGAGGTGGGAGGGTGAAGGGGAGCCATAAATTCTGTGGCTGATGTAGCTGTTCTCTGAGCAGCCGGGAAGCCTCTGATGTCTCCACAGCACTTTCATTAACATTTAAATTAAGGGTTTGTTTTCCAGTCTGTTTTATAGGCAGGGACCTTTCATGGCCTGTCACATGCAGCACCCCCCCAACCCCTCCTTCCCAAGCAAGTGTGTAATTGTAGCCACTGCTCTATCCTAACTCTGGGTTGCAGCCAGAGTTCAAAGGGGATTCCTGGAGATGGAGCTCTGGAGGTACAAGGTGTAACGGTCAGGATGTGGGTGTTCCTCCTCAAATGAAGGTGCTGTGTAGGAGCTCTTTCTCCTCTCATCTGACCTGTGCTATTCTCTGCTCTTTCAAGGAACACACATTTCAATCTAACTCTGACCCCTCCCCGTCCTTCCTTCCCTGGGGCTGTGGGGCAGGTGGGAAAGGGTGCTTCCATCTGAGTGGTTTCTCCTTATATCACAGGTTAGGGCCTGGGACTGATCTTTCTAAGATACAGACCTTCATCATGCTTATCTTCCTCCTTTTGACTTTTTTTTTTTTTTGAGCCTCAAGAATACTTCTTCCTACTCTACTCAGACTTAGAGAAGCAACAATATAAAAGAGATTACCATCTGAGAAGAATTTATAATAGGTTCCTTTGGTCCTAAAAAGTGCATTCTAGTGTAGACAGATATGTGTACACACACCGTACTTAGTTGCTAGCTCTGGGTGTATGTGTGTTTGAAAAAGCTTACTGATTTAAGAGATCACTTGAGGAGACTGTTCTCTGAGGTCTTGGCATTCAGAGGAAGCTCTCCTACGCCCTCACCGAGTGAAATTGTTTCTAAGCTTCCTTTTATGCTGGTGTATCTGGCAGCATTTGGGGGTGTTTTGAAAAGACATGGTCTCTGTCCTTCCCATCACCATCTTGTTGATCTGTTGGTGATGAGAATGTGTACCAAACGTTCACAAAACATCTTCCTAGTTCATAAGCTCTGAAGGCTTATTCACTCACTGCGGGCACCTGATTTCCTCTCTAGACAGTGATGAGAGGGGCATTGGAGCCATTCCCTCTTTATGTTCAGACGCTGAGAATTTGCTTTCTCTTGGAGCCTTGACTTCACTGCTCGAGTCACCTCCTCTTTTCTCCATCCTTCACTAATCCACTCGAACTATCCCTGACTTATCTGCAAGACTGAAGATGGCTGAATGTCCTGCCCGCCTGTTCCAGGTAACCAGTCAACAGGTGGACACCCTCATGCCCTGGAGTCCTGCCCAAGGGGAGTGAGGGAGGTGCCGGGGTGACCCCTGTGCAGGTGCTGCTGGGCTCAGATTGCAGGCTGGTGTCCAGGCCCCGCCTGGTGGTGATTAATCTGGGACACGGGCCGTCAGAGGCCCAGCCAGCGCAGCTTTGGTCCCTCACTGTGAAGACCTTTGGCTCGGAGACTGAACTGATCTCTGTAGCCTGTTTCGGCTTGAGTTTGATCTGTCAAGGCTAAAGAGGAACCTGATGGTTGGGCGGAAACTCCTAGCCCTGTCTGACTTATGGCGCTGATCCGTTCCAGCGGCCCTGTCATGATAATACTCATATATTTAGGAAGATCTCCCCACCTGTTAGCTGTAACACTCAGATCAGTCAAAAGAGGGGTCTTCATGAAACATCTGTGCTCTTAGTTTCTTGAGCCAATGGAGTTTACTCTTGGAAGTAAACTGGGAAGTGGGGTGGGGTTGGTACTGGGCCTGAGTGAAAAAGGCAATGGTGGGGGTGTGGCTGGATCAGTAGCATAATGTATGTTTGTGTACTGGGTGGGGGGTCATGTTGCAGGTGGAAGGATCACCCTATCCTCCTGCAATTAGGTGGCTCTCAGGCCATTTGGGGCAGATTTCAGTATTTCAGTTTGGAGTCAAGTCTTAAGTTCCTTGTTTTCATTTCAAACCAATTTTTTTGAAAAGGTGCCCCCCGCCTCCTCCACCTTTTCATCTACCAGAGTCCTGGTCTGGGGATCTCCAGGTGACAGTCCATGGTATTAGTTGTATTTCTTCCTTTCTCTGAGTTTGGGACAGTCACACATGGCTCCAATTGGTCATGGGCTTAAGACCCAAGAACAGAAATTCTGCTGCCCATGACGGTTTCCCTGTATCGATGAGTCTGAGTTTTATTAATATAGTATTTCCATTTTAGGGGTTAGAAGCTTGGGACCCAAGAGCTGGAACATTTTCCTCACACCATCAAAAAAGAGAATAGACATCCATGTATACCACCAGCAGTGGAATATGTTGATACCATTAACAGGGAAAACTGGCTGTAAAGATGCTCTGAATCGTAAAGGTCCGCGTTGACTCTGAATTTTGCTGTGCTGACTAGAGTTTTTACATATGATGACAATAAAGGATGCATTTATGCCCCAGCAAACCAACAAATGTGTTTGGCTCTTCCTCCAGACCCATCCTAAAAGATCTCTGGCTGTGTGGATTGGACACCTGCTAATCCTGTTCCTCTCTAGCAGTTTCTTGAATAGGACTCTTGAAGTTTCATATTATGAGCTTTTGGGGGCAGGGCTTTTATTTTTTGTCTTGTATAAGCGTTATGTGCCTGTGTGCTACAAACGAAACCCCTATGCCTCTGGGGTGCCTCATTAACTTGACTACTCAAGATCCTTGCCTCTTTTCCCAGCTGGTTCTTGCTCCTCCTCCTGGCCAGGGCATTTTCATAGGGGGTAGTTTGTGACATAGTCTGTAGTGCTCTGTCAGACAAGCTTGGCTCATATAGAAGGTGCTGGCAAGTGGGGGGGGGGGGGCTAGCAGGAGGAGGGAGGTGAGTATGTGCGTGTAGAAGCCATGGTAATTGCAAAGAGAATATTAGTCCGAGAGCTGCTGGCCCAGGAAATTGCTTTTTGCCAAAGCTTTCCTTTTTCATAGTTTGCAATGCAAATTTAAACATGAATGGGGCACAACAAGTATAGGAGGGGCAGGTGGGGTGCCCTTTGGGAGGTGATAACATCCAAAATCTTTAGCAGGGTCTTGATTTGCAAAAGAGAATTTCAAGTAATGAGAGAGAACCTTTTAGGAGATTAAAATAATTATAAATCATAATTTGTTGTGAAACCCCTCCCCACACACACCTTTTCATGTTCTTGTGCTCAGACTTGTCTCTGGCCCTGCTCAGCTTGCCCTGCTGTCTCCTCCTCTGCTCCTTCCAATAGCAAAGCCATAATCTAGCTTCTAGAACAGTGGCCATGGTGGTCATGATGTAGTATTTTGATTTTCACAGCAGGCTCGAAACAGCAGCCCCATCTAAAGTTGGTACACTTAAGAAAACATGCACGCTGGTCGTGGGGACTAAAGAGCATGCATCTCAAAGGTAGGAGCTTGTCTGCTCTGAGAAGGTGCTAAAGCTAAGGCGTTCGTCTATGCCTTCTCTGATCCTCTTACACCGTGGGTAGGCTTGATGAAGCAGAATGGGGGCCCCCGGGCCTTTTTCCTCTCTCAATTTCCCATGCTTCATCTGCCCCATCTAAAGAGATGTGGCTTTCTGTTTCCAGGCTGGAGATTCTTATGTTTATGTTGCACCTGGATGCGCCAGTGGTGCTGGAAGTGGGGGTAGGCAGGGGATGGCCACCAGTTTCATTATGCTGGCATAGCAAGAGGTTGGGTGAGAAGCTTTAAACTGTCTTGTTTCTAAGCTGAGCTAGACAGGTAGACACAAAGAGAGGCCAGAGGGCAGTGTGGAGGAAGAGCTTTTCAAGTATAAATATGCCCCACTGGCAGAGGCCACTGGGCAACTGTGGGGCTGCTCCTCGTTCATGTGTGTCTGTGTTGCACATGTGACACGCACTGGTTGAACAGATAGGGAAGGAAAAGCTGAGATGTGCAAGGTGAAGTGAAATGTACCCCTTTCTGTCTGTGGCCACCGCCAGTGTCCCTCCCTCTCTTGTTCGTTGATTGGGGAATTTTGAAAGGGAGATTAGCTCGAGTCTTCCCCAGGGTCAGTCCTGTGGTGCCTGGTCAAAACTCTGGAGTCTCCAGAGCACAGTCTCCCTATAGGATAATGTCCAGACTTACTCAGCCATTGCTTAGCCCATGCTCCTCACCCTGAACTTGCTGCACCATGGCCTTCAGGGGCGACAGAGAGGGTGTAGCTCAGAGCATGTCACCACTGTCTCTCTTTCTCCTGAGGACTCTACTCTTACAGGCTGCTTCTCTTTCTGCTGTATTTTCTGCCTTGTTGCAGCTGTAGCATTAGCTGTCCTGGCCAACCCTGGGCCTCTTTCCTCCTGGGCCTAAATGGGAGGAGACCAAGTAAGTGATTGGAGTGGGGTCCTATGGTAAATGACCCAAGAGAAGGGTCAGCTGGGCATGAGGGTGAGCTTTGTAACATTTGGCAGAGAGAGAGACACATGGGTTAATGTGTTTGAAGCACTCTACTTTCCCGGCCAGTATGAATCTCACTAGTATCCAGGGTGAGCTGTGGTTGAGAATAAAAACAAAAAATTAGCACCAAAAAATACAGATTATTCAAAGGATTCTTCTACTTGTTAGAAGTCTGTGGCCAGGAAAATCCTTCTTTACAGGCTGGTAAGGATGGGTCCAGGAATAAGGAGAGGAAAAGTTAGAGTTTTAAAATTGCATTATTTTGGCAGTAGGTGTCAAAATAAAAATGTAAAACCCTTTTTTTTAACTTTTTATTAAGATTATGATAGTTTACAACCTTGTGAAATTTCATTTGTACATTATTGTTTGTCAGTCATGTTGTAGATGCACCACTTCACCCTTTGTGCCCTCCCCCCTCCCTTTCCCCTGGTAACTACTAATCTGTTCTCTTTGTCTACATGTTTAACTTCCACATATGAGTGGAGTCATACAGAGATTGTCTTTCTCCATCTGGCTTATTTCACTTAACATAATACCCTCAAGGTCCATCCATGTTGTTGTGAATGGGACTATTTTATCCATTTTTATGGCTGAGTAGTATTCCATTGTGTATATATACCATATCTTCTTTATCCAATCATCAGTTGATGGGCATTTAGGTTGCTTCCATGTCTTGGCTATTGTAAATAATGCTGCAATGAACATTAGGGTGTAAAAACCTTTTGACACATAAATTCCACTTCTAGGAATTTATCCTAAGGCAATAACCAGACAAGTACGCAAGGTGTATGTATAAAGACTTATATTAAGAACATACAAATATCCATTAATAGGGATCTGGTTAAGCATTTTATGGTATATTTACCCAATAGAATACTACATAGCCATTAAAAGGATGATATAGGTGTCTATTTATTTACTCCAAAAGATGTTTTAACATTGTTGAGTGAAAAAAGGAAACAAAATAGTATGATAGTTATTTGACTATTTCTTCAGAGTTATTTCTTATGTGGTAGATTTCTGCTGCCATTTACTTTCTTTTTACTTTTTTGTATTTTAAGTTTTTTATAATGAGCCTATTTTTATAATTAGAAAAAACAGAGTACATTTAAATGTTTATTTCAGTATCAGGCAACAGTAGAGAGAATCCTTCCTTTTTTCTTCACATATTTAAATTAAATTATTTACAAATTTAAGTTAAAGATACATAGACCTACATTTATTTTTTATTTTAAACAGTTTTATGAAGTATAATTTATATACCATAAAATTCACCCATTTTAAGTATACAATTCCATGATTTTAAGCAAATTTACAGAGTTGTGCTACCATCTCTACAATTCGGTTTAGAGTATTTCCATCACCCTGAAAAGATGCTTCCTTACACTTACTTTTGCAGCATTAAACATGATTTCATGCTTGGGATGTTTTTTGGGGAAAGAAACAAGTTAAAATACTGGGATTTTTTTTTAAAGCAACGTACACTCAGAAACGTTTTTCTATGTAATGCATATCTCTGAGTGCCTGTCTTATGGATGTATCGAGAATGCTGCTATGTGCAATGTTGCGTGGGAGTATGAAGCACAAGCGACAGTTTTTACCATCCAGGGGCTTATAGTCCAGTTGAGGAAACAATGCATATCCTGAGACAACAGTTTATCCCAGTATCTAAGCGATGTGAATGTCATCAACTGTCAGGGTTATCAACAGGAAATCAGAGGAAGGCAGTAGCCTTTTTGTTAAATCAGGGGAGCTTCCTGGGTGACATGGAATTTGAAGTGGGACTTAAAGGATGGCTCTATTTAAATTGCAGAAGGGAGCTTGAGGCAAAGGGGCTGGGATGAGCAAAGACATGATAAGACACGGGGAAGCTCAATGTAAGTTTGGGGGTTCAGAGCAGATAAGTTTGACTGGCTAAGGTGGAGGGTTTATATAAAGGAGTGATGGGCAATGAGGCTGAGGGGAGGTTGGGGCCTGGTTTTGGAGGGTTTTGAAGAGGAGTTTGACTTTAACCTGAGAATAATAGGGAACCACAGAAGATTTTTGGCCATATTGAAGAAGTTAAATGATTAATGTGGTGGCACAGTGTATGGGATAATTTGGAGTGGGAGAGACTGAGGCTGTTTGCATACTTTTCCAAGACTACACTTCGTTAGCGGTAAGGGCCTGGCCTCCTAGGCACAGTGGAAAGACAACTTTGGATTCAGGAGAAAGAGAGGAGAAAATCTGTTGGCAGTCATGACTGAATGTGGGGATGCGAGGGAAGAGCCCTGTGTGAGTTCCATTATGAGCCTGATGGCTGTGAGAAGACTGGATTCTGTTTTAGACATGTGGCTTGTGAAGTGGTGATGGGCCAGTCAGGTAGCCATGGCCAGAGCCAGCCAGGAATGATGGCCTGCAGCTCAGATGTGGGGACGAGATGTGGAAAGCATCAGCATGAAGACAACAGTTGAAATAACATGAGGGCTTAGCAGGAAAGGGAAGCTCAGAGAGAAATAAAGACAAGTGGGCCAGGAGAAATGAAGAGGCGAAAGGTACCATGAGAGGCAGGAGGAGAACCAGGAGCTAAGAGAGAGTAGGGCATCCAGCAAGAGTAGAAGGTAGCGGGCAAGTGAGGATTTGGGGCAGCTTACATAAACTATCACCTCCTTACTGTCAGGCCTCCTCCCTATTCTAAGTGACAGGTAGAGAGATAAGGCAAAACCACATAGCCTTGATATCCATGCAGGGAGATGGCAAGCATTTTATTCACCTGGCTTGTGTGAAGCATTTTGTTTTCCAACTACAATTGATCCTAAATTTGGCTTTCTCTCAAGTTCTTTCCCTTGGCTCTTGTTCTGTTTGCTTGTGTTCTACCCTATGGTTATTTTTGCTGTTGCTGAGGATTGCCTACTTTGGGCTTGGTAATATTTTTCCTCTCAGCTCACAAAACCACTAAGTGTGAGCTGAGTTTTGGAGGGTCAGCAACTGAGCTAGAGATGCTCAGTGACAAAGTGAAGGAGTATCATTAATCCCAGTTGTTTTCTCCATGTATGAGGGTGTCCAGGGCAAAGCAGGAGAGGCTGATTTAGGAGAGGGGAAAAAGCCCTCCGACCGCTCTGCCATTTGGAGAGCTTTGGCCTCAGAGGCACAGGGGCTGCCCGGGTTCTGGGCTCGCTTGGATGACTAGGGCTGCCTGAAAACTTTTTCTTTAAAGAGAATTAAATAGAAACTCTCAAATCCTCCTCGGGTTTTTTGGGGTAGTCATTCCATGGGGCTTGTCATTTGTGTTTGAAGCTAGTGGTGAGGAGGGCGGAGTGAGGAGAAGCGAGGGGGTGGAGATGGGAAGCTGAGAAGGAATCAGAGAGAGAAATTTTATTGAGGGAGAGTTTGCTGGGTTTATGGGAGGGAATCTCTCCCCTCCTCCCCATTCGGATTTGAAAGGGCCGGTGAATCTTTGATTAGGTGCAGGTCAAAAGAATTTACACATTGTGACCTTAATAACTAGAGGTGATTGGCAGGCGGGCTGTGGGGAGGGGGCCGCGGGCCCCTTTCATCTCACTTAGCACAGAGGAGAGACAATGGGCCAGCCGATTTTCCTTGTTGTCCCTTGTTTGAAAAGGTCTGGTGTCTCTACTAGGTACCTGTGACATGGGGGTCTTGATTGGGGTCTCATAAAGGCCCCTGTCAGTATGTCCAAAGGCCAAGAGTACAAAAGCAAGCAGTGGGTGGGGGTCTCAGCTGACCACTGAAGAAGGGAGGGGAGGGCCCCAGAGGCAGTGGAGGGAGAAGCAACCCCCGATGGGAGCCCTTATAGAAGGATGGGAGGAGGGGGGCAGAGAAGGGCCATTTTTGTCCCTAACTCATCAAGCACATCTGCAGAATTGTCCAAGCTGCTGCCTCCCGGTTTCAAAAGAAAAAAATGATCGTTTGATAAACCGTCCCTGATTCACCACTTTCTCACAAGGGTGGGAGACCCAGCCCTGACCTCTGTATGATTTCACATCAGGACCAGGCTTTCTTTCCCCTACCCCCAAATTGCTAGAGAAACTTTGAAATGTATCCTGTGGCTTTCTCTCTCCCTTCTGCAACCCTCCCACCCCCATTTCCCACCCTCTCCACCCCACTGGCCTCTGTTTTCTCCCTGGGCGCTCCGGAGTGTAGGCGAGTAATTAGTCCCCTCTTTCTGGGGCACAATGAAGCCAGGGTGTTTGGCGGGCCCCTTCCCACCGCTCACAGAGCCGGGGGCCTGGGGGGAAGGACCAGGTGGCATGTTCAGTGTGTTCCAGGCCTGTACAATTGCTGGGGCACAGGGCCGGGGGCGCAGGGACTACTGTGCTCCTGCTTCTCGAAGGAATGTGCAGAGGCGCATGCATTAATGGTCCCCACACAATGCTTGCATTTTTTTTCCAGGCAGAGGCATCTTCCCCGTGAAAAGGCTGCCGAACCCGGAGCCCAGGCGGGAGCTTTGGCCGCCGTGATGGCGTTCTTTCCCACCCTGCGCTTAGTCACTTGGAGCTAACATGGGAGACCAACAGGCCGCGTCTCCCGAGAGCCCGATCTTTGTATCCGATGTGTGCTCCCCCTCTGCCCTGTCAGTTTTGTGTGTTCACGGAGTGTTGATTTTAATGCGGGCCTGTGTTGGGCTGGGAGGCCAGGCTGGGGGGCCTCAGGTCTTTGTCTTGCAGGGCCTCTTCTTCTTGGAGGGTCTTCGGCCCTAGAGGCTAGTGGCAGATTTGAGAGGTAGGGTGAGATGCCAACTCTGGCTGGCAGAGGATTCCCCCATCCATGCGTCTGTCACAGACCACCACAGGGTGCCTAAAGAACAAGAGCACCTTGGGATGCTCAGGCACACGCTTGCTTGGCACTCCTCACCCCCTGAGGTGGGTGGTTAGTTCTACCACATAGGACTGCCAGCTTGAAATGCATTACACCCCCCTTGTGACTGAGTCCAGCAGGAGCACAGATTGTGAGCCTCAGGGAGCCAGGGCAGGGCCTTGTCTGCAGGGGTTCAGGGGAGGTGGGGGCGGGCAGGAGGGGTGCTGGGAGAGCACAAGTTGGCTGCAGATGACTACCCAGCAATTGGTAAGGGTCAGGAGAGAACGGAACCAGACAGAAAAGAGGCAAAGTGTCTGGAGGAGCACTGGCAAATCTGATGCTCATCTCTGGCAGTTGAGGGGAGAGTCCTTAGAAACTAGGGATAGAATGGAGGCATTTTCCCCAGTGAGAAGAACTGGGGCCCTGTCACAGGTCGACGCACTAGGGACTGTCCAACAGGATGTCTTCTGTCTTTACCATTCACTCAGCTGCAGTGTAGCCAGGAGCTGTGGGAAAGGATCTTTACCCATTCTGAGCCCCTAGTCTTGCTGAGAGAGAGGATGCATGTGCATGGCTCAAGGAAGGGTAGATTCTGGGATTATCAGCCTGTGTGTGGCCTCCTGTACTTCTGGGAAGAGGGAAACCTAGGGTTACCTCTGAGTCAGGGAGCCGGTGAGTGAGGACCTGCCCCCACTGCCCCCCATGGCCAGGCCATGGTCACAGCATCTGGTGTGGTGCTGGGGGTCGGGGTACTTCATCTGAGGAATCAGGTTTTTAGAAAGGGACTGTGTCCTCACTTTCCATATGATCAGAAGGCAGAGCTGCAGGCTGACCACTAAGATGAGGTGGCCCTGGAGAGGCATCCCGCCAAGGTTCCCCGAGCACAGCGGCTCCTCTGTGCTGCTGTTGGCACTCTTCAGACTGTCTCTGGAATTGGTGCCAGTCACACTGTCAGGCCTGATGAGGGGAAAGAAGCTGGAGCTCCAAGGCCTTTGAGGGGCCTGAGTCCCAAAGGGGCCCACCAGTAAGGAGCGGCTCCTGCTTTGGGTCACTCTCTGGCAGAGAACATCTCTTTCATTGAGAAATAGGCACTCCTGGCAATACCCTCCTCCTCCCTTTTTCGTTTTACTCTTCTGTTCCCTTAACTTTTTCAAATGCTGTGTCTCCCTTCCCTTCTCTTCCATTTTGTGGACAGCTCATAAGCAGCCTGAAAGAGACAGAACTTACGCATATGGATGTGATATACGAGGGAGTTGGGGTCAGGGCTGGTCAGGCTGGGGCTCCAAGATAGTAGAAAACACCTTTGCTCCCCTCAGGCTGTCCTGCAAGGGCCTGGCTGGGAGGGCACCAAGAGATCATAACCTTTAAACGCAAACTTGATGGAGGAGAGAGAAGGAAGCCTGAAACAAATTAGATATATCTATAGGGGGTGTTCAGCTGGAGAAAATGAGCATTTCTTACTAATTGGAGTGAAGGGCATTTCATTATTAAGCTTCATTAGAAGGGGAAGAGTGCGGCAGGCCTCTTTGGGGATTCCCTAGGCTGTTTTTTCCTTTTTAAAAGCATAATTGTATTTAGGTTGGAGGAGGAGGCGGGAATTGCTCCTGGTAACTTTGTGGAGCGCCTAGGGATTTAAAGCAGAGTTTGGAGCAAGGTAGAGGGAGGGAGAGATGGACCAGTGGGAGGCTGCTTAGAGACCTCCTGCATTCCTTGACAATAAATAAGAGGTAAGAAAGCACTGATGGGGGTGGGGACCTCACTTCTGGAACTAAGATTGAGGAATTTGGAATGACAAAAAAATGTTGATCAGAAAACCTGCCTTCCTGGGGTGCCTGATATTTGACTATTTTAACTTTTGTATTAAAAGTACAAAATGGTGGAATTCAGATGTGGTGCAATGGCCTGACACAACCGTTGTTTCCCAGCATGCACAGGACTTTCTCCTTTGGGGCCAGGAAGGGCTAGGGTGGGCTGGCTCTTCACTGAGCCTGCTTGGCTGCATGGTAACTTCCATCCAGGCAGAGGCAGACTGGGCCTGTCCATGGAAGATTATCTGAGTCAGGTGAGCTTAGCTTTCAAGTTCTGACTCCTTTTCCTGCTGCTGCCCCAGGGCTCGTGTCCAAAGTACAATCGGTCCCCAAGAAAACTCTGATCCAGAGTGCTTGCCCAAAGAAGTGACTTGTCTAGGTTCTGTGTAGTCACTCAGGCTCTCTGGTGTTCAGTGTTCTCAGGGAAGCTGAGATCAGGTACCATTTTGTCATGGGAGAGTTTCTCTCCCATGGTTGGAGTCCCAAGAGCTGGGATACGAAATCTCATTTAGAATCAATGCCTGTTGTGACTTCATCAAAGGCCTGGAGTTTTTGCTTTCTCCCACCTGCAGCATCCTTTGTTCTTACCACAAGTCTCTGCTTGGCTCAACCTCCCTGAGGTACCTGGGGCTTTAAGTACACAGGATGTCTTCCTGTTGTTGGGAGACCTAATCCCTAATGGAGGCCTAACATCGTTCTTCAGCGGCCTGGGATCTCCCGGGTGATTGGGTGAACCAGGGATTTATGAGCTCACTGAGCACCTGTGGAAAACAGCTTATTTCTGTCTCCCTCTCCCCCGACCCCACCTTTTCCCCATTCCTCCCCACAAAGAAGCAAAAGTATCCTGTGCACTTTCTACTTCCCCAAAGAAAAGGAGAAGAGATGATCTGAAGAAAGAGCACCTCATGAAAATTAACTGAGTAATAGATAGCCAATGCTGTTTTTTTATTTGCAGGCACAGGTCTTGTGCCCTTCTCTTCCTGGCTATGTGTGTGTATGTGTGTGTGTATGTGTATCTGTCATCTGTCTCTGAGCCTGTGCACCTGAAGGTGTGTGTCAGGGTGGCAGGCAGGTTCTCTGCTCTCTGGGTGCCCTCCCCCAAGCAAGGACAACCTCTCCTAAGATGATCCACGTGGAATCCTCTGCCTATCACCTTCATTACTTTGTGTTGATATCACTGCTTCTCCTGGGACAGTGTCACCTCAGGAAGACACCTCTACATGAGAGAGTGTGCATGTATGTGGACTCTTAAAGCCGCTGGGTTCCTTTGTTTCCTGGGCACCTACTTATTGAGTTGCTGGCAATCACTGTGTTTCCTGCAGTCCTTTGATTCTCCTCTAGATTATCTTTTGCTTGGTCTTCTCCTTGGGACTCCCTTGCCCTGCGAATTTTCCTCCTGTTGGTGGTGGAGTGCAAGGAAGTGTTGTGTTGTGGAAGAAGTTGTATGCTTCCCAAGCAAGTCACACTGGGTGGTTGTGGTTGTATGGGAGGATGCAGAACCTGAGCATAGAAGAGAGCAGGAGCTGTCGAGTTTGCAAAAGCCCCAGGCCTGTGCTGGTGGCAGCTGACCTGAGGGTTCTGAGCAGGTTTATCATGAGGGTCTAAGCTCCTTGGCTTTTCCACAGAGGGAGTAGAATATTGGGTGGGTGAGGGGATGGGAAATTGGTTTTCTCTAGAAACCTTTGACTTGTTGATAAGTCAGCAACTGACAGTGTCCAATTCTTAACACAGTTACAGTGTAGCAATGAAAGCCTGAAGTGAGTTGGGTCACCCAGCCAGTAAATCAGAAACCCACACTGCTGTCAATGTGTTTGCAAATTTGTGTCGTTTCTTTTCATTCTACTAAAGGTTTGTATCCCATCCCAAGTGGCTTAGTGAGAAAGAAAGTAAACTTCCAATCAAATGACCTTTTTGGTATCATGATGTCTTTCCAAAGAAAAAAACCCATAGTTTTTATAGTTTGTGATTTCAAAAATGCATGACAAAAACATGCCACCAGAAAAAAATCTGTTCCAAAGCAAGTGTTGGGGGTGTGGTGTGAGTGGGTTGAGCTAAATTTGAGGAATTGGATGGGATGGTCAGGCAGCTGCTGAGGGAAGGGATTCCCAGGCTCAGGATCTCCTTAAACTCCTCTGTGAAAACCTTGACCAAGGAAGGTCTGGAGTCAGAACTCTGGGGTCCAGTGGAAGGGAGCCAAGAGAGGCAGAATGACCTGTGGGTGGGGGCTCCTTTCCTGAAAATAATGAAAGAAACAGATAAGTTAAGGTCACCACTGGAATCTTCTCTACCCATTGTAGGAGGCCTTGCCCAGGCCCAGGGCCAGGAGGACATGGTGCTTGGGAATTACGTGGGCTCTGGCAGCCCCTGATGTCAAACCTCCGTTTGGAAAGCCGTGCATACCCATGACTAGCAGGACTGCATGGGTAGGTGTGGGCCTTGGGAGCTTGAGGTCCCAGAGTTTTGTGGTAGGGCTGACTGAAGCCATGCTTGTGCCCCATCCCTAACCACCCCCACTAGGAGGTAGAAAACTTCTCTCTAGGCCTCTTGGGACCAACTCTGGCTCCACTGGGACTTCAAGTCTCAGAAGAGGGATAATAGGTATTAGGTGCTGTGGGATCACTATTGGCTCTTTATGATCTGAATCCTGGGTTTGAAATTAATTGGATTGCAGAAACAACTTCCTTTTATTATTTTTTCAAACCACCTAAATACCCCAAAACCAAATTTTAAAACCCCCAAACCTTTCATCATGCTCCCTCTCTCCCTGTGGCTTTATTTGCTGGGTACTGAAAAGTGCTTTCCCCAGCCTCCTTTGGGTTGCCATGCTGAACAAAGTGAGAAACCCAGGGAAGGAGGAAGCTGGTGCCAAGAGGGCTGGCCACTGCCCCCTGCCAGCTCTGCGTCCCCTGGTCTGCCCCGGCCGCCTTACCGTCTGGGCTGCAGCCCAAGCAAGCAAAGGCGCCTTGACCGACAACAAGCCCCAGCTTTGTTGCGCCTGTAGTGGGATATGCTTTCTGGAGTCCAGGGATCTCCTCTGAGAACCACCTGTGCCTCCCGGCCTCCTGCCTAGCCTGGGCCTTCTGGCACAGGGGCCCCTGCATTCCAGCCAGCAGGCTGATGGTAGAGAGCAAGGGGCGCGAGAGGAATAAGGGATCTGCGGTCAGTTTGAGGGGGCGCAAATTCCAGTCTGCCCCTTTAAGGCCCCTGGTTGGCTCAGGATCTCCTGCAGCCCTGCCTAGGTTAAATTTGTCCTATCTGTCATCGGCACTGACAGTAGCTTTCTGAAGTGGTCTGCAGAATAGGGACACAGGACCCGAGGTCACTCTTCTTACCCAGTTTTTGCTGCTTCAGGAGGGAAACAATATAGGTTCCCCTCACCAGGCCACTTCTTTGACCAGGGGTCCCCAGTGCGTCTCTGCTGCCTAGCCAATAGTGGTGAGAAAGATGAGGATGAGGATGGCTGACTCATGGAGTGCCTGCTAAATGCTAAGCACTATTCTCCACACTTTATATCTCTCTTACTCCTCCCAGACAGGTACTGTCACCATCCTCAGTTTACAAGTAAGGAAACCGAGGCCTGAGAGAGGTTAATTAACATGCCCAAAGTCACATCTGGTAGTTGAGGCACCAGGGTTTGAGCCCTGGCGTCTGACTCCAGAGCTCATGCTTTTTTAACTGCTGTGCTACTGTCTGCCTTCCCAGCCCATAGTCATCTTGCTCTCATTTGGGATTGGAATTTGTGTATTGTCTTGAGTTGCTTCCATTTTTTTTTTTTTAAATATGTATTGAAGTTTTGACTCACTGTCTGGACCTTAAGCTGCCAAAGGGCAAACCCGCGTGAGTTTTGTTTTTCCTGAACACCCTAGCGCCTAGCACAGGGCTGGCTTGGATAGCCCTCAGGTACTTGTTAAAGGAATGAAGCCCTATCTCTGCCTGCCCCTAGCTCAGGAATTGCCCAGGCAAAGCCTTATTCTGTGAGAGGAGTGGTCAGTCCCAGAGCAGGAGCTTCCATCTGAGGCGGAGAGGGTGGCCTGCTCAGGTGGGACACAAGGCTGATGCAGGGGCAGCAGAAGATGGGAAGACGGAACCCAGGCCGGATGTGACTAGAGCCGAGCCAGTTTTCTGAGCAACAGGCCTGCTTGTGTCCTGCGGGTTGTTGGTCTGGGCTACTCTGAGAGGAAGAGGCTGATCAGGGTGGTGGGGTGTGAGGGGCGGGTCTGCTTTCACGTCTCTGAACTGTGGGTTTTTGGACTAGCCAGCCTGTACTTTGTAGACTCTTGTGTAGAGAATCACTTTGAACCTCTTTTGGCAGGGCTTGCGGTGAGGGCGGGAACAGTAGTTCCAGCAACCAGCCCAGGTCAGTGAGGGAGCAGGGTCGGGGTAGGTGTCACCTTGCGGTAGTCTTCATGGCTGGATCTCCTCGTTGGATGCACAGGCAAAGGTCGGACCTGACTACTGCCCACAAGCCATGTGCCAAACTACTCCACCTGCCACCAGCCGTAGTTGCCCCTGAATGTAGTTCACCTGAGCTCTCACAGACTGTCATGTGTGGTGAGGTTTGGGTTTTTTTTACTTTTTATTAAGATTACGATAGTTTACAACCTTGTGAAATTTCAGTTGTACATTATTGTTTGTCAGTCATGTTGTAGGTGCACCACTTCACCCTTTGTGCCCACCTCCCACCCTTTCCCCTAGTATCCACTTTTCTCTTTGTCTACATGTTTAACTTCCACATATGAGTGGAGTCATACAGAGATTGTCTTTATCTGGCTTATTTCACTTAACATAATACCCTCAAGGTCCATCCATGTTGTTGTGAATGGGACGATTTTATCCTTTTTTATAGCTGAGTAGTATTCCATTGTGTATATATACCATATCTTCTTTATCCAATCATTAGTTGATGGGCACTTAGGTTGCTTCCATGTCTTGGCTATAGTAAATAATGCTGTGATGAACATAGGGGTCCATGGGACTTTTGGAATTGCTGATTTCAGGTTCTTTGGATAGATACCCAGTAGTGGGATGGCTGGGTCATATGATATTTCTATTTTTAATTTTTTGAGAAATCTCCATACTGTTTTCCATAGTGGCTGCACCAGTTTGCATTCCCTGTGGTGAGGTTTTTGACAGCAAATGGGGACATGATCCCACTTGTATTGGTTGTGTGACTGGAGGGAAGGTGGGAGGCAGCACTGTGGAGCACTGACCTGTGCTACGAAATGCTCAGCTTTGTTCCTTCCCATCGGCCCTGTGTTCTGCTGGGTCACAGCATTAGTAGTGGAGTGCTAGTAGTGGAGTAGCCCTGGAGGTAGCTGGTTCTGGGGTTTCCAGGCTGGGCTCTGAAGGTCTGCATCAAAGGCAGGAGCGTCATGGGCTGGCCCCGTGGCCGAGTGGTTAAGTTCGCACGCTCCGCTGCAGGCAGCCCAGTGTTTCGTCGGTTCGAATCCTGGGCGCGGACATGGCACTGCTCGTCAGACCACGCTGAGGCAGCGTCCCACATGCCACAACTAGAGGAACCCACAACGAAGAATACACAACTATGTACCGGAGGCTTTGGGGAGAAAAAGGAAAAAATAAAATCTTTAAAAAAAAAAAAAAAAAAAAGGCAGGAGCGTCGGAGGCCACATGGGTGGGGCTCACCCCCGCCTCCCACGTCTGCTCAACTGGAACAGCTCCTTCAGTTCCTGTTTTATGTATCTATCAGAGATGGCAGCTCACAAAAGTTTTCTGTTGCTTTTTTTAAAAAGTTCAAAAACATTGTTCTAGTATAACTGTTTCCCATTTTACAGACAAGAAATGTGAGGCCCTAAGAGGTTACAGGCTTGCCCAAGGTTACACGGCTTGTGAGCGGCTGAGCTGGCACTGGTGCCGGCCTGTGGAGTCCCAGCTCTGGCTCTTTCCAGGGCGCCGCAGCGCTGCCTGCCCCGGCCTGTGTTCTGGGCGTTCCCACCTGGCAACGAGCTCAACTCCTCATTCTCTCTCTCACCCATGCACAGCTCGTTTGTCAACCAGCGCTTCTGTTTCTGGTTTTCATTTTTTCCTTCTTTTAAGGAGAACTTCTTTTCTCTCTCCTGGGTCTGAGGTCAGCGCTCTCCTAGGGCTGGTTGTCAGAGGTTGGCAGGCCTGCTTGCTTCTGGCTCTGTGGTTACTTCCACTGCTGGAGTCCACATTCCAGCCTTTGGACACTTCAGCACTGACCCCAGATAAGTCACATGCTGCTTTCACCCTGTGCCTCTCTAGCCTCGAAGCCACCCCTAAGAAGAGGGCTGTCTTTCCTCTGCTTGGCTGGTGGTAGGGGCTGCTGTGGTGGCCACAGTGGAGATAAGTATTAGTGGAGCCCTGGGGCTCTCTGTCTCTCAGGAAAGTCTCTTTCCCTCAGCTTCCTGACTCAGGGGGGTCCTTGAAGGCCTGAAGCAAAATGAGAGCTCCAGCCCCAGGCCCTCTGGAGAGAGCCAGACACAGCACTGTGGCCCTCTGGCCCCCCGTGTCCCACCCCAGCTCAATCCACCACCCTTTCCCTATTCTTTGCTTCATAAACACAGAGCTGTGGTACTAGTTACAAGTCAACTGTCTTGAGTGCCCCTGCTGCCTCCCAGAAAGCTATTTGGGGCCACTGGCCCTGACTGGAAGACACAGATTGGGTTGGTGATGATGTAGGTCCCTTCTCCAAGCCCCGGTCCCAGCTGCCCCCACCAGACCTGGTCTGGCTCACCACGGGGCCCAATTCAGGGGCCTCTTTTGTTTGCCTTGCACAGGGCAGCCCAGCTCACCGTTCCCACATGCCGAAGTTTCCCCACCATTCACTGGGAAGGCTGAAAAGCCCTCAGCTAATTGCGTTGGGCTGAAAATTACCACTTTCCTGCGTTCCCCTGCTGCTGAGGACATTTGTGTCACTGCTGTATTTAGGAGGAACAAAGGCCCCCTGTGGGGAGAGCCCAGGTACGAATGTGGGATGGGGGGAATAATTGCTGTCTCTCCAGGTGAAAGCCCCTGTTAAACTTCAGTAAGTCAATTAGGCTGGGGGAGAGGGCAGAGACCCCCACAACAAACTGTTCCCACCAAGCAATTAAAGAAAATCATTTTAGCTTTGAGGAGAGAAACTGCTTATTAGAAATTTTGTGGGTCCCCTTCCTCCCCTACTCCAGGCCCCCCTTAGGGATGAAACAACAAAACGCCTTCCTCAATAGAAGTGTTCCTCCTCCTCCCACTCATTGTGTGGTCTGAAAGCACTTACTGTGGGCGGGCAGAAGCAGGACAGAGACAGGCCAAAGTGGGGAGAAAATGGCAGGGGTTTAACACCTGGGCTCACTGAAAGTCACAACTGCCCAGCAAGGTTGTGAAAGAGACTCCCGCGGGGCGCAGCGCTTCCACAGGTTGTGTGGGACGTGCACATGCCCATGGACCTGCTCTCCTCTCTTCATCAGGAGTGGAAACTCCAAGCAGTGGGTACATCTGTGTGAGTATGTGTGTGGCATCCTAGGTGCCCCCTTACCAAAGGGAGCAAAACGCAGGCAGTGTGCATGCATGTGTTTGTGCACGCATGCTTATGTGTGCCTCCTCAGCAAAGGATGGCGAGGTCAAGACAACCCAGCTGGGCATGCACCTCTTCCCAAGGCTGTGACTGGGCCCATGTTCTCTCTCCTCCCAGGAGCCAAATACCAGCACCTGGGAGTTGAACCACAGCATAGCTTTCCGCCTCGGATAGTCGGCAACTGAGGGCTGAATGGCCAGCAGCCATCTACTGACCCTGGGCTAGGAACGGTCTGGGGGATGATGGATGGACATGCTGATCTCCACAATGTTCTTCCCCATATTGTTTGGGTGGGAGTGAGATGTGGAGACTCAGCAGGAAAGAATCAGTGACCTGGGCTGGCACATGCCTTCTTGGTATCTAGCTTGGCTTAAAACCTACCCCCCAATTTCTGAGGAGAGGCAACAATTGGAAAGATCAAGTGATCTTATTTGATCTTATTGGGGGGGGAGGTAGACTCATGCATCAAAAGTCAGTAATCGGGTAATTTACAGGGGTGTATGCCTATGTGTACCCACAGATCACAGGTAGCCCAGGTACCACATCCCACCCTGCCCCAAATCTTGGTAGCTTAGGGGAGGGCCTGGTGGCGCTGATGGTGGGCATGGCAATGAGTCAGGCACTGCCCTGGCCCCAGTGCTTCCCTGTGGCTCATGATGTGTTTGGCCTTTATTCCAATGTTCCAAAGAGGTGAAATTAAACATTGAGGGGTTGACTTTTCCCAGACAACAAATATGCCAAGTTATTTGCCTACCAAGGGGCCTTAGGAGGTAGAATTTGGTGCCTACAGGCTGGCAGTGGGGAGGTGAGGGCTGTTGACAAAGTCCTGACCAGGAGCATGGAGGTGAGGTTTAATGGAGAGCAAGGGCTAGTTGGAATTTGGGAATCTTGCGGTGGGGATGGGGGTGGGTGGAGTAGCTCAGAGAGGAGCACGAACGGGCTGCTCACTGTGGCAGGCTCCACACAGTGGCTACCTATAAGGAGCTGGGTCTTCGGAGGAACCTGAGGCTCAAGGACTTGTCATGTTTCGCTTCAAATTTTTTATATGTATCTCTCTATATAGATACATACACATATGTGTCTATTTATGTAACATATAGTGATATATTTATAGAGTTTTTATATGACACATGATATCATTTATTATTTTATGCTCCAGAGTGTGGTTTTCAATGAATGGGCCTTGGTTTCCTCATACCTAATTTCTGATTTATGACTTCAAATGTTTTGCTGACCTAGGGCCAGTTTCATTAAAAAAGAGAGTGAGCAGGTTTTTTGGGACTGCTTTGGGAATATGTGAGATTTCTTGTTTTATTTTTGCTTTTTACAAAAAACAATTTTACATGCTATGTGTGAGTTTTCTGCTTGGTTCCTCCTGCATTTTTTGTGTGTGTTACTCAGAGGGACTCAGGAGTGGAATATTTGAGTTTGCTCCTATGGTCAGATTTATTTTTCCCTTGGTTTGGGGGCATTAGTAGTGGATCAGGGTGGGGAACAGATAAAAGAAGTTGCAACAGTGGAGTTGCTTGGGGTTACAAGGTTTTAATTGTTGGGTATGTGTATTTTTAAACTTTTAATTCTGAAAAATTTCAAACATACACAAAGAGAAAATAGTAAAATTGACTCCTATGTTTTCATTACTATCTTAACAATTATTTTGTGTCCTTAATTCAAGTCAGCTAAATAGCTGGAAAGTATGTTTACCTCTCTCTCTCAGATGCCTGGCACTATCGTTGTTGAAAATGGAAGAATCTGAGAGTGGACCAAACTCTGCCCCATCAGTGTGACCCTTGTGGTTTCCAGCAGAACTTTCACTCTCATCAGTTCGTAAAAGAGGATCCAAGAGGCCAAATCTCTGAAGACCAGGGCCTTCTTCCTTATAAACTATAATCCCATCCCTCAAGCAGCATCCTTGTTATCTGCAATTGTCCACACCATCTTTCCACCCCCTACTGGGAATGGGAGAGCAGATTTTTTTCCTGGCACTCTCCTTGGGCCTAGGTGTAAGAGATGACTTCATCCCTCTTCTGAAGTTCCAGGCCAGCCTGTGCTGCCCCTTTTTTTCTGCTCCCCCAGCAGACCCATCAGCTATTGATTTCATGGCTAAGGTATCTATTGTTAGTCAGGCTTCAAGGTATCCAGTAGGTACCTGGCAAAGCCCTTTTCTCATCTGTCAGTGAGGACATTCAGATGGATGAGAAGCCCAGCACCTACTGAACAGAGGCTCTGTAGTGGTCAGGACAAATTGGTTGTAAGTGACAGAAACCAAATTCACATTAACTTCAGTAAAACTTGGACTGTTTGGCTCATGAAATCCAAGCACGAAGCTGAGCAACCAAGCCAAAGGAGGAGCACAAATACAGCTGGGCTCAGGAGTAGCTAGACCCAGAGACCTCAGTGCTGCCAGGACCTTATCCTTCTCGGGTGCTCATCTCTCTTTCTTCCTGAATCTTAGCTCCTTCCTTTTCCCCAGCTGACCAGCTTTTTCCAGAGGCTGCCAAGGGTTCCTGAGTTTGGCAGCTCATGGCTTAAGTCGCGGAGAGTGATTGGCGTCCCAAAATCCCAGGGCAGAGACTCACTGGCCCAGCTTGGGGCAGCTGCCCTCCCTGTGGCCAGGGAGGGACAGTGTGTAAGAACATGGGAAGTCTCCCAGGAATCACATGTATGGAGGGAGAGTGTAGGGCAGACAGAACAACATGTGTCTGCTATTTTCACAAAGGCCAGATTACTCCATGACATCTGGTCCCAAAGTCTGTGGATGGCACTAATATGTGGACGGTGACTGAGCTCAGAGCCTTGGCCACCACGTCTCAAATAAAGTCAGAGTCTGGTGGGAACTGTGGCACTACAGCCTTTAACCTCTTCTTCCTCACTTCATTACTGGTTCACTGATTAGAGGTTCCTCCACTGTAAACTGTTGATGGTGTCTTTAGAAAAACCTGCCACTTTCCTAACATGACCTGGACAGGCAAAAGAACCTGGCTGCAGACTCATGAGGTTGGATGAGTCAGCAGCGGGCTAGTACCCTCCCAGTTGGGGTAGAGAGAAACTGGAGCCAAGTCCTGGGATGGCACAGGCCTGACCTGGCTAGACCTCCTCCAAAGGAAAATGACTAGGAGGCTCCTTGAATTAGACTGCAGGAGGACAGTTTACCTCGTGGAACAGGGCAGAAGACAGAGACTCCTACCTCTTTGGTGTCAGTGTCAAGAGGGTGGGAAATCTTGGGGAGGAACAAAGTTCAAGGTCAAGATTGCTGGTGCTGCTAACTAATCTGGAAACAAGGAAGTTCTGAGGAACTTCACCTTCCTGAAAAGCCCTGTAATGGAAGTCTAACAGAAAAGGATCTCAGTCCCCTCACTCTTCTGTCTCCAGCAGTATAGTTTTTTCATTTCCCCCTGTAATGTAAGTCCCAATCTGTATGGCTGGTGTAAGGACTCTGGGGCCCTCATTGTCTCCCATCACAGGGAAGGAGTCAACACAAGAGTTATTGACTGGATTTTCACACCAAGGTTTGCTGCTGGCCCTTTTCCACAATGGAGCCCTTCTTTGAGAAATAGGTTATAAGTACTGTGTACATAGACACACAGTCCTCTCCTTTTTTCTTGTCATGGATCCTACTTCTCTAGACCTGCTGTGTATAATTTATGATGCATAGTAGGTCTACTAGCCTATCAACCTCCATGACAACCCCTTCCCCGTCACTGACAGCCAGCAGGGTACTGGTGGAAAATGCTGCAGCAATCAGACCCGACTGAGCAGTGGAGAGCTTCACCTCTCCTTCTCCTCCCTCTGTCTTTATAGAAGAGAAGTGGTCCAGGGCTGCAGATGGTGATGCTGAATCCGTAGGTTGACACTCACACCCTTAACCTCCCTTTTTTTCAGGGATGTCACCTTTTTTGCTGGATGTCACCATGGGACTCTTTTTTCATTGGTGGGTTATCAGGGCCTCTGTTACTTTAAGCCCTGCAAGAGTTATGAGGCCATTGGATGAGGAAGGCCATGCAGTCATGTGGTGGGTGGTGTGGATGGGCTCTTCTGCCCTTTGATTCCTTAGAGAGAACCTCTTTCTAGAAGGTCTTGATTATACTTTGATGCTTGTTACATGAAAATGACTGCCCCACGTTGGTGCTTAGGGAACGTTGAGAATAAAAATAAGAACCAGGCCAATCTCTAGGGCACTCCATTGCTGGGCCTAAATGTGACAGTGGGTCAGGGTGTAGGGCCTCAGGATCATAGTCACACAGATTTCTCTTTGACCTGTCCTCATTTCTCTTCTCTATTGGTGTTATAAACACTTAATGCTCCTGCCCAAATCTAGATCAAGTCTGAGTTCCAGGGTCCTTCTGTGGTTTGTTAATGTGGGTATGTTTAGAAAGAATCAGATTTTAAAATAAACGTGTTGAGTTGGGTCTGGCTTATCTGTGCAGCCCTCCAATTGAGCCCTGCTTTCCTCTCTATTTGTTTGTAGAGCCACAGCTGATTCTAATGGTTCTTGTCATCCTCCCATCTTATGCCCCTAGTCAAATGCCAGCCACTACGTTCATCAGGAAACCTGAAGAAACACCAGAGCTTGTCTGCTCTCAGTCTCCCTAGTAATCAGCAGACCATATGGGCCATCCAAGCTCAGGCCTTGGGCCTGACCACTACTGTGATGCCAAAATGGACCGCCTAACAAGAAAAAGTGATTTGTTTTGGAGTTGAAAATATATTTTGTGCTTCAGGCTTGGCTAGCCATAGCAGCAACAGTCATTTGAGCACCCAAGATGTACAGGGCACTGTTGTGGAGTAAGCCATGGCCTTGGCCTCTAATGGGCTCCCACTGGAGTTCAGTAGCTCACCTGTGTGAAGAAGCTTGCTGTTTATCTCTTTACAGAGAGAGTGGTTATGAAGCAGAAGTTGGGGGGGAAAGTTCTATAAAAGCAGGGGTGAAATTGTGGAATTCTCATAGGCAGTTGTTTCCAGGCCTTAACCACTCGGAAGCCCTCTGGGTGAAGAGTTTCTGTCAAGGGTCGTCAGCCAGGTTCAGGACAGAACCAAGAGACCATGTGGTTTGTGTGACATTCAGGATTGCATTGAATTGAGTGTGCCACCAATATGCAGCCCTTCTTTCAGACAACTTCAAAATGTATTTTGTTATTACCATCCTCCTTTTAATTTCTCATTTTCTATTTTGTTTTATTTTTTACATAAGTAATATACTATAAATATGTTCCAATTGTAAAAAGTTTAAACAGTTTAAAATACAAAGAATATAAAGTAAAAATCCCCTTCAGTTTCCTCAGGCCCCTCCGGCCATCCTTCTCCTTTTTGTAGGAAGTCTGGTATGTGTCACTCCAGATCTTTTAATTTGAAGCAAATATCAGACATCATATCATTTCATGAATATGTATGTGTGTATACAGACACACATAAATATATGGTTTTGCTTTGTTTTAGGCTCACATTATGCATTTTTCTACAACTTGAATTCTTCCTCTACTCATGTGGCTCAGAGGTCCTTTGCTGTCAGAACACATAGCTCTACCACATTCTTTTTACTGCTGCTTTCTAGTTCAGAGTTTTGTTTTTCTGGATTCCACATACAGTGAAATCATATGGTATTTGTCTTTCTCTAACTTATTTCTCTTAGCTTAATGTCCTCAAGGCCAATCCATGTTGTTGCAAATGGCAATTCCATTCCTTTTTTATGGCTGAGTAGTATTCCATTGTGTTTATATATACCATGTCTTCTTGGTCCATTCATCTATCAATGGACTCTTGGGTTGTTTTCATATCTTGGCTATTGTAAATAACGCTGCAATGAACATGGAGGTGCAGATATCTTTTTGAATTAGTGCTTTCATTTTCTTCAGATAAATACCCAGAAGTGGAGCTGCTGGATCAAATGGTAGTTCTATTTTTAATTTTTTGAGGAAACTTTGTACCATTTTCCATAGTGGCTGCACAATGTACATTCCCACCAATAATTCCCTTTTCTCCATGTCCTCGCCAACACTTGTTATTTCTTGTCTTTTTGATAATAGCTATTCTGACGAGTGTGAGGTGATATTTTATTGTGGTTTTGATTTGCATTTCCCCGATGATTAGTGATGTTCAGCATCTTTACATGTGCATGTTGGCCATCTGTATGCCTTCTTTGGAAAAATGTCTGTTCAGAGCCTCTGCCCATTTTTTAATTGGGTAGTTTGTTTTTTTGTTGTTGAGTTGTATGAGTTCTTTATATATTTTGGGTATTAGTTCCTTATCAGATATATGATTTGGAAATATCTTCTCCAACTTGGCAGGTTGCCTTTTCATTTTGTTGATGATTTCCTTTGCTGTGCAGAAGCTTTTTAGTTTGACGTAGTCCTATTTGTTTATTTTTGCTCTTGTTGCCTTTGCCAAAGAATCATTGCCAAGACCAATGTCAAAGAGCATACCGCCTAAGTTTTCTTCTAGGAGTTTTATGGTTTCAGGTCTTACATTCAAGTCTTTAATCTATTTGGAGTTAATTTTTATGTTTGGTGTAAGATAGTGGTCTAGTTTCACTCTTTTGTGCATGGCTGTCCAGTTTTCCCAACACCATTTATTGAAGAGATTGTCCTTTAACCATTGTATATTCTTGCCTCCTTTGTTGTAAAAAAATAGTCTTATTATCCTTTAGTTTGACGAAAAAAGTTGTGTTTACCTCCTTCACACCCTATTTTTTAAATAATTGTAATAATCCTGTTATACCAGCGTTTTTTCTCATAGTGGAATCATAAGATCCTGCCTGTGTTCTTTGGGAACATCATTTTACTTTTTATTATTTTATTATTTTTATTTTTTATTGAGATCTCATCAGTTTATAAGATTATATAAATTTCAGGCATACATCATTATATTGCAACTTCTGTATTGGCTACACCATGTTCACCATCAGAAGTCTAGTTGCCTTCTGTCACTGTACAAATGTGCCCCTTTACCCCTTTTAGCCCTCTTTCCACTCCCCTTCCCTTCTGGTAACCACCAGTCTATTCTCTGTGTCTGTGTGTTTATTTGTTGTTGTTTTATCTTCCACATATGAGTGAGATCATACAGTACTTGTCTTTCTCTGTCTGATTTATTTTGCTTAGCATAATACCCTCAAGGTCCATCCATGTTGTTGAAAATAGCAAGATTTCATCTTTCTGTGGCTGAGTAGCATTCCTTTGTATGTATATACACCACATCTTCTTTATTCATTCATCTGTTGATGGACACTTAGGTTGTTTCCAAGTCTTGGCTATTGTGAATAATGCTGCAGTAAACACGGAAGTGCATAAACCTTTTCAAATTAGTGTTTTCATATTCTTCGAATAAATACCGAGAAGTGGACTAGCTGCATCATAAGATAATTCTCTTTTTAATTTTTTGAGGGATCTCCAAACTGTTTTTCTTAGTGGCTGCACCAGTTTACATTCCCACCAGCAATATACAGGGTTCCCTTTTCTCCATGTCCTCTCCAACACTTGTTATTTCTTGTCTTTTTAATAGTAGCCATTCTGATGGGTGTGAGGTGATGGCTCATTGAGATTCTGATTTGCATTTCCCAAGTAATTAGTGATGTTGAACATCTTTTCATGTGCCTATTGGCCATCTGTATATCTTCTTTGGAAAAATGTCTGTTCAGATCCTCTGCTTGTTTTTTAACTAGGTTGTTTTTTGTTGTTGTTGTTGAGTTGTATGAGTTCTTTATATATTTTGCATATCAACCCCTTATCAAATATGTGATTTGGAAATATCTTCTCCCAATTGGTACGTTGTCTTCTAGTTTTGTTGATGGTTTCTTTTGCCATGCAGAAGCTTTGTAGTCCCATTTATTTTTTCTTTTGTTTCCCTTGCCTGAGGAGACATATCCAAAAAGATGCCAAGATCAATGTCAAAGAGCACACTGCCTATGTTTTCCTCTAGGAGTTTTATGGTTTCAGGTCTTACATTCAAGTCTTTAATCCATTTTGAGTTAATTTTTGTATATGGTATACGATAGTGGTCTACTTTCATTCTTTTGCATGTGGCTGACCAGCTTTGGGAACATCATTTTACATGACTGTGTAATATTCCCTTAAGTAGATGGAGCATCATTTATTTAACATGTTTTTGGTCTTGACCCCTTGAAGGCATGTCCTTCTTTCCCTGTTAACCCATTTTGGTTCAATCATACACGAAGTTGGCTAAACTGCTTTTGAATTTATATTTTCTATCTGTACCATCTCTTTGAGGTAATGGTATGCCAGTTGCTTTGTGAAATGGAACTTCTTTCTATTTGCCTTAAACTGTACTCATTGAAGTTTCACATAGGCCTCTTGGTCTTATTATCCTTTAGTTTGATGAACACAGTTGTGTTTACCTTCCTCTCCCTGGACTTATAGCTTTAGTTCTGGGCCTTATAGGCAGGTGCTCCTGTGGATGGTAGGCCCGGCAAGTGTGCTCCTGCCCCCTCACTGATGTGACTCTCAGCCTTCTGGTCTGAGTATAGCATTCACGTGGAGGTTTCCCCGGGTGCAAGGTGGGATGTTTGTTGGAGAGAGCACAAGATTTCTTTGCTTCTCTTTTTTTTCCTTCCCAAGCACATCTATTTCCCCTCCCCTTGGGTGGGCTGGGGTGCTCTGTTGGCTGGGTCTTGGGAACTGGCTGCCTCAGACTTTCACCTGCCCCAGCCTATGTGTCTCCTCTTCCTGACTTCTGTTGACCTCCCGTTCCCACTCTACTGGTCCCTCCCTCACAGTGCTGTCACTGCGCTACTGCTCCTGGCTTCCCCTCACAGAGTGAGTTTGTGTGACCTTCGCACTGCATTCATGCTTTGGGACTTAGTTGCTATAATGATGTCAGTGGCACAGGTTAGCAGATGGCAGCAGCCGCAATGAGACCTGACATGTTCTAATGATTCCCTTCTTCCCATCCTTGCAGGCTGAGCCGATGGAGGGGCAGGGATTTCCTTGAGGCATTTTAGGAGGGGGATGAGGGAAATCGGGGGGCCCCCAGGTGCCGATGAGGCCTGTGACCTTTGCTGCTATAATATCAGTGTTTCACAAGCAGGGCGGTTCGGGAGCCCACTTGCAGCCCATCAAAAATTGATTTAATTGCAATTTTTCCTCCAATTAGGAGCACTGGAGCCTGACTAATTGGAGTAATAGAGAGTAATAAGGCTCAGATAAAAAGCCTTCCTCGGCAGCCTTTGTATCTCGTGTCAGTGCCTGTCAGAGGTCAGAGAGCTTGCATATTCTATTAGGCAGCCCGGCCTTCATTTGTACAAATTAGTTTACCCAACAGTAATTAAAATGCCAATGCGGGTTGAAGAGAACTGAATACACTTGATGGGCATGTTGGTGAATGATGTGACAGCTCTGGTGGCCTCCGTTGCCAAAGTGTGTCAGCCCCGGCTCAGAGGCGGCCGGGGCCTGGGCCAGCTGGGCGGCTCTAGGCCAGCCACGGGGCACAGCTGCTGAGCACGCCACTTCTGCTGCCCCTCCTCAGAGCCACCCGGTCGCTCCTTTTTTCTTCCAGGTGGAGTTATTTGTTCATTTGTCCATTCATTCATTCACCAAGCATCTGAGTTTTCAGTGTGTGTCAGGCATTATACTGGGTGCTGGGAGAGAACCTTCAGGGCAGAAACCAGGGCAAGGGGTGGTGAAATCACTTGGGCTCTGGAATCAAGACTGACTGGGTTCAGATTCCAGTCCTACTAGTTGCTACTTGTGTGAGGTAGGGCAAGTTCCATTACCTCTCTGTGCCTCAGTTTCCTCATCTATAAAATAGGAAAAGTGATACCTATTGCATAGAGTTACAAACATTAGATGGGATAATGCTTGTGAAACATGTGCTTAGAACCTGGCACACAGTAGGTGCTCAATAAATTACTAGCATAATTAAGAGGGCCTAACCTAAGGCAGAGGCAGCAAGAATCCACCTTCTTTTCACCCTGCCCACACCCAGCTGATTTCCCTTCTTATCTTCCTCTTCTCTTTTCTGTATCTTGTTATTTTCTTTTCCTCAACTTAAGTATCAGAGCCCTAATTCTCCTCATGTCTCTTTCTGATATGAGGATTCCTATTTCTACTTCTTGGGCCTGAGGATGATCTCTGTGATGCCAGGTTTACCTAAGCTGGGGCCAGGAGGCCAGTAAGGTAGGTTAGGGATCTGGGCAAGGTCTGGGACTAGATGAGAAATCATAGAAGGCTGGTTTCTGGTAGGGCTTTCTGGTCCAAAAAGTGTAGAATTTATGGAGTCAGAGTGACTTTCAGACCTTCAAGCTGAGAGAGTGTCTGCACTTGTTCAAGAGCATGTGTGTGTGTGTGTGTGTGTGTTGATGTTAATTTTTAGGTACTGTTGGTAAACTTCTCATCTATTACCTGGTTGTGGTACTTATGAGGGATTTCACTGCCCCAACAATGTATGACTATGTCATGTGTCTTTCAAGTCTGAGTCTGGTGATTTGGGAATTATTCCATTAAGAAGCAGAGGGACCCCCCTTCACAGCCCATATGACTTGGTTGGGCTTTGTTGGCTGTGAGCTCTGGAGGGTTCTTTCAGTTCAAGTCTATGGATTTGTACTGAGTGCCTCTTTTGGGTCAGGCACTGTGCTGGGCACTGAAGTACACAGGAACCACTAGACAGTTCATGAGCTCACAGGAAGGATGAGAAGATAACCCCAAAAATACCATTTGTCCCATGAGGGTGAGACCAAAGTGTGGTAGGGACCCAGAGGAAGGATGGCCAAGCTACCTAAGGAGCCAGGAGCTCTTGCTTCTGCCTGTTCAGCACAGGTTTGCTATCCCTGTCCCTGGGATATTCCTGAGGGAAGAGATGGGACTGAGGGTAAAAGCCATTTGAATCTTCTTTCCTTTCTGAGGAGAGCTGGCTTTTTCAGTAACTTCAAACCCTAACTTGAGATTATAGCAAAGACCTCTTAATGGGAAAGATTCTTTGAGTAGACCCTAAGGAGGAGCCATAGAAGGAATGGTACATGTGTTCCTTTAGTTCATCTCTAAGTATTTATTGAGAATCTTTGGCATACTTAGCATAGGACCCAGCACAGCGAGGGATGTGGAGAGAATTTATTTGAAGATATCAGGCTGATGCAAATGGAGCACAATGGCATTATATTCAGGCTAAATTGCCTGGTGGAGGTTAGAGAGAGTGAGGGTGGTGAGGCTGCCTGTGATGTGCAGATCCCACCTTACTAGCCCTTTTTCAGAGCACTTGATCTGGCGAGTCTCCAGGGAGGGGTACAAGTATGTGAGCAACAGGTCCCGTGTGCAGCTGCAGCATTTCAGGTAAATTCATGGAGGCTTGGCTGTCACTTTATTTTCCCTGTCTGTACAATGGGAACAGTAATTTCTATCTCCTGGACTTATTGTGGGATGTGAAGCATCCTTTGAGTGTCCCAGAACTATGAATTTCTTCTCTTCTCTGCTCCATGTGTCCGTCCTACACTCTGGCAAGACTGCACTTGGGAGCCCCCTTTTAATCTTCTGACTTTGAATGTGGCCAGTCTGTGGCTTTTGCATCCTAAAGTCTGTGGGAATTGGGAGGTAGGGTAGGGAGCAAGTATGGCCGAAAGCAGGGGGAAGTAGTTTGAGGTGTGCAGGGCTATGTCTGCAGCCAGCCTCGCCCCCAAGAGTCCTGGGCAGTCCTCATGGTTTGGGTGTGGGTCCTGGTGAGTGTCCCCAGCAAGACTTGGTTCCAAATCTGCTTGACTGTGGCTTGCGGGGTTTTTTTTACTGAGTGTTAAATTTGATTAAACTGTTAGGTCCTCGTAAGTGTCGAGGGGACTCTCTACTTTCCCTCCTTCTCTTCCTCCTTGCCTCACATGGTTAAGCAAGGGAAAAGTGCAGTTTTGGAAAGAAACATTCTTGGTGTCGTGTCCAGACAATTAAGAAAGACCTTCATGGGGTATGAAGGTGAGAGGTACTCCTCCTGGTGGCAGATGGACAGGGCCTGGGGCCAGTGGGCAGGAACAGAGAAGGACAGGAGTCCCAGGGGAAGGTGTTCCCATTCCCACCTCAGCCTGCTGAGAGGTTAGAGCTGTGGGAGTGGCAGGGATTCAGGTTCCAGGTGCCTCCCCCCCACCAACATTGACTTACCTTGATGCTAATTTAGGCCTGTGGCCAGTCAAAGGCCTGCCACAGTCTCCTTAAGAGATGTCTGTACTGGCGCCCCTCACCTGGCCCCCACTCCTCAAAAGTCTGGAGAGCCCAATTGCCTGCTCGAATGATTTCCAAGTGGCTATTATGTTTCCAACCCAAGGTAATTGGCTTTACCAGTTATTAATGGATTACCCTCAAGAGAAAAATGTCGAGGGGGAGGGAGGTGAGGACACCTCCTGGCTTTGTAGTTTCGGGCTTCAGTGTCCAGTGGCTCCTTCCCAGGCTGAGAGTCACTTGGGGCATGACAGAGTGGCTGTTTTGGCATGCTGCTCTAGTTTAGTGGCTGCTGGTACTCCTATGGGTTGAGAGGAAGCTGGGATGATGGAGCACGTCCCTCAAGGAAGTCTTGGCTTGAGGCATGGAAGCCCCAGGGGGGCTTATGTGGCTTTTTGTCAGCCTGGGATTGAAAAGCAGACACTTGCCCTGCAATTTTGATTGTAAATCAGTGGCTCCGCCAATGCCTGCCCTAACATCTCCTCCATGAGCAACTGGCAGGCCAGCTCCCCCGCAGCCAAAGCCACTGGCTTCTTTCTCTGTGGAAAGCCATCTCCCCACTGACATGCTTGCGATCAGAGAGCCACAGGTGCTGGGCAGGGTCAGGGCGGATGGGCTGCTGCCCCCACGTTGCTAACATGTCATTAGTATGTCCAGTCCCCCTCCCCCCCATGCCAGACATGTAGGGACATGGCCCTTCCCTGCCCCAGGACTCCTGAGTGACACAACTGCTTTCAACTCTCTTGTTCACTGTTTAGGTTTTCAAGCCTAGGGTTCCTGCAGGCTTCCCACTGCCACCTGCCAAATCCTCTAACAAAGGAGTGGTCTGGAGTATAGGTTCAAGTTCTAGTCCTAGCACTACGGCCAACCTGGCTCATTGCACGGAACCTTCTCACTGGGCTTGTGCCTCCACTTAAAATGAAACTCTGCAGATTGTATATGTTGAACTTTTTAGGGGTTTAAGAGACACTCTGGGAAATATGGTCACAGTGTTCCTTCTCACCTGCCTCTTGGTAGTATCTGTCATTGTCCTCTAAACTCTGCCTGACTCCCCTTCTACTCTGAAGCAGCCCTGGCTGCCTGGCCCCTCACATTCCCTGCTCTCTCACCTCATCTACTAGCATTATGACCCATTTCACCTTTTCATGTTGTTACTCACCTTTCAGTTTCCCTTTCCTCAGTTGGGTGCCTTTATACCTGCTCTGTGCTTTTACCATATTCCCAGATTCCCCCAGCTCTTAAAACCTTCCATAATGCCCCCCCAGCCACCCTCACTTCTGAACCGTGGATTCCCAGGAGACCTTTTCTGTGCCATGGCATTGTGAACTTATCCTTCATACAACTGAAGCCCAACAGGCTTGCTGTCCCTTGGCCTCAGAGTTGTGCATCTGGAGATCCATTATTATGGGGGGCAGAGACCACACAACGGTCTGAGTAGCAAGTAGCAAGCTCAGTCGTTGTTAAACCCATGGGTCCTCTGGCCAAGCAGCCGTGGGAGGTCACAGCCCTCACCGTGCTTCCAGTTGTCTTCCCACAACTCCTCTGATGGCTGTCTCGGCTGCTTCCTTCATCCTGGCTTAACCCCACGATCCCCTGGAGAATGAACACGGTACTTACAATTTTGTAGCCATTTCCCACAAGTTCTGACAAGCCAGACCTGACTCTGCTCTCCTTTTGTTTGGCAGCTCTTTCGTGACAGGGACGGCTTGTTGTGGGCACTTCTCACCCCTAAGAATCTGGGACCTCAACAGGTAAGAGATTCCTGAGCCCACCATGGCTTCTTGGGGGGGTGGGTGGGGGGGGTGCTGGAGCAGCCAGGGTCGTAAAGCAAAGAGCTGGCTGAGCTGGCCCCTGCTTCAGTTGGCCACCGACTGGGCCAGGAGGAGGCTGGGACCCCCGGCCTGCAGCCCACTGACAGCCTCCACTGTGGGTCTTCTCACACGGAATCATTTGGGTTAGCTTGAGAAAACGGAAGTAATTTATAATAGGTAAATAATTTCCTGTGTAATTTATGATAACGACAATTTGGATTTATGATACTCTTTCTCTGAGGAGTGCCTATGTGGCTACATAAAACCCCATCTATCTTCACAGATAATTTTTCTAAAATAAAGAAATTTTGAAAGTGGCCTACAGATCCATACAAAGAATTATACAGAACAGTAAAAATACATCCAGATTTTACTCATAGTTCTCCTCGTTGGCAGGCTAAACACATTCCCATCTGATTATCTGCCATTCTGTTGTGTTTTTAAACTTTTTATTTTGAAATAATTATAGATTCATAGAAGTTATAAAAATAGGACAGGAGGGTACCTGTGTAACATATTACATTGGTACAATCCATAGACCTTTATTCAGATTGCACTTGTGTGTATGTGAGTGTGTGTAGTTCATTGCAATTTTATCCCATGTGTAGTCATGTAACTACTACCACAATCAAGATACAGAACTGTTTGTTCCACTAGCACAAAGATCCCTCTTGTACCCTTTTATTGTCGCACCCATCCTCCCCTCCACTTCCCTTCCTTCTTGTCCCTAACCCCTGGCAACCACATGTGTCTTCCTTGTCTATAATTTTGTCATTTTGAAAGTATTATATAAATTAAATAATACAGCATGTAACCTTTTGAGATTTTCTTTTTTTCCCTCTAACTCAGCATAATTCCCTTGAGACCCATAAAAGTTGTTGCATGTATCAATAGTGCTTTCTTTTTTATTGCCAGTAGCATTCCCTGGTACGGACATACCAAAGTTTCTTTCCCCATTGAACAGCATTCACCCATTGAAGGATATTTGAGTTGTTTTCAACTTTTTGACTATTGCAAATAAAGCTGTTATGAACATTTGTGTATAGGCTTTTGTGTGGACATAAGTTTTCATATCTCTGGGATAAATGCCCAGGAGTACGATTGCCAGGTCATTTGGTAAGTGTACGTTTAGTTTTCATTTTTCTATCTGCCAAACTATTTGAGTGTCTTTATTATTTTATATTCTGACCCCAATGAATCAGAGATCTACTTTCTTCGCATCCTCAACAGCATTTGGGATTGTTGCTATTTTTTATTTTAGCTATTCTAATAGGTGTGGTATCTCATCATGGTTTTAATTTGAATTTCCCCAGGAGCTAACAATATTAAACATATTTTCATGTGCTTATTTGCCTTCTGTATATTCTCTTTGGTGAAATATCTGCTTATGTATTTTGCCCATTTTCTTATTGGATTGTTTGCTTTTTCACTGTTGAGTTTTGAGAGTTCTTTGTATATTCCAGATGGTAATCTTTTGTCAGATATGTGGTTGGCAAATATCTTCTCTAAGTCTATAGCTTGTCTTTTTATCCCCTTAAGAGGGTCTTCTACAGAGCAAAAGCTTTAAATTTCGATGAAGTCCAAATTATGGACTTTTTCTTTTATCAATTGTGCTTTTGGCATCAAGGCTAAGAACGCTTCACCTGGCCCTAGGCCCCAACATTCTGGTTTTCAATGCCATAATTTACAGGAGTGGTGAGGATATGCTCTTCTTGTCTGTCTCCTGCCTCAGTTGCTCCAGCTTGTCTTTTCTTTCCATCTCCCCTGGAAAGTATTAGCCATATCTTTTTTCCTGAAAAATCCACTGTATTGTCAATCTTTCTAAAAGATTTTTTTTATAACACATGGAATGTTTTAATTAAATATGGTTTCCTCTACAACATTGTCTTGATGGTCATCCAACCACAGGGATAGGAAACTGGCAACTTCCCCAACCACATCACATCTTTGGATAGCTTGGAGAGCTAGAATGCCTACCCTTCATTGAGAGTTGAGCTGCTTCCTGGAGCTGTGATCCTGGACAAGAAGGAAAGGACTTCAAATATCTGAAAACTTGGTTCTGCTCCTCCAGAGTCTTCTCTTTTCCAGACCAAAAGTCTGAGGCCCTTCAACTATTGCTTATAAGCATAGTAGATCAGTTAGGGTGCTTCTGGCTATAAGTAATGAAGATCTAATTCAAAGTGGTTCAAACAATAAAGGGATTATTATTGTGTTAAATGACAAGGAGTCCAGAAATTGGACGACTGGCTGGTTCCAGGATTGAGGGGTTCAGTAGCTCAATGAGACCACAAGGGTCCATCTGCTCCGTAGCTTTCTGCTTTGCACCCCAGTCAAGATGGCTTTTGCCCGTGTCCTCAGGCTTGTTTACACAAGCTCTACCAACTCATAAAGGCAACATCCAAAGGGAAGAAGGAAGAGTGAGGACGTGTCCCTGCCTGGGGTCTGTTTTTAAGATGGGGAAGCCTTTCATAGGAGCTCCCAAGCAGACTTCTCATATTCAGTGAGCCAAAAGTGTTCTCCAGTACTCACCCTAAACCAAACTCTGACAAGGGAAATGAATGACTAGTCAAGATTCACCTTCCAGGCCTGGGGAAGAGCCCAGTTTTCCCCATATGCTCAGTGGCAGTGGGGGAGAGGTGGGGTGGGCACAGAATCCAGTTTTGGTCAGCAAGAAAGAAAGAGAGGAATAACTGGATGGATGACTTACAGTGTTGGTCTCACACCGGTTTCAGGACTGTTCTCACCTGGAAGTTTCTCTAATTTATCTGGGTTTATCCCTCTTGAAATGGGGCGTTCATAACTGAGTACTGTACACACTGGGTGTGGGCTGATGAGGGGCAGGTGCTTTCACCTCCCTTATTCTAGATCTTCTGCTTTTGTTAATGTAGCTGATCTTCACATCACAGTTGCCAGCACAACTAAAACTTCCAAGGGCTCCTTTGTTCTTTAGCCCCTGGAATGTTGGAGCTCCTGCAATACGTGAAAGTTGTTCCCATGGCTCACTCTGCCAAACTCCTGCCATCAGCAACTTCTTCCTTCTCAATGGGACTGGGGCAGAAGGAGCCCCTCCTCTAGTGTGTGACTTGGAGGCTGTGAGGAGCTACAGAGGGAGCACAGACCGTGTGGTCAGACAGACCTGGGCTCTAGATCTGACTCTGCCGCTTATTAGCTCTGTGATCTGGGGGGGACCTCTCTGGGCCTCAGTTTCCACATTTGTAAATGGAATTTAATTATCCCTACCTAAGAGAACTAGTATGAAAAAAAATATTTTGAAAAAGTATCCCCACAGTGCCTGTCACCTTGAGGGCATTCAACCACTGTAAGCTGTCTCCTTCCTCTCTTCCTCCTCCCCACAGCTTCCACGTTAGTACCTTGGAGTTTGTGGAGGCTTAGCCTTTTAATTCTCCAAAATAGCTGTGGCCTTGTGACCAGTAGCAGGGGAAGAGAACCTGCTGACTTCATGGCACAGAGAAAGCTCTTGATAGTAAGGCTGCAGGTCACAAAGATGGGAACTTCTGCTGAAAGTCAGCTTTATTTAGTCATGTAGCTGGACCTTGTGCTTGGCATCATCACTGGCCTGGGTTGAGGATGGCAGACAAGCCTGCGGGGTAGGGCCGGGTGCACCACTGTGGCCCAGCTTTGTCTCGAAGGTTGGGTAACCTTTGAGTGGCCTCTTCTACCTGTGGTTGCCCTGGTGGGCACAGATTTATGGTCAGGATGGAGTTCTAAGGGACCAACTCCTCGAATGGCATTCTCTTATGAAACCCCAAACACTGAGTCTTCATAGAACCTAGAAAGAAGCAAAAGGAGAATGGACACAAGACAGCTAGGGCCTTGGTTCTCATTGGAGCCAGACAAGAAACAGCTACTGCGCCCCCTGGCCAGCCTGTGGCAGGGCTGTGCTGGGCATCCCTTGGCATTGCCTTCTTTCTAGCCCCTGGATTCGCCTCCTCACCACTGAGAGGAGCCAGGCCTTGTTTAACCATCTCTCCTGTCCTGAGGGAAGCTTGGAGGACTGAGTGGTGCAGGGATTGAGGGAAAGATGCCCTGGCGGGGACATCCGCTTTTGGTGGGAGGAAACGGGTAGACAGGACAACTGTCTGTAGCTGTCTTTCCCAGAGAAGCCCAAGCAGATAATAAAGCCATGTAGAAAATAGGATTAAGGTAATGAACAGGCAGGACAGAGTTTGATCTTTCAATAATGCCAAAGCCTGACTGACAAGCCAATCTGGAAGGTGGAGCAACATCGCCGGCAGGACTTGGTGGCGGGCGGTGTGCAGTGCTGGGTGGATTCTTTGCTTTTAACCTGTCACCGCTGAAACCTGAGGAGCGCCAGGGTTCTGTCTTTTATGTGTGTGCTCTGTCTTGGGGGGAGGAATACTGGAGGGGCAGTTTTGCTCTGAGCATCACCCCTCCAGGGGCTGCCCTCAGGATGATGGTGGGGGCTGGGACACACCTCCTGGGTTATAGGTGCCCTGCTGGGCACCAGCACTCCCTCATCCCTTTGTTGTCCCTTTGCCATCCTTAGACAGCCTAGGCTACTTCTCACAATGCCTGAGGACGTCTTTCAAGGTCACCATGGCGCCTTCAGCCCTTTGTTCTATCAAGACCCCGACACTCTTTTCTGCCTATGGGCTAGGGAAGGGGAGGTGCTGGCTGAAGCACATGGGTCAGAATGCAGTCATGGGCACACAGCCACTGCCTAGATGGCAAGGAGCTTTGTTGCCCCCCTCACCCTTCCTCCTTTTTCCCTTTCTTCTTTCTCCTGGAGCTGGAGACTGTGGGCTGGGCCCAAAGACAGGAATTTCTAACCTGTCTAAACCAGGCAGAGAGAAAGATGGAGTACTTCATCCAAGCTCGAGGTGCCAGAGTGTTCTTGCTTCTGAGGGCAGAAGGTCTTCAGGCCCAGTCCTAAGGGCTCCCATCTTGACAGACTGTGCCGACAGCCACCCACTGAAGTATCCTTAGCTAGGCCCTGTGGTCTCATCAGATCCTGAGGAACTGTGCCAGAGCCATCCTGTTCCTGAACCTGGGGTCTGGAGGAATCAAGGCCCATCTGTCTTCTCTGTCTGCATGTGAGCAGGGCTCTCAACTAGGCCCCAGGGAAGGTGTTGTCTGTGTGGGACATACCTCCTGGTTGCCTGAAGGCCAAAGGGTCTGAGTGGCCTGACATCACACACCCTCTCCATGGGCTTACTCTTGCTGTGGGTTTTACCTTTTTTGCCAAGGGGCATTTGAGCTGGATCTAGCATTGGTGCCCTGATAGCAAGGCGCAACAGGTGCCCTGGTGACAAGGGGCAGGTGGGCATCAGGATGGAGAGGCCTGTAATCCCAGACCTGGAGGTGTCATAGTGGGCCCAGCCACATTCCTAAACCAGCCTGGGGACTGTCAGATAGGAGTGGGCTTTGGTGACCTGGCTATTCCTAGGGCATTGAGGGCTCAAGTCCTCAGCTAGGCACTACACTGCCCTGTATGTGTGATCATATGCATGGCTCCTGCACACACACCTGATCGCCCCTTCCTCTTCAAGCCAGGTCATTCCTGGCTCCCATCACCCCTCCATTTCTACGCTCCAGCCCCTAAGTCTCCTCCTTCTCCATGAAGGCAGGGGAAGATAGACTTCTCACACATTCTGACAGCCATCCTGTATTGTTTCCCCTCTGAGCCTTTGCTCCAGCTGACTCGCACCTGAAATACCCCCTCTCTGCCTACTGAAACCCTACTCACTCTTCAGCATAAATAGCACCTACATCGCAAAGCCCTCCCTGATCCTGACCCCTGTGGCTGGAGTTGGTGACCCTTAGAGCACTCATAGGGCCACCTTGTCAACCACCATGTGGCTTGGTATAGCTTCCCTGCAGGTGAGGAACTTATCTTGGGACCCTGGATTGAACACAGGAGATGCATATCAGGGCATCCAGTGGCATTTGGAATGGTAAGAGGCGCCTAGCTGCAGCCCTTTCTAACCATCTGCAGGAGGAACCAGTGTCCTGAAGGCAGGCTCGGCCGCTCGGAGGGCACCATTAGTGCCCATCCTGCTCAGGTGTGGCTTTGTCTCTGCCCCTGGCCCTCCGCCTCCACCCCAGGCAGGGGGCCTGGCCCTCAGTCAGGGTGATTACGGGAATTGCCCCTCTTTAAAAGTACCTGCCTTCTCCTTTGAAAGTATTACTGACAGCTTTTTTCATTTTCTTTTTTCTTTACCTCTTTAAGGAACCCTGTAATTTCTTTCTTTTTCTTTCTTTCTCCCCACCTCTTTCCTTTTTCTTTCTTGTCCCCTCTGTCCCCCTGAACTCTTTGAAATTGGCTCTCTGCCTGCTGACACCAAACTGATACTTTGCGTTTCACTTCTCCTTATCCCTTTATGGCAACAGATGTTGAAATTTTGTATCCTTTTATCTGCCCGGCTGCCCCTTCCTGTAATTATGGTCCTCTTGTTAGCAGTACAAAGTGGGCTGCCGGGCTGCCTGGCCTTTGAGCCATTGTGTCTGAACACGTGTGCGCGGGCAGGCGCTGGGGGGCTGTGCGCGCGTGCACACACACACACACACACACACACACGCATGTGAGAGGCTGTGTGCTTGGGAAGGTCCTTCCTGCTCACCTTATGGGGCTGGGGCAGGCGAAGCTTCCATGGGCTCGTCCTGTCTCCACCACTCTGTGGTTACATCTAAGACCTATCTGCCTCCTTGAGTCTCTTGCCCTCCCCACCACAGGGCTGGACTAGGACAACCTCTCCCTGCTTAAAAGCCTCATGGCTGTCTGCCACTTGTGGAGTTCATGCCAGCTGAGTAGTGTACACCTGAAGGCCCACCACGGTCTGGAACCAGATCCCGCCAGCTTGTTCCCCTCACATACCGAAGCCTCCAGCCAAACCAGGTGCTCTAGCTCTGCACCTTTGTTGTTGCTGGTCCTTCACCTGGGCCATCCCCCCTCTCCTGTCATTGCCTGCCACCTCCTGTCACTCACTGAAGAATCACTTAATACCCACAGCCAGAAATGTTCTCTTACCTGTCCTCTTATAAAATTTTCTTTCATCTCTCCTGATACCCACTGAGTCACCCCTTCTATTATTAGTTGGATACATGACAGACTTCTCTCCCTCACTGGGTTGAACACTTCTTGAGGACAGGGGCAATGTCTCCTTCAAAGTCACACCTCACATCTCCCTGCAGTTTCTGTTATGCACAATGCCTTGTATACAGAAGGTGCTCAATAAATGGCCATTGATCAAAGAAAGGAAGAGAGGGAAGGAGGGGGTAGAAAGAAGGAAGGTAGAAAAAACATCCCATTCTCTTAGCGACCAATATTGGGCCTAGCTTATACCTTCAGGCCATCTGTCCCCTGGGAGCAGAGAAGAAGGGTGAACTGTTTGTCACCCTTCTTTCCCCCTCTAGAAAAGCCACTGTTGCACTTTGTGTGACCCCAAAGAGGGCCAGATAGGGTGTCCTCACACCCAAACAGATGCAGGAATGAGCACTCAAAGGATCTCCAGGGAACATCATCAGGAAGCCAGTATGGAAACAGTGGCTGTACAATGGTGTGGCGGCCATGGGCATTTGTGGATGTGAGCTGGCAGGTGGGAGCCAGGGGTATCATATCTCAGCGCACTTTAGCACAGGAAGACTTTCTATGAACTGTGGCTTGTGAGCTCAGGCAGGGGAGACGTTTGGAGGCTGGGAGGGGAGGACTCAGGGGAAGGAGAGAGGGAGTGAAGCAGGGCACCAGGCTTCCAGGTTCTGCAGGGCCCAGGCTGGGGGGTTGGCGGGGGAAAGGGGGGCTTGCCGGGGACTACTTTTCTGTGCCTGACTCTAGCCTGGCACTCAGGGCCTCTCCCAGATGGGACATCTGGGTCTTCAGGGCCAGCACCTACCTCCAGTTAGCCAGTGCCTTATTTAAATTTCCTCCTCCCTGTCAGGAAGTTCCTCTCTAAACTTCCTCTTCCCTCCCGCATCAGTGGAATAGCCTGTGCCTGGGCAGCAGGGTGGGTTGGGCCAGGCAGACCTGATTCCCTCACCTGATCCCCTCCTCAAGGGTCCCTGGGATGAGGCCGCACTCTGCTGGCTTTTTCTGCCCAGGTACTCTGGGGGCTCCCAAAGGGAGGCTACACACAGCCAGGCTGCAGGAACAGGTCTCCTTTAGGCTGCTCTCTCAGCCTGAGTTGCATTCATCAGGCTCACAGGGGCGGCCCCATCTGTCTTTATCTTTCCCTGGGTTGAGAGAGAATTGCTGGAGTCAGGCTCGGCCCCCCAGCCTCAGCGGCTCCTGGAGGCCTGGGCTTTGTGCACAGGAGTTGGAAGGGAATGGACTTTTTGTCTGGCCCTCTATAGTGACAGACCCGGCCCTTGCTCCTGTCTTGGCCTGGGGCTCTGAGCGGCAGCGCTGTTCCCACACAAGTTGTGCGACAGCGAAGGCTCTGCACCCGCCTCCCGCCCCACACAGTGAGAGGCCGAGAAGCATTCTTAACATTCTTTCCAGAGAAAAGGGGTGAAATGTCTGAATTTGGGGGTCACCACGTTATACAAATTGCAATCTAATCATTTTTACAAGAACACACTTGCAGTAAGAAAAGCAGCCCGGGAGGAGGGACTGAGGAGACAACTTGTTTTGTCCCCCTTCCCCCCAAACTTTGGGACTACTGTCAGCCGATCTCACTCCCTCCACCAGAGAGGTTGAGCTCGAGTTTTCTAGTTAAATTGGTCCTGGGGTGGGGGCCACGAAGGGCCCACGGTGCCATTTCTGTTTGTTTTCCCAAATCAAAGCCCCAGCAGGGCTCCTATGGCACTGCTGGGCCGCTATTTGAAGAGACGGGCCATTTCCCAGAGCCTGGTGTGTCAGTTTATGCTCTGAACTTAACCTCACAGGCACTGCACAACAGAGCCTCGAGGGTCCTGGGCCCAGAGGCAAAAGAAATTGTGTCTTTTTATTGGCCCATTTAAAGTGTGTGTGGCCCTTTCAGAGAATCAGAGACCAGTGTTAAAAAACTCCTCAGCCCCTGGCCAGGCTAGGCTGACAGACGAGGGGCTTTGGAGACTCGTCCCAGCCTCCAGGGCCTGGTGCTCACTCGGGCCCTTGGGTCTCCCTGAGAGGGTAGGATTCTGTGTTTCTTATTGCAGACACTGTGGCATGACACTTTCCAGTGGTGGCACCCAGGATGGCAACTTGGTCTTGGTGTGGCCCTTACACTGCTGACCCTGCCCAGCCAGTGGGTGCCCAACTCTCCTTCCCTCTGAACCCTGGGACCAGGGGTGGGCAGGTAGAGCCATGCTGGGCTTCACGCCCCCCCAACCCCCACTGCCTTTCATCTTCTATTTCAAACAGACAAACATGAAATTACTTCTGTAGATTAAAGGGGAGAGCTCCTCAGTCATTCCTGAAGGCCTCACTAATGGAGGGGGCAGGGCCCCCAAATCTGGAAGGAGGCAGAACTGTGGAGCAAAACAGCTCCTACCCGGTGTGCACAAATGTGCATGTGTGCCCATAGGGAGAGAGAGACTGGCTCCTCTCAGGGCTCTGGCCTTCCCCAGGGTGGAGGTGGGGTCAATCACGGCTGGTGGCCCATCTGGGAAGGCAGGCCTTCCTGAGACCCGAGGTCCATGATCTCTAGGAGATGCTTACCCAAGGAGAAGGCTTTCTGCTTGATACCTCTCAGGATCCCCCAATATATAGAGGCTTAAAATCTTCTACCCCTGATAGGAAGAGCATCTCCCTGGGAAGGAGGATGGGGGCAGGGGTGCTGACTTAGGGCCTAACCCCCACTGGCCAGCAACAGTGCTTCTTGCTGGGGGTCACCTCACAGCCCAGGGCTCAAGGGGAAAGACAGAGTGGGCAGAAAGGAACCCACAGCCGCCTCCTCTATTCCTTCAGCCTTCAGGGAAGATGGCAGCTCCACTTGGTTAGGGAGGAGGGAGGCTGAGGGTCAGAGTCTGTGTGAGGTGGAAGGACTGGAGCTGAGGTCCACATTCACACATGTGGCTGGCAGCCTTGTCTGCCTCAAGCCCTTAGGTGAACACTGCTTGGGCCAAAGCTGGGCTAGTGAGACCATGAAGTCCTCCCCACCCCATGCCAGGGGCCTCTTACCTGGGTGACCCTGTGAAGTGTCCATGGCCTCGTTTCTCTTGTCTGCCATGGAGGAGAGCCCAACATCTCTTGGGTGAAGCTGAGGGATGGGGCCTGGAGGGTGCCCCTCTTCTTCATTCACACCAGTTATTCTGCAGAAACTCACTGCTTCTACTCGTCCCTAGCCATAGGGATTAGCGGGTGCACTTGATGTTGAGGGGTAGTTGCTAGGGCCAGGAGGCCCCCCTACGTGGTTGCTAGGGGTCTGGCATTGGGGCTGGGGTCTGCCCACTGCCGCGGTCACGGAGGGAATTACACAGTCACAAAGAAATTGTTCTTCTCAGTAATCTGCTCTCGGCCACCAGGAGGGGCGAGGATGGAGGGAGCAAGCTGGAGCCCAGCGGGCTGGGGGCTGTGATCACAGAGGCGTGCTAGCCCTGGGCCGAGGGCCAGCCGGGCCAGGAACACCAGGGACCAGCCCACTAAGCTGCTTTCTCAGCGATTTCTCTCCCCAGACACAAAGGTGTTTACTTGTTTTAACATCTCCTGGGACTCCCCTTCTCCCTTTGTGTGGTCTTTATCCCCAATGAGGTTTGAGCCCCAGATTACAGGCGGGAATTAAGGCATTGGACTCAGGCAGCTCAGAACTGCATGACCTGCAGGATCAAGGAGTATAAAGTAACCAAGTGTGTGTGTGGGAGGGGGGCAACCCCTTCAGCAAGGCCCATTCATCCTCCGGAGGAGGAGTGGCTGGGCAGCGGGCAGCCAGCATGCAGGTGTGATGGAGGGGCTGTTGGCAGCTGATTGAGGCCTTTAGCTGGGGGAGGGGCAGGGACCAGGACTGGAGTGAGAGGGGTGGGAGTCTGGGGCATCTCCTCCTTCAGCTCTACTCCTGAGGGAGTCTAATTCTAGCTCAGGAATGAGAGCTGCATTTCCCTCGGGACTGATGCCATCTGAACGTTAAAAGAATGTGTGTGGACCAAGGTGGGACAGCCTCTCATCCTCTGCCTCTCCTCTCTCCCCAGTGGGCAGCTGATGACCCACTTGGGCAGTGACTTTCCCCCAGGGGCTGGGGTGCTGGACGTCATGTATGAGTCCCCTTTCACACTCCTGTCCTGTGGCTACGACACCTACGTTCGCTACTGGGACCTTCGTACCAGTGTCCGGTGAGAGCACTGGCAGAGGACAGGTGGTGGGAACCCTGCACCAGTCCCAGCCCTCCCTCCAGTCCTAGTGGGCCCACGGGAGAGGGCACAGAGATTCCATGTCAGAGGCTGGTAAGGAGCAGCCAGCAAGGTCAGCTCAAGCTTAGACTCCCCAGCTTGGCAGCCCTAGTCCTGTGTCCCGGAAGACCATAGCCATCAGACCCTAACAAGAGCCTTGGGATCCGTCAGGGTGCTGACCCTCAGCATTCTGTCTCAGCCTTTCTTACCTCTCTGCCTCATAAGTCCTGTGACACGTAGCTGGCCGTGTGAAGCACAAATGAGGGCATAATATGCCCTGGGGCCTGGGGCTTGGTGAGAAAGAGACCTTTATCAAGAAGGCTTTCCCCCATTAAGTCTGGCTTTTAAAGGATTTGGTGATTCAGCTTCTCTCCCAGACAGGATGGCTCCCTTTAGGCCCCTGGGGAAGCTGGGGTGGAGATGGAGGGCACCCCTGAATCATCCCTGCATCTCCTCTTCCTGGACAGGAAGTGTGTCATGGAGTGGGAGGAGCCCCATGACAGCACTCTGTACTGCTTGCAGACGGATGGGAACCACTTGCTGGCCACTGGTTCTTCCTACTATGGAGTTGTACGACTGTGGGACCGGCGCCAAAGAGCCTGCCTACATGTAAGTGTCCGGCTTACCTCATGCCTCCAGAACGCAAGGACTAGTTATTATGGGCTGCATCTGGAAGTGGGTATACCTGGAGTGGGTGGGAGGAAGCCTACAGTGGCCCCTGTCTCATTGCACTGGGCCGGGGAATCCTGGGTTCAGGCTCCTCCAGCTCCCATTCGGGATGCTCTTGCCATTCTTCTGCCCTCCCTTGCAGGCCTTCCCGCTGACATCGACACCCCTCAGCAGTCCTGTGTACTGCCTCCGCTTCACCACCAAGCATCTCTATGCTGCACTGTCTTACAACCTCCACGTCCTGGACTTTCAAAACCCGTGACAGTCAGGGCCACCCCAGCCTTGGGCCAGGGAAGCCAGCTACTCAGGGACCTCTCCTGCCTGGAGGGTGCAGTGATACCTCCCCCCAACCCCCTCATCGTGCCTGTGCTCCTAGACCTATGACTACAGTGCTCGGGCACTGTAAGCTAAAGGCTGCTGACTCCTGGGGATTTGGGGTTACCCAGAGGCACAGTCCCTCCCAGGAACCAGTTGGAGAGAAGGGACGTGGGAGAGTGCAGATGAACCCAGCTAGGCCTTGCTTCCCTGTTGGCCAGAGCAAGGATCTGGCTTAGAGAGGCCCACCTTAAGGTCAACCTAAGAAGGTCAACCCCTTCTTAGAGCTGTGACAGCTTAGAGTGAGGTGAGGTGCTCCAGCCTTCCCAGTTGGTCTCTTTCTGCCCCTTCCCTGGAAAGAGGGGTGAGGGTGCCAATCAATACCCCGGCTGGCACTGGCCCTCACCTCCTCAGTCAGACCTCACCCTTGACCAAGCTCTTGGGGCTGAAGACTCATTCCTGGGGCACTGTGGCCTGGTCTCGCTTTGAAACCAAGAAAGGACAAAGGGAACCCCACACTTCTGAGTGAGTTCTAAGCCAGCCCAACCTCAGTCCAGCTGTTGAGACATGCTATAATGTTCATTTTTGTAAAAATAAAGCTTGATTGTTCACAGATCTGCTTCTTCACTAGCTGAGGAGTCCTGGGAGGCCCCAGAGAGAGGGAACACCAGATCCATACTTGGGAGTGAGCATGCTGGGGAAAGGGTAAGACAAGTCTCATGGCTCGATATCCCAAAGACAAAGGTTTCTTTTCTTCAGGAAAACCTCTCATTACCACCTACCCCTTTGGCCCTAGTGGTGGGGTGGGTGTCACCTATGGGGTATGGAGAGGGGACCATGGAATGGCTCTGAGTTGCGGGGGGGCCACGCTACTGTCCATCTCTGGTGACTCTCTTTCACCCTGCTCCAACACACACATACTCTGTGCAATGCTACCACCCTTAATCTGGTTTTTGACCCACAGTGTCTTAATATCCTGTGCTATTTCCAAGGTTTCTGCATTTAAAAAACTCTCTCACCCACCCTTATCTTAGGGAGTTCCTCTGGACACTTCTGCAAGCTAAGGTAGCACAGGGTCCCTTCCAGCCTAGTGTTCCTCTGAGTTTATGCAAATAGTTTAGGGAAGATGCGGTCAGAGCTCCATCTAAGGCCCACGCCTCCCTTTATGCAGAAGGCTTTACCTTGAAGGTCTCTAGGATAGAGGAGAAGGGAATGTTGTCACCACCACCCTTCCTGGGGACAGGAGCACACAGAGGTGGACAAGAATACAGTCCACTGACAGTGACTCAGAATGACTTTACTTAGGAGACAAGACTATGATGCAGGGGCTAAAGGTGCCCTGAGGCCCAGCCCAGATAGCTCCTGGAAGAGAAGAGGCTGCCCCTGCACCGGAAAAGCCCAAGCCTCGAAGTCTCACAGGCTGACAGGAAGAGCCTCACCCACCCTCCACACCAGAGGTGCAGGCTCAGCAGTCTACTACTGGGTCTTGCAGTCCCCATCACTGCTGTGGGCCGTCTTTACCTTCTTCAGCTCCTTCTGCAGTTCTGACTCAGCCACCAGGACCTCCTTTGGTTTCTGGTACTGTGGATGGAGCCAGGAATAGAACATAATTCAGTTACATCCCCCCTCCCTACATGTATACACACATGTGCATGTGCACACACACACAGACAGGACCCCTTCTGATCCCTTTATTCAAAGATGAAGAAATTGAGGCCTACTGAATGATTTGCTCAAGGTCACATGGCTGGGAAGGAGCAGGCACTGGACCAGAACCCCAGGCCTGTGATTTCCGCCCCTCCCCATCACCCTCTATCCTATTCCAGGTGTGATTTATAAGATCAGGCTCCTCCCTGAGCCCCTACTCTGCTCTCCTCATGCTCAAGTAGAGATGCCTGTTCTCTAGCAAGCACAGCCCAGGGTAGGGGCTAGAACTGGGGACTCCTATGGGATGGGAGGTGGGCAGGAAAAGAGGGAGCCTCTCCCTGATGCAGTGGCCAAGAAGTCTGGGTGAATCTTACGGAGATGATCAGAGTGCAGTTGGCATAAGCAAAGCTCAGCGAGGAATCATCCAGAGGTAGCTGGTATCTGTCTAGGTCAGGAATGGAGAACTTCTTGTAGTACCTGTGGGGACACCAAGAGGCATTGGGGATACCCAGCAAGGTGACCCCAACAGTTGGGCATTAGGCCCTCTGCTGCCAACCTTCTACACAGTTCTCCAACACCTTCCAAACAGCCAAAGAGGAAGAAGGGAAGCCAGTGGGAACACTAGTATTTTAGAGCTTAGTGGCCCTGGGAAGAAAAGGATGAAAGGCCTTATGACCAAATCAGCAGCAAAAGAGCGGGACTAACTGTGATTCCTTGATTAGACGAGGATTAGAGTGACTCACACTTCAGTTTTGGGACTCCCAGACATGGAGAAGAAGCCTCACGGAATACAGAGAGCTCAGGCAAGCTAAGAAAATGGGACATGTGTGCTACCAAGGGACAGAATAAGGACATGTAGGGCTGTCCCCCAAGGCTGGGGAGTGACAGTTGCCATTTACATGGGACTTCCACTGAAGGCCTCCATCACATATGTTTTCCTCTTTTGAGATCTATCAAAGCCTTATTAGCCTGACGCTACCTGTAGGCCAGAGAGCGAAGTACATCTGCAAGGAGAAATCTCCCTAAGAGGACGGACAAACCATGTGATTCATCGTGGAAGCCGGATCTCTGGGGCTCTGGACTCCTTTGCTGGCCCCACTCTTCCATTTTCACACACCACACAAGGTCCCTATCATCTGCAGGTGCCAGTTCAGAGATTAATGATCCCTTTTAGTACAAAACAAAACAAAACAAAACAAACCAGATAGCAATACCCAGCCCATAAGGTGTGTAACTGGATTTTGTTTTGCAGGAAATTTGACCTCCTTTACTGAAGAGGAAACTCAGGCTCAGCGAGGTGAAATGTCTTGCCTGGTTTCACAGTCAGTTGTCAGTGGCATCAGGATTAAAGCTCCTTGCCCCTGGTCTGCTGCTTGTTACACCAGAGCACAAAGAATGGCCTTCTCATCTCCAGCAATAGGCCCGTGTGGCATTGTCCTTGGTGGAAGTGTAGCCTCAGCTCTGGCCAGTGGCTGCCAGACCTGTCACCCAGGTGTGGCGTCCCTGCTGCTACAGAGTTTGTGTGGGCTGGGGAGGGAAACGCTGCAGGCAGGCACAAACAAACTCAAGTGAGGGGCCTGAAGAGGACGGGGCTTTTAATACTTCAGAGGGGCCTGGTCCTTGTGGTGACAGCTACCCTGAGTCCACTTCAAAAGCTCCGATGCCCTGGGGACTCGGAGTTGACATCAATGCAGCACTTCTTCCCGCTCTCCCTGCCGAAATCCCTCAGTTTAGTGGAGGCTCTCAGGGCCCCTCTCCTCCCAGGTTCCTCACTCCCCGCCAAGGTGCTGGGACCCACGGCAGGAAAAGAATGTTTACTTAAAGGCTGACAGTTCAAAAGGAGTGGGGGCTGGGGGATCCTAATGGCACCACAAGTTTGCTTTATTTTCCAAAGCTCTGCCCCAGGGAAAGGCGATCCATCTGCCTGCAAACTGGGGTGGAATGCTGGCCTCATCCTCTTCCTAGCCAGCCCAGGCTGAGGGCTCTTCCTGGGGCCCTTGGTCTGGCCAGCAAAGGTGGCAGACACTGATAATAGGGGGGAGTCAAAGGTTAAACAGCAGAGATTAGATGAACACAAAGGCTTGTTAGGAAGTGTTAACATCTTCCCTGCAAATATACACAAGCGGCAGAACCGGGAGAGCAGCAGCTCAGGCACACGCAGCCCAGCCGAACTGATGGGGCCTGTGTAAGGCCTTGCCATGCAGAGCATGGGGACATCCTTTCTGCCTACCTGGCTTGTGTGCCAGGGGTGTATAGCAACACACCTGTGCCCCCTTAGAGGGGCACGGTCAAGCTACATTCCCCAGGCTGGGGCAGGGTGACTGGAAAAAGAATCCTAGAGCTTGCCCTCAATGGCAACAACAAGATCAAAGGGAACTTGAGGTGCATGGCTTGCCCCCTCCCCTGTCCTACTCCCACCACCTTTCACAAGGCTAGGGATGTGGAGGCAGAGTGGGTCTGGAGGCTTGGATTTGTTTTGAGTCTATTCTAATGGATTTAGTTTATTTGTTGAGGTTAAACAATTTTCCTCAGAGGCTCCTACAGGCACTGTTCAAGGGAGTATGGGGCATCTGCTTTCTTTCCTCAGATAGCAGTCCGCCCCCTTCTCACCTCCATTCCCTGGCCTTGGGTTTTCCCTGACAGGAACCACACTTGACTTTCTTACCAGCACCCGGACTAGAGAGGGACCCACTGTCCTTCTGGAAAAGTCAGAATGCTCAGCCTCAGGCAGCCCTAGGTAGGCAGGAAACACTTCTTAGGCATCATCTGTATCCCAGGCCTTGAGCTGTGAGCTGGGAATTTAAGGATGAAGAAGAAACAAGGCCACATCCCTGCCTGAGGAGACCTTGTTGTGTTTCTGTTAAAAGCAACACCCTGGGGCCAGCCTGCTGGCGCAGCGGTTAAGTGTGCATGTTTGCTTCGGTGGCCTGGGGTACGCCGGTTCGGATCCCGGTGCGGACATGGCACCACTTGGCAAGCCATGCTGTTGTAGGCGTCCCACATATAAAATAGAGGAAGATGTTAGCTCAGGGCCAGTCTTCCTCAGCGAAAAGAGGAGGATTGACAGCAGTTAGCTTAGGGCTAATCTTCCTCAAAAAAAAACCCAAAAAGCGACACCCTTACAGCAGGTGGTTCCCAGGCTGTTTGCAGATGTGCAACACTCCCCCATTCTCATCCCCTTCACAGTTCTCACTTTCAGCCATACAATGAAAGGTGACACTTATTAATGCTCATTCTGTGCCAGGCTCTATTCTATACATATTGAATCCTCAAAACAACCCTCTCAAGTTGGTTACTTCTATTATCCTCTTTTACAGAAGAGGAAACCGAGGCACAGCAAAGTTAGGTATCTTGCCTAAGGCACAAAACTGGTAAATGGAGATGCCGTTATTACAAGTGATAAGTCCCCAAATCTCCTGACCCTTCCATCTCTCCACATTCTCACCTCAAAGTCAGAGACTACCTGATCTAGGTTCCCTGCATTTGTCCAAAGACGGGGTGGATATGAAGAGTGGTCTCCTCCGGGATCCAGTCACCCTGCAGGCCCCTCCCCTGGGCACTCTCTCTGACACATAGTGCTCCGCCTTTCTGAATGTCAGAAGTGTTCAAAGACGTATGTAGAAGCAAAGGCTCTCAGGACGACTCTTGCACCTGCCTTGGGACCCTGCGCTGGCCACTGAACTTCTGGGCCTCAGTTTCTTCCTCCAAATTCCTTCCTCAAATAAAGGAGCTGCCCTAGAGAAACTTTAAGTCACTGTCAAAGGAACGGGAACAGGCCAACTCTGTTACCTCTCTCCAACCTGGGCCAAAAGGACAGCTCCTACATTTTGGCTATTTCAGAAATGACACACGCCCATATCTCCTTCCCAATTCCCAGTCCTTCCCCAACCTATTCTTCCTTGCAGTGAACTGAGAAATGGCACAAGAGGCCCGGCCTTCAGAGAGAGAGACTGGAGGAGAGGCTGAAAGTAGCAACAGGGCCACTGTGGACAGTCACATGGGCCATGCCCCACACACCTCCAGAGGGCGCCCTGCATACCTGCACACAGGCTCAGCTAGAGTGGTCCAGAGAAGCCTCCAGCCAGCCCGGCCCTTAGAAAATCAGCAGGCAAATCTTCCTTCTTTCTTAAACATCAAGGATCCAGGCATCAAGCCTCCCTGCCTACAGGAGTCCCCTCCTAGAGAGTTACACTGCACACTCACATACTAAAAGCTCTCAGAAGCCCTATCAAAGAGAAACTTGTTTAGTCCAGAGTTTCGTAAACTTATTTGACTACAGAATCCTTTTTTCTAGTGATGCCTATTAACACCTCCCACAGTGTTAATATCATCGATGTCAAATCAGCCAAGATCTCTCGGGTTCCAATTACCAAAGAATTGTTGAGGACCTGCTTCAGGCTGGCCAGTGTGCTGGGTGTTGTACACATACAATTTCATCAAATTCCCCAAACAATCTATGAGATAGGTATGACTTTTCTCCTGTGATAGATGAGGAAACCTTGAGCAAAATACTAGTTAATATGTGGCAGAGGCCAGATTTAAGCCGATGTCTTCCCAATCCAGCACCCTGGCTCATTCCACTTATAGCTGCCAGCTTCCAGGCTAAGGCTAAGAACCTTCTTTCTGCACAAACACTCTTATCAGGAACAGATGGTGCCACACTGGGATCCTGGAAAAGCACTTTCTTCCTTCCCTGTTCATCCCTCACTAATACCTGAAGCCACGGACATGATACACTGGAATCACTTCAAGAAATGTGGCAAGCCAGTTCTTCAGGGACAAGGCAGGTATGGACAAAAGATCTGTGACTTTTATTAGTAACCACATTCCAGAATATTAGAACCAGGTCAAGCATAGAACCTCCAGGTAAAGGAAGAAGTCAAAGCAGAGAGAAATGCCATGGTGTGGTGGAAATTGCAGATGCCTAGGTGTTGAGACCATCACTAACTTTCCCTTCGTCAAGTCAGTTCATCATGCTGACTTTACAGATACACTTACATAATCCTTAATATATAACACAAGAATAAAAATAGGTACCCTGCCCACCACTGGATGGTGTGAAGATCAAAAAACAGATTTTTAAAGTATCCTGAAAAAGTTAAACACTGCTCAAAGGAATAGCCATTGAGTTCTGTTTAATTAGTGGTAGTAAATGTATAAGATATACCACTACTCCAGATAGAAGATGAAAAGGCCACTAGGCTCAGGAAAGAGCCAGTTAAGGGTTTAGTGGCCTCTCTCACCTACCTCCCAGCAGAGGGACCTAAGGAATGCTGGGTTGAGCCTAGCTGGGCCTCGACAAGAGGCTCAGTGTGGGTTTCAAAGTGGGCACACACATACTCCTCTCCCCTCTGTGGGAATCTAACCCCCAGCTCTGCCCCATCCTGGGGCACTACTCCCGTCCCACCTGGCCCTCACCCATCAGCTCCAAAATATCTCCCCCTTGCCTTTGGCTCTGGAGTGGGCCTCTAGCCATGGAGCTCCTGGCCAACAGCGCCACCTATGGCTGGATAAGTGCAGGAGATGGGACCCAGGGGATCCGCCTGCAGATGATTTTGGTGAGCTAGCTAGCTAGCCTCTCTTAATCCCTGGTAATCACATTTCTGCCTGATATCTGTATTCGACAGTGACCTCTGGGGGACAAAAGGGAGGCAGCAGCCAGCTCCACAAACTGCTGGGCTGCAGATTCAAGTGCTATCAGAAGCACTTTTGTTCCCAGTTTGGACCCAGGGCCTCTTGCGCCAGGGAATGCTTGCTGAAGCATGGAGTTTGCTTTCCTAAAGGCAATTTCTCCGTTGTCTGAAATTGCTAAATTCCACTTTAGGCACTGACTCTTGTTAATGATGAGAACAATAACGGGAATAAACTGCCTTTTATCTGAGGGCTTCAAAGTGCTTTATAAACGCAAACCCTTATTATTATGACTTTATATTTATAGACAAGGCCCACTGCAGGGGCTGCTGGCTGCATGTACAGCAATAATCTCAAAATTAATTCATTCATCTCCACCCCTTCCCCACCCCCTTAACCCTGCCAAAGTGACAGGATGCGGGGGTCATAAGAGTGGGGCAGAAGCCAGGGCTGCATTGGAGGAGCCTGGGAGCCACGCTGCTTCCCTGCGGGCCTCATGAACCTGAGGGAGATGGGAGGGGAGTCTGACACCACACCATCTGAGAAGATGGACAAAGAGCTGGGTCCCCCTTACTGCATGTAAACCAGTGGATGGGTGGGGGCACGTCTGGCCTAAGCTTAGTACCCCATGAGGCATGTTGGGTGGCTTCACAGTTTGTGGACCAGTAACTCATAAAACCTCCAGCTCAATGCCCTAAAATTATTTGAAGGGAGTTGGTCCTATACTGCAATCCCTCTGGCCCAGATCAAGACCAATTCATGACAGTGCTCTTCTCTTCTCCTGTGATCAGAGCTCTGGAAACCCAAATGGGACCAATGCATTTCCAAGACAGCCCAGAAGCAGCCCTGCCAGGATCAAATCTCTACCCTGGCCAACTTCTGTCCCCACTACCCCACATTTTGCCTCCCCCTTAGCCAACCACAAGGAGAAGAGCAAAGGGAAGTTGAGTACTCCTTTTGGAACATAATGCAAAAGACTTCCAAGGGGCCAAAGCAAACTGCCCCTCAGTCCAGGGAGGAATCTCATTTACTGCTCCCAGACCAGTAATTTAAACTCCTGTAAATGTTAATGGCCAGGTGATTCCCTCATCCCCTCACTCATTCAACAAATATATATTGAGCCCCAGTATGTACCAGGTACTGCACCAGACACTCATTGTTCCAATTTCCCTGCCTGATGGAGCAGATTACATTATTCAAGCTGGTTTGATCCCCAGGTCAAACCACACCCCTGACCCTGCTCATTCACAGGCAGGAAGGTGCCCATCACACTACTTACTTTTTGTTGGTTGTTCTGACAATAATGCAGCGTTCCTTCTGGTCCACACAGACACTATAGACATCCTTAGGGTAGGGGAGATTTCGAATCCGCCACTGGAAACTCATCTTGGTATCTTTGCGCATGAAGATGGGCTGCAGAAAGTAAATCCAACTCAAGGACTGTTCTTGGAGAAGGGCAGGAAGGGATGGCTTCCCCCTCTGCAATGCTCTACCAGAGGGCACAATTGGAGACTCTCAGCTCTTCTCCAAAGCTCCCCTCTGATGCTGCTATTGCTGTGACATTCCAGGCCTGGAGACTTCGCTCTGGGATGGCCAAGTCAAAACCCTTTGGGTAGTCATTCAAGCAAACATTTCTAGAGCACTGTGTCCAGGTGGGCACATGAGAGATGAGGAGATGAACAAGATATGGTGCCTGCCCTCAGGGGCCAGCAGGCCAATCCCACCCCAGCCTCCCCAAGACACCTGACAGATAGACATACATTGACATTGCTTTCCTTGATGAGTTCAGGCCCCAGGCTCCCTGCTCCTGGGAGTGCTGGCTCTCCCACCTCAATCTGCCACTGGCCCAAGGCTCCCAGGGCACTTTTCACACGCCACTTTCTCACTGGGGAGAGAAGGAAGCAATGGGATTATGAGGAAGAAAGAGGCTCTGCTCTTTTCTGCCGAATCATTGACATCACATTTGGTAAGTGGAACAGGATTAAGAGTGGGAGCTACAGGCCTTCGCACTGGCTTTGTGCATCTGAGCAGGGTCCTCACAGCCTCTGAAATCTCAGCAGAGCATTTCAGTATCAGACAACTTGTAAAGCTCATCTCATGGGTGCCCAGACAAAGAGAACTGAACAAAACTCTGCAAGGAGCCAAGCAGAATTAAGAAATCCCTAGGTGTGACTTCAAGCAAGGAGAAGATGCAGGGGTTAGGAACTGGGTAGTTACTGGTAACGGAGAAAATTTGGACCCCGAAAAGTGTGAGCTGATGTGCATTTTTTCCCTCTGAAAATGTGCAAAGGAAAAATGCGTTAAGAGGGAGAAAGCATTGAGAGGCATATTTGTCTCAAGATTCAGAAAGTCCAAATATAAAAATTCACTCATTTCAGGTTTACCTGGCTTAAAACAACAGCATGAGTTGTATTTAAACAAAATTTTAGGCACACATCATTTTAAATGCATTGCTTACAGACAATTTAATGTGAACTTTTTGTAGAGTGGAACCGTTCTTTTATAATGCAAATAATCATCTCTATTTTACCTTATTTTACAACCCAGATGTCTGCATAAGACTGTTTTTTTCAAATAAGGCACATACATTATGGAAATTATAAGCGAAAAAACTAGTTCAATGGACATTACCTGGAAGCCCCTGGCTGGGATTTTGAGGAAGCCCATTCAGCCACGTCACAGTGACTGCTATTGTCAGAATGGCAGCCCGTCACTGTAGGGGGGCCTTCCTGAGCAAAGGCCTAACCTCTGTTCCATTCCCTTCCTGCTGCACCGGGTGTCCTCCAGCCTGGGCAGCCAGGTGCTGCTAGGGGCCAGCAGCCTTCCTGAAGCTGGTGTAAAGAGCTAGACAACTCAAACAGTGCCTGGTATTCGGCCGTGGTTGTTCCCGTGTGCTCCATTTTCTGGGCTGGGGGACAAGAGCTGCAGCTTGATTTTCAGGATGGGTTTCTTTGAGACTTTTTGAGCAGTTGTGCCAAACCCAAACACCCTCACTGCTCTAAGTAAGGCACGCAAGCTGAACACAGAAGTGTGCTGTAAAATTAGAATTTTCCCTTGAATATGTGCTTTTATAAGGTCTGCTGCATTCTGCAGTGTGATTTTATTACAACTTAGGGCCAAAAATTCTCCCTAGAAACACATTTCCAAGTTTATAATGAAAATTAATAAGGAAGAGTAAAACTTCGAAATATGCTTCACAGGCAACTTTTTTTTCCCACAAATACTTCTACTCTCTTAGGTGAATGGACTGTGACTGGGAGCAGATCCAAATCTATTCACGTAATACGTCACTTAACTGGAAGCCAGCCTTCTGGGGGCCTCTGTCATGGTCAAAAACTCGGAAGTGACAAAGGCCTCCAAGCAGTGGCTTATTGTGACAAGACCCATGTAGCTGGCTCTATACCATATGAAAGATCACTCCCAGATTCTCACTCAGACTATATATAAAACACTATGTGTGGAATAAGGCAGGAAATAGGCATATTGACAACAGCTTACATCAGAGGGCAGCATCAGAACTGCAAAGCACGTGGGATCACTGAGTGTAAGGGCAAACAAGTCCCCTTGGAACCTGCCAGGATCACTACAGAATAGAACACAGTCATCACAGATTTTAAAGATGGAGGTTTCTTTAGAAAGCGTTTGGTTCAATGCCTGTATTTTTTGTGTAGGCGTGAGGAAGAGTGGCCCTGAGCTAACATCTGTTGCCAATCTTCCTCTTTTTGCTGGAGGAAGATTGTTGCTGAGCTAACATCAGTGGCAATCTTCCTCTATTTTATGTGGGATGCTGCCACAGCATGGCTTGACGAGTGGTGCTAGGTCTGCACCCGGGATCCGAACCTGTGAACCCTGTGCCACAGAAATGGAGCATGAACTTAACCACTATACCACTGGGCCAGTCTCACCAGTGCCTGTATTTTTTAAATGAGAAAGAGAATTTCTTCCCTGCCTCCTCTCTTTCAACCTTTGCCACTACTGTCCAGGGGATAGAGTATGAAGAATTACCAAGGCTCAGAGAGATTAACTTGCAAAAACCACAACTAAAATTCAGGTCTCCTAATTTCAAGATCAGAATGTGAATCATTAATAAAAGGCTAAATTGTATTCCATAAATGTTCAATAAACATATATGATATTCAGGAAGGTTTCTTTTCCTTTTTTATTTTTTTTAAGTAGCTCTATTTCTTTTTTATATTTTAGCCTTTAGAGGAAAATCTTTGATTATCTGAAAATGTAATTTGTGAGGAATACCTAACTAGCTGGGGCTGAATAAGAGAGGTGCTCCTGTAATCATAGGCCTTGTTAAATCATATGTCCTAAAGAACAATACTAGTATGGCCAGGAGAGGCAATTCCAAATCCAAGATTTTTATCCACTGTTTTACTCCAAGGGATGTTGGGTTTTGCACAGAAACCTTCCCAAGGAGCATCCTAAGGAGGAGGAAAGTCAGCTACTGGATTCCTTACTGCTGACTTTAAAAGCCAATCAGGTCACAGGAACTTGGCACCCTTGGCTGTTTTACTTTCTCCTTTTTTTTAAACACCTTGGGATAAATTTCTGTTACAACACAGAGGAAAGTTTCCCTACTCCTTCGCTTATGAGATAAGATCCACCAGTGATTTTGGTGACGTCCTTGTTATTTTTCCTAAGTACCTGGGCATGAATGCACACATGCAAACACATACTTTGTTTTATCTTTCTTGTCCTGTCTTTGTTCCTGAACTCAAGGACAGCTCCTGCGGCAACAGAAGACTGTTTCCACCTGCTGTCACTCTGATTTGATTATACGTTAAACCCAAACTGGTGTGTGCAAGGCAGCTCCCTGGGATGCTGTCATATCTTCCTGGCTGAGCCAGGGTCAGTCCTTGGAAAGGAGACTTTCAATGACCCTGTAAAGGGTCTGATGAGGACTATATGAAGGAGGCAGTGCCTGGGGGCTTTTTCCTAAATCAGCAGGAAGCAGGCTGATGTCCCAGACTGCTGAAAGGAGGCCTCGTCTTTCAGGTGGGCTGGAAAGTGGAGGGCCTAAAGGCCTCTTTCCCCAAAGCTCCAAGCCCTGGCCCACTTCCAACATGGATAATTGCATTCCCCTTTCCTAAATACTCCCTGCTGCTTAAACTGGATGCAGGATTCTTCTTTTCTGCCCTAAAACACTGCAACATTGCTATGTTGCTATTAAACAGCTGCCACGTCCCATCCCTGAGGAGACTGAAGGGAATTGAGTGGGTCATTTATAAAGCCGGTGAAGTGCTTGGGGATGAAAGTGCTCAATATCCTCCAAATGCAGCCTGGGGTGGTTAGGCTGGCGGTCAAATACCAAAGCAGATTAAGTCGGTAATCCGAATGTAATCGCTGGGGGATGGCCTGCCCTTCAGCCTCTGCCCCCCTGGACATGCTGTGTTCTTCTGGGGCTGGTTTGATGTTCCGATCATTGTTATGGGGCCCTTCAGTTTTTTCCCCTATGAATACATACAGCATTCATTGTGGGGGGTGGGAATGAATAGCATTGAGAGGGGTGAAAAAAATATATGACACTACTATCCTTATTAACAGTGACTGAAAGAACTCTGTCCTAGACAGGAGCCCTATTGGCTTCCTCGATAAATTACTTTCTCGGTTTTTCTAACAGAAAACCAGTTTGGCCAATTATCAAATTTGTATAATTAGCTGGAAAAGTGGTAACTATTCCTATTTACAGCCATAAAAACCCTGTCCATATTTTACTTCATAGAATGCACAAGCAAAAGTCAGCTCAGGCTCTGGGATTATTTACACTTAAAAAATAATGAACAGTATTTTGCAAGGGCAGCTGGTGGGGGTAGGGTGGGGTGGTTGGGGTAAGAAAAGGATCAGCTGTTCAAAAGGCTCGGTGGTTCAAGCGGGGTGTTCCTCTCTGCCCATCTCTGTCCTGCTCCTACCAGCCCCTACTCAGGTCATTCTGGGGAGAGCAAAATTTAGTAAGAAGAAAATAAAGCAGGATTAAATATTCTCAACTCCCAGTGGTACGCTGTTGTGGACTAAAGCATGGGCTGTTAATCAGACAGACCTAGGCTTAAATCCTAGCTCAGAAACTAACTAGCTGTGTAATTCTGAGCAAGCTGCTTAACCTCTTGGATCTTATGTTTTTTTTGACTATAAAATGGCAACAGTACCTGCCTCATCAGGCTGTAATGAGGATGATTCAATAAGACAATAAATATAAAGCACTTAGTATAGTGCCCAATAAAAGTTACAGTATTAGTATCATTACAGTTGTGCACCGCATATCGACATTCCATTCAAGGATGGACCACATATACGATGGTGGTCCCATAAGATTAGTACCAAATAGCCTTGGTGTGTAGTAGGCTATGCCATCTAGGTTTGTGTAAGTATACTCTATGATGTTCGCACAACGACGAAATCGTCTAAGGATGCATTTCTCAGAACGTATTCCGTCATTAAGAGATGCACAACTTGTATTAGATAAACTTTAGCCAAACAATGTTCTCCTATGAACCTCCATTTCTGCTTTTAAGAAAAAGAAATTTGGGGGCTGGCCCCATGGCCGAGTGGTTAAGTTCGCGCGCTCCGCTGCAGGCGGCCCAGTGTTTCGTTGGTTCGAATCCTGGGCGCGGACATGGCACTGCTCATCAGACCATGCTGAGGCAGCGTCCCACATGCCACAACTAGAAGAACACACAACGAAGAATATACAACTATGTACCGGGGGGCTTTGGGGAGAAAAAGGAAAATAATAAAATCTTTAAAAAAAGAAAAAAAGAAAAAAAAAGAAAAAGAAATTTGAAGGCCACTGTCTATTCCCCTCCTGCCAAGAGAAGCGATAGCTTAATGTGGGATGCTACCGATGAAGGAAGCTGGCCTTATTTTTCATTTTAATTTCATGTTCAAGCACAATTAAGAGGCCCAGGTTTTATTTGTTTGTTTGTTTTTACAGCCACAGCAGCTATAGCTGTTTTATTTGCTCTGTGTGGAGAAGAGGTGATGCTGGGGGAGAGGAGCTGCGGCTAGTCTCTGGCTTGGTGATGGTAGTGGTTAGCCCACGTGACCTCTGCTTTCATAAGCTCGCCCCTATTAGGCATTCCAAGGCTGTCATCCCCTGGGAGCGCTATAAATTACAATGCATTGTGAGGATATTACTACTGTATTGGTTTCCACCAAATCAGTGTCATATGCTAAACACATCAAGATTTTTAATAGCACCAGACTAAACCAATTGGGACTGAAGCCCAAGCAGCTCATAATGAGGAGGGATCAACACTTCACTCTGCAACTGAACATGCGCAGGACATGCATTTTAAGACTGGAGACTAAGAGAATACAAACCAGTGTAATCTGTGTTGTCGGTTCTAGACATTTATGAGCTGTCAGAAAAAGGGAAAAAGAAATTCCCTCACCAATACTACCTGTCGATCAGGCCCAGGAAGAAATTAAAGTCAAGAATAATGACAAGAAAATAACCCAGCCCATGATTCCATCATTGGTCTTAGCATTTTAGGTGGAACTTAATAAAGAGACCAACTCCCACTGCTGACAGCCTCAGGCCCTGGGTCAAAGAACCAGCCACCTAGCTCTGGGAAGTCAGTTAGTGCTGATGTGCATACCTGGGAACAGAGAATGGACAAATAAAATAATTCTCAGAAATCTGAGCTGGAGCCCCTATTCATGAGCCTATTCTTAGAGGAAAAGAGCTGCAGGAACGAAAATGATAAATGCTGCAAAATCACCATTTCTACCCCCTACCCCACTTTGATTCAGACATTCTCCAAGATAAGGGTCATATTTAATAGTGCCACCTCTGAGAACAGGTCAGAAGCTGCTGCCTCTGATGCTTGCTCCTGGTGTGGCTTCAGAAAACAAAACAAAAAACAAGCAAAAAAATTGCAGTGAAAGCCTGCCCTTACCACTACTCAGCCTACAAGCCTCACTTCTAATTCCATCTTCTCTGTAAAGTTTTTTCCCAATGGTTTCTCTACATCCCCATTCCCACCTTACAAGAATCACTCACTCTCTCACTTGTCTGGAGGTGGTGTGGGGTTCACTGGCCACTCCATCTCTGGTGCCCAGCCCCGCCTCAGATTATTCTCAGGAACAATCTTGCCTTGGGGGCCTCAGTTTCCCCATTTGGCACTGGGCTCTTCCCTTAAGCCTCAGGCTGGGAGTGTTTACCTGTGTTTAGGTCATCCCAAGTGTTCCTAAGGGCCCACTGGGGGCCCTGTCACTTACCAAGTAGTTCACTCGTCTTCTCATCATATTCTTCGGCCATCTCCTTCCCATCTGGGAACAAATAGTGCACCTTCCTTCTCCCTACGCACAAAGCAGAGAGTGCCTTACCCCCAAGCCTCCTCTTGTTTTGCCCCTTGCAGATCAAGGGCTCTATCTGGGAAACACCGACAGCCTTGGTGGTACTGAGAAACCCTCCCAGAGCCTCCCACGAACTCCTTGCCAACCATCGCCTACCATTACTTTAAGACGTGTCCTGGAACTCACTTCCTTTCTGAAGCTTTCTCTGAACATGTCTTTGCTTTGTGGTTTCCTCTACCAGCAAAGGCTCCATACTTCTTCCCATCTGTTGAACTCCTCACTCTTCAAAATCCAGCTCAAATGTCACTTCCACTGGGAAGTCTTCCTAGACTATCACCCCCAGGCACATTGGCAAAACTCATTGCTGCCTTGTTTTTTGTGCCTCCCTAGTGCTTTATTCATATCCATAATGGAGCATTTGTCACATAGTGTGATACTCTTAAAAGCATCTGTCTCCCTAGGAATGATACAATATCTACCTTTCTCTCCCCAGCTGATGTGCTCAGGATATGGAACAGGATATTGACTGAGCACTCCCTTTAGCCGTGCCATCACTCTGCATTCTTTTGCACATTTCTAGGCCATTCCTATTACATAGCCAAACGATGTTAGTTCCCATGTGTTTTCTTCAGGGTTTTTACCTTGGTTATGATTTTACACCTATTTGTGTGATTCTTTGATTACTGCCTGTCTCTTCTACTAGACAAGAGTGGTTTTATCCCCCCTGCCTATGGTTTCCCTAACACCGAGCATAGTACCTGGCATATATTATGGGCCCAACTAACTACTGATGAAAGAACAAGTGAACACTGATTCGTCTTTCATTGAAAACATGGAAGAACCTAAGGGAGTCTCCTAGCCCAACTCTTTGACCTACCTAGTATAATTATAAGCATTTTCTTAAAAGTGACTAAGTAATTTCCCCTATTTTTAGAGACAGGTAAGTAGATATAGGTAGGCTCCTCAGTGAGACTAATAACAAATGCCTAGGAGACAGGTTCCCAAAGTATGTCTGATGAATAAGAGTCCCAAGGTCCCCAACAAGCTAAAGCTGCCACTAGTTAAAACTTGCAACTGTATCTGCTCTACCAAGCCTTTTTCCTGTCCAATTCACTACCCTGGGACACAGTTCCCTTGAGTCGTTCCTAATTTGTATTCTAGGAAAATTCCCCCCAAATCTGCGGGGACTCTCAGCAGGCCCCTAGTTCACACCACCCTTAATCACTTGGATGGCTCATAGCGCTGAAGGGGGTTTTCCTGTCAGAAGTGGGGTACAAGGTGCTGCCTGTGAGTAGCTGAGGGGGTCTGGCCTGACCCTCTTCTCTCCCTGCAGTCCAGCTGTGAGTCTAAGGACGCAGTGCTAACTATTGGCCAGGCACTTTACATGTTTTATTCCATTTAATTCTCACAATAATCCCACGTGCCCCCATTACCTGTATTTCACAAATGAGAAAAATTGAGGTTTAAAAGGCATGCAACTTGTCCAAGGTCATAAAGCTAGGAAATGACAGACTGAAGGTGAAACTCACTTGAGGCCAAAGTACATGCTCTAATAACCATGCTAGAATAATTTGTATAGCTTTAAATATTTGTAAGGTTGAGCACTGTTCCAAGAGTTTATTGGTCATGTTTCTAGTGAATTACCCATTTAGGCCTTAGCCTATTTTATTTGGGTATTCATCTTTTTCTTACTAATCTGATTGAGCTTTGTATATATTAACCATGTGTCACATGTGTTGCAAATACTCTCAATTTCAATTGCCTTATAACTTTGTTTAAAGTGGGTTTTCCCAAACTAGTGTTTAATTTTTATATTGTCAACTATTTTTTCCTTACTACGCAGAAGTTATGCTTAGAATATCCTCCCTTACCCAAACATTATATTTTATTTATACTTTATTCTATACATATTTATTCTATACGTATATGTGTATGTGGATATAACAAATTTTAAGTATATTAGCATGACATTTTCATAAAAGAAAAAAACATATGTGTGAGTGTGTATGCATGGGAAAAATATCGAAGTTTATGAAAGAAAATGTAAATTATGATTACCTCTGGATGGTAGGACTATCGGTGACATTTATTTTTTATTTTTTATTTTTTTTTAAAGATTGGCACCTGGGCTAACAACTGTTGCCAATCTTTTTTTTTTTTTTCTGCTTTATCTCCCCAACCCCACCCCCATACATAGTTGTATATCTTAGTTGCAGGTCCTTCTAGTTGTGGGATGTGGGACGCCGCCTCAACGTGGCTTGACGAGCAGTGCCATGTCCGCGCCCAGGAACTTAACCACTCAGCCACGGAGCCGGCCCCAGACATTTATTTTTAATATTTCCACTACAAATATATATTTTTCTGAAAAAAATTTAAAGTGTATTGGGTTCTTATTACAATAGCAGTGATTCTTGGTAGGAAGGAGGTAACATCCCCCACCCATACATGCACACACCAGGAAGGTAAATTTACAGGAAAGGTTTGACAAAGCATATCCATATATGTATATATATATATTTTCAGTTTGGAAAAGAAAAATCTAATAACATTGTTTTGTGATGCTACTAATAAAAAAACTTAAGAAAATCCTGGCTGATGAAATATTTGTTTAAACAGTCCTGTGACCAAAAGAAGTGAAAGCAGGGACTCGAACAGATATTTGTACACTCATGTCCATAGCAGTGTTAGTCAGAATAGCTAAAAAAGCTAAAGCAACCCAAGAGTCCATTGTCAGATGAATGGATAAACAAAATGTGGTATATACATACAATGGGGTATTATTCAGCGATAAAAAGGAAGGAAATTTTGACACGTGACAACGTGGATGAGCCTCGAGGACATTATGCTAAATGAAATAAGCCAGTCACAAAAGAACAAACATTGTATGACTCCACTTCTATGAGGTTCCTACAGTAATCAAATTCATAAAGAGAGAAAGTAGGATCGTGGTTGCCGGGGGCTCGGGATAGGGGGAATGAGGAGTTAGTGTTTAATGGATATACAGTTTCTGTTGAAGAAGATGAAAAACTTCCGGAGATGGATGGTGGTGATGGTTGCACAACACTGTGAATGGACTTAATGCCACAGAGGTACACTTAAAAATGGCTAAAGTGGTAAGTGCTATGTTATGTACTTTTTTATAATAAAAACAAAAGCCACTGTCCTCTGAGAGAATGTCCAAAATTTAGCTTGGCATAGGAGAACTATCACAACATACCCCACTTTATCTGCAATCTCTCTTCATTTTCCACCATTTCCCCTCATTAATCCTTGAGAAAAGAGACCTTTCATTCACCCTGCCATCGTAGCATCTAGTACCTGACACGGTGTGAGGGGTTGTAATGACTGACTGGGTGAATGTTCAGCCTCACTAAATGTTTTGTTACTCCCCTAGTAATCAGCTATATACTTTCACACCTCCATGCCTTTACATGAGTCATTCTTCCCAGAATAGCCATCCCCTCTTCTCTACTTACCAAACACCTATTAATTCTTCAGGACCCATAAACATCACCTCTTCTGTTAGACCTTACTTCAAAGAGTTGATCATTTCCACTTTCCTGCTCTCATAGCATTTTATAGAAGATTTCAGTCTCTATTTAACACATACTATTATTTATTTACATGTGTTTTTTCCTGGTCACTCTGTGAACTCTTGGGACAATGAGTCTTTTTCTATCTTCTCTAGCACACAGGTTGGCACATAGTAAAAGCCTCCCTAAATACTGCATAAATGAGTAAGTGAACGAGCAGCTGATTTTTAATTTCCAGGCTTCCCTGATTGGCTTCTGGCTATGGATGCGAGTCCCTAGCTGGTATCCTGAAAGCTACAGGAATTCAGATCTAATTCATTCCGGCTGTCAAGTGCGTCCAGGAAGGGACCCTGAAGCACAGGGAGTCCCACACCGGCCAATCCTAGGGTGAGAGAAAGTCAAGATTCCATATCCCTGTGCCCACCTCTTCCAGGCACAGCCTTGGGCCCTTGCTGTCTCCCCTAAAGACCCAGGGAACATTTAGAGGTTCACTTACAAACATAACATGACAGCTGGAAAGGACCCAGAGATAAGAGAGGTAGCCCATCCGCCTCATTTTACAGATGAGGAAAGTGAAGTCCAAACAAGTCAACAGCCAGGATGGAGAGCCCATGGTGAATTAATGGCAGAGTCATAAATAAAGCCTAGGTTTCCGGCCTCTCCATGACACCAGGCTGCCTTCAGCAACAGAATCCCCAGATTGAGGTTCATGGGATCCCAGGTCAAGATCCAGTTGTACTACTGACTGGCTGGGGGAGCTGAGGCTGGTCTAAAATCTTCTTGGATTTCCGTTTCCTCTTCTGTAAAATGGGGTGGATATTAGCCTCTCGGGACAGCGGTGAGGAGCAAATGATATAATGAATGGGAAAGGAATTCTTATTTACTAGTAACAGAACTCAGACTGGAGTGAGGCGGTGTATGGGAAACCAGGGGATGTCCAGAGAGGCGTGTGCCAATCACATCATCTCTCTGGGCCTCAGTTTCCTCATCTGCAAATGCAGGACATGGCCTGGCTGGCGACCGCGACCCTTCCAGATCTGCCGTCCCAGGGTGAGGCCCTTCATGGAGGCGCCAGCACTGAGGGTAGGACCCTGGGGGAAGGGACGAGGGGGCTCGCGAGGGGCCTCAAGTTACCGTCTTGCAGTAGCGCCGTCTTCTCGGCAGCCCGCAGACTCCCCAACCAGCCTGTCACCGCCATCTTCCCTCCGCCCAGCCGCGTGCCCGGACGCTGCCATGGCAACCGTTCTGCCTAGGGTCACTTCCGGCTGACCCGGAAGGTGTTCTGGGCATTTGTCCTTCCCGCCCCACCCCACCCCCACCGCATCTCCCACGCCTTCGCCTGCTCTCATTGGCTGCTTTGGTAAGTAGTTTTTTCCTGGCCCCACTCAGGTGACCAACCCGGCCTGAAGTTGAACCCATCCTAGACCAAATCCCGGGAGTGGGGAGGGGGCTGGGCCCCCTCAGGGCAGGGTCCCGACGCTCCAGCCGTCCTGTAGTCCCCAGCTGGGAGTCCCTGATGCGCGCCAGCTGCGTACGCGGCGGAGACCCCACACCTGCCGGAGTCTTCTCTACCCCCAGCTGTGAGGCCAAAACTTCCCCAATCCCGGAAGGCGCCCCACCCCAGCTGCGGCCGGGCCCCGTCTCCCTGCAGCTGCGGGACTGAGCACCCCGAGCCGAGAGGCCCGCGACTAGGCAGGTGCAGGGCGTTCCCACTGCCCCGTTAACATCTCCCCCGCCCCCCGCCTCGTTTTCCTCTGTGGGTCTGTGATGGGGATAGAGAAAGATTATGTGGGGTTTATGTGCAGGTTTCCCCCAGTCTCCACTCCTCTTGGGAGCGCAAGGGCTTCCTAAAGATGTAGCTCCATTTCCTAGCCTGATATCCCCTTTTGGTAAAGCCCTTTGGAAGTGGGATGCAGCAGGGGCAGACACTGCACTGAATCTTTAGAGTAACCCCACTGAGGAATGATATCGTTTCCTTACTCTCAAAAGCTCCCCAAATAGTCCCATTCTTCCGCCCATAACCCCAATATTCTGACTTTGAAAGGCTGGTGAGTGTAGAGGTAGGCTAAACTACTGACGTTCACTTGGGTTTTTGGAGACCCCGGGGATCTGGGCTCCTGCCCTCAAGGCTTGATCGGTAGAGATCCCACCTCCATAGGCAGAGGGCTTGGGGAACCTCAATTCTGGGTTTCTACAAAACAGCTGCTGTGATCAGCTCTCAAACAGAAAGGACAAGATCCAGCCATATCTCAATGGACCCCAGGGGTATCTTGAAGGCATTTCCCAAGCGGAAGAAAATTCACACCAATTCACCATCAAAAGCACTTGCAAAGATTCCCAAGAGGGAACACGGAGAAGCAGGAGGAGGTGAGCAAACCCATCTCAGAACCCTCATGTGCTTGAACCCTCAGGATTCCTACGTTGTTCATGTTCAGAATCAGATGTTAGAGCTGACTCTGCCCACCCAGGGCCTGCAGGTTTGTTTGTACCTGCCTTGCAATAGGCTTGGTCTCCAGTCTTTGACAGGCTGCTGGCTGGGGTATCTTCTACCCCACCCCAAGACCTCCATCACTCAGAAAATACTCCTTGGTCCCTAAAGAAATGACCAGCAGAATCCTTTCCTCTCAGGTTCCCAGAGTTATAAGCTATTTTACAGCCAAATTGACAAATAGATGGCAAAGGCTTACGTGGGAATGGGGAGGGGGAATCTCTGAGACTGTGAGGCCTGTAATGGCAAACATGTGTGCCTTGTGCCTAGTACATAGTAGTAGGTTTCTATTAATATTGTTGAAAGAATAAATGATCAGATGAAGTGATTTATAGAATACCTACAATGTGCCAGACACTCTTCTAGGTTACATGAGGAAACAGGACATATCAAAATCCTTGCCCCTTTCATTCAAGTGATGGCTATGAGGAAATTAGCTATGCTTGGGGTGGAATCTTCAGAATGAAGGCTGTCTGGATGGAAGGGAAATGATTGTCCAGGGGCAGGGGACTGCAAAGGGTTCATTGGGATATATCTGAAAGTTACAATAGGCATCTGGATGTCCTCTCCACAGAGTGGCTGAGCTCCCTGCGGGCCCATGTTCTGCCCACTGGCATTGGGCGAGCCCGGGCAGAAGTCTTCGAGAAGCAGATTATCCAGCACGGTGGCCAGATATGCCCTGCCCAGGCAGCAGGGGTCACTCACATTGTGGTGGATGAAGGCATGGACTATGAGCGAGCCCTCCGCATCCTTAGACTGCCCCAGCTGCCCCCAGGTGCTCAGCTGGTGAAGTCAGCCTGGCTAAGCTTGTGCCTGCAGGAGAGAAGGCTGGTAGACACGGCAGGATTCAGCATTTTCATCCCCAACAGGTGGGCTGGTCTCAGTCTTTCCTCAAATGTTTTCTGGCAGCATCTTGAGCATTCTTCTTGGGTTATTAAAAATAACTCTCATTGTCTTAATTGGACACAGTGGAAAACCAAGGTTTCAGAGTAGAGAAAGGTTGGGAGCAGAGATAGGGTGAGGTCTTTGGTATCTTAACCTCCCATCACTGTCCCTGCAGGTGCCTGGACCAAACACAGCTCAGCAAGGCAGATCAAGACTCTTCTACTCCTCCTGGAGCCCGTGAGCCTCTGCTCAGGACAGCCCTCTCCCCTCCTCCTTCTCCTGCCAGACCTGTATCTCCTCCCCGGAGGGCAGAAGAGGCTCTAAGCACCCAAGTCCAGGTCAGGAGCCTTCCAGCCCCCAAACTCCCCTCTCCTGGAAATTAGATCACAGAAGCAGGGAGGGCCTGGTGGTGGTTCAGAAAGTTCCAGGCCCCTGAGAGAGGAGGGTTCTCTTTATTATGAAGCCACTTAGTTCTTCCCAACCCTCATCGCTCCTGCATTTGCCATGTACCACTGGGGATGCTAGGGCTGGGCTCTGGGGGAAGCTGAATGGAAATCAGCCCCACACTTAAGGAGACCCATGTCTGCACAAAAGACCCAGCCTCATTCTTGGGTCTGACTAGGAGATTCAACCCCACCCTCAAGGAGCCCTCATCACTGGGGCAGGAATTGATTGTCTCTTCTCCTTCCCTACCTCAAGCCTGGCTTTGATGATGAAATCAGTGATGGGGAAGAGACCCAGGTTAGCGCAGCTGATCTGGAAGCCTTGATCAGTGGCCACTACCCTACCCTCCTTGAGGAAGATGGTGAGCCTTGCCCAGCTCCGAAGGGCCTGGATAAGTGGGTCTGTGCACAGCCTTCAAGCCAGAAGGCAACCAACCACAACCGTCACATCACAGAGAAACTGGAAGTGCTGGCTAAAGCCTACAGTGTTCAGGGAGACAAGTGGAGGGCCCTGGGCTATGCCAAGGCCATCAATGCCCTCAAGAGCTTCCACAAGCCTGTCACCTCCTACCAGGTATCTGACAGCCAGGGCAGGGTACGCAGGGGAAGGGGGAGGTCTTCTCTTTACTGGCCAGAGATTGGTGGAGGCATCAGTCACAAATGGAGATCAGGTGGAGTGGTTAAGATTTTGTGATGTCTGGGACTTGCACAAAAGCAAAAAATGGGGGGATTGATGAGAGCAGATTGACAAAATCTTGATAATTATAGAAGCTGGGTGACAGGTACTTGGCAGTTCATTATACTGTTCCCTCTACTTTGGAATTTTTTTCCATAATAAAAAGTTTTTTAAAAGTTTAGAATCTGGAGGCCAACAGACCTGGGTTTGAATTCTGATTCCCATTATTCACTAACTGTGTGACTTTAGGCAAGTTACTTAAACCCTTTGAGCATCAATTTCCTCATCAGTAAAAAGGGACTAACAGTAGTAACAAATTCAGTGTTCCTGTGAAGACTAAAGATGATCTCTGTAATGCAGGACCTGATGCACAGTAAGCCCTCAGTAAATGTTAGCTTGCACTATTGTGATGATGGTGGTGATTAGTATCATCATTATTGCCTTTTCTCTATTTCCTCTGCTGATCCCCATCCCTCTGGGAACCAAAAGACAAAGTACGCAGCCCATTCCATCCACACTTCTCATCTTCAACTGTGCCCGAGCTTTACACGGCCATCAGTTGCCAACTGGCCAGGCTGGCTTTTCTTCATACATCTGCTAAAGGAGTCAGCTTCCCCACTGCTGGCTCTACCCGTCCCATCTTCTCACTCTTCTTTCCTGCCTCTGCCTCCTCCTCCTCTAGGAGGCCTGCGGTATTCCCGGGATTGGAAAGCGGATGGCTGAGAAGATCATAGAGATCTTAGAGAGTGGGCATCTACGGAAGCTGGATCATATCAGCGAGAGTGTGCCTATCTTGGAGCTCTTCTCCAACATCTGGGGAGCTGGAACCAAGACTGCCCAGATGTGGTACCATCAGGTCATACTGTTTCCCAGCCCCTACTTCAGTTTTGCTATATTTCAGAACTTGTCTCACAGTTAAATTACCCTGTGCTCTGATGGGAATGAAGCCAGACTATAGGGAGACCACTTTTCAAGGGGACCAGGGCTCATGTAGACCCCTCTCCTGGCTCATAGAACTTGGTATCCTTGAGGCGTTAATCTGTGGTGTAGGCAGAGATAGGAAGTATGTTTCTCTGTCCCACAGACCAGCAAAGGCCTTCCTGAGGAGACCAGGCCTCAGGGCTGAGTATCCAAATCACTAGTTCCCAAACCTGGCCACGTACAGAATCACCCCTAGTCTGATGGAATCATGAACCAGTGTTTTAGGATGGTGGCAGGGCTGAATGGGGGCGTGTCTTCCATGCTCCCTGCGTTTCCCGAGTCCCAGTGTATTACAGACCCAGCCGCTCCTGGGGTTGGTCCTGCCTCAGGCCTTCTTTGGAGTCTAGGGTTGGTGGAAGCCTTGTGTGTGTGCTCATTCACTGTCTCTTCATTGGTCATGGAGCCTCATAGCCTTCCTATCTGGTTTCTTTTTTCCAGGGTTTCCGGAGCCTAGAAGACATCCGCAACCAGGCCTCCTTGACTACCCAGCAGGCCATTGGCTTGAAGCATTACAATGACTTCCTGGAACGCATACCCAGGGAGGAGGCCACAGAGATTGAGCAGACAGTAAGCACATGTCCCAGAACAGTGAGGAGAGCCAGGTGCTGCCCTTATAGCAGGGACTGGCTTGAAGCCAAGAACTCCTGATCCCTCAGCTGGGACCCCAGTGGGCAGAGGAAGCTGTAGTTCACCAGAGGTTGGGACTAGGGGAAAGAGCAAGTTGAGACTGAAGCTGCAGGTCCAGAGGAGGGGTGGGTGGCTTTTGTTTGGAAGGACTGCAATACCAGCTCTCTGGATAAGGGTTCTCAGCGGTTAGGCAGAGCAAGCGTTGGCTTAGATGCTAGAATGGCGTTTGGACTGGGTTAATGTTAGGGCTGGGTTAGAGAGGGATTATGATCAGAACTGCTTGAGGATATGGGGGTTTGAACTGGGCTAGGTTAGGGTGGGTCAGGGCAGAGGTTCTTTGAGAACCTGATGAAAACTATGGGCTCTTTCTCTCCAGAATTTGTATAAATGTGCAAAGTTTTATATCTCTTTCCAGATGTAGGGGCCTTCTGAAACCCACCCAAGGCTGGTTCAGGGTTTGGGTTAGAGTTGGTGTAGAAACACAGTGCCAGTAGGATTAGCTTTGGGGTTAGAGGAAAGCTAGATCAAGAGTTGAGTTAAGGTTAGGCCTGAATTAAGAGTAGGGTTTTCTTTGTGTTGGATGGTTTTCAGATTGTGGTTATCCTAGAAATAAGGTTTGGGCAAGATTAGGGTTTGGTTTAGAGTTAGGGTTAGATGTATCATTTGTTCAAATGGCATTAGGATTAGGGGCTGGTTGCTATGGGCAAGTTTGCTCCCTTTGGTCTAGGATTCTGATAGGGAGGACTCCATGGAGACTCTGGCCCAGCTTAGTTGAAATCAGCCTCCAGCTCTACTCTAGGCCGTGGGACTGTGAGGCTGGCACAGGATGGATGGACAGGCCCCTTTGTCCACCTGACACCAGGCCTTGGTGCTGGTGATGACACTGTCACTCAGCCACGGTATCTGGGCACGGAGAATGCCTCAGTGAGCCTCTGGCCTCCAGCCCCTTGGAACAGAAGTGGCTTCCCACCTGGCCAGCTTCCCCGACTTAAGGGCTCCAGCCTTAGGAGTTTTTGATGGGATTACTCATCCTAGGCCTCCTCCCATCCTCTTGGGAGGCTCAAGAAGGGAGTGAAGGGATTAGCAGAGCCAGCCTGTCAGGAGAATTGAGGTGTCCTGGCTGCGGGTATCCAGGGCCCCAGAAATCTCAGTGTCCTGGCGTGGAGTCGGGAGGCCATCTGCATATGAAAGGCCTCAATGTCTCTGGGGTGGAAGCTAATGGGCTTATCCCCCTCAATGAGAGATGATCCTTCAGCTGACAGTCCCCTCTGGCTCAGCCCCCTCCCCCCTGAGCCCCATTCCTCTAAGTAAGAATGTGGGCATTGGCTCAGAATTGCCTCCCTCTTTGCTTTCTTTCCTTTCCTTTCCTGCAGGTGCAGTTATATTTCTGGGTTCCATTTTCCCTCAGACCTGGGCCCAGGGCACCCTGTCAGCCAGCTGCTCAGGCCTCAAGCCCCAATTCACACACTGCCGTTAGCTCCAAATCCGTAGATACCTGGGGCTGCCGAGATCTGGCTGAGGGCTTCCAGGTACCTGGCCCTATGTCCTAAGTGGAGTTTCACAGGCCTGGGCATCTGGGTTGGGGCAGGGGCCAAGAGAGTTGTCTTTTTTCTCTTAAAGAGCTCTAGAGGGAAAGATCAGTGCTTGCCCTCAGAATCAGAGTACACATCTTCTTCTGTCTCTCCTCAGGCTGCCTCCAGTGGCATCTTCTGTCCTAGTGAAGCTACAGAACAGCTGCTCCCCAGGGTAGATCTCTGGCCTCTGTTCCTTGGGGCTTATTCCCTCATCGTGCATCCAAGGATTGGCTTGGGGCATCAGCTGGGGATGTGGGTCCTGGGTCAGGGAATGCCCTCGGGCTGCCGTGAGAAAGGAACTCCTCACAGGGCTGGAGGCCCACAGCCCCTTACCCCCTCACTGTTCTTTCCCAGGTCCAGAAATCAGCTCAGGCCTTCAACCCTGGGCTGCTGTGTGTGGCATGTGGTTCGTACAGACGGGGGAAAGCAACCTGTGGTGATGTGGACGTGCTGCTCACTCACCCAGATGGCCGATCTCACCAGGGCATCCTCAGTCGCCTCCTTGACAGCCTTCGGCAGCAAGGTATAAGCTCCATCTCTGGGTGCACAGGTTGGCACAGGGCAGGGAAGGGCTGGACGGCCTCCAGGAGGGAGAGCCTCAAAGCTGCAGTCTCCAGGCAGGAAGCAGGGAAAGGTTGCTTTGTGAGAACCCCCCCTTTCCTTTATGGCCAAAGCCGTTTCAGGGAAGAGAAGAAACAGCTCCCCACACCTACCCAGAGGTGCTCAGTAATACCTGCAGGTTGAAGGTCTCATCTGATCTTTCTGTGACACTAGTTGGGGCCTGGGGAGGAATTACTATCATTTTACAGATAAGGAGACAGGCTCAGAGAGGGCAAGGTCACCCAGCAAATACATGGATGAGCTGGGGCTAGAGGACCCAGGGGTGATCAGGAAAGATCTGGGAGGATGGGACGGCCCAGGGCCTGGCTCCCTGTGCTCCTAGCAGCCATCCTGTGTTGGGCCAGGATTCCTGACTGATGACTTAGTGAGCCAGGAGGAGAACGGCCAGCAGCAGAAGTACCTGGGTGTGTGCCAGCTCCCAGGGCCAGGGCGGCGGCACCGACGACTGGACATCATCGTTGTGCCCTACAGCGAGTTTGCCTGCGCCCTGCTCTACTTCACTGGCTCCGCCCATTTCAACCGCTCCATGCGGGCTCTGGCCAAGACCAAGGGCATGAGCTTATCAGAGCATGCCCTCAGCACAGCTGTGGTCCGGAACACCCAAGGCCTCAAGGTGGCGTCTGGCCGAGTGCTGCCCACCCCAACTGAGAAGGATGTCTTCAGGCTCTTAGGCCTGCCCTACCGAGAACCAGCTGAGCGGGACTGGTGACCCATGGCTGCAGGGGAGGGGATGCCAAACTGGACCGGCACCCCACCTGGCCATCCAGTACTCCCTTCTCCCCTCAGCTGGCTGAACCTCACTGCTTCAACTGCCAGCTCCCTGGGCCTGAGGGAAAGGGCCAGCCTGGCTGCCAGGGTGTGCACAGCCCTCTCCCTGACAGGAGCATGCTGCTTTCCCTTCTACCTCACCACTGGCCCTGGCCCCTGGCCACATTCTAGGCAGGAACAGGCGGCTGGTCTGCAGCCAGCTTCCTGTGCCGAAGGCCCAGGCATTCATACTTCCCTGCCCTAAGGAGGGTCTAGCTGCTGGGGGTGGGATGGGGCTGCAGGGGGAGAAGCAAGCAGCTGTCGCCCAGCATCACCCAAGACCCCTTGGAGAGGAGAATGAGCCATTCCACATGTACTCCCTCCACCCACCCCACTTCCTGTGCAGCTGGAGGTGTGTCGTGGGGGCACCCCCGGCCTGGTGAGGACAGCATTTGAAGGCTCAGGGGCCCAGTAAAGTGCATTTGACATTTAACCTGCTTGGTGTCTTGAGCTGCTGCAGCCCTTACCTGCCATCTGACTCCTGGGCAGGGATAGAGATGGGAGCTGAATGAGAGCCCAGAAAGGCAAGTGAACTGCTCTCCACACAGGCCAGGCCCGAGGCAACTCCTGAACTCAGAAAGTGGTAGGGTGGACGTTAAAAGAGAGAATTCATGGAGTCAGGCATTAGGTGCTCGTATCTACCCGTCAGCATCTCCTGTGAGCCCTGCCCTAGAACAGGCTATCTGGGGACATGAATAACGGTGATGGGACTCATTAGGAATAGCTAAATGGTGATCTCTGTGCCACTGACAGGGCTGAGGCAGTCAGGGAAGGCTGCCTGGAGGAGAGGAAGGGGGGCCTGGCAGGGAAATAGCCTGTTTGAAGTAGGGTGAGCGGCTCTGGGAACAACTAAGGAACACATGTTAGAGAGGATGCTGTATGCCAGGAGTCAGGAGAAGGCCGGGCTGCTAGAGGACGGAAGTCCAGCTTAGGGGCTTAGTTTGATAGAGCAGAGAGGAGCAAGTCCAGCTCGTTGGATCAGGATGGTTTTTGGAGGCTGGACCTTGTGGGACAGGGAGAATTTGTGAGGGGAGTGGAGGAAAGCTTGGGCATACCAGGTATGAAGAATAACGGGCCCAGAGGCAGAAGGAGGAGGCTGCACTGGAGCAGCAGGGAGCCTGGAGAGGCTTCGTGACATGGGGGTTTTGAGGGGAGCTCAGGCTGCAGAGACGGGCTCAAACCTGAGTGCTGGCTGTGAGGCAGGGTGGGGGGCGGGTGCCAAGTCCTGCATCTCCCTCAGTAACTTGCAGAGTCCCAGAGCTGGCTTTTGTTGGCTTGGTGTCAGTCAGGGGATCCCAGCAGCCTGAATCGGCCCCCCAACTCTAGTTCAGAACCCTGAAGTCCAAGCCATGGGGCCTTGGCGGCACTGCTCATGCAGAGAAGGAATCAAAAGCCGTGGAGTCTGGGGTGCCCCTTTCACTACCAACCAGAGACAGCCACATCAAAGGCCCAGAAACCGCTGGGAGGGGCGGGCCTCTCCCTCAGAGTGTCTACTCCCAGGGAGGCTGGCTGCCCAGGGCCTGGAGTGGAAGAGAAGAGCTGTGAAATCCCTGTGTCCCCCAGGTGCTAGGGCTGCTTTTGGTCCCTCCTTACTGCTTGTTCTCCTGTGGACTGGGCCCTCAGTGCCCACCACCAGCAAAGGTTGGAGTTGGCAGAAGCCCAAAGCCTGGGGTGTCCGGCTCCAAACGTGGATGTTGCTTCTCTCCTTTTGCTTCCTGCTTCAGTTCCCAGCCTGCCCAGCAGCCTCTCCAGGCCCAGAGGAATGGGGCCTCCAGGGCTAGGAGAAGAGGGAACCAGTGGGTCACGGGGTAACTTGGCCAATTAACGCCTTCCTACACACAGCAAGTTCCCAGACTATTGGGAGGGATAGTGCTGACTTCTGTGAAACCAGGGGCCTGGCCCCCATTCCTGACACCCACTCACACCCACCCCATCTGCCTTAACTCCTTCTCCCAGAAGACTCAGAAATCTGGAGTCCGCCCTTCAAACCATACAAACTCCTGGTCCTACCTCCTGACAAGGGCAGCAGGAAGTCATGGATAAAAAGGAAGAGTGCCTACACCCTCCAGACCCATCCTGGGGCTGGTATACCCCTGGCTGCTCAATCTGACACACAAGCCCAGGAGAAGAGCTGATGGTGGGATTTCTGTGCCTGGAGAAAGGCTGCCCAGTTTGGGGGAGGGGTGGTTCTCTGAGTCCAAACTAAGCAGAGTGTGTTGAGGGCTCCCCAGCCACTACAGAGCCTGCCCCTTCTTCCTGGGTGGGCTCTCAGCCAGTGCCCCATCCTTCTGGAAAGAGAGACTGAATTTCAGAGCTCTGGTGGGAACTGGTGTCTTGTCTAGCAACTGAGCACCCCAAACCACCACCCAATCACTGCGTGGTCCTGAGGAGGAGGAGAGGAGCCCCACAAGCCTGCTTCCTGCCCTTAGCCCAGCCGTCGTCACTCTGTGCTTGAGCCAGAGTTGTCCCTGGACAGCCACGTGTGGGGTCAGCAGAATAATGGTCCCTCAAAGTGATACCCACATCCTAATTCCTAGAACCTGTGAATGTGTTCCCTAACTAGGTGAAAGGGACTTTGCAGACGTGATTAAGGATTTTGAGATGAGATTATCCTGGATTATCCAGTGAGCCCAATTTAACCATGAGTCCTTTAAAGTGGAAAACCTGGGGCTGGCCCAGTGGCGTAGTACTTAAGTTCGTGTGCTCTGCTTCGATGGCCTGGGCTTTGCAGGTTCAGATTCCGGGTGTGGACCTACACACCGCTCATCAAGCCATGCTGTGGTGGTGCCCCACATACAAAATAGAGGAAGATTGGCAGAGATGTTAGCAACAATCTTCCTCACCAAAAAAGAAAGAAAAATAAAGTGGAGAACCTTCCCCATTACAATCAGAGAGAGATGTGACAAGAGAGAGAGATGTGACAGTGGAAGGGAGGCCAGAGAGATGCAGTGTTTCTGGCTTTGAAGAGAGAGGGGCCCACCAGCCAAGGAATGTAGGCAGCCTCTGGAAGCTGGAAAAGGCAAGGAAACAGATTCTACTGTAGAGCCTCTATATAGAATGCAGCCCTGCCAATGCCTCGATTTTATTCAGTGAGACCTATGTCTGACTTCGAAACAATAAACTGTGCAGTAATAACTGTGTTGTTTTAAGCCGCTAAGTGTGTGGTAATTTATTACTGCAACAATAGAGAACCCATAGACTGGATAAGTCTTGATCTCTCCCTGTACAAAGTGAGCGGAGGGACCGTGGGTGTGAGCAGGCCCTGCCCTGAGGTGGAGAAGGTCCCCCGAAGTGCAGTGGGGTGTGGGAAGGGGAGGGAGCCTCCCATGCCTGGAGGAGGGAAGGGGCAGGTGGTAGGCAAAGCCCTGGGCCCCAGCCTCTCCACTGACTGCCACGTGCTCAGTCTGAGCCTCTGTTAATGTCAGTTTCACTCTGTCACTTTGTGCCTAAGATATAGTGCTCTCTGGGCTGCTTACCCCAACCCTGCCAAGCCGGGAGCCTCATCTCCCAGGGCCTGGAGTGATGACATTGGCCTTAGCCTTAGACTTTGCACTGAAAGGGGAGTAAGATAAGGCCAAACTTTTCTCCTGGGTTCTTGCTGCTTGTAGGGGAGCAGTTGTGGGCACAGGGCCAGGGGCCTCGCAGGCCTGGACTGGGCATGGCAAGGTGGGCAAGCCCAGCCCTGTCCTACCCTCCAAGATCCAAGCTGGGAATAGAAAACCCAGGCCCTTTGTCCTGCTTCTAACAGGAGAGTTATGGCATTCCTGTCCCTTTAAATGGAAGGCCTGCCTCTTGCAGGACTAGGGCCTAGAACTTAGAGAAGACATTGGCCTCACTCCCTCTCTCCACTCCCCGCAGCAGGAGAGCTCCTCTGCAAGGCCTCCCCACCACCTCAAAGACTGACCTCACATGGCAGCTACAGCTGTTGGGGCACCTGCTGCTACCCAGACTCTGCCGACCCCGGGAGCTGCCCCAGGTCTAGCATCGGCTCAGCCCCAAGACCTTTAGCCCTGTGTCCACTCTGCCCTTCAGTCTGGGCACCAGCCAGCTAGTTTTCCAGAACCCCTGAGCTCTGGAACTGGGGGACCCTCAGGGCTGAAGCCCCAAAGCTGGCCTGAGACTTTGGGCCAGACCTCACCTCCATTGTTGAATTGGGGGCTCTGCAAGCTCTGGTCCCCTACAATAGAGGTCAGTGCAGAAGCTTAGCCCCAGAGAAAGAGCTAGAGGGAACATTCCTGAAGAAGGCCCCGGAGATGAGGAGCGGACCCAGGGGTTGAGGGACTGTGCAGAGGGCTCTAAGGATGTCACCAGAGGACAGTACAGGCTCCAGGCGAGGGGCCACCACTTGCTGCTTGAGTGGAACCTCTGCTTGGCACTTAGCCCTGCTGGACTCAGGCCTGGCCCTGACAGGGCAGCCCGTGGCCTCAGATACAGTGTGCCTCCCACAGCAAGGCTCCCCTCAGCCCTACTGCCCTCACCCATGGGGCTCCGGTTCCCTCAGCTCAGCTGTCACTGTGCCTGTGTCTGTTTCACTGTGTGTTGGTTTGCCTGTGTGCCTAATGTACCTTCCCGCGCCCTGTGTTTGTGTGCTGTGTGTTCATGATTTTGTGTTTGTATACGTGTGTGGGCACCCGGCTATGTGTCAGTGTGTCCCGTCTATCTAGACCTCTGTGTGCATGCCCCTAGGTTATCCAGGGCTCAGGCAGAGCCTGGGGTTGGAGGGGGAGTCCTTGGAGTCCCCTGTAGTGCTGAGAAGGGACCACAGAAGGTGGCGGAGCCCTGGCTGAGCTCTGGACTCTGGGTCCTTGTGTCCGTGGAGGCGGCCACAGGGCGGGCCGCCTGCGTCAGCCTTGAGCGGCCATCAATAGCGCGCGGTTAATTAATTTGATGGGAACAGCAGGGACCGCCGTTTGCATTTAGTGAAGTTCCAGGAACTTCCAACCTCATCTTCATAATTGGCCTCATAAATTGTGAGAAAGAGAGAGATCAGCAAAGCAGGAGGGAGGAGGGGCCGCCCGTCCGTCCTTATTTAATTTTATTGCTGAAATTCATCTTTTTAGCCTCCTCTGGAATCGGCTCTCCCTGCCGGATTCGCCTAATCATGATAAATTAATATTCATTTCCCCGCCTCTTACCCAGCTCCCACGCTTGGATGGAGTTGGGGAGGGTCTCCTTCCAGCCCCTCTGCTAGGCCTTGATGGGGGCCTGGGGGGTGGGGGCCCTGAAGGGGAGCTCACATGCAGATCAGAAAGTGGAGCCTGGGGAGCACTGGAGGGGAGCCTGAGAGAAGGGGCGGCTGTCTTACTGTTGGGGGTGAGGGCTGGGAATGCGGGGTGATTGATTGGGCCTCCCCAATGAGAGGCTCTTGAGGCCCCCCCTCCGTCGGCAGGAATAGCCCAGAGGGTCCAGGATGCTGGGATCAATTACCCCTGCCGAGCTAGGGCTGGGTGGGAGGGACAGGAAGAGCCCGAGAAGGGCCTTTTGGAGACCCAGAGGCCAAGACTGGGGTCAGATAGGATGGATTTGGGACATGGATTTTGTAGGCCCACTCCAGTTGAGAGGTGGGGGGAGCAGAAGGGGTTGGTTGCCCACCTGACCTGGTCTTTGCCCTACTCCCCCGACTAGGTGCAGGCCACTTCGCTCTGTGCAGGCTCCAGGAGGGACCCATCCTCATCTGTGGGGCCTCACAGCTGCCCATGGTCTCTGGCCAACAGAAGCAGCCTCTCCACTTCCCCACAGCCCAGCTCAGCTGGGTGGCTGAGCCTCTTACATAGGGCACCTTGGCGGTGCTGAGCACCTGTCCCAGCTACTGCCCTTCCCTAGTAAGGCACTTTCGAAAGCCTGCAGGGGGTGTTGCTGGAAGAGTAATGCAGTCCTGCTCTTCCCTGGGCAGGGGCCCTGCAGTCCGAAGGGTCGGAAGTCGTCTTCTTGCATCACAGTTAGTATGTGAGCCAGGGGAGGGATGTAGATTTTATCCAGTCCCTTGCCCCATTTTACAGATGAGGAAACTGAGGACCAGAGATGGGAGGTGACTGGCTCAAGGTCTCACAGAAGTCAGGGGGTGCTGGACTAAGAGTGAGGGATGCTTCCACCCCACCTTGGAGGCTGAGTGTGGTGGGCAGGATTCTAGGACCCTCCAGTGACCTTTGCCCTTGTATAACCCCCGCCCCTTTGAATGTGGGTGGGGTCTTCAACTATGATGGACCGTTACTCCTGTGGTTATGTTACCTTATATGGCAAAAGGGAGATTATCTGCATGGGCCTGGTCTGATCACATGAGCCCTTTAAAAGCAGAGTTTTCTCTGGTCAGTAGCAGATTCAGAGAGATTTGAAGCAGGAGGAGGATTCAACATACTTTTGCTGGCTTTGAAGATGGAAGGAGCCATGTGTAAGGACCAAGGAGAGTCCTTGAGGGGCTTAGAGGAGCTGACAGCCAGCAAGAAAATGGGGACCTTAGTCCTACAGCCACGAGGAACTGAATTGTGCCAACAATGAGAATAAGCATGGGAGCCGATCTTCCCCAGAGCTCCCAGATACGAGCCCAGCCTGGCCAACCCCTTGATTTCAGCTTTGTGGGACCCTAAGCAGAGAATTCAGCTGAGCTTGCCTGGACTTCTGGCCTACAGAACTGTGAGATAATTAATGGGTCTTGTTTTTAGGGGCTAAGCTTGTGCTAATGTTTTATGCAGCAACAGACAACTAATACACCAGACTCAGGGGAAGGGCATCTTAGGAGGCATCTGTGATGGAGGGGAGGAAGGAAGGCCGGCAGGTCTGGGCTCTGTCCTAATGCCACTTCCCTCCCCCCATATTCCCACAAGGCAACCATTGAGTGGAAGTGCCCAGCTCCTCATCACTCCATGCTGTTTCACTTGGGACCAAACCCTTGTGAACATTTAAATTTGTGGCTCCTGTGAGGTGGAGTCTGGTGTCCCCCCCCCCCGCCCCCCCTCCCCCGGGGTTATGAGGAGCAGCGAGTTCACCTGTCATAGGAATAGGTCCTTGACGGGAGGAGTTTCTATGGAATTGCCTCCGGCAGAGCCTTCCAGGTGTGGGTAAGGGCTGCTGATAACTTAGGGCACTTTCAAACCAGATCTCCCTTCCCCCTCCCAAACCAGAGTTTTCAAAAATATTTATTCATGGGGCCTGGGTGGGTTCTGGCAGAAGTTGTCTTTCATTCCCACTGGAAGGCACCTGATTCTCTGGAGGTTGGAGAAGACCAACTGACATTTTGCAAGCTATGAAAAGAGTCTCCAGTGAGGAGACCTGGGTTACTGCACCACATTTCGGGTTTATTTCCGCAAGGTTTCAGCCGCGTTTACTGACTGACACTGAGCCTGGCCAGTCCACTCTTACTTAACCTAGCTCTGCACATGGATTATATCATATAACCTTCCCAACAGCCCTACGGGTAGTTGTATTATCCCCATTTTGCAGATGAGGAAAGTGAGGCCCAGAGAGGTTCTTTCACTTGTGCTAAGTCACACAGCACAGGAGGAAGAGAGGTGGGTTTCAACTCAGATCTCTATGACCCAGGAAGCCCTGCTGGTTTCCCTGGCTCCCCTCTGGGAGTGGCTCTAGCTCAGCTCTAACTGGGTTTTCTGTCCTAACCTCTCTCCCTCCTGTGTATCCAAAGCAAAGAGCCCTGAGCTTTTCAGTCTGTGGAGGGTTCCTAATGCTGACGACATAGTCCCTGCCCCTGAAACCTGGGGTTTTGAATCAGCAAATGCTCACCTACCCTGAGATGGGACCCCTGACCTCCCACCCTCATTAGGGAATTAATGGTTTGGGGGGCACTGACTCCTAAGCTCCACCCTGCTGGAGGCAGGGGTCCTGGCTCTATAGTTCACATATATCCCTGTACATGCCTAACCTGTCCCCCGTGGTCCCCACATGTGTCCCTCACAGACCTGACCCCTCCCTCCCAGCCCCACACATGCCTGACTTGTTCCCACATGGACTCCACACATGGCCTGAGGGGGGCCCAGCCTGGCCTGAGACATCCCCTCACCCTGACTCCAGGCTTCCCCTGAGGCATCTTCTCTCATCACCGTGACTTTGGACTCAGTGCTGTATGGGAGCACTTTGGGATCAGTTTGACAAGGGCCTCTGGTCAGGCCACCCTACCTACCTGCCAGGCCAGACACACCATTGGAAAGGAATCACCCTCTGGCCTGCCCTTCTTCCTCCCAAGCTGCCTAAAGAGGAGAGAGCCCAGGACCCTTAGGGTCTGGCCCCAGGAGAGAGGAGCCCAGAGGCCATGCCCTTCCTCTCTCTGCCAGAGAACAGTCCTGGAGCGCTGGGCCACCCCAAATTCCCACCTCAGGAGCCAAGGACTGCAGCCCCCACCTCAGAGCTTCTGGAAGCCAAGGCCTCCTCCCCACCATGAGGGCCTCCCTGACCCTTCCCCACCCAAGTGCCTGTGGAAGCTTCAGGACCAAGCGGAGGAGGAGGGCTCCAGGAAGATGCCCTGGAGGAACCCCGCCTGCTGCCCTGTGAAGCACAGGCTCAGACTGCAGATGCCCCTCTGGAGCCTGGCTCCCTAGGCAAGACACGCGCTCTCTTCACTCCTCGCTTCAAGTTCCTCTTTCTGTACCTCACTTCCTCCACTCTGTAGGAGCAGACAAACGGGCTTCTCTAAGATATGGAACGGGAGCGGCTGCTCCGGAGCAGGGGGATGGCGGGACAGAGAAGTGCTCCAAGGGGCATCCTGGGTGGCAGAGGCGTCGCCGCAAACGGGTACCTGCCCGCGGGGCCTTGGGGTGGGCCTGGCGCTGCCGCCAGGTGTGTTGGGCTGGGGCTGGGGCGGGCATTGAGGCCCACGAGCGCGCTTCCCGGGAGGCGCCAGCAGAGGGCGCGCGAGGACCGGCGAAGAGGCCCGGCCTTGGGCGAAGGCCGGAGAGAGGGGTGTGGTAGAGAGGGCGGTAGATGCCCGGGAGGAACTGCCCAGGGGGGTTTCTCTCAGTGCTCGAGGGGGTTGGAGGCCTGGGGCTGGAAGAGAGCGGACTGCGCTGTCGCAACGCGGCCCCTCGCTTCTCTGCAGGAGGCGGCCGATGGGGATGTGGTCTGGTGCGCCCCTCCGTGGCTGGGTAGACCCTCCCCATCACCCCTCAGGGGAGCAGGATCTGCGGATCCAGGACTGGTGACCTTGACGCTGAATCGGGTGGAACCCTTCCCCAGACTCACCTCTGATCGGGATTCTGTGCCTCAGTTTCCCCTTGGGTGAGTTCTGTCCTTGCTCCTGGAAGCTTTTAACTGGGAGACCAAGTGGGGTGAGACGACCCCATGAGAGGGAAACAGTACCTCCTGAGTACCCCCGTCCCCCTCCCCTCGCCAATCTTGTACGCAGAGCTTGAGGGGAAGTAGAAAAAGATGGAGAGAGGAGAAAAGAGTGAGTGATGGAGGGAGGTGGCGCTGGAGAAGCAAATGGAAGGGGAGAGTGGAGGAGGAGGAAGGGAGGAGGGTGGGGTGTGTGGGTACGAAGAGGGGCCTAGTCCTCTCTGTGAGAGCTCTTCTGAGACTGGGGCCATCTTGCGCCTCCTCGGGCGGTGCTGGGGGCTGAGCTCCCCGCTGTATCCTGGGAACCATCGCTCTGCCCGCAGCCCCCCTCCAGCCGCCATGATTTATAGCTGGGCCAGTCCCTGCGACCTTGGACGGATAACTAATGACGGGTCAATAACGCTACAGAAAAAGTGATCTGGTGAGGGAGGAGGGCCGATGCCCATTAGCCGGCCCATCTCTTTCCTCCCGGCATCTTCTCTAATCCCCGTGCTGCTCGCTGAGGTCGCCTTGCTGGGTGTCTCCCCGAGGGCCTCTTGACGGGTCTGAGAGGTGATGGTTAACCCAGCTGAAATAGGGGAGGGGGCGGTATGGCCAAGAACCTACTGGAGAGACCCAAAGTGGGTCACATAGGGGTGAAGGCGACAGGTAGGGGTCCTGGAAATACTCCCTCCCTGCTTCTGTAGACAGGAGGAAGTCACACGTCTGGAAGTCAAAGCTGGCAGGTGGAATTCCTGTCAGGCAGAAGGCAGGGCACCCTGGGAGGGACGGGGGGGGGGGGGGGGGGGGGGGGGGGGGAGGCGGGGTAGCAGCCCTGGGGCCCTCCACTCCCCTCCACCCCTCTAGGTCTGGCTCCCTCTCCTGGCCGGTATCTCTGGGTGTGTCCTCTGCTTCCCCCTGCACCCCAAGCCACCATGCGTTAGACTGTTTACTTTAGTCATGGGTGGCACCTCATATTCGGCTGTGTCCCTGCTTGCAGGTGGGTTGTGAGAGGCAGGGGCCTGAGTCTCAGAGTACGCCCCAGCTTCTTCCTCCCAGTCTGCCTACTCCCCTCCCCCTGTTTGGGGTCACCTGGGTCATCCTCTGGGTCCTCAGTCTATTTTTGATACCTCAGGGAACCCAGAGTTGGGCGGAAGGAAGGCACTTTCTCAATACCTGACCTGAGTGAGTGCATCTCCCCAGTAATCTCTGTCAGCATCAAGGTGCCGCCGGTGTAAATGTTTTGCCGTTTTATAGTCCCATTTTGTAGACAAAGAAGTTGAAGCTCAGAGAGAGGAGCAGTCAGCCGAGGAAGGAGCTGAGACAGGAATTCAAATTCCCCTGCTCCAAATCATAGCCTTTTCCTGCCCCATCACGGTCACCCTGAGGGCCTGGTTCCTCCCTCAGTCGGCTCATCCTGATCTCCTGCCGGGCTCTGTCTGCAAAGCAGAGACACTCAGTGAGGGGGCCACCGAGGCAAGGGCAAAGTTTCCCCAAAGTAGGCACAGGGTGACAAAACAACCCTGGAGGAAGTATAGGGCAGTGGCAATGGGAAGGGGGAACATATCCCGGCCGGCATGTGCCCCTCATGGTGGGGGACGGGAGGCCCAGTGTGTGTAGTGTGTGGACTCATGTGTGCTCATTAATTCATGCATTCACTCATTCCTTCAACAAACAGTATTGAGTGGCAATCGTGTGCCATGCCCTAGGGACACAGGGGTAGCACCAGGGAGCTTATACTCTAGCAAGGGCAGCACATAGAATAGGTGTGTTTTAGGAGGCATCCCTGTGGTGTGTGGCAGTGTGTGGACTCACTGTGGAGTGGGGAGGAGCATGGGCAGAGGCATTTGCAAGGTGCCAACTCCTGCTCTGGGGATGGAGACACTGAGTCTTCACCATCACCTCCACCCCTCACTTCACATCCAGATCTCACACACCCCCTGGCCCAAACCACACTCACGTCTTCTCCCCTAGACGTGCTCCTTCTACTGTCTTACTTAATCTGGAAACCTGAGAGATCCCTAGCTCCAGGACCGGCTACATAATTTTCAGGGCCCGGTGCCAAATGAAAATGCAGGCTCCTTGTCATAAAATTATAAAGTTTCAAGACAAAGCATTAAACTAAGCATAGGCTCTTCTAAATGCAGGACCCCCTGGGACTGCACAGGTCACACACCTGGGAAGTTGGCCCTGCCTGGCACCTCCTGTTTACTTCTTTCCCATTCATTGACCTCCTGGTCCTCTGCTTTTCCGTGTCCAGTGTAGCTGAGCCTTCATGGGTCTCTCATGTGGACCTACCCCAGCCTCCTCGTTGGCCCCTAGCCTCAGCCTTTTCTCGGCCCCCAGTCTGTCCCATAAGTTTCATTCTTATCACTCTCACTCAACACCATTCGCTCGGACTCTTGGCCCCAAACACTCCCTACATGCTCCCATTTCTATACCTTTTCTTCAAAATTCGATTTCTTTTGAAAATTTACTCTTCCTCCAGGAAGACTTTTGTGATTTTCCAGTTGGAAATCTCATATCGCAAACTATGTACTTAGATCAACACACAGATCATCTTCTGCCTTCGTTCATAGCCATTTGTCTGTGCCCTCTAGTAGACTTGAAATTCCAAAAGACAGGGATGGTGTCATATTCATCACTGTAACTCCACAACACCTAGTTGACATGTGCCTGGGAGGGGGCTCAGTTAATATTTGTTGATGCAGTTGTGGGCATCTTTGGCATGTGGGTATGTTTGGAGGCCCTGAATAGCGTGCACAGAACTTACGTAAGAGCTTGTGTCCATGTACAAGCATTTTTGCTTATATGTTTACATATTTCCATGTCCATGCACATGCAGGCATGTTGGGAGTATACATGTGCGCAGACATAAGTGGTTTCTGTAGGCGTGTGCACAAATTGCAGTGCATGGGAATGCATGGCTCTGTGTGCACGGATTTATGTTGGATGTGTACCGAGATCTGGGTGCCAGATGTATGCCCATGCATAGCACAAAAATATGTGTCCATGGTCCCGTGAGGTGGGGATTGTGCCTGGACAGGAGCTGCAGGTGCACCGTGCAAGGGCATAGGCGACTGGCTAGTGTGCAGGCCATGTGTGTGCACAGCTGCGTGTCCCAGCCGCAGGCAGGCCCGACGCCTATTGCGCTCCCTGATGCCGCTGAGCGCGCGGCTTTGTTCCTCTGCCAAGGGCGCCTGCGTGGGTTCCCGGCTCGGTGGCCTGGGCATCTTGGGCCCCCGCGGTGATTGGCGGCCGGGAGGCTCGGCTCCCTGCAGGGCGGGCGGAGCCAGATCGGCTCCCGTTACCGGCGCGGGGCTGGGGGTGGGGGGGCGAGGCGAGTAAGGGAGGGGGGGGGGCGGCGCCAGGCCATCCATCTTCTGTTATTACAGCGTAATGGGGCTGCTCGGGCGCCCGCCCATTTGTCATCGGCCTCGTTCGCTGATAACGGGCATTTGTCATCACTTTCCTTTGCACCAATGTCATCAGCGCCGCTGACAGGCGCGGTGGGGCGGGGCGGGGGGGGGCGGGTGTGGGTGTTGCGTGCATGAGCACAGGCGCGCACCTATGAACGTGGGCCTGCTGGACACACGCTCATGCACATACGCACAGGTACACGGAACCTGAGGGAGCACACCGAACCTGGGGGGACACGTGTCCCTGTGTGTGGATCAAGGCTCCTTGGAGACGGACACACATGCAGGCACACACTCAGAACAGCTTCATCTGTCAAGCAGATATTCCCAGCTGGAGATCCTCTTCCCAAGTCGAGGAGCCGGTGCTGGGGGGAGGGGCTGGTGTTCGTGGTTAATAGCAGCTTGAGTGCAGGTGGCCTTCTGCCAGCTCCGTGTGCACACGTGTGACATCACACACCAACATTTATTGAACCCCCCACAGGCACCACAGGCACGTGTGACTGTGTGTCCTATTGGCAAAGTGTGGCAGCACAGGGACAGCCAGACGGTTGTGCTTAGGCCTCCCAGGCTGCTCAAACACCAGGACTTTGGGCAAGTCTGCAGCGCTGGGTGGTGGGGTCATGAGGTGATGGAAGTGGTGAGTGATGGGGTGGTGGATGGTGGGATGATGGGTGGTGGTCCACACAATGCCTTCCTCCCAACCCTCCAGAGACCGTGTAGCTGGGGAATCACCCTTCCACTCCTGGCCCCACGCAGGCTCTGAGGCTAGGCTGATCTGTAGCAAGAGGGACTCAGGAAAGACTCCAGAAAGAATTTCCTGCCTGGGAAGGGTGCAAGGCAGTTTGGGGTAGGGATGGCGCTAGTAGTCAAGAGGGGAGCTTGGAAAGGAGAGATCTCTTGCCTATGTCCTATGCCCTCTGGGTGGGGTCAGGAACCAGCCCACCTGGGGCATGGATGGCATGTCTGCCCAATGCTGCTTTCTACACATTCACTTCAGGATGGCAGAGGGGACTCCATTAGTCCTTATTAGGGAAGGAGACCCCCCCCCCGCCTTGACCTCTCAGGTCCCTGGTTATGTGGCATGTATTAGGTGCTCAATAAATAACTGTTGAATGGCTGAATGATTGAAGACAGGGTGTGGGGAGGAGGTGGAGGTCTTCCTAGTCCCTCCTTGAGTGGCCATCAGTACTGAGGCCCAGATCTCACCTCCCGCCCTCCTCCTAACTCCCTTCCTCACTCCTTCGTAGCCCCCCAAATTCCTCTTCTCCCCCAGCCTCTCCCTCCTGGGCTGAGGGGGAAGGGGTGGGGGGAAGGTCCCCTGGCAGAGCAGGGCTCGCTTGTTCCTTGTAAATGAAGACCATAATTAACATTAAATTAAGGTAATACAAATGAAGGCAACATAGAGGCTGACAAGATGAGCGTTTGGGGAGGCAGTGGGGAGAAGTGATTCATATTTTTAATTTACTGTACGGATGGGCCGTGTGGCTGGGGAGCAGGCGGCTCGCGTGGAGGGGGTGTCGCCCCGCGATGTTTGCTGGGCTCTGAGCGAGCACACAATGACTATTAAACTCAACTGTCCATATAATGGGACAGATTCGACATGACGCCCACTGGAGCACCAGGAGCCTGGCCGGCCAGGCTGTAAATCCTGTCTACGCGGTGCCTGCCTGCCTACCTGCCCACCTGCCCACTTAGCCTGGCTTTGGTCAGGCCTGGGGTAGAGTGGGCACAATCCCCAAGGGGCTTGAGAGGGGCCTTGGACCTGGGGAATTAAAGGGGCCAAAAAGGTTGAGGCTCCTCGCCCCAGCTGAGCTCAGGGTTGGGGGGCACCAGAAGGTCAGGTCTTGAATGTACTGGGGGTGAGAAGAGCCCGGGTATCTCCCTCTCAGCCCAGGACCTCAGTGCCAGGATGGGGCTGGAGCTCGGTGGTCCCAAACGTGGTCTGTTCCAGGAACTGAAGAGAAGACGCTGGTGTCCCAATCCAAAATGGGAGCTAATCGTCATCGTCACCATCATCACCATCACGACTCACATTCACCAAGCACTTACTATGCCCCAACCCCTACTTCTGACCCGTTAACTGAGTCCTCACGACCATCCTATGAGGAAGACGTTATTATCCCCATTTTGCACAGGGGGAAACTGAGGCTGAGAGACAGGGAGTAACTTGGTCACAGAGCTTGTATGTGTCCACTGCCCCACTCCACACCTCCGAACTGAGGGCCTGGGGCGACCCCTTGATCCTGTAAACTGTGCACGGAGTGAAGGCCAGCGTCCCAGGGAGCCCTCACCACTGAACTCTGAGGCCTTAGACACAGAGCCCTCTGGGGACTCAGAGGGTGTGTGTGTGCATGCACGTGTGTACATCCCCCCACCCTCCCTCCAGTCAGAAGAAAGGTGCCAATGAATCCCAGGCTGGCAGGGAGGGATCCCTGCTTACTCACTCTGCAAACAGAGCCGAAAGATGCTCGTCCCTGGGATGAGAGACGCAAGTGTAATTTAGGTTTTGATATTATGAAAGTCTCGCTGCTCTAAAACAGCGGGGCACTCGGTGCCTCATTAATAAAGGATAAACTCGGAGTCTATTTACAAGGCGCTTTTTGGGGTTATTTACTCTCCAATATACATATGTAATGCTGCGCATACTTACCGCTAGGTACAGCTCATCCTTCCAGCTTGGGCCTTGGAGTCACCCTGGGGAGGCGGTCCCTGCAGGGTGGAGAGGGTCACTGGGGAAGAGGGAATGCAGAGGGGGCTGCCCCTGGGACAGGGGAGGCTCTGTGGTACAGGGCCCCACGGGGAGGCGGGGGAGTCATGGAATTTTAGAGCTGGAAGGTAGAAGGGATAAAGGGGACAACCCTATGTCTCCACTTTCCCCTTTCCTCCCTTCCTGATAAGGTATAGGCTTTTTTTTTTTTTTGAGGAAGATTAGCCCTGAGGTAACATCTGCTGCCAATCCTCCTCTTTTTGCTGAGGAAGACTGCCCCTGAGCTCACGTCTGTGCCCATCTTCCTCCACTTTATATGTGGGACGCCTACCACAGCATGGTTTGCCAAGTGGTGCCGTGTCTGCACCCAGGATCCGAACCAGCGAACCCTGGGCCACCGAAGCAGAACATGTTCACTTAACTGCTGCACCACCAGGCCGGCCCCAGGTACAGGCTTAAAGATAAGGTACAGGCTAAGCTCCCTGCTGGGCCTCCAGGTTCTCGCTCCCAGCTCTTCCCTCTGTATCAGGCCAGGGCTCTGCTCTGACCAGATTCTGACCACACTGGGGAAGAGCCCCTGCAACTCTGAAAGGAGGTCAGCCAGTTCCTATCAGCAAGCATGTCCTGTGCAACTGCTGGCTATCTAATCTTAACACCAGCCTTGTCCTGCCACCCCAACATTGTACCCACTGGTGCCTGGAGTGAACCTGGTGTTCCTCAAACCAAGAAGGAGCTTCCCACCCAGTTCCTGGTGCCATTAGCCAGCCATGTAGGGTTGGGCTTCCTGCAGCTGCCCAGCCCCCACCTTTCCCTGCAGCCACCCCCAGCCTGGCCTGCACTCTTTACTTCACCTGTGCTGTCTCGGTGAGCCTGCGGCTATCTGATGACATCAGGCACTGCTTTCATCTCCATTTCATAAAAGAGGAAACTGAGACTCAGGTTAGGGAACTCCCCCAACAGCATACAGCCAGTAGGTTCCAGGCTGGGACTTAACCCAGGTTAGGGTTCTTAACCCCACAAGGCCTCCTCAAGAGTCCAGGGCCTTCACTGCCCATCCTGGCCCCTCTGCTCAGCATGGGCTCCGACCAGCCCATGGCCTCTGCAGAGGAGCTCTGAGCTTCACCCTCCTGAAGCACATCTCCCCTCACCCACTGATCTGCTCATTCACTGAGTCACTGAACACCCAGCACATGTAGACCTGGGCCTGGACATATATAGCCTGAGAGGGAATAAGTGTGTGGGAGCGGAGGCCTTGGTCAGAGACCCGGTTAATGCACAGGGGAGCTTAGAGAGAGGGCTGCCCACCCATGCACCCCCACAGCTTAGAGTTGTGAGGCTTTCTGCACATCAGCTCCTCAGGTGAGAAGTGTGTGGCCCCAGGCCCAGCCTGGGAGTGGTGATGGTGGCATGTGCTTGTATGCAGGCGACATCAGGCCCCCCTACAACCTGCCCACTTTGGACCAAGGAGACATCCAGTGGCCACTAGGAGACCTGCAGCCTTTCTGTAGGAGCTCTGGGTGGAAGTATTAGGGTCTAACCAGTCCCCTGGGAGTGCCCAGGGGTCTAAAAGGACATAATCACCCTCTACCTCCATGTTGGGGTGGAGCTCATGGCTGCTCCAGGCCTCAGTGCTGGGACTCAGTGGGAAGAGAGCAGGTTCTTGTGTATCCTTTCCAACCCCAGAGTTGGGGGAGAGCTGACCGGGAGGGTGCTGGACAGAGGGAGGATGGCAATCAGGAGGATCTGATCCATCATTGTTGGTGAACAATGAGCCGTCACCACCCTAATTAAAGATGTAATTACAGCAAATACATTCTGGGCTGAGAATGAATGACGGATGGCAGGAAGGCACCTTGTAGCCAGCAGCCAGGACTCCAAGCTGGGTAACCCTCCCCTCAGCATGCCCCCCAAGCTGGTTACAGGGTGCCTTGGCTTTTGACAAGATGATGATAGACAGACAGGGACTGAGTCTGGAGCTGAGGTGCCAGGCAAGGCTGGGGGCCAGGGCCTTGTTGGAGAAATGAGCGTGGCAGGGAGGCCGAGGCCAGATTAAGAGGGACTGGGTTGGTGTTCTGTCAGGCAGGGGAGCAGGGCCAGAAAGAGTGGGTACCTCTGTGAGAGCATCACCAGAGCACAAAACAGCATTTCAAGGCACACCTGCTTTGGGAGTAATTGGGCCTCTGCAAATGCCAGAGGGACTGAAGGCTATTGACCTTTGGTCCTAGAAGGTGAGTGCAGGGACCAGGCAGAGGGGACTCAGCCTGTAGAGGGTAACCATAGTGGGGGTCTGGTGGGCTATATTGGCTTTTAGGTCTGGCCCAGACTTCAGGGACTCGGTGTGGGTGGGGGGACTCTCCTGAGGGCCGATTTGTTCTTACCTGGGGGTCAGGGTACAGGGCAGGGCAGGGGACTGGCTACATGAAGGGAAGAGAGATGGGCTCCTTCCACTCACCTGGTGACTGCTGCTCCCTCCTTCAGCAGGGAAGGCCCCCAGACACCCCTCACTCCCTCACCCCTGCCCAGGACCCCCTTAAAAGTTACGGGCACTGGTAGGGACCTAGGGACTGGTTGCCCTGAACCTGGGCTCAGGACATCTTCCTCTACCTAGGATCTGAGCGTCTAGATTCCAAGGCCTGTTTGCCCCAGGCCCCTACCCCAACTGACCCTCAGGGATTAGGAAACCCTGATCACAGGGTCAGGTCACTCTGAGGCCAGCCTGAGCTGTGACCATCCCAGGGCCATCCCAGGTTTGAAGGCCTGCTTGGATGGGGGGCTTGGTGGCCTCAGCCTCTTGGCCCCATCTGCCGTGATGGCCCCTAGCCAGGGTCCTTCAGGGTGTGTGGACTGACCCCAGGGGAGAGAGGGCTGGATGGGGGCTGGTGGGGAGCCCAGGCAGGCATACGGAAGGGAGGGAAGGCCACTGACAGCAGAACAAATGCTTGTAATTTTATAACCAATCTCAGCGTGTCCGTGGGGGGCCGTTTGTGCCTCCACTCAGGACCAATCAGCCTGACAGAGCTATGAGTCTGCCTGAGTGAATGTGAGCAGCTTCCCCCCCCAACACCACTTACTGCAATCTCATTACCTGCCCAGCCCACGACCCGCGAGGGCTGAGGGGCTGCAGGGAAGCAGGACCCAGGCCATGCTGAGGCAGAGCCAGGCCAGAGCCAGGAGTGGGCTAGGGCCAAGAAGGCAGGGTAGGTGGGCCTTGGAGATCCAGTGCCTCAGAGGGACGAGGAAGGCAGGCAGGCTCAGGAAACAACAATTTACTAAGCACTCATTGGTTGCTGAGCATGTAGGATAGGGTTAGGGTACAAGCCTCTGCCCTCAAGGAGCTTGCAGTCTGCTAGGGGCAGATGGCAAGATTACAGAGGGATGGGCCCTGGGGAGGGCAGAGATGGAGAGAGATGTGACCAGAGGGCAAGGAGGGGCAGAACCCCAGAGTGGAGCTAGCAATGGGCAAGGGGTGGGAAGGAGAGGGTAAGAAATCAAGGTAGAGGGAACCAGAGAAACCTCAGGAGTGCTTGCAGAGCCCAGGCAGGGAAACACAGGGCATGGGAAATGCCCACCAGGGGAGAGGGGCCTGGCTGGCCGGTGGTGGATATTAAAGGATGGCCTTGCTGGATAGCTGGCTCTGGGGATGGCTATATGCCCATTAGTCTCTCTAATTGTCAAAAATCTAATTTAGTGTCTGGAGCCCGGGCCAGCCTCGGGTTAAATGGAGGGAGGCAGGCCTAGCCATAAATCTGCCCTCTCAGCCTGGGCTGGTGCTAATTCTGCAGTTAAGTGAGGAGGTGAGGAAGGCAGCAAGATGGGACAGGGAGGGGGTATCTCTGACCCTGCATGCCAGCCCCCGTGCGCTAAGTCTTAGCTAGGCTTTCCTCCCTTGCTGGAGGAAGGGAACTTCCTTGGGGCTTGTTTGGACCAGGCAGGGGAAGTGCCTCAAATGTGTGATGAGATCAGGACCAGAGGGAGTCTCAGGGTCTGCGTGGCTGGGATTGTAAAACCATCAGCCCCTCGTCCTGGACCTAATCTGGGTCTCTGTGGGCTCAGCTCTTCACAGTCATCAGTAGGAAAGTCACATTTCCTAATACCATAGTGAGCCTTTGGCGAGGAAGGGGGCATGGAGATTCAGACCATGGGAGATTCATATTCACACATGTGACCAAGTGACTGGCATCCTGTTCACTAGGTGATGGCTAATGATAGCCTCGGTGATGGGGACCCACAGCCATTCCTCACTGGGGAGAACAAACACAGCCCCCCGAGTGGCCCAGCCTCTCTTTCCCTGGGCCCAGACTCTAAATAAGGTGCATGGGGACCAGGACAGCCTCGGAGGGCCTCCTGTGGCCTGAGGCAGGGGAGGGCTCTCCACCTGGGTTTGGTAATGACCTCACTCCCCTCAGAGCTGCTAATTGAAAGCAAGGGATGTGGTAGACGCAGCGGGAGAGTTTGGGGGGCTGAGAGGGTTCCCTGAGAGGCTCTGCTTCCATTGGGGGGAGGAAAATGATTCCTCCTGGCTTCGGCTCCATCTCACTAGGCACCCACCGGCCTCTCCCGCTGCTAAGGAAGTGCCTTTAATTAGCAGCCTAATAAAATGCTCTTAATTGGCAAGAGCCAATCAGGAAGAAGAGAGGTCTCCTCCCCTTAGTCATTGCTGATAGGGGTGCAGCTATAGGTTTCAAGGGAAGAGGGATTCCAGGCCCAGCCTGGCTTTAGGAGACAGTGACTCCAAGGCTGAGTCATCTAAGGGCATGCCCTAAGCCCCAGCATCCCTGCGGGAAGCTGACACTGGGTTTGAAGATGAGACTCAAACCCCAGACCTAGTCTCTGCTCAATTCTGGGCTCAGAAGCCCAGCTGGCGAGTGACAACTGAGCAGATGCCAGTGACCAGAGTGGTCTACTGACTCCTCCCTCCCTGTCCCTAGTTGTTAGGGAGAAGACTCCAGTGTGGTCGCAGGTAGTAGGGGGAGCCCCTTCTCCTGCTCCTCAGGTTCCTCATCTGCAAAATGCCAGGGGCGCCTGATGCTCTGACTTGTCTCCATTCTAGGAGGAATAGTTCTGCACTGGGCCATCTGCACTGCGGCCCTGTCGTCTAACAGTCTGAGAACGCTCTAATGACCACAGTGGTCAGTTCAGGTACCATAGGCACTGGGACCACAAGGCTGATAGAGCCTGGGAGCCTGGTCAAGCAGAGAGGGATACTACTACTGAAAGCCCATAGATGGAAAATAAGGGTGGATTAATTTTGACAAGGATCCTGCTTGTGACACTTGGAGGGGAAGAGAAGAGGGGGAAAAGGAGGGGTCTGCCATGCTTGCTACCTTGCATCCATCTCCCTAGGTTTGCTTTAAGGAGGTAAGGGGGGTGGGTTTCCCCAGTCAATGCTCTCTTCATTTTTATAGCTTATTGGAGTTTCTCTGGAAATTGCTCCCCAATGTGAACTCGCCTGTCTAGAAACTGACCAAATGGGTTGCAAGGGAAACCCAAGTCTTCTTACCCATCAAGGTGGCAAATTTAAGGAAAAGGAAAATTTAAGTTCTGGGCTCAGGCTGAGTTGTAGTAGGCTCAGGCTATGGTGACAAGTTCCCAAATTAGACATCACTTTGGCTTCAATTTAATTCAACATGGAATACTAATTGTACACCAAGGCACCCCATATTTATTCACACCATTTGGCCCTGACTTCTCTCAATGTTGCTTTCTCATGTCAGATTATCTTAAAAGTATCTGTGTACTCCCTCAATTTGTATATTGAAATATTCATTGTCCTCTTGATGTCGGGGCAAAGAGACAAGACACTTAAAAAATTCACTTTAATCTTATATTTGTAATTTAAGTTACTTTTTTTTGAACAGTTAAAAAAACCAAAACACACTACATTACCATGATCCTAGGTTGTGAACATATTGGTACATTGACTACACATCACCGTAACATAATCACAAAATTCAAAGCAGTCAGCACTTAAGAGTCTAGAGAACAAAGGCTGAATCAACAGAAAGCTCTTGGGGAAGCTCACATTTGTTGCCAGGCCTGTCCCATAGTGGAGTCCAGCGAACATCCCTCAGAACAGTCTGGGTTGGGCTTGAGTGATCACTGATTTGGGAAGCTGTTAGTTTCCTTGGTACCCAGAGGTCTGACCCTTCTTGTTGGTCTTTTCCTTCAGTGTCCAAAAAGGGAAAGGGACAGAGGAGCATTGACATTTATAGTGCTATTTATTACACTGATCCTTACACACACACAGCCAATCAGGAGCTTAAGACCCAGCTGGGTGCGTTTAGATGTCATCTGCCTCCATGAAATTTTAGATCATAGGTATTCAACTTCCAACAGAAAAGGTTTTCTGGGTATCAATGCATTAAGTTCCAACTGAAATCAGGCAGCCATAGTCATGCTTTTTTGGTTTCTCTCCTCAGTTCCAAGGATTCTGAAGTCACAAATGAACTACAGGTAAAAAGAACAAGAAGCAAAACCCAGCTTTATTCCCCTAAGAGATGCCGGTCTTCCTGGCACTGATTATGTCGAGACTGTGGATAAAGTAAGGGGATCTGGTCTGTTAGTGATCAGCTGTGTGTGGATGAAGCCCAGAGAGATTAACTTAGCCTGTAGGCTTTGGGTGAACTTGTTAGAAGTGAGAATTATTCTAGGAGGTAAGGAGGTAAGAGAGGAAGGCAAGGAGAAGCAAGGGCACCTTTTCATGTTCTCCAGCTCTTAGAAAGTCTGTTGAACTGATCCAAACGAGGAGGGAGATCAGAAATGTGGATTAAAGTCATATGGTAAACCTGATCATCAAAGAGCATGATGGTCACAGGCGGTGGGTATCTCAACATCCCCTTTTCCATCTGGAAGTACCTTGGATTCCTCCAGAATCAAGCTTGCAGCCTAGCCTCTCAGGCATACAGTATTCTGGGTTGAAATGCTCCCACTTCAGGCAGGAAGATATTACCATCTAAGGTAAATGGAAGATGCCAAGAAGGCCAACAATACCAAGGTATCTAATCTAATTCTAGGAAAGAAAGAACTGCCGTAATTATTTCCAATACTCTCCACCCCGTCTACCCCAAGCCCTTTGTTTCCACATTCAATCAAGTGTTAAGCAAGGAGGAGACGACCATAGCTGTTCAGACCTATGGGCACCAGGAGACTGCAAAGGAGAAGAGTGCATACTTTCATCTCTTCAGCTTTTGATTTTACAAAAGAAAAATAAAAAGGATTTTTCTTACTCAAGCAGAAAACAGAATAATTTAGGGGTCCCAAGGTCTTTTCCAATTCAGAAACAAGTTATGAGGGCCAGACTTTATTACTTGTCAATAGAGGTCCAAAGGGTCCCTGTCACTGAAGTTTCTGGTGAAGAGTCACCAGAGAGAATTTTGCCAAGGGACAAGTGTAAGAGGCCTCCCCTTCCCATTACCCTTTACAAGTGTAGAAGGTGTCCCACGAAAGAGGACACTCACGTCCACTTTCAAATTGCACATAAAAGGATGTTCTCAGTGGTGGAAATACACATACGTGCAGCAAGGCATGCTGGTTTTGTCTAAGCAGCCCCGGTGGGAACAGAGCTCGCACGTGCCCACAGAACTGCCAGGTGGAGGTGCAGGCACACACTCCTTGCCCGCCTTTGGAAGAGCTCCCTCCCATCTTTAAGAAATGTTTCTTTCAGGCCCACATTTGAATTTTAGTGAGAAGAGACTAATCTACAATGGAGACATTTCATTTCAGAGCCCAGAGACACCTTCAGCTCCTTTCTACCAATCCTTTCAATGTGTTGAGACTTTCTTTGTTTCTCCTTCCTTTTTAAAAAGGTCAAACTTTACATTTATTCTAGCCCAGTTGGGGATTAGTGATAATCAATTCCCACTGAAATCATGCAGAGATGGTAAGTGGGGTTTACCTTCTCTGGAAATGAACTTCTACTTACCTGATTATTTCTTCTACAATGAACTGGTAAATGACCCCCAGAGCTGAGAGATGTGACTGACTCAAGTTTTTCAGACCACTTAACTTCATTCCCATTTCCATCGGCAGCAAAGGACAACTTGGAGAATATCCTTGACGGAGCTAATGGCTCCAGACTGCAGGGTCCACCCTCGATCTCATTTATGAGGTACTGGACAAGTTTCAAAACAGTCTTAGAAACAATACACCTTCAACTGAACCTAGATGGGAGAGCAAAACCCCAGGCACCAATGAATATTCAACAGCTCCCACTTTTGAATAGCAGCATATAACAAAAGGGCTAGTAAAGTTATGGCTATTGGACAATATTTTGAAACAGCTTGAAATCCACGCCTCTTCAATGTCTGACCTGTGTTATTCAGGGCTGATGATGGCACTCTGCCTCCTCTGTAGCACAATCCTCAACCAATCACAAAGCCATTAACAGTCAACACAATAGACAAGGAACCTTGACAGTGGCTAAATAGAAAACATGTCTCTGTAGCATTTGGGCAGTTGGGAAGGGAATTATACTCAGAAAATATTTCCCAGGCAATGACATATTATTACACTGGGAAATATTTTCTGAATATAACCTGGAACTAAAAGCTAAAAAGCACTCATAAAGCAGGAAAGGAAAAATGCATATGCATAATCTGCCTCTCAATATGAAATAACAACATTCAGTCTGGGCACATTTTGGGAAGAGGACACCTTCTTGCAAATCAGAGGGAAGAGTGAAGATGGTTTTCTCTGCCCTTTCTCCTCTGCTGAACTAAAGGTGGCTTGGCTTTGAGGTCACCTGCAGCTAGCTCCTATTCTGATGTTTTTACAGCAGCTGGTTAAAAAGGGGCTTTCTTCTACTCAACTGCTTTAATTAGGAACAGAAACAATGGGCCTGACTGCTCAGCTTCGAAGGGAAACTTGAGACTGCACTGTGGCCTTGAGGCCTTCGATGAGCGTGCCCATGCTGGTGCACGTCCACTCCTGCTCTGGGACACAAGTTGAGCACACGCTCATAGTAGCCCCTGTGCTCCCAGCTCGGGGCGGCACCCGCACCCTGCACTTGAAGCCCATACAGCTCCCTTTCAAGTGGCCAGGTTAGCCTGGCCCTTGCTGAGGTCCATTTGTTTATGTTGCTCACCAACTGCCAGAGAAATTTTATTGACTGGGGAGAGTGGAGAGTAAAATAAGGCCAGGAGGAGGAAGAAAAGGAAAGAGAAGGCAGTTTCTGCCTCATTAATAAACCCTGTGTGCCAAACTTCACCCTGATCCTCTCTCTCTGGCAGCTTTGCCTTTTGTAAATACTGAAAAGCAGAAGGAAAGTTCTGCAGTGCAAAGTTGAGATGATTAGCCTGAATTCTGAGAGATGATATTTACTGGTCTAAATGAAAAAGAAATCAACGTTTACTCCTGACCACCCCTCTTGAGCTATTCTGATAGTGGTCTTGGCAAAATATAGACGCCTGGGTGCTCACAAGCCCTGATGAGGAAATCAGAGACGTGAACCATTATGCAGAACGCACTGAGCGACTGGCTCTGGCCATTTCAAACCTTTCCGTAGGCTGAGCTTTACCAGTGATTTAAGATGAAGTACAATGCTTTTTATTACACATCTAATTGTTAATGAGAGGAAATGCAATCAGCAACTGCTTTCCACACTCTACATGGAATCGAGGAGACTGCTGAGTCCAGAAAAGATGCAGCCATTGATGGAGCCCAGGAAATTTCTGCCCCCTCCCTTTTTTTTGGGTGGGGGGCCGGGGGCCGTGCTAGGAGGAGAAGAGAGAAGAGTTGCAAGTATGATGAGAGTACCATGTCTGAGAATCCATTGTTGCCACTTAGGGTCACTTGCAGCAAAAGCCTGGGTTTGAAATTTTGGCTGAACACATTTAACTCTTCCAAGTGTTACATTTTCTAGCTGATTTGCCTCACGCCAACTGACGACACTCTCTTCATACTCTTTCTTCTCAGGTGAAGCAGAGAAACAGCTTGAAGGGGAGAGGGGCAAAGGGGGAAGAGGAACAGAAACAGAGAAAAAGATGAAAGGAAACAAGCCCAGATCTTCCAGTGTGTGCATCCTTGTTTTCTCTTTCTTGCCCCAGAGGCTACACAGACAGCTGTCTCCTCCTAAGCATAGCAGGGCAGGGCTGATCTTGCCAGGCGCTGGGCACTCCCGCAGTTCACATGGAGACACTGGGTGCTGTCTGGCTTAAAGTCATATCCCCCTGTCCCCTAGAAGTGGGTATCTCCCAGTAGGCTACATAGGGAAACTAGTTCTTCTGCTTAATGGCAAAGCAAGAGAGATTCTGGCAAAACACTAAATATATTTATAAGTCATCTTTGTCTGGAACCAAATGAGGAAAAAACAAGTGTAGAGGGGACAGGAGAAGGGGAGGGGAGGTGCGATTTAAAAGTTCCAATCATTCACGAAAGATAAAAGACATCTTCTGATAGCAGCACGGAAGCAGTCAGCTGTGTTGAGTAGACCATCCTGGGTCGACTGCAGACCAACTGTGTCCCAACAGGAGTCTCAAAGTCCCACTCCTCAGCTAGTCCGGGAAAGTGGGTAGTAGTTTGACTGTTACGGTTGTTGCTCATCTTGGTATGGGCAGATACGTTAAATACTGCAACTTTAATGAGTCCTGTGTGAAAACAGAGCAAATAGTCATTAGTCCTTTTCCCTATATTTCTTACTTGCTCTAAGAGGAGAAGAATATTAACCTAGCCATCAACTGGGAGAAAGGCTCAGAGGTCCTTCCTAATGCCTGCTCTCTGCCCATGCCACGCAGGAGCTTCTGTCGAAGGCTACATGGCCTGTTTGGGGACTTGGCAGGGCTCACTAACATGCTCAGGGCAGTAGTGCTCACACAGAGTGACTCTGATGTCTTGAGATTAAGAGTGACTATGGTGGGTGTAGCATCTAACGGTAGAGCAGGTAAGGACAGCTCTGAGGTTCTGGCTCCGAGTGGCCAGGAACAGTTGTGTCATTAGCAGAAGCAGGGGAGTTGGTTGAAGCTGTCTTGCTGCTTGTCTAGAGGGCACTGACAGTGTAGATGAGGGGAAAATATGATTGTTAGATGTGTACACTAGATATGCTCCTAGTACCCTCAAGGATAGATGTGTAGGTGGTGGCTGGAAACGTGGCCTGGAGATAAGGCAGAGGTTGGGACTAGAGACACAAATTTGAGAGTCATCTACATTGAGATGACAGCTGAAGCCTTGCTCCCAAGAGATAAGGCAGCCAAACAAGGGAACTTAGACAAAGAAGAAAAGCCTGACACAGACTCTTAGGAGATGTCTATGTTTTAAGGGTGAGAGGAGGAGGCACACATAATCAGAGAGCCAGAAAGAATATTAAAAATGGAAAAATGTCATAGAAATCTAGGGAGGAAAAAATTTTGGCAAAAGGAGGGGATAGGTACTTGATGATTACAACATTAACACTAATCACCACTTTTTACTGAGGGCCTTGTGTGCTAGGCATTGTGCTAAGCACTAAGAATTTTACATATAAGACTTCAATGCAATCCTCACAACAGCTCTGTGGAGTAGGTATTGCAACACTCACTTTACTAATAAGGAGACCGAGGCTCTGGGAGGTTACTTGCCCAAGGGGACACAGCTAGGACTCTCACCCAGGCCTGCCTGTGTGACTTGCGGAAGCAGCTGTCCTCTGTGAGAGAAGTTAAGCACTGAAGCGAGCCTACCAGGGCATGAACCACCTCACTCAGAAGAACCAGTGCGAAAAGATGTGCAGAAAAGTGTATTAAATGTGTACTTCTGCCATAAGAACTGAGGCAAGCATGGGAAATGAGAAATCATAATGACAGCAATGCTCCCCAGTAGCTTTTTCCAAAAAAAGTTCGGTTTTCCCAAATGAGCAATAACCTAATTAATGTATTTGAACTGGTTAGGACACAAGGTATGATCTGAATATACCATAATATAGATAAAGATGAATTCTAGGATCTTTTCATGTCTCAGAGGGAGGATGCAGACTTGAGTGGGAGAATACACTGAGTTTTCACCAACTCCATAGCTACTTCCAAGGTCAAAAGACAGTTCTTTTCTTTTTTGGAGGGGATGGGGCCTGAGGATAAGGATAAAAAAGCTACCTTTTATAATCAAATGACACTGACAAGGCAGAACTGTGAGAAGTCAGTGTGATATTTCACCAAGTGATTTTTCCATTCACACGTTAGATTATCTACTTGGATTAAAGGGTCTCAATTATAGGTACTGGTTCGATTTGGTTAACTACAAAGTCAGGATTTGGGGTCATTACTCTTAGTTTCGAAACTAATTCAAATTTCATTTTATTTTCTTAACAGTCCTATTAGATAACTGGGGCAGAAATCATTAGTTCCACTACACAAGGATCATCTAGATCTAGTTCAAGAATCATCTAGAACTGAGGCTGGCTTTATAGGGCTTGGAAAGATAAAGGGCATGAGAAGGCTCCATGAGCTAGTAACACCTTACAGCCAGTACTCCATCTCCTATCCAGAGTGCTATGTACACAATTCTTTTTCATACCTGGGCAAGTATGAGGTCAGTGTATGATTATTTATCTGGAGATATAGGTGTATGTTCGAGAAGGGGAGTGGGGGGGTTCAGCTTGGGCAGCTGGATCATTTAGGAAGTCCCAGATGAGGATTGTGTCATCATGTGAACTACTGACAATCTGGAATTCATCAAACTGAAGTCGGAAAACTCTTCCAGAATGTTCCTAAAGAAGCAGAAACAAAAACTTTTGAACTACTCAAAATCAAAAGGACACAAATTCAGCAACATGTCAGAGGAGTCTATGGAAAGGTATGGTATGCTGGTAATTTACCATTTATCTCTTTCAAGAATTCATAGAAAAAAGCTGGATTAAAGGCTAGATGGAAAGTCAAATATTGGGCAGTTAATTTCATACACAAAGTAACATCCACTAGAGCTGAGACATGTCAAATAGTATGCTAGTTTCTCATTGCTGACTGTCCTTGGCTTAGGCTGAACGAGAACATTCCTCAGGACCTCCCTCAACTTATCCTCTCCCTGTATCTCTAGAATTCTTTTACGATCAGAGGCCAAGGATTGATGAGCAATAACAAGTGGTGTGCTGTTATATGTTTATCAATTAACTCTTCTCAATTTGTAAAAGCAGTTGTACATTTTCATGGTGTAAAAATTCCTATCCTGGCCAATTTAAAACTACCCATGTAAGGTCAACCAGCTTGCAAAATTCATGAAAATTTAACAATTGGCTCTCATAAGCAGGTGGAAGCCTGCTCTACCACACCATTAGCAGTGCTAACCAAGCACTGCTGATCAAGATGTAGAATATTTCCAGCATCCCAGAAACTATTCATGCCCCTTACTAGTCAATACTACCTTCATCCCAATGCTATCGTCATCAATTTGTTTTTCTTGTTCTTGAATTTCATATAAATACACTCATATGGTATGTATTCTTCCGTGCCTGGTTTCTTTTACGCAACGGTATAAGATTCCTCTCTGCTTCTGCAGGTAAGAGTGCTTCATTCTTTTTATTATTACTGGTTGATAGTCCATTATATGAACACACTATGATTTGCCTTTTCTGCTGTGGTGGACATTTGGGCTGACTGTAATTTTGGCTATTATAAATAAAGCTGATAAGAACATCTATATACATGTCTTTTCATGGCTATACATTCTCATTTCACCTAGGAGCAGAACTGCTGGGCCATAGTGTAGGTATATGTTTAGCTTTAGCAGACATGGCAAAACAGTTTTTTAAAAGTTGTGCCTATTTACGCTCCCACCAGCAATGTATATCAGAGTTCCAATTGCTACACATCTTCACTAACAAATTGATACTGTCAATCTTTTAAATTTTAGCTATTTTGGTAAGTTTGTAGTTGTATTTTATTCATGTTTTAATTTGCATTTTTCTTTATGCAGTTGAGGAAGTTCTCTATTCCTAGTTTGCTGAGAGTTTTTATCATAAATGGATTTTACCAATTGCCTTTTCTGCATCTATTGAGATAATCATGTGATGTTTCTTTAGCCTTTTTTCTTGATGAGGAATATTGGCCGCGAGCTAATATCTGTTGCCAATCTTCCTCTATTTTTTGTATGTGGGATGCTGCTACAGCATGGCCCAATGAGCAGTGCAGGTCTGTGACCAGGATCTGAATTGGCAAACCCTGGGCCGCTGAAGCGGAGCGTGCAAACCCAGCCATAGACTACAGCATTAGGCCAGCCCCTCTTTAGCTTTTTGATGTGATGGGTTACATTAAGTGATTTTTGAATATTAAACCAGCTTTGCACACTTGGAATAAATGCCACTTAGTCATGGTGTATAATTCTTTCCATATGTTGTTGGATTCAATTTGCTAATATTTTGATGAGGATTTTTTTAAATTTAAGAGTTAGTTCATTTCACTGGCATATTACTAGCTTTTAAATAATTTTAGAAATTTCCTTATTGTGAAATCACTAAACATAAGGACAGTGACAAAACCATACTCAAATCTGAAGCAAATAGTTCAAAATATTACCAAAAAAATTCTACCTAATAAAGTCATATTAGTCTTGCAATTGTGTGTTTACCTATTATATTACTATTTAAAAAAACATTTTATTTTGAATTATGGTAAAAACCACATAAAATTTACCATGTTATCCTTTTTGAGTGTATAGTTCAGTAGCGTTAAGTGCAATCAATCTCCAGAACTTTTATTAGACCACAACTTCCCATTTCCCCCTCCCTTCAACCCCTGGCAACCATCTTCTAACTTTTTACGTATTTGACTACTTGAGATACCTCATATAAGTGGAATCACACAGTATTTGCCTTTCTGTGACTGGCTTGTTTCACTTAGAATAATGTCCTCAAGTGTCATCCATGTTGTAGCATATGACAGTATTTCCTTTCTTTTTAAGGGTGAATAATATTCTCTTATGTATGTGTATATATATATATATACACGTCAGATTTTGTTTAGCCATTCATCTGTTGATGGACACTTGGTTGCTTCCACCTTTTGGCTATTGTGAATAATACTGCTATGAACATGGGTATGCAAACATCTCTTTGGGATCCTGCTTTCAATTCTTTTGGATATATACCCAGAAGTGGGAGTGCTGGATCATACGGTAATTCTATTTTTAATATTTTGAGGAACCACCATACTGTTTTCCATAGAGGCTGCACCATTTTACATTCTTTTTTTTTCTTTTTGAGGAAGATCAGCCCTGAGCTAACATCCGCTGACAATCCTCCTCTTTTTGCTGAGGAAGACTGGTCCTGAGCTAACATCTGTGCCCATCTTCCTCTACTTTATATGTGGGATGCCTACCACAGTATGGCTTGCCAAGCGGTGCCATGTCCGTACCTGGGATCTGAACCGATGAACCCTGGGCCACCAAAGCGGACCATGCACACTTAACCACTGCGCCACCAGGCTGGCCCCCCATTTTACACTCTTTACAAGATATAAATGAGCTCTGTGATCATGAAACATTGGTCTGTAGTTTTCTCTTCTTGTAACATCTGTTTGGTTTTGGTACTAGGGTAATGCTGGCCTCATAGACTGAGTTAGAAAGTATTCACTCTGCTTCTATCTTCTGGAAGAGATTGTAGAGAACTGGTATAATTTCTTCTTTAAACATTTGGTAGAATTCACCAGTGAACCCATCTGGGCCTGATGCTTTCTGTTTTGGAAGATGATAAATTATTCATTCAATTTCTTTAATAGGTATAGGGCTACTCAGAATGTTTATTTCTTCCTAAGTGAGCTGTGGAAGACTATATCTTTCAAGGAATTGGTCCATTTCATCTAGATTTCAAATTCTGGGGCATGGAATTGTTCATAGTATTGTTTTATCATTATCCTTTTAATGTCCACAGGATCTGTAGCGATGCAAAGCTGAGTTTAACACTAAAAAAATCAATGCAACACACCAACAGAACAAAGGCAAAAACCATATGATCATCTCAATGGATGCAGATAAAAGCATTTAACAAAACCCAACACTAATTTCTAATAAAAATTTTCAGCAGTCTAGGAGCAGAAAGGAACTTCCTAATCCCCTGACAATGTACTTACCAAAACACCTATAGCTAATTTATATCTATATATATATATATAAAATGGTAAAAGACCAAATGCCTTCCCCCCATTCACTCTTACCACTTCTTTTGAACACCGTACTGAAGGTTTTAGTCAGTACAATAAAATAAGAAAGAGAAATGAAAGGCACACAGATTGGAAAAGAAGTGTATTTCTATATATTTGCAGTGAACAATCCAGAAATTAAAATTTTAATTTTAATAACATTTGCAATATCATTAAAAATATTAAATACTTAGGGATAAATATGACAAAGACCTTCATACTGAAAACTATAAAACATTGCTGAAAAATTTTAAAAGACCTAAACAAACAGAGAGATACAATCCTAATGAAAATCTCAGCAGATTTTTTGTTGCTGAAATTGGCCAACAGATTCTATAATTCACATGAAAATTCAAAAGATTCAGAAAACTTTGAAAAACAAGAAAGTTGAAGGACTTAAACTACTTGACTTCAAGTGTTATTAAAAGGCTGCAGTAACCAAGATAGTATGATACTGGCATCAAGACAGACAAAAAGACCAATGGAACTGAACAGGTCTATAAGCTTCATCAACCAATTTTTGACAAAGCTGCAAGGCAAGAGGAAAAAGGATAGTCTTGAATAAATGGAGCTGGAACATTGGATATGCATATGAACTGTGATCCATACCTTGTACCATCCACAAAAATTAACCCAAAATGAATCACAGACCAAAATGTAAAACCTAAAACTATAAAACTTTTGGGGGCGGCCCAGTGGCACAGCGGTTAAGTTTGCAAGTTCTGCTTCTCAGCGGCCTGGGGTTTGCCGGTTCAGATCCTGGGTGCTGACATGGCGCCGCTTGGCAAGCCATGCTGTGGCAGGTGTCCCACATATAAAGTAGAGGAAGATGGGCATGGATGTTAGCTCAGGGCTAATCTTCCTCAAAAAACAAACAAACAAAAAACTATAAAACTTTTAGAAGAAAACACAGGAAAAATCTTTGTGACTTTGGATTAGACAAGGTTTTTTAAAGATATAATAGCAAGATATAAGATATAATAGAAATAAGATATAATAGAAAAGTTGATACATTGGACTTAATCAAAATTAAGAATTTGTGCTTTTGAAAGATACTTTCAAGGGAATGAAAAAACAAATCACGGACTGAGAGAAAATATTTGCAAATCACATATCTGATAAAGGACTTGTATCTTGAATATGTAAAGAAATCTCTAAACTTAATAATAAGAAAACCACTCAATTAAAAAAACAGGCAAAAGATTCAAACAGACACTTCACCACAGTATATAGATGGACAGCAAATAAACACATGAAAAGATGCTCAACATTATTAACGTTAGGGATACGGAAATTAAAATCACAATGAGGTACCACAATACACTTATTAGAATGACTCGAAAAGACTGTACTAAGTATTGGAGAGGATGTGAAGTAATCGGAACTCTCATACACTATTATACAATAATGCTAATTGGTACAACTGCTTTGGAAAACAGTTTGGCACTTTTCTAAAAATATTAAACATACACTTAACATATAACCTAGCCATTCTGCAGCTAGGCTTTACCCCAGAGAAATGAAAGCATATGTTCATACAAAGACTTGTACATAAATGTTTATAGAAACTTTATCTGTAAAAGCCAAAAACTGGAAACAACCCAAATTTTCATCAACTGGCAAAAGGGTAAATAAACTGTGGTATAACCAGAAAATGGAATACTACTCAGCAATTTTTGAAAAAGAATCAACTATTGATATACATCAATAACATGGGTGAATATCAAAATAATTCTTCTTAGTGAAAAGAGACAGGCAAAAAAAAGCATATACTGTAGGTTCCTTTTATAAAACCCTAGAAAATGCAAACTAATCAATATTGACAGAAAGCAGATCAGTGTGCGTGGGGACTGGAGCAGTGGGAAGTGGGGTAGGAGGGAAAGAAGGGATTACACAGGGGGCATGATGATATGTTCATTATCTTAGTTGAAGTGATGGTTTTATTGGTATGTACATATATCGAAATTTAAGTTGTACACTTTAAATATGTCCACTTTATTATATGTCAATTATATCTCAATAATCTGTTTTTAAAAACTTCATAAGACAATTCAATAAATAAACAAGGACAAGATTTGAACAGACACTTAAGAAAAGATAAACACATGAAAAGATGTTCTACATCATTATCACAGAAATGCAAATTAAAACATCACTATATACCCACTCAAATGGCTATAATTTTTTTAAAAACTGACAATACCAAGTGCTGTCAAGGATGAGGAAAATGAGACTCTTATACATTGTTAGTGGAAATGTAAAATGGTTTGCATTTGCAAACTCCCAAAATGCCACTCTGGGAAATAGCTTGGTAGTTTCTTTTAAATTTAAACACACTTATCACAGGACCCAGAAATTGCACTCCTAGGTATTTACCCAAGAGAAATGGAAATGATATGTACATACAAAAACCTGTCTGGGAATGTTTTCAGTATCACCAAAAACTAGAAACCTTCCAAAGGTCCTTAAACAGATGAATGAATAAACAAACAGGTTCATCCACACAATGGAATACTACTCAGGAATGAAAAAGAATGAAGTACTAACACATGCCACCACATGGATGAATCTCAAATGAAGTGAAAAAAGCCAAATGCAAAAAGCTACATACTGTATGATTTAATTTATATGACAATCATAAGATAGTAAAACTATAGGACAGAAATCAGACGAATGATTGTTAGGGGTTGGGGAGAGGGGACTGATATGAAGTGTCATTTTTTGGGGGATGGAAAATGTTCTACGTCTTGATCGTGGTGTTTAAACAACTGCAAAATTCATAGAAGTACATTAAAAAAGGGGCAAATTTTGCTCTATGTAACTTACACTTCAAAAACCAGACTTAGATTAATTATAAAGTTAATGAAAGTAAACGTTTTCAAAAATGTGTGAAATGTGCAGGTAAGCCACATCTGGTGCTGAAAGAATGAGCTTTAACTCCAACAAGGAAGACAAAGAAATCTCTCCCTCCCTTCTCCAGAGCAGAGACTGCCTAAACGTTGAGAGTCAGGATTCAGAACACTGGGCTTCAAATGCTTGCTCTCCTGTTTTTCCTGAGTTGTGCCAAAGATGCTGTCCTCCCTAGTGCCCCACTTAATCTTCTTTTTCTAATGGAAGCAGCTTTTAACCTTAGGCCATTTTCTAATCTGGGCCTTTGGTGAACACCACGATAAATAAAAGACTTGAGAGCTTTCAAAGGTGACATTCCCCCTTTTGAGTCACTTCTTTCCTCAAATGTCAAGCTGTTCAGGTAAGGGGGTATATGAAGACCAAAAAAGAGGGGATTCAAGTTGCTGGAGGCAGCATGCCTTGAATAGGATGCAGAACTAAGGGGCTGACCAGGGGGTTCACGCAGACTCCCTGGGCACTTTTTGCAGGCAGAGGTGTGCAGGTCCTCAGATTCTGGACAGGTTCCAATTTGAGTAATTATGTTCTCTCTCCCTAAGTACCCCCTACTGTTTCTGGAGGATACAGAATTCTTATTCACTTCCTGTACTAAAGTGTTGTGTAGAGTTGCTGTGCAGCTGTTAAACAGCTGCCACATTCCTCTCCATACATAGTCTCTAAAGCACTTTTGGATGAAAGGTGCTATATAAACATATTTTATTATCATGTATTGGTTGCCTTTCCATTTAGTAATAGGTTTTGGGAAGTTCTAACTATCAAATCCAGGTCTGTATTCCACAGCACATCTATGTTTAATTTCTTCCCCTTCCTGCTCCCCAACCCCCTCTAAATGACAAGGCTCTTACCACAAGGGTCCGTAGACAGAGAGTCCCTGCAGGAGCACGGGGGTCCAAGGCAGCTACAAGATCCCACACTTTAATTTTTCTAAAGATCAAGAAGGGGACCAAAATCTTAGTTAAAAGTAAAATTAAAGCAACACAGGAAGAATAGCAAAAAGTCATGGCACTAAATATGTATGGTGGATATAGTTTATATAATAATGCAGCTCACAGGAATATATAAAACCTTTTTTGTCTGGGAGATTTGGTTCTTGCATTCATTTTTGTGTTGAGTTATTGGTCTTAACAGGGGAAAATGTAGGTGATTAACCTAAAGATGAGAAATAGGTTAGCTTTAACCACACTGAAGATAGTGAATGGTAAAGTTATATCATACTTTGGGGTCAAGAAGAGATATCAGACCTCTTAATGATATGAGAGATCACTTCAACCTAGAAACCTACAACTCTGAGGCATCTTCTTTCTGGTCAATTCTAAGAATGGCCCAGGTCAAATGTACCAGAGGACTGGGGTGCATTTAAGAACTCGAGAGTTTATATAAGCAAATCCTCCTACTTTGATTTAAATAAGAAAAGTTTAGCTCTTCTAAAAATCAATTATAAGTCATGTCTCCTCAGGGTAAATAACAGACAAATCTCAAGAAAGCTGGGTACAGATCAAAACCAGGGCAATGAGAAATACAACCTTGAACCCAGCTGGAGCATGTTGTCACACCCTGAAAAATTTTCCAAGGTATGACAGTGATGGCTGACTCAAAGCAGAGGAATTGGGTCTGTTACACTTCCTGCTACTTGAGTTGTATTGATATATAAGTGTGGCCAGTTCATAAACTAAGATAACGTTGTAAGTAAGTTTCTGATACTTTAAAAGCCAATGTTTGAACTGTAGCCTCCACTTGCCCAAATCGGGCACCTTGACAAGAAGAAATGATAAAAGAGGCCTTCATAAGTGAATACACGTTTGTAAGAATTTACTATGTGCTTAGCATTGTGGACATGGGATCCATCCACAACATGAACGGATTCTATAACCACTGGAAATTAGATTGAAGAAAATGAAGATTACCGAGATAAAGTTACTCACTGTACCTGAAATTCTAGGAGGTGAAAACAAGAGGGCTGCGCTTTTAGGAATCACTCAGAGAGATCAAAATGCAAGACTCTACCACACTAAGCCCCAAAGATACTGCCCTCCAATGTTTCAGTTTTATTAATGAGTCACTATTTTATATGCACATCCTATTATACCGTTTGTCCAGTTCTTTGCTTTTTAGGGCAAAACAGACAACTATGTAACTAAATAACCAAAATATTAATTAAAAACATGAGCAAATAAGTGCAATTAGATGACTGCGAAGAATATTTTGGAAAAGAGTAAACAAAAGAGCGGTAAACACGTAGATTAGACACAAGAAATACTGGATCCTCTCTGTGAAATCTTTAATCTTACAGAGACAAGGCAAGGCTACATTTAACAACCTAAGACAGGAGGGATTAAGATGTAGGCATATTTTTTTAACACTGTTAGCAAACCTACCCATCATAGGCCCCACTGACTATCCTCTTGTTATCAAATCGAATACAGCGCACCAACTCCTCGTGCCCTTCTAACACTCGTAAACATGCACCACATTCTATGTCCCATAATCTGGAAGAGAAAATTGAGTCAAGTGAATTTTCATGTATTCTTTTCTAAGCTTGGAATGTTATAATAATATACTTCATATGTCTTTTAAAACTCCACAAAAATAAAATCAATCAATATCCATACAAAAATGTATTGCTTTCAATGTAATTTATTTCCTTTCTGCCATATAACTCAGGCAGAAAAATGTATGATTTAAGTTCAAACATAGCATATATTTTCAAAGCACAAAGCTTTGTATAATTGACCAAGACAAGAAAAGTAATCCTGAAATCACCAGTAAGAATGAGATGCAGTCTGGCAGTGACATCACAAGGCATGTCCTCCTCTGTCACTGAGGACACTCTGCTTTCACCCACAGTCCAGAACTGTCTTTCTCATATAACGGAAATGCAAACTAAGTTCTCAAAAACTTTTTTTTTCCTTTTTTTTTTAAGGAAGATTAGCCCTGAGCTAACTACCGCTAATCCTCCTCTTTTTGCTAAGGAAGACTGGTCCTGAGCTAACATCCGTGCCCATCTTCCTTTACTTTATATGTGGGACGCCTACCACAGCATGGCTTTTGCCAAGTGGTGCCATGTCGCACCCGGGATCTGAACCGGCGAACCTCGGGCCGCTCAGAAGCAGAACGTGCGAACTTAACCGCTACGCCACCGGGCTGGCCCCTCAGAAACTTTTATATATTAATCTAAAAAACTGTATGCTTTCAGACCAATCCAAATATTTCTAGGAATGATCATTTCCTCAGATATAACAATAGCTCTATCTTTGGTATTTTTAATGGCCTTTTCATCCTCTTAGTACTTCTTTGAAGGAAGGGAGGGGACTGATAATTCGTGCAAATTCTATTAATATCTGTGTCATTCATCCCTGTGAAGGGAAAACACCAAAAAGTACTTCAATTTGTGGATCCTTCATAATTTCAGAGACTAGTTAACTCCCTGGCCAATTGTGTAATGCTAAGAAAACAAAATGCACAATTTCTAGTAGGGAACAAATCTTTTTTCCCTTTTTTTAGAACAGTGGCAGAGAGAAATGGCCTTTAGCTATTTATTAGCAATTTTCAACTGTAGACAGGAGAAATTTAAAGGGAGGGGCCTTCAACCTCCATCTACTTATCTCTCTTGTCCACTTCCTCATTTAAGCAGTACCTTTTAAATAGGTCTATCTGGTGATAAAACTATTACAGGAAGGAAACACATCAACAAAAGGCTTTGCTGTGCTGCCTCTGCTTGGGGCAAACTTTTGACCTGTAAGAAGCTACAGAAAGGAAAAATGTTTATTATAAACATAATGCAGTTGAAGATTTGTTTGATCTGTGCACAAACAATGAATGGCAGGATAATACTGATCCCTTCTGGGCAAGGGCACCTGCTGCTCACCTGATAGTGTTGTCAGATGAACCACTCACGACCAGCCTGTCTCTGTACTGTAAACAGGCAATGCCGCGTTTGTGTCCATTTAAGGTCCTTACAAATTCACAAGTACTTGTGTTCCAGACCTGAAACAGAAAATAGCACTGAACGAATGGGGGAATTCAACTTTTCAAACCAAACCAAATAAAAAACATGACAAGTTTGATTCATGGTAACATAGGGCTGATTTGTAGCTGGCCGCTATCACATGAGAATTCCTCAAATCGATTTAAGGTGTTAGCCTGGTCTTGTAGATACATTTTCTTTACCCTAAATTTACCTCTGCCCTTCTCACACTCACCATTATTTATAGGAATAAAATATCTAACCAAAACTATCACACAACTTGTCTCACTCATTACCTTTTTACACATAGACTAATATCTGAATTAAATATTAAGTTATTCTACAGTGATGTGTGAAATTGCCCTTGATCAGATGTTCATATGAACTCTCCTACTCTAAGTTAGGGACATACTGAAAAATGCCTTATTACCTTTATAGTCCTATCCCCAGATGCAGAAACAATGTACTTGTCATCAAAGTCTACAACATTGACGGCAGCTCGGTGTCCGACTAGCACCCTCCGGAGGGTGATATCAGTTGGGGAGGCCATATCCCATACAGCAATGGAACGGTCTTTGGAGCAGGTCACCATCATGCCATTATTGAAACGCAAGTGTAGAACTGCTTCACAATGGTGAATCAACGTGTTTAGCATTTCACCTGTATTTACATCCCACACCCTGAGACAAACAACATTAAGGTTATCTAAGATTTTGATAGTACTCATGCTACAATCTGTTACTGGTATTTGAGGATAGTGCTCCTCTCCCCTCCCACTTCATTTCCATAGTTAGTGTTATACCCTACTCTTCTTTTGCAGCTTTGAGGTTGAGATGAGGTAAAGAGTACTGATGGACATGGGGAAGTGGTAGATGGAGGGCTGGGCTGGGATGCTGCCAATCTGAAATCCTTAAGACATACTACTTGAAATCTGGGCAAGTTGTGGGGGGTAGGAACGAGGCTGCAGTCACCATCACCTACTAATTGCGCCCAGATTTCAAGATTATTATAAAACTTCTGACATTCAATCTGATACCATTAATTGAATACATTTTTAACTGGGAATCTGACTAATAACAGCAGCATTAGTGTCCTACAGATAGCCCTCAGGAACAAGAACGGATATAGGCCAAGAAGCTTCTGTGACAGACTGACTTAGTACTGTGGATTTGAGCTTGATGACCCTGGATCTTAGATTTCACCACGCAGGTCAAGGCCCAAGATTACCTAGACTCTAAGTCTAAGGCCCTATTTCTGTGCTTTGAAGGCAGGTTGGAATCAAGAATAGCCATCCGATTGTGAATATGGGCTTCAGAGCACAGTGTGGGACTCTCAGATAGCTTGAGAATTTTGTATGATGATATATTTTATTTTGATTACTCTATTTTTGTATATTTACTTTAGTTTTTATAACGCATTTTATTTCCTTTTCCAGTTTAAACCCCCCCTTTTAGAAAATAATTTTTTCCTTTAATCTTATAAACGATGTTAGCCTCTACAATGTTTCAACTACCTTGAGGCACTCCACAAGTACCAATAAATGTTAAATGTCAATAACTATAATAAGAACTGAGTTTGCTATGCCTTTAAGTCAAAAGACAAGAAACAGGAACAGCTTTTTCTATTCACAAAGGATAACCTGGAATGGTAAACATTTAACTTCAGAGAATCTAACAATGCAGTTAACCGCCTTTTTTTTCTATTTTTTTTTTTTAAGTTACTTTTGATGCATTATGTTTGCTAAATCCTTTAGCTTAAGGCAAAATTCCTAACAGAGGTTTCCAGCAGTGCTGCTGGTACCCAGAACTCAAGCTACACTGGACTCCAGCAGCATAATGGCTGTGTCATCAAATCACTAACGCCTCTGGAAATTGAAGGCCCCTCCCTGAGTGAAGCTTGCAATTAAAAACTGCAGGGGCAGCAGGGGAGGGGCTGGCAAAGAGAAAGCATTGCTCACCTGTACACATTTTAAAGGAGATAATGCATGCCTGCACTACAGTTATAACCACCTGAAAGGAAGGCTTCGTTCCATTCATGTCATTCCCCTGTGAGGTGGTTTTTGTAAGGAATGCAAGGTTCACTAAGTTTCTATAATGGATGATTCTCCCAAATTAAAACAGAATATGTAGTTTCTTAAATGTACAAAAACGTAAACTTACCTTAATCATGCCTAAATCAAGTTGTCTAGTTCTAGACTGACACAATGATGGGAATTTATTCTTTTTTAGTTACGAAGTTTCAGAGCTGTGTTCATGCAGAAATATACAAAATTACTATCTATGACAAAGAACAGAGCGGATCTGGTATTTCAGAGTTCAAAAGATCATTTGAAATTTTCTACCTGACCGTGGAATCCGATGATCCAGTTATGATCACCCTCTCGTCATACTGGAGACACAGGACAGAACCCGTGTGGCCTGTGAGAATTCGCTTGCATTCCAACGTGCTTTTATCCCAGATCTAGGATGACAAACAAGATCCTTTTGATCACTGTCATAATGGGGTGCTGCAGAGACTTGCTGGCTCTATTATGTGTTTGATTCCCCAAAAGAATCAAAGCCCAGAGTAGTGTGGAATGCATTCTTTTCTACAGGTATAGCTAAGCACCTATATATATGTGGTTTCAGTAGTAATGCAGACTTTATCCTTTTCATTAAGGAAAAGGAGTAGCCTATAATTATGTGAGGGTGAAAAGAGTAATAGCCCATTCAGTGCACCTAAAGAAGAGAATTTAACCCTAGCACTAAGCATTTGTATGTGCTTCTGGTGAGGGAGGGCAGGAGGAAAGCAGGTATCTGTCCTTTAAGGAAATGATTTTGGCTTTGGGACTGGAAACAATCTAAAACTTTCATTTTGTGGAAATAATGCTTAGAGTTTATGCTTTGGATTGCTTTTATGAAGGTGGTTAGCCTCGCTTATTCAGCTACCTTCCCACAATTGAACAGACCTCACCTTGATTGTGTTGTCTCGAAGGCCACTTACTATCTTCTGATCATCATACTGTAAACAGTAAACTCCTTTGCTTGTTTCACTTCGGCAGTGGATTCTCTGTAAACTGTGTCTTCCACATCTCCAATTAGATTCTATGGTCTGAGAAGGAATGGTAAAGAGACAGTAATTAGGAAAAGACCAGAACTAAACTCTTACCTGACTTTCATGGCAACCAATGACAAATGCTCAATGCTTCCCTCAATGCATATACAGAACTTAAGGCAAACTAAAAAAAATGTTTTTAAAAGGCCACTATTTAAAATTGTAAAACATTTTTCCATTTGCAAAGTAATTAAAGATTTATTTCCTAGAACTCTCTTGCATATAACTTGTATAATTAAATAATAAATCTTGTGGAAAGAGACTGCTCACCAACAGAGGGCAAGCTATGAACCACATGAGGTATGTACTCAGCGCTCTTCTTACTATGTGGTGGCCATTTCTACCAGTGAACTTCCATGGAGGCTCAATTCAGAAGATACGTGAACTGTATATCAGCTTCTAAGTGTAACCTTAACAGTCTCACAGCTATTGTATGACGACATCATATGCCCTCTCTCTTGCTCATCTATCAGTAAACAATTTTTAAAAGCTTTAACATTTTTGCTTGGCAATTTACTACATTTTACCTAACCTATTCACTTGTAAAGAAATTGATATTTAACCCACATCAATAAACCTTAATGGGTTTGCTGTAACAATGCTGTTATTGAAGAATGCTGATGCTTCTCTAGTATTTGGCAAATACCCAAATATACATAGATTCTTACCTCAATGTCTTGTATAATTTTAGGATAAAGTGCTCTATAAAAAGAGTTGGGAGGAGCATTCCCATCAGGAGGTTTGTTTTTGAATAAATAATGTCCCCTAAAAAAACAACAAATATTTCCCAATAAAAATCATAATACTGTACATTTACAAGGAGCTTCATCTCTCTTCAAAGTGTTTTCACAGTTACCGTTCCACGTAGTCTCCCTAACTAGCTAGAGGAGGTGTGAAGTCAAGCCTGATTTCAGGAGTCCCACATCAAGGAGGAACTTTCTGGGCTCTAAGGAATTCAGTCAACACTGATTTGCTTTGGGTAAAACATGATGATTTCCATGTAGAACATCAGAGTATCAGGCCTTCAGGAATATTACAATGTCAATAGCCAAAGGAATATGTATAATCAGAATTCATCTACTTGTCTGTCACACTCCTGTACAGACAGACTCATTGGCCTTATCTTTTGAAAGTTTTGTTAGTGATGGTATCTACTACCTTTGAACTAGGTACATGCCCCACAGCCTTTTCACTGAGTAAAGCTGTGCCAGTGTCACTGGAGCCTAGCATCGTGGGCAGCAGGAATGCCTCTGTCATGGAGATCACTTTGTCTCGTCTTCATTTATGTGGAGGAAGGTGTGCTGGTGGCTCAGGCACCCAGGCTGCTGGTGATCAGTGTAGCTATGCTTTAAAAGGAGCAATTCAGTTCATTTCGACAGAAAACAAAGGCATCACAGGAGTGTCCAGCACCAGGTATGGAAGAAGATGAAAGGAAATGCCTAAGAGCAGTGTGCTGTCAAGTCTAAGGCACGAAATTGACTTTCACAGGTGTGTTCCTGGCTACATACACACATACATGCATTTTACTGCCTTTCCTTGATTCCTGTGAGCAACATTTGTTAGCATCTCCTTCCTTATGACAGCACATCCCTGGAATACTCATATCCCAAGCTAGATCTTTGCTACAAAAAAAAATCAGTAAATGGCAATCACTTCCTGCTGGGTAAAAAATTTAATTCCTCATCCTGAAGTTAAGAACCCACCAAACACGGTGTGGAAGCTAGTAAACCCCACTATGGGTGTACTAACTGCTGTTCTCACTGGCACCGTGCCTTGCAAAGTGGAGACAGGCAGAAATGCCTCTGAGTGTAATACTGGCACCAGAGAAATCATGTTTTCTCTGGGCCAGTCATCCACTCCTCCCTCTATAGCTCCATTACAATATAATTAATTGTTTGATGTCTCCAGGAGCGCTTCTACCCTGCCCTCTTCCTATTATATACCTTGAAAATTAGTTGAAAAAATTTCCTATCAGGAAGGTAGCTGGCTCTGACTTCTGTGTTAATACAGAAAGGGAAATCTGCAATGGAGGAGCTAAAATAATAGTTTTTAAAAGGGGACTAATAGGAGCAAGAAACATGATACACTAACATAAAGAAAAGGCCGAACAAGACACATTATGAAATAATTCTAGCTTAAGAGATACACTTTGAACAATCTTATTCGATAAACACATTGCAGGCAAACAACAGATTTTGAATGAAGAGATTCTAAATCTGGTTAATAATTATTAATAATTTCAACTTCAACATCCTTTAATGAGGTAGGAATCACTATATTGATTTTGCTGATAAAGAAATCAAATGTCGGGGAGGTTAAGTAACTTGCCCAAGGTCACACAGCTAGTGAGCAGACCTGGGATTTGAATCTAAGTCTGACTTCAGAGCCCTCACTCTTAACTACTTTATTGTCTCTCAGTGCCCACAATTCCTCAGATTCCTGTCTTCCTTTTAATCTCTGGCAATCTATACAGGCACTCCAGGATTTTCTTCGTATGCAATACAACTATCTCTACATCCTAAGGAAAGAGAAAGCATATACTTTTCTGATCTCATTTTCTATCCCACTGTATTTACCATGCCTTGGTAAAGAAGTATGTGAATTTCTTCAAATCAAAGGTACTATAAAAAGGGTAGCTAGATGTTGAGAACTGATTTCTCAGTATATATCTATGTTGTAAGTCAAAATCTTTTATGATGCAAGCTCTTTGACAACAGGGACCACTTGTATGTGAAATGCCTAGTACCTCTGAGAGCAAGAGTACATAATAAACGCTAAATACTAACTTCAGAATGTTATCATAAAACATGATCTGCTGATTAAGAAAATAGACTTTTCCCAAGTGGTCTTTTATCATACTTTTAGAGTAACCATTACTGAGCAGAGAGAGCATATTCAGTATTATTCAAGAGTGAAAATGACAGAGTTCATGTCCTAGGGGCAGACTGTCAAATTCATCTAGATATAAACACAATAGCAGAGTGGAATTTAAACTCAAAGCTTTATTAGAAAACTGTATTTACTTGTTTATTTTTGGTTGGAGGAAATGTAAGAAACTTTCAATAATAGCATTTGTGGGAAAGTATAACAGAAAGACTTTATTGACACAGTAGGCTTAGTAAGACAACTTGAAGGAAGAAAATGAGAAACTGATCATACATTAAATTTTTTTTAAAAAGTGGCAGACGACAACCAACACAGGAAGACAGGCAACATGTAAAAAACAGAAGCAGCTACAGAAAGTCAAGGGGATACTGGAGGAGGTCTTGATGAGTGGACAAATATTTGTAATTTCATGGGTCTGTATCAAGCTAAGATGACAAATGTGACCAAAGACAAAGGAATATAGTCATAACTCTGAAGGATACTCAAAAGAACAGGAATGGGTTTCTTGGTTGAAGAGAGGGTAAAGAGTGATAATTAGTGCTGGATTCTGGATTATTTCTCAGCTATACTTTCATATACTGTTTAAAAAGATCAAAAAGCCATCTTTTCAATGATTTTGTTTTTTTCTTTGTAACTAACATATCAGATCTTGCTGTTTAGTGCCTATCCTCAGCAAAATTGTGGAACCTATGTTTATCAATGGCATTTTCACATGCATCTGCCAAGATCTGACCATCTACTTCTTGTTCTCTCTGGCTTCAAAAAAAGACTTTGTAAAGTCTCAAGGTCTGATAACCGTTTCCTGTCATATACAGTCTAAAAGGGAACAAGGTGTATTTTAACAGGGAACAAAACCTTTACAGCTATAGGAACGAATCTCTGTCACTGAAATTTCAGATCAATTATCTGGAGGAGAGTTTCTTTTCTTTCCTTTTTTTCTCTTCTTTTTTCCCCTGAGGGGTAGAGAAATATTTCTAGCTACCCTAAAATTTTCCCATGTAAGCAACTGCCTGCTCTATTTCTAAGGCTGGTTCTGGCACACTTAGCAGGATGATAGACTTTGGACGCCACACAACTATGTAACTTACTTGCTTTTTTATACGATAGAGCTTATTTCCAAAGTATGAAGTAAGTTATGAAAGATAAGGTTTCTATCTTTCTATAAGTGAGAATAAGAAAAACACATTTGGAAAGGGGAAATAGAATAAGTTTCCATTTATGCAATTTTCATATAGCTAAAGAATTGCCTGGAATTTGCTTTCTTTAATTGAATTTGAGGGAAATCTTAAAGTCTTCCTAATAGCCAGAATGACAGAAATCTCTTGAAGCATTTGGTATAATATTTAGAGGTCATTATGTTAATTATATATTCATGAATTTCAAAGATACAGAAAAAGAAAGGGAGCCAACTATATTTTTATGAAAATTGCTAAGAAAAGTTGATCCTCCATTCTTCACTGTTTGGCATTTCTTTAACAATTGATAAACTTAATTGCTCAGGATTATCACTGAGCACATATATGCCTACTGGTGCATATCTATCAACTAAAGTACTTAATATGTCACGTTTATTTTATTTATGAAATATTCACACCTGACTTTCCTATAGTGACATTCTAGAGACATCCTCTGAGAGAAAATTATATATAGACAGCATCTTTCAGAAGTTCTAATGAAATGGTACCACTATGTTAAGAGAACAACAACAAAATTGGTGAATTCTCTTAGGCTGCTAACTATATAATGCCTTAAGGAATTCAGGATTAAGTAGTAAAATCTTGAAAAAGTAAATGTCTTATGAAGAAACAATGATTTATACTAAATTCCATTTTTCACTCCGATGGCTAGAGTTCTTATTCTACTTGGGCATAAAAATAATTTTGATTACAAAGATGATAAAACACCACAGATATGGGGTAAAGGTAAGAAATCTTTGGAAGGAGAAAAATAATTATTTGTTCTGGATTTTTTTAGGGGAAAGCTGGATCTGATGGCTTCTGTGTGACTCAAAGTCATCCACTTGCCTTATAAATTGCCCATCGGCCCTTTTTCAGGATACCAATTTCTGGCCAGAGAACAGAATGCTTTAAACGGGAGGGCTGATCAGGTTTTCATTATTTTTTGCAAAGCAGTGTTAATATATTATTTGCTATTTATGAGTGAGTGGTCAGAAGAAAAACTGCTGAGTACATGAACAACTATTTTACACTTTTTGCTATAAACCAGCAAAATCACTGTATTAAACGATAAGCAGTCTCATTGGTTCCCAGAAATATTTCAGTAACTCTGAACAGCCAGGTCCTGAAGCCCTATAACAGTAAGAAAGTTAAAAGGCTCACCACCCTCTTCGTTCTGCCAGGCCTCTCCACAGAGAATCTGTCCTGACCATTCTCTCGATGAGCTTCTTCCATAACATGCCATCAGATGTCACTCGGTACCATTCCTTGCACACAAGTTCAGCAGCACATAGTGATTTGGCATCCAGGTATGACAGAATGTTCTCAGCAATGTGATCCAAACCTCGAGCTTTCAGTGGGGGGAGGAGGCAAAGAAAAAGAACATAGGTGATGGTGAATGATTTTTCACAAAAGGTCCTTTAAAACAGAACAGCATTTATTCTGCTATGAAGGCACATCACTGTCCCTAGTGTGGTCCAGTTTCTTTTTCAAACAGAGACTTGGGTAAAATGAGTGTCAATAATTTTTCCATAAGGTTACAGAAATGAACAATATTTTCCATCTTCCTTTAGATACGGAAGTTAAAGCTAACAACCAGCAAACCCCCCAAGACATTAAAAATAAAAAGGATTCCAGAAAACAATTCACATCTATCTATATGGATTTCAGCACTAGGGGATGTTCTATGGATGGCATCTCAAACTCTGTGATTCAGACTCCCCCCCCCCACCCCCCAAATCGCTATATTAGGTCCATTTCTCATTCCATTTCTATTACTGCTGCACTTCCAAAGCTGTTCAGTAAAAGAAATATCCTTTAAATGTACTGGGGGAGAGGCACTAAGTCAGAATGTGCTGGGTTATAGAATTTGGGGCATGCAGAAAGGAGAGAAGAAGGAAATACAGATTGGTATAGGAACATCCCAAGAGGAAAGACAGAGAAGTATGTTTAAGTTCAGGGATGAGTTTAATTTCAGATGTTTAAAAAAAAACTATATTTGAGAATAGTTGCTGCTATAAAACCTAAATGACAGTTAGCCAAAAATGAAAAAATCCAAGACCAATAGATAACGGTTAGAAATTCAGGGACTATTTCGTAGGATGCAGAAAGGAATAGAGTGGAAGTAGATCTTGGGCTGTATAAACTAGGTAGGCTTTCCAAGTAAAATTCTCTACCATCCAGATCTGTACTGAGGCCTCAGAGGAATAGATCTTATAAAATAGGATGATTACACTAATAAACCTTTTGGCTGCTGTTCTAATTCACAAGTGAGACAAAACATTCAAAGTTATTTCTTTTTACAGGTTACATATCAGAGATATGCTAAAGACTTAAATAGTGCAGAGGGATTTCTTCATACTCTGACCTCCTTAGGCAAAAACTTAACAAATAGGAAAGAGAATACCACATTTCATTTTGTGCCCTTCTCCTGAATCATACAAAGACACATGTGGACAGCATTAACAACAAATGTGCTTAAACGGTATTCTAATTATACTGTATGGATATCAGTCAAATTTTTCAGCAGATTTGGAAAAGAAAACATTAAATGGATCTTGTTTGGCTGGCATCACATGTTTATATTTAAGCATAAGCAGATGGAGGCATCCATCACCTAATTCTTATTAAAGGAACATGACCATAAGCCAATTAAAGATATAATAGTTAGTTCTTCATGAAAAATACAGTGATGGTACAATTCCTGCATCTTTATATTGAGACTTTCTACACCATAAGAAGTTTCCAAAATGCATTCTTGTGTTTTTAATGGCTGCCATCAAATTGCTCCTAATCTTTCACTATGTCCCTATAATAAGTCTTTGGAAGTAATTTCACGTAACACTCCAAACAAAACCATTACATTAATGGATTACAGGCATTTTTTGAAGCAGTTTGGTTTACTGAATGTAGCCAGATGGTGTAGGTTTATAAGTTAAAATGGTCATAAAGCCTTAGACTGATGATTCAATATCTTATAAATTGGTCAGCAGATACACATCAGGGATCGGTATTAGGCAAAGGATACACAGGTCTAATCAACTCCTATTCAATTCTTAGTGGTATATGCTTGAGATAGTAGCATGTCTCGGTGACTGGGGAGAGCACAATAATGAGGTACACAAAGATTGTTCGCACAAAGAAAACTGTTGCCTATGGCTAAAACAAAATCCAATCAGTGAAGAGGGGGCAGAAGTCTACTCTACTTAACAAAAGATATACTTACAAATTCAGTTTTAAACTAAGATATAAATAGGCATTTATTTTGTCTTAAAGGGTAATTAAAATTCCAATTTTGGAAGAAGAAATTTTTAAAAAAGATATAATTGGCAAAGATTGAACAAAGTGGTAATATGCAGTTTCGGGGAGGGTATAAGTTGGTATTTTTTTTAAAGGACAGTTTAGAACATGTATTAAAAGCCTCAAAAATGTTTATAATTCATTAATATAGGAATCCCACTTCTGGCATTTTTTCCTAGGATGCCCAAAAGATTTATGAATAAGAATGTCTACCATAGTGTAGTTTATAACAGGAAAAACATTTTAAACTACCTAAATGTTCAATAAAGAACACAGTAAGAACAAATATGTTATAAACACTTATGATCCCAGCTTTAGAGGGAAATATACACATCTAGAAAAAATAGGAAGGCTACATGCCAAAATAGCAAATTAGTAGTTCTCTCTGAATGGTAGGGTTCTGGGAAATTTTATTTTTATATTTTAAACTTTTTAAAATTTTCTAAGCTTCCTATAACTTCTATAAACAGGAAACAACAAACAAAAAATAAAAACAAGATATATTTTAGAGACTCACTCATCTTTGTACTATTTTTTTCTTTTCTTTCTTTATTTTTGAGGACGATTAGCCCTGAGCTAACTGCTGCCAATCCTCCTCTTTTCCCTGAGGAAGACTTGCCCTGAGCTAACATCCATGCCCATCTTCCTCCACTTTATATGTAGGATGCCTACCATGGCATGGCATGCCAAGCGGTGCCATGTCCCCACCTGGGATCCGAACCAGCGAACCCCAGGCCACCGAGAATCGGAACATGTGAACTTAACTGCTGCACCACTGGGCCAGCCCCCTATTTTTTCTTTTAAAATTAGTTTTTGACAGATGAGAACCTTATATTTCACTAAGAGAACATTTTCCCCAAATTCTGATGCCTATGGAGTGTCCTAGATCACCATCGAACATTCAGTGAAACAACCACAGCACCTTCCAAAAAAAGTATTTTGAGTGTGTGTGTATATATGTGCGTGCGTGTGTGTTATATTTAAATATACATTTTAAGAAATATATATTTTTACATATATAGTTTACAATAGCTATTTGGTTACTGAGTACAGGGAAATTGTGAAGCCTGGAACTTACATATTTAATGTTACAAGGCTCCTGAGATATCTTTCTTTCTAAAATACTCAATTAAAAATGTTTCTTATTGATTCCTACAATTTAAATATTCTGTTGATAAATTTCCTTAGAAATCCAAATCCAAGTACATAAGTGAAGATATTTTGAAACATTATAAAAGACATACCTCAAATCAGATAATGTTTCAGAAAAGATTTTATTTGGACCTATGTGTGGGTGAAAATAGGGTGAGTAGAAGGGCATGAGATAGGGAGAAGGCAGGGAAAAGAGAAGCCTCTTTCCAGAGTTTGATTTTTTGTATTTATACCCCAAGAAGGTACAATTAAAGGACTCAGTTTGTAAAAATCAAGCCAATAAAGACTTTTAAAAAGAGAGATGTATACCTGAAAATCCACTACCATTACCATTGTAACATATCTTCCAGGCAAATTAATGGCTCACAAACACCCATAGACATACCTGGCAGAGCAGTTATGAAGTCCCTCTGCAACATAGGTTTAAGATACGAGTTTATGTGCCCATGTTGGTAATGACACATTTGGGATATAAGATGTTCCACAAATTCCACTTGATCGGACTCTGACCACTGCTCAAAATATTTGACACACAGTTCCTTTTCCTTCTCATAGCTTGCTGAGAGTTTCCGTTGCTTGGGCACAATCATACTGGAAGTGCCATTGGTAAGTTTTGTCTGTAGAAGCAGTGCATTAAAAGAAAGATATAACAATAAGTATTAAAAATGAGGGAAATATATAATTTTCTAGTCTAGCATGTTATGTTAGGTCCATATGATGGAGCTCATTCTGTTACTCTATTAGTAATTGGATGTTTGTGAACAGCAATCACATGGAAAGCCACAGAAATATCACAGTAAGTAACTGGTATTACCAATATTCCTGGTAAATCAGGAATATTGCCAGATGACTAGGCATCTATTTCCATAAGTTCACAGGAAGACATTATTTGGAGATATACTGATGAAGGCTGAAAGTATGTTAAGTTATTATCACTAGCAAGCAAAAAAGTTAATTTGCTTTTTCTTACATACACCAGTTACTGGACATTCACACAATTACTTACACACAACTTATTTTTTAACAGTCAAATAAGAAATCCTCCATGCAAAGAGAGGCCAATGAATAATTTGAGACTTGGTACCTTTGGAGATAAAACTTAACATTTATATGCTCAATCTACCCTTTTCCTTCCCAAAAAAAATCCCATCTCTGCTGTCATCAAAATTACATGCCATAAGTCTTTTTTATTAATTGGTTCATTCAATAAACATTAATTGAGCATCTACAATATACCAAACACTGCCCTAGGTACTAGAAATACAACACTGAACAAAAATAACATAGTCTCTATTATCAGGAACTTATGTTCTAGTGTGTATAGCAAGTTAAAAACATAACCAAATAGAAAATATATAGTACAGATAGTGCTATGAAGAAAAATAAAGCAGGATAAGGAGATAGAAAAAAGTGTATATTATTGTAGTAGGCAAAACTCTAAGATGATTCCCCCAAGATTCTTGGCCTCTGGTGCACAAACATCTTCTCAGTTATTTAAACAAATATTTAGGCACGGCGATGATTTAATTAAGGTCCCAAATCAGTTGACTTTAAGATAGGGAGCTTACTGTGGTGGGTCTGACCTAAACAAATGAGCCCTTTAAAAGCTGAGAGTTTTCTCCAATTGGTTGCAGAAGAGGAAGGGGATGGTGTGGCAAGGAATGTCGTCAGCCTCTAAGAGCTGAGAGCAGCTCCCTGATGACAGCCAGCAAGGAAATGGGGACCTCAGTCCTACAAATGCAAGGAACTGAATTCTGCCAACTTCCCCCAGAGCCTCCAGATGAGAATTCAGTTCAGCCAACACCTTGATTTCAGCCTTATGACACTTTGAGCAGAGGACCCAGCCATGCTCTGCCAGACTTCCCACCTAGAGAACTGTGAGCTAATGAATGGGTATTACTTTAACTTGCGAAGTTTGTGGTGATTTGTTATGCAGCAATTGGAAAAAAAAAAACTAATATAGTTATTTAAGTCTAAAGGGTCAAAGACAGTTTGTCTAAAGAGATGACATTTGAACTGAGACATGAAGGAAATGAGGGAACTAGACATTTTGTTATACGAGGGAAGAATGGTCTAGGCAATGGGCATTTTGAGGCAAAGGTCCTGGGTAAGAGTCTGTCTGGCACCAAGTCAGCAAGGAGAAACAAAGTTGGAGAAGTAGTCCAAGCCAGATCATCCAGGTCATTTAGGTAGTGGTAGCTAATCTCCAAAGGTGGCTCCAAACAATTCCATCCCTCCCTGAACATGAATGCCGTTCCACCCACCAAGAGGTGGAGTTTGTCCTAGCCTTTAAATCTGGGCTTTGATTAACAGAATGTGGAAAAAGTGACATTCTGGGACTTCTGAGCTTAAGCAGCTTCTGCTTACTCCTTTGAGCCTTGAGCTACCACATAAGAAATTCAGGCTACCCTTCTGGAGAAGGAAGTCTGGAGGATGAGAAGCTATGCAGAGAGAGGTCTCATGCAGAAGCACCTAAAAAGCCTGAGAGTGACATGATCTGACACCTTTTAAGAAGATCACTGCTGTGTAGACAATACATTGTAGGGGAGATAAATGGAAATAAAGAGACTAATTAAGAGACTACTTCACAGTAGTCCATGGAAGAGACAACAATCTTTTGGACTAGAGTGGTTGCTGTAGAGGTGGTGAGAAATAACTGGGATTCAATGCATATTTTGAAAACAGATCCAACTGAAATTGCTGATGGACTGGATATGGGGTATGAGGAAAAAAAGGAGACAAGGAGTCAGGTTTGATTCTGGGGAATACTCAGAGAAGATTCAGAAATGAACTAAAACGTTTACTACTCTGAAGAAAGCTGGTTTTCTTTAGAGGATAACCACAAAGTGGTATAACTAGGTACTTTTCAAAGTAATTTGAGGGATCTTTGGCATTTTTGCCTGAGGCAATCCCAATTTGGCAGAGAGACCCATGTTACTATGGAGGTTCATACCTGTTGAGACATATTGAATGTGCCATAAAACTGTATCAAATTTGGATAATCAGCTTCTGCTATTTAAGGCACACACTTCCCTTAATTTCTACATGTTAAATCCTACATGCAGGCCTTTTTACAAATGATTCCTGATACACAGCTGAATGCACATTTTTAAGAATGGTATTAGCCATTCTATTTACACAGAAAGAGCTGACACCTGTAAACAGCAAGCCGTGGTGTACAGAGTTGGATGTTTTCTAGCATAAACGCCACTGTTGTCTATAATATAGACTAAAAATGATTAATAAGAACCTTGTTAAACACAGGCTTTGGGAGACCTTAGGGCTGCTTTTTGTGTAGGTTATTTGTTTGCATCTCAGAAATCAAGAAACACGGAGTAAGATTTAGAAAGCTAACAAATAGGTGGGTTTACAAGCTTGCCCAAATGCCACATCTCATCCCAATAACCAAAACCTCCCAGTCCATCATCTTTTACATATATGTCCTTTGTCTTTTAAAAGTTAGAAATGGACCTGAATTGGATGCTACCCAGAGTATTGTTTTCTGGCTAAAGACCAGAAATGCCAGTAACGGGGAACAATAATCAGCAAGGTAATGAAATTATTCTGTTTATACCTTAAACAAACCAGATATATCCATAATCGTGGGGAGTCATGCTTTGGTCAGTGGCTATCAGACTATTAACAGATAAAAGTGCCTAAGGATTTCACAAGTTTGGTTAACCCACTGCAGGAGCTAAAATTCAGTCAAGACTTTCTTATACTGTCAATGATCAAATCATAAATGGGACCTAAACATTTGGCTAGTAGAAATGAAGTATAAACTGAGAGGTCATATATTTACCAACTGTCTGGGCTATTCTAGTTGGTACTAGATTTTAGTCACCACCCCTCAAAGCAGAATATTTCCTTGTGAGATAGAAAGACACATACCTCAGATCCATCATCACTTCAAATGAGTTACTCTTAACTACTACATACCACACCGTATTGTTTTAATAGCCCTGGCCCTGGAGTAGAAAGACCTGGTTTCAAATTCTACCTCCTCAACTTACCAACTGCGTGACATGGAATAAATAACTTGATATTTTCTGAGTCTCTGTTTCCCTCATCTGTAAAATGGGGATAATTATAAAATGTATTCCATTTGGTTTTTGTGGGGATCAAATAAAATAATCAAAGAAAAGCATGCTTAGCTCACCACCTGGCACACTGTAAAGTGCTCAATAAATCAACATATGTAATGAACTTATGACACTGCTGGAGTTGGACCTTCCCTCTCTTTTTGAAAATACATCCTTCTTTCTCACTAAGTACTATATACATAGATATTGTTTTTCTATTTTAATTTTCTATTTTAATTTTTGAAGTATAATATACATAAAAATGCATAATCTTATGTTTACAGCTTGATGAACTCTCACAAGGTGAGCACACCCATGTAACCAGCACCCAGATCAAGAAACAGATTATCACCAGCCTCAAAAGCCCTGACTTGTGCTCCTTTTTTTGGGTCACCAGCACCCCTAAGGGTGACCACCATACTCATTACATTTTTTTTTGAAATATATTAAAAAAAATCTGTCTGCCTAGAAAATTTACAGTAGCATTAAAAAAACCATAACACTTGGGAACAAATTTAACAACAAATGTGTAATACTTGTAAACTGAAAACCACAAAACATTGCTGAGGGAAATTTAAGAAGACTTTAAAAAATGGAGAGATATATTATGTTCACAAATTGGACTCAATATTGTTAAGATGTTTATTCTTTCCAATTGATCTAGAGAGTCAATGCAATATAAGTAAAAATCCCAGCAGGCAAATTGATAAGATGATTCTAAAATTTGTACAGAAATGCAAAGGACCCACACTTTAGCCAAAACAATCTTGAAAAATAAAAACAAAGATGGAGGACTCACACCACTGAATTTCAAGACTTATAAAAAAGCAACAGTAAAGATAGTGTGGCTCTGATGTAAGGACAAACATATAGATCAATGGAACAGAATAGAGAGTCCACAAATAGACTCACATACGGCTAGTTAAATTTTGAGAAAGGTGTCAAGATAATTCAATAGGGAAAGGATAGTCTTTTCAACAAATGATGTCGAAACAACTGGATATTTACACAGAAAAAACGAACTTTGTTCTTTACTTGAGACTATATACAAAAATTAATGTAAGTAGATTCTGGATTTACATGTAGGAGCTAAAGCAGAATTTCTAGAAGAAAACATATGAGAAAATCTTGGTGCGCTTGGGATAGGCAAACACTTCATAGATAGAGCACAAATGCACCAAAAAAGTACAAACTTTCTTTTTTTTTAAAGAAAAAAATAGATAAATTGGCATGTGGCAAAATTTTAAACTTCTGGTTTCCAAAAGAAATAGTTAAGAAAATAAAAATACAAACCGCAAGCTTGGAGGAAATATTTGCAATATATGTATTTGACAAAGGACTCGTATCTAAAATATATAAAGAACTCTTAGAACTTGGTAATAAGAAAATAACTTTTTTTTTAGTGGGCAAAAGATTTAAACAGACACTTCAGAAAAAAAGATCTATGGATGCCAATAAACACGTGAAAAGATGTTCAACATCATTAGTTACCAGGAAAATGCAAATTAAAATCACGAGATACTACTATACATTTACTAGAGAGGCTAAAATTAAAAAGACTAATGATACCAAGTATTGGCAAGAATGAGGAGCAACTGGGTCTCTCATACGTTGCTGGCAGTGTTTAATGGTAGAACCACTTTAGAAAACAGGTTGACGGTTTCTTATTAAGTTAAACATAAACTTACCATATGACCCAGGAATTCTACTCTTAGGTATTTACTGCCACCCACCCCTCTCCACATGCAATGAAAACATTTCCACACAAAAGCCCTTTGGTGCCCATCTAGAGTTGAACTGATAAACAAATTGTGATATATCCCTACAATGGAATAGTACTTAGCAATAAAAGGAATGAACTACAGATACACAGAATGACAAGGATGAATTTCAAAAACATGCTGAATGAAAGAAGGTAGGAACAAAAGGGTATATACTTTATGATTCTACTTACATGAAATTCTAGGAACAACGAATCTAATTTATAATTGTAAAAACAGATCAGTGGTTCCTCAGGACTGGATGTGGGGTGGGATTGACTGAGTAAAGGCACAAGGAAAGTTTTTGGGGCAATGAAAATGTTCTATAGCTTGGTAGTTACACAGGTGTATATATTTGCTAAATTTATTGAACTGTATACTTAAAATGGGTGTATTTTACTGTATGTAAATTATCTTAATAAAACGGATTTTAAAAGCTTCTAAGGATAGACTGTTCCTAAGGATAAATGCCTCTATAATATTAATTTCATTTGTAATTAAGATATTACATTTGTAGAGAACTCTGGAAATAAAGGGCTTCATTATCAAATCTCTTCTATCATTCTCCCATACAGATTTGTCTACTAATGTCTAAAGTAAATGCAGCAAAATTTCAATTTGAGAACCTTTGAAAATCCACAAGGGTACAGTGAAAAAGTTCAATTATTAAAAAATCAAAAGGTTGTATATTAGAGTGTATGGGAGAGAGGGTAATTGTTACCGGTAGCAATAGAATTGATTTGGCTTTCCCAACAAAAGCCTGATGACTCAACCACTACTGCTTAAATGTCTAGGAAAGCTGACAAACCACCTCAGTTTAGTGGTAACACTAACTTTCTGCCACCCCTGCACATCTCCTCTTCTGCTTTTCTGTTTACAAGGAACAGTTATCTCCAGAAAAGAAAGAAAGAAAAAAGCTGTCAGGTGACAAGCACGCAAAATGAAAGGACTTAAGTATTTATATGACTGTCTTCAGCTTGGTCCTCAAAGGCTAAGGGCTAACATTTTTCCCCTCTGAAAACATATTATATGTACCACTTTCAAAATTACCATGAATTTCTCTAAAGCTGCTGCCTGGGCGAGAAGGGAAAAATATATAGTTGCAGACACCAACTAGCCTGACCACCACCACTGCAATATTAAGTGTGCTGACTTTGCTAACTGTATTGTGTACAGGTTGGAAGATACAGTATGGACTGGTTGAACTTGATGGTGAAAGGACAAATGTTTCTAGTTGGCATGCAAACCCTGCGTTAACCACAAGGAAGGGTGTGGTAAGTAGAGGGAAAAAAGTTTCAGACATAGGACACCATTTGGAATTGGGGGTGCAAGGACTAAATGAAGAGAGTGATATTTATGACTACAGAGATGCAAACGATATTTAACGGTTCTGTTTGGCCTCAAGAAGGGCTCTGTGGAAAGACTGGCATTGAAACTCATGGTAGGGGAAAGGGGACATAATGATTAAGATGATAAATGAATGTAAGAATAAAATGGGAAAGGGTTGTGCTGGAGATAAGGCTGTAGCCTAGGAGGGATAGGACAAGAATTTTGGTCGGAACTCTAGAGTTATCAATTAACCAACAACCATTTATTGAGTGACTACCTGTGCCGGGTACTTTTCTAGCTGTCAGGGAAACTGTGGTGAACAGGCACACAAAGTTTCTTTACCTTCTTTGGGAAGGAGTAGAGGGAGAATATATAAAAAACATGTTAATTTCAGAAACCAATAAGTATTGTGAAGCAAACAAAATAAGGTAACATAAAATAGGGAGTGAATAGTACAGCCTACTTTAACTAAGGTGGTCATGAAATGACAATGAAGGGGATAACATCTGAGCTGAGATCTGAATGATGAGAATGAATCAGTCTTTTGAAGATCTGAGGGAAAAGCCTTCCAGACAGAAGAAAGAGCAAGTCAAAGGTGTGTTCAAGTGAAAGAAGGTTAGTATGGCTAGAGAGGAATGAATGAGGGGGAAAGTGTTGGGAAATGAGGTTAGTGAGGTGGCCTGGAGTCACATCATCTAAGGCTTTCTGTGTCACAGTGAGGAGCTTGGATTTTATCCCAAGTATAAAGGAGAGCCCCTGGAGGTTTTGAAGTAAAGTATGACATCATCTGATTTATGCTTCAGAAATATTTACACTAGCTGCCACATACAGCATGGAGGGGATAATGAGGGCAAGTTGCAAGAGCAGAGGAAGGAAGATCAATTAGAAGTCTGATAAAATAATCCAGGCAAGAAGTGATCATGGCTAAAATTAGAAGAGGCAGATTAAGAAATGCTTAGAAGAAAGGTATTTTACCCTCACAAGAGAGGAAGGAGGGGGAAAGGGCCTTTTGAGAATTATAAGTCTGGGTTATAACACACATTTATTTCAGTATAATGATTTACTTCTTCACTAGGGCTGATCTTTCAAATATTTAATCCGATACATTAACCTGGATGGGGATAGAACCAGGGTTCTTGGTCCTATGGTCAGGAGAAACAAGGTAAAATACGTAAGAGTTCTGGGGGCGAAAGGGAGGATTTTTTAGAGGTCTACACTATAGTCTCTATTGGCTGCTGCCAGGCTTTAGTTAAATAAGAATCCAAAAACATTGATTTTAAGGTTATTTTTCATATTGTTTTTCCTTGATTTCTTGGTAAAAATCTCTCTTAAAAAAAGTCAACATTGTCTTGGTTGAATTAAGAGGAAATGGTATTGTATACATTTTGATTCGGACTGAGATATAACTAAGCACTCCTAGGGATGGAGATGCTGACAGCAAGGAGGTCTAGAACAGCTCTGGAACTCCCAAAGAGCTAGGGCAGAAAAGAAAAAAGAACAGAAGGGATACAGCTCATTGGCACTTGAGCATCTTTTAACAAAAGAATTTCAGAGAAACTGAGAAGAATCTGGCCATAAATTGAACATCCAGAGTAAAAGGTAATGAATGGTCAAAAGTGGGATCATAACTTTTAACATTCCAGTTTTCAGTTAACCTTTATAACTTTCAGTGACCAAAGCAGTCCATTATTTTGTGGGGTGAGGGTGCAAATGAGAAGAAAATGGTGGCTGTACGTATAGAATGGGACGTATATTTCAAAAGAAGTAAACACCACACTTCTCAGTAGGATTATTGCATTAATATTTTAACAGCTTCTACTAAATATGATTACATATTAGGTGAACTCATAAATATGTCAGATCTGATTAGTGAACGTGGGAGACAGGAAGGGGCAGATTTGTCAGCAGAAGGAAAGTACACATTATGAATCTGTTTTCTAATAACCAACAAGAAAAAGCTTACAATCACTTCAATTCTTTTAAATAAAACTCACTAGGAAATAAACTGACAAACGTCCCAGTATGTATGGTTATTTAAAGACTGGACACTTGCCAATCTTTCTTTCTACTTACTAATTTTTGGGAAAGACATATTAAAAATTCACCCAAATCAAAAGAAAGCCATTTTGATTATTTCCATATTTTTGAGGTAGTTAAAGGGATAGGATAATCACTTGACATTTTCAGGTTTCAAAACTGGGGCTCTTGTCTCTGTAGTGAGTTCCCTCATGCAACTTTATAGCTTCCAGGGCCATAGGTTCTTTTGTTCCAAACCAAGAAACTCACAGCAGTTTAATTTACTGCTGCATTATTATAGCTACTAACTATACACACCTCCAAGGCTGGTAAATCCACTGATGTAGACAGTGCCACCTTAAAAGGATTTTTGGATGGGTCTTAGTGATGGGGGGAAAAAAAAGGACATAATGTTTAATTATAAGAAATGATTGAAATAGGCACAGACATACCCCGGGTGCCTCTGCACTGCAGCAAGCTCTAAACTTGTTATCGTTAATGGTTTAAATTTCACTGTGCTAATCATTTCAGGACACAAGCCTTTCTTGATAATCTAATGAATTATTCCAACATCCTTCAGCAAAAAAAAAATCCTCCATGACAGCACTAATTACAAGACGTTTTCCCAGTGCTTATGTAAAATATGACAGAGCAGCAGCTTAGGGAATTGCAGAAAACTGCTTCTAATTTCCACTGAGAAACTGACAAACACCTCTCTTTCATCTCTCCCAGCTCTCAAGTAAGATTTAACTTTCTCATTTAGTTAATTACCGAGTGAGGATCATCATTTCCCCGGATCGGAGCGGCACAGAGCCTTTATCGTGTTAACTTGTGAACTTGATCGATGGCTGCTGCTAAAACTTAATAACTTCACCCCCTGGCAAATTGTAAGATAAATATAATAGGAGAAACTCTGACAGTAAAAACCTGCCAGAAATGAGCGCTGTGTTTATGTTTCTTCGCAGGCAGCAAAAAAACAACCGACAGCTTATTACTGGTTGCGTGTTACTTATATTTAAAAGACTCCAGGCAGTTAACTTTCTACGTACTGTTAAAACTTTGCTCACAACATGGGAAAAAATGGGAAAAAGCATCAGTGATGCAGACCTGGGGAAGTGTGGGAAGAAGGAAAAAAATGTGAGGGAAAAAAAGGGCAAAGCAAAGGAACAAACATATTGTGTAAAGTCTTTTAAAATGTCATGTTTATCAAATAAAATGCCCAACCAGCATAAATAGACATAAAATCTTTAAAAACAAAAAAGAATTCTGAATTTCCAAGATACTATATGAACTATATCTAGGAGCAAAGCAAGAGAATTTTGCTCAAACTTTTTCAATGACCATAAGTCCATGCCTGAAGAATTCAATTACCTGTAGAATTCCTAGATCTCTTTTAAAAAACCCCTGCAGCTAGAAAACCATTCACTAACCACACCATTTAACCCTTTCTGAAACTAGTACATTATAGCTAGGAAATGCATAACTTTGTCTAGAACAGTTCCTCTAGTCTTATATTCACCTTCCACACCTAGGCTAGCCAACTGAGAAGGAAATAGTCTGAAACTTTTTCTTTTGGTCAAACTTCAATCTGAACTTGGAATTTTAACATGTAACCTAGTACAGCATGAATTTTATGCCTTTTATAACCAACAGTACCAAGGACAACAGACAAGGTATAGAAGTGAGGTATAACAGTAACAGAATGGCTGCTCACTAATGCCAGCCCACCAACCCTCAAGACTGATAACAGGGCTGAAAACAAATCTGTATATAAATTGCCAAGTCTGTCACACTCACCTCCCTCATAGTATAGAAATATTACAAAAAGCAAAATATGAACTAAATTTTGGGGAGGGTAGAGAAAGGCAAAAAAGGTCTTGTAGGGCAGTGCTTAAGCCTAACTTATATTTAACTGTATTTAACATCCATTTTGCGCTATAATTGTGCCAACAGCTGAGGGCTTCATGCTGCAGTCCCAGGGGCCACCATTTTGAAAGTTGAAAGGATTCGGAAACTGAACATCAAAATGGCAAACCAAATTCATATTCGCTAGAGGAGCAAATCTGATTCCTCATTTTGTTTTGTTTTTACTTTTGTTAAATACAGATCTATTGGAGGCAAATAGAGAAAGATCAATTGATTTTTCTAAAAACAGCATTTATAACAGACACACTTTCGACAATATGAAAAATACAGAAGCATAAAGAATATAAAAATTGCCCATAATTTCCACCATCAACAAATAAAGAATGTTCACATTTTGGTGGGTTTATAACTTTCTGATCTTTAAAAAGATTATTAGTTAATTCTTTGATGTATGCGGGTGACGATGTTTCTGTGTCATCTAGAGGATTCTTTGTCTATAACATCAAATTAATCAGAGCAGGCAGGGGTCAGCGCCGTGGTTGAGTTTAAGGTTAAGTTCGTGTGCTCTGCTTCAGCAGCCCAGGGTTTTGCCCGTTCGAATCCTGGGCTCGGACATGGCACTGCTCATCAGACTGTGCTGAGGCGGTGTCCCACATAGCACAACCAGAAGGACCTGCAACTAGAATATACAACTATGTACTGGGTGGCTTTGGGGAGAAGAAGAAAAAAGAAGAAGAAGAAGATTGGCGACAGATGTTAGCTCAGGTGCTAGTAACACACACACAAAAAGAGCAGGCAAAATTTATCTCCTTTGCTGAACTCCTTAGAGAAGTCAAGGTCTGATCCTGATCCTGATCCTGGAGGATACAGAGTTACAGGCGATTGTTCCTGTGGAAAGGAGGGCAGAGAAGAGAAAGACGAGGAGGAGGAAGGAGAAAGGTAGGGAGAAGAGGGAGGGAGGGAGGAGTCGGGGAGGAGAAAGAAAGGGAAGAGAAGCAGGGAGAAAGGGGAGAGGAAGGATAAGAAAAGGCAGAGGAATGATGGAAGTGGCTGGGGGTGGGGGAAAGGAGAGAGTGGGGACTGGATGGGAGTAGGTGAGAGACTGGAAAGAGATGGGACGGGTAAGCAGGGGAGGGAGAGATGGGAAAGGGAAGAGAGATGAGAGGCTAGGGAAGAGATGTGGGAGAGACATGGAGGGAGGATAAGTGGGTAGTAGAGGTGTGGTGGAGAGGGATGGGGGGAAAAGAATAAATGTAACCAAGTTCAAAAAGGACCTAGCATTACCAAGTTCACGTGCTCCAAGAAAAGCAATATGCTTGTTGGATAAACAGGTCCTCTCCCACGCAACGAACAATAAACATCAAGAGCGAGAGGAGATGAAAAACTATTTTCCTAAACCACTACTTAATGTTTTAGGCAGAGTAATAAAGTTTAATTGTCTGGAATCTGGTTGTTCTTTCTGTGTAACTTCCTCAGATAGAGGTTGCTCATCTGGATGTTAAATAATGTTAATATTACCAAAATACAATTTCTGTGATGGAGAAAGTTTAAACTAGACGTCTTCTCCCCAACTTCCCCCTACACCCTGCCTTTATTTTAGCATTAGAAAGTTAGGTTCTACCATAAATTACAGGGATTGATGGAGGCATTGGCTGCCAGAAGAAAACACAGACACTTAAAATACAATTTAAAAATACATGGGAAAAATATACAGTTGTCCCCCCTTATCCATGGTTTCACTTTCTGTAGTTTCAGCTACCCTAGTCAACCTCAGTCTGAAAACACTAAATGGAAAATTCCAAAAATAAACAACTTGTAAGTTTTAATTTCATGACGTTCTGAGTATTGTGATGAAATCTCACACCATTCCACTCCATCCTGCCCAGCATGTGAATCATCTCTTTGTCCAGCATATCCATGCTGTATGTGCTACCTGCCCATTTGTCACTTAGTAGTTATCTAGGTATCAGATCTACTGTGGAGGTATCGTAGCAGTTGTGTTCAAGTAATCCTTATTTTACTTACTAATGGCCCCAAAGCTGAAGAGAGAGAGAGAGACAACATTCACATAACTTTTATTACAGTATATTGTTATAATTGTTCTATTTTATTATTATTATAGTTGTTAATCTTTTACTGTGCCTAATTATAAATTGAACTTTATCATAAGTATGTATGTATAGGAAAAACAGTATATACAGGGCTCAGTAGTATCCGCAGTTTTGGGAATCCACTGGGGGTCTTGGATCATATCTCCTATGGCTAAGGGGGGAATACTATAGTCAGTTTTAAATAAAGATGAAAAAACTACCCTCCTCCGTTTTGTGCTCTAATCCTTACATGTTTGGTCCATTTTTACCAATGACTTGGTAAAACTTGCTCTTGAAGAAAGCCTTTGAGAAGCTATCTGTACAACCTGGATTAGGAAAATGCAAGGTTTTTTTGGATAGCATCTCAAGAAGCCAACTCAGCTTTCTAGAAGAAATTCAACTCTTTCCAAATGCTTGTTAATGCATGTTAAATGCAGCAAGAAATAATCCTATGAGGCAGCAGCACAGGCCTCTCTTAGCTGCAGTGAACGAAGTAAATGACTTGTAACTTCTGGAAATCTTGGTTATCTGCAGGTAAAACTTTAATAACCCTTGGAGCATCAAGGGACTAAAGACATTTCTCTCTGGAATACTTGGGTAATTGTTTTCTTAATTTATCCAGGAAAAGCTTAGTTTAGATGCAGCATCTGTTTTTTTAGCAGAGGTGATCAAAATAACTTGCTCAGATTCATATAAGTTACTAGAGTTCAGAGTAAATTTCAAAATGCAGTTGTTACATAAAGTGTACAGTTCTTCTAAAACGAAATTCTGGCCCTTTGTCTTTTTAATGACAACGAAGCTCCAAGTCAACGACTGAGATTAAATGTAGCAGACCAGGACTGCTTTCTATAGATAGATAAATACATTTTCTCTAGCCAAAAGTGGTTTACATGAGCACCAAGACTACACATGCTACACTCAAGCCATTTCAAACATTCTTCTGAAGGCGTTTATGTTTATGTAATAGAATATGGTAAAAAATAACACCATAATTTGGCAGTAATTTTACCCAGCTCTATCATTTTCTTGATATGTGACCTTGCTTAAGTTACTTAACCTCTCTGTGCCTCAATTTCCTCATCTGTAAAATGGTGATTCTTACACTACTTACCTAGAAGGGTTAATGTTAGGATAAAAGTAAGATAATACATGCAAAGGCATTTAGAAGAGTACCTGGCACATAGCAAGGGCATTACCTCTCATTATGCATTTTAGCTAGAGAAGATTGTAATGTACATAGTTGCTGATTATAATTAAACTTCTTTGCTTTTGAAATAATTTCACTTTCAAACTAGATTTTAAACTCTAAAGAACACAGATTATGACATAAGCCGTTTATATCTATGTAACAGCAGCTTGAAAATAAACTGAATTTTTAACCCAAAATAATGTAAGGAGTGGATGCTGCTTTTTCAGAGTGCAGTGGTAAATTGCTTTGTGGGTTAAATATATTTGGAGTCCCCTTCTCTCACCAACAAAAGGATGCTACTATCACTACATTGATGTTTTGCCTATTTAAGTACTCTAACTTGGCAACCTTCAATCCATTGTTTTCTAAGATTAGTATCAACATTTTTATGTAATAAAATATGTAAAATATTATCATGCAAAAATTTAAGAATCAAAGTAAAATTAAACTTCCAAAAGGAATGATAATTGATATTTAACAATTGGAGAAGACAGAAAAGAGCAAAAGGAAGATCTCAAAATACGTTCTACATTATGGAATAAAAGACATTTGAACACCGATTTTTTTTCATTTTCAATCTTGCAGAGCAATTGCCAAAACATATTCCCGTAACACTCAAATTCAGTGAGGAAAGAACAGTAAGGAAATTATTAGAATGGTAACAGGACTCTCAATGCATTAGTCCAATTTTGAAAATCCACTTTACTGGTTTCTACCAAAAAGCTAAGATGTACTGTACAGAGTACATTTTGCTTCCTTTAGACTTTGTACTTCGCTTTAGCAATCAGCAAAGACAGAGCTAGGGCAAAACTAGACTAAAATTTCAGCTGTCATCAGTACCCACCCTCCTTTTTCTCAAATATTGGCAGGAAAACTACTACCTTGCAGTTTTGTCTGAAGGTTATTTACATTTCTCCCACATGGGCACTATTTTTATGGGGTTTCATGGGCCAGAGATGGCAGATTTCTGGTGTTTCTGAGGAGAGACTGAGTCTTGAGGGTCACAAAAAATTTTCTTTTTCAGAATGGGACAAACTCCTACCAGGGATTTTGTCTGTGTATTTGTTGAGAGTGAAGGATAAGAAAATGCAAATCAGGAAGACAGTTACTTCCATAACGTTTATGCACTTGATTTAGAAATAGGAAGTATCCTTTTTTTGCAGAACTTGGCTTTGTTTTGTTTTGTTTTTGCTGAGGAAGATTCGCCCTGAGCTAACACCTGTACCAATCTTCCTCTATCTTTCAGTATGTGGGCTGCCAGCACAGCATGGCCACTAATAGAGCTGTGTAGGTCCATGCCCGGGAACTGTACTCAGGCCACCAAAGCGGAGCACACTGAACTTAACCAGTAGGACACTGGGGCTGACCCAGAACTTGGCTTTTTTAAAAGTATGAAATGGTTTCTATAACAACATTTCCTGGTTTACTACCCAACCTTTTTACTTCACTTGAGTGTGGCTTTAAGGTCACACAGAGCGCTATAAATATAAAACTCAAAGCTAAGAACTTTTTCCCATGAAATTTTTCTGTGTCGAATGTTCTGAAGTTACTCTATTTCTATTTTCTGTTTAAGGAATACATACTGAAATTTGATGCTTTGGAAACAAACCATTATGAAATTTCTCTCATAGATGACACACATGTAAACAGTCCCACAGGAAAAAAGAAGCAGCATGATAGCCCAGTCCTATCACTAATTAGCTATGTGATCTTGGGCAAGGCTCTACTGTATGGGGTCTCATCTGTAAAATGAGTGGGTGGACGATACTCTGAGGCTCAGTCTGCCTTTTATATTTTGAGTCTGTGATTCAGTTCCACAGTAAATTAAAATAGAGCTGAGCAATAAGTTTAAAAATAGAGACTCATTTTCACACTTTTTTACTAAAAACTAACATATTAGAGTTTAAGCATACACCTCAAATAAAAAGAGAAATATTTTTCATAATATTATTTGAGCAAGGAATATATGCCAAAATCCCAAGAATAAGTCAAACTTTTCTGCAACAATTGAGTCTTTAATGCAAAGAAATGCTATCATTCTGAGTGACAGATACACAGGTAACATTATTATTCTCTGACTTTGCTACATGCTAAAATATTCCATAATTAATAATTTAAAACTTTATAAGTGTTAGCCTTTCTCAGGGCTGACACTAGGATCTGAAGACCTAATAATGTCTTTTTTAAGTTTTCTGTGTCTCATTTCTTTCACACATCTCATTTCTTTCATATTTACTCTTGTTTCCCCAACCATCTCTCCATAGTTCCCAGTATTTAAGGAAAAATTTTCTAGAAAATTGTCAATAAATGAATGTATCTCTCTATTAAAAATCCCTTTACTTCACATGCAGGCAAAAAATTCTATCAATTTAATATGCCAACTTGTCTTATTTAGGGCCAAATCAAAGTAGTATGGCTACAAGAAGAGGCTGCAAATAGGAAAAACCTACTGGGATATTCTTAATGCTTTATCAGTGTTACAGTGGTCATGATCATCTGGCTGCTGTTCTCTGCCAGCTTAATTTTCAGCATTATAGCCCATAGCTTGAGGTATCTTAGAGACCTTTCTTTTTTGGTGAGGAAGATTGGCCCTGAGCTAACATCTGTGCCAGTCTTCCTCTATTTTGTATATGGGATGCCACCACAACATGGCTTGATGAGTGTTGTGCAGGTCTGCGCCTGGGATCTGAACCCGCAAACCCCAGGCCACTGAAGCAGAGCATGTGAACTTAACTACTATGCCACAGGCCTGGCCCCTAAGAGAACTTTTTCTTTCAGATTCCAAAGACCATCAAGTGTCCTCAAGGTCAAGGTAGCATATTAGCTACTGCAATAAATAAATGAATATGGAAAAGAACTGGGCCTCAATTTCCATTTGAAAGATTAAGTTTCATTAGAAGTTACAAACAGAATTTGTGGCATCATCTTCCATGGTGATTTTTTTTTTTTTTTTGAGGAAGATCAGCCCTGAGCTAACATCCACCACCAATCCTCCTCTTTTTGCTCAGGAAGACTGGCCCTGAGCTAACATTCGTGCCCACCTTCCACTTTATATGTAGGACGCCTGCTACAGCATGGCTTGACAAGTCTGTACCCGGGATCTGAACCAGGAACCCTGGACCACTGAAGCGGAAGGTACGAACTTAACTGCTACGCCACTGGGCCGGCCCCATGGTGATAGTATTTTTTCACAATGAGCAATTTAATGGGTCTATAGTGTAAGTAAGTAAAGCTGGAAGAGTGGGCTGACATCAGAATGGACAAGGACTAAGAGAGTAGCAGTGACAATGTGGGGTGGGGTTGAGAAGAAGACAGAATAAAGACATCTTGGAGGATATATTCTTAGGCATAACAGCAAGGAGGCTGGACATTACTTATGGAGTGAGTAAAATGAATTATTAGTTTAAAGGTAGTACTACATAGTGTCAGACAAACCTAGGTTCAAGGCCTGGGTCTGCAATGCACAAACTTTGTAGGCTTAAGCAAGTTAGTTACCTTCTTTAAGCTTTATTTTTTTCACCTGTAAAGGTGGGGAATACTACCGCCTATTTCACAGGGTTGTTAAAAGAAGTAACAGAAGATTATGTATAATCTGTAGCTATGTGATCTTGGGCAAGGCTCTACTGTATGGGGTCTGGCACATAAATGCTCAATAAAGGTAGCTACTATTGTTTGCTAGTACACAGAAATCATGTCACCAATTCAGGCTATATCAGGACCTGCCCATCAAACTTTGAAACTAAAGTTTTAACTGAAACTCCATACCAAATTCCCTATGAAGGGGAATTATGAATTTGAATATTTAAAAATATGCTAACTTGTCTGTCCACCATTAACTGATATGATCTGGAATAGAACTGTGAAGAAAGAAAGAAAATTTAAAATGTGATTAGATTGTAAGAGCAGCCCAGTAGAGCAAGGCTCAAAGGCTCCGGACAAAATCAGAGGAAACAATAACTTAGGGAATTTTTGTGTGTACTGGAGTTATCTCATTTAAACAAACACATTGAGGACTTTCTACATACAAACGCTATACTAGCCAATGTGAAGGTTACAGAGATGGTAAATATTGACAAGTTGATTCTAAAATTTATATGAAAATGCAGATGGCCAAGAATAACCATGGTAATCTTGAAGAATAATGATGAAGCTGGAGGGCTTACCATCAGAGTTCGAGATCTGACAAAGACCTATACATATATGATCATGTAATCTATGACAAAGGAAACAATGCAGTACAGTGGGAAATACACATTTTAATAAATGGTGCTGGATCAACTGAATATCACATCAAAAAACCTCACAAAACTCTCACCTCTACCTTATACTACACGCAAAAAGCAAATGGATTGCAGATCTAAACATGAAAGGCAAAAAAAATTTTTTTAGAACATAAGAGAATATCTTCATAACACTGGGTAGGCACAGATTTCTCAAGGAGAATGTAAAAATACTAACTACAGTCATGCACTACTTAACGACGAGGATGCGTTCTGGGAAATGCGTCGTTAGGCGATTTTTGTCATTGTGCTAACATCATAGAATGTACTCACACAAACCTAGATGGTATAGCCTACCACACACCTGGGCTAGATGGCACTCATCTTACGGGACCACCGTTGCATATGCGGCCCATTGTTGACCAAAATGTCATTACGTGGTGCATGACGGTACACAAAGACAAAAATTGATAAATTGGACTATGTTAAAATCAAGAACCTCTGTTCATCAACAGACATCATTAAAAAAGTGCAAAGGCAAATCACAGAGTGGGAAAAAATATCTGCAACACACATATCAGACAAAGGACTTGTAACCAGAATTTATAAAGAAGTCCTATAAATCATTAAGAAAAATACATAAAACCCAATAGAAAAATGGGCAAAAGAGTTGAACAGGCATTTCACACTTAACGGTCAATCAACTTATAAAAAGATGCTCAATTTTAAGTGTTAAAGGAAATTTAAATTAAAACACACGTGAAAACAAAGTGAATATACTTAACATTACTGAACTGTACACTTAAAACAGGTTAAGATGGTAAATTTTGTCATATATATATTTTTACCACATTAAAAAAAAAAACAAACCCCACAATGTAATACTGCTACTCACCACCAGAAGGCTACAATGAAAAAGCCAGACAACAAGTGCTGGTTAGTGAGGAAAAGGAACAATGGAACTCTCATTCACTGCTGGCAAGAAAAATCGGTACCACTAGTTTGGAAATTCCAATTCCCCTCCTAGCTATATACCCAATAGAATACATGTATTCATTGTACACAGACACCAAGAGATATTTACAAAATTTTTTTTGTAGTTATCAAAATCTGAAAGCAATTCAAATGGTCACCTAAGTAAAATGGATAAATAAGTTTGGTGTATTTATATAATGAAATACTACACATAAATGAGAATCAACAAATTACAACTCAAATGACTGACTGACAAGTCATACGTAACAATACGACTCTCAAAATCATTCTGTTGAGTGAAATAAGTCAGACAGTAAAGAATATGTACTGTAGGATTCCATTTGTACGAGGTTCAAAAACAGGCAAAACTTATGTATGATGCTAGAAGAGAGGATGATGGTCACCCTTGGGAAGGGAGTGACAAGGAGGACAGGAATGGGCTTGTGATAATGTCCTTTTTCTTTCTTTCTTTCTTTTTCTAAAAAATCTTGGTGGTGGTTATACAAGTGTGCTCATTTTGTGAAAATTCACTGAGCCAAATTCAGGGTATCCTGAATACTGTATGAGGAGGAGATGATTATATTCATAGAAAGAGAGATAAGGGTGAATAAAGTCCTGTTTGGTTACAGACAGACAGTCTTAATCCCTATTTTCTGAAATAAAGGAAACAGGGAGTCCCAATAAAAAAGATTTAAATTTTTGCCATGTAACAGCCTTAGCTTCTATCTTCACTTGAGACCCTATGGCCACATACAGACAATTGTTCTCACATGCCACTTCTCTGAACAAGGTTAGAGCTCCCTCTAGCACTTTTAACTAAGGAAACACCACAGGCCCTTACAGAGCTGACACAGTTTGGTGCTGCCCACGGTTAAATGCAATATGGCGATTTTTATTTTTAATTTGCTTTAATTGTTGCTATGATATGAATAATTAATAGGCTGCCTAAGCCAGTTTTGTAAAGTCCACAATATAGAAAGCCAGGAGAGAAATATCTACTTAGAAAGGCTTAAAAATGGTTACAACTGCTATAATATTAGAGAATTCAGAATATTTATTCATGATTTGTGGCAACATTATGTCTCACCAACAAAGAAACATGCTACCAAGCACTTCCTACTAAAAATTTCTTCTGGTCTTCATCTATTTTTCTCTTCATGGCTGTATAACCATTGTACCTACAAGCACTGTTTAAGAACAAAGTAGGTCAGTGTTAGGAGAACCTTGCCCTTTGATGGAGGAGAAGAGAAAAGTTTGGCTGTAAACACTTAACCTAGTTCCATTCATTCTAAAACAAGTATTTATTAGCATTAAATAACCCCCTGGACAATACAGACTTACTCAAAGTGAAGCCTGTATTCTTTTCCCATATTTTAAACTCCCTTCTTCACTGACACCTTAACCATTGGAAATCATGTCATCAGTGCTTCCACTCAGCAATGTTTACTTTATGTTTGGATACCACCAGAAAGTATAATTTAGATACGATGTTGTAATCCTATGCACTCCAGACAGAATTTGAGCAGGCTCTAAAAGTTCAATGATTATAATACACATAACCAATTGGGAATTGAGCCAGCAATAAAAAGGGCTTCATTTTTCATTGTTGGATTTCAAATCTTCCCCACTCTGAAAGAAACATTGCTTTTCAACACTCCTGTTAAAATTAATACAAATATAAAACTAGGTAATTAATAAGTTTCTTGAATCAAGGAGGGAGAATGAGAGAACGAAAAAGAAGAGAATGTAAAGAGTTACCTTAAAAGTAAATTCATTTTACCAAAGACTATCATGTGTCATTCATTATTTTGCATTCTAAAATTAAGAAAAAATTTTTTTGAGTTATAATAGGAAACAAACATTTCCCATCTACCTTTTCCTAGTACATGGATCCCTCAAAAAGTGTGTCCATACTTAGAGGAAACTTTAGCAATTTCCAAGGGAAATTTTTACCATTTCTTTTTTTTAGTATTCTAAATAGACATTAATACAAGTCAGTATGACTTCCTCTCTTGTGCTCTGGTTACACTCAAGCACCTCTCTGCCAAAGACAGTACACTATGGACATCAGTCCTGGATCTTTCCTGCACATACCACAAAGCCAAGATGCCAAATCACTACGTAGTTTGGTTTTGCATCATCTTCGCTGGTCACATTAACATGGCCACTTCATTCCAACAGCAGCTCAAACTAGGGGTGAAATATTATCTGAAAACAGTTATTCATTAAACCTACTGAGAGCTTCAATCATGAGTTGTGTTTTTCCTAAGACAGGATTCACTATTGCTTCTCTTTCAATTCACCTAGTATCTGTTGGGAGTCGTCTATCATGAACTAGAACAAGAATGACAGATCTAAATTAACACAACAGAAAAGCTATTTAATGTTGCCTCTTGGTTTCTCCACTTCACTCTCTTTTGTGGCATCCAAAGGCTTCAGAACCCTGGCATTAATTAAGCAACTGTTTTATTACACACAAAGCCTGAAAAGAAAATCCTAACAGACAGCAAGAGGAGATTACAAGGTTCAGTTAACGGTTTTACTTTTTTGTGGTTGCTAATTGAGGTATTTTTAATTTTCATCATCTCATATGGAATGCTGAAAAGGAAAATACTATAAGCGCAAGAGAAGAACACAAACCTAAAATGTATTACTGCATCATGATTTTTTATAACCAACCTGCATACTCAGTGTTTTCCAAATCCTGGCCAGTTTTTAACAAATTATTAACATTTAATAGAGAGCTTTTTAGATAATCTACCCCATTTGCTACATCTACCCTAACCACTATGTACTAAAATTCATAAAACACAGTGGTTGAAAGCACACGGCCATGGCTGGGTTCAAGTGCCAGTTCTGCAACATATCTTGGGCAAGTTGCTTGATCTCTCTGAGTTCTAGTTTATTTGTAAGTGAAATGGAGTTGTACGCTTAATGAGACTGTTGTGAGGATTTAAGTCAGAGTGTATATAAAACCCTTAGCCAAGTGTCTGGCACATTGTAAACATTCAATAAATAATGGTACAAAAATTTAGTGACACAATCTCTGAATTTTAATACTTAAAAAAATTTTGTTTAGAAGTCAATAACACAACAAATATAATTTGAGAATCTACTTTCTGTAAGTGAAAATTAGTCCTGTTCAAACTCTACAATGAAGGCAATTTACTTTTGCATACAATTTGCCTTTTATAAGTAACTTTTATCACACATTTTCAATTGGGGGGAAGCAGGGAGTAAATAACAGTCTGAATCTAAAACATCTGAAGTTTCAAGAACACTAAATAATAGTATCAACCTAAACAGCTGACTAAAAAAATTAGTTATATAAAGCTCTCACTTAGAATTTACACTTATTGCACGTTCTCATGTTATAATGTTGAGAGGGTGGCTCCTATAATGACCCAGGCTAGATGTACTCAAATTTACATTACTTAGTATCCAAACTTTTGAAAAGCATCCCATATCCACAAAACTGTATCACTGCAAGTGGAACCTACTGTAATCTTGATACATGTGGTATCTATATGTACTCCGTACTGTTCATAACAAAATATAAAAGATAGCTGTATTTCTTAGACTTAATTTCAGAACCCACCTCTTCTCTTTAAGTATTACCCAGAGAAAAAGTTAAAGAAAACTCCTTCAACCTATCAATTTTAGAGTCTAAGATGACACTATATTAATCCTACAAAAATAAATAAATAAAAATAAAGCAAAGTTCAAGGAAACTGATATATTTTTTTTAAAGTTCCCTAATTAAACTGTCAGGTTTGTAAAGTACTCCAATCACAATAAGAGAAAATACACAAACTGAAAATGAACCTCACACAAAGATTAAATACAGCCACTCTTTAGGTTGCCCATTAATCCACAAGTGGCATATTCATCTTATTTACAGTATTATACCCCCTGCCATGATATTCCATTACAGAGTCACGCTACACACTCCATAGTTAACACTGTAGGAACCATCTCGTTTTAAACAGTTTTCTCTCTGTATTTCTCTTTTGGCTTGCTCTCAGGTTTTTTTTCTTTTTTTTAAATCTTTAGAATTAAACTTCTTATGCTATTAGATATCCCAAGAAAATGTGAATAAAGTTAAAGTGATGATGTCTGAGGTTCAAAACATAATTAAATATGTTCATTCTTCGAGAAATAGTTCGACATTCCTGTTTGTCATGGTCTTAGTGCTCCATGTGAGCAAGCACTTGCATATTTTTACAAGTCTGAGCGTGAAATTTACATGAACCTTAACTATGAAAAACTTCTATTCTTTCCACTAGAGAATATTCAGGGAGATTTTATACATATATATATATATATACACACACACACAATAGTATTCATGTTTGTTTGCTTTTTGTTTTCATTTGCTTCTGATAAATCTGTTTCTTCTTAATTGCTCACTCCTATCCAAAGCCGCCTCTCTCCTGTCTGAAGCAGACAGAGGATGTCAAGGTCCAACTGTTAATTCTGATATCCTCACCACGTCTTCACAATCACCAAACTATCTAGAAGCATGCATACAAATGTAAAAATATTTACTGAAGTGTAATCTGACAGAGACTGGTTTTGAAGCCTTAAGGGACATTTTTTTTTTTAATTGACAAAATTAATTACCAAGCTTAACCAGGAAAAATAAATTTTTGGAATAAAAGGACTGCCAATGTATGTTTACACCATAAATCCTGACATACAGTAGGATGAGATCTGTATTCCTAAACAACTTCTAAAACAATTACTAAGGTATGAGTCACCACTTAAACCAGCTGTATTGGACTCATACTGTCCCACTTATTTTATAGAACAATGGAACATGGAGCCATGAGGTCATCTTAGATCCTTTAAAGACTTATGTTTATGAGGTAGGTGATTATTAGTGAATAAGCATTTAAAGCTACATAGTGGAATTATTGACTAGGTAGACCCAGAATAGAGATACTTACATTTTCTAAACATACACATTTGGCTCAGTTCAGTCAGAACAAGATATTTTACAAGCAGTAAAGGGCGGGGAGAGGAGATGAAGAAATAACATTTGTTAGATGTCAAAAACGCTATAGAAATCAAACGGAGAAAAGCTATAGTGTGAGGTCAAGTATAGTGGTAGGACACACACAAAAGGCCTCCAAATACTACTTGAAAGATAACCTGGTGTAGTAGAGGAAGGATTCTGAAGTCTGAGAGAGCTGATTTTAAAACTAGACTCTACAACTTAAGAGATGTGAAAACTTGGGAAAAAGTTTAACTTCTCTAAGTTTCCAGTTCCTTATCTGTAAAATAGGGGTAATATCATCCATCTCATCACATTCACATGAGGATTGAAATAGATAACATAGCTAGCACTATAGTGCCTAAACACAGGGGCTTAATGAATATTGATGTATTCTCTCTCGTCCTCAAACTTTTGAGTAGTACAAAACTAGACCAAAAAAAAAAAAAAAAAAAGATGAAAGGTCTTCCCTCCTGAAGATATACAAGAAAGAAATTGCACATTCTTCAATTTCTTATATAGGAACATATCCCAAAACTAAAAATTGGGGGGGGGGGGTGGAACTTAGAAAAGATTATAATAGGCTCAGAGATTCAACTGGTTCTATAAATAATAACTTTAAATAAGGGTGTATTGGGTGAGCTCCAAAGCACTAGGCTAATGAAAATTTCTCAGAGTGAACCCTATTGATGAGATTTGGGATTAGTAGAATTTAAGGTGACTTGCAACTCTAGCTCTGTTAGGAAATTAAAAGGGAATTTCTTGGTCATTCAGTCTACTGTAACACTGATCTTAAGAAGCAAATCTTACTGGAAAAGAACTCTAACAACAAGAACAAATATTGGCAAGAGCACTAAGTCAGACGGAATTCCAGAACTGTAGGAAAAAGAGAAAAATACAATTTTATTTTTGTAGAAACTTGGTATAGAGTACAGCATTCATTTAGATTCATAGCTCATTTGTCTTACAAGCTGAAGTCACGACACAAGAATAAAATTTTACATGTATGGATCCTGAGCTCATGGGTACTGAAAGGTTCAAAAGGAGAGCTCGGGTTTCACAAGCTTTGTAAGTGATCTATTTACACCACATGACTAAGAACATATTTATTCATGGAAAGCTTATGAGCCCTGTCTTCTGAAACTATCAAACTAGAGGAGAGGAGAATGAAAAGCCATAAAAATCCATAAAAGCTATAAGAATAAAAATCCCTCTTCCAGATTAAGGAAAGCAGAAAAGTATCATGCAAAATTCTAACAAGTGTGCTTTAAAATATTAATATGCACAGTAGCACCATTCTCTTTAAGCATGTAGGGGGCAAGTCCTAGAGACTATTTAGTATTAAGTCATTGATCCCAAAATACTAATACGTCTAAGTCTAAATGAATATTATCAGGAAAAGCTCACCATCAGTAAAAAAATAAATAAATCAAGTTTCTGACAGAATTTCAAGAGCTATACTAAATATTTTTGGGGGGGAAGGGAGTAGGTAGATGGGTACTAGGAGGAAAGAAAGTGTATTTGTTTCATGAGTTTTGCATAGAAGTATAATGTTAGGAACTTACATGCCGTAAATATAGCATCTTAGGGCTGCAAAGCTAGAATCTCCATTTAGTTATACATATTATGAAAAAAGTCCTATTAACCATGATGGGAAAAGATCACCTTACACTTAACCTGATATTTCCTACTAAACTTTAGGCTCTTTCCTGATAATTCTGTACTCAGATGGGTACCTGATAACTGGCTTTAATGTGTTAATACTTTAAATAAATGCCTAAGTCAATTAACTGTTAATATCAAGCAAACAAATTTATTTTATATATCTTTGGAAGATATCTGGATTCACTTACATAGCCTACATTATATTACTTGCTTTTACAGTAAGCCACCAAGCCTAAGGTATAAAGATTAAAATATTGCAAATCCTGATGGCCTCATATACTTTCCCAAAGTTAAAGCCTGCCAAAGAAAGACCAGAAAACAGGCACTGATTTGGTAGAGAAAATTGACTCATTAACATCTTCCATAGCCTTATACCATATTTTCCAATATTAGGACATTATAAGGATGATTAACAAAGCTAAAATTTTAGTATAACTGGGCTTTAAATTGATGAATCAGCCTTTAGTCTCAGTTACTGCACAGACTTTTTTTTAACCCTATTGCTCCTATAAACATGGCATAGGGAAAACAAAACCAAAAACAAAACAGTGAATTTCCTAGTAAACAGAATCAGGAAAGGAACACAATTTAAACATGCCATAGCTTACTGCTTAGATTTTGCTCCTCTTGGAAACAAAGTAACAGAAGTGCTCCAAACCAGAAAACTCTCACGCTACCTGCAAGGAAAACTCTAAATTGGAGAAATGAGGTGGTGGAAGGTTGATAAGGCAGACCTTTTTAAGATTTAATTTCTATAGTTACCTGATTTTTTTTTTTTTTTTTTTTGCCAATCTGATTTTTTTCTTCTTCTTATTCTCCCCAAAGCCCCCCATTACACAGATGTATATTCTAGTCGTAGGTCCTTCTGGCTCTGCTATGTGCATCGCCGCCTCAGCGTGGCTTGATGAACGGCGCTATGTCAGCGCCCAGGATCCAAACTATTGAAACCTTGGGCCGCCAAAGCAGAGCATGCGAACTGAACCACTCGGCCATGGGGCCGGCCCCAAGTTACCTGATTTTTAAAAAATCAAAAGTTAAATTCAGAGTGCAATGCCAAAGAAAGTGTGCTGGTAATCAAAATCCTAAATGATCCCTGATAGAATTATATAGTCTATAGAACATTAATGCATCAACCATATTTGAGACATTACTTTGGAAAGTAGGCAGTATTTCTCAAAGTCTGTAAATCATCTCTAGAGTGGAAACACAATGTCTGTATACTGCAAGAAAAGTATGATGTAAAACCCACAGATCTTTTTTCTTTCTCTTTTCAGGAATGGTGCCTGGCATTGTGCAGCTGTGGTGCTGCCTTCATCACTCCCTCTGTTTCCAGTCTTGCTAATTAAAAGGTTGATCACAGAACAATGCTCTTCTCATTAATTTCAGTGTTCCGATTGGGCAGGATCCCTGCTTACCCCACCTGATCTTTTCACACTGCTGAAGTTAATGTGACAGGAGCCCGAAGATGGATTACCTGCTGCCATATTGCCCATCGCCTCCAATCAGGAGCTATCTGTGTAAACTGATTGTTCTAATTTGCTCTCATTATTTTTACAATATCAGGAGAAAATAATGCACACAGCTCACTGTCAAAGCCATGAAAATCAGCCATTAGTTAAACCCAGACACTGAGTGGCTTTATTAGAAGTACCGCAGTTTATTGATGTAGCTCCAGTCAAACAAGGCAGCATTTGCTTCAGTAGAAGGAAACATTTATACTGAAAGTAAATATTTATTGTAATAATACCCACAGCAACATAATATTTTGAAGAATCCTGTACTTATTTCAGAAGCCTGGTTTTGACACAAATTAACAATAATGAAGAGCTGGGTTGGCATAAGAAAGTAGATAACATTTAATACACACTCAGAAGCATTAAAATCTATCTATTAACTCAAATCTATGAGCATTCTTCACCTCCTATACCTCACATAATAAGAAACTCTATTCTATGACTATAAATGCTAATCAATCAATAAATAATGGAGATTCTATTTTGCTCCACACAACAAATATTTTTCCAAAACAGAAATTTTATGACTCAGGAATGAAAATTATTTCTATAATGATCATACAGGTATAGTTTTAAATAAGAAAAACTATATTCTTGTACAATGTAAGTGTTCAACAAGACAGATTACTGATCCTAGTATCACAGCTATTCACAATATATTTCAGAATTGGAAAATAAGCAGCGTAGTAAAGCCAGCTAAGCAAACAACAAGCTGGGTTTTAAACCCTTCAGTAAAAGATGGTTTCTTAAAGCAGAAGGCAGAACTCTGCAGAAAGGTTTGCTATTCAATGAGATAATATCTTTAAAAGATTTGTCCTGGGCACAAAGAAAATATATTTCTCTGTTGTCAAGAAAACGCTAAACTCTAAAAGAAAATAAATTTAAACTTGGCATTTCTAGGCTTGTCTGGCTATGAACATTTTGTGAAAATGTTAGCTAAATGCTGCCTGAACAGCATTTTGGGGGCCTGGAGAAGGAGGGTATAAATAATAGAAACTGATCCTTTTAAATAAAGGAATTTAATCCACACACTCTACCCCCTTCTCCTCCTTTAGTATTAGAAGAAAACATGGCTTCCTCCTGTTTTCTTTCTACACTAAGATTCCTAGGTAATGTGAAGGCAAGAGTATGCCCTTCTTGCTTCTCCCCTTTTAATGGCCACTTTTCTTTTTCTAAGAAACGTGTGCCATGCTTTTCTCCTTAAAATTCCTGCACTAAAAGACTGCACCATACTGCACTCCGCAAAACGTGCTGATGGCGCCAATTACAAGCCCCCAGCCGAACGCTCCAGCCCCCACCATTCGGGCAGATTTATGCGGACTCTTGCCGACGTTATTACAAGTCAGAGTTTATTGGGAAATTGTTACATTATGCGGAGTGTCTAACAAATTGCTTATGCTGCTATAATTGGATTACAACAGCCGCTTGCTCCCACCGGTAAGATTAGGCAAGTAGGACTCCTGCCGATCTCTGAGCGTTAGCAGTAATTTTATTTGCCTTGCCTCTCTCTTTCCTAACAACATGCCTCTCTCCCTGCCAGCTGTCTGCTGAAAAGGCACAGGCTTGTTCCTTGGCCCTAACAATGCAATTACAGCCCTGCAGATCGCACTGTTTGTGCATTAAGTACAGAGCCAAAACGAGGCGAATTGATCGTTTGACTTTTGGAGAAGCCATGTGATCTCTTCGTGCGGGTGATCCGACATGCATCAGCAGGCAATACTGCAGTCAACTCTTGATGAAGAACTTTCTTCCTTCACCCCTCTCTCCCAACCTTTCCTTTTTCATTGAGGAAACAGTGACTGGGCTCATCTCATGCTAATCTAGATCAATCCACAAAGACAAACTCAACCTTATTAGCTCCCTGGCTAGATAGAAATGTGAATAGGTTCTAGCATCCTGAAGCGCCTCAGTCAGATATACCAGTGGTTCCCAACAGTTGAACCGCTGCTGCTATCTAAAAAAAGGTTCATAAAGAGCACTGAAGAGATAAAGTTCAAAGAAACAATGTAGTTCAAAAGAACTACAGAAACTTTTAGGTTTTGGGAAACAAAACTGCCTTGGAAAGGCTTTGTTATATATTCAAGGGGCCATCAAGAAATCAGCACTGAAACCCATGTCCTGCCTTTCTCCACAGATCTGCTCTGCTGGAAGATGCTGGCAGCTAACACGCAGAATCAATGCAGCTGACTTCAGGCTCAAAAACAGTCAGTCTAATCCCTACTCAGGGCAACGTTTTAAACAGACTTTGTTGACAGCTTTCAGTTTCTAGTTTCTTTTTCTTGTATGTTTAACAATGAGTGCAGGTAGCGAGGAGACTGTGCAAGCAGTTACTTCGATTGTAGGATATAATTCATGTAGATTCTCACTGGGGTCAGGACTTTTTTTTTTAATTTACTCTCTTGAAATGATTGAAAATGACTTTGAATTTTACCAATTTTAATACACAAGGATTCCTGCTTACACTTTCCTCTCCAGTGGCATATGCTACTTAGGGTTCCTGAAGCTGATTACACAACAAATGTGCAGTCAATCTGCTGATCCATTTTGGTGCCCTATGTCCGTATTCTTAAATATTACGCACATCTAGAAGGTTATGTATTCTTGCATTCCTGACAAACACACAAACTCTTGTCTATAACAAGGGTCCCTCATTCTATTATTACTTCAAAGTGAGCTTGGAAAAGTCACTTTACTAGTACATCTCAGACCCTCTCCGTAACCCCTACTAACACTCATTAAATTCATATGAACATTTAAAGATGGAAGAAAAAATATTGCTGAATTTTATTCCTGTCCTTTTGAAACAGCAATAAGTCTAAAGTGTTACATGTTACATTCCAGAGTTTTTCCAACCACATTGGCCTCAATGATATGGTTAAATCTTAATATATTCTCCACAAAGCTAATGTTTATATTTGACAGAAGGGCCTGTGTGAAGAATGGACCATCTGACATGCTACTTGTAGAACAGTATATTAAAGAAGCCTGTTAACATGTAGTTTAAAACTCAAAAGAAACTCTGAACAGCTGAAATGCCTTATAAATAGCACAGACCCAGAGGAAGTGCAAACGTCTGCATTGTGAATTGTAGATCTTAATTACCGACAATGGCTGGTACAGCAAGTAGCACAGAAAAAAAGTGAAACAGTTGCACTGTTCATGGTTGGTAATAATTCTTCAGGAAAATATTTACTATCAATCAGTTATGAGAAAAGGGACTCTGTGCTCGTAAAACAGCACGTTGCTTCTCATACCAGGACCATTTTGCTTCAGCATAATCTGAATTTAAACAGCTTGTTTCCTGCGGATATAATTTTGGAAATAAATAAAACAAGTCTTCTATCAAAATCTGGAGTGAGTGGAAAGGAACATCACATTTTTCTGTCTCAGTCAGTTGCAAACAGATTAGTCTCAAATAAAAAACAGTAACAACAAACAACAACAACTACATACAGAACATCTACAAAGGGCCACAGAAGGGGTTTATTTCCTAAAAAATAAAGAAGCAGAACTTCTCCTACCTGGACAGGAATCTAGGTAGATGTGTTCAAACAACTCAATTTTAACTATATGTGTCTTGTGTGTGTGTGTAAGGGTAAATTAGGAGAAAGCCTGAAACCAAAATTTTCCGTAATATTTAAATAAAGTCAATAAAAAGGTAACACAGAAAATTAATGCTTTTCATTTTTCCAGTTAGTTTTCTTTACCAATTAAAAAACATCATGAAGGTTGACAATTAGGTACAATGTAATTATTGATTTTAAAGACTAAGCTGGCAGTCAATAATGACTGTCCATTTAAAGCTACAATACAGAGCTCATCATGTTCCAAACACAAATCTCATGAACTACAGGGCTATAATTAGCAAGAAGAAAGGCTTTGGAAGAAAATAAAAGACAATTTCAATGCCTCCAAATATTACTTGGATTAACATATCAATAAAATGACCTCTCCTTCATTTTTATTTTTAAATCTTTTCTTAGGTCTCATTATTCAAGTTAGAGATTCAAAAGATTATTATTAGTCTATGGTGGCTGTAGTCTGTCTTACAACTTTGTTTTCTTGTATTCTAAAGAGAACTAAGGGTCCCTTTTCATAGACCTATTGTAAAACATTTATTGTAAGATATTGCTGGCAAAGATACTATATGGGTCTGAACATAATAACATTGCTGTTTTTAAGGGAAATAAGTGGTATTAATGTGTTCTCTAAAACTCATATAAGCAGCATTCAGTAATACAGTTCTGGCCTTTAACTACTATCTCCACCCAAACCAAAGTCACTCTTATCAGAATTAGTTGCTTTGAACTAGAGACAAAAATGGTTGCTATATCTATGTTATAGTTGCTCTCACATGGAGACGGTTGGACATTCAAAGCCACTTTGGAGCACAATCTGAATCAACAACAGATACTTGTACTAAGTTAAAAACCACTGCAGCCATTATCAAGTGTAGTATATGAAACTATTCAGTTAAGGGCTAAAGGTGAAGAGGAGCAGGAAATACAGACAAGCTTGCAGACTTACAAAAATAATGGCAAGTCATTACCTTACAAAGGTCAAGCAATAAATGAGGCCAATAGAAACAGTACAGAATCATGAGATACATATAACATATGTAAATAAAAAAGAGAAAACTCTTTCCCTATTCCCATGTTATTGGCATCTCACTGGAGGCTGTTACAAGAACAAAACTTTTTCAGCTGTATGTTTTTTATTTGCCATTGACCAACTGATTACTTGGCTCAAATCTGAAGCAATGAACCAGAAGACACAACGTGGACCAATAAAAGGAACCAGAAATTTGGGTGGACTCCAATAGGAAATAATAGAAATCATTATTAAATTATTTAAGGAGACGATGAAAGGATACAGGTGTCAGAATAATGTTAAAATAAGCAAGAATGGAATGAGAAGGTCACCATCTGGGAGGAAATAAAACAGACTGATGAGCAGAAAAGAGAAAACTTACTTCTTCACTCAAGAGCATAGAAGAAATTATGCCATTGTGCCAGATGCCAGAAGATTTCTAACCATGCACCACTGAAGTAGAGGGTAGGAGAGTAAAACAAAACCCACATCATACAGATACACACCAACATAACTACGTAGCTTACAGATCCTGGCTTCCAAAGTATGGAGAAAACAAAAGGAACAGATGCTCACTTGGCCAGCTTGCAATGAAACTCATTAAAATCGTCACCCTGTCCTTGGATCGGTGCTCATGCTAAGATTTTACCTTGTTTAGCCAGAAGTCATCAACTTGTGAAACTGAGAGCAGCATGGCCAAAAAGGAGAAAGATTATTTTTAAAGGCCTAAATAATTGCTTCTCTATCTCAATGTAGAAAAAGGGATATAAAATAGTGTTAATCAGCACTTGCTAGTTGTAACTAAATGACTGAAAAAATAAATATATGTAAAATTTATAATATTCATAGCTTGCAGCAAATTTTTAAGACATTCTAATTAAAGAAACAGAATAGATTAACTCTATCTTTTTAAACTATAATTTTAAATAAATTCTGACATTTTCTTATATGGATCATTTCTAATGATTATATTTTGTATGATATGTTTTGAGTTGATAAAGTAGGTCGAGAGACTATTGCATGTTTTAAGAAATAAAATTAAAAAAATAAAAAATATTGCTGTCTGATTTTTGTAGCAAAGGATGGAGACTACATGATACCAGGCCTGGCAGTAAGTAACTGAGAGACTGAGTGTACAATAGATTAAACAAAAGTAGTTAAAGTTGGGAATGTTCTAACAGTGACAAGTCTCTGAATAGCTATAGAGGCAGTAATTCTGCAAAGTAAAAATCTAGAAACAGAGTTCATATTGGAATTTTACCTCTTCCTGGAAAAATCAACATAGCTGATATCTAAATTTAGGTCAAAGTTCCTGAATAATTAGAGATACTTAGAAAATCTGAGTCATAGTTGATAACGATTATTAGATCCTAAGATCTCTAATATGTAAGGTTATTTTTGTATGTAGGCTATAGATATGGCACACATTTATACATGAGAAAGAGTTGGTTATATGCATGATTAAATATACTTGTCCACTCAGTTCAAGATCATAAAAAGCAATACTTCTATCATTAGCCACTCAATAAATAATAATAGTGATATAATGATTGGATTTTCTATAGCATATTTCATAATCCTTTCAATGGTGTGCTCTATACTTGATTACACTTAAAAACCGTAAATGAACTTACAAAAATAAGTGTACATTTTTGTACAGAAATCTTTTTTATTTGTGATAATCCATAACTAGTGTCAAGCAAAAAATATGAATTAGCCTAAAGTGTGACCAGAAAAAAATAATAAAAAAAAATCTGCTGCACTTGAAGAGAGAGAGACTCCAACTTGCAATCTGCTTTATATAAAATGATGCCTGCTGTATTCTTTTTTAAATATATAATCCTGTAATAGTCTTTAATAGCAATACTGAGTTGAAGATGTCTACAGACAAAGGATTCTTATGATACATTGATGAATAATATTACTTACTTTGGCCACACAATTTTCAGTCTTCATAGCAGTGCTTGCTAGACATACTGTTTCTTGGTTTAAGCAGAGTCTGGCACAGCTGTTGTAAGTCTGTAAAGAGAATTTGTTGAAAACAGGTTTAAATATTAAAATACGGTCATATACAATTTTCAAATTCTGCCTTATTTTCAAAATCAACACACAAATAGACCTTATGTGTAAATTCTAGATTTATGGGAGCTGAGGGACAAGGTAGACAGGGGAAGCAAAGAAAGTGAGAGCCCACAAAAGCCACCGACGTGCCCATGAACAAGTATGTGAGCAGCAGTAGCTTCACTCTATGTATGGAAGGAGGGAGGGTTAGTTATTCAAAAATGTTGGCATTTCTCCAAAGAAGATACACAAATGGCCAATGAGCACAGGAAAAAATGTTCAACATCACTAATCACTGGGGAAATGGAAATCAAAACTACAATGAGATATCACCTTATACCCATTAGGATGATTACTATAAAAAAACTCAGAAAATAACAAGTCTTGGTGAGGATGTGGAGAAATTGGAACCCTCGTGCACTGTTAGTGGGAATGTAAAATGGTACAGCTGCTATGGAAAACAGTATGGTGGTGGCTCCTTAAAAAATTAAAAATAGAATTACCATATGATCCAACAATTCCAGTTCTGGGTATAGACCTAAAAGAACTGAAAGCAGAGTCTCGAAGAGATATTTGTACATCCTTGTTCATAGCAGCATTATTCACAATGGCTAGGACATGGAAGTAACTCAAGTGTCCACTGATGGATGAATGGATAAACAAAATGTGGTGTGTGTGTATATGTATATGTGTATACACATATACATATACACACAATGGAATAGTATACAGCCTTAAAAAGGAAGGAAATTCTGACATATACCACAACATGGATGAACCTTGAGGACATTATGCTAAGTGAAATAAGCCAGTCACAGAAAGGTAAATACTGTATGAGTCCACTGACATGAGTTACTTAGAGTAGTAAAAATCAGAGACAGAAAGTAGAATGGTGGTTGCCAGGGGCTGGGAAAAGGGGGAATGAGGAGTTATTATTTAATGGGTATACAGTTTCAGTTTTATAAGATGAAAAGAGTTATGGGAATGGATGGTGGTAATGGTTACGCAAAAATGTGAATACTATTGAACTGTACACTTAAAAATGGTTAAGATGGTTAATGTTATGTTACATGTATTTTACCACAATTAAAAAATACTGGTTATGTTTTATGGTAAGCAAACACTACTAATAACTGGCCAATATATTAATAAAAATATTTCCTTTTAGTCTTAAGAATCATGGTCCTCAAACTTTAGCATGCATCAGGATCATCTGGAGGGCTTGATAAAACAGATCGCTAGGTCTCATCCCCAGAGCTGCTGAGAATTTGCATTTTTAACAAGTCCTCAGTTGATGTTAATGCTGCTGGTCTAGGAACACTCTGTGAGAACTACTAGTATAAATGTGTGTGTTGAAATTAAAGAGAAAAATCTTAAGATACAGGTGACTGCTTATAACCAACAATAGGAAAGAATTCACTTTTTAAAATTCTAGCTCGACATTATAGTTGCAAAAATAGCTATGAATTCCTGTATACATTTCCCCCAGCTTCCCATTATGTTAATGTCTTACATAACCAGGGAACATTTATCGAAACTAAGGGATTAACTTGGTACAATATAAAGAACTTATTTGAGTTTCACTACTTTTCCCACTAATGTTCTTTTTCTGTTCAGGATCTAATCCAAGATCCCACGTTGCATTTAGTTGTCATATTTTCTTAGTCTCCTCTAATCTGTGACAATTCCTTAGTCTTTTCTTGTCTTTCATTACTTTAACACTTCTGAAGAGTACTAATTAGTTAACCTATAGAATGTCCCCCAATTTAGGTTTGTCTCATGTTTTCTCATGATCAGAATGAGGTTATATATTATTAGGAAGGATAGCACAGAGGTGATGTGATGTGCCCTTCTCAATGCACCAAGTCAGGAGGCATGTTGACAAGTATTTCTGGTGATGTTAACCCTGATCACTGGCCTAAGGTCTTGTCTGCCAAGGTTCTCCATTGTAAACTTATTATTTTTCCTTTAGGAATTACCAAATATATTGATGGAAATATTTTGAGACTATGCAAATATTCTGTTCCTGCTTCAACTTTTGCCTGCTAATTTTAGCATCCATTTGCGGATCTTACCTATAGTAATTTTTACCGTGGTGTTTCTAATGGTGATTTTTAAATTTCTTTCTTTCCTTCTACATTTATTAACTAGGATTATTCTGTAAGAAAAAAGCTACGATTTCTCCCCCATTTATTCATTCATTTATTTTATCAGCAATGGAAACATAAATGTTTTAAATAATTAATTTTTGGTCAATTATCATTCTTTGGAAAGAGCCTAGGTGGATAAAAATACACTTTAAGAAAATGGAGACAAATAATATTATAAAATTAGGTTTCCTTTTAAACAAGTTAAACTTTTAAAAATTTATCCTGTTTTATTCTTATGTCATTTAACTTGAAATTATTTCAAAACACATATTTTAAAAGAACAAGTTGGATCATTTGACATTAGTGTATAGGGACTATTGGTACACATATATTCAAGGTGCAGGGTTCAGTACTTCTTTTGCAACTACTAATACCACAAACATTTACTATTCATGTACAGACAACACAAAATTTTTTTTAAGGAAACTTACTGTGTTTTTAAAAGACATTTATCAAGTAATTGGTATTTAACAAATAAAGTAAAACTTTAAGCCAAAGAGTTCTGCTTCCAATGATGGCAGAGGTGTTTGTATTGGATTAATCCTCCTGCAGATAACAATTATAAACCATGGAAAAAGTATTTTAAAATAATACTTAAAGGCACTGGAGATTGACCTAAAGTAGGCAGGAACTGGAGGGAGGAGTGGACTGATCTTGAAAGATGAGAACCACACTGGGTAAGATCCATGTTTATGAGCTTTTTCCCTGAGGGTACTTACCAGTCTACTTGGTGCAGGGTGACTAAAATTCAATTAGAAAGCCACAGTCTATTGGCTTGAGATGTCAGAGGATGGAGTTCAGAGCTGCCATAGGGGCCACAAACTGAGAAGAGAAATCGCAGAAAAAAGAAAGAGCCATGGGGGAGGAAGGAAGCATCAAAATATGCATACAAATTCTCCTCAAATCCATGGCTAACTCCCAAATTACATACATGAATGGGAGACTCCAAAGATTTCAATGGAAAGCAATACTTAGAAGACTGAAAGATCTTAGTAGAGATTCCAGCTGCTGCCCATGAGGGGAGACAGAGTTTAGAATTTGATTCCTACTAAATTAGTGGGGCTTAATAAGCATCTCAAACATTCCACTGAAAACTTGGAAAGACCCTGCATTGAAACTAAAGAGTAAGTCTTAGGATTAAGGGATCTGCCTTAGGATTAGGGGCAAAACCAAAATACACCTGCTCTAACAAATGTAAAATCAGGACTCCACGAAGTCACTGAGATCAGCCAGTAATTTAATCAGAGAAAGATAAAAGAATCCAGAATCTCTACCATGTATCATTTATAACGTTCACTATCAAAAACTGCTAGACACAAGAAGAAGAAGATAAATGGGACCTACAGTCAAGAGAAAAAAGGAACCAATAGAAAATGACCCTGAGATGACCTAGTTGTAACAATCAGCACATAAAGACTCCAAAGAAGCTATAATAAATATGTTCAACAACTTAAATGAAAGATATGGTCAAAAAGAGTAAACAGATGGAAACTTTCACCAGAAATATAAAAAACTAAAGTGAACCTAATACAAAGTCTAGAATTGAAAAGTACATTATCTGAAATTAAAAGTTTACTGGATGGGCTTAAAAGCAGATTGGAGATGGCAGAAGAAAAGGTCAATGAATTTAAAGACAGATAATTGAAATTAAAATGAAGAATAGAGAGGGAAAAGAAAAAAATTGAAGAGTCTCAGTCATCTGTGGGCCAATTTTCAATGATCTAACATGTGTAATTGGAGACTCAGAAGAAAGGTGAGAATGGAACACAAAAAAAGTTATAAAAATAGTGACCAAATATTTCTCAAAATTGGTGAAAACCACTGATTAAATGGAGATTAATACAAATACAACTAATAAATTAATTAATACAAACACAGGGAGATTAAATACAAAGAACACAGGACCTAGGCCCAACACAGTCAAACTGCCAAAAACCAGTAACAAAGACAAAACCTTGAAAGCAGCCAAAGAAAAAAGGGATGCTACATACACGGGAGCAACAATATAAACAATGGCAGACTTTTCACCATAAATTATGAAGCCTTGAAGAACAGGGAACAACATTTTTAAAGTGCTGAAATGAAAAAATATCAAACCAGGTTTCTTATTATTAGGAAAGAGAATTACAAATATGAAAAGGGAGAAATCTAGAACAAATCCTGTGGTGTTGGATTGGAACTGGAGGTATCAATGTGAACTTGTGTTTTTCAAAATAAAGAAATCTAGGTGTAAAATAAATGTTAATGTTTAAATCTTGGCTTCTAAATACCATTCTGCACTAAAAGCAACCACAGTCCCCTAGGGAAATGGCTGATTCCAGGATTGGACAGGGAAAATACAAGAAAAACTTGGAAATACTCAGAGAATGATAGAGACACGCCAGAGGGGCACAGACACCAACTTAAAGGTGCTCCCTCAGACCAATATGGAATAATTTGAATATTAAAATAAAATTAAAGACATTAACAGATTACAATCTGTTGAATAAAATAGAACACATTTCTTGAAAGACATAAATTACTAAAACTGACACAATGAGAAACAGAAATTTTGAATAGCTCTATATCTATTGAAGAAATTGAAATTGCTATTAAAAATCATTCCACATGGGGCGAGCTGAGTAGTGTAGCAGTTAAGTTCGCACGCTTTGCTTTGGTGGCCTGGGGTTTGTGGGTTCAGATTCTGGGCCCAGACCTACACACCGCTCATCAAGCCATGCTGTGGTGGTGTCCCACATATAAAAAACAGAGGAAGATTGGCATAGATGTTAGCTCAGGGCTAGTCTTCCTTACAAAAAAAAAAAAAAAAATTATTCCACGTAAATTTAAAATTAAAAAAAAAAAATCTACTCATAAAGAAAACTTCTGGCCCAGGTGGTTTCTTTGGTGAATTCTATTAAATTTTAAGGAAGAAATAACACCAGGATCACACACAAACAGTTTTAGAAAGTGGAGAGGGAGGAGAAGACTTCCCAACTCATTTTATGAGGCCAGCATAACCCTGACACCAAAACCTAACAAAGACATTAAAAAGAATACTACAGATCAATATCTGTCATGAACACCGACACAAAAATTCTTAATAAAGTCAATTAATATAATTTACCACATTAAGAGGATAAGGGAGGGAAAGCATTTGACAAAATTAAACACCCATTCATTCAACATTAAAAAACTCAGCACTCTAGGAATAAAATGGAACTTCCTCGATCTTTTAAAGGGAATCTAAAAAAATTTCAACTAACATCTTACTTAATGGTGAAAGATTAAAAGTGTCCCTCTAAGATTGGGAACAAGGCAAAGATGTCTTCTTATCACACTTATTCAACATTACATGGGAGGCCATAGCCATTCAAACAAAGCAAGAAAAAGAAACAAAAGGCAAATAAGTTGGAAAAGAAGAAATAAAATTGTCTTTATTCACAAATGACAGGAAACAGTGTTAACAGTCAAAAATCAATTATATCTGCATATTCTAGCAGCAAACGATTAGAGAATAAAAAAAATTTACAATAGCATTGAAAACATTAAATACTTAAGAATAAATCTAACTATGTGCAAGAAATGTACACCGAAAAGTAAAAAAAAACTGCTTAGAAAAATTTTAAAAGACAAATAAATGGAGCTATATACCAAGTTTACAAACTGGAAGACTCAATATTAATGAGAGGTTGATTCTACTCAAATGGATATATAGTTTCAATAAAATCCAAATCAAAACCCCACAGACTTTAATAGAAACTGCTAAGTTGATCCTAAAATTTATATAGAAATGTGAAGTATCTAGCATAGCCAAAACAATATTAAAAATAAAAAATATGTAGGACTCACACGACTTGATTGCAAGACTTATTATATAAAGCCACAATAATCAAGACAGTGTAGCATTTGGTGCAAGGACAGACGCCTCTGAAAAGATAGAGGACCTCGAGTTCGTCCTCTGTGTTGTGCTGGGACTCGAAGTAGCGGTTCGTCAGGGCCTCACCCGTTGTCATCCTTTGCTCTGCGTCCAGCAGTACTTCCTCTCCAGGAGGTTCAGAAATAAGACTACACTTGAACAGTCAACTGATTCTTGACAAAGGCACCCAGGTAATTCAATGGGGAAACAATGGTGGCAAAACAACTGAATAAAAGTATGGGGAAAATAATGAACCCCAAACTCCACTTCACAGCACACATAAGAGTTAATGTGAGGTGGATCATAGACTGAAAGGTAAAAGCTAGAATTTATAAAGCTTCTGGAAGAAAATCTAGAAGAATATCTTCATAATCATGGGGTAAGGATTGATAGACTAGACTTGATTCAAAAATTAGAAACTTCTCATCCAAACACATCATGAATAAACAGACAAGACACAGACTGTGAGAAAACATTCAGAACATATATCTGACAAAGGACTGCTATCTAGAACTCAATATAGTTGAGTTCTACAACTCAACAATAAGACAGACGATGCAATTTTCTAAAATGGCAAAAAACTGAGATACTTCACAAAAGAAAATATCTAAGTAGCCAATAAGCACATGAATAAGTATTCAACACACACTCATCAAAAAATCTTTACATAAGAACATTCATTGCAACTTCATTTATAAAAAGGGAAATAGCTCAGGTGTCCATCAAAAGAAGAATGAAAAACAAACTTCATATTTATTCAATGGAATATACTATGCAGTAGAAGATAATTAACTATTGATATACACAGCAGCATAGATAAATCTCATATAAACACTATGCTAAGGGAAATTCAGACCCCAAAAATGTGTAATTCCATTACACGAAATTCTAGAAAAGGCAAAACTAATCTAAGACAGTAAGCTGATCAATGTTTGATTCATTGGAGGTGAGGGAATTGGCTGGGAAGGAGACCAAGGGAACTTTCTTGGGTAATGAAAATGTTCTATAGCTGGACTGGGGAGGTGGTTACACAGGTGGACAGACTTATCAAAAATTCACAGACCTATACAATTAATATCCACAAAACTCACTGTACAAAAATGTTATTTCAATAAAAATATTAAAATATGCAGTTAACATTTTACGGGAAAAAGCACTAGAGGTTTGTGCAGTTAATAAAAATATTATGCTATTTTTCTGGAAAAAAATAGCCATGGCACGTAACAAAATAATTTGGTTTTCCTCCAAAACTCCTTTCCCCCTCAGAAATGAGTACAACACACTCAGGGGAACATTAGATTCTGGAATCTGTTCCAGGCCTATGGGAGCTTCTAGAGTAAGACTATATATAGGTTTTTATTTTCTAGACATTCCATCTGTAAAATGGGTATATTATCTTGTTTAACTGGCAAGGAAGTCACATAGATTAGTAAACTAAAATTTGTCACAGTCCTTAGATCACTCTGGAATAAAGAAGCTAAAAAATTCCATATTTTACATTCAATATTTTACTGTTGTAAGACTCCTTCCAGGCTAAAATCAAGCCGGTGAGTAAAACAGCCATAGGCAAGATAGGTTCTGTCCCCATGCAACATTTGAAAGGTAGCTTCATTGCTGAACCAGAGGCAGAGAGTTTTGCGTTGGAGTACTTTAATACGTTTTTATATTGCATATAAAGCACATAAGCATAAACCAGTAAGAAGCCTTGCTGAAAACTACCTTCTTTGTGAAAGCAGGCTGTAATTCTGAACAAGTTTTCAATTTTCACACTGCTGCTAGGGTAAAACATTTTAAAGAGTTTAATTTTTTACAATGGATTCAATGACATAGGATTATCTAACAAAGTAATGGCTAATCAATAGAAGGTTTAGTTGTCAGGTGAAACATATAACACACTAAAAGGGATTGATTGCCAGACTTCTTCTTATTTACTAGAAGGTATATATTTAAAATGACACAAACTTGTTACCAGGCTGCATTCTTTTAACCTTGCAAAAAGCTGCTTAAGAAATCCGTTCAGCAGCCCTATAGCAAAACAAGATATAGTATAATGAAAATGGCTAGTGATTGGGGGGCGGAGAGCGGGGAGACAGGGACCTTCAGATAAATGGTAACATCAAATCAAGTCCCCAGCAAGCATATGGGATAGAAAAAAGCAAACGACAAAGAGACATCTAGGGAAGCTGAAACTGGGTTTAAAAATGCCACGCTAATGCTACCGAATCTTGTTCAATAGATGCCAAGCTGTATCTGATCTAATTCCATGTTGCTCTTAGGGTAGATTTTTAAAGGACTCATACAACTGGGCACAATACGATTTTTTTTCCATTTTCTTTTTTTTTAATAGTACATCCAGATTATGCACTGAACACAAAATGAAGTGGGCCCATATGGACTTCGACCAGCATATAAGCTGTTTCCTTTATAATTTATTCACAATATCTCAAGTCTCTATATGAAAATACACTTTTTATGGTCATTGCAACCCAGGAGTTCAATAATATTTTTTCTACTAAGTCAGTGATTACACAATCTATCAAAGAATGATTACACTGAAATAAAAATAAAACAAAACACCAACCCCCTATACAGTCTTCCTTCCTCAAAGTAATTTTAAGAAAGCTGGTTATTAAATTGCTTCTTTTTGAAGAAGGGTTTCTGTAGCTAGACAGAAATTGCCAAACCATGTTTTTAAAAAAAAGTTATTAGACTCTGAAGGATTCAGCCGAAGTGGGAAGTTAAATAAACAAATCACTTCATCAGATTTGGAAAGATCACTTTTGTCTTACTTAAGAGACCTACATTAATTACCTTTAAGGTCTGTTACATGGACTATTTAAAATAAGTACTATTTATTTATTTATTTCAAATGAGGTGCTTCTTCCAAAGTATTAAATAATGTCTACAAATGCAAAAGCATTTTTATAAATAGGTAATTAAAACAGATGACTAAAATTAAGTCAAGCTGCAAAACATTACCCAGGATGCACTGTGATTTTTTTTTTTTTTTTAATAAACATCTTCAGGGGGAAAAAAAATAAAAAAGAAGTAGGAAGTTTCATAGGGGAAAACACACACATATATAATGAAACAATGCCAAACCCCAAACTAAAGTATTTACAAGACAGTCCCTTAAGTGTAGTTTGTCATATTGCAATTACACCTTGCCTACTGCCGAGTCAAAGTGCTTACTATTGCCACTAGAGGGAGAAATGTCTTAACACAAAGCAAAGGCAGACAGGGAACGGGTTTTCTTGAGCAATTATCAGAACAAAGCTCCCTTGGCTGTGTGTACCTTCTAATTACTCAATACAATTAAAATGACTAACCTAAAACAAATAGAAAAAAACCCTGCCTGCCTGATATCAGGGACTTCATTAAACCTTTTCCCCTCATCAATCAAATCAGAAAGAAGGGAATGCCATCATATACAAATATTACAGAGTTATTAAAGGAAGTAAATTCAGTGAGTTTGATTTTTTTTAAGGAAGAAAAGAAGCAACTCTCTTGAAAAAAGAAATGTCATGGTATTTACCCATCTGGATGTTGCTTGAAAACAAATTGTCCTCCAAAGAGCAGAAATACAGTATGTTTTCTCTCAGTTCACTGGCTTATGAATGACTTTTTGTTGTTGTTGTTGTTTTGTTAATACACACTATAATGTCATTTTCTGTGTTAGTGATGTGCTTTTTCCTCCTACTCATCCGACTGTATAAAGGAGCTATGCCAATCAGGCGTCATGCTTACACTGGGCTGTTTTAACCTTAAGTTCTTCACTGCTGTGTTTTGTGGATCTACTCCAAGGTAATGTTTAGAACAACACAGGAATCTGGTGTGGTGGGTCGGGGTAGGCAAGGAAAACAGCTACTTACTCCTTCTAAAAGGCTTATGTAGTTCCTTTCATAAGGCCCAGTCATTAACAGAAGATGACAACAGAGTCATTTTTCTTTCAGCTGACAATTGTGACATTTTTCCAGCAGCGTGCAAGGTGTTGAAAACCTGGCAGCTGTTACCTCCTGGGATGAAGATACTTTTTTATCCTCCCTTGACAGTTTAACTCAGTGGGTCAGCACCTTTAAAGACTGCAAAGTATCCTCGAAGAGGATGGAAGCTTGAATTACTGCTCCCTCCCTAATCAATGTAAACCCTCACTGCAGGTGAAGTTTCCATCTATAGAGGTGCATGGGGGAGGAAAATGTAATGCCCTGAGCCAGATGGTTTTTATCTTGTTTTTAAAGAATAAAGGAACAAGCTAACAAGGGAGACAGCTACTTTGTTAGCTTCTTGGCCTCTCTCATGGCTTTGCATCCCCAGGGTTCCAGCTACACAAGAGAAAGAATACAGAAAAACGTAAACACTTAAAGAAATATAACTAGAGGCCTGGCATCATGCTGCTTTCAAAGAGTTGAGAGAGATCTACTCAATGCTTTATTTATCACTGCCCACGTTCTCAGGATGGTAAGTGGACACATACACAAAGGGAATGGGGGTTGGGGGAAGGATTAGATAGAGGTCACAATTTACTGAATTACAGAGAAAGGCAGGGCTGACAGATCCTATTAGCACCAATGTGAAGCAAAGAAGTTGTTGCATGATGTAAGGCTACATTTTCAAAAAGTAAGAGTACTTCCATGTATCCTCCCAGGCCTTTGCCCTTGTTTGCAGATATGAATAAAAGCTATGAAAACAGTTGCAATGGTTTCATTGGCTTCACATTTTAGGAATAAAAGTAGAAAGAAAATTGTAGCTACTTTGTACATCATTTAAATAAAAACTCATACTTAATGCCAAAAGGTGAGAAATTTATTCTGAAACTTAGAAAATTAAACGGATAGATTGCTTTTCTTCCCCCACACCCTTCCCAACTCTCCTGCCTTCTGCTGTTGGACATGAAATGGAAAAGCAGAGATAGAAAATGACTCGGTGATGCAGGGAGCAGTCTCTCCTGACTTTGCCCTTCAATATTTTCTTTTTCTGCAAATGTCTTTGTCAGGTTTTGGAATTATGGATATGGTGGCTTCAAAATTCAAGCCAGGAAGTGTTGTTCTCTATTTTCTGAAAGAATTTGTATAAGATTGGTGTTATTTATTCCTTAAATGTTTGACAGAATTCACCAAAGAAACCATACAAGCCTTTTGATAATTAATTCAATTTCTTTAATAGACATAGGGCTATTCAAATTCTGTTTCACCTTGTGTCGGTTTCAGTAAGTTGTATTTTTCAAGGAATTTGCCCATTCATCTAAGTTGCCAAATTTTTGGTTTAAAGTTGTTTATTATTAATAGTCCTTTATTATCCTTTTAATGTCTCTAAGAAATATAGTAACCTTTCTTTCAGCTCCTCTAATAATTAAAAAACTCCAAGTTAACATGCAGTGGTCATATCCTATCAACAATGGTAAAACTGTACTTTAGAATAATATATGAAATCTATAAAATTAGTTTTAAACAATACTAAGCTTGTTGGAACATAGAGCATTTTAAAATCAATGGTGAAAGAGTTCCTGAAATCCCATTAGAAATATCTGCAAAAGATTCTCAAGAGATGGCCTATGTGATGCAAATCCTACTTACGTCAACTCTAGGTAAAAGGCAGCCTTGACATCTTTTTATCTATATAACTTGACTAAAGGGAGGAGGAGGGGAGAGCAAATGGCACTTCATTATTGTCATATGCAATAGAGAAAAGAGCGAGTTTAAACAGCTTCTATATTATGTCCTACATTAAAAAAATCAGCAGTGGGGTAATCAAGTTCAGGGCAGTCCTGGACAGCTGCCCTGTGACCCGCTTCTATTGACCCCTGCTATTCATCACTCTTCCCTAAGACTGAGAGGGCAAGCTCCTAGGGAGTGACCACCACAATAGACAGACACAAGCCAACAGTAATCTGGTTCCAGCAAAAAACCAGATGGCACTGCAATAAATTTACAAATCTGCATTCATGGGGCTGTTAAAACACCCAGAAGCTAAAAGACTCTGAGGGCCCCAGGAGGATCTCCTACTTCCCTGTTTCTAAAGGCCATTTCTCTTTCCAAGAACATTGAGTTCATGCTCTTCACAAAGAGAATGGAGATAAAACCCTTTACAAAGAAGGGAGGGGGGAAAAGCCTCATGACCTAATTAATCTCCAGAGCTTGGATCTCAACACTAAATGACAGATATTAGAAAAATCATTTTGGAGCACTAGGAGGAAAAACAAAACCAAAAACAGTTGTTAAAGTGGAGGGGGTGAAGCAAACCTGCTAAAAAGCAATGAAAAAAACCCAACATTAAACCTCTTTCAAATACTGCACACGACAGATCTTGCAAGTAGAAAATGATTCAATAATGTATGCATTTATTTTTAAAATGAATCAGATTAGTCCCATGTGTGACCTGCTGGTCCATCTGTATGTGCTGGACTTAATAGGCACGATTCTCTCTCTTGCTTCAGTTTGAAGTATGAGAGAGATAAATTTAGTTTAATTTTCAACAGATCAGCCTATCCATTTTCCAAATGGACCATCTGGATCAGCCTATTAAAATTAATTTATAACTTTGCAGAGTGAAAATTCGTTTGTTAGCTTAAATAAAGTTGCCAAAACTTTTTGTCGTGTCATTGTTTGCTGACAGTTGTTCCTGTATAGTGGGCAGAATGTTTCCATCTCCAAATTTACCTTATTCAATATTGTTCTATTTATTTAGATTTACAGATCAGGTGTTTATCTCCAAATAGTTAAAGTTGTAACTGCACAATATCAATTACTGATCATTTGGTTTTTTTTACAAAGCTTCCTGAACTGATTCAATTCTACTTACTACATAATTATTTTTATAAAAAAAGGAAAAGTGCCCATCCAAAAAGTTTTTAAGATATAGTAAATAAAAAATGAGTGTGTCACAGTTTCAAGTACTTTTCCCCTAAGTTAACGCTGTATACAAACTGTAGTCAGAAGGTAGAAGTAGAAATGCTTTGGTAACACTGAGATATGGGTTTCAAATCAGTGACTAATTAAACAAGTCATCTAACCTCTCTAAGCCTGCATTTTCTTCACCTATAAACTGGAAATCACATCTAGCAACTTTACAGGGTTATCATGAGGATTAAATAAAATAAGTATCAGCTTCATGGAGGGTGCTCAACAAATACTAGATCTTTTCTACCTTTTCCTAAAATAATGCTATAAATGCAAGTAGATTAAAACTATTTTTATTACTGCTGGTGCTCATCTTATTTAATTTTATATTAAAAATGAATAGGTGGTATACCTATTATCTGGCAAGACTATAAGAACTTACTTTTTGGCCACTGGGAGATGGAAGATGTTAGAGGTTGCTACAGGCAGTGAGAAGAGCAAATTTTTTTACCAAATGCTTTTGGACATTTTAATTTTAAAAAGAGAGCACCAAGGCATTGAACTTTCAAAGTAAAATGTGTTACCTTTGGGGAACAGGGGCACAGTAGTGAGTAAAACTTTTTTAAAAGATGTCATCAATAATGGCTTTTACTTTTAGAAAAAGCAAACAAATATTATGCAGACTAAAAGGAGCTAACTTCACTATAGGCAGATCTCTTCTGGTTATTAATTTTTAAAAAATGTATGAAGAATCTTAATAGGAAAATAAGGCTTAAAGTCAACTATTCTACTATCCGCACTTAAGAAGCATTTCAAGTTATTTTTCCTGAACAAGAAACATTTTTTTTTAAATTTTCTTTTCACTACATGTAAGCAATTGACTGTCTTGTATACCTAGGATATTTTTTAAATGGCTGGAAAAACAATGTTACTTCATTGAAATTGATGGCTACAGCCAGACCAACTACAGTGTACTCTTAATTTAAGCTCCAGTGCTTAACGAATGGCAAATTGAGAGTTTCCTGTCTTTTGTTTTGTTGTGGTAGCTGTTTATTTTAAGTAAGACTGAATTTCATACCTGTCTAAGTGAATTCTTCTCTGGTATTATCTTCCTAGGGGGTTCGCCATTATTACAGTCTTCTCTCTCTGAGGAATTCTGTGAAAGAAAGTAAGCTTTAATTCAGTTCTCATTACCTTCAATCTTATTCTGTGGGAGTAAACTGGATTACATTTCTAATTCTGTAAGCTAGAATACCATGTATATTTATGCATTTATTCATTTGAAGATTTATATACATACAGACATACACTTATGTAAATGAAAATATATGCCCATGTATATAAATGTATGTAGGGATCTAGGTGGAAAGTATTTCATCTATATTTAAGCACTGCCCAGCAGATCATATTCATTAGAAGTCTAGTTTATTGTTCTTTGAAAATGCAGGCTGACACTGGACACAAGAAAGTTCCAGTCTACATTTAGCTGATAACAACTTAAACCATGATTATTACATTCTCTTTTAAATAACTAGTTTTAAACTATAGTAAATGTTTGGTTGGTACAAGATCTCAAAGTCTGGATCCTAAAAAAAAATAGTTTTTTCTCTTCCTCCTCTTCTCAGATTTGATTTTCTTTTCCTTATCAAATGCTACATAGGGGTCGGTCTGGTGGTGCTTAGCAGTTAGGTTCACGCCCTCTGCTTCGGTGGCCCGGGGTTGACCAGTTCAGATCTTGGGCATGCCTACACGCTGGGTCAAGCCAGGCTGTAGCAGACCTCCTATATATAAAGTAGAGTAAGGGAGGCACAGATGTTAGCTCAGGGCCAATCTTCCTCAGCAAAAGGAGGAGGATTGGCAGTGGATGTTAGCTCAGGGCTAATCTTCCCCCCAAAAAAGTAGCATAATACTTAGCTCAAAACAACATTTAATCAGTAGTTTAGGATTAGAGTCCATTCTTGCCATTATCACCTCAAACAGCAGCTAGAAGACCCTAAAATATCAATGGGATTTTTAAATACTTAAGAAGAAGGAAAAAACAACAATCCAATTGAAAGTGAGTTCAGTGTTCTAAATTATCAACAGAATAAAAAGGCACCCCAAGGAGTGGGAGAAAATATTTGCAAATCGTATATCTGATAAAGGATTAACATCCAGAATATATAGAGAAGTTGTAAAACTCAACAGAAAAACCCAACCCAATTCAAATATGGGCAAAGGACTTGAAAAGAGATTTCTCCAAAGAAGATATACAAATGACCAACAAGCACATGAAAAGACGTTCAACGTCACTAATCATTTCAGAAATGTAAATCAAAACTACAAGGAGATACTACCTCTCATTTATCAGGAAGGCTACTACCAAAAAACAAACACAATAACAGAAAACAACAGGTATTGGCAAGGATGTTGAGAAATTGGAACTCTGGTAAAATGTTGGTGGGAATGTAAAATGATACGGCTGCTAAGGAAAACAGTATGGCGGTTCCTCAAAAATTAAAAATAGAATTATCATATGATCCAACAATTCCACTTCTGGATAGACACCCAAAAGAATTGAAAGCAGAGTCTTAAAAGAATTGAAAGAAGAGTCTTAAAGAGATATTTGTACATTCATATTCATAGCAGCATTATCCACAATAGCTAAAATATGGCAGCAATCCAAATGTCCATTGACAGATGAAGGGATAAGCAAAATGTGGTATATACATACAGTGGGACAGTATTCAGCCTTATAAAAAAAAAAAGAAAGAAAAGCCAGACATAAACTACAACATGGATGAACCTTGAGGACATTATACTAGGTGAAACAAGCCAGTCACAAAAAGATAAATGCTGTATGATTCCACTTATACGAGATACTTAGAGTAGTTAAAATCATAGAGACAGAAAGTAGAATGGCGGTTGCCGGGGGCTGGGAGAAGTGGGGATTGGGGAATTACTGTTTAATGGGTACACAGCTTCAGTTTTATAAGATGAAAGAGTTACCGAGATGGACGGGGGTAATGGTTGTGCAACATTATGAATGTATTTAGTAGCAGTGAACTGTATACTTAAAAAATGGTTAAATGGTAAATTTTATGTTGTATATTTTATCACAATAAAAATAACTGAAGTGGGCCAACACTGCGGCCGAGTAGTTAGGTTCACATTGACCTAGTACTGCTTGTCAAGCCATGCTGTGGCGGCATCCCACATAGAAGAAGTAGAATGTGACTCACAACTAGAATACCCAACTATGTACTGGGGCTTTGGGGAGAGAAAAAATGAAAGAGGAAGACTGGCAAGAGATGTTAGCTCAGGGCCAATCTTCCAAAGAAATGCCGCCAAATTCTTAAAAAAAAATAGAAAAGAAATCTAGCAATCAATACCATGTGAATCACTATCTGCAAGGCAAAAATACAGAAAATCCAAATACATATTATTTGGGCTCTATTTCCCACAACTACATTTGTCATGTTAATATTTTCAAATTTGCAGTTAATGAATTCACTACATTACATATATTCATCACATTCTAACTGGGGAGTTACTGTATTTTTAGATCCAGAAATTATTTCCAACATATGAATTTATCTGAAAATTTTCATATGAGTATAAAATCATTGGTAGAATATAGGATCATAACTGTTTTAAACTTAGATATTAGTTATACTTTTTTTGGTTTGTATCAAATATTATATTTAAAAATATATTAAAGGAAAAATAGTGTGTATATATATTTATAGTGTCATTTTAAGGCCCTTGCACTCTGTGGCTAACACCTGTATCTTGTGTGTCACCTGTAGTGGGCCTGACAGGTCAGTACTCTAAAGTGCTCCTTTTGGGTAGAACTCTCTTATGATGTTTAACTTGATATTTTACGTTTGTGATGATCACTTTAAGGTAAAGATCCCTAAAATTAAGACAAAGAAGAAAACACATGCTTTGTTACAAGCAAGGGACAGAGAGTCAATAACTTCAAAGTTCCAATTGCTTTTTCTTCCTAATTTGAAAAAAACAAATGTAGACTATCTACAAAAAAATCAAGGAGAGATATAGTAGAGTTAATGATCATAAGGCATACCAAATAAGGAAACTAGCAATATTTGCCATTATAGGAGAATCAGACAAAGGAGGGAAAAGGTCAACATTAAACCCATAAAATCAATTTGTATATTTAACTTTTCTTAAAGTATAGATCAATGTTTTAAATGCCCAAATTAAATCTTATATAATAAAAAGTTAAGCCTGTATTCAATTAAGCCAGTATTCAATTATAAACTTATAATTTACAAGTGACTATTCCCCAGACCATGAAGTTCTGCCATCCTTTAAATACCATTTCAGATAATCTAAACCTGTTTAATTCAATGTAAGGTCCTATATTTCAAAATTAATTATGTTTTGTTAAAATATCATTATAAACTTGAAATTCTAAATAATTTTGGGGGGAAGCTTGTTATACTAAAGACATTATAAATCACATTTTTACTCTACAGGTGCTTGGGATGAAACAAAATAGATGGTAAGCTCTCTATACTAAATCACATAGTAAAAAAAAAAATAGTGATCTGAACATAATAGGATGAGTAGTAACTATCTCACCTGTATCCACAATTTTCTTCCTTCTGACCCTCTAGTTTAGCTGGATTTTGATAGGGAACTATTGAGTGGGTATTATGAGACGGTCTAAGGTAGGAACAGGTGAAGGGAGCTAAAGGATAATGACTATCTGAGAGCAGAACACAGAGTTGTAGAGGAGCTCCTTTCCCTTCTCCACTCCATGAGGGCAAAGGATATACATAGGTTGTGTTGTTCAAAAGAGTAACTCTTAACAAACAGGAAAAAGAAAAACAAGCATTGTTATAGCTAGTTCTTTTTAGATAGATTAATCCAACATTTTTTACAATGACCATCCACCATGAGAAACCAAATCAGCACTAAAAATTCAACTCTGTTGTTATATACAATAGAGGAGGGTCATTAAACAGTCATGATATCAGAAGCAAGGAGTAAGGTACCCTCCTAAAAGTGAAGAGAAGAGCCAGAAAACCAGTGAATAAGAGATAAATAGCTCTATAGTCTTGAGAGTGGAGAGAATGATGAAATAGCCATGTATATCTAAATGGTCACCTCAGTGGTTCTCAAAGCTGTGTGCTCTCCAGTATCACCCAGGAGAGTTCAGCAGCACAGTTATTCCTTGTATCTTTATCTATGATGCACCCCAGTAAGCAATGTTCACAATTGCCCTGGGTCTTCAAGCTAAGTTATGTCAAATAAGTTCTGTTTAAGGGCAACTAATTGATGCAAGTAAGGTTCATCACACAAATTAGTGGGTGAAAGTTAGACAAATAACAGGATGGTTACATAATCTCAAAATATTCCTCCATAAGATATTTAATAATTACAAAAAGAAACACAGTAACCTCACAGTGGAGAGATCTGGCAGACACAACCTTAACATTAGGTGCCTCTTGATATGATGTGTTATTACTACTGAGGTTACCTTACCAAAAACACATAAACCCAATGTGCTTATGAGAAAACATCAGACTAACCCAAATTGAGGGACATCATATAAAATCACTACTTTGTACTTAACAAAAAAATGTCAAGGTCATGAAATACAAAGACAGACTAAGGAACTGTTTCAGGTTAAAGGAAATTAGACATGACAACTGAATGCAGCTTGTGATCTGAGATTATTTTTGGGAGCTGAAACAAAATTGATGGTAAATTCCTCTATACTGAATTATATAGTGAAAAATACTGATCTGAGCCTAACAGGATAAGTAGTAACTATCTAGCCCATATCCCAAATTTTCTTTCTCCTGACCCTCTATTTTGTCTGATTTTGATGGGTAACTATTGAGTGGGTATTACAAAATAATGGTATAAAGGACATTATTGGAACAATTGGAAAAATCTGAATAAGGTCTGTAGATGAACTAATAACATTGTATCAATGTTAATTTCCTGATTGTTTCCCCAATTCTAAATTTACATGCAGAAAAATTCATTTTTGGTGTCTAGCTCTATGAGTTCTGACAAAAGCACAGATGTATAACTACCACCACAATCAAGATGGAAAGCAGTTCCATCCCTCCCTACATTCCCTTGCGCTGCCCCTTTACAGTCAAATCCTTTCTCCAATGATCACTCATTTTTTTGTCTCAATAATTTTGTCTTTCCCAAATATCATAAAATGCAAGCACATAGTAATTTTTTCAGTCTGTCTTTTTTCACTTAGCATAATACATTTGAGATTCATTCGTGTTGTTGCATGTATCAGTAGTTCTTTCCTTTTTATTGCCAAATAGTATCACTGTATGGATGTACCACAGTTCGTTTATACATTCAATTTCCTGATTTTGATAATTTGTATTGTGGTTATTTAAAAGAATGTTCTTGTGTTTAGGAAACATATAATGAAACATTTAGGGGTAAAAGGACATTATGTCTCTAACATTCAAACAGTTCAGAAAAAATAAGTAAGCAAATGTGAGTATATATACATATGTGTAAATAGAGATAAAGGAAATGTGGTAACAGGTTAACATATGGAGAATCTGCGTGAAGAGTATAAGGGGATTCTTTGTACTAATCTTTCAACTTTTGTGTGAAGCTAAAATTATGTCAAAATATAAATTAACAAAATAGATGAAACCTAGAAGAAAATATGTTAAGAAATGGAAAAATAGAAGTCAAATAGAAGTCAGATGAAAAAATGGGGGAGGGGGAAGTCCATCAATATAAATAAAAGTTATATTCTACCACTTAACCCTGAGCCAACTAGAAAAACCTGACTGCTCAGACCAACTCATTCACAATACTCAGATGGAACATTTCATTATAGTAAATCATTTGCAGAATGTGTTTATAATGCTGGAATAACAATACTGTATAAACAGTAGCATTATACTAAAATGTCTCTGAAAAAGATACTACATAACTTGTTACCTTTTATATTAACTCAAATATTTCTATTAGCCCAGCACTTACTAGCTTAGAATGAAAGGGGGCAAAATAAAGGTCTCACTGACAAATTTGAATTTAACTTCAAACTGGAAGCGTTTGTCTTGTAACACCTGCAAACATAGTAACAGAGATTTGGGTAGGAAAAAGCCAATAAAGTGGAATATTGCTAAAGCTCATGCATTAGATCTCGGGGATATATTTTGGATAAAATATTTCCAGAAGTAACCTGGGGGTGAATAAAAAAGCAAACGGAATCAAATTTTAAAAAGTATTCAGATGATAAACTTAAATAACCTGTCTCAAAATCAACATATCCAAATTTAAAGCACTCTTTTACCATACTCACCCATTCTAGGCCAGCTCTTTCTCCCCCAGTTTTTCTTTCCATCCCTGACCTGACTCCTCTGAGTCAACTTTTACTCACCCTCTCCTCACGTTTTCTTTTTTCCTTTGAATGTATCTAGCCAATTTCAGGTCTTCAATTTTTCCTTTGGATCGTCTATTTTAGTAGATGTAACTCTAGTTTTGTATTTCCACTGCCTCTACTCTAGTCTAGACCACCAACACCTCTTACTAGTGCTATTACTATTGAGATAGGCTTCTGACATCCTTGCCTAAATCTGTATCTGGTCCACTCTATACACTACTGTCAGAATCATCGTTCTAAAAAGATCTTATTCCCTGTTCAAAAACCTTTTATTGCTGTCACCTACAGGATAAGTCTAAACTTCTTAGTATAGCGTCCACAATCTGGCCAACTCACCTTTCCATCAAAGTCTCTTGCACCATTTACATGACATTATCATTCTCCAAAATAAGAAGAGCACTCTCTCATTCCCTTGCTTTTGCTAATTCTATTTCCTCAACGTGTAACAGTCTTCTTTCCCGATCTCTTCATCTACTAAAATTCTGATTCGAGAGTCAACTAAAATTATACCTTCTCTGAGAAGCCTATGCTCATCCCCTCCATTCCCCACCTACCCCAGCTGAAATTAATTACTCTGAATTAGCACTTGATTTCTATTTTGGCACTTATGCTTTATATTTTACCTCTCTAAATGAACAAGCTTACCAACCCCACCCTACACTGTAAGTTCCCTTCAGGGCAGGGCCAGTTTTTTTCATCTTCATTTCCCAAAGGCTCAGCACAAAGCGTGAGAACATACTGTGAGTTTAAACATGTTTATTGGATTGAGTACTATTGCCAGATTAATTTTTCTTTCTTAAACACCACTACTGTCATGGTGATCTCTTCCTCAAAAACTTTTAATGGCTCTTTATTTCTATGAAATCAAATATGAAGTTCTAGGCCTAGTTATCAAGACCTTCCAGAATTTTCTGCTACATTATAAAGTTGATTCCCTCAACACACATTTTCTGCCCTAGTTAAGCAAGTCTCTTCACAGTCTCAAAAACATGTGATATAATCTTAAAATTTTCAGGCTGAAGGATCCTTAATTCTAGTCTAGTTCACTTGACAACTATAAACACAAGAAATTTAATCTATTCAAGTCCTATCCATTCTTAAAATGAGTTTCAACTGTCATCTTCTCTAAGAAACCATACAACTACTCCAGCTTACTCTACTGGAAATTCCTTAACATTTTTATCTTGGTGCACATGTGTAATTTGGCACTTAATTAGATAAATGTTTGCATGTTATTCTCAACTACCCAATAAGGTTGAAAGGTTACTGGGCGAAGTCTTTGTGGCTCCCTCTACCTCTCAACACATTACATAATACACAGATAATAAGGGCTTAATAATTGAAACCCTATATCCACACCATCCAGCTAGCTTTAAAAATGGTTTTCATAGCACAGAAACTTGAAAGAGATAGCCCAACTACAGTCCTACCATTTCACCACTTATAATGCCACTATGATAATTTAGAGCAGGAGTTAGCAAGCTAAAACTTTATTTATTGAAGTTTTATTGAAACTTAGCCACTCCCATTCATTTACCTTTTGTCTATGGCTGCTTTCACACTACAATGGCAGAGGTGAGTAGTCACGACTGAGATCCTATGGCCCACAAAGCCTCAAATGTTTATTACCTGGTCCTTTACAGTTACAATCTGCCAGTACTTAAGAAGGAAAAGTTCTTCTGTGGATAAGCAAAGCATTCCTAACTTTTCGGAGTTTTTTTGGTGTCCAAAACAAGAAGTAGAGAGGTTTTGATGGTAGCACACAGCAGGTTTATGGCTGGGGCAATATTCTCTGCGACCTAGTAAGTGGCTTATTTACTGTTTTCAGTTATCTATTTGAACACACAACTCCTGATGACATGGATAATTAAGAGTTGATTATATAATCAAATGAAAAACTAAACTAATTTACACAGTGATGAAAAGTCAAGCTACTCATAATGACTTATAATAATCTTTGAGTTAGCATCTTGCTCAAGGTTAGAGCCTAAGCCTGTTTGAATAGACATCTGTTATAAACAAAATAACCCGCTCCAAAACTAGAAGTAACATTTTCCACATTCTTGACTGGGAGAATTCAAAGGGCTATGTAACCAGGAAAATTATATCATTTTAGCAAAGCAGGTAAATTGTGGTGAATTATAACTCTGATTTTGAACACATTTAAAAAATGGAATCATTTGTTCACATCATTTAGAATGACAACTCATGTGAAGAAAAAGACCTAGAGACCAATTTCTAATAGCTAGTTGCAAACATTATATAGTGGGCTTGACTGGCAAATTAGTAATTAGATTAATATAATTCCCATTAGCTTATTATATGATTCAGAGCTAATTATAGCCTCCAAATATATATGATTTGTAATTTTCAAAAGTAGGGACAATTTTCCTTCCACAAGGTTAAAAGGTCACTTAGCTACATGGATAAAAATTATTCAAACTCTTCGGGGCCGGCCCCATGGCCGAGTGGTTAAGTTTGCGCGCTCCACTTCGACGACCCAGGGTTTCGCCGGTTTGAATCCTGGGCACGGACATGGCACCGCTCATCAGGCCATGCTGAGGTAGCGCCCCACATGCCACAACTAGAAGGACCCACAACTAATATATACAACTATGTACTAGGGGGCTTTGGGAGAAAAAGGAAAAATTTAAAAATCTTAAAAAAAATTATTCAAACTCTTCAATGAAAGGTGACAAAATAAAATAGTGTGTGTGTATATTTAAACTAATTTTAATTAATCCTTCTAGGATATAATGGGGGAAAACTTAGGTCATTTAAGTTCAGAAGCTAACTGAAGAATCCTATTCCAGGACCAGTTTTAGAGAGGACCCGAAGTGTCCTCATAATATTCTCTTGCATGTTTTCATGCATATTGCTTCTCCAGTATGTTTATCATTTGACATACTCTATTAAACCACAACCACATCAAAGCTTCCCTATACTGCTGAACTTCAACAAGATCCACCAGTTAAAGCTTTCAAGAAGTGATATTTTCTAGTAATATACCAACCCAAGCACAGTGCTAGGAACCAGATATAATGGAAAACACTCTCTGGGACAACCAAACACACAGGACTTCCATTAATACTGCCTTACTCCCTATGACTGATTACCAAAAAAACCACCAAGTAGGTTTTTCCCCCTGCTACACTGTCCAGCACTAATTTTAGAACACTACAGATGCAGCCTTTCTCAAAATGCAAAGGGATTGTGTATATTTGCAAAGAACAACTATTTTTTATGCTTCCAAATTCTTAATCCTGTTTGGAGCTGTCAGTGGGGGTTAATGGAAGCCTTGGATAGGAGAATTCCAATCTGGTTGGCAGATGGATAGGTTGGTTATAGCTGCATAACTATGTCTTGCCTGCAGGCACAATTCAGAACACTGTTAAAGCAATATAAAGTCTCTGTCAAGCTGAACCATTTGGATCAGTAGCAAGCAGAAATAATAATAAAAAAGAAGTTCATTTCTGGGCCTTGTGCATTTATGCTAGTATGCAGAAACTGATTAATTGTCATAGTGTGCTGGTCTTCTATACCTCAGATTTCTACTTCTGGAGTAGATTTTGCATGCTAATATAATCATTCTCCCTCTTGAGACATTAGCAAATAATCAAATGAAAAACAGGATCATAATTTACTGAGATTCAAGCAATTCTCTATGCAAATTTGACTTGTTATTGCTGCTGCCTCGTTAATCTGAATGCCTTTGACAAACTCCTTTGATTTATGAACTCGTGACAACTCCAATGTGTATATATTTTGCTAGATTGACATTATCATTAAGAGTGGGTGGACTGAGCTCACATGAATGGCTGATTTTATTCGCTGGTGTCTGCTGCTCAACAGCTGAGCATCTCCTCCTCACAAAGCCCCTGAGCGTCAGGCTCTTCCCATCTTCCCATCCATTCATCATCTCGATGTTAATTGGCCCAGGCTTTAAGCAAATTTTCAACACGATTTAAAGGCACGGTGACACTGATTACTGACCCTCTGCCATACGGTGCCTATTGATTAACCTGACAGAGATGATGAGCTTGAGGGAAACTAGGTGTGTGGGGACCTCAAGGGGAAAAATATATTGTCTATGCAGGCAAACACTTGTCATTACCTCACAAGCCAGAATTTGCACAGCACACATTCTTAAAACACACTACTGCTTTAACACCTACAGCTATCACAGAAAGTGCTTTCTGTATTCAGAGATATTATAGATATGTCACGTCAAAGCACATGACACATTCAGTATTTAGAAGAACTCCCCGGATAGATAGCTGCCTTTCAACCAATTATGCTTGTGCTGGCTGATGTATGTATTTTAGGTTAAATTCAAAGAAAGTGCTGGGTGGACTGGTAGTGTTGTATCATATCAGAAAAGAATTAGATTAGGAAAATAAACTAGGTTCTTGAAAATAAATAGATAGAGGAAGGAAGAAAGGAAGGAGTAAAATTGCTATTCAACCACTACTATATAATAAGCTGCCATTCTATCACTATTAAAATAAGAGGTACTCTTAAAAGGCAAGAAAACAACAACCTGATTTTACAAATTTTACTTTCTGTTCTTTAAATACTACTACCTGATTCCAACTGTCAAACTATTCCTGGCATAGAAATTACCAATGACTGAAGATTTAAAAATAAAGTTAAGCAATATTTAAGTCCAAAAAAAATACCCCTTAAATTCTTGCTTGTCCGTTTTCAACAACTGCTATACAAACTACTAAGGGAAATTCTGCAGGATGTTTGAAGTTAACCTTCATGAGAAAATGAAATCCCTCATTATTTGAGAAAAAATATGAAAGTTCATTAATTAATAGTCACTGAGCACACACATTAGTAACAAACAAAAATCTGCTTTAAGTTATTGCTAGATCTGCAAATTTACACAAGCAAAGTCATGCAGCATACTATCAGGGGTCAGACAAAAACCATCTTTAGATAGGGAAGGTTCTTATTTAAAACAAAGCTAACAAAATACGCTCCCTCTGGCCACACATATCACCTTATTTACTCACGAGTCCTGGGTGGACAGCCAATACACAATTTTAAACCTGGAGATTTTGGAACAGCACTAACAGTTATTTCAAAGCTAAAATAACAGAAAACTGAACAACAGCCCGGCTGTAGTCCCTATTACAGTGACATGGGCTGTTAATGTAAGAGATCAAATGTTTTTCAAGTCAAACAGCATTGGTGCCTGTTATACTGGAACATGTAGCTTACTCCCTAAAAGCCTGCCTCCTGCTCTTTTAAGATAAACAAGCTCAACTAAACCCTGAGATATTCTGATAAGAAGGATGGAAGAGAGGAGCTGCACCAGGGAGTGACAAGGCAAGGGCATGAAGGAACAGCGCTGCTTTTTTGTTAACTTTCAAGTTATAGACTATATCATAATACAGCATTTTAATATTTCACCATTAAAAGCATGGCTATAGGAGAAGGCCAAATTTTTATCACCAAATATGGGGACCAAAAGAAAAAAAAAACGCTAAAAGAGTTATCTCTGTTTTGTGACTAGGAGAGATATTACACAGATGTCTGAACACAATCAGCTTTGTGACTTAATCAAAGGTTTGAACATGAACTTAGAAATGACTATGAGTATATAAAAGAGTTTGTTATTATGTTAATATGCTCCACATCAGAAGTAATAGTCCATTTAAACTCTAAAGGTCTTTTTTCACTCTAAAGGCTTGATTTAAGAACAAACAAACAAACTTTGTATATACCTTGCCCTTTCAAGTAGATTTTTTTTTATATTTTTTTCTGCTTAATATCTCAGTGAAATCACCAAACCACATGTATCTATAACAATGTGGCTTAATATTTTAAAAATCCCAATAGGCTTGCAAAGGGGGCATTTATATACTACTGCAGGTTGTTTTTCTTGAAAGAACTAAAATGATTATCATTTGTTCAGAAAAAAATGAGTTTCATGCATATGTTTTCAGTGTTTAAAATACAACAACAATGCACAAAGTAGCTAAACAAGCAAGCATAGTAAAATGAATAAAAATTCACCAGGGGGATTTGGGATTGAAAGCCATCCCTAATTAAAAAAACAAGCTTGCCTACCATGTAAACAAAAGTATAACTAGCTTACTTTACCTCTCCTACCTCTAAATCTACATCAATCTTAAAAGATTTTTTTTCCCTTTTCAAGATATTACTTTCATGATTATGTGTTTAGGACAGATCCTTTCATGCCACAATTTTCTTTGCTGCCCTATTTACACAATATTTCATCCAGAGATCCTCTGCATATAGTTTTGTGTGAATTGAGAGGCAAACATTTGCTTCTACTAATAAGCACATCTGGTTGTTTTTGTAACTCACAGACATCTGCATTTTGTGGATCTTTTTGATTTCTCAAAATGGGGTTGAGAACTATAGAACCCTTAGGATGTATGCCAAAATCCTTTCTCTCTGCAGAATAGTTATTTCTGTCATTGCTGTTCCCGATTTTTTTTTGCTAAATGACTTTCATCACCTTGGATATCTTCCCTGCTTTGGTGTTCCCATTTTATTACAATTCAACAATATCGTGAAAGAAATTTAAGGCTCCTTTAATGGTGATAAACCGTAATATCCCCAAATGTCCACCTATTTTGGAATGAAAATAAAATCATACTAAGTAAATAAGTAAATTTCTGAAAACCAGATTGGGCTAGGTTAAGATCTGTGTTTAGGTGTGTATTTCTATTTCTATTGTGAACTGTCCCTTATTTAATCACTTTTTTTCTTATTATTAAGAAATTAATATTCTGTGGGCTTATTATCCTGGGGACTTTTCCAGTAATTATACAAAGTCTTAATGAATTTTCAGGTCTTTAAAATTACAAATACCATCTCCCCTCATTGACTTATATAGATTTTTGGTTCCCAAGGGTGAAAAACATGGTCCAACATAGGTCTTGAAGGGTATGTCCTAAAAAATAGAAACTTAATAAGAAATCAAACATCACACTTTGCTTAATATCCCTTGCTTTTTTCTTTTAAAATGCCAAGTACACTAACTATAGTCCTTATTCAGGATACTTGAATTTAAGCTGTAACTTTAGCTTTTATGATAAATTCTGCTTTCTTATTTTCTGTTCATCCCCACTACAGAAATTTAAAAACTACAATAAGAGAAAAAATATTTTTAAACAGAAAACAGCTAATATAATTCACATGGACTGCATTCTCACAGGTCTCTAAGTAGCAGACAGAAAGGTAGTATTGCCTAAAGGATTTAAAATTTAAGTGAAAAGGCTTCTATTTCTGAAAGGTCAAAGGTTACAAACACCAATTTATGTCTTCAATTTTTCATTTGCTAATATTACCAAACAACGAAATGAAAATAAAACCCAAAAGAGATTAACTTGGAGTTCTCCCAGGAGTAGTTTAATAAATTTATTTGGGAAGATGGCTAATTTTACTGCCCCAGAGATAAACAACCTTGTAGGTTTGTTGTTATTTCTGTTGTTTTTAACAATTCTCTTTGATGTGTAAGTAACATATTTAAAAAGATTTTTTTTCTATAACAACACAAATGGTTTCTACTTAAAGGATATGTTTCTGTGTTATTCTAACGAAATTATTTTTCTTAAGCCTACAATCTTAAATTACTGGAAAGCTACTGAATGGTTATATACCTTAAATCTTCTATTTTGCTAAGTATACAGAATTTTGTTTGTGCATTTCTGACAAATCCTGCAAATAGTTGGATTATAGTGTCAATACCTTCCACACCATAATTGTTCTTAATCTAAAGAATCAGAAGAAATCTACATTATTTTCTTTTCTCAGAATTACTTGATATGTCACTACAATTACAAAAGGCAAGTTTTACTACCATTTAGCAGGAGTAAAGAGTTTTCTTTGGAAATATTAATGATCCTTTGTTGATTAAAAAAAACGTGAAAAACATTAATCCAAATGTTCCAGAATTATTCTGTTTTGGATCAGCATCTCAATTTTAAAGTGGCCTTTCTATGTAATTAAATAATCATTTTATTATTTAGTTATATTATATGATATTTATTATAATATATAACATTATATATGATTATAATTATAATATTATATTTGATTAGTTAAATAAACAATGATTAGCCAATTTAAATTGGGCTAATTTTGGGGCTGGCCCCGTGGTCGAGTGGTTAAGTCTGCACACTCTGCTTCAGCAGCCCAGGGGGTTGCCAGTCTGGATCCTGGGTGCAGACCTAGCACTGCTCATCAAGCCATGCTGAGGTGGCGTCCCACAGAGCACAATGGGAAAGACCTACGACTGGAATATACAACTATGTACAGGGAGACTTAGGGGAGAAGAAGAAAAAAAAAAAAGGGATTGGCAACAGATGTTAGCTCAGGTGTCAATCAAAAACAAACAAATAAATAAATTCGGCTAATTTTAATCAATGAACTTTTAAAATCTGTTATTAGCATCATCAATAGCATTTTATTGTGTTAAAGAATGAAATAAATTGTTTCACTAACTTGAGAGTTTGTTAATGGATGATTGGTTTGACAGATACCAAACATCAGTTTTAGTGCCATAGTACCTGTTCTTGTAGTACAGAACCTGTGAATAAAATAGCCAACTTTTGTATTAAAGTTTGTTTTGCCACAATTCCTTCTTGTAGAAACCAATGTACCTCTTGCTCCTGCAGACAATGAAGGAACACTTGACTTCAAAACCAGTTGCCTATCACTGACTGCTATACAAAGGACATTCTGGGTAGTGGTCGGTAAAAAAAGCATAGCTATTTCTAAATGCCAGTCAGTAGTTCCCAGCATCTCCTTTCCTTCTGAGTGGAATGAAGTCTGCAAGCACTGACTGGTGGGTCATTCGACCCACGAGGGCCTGGAAAGGTTTCAAGAATAACAGAGGTCATGTAATTGCCAAAAGAGCATTAGCCACTCAATCATAATGGATAATTAAATGACCTACATGATTCCTGAAATAGCTGCTCTATATTTGGTCTATTACTTTCGTCCCTCAAGATAAGCTACTCGTCTGGTCTGCCTTGACCCGCAGAAGTCCAACCTGCGCCTGAAAACTAGCTGCATGCTTCTATTGCTTTGTAAATCCACCTCCCCGCTGTGACCAAGTAGTCATGCCCCAGACTATGGTTGAAGAGGACACATATAAAAGATCAATCTTGTATCCTTCTCCGTATTGTGCTCTCTGGAATACAAATAACTAAAGCAAAGAAAAAAATTAGTAAATTCCTGGCTTAGATCTTTGGGGGATAGAAGGAAGAAACATAAGAACTACAAAGAAGGAAAGTCACGACAATATTTTTTTTTTTTGAGGGGGATTAGCCCTGAGCTAACATCTGCTGCCAATCCTCCTCTTTTTGCTGAGGAGACTGGCCCTGAGCTAATATCCGTGCCCATCTTCCTCTATATGTGGGATGCCTGCCACAGCATGCCTTGCCAAGCAGTGCATAGGTCCGCACCCGGGATCCCAACCAGCAAACAGTGGGCCACCAAAGCGGGATGTGCAAACTTAACTGCTGCACAACCCGGCCAACCTCGATAAAATTATTTTTTAAGTTTTGCTCAATATGCCTCCAAATAATTTTATATTTGATTACAATGCTGGTTAGGAATTTTTTGTGCGCAGCAAGACCTTAAAAGTCCAATTGTTTGGACTGCATTTTTGATGGTGTGGACTATTAGAATCTTTCCTGGCCTAATTTTTTAGTCCCTACAGAAAGCAAACTGCCTCTCAACAAAATGAAATATACATAGAACCAATTGTTTCTATAATAGCAGTAGCAAAAGGAACAAGAATCTATATGCTTTACATTTTCATCTCTCTAAATAGTTCAACAATCTCACTGTAATATTTGATCAGAAATACAACCAAATAGAAGCCTCCTGCATGAAACGGCAAAAATGTACTGGAGAATATGCTTCCTTAGGAGAAAAAGGTCTGTCTGTGGCCCTAGAGGTAGCAGCACATCAAGCAAACACTAAAGAAAAGAGGCAAGAGACAAGTAACCAAAGACAACTCCACAATAATGGCAAGGGACAAGGGATGTGAGGGACAAAAGAGTTCACATTTAGAATGCCTTGGAGGCTAGTAGGATTTTTCCGTTTCCACAGGAAATTATGTAGCTTGAGGCTACTGACTACCCTGATCTCTTACTAGTACATGAATGGCTTATTAAACCTAGAACATATCTGTTTTAGTTAACTTCTGGACAGGGAGGGGATTAGAGGGGGAGAAGAGAACAAAATGTACTTAAATGCTGAATTTTTTCTCCAGGCTGAATGCCTTTCATCCAATAAGACATTCAAAGCAGTGACCCAGCAAATGGATTGAAAAAGCAATCTTCCATCCCAGTGCCACATTATCATTCCTATTCAGTATTCTCCATGAGATATCTCAATCAGCTGTGTGTAAGTGACAACGCAGCCCATTGCTGGGTTAATTAAACATTTGACTTTAACACCCTCCCCATCATTAAGCAAATAAAAACAGATAATTCAAACTGCACTTCATCCTCAGGGTACACAACACACATGTCAAAATTAAGAGAGTCCAAGGCCTCTGGAGAATTCTGTTGGGCCTATAATCAGTTTAAATCTTATCTGGTTTATCAATTATTCTATTGATTAAACCAAAGCAGTTATACACAACTCCTCTGCCACATGGGATTGATGTCAGCAGAGCAAGAAAATAACTTCAGGAGGTTCCAAACTGATTTAAAAAGAGACCAACAGACAGACCAATAATAGTCGATTATTACATACCAGTGATCCATATACTGAAGAGTTGATTCTTAGTTTCAGGCGGGTGAAGTGAACTGTTTCCAATCACTGCGTCTCCCTGCTATACCTTACAGTCAGTCTGAGTAAATTTATGTCTTCGAAGATCAACATATTTTCTACTGATTTAAACAGGAGCTAGCATGCTCAGCAGTTGAAATATTTTATAGACACTGACCCTAAACTGTAACAGAGAGAATCTCAAACAAGGAAAACTAAAATTTTTTCTAATCTTACCTGTCTGCATGTGACCAGGAACATACAGGGATGAAGGGGGATATACTTGAGAGTTGATTCTCCTAAAAATATGCAATCACTCAGCTATTCCAGTGTCCTACAAGACCATATTCTTGAAAAAGAGAATTTAAGATATCAGAAAGACCTTACCATAGATACAGAGTAATGACTCCTTTCATTAATTCCAAGGGCAAACATCTTCAAAGTCATTAAGAACAATGAAAATATAGAGCTGTATCTTCAAACAAAATGTTGATATCCAAACCCTAACATATCAAATTTCTACCAATTGTGTTTAAAACCACAACTTAGATACTCTCCTGCCCAATTCATTGTGTAATATCCTTCAAATGTCCAGAGCTCTTATCCCCTCAAGGCCATGCCCTACTATATATGAGAGAAACACTAATAAAACCTACTAACAAAAAAGGGGGGTAAGGGGTTTGACTATTCCACACCTGATATTTGTGCACTCATCGCTGTGCTCTTCAGAAACAAAATTTGTTCACTGCTATGTTGGCACCACGTGTGCAATCAACCATAGTTTAACTTACCTCCTTCAGATTTTTTGTTTTCAGGCAGATGAAGTAAGAAACCTGCATTAGCATGCTGTATTCTACACTCAGCACTAGAAATACTGAGGGTGCTATTTGTAATTGTATTCTTTTTAAGAGGTTTGTTCTCTGCAGCTGTTTTCTGCTTGCAGTGTATTTTGTGTAATCAGCACATCATCATAAATACATTGGCTGTTCCCCTGAGGGTAGCTGTCAGTGTTTAATTTACAGAACAACCTGGCCAACGTGAATTTTAACACTACAGCACTATGGCAAGGAGTTACCACACTCTTTGAAAAACAGGTTTCTATGAATTTTTATATCAAGAGCTGGTCCCAGGACAATTTAGGTTCTAGAAATAAACTGTTTAAAGAAGCATTTTATACCTGGTATGCAATGGACTCTTTCACATTTATAGCCTTAGAAGGAACCTTGAACTAAATACCAAACCACAAGTGGGCACTACCAATTATGGAGACAGCAAGGATTAAAAATCTATGATCTACCAGCAGAAGACACTAATAAATGTTACCCATCTCTTTTTAAGCTACATGTAAAGCTATCGAAAACATCACTGCTCCCTTAAAAGATGGGGAAAGGCAGAAGGGAAAACGATTTAAGAGACAGACTAGTCTTGGGCAGGTCCCGTGGCCGAGTGGTTAAGTACGTGAGCTCTGCTTCAGCAGCTCAGGGTTTCGCTGGTTCGGATCCTGGGCATGGACATGGACCACTCATCAAGCCACACTGAGGCAATGTCCCACATGCCAAAACTAGAAGGACCCACAACTAAAAATATACAACTATGTACCAGGGAGGCTTTGGGGAGAAAAAAGGAAAAAGATTTTTTTTAAAAAAGAGACAGACTAGTCTGAAATATGCACACCCCTATTTTTGCTGAGATGAGGTATATCTGATATGAACATAAGTATACTACTTCATTAGGGCTGCTATTAAGCCAGACCTCTAGCTCAATCAAGGGGAAAAATACACAAAATGGATGGTTATTTACACTAGTAGCCCCCTCCCAAATTATATGCATAGTGCCTGGTACACAGGTTCTGAATAATTGTCTAGCAAATAACTATAAGCTCCATGAGGACAGGGTCTGACTCTTAATTTATGCCCAATACTTTGTACAGTACCTGGCACATAGAAGGTACTGTACATATTAATTAAACGGAATTGTGGCTAATTGTGAATGGCAATGTTATTTGTAAAGCTTTAGGTCTACATGGTGTCAAAATGCATTTTCTAAATCAGTAAAATGCCCACATACACATTCTATAAATCAAGAGATTTACATATGCGTTTTTCTATTAAGGACTATTTTACAAGTTGGAATGCCTAGAGTTAAAGTGAATCAAAATATAATTCATGCTGAGTTCTCCTCAGTGTATTTGCTTTCAAAGTTGTACAGAATTATATTTTCACGATGTTTTACAAAATCACTAAACTGTGACTAACAGATTCTTTTTTTAGAAAAGGAAGAAAATTACCTACTTCACTTCAGAGGATTTCAAACTTGCCCAAATTTGTGGTAAAGCTAAATTTTAAATGACTAATTAGAGCAACAGAGATCTATAGAACTTGCTTTGATATTGATGTAATAATTAAAATATTTTTCCATACAATTTTTAAATTTTATGTAAGCATAATCATGTATAGCAAAATTTGATAACACTTTTAAATTGACTCGACCTCAGTATTTTGGCAACCAGAAAGAAATTTTATTTAAGAACACAAACCCTATAACATTCTTCCTAGCTGATGCTAAGAACATTACAAAAAGATAATTCTTTTCCACATTTATGTCACATGAAAGGCAAAATGAGAAAGAACATGATCCACTGCAGTACATCTGGATTTGTTTCCACCAATTAAATTAGAGGCTAGAAGTTTCTAATTCAGGTGAATATTTGCAACTAAATCCTTCATAAAAAAACTTTATGTCTAAGAAAACATATCGTAATTTTTAATAGAGAAATTAATCACATTCTTTCTTTCTTAGATTTAGAATTATAAAAATACATCTTAGGACCTTTTGAACTAAACTGGATGGGGTTAGACTGAGGTCACACTAGATCAGCTGCCTGCATTCTCTCTTCCCCGGAGACCATGTAGTAGTTCCATAGGCTGCCATTAGATAGCAGCACAGTACACACCATCAGTCATATCTCTCTCAGTCTCTTCCTGTTAAGGTTGGAATTCTCTCAGTTACACACACACACACACACACACGCGTGCGCGCGTGCTGATTCTAATTCAATTAGTGCAGTCGGCAACTCCAGAAAAGAGTAATTCAATTAGTGCATTGTGGAGCTCTACAATACCTCTAAGCAGATGTTCACCATCTTCAGGAACTGGAGCTAGGTTTCAAATACCTGTACCACTCAGATATGCCACTACATTATGTCATTTGTCAAAGTGCTTACATATGCTTTTCTGGCTTCAAAGAAAAGGTGAGGAAACAAATCTAGCCTAAGTTCCTAGAGATTTTTCAATCATCTACACCAAAGAAGTATATTTGATTTTAGGCTGCAGTAATTAAATTACATAATCCAAATTATGTTCAAAACAAGATGTATCACTGCATTCTACACTTGTATACACTTTTGCAACGCTGCCTCTACTTTTGCATGCCACTGTCAAGGTGGAATGCATTCACAAGGAAGGACAAGCAGAATGATAACACCCTCCATCAAAATAGGAGGTTATGAAAATGGCAGGAATGATCATTGATATTCTCCAAAGAAACACTAAAAGAATCAAGAATATTCACGCTGGGAACAAAAAATATAAGCAACATGATAGCAATCCTCAAACATACAAAAACACGAAAAAGAAATCAATTACTTTACATTTCACAAAAGGCAGAATAAGAATCAGTAGGTGAACAAAAAGTTTGACTCCTCGAGGGAAAACTAACAGCAGCAACAGTGAAGAAGAAATAAGATGCCTCAAAAGAAAAGAAAAGATGCCTCAAGAAGTGTAGCTTGCCACTAATGGCAGTGATCAAGCAGAGGTTAGATGACCCTCTGCCAAAAATACTTCATAATGGATTCCTGTATATGACTGGACTAGATGGCCTCCTGATGTCCCTTCCAATGCTGGAATTCTATGGTTCTATGTATACACTGCCTTTTGCTCATGAGGCAAGCCTGACTTTAAGTGATAAAGCTAATCATTATTATGGAGGTGTGACTATATAAAGCCCATGGGCTGTGAGGCACTTTCATAGCAAATGATGGATTAATAATACACCAAGAGAAGAAGAAATTTTGCATAGTTTCTCTATGTTAAGATTTAGGAGATTCTACAAATACACATATTTCTAGTCTTATTTCTTACATAAGCACTTGCAGTCCTCTTACTCTTCCAAGATTGAAAAGAATGGTTTGTTTTCACTCATCCTCAGGAAATCAGCCAATGAGAAACCAATTTCCAGAAGAATGATTTTTGAAAACTCCCCCACTGAGTCATGACAGTGGGTTCTCATAGTTAAATGCAAATCTACATCAATATTTATGCTTTAAAAATACAGAGCAATACTTAAAACAACAGAAACTAATTCTCAATGTCCCTCCCTTTGGTCTTGCTTTCTGTGCACTGTATTTTGTAAGAGAGGACATAATTTTGGGTAAAATGGAACAGGCCATTATTTTATAAATACTGTCTCCTCTCTTTCCAGCATGACCTCAAAGCAGGGAATTAAGAAATGTCAGGAATGATTACCACCATGTTTCCAGCGCATTTCACTATGTATTCACGACAGAGAGTAGCTCCTGCCTTTCACATTTGCAGAGGGAGAGACTAAGCTAAGTAGCTGTCCTTTAAAACCATCAATAAGAATTAATTCAAGTATTTTCAATGCAAATTCCTACTTTTTCAGACTCCAGAGGAATTGCAAAAGGTCACGCTCACTTAAAACTTTACTTGTAAGGTCTATGCCCCCAAAATGGATTAAGATAAAAGCACATATCTATCAATAGTGCTGTTTTCTTAAGAAGAAAAATTTTAAAAATATAAAATATTTGTTGTTTTAAGATGTATTGAATCTTAAACAGCAATAGAAAACTCATCCTATTACTAGAAAATATTTTCCAAGAAATCTATGTTTTGGCTTTTTCAACAAGATTTTCTATTCATGTGCCATTAAGCTGTACTCATACATATATAATGCTTCTTCAATGTTAACAATTCATCAGCCTTCTTACTATAAACACAAATTTTGCACATTTAAAATAACTTATCTTGCCAAAATTTTAAGTCTTTCATAATGAACCACTTGCCAAAGACATTGGATAATTAGAGCAATTAATAATATAGCTGGGGGGGTCGGCCCCATGGCTGAGTGGTTAAGTTCTTGTGCTCCGCTTTGGTGGCCCAGGGTTTCACCACTTTGGATCCTGGGCAAAGACATGGCACCTCTCATCAGGCCGTGCTGAGGCAGCATCCCACATGCCACAACTAGAAGGACCCACAACTAAAAATACACAACTATGTACTGGGGGGCTTTGGGGAGAAAAAGGGAAAATAAAATCTTTAAAAATAATAATAATATGGGGCTGGCCCCGTGGCCGAGTGGTTAAGTTCCCGCGCTCCGCTGCAGGCAGCCCAGTGTTTCATTGGTTCGTATCCTGGGAGCAGACATGGCACTGCTCATCAAACCACGCTGAGGCAGCGTCCCACATGCCACAACTAGAAGGACCCACAACGAAGAATATACAACTATGTACCAGGGGGCTTTGGGGAGAAAAAGGAAAAAAAATAAAATCTTTAAAAAAAAAATAACAATAATACAGCTGGGTTAATTTTGATTTAACTGGTAATACTGCTATATGGTAGGCTATCAGTTCAACAAGTTTTGTCACTCCATCTCTTATCTTTACCCACTACCGCCTTCCCACTTCCTGCCTCCACAAAAACAGAACCGGGACCTAAGCTGATTCTTCCTTACAATAGGGTGTTCCATAAACCCCAATATTAATGCATTAAACCAACTTTAGTTTCCTTTTGCCTATGCCTCACAGCCTGCACTTATGTTCCAGTGTTAAGCTTATTTGGCTCCATCAGCATGACTTCTCTTTAACATTGTCCCTTTTCATGCATTTAAGGCAACTAGTTCCAACCCTATCAATGAAAGCAGACAAATGGGGGATAAAGGAATGAACTGCAAACACCTCAAACAAGAAAGGTTGCTTAAAAAACCAAGTGTCACATTCTGACAGTTCAATATTTCATAGCCAATACAAGGAATGTAGAACGACACTGCAACTTTAAATCTTTTCCTCCTCTGTCAGTCTCTCTTTCTCTCATTGTAATGCCAAAGGGAACAGCAATCAGAGTGGAGATGTTCAACGTGATAGAGGTCAGGACACCATCGGATCAACGTACCAGAAACACGACCTTGTTTATTTTTTTTTCCACAGTATTATTGTTTACAGGGTGCTCTGCTCATGTACCTTGTGGTTCTTAGCTAAAAGATGAAATTACAGCCCAGGATGAAGCGCTCAGGCACACATCCAATTTGTGTTTCCATCTCAGAAAACAAAAAGCTTCTAAGGCCCTCAGGCTGCCATTCAAACTTGGAGGCTGACATTTTTAACAGCATGAACCAGAGACTGGCAGAGAGAATGATCTAATGCATTTCTGACTTGTCAATCAAAGATCTCACCTCTGCTGTCTTGTAAACAGTTGGGGGCCATCTAACTACATTCATAAACCTAGGGAGAGCTTACTGCCAGCTGGGGTGCTGGAGCCACATGCTCTGGCTTCTATTCACCAAAATCATGATTCAGTTTTATAATCTCACTGTAAATAGTCCACAGGCACATTTCCAGGATTACTGGAATAGAACCAGAGTAGGGAACACAAAAGAGATTTTGGTCAAATACTGCATTATTTTCAAACTGTTGGAATCCTGTACCCATTTTATCCTCATTTTACCAATTCCCTGCAAAGGACTGCACTATGCTGCAACTGAAATGCTTAAAACAATTAATGGCCTGCCAATTTAAAAATAGGGGAAATATACTAGAAAGAAACAGGCACTCCCCAAAACATGGCTAATGCAAATAGTAGAAACTGCAATGAGGGAGGGAGGAGGGTGAAAAGGGTGATTAGGCACATGTGTATGGAGATGGATTGTAACTAGTCTTTGGGTGGTGAACATGATGTAGTCTACACAGAAATCGAAATATGATGCACACCTGAACTTTATATAATGTTATAAACCAATGTTACCACAATAAAAAAATTTAAAATTAAATTTAAAAAAGAAACTGCAGTGAACAATAGCAATTCTATTTCAGTAAAACTAATTGTGTGCTTTCTTTCAAATATGAAGCTTCTTATGTTCTTACACAAAAGCTTTGTACGGGGGGGCAGCAGTTAAGTACGCCATTCTGCTTCTTGGCGGCCCGGGGTTCGCCGGTTCAGATCCCGGGCGTGGACATGGCACCACTTGGCAAAAGCCATGCTGTGGTAGGCATCCCATGTATAAAGTAGAGGAAGATGGGCATGGATGTTAGCTCAGGGCCAGTCTTCCTCAGCAAAAAGAGGAGGATTGGCAGTAGTTAGCTCAGGGCTAATCTTCCTCAAAAAAAAGGCTTTGTAGATACTAGTTTAAAATAGTGCACTATATATATATTTGTGTGTGTGTGAAACAGGAAACGAGTACTTATCACTCTACTCTTTGTCTTCTGTTTATGACCTCTAACACAAAAAAATTAGACTAAATCAGGCTAAGACTTCAACTTTCTACTAAAGGATCATATATGAAAATTAATGTACTCTTTTTTTGATGTAAATTTTACAAGGCATAGAATTCCAATTTAATTCATATCAAGCCACAGATCCTAGGTTTGCAACAAAGTTCTCAAGGATTTAAATGGTACACCCAAGAACTTTAAAAGGTAGATGACAGATAACCCAGCAGAAAGTATGCTGCAAATCCCATTTCATGATGATGTACCACATCCTAGGCCCAAACAACCATTTCAAAATATAATAGACTTGGTCTCTAGAGGACTGGACCAGAGAATTTAGAAAAGCTCAAAGCTACCCAACATCACTCTCAGGAAAAACAAAACTCAGAGGTGTCACCTCCCAATAGTAAAGTACTCCAATTCTTAGAGGACAATGCAGCTAAACAAGTCAAGAGATTTGGTTCCCCTCCTCCAACAATGAGGCCATCGTAAATAACCTGAGTTTCTCTCTTCATGAAAAATGACAAAGAAAAGTGTTTCCTAAATGATGCCTATCTACCGAGATTCTACATCTTGACAGTCCACATAAAATACCAAGTCTAGAAACTAACACAAGAAGGACAGCAAGACAATAAACACTACCATATAAAGCAGAACAAGGAAGAAGGCACAAATGGCTGTGTCAGTCACAAAACAACCAACAATGACTCTTGAATAGCACAGAAAGAACTCCTGTGGCACTTTGGCCTCTACTCAGCACAAAGACGGCAATAACAAGAAGGTAATCTTGGAATATAAAGAAAGTAACATGTACATCTTCATAGAATATAGGTGAGTCTTAACTGCCCACAGCAAGAATTTGTCTGGTAGGAACAGTACATCTAGAGGCTCTGATCACCCTTAAAGTTTTTTATCAATTTCATTCTCCTAGTCTGTGCTTCTTACACTGGGGCAACTCCAGGCCCCCTGGGGTACCTGTACTTTCCCTTCTCCTATTAAGGGTCACATTGAAGTTAGGGCAATTAGGGGAAATCCAACATTATTCAATATAAACAAAAGCAATAAACCCTCTTTGGGGAGTAAAGAGTTTAATTTTTCAGATCCATCAGGGAAAACACTAAAAGAAAAATTTCTTTGAGGAAGATTAGCCCTGAGCTAACATCTGCTGCCAATCCTCCTCTTTTTGCTGAGGAAGACTGGCCCTGAGCTAACATCTGTGCCCATCTTCCTCTACTTTATGTGGGACGCCTGCCACAGCACAGCTTGACAAGTGGTGGGTAGGTCCACACCTGGGATTCGAAATGGCGAACCCCCGGCTGCTAAAGCGGAATGTGGGAGCTTAACCGCTGCGCCACTGGGCCGGCCCCCAAAAAAACTTTTTAAAGGAAATCTGATCGTCTCACAATAAGACAATTTGGTTTTCTTTTAAACATTAGATAATGTTGCTTATTAGCCTGTAAATGAACATTACCTGCATCACAGATATGTCAAAACACTTAGTTAGCAATGGAGGAATCTATTATTACAAAACTTGAAATAATTAGAGTATTTAAATAATCTAGTAGGCATCTTGAAAGACAATTCAGTCCTAATGAGGTCATTCCTACAAGACAGACTATTTCCAGGATAAGGTAAATGTAGCAAATTCAGGTCATTTTTAATTTTCTTAGTGAAATATA